>NC_080750.1:64211679-74211679 GCF_020826845.1 Diceros bicornis minor
GAGTTAAAGGGCTCATCAGGTATTATGCAGGAGAGACTATGGATCAAATGGAACTGACTGATGTGGGGGTCACGTCTCTGGGGCCTTGATCACAACTAGCTCTGACTAGGGAGACTAGGTGGCTCCCCAGGGACCACCTCACTGAATGGCCCTGTGAGCAGCAGTGCCTGAGACCTAACAGTACACTCCTGTCACCCCTGTATCCTAAATGCCTTGAAGCATTATCTCATGACATTCTGGCAACAACCATATGAGGTATATATTCTCCCCCTCATGAGGAATGGGGCTTAGAGCGGGTAAGCAACTTGTCTAGAGTCACACACCAAGGTTTATCTGATTGCAAAGACTTTTGTGAATTCTGAATTCTTTATGGACTTCTCCACAACTTTATTGTGGGGAAGGGCTTACTTTCTGGTTCTTACATGCATTCCAAATGGTTGAGGTTGATGGATACGTGATCTCTAAACAAGTGAACTGTTATTTTATCAAACATTATTGATATACTATATACTCCTTTCTACAATGGGTTCAGTTCCATTCTCCAAGCATAGAAATCCTCACCCACACTCTAGCTTCCATACTCTAAATATATTCCCCCTTCACCCTTCCTACCCCAGGATACCCTCTCTGACATCACCCTGTGCTCTTCCGGACCAGGACCAGGACCAGGTGGGCTGCACCATCCCAGGCAATGCCATACAAATCTAAAGGGATTTTCAACACAGGCTTTGAAAGGTCTCTTCCTTCTTGCTTGTATTATCTTACCTCTCCACACTCAAAAAGAAAATAAAAATTGCAATCATCATACACCCGAAAAAGACACATAAAATAAAATATGTCTTCAAACATGTCTACAAATGACCAATCATTGTCCTTTAAAGGTGCTTCAGATCACCATGGAAGGAAGGCCTATTTTTGTTTCCCCAAGTGCCTCATCACTTAAGTTTGCACCAGTTAGCAGCCTGCTGTTCTAACAGTCTTGTGAATTTCGATTGTTTAGTTAATTATAAACACATTTCAAAGTCATTCTTTCTGGCCTTTTTCCTAGAATGAGTGACTGCTACTCCACAGCTCACAGAATGGTCTTCAGTAGTTTTCAGTCAAGGTTCAGAGAGAAATATGCCACACTGGGATTTGATTATTTACCAACATAATGTTGGATTCAAGCCAATGAGACACCAATGTATTTTCCTTTGAAGTCTGACATATTGCCTGCTGCTTTCAATGCTGTTTTCTTGGCTGGCAGACAAAATAACTGTGGCTGTTTCAAAAATCACCCCCAACTCAAATCGGGGGAAAAATGTCTTATGATTGGTTCATCTTTCAGACACTGATCTCATTCTCCTTTGGGGTGCTGAAGGTGAGTCCCCCAGAGTGGGATGCATCTATTGGCCTCTAGTAGCCACTGGCCCCTACCCTGGGATCATTCCTTCCACACAGCTGTTCAAAAAAGAGTCTAGTGAATTCTTGGCGCCTTGACTATAACAAGAGATGTGTAACGAGATCATCAGCACATTTGCATGATGTCTTGGATTGTCTTTTGCTCCCTCTTGTTTGAAGAGCCCTAAGAGAACCTGACAAAGAAAACATGTTTTGCAGGGTTTTGAGTTCACAAAGCCATTGCTGTCAGACTACTGAGAGCCTAAAAACCATGGCAATCCTAAGAATTCACTGAGGTACTTCTGTTGTCGTTTGAGATCAATTCCTGAAGATTATGATTTCTCACTGCAGAGTCTTACCTCTCCCCAGACAGTCTGGATGTGGGTTTCTTTTTTTGGGGGGAGTGGTGAGGAAGCTTGGCCCTGAGCTAACATCTGTTGCCAATCTTCCTCTTTTTGCTTAAGTAAAATGGTCCCTGAGCTAACATCTGCGCCATTCTTCCTCTACCTTGTATACGGGACGCCGCCACAGCATGGCTTGATGAGCAGTGTATAGGTCTGTGCCCAGGATCCGAACCCGCAAACCCTAGGCCACCAAAGCGCAGCACGTGAACTTAACCACTATGCCACCGGGCTGGCCCCTGGATGTGGGTTTCTAAATGACAGGATCAAAGAATTTCAAGATAAAAGTAATTTCTTCAAAAAGGACTGACATTCTGAAACAAAGCAAATTCTCATTAATTGAGAAAAATGGATCTTAAAGGCTATTTAGTCCTACTTCCCAATTGGTTAGGGATGACCTCTCTATCATTTGAATACTTCTAGTGATGGAGAGTTCACCCTACATCATTGAACAGTATGAGCACAATATTAAAATTGCAAGGGTATAATCAGATCAATTCCCCATCTCTTATTAAAGGGCTATGAACTAGGTTAATAAATATGAATTAACTCTTAATTTCAAGTCAATCAGAAAGAATATAACAATATTTATCGAATATAATCTTGGAAGTTAGTATAATTACTGGTGTTGATGCTATATTACATATAATGTAAGTCTATTGGATCGTAATTTTTTCATTTGTTTACTTCAGTTTATATATCTAAGTTCATTATTTTTCAATGTCAACTTTACTCATTCTGTGTTTATTGCTCTTGGCACGATATTTTATAAAATACACTCTCATTATAGGGGGACATTACATTCCTTTTGCCCGAAATCCTCCAGGTGTATACCTCATTATTTTAACATAATTTTTAATAGCACTCTTTTCACTCTCAAAAGTATCCTAGTTTGGATGATAAATTTTATGGTCAAGTATTGTACTTTATAGTTTTAAAAAACTGTATTTCACTTTTTAAAAGTGTACTAAAAATTTTCACAAATTAAGACTGGAATCCCAACCCCCAACCTCTCTGCACTCTTCTCAATTAATAAGCTTTCATTTTATTTTGAAATGATAAATCTTCTTGACTATGGTGCATTTTTAATCAAGCAAATAGCTGCTCCATGCTTAAGAACGACCACCACAGAGAAGCTGGAGCCTGTGCTCTCCGCGTGGATGGAGTGGCCCGCTGCCAACGGGATGTCGCTTTCATTAAGTTATTGAGAGCCGGAGAGAACCTTTCTAAGTCAGGCACAGCATGCTGGCAAATGAAATGTGGATGTCCTCATGCCTGAGAAAGCATTCCCTCTACTTGACCATATTTCTTTCATCTTTGGGTGCCTCAGTTTCTCTGTCTCTAAAAGAACACAATGATGCCCACTTCACAGGGCTGTTGTAGGATTAAAGAGATGATGGCCATAGGGCACTCTCAGCCACCAGGAACAAAGACATTAAGTAATTGCAAAATGTTCAGTTTCACTTCTCCAGTTTGTGAAAAAAGGGCTCCCACTGACTTGAAAGAGAGCATCATAGGAGAAGAGGAGAAGCCCACCAGGAGAGCAGAGCCTGCTGCCTTCATTATCATTGTCCTAAAGTGCAGAGGAGAGAAAGAGCAACAAAGGAGCTACAGAACTGTGGTCACAGAAAAACAAGACAAGGACAAAACTAACCAACGGGCCACAAAAGAAAATCTGAAAAAATGAACATCTTAGTTTAAAAATAATCTGTGAATATTATATGCCAGAAATTGTTTTTAAAGACCCATCTGCATATTCTCTGGTCACTTGATATAACAGATTCATATATTTTTCACAGCGAGTGTGCCCTTGTCCCTCACTCTACCCTTCCTTACATTATCCACTCTCATCTAGATTGCCTAATGGCAGTTCAATGGCCGCTTTCAAGTGGATTAAATTTACAAGTTCCTTTTTAGGCAGCATTCTGTAAGCTACCTTCAAATAATTAACCAATAGATAACGAAATTGAAACCGGTGATACTATTTTGGCATAAAATATTAATACTTGTGAGGCTGAAGAATGAGTTTGGACAAGTAGAAAGTGCCATTGTTGCTTTGGTGAACTTGCAGTCAAGTAGATATAAGACATTCTCCCATACATTAATACATGCTACTAAAATCAAAGGGGAAAAACAATAAATAGTAGGAGACATCACTCCAAACAGTATTTTCCCTGGCAAAAGCTGTGTCTGAAGAGTCCTTCAGAGCACTCTGGGAATGCATAGAAATTCATAAATCAATTTGCTAAATTAGCTTGGCTGGAAATCACGCTTTTGTGCATGGATCCAGCTGAAAGGCATTTCTGAATCTACCAGACTCGCTCAGTGCTTCTTCAATCAGTGCCAAGAGTCGGGGGACGTCATAAAAAGAGCTTGGACTTCAGGGTCAGTTAGACTTGGGCTCAAATTCTAGCTCCACCATCTCACTAGCTGAGTGACTTGGGATAAATCATATGACCTCTCTGAGAAGGGGATTACATAACCCTACCAGCCTTGCAAGGTTCTGGGAGGATTCAATGCCCGATATATGTCAAAGAGCCAAGTTCTATACTAAGTTTGACTTTTTCAGTGCAGCATAAACAACCCAGAATAAGAGAAGTCCAACTCAAAAACCATCCGCTCCCTCACTCTATTGTAGGCCAGGTGGACAAGAAATACAAAGTGAGGACAGTTTTTAAAAGATTAATATAAAATGCTTGCATATACTTAACCAAAATAGGAGCCTTAATTTAAGCATCTGGAAGAGCCAAACTGCAGCTCTAATAATGTAAAAATTCTTGGATGTCAAAAGATATTCTATTTTACGATCTGTATAATTCTTCACTTGTAGAAATTATGCACACAATTCATCTCTTTGAAAACCACACACCTCGGCCATTCACAGTGGGCTTCCCAGGGGCTGCCTGCTGCCAGATGAGCCTTTGGTGCTGAGTATGTAAGATGTAGAAGCAAAGGCAAGGGTCTCAGAGCACCCATCAGCCTGCTCATTCTACAGGTGAAAAAACCCAGGCTTGGGGAGGGGAAGTTGCTTGCCCAAAATCAAACAATGAAGGTCTTGGGGTAGGATTGTTAGGAAATCCAATATAAACCAAAATTATGACCAAAAAAAAAAACACTACTCTAGCCACAGAGCTTTATTCACTGATATTTCCAATTCTGTGGCCAAACAATGTCATCGGCCTGTCTGGTACTAAGGTCTGTCCCTCGGGGAGGAAGTTTTCCTCTAATATCATGACAATATTCCCGTAGAGGGAAATCTGCTAACATAGGATAGGTGAGTCTCATTTTACATATCCCAACATTACATGGAACCCAGTTTCTAACATGTCTGGGGGTTAACAAATCTGAAAGACAAAAAAAAAAATAATCATCAAAAGAACCCCTTGAACACTGATGTGATGTGTGCTGTCTCCTGGTAACAGACACTGTGCTAGGCCCACAACTTAGATAAAATGGTACCTTCTGAACATAATTCCCCAAAGGGAAGTTATATAAATCAAACATTTAGCACACATTTTACAGTGACCATTATGCTTTTTTCTACGAAAATCAAATTCGCCTTTTAAATTTCTGAGCATAATAATTTCTAATCACTACTCAGTATATTTAAAAAGGTGATAGCTCATACAGAGCAAGATTTACAAACACTTAGGCAGAATTAGGTCCCTGTTTCATAACTCTTCAACCATTAATCATCATTGATGACTAAGTCTGGTTCCATCTCTGGGATTAAGGAAGCATTCTATCCTGAATATGCTAATTTAGAGACAGCGTTGTCATGAGGCTAATTTCCGGCTCAAAGACATTTCAATGCTTAACGCAGTTTTACATCAAAAGCACTTGTAGGAGATGACCATTAAGAACAGGACAGGGTGGAAGCTAGAGGAGGGCATTAAGTCAGAGGACTTCAGGTTTTTAGGATTACAGAGATCATAGAACCTGTCTAAAAGCTAAGGAGAAGGAACTAGAAGAGACAAAAAGTTGAAAATCCAGAGGACAGAGGTGGTAATCCCTGAGAGATGATAAGAGCCCCAGGGCATTGTGGGAGAGAACAGAAGAGGAGATGGGAGGGAAGAGAAGAGGAAGGGGATGGAAGGAGGCGAGGAAGGGGAAAGAGGAAGGGAGGAAGGCAGGCAAAGAAAGTGCCAGATGTAGGGACATTTTGTAGGAAGTTTAGGTGACATTAGATATGGAGGTGAGGAACCCATGAATTAAAAAGGATCTCTCCCTCAAAAGTTTGGAATTTAACAGAGAAGTTCTGCTCAGCCACATACTTGTATATTGTAAGTATATGCTCAGGGATTAAAAACATTTTAATGGATGTTTTCTCTTAAGGAATATGCTCAATTCATAATGGAAGAGAAAGAGATTGTCAGTTAGATTGATTTTTGCAGAATAACAACTCAAAACTACTTGAATCCCAGTCTTTAATATAAAGTTATACATATCAATGTGGGAAAAAAAATCCCTCCTAGGAAAGAAAAACTCAAACCCTAAACTATCAGGTTAATTCACAGTGTGGACCTAAGAAATAACAAATATACAGTTCGATATTTGGTTTGTAAAGTGAGAAAAGAAAGCACACAAAATTCTACGGAGTAAGCTTTTCTGATCCCAGAAATACTAAGAACTCGATAGTTTTTTTGGCTGCAATGACTTGTAAATATCTAGAAGAGCCCAGATTTTGAAGCCCTGAGGACACTTGCTAAAATTCAGAAATTTGGCACTAGTCTTTGCACACAATTTGGGTTTTCTTTCAGAGTTGATATCTTACCAAATAGAGCCATCTGTGTTCCCTCTGGGAAGGGTTCAACTGTTCTGTTGCCATTGACATGATGTTTGGCTAGAAAGAAAAAAAAGAGAAAGAAAGAAAGAAAGAAATGTGAGTTAAGTGTAAAGTCCTACACACATACTAACACATGTCATTAAATGTGTCATAGAGCCTATTTCTCATTTTTAGTTAGAAATGGCACAAAGCTTACCCTCCGAAGAGAGTTTCAATCATTTTGTTTTTAATCTCAGTTACAAAAGAGCCTAGAGATGGTCTAGTACAGGCACATCATTTTACAAACGAGTTGCCCAGGCCTGAGCTTGTGTAGAGCCGTATGGCTGGTGGCAGCAGAGCCAGCACAGCCTGAAAGCTCCTGACTCTTGGTTAGAGGGTCCCCACTGTGCCAGGCTGTCACCTGAAGAACAAGGGAAGCTCGGGGTTCTGGGGTAAACTGGGGAGGCTTCCTTTGAAGACCCCTGATGATCACAACATTGACCCGATCAATAAAGTGTGTGGTAAAGACAGCAGGGTAATACTGGGACCAATTTTTCGAGAAACAGATTAGCAGAACACATCATTTCACTATAATTCAAGCACTGTTCCCAGAGGCCAAAGACACTCGCCTTCTTAAAGACTAGACAGGTATTTCAGTGCTTCTTACTACTCTTCACCCACCCTGGTCCCCTCCACCCATCATCCTTCCCACCCTAGTGCATATCAAGGACTTAGAAATAAAAAGTGACCAGGTTATGGTTTTCCAGCATTGACTTATTCTCATAATGCCCAAACTACAACCAGATAGAGAATATCCGAGTATGGTCCATCTGTGAGTATATCTGAATAACATTCTCAGCAATTTTTTTTCCTGAGGAAGAGTCGCCCTGGGCTAACATCTGTTGCCAATCTTTCTCTATTTTGTATGTGGCTCACCACCATAGCATGGGAGCGAACGAGTGGTGTAGGTCCATGCCCAGGAACCAAACCTGGGTTGCCGAAGTAGAGTGCACCAAACTTAACCACTAGGCCACAGGGCTGGCCTCAGGAATTTTTGAATATGGGCATTTACATTAAAAATACATGAGAAGAATGGCCAAAATGCTTTGACACCACATTATGGAGCACATATATTTTGATTTAATGGGTCACATTAGATTTGTTGAGCCCTAATAAAGGGCTCAGCACCAAAGCAAGATTCTGAGGGGTCTAGGGGGAAGTATGACATGGTTCTTGCCCTCAAGGAGAGTACAGTTATCTTCAAGAGGTAAAAATTTCAAAAGCAAATTTTACCAAAAAGCTTACAATTACGTGCTAAGTCCCAGAATGGAGATTAAAGGTACTGTAAGAATTCATAGCAGAGGGACAGCAAGTTGAGAAGTCAGAGTCAGCAACCTGGAGGAATTGCTACTAGTGTAAGTCTTAAAAGAGAGGCAGGGTGTGGAAAGGCCGAGTGTGAGGAAGCAACAAGTGAGAGCCAGGAGTAGATGTAACCAAGGTATCATCCTGGGCCAGAGCAGAGTCTTGCCTGGGCTTAGTGGAGATGATATGTTGAGAAGCAATGGCAATGACAGATTGGTAGGCAGGCACCCAGTCATGGAAGGTCTTGAGAACCCCACCCAGACCCACGGGAACCCTAGATAGCTCCACAGCACCAGTGCAAGTCGGTTAGAACCTGAAGGCTTATGAGGCTCAGTCTAGTTTAGACAATCCCTTCAGAACACCATCAGTTCAGGAGCTTCCGCTGGTTCTTAAGTAACTGTGGCACTATCCTAAGAACAGAAAACCTGGGAGAAGGGAAGGAGCCAGCCAGGGTGAACCAGAGAGCAAGCCTTACAGCAGTCTCTAGGCACTAACTGCCACAACTAGCAGATGCAAGATGAAAGGTCCCAAGGGACCATGGGACCTTGTCAGGTACTCACTAACACGGTTAGGACCATTGTTACTGAATCCAAAGAAACTCGATGAGGCTCCATGTGGGCGTCACAGTTCTGTTCTCTGGTTAGCACCCTACAGCCTGTGCCAGTGGTTCTAAAAGCGTTTGCCTTTACATATATCAAGAGTGGCAAACCCATTCAAACTCTTCGACCTGTTAAACCTAAATTCATAAAAATTTAACCTAAAAAACATGCAAGATAAAAAAAGGTGATGCATATAACAATATTTATTACCCCTCCATCCTTTCTTCTTCAGAAAAAAATATATATTTTTTAAAGTATTACTTGTAATAATGAAATCTTAAAATCAACTAAATATCCAAAAGTAGAGAAATTGCTTAGAAAATTACAATTCACGATTTATCAAAAGAATGGAATATTATACAACATATTTTAAATATAGTATTTGAGAGATATATAGAAATGTGGAAAAATATTTGGGATAACAGTAAGTGAAAATAATTCTATTACACATTTGATGTAGATTATAATGACAACTAATTAAAATATGAATGCTTATGAGAAAAGACTGGCAGAGAAACATGCAAAAATGAAAACAACTAGGGAGATTATGCAAGATATTTATCTCCATTAATTTCTTTTGTCACTGTTAGATTCATATTTTCTGGATGAAAATATGTTTGTTTGGATTTTTAAAAATCAACAATATTATAGATTTTAAAATTCTTTTCCCCAGTACTTGGTTTCCCAGGACAGCCCATCAAGGCTTATTTATAGCCCAGCTGAAACACTATATATTTATAAAAAAAGTGTAGCCTATTTGACACCTCTTCTGGGACAGCTCAAAAGCACCTCCAACACAAGATGACCTTCCACTCCAAACCCAACCCTCTTGCAGCATCCCTACCTTCGGGATCCTCCTGCTTTCTAGGCATCCTTGCCTAGTCTATCTCCCTCACTACTCACATCTAATCTATCACCAAATCTAGCTAGTTTTGCCTTCTAGACATTTTTAAAATCCTTCCACTTCTTCCCTTCACCACCAAAACTACCCTAGTTCCAACTACTAAAGCCTCGCTGCCTGGACTCCTGCAAGCACCTCTAGCTCTTCTGTATCCCTTCTCCAATTCGCTCTTCCCAGTGTAGCCACAATTACCTTTCAAAAAGAAAGAAAAACTCTGATTATATGACACAAACTCCCCCACTCACTCCCCCACCTTCCATGCCTTCCCATGCTCTTAGGCTAAAGTCAAAACTCTAAGACCACCTTCAAAGAGCCATGTGGTCTGGCCACCAGTCCCTCATTCCCTCTACTACAGCCATGCTGCTCTCTTGGGACCAATGACCCTCTTCCGCAGCAGTCACCAGAGCTGCACTTTACCATTAGTCATTATTTGGACAAGAAGACTGTAAGCTCAGGGAGGGCAGGGCTCGTATCCCTTATGGTTCACCATTTCCACAATCCTAGCACAGGGTGGGACACAGCATAGATGTTCAATAAATAGTTGCTAGGTTAATGATGGAAGATATAAACAGTACTAAAGAGTCTCTCTTTCGCCATTATGAAAGATATATTGCTTGATACACTAAAAATCTCTCTCTTCACATGTACATGTCTTCCTTACACAAAAATGATCATTGAAAATGGCCACTCAGAAATAGTTTCCCCAGCCAGGCAGCCAGGAGACCAAGGAACTCCTCTGTCCCACTCCTTAAATGTCCACCACTCATCCCTTCCCATTCACCTACTCTCATCTAAGAAGGGGGCGGTGCTGGCAGAGATGGGAAGACTAGAAATGCTACCTGAACTAGAGAGGAAGGAGGAAGTTCACATGCAACTCTCTCTTCACTGCTAAGCTTCCCCTGGACCCTGTCTTATCTTTTATCCTAGAGCCCAAGGCCCAAAGATAACAGGGTCTGTAAACTTGATTTTGCATTTTCTTCTGAACTGCAGCTGAGTCTTACATAGTCCCTGGACAGCAAAGACACAGCATTAGCCAAGAACAGACAGTACAGTATCAGTGGCTAAGGACATGGGCTCTGAAACAAGATTGCCTGACTCTGAATCTCAGCTCTCCTACTTCCTAGCTCTATGAACTTGGCTTAGTCACTCAACCTCTTTGTGCCTCAATTTCCTCATTTGTAAGAGTTTCCTCATTGTAAGTTTCCTCATTTGTACCTACCTTGTGGGTTGTTTTGAGAATTCAATGAGTAATGTATGCAAAGTACTTTGAACAGTGCCTAGCACATAGTAAACACTACATACCTATTAGGCTAGTATTATCACCTATGTGTGAACTTTATTTTTCACAAGATCCGAGTCAGGAATAGCAAATACATGGCACATATTTACCTCTCCTCCATGTCCATTCCCATAGCAGACATCACTAATCAACCACAGCATACTTTCAAGATCCCTGAATGTGACCACAAAATCCTTTCTCAACGTAGCACCCCACAGCTTCTCTTATTATTTAGAGAGGGCATGTGTGATGAAATCGTTTTGTCATTCTTGGTCTAAGTGAATAAGATAGAAAGACAGTACAAAGAAAGAAGCCATTTTCCTTCTCATTTCTACATGATAAATTGCAATTAAAAAAAAGACCCTTTGAAAACCTCCAAAATTATATATAGCTTTAGGGATAAAAGAATGGGGGGAAATCTGAGCACTATTTTCCATTCCATGATGAGAGATTGGGGAGTTGTTAAAAACCAAGCAATGGCAGTTCTCTTCCTGGAAACCAAGGCTGAGCTTCTAAGGACATTTTCTCGTTGAAACTCTGCTGAGGCAAGTATTTGAAGGCCAAAGAACCAGAGATCCTTTAAACACATTATAGAGATTTGGGGGAAGGGGAGGGCAAACCTGGGCAAGCTAATCAGCATTTATAATTTTTTTTCAAAATCGATGGCATATTTGACCACAGAAACAATCAAACTGACTAAACAGAAAAGTCACTCATTGATTGGGTAGTAACTACTGGTTACCAACAAAGCATAAAACGGAGACAGGAGGGGGTCTCTCACAGGGACATCTCTTGCCCGGCCACAGCAGCGCGGATGCCTCCAATCTGGCTGGTTGGGCAGATGTCCCTGCCCCTGCTCCATGAGGGCGTGTTCCAGAGCCACACACTCCAGGAGGGCAACCTCTGCTGATGGCCATGACGTGTCCTCAGTCAAGGGTATATGAGGATGAGGAATAGATTTTCATTTATCTTGAAAGCCCAGTGCTTGAGGAGCAGCAAGGTTAATTAGAGCAAGATTGGGTCAAAGTCAACCACTGGAGAGATTTTGAAGGGGATTTTGGGAGACATGTTCAAAAGCTTTAAAGATGCTACTGAGACTGTTTTTTCTTTTGCTGTGTGAATGTCTAATGCACTTCAAACTTTATGACTGTTTTCTTCCTTGAGAAAAATACAATAAAACTATTCGATAATGTGCTTGTAATAACACAAATTCAGATATAAACCAACCAGTGATTAGCATCATGTCCTGGGCTCTAACCAAGACAACTAAAATTTGTATCTTCTGGGTCAGGGGGAGTGGGAGGAACAGAGAGGTAAATGGCAGAGAAGTGGGGGACTTGAGGGTGGGCCCCCAGATCCTCAGTATTCTCCTGTAGGTCCAGTCTCCTCCAGTCTGGGTGACCGTGACACTACCTAACTGGAGATTCCAGGAACTGCTTCCACTGTCCTGGGAGTCCTGGTCAGCTGCCAGACCCAGGACCATCCCAGGAGTGGTAATCTCGTATCAGATTAAAGCCTCAGAGCTGCAGCTCAGCTAGCAGCACAAGCCCTTCCCTGTGATGTGATTAACCCCACAAAAACCCAACCCGTACTTGTCATGGGTTACTGTCACTCATTCACACCACTAAGAAGTTTATCAGTGGTGATTAGGTTCAGTTTGGGGCTGGAGTAAAGTGCATTTATTTCAGTAATATGGTAATAAAAATCTGTCAAGTCCCAAAACAAAATATGGTCTCACAGTCCCTCCCATTGTCTGTTTCTTTGTGGTTCTTTCTCCAGGTCACAAATTTCTGGTGTCTCAAAGTATAAGGCAGACTGGAAGTAAGTAGGGTTCATATTTGGCCCACAAGCCCTAGCCTCTCCCATCTCCAGCAGAGGGGCCCTCAATCATACTAATTGAGCATTCTGGGCCTGGTCCTGCCAAGGTGCCCTCCACAGCATTTTAAGGATGATTTGATGACTGTGAGTGTTGATTTGTAAAAAAGAGGGAGCAGGAGTCCTGAGGATGCACCTGTCACCTGGTCACTCAAATATGCAACAGGTGCACTGAGAAAGGACAGGTAATGATGCTTCTAGTCACCTATGCCCAGAGACACTGTGGTTATAGATTGTTTTTGTCCCTTACAGTTCATATAATTTTTGGCTATGGTCTTCTAAGGCGAAAGTCAACCCAGAGTGGGTTGTGCCCCCAGTAGTGCTCTGTATGCGAGGAGGAGAAGAGTGGGAAATTACATGATGGTGGGCAAGTTACTGGGAGGGCATTGCTCAGCCTGAGGGCCAACCTCTGCTCTCCACCCATCCTGTGTCTGAGTAAGTCTGATTGGTTGGTGAGGTGCTCAACTAGAGGTAGATGGAATTTGTGGCTAGGAGAGACTAGAAAGGAGTCCCCAGGAAAGGCACTGGTGAGAAAGAGATGAAAGTCCCCAACTGTTATGGGCACCCAGAGGTAAGCATTCCTCTCCAAGCTCAAAGAGAAAGGGAAGGCCAGCCCTCACTGTCTACCTCACACGGTGACCGATGACTATGTAAGTGAGGGCTGCCCTAAAAACAAAAGATAAGGGAAAAAAAAAAAAACAGAGGAAAATCAGCTGGGAACAGTTTAAGAGTGTAGCTCTAAAAAAAATTCATACATCATTCAGGATTTTGTCCTTATGCTCTGACTGCTGTCCTTCTCCAGTTAATCCCCTCCGCCACCACCATTCTCCCTTCTCCCTTTGCTCCAGGTGCAGCAAACCTAAGATGCATCTCTTGGCCAGTAAGGGAGTCAACGCCCCAGCTCAGGCAGCCCCAGCGCCTCCCAATGTCCCTCTGCAGAAGAGCCTGAACTTCACAGTGTCAGAGCAGGATGGGGCAGAGCAAGGCCAGGCCTAAACCCCAGCCTACAGGAGAAGACGTTTTAGGAAGGCATAAGCTAATGAATGGGTGGGGTCCTTGGCTCATATCCACTGGCAATTACATTTGAGTGTTTAGTATGTGCCAAGTACTAGGTGTTGTAGGAGCAGAAAAATTTCATAAACCCTACACTCAAGGATATCCATTTAATCAACAGATTTGTTGAGAGAACCCTAAGAGATGATTTCCAGCTAAAAGAGTGAGGAGATGAGGATGAGGATGTGTTTTAAAATGAATAAAGCATTATGCAAGCACAGGACATTTTTATTTTTCATGATATGCCTGCTGTATTTTCTGAAGCCTGCTCAGTCAGTGCACAAGACCACGAGTGTGACTATAGACCTGGCACAGCAACACCAATGCACACGCCCTCACACACAAGCCCTTTTTTGTTCCTAAGAACAACAGGCCTAGAATGATCCTACTATATCCCTATATTCCCTGAGGCCACAAGATTGCCCTGCAGAGTGAAGGAAAGTGACCACAGGGGTACCCACAACTAGAGGGCAGGAGGTAAGCCAGATGCCCTAGAAACCAGCATTGGAATTATTTCTGCAAGTTCCCCAAGCAGGCTTCCATGATTCTGTAAAAGACAGTGATTCCATTGTGATGGAGAAAGTGGAGAACAATAGGAAGACACATTACACGTGAAAAATTTTAAATATATAAGTAACAAATAAATACATGAATAGATGCTCAATCACACAACGTGATACTATTTTTAATTCACGAAAATGGCAAAACTTACAAAACCAATGCTGAGTACCAATAAGGCTGAAGGCAGATGGGCTTTCTCATCCACTGTTCATAGAAGCCGGAAGAGCTACAATCTATTTGGAAAGTAATCTGGCAATATGCATCAAAAATGTCAAAAGCATTTAAATTCTTGACCCAGTAATTCCAAGTACAGGTATCTACCTTAGGAGATAATCAGAACTGAGGGAAAGGTTTCCAAACATGTTTACAACAGAATTCTTTATAATAGTAAAAAACCATAAACAACCTAAATGACCCACAAAAGGAGGATAATGAGGTAAATTGTGACACAGTCCTAGGATGGAATAGTATATAGTAATTTTAAAAGTATGAGTATAAATAGGTTTTTTTCATGGCATCAGGAAATAGTAATAATATAGAGTTAAGTGGGAAAAAAGCAAGACAAAAACGTATCCTTACTCAATTAAGAAAGGCAAAGAAAAATGACTGGAAGGAAACAGGGTAAAAATGTAACAGTGGCTGCTTCTATATGTTGAGTTATGGGTGATTTTTCTTCCTTCTTTACACTTTTATGTACTTCCAAATTTCTCTTAAGCACATATTTCTTTGATAATCAGTGAAGTATAAAAAGAAGAAAAAAACCTAAAAAGCAGACTTGAAAAAGAAGAAATGTAGATCCTATCAGGTATATTTTCAAGTTGTAAAAATCTATACATTTTCCTTTGAGTCCCATTCCTCTGTTTTCTTTCAGTAGAAAGAGCAAGAGAAAGCATAAAAACTCTCTTAAACAAAAATAACCAATGAGCAGATTATTTCTCCTGCTTGGTCACACAAGGACACAGCAGCAGGCCCTTTTCTTCTCAGGTTTTAAGAACCCTGACCTCTCCCACTTGCTCCTGAAGACACTGCCCGCTGAGTGACGAGCGTTGGAGCTGTTCAGGGACCTCCAGACTAACTCAAACCAGCCGTATCACTGGCCTATCAAACCCTCTCTGAAGAGAGCCATCTCAGACACCGTTCCTGACCTGGGCAGGGCTGGTGAGCTTAGGAACTCATAGGTAGGCGTGTGAGGGAAGGGAGAATGAAGGTTGACAGAGGGACGAGGGACTTGGGGGGGCATATCTGCCCCAGTAGGTCAAGGCACAGGGATCCATATTCCACTCAAATAACACTACAGCTCAGAAAACAATTACTGAACGTCAGTTATGTGCCAGGCACTGGGCTTACTGTCGGTGATACAAGAGAGTAAAGACAATGCCTGCCTTCTCTTCATCCTTCACCGACCAGCAGTGACCCTGCCCCGCTTCTTAGGGTTGCTGAGCAGGTACCTCTACACAGGGCTTCTGTGTTAGGAGCACTGCCACCAGCTCTTAACGCACCGTTACCCCACTATTATCAGACTAGCGCAAGTTCCCAATTCACACTACACTGTCCCAATAAAAAGCATTCCATCATCATTCATTTCATTTTTAGAAGAATTCCATTTTCACTTTTGTAAAGCTGTTATTAATTACCACATTTAAGAACCATGTCTACCTTACGAATATGTGATAAGCCTATAATATTAATTGATAGAAAATTTCCACCTGACTTTTATGAAATCTCCCAACCCCCTCTTAATACATGTAATTCCTAATGACTACCAAAATTAGATAATCTTGAGAATAGAAATTCCATTTAAAATAAGGTTATTTTAAGGATTAAAATCTATATGTCAGCCTGATGAATGTGACATCCCTGTGAATAACACTGGTGCAAACAGTTGTACTGAAAAATGTGGCTGGAAACCAAAATGATTTTCTTTCATTCTGAAGTACATGTTTCCTATTAATCTTAAAACATATTTTAGATTTTTAAGATGAACGTTAACTATAAAGGATCACACAGAAATTGTACTTTTTAGCATTGTTTTAAAAAATGTTGCCCTTCAAAGACTTGTAGGGGCCCCTGGATTCCCTGGCTTGCTTTAGTCCCTACATATAGATGAAGCAAAGCTATCCACTTTCTCCCCAGCATTTGTCCATGTCAGTTCTGCCACATTAAAATAATCAGAGTTGTGCAGAGTAGCCAAGTGCTGTGAATGTAATTAAGGCATGAGACCCACAGAGATATTTTCTCATCCTATCACCAGAGTTCTGTTATCACTTTGGAGCCTAACCGTATGTCTCTAATACCATTAAAGCTGCTTTTACAAACGGCTCTGCACACCTCACGGAAAGGCGGCAGCGCATGGCTCTAGCAAAGCACCATAGCATGCAGCCAGTCTTCTTTCTTCTTCCTGGGGAGCATGTCAGTGGCCTTCAGCAGGAAGTGCATTATCCCTCAGTGGCACATCAGCTGCCTGGAGGTTGCATGAGGCGCCATCAGCTGTCAGTCAGCTGATGGACAGGAATGGTCCAGTAAATTCCCCCTTCCTTCCACCCCCACTCCCTCTGACAGTGATAAATGATCGGGCCCTCTGCTCAGCTGAGCCTGACAGGCCCAGACCTCCCCTTGCAATCTGTTCCAGACCAAGACCAGCCTCTCCCCCCAGCTGCCCTCTGTCAGCACTACAAAGCAGGCCTGCCATAGAGTAAGGTCAGACCTACTTGCTTTCTTGTTGCTGTTCTTTCATGAAAAAGAATTATAACTTTATTTCTAAATGGAAGTTCCTAATCAAAAATGGAACATGGATTATGTTGTTAAAAATCTTATAGGAAACTTGTTTCAATTCTCTTTCTACATTAGAAATGAAGGAGATAACAGCTAAACATGGGACTTTAAGAAGCAAGAAAGAGGAATAGTCATAGATACAAACATAGATGTCAATTTGGCTTCCAATAAAAACAATAAGCTTCCAATTTATTAAATTATTATCTGTTGTTGGGGGTAAGGAGAAGGAGACAAAAGATTCTAAGGGGAATAAAATATTGATAAAGAGATCGAACATTAACACTGAACATTAACACAATTCATCAGAGATCAGCTTCTACAATACATTTTGTTCACGTACAAAGATAATCATATCAAGATTGTTTGTAAAAACATTGGCACCAACCTTTTGCATAAAATAATCTATGCTGTGGAATAATATGCAACCATTATAAAGAATGAGGTAACTCTAAATGTATAGACATGGAACTATCTACATCAATTGGGAAAAAGAAATCAACGGGCAGGATAATGTGTATAATATGCTACAATTTTTTTAATATTATATTTTTACTTTTTGAACTTTGCTCCATGTGATGTTTTACTTTTTGGAAATTAGAAATAAAAAAATATTTTAAATGTCCCCAGTCTTTGCTACCCCATGATCACCTCTGCAGCCCAAGAGACACTTCCTAGGACTGAGAGCCAAGCCAAGACTCAGGAGTGGCCGGCAGCGCGCAAGCAGCCCCAGAGCTCGGATGAGCCTAACGTTTAGATATCAGGCCCGGGACAAATGCCAAAGATGATCCCACTTGTATCTCCCAGGAGCAGAACTGCAACCTAGCTTTACAATCTAGGTAGTTTATAGCATCCTAAAAGGCCTCAAGATAGAGATATCACTCCATTTCCTCTCCAAAATTGGTCTGCATTCTCCAAAGCAACATAATGTCCTCTTTTTAAGGGAGAAAGAATTTTAAGATGATCAACTATTCCAAATTTGAGATGGAATTAAAACATTATGTACTTAAAAATAAAATAAAAGGTATTTCCGGGTTTACCTTTTTTTTTTTATAGAGGAAAGAGACAGACAGACAGACTAGTACATCAGCAAGTATTTTCCTTTCTGGAATTTGGTACATATTTTAACTATTTCTCTGTCCCTCCTGCCTCTCATCCTTTCTGTTTCTCTCTCTCTTGTAATTTTCCTCCACAACAGAAGACCAGGGTATTCTTAAATCTGAGATTTAGATTTACTGAACAGAGATTAAGCTCACCATTCCTAATTTTAAAAGCAGTTGAAACATTTTATATTTCCCTCAAAAAAAAAGATAAATCAAGTTTTTATTATGAAGCCTACAACTGATTTTCAATAAGTCAGTGGAATTTGTTTTTAAAACTCCAGCTCCTACTAGAGAAACAGGACATGTAAATTGTCTACTCTGAAAATTTCACCTAAGGCCCTGTCATTCTGAGAGAACAAGCATGATCACATGGCTAATTAAGGGAAGCTGGATAACCCAGTACACATTCATATTAAGAATGGACATATAATGGATAAAATCTCCAACTATCGTTCTACAAATGACACAGAAAGGCATTTTATAATGATTTCTATACTTGTCTCCCACGAAAGACTGATGCAAAACTCGGAGAAGTAAAGTGGAAATAGGGGTGGCTCTTAAAACACGTTTTTGATCATCTGACTTAACGAAGAGAGAGAGATTAGAGGTGGCACTGCACAGCCTATTTGGTTATCTTCCTTACTCAAGCAGACCCTTGGACATACAAGCAATGTTGATTCCTGGATGAATTTTCTAACAATTGACTGGAGCATTGCTGAACAAAATGAGAGTCATGTCTGAAAATATCAAGCAAGCGAGAGGCCAAGGGGAGCAGCCTTCTACCGAACCCATGCAGAGGCCTGAATGGGGCTCTCTCTCAGCTGGAAGGCCACAGCTTCCATACGGATATGGGCTGAAGGGGGTCTAAGGCAGGCCAAAAATATTCTTATGTACTAAATCTGATCAAGTGTTTTTGGAAGTACCTGATTAAGACCCTAGAATTTTAGAAAAGGAGAAGATGACTATGACCTGGCATAACTCAACTATAAAGGGACTTCAGTGTGGGCCCTGCAGAAAATCTGATTTTGAATAAAATTACATCTTGATAGGTCTGCCATGCTCTTACTGCTAGGAGTAAATTATAGTAATCTCTATTCTCTGTCACTTTATCTTCCCAAAAGGCTGAGAGCTCAAAATGTAAACTATCGTGGGAAAGGTTGCTGGTGAGGACCTAATGAAATACAGGCAAGACCCCAGCTTAAAAATGAGTCATTTCAAAAGCATGATTATAAGATGGACATCTGGGATATAGAATCCATTTTCTCATGAACATGCTGTTATACATGGTGGTGAGCTAGCCCACAAGGGCCTACTCAACCTATAATGAGTCTCAAATATAACTCCTTCCTAGGAGTCTAACCACCATTTATGGAATACTGTCTCAGTGTTAAAACATACTCTAAGTTCTACCCTGCTCCATCAAGAAGACACCATTTCATACTGGTCCAGTTGGTTGCAAGCTCCAAGCAGAGAAAGGAAAACATTCTACTTTCTCAAGCTGCCCATCAACTAACTTGACAGTAGAAAGAAATCTCCACTTTATTCATCACTGTGGAAAGGAGGTTTCCTCCCAAGGAGTGAAGGAAATCCCTTGTTGCACAATAAACAATTTAAATGCAAGGTACATTCTAAATTCAGTGGTCTAATTTCAGATGAGAATGTGAAGCTGAGTAGTTCTGGCTCAGGGTCTCCTAGAGGCTAGAATCAAGGCATTGGCTAGGGCTGCAGTCTCATCTGAAAGCTCAAGTAGGGGAGGTTGGCTCTCAAGCTCATTTGTTGCCAGGTCTCAGTAAGCTGCAGAGCAGATACTCCACCAGTTGAGCCTTCAGAAGATGCAGCACAGTTGATACCTTGATTGCAGCCTCATGAGAGACCCTGACCCAAGGGCACCCAGCTAAGATACGCCCAGATTCCTGCCCCAAAGAAACTGTGAGATAATAAATGATTGTTGTTTTTTTGGGTTTGTTTGTTTTGGGGGTCGTTTTTTGTTTTTTGTTTTTTGTTTTTTGGTGAGGAAGATTGTCCCTGAGCTAACATCTGTGCCAATCTTCCTCTATTTTGTATGTGGGATGCTGCCACAACATGGCTTGATGAGCAGTGTGTAGGTATGCACCCGGGATCCAAACCTGTGAACCTTGGGCCACCAAAGCGGACTGCACGAACTTAGCCACTATGCCACCTGGCTGGCCCAGGATGATTGTTTTTTTAAGCTGCTAAGTTTTGGGATAATTGATCATATAGCAGTAGATAACTAATACACTGACATGTTCTAATAAAAGAAAAATAATGTAATTTTTAGCAAAGGACAACTAATAACATAAGTTAGGAAATCAAACCATCTTTTCTAAACCTGTTTTCCACAGGAAAAAGATATTTCCAGTCTAACTGATTTACAAATCAACCCCTGGAATAAGACCCATTTCTAAGTCGGAGACTATCTCTACGCAATTTATTTTCTCCACAGTTTGTTCCCTAGTGTGCTGGGATTGCTAAAACAGGCATGCCTGAGCCACTGAAGTCTAGGAATCATGTATAAAATATCAGAGTAAGGCTTTTAGCACTTCTGTAATAATTCTGGCAATTTTTATTCATTTGCATTATCCAGAGGATTGTTAGTTGCTTTCCCTGCTGTTTTGTTTGGGGAAGTTATATCTCTGCCTCATAGGGCTTACAAAAACAATGAAGAAAAATGTTTTTCCAAAATTCCCAGAGAAACTACATTTAAATTCATGCCAAAGGCCTTAACTGCAACGGAGAAAATTTTCTGTATTTTGTTGAGGTTTTGTTTGGTTGATTGGTTGGTTGGTTGAGTCTGGGGGCTTTTTTCTTCAATCAAATGGAAGCAAGAAAATGGCTGGATTATTTCTATCTATAGTGGTACCTGTAGGAAATATGGTTTTTTCCCTTTTCTATGGGAATCCAAATCAAATCTAAAAATCAAAATTGTTGCTGATATTAAACTAGGTTTTTTATTAGCCTGACTATCTCATCCTTAGCAACTTAAGGTCATAGTACTTCTATTCTAAGCAGCAAAATAGTGGGATCCTATTATATCCAGTGGTCACTGTACCTCAAGAAGTTCTAAACATCTCTGCTAAGCACTGTGAAGCACTGGGCGGCTGAAGCCGGAGCTGGTAACTTCAGTGACGTAGGAGACTGTGTTCAGGGCTCAGTGTTTGCTCCACTTCAGTTCTTGCAGAAATGTCACTCACCACACTCTGGTCTCCCCTCCTTCACTTTAGTTAAATCCCAGGTTAAAACACACGGGAAGCAGGTGAGTGAGGGGAGGAGAGAAAATACCAGTTGAAAACACAGCAATGTCTCCTACTCTTCTAGAAAATGAGGACAAAATCCACAGGTCACAAAAGTCTCATACAAATAGTGCTTACAAGAAATTCCTGTGTAGAAGTCTGGGCCCAATCAGGAGATAAAAACCACACAGTACGTTAAACACGGGAAGTCTAACATAAAGTATATTAACTATGACTAAAAAGTAACTATACAGTCTAAGGAAACCCTCTATGGTACCCTACAGCTGAGGGTACCCAAGAAAGGACAGACTTGGAAGGATTCGAACCTCATTGGAGAAGGTGCAGTTCAGCCACTGGATAGTAGAGAAGTTCACTGGTTTGGCCAGGTCAGAGTTGACCTGGAGATGCTGGGGAAGCAATAAATCACTTTTCAGAATGCAGACGATCAGAAACCAGTGGCATGAGTATGCAGGGGAATCGGGGGGGGGGGGGTCAAGGCACCCCAGGAGGCCTTTAGAGTGTCCATAAGGACTCTGAGTGAGAGTACATGGACAGCACAGGGGCTCCAGTTTCCCTGTCAAGAGGGCTGCAGAAGAGTTATCACCAGGCCAAGGCTGTAAGGGCACAGAAGGACTGCATTCCGGGCCTCTGGCTAGGGCAGGCTGCACCAGAGGTCCTCACACCCGTACCACCAACCCTGGCCCACACCAGAAACGGTAGAAGAGGCTCTTCCTCTCACAAAGTCTCCCCCTGTGCCCTCTACTGAGAAAGCTTAACACCATGCTCACATTAAAGGAAAAATACTAAAGAAATTCCTTTATCACAGAGCATACTCAGAATGATATATTCAGAGCTGCAAGGCAATCAATTAATAGCATACCTCAGAAGACACAAATTACCAAAACTGACAAAAGAAATAGAAAATCTGAATAGAAAATCTGAAATAGAAAACTCCATGCTCATATAGTTTCACTTAAGGAAGAGATAATACCAATCCCATGTACACTCCTTCAAAAATAGAGGAGGAGGGAACTTTCCCAACTCATTTTATGAGACCAGCATTACCCTGACACCAAAACCAGACAAAGACACAAGAAAACTATAGACAAATCTCCATTATGAACATAGACACAAAAATCCTTTAATAAATATTAAATGCAGGAATATATTTTAAACGTATAATAATCATGGCCAAGTGGGGTTAATCCAAGGAACTCCAAGTTGTTTTAACATTCAAAAAACTCAATCAATGTAATTTACCATACTAATAAACTAAAAAAGAAAAAAATATATGATCATCTCAATAGATGCTAAAAAAGCATTTGACACAATTCAGCACCTATTCCTGATTTTTTTTAAATTTTCAGTAAACTAGGAAGAGAATTTGATAAAGAATATCTAGAAAAAACCTACAACTAGCATTCAAAAAGGAAAGAAGAAAAAAAAACTATTTTTATATGCAGACAACATGATTGTGTAAATAAAATATCCTAAGGACTCTATCAAGAAGCTATTTGTATTAATAAGTAAGTTTATCAAAATCACAGAATACTAGGTCAATATGCAAAAACAAACTATATTTCTATACAGTTGCAACAAATAAATGGAAATCGAAAAAAATTTAAGCAATATTATTTACAATAGCATCAAATAACATGTAATACTGAGAGAGTTTTTAATAAAATATGTATAAAACCTGTACCATGAAAATATTGCTGATAGAATTAAAGAATATCTAAATAAATGGAGAGAGATACCACGTTCGTGGATTGCAAGATTCAGTATCCTTAAGATGTCAGTTCTTCCCAAAGTAGTCTATTGCTCAACACAGTGCCATTGAAAATCCCAGGAAGTTCTTGTAGAAATTGACAAGTTGATTCTAAAATTTATATGGAAAATCAAAAGACTTAAAATAGCCAAAACAAGATCTGTACACTGAAAACTTTGAGACATTGATGAAAGAAAGTGAAGAAGACACAAACAAATGGAAAGATATTCTATGCTTATGAAGTAGAAGAATTAATATTGTTAAAATGTCCATACTACCCAAAGCAATCTACAGATTCAACGCAATCGTTATCAAAATTCCAATGGCATTTTTCACAGAACTAGAATAAACAATCCTAAAATTTGTATGAAACCACAGATCACTCCAAATAGCCAAAGCAATCCTGAGAAAGAACAGAACTGGAGGCATCACATTTCCTAATTTCAAACTATATTACAAAGCTATAGTAATCAAACAGTATGGTATTGGCATAAAAACAGACACATAGATCAACGGAAAAAAATAGAGAACCCAGAAAAAAACCCACGTATATGTGTGTAAATGGTCAACTAATTTACAACAAAGGAGCCAAGAATATACAATGGAGAAAGGAAAGTCTCTTCAATAAATGGTTCAGGGGAAAACTGGACAGCCACAAGCAAAAGAATGAAACTGGACCGCTATCTTATACCACACACAAAAATTAACTCAACATGGGCAAAAGACTTGAACATAAGACCTGAAACCATAAAACCTCTAGAAGAAAACATAGGCAGTAAGCAAACTGCCATCAGTCTTGGTGATGATTACTTTGGATTTGACACCAAAAGCAAAGGCAACAAAAGCAAAAACAAAGTACAACTCCATCAAACTAAAAAGCCTCTGCACAGCAAAGGAAACCACCAACAAAACTAAAAGGCAACCTACTGAATAGGAGAAAATATTTGTAAATCATCTATCTGATAAGGGTTAATATCCAAAACATATAAAGAACTCATACAACACAATAGCAAAAAAACCTACACAATCCAATTAAAAAATGAGCAGAGGACCTGAATAGACATTTTTCCAAAGAAGATATACAGATGGCCAACAGATACATGTAAGGATAATCATCATCACTAATCATCAGGGAAATGCAAATCAAAACCACAATGAAATATCACCTCACACCTGTTAGAACGACTGTCATCAAAAACACAAGTGATAACAAATGTTGGTGAGAATGTGGAGAAAAGGGAACCCTTGTGTACTGCTGGTGGGAATGTAAATTGGGGCAGCCACTATGGAAAACTGTATGAAGGTTCCTCAAAAAATTAAAAATAGAGCTACTGTATAATCCAGCAATTACACTTCTGGGGATATACCCAAAGAAAGCAAAATCACTATCTCGAAGAGATTTCTGCAGCCCTATATTCACTGCAGCATTATTCACAATAGCCAAGACGTGAAAACAATCTGTGTCCAGTAATGGATAAATGGATAAAGAAAATGTCATGTGTGTGTGTGTGTGTGTGTGTATATATATATATATATATATATAATAGAATATTAGTCATAAAAATAGGGAAATCCTGCCATTTGTGACATGGGTGAAACTGAAGGGCATTATGCTAAATGAACTAAGTCGGACAGAGAAAGACAAATACTGTATGACCTCACTTATTTGAGGAATCTAAAAAAACTAAATTCACGGAGACAGAGAACAGATTGGTGGTTGCCAGAGGCTGGGGTGAGGGGCTGAGGAAATGAGTGAAGGTGGTCAAAAAGCACAAACTTCTAGTTATAAGACAGGTAATTTCTGGAGATGGAATGTACAGCATGGTGACTATAGTTTACAATACTGCATTGTATATTTGCAAGTTGCTAAGAGATCTTAAAAGATCTTAAAAGTTCTCATAAAGAAAAAAAGATTGTAACTATGTAAGTTGATGGATGTTAACTTATCATAGTGATCATTTTGCAATATATGCATATATCAAATCATTATGTTGTACACCTTAAACTAATACAATGTTATAAGTCAATTATATCTCAATAAAACCAGAAAATAATAAATAAAAAGCAATAGCCAAAACGATTTTGAAATATAAGTTGGGAGACTTCTACTACCCGATTTCAAGACTTCTATAAGGTTATAGTAATCAAAGCAGTGTGGTATCAGCATAAGGATAGTCTTATAATTGAGTGAAGCAGAATAGAGAGTACAGAATTGAATTTTGACAGAGGTGCTGCAGTAATTCAATCAGGAAAGGATAGTCTTTTCAAAAACGGTGCTGGGACAACTTGACATCTATATGGGACAAAATAAACCTCAACCCTTACCTCACACCTTACACAAATATTTAGTTTGAAATGGATTGTAGATGTAAATGTAGGAGTATTCATAATCTGAATATGGTTCTCCATTCTTTTTATCTCATTTAATTGAAATGTACCATCGTGGCAACCAATTGAAAACTAAACACTTGCCCTAAATCTATCTCTGCTTTTATTGCTAGTTTCACATCCTAAAAAAACAGTCCAAACCAAACCTTATGAAGGGAAAGTGACTATTAAAGGGTGAGTGACCTGAGGGACTTTCTTTGTAGTGACGGAACAGTTCTGTACGCTGAGTGTGGTGATGGTTACAAAAATCTAAACATATGATAAAATTTCACAGAACTATACACCAAAAAAAGTACATGCAATAACTGGTGAGATCCAAATAAGGTCTATATTTGAGTCTGGAGTATTATACAAATGTCAGTTCCCTGGCTTTGACTATGATTATGTAAGATGTTATCATTGGGGGAATCTAGTTGAAAGGCACATTGGAACTTTGTACTATTTTTGCAACTTCTTATGAGTCAAGCTATTTTATTTTATTTTTTTTTTTAAAGATTTTATTTATTTATTTATTTTCCCCCCAAAGCCCCAGTAGATAGTTGTATGTCATAGCTGCACATCCTTCTAGTTGCTGTATGTGGGACGCGGCCTCAGCATGGCTGGAGAAGCGGTGCGTTGGTGCGCGCCGGGGATCTGAACCCGGGCCGACAGCAGCGGAGCGCGCGCACTTAACCGCTAAGCCACGGGGCCGGCCCTGAGTCAAGCTATTTTAAAATATGTAATTTTTAAAATCTTGTGAGAAATCCCAAACATATGAATATTCTCTAATTGTCTGAAAAGAGAATTTAGAAATACTCAAAGCTTGTAAATTGAAAAGCAAATTGAGAGCCCAGCTCCATGGCCAAATGGTTCAAGTTCCGCACATTCCACTTCGGCGGCCCGGGGTTCGCAGGTTCGGATCCCAGGCAGACCTACTCCACTCACCGGCTGTGCTGTGGCGGTGTCCCACGTACAAAAAGATAGAGGAAGATTGGCACAGATGTCAGCTCTGGCCTAGTCTTCCTCAAGCGAAAAAAGAGGAAGATTGGCAACAGATGTTAGCTCAGAGCGAATCTTCCTCACCAAAAAAAAAAAGCAAATTCAAAAGACTTTCCTTCTCAGAACATGATTTTCAAAGTTCCAGAGTACTAACACATTCATTTAAATTAAATTCCATGTGTTTGTAGTCCACATGTATAATTATTTCAAAGGATTTAATAATTGATAGTACTATTTCTTTAGTGCTACAGAACAACCTCTGAACAGAGAAATTGCCAAATTACAAACTCCACACTGACAAGTAACATGATGTGTATCTAATACACTTGAAGGAACTTGTAAGCTTAAGTTAAAAATAATAATAGCAAGCACTACTTGCTAGTAATGCTTAGTATAATCAAAATATTTTTGGAAGAAATATAGAAGTAGAAGTTGTGTCTTGTTATTATAATGGATAATCTACTTAATTTTTTATTTCTCAGATTACCAGGCCCTAATTTGTACAGAAATATATTAAATAAGTGTTCCCTTGGACAGTGGAATGGTCTTTTTGAAGCCTGAATGGATAAATCAAGCACCCACATGGTATCCTCAGTGCAGCGTCCCTAGTGAGCTTCCTGACATACAACACAGGGCAGGGCGGGGGGAGTGAGTGGAAGATAGCTTGGGCACTAGTGAGAATCAAGTTTCTCATTAAGTCTCCCTTTCCTTTCCTATGCTTCTTTCCAAATTCCACAAATAGGCATAGCATTTTATGAAAGTTTTTACTCTAGGATGCATCCAAGCGTACATAAAAAGCAAACCCTTTAAGACACCCCAGAGATCACCGACCAAGTTTCAGGCAATGGATGGTCACTGTGGGTCACCTGGAGACCACACGGGGAGAGGACTCAACCTTGTGGTCCTCATGGGAAAAAGAAGATCGCCAGCGGCTGACGGTAACCTTTGCTGAAGCTCTCACATTAAGAAAGGATTCAGAAGCACTCCTCTGTAGTATAATGGCAGTTGCCCATGTTAAGTTAGATGAAAAATATAGCTAAAGTTGAAATTCAATGTAAGTCCCTATTGAAAGAAACACTTCATGAAATTGTTCTGAAACAAAAGCTATCCCTCTGCCAGCACTAAAAAGCACGAATTTACAAGATCAACAATCAGAATGGCTGATGACAGCTCACACAAAAAGATCTAAGCCTGGTATTTTTATAAAAACCAAAGCAAGACCTTTTTCTCTATACAGAGCTCAAAGATAAATGACATGTAGGATTTAAGTCTAACATTTTCACTGAAGAGACAATAGGAGCACAGCAGGACTGACCTTATTTTACACAGAGGCAGCTATCCCCCTGGTGTCACCTCTCCCACCCCACCACCATCACAGCCACAGCTGTCCAAAATCCCTTTAGGAGGTGACAAAGCCTTTCACCTGAAGTTAAAGGCTTAAATTGTCAGTGCTTCCAGGAGAACCAACACAGTGACAATTTTACCAAAAGGTAAATGATTGCTACCCAATTAGTTCCAGAACAGGGGAAGGCAAACTAGGGCCCACTAGCCAAAGCTGCCACTTGTTTTTGGGTGGCCCATGAGCCAAGAGTAGTTTTTATATTTTTTAACGATTGAAGAACGATCAGAAGAAGAAAGTTTCTTCATGAAATATGCAAATTATATGAAATTCAAATGTGAGGGTCATTAAATAAAGTTTTATTGGAACACAGCCACACTCATTCATTTATTTATCATCTATGGCTGCTTTCACTCTACAATGGCAGAGTTGAGTAGTTGTGACACAGACCGTATGGCCTGCAGAGCCTATGATGTTTACCATCTGCACCTTTATAGGAAAGTTTTCCAACTCCTGTGCTAGAACAAAGCTCTGAGAGGCAGAGCATAAGAGGATGAGAATGTGAGGTCATGGGAAAGCCTCTTCTTCAGTAAAGAGATAGACACACAAGAAAAGGCCTACATGGTGAAGGGCCAGGAGCACAGAAGTCCAACGTGGCTAACCTCACCACTGTGTCAGAGCCAATACAGGAATATATTATGAGGAAGGGGAGTACCAGTAAGATACAAGTGCAGTATAATGTGGAAAGAGCCATGGCCAGAGGACTCCACACTCCACTAGAACTGTGCTCTTGAGCAAGTCACATAACCCCACTGAGCTTAAATTTCCTTATCTGAAAAAAATGAACGGAAATAATATCTATCTAGAGCTACTGTGAGAATTGTGAGGGGATGGTTCATATGACAGCATTTGGTCCACGTGCTAGGATTGAGCCTTGAAGGACATGTAGGTTTCCACAGGTGGAAAACTGGGGAAGAAAGGAAGACATTTGAAATTGAGAGAACACAGGACTCAAAAGCCCAGAGGATTAAGTGAATGGGCAGTTCAGGACATCAACCAGGATTCAGTGAAAAGTGTCACAGTAGCTGAAACAGAAAAGGCCATCAGGGGCCAGATCTTGAAGATCAAAAGGTACCACGTGAAACTCTCTTCTCCTTCACTCTCCCTTTGGTTACCTCTCTGCCTTCTCTGTTCATGTCCCTCTTCCCAATGACTCCCAAAGACACTCTTGAGTGTTCCTTGGCCCATCAGAGGCACCAAAGTTTAAACTGTGCCCACAGCTCTAATTAATCCCCTCAATGGCATCTTCAGAGCATCCATTCTGAGGTGGAAACAGGCTTTTCTGCTTTACTCCCACCCACACATCATCAGATCATTTGACCTATTTGCCCCCCATACTTAGATAAATTCTTTGGGGGAAACCCTGGATCCACAGCTGGTAGCATCTTCCAGCTGCTAAGTGAGAACTAAAGGAGATTCCTGGGACTCTGAGTAATTTATAATGAATTCTAATGACTGCCAGGCCCCAGTCATGATGCACACTAATGAACTGCCCCTTGCAGCCAGCTGTCCCCCCTCAATCACCAATTGTCCACAGGGGGATTCCCATTTACTAAGGGTACAGCCAATCTCCAGAGATAAGAGCATCAGGGGCTCTGCAGAAGAAAACAGCAGCCCTTTAGCCTTCACATAGGTGATCATGGTAAACGCGGGGAATATTTACAAAAAGCAGAAGGCACAAGGAAAGAACAGTTAAGAACCAGGTCACAGCCCTGCAATAAAAGTCATAAGGCTACATATGCAAACTATTTATCCTCATGTTTTATTCAACATCACTTACTGTCATTCCCTTCATTCACCCTTGCTTTCTCTTCTTTCACAGACTGGGTGATAAAATCTGGCTATTTTCTATTTAATTTGAGCACTGGATTTGGAGTGGGAAGACCTAGGTAGAAATCTTGGCTGCGTACAATTATGAGTTGTATGACCTGTAGGTCACAGCTGTAGCTGTGTATCCTTTGACACATCACCTAAGTTTTCTGAATCTAGATCTCTTCATCAAATTTGGGTCATGCCTGCTCTACCTGCCTACCAAGGCTGTTAAGTGGATCAGGTGAAAATACATGGGAAGATGGACATAGTAAGCTTAAAGCATCAGACAAATCTAAGGGATCCCTAATGTTGTTTTAAACATGTTTAAAATTTAAACCTCATATGTTTAAATACGAGGTTTAAATATTGAAACCTCATCTTTATCTCATCTTTATGTCTTCATCTTTAAAGATTTCTTGCTAGTTTCTAAAAGAACTGGCCAAGGAAGTATTAAAAAAAAAAAAAACTAGAATCCAATTTAAACCAAGCCTTTTAATCCCAGCCTAGAAAGAGAAGAGGGCTTTTCCGCTATTTTCACCAAATATAACGTAGTAGGCAAACCTTCTATCTAGAGGGAAGGTAGTTATCGAGGTGTGCTATTCCCAGGGGCAGGAAATTGATTCCTTATACTTTGTGGAAAGAGGTTTGGAGTCTATAAATCTCTAAGGGAGGTGGGGGAGACTTAGAGGTTAGGAATTATTTCAGAGGCTGACAATGTAGGAGAGCAGTGAAGGAATGGAAACTCCACCACCACCACCACTAACACCACCAACACAAACACCAATACCACCAACACCAATACCAACATCAACACCACCAACACAAACACCAATACTACCAACACCAATACCACTAACACCAACACCACCACCACCACCAACACCAGCACCACCAACTCTACCATCAACAACATCAATTCCAACAGCACCAGGGTCAGCTTTGCCTCCTCTGATGCCATACCTTCTTCCTCTCCATTTAGCAGAAAGGACATAAGGCCTCTATATCTAGGCCTGGACTTCCATTGAAGAACTAAAAGAAAAAGAAAAATTTTAAAAGCCTGGGGACAAATATCCTTGCAATGGATTGGCCTGTCTCCTGCTCTCTGCTCATCAGTGCTGTCATTTTACTCAATCAGAACTTCTATATTTTAAACCATTTCTGCCTTGACTGCCACTGCTTCAAGCCCAGACTTTTGGTCTGCCATGACAGAGGCTTCAACAGACTCCCAAGCACTGCTCTGACTTCTTCATGGTAGGATCTTTCCCTGGCTCTTAACAGTAGACTCCACAGCCATCTTCTGCACCTCCCACTTCCTGACCCATTACTCACATTTGGCCCTGTACGTACCAGCTGACATGCTGCAGGTCTGTCTTCTGTTGGTTCTCACACAGTCCCAGTCCTGAGCATAACTAACCTGTCTCTATCGCCTCCTACATCCTAGTGTGACAATGGCCTAAAATGACACACTCATGGCCAGGACTGAAGGGGCCAACATAGTGCCAAGTCTAGAGAGCCAAGCAAGCCTCAAGAGCTAAGAGCAAACACAGAGTTAAGATTTAAGACAAACTATAGAATCCAGGGTTCTTAACCTGATGGTCTACAGCATTAGATGAGACTATAATGTTAAAAACAGGTGAGATGGCTAACTGGATCATGGAGTGTGCCGTCTTAGAGACTCGCTCTAAATTATATTATATGCTTTAAAGACACGTTGATGTAAAGGGGATAAAAAGCATAGAAAACACAGGATTTAAGCCAGATAAGCTTAGGCAGAACCTCTATACCTCAGATCTCAAACAAAGCCCAAAATGGGACATTTATATTCTATTGAGATCCAGGCCTGGGATCACTACACAGTCTCAGTGCATTTAAAATGTGCAGAAGAATAAAACCCCTTGAGACTGCAAACTTAGAAACCACAATCTGCCAGCTTGCAGCAGGCTAAATATAACCCACTTATAGTTCACGGGTTTGAAAGTCAGAAGTCCCAGCTCTACCTCAGAGTAGCTATGGCCTTGGGTAAGTCACATCACCTCTTTGAGTCTCGAGTTCCTCATGTATAAAAAATGAGGAGGGTCCCAGAGGATAACTAAGGTCTTTTCTGCTCTAATATTCTACGAGCAAATCCACAATATACAGCTGTGGCAGGCAGCCTCCAGGATGGCCCCCAAATATCCTCACCTTTTGGTATTCACAGGTTTATGCAATCCTTTCTCGTTGAGTAACTTGCTTCTAACTAATAGGATACAGCAACATTGAGGGGATGTCACTTCTGTGATTAAGTTACAAAAGATTTGTGATTTCCATCTTGCTGGTAGACTCTCTCTCCATTGCATGCTTTGATGAAGCAAGCTGCCATGCTGGAGAGGCCAACATGGTAAAGAATTGAGGGTGGGTTCCAGGCAACAATCAGGAAGGAACTGAAGCCCTCAGCCCAACAACCCTTGAGGAATTGAATCCTGCCAACCAGCACATAAGTGAGCTTGGAGACAGATCCTTCCACAGTTGAGCCTTCAGATAAGACCTCAGTCTTGGCCAACACCTTGAGTGCAGCCTTGTAAGAGACTCTGAAGCAGAAGACACAGCAAAGCTGTGTCTAGATTTCTGACCCACAGAAACTGTGTGCTAACAGATGTTTAAGCCACTAAGTTTTGAAATAATTAATTACACAAAAATAGGTAACTAATAGATATAGCTTCGTTTGTATACGTGGCTTTGAAAGGCTACATCTCTGCCTCTCACTTTGGATATTCTTATGGCATTCTATAAATCAAATGAAGGATCACCTGGAATTGGAGTCAGGAACCAGGAAACCTGACTTAGGTGCCATAGCTTAGTGGATAAACTACATAAGTTTATTTTACTTTGTAACGATTAGCACTATATGAAATTACAATATATATTTGTTCACTGGTTATGTTCTGCTCCTCCCCCCATATTGGGGTGTAGACACTATCCATCTTGTTCTCTCTTATCCCAGTGCCTAGGACAGTACCTACTATTCAGTAAATATTTGCTGGATTAACCGTGGCTTTGACAGGGAAGCCCAGAGAGGAATATTGGAATGGAAAGATATCAAGGTAGAGGTCATAGGCATGATGTCAACTTCAGGAAGCCAGCTAAAGAGAAGGGATGTGGTAGGTTCAAAAATCTGGCAATATATGGAAGTGGTAAAGAAGCAGGCAGAACATATTAGCACAGTTCTTGATCTAGTGTCTTCTGAAAACATCTGGTTTCCTGTCTATTTCTTCAATGCATTCAACTGAAGGCAGCTACAAAACAATTTCAAACAGTGTCTGACACTAAACAAGTAAATACTTTAAATGTATACAACTCATGGGGTCACATTTCTGCAGAAAAAAACCTTTACTTGGGAGGAGGCAGGGAAATAGGCAGGCATGGCCAGGTACGCTGTGCTAAGGGCTTTATCATCAATATCTCATTACACCTCTCCTCAACCCACAAACTCGGCATCATCTCCATATCACATGAGAAAACTAGCTCAACTGGGATTTAGAACCAGGACTTGAACCCAGGTGTGTTTAACTCCAAAGCCCGTGGTCCTAACTAATATGCCCCATTAGCTGGGTGATGTATTCAGGCCTGGACTAGAAACCAGGAATGTCAACATAGAAGAAAGTGAGAGAAGACCACGCCAGAACCAGGCAGAGACCATCCATTCAACAAAAATATACTTGCTATTTCAAGACAAAATCATGCGAAGACAAAATCTTCTTTCTTTGCAGAATGACTGAAATGCACAGACGCAGCATGCATTATAATTATAAATGACACACTGCTAGAGCTGAAAGGAACCACAGAGATCACTCAGTCTCACCCCTTTACCAGAAAGATGAAGAGACCAACTCCCAGAGCCGAGTCCCACGATTAGAGAGAGAAGGTGAGCCCTTTGTCTTCTGTTCTTGGTATCTATTCAGTGTGCAGATCCAAATATTTGCAGCTCCTACAAGAAACCTGATTGATTCAAACTTGAAAATTTTGCTATAATTTTAAAAATAAATGATGATCCTGTCTCATCACCACATCACTATAGAGGCAAAAACAATAATTTTATAAAAATAAAAACATGATAGAGGCAAAAAATAATAATGAAAATAATAATAAATTTTTCAATTATTAAAAGATACCACTGACCTGTGGGGCAACCATGACAAAGGATGGGGCACAGACTCATCATAGTTATCCAAGTTAACTGGATACCACCAAGAAGCAGCTTGTGATGAAGAGGGTATTTTAACTCTTTCTAATGCCCCTGAATCAACAGGATATCCAGAACTTACCAACAGGTGTGAGTACAAAGAGTCATGTCCCTCAAAATAAACAAACAGAATTACCATGAAACAAAAGCATTAATGAAGGACTCTCTTCATTGGACAGCAGGTCTGATCAATGGGTCCAGATACTGGTGCCATCTTGTTCTTCTCAAAACAGAAACAGCAGTTATCTCCTCTGCCTTTTATCTAGTAAAATATCCCACAGCATCTCAACTTGGTCCCAATCTTTGATAAAATCAAGAGCTTCCAATTGTTCAACATCATGGCCTTCTCATCTACCTGGGTTACTTCGAATTTCAACTGAAGAAACAAAACCTGAGTTACTAAAATGGCCGTTATTGTCACTGATGTCTATGCAAAGTGATATCTGCTTTTTTCATTTTTCTTTAGACAAAACACGTCTATCATATCTTCATCGCTATACTTATAACTCTGTGGTATTTTCTGTGATACAAAATTAGCAATATTGCAGCTAATAGGTTTTTTAAATTACCTTCCTGCTTGGAATGTTATTGTTGTTGAACAGCTAAGATTCATTTCGTTTTTACTGTCAGAGTGTGTTAAACTAAGTGAAATTTATCAGGAAATGTATACACTCCTGAGTCTTCTGATTTTCACACTCTTAGCTCAAGGACAATGCAGACATTTAAAATGTCATGGATAATTAGCCAGCCTCTTTACAAATAAGATTTCTTGCTCTGATAGAATCACAAAGTTTGGCAGTCTCAGGAATAGATGTACTCCTTAGGAGGTGATCAGATGTAAAATATTTGTTTATGTTTCCGGAATAAAAGAAGTGAGTGGAGTGGTAGAAAGGACACAGGCTTAGAGGTTCTAGACCTAGTTCTAAGTGATTCTGGAGAAGTCACTTTGCCTCTTTACTTCTGTTTTCTCAGCTGGCGACCCAGAAGACTCTCTCTAGTTCTTAAAATCCTCATCTACCTCAACTATACATAGACTTATCCTCAAATGAAAGAGATATTATGCAGGTAACACGACCTTTCAACTAAGCATCTAAGACATCAATAACTTGCCCTCTTTCCAAGACTGGTTTTAAGAAATTTCAGGGCCGTTCATAGATTACTGCTAGAAAAAGTTCACCAATTTATAAAAAACATCAACAAATACCAGATATAAGCTGAGAACTTTGTTACCAAAAAAAATCTTAAATTTCCCTGATGGTACACATTGTGTCGCCAAAACGTGTGGCAAATACCTAAAAGCAACTTTTAAGTCAATGCTGATATACCACATAAAACCGTTATTTCTACAGCCATTAAGGTAAGTACTAAAATGTGACCATTTTCTCCCAAAGTAGGGGTTGTTAAAAATACTTGTGAAGCACTATGCACCTACCAAGGTCACTGAACTCAAAGAAATTTATCAACAAAAAGTATCAAAGCTCAGGAATAAAAAAAAAAAGAAAGCAGTATACAAGTAAATATAGTACAAGCACCTTGAGTTCAGAGAAAGATATTTTTTAGCCCCCATTACATCCACCAGGGTAACCTGCCAGTTACATCAGGTCTACTGAGTTGTTGAAGTATCTAATAATTTAGAGTCATGGAATCCAAACTAATCCCTCACCAATGAATCAGCATCAGCCTGTCTTTGCCTGTGAATACTGTGAAGAGTTTTCAAAACCAGAACAGGTACATGCTTGGCATATTTCACCAGTACCAAGTTCTTCAACACCATAATGACACCACTCAGGACATCTACCACTTGCAAAGATGCCTGAGACTCAGTGAACCTAAGAGAAGAGCTACACATAAACTGGACAAGTCTGTAGGACCATTTCTCACCCTACTGAGGTCTCTATTGAGATACAAGAGCTCCATCACGACCCTGCTTCGTTTATGAAATATGGTGAGGTTATAGCCCCAATAATACGTCTCCAGACAAGACTCGATTCTAAAGAGAGGAAGCTAAATTACTTAGGACCATTTCCCAGTCAAGAAGAAGGATACAGGTTAGTGGAAATAACTTGAAAGCACAGCTGTTGGACTGGTCACAAGGCCCTTTTGGAACATACTTCTAAAAGTGATGGCAGGAGCCCTGGGGAGAGGCTAGATTCTGCTGCCAGCCCGTGTTGCAGTGTTAATGACATATGACCTTGGGTAAGCCATTTAACTTCACTATCTGGTCTTCAGGTGTGCAAAATGAAGAAGCTTTTCACAGAAGTTTCTTGAGTCAGATTAATTCTATCTTTATTTTCACACAAAAAAGAGAAAGAAGTAGTCAGTATTGTGGAAAAGCTGAAGTCTTCCACAGCTGAAACAAGAGATGAGCTAACAGCATACAAGTATGAGCATTTAGTTCTGGAGCCCACCTTGACAACTGAGCCAAAAGAACTCTCGACTTGGGTGCAGTTGCTAAATTCAAGCCTTGAGCCTCTGGGAAGGTCTCCACGCACCATCCAGGGTCACCCGTACCTCTTCCTGTCCATCCTGTCTGTCCTGAGTCCTTGTGAACTGAGGCCCTATTCTTCCTGCTACTCCCCCCCAACCCAGCCCCAGGGGGACTGCTCAGACAGGGCTGCTTCTCTGTAGAGGCTTGATTTGAGATGAACAAATGCTTCTGATTTTAGAAAGGACAGATTTGAGAACTTTTCCACAGACAGGCTTCTTCTGAAACTTCAGTTCTCATCCTGAATTTTAAAACCATAATGTGACATTTTAACATATGGCAAAGAGAGATGAATTTGAGTTCGTTTCAAACTGCTTAAAAGATCTGCATTAAACACAGATTTCCATTATTACAGATCTAATAAGTCCTATTCTCATCTGGGCTATCAGCAACAGAGTAAGTAATTACCATTCAACTTGGGCCGTTCCAGTCCATTAGCCCAATACTGATGACTCAGGCAAAGCTATATACATGAAGAACAAAATGCTGATAAAAGATAAAATGGGATGGAAGAAAATGCTGCTGTCTTATCCCATTCTGCTACATCAATTGTAAGGAATGAATCAAAGATAAATAAACTTGATAAAGTGTTAAGTCTAGAAGTAAATATTAAAAATATAAAACAGAGTTGTATCTACCTAGGTAAAAGGGGAAAGCAAAATACCTCCTTGAATACATCACAGGTTTGAAGGACCTTCAATCCTCAGTTACAATGCTTACCTAAGTACAAGGACTGGATCTAAATGGTACCAAACATCTTCAATATGAAAGCTGAAATAAGTTAGTCAGCTATTCATTAAACAAACTTTTGCCAGTAAATCAGGCTCCATGCTAGGTGCTGGGGATACAAACGTTAATGAGACACCACCCCTACCAGCAAGGAGTTTCAGGACTATGAGGGAGATAAATAAGTATACAAACTATTATAACACAATGTGATGTATGTTTGATAGAAATATGCACAGGGTGGTACTGGACCATATCAAGGTATCTGTAGCATCTAGCCCAGAGCAAGTGGAGTCATGGAAGGATTCTGGAAGGAATGCCTGCCAGAGATGAGCTTTGAAAGGGAGAGGCATTAAGCCAGGTGAAGAAAGGGGCCACCAACGTTCCAGGCAGAGTGTAGCATGTGCACAACGAGACAGAGCATGGAGGCTGGGTCACTGTTAAGTGTGGCTGGGCAAGAAGTATGATGTTGGGGTGGAGAGAGTAGGGAGCCTAGAAGACATTGATTCTTGGGAGGCAGAAGCCAGATTACGGAAGGTTTTAAATACCATACAAAGAGTTTGGATTGTATCCTGTAAACATTTGGTTTTTAAGCAGGGAAGTAACATAATTAGTAGAAACATCTACTAATTTGAGTGGGAAGGACATGAGACTGATGACAAAGAGACTGACTGGCATCTGCAGTAATGTGGGAGGGATGTAAGGAGGGGAAGGAGAAGAGAGATTTAAGACAGTCATTTTAACCATACCAAAACTGAGGGCATTCTCCACCCAGACCTTCCACCTAGAGTTTTAAGCTCATTAGACAAAAATTTTTCTTTAATCCAGAATCTCAGTTATCAATTAACCAACAGTTGTTGAGCCTATTTCACTTTCTTGGCGTTTGGGGGCGTACAAGAATGATGATCATTGTGATTTGATAAGAGTGTATGGTCAAGTCAGGGAAATAAGACTAATATACTTGAAATAGAAAACTGTGAGCATATATGGTTACACATTAAATAGTGTAGGAGAAATTATCAGTTCTAGAGGAACAAAGAAAGAAACGGAATGATCAACATAGGCTGGGAAGGTTTCTGGGAGGAGGTGAGGTGTGACCATCATGGCATCTCATGAGCCACATGGCATGGCTAAAGCATAGAAAAGTGATTGTAGAAAAGTTATAGGAAAAAGGGCTAAGTAGGTAGAGAAGACCCAGTTACACGGACAGTGAAAGCAGTGTTGAAGGGCACTTAGGATGACAGGGTGGATTACAGAAGATCAGGTGAGTCCGAGAAGATCAGATATTTAAGAATAAAGTTCAGAATTGGTGACAGCTGCATGGACCGAGGGACCGAGCTAGATGCGAGATCAGTAAGGCAGTGAAAGGAGAGGAAACATCAGAGACAGCTGAAGTCTACCAGTCTGGGGATGCTAACTCTACTGACAAGCAAGAAAACGGAAGAAAATGCCATTTAAGGAGGTGATGATGATGGTTTGTTTTTTGACATAGAAATTCAGAACTGGAAGAGATTTTAGAGGTCACTTAATTGCACTCCTCCAATTAGATGTCTGAGTATACCACACTGAGTCTGAGGTGACAGTGGGACAGCCAGTGGAAACGTCCAATGAGCAATGAAAAATGGGAGCAGGATTGCATGAAAGGTCAAGAATGCAGACGCAGATTTGGGAGTCTGTCTCCACAGAGGTAAGAATTGAAGCTAGGAGCATGGATGAGCTCCAAGGGGGAAAGCTGAAAGAGAGGGAAGAATGCAGGATTCAGGCAGGGTCTGAGCTCAAGAAAGGGAGCAAGAGGGAGAGGTGAGCTGCTAAGGTGTCTGGAGAAGAAGCAATCAGCGGGGGCAGGAAGAGAACCAGGATAATGTCATAAGATCCAAGAAGGAAGGGTTGTGGGAAAGCATGGTTGCCAAACGCATTGGCTTGCTACTCATCGGTCTGAGTTTCCTCCATCCTGAGTCCACTCCAAGTCATCCTTTCTCTCATGTACATGCCCCCTGCAATACTTAGCCCACTTTCTATTTCCTAGTTGCCACCATAAGCTCTACTATCTGTGTTCCCTCACACCCTCTCCCCTTTTACAAGGTTGGGTACAAGCTCCCCATTTCTACCTCTCTACACCGTTACCAATATATCCATTAATCAGTACTACCCAAATCCCTTTCTGGAAAGTGCAGTGCTAAGGCTGCTCCTAACTCCCTTCCCCGAAACCATTCGTAGATAACCATGTGGCTGGGAGTCCTCCACCTTAGCTCTTGTCTTGGAAATTTGCCAGGCTAATCCTCTTTGGTTTGGGATGGTGAAGCCAGGGGATCAAACCCACAGCACCTTGGGACGAGGAGCCTAGTTCCTCAGTTTATGTGCAGTCCAGGTGTGTTTCTTTCTGTAGTAGACAAAAGCCGCCTCCTGTGAGTTAAATGTAAATGTAGTCATTTGCAAATGCAAATGCCTAAAATGGGACAGACTAGGAACACAGATGACTGCAGGAAAAACTAAAAGAGTGACAAGAAAACAGTGACAAAGAAGGAGCTGCAGATTGAGTTAATCAAGGCAGGATTTGGAAGACAACATCTTGAAAAGTTGAGCCTGGCTGCAAGCCCAGAAAAGAGACAAGCGGAAAGATTCCTGGGCATGGGGCCCAAAGAGGGCTCAGTTTGAGGTGTCAGGGAGATGCCTGGAGAGCGGTTGTAGCCTCAATTTGTGGGCAGTGCCTGGAACCAGCCAGAAGGGGCTGATTATTTCAAGTTCAGGGATGGAGAGAGACATCTTGGCCCAGTGTAGAAGCAAGGTGACATCAACTACTGAAACATGACCCTTCTTTTTGGCTGGACAGAGTTAACTCATGACAGTAGGCCATTTCTACTTGTCTAGTCTACACCCTCAGATTCTTCACCAGAGTGATTTCTTGATTTCAAAATAACTGGGTGTGACACTGCTGCTACCATTTTTAATCTCTCCCATGGCCGAGAACAAAGACTACAGACACAGAGAAACTTCAACTCGGAGGTGCCTGTGCATTTAACTGCCTTCTCTCTGAAAAGCTAAAAACCACATACATGAACCAAAGGTACTAAGAGTCTAAATAAAACAGTTTGTATCAGGGAAGACTTTGAACAGAAAAAGGGCTCATGAGGGACAGAGATTGCTGTGAGAAAAAAGCAACTCTACCTCCATGCTCAGCTATTTGCATAAGTAGTGCACTATCTTAAAAGGCCTTTATACACGCGTCTTCTCTGCCTAGAACGATCTTCCTTCCCCTTCCTCTGTCCCCTTCACCTTCCAGACTCTTTAGAGACCCAACTCAAATGTCAGCTCCCTTTACTCCTATCTTTGTTGTGATAATTTCCACTTGGTATTATATTTATTGGCTGGACAGTCTGTCCTCTTCTCACATAGAACCTCAAGATGATTTTATTCATCTTCATAACACAGGAACTATGCAAGGCACCTGATGGGTGCTTGATATGTACAGGCGATTAATGAACAAAAGATTCCACTTCAGGAGAAGGTGAGCTGCAGGCATCCAGAGTCTCTTGCTGCTTGATTACTTTGCCTCCCAGTAGAACACACACCTATTCCTCCAAGGCTCCTTGGCTTGCCCTGTCTGGTGAGCCAGTTCTTCCTATCGAGTAACACTTTGGCCCTAGCTTCTCTCCTACAAGTTCATCCTAACGTCCATTCCCAATACCAAGTTGGGCTATTTCTTTTGCCTTCTTAGCCTATTTTAGTCCATCCTCTATTTCAGGTCAAAGATAATATTCCCTCCATCAACGGGTTCCTTAACTGGCACATTCCCTAACCTCTGCCTCTCAGTTAATACTTTGCCATCCAGCCAGTGTTCCAAGCTAGAAGCCTTGTGTCATCCTTCCCTCTTCCCTCCTTCTCTGCCCACTCCCCCACCATGACCGCAATGGGACTCTTCTGCTCGAGCTTCAGAGTCAGCCCCAGAAGTAAGCCAGCAGCCATGTCCTTCCGACTAGCCCCACTTCTTCTTGCCTCTTCTGTCCCTCCAACCTCAATCAGCACTTCCCAAGTTCTCCTCAAATGCCATTCCTTTGCTGTTCTGAAACCCATGAGCTCCTTTAGTAGTCCAGCATCATCTCCCATGCAGGGTGACCATCATTCCCGCCACTCCTCCTCCTCAGATCCCACTGACTTTGTCCCTGTCACCTCCTTTTCAGACACTGGCATGGAAAAAGCGGATGTGCATAGTTCTGCTGTACTTCCATCCCTCTGACCCCACCTTGGAGGGTACTCCCTAGTCCAGGTGAAAATCTAGGGGGGACTTTGTTAGGTGATGATGATGATGACGATATGAAACATTACCTATAGCCCCCATCCCACAACCTAAAGTCCTCTGGTTCCACTGCCTACTTCATACTTCAGATACTGTTATCTCTTCTAATAAGAAACACATAAACACCTTATAACATTCTAAAGAAATGCTTTGGCAATTTTAAACAATAGATATATAATATTTTCTGATTTCAAGTAGTTATTAACAGAACTATAATGCTATTATAATGATTGATACTCTGCACGAATTCCACTACCAGCTAAACAAATTGCAAAGACATTTTTAAGATGATTTTAAAAGTGTTTTCACATGGTTGAGTTGATGATTTAGCTTTTTCCAGTAATATCATCTTTATTTAAATAGCTGGGTGATTCCATATCAGTAGTTTGCTGTGGCTGCCAATGCTTTCAAATGTGCAGCCATTTAGTCACTGGGAGAAGAACAACGTGGACAAATTAAAAAGTATATTTCTTCTTACAGTTGTGTTCATTAATAACAGTTACTTGATGTCTTATCAAGAAAGATATAAGGCCCTTGTTTTGTCTCACAGAAACTAGAGAGTGAAAAGTTGATAAGAATTCTTGGTACAAATACAAGGAAATGTAGAGAGCCATTCATTTCCTTAAAGCTCTCTTTTCAAAAAGTAAGGTTTAAATCAGCATTAACGCTCTGACACTTTTTCCAGGGCTAGGGAATAGAGGGAAAAATGGACAAAGACTGCACTGGCCCACGGGAGAGCCAGATCAAATATTTCTACAACAAATTAAAACATACTCCCACCTAGCAGCTTTTTCTTTTAGACAACATCTGGTCCAGCCTTTCTCTTTCTCTACGCTTCAGCAGAATGTTAAAGATATAAGGGGAAAGTCAGCTGAGAGGCTGCAACCTTCCCATTCATAAGCCTAAAGTAAAAGTGGATGACAGAAAACCTAGTCAGATGCTAGCTAGCAAACAGCTGGCATCATTCTCAGTGGGGAAACAATGAATAGTTGTCCTCTCAGATCAAGACCCAGGTGAGGCTACCCACTCTCTTCTATCTACCACTACTATTCAACATCACGCTGGAAGTCCTCGCTAGCACAATAAGGTAAGAAAAGGAAATAAAATGGACTTAGACTGCCAAGGAAGAAATCAAACTAACATTATTCACAGAAGACAGGATGGACTACTTAGAAAATACCAAGGAATGAACAAAAAAATGTTACTAGAACTAATAAGTGAGTTTAACGGGTCTCAGAATACAAGGTCAACATACAAAAATCAAGTTAATTTTTATGTACTAACAATAAGGAATTAGAAATTGAAAAATTTTTAAAGTATCACTTATAATAGCATCAAACAAAATGAAATGGTTAAATATGTACAAGATTTGTCTTTTCATTTTCTTAACGTCTTTTGAAGAACACATTTTTTTAAATTTTTATGAAGTCCAATTTATAATTTTTTTTCTTTTATGTTTTGTGGGTTTTGTGTCTTATCTAAGAATTATTTGCCTAAATCGAGGTCACAAAGATTTTTCCAAAAATTTCTTCGGGAAATTTGATGGTTTTATGTTTTACATTTAGGTTTATGATCCCTTTTGAGTTAATTTCGTATAGAGCGCAAGGTAAGTAGTTCTGAAATAAGCAAACACTAACAAACTAAAGTGGCAGTAACACAGGAAACTGAGAAATGGACAAAAATCAAGGGGTACACACACCGCTAACGATCCTTTCTGCTAACTTCCCTCGGTTGAGGCAAAGAGTTGTGCCTTATTCATGTAGTAATGCAGGTTGATGAATATGCTGAGGTTTTGGCCAGTTTTCCTATTATATAAATTCTTGAGATAGACAGATTGATAAAGAAGTGAGGGAACACATTCGTTTCTAAGCACAGCCACAGACTCAAGATTCCACCACTGTCTGCTACATCATCACTTCGAAGCCCTGGCAGGTTGTTACAGCTAACGTCTCAATTTAAGTATCTTGATAAGAGAGCAATCTCCTGCCACCATGACAAGGTTATAAGAAAAAGAATACAAGTGCAAAAGTACTTATAACATTCCCTTTATTAGGGCCCACCTCAAATCCTGCCCATACCACCTGCTGATTAATAACCAATAATTTGTACATCTTTTGAGCATGAATATCTACACAAGCCTTGAAGTCATTAGCATCACCTGTGACTGAAAACAATAAATCAGGTATAATGATACATACTTAGCATATTCAAGATGTCATGTTATTTTAAATTTATGATTTATTCAAGCAAAGCCTGGGTTATCACTTTGCAGGTATGTGGAAGAAAGTATTCCTGCATCGGGGGAGGTTGGACTGAGTGAGCTTGAAGCCCCTCAAGTCTTTGCAAACAGACACATGTTCGAATCCCAGCTGAACCACTTACCAGCTTTGTGACATCGGCAAGTTGCTTCACTTCTCTGAGCCTCATTTTCCTGGTCTGTAAGATGAACTAAAAGTACCTTATCACACAGGGTTTTTTCTCTTGGGTTAAATGGCACTGTTTAGATATTCAGTCAAGGCTAGTTCTCTCCTCCCTACCTACCAACAATCACATTCATGCTCTAGAATTCTCTTAGAAATTATTTTTGTGTGAAGCTACAATGTTCTGCATGAGAGTGGAAGGAGAAACAATTCATATGCTTGAGACCTACCAGTGACATCTGAGCTGGCCTGGAATGATATCACCCCAGTGATGTGGATGTACCAGAATAATATAGAAATCTACATATGTTGATATTGTTTGCCTGACTGAGAATCTCACACATAAAATCACACAAATATATAAACACAAGAATTAATAATAATAAAAGTAGTAGCAAGAGTCAACATATAAGTGCCTTTTGAGCATTTTATATATATTAACACACTTGATCCTCACAACAACCCTATGAGGCAGGTACTTCTATTATCCCCACTTCACAGATAGGAAACTAAGGCATGGGGAGCATAAGGGTCTTGCCCAACGTCACAAAGCTAGTAAGTAACAAACATGAGATTCAAACCCACAGTCGGGTTCCAGAATCCCTACCCCCTCCTAAGATAGGACAGGAAAGGAACTGTCTTCTGGTCAAGAAGTGTCATTGCCAAGTCCTAAAACAGTTTTTCCATTCCTGGCCACCCATGTGCCTGTTCTACATACCCCGTTTTCCCAAACCACATCAGGGTCCATAGGGGGACCTTCTAGCACACTGGCAATATTCTTTTCGTTGCGGGAGGGGGTAGTTACATGGGTCTCTGTAACTATTCATTATGTGTCACGTACACCTCTGTTTGTATATCTCACAATAAAAGAAAGTGGATCAGCATCCACACAAGGATCCAACATGTAGGCTTTCGACATTGCGAAGGTTCCCTGGTCAGCTGTCCCCAGTGCACACCTAGGACCCAGCACAAAGCTTGGGAAGTAGATGAGTGAAAGATGCCACACGCACCTCCTCTGCCTGCTCCGCGTACTTTGAATTTGCATGCTAGAATTACCAGAGCCAGAGCTCAGCTAATCTCCTGGCTGGCGTGATTGTTATTATCATGCGGCACACACATGCATATTCATCCAGATTTAAAGGCAAGAAATAAGCCTCCCTCATGGCACTGCTGATAAACAACCCCTCAAAACTCTTTCTCCCTATACTCAAATGAAACACATTTTGAAGCCTTGTCATACTTTAAAGTGATTTGCCCATAAGTCTTTTACATGTTAATAACATTGTACGTTGACTGTTTCATTCCCAAGATCATTATTTGATTGGTGTCCACGTGAGGTTCAGCACAATGGAAATGGATTGTGCTGAACAGCGATATCGGGTGCCTGTAGACACCAATCTCCATGTTAAAGCTCACATCGTTGGCACTCAAACCCACTGAACACAGCTGCAGCAGGAGCCCCGGCCTTGTTTGTCAAGTCCACTTATTTCCAGACAAAACATTTTAATTCCTTGCGTGGGAGAGGGGTGCTTAGGGGTAAGGGCAGTGTTGAAGAGGATGGAGAGGAGAGGAGGAGGAGAAAGCAGAGAATGGAAAAGGCATAATAACCCGGAGTTAAGGTATTTGGCTCAGCTGCTTTTCTGCAGCTATTCTAAGACTAACTTCTCCAAGGAACCCCGTCCTCTTCGCACAGGTTAGATGTATACAGCTAGGGGTTCTCAACCCTAGAAGCACACTAGATTTATCCAGTTCCCTCCTGCAGAGGGCATGATTTAATTAGGGGATCAGGGGGTACGGAGTTGGGCAGGGAGACTGGGAGCAACCTGGACACCAGTCCCGGATAACACTAACATGCATCCAGAGTTGTGGTGTGAGGGCTCTGCAGACATCTGAGATGCAGGCAGTTCACACAGCTGGCAGGCAGGGCTGTTCACAGACTCCGGGAAACGGGCTGAACCCATCATTTAGTGAGGGCTCAGGTGAAACGGCAAAAATTGCAGCCAGCTCTGAAAGCTCATCAAGTGACTGGGCTGGGGAAATATAAGATGCTAGAAGATCAAAGCAGATCCCCAGCTCAGAGAAAGCAAAGTTTACAAATGAGGTCATATCACTTGTCAGGTAAAAACTCTCCAACACACAAACAACACATGAACGCTCACAAACATACACACATACACATACCTGCACACCCACACACCATTATGCTAAAGTGCATCTCCTGTACATTTCAACATTTGACAGGTAGTTTCATTTGTTATAACATTCTGAGTTCATTCTCCCCTGCAACTTAAGTAATCAAACGCTCCAAAACTTCTAAAAAAGCCTACCGCCATCCCCACCAGCCTACCCACACCACCTCGTGCGAGTCTCTGCCTTGGCTCTTGTGAGCGCAGACAGCATCACCTCTGCTCCCTCCGATTTTACCAGCCCCAGGTTCATTCATTTCCTGAGGGTCTATCCTATCCTATACCAGGCATTATCTCAGGCACCTTCACGTGCCCTGAGCAATGCAGCACAGAGCTTTAGGTGTACAAACTCCGGAATCACACTGCGCGGGTTCAAACCCCAGTACCCCATGGACCAGCCCTGAAATCTCGGGTGAGGTACTAGCCCTCTGTGCTTTGGTTTCTTCAATTGTAAAAGGGAGATGACGATGGTGCCTATAAACAGAGCTGTTTGGGGAATTAAATAATTTAATACATTTTTTAAAAAACTTAGGATGGTGTTTGGCACATAGTAAGTACTCAGTAAATGTTAGCCATTATCTAAGCCTCCCTGGAGTCCCCTAAGGAACTCCTCAATGCCTCCAATCTACCGATGAGGAAGCTGAGTGTCAGGTTCCAATGACAATGTCCTCAGATATACTCTCTCACTTACAAGGCTGTGTGTCCTGATTTGGGGGTTAGAGAGTAGACTCAGCCTACGAAAACATAAAGCGTCATTAGGAAATAAAGCCACCTGTGCACGAACTGCTCCTCAATTCCTGGTCAATATCCAGGTGTGAACTCGCTGCTGGCCTCCCCTCTCCCCCGGCCCCGTCTTCCCTCCTTGCCTGTCTTCAGGCTGGGTTTGCCAGGAAACCATTTGGAACTCATTTGAAAACCATTTGAAATCCATGATCTAAAATCTTGTTTGTAGTTCAAAGGTTCTGTTCTGGTGTGAGCTTGGGTTTTTCCTTGGAAATCCAGTTTTTAAATAAAAACGAGAGCTTCAGCCCAAGAAAGTGAGTATATTATTAGAGAGAAGGGTGTTAGTTCTCAATAAGTTTAATGCAAAACAAATGCATTATATTTTAATGATATGAACCTAATCAGAAGCCAGCAGCTCGAGAGGTAAAGCAACACAAAGGCCAGCCGCACTCTTCTAAGAGCCACATTTCGCAGCCTAGGCTGCACATTAGAATTACCGGGGGAGCCTTTGAAAAATATTAACACCTAAACGTCGCCCCTGAGATTCGGATTTCATTGGTCTAGGACAGACCCCAGGCATCAGTATTTTTTTAAAAGTTCCTCAGGTGATTTTTATGTGCAGCTGGGGTGGAGGATCACTGTCCTAAAGGGAAGGGAAACTAATATTTTTTCAGTCCTGCTATGTTCCAGGTATTGCATTCGGTTTTCAAATATATCATTAACTTTAAAAATAAAAATTCGATTACAATTTGGGTACAAGGATGTAATCCCAAGAGTTTTTCCATTCTCTGTGACATAGGGTTGCTTATTAAATGTTTTACTTTTTCTTTGGCCTACGGGGGAGACCTAGAGAGGAGGGGAGCGGTCAGAAGCAGCACAGAGTCAAACTTGTAGGAAGCCTGAGTAGCCAACCTGGGCCACCTGTGCGACTGCCCTAAACAGCAGCGAGACGGGGAACACGGACCAGCAGCTAGGAGGAGGGGCCTGGGGCCAAATACACTGAAGCCCCAGGGCTGTAAAGGGGGATATTTCACCCAGGAAGGATTTACAGGACATTTAATCGGAACATTCTAATCGAGAAGCAAGGTCAGGAATGATATGGCTAGGATTACACTAAACTGTGAAAGATCATCATTCAGGACTAGGGAGGAAGGTATCTACTAACCCTTAGACTTATTTTCTCTTCACTACAGTACTGTACAGTTAAAAGTACTACTCTGATATATCTTTAGCTGTGGTGAGTACGTTTAAGGAGAAAAGCATGATTTCTTAAGAGGAGAAGAGTGAAAAAAAACAACTTAAGAGAAGGACCTAAGAATCAAGTACAAGATAAGGCAGACTGAGAGAATGATTTCCTTTCCTATTTCCAGGAGCGGATCTGGCAGTATCAGTCTCCCTTGTGGGTTCAGACCGCAGAAAGCAGAAAGGTTAGTTCTAGACCTCGGGTGTCCAGATGTAAACAAGCGGCAGCTGACAACACTGACCTAAGGCAAAATGGCGGAGGATGCCACATTGGTCATGGCCATCCTCCCACCTGCCTCCTGGGCCCACGGGCCATCTGCTGCCACACAGGCACCCAGAGTCTATCTCGGTAGGGTCTGCGGCCTCACTGAGTTTCTTACCCAGGCCCACCTTCCCCTAACGATGCCTCTGGCTCCCACATTACCCATCCTGTGCCTCACTCTTATCGATACATAGATGGTCCTTTGATCTCAAACTGCACTAGGGTGTGACAGCATTCTGTTTCTACCCACTGCCATACTGATTTCACACTTATTCTTCCAACTTCCAGATATGGACTGGCTTTATCTGATTTTCTCGTGTGGTATGGAAACAAGAATTTCTCCCTACAACTCCGTAAGGCATTAATGCCCCATCCCCCAAGGTAAATGGCAGAATGACCAGCTCTGGTTCAACGACCATCAGCCTCATGACATTTTAAATGGAACAAGCATTTGCAGTTGCCTAACAGTACACACAGCAGTTTCACACACCGGGCCTCACTTCCTTCTCACAGCAGCCCTGTGAGGCGGGTACTGTTTTACTGAAGAGAACACTGAGATTACCTTGGAGGGGTTAAGAGACAACTAAGGATCCACCCTAGGTTCTTAGCACACCCGTCATCATGATTCTATGCGCAATCCCATTGCACACGATTCAGTCATGGTTCAGAGCATGAGAGCTCCAGTCAGAACGCCTGCACTGAATCCTAGTTCCCCCACCTGTGTTGACAGTGGGCAAGCCACTCAACCTCTCTACACCTAGTTTCCCCTTCTGTAAATGGGAATGATATTAGTACCTGCCTTATGGAGAGCTGTGAGAATTAAATGAGATGGTGTACATAAAGTACTTAGCACAATGTTTAAAACACAGAAATCAGTCAATTAATATAAGCTACTCTTGTTATTATTGCCTTTACTTTATGGGTGGATCTGTGTATAAATGTACTCATACATCAGGCTCTCCATCAGCCTCTCTGGAGATCTTTCTTGCCTCTTGCATTATTGCCATTTACAAGTGGCCTTGACTGAGGAGGTTACTGAATTCTGCATTCCTTCTTTTCTGTTCTTCAGAAGCCCCTGTGCCAACAGCCCCGCACCCATCCCACCTTCAGGCAATTGCCTTCCATCCTCCTCCTCTTCTCCAAGGTCTGAGGAAAGAAGGGCAGGACACAACCATGGAAATAATGGGGACATTCCCTGAGCCAATGAAACGGCAGCACCACCAAGAAAGCGACTCTTCCTGGAGCAATGGAAGCCATGGGGTTACGAACAGATATATTCACATGCTAGAATATACTTTGTATTCTGAACCCACAAGGGAGATTAATAGTGCTGGATCCAGGCCCAGGAATATAAAAGGAAATTGTTCTCTTAGTCTGTCTTATCTTGTACTCGATTCTTTAGGCCAACCACCATGCCTACAGATTTCCCCTTTGCCACAGTCTGACAAGGCCTGCAATAAAAGCCCCTCCACCCCCACTTCTGTGGTAGCTGGCCATTGACAGCTGCTGGTCCCTCCATTTACCACACACCCAACTCAGCAGGAAGTGCCTCACAGCACCTTCAGAACCGGGGCACTCACAGAAAGCAAATACTTGTGAAACAAAGGAGAAGCCCCGTTGGCACTCAATGGGTGTTAAATACCCATAATGATAGCAGGATGCACTCAAGATCACACACCACATCCCCAAAGCCTCAATTCTGCCAGCACCTTTTCCAAAAACATACATACATAAGAGCTTTGGCCCAGAGCTATAGGAATAATTTAGGCATTGTTCCATTGCAGACCACTTCTCTGTGTTATTTAATCACCTCACATTGGAAGTCCTAAGACCTTGCTTCAAAGTCACACCCACTGTGCCTTATAGACTCGAGGACAGGAGGGAAGGGCAGGGAACCAGTGTCCTAGGAGCACCTGCTGGAAGCCAGGCTCTGTGCAGTTGCTTCCAGCACATTTTCCTGTTGAATCCTCCTAACAACCCTGTAACAAGTGAGTGACACGAGTGGTGTATTTTTAAAGCTGCAGAGCCTGAGGCTTAGAGAGATTGGGTGACTTGCCCAAGAGCCATGCTATCAGGGCCAGGGGCAGGATTCACCCACAGATCTGTGAACTCCACGGCTGGTTCTTGCCAGAAAGTGCCTGGGAGAGATGCCAATCCAGTTCCCTTGCTTCTCAGACACAGAAACCAAGACCCAAAGATTCTGTGCCAAGCATCAGCCATGCCCCTAGATTCAGAACCCAGGCCTCCACATTCCTCTCAGTACATCCTGTTCCTCATCTACCTTTTCTTTATCAAAAAGGATTTTCAATATCACCAGTTTGTTGAGATCATGTGAAAGGAAGCTCTCCTAGGGGACCAAAGTGTGTCCCAAAATTGTTTCCTAAAAGAACAACTTTTTTTTTTCTCTTCTTCCAAAAAACCAGTTTAAAGCTGCATAAAATCTGCCCTACTTAGAGCTTCCGCGAAAGGTTCGGCTTTTGTGTGTGGTAAATCAAATTCAGCATTACTCAGGGACTCATCACCCCAAGTAGCTAATGAAGATAATCCATCAGAGCGGCGGCAATGTTATTGGGCCATTCCTGCCCAAGGAAATAGCAAAAACAGCCAGGGAAAAAAAGCCACCAGGAATTAAACGGGGAAACAGATGATATTTAATTATATAAATATTCTCAGCAATGCTCTGAGGAATGGAATTATTGGCTGGCTGGGCAGCCCCTCATTGAACCAGGCAGCAGAGGAGATTTATACCACAGAGTTCCTGTTTTCATTAGAATTCATATAGCCTGTATTAAGAAAGTAGGTGTCTAGGAGCTTGACGATATTGCGTGTTCATAATCTGATGCTGTAATATGGTGGCATTAAAAGAGCGGGGAGGCTCTTCTCTTATTCATTTGATATTTACATTTTATTAGTGTTATTATTTGACATAATTATATACAGAGAATTAGCAATGTTAATTAATGCTATACTAATGCAGTCATAATTACTTCCATTTATTCTAGAACATCAATGAATTTATAAATTTATTTATTTAGAATTCAAGTGACTTCTTGGATTCACTTTTTTAAAAACTAAAATCTATTTGCCCATCCTCTCTAACTAACCCTGCGGAGGAAAAAGATTGTCTCGAGTTTTAGCTAAAAGGGACCCTCAGGCTAAATACATGAAATGGAAAAATAAAGTCATTTTAAGGATGAGCCATTCATTCACTCCAACTATATTTCTAATCACCTGTTGGGTTTGTTTGGTATTATTTTTATCACATTTCCGCTGTAATGAAGCTGAATTAAGTGGCCCAAAGAAAATTTCAAACGGACTTCTCTGAACGTTTTCAATTGACAAACTGCAAAGGACAAAAGAAAGAAAAGCACTTGACTCCAACACCCTGCTAAGCATTATGCTGACTAGTATTTCTAAAGGGTTTTAAAAGATCTCAAGTTATAAAGGTATCTTCCTGGGGAAAGCCAAGGAAACTTTATAGCATTTTCTTCCAAATTAACAGTGAAACGCCCATTAAGAATTAATATTCTAGGGCCGGCCCCATGGTGTGGTGGTGAAGTTCAGCACTCTGCGTCAGCAGCCCGGGAACGGGTTTGGATCCCCAACGTGGACCTACACCACTCATCAGCCACGCTGTGGCGGTGACCCACATACAAAATAGAGAAAGATTGGCACAGATGTTAGCTCAGGGCCACTCTTCCTCAAGCAAAAAGAGGAAGGTTGGCAACAGATGTTAGCTCAGGGCCAATCTTCCTCACCAAAAAGAAAAAAACAAAAAAGAATTAATATTCCAAAATTAGGAATGTAGCTCCTAAAAAAAAAAGTTAAGTATTTAGAGGAAGTTTTCTACCAGTGTACCTTTTCATGAAATATGGCTCACCTATCATTTAAATCCAAAAAGCATGTTAACAAGATTTTTTCTGGAAATAAAGATTTTAAGAGAGAATGCCAATCAAATTCTGCTTTACAAGAAGGAACCTCTCTCCCCTCTCCCCACCACCACACACAAACAAAAATCTGCTTCACTAGAAAGCTTTCACAGAGATGTTATCCTGGAACAAATTTAAATAAATTGAAGGAAATGTGGGTTCATTCACTGTATTCCGTATTGAGTGAGAATAGTACTTCTATGCATGTTTTTAAAAAGGAAAAAAGTATCACAAGGCTCCATAAATGAGAGTTAAGCCCCCTCCACACACCCCAGGGTGGAGAGTTTGGAGTCCCTTCCTGGATTCCTGCATCTGAGACCTTAGAGGTCATCTAATCTGGCCTGACCTTATCCAGCCTGAAACTGTCTCTGACTTGGTGATGCAGTGGTAGGAAAAGCACTGAAGAGCCAGCCTTGTTGTCTCTCTAACACTCTCTTCCTGGAGGCAGCACATTCCACGTGGGTTGAGGGGACTGACACATCTCCCTGCCTGCAGGGGTGGGAACATGCCCCATGTTTATATCTCCAGCTCAAACCTTCCCTTGAACTCCATGCCCCTATGGGCTGACTACTCAGTCCACACCTACTGGCTCAGCATCCTCTCTGAGTTCTCTAACAGACATCACCAACTTAATGGGCCTGGCCCTCTACCCAAACCTACTCCTCAGTGAGTCATCCTCAGTCACTTAATACCACCACTCTCCTTCCCCTGGCTCAGGCTATGGGGTCATTCTTGACTCCTCCCTTAGGTCTTGAACCCCACAACCAATCTGTCAAAAAATCCAACTGGCTGTACCTTGGTAGCCCAAGCCCCCATCATCTCTCACCAAGATTACTGCACTAGTCTCCCAACAGGTCTCCCTGACTTCACCTCTGCCATCTCCATCTCATTAATTCTCAACACAATAGCTAGAGCGATACGTTTAAGCTATTAAGTCATATTGTGTCACTCCTCTGGCCAAACTTACTAGGAATACTAAGTTTCTATCTCAGAGTAGAAGCCAGAATCCTTACAGTGGCCTATGATAATGGCCCTAAATAATCTGGCACCCACCACTCTCCTCCACCCAACTCCTTATCCCCTCTCTGAACTCATCTCCGACTATTCTACCTTTCCCTCACTCTACACCAGCCACACTGGCCTTCCAGGTGTTCCTTGAACATGCCGGGCACAATCCTGCCTCAGGAACTTGGCACTGACATTCCCTGTGACTGGAATGCTCTTCCTCATATATCTACATGACACTCTCCCCTTCAAGTCTTTGCTCAAATGACTCGTCTTCTCTTCTGGTCATCTCATTTAAAACTGTACCACCCCTGACTACACTGCACGACATTCCTACCACCAACCTGTGGTTTTAGGTTTTTCCTTGTTTTATAACCTTCTAACAGAATATGTAATTTACTTAATGGTTATAGTCTGGCATCCCCCTCCCCAATTGAATTTAAAACTCAAGGTGGCAAAATCTTTTATTTTTTGTTCCCTGCTGGATCCTCCGTGCCTAGAACAGGACCTGGACCATAGCTGACACTCAATAAATATTAATTGCATGAATTTTGATAGATGTTGTGTTACCTGTACCATAATTGTATCTCTTTCCTCTCTGTCCCTCCCCTCTCCTCCATCTCCCTTCTTCCTTCCCTCCCTCCCTCCCTCCCTCCCACTCGAATGCTATGAACCTCTGAAGGCAGGCATCCTGTCCTTGTCATCTCTGTGCTCTGACACCAAGTACTGGAGCCTGGCACAGAGAACACCTTGCTTTCCTTTCCACATCTCCCCTCCCTGAGAGTCAGAAAAGGGTCTCATACCTCTAGTTTCCCTTGCCCTTCTTTAACCATATAGCAGACACACCACAAATTTTGTCAAATTCATTTGAAATGTTCCAAGCAGAACCAATATTTTGGAGTAGAAAAAAAGAAAGACTCCTATTTGAGTTCATATTTTAGATTTCACTTCAATATCTAATGAAGAGCCTCTATTCATCTTCCATTTTTGTAAAAGCATTTAAATAGAGATGCACTGAGATTATGAAGCCAGTTGTATAGGAGATTCACCTGCTTCACCAGATTAAGTCAGCTAATCTGAGTTGTCAAGACAGTGCCTTTCAGCATACTTTTGAAGCCCACCATTTGAAACACTCAGTGGTTTATATTATCAGTTCATCTTCATAAGCCAAAGCAAAACAACTGAGGTTGCTGGTTAAACTACGATAATGAAAGGCACCTTCCTCCTGCTTAAGAAAACCTGGGTACTGGATGCCACCCCACCCACTTCCCTTCCCATGGACCCAACTCAATGGATGGTGCCTTCTCTCTCTTATATCTTCAGCGGCTCCCTTGCTGCTAAATTCTTCCCATTAGCATATAAACTGATGCTCCAACAAATCCCCAATTTAAAAAGAAATTAATACATCTTCTTCCAGCTACTGCTCTGCTTTTCCTTCATTCAAAGCCAAGTTCTCAAGAGGGTTTGTCTTGCTACACTCACTGTTGCACTCATCCACACCCAGTCCACTCTCTGCCTTGCTACACCTTAATCACCCACATAACATCAAGCAACTTTCCTGGCACCAAATCTAGTGAATACTTAATGGTCATTTCTCGTATTCAACCATTTAATGGTGCCGACCACTTGCTCCATCTTGAAGTGTTCTTTCCCTCCCCTTCTGTATTTCTAGAATAGAATGTTCTGTCCAAATCCTAGTCTCTTCTCACCCTCACAGTCTCATCCACTCCCAAGTCTTATGTCACTTCTACTATGTAACAATTCCCAAACATATACGTACAGCCCAGAGATCTCTCCTGATCTCCTCTCTTGACAGTAACCACTGTCACCTCAAACTCAACCCATCCAAATCTAAACACATCACTTTTCCCTCTCCACCCTGCTCTGTCCCTATGTCAATGAATGCCATCAACCTCCACTCAGTTGCCCGTGTAGGAAATCCAGCTGCAAGCATGCCCCCATCCCCACATCCAACCAAATACAAATTCCTGTAGACTGTTACTTTCTAGATACTCCTGTAATCCATCTACTTCACACTATCCTCACTACCACTAACTTGGTCTATCTACCGTCATCCTTCACCCGCTTATCTCCTGTACCCCTCTAATCCATCTTCTACAATGCAGTAAAAGTGATTGTTCTAGCATCTATATCAGATAATGCCACTCCACTGCTTAAAACCCTCCAAGGGCCATCAGGGAAATGTAAATGAAAATTACAATGAGGTACCACTTCACACCTACTAGGATGGGTAATACAAAAAAAATGGATAATAACACATTGGTGAGGATGTGGAGAAATTGGACCCCTCTGCTGATGCAACACACTGCTGGTGGGATTCTAAAATGGTGCAGGAAAACAGTCTGGCAGTTCCTCAAAATGTTAAACATGGAGTTACCACATGACCCAGCAATTCCACTCCTAGATATATACCCAAGAGAAATTAAAACAAATGTCCACACAAAAACTTGTACACAAATGATCACAGCAGCATTATTCATAATAGACAAACAGTAGAAACAACCCAAATGTCCATCAACTGATGAATGGATAAATAAAATGTAGTATATCCATACAATGGAATATCATTCAACATTAAAAAGGACTGAAGTACTGATATATAGTACAACACGGATGAGCCCTGAAAATTTATGCTAAGTGAAACAAGCCAAAAGACCACATATCATATGATTTCGTTTATATGAAATGTCCACAGCAGCTAAATCCATAGAAACAGAAAGTAGATTAGTGTTTGCCTAGGACTAGGGGAGAGTTCGAGGAAATGAGGAATGACTGTTACCAAATACAGAGTTTCTTTTTGGGGTGATGAAAATGTTCTAAAATTGATTGTGGTGATGGTTGTACAACAGTGACTAAAAACCACTGAATTGTACACTTTAAATAAATGAATTGTATATTATATGAATTATATCTCAATAAAGCTGTTATTAAAAGAGAGGGAAGGAGGGAGGGAGGGAGGGAGGCAATGTGGGAGGGAGGGAAGAAGAGAGGGAAAGAAAGAGAGAGAAAGAGACTGACTTATCGACCAATTGCAACGTACAGACCTTCTTTCAATCCAAATTTGAACAAAGTGTAAGTGAGGGAAATTTGACTCTGACTCTAATATTTGATAATATTAAAGAATTACTACTGAATTTTTGGAGTGGAAAAACGAAAAAAACCCAAAAGAACTTTCATTTGCTCTTGTAATTAAGTTGGAACTCCATGAGATGGCTTACAGACCTCTAATAACATAGCCCTGCCTCTCTCTGCAGCCATTTTCCATCACTATACTCCCAGCCCTCCTCATCATCCCCCGACCAAACCTTATTTCACAGTGATCTTTTTAAAAGTTCTTCGAAAGTGTCGTGCTATTTTAATTCCTCAAACCAACTAAGATATCAACTAGACGAACCAATGATTATATTCAACAAGACTGAGGCCCCCAAGTCACACCAATAGACAGCAACAGAACTGGAACTAGAGCCAGGACTCCTTAATCTCAGTACAATTCCATTTCCACATCTGCTTACTTAAACTCAAATATCATACATTCAGAGAATTATTAACTTGATCTTTACTACCATGAATTTCCTCAAAAAATGTCATCACTTTGGAAACTATTTGAAATCAATTATTTTCAGGTATCGGCAGCATGCTGTAAAATGAATATGTAAAAACCAGAATCAGACAGAATTGGGTTTACATCTCACCTCTACAACTTATTCACCATGTGACTTTGTGAATGGCACTGAACATCCTGAGCCTGTCTCCTCATGGTAATATGAAGAAAATGAAGAATGGAGAAAATTTAAGTAAAAAATATAGCAGATTTCCAAGCACATAGTAGGCATTCAGTAAATGATAGATAGCATTATTATTAATTCCTTTGTTACTTTACTTACCATAATTCATTGGGGAAAATGTAAAAGTCCATTTTGATCTAATATATAAAGAATCTTCTAATTTACAAGAAACTACATTTATTGATACAGAACCAGAAGAAAATAAGTACAACTACATTACTGGAAAATTCCACCCCATTACTATTGTTCAATAGAAATGCATCAGCATTCATATTTTCTATGGTGAGGGGTAGTGGAGAAAGAATATACTTGTCTTACTGGAAACTACTTCCCAGAGGCTACCTTAGAACCATATCTTTATGTTTCTATATGAAAAAAAGAGACTGACAGGGTATCCTTTTTCACTTATTTTTAATTAATTTATTTTTTATTTTGACAAAGTTCAAACCTACAGAAATGTTAAAACAATAATACACTGAACATTCATGTACTCCTCACCCAGATTCAGCAACTATTAACGTCTTGACAAACCTTCTCTCTTCTTCTCCCTCTCTCCCTCTCTCACACACACACATGTGTATATACACATTTTCCTTTTGCTAAACTATCCAAAAGAGGGCTTAAGACATCATGAAATTTCACCTTGATTACTTCAACAAGCATTCTTCAAGAACAAAAGACCTTTTCCTATCTAACTATACCTTCAAAAAAGTGAACATTAACTCAGCGTCCTCATCCAACATAAAGTTCATACTCAGAATTTCCCCAATTGTCTCCAAAATGTCCATTATAGCTATTTTGTTTGTTTTATCCAGAATCCAAGCAAGTTTCATTCACAGCAATTGGCTGTTATTTCTCCTGAATCTCCCTTAGCATGAAACAGTTCCTGCACTTCCCTCTGTTCTTCATGACATCAAATCATTTAGGGGTCCAGGCCAATCAGGTAGAAGTCGTGTACCCCCCACTCCATCACATCAGGACTCTCACTCTTTGTGATACCAAGCTTGACCATTTGGTTAAAGTGGTGACAGCAATCTTTCTGCTTCAAAGGCACATTTTTCTCTTAAGTCATCTGTGAAGCAACAGCTTGAGAACATGAGAATATTCTGTTCTTCAGCATCAACAACCTTCCTCCCAATAGTTTTAGCATCCATCCTGAGTCAATGATTACACTGGTGTTACAAAATGATGATTTCCTAATTCTATAATTCCTTGTATATTTGGAACCTAACCTTCTTCTCTACAGTAGAGCTTCTCCCTACTCCCACCTTCCTGCCCCTCTCTCTTCACTGTGGACTCATGGTTTTTTTTTTAATTTAGTGTATTATAATCCATGATCATCAATATTCTTTTTGATGCTGCAATGGTCCCATGGTTGACTGGTGAGTGTCCCTTTCAGCAGGTCCCTTAACATGACCTCATTAGCCTTTCAGCACTTCCTTGCTTCTGGCACAACTAAAAATCTCAAGCTTGCAATTTCTCCAGTGGTATCTTTCAGTGGAATATGGAACTTAGAAACTAAGATCTGGACATTAGAGATGCTCAGTACTACTGGCATGACATGGCTTGTAGGCTCTTTCAGACCTTACAGCTAGGGGGTGTGGGTGTGGGTGTGTGTGTGTGCATCTGTGTATTTTTTTAACATCAGTTCATACTGATACTTTTGACTCAAATCCAATACCATGAGATCCTTCCTTACATTCTCCTTTTTCCATATTTGTGTCACTCTTTCATCCACAATAAAAATTCTGGTTGCCAACCCACCAATATATGTACTCATTTGCTCTCTCCTAAATAGACACAAAATAGTTTCAGAATTTCATCGCCAATATCCCTACAAAACACAAGCCTACTAAAAAAAAGTTCAATGTTTCTTTATACTTCCTTTTGTCATTAGACTATATCCAGAGCGGGTATAATTTTCTAAACACCGGGACTCTTTGGCAAGCTTAGAATAAAAAGATGTTTTTAATGATTCTGTTAATGATAAAATTAGCTTTTTCTCTCAAAGTGTGCATTTAAGATAATACCAATACATATATAGACAGAAGAATCAAACTCTGTTAAAATTAGCCTTCACATTAAATTTTACAGTACTTGTGGTATTTAAACAGGTAATGTTAAGCTTTTGTGAAGCAACATTACAGAGTGTTTAAAGACCACGGTTCCAATTTTCATAGAAACAATAGATCACTATTTCCAAGAAAAAAATTAAAATCTTTTTCAATACATAAGTAATTTTCTTAAGATGACCTTTAAATAATTAATAGGTCTAACCCATGCTTTAACATTATTTCATAAGAAATAAGTGAAATTGTTCCATTTAAAATAGAAATTTATTATTCCTATAAAACATAAATATGGCCTTGAGGCTTCCATCTTATTGAAGCAGATTTTGGTAGTATCTTCTTAACTAGTGCTTTTAATTGAGTGGTCACATCTACCGTAACCTTGGTAAGACGGCTACTCTTCTGCAAGGTTCAAAAGGAAGTGTCCCCACCCATACAGATTTAATTAGCTAGTGTGTTTTGACCATTTCTCATCCCTCAAGAAGATCAGGTCTAACCCCTCCTTGCGTTCTACTTTCAACAAATAAAACCTATACTATGTGTTAAGGATGCCACGCTATTATTTCTTCTTCTCCATGACTATCTCTGAAGGTACAGATTCCTTAGCCCAAAACCATAGTAGTTTTGACTTAAACTTTGACTACAAGGCATTGACTACCCACATGAAAATGGTCAAAACGCCACTGCTGGGTTTCCTTCCCTATGGTGTAAAACATCTTGAGAATGTTTAATTAGTGATATCAATAAGAAGCATTCTAAAACCTTGATCCTAAATAAAATGAACTGTAGGGGGCTGGCCCGGAGGCGTAGCAGTTAAGTTAGCGCCTTCCACTCCAGCGGCCCAGGGTTCACCAGTTTAGATCCTAGGTGCGGACCTACTCACCACTCATCAAGCCATGCTGAGGCAGCGTCCCATATAGAAGAGCTACAAACTCTACAACTATGATACCCAACTATGTACTGGGGCTTTGGGGAGAAAAAAGGAAAAAGAGGAAGATTGGCAACAGATGTTAGCACAGGGCTAATCTTCCAAAAAAAAAATGAATTTTAGATTGAAATTGAGAATACAAGATTCAAAAACCAATTTCATGTCCTCTTTCTCGAATTTTTTCTAAATCTGTTTCACTTACTTCTTCCAGAAGCATATTTAGTAACACAATAGCACACTCTTCATTATGGAAAAACAGCCAACGCATTTAACGTGCTTCTTTAACGGTGGGCAATATTCTCACCGTGCTGTCAGCTGCTGTTGCTTTGGGAAGTGACCAATATCAAAATCCTAACTTTCAGCTGAAAAGAATCATCACTAGATCTCTACCCCAACTGCAGATCTCATGCCTTATAAAGGGAAAAAGAGACGAGAAGGCTGAAGCAGAAGAAAGATGCTGGTGTGAGTGTTCCCCGAGGGTTGAGAAGAGTAAATGTGAGGGGGTAAAAACAGATTGGGTGAATGAAGAGGTGAAAGGGGAAAATGTACGCAGAAGGTAAGTGAGAAGGACAGGATAAGTTACTCGGAGGGAAATGAAGGTAGAAGACATGGTAAAAAGAACGACTCAGGTGGAAGAAAGGCTGGGTGCCTTCTTTCCTCACCTTATGGCTCATCAATGTTTCCAGACCAGACAACAGTCTGGCCGTGCCAACTTCTCAGGTTTCTGCTTTCTCATGTCCTGAATAAAATGCTCCACTGATTTTTTAAATTGCAGTAAAATACACATAACATAAAATTTACCATCTTAACCATTTTTAAGTGTGCAGTGTAGTGGCATTAAGTACATTCACATTGTTGAGCAACCATCACCACCATCCACCTCCAGAAATTTTTCATCTTCCCAAACTGTAACTCTGTACCCCATAAACAACAACTCCTCATTCCCCCTTCCTCTCAGCCCCTGGCAACCACCATTCTACCTTCTGTCTCTATGAATGTGACTATGCTAGGTACCTCATATAAAAACAGAATCATCCAGTATTTGTTCTTCTTTGACTGACTTATTTCACTTAGCATAACGTCAAGATTCATCCATGTTGTAGCACACGTCCGAATTTCCTTCTTTTTTAAAGCTGAATAATATTCCACTGTATGTTTATGCCACATTTTGTTTACCCATTCATCTGTCAATGGACACCTGGATTGTTTCCGCCTTTTGGCTATTATGAATACTGCTGCTGTGAACATGGGTCTTCATGCTCCTCCACTCATTTTTAACAATCTCCTTCAGAATTTACAGACAGCATTACCTCTTTATTAACATTTTTTAAAAAAAAGAGACTTCTGTACTCAGCAGGAAATCCACAGAATCTGAGAAACTGAAGAGAAATACTCATTTTGATGATTCCCCGTTCCACCCAGATCCCCAAACACTGATTTAGCCAATGTTTCTAAATATCCAGCCTGAAATAAGTTTGCTCCAGGATTCTTTACAGCCTTATGATTCAAATCCAGTGACTCATCTTCCTGTCAAGAAGATGAGGAATTGGGCAAAAAGAAACTGACACACACTAGTTCTTGGTCTTAAAAATACCTCTTTATTACACCTCCCTTCTGAGTCATAAAAACAAACTCCTCTTCTAATAGATTTTACATTTGACATATTTATACTTTTATGACTCAATCCAATTTTATTTTATTTATTTATATACACATACATAAACACATATATGTGTTTATGTATGTGTTGTATGTATATATCTAATATTTATATACACACATATATATACATTTATTTATACACGGAGAGTTCTATTCTTCATCTATCCTTTTCAAGCTGAAGTCCAATTTGCTGAATTTTCAAGGGGCTTTTCCACTTCAATACACAAAAAAATATGCTCACAACTTAACTGCATATCATAAAATTGCCAGTGCGGTTAAGTGAGCCACGTTTCAGAGTGGAGGTACATACATAGGAAAATAAAGAACTATTTTAGAAACATCCCCAGTTTTCTTCTAACTAAAACACAGTCTCACAATCAACTGGTCATAAGAAACCAAGGAAATGGGGTCAAGTGATGGGACATTGATGCTGTGAAGTTGTGTTACACATTTTAAGTCAGATAAAAAGGCCAGATAACCTTTTAAATGACCTCATCCTTGACCTCAGGGTTGGAACACACCCTTCGCATCAAGTGGCACAAGAAGAATGAGAAACAAGATTGATGGACTCATCTTCCCAGTCTCACATATCTTACCATTGCTTTTGCCCAGTGATTCTAAGTTCTAGCCAAACTTGTGTCCTGACCCAGTCCCAACACTCTAATCCCCTCCTTCTGCTAGAATGTTCTCCACCTCCATCTCTCCCTGTCTAAATCCTTTCCATCAAGTACGCCTTCTCCCTGAGGCCCTTCCTGACACCTCACAAGCAGGCATGCATGACTCCTCCCTCCTCTAATCCTCCTCACTATGGCTCCCAACTGCAGCAAAGGCTCTGTGATAAATTATCACCACGTCTTGTCTCTCTTGCCCTCCAAACACACACATGTACACACTAGCTTGGGCTTCTTGAAATCACCTACACCAGTGTGTTCAGGCAGCTCCACGAATGTGTCCATTCTACACCTTACCTATCCATAAAATGAAGAGACCACAGTCTGCGCTGCCCCTCACAGGTTCGTGGGGCAGCTGAAACGACGCTGTAAAGAGACACAACTGACAGCGGGAAAGAGATGATGCGGCAGCTGAAGAGAAGACAGTTGTGTTTTAAAACCATGTGTGCTTTTTACACAATGGCTTCAGAACAGAGGAGATAATAGGCCGGCTTTTTTGATATAAGTCAAATTACCAAGTCACACCAAAATATACTCACAGATATCTGTCAATCAAACTAGACCATAATTGCTATGTGAGGCTGCTTTTTTTGTTGTTTGTTTCTGGAGATTTGAGGTCATATATTAACACATTAATTGAAATTTTGGTCATAATTAACATGTATTAAGCTGTTGATTACATGGTTGCATTTTGAAATTTTTAATTGGTTTGTTTCAATTGATAAAAGGTAATTTGTTTGGGGATGATGTTTAGAATTGTGTATTTAATTATCATTGAATAGATAATTAATATAGTGTAGCAATAGTAAACAATGACAATGGTAATTATCATTGAAGTGCACATATTTGTGTGAATATGACAGACTGATTTTCTCTCTAAAGTTGCTTTGGTCTTTGCTCTGAGCTGGTTGCACTGTTTCCCTTCCTCCACTGATGTAATTAGTAACATCTCTGTGTCATCCACTTGCTTCGATTTGAAAAGAGCTCTGAGAAGCCGTAAGGACAAAGGATACCCTAAAAGCCACACCAAGCTCCGTTTTTCCCTCTTTGCAGATGATTCAGTCAGAGAGCTTTTCTTCATTTTCAGTCAGCTCTCGGCCTTCCCGCAGTATAAAACTGAACCTTTTTATGAAAGCCTTCCCGTATCATTGGTGCACTTTTTTCCCCAGCCCAACAGAGAAATCATAATCCCAGGGTGGTAAACCTTCCATAGTGGTTTAACTACAGTCAGTAGACAACACAGCCCTTACCAACGGGCTGAGTATCACAATTTGTAAATTGACAGATAAAGGTGGCACAAAACTCAGTGTTTTTTTTAAACTGCTCTCCTTACAAAAAAAATCCCCAACTCATGAGAAATAAGCATGAATATTATGGGTTCAATTTTAAAGGCCTGCCTGTCTGTCCATCAATAAAATTGCTTTGTTACAGACTTAGATCTCCTGTGAGACCCAGGCCTGTCACCTTTGCCCAGTGGGTTCCAGAAATACCTGGTAAATCCCAGCAAATGTGGTGGCCTAGGGCAACCAGATGCTACCAGGGAATCTGCCCTATGCTTGCCCTTCTGGAACCTTCTCTCTGCCTTCATTTCTCCCCTCTCTCAGCACAGGGTGGGAACTCAAATGCAGCTGTGGTGGAAGAAAGAAGAGACTCCATTAACTGGTGCTGACCAGTCTTCAGTCCTCATCCTCCCCAGAGCAGAGGAAGGGGTGGCCTGCCCTGCCCCTGGCCACGGGACCCCAGGGTGCACACAACACATGTTTTAGGGATGCCCCTATCTGGAACTCACTGCTTTCACAGATAAAAATAAAACAAATGGGCAAGCACGAGTCAATTCCCAGTTTAATAAACTTCAAGATGGGGAGGAAGGAGACATGATTGCCCAGAAAGCAAAGTGAACCATAGAAGAAGCCAGGAGTGGGAAACAGAGAGGAGTTCATAACTCTTTCTTAGTTTACAGGAAAAGGAGTCGGGCCTGCTGTTCAATAATATCATCTGAAAGTCAAGAAGACAAAACTAAAATATGGCTGTTTGATCTTCTTCTAAAATGTATTTTTTAATATTTTCCAAACTTCTATAACAATTTAAAATAGCTTATGCTAACAGTCATCTTGCACATATGAAAAGCCAGTTTAAGAGAGGGGCATTTTTATCAGCCTTAAGTGACACAAGCTGCACAAATATTACCTCATTTGGGCCTCACAATAGTCCTGTGAAGGAAGGGAGAACAGGTGCTGTGATCCCATTTTAGAGATGTGGAAACTAAGGCTGAATGCTCTGCCAGTAGCCACACACTCAAGATGTGATGACAGCAACCCCAGCACTACTGACAGAGTGCCATTTCCCATGATGCAAAGATATTGCAACACCCACACTATGGACTGAATGTTTGTGTCCCCCAAATTCTTAAGTTGAAGCCCTAGCCCCCAGTGCGATGGTATTAGTTGGTGGGGCCTTTGGGAGGTAATTAGATTTAAATGAGATCATGGGGGTGGGGCCCCCATGATGGGATTAGTGTCCTTACAAGAAAAAGAGACCAGAGCTCTCTCTCTCCACCATCTGAGGACACAGCAAGAAGGTAGCCATCTGCAAACCAGAAGAGGGACACTTGCCAAGAACCAGACCATGCCAGCATCCTGATCTTGAACTTCCCAACCTCCAGAACTATGAGAAATTAACGTCTGTTGTTTAAGCCACCTAGTCTGTGTTATTTTATTATGGCAGCCCAAGCCGACTGAGATAACCTGTTTTTGACTAAATGAATAAAAGCCAAATTAATGTGCTCTCAGGTAGTATTTCCTAAATATTAGTCATTTCATAACCACCTTCATGATTTCTACCAGCTATAATAGTATATCTTTCAAGTAAACCACTTTTTAGATGTATACACATTTTCCAAAGAGAACTCCATACCACCACTGTCAATGGGAAGCCAGTGTCTCTGTCCACAAACAGAAGGTAGCCACATAATAAATATAATGAAAACCAAACAATGTCATTAAAATGTTAGCTTACCCAAGATATCTGAGGCTCCCTCTCTCTGATAAAAAGGGACATTAGCAAGTATTAGAGAGGTGTTGATGTGGTGGCGATAAGATGAGACCTCCCTTCATTAAGCAGAGGAACCCAAGGAGACCTGGAGGTCTAGGAGGGCAGGCAGGACAGAAGTTGGTGTAAACCACAATTTACCACCAACAGATGTACTCCTGGATCCCCTGCTCCCTCACTCCTCATTCATGCCAAGTCCCCTCTCTCTGAGTGAGACTCAGTCTTTCTGCCTTTTCCACTTCAGCTTTTATTTAGTTACCTCACCTCATCTTAACAAATTATAATCAAACTTAGTATCTAGAACTTATTACTTTTTAAATGCAATTAAATTCTTATTGTTAATTTTAAAAGCACATTTCTGAATAAAAACAAACTCTTCAGCCCCAACTCCAAAATTAAAATAGGGTGAATTTCATTAGGGGATACATTTTAACATACTTTTTAATGAATCAGATGCCACACTATTTAAGAAGGTCTGTCTCATTCCTGTGTTTCAAGAAATAATATTATCTGTAACCCTTATTCTAAAAAGACTTCCCCTTTCCAGCTTCATGAGATAAAACCAAATATGCTACAGAGCTGAAAAGATGTATTTCTGTCCACTCCCACCCTCGTTTTCGGCTTAACCAGGCTTAGATCTGATGCTGGCTGGGATCACTCACGCAACGCTCCTGGCAGCCTCCATGGCAGTGTCCTTAGTGGAAGGCACTTTGCAGTGTGGCAAATGGGTAGGTACTGGCTGCAATACTTCAGATGACGGAAAACTTACTTCCTTTTCCAGTCCTTCCAAAGTTATTTTTTCTCCCTTTGGAGCTTTGCTTCATAGCCTGGCACTGGGACAACTGTTGGGGTCAGGAACCTCTGCTCCACCCCTCTGGCCCCTCACAGTCTGGGGACAGCTAACTCCCAGGAGTGACAGTTTAGAGAGACGGGGCCCTGTTCATTTGGTTTTCCCCCCCTCTGGCCCATGGAGGTGCCCCTAATTGTTGAGTGAGTGAAGGAATTGTCTAGGGAGCAGAGGCTTCCTTGCACTTGAGCTTGTACCTGCCCAGCAGCTGAGGGCCTTTCCCTTCACAAACTTTTCAGTGTCAGTGACTACAATGTTCTTTTTATTTTCAGAGCAGTGCCAGAAATCGGGGCATGGTAGCCAGTCTCCAGAACGGCCCCCAGTGGTCCCTGGTTCTCATGCACTCACCTAGTCCCTTCTGACCCCGCATCACAGTTGGTCTACGTGACCGACAGCATCCTGCAGAAGCGATGGATCACTTCTGAGGCTGGGTTACAAAAGACACTGTGACTTCTGCCTCACTCTCTCGCTTGCTCGATCTCAAGTCACTCACTCTGGGGGAAGCCAGCTGCCATGTTGTGAGGACACTCAGGCAGCCAATGGTGAGACCCAGTCATGATGGTCTGGGCCCTCCTGCCAACAGCTAGGTAAGTGAGCTACTGTGGAAGCAGATCATTGGAATCTCCTGTCTGCAGATTCCCAAGTCTCTGCGACCAGCCTCTTTTCTGGGATCACAGCCACATTTCCACCTCTTTGCTGGTCACTTGCTCGTGGATGGACTACTGGTCCCTGGAGTCCAGCACATGCAAAACAACACATCATCTCTTGCAAACCTGCCCCTTCTTTGGACCCCCTCATCAGGTCTGGCTCCCCGGTCCTCCCAAGAACACAGTCTGGAAAACCAAGTACCCCCCAGACCCTCTCTCCCACTTGCCCCACGTCCAGACAGTCACCATGCCTTGCTGGGGTTCTGCTTTCTCAGTGTCTCTTCTATTGTCCCCTCCTTTCCATCGTCACTGCAACCACTCCTCATTTGCACTGGCTGAGGGCCACTTGGCCCCTCTGCTGATAACCTGAAATAGCCTCAACTGGCTTCCCATCTTCCAGAAACCATCCTCCACATGTCTGTGAGTAGCTTTTTAAAGAACAGTCTAAACATGCCAAGCCCGTACTTTAAAACTTTCAATGGTCCCTTTCAGCTGGTAGAAGCACAAACCTTTCAGCATGACCTTCAGGGCTCTCTAAGGTAAAGTCCACCTATCCTTCCCGCCTGCACTCCCAGTGTCCCCTCTGTCTACACCATCTGCAGGACCTGCCACAGATGGTCAGGGCCATGCCCAAGAACTGATCTCATTGGTGTGGCATGGGAACCAGGCTGCAGTAATTTTATAACAGCTTTAACAATTCACGTACCATACAATTGATCTGTTTCAAGTACACAATTAAATGTTTTTCTAGTATATCCACAGAGTTGTGCAATCATCACCATGTTCAATTTTAGAACATTTTCATCATCCCAAAAAGAACCCCCATCCCCCTCAGCAATCACTCCCCATTTCCCCCCAGCTCGCCCAGCCCTGGGCAGCCACTGATCTATTCCCTGTAGATTTCTGGCACCAGTCATTTTTATTCTCAGGTCTCCAGTGATAATAAGCCAGGGCTGAGAACTTCCAGCCAAAACAGACTTCTCACCAGTTTAGCTCCCAGCTTTTGCTTACATGTTTCACTCTGCTTGGGATATTTTTCTTCCATTTCTATGTTTAAATTATATGTTTAAAATTCTCCCCGTACTTCAAATACAACCTCCTCCATGAAAGCTTCATTGATCCCTTCTCTTCCTCGATTTACCTCTGCATTGCCTGAACAGCTGAAAAGCACAGCAAAAATCAGTTCTTCCCCTGCAATCCCCCTATTCTTTGCTCTGCTAGAGCTATGTGAGCATACAGTTCTCTTCCGGTCTAGACCACACATCCTGAACTGCAGGAACCATTTCCAATCCATTTCTGAGTCCCCACCATAACTGCAGCACAGTGTCTTACACTTAGTAGGTACTGAAAAAATATATTCCAAATAAATAAAAATATGGTCTGCCTACACATTTTCTCCACTGATACAAGATTTCAAATTGGAAGGCACCCTCTTCTCTCTCCCATCCACACGAAACCTCCTTTTTTTCCCTTTAATATCAGCAATAATGAAACAATGGTATGGAATAGCCTTTTCAGTTACTTACAATGTTAAAATCTTTATACACACACACAAACACTCACGCGGGCCTATGTATGTGTGCGTATAATTTTTAAGTCTCCACCACAGTGAGCAGGGACACTTACAATAACACACATATAATTATTAATCTACCATCCTATGAGGCAGCACTCCTTAAAACATTTCAGGAAAACGACATGCAAAAAACTTTTTTTTAATGAAGGATTTTGAAAATGAACAAGCCACGTGTTCACATCATCAGAATGTATCAACAACAAAAGTACAGCGAGGGCATCACCCCGCAGCTCCGATCACAAGCCGGCATCTTCAGGGGGGAATGTGGCAGGGGGAAATGAATTATGCAGGCAGCAAGCAAAATAAAAAATCAAGACAGTACATCCTTCAGCTAAAACATAGGCTGACTCAATAATCTAGAAGCTGCCTTAAAATGGATTAAATACACTTGAAAATCACACACAGTAATTTCACAAACAACCTGATCTAATCCTGATGTCTTATTTCATCCTTGATCAGCTGGTCTTTTTTTCCAAAGAGATATTCTTCACATTAATTATTTTGTTTTTATTGTTTGTTTTAAATAAGGAAAAGCCCATCCCGATATAGAGCCGGGGCTCTTCTCCAACCTTTCTGTCCTCATACAGACGCCCTGCCTCTGTCACTTGAGTTTTGACTTGGCTCCGTCAGTGAAAAATTAGACTTCATTTCAGTATGCTAATAGCAATCTCTCCAAAACAATGTAATCAAGGCCTCATGTGCACCTATAATTTCATCCTTGACATAAGCCTGACAGCTATTTATTGTCTGAAAGGGAAAAGGGGGGAGGAAAAAGGGGGAGGGGACTTCTATATGCCCCCTCCCCCAAAACAAACGCAGCAGCTTTATGTTTGAAGGCAGAGTCTTTGCAAAGTCCAAACAAATGGCAATAATCATGGGTTTACATATGTCTTGTCTTAAGCAATCAAGGCAGAGGGTTAACAGAGAAGCACATTCAGATGCGCCAATTCCCAAACTGCCCACCTCTGATGAGCCAGCTGTGAGCCGCAATTGTCACATTATAATTTAGGCAAAGGAAAAAAAAAAGGCATCAGAATACACACTGGATCAACATAATTATTCACAGCAGGATGCTGCAGAATTAATTTAGCCAATCAGAATTATACTTGGGGGTTGGGCACGTTGCAGAGATGAAGAAGAGAAAGCAAGGAGCAGGAAGAGGGGGATGAGATGAGAGGGGGAGGGGAGGGCTGTTTTCAACCCCTTACTAATATTTGGATAATCCGATCTGGAATACATTTTGAATACATGTAAGCACAATGTTGTTTCTTTGTCATTTATTTACAAACATCTATAAAGTGCAAGTTATTAGTCTGAGCACCTTACGAATATTAGTTTATTTCATCCTTAACACCATGAGGTAGGTACCATTATTACCCTCATTTTACCTATGGAAGTACAGAGAGGTTAAAAATCTTGCCAAGGTCAGACAGCTGGTAAGTGGGAGAGCCAGAAAGGGATCCCAGGCAGACCAGCTCCAGAGGCTACATATTAACCAGCACAGTTTAAATGTTCTTGCGCCCAAACGAAACTATTAACAATCAGAAGGCACACCATGACTGGTGAAGGGCCCTTAAACCATAACATTGTGTAGGTAGAGCTTCGCCATTCCATATTCCTTCAAGCTGATCTTCCTAAAGATGGTGGCGATCTGGCACTACCAAATCCGGTACTATCCTTTAGGGCTGTTAACTTCCCTGTCCAGACACCCTCTTCGCCCAACTTTCCAAAGTGGGAAGAGCAAACCGTTACTCTGCACAGCCCGCAGAGCTCTCTGGTTTTAGACAGAACAGCCGCGACAACCAGGGCAGCAGCTTGGCCTCCCCGTCCTGACAGTCTCCCTATAGAAAAGCAGCAGTTAGGAATCCAGACAATCAATCGGAAAGAAAAGGAAAGCAGGCTGCTCCAAGAATAAGAGTTCAGTTAAATGCCTGACGTGCAAACACAGATCAAGGATTGAAGAAGTCAGCGGTCACACTGCAATGACTTCCTGCCTGAATTTATATCTGCAGACTCGGGTTCCCAGTGACATGAAATGCTGCTCGCCTTTCCCGTAGGCACGGCAAGTTTAAATGAAAATAATCCTCTGCCTTCCCTACTTGGCATTCTGTCATGAGGGCAGATAGCAGAGGAGCCAAGAGGGGTCTTGATTTCCTTGTAAAAGTTAGACTTCAGCTGGCATTCACAGCATCTCGTAATGGGGAGAAATGACAGGGAGCGGCCCAGGGTTTTATGTGTGGCAATAATGTTTGATCTATGCCATTGTCAATGAGAACTGTGATTTAATCCATAAGGATATAGAGCTTCGTGATGAAAGGGGAATAACGACAAATCCTGATTAACAATCACTGCTACACTAAAGCAGGTTTCCATAGTAACAGGGCTGAAATTATACAACAAACTGTGATGCCATACCAGGCAAATTACTCCATGAAGGGGCCCTTTTCTGAAAGCATTTGGCTTTCTGTGTTCTCTTAAAATTAAGATGCAAGCATCTTACTTTCAACTTGTATTAGCTTCCCTCTTTTTCTTCCAAACACTCCCTCTTCAGTTGGTCTCAGATAATACGAGGGATAAATATGTACGCACGGGAAATGTAGCAAAGGATAAGCACGTTTCAGCCCCTCTCTCCATTGAAAGGAGAGGACAAAACAAAATTATGGCAAAAGGAATCTTCTCTTTATATCATTCTTTTGATAAAATCATGCTTAATTTCTTGATTTAAGGAGCGAGGGGAGTCAAAGCATGTCCCAGTAAAATATTCCACCTCTCACGCCGTATAACAAAGTTCTCTCAATTTGCAGGAGAGAGAAGCAAAATGAAAGAGCAGAGTGGGGGTCGGGAAAGGGGAGGTATTTCCTTTGTTCCCAAGGATGTTTAATTTTCCATTACGATTTTAAAATATAAGAGCATGGTTTTAAAATTATGCTGTTTTCCAACACCTACTCAAAATAATTTCAAAAAACTGGGCAGTAGGAAAGTTTGCCTTGGTAAATATCACTTTAAAACTCCTATGGTTATTATTGCAACTGACTTGGGCGGTGAACCTTTATAAAGAGATCTTATCAAATAGCCGAGGAAAAATCTACTGCATTAAAACATCATACTCAACGTCCACTTTCAATTGCAGAGGAATATAAAGTGAGACATTAAAAATAAACAGAAAAATCATAGTCCTAAACATCCTCTTAAGGGGGTTAAAGATCTGAAAGGGGGTTAAGGGAATTTACACACCGCAGATACGGAATATTCCTCCTTCCAAGATAGAGAAAAAAAATCAGAGCTTCACATATTTCAGAAATGCTACAATTCTAAAAGAAATCACATTTCTCTCGAGATGTATCCGTGGCTTTCAGTTACAATCATTGAAGGGCAGTGTGGCCTAGCGGAAAGAACCTGACTTTAGAGGCAGAAGCCCTTGGGTGCCAGCTCCGTCACTTGCCAGCTGTAAGCCCTCAGTCACATCACTTAGCTCTCAGGTCTTGGTTCCTCATCTGTCAAATGGGAATAATAATATCTACCTTGCTTACCTCCAGAAGTTTCTAAGAAAATCGGTAAAATACTGCACGTAAATACATTCTGAAAATTGTGAGGGTGTCGATTGTTAAATAACTGCTAAATCTTGTGATTCAATTACTCAACACTTATTGACTGCCTACCACATGCTAGGCAAAACACAACCATGATCATCCTTCTAGAACACCATTTTCATCTGGCAAAAACATTGCTGCCAAGTTTTTATTGTCTCTAGCAAATTCATACTGTCACTTTAAGTTCACAACAGGCCAAAACAAGCTAACAAATAATAATAATAATAATAAAAAGCAAGCATTTGCCAAGGGGTGAATTCCTTCTCCCACGCCTCATTTATTTGTGTACCCTTAAGAGGTATAAAATAGGGTCGATGGCTTTAAAATCATGATACAAATTATATGCACAGCAACAGTCAGAAGGTTGGAATGTCATTCCCTGAAAGCCTAGCTTGAAGGTTCCTGTGTGTTCTCGGTGTTTTCTGTCTCTGCCATAGCTAGGTCTGCACTATGTGGCTGGTGAAGGGGCAGGGGAGAGGGCTGGGCCTATGGGAGTGTCTCCTGCATCCGTGTGGATTTTCCTTTGTGTACACAGCCCTTTCTGGAGCCAGACTCGTGGGGTTCAAATCTCAGCTCCACCACTCACCAGTTGTGTAGGTCCTGTAACCTCTTTGTGCCTCAGTTTCCTCACCTTCGAAATGGGGTTAACAACAGTAGCATGTGCCTCCAAAGAGGTCACGAGGATGACAGTCATTTAAGGTAAGGCACGTAGCACAAGGCCCAGCCCACAGTAAGCTCTCAGGAAACGTTAGCTCTTATTTCTGCCGGTGTTCATGACCCCGGGATCTAACCCGGTGGCCTGTGGGTGACACATGGCTTTCCCTTGGTCAGCACAGTGTTCTGTTCTGCAGGATCTGAGTGCCTTTAGGCGGGACGGGCGCTTCACAATTCACCACGTTTGCCACCACCTCTCATTATGTTGCAGCATTACCTGCCTGGCCCCCAAAAACGATTTCATTTTGCCAGCCTAGCACATGTGCCTGTATACTCATCTTCAGGTATCTGTTTCATTTTCTCTCTCTCTCTCTCTGGATCTAGATCTTTGTTCTTTCCTTCATTTCTCTGTGTGTGTGTGCGCGCACGTGTGTGTGCGTATTCCTCTCTGTGATCTCTCCTCCCTCTTATGCTCAATCTCTCTTAATTTTTATCTCTAGCATTTATTAAATAGTTTTATGTTCCCTGTTCTTATTTTTTAAGGCAGAGAAGCAGAATACATTTCTTTATTAAAGAAATTAACTTGCTCTTTACCTAGCAGACCTTGATTCATTCTTCCTGTGGATCAGTAACTTGTGATAGAAAAAGTGCTCTCCACTTCTGCTCCAAGAAAATCCAAACTACGCAAGAGTTCAATTCAGAAATTACGTGTATTACAAAAGAGTTCACTTAGGGGTTTTCGTTCCTTTATTTTGTTTGTAATATCGGACCCTTAGAACACTGAAACATGAATTGTTTACAGACCTTTAAGTACTAAAGCTGATAAACAGAGAAAGGTAAAGCTAAACATTTAGGAAAAACTACTTGTATTCTGAAAATCAATCAAAAATAAAAATAGGAAATCTTTGAAAACCTACACAAACAAATGGAAAATATGGGCACTTTATACGCAACTTTCAGAAACACGGCCCCTCTACTTTTTACACTGAGGACACAGTTATCAACGCCAGTGTCACTCTAAGACTTAAAAATGATATTTTTAAAATAAATATGTAGACTACTGTTTTATCATCCAGTATTCAGGTCAATTTTTTAATTCACAAAATATATGCTCTTAAAACATATTAGAAAATCTGGCTCAATTAACATCATAACATTCTCAGATTCTTTCTGAGAAAATTTCAACAGTGAAAAATTCACAAAACATAAGAAATTCAAACCTAAGTATTCTTCGGCATTATCTATTCAAATGCTAGAAAATCAAATTACTCATTCTGAAGCGATAGCTAGAGGAAAACCTTTAAAATAAGAGAATCTTGGATCTCAAAAGAACAGAGTGGTCTCATGTACCACCGACCTGGAGGTCTAGTCCTCGGAGCCCAGGGCTGGTGCCGCTCAGCCTCTGCACATTTCCAGAGATGGGGAGCCCAGGACCTCTGGACCACCTACTCCTGGTGACCAGCTCTGCTGTTGCTGTGACTTTGCTGCTGCTGCTGCTGTCAGGTGGAACCCAAATCTCTCTCACTGAATTTTCCACCCTTTGGGCTTAATTCTGTGTTAGCATCGTTGCACTCAGATAGGTGTTTTTTTCTGCAAAGTGGCTTTTACCCAGGTAAAATTATGAAATAAATCAGTGGTGAGCAATCTCTATTTCCAAGGATGATTCAGGAGGGGAAAAAAATGTTTGTAGAGCCTTTTATTCCATTCAAAATGCAAATAGCTTAATTGAGTCCCATGGGGAAATATACAATATTCTTACAATTCAGATTACCTACTATATTGAATAAAAGACTGTCATTGAAAATTGACAAATTTGAGAAGTAGAAACACGAAAGCAGCCTTCTAATTTTTATCCTGAAAAAGGAACAAAGGCTGTATTTTGAGAATTGGCGGGCTGCCTCTGTCCCCTGGGCCACAGAATGCTCATCCCTGAAGTCACAGGAAGCTTCAGCCTCCGTGTCTCCTTGCTCCTCCTTCACTGTGACATCCACACTCTGTCCAGAGGCTCCAAAGCCTTCACAGCCTCCAGCCCCTCCTTACACAGCATCTCCTGCATTTACTGAAACCAGTCACACAGATGAACAAACTCTCATAGAGACTTCCATTTTTAAAAATTTTTTACTTCTATCTATGATGTACACGGCTGTATCCCAGTCACCCCCCTCAGGACATCCTCCAGTTTACCATCCACCACTGAACAAAACATTCCAGAAAGAGTTTCACCAGTTCAAAGAAGCCTGGACTTTTATTTCATCCATAGACAACCTCATGGTTCAGTGAAATGAGGCCTAAACTAAGAGTCAGAAGAACCACACTCCAATCCCTGCTGCCTTACGTATTAGCTGTGTGGCCTGGGACCTGTCACTAACCTCTCTGATCCTCGGCTTCTTCCTGTGAAAAATGGGGACAATGGAGATGATAACGTCTTTGCTGTCTGTTCCCCACGGTCAAATAAAATGATGTACAAACACATGCCTCTAAAATTATAACACTTTATTTACTTAAGGGATTATGACATCTACATAATTAACGTATTAGCACAATGGTTTTCAAGTTTCTGAGGAGGAGATTACCTAAAGAAGAGAGGGACAGAGCAGGCTGCACCATACAGACTCTGGGCTCCTTACACCCCCACAATCACCACTCAGTCCTTCCGTTTTAAGCAGAGGGTTCCAAGATTTCCGTTGAGAAAAAGGTTCTCCCACTTTTTACAAGATTGAAACCCACTGTATTAACTATTTTAGCTCCAATACCACATGACTGATTCCTATGAAGCTTATGGTCAATTCTTTCTATAGGCTTAGCTCATTTACTATGAAATGAGTTTCCACTGAATTCTTTTATTTCCCACTATACCGCAATCCTCTTACAAAGAAACAGGCACAGAATAAAAAAATAAATGCTGATTCCAAACATATATTTGAGGCAGCCCTTTTTCCTCTCAAAGAAGGCAGTTAACTTCTGAGTGTCAAAAGGATCTTTCAGATGACTGCTGTGAAAAATGGTAGGCACTTCGAAGTTCTTAAATTAAACAAAACCAAAAAATAATTTTTTACACACAAATATGGAAAACCAATTTAAAAAAAAAATACTTTTAAGTAAAGTTGGGAAATAAAAGTAGAAATGCTATTTTCTAAAGTCGGTATCAAAAGAAGACACCAACGATCATTTACTGAGCTACCCACCATCCCAGTGAAGACAGTGGGTGTTGTTTTGTTTGTGAAATGTATACCCTCTTCAGTATACAACAGGATTTGAGGTGGAAGTGGATTTTCTCTCAGGCCACACACATCACAGGTTACTGCAGAACTCAAGAGAAATATATATTTGCTCTATCTGTATGGTAAAGAGGCACAGTCTTCAGGCCGATGGGAGCAATGACTGGAGATGTTCCTGATACGCCCATACGCCTTCCACTGTGGACAGCCAGTGGGGGGAAATTCAGGGTGGAGAAAAGAAGAGACAATTTCTAATTCTGAGAAAGACTTTTAGAGAATGGTGAAGGAGAAGGTCAAAGACATAGTCACAGATGAACCTCCAGAGGCAACACGAGGTGTGACAGGAGAGATGACCCAATAGTAAACTCCTCACCCTCCGCGTGTGGATTCCTGCACCCGCCACAGAATTCCAGAAGAATGTGTGCCCGCATCTCTCTGAGCCCCTTGATTTGGTATGCACTGGTTTCCACTATGTAAAAAGAAGTATGCTCTTATAATCTACAGGTTTATATTTGTCCCAACTTTTTAATTTATTGCACTTTTAAAAATCACAAGCCCATAGTCCCTGCCGAGATGTATATATTCCATATGGCTACTCATTATCTACACATTTTAATTTAGTGGTCTAATGAAGTGGAACTCTACTCCTGTGCAAGTGAGAGAGTAACGGTGGACATGAGGAGCTCGAAGGCTGCTGAGCAAATTTACAGGAGTACAGAGGCCCTTCTAGAGAAAAGGAAATGTTAGGCCTTGAGCACTAAACCCTTTCTCCCCAAAACTCAAAATTACTGGAGCCTGCTGAGATGGACAAGGATGGCACCAGGGGCAGGGAAAAATAACAAGACTCCCTGAGGTAAAGAGAGACAAGACCGCCATGAGACAAGAAAGAGAGGAACCTCGGGGCCACTCCCGACCAGCAGTACCACACAGGCCTGCGTCCAGCCAAGTGGCCGTGTGAGGGAACCTAAAGCGTTTCTGACAGGTGGCAGGAAGGGAGTACCAAACGTCACGGCCAGGCCCTCCCCTGCACACAGTCTCTCCTGCTGGCACTCCAAGGATTGTATCGCAGGCCCCTGCTCCGCACTAGCCCATCCTCTCCTTACCTCACAGCCTGACATCCCCCCTCACCTCCACGGGGATGTCTAGCTCCCTTCCCCACTGCTCTTCCCTGCACCACAGAGCTCCCTACTGCCTAGAACCCCCGGGCTGGTACAATGGCAGGACTATACCAGTCAGCTTACTTCCAAGTTAGAGACATCACATGCAATATTGGCTTTGAGGGCCTGAAAATCAACAGGGGAAGGTTGAACACCATGTTATAAAAGCTGTAGGGCCTAAGTCTCAGCCTCTCACTCACACTAACTCACCCCATGACCACAGGCAAGTCCTGTAAAGGACCACAGGCTTCTGTAAAGCAAGGCAGGGCCACCACACAACCCCTGAGGATCCTTCTGGGTCTTCAGTTCTGTGACTGTTAGATAAAACATTTAAGAATTTTACTTTCCTGCATGGTTAGTCATACATTCGTGAAAAAGCCCACATTTTTATGCCTGTGAAACATATCAGGGATGTCCCAAGGAAATTCTAGAACTGTCTGCCAGCTTGGGTATACACAAACACATGTTGGGTTGAACCACATGAAATTGCCGATATTTGACTCCTTTTGCTCACAAAACAACAATTTCACATGGTTCAATCTAAATATATTTGGCATGGGGGCACACAAATGCAGAGAATATTGCTGTTGTCTTATATTCAGCTGCTGTGCATTTTATATGCTTGGCATGATGAACCACACCTTTGTCTTATCATAGTATAAATTTAAGCATGATAATGTAGATTAAATTCCCAATACAATACCCGCCACATTAGTCATCTCCCAACATTACTAATGAAATCATTCTACCCATTGGAGTTGCTTCAGCTATTTTTCAGCCCAAAAAAATTACTTCTTTCTATCTAGTACATAACAGAGCAAAAAAGCATTTTAGGTAGAATGGAACTGGCAAAAAAATAAAAAATAAAAAATCACACCAAGTAAACCGTGGAATTTCTTTTGTCCTCTAGCAGTTTAGGTTTCAGTGCTTAAAACAAAGAAGTATTTCTTCCTCATCACTTTGCCTCTCTCTGAAGTGAGCAACCCCCAGTGATGGAAATGGCTTTCGCTGAGGGCACGGCCTAAAAGACAAGGTATCTTTGCAGGTACAGCTTATCTAAGACCTTTTTAAAAAGAAAAATAGAATTGTGTATTAAAAGAGTGAAATATAAACACTAATGGTAGAGAGTTCTAAAATGGTGGCGCCTCTCTCGTTAGCCTTTGCCTGTTATAATTCCTACTCCATCTTCCTCTTCACCTCAAAGCAAAGCTTGGGTCAGCTGTAACGTGAAATTTAAATATAATAGAGATATTTATTCATTTAAATTCCTCAGCTGGTTCCCCTAGCAACAGCTTTAACTTCTATAGCCTACCTTGGATACAGAATACTCCAGCAAGAGTTCTTTGGGACTGATTTCTTAGAAAGTCTACATTGCAGTCAGAACACAGCTTGCAAAACAACATTTGAGCAGAAAATGTAACGTCATTTTTAAACAAAAATTAAAGTGGGTTCATCACAGACATATTTCAACCAAGCATTTGGTTTAGCTGCTCTGTTCTGCCCAAAAGACTTCCCTCCTAAACATTTCATTAATACCTCCCTAAAGCAGTTGGGCCGTTTCTGTCACCACTCGGCTCAGAGCTCTGATAAGACGCATGCAGTCTAATTTGGACTGCTGTCCGTGAAATGACCACGGGCCGTGGGCAAATTCAGACCAGAGACTGCAGAAAAATGAACATCTTGGCAAAGAGTCCTCAAGCCAGAGCAAGCACTGACAGTGACTTGGTGTGTGTGTGACACAGGCATGGATGTGTCACACTGTCACCTCTACTGGAGAGCAACAGTGACACAGGTATCAATTAAAATTCCCATTTTGTCCCAACTAGATAGGCATGAAAAGAATTTATGTCCAGTTTGAATGCTGACTCCACACAAGCTCAACAACGAAAAATTTAAAGTGTTGTATTGTGTTCTCCAACTGGTGAAGCGGTGAGCTATTCTTTCTCTCCTTTTCTCATATGGTAACAGCTACTGACTTGCACCTGGGAGTCTGTGAGCTCACCCACAACAGGACAATAGAAAGGTAGAGACAGGGAAGAGTGAACATAGAAAACCAAATGGCGTGGAAAAGACATTTTATAATTTATTATGACAAAAGCTCCTTTAAGACAAACTCTAAAGAGGTAGATTTACGGGTCAGGATATGTATCCCGGTAAGATTCAGTCTCAAAGAATCCCAATAATAACCATGGCTACCATTTGTTGAGCACTCACCATGTGCCAGGCCACATGCTTAGTACTTTATATCAATTTTCTCATTTAAATCTAATGATAACCCTATGATTTAGGTATTTTTCCCCCTTTGGGGCTGACAAAACTAAGGTTTGGATAGGTTCAGGCTTGACGCGCCACATGGCTAGTAGGCAGTGAGCCCAGATCTGAACCTAGGCTAGTTGACCCTAGTAGAGATCATCTCAATATGGTTTTGCTTCTCTAAGAGTTGGACAGTTCCAGGCCTTTTAAGGCACTCTTGTAGGACTCGGCTCCAAGGCAGGATCCCATATTGTGCCTGTTGTGAGTAAAGTACAATTTATGGGAGGCCAGGCCTGCTGTCAAGCCCTCCGGCCTCCTAGCCCAAGTGGCAGTTAGTATAGGGCCAAAGCCTCATTTCCCTAAAGTGTGGGATCCATCCAGACTGAAAGTCAAAAGACATGTCTTTGTGTACTAACTCTGCGACCTATTTACTTTATGACTTTGGGTAAATCATTTAACCTTTCTGACTCTAGCATAGTATCTGACATACAATAAGCACTCAGTGAATAGTAATTAGTATGCTTATTACTAATACATATCTTGCAGGATTGTGGTTAGGCTTTTAAATGTACAGGGAAGTGCCTTGTATGGAAATGTCAGGAGAGGGTGAGGTGGGCTGGGGCAAGCGGGGCAGCAGGGAATTTCTAAGTGAAGCTACTGGAACAGCAGCCCTTGATGTTTCAGACATGACAGAGGGGCTCATTGGTTGGCAGAATGCTCTTGATACCTAGGTGGGCTACGTAACATACACCACGATAGCCAGACTCTGGGCTTGGGGACAGGAGGCCCAATTAGGGCCAAAGACTCTACAGGGAATCCACTGACAAAAACATCAGACAGTCGCCTGGGCAGGACCGCAGTGGAGCATGGATCTGACATCATTAATGTCAGATAAGCAATCTGAAAGCCCAAATTTGTTTGTAAAGGGGGAGACTTCACTTTCTCAGGAAAAATTCTCTATTTACAGAACCATCAGGACCAACGTCACTTCATTGAAAAGCACTGCTCAGATAAATTAAAAATAGCAATCAACCTTGAGAATTTTATTGGCAAGGTGGGAATAATTTCACTCTATCTGAACCATGATAGAATATAACACATGTCAGTCTTCTCCATTCTTCCCTTTATTAATCAATTAGGAGACCAAAAAACTCAATAAAAAATCATATAAAAGGCTTATAAACATCATTCAAATCTTCTTTACCAGTCATTTGCTTTCATTTAGTGTAACTGGTTTTTCCATTAAAAGAAAATTAAATAAAATATGAGATGTTATTGTAGCTGCTTAAGAGGAGATTTGGGGATTATACTTCTTAGAAAAGTAATTTCCACTTCCCTCCTGCTCCTGGCATCCCAGCGCTGTGTCCCAGCTCAGTGACACACACAGCAAGAGTCTCCAGTGGCTAGCTGCTGGGCCGACACTGGCCACAGGCAGTGAGGGACAGCAGGATCTCTGGGACCTTCTAAATCAGGGTCTGCGGAGGGGCTCTCAGGCATTGGGAATTTTAACAAGCTACATAGGGATTTCTGTGGCACATCAAAATACGAGGACCAGAATTCCAAATCATTAATTAATGACCAATAAATACAAGTTCATTCTCTGAATGATCAGAAGTACATACCAGGAACCTCCTAACCCTTGTCTGTCCCCCACTTCACACCACTCTTGTCCTAACCTTTGCAATGCAATTCCACCAACTTGGGGTGTCCTCCCTTCCAATACCCACTTCTTTCTCCCTGCAAGCTAATTGCTACCTGCCCAAATCCTACATTTCTTGAAAACAGTTAAACACCATTTCCACTCTTTCCTGTATGTAGCTTTCTTTGATCTATCAGCCAGAAGTAATTTCTTCTGTGGCTAAATTTCCATTTAATTTGTGCTCTATTTGCATTATTATCGCCTTCTACATTGCACTGTAGATATTAACACACACACTGCTCCAGTATTAGATGGCAAGCTTCTGGAGAGAAGGATCCACAGTGGATTCACCTTTGTATCCACAGAACCCAGCACATGATAGGTGCTCTATTATTATAAAGAGAAGGAAACAAAAAAAGAAACAAAGGAACAAAGGAAGGAAGGAGAAGTGTGTCCTTTCTGATAACTTTTATGGTTCTGTAGTTTGCAAAACAAGCTGAGCTGGCTCCACAGACCATTAACATTTCTACATACACACTCAGCCCGCTAATAAAAGCACACTGAGGATTCTTAAAGGCCCTATAAGAAAGGCTTTATATCCTGGCTTTAGCATGGCTGGCATCTGTGGCATCTAAAACCTGAGAATGCTATTCCTCTGAGGGGTCATTAGCTTTCCGTGTGCCTTCAAAGGCTCAAAGACAATTTCCTGGACTCCTGTAAGAATGCCAGTTTCTTTCCAGCCACTGCAAAATATATCTTAGCTACTGCTGGAATTGTCATTTGCTTTCTATGCCTTCAAAAGCACTGTGAGAGATATAGCCCTGTGCTATTATGGGCACTGTCGGTTTCCCTATGTCATATCAAAAGAGCCCTCCAAAGTTTCTTTGTGTGTGCAGTCTCTGTGTGTGTGCACAGTGACACTAAGATTATTTTTCTGGTGACATGCCTTGTCCACAAAGCCTACCCAATTCTTATCTAATAGCTTCCCAGTGAAAGAATGTCTAGGGGGGAAAGAAATCCAAACAGTAACAACCCTTATTTCACCCATCCTATATTAAGAGAACAATACAATGCTCTAAAATCTGAAATAATATTCACTATGGGTCAGAATTTAACCTGTCTAGAATTCCACAGCAGGGAGCAAGATGTAGTCACTATTCTCACCAAGTAATACCATTAGTCAAGGTACAAGCTCTCCTACTTCCTCTGAAAAGTTGTTACCCTATATGATAGAGTTATAAACAGTCTCCAATTCACACAGCTGCTGAGGATTCTCCCACACTGTAAACGCAGTGTTTTTCAAGGGCAGTGCGACTGGCATTTGGGGCAGGACAATTCTCTGCCGTAGGGGGCTGTCCTGCACTCTGCTGAATGCTTTGCACCCCTGATAATGCCAGTAGCATCCCCAGTCATTGTGATTCCCAGAAATGCACCCCCAACATTCTCAGTTACCCAGTTGCTCCTAAGGAGGGTGACTACTGCTAGCACATGCACCGATGTGAACGCACACATGCACACACACTCTAAAATCCGTGTTGCTACTCCATATTCCATGTCATGGGGTTTATATATGTACATATCACTACAGAGATAAAGAAATAAAGAAAAGGGAAATGCGGAGAGTGAAACGAACAATTGTCAAATGCCCACAGTGAGCAAGCCAGATGTGTGCTGCTTTCACAAGCATAGGCAGGCTGGGACACAGATCAACTCGGCCATTTACAAACACAGAATGTCTTTATTTTTCCTAATAACTGGTATCTTTGCTTTTTTGAGCTTCCTGGGACTCAAGGATGAGGGAATGGGGAGAGAAAACCTAAAATCGCCAATTAACAGCATTTCCACCCTTTCTGGTGCGTACAGTCCTATCTGTTGAATTTTGTGTTCTAATACTGTTATTAGAATCAGGCTTCCTTCTCTCAACTGGTCTTTCTCCTTCTCCTCCTCAAAGTCCTGCTTCTTGGTGCTCATGGTTCCCCTAGACACAAGGCCCTGGGGGCAGGGGACATCTGCTTGGGGGCAAAAGAAGGAAAATCATTGTTTCAAGTTATTGCCTCAGCAACTTCTTCACCCCATCACTTCACACATATATTATTTCGTTTAATTTTCTCAACAACCCTGAAAAACATGTATTTTAATTCTCATCTTTAAGGTCAAATAAATTTTCCAAGTAGAGGAGCCAATATGTTCACGCTAAACCTGAGTTCACTTCTCTTTACTTCTCTGCCTCTACAACACCACACTACCACCAGTACCACAAATAATAATGACGAGAATAACAATAATGTCAAGGAGTGTCCATGGCAGGAAAGAACCTGCAGTAAATTTGTGTCTGTCCGTTTAAAAATATAGTCTCAGGCAGCCAGAAGCTAGAGGAATAGGATGTTCTGGTTGATGGAATCCATCAGTTAGCCACAAAGTCCCTCTGCTTGTGCAGAATGGAATTGGGATAGGGTTACCATACAGTCTTCTCCCCTCAAGGGGCTTGCAAACTAGTGAGAAAATTAAGACTTAGAGAGAGCGCATATTATACAACGTTGCCGCCTAAGTAGGGCTGACAGCAAAGGCATTTGGAAGTTTACCAAGGAGACTTGAATGAATTCCTCAACTCCTGTCCTGGAAAAAAATCAATTTAAATATAATTAACATAACAAGCTTTTGATATGATTCATTATAACATGTCCACTGCATAGTAAACATTTAGTAAATATGTGTTGGATGAATGAATGAATGAGGTAATGAATAGTACCTCTGATGAAAAGGAAGAGTTGAATAGCAGAGAATTTTTCACTGGGTCTTTAGCACTCTCTAAAGGAAAAAGACACAAAACAGTAGCCCCTTCTCATGCTAGAGACTGGCCTAAATTTGGAATATCACCATGGGCAGAATTTCTCTCATAAAATGCACTTACACAGACAACAAAGCCAGGCCGAGAGATGAATGCCAACTAGCTCATTTTCTAGGCTCAGTTACTGGCTAAGGGAGCCACGCCAGCCTCCAGAGATGCCTCGGAAGAATTATAAATAAATATGAGTCACAGAAGTTCAGATATACTAAAAGATAGTCAAAATCAGAAATGGCCAACCTGGTAATGCCACATGATCTTGAATATGCTTATGTTAACATTTTATTACCATTGGAATTAAAACAGAAACCTCTTAAAGATCTCCTGCAGAACACATTGAGAGGGAGAAGATATCCACTGTCCTCCTCTCCCCCAATGCATCACAGTCCACAGGAGCGTCCCTAACTCACTCCAGTTTGAGGAACACTGCTCTAGATGAAAAGACTGAGCTGGCAGCAGCCCATATGCAAAGAGAAATCATTCCACACACAGGCAATAAAAAAATCCATTCTTCCTGAATGTCTGAAAAAAAAATACCTGAAATTAAGTAAGATTTAAATTTCTACAACACCATAAAGAAAATAATATATGGTTTTCATATCTGAATTTCTCTACTTGTACTTATTCAAACTCAGACATTTTTTAATTATGTATTTCTTCTACTTAACAACAACCTTTCGAATTTCAATCAAATTAGCTAAAGTACTTGCTAATTTACTCAATTCTCTTTTATCAATAAATAGAACAAGTGTCCTTAACTTCAGTATCAAATAGTCATTGATTGTTCTAATGACTTTTGTTTTAAATAGTAAGCTTCACGAAGGATCCCTGGAGAATATCATTTAATATGTTACCTTCCATTCATTCCTTCTGGGTGACGTCTAGTGACATCTACTCCTATGAAACAAATCTACCTTGTAAAATGACCACCAAATACAAGTATGAACTCTAAACCAAATCCAAAAAGTGGGTTGCCCAATGAAATGTGGTATATACATACAAGGGAATATTATTCAGCCTTAAAAATGAATGAAATTCTGATACCTCCTACAACATGGATGAACCTTAAGGACATTATGCTAAATGAAATCAGCATAAGTCAGACACAAAAGAACAAACAGTATGACTCCACTTACGTTTAAGGTACCTAGAATAGGCAAATTCATACAGACAGAAGGTAAAATAGAGGTTACCAGGGGCTCAGGGGAGGGGGAAATGGGGAGTTATTGTTTAATGAATACAGTCTCTATTTGGAATGATGAAAAAGTTCTAGAAATGGATAGTGGTGATGGTTGTACAACACTGTGAATGTATTTAATGCCACTGAATTGTACACTTAAAAATGGTTAAAATGGTAAATTTTACATGATGTATATTTTACCACAATAAAAAAGTGGGTTATCCAAATCAAGGATAATTACAAATGACTCAGTTTCTCCTTCCCCTAATCATACCCTATATATATCTTATTTGTTCGCTTATAAAACAAACCAAGCACTGTAAAGAGAAGAAACAAAATTGAACATACTCCCTAATTTAAGAAACTTGAAGACAAAAAAAAAAATCTAGACAACCACAAGAGATATCCTACAGAGGGGACAAAGCATTCTGGAATTTACAAACTGAGAATGACTAAGAACACAAAGCTATGAATTCTAGAGCAATGTCTGGAAGTTATGTTCACCAAAACATCATCTGTGATTATCTCAAGGGGACAGGATTTTGCAGTGATTTTTATTTTCTTTGTATTTTGGTGTACCATTGGAGTTCATTCAAAGTAAGCACCCATCATTTATGGATCCATCCATCATCCATAGTAAGCATTTATCCATAAATAAAAACACTACAGTTATTTAAAAAAGAAAAAGTGATTAAAACACTGGGCAATGGAGTCCATTTTGTCCATCATCTTCTTTCATCTTTAACAACTTTGACCTAACACACAACTCCAGTCATCAGGCAGTATTTATTAATTTATTAATTATAGGAACCTTGGGTTCCTAGCCAGGTGATAGTCCCAAGTATAGTATGGAAGCAGTATAATTTCCAGGGTTTTCCTTTCTTTCCTTTTAAAGATGGATAAATACAGAGCCTTCTTGCAAAATCTGGTGGAGTTCTGTAGGAAACCTGACACTTGGTGCCTTTGATTAACGTCAAATCGTAAAAGCTGTGTCAAAGGCCTTTTGAAGGGGATGATGGTTGTCTTACTACAAAATGGCCAAAAGCTTCTAGTAGCCTAACAGAGGATGAAACATTGCTGTGAGTAATAATACTTATTGGTATCAATTTCTGTGAATGAACTGCTGGTCATCCTTAAATGATGGCAGAGGTTAAGATGCTGCATCCTCTCTTACACAATTACCTTCATGGCCCAACTGATATTCTGAACAAACAAAAATGTTCAGGAGGAAGAACTTTCATTAGAAACTGTCAGATGACTTTGAAGCCCACAGAATATACCTATCATTTAGTGTCACCAATGGCACCCCCCATGCCTTCAGGATCAAGTTCAAGCTCGTTAGCCTGGTAGCTGAGGTCCTTCATAAGGTGGCCCTGAATATTCTCCAGCTTCATCTCCTGCAATACGCTCCACGCTACTTCCCTCCAGCAACAGCCAGCAGGTCCAGACTGATTCCCTCTCACCTTGGTACTACTGCACAGGTTATTCCCACTCCTGGCATGCCCCTACTTCTCTCCCCTCTCCTTCTGCTTATCTAACTCCTACTCCCCCTTCAAGGCGCAGGGCAAGTGTTTGACTATCTGGATTCACTTTTCTATTCAAACTTTTATCTGTGGCTCCAGGCTCCTGCCCCCGGCCCCGCCACCCTACCCTGTTGCATCCTGTAAGAAACTCCTGGAGTCTTCTTCACCCAAATGTCCCAGCATCCTAGGCTACGAACAGGGTAAGCACACAGTGAATGAATTTGAACGAATGAGTGATGTCATTGAACTCGTGACTTTTCATGTTAAGAGGAAGGACTGAGAGTCAAGTTTTCTAGCTGTTCCAAGCGGTACCAGATTCAGATCACAACGAGATGTGCGAAAAGGCCAGCTCTCCACCCACATCAGGAGGCAGCCCAAGTGGCCCAACTGCATGCTCTTCCCTGTCAAGCATTTAAAATTTAACCAGAACAGGAGAGGCACTCAGACTACACCTACCAAAGGAGGACTAAGGAGTGAGGAAGTCTGCCATGGTGTTAAGGCCCTGAGAGTCTAGCCCCAGAGGACAGACCTAGCCAGAAGGTTGCCTTCTGCTCTTCAAAGGAAACACTTGGCAGCCTTCATATTCCATAGAATGTTCTGGCACAATTACTGGACATATCCTTAAGATCTAGAAGGCTATCGTGGTCGATCTTCTGAAATCACTAATCACAACACATAGCAACTAGTGATTAGTCAAGTCGATGGAAGTGGTGAGTGGAATTAAAGCCTCTTAGTTCAAATTTTATACTTTCTTTCAATCTTACAATTTAATATCTCTATTTAATCATAAAACGAATTATCTTCCACATAATAAATGTTCAGTATCTTTCTAAATAATAAAATACATTTTCCCAGCACATAAACCAATAGCTTTATTTTTATGCTAGAACTGATGTGAAATTACATGTCATGAATTATTCATGCCATCCAATTTAATTCAATTATTTTTACTGAATTCATATCTAATCCATAAAAATGTTTAATTCAACCAAAAAAAAATCATCTCTGCACCCCTGAATAATAGATTTCTTGCAAAATTTCAAGAAAGATAAGTGGATATTTTGTTTGAAACAGCAAAGCATATTATAATTATAATGATGAAAATAATTTTAATTATTTAACCATACATTCTGTTCTATTTACTGACTGATGTCTCATAAAAGAAAACTTATTTAATATCAAAGTAGAATCATATGAGCAAGAAGTAAGTCTTAGTTCCAATTATGGCATCAAAGTCACTTTTAGATTTTCCATAAGATTCACACATATGAACAGGCAGATGCCCCCTCAAATGAGAGCAGATACCTTGCCCAATTAAAGGCATAAATTTTGTGCTTATAGAAGAAGAGATCTGATTTGTCACATAGAAATCAGAAGAGCATAACCATCATTCCCCGCCTTAGTGAAAAACCCTTTGAGGCTCATGCCTCTTACCTACTGACCTCCTTGGAACTGTTTCCACTTTGTCGATGGCTTTGCCAATTGTCTCCCTATCCCCTACCTCTCCATCTCATATCCTGGCACCATTTAGGGGTGGTCTCAATGTTCCCAAAGAAGGCATTGGAACTCCCTCACCTCTAAGTTCCTAGATGTCTTCAGTTCCACTGACCCTCACCACCACTTCACTTACCCCACCCATATCCACAGCCACACTCAAGCCAGAGATCCCTCTATCCTACAATCCCAAACGCCAACGAGCCATTCTCTGACCACAGCTTCACAGAACTTTCCCGCTCATCACACTTGCTATCTAACCTCGTCAAGACTTCCATCCCCTTGGCCCCATTATGTTCTCTGGATCCACTTACATTCCTAATAAGACTATACAACACAATTCATCATTTAAATCACTTGTTTTTAACACACAGAAGTCTTTTTTTTTACACCTATTATGCCATGCATTCAGAAGGAATAGGTTCCACCAACTCAGGCTTCTTCCACTGGTTCTCACAAACTGTGCTTCGCTGGACAGAGGAGGCTGGTACTTCAGTTGAACTCAGGTACCCTTCTCTTCAGCTTCCTTCTTTTTCTGATTATTTTCCTTCATGCATTTCAAGAAGCTATCTTGGCTCTTAGAGTGCTTAGTATGCTCAACATGTACATTAACACTCTTGGCAATAACTTTGCCCTTAACTTGTTTGTTTACAACAACGCCAACAGCATGCTGGGTACACTGCAGACTCTTCCAATTTTGCCATGGTAACATTTGTGGGCCATGCCTTTTTGAACAGTGCCCATTCCCTTGATGTCTATGATATCACTTTGCCTGTAGAGTCACACATATGCTGCCAAAGGAACAATGTCATGTTTTCTAAAAGGCCTAGAGAACATATAGCAGGTGCCTCTCCTCTTTCCTTTTATGTTCATCATTTTGGTGAATTATTAGAAGATGGCAATTCCAAATGAAAGGCTTAAATCACTCTTTGCCTCAACCTCCAACTCTTTTCCCTCTAAACTTCTGTCACACCTGCCCCACAAAATCCCACACCTGGATCGCTACAAGCATCTATTTTCCCACTTCTACTCAGTCTCCTGAGCACTGCTAGAGGAAGTCACACCATCATTTATGTTGATGCCATGACAAAGTCATGGTATCCAGCCTCAGGAGGACCATCAGTGGCACCCAGAAATCCTCTATTTGCCTCTAGTGAGCATCCCCTACCACTCTCCACATCATCTATTTCAAAGCTTCTTCACTCTCCTCAAGTCCCCACCCTCTCATTTCACTGCCCACTCCTACCTCATAGAAAAGTCTAGAAACCATCAAGAAGGTACTCTCTTAATCTTGCCCACCTTCAACAAATATATCTATGTCAGTATCATCTTCACTGCCAGGTTCACGGCATGAGAGGCTGTCCTACCCATACCTATTTCAATGGCATTTTTTTAAGTGACTAGTCTTTATTAAGTCTTTCCAAAATGTTTGACTTGATTTTCTTTTTTTGCTGAGGAAGATTCATAATGACCTAACATCTGCTGCCAATCTTCCTCTTTTTTTTTCTTTTTTGCTTGAGGAAGATTAGCCCTGAGCTAACATCTATGCCAATTTTCCTCTATATGTGGGTTGCCACCACAGCATGGCTGACACGTGGTGTAGGTCCGCACCCAGGATCCGAACCCACAAACTCAGGCCGCCAAAGCAGAACACGCCAAACTTAACCACTAGGCCATGGGTCCAGGCCCAGTTTGACTTAATTTTAATGCAAACAAAAGCTTTTTTTGTTTTTGCACTTAGATTCCATTGGTTTGCCTAATATATAATTAACTTGAGTAAACAGTAACAAGCACAACTGACATAAAAAGTTTTGGGAACGAACACAACAGACTCTTGGCAAAGCATGAAAATTACAGAAGTGCACAGGTCTATGCCTACTACTAGCTAAAAGCATTCAGTCTACCAAGCTCAAAAGCCACAATGGTTTAAGAGAGAAAGAGGCTTATCAATTAATACAGTGACTCTGGTAGGTGGAACTCTGTCAAGAGAGCCTCTACTGTCCTGTTGTACACTTACCAAGCTTTACTTTAATTACACAATTTGTTTACATAATCATCTCACCTACTATATTCTAACTCCCTGAAGAAAGGTTCTACACCTTCTCATTTTGGTGTCCTCACCATATCTAGCACAGTTCCAAGGAAATTATAGATATTCAGCAAATGTTTTGAATTGAATTGAACCAAACTGAACTGAATTGAATTGACATAATACTGGCTAAAATATATAAAAATCCAAAAAGTTTTAGATGCATTTTTTGTGTGACTGAGCCATACATGGAGAGGTGGGTCCTCAACTCTTGGTGTCACTACTGCCTTGTACATATTCCATGGTACTAGTGTCGGAAACCAGACACCAACGGGCAGATTACAGGTCTCAGACAGTGTGGCATCTCTTCCAATTAACAAAGTTCTCCTCTCTCATCCCCTGAAAATCCCACATCCTTCCTATTTGGTACAATTCGAACTCAATGTTTCCAACCTCAGCAGAGCCCTCAATGTTGCTGAATATTACTTTCACCTTGTGCCTAATAACTTCCTCTGCAGGACATTCTGTTTGCTCTTCCAGAACCACTCTCCACTCTTCTCCACTCTGTTTGTGCCCTGTATGGACTATGCATCAATACGCTCCCTTGATCTCTGGCTTCTGGCTGGGTTTGGCCAATGGGAGACACTGGTGGGAGACTGGACAGCAGAAAGACTGGGTGGGAATGCATTCCCTTGACTACCTCTCCCTGCCAGACCACAGTTTGGCAGTGGTTGTGTTCCTCTACTGAAGGGCAGAATTCCTGTAGAGTGATCTTCTCCTACAGCCCTGGTTCCACCTTTGTAATTGCTCCCTCCTCTTGTCCCTTTGGGTCTAGGATTGGTAAAGGTATTGCTAGTTCCTGGGTGCTCTACCATCCCTTGATGGTTTCTTTTAACCCTGCTCACACCTTTGTAAATAGTGCCTTCTTTCAGCTTTCTCCAATTATCCCTCTTGAGTATATTTCTGCCAGGACCCTGACTAAGACAGTCCCTTTGTCCAATACACAGAGAGACAATTCCAAGACTTTACTGTTCTCAGTATTCTACTCAAGGCCCAAATTCTGGGAAGTTTTCACCTCCATCCCATCTCTTCTCCTACCCTAAGACTCTTCTTCACTGACAACCTGGTACTCCAAGAATCAAGCACGTGCCTCTATTAGAGCACTCAACACGTTTTTCTTTATCACACATTTCTTTGAATTTTTTTCTCTCCAAAAGGGCAAGGCTGTGCATTAACCATCTCAGTAACCCTAGTGCTTATCAGAGAACCAAATACATACAGAAACACCTTGCCATGATTGCTTTTCCATGCTAGAGTAACTCCACACTTTACTCAGCCCACTGCAAACCACTCCCAAGTGTGGGACTTAATCACCAGTTCTCTGAGGTTGCAGCAGAAAGTACATTAACCAAATGGCCTTCATTACCTCCTTTGGCTGCTAAGAAATGTGACCCAATGAAGACTTAAAAAACAGGCTCCTACACTGTCCTGTCATCATCTTATTCATCAAAAATCTTTTTCCTTCAACAGACACCTATGCATATTTTATTATGAAGATGTGCATTTTATGGACAAGTTATAAAGCAATATTAAAACATACTAGAAATAACATCCGAGATAATGGATCTCCATGGAGTTAATAGCTGTAATTCACTATCATGCTCTTTGAGAATGCTTGTGTAGACAAAAGCTATGAACTATAAGGAAGCAGAACAAGAGCCTACACAGATGTACGGGAGCTAAAAGACACATTCCAGGTCTCCCACGTTCACAGGGGATTTCAGAGGTCTCGGGAATAGGGGGATTATCCTCAAGGGTCTCTAGAACCTGCCTTCAAGAATACTAAGATCCTCCTGGAGGGGCCAAACCAGCCTGGCCTGATCCAAGAAAGCCAAGGATTGTTACCTTCTAATATTCTAGGCGCCAATGGCTTCTACCCAAGGTGATCCTATATCCCAGATGTTCTAGCACAAGCCCAGAGACCAACTCTGCCATTGAGGGGAGGGAGGGGAAATTGGATAAGAGTTTCACAAAAGAGGTGACAGAGGAGCTGGTGTTAAAGAATGTGTAGAAGTTTACCAGCTAGTGAAAATAAGAAAGGGCAGTCTAAGCAAAAAAAAAAAAAAAAAACCAGAAGGTGCAAAGGCACAGAGGTGGGGAAGAGCATGGAATTTGGGGAAAGGATAAAAAGATCAAGCACAGGGTATGGGGAGGAGTGGGAGATGAGGATATAAAGATGGCTTGGGGTTAGGTTGTAAAGAACTTTAAATACTCGCCTGAAGAGTCTGGACTTTATTGTGGGGAAAATGGAAAGCTACTGAAGGTCTTTGAAAAGAGAAGAAATGATTATAGTATTACCTCAGTGAGATTATAAACCACTTGAGGTGAAGATATGTCTTCTATGGTTATTTACGTCATCCAGGGGCCCTTACACATAGTTGGAACCATGATTTACATATTTTTGTTCCCCCTTAGCATTTCCCACAGTTCACTGCATATAGCTAATACTCAGTCGATGTTTGCTGAATAAACGAACAAAAGAGTCATTATTATCAAGTCCTTCCTATAATCAAGGATATACACAGTGACTGATGATACCTGCCAAGGCTATACAGGCAATGAAGTAAAACTATTACTCCAACACAGGAGTGAGGAATAAGAAAAGCTACAGCTACGCTCAAGATCTGCCAGCCAACACTAGCCCAGGGGGATAGTTAAAACCCAGTGAAAATAAAATAACCAGAAACTTCCACTAAAATCTTATAAACACCTTTGATTTCGTGTCTGTATCTTTCCTGACTGATGAAAATTAAACATCTCCTCAGAGTGATGAAGTGCTTCCTGTGTTTTTATTTACATTCAACCTTTGGTATCTTCTGATCAAGATGGGATGTTACATTCGTGTTAATTCAAGCAAGGCAGTAGGGACCCAGGATTTTTCTTTATCACAGCAATCAGAGATTCATTCATCACTGAAAATGAGAGTAAATTTAGGTTTTCTCTGACAACATTTCTAACTGGTTCATCAGAGCAAAGGAAGTCCAAGTTATCGAAAATTAAAATATTTTAATGCTAGCAAGTAACCTTCACAGCTATCATCAAAAAGCCTGAAATGTATTTGCTTGATCTTAAGGTAACTGGGCAAGTACGTATATTGATAATATTCACATCAGCACTATCAAATTACTGACTATCCATATATACAAGACACTTTATTGGATTAATAAAAGACATGATCCCAATAACTAAGATTCATTCTAATACCCAGAATATAGAAACTTACATTTATAGAAAGTCAGTCTTTCTCCATTCCCAAAGAGAAGAGCCACAAGTTCACACTTACACAAAATAGCCCATGCTCCCCTTTCTATGCACATTGTAGCCAGCCAGAGTGCTGAGAGTCAGCCCAAGGGAAAGCTGTGGATTTTCCAGACTATCTTTGGTGCCCCTTTGAGGGACTCGCTCATCTCTTTCTTGGCAATTCTTCTCCTTGAATGCCCAGTGCTCTCTCCGGGCCCAGGGAACCCTCTTGCTCCAATCTTGCTCTAGACCTACCCATCCTGTGTCCCATCCTTTGTCATTGGCTCTTCTCTTGAAAACCAACTTGGGAAATCAATCCCCACCGAAGAAAGAATACCTAATAGGAATGCCTCATGAAGTCCTGCAGAGGAACCCAGGTTCTAAAAGAGAACTCCTGGAACGCATAAGGCAGAGAAATAACTGCCCAACGTGGAATTTCAGGCATTATGCTGCCAGAGTTATTTTGGGCGCAGTGCATTTGCAGCACCCCTCATTATTATTCCATGAGGTAAATCAACTCTTTTGCCAATATCCAAGCCTCTACCTCACATACAGCCCAAACAGAACTTAATCTTGTTTAAATTCTAAGATGCCTGGTTCCACCTTAGCAGACCTTGCTCGATGCTTCTTTGGCATCCCAGGCTTAAAACAACGACACGTTATCACACTATATCAAAATTATTTGTTTACTTATCTAGCATCTTGCTCCCAAAAATTTGAGACACCTTAAGGAGAGGGACTACATCTTTGACCTCTGTACCTTAGAGCCTAGCACAGTACTCAGCATACAATAAGTGCTCAATAACTGCTTGTCAAATGAATACATTTTTACTCAACATGTGAAATTAATGAACCATTCATTATTTGTTGCATTAACACTATAATCTAACTTGAGTTTTAACATTGTTGGTCGCAAGGATGGTTCTCTCCTTCTATAGAAGACACGCAGCTTTAAGCCATGTGCCGTGACAGCAGAGAGCAAGGCCATTATTTCAGCAGCACTGGTCACGGCAGTGGCTCCAGCTACGAACCGACATCTCCAACCCCTCTAGTCACCAGGGGTTAGAGATTAAAGAAACGTGCAGGACCCAGGGGAATGTGCAGCTATTCTGGCTCTACTGTCCCTACCACAGCCTGATTTTTTTTTTCAAACAATGTCTTCATTGTTTTAAAAACTGACACAGTTTGCATTTTTGTATATTTTCTATTTATTAATCCATTCATTAAAAAGTTATTAAGTGTCAGCTGTGCTCCATTCTAACTGTTCTAAATGCTGGGGATACAGCGATGACTAAGACAAAGTCCCTGCCCCATGGGGCCAGTCCAGATTCTTCAAATTCATCATGCAGATATGTGAGGCCTCCTTAACCATGACATTCCACTTCTCATCTACCCAAGAACTGAATAATCAAACACAGCTTATGGTATCCATCTTTTAGAAAACTCGGTAATGTTTCTGACTACTCCCCCTATCAAATCAAATCTGATTAGGCACTGTATTCACTTCCTAGGGCTGCGATAACAAATTGGTGGCTTAAACACGGAAATGTATTCTCTCACACTTCTGGAGGCCAGAAGTCCAAAATCAAGGTATCAGCAGGGCCATGCTCCCCATGAAGGTTCTAGGGAAGGATCTTTCCTTTACTGCTTCCTAGCTTTTGGTAGCTCCTGGCAATCCTTGGTGTTCCTTGGTTGGTAGCTGCATCCCGCCAGTCTCTGCCTCCATCTTTGAATGACCCTCTTCTTTATGTAGCTTCACTGGTCTGTCTTCCTCGTGTGTCTTCACGTGGCCTTCTTCCATGGGTATCTTTGCCTGGCCTTTTTCTCTGTATCTCTGATCTCCCTACCACTCCAAAAATCTAACCCTCACATGACTGCCAAAGTCTCTCTTCTAATGTTCTATGGATATATTTTTCCTCACAAATATTTATCTCTAATTCATTTTGCTTTGAGGTGTGAGATAGGGACATAACTACTTTTTTAATATAGTTAACCAGTTGCCCCAACACCATTTATGAAATTATCCATCCTTTCACCTCTGATGATGCAATGTCATCTTTATCTTATAATAAATTCCCATGTGAATCTGGGTCTTTTCTTCTTTTCCATCAATCCATTGGCTTATTCCACTGCTAAAACCACACTGTTTACTAACTTTATAGTGCATGTTTTAATGTCTGGTATATAAGTCTTCATCATTATTAGTATTTTCATACATTTACTGTTCCAGTTAAACTTTATAACTGTTTTAGCAAATCCATCAAAAAATTTTCATTGGGATTTTTGCTGGAGTTATGTTTCATTTATATATGAGATTTGAGAGAATTGACATCTTTACAACATTGAGCTTTCATTAATTTAAGCCTTCCTTTACATCCTTTAGTGAGGTTTTAGTTTCCCTCCCATAGGTCCTGTACATTTCTTTAATTCATTCTCCAGCCCATCTCTTCAACCATCCATTTGCCATCATTCTCAAGCATAAGACCTTTCTTTTTCTATGGAGCCACCTAGAAAAATCTCAACCATGGATCAATCCAAGTGCTCACCCTCAACATGCATAGACTTGAAATGAGATACCACTTTGCACCCATTTGGCTATAATCAAAAACACATACAATAACAAGTGTCAACAAGGATGTGGAGAAATTGGAACCCTCATAGGTTAACGGTAGGAAAGTAAAATGATGCAGCTGCTGGGGAAAACAGTTTGGAAGTTCCTCAAAATTTAAACAAAGGTTGCCATACGGCCTAGCCATTTTACTCCTAGGTATAGTCCAAGATAATTGAAAATATACATCCACATAAAAACTTGTCCATAAATCTTCGTAGCAGCATTACTCCTGATAGCCAAAAAGTAAAAACAACCCAGATGCCCATCAATTGATGAATGGATAAACAAAATGTGGTATGTCCTGAATAGACAAACCCAAAGACAGAGAAAGTGCATTAGTGGTTGCCAAGGGCTGGGCGGGGAGGAGAATAAGGACTGATTGCTACAGGGTACAGGGTTTCTTTCTGGCATAATGAAAATGTTCTGTAATTAGATAGTGGTGACAGCTGCACAACTTTGTGAATATAGTAAAAACCAGTGAATTGTATACCATAAAATGGAGAATTTTATAGTAAGTGAATTATATCTCAATAAAATAATAAAAAATAATTTTTTAAAAAACATGCCTATACATGGGCTGCTAAATGCTTCTAGGGAGAATCACCTAAACCCACAGATTGTTGCCACTATAAATTCGTGGTTTCCCACCTTTAACTGAGTACCCAACTAACCTTCCATGTTTTCCTAGTCAGTTCTCTCTCATTCTCTTCTTAATGGCCAGGGCACTACTGTACTCACATCTCTAACCCTTCCACTGCCCAGTCACTCTCAGCAGATATCATCGCAAAGAAGAAAACTTCACCACTTCCTATCAGGAAGCCTATGAACCTCATCTTCTGTACCAATCCCCTCTTCCTACCCAGCCATTATAGGGAACAGCTGTTTCTCCTTTTTCAGGCTAATTCCTGGGCTCTATATTCCAGTCCTCCAAGGAATCTCCCTCCCTCCCCTCTTCTGTATCTTCAACCTCAACCTCTCCCTCAGCACTTACACATACTCAAGTCTATCCCACAAAAACCAAACAAAAAACCCCCAGAGCGACGTCATCAAGATGGCGACATAGGTCATTCCTGACTTCAGCTCCCCTCACAAGAAGACCAGCTAGCAACTCTCCATAGACAAGACACCATTGTGAAAATGCCCGAACCCGGTGGTGAGGCTGAAGCCCCCTGCGGGACCACGGTGTAAGAGGAGGGCCTACATTCTGACCACATCGCTCCTTCCCCCAGGCTGGCACAGCGCCACACTAAGAGGGCCCACCAGGCAACAGTTTCTCCAGTGGAAAAACAGATCCAAGGTGGACATCCGGCTGCTGCAGCATTGTGGGACGCTTCCTACGAGGCCCACTCAGGTCTCGCCTCATGGGGATCACTGGGGGAATCTGCAGGCCTTGACTATTGGGGATCAGACACAGATGGAGAAGGGGGCCGGGCTTACAGCAACCAGAACTCAGATCTTGGAAGACCACATTCCTGCCTGCCTCTGCAGAGGCACCTCAGCAGAAATCCCAACTGGCAGCTCTGCCCATCTGCAGAGCCAAGCCAAGCTCACGGCCCCATCTGGCCAGGGAGCGTGGTTGGCAGTTGTGCCTGATTTGGGTGACCAGACAATAAGCCGTACTGGCTGTGCAGCCTGTTCTATACGGCCCCGCCCAGGCAGGGAAGCAAATTTGCAGCTGTACCCAAATGCTGAGGATAGCCTCCATTCCCACCCAACCAGGAAGCCTGGACAGAGAGAGCCTAGGCAGCCACAGAGGCCATCCTACAGCCCCGCTTAGGCAGGGAACCAAGCCATCAGCCCAGCTCAACTGTTAAGTATAGCCTCTGGCCCTGCATAACCAGGAAGCCTGAACAGTGGCTCTGCGCAGCCTCGGAGCCCAGCCTACAGTACTGCCCAGTCACTGAGCCCAGCCTACAGTCCAGCCCTGCTCAACGGTTTAACACAGCCTGTGGCCTCAGCTAGGCAGGGAGCCCAGCCAGTGACACTGCACAAACAGGAAGCATAGCCTGCGGGCCCACTTGACAAGACAGCCTGGACAGCAGCCCCACTTGACCATGGAGGCACAGTCTCTAGACCCACACAACTGCAGGAGACAGCTGAAGCCCCCTACACCAGAAAGCCTGGCCAATGATCCTGATCAACAGCAGAGCACAGCCAGCAACCTACCTGATTTCAAGGTCCAGCCTGTGAGGCACCCAACTTTGGGGCACAGCCAGCAGCCCCTGCTGATTGCAGAGCACGGCCTGAGGCCCCTTCTGACCACAAAGCCCTGCTGCGGCCTTGCCCAGTGCACCATCCTGTCAGCCTAGCAGCCCATCCAACCAGGAGCAATTGCAGAATTCAACCCATAGCCCTGCCTAATCACAAAGTCCAACCAGTGGCACTACGCTGCCAGGGAACACAACCTGCAACCTCAGTTGACCAGAGGTGATTGCAGAGTCTAGCTAGGGGCCCCACCTGACTGCAGAGCACAGCCAGTAGCCTCATCCTATCAGGGAGCCCCCACAGCGGCCCTGCTTGGGTGCAGAAGCCAGCCAGCAGCCCCACTCACCCACAGAGCCCAGCCAGTGGCTTCCCTCAGGACCTCAGAGCATAGGCAGAGGCCTCACCCTCATGACCTAAGGGCTCCCAAAGGCTCCATCACCTAATACCATCACACTGGGAATTAGGTGTCAACATATGAATTTTGGGGGGACACAAATATTCAGTCCATAGCACCTCCAAAGCACAACCCAGACCAGGCCCTGCCCTCATGGCCAATTACCATCTCCTGTCTCCACCTCTTTGCTTCCAGCACATTCACTCAACAAATATTTAGTGAGCACCTACTAGGTGAAGACACATCCTCCACTCTAGGGATACAACAGTGAACAAGACCAACAAGCTTCCTCCACTCTCGTGGTGTTCCTACATTCTAGGTGATGGGAGTAGAGAGACAATAACAAACCGATGAGACCACTGCAGAAGGTGACACTCTTGTGAATAAAATAAAGCAGAGTGATGTGAAGGAGTGACTTGGGGGTGTTAGGAGCTGCTTTAGATGGGATGGTCAGGAATGACCTCTCTGAGAAGGAGACACCTGGGCTGAGATCTGGGTGGTTCAAAGGAGCCAGCCATAAAAGTTCAAGGCAAAGAGCTTTCAGATAGAGGGAACGGCAGGAGTGAAAGGCAATAAGAACTTGGTAAGTCTGAAGAACAGAAAAGCTTCCCCAACCCCGACGGCTAGGATGGCCCCAACTACAGGATGGTCCCCGAGCACTCTGTGTCTTCTCCATCATGGAATTTAGAACATGATACTGGAATTGCATCTTTAACTGAATGTCTTCCCCAAGACACTGTAAGTTTCGCAAGACAGGGAGCTTAGCTCATGGCAGATGCTCAAAAATTATCTTTTCATGCACTTTGCAGGTAGTTATATCTGAAAATAATGTTTTTGTTTCCTCTCCAATATTTGCATTTATTCCTTTATATTGTTTAATGGCATTAGCTACAATTTCTTTAAAAAAGGTTGAATAACTATGATGACAGCAGGTATTTTATCTGGTCACGACTTTAGTAAGAATGTTTTTATTTTCACCAACAAGTAAATGACGTTGCTAATGGTTTTTCATAGATACTCTCTCTCACGTGAGAGAAGTCGCTTTCTACATCTCGTTTACAAAGAGCTTTTGTTTATTGTTAAGAAAAAGTAAATGTTGAATTAAATCAAATGGCTTTGGGTAACTCTTGATGATCAGACAGTTTCTTCTCTAACAAATTAATATGACCCACTACAATACTAGCTTTCCTAATATTGAACTATCCTTGTGTTTCTGGAATAAACTCTACCTGATTGTGGCGACATATACTTTTAAAATAAGCAGGCAGTCTAGGATTGTGGATAAAAGCTGGGACTTAGGTGTCAGAACTGACCAATGAATCAGAGAACAAACAAAATGCAAACAAAGAAGAAAAAAATCAATTCCAATTAATAACGAACCTAAGAACTCAGTCTTTGAAAAGAAAAATAAAGTAGAGAAATTTCTGGCAAATCTAACCAAGAAAAAAGTGCAACCACAGAAACACAATACTAGGAACAAGAGGCTGACATTCAGACGCAGCAAGCCCAGCCGGTGCTCCCGAGAGTCAGTTTCCCCTCTATTGATGTAGACTATGCACCTCAGGAGAGCTGAGCGAGGCTTACACGAGACGGTGTGTGTGAAGCACACAGGGCACGGAGCACAGTGCTGGCTCCACTGAGAACTAAAAGAAGTTCTCTTTAGAAACTGCTAATATCTTATTCGGGCTTTTATTCTGACAGTCCTTAACAGGTTACACCAGTCTAATAACGTGAACAAGGACACTCTCCTTCTTTCTCTGTGTTCTGAAAGATTTTAAATAACCAAGGCACTCACTGGTCATACACTTTGATTTTAAAACCATGTGGTCCCAATGGCACTTTAGATCCTAATTTCTTAACAGCTTTCTCAATTTCTTTCCTTATTCTTGATCTACTTATGTTCTTCTACCTATTTTAAAGGCAATTTTGGGAATTTCTATTTCCTTAGAAAAATCATCCATTTGACCTAAGATTTTCAAATTACAAAGTTTTACATAGTATTCTCCTTGTTATGGCTTCTGCATCTGACGTTGCCTCTACAGCAAGGATCCTAATTTTCTACAGCAAGGTCTTCAACAAACTGCAACATCTCTTTCTCACTTTATCTTCTAGAACTCCGCCCATCAATCTATGCTCTAGCCACACAGCACTATTTGTCAGGCTCCAGATGTAATTCTGTCTCTGTGTCTTTGCTTATATTTTTCCCCGGCCTGGAATACTTCCTTCTGGTTTCTACACTTGATGCAATTCTAGTCATCATGTAGGATCCAATTCAAATGTCAATTTAACTGCAGACAGAATTGGTCACTCGTACCTCTGTGTGTGGGTCGCCCTTTGCTCACAATCCTTCCCATGGGACTTCTCCTATTGTGTCATAATTGTTCATATTTCTCTGCAGCTAAGTTTTGAGTTCCCTGGTGACAGACTACATCTAATTAAATTTCTCTTCCTTTTTTACATCCTTGCTCTATCTAATCGTAGTACTTAGCAAAATGCCTAGTACATAGCAGTAGCTCAATATTATGTTCTCATAGCACCCTGCCTTGTCTTTTACAGTTTGTAGTGATACATTACACAAACACACACACCCCTAATATATACAGGGTCTGTTCCCCCCTCTACCGAGGACAGAGAGCTGAATGTTTTGCTCTCCACTGTGTCCCCAGCTTTCAGCATAGCACCTGGCACATGGTAAATACTCAAAAAATATCTGTTGAATGAATATTGTTTGAAGTAAACTAAGTATGGCTGAATCCCCATGAAGCAACTATTTGTCTGAGAGAGAGAGAGAAGTATTAATCTAAGACAGCTTGGGGATGTGACATATTAACAGAGATTTGAGAGACCCTTATGCTGTAGCCACCCAAGTGTGGGCGTGAGGTGGGACCTATTAGGAGGCTCCGATTGAGGAAACTCTTCCACTCTTGTGGCATAATAGCTTTTGAAACAATGGTGGCCACAGTGTGGAACAAAGGCTTCTGCCTCATTCATTCATTCAGTAAACATATACTGAGTGCCTACCATGGGCCAGTTACTTCTGGAGAGAGTGACATTCCCACATGAAGACATTTCCAACCCAATCACATACCCTTCCCTTTGGAAATAAGACATGATGTGTTAATGCTACATAAAAAAAAAATCCCCCCAAAACCTATCCAATGGTCCCTCTCCATAATGAATCCACTTGCAACAAGAGAAGAGATGGATAAATCATAAATGGAGTTAAGCTGGGGATCTATTTTATATACTTTGAGAACCGAACATCCTATTGTTTTGGCATTTAGAAAGTTTTTAAAAGGAGACAAGATTAAGTGGTCCTGTGTGAGAGAAATATGCAGTGGTGTAGCATAGCAACAAGGGAAGACATAAGGGAGGTGGGGTGATTTATGTTCACAGGCCACATAAACAGTCCATATGGTCCCCAATTTGTCATTGTGCACCCATTTGACATCATTCACCATGCATTTATGCACCATGATCACATGGCCATGTAGTGGGTACCAAGGAATGACTGAAGCCAGGTCCAGATGATCAAAGTGAATCTCTCACAGCCCAGAAACATTCTCCTGTCCCTGGATACGACAGAAACCCTGTTGTCCTGCTAGAGGAATAAGACGCTCTATTTAGTCAAATCAAGCAAATAGGAATTATCAGACTTGCTTCACCCCTAACTAGGACAGTGATGGTCTGGCTTTTCCCGGCACTTGCCAGACTGCACCTAGATAAAACGTTGCTCTCCTTTCTGCATGCCACTCTGTAATAAAGTGATAGCTAAACTGGAGCAGGCTAGAGGAAAGCCACGTAACTAAATCGTGTCATATATAAATGGTTGAATACAGAAGGGACATTTTTCAAATATGTGAAAGGCTGCCACATGTCAGAATTAGATTCTGTTCTGTATGACCCCAAGAGATAAAAGGAGGATCAGCAGATGAAAGTAATAGGAAGAAAGATGACAGCATCACAGCTCAATGGAATAACTTACCAAAGATAGCCTGGGTCAGCCCACCTGCAAGGAAGCGAGATCGCTATTGTGAAAACCAAGACAGTCACTTGACACAGATTCTGCAAAGGAGATGGAAGGATCAGAGAAGGGATTTTGCTAGATAATATTTAAGTTATCATCGAAATAGCAAAGTCCATTAAAAATGTACAGAAAACAACTAAAGAGAATCTTCAATTGCACTCATCAGACAATGACATGGATAAGAAGTGGTGGCTCACTTACATTGTTTCTCCTAACTCAACTGTTTGCCTCCCTTCTAGCCAGCAGTGAGACTGACCTATCCAAATTTCTTTAGGCTCCAGACATCCCTTCATAGGAATCTTGCTGGGCAATAAAATGGGAGAGAGGCTACAGAGCAAGCCACAATTCTGAATAATCCACAGCCTTGAAAAACTCATCTAGAAATAATTAAGAATTGAGTAAAATAAAATAGGGAGGAAAACCCTGCTTCTATTAGAATCTGAACAAAAAATACACTAAAAAAGGCCACATCTTGCTTGCTTCAAACCCAGCTTCAAATAGATATTAATTAAATAATTTTGATGGTGCTAGAGGGAACAAAGTGGGGTCTAAATGTGGGCCTCATTGAAGGCAATGTCATAACACTTGGCAGGAGCTCAGTAAATGTCTGTTGAATGTGTGAATCGTTCAGTGAGGCAATCAGGCTTGGCCTCACATCTGAGAGCCAGGGACCAACTGAAATCTAGGATCTTGGGAACGAGATGATACAGCTGACCAAGGGCGAACGTGATAAGTAGAACGTACCTCTGTATACATTGAAGCCAGAAACTGCGGTAACCTATCTTTCACTGGCTAGTGATGGTAACACCCAGAGCTAGGTGAGGCCACATTCGGACTGGTTTTGAACCGCATGCTACCATTTGATCACTATCCTGGACAATTCAACTGTCAATGAAATAAGATAGCAAATGAACTTCATGAAATTAATGACTTCAGCTCCTCATTAAAATTATTTGTAATATACACTCAACTATCAGAGACAAACTGTTTCTTTGAAAACAGTATGATATATCTTCAAAATCTGTAAGTTCAAACGCTAAAAGTACATCATAAGAAAGAAGAAAGCACTTATAAGCTAGCATTTTAGTACTCCAAATACTAATTTAAATAACATTAAAATTAGGCGCTAGGGAGAAAAGGGTTAAAACTGATTTATTGTCTGATGTCAAATGTGGTTCCTTTGCCAAAGTGTTCATTTTAAAGGCAGGCACTCTATGCATTTTATCTCCTGGTCTTAATTTGTGTTTTGCTATGCTCAACAATTTTAACGCCAAGAGGAAGAAACTCAGTGAGAAAGGGAATGTACTGGTCTGAACCTGGAGAGTTGATCTAATTGAACTGAAAAAATAAAGACCCTTCTCCATCTGTTCAGTACACCTGCTGACAGAGCACTATCACAGGTAGGGAGGAAATCCATCAGAGACCAGTTATAAATAGATCTTTATTTCATCTGCTAAAAGCTTGGCAGCAGAGGTGGGAGGGCTGCCCGTACTGGCATCCAGGCAAAAGCTCAGAGCAGCTTTTATGTCTAGGTGAAAGGAGCGAGGAGACAGAAACCCAAAAAAACAAAATGAAGTAAATTTCCCAACAACTTGTTTGACAACCAACCAACAGTCATTAAGTTTGTTTAAAACGTGTCAGGCATTTCTGAGAAGTGCTGGGGAGAGACAAAGATCAACCCACCCCCTTGTGGGGATCATACAGAAATCTGATGGGAAACAGACATGTTCACCCATCATTTATATAGCAAAGTTTGTATGTTCCAACTTCCTTTGTGGCATTTATAAAATTAAATCAAGAGCAGGGAGAGCACTGATAACATGATAATGCCAACTTTATTGACATGCCGTACCTTTCTGAGGATGAGGTCAATGGAAATCCTAAATGTACCAAAATGTAATTCAGAATAAAATATTTTCGTGGAAAAGAGAAACCAGCAGACCCAATCCATAGACTATCTATCAGAAGGACCACGAGTGACAAGAAGCATTCGAGTTCCTCCTTCTAGGTGTAAGTCAGAGACAGGAAGTCCTTGTCACGTCCCCTCTAGAATGTCACCTCACCTAGAGGGAGAGCAACAAACAGCAGTCAAGTTGAATGAACTAACAGTAAAGGAAGTGACAAAAGGATCTTGATCTTTGAGTAAAAATGGAACCAATGGATGTCTCAAGACAGGCTGATGTGAATATTGGGATCGGATACTTAAGAGCAAGATGTCAGAGATTATATTTCCAAATACGACCCTTGAGAAGGTGGGTGGTTGAGGGAGTAAAGGAATATGTTTATTTCACTAGAGCAAGGGTAGGCTTAGGGGAAACTTTCCGATACCCTTCATGAACATTAATGATATTATCAAGAAGATACTGACCTGCTATTCGGTTGCCACTAAAGACAACCAGAGAAATGGGATTGAACTGTGGCAAGGGAAAGCTGGGTTAAACTGAGGAAGAAATTTCCTAACTGCAAAGGTTATTAAACATCGAAAAGGGAAATTAGAGGTGGTTAGGGATGCTCTCTGGAGGTCTTGAAAAAAGTAGAGTAGTTGGCACCTCTCTGGGGGTAACTGAGGTGCAGTTCTGCCCACTCCTCTGGCCTTTATCAGTGCTGGACTTCATCCCCTGGCCCGGACACGACACATTCACCGTGGTACATTACTGTCACACTCTGTTCAATAATGAGCTCTCCGAAGGAGAATAAGCATTAAGAAAACAGCAAAAGCTCTCCTGGAAGTAAAACTCATTTTTCTTTATTTAGACCAAACATTGGGTTTTTGTGGTTTTCTTTTTTTTTTTTTTCCTAACACTAATAGCCAATCAAAGCTCATCTCCACTGATCTGTTATTCCAAAGCATTAAAAGGAATCCAGGTGGAAGATTAAGTGTGGAGAATGTTCTGAGTCAGAGATACACAGAGTAATTCATTAGGCCCCTCTTTGCTAGGTGCTGTTTAGCAGGGGAAACTGCTGCCCAGAGATGCCAGGATCTGCCTCTCAGGAGGCTAAGAGAGGAGATGCCCATTGGGGTTCAGCTACAAGGAGGCAAAACTAAATGACCTCTAAGATCCTAAAATTCCCGAGTCTTCGTTTATTTTATGGCCCTATACTCAGTGTCATATTAAAAAAACTCAGAAGAGTCTCACATTCCAAGAGATCCATGTTCTCCAAAACACATGAATTTTTATTCTCCCTTTATGTTGAAGAGGGAAAGGGGGCTTTTTAAACCAGGACCCTCTTCTTCTCCTGTCCTATCTGTCATTACACTTGATTGAATTTACTTGTTTGTGGTCTTTCTTCACCATATACTACAAGCTCCATGAAGGCAGAAGGTGTATAAGTTTTGTCCATTACTGTACCCTCATTGCTTAGCTCTAATAGACACTCAGAATTTCAATGAATGATGGATTGACTGCTTGAATGAATGAATGAATGAATGGAGGGCAGAGGATTTACCTAAGTATACAGTCCCAAGCATATGGAAGGGCTACTATAAGAGTAGCAACGTGCTCTTCTCCTAGCGACCCCATCACAGACTGAACAAATGCCAAGTAATAGAATGAACGGGGATTTAGAGGCAGAAGACTTGATTTGAGCCCTAGTGTTGTCACTAACTAAGCCAGGCACTTCATCTCTCTGAGCCTCAATTTTCTCACCTGAAATGTGTATGCAGAGAGTGTGTGTGTGTGTGTGTGTGTGTGTGTGTGTGTGTCACAGAGTTGCAGTAATGTAGAGAAAACAAAGTTTGTAATTAAACAATAGTCATTTTCACACATTCTTTATTAAAGTTTTCCATAAAACTTTTAAATAGTGGAAGAGTGGTACAGAGATGGTGACTGGTGCCAAATGCTGATTTCGGGAAGAATTCAATTAGTGGGAAAAGGAAGACCACTCAAAGCCAAACCAATGAGAGGACATTTAGGTGGTCTCCTTCCGTGCTGTCAGGAGGCTCATTCATTGCACTAAATAGCAAACACGTGTAATGAAGGCAAATGTATAACTGAGCGAAGCACACGGCCCCTGCCCTTAGGAAAGGCAAGTTTGCAAAATCCAGACTGGGAGCCTTGCCCTATAGGTCTGGATATGCAAGTCGAGTCTTCTGTCGGTTGTTAATTTCTACCCAGAACTTTACACTTGGTTATGGCAAACTATCGCCCGACAGGCAGTGACATCAAATGGCCTGAACAACCAAGTTTCCTATCCGTAGAGTGGAGAGAGCATACGTTCACACTCAGATTTCACAACAGATATATAATTATCAAGGTAGTTACACACAAATAGTAGCTAGCAGCGAAAGGAGAGGGAGTGCTGCACATACAGCAGCCAGCATCCGCCCCCAGTCCTCCTGGTTTCTGTATCTTCTGTGTGCTCTTTTGTTTTGCAAAGTGATTTGGGAGATTAGGTGGGTTTTGTTTAGGCGGGACAGTGGAGGAAAGTTGGTGAATAAGTGCTACTTGATTGCACAACAAAAGATACACAAGGAGCCTCAGCCACAACTCAATTCCACTTGCCCCAACAGCGTGAATTTCTCAATTAAGTTATTTTGTTAGCAAGAGGACTGGTTAGGGAGAGGAGAAAGTGTTTATTGCACCGAGATTATTCACTGTATAGAAATGACTGTAATCAGATCAACAGAACAGTCTTTCTAAGGACCCGAGAACTCCTATTTGGTAAGGCTGCTGCTGCAAAGGGAATGTGCCATGTTACTGGGTGCTGGAGGAGACTCCACAAATAACAAAATAAAACTTCACAATAGTCTTAACTCACTCACTGGTGCTCGGGAACCAGAAATCTTCCCAAAGACTTCAGTTGACCAAAAGTCTACATGGAAAATAAGAAACTTTATCCTCTAGATACCAATGAAGGGGATAAAATTCTTGTGCGTTCAAAGAAATATTAGTCCTATTAGCCCTTTCTGCCACATCCAAAAGCATGGATTGTAAGTACTATCACTAAAATCATCTTTGGAAACGAACAATGAAAGCATTCCAATTTTCAAACATATACCATAGCCTATTTCAAAAGTCGCCATAAGGAAAACAAAAAAAACAAACCAAAGATTGAGAAGATATTTTCAATCTATATAATAAAGGATTGGTACATAAAATATACTATAAATTAATAAGAATAAAATAACTCAAAAGAAAAATGTACAAAAGGTATGAATAGAGAATGTACAGAAAAGGAAATCTAAATTGTCAATATAAAAAGATGCTCTCTCTCACTAAGTAATCAAGTACACAAATAAAAATAACAGCAAAATATTTTTTTGTACATTAGATTGACAAAATTTTCGAAGTCTAATACTCCCAAGTATTGGTGAAGATGTAGAGATATGAGAACTTTGATGCCATAGTGAAGGAATGTTAACTGGTACAAATGCTTGAAAGAATAATTTAGCATTATTGAGTAAAGGTGACACATTCAGCAACCCAGCTCCATTTCTAGGTAATTCCCTAAGAGATCACAAATATGTGTGGAAGACATGTGCAAGTTGGCTATTATAGCATGGTTGGCAAAAAACTAAATGTCCATCAACAGAAGATTGGATAAACTAAAACAAAATACTCTGCAGCATTAGACCTACAGTAGCAACATGTATAAATCTCAAAAATATCTAATCTCATTTCCAAAAGGATAACAGTATAAAAATCATTTTATGTAAGTTTTAAATTATGTAAAATAATAGTTATGTTGTTTATGGCTATATATATATGTAGTAATACTACAAAAATGTGCATGGAAATGTACTACACCAACTTCAGGGATGAGAAAATAGTGTTTTATTTTCTTTAAAAAAAATCTGAAGCAAATAAATATGGCATTGTTAATTCTGGGTATTACATGGGTATTCATTCCATTTTATTCAGTATTTTGCTATACGGTTGAAAGTTTTTTGTAATTAAAACATTTTTAAAATATATGCATATAATCTATAGTCTATTAGCACTCAGAGCTGAAAATCATAGAATCAAGTGCATTATCTTTACCCATCACAGTCACATACTTGGAGTAGCTAGTAGATGATTATCTTTCATATTTGTTTAATATCTATCAGTTAGACTGCTTTCAGACATATTACCTCACCTAATATTCTTAACAACCTTTTGATTTAGGTATTATGACATCCATCTTCCTGAGAGGAAAAGTCAGCCTTCAGAGTTTTGGAGATTTTCCCAAGATCACCCATTTAGTAAGTGATCCAATACTGGGATCCAGTACTGTCATTACTACACCACAGATGACCATTAAGAACCCAGAAAATCTATGACTCTCAAGACATATGCATCATCTTTATGATCTGGGTTATTGACCTGAAACCACAGGTGTGAGTGAGCACATGAAATAAAATACTTCATCACTAAAACTTTCAAGCCTCCAGTCAAATCTATTTCTCTTGACTATTTCTAATATACTGAGCTCTTCTAAAAATAAATTACAAAAGTCTGCTAAAACCTAGCATGTTATTGATGGGAAAAATGGAAACCTTGCACAGGCAGGCTTTTCTCTCCTTTTAAAAATAAGTTTTCAAAGTTAACAAAGTAGAAACCATAATCTTGTTTCTTCACTTAAAACCTTTCATTCAATGTGCTAATGGTAAACACATACTAATCTTAGTAAAGCTAGTGATTGGAGAGGGCTCAGTCCCTAATTTGAGAATCTGAATATCATTAAATAAATTATCAAATATAAGTAGCACCAAAAATACAAGCTAAATTTAAGGACTACACAGCTCAGGGACTGTTCAGGCTATTATACCAAGTACAAAACTAACAGTAAATATAACAGTATCACCGAAGGGAAGCCTGAACCCATCCCCACCCAGCTGTAACAAGGAACCCCTGCCACCCCAGGCTGTAAATAAAGGCCAATGAGTGGGGCAACTTCCACCCCCACCTCACAGCAATGAGGGAGTGATCCCTCTTCCCCTGGTGGCACAGTGTCAGAGGAGGTCTATTCAAACAGAAGATTTAAATAAGATCGAGAGTCTCATATCATAATACCCAAAGAGTCCAGTATATAATCAAAATCACTTGTCATACCAAAAACAAGGAAAATCGCAACTTGAACGAGAAAAGACAATCAACTGATGCCAACACCAAGATGACACAGATGCTGGAATTATCTGACAAGGATTTTAAAGCAGCTATCATAAAAATGTTTCAACAAGCAATTATGAACACACATGAAACAAATGAAAAATAGAAAGTCTCAACAAAGAAATAGCAGACAAAATACAATAGCTGAAATTAAAACTCACTAGGTGGGCTCAATAACAGAATGAAGATGGCAGAGGAAAGAATCAGTGAACCTGAAGATAAGAACAATAGCAACTACCCAATCTGAACAATAAAGAAAAAACAGACTTAAAAAAATGATCAATGTCAAGCACCTGTAGAACTATACAAAAGATCTATCATTCATGTCATCCAAGTCCTGGAAGGAAAAGAGAAAGAGGACGGGCCTACAAAAGTACTCAAAAAATTATGGCTGAAAACTTCACAAATTTGGCAAAAGACATAAACCTACATTTTCAAGAAGCTGAATGAACCTTGGGAAAAATCCAAAGAAATCCATGCCAAGATACATCATAATTAAACTCTTCGAAAACTAAAGACAAAGAGAAAGATTTGAAAGTAGTGAGAGAGAAACAACATCTTACTGAGAAGGGAAAAACAATTGGAATGATAGCAGGTTTCTCATCAGAAACCATAGAAGCAGGAGGAAGTGGTACAATATTCTTCAAATGCTGAAAAAAAAGAACAGTCAGCCCAGAATTCTATATCCAGCAAAAATATCCTTGAGGAAAAAAAAGAGAAATCAAGACATTTTCAGATGAAGGAAAACTAAGAGATGTTGCCAGCAGACCTCCCCTAAAAGAATGGCTACAGGAAGTTCTCTAAACAGAAATGGTAAGAATGCTAAGAAATCACTTTGTGTTAAAAATGGAATGTGACTGTTATATTTCACGATAATACACAAATATTATTTTATGTGAGTGATTAGAGTATTGCCCTGACTAACATACCATACAAAACTCTATACTATAAAATAATTTAGAGATGACAAATGTGATATTTGGGTTATTTCCACAAAAGGCGAGACATCATGAGCTCTTAGTCAAGTCTATAACCTCCTTTTTAGTATACGATTATCTAAGCTGGAAAGTCAAATTCAACTTACATCATATCAGCTCACAACAAGTTATTCAAAAATGTAACCTGGTATAAGGGCTAATACTACCTGTTGACCTGGCAATGCCACTTCTGGGTATATGCCCCAATGAACTGAAAGCAAAGACCCATGCAGGTATTTGTACACCCATGCTCAAAGCAGCATTATTCACAATAGCCAAAAGGTGGAAACACCCCAACTGTCCATAGACAGATGAATAAGTAAACAAAATGTGGTATATACATACAATAAAATATTATTCAGACTTAAAAAAGAAGGAAATTCTCATGCATGCTACAACATGGATGAACCTTGAGGACATGGTGCTAAATGAAATATCCAGTCACAAAAAGACAAACACTGTATGATTCTACTTACATGAGATACCTGGAGTAGTCAAATTCATAAAGACAGAAAGTGGAATGGTGGTTGCCAGGGACTAGGGGGAGGGGGCAATGGGAAGTTGTTGTTTTATGGGTAGAGAGTTTCAGTTTTGCAAGATAAAAAGATTTCTGTGGATGGATGATGGTGATGACAGCACAACAATATGATACAGTCATGTATCGCTTAACGACAGGAATATGTTCTGAGAAATGTGTAGGTAGGTGATTTTGTCACTGTGCGAACATCATTGGGTGTACTTATACAAACCTAGATGGTACAGCCTACCAGACACCCAGGCTGTATGGTACTAATCTTACGGGACCACCTTCGTATATGCAGTCTATTGTTGACCGAAATGTCGTTATGTGGTGCGTGACTGTATACTTAATGCCACTGAACTGTACACTTAAAAATGCTTAAGATAAATAGCAAATTTTATATTACGTACTTTTACCACAATTTAAAAATTTTTTTTAATTAAAGAAAAATAACAACGTCTACCATTTATTGAGTACTTACTATGTACCAGGCACTATGCTAAGAGCTTTGCATATAGGTCCTTATTTCTCCTCCCAATAACTTTGAGGAAGATAGCATGATCATTGTTTTACACACGAAGAAACTGGATTTACGTAACTTGACCAAAGTTCAACAAGTAACAAATGGAGTCAAAATTCAAACTGCAGTTGGTGAGACTCTGAAGCCCATTCTCTCTAACCCATGATGATAAAAGACTGTCTGTTTCAAAGGCCCTAGGATAAAGCATTGCTGAGTCTCTGAGAACAATTCGATCTTTTCAAGTAAGGAAAAATAACTTACAGTGGCTAATGGAAAAAGAGATACAAATGGCACTGATATATGGCCTGAAAAAGATGGCATCACTACAGAGGGACTAATTCTTCAAGACCGAAACTGTAATACCAAAATATTTTCCATAAAACCTCAAGATCCATACATTAGGGGTATTCTAATTATACAGGATCAAGAGATTCTTAACTGTAAAACAGAAAATTTTAATTCTTATAACATTGTGGAATATGGAACATAAACAAGTAACTTTTTCCTTTTCTACACTTGCTTTTACAGAAATAAAATAACCTTAGCACAACCAATGACCAAACTAAGTCAAGCCTTGCAGCTGATGCTCATGCACAACCTGTTGGGTTTCAGAATAAATTCCTAACTTTGGTAGTCTCTGAACCTTTTCATTCACTTTACTGGAATTTCTACACACTCATCTCTCCCTGTTTTACCATGTTCTCTGGAACTATTCCAATAACATCTCCTAACCCCACCTGGACCCCATGGTCAAATACTGGAATGCTGCTCTCCCCTACTCCAGACTCTCAGACCTTCTTCCATTCCTGTATTTCAATTCCAAGCCTGGATTCGCCCCCATGCCTACTCTCTCCAGGGCCACCACTCACACCCATGGTGACTTTGTACCTTCCTCTAGCAGACCAAGGCACAGGGCTTAGGCAGGAAAGTAAAATCCCCAGGACACAGTTGTACACAATGCCCTGACTCTGCCCCTCTCTCACCTGGGCCTCAAAACACCCCTGGAGAAAGACCTAGAAAGACGCTGTTCAACATGAACTGGCCTTAGCAACCCTTCATGATGTCTTATCACAATCTTGATGCTGGTTGTTTCTGATATTCCAATTGAATTCCAAGACCCCACACCCACCCTCACTCTCTTAGTGAAGTGACTGATGGGATTGAGTCCAGCTACGGAGCAGTGCCCTCAGCTCTCCACAATTTTCCCTCACCTCATTCTCTCAATCCCCGAAGCCTTCTTCCCACGCTCCTAAGAAAGACTTTAAACTTGTTAGACAATCAGTTGGTCTGCTCCATGCTTAGGCCACACCACCAAGTCCCAAGGTCCAGTTCTGGGATTCTTTGGGGAAACTAGGAGAGGGAGAACGCAAGAAAATGGAGGGTCGGCTGGGGGGGGAATGGGTGGTCACATCCACTGCATAGCAGTCAAGTCCTTATTTTATATTGTCTCCAGTAGCTACCTCGGGGGATTCTAACTTGGTCACAAAGAATGTGGCCCTACCCTCCATCTCCTCTAAACCCATAACCAACACAGACTCAAGATAAAAAGCAAGCATAGTGCTTTTTGTTCCTCAACCATGAGGGAAAAAATTCTCTTAATCAAATAAGACTCAAGAAGACAACAATCTGGTTCACAACTTGGTCTATTCCTTCAATGAATCCTTATTAGGGGACCATTATGTACCAGACCCCGTGCTAGGCTTTGTTGCTAGGATTAAATGAGAGAACACGTGACAGCATTTGGTAAAGAGATATACGTTTATCACTTATTCTTATCCTTCCCCTCTATGAGTTTCTTATGGGCAGAAATTATATCCTTGTATGCTGCCTGGCACAGAGCAGGCCCTCTGGGAATATTTGTTGAATGACTTCAGCAGTGCCTGCCTGCGGCTGAAACCCCTCTCGCCTCCATTCCATCCGCCTCCAGCCCTGAGCCAGGCCTTGGCCACAACAGCCTCCAAGCTCACATCCCTGGCTCATGTGACTTTTATCTCCTTTTCAGAATAGGAACCAACACCTTCTTTTTATATTAGAGAACAACCGCATGGAATAAAGTTAGGCTACTAAGTTAAATGCTCACATCTAGAGTCAAGAGATGTATTATGCCTACAAGTCTTTACGTTCGTGAACAAAGCTAAGGAAAAATCAAAACGAAACACTAGAGAATACAGAAAGTGAACTGATTGGTCCATTTAAAATATTCTGCCCCTTAGCAAGCTTACTTTCTAAGGGCCATGCTGGCTCAGGGATGTGGGGTTGGCCTCCTCTTCTTCCTCTTTCTCACAAAAGAAAGAAAAGAAAAAAGAAAATCCCTTATAAACAGACCACTGTTCTTCACGTTGCAGCCATATCTTCGAAGGTTCAGTGACACCTACTTTGACATATGTAAAAGCTCGAATGTGAGCAGCAGTTCAATCTTCCCTATTTAATTTCTTCCCCACGACATCTGAATTGTTTATCTTACGCGTCCATCAGAAGATGTGAACAACTGGAGCTTTTAGGCCAATAAGATGCAGAAATCCTAATAATGGTAAAACAAAATTCTTATAGCTATATGGACTGCAACCTCTCCTGATTTTTTATAATAACATTCTATAATACGTATATTGTGCAATAAAAGTTAACATACTTTAATCTAGTGAAATAAATCTCATTACAGTACTGCTCTTTTCTATCTAAGCTTTTGTATTTCTATTTTAAATCTATTCCCTCTTCCACTCGTGTATGTGGCTTTCTTCCCTGTTATCCAAAATAACTCTGTCAATAAAATATTAGCATGCTTAAGTGGGTGCTCAATAAACATTTGTTCAATAAACAAATAAATGAGTGAATAATTATAAAATGCTGGACTAAGGCCCCCTGAGAGATTCGCATTAGTTTATAGAATTATGTGCTTGTAATTTCCAGGTATGTCTAAATGGGACTTAACAATCGGCATCAAGTAGCAGTTAAATACTAACGCATTTCTGTCTTAATAATTCTACTTCAAAATATTGTATAATTCCAACCACAATGAATATATGCTGAGATAGAATTCATTTACAATCACACCACTAGTATTTATACACCTTAAAATAAGATTTGAAATATTAATACTAATATGGAAATAATTAATAACCTAAATGTCCATGTGTTTGTGAAATAAAAGGTCTAAAAGTAAAGAAGAACGCATTATGTTAAACCTAAATATGCGTTTGAAAATGTAATCAACACAATTTCTTAAACATACCTTTTAAAAAGGTTGTACAAAGGAGTGTCTGTTACACCCAGTTAACAAGCAGCATCTTAATATGGGACTTTTTTCATTTTAAGATATGTAACAAGTAGGCCAGAGAGACTATATTGGTAAGAAACTTTATTGGGTATAGCAGCTAATATTTATTATCAAATCTTAAGTCTAATAAACACTATAAAATGTAGCTTTACCAGTATCGAAAAATTTAATATTTCCTAAGGTATGTTCTAACATCTTTGTTTTTTAATTCACTTATTTTTTATTATACTCTTAGAAAATAATTGGACATAAAATAGTCTGGACATAAGATAAGTTTGTTCTTACTGAATTCGCTGCAAAGAAGTTACAAAATAAGCTAGCACATAATTCTTTGAACTTTAAGGGAAAATAGTCTTAAACACACTAAAGACTTCATATATTTCGCAAACCTAAATGACAAGAGATTATATTAAATGTTTAAGAAGTAAATGAAAGTAAATACAAATCGGTAATAAGACGGTCAGTATTAAAACGTAGCTCTAATTTAAACTTATTTATTGAACTTTCTTTTTGTTTCATATATTGTTGGTTTTTAGTGTAGGCGAGAATGACCCTGTGATCAGTTCAAAAAGGAAGACTGTAGCCATGCAAACATCTTCCCAGTGCCTATCAGCATGTCTTTTACGTCTTGGCGTCCATTTTAGGAGCATCAGCGAGGTGGTGTATAAAGAAGCTTATAAAACAAAGGTTGTCATTTTGGCAACCCACATGAACATTAAGTGATTTCATTTTACTGAAGATCAAAATGTTGATTAGTAAAAAACTTGAAGGAAATACTTAAGCTTAACTATAGAGACACCTGTATTAGATTTCATATATTTTTAAATCATATTTGTATATTAAATGCCATTCTCAGAAGTGCTGATGTGTCATTATAATGCCATAAAAACCATTTAAACAATTGATTATTTAAGGTACGCAATAATATAAAGCTAGAAACAAAAAAAAATTTTTTGTGAAGAGATTAACAAATCCATGATTACATACTCAAAACAAAAGCAGAGATCCTGGAGCAGTCTTTTATACTGCCCAAAATGATTAGTACTTATATGAACATATACAATTTTCCTGTATTCTTTAAGTATATAAAATACAAAGAAAAGACATTATTACAGGGAAGTCATAACCTAATCCTACAACTCAAACTCTCTTCTTTAGAAATAGAATACTTACTGACAATGAGGGTGGTCCACAAAAATACGTGCCTTACACTTACCCTCTCCTACAATAATGCTGATTTTTAAGAGCAGAACTATCACAATCCAACCTCAGCCAGGCCTAATAGGAAGCATTTATTGTTATGAAATTAGATATAAAGTAGATATCTAAGTAAATTACTGGGTAGTTTTGAAAAGAAAATCGATGAACTTTCTAGCTTTTCCTTCTACTTAAAACATTCCCTTCTACTTAAAACACTGAGAGAGCCAAGCTATAGTAATCGTTTAATTATAGAATCTAATCAACTACAAATAATGGAATTTTTCTCCAAGTATTTTAAACACATCTCACTATTTCTTATCCAGAAGATTTAAATTTCTATTCTCTATCATTCCCAGCTATTTCTGCCAACAACATAAAAATTACCTTTTATCATTTCCTTCTCACAATGAGAATTCCCTAATCGCACACATCTTTTCGACATCGACACCTCCCCACCCACCTCCCCACCCACCTCCAAAAACTAGTTCAGAGCAAAGACACACACAAAAATAATGACCAAGCTCACATTTCTTGTTTGCCCTTCAAGCGAAGTCTGGTGTCTTCAGCTTGCCTTTCTGGTCTTCAGTGTTGTCACTCATTGCTGGGGGATGTAGTTTAGGACAGCATGAAGCAGCAGAAATAAAAGCTTTGGCTTTAAGAAAACGTTTTCTTAAACACATGGATAAAACAACTTTTACTCTGACTTCCTGGCTGGGTTGCATAAAATCTTAGAAAGGCTCCTTGAAAAGTGAACATCTACAAATGGGAAAAAAATAAAATAAAATCTCAAAACTTACGTTCTGAACACATTCCGAAGGATGTCTGATTTGATTTGAAAGCAGGTTTGTATTGATGAACAAACTTTATTTTGCAGAAAATTAATATTCTCTCTAATTAGAAATTTGCCTTGCCATCTTCTATATTAATCCTGTCCCACATGGTATAATCATACATGCAAAAAATCAAATACAGCATTTCCCAAATGCATGGACACTGTGGAAGCTTCATTTTGAAAAAGGCTTTTATTTCCCTTAATACTGGTGACTAAACGTCATTGTATGTACCAACACTTTCAAATAGCCCAAGAGACTTAAAAAGCCTTCTAAGTTTGAAAACCAAAAAGTTCTGAGTTTTTCTGTACCCCAGGACGGTTTTCTTTCCTAAAGCTCAAGCCGAGAAAGCAGACAAAAGAAGCTGATTTGACTGAGCTGTGCCAAGTCTTGCCTTTTTTTCTTTCCTCAGCTCTCCCTCTGCCTCTCTCTCCCTCTCTCTCTCTTTCTCTCTCTCACTCTTTTGCTCCCAGTATGGCAACCTTCCGAGCAGTCTTGGCGGAGGTCCAGCCTGTGCCAGTCTGTCTGAATTCTTGTCTCCAAAAGATGTCCTTTGCAGATCAATTAATACATCTGAAAACAGGAAGCTATGGTACGGTACCCAAATCCTGGCACCAATAGCATCGACTTCTGCCAAATCACCTTACAGATTTCATGGTATCCTACCTTTCATAATCATTACTAACATGTTCCCGGAGCAATAATGGAGTACTAGAAGCCATTCACTGCTCAGCGATAAGGAATCTGTTCTCTAGAAATGTCCATATGCGACATATGCACAACCTGCAGTAAATCAAAATTCTCCTGTGAGAAGAGATGTATGTAACTTTAATAAGCACCACATACTGTATTTCTTTTTATAAGACTTGCTTTTCCTTGCCTTGCTGCAAAGAATCATGGGAGAATAGGAAAGGAGGCATGCAGATTAAAATTAAAACTGTATGCCCAAATAAGTCATGTTTTACCCTACGGGAAAAGAACATAGTTCTGATTGATCAGCAATTCCTATTTTTATGGTAATTCTAATATAAACTGTACCTATCCGAAATTTTACTGAAGATAATGGGGGAAAGAATTCTTTTCAAAACATAAATATCAATTAAAAGGGAAAGAAAACACTTAGGGTGGATTTAGTAAAACTCAACATCTTTTCATATTTTGAACTCCAAGTTTCAACATAGCCACTTGTTTACTAAATTCATATTAGTACATTCTAATAAGTATAAATAAATAACATTTATTTTTATTTGTAGCATGCACATTTTTTGAAGCAAAATAGCTGATCTGTACTTTATACATCTACCTGTCCTTTGTGAATCAATTAATACATTTGAAAATGTGGTACAGTACCCAAATCCTGGCACCAACAGCACCAACTTCTGCCAAATGATTTTCTGCCATTTTGTTTAAGAAATCATTTTTACCTTTGATGCTTGAAAACACAGAATAGCCATACTCTAGGATCACCATGGTTTCATAGAAAGAACCCAGAATAGCAGGTTCTCGTCCTTGGCTCTGTCTTTCCAATTTGTGTATCCTCAAGGTCTCAAATTGTTTAATCTATATAATCCTCAGTTTGCTCTAGTTTCAAATATAAAAATCAGTGATTCCTCCTCTGTGCTCCCAAAATACTCTGTTTATACTCATTATACCTTCTTTTAATTGTATAGTAATTAGTTGAGTATATGTCCTCTACCAATCAAATGTGTTATCCTCACAAGCAGGATGTGTGTCATTTATCTAACAAAACTGCAAGTCTTGAATAGAGCCTTTCATATGCAAGTGCTCAACAAATCTATTAGGTGAATGAATTATGGGGATGGATCACATAAATATTACTCTGAAGTTCTATAAAACTATGAAATATGATAATGAAAAACAAAACTACATAGTACTAAATCATAAAGTTGACAGACCAGAGAAATGCTACAGAGAAATCATAAGGACTAAATTAAAGCACTAACAAAAGTGTTCCATGCTATCCTTTCAAACAGAGATGTGAAAGATAGGAAGGATGACAGTGGATTGGGAATTTATAATCAAATTGTTGAAAACTAAAGACAATCTTGAAAGCAGCAAGAAGTGACTCCACACATACAAGGAAGCCTCAATAAGATTGACATCTGACTGCTCACTGGAAACCATGGAGGCCAGAAGGCAGTGGGATGACATATTCAAAGTGCTGAAAGAAAAAACAAATCATCCATCAAGAATTCTATATCAGCAAAATCTCCTTCAAAAATCAAGGAGACATTAAGACATTCCCAGATAAACAAAAACAGAGAGTTTACTGCTAGCAGACCTCCCTACAAGAAATACTAAAGGAACTTTTTCTTCAGGCTGAAATGAAAGGAAACTAGACAATAACTCGAATCTACATGAAGAAATAAAGAGCACACGTAAAGGCAACTACAGAATCAAATATTAAAGATAGTATCAGTGTATTTTGCTTGTAACTCTTTCTTCTACCTGATTTGAAAGACAACAGCATAAAGCAATAATTATAAATCTATGTGGATGGGCACATAATGTATGAAATGTAATTTGTGACAACAGAATAAAAGAAGGATAGAACAGACATAGAAGAAAATTTTTTGTATACTACTGAAATTTCGTTGAAATAATCTGAATTAAACTGTTATAAATTAAGATGCTTACTGTAAGCCCCAGAGTAATCACTAACAAAACAACAAGGGAATTAAAATGTTATCATAGAAAAATATTTATTTAACACAAAAGAAGGCAGTAATGGAAGAAAAGAGGAATAAAAAAGACAATGACATATAGGAAATAGCAAAATTGTAGCAGTAAATCCAACCTCATCAGTATTTACATTAAACTTAAATGAACGAAAGACTCCAATTAAAAGACAGAGATTGGCAGAATGGATAAAAATAAATGAGCCAATTACATGATGTCTACAAGAGACACACTTTAGATTCAAAGACACAAACAGGTTGTAAGTAAAAGGATGAAAAACATATACACTAAGCAAATGGCAACCAAAAGAAAGCTAGAGTGGTTATACTAATACAGACAAAATAGACTTTAAGAAAAAATTGTTAATAGAGACAAATAAGGACATTTTATAATGATAAAAGAGTCAATTCATCAAGAAGATACAACCATTATAAATATACATACATATAACAAAAGAGGCTCAAAATACATAAAGCAAAAAAAGAAATAATTGGTGCCAGCCTGGTGGTGTAGCAGTTAAGTTCACGTGCTCTGCTTTGGCGGCCCAGGGTTCACCGCTCTGGATCCCGGGCATGGACCAACGCACCACTTGTCAAGCCATGCTGTGGCCGCATCCCATATAAAGTAGAGGAAGAAGGGCACAGACGTTAGCCCAGGGCCAATCCTCCTCAGCAGAAAAGAGGAGGATTGGCAACAGATGTTAGCTCAGGGCTAATCTTCCTCACACACAAAAAAAATAATAATAATTGAAGGAAGAAATAGACAATTCAACAAATAGACAATTCTCTAATAATAGCTGGGGATGTCAATATTCAACTTTCAATAATGGACAGAACAACTATATAGAAGTTCAGCAAGGAAACAGAAGACTTGAACAACACTATAAAGCAACTAGACCTAACAGACATCTATAACATACTCTACTCAACAATAGCAGAATGCACATTCTTCTCATGTGCACATGGAACATTCTCCAGGACAGACAATATGTTAGACCATAAAACAAGCCTTAATAAACTTAAAAGGATTGAAATCATACAAAGTATTTCTCCAACCACAATGGAATAAAACTAGAAATTAATAACAGGAAAAAAAGATTGGGAAAATCACAAATATATGGAAATTAAATAATGTTCCTAAATAACCAATGAAGAAACAATAAAGTCTAGAGTGGAGAGAAATGAAATGAAGAATAGAAAAACAATAAAGAAAATCAGACAAAGATATTGTAGGAAAACTACAGACCAATATCCCTTATAGAATATAGATGCAAAAACTCTGAACAAAGCATTAGCAAACTGAATCTAGCAACATATAAAAAGGATTATAAACCATGATGAAGGGAGATTTATCCCAGGAATACAAGGTTGGTTCAATATAGAAAAATCAATCAATGTAATATACCATATTAATAAAATAAAGGACAGAAACCACATCATCTCAATAGACACAGAAAAAGCATTTGACAAAATACAACACCATTTCACAATTAGAAACTTGGATCTACATAAAGAGAAGAAGATCACTGAAGAAGGAATAAGTGAAGGTAAATAAAAACTTTTATTTTTCTTATTTTTAAGTGATCTAACAGAAAACATTTGTTCAAAATAATAGCAACAATGTACTCGATCATATATGCTCATGTGTACGTGTGTGTGTGTGTGTGTATATGCTTACACATGCTTATATATAAATAATTGAATGACAGCAATGATACAAGGGACAGGAGGGAACAATCAGGATTATTTTGTTATTATAAGGTACTCACACTACCTGTGAAGTAGCATGGTGTTATTTGAAAGTGGATTTGGTTTAGTTGTAAATGTGTATTTCAAACTCTAGGGCTATCACTAAAAAAAGTAAAATATATATATATATATAACTGATATACTAAGAAGGGAGAGAAAATGAAATCATTTAAAATGCTCAATTAAAACCACAAAAGGCAGAAAAAAAATGGAAGACAAAAAGAGGAACACAAAACAAGAGCAATAAATAAAAAACAGTACCAAATATAGTGGATATTTATCCAACTATATCAATAATCACTTTGAACGTCAATGGTCTACATGCACCAATTAAAAAGCAGAGATTGTCAGAGTGGATCAAAACATATGTGCATGCAAAAACCTGTACACAAATGTTCACAGCAGCATCGTCCATAATCGCCAAAAAGTGAAAACAATTCAGATGTCTGTCAACTGTTGAATAGGCAAACAAAACGTGTTCTACCCATACAATGAAATATTATTTGACAATAAAAAGGAATGAAGCACTGATACATGCTACAACATGATGAACCTTTGAAAAAAATATACTAAGTGAAAGAAGCCAGACACAAAAGTCCACATATTGTATGATTCTATTTATATGAAAGGTCTAGAATAGGCAACTCCATAGACACAAGGCTAGTGGTTGCCAGGGGCTGGGCAGAGAGAAGAATGGGGAGTGGCTGCTAATGGGCATAGAATTTCTTTTTGTAGTGATGAAAATGTTCTGGGTGATGGTTGCACAACCTAATAAATACACTACAAACCGCTGCATTGTACACTATAAAATGGCAAATTTTATGGTATGTGAATTATATCTCAATTTTTTAGAAAGTTGCAGTCCACCTCTCCAGTATTTTTGAGTGTTGTAAATGATCACACCCCAAGGAAAACCCACAAAAGCTCTTTTAGCCTCTTACCTAGAGGAAATACTATACATCAGCTAAAACCTGGTCCACATAAATCTAGCCAGCACATTCTAGTGCCTGACTCTGTTTTGACTTCTTGGTTCTATCGCAGCCAGCTCCAGCATTCCTGGTTCCATCCAAACACCACTCCCTTCTGCCCCCTCTTGGTTCTGACTCCTCAGAGAGCTCCTGCTCTCCTGGACTGCCAGGCCCTCCCTGAAGCACCCAGTCATTCTGTCTTCCCTCCCTAAGTGCCAGGCCCTAGTGAATTCAAAATAATGACAGCCAGCCTCCTCAATATATTAGCAAATCTTCTCCTCCCATGACTCGCCTTGCCCTTCACATGCACCCTAATCCCAGCAGGCTTACTGAGGCCTTCTCAGTGCTAACTCATGGTCTGACTCAACCCGTTAATCCCTGCCTCTCCTCCACCTCCCTGTGGTTCCCTCTCCCAGCCATGCACTTGGACAGGACACTGTCCTGTCCACACAGGATACTGACCATGGGACTGTAAATTCACAATGGTAAATTCACAAATCCGGGGAATTTTCCTTCCAATGTTACTATTTATCTGATTTACTGGTAGCCTCAAAACCCTCTTTTGATTCAAGCTCTCAGAAAGTACAATCAGAAGGGACTGATTCTTAGAAGTTTTATACAGCCTCTAAGTTAGTGGTTGCAGAGGGTAGCTTGGTTAAGTCTTTCTACAGACTTAGCAGAAGTCTACTGAGGTGAGCAGAACAAACAAGAGGTTTTTCAAACTTTTTTCCCAGGAGCCCTGGAGTCTCCCAGATGCTGCAGGGCCTCACAGAGGACCAAGAAAGGATAAGCAGGCGAGGTTCTAGGACAATACCCCTGCATCAACCAGAGTAGTTCTGTTTTTATGATTTATATCTACAGGGTTCACACAAGATATTGCTTGAGAAAAGAAGATTTTCTAAAAGAAAAAGTTTAAAATCCTTTATTTTAAGCCATTCTAGGTAAACACTCCCTAAGGAGCTAACCTAACAAGAACTTTTGAGGTTGTGGCCATCTCAGAATATTTACAACATGAGCTAATGTTGTCTTCTGAGATTTAAAACAGTAACAGGGAGCTACTCCCTAACCATATTAAGAATATATCTACTTTGTGCACAAGATAGAAGATGGAGGAAAACAGAGTTATTGGACATTTCCCTACTTTCTTTCCCTCCCTAGATTTAGATATTCAGATCTAAAACCTGAAACCCCAAAGAACATGGATCTGGTCTTCTTTCCAAGCTACTCAATAAGTCTTGAATATACTCGTCCACTCAGGAATAACTCTCTCAAGCATTGTAGAACAATCACTATGTGCCAGGCCTGTGCCGGGCAAATGGAACCCCTGCCATCATGGAGCAGATATGTGAACATGCAATTACAATTCCAGGTCATCCATCAGCTATGATAGAAGCATGTGCACTACATCCCAGGAAGACAACACAGAAATAACCTGCTGAAGAGTCATCTACCAACCAACCAAAAGTCAAATCCATGTCGCTTTAGTTAGAACAAAGAGAGAAGTTTAAAAAGTGTCTTCAGTCATTTTACACAAATTTGCTGTGTTCATATTATGCTTAAAGCAGTAATCTAAGGCTCTGAGAAATCCAGAGGCACACCAGAAATCACCCCAGCCTTCAAAAAGCTTAAAGTCTAGTATGAAGAAAAGACGCTTAGAAAATACTACACTTTAGGTGATGTGTTATTATTTCAATATCTCCCCATATCCTAACTCTTCCACGTTCCTTCCTAGTGTCATAAAAGATAAACTGCCTTTCCACATCCAGAGCTCGAGTGTGGAATTGTGATGGCCATCCTTCCTATGGTCATTCCCAATTACATCCATTCTCTCTCTCTCCCATCTCCTCTCTCTTTCTCTCCCTCTCTTTCTCTTCTCTCTCCTTTCTCCACCATTACACACCTAGTCATTATCTGCAGTCATTGATTTATTAAGTCAGTATTTACTGAGCACCTACCTATGTACAAAATATGGGGTTAGAAGCCACAATGAACACAAAAATGAAATAAACAAAAGGTAATCATGCACTAATAATAATAACCATGATAATAAGCACTTTCATATTCCTTAATTCATTCACTCCTCACCCAACTTTTGGAGGAAGATAGGTATTTTACTTTATAGATGAGGAAACTGACATCAGAAGAAGTTATATGACTTGTCCAGACCATCAGACATATATCTAGAGTACAGAAAATTGAAGCAACTATTCCAAGTTCCATTATTTAATGAATTCAGGAAAATGGAATGAACACAGGTGGCCTCATACATCCCACTACCTACTTAAATGCCCCCCCGAATGGTTAACAGGTACCTCAAACTCAAGTTGGCCAAACCAGAACTCTTGATTTTTCTCCAAGAAGTTCATTTCTCTTTCAGCGTCCATTAAATGGTAGCACCAAACACTCAATTGCTCAACTCAAAAACCCAAGAGTCATCCTTGATTCATCCCTCATCACCCACTAGGAAAGTTAAAACGAAAAAGACAGATAATACCAAGTGTTGATGAGGATGCTGGAAAGTGGAACCCTCATGCATTTCTGGTGAGAACACAAAATGGTAGTTGGGCAGTTTCTTCAAAGTTCAACTTATACTTACCCTAAGAACCAGCAATTTTCACCCCTACATCCACCCACCAGAAAATATATGTCCATACAAAGACCTGCACATGGACATTCATTGAAGAATTATTCTTAATAGCCAAAAACTGGAAACAATCCAAAAGTCCACCATGTGATGAATGGATAAACAAAATGTGGTCTATCTATCGTTACTATACAATAAAAAGGCACAAATTACTAATACATGCAACAACATAGACGAACCTCAGAAACATTGTGCTAAATGAAAGATTTAGCAGAAAAGATTACACATTGTATGACTCCATTTCTACAAAATACTTTTAAAAAGATAAAACTATAGAGAAAGAGAGCAGATCAATTGTTGCCTGGCGCTAGGGGAGGGCTGGGGATTGACTGCAAATGAGCAGGAGAGAACTTCGGAGGGTGATGAAAAGTGTTTCAAACTAGATTGTGTTGACGGTTGCACAACTGTATACATTTATTAAAAATCATCGGGGCCAGCCCAGTGGCTTAAGCAGTTAAGTGCACGCGCTCCGCTACTGGCGGCCTGGGTTCGGATCCCGGGCGCGCACCGACGCACCGCTCGTCCGGCCATGCTGAGGCGGCATCCCACATACAGCAACTAGAAGGATGTGCAACTATGACATACAACTATCTACTGGGGCTTTGGGGAGAAAAAGGGGAAAAAAAGGAGGAGGATTGGCAATAGATGTTAGCTCAGGGCCGGTCTTCCTCAGCAAAAAGAGGAGGATTAGCATGGATGTTAGCTCAGGGCTGATCTTCCTCACACACACACAAAAAAATCATCAAACTGTACACTCAGAACAGGTGAATTTTACGGTATCTAAATGATACCTCAATACAGACACACAACAATTAAAGTATTTAGCAACATTTACTGCATCCAAGGCACTGTATAAGACTCTAAAGGGAATACTGAGATGACTAAGACACTGTTCTCATCCTCAAGGAGCTTCCAGTCCTTTTCTTCCAGTTGTAGAAACAGGACATGTACATGGAAATAATCGACATCATATACCAAAACATGAAAGCCAAATAAATGGAAGAGGCGATGAAAGTGATAAGGTCTTGAGGAAGGAGAGAGAACTGCAGCAGGGGTTTAGGGAGGCTGCACAGAGGATGTTAATTTTAAATGGGGCCTTGAAGGATGAATGAAAATCAGAAAAGTGGAACCTGGAGGGCATTCTTGAGAAAAAAATCCAAAGGCAGGAATGTCAGCAATCAGTGGGGCAGTCTAGCTAAAACAGAGGCCCACAAGGAGAGGAGAAAGGTCCCAGGCCGGCTGAGGACCAACACGAAGGCCCCAAGCATGTGCTCTCTCTTGGGGTTTCCCCAAATCTCAGGCACTACAGCACCATGTGCATGATTTTTGCCATACTTGAAATTACAGGATGATTTGTTTATTATTTACTTAACATTCTTTAAACTTACTCCTGTTTAACCTAGATTAATTTTTCAAGGAAACTTTATAACTATAAAATGAAAATAAGCATCATCTGCCAAAAACAGAAAATACTGTAAAACTGGATGTTATTAATTGTCAAAGCCTGTAGCTGTCTCTAAGCTTGAGGCCTATCTCTATTAAAAAGAGAGATTAATAAATGTTGGAGAAGGGTCAAAACCTTCTAGTACCAAACCGACACTTTCACCTTCATATAATCAGAAGAGCTGAAAGATAATTGAAAAAGGAATAGTTTTCTCACTGTGGTTCATGTTATTTAACACCACACCTTGAACCATCTAATATCATCTTGCGTTAAGAGTCCCACATTTTGGGAAATGCTGAACTGTAGTAAATCCTAGAAAAGCAGGGTGATAAGTATAGCAATAACTAATATTTATTTAGTACTTACTATGTGTCAAACACAATTCTAAACACTTCTCATTTTATTTAATCCTCATAACAATAATGCCTACCTCAGAAGGGTATTATAAACTCCTTTTTAAGGCTAGGAAACTGAGGCATACAGAGTTTAACTAACTTGCCCAAGGTCATACAACTTGCTCAAGGTCATACAGTTAATAAATGGCAGAGCTGGAACTGAACCCAGGCAGTCTGTCTCCAGACCGTGCACATAACCACTACAGTTCAGCTGATTCTCATGTGAAATGATATATCAGGGAGATTTCTCTGGCTATGATTTGTCTGCTGAACTAAAGGAAGGAGAGGCCAGAAGACTATTGCAACGACCCAGGCATCAGATCCCAGAGGCCAGCTGTGACTGGAGGGTTAACTGCCATTTGCTGTGGGCAGCAGAGGGCAGCAGAGGCCTGTGGAGCAAGAGCTGGGCCCCTGCCCAGACTTCACAGGGCGGCTTCCAATGGAGAAGCGGAACCTGAAGGAGCAAGGCTAAGGCCCAAGTCAGATGTAAAGGGTACCCAGGGAAGAGGAAGGCTGAGAACACCACTGTCCTTAGGGGGCCAGAAGAAGAGGATCCTGCAAGTTGGGACGAGCCCCAAGAGAAGTCAGAGATGCTAAAGGAGCAGTATGTTGAAGCAGCCAGGTGGCTCAAACACTAGGCCCTGCCCCCAATTCCTGGGTAGCCACCCAAGATCCTCTGACACTCTGATGCTGCCAAGTGCTTTCACATTTCACTTCCAAAACATAATATTGATATCATGACCTCTATTTTTATTTGTAAATGGATTTCAGGTCTTTCAAGAGTCCAAAATTTGGCTGTACCTTGGCCTAAACCTCTTCTCTTAAATTCAAAATATTCACTGAGGACTGGTGTCTCATTCTCAGAGAAAGTGTTTTAAAATTAAAATTAAGAAATACATTCAAATGCCATTTCGAAGCTTCTGACACATCTGAAACATCTTGAATACAGACACCGTTAATCCACAGACATCAAAATTGTTTTATTACCTTAAATCTTCCAAAGTCATTGTTTGAAAAAAAAATAAGATGGCAGATAAAACTGTCAGAATAAGAAAAAAAGAAAACCTCCTGGAAGAAAATTTCCTATGAATGATTTTAAAAGAAAGAGTCAAAAAATCTGAAACAAAAATAACTGATCTGGACTACTCAATTTGACACTTAACTCAGGCTTTGTTAAATAAGCAGAAAAATTAGACATTGTAAGTTTGTGATTTACTCTTGGAGAAGTGTGATTTCTTATTTCCCAGGAGAAAAGCTTTAAGAGCATCAGTAGATTTCTCTGCATATCAAATATTTCTCCATTATTGTGAGTAAATTATATTTAGATCAAAATCAGATGGATTAAATTTCCCTTAAAATACCCAAGAGATTTTAAAAATACAAGGAAATGTGTCACATATCCAAAAACATATTTTATCCTAATATCACCACAGAAATGTCTCCCCATTAGAAATAATTAGCCAGAAAACAAAGCTAACCTGAGTTTTAGATGTACCAAGTTCAAAATAACTTATTAAAATTAGATTGTCATTTGCTGATACTAAAATGAAATTCATAATCTTTGGTGCCCTTTAAAAATCTCTAGAAATATGCCTTAACATTTTTGTTTTGAATATGGAAAAAATGTATGTGAATTAGGGATAAGCTGAATAGGAGTCCAAATTTTATTTAAACACTATGTACACAACAAAGAATATATTTCCAAATTCTTGATAAATTCACCCCTTCATCAGGGCCATAGGTTCATGGCTTAGTTATTCTCATCTATGTTATTTCTGTCTTCCTGACCAAACTATAAACTCCTTAAGAGCAGAGATTATTAACTTTTTAAGTCATCCATTAGCAGCATGCTGAGCACATCTATTTGTTCAGTAAAAATGTACTGAATACCTACTATGTTCAAGGCACCTTGGTAGATGCTCCAGGGATAAGATAATGAAGCCGAAACAGTCCTTGCCTTCAAAGACATTACTGTCTAGTTGGGGGATATGGGGGGAGGGGCTGGTAAGACGTATACATGTGGCAAGACTCGGGGTTCACAAATACTCCCTAGTGGAAATAAGGGCCCTCCAAACCCAACCAATCACTCATCACCATCCCCTCTCCCCATTGTCTCTCCTATTTAGTTTGGCATCCAGTACAAGCTCCAATATTACAGAATGTAATCCTAGGTCCATGTAGGAAAAATCCATCGTCACTCAGAAAATAACTTGATACAGTTTTTGAAATAGAAGATGAGGCCCTTAGAGCATGGATATTAGCTAGAACCCACATCAAAAAGAAGTGCTAGATCTGTTCTGTGTAAGAAAAGAAGATTTACATTTTCTTAGAAGGAAGGTGAAAGAATTGAGGACTGAGAAGGTGGGAGCTGAGGGGAAGCTGAGAGGGGCAAGGCTCTGTCCGGCATGTTGGGGAGGGCCAGGGAGAAACCGTGAATGGAGGGTTGGCCAAAAGGCGCTTGGGAGCAGGAATATCTGAGGTCAGATTTTCACCTCTTCACTGCGCCATATGCAGTCAGCCTTTCCTCCATCACTCCTGCCCCCATCTTCAGTAAAATCTAGGGCATTCTCACCTGTGTTATACGGGATTTGGGTAAATATAATGCTAAGGGGGTCAATTCAATGTGAAAAAGAAAGAGTACCTGGGGATGCAGGAACCTAGAGGCAGAGCTACTCAAGAGAACATAAGCATCCCATACACACACACATATTTCAGAATTTAGAAAAATCTTAAGGATGGCTTTGGACTTCCATGGTTTGGAACTTTCATGGTTTGAGCCAAGAGCAGGAGGCCCCAAATGGCAAGTGGGTTATATAGCTAGCTACGCCAGGTTCAGACCACCAAAGGGGTGCCGGAGCTTCAAAGGAGGACCGCTCCACACGGCCTCATCCAGACTGGCCATGTTTTGTGCTATTTCTCATCTGATGCCTCCTGATCAACCCCTTCCTGATGGTGATCTGGGATTGTCCTCAGACTGGATCTTGTGTGCAGCCCTACCTGGGTCTGCCACCTCCTGCTGTGTTGACCTGGTGTCTGGCCCTTTCCTGCCCCAGCACTACGTCTGTTTCAATCTGTGTTGTGACATCTTGCCCAAGCATTGCCCCACACCCAACCTCAACCTGCCTCTGCCTTTCGTTTGCTACTTCTCTTTCTAGACTGACACTTTACAGGACTATGGCTTGCCCCAGGGCCACTGTAGAAGACCTGGCACACAGTAATTAGGGGGAGGCTAGGCTTTGGAAGGAAAAGCTGTAGACAAATTTCACTTTTAGGAGACAGAGTTGCAGGCTGGTACAGAACCAATAGTCTGCAAAGAACAAGGTCCATGTGTTGTCCATGTGGAAAGAACTTTTGCTCATTGGGGAAACTATGACATGGTTCTACTTGTAAACTGCCTGTGGGTTTGCTTCAACTGTACTTTCAAATGTTCAGATATAGAAAAAAAGGTTGCTCTCCAAGAAATTTCAAGAAGAAAACCAGATCTAAAAAAAACTCTGGGGGCCGGCCCCGTGGCGTAGTGGTTAAGTGCGTGTGCTCTGCTGCTGGCGGCCCAGGTTCGGATCCCAGGTGCGCGGTGACGCACCGCTTGTCAGGCCATGCTGTGGCGGCGTCCCATATAAAGTGGAGGAAGATGGGCATGGATGTTAGCTCAGGGCCAGTCTTCCTCAGCAAAAAGAGGAGAGCTGGCATGGATGTTAGCTCAGGGCTGATCTTCCTCACCAAAAAAAAAAAAAGTTAAAAACAAAAAATCTGTAAGAAGCCATCTCATCAAAATGAAAGAAAAATAAGGAAGTATAAAGTTAGTTCAGAGGCAGAGAGACAGATTCATGGTTGCCAAAGTAACTTCCTCCAGCCTGAGACAGAGACTATCAGGAAAAGTCGTAACTGTATTTGCAGCCAGGTTGCGAGCCTCCATTTTCTTTCTCTTCCTCTGAGTTGCAGGAAAAAAACCAAGTGCAACCATGCAAGAAAGATGCAGGGCTTAGGCTAGAGTTAGCAAGCTTCGGAAGAAAGAAGATTAATTCTGAAGGGAATAGAGGAAGTGTTAAGCATAATACAAAGAAAGTACTTAAAATCATTGCATGAAAGGAAAAGGAACTCCAGGAACTTGACTTTCAGGCACTTTTTATAGATAAGCAAAGGGCGGCCAGAGAAGGTAAGTAAATTGCATAAAGTTGCACAGCAAATTAGTAGCACCACCAAAACCCACAACTTGTGAGCCCGCCCTCAGTGGTCATTCCATGGGGCCACAATGGCTTCTCACCTTGGTTTCAGTGAGCAGAACAAGACTGGCCATAGCAGAAAAGCTTTACGTGGCTTAAGGGAGTCATTGCATAGGCCATGGACCCAATGATTATTAACTGCTAAAATGCCAAATATGTAAGACTAGTAAAAGTTTTCCTTGAAGTAGGAAAAAAAAGGCCAAGATTTTACCATGCAATACTTGATAATAGTTGGGGTTACCAATAAAGCTGTTAGTTTACACCAAGAGCTTGCATATCTGTAAATGTCATCTCTTCTAGTGAGGAATGCTACAATTGGTGGTGCTACTTTAACACAGAGCTTTATTTTTCTAGAAAAAACATAAGTACCGAATCATATTGCTGAGCCAGGTTCTACCACTCACCTGGTTTTTGCAACCTAATGTGTATGTGTCACGTGCCTGGAGGGAAACACTCAAAGTCTGTGGGCAAGGCCATGGAGAAGCAAAGCTACAGCCTCCACAGGCACTGTCTCGGGGTGGGCTTCCCAGGGACGCCAACAGGCAGGAATCCCCACCAGCGGCAGGATCTTTGAAAACAGTAAAAACTGGAATAACGTAAGTGCCTAGCATGCCTGTAGCCCTATCTTATGACAGCCTTCTAAATGTGGCTCTTGTGAAAAGCTAGCTAGAGACCACCGGCCTGATTCTCATTTATTTCCCATTAAAGCCAAATCTGGAGTTAAGGGTAAAGAAGGCACCTATATTCGTTTCGTTATAAGGGACAAAAATCCAAGTTGAACTGGCTGAAACAAAAAGAGAGACAGAGAGAGAAACAGAGAGATGGAGAATTTGGTTTTTGTTTGCAAGAGTCCAAGGAAACATTCAGGAGTGAAACTGTGGGAAGAGCAGGAAGGCCCTTAGATCTCAGACGCAGAGTGAGAACCTTGAATGCAGCCAGGACCCCGCCATCTCTGCCTCCTTAGGCGGGGACAGTCTCCTCTCATAGTGAAAGCAGACCTTCTCGAGAGAAGAAGCAACTCCAGAGCAACTGTGGGTCCTGTCAGCTCCAGAACTGTATAGTTTACAGCTCCCGTCTCTAGAGAAGAGGCACAAAACCCAGGGAGGAAGACAGCCCAGGAGGGGCAGGTCCCACCCCAGGCAATGTGGCAGAGTCACAGTAGACAGTCTAGTCCTGCAGGAGCCATGTGAAGGGAGCTGAAGCAGCTCCTAGACAAGGGTGCCAGGCAGACCATCCCCAGTGAGCATACAGCACCCCCCCCATCTCTACTGCACAGGCTACCAGGTTTGTAGGTAAGCATCTGCCCACACAAACCGCCCACGCACATAATCTCTCATATTTCAGCTTCCATTCTTGTCTCCAACACGGCTTATTACACTCAATATTAAATTGGCTGAGGAGAGGAGAAGGAGAAGGAGGGTGTGGAGGAAGAAGAGGAGGAATGAGGGGTGGGAGGAGGAGGAGAGGAAGGAGAGAGAGGGGAGGAACAAAAAGGAAGTTTTGAAACTGCAGACATCTTCATTGCACTCAACTCACACCCTCCAAAGAATGGTTACAATATACTTATTGGGAAACAGTAACTGGATTTTCCCACATTGGCTTTGCATCAGTTCTAAATCAAAAAAACTATTTTGTGTATTTCAATTCCTATACTACTGTTCTTGACAGAAACTGGTTGGGCTTATATCCCAAAACCTTCAAAGAATTAAGCATGAAAGTGAAAAAATTAGTAATAACACAGGGTGTATACAATGCCCTGAGATATGCCTTGACACATACAAATCATGCAGTAACAGTTTAAAGATAATTAGGAAAGATTAACATACAGCTGAGGATGGATGAAGGAGACCAAAGGACCACACAAGTCTCTTCCTAAAAGGACAATAAGAAGTTGCCATAACCCAGATCCCATGTGGTACTGAAGATAGCCAAAAGGACAGGATTGTAAGAAGCCCATTAATAGACAACTTATCAAAAATCTCAAAAGGGGGGAGAAGAGAAGAGGAAGAGAGGGGCAGAGAGAATGAGGGAAGGAGAGATGGAGGGAGGGAGCAAGAAAGGAAGACAGACCAGGAAAAGACCATGAACCAAAAACAAAAAGGGGACAAGCAGTCAAGAAGTAAGATAAGAATCCACATGCAAAATGACAAAAAGCAGTGCAAATTTAAAGAGATTTATTTTGGGGTTGGCCCAGAGGCGTAGCGGTTAAGTTCACACGCTCCGCTTCAGCGGCCCAGGGTTGGCCGGTTCGGATCCTGTGTGCGGACCTACATACCGCTCATCAAGCCATTCTGAGGCATCCCACATGCAGCAACTAGAAGGATGTACAACTATGACATACAGCTATCTACCGGGGCTTTGGGGAGAAAAAAGGAAAAAAGACTGGCAATAGACGTTAGCTCAGGGCCAATCTTCCTCAAAAAAAAAAAAAAATACAACCATGTTACTTTTAAAAGAATAAATAATAAAAATAAATGGATTTATTTTCTCCACCATCCTCCCATATCTTCCCCCATCAGAATATACACATTTTTGAGTCTCTCTCATCTTTAAAAACTATATCTGTTTTGAACTTAACAATTGCCCTATTTCCTTTCCTTTCCAGGTAAGCTTGTTGAAAGAGAAGACGGAATCCATTCTGGTCTCCACCTCCTCACCACCTAACCCAAGGTCACCAGCTTCTGCCCTCCCGTCTCCACTCCCACCAAATGCAATGGCTATGACTGACTATCCCTTTCTTCTCGATATTCTCTCCTCCCTTGGTTTTTGAGTACTCCTTTCTCTTTTCTAACTACTTTTACTGTGTATCCTTAGTGGCTCTTCTTCCTCTGCCCTTAAGTGTTGGGATTCCACAGCACTCCATCCCTAGACGCCGTTCTCTCCTCTTCTGATGCTGCGTACTTCGTCAGCGCTATGTGGAGACCCCTTGGAGAAGGCACTGAACTCTAGAAAAATGGGACACAGAGTTGGGAGACACTCTAAAGGCCGACAACCGCAGCCACCACTGTTGGTAAGGATCTACAAATACTCCAATAAAGAAGCACCCAGGCTCTGCTTGAACTCTTCTGTGGCCCACAGAAGGAGTTCACTTGTGAGAAAGTAGAGTGTGGCAAGCATGAAGGATGTCATCTGCTAAGTAGAGAAAATGGAAGCTGAGTAAATGCACACCCATGTTGGCCACCCAAGTCATCTGAGAGACCCTGTTTTCCCAAGAGGTGAGAGGAGTGTGGGTTTAAGTAATAATCCACCTCCCTGCCTCACAGGTGGATCCAAGGCCAATCCTTCTGAAAGGAAGACTGGCCCAGGAAAGGAAATTAAGTTGAGTTCAAGGTCGTGAGGATCCTGTGGCATGATTGCCTCGCTGTCCCACACAGCACCTCTTTTGGTGAGTGTGATGATATGATACAGCCATCAGCCCATTTCACAGAACGGAGCAACAACAGTGCAGTAAGCTGTGCCCTAAACATCCCCACTGAACCCATCATACTGCAAAAGAAACATTCTGCATGTCTGTCAGGAGCAGGGTATCATGCTAGGCTCTTTTTCCATTATCTCATCTATTCTAAGAAACTCCACTTGAGGTAGGTGCCCCTGTTTCGGTTTTTTTTTTTTTTTTTGTGAGGAAGATCAGCCCTGAGCTAACATCCGTGCTAATTCTCCTCTTTTTGCTGAGGAAGACTGGCTCTGAGCTAACATCTATTGCCAATCCTCCTCCTTTTTTTCCCCAAAGCCCCAGTAGATAGTTGTATGTCATAGCTGCACATGCTTCTAGTTGCTGTATGTGGGACGCGGCCTCAGCATGGCCAGAGAAGCAGTGCGTCGGTGCGCGCCCGGGATCCGAACCCGGGCCGCCAGTAGCGAAGCACGCGCATCTAACCACTAAGCCACGGGGCCGGCCCACTGTTTCGTTTTACAAATGAGAAAACTGAGGCAAATGTGTTCAAGTTCACGCAGCTGATAAGCACATGAGGTGAAGTTCAGAGTCATCGTTCAGACATGAAATGCCTGTGCTTTCCACCAAACCAACTTGTCCCTCACTAAAGAATACATGTCTGAACGCTGCCTATTTATACTGAGGCTGCAAACATCTACCTATGGTCATGAAAGGTCCTGTAGAGAGAGATAATAAACAGGCATTCATTTCCCAGCATCATACACCGCAGCATAAATGAGTTTCCCTATCTTGGTATTAAGTCAAGAGAGGAAAGTGGGTACCCTCAGGAGAAAAATTTGAATGATACTAAAGGAATGCAGCAAACTCAATAAACCCAGAGACTAATATTGCTATGTGATCTCTGTAATAGTTATATCAGTACCGATAACCTTAACAAAAGTTCTTGGTGGAACTTAAATCATAAAATCATCTCTTGATTCTAGGACATAAAACAATGTCTTTTTTATGTAAACATAACCTTGGGAAAACTGCAGATAACTGCAGATCTTTTTAAGATATTTTCTGCTGTCACACTGGGAGCTATTTCCCTCACTCACCAATATTTTTACGTATTTGTAGAAAGACTTCTCTTCCATAAATATTAAACACAAATTGTAATGTATCAGCTAAGAGCTCAGATCTCCTCTAATAACTATTTGGAAAGTCACACACTGGGTTCACACAATGAGTCATAATCAAATTTCTAAAGATGGGTAGTTTGTGCTAGAAGGTAAGTTAAAAACAGAGCATCCATTTATCGAGATTCATTACTATTAATATCTATTGACCTGCACCATACTAAAAGAATTTTATTGAACAGACAACTTCCAAACATAGTATTACACAGAGCAGAAGCTCAATCATTCTTTCATTCATTTAACCAATAATTATTGTGTAACATAAACCTGCATAGGCATGAAGGATACAAATAAGTAAATAAGCCCTCACTAAACTTAAAATGCAGTTATGGAGAAAATATATACATATATTAAAGTTAAATCACAGTTATAAAGTTAAACAATAATAAGACAACAATGCAAGATGCCTTCAAACAATATGATTGCCTGTCAAGTGAGTAGTAAAGAAAAGAAATGCTAGAGGTTCATAAGAGAGGAGGGTCAAAATGGGTTGGAAAGTAAGGGAAGACATCACCGAGGGAAGAGGTGGTAATGGGTAAAAGGAAGCCTGGCATCAAGAAGAGAAAGAAAAGGGATATTATCAGTAAAGGCATGTTCTGGAGAGAGTAGATCAAGCAAGCCAGAACAAAATGTGTATGTAGAGATGTAGGACGTAATATTTCTACCAATTAATAATCAATAAGCACAAAACCACAATGGTTTACCTTTCAGTGATCAAAGGAGCATATTCGCTTATTTCCTAATTTAAGGACTCTGGGCATCGTTTATCCAGTTCCTCATTTTCAGCCAAAGGAACAAAATACAATAAACATGTAACTACAGTGTAAAGAGTCATTGAGTTTAGAATGCAACACTCCACCGGACCATTTAGAGATCACTAAAGTCAGGTATCTTTCCATTGTGTAAACATTCTGAAACACAGCAATGCAGACTACGGTAAGAGTCGAGGAATCAGAGCGGGAAAGAAGGTTCAGGCCGTGAAGTAAGCGCAATGCAAGTAATTTGTTCAGGTTGATAGTCAAGGTGAGGAGTTAACAGTAGTTACGAGGCTAAGAATAACTCAAAATATTACTGCTGATAGAAACACAGACATGTTAGAGTAGGAAGGGCCTTTGGAATTCAGCCAGATCTACACACATCCATACTCTGCTTTCTTTTGAGGTGAGCACCAGCCAACAACTCAGGATCTAGGTCTTGGTCAATTGAAGACGCACGTGTGGAGTGATTAAGAGTTTGCAATCATCTTATGATATCAGGAGACAGGAGAAACTCTGACCAAAAAAAAAAGCAGGGCGGGGTGGGGGGGGCAAACCAAAAGAAAGACTTTAAGAAACTACAGCAGGAGTCAGAAAATCTTTTCTATTAAAGGCCAGATATTAAATATTTTAGGTTTTGAAGGTCACACGGTCCCTGTCACCACTATTCAGTTCTGGTGTTAAAATGCAAAAGCAGACATAGACAACAAATGAACCAATAAGTGTGCCTGTGTCCCAATAAAACTTTATTTACAAAAACAGGTGGTAGAAGAACCATTTATGATAAAACTCTCAGCAAGTTAGGAATAGAGGGGAATCACCTCAACTCAATAAAGAGCACCTGCAAAAAACCTACTGCTAACATCACATGTAACAGTGAAAGACTGAAGGCTTCTCCCCTAAGATTTGGAACAAAGTAACAATGTCTACTCCCACCACCCTTATTTAACATAGCACTGGAAGTTCTAGCCATTTCAATAAGGTAAGAAAAAGAAATAAAAGGCATACAGATTAAAACTGTCTCTATTTTCAGATGACATGGTTGTCTATGTAGAAAATTCCAAGCAATACACACACACAAAAAAAAAAAAACCTCCTAGCACTAATAAGTGGGTTCAGCAAGGTCAGAGGACATAAGATGAATATACAAAAATCAACTGCATCTCTATATACTAATAATGAACATATGGAAACCTAAATTGAAGAAACAATATCATTTACAACCACGCCAAAAAAAATGAAAAACTTAGGTATGAACTTAACAAACATGTACAAGATCTGTACACTGAAAATTACAAAACACTGATGAAAGATGTCAAAGAAAACCTAAATAAATGCTCATGGATTGGAAGACTCAACATAGGAAAGACAACCAATTATCCCCAAATTAATCTATAATTTTAATACAATTTCTATCAAAATCCTAGCAAGGTTATTCTAAACATAGACAAGTTTATTCTTTGTGAGTGTGTGTATGTGTGTGTATGTGGGGGGCTATTCCTTTTTATTGTGGTAAAATAACATAAAATTTAACATAAACATTTTTGAGTATACATTTCAATGGTATTAAATACATTCATTTACATTGTTCTGCAACCATCACCACCATTCATCGTCATAACTCTTTTCAACTCATAATACTGAAACTCTATACCCATTAAACGATAACTCCCCATTCTCTCCTCCCCCACCAAGCCCCTGGCAACCACCATTCTACTTTCTCTCTTTATAATTCTGACTACTCTAAGTACCTTATATAAGTGGAATCACACAATTATGTGCGGGTTTATTCTAAAATTTATATGGGAAGGCACAGGCCTTAGAATAGCTAAAACAATCCTGAAAAAAAAAGAATAAAGTGGGAGAGATGACTCTGCCCAATATTAAGGGTCAATATACAGCTACAGTATCCAAGACAGTGGGGCATTGGCAGAGAGGTGGACACATAGATCAATAGAAGAAAATAAGAACCCAGAAGCAGACCCACACGAATATGCCCAACTGATTTTTGGCAAAGGTGCAGAGGCAATTCAATGGAGGAAAGATTACAAGAAATGATGCTTTAGCAACTGAATAGGCCAAAAAATAAAAAAATCTCAAACCTTAAACAACAATTAACTCAAAATGGATCACAGACTTAAATGTAAAACTATAAAACTTTTAGAAAAAAATAGGAGAAAATCTTTGAGATCAAGCCTAGGCAAAGAGTTCTTAGACTTAACACAAAAAACACAATCCATAAAAGGAAAAATTGATAAACTGCAACTCATCAACATTGCACACTTATACTCTGCAAAAGACTCTATAAAATAGATTTTTTAAAAAGCTATAGGCAAGGAGAAAACATTTGCAATCCATGTATCTGACAAAAAAAACTACTATTTAGAATATATAAAAAATTCACAAAACTGAAGAGTAAAAAAACAAATAATCCAATTAGAAATGTCTAGCATTTTACCAAAGACATTTCACTGAAGAGGATATACAAATGACATGAAAGCACATGAAAAGATGTTCAATATCATTAGCCTTCAAGGAAATAAAAATTTAAACCATGATGAGATATCACTATATATCTGATATATATCTGATATAATATATATCTGATATCACCTATCAGAATGGCTAAAGTAAAAAATAGTGACAACATCAAATGCTGGCAAGGATGCAGAGACTGAATCACTCAGACATTGCTAGTGGGAATGTAAAATGGTACAACCACTCTGGAAAAACTCTGGCACTTTCTTATAAAACTAAACATGCAACTATCATATGACCCAGCAATTGTACTTTTGGGCATTGATCCCAGAGAAATAAAAACCATGTTCAAATAAAAACCTGTACACAAATGTTCACAGCAAATTTATTCATAATATCCAAAAATTAGAAACAATCCTGATGTCTTTCAGGTGAATGGTTAAACAAACTGGTACACCCATACAATGGAATACTACTCTGCAATAAAAAGGAACAAAGCATTGACACGTGCAACAACTTAAGTGACTCTCCAGAAAATTACATTGATTGAAAAAAGCCAATCCCAAAAAGTTACATGCTGTATCACGCCCTTTATATAATATTCTTCTTAATGTGACAAAATTATAGAAATGGAGAACAGACTAATGGTTGCCAGGTGTTAGGAATGGGTGGGGGGTGAGGAAGGAGGCGGGTGCAGCTATAAAAGGGCAACACAGGAATCCTTGTCATGATAGAACTGTTCTCTATATTGACTCTATCATTGTCAATACCCTGGTTGTGATGCTGTATAACAGATTTGCAAGATGTAACCACTGGGGAAACTGGGTAATCTCTCTGTATTACTTTTTACAACTGCATGTGAATCTACAAAGATCTCAAAATAAAAATCTATTAAAAAAAAGTCCAGGCTGCAGGCCAAATTTGGCCCACAGGCCATATTTTGCCAACCCCTGGTTTACAGTAAAGATGCTAAAACTTTGTAATCCAGTTCATCAAATGAAACTGGGTCATAACTCTAGATGCAAATTGACCTTTAGGTTCTCAGAACAAACAATACCATAACCTGGCTGTCAAGCTGTATCTAGAAACCAATCCAAACGCACTGGCAAGCATCAAAGACCCATAAGATGTTTATATTTCATGGATGGGAGGAAGCATCTGCCTACCTGAACCTCTGATTTCCCCTCAAAGTATGCACCATCACAGAACCTACATTCTTTCCATTTTCCATTCTGATTCAAACTCTTTACTTAGGCTGGCCTCAAGGCACTGCATAACCTAGCACTAACTTTATCTCCTTTGGCTAGATTTACAAGGAAGGTATTTATAAGCGCCTACCATACTTAAACCACATACCATGATTAATAAACATATCTATAGTACTACTCACTTAATAACTGATAAAGAGGTTGGCTTTATTTTGTTTTAATAAACTGTGCTACACACATACCATGGGATATTATGCAGCCACTAAAAACAACATATTAACTTTCAGCAAACTAGGGATAGAGGGGAACTTCCTCAACCTGATAAATAATGTGTACAAAAAACCTACATCTAACATGATAATTAATGGTGAGAAACTAGATGTTTTCCCACTAAGATCAGGAACAAGGCAAGGATGTCTCCTCTCACCACTCCTATTCAACATCATACTGGAAGTACTAGGTAATGTGATAAGATAAGAAAAGGAAATAAAAGGTATACCTATTGGGAAGAAAGAAATAAAACTGTCTTTGTTCACAGATAACATGGTTTTCTATATAGAAAATCCAAAAGAATCGACAAAAAAAAAACCTCTTAGAAATAATAAACAAATATAGCAAGGTTACAGAATACAAGGTTAATATATAAAAGCTAACTACTTTCTTATATGCTAGCAATGAAAAACTGGATCTGAAATAAAAAAATACAATACCACTTACATTAGCACCAAAAGTAATTAAATACTGAGGTAAAAATCTAACAAAATATGTACAAGATCTATATGAGGAAAACTACAAAGGTCTGATGAAAGAAATCAAAGAAAACCTACATGAATGGAGAGATATTCCATGTACATGGATAGGAAGAGTCAATATTGTCAAAATGTCATGTCTTCCCAACTCGATCTATAGATTCAACACAATCCCAATTAAAATCCCAGCAAGTTATTTTATAGATATCAACAAACTAGTACTACAGTTTATATGGAGAGGCAAAAGAGCCAGAAATACCAACACAATATTGAAGAAGAACAAAGTTGGAGGACTGACACTACCCAACTTCAAGACTTACTATAAAACTACCATAATCAAGACAGTGTGGTACTGGTGAAAGAATAGATAAATGGATCAATGGAACAGAACAGAGACCCCAGAAATAGACACACAGAAAAACAGTCAACTGATCTCTGACAAAGAAGCAAAGGCAATGCAACGGAGCAAAGATAATCTTTTCAACAATGGTACTAGAACAACTGGACTCACATGCAAAAAAAATTAAAAGGAATCTAGACCCAGGCCTTACACCTGTCACAAAAATTAACTCAAAATTTATAATGCAAACCTATAAAACGTCTAGAAAATAACACAGTAAAAAATTTAGGTGACCTTAGGTTTGGCAATGACTTTTTAGATACTACACCAAAAGCACAATCCATGAAAGAAAAAATTGGCAAGTTGGACTTCATTAAAATTAAAAACATCTGCTCTGCAAAAGACACTGCCAAGAGTATAAGAAGACAGGCCATAGTCTAGGAGAAAATATTTGCAAAAGATATATCTGATAAAGGACTGTATATATCTATGCAAAGAACTCTTAAAACTCAACAATAAGAAAACAAACAATCCGACTGAAAAAATAGACAAAAGACATGAACAGACACTTCACCAAAGAAGATATACAGATGGTAAATAAGCCTATGAAAAGATGTTCATGATCATATATCATCAGGAAATTGCAAATTAAAACAACAATGAGATACCACTACATACCTATTAGAATGGCTAAAATCCAAAACATTGACACCACCAAATGCTGGCAAGGATGTGAAGCAACAGGAACTCTCATTCATTGCTGTGAGAATGCAAACCTCTTTGTAACACAGTTTGGCAGTTTCTTAGAAAACTAAACATATTCATACCATATGAGCCAGCAATCACGCTCTTTGGTATTTACCCAAAGGAGTTGAAAACTCAGGTCTACACAAAAACCTGTACAAGAATGTTTATAGCTTTATGAATGTAGCTTTATTCATAATTACGAAAACTTGGAAGTAACCAAGACGTTCTTCAATAAGTGAATAGATAAACAAACTGTGGTACATCCAGACAATGGATATTATTCAGCACTGAAAAAAAAATGAGCTATCAAGATGTGGAAAAATCCTAAATGCATATTGCTAAGTGAAAGCAGCCAATCTGAAAAGGCTACATACTGTATGATTCCAACTATATGATATTTTTGAAAAGGCAAAATTATGGAGACAGTAAAAAGATCAGTGATTGCCAAGGGTTTGGTGGGGAGGAAGGAATGAATAGGTGGAACATGGGACTTTTAGGGCAGTGAAACTATTCTGTATGACACTGTTATGGTGGATACATGTCATTACATATTTGTCAAAACCCATAGAATGTACAACACAAAAAATGAACCCTAATGTAAAGTATGGACTTTAGTTAATAATAATGCATCAATATTGGCCCATCAACTGTAACAAATGTACCACACTAACACGAAATGTTAATAATAGGGGAAACTTGGGGTGGGGGGTGGTATATGTGAACTCTATGTACTTTCCACTCAATTTTTCTGTAAACCTAAAGCTGCTCAAAAAAATAAAGTCTATTAATTTTTTAAATGAATATTTTAAGATATACCAGCTAACTTAGAGATATTTCCATGATGTACTATTAAGGGAGAAACGTGAGATGCAGAGAATATAAGCTGATCCATTTTTATAAAACACCAACAATAAAGAACGTGTCTGTGCATGATTTTATGAATATAGAGAAAGGTACTGAAGAATGCTCTCTTGGTTTTGGACATTGGTTACTTGGGAAGTTGGGAGAAGAGAAGAAAAACTATTTAAAACTTACAGATCAAACTTTGAGCAAAAAGAGGAATAAAAGTCTAAGATTTAAGTAAGAAGGGCCCTAAAGCAAGGAGAAGCCATCTTGGCACAGAGGGGTAAGACGAGCCCACCCTGGGGCAATGAGAAGAGCCTATGACCAGACTCACCGGCAAGAGAAACTAGAGAGTGAGAGCGCAGACCACTTGGTTCCTTGCTCACTAGTGTAATATACCATATGGAGTAAACAATGGAGAATCCTCATTTTTAAAATTATATCAATTTCATCTGTCAACCATTCCACGAGTTCCAAAGCAAATGTACACAAAATGAAGCCTACCTAGGCTTCAGCTCTTTAACCAATCTCCTTATTCTGAAAAAAATAATTGTCAGGTTTCTAATGAACCAAAATAGTTAAGGCTTAAGTTCTAACGGTACATGAATAGAAATCCCTTGGTTCATATCTTGTCCCTGAAAAATCATATTTAAATTTCCATAACTTATTCCTTAAATCAGATGTGTTTCCCCAAAACTACTGCAGCGAACAGCTACATAATCTTATTCATTCGACCCCTAATTTTCACCAGAAAATAATTATCCCCTTTTATTCCACTTATCGAAAGAAATCAACAGAGCTTCTTAGGATGAGCATAATCCTGAAGGAAAAAAAAATTTTTTTTTTAATTTCTTAAAATAAAAGTTATCTGCCAGTGGCTCCTCAAGCCTCTTTTACATCCGGAGGCTGATGGGCGCAGTCTGGGCTCTTGGAGGTATGCGGTCTCCCAGCAACCTGCCTCGGTTGTCAGGGAGAGACCCCGCGCGAGCTCGAGCTCGGGCTGTTATCAGACCGGCTGCAGTCGTGGGTGGGGGAAGCTGGGAACTCCGGGCGGCGCTTCTTCATGCCAGTGCACACATCTCGGTGTGCGAGGAATGCTAAGCGGTGAGCTAGGAACTCCAGGGACCAGCAGGACTTGCTGCAGAGGGCTTACTGCTAGATGACGTAGCTCTCTATGAACTGGATCTTAAGAAGAGATAAGGAAATGGAGGTTTTCAGCAATGCAGTGTTTTCTGCGGGGCTCTATTTGATAGCTGGCTGCAGCATTCTGCGAACTCTAACATGGCTTTCTTTTCATCTGCTAACTACAGCACATTCAGGATTTTTTAGTTAAGGTTTCATTTTCTCCAGCTGGAAAGCTATGAATTCCCTCACAGTATTTCATTTTCATGACTCTTGCCTTTTGGGTAAAATCTGTTAAAATATCAAATTTTTTTCAGTTGGCCAAAGAATAATTTTTGGCCTCATGTGAACAACGCTTTTTAAGTTTTCACATTGTATTTGACCTAAGAAAACTATAAAATTACCTAACAGTAAACTACAAATTAAAAAAAAATTAAAAATCAAAGGTAAATATGAAAACGTTCCAGAGGAAAATTCAATACCAATGTTATTACCTTACCATGGTAACATTTTCAAAAGAATTCATTTTACATACATGCTCTGGAAAGACATTCAATGTTTCTAAATTTTATTCTTCATTTTTTAAAAATGTAATGATAATACATTCATCGAAACATATTGTAACTCTGCATTTCTTCCAGTTTCACTATTACTAGTCTTTGCTGTATTAGAATGCAAATTTAATACACTTGCTCAACAAGCTGCTGATCAGAAATATACTCTGCTGAGACACACTGTAGATACGCTCACACGAAGTGATACAAAAGTCCTACAGAAATATAAGGAATCATGTCTTTCTTTATGAAGAGCAATAACCTTATTCGACCTTTCATGAGAGATCCAGCTTACAGAAGAAGTCCCAGCTGACCCAGAGGATCTGGTGGTCTCTGGTCAAGGTAAAATCAAGCATGTGGCATTGTTTAAAAAAACAAACAAAAAAAAAAAACAAGACAACAGGCCAAAAATGGAGCCGCTTTAGCTAAGACCCACATCACCAAACCAAGACTGAACTTAGTTACAGTTTCCGCTCTCCCAGAAATTAAATCTTAAACCAGTCAATCAGGAATCACCTGATCAGCAATAGTTAGTTAATTGCCTTGATAGAGCCCTGCCATCCCCCAGAGGAAAGTAACCCTGTAATAACTTAACCGCTTTTTTGCCTAGTGTAAGTTCCTTGTCCCCACTCCCTTCTGCCTATAAAAGTCTTTCATTTTGTACAGCTCCTTGGAGCTCCTCTCTATCTGCTAGACTGGATGCTGCCCAATTCAAATTGATTTTTGCTCAAATAAACTCTTAAAACTTTTAATATGCCTCAGTTTATCTTTGAACAGCATCATGAGTCAAAGTAGTTAAGTATTATGGGAAGAACATTTTGACAGGACATCCAGGGGAAAGTTACCAGAAAACCAAGCAGCTTAGCTGTTGTAATCCAAAAACTCCGGCCATGCCAGCAGGGCACCATAACCTGGCTGGGAGTTCAGGAAACATATAGCAATCACTGAGCTCCAGATATATTAAAGAAACTCAACCGTCACCTCCCTAAGGAGACATATTGGAATAAAGCACAAAATAGGGTCCCAAGCCATAGCTCCACCTCCAACCCTAAGAGCCATCTTCTGAAACAGTTCCCACAAGGCAGCCCGGAAGGGGAAGAACTGTGTTTAGCCTTGATTTGCCCAGGAAGATTTAGATGGGTTGTGAGGAAGAAAGCACACATCCTGGGAGGAAAGAGCTAAGAGCAGGAGTGGGCTCAGGGGTGGAAGCAGAGATCTGCAACACTGAGACCAGCAGCCAGTTACAGGAAGTTTCTAACTCCAGGATGAGGAGTGTCATCACACAGATCACATAGTCACCACTATTTCCTAAGCAGTGGCAGAATGAAATGTGAGGTTTAAACAGATGTCCGATAGTGGTGCTCACAATAGATTGGGGAGAGGGAAGGCAGAGACCATGGAAAGTGTGATGGTTAATTTTATGTGTCAACTTGACCTGGCTAAGAGATGCCCAGATAGCTGGTAAGACATTATTTCTGGGTGTGTCTGTGAAGGTTTTTCCAGAAAAGATTAGCATTTGACACTGAGTAAAGAAGATGGCCCCCACCAATGTGGCCTGATCCAGTCCAATCAGATTAGAACAAAAAGGTGGAGGAAAAGTGCATTCGCTCTCTCTGCTTGAGTTGGGACAACCATCTGCTCCTGCCTCAGATGCTCCTGGTTCTTGGGCCTTAGGACTCAGACCAAGACTTATACCACTGGCTCCCTTGGTTCTCAGGCCTTCAGGGCTGGACTGGAATTACAGCACCAGCTATCCTGGGTCTCCAGCTTGCAGACGACAGATCTTGGACTTCTCAGCCTCCATTACCACCTGAGCCAATCCTTCATAATAAATCTCTTTCTATATATCTATGTATATTCTGTTGGTTCTGTTTCTCTGGGGAACCCTGACTAATACAGAAGGCAACGAACAATCAAGACTTATTGGAGGAGGGATATATTAAATACAAAGGCAGAGATCAAAGATGAATGTGGCTAAGGATTTGGGGACTTGAGAGCATAGTAGTGCCACTGACAGAAAGGAGGATATTAAAATATGTATCCAATGTTTTGAAGGGAAAATGGTAAGTTTGGTTTCAGAACTGAGTTTAGGGTTACGGCAGGACATCCACATCCTGTAAGTATTTGGAAATGGAAATGTGGAACTTTTGCAAGATGAGTTATAGATTTCAGGAGCCATCCACAGATGACGGTGGTTGGAAAGAAGCTAGTCATCCATGAGAAGAAAGGTAGAAAGAGTAAAGCAGTAAAATGAGGGCAATGAAGCAGGCGATGCCAGCAAATGCCCATTCCTCTTATGTAAGATAAGGCCATTGTCAGACACTCTCAACCTCTTACATCTCTTAGCTTAAAACTTTGTAAGGAGATAGATACAAGTTAAAATAATTGAACTGCTATGATGACACGCCCATGGGCCACTAGAAATTTCATGTAGCTAAAGCTCTGGGCAGCATGGCAGAAACTCAGCTCTGTGCAGCCAAGCCTGGGCTGATGCTCTGAACTACAGGAAGGAGAGGAAGTGGCAGGTAAAGAGACTGCCATCATGTAACAGGGTGGACTGCCACTCCATTCATCAAATATGGCCCACTCCTTATCACATACATTTCCATTTGACTGCAGAAATTTTGTCCAGCTGATAAAGTTTTCTGATAGGAAAAACCAGTAACATGGAAACCAGCATGGTTTCTTCTTCAATGCACTGTTCTCCTCTTCATTACTCATTCTAACATTTACTATTATGTGCCATAATACATAATATGTGTATGTCTATTATGTATGATGCTGCTCAGAGGGGTGCACCTCTCAGAGCTCACAACGCAACATGCTACACTCATTCAACAAATATTTATTGTCAGACTGCTGTGTTCCAGGCACAAAGAATAAGATGATTCCTGCCCTCAAGTATTTGCAGTCTAGTGCTACATTTTCACAAAACATTAGATGCTGTGATACTCTCAGAAAAACTAGAAATTTATGATGGAAGACAGATGAAAGAATAGGATAGAAGATCCACAACTTTCACTGATCATACATTGACACCTCAAAACCATCTTTTGCAGAATTCAGTTTTTCGTACCTCATCCAGGGTTCGATGATTTTGGCTGGCACAGGATGGCAGGGCCAGCCAGCTGCTGTGGCATGGGAAGGGGCCTGGCCATCTGCCAAAGCAGCAGGGGTGACAGCTGGCAGGCCACTGGGGCCTGTGAAGAGGCCGGACCAAGCCAAGCAAAGAGGCCTCCACTCTGGTCCTTGCTGAGAGCCTGGAGGCCGCTGGCTCTCTTGGGGCCCATGCCACAGGCTGATGTCTCCTCACCTGACCCACCTCCCATTCCCCGCCTCAGCTGTCCTCACTCTCCTCCCTCCCCCAGCCAAGGCAGGGGCTCACAGTGACCCCTGAACCTGAGGGTAGCAGGCCACAGCCCCACATGGATTGTGCTGAACATGACACCTCCTTCTCCACTGCTGCTGCAGATTCCTAGCAAGTCCCTGATCAGAGATTTAAAGACAAGGGCTCCCCACCATTCATCCTGGCCAGGAGAAAAGTTTACCACTGGTCACAAGAGTGACTGAGAGGAAAGTTGGAAATCAGCACAAATTTATCACCATTAGTAGAAAAACAATTTAGAGTACATAGCCCATGGACAAAAGGTCAGCTATGTTAGCTTCTCTGTGTCAAACTGGTCACACAACAGTTACACAAAAAGACCACCTTTTTGGTCTTTGTTTTCAGGCATTAACCATACTTTGCCGGTGTTATGAGAGGTTCGGGGATTCGAGCGGAGACATAAAAGAAACTTTCCACTCCAAACAAATGGACTGAAGGTATATTTTATTATATAGAGGATAGTAAAGGCGATAGTCTGCAAACAGATCCGAATAGGTCAAATAATAAGAGGGAAAAAACACCAGCTCAACTGGAAAGGGAAAACATCCACATCGGCTGAGATAGCAGCAGATCCGAATAGGTCATATAATAAGAGGGAAAAACATCAGATCGATCGGAAAGGGAAACACCAGATCGACTGAAGGGAAATGACACAAATCAACCGGAAAGAGAAACACGAGGTTGACCGAAAAGAGAACACATCAGATCAATTACTTCATATCAAATCAATTACTTCACATCAAATCAAAAACTCACAATATCCACGCCCCACTGCCGGGAGAGTCCTGTCAATCGATGCGGCTGGGCAAGGATCACACGTCCTGGGCAAGGTGTCCCTTCCACAGGTGGAACTCTCACCGGGTCTCAGTCTCCAGCAGTTTATATAAGCAGTTACAGAGTTTACAGAGCAAGCATCCAGTGTTCCCATGCACAAATGGTTATCAGTGGCGTATGTGCATTGAGCCCCTTGGCTAACGTCCCAGCCCAGTAATTGTGTACGTGCATTGTTCTCTTTGGTTATCGTCTTAGCCCGGCACAGATGGCCAGTCCATCCCGTGCTACGACGCTCCAAGAGCCTTGAAATGTTACAACTTGCAACTCTCTCCGTGGGAGAAGGGCCAGTTCCCACCACGCAGAAAGCAGCTTTTATATTTCTTTTTGTGCTGGTGGCTGTAGGTCAATGGAGTGGCCAAACATGGCTGTACTCATGTCAAGACAGCCGGATATCCACAGACCATTACTGAGTGCCTGATGTAGGCAGTGCCCTTTGTGAAGCGCTATAGACTAGAGGATAAAATAAGGATCAAACACGGCCCAACCCCTCCCTTCAAGGAGTGCAACACGGCTCCTCCTCTGCGCAGCCATCTCTCTGGGGAGCTCACCCTCACATGGGGTGCTAAGACATAGATTTAATAACTTGGGTAGCAACAAAACATCTAAGTAACAATGCAAGATCCAATAGAAGGATTCATAAAATAGTACATAATTATTTGTCCAATAGAAAAGAAAGGGCTCACTTAGGTTGGAGACAAAAGGGGTAGGTTTATAGGAGAAATGGAATTCAAGCAGGGCAAGTTTTGAGGAAGAGGTGGGATAAAGATAGATGGAAAACACAATATTTTACCTAAGCAGGCATTTAATGAATGACTAAAGGAAAAGATTGGAGTGTGGAACCCACTTGGGTAGAATCTCACAAGCAATTCTAGAGGCAAAACACTGAAACACATGTTAGCCAGAAGATGAGGTTTTAGAGGGGCACAGTGGGAAGAAAGGCTGGGAAGGTAAGGATCAGATCCTGGGAGATATGGAATACCCTTATCCCAGGGACTTCAGGGGAACACTGAGGGTTTTGAAACAGAAGGTAAAATAAAGAGCTTTAGACAGGATGCAAAGAGGAGAAACAATAGTTCTGTGTCCTGTGACAACTTAGAAATTAATCACACATTGCAGAAAATTTTTCTAAAAGGAAAATTGTTTTCTATGATTTTAAAAGTCTATGTACATCACTCAAAATAAAAGAAATACACATAATGCCTTCTACATAATAGTGGAAGGAATTTGTCCCCAAAGATCTTTTCTTTGTATAAATGATGCCACCACAATTGATGCTTCAATAAAAATGAATATTTATGAAATGTAAAATGACTTGGATTAACTTATTCCAATTTCACCCTCTAAATTTAGATTTTTAAATCACGCCAAAATGTAGATTTTGATTACAAAAGCAAATTGGAGAAGAAAAAAAGACCTACTTGACAAGAAAGAGTGTAAAATTAAAAAAAAAAAAAAAAGAACTTGAAATAGGGATGACAGAAGATGATAGAAAGGTGGTCAATTAGACTAAAAACAGCAGAGAGAGATCATCTTCAAAGTGGGGTTATTTAATTCAGTAACACAGTCACATTATAAGAATCAAAAGTTATAAAAAAGCATGAAGTGAAGTCTCCCACATGTGCTTCCCATCCATCTTCAGCTCACTGCATAGATCTCTCCCTAGCTATTAGTTTCTTAGCTATCCTTTCAAAGTTCCTTTGTGCATACATATTATTATTTTCCTCCCTGTTCACACAAAAGTTAGCATACTATATAACACTGTTCTGCCCTTGCTTTTTTCACTTAACACTATATCTTGGCAATCTCTCCATACCCATTCATATAGATTTTCCATGTTCTTTTTTACAGCTGCATATTCCGTTGTGAGGACAAACCATGATTTATTTAACTAACCCCTACTGATGTGCATTTGGGTTGTTTCCAATCTTTGACTACTGCAAACAAAGCTGCAGAGAATAACCTGATTCATTCATCACTTCACATACGTGCAAGAGTGTCTGTAGGATAAACTCCCAGAAATTGAATTCCTGGGGCAAAAGGTATATGCAGTTAAATTTTTTATAGATACTGCCAAATTGCCTTCCATAAGAGCTAAGCCAATTTACACTCTCACCAGCAAGGTACAAGAGCCCCTTTTTCCTTAAGATTTACCGACAGAGTGTATCATCAAAGTTCTGGATTTTCATCAATCTGAAAAATGAAAAATCGTTTTTGCATCCTCCTCATTGTGAGTGAAGTTGATCATCGTTTTATATGTTTAAGAGCCAATTGTACTTCCTTTTCTATAAACTGTTCGTAACTTTTGCCTATTTTTCTATTGGATCTGGGTGTTTCCTTATTAATTTCTAGGAGCTTCTTATATATTAGGGAGACTAGTCCACCTATGACACGAGGTGCAAATATTTACCCCAGTTTGTCTCTTGAATTTGCTTATGGTAATTTCTGCCTGCAGAAGATTTTTATTTTGATGTGATCAAATTTATCAATCTTTTCAGTCTTCTGATTTTCAAGTCATGGTTAGAACAGCTTTCCTCATACTAAGATTATAAAGGAATTCTCCCTTTCTCACACTTAAATTGTTTCATTTTCCACATTTTACTAAATGGAAAAACAGTATAGTAGTTAAGATCACAAACTCTAGAGCCAAACTGCCTACTTCATAGCCCAGATTGACCACTTATTACCTATATGACCTTGGATAAGTGACCTAATCTCTATGGGCCTCAGTTTCCACATCTACAAATGGGGATAATAATAGTTACTACCTCGTTGGGTTCCCATGAAGATTAAACATAAATGTAAAATAATTACTACAGGGCCTGGCATATAGTAGGCATTCAATAAGCATGAGCTATTATCATCATATGTCTTTTGGAACTTATCCTGGCATAAGATGTGAAGTACAGATCCAACTTGTTGGGGTGTTTTTCCCATATGGCTACCCAGTTGTCCCACAACCACTTATTGAATATTCCATTTTTTCCCCACTGATTTAAGATATCACCTTTATCATATGCTACATTCCCATATGTATTTAAGAATTTCTGATCTTTCTATTCTGATCCATTGACCTATCATGGTCAGTACCAGTAACAGTACACAGACCAGTACCACACTGTTTAAATTATTAAGCTTTACTTTTACAATCTGGTAGGGCTCCCTTCTTTTACAATTACCATAACTATTCCTGTTTATTTTTCCTATGAATTTTTTAAATTAGTGTGTCCAGTTCTAGAACAAAACAAATATATCATTTGCATTTTTATGGAAACCATATTACCTTTAGAAATTAACTTAGGAAGAACTGATATATGTTTCCTGTTCAATCTTCCCATCCAAGAACCTGGTATGTCTTGCCATTTGTTCAAGTCTTCTTTTGTGTCCTTCAGTAGTGTTTTAAAGTTTTCTTCACATTTGTTGTGGAGTCAATTCCAACTCCTAGCGACCCTGTGGACAGCAGAGCAGAACCATGCCCGGTCTTTTTGCACCATCCTCTCACCTTTGGGTGCTATATCAGACAATGCTCCGCTGCTATTCACAGGGTTTTTATGGCCAATTGTTTTGGCAGTGGGTGGCCAGGTCCATTTTCCTAGTCTGTCTAGTCTGGATGGTCCACTGAAACCTGTCCACCACAGGTGACCCCGCGGGTATTTGAAATACTGGTGGCATAGCTTTCAGCATCACAGCAACACATATCATACCACATACCATGACACAGTATGACAACCAGACAGACGGGTTCCCTGACCAGGAAAAGGAACCCGGGCCGAGGCAGCGAGAGCGCCAAATCTTAACCACTAGCCCACCAAGGCTGGCTTTTCTTCATATAGGTCTTGCATATATTTTGCAAAGTTTATTCCTAAATTTATTTTGGTTGCTATTATAAATGGGGTGTTTTCTTCCAATATATTTTCTAGCAAGTTGTTTATACAGAGTAAAGCTATTGGTTTCTGTCTAGTTAAGTACATACTCTGACACCTTACTAAATTCTCTTGGATTTTCCAGGTATATAATCTTATCATCTGCAAACGGTGTTAGTTTTACCTTCTATTTGTCAATTTGTACATCTCTAATTGCCTTCTTTCTGCATTGGCTAACACCTACAAAACAATGATAAATAATAACCAATCACCCAAAGGAGGCCTAGTCATGTTTTGATCCACTCTAGGCAGCCTGGGAGGAATTAAACATTAAGAAGTTTGAAGGATTGAATCTTACCTTCTCACAAAGTAGAAATCTACTACTAGGCTGCAGTTTATAAAAGGCTCTAAGTTTCCTTAAGAATACAAAAAAACAGGGCCAGCCCCATGGCGTGCGGTTAAGTGCTCACCCTCAGCTGCTGGCGGCCCGGGTTCAGATCCCGGACACGCACCAGTGCGTTACTTGTCAGGCCATGCTGTGGCGGCGTCCCACATAAAGTGGAGGAAGATCGACACTGATGTTAGCTCAGGGCCAGTCTTCCTCAGCAAAAAGAGGAGGACTGGCATGGATGTTAGCTCAGATCTTCCTCACAAAAAAAAAAAAAAAGAAAAAGGTAGGATTAAAGCTAAGAAGATAACCCTTCACACCGAAAGTATTTGGTAATAGGGCACACCTGGTACTAGGCTGAGTCAGACACTCAACAGACAGGCCTTGTCTTCTAAAATCAGAAGGTGATGCTTTTGTCACAGAACTTTTGAGAGAGTCAGGGAGCAAATAACAGCAGACACAGATAGAGGTAATACAGAGAAGTGAAGCGCTGTTAAACAGATTAGAGGTTGGAGTAGAGATGAATTTAACTTTCAAAACAATAATATTAAGTCCAGAAGCTTCAAGCTTACAGCCACTGAAACCCACAGAGGTAACACTGCCCATTTCTGGGGCCAGTCAGAACTTTCAGGAACGTGTCAAGGCAGGAATAGTACCAGGAGTGGAGATTAGAAAGGCCACAATCTAAAATTTAAATATTTGGGGGGAGGGGGAGTCCCAACAACTGAACAACAAGGACATAGGCATTGCAGCCTTGGCCCTATACCAAAAAAGTTTACTGGCCCAGATACAGAGATGAACACACAGCTATATAAAAAGACAGAAGAGCCTGGAAAAGAACCAAGTCCTGAGGTTTCGCAGTTAGAGTTAATATGTGGATATGCAAAAGAAATCGTTGGCTCGTTTCTGTCTTGTTGGTTATCTTTACCAAAAGCGTCATTTATATAACAAGGAAATGATTGGGAAGACTTTGGTTAAGATAAAGCAGAACGAAACTCTGGACAATCTTGATCTTGAACCAGTTTGGAAATCCGATCAAGAGTGTTTGGTTCATTTGGTTTTTAGATGTCTGGGAGGGCATACCAAAAGCACGGTAGTGTATAAAGAGCAAGTTCAGTACAAGCTGGAGAAGTTCAGCATGGAGACAGCATAGCCTTTAAATATCCATTTATAAATCCTGGTTCATAAAAGAGTATTTTTAAGATAAATTCAGACAATCGGGTTATAGTTTAGAGGTAGGTAGAGTCAATCTGGATTTTTTCCGGAAACTCATTCTCTGAACTTGAGTCAAAAATAACATAAACCTTTAGGGCTGGCAATGAGTTGGAGGTGAAGTGATGGGGGCATAGGAAACAGAACTGCTAATACAGTGAATGAGAAACAGGTCACACAGCATCCATTTCCAAACTGCCTCCAATCCAAAAAACCTCTACCTTTTCCAATCTCATATTGAGTATAGTATATGATATGCATATCCTCACTATGACCCCCTCTTATATATACTCGACAATTCTTTTAGGAAAAGAAAAATATAAGAATTTCTAGGAAATTTCAAATGCAGGATTCATCGGCATTGGGCCATATGTAAACGACTAATCACCACTTAATTCTCCAACATCCCTAAGGCAGTGGTTTACAAACTACGCGGGTGTATTAGAATCCCGTGGAGGGCTTGTTTAAAACACAAATTGTTGGGGCCACACTTCGAGAAGCGCTGCCCCAAGGTAATTCTGCTCCAAGTATGGTCCTCAGGTTGGTGGACCTGTGGTGTCTGCAAACCGCTCCGGGTCTGCGACAGAAATTGAGACGTAAGGTTTTGAAAACTTTGAGTGTTAAACGTTACTGGGCATCCAAGCACGTGATCATTTTTCTAGCATTTCATTTTTGTATTTTCCAAAAGTACTGGTATGAGATTGTAAAGTTATTTTTAAGTTTGGGAAGCACAGCTCTAAAACTGACACCTCCACACGACTGATGCACACGGGCAGACCCGGAAGCACAGGGCCAGGGGCAGCTCCTGCCAACTGGGAGAAACCGAACGATCCTGGAGCATAATGGAGGCCTGAGGATCATTCCTGCAACCAGAACACTGGGCTGAGATACAATTTCAAAACTGCAGTTTTCATCGTCCTGTATCATTCCACTGCTTCCAGTGACAACAAAACACGGCACCATTGCTGTTAAGTGACCGGTGCAAAAGAGAAAGGAAAGGGGAGGCACAGACCCAGCACCGCGCGCGCGCACCTGTGAGAAAGGGCGGAAAGCGGCTCAGCTTTTCCTGCCCAAAGTTTGGAGCCGCCCAGGTATCTGCACCCTAGGTAAGTTACACCAGCAAACTAGATTCCGTCAAAGGGTCTTGTGCTGTTTTAGGGCGTAAGGAGCTAAACAAAGAAAGAGGAGCGACCACCCTGCCGATGCCTCTCCGCGCCTGCGCAGACCCCAGCCTAACGACCCGCCCGAGGCCAGCCCACGGCTTCCTTTGGCACGGGCGGAGGACGCGCAGCCGCCGGGCGCTGGCGCGCGTGCGCAGCGACGAGAGCGTGCCCTCTGTGCGTGCCCGCGTCCTTACCCGCCACGAGGATCGCCTCTTTCCGGCCCGGCAGGGCTTTCTGGGGGCTGAGGATCTTAGAGGCGTGGTCGTCCATTCTCGGGACCGGGAAGAGACGGTGGAAGAGCTGGCGAGCCCTCCTGGTGCCCGAGAGCATGGGCGTGCGGCTGGCGAGGAGCTACCGGGCGGGACGGCTCCTGTCCGCGGAGTCAGCGGCTGGCGGCGGGACCGGCGTGCACTGGGCCGCGCGGCGGGTGGGCGGGCGCGGGTCCGCCTAGGCCGCGTGCGCTGCTGGCAGTGGCCGCTGTCGCTCCGGAATCGCCTTGCCTAAGGCGGGGCCCGACGCGCTGTAACTGAGGGCGACGAGTCTCTCTCGCTCGGCCCCAGTACAAAGTTTCCCTGCAGAGAATAAGTGGGCTGATATCGGGCGAAGTAAGTGAAGCGGCAGAGGCCAAAAAAAAAAAAAAAAGCCTGGCCTTTGATTTTAAAATGGTCCCATTTCACCACCTCGTCCATTGTCGTTCGGTATGCCCAATAAGATATAAGACTCCCTTATGACAATCAGAATGTGTGTCTATGTCCACTGGAGCCATTATAATGATAAATTATCAAAAAGATGAGTACTTATCCAAAATGAAAACTAAGCACAACTTTCAGATTAGGGAAGATAATTATATATATACACACACACAGTACCTTGATAAACCCATCTTACAGGGGAGAATAGAGGAGCAGGGCACTAATACCACCATTAACACAGTTTCGGTGAACTTAATGGTGCTGTTGGATCGTTATTGTTTTGGGAATCATGGGAGATAACATTTGTTCCTGTGACACATTTTCAACCCAAAAAATAAGGTGGGTGGAGCCAGATGGGTGACTTGGGAGTTCCATATGTGAAATTATGGTTTTGCACAAATGTTCTGCCAAAATGGGCGGATAGTCTCAGATGCGGGAGGAAACTTCAGATCAGCACCCACAGAAATGAGAAGGCTTTGACCCAACCTCCCACATGGGTTTAGTTACCTCTCTGTTGTAATGTGGTCTGGACTGTAATATAAGGAGAACCAGAGGATTAGCCCTGCTGTATTGTAGTCTATGACCAGACATGTAACATTCAGTTTAGATTAAAGTGTTTGTAATTTAGATTTCCTCTGGGCAGTTTGCCTCAGTTTTTACTTGTATGTGTTTTTGCTTTGAGATTATACACAGTAGGTTCTACAGGCCTTTCCTGAAAACGCTCCAGGGTGTCACTTCTAGGTTTGTGAAGCCATGGTCACTGCTAAGCATTTGAAAAAAATAAGATCATTCTTCTGTCAAAGGAAATATGTGTTTTCTTTTAATCACTGCCTTTTGATACGTATTGATTTGCTTTTTCTATGTTTTCTGGTTGATTGTATGAAATTAAACATGTTAGGATTACTAAGCAACTAAGAACTAAAGAATTTTTCATGTCAAGGAGAAGCACTTATATAATGTTAAATGAAAAAGCACCACAGAGCTGCAGTATGTATATATATGTAGTGTTTAGTGTGTATGAAAATGCATGTGCCTCTACTTGCACATCCACTGAAGAAAGACTAGAAAAAATTAAAACATTGTTTGCCATTTTGTTGTTCAGGGTAATGGTCTACTGATGTTCACTTTCTTTAAACTTATGTTTTAAAATGTTCTACACTGTTATAGTCTTCTCAAGTGTTCCAATGGCTATGTTCCTTTTATTATTATAAAAAAATATATTTTTAAATAAAAAAACAATGTATTTCAAAGCTTTTTCTCATAAAATGGGTTTCTTATCTCATTTACGAGAATAGTTGCATTGAGTTTTGTTTGTTTTCTGAGAAGAGAATTAAATATTCCTGCCTCCAATGATGCCATTTTCACCATCAGGACTTACTTTTCTTCAGAGTCTCCTAAGCCCTTCTGCGCGTCACACTGAGAGAGTCTTTTTTTGTCCATATTCCCCTTTGGGCACACATTGCTTTGATTTGCTATTTTTGTGATTATGCTCTGGTTTTCCAACAAATTCTGACAATGCATGTTCTTTAGGATGCAGTCTAAGCATCCTCTTTGATACAACAAAGACCCAAAATACAGCAGTTTAAACAAAATAGAAGTTTATTTCTCTCTTATGTAATGCTCTAGAAATATAGTTCAGCGCCGAGCAGGACCATGTCTTTTCTTCCATAATATCTCAACCTGGAATGACTCACATTAAGTATTCAGTAGTTATGTATTTGGTTTAATTGGGCCAAAACCCTGACTTAGATTAGCAAAAGTTTCTTTTCCATTTGTTCAAGAATGGCTCTGCCTTGCCCCTTGGAGACAACACTTAATACTCTTTTCCAAAACTAGACCTAGGTTTTAGTTGGGATACAAATTAGGTTGATTTAACAGAGACCCAGAGATACTGTATCTGAAACAAGGTAGTTTCATTTTCCTTTTTTTCTCTGGATCTTGCTGATCCAGAGATAAGTGATCCGGGACTGGTAAGGCAGCATTGGTCACCTCATACATGACCTCCCCCCCAGAACCTGCCATCACATCTGTATCTTAGCCCAGCAAAAAGGCAGAAAGTAGAGGGGTGCACATCTCAGAACTCTGAGAAATGTGTCTCAGAGGTAGCACACGTTGTTTCTACTCATTTCATTGACCTGATTAAGATGTGGCTACATCTAACTGTTGGGAAAGCGGGAGAGGAAGTTCTCTAGCTGGGCAACCACAGATCCAGCTAATACGTGGCTGTTCTAGTAATAAAGGAGGAAGGTGAGAATGTACTTTGGGAGACAACTCTGTCACAGCCCACTCCTCTGGCCACCCAAATATCCATATATGCCCGTCTTCTGACACCCAGAACACACCCTATTTCAATGGGAAAAAAGCCAAAGTTCCAAGCAGTTACTCATCCAATTCAAAGTCCACAATCTGAAGATGATATGCAGTCCTTTACAAGTCTGGAAGTAGCTCTTCATGATCCAGTGATCTACAAAGATGAGGATGTGTTCCCCTCTCCCACTCCCTCCCCCCACACCCCTGCTATACAATAGTAAAGGAGGAATATGAAAATCAATTTGCAAAAAGAATGAGGAAAAAAAGAGTAGTCACTGGTCCACAGCCTTACTAAATGTTGCAAAGGGGAAACTTCAAAAACTGCCCAGATGATGGAGTAATTTCGTGGTTAGACCCTAGTTCTGCTTTCTAGAAGGAAGTCCCTTGTTTGTTGCATCAGAAGGTACTGGCTTTACCCACTGGGAGGTTTTTAGCCATGATCTTCCATGATTCCATCTGAAGGGCATATTGAAGAGTATGCCTTTCTGGGAGGCTGCACATCTTTTTTGCCCAATTTCTTACTGGTGCTGTTTTAAAGGACTGTGGGTTACTTCAGAGTCAAATGGACACAAACGTTGGCAAACTAGGCTTGTAGCTTCTTTGTTAATTCAATTTTAAAAGAGACTGAATAGATTTCAGGTCTATTTGTTCCTTTTACAATTCCTCATACAAATAACCACAGCTAAGGATCACAACTAGTCATATTTCTTATGCCTAACTACTCTTCATTTTTGTTTACCAGGTTGGATGTTTGTCCCATCTATCCTGTATCTAGTAACTTAATGGCAGTGCCCTTGCAGCCAGCAAAAACAGCAGGTTTAGTTGAGAAGACAATCCCCTTAATATTATCTTTACGGCTTGCCTGGCTTTCATCATCTGGCAGACAACACTGTGCTAATGGCCCTTGAGAAGGACTTCGAGTCACAGTTTTATCTTTTGCTATTGGAAGTATAATAGCTTTTGGCTTTATCAAAACTAGAAGGCCCTAAATAACCACTCCTAGTCAATTTGTGTTGCAGGCTACAGGCAGAGAACTCCAATCTTAGCAGAGCTTTATTTCCTTCCGTCTCTGTTAACAAAATGGCTAGCTTTTACCTGAGTTCAACTTTCTCAATGGACTTTGCTAAAGAAGATGGAAAACAGCCAATACTCTCTCATTGGTCAGAGAATCATCTTTCCTACCATTTTCCCTACAGCTACACATTCATAGAGCACATGGTCTTCCTTCCAAGGTATTGAGTTGACAATTTTATCAAATGTTTTGTGGCAGCATAAAAAGAGTTGCCAGCTTTCCAGCCTGTAATATCTGTGTGCTTGTTGTCTGCTGCCTGCCAGTTAAACCAATGCCACATATTTTAGGTTAATGATATGGTGTCTACAGAAATCTGCTAGAACTAATATGTTGGTTTAGCAATATTGCAGGATCAAAACCCAAAAAATATTAAATATTTAGGGATAAATGTGACTAAAAATGTGTTAGACCTGCGCATCAAAAACTACAAAACGTTGCTAAGAGAAATCTTCAAAGCTCTAGATAAATACACAGATATACCATGTTCATGGATCAGAAAACTCAACATCTCAATGTTGTTAAAATACAGTTTCTCCCCAAAATGATGTGTAGATTCAACAATATCCCAACAGGCTTTTTTCTAGATATTGACAAGTTGATTCTAAAACTCAAGTACAGATGCAAAGGACCTAGACTAGCCAAAAACTGAGGAGTCCAGCTCCAGGCCAAAATCCTACATGTCATTTTTCAGGCCCAATCATAGGCAATTACGGAGACTTTGCCTGGCAGGCTTCCTAAGGGACAACTACTCTCCTCACATCAAACTTGATGCACAGGGAGTGTGCCTCAGTGCAAGGGTGAATTGCAGTCTCCTGGAGGGTGTTGCAGTCAAGGACTCAGGCCCCAGTCCAGGCCAGCCATGCTCATAATCATATCTGCATTTCCAGCCCAGGTATTTCCGTTTGGAGGCCTCCTTGGGATGCAGACTAAGACACTTTTTCTCCCTCTCTCCAGGGCTCCATCCGTAAAACAGCAGGAGCATTTGTTCCGTGCTCTTCAGCAGTGAAACAGTTTCCCTCACTTGTGCTGCATGTCATCTGGTTAACCTTTGCACTTAATGTTATTCCATGGGAAAGAGGGAACAGAAGGAGCCAGAACTTTCCAAGTTGGCCTCTTGCTCATACTATCACAGTAAATGAATAAAGACTTGATTGTTACTTTCAGTTTTGCTTGTCATCTTAATTAACCACCTGACACCTGACAGTTTGACAAAAACAAATTTGAAAAACAACAAAGTTGGAAGACTTACGCTACCTGAATTCAAGACTTATTACAAAGCTACAATAACCAAAAAAGTATGATAGTGGCCACAATAGAGACAAATAGATTAATGGAAGAAAATAGAGAGTCCCAAAATAAACATACGTGGGGGATTGATCTTCAACCAAAGTGCAAAGCCTGTGACTTCTAAAACAGTGACTTCTAAACTTCTAAAATAAAATACAAGAGAAAATCTTTGTGACCTTAGGGTAGGCAAAAAATTTTTAGATACGACACCAAATGCATGATCCATAAAAGAAGAAAACCAATCAATTAGATTTCATCAAAGTTAAGAACTTTTGTTCTTCAAAAGACACTCTTAAGAGAATAAAAAGATAGCCCCAGACTGGCAAAAAATATTTGCAAATCATATTTCTGATAAAGGGCTTATATCCAGAATATATAACTCTCAAAATTCAGTAATAAGAAACAAACAGCACATTTAAAGAGTGGGTAAAATGAGCAAAAACAGACACCAAGGAAGATATAGAGATGGCAAATACGCACATAAGAAAAAACCACTCCACATCATTAGTCATTAGGGATAGGCAAATGAAAACCACAATAAGATGCCACTACACACCCACCAGAATGGCTATAATTAAAAAGACTGACCATACCGAGTGTTGGTGAGGATATGGAGGAACCGGAACTCTTATACACTGCTGGTGGCAATTCAAAATGGTACAACTACTTTGGAAAATAATTTGGCAGTTTCATAAGTAGTTAAGCACTCACCTGCCATATGACCAAACCATTTCATATGAAAATGTGTCCATACCAAGTCTTATACTCAAATGTTCATAGCAGTATTATTGTAATGGCCAAAAACTGGAAACAACCCAAGTGACTATCAACACGTGAATGGGTAAACAAATTGTGGTATATTCTTAGGATGGAATATACTCATCAGTAAAAAGGAATGAACTATTTGATACACTCAACAACATGGATGATTCCATTATGCTGAGTGAAAGGAGTCAAACTAAGAAGAGTATATATTGTATGATTTCATTTATTTAAAATTCTAGAAAATGCAAACTAACCTGTAGTGACAGACAGCAGATCAGTAGTTGCCTGAGAATACAGGTCAGGGATGGAGAGAGGGATAGAAAGGTTTACAAAGAAACTTTTGAAGGTCATGGATATGTTCATTTTCTAGATTGTGGTGATGATTTCACAAGTGTATCCCTATCTCAGAGATTATCAGATTATACACACTTTTTAAACGTATGTTTATGCTTTGTGGATGGAGTGAATATGTTAATCCTTTTAAGCCCAGATCCACTTACGTAACTGGCTCTCACTCTTCAGAAAGCAGACCTGGAGGTCATGAGACACAAGACAGTCAAACTTTGTTAAAGAGCGCTGGAGGTCACGAATGTGAATTGCTATTAAGAGTCGACTGTGGTGGATGGAAAACTAGAGTTAGTAAGATGGAGTAGTCTGAGCACTCTGGACATCTAAGGTGGGAACCTCCCTTCACAACTTTACTCTCTCTGTTTATACAAACTAGAATGCCTGCCTGATTCTCTCTCGTTTTCTGATCTTATTCTTCACCAATCAATTCAAGACTCATCTTCTCTGTGCAACCTTCCCTGATTGCACAAGGAAACAGTGGTTATTCATTCAGTCGGGGTTCTCCCATAGCGTTCACCATTTACATCACTCAGGTAGCACATAGCATATGCTGTCTTGTGTTGTTAGTTATCTGAAAAGTTACTGTGGAGGTTTAAAATATGTCCAAAAATTCTTTGACATTCCCTTTAAAAGGTGGATTCTAATTCCCCTCCCCTTACATTGTGGTTGGGCTTAGTGTTTGCTTGCAATGGATAGAATAAGGTGGAAGTGATGATGTGTGACCTCTGAGACTAAGTCATAAAAGGCAATGAAGCTTCCTTCTTGCTGGCTTTTGGATCACTCCCTCTGAGGGAAGCCATCTGTCACATCATGAAGATCCTCAATCAGCGCTATGGAGAGGCCCGCGTGGTAAGGAATTGAGGTCTCCTGCAGGAGCCAGATGAGTAAGCAGTCTTGGAAGCAGATTCTCCAGCCCCAGTCAAGCTTTCAGATGACATCTTGTCTGCAACCTTGTAAGAGACCCTGAACCAGAACCACCCAGCTAAGCAACCTCCAAATTCCTGACCCACAGTAACCATGAGATAAAAAATATTTCTTTTCTAAAACTGTTTTTTAAATTCATGGTAAGATAAGGAGACAATATTCTTGAAATCCAGGCTTTTCGGAGTTAAAGAAGTTTTCTTGGAACTCCCACAACTAATTTTACATAATAAGAACCAAAGTATTAGAGGACTGGCCTTAAAATAAACCCTAGACTAGAAAGGGTAAAGGACATGACTTGAGAGATGAAAGACATCAAACTTCCTCACCTCATGGGATGAACTTGCGGATGGAATCTTAGAAACGTCCCTGTGGACTAGGGAAGAATCCGAAGATTTGAGAGCTAGCGCTTCACTTCCTAGGAGCATATCCTAGGACAGTAACACATTGTTGCGTAAAAAAATCAGTCTAGTGGATTGGATCAACAGGTTTTTGGAAATGACTTACAGTAAACCAGATTAGAAGATATAAGAGTGCATACACAATTAGTAAGGATAAATATAATTTGAGGAAATTTTTGTTTCTTTTACATATATATGTGTGTACTGTCTGTGCATTGTATCTAGATGCAAAATATATTAGTTTAGCTTCTGGTAAAAAAAAAAAATAGTTTGAAAGCCATGGTCAGAGAGACTATAAACCTTTCAGAAAACTCTTGCATTTCTCAGGGCATGCAATGTGTGTGCACAGAGGAGGAGCAATGGCTGAGGGCAGGGCCATGGTTAGTGGACCTGAGGGCAGCCTCACAGGATCCTGCACAATCGTGTTGAGGGTAGAGAAAGCAGGAGAGCATTCCCAGGTCTCCCAAGGGAGTTGGGGATATGGAGGGACTGAGAGAAGCAACGACCCCAATAAAGCCTGGAGTTGGGGCAAGGAGACCCAAGTACTGAGACCTTGTGACCGGATGCAGCAACAAAGTGCTCAGTCATCAGTAGCAGAGTCAGCGTGATGCCCAAAGGACAGAGGGGAAACGGCTGTGTCTCAGCAGTGCAGGAGCTCGGTGACCAGGAGTCCAAGCCACACCAACACAGATACACTGGGGACAGAGGCCAAGGCTGAGAGACACCTCAGTGGGAGGCCACAAGACCAGAAGGACACGTAAGCTCTCCCAGTAACCAGACGCCATCTTGAAAAGGAGAAAGGAGTAGGGAAAGCCCTAGAGAGAGTCCCACAAGACTGAGCAGTTACCCAAATAGGCTATTTAAAACTGAAAGCCACCGAAAAGCCACTTTTATTTGGCAAGATCAAGTGTTTTCCTCCATCAATAGGAGTGATGAGAACAAGATGAGATCAGTTACAGAAAATAGGGCAATTAACATTTTTCGTACATCTGAGTCATGTTGTTTAAATTTTGGCCTCATTACATGTGATCTATCAAAGCACATGGAAGGGGTATTTACCCAGGCTAGGAGTCAGGGAGGCTACCTACTTTCTAAGCTATCAGGTAAACAAATGAAACATTGTATGGTTCCAGTCTACAACAAAATGGCAAAATTAGAGAAAAATAAAAAGATAATGTAATAAGTTTTTTTTTTTTTTTTGGTAAGGAAGATTGGCCCTCAGCTAACATCCCTTGCCAATCTTCCTCTTTTTGCTGAGGAATATTAGCCCTAAGCTAACATCTGTGCCCATCTTCCTCTGTTTTGTATGTGGGATGCTGCCTCAGCATGGCTTGATGAGCAGTGTGTAGGTAGCTGCAGCCGGGATTCGAACCCGCTAACACCGGGCCACCAAAGCGGAGTGCGTGAACTTAACCACTACTCACGCCACCGGGCCGGCCCCATAATAAGTTTTTTATAATGCTCAATATATTCAATTTGAAAACTATTTTTTATTCTAAAATAATATACTTCTGACTTTTCTGGTATCAAAATGTCTTTCCTTCTCATACTGTGGTGATGAGAGATAGCAGTTGTTGCTCTACGGCCTGTATTTGGCAAAATTGAAAATGAACAACCTATGCTGGCTTTCAAAATATTTGGTCAAATTCTTCTGGCCTTTGAAATGCAAGTGTGGAACTCACTGAGGTAATGTATGTGATAGCTCCTGGCATAGAATAGGCCTTCCATCCATAGACGTTCCCTTCAAGCCTTGTCCAACCATTACCACCCCCAGTTCATAGAGATCAGCCCTTAGCAAGTAGCTTTTGCTCTTTTTCCACGAGCTCTGTCCATCTTCTGCCCTCTCAGCTTTCCTAACCACACATTGTAGCAAGCCATCTCTCCCCAGGTCAACTAGAAAGGGTAAAAGACATGACCAAAGAGATGAGAGAGAAGGCCAAGTGTCCTCTTCCCTCCTCCCACCCTCGGATGAACTGGGGATGGAATCTTATTCAGAAACATCCACACAGACTGGGGAAGAATCTGAGGATTTGGGGACTAGTGCTCAGCAAAAAGGAGGGCAAGGAGATGTGTCTCTCTAGAAGAATTTATAAAACTGTGTCACCATTGCATTTCTAAGCTCCATCATAATATTAAATCATACACATCCCTGATAAAATGAGCCTAATTACATACTGAAACCTTTCTATAAACTTAAAAACTTCATTTCCGAGTTATTTTGTCAATTAATTTTCTTTCTATGTGCTAGGGTTACTAAAAAAAATAGTAAGGAAGGAAAACATACTGCCTGAAAAGTTAGATAATCCATGAAGACATTTTCAATTAGTAAGAATTAGGAAATCAGTTGTTATATAAGGTAGGGGTAAGACATTTAACTAAATTATTGAGAACATACCTGCTGGTCCGTTACAAATGTTAAATGATTTTTTGGTGCATTGCTTTAAATGTGCTTTTTGTATTCCCCTACATGCAGATTCTGCTGAAACCCTCATTTGTTTAGTAAATACCGTAGAACTCATGCCACATGCAAAGCACCAACCAGATGGCATACGCCAGAGTGAAGCCTTTCCAAGACTCCAAGGGCGCACAGTGCAGTGGGGAGTCATCCCGCACCCAGCCAGCTGCAGCACCACACAAGGTAGACCAGAGGGTGCTCTGCAGCACTGCCCTGGACAAAGGGCTGCAGGGGGGTTTGAGAAGGAAGACCAGATCCTGAACCTCTGGGGTTGCAGATCGTAGATATGGAGGGCCATGCACCAGGACTGAAAAAAAGAGCCATCACAGGTGAGGAAGAGGAACTCAAGGACAAATTGTGCAAAAAGTGAGGCTTTGCCCCCTCCAAGAGGCATTCCAGCCCTTATCTCTATTCTTTACTAAACCTTGCATAACTGCAGGATGCCCTGGCAGATTCAAGGCTTTTTTGGCCTGTTCATAAAAGTCCACTTAACTAGGTAGAGACACGCTTATAAATGAATACACAGAAAGCTTAATATGACACATTATATTTGCATACTTAAAACCATGTAGCCTAATTTATGGTCTATCTGTAGAAGATACAAAGCTGTCTTAGGCATTTTAATTAATTGCATGGAATATTTTACTGAGTTTTAATAGAAAAATAGAAATAACCATAATAGCAATACTTACTAATTGTGGAGCACCCATTAACCTCCTGTTACTGTGTTAGGAGCTTTATATGCATTGTTTCTAACCTTTCCTCTGACCTATTTTCACAGTTTTACACATGAGGAAACGCATGGTCAGAGAGGTGCCCCAGCAAACAGAGCTCCTGAGAAGAACCTGGATTCAAACCTGAGTTTTCCTGACTCCCAAGTTCAAGATCATTTCTTTACCAAAAAATGAGTTGGCTAGATCTTGCTTTGATAAATCCTTCTGCTCTTAATCAATTACTTAGAGAAAAGTTTGGATCTAAATGGAAAACAGAATGGAATGATTTGGGGAAAAGGTAAAACTTTCCTTCAGGGTTCTTCCTAAAAGATTACCATTTATCTCCCAATATCTATTCTCCCCTTTGTTCAGTGATAGAAACTCCACTCCCACCCAGCTTGTAATTGGGTCCATGCTGTCAGGTAAAGATGGCTAGATGCAGCTATGTGACTAGGTGATGGTCAATGGGATTGGAGTAGAAGTAATGTGTGCAATTCCCAGGTCATGACCCTAGAAGGAAGAGGCATGCTCTCCTTCTGGCCCTTCTTTCCTGCTGGCTGAAACTCGGGTGTAAGAGGCAGACTGGAGTAACGACTGCAGACCATGAGATGGGAGCCACACTTTGAGAGCAACAGAGTGATCGGATAGACTGACCCTGGGTCCCCAACATTATGGAGCTGCCATTTCACCCCTAGACTACTTATTCATAGACAAATACATTAGTGAGAAACGAACTTCTATTTTATTTAAGCTCCTATGGTTTTGAGTAGCTCAGTGGTTCTCAAACTTCAGCACACATCAGAATCACCTGGAGGGCTTGTTAAAATACAGATTTCTGGGCCCCACTTCAGAATGTCTGATTCAGGAATTTGGGGGAGGCCTGAGACTCAGCATTCCTGAAAAATTCCCAGGTGATGTTGACACTGCTGGTCCAGGCATGAAACTTCAAGAGACACTGTTTTATAGGATACCCATATCCACTATCCCAGCCTTTCATAAATATGCCACTAGTGCCCCTGGGGTCTAACAATACTCTCAACTGTCCTCACCCATTTCAGGTTGCACACTGAATCCAAAACTAAAACTTAGCTCCATATTAATTTATCTACAGCTATCATTGCTGAATCTAAAGAGATTTGGAACATAACCAGAAATCACACAAAGAGCTAGGAAATACAGCATATGCAATGAATCTGATAGAATTTGTTGGACCTTCAAAATCTAGCTTCTGAAATCTATATAATTCAAAATTTCTCTTTGTAATAATCCATCATTTTCAGGAATTACAACTGGAACTTAACATGTATTTTTTAAAATCCACATGTTATTTGTTATAAGTCAAATTAAATTAAGCTCTGATTTTCAGTAGTTCATCTTCCTAGACCAAGCACATCTTGAATGAGATCAAAAGCTGTAGAGGGTGAAGCACGTGAAGCAACAGCTCAATGGTTGAAAAGGGAAAATGGAAACCCCCACCGGGGAATCTTAAAATTTTGAGCGGCAGCGGTGCTCAGCAGACAACACAGGAGGCGACGAGCTGGATGCTTGCAAACCAGAGAGCATCAAAGATGCTATAAGAGAATATGCAGGGAAACTTTCAGGTGTGTAACTCACTTCCCCAAGCCACACTGGCCTTTGGAAGCATCCGATAAGAGATAGCTCGGAGCTTTCTACTTGGCAGGGTCCCAAGTGACTTGTGAACTCGCCTCAGCTGTCACTGGTGTCCCCCCACTGCCACCACAGATGCCATTCTCCTGCTGCCACAATCAGAGCATCTGACACTGCCAACCCCATGCTGCTGCCACTCCCTAGGGTTCAGGGGTCACCTCATTTTAATTAGATCCCCCTATGAGTAGCCTGATGCACTTCATATCTGAACCCCCCTTTAAGGAACTTGGGATCAGAATTCTCAAGTCGGGTCAGAGACCAATTCAGGAATAGGTTTCAGTATTGCACAGACTTCGGCACATAGGAAGTAGTAAGTACTTCATAAATGTTCATTTTCCACTCTCTTGTCTACTACTAACAATTCACCAGTACCCTAAACCAATACAGTTCCAGCGCTTTCCTACCACTTGGTGAGTACCCTGCCCACCCCGGAAGGTGGGGAAGCCTTTGGCAACCCTTTCTCAGTCTTCCTTGACCCCCAGGCTGGGTTAGTTCCCCCCAAGGAATGATCTCATATCACCAGGAACCTTTCCTTCAGGGCTCCTATCAGAAATAGAATTGGGGGCAATAATAGCAGCACCTACAGGTTTTTTGGTTTTGTTTCTTCTTGGCAATAATTAAATAAGTTACTACAGGAAAAGTGCCTGAAATCGTGTCTGACACATAGGAAGTCCTCAATAAATATTAGCTATGATTATTATATACATTTATTTGTGTGACTATTTGAAATCTGTCTCCTTCACTAGCTAGTAAGCTCTAGGAAGGCAGGATTGTGTCCATTTTTTGTTTTTTATTGTATCCCAAGTGCCTACTCAGTGTTGAGGGCACAGTAAGCACTCAGCCAGTGTTGGTTGAATGGACATGAATCAATCATAGCAACTCTTGTACCAACTGCAGAAGTCCCTCCTCACCACTTCCCCTGAACGTCTCGTGGGTCTTGATGCGAAGAAGATTTATCTCTTATTTTGTTATGTAAGTGTTCTCCAGTCAGTATATAAATTAAACTCCTTCATATGCACACACATACACACACACACATCACAGAGGCCCCCAAAGGATGCAGGTAGAATGTTTTTTGTTTGTTTATTTGTTTGTCTTAACAGCTTTACTGAGGAATAATTGATATACAAGAAGCTGCACACATTCAAAGGATGAACTCGATGAGGTTGGACATATGCAACCACCTATGAAACCACCACCACAATCAAGGTAATAGATATATCCATCGCCTCCAAAAATTCCTTGTGTCCCTTTGTTTTTGTTTTATTTTGTTTTGTTTTGTTTTTGTGTGGTAAGAACACTTACCATGAGATGTGAACACTTAACATGAGATCTACCCTCTTAACAAACTTTTAAGTGGACAACACAGTGTTGTTAACTATAGGCACTACATTGTAGAGCAGATCTCCAGAACTTATTCGTCTTGCATAACTGAAACTTTATATTCATTAAACAACAACTCCCATTTCGCCCTCCCCTCAGCTCCTGGAAACCATCATTCTATTCTCTGCTTCTATGAATTTGACTATTTTAGATACCTCAAATAAGTGGAATCACGCAGTGTTGTCTTTCTGTGACGGATTTATTCCACTTAGCATAGTATCCTCCAAGTTCATCCATGTTGTAGCAAATGGCAGGATTTCCCTCTTTTTTAAGGCTGAATAATATTCCATTGTATGCATATACCACATTTTATTTATCCATTTATGCATCGATGACTAGGTTGTTGCAATGTCTTGGCTATTGTGAACAGTGTTGCAATGAACAGAGGGATGCAGGTACCTCTTTAGAATGTTTTTTTTAAGGACTTTATTTTTTTAGAGAAGTTTTAGCCTTACAGCAAAATGAAGAGGGAGGTACAGAGATTTCCTACATACCCCCTGTTCCCCTACATGCATAGCCTCCCCTGTTATCAACATCACTCACCAGAATGGTATATTTTTTACCAGTGATGAATCAACATTAACACATCGTAATCACCCAAAGTCCATAGTTTTCCTTGGGGTTCACTCTTGGTGTTGTACATTCTATGGATTTGGACAAATGTATAATGACATATATCTATTATAATAATATCATACAGAGTATCTTCACTGCCCTAAAAATCCTCTGTGCTCTGCCTAGTCATCTCTCCCCCCAACCCCAGAATGTTTTTTAAGAATACCATAATTTGTCAATATTATCCTTTTCTTCTCTAAGATATTGCTAAGATTATATGACCATTAAACAAGATATCCCAAGTGAAAATATTTAATACAGTGCCAAATGCCTAACAGATTTTATTATTATTATTATCTTTGTTATAAGACATGACAAGCCCAGAGACTCGGACTGCCCATTGCAGGGACTAAATAAACATTTGTTGATTAAATGAATAAATGGCAAAGTTAATGAGTACAAAAGAGGAGGCCTGGATTGTAATTCTAGTTTTGGATTAACTAGTTCTGTGGCCTTTGACAGTTATTTAATGTCTCTGAGTTTTTCTCCACTGCGAAGTTGAAGGGAGATAGGGGTAAAATCACATCTCTGAATTCATTGAATCACCAACTGTTTAAGCTGAAAGTGCATTTGGCAGACCTGTCAGGTGGTTCATCCAGTTCACCCAGAGTCTAAAGGTGGCCCGAGCTGCCCAGATATGACAAACTAGACTATCTGGATCTTAGTCCCGGAAACAACACCTCTAGGCACATGACAGTCACAGCAAGTGCATGTCCAGTGAATGAAATAGTGCATGGTATAGTGGGATCTAATTTAAAGCTGACTTACATAGGTTTTTTTTAAAGCTTAATTGTCAGATAAGTTATTCATTCAACTAGCAGTTAGCAACAATAATTCAGCTAACTACTTGTATAAAGATAATTCAGTCAATCATATCTTTCTTGGGGACACTTTTGCCCCCAGGATACAGTACATCTTTTTTTCTTCAACGTGTTATTTTAACAAAATATAGTTATTTTAGAGTTTCATTATTTTTAACTGTGTATGTGTGAGAGAGAGAGAAAATTGTTAAAAGCCTAGATGAATATACAGCAGGATGTTAACAATAATCTCTGGATGGCAAAAATATAGGCAATTTTCATTTTCTACTGCATTCCTTCTTTTATATTCCTTCTTTCACATGTATTGTTTTTTTCTTGAAAGGAAAGATTTGCCTTGAGCTAACATTTGTTGCCAATCTTCCTCTTTTTTTTTTTTTCCTCCCCAAAGCCCCAGTGCATCGTTGTATATCCTAGTTGTAAATCCTTATAGTTCTTCTACGTAAGCCACTGCCACAGCATGGCAACTGACAGACAGATGGGTGGTGTGGTTTGCAACTGGGAAGCAAACGCAGGCCACCAAAGCAGTGAGAGCACTGAATTTTAACCACTACGCCATCAGGGCTGGCTCCATGTATTTTTTTCAATTGAGAAAAAATAGTAACACTGTTTTGTAATTCATTTATTGAATAGTCTGAACTTAGAGGATATAAACACAGTTAACTAACTTTCTTTACTTTCTCATTATAAAAGTAATACAGTTCTTTGAAGACAATTTGAAGCGTAAAGAAGAAAACAAACTACCTCATAATGTACTAGGCCACATCTTCCTTCCCAACCCTTATGGATGTCTGGAGGATTTGTGAGGTTTCTGCTCATTTCCGGTTATTAAAAATCCATCTAGTCAGTCCATACTTGGAGACTTCACTCATATCTACTTTAATACTCACTGACTCCCTTCCCCACTCAGCCCATTGCAAACCCAGCTTCCGTCCCAAAAGACTTGAAAAGGAAAGGGATCTACTTTCTTTCTATCTTCTCCCTTTTCTGGGATCAAGCTCCTTTGGGATTGGGGACTGAGAAGAAGGATGGAAGAGATGGGGCATGCCTTTCCTCAAGTGGACTGCCAGTGTGATTCTCTGGAGGTTTCTCTACTGGCTTCTCAGGTTCACATGCCGTGTGGCAGTGTCACTTGCAGGTGCTCTGATTGAATGCTCAAGTGAGCCTCTTCACGGCATGGCACCTTGATGGGGGAGCTCCACGGCCAGAAACGCTCTCCAGTTCCTGGCCCAGAGGTACAGTCTGCGATGTCTGGCTGGTAGGACTCGCTGGCCCCCAGGAAACCCTCTTGGGCATTGCAGAGGAGAGTTGAATCAAGCTAAGCTGCCGTTTTGTCCCAGAGGAGCTCGTCCATGCTCTCTTTGCCAAACGGTGGGACGACTCTTCTCTCTACCCTGCCTCACCTCTCCATTCTCCTTTCCCCAGGGGGAAGAGTGCTCATAGTCCCTTTGGCTTTGGAGGGAGGGATGGTGGAGTCTTCCCCATGGGGTGGACCATTCTAGACTCTGATGCATCTCCCTCTCCCCTTCCATCAGCCTTTTGCTTATAGACACTGGAGAGGTTGGGCCGTTCAATAAACCCTGGGAGAGCAGTTAAACCCTAACTGTACGAAGATCTCTTTCAACCATGGAGTACTTGATGGTTCTCTGTCCTAAACTTTGGATCCTCTTTGTCAACTCCAGGGAAACAGGCGAGATTTCCCTCAGCATCCAGTTATATATGTCATATTTAGATTCATAGGAAAAAGAATGAAAGAAAATAATCAAAATGCCAACAGTGGTTTTCTCTCTGTAATGGGACTGGGAATAATTTTAGTTTTTTCCTTTACACTTTTATATTTTAAATTTTCTAAGTGTACATGTATCACTTTTGTAATCATAAAGTGAACAGTTTATTTAACAAAAAATGATTAGTGCAAAGATGAATTGTAGATTGGTAAAAAGAAAAAGTTAGTAAACTATCTTAACCAGTTCAACTTTTTTCTTTTAATCTCAAATACTAGGTTACCTAGTTAAGCTAGAGTTTTATCTCCTTTACTTTATTCATAGTCTGAATAGAAAGATAAAATGTCCGCTTTATCAAAGAAAGAAAACTCTCTGCATCTTCAGAAGAAATTAATGCTTTTAAAAAAGTTAATTGTCAAATTTTAGGTTATATTTGAAAGGGGGCTATTTATTAACTTTCTTTTATTAAATTCTCATTAGCAAATAAATATTTTTAAATTGCTAACCAATAATTATAAGATGTGTTATGCCCTCAGAAATCTTTGCTGAATTCTTTTATACCTACTTCAACTTTTGTTCAAAAGTTTAAAAATGATCTGATATCGAATATTTCTGAAGGGCCTTTTAAATATATATATTAAAAAGCAGGCATTGCAGATTGATATAATTTTTTAATAGTCTAGAAAGGTTAGCCAAGTTGACTATCTCAATATTAGTATAAATAGAAATTAGGATCTCTAATTCACGACTCTTATCTTTGAGCTACACTTCCTTTCCAGTGTCTATCTCATAGTATATTTCTCAAATAAATGAATGGAATTATCTTTAACTACGTTTATATTTCATTATCTACATTCCAAAATTATACATAAACATGTGCTTGTTCCAAAAACTCCAACAGTACAGAGCATCTAGAAAATAGAATAAAAGAGCCACTTAAACACATTCTACCATTGGTATATATCCTCCCAGATCATTTTATGTATAGGCTTATTTTTAAATTACCTCATTAAAGTGTTTTAATCTAATCTGACAATTTCAACCCTGGTTTTCATATACAAATACCATATAAAATACATTTTGATTTATGAATACTGTAGTCATTGAGATCTTTGCTTTACTTTGTTTTGTCTTTTATCTATTCTGCCTGCAGATAATAGGCAAAAATTTTCTAGGTCACAGTTATTTCTCCACCAGCATTTCTCCTTGAAACTATAACCAGCACTTGCACACACAGAGAAAACACACCCATCTTTTCTTCTAGTCTCCCGGACATTGTTCCGTGTTGAGTAAGCTGTGCCTTATGTGGCATATGCTTCAATAAGCCTCTCATAAGGTTTAATTGGGACTTAGGCACTCAATAAATATTTGTGGAATTGAATTGAATTTCAGTAATTACTCTGTAATTCTTAAAGCGTGTAGACACTGGAAGGATGATACACAGTTTGGTGTTTTTCACTTTAAGGTTGCAAAAGCTCTACAAACCCATTCCTGAAATCAGGTGACACTCGCCAGTAGGTTTTGTTGGTTATTTTGGGTTCACTACAGAGAGCCTTTTGATCTCCCTCCAATCGTGCTTTTTTCGGTCCCAGATTTCTAAGCTAAAATCTCGATTGGAAATAAATTCATTTCCTTAAGCCACCTGGTGGCTTTCACCTGTAACTACAGCATCAACTAATGGCAAGACACCTCTCCTGCATGCCTCAACACACGCAAGGCCTGTCATTGCCTTCCTGTGTCTCTTACAAGATGTGTTATGATGAAATGATACCTAAGTAACGTGTAGGTGTTAGAAATCCAAGAGAAATCTTCACGATTCTAACCTCAGTGCCACTTTAATATCAAGAGCCACGTAGCAAAGGCTATGGGTGATGGAGTAAGAGAAACTATATTATTTTATTATTATAATTACATCATAAAACAAGCTTTATCGAGCACCCACCATGTGCCAGGCAGTGCATAGGAGATAAAAACCAACGCGAGAGGCCCGCATTCTCAGGGACACAGGCGGAGCGGTATGTGAACAAATATGAAGGGTAAGTGTTAGGATAGACGTGCTGACGTGGGGATGGAGAAAACTCTGACTGGGGGCTCCTTTATCCCACACTGCACACCAGGGAATGGTCACTACTCCCTCCCGGAATATGCAGAATACCAGAAAATAAAATCAAAATTCTTTTTTCAAATCAGCTTAAAATAATGATTAACAAAATAATGGAGTTCTAAGTGTATTGTGTAAGCTTGTATCCTACCTTCCGCAAAAGCCAAGAATATATATATCTCTATGTAATGCATAACCCTCAAGGCCATGTTACCCCAAGTTGGATCACAACGGGGGACCCAGCGACCCCAAGGTCAATAGTTAAGCTCCCAGGTGCCATCTAACTTAGCCAAACACCTCCTCCACCCCTAGCTTTTGGAGGAGGTAGGACAGCAAAAAGAAGGCAGAGCCTGCTTGCCAGGCTGCAATGCCCCTCCCAGCTCTGCCTCGTCATCCCTGAACAACAAAGTGTCATTGGGGCATATCCTGCCTTGGAAGGTCAGAGAAAGTTCCCGAGAGGCTGTAAAGTTTGAGCTGGACGTAGAAGAGTGGATAAGAGTACACCAGATAGATACAGGGGCAAGGCCATTCCACTTCATGGGGACACGTGCAGTAGTGCAAAGTGTAAAAAAGCAAGGCCTATTTGGGGACCTGCAGGTAATTCGGTATGGCCAGAAAAGGACGTTACGAGCAGGCAGTGGTAAAAGCTGCAGCTGAGAGAGTAAGCAAGTGCCTGCTCCCGAGCGTGGCACATGGCATGCTCAGATGGGCCTTTTGCCCTGCTGATAATGGGGCCACTGAAGGATTTTAATGGGGCCACTGAAGGGCAATGATGTAATCGTTTGCATCTTAGGGAGACTATCCTGGAAGTGAGATTAATATTAGGTTGAAAGGACGCACAACAAGAACTAGCAGGCCAGGTAGAAGGCTGTTAGTATATTCCAAGCAACACATGATGACGGTTTCCAGAGGACCCAGAGGAAGTTAGTGGCGATAAAGATGGAGACGTGGAGACGGATTTGAGAAGTACTTAGCAGGTAGAATAAACAGGTTTTTGTGACTTGGATATAAGAAATTAGATATAGAAAGGAGTTTAGGGTGATTCCCAGATTTCTAGCTTATAAACCAGTGTTCCATAAGGGGCAGGATGTACAGGTCTGAAATATGATGGGATGTCAGGGCTGAAGATATAAATTAGGAACTGATCAGCGTCGGTGCTATGAGAAAGGAAGAGATTATTCTTGACTAAGATATTACAATACCCACACTCAGAAGAGATGTGTTAAATAAATGTCATATGAATAAATATGCATTCTTATATACACCTGAGAATATACAGATAACCTGGCAGGCTGAATAGGTAGAAGCCAGCCTAGCATTTTCTGTAGACCAGTGCCTGGAAATGAGGTTGGGGTTGAGTAGGTGGGAGACTCAGAGAGAAGCAGAAAATGAAGTTAAAGATGTTATAGATAGTTCTAAAAATAAGTGTTTCCACCAGCTGTGTAACTAGCTACCTTAATGTCCTATAACTGAAGTCATGGTGCTGAGTCATTCTTGTCCAGGGCAAGGTGTCACTCCTATCTGCAGCCTTGATTGGACATTGAACCCTGGACCCAACCAGCACTATGGGATGGAAGGTGAGGGATGAAGGAGCCACCAGTATGGAGCTATGGAAAATGTACCTCTGTCTTTTCCCAGCTGTCTCAGATTGGGTGGAAATTCCAATCAAGGTCACCCTGGGGAAATATCAACCTTATTCATCTACTGGAACTTTAAATTAAAAAGCCACCTGATTCTTTAGGGCAGGGGGATTGCTTCCCCTTCCATCAATAAGTCAATATTTCCCCTCTCGTCTTCTATTCTATTCTATTTTACAAGAAATTCATTCCAGTTAATATGAAAATGAGATGCCAGAAATTATGAAGGATGCTTATGGATGCAGTTCTAGTGATTCACTAAGTCTGTCTGTTAATCTAGACATCAATAATACACTTATTTTTTTATCATTTAAATGCTCTCAGTATCCATCTGCTCTTGGAACCAATTGAAACATCCTAGCCTTGTAAGGAATGCACTAATGGAAAGATACCGAGCCCCTTTGTTAATATTAAAAGCTCCATGTCACTTTCAGGCAACCAGTAGAGACCATCCTAAAGGAAGGCATGACATTCACACAAGGATAGTATTGGAATGAATTTGACCCTGTGGGAGAAAACCTCAGCCCAACCAGAACAGGCTATGGTTCAGTTTTCCCTTATTGAAATGTTCAAATGTAAAAAATATACACCTATTTGACCACATTTCTGTTCAAACATTTATTATTGTCTTTACTAAACTCTGCATGGTCAGATAAATAAAAAATAGAGATTTCTCAACGAGACCAAGCACTTTCTATAAAATGTTTTGACATCTAATGAGATAAATATTCCTTTGTTAATATTATTTTTTCAAAATTATTTTGGTTCTTCTTCCTATTCATTCTTGTTGATAGATATTGAATGAGTTTGTCAATTGCCCCAAAAAATTCTTTGGAGTTTTGATTGGAATCTTTTTAAACTTAAGTCGTAAACTGGAGAAAATAGACAGCTTTAATCTTCCTGTCCATGAAAGTGATAGGTCTTTCCATTTATGCTTCTCTCTCTTTTTTTTTTTTTTTTTTTTTTCCTGCCTCAGTGAATTTTAGTGTTTCCTTTATGTAGGTCTACCTATTTCTTAAGTTCATTCATTATTATTTTACAACATCTTGCTGCACTGCCCAAAAGTGCAAGCCAAAGTGTTATATTTACTGGGACACTTAAGGAACTGAAGTATTTCTATTACGGTATTTTAAGAAATCACAGAAAATAGAGGAAAATGTAGTCATCATCTTTTGTTATGAAGAAACAGCTCATCTTATAAATTATTTTGGTTGCTTTATGGAAATACCTACAAAATCACAGTGTGACCACAGTAAATGTGGTTTTTTGAAGAGTACAGCCTGTCAGATCAATCTAATTTCTTCTAGAACAGGGTAGCTGACTTTTAGATAAGGGTAAAGAATTCTATGTGAAGTATCTGGATTTCAGGAAATCTTTATTCTAATGAATATGATTCTGTCACAAAGAATGTAGTAAACATAGTCTGGTGCTGGCTACATTGTTGGAGGAGAAGTTGTATTTCAAAAGGAGCTATCTTTTTCACTCTATGTTTATGTATTAAATTAAAAGACAGACAACTTTATGGCAAACATGTTATCCCCATACGACAACTCAAAAACCTTTTTCAGAGTTGCTGTTGGTCACAGATAAAAATCAGTTTAATTCTCTCAGTCTATTTGTTTGGAAAACATTCCTATGCCTAAATTTCCAATGTACAACTGTAGATATTAGACAACATGACAGTGTCAGCTTGAGAGCAAAGAAAGGACCACGAGTGTATAACTTCATGATTCCGCAAATTCTGCTATTCCCATCCCCAACAGTTTATTTAGCTTCTTATTAACTCATGGAAGCCAAAGTCCAAAGGAGAGATGGAGGGGAAGGTTGTTCATGGATAAGCATTAAGACTCTCACAACACGCTAATCCTTCCTCTAGTTTTAAAAGTTTGAAGAGATAATTATGACAGAAAGCAATGGAAACTGTCGAAGATGCAGAGCAACTGGAACTCTCGTACGTTGCTGGTGGGGATGCAAAATGGTGCAGCTGCTCAAGACAGCAAAGCAGAACATGAAACTACATGCAGGGCAGGGCCCTTCTGAGTGCCATTGCACATATGGCACACCCATGAAGTCGGCTCTGTATTTACGCAACGGAAGTAAAAACATATGCCCGCACAAAGATTTGTACATGAATGTATATATCTGCATTAGTCATAGTAGCCCCCAAACCAGAAGCAACCCAAATATCCATCAACTGATACATAGACTAAACACATTGGGATACATCCATAAAATGGACTACTGCTTAGCAATAAAAAGGAACAAAATATTAAATTATACAACATGGATGAGTCTCAAAAACCTTCTACTAAATATAATAAGTGAGACGCAAGGACTAAATACTACATGATCCTAATTAGATGAAATTCTAGAAAAGGTAAATTATTGTGACAGAAAGCAGATCATGGTTGCCTTGGGCCAGGGATTGAGGAAGGGGCTTGATCACAAAGGGGCAGGAGGAAACACTTTTGGATGATGAAAATGCTCTATATCTTGGGGGAATGTTATTGTATGTAAATTATACTTCAATGAACCTAGGGAAAAAAATTGAATAGCAACAGAAAGCTGAGTATATATAGAGAGTTAAGTATAAGTCACGTTAATCCAAAACACTTAAAAATATATATGAGTATTGGGGCCGCCCGGGGAAGTAGCAGTTAAGTTGGCGTGCTCAGCTTGGCGGCCCTGGGTTCGCAGGTTCGGATCCCGGGCACAAACCGACACGCTGCTTGTCAAGCCATGCTGTGGCGGCGTCCCATATAAAGTAGAGGAAGATGGGCACGGATGTTAGCCCAGGGCCAGTCTTCCTCAGGAAAAAGAGGAGGATTGGCATCAGATGTTAGCTCAGGGCTGATCTTCTTCACACACACACACACAAAATATATATATATGAGTATCATTATGTTGTATGGGTATTTTGGTGTACTGGATTGATACTAACATAAGTGGCCATGAGTAGGATTATTTTTCCAGTCAGCACACATTTTTATAATCGTCATCTCCTTACCTTATTGTAACTACAATCAGCATCAATATAGCATCAATATTGAGAACCTGTTCTCATATAAGGTACAGGATTTGGCTCCTGCATGGTGTGGCCTCCCAGTTGCTCAGAACTGAGGCTCTTTCTGCACCTCCCCTGACCTCCCTCTTACCTGACATATCCATAAGCAGCAGGGTCAACTGCTCTCTGCTTCTTGTCTGTGGTGTCCTGAGTGGCACAAAGCTCGGGACAGCAGAAACTTGGGACCAGGAGGCTGTGTGAGTGCCTCCCCAGAAATCAAGAGCACTCTTATCTAGCTTCAGTAGCATGGGGAGGGAGAGAGTACTTCCAGAAAGGTTTGTCTGCATTCCTGGAATCAGAGAGTCTAGAGATAGTGAAAAAGGATTGGTTCTCTCCTCAAGCTCAGACAAAGAGCCAGGACTTGGGCAAGGGAGGCTTCAGAGGGAGAGGGCTGCCTGGCCATCCCAAGTCCACGAAAGATGAGCAGCAGGTCCTAGAGCTGTACTACTTGCTCCCCCACCAGCAGGTGTCTGGGCCCCAAACCACCAAAGGTGCAGCAACTCACAGCCTCTATACAGACGAGAGGGGTGGATGGAGACCATCCTGCCTCACCCGACTCCAGCTGTCTCAGCAGGCTTAAGTCAGGTGTAACTTCAGGTTTCTCTGATGATCATCAAAGTGTGATTTTAGAAATAATGGTAAACTCCTGAACTGAAATAAAGGGTGTTCCTGCCTGTTGTGGCTGCTTTAAATTCCTTTAAGAGGAGGCACAGTGAGTCAGAAGATTTTACTTTCAAATATCTAGAAGAGGCAATAAATTAACCTAAATTCCTTCACCCTAATGAGTAATCAACAGTTGATCAACAATTCTAAATGATTGTCCTAGGTTCCAACTGTAGGAGATTGGAGAGGAGGGCAAGGAGGTGCCAAAGGGAGGAGGGGGTAGAGAGAGTAAGAAAAGGAAGACAAACTCAATAAAACATAATAATTTTTCAAAAGGCAGGTACAATGCTCTCTACTAGACAAAAAGACCATGTAGCACAATGTTTCTACTGTGCAGGCCGAGCCCAGCTCAGTCCTAGGAACAGAGTGCACCCAAGATCTCAGAACGTGAGAGAAGGCAAGTAGCCCCAACCAACTCATTTCACCGATGCAAGACACAAGCCCAAGAGGCAAGCAGCATCGTTGAGCGAGGCAGGATCCCAGGCCTTTCATCTCTACATCCATGTTCTTTTCACCATACAGCAGGGTAGATCCCAATGGTACAGGCTTAGGGAACTGTTCCCCACCCCCAACAAAAAAAGAGGGGAAAGTCCCTACCTCCAGCGCCCCATATTCTCATCTCCGGCTTCCCAGGGTTGAACCAGAGGAGATTTGGAGAGGTTGTTGGAAACTGTTCAGTGGCTCTTCTGAATGTGAGAGGATGGAGGAGGCCATGCTAACCTCAAAGTAGGCTGCTTCTCTTCCAAAAAGCACACAGTCATCTCCTTGCTCCCTCTTCCTCCACCTGCCAAACTCTCTGTGTCTCTCCAGGCCCGTCCAAAACATCCTTTCTTTGAAAAGGAGAAATGGAATGAACATTAGTTGATCACCTACTGTGTGCCAGGAAGGTCTTGACATATGTTTTGCTCCTTTGCTTCCCATGCCAGCCCTGTAATTTAGGCATTGTTAACCCCATTTAACAGCCAGTCTCCCGGGTCCTTCATCCAAACCTGCTCTTTCTCTCCCTCCTCTGAAGTTTCTCTGCACTTTTTCTGGCCTTTTTCTATTCTGCCTCGTCTTACGGTTATTTGTTATCATAGGTTTGGTTCCCCAGAGGCAGACCCCTAGATGAGGACTCAAGTACAATTGGCTTATTAAGGAAGGGAATGGAGGATGGGAGGGGAAAGGAGAAGCAGCCACACAAGGCATAATTTCAGGCACAGTCCCAGCCTCTGCCTCATCCCCAGGGAGCTTTGGAGTCTAAATTATACCTGAGTTTTTCCTGTTGGGTCAAGGGGCTGAGGGCTGCTCTGGGGGACGTGCACTCTGGGGGATGAGGCAGGGAGCTCAGCAAATGTAGGCAGAGCACTTGTGGGCACACAGAAGCTGGAGAAGGGGCGCAGAGAAGGGCTGGGGGAGGGAGGGCTCTGAGGAGCGCTGACATGCCCTCACATCTGGGCATTAGCCTTATCCCCTGTTATGGGTTGAATTGTGTTCCCAAAAAAGATATGTTGATGTTCTGACCCCCAGCACCTCAGAATGTGACCTTCTTTGGAAATAGGGTTATTGCAGATAAAATTAGTTAAGATGAAGTCATAGTGGAGTAGGGTGGGCCCTTGATCCAATATGCCTGGTGTCCTCATAGGAAGATGATGTGAAGACCCAGGGGGAGAACGCCATAACAATGGAGGCAGATTGGAGTCATGCAGCTGCAAGCCAAGGAACACCAAGGATTGCTGGCCTCCACTAGTAGCTAAGAAGGGGCAAGAAGGACTCTAGCCAGAGTCTCAGAGGGAGCATGGCCCTACTGACACCTTGATTTTGGACTTCTAGCCTCCAGACTGTGAGAGAACAAATTTCTGTTATTTTAAGCCACCCAGCTTGTGGTAATTTGTCACGGCAACCCTAGGGAACTAACCCACTCCACTAGACTGTCAGCTTCTGGAAGACAGGTAAGACTTTGCTCACTTTCCCCCTCAGTGTCTGTCTCATAGCAGTTGCTGGGCCAGAGGAAGTGAAGCTCTTATTCTACTCAGAAGATCCCCAGAGCTGTGCCCTAGCGTTAGGTGAAGCAACTCCTTTGACACACAAGTGGGAGGTGGGAAATGGGGCTAATTCTCTGGAGAAATTAGGAGTCTTTTGCTCCCCATCCTGTGTCTGTGTTATATTCTTGAAGCCCACTTGGGAGCTTCATTGGGGTTTGCATTGCTGTTGATAATGTTGATGTTTGTCAGCCCCGCTCTTCTGTATGGGAATCAGCTGAACATCTCTCCTCTGGGCTCGTGGAACACTCAGGGCAAACTTCTACCCGGGCTCTGCCACAGACTAGTAAAGCGGTCTGCTTGTGCTTCTGCCATCCCCCAAGACTGAGGACCCTGGTGGGGAGATGGTCTTATGTATTTCTGAACCCCTAATACCCAGTGTCTGGCACATAACAGAATTCCCTTGTGAGTGCTAAACGGAACAGACCTGGCTTTTTAGAGTTTAACTACAGGTTTCAGAAAATTTCTGGATAATCCTTAGCTTTCCATTCCTCAGGCAGAGCAATCCAGTGCCTCAAAGAAGATTTTTTGTGTACACTGTGTGTTTTATAGGCACACCGTGCTCATAGAGGTGCTGGAAAGCTGGCCTAACTCATTTCTTCACAGTTTATTATGCGGAAAACATAAGCCTTCTGTTTTCCTGGGCTGTTAACTTTGCACCTCATTTCATGTATAAAACTTTCATTAAAAGATACTGCTTCTGGGAGTTGATCAGTCATATAAAGATCAAAACCACTTTACAGTACGAGGAACTCAGAGCTCATACTTTATGAAGAATGACTTTATAGGCCAGGTAAGAGGAAATTGGTGCCCGATCATTAATCCTCAAAACGACTTAATGAAGTTGGTGTCAGACCCACTTCAAAGATGGTGAAATTGAGACTCGAAAAGATTAAGTGACAAGCCCAAGATCACACAGCTGCTAAGGGATGAGCCTAACATCTCTGACTCAAAGCTGTGGATTTTTAAAGAACTCCATTCAGACTCTCAAAGTGATATAATTTTAAAGAAAACAACTAACTGTTTTTCACAACAACTTGGAATTACTTGTTCAAATGGGTGATTCTTCACAGCCCTCCTTGGAAGGTTAAACAGCGATTCTGATGATCTGTTGTTCCTCATTTCATTTTGGGAACACCTCTTCGAAGATTCAGATCTTCAGAACCTGAGGAACATTCTTGTCAAGTGTTATCCCTGGTGGCAAATCTTCAACTCTGAAGTCTTTCTGAGCAAAATATGGAGAATAAAGCAGACCTTGAGCAAGTGGCTTGACCTCTCCGAGGCTGTCTCCTCTCTATAAAATCAGGTCATCACGTATCTCATAGGGTGATTAAAATGAGATAGTGCATATGGAGATGTCACATAGAGTCAGTGCTTACCCAATGATAGCCATTATCATTGACCAAAAAAGACTTCCCAAAAAAGGTTTTGAATAATAATAACATCATTGAACATATAGCTTCAAGAACACTCACATGGACATTTAAGCTCTGGTACATATGTCCAGGGACAGATCGAGCAGTTCAAAGGAAGCACTTTGACATCTTCTGCATCCCCGTGGGTTGAATACATTCCCACACTTTGCAATGAGGTTGGCCCTTATGATAATTGCAACAATAAAATCTATTTATTACCACTCCATAGCACGACAAGTTTCCAGGAAAAAAAAAAAAAGAAGTGGGCTTCTATTAAAATAAGAAAAATTTCTCTTTAAGAAGGACTAGTAAGTAATTGAGCATGACCTCCTTCTCTGAGCAGAGCTGACTCTGCATCTGAAATGATTGGTTAAATATTTATTGTAGAGTTTTTCGCAGTCAGCTGGCTGACTGGGATTCATATCCTAAGAGAATTTTTTCATACAACATATATTTCTTTTTCATTACACTAGAAATATATGTTCCTTGTAGAAAAACTATAAATTGCTGACAAGCAAAAGTAATACGTAAATCATACATAATTCTGCCACCCAGAGATAAATACCGTTAATAGTTTTGGTGAACATTCATTCAAGTGTCACTGTATATTTATCTATTTTTTACACAAATGGGATCACATTATATATGCAATATTATACCATGGTTTATTAACTAAACGATACCATGAATATTTCTCTATGTCAATAAATTTACTTGTACAGTGCAGTTTTCATCAAATGGTGCATAGTATTCCACTTAAAAATAACTCATATTTATCCAATCCTGTACTGTTGAATCCTTGAGTTATTTCAAAATCATGCTTTTGCCATTAGAAGTGATGTTATGATGAGGTCACCCCAGGGAGAGTGTGTTTAGCGAGAAGAGGACAAGCAGGGACACCATGCCCCTGGCGACAAGGGTAGGCCCCTTGGGATGAAATAGAGCCCAAAGGACAAGAAAGAACAACCAGAAAACAGAAAGTAGATGGTGGATTCCAGGGGCTGAGAGGGAGGGGAATGGGAAATTGGTGTTCAATGGTGTAGAGTTTCAGTTGTGCAAGATGAAAAAGTTCTAGAGATCTGCTGTACAACATTGTGCCTACAGTTAACGATTCTGTACTGTACACTTAGAAATTTCTTAAGAGGGTAGATCTCATATTATGTGTTTTTTACCACAATAAAAATATATAAAGAAAGAAAAGGAAGGAAGGAAAGAAGAAAAAGAAAAAGAAAGGGTAACCAGAGAAGCAGAACTAAAACCGGGAGCTAGGGGTGCCAACAGAAGTCGGTGGAGGAGAGAATTTCACAGGAGAGACTTCTCAAAACTGCAGTATTTGCCACCACGCTAATAAATGGTCATCCATGGAGTCAATTGGATAGTCTATAAAATCCATAAATGCAGTCTCACAAAGCCCTTGGATTTAACCCCCACAAAAAGCAGTCATTACTGAGCCACTTCATCATCCAATGGGGTTGGCATTCCTGAGGTTGACTCTATAGCCTGAAGATGCTTTCTGGAAACTCAGTCACTGACCTCTTGGGTCCATGTCAGCATATGTTGATGAACACAGGTGCTGTGTCTCACAAGCAATAGCTCCCTTTTCTGGTGTTAGAGATGGGCGTGGCCCCTAAATGACAGACCTACGTGCTGCCCGTAACATACTACACAACTACAGGGTCACCACGCACAAAGTGACCAAAACCTCACTGCTCCTGTTCTTTTACTGTTGGCCTCATTTCCTTCTTTAGGGGAGTTTTTATTTCTCCTTTTTCATGTTTAATATTATCCATTGAAAATTATTGATTAGTTCAGTCACATCATGTATAAATAAATATTAGAAGATGCAAACAATAAATAAAAATCCCTCCAAAATGCACACATGCACAAACATAGACCTGATATTACCACTGTGAACTTAGGCCTCTTAAAATTAACCTACGTCTTTAACACTGTCGTCAATTTGATATGAGTTAATGCTTTCATACAAGGTTAGATCCCATCCTATAAAAGCCAATGCTTTCTGGACTTCCCACTTGGGGCCGAGGGTGGTGACTGAAAACAGTATTTGGCTAAAGCGACCAGTCCATCCCTGGGTTTTCCCAGGAGTTTCATGGTTTTAGCTCTGAAATTCTTGCATCCAGGGAAACTCGTCAGTGCCAGGAAAACCAGGATGGTTGGTCACCATTCATGTGGCTCCAATCAGTTCAGCTCCCTCTCTCTACCAAACTCTATCTGGAGGCCTTCTTTTTATTCTGGATTTCATAACTCATTGATTGTGAGTTAATCACTACCTCAGAAGGAATTACATGCAATTTGTTAACAAGTAATATTTACAACAAATTATAAAAATATATAAAACAAATTATAAATAATGGCACAACTCCTTGGGGTTCTGGCGTTAACCATCACCCCCACCCAGTGATTGATATAGCCCTTAACCGAGAGTGACTGGGGGAATGTCCCCCTTCTCAGTCCATCCAGGTCCTCTTCTCCTATCACACAGGGTTGGTGTCATATCTGATCCCTCTTCATCCATCCATTTAGTATGTAAATTGAGTGCCTACTCTGAGCCTGGCAGTGTGCTGGGCACTAGGAATACAGAAGAAAACAAGAGAGGCGTGTAGCCCTGATGGAATTTACACGATGGCGGAATAGGTTGATATTAATCAAATAATCTCACAAACAAATATGTAATTATTAATTGTGATGAGTACAATGTGCGAGAAGTACAATGACAGAGTACACCAGGAGAAGCTGATCAGAGTCAGAGATAGCTTCGCCAAGGAAGAAACATGTAAGCTAGCCATGAAGGATAATTAGAAATGCAAATTAAAACTCTCACCAGATTAACAAAATTAAAAGTCAGAAAATACCGAGTGGTAGCAAAGATGTAGTGCAGAGGGAACTCTTGTTTACTGCTGGTGGGAGTGTGTGTCCATCGCTACCTAATGCCTCTGGGTGCCACATCCTCTTTCCATACTCTGCTCTGTACTGCTAGGGGTTGGAGTCTGCGAAACACATTTCCCAGGATCTCTTGCGGACTGGCTTCCCATGAGGCTTTGCCAGTTTGAGGCACTGGTGGAGATAAGAAGGCAGGAGGAAGAGGGAAGCTTTCTGCGTCTGGCTCTGACCCTGGGTGGCAGTTACCGAGGAAGCTACAGTGGCGATGGAGGGAAGGTGATCTGGATGCCAGCAGCCTGGGCAGAGGCAGCACCTCTTTCAGCAGTTCCAGCCCTGTCTGAGGCAGTGCCTCGTCAATGGATCCAGAACCAACTGCAACAGCATCTCACGGAAGCCAGCACAGGCTTGTGGGCTGAACTCCAGGGCACCGGCACCCTCCGATTTCTGGGTATCACCAAGTCCTCTTTTTGGTCCTCTAGTCTCACTCCCTTCCTTTTGTTCTTCCACCCCTCCCAATGCCTTTGAAATCAATTCTTTGTATGCAAGTCCCTCAGTTTGAAATATCTAGAGTAGTCTCTATTTTCCTAACTAGACTCTAACTGGTTCAACCATTTTTTTCTTCTCTCAACTTTTTATTTTGAAAAATTTCAAACATTCATAAATTCTCCATCAACATTTTGCCACATTTGCTTCTTGCCTCTTTCTCTCTCTCTCTCTCTGTCTCTCCAACAGTGTATACACTGTTTTGCTGAGCCATTTGAAAATGAACCATAGATATCTTGGCATTTCATTTCTCAATACTCTTAAGAAAGAATAAGGAAAGAACGTTTTTGTACATAACTTCAATATCATTCACTTTTTTTAAATTATCAATAATTCCATAGTATCACCCAATATTCATTCCATATTCAGATTTCCCCAATTGTCCCCAATTTTGCATTTATTTTCCTAATTCAAGATTCATGCATTGTGTCTGGTTTTTATGTCGGCTCAATCACTTTCAAAAACAATTTGGCATTGTCTTACAGAAATTCTTGCACAAATGCACCAAGAAATATGTATAAAATGTCCATAGCAACATAGTCCTTAGGAGAAAAATCCTAGAAATGACCTATTTGAGGGCGAGAGGAGGAAACTGAAGGAGTCAAGGATGACTTCTCTGGGTCTGGCTTGGGCAGCCGCGTGGACAGAGGTGCCCTCCTGCCTGCTTTCCCTGCAGGTCCACAATAGCCCATTTGCTTTCCAGTTTCAAACTGCACCCAGTTGCTGTCTGCAACTGCTCAAAATTCACTCTACCTGCTTCGTGCCTCAAAAACATTAAGAGCATTTTTATTGCTCTGGTGATTTCTGTCTGTTTGCCTTTCACGAAACCAAGAAATGCAGGAAATGCTGTGGAGGTAATTCCCCTCCAACGCCAAAGGACTCTATTCCCAGCCCTCATTCTGCACAGCCTCTGAATGTCCTCAGATGGTGTAATGACTTTAATTCCGAGTGCAGCCTGAAACTCCCCCATCACGCAGCAGCCATTTCTCCTATGATTATGCCCTCTCTCCCACCATGAAACTTCCCCCATTCACCACCCTCACCCCCTTCTCGCACTGCAGCTAGAGTTAAAAGCAGCCACCTGCTGCCCCACGGGGTTTAACTACTTTACTCTTTCATGCCTTCTTACATGTGTGGGTTACATATGCAGTGGTGGAGGATTTGCTTAGCACTTAGATCTATATGCTTGTCTACGGTAATATAAATATGAATGGCTTGAGTCATCTACCATTGAATACTCCGGCTTATAATGTGTCACCTCCATAGGTCATTTTGCTTTTCAGGCTGATCAAGCCTGAAGGATTAATGGGGAGGAATAATATATTGATGAATGCCTTATGAGAAACTGCTTACAGAAATTAAACCATACACAAGATTTCAACATGATTACTCATATTGCCTTGTATGAGGTGATCACATTATCATTCCTGGGAACAGTTTCCCACTATCATGCTTACACTATGTATAGCATATCTGATAATAGTTCTAATGAAGTCAGAGGACAGAGACTATGTTATAGCCAAAAGACTATACATAAAGGTAAAACATGGTAGACTATTCAGCATAATCCTTAAACGGCATCAATGCTTTTTGAGAAGTTACACCAAAATCTTGATCAAGTGTCCCCAAGTATTCTGCAGACTCATCCTAGAAGTCTTTCAAGATTATCATAGACTTCTGGCAATGACTCAAAGTGCTACTAGTCTCATCTCAAACCTTTGAGGGAAGCAATAGATCCTTTTCTGGCCATGCAAAGAAGTATGAATTGACTTTTCTAGCGTTTCTATATCCAGCACATGTGATAGCATGGAGATGCTCAGCCACTTGCTGATTAAAGTCTTTGTTAGTTGGGTATTTATCCAAAGAACACGAAAACTCCAATGCGTAAAGATACATGCACCCCTGTGTTCATTGCAGCATTATTCACAATAGCCAAGACTTGGAAGCAACCTAAGTTCCCATCAAGGGACGAATGGATAAAGGAGATGTGGTATATATACACAATGGAATACTACTCAGCCATAAGAAACAATGAAATCCAGCCATTTGTGACAACAAGGATGGATATTGAGGGTATTATGCTAAGCGAAATAAGTCAGAGGCAGAAGGTCAAATATCGTATGATCTCACTCAAAAGTAGAAGATAAAAACAACAACAAACAAACACACAGAGACAGAGATTGGATTGGTGGTTACCAGAGGGGAAGGTGGGAGGGAGGAGGGCGAAAGGGATGATTAAGCACATGTGTGTGGTGATGGATTTTACAATTTAGTGTAGTGTAGATGGATTTAGTATTTGGGTGGTGAACATGATGTAATCTATGCAGAAATAGAAGTATAATAATGGGGGCTGGCCCAGTGGCTCAAGCAGTTAAGTGCCCGCGCTCCGCTGCGGCGGCCCGGGGTTCGCCACTTTGGATCCTGGGCGCACATCGACGCACCGCTTGTTGAGCCATGCTGTGTTGGCGTCCCATATAAAGTAGAGGAAGATGGGCGTGGATGTTTGCCCAGGGCCAGTCTTCCTCAGCAAAAAGAGGAGGGTTGGCAGATGTTAGCTCAGGGCCGATCTTCCTCACCAAAAAAAAAAAAAAAGAAGTATAATGATGTACACCTGAAATTTATACAATGTTACAAATCAATGTGACTGCAATAAGGGAAAAAAAAGTCTTTTGTTAGTAAAGGGAGAAGAGAGCCCTGTATGCCAAGGGTCATAGCATTCATTATGTATGATCTTGTTCTTTGCAGTTTCTTGGGTCACACCTTGCTATGGTGACACCTGTTTTCTCAAGCTAAATCAGCCTGGGGGTGATCAGTGATCACATTCACAGTAATTATTTTTGCCTCTTTCTCTTACTCTGTATTATAAAACCTCTAATGCCTCTCAAAACCTCCTCAATTATTTCTAGAAATTTCCAGAAAATGTCTCATATATGCTAATGAGCAAATTCTCCCAATGCCAATAGGATATCTACCATTTTCATGCTTTTCTGATCCAGTAGGGATATCTGCTGCCTAGACCTTGCTACTTACAAGCCCACTTGAAGCTAATATGCCCCTACTGCCTCTACCCCCTGGGGCCCACTAAGAGAGCATGAATGTCAATACCACGTGTCTATCTCCTGAAACTCATAAAATGCCAGCCCCACCTCCTGCCACTGGTCCTACAATGTTATAGAACTTCCTGTATCACAGAACTTATGACGAAGGCATTCCCCTGTGTTCTTACTTCAGCCTCTTCTCTCCATGGGACTCAGAGTCCAAAGGAGCAGAGCTAGAGGACCACTCCCAAGAGTAGGTTCTAACTGTAATCAAAAACATCCCAGCACTCTGAATACTAAGGTATTATTCTAAGGTCCAGCCAGCGTGCCTGCCTTCCTTTAGGAAGAGTCCCTTCCGAGAGTATTAGGGTCCTTTAAAAATTGGTCTCTGCTGATACATGCTATAACGTGGATGAACCTTGAAAACATTACACTAAGTGAAATAAGCCAGACACAAAAGGACAAATATTGTATGATTCCACTTATATTAGGTATCTAGAATAGTCAAATCCATAGAGATAGAAAGTAGAATGGTGGTTGCCAGGGGCTGGAAGGAGAGGGGAATGGGGAGTTAGTGTTTAATGGGGACAGACTCCCAGGTTGGGACCATGAAAATCTTCTGGGGATAAATAGTGGTGATGGCCACACAACGATGTGAATGTACTTAATGCCACTGATCTGTACACTTAAAAATGGTTTCAATGGTAAGCCTAACGTTAATGGATATTTAAGCACAATAAAAAATAAAATATGTGTAACAAGATGAGATTAAAAAAAACTGGCCTCTGGCTGACCCACCCCACCAGGCCTCTGGATCTGCCTCCACGTGTCTGCTTCCCAGGGGGTGGACTCACTTAGACCTCCAGCAGCTCCTAGACGTACAGGGGGACCAGCCACCACTGCGTCAATAAAGAACTAATTCATTGAAGGCCCATTGTCTGTTACTAGTGTTTCCATACAGGAATTCCTTCCTAGAAGTTCTTGGGAAATTTATATTTTTCTGAATCCCAAGAAAAATCAGTCAAAAAGTCAAGAAAATGGGAATTCTCCTGTGAGAATTAATACTTAACAATCATCAGACAGACGGTACTGGTTTGAAGGAATCCGTTGACACCAAGTTAAAAGCAAGAGCAGGAAATGCTGGCAAGTGGAGTCCATGATAAGATTGACATTTCTGGGAACTGGACAGGAATACTCAGGAGGAAAGTGGTCACAACTGTGTGTTCATGCGGCCAGTCTGCTGCTAACAGGAAATCATTCTTGCAAATAAAATGAATGTTAATAAGTTTGAACACATAGAATCATTATACAAATCCTATGAGTGATGTTCTAAGAAATAAATTTTGGAAGCAAAATAAGTCCTTAAATTGGCAATGCCAACACATGACTCTTTGTAGTACTGTTAAATTTACTAGGATATCCAAATGTTATCGGAATACTACCCAGTAATGTTTACTGGTGTTTGAATGTTCTGTATATACTATAGTTTATTATAAATATTTTACTAGAAAAACATGCAAAGAGAATAAGATGTTAAAATTGTTGTGGAATGCTTCAATATGAAATTAGAAATTGATCTACAATCTGAATTAGCAAAAGCAATATTGATTTCAATAGGAAAACCAAAATACGGAAAAGCAAATAAAATATTTTTATCATTAAAAAAGGAAATGAGCTTAAATGGAGCAACATGAACCCTGCCATCCAACATGAAGATGCTTTTGGATGCAGCCTTAACAATTCTACCAAATCAATGCAAAATGAAAGAAATTTATCTACATCTGAAATATTTATAACTGGACAGATCAAAAGTATTGGACAAGACAATTAATGTTTAGTGTGCATTAAAATTTTCATTTGAGAATAACAACTATTAAGTGTTAAATATTTGTGGTATCTTTCAACTTTTTAAGTGTTTTTTCTTTGGCCCTTATTTAGTGCTAATGGTCTTTTCTTTTAGTGTTCTCTACTACCAAATGTTTATATCAAGTAAATATCATTTTTGTACGTTATTGAAATGTATAATATTTTCATAATATATCATTTAATATAAAACAGGCATTTATTACATGAGGTAGATTTTTCTGTATAGAAAGACTTGTATAACACTATCACAGAAAAATGATTCACTATTTATTATTATGGTCACTCATTATTTTTAAACTCATTAAATATAAAAATTTCAATATAACTTAAGACTTTGGGAATTCCTGGGGATTCCCAGAGATTCCAATTTCTTGTTCTTGAATTCTGAGTATTAAGATCTGTCATTAATTTAGAAATCCCATTTCCTGCCCATTTTTTAAATAAAAATCACGGGGCCAGCCCAGTGACACAGCGGTTAAGTGCAGGCGCTCCGGTTCAGCAGCCCAGGGTTCGCAGGTTCGTATCCCAGGCATGCACCGACGCACTGCTTGTCAAGCCATGCTGTGGCTTGACATTCCATATAAAGTAGAGGAAGAAGGGCATAGATGTTAGCCCAGGGCTGATCTTCCTCAGCAAAAAGAGGAGGATTGGCATCAGATGTTAGCTGAGGGCTGGTCTTCCTTGCAAAAAAAAAAAAAAAAAACTGCATATATTTAAGGTGTACAACGTGATGATTTGATATACATATACACAGTGAAATGATTACTGTAGTCAAGCTAATTAACATATCTCCTCACATAGTTGCCATTTTTGTGTGTGTGATGAAAGTACCTGAATCTATTCTTTGCAAATTTCCAGTGTTCAATACAGTATTATTAACTATAGTCACCATGCTATACCTTAGATCTCTAGACTTATTCATCCTACATACCTGCAACTTTGTACCCTTTGACCAACATCTTCCTATTTCCCCCACCTCCTTTTTTAGATTCCGCATATAAGTGAGATTGTGTAGTTTTTTTTTTCTATGTCTGCCTTATTTCGCTTAGCATAATGTCCTCCAGTTTCATCGATGTTGTCACAAATGGCATGATCTCCTTTTTTTAAGGCTGAACAATATTCTGCTATATATATATATATACACCACATTTTCTTTATCGATTCGTCTGTCTACAGACATTTAGGTTGTTTCCATATGTTGGCTATTGCACATAATGCTGCAATGAACATAGGAGCACAGATATATCTTCAAGGTACTGATTTTATTGCCTTTGGGTATATACCCAGAAGAGAGATTGCTGGATTGTATGGTATTTCTATTTTTAATCTTTTGAGGACCCTCCATACTGTTTTCCATAATGGCCATACCAATTTACATTCCTACCAACAGTGCACAGTGTTCCCTTTTCTCCACATCCTCGCCAACTCTTATCTCTTGTCTTTTTGATAATAACCATCCTGACAGATGCAAGGTGATATCTTATTGTGGTTTTCATTTGCATTTCCCTGATTAGTGATGTTGAGCACCTTTTCATGTACCTGTTGGCCATTTGTATGTCTTCTTTGGGAAAATGTCTATTCAGTTCCTTTGCCTATTTTTTAACTGAGTTGTTTGTTTTTATTGCTATTGAGTTGTATAAGTTCCTTATATATTTTAGATATTAACCCCTTATCAGATATATGGATTTTCCTGCCCATTTATTAATGCCACTCAATACATCAGAAAGCTTGCACAAAAGTCTAACTCATTAGTTCAGGTGAACTTCATTTGCATATGAGTAAATAAGCAGACAGACCTGGGTCTTACTACGTAGTGAATATCTAAGGAATTCACTGGAATTGTGAAGTTACTTTCTGGAAACTAGAATTTGCAGGAAATTCTTTCAAGTAGTCAAATATTAGCACTACTTAGTACTTTTACAAAATAATTAGTCAGACATTATATTTCAACATTTGAGATTTCAAAGAAGATAAAACTTGCTGATGAGTTTTTTTTAATAGTTAAAGAAGTTTTATTCGTGGACTTCCTTCATTGTGACATGGTCTCATGGATAACAACATGGAATCTGCTAGAAGGAGAGGCACATTCTTTGTTGCAGATAAACGTGTTGTTTAAGAAATTATCTTGTTCAACTTCTAAACACATTTTCTCATAAAAACTAAAATAAAAAATTATTTAGCCATGCAGATGAGTCCTCATGATGAATCCACATATGTCTAGGGGTGCTATTGAGTTGATATTTGTCAATGTTCACTGAAATTTGTCATGACTTAATCATGCCCCCCACCTCGCTAGTAGGAACTCAAAAAAAGTGATTAAGTGCTCTGCAATAAATACTGAAGAATAGTCCATCTCCATATTCAAATTTATTGCCACCTCTCTAATTAGGGCAAAACTTCCATAACAGGTGAAATATTGTCTTACCCTAGATTTCCTAAAAAGCAGAGCCTGAGGCAAGGATTGAATCCTGATGCTTCACTTGGCAGGTGAAGTCCCAGAGCAGAGTCCCATGAGGCTGGGAGTGATGGGCAGCATTGCAAGATCCTGTGTGTTACAGCACTGGCCACCACTTGACAATAAGCTGCAAAGATACAGAGCTAACTACTTAATAGATGTGCCCACCAGGCCAGAGTCTCTAGACAGGCTATACAGAGAAACTGTGGCTTGGGACCAGCCATGGGAAGAAGCAAGGAGTCAGAATTCATCTACCTGGCTCCTTCTCATCTCTTATTTCTACTGGTCAAAGTTTGCCCCAATGGGGACTTAACTCCTCTGCATTTCTGGATTGCATCATCTGGCCCTTTGAGCTGCTGCTCCAGAATTAGATTCCATGCCCCACCACATAGTATCTCATCCAAGTCCTATAGGAAAAGGAGAGGCAAGAAACTCAGGGTGGTGACTGGCCAGTCTGGCTATGCAGCAGGCCCCAGTGATTGGTCACCTCCAGGTGGTGGAGCTGTGCAGTTCCAAACAGAGGAGGAAGGCCAGAGCAGCAGCTGAAATAGAATAAGCAGCTAAGGATCTAGGAGGTGACAGCATTGAGAGAATCTTAGAAGGAGCATAAGAGGTGCCTGATCTGCGTATTTCATATCAGAGTTTCAAATATTATCTTTCACAGGGTGTTACAGGTTGAAGTGTCTTCCCACCAAAAACTCATATGCTGAAGTCCTAATCCCCAGAACCCCCTCAGAGTATGACTGTATTTGGAAACAGGCTCTCTAAAGAGGTAATAAAGGTTAAATAAGGTCATGTGGGTGGGCTCTGATCCAATATGACTGCTGTCCTTATACGAAGAGGAGATTAGGACACAGACACACACAGAGGGAAGACCATGTGAAGACACAGAAAGAAGACAGCCATCTACAAGCAAAGGAGAGGGACCTCAGAAGAAACCAATCCTGCCAACACCTTGATTTTGGTCTTCCAGCCTCCAGAACCATGAAAACTTAAATTTATGTTGTTACTGCAGCTCTAGCAAACTAATACACAAGGATAGATCAGAAATCAATCAGACCAAATTCCACTCTGACTTCCTTTCAGGTCTGTCATTTGTTCACATTCCCTTGCAGTCAATTCCTAGAGCAGCCAAATTATTAACTCTCTGAATCTGCCAGAATGAATGGGCCATCTTAATTTTTTTTAATCAAAATGAGAGTCTCCAATAAAGTATTACATGATTTTGCTAGTAGAATGCAGCAATATATTCAAATAGGCACTATATGTTTTAATGAATAATTTATGCATTGCACTGGTATTAGCTCTACAATTACCTTACTACCACTTGCTGGGACATAGCTACAATTATTCATATATTAGCGTACTGATTATTGAGATTGTGGAGCAACTTCAATTAAGTCAATAAAAGAAATGAAAAAATAAAAGAAGTTATAATGTGTTCTACAAAAAAACTAGAATTAGTAAAATCCACAGTGAAGCCTGATACAAAAAACAATCTAGAAAAAGCAAAATTGGCTGAAATATCAAACATTTACATCTCTGTGATGAATGTCAACCTTATACAATTATTGGTTTATTTAGTTCAGTTGCTGCTTTGGGGATTGAAAAAAATCATGCAAATTGAACAAAATACATTTAAAATTATTGAAGATGGGAGACAAAGGGAAGTTACCATGAGGCAAACAAGAAAAGAACAAACCAAAGCACTGTTTTATTTATACGTTTTATCAGAAGATTTAGTAGTGTCCTACAAACTCTACTTAAGTAGGCTCATTTCCATGATAGCACAAGAAATAAGTATTGTTTTATGCTGCTTTATGTGATATCTTCTTCTCCTTCTCTACCCTTTAGCCGTCTCTTCTTTTGGAAGGTCCTGCGCTATTTTTCTCATGTTTTCCATCCTCTTAACTGCATTTTATCATTTCTCCATTTGGGCAAGCTATTTTGAATCCTACCAACATTCATTTGAGTGCCCTTGTAGGAGGCACTGAGTTAGTGAGAAAGAGGAAGATAAAGCTAGTCCCTGTCCTCAAGGTATTTACTATCTAGAATGAACAACACTTAGAGGTTAGAACCAAATCTATTTAGCTTGCTTACAGTTCCTGCTAATAGAGTACTAGTGCAGGGTGTTTAAATATAAAGTCATTTGACGCCTCTTCCAGCGCCTTCTCACCACCCCCACCACCATGAAAAGCTGCCCTTCAACAGTAAAGTGGATAAATAAATTGTCGTATATAGTCATAAAATGGAAAAGTACAATGCAATGAGAATGAACATTTACAACCACACTAATAATACAGATGAGGGCCGGCCCTGTGGCTTGCCAGTTAAGTGCTCGCGCTCCGCTGCTGACGGCCAGGGTTCAGATCCCAGGCACGCTCCGACGCACCGCTTCTCCGGCCATGCTGAGGCCGTGTCCCACATACAGCAACTAGAAGGATGTGCAACTATGACATACAACTATCTACTGGGGCTTTGGGGAATTAAAAAGAAAGGAGGATTGGCAATAGATGTTAGCTCAGAGCTGGTCTTCCTCAGCAAAAAAGAGGAGGATTAGCACGGATGTTAGCTCAGGGCTGATCTTCCTCACAAAAAATAAATAAATAAATAATAATAATAATACAGATGAATCTCACACGCATAAAGTTGAACAAAAGAAGCAGACATTGAAGGGTGCATGCTGTATAATTCAAGTATATAACGCACAGAAGCAGGCAGAACTAAGCTGTGTTGTTGGAAGTCAGGAAAGGGGTTACTCTAGGGCTAGGTTGTGCGGAGCAGTGACTGGTTAGGAGCAAGGAGAGTGTTCTAGGGTGCTGGTGATGTTCTCTTTCTCGCTCTGAGTACTGGTTAAACAGGTGTGTTCAGTTTGTAAAAATTCATTGAGCTGTGTACTTACAATATGTGCACTTTTCTCTATGTGTATTATATTTCAACGTAAAGTTTTAAAAAATATTACCAAAGTGTGCCCAGCAATACAAAGTTTTTCTAACACTGACCATAATTTTGCTGCAAGTTTTCCTGATTTTTATAGAAACAGATAAGAGTACTTCTTCATGAGAAATCTCTAAGAGAAAGGCATTACTTTGTTCAAAAATGCTTAAATGGGCTTCATAGCAAAGTCCCCTTCACATGTGGGTGAAAGAGGAATTTGCGCAACATAATTGATCGGGGTTTTGTATCCTTTGCCCGTTCCAATTGACAGGCTAAAAGCCCCAGGAAATTAGGTTAAAATAATAAAAACAGTTAAGTCCATTTTTAAAGGCAGCAAAGGGCATTGTGGCTAACAAGAACCCCAAATATGGTACTAGCTGAATGAAGTAAATGTGTTAAATTATTTCTATTTGATGGTGGAAAAAAATGCTCTTTAAAAAACACTCACATCTTCTATGCTAGCACCTATAAAGCAAGAGAGATCTAATGGATTCACCACTAAGTGGGAAATGAACTACTCATGAATACAAAAAAGACGATGAAGTACCTTGTTTAACGCATCTACACAAAAGAATATAAATGGAGTCAACTGGGCCAAATGGGTTTTTTAAAAAAAAAAGTCCCCTTAAGGAACAACACAACAAAAAGAGAATCAATTGAATTTTACAAGATAAAAGAGTGTGTTCTATAGTTTAAGATCTATATTTAATTGGTAGGACTGAAGGTCATGGCGCTTTCCTTCTACGTATATCTACTGTATTTATTATGTTAACATATTATATTTAAAACCAATTCCATGGGTCCAAATTGCAAAAACACAAGAAGAAGAATGTACCAAAGTAAGCATCTTAAAACCTGATTAGCTACACACTAAATCATGAGATGACAGATATAAAATGAATCCACAGTCTATCCTTGATTTCAAACAAGGATTTATGAAAAATGGTTCAGAATATAAAATTATGGAAAACATTACAATACATCAAAGCAAAGCAAGTTTAATTAGGCTTAGTTTGATAATTGCTGAAAACAAAGAACCTGCCTCACAGCATGGCCGGGGTAAAATCCAGCAGTAAGTCCAGTTGATCCAAATTAAAACCGCCCTATCTACCATCCCACATGAATCCTTTTATCTGAAGTCTGCAGAGAACAAAGAATTACAATTCAGCTCAGAATTACAGAGGGCCAGTCTTTTTTCCATCAGGGTTTGCTTTTGGCTAAAACTCGACTATGTTTCATTTTAAAAATGTAACATATAAGGGCTTTAAGGTAAAAGCCAAGAGACTAACCAATGCTAGCAAAAGCCAGTAGCAGATCAGTGTAATTCCTCAGCATATATGGATCCATAGAATCCATTTCCATTTTTCCACATATAAGAGTCATAGAGACACAAAATTCGTCATCTTGTAGCTCAAGTCTTTTCTGAACTATTGATTCTCCAGATGGGAAGCATAGAAATGGACCTCTCAGGAGAATTATAACATCTCCCCCAAATTTAAATAGATTAGGGACATCATGAGATTAATTGGGTTAAAGTGTTATTGCTATGCTAATTTTTCAAAGTGGAAAACGTAACAGGGAATCAGGAAGACTGAAAGGAAGTCAGAGGTGGAGATGGAATGCTGTCAATCTCCAGCTCCCCCTGCCCGGTTCAGGCGCTCATCATCTATCAGCAGAACCATCACCGAGGTCTCCTCTCTGGTGTTCCTGATATCAGGCTCCTCCAGCCACCCACTTTCAACACTCTCGCTCAAATTACAGTTCTAAAAAATAAATACGATCATGTTGTCTGCCCACTTATAAAATTCCACTGAAATTTAAAAAATTCAATCCTCATGTGCAAAACATCCAACCTTACTAACAATAAAAATGCTAATTAAAACAGCAATTAAATATCATTTTTGCTTATCAAATGGGTACAAATGTCAAACAAAAAATGATTAGTGTTGGCAAGAGAGTTATGGAAGAGGCACTTTTATAAATACCTCTAGGAAAAGCATCAATTAGTATAGGCTTTTTGAAAATCAATTTGCCTATATAAAATTATGAGCATTTTTTTTAAAAAAGTCATACACTTTGACCCAACTTCTAAGATTTTATCCTAAAAAGTAGCTAAAGTTATGAACAAAGATTTTTGTACAAGGACAGTGATGGCAGGTTAAAATTACCACCCTTAGCAGAAACATTGTAGAACTCCAACATGAAGAAAATGGTAGCCAGAAGGCCACCTCAGGGCAGACTGGACACCTGTCTCAGTCCACTCAGGCTGCTATAACAAAAATTCCACAGACTGGGTGGCTTATAAACAACAGAAATTTATTTCTCACAGTTCTGGAGACTGGGAAGCCCAAGATCAAGCCACTGGCAGATTCGGTGTCTGGTGAGGGCCCACGTCCTGGCTCATAGACGGCCATCTTCTCACTGTGTCCTCACATGGTGGAAGGGGCAAGAGATATCTCTGGAGTCTCTTTTATAAGGACACCAATTCTATTCATGAGGGTTCCATCCTGATGACCTACTCACCTCCCAAAGGCCCCTCCTCCGAATATATTCACGTTGGGGGTTAGAATTTCAACATATGAATTTGGGAGTGGACACAAACCTTGTCTATAGCAGCACTGCAGGGCAGAACTCAGAATAAGAAATTCTACAGCTAGCGTTGGCTGTGCATACACTGACTACTCTCCAGAGGAAGAAAAGAGAGGAAGCTGATGGCTAAGGCCATGAGTACAGGAGTAGATGAGAAGGAGCAAGTTGTCTCAATTTGCAATGCCCTGTGAAGTTACTGATGCTGCATTCAAAAAATATATTGACTTTTTAATAATACGTATACATAACAAATAATTCAAGTAACATAGAATATACGAAAATAAAATTAAAATTTAGCCCAAACACCACCACATGAAATAAATCATTATTAACACTAAAGTACACATCATTCCAAGCAGCTCTCCATGCATATAAAAAGATAAACTAGATCAAGAAAAATATTTATAAAAATAGGATCTTAATATAACTTCTATTTTTGTTAAAAAGTATAACATTTAGTTTTACATTAAATTTACAGAAGACATAGAAAATAAAGTGAAACTAAAGGAATTGCTGAAGTCTAGATAAATATTTTCACTAGAAACGTTTTGTAAAATTATAAGGAAAAACGAAGTTGAGTCATTTAGTTTAAGATCTGTATATGTTTTTAATTTTAGACAATAGCAATGTGGTTGTAATGAAAGATAAGGAAAATAGCATTTCATATTCCCTTTCATCTTCTTATTTTTGTTAGCTATATTATTCTTTCAATTGGAAGTATATATAATACTACTTACATTCTGTTCTGTCACCATAATTATCATAGTCATTTGATCTAAGGTTTACAACTTTTTTAAAAAGCAAGGGAATGGGAGGCAGCCCTGATGGCCTAGTGGTTAAAGTTTGGTGTGCTCCACTTCAGTGGCCTGAGTTCAGTTCCCAGGTGCGGAACCACACCACTCATCTGTCAGTAGCCATGCTGTGGCAACAGCTCACATAGAAGAACCAGAAGGACATACAACTAGAATATACAACTATGTACTGGGACTTTGAGGAGGAAGAAAAAAAAAAAAGCAAGGGAATGGTAAACACAAGATTCAGGAGAGTTACCTTCTGTTTGGGGAGGTAATCGGATCAAGGAGGAATAGACAGATAAATTCAATCGTGTTGGGTGGCATGTTCACGATTATTCGGGTGTTTCCTCCCAGTCTGTTTTTACACACAGTTACAAAATTGAGATGGTATCACATTCAAAGTTTGCTACTATTGATATCTTCAAAGTGCTGAGAGAAAAATAACCATCAACTGAGGACTATATACCCAGCAACACTATCCTTCAACAATGAAAGTGAAAGTGCTTACTGTGTGGGTATTTGTCCTCTTAGCTGTTATCTTCTATTACCTCAACTTCTGACTTTTTCTTCTGCATGCATTGTGATTACCTCAGGCCTTTTCTCCATATCGGTTATATCAACTTTCAGTGATTCTATTCTACTGATTGATTTTGTTTGTTTGTGGTTTTTTTTTTTTTTTTGGTGAGGAAGATCGCCCCTGAGCTAATATCTGCCAATCTTCCTCTTTTTTTGCTGAGGAAGACCGGGCCTGGGCTAACATCATGCCCATCTTCCTCTACTTTATATGGGACGCCGCCACAGCATGGCTTGACAAGCGGTGCGTCGGTGCGCGCCCGGGATCCAAACCTGGGAACCCTAGGCCACTGCAGCGGAGTGTGCACACTTAAGCAGTTGTGCCACCTGGCAGGCCACTTGTTTGTTTGTTTTGTCATGATTCTGTCTTACTCATCAATTTGTTTTCCCAGTCCCTGTAATCTCTCTTTACATCTCTTTCTGTTACTTTTCATCTTCCTTTGAGCTCTTCCTTTGATGAAGTTGGATTCTTAAATTCTTCTATAATGTGAGGCATTCTTGACAAATTCATCTCTGTTCATTGAGTTTTGTGGGTTATATTTTCTTCAACTGTATTTTTTATGCTACATTCTTCTTCTTTTTAGTATGTTTGCATAGTGTCCATACCATTTCTTTTTATCTTAATCATGCTTAATAAAGACCTCTCCAAACCTTCTATTTTCTCCAGATTGCATTTTTCTTGACTCCTTCCCTGAGTATCTCAACCTGTACATATCTCTGTTTTTCCCCACCAGCGACAGTCTGAGGGCCATGTATTTTATGATTTTCACATGTTGCTCTAAGCTGAGGGTGAGAGGTGCAGTGGATAGGCAGGGCTTGGCTGACCTCAGTACAGTCTTTTCTAGGAAGCCTTGAATGTATTCCTCCTCTGCCTGATTAGGGGTGACTCCTTCTGACTCTGGCCCCAGCTCCAGCACAAAAGAACTATTAAGGCTTCACTTCCAACAGAGTTAACCTTACTTGCTCACTTCCTCTCTCCTTTATTTCCTTGATCCCAGTAACAGAAAGTATAAAGACATCCCCTCAACTAGATAGTCTCCAGATTTGGGCCTATTTCAATTTATAGCACCACCTTCGGGAGGATGTATGTAGGATCAAAGTTAGGTACTGTGCTAGAGTCTTCTTCCTTAGCTGTAACGTTTTGATGTTTGCGGTATTGGTGGCGCACTTTTTCTTGTTTAAATGCTGCTAGTAATTTTTTTTAAACATTTTTTGGTGTTTCATTTTGTTTTTACTTTTTAATGTTGTTGTTCATTTCATTAGGTATCATGGGAGGAAGATTCTGTGATCCAGTTTCACTCTGTCGTCTTCACAAAGATGTCTCCTATAGTCCCAATTATTAAAAATTTTGATTCTGGGTCGCATATCTCTAAAACCTGCTAAACCTGATTAGTATTTCTAACTTAAGAAACTCTCTTTATTAGGGACAAAGACATGCACATTTCTGTATCATACATTGTAAGGGTTGAGACCAAAACAGAATCAGAGTTGAGAAAAGAGACCTATTCATTTACTTAATGAACAACAACAACAACAACAACAAAGTGGCTTCTAGATCTCTAAAGTAGTAAATGTTGTCTGTGGAGCGGCTCTGAGAAATCCACTCAATCCCCTTTATGATGGTTCTTAAGGATCGTTATTTAGAGTCCTCTGTTGACCTCACCCAACTTTAAGTGTTCCTGTATTATAAGCATCTGGAGCTACAAGACCTTGAATTAATCAGTCAATTAGTGTTTACTGAGTACCTACTATACACTCAACTCTGCACCCAGTGCTCTGGGAGACTAGTGAAAAGTGAACAGTCTCTGCCCTCATAGAACTTACCAGTTAGGGAGATGTGTTTCTCCAAAACAGTGGTGTAACAGTTCAAAACCAGAGCTCTACTCTAGGCTCTGACTCAGTCTGAAGGTTTGATTAGATTGATTAAATCCATTGGGAAGGCCCTGAGAGGTTGTTTTGTCCGACTTCCCGCATTGAAGCACTCATCATAAATGCCTATTTGTTGAGCAGCCATTGCCAGTGGTTAACGGATAAGTGAAAGTGACACTTTTAAAATGGGAAATTATTGAGCTCTTTGTGTGTAAAAGGTTTTTGAACTACCTATTAGTCAACCAGTTCTCCCTCAGAAGCACAGAAAACTATCATTTTGAGTCACATTGAGTCAACCACAGGCTCATCAATGCTACTTTGACTCAGTGAGACAAAAATTGGTTTATGTTGAGCAAGAGGTGAGATGCACCCATCTCTGCTACCATTTTAGTTTCTCTAAAACGTAATGTGTGCTTGTCACCCATGAGTCAAAATCAATCTAAATTTATTTTTAATAATCAATTAATTTTTTAACAGACATTCCAGCTTAGGTGGCAGTCTAATATAAAAGGAAGTATGGGATCTATCAAATGGGAGAAGATATTTGCAAATCATGTATCCAATAAGAGATTAATATCCAAAAAACGTAAAGAACTCATACAACTCAACAACAACAAACAACTGATTTAACCCAATCAAAAACTTCAGAGGATGTGAATAGACATTTTTCGAAAGAAGACATACAGATGGCCCACAGGCACATGTGAAAATGCTCAACATCACTGATCATCAGGGAGATGCAACTCAAAACCAAATGAGATATCACCTCATGCCTGTTATAATGGCTATTATCAAAAAGACAAGAAATAACTAGTGTTGGAGAGGATGTGGAGAAAAGGGAACCCTTATACACTGCTGGTGAGAATGTAAATTGGTGCAGCCATTATGGAAAACAGTATGGAGATTCCTTAAAAAATTAAGAATAGGTATTCCAGCTATTGAACTTCTGAGCATCTATTCAAAGAATACAAAAACACTAATTCAAAAAGGTATATGCATCCTTATGTTTATTGCAGCATTATTTACAATAGCCAAGGTATGGAAACAACCTGAGTGCCCATCGACAGATGAATGGATGAAGAAGATGTGGTATATGTATACAATGGAATACTACTCAGCCATAAAAAAGATGAAACCTTGCCATTTTCAACAACATGGATGGAACTTCAGTGTATTATGCTAAGGAAAATAAGTCATATGATTTCATTCATATGTAGAATATAAAAAAAAAACAACGGGCTAGCCCAGTGGCGTACTGGTTAAGTTTGCACGCTCTGCTTCTGCAGCCCCAGGTTCACGGGTTCAGATCCCAGGCACGGATCTATGCACCTTTCTATGCACAATCTATGCACGGATCTATGCATCATGGCATCAAGCCATGCTGTGGTGGCATCCCATATAAAGTAGAGGAAGATGGACACGGATGTTAGCCCAGGGCCAGTCTTCCTCAGCAAAAAGAGGAGAGTTGGCAATGGACGTTAGCTCAGGGCTAAACTTCCTCACAAAAAAACAAAACAAAAACAAACTCATAGAGGCAGACAACAGATTGGTGGTTACCAGAGGGGAAGGGTGAAATGGGTAAAGGTGCTCAATTGTATGGTGACGGATGGAAACTAGACTTTTGATGGTGAGCACGCTGTAGTATATACAGATGTCAAGTTATAATGTTGTACACCTGAAACCTATGTAATGTACCAATGTTGCCTCAATTAAAATAAATGAACGAATAGAAGTATGGAACCAATCCTGGGTTCAAAATCCAGCTTTGCCATTTCTAGCTCTGTGACCTTGCACTGCAGGTTTCTCATGTGCGAAATTGGGCTATGAAGACCTACCTGTGGAGGTTGTTGTGAGGATTAACGTAATCGTTCAGAGAAAGCACCCAGCACATAGCACTGCTCATAACTATTAGTGCTCTCCTCTTCTTTATCTGAGAGTTTCTCTACATTTATGGCCTTATTGGGGCCCCCAAATTTTAGTGATCTAAGATTTCATTCATTTGGTCTTTACTAAATCTTTGGTGAGTCCAAGATAGTGTAGCAGTTTAGAAGGTGGAGAGAGTAATGAGATTAACAAGGGCTCCATGAAGGATATAAAAAAACTAGAGCTGAATCTTAACAAATACACAGGCTTTGGGTAGGCTGCGAAGAGACGGAAAGACAAGACAGAGGTGGGACCTACGTGAGCAAAGTTGAGGAGGCGGAAACGAATGTGGCAACAACCTGACTCTAGCAAGAAGGGAGGCAAAGGAATGAACATTTTTAGAGAATCTGCTCTGTGCCAAGAACGTTTGTGGGCTCGTTTAGGGAAATCATTGCATTTGCTCCCCCTAACAAGCCTATTAAATAGATTCATTTATTGGTTCCTCAATTTTTTATTAAGAGGCTACAACTTTTTTTCAAAGGAGATGAGAAACTTGCTACAGGGGCCGGCCCAGTGGCGCAGCGGTTCAGTTCTAGCGCTCCGCTTCGGTGGCCTGGGGTTGGCTGGTTCAAATCCCGGGTGCGCACCAAGGCACCACTTGTTAAGCCATGTTTTGGTGGCATCCCATATAAAGTAGAGGAAGATGGGCATGGATGTTAGCCCAGGGCCAATCTTCCTTGGCAAAAAGAGGAGGATTGGCATCGGATGTTAGCTCAGGGCTAATCTTCCTCAGAAAAGAAAAGAAGAAAAGAAAAAGGAAAAGAAAAGAAAAGAAAAGAAAAGAAAACTTGCTACAGGCCACGCAGTCAACAAGCAGCAGAGCTACAATTCACACCCAGAGCCCGCCTGCCCTGAGCTTATGTTTTTCCAACTGCAAGTTGCTCCCTCCACAGGTGAGCTAATTAGATAATTAGACTGAGGATATATTACAGAGGACTAGAAATCCAGGTAGATGAGTTTAGAATTGTTGCTATGGGCAGTTAGAACCCCTTGAAATGTCCAGATAAATAGTAGTTGGCTATTCTATTGCCCCATTAATTGAATTATAAGTACATTAGCCAGCCATGTATAGGTATATCATTTCTCAATGATTAAATAAATGGTAAGATATAGTTTTTGTTAATCTCGATTAAAGGAGACTTGGCAACTGAATGCAACAACCAATCCTACACTGGATTCCAGACTGGCAGAAAAAGAAGAAAAAGAAATTAGAAAAAGTATTTTTTTGTCACTGTTATTTTTAAGATTTGGGAATTAGTGCCTTCGTCAAATATTTAAGGTCTAAAGAAAAATTACTTTTTGAAACAAAATCTACCATAGCACTTATCTCTTTAAAAAAAAATCAAATTTAATTTATCCAGAATGTAGGAAGAAAGAGGGAAATTTAATGAGCACCTAATATGTTCTAGGCCCTTTGCAAATTTTTTCATTTAATCTTCAAAACAAGCCTTCAGGGTGGATTTTATCCTCATTTTTCAAATGATGAAATTAGGGTCAAAGCACTCAAATAAGTTCCTAAGGCAAGTGGTGGAAACTGGATTTGAATCCAGGTATATTTAATATCTATGGTGTCAAATTAAACATTCATCAGTAAATATTTAAAAGGTATGAAAATATCACAATCTCATTACTTATATGTATAATAAAAATGCACTCATATAAAACATATTATATTTGGTATTAAACAAATGCTAGTTAAGTCCACCCTTTTCCAGGATCATTCTAAAAGCATAGTTTGGGGGGCCGGCCCCCTGGCTTAGCGGTTAAGTCCGCGCGCTCCACTACTGGCGGCCCGGGTTCAGACCCCGGCCCGCACTGACGCACCGCTTCTCTGGCCATGCTGAGGCCACGTCCCACATACAGCAACTAGAAGGATGTGCAACTATGACATACAACTATCTACTGGGGCTTTGGGGACAAAAAAGGAAGAGGATTGGCAACAGATGTTAGCTCAGAGCCAGTCTTCCTCAGCAAAAAGAGGAGGATTAGCATGGATGTTAGCTCAGGGCTGATCTTCCTCACAAAAAATAAATAAATAAATAAAAGCATAGTTTGGGTTATTTGTCATTGAATGCATTGTCTTACACGTCCCTTACGAAGCTTCAATGAATGAGGTGAATCACCAACTATAGAAGCTGAATCGTGAAGCAAATAAAGGAGAAGCTGCCACAGAAACTACTGACCAGATCCCCACCTGACTGCAGCTGCTGACCCTACCTGTTAGATTCTGATTTTCACTCTACATAACCTTGCAATCACACACACACGCACGCACACACACCCACACACCCCACATGTGATTGCAGCTAGTCCCTTACTCCCTACCCACCCAAACCTATGCATACACTCCCAACTAGCGACTCTGTCCTGCCCTCCTTGTTTTTCCTGCCCCATCAGCACTGTTATCAAAGAAGGACTACAGACGCTCAGGGCCCACAGCGAAACACGACCACCCACTGTCCCACTTCCACGGGTTTGTATCTCCACAGGTAATTTCACCCAACAATGCACTTCACTGATTTGATTTCCTTTGTCACATTCTCTATTGTGATTCCACGCAGACCTAAGTGATGTTAAACCAGGCTAAGAATGCGTTTGGAGATCATGTAGAATGGAACTGAATGTAAGAAGAGGTGTCAATTACCATAGACTTGTTCATCTTTTCCCTGCCATGGTGGCATTTGAAATTTTTCTATTACTTATTTAGATTCCAATCTCTGAGCTTCCCTCTCCTTTCTTCCAGCTTCTAAGTCAAACAGATTTTTCTCAGCAAAATAACCCTTCAGTTACTAGCAGGGACAGGCTGGTATGTGGGCTACAGCAGATGTACAAGACAAGCTCTACAGGCACGTTAAAGGGTTCAGTGTCAAGATAAAATTTATGTAATGCAGCGTTTCCTCTCAAGTGCAATTTATCATCCCTTAGATGTTGAACCTCTTATAAATATTAGATTCTCTTTTTTCACAAACCCTGTTTGTTATTTTACCCTTGGTTCAGGACAGGCTTTGAAATTAGATTGACTCGTTTCATTTCTGCTTGCAAATTCACTTTCTTTACTTCCAATTCTAATTTTTTTCCTTTGCCTTGAAATTCAATTTATATTCTAACACTTTGAGAAACAATGTCAATTAGAATTTGGCACTTTTGTGGAAGCTATTTGCTCCAAAATGCCTTTTAGCACATCTGCATCAATGCAGTGTCTATTGGTGGACTCACATCCTAGGAAACTGATGGCGACTACTGATGGTGTGTGACAATATCTCTGATGTCGTGAAGCCTTTCCTGTGACTGAGCAAAGAGACCCAGTTGCTTCTAAAGTTATTAAGTCCAATGATGGTAAACTATTAGAGCTCAAAGCTGTAGGTGCCTGCTGATTCTATGGTGGCAAGATTGGGGAAAGAAGTAGTAGTCACAGAGCATGATCTTAGAGAGTGATTATCAGGTCCTGGCCCAGAGAAGACCCCAGGTCATGTCACAGTAGCATGTCCAAAGAGGTTGGCAAAACCAGGGCCTCCTGAGGTAAGAATTGGAAATACAGTGCATAACCAATGGATGTCAGAAATCAGAGGAAGATGCACTGGATGTACAGTGGATCAGAAAAGCAAGCTAGATGGTGAATGAGGCAAATTCTGGAAAGGGGCTAACGTCCTCTGCTGGTTCCCTTCTTTTTATAAGGGCTTGGAAGGGGCGTAATTCTGAGATCGTCCAGCCCTACACCTGTGCTGAACAAGGCCCAGAAACATGCAGCTGCGTGTGAGGCGTTCGGCGGTTTACTCAACTGAAATTAATCACTCGCTCCCAAAACTCCCACAGCATTTGTTACCTTATTTACAGCCCTTGAAATAATGGATGTGGAAGTGCTTTGTAAACTGAAAAGCACTGTACAAATGTCAGGTGTTGGGGGTTTAGCAGGGGAGCAATAGATAATGCGTCTCTTCCATTCCTGAGTCAGGAACAAATTGAGAGAGAGACAAGGGGAGTCAGCCAGACGGAGATCAACTTGTCAGACCTAGTACTGACAGCAGCTGGTTCAGATGCATGGCCACAATGAACTTCCTCATACTTTGCCCCAGAATTAAACTTATCCAGCCAGTCAAGGCCGATTGCATGCATGCTGGAGACAGGCTGACCAAGGAGACCAAGCTAATCAGAGGAGCCATTTCTCCTCCCCTGGGGAGGCAAGACTGAGGGGGCAGAGTGAGGGGAGGCCAGAGTGTCACTCTAAGTCCCTCCACATAGGAAAACAAAGAGAGAGAAACAGAAAGTCCATTCACCATAAAGGACTTTCTGTGCTTCATGCTGCAGTTACGTATACTTGGCAGGCTCCAGGCTAGATGCTAGGGATGTAGAGACCAATGAGATCTCAGGGAGTTTGTAATCTAGTAGAAACTATTAACAATCCAAAGTGATAGCCATACACTAGGAAGGGTAAGTTCATTCTGCCTGGGTGAGCTGTAGAAGGTTTCACAGAGCTGGTGATAATTGAGTTGGATCTTGGAGTATGTGTAGGAGTTCACCAGATGGAACAGAAAGGGAAATATTCCCAGCAAAGGAAAGAGAGCAAGGCAGAGACAGGAAAGCTAAAACTCTTTGTGGAATGAAATGAGGCACAAATAAACAAACACACAAAGGCATTTGAAAGTACAAAGCTATATATTATCATATCTTACTTTTCTGTACACCAAGGTTGAAGGCAAAATTCAGATTAATGTCCATGCTTTTATCTCAAGATTAAGCAGCATACTTTTCCTTTCTAATCCTATTTAACATATATAATGAAAACTTTTGGAATTTGCTTGTTTCTTTATTTAAAAGTAAGTCTAAAAACTGTCTTGAAGAAGACACAACCTTTATGAACCAAGACATATGTGGTTCAGTCTTGGAGCTCTTTACCAAAAAGTACAGTTCAATAGACAATAGAAAACAAGAGAGGATATTATTATTTACTCATGTCTCTTGGAACATTAAAAGGAATTTACATAGGCTACAGTAACATTTGGTAAAATCCCATTTCTTATTCTATCTACTTCTCTCACACTCAAAATCTGATCAGAACCTCTCTCCTCAACAGCCCCCTCCAAAACAAATAAAGCCTCCTTCAGGTAGGGGAAGGGAACACCTCCACCTTAGTCATTTATGTCCTAACATACATATTTGCAATATATATGAGATATGTGATATATACAAGCTATGTAGGTGAGAATATAAATTCCCATTCAATATATAGAGAATTCATTGGTCATTCAAGAGTAGAATCCACATCCAAACATATTTCCCATTGCTTTCCAGACATTGAAAAGCAAAACATTTTGGCCTCTTCCTCCAAGTTTAAATTTTTAGGATCCTCTTTCATGGATTTGTTATAATTTTGTTTTTGAGCAGCTTCTTTCATCCTAGGGAATGGAACTGCATCCATCTGTCATCTGAACTTTTTCAAATAAGCTTTCCCCAAAGTCTGAGTACAGTGGTTGCTTATAAACTCTAAGAGATCAAAGTCACTTTCTCCAACTGTTTTCATCATGTCCACTTCACCAGACACTTTTCCCCATTCTAAGGATGCCTCAGGGCATGTGCCTTTCACCAGCCTCTGTCCCCACCTGGCCTTGCTAATCTGTTCAGGGGTTATCTGTTAAACCTAATGACTTAGCTGGGCTTCACACCAGCATCCTCAACAAATAAACACCAGTCAGAACTCTTGACCAGAATATTTCTAAATGTCAGCTTGTCCCCACTCTCCACATGGCTGTGCTTCTGTTCCCAGGGGCCCATTGTTCTGGCATGGTTATGACTCAGAGCACCAAATTGCTCAGGAAAAAAATATATCTGTAGCAAAATGACAAAGAGTTAATATATTTAATATAGTAAAAGACAATACAAAAAAATTAAGACCTTCAATTGAAAGTGGATAAACAAACAATTCACCAAAATTAAATACAAATGATTAACTAACTCAGGTGAAATTTTCACCCTCTCAAGTAATCAAAGCAATACAAATTGAAACAATGATAAGATAAAATTTGATAACAAAGATATTTAAAAGATGACATCCAATTCTGTCAAAGGTTTAGGAAGACAGATATTCTCACACACTTCTGGTAAATTGGTATAATCTTTGATGAAAGCAATTTCAGAGTATTTGCTTCCAATTTTATGATTCTGACATAAGGATAAAATGGGAATAAAAATGTATACACGAGGATACTCTTCATTATTTGTATTACTCAGCATTATCTGTAGTAGCAATAAAATTAGAAATATCTTATACTCTATTTTTAGACAAATAGTTAAATAAATTATCATTTAGGATGCTGATAAAGATTCTAATGCATAAGATAATATTTATATATGTATGTATGTGTAATATAATTATAGAAATACAGGTAGATATGCATAGAAAAAGGAAATACACTAAAATATTAACTATGATGGAGTTTAAAATGATGGAACTATGCGTTATGTTTTATCTTACCCTAGCTGTCCTATGTTATTCAAATTTTATTTAATAAGAATGTGTTATATCTATAGTAAGGTGGGAAATTTTTTAAAAGATTTGAATTGAGAATCAAGAGACCTGGTTTCTAGTCCAAGTTCTGCCACTAAATAAATTATTGAGCTTTGGATAATTCACATCATCTCTCTGAGCCTAATTTTTCAAATCTGAAAATGTGGTGGCTTTGCAATGTGTCAGCTTGGCAAGACTGAACTTGTTCCTAAAAGTCCTTTTTCTGTAAATTCTCAGCTAGGGCAGCAGCCATATTGTTCTTATGCTCAGCGGGCCCATGCAAGCGACCAGTAGCTCATGTACATTGTCACTTATCTGCTGGCTCAGCTTGTTGACATAGGGCAGCAGTGAGTCCTGAAGTTTCTCTGTCTTCCCTCAGATCTTCATTCAACTTCTTCATGTCCTGGACTAGATGTGTGCTTACGTGTGTAATGAAGGGCGCCAGCTTCTTCAGTGGGACATCCACACCATCAAGATCAAAGGCAACAAGAACAGACATAGGCTTTAGTCCATCCTTGTGGGTTCCAGCTCATTCATCTGGGTTCCATCTTGTCCAGACTGTCCCCTGCTTTACATTTATCTTTCCTGCCCACCCTGCAATACTCAAATCCCAGGATCAAACACAAAGACAACAGCCATAGAGAGAATTTTTAATCACCTCCCACAATTGTGTAAGGTCAAATTCCTGTAATAAATAAATGAATACCTAGTGGTCATGCTTCTCTGATTGAACCATGATTGATATAGAAAGTAAGAGGTGGATGGGATTTGTTTATTAAAGTCCAAGTTTCCTTCCAGTTCTAAACTAGAGGATTCTAAAGTAAGCTCCAAGTTTCTTCATACCCATAATCAATTGAAAATCCAGAGAACCATCTTCTCTACACAAAATTAACATCAGCATAAAGTTGGGTGGTTCAGGATGAGGAGCCAAGCACACATGGGTATCTCCTCTCCTAAAGGAGCATCCACCTAGAATATAAATGAAGGGTCTGCAGTACCTGAAGAACTCTAGCTGTGAGATAAGAAGTGACACTGCACAGGTGTGAGAAGCAGTGTTGAGAACTCCAGGAGCAATTGAAGACCAGCCTATCAGATCTTACCCTTCAATCCCCAACTCTTCCCTACCCCAGTGAGCAGAACTGCCACAATCAGGTACTTCTCCCTGGCCAAAAATTGAGTTCTTCTTAATTAAAAAAAGAAAGTTGTTCTCAACTTTAAATGGTGTCTGGGGGAAATTAGGGCACCTACTAAGCAGTGTCACCACAGAGTGGCCTTCCTTTTAATTCCATGTTGAGGTCCCCAGCATAACAGCCTGCTCCCCACCTGTCTCATTCAAAAGCCTGACAGTCAACAACCCCAGTTATATATACAGACTCCCAATTCAGTCTCTATGATTTGCTATTAAATGTAAACAAATATTTGCAAATGTAAATGAAAAAAAATCAAGCAGAAAAACTACCTCTCCCCCCACCCCCCAAAAAAACAAAGATAATTCATGGCACAGAAGAGAACTAAAAACACATGCGAAACAAAATCTGTAAAACCAAGAACTATATTCTATGAATAAACGAGCCATGAAGGAATAAGAAAGAACTCTTAGAATTCAAAAATCTGGCTATATGATTGCTGAAATTTTGAAAGTGCAATAGAAGGATTGAAAGATAAATTTGAGAGTGTCTTCCAGAGTACAGGAAGAAGAAAAAAAAAGATTTGAAAAATACGAGAGAAATTTTAAGAGCAAGAGATTAAACCAAGAAGTCCAACATGAGATTAACAAATATTCTAGAAAGAGGTAACATAGAGAGCAGGAGGGAAGAAATTATTGAGGAAATAATATAAGAGAACATACTAGAGTTGAAGGACACAAGCTTTAGATTAAAGAGAGAGCCCTTGAGTAAAGGCTCAAAGGATAAAAAAAGACTCCCATCTATACCTGGCATTATGAAATTTCAGAGATTGTTAAAGTATGCAGAAAAAAAGAAAAATATATATAATAATATAAATATAATAAAGCAACAACAATAGAAATATGACTTAAAGTTTGAAAAAGTTGAAGCTATGATAAAGGCAAGTTTGTTGTTACATGCCATCAAGTCAGCTCTGGCGACCCTATGAATAGGTGATGTTCACAATGTCCTGTCCTCAACAGCCCTACTCAGCTTCTGTAGACTCATGCCAATAGCTTCCTTTATGGAGTCAATCCATCTGGGGAGTGTAAAAAATTAACTATCTATTCAAACTAAATGTTAGGTACAATCACCACTGAGTGGCAAAGTGGCGATGACATTACATGCATAGAGAATAAACTCAAGTGTGGTACTTTGCACATCAGTGAACAATATTTGCATGATCATAATAATGTAAATAATGCTTCCTGATTTTAAGCTTATAGAATCAACATATAGCGAAATCTTGGAAGAATTCACAATGGTTCCAGAATACAATGTAGCTGTTACCAACTTTGAAGTGGAAGGAAGCGGGAGAGGTGGAAGGAAGGATGAGAGAAGAGGTTTCCTCATCATATAAAATGAAGAGTCAAGATACAGTGGCTGGAATAAGAAACGAAGAGTATGCTGTTTATAGCTGCAGAAGTCATCCAGGGAAGAAGATATCAAGCATAGTCATAGAACTCTGTTGGGCCAGACAGGGTAGGAATGATCTGATCTTCCTCTATTATGAAAAGAAGCTGATACTGATGAATAAAGAAGCAATGATATAAGTCTGTTTCTATTATTATATTATTATTTGTTTTAGAGACTATAAAAGTGACTAACCAAAAGAACCCAAAACAGGAATGGTTGCAAAAAGTGGTTGCCTTGGGGAACAAGACCAGGAGTACAGATGATACATGCTTGGAGCTGAGGAGGGCCTGCCTGCAGAGAGGAACCAGGATTGGGAGACAGAGAAAGAGAACAATCTAGATCCGATGATGATATTGTTAGAGTCTCTCGGTGAAGCTGAGTGCGGAACTGGATTTTTAATTATGTAAGCTGTCTTAGTTTGTTCAGGCTACTATGACAAAATGCCATAAACCGGGCAGCTTATAAATGACAGAAGTTTATTTCTCACAGTTCTAGAGTCTGGGAAGTCCAAGATCAAGATCCTGGCAGATTAATTGTCTAGTGAGAGCCAGCTTCCTCATAATCTTCTCACTGTGTCCTCATGTGGCAGAAGGGGTGAGGTTTCTCTCTGGGGCCTCTTATACAAAGGGCACTAATCCCATTCATGAGGGCTCCACCCTCAGGACCTAATCACCTCCCCAAAGCCCCACCTCCTAATACTATCCCATCAGGGGTTAGAATTTCAACATATGAATATGGAGGGGCGTGACACATTCAGACCATAGCATAAGCCAATAGAGTCTTCTCTTGAGTTGGTTTCTGGAACTTCCCTTAAAAATGCCCAATATGCACCAACTGTCCCTCTCCCTCCATTCCCTCCCTCCCTCCCTCTGGTTGAAGTCTTTGCCTTCCTGTCTTTTTTTTTGTGTGTGTGTGTGTGTGTGTGAGGAAGGTCAGCTCTGAGCTAACATCCATGCCAATCCTCCTCTTTTTGCTGAGGAAGACTGGCCCTGGGCTGACATCCGTGCCCATCTTCCTCCACTTTATGTGGGATGCCGCCACAGCATGGCCTGAGAAGCAATACGTCGGTGTGTGCCCGGGATCCAAACCCGGGCTGCCAGCAGTGGAGCACACGCACTTAACCGCTACACCACAGGGCCGGACCCTTTGCCTTCGTGTCTTTACAAACCTGCATTGTTGGATGCCTTGTGTTGTATATTTGCATAACAAGTTGGAAGTTCCTAGTTATGTGAATTAATAATAGAAATATTTCTCAATTGGTAAGTCCAGGTTTATCTAGCAATGCTATCTTTAAAAATAAAGAGGTACTATTGATTTGAAGAGACCAGATTGGCTGCCTAAATTGAGTTTCTGAGCTTGGGGCCTCTCTGGTAGCCACAATAAGAATATTCTTGAATTGAGTCCCAAAGCTCCGCCTGATGAACAAAATGCATTACTGTCTTTTTCTCATTCTTAGAATCATAAAGTCAGGGAATCTCAGAAATGAAAGGGTCTTGGAGATCACGTGGTCTAACACCCCCAGTTTTACATGTGAGAAACTGGGACCCTGAGAAGTTAAGTAGTTTGCTCAGAGGACATGCTAAGAGTCAGTGGCAGATGCAGGACTGGAACTTGTAGTTAAGTCTTTGGGGGCTAGGGGAGCGGAAGAAGGCAGATAATGGCAAAATGATAACATCAAGTCTGCAGAGTCAAAGAAGGGACATAAACAGGGATACAAAGTGGCCTTGGGTGGCCCTCCCCAGAGACATCCCTGCCCAGTGCTTTCCCTGACTGAGGCCAGTTTCAGGCAGTTCTGAGGCCCTTCTGAAGCTAAGACGCTGGACCTGGGAGGCCGGGACATCTGAGGTGGGCAAATCCTTCCTGCTTCCTCTGGATGTGTAGAACACATGCAAAGACGCCCCTCAGCCCGCTTCACTGAGGCTGGCAGCATCCCGGCACGGGGCAGTGCTCTCTGGGTCGTTCTGCTAGGTTTTTAAACTCTTCTCAGTCAGAGAAACTTTTTTTCCAAACCTAATCAATAGTAAATTATAGTCTTATATAAATGTTAGAGAATAGCATTAAAGGAACCTCTAAAGGAGAAAAAAGAACTACTCTTAGTCTCACTATCTTCACCCAATAACTGACTTCCTTTTTGCTTTTTCTTTTCTGGCTTCTGCCCATGTGCACACTTAATTTTGCTTGGTTGTAATCAGAAGGAGCATACAATTTTGTATTAAAGCAATAAAGTTTTAATGATATATAGATATAGAAGGCAAATGGCTATAAAGCAAAATTTATGCAGGTTTGTAGGGGAAAATCCATTTTAAAGGGGAAAGTATAGGATAATAGCACATATTAGAGCAGTACATTTGGGATAGTGCTTATAAAGATGTTAATAAAATTCCTATTCTTTCCTTTTTATATCATTCCTTAACCAAGTCGTGGGGAAATAAAGGTAATATATGTTCAGCCTATATTTGTACCATTTGATTTCTAAAACAATCATGGTGGTTAAGGAGGAAAAAAATCATAGATCTTAGCGCCAGAAGGGACCTTGGAGATATTACATTCAACCCAGTGAGAGGCAAATTGTCCATAGTATTTGGAATTATGTAAGCAAGTCTCGGTTTTTGTATCCCTCTGTCTCACCATGCAAATCCAGCTAAGCTCCAGTAATAAGTCAACAAGCATTTATCTATTACTTACCATGAGTCTAGTGCTGGCCTTTATTAGGGGTTACAAAATGGTAGACTCTGTGGCCACAAGGTTCTAACAAACTCCTTGAAACATTGAGGCAAACATCCATTAAACTGTCAGTGAATTCAACTGACATATTATATATTTCATTGTCATTTTGTTTTCTGTCTGTATTCTCCTGTTAGAAGGTAAGCCCCATGAGGGCAAGAACTTTGTCTGTCTTGCTCACTGCTGCATCAGCTACCCCTCTGTCTTAGTCATCTTAGGCTGCTATAACAAAAATACCATAGATTGGATGGCTTAAACAACAAACATTCATTTCTCACAACTCTGGAGGCTGGGAAGCCCAAGATCAAGGTGCCGGCAGATCTGGTGTCTGGTGAGGCCCTCTTCCCAGCTTGGAGACAGCCACCTTCTCACTGTGTCCTCACATGGCAGAAAGAGAGCTCTGGTCTCTTCATCCCCTTATAAGGGCACCAATCTTGTTATGGGGGTTCCACTCATGACTTCATCCAAACCCAATTACCTCCCAAAGGCCCTATCTCCAAACACCACCATATGGGGAATTAGGGCCTCAACATAGGAATTTGGGGGAGACACAAACCTTCAGTCCATAGCACCCTCCTACAGGGCCTGACCATTGTGGCTCCCAATATGTCAGCTGATTCCCACTTTCTGTTGCATTCTTACTAGATTTGCAGCCCGACAGCCTCCTAGCAGCTTTCTTGTTTTCCCTCCAGTTCTAGATCGCAAGCTAACTGGTCTTTTCCATCTTTGTATCTCAAATAACATGTCAGATTTTATTATTTGAGAAGATGGGCAGTCTTTGAATCTCTCATAACTATTCCACATGGATACAGTAATGAGAAGGCTAATTGATTCATGTGAACTCTCCTCCTGGCTTCCCAAAATTTAGTCATGGATGGCACCTGTACCTACAACAGTGTATTGGTCAGGATAAGGCACAAAGAACACAGTCCGCTCTCACTGATTTGAACAGGAAGGGATTTACAACAAAGAGTTACATGCATGACTCACAGTATCAGAGACAAAGAGCTTTAGAGAGAGACTCTACACTGAGCTTCCAGAAACAACTTCCAAAATCACACCGCAGAACTGGACCGCCAAGTTTCGTGCCACGATCAGGAAATTCCGGGTTGAATCAAGAAGCTACCACTACACTCACAAATCTAAAACCATACCACCCCTACTGCAGTGCAGTCTCCCACTAGCACAGCTGATTGGTATCATCTAAATCACATCCAGAAATGTAACTGCAAGGGAGTCTGGGGAATGTCCTTCTTGGCTTTCCAAGCTCTATGATACTAGGCACTCTAGAGAGAGGGAGGTTGAAATAGAGCCTGAGGGATCCCAGCCACGTTATCTTCCACACAGTTGTTGTTAGTGCCATCGAGTTGATTCCGACTCCTAGCGCCCCTGTGTACAGCAGAGTGGAACCCTGCCCGGTCTTTTTGCCCCATCCTCTCACCTTCTGGCGGTATATCAGACAGCGATCTCCTGCTATTCATAGGATTTTCACGGCCAATTTTTTTGGACGTGGGTGGCCAGGTCCTTCTTCCTCGTCTGTCTTAGTCTGGAAGTTCCACCGAACTGTCCACCATGGGTGACCCTGCTGGTACTTGAAATACCAGGGGCATAGCTTTCAGCGTCACGGCAACACACAGCCACCACAGTGTGACAACCAACAGACAGGTGTTGTGGTTCCCCAACCGGCAAACGAACCCAGGCGTGGCTGTGAGAGTGCCAAATCTTAACCACTAGACCACCAGGGCTGGATCTTCCACTCAGAGAGGGAGGGAAATGCACCAAAATTAAGGGAGTGACCTTTGTGTGCTCCCTCTTTCTACTCCTTTCACTTAGAGCAATTAATTTTCTTAGTCAATAAATATTTTTTCCTGTTTTATTGAGATAAAATTGACATATAACATGCATAAGTTTAAGGTGTACAACATAGTGATTTGATATATGTATACATTGTGAAATGATCACCACAATAAGCCTAGTTGACGCCCACCACTTCACATAGTTACAATTTTTTTCCCTTTTAATGAGATCTTTTAAGATCTACTCTGTTAGCAACTTTCAAACATGTAATACAGTATTATTAACTGTAGTCATCATGTTCTACATTCCATCCCCAGAACTTATTTATCTTATAGCTGGACGCTTGTACCTTTCGACCACCTTCACCAAATTCCCCCACCCTCCACCTCTGGCTACCACAAATCTGATCTCTGTTTCCATGAGTTTGTTTTTTTTAGATTCCACATATAAGTGAGATCATACAGTATTTATCTTCCTCTGTCTGACTTATTTCACTTAGCATAAGACCCTCAATGTCCATCCATGTTGTTGCAAATGGCAGGATTTCCTTTTTTATGGCTGAATAGTATTCCATCGTATATATATACCACATTTTCTTTTGATTACTCAAAAGATTACTCATGTTAATTAGTCAACAAATATTCATTGAGCCTCTGCTATGAATCAAATGCCATGCTAGGGGCTGGGAACACCAAGATGAGTACAACACTGGACACCTTAAAAAACCCACAGTCGAGCCAGCCCTGATAGCCTAGTGGCTAAAAAAGCAGAGCCTTTGGCACGTTCTGCTTCAGCAGCCTGGGTTCAGTCTCTGGGCATGGAACCACACCATTTGTCTGTCAGTAGCCATGCTGTGGCAGTAGCTACCATAGAAGGACTTACAACTAGAATACACAACCATGTACTGGGACTTTGGGGAGGAAAAGAAAAGAGAGAGGAAGATTGGCAACAGATGTTAGCTCAGGGTGAATCTTTCCCAGCACAAATTAAAAAGAAAAGAAAATAAACCCACAGTCTCGTGGAAGAAACAAGTGGATAAGCCAGTAGTGACAAGAGAGAAAGTGTTCCTAGTGGAGACTTGCACAAAGTGCTGAGGGAGCCCAGATGAAGCTGTGCACGCTCTGGGTTCCTCTCCTCTAAGCAAACCAGATTTCTACTACTTCTTTTGATGGAATCCTAGTTTTTTTCAAAGTACTTTCTCTGAATGAGCTCTGCTGTGAGAGTCAAGGCAATCAAAGTTGTAAATCACTGGAAACCTGGCCATGTTCCTTCAAGTATGTTGTGTTGTCACTTTTCTCATTGTCATTGTTGTTGTTTTAATGAAAACCAAAACACCGTTAAGTAAATGTTAATATAGCTTTTCTTGTGTATGTATTTTTATGTATGTTTACGTAGTTCTGCTTATATCTGTATATATGTGTCCCTACATAAACTGACATTTGTACCCATGAATGTTCGTGGAGGGATGTGTAGCTGCCTAGGGCTGTCGCTCCATAAATGTGTATCTGTGTGCATGGTCCTTCAGCTTGCTTGTTGTTTGTAAAAATGCATGAATGTAGATGAAAGTTCAATGAAGGTCAAGTATGAATAAATAAATTCAAGGAGGTGTCAGGGAAGAGGGGGAAATATATATGTGTAGGAATCGTATGTGATTGATTCTCACACTGAATTGTGAGGGTTGTCTTTAAGAGCATCGTGTTTTATTTCCAGAGTTATCTTAGAAGTTCTCTTTTATTATTTCCATGTAAAGGAGCCCTCAAGTCAAAAATTAATCCCCCAACCCCCTGCCCATCTCTTCCCCTCTATACTGTGTGTTCCTAGAAGACAGAAACTGATCTTTTTCATCTCTGGATCAACAGTGCACAACATCAGACACAAAGCTGGTGGTTGGGAAAGAAAGAAGGAGGGAAGGAAGGAGGGAGGGAGGAAAGAGAGAAGGAAGGAAGGCGAAGGGTAGGGCAAAGGAAAGGAGGAAACTAGCCTTATTCATCATAAGTAGACAATTAGCACATAGTAATAAACTGAGCTAATAAGCCACTGGATAAGATAGATAAGATCCATCACTGGCGCAAAGGGCCACCGAGAGATATCATTCCCCACTCTCTGCCCCATCTCAATATCTTCTTGGTCCAAGCCAGCTTCTCTCCTGACCCATCCATGGACTCAGCCCTTGCGGATGGTGAGCTGTCCTTGGTTTGACCTCCGCGAAGCTCTTTTGTCCACACAGGTGCCCAATCTGTGGTACTATGAACAGAGCACTAGCCTGCCAGCCATGAGAACTGCATTCTCATTGAGGCTCTACTTATCTGAATGACTTTGGGCAAGTCGCTTAACTTCTCTGGGCCTCATCTGTAGGTGTCCTTATCCGTTAAATGACACACTGTGATCTTTGAGATTCCCTCCTGCCCCAGAACCCTGTAATTCCATGCCACACTGCTACCTCCATCTGCATCCCTGAGGCTCCAGGCTTTGTTTGTGACTGCGGCCCTTCCCCTTCCCCCAGCCTCTGCCCTGGGCTGGTCCTCAGTTCACAGCACTCACATGGGTCTCTACCTTGAGGAACACAAAAGCTACCTCACCACAGGCAGATAGGATCAATGAACAGGGTAACACTATTTATGTTAAGCTCAGGCAAGCACCGAATCTCAGGCTAGATGCAAAGGTCAGCTCTGAGGCTGCTCTCACAAGGCTTTGTGCAATCTGATTAAATCCAGACAATCCCAGGCCCAGTGCTTTCTCCATCAAGGATGCTCTGGCTCTGCACAGACACCAGCAGATCATCACTCAGCTCCCTTGGAGACTCATGAAGTCCAAAGCCCAAAGTCCTCTCTTCAACACAGCCCAGTTTCTCTTCTCTATCCTGCTTATCCCCAGCCTTGTTTCCCAGTTTCTCTTCATTCTTTTTACTAAGAGATCCATGGGCATAAAAGCCTCTCTTCAGGGTAGCAAAGAAGCCTCTTGTATTTATCCCTCACATGGACCCATTAGCTATCAGTGATTAAAGAAAGCTCTAGATCCACCCACATCTTGAACTCCCAAGGGCACAGGAGAATCAAATAAAGGTTTGCTGCTTCCTCTGAGACCAGGAAAGGAGAGAAGATGGGTGCAGATGAGGATATTTGCCCTGGGAGGGAGGAGGGCAGGAAGTCCACTAATATTAATATTCAAAGCACTGAGGTGGTTCCCAGGAAGGACTTCTGGGATGAAGACATCACATCCCTCTCCTAAAGGACTTTTCTAGCTAGTGAGGGAGACAGGTGCATGAACTGGTAATTTGCACAAATCATCCTGGAAAAAATGCCAAATGCAGCATACTGAGAGAGTTCGAAGAAAGTAGTCACTGACTCTGTCTTGGGGAGAATCAAGATAGAAATTAAAGAGGAAGTAAAATTCGAAGACTTTTTAGATTTTTCAGTTTTATTAAATAGTGGTAATAATGCTTTCCATCTTTGCTGTACTTTATGGTTTACAAAGTGCCCTCACAGCCTTTATTCCATTCGACGTGTTCATGCGTAGCCTCATGCACTTAGACAGTGATGGAGCCTATCGTGTTCCATGCAAAGCTATGGCTCTAAAGATGAAAAAAAAAAACCACAGTCCTGGCCCTCAAAAAGTCCACCTCTGATAGGACAGAAAGGCAGGTAAACAAATAATAGCCAAGGCAAAGCATGAGTCCTAAAGTGGGATGTCAAGTTATTATGGTGGCAAAAGGGAGTGTGGAGTTTAACCCAGGGTGGAGGGGGGAGACAAAGTTTAGGGGCAGAATTAAGAATAGAATGCTTGAGGATGCTTGATATGACTAGGATGAGCTGGGGTGTGACAGAAGGCAATACGGGAAAAGAACATTCCAGAACAACACAAGCAAAGGCAGAGACTAGTAAAGTCAGGTAGAATATAAGGAGAAAGTGGGGGCAGAAGAATTCAAGATACAAGCAGATGCGGGATCACGCTCAGGGCAATCCTTGGGTGAGAAGTGCAGATGGAGGGGACACCAGAATTACTTGAAGATCTTCACAATATACACATTGCCATCTCCCCCATCCCAAGAGCCTAGTATTCCTGAGGGTGAGGATACCTGCTTCTCAGTGGTCTCACAAATCCTTTTGAAAATAAGAAAGAAATTTGGGCACTCTTCTCCCATGCAATTCTGATTTCTTAGCCATAACTTTTCTTCCCATCACCCATCCCCTAGGTAAAGATGACTGTTGAAATTAATTTCATCATCTCTCTATGGCTCCCTAAATCAAGAGTAGGATTCTCTTCCTATCTTCTGGCTTCATTCTGGTTTGGATTAACCATCCTGGGCCCAGGGCTACCCAAACAAAGTGTGAAGATTTGGGGTCCACCCTCTCTTTCACATCTCCTGTTCAACAGTATCATTAACTGGGCCTCTGTTGTGTGACCCCATTCTAACTCTGCTGGACCCTCTGGCTTTGAACTCTGGCCTGTCTGGATCTGTTATATCCACCTGAGCCCTGTTTATGCTTCCATCATCAGTCTCTGGACTACCTGACTCAAGAGCCTGGAGTCAACTTATTCTCATCCCCGGTCCTAGTCAGGCCTATGTATTGCCATATCTATCCCAACATGGCAGACTAATACATCCCCAGGTTCCACAGGGACTACAGGATGAGTGGCAGTCTTCCAGGTAGGAAAGAGTGGGAAATCTTTCCAAACATAAGAAATAGAGTATACTTACAAGTGGCCAAAAAGCATGTGAAAAGATGTTCAACGTCACTAATCATTAGAGAAATGCAAATCAAAACCACGATGAGATATCACCTCACACTCATTACGATGGCTATTATAAAAAGAAAAATGACAACTGCTGGCAAGGATGTAGAGAAAATGAAACCCTTGTGTACTGTTAGCGGAACTATAAAATGATGTAACCTCTATGGAAAACAGTATAGAGCTTCCTCAAAAAATTAAAAATAGAAGTACCATAAGATCCAGCAATTCCACTTCTGAGTATATATCCAAAATATTGAAAGCAGGGTCTTGAAGAGATAATTGCCACTCACATTCATAGCAGCATTATTCACAATAGCCAAGAGGTGGAAGCAACACTAATGTCCATCAAAGGATAAATGAATAACAAAATGTGGTACATGCATACAATGGAATGTTATTCAGCCTTAAAAAGGAAGGCAATTCTATCACATGCTACAATGTGGATGAATTTGAAGATATTATGCTAAGTGAAATAAGCCAATCACAAAAGGACAAAGACTGTATAATTCACTCATATAAGGTAACTAGAGTAGTCTAATAGAAACAGAAAGTAGAATTACGGCTGCCAGGGAATGATGAGGAAGGAGGGTAGAGGAAGTTTTTTTTTAATGTGTATAGAGTTTCAGATTTGGGGGATAAAAATGTGCTGGAGATCTATTTCACAACAACGTGAATATACTTAACACTACTGAACTGTACACTTGAAAATGGTTAGGATGCTAAATTTTATGTTTTATTTACTACAATAAGAAAATAAATATTTAAAAAGAAGTAGAAAATACAGAATCTTAAAAGAGTGTGGAACTCAAGAAACTTTGAGAAACAGGGTGTAGTTGTAGCAGGAGGCATGTGGACAAGGGGTATGGAAAGTGAGCTGGGAAACTAAAACCAACACATGAAGGGCCTTGTTTTTATTTACACAAGACCTTTTTGTGGAATATAAAACACCCCTCTGTTTGATAGCTTTAGGGGTCATCAGTCAGCTTTCTAATCTCTGAATTATTGGGCTTCTGCATTATTAAAACATCTCTCAATAGTAAAAATATCATTTCAAAAACTGAGTTGAGTCCCAGTAGCTAAGATAGTGACTGCCTAGTGAATGATCTAGTGACTCTTCGGAGAGTACAGGGAGGTTGGAGTTGAGATATATTAAAGAAGCAAAATTAATAGGATATAGTGAATGATTAGAGGAGAGTGTATTAGCTAAGGATACTTTTGATGGCCAGAATATTCAACACAAACTGACATAAATAATAAAGGACACTGGTTCACTTATGTAATCGAATGAATCCAGCAGCAGAGTGGGATTCAGACACACTTCAGTGAGAGAGACCCCGGGCTCTGACTCTTTTTTCTCTGTGATTTGCTTGGTTCTGCTCTCCTGGGTGAATGGGCTGTGTCCTCATTGTACATTGCTTCATTGTAGCAAAATGGGCGCAGCTTCTCCAGACCTCATATTTGCATACCACCCCATTCAAAACAACAAAAAAAAGTTTTATTTCCTCCAGCCATCATACAAAAGTCCTGCATTTACTCTGTTTGGAACAAACTGAACCAGCCTCTGGGCCAGGGGAGAGCCATATATTGAATGGCTTGGGCTTCTGAGCCAATCTCTGTGGCAAGAGAGATGGAATTATGTTGACTAACTCTAACAAATCAGGGCCCACTGCCTGGGCTAGGGGCAGGGTAAATTCTACCCAGACCACATAGCAAATGCAGGGTGGGGGAGTGATTCCCCCAAAGGAAATCTGGGTGCTGTGAGCAATGGGAGAGGGAAGGAAGAGATGCTGGGTAAGAAGCCAATCCTTATCCCTGATGGAGAGTAAGGAAGAAGGAGGACCAAGAACAGCACCAAGATTTCCAGCTCAGATGTCTATGGACATTGACACCCTTAACAAAGACTGGTACACAAGAAAAGAAGCAACTTTGGGAGTAGGGTGGAGAGGTAAGGGGGACATATGAATTTGTTGTTGAGTTTGACTCAAAGACATATGGGTGGAGATGTTTGATACTTGATGGTCAATTCTGGATCTTTCCGGTAACCCTACACAAGTGAAACCACAACTAAGTGGTCCCACTGTTTTCCGCAACACTATATCATGTCTCTTTAGGGTTTTGAAATACTCCATAGTTATTGATTAGCCATTAGTTATTCCCTCTGACCCTGCCTAAGAATTTCCTCTTCCTCTTTAGTACTATGACCTTCAGTCGCTGGAAATGGGGTTGAGCAGGTGCAGATCGGAAGACAAAACATTTCTCTTAATGTGAGAAATTAATTTGTGGCTCTAATTGCCTCAAACTCTAAATGAAAAAAAAAATCTACATTCTCCCAGCATTCAAAATAGAACACAGGCTTTATCTGAATAAAGAAAATAATCTGTCAGGGAAAAAAAGGACTTAAGCTGCTAAAATGTCAATCTTACCACATTGTTAAGGAAAAGCAAGTTTAATTACATTCAAATCTACATAGAATCATTTTTGAGTGGTTTGCATAGGAGCCTAAAGGTCTAGGATTTCAGAATTGACAAGATTCACTAAACAAAGGCAACGGGGAAAGAGCAAAGTATAACAGGGGGCGGGGGAGACATGATTTGAGAGTCAGAGACTTTGAGTCAGAGACCCAGCTCTGCCAGGAAGCCACTCTACGACCTTTGTCAAGTCATATACCTTCTCTGTTCTGTCGTATGTAAGAGGGCACTGAAGTGTAAGTGTCCTCAGGTTGCCTTTTGTATCTATGAAAACATGACAGGAAACTGAGTCTAGACTCTTCCCCAAAATACTTATTTTATTGTATAAAACACAGCCTTACTGGTTGTTCTATATGGCGGTGAAGAATATGGAGAAACAACCTGGAATTTTCCAATTCTGTCAAAACAGAAGCTAAGGGAAAGGTCCCATCCGAGGTGATCCAGAAAACCAATGATGACTCAGAACTTGATGAACGAAAACCATATTGCATCCCAGAAACCAGGCCTCCGAGCAACCAACTAAAAATAAAAGGCAGTTAGCTCTAACTAAGCGGAAAATGAGGCTACCTTTATCCATTTTCCCTTTTCCCACACCTTCCCCCCCCCTTGAAAGAAAAGAATTTGGGGAGAAAAATAATTTTCAGTGTCCCATACGTGGAAGCCCAGCAGGCATGCCGGCTTCTGAGGGCAGTGAGGCCGGGGGAACACACGCTGGCACAGAGCAGCCCCTCCAGAGCCACGTTACCTTGGCTGAGCAACTGCTCTGCACCAGGGTGTGTTAACAGGCGTTGGGAGGGAAGATTTAGACAACTCAAAAGACTAGTTGCTTTAATAAGCTTTAAGGGTCGTACCTCAAAAAGCAGCTGCTGACCTGCAGCCAGCTGTAGACGTTATGTGCCCCGTGTTCAGGCTGCTGCGTTATCACTGCAAATGGCCTCTACCCGGTTGCCAACGTCAGACCGGTGATTACTAGCCTAGCTAGGCTTTTCACTTCTTGTTTTCCAGTCAAGAGCGAAGCCGTTTGGGGAACTCAGTTCTCGGCACCGTGTATGTCTCCCGACTCCTGCATTGCATTATCTGGGATCTTTAAGAGCATCAAGAAAGAGCTGGAAAAACCAAAACGATGGTAGAACGCAGAAATCTATCGAGGCGGTAAACTGAAGCTAAATTCTGATTTCCGTGAACAATAGCAGGGTAAGGCACAACTCACACAGACAGGAGTACTCCGGGCTAGGTCTGTCCTCCATAAGGACAAGGCTCAAGACCAGGAGTCAGAAGGCTCCAGCTGGTTCACAAATCAGTCTACAAGAACACCTGAAGAGGCTCTCTAACTCAGGGCATTATGGAGACAACAAAAAGATTGGCTAGAAATCAATGAATCCACACTGTGGATTGAGAAGTACATACAGTTTAATACACAGTTAACTTAAACATAATTATACAAGCCACAGCAATAAAAAATAGACAGCAGGGTTCTGATGTTAACCTCCAATCTCTCCTCCTTGGGGAAGTGGTGAAAAGCCTTAGTCAGATGTACGGGGAATTGCCTTTGTCTGGTCCTGTGGGGATTTATTTTCTTCTCACATGATCCACGTTCTGCCGATCCTCTGCGTCCTGGGCTGTTCTTGTTCCATGCCGTTCTGTGCTGGAATGGTTCCTTCCTGATGTCAGCATCATTATTGCTAATTTCAGAAAATCTCTGTCTCTTGGCCTCAGATTTTATGAAAGAGTCTTCATCTATTGTAGTTACAGAAGAGGGCTTGCTTTTCTTTCAGGGCTCTCTGTGGAACGCCTATTAGCCAGTCATTTATCACCTCAGGACTGGCTTTTTCTGCTACGTGACTGTGGCTTTCTGTCTCTGCCTGAAACTCCTGCGTTCTCCCAAAATTCCAGAGGAAGATAGGAAACTTAAAAGCTTGCTCCTTTTGACAGGAATAATAATTTGTGAATCCAAATAGAAATTGTTTCCCTTCCCCACCTCTGCAAAAACATCACTGGCTTGCTACTCCGGCACACCCTCCCTGCCTGCAGCAGCCCTCGATTTGGCTATTTAACCATTTCACATCCTCTGTCGTGTTAGAACAAATTTGCCAAATTTGCCCCCGACCAAGGTGGGATCTGCTAGCATTCTGACTCTGGTAAAACACTAATTGTATCAAAGACTAAATTAAGACCATAAAAGTTTCAAGGATATATAATCCTAGAAAACGAACCATATTTTTTTGCCTTAATACACGTTTTACTTTCTAAGGATTGGTTGGCCATAGGTTACCATAGGCAGAATCTATACTTGGCAATCAAATGTATTTAAATCATAGAATTTATGCCCCCAGAATATTTTGCCGCTGACTTGGTTTAGATCTAGATCTGAGCAACCTGACTACAACCCTACATGAAATATTTGGACCTTGAGCCAATAAAATAGCATTATTATCAAAAAATTTCTGATGATCCTATAAAGCAAGCTTAAAACAGTTTGTCTCTATGAGTCAACAATCAATATTTGTTCTCAGCTAAAACATTGTTTTAAAAGCCATTTCCAGGTAGAAGCAATCCAGTGCCCAACAACAGACAAATGGATAAACAAAATGTGATATATTCTCACAGTGGAATATTATTTGGCCTTAAAAAGGAATGAAATTCTGGCACGTGTTACAACACGGATGAACCTTGAAGACAGTATGCTAAGTGAAATAAGCCAGTCACAAAAGGACAAATACTGTATGATTCCAATTATATGAGGTACCTAAGTAGTCAAATTCATAGAGACAGAAAGTAGAATAATGGTTGCCAGGGGCTGAGAGGAGGGGGAATAGGGAGTTAGTGTTTAATGGGGACAGAGTTTCAGTTTCGGAAGATGAAAAAGTTCTGGAGATGGATGGTGGTGATGGTTGCACAACAATGTGAATGTACTTAATGCCACAGTTAAAAATGCAGCAGCCCTAGATTTGACTATTTAAATAGTCAAATTAAAATTGTGGGGTTTATGTTATGTATAGTTTACCATAATTTTAAAAAATATGATATAAAAAATTTGTTTCCAAGTGAAAATTTTTAATATTCCCCCAAATACCTGGCTCTGAGGTTGAAATGATTTCCAAGTGGCCTGCATTAGATGCCGCTTGATCTTTATAATACAGACAGAATATCCAGGCATCAGGAATATAGACAAACAGTGGTATCCAACTACCGAGGTTTCAAAGTTCAGAGCAATAAATCACTGATGCTTTCTCTTGGCTTCCAGGACAACCCTTCTAAAAGGCTTTTTAGTTCTTCAAAATTTAAAGTTATGTCTTGTTTTACTGTCAAGGGGAATAGACATGGCTAAGAAGACAAATGCATGGCAAATAGTTCTCCATGGCAAATCACACAGGAAGACTATTCTTTGGTTTAAAGCCAATGCCCCTGGAAGCAGCATTGTTTACTATCCTACCTCTCAGACCTCCGTCCACCTGGGGCCCCCCCACCCTGCCCACTGCTCTCCAGTCTGAGTATATTCTCCTCACTGAACTGAGTAGGAGTGAGGAAATGTTTTACATTAGGGGCCAATTACCCAAAGAAATAAAATATATATGTATATAATTTTTTTATTTTTAAAGAGCGATCTCCAAAGACCCCACATTACCTGTCTTGTGACAGCCATTGACGATACCGACTTCAAATAGGGTATATATCCACCACCACATGGAAGCTGAAATTAAATAAATCCTAATGAAAATAAGTTCTTAAATTGAAAATAAGAGCCAGCCCTGATAGCCTGGCAGTTAAAGTTCGGCACGCTCTGCTTTGGCAGCCCAGGTTCCATTCCAGAGACAAAACCATGCCACTCATCTGTCAGTAGCCATGTCGTGGCAGCAGCTCACAAAGAACTTACAACTAAGAAAAACTTACAACTATATACACAACTATGTACAAGGGCTTTGTGGGGGTGAGGGGGAGGAAGGAAGAAAAAAAAGGAGGATGATTGGCAACAGATGTTAGCTTAGGGCAAATCTTCCCCTGCAAAAAAAAAAAAAAAAAGCTTTGGAAAGCAAAAGTTAAAAAAAGAAAAGAAAAGTCCTTACCCTTTTTTCCCATACCTCTGCAGATGACTTTGTGTTTGATTCATTTGTCCACCTCTGACTCTGTTTCTGGAAGGAGGGTGATGTGGCAAAGAGGAGGCGGAGGGGGCATGGTTAAGGCCAGAGAGATGGATCCGATTCCTGGCCCTGCTGTGTACCAATACTGTGGCTCTGGCTCTCTCCAGAACCCCAGCTGTCTATCTGAAAAATAGAGATGAGAATACAGTCATCTATACTGCAAGGCTGTAGCAAGGATTAGAAATTACGTATGAAGAGCATTTGAAGCAGTGTCTGGCACGTAGCAGGTACTCAGTAAATTACAGCAATAATCCTGATCCCAAACACAGTAGCGTTTTCTCACACCCACACCGTTACACAGCTCCACTGCACCTCCCTCACCTTCCTCAGGGAAAGGTGTTCTGCTCATAGTCACACGTAAACAGCACATGGAAGCTTACCCAGATCCTTTCTCCATACACTATTTTCCATTTTATCAGTGGGAAAAGTGGGGAAATAACACAGATACAGTAAGGATTTCTTCATCAATAAATGTGGCATCTGGCTTTTACACTCAGTATTTAAATATGACATAGAGTTATCTGTCTTGAGAAAATTCCATGCTCACTATCAAGAGACAGGGCCCAGGCCAGAGGGCTGCTTGATATTTTTCCTCACGGCTGTGGTTCCTCACCGCTATGATTCTCCTTGTCCTACCCCTTCCCCACTATTCTTCTCTTTCCTTTCATGTAGGATGAGTTATCCAAAATATGAACGTTAAAGATTAGGAACAGAGTTAACTTTTTCTTTAATACAGTCCGTTCTTTGTCAGAGGGGATGACTACGCACATTCAAAGGGAATTTAACAAATATGATGTGTCTTGTTGTCCAGATTTGGCATCCTCATCCCTCATGTTGCTACAAACTCCAAGGGACACTAATGCATGCTTATAACAGACACCTTAGTAAGTTTGTCTTCCTGCCTTGCCTTGCCCCTCGTCAGAGAATCTTCTCCCAATGTTCCTGCTGAGTAAGCAATAGCAAGTGACTTCAGTCCCTCAGCCACAGCCAACTGGACCAAGGATGACACCTGATGCAAACTGTGCCAATTAGATTCTCTCCTCCAAGAAGCAATCATTGTTTCAGAAATACTAGCTAGCCTCCTTTGAGTACCTAAACTGGAACATGGTCAAGACTAGGTAAACTACATTGGTTCCATATGGAAATAGACCTGAGAAATGTGGTCTGCAGAGAGAAAAAATGAAGCAGATGCCCAGAGAGAAGCAGAATGAGAATATATACAGGACAGAGGAGGAAGAGAGAGAGAGAGAAATCCTTCCCTCCTGGGGCTTTTCAATTGCTGGTTCCAGCCTTTTGTGAGAGCTAGGTATGTACTCTGTCCTTGGGTTCTTTGGGAGACACGTGTATCCTTCTGATGACTTTCTCTTTTTGCTTAAAGTCAGCTTGAGAGATTTTTGTTCCCTGAAAAAAAAGATCTCTGAGACAATGCTTCTCACCTTAGCCAGTCACCCAACTGGGTGATGCCATCACCACTGCCACTAGCAGTCACAATGGGAACCACTCCCCCTGAATGTAGGGAGTTCAGAGCCAGCTCTCCACGAAGAGCAGATCCGAATGCCAGAAGCACATCATGCTGGCTCGTGGTAGTGTCCTTAGCCCAGTGTTGTGCTGGGAAATATTTAACAACCAGCTCTCCTGGGGAAAAAAAGATCCCTAGTCTGAAGCATTTGCCAATTTCTATGGTGTAAATACTCCCTCCATCGCCGCTTCCAATGTGATTTCACTGAATGTGAAGTTTGAAAGAGATATTCCCAATCGGCTCTTAGGAGTCAAGGCAGTTATCTAGCCTACATTTTCTGATTTATGAGTACTTCCTGACTCCCTTTTATTACTTGGTTCTTGTTATCTTACTCTTGTTTTAAGAGTTTAAGTTTTATTAGCTCTATGTCTTTTATTCTGAACCAACTTAAATCTCTTTTGGAGAGAGCATAGTAAAATCATTTTAAAAATACAGCCTCATTCCTAGTAGTTTCATGCTCTCTCAAACACTAAGAGAATAATAATAATAATACCTCATACTAGTATAGCAATTAGAGTTTCTAAATTACCTCAATGGCATGCCATGGCAGCAAGAATGAGGTCATTGCCATTAGACTGGCCAGCTTTAAATTCCTGCATAAAAGATGTATTTGGTAAATGTTAGATTTCCTTTCACATTCACTGACTCATTCATTCCAAGTATCCATTCCCACCAAGGGTTGGTCATGAACATGACAACCAAAATCAGTGAAGATTCCCAGACAAAGGTCGCAACTTTTCCAGGACAGTACACACCTGACTCCAGCTTTGGGGAACCTCACAGTGTTGGTGCTCTGTACCGGAGATCAGAAAGAAAGTGAGAGAAAAAATGCCTTGTTCCTCGTGTTCGACTTTGAAATGAGCTGTTGTCATCTTTGGTTTTGCTTGTAAAACACAAATGAGACAAGAACTCACTAGACATCATCTCCTTCTCTAGACTTCCAGAGTACCTCTCCCTCCCGACAGTGGGAGAGAGAAATGCCTTTCGCTGGTTTGTGGTAGGGGTATCCAAGTTGTTCCTCTGTTAGATTTCCAATTCAGCTCAAACTATTTCCAGTTTTGCCTTTCTGGTGATTTGATAACAAGCCTCAGAGCAACTGAATCAATTCAACCAACATTTCCTTGGACTCCCCTCACTCCCACTATCCCCCACCCTGGTTTGTAAGAAACCTAAATGTCCCCAGGCCCCACTAGCCTTTGGGAACCAAAGAGGTGACTTGAGTAAATGGTCCCTCAAACCCTACCTGGAAAGCTTCCAAATCTAGAGTAAGACTCCAGCTTATAGCTTCTTCAGCAAGGTCTTGTGTTTCGGATGCGGCTTATCAAAAATCTTAGCAACAGATTTCTCTAAGTGAAATCTCGCATGAAAGTCCTACAACAGATAAAAAGTAGAGCTGATCCTCTATGGCTTTTCAGGTCTTTATTTTTCAGATCCCAAAAAATTTTTAAATTGGAAGTGGTTGAATTGCAATGACTTGAGCTCTGGAGTCTCACTTGTTGAGAAGTCCTTACAATGTCTCTGGGAAACCCTAGGCCTCTTTCGGGCACGGTTTGAAAACCACTGCATTAGGAAGCTCTCTCAGCCTGTGTGCGGGAGCAAAGTGGATTGAGAGCTGGGGGCAAGAAAATCAGTTAGGAGCTTCCTGCAATTGCTCAAAGGAGAGATAATGAAGACCTGAACTGGCCTAGGAGACACTTCCAACATAAAGTAACTAGGATGAGCAATAGATTAGACGTGAAAGTCAAGAGAGAGGACAAATATACCTCTGATTTTTCAAACTTCATTTGTGAAAATTAAGGTGCCCTGAGAAGAAACAGCTCTCAGAAAAAGAAGGAAATAATCAAAATGGTTTGGGGTATGCCATATATTTTGTTTGGAATAGTTTAGCTTCTCCCTTTGAAGCATCTGGGGAGGACTTACCTATCCCAGAGAGAGGAAGTGACTTGTCCACAGGTTCCCATAGGAAACCAGGAGCAAGCACAGACCCCCATCGTGCCTCAAGGGCAAACACCGTAAGACATAAAGCACAAAAATATAAGCCAGTTGCAAGGGAATAGGACCCCAGTCTGTGAGGTCTGCTTACCCCAAAGTCATAGACAATTGGTCAAGACCATTCTTCCGAATAAAAAATGTTTTCTCTCTCCAGGCTCAGCCCTTCTGAGGACACAGGCAGGCAGCATTACAATCAGCCGGAATGCTGTCAGATCAGATAGTTGACAAATGTTTACTGAGGGCCTACCGTATTGGGGTTAGCCTAGAGAGGTGAAATGACTGGCTCCCCTTAGGATTCAATCAGCTTAAGCACACAGATGGGGTCACCAAGACCACTGTTTGTTCTCCAGAGTAAGTTCACTTGTTTCTCCGGAGTGATCCGAGTGGCTTCCTGCCGTTATGACCAGGGACTCTCCGTGCTCCATGACCCAGGCTGGATGCACTTGGCTGTCACAGTTAGAAAACTGTCATAGAAAGATCTTCCAGTGCCAATCTTCTTTCTCCCTCTATTTGCCACTGGATCACCAGAGAAGGCAGATGGTACACTGCAAACACATCCATAAACCAGGCAAATGTGAACCATGTTGATAATGATAATGGCACACCAGCCCATGGGACTGAGGACTGCAGTGGGACCACTGAGTGGGAATGAAAGGTAAACTTCAGCTCAACACAGGAAGAGCATCCCTATCAGTATGTCCCACAGAGTCAGCCTCCTCTACTAGTTACCAGTGGTGAAAACTCTCTGTGCCTCAATTTCCACATCTTTAAAAGGAAATGAGGCTTTAATACCTCCTAAGTTGGATATAAGCATAAAGAGAGATATGCCACATGGAGCTTTTAACACAGTGACTGCCACATGGTAAGCACCCAGTAAATGTTGACATTCCATGAGGCAGTGGGCTGCTCCAGGGGTAAGAGGTACCTGATCACATGATTTTTCCCTCAGAATTTGGACACCTTTGTCAATAACATTGCAGAGGAGATTTCATTGTGGGTGGGGAGTAGATTCCATTTTGCTTACTCTAAAGCCACTTTTTCTACGGAGACTGTAAAATATGGACTCCAGCTACATCATTTCTTCATGGGCATCTGCATCACCCAGTGATCATTCAGCAAACATTCATGGGACACCTACTGTGTCCAAAGCATCGGGCACCAAGTGTCAACAGGGGGGAGTTTTAACCACAAAGACAGGGTAAGCTTGTTTAAGCCCAGCCATTGTGGCCGTGGCTCTAACAACCCCAAGAGGGGGACACACAACAGGCTACACGCACTAATCAAACAAGGACTTGTTTTCTATTTCTGCCTTTGGGATTATCTAAGGGCTTGGCAGGTCTTTAAATCGCTCTAAGCTGCTTGACCACGACACCAGACCTGCTACCAAAAACACCCTGCCAAGCGTGATGCTGTTTATCTAAACAAGGTTAAAAAAAAATCTTTTCTTTCAATTTCCACTCTATTTCCTAATCAAGAAATACATAATCCCAGGAGAAAATCAGCTCTTGTTTCTCTCTCTATCTCTTTCTGCCTTTCTCTCTCTCTTTCTCCCCTCTGTCTCCCTGGTCTCCTTCTCTCCCTCCCTCCTTTCCCTTTCCCTCGACCTCCTCCAGCTTTTATCATTTTAAGCTGTATGCATGCCATTCTTCAGGGGATTAAAGTCAAATTTAGTCTTCTGCAATTGTTATTACCTACCCCTTGGCTTATGAGATGCATTTGCCTGCATTTGTAATGCATCAATAACTTCCACTCTCCTCCACTTGTAAACAATGCATTATATTAAACAGCCTGTGTCTAGCCTTGTATTGAAACAGACAATAAATTAGGACTTCCAGTTCTTGGTTTTTACTGATTTCTAAACCTGCCAGTTACATGCCTGTCCGCCCCACTGAACATTCGTTCTAAAGCTGAGAATGCACAAAGGCCTTGTTCATCGTTCTCCTGTCTCCATCACTGCTGCCGGCTGTCAGTTTCACACCACCAAGCAGATTGTAATTGGCAGGATGAGGTGCAGAAATAGGGATGGTTTGAATATGTGGTTCTCACCACACAGACACACACACACACCCACACACATATATACACAGAGTTTTTCTAGCTTACAACATTCTGCAAATTTAGGAACTTGATATGTGAAGCTTCTAATCAGAACCCACAAGGGCTGCCCTCATTTGCTAGCCCATGGATTGGAAGCAGAGAAAGGACACCATGCAATCAACACCTAGTACTGTTCTAATCCAGTGCAGGGCCTGCTGGCGCTCTGGGTGGGTGTTGCTTTGGGAATGTGCCCTGCTGGGAGCCAGCCCTTGTGCTTTGTTGGGCAGCTCCCCTGGGATCTGAGATCTGCAAGCTTCCCAAGAGTCACAGTTGTCCTGCTCAGCCTTGAGTGAGGTCCTGGAGCAAGGAGCAGAATCTAGCTCACAAAATGGTGGGTAGTTTTTGTGGACCTTTTCCTTCTGAGAATGAAAACTCAACATCAGTCTCAGCACACGGTGTGTTCCAACATCTACCGTTCTTATACAAATTCAAACCTAGCCAAATCTGGTCACTGGGTGCAGGATGTCTCAACCTTGGCAAGAGTGATATTTTAAACCGATAATTCTTTGTTGTGGGGGCTCTCCTGTGCATTGTAGGTTGTTTAACAGCATCTCTGGCCTCTGCTTATTAGATGCCAGTAGCAACATGCCCTGATTCGAGACAATCAAAAACATCTCCAGACACTGCCAAATGGCCCCGGCAGGGCAAAATCACCCTCGATTGAGAACCACAACAACTTAGAGTTGTATTTAGTCCTGGTGTCTGCCCAGTTACAGACTCTCAGACCTAACCAGCACCAGAGAGTTCCTCTACTCCTGTGCTTCTCAAAGTGTGGTCCCCAGACCAGCAGCAGTAGCATCACCTAGAATCTTGTTAGAAATGCAAATTGTGGAGCCCACTCCACATAGAATGGGCCAGAAACTCTGTGGGTGGGGCCCAGCAACCTGTTTTAATAAACCTTCTAGGTGATTCTGACTAAAGGTAAAATTTGGGAACTACCCTGCTATTCCAACATTCACCTTTTACAGATAGAAAAACCAAGAGCCAGAGAGGTCAAGTGACTTCCCCAAAGCCACACAGTGACTTTAGACCCAGATCTCCTACTGCCCAGACCGGAGCACTTACTGCTGAATTACTCTCACGTACACCCACCTGGGTCATTTCCCCATCTCAGTCTTCAGCCTGCTGCTTGCTCAAGCTCCTAATTTATCCCTCTTACCGCTTTTCTGAATTGCACTGTTCTTTGTGCTTGTTTTCCTGATCCTTTACCCCATGTGAGAGATTGTTTACTAATTAAGCGGTGATTGGGTTTAACCATCTTTTTGTTTGTACTCTTCCTGCTAGCAGTGGCAGTGCACACGGTGTGAGTGTGTAGGTTTATGGGTGATCTCTGTGTTTGTGTCTACATGTGTACATCTCTATGAACGCGGCTGTGTGCAAGCCTAAGCACGTGTGTGCGTGTGGCAGGCATACAAGGAGAGAGGCGGAGGTTACCAGAGAGGGGCCACGCTCCTGCTCTTTCAAGCCCGCGTCTCTGAACGCAGGACCAGTAACCGGTGACAGCCTCTGGCGGCTTGTCCCTCAGTGTGAGGGCCAGTGGCAGGCATGAATTTTGTAAGGCAGTTTTGGCAGGCAGAAACTGACATGTTCCTTCTTTCAGAGAGGATGACAATGAAAATTCATCTCTTGGGGCTTTCCAGAAAACACGCATGTTAATCCAGGGTCAATAGACTGACTATTTTTGACTAAAATTCAAAACTGCCTTTGCGATTTTTTTCCCCCACAGAACTGATCAGTTGTTAGAATACAGTTATTTTCACATCAGATGGACAGAGCCTCTGACCCCTAGTCTTGTGTGAACATTAGTAGTTTAAAAATAAATAGCAGATTTGCTAGCTCAGAAGAAGCTCTGAAATACTGTCTGATTTAAATTCTGATTTTAGTCAAGTGTAGGTGTACTAGGGTTGCTGTAGAAATGTTGTATTTAGGAGACAGAATGAACCAGGCAGCAAATTCACAATGGAGCTTGGCAAAGAACTCAGGAGTCCTGACTTTGATCAGCACGGTTATATTCTGACAAAGATTCTCTCCTTGGCCAGACTTTAGCCAGGCTCCTCTGAACCCTCTGCTCAACTAGGCCAGATCTTGGGCTTCCATTTCTGTCCTTGAAGAGTCCAGTTTTAACAAGAATCTTGCTAAGTCCTGTGAAACGCTAGGATGCAGAAGCAAGACGAGATCACCAGGCCATCCTTCCCCACCCCGGACTTGAGATTTTGCTGAGCTCCTAGAAATGGGAAGATTCTATTCCGAGGAAAGGATTGCTCATCAGATCTGTGGGGAGAAGCTCCAGATGAAATGGGTCAAACCTGGAAACCCAAATAGTAGATTGGACCATATGAAATTGCCTTTATTTTGTCAAAAATGGTAGAATGTTGGCAAGCTCACATGGTTATGGCAAGCTCATAACATTCATGGGTCTCTCAATAGCTGTCTTGTGAATATCCACCATGTCCACAGGACTCAAGGTGCTACCAGGCAGAGGTGAGGGAGAGGAGATAGAAGGCTTCAAAGAGCTCACAAAGTCAAGACTCAGAAAATTAGAAATTTGCTCTTGTCTTATTCCTGAGTCAGAAAAATCAGAATGCAGATCTGCATTTCACCTATAGCTGCCTGTCTTTGTGGGGAGGATTCCTTTAAAACAGAAATTATTTCCTGATTAAAAAAAGAAGAAGAAAACTGTGGTCTCTGGTGATAATCAGAGCTCATTAAGTAGGCTTGTTTATTTTAAAATCATTTCTATTTCTTGCACGTGAAAAGCAGCTATAAGAAAAAAAATTCCCTGAGGGCCACCCAACAAAGAACTGCCAAACCTGACTTCCTGCAAAAGGAATGGGCCTCTTGCAGGACTAGGCAAAAAGCAGCGAGTGGAAATCTAGAGTTGGGCAACTCGGAGTGTCTGGGAGCTGGTGTTCGTCCACAAAGCTGGTGGTCGTCCACAAGCTGTTTGCTACCAATTCGTGAAAAGTAAGTCCAGAAACCGAAAGTGATCATTTAGAAACACTTACAGCAATTTGATATAGTAATTTTATTTCTGTTAACTCTAAGAGTAAAAAATTGGAGTTTGAATTTTGTATGTTTTTTTTAATTTCATTTTTCTAGTTATTCAATGTTATTATATTTTACAAAATTATCAGTCCACCATGGATTGGAAATTCTTTTAAAAAGTCCTTCACCACAGGTATCTGAGAAGCACTGATCTACAGGAAGGTAGACATCAGCTTAATGTAAACAACAATATTGTCACAATATTTGTGATGTATTGAGTCCTGTGATAAAGGATTGCAACATAAACTCATTTCTCAGGTTCCCACAACAACCCTGTAAGGTGGAAACCATTAGTCCTCTGATTTCACAGATGAGGAAACTGAGGCAGAGAGAAGATAAATTACTTTCCCAGCCAAGCACAACTGGTACGTAACAACTGAGATGAGAATCCAGGAAGTTTGGCTCTTGAGTCCATGCTAGTAACCTCTGTCATGAGACTCTACAGTAAAATACGAAATACCTTTATTCATATGTGAGTGGTAACATATAAAGAAAATCAAGGAATAATTGACACCAAAACTCCAGAAAGAAGACAACTTTGGGAGGAGGGAATGTAACTGGAGAGGTACACATGCCAAGTTTTAAGGGTCTGATCATGTTCTATGCCCTAACCTGGTGAGGGTTATACATGAGTGTTCATTCTACTACTATTCTTCAACTCTACACATTTTCCACACTCTTTTATGTGTATGATATGTTTCATAGTTTTTTTAAAAAATTTTAAAGGAGTAACTGGAGCTGTCGACCAATGGCACCCACAGTCTCTGGAGAGGGTGAGCGCCCCCTAATGGAGTAGAAAAGTATAGCCGTTCTCCATCAGGTACACAGCAGGTGGGAGGTCAGAAAAGGACCTCAAAGTTTCCTTCCATTGCTCCGAGTCCAAGATTCTTCTTTAAGTCACATTCTAGAACTCACAGAAAAGAAGCCCACATTACCTGAGAAGTTTAACCAATACCTTTCTAAATTGATGCAGAATTAACATTTAAGGCCGACGGAAATGCCACTTGAGAAAACATACAGGAGCTTAATACACAGTGATGGAGCGTATTGAGGAACTTCTGGATATATTCCAAGAGCTTTCACTGTATGTGATTTATACATTAATACTGATCTGGGTCATACGGGGGGGGGGGGGGCCCACTTCAATAAACAGGTGAAGCTACTTGCCTCATAAGTGACTGAGAGGTGAAATGTGTGTTTGCTACACAAGAACTCTTCTTGATGTGTAGAAAGCTAATGTTGCTAAGGAAAGTCTGGGTTTGGAAGGTTTGAACCATTTTTAGGTGCCCAGCAACAGCCACATGAGATGAAAACATAGATGCCTACTCACCAAGAAAGCTGGGTTGCTGTGCCAGGCAATTCAACAAGGATCTGACTGAGAGGCTGCAGACTCCTGGGTCCCACACCAAAACAACTGAATGAGAATCTAGTGAGAGTAGAGCCCAGAAATCCATATTTTTACAAATCACCTCCTCCACCCCATGCTTCTGACTGAGATATTCCTGGGACCATTTAGGATGCACCAGGTGAATTAAGAGCAACTGTTTTATACGCACAGAAACCTAAGCTGAATCTTATTTCTGCCACTTACTAGTTGTATGGCCTTGAGGAAGTTATTTATCATCACTAAGCCTCAATAGTCCCATCTGTAAAACTGGATGATAATATTACTTACCTCTCAGAGCTACTGGGAAGGTTTAATTAGAGGTTGTAATATGAAGTACCTGGCATATAATAAGTGCTCAGAAATTTTAGCTGTATTTATTTACTATTATTTGTAAGTATCCATAATACACAAGACTATGTGGAGAGGAGGTAGAGGGAAGAATACAAAAATGAACAAAACTGCCCCCTGCCTTCAAGGAAATTCTATCTAGTGGGATTGCATTTAAAGCTTCCCTATAAACTTACCAAGGAAAAAAATATTCTCAACTTTTTTCCTAGGATTATCAAGGCATTACTAGCCTGAGTCAAAATCACTTTAAAACTCTTGATCTTATTCAGGAAACACCTTCATAAGTTGGAGGTGGGAAATCTGCTGGGAACACATATGACCTTCCTTTGAACCAGGCTAGGCATTATGACTGACTTTAAAATTTCAATTGTTGAGAAAAATTTCCCAGCCTCTGCCCTGTCCCTCACACTGAGCCCTTGAGCCAGTGGGTTTGATGCTGGGAAGCATCACAGCCTTGGGAAACATGTAACAGTGCTCTCAGCCACTGTTCGTGGATCTCCTTCAAATCCCCCTGTATGGGATAGTGGCTCCCAGGACACTGCTGACCTGTATCTGCCAAGTGAGGAGAGAACAGGGGGGAAGAAGGACCTTCCCAGACCAGGCCCTTAGACAACCCATCCCCTCTGAAGGGAAAATGGGCCCCCAGTGAAAGCACCTCCGATTCTGCAAAGTTCTGTGATAACATTTTGTAAGTACTATTGTCAGTTCTCTGTGCCAAGGGAGGACTATCATTGGCAGTTTTATTTCAAAACTATAGATAATTCATAAATCATATCTGGGGACTCTAAGACAGCACAATGCTTCAAAGAAATTACTCCACCTGAACTGACTTAGAGAAAGCTAAAATTGTACCCCTGCCCTCACTGAGCTCTTCCCCATACCTGTGTCCGTTCTAGAGATAAGCAGTGAGCACCTCTGGGGTTGATGTAAAGCAACTTGAAGCTGATTTTCCCTCTCTCTGAGTCAAACCGGATCGGAATTGACAAGCAAGGGTTTTAATTCAAAAAACCTTTTAGTAAAATTATAGACTGCATAGAAGCAGAACTATAAATGAGAGCTAGTGAATAAGTTGAAATAAGAACTTTATCACCTTTGCTAATTATGTCAAGAAGAAATTTAAATCAAGAGTTTCCAAGGAGGAACAATGGTTGGATAATCCAGCATCAGGTAAGTGGCAAGTCTTTATTAGGAAAGAGTTGTGATTGCTGGTTATGATGCTTAACTTGACACACTGATTTTCAATACTAGTTATTTAAAATATTGATGCAAGACCCTACCCCCAAACCAATTAAATCAGAATTCCTAGGGGTTGGGCCCAGGCATCAATATTTTTTAAAAGATTCCCAAATGGTTCTAGTGGGCAGCTTGAGTTGAGACCCACTCCCTTAGTTAACAGAGCTCAGTTACCTGAAGAGGTAAATGCTTTTTTTAAAGTTTGACTTTTTCCCTTGAGCATCAGACAAATCATGTTGATTAATTAACATTTTCCAAACAACAGCAATGAATTAACTGCTGCTAATGTTCAGGCCATGAAATTAGACATGACTGCTAGGCATCAGACTCATCTCCCCAGATAGAAGGCTGAAAATGGATTTCCGAGAATGAGGGCTTGGCAGATAACAATCAGATGTGGGTTGACCTTGGCTGAGCAAGTACCATGTAGGGAGCAAAAAGACAGACCTACGAGCTTATTTCTGTGTTCACTCAAGTATTTAAGTGCACCAGGCACTGTGCTAGGGCTCGAGAGTCTGAAATTAAGTCTGAAATTAAGAATATGACCCATGTCCCCACAGGAACTGACAGTCTAATGGGGAAAAAGAAATGTAGACAAAACTTTCCAGTCATGCAATATGTAATTGAGGTACATAGCAGGTACTTGGGGAGCCCAAGGAGGAAGCTCAGAGGCCTCAAGATGATAGGTGAAGATTCCTGAAGAAGGTAACTATGACCTGAATCTAGAAGGGCTGGTGGAACTCTGCTAAGTCAATGGAGTCTATAACCTGCGCCAAGGTGAGGAGAGGATGGCAGTTCCGGGAACAACACAAGTGATAGATGAAGCTGGAAAGGTAGTCAGAGAGCTAATTACAAAGACCCTTGTATGCAATCTAAGGATTTTGGATTTAACTTTGGAAGTGATGAGGATTATTGATGGATTTTCAGTAGGAAAATAATGTGATCAGATTCACGTTTAGAATGATCATGCTAGCACTTACGAGTGATCACTATATCACTTACAGAGCCTTGCTACTGGAAGTGCTGTCCACAGACCAGCATCATCCACATCACATGGGAGCTCGTTAGAAATAAAAAAAATCCCAGGCCCCATCCCAAACGTACTAAATTAGAATCTGCATTTTAACAAGCTCCCCACATGATTCACATGCACATCAAAGCTTGAGATGCACAGTTAAAGAGGAGAAATTTTCATAAGAAAAGGAAGCAAGATTTTAGGAAGACCATTTAGGAAGCTATGGCAACAATTTATTAAACTATTCCTTTAAACAGCTCTTTAACAACTACCTATAGACGTACCCATGCATAGACTGTCCTCCAAAACATCCAATTGATAAGTAAAACACCCAAGCAACATTTGTGTAGACAAGATGAGTTTTATCCACTAGAGACCTTCATTTTCCACCAGATTAGCCAGAATTCTATAGACACAACCATAGCATGAGAACAACAACTCATTTGCACTAGAATATGCAGTGGTCTCTGTTGTGGAATTTCAGGTACAGTTTCAGTAGAAGGGAGAAGAGGTCCCTTTGTCTAGTTCTGATAATGGGTACAGACAACGAGACCATAGTTTTTCTCTCTCTGTTATCTCAAAGACCATGTGTGGGGTGAACACTAGCTTGGTAGGGGAGATCCAGACTAAAATCAATTGTGAACTTTACAATCGCTAATTGCGTGTGCTAAGAAACACATAGAGAAAGACAGAGACAGAGACATAGAAGACAGAGAGAGAGATCAGAAAAGAGAGATGAGAGAGGCTATAAGTCTTGGGGTGGTTTTTGGTGGAGATAATTTCCTCTCTTTGATCATGGGCAATAGCAATGATGGGAGAAAGCTGGGGCTACCCTGAGGCACTCCTTTTCGTCGGAAAATAGCCTTCCTACAGAAGTGAATCTTGAAGAAGTTGGAAGAGGGAGTGTGATCTACTAGGTAAGAAGTAGGGGGTTTAAAAGGACAAACAAGCAATTAGTCTATAAATAAGCACAAGTGTACCTCATCTTTAACAATCAGCGTGTTATTGAACAGGGTGTACAAATCGGACTGGGGTTAAATTAAACCTATTTTAAGCCCATTCTGGGAATTTGCTATTTAAAGGAATCCTTTGTAAAGTGGATAATCACTCACTAATGAAGCTTTTGTTAAACCTGGAGTTCTACAAAGCTGAAGTTCCCAAACAGACTGTGATTGGAAGATCACCCCACAGATACCTGGCAGAGTACAATTTGTCTGTGTGCCAAAGAACCAAGCTCTGTAAAGAGAGTCCAGTGGTTAGGGAACCCACCCTCAAAAGGAAATAGAGTCCTATCTTTGTGGGAAAGTGAGTACATAGATAGATAAAGAAACACATAACTTGGTGACCAGAAGAGGATCTAAGACCCAGGGGTCAAGTGAAGCAAATAGAGGACTGGTAAGAAGAGAGCAGATGGATTAGTAGACAGCACCTCAGAGGTAGACAGAAGAAAGGGGAGTGACCACGAAAAATCTGGAGATTGTACTTAAATCATGATTAAATCCTTCTTTACTCATCTCAGGATTTCTATCACTGGTATCCAGAATGTTTTAAAATACTGTTAATTCAATTACCTGAGAGGCATCTGTAAGTTCTTAACTAGCTAGAGAGACATTCTGGTTGGAAGCAATGTAATATACAAGAAATCTAGTGTTACTTGAGTGATCTTGCTTATCTTGACTCTAAGTGCCAAAAGAAGACATCCTTCTGCACTAGACTTCTTGGAATGCCTTCACACAAGAGATTGAGCTTGGGTGGGAAATTGAAAGATGGGGAAATTTGGTAATTTGAAAAGAGAGGTAAAAAAAGGGAATGAGAGTTAAATCTAGATGTACAGCTAAGACTCTCTCTTTAAATTATCAAGCACAAATCATGGACTTGCAAATAAAAAGGTATATACAGCTATAAGCATGATATGGGACTCTAAGAATGAGCCCAGGGTGAGGAGATAAGGACCAAGCACATTCCACTTCCCAATAGCCATCTAGGATCATCACATCCTCCTTAGCATCTCACACTTTCCGTAAAGTAGACTGCTCCCTTCCTAAAGCCCAAGGCCGAATGAGAAGGAGGTTGGAAGGTACAGACACAATACTCCACTGAATCAAAAACGAATGCAATGGGTGAAAAAAAAAAAATCCAAGATATGGGCCAGTGAAAGGGTCAGAAAGGGGTTAAGTAGAGTCAAAAGAAGCTCCATTTAGATTTCAGCCAAGATCAGTACCAGCTATTTCTCAAAAGCTTTTAAGACTTCATGTAACTTAGCAACTGACCTATGTTTGTTTTTTGTTTTGTTTTTATCCACGTCAGTTTCTCTGTAGTTACTATCAGCAAAAAATGCTTAGGATTGTGCATTTACTGAGGGATGGGAGGCAAGCAATAAAAAGTTTGTGCTATGGCCTGTTTGGCACGGTTGTGACAAAACAGGACAACAAAAAAGAGGAGCAAAAGGTCCAATCCTTGGGATCCTCAAAAAAAAAATTAAAGCCTGAAGACTGTCCCTGGGATCCAGACATGCTTTCAAGAGAGTGTGTCCCAGAAGAAGGCCCATGGTGGGACATTACCTTGAGATGCTTCAGGATTTTATTCCCTGTCTATCTGAAAATTAGAACCAAACCAGGCGGTTAGTCTTCACAGACGACCCTATTGTATCCCACATTGAACCACAGGGGCTGAAAAATAAATCAGGCTCTCTTACAGTAGACTCGGGGCCCCCACAAGAACCCTAGCCCTCCATCCCAACCGGATTCTGGTTCCCTCTTCTTGGTGAAGAATATTTGAAAATGCCATGGTCAGTGAGCTCTCCCGAAGGTCAACACACGCACACCCTTGTCTTCTTGCTGCTGCCATGCTGTGGCAGTTGCCGGGACAGCTCCCAGTTTCCTCAACAGCTAGGCAGCATAATGTGCATATCAGCACCACCCTGGCGGACAGCTCATAGCAGGGCCTTCTGTGGAGTTTGTCAGAAATTTGTTTAAAACTCTCAGTAAGGTAAAGAAAGCAAACTTCCTAGTTGCAAGCTCAGCTGTCCCTTTCACTCAACCCTGAGAAGGAGCCAAGAAGTTCTGTGACCTTCTTTTGGCTCAAGAAGGGCTCTCACATCTCCCCCCAGGATGCCCATTTTAGAGAGTTGGGCACCTGGAGGTAGGTGTTTATTCGTACTGGTTTAGACTTCAGTGATGCCACCAGGAATTCTGGGTCTTTCTATCTTCCCATTCTGCAATCCTTCGCTTGTTGGCTTTTTGTCTTCTAATAGTCTCAGGATGGCTGCCCTCGCTCCAGCTACCTGCATTCAAGAAAGACAGAAGGGAGATAGGAAGTTACTCCAGCAACATCTGTCCATTTTATTAGGAAAACAGGGGCTTTCCCTAAAGCACTCAGAGATTCCCATTTAGATCTCATTGGCCAGTACTGTCAGATGACCACTTCTAGCTGCAAAGGATACTGGGAGAATGAGTATTGAGCTTTCCCACTCTTTGTAGTTAAAGGGGGCAAGGCAGAAAGGGGTTAACATAATCAGCTAACACGTCTGTCATAAGCAAAAAACATACCCACTGTGAGGCTACTTCCTCATCTATAAAATGGAATAATTCTAGCACCTATTTCATAGAGATATATGAAGCTACATGGCATGGTTCCTATAGGACACAAGACACACAGCCACATGAGGTCCCAGGACAAGCACTGGATATTCTGTAGTCATTACCAGGGATATGCAAACAAAACTCTGGGTTACAATGTGATCCTAACGTCTATAAAGAACTTTTCAGGTGAGAAAGGTGCACATCAATGTAAAAGTAATAGAAAGCTTGAATCTTCATGATCTCAGAGTAAAAAACAATTTCTTTTTTAAAAGGCTGATAAATTTGACTATATTGAAATTAAAATTATCCCTAATTTACAGAGAAGCTGGGGCTCAGAGAGATTAAGTAACTTTCCCAAGATTACATAGTTAGCAATAATCATGAAAATAATAACTACCATATATGGAACACCTAGTGTGTACATACATTACATTTAATCTCACAACAACCCTGCAAGATAGATATTATTATCCCTACTAAGCTAAGCCAGCTGGTAGGTCAGGAGAGCCAGTATGGGAACCCAGGGCTATCTGATTCCAAAGCTCTTCCTGTTCTATCCTAATGTGCTATGTGCTACCATCCAGAGATGGGACCCAGGGAATGATCAAAAAACACACTCAAGTGGGCCAGTTCTGGACCTGTACTTTAAATAAATCAATCAAACCACTTCAGATCAGCTGAGGGGAGAAGGCTATTCAGTATAAACTATGATGAGGCAAAAACTTCGACACACTCTTGCCCCGCAACCTGTAGACAAATGAGCCAGGCTCTCAATTCTGGAGCCCATCCACCCACTACCAATTACTGGCCAACTTCCCAGCTGTCCCACAGCTTCTTCTCGCCGCCTCAGGAAGAATCCTTCTCCTCAAAAGACACTTCCCCATCCAACCTGTTGTAGGACCTGAGATACCACACTGGGGCAGCCTTGAAAAGTGGCCTTGTCTCTGGGAGATGTTATTCTTGCTCATAGTTTATTAGAAATGAATTTAACTCATTCTCTTTTTAATAGACAGTCAGCTAAGAACACAAGGAAATGGAACCTCACATGGGTTACATTTTTTGTAGGGAAGTAGGAAGCTAGATTAGGTAAAATGGAAAGAGCACTGGACAGAGAGTCTGGAGCCCTGGGTTCTGATTGCAGCTGTGCTTCTCCATTGATTGGTTAACTGGGTAAGTCTTTTCAACTGCATGAGCTTAAGGGTTTCTTACAGCTCAGGCCCTGGAGAGGCAGGAAGCAGGTCTGAAAAGGCAACTTTTTGAAAGAGGTGTCAGAATCTTGCTTAGCCACTAGCAAGGCCAATATTTTGGGGATAGCCAATTAAGACTGGAGGTAGGTGGGTGAAAATATAATGCAGAGAGCAGCTATCAACATTGACGGAGACTTACGAAGTCAAGATGGTGGCGTAAGCAGACTCAACTCACCTCCTCCCGCGGACACAGCCAATTTACAACTACTCGTGGAAAAATTACCCCTGAGACAGAACTGAAAACTGGATAAGAGGAACTCCTGCAACAACAGACAATCCTAATTGAGGTGGAAGAGGCAGAAACTCCCTTCTGGAGAGAAAAACGCCGCCTTCACAAGCCGCCAGCTTCACGGCCGCCCGGGAGCAGCTCACAGGTACGCAGCCTCCCTGGAGGCGCGGGGCCCTGAGCCGGGGAGCGCCCTCGCTGGGGGCATTTTGTAGACCCAGCACAATCGAGAGGAGTGGCATAATATCTGACTTTGCCTGCTACTAAAACATTGGGGAGAACCCCCAGAAAAGCTGGTTCACAAAGACATTAAAACCGGCTCTTAAAGGGCCCAAGCGCAAACTCACCCATTTCAGAAAGCATCCTAAAATCACCAGAAAGGAAGGTGCACAGTGCTGTGGTGAAAAGAGACTCACCTAGTGGGCACTGAGTGCATCTCGGTGAGAGGTGAGACCTCTCCAGGGACTGGGACATTGGCGGCAGCCATTGTTGTGGCCTGGTGTGGGCATGCTGACACAGACGCCATTGGAGTTCTCCCTGGGGCCTGCTAGCCCAGGGTCTGCCCCACCCGCTAGAGCACCGATTTAATCCAGCTCAGCCAGGGCAGGCAGCCCACCCTAGAGACTGGCCCCACCCAACAACAAGCCCTCAGGCAACTTGTGGGCCTGCATAGATTGGTGGCTGGATTCTCTGCAGCCTGGCCACTGAGCTGACTTTAGCAGGGCAGTGCGTGCACAAGGAGCAGGTGGAGAGTGTGAGGTGGTGGCGGAGTGTGTAGGGCTCCGGCTGTGGAGAGACTGGGTCCGCTTCGGGAGGTCAGGGTGCACACAGGGGTCAGGACTGTGTTGACTCTGTGTGTGGAACTGTGGGCGGCAGGGCTTGTCAGCTGCAGAAGACTTGTGCTTCTCAAAGACCCACATAGGGGGTTTGCCCCACCTTACAAAGCCTGAAACAATTGGGTGCTCCTGTGCCTGAGGCCAGCCCCACCCAGCTGCAATCCTCAGAGAGCTGACAAGAGACCTAAAGGCTGGAGGCTTATAGCAATTTTAAGGCCCTGAGCCTAACAACCTGCCATGCTGGGGGCCCACTCACTTAAAAGAAATACTGCAACACAAATGTGGTATTAGAACTTGCAGCCAACTGTGCTGGGGCTCCCCACACCTGATAAAGAGACTGAAGGGCCCACAACAACTACAAACAGCTGAGCATTACAACAGCTGGCCAGGAGCATAACTCGGCCTCTCTGGGCGCCTACAGGGAGAGCAAACAGGCCACAACAGAAGGACACACGTGGCCCACATAGGGGTCACCCCTGGAACATTGAGTACTGAAGGAAGCACACTGCAGGCCTCCTAAGCCATCACTTACATAAGGTCACCTATCCAAGAGCAGGAGACGTAGCTGACCTACCTAATACGTAGATACAAGCACAGGGAAAGAGGCAAAATGAGGAGGCAAAGGAATTCATTCCAAGTAAAGGAACAGGACAAAACCCCAGAAAAGGAACTAAGTGAAACAGAAATGAGCAACCTACCCGACAGAGAGTTCAAACTAAGAGTGTTAAGGATGCTCACTGATCTGGGGAGAAGAATAGATGAACTCAGTGAGAATGTCAACAAAGACATGGAAGATATAAAAAAGAACCAATCAGAAATGAAGAATACAATACTGGAAATGAAAAATTCACTAGAGGGACTCAAAAGCAGAGTAGAGGATACAGAAGAACGGATCTGTGAGCTGGACGAAAGACTAGAAGAAATTACCCAAGCTGAACAGATAAAAGAGAAAAGAATTAAAAAGAGAGAGGACAGTCTACAGGACCTCAGGGACAACATCAAGCACACTAACATCCGTGTTATAGGTGTCCTGGAAGGAGAAGAGTGAGACAAAGGGGCAGAGAATCTATTTCAAGAAATAATAGATGAAAACTTCCCTAGCCTAAGGAAGGAAACAGACATCCAGGTACAGGAAGCACAGAGATCCCCAAACAAGATAAACCCAAAGAGGCCCACACCAAGACATATCATAATCAAAATGTCCAGAATTAAAGATAAAGAGAGAATCCTAAAAGCTGCAAGAGAAAGTCAAGTTACATACAAAGGAAACCCCATAAGGCTATCAGCTGACTTCTCAGCAGAAACCTTACAGGCTAGAAGAGAGTGGCACAATATATTTAAAGAGCTAAAAGGAAAAAACTTACAGCCAAGAATACTCTACCCAGCAAGGTTATCATTCAAAATGGAAGGAGAGATCAAAAATTTCCCAGGCAAGCAAAAATTAAAGGAGTTTGTCACTGAGAAACCAGTGCTACAAGAAATGTTAAAGGAACTGATTTAAGGGGAAAAGAGAAGACCACAAATAGGAAAAATTATTTATTTCCAGGATAAGAACGTAATGGATACAAATGCACAAAAAAGAGGTTAGATATTATATCAAAAACATAAAAGGAGGGAGGAGGGGAGTTAAAGAGTACAGCTTTCAGACAGAGGTCAAACTAAAGAGACCATCAATTCTGCATAGAAGGAGAAAGGAACAGAGAAGGACTACTAAAACACTGAGAAAAAAAAAATTAAAAAATGGCAGTAAGTACATACTTATCAATAGCTACTTTAAACGTCAATGGACTAAATGCTCCAATTAAAAGGAATAGGGTGGCTGATTGGATAAAAAAACAGGACCCATATATATGCTGCATACAAGAGACACACTTCAGACCTAAAGACACTCACAAACTGAAAGTGAAGGGATGGAAAAAGATACTCCACGCAAATGGCAATGAAAAGAAAGCTGGGGTAGCAGTACTCATATCAGACAAAATAGACTTTAAAACAAAAACTGTAAAAAGAGACAAAGAAGAGCATTATGTAATGATCAAGGGAACAATCCAGCAACAGGATATAACACTTGTAAATATCTACGCACCTAATGTAGGTGCACCTAAATATATAAAGCAATTATTAACAGACATAAAAACAGAAATAGACAGTAACACAATAATAGTAGGGGACTTTAACACTCCACTTACACCAATGGATAGATCATCCAAACAGAAGATCAATAAGGAAACATTGGCCTTAAACGACACACTAGAACAGATGGACCTAGTAGATATATACAGAGCATTCCATCCAAAAACCGAAGAATACACGTTCTTTTCAAATGCACATGGAACATTCTCCAGGATTGATCACATATTAGGCCACAAAACAAGTCTCCATAAATTTAAGAAGATTGAAATAATATCAAGCATCTTTTCTGACCACAACGGTATGAAACTAGAAATCAACTATAGGAAGAAAATCAGAAAAACCACAAATACGTGGAGATTAAACAAAATGCTACTGAACAATGACTGGGTCAATGAAGAAATCAAAGAAGAAATCAAAAAATACCTGGAGACAAATGAAAATGAAAATACAACATGCCAGAATTTATAGGATACAGCAAAAGCAGTTCTAAGAGGGTAGTTTATAGCAATACAGGCCTATCTCAACAAATAAGAAAAATCTCAAATAGACAATCTAACAATGCACCTAAAGGAACTGGAAAAAGAAGAACAAACAAAGCCCAAAATCAGTAGAAGAAGGGAAATAATAAAAATCAGAGCAGAAATAAATGAAAAAGAGACCAAAAAAACAATAGAAAAAGTTAATAAAACCAAGAGCTGGTTCTTTGAAAAGATCAACAAAATAGACAAACCACCAAGAAAAAAAGAGAGAAGGCACACATAAGTAAAATCAGAAATGAAAGAGGAGAAATTACAACAGACACCTCAGAAATACAAAAGATTATAAGAGAATACTATGAAAACTATATGCCAACCAATTCAACAATCTGGAAGAAATGGATAAATTCTTAGAATCATACAACCTTCCAAAACTGGATCAAGAAGTAGAGAATTTGAATAGACCAATCACCAGTAAGGAGATCGAAACAGTAATCACAAACCTCCCCAAAAATAAAAGTCCAGGACCAGACGGCTTCCCTGGTGAATTCTACCAAACATTCAAAGAAAACTTAATACCTATCCTTCTCAAACTCTTCCAAAAAATTGAGGAGTGGGGGAAGCTCCCTAACTCATTCTACGAAGCCGACATTACCCTGATACCAAAACCAGACAAGGACAACAGAAAAAAAGAAAATTACAGGCCAATATCACTGATGAACATCGATGCAAAAATCCTCAACAAAATACTAGCAAATCGCATACAACAATACGTTAAAAAGATTATACACCATGATCAAGTGGGATTTATTCCAGGTATGCAGGGATGGTTTAACATTCACAAATCAATCAACGTGATACACCACATTAATAAAATGAAGAATAAAAATCACATGATCATCTCAATAGATGCAGAGAAAGCATTTGACAAGATACAGCATCCATTTATGATAAAAACTCTGAATAAAATGGGTATAGAAGGAAAGCACCTCAACATAATAAAGGCCATATATGACAAACCCACAGCTAATATCATCCTCAATGGTGAAAAACTGAAAGCTATCCCTCTAAGAACAGGAACCAGACAAGGATGCCCACTGTCACCACTCCTATTTAACATAGTACTGGAAGTCCTAGCCAGAGCAATCAGGCAAGAGAAAGAAATAAAAGGGATCCAAATTGGAAAGGAAGAAGTGAAACTGTCACTATTTGCAGATGACATGATATTATGTATAGAAAACCCTAAAGAATCCACCAGAAAACTTTTAGAAGTAATAAACGAATATGGTAAAGTTGCAGGATACAAAATCAACATAGAAAAATCAGTTGCATTTCTATACACTAACAACAAAGTAGCAGAAAGAGAAATGAAGAATACAATCCCATTTACAATTGCAACAAAAAGAATAAAATACCTAGGAATAAACTTAACCAAAGAGGTGAAAGAGCTGTACACGGAAAACTAAAAAAACATTGTTGAAAGAAATTGAAGAAGACACAAAGAAATGGAAAGATATTCCATGCTCTTGGATTGGAAGAATTACCATCGTTAAGATGTCCATACTTCCTAAAGCTATCTATAGATTCAATGCAATCCCTATCAAAGTTCCAACAACATTTTTCACAGAAATAGAGCAAAGAATCCTTAAATTTACATGGAACAACAAAAGACCCCGAATAGCTAAAGGAATCCTGAGAAAAAAGAACAAAGCTGGAGGTATCACACTCCCTGACTTCAAAATATACTACAAAGCTATAGTAACCAAAACAGCATGGTACTGGCACAAAAACAGACACACAGATCAATGGAATAGAATCGAAAGCCCAGAAATAAACCCACACATCTATGGACAGCTAATCTTTGACAAAGGAGCCAAGAACATACAATGGGGAAAAGAAAGTCTCTTCAACAAGTGGTGTTGGGAAAACTGGATAGCCACATGCAAAAAAATGAAAGGAGACCCTTACCTTACACCATACACAAAAATTAACTCAAAATGGATTAAAGACTTGAATGTAAGACCTGAAACTCTGAAACTTCTAGAAGAAAACATAGGCAGTACGCTCTTCGACATTGGTCTTAGCAACATATTTTCAAGCACCATGTCTGACCGGGCAAGAGAAACAACAGAAAAAATAAACAAATGGGACTATATCAAACTAAAAAGCGTCTGCACAGCAAAGGAAACCATCAACAAAACGAAAAGACAACCTAACAATTGGGAGAAGATATTTGCAAACCATACATCTGATAAGGGCTTAATCTCCGAAATATATAAAGAACTCATGCATATCAACAACAAAAAAACTAACAACCCAATTAAAAAATGGGCAAAAGACCTGAACAGACATTTCTCCAAAGAAAATATACAGATGGCCAACAGACACATGAAAAGATGTTCAAAATCACTAACTATCAGGGAAATGCAAATCAAAACTACAATGAGATATCACCTGACGCCCGTCAGAATGGCTATAATTAACAAGACAAGAAACAACATGTGTTGGAGAGGATGTGGAGAGAAGGGAACTCTCATACACTGCTGGTGGGAGTGCAAACTGGTGCAGCCACTATGGAAAACAGTATGGAGATTCCTCAAAAAATCAAGGATAGAACTACCATATGATCCAGCTATTCCACTGTTGGGTATTTATCCAAAGAACTTGAAAACACCAATGCATAAAGATACATACACCCCTGTGCTCATTGCAGCGTTATTCACAATAGCCAAGACTTGGAAGCAACCTAAGTGCCCATCAAGGGACGAATGGATAAAGAAGATGTGGTATATATACACAATGGAATACTTCTCAGCCATAAGAAATGATGAAATCCAGCCATTTGTGACAACATGGATGGACACTGAGGGTATTATGCAAAGTGAAATAAGTCAGAGGGAGAAGGTTAAATACCGTATGATTTCCTTCATTAAGTAGTAGATAACAACAACAATAAACAAACACATAGAGACAGAGATTGGATTGGTGGTTACCAGAGGGGAAGGGGGTAGGGAGGAGGGCAAAAGGGATAATTCGGCTCATGTGTGTGGTGATGGGTTGTAATTAGTATTTGGGTGGTGAACGTGATGTAATCTATGGAGAAATAGAAGTATAATGATGTACACCTGAAATTATACAATGTTATAAACCAATGTTACTTCAATAAACAAAAAATTAAAAAAATAAAAAATAATAAAAAATAAAAACATTGACGGAGAAATCCGGGAAGACTACATCCACCCTGGAGTTCCCACTGAGGAGAAAATGGCAGCCCTTGTCTTTGCAGACTTCCAGCCCCCTGCTACCCTTCCATGTAGTGATAGAAGTGGCCATGGTTCCCCTTCCTAGACAAAAAGTGTTCTTAACTGAGAACCATTTCTGAACAGCCTGTTTGCTGGTATGTCAAATAGAATGAAGCTTCTTTATTCAGTCAAGAGATTGAATCCAGCATCAACTTTATGCTAGGCACTGGGGGAGATACAGAGAAGCCTAGAAAAAGAGATGTACATAGAAGAAAACTTTTGTTGAGCCCCAACTTTGTGTCAAGCCCAATTCTAGGAACCTTGCATCCATTATCTCATTAGCTTTCAGAGGTCACTATTACAAAGTGAGAAGAAATAAACTGCCATGAGAAATTCAGATGAGAATGATGATAATAATAACACCTAGCATGTCTTGAGTGCTTACTGCGTACCAGGTACTGTTCTAAGCATTTTGAATGCATTCTCTCCTTGAGATAACGTGCTATAGAGCCGTCTTTTAATTTCCCCCCACCTTTTCTTAGTTTTCTCCTAATCATCCCGGCTTCTATTTCCTGAGTGTCCTTCCTGCTGTGTGGGGCCTCTGAGCCTGTCTGTGGTCTCAGTCCATAAAGTGATTCTAGGAAAGAGAAGAGGTTGGTCTTGATAAACTCAGAGCCCCCAGGGTGGCCTTGACCCAAATGGTGGCATCTAGGGAGAAGAGCAGGAAAGAACAGTTCCCCAGAGGTCAGTGCATTAAGGAAGGGGCATCCTGTAGGAAGTGATCCATCACTTGTGACATTTAAAATGGAGCTGGGAAAAGTCCAAGGACAGGGACTGACAGAAAGGAGCTCACTGACTAATGCCCAGAAAAATGAAACTGGATAAGCTCCTTCTAGCGCCCATCTCTCTGATTCCCCTTCCACCCTAGACTCAGAGGCCCCTCTCGAGAACCGGCTGGTGAGCTCAGCATGGCTCAACGCAAGGACTCCAAGTTTTAAGCCCAATTAGACTCTCCATTTGTTGCTTGACCCTTGATCTCTTAAGTAATGTCTATATAACCCCAAAACATCTTATCAATTGAATCAGAAAATTCAGCCAGTCATTTACCTAGAGGTCTGAGCTCCAAATCTTCAGACCAGTTTGAAAGGATGCTTTTATTGGATTGATTAAATTGGCCAGATGTTTTCCCTTCATTTTGGCATGGCCTCAGGTCCGTATCTGGTTGCAGCACTAGAGCCTGAGGGGAGAGATGAATGAGGAGTGAATGTGCAGTTTTTAAACCCAGGGTTCTGCATACTGCACTTTGCTTGAATAAATTAGAGTGAGTACACTAAGTTTCTCTGAACCAAATCTATAGAAAGAGCCTCCTCCCCAATGATGACCCTTCTTTAATAACCATATTTCAAAGCACTTTACAGTTTATAAGGCACTTCCACATATATTATTTCATTGAAACTCAGTGCAGAACAAGATATTATTTTTCTTACTTCGCAAGCAAGAATCAATATTCTCTCACTCATAAGGATCACCTCCTTCTGATATAACCCAAATAAAATTCAGCCTTCTTGTGCCTGTCAGCAGACTCAACTATTGGGATCTGAGAGTTGGGGATCATTCATACCCAAAAGAAAGGAGATCTGGCTCCAAAAAAAGACCTTGCAGAAACTTGCAGTCAAGGTGATGCAGTAAGTTCAAATTTTGGTGGACCTCTCTGCTCCAACACAGCACTCATAGATAACATGTGTTTTAGAAAACATTTAAACATGGATAGCTTGACTCGAACACCAGATAAACTTTCTCAGATGCTATAAATGGAACAGAAAAATGAAGGAAGAGAGAGCGGGATTGAAGCCACAGCTGGTGGGCCCAGAGGCCAGGGGCAGATAGTGGCAGCTGGGACACAGTGGGCACTCAAAAAGTGTTCTTTGTGAGACTGAGGACCACATCTGGGTTTATCTTTGAAGGCACAAGCAGGGTAGTGCCCTCTATTTCCCCAACCCCCTCCACTTCGCTTTTAAAAAGAGGCTTTTAAAACTGCTGCTTACCAGAGGATTTTTTAGGGCAGTGAAACTACTCTGTATGGTACTATAATGGTGGAGACATGGCATTATACATTTTTCCAAAGCCATAGAAAGTACAACATCAAGAGTGAACCCTAATGTAACTCACTGGACTTTGGGTGATAATGACCTGTCAATGTAGGTTCGCCCATTGTAACAATGTACCCCTCTGTTGGGGATGTGGATAGTGGGGGAGGCTGTACGTGTGTGAGGGCAGGGGGTCTATGGGAAATCTCTGTGTCTTCCACTCAATTTTGCTGTGAACCTAAAACTACTCTAAAAAATAAAGTTTTCTTTTTTTAAACTGCTGCTGAGAGCACTCTAGGGTTGTGTTTATTCAGAACTGGGGGTCTAGGGACCTGGAGTTGGCTGCAGAAGGACCCAGAGGTAGTCTCATAAGCAGGAATTAACCAAGCCAAAATCACTGACCAAGCTGGGTCAAATGTTGCTTAGAGACAAATAAGATGAGACTCTCCCGTCTTTTTTGCTGCCCTTCCCCCTCTTCCCAAGCACTAAATATTGGAGGGCCCGGGGCTCTGTCTTCAGCCCCTTTGGGCTCTATCTACATTCACTCCCCTATAATATTCCTATAGCTTGATGTTTCCCAAATTTATGCTTGTAGCCTTCACCTCTGCCTCTGAGCTCTAGGCTCATATAAATAAATTCCTTGAGGACAGAGACTCTGTCTTAATTCATCTGTGCCTCCCTCACAGTACCTTAGGCAATACTCAGAAGCAGGTCTCACTGAGAGGTACTACATTAAATTTTCTGTCACCTAAACACAAAGGCGAGATTGGTTGTATAACTTAGAAAGTTCAGTACTCACATCTCAGGCCCATAGTTTCACTCTCAGGATGCTTGAGGGTGACATCTTCATGGCATTCCAAGAGAGTCCGTCCACATTTGCTCCCACATGAATGCCACACTTCTCCCAGCCTTGACCAAAATACCCTCACCAACACAGTTAGGAGAATTGGGATTTTCAGATCCCAAACAACTGGAAACAAAAACAGCAGAAATTATTCAGCTCAATCAGAATAATTTCTGAAATATATCCAAGGGGATTCTGGGATAAGACATGAGCATGTTTCTCCAGGATTGTGATGAGACAGTTGGTATAAGTTACAACTGGAATAGTATACCCATTGTGGTAGGTAGCCTCTAAAACACCTCTAATCAGGGCTGGCCCGGTGGCACAAGCGGTTAAGTGCGCACACTCCGCTGTGGCGGCCCGGGGTTCGCTGGTTCGGATCCCGGGCACACACCAACGCACCACTTGGCAAGCCATGCTGTGGTGGCGTCCCATATGAAGTGGAGGAAGATGGGCATGGACGTGAGCTCAGGGCCAGTCTTCCTCAGCAAAAAAAGAAAAAGAGGAGGATTGGCAGATGTTAGCTCAAGGCTGATCTTCCTCACAAAAAATTAAAAAATAAAACACACCGAATCATCCCCACCCTCTAGTATTCACACTTTTGTGTAATCCCCTCCCCTTGAGTGTGGGCTGGATTTAGTGACTCACTTCTAATAAATAAAATGCGGCAGAAGTGATGGTATGTCACTTCCAAGATTCAGTTGCAAAAAGACTATGGCTTCCTTTGGGGGCTCTCTCTTGCTCTCTTTAGAAGAAGCCGGCTGCCACATCAAGAGGCAGCCCTGCGAGGAGGCAAACGTGGTGAGGACCTGAGGCCTGCCAGCAGCCACAAGAGCAAGTATGAAAGCAGATTCTCCCTTAGTTGAACCTTGAGCCCCAGCTGACACCTTGTGAGGTGCTGCAGCCTCGTGAGGGACCTTGAGCCAGAATTGCTGACTAAGCTGCTCCCAGATTCCTGACCCACTTAGAAACTGTCAGATAATCAACGTTTGCTGTCTTCAGCTGCTACATTTTGGGGTGACTTGTAATGCAGCAATAGATAAGTATTACACCACTTTTGACATGTATTACCCCACAAGCTCTGAATACCTGTTTAGCTGTTTCCCACATTTGTTCACATGTTAACACACACGTTCAATTGTTACACACATATTCAGTTCAGTTATTATGCACCTGTTGGTATTTCATTCACATTTGGATGCTGAACACAGTACTTAAATATAAAATATTCATTTAAATGTACACAAAGCTCTCAGACGCTCCTTACCCCAGGTTCCTGAGAACGCAGTCTGAAGCAAATCTTATGTGCCAACACAATACTAGAGATATAACCCCAGGACTGCCATGGTGAGGGGGAAAAGGGAAGTGAGGCGGGGAAGGATAGAGACAAATACAAGGTGATATGTTACCGAGCTGGCTACACCTTCACAAAACAACACAGCCAGTTGCTTAGTCGCACCAGAAGTCTCCAGAAAGACCATATGGACCATAGCACCTGGAACAGTCCATGAGAGGGAGAAAAAGGGAGTCATTTATTTATTGGTTCCTTCCTGCCTCCTGTCTCTCCTTGGTCAAACTTCATCCAACAAGATGTTAAAACCCCCCTACACTTCCAGCTTATGTTATCCAGCTCCTCTAGCAGCCACTGGGGAAACTTAGTCCTATGCCCATGGCCTGGTGCTTCCCCTGAAACCAGACGTGAAGGAGCCAGAGGCTCTGTAGGTGCGTCAGGTCACCCCTGGGCACCGGAGCTGTTGTGGCTACCACCACAGCAGACGTTATGGAGGCCTTGCCAAAGTCTGCCCTCACTCAGGGGAGGCTGAGACAGATGGCAGTGTTACGAGACGAGGTGACAGAGGAAGCAGCTGGGGTTCTTCAGTGACCAGACAGCCAAGAACTGGAGGGTAGGTAAGGCTGAGCAAATCAGGGAAGAGTGTAAAGTGGGTCTGGAACAGATGTACACACAGATGAACACCTACTCATCAGGATGCTACTTTTATATTTGAGTTGTGTGTGTGTATATATGTATACACATTCAGGTGTTACCTGTATTGACTCAGACTTCATTATTTGTCCCCTGAATACAGGGATAAGCCACCCTATACAGGAGGCTTAGAAGAGAGCTTCTGCAGCTCTGAGCAGTTTTGTTTCATGGAGATATCCTTATTCTTCAGGAAAATTCCACTTTCTTGGACACAGTATTATTTAATTCCATTGTCTGCTTTCATATCATGATGTCACCAAGAATACAGGAAGATGGGAGCTGACTCAGATGAGATTGCAACTGAGATCTGAATCAATCCTACAGAGGGCTCTGTAGCTAGGATGGCCCTTCGGGGTCTTCCCAAAGTGAAGCCAAGGGGGCCCAGCCTTTGTATTCCTGTATCAACCAGTCATTGGGCAGGCCACCCCCCGAGGGGAATGTGACCTTGGATGAGGCAGTTCCCTGCTGCCAAGAACAAATCTCAGCAAGGGACGCAACTCTCAGCCCTTAGTAGTCAGTATTTCCAGTGGCTAGGGATGGGCGCATTGGCCCCAAAAAGGGGATCTAGGTGGAATGTCACAGTGTCCCCTACAGTTGGCTACCATGTTGACTAAACTTCTTATGTTAAGAATTAATACTTAATTTAACTCCAGTTTTCCTCTAAAATTGAGCACACTGATTCATCCTAGGCTTTTTCCCAGAGTCAAAAAGGCTTCCAATTAGGTGTCATAAAAGACTCCCAAAAAGTGTTTAGAATGATCACATGATGTTTCTTTTTGGGTTCAGATGATTTCCTGATTCACCAGAGTGACGGGGACAGGAGCCAGGCCACAGTAACCCGACATTGCAGGAACCCTTTCCTTTACACACACTGAACTACGGATTCCACTTTCTTAACCACCGTGCCTGGATTTCCTTGTCCCTCCAGAACCAAAAGGTAAACCCAGCTATTTGCTCTAGACCAAGAGAACTCTGCCCTGTTGCCTCCCTAGGTCTAAAGAAACTAGTAAAATAAAATAAAATTGCCTCACTCCTAGGTTAGAAATCTCATAATCCACCCTGTCCCCACCCGCTACCCCCACTGCCCGCCAAATGTGGTCAACACTTTGTGATCTCTCTCCTTTGCCTACCCCTTACGCTTCTCCTACAGTCTCTGCCGGCACATAGGCTGCAGGATCCTGTCACCGTGCCCAAGTCCTCAAGCTCTGCTTACTTACTAGGCCCCCAGGACCCCTGGATCCCCAAAGCCAGTGCCTCTCACAGCGCAGTCTGCATGATTTGGGGTCTAACACAGTAGGGAATGGGCCTCCTATCCTGGCTTTTTTCAGAGCAGCTCTTTTGTTTTTTGTTTTGTTGTTGTTGCTGTTGCTGTTGTTTTAATCTGTTTTACACACTGGTCTTTATGTAAGATGTTTTCTGAAAAAAGGTCAAGACAATAAATTTGAAAATCTCTCTTCTTGTTCAACATTCAAGCGTTTAGCATCAATGACATCCAATTGACCTCTGTTTTGCTAACTAGGCTTCCTCTTTCAGAGCACAAGCTCCCGTCTCTCTAGCACTTGCTATTTTCCCACTTTAACTGGAAATGTGGGCTACAGCCTGTAGCAACATCTAGCTGGTGTCACATAACATTTCTTTTTCCACTGTGTTCCCTCTACAGTTGCCTTCTATTACGGCAAGCAGCATTTGCTTACCATCTACATTTATTACATAAAGTTTTCATTTTAAATAAATATATTTCACATCTTTTAAATGAATGAATTTAAAGAAAGCTGTTAAGTAAATCACAGAGCAGGCTCACACAATTATGGCAAAGAACACGAAGGTGGTACAGGGATGAATGCCATCCTCTGTGGGGCAGTCACCTCTTGCTGGGCATTCCATCTGTGGTCCATCACCACCATCATCCAAATACAGCACAGTAAGAGTTATCCACCTTATTGTGCATAAGAACCAGAGACTCTAATTCAACATGTTGGAGGTGGGCCTAGGAGTCTGCATTCTTAACTGGCACCTCAGCTTATTCAGATGCCTGATTCCCAGCATATCAATTCTCCAGGTCCACCAGACCAGGAGTTCCTTAAGGGCAAAAACCATATCTCACTCATACTTAGCTGTGCTTAGCACATAGTCAGCCCTCAAATCAGTGTTTGGGGAATACAGTCAGGCAGGTAGGGCAGAAATTACATGAAATCAGAAATGTCAAGCTGGGAAAGGCCTTTCCATTATACAAATAGATAGTGAAGCTCAGAGAGGCTGAATTTCTCATGTATGGCCCTTAGCTAGTGAAAAGCAGAGCCACAACGAAAGCCAAATATCTGGGCTCTGGGTCAGCATTCTTTCTCAGAGTTCTAGACCACTACCTTGTGAGTGGGTGGGCCTCCCGGGATTGGAGCAGGAGTCAACAAGACCTTACAAGATTCAGTTAGTTTGATTCACTCTGCTCACAGCATAATTTAAGTCCTGAATTTTGCAAAAGCATAAGGAAGACTAAGAGAGCCTGGGTAAATCAGCGTGATTGGAGGAAAAAGAACAAGCAAATTTACTCTAAGGAGTCAGTAGTAACTTCTTCAAATGCAGGTGCCAGGCACTGAACATCCCCTGAAACTGAATGAATGAAACACCTTAGTGACTTGAGGAAGTTGTACCTCTCCCCAAGGTGGAGAATGTGAGGTCAGTGTGGCCATCTTTATCCATCCCTATGTCCCTTCTGTTATTGCACCAATGCAGGACCCCACTAAACACATCCCTGAGAGAGAGTTTAGCGCAGCAGTTAGCATGTGGGCTTTAGAGCCAGATGCCTGGATTCAAATTCTGACTCCGTTTCTTACTATATCTATAATCTTAGTCGATTTACTTGACATCTTCTGTTCCTCCATTCTCTCGACTGTAAAATTGGAATAATAGTAGCTCCTACTTCGTAGGGCTGTTCCTATGTCAAGGGTAGGACAGCGCCACCTAACATGCAGTAAGCATTCGGTAAGCAGTGACTATTCTACATTTTTCAGTAATCACCAATCAAGCACCTATGCTAAACACCATAAGACATACAGAGATTCCCTAGAGGTATGTCACAGAGTGAATGTTTGTGTCCCCCCAAAATTCATATGTTGAAACCCTACCCCGCAATGTGATGGTATTGGGAGGTGAGGCCTTTGAGAGGCAATTAGGTCGTGAAGGTGGAGCCTCATGAATGGGATTAGTGCCCTTATAAAAGGGACCCCAGGGGCCCGGTCAGGTGGCGTAGTGGTTAAGTTCACGCACTCCACTTCTGCCGTCCGGGGTTCGTGTGTTCGGATCTCAGCAGGGACCTGCGCATCCCCACTTGCCAGGTCATGCTGCGGCAGAGTCCCACATGTGAAATAGGGGAAGATGGGCACAGATGTTAGCTCAGGGATCATCTTCCTCAGCCAAAAGAGGGGGATTGGCAATGGATGTTAGCTCGGAGCCAGTCTTCCTCACAAAAAAAAGGGGGGATCCCAAAGAGCTCCCTCTCTCCTTCCACCATGTGAGGACACAGCAAGAAGATGGCCGTCTATGAACCAGGAAGTGAGCTCTCACCAGACACGGAATCTGCTGGTGCCTTGATCTTGGACTTCTCAGCTTCCAGAACTGTGAAAAATAAATATCTGTTCTTTATAAGCCACCTTGTCAATGGTATTCTGTTATAAGACAAGGTACATGCAATCTGATAGAGGAGATGCAAAGTGTACAAAAATAACTATAATTCAAGGAGGGAGCCTACAGGCCGTAAAGGTTATGCACATAAACAGTTACCATTTAGGAAGCATCTACCTGGGAGGTGAATACTCCAGCCACTCCCATTTGACAAGCAATAGAAATAAGGCAGAGAGTGGTTACTTCACTTGCCCATAATCACAGAGAGAGTGACTAGCAGAGTCAGGCTTTGAAGACCAGCTGCAAAGCCTGTCTTCTTAACCACAGGACACGATACACCTTGCCTGATAACATGCTACATTGCAGGCGCAACGTGTGACAGGGGTCTAAATAAACTGCATCAATGGACCAACGTTCCTCAGGGTTAACCTTATCAAACCCAATAAATCCCCACTGTACGTGCTAAACAGTCTCTAATTTAATTAATTATTTAATTGGCTAGTGGATTTACTAATGCATTAATAAGTCATTAATATCTAATTATATCTATCGATACCAGCCTAATACTAGTACCATTAGGCTGGAAATAGTTCACAGGCACAATCCATTCTCTGGTACCTAGAACAATGCCTGGCACATAGTATGTATTCAATAAATATTCATTGAATAAATAAACTTACTCCTGGTTTACACTCATTTTCATGTTCAAGTATCTTTAACATTTTTATTACTGTTGTTTGTATTTTGTAGGTAACCAGGTACCTGGCCCCATAAGGACTATGAGCTCACTAATATTAAAGTGACATCTGGCCTTTCCTGACCCCACCATCAATTGAAGAAAACCAAGGATCACAAGAGAAATTTTTCTGTTGTGCAACTCTACCAGAAGCCTAGGAAAACATCTAGCCCAGACAAGGAATGGCAGGGAGACCTGGATGGGGGGGCAGGGTGGGGTGGGGTGGGGAGCAAGCTGTTGGACTCTGAAGAGAATAAAAATTCTACAGCAAGGAACATTTCAGCAGCCCAATTAAGAAAAGTGGACCGGGAATTAGAGATGGAGCCACCCGTCAAAAAATAAATTAGGACAGGTATAAAGTCACTGACCCTCTATTCCTATTCTATGGTCTTTAGTCAACATAGCCATAATGCAGCTATGCTCCTATCAGCTGATACACTGGCAGGAGAAACCTGTAGTAACAATCTTACTCTAAGATATGGCCTGGCTTCCCCTACCTTGCAAGGAAAGTTCTTGGTTCTGCACAACACGAGCTGTAATGGGCTGGAGGAGGTACAAGCACGAAGCAAAGGGGAACTGAGGTCCCCCATTCCTCTGCAAGACAGCCCAGGGGTGGGCATGGGGGAAGCAGGCCTGAGGTGAAGGACTCCCATCAGTGATCAGGTAAGATGGAAGGTCAGGTGCAGGAGGCAGAAGTGGGACAGAGTCCCTGAGGCTCCCGTACAAACTTCAGGGAGACTTGGGGCCTCCAACAGCCAGCACAGGTCATGGAATGGGCCAACTGTTCCAAGTGCCAAGTTGGTTCATGCAAGTTCAGTGACTCACTTGGCACATCAGGAGAGCCAAGGGGAATTTTACTTGTATTTGACTTTTCGTCAGTCAAAATCCTGGCAGGAAATGGATGGCAACTCAAGCCAGGTAAAAGAGGAGAAACGATAGGAGACTATTGATAAGGAGTTGGCAGGATTAGAAGAAACTAACTAGGGATCGTGCTGACCCCAGGGCTAGCAACATCAGGGACCCATTACCATTCCTGGACCCAATGCGACAAGGGAAAGTATTGGTTGCTGACCCTGGGGAAGGTAGGAATATAGGGAGGTGCTCCCTAACGGGAGCTGTGGCCTGTGGTACAGGGATACAGCCAGCCTATAACAATGCAGTAAGGAGGGAGCCGGGGGAATAAACACCCTGCTGTTCTTCCTGGTGGTGCCTCCTGTTGGCCAAATCTAACCAGAAGCCAGAGAGCAATGGTGGCCCTGAAGCACAAAGCAGAGTGAAGGATGGATCAGGATGGGGGGGCGGGGCAAGGCAAATGTGACAGAAGTTAACTTCACACACCTCCCAAACATATTCTTACCCTTCTCCTTCCTACTTTCTACTCGTATGAACCATGTCCAAAGTCTCCCATGTTTCTGGCTTCTAGTCGGGTTTAGCCATTGGCCAAGACGAGAATGTGATCAAGGTGTTTATTTTTCTGGTTATCTCTAGCTCAATGTGTCCCTCAACAGAGGCTGACTCTACTCAACTCTCCATTCAGGTCCCAGTAACACTCTCCACTTGTCCCTTCTGATTATTGCACTATCTCCTGTGGCTGCTCTAGTGCCCCATACCTTTGTAAAGAGTTCTTTAAGAGATCCCTTCAACTTATCTCATTTTGAGTGTGCTGCCTTTTTCCTGTTGGGACCCTAACTAATTCACCTTATAAGGATGATTTTTGTAAGGCAGCATTTTTTCACAGTAACATGTCTCCAATTTTTTAATGGAAGTTAATGAGAAAATAGAATTTATTTACCAGAAATCTATTTTTACATTTTACAAACCCTTTTGGAATACATACATTCCACTCCAAAGGGCTATCTGGACAGGGATAGTTCATTACAATTATTTTATTACACAAGTGGGGAAAATATGAGACAAACGACCTTTCTTTCCCCAAAAAAACCTTGGGACTCTGCCACTGGCTAGCTCCTAGCTTCAGCTTAAGTAAATGTTTCTCAATGCTAAAGTTAAAAGTAAACTGACCATTTAGCTTAACCATTCAGCAAAATACGGATTGAGGGGATGTTAATCTGAACAGGGTTGGAATTCTAATTGTGCCTTTCCTGCCTTAAAAAAAATTGCCACGACTTCCCATTGTGCATGGAATAAAACAAAGCCAAAAGAATAAACTCCAAAGCCTTTTGAGATCTGACTCCAACCTGCTCTCTCTTCTCCCCTTGCCCTCCGAGTGACTATCCTGTATTCCAGCTACCCCAGACCGCTACAACACAACTCCTTGTCCATGTTCTGTCTTTACCTCTCTGTGGCTATGTACTCCTTCTGTCTGAAATATGTTTTCACCTCTAGCTGTCAAAATCCTACTTCACATGCAAAGACTTGTACGCAAATCTTCACAGCAGCTCAATTTTTAATAGCCACAAACAAGAAACAACCCAAATGTCCATTAACAGGTGAGTGAACACACAAATTGTGGTATATCCGCACAATGGACTTCTACTCAGCAACAAAGAACACATTATTGATACAAGCAACGACATGGATGAATCTTGAAATCTTTATGCTGAGTAAAAGAAGCCAGATCAAAAAAAAGTACATACTATGTAATTCTATTTATATAAAATTCCAGAAAACGTAAGCTAGTTTATAGTGGCAGACAGGGGATCAAGTGGTTGACTGGGGATGAGAACAGAGAAAGGAGACATTACCAAGGGCCTCAAGCACTCTTGTTGGGTGATAAAAATGCATGTTATTCTGATTGTGATGATAGTTTCGCTAATGTATACATATTTCAAAACTCATAAAATTGAACACTTTAAATATGTGCATTTTTATTGTACACCAACCATCCTCCAAAAAAGTGTAAAAAAATACCATAAACAAACTTAAAATGCAAACTGAAAAAACTACTGGCAGCAAGCCAATAAAGGAGTATTATTCATTATATATTAAGTGCCCCAACAAATCAATAAATAATACAAAGAAAGCAATGGAAAATGGGTACAGAGCACAAGTAGGTAATTCAGAAACAAAAACAAATGACAAACATGCTTGCATAAAATTTTTCGCCTCAACAGCATGTAAAAATACACCCCATTCACCAAGAAGTCTGAAGGAGCAGCGATGTCTGTGCTGATCATCATGGAGGAGTGGTCCTTCGGGCAGGGAGAGCGTTTCTCCCACAGCATCTTAACCACACCCTCAGCCCTCTTGCCTTCATTCCACCCTGCTCGGCATCCTCAGCGCTACCTGGCACTGAGGTCACCAGTTTCCTCACGTGAACCCCAAGCCCCATCCCACACGTGCACATATCCTTGCATGGCACCTTCTAAGTCCAGTCTTAGCTGGAACGTTAGCATACCCCAACCACAGTTACACGGATAGTCCTCCCGCCAGATACAAAGAAGGGGGGGTTACTAATCCTCAGACCAGAAGAGAGCCCTGTGTTGGGCGTTACCACAGGCTGCATTCTGTAACATGAAGGGCACAGCTCGCTCTAGGGAAACACACACTCCTGCGGGCCATGGGCAGGCCTGCTAGCCCCCTCAGAACCCGGCACGGGGCCTCCTGCCCTGCAACCGGAATAATATGTCGAGTTTTAGTATGGCACTTCACCCCAGCACTGTCACATACTTTTTTTATTCAACTTTCACAAGAACCCTGAGCTAGTATGATGATTGATATTATCATTAGCATTATTCACAATTTGAGAAAGCAGAGGCTTGCAGTTGGGTGCCTTTCCTCCAGGGGACTCGCTTCATCAGAAAGGGGACACGCCTCCTGCCTCCTGCCTCCACGCCCAGCGTTGTCCCCAGCGCCCCAACCACTTTGGAAATGAGAGCTGAACGGAACTTCCGCCGAGGCCCGGGAGGGTGCACCGCAACGCGCTCTGACTGCTCAGGGCTTTCCCCTGCCTCTTCGTCTCCCTCGGCCTGGCTCCTCCGCTCCGCTTGCCCGCAGCGGACTGAAACTGACAGGCTGGCGCGAGCTGGAGCAGACCTGCGGGGGCCGGGGGAGGGCGGGGTGCTGATGTAGGAGGAAGAACCGGGATGGAAAAATCCCAGGTGACCGTGGAAGAAATAAGGAAAGAAACAGGAACATACGTAAGGAGAGGGAGACAAAGAAAAGTTGGACAACTGAGGAGACACAAAGCGTGCATAAGCCTTTATGAAAGAAAAAAAAGAATGAACAGATGATGGCTCATTTATTAATTATTAACAAACAAGTAGCACTAATGAATAGCATCATTAAAGGGCATTTCGTGAGTATTAATACATAGTTATATTCTAAATAATATTTGCCCCTTGGCCAGCCAATGTCCTTCCAATCTTCGTTCAAAAGTCACCTATTTTAATTACAACCACCTCATCAAAACCCCACAGTCACAACCCTGATTATCACCAATGAGACACTGTTAAGAGATGATTTTCCACATTTAATTTTACTCTCTCTCTGCACTAGAGCATATGCTTTACAAAGACATGGATTTTTGTGTGTTTTGTATATTGGTGTGAACAAATACCTAATATACCGTAGGGGCCCAATAAATATTTATTGAAAAAAATAAAATCATTCTAAACATGAAAGGGAGAGGAGTTTCCTTCAATGCACCACCACCTCTCTTCAGTCAGCCCTCTCTCCCACCGACCGCTTGCAGGAGAGGCAAAAACAACCTCAGTCCAGCTGTGCCTTCCCTCTGAGCAGGCTTCTAGCAGCAGAGAGGCTGGAACTGAGAGCCCATCGCAGAGCCCCTGGCTGCTACCTTCCAGCACTCAGAACCCAGGGCAACATCCTCCCACGCAAGCACATAATCAGAGTTGAAGGGATCCAAACCTCTCGTTACAGACACGGACTTTGGGACCCAGTGAGGGAGAGTGACCGTCCCAAGGGTAGACAGTGAGCTCCTGAGTCCCTCGATACTCTCTATTTATATATGGGGGCTTTGTTGGTAGGTGGTCAACGGCCCAGCTCTTGGCAAAATGTCAAAGGTAGAGGGTGCACTGGGGCCTTGAAGCTTTGGCTTGCTATATTCTTATCCCTCCTCACCCCTGCACAGGTCTGTCCTTTCCCAACCTTCCCAGAGCCAGGATGTGTTCAGTGAGTCATTCACTGATTGCATTTGGCCCAGCAGGCGAAACCCCTATTTGGATTACTCCAGGGGAAGAGGCTCTGGCAGTAGGGTTTCAGTCCTCAGGGAGCTGAGTAAAAAGATATTTTGCAGAGGAGGGTAACCTTGTGCAAACTCTAATACGTGTTTTTTCAAAAGAGCTTGCAACCTCTTGAAACCCACGTGACAGAGCAGAAGCCCAAAGCTAGTGAGAGGAGATGACTGGCCAGAGTCTGGGCTATAGGAATCCAGGTTTTCCCATTCCTGGCTCTCTGCCTGCAAATTTTCTCTTTCCTCCATTATCATTACATCTTGAGCAGGGAAGAGCCACATATGCAATGAAAATTTCAGAGAAGTTTTCCCTGGATCCTCCCAGATCTAAGTAAGCCTGACATATAGGAGTTTGTTCTCACGAATCCTCTTCCAAATTGATAAAGCTGCCAGTGGAGAACTTGGATCAAGAGATAAGAAACCCAATGCTTAAAATAGGCCACAATGACTTCTATTTGTTGAGCATCTAATATGCGCCAAGCACTTCCAATTATTCATCCTCTGGTATAATCCACACAACAATCCTGTGACATAGGCTCAGAGAGGTTAGTTAGCCTGCCAAGTGTCACACAGCTGGTCAGTATCAGAGCTGGCATTCAGACTGGGCGCTGCATGATGCCAGAGCCAATGTTTTTGCTTCCTGTCACGCCACCTCCCTAGAATCCTAGCTGCAGCAGGCAACATCAGGAAGAAGCAAAGGACCAGCTTCCTGTCTGCCTTCAGGAAGATGACTCTCTTGTCCCTCAGAGGCTGCCGTCTCCACGGGGTCCTTTCCATCCCACATTTCCAGGTTAGGTTTTCCATAGCTCCCGTTGTCATGGCGTTAGGGTCTTTCAACACCATTCGAAAACCCAGAAGAGAAAAATAAGAGGACTCAGCTTTTTGATTCGAGAGCTGACCAGTTCTTTTAAACGATATACTCAATCTGGTCCTTGAATCAAGATTAGAAATGGGAGACAGATAATGACACTTGTAGGCCTTGGAGTTATCTAGCTTCTTGCTCCAAGATGTTCAATTCACTTTTCAGACACGATCTCATTCTTCTCCACAGGATCTTAGCAGGAGACCGGAGAAGAGACCGGGACAATTCTCTGCAGGGTGAGACTAGAGGGAGGCTCGTGGCCCCCACCCATGTGTCTGAACTTGTTCCTCTTCATTCCTCTCCTGCCCAGCGTGAAAGATAAAGATGTCGCACTCCTGGCACTGTTACATGTAAGTGGGAATTTATGTGAGGGTCATGGTTTGCCCCATCAAGTTTAAAAAATAAGAAATAAATAAGCTGCAAGATTTCTAGACTATTACAGATGAGAGAGACATTACTGTTCCAAGCCCTGTTCCCCCCACCTGACACCCACCCGGTATCTTCCAGAGGAGCAAACAGAAGCCCAGAGAGATGAAGTGAACTGAAGGGAAGGAGTTTCAGCTACCCTTCTTCAAAATAGCCTCTAAGTATTGGGACCACCTTTCCTGCTGCCAGGGAGAAGCAATTTCCACTCCCCCTCTAAGACGCTCTGAGTCTGTTTTTATCATGCACTCTCTTGGGTCTTTGGTTTTCCTATATGACCCTACTTGCTCTTAGTGTGTTGGTATAGTAAGAAGAAAATGCCCTTTGGAAACAGGCAGATTTGGGTTTAAAGTGCAGTTCTTCCTCCACTGAATAGCTGTGTGATTTTAGGCAAGGTATTTGATATTCTCTCAGTCTCAGGGCTGAGAACACTCTGGACAGGCCCATTCAAAGTCCAGCACTCTCCGATTCCCTGTTCTAGTTTACTTAAAATAAGGTATCAGAAGATTCCAGGTCCTTCCTTCATGCTTCGATATTGTAGTGCTTGCATTTCAAATCTTTTTTAACATTCAGTTTTGGATTTCACATCTGAAATTCACCAAGTTTTTGCATTTATACCGTATGGTTTAAGTCTTGTTGACCTCTTCTCAACACAGAGGGACCTGCTGGGAGTTCTGTAGCAGGAGTGTATACCCATTTCCAGCTTGGCTAAACCATTCCATGATGAAAGGAGAAGAGACAAAGCCCTGGCTTTTGTCAAGCATTTCCCAATTTGAAGGTGAGGCCAAGGATGTAAAGCATTGTTTGTTTAGTCATCTGTGAATCAGCGCTCTCAGCTCTCAGCCCAAACCACAAAGGAGATTTTATTTGAAATTTCCAACAGTCCCAGCCTTGGGCAGCACAAAAACAGAGAAAAGAGAAATGGCTTAGAAGTGCATTTCTAGAACTTCCTATTCAAATCAGTACATTTGAAAATTGACCACAATAGACACTATTTAGTAAGATTTCATCTAGGAATTCATCCTCATATTTAAACTAAACCTTCTACTTACCTATCTTGTCAGAATCCGTCTCAAAGTTAATCGGGCGTGGGGAGCCCGGTAATGTTCTAATAATTCAGATGTTGTAAACTTTCACAAATCCTTCAGTGTCCAACAGGCCTGAGTTAAAATCCTTAACCAAAGTCTTGGGGATTTGGGGAGACTTGGAGCTAATGGATTTGGAGGCTCTTTTCAGGGTGATTAAGATGTTTGAAAATTGATTGTGATGATGGTTGCATAATTGTGACTATACTAAAAACCATGGAATTATGCACATTAAATGGGTGAATTACACGGTATGTGAATTATATTTCAATACAGCTGTTAAAAAAATTCCTAGGCATCTAATTCTCAGTTTCACTGTTACAAAATGAGAGTAATACCTTAAAATGCTATTCTGAAGACTGAGTGACTGTAGTAAAGTACTAGCACTGGTGTACAGTAGATGCTCAGTTAATAGAATCTGTTATTGTCATAGTAGCAGTAGTAATAGTAATGATGACAGTAATGATAGTGAAATCCTCTCCATAGTTTCTTAGTCTGATGTAGCCCCAAGTTTCCTTTCTTCTCCAGATTATTATCTATACAGTTCATTTGAAAATATGAAAAATTAATGACATCTTTTTGTGACAACTTTTCTATTGTTGTCAGTACAATTGTTCATATCTTCTATTCAGCTAGTTTTACAGTTAAAAGTAACTTTTTGCTTGTTTATATTATCTGTCGACTAGGCTATGAAACCCCAGGGACAGAGATAGTATCCCAGCACCTCTTCCAACAAAACCTGCACTTGGGAGGCGCTCAATATGATTGATTTCTCGACTGGATTTTATTGTTGAATCTATTGGGAGTATGAAATTAATCTCCTTACAGCTTCTTTTGTTCCTCAGTTCCCCCATCTGTCCTTTCTTTTTTAATTTCCATCTAGTAGCCTATCAATCATCAATCTACGATTATGAAGAATTGGTCTTTAAAAGTGGCTTCCTCCACTTTCTACCATCTCTATGAGTCAGACAATACACCAGAGCTGAGAGGAAGAAATTATTGTTTCAGCTGACAGATCGTCAGTTAGAGAGTCTTTCATAGAAGGGTAGACATGATACCCTCTCAATATGTTCCTTTGAGGAAGATTAATAAATATGGCCCCCAGAAACCTATTATATACAGAATCTGGGTCCTAAAACTGGCTTCCAAGGAGCAAAAGCATCTTCCTACTTGACAAATATTTCTTTCCCTGGTAGGCTCCTTGTTCTATGTAACTAAGGAACATCCTTCCTACCAAAACAAAGAAAACTACACACATCAAGCAATTAAGTTAGCAAATGAAGCATGGCACTTAGAGGAAATAGAACCATCCACCTTACTTCATGTGACACACATGGCTAAGAATGGCAAGAGTGAGTGAAAATTCTGTTGGTTTAAGAAGTTCAGTAGATTAATTTGGGGCACTGTTTGTGGGACTCAACAGCAGGTCAAGTGTGCACCGTATCTTTGACAAATGACCTAGACTCATCTCTTCACCAGCAACTGAGTGTATTAGAATGCTTTTAGCAGCAAGTAACAGAAACCCCTGCTCAATCAATAAAGAACTTGATTATCTCACATAACAGGAAGGCCAGAAGAACTGATTGATTCAGTGGCTTGGCAATGTCACCAAGGACCCAGGTTCTTTTCATCTCTCTGCCCTGTCCTCTGTGGTGTTAGCTTTAATACTAGGCTAGTAGCAACTTGGCAGCAACAATTCTCAGCATCTCATCCAGACACTTCACTGTCTCTTAGGTGTAAGGAAGCCTTTTCCAGAGAGCTTGCACCACTAACCACTGGCACAAGGGAGAGGAATACCCTTTCTCCATTCAGGCCTACTCTGGAACTGGGCGTGAGGTCAGCTTTCCACAGGCACATGGGTACATGGGGAATGGAGGCTACATGAACACGGTTGGAGTTCTGTTAGCAAAGAAGAGGAAAGGAAATGGAGGCTGTGTAGACAACCAAGCATGATCATTACATAAACTGTCCTAGGACATAATGGGATGATTGTCAAGGGCTAAAAGCCCATTTGAGCATATAAGCAGGAATTGCATTGTCCACAAACTTAAGAATGATAGGGCTTGCCCCCGTTAGACACAATACAGAGAAGTCTTTCTTAGGAAAGACTCTAAAGGAAGGCCAAGTCACCCAAAATTATGGCAGCAATGAGTGGAAGTGACATGAAGGTAGCTGGGGGATGGATAGGAACATGTGGGCAATGACTACTAAAAACCACAGGCTTCTGCAAGGGTCTGAGATGTCGAACTGCCAATGGGAAATGAGGGTGGAGGAGGGGATGTGTCACTAGCTGTTTCCAGCAGTTCTGTGACTGTCTGATAAATCAAGGGTGTCAGTGTGAGTGTCCCTGTCTTATAAAGTTAATGGAAAAAAATTTTTTTTCAGATACAGAAGGGACCAAAGCCAAGTTCACAGGCAACAGCCAACTAAAATCAGGGTGACAAGTTTCCCTTTGAATTGTCCTGGCATCATTATCTGCACCTCTCTGATGGGCATGGTTTGACACTTTCGTAGCCTACAATAATTAGGAAACCAGAAAGGCCAATATCTTCCCATCTAAGGTTTTGTAGGGACTCTTATTACTAATTATTCAGTAGCACTCTGCAAGTAACAAAACAATTTCTCATAAATGATTCCATTAATTTTTACATAAGATAGGTATTTATTGCTATCCCCCTTTACAGTTGAGGAAACTGAGGCTCAAAGAAGTTAAGTGACTGTTCTAATCTTAATGGTTGGTGAAGAATTAGAACTATATTCAGAGTGGCCTTTCATGGAGGTAAAATATCAATGTGTCTTTTATTGCATAATTTGTGGCGTCTCTGAGGCCCTGGAGATTCTTAGAGACTATCTTCCACCTTGGCCTGAAATTGAGCCTGAAATTCCTACTAATGGGAATGTGCCCATTGAGCTAAGGCACCATGTCTGCAAAAGGTCCCAGCCAAAAGGTCCATGTACTGCCTGGGGTGGTGGAAAAGAAATGGGCATCTTGGGGCTGGCCCGGTGGTGCAGCGGTTCAGTGAGCCCGCTCTGCTTCGGCGGCCCAGGGTTTGCAGGTTCAGATCCTGGGCACGCACCAACGCACCGCTTGTCAAGCCATGATGTGGCAGCATCCCATATAAAAAATAGAGGAAGATGGGCATGGATGTTAGCCCAGGGCCAATCTTCCTCGGCAAAAGGAGGAGGATTGGGGTCGGTTGTTAGCTCAGGGCTGATCTTCCTCACAAAAATAAAATAAAATATATAAGAAATGGGCATCTAATTCTCTGCCAAGTAGTGTCCATTCGTGTTTTCCCTGAAATCCAGGGCAGGTTAGCCAACTGTTGCATGGAAAACAGAGAGCCAGAGGTCCAAGGAATGAAAGAGCATACTTAGACCAAAAGGAATGAGATTAGTTATGGGGAGGAGGGAAGAGATACCACAGGATTTCATCTTCTTTCTGATGGAATGGGGCAGAAAGGATTAGATAAATGCATCAAGCTGCTGGAAAAAGAAAAGGGAGCCTTAAAACCCAAAGGATAGACTTAAAAGGAAAATGATTACTGGCCTGCAGTAAAATCCAAAGGAATATGAGTTAGATCCCTGGATGCTGAGCCTTCCATAAGACCCCAGGTTCCAGTCTTCAGCACAGTTTGCCAAGGACACTGAATCAAACATGCAGAACTCCCCGATGTCAACAGCCACAGAATCCCAGCTCAGTTTCCGAGGGGGCCCTCAGGGCGCTGTCTTCGGTGCTGAAGTAGCACAGCCTGGTGCCTGGAACACAGAGGCAGCAAGGATGATTCCATGCTGCACCAAGCTCCACTTCTGATTTAGCTTGGTGCCACACGGCCCTTGACCCTGGAGTTGTGTCTTTCAGAAGTAGGACAGAGTGCTACTATCCGCACATTTATTTTACTCCCACCACCCACGTCCGCTTCTTGAAGGTACAGGAAAGGGATTTTTGAAGCTTTGCGACCTGTACCAGCCAAACTGCCAGGTCAGATCATTTGCCACTAATATCCTAAGAACACACTTTTTCTCTTCCTGTGGTTCTTCCTTCCTCTGTCTCAAATGCAGCTCTTCCACACCCTGTTTCCCAAGCCCAGTCTTGGAGGAGAGTCTGGGAGAAGTCGTTTATGAACCAGAGTGAATTTAAGCCAGTGTGGGACTTCATTTGAAATTTTACATGCCATGAAATGAAAGGTTACACCATCATTTAAGAAAGGCTTGGGAGGCAATAAGGAAGGAAGCGATTTCTCCAAGCTTTTAGGGTTGCATTTATAGGCAGCTTCCTATTGGGTCTGCTTATAACCAGTCCTCATTATTATTATCATTACACAATGTGAAAGGTTATGGTATTATAGAAAGAACACATTAACTTATTATAAGCCAAAAATATTTAATCATTCAAGTGAAACATAAAGATGACCAAGACACAGGCTCTATTCTCAAAGCATTCTCAATCTAGTTGGGGGGATGAGTGGCATATTGCAAACTAACCATTTGTATACCAACACAAGAGCCAAGTTTCAAGGGAGCACAGAGACCTGCCTGGAGGACCGAGACATGGATCTAGAAAAGGAGTTTATTAGGTTAATAAAAAGGGAAAGAAAAAAAAGTGCAGGTTTTGTGGTTAGAAGATGTGGGTTCCAGTCCAAATATGCCAATTATGATATTATCTAGGAAAGTCATTTAACTTCTCTTTCTCCACCTGTAAAATGAGAAGAATAATAATACCAGACTTACTGAGTTATTTTAGACATAAACTGAGATAATTAATATGAAAATATACTTTCTAAACTGCAAAATACTATTACATAAAAAGCTAACCATTTTCTGACTGTTTGAGCGACAATGCCTAAGCTAGTGTCTAAGTGCCATGAAGGCAGGGCTGGGTCCTTCTCGCTGGTTACAGTGCCTAGCACAGCATCATGTTTCCAGAGAGAGTTATCAAGAGCATTCTGATTCCAAAAGAGCTCTGACTAGGGGAAGAAAAACTACAGTGTTTGTCCTCAGTGGCCAGTTCTGCCCAAGCCACCCCTGGGGTGCAGGGCAGAGAGGTGCAATGGAAAAAAGACAGCTCTCACAGGAGGAGTTGGCCTCAAACATTAGCTCCAGATGGAATTTCAGCTGGAAGCATACAGCAGCAGCTGAGCTCAAAGAAATGACTGAGGTTTTCTGGACCTACTCTCTGGCTAGTGGATGAGATGAATCAGAAAGGAATAGAGGACAGGTGGTGCAGGCAGAAGGGAAAGGAGATGGGATGAGGAGAAGCAAAAGAGAGGTCATAACATAGGGTCACATTCCAAATCTTTTGCTTGAGTGGAAATTTTCAACTAATACAAATGCCACTGGATATCACTATAGCTTCAAGAAGAGATACTTTTTAGAAAGAAGATAGCCACAGATTAGTAAAGTTGGAAGAGACCTTTAAAGTGATCTAATCCAACACCTTCATTTTACAGATAAGATTAGGGCCAAGAGAGGTGAAGTTCAAAGTCAAAAAACAAATTCCTGAAAAAGCAGAACTAGGATTCAGGTCTTCTAATTCACAGGTCAGTTTGTTTCTCCCTACTCAATAACTGAATTAAGGTAAAGTCTGAGGTGCTGTAACAAATAAACCCAACGCTACAGAGACTTAAAGAATAAATAAGGGTTTTTCCCCCGACTCATGTAACAGTCACGATGTGAGTGGTATATTGGGTTGGATTCCCCAGGTAATAGGCTGACTGATAAGGAGACTTGCATGCCAGAGATTTACCGGGGTGTGCTTTCTGGAACAGCAGCCAAGCGGTTGTTGCAATTGCAACAGAAGCTTCAGCCAGTACCACAGGGAGCTTTGTAACTGGGATGCTCTGTAGAGTTGTCCAAAATTGAGGCTTGGGGGCCAGGCCTTTCCATCCAGCATTGACCACTCGTTGGATGTGGGCTGCCCCTGCTGGAGGGCATGGAACTTCAGGTGGGACAGCTCTCTTTGGCCAAGAGCAATTCCTGAAGAAGAATTCAAATGTGAACCATCAGCAGCCAGTGTTCCCAGAATCTGGGGGAATGAGTGCTTCAGGCCTGAAGGGGGAGATCTACACAGCCCACCACAGCATCCACTGCAGTAGTTCAAGTTTGGGGACAAGGGCAGCAGCCTTACCATACATACTCACTTAGGGATCCAATCACTGCTTGGCCATACCTTAGAGAATTCTCATTATTCACATGTCCAAAGCTTGGTTACCACAATGTCTGGGTTCACGTCACAGGAAGGAGAAAGAAAGCATGGTGGAGACACACCAATATTTTAAGTAACAGAACTGGAAGTGGCTTGGATTCCATTGACAAGAACTCAGTCACGTGGCCATACATAATAGCAATGGAAGCTGGGAATGGTAGTCTTGCCATGAAGCACGTGCCCAGCTACAATTCTGCTACTAAGAGAGAGTATATTAAGAAAGAAGGCCCTAAACTGCTATTTATTTTGCACTGAATATATGTTTAAAATTATCTCTTGTGTTTTATCTCTCCCTTTGGAGCTGGATAGCACACGTTCCCTGAGCCTTTTCTACTCTATTATTCTTCCTGAAGCCAAATTTACCCCAGAGACAATCTCCCCCTCCAAGACAGTGGTCAAGCCAGACTGCTCTCTGGATAGGAGTCTTCCTCACTTGCCCTTGAAATGACCAGAAAACTATCAAAGAGGCTTTCAGAGACTATCACTCTGTTGTAGAGAAAGCCTAGGTTCTAGAGTTTCTCCATGCCCAATCAAATCTGGAGGGCACAATGACTGAGAGTCTTTGTCCCTGCCTTTGTATGTAATCGCAGGATGAACTACAGAGACTTGCTGGTGAAAGTTTTGCTTAAGTTATAATTTGTGAACTTTCCATCTTTCCCTTCCAAAGTCTGGCTGGTCATAAACAGCATCTCTTCCGGCTCAATGCCCAATATGACCTGACCTCATTTATTTCATATCAGAACCCTGTAACCTAACTGCTTTTGAAGAAAGAACTGAATTTTTCATGATCCAGGGAAGGATTTCTGAGTATTCTGTCCAAAATCCTAGAACTGTACTGATAGTTCTGGTTCTCTGAAACCCAACAAAGCCTTATAAAGTTGCAGGGCAAAATGCAAAAGCATTTTTCTTTCTTCCCATTTGTAATCCTACAGCCACACTAAACCAGCAGCAGTCTTCCTTCTTATAGAGCATTCCCTTAGGCCTCCATTCCAGACAATGAGGAATTGGGATCCATGCTCACAGTGCTTCTAACAGTCATGCAGGAAACACAGCTGGAGTCAAAAGGTCTACGTGTAACCAGCCCAACTTGCCTGGAACTCCAATCACAAAGGAGGAATGACCAGGCCTGTTCTTACTGTGAGCACCAATGGGATTGATCCTTATTGAAAAAGTATTCAGAGGCTCTTAGGCCTTTCAGTGAGTATAGTTCTGCCCATGAAGACTTTCTTCTCTGAATACACATCCTCACCATTGCTTTTGAGTAGTCAGTTCTTTGCAGCTTACAAAACACATTTCTATCCATTAACTCAGGGGTTTCCAAAATAGGATGCAAGCATGTACCCCAGGAGACATGCAGAACCATCTATTGAAGTGCAGGAAAGAAAATATCAGAGCCTCTATTTTATCTTAAATATCAGAAAGAAATTAATCTTTATTGATATCTAATATATGGATTGACATTGATAACTTTTTTTCGGCTGTGTGTTCTGACACACAGAAGCCCAGGTGTCTCTTATAGGAAATATGTTCCCGAGGGAAGAGTAAGAGTTCCACAATATAGAAGGGTTAAATGGAGCTGCAGATTATACGATCTAGTTTTAATTAAGCTACCCCACACACACAAAGTGGATGCTTGGCTTAGAAAGATTCCTGCGACGAAATCCCAAATGGAAGTGAATACTGACAGCACAAGCAACAAGAAAAGGCAGAGCTGACACTTCCATTCCTAATAAAGACTCAGCCATATTACAAGAACAAAACAATGGCTTATTCAGATCTAAGAAGTTGGCCAAAAATTTTTTTAATTGTCACAATTATTCGAAATATCATTTAACGTCCACTACCATTAATAGTGAACCTTATCCTAAGTGTATATCATGATTTGAGATATTAACTAACGATATGTGTGTTATATAATTTACAAATATATAAATATACATATGTCTGGGGATGCATACACAAATAAATCATTACTAATGGAGAACATACTCAAAAAGATTTGGAGACCATTGTCATAAGGCATGTAAAGAATTCATTTCATGGTCACCCTGGGAGTGGTACTCTTTTACAGATAAGAAAACTGAAACTCAGGGTGGCAAAAAATGCCCGGAGACATCAGCTATAGGATTTATGTAGACTCGAAGACTGGCCACCAATGAAACTGGCACCCGAAAAGCTGAGTCAGCAATTCAGGGAGATGTCTGTGAAAATTAAAAAGTAAACTACCTCTATAGCTAACGAGTCCCAGGCTCTCCCCTGTTCTATTCCCAACAGATTATACCAGGAAAGCCAGCACCTCAAAGAATCTCATTCAATCAGGCTGAATGACGTCGCCCTGAACCCTGGAAGCCCATAGGAACTTCACCCTTTAGGCAAAAAGCCAGGCATTTGCACTAGGATGCTTTAAAGACCCTGTCACCGTTCCCCGTCAACAAGCACAAATATTGCCTTAGGGTATATGTCTGATTCAGAAAGCGAGATCACAATCCCCAATGATTAGATCTGACTTCACAAGGGGGCCCTAATCTTGGCAAACGCCAAGTTTTCTCAAATTCATCCCTTTGGAGGTTGCAATGTTTAAAAGTAAATTTCCTCCTACCACTAAAACTCACTGGGTGGAAATAGCCCTTGGAAGAATGGAAACCCATTTCTCTCTGCAACGATCCAGTCGGCCTCCCAAAGCTCAGAAATGTGCTGTGCTCAGCATTTCTGTGCTGATGCAGCATCCATGGTCAAAAAGGCGGGCGGCTGCAGCAGCCGCGGCAGCAGTGGCTCTAGGGGGTGAAAATCAGATTGCACCATTTCTACCTCATTTGCCAGCAGAAGCACCGAGTCACAGGAAGATGAGGTTCTAGTCCAGAAGCAGCTGGGCTATATCACTCTAAAGGTGGTGAGTAAAATGGCTATTCACTGGGGCATTAGGTTTTTGTGCTAAGTGAAGATTCTAGGTGTAAAAGGATGTGTGCGTGTGTGTGTCTGTGTCTGTGTGTGTGATTGTACACACATATGGGCACTCATATTTTCACTGAGCAGCAAGATTGTAAAGCTGTGTATGGAATAAATAAATAGAACGTAGTATTGTCAAGCTGGAGGGGTTCAGAGAAATCATGCATTCCAAGCCCCTTGTTTCACAGAAGAGGATCTGAGGTTCAGAGAAGTGAAGCCCTTTGCCTGAGATTACAAGCTAATAAGTGGTCAGATCTAGAACCCAGTGTTCTGATTCCCAGTGCAGGATTCTTCCCACGGGTACAAGATGCCTGCCTCTATGCCAAGTGACCTGTACCCCTGGGCATAGACCGAAACCTGCAGCCACAGCATTAGTGTCGCTGAGACACTTCTCGATGTTTCCAGTAGACATAGGAAGCCATTTCCGACTAACTGCAACGTGGGGTGCAGCAGCAAAACAGCAGCACTTGTTTGCTATAAATTGCCTGAGTCCTAATGGCTACCTCCTCCCCTGAGGTTATTCTTTGGGTCACCCTGCGAACAAAGTTACACAGCACCAGCACATCTTCCCAGCAGGGTCAAGTGGGCTGTTGATAGAGCTGGAGGGGATGCTTCATCAATAATATCCCCCTTTTCTTGGAACAAATATTTGCTGAATGCCATCTGTATGCCAGGCACTGTGCAAGCCTCCATCACATTCTTTACTGCGCTTACCTCTCACCACAGCTTCGTGAGGTGTTGTTATCCCTACTCACAAGTAAAACTGACGCTGGGTGAGGTTAAAATGTGCGGGCTATTTTGGGTCTTTTAAAAATTCCTAGTTCTTCCAAGAATCGTGGTTTAAAAGATAGTTATTTTCTATGACCCTCCTTACCAGAATGACCATTTTCCCTGAAATGGAAGGAAATGTTTTCTCCTTAATGAAAAGCAATTATCTGCAACATTCTGGATCAAATGTGTAGTCAGAGCAGAGAAAATGACATTGAACATTTGCAAACTTTGACTCTAAATTAGATATTGCATGGGCCTTTGGTTTTTCTTGGGTTTTTCTCCTATTTTGGGGGGTTCTGGTTCAAGTTAAGATTGCACAATATGGTTAGGAACCTTGGCTTTTTAGTACAGCTCTATCCCTAAGGATGTGATCTGGAATAAGTCACTTTACTTCTCCATGTCTCAGTCTTCTCTTTGATAAACTGACAGCTAAGACTAAATGATCTCTATCCTCTCTTTGAGCACTGAAATGTTTAAGTATGTGTTTATTCATTCAAGTATTCGGGGGTTTCTTGAGTTCCCATGGCATGCCAGAGGTAGTGCTGGTGCTGGAAGGAACTTTAGAGATAGCCTCCTCCCAGCCCCATACCTTCCAAGCCTGGCAAGGTTGATGTGCCAACAGTCAGAGTCCTAGTCAAGCCCACAAGATGCTGTCCAGCATGCTTTCCGTGAACTGTGTATGCCTTATCTTGAGTCTCCCTGCTGGTTCTAAATGATTTGAATTTTCTTTCTCCTTACTCTCCTCTATTACAACACTTACTGAGTACTTAATAAAACACAGTGCCAGGCACTGTGCTAAGCAGTTTTCATGCATTACGTCATTCAATCCAGACAATAATCCTATTCAGTAGATAATATGATTAGGCTTGAATTAGGGATGAAGAAACTTTGGCAACTTGACCAAAATTGTACCATTAAATAGTAGTGGGGGTAGAGTTTCTGTTTGGGATGATGAAAAAGTTCTGGAAATGGATAATGGTGATTGTTGCACAACATAATGAATATACTTAATGCCACTGAATTGTACAATTTAAAATGGTTAAATAGTAAGTTTTATGTCATATATATTTTACCATGATAATAAAAAAAATAGTGGGGAACTTAAGCCTAGGTAGCATCCAACTCCAATACCTTCCACCCCTAACCACTTCTCCTCCATCCCCACCACAGACAGGCCCCAGAAAGGAATGTGTTCTCTCCAATGGAGGGTTTAGAAAATTTTTTTTTTCTTTTTTTTTTTTTAAAGTTTCTTAAGAAGCCACAAAATTACGTCCATACATCAGGAAGGTTCCTCTGTGTTGAAAGTTAGCAGTAGACTATTCTGAATTATGATCAGATTCCCAAGTCTGGAAGAGTCAGAAATCACTTCCACCTTCCTTCTCCCATTTCTCTCCCAGCCTATTAGCTAAAGCTCTGTCTACAAATTCGATTCAACTTCAAACACATCTAACTATCAGGCAGCTCCTTTGCACGAGGTCCTGGCTTACATGTTGTGGAGGAACAGAGACAAGAAAGATTGAGCTCCTGCCTCAAAGAGTTTACAATCTAGCAAAAGGGGTAAATACACAAATAACTACAGAAGAAGAAAAGTCACTCAGTGGAAGTGCTGAGCACCTCTGCTAGATGTGAAGGCTACAGAAATGAACGAAACGCTGTTTTAGTCTGCTGCGAAGATGACACACACTCCGTGAGAAGGGTCTTCAGAGGCGAGAGACCAGATTCTGCTGAGAGGGAAAGGTCTTTGCAGTGGAGGGCTGTTTCCCCTCATCCATAAAATAGCCACAGACCTATTCCAGATGGTATTAGAGTCTAAACCTCACCACATGTCCCCCTTTTTTTCTCTTATTATTTTTTTCTTCTCTTTTCTTTAGGCTTACTCTGTTTTTCTTTTTTTAACTTCTTCCATTGGACACTTAGATCATTAATCTTTGATCTTTCTTCTTTATTAATATAACTATTTTAAAGCTATAAATTATCCTTCAAGTATTTCTGTGACTGCAGGACACAAAGTCTTGATGTGTAGTATTTTAATTAATTAATTAATAATTTACAATATGCTTTCTTCTTAGGCCAGTGAGTTATTTAGAAATGCTTTCTTTTCCCCAAATGTATGGGGAGAAGAAGGTGGATTTTTTAAATTTACTTTTTGCTAATAATTTCTCACTAAATTATATTGTAGTAAATAACACAATCTGTATGACATCATATCATAGTATTTGGTGAGACTTCATTTGTGGACCAGTCCATGATCAAGCTTTATAAATGTCCCATGTGTGCTCAAAAAGAATGTGATTTTTCTGATTATTGATAAGAAGTTTCCCAGCCTCTCCATTAGAATAATCTTGATAGTGTGCTGTTCAAATCTTCTATATCCTTTTCAACTGTTTTTATCAATTACCAAGAGAGGTACATTAAAATCCCTTACTATCACTTCCAATTTGTCATTTTATCCCTAAAATTGCTTCATTATTTGCTTTTATATTTTGAAGCTATGTTTCTAGGGGCATACAAGTTTAGAATTGTTTTTCTACCTAATTGTTCTTTTTACATTGTTCATTATGTGGAGACCATCTTTATCATCAGTAATGTCTTTTGTCTTCAAGTGTATTTTATCTGACAATAATAAACTACACTAGTTTTCTTTTTGGTTAGTATTTACCTGTTATTCCTTTTCCCATCCTTTCCCTTTCAGCCTTTTTGTTCCATATTTTTGGTGCATCTCTTGTAAACAGCATATAGCTAAATATTTCTGGTCCAGCTATGTTTATTTCCTTCAAGCTCTATTATGCAATTAAAGGAATATTCATATATCTTATCTAAAAATTTTAGGTATTAATTTCCAGGAAATTTTCAGGTTTCTTATTGCCAGAAATGAAGGGTCTAGGTCCCTGTTATTTAAGAAGATTTCTAAGGATGTTTTCACAGTGTCTCCCTTAGGATGTTAAAAATTGGCCTATCTCTCACTCAGTATGTGCCGTTCCATCCCATCAAACAAATCCTAAATTTTATCTTATCTCTCCCAGACATCCCCAAAGAACTTCACATCCACAGCTAAAGTCTTCAGTATCTCCTCTTGTTTCTGCTAATAGATTGTACAAGCAGTGAAATGATGATAAAGTAGATACTGTATGTTGTCACTTCCTTGAAAACAGACCTTAATTGTAAGGCTCCAGAAGAAAGTGACTCAGACCCTTGGAAAACATAGTTGCCGTCGGCATCCTCTGTGAAACCGTTACCACAAGGCATTGGGGAACTTCTCTAACTGTCGTCAAGAACAAAGCCAATTATAGTAACAGTCTTTCTTTGCCGAGAGCAACATGGCTGCCTTTTTTTTTTTTTTTGACGTAAAAAAATGTCTTAGGTAATATTTGTTCAGCACTTACTATGACAAGGTACTGTGCTAAATGTCTTTTATGCATTGTGTCACTTTATGCTCACAACTCTCTGAAGTAGGTATAACTATTTTCCCTCTAAAACCGAACCCCAAAAGCTTGGGATCCTGTCAGCACTGTGCTCAGGCCCAGTGGGAAAGCAAGTCAATGGCCTCTACAAATTCCCCCAACAGAGAATTCTCCTCTTCTCATCAGGACCCTCCTCTGATTTCCTGTTGTGCAGCCCTTTCATCTTTGATTTCTAGTCACTTAATAACTATTGGCCTTGGGCAAGGTGCTTCACGCTTCTGGGCCTCAATTTCCTCATCTTCTAGCTCTAAGATCCTCTCCCATCTCTGACCACGGCACACACACTAGAGCCAAGACTGCCTGTCAGTTGGGGGAGACAATGTTTCCCACCTGCTGGAGCTCTGTTTCTGTGGAAGCTTCTAGGACTCTCAGGATTCATCACCTTTCCCCCAGAATTCAGGAGTTCATAGCAGTGTTTCTCCCTATTTCATAATGTGCTGTTTTTATAACGCTTGTTCAGTCAGATTGTGGGTCAACTATGGGATACGTCATGAAATAATCCTTCCCCAGGCTCCGCTTCTGCTCAGACTGGGGTCAACCATGGACCACACAGCACGTGGCATTGCATTTCACCTCCCCTTTCCTGCCCCCTCTTTTTCTGGGACAGGCAAGGAGACAACAGGAGCAGCGGTCATCCCTGGGCCAACATTTAGAGGAAGGCAGAAAGACAGAGAAGTGCAATCCTGGCATTTACTGGGTGTTCTCACAGTAAACAATAGCCCTGTGATGTCGGCATTATCATCGTCCCCATATTGCACATGAAAAACTAGCCCAAAGTCACTGAGTAAGTGGGTGATGGACCTCGTATGCAGTCTCACGTCTGTCTCAGCTCCAAGACCTATGCTTGTTCTCCTACAGAGTCCACCCTCTATCACAGAAGAGGACAAAGACCCATGCAAAGCCAGCACAATTTCAGAAGTGCCAGGAAAGCAGCCTCTGCTTCCCCCAAACAACCATCCCTCACCAACTTAGGGGTTCCCGAAATGCTATTAATTGATGTTGTAGCCTTTTAAAGACTCCCTTAAGAGAATAAACATAATGAAATGCTGTTTACTGAGGTGAGATTTTGTCCTGCAAACATGAGGAGCGAGCCTCAAGAGCAGGGAGCAGGGAACAGAACAAAGAGAGGTTGGAGCTTTGGGTAAATGGAAAGAATCCCTACACCCTCCACTTACCAGAAAGAGACAATGAGGCTCAGAGGGAAAAGTGACGTGTCCAAGGTCATTGTTTGTAGCAAACCAAGATCTAGAACCCAGGCCTCCCGGCTCCCAGACGAGTAGCCCACACCACACAGCATTTTGCTGGTATACTGGCTCCTTTATAAGATGAGAAAATTCTTGGTAATATTGTTGTTGTTGACATATGACCAGTAAGGAATTTAGAATGAAATTCCATCTTTTCCTGTCTTAAGGCAGCTCAAAAATTTAAAAATATAAATTAAACCAAGAAATAAATCCCGTAAAAACTAAATTCCCATTATTTCTCTTTCACTCCCTCCTACCTTTTCTATCAACTGCTTCAGTCCACCGTTTTCTTTCGTGTTGTTTAATATCAGCTAGGGTATCTGATCATGCACCAAAAACAGGGAACATCTCAGCCAAGCAAGGGTCCTGCTTATCAGCCCTGCCTTGGGGGAGGCAGGAAGCAGGAGATCACCCAGAACCAAATGGAAGTATGTTCCCCTTGATTTACAGTCCTCCATCCCGAGAATTCCCCTGGGCACTCTGTCCCCAAATGAGCCCCTAAGTCCTCCTCTATTTTCCAACTCCCCTCCCCCACCCCAGGTAATGAAACGCTGTGACTGTTAAGATGCTGTTTAAATGCGGAATGTTATCATCACTATATATCATCCAGATCGGCTTTCTAGGTCGTACTAAGATGTCAGAATGATGCAAGCCAACATTTTTATTATTTAGGATACAGTATACTAAGTTTATGTTGATTACTCTAAGTATCATCTTTGAAAGATAACTAGCATTAAAGTGTTGATAATGTTCCACTTTTGCAATCATATTTGCATAGTGTACAACAGAGTTAAGCAGGAAAAATCATCTTAAGTGGTGTTTCTCGTCGCTGTCAGTCTCACACTGCCTGCTTCAACTTGGTAGATGAGACAGGACGAACGCTTACAATATTTTTTCTATCAGCTTTACGTTATATAATGTTATTCTTGTTCCTTCTGGTAAGCCTGCAGCATGGAATGGAAAAAGCAGAGTTTTGGGGGCCAGTGATAACTGGATTCCAATTCCAGCTTATGCACTTGAGAAAGTCATTTAACCACTCGGGGAAGCAGTCACCTCTTCTGTAAAATGGAGTTAGCAAGGCTGTGAGATTGTAAATAATATATGAAAAACACCTAAACAGCACTGTGCCTGGCACGTAGCTGGCTGGCATGCAGGGGCCCCCTTTGTTTTACGTACAGTGTTTTAAAATGCCCGTTTACCGCATTTTGAAATTAAAGATTAAAAATAAGCTGACATTCCCCGCACTGTACGTCTAGCTAACGATTCTTTGGCCTCCCAGCAGAGTTATATGCAGATAATCTGTTTGATGCTGCTCAACACAGAAGGGACACTGATTTTATTTTATGAACAATAGTTGAAAGTCTCCTGAGTGTCGACTACTGGGAAATAAATATTCTCGATTTCATCTATTCATTCATTCATTACAAACAAACTATCCTCCAAACGACCCCCTCGCTCTTCCTTTTTTCCCTTTCCTTTTTTTTTACACTCCCTCAGGCCTACTACAGTCTTTTGCCCAATTGCACGCTATTTTTCATTTTCATCTTGTCACCACCTAATGTCCAAATTTATTTAAATCATCCTCAGACACAATCCCACAAGATATGAATCACATTTGAGGTTTTTTTCCTCTGACTTGTCAGCTGTCTCATTTATGATTGACAAGATTTCCATTTCAGTAATTTCTACTAATTCTGCTTCAAATCTGTATATTTAATGAACACACCAATCGGCACCTCATTATTAGTCAGGACCGTTTTTTTCGAGTGTAATGTGCTGATTTCATAATTTATAGTCCATGGTAGCCGCCCCTAAATGAAACTCACAGAAAGCCTTGTCCAGTTTGCGTTAAAACAGTATCTGGCATATGAATACAAACATCATATTCTCTCCGTTGTCTCATCCTTTATGCATATGAACACTTTGTTTGCATGCTCAGACTCTTAAACACAAACAAGGTTTTTCTCTTTGTAAAGGTATGTTGAATTGTATATCTCTGCATAAAGACGAAAAGAAAAACGGATAGTTTGCCTGCACCAAAAAAACAATCCAAGTTCTCCAATGCAAACACAATCTGACACATGCTAAAAATTGCCTGAAGCACTGACGAGTTATAGATCATCTCCCTGGAGCAGATAATTCATTAGGAAATAGCCTCACGCCCTATGTAGCAATTGAACAAAAATATTTACTTGTGGTAATATCAGATGATAAGGGTAAGAGGACTTGTTTCTGAACAAGGAGGGGAGGGAGAACCCTGCAGTAGATGCCCATGATAAGCATTGCAAATGAATCATTAGTCTTCATCCCGCAATCTAGGTCAGGATGGAGCTAAAGGGGAGGGCTTTTAAATCTGCTACAAGGCTCAGGTTGGATCTGCTTATGTGGACGCACAAGAGGCAGACAGTTACGTAGTGGTGAGGCATTCTAAGCGGGCTGGAAAAATGATTTCACCTGATATAGGGACCTTTTCCTGACCAGAGAGTAATCAAGAATAAAGAGGGTTATACCTTCAGATGAACGCCCTTTAAATACACACACACTACTTTTCTCTAAGCTTTCTGTCTTCAACTTTTCAGGCCCTGAACAGTGTCTGCCAGGTAGATTTTAAAGGAGAGACAATATCTTCCAGACTCAGGAACGTGTTGATTTGTTTAAAACAATAGAATCATACACTATATGTGTTCAAAGGAACTTTAGAAATCATCTGCTCCAAGTACCTCATGTTGAAGAAGAAGTGAAACAAGGAGAGTGACTTATCTGCCCAAGGTCATACAAGTCACCTTCATCGTGCCACAGTTTAATTTTTTTTTGTACAATATGAATAATTTATTAAATAATGTAGAAACAACAAATTGACTGGGTAACTGTCACCTGATAAACTGGATATATGTCAGAGACTCTTGCCACGTGCCTCATCCTTCCCCAAAAATGATTATGAAAGGATGCTGTTTGCCAGACCTCTGTCTTGGGGGTCCTTCCTCAAAACCTCTGGCTGTGGCTTTAATGTGATTACTTTCCAGGCATGTTGTGGCACTTAATTCACTTGGCCAAAGGCTCTGAAACTTTCGCGTGGCTCTTCCCCTATGCCTCCGGGGCCACAGAGGCTGGCAGTGTGTATTTTCCCAAATATGTTCTGAAATATCACTAAAACTAGAGAAATTTAAATGGAAAAATTTGAATTTCAAAATCAAATCCAAGCTACACACTAAATGTACTTGCTACGGTACAGTTGGCTATTTCTTTTACTTACCAAAATCATAAAAAAAACTTAAAGTTCAAATATGATATGAGAAAAATATACAGGCAAGAAATGAATTGGTTTTGTTCTTAAAGCACTAAATTTGCTACAAACCATCCACATGGTATCTAGAAGCAATTTTTCCTTCTCTCCAGGCCTTGCTTTCCTCTTCTATATGGGTAGGAAGGAAACCAAATGATCTCAGGGGTTCCATCATTAGTTATGCCATTCAAATAATATCTAAAAAATTGTTTTGTTTATTTTTTTGAAAGCGACAGTAACTGCAGAATTATTTGTAGCTATTTCCAAAGATGTGAACTGACACTAAAGGAACACGTCAGTATCTGCTAAATCTATGTAAAGCTTTCAAAGGAGGTAGTTTCACTACTGAAATAATTCTCCAAAACAATGTTGACTGACTTGGGACTAAGCTCGTGAATTTAACCCTCTAACCAGTATTTTTCCCCCATTTCACTTTCTAGATTGATTTGAGGGTTGTTTTTTTTTCCTCTTCCTTATTTGAAAATATTTGTTAAGGCCTGAAGAGAGCTAGGAGTAGGGGGTATGCAGTGTTCATATGCACACATAGAAGGTAAAAACAAGCCTGGTTCTTATCTAGCCTAAACACTTCAGTAGGAACAGAGTTTTGTATTCAGTTTCTCCAGCCACCAAAACTTGAAGGTTATAGAATATTCTATTTCAGGACACCTTTGAAAACGAGGAGCCGGTGTAAAAGTACTGCAGTGTTATTTTGATTTCTGCCACAGAATGAATCACTCCTCCTGAATGCAAACACCAGCAAAGAATGCGTTAGAGGATCCGCCATCATATTAAAAATTAAATCCGGCTGCATTTCATAATGGGCTTTCCTTTTTAAAGCACAGTTTCATCTTCTCACCATGGAAATTTCACTCTGATGGCTGTTCTTTATGGTTAACACTGAGGCATCGGCTGAGGTCAGAACCCTGCTTCTCTGAACAGGGAACCACAAATGTCACCGACACATGGTACGCTTGGCAAATAATATATTTCTTTCCAATCTCCTGTGTCTTCAGTTTGCCTAACATCATGCTTGTGGTAAGCTGAGGAGAGTTTATTTCTCGGGTCTTCTTTCCTTCCTTTGGTGGGACCAGCGGGAGGCATGCAATTTACAATGAATTCAAAAGTGCCCCTCTTTTGATTTTTGTTGTTGTCTTTATTTTAACCTCCAAAAAGAGAGAGATTTAACTCAGTCTTCACCCCAGGCTAAGCTAATACTTAGGTCATGTCTGAGCTCTCTGGGGAACCCCGGCTTTATACCGTCCGAGGGGCAATGGTGTCTTTTCACGTGGAGCAGCACAGCTGTCCAGCCATATGGGCCCCAAAGAGCCCAGTCGATCGGATTTGGGGAGGTTTTACAATGTAATTTCTTAACGTGTTAGTATTTGGGGTGAGTTTGATCAGGAGTATAGACAGCTCTTAAGCCCAAGGGTTTAGGTTTTAAGAAGCCATCACAAGTGTCCCAGCATCTGATCCGACTGGTGAAAAACCGATATGAAATCTGTGACTGGGGGAGGGGAAAGGACTGCTGCACCCCTCATTGGAGAAAGCCCCAGGGGTATGCTCTTACTATTAATTCAGCATCAGCTGCCTTTTTTTCCCCCTCCTTTTCTTTTCTTTTTTAACCCGGGGCTCATCATTTAAGGCGTTCCCACTCAGGCCTGCAGAGCCTGTTACAAAACCATGTCTCTGCTCCCCTCCCCCCATGCCGCAAGATGAGAGAGCAAATATCCTGCATTGCAGCAACAGCGCAGGAGGACTGCACTGAAACCGTCCTCAAGCTAAACAAAACCAGGCCTTTAAGGAAAAGCAAGGACAGCACAGCAGCGGTGTGTCCTGCTGCCCTTCAGTCAAGACAACCTGGACCTCAAGTCGCAGCCCCGTCCCTCCACGTAAAGGGGTTCAGGAACTGTCTGCTTAAGGACTTCTTAGTGAATGGAAAACAAATAGTCCTGAATCTAAAACCCTTATCAAAATGGTGGAAGCCTTGAGCCTAGCTACCGCCAATATAGTTTTTCCACCAGAAAAGTATTTTAGTTTGAGGGGGACGTTATCAGGATGGGAAGTTTCCTCCTGAAAGATATCCCAGATGACGGCTTTCCAACTAACTATAGTCTTCAGGAATTAAAAATCTATTGCAGGGATGCTTTACGTTTTCTTCTTCTCCTCTCTCTGTCTCTATCTCTCCGTCTGTCTGTCTCTCTTTCAATTTAAATCACAGCTTTCCGCTTCTTAGAATTTACAAAAACTTCTTATTTTTAAGCTTCTCGTGGTACATTGTTGGAGGCAAAAAGCCAGTGCTGAGAGGTCTTGAGATTGCTATTCTCCTTTTATTGGGGCAAACACCCAATAATTGACAAGAACCTAAATGGCCTTGAAGCAAGCAAGGTAGCGCCCAGGGTCACCATTCTCTGGACCCGTTCCCGCTCGGTGGGCTCGCGTCTGCCTCGACCCTCGCAGGACCGCTCTCGGTTGCCGCGCACGGGTCATCTGATTTGAGAGGCTGCTTTTAGCTGTCAGGGGTTTGTTATTCCTATCCATCTCTCGTTGCTCTGAATCCAGCGCTGCCCAACAAACACTTAGATTTTTTCTTAAGTCATCAAAGAAGACAAGCCGGAGTGGGGGAAGCAGATGGGCCCTGCGTGTGCGGAAATGGCCGGGGTTGGGTTGAGTCCCGGGCGGCTGCCGAGCGGACTCTTCAGAAAGGCCGAAGATTTCTCATTGCGGCGGGGTTTGCTGGGGGTCGGGGCGGGAGATGTCTTTCTGGCGGCAGATTCATTCTGAGTCCTTCCTTAAGGCCAAGCTAACCCCGTGCTCCCAGAAAAACACACAACACGGCCACAGCCAACACAACAAAAGGCGCCTCCCCGAAGTGAGTCTAAATGTACGCGGGACGGGTGGCGACCGGACGTGGAAAGGCACTTTTGTGCCTCTAATCTCGGGCGTCCATCTGGCCCCGGCGGGCGCGGGCGGCGGGAGGGCGCCGGGGGCCAGGAGAGGGGAAGCCGGGAGGGGCGCGCGCACGTATCCAGAGGCGCGGGCACGCTCGCCCGCTCTCCTTCACGTTCACCTTGACTGCAGGAGGCGGGGGATGGGACTACCTCCCCCCCAACCCCCGCCACCAACACTTCTCCCCACCCCCCGCCGCTGTCCTGCCCAGACGCCAGCTTGGGGCTGTGGGGGAGAGGGGGAGGTGCAAAGGCGCTCGGGTCGCCGCAGCGGCCGGACAGCCGCGCGCTCTCCGCAGTGATGTCAACTGCATCCTCCGCAGGCCCCCAACCACCCCCACCCCAGGCCTTGTCCGCACCCCGGCCCGCAGAAGCCCTAGTCCGGCAGGGTTCTCGTCCTGAGGACAAGAAGCAGAGGGCGTGCAAGTGCCCTGAGCCCCCCACTCAATCTGCAGAAGCGGGAGAGAGGAGTGGACAAACCGCGGTGCCGCGGCCGCTGGGGCCGAGAAAGGGGAGGGGGGCGGTGGACCCAGATGTGGGTTTGACGCCTCGGGCCACCGAGGGGAGTCTGCCCCTACTGGTACAGCCAGGGTCACGTTAAGGGAGCAGAGGGCACGGCCCACTGCAGATGCCGCGCGTGTGGGCACAGAGAAAGCGCCCCCTTCTCCCAGGATAGAAATGGATAAACGGAAGCGCGTGTGAGTGTGGGGGTGCGAATCGCCACCTCCAGCCTTGGCTTTCCCGCTCTTCCGAGCGTTCCCACTTCTCACTTTCCCCAAATCCGCATTTTCCTTGGCACAGCTTTTCCGGAGCAAGGAGAGGGAGGTACCCGGGGGCAGTGAGAATGACGTGTGCTGGTGCAGAGAGGGGGTGGGGGGCTGCGGGCCGGGCTCTGTGGACCGGCTCCTAATCCTCTTGTTTTCGGTACAGTCAGCAGATGTGGCTTCTTTTAGCTGAATAATCCGTTAAAAGAATAATAATTTTTAAAAAGGAGATCGACCTCACCCGAAGAGGACGGCGAATGAGATTAGGGCTTGGTAAGGATAAATTAAAAGGCTCCAAATTCTCTCTGTCCCTCTTTGCCTTCCTCTCTACCCTCCTCCCCCTCCCTCCTGCTCCCTCCCCTCCCCCCCTTCTTCCCCATCCCCTGCAATCCGCACTCGACGCGAGTTCACGCGGAGGGCTGGATTTCCAGGCTGAACCGCAACTTGCGCTGCGCGTTATTATTATTCATCTGAGGGTGCTGCCGCCACAACCTTTGCCTCCTGCGCTCCTCTCCTTCCCCCCAGCCGCCGCCGCCAGTAGTGCAGACCCTCCTTCACGCATGCTCCGGTTCACCAAAGGGAGATTCTGAATTTTTTATCACGCTCATGATCATCATCATGATGCTCCTTATCATGGTTATCATTTCCTCCTGCCAGGTGGAGCGACCACCAGCGCCTTCTCGCCGCCCGCGCCGTCCCCAGCGAAGGAAGCAATTCGGGCCCGGGCGGCCGCTCCCTGGATGCCGGCTTCCTATGCGTCTCCGCAGCCCTCCCTCATTCATCTGCATGTATATTATCTTGATCCCTTTCATTCCAGTAGATCTACTGTTTTTCGTTGGGCTGGCTGAAACGCTGCGGACTGCGACCAGTCTCTTAAAAAGAAGAACATAAAGAGGAAGACCTTGAGTGGACCCCCGGACAAAGCACTTTGGGCTCGGCGAGGAGGGACGCGCGGGAGCGCCGACTCGGAAACACGAATGATCTCCGGTGCCAACGGGCGCCAGCCCGGCGCGCAGACCTCTGAGGGTATTCGGGCCGAATTTTTTTTATCCTTTTGGTATGCCTAAACAGTGTCATTGTTGGGGAAAGGTTGGGTTTGTTTGGTGTTTTTTCTGGGAAAGGGAGCTGAATGTGGGAGATCTGGTAGACTTAACTTGGCTTTCCTGCTCCCCTACCTCACTTTCTCGAGATCCGGGTGTTGGAGAGGAGACTGGGGAGCAGAAGGCTTAGAAGAGAGCAGAAGCTGGAGAGGTTGCCCGGAGGACTGAGGGAATAGTGGGGCGAGGGAGAGGTGAGTGGGGACGGACCAGCTGGAGGAGGATTGCGAAAAGAAGGTTTTTTTTTTTAAATCCCCTCTTCTGGTTCACAGGATGAGTTTTGCTGGGGATGAAATACGGGTGTCTATCGATAGGCGCTCTGAGAAATTGATTTTAAGAAAACTGATATGTCCGTGTACACACAGAAGGAGGCGTCTGGATTTGTGTGTAAACAGTGGAGAGGTGGAGGGAGGCATAGAGGGAGAGGGCTTAAAATATGTCTTATTATCCCTTTGGCTCTGGGGACTCTCATCCTCTTGCCCTCTCCCTTTTTTTGACCCGGGGATCCAGCCGCATTAGACACGAGTGACCTTTTAAATCTACGCCCACTCTTTACCTGGTAAAGCCAGTTGACAGTTTGGGGTGGGGTAGGGTGGGGTGGGGAGAGTGGTAGGGGTGTTTCGAAGACATATATATTCTCTCTCTCTCTCTCTCTCTCTCCCCCTCCCTCCTTCTCTCCCTCCCCTCCCCTCCGTCTCCTCCTCCCTCGCTCTCCTCCCCTTCACTCCTTCTCTTCCTCCCTCCCACCTCCCTCGCTCGCTCGCTCGCTCCCTCCCTCCCTGCTGCATTTTGCATGAGCTATCTAGGTCATTAGCATTTTAGCGTATGCAAGACTTGACAAAGCTGATGAGGGGCCAGATGGGCCTCGCTCTTATGAGTTCTCCCCCCCCTTTTTTTTTTTCCTTTTCCTTTTTCCCCTCCACCACTTGGGACCTGAGCGAGAGGACTGCAGCAGGCGAGTTCCGGAAGGCTGATTGCCCAGATCCCGGCCCCGGACCGCGGCAGCAGACCTCGCGGCACGCCCGGCCAGGCTGCGCCTGGACTCCGAGACCGAGGTAAAGGCGGCGGCGGCGCGCCCTGCCCTGGCAGCCGCTGGCGAGCCCCTGCTGCCCTCCTCGTTTCCAGCCCTCGTCTTCCCCCTCCTGGCCCCCCTCAGTTTCCTGGGCAAAGCTGAGGGCGAGATGGGTGGGTAGGGTTTGCTGCGCTGGGGCGAGGTGGGGTTGGTGTTGTTTTTTCATTGTCTGGAGCTGCAGGGGAGGCGAGGCGCGGAGAAGGGGCGAGGGGAGTCGGGGTAATTAACACGGGGGAGGCATCTCTCCGTCTCCCACTTCCACCCACACCCTCCACCACTCCACCCCCTCCGCTTTGCAGGAAAAAGCCTGGATCCGAAAGGATGGGGGAGAACAAAGAGCCTTTGGAAGACGTCGCTGTTATCTCATTGTCTGTGTGATTGGGGAGCTGCGGTAGGGAGGATGCTGTGGTCCTTTTCTTCCTGCACTCCCCACCCCCATCCCTCTCCCCGCTGTCAGGACGCACGCACACGCGCCGCTTTTTACTTATTTTTCCTTGTTTTCTCATTCCGTCTTCTTCCTACCCCCTTCCTTCCTTCCTCCTTTCCTTCCTTCCTCCTTTCCTTCCTCAGGAGAAAGGCCTCTCTCTCCGTGTTCACAGCGGACCTTGATTTAAATGTCCATACAATTAAGGCACGCGGTGAATGCCAAGAATGGGGCTGGCTGAGCACCGTCGGTCCGCGAGGGCCCGCCAAGGAAGGAGCCGCAGAACCGAGGCGCCCTACGCAGAGCTCAGCGCTGCGGCTTCGGGCGGGAGGGGTCGCGGGCTCCCGCCGGCTGGGCTGCCCCGAACCGGAGCCCTTGGAGTGGGGAGGTGTGGGGCTTGCGACAGGCGATTAGAGATGCAAAGAGACTCTGCGAGCGAAACAGAGGCTGATTCTACCACAGAAACGTAGATCTGTGCGAGCACAGATGAGGTGGGAGGGGAGGGTTGCCTGTGAGCGCATTGCGGAAGGCTTCTGTGTGCAGATTTTTCTCTGGGCTCGGGGTGCATTGTATGCGGGTCGACACCTTCCTCCGTGGCTGTGTTTTTGTTCTGAGCTTAGCTTTTAGTTTGCCCTTTAAAAAAATAATCTGGCATCCAAAGACTGGCAGACTGTGCCAGGGCTTGGACTGCAGATATATTGTGTTTGCTTGAGGCTTGGGGGGAGGGGTGTCGCCAGTTGAGAGGGAAGAGGGAGGTGTTTGTCACCCTTTACTGTAGCGCTTTGGGCACCTGACAAGCTTAAGGAAGTCGTTGGGATATGGAGGGAAGAAGAAACAAACTTCTGGGCCGTTCATGAGCTCCATCAGGGCTGAAAGCATGGCCAGGGCTCTCAGGAGCCTCTCACTTCCTCTTTGCGCTGTAATTGCAGTTTCAGGCAGAGATCCAGGAGATGCAGAGGAAGGGATAGGCGCAATAACCTACATGTGCGGAAGGAGGGGATGCATTCCTTTTAAAATCTGAACAGAAGGAAAAACAGAATGGGTGCAAGTGTTGGTCTGAGGGGAGACTTTTGAAAGAGAACGTCAGGGAATGGAAAGGGTTAACCCACTCTCATCCTGAAGTATCTGCTTCCCCAGTCGGGCCTTCCTCCCCAGCACTAGACCTAGAGCAGCAGCTGGTCCTAGAGACCCCTCTTGCTCTGCACAGTGACAGCCCCAGCCCATCTCCAGCTGTGTGTTAACCCCCAAGCTGCAGTGGACGGTGGCAAGACATAAACCTGTTAATTTCCAGGTGGAGAAAATGGAGGAGGGGCAGGTGCCTACAGAGAAAGGAGGCCAAGAGCTGGATCTTCCTACCCAGGAAGCCTGCTGCATCTTTTCCCTACCCTTGGCAGAGGCCTCTCTTTGCAAGGCCAAGGCCATGAGGGATGCTCAGGATTAGAGTTTGATTCCTGACACACTAACCAAGGCCTAAGAAAGTCTCAGTTGAGGCTGACTCAGGAGCTCTCTCCTCCCCAAAGCCTCGTTCTCGCCCACTAAATAAACTAGTGTGCAAGGACACCATGGATCCCTAGCCTCATTTCCTCCCAAATATTTATTGAGTACCTACTGTGTGCCAATCATTCTATAATTATTGTATCTTAGGTTCTTCCTTTGCCCTCCTAAGGGAGTGTCTGGAGTCAGGCGAGGTTAAGTGTGCTGTACCTCATCTAGACACTCCCAGAACCTTCTCTGGGTCTGCAGAAATGTGCCACAACCTGCTCACCCCTGCAGAGAGAAGGCTGCAGTTCACATCATGCCATCTGCAGGTGTGGTGCTGTCCCCCAAGTCCCAGAAGGCAAGCCTTGCTGGAGGACAGAAGAGAGAGCATCTACTCTCGCCCCTGTGCCTTAGTCAGGGTTGTCCTAAAAGGCACCCGCAGCCACTGCCTTCAAAATAGACCTCCCTCCCAAGGATGCCTCCTTGGGGTGTAAATCTCCTTGCCTTTCCCCCTGCCTCCCTGGGAAGGCTGCTCTGACAGTTCTTTGGGGCATGGTTTCAGCCTCTGGCGGCCAACTGTTTGCCCCACAGTTGTCCACATCAGTGAGCCTCATCTCCATAATTGCTTCCCCGTAATTCCATCAGACATGGCTGCACTCCTTGCTGATGTGCCTGCCCACAGTACAATCCTCAAATGCCTTCCCAACTAATGCCCCTTTTAGGTGGAAACCCAATGCGCTTCTCCCGGAGAGCTCAAACCGCAGGCACCATGGACAAGGCCCGCCAGGTCCTGCTGCCAATAATCTATGATGGGAGGGGCGTATTTTTATTTTATTACTTATGTAAACTCTTGTTCCAGAAAGCTTTACTGTGTGTGGGAGTGTTCTGGGTTTGCTGGGTCTGTGCATATCAGTGTGGGGATTTTCCTGTGTTCACCAGGTCTCGTTACGAAATGTGTTTTTATGTGGGGCTTTAATGGCCGAAAAAGGGAGAGATGAATGCACCCTTCTGCCTCCTGTGTAATTTCAAGGCCCCTTTTGTGTTCACCTAACAGAAGTATCAGAGTGAAGGTTAGTCCTAGCTTCATCCATTCCTCTATATTTGGGGCCTGTTTAGCCCAGCGATATTTATGTAAGAAACCTGAAGATTTCTGCTCTTTCAAGGCATTTCTTTAACTCTCAACATCATCTTCTCCGCAGTCTGTCTATTTGAGCCCCTCTGATTACATCCTATGGCTTAAATGAAGGGAAAATATATGATTTTAAAAGTGTAGGACGCGTTCAAGGCAGTTGGCTGACTGAATATAGTCAGGCCCCCTTCGATTCACACACACACCATCATTATGGTCCTCATGGTGATGGGAGCTAATGTGTTTTCTCAAGGTTACTGTACTGTACCAGATACTTGAAGATGGATTTAGAAATGTATCAAAGGAAAAATTGGTAATATTCTTTTTTCCCCTGCCAGAGACAGCCCAGGCCCAGATCTCTGTTTAAGCGGAAAAGAAATTGATTCTTTAACAAAGACAAAGGTAAATTCTCTATCACTTCTGTCACCAAAGGGGTGGGGAGGAGGGACAGTTTTGTAGACACGTGAGGACCCTGAGCCAGAGAAATAAATATGTAGGGGGAGGGGTAGTTTCTCAGCAGGTGTATGCCCATTTACACACACACATACAGACATTTTCTCACATAACCACATCCATGGCTAATATTTATAGGAAAGCATTCAACCACACACATGAAAAACATCCATCCATCTCTACTGTCGCCACAGGGAAATAATTTTCTCTTTCCCTCTACTGAACTTACATAATACCCCCACCCCTTGTTCCAACCTTAGAATGGAGTCCTCTGGGGGCAGCTGCAAAGCATTCTCCTTAGGACAGATGGAGCCTCCCTTCCACATCTCCTCTGTGGGTGGTTTTAGAGCTCCATGAGTCAACATGGGCTGAGGGTTGTGCTGGTGGTATGTGTGTTTGAGGCTTGCCTGGCTGATTCATGGTGATGAGTATGTCAATAATAACAATTATGAGAATTATGATACCTAATAAAGATTTTGTTTTCTTCCAAGTCCCACCTACAGTTCTTTCATTTGGGTGTTTTTGCCAAGTCTTATTCAATTGGACTTCAGTTCTTAAAAAAAATATTTAATACTTAATTGCATCTCCAATACAGACATAGGACAAGAGAAAGGACTTCAAATGGGCTTCATTGGAGTCTGTGTGTGCCACCCTGTGCAGGTGTGCGGTGGCCTGGAGAGATCAGCACCAAATTTAGATGGCCTGGAAAAAAAGCAGGCCTTATTGAGAGCAAGGAATGTTCCAGGTCAGAAATGAAGTGTAGCAACTCTCAATAGGTTCACCTTTTCATTTTCTTATCCTTCTCCCTGTTGTCTTAAAATGGAAATGTTACCCAAAAAATGAAGACCTGGGTCATGGCTGCATAAGTCCAAAAAATAAATCTCCAGGATCACTAGGGGCTTTCCCTCTCAAAATGAAAGTGGGGGGAGGTTCATTTTACATCAAAATCCAATCTATTTATTTCTTAAACATATACATATATTGAGTCCTAGGACCTAGGAGGCAATATTTTCGCTGAAGTTCGGTTTGCTACTTGGGGTAAGGTTTTTAAGGTGATTCTTCGCGGAGAGCGGCGAGTGTGCGGGTCCTGCCCCTGAGACGGGTGCCCGGGGCTCGTCCTCGCCACCCGCGGCCCCACGCCCAGGCCCTCCCAGTGACCAGGTGCACGAGGTTTTCTCTTTTCTCTTTTTCTCTTTATGCCCCTGAGACATCTAAATTGAGCGAGATGGAAATGAACAAGCGCTGGTTTCCTTTTTCTTTTCTTTTTTGCTCCTGTTTTCCCGACTTTGATTTTTTTTCTTACGCGAATCAAGAAAGTTGGGGCCCCAAAACCCTGGTCATCCTGCATTTCCCCAAGCTTCGGACTGATCCGAGGTGCAGGTAGATGCGGAGAGGTCAGGGCCCCCTCGGCACGGGGTCGCCAACAGCTGGGACAGTCCCCGGAGAGTCACCTTTTCCCCTTTTCCGTGCACCTCCGTTCCTCCCATTTCAGTCTAGCGCCAGAGGGACACACGACCGTCAACCTTAGAGCTGACTGCCAAGTCTGGGGCAGGAATGCAGGGCGGGTCAGGGGAAGTACATCTTCCCTTCGGAAGGGGGTATATCTTAGCTTCAAAGAATGGGCCGTGCCAAACCAAAGGCCTTGGCAGGACCAAGAGTCCTCCCCACCCAGCGCCCCAGAGCCTCCCGAGCCGCAGGCCTCGCCCGGACGCCGCAACCTCCCCGATGCGCACCCGGCCTGCCTTTGCGCGGGGTGGGGGCCAGGCGCCCCGGCCATCCGTCCCTCTCCCCTCTTCCTCCTCTGGGCCTCCTTCTCGTCCACTCCAGGACCTGCGGCCGCCACGACCTAATCTCGCACCCCGGAAAGCCTTAGAATGTGCGAGAAAGAGGAGCGGGAGACGCGGCCCAGGAGCCGTACGGCGAGAGAGGAGGTTGGGAAAGGACCTCGACCCAAAAGTCACTTCTTAGCCACTCCCTTGGCTTCCCACCATCAGAGTGCAAGGGTGAAAGCACTTTGTGGGGGGGAGGGGGGCGGTATTACTCGCCTCGGTGCATTCTCCCAGACTCCCCTTTACACCTGCCCAGCCGTCTATCCTCCATACCCACGGTGATCCGGCCAGGGTGCAGGCACCTTCCCTCAAGATCCGGCGATCGACCACCCCCGGCGACACGTCCTTGCCACCCCCAAACACCTCCTTCTCCGCCCCTATAACACTATCTTAAGAACCCAAAATCCGCACCCCGGAAGGAAAACGACACATTTCTCCTTCAGCCTTAGTCAGCGCTGGTCCCAGCTGCTACGCCAGAGGGGATGGAGCCGTGTAGAAGTCGGTGTGAAGGAGAGGAGCAGACAGGCTCTTTCTGTCTTCCTGCACCTCCAAACCCCAGCCCCTGTCCCAGGGAGAAAGAGGTACGGCCGTTCCCGTCGACTGGACACGGTCTCTGCTTTAAAAAGAACTAAATTCTTTCCTTTTCCACATCTGCTGGGCCCACCAGAGTGCAGAGTTAGTGATGTAAGGCTCCTTTGGACTAACAGGCCAGTGCTCTGAAATAACCTTCAGAGCTGTGGTCTCAAAGTCATGTGCCCGAGGAAAGGGGGCCGGTTAAGCCTCCAGAGGCCACAGTTCAGGACCAGAACGCACCTGACAAAGGTCGTGCCGCCGACAGCTTCTGACACACAGAAAGGTGCACCTGGACTTTGCGGGGGGCTTCCCTTCAGCCCCCTCCCACACTTACACAGATTGATGCGGCAATATTTATTCCCATTTAATTGAGGCACTGGTTTAATTTCAGATTGCTTAGGCTTAAGGCCCAATGGGGTTTTCTGCAGTTCTTTTCCCCAGTGCCTCTACAGAAACTAATTGCTGTTAATATCCAATTTTGGCTTTATTATTCGTTAGCCAATTATGTATCCCATAGCCCAGGCCCCTCGCTGCTTACTGCCTCTGCTGGAATCGGTTAACACTATGCGCGGCTTCTGCTCTTCTCTTCGCCTCTATTCCGACCCTACCCCCACCCGAAGATGATTTACTGGGCACATCAATCATTTTGTCTGTTTGTCCCAGCGCTCAGCGCAATTGGTGGAGCGGGGGGTACTTTCAGGCTGTTTTCCTCTTTTGAGGGAAATTTCTTCTCTGCAGTGGAAGTAAGTAAATAATTCCCACTTTTTAAAAAAAAAAAAGAAAGAAAGAAAAGAAAATTTAAGTTTTTCCACTCTCTCTTCACCGCTTCTGGGCTTTCTTCTTCTGGATCCATTTTGGAGTACGTTTTTCCATCAGAAGAAATCACCATGCCTCAGCCTCTGAACTTTCCCTCCCTCCCCACTCTCCTGTTCATCTCCCCAGGAACCCGACCAGGGCCAGTCTGCAAGCTACCACATATATAACGCCATCATTCAAAGCGAGTGCTCGGACAACGTCATTTCGCATTTCCAGGAGGGAAACTTGAGAGAGCAGTTTGGGAAAGGCACCGTCTTCAGAGACCAGGAGGGACGCTTTTGTCTCCTCTCCCACAGATGCCCTGGAAACGCTCCTGCTTTACTTCCTTAGCGTGTGGAGCTGACGCAATTGGGGGCAACCGCCTTTAAAAAACGTGTTCTTCTGCCTCGCTTTATTTGTGTGCTCTGAGTTCATTGATATACGGAAGCAAGCACTTCCCGTTACTGGTGCTCTGGAAACAGAAAAATAAAGGTAAAAATCATAATGACAGCAGGGACATCCTTCTTTGTTTTCCCTTCCTCCCCCATTTTGAAATAATGCTTTAACTGCTCTAACGTGCTCTCACATTTATCTCTAGCAGTTCTATAGCAACCTGCACAGTGTCAGCATCAGAATCAAATGAAGAGAAAAAAATGTCAGAGCAGCTGGCTTTGGCTGAGGCCTCCCATGGCCACCTGGAGGCCTGGCCCCTTCTGATGAAGTCGGAGGAGTCTGGAGGCTTTCATCAGCCTGGGAATCCTATGGTCAGGTTTCTCGAAGGGGGGAAGCGGGGGTGAGTGTTGTGTAGGGCTGGGACATTGTTAAGAAGGTGGCTTACACATAAGGTTCAATAAATACCACCCAAATTGGATGTAATTAAATTAGCGGCAGCTGTCCTGCTTTTCCTGCAGAAAAGCTACAATTATGCATTAAGGCCTCTTGAGCAGAAGATGGATAGAGTGGCCTCACAGGGAAGGAAGGAGCTTAAAAATGTTTCCGGTTTGTACTCTAGCCTCAGCCCTGCTTAACTCGTCCAGATGCATGGAGTCTGATTTTCAAATAGTTTGTGCGTGGTAGACAGACTACATACAGACCCAGTCGCAGACATAAAAAACTCTTCTTTAGAACCTTTCTATCTTCCTTGTAGAGCACTTCTTTTGCTTTCTAATTACCCTCATACTCAAATCTCTTCCTTCACCACCCCCAATTCACATCTCACCAAGGTCTTCCCTACTGAGGTATGCCCTAAATAATAAATAAATAAATACCAATTTCTGTTTCCTTCTACTCTCCTCCCTCCAGCCTCTTGAAAACATCCATCTTCTCAATGGTCAGGCGGTGTTAGGGGAAAAGCAGCGAAGTTAAACCATTTCACACTAATATGTGAATTTCTTAGTGTCTTAACTTTCCCAGGGATATTTACATTTTAGAAGAGGCACTCACATAACAAGTGGAATCTCATTGTAGGAGTTTCTTGTAAAGGCATCCAAAAGTGGGAAGGCAGAATAGCATCAACCTCCCCACTTTTTGTGTGAGAATAGCATCATCACTCCTTCATTCCAGATACACAAGTCCTCCAAACACGTGGATATGACATAGTTAATAAGAAAACACATTTCAAGAACCCCAAATGAATCCTCATTTGTCCCGCCCTCAAGCGCTGATGATCTACTAGTCCCAACTGAAGGCAGGTAGGAGTGCCCTGAGCCTTTAACAGAGACACCTGTGATTTTTGCGTAATAAATGAATATCAGTCTAGGTTAAGGCCACCATGTTTAAAGCCAGCCTGTCACGTCATTTTGCATAACTGTGAATTCTGATTTTCTGTGAATCACAATTAATTGTTGGATTACATGGTAAGCCCACTTCACTCCAGTAACCCAAAGTCAACCCAAAGAAGTTCCAGGCAAAACCGGGCATTGGGCAGAGCTTGAGGTGGGCATGTTCTGGCGTCAGTTTTGTTCACTCTCCTCTCCCTAGTCAGCCCTTCCCTTGTCTAACCCGAGCTCCCTCATCTCCTTGACACCCTGACTGTGTCCCACGCCCACCGTGCATCCATGCTGTGAACAATGGCAAAGCCGGGACCCAGAGCACGTTCTTGCAGGGTGAGGACCAGAATGGGTGGGGACTTGTTTAGTGAGCAGGAGGCCGGCAAGTACAGGAACCGCCTTCCCAGCTTGCTGCCAGCCTCTTGGAGAACTTGGACTTGGAAAATGTCAACAGTCTCTCCCCGCTCTTCCCACTCTTCCCCTTCTACCTCAGCATCATGCCGCCTTCATGTGGACGATTAATCAACAGCAACAGCACAGCATGAGAGGTTAAGAGTGTGATCTTGCTGCCAGCCAGCACTGTACCCCTATTGTGTTAAACTTGTCCTATCCAATTCCTGAATCACTCATCAGACTGTTGACTAAAAACTATCCAACAGCATTTGCGGCAGCTAGGAAAATTATTTAATGTGATACCAGGGCCTCTCAGAAGCCTAGAGGGACTTGGTCTCTTCCATTTTTTGAGGCTTCCAGGATATTACAAAATTAAGAAATGCCAAAGCAGTGTTACCCAAATTGTGGCGTATGTTATATGCTTATAGTTAAGAATTTAAAATTGCATGATTAATACCTGCTTTCAATTCTGTTACTATAATTATGCTGTATGTATAATATCCTCCAAAAATATTACCAAAAAGTCTATATATGAGGCCCTTTGTGATTCTGGCACCCGGGCTGAAGGCTCTCTATGCTCGGGCCTGGCCCCCAGCCCCCAGAGAAAGCAGAGCATAGTGTGTATGACTGCAAGCTCTGGCATTGATTCTTGGCTCTATCACTAGGCTATGTGACTTTGGGTAAGTTGCTAAACCTCTCTGAGCATCCTCTGTAAAAAGGTGATGATAATAATGGTATCTACTTCACAGAGCTGTTGTCAGGATTAAATTAGATAATGCATGTTAAAACGTTTAGCATGGCGCAAAGCACTGTTCAATAGAAATATAATGCAAGCACATATGAAATTTTAAATTCTCTAGTAGCCACATTTTAAAAACTAAAAAGAAACATGTAACATTAAGTTTAATCATATTGTTTTTTGTTTTTTGTTTTTTTGTGAGGAAGATCAGCCCTGAGCTAACATCCATGCTAATCCTCCTCTTTTTGCTGAGGAAGACTGGCTCTGAGCTAACATCTATTGCCAATCCTCCTCCTTTTTTTCCCCAAAGCCCCAGTAGATAGTTGTATGTCATAGTTACACATCCTTCTAGTTGCTGTATGTGGGACGCGGCCTCAGCATGGCCAGAGAAGCGGTGCGTCAGGCCGCGCCCGGGATCTGAACCTGGGCCGCCAGTAGCGGAGCGCGCGCACTTAACCACTAAGCCACGGGGCCGGCCCCTAATCATATGTTTTATTTAATCCAATACATATAACCCCAAATATAACTTCAACATGTAATCAGTATAAAAATTATTGAGATGTTTAACATTCTTTATTGATACTAAATCTTCAAAATCTGATGTATATCTTACACTTACCATGCATCTCAATTCAGATGCTAAATTTTCATCAAAAACACTTGCTTAATGTTTAGAGTTCATAAAATTTATAGTTGAAGAAGTAAATTCATATACCAGGTTAGTTCCAACTGTTCTCAAATATTTTCTAATAACCGAATACAGTATGTGTTCTTAAGCTTAAATTAAATTAAAGATTCCGTTCTTCAGTTGCAGTAGCCACATTTCAAGTGCTCAGTAGCCACATGTGGCTCGTGGCTACCACCTCAGGCAGTGCAGATCTCAGCATACTACCTGGCATATAGTAAGTGCTCAATAAATGCTCACTAGCCGTTACTCTCAGGGCCTCCTTGCACCCCAGACACAGGGAACAGCTAGTTCTCTTCCCTCAGACTCCAAATCAGAGGGCAAGCTGGTCATTTCCTCTTGTAGAGCCTGTGAGATGAGCCCAAGGTACATCTGTGCAGCAGAAATGACAGGACTAACATGGTCACAGTAGTGACTGACATTTGTTCCTATTCACAGACCAAGTTGCATATGGGAGAAACTAGACATGAGTGTGGGACATGCTCCTAAATTTAATTCTGTGCTAATTTCTCATACTGTTAATTACAAATCTTCTCACCTTCCCATATTCATTTTCAAGCAGTTTTTATTGAAATCTTGCTGTGTGTCAAACACTGATGTCAGCTAGGAGGAGTTTGTGGATACATAAGACTCACTCCCTCCCTGCCTTCAATAATCTTCCAGTCCAGCAGAAAAAATAAAACAAATACATAAATAGTTATGACAAAGCCAAATATGATTACTGTCATACAAGGGAGGTGGTGAGAATGCTAAGAGAGTGCCAACGAAAGAGATGCCTTTTCCCATGAGAGGGTTAGGGGAACTTCAAGAGGCAGGTGGAATTTGGGGGTGTGGGGAGCATCCTAAATGGTAAGATAGCATGAGCACCATCCCAGGGGTGAGGAAGGCTTGCAGGACTAAGCATAGGTATAATGACAATATGTCGGGAAGAAAGTTTGGGGCCAGATTGCATGTGGGAATTGCTGGATCATATAGTGTCTTAGTCAGCTCAGGCTGCCATAACAAAATACCACAGACCGGCTGGCTTAAATAACAGAAATTTATTTTCTCACAGATCTGGAGGCTGGAAGTCCAAGATCAGGGTGCCAGCATGGTTGGGATCTGGTGAGAGCTCTTTTCCTGACTTGCAGATGGCTGGCTGCCTTCTTGATGTGTCCTCACATGGCAAAGAGAGAGAGAGAGAGGGCTCTGGTCTTTTCTTATAAAGGCAATCATGATGGCTCCACCCTCATTTAAATGCAAGCACCTTCAAATACTATTTGCCAAATACCATTTGCCTTCTCCAAATATCATCACTTTGGGGGTTAGGGCTTCAACATATAAGGTTGGGGGGAGGAGGAGACACAATTCAGTCCATAGCATATAGTAATTCTATTTTTAATTTTCTCAGGAAGCACCATGATGTTTTCCATAGTGGCTGCACCATTTTACAGTGCCACCAACAGTGCACAAGGGTTTCAGTTTCTCCACATCCTCACCAATGCTTATTATTTTCGGTTTTGTTTTTTTTTTTTTAATAGTAGCCATCCTATTGGATGTGAGATGGTATCTCCTTGTGGTTTTGATTTGCATTTCCCTAAAGATTAGCAATATTGATCATCTTTTCGTGTACTTATTGGCCATTTGTATGTCTTCTTTGGAGAAATGTCTATTCAAGTCCTTTGCCCATTTTTTAATCAGGTTGTTCAGTTTTTATTGTTGTTGATGTTGTAATGATTGTGACTTTGGCAAATCTGAGGCAGTTCTGACAAATGAAGTGGAGTCAGCAGTCCCTTACCCACTGAATAAAGTCTTACCATCCTAAGTCCAGTACCACTAGTTGCCCTGGTGACCTGCATGCCCACTAACCAGCATGTGTCTCCTGGCTGTTTGTGCTTAAATCCTCAAACCTTCCTCCTTGGTTGGGTCTCTGAAACACTTCTTATGTCTGCCTGCCTCCAATTCCTGAGAGCTAGGCTTGACCTCTGGAGGGCTCCTATTCCAAATCTCGTGGAGGACTTAAAACAGCAGTATGTTCACATCCCTGACTCCGCACTCTAGCATAGTATTCAGAACTCTGATGATTTCAAGTGACAGAAACCTGACTAAACCAACTTAAACATGAAGGGGAATTTATTGTCTCATGGGACCTTGTACAAGAATCTAGTGATAACTCAAAGACACCTGGAAATATGGACTCAAATATCTTTCTCTGAGTCTCCTATCTCTGCTCCTCTCTGCATATATTCAGTTGTCTCTTTCTGTAAACTGACCTCGGCATCCCACGTCCACACAGCAAGAAACGTAACCATTGGGGTTTCCCAGGCTTTACATTTTATAGCCCAACTTAGGGCAGGTGTGCACCCTTGGGCCAATTAACTTGATGAAAGGGTTGGAAAACCCTGATTGGTCAAGTGTGAGTTGGGTGTATGCTTGGAACTCTCATGGTAACTGTATTGGGAGGGAGGGCCAGCTGCCTAGAAAAAGGAACCAGGGCCAGCCGGGTGGTGCAAGTGGTTGGGTGCGCACGCTCCGCTGCGGCAGCCCCAGGGTTCGCTGGTTCGGATCCTGAGCACACACCCACACACTGCTTGTCGAGCCATGCTGTGGCAGCGTCCCATATAAAGTAGAGGAACATGGGCATGGATGTTGGCCTAGGGCCAATCTTCCTCAGCAAAAAGAGGAGGATTGACAGATGTTGGCTCAGGGCCGATCTTCCTCACAAAAAAAAAAGGAACCAGCCAGGGAATACCACAGGTATCTGCTACGACCACCAATGTCCTGTGAATGGTGCCCCTGGAGTTGTGCTGTGCACACACTGTGTGATGGAGGTCCTGGTAGAATATCTTATTTCCAGACCCGCTAGATTGGCACCTTCCTCCCACATCCTCCCTCCTCAGAAGACCTCGACACTAGAGCCATCATGTCCTCTGGAGTTCTGTGGTTTGAAATGCTGACCATTTCTCCTAACCCTGGTGCCAAGGTCCCAGCATGTTTCAGGGTCCAAGTTTAGTTTATGACAGAAGCTGGTTGTGGAAACCACAAATTGTTACATTTTTTAACCAGCTGTATGACATGTGGTGCCTTTCACAATGCCACACTGCTGCTGTCTTACTGTGCTGTCTCTCTCCCTAGCAAGCCACCAATATTTCTTGTCTCCTCCCTGAAGAAGACAAAAGAGGAAAAAGCACCAGAGGTGCCTATGCTCTCCTCTCCCAGGGGTTCCTAGATATAGAGCAATTTGGGACCTGAGGGAAATCTCTATGGAGAGGCCTTGCTCCCAAGTCTCGCTAATTCTGGATTTAATTCTCTCCTGTGAGCCAGGCATTGAATTACTGTCCCCCCAATACCTCTTGTTTTCCATTGTCTCGTCTAATAAATGTTCCAGATCTGAAAGTCTCTGAGACCCTAACCCTAATCCAATTAAACCTTGCAAAAGCAACTAGACTCGGTAAAGACAAAGAGGTGAAGAGGTTAATAGCAGACAAACCTCCACTGACAAGCTAAATTAGCCTTGCCCACCTCAGGAGAAATGTTAAAAGCAGATTACTAAGACCGCTGTTGGTGATTAACATTTGCTCAAAATTCTAAATAGCTGATTTTTTTTTCCAAGTTAAATGTTAACCTGAGGAAGGAGGGACAGTAGCAATGGGAGAGGAAAATGAAGAAGAAAACAGAAAGACGGGCCTGCTGGGCGGATATCTTCTTCCCAAAGTAGTTGGAATTGAGCATGCTGAAGAACAATTCCCCATTCACCCTATTTCCTTCTCAGGTAGGAAGGATGGTGATTTCCCACATCTTCATTCAACAGAGAAGCTATGTTCCAGGTGAGACTGGAAGCGGGGAGGCAGCTACCAAACTAACTTCGGAGGGACCAGGTCAGGAGCTACCTGGAGTTTTCCAGTTTTGTGTCCTATCTTAGTCAGTTCGGGCTGCTATAACAAATACCACAGATTGGGTGGCTTGAACAACAGATGTTAATTTCTCACGGTTCTGGAGGCTGGTAAGTCAAAGATCAAGGTGTCAGTCAAGTCGGCCCCTGGTGAGGCCCTCTTCTTGGTTTGCAGTGGCTGCCTTCTCCCTGTGTCTTCATATGGCAGAGAGAAAGCTCTGGTCTCTTCATCCCCTTATAAGAACACCAATCCCATCATGGGGGCTCCACCCCCATGACCTCATCCAAACCCAATTACCTCCCAAAGGCCCCACCTCGAAATGTCATCACAGTGGGGATTAGAGTTTCAACATATGGATTTAGGGGGACGCAAACATTCAGTCCATAGCATATTCTTGTGAATCTGTCTGCAGGGTGGATTTGTTCTGATACAACAGGTAGCCAACACTGTGGAAAAGCACCATCTCCACTCAGCGTTTTCGGGCACTTTGGTGCATCAGGACAATATTCTTGGTGCAAATAGACATCTTGATTTTCCTGGATACTCTTTGATAGAGGCTTTATTCACCATGATGAAGAGTGGAAAGATTATGATGTGAGTGTGTGTGCGTGTGACTATTCGTGAATACCATTAGTAGGATGTCAGTGTGGACAGAAATTCAGTCCTTCAACAAACAGTGAGGCACACCATTAAGGAGCAGAACATCAGTGGGCACATTAAGGCGCTAATCTAGACGTCCAGGAGGAAACAAAGAAAAATTGGACTTGGATCTTACCTTTTAGGAACTTATAATACAGGAAAGAGAAGACTTGCATAAATGGCTAAAAACATAATGGAAAGTGATAACTAACGTAGAGTGCTGTTAAAAGGTCATGTAGTTTCAAGAATGTAAAATGGTGCAGCCACTGTGGAAAACAGTATGGCAGTTCCTCAAAAAATTAAAAATAGAATTGCCATATGCTCCAGCAATTCCACTTCTGGGTATAAATCCAAAAGAATTGAAAGCAAGGACTCAAACAGATATTTATACACTCATGTTCATAGCAGCATTATTTGCAATAGCCAAAAGGTAAAAGCAACCCAAGTGTCCACCAACAGATGGATGGATAAACAAAATATAGTATATACGTACAGAGGAATATTACTCAGCCTTAAAAAGGAACAAAATTCTGACACATGCTACAATACGCATAAACCTTGAGGATGTTATGCTAAGTGAAATAAGCCAGTCACAGAAGGACAAATCCTGGATGATTCCACTCCCATGAGGTACTTAGAGTAGTCAAATTTATAGAGACAGAAAATAGAATGATGGTTGCCAGGGGCTGGGAGGAGGGATGAATGAGGAGTTGTTTAATGGGGACAGAGTTTTAGTTTTGCAAGATGAGGAGTTCTGTGGATAGGTGGTGGTGATGGTTGCACAATAATACGAATGTACTTAATACCACTGAACTGTGCACTTAAAAATGGCTATGATGGTAAATTTTGTATAATGTGTATTTTACCACAATTTTTAAAAAATATGCAGTTTCAGATGAGACTTCCTTGAAGAGGTGGCATTGAGCTGGGCCTGAAAGGACAGATGAATTTCAATATGTAAAGAAGAGGAAGAAGGACATTAGAGACAGAGGGAAGAAGATGAAATGTCCAAAGGCAGTGAAGTACCCATAGGTAGGCACAGTGAGTGGTTTAAGTTTCCTGAAGCAAAGGATTCAGGAAGGAAACAAGGTTATACAACTGTTGAAGCCTAGACAGCAAGGCCTCAAAGGCTAGCCCAAGGAGTTTGGATTTTATCCTCTAAGCCAGCATATCCAGCATTTTCATTGTGTGTTCCACAGTACGGTAGCTCTGTGAGATGCTCTGAAAAAGGGGGAGGAGGGAGCCATAGTTGAATAAGTTTGGGAGAGGCTTGATAGCCCTATGGACAGTTTCCAATGTACATTTGCTTATCAGTGATTAGTCCTGACAAAAAGAAACCTGATTCATTTTATTTAACTTATTGTTGCCCAAACTCATTTGCTCATGCCACCCTTGGATTCTCACAACACCTATTAACATCCTAACACCAAAAGGGCGTTCCGTACATTGAGAAACCTCTCTAGGACAAGGAAGCTGTTGGAGATTTTTGAGCAGAGATATTTACATGGTCATAGTTTTGCTTTGGGAAGGCTCGGCAGACAGCAAGTGAATGATGAATCAAAGGGAATAGAGACAAATGACTAGAATTGTGGATGATGTTTCGTTAGGGATGGGACACGTGCCAGATTTCTATAAGTTCGTAATTGATTCCAGTTTGAAAAAGTATCAGAAACACCAGAGAGTTTTCAAGCACAGAGAAGATACCTCCTTACTGAAATCAAATGCTGACAATCAGCAGATCCCCCCCACCCCAAATTTTGAGTCTTTCTCCCCTGAAGCACAACACAATCCTCCCCACGTCCATTCCACCTCTGTTGGTCCAGATCTCCTCAGCCCCCAGAGGCAGATGGAGTGATGTGTTGGACTGCCTTATACCAGCTCATGAGAGCTATTTAGAAATTTTGCAAGAACCATTGGTAGAAGTCCACCATGGTGGGAGTATTCACACCGTGGAAGTCAGCCAGTGCTACAAAGGAAGGGTTTTGTTTTCGGAGATCCAGTTTACCAGCACACCACTGAGCAGATGCCAAGATGGGATTAAACATGTAAGGATTCTATTAGAGAAAGCACCTGTCTGTGGAAAAAATGGGAGGGGAGAAGAAGAAGGCTGGGAGAGCTGCGTTAGACAGCAAAGCAAGTCTGACCCTAAGCAAGGGAAGGAGAAAGGGAAGGGAGGTTGGTGGAGCATCCTAAACTGTATAGGCATTTGAAAGAAGGTTCTGCAAGGCAGTTGGGGAGTCCTCGAGCCAAAGTTGGCCATTGTGGAGGTCTCCTAGGAACTGGCCTGTCTTAGCATCCCTACAGCCCTGGGTCATTTACAGAGAGCAGCATGGACTCACAGCAAGTATGGAAGTATGGCCTCAGGGCAAATGCAGCAATGGATTTCTAGTGCCCAGCAGCTGGGGCCCTGAGTCATTTGTGCTCCCTGTTGCTGGTGATCCATGAGACATATTCTCATTTCCACCACAGTCTGCCCCTTGCACCACACAGGAAGGTTCAGGAAGCAGCTCCTCCAAGGTTTCCATAGGCCCTTTTTCCTGAGGGATAAGCCATAGCCCCCAGCACTACAGCTGATCTTGGAACTATAAGTGGGCATCCTCATCCCCCCTCCACTCTTCATTTAAATCCCCCTCACCCTTAGCTCTCAATTTGGCAAGTGTTGTTGGCTTAGCTGATGGTACGACCTTCATTCCTGAAGGGTCTAAATCCTTGGTCACCATACCCTTCTCAGTTTGAGGTGGCTGCACATGTCTATTCACAGTTACAGTGGGGCAAGGGAGTGACAGGAGGCACCCCAGTGGGTTGCCTGGGTTCTGCATGTGTTCCTCCCTGTCCCCATTGTGTAAAAGCACTCCTTTCTCCTCTTGCTGATGAAGGTCAATGACTTCTGTCCATATGGTGCCTCTGCTTTTCATCTGCTGATCCCTGTGCACAAGGACTCCAAAGTGTCGTAGCGGCAGCCTTATCTTTCAATGGGACCATTCCTGTGTCTCCTGGTAAGAGTATGCCCTCTTTTGGGACCAGGGCCTCCAACCTTGCAAACAGAGTTGCAGAAACAGGAGACACAAAATCCATCCAGTGGTTCATTGAGACTGATGGTAAGTGGAGTCACTTCTGCTTCTACCTCTTGGTTTCCAGACTCATGTATCCTTCCTTTTAGAGACATGGTGCATATATAGGTCTTTGGACACTGAAGGATGGTACCTCATCCTTTCGGGGTATTTCAGTTGCTTCTGTAGAAGGCCACTCCAGGGTTCTGTAAGACCAGGTGTCTCAGGATGGGATCGTATATGATACAATTAGTAAATCCCATGATCATGGGCCCACTTCTGAACTTCCTTAGCTGTCAGGGGTGTCCCTTAGTTGGATGCTATGTTGTATGGGAATCCATGCCTATGGATCAGGCTTCCATAAGCCTCTAGATAGTAGTGCTGGCTGAGACACAGTGTGCAGGAAAGGTAAATCCAAGACCAGAATAAGTATCTACCCATGTGAGGATGAACCACTGGCCCTTTCAGGCTGATGTCCTATATCCAGGGTGGCTCTTTTGCTGACATTCAGAGGCAACAGTAGCTAGACTGGCCTTGGTAAGTGAGAGTCTAAGCTATTGCACCCATACATAGCCTCCATCTCTGCCACCTCAGCCATTCTGTTTGTGTGCCTGTTGTGCCAGTTCTGGAGTGAACAATGACAGCTGAAATCACTGGCCAAGTCATTTTGTCTAATTGATTGTTCAGAGCCTCTTCTATGGTGGATGCTTCTGGGTGGATATTAAGGTGTGCTGCAAAGTTTGTCAAATATTTTGCCCACTTTCATTTGTACATCCGCATTCCTCTACCTCTGACCTCCTCAGCCACTGCCCAGGATCTGCATATATTCTCACCGGCAGCCACGTTTCCTTCCACACCAAGTAGATGGCCACGTGTACAGCTCTGTCCTCTGGGAAGATTTTCTCTCTACACTGAGTTTCCAGGCCATTTTTAGTTTGCTCCCACAAATCAAGCCAACCCATTTGTAAACCAAGTTTAGGTTTTTGCCATTCTTTCAGCTGCTCATATAGGATCCAGTCTACAGCCATAGGTACAGCCATAGAGGAGGGGCACTCATGCAACTGTGATGGGTGGTGATATGAGGTTTTGGGCTACCTGCTCATGCAGCTTACTCACGTTCTCTAGTCCAGTTCAGACTCAATCTAGAAATTTACCGTTTCTATTTTATGATGGACTGCAGCTATTCTATTTATGGCTTTGAAGTTTAACAGGATCCAGCTCATAATAGACAGTTCCAAATGTAGGGTCACTAGGTCCCCCATGGTCAAATGTTTCATCTCCACCAGGGCCCAGTAATATGCCGAAAGCTGATTCTCAAAGGGCATATCAATCTCTCAGTATGGTGGCGTGGTCCTTCTCTAAAACCCCAGGACCTGCATTATGACTCTCCCACTGGTGCATGCCGTAAGCTTTATAGTGTGTCTTTTCCCACTACTGACACCTCCAGCTCTGTAGGATGAATCTGCCACATTGTATGGCCCAAGTGGCCTGGCAATTACGCCACCACCTGGACTTGCTGAATCGCCTTTTCCTTCTCTTGGTCCCACTCGAAGCTGGATGCTTTCAGTGTCCCCCAGGATATGAGCCAGAGCAATATTCTTAGGTGTGGAATGTGTTGCTTCTGGAACTCAAAGAGGCCCAGTGGTGCTGCGCTTTCTTCATTGTTGTAGGGGATACGAGATATGCAATTTGTTTTTTATTTTGGAGGCCCCTGACCACTGGATCCTAAAAACTTCACTGAAGTGGCCAATCCCTGAATCTTCACAGGGTTTTCTTACCGCCCACTGTCATGCATGTGTCTTACCCAGGCCTCCAGCATACCAGTCACCTCTTGCTCATCCTGACCAAACAGCAGGATATCATCAATGTAATGGTGTAACCCAGGTGGTATAATCTCTTTGAACTATATTATGACAGAGGGCAGAAGAGTTCATCTAGATCTGAGGCAAAACTGTAAAAGAATATTGTTGTCCACCCCACAAGAATGCAACTGTCTCTGATCCTTGTTTCTAACTAGAATGAAAAAGAATGCATTCACCAAACCATCGTCCACATGCCATGTACCTACAGCTTGGTTAGCCTGCTCTAACAATGATACCGTATTCACCACGGTAGCTGCGATCCAGGTTGCTAGTTGGTACAAGCCTGTGGTAGTCTACAGTCATTCTCCAGGATCCCACCAGCTTTTGTAGGAACTAGAGTGGCAAATTAAATGCTACATCCTTAAGATTTTTAATGGTGACACTAACCATCTCCTCCTCCCACCTCCTACCAGGATAGAATATTGTTTATTTACTCTCTTTGACTGGGTGTGTGTGTTTGGGGGTGGAGGGGGCGTGTCCAGAGGAACTCAAGCATTTCAGAGGTTTCATTTGGCCTTCCCCACTATGGCAGCTGTGTACAACACAGACCAGGACCTGATGTGGAGGCTATTCGAACTGCCAAGCGTATCAATTCCAGTTGTGTGGTTTGGTCCTGGAGAAATGACCGCTGGGTGAATCTGAAGACCCAGTGGACCCACCGTGAGCTGGACATTAGCCAGGGCTCCATTTATTACCTGGCCTTCTAGGCTTTCACTCTATTTTTTTTTTTTAACTGAAATACTAGTGCTTTCAGAGAGCAAGTCTTCTTCTTCTTTTTTTTTTTTGAGGAAGATTGGCCCTGCACTAATATCTGTTGCCAATCTTCCTCTTTTTTCTTTTTTCTCCCCCAAAGCCCCAGTACACAGCTGTAGAGTTGTAGCTCTTCTATGTGGGATGCTGCCTTAGCATGGCTTGATGAGTGGTGAATAGGTCTGCACTCAGGATCTGAACCAGCGGACCCTGGGCCGCCAAAGCAGAACACGCAAACTTAACCACTATGCCACCAGGCCGGCCCCAGGATATGTAAGGACAACTTGAATCTCTAGGTATCAATGTCACAGGTATCAATGTCAATCCTGGCTCTAATGGTCCTCAAAATGTCTGGTTATTCCTCTTTCCCCAGTGTACAACCACACGAATAAATCAGGTCTCTTGGAGAAGGACTTGGATAAAGAATCATCACAATGGATACTTGCCCTGATATTGTAGGTTCCCTCCTTTTGGGGACCACCTCTTCAGTCAATGAGTTTCTGATTTTAAAATTGTCCCAGGTCTGGCTGCCGGCCCCATGGCCTAATGGTTAAATTTGGTGCACTCTGCTTCAGTGGCCTGGGTTGAGTTCCCAGGTGTGGACCTACACCACTCATCAGCAGCCATGCTGTGGCGGCGACCCACATACAAAATAGAGGAAGATTGGCACAAATGTTAGCTCAGGGCGAATCTTCCTCAGCAAAAAAAAAAAAGTTGGCCTGGTCTGAGACTGAAAAAAGGATCTGGAATTTTTATGGGAGTGGCTGTCCTCCATCTACTATATCTCCATTCTTGCCTTATTTTTAATTATAGATGTTAAGCAGCACCCTTTTTGATACATGTCTATTTTTCCTCTAGAGGTGCCATGCTCTACTAACCATTTCCACAGTTCCCTGAGGGTCAAGCCCACTTGGTTGTCTCTCCAATTTTGCTGGTTTTTATAGCTGTTGTGGCCTCCTGGCTTCTGGGGGTTACCTGCCACCACCTGGCCTCTGTGACTCAGGGCGCTTCATCCTCATGTAGGTTAATGAGCTCAGCTCTGTGACCATCTCTCCTACCTGTCCTGGCCTGCAGAGCAGAGCCACCACTGGACTTCTTCATTCATTCCTGATGCCCTTGGTAAATGATGTGTCCTCTGGGCCCTCTCATAGAATCTAGTGGATCTTCTTCTGGCTGTCTTGTGGAACATAATCCTCTACTGGATCTTCTTCTGGCCCTATGTTATATATCCATTCTAGCATACCAACTTCCTCTTTATGCCTTCTGCTACCATCTTCCAGAGTAACTTAGGCATTTTCCACTTTGCTTGGTGTTGGCCATTGTCTTCTCAAGGCTTCTAAGAGTCACCCCAGCAAGCAGCTCAGTTTTTTCCATTCCCTGGGGTTCTCAATAGGATTTTAAATCTCATGTTCTATGCAAGTCCCCCAAGTCAATACATTCTTGCTCCTCCAGCCTCACATTTCAGCCCCTTTGATCAAACACCCCTAAAATCCAATCCCAGACATGGCCACCTTGCTCCTGCCAGTACATGCTGCCTATTTTTTTACAATTATTTAGGTGCAGAGTCTCTTTTCTCCTTCATCTGTCCAAGCACTTCTCCAGCAAGATTTAAATCTATGCTGAGATTTAACTAGTAAGGTCCTGGCAGCCAGGAGAGGAGATGAGGGCAGCTCCTTAGGGGAGCACATGGTGCCTTATAGGGGAGAGGTTTCTGCAGCATATTCCAGCACAATGAAAGTGCTGGATCATGCCAGGGATGGGTGGGCTAACTCTGCAAGCCCAGACCATCCAGGGGTGGTTATAGAGTTAACATCCTCAACATTTATCCAGATGCCCCGTCCCACGTTTCAGGGTCCCAGATTGTCTTAGTCTGCTTGGGCTGACATAAAAAAGTACCAGACTACATGGCTTAAACAACAGAAATTTATTTTCTCACAGTTCTGGAGGCTGGGAAGTCCAAGATCAAAGTGCCAGCCAATTTGGTTTCTGGTAAGAGCTCTCTTCCTGGCTTGCAGATGGCTGCCTTCTTGCTGTGTCCTCACATGGCAGAGAGAGGGAGAGAGTGATCTCTTCCCCTTCTTATAAGTTCCCAGTCCTATCAGATGAGGGTCCCACCCTTATGATCTCATTTAACCGTAATTACCTCCTAAAAGCAGCCATACTGGGGATTAAGTCTTCAACATATGCATTTGGGGGGAAACACGAATCAGTCCATAGCACAAATTTTCCCATGGCCCTGTACTTTGCATAGCAGACTTGTCTTAGCTGAGCATTCAGACATCTCTGGAGCTCTGTGACTAACAATGAGGTCGTCAGCCTGCTGCTCAAGTGTCTCTGCCTTTCCACTCTTGGTGGTAAGGGCCTCTTTGTGAACTACTACCAAGGCATTCTGGCTCTTGCACTTAGCCATTATCTACTTGTTAATAGCCCTTGGTTTCTCATTATCCTTTTGCAGGGCATCAGTGCAACTTTGCAGTAACCAGTCAACTCCATTGTCTTGGTAGGCATTGTTCCCCCCATATTTTTCAAATTCCTGCATCATCACACCTGCCACAGTGTTCCCCTCCACCATGACGTTTTCCAGGTCACCATCAGTGAAATCTCTAGCAACTGAGCCACCACATTGTGCCAGAGACTATCCATGCCCCACCTCCTAACCAAGATGGCTTCCTCTTCATATATTGGGTGGTGGGCGATCCAGTCCCACATCCCCATCTTGTTTTCTCCTGTTTTCACATACCACTCTCAATACCACGTGTGTTAGTCTAGGTCCCTTGAGAAGCAAACACGAAGAAGAGATTAAGAATGCAAGGATTTTATTAGGAGAAATGCCCATGGGAGAGCAAATGCGGAGGGAGCCCAAAAGGCTGGAGAGCCATGTAAGACCATGAGGCAAGTCTGAGTCCAAGTGAAGGCAAGAGGGAAGGAGGGAGGGAGGTTGGATGGAAGCATCCTACACTGTTATGAAGTCTGAGGAAGTTTCAGCAAGGCCATCAGGGAGTGCTGGAGCCAAAGTCAACTGTCAGAGAAGTCCTAGTGTCCTTACACACACAGCTATTGGCTGAGAGCTCCCAGTGGGAAGCATGGACTCAACACAAATACTGCTATGGCAGCGGAGCAGTGGCGGCCCTTGGTCAGTTACAATCCCTATAGTTAGAAGTCTGCAAGGTGCAGTCACCACTCTACAGTGCTCCAGGCCTTCTCTGACTCCAGTTAGGCAGAAAGAAGAATGTTCCATTCAACAAAAAAATAAGCACATAACGTTTTTTAATCCTTGAGTATCAATCTAAATATCCACCTCTGCCAAAAAGTCACAGAGATAAACTTCTTTGTCATTGCATTGTCTCTGCCATGTTAGTAGGTATTTGTTATTTTCTCCTACAGGTCAAATATAATACTGCCATTGATGGCAGTCAATGAGGCTGAGGACGCTAAAGGCCATCTTCACATTTTGTTCCACATCTCTTCGATAATTGTCTTCTGGGAAGCTCACCACCGAGAAGTATTCATAATGACTTACCATTGCCATGGTATCATTTTTACAATGTTCACAATGCTAGGCTAATCTCTGTACATGAAAGTTAATGGTCAATAAGGTGCATCTCCATGCCACCTCTGGAAGGAAAGGAGTGAGCAGATGGGATTCTGTTCCTTTACCCAGAAGGGAGAAACTCAAGTCCATGGTATCAGAGCAGCCACTGTGCAGGGATGAGCTGTTGCAGGTCTGAGTGCCTCCAACTGCCAAAGGCATTCCACAGGTACAGTTACATGTCAGTCTTGTGCCAATGGGTTTTGACATCTCCATTCAGGTTTTTTTCTTTTATTTTATATCCAATCCCAGATCTTCCTGACACTAGTCAAATTCAATTTCCAGTCATCAATGGCAGAGCCTTATAAGATTCTTCTGGCCTAAACTCATATAAAATAAGAGTAAAAAGAGCCTCTAGATTGTCAGTTCAGCATTTATTGAGCTCCTGGTGCATACCAAGCACACCGTTAAGTCCTGGGATACAGAGATAATAAGATATGGGCCCTACTTTCTAAAAGCTGCTAATCAGCTCTTTCACACTCCTCACGCTCTTCACTGCGTTTGGAGTGCCAGGGTCTAAATTATTCACAGAGGATAAAATGGTCTATTTTGGGGTAATTCCTATCACACTTCATGGTGACTGCTTCCATTTTTAAAATAGCCTCAAGTGTGACTATTAATCAGGGTACCATTAAAAATAATATCTGTCAGGATGACATTCATTTCTGTTCCATAAATAATGTCACCAGCATTGAATTCCTGAACAGTGGAACATTTACAAAGTTACAGAAGAACTCTAGATAATGAGTTTCAGGAGGACAGAGGTGTGTCTTTTGCTTTCTAACACAGAACACCTGGGACAGTGCCTGAGAAGTAACGGGAGCTCAGCAAATACTTGTGGAATTAATTTTAAAGTTGCTACATCTCACATTGTGACCCTGTTGTGAAAGTATGTGGTTCTTCTTTGTGATGTCAAGCTCCGAGTTTAGAAAATCTTTCAAAATGTCTTAATGTGTCTTAGAGACACTTAGAGACATATTAATGTGTCTTAAACCCATTATTGCTTTTTATTTTTTTTTGAACAGTTTTATTTATTTATTTTTTTGTGTGTGAGGATGATCAGCCCTGAGCTAACATCCATGCTAATCCTCCTCTTTTTGCTGAGGAAGACCGGCTCTGAGCTAACATCTATTGCCAATCCTCCTCCTTTTTTTTTTTGGTCCCCAAAGCCCCAGTAGATAGTTGTATACCATAGTTGCACATCCTTCTGGTTGCTGTATGTGGGACGCAGCCTCAGCATGGCCAGAGAAGCGGTGCGTCGGTGCACGCCCGGGATCCGAACCCGGGCCGCCAGTAGCGGAGCGTGAGCACTTAACCGCTAAGCCACGGGGCTGGCCCCATTATTGCTTTTTAAAAGTATATTTGTGTCTTTATCCTCTTACATCTCTTAGATGAATATATTCCATGAGTTCATTACTCAGTGTGTGAAAGGTACATAGTTCCGTTGGTTCTAAATCTACTTCTGTTACAGGTCAAGAGCCGCACCCTTTTGAATTGGATAAAGATCAATGTCAATGGTGCTTTGTTCATTTCTGCTTTTCTCTAGCACTAACGTTCTAGGCTTATTTAATTTTTCAAATTAGATTTTGAGATAATTGTAGATTCATATGCAGTGGTAAGAAATAATACAGAGTGATCCCATGTACCCTTCACCCCATCTCTTACTAATGGTAGCGTCTTCCATAACTATAGTGCAATATTACAACTGGGAAATTGGCATTGACACAGTCCATTAACCTTATTACAACAGTTTTACATACACTCCTGTGAGTGTGTGTTTAGTTCTATGCAATTTTTTTTTCTTTTGGTGAGGAAGATTGGCCCTGAGCTAACATCTGTTGCCAATCTTCCTCTTTTTGCTTGAGGATATTGTCACTGTGCTAACATCTGTGCCAGTCTTCCTTTATTTTGTATATGGGACGCCACCACAGCATGGCTTGATGAGCGGTGTGTAGGTCTGCACCCGGGATCCAAACCCGTGAAACCTGGGCCGCAGAAGCGGAGTGCACAAACTTAAACACTACACTACCAGGCCAGCCCCTGTTCTATGCAATTTTATCACACGTATAGATTTGTGTTTTCACTACCACAGTTAAGCTTCAGAACAGTTCCATTGCCACAAAGACCCCCTCATGCTACCCTTGCATAGCCACAGCTCCCTCCCTTCCCCTGACCCAACCCCTGGCAGCCACTAATCTGTTCTCCATGTCTATGATTTTGTTTATAGAATGTTATGTAAACCAACCATACAATATGAACCTTTTGAAATCTGAGATCCACCAAGTAGCTGCATGTGTCAATAGTCTGTTTCCTTTTATTGCTGAATAGTATTTCATGGTACAGACGTAGCACAGTTTAACCATTCGCCCGCTGAAGGGTCGTTTCCAATTTGGAAATATATTTGATTTTATAAAATTAAAACAAAAAATTAGAGTGGCCGGTCTGGTGGCATAATGGTTAAGTTCGCGCACTTCACTTCAGCAGCCTAGGGTTCGCAGGTTCGGATCTCGGGTGCAGACCTACACACCGCTCATCAAGCCGTGCTGTGGCGGCGTCCCATATACAAAATAGAGGGAGATGGTCACAGGTGTTAGTTCAGGGCTAATCTTCCTCAGCTAAAGAGGAAGATTGGCAATAGATATTAGCTCAGGGCCAATCTCCCTCCCCAGAAGAAAAAAGTTAGGCATATCAGCCATCAGTTTTGCCATATACAAAAGCCCAAATACTTGGTTTCCTTTCTAATCCCCATCCTTGCCTGTTTCTTTAACCTTTTAAAGTCCTCTTCTCAAGTCCGAGCACATTTTTCTGAGGTTTATTGACTAAAATTCCATGTGGAATTCAGACTCAAAAACGCAATACTTTTATGATGTTATGACAATGTTTTCCCCTATGTTTCTAATACCTTTCTTGATTGCGCCCAATACTAAGTCAACTTTTTGGCTTTGAAGCGGATAAGCTCAGAGAACAGACTAGTATTGTGCATAGACATATGTTTAGCCCAAGAAGCGATAAGTGTAGCTTGGATTATTGTTTTTCTCAACATTCCATCTTTCGTTTACCCTTGCTGAAACTCATCTGCTACTTTTCTGCAGCTCAGGGAGTCTGGAAAGAGCTTCTTCCATCTTATAACTCTTAGTTTGTGTTCTCACTACCTGATAAGTCCTACGCGGTCTGCAAATATGGAGCCTGCACCATGCCATCTCCCTCCTTACTCTTGTATATAGGTCCAGGGCTTCAGGCCGGCTTTTCTCAATTTCCTGACTATGTCTCTTGCTAATGAGAGTCTTATCTCTGACTGCTTTCTGTTCATCAGAAGGAAGGGATTCATTTGACTTTCCAAAACCCCAAACCATCTTTCTGAGCTCTAGGAAACCAGCATCATTCCTGTCATAGGCTGAAGAAGAAAGAGACCAATAAGCAACACCAGTGGTTCCCACATCTGTCTGCACTTCTTACCCAGATCTCACCTCCAGTGCATTAAATCCAGGGAAAACCCACAGCATGAGCATTTTTTAAAAGTTCTCAGGACTCTGGGGCAAGCCCCGTGGCTTAGCGGTTAAGCGCTCGCGCTCCGCTGCTGGCAGCCCAGGTTCGGATCCCAGGCACACACCGATGCACCGCTTCTCTGGCCATGCTGAGGCCGCATCCCACATACAGCAACTAGAAGGATGTACAGCTATGACATACAACTATCTACTGGGGCTTTGGGGGAAAAAAATAAATAAATAAATAAAATTATAAAAAAAAAGTTCTCAGGACTCAAATAAATTATAGTAAGCCCATACATTGGAATACTATGCAGCCACAAAAAAAGACTGAGGAAGTTGTTTATGTACTGATAAGGAAAAATCTGCAAGATAGAGTATTGTATGAATGAAACTGGTATAAATCAGCATGCTACCATATGTGTAGGGGATGATAATAGACACGTGTTTTCACTTATACATGCATAAAATATCTCTGGAAGGATTGATAAGACTCTAGGGTCAGTGGTTGCCTCTGAGGGAGTTCGGGTGGCTGGGGAATTGGGGTCAGAGGGCAACTTTTCACCAGGTACCTTTTAAAACCTGTTGAATATTAAACCAGATAAATAGATTGCCTATGTCAAAAATCAAATTAAAATTAACAAAATTAAAATAAAAGGAAAGTGATGCTGTTGCACAGCCAGGATGGAGAACCACTGTGGAACACGTCATGAGCTGATGGTGAAAATGACGCATCCAATGACAAGTTTCCTGGACTATTTATTCATTTGTTTGTTTATTTTGGAAAAGGTTGAAAATTCCCGTTTAGGTGCCACATTCACTCACCTTTTTAGAAATTGAGGTATAATATAAATAGAGAAAAGTGCACAATAAGTATACATCTTGATGAATTTACATATGTGTACTCCTGCCTTCAGATCAAGATATAGGCCATTTCCAGCGCTCCAGAAGGCTCTGCATGGCTCCTCTCCACCAATAACTCCCCTCCGGAGGTAACCACTATTCTGACTCCGATTGCTTCTTGAACTTCATATAAATGGAATGCAGCATGTACTGTTTTGTGTCTGGCTTCTTTCCTGCAACCTTATGCCTATGAGATTAATCCATGTTGTCACATATGGCAGTGGTTTGGGGAGTTCTTTTGTTTTGTTTGGGGAGCAGTGCTAAGTGGTCTCCCATTGTGTGAATATACCACAATTTACTCATCCATTCTGCTGTTGATGGACATTTCTGTTATTTGCAGTTTGGGCTATTGTAAATAAAGCTATATGAATATTCTTTCAGCTGTCTTTCAAACATAGGAGCTCCTTTCTCTTGGGTGCTCTTGCATCTTCTCAACAGCAGTCTTCAATTGTGTAATCAACTGTTCAATGTTTACTTTCTCTGAAGGATTATAAGCTCTATGAAGGTAATGCAAGATCTGTGACTGTTCACTGGGGCATCCCCTGAATAAAAAGGCAAATTCCCTATTGCCCTTCACCATCCCTGTATTCTAGCCCAGAATAAGAACCTGATGTCTGGAGATATGGCAGCCAGCTTCTGATAATGAGAACAAAAGCAAACGAAAGGCACGGCAGGCAGTTATGTGGTATCTAGGTCTTAGATAATGTTGTAGAACCACTGCATTAACCCTAGACTGCCTACCTTCAGACTGGTCTGCAGGAAGAGAAAGAAGATAATAGAAATAGATGCGCAGAGTAGAGCAGAGATAAGGGATGGAGAAGGTCTAACCAGTTTGAGTCTCAAGTCCCAGTTCATTCCTGAGACCTGCCATCCTGCCCTCACATCTTGCAAGGCACCTGGTGTCTTCTAATAAATCCTTCTCTCTTTGCTTAAACAAGCACCTCTAGATTTCTGTTACTTCAACCAAGGGTCTCACCTAAATCGGTACTTCAGCTCTGTATTATCACTGATGTTTATAATTTTGTCTCTAACTCATCAAGAAAAGGTTAAAAAAATGCTTGATAATCTCTAATTTGTAACAAGTAGGAGAGATATCACAGTGTGGTAGCAATAACATGGGCTTCGGAGTTGGACAAAATCGGATTCAAATCCCCATGCTGGCACTCACTCAACGTGTGATTGTTACATAAGTTACATAAGTTCTCTGAGCTTATGTTTTTCCTACTGGCTAACTGGTGATAATAATACCTACTTTGCAGGGATGTTAAAGGCTGAATGCAACAATGTATGTAAAGGGCTGGCAGATAATTAGTATTCAATAATGATAGGAATTTATTGAAAAAAGGTGGAGGAGTATGTATTATATAGTAGAAAGATTTACCTTGAAAGTGATTTTTCTATTAATACGATTATCTTTATTTTTTTTTTGAGAGAGAGAATTATCTTATTTCCTAATGATGCCAGATGGTAGACCATCAATGCACACTGGTCCAAACTTGGAGTTTTGCAAACATTATTTTTGAGTGTCAATAAGCCATCAGAAAAATTATGTGCTAGCTAAATGATATCTTCAAAGTAAGATTTCTCAAGTTTATAGGCACTGTGTAAAGAGATTGGCAGCCCAAGGCTGCTCCCAGCTTTACTTGCCAGAGCCTGGGGACAAATCGGGTGTCTCGGAACACCAGATGACTTTACAGACCGCACGCCTCTTGTATTCCTCTAAGTCCCAGAGGCTTTGTGCCATCTCTGGACTAGAAAACCACATCCACAGGTCTGCTCTTCATCATGGACAATCACAGCTTTAAATACAAGACAGCGCTTTACAATCAAACAAATCCAGATGGACAGCTCTCCCAAAGCCAAATCTATACCCAGGACACAGATTTCTAGAGGAAAATGCAGCCAAGGCAGACACAAAAACAACTCAGGGAACAAAAAGTCCCAGTCACTATAAAGTCATCGATCATTCTGCTGCTCAGAATTGAACACCACATGCGTGCTGTGACTGCAGGCATGGGGGTGGGGGAGGACCATGAGCCAGACGCCAAAGCCCAGGAAATGAACAGGGTGAGTGGAGGTCAGCAGAAGACGGCGGCGACAGTGGCGAGGGCATATGCTCCCCGAACGACAGAGTCCACTTTATCTCTCTTCCTTGTTAAAGTATTAGGGCCTGACCACACACAATCCATGGCCCTACTGTGTGCACGGCCGTGTAGTGTGGGCCGCCATTCCCTGTGTCAGATATGACACAACAAGGCAAAGCACAACTGTCTAGGATGCTTTGATCTTCCAGAAGACACTGCAGCTCCAGCTCTGCCTCTCAGCATTGCAGGCCAGGACCTCAACTTGGTCAGTTTGCTCAAAAGTGGTCAGGGCCTAAGGGTTTGCCTTGTGCTGACCAAACTTGTAAGAGACTTGTTGGTATACCAGATGTCTATTGATTGACTGTTAGGAGGAAGCACTTCCTTTCAGCTGCCCTCTTTTGGCAACACCTCTTACTCCATATCTTCTTGTATTCCACCAACATATCTTCACCCTATGTCCACGTCTTCAAGACCCTTCTCTTTGAGGCCAAACTATCTGATAAACTGTTAATGATAATGGTGGGTGGTCTAGACTAGGCTATTTCTTTCCTAATTACAGTAATAATAGTTACCATTTATTGAGTAATTATTATGTGCCAGGCATTTGGGTAAGCATTTTACATCTGTGATCTCATAATTCTCAACCCTAGGCAATGGACATTATTATTATCATCTTGATTTTTATAGATGAAGAAATGGAGGCTCACAGTAATTAAGTAACTTAATTGTCCCAGGTTGGGCTCCTCAGGAAGTAGACTCTGGAGATATTGTGCAGCATGTTTATTAGGCAGTGCCCTTGAGATCAACACCCACGGAACGGAGGGGATGGGAACAGGAGTGGGCAGGAGAAGTTAAGCTGTGATACAATCCACCAACAGCCTCAGCCAACTCATGGAAAGCTCTGGAGCTAGAATGGCCCTTCACAGTCAGTTCAAATTGGGCCGGGATGGCCAGGTCTTTATCCTCCCTCTCAATCAGTCATTGGACATGGGATCCCTCAGAAGAGTAGACTTCGGGCGAGGTGGCTCTGCAGCTGAGGCAGACCTCAAAGGCGCTGACAGCTGGAGACAGTCTGCTGACCACACTTTCAGCAGCTGAGGCAACAAGTCCTTCACTGACATGGGAAATGGGTGGCAAATCACTTTGTCCAGACTGTTAAGAAGGTCCCACAACTAGTGAGTGGTAGGGGCAAACTTGGAACAGAAGCCTCTCTGATCCTGTGTCCTGCCACCCTTCCATAGCACCTCCCACAGCCCTTTAAATCGAATGTTGAATGTTCAGCTCTCAAAAGTTGGTTGTCTCCTTTCATGTGCCTTGCCTGCAAACTGGTCTCCTCCTCCAAGATAGTGGGCCCCTTGGGTACATTTATGATTCTTGCCTAAGGGAGGATGACTCTGTGCCTTTCTATGGAAGAACGATGGCCTCAGTAGTCTTGACTTCCTGAGCCCTTAGCCTGGAGAAAAATCAACAAATACCTCTCTCCCCTTCATGACATGCTCAGTGGTCACTTCAGCCTCGAGACCAAACACATCCACCCATAGAATGAAACCAAATATTTAAGCAGCCGCACATCATCCTACTATGCTAGAACAATTTCCATCCATTTCCTTCTTTTAAAATTAACTTTTGAGATCTTATTTAATTTGCTCTTTCCTATCAGAGCTGTTAGAATAAACAAGAGTGAGTCAAACAATGTAAGAGTCACAGATCAATTTTGTAAAAGTGACACCGTATCTCTGTAAGAATTTCAAACCGTGTGTTTTTAAAATTACTCAAAATGACATCATCCAGGGGTAACCACTGTTAACATTTTGAGTATATCCTTCCAGAAAGTTCTGTGCATGTATACGGACTAAAATATACGTATTCAATTTTACATAGATGAGAATATGTCATACATGCTCTTCTGTAGTCTACTTTTTCCCTCGCCAGTGTGGCAGGTGCATCTCTCCATAACTACAGATTTTTATGCTGGTGCATGTGAGTAGTTGAAGATGACCCTGGAGATATATGGACAGAGTTGGGGAGAAGGGGATGGCTGTGACAAAGGTTTAAGATCTTATCTTAAGCGTAAGGAGAAGACATTGAAGGACTGCAAAATTCAATTTATTTTTTAAATGGTTTATTCTGACTACTGGTTGTGACATGAGCATTTGTTGCCATTATTCAGTCAAAAATCTCCATCTAAGTGGTGTTTCCATGGTGTTCAACCTCAGATATGAGGGAGGGAAAATGCTCAATCCATGCCTGTACATAGGCTTCTTTGGTTAGAATTTATTAATTATCAGAGAAAGAAACATCAAACATAAAGGGTTTCCCATCTTTATAAATTTTATCTGTTTGCTTTCCAGAAACAATAAATGTTCATAGTAGAAAATATAGAGAATTTTAAAAAAGAAAGAAATTGTAACTCATTTATAATTCTACCATCCAAAGATAACCCCTAATCATTACCATGTTGGTATATATCCTGCCAGTCTTTCTTCTAAGAATTTTTTTTTCTTTTACAAACAAGAGCAATCATATTGTACAAATTGTTTTATACTTTAATATATCATAAACATCTTTGTAGATCACTAAGTATTCTCCTATGACTTCATTTTCAATGGTCATCTAGTATCCATTGTGTGGTACTATCATTTGTTAAACTAGTCCCCAGGTGGAGGCAATTTAGGCCGTTTTAAATTATTTGCTATTATAAACCACACTGTGATGAACATCCTTGTAGGTAAATCACACTGTGGTGAACATCCTTACAGGTAAATATTTGCATGTATTGCCATTTTAAGATTTCATAAGCTCTACCTATTCTTACAGCCCCACCTACCTCATACCAAACATCATAAAATGTACTTTCAGCTCACATTAAATATCATTGTTTTGATGTAAAAAATTAAAAAGATTTTTATAAGTTGCTTTTGAAATTATTTAACTCTAAGGAACACATTTAATTTGGCTGTGACTTCTCAGCAATCATTTAGCATATACCAGAATTCTTGTGAAGTGAGAAAATGAAACCTACAGATAATTTTTGAATAAAATGAAATTTTATGAACAACCAATTTAATAATTCATTACATTGATATAAAATTATATTTTGTGAATATTTAGTTCAACATCCATTAATTTCAGGGGGTTTTTTTTCTTTTTTTAATTTTGGAGATATCCATTTTTTTTTCCTAGGTCTCAAACTTTTTTTGTAGGCTCCTTGAAAGCTCATAGGCCTCAGACAGTGTGACTGTAGATCCTAATAGATAAAATGACATTGCAAATATTGCTAAAAAGAGTCAATAATATAGAAAGATTTTTGAATAAAGCATGGCCACTATCACTCTTGATAAACTGTAAACTGACTCTCCGACCCCTCCTCTCCTCCCGCCGCCCCTCTCCGCATGTGAGTATAACGCGGACTACCTGTGGGTCCATGGATGCCCCCGGGAGAAACAAGAGGAAGAAAGGCACATTGCTTCTCGGGAGCTGGTTTCATGCAGTGGCCTGCTTTCTATTTTGTGATGGAAAGGTTGTGTGGGTCAGCGCACGCATTGGCACGTGGACTTGCTCTTGCTGAATGGACATCTGCTGAGACGGAAATGCTACTATTTGAACGGACACATGTCAACAGGGCTCTGAAGATGTGACATAGTGATGTAGACACGGGTCCCCAGGAGGTCCCCTGCCTCCGGGCCTGTATCCTCAGCTCTACCCTGTGTTGCCTTTCTGCACTCAGGGAAGCTCACTTCTCCTCTTGGGTTCTTATGAGGCCAAGGGATCTTCATTCAAAAGCCGTCTCCCGCACAGAAGACAAGAGGAATGAAGCCCACCCGCTTCCAGCCGTCTGGGATCAGGCATGCTTCAGCGCACGGCCCCCAGATACACTGGGGCAGGATTTCTCGAACCGTGTCCAAATGTCAAGCAGACGAATGAATTCCAGCTCATCAATAGATGCCTTTTCTTTGAAGAGATATTTTAGGACAAGGGAAAGGTCCCTGCCTGCCCCTATCCTTCCCTTCTCACTCATTTTTTTTGATAGACTTTATTTTTTAGAGCAATTTTAGGTTCGTGGCAAAATTGAGCAGAAAGTACAGAGATTTCTCATTGACCCCCTACCCCTACACACCCATAGCCACCCATCATCAACACCCCCATCACAGTCTCACTCACTTTTCTTTTCAATCCCCTTCATTTCTTCTTTTGGATTTTTTTTAAGCCTTAAAACTGATTCCTCTTCCAGAAATGCCTCTCCTTTTGTTTCACACTTAATGTTCTTTTGGCTTAAACATCTTGTCACTGGTGTGGAATCTCTGGGGCTTCTTCCTTAGGTCTTCACACCAGCTAAGTTTTCTCTACCAAAAATTTCCCTCGTTATTCTCTGACTGTATTAACAATGCATTTTCTTTTTATGGCATTTTTTTATTATTATTATAAGAGTAATAAAATGAACCCAGCATGTCTTGGTATTTAGCTATGACCAAATCCCCCATCCACCCAACCCACCACCACTAACTACCACCATCAATCATTCATTCAACAAACATTTACCAGATTCCCACTATATACTAGGAACCACGCTAGGAATTTCATAAAATAAGAAGGAATGGGTTTGAAAACAAAACAAAAACAAACTCATAGAAGCAGACTGGTGGTCTGCTATATGGTCTGTTATAGATTGGTGGTCAACAGAGGGGAAGAGGGATGGAAGGAGGGTGAAATGGGTAAAGAGGGTCAAATATATGGTGACGGATAGAAACTAGACTTTTGGTGGTGAGCACGCTGTAGTATATAGAGATGTCCAATTATAATGTTGTATACGTGAAATCTATGCAATGTTATAAAGTAATGTTACCTCAATACATAAATAAATGAATAAGTAAATAAATAAGAAGGAATAGGTTTAAACTGGAGCAGGTGGGATTTTTATTAAATAGAATTGATGTGATAACTACTTATGACCTAGCCAGTGTTTTCACAGGCGTCGAGCAGTTTGCTTCTTATGACAACCGTGTGAAGTGGCCGCAGGTATTATCCGTGTTTGGGCTGCTCAGTGACCTACCCAGGACTGCAGAGCCAATAAGTAGGCATGCCAGACATCTTCTGTTTGCCCCTCCACACCCACTCTCCACTCTTCCCACCTGTGGATGTCACAGAAAGCTGACCTTCATGGGACCAACGGGGTCCTGTGCCCTCTGACTTGGGTTGATTTGGGCCAGTGGGGAGCTTGGTAAGGGCTCAGCAGGAGGAATGAGATTGAGGTCAAGATATTTATTCCCCTGTTTCCCTCCTGAAGAAGTCACCTATGAATCTGGACCAAAGGTCATTGCTCTTTTCAAGGCAGCCTGTTCTGGTAACTTCTTCCTGTCAAGCTTAGCAGCGGTAACAGTTTCACTGCTGTTCACCCACGTTCCTGCAATATTCTTTGTGGTTTTCCTATATCTGTCCACATTTTTTAAACAAGTTCCTTCTCAAATTATCTTAATTTGAGAGAGAGTGGAAGAGTATACAAATGTGGCAAATGTTAGCAGGTGATAGAATTATGGGTATTTCTTGTACTATTCTATCATTTTTCCAAATTATCTTAATTTGAGTGGTATCCTTTGTTCGTGTGGACACCTGACTGATACAGCAGCCAAGCCAGACTCCAAATCAAGACTGTGTAACCACAGACAGAGGGTGACCAACGGTTCCGGTCTTCCTGGGACCGTCCCAGTGTGATGCCTGAAAATCCTTCATCCTGGGAAATCCCTCAGTCCTAGGCACACTTTTCCACACCCCACGCATTTCTCCGAGAGCCAGGCTGGTTGTGGAGCAGGAAAAGCCCAGCAAAACCCTGACCATTTCCCTGGTTAAACAGTGAGCCTCCAGCCTAACTTCCTGGCCCGAAACAGGAATATGGTGAGAATAATTAATTGTAAAATACTTACGTTGTATTGATTGTGTATTAATTACAATTAACTCAACACTGAAGAAAATTTGTTGAACTATTAGATCCTTATGATTTTAAATTTAACATTTCACATTACATACTCATTTTTGTAGTAGCAAGGTATGATATGATGATCAATGAAGAATCTGCAAACACAAAAATATGTCATATCAGGATAAAATTCTGTTCAGGAAGTATAATGAAATTATAAGTTCCAAAGAGAAACAGAATTATGTAAACTTCCCATTATCAAAAAAATGTTTGTTAGTTTTTAAGTGGATAATGACAGGTGTCGAATCAACATAACGTTCATATCCCAAAGGATACACTTAAGAAGTTATATAACGGTTTAATTTAAAATGTCAATATTGACAGTATGTTGGATTTCACAGCACTTGCAGGTAATTAAACTTATAATAAGATGTTTTTAATGTCAACTTAAAAAGTATGCCAGAGGGGCCGGCCTGGCGGCATAGTGAAGTTCACGAGCTCCACTTTGGTGGCCCAGGGTTTGCAGGTTTGGGTCACTGGCCCAGACGTACACACCACTCATCAAGCCATGCTGTGGTGGCATCCCACATACAAAATAGAGGAAGATTGGCAACAGATGTTAGCTCAGGGCTAATCATCTTCACCAAAAAAAAAATATATATATATATATGCCAAAGAGCACATAGTATTTAAAAGATGTTTAAGGGCCACTTAAGCAAGAACACTGGCACAGCCTGGTGAAAATGTGATCATCATAATAGTGCCTCCTTTTTTTACTGAGGTAACATTGATTTATAACATTGTGTAAATTTCAGGTGTACATCATTATGTTTCAACTTCTGTATAGACCATATCATGTTCCCCACCAGAAGTCTAGTTGCCATCCATCACTGTGCACATGTGACCCTTTACCCCTTTCGCCCTCCCCCTATCCGCTTCTCATCTGATAACTGTCGATCTGCTCTCTGTATCTGTGTTTGTTTATCTTCCACATATGAGTGAAATCATACAATATTAGTCTTTCTCCATCTGACTTACTTCATTTACCATAATACCCTTAAGATCCATCATACTGTTACAAATGACAAGATTTCATATTTTTAGTGGCTGAGTAGTATTCCATTGTATATTCCAAGATATATACCACATCTTCTTTATCCATTCATCTGTTGATGGGAACTTAGGTTGTTCCCAAGTCTTGACCATTGTAAATAATACTGAAATAAACATAGGGGTACATATATCTTTTTTTGTGTGTGAGGGAGATCAGCCCTGAGCTAACATCCCTGCTAATCCTCCTCTTTTTGCTGAGGAAGACTGGCTCTGAGCAAACATCTATTGCCAATCCTCCTCCTTTTTTTCTTCCCCAAACCCAGTAGATAGTTGTATGTCATAGTTGCACATCCTTCTAGTTGCTGTATGTGGGACGCAGCCTCAGCATGGCCGGAGAAGTGGTGCGTCGGTGCACGCCCAGGATCCGAACCTGGGCCGCCAGTAGCGGGGCGCATGCACTTAACTGCTAAGCCACCGGGGCCGGCCCTGCATATATCTTTTTGAATTAGTGTTTTCGTGTTCTTTGGATAAATACCCTGAAGCAGAATAGCTAGATCATATGGCAGTTCTATTTTTAATTTTTTGAGGAATCTCCATACTGTTTTCCATAGTGGCTGCAGCAATTTACATTCCCATAAGCAGTATATGAGGGTTTCCTTTTCTCCACATCCTCTCCAAGACCTGTTATTTCTTGTGTTTTTAATAGTTGCCATTCTGACGGGTGCAGGGTGCTATCTCATTGTAGTTTTTATTTGCATTTCCCTAGTAATTAGTGGTGTTGAACATGTTTTCATGTCCCTATTGGCCATCTGTACATCTTCTTTGGAAAAATGTCTGTTCAGATACTCTGTCCATTTTTTAATCAGATTGTTTGGTTTTTTTGTTGTTAAGGTGTATGAGTTCTTTATATATTTTGGTTGTTATCCCCTCATTGGATATATGATTTGCAAATATATTCTCCCAATTGGCAGGTTGTCTTTTCATTTTGTTGATCGTTTCTTTTGCCATGCAGAAGCTTTTTAGTTTGATGTAATCCCATTTGTTTATTTTTTCTTTTGTTTTCCTTATCTGAGGAGATATATTGAAAAAGATACTGCTAAGAGTGAGAGCCTCAGAGAGCATATTGCCTGCGTTTTCTTCTAGTTTTATAGTTTCAGGTCTTACACTCAAGTCTTTAATCCATTTTGAGTTAATTTTTGTGTATGGTGTAAGATAGTGGTCTACTTTCATTCTTTTGCATGTGGCTGTCCAGTTTTCCCAACACCATTTATTTAAGAGACTTTCTTTTCTTCATTGTATGTTCTTGGCTCTTTTGTTGAAAATTAGCTGTCCATAAATGTGTGGGTTTATCTCTGGGCTATGAATTCTGTTCATTGTTCTCTGATCTTTTTTTCTGCCAGTACCATGCTGTTTTTATTACTATAGCTTTGTAGTATATTTTGAAATCTAAAAATGTGATACTCCAGCTTCGTTCTTTTTTCTTAGGATTACTTTGGCCATTCAAGGTCTTTTCTTGTTCCATATAAATTTTAGGACTCTTTATTCTATTTCTGTGAAAAATGTGGTTGAGATTTTGATAGGAATTGCATTGAATCTGTAGATTGCTGTAGGTAATTTGGATGTTTTAACTATGTTAATTCTTGCAATCCATCTTTTCATTCCTTTGTGTCTTCTTTGATTTCTTTCAGCAATGTCTTAAAGTTTTCAATGTACAGATCTTTCACCTCCTTGATTAAATTTATTTCTAGGTATTTTATTGTTTTTTGTTGCAATGGTAAATGGGATTATATTCTTGATTTTTCTTTCTGCTAGTTAGTTGTTAGTGTATAGAAATGCAACTGATTTTTGTAGATTAATTTAGCACTCTACAACTTTACTGTATTCATTTATTATTTCTAACAGTTTTTTGGCAGATTCCTTAGGGTTTTCTATGAATAAACTCATGTCATCCATAAATAGTGACAGTTTTACTTCTTCCTTTCCTATTTGGATAACTTTTATTTCTTTTTCTTGCCTAATTGCTGTGGCTAAGACTTCCAATACTATGTTTAATAAGAACGATGAGAGTGGGCGTCCTTTTCTTGTTCCTGTTTTTAGGGGAACAGCTGTCTGTTTTTCACCATTAAGTATGATGTTAGCTGTGGGTTTGTCATATATGGCCTTTATTATATTGAGATTTTCCTTCTACACCCATTTTATTGAGTTTTTTTTTTTAAGGTTTTATTTATTTTCATATTTTCCCCCCAAAACCCCAGTAGATAGTTGTATGTCATAGCTGCACATCCTTCTAGTTGCTGTATGTGGGATGCGGCCTCAGCATGGCCGGAGAAGTGGTGTGTCGGTGCGCGCCTGGGATCCGAACCCAGGCCACCAGCAGCGGAGCGCGCGCACTCAACTGCTAAGCCACAGGGCCGGCCCAATATTGAGTTTTTATCGTAAATGAATGCTGACTCTTGTCAAATGCTTTCTCTGAATCTATTGAGATGATAATGGGATTTTTATTCTTCATTTTGTTAATGTGGTATATCACAGTGATTGATTTGTGGATGTTGACCCATCCTTGCATCCCTAAAATAAATCCCACTTGATCATGGTGTATGATCCTTTTAATGTATTGTTGTATTCGATTTGCTAACATTTTGTTGAGGAATTTTGCATCTATGTTCATCAGCAATATTGGCCTGTAATTTTCTTTTTTGTGTGTTGTCCTTCTCTGGTTTTGGTATCAGGGTAATGTTGGCCTCATAAAATGAGATACGAAGCATCCCTTCCTCTTCAATTTTTTTGAAGAGTTTGAGAAAAATAGGTATTAAATCTTCTTTGAATGTTTGGTAGAATTCACCAGTTAAGCCATCTGGTCCTGGACTTTTGTTTTTCAGGAGGTTTTTGATTACTGTTTCAATCTCCCTACTAGCGATTGGTCTATTCAGATTCTCTATTTCTTGATTCAGTTTTGGAGAGTTGTAGGATTCCAGAATTCATCTATTTCTTCTGGGTTATCCAATTTGTGGGCATATGGCTTTTCATAGTATTCTCTTATAATCCTTTGTATTTCTGTGATATTTGTTGTAATTTCTCCTCTTTCCTGTCTGATTTTGTTAATTTGCACCTTCTCTCTTTTTTCTTAGTGAGTCTAGCTAAAGGTTTGTCATAATAGTGACTTTTTATTGATCACCTGCTGTATGTCAGACAGATAGCATTTCACTTTTCTCCCAACTTTTTATTTTGAAATTTTCAAACATTTAGAAAAGTAAAAGACTAATACAAGAAACTCCATAAACCCTTCACCAATTGATTTTGCCACTTTGCTCACTCTCTGTTTCCATATTGTGATATTTCATCCCTAAATATTTCAATATGCATTGCCTAAGAATAAGGACATCTCCTACATAGCCAATATGCATTCCGTATTCAGATTTCCCCAGTGGTCCAAGAATGTTTCTTATACTTGTTGTTGCTTTGTTGTTTTGATCCAAAATCCAATCAAATGTCATGCATTGCATTTGTTATATCTTTCTACTTTCTTTTAAGTTAAAACAGTCTCCTTGCCTTTTTAATATATTATATTATATTATATTATATTATATTATATTATATTATATATTTTTTGACAAGTCTAGACCAGTGCCCAGTTGTCTTATAGAATGTCTCACATTTTGGATTTGTCTGATTGCTTCCTCATGCTTAGTTTCAAGTTAGACATTTTGGGCAAGAGTACATCCTGGGTGACATTGCATACCTCTTGTTGCATTATTTCAGAAAGCACAGAATGTCAAGGTTTCCCGTTATTAGTAACAGTAAATGTAATCCCTGAGGTCAGGTGATGACCTCTAGTTCTCTCCCCATTAAACATTCATTGTTGCCATCAGTAATCAGTAAGATTCTGAGGGGTGATACTTTGAGACCATGAGAATATCTTATTCTTTCCAACAAACTTACTCATCCATCAATGATTCTTACCTGAATCAATTATTACATTGGAGGTTAGAAATAATGGCTTTCTATCCTTCTTTTTACCATTAATTTTATTTTTTTCTTTATTCTAGTTGTTAGTAGGGACTCATGAAAATTTTAAAGATCAATGTGTTGCCTAAACATAAGACCCCAAACCATAAAACTCCTAGAAAAAACATAAGGGAAAAGCTTTATGATATTGGATTTGGCAATGATTTCTTGGATATGACATCAGAACAACAAGCGACAAGAGCAAAAGTAGACAAATAGAACTACATCAAATGTCACAACTTTTGTGTGTGAAAGGACACAACAGAGTGAAAAGGCAACCTGTGGAATGGGATAAAATATTTGCAAATCACATATCTGATGAGGGGTTAACATCCAGAATATATAAAAAACTCCTACAACTCAACAACAGAAAAATGCAAGTAACCCAATTAAAAATAAGGTAAACACTTAAATAGACATTTCTCCAAAGATACTATACAAATGGCCAACAAACATATGAAAAGATGCTCAATGTCACTAATCATCAGAGAAAAGCAAATCAAAACTACAATGAGATACCACTTACACGCATTAGTATGACTACTACAGTCACGTGTTGCTTAACAACAGGCATGCGTTCTGAGAAAAGCATCATTAAGCAATTTTGACATTATACGAACATCATGGAGTATACTTACACAAACCTACATACTTAGGCTATATGGTATTAATCTTACGGGACCACTGTCATATATGTGCTCCGTCACTGACCAAAACGTCGTTATGCAAACAGGACTGTATTTTTTTTAAAAAAACAAGTGTTGGTGAGGATTTGGAGAAATTGGAACTCTTGTGCACTGTTGGAGGAACTGTAAAATGATGCAACCACATGGAAAACAGTATGGCGATTCCTCAAAAAATTTAAAATAGAATTACCATGTGATCTGGCAATCCCACTTCTTGGTGTATGTCCAAAAGAACTGACAGCAAGGTCTCAGCCTATAAAAGGAAGGAAATTCTGCCACATGCTACAACATGGATGAACCTTGAGGAGGTTCTAAGTGCGAAGTGAGATAAGCCAGTTACAAAAAGACAAACGCTACGATTCCATGTATATGAGGTATCTAAAGTAGTCAAATTCATCGAAACAGAAAGTAGAACAGTGGGTACCAGGGGCTGAGAGGAGGGGGAAAGGGGAGTTGTTGTTTAATGGGTGTAAATTTTCAGTTTTGCAAGATAAAAAAGTTCTGGAGATCTGTTTCACAACAATGTGAATATACTTAACACTACTGAATTGTACACTTAAAAATGCTTAAGATGGTTTTTAACTACAAAAAAAAAATCAATGTGTTATAATCAATTACTGTCATTATTTTTTTTTTTTTTTTTTTTTTTTTTGTGAGGAGATCAGCCCTGTGCTAACATCCGCCAATCCTCCTCTTTTTTTTGCTGAGGAAGACGGCCCTGGGCTAACATCCGTGCCCATCTTCCTCCACTTTATATGGGACGCCGCCACAGCATGGCTTGCCAAGCAGTGCGTGGGTGCGCGCCCGGGATCCGAACCAGCGAACCCCGGGCCGCCGCAGCGGAGCGCGCGCACTTAACCGCTTGCGCCACCGGGCCGGCCCCATGTCATTATTATTTTTGATGTTCAAATTATCCCAGATTTGACCACCAGGACCCCTTCAAGTCAGTCCCTGTGTCATTCTGACATTATCCCATTCATCCTTAAGCATTTTCTTGCTTTTTGGCTAAAATACCAATTTTAAGCCTCGTGATAACCCTGTTACATAAGCGTATTATTCTTATGTTTCAGATGAAGAAGCTAAAGCTCAGCGACTGTGCATACTTGCACATGCATAGACAATTTCTGGAAGGCTGCTCAGGAACCATTTAATGGTGGTTGCCTCTGGAAACGGAACCTGGGGCTCGTGTACCCAGTAGGACCCTAACTGGCAGGCTTGCCCAACTTCATGGAACAGTGCCCTTATACAGATCAGCTTAAGGCTACCCTTAGGTTACTTAAGATCTGGCACAGGCAGAAGCAAAGATGTGAGCAGCATCTTCCCATTACATGGGATGCGGGCACCACAAAATTCTCTTCTTTCTCTCCCTCCATCAGTCTAAGCTCCTCCCTCCCTCAGTTGACCCCAGAAGCGCTCAGTTTAGCTGTGTAAAAATAACACTCGTTATTTTTATTTACACAAATGGCTTGCTGTTTGTGTCTAATTACAATGTAGCACAATAACAAACACACACTTCCCTAAGAGGGTCGGGCCACCTTTATTGTGGATTTTATTACCAAACCCTGCATGTATGTATTTAGTCTTTATAGCTCAAGGAACGTTGCTGCCTAGTCGCAACTTAAAATACCTAGGAGGAGCTTTGCCGATGAGGATCTGAATTCCTGCCTCCACAATTTTTTAAAAATAATAATGACGACATTAATAGATAACATTTATTGAGCATTAATATGTGCCAAGCACTTTGCTAAGCTCTCCACACATTTTATATCATTTGATTGTCCTAAAAGCCTGATGACACAGGTGTTATTATCATGCGCATTTTACAGATAAGAAAAGTGAGGCATAGAGCAGTTGGATCATTTGCTCGAGATCGTACAGCCTGATGGCAAAGTCAGACAGTCTGACTTCAGAGCGGCAATGCTGCGTGATGAGGGCACTGGGTGGTGTTCTTTAACATACGTTGCCTAGGAGAGGTTGAGTGGTCGTCAGTGAAAGGGCATGTTTTAGGGGAATTGAAGGGTCAGCCTAGACCAACCATCAGTGGAAGCCAATATTATTTTTCTTATCGACGAGATTGTAACCCTCTCTGGAGGTAGGGACCCTGTCATACATTTCGTGCATCCTAACTCTTAACATAGTCCATATGCATAACAGTTTCTGGGGTTGTGAAAATACATCAAATTCAGTTGACGTCCCTAACCCAATCACATGGAAATAACTCTCTCCCTCACCCCCTAACTCCACTCACCCACATCCCCGTGAATCACCTAACTTGGGTCAATTCTACTACTGAAACAGTTTTCCAACTCGTCACCTCTTCTCCATCCCCTCTGCCACTGCCCCAGGCCGGGTCCTGATCATCACTGGCTTGGCTAGGGCAACATTTCCTTCGCCGCCTAGGAAACCCTTACAGATTGTCCAAAATCCAAGTCTTCCTTGACTCTCCAGACGGCATTCGTGACTCTCTCGGTAGGGCTTATTCCACTGTATTACAATTATCTATAAATACTTTTGTGGTCTCCGATTAGACTAAGTTCTTCCAGCACCAAAGGTGCTATGTCTTTCTGTATCTTCATCCCTTCTGTCTAGCACGGAATCTGGAACACAACAAACATCAGTAAGTGTTTGCTGAATTAATGTTCTCCTGAAGATCTTTACTAAAATGTTTTAAAACAAAAAATATTCAAACAACATAGAAATTACAAAATAAAGATAAATCTTCCTCCCCAACCCCAGTTCTCCCTAAAAATTGTTTGCATATATATTTTTTAATTTACAAAAACTGGAATTACTGTGTACACATATCTGTAGCTTGCTTTTGTTGTATGCATTTGGGAGATGTTCTCTGTGGGATTTGTCTTACTCTTTTAAACAGCTGCATAGTATTCCACCCTATGTGTATTTACTTAACCAACCCCCTATTGGTGGACGTTTGGGTAATTTTCAGTTCTTTGCTATAATAATGTTTCAATGAACTTATCTTGAAGTCCCCTTTTTTAAGTCTTATTTTTTAAAAATGAGTAATACATTTACATGATTCAAAATCCAAATGTACAAGAGGGTATAAAGTAAAAAGTCTCCTCTTCTTTCCCATAATCCTCATTCCACCCTTCCCACACAGCCCCCAGCCACCCCGTTCACCTCCATGGAGGCAATTAGAGTCTCTACTTTCTTACCTATGTCTATATTGCCACGCTTTTTTTTTTTTTTTAATAATTTTATTTATTTATTTTTTTCCCCCAAAGTGCCAGTAGATAGTTGCATGTCGTAGTTGCACATCCTCCTAGTTGCTGTATGTGGGACGCGGCCTCAGCATGGCTGGACAAATGGTGCGTCGGTGCGCGCCTGGGATCCGAACCCCGGGCCGCCAGTAGCAGAGCACGCACACTCAACCGCTAAGCCACGGGGCCGGCCCTATTGCCACGCTTTTAAGAAAATATCCAAGAGCTAAATTCCAAGTACTCAACGAGTATGTGGTTTTGGGGGTTTTTTTTAGTTGATACTGCCAACTTCTTCTTCAAAAAGATTATACTGATGTAATTAGTAATTAGTGAATATAAATTCAGTAATTATTAATACTAATTAGGACTTAGTAAATATTAATTTACATTCCTACCAGCAGCACACAATATTTCCCTACATCCTCACCCACACTGGCTATTTTCAAACCTCTAAATGTTTACCAATCTGATATGTGATGAGGAATACATTGTTTCTCTGATCTGTAGTTCTTGAATTGCGTGTGAAGGTGAGCAGCTTTTCATATGCTTACTGCTGCTTGAATTTCTTTTTCTGTGAACTGCCTATTCAGGTCCTTTGCCCATTTTTCTACTGGGTTGTTATATTTTTCTTATTGATTTGTAAATTTTTCTCTCATAACATCTGCAAATATTTTTCCTCCTAATACATTTATAATTAAAATCACGTAATTCAAAATTTTAAGTTTCTATTCAAGGGGTATCACTCTTGTCTCCCCAATCAGATTGCAAATTCTTTGAAAACAGTGACCAAGAATCTACTCTAGTCCTGGATTGCATGGCAAACTCTGGTTGATCAGTTTTGACCCTCATTCTGGGCACCTGACAGGGACTGAGATCCTCTGGGGAAGAATTGCCTCTTCTGTAGTTACAGAAGATGAGATTTGCCTTCCTGGGTCAGCCCCTCCATCGATCCAGTCTAGCTTTCTATCTGACAGCAGCAACAAGAAACATGTTGAAGAGAATCCAATTACCCTCTTCGACATCTGCTTCAAAGGGTTAGGAATTTATCCCATGTATCACCATTTCAGATCTCTCTTCCATCAATTCATCTAAACCCTTCCTGAACCCTAGCATATAGGCCCACTCCAGGCACCGCGGGTAATGAGTTCTTTTGTTTACAATGCAATTTATCAACTTCTGGGTCAGGAGGGCAGTATTATATGTAAGCACATATAGTCCTCCCCACTTCGCTTCAAATATCTATAAATAATAAATAAAAAATGGATTTAAAATATTAACACAATGTTCCCTTTATTAGTTCCAAAACTTTCTTCAAACTTTTCTTTGACCTTTTTTTAATTGTGTATTATTACATACAGAAAAAGACAAAAATATACAAATATACAGTTTAATTAATAACATTAAAGGGAAGAGCTATGTACTCACACCAGGTCAAGGAAGAACATTGCTAGGGTCCCAAAACACCCTATGGGTCTCTTCCCAACAAAAGGAGGGTACACACTCTCCTGACTTTTGAGATAATTAATTTCCTGCATTTCTTTATGTTCTATCATCTATGGATATACCCCTAAATGCTAAACTTTAGTTTGGACTGGTTTTGAACTTGATGTAAATGGATTCATTTAAAGGGGCTCTCTGTATTTTTTGTGTCTTGTTTCTTTCCCTCAACATTCATTCATTTTTTCTTGATGACAATACCACAATTTAATTATACATTCTACTGATGATGAACACTTGGATTGTTTCCAGTTTGGAATTATTACAAGTAATGCTGTTATTCTTGTAAATGTATCCTAGTACATGTGTATACAAGTTTCCATAGGGGTGTACCGAGAAGTGAAATTGCTGAGTCATAGGGATGCATATCTTCAACTACTCAACATTGCCAAACATCTTTCCAAAGCGGTCATACTAATTTGCTTTCCCACCAGTGCCTGAGCGTTCCCATTGCTCTGTACACTCCTTAACACTTGTATTGTCAGAGGTTTTTTTTTAACAGCTTTAATGAGATATAATTCACATACCACACAATTAACCCTTTCAAAGTGTATAATTGATGGTTTTTAGTGTACTCACAGAGTTGTTCTTCCATCATTGCAATTTTAGAACATTTTTGCATATATTTATCAAATCATCACAATGTACACTTTAAATATCTTACAATTTTATTTGTCAAATATACCTCAATAAAGCTGAAAAAAAAGAATCAATATTTTAAAAATTTTAGGGCGTTTTAGTTACCACAGAACAAACCCACACTGCTGAGACATCACTGCTCATCCCCCCAACCCCAGTCCTAGGCAATCATTAATGTACTTTCTGTCTCTATAGATTTGCCTGTTCTGGACATTTCATATAAGTGGAATCATACAATATACAGACCTTTGTGACTAGCTTCTTTCACTTAGCATAAATTCTCAAGGTTCAGCCATGTTGTAGCATATATTAGTATTTCATTTTTATTCCAAATAATATCCCATTGTATGAATATACCACATGTAATTTATCCACTCATCAGTTGATGGACGTTAGGGTTCTTCCTCTTTTTGGCTATTATGAACATGCTGATATGAACATTCATGTACAAATTTTTGTGTGGACGTAGGTTTTTATTGCTCTTGTGTATATACCTAGGAGTGGAGGTCCTGATCATAAGGTAACTCTATGTTTAACCATTTGAGGAACTGCCCGACTGTTTTCCAAAGTGACTGTACCATTTTACACTCTCATCAGCAGTGTATGATGGTCCCGATTTTTCCACATCCTCTCCAACACTTGCTATTATCTGTCTTTTTTATAATAGCCATTCCACTGAGTGTGAATTGGTATCTCCTTATAGTTTTGATTTGCATTTCCCTGAAGACCGATGATGTTGAGCATCTTTTCATGTGATTATTGGTTGTTTGTATATCTTCTTTGGAGAGATGCTTATTCAGATCCATTGTCCATTTTTTTAATGGATTATTTATCTTTTTACCACTGAGTTGTAAGATTATATATATATCACTTACCAGATATATAATTTGCAAAAATTTTCTCCCATGCTGTGGATTATCTTTTCAGTTTCTTCATGGTGTCTTTTGAAACACGAAAGTTTTAATTTTTGATATGCAGCTTACCCATATTTTCTTTTATTGCTTATGTTTTGGGTGTCATATTTAAGAAACCACTGCCTAATCCAAGGCCATGCAGATTTACACCTATGTTTTCTTCTAAGAGTTTTATAGTTTCAGCTCTTACATTTAGGTTTTTGATCTATTTTAAGTTATTTTTTGTAGATGGTGTGAGAGACAAGTCCAATTTCATTCCATGTGGATGTCCATTTGCATGCAGATATCCAGTTTTCCTAATACCACTGGTTGAAAGGATAATTCTTTCCCCATTGAATTGTCTTGGCGCTCTTGTCAAAAATCAATTAACTGTGAATGTGAGGGCTTATTTCTGGATTCTCAATTCTATTCCATTGATCTATATGTCTGTCTTTATACCAGTATCACACTGTCTTGGTTACTGTAGCTTTGTAGTAAATTTTGAATCAGGAAATGTGAGTCCTCCAACTTCGTCCTTCTTTTCAAGATTGTTTTGGCTATCATGGGTTCCTTGCATTTCCATATGAATTTTAGAATCAGCTGCCAATTTCTACAAAGTCAACTGGGGTTTTGATAGTGATTGTGTTGAACATGTATATCAGTTTGGGGCATATTGCCATCTTCACAATATTAAGTCTTTTCATTCATGAACATAGAATGTCTTTTCATTTATTTAGATCTTCTTTAATTTCTTCCAACAGTGTTTTATAATTTTCAGTTTATACATCTTGCACTGCTTTTGTTAATTTAATCTTAAGTATTCTTTTTGATGCTATTGCAAATGGAATTGTTTTCTTAATTTCATTTTTGGTTTGCTCATTGCTACTGTACAGAAATACAAATGATCATTGTATATTGATCTTGTATCCTGCAACCTTGTAGAACACATTTATTAGTTCTAAAAGATTTTTAATGGATTCCTCAGGATTTTCTATATACAAGATCATGTCATCTGCAAATAGAGATAATTTTACTTCTTCCTTTCCAATCTGTATACGTTTTATTTCATTTTCTTGCCTAATTGCCCTGACTAGAAGCTGCAGTACAATGTTTTGCTTTGTTTTGTTTTTGTTTTTGTTTTTTGCTGAGGAAAATTCACCCTGACTTAACATCTGTTGCCAATCTTCATCTTTTTTGCTTGAGGAAGATTAGCTCTGAGCTAACATCTGTACCAATCTTCCTCTATTTTGTATGTGGGTCGCAGCCACAGCATGGCTGACAAGTAGTGTAGGTCTGCGCCCACGATCCGAACCTGTGAACCCGGGCCACCAAAGTGGAGCATGCTGAAAACCATGACACCACGGGGCCAGCCCCTCCAAAACAATGTTGAACAGAAGTAATAAAAGCAGACATCCTTGTCTTGTTCCTGATCTTAGAGGGAAAGTTTTCACATTAAGTATGATGTTTGCTGTGTGTTTTTGATAGATGCCCTTTATCAGATTGAGGAAGTTCCCTTCTATTCCTGGTTTGTTGAGTGTTTTCGTCATGATGGGGTACTAGATTTTGTCAAATGCTGTTTCTGCATGTATCCAGATGATCATGTGGTTATTGTCCTTTATTCTATTGATGCAGTGTATTACATTAATTGATTTTTGAATGTTAAACCAACCTTGCATTCCTAGGATAAATCTCACTTGTTCACCTTGCATAATCTTTTCATATATTGCTGGATTCAATTCCCTAGTATTTTTTTGAGGATTTTTGTGTCTATAGTCATAAGAGATACTGGTCTATAGTTTTCTTTTTTTGTGATATCTTTGTCTGGTTTTGCTATCAGGATAATACTGGCCTCAAAAAATTAAGCATTCACTCTTCTTCTGTTTTTTTTGGAAGAGTTTATGAAGAACCGGTATTCATTTTTCTTTAAATGTTTGGTAGTTGTCAGACTTTTTGATTTCTCCCAACTGGTGAATGTATATTGGTACCTCACAGTGGTTTAAATTTGCATTTCCCTGATTACTAAGAAGGCTGAACAATTTTTCATACATTCATTGGACTTTTGAATTTCCTTTTATTCAAGTGTTTTGACCATTGGGGGCAGGCTGTCTTTTCCTTATTGATTTACAGAGCTTCTTTCTATGTTCTAGATACTTGTCCTTCATAAATTATAAGTGCTGCAACAAAATATCTTCTTTTTTGTGGCTTTTTAAAGACTCTTTGTAAACTCTTGATAAATAGAGATTCTTAATGTTTGCGTAGTCAAATATAAAGTCAGGAACTTTGTGTGTCCTGTGTAAAAAATCCTTCCCTACTCTGAGATCATCAAAATACTTTTCCCTTCTAGTATCTCCTAACTTTTTTCCCCTTCATTATTAGGACTTTTATCCACCTGGAAATGTTGTATTATAAATGGTGTTAGGTAGGAAGCTAGCTTCATTTTTTTCCCCAAATGGACACCTACTCATCCTAACACTATTTACTGAGAAAACCATTCTTTCTCCACTACTTTACAGTGCCAACTCTAGCACACATCAAGTATCCATAAATGTTTCTGGGTATCTATTTAGTTCCAATGATCTGCCTATTTATTTTTACTCCAATACCACACTGTTTTAATTATTATAGCTTTACAATAACTCTTGATAACTTGTAAAATAACATAACTAACGCTATTTTACAAGTTAATGTTCCTCTTCGTAAGTGTCTTGACTCTTCTAGGCCCTTTGTATTTCCATATACACTTTGGAATCTGCTTATCAAGTTCCACCAAAAATTTGTTTGAATTTTTGACAGGGATTGCATTGAATCTACCGATAAATTTGAGTAGAAATGACATTTTATAACATCAAGTCTTCCAAACTACAAGCATCGTATATTTCTCCATTTATTTAGGTATGCTTTAATACCTCATGATAATGTTTTTTATTTATCTTAGTAAAGACATTGCACAGATATTTTTATGTACTTCATATTTTTTGATGTTATTATAAATTATATTTAAATATTTTCCATTTTCTGTTTGTGACTAGTATTATAGAAATATAACTGATTTTTGCACATTGATTTTTGTGTCCAATCAATTGGCTAAACATTGATTACTGCTAATCTTTGAACTGTAAATTCTTATGTAATTTCTATGTATACAAGCAGGTCATCTACAAATGATGGAAATTTTGTTTCTCCTTTTTAATTTTGTTTTTCTTGCATTACTGTGCTTATTATGACTTCTAGTACAATTTTGAATAGAGTGGTGATAGTGGATCCTTATCTTGTTCCCCACCTCAAAGAAGTAGTGAAGTTCATTATTAAGTGTGTTGCTTATTGAAGCTTTGGTTTTTGTTTGTTTGTTTGTTTTGTTCTATTGCGGTTTTTTCGCAGATATCTTTTATAAGGTTAATAAAAAGCTCCTCCCGTTCCTATTTGGCTATGAATTTTTATCATGAATGGTTGTTGTTGTTAGTGCAGTGGTGTGGATTCCAACTCCTAGCAACCCTGTGTGCAGCAGAGCAGAACCCTGCCCTATCTTTTTGCCCCATCCTCTCACCTTCCGGCCCTATATCAGACAATCCTCTGCTGCTATTCATAGAGTTTTCATGGACAATTTTTTCAGAAGTGGGTGGCCACGTTCTTCTTTCTAGTCTGTCTTAGTCTGGAAGTCCACTAAAACCTCTCCACCACGAGTGACCCTGCTGGTATATGAAATATCGGTGGCATAGCTTTCAGCATCACAGCAACACGCAGCCACCACAGTATGACAACCGATGGACCAGTAGAGTGGTGCCCTGACCAGAAAATGAACCCTGGGCCACAGCAGCAGTCAATCTTAACCACTAGACCACCAGGGCTGGTATTGTGAGTAGACATTGAATTTAATCAAATGCTTTATCTCCATCTTTTGAAACGATGATCACAAGCTTTTCTCCTTTGGTCTATTACTGTGATGATTTACATTGTTTTTCTAATATTAAACCAACCCTAGTCTCCCAGAATAACTTGATGATAATATATTATCCTTTTTATATATTTGCTAATACTTTGTTTTAGAATTTTTGTATCTATGTGAGATTGGCCTATAATTTTCTTTTTGCATGCTATCCTCATCAGATTTTGTTATCAAGGTTATGACAGTTTCAGAAATCAATTTTTCTGTTTTCTAAAAAGTTTGCATAAGACTGGAATTATTTTTTCCTTAAATATTGGGTTAAACTTTCCACTGAAGCCATCTGGGCCAGGAATTTTGTTTGTGGGAAGATTTTTAATTACTAAGTCAATTTTCCCAATGATTTAAAAAAATTTGAGGGTTTGCTTTCTTTTCCAGAATCAGTGTTCATTTCAAACAATTTTATTGAGGTATAATTTATATGTCATCAAATGCAAACATTGTAAGTGTGCAATTCAATAATTTTTAGTACATTTACTGGGTTGTGCAACTATAATCACAATCACATTTTAGAACCCAGAGTCAGTTTTGATAAGTTGTTTTTTTCCAGGAATTTATCCATTTCACTTGTTTTTTTGGCATAAAGTTGTTCATAATACCTTATCATTATACTGTTAGTTTTTACAGTATTTATGTCCTTTTTCCACTCCTGAATTTTTTGTACCATTTTTCTTTTTTCCTTGATCAGTCTCACCAAAGCCTTGTCAAATTTATTAATCTTTTTTGAGGAACAATTTCTGGCTGTATCAAACACTTCTGATTTGTTCTCTATTCCAATAATTTCTACTCTTATAATTATTCCTTCTTTTTACTTTATATAGTTTCTTTTATTATTCTTTTCTAATTAGTTGAGATGGATACTTAGCTCATTTATTTTCAATCTTTTTTCTTTTATAATATATCTATTAAGAGATATAAATTTCCCACTAAGTACTATTTTAGCTGCAACAATGAGTTTTGAAATGTAGTATTTTTATTATTGTTCGATTCAAAATATTTTTAAATTTCCATTATTATTTCTTTTTGGATTCATGGCTATTTAGAGGTATATTTCTTAATTTCCAAATTTATGGAGATTATTTTGTTATATTTTTATTATTGATTTCTAGCCTAATCCTATTTTGTTAAAAAAATAAACATTGTATAATTACAATACTTCAAAATTTTTTTACTTGCAGCCCAGAACATAGTCAATTTTTTAAAATATAATATGTGTACTCGAAAAAATTTTATTCTGAAGTTATTGGGAGCAATGTTCTAAATATTTACATTAGTTCTATTTTGTTAATCATGATGTTCAAATCTTTACATCATTAGTGATTCTTTTGCTGCTGCTTCTATCAATTATTGAGAGATAAGGGTTTTTTTTTTAATCTTCCTGGATAATTGTAGATTGGTTATTTCTCCTATGATTCTGTCAAATTATCTTTTATTATATTTTGCAAATCTTTATTAGGTAAATATAAGTTTAGAAATCAATAAACCTTTCTGAGGAATTGACCTTTTATCATTTTGATGTGACCCTCTTTATGTCTAGTGTTGCTTTTTCTCTTAAAGTCCTTTTTTTTTATTTTACAAATATTGAAATTCTTTCTTTTCGGTACAGTTCTATAACTGGAGTTGTGTAACTACCACCACAATCAAGATATAGAACAATTCCATCACCCCCCAAAATTTTTTTGTGCTGCCCCTTTGTAGACACCCCCACCATTGATCCCTGGCAACCACTGATTTGTTTTCTCCATATATAATTTTGCCTTTTCCAGAATATCGTGTAAAGAGAACCATGAAGCCTTGAAGCCTTTTGAGTCTGACTTCTTTGGCATAGCATAATGCATTCAGGATTCATCCATGTTGTTGCATGTATCAATAATTGGTTCTTTTTGTTGCTACGCGGTCTTCCACTGTATGATTGTAGCAAAATTTGCTTATCCATTCACCAATTGGCGAACACTTAGGTCCCTTCCAGTTTTTTGGTGGTTGGGAACAAAGCTGCTAAAATTCGCATTTTGTGCAAACAAATGTTTTTATTTCTCTCAGGAGTGGGGTTGCTGGGTGATACGGTAAATGTACATTTAACTTTATAAGAAACTGCCAAACTGTCTTCCAAAGTGGCTGCACCGGGCCGGCCCCGTGGCTTAGCAGTTAAGTGCTCGCGCTCCGCTGCTGGCAGCCCGGGTTCGGATCCCAGGCGCGCACCAACACACTGCTTGTCCAGCCATGCTGAGGCCGTGTCCCACATACAGCAACTAGAAGGCTGTGCAACTATGACATACAACTATCTACTGGGACTTTGGGGGAAAAAAATAAATTAATTAAAAAAAAAAAAAAGTGGCTGCACCATTTTGCATTCCCACCAGCCATGGATGAGAGTTCTGATTGCTCTGAATTGTTGCCAGCTCTTGGTATTAGTGGGTTTTTGTTTGTTTTGTTTTGTTTTAGCCATTCTATGAGGTATAGTATCTATTATATAGTAGTATCCCATTGGGCTTTTACTTTGCATTTCCCGACTGATTAATGATGTTGAACCACTTTGCATGTGCATATTTGCATCCATATATCTTTGGTGAAAGTGTCTATTCAAATCTTTTGCTCATTTAAAAAATTTGGTTATTTTTTGTCATTGTTGAGTTTTGAGAGTTCTGTATACAAGCCCTTTGCCATATAATTTGCCAATATTTTCTCCCAGTTTGTGGCTTGTCTTTTCATTCTCTTAACAATGTCTTTCACAGAGCAATAGTTTTTAATTTTATTGAAGTTCTATTTATAATTTTTTTCTTTTATGGATTATGCTTCTGATGCAATATCCAAAAACTTTCTCTAACTCAAGGTCACAGAATTTTCTCCTATGTTTTCTTTGAGAAGTTTTATAGTTTTAGGTTTTACATTTAAGTCTATGGTATATTTTGAGTCAATTTTTATATAATATCTGAGGTATGGATCAAAGGTTTTGGCGGGGGATGTTTGTTTGGGGAGGGGGTTTACATTTGACTGTGCAATTGTTCCAGTATCATTTGTGGAAAAGATTATCCTTTCTCCCTTGAACTGCCTCTATACTCTTGTTAAAAATCAGTTGACCATGTTTGTGTGTGTCTATTTCACACATGTATAGACGTATGGTCCCTTCTTTCACCAATACCACACTGGCTTAATTACTACAGCTTTATAGTAATTTTGAAGTCAGGTAATGTGAATTCTCCAACTTTTTTCTTCCTTTTCAAAATCTTTTGGACTAGTCTGTTTCCTGAGCTTTTCTATGTAAATTTTAGATTCAACTTGTCTATCCACAAAACCTCCAGCTAGGAGTTTGATTGAGATTGCATTGAATCTACAGATCAAACTAGGGGAAGTGAGCATCTTAATAAAACTAAGTCCTCCAATTGATGAACAGAGCATATATCTCCATTCATTTGGGTTTTCTTTTATTTCTTTCTTAAAGTTTATTTTGTCTGATAGAAATATAGCTACACCGGCTTTCTTTTTGGTTACTATTTGCATAGTATGTCTTTCCTACCTGTGGCCCCTCATAATGTCCACATCGTAATCCCCAGATCCTGTGAATATGATAGGTTACATGACAAAGTGGAATTAAGGTTGTAGATGGAATCAAGTCTGCTAATCAGCTGACATTAAAATAGAGAAATTATCCTGGATTATCCAGATGGGCCCGATGTAATCAGAGGGTTGTTTAAAGTAGCAGAGACAGGCAGACGAGGAGAGAAGGTCAGAGTGATGCAATGGACGAGGACTTAGCCCAACATTGCTGGCTTTGAAGATGGAGGAAGGGAGCCATGAGCCAAAGAATGCAGGCCACCTCTAGAAGCTGGAAAGGCAAGGGATTCTCACCTAGAAGCCTCCAGAAGGAACGCAGCCCAAGAACGCCTTGATTTTAGCTCTAGGAGACCTCGTTTGTATGATTTAAGCCATTAAGTTTGTGGTTATTTGTTACAGCTGAAATAGGAAACTAATACACTATCCTTTTACTTATACGTTCATCATTTTATGCTTAAAAATGTCTCTTGTAAACAATATATGACTTAATTTTGCTTTTGTTTTTCTTAGAGTCTGACAATCTTTGTTTTTAACTGGAGCATATAGTCCACTTATGTTTAATGCAATTTCTCACATGTTTGGATTTAAATCTAATATCTTATTTTATGCTTTCTAATTATCCCATCTATTCTGTTTCTTTTTTCTCTTTTCCTTGCCTCTTTTCATTTGATTATATTTTATTATCCTAATTTTCTCTCTGCTGATTTATAAGTTATATATTCTAATTCTATTATTTTAATGGATACCTAGAAATCAAAACATGCATAATTAACTCGCCAAGTTCTAAAGTTACTTATGTTTATCCTTTCCCTGGACAATTAAAAATCTTTAGAAGACTTTTAACTCCATTTACCCCTCTCCAACATATTTGCTATTATTGTCATGTGTTTTAATTTTATTTTAAACCTCACAAGACATTATTGTTGTTTTATCTAATCAATGTTAATTTAGATTTTATCTAGATATTTACCACTTTTTTCTTTATTTATTTCTTAATTTGATATCACATTTCTGTTTGAAATATATCTTTTAGAATTTGCTTTATTGAGCTTCTGATAACAGCAAACTGTCTCTTTTTGTTTGTATGAAAAACCTCTGTGTCACCCTCATTCTTGAAGTGTGTCTTTACTGTATATATAGCATTAGTTATTTTCTTTTAATACATTGACAATATCATTCCATTTGTCTTCTGGCTTCCATCATTGTTCTTGAGAAGTCAGCTATTAGTCTTGCTGCTACTCTTTTGAAGATCTTTTTTCTCTGGTTCCTTTTAGGATTTTTCTCTTTGTTTTTGGTCTTCTAAGCTTCACTATAATCTCAGTGTGGACCCTTTTTTAATTGAACCAGCTTGTGATTCTAGGGTTTTTACATCTCTAGGTTACTGTCTCTAAACATTTCCAGAAATTTCTAGAAAATTCTTAGCCTTTCTCTCTTCAAATATTGCTGCTGCTCCATTTTCTCTCCTCTCCTTATGGAACTTTGATTAATATAATTTTATTTATTTATTTATTTTCCCCCAAAGCCCCAGTAGATAGCTGTATGTCATAGCTGCACATCCTTCTAGTTGCTGTATGTGGGACGTGGCCTCAGCATGGCCGGAGAAGTGGTGCGTCGGTGCACACCCGGGATCCAAACCTGGGCCGCCAGCAGCGGAGCGTGAGCACTTAACCGCTAAGCCATGGCGCCGGCCCAGGAACTTTGATTAATATATGTTAGACCTTTTTACTATGTCTCAATCTTTTTTTATGTATTTTTTACCTTTTTGCTTCTCTGTGCTACCTTCTGGAAATTTTTTCAGACCTTTCTTCAAGATGATTAATTCTTTCTTCAGCTATGTCTAATCTGGTGGTGAAGCCATGCACTGAGCTTTTAATTTTAGTTAATGTTTTACTTCTAGATGCTCTATTTTGTTGTTTTTCTATTAAATTAATTCTGTGGTTGTTGTTTATTTCCATTTCCCTATAGGTATATTCAAGCTTATCTTTTATTTGTTTAAATATAATAAGCACAATCATTTAATTGTGCCTGACAATTCCAATATCTTGTGTTTTTGTGGGCCTCATCCTATTGTTTCTCCTGGTTCTCAGTTATGGTTCTGTTTTCCTTTTGTATTTATTATCTTTGTGTGCTGCTACTGTACTAGAAAGAATTATTTATAAGAAGTATTTGAGCCCTCAGATGAAGCTTTTTTCCCCAAGAAAGGATTTGCATTTGCTCCTGCCCGGTGTGAAGGCACTACCAGTCCAGGAACTGCCTGGGGTTTCCTAAACCACTCAGATGGTATAAACCTGAAGGAAAAATCCCTTTGAGGGCCAGTTCAATCTTACCCTAAAGATATGGCCCCTTGAGTTTCAGATTATGGTCATCATTCAAACTATCCTTCCCTGGGATCTTTTCTTCTTAGAGTATCAGAAATCTCACAGTGTTCCATGTGGAGAAAGCCCTAACTTTAAATAAAGATAAGGCAATGACGTCTGGGTTCTTTCTTTTTAATAACATTTCGTATGATAGCAAGAAGCTTGTTGTCCCTTTAAGTTAAAGCAGCATACTACATCAGTTTCCTTGGGAAACAGTTTATAAAACAAAACAGCATATAATTCAAGAGATATTTGTTAAGTGTCTGCCCTGAATCAGATGCTGCAGTGCTAGGAATACAATGGTGAGAAATACAAAAACCAGCCCTCCAATGACTGTTTAATTTCTTTCCTGGATATAATTGGGGGCTTAAAGATTATTTTATTATTTTGATTTATAACGTTAAGGGTGAAATAAATCATGTTTCCATTATTTTCCATTTGCTACTATTCCTCAGAGAGTTCAAAGCCTATTTGGGGAGACAACATGAAACAGCCTGGGTAATTCAATTCCACATTTATATAGAAGGCTTTCTATAGGGAATACTTGGGAACTCAGGGTCATTGAGTCCTTAATTACTAGGTGCCCAGTACTCTACATTTACATCTTACCTCAAACCTGTGAGATAGGCATTATTACTCCCTTTTTACAGCTGAAGAAACTGAGGTATAAAGACATTCACTTTCCTGAAGTAGCACAGTATGACAGGCATCTTCTAAAATGGCTCCCAAAGATCCCTACCTCCTGGTATCCCCACCACACCATTGTATTATCCACTCCTCTTGAGAGTGGGCTAAAACTAGAGACTCGTGGGCTGGCCCAGTGACATAGTTGTTAAGCTTGCGTGCTCTGCTTCAGCGGTCTGGGGTTCGTGGGTTTGGATCCTGGGCGCAGACCTACACCACTCATCAAGCCACAGACAAAATAGAGGAAGATTGGCACAAATTTTAGCTAAGGGACAATCTTCCTCAAGCAAAAAGAGGAAGATTGGCAAGAGATGTTAGCTCAGGGCCAATCTTCCCCACCAAAAAAAACAACAACAAAAAAAACTAGTGACTCACTTTAATCAACAGAATACAGCAAAAGTGAGGGGATGTTCCTTCTGAGATTAGGTTACAAAAGCCTCACTTTTATCTCACTCTCTCTTTCCCTCAGTCTCTTCTCACTTTTTCACTCTGATGAAGCAGGCTACCATGTCATGAGCTGCCCTATGGAGAGGCCTCTGTGAAGAAACTGAGGCCCTCTGTCCAACAGCCCATGACGATCTGAAGCCTGCCAACAACCACACAGGTGAGCTTGAAAGCAGACCCTCTCCCCAGGTGAGCCATCAGATGAGACTGCAGCCCCAGCTGACACCTTGATTACAGCCTCACGAGAGACCCTGAGCCAGAAGACCAGCTAAGTCATGGCCAGATTCCTGGCCCATGGAATGAGCCACATAATCTCACTATTATGTGACATAATAAATGTTGTCGTTTTGAGCCACTAAGCTTTGGGGTAATGTGTTACATGATAAAGAACTGATACACACCGCTCACACGTGGTGATCTGATATTGGACACACTGGCTTCCTGGCATGGTTATACACTAACAAATAACTAAATCCTCGGAGGAGGGACCTTTGATAGAAACTTCAAGAAGAGGTCAGACAATATAAGTCATACAACTAAACTTGTTCTTAAAGCTCACTTAATCCAACTTTCTCACTTTTCAGTCAAGGACACTGAGGGGTTGAGTTACAAAAGATTATTATAAATTTTTTTATAAAAATTTATATCTAGACCCAGTGCCCCTTGGCCATTTGGGTCTAGAAGCTAGTTTGCTTCCTCACCCGAAATTCTTTACACTGCTTCATCCTCACTTCCCCCGCTATTTAAAGTAGGAAAAATGCCTTCTTGGGTTTTGCTCACTAATGTGTGTTGTATAAACGGCCTGAATGTGTTATGAAGTAATGAATACTTGCTGCAAGAGTAGGAGCCAACAACAATTGGCCCTTGACAGTCACAACGAACAGAAATTGCTCGATTTCCCCTTATTCCCGTGGTTCTCCACCTCCTGCCCCAGCAGCAAGAACTGGACACTGAGTGGAATTAGTAGGACCCCTGGGCAATGGGTTACCTGGATGAGTTATGAATAGGAAATTGTAATCAGGCCACACATAGACAAGAGGGAAGGAGCTAGTTATAAGAGCCTGATTAGGTAGCTTATCAGCCAGAGAATTGCAGATATTTTGTGGCTCCTGGGATGTGGAAGGTGGTTCAGAAGATAAAGGAGAATTTTTCAGGGTCCTGAGGAATCCTCAAAAGAAGAAAACAGAGCACTCTTTGCAGAATTCATTCGATAGCAATTTATCAAGCAACTTCTCTTTTCTCCTTGAGCCTCATCTGTAAGCTGTAATGTTACATAGGCCCACTAGAGGTCAGCACTTACCCCTACCTAAATTTTTTAAAATAAAGAATTCCTACTTTTTTCATCTAAAGACTAACCGCCTTGAGATATTTTGTCTGCCAAACAAACTGAATTTACTAAGAAATAATCCACTTGAGTTTCCAATTTTTATTCATAAATGACACAAATAATAGCCATCCTACATTTCAGACCACTCTGAGATAACCAGTGTTATAAAATTCCAGCACCCCCAAAAATAATTTTTAGTTAGAGTTCTCACAGAGAAATACAAAATATGCATTGGATTTTTGAAATGGATACATTTCAAACATACAATGGATTGCATACAAAATATGCAATGGATTTTTGAAAATTAAAAAGAAATAAAGAAAGAAGGGAAGGAAGAAGGGAGGGAGGGAGGAAAGGAAAGGCTTAAGAAAGGAAGAAACTAAGGGAAGGAGGGGAGGGGGGAGGGACAGAAGAAATCTGAGGCCTATTATGACTTCTCAGTTCCCTTGGGATTCAGAGGCCCCGGTTTGGAGAAACACCAGTTTTAGCCAGAGGAGTCCAACTGTCTCCTCAGGTAGGATATTATATTTTCCTTTTCAAAGTAGGGCAGACATGTACCCTTGGACAGAGCTTCCTAATCTATCCTTGGGTTGAGGAAGGACTCAATATATGTTGAAGAAATCTTCTAGCTCAGGCAAGCTCCTAACCACATGTTCATGGCCAGTGGGGAATGTTTTGGAGATGGAGTGGTGGTATTTGGCATCAGCTGAATTTCAGTGTCTGCCCACATTTTGGTGCCATAAGCTTGCAGGGACGAGACATCAGGCCAATTCGAAGCAAGATGAACTTAATCACCTTGACCAGGTTGTACTTGGCTTGAGGTCAGAGATTCTATACCGTATGTCATTTTTTTCTCCATTGTCACTACGGAGCTTGGCACACAGTATAAATGAGTTGATGATAATGTATTAAAAACGAAGAAGTGCTAATAAGCCACCTAATGAGTAAAGAGCATCAATTGTCCCAAGTCTATGACTCTCAACGCCCATGTGGAAATGGGCAATGTTCTATACACCCATGGTTTAGATGTATGACCCATGTTTAATGCTCAAGTTAAGACTTTAACAGTTCACAAAACTCTGAGGAATTGAAAAGGAATATTGTGTATATTCTTCCTATACCTCATTATAAAGGTCCGCTGCTGAGGCACGTTGACTGCAGTAAAAATATTGTCACAAGGTGGCGCTGTTGCCTTAGCGTCAACCTTTCCTCCTCCTCAGGACTTGCTTTACTTGGGGCCTTGAGGGTTGTCTCAGCTGATGAGGCTGAATGGCGCCCAAATTAGTTTTAATTACTAAATCTGAGAAGTTAAAAAAATGATGGGTAGAATGATAAAATCACAGCCAGACTCTTCACCTTTGGGTTCATCTGAGACTCAATTTGATTTTATCAGAGGGGGAAGAGAGGGAAACAAATTTTACAGAAGCTCATTTCCTATTCTTGACAGAATTACTCAGCTAGAAGGTTAAGTATATTCTGCCTGGGCTCGATTCTGTCTCTGCCTGTCTCTGTTCTTTGGGGTCATCATAAGACATGGCCATGGTGTTATTCTCTGTAGAAGAGAGAGAGAAATGAGGGTTGAACATAGCGGCGGGGATGGAGGGAGGTCTCAAAGGCAAGTTAAAAGGTCTGTCTTTTGTTGGCCGTGGCCATGTTTTCAATAACACAAAGCAGGGGAGGCTATCAAATACTTCTGATCACGAGTCAGAATGACCAAAATAGGCAGTAACAATGGGCTAGATCGAATGAGATGAAGTCGAATCTGCAATAAGCGTGAAGTCTCAAACCTGGACTCAAAAAAATGAACGGCCCCAACTTGGCTGAAGGGCCCCACCCACCGTCCTCTGAACACATTGGGTGCATTTATACTTGCTCTGGGCCGTGCTGTATTTCATCCTCACAACAGCCCCACGAAGAAGCTATGATTAGCCCCATTTTTATGGATGAGGAAAACTGAGGTGGTCCATCTTGGCTGAGGGCACATAGCTAGTGGTGGCTCTGGGATTTGAACACATCTTCCTCTCAGAAAATGCTCTTCCCTCTTTGCCTGGGCAGCCTCTCCTGCTTTGCCTGGGCAGGAGTGGGTCGATGGACCCTTCACTGGAAGGGGGTTCCTTGTGAGGGTCAGTGAGGGTCTTCCACAGTAACATGCTCATGGTTGGAATTTTCACTCTAAGTTACTGTGACGCTAAGGCAGTGCACACAGAGGTTAAAGAAACGCTGACTCTGCACCCAGGCTGCCTGGTTTGAGCGTGAGCTCTGTCACTCACTAGCCATATAAACTTGAGCAAGTTACTTAACTTCTCTGTGCCTCGGTTTTCTCATCTGTACGTTAGGGATAATAATAGTGCTCATTATAGGGTTGTTGTGAGAATTAACTGAATGATATAAAGCACCTTAGCACATTGCAAAACTATATTTTTGCTATTGTTTGCAAAAAAGAAAAACCTGTATTGTTTATTATTGTAATTACATGGGTTGCAGTAGTCAAATTCCTAAGTGAAAATGAAGTCAGAGAAAGCTTTAAGTCAGCCAAACATTTAAAACAATTTTCTCTCTCTAGTTTTCCCTGAACAAATGAGGACTGCTTTATCCTCTGACCCTGAGGGCCAAGGCTCTGACGTGGCTTTGACGAAGATTGCTCAATTCCATCAACAGGACAACACACACCTTGTGCACCTGCTGTGTGCCAGGCTCTGGTTGGCTGTAGAGGGGTTCACAGACGAGCCCCTGGCTGCTGCCTTGCAGGCTCTCCCAGCAGTAGTTTGCCATTTCAACCATATTTAAGTGCATAGCTCAGCCGCGCTAAGTACATTCATGTTGTTCTGCAACCATCACCACCACCCATCTCCAGAACGTTTCATCTTCCCAAACTGAAACTCTATCCCCATTAAACAACAATTCCCCTGGCAGCCACCATTCTGCTTTCTGTCTCTCTGAATTTGACTATTCTAGGTGCCTCATATAAGTGGAATCATGCACTATTTCTTCTTTTGTGACTGGCTTATTTCACTTAGTATAATGTCCCTCAATATTTATCCATGTTGTAGCATGTGTCAGAATTTCCTTCCTTTCTAAGGCTGGATAATATTCTATTGTATGGATAGACCACATTTTGTTTATCCATTCACCCATCAGACACTTGGGTTGTTTCCACCTTTTGGCTCTTGTGAATAATGCTGCTATGAACGTGGGTATGCAAATATCTGTTTGAGTTCCTGCTTTCAATTGTTTTTTGGCATATTTGCCAAAATCAAGTCCAGATTTGGACTTGCTGGTGATTCTATGTTTCATTGTTTGAGGGACTTTGCCTAGGTCTCTTGCAGGACTGGGAGAGCCTGCAAGGCAGGTGCCAGTGGCTTCACGTGAGAATCCCTCTGCAGCTAGTCATTTCAGGACTCTTTCTGGCCTGTGTGGGATGTGGTCTGGGGAAATATGTATAAAATTGAACAGCAGCAAGCAGACAAATTGCTGAGTCATTTCCAGCACATTTTCCTTTAGAAACTACAACTGGTGTGGACAACAATCAAAAAAAAAAATTATGGTCAATACAGCTAAAGGGGTTGGTGGGTGGAGGTGAGGGGTTAACAAGGAAGTAGTTCTCAGGTTTGGAGGCCACCAGCAGGACTGCAACTTGCAACTTGCATTGGAAAGGCACCAGTGTGACCTATGTGAGGAGGAGAGATATACATACAGTCATGAGCTGCAAAAAGACGTTTCGGTCAATGATGGACCACATCTACGACGGTGGTCTATACCATATAGCCTGGGTATGTAGTAGGCTATACCATCTAGGTTTGTGTAAGTACACTCTATGATGTTTGCAAGGCTGTGAGATTGTCTAACAACACATTTCTCAGAATGGGTCCCTGTCGTTAAGTGATGCGTGACTGTATATGTATGTGTGTATATATATATATGTCTCACCTGCCCATGAACAAACCTTCCTTACAAAATAAAGAAGAGTATTTTATGGAATCAATTTCTGAGCTCTAGAATAAAGGGAAAAAATTAAGTAAGATGAGTGCTCTTTCCATCCATGGACACAATCCAGTGGCTACAGGGGAATAAGTAGACTCTATAGTGAAAAATGAAGGGTGACAAATGAAACCCTTGTTTTGAATGGCTATTGGAGTGAAAGAAAGGTGGTTCCAGATGTGTGTGCTGGGCGCCTCAGGACCTGACGACTGTGGATTCAAAGGCTACTGTGATGCCCTCCAGCAAGAAGAGGAACAAAATGGGTAACAGTGAGGGGGCAGAGGGAACACAGGAAGCAGGGAGAGCCCACCCCAGCAGAAGTGGGGGAGGGGCATGGTTTAAATAAACTTTTCAATACAGAACAGCATTTTAAAACGCTCAGAATCCCATCAAAATATTGACAAAAAAATACAATAAAATACAGGTATATAGTAAAAAAAAAAATCCTACAAAAAAGTATAAAATAAAAAGCAAGCGTTTTTTCTCTGCCAAGCTCCTCTGGTATATCTTTCTAGAAAACAGCATTTATGCATGGTAGTTTATTTACATGTATTACTTTTTGTATTTCCGTAAAAAATATTATGCACACTGTTCTGTACCACTTAGAAAGAGGTTTTTTGGTTTTTTCGATCCATAAGAGGAAAGAAAATAGCCAGAAAAGATCACAAAAAATTAATGGTAAGTATGTGACAAATTGGATGGAACTTGAGGGCATTATGCTAAGTGAAATAAATCAGACAAATACTGTATGATCTCACTTATGTGGAATCTAAAAATGTTGAACTCAGGGAAAGCAGAGTGGTGGTTACCAGGGGCTGGGAGGGTGGGGGGGAAATGGGGAGATGGTGACTAAAGGATATAAACTTCCAGTTATAAAATTAACAAGTTCTGGGGATCTAATGTATAGTATGGTGATTAGAGCTAATAACACCGTATTACATACTTGAATGTTGCCAAAAGAGTAGATCTCAAATGTTTTCACCACAAAAAAGAAATGGTAATTATGTGACGTGATGGAGGTGTTAGCTAATGCTGTGGTGGTAAGCGTTGTGCAATATATAAATGGATCAAACAACAGGTTATACATCTTAAACTTATGCAATGTTATGTGTCGATTATATCTGGATAAAGCTGGGAAAAAAATTAATTTAAAAAATTAATGGCAGGGGCCGGCCCCGTGGCTTGGCGGTTAAGTGCTCGCGCTCCGCTGCTGGCGTCCCAGGTTCGGATCCCGGGCGCGCACTGATACACCGCTTCTCTGGCCACGCTGAGGCCATGTCCCACATACAGCAACTGGAAAGATGTGCAGCTATGACATGCAGCTATCTACTGGGGCTTTGGGGGAAAATAAATAAATAAATAAAAATTATAAAAAAAATTAATGGCAGGAAAGGGCAGAGAGATCCATTAATACAAATGCTGTTCATATGATTCCACTAAACAATTTTCGTGTGTGTGTGTGTGTGTGTGTGTGTGTGTGTGTGTGAGGAAGATTAGCCCTGAGCTAACATCCAATGCCAATCCTCCTCTTTTTGCTGAGGAAGATTGGCCCTGGGCTAACATCCATGCCCATCTTCCTCTACTTTATATGGGACGCCGCCACAGCATGGCTGGACAAGTGGTGCATCGGTGTGTGCCCGGGATCGGAACCTGCAAACCCTCGGGCCACCAAAGCAGAGCGCGTGCACTTAACCGCCACACTGCCGAGCCGGCCCCCCACTAAACATTTTTTAACCCAGTTTTTTTCAGAACATCCTTTGAGCAATTAAAAGTGTCAGCACTTGGAATTGGAGCTGAAGACGCAAAGATGATGATCCCCAGTAACTTCAAATTCCCCATTAACACACTAGATGTACAGCAATATCAGAAATACCAAGTCTCTCATCAATTATACAGGACGAGAAAAGAAAACTACTCATTTAATATGCTTAAATGGGCTCCTTGCCGTGGTTCCCCTTCTTCTCTTGACTGTAAATGAGAGAAGGAAGTGTTTTGGACCATTTTAATCATATCTGGATTGCCATTGTTTTCAGAAGAAAATCATTAAGCGTGCTTCCATTTTTTCATCCTTTGAGCCTTTTGCAAGAAGTAGCAAATATTTCAGTAAGGCCTTCATCACGCTCCTCATGGGATACTATCTTTTCACAGATTAATTTTGCTAACATAAAAGTCTTCTCACAGTGGGAACAGAACTGCTTCTAGAAGAAAATCCTATAGAAAATTTACAGTTAAAGATGCCAAGCATTTGCTTGAGTGCTTCTCCGAGTGTATTTGGGCTGGCCACTGCAGGTGAATGTATTAAATACACTGTATTTGTTTTTCATGGTTTTCCATAACCTTAAATTTCACGAGAAGAAATTCTCAATCCTTGTCAAAAGTTCATAATTCTATCTATTTTTCTCCCTAGTTTTTAGATCCATACATTCAGGATAATCTTTGTCTATGTGATTTTAAAAGCTGAAATATAATAAACAAGTACATTTCATTCACCAATCATTTTATGGAGCACCTACTATGTGCCTGGCCCTTGGAAATATAAGCATGAGATATCAGTCTCTGCCCTCAAGGGGGTACTCACGGCCAACTGAGTAGAAAGGCTCTTCCTCTCCTAGTCCCCATCTCAGCAAATGGTACCTCCAAGTTGTGAAGCGGAAAACACAGGAGAGCTACAACGTGGATGAACCATGAAGACTTCGTGCTAAGTGAAATAAGCCAGTCACAGAAGGACAAATACTGTGTGATTCCACTTATATGAGGTTCCTAGAGTAGTCAGATTCATAGAAAGTAGAATGGGGATCACCTTCCAGCTTTAAAATGCTGTGAGAGATAAGAGGTTCTGGAGAGAAAATAGCTCCTCTTCCTTTGAGGAGTGTTGAAGACACTTCCAACAAGCATTTCAGAATAGAAAGGAAGTTGTGGGTGAGTGGCTTTTAAAGGGTAAAGATGAGCTGACTCATCTAGAACTGGCAGGCAAGTGGCTGCTAACAGAGGGGCTCCATAGGGAACTCTCTTAAGCTAGGGGGCGTGTAGGCTGAAGGTCAAGGAAGAGGCTAGCACTAAGCTTTCCATCATTGGGAATACAGAGTGCATTGGAGGTCAACATCAGAACTGAGGAAGTGAGAAAGAGCGTGGGAACAACACCCAAGAGAGGCCATACCTGGGCTCACGGCCACTGAGCTGTACAAAGGCTCTGAGAACTGCTTGAGGCATCTGCACTCACAGCAAGGAGGGACAGAAGGATGAGGGGGCATTACTTACACATTTAAAAAGGAGGGAAAGAGAGAGACTGAAGGAGAGTAGATAATCTCAGTAGATGACCTTGGAGGTCATTTCCAACTAAGAATCTCTGAGAACAGAGATGGGATAAGAAGTACAGACAAGTGATGAGAAGGGAAGGGGGAAGCGAGTGTCCATTTTTATAACTTTACTGTGGGCCAGGCACTGTGCAAGGTGTTTTGCACGTGTATCTTATTGAACCCTCATACCAACCTAGTAGGTTGGTATTATTATTTCCGTTTGTCAAGTGAAGAACCTAACGTTCGCCTTATCTAACTTGCCCAACATCACACAGCGAGCCAGTGAAGCAAGTGGGACTCAAAGCCGGGAGAGCCTGGTTCCTGAGGAACAGTCCAACTTTGATAAGTGGGAGAGAAATTGTGGAACACCTTGTAGTTATGGTAGTCAGCCTTATTTTGAGCCGGAGACCTCTCTGAGGCCAGGAGTTTCTAACCTAGAGGCCCGTGGACAGGCTTTGGGGGACCCATGAGCCTCCCGAAACTATCTGCAGAATCTTCTTTGCATGTGCATTCTTCTAAAGAGAAGATCCATAGCTTTTATTTTATTTTATTTATTTATTTTTTTTTTAATTTTTTGTTTATTGCAGTAACATTGGTTTATAACATTGTAAAAATTTCAGGTGTACATCATTGTACTTCTGTTTCTGCATAGATTACATCATGTTCACCACCAAAATACTAATTACAACCCATCACCACACACATGTACTGAATTATCCCTTTCACCCTCCTCCCTCCCCCCTTCCCCTCTGGTAACCACCAATCCAATCTCTGTCCCTATGTGTTTGCTTATTGTTGTCATAGCTTTTATTCAATCCCCTAAGTCTCTGCCCCTCAAAAGGTTTTAACCATTGTTCTCAGAGGTCCATGAACCACTGTAATAGTAGGAGGAGGGGGGAGACAAAAACTCTTTTCTCAAGAAAAAGGTTTCGACTATGCAAATAACAAATGAGAACTGGGTGCCAGATAAATTGATAAGGTCTGCAAGGACATCACATATCTGAATGGGATCAGCAGCCCCACTGTGTTGGATATTTGTCACATTGGTGTCATCCAGCATCTTTTGAACACCCTTGCTGTATCCTGGGAGTTTCTCATGTTGGGAGTCCACCTCCCTTCCCCAGTATCCCTCGCTTCCAGGGCACAGACATGTGACCCAGCTGTGCCAATCAGATGCCCCTCTACCCGACTGGGGCTCAGGCAGTACTGATCCAGGAAGGGAGGGAAGGGGACTTGCTTTGTCTGGAGGGTGGGGGCAGCAAGGATGTTGAGAAGGCAGTGGCTACAATGTAGTGTTTGGGGCCCAGACATGGCAGTGGTGCCAGCTGTAGAGTCTAGTGTGAAGCGGCCCCAGTGGGGGTGTCCTCATCAGACCAGAGTTGCAGTGCGGTTTGGACATTGTTTCTGGAAGCTGAGACCCAGCTGGGTCCTCCAGCTCTCGTCATGAAGCTACTCAATATCCTTGTAATAAACTCCTTTTCTGCTTAACCAGCTCGTCAGTGTCTGTTGCTTGTAATCCAGACCCCTAAATGACTTACCCACATTTATAGAGTGTGGGGAAGAAATTAAAATTACAAGGAGTCTGAGGCATGGGCTCACACGTGTGAAAACTCAGCACCTTTTCATGAGGATGGAGTCTCACTTTAGAAAGTCACAATGTCAAGAAGAAAAGATATGCAGTCTATGCCTGCTCATTGCTCACAAGCTTCCATTATGATTGACGTCTTTTATAGCCATATATTTTAAAGGGGCTGATGAAGGAGTAAATGAAGTAGATTGTAACGTTACAAAACAGAAAGAAACAAGGAAAAGTAGAGACCAGCCCAGCAATTAGGGTTAATTAATGTTTTGAAGGGAATAGGATATTTTAAAAATTGAAATGCTCTGCATCAGATGTCATCAGGGAAATGCTAATTAAAATACAATGTGATACGTCTACACACCTATTAGAATGGCCAAAATCCACATATGACAGCATCCAGTGCTGATGAGGACGTGGAGCAACAGGAATTCTCTTTTATTCCTGGTGGGAACCCAAAACGATACAGCCACTTTGGAAGACAGTCGGCAGTTTCTTACAAAACTAAACACAGTCTTACCATAAGATCCAGCAATCACGCTCCTTGGTATTTACCCAAAGGAGTTGAAAACTTATATCCACACAAAAACCTGTACACAGATGTTTATAGCACCTTTATTCATAATTGTCAAAACCTGAAAGCTATCAAGATGTCCTTCAGTAGGTGAATGAATAAACGGTGGTACATCCAGACAATGGAATACTATTCAGTGCTAAAAAGAAATGAACTATCAAGCCATGAAAAGACATGGAGGAAACTTGAATGCATATTACTGAGTGAAAGAAGCCAATATGAAAGGCTACATACTGTATGATTCCGATTATATGACGTTCTAGAAAAGGCAAAACTGTGGAGAGAGTAAAGAAATCAGTGGTTGCCAGGGGTTGGGGAGAGGAAGGAATGAATCTGTGGAGCACAGAGGTTTTTTAGGGCAGTGAAGATACTCTCTACGACTCTGTGATGATGGATACATGTCATTATACTTTTGTTCAAATCCATAGAATATACAACATCAAAAGTGAACCCTCAGGTAAACTACGGACTTTGGGTGATTATGATGTTTTTTCAGTGTAGGTTCACCCTTGGTAACAAATGTACCATTCTGGTAAGTGATGTGGATAATGGGGGAGACTGTGCATGTTTAGGGGTAGAGGGTATGTGGGAAAACTCTGTACCTTCCTCTCAATTTTGTTGTAAACCTAAAATTGCTCTAAAAAAATGAAGTCTTTAAGAAGCAAAAAAGAATAACAAATGAAAAACAAAGTAGCAAAAATTATTCTATGAAAAATATACGAATCATCATTAGTAAAACAGATGGTTGTTTCTAGGAGTTGTTTTTCATTAGGTTATCTATAATTTCAGGCAATAACGTGTATGGTCCTGCAAAAAAAAAAAACACAACTTTTTAAAGGTCATTTGAAATAACGACACCAAGAGCCTTTTTGAGTAGTGTCTTCACGCTTTTCAAAGTGTTTTGATATTTATTATCCCATTTGATTTTAAGAATAGCCTCTAGGCTGGCATATCCTAAAACAGCTACACTGAAAGTAGAGTGGCTAGAAATGATAAAAGAAGAACTATTTTATAACTTAGCATTTTATTTTAATCTCAGTTTAAAAAAAGAACACAAGACTAAGATATTTTTTTAAAATTCCTGCCTAGGTAGAAATAAAATTTTCAGAAATCAGGAGGGGGCAACCTGCAAAAAGAGTATCTTGAAGAATGATTGGAAAATATCAGAATGGCTAATTTCATTAGAGGATGGAAAGTAAATGATAGGTATGTTATATAAAAAAAAATCACAAGAAATATAATCATTGACTAGTAATTAAGGACCAGATGAGAACTGCACAATTTAAATGGTTGTATAAGATGTGAGAATGGAGGCACACCCAAAATTGAATACTATGGATACATGGGCATGATGCAGACCTATTTATTGGTCTAGCTCATGGGTTGGGTTCTCCTCTGCACTGGCCCAGAGGGTGACTGACTCACAGACACAAAAGCTATGATGATGAGTTTGGGTCTCCCCATCCCTACGTAGTCCATCAGTGTCATGGACTGACCTTCTCCCCCACCCCTCATTTAGCCCAAATACACCTGGAGAGTGGCAGCTCTCCCCTCAGGCAAATACAGAAAAGACTGAAAGAAGGAAGGTCAGGTCCGCCCTGGAAAAGCTAGACTTCCTCTAATCCTGGTTCTTAGGACCTAGAGGGTCCTGCTCTTTGGGGTGTGATGAACTAGCCGCCCCCCCACACCCCAGGATAAAAGATCTCAGTTATAGTTGAAGTGCATGAAAGCAAATATAAAGTTTTCTCTCCTCTTCACACACTCTATTTCTTCCCTGCCTGGTGCAAACGTCGTCTTTTATCATAAAAGATGTAACTCAAATTATGCCGTGAAAGGTGGTCAATATCAGCAAGGAAATGGTTTATTTCTCTTGTAGATGTTCTGCTTTGATCCTCGAGCTCAGGAGCGCCACTCGGTGCCAGGAGGGAGCTGGGACCCCATGGGGGAGGCCAGGAGTAGGTTAAGAGGAGAGGAGGCGGGGGTGGGGCAGAAATTGAAGAGGAGAAAACCAGAATAAGGAAAAACCTCCTACACAACCCATGGCTGCCTCTGCGATCCTGAAAGGTGATGTGATGGGAAAAATACAGAACTGTTTTGACTACTCTCTATTCTGCTTGTCCGGGATCTCCTGATAGTAAGGTCTCCTCCCTTTCTAGTGGAACCCAGCTGTATCTTTCAAACATGGCAGGGCTGGATGGAGGGTTTGTAAACATTTCCCTTGATATTCTCCTTGGTCTTGTGATCGGCCCTGCCCATCTGAAACCTGTGGCCCCTGGTTTACCGGGCACTGGATCTCACCTGCACTCCTTCACTGTGGTGGCCCAGGCTGACCTCCCTGCCTGCAGGTGCCATGGCCCCCAGTGCTGGCCCGGACTCCCTGAGTCCTCTGCAGGCTGACTTGCCTGTGTCCACTCTCCCTGGCCCTCAACAACACCAGCCCTGACCAGGTGCACTTCATTTTGAATCCAGGCCCTCCGTCTAGTTTGGAAGATTGCTAGAAATAGCTTGCTTTCAGGAAAAAAAAAGGAAAAAGTGATCAATACCGGAGTCTCTTAAACTCGGTTGTAAAGATTCGGGGAATCTGAAAATAAAGTGTGTAGAGTGGGAGGGATTAGGAATTTACACAAACGGGAAACCACTCCTCCTCCCTTCAAAGAGGGAGTGATAATAAATACCACTGCAGTAACGCCTATGGCACCGAGAGAAGGGGACGATGCCACAGCATGAGTCACTGAGACGTCAGATGGGACGGTGAAGTGTATGTTGGGTTAAAGAAGAAATAAGCGAGAGGGAGAAAGAATGTCAGTTTGGAAAGAGAAAGTTCAACACTGGAAGTAGGTTTTTATTAAGGAATGTAATATTTATGAGCATTTTCTTCCCTCCCTCAGGTAAGATAGGAAAGCTGGGGGCGGACTCATTCAGGTGGGGCTCAGCTGGAAACTATTAAGGATGGCAGGCCGTGTCAGAGAGGACCCGGAGAGACTTGTTCTAGGAATTCTTTCAGTTATGTCTTTTTCTTAAATTAATAGACCATTTTTTAGAGCAGTTTTAGATTTACGGAAAAACTGAGCAGAAAGTTCTCATATTACCCCCCGACACACACACACACAGGTTCCTCTATTATCAACATCTTACATCGGTATGGCACATTTGTTACAAGTGATGAAACAATATTAACACATGATTATTAACTAAAATCCATAGTTTACATGATGGTTCATTCTTTGTGTTGTGATTTATGAACATTTTGAATCTAAAAATAAATCTGTTTTCCTAGATGAGAGATTATTAATAGTTGTGAAGTATCAATGGTTCCTTTGTAAGTACTTCATATAATTCCAAAAAAAAAACTGGAATTTCCCATTCAGGACAGCATAGATATCAAAAAACTAAAGAAAGTCCCTTCCAATGGCAGGGCTCTTTGGTTCCAGAATGACTTTGAGCTCTCAAGAGCAACATTTTTGGAGCTAGGTGGAACAAAGGAGGTTAAATCTTCTTACATCCCAGGATATAAAACCCCTTTTTTTTTTTTTTGTACTTAATGCCATGGAACTATGTTCTTAAAAATGGTTAACATGGTCGGGGCCGGCCCAGTGGCGCAAGCGGTTAAGTGCGCACGCTCCGCTGCGGCCGCCCGGGGTTCACTGGTTCGGAACCCCGGGCGCGCACCGCCGCACTGCTTGGCAAGCCATGCTGTGGCGGCGTCCCATATAAAATGGAGGAAGATGGGCACAGATGTTAGCCCAGGGCCGTCTTCCTCAGCAAAAAAAGAGGAGGATTGGCGGATGTTAGCACAGGGCTGATCTCCTCACAAAAAAAAAAATGGTTAACATGGTCAATTTATGTTATACATATTTTGCCACAATAAAAAATATTTGTAAAAAAAAAATCACCCAAGAGAGCTCAGCCACAAGAGATATAACTCAATCAGTTGGGTGGGAAGCCAATTTCCAAGGCAGAAGCCGTGAAATATTCATCCTGGAATAAGCAAGATGATTGGCTTGGATTGCTTGTGAGCAAGTTGCATTTCAGAGCCAAACAGCAATGTTAGCTTTTGAAAAAATGATGTGTTAAGTGTGGCTTCAGTTCAGACATAGACCCCCTTCTTAGCAGAAACGTGGAGGAGTCTCATGTGAAGGGGCTGCCTCCCTGTCCTCAGATTTTGACTTCTCCTAGGCCAGCCATCACCTGTTAGCTGACCTGCAAGATCATCCACCTGCCCACGCTTTAGGGAGACAGTGGGAATGCAGGAGTTCTCCTGGATGATCTGGGTCTCATACTGGAATCTGCCCAAGATTCTACCACCTCAGCTGTCGTTCAACTGATCTTCAAGGGGCTGGGGGATTTCCTGGTCTTGGTGTTGTTGATGACATAATTGTGGCTCCAAGACTCTGCTTCTCCCCAAACACATACCGGGTGCTAGATTGTGCCATCAATCCCTCACTACTGTGTGATGAGTCCTCCCAAACACAGAGTAGACCTTCATTCTCTGAAAGGCCAAGTCGAGTTGTTGAAACCTCTGTTCCTCTTTCAGGTTCCAGGTGGCTTGAAATCAACCCTCGCCTTCCCAGGGATTGGTTTCTCCTCAATAAGTTTAACTTGTAAATGACCCAAAGATGTAAAAAAGTACCAATGGTTGTCATTAAACTAAATGAGATCATGCATGTGTAAATCCCCAGAATAGTGCCTGGCTCCAAGTTGGTGCTTGGTAAATATTTGCTTTCCATCATCCATTTACTCCACACGTAGCCAAGAAAATCAGATGACTTGCAAAGTCTTTAAGCTAGTTCTGTATACTGGGCTTGGTTTGATCAGGGGAACTACTAACAAAATTGTTTATAATTGTAAACCGTTCAGTAACAATTATAGGAAATTGCTTATTGATTATAGGAAACACTCAATAACAGTATAAAAGGTGTTAAACAATTTGTGTTTCCTGTTTTGGCACTCACTGTCAAGCTTTATGGAATAACTTTATTGTGAGCACTATTGCCCCTGTTTTGAGAGAGCCACGTGCAAAGCTGTTTTTCTTTGGGCAAGCCTTAGCCTACCTGTGGGAGACCCTCAGCCTTTTGCTCTTACCCTCGATTATTCCACTGCTTGCAAATCATCCATTCTCATGACTCCCGAGTCAACATCCCCAGTCTTGATCAGAGTCATGAGGTCCACTTGTATTCTAAGAGCTGGTTGCATGTTTCTACTTTGACATCCTGCCATTATCTCCTGTTACGTTCTTATGCTATGTTATTCTCCTGATAACCTTGAGCTTGAAGTCTCAAAGCACCTTTGATTTCTTCATTTCCAGGTGGCTGGATCCTTTCGAGTCTTCCTTTAGCACTTCTGTCTCTAGGTAGACCCTCAGGGCTATGATTAGATGAGGCAGCATGGCACCTAGGGTGAGGCAAACTGGGCACAAATTTTAAGGTAGCACTCACTCTCAGGGTAGAACAACTGCGGGGACAGCCCTGAAAGTAGGTGCCTCCTTAAATTTTGCATCCTAAGGACCTCCCTTGCTTCACTCCTATAGACTGAATGTTTGTGTCCCCCCAGAATTCATACGTTGAAACCTAAACATCAATGTACTGGTATTTGGAGAGGGAGCCTTTGGGAGGTGTTGACGTCATGAGGATTGAGCCCTCATGAATGGGATTAGTGCTGTTATAAAAGAGGCCAGAGAGCTCCCTCACCCCTCCCGCCATGTGAGGATACAGTGAGAAGACAGTGCTCTATGAACTGGGAAAAGGGCCTTCACCAGACACCGAATCTGCCAGCACCTTGATCTTGGACTTCCCAGCCTCTAGAACTGTGAGAAATTAATTTCTGTAGTTTATAAGCCACCCAGTCTGTGGTATTTTTGTTATAGCAGCCTGAATGGACTAAGACATTCACCTTAGTCCTGCCCTGTTGACATTTCCTTTCCATCCCCAAAGCCACGATACCCACTCTGACCTCATTATTGCAATGACTTTCTAACTGAGCTCCCCATTTCCACTCTCTTTCTCTCCCTTAAGACCGAAGACAAGTATACTGTTGCCTTCTCTCAGCATCATTTCCCTAGGCAGAGTTAACTGTGCCTCATTTGTGTTCTCAGAACACCATTAAGGCACTCATCACCCAGCATTGTGTTATTTCTTCACACATCTGCCCCTCTCTTGAAGAAAAGCACTGTGACATCCATCTTTGTGTCCCCAAAGAATACTGGCACAGTCACTCATGAAATGAGAGCAGTGCAGCAAGGTGGTTATGTTGGGAGTTCTGGAGTCCGACTGCCTGAATTCAAGTCCTGACACTGCTCTTGACTCACCCATGACTTTGGGCAAGTCACTTAACCTATCTCACCCCTAGATTCTCCATCTATAAAGCAAGGTAACCAAATACCCACCTTATAGGACAGTTGGCAGTATAAGACTGTCCCAGTGTTTGCCTCAATACATGCTAGCTATCATTATTAATAAGTGTTTGCCGAACTAAACTGGCTTTATCCGATACGTTGGTGTCCAATCACTCTTCCTAAATTGTCGCTTTTGCCATATCACTCCCCTGATCAAAATCCTCCAGGGTCTTGCTCAATTTGGAGGAAGCCCCATCTCCTTAGCTTCAGTAGGTATTGATTTATCTCTATTTTAGAAACACATTTATTATTGTTTAAACATTTATTTAAACACTATATTTGTGAAGGTTGTTTTGGAATTACTAGTGGTCACAAGAAAATGAGTCTATCAGAATTAACCTTTTAGGGGGTAGTTCTGAGAACCTACCTGTAACTCAGTGGTTCCCAGTCCTGAATGCATGTTAAAATTGCTTGGGGAGCTTTTAAAGCATACCAATGCCTGGGCCCAACCCCAAGAAATTCCAGCCTAATTGGTCTGGGGTGTGGCTGGACACTGGGATTTTTATAAAGCTCCCCAGAGGAGTCTACTGTGCAGCCACTGTTGAGTGGCACCCTTGTCAGCTCTGCTTTGTCACACCTGGTAGAACCTTCATCCCGACTCACCTACAACGACACAGTTCTCAGGTGCTTGCTCCTTGCTGGCTGTTCCTGTTCCCAATGTGCCTGGTATAGGCCCAAGTCTTACCAGTTCTTTCCCTGAAGGATTTATAAGGAAATACCTTCTGTTGCAAACAAGCATTGTCTTCAAATCAGGCCATAAACACACCTTGACTCACCCTCATAACTTCCTGGATTCTTGATCCAGTTTATGATTTACTGATAACATCCTGGACAGAGAACCAGTTTCTGACTTGCAGTGACCTACTCACCCCTTGGCTGGGGCTGGACTCTCACATTCTCTGGGCTCCTCCCTGGGCCCAGATTTGCAGGAATTGATTACTTCTTTGGCTCTTGGTACGTTACCTCCTGATTTTCACTTGATAGGTACTAGTCTTCTGAGCTTTTACAAACTTTGGCTTTCATCTTGCAGTTCTAACCTCATCCCAGCCACTGGTGCCTTCCGGGTGACCAATTTCCACTTACTTTTCTGATAGAGAATCAGGTGATAAACTGAACATTGAACAACAACAAGGAAGAGAAAAGTCTGGAATAAGTTAATCCAGAGAGAGGGGGAAGGGCAGTTTTGGGGATGGTCCAACACAATTTACCTTTTTTGTGTGTTTTAGGAACCGAGGGTAATGCATAGGGTATTTCAGTAGACTGCAAAAACCACAGTCCTTCCCCTCTTAATATCGTGGTTTCTGCTCCTTTTTTATTCCCTCCTCCAGTTTTGCTTTTCTCCTTTTTATCACACATGGCACATGGGCTCCAGATAGGAAATTGGAATTACTTTTACAGGTAGAACAAGAATGAGACTTCTGAATCAAATCAGCCCATGTTGGACTATGAAGTGGGAAAGAAAGTTACAGGTGACAGAGATTCAGCAGTTATACAGGTCCTTCACATAATGTTTGTATCACTAATCTGGAAGGACCTTGCTCTTTAATTAAAGCCTCTGTAATAGACTTGGGATTTGTCATCTTCTTCCTCCTTGCCTTGGATCGTGCAAGACTAAGCTGCAAGTCCTGTTTTAGGAGAAGGGGGTGCTGCTTCTCACATCAGCTCACTTTGGGCACCTACATCCCTTCTGCGGTTGTCAGCTGAGGGCAACCTCGTTCACAAAGACTATCTAGTATACACCTCAAGGGACTCTTTAACTCGAGACTTTAAAGGCAACTACAAGATTCATCAAGAATAAGGGAATCTATACTGTGGAATGAGAACTCTGTACAATTTACTCTATAGTCAGCTTAAACATAATTATATAAATCATAACTGTAAATAATATGGAGTAGTGTTTTGATATTAATTTCTTCTGTACATCTTGGTGAAAGCTTAGACATATTTCTTCGTGGAGTCTATTTTTTCATGGTTTACTTCATCAGCAGCATTCCATACTAGTCTGCAATGAAAAAGTCATTTCCTTACATTATGACATTTATTACTAATTCCAGAAAACTCACATTAATGGTTGGCAATTGCTCAACCTTCAGACAATATTAAAGCATTTTATCTGATTATTTTAAAAAATCATCAGGCAAATCCACAAGAGAGGGTCTGATGAATAATTGCATCAATCGTCTGCCTCATAAAAGAAACAATGGCTCTGAGTCTGGGGAGAAGAGCATCTAAATGAAGACTAGCTTGAACTTTCTGCAAAATGTATCCCAAGTCTGAATGAAGTGACCTGTTGGGTAGGGTTCCTTGGTGCTATTCACTTGTGCCTGGATGGTGTCTTATCAAATTCTGTTTTAACTTTTTCATCTTGATAGTGGCTAACCAAGAAATCTGGTCATATCTTAAAACTGCTCCTATTTCATTATAGTACAGAGAAGTTTGTTTTCTTATTTTTAAGGCTATTTTTTGTCATTAAAATATGTAAGTAAAAAATAAATAAATTAAATGTTACAAAAGCAAAAAAATCATCAGGGAAAAAATTTGATTACAGAAAATTGGGAAAATATGAAACGTATAATAAATAATTAAAATTAGCCATAATCTTCCCACTTAAATGTAACACTCTGGGGTATTTCTAGTTTTTGTTTTTCTTTTACTGTATATTTATGTATGTGTGTATAAACGCACATTTTAGGTAAAAATGGGATCATACTGTAAACTACTTTTTAAAGTTATTGTTAGAATGTATTTTTCCATGCCATTAATATTCCCCCAAAACATAAATTTTAATGATTGTGCTTAATGACTGCATCCCATTGTAAAAAAAACACATATCTCAGTTTAACTATTTCCTTATTGTTGAAAGTTTAAACTATTTTCAATCTTTGGATATTATAAAGAAAACCCAGTTAACTATCCATAATCATAAATGTTTATGACCTCCTCTAATTATTTCCTTAAGATGAATTTCCTAGAAGTGGAATGACTGGGTCAAAGGTATAAACATGTTTAAGACTCTTGAAATTGTCATCTAAACCGCTCTCTAGAAAAGTTGCACCAATGTCTACTTCCTACCAGAAATATCTGACAGTGCTGTTTTCACAGGGACTTTAGCCTTGAAAGTTCCACATTGCAGAGACATGAGAAGTCCTGGTTTTCAGCATGAGTGTGGAAGATAGAGGGAAAGAACAAAATGTATATGGCAGTCATAACATAGGGGCAAAAAGCAACACTTCTTTTAGTGTCAAATGGATACGGCATAGATCATCCACCTTCTGTGGTCACTGACTGCTGATGTCGGCCACAGTGATTTTCAGTTCTCAGTAACAGATCATCCACTGTTAGATCACGAGGCCTGATACGACTCAAGTGTGCAGCACAGGTGCCCTGTAATCGTGAGCTTTAACAGTCTGTCTTTGACTCTGCCTGTGGATTAACTGTATTGTCTGTACTGAGAATTCGTTTGTTTTGAGTTCTAGTTTAATTTTTAACATCATGAATATTGTGATCGTGTTTTCTAAGAGTTCAGGTTACAATACCAACACCAGCATGACCCAGACATCACTGAAAAAGAAAGCTAAACAACTGTGTCATCTTAAAGACAGACAGAAGGACACAGGTACATGATGAAGGAGGTAAGTAACCAAAACAAAGGATACTACACGGGTGCAGAAAGTCATCTTGGGTCGGGCATGGTGGAGAAGAGGATGTAAAAGCACAGATGGAGAACGAATCTCTAAAGTCCAAGATGAGACGGGCCAGTCCTTCTCAATCAATCAAAAGCTTTTTTGTTTCTCCAAAAGGCACCAATGCTCAGTGGAAAGGAGTAGCCACTGAGTTAGTGTGAGCAAACCACACTAAGGAACACGCACTCTCACATCGCTCCCTCGATTGCCCTATGAAACTAAAGTTACATTTCCTGATTCAGAGGTTAAAACTGAAGTGTCCTGTGGGAGAGCAAAAGAGGAAATTTTGATAACAAATGTATTGGCCTCTTACAATGTAGAGCTGATTTTGTCAGAACTTACCAACCATTATGCTTTCTACAGTGTATCAAGTGATAAGTTAAATCACAGCAACAATAGTAATAATGAAGGGGATCAGGATATGCCTCCCCCAAATATGCCATTTTGGCATATTATTTTGAGCTGAAGGCACTTGACAAATAAGAGACGCAGGAAGAGCTCTCCGCCCTCTCCCATCTGTCTAAAAAGCAAGGCATAAATTTCCCCTTGAGAAATGTGCACCCACACACACCCGATCCCTTGCCCCTTGTACCAGGAAGAGAAGAGCACTCTTATCACCAGAGACAGGGAGTGGACAATGAGATGAGTTTGCATCAACAGACCTTACTAAATAACCATTACCTTCCATTAGTTCCCCCAGTCACTTCTCTATGATTTATTGTCCCTTGAAGCCCAAACCTCCTTTGTTAAAATGGTATAGAAGCCCCCAAGCCTAACCATTTCTTTGAGTTTCACTTCTTTTCTGTGAATTCCTGTCATGTAAATATTAAATAAAAATTGTACCTTTTCTCTTGTAAATTGGTCTTTTGTCAGTTTAATTCACAGGCCCCAGCTACTGAACTAAGAGAATAGAGGAAAAGTTTTTCCTCCCCAACAACAAAATGTTCTATTTCTTAGGTACTTTTATATGAAAAGTGGAATTTCAAATCATCTTCTTCATGTCTATGATTTTAATGAAACACAGAAAACAAAAGATTGTTGATACATTATCCAATTACAAATTGGACCTTGCTTATCTATCTGCATATTTGGCAGACAGTCCAAATGTAAATTTTGGCAAATTCCTTTCACTCTATACACTTCTTACTAAAGACAATGAAAAAAAGATCTTTCCTGCTAAATGGCTGCATACCTTTATACACCATATTGCTAAAAGGGAATATGATTTGCTCACTTATAACTGAGGGTTTTTTTGTGTGTGTGTGTGAGGAAGACCAGCCCTGAGCTAACATCGATGCCAATCCTCCTCTTTCTTGCTGAGGAAGATTGGCCCTGGGCTAACAGCCGTGCCCATCTTCCTCTATATGGGACGCCGCCACAGCATGGCTTAACAAGCAGTGTGTCGGTGCGCACCCAGGATCCGAACCGGCGAACCCCCAGCCGCTGCAGCAGAGTGCGTGCACTTAACCGCTTGCGCCACTGGGCCAGCTCCCTATAACTGAAGTTTTCATTATGAAAGTTTTGGTCACTTTTCAGTTTCCCGAAAACTGCAGAATTACTTAATGAGATATTTGACTTTATAAAAATGGGAAGAGATTGCCTTCTTAGACGTGAGCCTATGGAATGGCTACCACTGCTGCCGGCCGTAGAAAAGATGTTAAACATTGTCTGTAAAACTATATTGTCGAAACATGGGACAAGAAGAATGCCCTTCTCTAATTTGAAAATACATTGAGGATGAAAACGGAAAAAAGGATTATAGTAAAACAGAAATTTACATGCTGTTTCTCCAAAATTGTTTGATGATCTTTGCAGAGGCCATGAGGAGCCTAGGAAAGGATTAACTGAACCCACTTGAATTGTTCGATGTTATGTGCAGGTTGTGACGAAGATTCATATAGCATTTTTTTTAAATAAAACTGCTTCAGAACTCAAAAGAAAAAAAAGTTACTAAAAAAGGGTACCCAAGTTAAACAGGACTGTCTCATTTCTTTACTAAAACTGTAACGTATTCGGAATCCAATTTCAATTTCACAAGTTCGGATTACACCTATGCTTTAAAGCCGCTCCCCCAAGAGAGGCTTAACTTGTGGTGACATCCAGTGTGCTTTGGAGTGTTCACAGATGATGGGCATTTTAGACACGGATAGGCCAGAAGATGAATTTATAGACATAAAGGACATTGACAAACAGCTGATCTACCAAAACAACCCTGTCGATACAAATTCCCACCAGTCTAAAAACCTGCTGTCACTAGTAAGTAAAATTCTAAGTATTTCATGCTAAAATGCTTCTGTTGGGAGGATATTAGCTTGATGCCATCACACTGGACTGACACCAGGAATTAGCGTAATGTGGGCTTGATAAGAGCAGATCTGCAAGTCAAACTGGATTTTACATTTGAGTATGTTCAGTCTATCACGACAGAAAAAAAGGAAGATCTAAGTTATTGTAAAAAGAAATGCAAAGACTAAAAATATCATATGGTATCATGGGAGAGAAAGAAACATGTCATTGTTCTTTTTTTACTAAACATAGGTTAATATTCATTTATTAGTCCTATTGCATTTACACTCTCCTTTAAAAAGGTATTACATTTATGTATCTTAAGCATGTACAATAATAAAGCCTATAAAATGTAAATATCCAAGAGAGTTAAAAAGACAAAATAAATTACTGTATCACAGAATCAAAAGAAACATTATAAAAATATTGTTATATTTTTCTTGCACATTATTTTTTAATTTGTCCTATTATTAATTACTATAACTTGCCCTTGTTAACTAGTCTCATTGTGGTTTTGTTTAAATAGCATTTATGTAACAGAAAACTAAACAATATGGAATGATATATAATTTAAAATTAACATCTATTTTTATGTTAAAGCAAAATATATACGTGTAATTATTTACTATACATTATATTATTATTAATTTTTTGTCTGGCATGATTGTGTCCTGGGTTGGCTCTCTAAAAAGCTGGTCCCCTTACCACCCTTCCCTCACCAAAAACTAGGCATTAACTTTTTGTTAAAAGCTTGCCAATTTGTGGGGCTGGCGCCCTGCCATAGTATTTAAGGTCATGTGCTCCATTTCAGTGGCCTGGGTTCCTGGGTTTGGATCCTGGGTGCGGACCTACACCACTCATCAAGCCATGCTGTGGAGGCATCCCACATACAAAATAGAAGAAGATTGGCACAGATGTTAGCTCAGGGGCAATATTTCTCAAGCAAAAAGAGGAATATTGGCAACAGATGTTAGCTCAGGGCCAATCTTCCTCACCAAAAAAAAAAAAAAAGAGGAAGATTGGTAACAGGTGTTGGCTTGGGGCCAATCTTCCACACCAAAAAATAAAAAGTTTGCCAATTTGTAGTTGAGAAAATGCTATGTTTTCATTAATGTGCATTTCTGATACTAAAGAGACTGAATATTTTTCACATGTTCATTGTCCACATTTCTTCCTTTGGAAACAGCCTGTTTGTTACCTCTGTCAAAATTTCTGTTGGCCTTTTTCTGTCTTTTTCTTTTTGATTTCTGTCTTCTTTAGAACTATAACTCTATGTCTATCATTTATTGCCCAAACTTCCCAATTTGTTGCTTGCTCTTTCCATTTCCGGTGAGTTTGGGGGCATCTTTAGAAATCTTTGTTTTCTGAACTACCTGTTTTTATTTCTTCTTTGAAGAAGCAGTTTTGGGCAGGGTTGAGAGTAAGGCTCTGGTGTTGTACAGACCCAATTTTGAGTCATGGCTCCATCCACCTACGTAGACCTTGAACAAGTTTCTCAGTACTTTTACTATTACTGATGACTTCTTTGTTTCTTTGAGATCAGCTAGATATTCACTTCTATTTTTCTTTAGTTTTTCAAGTTCTCACATGTAAGCCTCTAATTTGTCTGGAATTTATATTGATGAATGATGGCAACATCGTTTTACATTCCTAAGGAGGTTTTGCTTTCCTCCCAGAGATGATGGGAAAGTGCGAGACTCTGCAGCTGTCACCACTCCGTTCCTGGTCTCGTTCAGCTGCCTCTGAGTCATGCTGACACACTGGGAGGGTTTTACAGCTCCTGGCTTTCTAGTGGGTAGAATAGCTTCCAGATTGGGTCCCAGCTGAAAAAAGTCTCTCTTGGTGGCACAGAAAAATGAACTCTAGGATACTTCCCATTACAGAGCCCCCTGGGCTGTAGCTGTCTTGGGTTTCTCTTTAACCACTTCATGCCCAGTGTGTAGAAGATTAAAACCACATGTGGCACCCATCCGAGCCTGGCCATTTTCTCTGCCCTTCTCTTCCCTCCAGTATCAGGATTTTGGCACCCTACCCTCATGCTTCCTGCCTAGGTGACACCTTCTAGATCTGAATCTGGGGTGACTCAGAATGGTCCTACTCTTTCCCCAGCGAGGCTCAGGCCTCCACCCCACCCACGTGCAGCTGCAATATGTAACAACTTCCCTGGGAAAACAAGATCTTAATTACCCGCTCAGTGTTCAAAGGAGGAATTCTACAGACATTTTCTTCCATTGTAACAGCATACTTATCTTCAAATAAATTCTAACCTTCTGGAAATGTAGAGTATGTCATATTTACTTTTTTATTCCTTATCAGGCAAGTACCTTGATTACATATGTAATCAAATATTGGTTAGAATGAGTTCTATTTGATAAAAAAAATATCAATAATGAATAAAGGGAGGCGAGTGTCCTTCACGGCAGGGATTCATCCTCAGGTATATTCCTGGGAGACTTCTTTTCCTCCAACTCTAACTTTATCCAATATTTCTCAGAGGAGGTTTTTGCTCCTTCTCCAGATAGTCCTCATTGTGAAAAGTCAGTTGCTTCTTCTTAGGCTAGGAGCCCTGGGCAAAATAGTTTACCTCCAGCTTACCCCACCCTTTCTCCTGTGGTTTCTAAAAATTAAATCTCTTTAAATTCTAAATCGGATTTGTTGGTGAGCTGTGGAAACCTCTGAGTTTAAGGGAGTAGACTGCTGCCAGTGTGGATCTGACTAATCTAATCCCTTAGGTGGTAGGTCCCCCAAGCAGTGGATGTGTCTGTACCGCAGCCTATGAATATTTTATGGCTGTCCTTTTGTGCTCACTAATGGGGCCTGCACTGTACAATCTGTCTTAAATAATACCAAAAGAGCACCTCTCCTGACCTCTGTCCCTAAATGATTTATGGAGATGAAACAGGCCTATCAGAGATTCATTACTGATGTTCTTTAGGGACACTTTTCAACAAGGGGGAAGTATGTTTATGTTCGTACAGATAGTAAACACTTTCGAGGAGTTTAGTGTGAAATCTGTGTATTTGCGGAGGGCTTTTAGTTCTGGATCTTCAGAGATTAGGGGGATTTAAATTTCCTCATATAGAGGGCAATGTGATGTTCTAAAGATCTACCCCACTACCCAGGCTTATTTTATTCCTGGAATTTCTTGTCACTCTAGAATATCAGTCAAAATGGTTAACTTAAAGCCCTTCTCTTGTCTCCTGGCTTTCCCACCTCTGCGCCTTTTAAATTGGAGCAATTCAAGAGGCTGGCCCCATGGCCTAGCGGTTAAGTTTGGTGCACTGCACTTCAGCGGCCTGGGTTCAGATCCCAGGCAGGGACCTACACCACTCATCAGCGGCCATGCTGTGGCATCAACCCACATACAAAATAGAGGAAGATTGGCATAGACGTTAGCTCAGGACAAATCTTCCTCAGCAAATAAATAAATAAATAAATAGGAACAATTCATTTACTAGTAGAGATGGAGTCGGCTGTGTGCCCTTCACTTTGAGCAATACCAAAGATGAGAAGACATCATCCCTGCTGTTGACAAGTTCTCAGTCTAATCGGAGAAGACAAGACCCACATGCATTATTTAAGTTGGTTTGTAACCCGATGCTAACATGGTATAGTGCTAGAAAAGTTTGCAGAGGGGAAACATTAACGTGTGTAGGATTAGTGAAGGATGACTTTCTGAAGAAAACAGGGCTTGAATGGTTAGATTTCAACTGGCAGAGGGAGGGCATCCTAAGGAAGGAAGCACTGAGTGAGAGGGACCACAGCGAAAGCGTGGGATAAGAGAGACGCAGCCACCAGGGAGAGAACAGCACAGCGGTGCGGGGGATGCAGGGGGATGCCACCTGCCACAATAAAGTAAAACCCAGCACTGGAAGGTTATTTGAAGAGAGGACTCTCCTGGAGCAGAACCCAGTGATCTCAAATGTGTACTTCTGATTTGACTCTTGTTGTGGTCTTTCCCCAATGCCCACTGCCTTTACCACATTGGCCTCAGAGGTAGAGTTCTTCCCTTTTAATGCTCTGTCAGAAAGCCCCTGTCTTTGCTTTCCCTTAGCATAGGTCAAATAAACATAAAGTTAAGAAAAGTTTACTAAACACAAAGAGAGAACAAAAAGGAAACCGATACACAAATAATCGAGTTTACAAGGTACACCTTGCTCTCTGAGGCTTATAAACTCTACCTCATTCCAAATGAGATCCCAAGGAAACAGGACCTTGCCTGGCTCCACCGTACCTAGCACACTTTAGGAGCCATCTTTAACCTCCAACACCCAAGAGGACTCTTCTAAACATCTAAATCTCTTAAAATCCAAGCCAATTCCATTCAACCTCCAAAACCCACAGGGTTGTGGCTTTATTCTTTCAGGAGAACTCCTATTCTATGACCCCAAAGGAAATGCCATACACAGGATGGAGGGATACTTTCTGCCCAGAGGTATCTTTTGGGGAGAGGTCATAGAGAGACTTTGAAAGCAAGAAGTGTTGAAGGCTGAGAACAGGATGGTGGCAATGGGGATAGAACAAACAGGTACAAGAGACATGGCTTTTGACGTCAAGGACCCCACTTGAGCTTTTTGCAATTTATGCTCCTGAAGCTACTCTTCCATGCAGACTAGTATTTCTTTCCTTTGTCTTCTTGCTTTCATGCCTACTTTCTCTATCCCTGAGCTGCCCACTCCATCTATTGGCTCTTCTTTCCCCCTAAGCTCTGGAATTGGGTGCAGTATCCTTAGCTTTGCCTTCTGTGTGATCTCCCAGGTCAGGTACAACGAACCTCCTCCTTTTTGAGGGCATTGTCTTTAAAGGGGATTCCCACACAGTAGTGAGAAACAAAAAGGCAGCAAAACAACTTGAAGAAGTTACAAAATTTCCAGAAACCTAACCAAATTTCTTAGTCCTTAAGGACAAGTCAACATGTCTTTTTCAGCTTTGTATCCCAATCACCAACTGCTGTAGTGCCAAGCATATGGTAGGGAAGTTTGTTGACTAAGACAATGCATTAATTAAAACAAGCATAACAGAATGATGTCATTAGAAAGCAAGGGAATCAAAAGTTTCAGGAAGAGAATGGTCAATAACACCAAATATCACAGAGAAATCAAGTAAAATGACGACCGAAAGGCAGCCTACTGGACTTGCGATTAGAAGGTCAATGCTACACTTTGCCATGAAAATTTTATTGGAGGGGTGAGGGTGGGTGAAAGTGTGATTGAATTAATAGTCGGTTGACTAATGACAGAGAGGAAGGAAAGACAGTCAGTGAAGATTATTATTTGGGGAGCCTGGCTATGGAGGAGGCACAGAGACTGGTAACCAGAAGTAGACTAAGGGTTGAGAGAAAGTTGTCCTTGCGTTTTTCTTTAAGTTTTACTTTTGGTCTTGTTTTTCCATGGGAGATTTTCAGCTGAGGGGAAGGAGCTAATGGAGGAGGAAAGATCCAATTGGTTAGACAGGGAATGACTAACAGAACAACACTGTCACAGAGATGGGATGAAAGTGCATGGAAGAGAGGCCTTCACCTTGAGCTGAAGACACAAATCTACCTCTGCAACTGGAGGGGAGAAGTTGGTGCTGAATACAGTCATAGGTAAAATTGTGAGCACAGGAGCTTTAGGGAATTTTCACCTGACAGGTTTGACTTTTGCAGTGCTGTAGGAGTGGTATGATTTGGGAGAGACCATGTTGGGTTGGGTGGCTTGAAGAAAGTGGTAAAGATGGTAAAGGCCTCTGGAGGAATGGGGGAGGGAGCTGAGTAGGAAAAGGGGTTTCAAGTGCCACTGAGGGCCACACTAAGATCAAAGACTACAGATTTGTGAGGGCACCAATGTGCACACATGTGTGACTTCCTCCAGCTGGGTTCCTGGCCAAGTTTGAGAGCATGAGAGAAGGGATATTACCTAAGTTTAGGGATTCACAGGGCATGAGCGGTGTTGACAACATGGTCAAGAATGAGGTTTAAGTTAGAGACGTAAGAAAATGAACACTTGAGGGAGCTTGAGTGTGAGGAAAGGGGTAAATCGAGGACTGGAAGCTTAAGAACAGTGTGTTGGTACTTGGGAGTAGTTGAGTGAGTCAGGTTGGAGAAGGTTGAGGTTATGGATGAGAGTTATTGAGTTTCATAGGCGGAGCAGTCTTAGATCATGACAAGATCCAGGTGTGGCCCTGCCAGTGGGTGGCTGATGCAGAGTGTCAGTAAAGGCTGAGGGACCCAGCAGAGCAGCAGACACTACATGAAGAGGCAGGGTGGGGTAGTGGTGATGGTCTGACAGCCCAGGCAAGGCTATACAGGAGGACCCGGGATTTGCATTCAGAAAACTCTTACTCAGGCCAGTGTGAAAGTTAACTTGCCTCATTAAGTCTCATTTGCCCATCTGCCGAAGGCTATAATAATAGCGCCAACTTCATGGGATTGTTGTGGAAATTAAATGAGATCATATATGTGGGGTGCTGAGCACAATGCCTGGCACATAAAACACACTGGATAAATAACAGCGATAAAATGATGACTGCTATTGTTGAGACCTAGGCTTCCACTAGGAATTCACAACATACGAAAGATACTGCTAAGATGAAAAATAAAGCCTTTTTTGTGGAAACAGCATAGATTTTTGGAATCAAATAAATTTGCGTTTGCATTCCAACTCTGCTGCTTACTAGCTCTGTGACTTGAGGCAAGTCATTTAATCTGTCTGAAGTTAACAATGATCCTGTGTTGTTAGTATCTTCATTCCCCAAAACGTATTAAGGGCCTACCTGCTAAGCACCAGGCATTGTCCCAGGTGTTGGAGATAAAGAGATTTGAAAAAAGACACTCTCCTTGTGGTCACAGTACAGCTGGGGAGACAGGGAGAGACAATTGGGAAAGCTAAGAGTTCTGGCAAAGCAAAGTGTGAAGTAAGCAGGTAAATCCTGATTTAGGCTGGGGAGAAGTCTGGCCTTGATGAAGCCATTAGCTCATTCCCTCCTTTTTTTGGTGGTGAGGAAGAGTCGCCCTGAGCTAACATCTGTTGCCAATCTTCCTTGCGTTTTTTTTTTGTTTTGTTTTGTTTTTTTGCTTGAGGAAGATTAGCCCTGAGCTAACATCTGTGCCAATCTTCCTCTATTTTGTATGTGGGTCACTGCCACGGCATGGCTGACAAGTGGAGCATGTCCGTGCCCGGGATCTGAACCTGCAAACCCAGGCCGCTGAAGCGGAGAGCAGGGAACTTTAACCCCTTGGCCATGGGGCTGGCCCCTCATTCTTTCCTTTTTAAGGCAAAAAAAAAAAAAAAAGGAATTTAGTACACAGTTCCCACTTTTTTACAATAATGGAGTTTTAGAAACTATTTTGGAAAGCAGAATGGTGAAAATTAGATCTTTTCGAATTCCCACGGACTGAGCATCTGCAGGTGGACATTTCCCACCGTGAAAGATCACAGAATGGGAGCTCAGATCACAGCAGCAGCACAGAGGCACCTTTGGTAAGGTGCTCAGGTCCTCAGCCTCCCCACCTATAATACAGTGATACTAATAGTAACTACTTCACAGAGGATTAGTGTGAGGATCAAGTGAGCTAATTCGTGCAAAATGCTGAGGACAGTGTCGGGCACATAGTAGGCGGTCAGTATATGTTAGTTATCACTGTTCTGTAAATGATGATGGTATCAAGATAGGGCACAATATCTTCCTCGCCTGTGCAGGAACCCTCAGAAACTGGTGAATGGGTGGGTCAGGGCAACAAAAAGTAAACTAGAAATCAGTTTTAGAACGAGTAGATTTGCAAAATGTCAGGGCAAAAAATGAGAAACTTCTTGTCAACACAGCTAAAATTCAAGGTTAAACAGATTTACCACAAGGTCTTGAATGTAATATCTACACCACAAATATTGGTTGATTTCTTAAGTACTTGCTTTACAAAACAAAGGCCCAAGGGAATGCCTTATTTACTAGTTCTTTTCCTCTTATTCCTCTAATAGTTAAAAAGAGAGAAACCCCGACTTTCCCTCTCCTGTCTAAGCCTGAGCCAACCCCGCAGCGTGGTGAGTGGCAGCTCTCCAGTTACCTGCTGCGAAAGCCCCCAAGCTCCTGGGCTGCAGGTTGTAACTCGCATCTCAGTCCTTCTCTCTCAGCTTTCTCAGGAAGATTTTCCACGGGAAGATAAAGGCATTTCTCCTCTCGAGCTCTCTTTTCTAAGAATCCTCTCTCCTCACCTTTATTGCAGAAGTAAAAAGAGAGAGATTAGTGTGAATAGAAGTCAGAAGGGAGAAGAGCCCACAGGAGTTTTTCTCTATAGTCCTTTGGGAAGCTACTAGCATTTTCTTCCAATCAGATGTTTCCAGCACAATTTAACTGGTTTTGGAACTTTAGAGAAAGTCCTCACCTCTTCCCTATTAATACCCCATCCTTCAACTCCTTAGGGGCTTTCTCCTCTCTGAAATTTGAGCTTAAATTTAATATATAACGTTCCCATGGAAACTGTGAGCCTTCTCTTTTTCTGCCCGCCTTGGCTCTGTTTAAAAAGCTAGATTCAAGCTATCATCAGAACATGCCTTTTAAAAACAAAATTTACCAGGTTACACAAGAGAGATAAAGTGAAGAATGGATGCCCAGGAACCTGGGCACATTGCAAACCCTTATTTGTTATAACCTGAATGTGGTGAGACGGTTATTAGGTAATATTAAGACCAGAGCACCCACCTCTAGTAATCAGTCCAGGGGCCATGACAAAAGTTTTTTCTACACTAAATAAGAGCAAAAGGACAGTAGTAAGGTTTTTCATCAAGCAAATGATTTAAATATAAAAATATATCCTTTATGACTTTTTTTTAAAAGAATGATAGTGATAATAGATAGCAAAATGTTGTGTGCGTTAGTTTTTAAAGTACTTTCTCGGTAAAATTAAAAAGCTGGTAATCCTAAATTGGTTTCCTTATTTTATTTGTTTACTTTATTGGGCTGTGAAAATCACAAGACTTACTGGACTAAAACCTACTGCTTCTCCAGCTGAGAAGGCCTTCCTGAAACCTCAGGGGAAGTACCCCTAAGAAAGAACTTCCCTCGTTTTAAAGAGGGCCTTCTGGAGTAGCATTTTCTATTTTTAACTTTGTTTTTTATTATTGGGGTAAAATAACATCAATTTCAATTTACCATCTTAACCATTTTTAGGTGTACAGGTCAGTGGCATTAAGCACATTCACATTGTTGTGCAACTTTCACCACCATCCATCTCCAGAACTTTACCTTCCCAAACTGAAACTCTGTCTTCATTAACACTAACTCCCTATTCCCCCTCCCCTTAGCCTCTGGCAATCGCCATTCTTTCTTTCTTTTTTGTTTTGTGAGGAAGATCAGCCCTGAGCTAACATCCATGCCAATCCTCCTCTTTTTGCTGAGGAAGACTGGCCCTGAGCTAACATCCATGCCCATCTTTCTCTGCTTTATGTGGGACGCCACCACAGTATGGCCTGACCAGCGGTGCATCAGTGCGCACCCAGGGTGGGAGCCCCAGGCCACCAGCAGTGCAGCGCGCGCACTTAACCGCTACCAGGGCCGGCCCACCATTCTACTTTCCGTCTCTATGAATTTCACTACTCTAGGTACCTCGTATAAGTGCAATCATACAGGATTTTCTCTGTGTCTGGTTTATTTCGCTCAGCATAATGTCTTCAAAGTTCATTCGCATTGTGGTGTCAGAATTATATTCGTCTTAAAGGCGTTTTTAACCTTTTTGACAACTCTGTTTGTACTGAAGCTCTTTCAACAATAGGATGGCTGGTAAAAAGGCAAGTCTTGCCGGCTTTCTGTATTTACTCATCTGTAAAATGGTTCTGAGTTCTGTACTATCATTTAAACATATCCAAGCGGGTGTCACAAACCCACGGGATCTAGGGACGTGAGTGGTAAAGCAAACTGGAGACAGGCTATGGTGAAGCACAGAGACCTGCTCTCTTGTAAAAGTGGCCACTGCTACTCACTTCCAATCCATATTTCCAATGTGTAATGTAGACCCAGTATTGCATGTAAAAATCTCCTGATTTTCATGCATTAGTCAATGCTGTTGGGTCAAACAGAACATATTTGCAGGCCAGACCTTGCCCACAGGCCATCAGTCAGCAGTCTTTGCTGGGGCTTAATAAAGAGCTGGTTTTAGTGTGGTTTCATTCATTCATTCATGCAATAAAGGTTTACTGGGTTTCTCCTACAGGCTAGGCTACACATATAAGCAGGATATGGTTTAAAAAATATATGATAGGAGAGACATAAATAGTTGCAGCATAAATCCTGTAACAGAGCAAAAATAATGATCATCATTTATTGGGCACTTCCTATGTGCCATGAAGTTTTTAAGAACTTTACATGTATTCAGTCATTCAAGCCTCACAACAACTCTATGAAGTAGGCACTATTATTGTCTCCATTTTACATATGAAAAGACAAGCACAGACCGGTCAAATCACTTGCCAGGTGTCACACAGCTGGAAAGTGCTGAGGCAGGATTTGAACCTAGATTGGTTCCAGAGCCCAAGGTCTTGACTGGAAGAGGGGCACGAAGTGGGGTGGTATAGGGTTAACCTGTGGACCTATAAAGACTTTCAGAAGAGGTAACTTTTAACTTGTCTTGACAGATGATTTCAGCAAACAAGACCGGAGGGCAATCCAGGCAGAGAAAATAATTTGAGCCAGTGATCGAACACTCGGATTGGCAGGAAATGAGTCTGAAGAGGTCGTAGGGTCTCCAATGCCATCTACTCAACCGTTTGTTTTCCGCTGAGGTATCAGCTCATCGACAGCTTAACTCTCAGTACTAACCGCGAGAGTAAGAAAGGTGTAGAAGCAGAGGGGGGGGCGTTTACAAGTTCCAGACAGCAAAGCGCGCCCTGAGTCCTTCCGCACGAGCCCCTTCGCCGCCCTGCCCACGACCACCTTCAGGGACTACAAGTCCCGTCATGCAGCCGGGGCGCGCCGGAGCCCCCGTGGCTGGTCCCTCCCTCCGCAGGCCCCGCCCCTGGCCCCGCCCCTCCCTCCCGCAGCCCCCTCCCACCCGGTCAGCCCCGAAGAGTTGCCCGGTGGCCGCGGCAGACGGAAGCCGAGCGAGAGCCTCGGCAGCGGCGGGATGGGGGACTCCAAAGTGAAAGTGGCCGTCCGGATCCGGCCCATGAACCGAAGAGGTGAGAGCCGAGCCCGCCCGGGGCCGCCGCGGCAGAGGCGGCAGGTGCCTGGCGCGCCCTTCCCTTCGCCCCGGCCGCCGTGTGGGGTCCGGCCGGCCCCGCCCCTGGAGTCCGCGTTGGGTCGAGAGGGCGGCCCGCGCACCCCGAAACCTTGTCCCGCGCGCCCGCCCCGCCTGCGCGGGACGCCCCTCCCCTCTCCCGCACCGCGTCCTGGGGCGCCGCGGGCCCCACGTCCCGGCCCGCTGCCCCTTCCGCTGGCGCGCCCGCCCCGCCCCGCGCCCTTTCGCCCTTTCGCCCTCTCGCCTCCCCTGCCCTTCCAGGAGGGCGCCCTCGTCCCTTGCCCCGGCTCGCTTCCTCCTCCTCCCACTCCTGCCCCTCGTCCCGTACCTCCGCGTCCCCCGCTCCCTCCTCGCCAGCTGTCAGAGCAGCCCCCGCCCCGTGGGTCCTCACCCCTCTGGCCCGACCGGCACAGGCAGGGACCCCGAGGCCGCACGGCTCTGCCCCCGTCGCCCCAACCCTGCACTTCTGTGGCCCGCAGCAGGAAAAATGGCAGGGAGTTTGGGTTACTCCTCCTGAGAAAGCACTTAAGTGCAAAAATCCCTCATCTTGGTTTTTCACTTTATGTTTCTTTAACCTAGACGGTCATAAAGAGTTATAAATACTTTGAAGTTGTGTAGAAGAGATGAACCTCACCCCCCTCCCCGCTTTTTTTGACTGTTGAGAAAGTTTTGTTTTTGCTTTAAGTCATACTCGTCATCCCTCAACAATAAATACTTTAAGTGCCAAGATTCTTGTGAAATTGTATCTTTCAGACATTCTCTCCATTCTGCAGGGAGGGTAGAGAAAGCAGATAAACCGAGTACATTTTAAATCCTCTTTAGACAGTCAAATGGAATGGAGAGAGCCCCAACTCGAAGTCCGACGAGAAGGTGGGCTGGGCCTTGCCTCTAATACTTAACTAGCAGTGTGAGGGGGCAATTTACTTTAAATGAGATAATATATTTGAAAACACTTTCTCTACAAGGTTATATTATTGGGGTCATTATTATAGTCCCAGGAGATGACTTTTCGGTTGATAGAAGACTCTTAACTAGTCAGAATCATGTTTAAGTACCAGGATCATTTTCTAAGTCGTCTCGTTCATAATCAAGTGTTAAGTGTATGTAGAAATTATGAGTTTTCTAATTTTTCTTTGCTGTCTTTTGTATATGTTGAGATATACAGATCAATCAGTTGACATGTGCTTTGTTAGTTTGTTTTTCTCTCGGAAGTTGGTTTCTCTCTTCCCTTGGGGTTACATGTTACATTGGAGTTGGTGATTCCTTCTGTCCTGCTAGGTCAGCTGAAGGCTGTCAGGTGACATAGAAGAGTTTTTCCCTAATAACTTAAACTAGTACACGTTTTGGGTCGTCAGTCTTTGCCTCACTAGTTTCATGCTCTTGACAAAATGAAAGAACTTAGATAAACTCTGAAAGTTTTCAAAAACTTCTGTTCTTAAGTGTTCAGGCATCTTTATTTAAATTCACCTCAAGTTTATTACCATTACAATGATTAACAAAAATCCAAAAAACAAGCCTCATAAAACACTACTTATCTGGGGTTTGATTCTGAAAGGATGATTTCAGCACATTCTTAAAATTTCTTTTTCACAAAATCTTAGAAATGTCAGTGCTAAAAAGAGGCAGCTAACTAACCACCACAAAAGACCTATCTCAGATAATTAGAATCCTTACCTCTTCTGCTCCCCCCATGGGTTTCAGTTTTTGAGGGGAAGTACTATCCTTTTTACTTAAAAATTGCCATTAATTAGATTGTAATCGTTGTCAGTATCAGTTTCAAGGAGTGTATAGAATAATAATTTTAGCTGTAGTATGAATGTTAGCTGTTTCTTTGGCTGAACTCATTTTATTTATTTATTTTATTTATTTATTTTTTTTCTATCAACCTTTTTATTTATTTTTTTTTAATTTTTGTTTATTGCAGTAACATTGGTTTACAACATTGTAAAAATTTCAGGTGTACATCACTACACCTCCACTTTTGCACAGATTACATCATGTTCACCACCAAAACACCAACTAAAACCCATCACCAACACACATGTACCGAACCATCCCCTTCACCCCCCCCCCCCCGCAACCACCAATCCAATCTCTGTCCCTATGTGTTTGTTTATTGTTGTTATTATCTACTACTTAATGAAGGAAATCATACGGTATTTGACCTTGTCCCTCTGACTTATTTCACTTTGCATTATACCCTCAATGTCCATCCATGTTGTCACAAATGGCTGGATTTCATCGTTTCTTATGGCTGAGTAGTATTCCATTGTGTATATATACCACATCTTCTTTATCCATTCGTCCCTTGATGGGCGCTTAGGTTGCTTCCAAGTCTTGGCTATTGTGAATAACACTGCAATGAACACAGGGGTGCATGTACCTTTACAAATTGGTGTTTTCAAGTTCTTTGGATAGATACCCAGCAGTGGAATAGCTGGATCATATGGTAGTTCTAACCTTGATTTTTTGAGGTATCTCCATACAGTTTTCCATAGTGGCTGCACCAGTTTGCACTCCCACCAGCAGTGTATGAGAGTTCCCTTCTCTCCACATCCTCTCCAACACATGTTGTTTCCTGTCTTGTTAATTATTGGCTGAACTCATTTTAAAATTAAGGTTTACACATAGATCCATTACCCTTTAAATAGAAGTGCATTATTTGTGGTAAACTACGTCCTCATTCATTTAGTGCCGTCTCTTATCTAGCCTTATATTTCCTGAATGCACGTGGACTTCTTTTTTCAGTGATTACCACAGATAATTAAAATTGGTTCTATTTCTATTTTGTCATGAAGTAGTCATTTACATAAATGTAGAGGTTATTATGGAATACAATGTAGTGGAGTTATGAGCTGGTGATTTTTAAACTGTCTGTCTGTCTATCTAGGGTTTGTTTAAAAAGGCTAAAACAAAACCATATTCCTTTCCAGTAATTTTGAAAAGAATTATATTACTTTGATCAATTATTACTTCTGGGAAAATTAATGTATTAAGCTATAGTATATAATTATGACAAATAGTAAACTTTTAGTCATAATTGTTTTTCTCTTAGCATATTAGTACAGGAAGCAACCTCAGAGATCACTCTTCACAAATAAGTGTGAGATGAGAATGGATCACTGGGATGATGTAGTATTACTATATAGACTCTGATATTTGGAATCACATTAACTACCTTTTGAGGAAAATCTGAAATTTGCAAGAAGGTTTTAGTGTACCATTAAGTTATTCATGTGATTCAGTATCTGATTGTGCTTAGGTGTTAAGGTAGTTAGTTGGTTTATTATTTAACATTTATCATGGAAGTGAGAGCTTTTCAGTATTTTTGCTAAATTATATGTGGGTTTGGGAAATTTAGTTACTTGAACATTAAGCATTAGGCCCTAATTCAATAATAACAAGAGTTGTAATGGCTAATGAATATGCTTTTGTCAGGAATATTTTCTTGTTATACATTTTAACATTATACAAATAGGCAATAAAAAGGGAAAACTCTCCAACATTCTTTCATCTTAACAATTCACACTCTCATTTTCTTATTTCCATTCCAGTTTGTGTTCACATGCATATGTAATTTTACATAGTTTTAATATTACAGCTTGTATTTTTGCTTCTCTTCATCTGAAATGTGAACTTAAGCTAGAGAAAAAGGGGGAAACCTGTTTTGTCATGAGATCTTGAAGTTCTATTTGTGGATATTGTTTATCTTGTCATGTTGTCTTTGAGGCTTGTACATCTCACCAGGTAACTCTGCTTGTGTTCTTCTATGTACTGTAAGAACACTCGTTCATACATTATTAACCAATCTAATTATTAAATGAGCCGAAAGTTTCACAAGCATAATTGATGGTACTAGTTAGATCAGTGACAGTCTCCTGTTCTGGGATTTGATGTTTTATAACTTTAGGTGGTTTAAAAAATATTTACTATTTATTGAGTGCCTACCAGTTGTCTAGCTTGTATTAGATAGTATGGGATCTTATTGCCTTTCCTCAAGGGGCTTCTCATGTTTAAATATGTATAAGATCAACTACCAAAATAAATAAATATGTATAAAAAGTGTTTGGAAAATACCTTTGCTGTCTCCCTAGCCTAAGGTGATGAAACCAGAAATAACACTAGAAATTTAGCTAAAGAGAAAAACAGTGAAATGGGTTATTTCAGGTGTTAGGAAGCATGGACAATAAATTTATTTCAGCAGGTATTTCTCATTGGTTTGCTTTGCATTTTTACAATACTTGATGCAGAAAGACACCAAGAAAGACACAAAGAAGAATGTGATGTCTGATAGAAGTCAGTGCTTAAGTAAATCACAGTCTGGTATCTCAGTGGAAAGACTATTATATAGCCATTAAATATGATGAAAGTCAAAATCGTTTACTAAGAAAGCCTGTTTTCTATGTTAGCAGAAAAAGCAGAATGTAAAATGGTGTATGTAATTGTGTGATTGAATCTACTATTATGATTATTGCTATGTAAAAATGTAAACAGGAATGGGCAAGGGCTAGAAAAAAACATGAAAAACTGAGATTGATTGTTCTTGTTGGGGGAATTTTATTTCCTGAAAACTTTCTGTTAGTGTTGTCTAGTATTGTAGTGTTCAGTTTTTTAAAGTGTGCTTTATGGTTCATGCTCGTAAGGAAATGACTGTCATGTGAAAAGATAAGATTAAAAGGTAAACACCTATAGCAGATTGCTAGTTATGGAGTGCCAGGTTGAGTGACAGGGAAATACAGGAGTTTAGAGGTGTGAGAGATCCCTGCAAGCCTCGTGATTAGGGAAGGCTTCCCTGGGGCCCGAGAACTTTGGTTAGACTTGGAGGAAGGAAGCTTTGGATTGGAATGGATGCATGGTGGGAGGGCAGGGGGAACATTGGTTCTTTGAGGAGGAAGTATGGCCTGAGAGTGAAGGCACAGAGACACGAATGAGCCAGGCAAGTTTAGGCAGCAGAGACAAGATTAGCCTGCCAGAAAGGAGGCTTCTGTGAGGTTCACTAGAGAAGGATGAGATTAGAAAGGCAGGGCAAAATTGCAGGGAGCCCTGAATGCTAGCTAGGCCCAGAAGTCTGGGTTTAGAGTGGCTGGTCCAGGTGCTCTATTTAGTGTTTTAGAACTTCGTAGGGGTCTCGGACGCAAGTATGAAGGAGAAAGATTCCCAGATCTCAGGGGAAGATGGAAAGCATGGGTAGATAACTGATTCGGGACATAGCCGAGCAACATTTAAGAGCGCGTGGTGAAAACGAAGCAATGTGAATAGGAAGAATGAGGAGGCTGGTGAAAACCAAATAGTGAATCAAGAGACGAGGTAAAACTAAAGAAGGAGGAGGAAGCTTAGAATACCCTGGCAGTCAGTGAAGAAACAGATGATCCTTAGGAAATGAAGGGGTAGGGTAGGGCGGGAGAATCTGTTTGGAATAGGAAGGTGTTTTTGATCCTGAGAGCATTGGTGGTTCTTAAGCCTCCTCAGAGATAACTGATGTTGGAGTTACGGATGACTGTGGATGGAAATTTTTAACATATTTTCTAAAAGAGGAGATACTTGTTTTATTAGCATCTGCTTGATATGCTAATGGAGAATGAGACACACGTCTATTACAACACTTTTGTTTCTACTGTCAACTCAGTGACTGAAATTGGGATTTATACACATAGGACCAGAGGCTTTTGGAGAAGAAAGTACAAGTTTATAAAATAAAATAAAATTTGTTTGAATTGGCATTTACTTTTACCCCCTCACCTCCATAAAACAATGACTAATGTCTGACTTTTCCGCTTAAGTTCTGAAGATGAAAGAAACCACTGACAAAACTATTTGTTAAGCAGACGAATTGAGATGGTTATTGAGTGGAGATGGATTTATTATTGATCTCTATGCTTACTGATCACATTCCCCTTGTGTTCAACAGAGCATGTTTTAAAAAAAAAACTTGGCAAAGATGAGCAGTACAATCTGTGGGGAAGTATGTGACACTAACTGGTCTGTGGGACACAAATCCATGATTTAATTGGTATTGGGCTTTAATTCTCAGAAGCTGTAGATATCTTTAAAAGATGGTATTAATTAGCCCATGCAATTCATCACGTGTTGATTGAGGAAAAAATAGCCACTTTTTAGAAACTGTCTATTTGTGAGCTACAGAGTTGGTACTTTTTATACCTTATTTTATTCTTCAAAGAAAACTTTGAAAGGTAGTTATAGAATTACTATTTAACAGAATCTCAGAGAGGTTAACTCCCCAAATTACAAAACCAGTATTTTGGAGCCTGAATGTCACCTACTTTGCCATTAAAGCCTGTGCTTTTACTACTATATTGGATATGATGATCTTTAAAGGGACCTTGCATTCCTGAGTTTACATAATTTTCGAAGATGTGCAGCATACACGAGAAGCATAAGTCATGATCTTTGACCGAAGGAGCTCACTGTCTTGTTGGTAATAAGAGATGCACAGATGAGTCAATTATAAGAATATGTGTACACAATGCAGTGATGACAGTGCATTATGAATTAAAGAAATGAAAGTAGGACTTGAGAATGATGAGGAATGAGTTGAAGACAGTGGGCAAGGAGGAAGGCATGGCAGGTGCGGTGCACAATATGAGTTGTTGGAGTTAGCAAAACGTGGATGTAGGAATTAGCAAGACATTTGCAAGAACAGTGAGGAAGTTAGCCTGACTTCAGGAAGGAGACAGTATCTATATAATTAACAGTTATTGAGAGGTTACTGTGCACTGACACGGTCGCAAGCACTGAACTAGATCATTTCAGTTAATCTTCACAACAATGCTAGGAAGCATTTACAGTGTAACTCCATTTTACAGATGAGAAAAGGAGAACTTAGACAAGCTTAGCAACCTGCCCCAAATCACATAACTATCAAGTGGAGAAATGGGATTGAAACGTAGGTGGTTCAACTTGAGAGCCCCAGCCCTTAAATTCTGTGCTTTCTTGGAAAAGCTGGAAGAGTACAGGGAGTGGGAGTGATGGAAGTTGGCCTTACTGAAGTAGAGAGGTTTGTGGGGAGTAGAGGAATATGAAGTTATTTAGGTGAGGTACAGGCAGATTCAGAAGGGTCTTGAACATGGTTTGAGGAGTACAGTGGCTATAGGTTTTTGAATAGAGCAGTGGCACTGTTAAAGTGATGATTTAGGAAGATGAATTAATCTCTGTGTCTTTACCCTGCTTCTAAGCTAGTAAGTTAGCTTGCTTGTTTCACGTGTGCTGGTAGAAGACCTAGGACTTCTGGGTCAGATGACTTCCTCATGGCACAGCAAGCTGTGTGAGCAGTTCCCTTTGTCTGCAGGTCCCATAGGGGTGACATGGAGGGGTCCAGATGGATGCTGTGCAGGCAGTGGGTTTGCGTTGCATCTGAGGAACACTGAGCTTGGGGAATCCATTGCTCTTAAGTAGTAAGCAAGCCTGCTCTTTGTCCCAGAGGACTTTGTCCCTCAAGGTTGCTGGCTGCAAACACATTCCTGCAAGATAGGCTGGGTAAAGAGCATTTATGGCCGTGTATTCTAGATATACCCAGCAAGAACATGTCAAGGTGGTATGAAAGCAACTGAAATTTAGAAAATATAGGAAGACTGCAAAGCTGATGATTTAGATGACTAAGTGAATGAATGCTGGTGAGATCAGAAGTATAGCAGAAGCAAGTTTTAGGGTGGAGGTGTAGGAAATGATGAGTTCTGTTCTTGGACATTCAACAGTATTTCGTCAGTGCTTATCATGTGCCATACCCTGCACCTACAACTGTAAGATATAGTGCATACCTGGAAGAAACGCAACAGACTTGTTGAGTTTTAGGTGTCTGAAGTGCAGCCAAGTAGATGGATCCAGAAGGCTCTTGTATCTATGAGTCTGAAACTAAGGGACTGGAGATATGTTTGTTATTACTATATTTAGAAGATATCATACCAAAATTAAGGCATGTGTGAAGGAGGAGGTCACAGAGGCCAAGAAAAGAGACATAAGGGGAAGCAGGTGAAAGTATTGTTGAAACCCAGGGAGAAAAGCATGTCAAAGAAGGAATGATCAGTAGTCAGATATCCCAGGAACGGCATCTGTGATAACCATGATAACGCTGAATTGCGGTCAGGGGGTTTGGCATCATGGCAGTCAATGGTAATTTTCAGAAGAATACTTTTGACTGAATGAATTAGTGTTGGTGTGTTGGTAGTAGGCTGAGAAATAAGTGGGCATGCCCATATGGAGACAGTGAATGTACGTGAATATTCTTTCAGGAAGCTCCACGTAGAAGGGAAGGGTAAAGAGTGATATTTAAAGGTGTGCTTAGGTACAGGCCATTTTTAAAAAAAATCCTGGAGAAGATTTTTGAGCGTTGTTATAGAAAGAGAGAAAGAACCAATAGGAGAGGGAAAATTTTGAAATATTGGAGGAAGAGGATAATTATATAATGAGAAAACCCTGGAGTGCTTAATTTTCTTGATGAGATAGAATATGAGGTTATTTATTGAGAATAAGAATTGGGTTGGCTGGGATCTTCAGAGTAGTGAGTGTTTAGAAATGTGGTTGAAGGACTCTAACCATATTTTGTATCTGTTGAGAGCGGTGAGGTCATTCCTTTGAAGTTTTTTTTAAAGATGTAATTCACATATCAAAAGTGTACAATTCAATGGGTTTCAGTGTATTTGCAGAGTCTTGAAACCATCACCACTATCCAATTCCAGAACATTTTCATCGTCCCAAAGAGAGACTCGCCCACTAGCAATTATTCTCCATCCACCCCCTACTCCCCCCCCCCCCCCACCCCGGCCCTGCAGCCCCTGGCAACCACTAATCTACTTCTTGTCTCAAGGGATTTGTCTATTCTGGACATTTCATATAAATGGAATTATACAGTATGTGGACTTTTGTATTTGACTTCTTTCGCTTGGCATAATATAGTCAGTGTTTGTGCACATTGTAGCGTGAATCAATACTTCATTCCTTTTTAAAGCTGAATAATAGTTTGTGATATGGATATGCCACATTTTGTTTACCCATTCATTAGTTGATGGGCATTTGGCTTGTTTCCACTTTTTGGTTATTATGAATAATACTGCTATGAACATTTATATATACATTTTTGTGTGGATGTATACTTTCATTTCTCTTTCATTTTGTATGTATATATGTATAAGTGGAATTGCTGGCTCATATAGTAACTAACTTTTGAGAAACTGCTGAATTGTTTTCCAAGCTTCCTGCACTATTTTGCATTCCCACCAATAGTGTATGAAGGTTCCAATTTCTCCATGTCCTCGCCAGCACTTGTTATTGCCCCTCTTTTTTGATTATTGCCATCCTAGTGGGTGTGAAGTGGTATCTCATTGTGATTTTGATTTGCAGTTCACCAATGTCTAATGATGTTGAGCATCTTTTCACGTGCTTATTGGCCATTTGTATATCTTTGGAGGGATCTGTATTCAAGCCCTCTCCCTATTTTAAAAATTGAGTTGTCTTTTTATTATTATTATTTTTTGGTGTGTGTGAGGAAGATCAGCCCTGAGTTAACATCCATGCTAATCCTCCTCTTTTTGCTGAGGAAGACCGGCTCTGAGCTAACATCTATTGCCAATCCTCCTCCTTTTTTTTTTTGTCCCCCCAAAGCCCCAGTAGATAGTTGTATGTCATAGTTGCACATTCTTCTAGTTGCTGTACGTGGGACGCGGCCTCAGCATGGCCGGAGAAGCGGTGCATCGGTGCCCACCCGGGATCTGAACCCCGGCTGCCAGTAGCGGAGCGTGGGCACTTAACCACTAAGCCACGGGGCGGCCCAGTCTTTTTATTATTGAGTTGTAAGAATTCTTAATATATTCTAGATACCTGTCCCTTATCACGTATATGATTTACACATGTTTTCTTGGTTTTGTGGGTTGCCTTTTCATTCTCTTAATGGTGTCCTTTGAAGCACAAAAATTTTTCATTTTGATGTGGTCTACTTTATCTGTTTTTTTCTTTTGTTGCTTGTGCTTTTGACGTTATAGCTGAGAAACAATTACCTAACCCAAGGTCGTGTGGATTTGTGCCTATGTTTTCTTCTAAGAGTTTTATAGTTTTAGCTCTTACATTTAGGTCTCTGATCCATTTGGAGTTCGTTTTTGAATGTGGTGTGAGGTAGAGGTCCATTTTCATTCTTTTGCATGTGGCTATCCAATTGTCCCAGCACCATTTGAAAAGACTATACTTTCCGCATTGGATTGTCTTGGCACCCTTGTTGAAAATCAGTTGACTATAAATGTGACAGTATGTTTCTGGACTCTCAATTCTATTCTGTTGATTTATGTGTCTGTCCTTATGTTAGTACCACACTGTCTTGATTACTCTAGCTTTGTAGTAAGTTTGAAATTGATGAGTATAGTCTTTCTATTCTGTTGTTCTTTTTCAAGCTTGTTTTGGCTGTTCTGGTGTTTTGCCTTCTAAGTTTTTAAATACCTATTTCCTAGCCCTCCGAAGTTGATTAGTTTCTTGAATATACACATTTTATGTTTTGGGCCACATAGATTAATTATTTTCGTACTATAACTTCTTTTCCCCTTATCAGGCATACTGTCTTGGATCTTCCTTCATTTCTCAGTCTTTTCTTTAGCCATATTAGAGCTCAGTTATATATGTCTGTATTTTTTTGGTGAGGAAGATTCACCCTGAGCTAACATCTGTGCCAGTCTTCATCTATTTTGTATGTGGGTCACCGCCTCAGCGTGGTTGACTAGTGGTGTATGTCTGCGCCCTGGATCTGAACCTGCAAACCTGGGCTGCCAAAGCGGAGCTCGTGGAACTTAACCACTATGCCACAGGCTGGCCCCAGTATATTTTTAATTATTTTATTGAGGTCACATTGGTTTATAACATTGTATAAATTTCAGGTGTACATTATTTTATTTCGGCTTCTATATAGACTGCATCATGTTCACCACCTAAAGTCTAGTTTCCATTCGTCACCATATATATGTGCCTCTTTACCCCTTTTGCTCTCCTGCCCCCTACCCCTCAGTTACATTTTTATTTTTTATTTATTGAATAAATTTTCATGTTCACTGGTAGAACATAAAAATAGGTGATTAGGATATTTTATATATCTCTTACTGGAAAGTATACTACCAATTTGGTTTTTTACCTATGTGGCATCACATAATTTTTTTTCTCCCTGGGTCAGTGGCCTCAAGGGGGTCCCAAGCAACTTTATAAGTATAGTAAAGAAGTATGTCATAGTCTGTATTCTGCCAATAAGAGTATTGTATTGTAGTTGGGAAAACAAGTCCTTCATACATGAAATATCAGTGATGAATATTTTATTCATATGAGCATGCATAGACATGTAAAAGTATTAGGCATGTGGCACAAATTAGTTGAAAATGGAACCATATATAGCATGCAAAGTTTGCAATTTAATTAAAATGTGAATCTTACAAATAATTTACTATTTTCCCTTTAAAAATGGACCCTCGTGAATTTAAGAGTAAGTCATATTTAGCTTTTTAGAAACGTGACGGGTAGGTAAAGGGAGGTACGTTTATATTTCTGAGTAGTAGAGTTGGTTTGAAAATTATTATTAATTTTCTGGAGAATTACAAAAGCAGGTTACTAAATGGGAAACTCAGAATTATTTTGTCCACACTGAGAATGATGCATTTCCCCAGATGGAGTATGAATTATGTAAAGGGAGTCTCGCAGGCCCTGCCCGTCTTTTACTATGATGTCATTGAAGAATGAGCCACAGCTGATTTATGCATTGAAGAAAGACTTGTTTCAAATTATTGTTCACTTCTACAGGTGACTAATTTGCTGGCTGAATAAGCTGAGTTGTCAGCTGTAGATATTTCAATATTCATCTTGAGGAACTTGACCTAGAAAGGGGTCCTGTTTGGGCAATAATATGGGATCTTTAATCTTAGTGGAGTAAATTTCTTTTCTTTAAGGACTCATGAACACATCAAAGCATTCGTGGTTCTGAGTACTATAAAGCTTGATTAGTCATGACGTGTTACTTAACCTTAAGATCACTCTGGTTTTTTATTGGTTTTCAGACATAGTTCTAATTAAATCCCAATCTCATTATTTTAGGCTTTACTAGGAATAAACTGTTGTCCATGTGTTCCTTATTATAATAATGATGAGTATTTAGTACTATTTTTTTATTGTGGTAAAGTTTACATAACATAAGGTTTACCATCTTAAACCACTTTTAAGTGTACAGTTCATTGGCATTAAGTTCATTCACATTGTTGTGCAACCATCACCACCATCCATCTCTAGAACTTTTTTTGTCTTGCAAACCTGAAACTCCATACCCATGAAGCATCACCTCCCCTGTTGCCTCTTCAGCCCAGCCCCTGGCAACTACCATCCTACTTTCTTTCTCTATGAATTTGACTACTCTAGATACCTCATGTAAGTGGAATCATACAATATTTGTCCTTTTGTGACTGGCTTATTTAACTCAGCAGAATGTCTTCAAGGTTCATCCAGGTTTTAGGAGAATTTCGTTCCTTTTTAAGATTGAATAATATTCCGTTGAATGTATATACCACATTTTGTTTATTCATTCATTGATGGACACTTGGGTTGCTTCCATCTTTTGGCTATTGTGAATAATAATACTTCTATGAACACGGGTGTACTTGAATGCTGTTTTTGCAAAGGCAATGCATAGCAGCTGGGTCCTTATCTTTTTAATCTAAGTATTGTTCCAAACTAAGAGGAAGATGTTTATCTTTTGGATTTTTGTTAGATGTTTTTTTAAAAAAAAGTTTTAACTTTTAAAATTCAGATTAAATTTAAGGCCTAAATTTGTTACTGCTCTTTAATCACTGCTTTGCTTTCTGAGCAGTATAGAGCAAGTAGTTTTCCATGGAGAAAGTGTCATGTTTAGAATTTTGTAGCAGTATAATTTAATTCAACCAACTAGTAACATTTGATGGTATACTCGCTATAGCATTTTATATTAAAATGCTTTTCAAATATCTGATCCTTAAACTCTTCAAATCTCACTGCTTTTATTTGCTTGGGTGTGTGTCCTAGATGTTCCACCCGTATTCTAAATAGTCTTGTGAAAAGCCTTCTGTTAACGTCTATCCATCAGTCAGCAGAGTCAGGGTGGAATTTTGTTTGATTACAAAAACTGAGCTAATGAAGTGAAGATAGTTGTTTGTATTTAAAGGCCACTTTTGATGGATGTTAAATATAGGGACATTTGTAAGTGTTGCAGTCTTGAGGAAAAAATGAGTTTAGGTTGGATATTAGGTGATTCTTTGTCTCATATAGGATTTTCCAGGGATTGGTTCCTTAATCATTCCATTTAATGCTTCCAAATTATTAGTTGTATCTAGTGAAGTCATGAGGCAGAGGAGGCAGGAGCCATGAAGAGGATAGGGGAAAAGCATACAGATATGGAAGGAAAATATTTCGATTTCTTCTCAAAGATCGTTTGAAATGAAGGCAGAGCACTTAGTGGAGAAAATTTTTGTTTTGTTTTGTTTATTGCAGTAACATTGGTTTATAACATTGTATAAATTTCAGGTGTACATCATTATACTTCTATTTCTGCATAGATTACATCATGTTCACCACCCAAATACTAATTACAACCCATCACCACACACATGTGCGGAATTATCCCTTTCGCCCTCCTCCCTTCCCCCTCCCTCTCTGGTAACCACCAATCCATCTCTGTCTCTATGTGTTTGTTTGTTGTTGTTATTATCTACTACTTAATGAAGGAGATCATATGGTATTTGACCTTCTTAGTGGAGAAAATTTGATTTGCAGTTTTTCAGGCATGCTTTCTAAATGTATACTTCTGCATACAGAGCTATACATGCAGCTCCTCTGCTCAGACAAAATGTTCTTGCAAGAAACTAATAACTAACTTTGTGGTGGGTGGTGAGATAGTAGATTCTGAGTCACAGTACAGTTTCCGGAGAATCCATTTGTGTATGATACAGATTTGACTGTAAGGGGCCAACCAATATAATATGGTCATTACCATTAAAGAGTAATATTAGCAAAGTATGATGATTGCAAACTTTCTTGAGCTCTGGGCGTAAGAAAAGGAAGAAGTAAAATTACATGTTTGTAAAGTTTTTGCAGTAAGGCTGAGACTTTCTTGTATGGCTTCTATGATAGTCTGGAGTGGATTTAAACACAAAGCATCAGAAATAGACTTTAGTACTAGTTGACCACAGTGGAACATTTGCCTTTTTGGGGTTAGTCTTCCATATGTGGGTAAAACATAGCTCTACAGATTTCTTTTCAGTTCTTTTAGTCTGAAAAATGTATTGGCTAAAAGTACTAAATTTTTGGTACTTCTAGAATATATCTTTGAAAACAAATGTAGAATAACTGATATGAGAAAAGTTAAGTTGTGACACGTACAGGGAGGGAAATCTTTGTTTTTGTTGTTTTTGCATTTGTCTCAGTTATATAAGGTAAAAGGAAAAAAGAAATGACCTTTCCTGGCAGTGGAAATACTCTTAACTTATAATAGTATGACATTGACCTTTGGCCAAGGTTCTTTGGGAAATACAAAATAACTCCAATGTAATGCAGCTCCTTTCCTTAGAGTTTATCTTTTGGTGGTGGAGATAAGGCAAACAGAAACAGTTTCATACTTTGGGGCAGAAAAATACAAGAATATAAAAATATGAGAACATAAACATTACGTGGCCTATACTTTTTGAAAAAAAATAGCTTTGAGATCTAATTCACATATACAATTCAACCAGTCCATTGGTTTTTATCATACTCACACAGTTCTGCAACTATCAACACAGTCAATTTTAGGTACATCTTCATACCCCCAATAGAAAATCATACCTGTGTACAGCATGGTGACTATAGTTAATAATAACTGTGTTGCATATATGAAAGTTGCTAAGAGAGTAGATCTTAAAAGTTCTCATCACAAGGGAAAAAAATTTTGTAACTACGTATGGTACTGATGTTAACTAAACTTATTGTTATCGTTTTGCAATATATACAAATATTGAATCATTATGTTGTACACTTGAAACTAATATAATGTATATGTCGATTATACCTCAATTAAAAAAAAAAAGAAAACCATACCCATTATCAGTCACTCCCTACCCCTAGGCAATAACTAGTCTATTTTCTGTCTCTTGTTTGCCTAGTCTGGGCATTTCAAATAAGTGGAATCATATAATATGTGGTCTTTTGTGACTGGCTTCTTTCACTTAGCACATGCTTCATCCATGTTGTAGTAAGTATCAATACCTTATTTCTTTTATTTGCCAAATAATGTTCCATTTTATGGCTATACCACATTTATCCATTCGTTAGTTGATGGACATTTGGATTGTTTCCACTTTTTGGTTGTTATGAATAGCCAAATAATAGTGCTGTGAACATTCATGTACAAGCTTTGTGTGGACCTATGTTGTCATTTCTCTTGGGTATATATCTAGGAGTGGAATTGGTGGATCATATGCTAACTCTATGTTTAACCTTTTGAGGAACTGCCAGACTGTTTTCCAAAGTGACTGCACCATTTTACATTTCTGTCAGTGATAATATGAGGGTTCTAATTTCTCCACATTCTCACCAACACTTGTTATTATTTGTCTTTTTGATTATAGTTATGCTAGTGGGTGTGAAATGGTATCTCTTTGTGGTTCTGGTTTGCAGTTCCCCAATGTCTAATGATGTTGAGCATCTCTTCTTCTGCTTATTGGCCATTTTTGTATCTTTTTTTGGAGAGATAACTATTCAGGTCCTTTGCCCATTCAAAAGTTTTTTTTGTCTTTTTATTATTTGAGTTCTAAGAGTTCTTTATATTTTTAGATGCAAGTCCCTTATTGGATATGTGATTTACAAATATTTGTTCAATTCTGTGGCTTTTCTTTTTTTCTTGTGAGGAAGATTAGATAACATCTGTTGCCAGTCTTCCTCTTTTTGCTGAGGAAGATTGGCCCTGGGCTAACATCTGTGCCCATCTTCCTCTACTTTATATAGGATGCCGCCACAGCATGGCTTGATAAGCAGTGCATAGATCTGTGCCCGGGATCCAAACCTGCGAACGTGGGCCGCCGAAGTGGAGTGCACAAACTTAACCACTAGGCCACCGGGCTGGCCCTGGGTTGTCTTTTTACTCTCTTGATGGTGTCCTTTGAAGCACAAAAGTTTTTCATTTTGGTGAGGTTCAGTTTATCTATTTTTTTCTTTTGTTGCTTGTACTTTTGATGCCTACGAAACCATTACCTAACCCAAGGTGATATGGATTTTCCTTGTGTTTTCTTCTGAGAGTTTTATAGTTTTAGCTCTTACACATTTATGTCTGTGATCTATTGGACTTAAGTTTTGTGTATGGTGTTTATTCTTTTGCGTGTGGATATCCAGTTGTCCCACCACCATAGGTTGAAAAGACTATACTATACTTTCCCCATTGGATTGTCTTGACACCATTGTCAAAATCATTTGGCCATAAATGTTTCGGTATATTTCTAGACTCTGTGTTCTGTTGATCTATATCTTTATCCTTCTGTCCTTCTAGTAGTACCACACTGTCTTGATTACTGTAGCTTTGTAGTAAGTTTGAAATTGGTGAGTGTAGTCTTTCTACCTACAAGTGAGGTAGAAAGTTCTTCTTTTTCAAGATTGTTTTGACTGTTCTGGGTCTCGCACATTTCTCATGCAGAAGTTCTTCTTTTTCAAGATTGTTTTCACTGTTCTGGGTCTTGTGCATTTCCATGTAGATTTTAGGATAAGCTTGTTAATTTTTGTAAGAAACAAAAGCCAACTGGGATTTTGATAGGGATTGCCTTGAATCTTGTAGACCAATCTGGGGAGTATTGCCATCTTAACAGAATTAAGTCTTTCAATTCATGAATATAAGACATCTTGCCATTTATTTAAGTCTTTAGTTTCTTTCAATAATGTTTTGGAATGGTCAGTGTACAAGTCTTGTACTTCTTTTAAATTTATTCCTAAGTATTTAAATCTTTTTGATGCTATTATAAATGAAATTATTTTCTTAACTTTGTTTCTGGGTATTTCATTGCCAATGTATAGAGACACAACTGATTTTTGTATATTGATCTTGTATCCTACAACTTTGCATAACTTGTTTATTCTAATAGTTTTTTAGTGGATTCCTTAGGATTTTCTATATACAAGATCATATCATCTGCAAATAGAGATAGTTTTACTTCTTTCTTTCCAATCTGGATGCCTGAGTTTTTCTTGCCTGAGTACCCTGAGCAGGACTTCTAGTACAGTGTTGAAGAGAAGTCGCAGCAGTAGATGTCCTTGTCTTAATCCCGATGTTAGAGGGTAAGCGTTCAGTCTTGCACCATTAAGTGTGATGTTAGCTGCCGGTTTTTGTAGATGCGCTTTATTAAGTTGAGGAAGTTCTCCTCTATTCCTAGTTTGTTGAGTGTTTTTATCATGAAAGAGTGTTGAATTTTTGTCAAATGCCTTTTCTGAAATAAATTACTTTAAGAAATGACTATTTTTCCTGTTTTTTTTTTTTTCTTTCTTTTTTTCCCCTGCAGAAATTGACTTGCATACCAAATGTGTGGTGGATGTAGATGCAAACAAGGTTATTCTTAGTCCTGTAAACACTAATCTTTCAAAAGGAGATGCCCGGTAAGTTAAGAAACAATGTTATGATCAATGGATTTTTAAATGACTGAAAGCAACAATGGCTGCTGAATTGAGTTCAATTTAGCAAGTGTTGAATTCTTACTATGTGGAGACATCCTGCTGTCAAGGCGAAGAGACGAGGCCTCTACTGTGGAATGCCTAAGTGCCAGAATGAGTGTTGTGGAGAGTAATTGTGTTAGAAGCTCAGAGAAGAGAGCTTAGGTTAGATTGTGAAGTAACTGAGGAAGGCTTCTTGAAGCAGATGATCCTGGCTGGAGGATTAGGTAAGGTGTAATTGGGAAGAAGTGGGGTAGAAAGGGAAGGCTTTCAGGTTGTTCCTCAGCTTGGGTTGCTTTTACTTCTGGCAGTTCCAATCCTGTTGGTCAGTCAGAGCACATTTCAAGTGCTGCCTTCTTCCTGAAGGCATTCCTGCAGCCCTCAGTGATTCCTCTTCTTTAAATCCATGTAAACTATAATCTGTGCTCCCAAATTTAATTATTATATATTGTTTTGGATTGTTAGTTGTAGCTTCACAGTAGAATTTAAGGTCTTGAAGGGAAGGGACTCTCTGTCAGGAGTTGAGGATGAATACTTGAGCATCGCTTCTGAATTTGGTTGATAGTATGAACGAAAGGGAGGGCAAGAGGGTGTAAAGAAAGTGAATTTGGGGAAGAAGGAAGAGATTAATTTGGTTTTCCTTGGTAAGTGAAGGGAAATTAATTTAATTAAATAAGCTGGGATCAGATTACGGGAGACCTTGAAGGCAGACAAGGAAATTTGGCCTGTATTTTTATGGGTAAGATGTCATCTTTGACAGTTTTTGAATAGTGTGATTAAGGAGGTAGATTAGGAAAAGTTGTCAGTTGTCAGTGTAGAAAATGGGTCAAAATGGGTCAAAAAGAATGGGTCAAAGTGGGGAAAGACTGGCTTTTTGTAGAGATCAGCCATATCAGAGATGTTTTTGTACTGACCCTGGAAGTGGAGAGCCCAAATTAGAGAGGCAGTGCCTGCGGTGATGCTTTGCACAAAGTAGATACTTCGTAAATACTTGTAGAAACAGTGTTGTGTATGGAAACACATACAGAAGGCACTCCATAAATGTTCTTTTGAATTGTGTTGAATTGAGTTGAAAAGAGCACTGGACTTGGAGTCAGCAAATCTGAAATGGAACCCCTATTTAACTGTGTTATTGTAGCTAGTTGTTTTTAACTTTTTTGAGCCTCATCTGTATGATGCCTGCCTTATCAGTCTCACAGAGGTGTTTTCTGAAGATCAAATTAGTGATTGTTAAAGTGCTTTGTAAAGTGTTCTCTAAATGTTCAGGTTTATTGTTATTGATGTAGGGAAGAAATTTCTTAAGTATCTCTAGGATGTGGGTACTATCAGCTATGCTGGTATTAGGGTATGAAGGGTATAGATGTGTCAGAAATGATCCTGGGACTTTGAGCCTGCTAATTAAATGACCTGTTGTCCTGAGTATTAATTGAAATCATTAATTTTGGGGCCTGTTTATTGCTCTTAGAATTTTCAATCTGGAGACTATTGTTTTATTTGGAAACGTGGGCGCCTCTGAACAAATTTGGAGGCAATATCCTATGTTAGAAAGAGTGTGGGCTTTATATATAGACTGACTTGGATTCAGATTCTGGCTTTGCCACTTGCTAGCGTGGTTATCTACCTGTGTTCCTTATTTATGAAGTGTTTTAGTTTACTACTGCTGTGTAACCAATTACCTCAAAAGCTTAGGGGCTTAAAACAACAATAATCATTTATTATCTCATGGTTTCTGTGGGTCAGTTCAGACAGGGTGCAGCAGGAATGGCTTGTCTCTGCTCCATGCTGTCTGGGACCTAGTTGGAAGACTTGAAGCCTTGGGGCTGGAATCTGGAGAAGGCTCAGTGGCCCAAGTGTGATGGTTGATGCTGCCTGTCGGCTGGAGATGTAGCTGGGGCTGTGCACAGAATACCTACTCACAATCTGGTGGCAGGTTCCAAGGGCAAGTGTCTTGAGAGAGCGAGAAAGCCAGGCAGAAGGAGTATTGCCTTTTATGTCCTAACCTTGGGATTCATGCAGTATCGCTTCTGTCACATTGTCTTGCTCAAGGCTGGTATAAAGGTCTGCGTGGTCAAGAAGAAGCAGCACAGACTTATCTCTCAGTTGAGGAACGTCAGTGTCATGTAAGAAAAGCATTGGGATGGGCTATGTGTTGTTGTGGCTATCTTTGAAAAACACAATCTACCACAAGTGTGTAATAGTATCTACATGGTAAGGTGGTTGTGAGAATAAAATGAGCTCACAGAAGCTAAAAAATATGTTTTCTTTCCTTTTGAGATCTTTAAATCTCAGGGATTTATGAAAGAATTAAGTAGCACTTTTTGGTTTCATAGAATATCTTGGGTTGGCTCTTCTTTCCATATGCTGAAAATACAAATTGAGTATTACTCAGTGCTATAGAGTACCATCTGATAAAAAACTTTAAAAGTGACAACTTCCATTAAGGTTGGTATGTAATGGTTTTTGGTGAAGTAAAGTTAAGAAACACAGCTTTTTAAAAAACAGCTTTTTATTGAAGCATGTAATATACATATAGAAAAGTGTACATAGCTTGATGAATTGTCATAAGTTGATCACACTCCTGTAACTGGCACCCAGATAAAAAACAAGACCGTTACTAGTATTACAAAAGATCACCTCATGAGAAATGCTTTTTCTTTTAATACAATATCAGGGTGAAAAGAGAAAATAGAAATTTTGGAATGTAACAGTCCAATAGTACATGTTGACTTCATTAAATTTGAAGAAAAATGGGAAGGAAAGCACAAATTGAAAGCTGTCTTATGTGATATGAGATTAATTATAGTTTACCTTGTAGAATGACTAATCCATAAAGCAAGTTATGGTTTTATAGGAGTTCTATTTGTGACTGGAGAGCCAGGGATTTGAAATTAACTTGTAAGTGATTTGAGTCAGTTTAAATTATAGTCAGAAAGGCTCAGATTAATATTTTTGCTTTAAAAGCTACAATATCCTTGCTTTTAGAATAGTATCCAATTCTATTAATCTAAAACTGTGACTAATTTTATATGTATGCTTAACTCAAGTTAGTATACTTTGAAAGTGAGCGTGTATAAATTTTAAAACAAAAATTTGTGTTTTTCTGATTAATTTTGCATTAACTTCTGAAAATTGCATGATTTAATGTTTGTGCTTATTAAAACTGATAGAAGCCATGGTTAAATGAATGGTTGAACCGTTTCCAGTTTAACAGCTTAATCGTGGGGATTCAGGAAACATTTTTGCTGTACTATATATGGAATTTCAAAACTGCTTTGAAAAATAAGATACTTAATATTCAGAAAATTAATAACACAAGGCTCAGAGGAGATTAAGAACCTTAACTTTGGAGCCAGACATCCTGGATTGAATCTCAGCTCTACCACTTAACATGTGTGATATGGAGCAAGTTACTTAATTTTCCTCTGCCTCAGTTTATTCATTTCTAAAGTGATTATAGTAATACTTGCCTATAGGTTGTTATGAGGATTAAATGAGTGAAAATATGTAAAATGGCAGTGCCTGGTATACAATAAACCATATATAAATGTTAGCTATTACTTGGAGTATTATTGTTATTGTTATTATGGCCTGTATTTAAATTTTAGTCCATGGTATGTTTAGTGAGCCATAATATAACTTCATAAAGGAAGTAAAATTTTTTTAAACTGAAATATATTTAATTCAATACTTGACTATTACATGCCTATCAAGAAATTACCTAGTTCTATAAAAATTTCAGCTTTGTAAAGTCAGAAACTTTATTTTCTCCAGTTTGCCCAAAGTTGATGGGGCTCTTAGGGACTAAGCTACCATCTGTTAGAGAGCTATGACCTATAATTTTATGTTAACAGTGAATGAAATATTAATCCCTGCCATCCGAGCTTCTCCTTCTTAGTATCAACTAACTTGGGAAACCAGGTCAAAACATTGCTTGTGAACATAGGGTAAGAACAAAGGGACATTTTATCAAATATGGAAGAGATTACGGATGAGCTCTTTCTACTCCACAGCACTCTACTGGAACACTGTAGTGACTAAAATACTTGTATCCACCAGAGCAATCTTTTTCTTACATGTGTAGTACTGGATACACACTGATAGGTTTGATCTATTTATTTTCTCGTGCAGAGCCACACTGCTTATGCTACTAGTACAATTAAATGTCTTTTTGGAATTACCTTTTTGCTTTGAATCAATTTAATTTTCTAGATTGGTCCTTGGGGTTTTCCAAAATTTTCACCAGCAACATGTTTACAAACCATCTTTTAGGGCTAATAAATGACTGATTCGTTATCTATTCTTAGTAGATTTTTACAAGAGTAATTCTGGAAGTTTGATTCTAAGCATTTAGGAGCGCTTGAAGTCTCTTTTGTAACTAGTTACAATAATACCATGACGTAGAACAGTCTCCTTTTAAACAACTAAATAGATCTTTAACCCTTATTTTGTTTGAATTATATCTTAAAACTTAACATTTTATCCTATAATACAATGTTAATGCTAGTTAGCCTGTTACCGTGATAGGGCAAAATGGTTTCCTAGGCTAAGTTTCATCTTTTGCCTCATTCCCTCCTCTACCCACCAAACAGGTCTTTCCTGCTAACTCTGGCTAAAAAGTTAATTGAGATACTTAAACTGTTGTTTTAAAAGAGAGTAGGTGTGATTTCCCGTGGAGGGTGGCAGCCTCCACTTTATGAAACAGATGTGTTAGAAAAGTTATATACAGATGAGTTTAGAAATGGGAATGCATTTTCCTGTAGGAACTGACAGTTGTTTCTAGTAAAAATGCTGTTCTATTAAAAAAGTGACTAGTTTGGCCCACAGCTCATTCAGTCACACTTTTTATATTTTGGTATGCAGCCTAAGTGCTTCATAGCTGGGCTTCATAGCTGCTTCCCATTTTTGTCACAAATAATATTAAAAAGATACATACTCAAGAATTGAGATTGAATAAAATTAATAGTTTTTATTCCTTATTGAGGACCTTTTGAAGTGAAATAAGATTTTTTTTGCTGTGGGTGAGTGGCGATGAAGAATGCAGTGACTACCAGTAACCAGTATACTTTGGTGTCACTGTGCCAAAGCTGCCAGCAGTCTCACCCACCATTGTTTTTGCACCCAGTGCAAATATCAACACGGTGAAAAAGGCAAATATGTCTAAGTATTATTATGAAAATAGTTCTGACCTCAAAACCCACTGAAAAGCTCTGGGGGACCCCAGGAGTCCTCAGACCACAATTTGAGAACCAAATTTAGAGATTAATCTAATTCACAAGATTTAAGAACTGAATGGATGTCTTTGGTTTGTTTATTTCTAAACTACCTTATTGAGATATAAGATACATACCATGTAATTCACCCCTTTAAAGTGAATAGTTCAGTGGTTTTTATCATATTTACTGAGTTGTAGCAAGCACCATTATCTAATTCTATGACATTTTTTTCACCCTATTAATCTACTTTCTGTCTCTATAGATTTGAGATTTGCCTATTCTGGACATTTCGTATAAATGAAATCATACAATATGTGGTCATCTGTGATTGGCTTCTTTTACTTAGCATAATGTTTTTGAGGTTTATCCATGTTGTAGCATTTATCAGTACTTTATTTCTTTTTATGGTGGAATAATATTTCATTGTATTGTTTTGTTTGTCCCTTCATCAGTTGTTGGGTATTTGGGTTGTTTCCACTTTTTGGCTATTATGAATAATGCTGCTGTGAACAGTTGTGTGCAAGTCTTTGGGCATATGTTTTTGTTTCTCTTAGGTAGATATCTAGGAGTGGAATTGCTGGGTTGTGTGGTAACTCCATGCTTAACATTTTGAGGCACTGCCAGGCTGTTTTCCAAAGTGGCTGCACCATTTAACATTCCCACCAGCAGTGTATGAGGATTCCAATTTCTTTGGCTTTTAAAGAACTCTCATTTACTGTAGGGAAAATAGTGGTGACTCTGGCTAATTGGAGAGTGCATATCCCGCCTGAAGGCGTTCAGATTACAATTAAAAAGCAAAACAAAACATTGTGCTGTCCAAACAAAACAGGTCTTGGCCAGATTGAGCCCTTGGCACCTGATTTGGAACTGCAGGTTCTAGTATACTTTTTTATTGAGTGGTACTTCTTGTAAGGTTTTAAAAATTGAGAGCAAAATTTTTAAAGTATAGTATACAAAAAGGTTTAAAGAATAAAACACTTTTATGTACTTGTCACTCAGTTTAGCAAATTGTTACCGGTTATCAATTAGCATTATCAATGTAAGCCTTCTGTGGACTGCCTCCCAGTGTTAACCCTTTTCTCTCCACCACAGTTAACCACTTTCCTGAATTTGGTTTTTTATCTTTCCAGTGTATTTCTTTACATTTTCTCTATGTATATTTGTAAATTATTTGCACAATATTATGGCTGCACAAATTCCTTTTTCTAATAAAAGATCAGATACGTGACTGAAAAAAAGATTGACTACTCATAAAGTATAATGCCTGATTTTCAAAGTAAAAAAAAAATTGTATTATAAGGAGCCAAAAATAATATCACAGGTTTATCTGGGGGAGGAAAGCTGAAAGTTGATATTTAATCAAATACTCTGGTCCTCCTTTTTTCCTCTTAAAAAACCAAAACAAAACAGAAGCTTTCTTCCCTCCTCATCTGTTGTTTGTGGTGAATTCCAAGCAAGGTGGCAGTGAAAATTGTAGTGTGCCTGCAGCTCTTTGAAGGGACTGTGGATCAGTTGAGCTGCGCCTGTTCGGAGGTGCTGCTATAAACACCAGAACCGAAACCGGAAAGGGAGAGAAATCTTCAGTATAAATTGTGCTTTTCTGTCTCTTGGCCAGTTAATCCGTTTTCTTCTTTAGCCCTCTCTGTTTTCTATCGCGCGCGTGTATGTGTGTATTAGCACTACAAGTATTAATATATTACCTTGGAGTTTTCCTTACAGTTCTTTCTTTATTACCCTGCCCTGCCAAGTACAAGATGTCAAGACCAGAATTTTGTAAAGTAGAAAACATTTGGAGAGTTAAACTTCAAGATCTTAATGAACCTGAACACTGATTTCTGTGGTATTTTGTGAAATGGCCTGTACTTTAGTACATGTGGGAGAGACTCTTCCCAACATGGATGGAATTAGCTGTAGATGACACAGATAGGCAGAGATTTTTCTTGTTTTATGGTAAAACTAGGGTGTTTCCCTCTCCTTCCTGTTTAGTCATGTTTAATCTAATAATTAATTAATAGTGTTGAAGGTTATAACTGCCAGTCTAGTGAGAACAATGTCTGAGATGTTGATCTCAACCAGCACTGGTCAGTAAGATCATTAAAAATCTTTTTATTCCTTCTGATTGTTTACTAGACATCAGTTTAGTCAAGATCGTTAGGTAATTAATGAGTGCCTAATATGAGCAAAGCACACCCAGTCCTTCTTTGAAAGTTCAAAGTACTCCGATCCTGGTAGATGAATGAATATATGCAGAATATATATATGTATGAATATATATATATAATCAAATATATGCAGAATTAAGTGAAGTTGATCCATGCACATACATCTCTCTTGCAAATGTACTGAGTAATGCTACTGAGGGGAGGGCCTTATGCCAATAATTGCTTTGAAATATGTGAAGTCATTATCAGACTGATTCCTTGTTAATGGAAGGCATCATTAGGTCATATTAGATAATGACTTTTTAAATTTCTCTACTGCTATATGGATGCTAATTTAAGTAAAAATTTTAATTGAAGGAAGTCATGCAAAATGTAATTCTGGTATGTACAATAGACCTGTTTGTTGTCGGTGCTGTGAAATGACTTGAATGAGGCTAATAATTCTGCCCAAATAGAATTTACTCCTCTGGGGAATAGTATGTGGTATGTTTTAATTTCATAAAGAGGCTCTTTCTAGGGGAGCCTGTCCAGCCTGATTATGTTAGAGTAAAGTGGGGAGAGCAGTGTTCTGTGTACTCAGAAATTTTAGGTGATTCCTCCCCTCCTTTTAAAAAAATACTCTGACCATTGAGTGTACACATCATTCACTACTTTTGAATATAATTGTGAAAATGAATCAAGGAGACTCTTAAAACCTAAAAAGATAATAAAATATGTCTGGTTGAATTCATATCATTGTATAGTTAGTAGCAGATAATCAAATAGCAATAAATACAGATTTTTTGTTGTTTTGCTAGCAAAGGCTAGTAGGTTGCTAAAATGAACTGTTTGATAGCTGATTAGTAAATCTATCTAAACAATAATTAGACTGTTATAGTAGAATTTGTGGCATTTTAGCACTGTCATTGGATATATAAATATCTCATGCTTTTATTGGTACAGAATAAACTTTTTTTTAATACAAGGAAAGAGAGTCTCTCTTTATCACTGTGTTTGAACTACTACTTGGACACTAACATTTGATATAATGAGGACTCAGGGTTATGTGTGTCTGGTTAGTTATAGATAAGTAAGGCATAGCTGATAGGAATTAAATGTTTTGAATTTCCCCAGAATTCCAGATTCAGCATAAAATTATCAGATAGTGTGTGAAATACTAGATAAGATATCTAGATATCTAATTACCAATAAAGTTTAGGTAAAACTATCAAGTGCCACTATTGAGGTTTTTAAAATTTGTTCTTTGTTCGTTTGGCAGTACTTTTTTATTAGGGCTCTTTGTCTCAGTCGGTAGTGTAGGAGTTGTTGCTAATATAAACCAGATACTGTATAAGAATCTAGACCTCTGTTTTAGAGATGGGGGGAGCAGTACTCCATGAGGAAGTGTGACATGAGAAACCATTCCAACCCCAAAAGTTACTGTATCACAGTACCTTAGGAATCTTTACCATCCATTCAACAGTTGAACATCAGCTCTTTGCCAAGTATCAAGCTAAGAGTTAGGATAATGTTTATTAATCCTTAGTTCCATTAAATTGTGGTTAAATTATTTTTAGCACACAGTGTCTATAAATATACTAGTAAAACAAAAACAAAGCAAAACAAAACTGAGAAGTTGAATTATTCTCTTGTGGACTTTGTAAGGTTAGACTTTTGCAGACTCAGACTTGAAATGATTCTATTGTTCAATTTTGAGCATTGTGCATTTTCTTATGAGGGTGATATTTAGCTAAAATGAAAAATGATTTCTTTTGCAAATTAGTAGTTTAAGGTTCTGGAACCCTTTACCCTTCTTCCTTAGAGTTGGTTAAAGAAGTGTCTTGTATGATGGCGAATTTCACTTTTGTTTCACTTTTATCAAACCTGATTTATATATGCTTATAACTGAATAAAAATTCTATAGAATGGTTAATAATTAAGAGTAATAAAAATATTTATCTTCATGTTTTGATCCATATATGAAACAAATCAATAATCCTTTTGTCCTACTGTTAGGAAAACTGAAATAGAACTTACATAAAGATCATTGAGTAGGTAAAGGTTGTATTTGCCATTTAATTTAAAAAACTTTTTGTTATGGAGAATTTAAAAGATATGCCAAGGTAGATGGAATAGTATAATGAACCCCCATGTGTCTGTCACTGAGCCCCCCAAACCACGAACACTTGGCTAATACTATCTATCCACATCTTCACCTCTTTCCTCTTTCCTGTATTATTTTGAAGTAAATCCCATTTTACCTACAAATATATATATTTTTTATCATTTTTTTTAAAATTTATTTTATTTTTTTATTTTTTTTGTTTATTGCAGTAACATTGGTTTATAACATTGTATAAATTTCAGGTGTACATCATTATACTTCTATTTCTGCATAGATTACATCATGTTCACCACCCAAATACTAATTACAATCCATCACCACACACATATGCCTAATTATCCCCTTCGCCCTCCTCCCTCCCCCCTTCCCCTCTGGTAACCACCAATCCAATCTCTGTCTCTAAGAAACGATGAAATCCAGCCATTTGTGACAACATGGGTGGACATTGAGGGTATTATGCAAAGTGAAGTCAGTTAGAGGGAGAAGGTTAGATACCCTATGATCTCACTCATCTTTTATTATTTTTAACATGACCGCGATACCATTATTACATCTAAAAAATTAACAATAGTTATGTAATAGCATCAGATTTTCAGTGTTCGCATGTCCAATTGTCTCATAAAATTTTTTCCCCAAAGTTTGTTTTGAATACCATCCAAATATGATCTACATCTTGGGATTGGATTATATGCCTTTTAATTTATTGGTTCCTTGGTTGTTGAAGAAAGTAGGTCATTTGTTATGTAGATAGATTAGTAAGCGAATTTATTGCAGAGAATATATTATCCTTATTTAGTCAGATGCCAAATCTTGCTATTTTTTTCTTGTGAATATTTTGATCCAGACATTCCTTTCCATTCTCTCTGACATTACCCTAGTTAAGGACCATAATTGCCTTATGTTTAGATTACAGTAGCCTTCTAACTGGTTTCTGGAGCCCACTAATACCGGAGTGATCTTCCTTCAAGCCTGCTCCTACTTCCTATAATCTATCTTTTGAATTTACAGCATTTATTATTTCTACTAATTAAGAAGTGTCACTGCCTGAGGAAATGAACAGACACTTCTCCAAGGAAGATATACAGATGGCCAATAGGCACATGAAAAGATGCTCAACATCACTAATCATCAGGGAAATGCAAATCAAAACAACACTAAGATACCACCTCACGCCCGTTAGAATGGCTATAATCACCAAGACAAAAAACAACAAATGTTGGAGAGGATGTGGAGAAACAGGAACCCTCATACACAGCTGGTGGGAATGCAAATTGGTGCAGCCTCTATGGAAAACGGTGTGGAGATTCCTCAAAGAGTTAAAAATAGAGATGCCCTATGATCCAGCCATCCCACTACTGGGAATCTATCCAACGCACCTGAAATCAACAATCCAAAGAGGCTTATGCACCCCTATGTTCATTGCAGCATTATTCACCATAGCCAAGAAGTGGAAGCAACCTAAGTGTCCCTCGACTGACGATTGGATTAAGAAAATGTGGTATATATATACAATGGAATACTACTCAGCCATAAAAAAAGACAAAATCGTCCCATTTGCAACAACATGGATGGGCCTGGAGCGTATTATGTTAAGTGAAATAAGCCAGAAAGAGAAAGACAAACACTGTATGATCTCACTCATATGTGGAATATAAACCAACACATGGACAGAGAAAACTGGACTGTGGTTACCCGGGCAGTGGGGGTGGGGGGTGGGCACAAGGGGTGAAGGGAGTCATATATGGGGTGATGGACAAACAAAAATGTACAACCCAAAATTTCACAATGTTAGAAACCATTAAAACATCAATAAAAAAAAAAAAAAAAAAAAGTGTCACTGCCTGAGTGACATCTTTTTTGTGTTTGTCCCACCCTGTTTTCTAATGTTTGTACTGTTAAGCTTTTTCCCATGTGTTTGAACCCACCTCCCCTTTAGATTGTGGCTGTTTGAAAGCCGGGACCACTTATTCTTTGTTTCTTGCAGTGCTTTGCAAGTAGAAGATGCTCAGTGTTTCCTGATTAATTATAGCTATTCTATTAGTGCTTGTTCTCAAAAGCCCCCTGGTCTGATATTACCCCCAATTAGTAGTTGGAAGGGTGATTTGTGAGTCTAGGGGTGTGATTTTATGAAGAGTATTTCTCAAGACAGTGGGAGGGCCTGATGAGCCGTCTCTGCCCACTGCACCATATAGAGTGCGGTGTTCTGGTAATAGATACAGTTCTCCGTTAGGTGCAGTCTCTTGTTTACTCCCATAGCACCACAGCTTTTGTCATTTTGACAACAACCTTTTGTTTCAGTGCTGTTTCATTGATTATATTTTAAGTTTGCTGTTTCCTAGTGACCTAATGTTAAGATTATACTGTAGGATAAATTTACTTTGGGAAGAATTTCCTGAAGATTAAATAATTCTGTTTGTAATATGTAGAATAGATGTTGCAAACTAGAGTGCCATAAGCTACCTTTACCCAAAGATGTGTTTTGTTTGGCCTGCAGTTTCGATTTAAAAATCAAGAGGTTTCGTATAAAAATTCAGATTTGCAGTTTTTCTTAACCCGAAAATCTGGCAACACTGGGCTTGCTGCCTCCCTTGACAAGGTCATGAGCTCTTCAGGTCCCCATCTGGTTGACTCCCTCATTTGTGTTATTTGCATAGCCCCTCTGGACCTTTCTGTTTACAACCCTTGGTGTAGGTTCTTACTGGCTTCAGTCAGAAAACATGTCCTTTCCTGACCTTGGACCTGGGGTATGGGTCTCACATTACTTTTGGAGACCATCAACCTCAGTACTCTGAATATGTTATGTTCTCAGTTTTTCTTTAGTGTATTAAGTTTAGCCGTGTGAATTCCATAATTGTTGACATGACTTTATAAATTACCAAGTGTTCAACTTAATGAGTTATATTAATTTGCAAAATGTAAAACAGTGCTACTCTTTTCACTAAATATATATTCATATTTATATATTTTGTTTTGGAGAATACTGTTATTTTTCTTAAGATATTATTTATGTTAACATGTAATACATCTTGCTATTTTTAAATGAATTAATAAAATATTTTAAAAGTGTCTCAGTTTTAATTTCTCTCTCTTTTTTTTATAATTTTATTTATTTATTTATTCATTCATTCATTCATTCATTCATTCCCCCAAAGCCCCAGTAGATAGTTGTATGTCATAGCTGCACATCCTTCTAGTTGCTGTATGTGGGACACAGCCTCAGCATGGCCAGAGAAGCCGTGCGTCGGTGCGCGCCTGGGATCCGAACCCGGGCCGCCAGCAGCGGAGCGCACGCACTTAACCGTTAAGCCACGGGGCCGGCCCCCAGCTTTAATTTCTAATTCAAAAAAATTTCCATAGGCTATAACCTGCATGAAAAAAGGCTTTTTAAAGTCTTCAGTAATATTTAAGAGTTTAAAGGAGTCCTGATACCAAAAAGGTTGAGAATCCCTGATCCTAAAGGATAATGTATTAGCCCAGGTAAATTAAAATTGTCTAAAGTACTCACCAAAATTTTAGAACATAATCAGTTTTCCTCTTATAAACCATCTCTAGGTCCCTGCAAAAGCCTGTTTAACCTCTGGTATTTCTGAAGTATATAGCACTATTTAAGACATTTTAAGCAAATAATTCTATGAATTCAGAGTTCCAGCTTAGAATGCCGAGAAATTTAACCTTCTACCTTTTAGGGTTGGGGGCCAGGGATTCCCTGGTTCTAAGCCTTTCTGATTGTTCTCTTGGTCTTGGTAGGAAAGTTTCTTAAGTAAATAGTGGGAAGAGAATTTGAAGAAATGAGATGGAATTTTGATGTGATTTGGAATTTTGGGAGGAGCTTTCAAATGAGATTCAGATGCTAGAGGGGTAAGAGAATGGGCAGTTGTGGAGAAGAAAACTTGGGTTTCTTGTAGATCAGAGGGGGATGGAATAATCCTACCTTCTTCCCTTTGAAGGGTAGACAACCTGGAAAAGAAGGTGCTATGCCCCAGATTCCTTTAGTCTCTCCTTCTCCCTCTTCTTTTCATCCATCAGTCACCCATTGGTTGCCCTCAGTAGAGGAGGAGGGAGGGACTCTTTCCTTCCTCTCTCCACTTTGGCTTACTCTATCCCATCATTATAGAGTCCTCACTTTATGTCATTGGAGTAATAAAACAATTAAAGCAAGATATGGGTGGGGAAGAGGAATTCTTTTGCTTTGGGCTGTGCTGGGATAGAGAGAGAGGTAGACAGTATGGAGAGAAATTCCCAACAGGTGTTAACAAGGGCAGGGGAATTCCCGGGCCACTTCAGTTGGGCAGCTGTCCAAGTAGGACAGTACGTATAGTCAGGACACACATCTTTTTATTCTCTAGTTGCAAATATCTGTCTTGTTTCTCCATCTATTTTTAGATCCGTTTGGGTTAGGAATTGAATCCTGTCTAATTATCCTTACAGTTAAATGATTTATAGGTATAGAGTATCTATATGTATTAGTATCTAGCATAGTGTTAGGCACACAGGTGCCCAAGCAATACTTTTTAGATTGAAAAACATCAGGTATATTGTCCTGTTACCTAAGAGGAGAGTGGAAAGTCCTCAGCATACATCTCATAAAATTTCCTTCATGGTGTAGAACTGGGACACGTTCTAAAAGTGGTGCAGGAGTATAGAGACAAGATTAGATGTTATTTTAACTGTATGTACTGGTTATTGGAGGGACTTTGGCCTGGAGTTTCCAGTGCCTAAAGAGGGCTAGCTCTGATGGCTCTTGTGGTCTCTGCTGTACCTTTCAAGAAGGAGCTCTTCTGGGCCTGAGACTCCCAGGGAAGGTCTATTTTTCATTGTGTGGGTTATGTGAATTTCCTGTGTCTGCCAGGATATTAAAGAGGACAGAAAAGGCAGGAAAGGGGTATATGTTAAAATTGACCTGAAAAAAAGCGAGAGACCTTTGACAAATCAAAAATCTGCTTACTGTCAACAATATGGAATTATTTGACTGTAAATTTATGTCAAAAAGTTTACAGTAATTTAACAAAAAATTTAAAAATATTCCTAAGTAAAAAAAATAGATAACTGTAAAAATTTCAGATGTCAACACAATGTAGCCACTGTGAGGGAGAAAAGGATAGCAAGACTAATTTTATTATTCTTTTTTATTCAGAAGTATAGTAATTCAAATTTCAGGATATCTGTTTTTATGTAGCTGGAACTTACAGATTCTTTGGAAGCTGAATGTGTAATGCATAAGCAGTTTTGATTGGAGTTCTTTGTTTTGCAAACTGGGTTTTAAAAAATTTTTATTTTATGTTCTTAGCTGTTTTTTTAAATTGTTAGTTTATTGAAGTCATAATAGTTTATAACATTGTGAAATTTCAGTTGTACATTGTTATTTGTCAGTCACCATATATATGTGCCCCTTTACCCCTTATGCCTACCCGCCAACCTTCGTCCCCTCTGGTAACCACTAATCTGTTCTGTTTATCCATGTGTTTGTTTATCTTCCACATATGAGTAGAATCATGCAGTGTTTGTGTGTCTCTGTCTGGCTTATTTCACTTAACATCATACCCTCAAAATCCATCCATGTTATTGCAAATGGGACAGTTTTGTCTTTTCTTCTGGCTGAGTAGTATTCCACTGTATATATATACCACATCTTCTTTATCTGTTCATCAGTTGATGGGCACTTGGGTTGCTTCCACGTCTTGGCTATTGTGAATAATGCTGCAATGAACATAAGAGTGCATAAGTCTCTTTGAATTATTGCAAACTAGGTTTTTAATGGCAGTTTTATGCAATAATACATATAGATCTAAATTTCCATTAAGGCAAAGCTTTTCCTTTTTATTTTTTAGATGGTATAACCATCTAAAAAATTATCAGGTGTTTTAAAAAATAAATTTTACCCTATGAAGTGAAAGCCGTCGTAAGAATTTGTGCATAGTAGCTACTGTTCTTATAATTGCATTTTATTATTTTGTTAAACTTCTGCATAGAAAATTGGGTGACTTGATGTTTTGGTCATGTCTAACAAATAAACTTCCTTGTTCAACTTTATTCTCATTAAATGTTACCACAACAGAAACCCCATATGTAAGCAAAATCTTTGCCTGTTCAGTTATTACTCCCACTTAGTCACTAGTCCAGTCATAGGCACCCTTGCAATCTGCTATTTTCTTTGGGGAATGGAAACTGCAGTATAATGGGAGGAACCAGACATTGTATACACATTTGGTACTATTTCACATTAGTCATTCTAATTAAGTTATATAAGTAGCACAGGAAAACTCTATCGTGTGAAAATCCTTTCTCTGAAAGTTAGATTTATTAGGACTGAACCCATATGCTAGCCTTTATCCACTTACGTCAGGAAGGATGCTTAAAAGTAGGATACTGGGACAGAGACTGGTTCAAGATGAAGTCATACCTTGGCACTGAACTAGGGTAGGGCTTTGTGCCTTGCCATTTCCGTAAGCTTCACTTAAGTTTTCTGGCTCTGATTTCATGTTTATCTGCCATATCTGACACCTCTTATGTGCCACTTCAGATACTCTTGGCCTCATTCTCCCCAGAGCCTTTGATTGCTTTTCAACCCTGGCTGTTGCCAGCTCAAACTGGACCCTGACCAACTTCACGTGGACATAATCTGATGCCTCATGCCTTGCTCCCCTTCTGCTTCCCTGGAACTGTACTCCGTGATAAGCCTTAGGCTTTGCTTTCTGAGGAATCCGTGCTAAGAATGTCCTTTTTGTATGCCTCTGGTCTGTATACTAATGGGTTCTCTTGCTTATGTATCTGACTGTCAGTTGATCTGATCTGTTTTGGCCTGACCCAATACTACTAATAATAAAGAACTGAACTTAAAATTAGGAAGAGGATAGGTCTGTTCTTGGAAGAGAAGATTAATTTTTAAATTTATCAGCCTCCTAAGCATTAGAAAGGATCTAGAATTGAGGTGCTGCCAGTAAAGTTTAACCATCATCATTGTTTGTAAGGGTAGGAAGAGGCAAGAGTTGGTTGAAGGGCATCAGAGAAGTACAATTCAGAGTAGGATTTGAGTTCTGGCTCTACCAGTTACCAGCTGTGTGGCTTTGGAAGTTTACATCACCTCTCCGAGCTTCAGTTTCCTTTTCTGTAAATCTAAATGGTAATACCATGATAAGGATCTTTTAGGATTGCTATGGGCATAGGTGAGTTATTTATGTAAAATGCCTGGCACATGGTAGGATGCTTAGTAAACGTAGCTCCTGTTATTCCTTGATTTGTTTATTCTGATCAACTTTCTTTACAAAAATTTTATTCATTAAAATATGTCATATTTTGAGTAATATTTTTTTCAAACAACACTGGCACATAGATACTTAGTAAACATTTATTGGCTGGGTTAGACATGTAGTAAACTAGCATGTCATGTTCCTAATAACAAATAATGCCCTTTTGCTTTTAATTGGCAATAATCTTAGATGACTTAGGCTGTAGTTCTAAGTGTAGTTTCTTAACCCTCCAGATAGCAACTGCAAGATGTTTATTTCAGGGGTTGTGGGTTTCCTCTGAAGAGCATCAATTTGCATAATATTGCCCAGAGTTGGTTTCCTTGTTCAGAGCAAAGAGCTATTATTATTATAGTAAAAGGAACTCAGTGGTCAAGGTCTTTGAACACTTAGAAGGTGTAAGTTGCGCAGAGACAGCTGGTACAGAGTTCTTGGAAATACAAAAAGTGAATAGAGAATTTAGTTTTTGGATCTTCTCATTGATAAATAGCATTTATTATAGGCATTATTATTGCTTATAGTGTGTTGGATCCTTTGCAAGGGTTTTACCTATAGGTACAACAAAAGACATAGAACAGAAGATATGGGCACCATGATTATCTCAAAATGTTCAGAAGGGGAATGAGGCAGGAAGGTGTGAGATGACTTCCCGAGATCACACAATTAATAAGTGGCAGAGTTGGGATTTGAACTCAGGTCTGCCTGAGCTCATCTCTCCAAAGCCAAATGAGCTCACTGCTTCTAATTACCTTCTAAGACTGTGCAGAAGAGTTTCTTCTTGATGTTTAAACATTTGAAAAAATATAATTGATTAATTCAGATTAGAGCAAAACTGTAGGCATTCAACAATTATTGATTGCTATCCAATGTATGCAGCCTTGGCAAGGTGTCTGATAAGGGAAAGATAGAAATGACATACAATTTTGTTTAAGGAACTCGAATTCTGGCGTCAGGGAAACTCATACACAGCTAAGTGTATTACATTCATTCATTCATTCAATAGCTGTTCATTGAGTGATCTCTGTGTGTGTCAGGATAGTGTTGACCCTAAGAAAACAATGATGAATGAAAGGAGATTTGGTCCCAGGCTTCATGGAGCTTATTAGTCTAGCAGGGGTATTATGAACTAACTGATCTAAAGCTAACTGATGATTTTGGTCATTTTGATAATCAGGTAGTATGATTAGAGCTCCGTGACAGCTTACAGGCCTTCTTCCCCATAACCAAAGGGGTATATTACAATGAAATTCTGACTGAATTCTGCCACATGTTTATTAGCAGGCAGGTACAACATGAGTCATACAATCTGTTCCTATAGGCTCAATGAAGTCAGGCTCTCAGACAAGCACCTTGCTAGAATGTTTCCCTTGAGACAAATGTAGCGGGATTCGGTACCATCTGGTTAGAGTTACGTTACAGAATCTGAATTCAGGTCTGGATAGAGCCCTAGGCCAAGACCGCTACTCCAGTGGCACAGAATGCTAGGTTGATGAGAGTCTTATACTTTGTTCTCCCAAAAATGGAGGTACCTGTATAATGTTTCTAATCAGTCTACATAGTTTTAATTTTACTGGTGAAAAAACTATTTCTGACCTTCCTTGTGCTGATTAACAAACCTTCTAGTGTTGATCAGAAAAAAAGATAGCTGAAGGCATGTAAAACCTGCTTCTAGAGCAGAAATTCTTAACCTATTTTTGCCATGAACTTCTTTGGCAGTCTGATAAGGTCTGTGGACCCTTCTCAGAATAATCTTTGAAAAATGTAAAATGCAAAGGATTACAAAGGAAACCAAATATAACGAAACATAGTTATCAGAAATATTTTTAAAGATGTGTGATACAGTAATATGTGCTTCATTACTGTATTAACAAGACATAGTGTTGGGAATAATTGCTTTAATTTCAAAGTTGTGATGAATGTAAATGCAAAATATTTGCAATAATTGTAATGTGATATGAAAATAGCTGTGATTTCTATTAGTGACAGTGTCACTGTTAATACTGTAATTTATTACCTATATTAATAATTGAGGGTAATCAGTTAGATGTTAGTGAAAAATAAAATTATAACTTTTTTCCCATCCATCTTCATAGATCCCTATTCATTCTATACAGTTTAAGAATCCCTACTCTAGAGTGTGCAATCTTTTTTTTTTTTTTTTTTTTTGGCTAAGGAAGATTTGCCCTGAACTAACATCTGCTGCCAATCTTCCTCTTTTTGTATGTGAGCCGCCACCACTCGTGGACACCTACAGATGAGTGGTGTAGGTCCACACCCGGGAACTAAACCCCTGCTGCCGAAGTGGAGTGCACTGAACTTAAGCACTAGACCACCAGGGCTGGCCCTAGAGTGTGCATTCTTGATTAGAATCTTTCTTATGCTACCTAATCAACCCTGGAGTGTATGTCTGTGATTAGAATATCAAATGTTAACTAATTTTCCCTACATGTGGATTAAAACTAACACCTACATTTCTTACTATTTTTCTTATTTTGCATAATTTAGTAGAGATGATGAGACTATAAATAACGAATACAAAAAGTGTGTGAAGAGTTCCATAGGAGAGAGCTGTGAAGTGCTATGGGATTATGCCAAAGTATTTTAAAATAACAAGACACTCTTGTCTAAAATAAAGACAATATGATAAGAAGATCTAGACAAACATGAATGCAGTCATGTATGCTATGGGTGTTAGAAAAAAGTGGGGAGAAAGAATGAAAGTTGTAATTACTGTAATTCTTTAAAGTTGAAAAAGACATCATAGAAAAATATATGATTAGGGCTTTGTTCTGTTTGGTTCATAAATAAACATATTTTAGATATAGAGAATAGCATGACGGTGGGGGTGGAAGGTGCAAAGGCGGAGTAGAGCCACACATGAAAGAGGGGAAGGCAGAGAACGTTCTTCCACACATGAGTGACATAATTATCCAGCCATGGTTATAAGCGCTTTGCACATGTTATTTAATCCTTACAGCAGTCCTATTATTATTTGCATTTTACAGATGGAGAAACAGGCATGGAGAGATTAAGTATCTTGCCCAGAGTCAAAACTAGGCCTATCTGGCTCCGCTGCACTCAAAATGACTCAATACAAGATTACACTGATGACAGTGCGGAGGATAGGTTAGGTGGGGGCACGACTGGAGAAAAGAAAATGAGGTCAGAGACCATTAAAATGATACTGGCAAGAGATGGTAAAGGTGGCCTGAACACTGAGCGTTAAGAACAGGTGAAAAGAATTTTCCAGCTTGGAAATCTACTCGTTTATTTTTTCAAGTTAGACAACATCCACAAAATAGGAAATGAAGGTCCAGTGTTTCTGATAGGGATTTTTATCAGCTAATTTTAAATATATACTTGGCTGGATCAATTCCTGTGTTATAAGTATCTCTCCCTGACTGAAGAGTGTTCATTATGGGCAGGCTTTTATTATAATCACCAGTTAATGTTTACAGTAAGCACCCTCTTAGCCACTTGTCTAGATAGAACTCCAGTGGAAAGTTTCCGAATGTTACATTGTATGGTGACTAAGCTTACAGTTGTAAAAGATACACCTTGTTATAGCAAAGGAAACATTAAAAATCTGTCTTATTTGCTAGCAGTCAGTTTGAGAAAACAGAGAAGTGGGAGGGAAAGTTTTAGATCCAGGGCAGGCTAACAATACATTCAGGATGTGCAGAGGATTGATTCATCTTTGATGTAAAATACAGCAAACACCCCAATGAGTCCTGACTTCTTAGGCCAGGAAAAGAGGTTCTGGGCACTGTAGTGAGTTCTGTAATAAACAGATGCAAGAGGGCTCCAAAAATGTGAATTTACGTGACTGCCTGGTAGATAAATAACTGAGGTCTGTAGTTCTCCACATCATAGACGATTGGAGCTAAGTGGGAGTTTATAAAACATACCTAACCCACAGTCTGCATTTACGGAGAGGCCAAGTCAATTGGCTCCTGGTCACAAAGCTTTCTGTCGGCTGCATCCACGTTCAGCTTGTGGGAGCCTCTGGGCAGGTTTCCCTCATCCATGCAGTGCTTCTAGCTCTTTCATCACTTTCACAGGCTCTGGAAAGATGCCTCTTGATCTCAAACTCCTGAAATTTCTGGTCAGAAGTATTATTGTTTTGTTTAATTTTTTTTTTAATTGTTTTCCTCCAAAGCACCAGTGGATAGTTGTATGTCATAGCTGCACATCCTTCTAGTTGCTGTACGTGGGACGGGGCCTCAGCATGGCCGGAGAAGCGGTGCGTCGGTGCAGGCCCGGGATCCGAACCTGGGCCGCCAGTAGCGGAGCGCGCGCACTTAACCGCTTGGGCCACTGGGCTGGCCCTAAAGCATGTCTTAAGATGAAATCATTTTGTCACATAATATTCTTTTGTCAAAGGTATAGTGAACTTAACAAGATTTGATTTTCTCAACCTGTTCTGAGTTTCAGAGGTTAAGCAAGGTTCCACTAAGTGAAACAATAGCAAGTGTAATTAACTTGGTAAGTTGTGATAAAGTCTTTGGCATCTATCCAAGAAACAGACAATGAGGACTCTCTGACCTGGGTCACAACTCCTTTTTGCAAGTCAGGTAGTTTCCAGTTCTTTGCTTTCAGGTGACCTAATTGGTTTATTAGCTTATAGATAATTAAAAATAACATTTGATGTTAGATCTTTATGTGATTTTTTTTTTTAGGCGTGTACCATTGCAGGAATGTACAGATTTGAGCAACGTTGCTATAACAAACCTCTTTCCAGTTCCATCTCCTTATATATTTGACCAAGGTTTTCAGTGCTTTACTTCTGCACAAAAGAAAATAGGAATAAAATTAATGCTCAGTGCTATCTTGTTTTAGTAGTAAGTTGTTGTCATCCCGTGGATACATTTCATTAAAAGATGCTTTTCCAATACAGTTTTTACTTTTTATGCTTATCAAAATTTGTAATATATTTCTTTTGTTTTGATTGATTGTGTGCTACTAATAATTATATTGATAGCTCAATGCAGAAGAAAAGTAACCAGAAAAATTTAAAGTTTTAATTTATGTAGATATTTTTGCAGAAAAGAATGATAGAGTGGTTAACAAAAGACTGTACATTAGGGTAAAATACTTTTGCAGAAAGTGGAATGGAAATAGTTCATGGGAAAAAAGTAAAGATATAAAATTACTGACTATTAAAGAAGAGTTTTTTCATTTAAAAAATAGTTGATAGCATTGATAATAAAATATCATTACCCCAATTTACAAAAATTTATGGTACTTGGATACCGATGGATATATTTAAAGGAATTTTATTTTAAAATACAGTATTTCACAAATTATATCCTTTGCAGCTATTTGAAGTCATTTTTGAAAACTTTTATATGTCAACTTAAACATGTACGAGGAGTTACAAGGTTTTTTGGGGCTAAATGAGCAAAAAAGCCTGAAGAGTACTCTAGGTAATGTGCACATACGTTGATTTATCAGTCTTAGACATATATTCACTGACTCCCTGAAGAAAATTTAACTTATATGTACACCCTTTTTACCTCTTCTCCTACTGTTTGATTTTTATATTATTTTTATTTCTTCTGTTGGTCATTTCTTTGATGTTTTTACATGACATACTGACACCTGTGTTTCTTATTAAATCAACTTTAAACGTTATCTCTTCACTCCTTGACCAAGATGAAGACCCTTCCCTTTTTTTATCCCCTTTCACAGCCCACTTGCTTTATTCATAAGTTGACATTATATTATCTGCATATATTTATGTATCCATCCATCTGCCTACCCATCTGCCGGCCTGCGCGCACATCCATCTAACCGTCCATTTCTCTTTGTCTCTATCTCAGTGCTAGACCAAATAGTGTGTTAGGATTGCTTGTCCTTCTCTGGGTTCATTATCATAACCCACTGGCTATTTGATGGAGTGTGTTCTAGCATAAAGTTTAAACAAATTCTCTTTTCTTAAATTCCATCAGTTGCAACAGATTGTACCACATTTGCTTTATATTTGGCCCATGACTCGCTTGAATAGCTTTTTGTTTTTCCTGCAGTTTTGTTTATTTTTTTATTCTGTCTTTAGCATATTCTTAAATTTTTCCTCTCAAATTCTTAGCTATACCATTCTGTTAATTTCCTCCAAAGATCTCTGTCTGAGAGCCTTCTGTCTTGTGGTTGTTCTCTAGACCTGCTCCTATATAACTATTATCTGGAATTCAGTGAGGAATAATTAACATTTTCTGGCTCTTTTTAATTTTTAGATCATGGTTTCTTAAGGAAACTGGTAGTTTAGAGTCTAATGTGTAGCAATATGGGTAGGACAAGATGTTGACAAAGAATATACATAGGAAAAGTGGTGTCTGGAGATTTGAGGAGAAGTTTCTAAGGAAAGATTTTATTTTAGACAGGATGTAGCCATGGTTAACCTAACTCCTGGTCTCTCATTTCAATAAACATTCATTGAATGCCTACAATTTGGCAGGCACTGGGCTAAATTTAGGTGCTGAGACATCAAGATGAAGGAGCTGGTGTGGAGACAGCAGGCACAGAAGCACCTGTAAGCAGTTGATACAATGTAATACATGTTATAAGGAAACATATCAAGGAATTCTGGGAACCTTATATTTTCATCCTTAATATCCCACCCAATAAGCACGAGGTATCTCATCCAATAAGCACGATGTAACTGTGCTCATAATGTCCCAAGACGCAATGGGTGTTTCAGATAGGAAACAGGTTTAAGAAGTTCAAGGAGGGCTGGCCCCGTGGCTTGGCGGTTGAGTGCACGCACTCCGCTGCTGGGGGCCCGGGTTCGGATCCCGGGCGCGCACCGATAAGTCGCTTCTCTGGCCATGCTGAGGCCGCGTCCCGCATACAGCAACTAGAAGGATGTGCAGCTATGACATACAACAATCTACTGGGGCTTTGGGGGAAAAATAAATAAATAAATAAAATCTTTAAAAAAAAAAAAGTTCAAGGAGGAATCAACTGATACCTATAAAAGAGAGGGAAGGGGGAGGTGGTATTAGGAAAAGCTGCTAAACTTTAACATTTATTATTAGTGAGTGATAGATCTGATCAATACAGCAAAGTATAATGAACCGTCTTGGGGAGTGTATCCTGACAGCCCTTGAAAAAACCTCTGGAAAAACCCACACTATTGCAAGTGAATTTCCAATTGGTGGAATATGACTAGGGAGATTTTAAACTAGGCACCTTAGTGCCTTGTCTTCTCTGGACCAGCTCTTATTCTGGTTTTCTTCAAACTAGTTCGCTGAAGAGTGAGTAAGATATTTGCATTGTCTTGTCGTCATAGCCAAAAGGCATTCCTCTCCTCTTACTTTTGAAAGAGATTCTTTCTCTCTGTTGGGATTTTAGGAAGCCCATACACAACACCTCCTTTTTCTCCCCACCCCAATTTTGAACTGAGGTAGTCATGGGGATCAGTAAGATAGAGAGATACAAATCAAAAATAAAAACACTAATACCTGGTGCTCAGTATGTGCCAGGCACTGTTCTTATCTTCATAGCAGTCCTATGAAATTGGTTGTCTTATCTACTTTTTACAGATAAGGAAAACTGGAACGTGGAGAGGTTAGGTTAGTTGCCCAAGGTCACATAGTAAGTAGTGGAGCCTGGATTCAAAATCAGGCAGTTTGATTCCAGAGCCCAATCTCTTTACTACCACTGTGTTGTCCTGCATCTCACTTCACCCCGGTTACTGATGGAGCTGTTGGAGAAAATGGCCAAGTAGGTTCCCTGATCCCTCCGCCCTGAATTACAGACTTAGCCAGGCATAGGCAGCTGGACAGCTAGCTGCAGGCCTCCCTCGTTCAATGGAGGAGCAGAGCCTGTGTACTCAGTTCCTTCCCTTGAACACCACTAATTTGATAATTCACCCTTCCTTTCCTCAGGACAGAGTGGGGGGGCTTAGAGGCATCAGGAGCATTACCTGGAGTTCTTACATGGAAACATGAGCAATGAGGAATAAAATATCCTCTCTGTACACTCTCCGTTCGTTTAAGACCACGTCTTTTTTGGGGAGTTAGGATAGGTTGAGCTGGAGCTGGAGAGAGGCAGCCCTCCCCCAAACAAGGTTTAACCCAAGCGCCTGGAGCTCACACAGCGTCGCTCTGTGCCACTGTGTATACTTATCCACGTAGGTTTCCCTAGGTTGTAGCCCACTTTCTTATGCTGACCACTTCGTTTGAAGGCAAGGGAAAAAACAAACAACAAACAAAAACCCCAAATCAGGTCATTTTTAACAAACATCCTTCCTGAAGTTTCCTGAAACAAGCAAAGTTGTCTTTAACTTGTTCTTCCACATCATTTGCCATAGAGAGAAAGAGAGGCAGAATATTCAAGTAGAAACAGTGTAGTTTTAGGATGAGAACAAGTGCAACTGAACAAATTGTTTAATCTCTCTGTGCTATTCTTTCTTATTACTGTATAAAATAGAGAGTGTAAGACCTATCATGTAGGGTTGGTGTGAGGATTAGAGCTAAAGTGTACCAGGTATTTGACCCACAGTAACAAAAGGTAGCTTCTGTTGTTAATAAAGATATGAAAAATACAGACTTAAATCTGTTTAATGCTTAAAAACAGTATTACACAAGCAAGTTTCTTAGGCAGGTCTCTTTTTAACACTACTGGGAAATGGGAATCCTGATGTATATTTGGATATTTCATCTGGTTATCTGCAGACGCCCTCATGTATGAAGGTGAGTGCACAAAACTAATTTGCAAGTATACCTCCTATATGCAGTACTGGTTACTGATATGTTGTATACAAATTGAGTTTTAAATTTAAATTCATGTCCTCATTTTTAAAATTTTATTTCCAAGAGTCTAAATTTGCATTCAAGCTTCCAATGCTTTTTTATTTGTCTTTTAAGTTAATGCATTCAAAGATTGCTGCTGCTTTCTTCAAAACATTTTAGCTTAGTTGAAGACTATCATAAATTCTGGAAGCATACTGTTTCTTTAAGAGTTAGTTGGTCATATCTTGGGACATGAAATAATTAAAGGATATTGGTGTTTTTATTCTTCTCTAAGATACCCCGCCCCTGCTGTGTTGCACCAAAATTGATGTATTTTGCTTGTCTGTAAAATACAGACCTTTTGGCTGTATTTTGACTTGGCTTGACAAGTAGGCTTGACAAGTCTTTTCTACCTGTATCCTCCTTCCCCCCTTCCCCACGCACCACTTAGTCTACTTGTGGATTGGAACACATCTCCTTGAGGTTTGTTTGCCTATTCAGGAAACCAGACTTTACGAGAGAGTTGAAGGAGGACCAAAACAAAAACAATAAAATCCAATGCAGGGAAGGAAGAGCCACCATACAAAATTTACTTTAGCAGCTTGGTCCTGGAAAGATAATACAATGTTGATGATCTCTGAAGACCTACATGTTTTGGTTTTGTCCCTTCAGCAGAGTATTGCTTCTGCTTTGGTTTGAATCCCCAATCTAGTTTTTAATTGTTGACCTTGAGCAAGTTACTTAATCTTTCTGAGCCTCAGTTTCCTCACTTATAAAATGAGGATGATGATAGAATCTATCCTTTAGGGTTGTTTTGAGGATTAAAGAAAATAATACATGGATTGCACTTACAGTAGTGTTTGGACCTTGTAAGAGCACAAACGTTTATTGAATCTAGGTTTGAACCTAGTCTGCCTAGCTCCCAAGCCATGTTCTTTCCCCCATGTACATGGCATTGCACAGCAGTGTGAGTAGATTATGTAGGTGGTAGGCCCATCTAATCACTGAAGTAGCAGAGGTTTGATGAGGTTAAGTGACTACTAGAGTCACAAATGCAAGGTAGAACCAAACTGAATGGAGAGTTTCTACCTGCAAGTGTGGGGTACTTTTCCTTACAGCGTTGTGAAGACAGTATCTTCAATATCTAATGTTTGTTATCTTACCAACTGCATTGCAAGCTTCTTGAGGACTTTGGCTGTTAAGTCTGGGTGCCATCTGATTATAGGTGCTTAAATAGTTAGAAACTCGAGACTCAGTGTAATGAAGATTACTTTAGCATAATGATTGAGGTGTATGTGTTGAGTCATCCAGTGTGGACATTAGTAATTAAATATAATTTAGTAAAGTAAACTTATATATATTGAGCTTGGTACAAAAAAGATTGGCCTGAATTTCAAATGAGCAGTTTTGCACATATGGACCATAAAACAAGTATTAAATGTGAAGTTAAATATATGCTGACCATATTGACCCAGCAGTTTTACTCTTAGGTATCCAAGGGAAATAAAAATGAGTGTCTACACAAAGACTGTGAAGGAGTTCAAAAGTGGCTAAACAGGTAAAGGGAATGAATGAAATAATAGTTAGAAATGGTACAGAGAAATAAGTATGACTGAGAATAAAGAAAAAGTGTGAATTTGATCAGGAGTTTGTCAATTCTCATGATAGTCTAAAAATATGGATAGAAACTAGATTGTGAGAATTTTTCTGTTCTCTAAAGCGAAATATAAACACATCTTACAAGACCCCTAACCTCATTGGTCGTTACGGAAATACAAATTAAAATTTCAGTGAGATGCCACTTCACACCCACTTGAATGGCTGTATAAGACAGACAGCATTAAGTGATGGTGAAGATGTGGAGCAATTGTAACTCTCACGTATTGCTGGTGAGAATGTGGAACAGTACATACACTTCGGAAAACAGTTTGATTGTTTCCTAAAAAGGTAGATATACACCTACCCTATGACCCAACAGTTCTTCTCTTAGGTATCTGTACAAGAGAAATAAAAATAAATGTCTACACAAAGACTTGTTCTTGAATGTTCAAGCAGCGTTATTCATAATAGCCCCAAACTGGAAACAATCCAAATGCCTATCACCTGGTGAATGGATAACCAAAATGCAATTCAGCAGCAATAAGAAGGAACAGAGAACTTAGAACATGCTACAACGTGGATGAACCTCAAAAACATGCTAAGTGAAAAACACCAGATGCAGAGGACCACATATTGTATGATTCCATTTATATGAAATGTCCAGAAAAGATAAAGGACAGAAAGTAGATCAATGGTTACCTGGGGTTGGGAGTAGGACCTGGGAGTGACTGCAGTCAGGCATGAGGGAACTTTCTAGAGTGATGGAAATGTTCTCAAAGTAGATTGTGGTGAGGGGTACACAACTCGATATGTTTACTACAAGTCATTGAATTGTTCACGTAGAATGGGTGATTATATGGCATATAAATTATATTGCAATAAAACTTAAAAAACTACATAAACATATTTAGAATATGTTAGGTTTTTTATATCTTTAAAACTATTGCATTTTTAAAAGACATCAGAATTGGTAACTCTTAAGAAGTAGCCGAGGTTTTAACTGAACTTTCACTCCTCTGTGATTTAGTATCTAACTCCTCTTCCCAGCCTTCCTTCAGCAACCAGTCATTGGCAAATTCCTGCAAAGTGTAAAGAAACCTGGGGTGACTATGCAGTGTAGTTTGAGGAATCCTTTTTGTCTAATACAGGAGTTTCTTTGGTTTGTTTGGGCTTCTCCCTGGCTCTTGCTGGTCCAGGCATTTTTGGTTCCTCAAAATATCTATCTCTACAGCTTTGTTCTTAGGCTATAAAATGTTGCCACTTCTGCTAGTGGCCTCAATTTAATCCTTAATCCTTTTTCCTCTTTCTGTATCTTGACTCTTTATTCCACAAATGACCAAGGCTTTTATTAATTTATTTTGCCTTCTTTGTTATTCCTTTGCCTATTAAAGTCAGTTTTTACAAACATGAAAATGATGGAAACATGGTATATTTTTGGTGACGTAAAACTTACTTCTTTTGGGAAATGTTAGCATAAGGTGAACGAACACAATTCCTGCTTACAGGAAAAAAAAAGAAGAAGAAAAAGGCTGTCATAACTGTACAATGAGTAATAGGTGTCTTTTTTCCTTCAAATTTCAGGCTTACTTTTAATAGAACATTGGTAGAATATTTGGGTCTGTGACATGTAGTAGGTAAATCCCAGTTAGTTTTTGAGAGAAGAGATTAATACTAATACTGTAATTAAAATGGATTAAAAAATATAAAAATTCAGTTTGGAGCTTTACAGTGAAAATATTCTGTTCACCTGGTCGCATTTGTCTTTGTAAAGCTTTCTAAGTAATTTCCAAATATCTTATTTTGAATTGCTTTGTTCTCTGACACATTTAGCATTATTTTAATGTTTTATGATTTTTCTCAGCACATTCCCTCCAGTAGTACCTCAGATTATGAAATTTCTTTTAATGAGGAGCAGGAGTGTTGTGATTCCTTAGTGATGTTCTCCGTGAGCTTGAAACGGGGAAGTGGCTGTCTGAGTGCCTTGTGTTTACTTCATTTTTGTAGCACCTGGCAGTTTGAATGTAGGCTTTGGATCAGGCAGATCCTAGTTTGAATCTTAATTCCACCTTCACTTTAGCTGTGTTAATTTCTGAGTGCTAATCAACTCAGGTGTAAAATGAGGATACTATCTTGTAGGGTTACTATGTTAGATATGGTGCATGTAAGTACTCAATATAGTGCTTGGTGCTCAGTTATTATTCCATAAAAATAATTTTATGCTAAGCTTGTATCTGGACGATTCCAAGTTAGACTAGTCCAAATTGAATGAGCTTTTGCCTCACCTTTCGTTGTTGTGAGTGGAAACTCCTCATGTGTCATTTACTTGTGATGAGCTGGAGCTTGGCTTGTTTTTAAGCTTTGTTAGGTTGGGGCCAGAGTAACCTTTATTCTAGAGTGAGTTTAGCCCAGCTCCTAAATTTTGGCCTTCCTGGGCTCTATACCAAATGCTACCCTAGTGTTCAGGGAGATCTTTCCACTGTGGCTGGTTATAACTCATGTCTCCAAGCCCCGTGTGTGTTCTGGAAATTGTTCAGTGTACACTGCTTCTCCAGTAGTAGTTCTTTCCTAGATAGTTTTTATGGTCTCTTGGAGTCTCTTTCTGCATGTGCAATTTAGTATTTAGTCAAAGACAGAAGGAGACTCCATGCAGATTCCTGGAGTTCTTCCTCTGGATTGCTTCCTTCTCTCTGGCCAGCAAATTCCAGCTGCCTCAGTTTCTCAGATGTCCAATCGCTATCACCTCTGCTCAGGCCGCTGGGTTCTGGCTTGGGTTCCGTCTTGCTGTAGCAAGTGTCTCTAGGTAGAAAGCCCGGGCAGTTATAGGGCCCACCTCAATGGCTTTCCTTCTCTCCAAGATCATAATCCTACACTGCCTGTTATCCATTGTCTGAAAACATTTGCTTCATATCTTCTGTCCAGTTTTCTTGTTTATGACAAGGAGGGCTAGAACCAGTTATTCGGTCATGGCTAGAGTTTTGGACTTCTATTAACTACCTTGTTGAATATTGAGGAGAAACATTTTCTGCTGATTCTATGGCAAACAATAATTGGAAGTCAGTGTGCTCTACAGGGCTCTTATAGCAAATGGTGCTTTTGTGCAAATTAGGAGAAGGTGGCCCCTCTGGCCAGACCGATTAGAAACAAGCATCCCTTCTAAGCTGTCGCAGCCTTGGGAGAAAGTAAATGATGCTTTGTCTTTGAGCCCCTTCCTTTGCTGTGACCCCTTTAGTGCTTGGCCACTATAGCAGGGGCTGTGCCTCAGCCGCTGCTGCTCCTCTGAGCAAGGTGCCTTTTTGAAGTACACAGACATACAGCTGAACGCCATGGCCAGTATTCTGGCTTTACCGGGTACAGCTCTTCCTCCAGCAGCATTTAGTGTGTAAATTGCTGGGGGGCAAATGAAAATTAATACTGGTGTTCTAGAACGTTTGTACTCCTCTACTTGTACGTCATATGTTAATGAAAACTTTCTGAAAAATTCTTTTTCTATATTCCCCATTCAAAAGAGGGGTTAAATAAATTTGGCAACAAGTTAAAGGAAAAAGATGAGTAAAAAGGTCACTCATGTTATTTTATTTTGAATCACCATGGTAAGAAAAAGTCTCAGGAACTCTTTTTAATAAATATCTTAAGACCAGATATTTCCTTTTCGGTTCTCATTGGTTTGTTTGAAGCAAATGTTATCTGCCACACACTTTTTGTTTCTGTCAAACTAAACAAAATGGAGTGCTATAAATTTGGGGGGAAGATGATGTTTTCTGGGAGTCATTATTTTGGGCAGTGAGGCTGGAAGGAAGTGATATTGGATATGTTGGGGTGTGACCTCACCTGAAAAGAATCAGAACAAGATCCTGTGCTGGTGTCCCCCTACAGGAAACATTTAGGCACATAGGCCTCTGTGTAGGGGGGATGGCTCTGTAGGACTGGCTTTGTGCTCTGGAAAGGTATCTGGAATTCACGGGGTTTTTGGCAATTAAGAAAAAATATAATAAATGATAATCTATGAACTTTTATTTTTAGATTCCATCCCCTTGAGCCTATAACTCTCTTTTTTTTGTTGAGGTATAATTGATAGACAACATTATATTACTTTCAGGTATATAGCATAATGATTTGATATTTGTATATATTGAAAAATGATCACCACAATTTCTAGTTAGCATCCATCCATCATACAATTTTTTTTCTCACAATGAGAACTTTTAAGCATCTACTCTTGTAGCAGCTTTCAAATATATAATCCCTACCTTCTGTCTTAATTAAACTTCTCATTCATTCCTTGATCCACTGTAATCTGACTACTGATCCCCCACTGCTTGCTGGCTCTCACAGGGTAGGTCATTGATCCTTTAGGTGCTAACCCTGGGTCCTTTGCAGCCCTAGTGGCTAGTTCAGAGTGGGCATGAGGCTCATCATCTAGCTAGCTGCCCAAAGCTTGTTGCCACGTCCTGTTGAATAGCTGTAAGGGAACAGAAGCAACATAAGGTGTCTTGTGAGTTATATCCTGCTTGGAGAGGAGAATCCTAGTGAGGAATCGTCTCACAAGAATCACAAGGGAAATGAGCTCGAATGTAATTAAAGCAGCACTTTCAATTGATCTTTGAGAGCTAGAGTCTCAGTGCTGCTGTGTTAACCTCTCATTGCATTGGCCTTTGTGACATTTGACTAATGCCAGCCTGGGATGCACCTCAAGGTAGAAGGAGCTCATTTCTTGAATTTCTGAGGCTTTGGCAGGTTGGACTGCTCTGAGCTACAGAGAGTAAATGAGGTGTGGCTGAGTCCCCATCAACAATGGGAAGCACAAATCAAAAGGAGCCTCCACCCCCCTTAGTTTGCTTGCTCTCTCCCTAGTGTTTGATACTGCTGATACCCCTTCCTTCTTTCGTTGAGAAGGCCACTCTCACCTGGTTTCTCTCCTTGGGTCATTCCTTTTCAGTTTCTTTTGAAGGTACCTTGTTATAGAAATATAAATTTGCAAGGTAGTGTTCTTTTCTTAATCTGCTGTTGCCTTTCTTAATCTGCTGTTGCCTTTCATTTATATACAGTCCTCAGTGCCTTTCTTATTTCTTATCTAAAATGTTAGCTAATGAGCCTATGGAAATTAAACTAAGACCATGCAAATGAGAACAAACAAAGGTTATTCATTCAGAGCTTGCTATAGCAAGGGAGTCAGCCACTGTCACTTGTGTTTGACAGAGACTCAAAGGCAGGCAGGGGAGTGCAAAAGCTTTATAGTGAAAAAAATAGAAAAGGAAAGCTTCAGGTGTGCTCTGTTGGAGGTAGTTGGCATGGGGGAGCTGGAGCCTGGTTAACTAGAAGCAGGCGTCATATGTGATTGGTTTGGGTCGCATATTTGGCTTTCTCTGTTGGTCCTGAATTGCAAGCAGGGGCAGAAAATAGGGAAGCTGGAGGTCACTGACCAAGTCCTGACTGTTCTGGGTCACTTGCTGCAGAGGTTGTGGATTCTAGTGTCATGTGTGGCCTGGTCGTTGTCCGTTTGTATATTCAGTCTCTCAAGCCAAACACTAGATTAGGACATGAAGTTCCATAGCTCTTAGGGAAATGGCTTTACAGCACTGTTTCTTAACCTTTTTTGGGTTTTAGACTCTTTTGAGAATCTGAAAGCTATAGCCCCTCTGCCCCTGCCGCGACCCCCCACCCAATTTGGGCATTTACCGACCCACTGAGGCACATCCATGGACCAAAGAGCTCACTTACTTTCATGCATATTTAACAATTTCATCATTTTGTTACTATAATACAATATTTTGTTCATGTGAATTTTTGACTATTACATTCTTCCCTACACCTTAGGAGTCATTCTTAATAAGTATATATGCAAATGTGTTGAAACAGCCTCATTTTACACAGTATCGGTGCAAGTGATATGCTAGATGAGTCAACTTTCTGTGATACTGAGGAATAAGCTCATTAAACACCAAAAAGTTTGAACTTTTTATCATTTCAACTAATTTTTATATAGAGCTTTCTAAAGTAAATCTTATTTCCCTGACCAAAAAACAAAAAATCAGTGGAAGATAATGACTTAGATTCTTTTTCATGACTAACTGCGAATGCATGATTTTCTAATGGTTTAAATATCTGACTTTGCTAGATTGTCAGCTCCTTGAGGGCAAGCACTTGTGCCTTGTTGTCCTTATTCTGCAATCACTCAGTAAATGTTGAAATGAATATTTGCCCAGGGCTCTTTGCTGCTACAGTAAATGGCCCTAGGATATTGTGCTTTTCTAGTTGACATTTCTCTTCTTTTCATCCCTCTGAGCAACAGCTGATGGCTTCTAGTAAGCCATCATCTCAAACTCTCCCCAAATTGTATGATTGTTAGAGGGGAACAGATGAGCCAAACTCATCTGGTCTGTAACCTTATGTTACAGTTACAATATTAAGTCTGTAGGCCTGGTCTCTTCTGTAGAGAAAAGCATGACGTCTGTTTTTTTCTATTTCTGGAAGCGTTTTTTGCTTTTGATTCAAATATATTCTGAGTAGTTGATAAGTGGAATTCTAATCTCTGGTTAGAAAGGTAAATTACTGTATATATCTAATAGGAAATAGTTTTTGGATGAGTGTCAGAACATCAGAAGAATTATAGAGACTCTGGGGATACTTAACAACTGAACAATTTAGACAAGTTCATCATCTCTTAGTAAATTCTAACAAGCATTATTGAATGCCTACCATGTGCCGGGCACTGGGAAAGCAAAGAAGAATGAAACACGCTCTGTGCTTTTAAGGAGCTCACAATCAAGGAGGAGGTAACACAGCCACAATACTTTCTTAGAAAAGGAGACCTAAGGGACTTAAAAGTTCCTAAAAAGGGACAGAGAAGGCAACTTTTTGTTTTTTGAAGGACAAGAAGCCTATCACCAGGCCAAAAAGTGGGAGTAGTACACAGGTAACCAAAAGTACAGAAGTAACCAAGTTTGAAAGACATGACAAGGCCACATATGGGTAAAGCATGAGACATTGAGGGAGGAGTGATAGGAGACTGAGACTGGAGAGGTGGGAAGAGGTAATATTGTGAAGAGCCTTTCTTGCTTAGAGGGTTTGAATTGTTATCTTGTAGGGAATAGGGAGCCAGTGAAGGGTTTTGGGCAGAACTATGACCTGATCAGGTGTGTGGTTTAGATACACACTGCATGTGTGAAGAAGAGACTGGAGGCAGTGAGTGCAAGGTAGGAAGCTAAGTGGTAGAGAGACCTAGAGGGGGGTGAAGAAATAAGGCATCATTGTGTCTGCTGCCCTATCCAAATGGCTCAATTCCCTTACTGCCTATAGGCCTCTGTGCAAACGCCATTCCGTGAAGCTTCTCCTGCCCACCCTGTTTAAAATATCAACCCCAGCTCCACTCCGTATCCTCCTTCTTCCCTGCTTTATTTTTTTCCATAGCACTTACTATATTACATATTCATTCATTCATTCTATTGTAATAGAATTTAAGCTCTTAGAGGGTTAGGATTGTCTGATTTGTTCAATGTAGTTTCTCCAGTACTGAGATTAGCATCTGGCTTATAGTAGATACTCAGTAAATATTGCTGAATGAAAAAGTGAATATGAGAAGGAAATCAGGGATGGGTTTAAGAGACATTTCAAAGATGAAAACTGTGTCAGGAAAAGGATAAACGCAGCAATCTTCAGTTAGTTAACTAAGCAGTTTATACTCTTGTAAGTAGTGAAGTATTTAGTTGGGGAATGCTTGGAAATTGTGTTTCCACTGAGGGACGCTAAGGAAATCTTTGCTAAGCATTGGATTTGGGGAGTAATTATAGTAATGAGCTAGAAATTTCAGTTTTTGTCAACCTGCTGACTTAAACCCCAAGTTAACATTGCATCATGAATCAAAATCACAATAATGATGATATCTAACATTATTGAGCATGTATGCACCAGACATTTTATGTATGCTTTTTTTTGTCCTTGAAGCTGCCAGGCTTTCCAACTTAAGTCTGAATTCTAGACCTACCACTACTTACAGTGAAGACAAAGGCTTTAGCTTTAATTCTATTTCATAGCTACTAATTCTTTTGTTTGTTTGTTTGTTTTGTGAGGGAGATCAGCCCTGAGCTAACATCCGATGCCAATCCTCCTTATTTTTTTTTGCAGAGGAAGATGGGCCCTGAGCTAACATCTGTGCCCATCTTCCTCTACTTTATATGGGACGCCACCACCGCATGGCGACAAGCGGTGCATCGGTGTGTGCCCGGCATCCAAACCCATGAACCCTGGGCCGCCAAAGTGGAGCGCGCGCACTTAACCGCTTGCGCCACTGGGCTGGCCCCCATAGCTACTAATTCTAATGACATTACTGCTGCAAGTGACATTTGAGTTTGGGATTCCTTGTTTAGGATTTGATAGCCAGGATTAAGTGTTGGGATATTAAAGAGGGTTGTATTATTTAATTGGGTGGGCAGATCTGTAGTGTAGTCCTGATATGATTGTGATGGCGCTCTATTTTAGGTTCTTGGGGTTGGATTTGGAAACATTGTCTTTATTGCTGTGAATTTGTGAGTCTCTGTTTTCATTGAGTATGAAGGAAACCCTGTTCTACTTTTTTTCTTTATAGTACGAATTTAAAACTCAGCTTCCTGTCTGGCAGGTCCATGAGGAAGATACCAGTAGTTCAGATCTAGCCAATGTCACTGTGAGGGAATTGAGGCCCAGTGTTTCCAGATCTTCTGAATTTTCAAGAGAATTCTAATGTGAAATCTTCATATTTTCTAATTTTGGTCAATACTGTGAGAACTAAACAAAATACAGCTGTGGGCTATACTGGGCTTGTGGACCTTGAGTGTATGACCTCTAATTTGGAGCCTGAAGTATGGATCTGGAAGGGACAGGAGAATTAGTTGATTTCATACTCATTGAAAACTTTCTCCAAATCAGTCTAATCAAGGAGAAATCCAATCACATTAATTTAATCAAGAAACTATAGAAATATAGATTCTTAAAATTAGAAACCACAGATAACCACAAATATTGAGAGAAGTAAAAATTATCAGAGCTTTCTTTTTGCTTGGAGTCTAAGAGTATTTCAATAATCTATCCTAGTCTCTGTGTATACCTTGAAGTTATTTTAACATGTAATTATTAAAATGAATGTTATTACTCTATTAACATATGATGTGAAATATATTTTACAGAAAAACCCCACAAGTGCATCAATATTGATTTAATTTTTTTGGCTAGATTTAAACTTTCTTATAGTGAAAGTACACAATGAATTACAACTTCTGTGTTTGATGGGAAGAGGCAGGTGATTTGCAAATGATTGAGTTAATAGTGAGTGTATTCCTTGAATTCTGCTATCCTAGTATATGATATGGTAATTTGAAATTGTGGAATTTGTAAACCAGGGTTTTCATATTTCTAAAGTTTTGTGGTTGTGAAATATGCCAGTCGTGGTTCAGAGGCCATATTCTTTGGATGTCCCTCTGTTCTCAACCATTTGTAGTTTGTGTGGTTGGAAGATTCTAATAGAAGAGGATTGTCAAACCGTGTTTTCTCTTGAGTTAAAGAAGTTTCTCCAAGGACTATATATCAGAGGTAGTAACCGGAATGTTCTTCCATTTTTTTTAGGCCCCCTCTCCTCTCACCTTCTGGGGTACTCAGCACCACTCATTTCTGATCTTTTCTTGCATTTTTTGGATGTATTTTCTGTCTTCATGTAATGTGTTTCATAATTTATAATTAATTCCTGGTTTCACTGAAGATTAAATTCGTTTTTATTTCTTGTTTATTGTTTTTGGGGTGATTTTAGAGAGCAAAGATGGTGGTGGAAATGTTTTTATTCTATCAGAAGTACTGTGATTGAGAGTAACATAAGGGACCTAAATTAAGTTGGATGTTCAAGAAGGACACGTGTATGGAAATAAAAATTAAGTTGAGAAATGACAAACGAATAGGAGTTAGCCTCAAGATTTCAAGGCAGAAAGAAAATCGTGTATGAAAGCCCCGAGACCGGAATACTGGGTATATTGGGCCAATTAGAAAAAGGCCAGTGTGGGAAAGGAAGATGGTGCAAGATGTGGTTGAGATACAGGCAGGGACCAGGTCACCTAGAGAGCTTAAAAAATATTTCCTGAATAAGCAGAAAGCCTTGTGTTGAACACTGATAAATGCAGAAAGACACAGTCTGTCCTTCAGAAGCTTATAGTCTACCTGAAGAGATGACCCATGTATTAAAAAGTTAGTATCATGTGAAAAATGGTGGGTAGTAAGTGAGCAGTAGATAGTTTTGGCTTATAGGAGTTGAGGAAAGAAGACTCACTTTTGGTTAGGGTTCTTATGGAAGGATTCTTGAGGGAGCTAGAATTTGACCTGAGCTTTTCTCACAGGGGTAGGGCTTGAATAAACACGAGTTGTTAGAGGGAGTGGCATTATCTGAGTGCAGGTGTATGGAATACAGGAAGTACACTAGCTTACTGGAGAGGAGGAATCTTCTAAGAGTGTGACGTGGGAGATGATGCTGAAACTGTAACTCAAGTTACCTCTGATGTACTGGTGGTCTGCAAGTGTCGATAGAAATGACAAGAAATATAACTTGTTGAATGCTTGATGTTCGTTTTCTTACTGTAAATAAAAATAATTATAGAAGTAATCCAGTGTAACTCTCATTTCTTTTACAGCATCCTCATCAGATGCTTTTCTATTCTCTCTTTAGATAATTCCACTGATGGGGAGCTGGCTGTTTCTTAACACAGTGCTAATTATTCTTATATTAAAGAGATATCCCTCTTCTTTTAACTTTCGCCGGTAGGTCCTACCGAATTCAGCCTCTGAACTGATCTAGAACAAGTCTGCAAGTCTGCTCCCCGCCTCCTTACCCCCGTCCCCAAGTATGTGAATCCCCTCAAGTCTGAGGACGGCATTGTGTCGTCTTTAGTCTTCCCTGCTTCAGGCTACAAATTTCCGGTTCTTTGATTTATTCTTTCAGGGGTAGCATTTTCAAACCCCTTTACATCCTGAATGCTATTCTCTAAAATACTCCACTTTAGCAATGATGCTTTTAAAATTTAAAAGCATTCAGTTCTTCCAAATTGAACGGAGTATTCCAGTTGTTGAGGAAACAAGGAACAGGGCTTTTAGTGATATTTGTACTTTTTAAAGTTGGCTAGATAAGCAAAGATCAATATGGTTTCTTTGTGAGTCTGATAGTGTCTAAATTTTTAGTCAGGTCAGCTTTATTCCTTAAGTGCAAAGCACATCGGGGGAGGGGTGACAAGGCAAAAATAATGATCATCACACAGACTGTTGTTTGGTTGCTGGTACTGCCAGCTAAGTCCGAAAAGGCAACAATGTCATTACGTAGTATGGTTGTATTACAATAAGCTCTTTGTGATGTATACCTCCGTTGTAGAGTGGGTGGAGTGGGATCTTGTTAAAATACAGATTCCAAATATTTCTAATTGTGAAGATTTCACAAACTTAAATCTTTAAAATTGAAAGAGGTGATGATATTTGGATATAATGTTTGATTTTGGTAGTGGAGAGCAGTAATTGATTTGTAACTCATCATTCTATTGACATTGCTTTGTGTTTTACACTATAGGATACTGTGTGGTTTGTTTTTGGATCCAATGTCGATTTTATTTTTTGTCACGGTCAGAAGTATGAATAAAAATTTCCAAAGATCACTAACTTATATAAAATCATCAATCACTAAATTTTTTCTTCATATTGTGGCATTCTAAAGATTAGGAATATAATTTGACTTAATTTTATGGTGTAATTTATTATTTAAATGAGAAGTGGGCTCAAGCCCCTAAACCAGATCAGTAAAAAGAGAGAAATGAGTAGAACTCTTATTCATAGATAAGAGTTCTATCCAAAACATGCAACCAAATCATTTGTTGTTTCCCAGGTCGTCCTCTTCTTAAAACATACATTTGTCCAGGTTGTTAATGTCTCTGGTAACTAGACAATCACCATTTGGGAAACGGTAATTGTTGCAGGCTACATTCATCAATGGATGCTAAAATTCGTGGGTGAAAGTGTGATGAGAAACAGTATTGATATAGTTTCAAAGGCTCCCCCCCGCAAGAAGCAAGAAAAATGTACAAAGGGAATACTGGTAATCTTACAGTGGAGAAACCTGGTAGATACAACCATAACCAAGTGACCAGAGTTACCATCATCAGTAATGGGACATGGACATCATCATGTGCCTTCTGGTATGTTGCAGTGAGGAGGGCATATTACTTCTGTGTCGTGCTTGCCAAAATGCATAACCTGAATTTAGTCATGAGGAAGCATTAGACAAACCTAGATTGAGAGACATTCTTCAAAATAGTTGGCCAGTACTCTTCAAGTGTCAGGGTCATGAGACAAAATGTCCCAGATGGGAGGAGACATACAGCTGCATGCGGTGTGTGATCCTGGACCAGAAAAAAGACATCAGTGGGGCAGTTGGCAAAAAATTTTTTATAAGATTGGCTCTAGATTATTTAATAAATCTTGTGTTGATGGTTAATTTCCTGGTTTTCATCTAACTATGGTTGTATAAGACATTAACATTTGGGGAAGCTGGGTGAAGGGTACACAGGAATTCTTTGTACTATTTTTGGAACTTTTGTAAGTCTGAAAGTATTTCAAAGTGAAGTTAACAACAACAGAAAGTAATTCAGTTCAGCTGAGAAACTAAGACTTTCGTGCTTTTTCTTCCTGATGTCTCTCTTGATTGGTCAGGGGCTGGTTTACTTTGCTTCCCAAATTTCCACTGTGGTCTGGATAGCTGGGGTTTCTAAATAAGGGATTCTGGGAGAAGTGAGCCATTGCCATATTGGATTGCAACTACACTTTGGAAGGTTTCGTGTAATTAATTAATTTACTTATTTATTTTTGTACAGAGCTGTAATTACATCTTTGGGTTTCCAATGGCTCTGTAGGTTATTTGAGCTTTACTGTTATAGCCACCAGAATCCCGACGTGGAAACTTAGCTCTGTAATTAATTTACTGGTTTGTTTCTGGTTTTATTAGTATGTTCTGGATTCAGGTTAGTCTCATGGATTCTTCTTCCGCTATGTGTCATATATTATTGGATTTCATATTTGTTGGTTGTCTCTTAGGAAGAGCTGAAAGTTGTATAAAAATATATTATTTAAACTTGAAGTATCATACTAAATATCTTATTTTTCTCTCAGAAAAGACAGTCTGGAGTTTTTATAAATATATTGAATAAGTAAACTTACACTGGCACAAGCACCAAGTGGTAACCTTTTATTGGGTAATAATTAGAATGGAGGAAATTAATACATTGGGAAATGTTTTGGTTAGCAGGAGCAGTTGTTAATGTGTGACTCATAGATTCTTCAATTTAGAAGAAGCTTGACGAGGCTGTTTTGACCAGTGTGGGAGAGGGGAAGAACATGGACTTGGGAGTCAGAAGACCTAGGGTTTTTTTTGTTTGTTTTTGTGAGCAAGATTAGCCCTGAGCTAACATCTATCGCCAGTCCTCCTCTTTTTGCTGAGGGAGATTGGCCCTGGGCTAACATCCGTGCCCATTTTCCTCTACTTTATATGTGGGACACCTGCCACAGCACGGCTTGATAAGTGGTGCGTGGGTCTGCACCCGGGATCTGAACATGTGAACCCTGGGCTGCCAAAGTGGAGCATGCGAACTTAACCACTATGCCACCAGGCTGGCCCCAGAAGACCTAGTTTTACATCCCAGATCTGTCACTGCTTATTGTTGTCTTGGACAGGTCATTTAACTTTTCCGAGCCTTAAGTTTCTTGTCTGTACAATTGGAATAATAATAGCATCTTGCAAAGCTATTGTGAGAATTAAATGAAGTAGCATGCGGTGTACCTGGCCTAACATGGGCATTTCATATATGCTGGTTCTGTTCTTACCTCCAGCTAGGTTTATAACTAAGCCGTCTGTAGTTGATGAGATTCTGCTTTGCTCGTAAAGACCTACAGAAAGATGATAGCTCTTGTCAGTAACCTCTATCAGTATTTCACACGTCTTTTTGTCAAGAAATTTTTCCATATCTCTTATTCCAGAGAAATTATTTTCTTTTATATGTTAGCCACATTGGCTATTACTCCAAAATCTATTAGACAAGTGTCACTCATTTGCTAGACTTTCTTGGTGTTTTAGTATTCTTATCTGAAATCATTTGATACAAATAAACGTTAAATTTATTTTAGAAGAAAATCTTCTGTGCGACAAAGACACAAGAAGATATATAGACAATTGAAAGGAAGCATTTCCATGTACAGTTTCTGTTCAAGTTTTAGGTTTGAGTTGGCATTTTGATCCTCTGAGGGAGACCAGTTATTCCTAAACCTCCAGTTATTGTTCCTATTTCACTCCAGTTTCAAAAGTACTTTCTTTTATTATTAAATTTTCTGATTTTGATATTGTACTCTGCTTATGTAAGTGAACATCATTGTTTTAGGAATTACTGAAGTATTTAGGGCTGAAGGGGCATGTCTGCAACTTACTCTCAGATGGTGAAAAAAAATGTATGTGTGTGTGTATATATAGAGGAGGGAAGAGGGAAGAAGGGGGAGAATGATATAGCAGCTGTTGCAATGTTAACAATTGGTGAATTTGGGTGAAGGGAGTTCTTTGTGCTTTTCTTACAACTTTTCTCTAAGTTTCAAAACTGTCTCAAAATGATATTGGATTGGGTTTTATTCCTGTACCCCAAGTAGATGTAAATGAGTGACAGTTTTGGAGGGAGGGAGGTTAGAAGCACCTAGGTAAGCTTGGAAGAATAAGTAATAAGTGAGTAATTCAGTAAGTAATAATTCACTGGGAAAAAAGTTAGTTGCTCCTTTAATTTAACTTTTTTTTCATAGCGAGAACAGAATTCGCTTTTTGTAACAGGGCCTAAATAGAGAATAAGCTGCTGATGTATTAAAGCAGAGTAAACTACTTGGAAATGAAATCAGATGATAAAAAGGAAAGAATTTTTTTTATATATTTATAAGACATATACAGGGATAAGCAAAATGCATAAAGCAGAAATATTAAACGTAAAAATTATGCAAGGCTCAGATAATCTTTTTTCTACCTGAGAGATACCAGTTTTCTAAAATTAGCATTTTACCCTAGTAGTAGGTAGATATTAATTTATTCTTTATTTTAAATTGCTATTTGATTTCAAAGTTAATATTTTGTGTTCTTTTTTTGCATGGCTTGACAAGTGGTGCGTTGGTGCGTGCCCGCGATCCGAACCGGCGAACTCTGGGCTGCCACAGCAGAGTGCACGCACTTAACCGCTTGTGCCACCGGGCTGGTCCCTGATATTTTGTGTTCTTAATAAAAATTTACATGATGTTTATTATCATTTTACCCTTCAGAAAGAGTCTTCTAGGGGCCAGCCTGGTGGTGTAGTGGTTAAGTTTGTGTACTCTGCTTCAGCAGCCCAGGGTTCATAGGTTCGGATCCCGGGCACAGACCTACGCATTGCTCATCAAGCCGTGCTGTGGCAGCATCCCACATACAAAATAGAGGAAGATTGACACAGATGTGAGCTCAGGGCAAATCTTCCCACCGAAAAAAAAAAAAAAGAGTCTTCTAAACTAAAAAAAATTTTTTTAAACCTTCTCCCTTTTCTTTCATGTCAACGATGCCATCTCTTTTGGGAACTCAGAAGCCAGCCAAAGGTGAGAGATTTGGTTTATTATGTGATGCTTGTAAAGATCTTATGTGTGTATTTTTGTAGTACTGGTAATTTTCTTCTCAAAAATATTTTGTCTCTGTCACTTTTGTACAAATAATGCAAGCTGCCAACCTGTTCGTAAATCTGAAGCCATTTATTGCCATAGGAGAGACTGGAGGTTTATGGAAAGGCTGTATTTGTATTTTGACCAATTCTGGCCAGTGTCCTGGCAGCTACAACACAGATTCCTTTTGTGCTCTGCTTTCACCATCAGTTGGCTTGAAACTGGTCGTTCCAAACTGTGGTCAAAACCATGCTAGGCAGGCTCATCCATGTCGCTCCCAAGACAGGTGGGGACGCATTCTCAGACCAACAGAAGCCTGCCCTGGCCCACGGGGGAATGTGCTTTCATCTTAGATTTGAGCCCCAATTCTAAAGAAACTTCGGTGGGGCGCATCAGTTCCTGTGTCTCTGAAGGAATTTATAGGTGTGCCAAAGTGGCACAAGGACTATATTTTTGAATGGACCATTTTCTGAAGTTAATTGAACTTTTCAGGAAATTCAGATTTTTATCTACATTCTTGGAGTTTTGCTTTTGTTTTAGAGTCTGTGGTTGAATAGTAATTCCATTCTCTATTGTTTCTAAAATATGTATAGACATGGCTGAGATTCTGAAGAATTTTTTTAGTAGTTTAATATGACACTGATTCTTTATATACGTCAAACTAATTTTATTAGTTTTATCTCATCTTTTCTATGAAAAGGTGCTGGATTTTTTTTTTTTCTTATTTTTTGATAGAGCAAAGGCTGGAGATTGCAGTAAAGATGTGAGGAAACATTACATGACTATTTAAAAACTATTCATGTTTTAATTCAGGGGTATCTTAATGTTTAGAGAAAATGTATTGACATAAAAAAATATGGAAGGACCAACACCACATTATTAACATAGTGGTTACCTCTAGGGAGACGTCTGCCTGGTGAATGGGAGACCTTTATTTTTTACTTTATGCTTCTGTGTTATTTCACTTTGTTACAATGAATGTGTGTTTCTTCTCTGTTACTTGAAAAAGGTGTTTTTTTTTTTAAGTTTTAAAGGAAAAATGTTTATTTGGAAAGAAAAGGGCTTGTTTGCTTTAGGAAATCCATGGCTGGAAGATTCCTGTAATAATTTACAAAATTGCTTAAACTTAAAGAGGACCATTTAGTGTGGTTAGTAAATAAGAACTAAGTGTTCATTAGTTCCCAACTTTGTACCAGACTGTGGTGCTTTCATATAATTGGGGAATGGAGCTAATCTAGCCTAGTGGTGGAGAGCCTCGTGGTGAGCAGACTACTGGCTCAGAGGCTGGGTTCAGATCCCAGCTCCCCTACCTGCTAGCCACCAGATTCTTCACTTCGTTGTGCTTGTATCTCAGCGTCCTGTGAGCAGGGCCTAGCACCTAGTATCAGCTATTGTTATGGTTACTTTATTGATAGCTCTTCTCTGCTAGAATTGAGAATAAGTGGAGTTGTTAAAGAAATCCCTAAATTAAAAAAAGAAAGACAAAAAGGAAGATCATAATGGAGAGAGAAGTGCTATTTAGAGCCTGACCTCTGATCAGTGCACACGTACAGTGATGGGACTGTTGAAGTAAGAGCTAAGCTTACAAGAAAAGAATCAGGGGGCTGGCCCGGTGGTGCAAGCGGTTAAGTGCACGCGCTCTGCTGTGGTGGCCCAGGGTTCGCCAGTTTGGATCCCTGGTGGGGTTCGCCAGTTCGGATCCCTGGTGTACACCGACGCACTGCTTGTGGAGCCATGCTGTGGCGGCGTCCCATATAAAGTGGAGGAAGACGGGCACGGCACAGATGTTAGCTCAGGGCCAATCTTCCTCAGTAAAAAAGAGGAGGATCAGCATCAGATGTTAGCTCAGGGCTGATCTTCCTCACAAAAAAAAAAAAAAAAAGAATCAGGATGGTTTCTACTTAATCTTGTTAAGAACGAGTTAAATAAAATTATGAGAGATGAGAATTGAAAGCTAGAACAGAATAAACTTAATTTGAGCTTCACATTTTATTTAATCTCACCCTGCTGAAATAATTCTCATCACAGCTGACAAATGTAGTTTGAAAAGCAGCCCCTACCCGAAATTTTGATACACAGTCCTTTCAGAACCACCTTCCATCTTCCTTCTTCTTTTCCTCCTTTCGCTGTTGGAGAATTGCTACCTAGTGAGCCACACAATTGATAAATACATGTTTAGCTTTGGAAAAATTTTGAGGATTAGTAATTTACGACATAGGTCTGTGGCTGGGTGGACAGCTTCTGGGCTCCAGGGTTTCCTCCTCTTCTTGGGTGTTGTCAGCCATTGGGCTTCTGCTTGCCTTGTTGGCCCAGCTTCCCCCATCACTGCCCTATCCCAGGGAACAAATGCCTCCCCTGCCTGCTGTTTTGCACAAAGATATGGGTGTTCTGATCCTTCCCTGCTTTAAAGGTATTTTTAACCAGTCATCCTGTGGGGTGCCCCAGGGTCCTCTTGTGCTCATTTAGTAGTTTTCCTGGTACACTCCCAGAACTTCTCTTCTCTTTGCAGCCATCTTCTTCTGCAGTGTTTTGGCCTGTGTTCTCCCTGCGGCCACCCCCCCCCCATCCTCCCGCTCCCCATCAGTCTCATTGCAGCTGTTTTTCAGGGATTCTCAATTTCTGATCCAGGTACAAGCAAGCAATCTTGCTTTCGAAAACTTGCTCTCCTTTCCTCTCTTCTTTCCTCTTTTGGTCCTTTCCCTCCTTCTCTCCATCATTTTGAGGTAATTTCAGGTAGGAGGGGAATATAGGCACACATACTTAATTTACCATCCTAATCTAATTTCCTTTCTTAAAAAAATTAACTTTTAGGGCAAGCCCTGGTGGCCTAGTGGTTAAGTTTGGCACGCTCCACTTTGGCTGCCCAGGTATGGTTCCTGAGTGTGGACCTACACCACTCATCTGTCAGTGGCCGTGCTGTGGCGGTGGCTCACATACAAAATAGAGGAATATTGGCAACAGATGTTAGCTCAGGGCGAATCTTCCTCAGTGGAAAAAAAAATTAACTTTTAGATCTCTGGTCTAGGTAGTCTTGTGAATTTACACAGCAACATTCTCTTGCCAACTCCAAACTCACAGCAGGGAGGGGTAAAATATTTAAAAATATTAAAATCATGTCATCATATTAAAAAACAACATATGTAACTTCAGGGACTAGCAGCAAGCTGGAGCTGAAGCGGCATATTTACTGGGCTTGGGATCAGACACAGGTTCTCAGAGGTGATTGGAAGTTCAACACTTGCAGATTAAAGGAGGCCTTGATGTACGGTTGAGGACTGGAGAAGCTCACCTGTGAAAATTGATTTGGGTGAGGCTCCAACATGAATGAAGGCTTAAAAAAAAGTTTTTGGCCACTAGCGTTGAGCTAATGTCTTGGTAAAGAGGAGGGAGTAGAGACATTGGGTTTTGAGAAGACCAAAATCTGGGCTTCAGTAGCTGGGAGTGGCGATGTAACCAGTCATGTAAAGGTGGCCAAAGGGAAAGGAAAAAAACAGGCAGTTATGTATACCATAAAATACAAACTCCCAATTCAGATGCACTTGCAAACTAACGTGCAGTAGGCCCTCTGTATCCGCGGGTTTTGCATTCTCGGAGAGGGAGGGCCGACTGAAGGGACTTGAGCATCTGCGGATTTGGGTATCTGCCCTGGAACCAATCCCCCACAGATACCAAGGGACAGCTGTATAAAGGCACAAGAGGAAATCTGTCATCAGGAAGTGAGGCAACAAACTCTAAAAGTGGGAGAGTTTGAAATGCAAGCTGAAATGAATTAAAAAACAATTTCATTTAAAATTCTTAAAGAGACTAAATTATAAAACATGAAATCCAAAAAATGAAAAAAACGTTTAAAAGAGCACAAAAACGTGCTAAGTATGAAAGTAGTAAACATAAAAGATCAAAACTGCCCAATAAGACTGGGCCATAAATAATTTAATTTCCGTCGTGGGAGAGTAATTTGTCTTTACTTCACTAATGAACAATGTTATCGATGTTGTGACATCTTTATAACATCGTAAGTGTGTTAAGGTTTTGTTCCTAATACATGCTATTATTATTTTTATTTTTCATCAGGTGTTTGCATATGATCATTGTTTCTGGTCTATGGATGAATCTGTCAAAGAAAAGTATGCAGGTAAGAGTACAGCATCCTATTAACTACTGATAATACAGAAAAGGTGTTTTAATATTTTTTCCATAAAGTATCAGAGTATTATTTTGTGTAACTTTAAAAACTGTGTAGAGGGGCTGGCCCCGTGGTGTAGTGGTTAAGTGCACATGCTCCGCTGCTGGGGCTCGCACTGATGCACCACTTGTCAGGCCATGCTGTGGTGGCGTCCCACATAAAGTAGAGGAAGATGGGCACGGATGTTAGCTCAGGGCCAGTCTTCCTCAGCAAAAAGAGGAGGATTAGCATGGATGTTAGCTCAGGGCTGATCTTCCTCACCAAAAAAAGATTAAAAAAATAAAAATAAAAAAAATAAAAGCTGTATAGAGAACTTACTCTGGCTTTGCTATTAGAGTTTTTATGTTATTGGGAAATGGGAGAGTCACAGTGTGTTTTTCTTGGTATACGATGGTAAAGTTAGGTTAATAGAGTACGTGGTTGAGGTTATCTTACACGCATCGCCAGGCCTTGCGTGGGACCAGTAGCACACAGTAGCCTCTTAGATTCCCTTCGATGTCTGTGCTGTGGTCTAGAGAGGCAGCTCTGTGTAAGGAAAGAAGAGCCAGGAGAAAAGGAAACCTGAAGTTTACTCCAGGCTCTACTCCTGACTGCCTCTGTGACTTTGAGTAGATCACTTAAGCTCTCAGTATTTTGTTTTCTCTCTTTTTTTTTTGTGAGGAAGATTAGCCCTGAGCCAACATCTGTTGCCAATCCTCCTCTTTTTGCTGAGGAAGATTGGCCCAGCATGGCTTGATAAGCATGCGTATGTCCATACCTGGGATCCGAACCTGCAAACTGCGGACCGCCGAAGCAGAGTGCGTGAACTTAACCAGTACGCCACCAGGCCGGCCCCTGTTTTCACGGTTTAGTGGAGAGGACCATACCATGCTCTAAATTTGCTCCTCAATGATGAGTGTCTGAAGCCCCTTTTCACAGGTTTAAGACTACAGTGACAGCCTTTTATTTCCTTTATTCATAACTGCTTATGACACCTGTTTCTAAGCAATCTCTTTTAAATATTGAGTGTCATACTGTATTGGCTTTTGTCATGAGAAACAGTAGTACTATAGCTGTTTCAAAAAGTGAAGGTTAATGTGGTCTAGCTGGTCCAATGATGACTTTAAGGATTGCTTCCATGTCGGAAATGTGATGATGATGTACTAATCTGGCAAATTAATTAGGAAGTGAGGCATAATGGAATGCTATTTATAGCATTCAAGGCATAACAAACATAACAGCATCCAGTTCTTTCATATTATATTTAAAGTGTGTCCAGATCACAATTCCAATTTGTTGAGGGGGAGGGATTTCCCCCCTCCCCTCACCAAGCAATGCTGTGGACACCAGCTGGATGTCCTGCAATTCAATTCAATTTTGACACTAACTACTCGGAGATAGCCTCAGATCCATCAGATTCCACAGGTTAAGGGTTCTGTCCTACAAAACTGCCCCCTCCACCTGCCACTTCAGACGCCATTCGCAAGCCCAGGTTGTTACCTGTGCTTCTGACCAAGTGGCTATAAATCAGAAGTTCTCAGAATCTCCTTCTTGGGTTTGATTAATTTGCAAGAGGCGCTCACAGAACTAAGAGAAACATTTTACTTACTAGATCACCGGTTTATTATAAAAGGGTATAACTCAGGAACAGCCAGATGGAAGAGATGCATAGGACAAGGTGTGGGGAAAGGGGTGCAGAGCTTGCATGCCACGCTCCTAGCCCCTCCATGTGTTCACCAGTCCAGAAGCTCTCTGGACCCTGTACTTTTTGTTTTTTTATGGAGGCCTCATTACATAGACATGATTGATTAAATCATTGGCCTTTGGAGACGGAGTCAACCTCCAGGCCCTCTCCCCTCCCTGGAGGTTAGGGGGTGGGATTGAAAGTTCCAACGCTCTCATCGCTATTGGTTGTCCTGGCAACCAGCCCCCATCCTTAGGTGCTTTCCAAAAGTCACCTCATTAACATAACCAAAGACACCTTTGTCACTCTCAACACTTAGGAGATTCCAAGAGGTTTTGGAGACTTGAGCCAAGAACTGTGGATGAAGGCCAAATATATATGAGAAATATATTTGGTTATCTGAATGACCGAGATATATTTCTTATAACTCACAAAGCGCAATATGCAAGACTCAAAGAGGTTGAATGATTTGTAAAGGTTATATTTGATTATGGGCGTGTTTAATTTAGCCTATGGAGGAACATTTGACCTTATTATTTATGTCCATGATTGCAAGCTAGAAGAAAGATTTCCAAGGTCTTCCTCTCTTGTGCAGCTGGGGTGTATTGTAGACCCTGTAATTAAAAATTATCATTGAGAAAAAAAAAGAGTCCCTGGAGAATTGCTGCTAATCACCATAGACCACTGGTTCTAAACACTTGGTGGCAGAAACAAAACAAACCACCCATGAATTTAACCACAACTGTATTTTTTATGAAGAGACTTGAAATTTTGTTCTAAAACAGTATTTTCTGCCTTACCAGTTTGTTTAAAAAAATAAAAAATAAATGTTTCCAAATGAAAAAAAATATATCATTGAGGAAAAGGAGAGGAGATTGATATATATGATTGTTTTGAACTCTAGAACCCAGTGAATAAAACATTAGCTGAGTGGCATATAGTCAAGCCTTTGGAAGCATCAAGTTTAAAAATCTTGTTTGGAGTAAGCTAAAAAGAAAAGTGCGTTTTTGAGAGTTTTGTTTGTTTTTTGATTTTTTAATTGTTCATATGTAGTTTTGGCTTAAAACATCCTTTCTTTTTCTCTTTCTCTCTCTCTTTTAGGTCAAGATGATGTTTTCGAATGCCTTGGGGAGAATATTCTTCAGAATGCTTTCGATGGGTACAACGCATGTATCTTTGCTTATGGACAGACTGGTAATGTTAAATAATATGTATTTTTTTAGGCTTTAAGGATCATAACAGAGAAAATACCAAAAGGAATACATGTTGTTAGCATCTTATCAGTTATGATTGATAAGGAGTGTTTTGACTTCTGTACCTCTGTGGTCAACAGGAAAGAAAATCTATTTAAAGTGAAAGAGTCACTTTTTTTTTTGTGAGGAAGATCAGCCCTGTGCTACCATCTGCCAATCCTCCTCTTTTTTTGCTGAGGAAGACTGGCCCTGGGCTAACATCCATGCCCATCTTCCTCCACTTTTTATATGGGATGCCGCCACAGCATGGCTCGATAAGTGGTGTGTCGGTGCGCGCCCGGGATCCGAACCGGCAAACCCCGGGCCACGGCAGTGGAGCGCATGCACTTAACTGTTTGCGCCACCGGGCTGGCCCAGGAGTCACTTTTTTAAGGATATATTGTATAGCTTGTCCAATTGAAAGCTATTCTTCGTGGAAAAGAGCTTATGATATTTTCAAGAGGCAATGTGTGTAGTGAGTATAGAAGCATGGACTCTGAGCCTGGTCATCCGAGCTCCAGCCCTGCTGCTGCCACTGACCAGCTGTGACATACACCTCAATTTCCTTATCTGTAAAATATTGATACTTATAGACCTTCCTTATAGAGTTGCCATAATGAGTTAACATGTGAAAACTTTTAGAAAAGGCTGGGAACGTAAGAAATGGTATATTAGTTTTAGGTATTATTATAATGATAAAGTGTCAAGTGACAAAAGCAGCAACTTGTATGATTAAAAGAATGTTTACAAAATCGCTGCTGCTAAAAAAGGAAAAAGTATTATACTTAAGTTAGGACTGTGGGTGATTTAATTTTTCTTTTCTATTTTCCTCTGTTTTCTCAATTTTCTTTAATGAATATGTGTTCTTGGTGCAGTGGAGAAAATAATTTTATAGTAGAAAAAGAAAATTACTCTGTGGTTTCTACACTATTGCTAAAGAGTAGTAAGATAATTTGCTCTGGGGCCTATAGGGGTAGCGTATATATTTTGTGTTACGATTAGTGGTTGGGAGCAGGTACAATAGTATTCATCATATGGATATTCCCAGTTAATTTTAGAAGACTATTCAGACTCACTATTTTTAAGTTGTTTTAGATAATTTTTTTTGTGTGAAGATGGTTAAAGAAGATTTTTGTTTTCTTTCTAAAGGAGGTTTACTTTTGACTTTTACATGTGCAGTAGTAAAGCTTCTGTATTTATTAGTGTCATCATTATCTTTGGATATATTTCTTATTTTAGTTTGGGCATTTTGCTAAGTGCTAATAATTTATTTTGAGCAATGGAAAGAGTGTTATGTATTTAAACTTCTCAAAGAGACAGTAATAACTGTGATTTCGTTTTTTAGGATCTGGAAAATCTTATACCATGATGGGTACAACTGACCAACCTGGATTAATCCCAAGACTTTGCAGTGGACTCTTTGAACGAACTCAGAAAGAGGAAAATGAAGAGCAGAGTTTTAAAGTAGAAGTGTCCTATATGGAAATTTATAATGAAAAAGTTAGAGACCTTCTTGATCCCAAAGGGTAAATGACTTTTAGATTTTAGTGTTTTAGTATTATGGACTTAGACTTAATAAATTGACTTAAGTGACATTTTTTATATCGAACTCTAGTAGAGAGTTATTTATCTAGTTATTATCTCTGTGATGTTATCTCTTTGTTTAGTTATGTGGTTATTGTCTTTGTGATTTGTTTTTAGTTACATTGAGTGGCTTTCTGCAGCCAGTCCTGGGCTTCTGAACTTAGGGCTGAGATGGGGGAAGCGTGGTGGAGCAGCACGTATCTGGGTCTTACTGCCTGTCTCAGATACATCCAAAGCCACAAACAAAAAATATGTCATGAAAATTAAGTTACTTAGTGTCAGGATAACTGGTATCCTTAATCAATCAGGTTATTTATTTATTTAAAATCAAGAAATTTCAGGTGGAATTTAGCTGTTTGTTTGCAGGCTGTGAAGTGAGAGGCATAATCAGAGATATGAAACCTGGACTTTAGAATAGTTAATTTTAAAGATTCCCAGAGGAAAATACATCCCATTTCATGGCATAGACTTTGAAAGAGAAGTGGCTCAGAAGTATTAGAAAGCCTTAAAAACTGCTGTTCTCACTTTGCAATCATAGCTGAACCTAATGAGGAAGATAAGGTATCTGAGGAAATCTGTTCGTTGCACAGAGTTCTCTGAGTTCAGATTTTAAGGAAGTGCAGCAATGGAGAGAGAGAAACAGATAATAACCACAGCCTGTGGCTTATTGAGTAAAAACAGTGTTCAGAAGGTCAAAGAGCCAAATGAGCTGAGGTTTACGGAAAGCTGGGAAGACAACGAGGGGACATTGTGTTATATTTGGATGAAGAAGATGATCAAGGAAAGATGGTCTTAGAGGCAGTGAATCATAGTGATACTCAATTAAAATGAGTATCTTTGCCGAGAGGAAAAGGGAAGATTCCACAGAGGGTGCTTGATGAATTGTGTGCTGTGTAGGAGTCTGTCCACTGAGAAGTTAGGTGAGAACCGTTCAGGCACAGAGGACAGCCTGTGCCAAAGCATGGAGGTGTAAAGAAGTCACTTGTTTAGAGAGTGACCCAGCTGTACAGCATGACTGGAAGGCAGTATTGTGTGGCAGTCAAAACAGAGAACAAAAGGAGGCCAGAGGTGGGAAGGTTAGGGCCTACGTACCCACATTTTGCTGAATATCATGCCCTTGTCCTTTTTCTGGCTTTACCTTGAATACTTTTTCTTGCATCTTCACTTCTGTGAAGACCATCATTTTCTTAGAGATCTAGCTCAGATGTACTTTTTCCAGAAATTCTTAGCTAACTTCATTCTTGTGTTTGCATTCCACAGTGCTTGTGTGAAATAGCTTAAACTATATCTTCAATTTGTTTATAATCTTTGGTAATTTCTTATATGTTTGTCCATGTATGGTTTAGTAATTAACAGCATGGGCTTTGGCTTCACCTAGCTCTGGATCCAGGTCCTTTAATTGTTACCATTTGAGCAAGTTCCTTATGCTTTCAACGCTTTATTTGTACAGAAGGGGGAATGATAATATTATTAATATCTCAGAGGGTTGTTGTGAAGATAGACTGGGATGACACACCTGAGGTACTAGAACATTGACTGGTGCATAGTAAGTGCTTAATAAGTGTTAGCTGTTGTTATTGTTGTCCTCCCATGAAGGTTAAGGTTTCTTGAGGATTTTTGTAGTGTTTCTGAAGAGTTGAAGTAAATAGATTAAAAACTCTAAAACTGATCCCTTTTCAGTGAAAGACTGAGAGAACTTAGTTTTGTTATTCAAATACTAATTTTATTAATTCAGCATCTACTAAGTGTAGTAATGTAATTATGTTGCTTCCTTAGGAGATAATACAGTTTACATTATCTTTAAGAAAAGGGAAAAATGAAAGGGAAAAGTTATAATAGCATGTATCCTGAGGTCAGAATTAAGTCAAATATTTGTTCTATGTCTACGTTATATAGAGTTTTATTGTGGTAAGTAAGTTTTTAGTGGTTGATCCTAGGGCACTAAAAGATTCCAAATCAGTAGAAAATATTGTTACATAAAATAAGAGTCACTTTAATCTCACCATCAACAAATATTCTTTTTTTTTATGTGAGGAAGATTGGCCCTGAGCTAACATCTGCCAATCCTCCTCTTTTTTTGCTGAGGAAGACTGGCCCTGGGCTAACATCCTTGCCCATCTTCCTCTACTTTATATGGGATGCCGCCACAGCATGGCTTGACAAGCAGTGCGTCGGTGCGCACCCGAGATCCGACTGGCGAACCCTAGGCCGCCGCAGCGGAGCGCGCACACTTAACTGCTTGTGCCACTGGGCCGGCCCCCAAATAGTCTTTTTTTTTATTGTAATGTGTTTATTTTTTATTTTTTTGGTGAGGAAGATCAACCCTGAGCTAACATCTGCTGCCAATCCTCCGCTTTCTGCTTGAGGAAGATTGTGCCTGAGCTGACATCTGTGTGGGTCTTCCTCCACTTTGTATGTGGGCCTCCACAGCATGGCTTGATGAGTGGTGTGTAGGTCCATGCCCAGGATCTGGGCCTGCGAACCGCAGACACTCGAACTTAACCACTACGCCACGGGACTGGCCCCTGTTTTTTTTTTTTTTTTTTTAGGAAAGGGCGAGTTTGCCTTTATTTATTTATTTATTTATTTTTACGTGAGGAAGATCAGCCCTGGGCTAACATCCATGCCAATCCTCCTCTTTTTGCTGAGGAAGACCGGCCCTAGGCTAACATCTGTGCCCAACTTCCTCCACTATGGGATGTCGCCACAGCCGGCCTGACAAGCGGTGCATCGGTACGCACCCAGGATCCAAACCTGCGAACCCTGGGCTGCCAGCAGTGGAGCACGCGCACTTAACAGCTACGCCACGGGGCCGGCCTGTTTTTATTTTTTAAAGAGCGTTTTTGAGATATAATTCACATGTCATACAATCGTCAACAAATATTCTTAATATTTTTTGGTTGATATCATTGACTATGCTAAATGCTCTAGGTTTTTGGCAGATGCCCTTTACTGCGTTTATCAGTTCCTTGTTTGCTAAGTGGTTTATTTTTTATTTATGAATGAGTATTTAATTTTATTGAATACTTTTTTCTACACTTATTGATGTGATCATGTCTGTTCTTTTTCCCTTTAGTCTATCAATGTGGTAGAGGTCATGAATCTTTTTCCAGTGTTAAAACAACCTGGCAGTCCTGGACTAAGCCCAATTTTAAGTTTTTAAATCATTATTAGACACAGTTTGTTGTCTTTTGTCTGTCTGTCTTTATTCATGATTCAGGTTGGTCTGTAATTTTCCTTTCTTGCACAGTTAACATTTGCTGAATTTCTGCTCTTTGTACCACATTCTGTGATATGACAAATAGATTGTTTGTATTTATTTGAGTCTGCATTCTTTGTGGTAGTAAATAGACATCCCACAGTGTACCCTTTTGAGTGAGTGATATTTTACCACATTATGAAGTTTTTCTTACCAGTCAAGATTTTAAATTTTAGTTTAAATTCTTCTGAGATAAAGTCAGTTGGTTTTATTTATATGGGATCTTTGTTGAATTCAGTATATACTTTATGGAGCACAGTTGAGTCCTTTAAAAAACAGGTTATTGTTTAAAAATCGTTTCTTTGTTTTTAATAAACAGAAGCCGTCAAACGTTAAAAGTCAGAGAGCACAATGTGTTGGGACCCTATGTTGATGGACTTTCTAAACTGGCCGTCACAAGCTATAAGGTAACAACTTCCTTTATGTAAACTAAATTCAGTGTAGCAAGTTTTTTTTGGTTTAATTTGTGATGATTATTTTTTTGAAATTAAATTTATAGTAGTATCACTTAATAAATCACTTTTTACAAAAATTTTTTACTTAAAGAGCTGTATATGACTATTAGGACAGTTTTATTTTGAGAGAAGGTATACGTATTTGCAGGGCATTCCTATTCATCTATTGTGAGACACATTTTTTTCATATTTTGTGAGCTCTAAAATTGTGATGTGCCTCACAATTACATCTAAAAATGATAAATGGCAGCTTTTTTTTCTTCCTTAGTAGTACATGAAGTAATGAAGTTGCTTGTGATTTAGTTGATTTAATGGAATAAAATATGTAAGTTGAGTAGTTGGAATTCAAAGCCTGTTTCTGATTTGAGAGAATCACTCACTGGCCTTTAGTTAGTTCTCTTCATTTTCAGACTTCACAGTTCTACTTTGTGTGAATCCATCCGGCTTTGCAAGTTAGGGAAATGGGGGTGGGGTGAGATGCTATGATGTAACATACATTGAGTTAAGAGTCAGAGAGTGTTGATTTGGTGAAACTTAATCCTTTTGTACAACTCATATATGACTCTGGATCATTCACCCTACCTCACCAAGCCTCTTGGTCCTAATTTTTAAAATGAAAATATTTTATTGTCTTGACCATCTTATGAGGTAGGTTCATTTGTTCCTTTGTTCATTAATCAATTTTGTCATTTGGTCAATGATACTTCATTTAGTAAACATTACTTACTTCATTTGATAAACATCTGTTGAACACCTACCGTGTGCCAGGCATTGTGCTAGGTACTGAGAATATAAAAAATGAATGAGATGGTCCATTCCCTCAAGATGCTTATAGATGTTATAAAGGTATTATAAAACATGGTTTTAAATTCAGTGACAGATGCATGTTCAAGATTCATTGTAGTTTGGAGAAGGCGTACCTAACTTAAATGGATAGGTAGGTGTCTAGGGAGGATGATGTCCAGAAGGCTTCCTGGAGGAGATCATATGGGATAATGCATGTGAAAGTCTTTGAAAACTCTAGAGTACTTATATAAATGTTAGGTATTGTTGTTACAGTCGTGCAATGCATAATGGCATTTTGGTCAATGATGAACCACATATACAAGGGTGGGGTCATAGGATTAGTACCAAATAGCCTGTGAGTGTAGTAGGTTATACAATCTAGGTTTGTGTAAATACACTCTGATATTCGCACAACTACGAAATCGCCTAACAACATATCTCTCAGAACTTATCCCCATAGTTAAGCAACGCATGACTATTTTAATAATGATCATTTGAGAACTTATTTATGCAGCATCAGAGAGAGATCAGGATGTTTTTTGAGATCTCAGAGGAGATTGGAAAGTATAAAAAGACATTTTGCCTGTTTAAAAAATTAAAAGGCTCAGTACAGAGTTTATGCATGAGACAACAGATTAGAGACCAGTGAATAAATATAGGCTAAATAGGGTAAAGCTTTTACATTAAGCCTCAGGATTGTCAGATTTAATGAATCTAAAATGGATTTAGAATGGATCTAGAAAATTGTGGTTGTTACCTTTTGTTGTGGTTTTTTCATTCTGGTGCCTACTTATACCTCTTTTCGCAGTTAATGTTTTTATTTTGAGGCTTTTTATTTATCATGTTGAATTTTTCCTTAAACATTATTCTTTTCCATTTATACAGCAAAATAGAATCTTATGATTTTCAAAGTTTTTACATATGTGTGTCAGCGTTGTGTTTGGTTGCATATGACAGAAAAAATGTAACAAGATTTAAGTTCTTTGGAAAATGAATTATTACCTGTTTTGATCATTATGTATCCTCAGTATCTTAAACTTTACCTGGCACATAGTAGGTGCTTTCAATATATATTTGCGTGAACAAACGAATGAAAGAAGGAATGGTGAGAGAGCTAGTATGGTGGCTCCAAAGATGCTGTTAGGGACCTAGAGTCCGCCAGCTCTGTGGTAATGCCCTTATTCTCATAGGTCAGGGTGGCTCTTAGAACCAAAGTGTAATAGCATGCCTACTCCCTTTAAGGAAAATTCCCAGTGACCTGTATTATACTTAACCTCTCATTTGCTAAAACTTAGTCATATGGCCAGACTGAGCTGCAAGGGCATCTGGGAAATATAGTCTCTCAGCTATGCTGCAATGTGCTCAGCTAAAGATTGGGTTCCTTTACTGGAAAGAAGAGACTGCATAAAAGGAGGCAACTAGCAGACTCTTTGACACATATCATCTTTGTTGTTCCTCATTAAAATCCTTGTAAGGTAGATGATGTTATAGATCCATATGGTTATTTATGAAACTAAAATTCAGATTGGTTAAGTAACTGTTTTAGAGCTTATAACATTTTTAAAGATGAAGATCCCATGATCTTTCTATTGCCTCATGCTGTCCCTGTTTTAGCAGCAATGGCAACAAAGCAGTAAATCTGTGCAGAAAAAGTAGTCTCTTGATGTTCTCATTTTTAAAAAGAGGTCTGGTAAGATACACCAAGGTAGTGATATAGTGCTATGCCTGCTTGAAGGGGTTACAAATTATTTTTGTTTGTTGATTATTTGTATACAGTCATGCGCTGCTTAATGACAGGGTTACATTCTGAGAAATGTGTCGTTAGGTGATTTTGTCGCTGTGCAAATATCATAGAGTGTACTTAGACACCTAGGTGGTATAGCCTACTATACACCTAGGCCATATGGTACTAGGTGTACCACTATGGGACCACTGTCATATATGTGATTTGTCGTTGACCGAAATGTCATTATGTGGCACATGACTGTAATCTAATTTGATTTAACAATTAACTTCTATTGCTTCTGTAATTAAAGAAACTAAACCTTAAAAATTTCTAGATTAGATGAGGATTGGCATGGTGTATTTGTGGGCCTTAACGTGTAGCTTCTAAACTTGTAATTCTTAAAGTTGCCACTTCAGTCTGCATGTACAGAAAATAATGTAATTTATTTGAGTTTTCATAAACAGTATTGGCTGTTGTTCTCTGTGTATTCTTAATGTTCATTGAAAAACAATGTAAACTCCAAATGTGGTTGACTAAGTAGTGAAACTTGTAATGCATTTTATAGTATAGCAGAATTTTAATACTTGTTAGACAGATAATGACGTGCATCTATGACTTGTTTCAACTTAGGATATTGAGTCTTTGATGTCTGAAGGTAACAAATCTCGTACAGTTGCTGCAACCAACATGAATGAGGAGAGTAGCCGATCCCATGCGGTCTTCAAAATCACCCTCACACATACTTTGTACGACGTGAAGTCTGGGGTAGGTGTTCAGTTGCACGACTTTTTTTTTTCTTCCCTTAAGTGGATCATGGTTTATCTTATTCCCTTCAGGTATAAGATGACTTAAAGTCCTAGCTAGACATGTGTATCAATTAGGACTCAGGATAAGAAACAGAAGCCACTCTAGGTAAACAGAAAGAGATTTATTGGAGAGATTTGGATGATTATAGAGTTGTTGGAACACCTGAGGAGGAGTGGGTTCTAGATTGAATCTCTAGGAATAACTCCCAGAACAACACAGATCTTATCCACCAGGGATGCTACTACCTGTGAGGCTGCCACTGTGCTGTGAGCTGTGAGTTCCAGGCACACCCCATAGCATTGCTGTGATCCAGGAGACAGGAGTCAGCCCTAGCTTCTGGAAAGAAGAGACTGGATAAAAGGAGGCAACTAGTAGACTCTTTCATGTGTGTCATCTTTCTTGTTACACTCTCCAGCTTCAGCAGCACCCTGGAAGCTGGAGAGTGTGCGCTGGGATGCTCTTGTAGAAAACCTCATATTTCCGCCATCCTGCTTCCCAGCAGAAAAAAACAAAAAAGGGGCAGGGGAATGGCCTCTGCTTTACTTTTGCTTTCCAAATCTTAAGCAAGTGTATCTGACTGACAGACCTAAGTCACATCCTGAACCCTGGCTGCAAGAGAGTCTGAGAAATGTAGGTTTTAGCTCTCTACCCTCTCTACCTAAAGCCAGGTGGAACAGAAGTTATTCAAGCTGATGGTCTAGAGTCTCTGCCACAGCACTTTTTGACAAAGCTTTAAATTATGATGGCTAACAGTGGAAGCTAATGTTAATACTCCAGCTGATGTAGTGGAGATACTTTTGAAATACTACCTTCTGCTAAACAGCTAAGTATTAGAAGGAATAAATTGCACTGGGGGAATTGTACTATAAGATGGCTAGATTTGTGGAGTAATTTTTTGAGTATTTGGTTTTGAAGCTTATGAAGAGTAAACAGAGCCAGAGATATATATGCTTCTATACCCTGAAAACTTCCCTGTGACTCACATTTTAGTGTGAATTTTTGCATATTTTATTATGATGCCCACCTGTCAGCAAGTCAGTTTCAAATACCAGAAGCTAAAATAATCACCCTGGCAAAGTGCTAAATTTTGGCAAGATTTTATCATATTTTTCTTCTTTTACCATCACAGCAAGATTAGTCTAACAAGAAAAAGTTCTTTGTTTCCTATTTCCTTTTCAGCGTAAAACAAAAAGCATACTGAATTCTTTTTTTTTAACCAAAAGTACTTTTGATTTGAGAACCTGAATATTCTTTTGTTAGCAACATATTTATTTATGGAAATAAATATAAATGTGTATTTTAAAGAAAAGTTTTAAAAAATGATCCAGTCTATAGATTTTGGCATTGGTTTCCCACATTTCTTATATTGCTGCTGAGTTATATTTTATATATATGAATTGATAATAGAACATTTTTGATAAAGGAAACTATCACTATGTATATATATATAATATCAACTAGGAAAATGTGTAAATTTAATACCTGGAATTATGAAATAAGGGAGTGATTGTATAACAATAATATGAAAAATTTTAGAGAGAGTGGAATTTTTGAGGGATCTTCCTATTGTATAAAAGTCAGATTAATGTTTTTTTTTTACATCAGTAATAATTGCAAATATTTTCCCTTAGAATGATTGGTAAATATTCATGAAATTTAAGCATAGTTTCAAATTATATAAAAATTTATATTTTATAAGTGCTTTTGTATACTTCTCTATGAAAATTTTATTGAGTTCCCTTCAGAATGTTCCATTTTGGGAGGCACTGTTTTTCTGAGATAAATTTCACTCTATCTGAATTAGTAGAGTTGTGTATAATTTTGTGTGTATCTACTGCTAGATTGTACGGTTTTCTTAATACTGTTTTATAGCAGTGCAAACTAATTTTGAGGTAACAGTAAATAACTCTTTAATAAAGGATTTTGATAAAGAACTTATTCGGTAGAGACAGTATTACTTTCTTTATTCTTTAACTGTTGAGTAGTATTTGTCAATTTACTTTCCAGACGTCTGGAGAGAAAGTGGGCAAACTGAGCTTGGTTGATTTAGCTGGCAGTGAGCGAGCAACGAAGACTGGCGCTGCAGGTGACAGGCTGAAGGAGGGCAGCAATATCAACAAGTAAGGCTTTCAGACGCTTACTTTTATTGCTCTATTGATTTAACAGCCAGATAGGGGAACTCCTGTGGTTATTAAAAGAATAAGATTCTGGACTGATTAAGGTTATAATGAATAAATAGTTTAGAATCTTTTTCAGATATGTATTTTTTTACGTGCCCGAACCTGTTTTATGTTTTGTTGTGATGTCTGATGGGGCTGAGGAGCACAGCCTCAGTCAGGTCAGAGGTTTCTCAAGAGCAGTCCTATTGAGATTGGGGCCTAGTAATTCTTTTTCCTGGGAGGTGGTCCTGTGTATTGTAGGATGTTTAGTGGCATCCCTGGCCTCTGCCCACTAGATGGCAGTAGTATCTGCCCCCTCTCTCCCCCACCCCCAGTTGTGACAACCCAAATTATCTCCATACATAGCCAGTAGCTCTGTCGGGGCATAGTCACCCTTCAGTTGAGAACCACTGGTCTAAGCTATAGAAAAGATCAAAGATAAGTTGTCTGTCAGAGTCCAGCTGTTGATCTTGACCTGGGTGTCACTGTCTGAACAAACAACAACGTGCTAGCCACATCGGGCTTTGTCTTCTATGACTGCTGTGCTTATTGATTCCAAGAAGCTAGGGCTTTATGAGGTAATGTGTTGTTCACCAGTTCCTTCATATGGCTATCTTTTCTACCTCAAGCTAAATTGTTAGCTCCTGTGGGCTATCTTTGTGGCTCCCAGAAGGACATGTAGTGAGATATCAAGTCATCGGTAACCAGCTGGAGATCATAGAACACCCTCATCCAGATGCTATGCTATTATTGAACGGGGATTGATATATATATATATAAATAAAAATTTTTTTGCCTTGTACTGTGTTTTAATTAAGTGTATTATGATTTTGACTTCCTTTTCGTAAAGCTATGAGGTGTTTGTGTTGTTATCTTGACGTAAAGGTTTACAGCTCACATGTTTTATTTACGAAAATGAAAAATAATAATCGAGCTAAGCAATTTTATTGCTTACAGTAGTGTTAGAGAGATATCAGCTTTTAGAGTGTATGTGTTTTTAAACTGAGTAGCAAAATGCTGACAACAGTGCTGTTCTCATGCCAGGTACAAAGGCATCTTGATGTTCAATCTTTGTGCTAAAATGTGACATTTGATATACTCAGTTTTTTATGATTATTATGGTTTGTTGCACCATGCAGGTCCCTCACAACCCTCGGTCTGGTTATCTCAGCCCTAGCAGATCAGAGTGCTGGCAAAAACAAGAATAAATTTGTTCCATATCGTGATTCAGTTCTCACTTGGCTGCTCAAAGTAAGTTTTTTTTTCTTTCCTGGCATACTCTTGGTGGTTGGTGAAAAGTAAGAATAAAGAGTAGAATATTAATCCCTCCCAATTGTCATTTCCTCCATCAGTGTTCAGAATTATAATCATTAGGCTCTTAAATGATAATCATAATTTTAATGGATTAAGCATAGATTTCTTCCTGATTCACCAGAACCTAGAAGCAGTGGGAGTTTCGGGCACACTGAATCGCGTAATTGCCTCTGAGATTTGGGGAAATAGAAAAAAGAGCTAGCGCTAATCTGATAGCTGCGTGAGTCATAGAAAAGGAGCTCCTGCTGTCTTACAGACTCAGCTGGACTGTTCCAGCTTTCTCACAGGTTCCTTTTGTTTGACTGACATTTGGGCTTTGTTTTTCTGTTTGACTTTAAGATTACTCATGATCATTTTAATTTGCTTTCAGCTTCTTAAAGGTGTTGTGTAAGGATACAGAGTAGAGCACATGGTCATTCATTGGTTAATTGATCCCATGTGAATGAGAGAAATAGAAATTAGAAAAAAAAACTGTATGAAGTGCTATGAGGAAAATGTAAAGAAATGCAGGACATTCCTTGTCCTCTAATTGCTCAGAGACTAGTAAGGGAGATAAGATAAGATGTGTACTCAAAATATTACAACGTGAGTTAGTGATTCCACGAGGGAGATATCAATGACATGTAATAGGAGTTTGGTGAAAAGAGAGACTGTTTCCAAGTTTCCTCTTGTCCTGGAGGTGCCCTTTTAGTCTTGGTGAATTGGATATTGGTCTAGGGATTAGAGGATATAAAATCTTGTGACAGTTTAACTCATTATAGAGTGGCCAGCCTGGAACAAAATAGTTTACCTATATAAAATAATAGTCTTTTATTTTTTTAAAATGGAGAAATACTTTTATGAGCCCTGTTTAGTCTTGTGATGGCTCATTTTCTCCTTGATCAAGAATGTGTTGAACACTTGTTACTCATTGTGCTAGGGGTTGAGGATGCAAAGATGAATTAAACACAGGCCCCTAAGTAGCTTACTAGAGGACACAACTTTTGACTCAGTCCGTGACATGTTTAGAGAACTGCATTTGTGAAGGGAGTAGGGTTTTCTCATAGTTTCTACACCGTCAAAGGGTTACTAGTATTCAGTTTTACTTTCTAAAACTCTGCACACCATTTCAATGTGATGTATTGAGTGAAATTTGCCACAGTAGAAAATCAGGTAGATTATTTCCTTTGGTCAAAATGCGGCAAAATTAGAAAATTTTTTTTTTTTTTTTAAGATTTTATTTATTTATTTTTTTCCCCCAAAAGCCCCAGTAGATAGTTGTATGTCATAGCTGCACATCCTTCTAGTTGCTGTATGTGGGACTCGGCCTCAGCATGGCGGGAGAAGCAGTGCCTCAGTGCGCGCCCGGGATCCGAACCCTGGCCGCCAGCAGCGGAGCACGCGCACTTAACCGCCAAGCCACAGGCCGGCCCAAAAAATTAGAAATTTTTAAAACAAAAGGATAAACAAACACAATTTGATAATTAAAAACCGTTCTAAATAACTCTTGAGTTAAAGAGATATTACAGAACATTTCACTACCAAGGAAATAATTGTACTGGTCTTCATGTGTCAGTAATTAACCTTGAAATCTCATTTGTTTAATTTCCAGAAGAAATCTCAATAAGATACTTATTTCTTCTTCAACCTTTCCACAGAAATATTTCCTGATCATTCATGATTGTTCCCTGGATATGCCTGGTTTAAAAGAATATTTATTGTCCTGTTGTTTCAATGTTGCTACTTCAGTCCATTTAAACCAACAATAGGAACTATCTTTTGTTAAATAAATTGACGTAGTTAAAATGGCCTAGGTAATTATTGAGTGGCCATTCTATAGGCTGGAGGCCAGGAGAACTTGTTTTAGGAAAATCAGGTACTGGGCTCAGTGCTTCATATACATTATCTCATTTACTTCTTGGGAGGTAAATGGTGGTGTGCCCATTTCATAGGTGAGGTAACGCATGCAGAACTAGTAAATGGCAGAAATAAGATTGGAATCCAGGGGTGGCTTCGCTGCCCATCTTCTTTTGCCCAGGCTGTGCTCTTATCAGAGGTTACTTTTCATTAGAAGGAGACACACCTGACTTTTCCCAGACATTGATATAAACTGTTGAAAATACTTAAGTTGAGGAACAAAACCATACACTTTTTAAAAAAGCTGACTATATCTTCGGTTTAGTAAAATTACGTTGTAATTGTAACTTCTGTGTGTTAATTCTTGGGTTAAAGAAATGAATAGTTTCCTTGGTTTTTGTCATATTTTTTCCTTAAAAATGATATGACCTTGTTGATCGTGTTTGGCTTTTGCAGGAAGATCATAAGTAGGGGCATTTTTGCAAAACATATTTGGGGGTTTAAACTGTTTTCCCCAAGGCCTCTTGGAATCCATTGAGACGCAAATCATCTCTTTTGAGGTGACTTTTATGTTCCTGTTGCTTTTTCCTTCTTTAATTCTTAGTCTAATTCTCCCTGATCCTTGTTCGACTTGGTATATGTTTTTAGTATTCTCCAACATAACTTTCATCGAACTCATGAAATTGCTCATCCTCTGTAAGATTTGTAATTTTTTTAAATTAATTTTTTCTTGAGGTAACATTGGTTTTTATAAATTTCAGGTGTGTATCATTATATTTTGACTTCTCTGTAGACTACAGTCATGTTCACCACCAAAAGTGTAGTTGCCGTCTGTCACGGTACATATGTGCCCTTTTACCGCTTGCACTCTCCACCCTTCCCCTTTGGTAACCACCAATCTATTCTCTTGTCTATGTGTTTGTTTGTTGTTGTTTTTATCTTCCACATATGAGTGAAATCATATGGTATTTGGCTTACTGCATCTAACTTATTTCGCTTAGCATAATACCCTCAAGATCCATCCATGTTGTCGCAAATGGCAAGATTTCATCTCTTTTTGTAGTATTCTATTGTATATATAACACATCTTCTTTATCCATTTATCTGTTGATGGGCATTTAGGTTGTTTCCAAGCCTTGTCTACTGTGAATTATTCTGCAGTGAACATAGGGGTGCCTATGTCTTTTTGAATTAGGATTTTTTGTGTTCTTTGGGTAAATATCCAGAAGTGGAATAGCTGGATCATATGGTAGTTCTGTTTTTAATATTTTGAGGAATCTGTTTTCCATAGTGGCTATACCAGTTTGCATTCCTACCAGCAGTGTACAAGGGTTCCCTTTTTCCCACATCCTCTCCAACAGTTGTTATTTCTTGTCTTTTTAATAAAAGCCATTCTGATGGGTGTGAGGTAATATCTCATTGTGGTTTTGATTTGCATTTCCCTAATAATTAGTGATGTTGAACATCTTTTCATCTGCCTGTTGGCCATCTGTATATCTTCTTTGGAAAAATGTCTGTTCAGATCCTCTGCCCATTTTTTAATTGGGTTGTTTGTTTTTCTGTTGTTAAGTTGAATGAGTTCTTTATATATTTTGGATATTAACTCCTTATCAGATAGATGATTTGCAGATATTTTCTCCCAATTGGCAGGTTGTCTTTTTGTTTTGTTAGTAGTTTCCTTTGCTACGCAGAAGCTTTTTAGTCTGATGTGGTCCCATTTCTTTATTTTTTCTTTTGTTTCCCTTGCCTGAGGAGACATATTCAAAAAGATACTGCTAAGACTGATGTCAAAGAGCATACTGCCTATGTTTTCTTCTAGGTGTTTTATTGTTTCAGGTTTTACATTCAAGTGTTTAATCCATTTTGAGTTAATTTTTGTGTATGGTGTGAGATAGTGGTCTACTTTCATGTTTTTGGATGTGGTTGTCCAGTTTTCTCAGCACCCTTTTTAAAGAGACTTTCTTTTCTCCATTGTATGTTCTTGGTTCCTTTGTCAAAAATTAGCTGTTCATAGATGTGTGGGTTTATTTCTGGGCTCTGAATTCTGTTCCATTGGTCTGTTTGTCTGTTTTTCTGCCAGTACTATGCTGTTTTGATTATTATAGCTGTGTAGTATGTTTTGAAATCAGAGAGTGTGAACCTCCAGCTTTGTTCTTTTTCCTCAGGGTTGTTTTGGCTATTCAGGGTCTTTTGTTGTTCCATATAAATTTTAGGATTCTTTGTTCTATTTCCATGAAAAATATCCTTGGGACTTTGATAGGAATTGCATTGAATCTGTAGATTGCTTTAGATAATATGGACATTTTAACTATGTTAATTCTTCCAATCCATGAGCATGGAATATCTTTCCATTTCTTTGTGTCTTCTTCCATTTCTTTCAACAATGTCTTAAAGTTTTCAGTGTATAGGTCTTCCACCTCCTTGGTTAAATTTCTTCCTAGGTATTTTATTTCTTTTCCAAGTTTTTTTTGCATTGTATTTGCATTGTAATTATGTTGTGCTCTTGATGTTTACAACATCTGAGAGTGAGAGAAACTAACTACACTTGGTGATTCCATGGGGGATAGATGTGAGTGCTCTTCTGTCAGGGAGGGTTCAGTGGTTACTCCTTTGGTAAGTGGTCAGTGGAGAAACATTTTGTATTAAGGTGATTTTTGCTTCTCCATGTAACCTTGTAAATATGAGTCTCTTATCATTGAGTAACTTCTGGTAATGAATCCTCCGATAATGAATATCTTTTGAATTCCTCCACTTTTTTCCATTCTTACTGCCACTTACCTAATGAAAGTGACTTTCATCTCTCGTCTGGATGATTGAAACATCTCCCTTGAGCTTTCTTAGTCCATTCCATTCTTTACAGTTAGGTTGCAATATCTTTCTAAATTAATACTGTTCTGAAACTTAAATCTCTTCAGTAATTCTCCAGAGGCCCTTATGATGAAGTCCAGATTCTTTAATGCCTTGTGACTTACTAGGCCCTTTGTAATCTGAACCCTCCCTCCTTCTCACTGTTCATCTTTTGCTCTTGCTATTATAAATTCTAGCTAAGTGATGAGTGCTCTTACTTCTAGGACTTTATTCTTACTCTGTTTGGAACATTCTTCTTCCTCTCTTCAATCTCTCCTCCTGTTTTCTTCCCCCTTCCCCTTTACCTGGGTGATGCTTATTTATCTTTAGGTCTCAAATGTCACTTTCTCTGGGAGTCTCCCCTAACCTTTCAAGACTGGGCTTTCTGCTCTTTCTCTGTTTTCCCAGACCATATTGTATTTATCCCTACTTTAGTTATTATCATATAGTATTTGCTCACCAGCCTCACCCTCAAGATAGTAAACTCCATGAAGAGTTGAATGCATGAATAATTTCAGCTCTGCTCTGAACTAGCAGTATAACCTTTGGTAAGTCTGTCAGTCTTCCTGGGTCTCACTTTCTCATCTGTAAAATGAAATAATTTGATTAGATGACTTCAAAGAGTTCTTTCAGCTTAAAAAATTCTGACTTCCAAAATTAAATTTCTTTTCTGTGTCCATTTAATTTGCCATTGCTACATTTGAAACAAAGCTCATCTGATTTGCCTAATTAAACAATTAAAGAGTAAACTAGAAGCTTTATACTTTCTCCTTAAATGAGTGCCAGTTCTTTTGTTGCTGTTTCCTTTTTGCTGATGGCATGAGGCCATTTTTGAATATAAGCATATTGTTGCTCATGCACAAGGGCTTTTCAAATATCAAATATTTGTTGTTTGCCAGGTTTCCTTTTCTCAGCACAAATTGAAGCACAATGTGCATGCTTTTTTCCTTTGGTAGTCATTGTTACAATTCGCCTTTTACCCAATAGCATTTGCTGTTCATGTGGGCTGGCAGAATGCAGTAGTTCTTGAAGGGCAGCACCCCACCACAGTGTTGCTAGTGAACTGAGTTGCAATCTGAGATGTCCTTCCTGTGGTCTTTATATATAACATTGGCATTTCATTAATGTGCATGGGATGATTCTAGACATTTTCCTGGAAGTTGCCAAAGCTTGGTGCCAACAATGTGAGATCAGTGTCTAGAAGTGAAGAGTGAAGCAAGCAATCATCAGGCCTCACAGAAATTGCTTTTGCTTCCAAAAGCCCAAATTACTTGTATTTCCTTCCTTTTCGTGTATTAAAGTGTATTTTCTTCAAAGATATAATGATCTTAGCTGGATTTTCTGTGGAAAACCAAATTTTCAGTAATGGATGAATAAGTGGACACATTGTCTGTGATTATATTGAATTGTTAGAAATGCCTAGGGAATTATTTTGTTTCTGACACTAGGACAAAATAATTTGGAAAGGTGTCAGGTTCACCTTACTTATTCCTCAGGTCTGAGCTCTCGCTATGTTGGCAGGTGTTATTTTGTTACTGTGTTACTGTGGGTAGTTGTGGGGGAGTGGAAGTCATGTTGCACTGGAACGCAGAAGACAACTGGAGTAGAATGTTTTCGTTTTACTAGTTCTGGATCTTTAGGCGGGATATTCAACCACCTTTGTCAGAATAAACCTCTGTTTTTTCATCAGTAAAATAGGGATACTAATAATGTAATTCACAAAAGTCTGAGGACTAAGTAAAGTTTGTGCACAAAGACTGTGTAAATCAGAAATTGCTTGAACAAATTTTAGATACGTTGCTATTGGAAAAACTTTGTATCTTCAAGAGTAAGAATTTTATGTTGGTTAATGCCACTCAAAGGTAGAGTTGGCTTTCTTGTGATCTAATGAATTCCCCAATACTGGCCTGTTTGAATATTCTCTCTAATGTTGAGAATCTATAGTTCAGTGATATTCTATTACTGAAAGATGGTATTGAATCTGGTCTTTTGCTTAATTCTTCTCATCCTGGGATGATATATTAGTAGTTACCTATTGCAATGTAACAGATGACCCCCAACACATAATAGCTGGAAACAACAGTCATTTATCGTCTCACAGTTTCTATGGGTCAGGATTCTGGGTGCAGCTTAACTAAATGGTTCTGGCTGGGGTCTCTCATGTGGCTGCAATCAGTGTCATCTGGGGGTGCAGTCATCGCAAGGCTTGACTGGAGTTGAATCTGCTCACCTAAATTATTGTCAGCAGGCTTCAGAAGATCTACTTCCAAACTCCTGTGAATGAAGCCACCTCACTCAGGGCAGTGATTTCTCCCCAGAGCAAGAGAAAACACCTACCACAGAAGCCACAGTCTTTTTATAATCTAATCTCAGAAGTGGCAGGCTGTCACCTCCTCTGTGTTCTATTGGTTAGAGGCAAGTCAGCAAGTCCTGCCCACCAAGGGAGGGGGATGATGCGTTGGTGCCAGCTTGGAGGCTGCAAGCTTGCCTGCCGCAGATGGATTACTTACACATTTGAATGGTGAAGTGGAGTTGGTAGACTTGATTTCCCAAGTGTAGTTTTGTAATTCTGAGTTATATATAGTCATTTTTAATGTTCTCAAGTGAGAAAGTAGTTTTTTCAGTTTGTTGGAGCCCATTTCACTATACTTACCAGTTTTAGTATTGTGAAGATGAGTATCTTTCTTTGAGCTATAGAAGTGATTGTGTAGAACACGAAGCCTATTTTAGTTGTTTTTGAAAGGCTATCAGAGGGAATAAAATGAAGTACCTTCAGCATATCTTTTGTTTTCTAAGACTGTAATTGTACCTTATGTTTTAAAAAATTTAGCTTGTTACTTGTTACAAGCTTGATAGCTTGTAACAGCAATACTTTCTGAGCCATTATTCAGGCTTCACAGAGATTCCAAGTACATGGCATTATGGAGTAGATTGTAGGTAATCAGTCTTTGATTAGATAACAGATAATATCATGATTGTTCAGTTCCTCTAAGGAAGATTTTGTAGGCATTTAAGAAATCATCCTTTTTTATTCTGAGTGGTCTGCTGACGTATGGTATCCTATTGCCTGTTAAAAAAGGATAAATTGGCATACAATTAACTTCTATTAAACTGAAATAAATGTAGGTTTCATTGTGTTTCCCTGTTTTTTCTCAAAAACCAAAGCTCCCTTTTGCAGAAAAGTACCTTGGCAGAGAAGAAGAAGCCTGGGCCTGGAAGTCAGTATACCTGTATTTTAGTCCCAGCTTTGTCCTTAAATATGTGTTTGACCTTGAGACATTATCTCACCATTTCTGACTTCAAATTTCTCATATGGTGTTTTCTTCCAACTTTAAAATGCTGCTCAATTTCTTTTCTCCTCTAGGACAGTCTTGGGGGTAACAGCAAGACAGCCATGGTAGCTACTGTGAGTCCAGCAGCTGATAACTATGACGAAACCCTCTCAACTCTGCGGTATGCAGATCGCGCGAAGAACATTGTGAACCACGCTGTGGTGAATGAGGATCCTAATGCACGAATTATCCGAGATCTCCGGGAAGAAGTAGAAAAACTCCGAGAGCAGCTAACCAAAGCAGAGGTATAACGCACAGCTGAGCAGTGCTGCATGGGTCTGTGAAAACCTAGTAAAGCTAGATCTTGAATTTTCTTCCCCTTAGCCGTAAGTGATGAGTATTCCACTTAGGATTTTTGAATTTCCTATAGGAAGAGAAATTTAAGATGAGTCATAAATAAAGGAAGACAGATGGATTGTCGTAGTTGAAATTTAGAGAGTTTTTTCAGGTGTTAAAGGATTGAATAGGAAGAGAGAATAAAAGGAGTTGATAAAATGTTTCTTTCCACAGTATAGGTGTCAGAGAAGAGGTATAATAGAATAAGGAAGAGAAAGAGAGAGACACTTGCAAGAAAATGTATATAATTTAATTTTATTGCAGAAAATGGTGGAGAGTGGGCATAGAATGGATGGGTCTGGGAGAGGAATCAGATTTTTGTTGTATCATTTGTTCACTGGTTGAAGTCAGAATGGAAATCTTAAGCAGGTCTTACACACCTTAATATTCTAGTTTTTCTGTGTTGTGGCTTAGTTATGTTTGTAGAAAAAAATAATTTTATAGCAGAAGTACCCATCTGTTGAATGGTACTCTATTTCCACTGTCCTTAGTACATTCTATAATGTACGGTGTTTGTGTTCCATTACTGAATTTGAAACCTGCCCAATTCTAACCTACAACCAAATGCTCATCCTCTTGTCAAAAGTGGAATCAAATATCAGATTCAGGATCTCTGGTTTATTGAACATTTCTGTTCCCACAATTTCCCAGCGCTGTGGCACTCTTTTCTGGGGTTGGGACCATAGTGCTCTTCTTTCTCATAACCTGTTTTCTGGTATTAAATTGGTATAATATATGATCTTGATCACATTTTTGCCTGTTGAAGTTTATCCTGTTTTTACAGGAATAATTTTACAGTTCATCAAGATTTTTTAAAATTTTCTTTGTGTGTTCCTGGTATTAACGAGGCAATCCAGTTTGCAACATGTCTGAATTTAGTCTGTATGTACTTGAATAAATACCTGAAGTCATCAGTAAAGGCTAGAATGAATCATGTGTATGAGTCCAGATATATGACCTATTGGGATTTAAAAAATAAACCCTTGATAGCTTGAACTTTCTGTCTCCTTAAATCATTAGTAATTAGATCTTCGCAATAACAATAGGTTGGAGGAAACGGCAATAGTTGTCTTCCTTTCAAGCCCACCTTGGGTGACTGAATGACTTTGTGGGACCCACACAGTCTGGAGGCTGTGCATCAGTGAGTCAATGTTATGTCTCAAGTGGATCAGAGACCTCAGTGAGCTGTAGAGCTGAGAGGAGGCCGATTGTTACTTGTCCTTCTGAATTTAGCGAATGCTTTTTTCAGGGCATCCTAAGGATATTTCATGAAATAAACATTTTGCTTGTAGGCAATGAAATCTCCAGAGCTAAAAGACCGGCTGGAAGAATCAGAGAAGCTAATCCAGGAAATGACTGTGACCTGGGAGGAGAAATTAAGGAAAACTGAAGAGATTGCACAGGTTCGTGCTTCCTGATTAAAGAGGAGAGCCTTGTAGCAGTTTGCGCAGTGCGACTCAGATGGCGTTTCTGGTTCCTTTTTGATTTTTAGCTTTGAAGATGGCAAATCTAGCGTCATTCATAAAAATCTAGATCCAGGAGTCTATACTTTACTTTATAAAGTTAATTTGAAGGATAAAATTACATAATTACAATTAATTGATTATTATGTAGGAAATACTTTTTCATAAAATTTTTTTTAATGAAATATAACTACTTTCTAGCCTCTGGCTCTGAATACCCAATTCTGTTAAGTGCTTTGCAGACCTAAGGAACATGTCCAAACTACAAAATTATTATTAGTAGATATTAGGCTATGAACTTCTTGCTTCTATATGACAACTCAGTAAAAGTAATATGAAATACTTGAGGTGACTGTCTCTCATTTTTAGAATACTTAATATAGAGTTGTGAAATTTTAGGGTGGGAACATTAGCATTTGGAGAAAATCCTAAAATGTCTAAGTGTCTGTGTAGTAAAAAAGTCACTCTATGGCTTTCCTGTTAGAGGGTTATTCAACCTCTGTTTTAGAAATATGGTAATGTACATCTTAGCACTCCATCAAGCAGTCTTTCATGATTGGACAACTCTAATAGTAGCTATTTAATCAAATCTTTTTTTATTTCGTTTCTGCTCATTGGCCCAGGTTTATTCTTCCAAAGCTAAGAGAATAAGTGTCCCACTTGTATGTAGTAACTAATAATAACAATAATAGCCAACATGTATTAGGTATCCTTATGTATTGGGCCCTATGCTAAGCACTTGTATTTTTTAATTTTATTTATTTATAATTTATTTTTTTGAGGAAGATTGATCCTGAGCTAACATCCATTGCCAATCTTCCTCCTTTTTTCCTTTTTTTTCTTCCCAAAGCCCCAGTAGATAGTTGTATGTCATAGTTATACATCCTTCTAGTTGCTCTCTGTGGGACGCCACCTCAGCATGGCTTGATGAGTGATGTGTAGGTCCGCATCCAGGATCCGAACCAGTGAACCCCGGGCTGCTGAAGTGGAGCACGAGAACTTAACCACTATGCTGCCAGACCGGCCCCAGCGCTTTTAAATATAGTATTTTATTTAATCTTCCCAACAGCCCTACAAGACCAGCCCTCTTGTTAGCCAGATATTTCAAGTCACCTCTGCTTCTTCCCCTCTTCTAAAGTTAAAAATCTCTAGTATTTTCAGCTGTTCCTTGTATTAGGAAAATACATAGAACTTGCTACTTCTTTTGTCACCCAGTAAATTCCATCTTTAAATGTGCTGTCCAGAATCAATCTATACATCAGATGTTGTAGGACAGTACTATGATTATGTAGTATAAAGTGGATGTTATATTTATATTAGTGCTGACTAGGATTTAAGTCACTTTTTAAAACATTTCTTATTATAGTCATTTTCAAAAGAGATAAAAATAAGAGAAAAGTATATCAAATCCACATGTACCATCACCCGGTTTCATTAAAGACCCACATATGCCCAATCTTGTTTATCTGATCCCTGCACTGGGTTATTTTAAAGCATATTCCTCAAATTACAGAGAAGAGAATACACCAGAATATAAATTTTGCTTCTCATTACATATTTCGCTTTTGTTTTTCATGTATTATAAGTCAGTCTAGTAATTGTTCAATTTGGAACTAATTTGTGTGAGCGTTTTGAGCTCCTCCAAGACTAAAACATTGACTTTGAAATGCTGTTGTGCTTGGGTTGCTTTGCTGATACAAAGCAGGACAGATCTAAATGAGATGCAGTGCTAGGGAAGCTTATCTTTCGCGTCTTTCCTTACCTAAGCGTTCTCTCGCTCTCTCGGGTGTCCCTTTGCAGGACTGTGCCTGATTTTGTCCAACGCCTCATTCAACATCTTGTTTTTCTCGGCCCCCAGGCTTCAGTGCTGCTGAGCTTTCTTCTCTTCTCCACTGCAGAAGACCTGGTCTGTTGATCATTGACGGCTTTCCAATACAGACTAGCATTTTCCAAAATGGATTACTGGCAGTGTAGCCACAGGTTGTTAAGAAGTCTTCTGGGAAAAAAATGGTCCTTGGTCAGATAACTTTGGGAAAATCTGGGTAAACTAAGTTAAATCAGTTTCTTTTTTGAAGGACTTTTTACATCATTTTTGGAGAGCTAGGCTCTGCACAAGTCCTTTGTGCTCTGTGTCATCTTGCTGTGGTATGCCAGCCCTCTCAGATCGTCCCTGCTATTAATTCCTATGGAAACTATCTGTAGCCATTTGACCCTAAATCATGCAATACTTTACTAATTCAGTTTTTTGTGTATACTCTTATTACCTAATGAATTTGGAAGGTTCTCAAGAAAAAAGCCGTATCTTTTAGTTTTTTAAATTGTGTGCTCAATAATATTTTTGAGTAAACAAACAGAACTCAAACTGACTAATTTCTAAGCCCAGTGCCATATCTCTGATACCAAATTGTCTCTTATTTTCATCTTTTATATTCTCACTAGGAAATGCACACCTAAGTGAAATGAAAACCTTGAGCTAGATCAGGGGTCAGCAAACTGTGCCCTTGGGGAAAACCTGGTCTGCCACTTCTTTTCATAAATAAAGTTTTGTGAGAACACAGCCATGCTCATTTGTTTGTGTATTATTTATGACTTCATTGGCAGAGATGAATAGCTATGACAGAGACCATAGGGCCCAGAATGACTGAAATATTTACTATCTGACATTTTACAGAAAAAGTTAACCAACCTCTGATATCAGAAGCAATATTTAGTGGTATCAGTAAACATTGCTATGTTTTGTCCTACTTTTTTATTGTACGAACTGATTCCTAGATGTTGCGAACTTTTGTAGATTTTTAGATGACTAAAAGCTTCAGAGTTTTTGGTGGCAGATGTAACGATGAATTGACAGTTTTCTGCCATTGTTATCTTTTTTGGTTTAGACAAAAATTTTGTGGTGTTTTTTATCATTATAAAATCTCAAATGACAGGAAAATACATAAGAATAAGTATAAAACAATAGTTTACTATACTGATAATTTAGAGAATTATTCATTTATATTCCTGCCCCTGGTATAGATTTGCTAAATGACCTTGGACAAACCTATATTCAGTAACATTCCATATTCAATAATCAATATTGAGTAAAAGTCAGAAAATCATTATTGGGGAGTATAGGAGTAGTTGGGAATAAGATTAGTAAGTTTGGCTATCCTGTAGAGGGCTTTAAATTTCAAACTAAGATTTTTAGATTTCACCAGTAGGAGCTAGAAAGATTTTAATTTATTAATTTATCTTTTAGAACATTATTAATTTATCTTTTAAAATATGTATTTACTATATGTTATATACTATTTAAGTATATCCTGGCTGTTTTACATACATTATCTCATTTAAGTCCTGTCTTTTCCCTTACTCTGAGTGGCTTTACGTTTGTTAATTCATATATTCTTTTTTAGGCTTAACTTTGCTTCTGTACAATTAAAATTTTGCCGCTAGATGACAATAACCAGATTTCTTCTAAATCTTTTAATTATTTCCATAGTGAGAATTAATAGAGTCATAATAGGAATAAAGTAGAAGAAACTATTGTATTACAAAAGTAGTATTTACTTATAGAAAATATAGAAAGATTATTATGAAGAAAATTTTACTGTAATTCAATCATCCAGAGAAAACTATTGTTAATATCTTTGCAGTTTCTTTCAAGTTTTTCTGGTACACAAATTGATATACTAATTTCTACCCTACATTTTTCTTTAAATATTAGTTCATGAGCATCTACCCATGTCATTTGTAGTTTCCAAAAAAAGAAGAAAAGATGTTTTTATAGAGAAATGTTTCTTCTCATTATTGGAATAATTCTTTAATTATCTACTAAAATTCCTACATAAAAGAGCCTTCCCTTGGAAGGGACTACACAAAATATATTAGAATTGCTTTCCTCATTTTAGGAACATGGTTCTTTATCAAAGATAATAATTTCTTAGAACTGCGTGCTGAAAACTCTAATGTCTAGTGCTAAACTACTCAAAAAGAGTAGTTTGAATGAAAGAACCCCAAAATGTTTTTTGTTAGAAGAGAAACTTAATTGAAAGACCCAGAACCAAAATGTCCCCTTCCCTCCTTTTGTGGTAGTATACTTTTAGGTGAGATGTATTGACCAGGTTGCAGTGGCCTATCAAGTAGGATGGTATGCCTAGAAATAGCAAAATTCTGAGGCTGTAATTTAATTATGCTGTAAAGTTACTGTGTGGCGCTAGTTAAATGACTTAGCTTGTCTTGTCTTTCCTTAGAATCAAAGGTCCTTGGTGGCTGTGACTCATTACTACTTGCTATTTATGCATAGTCAAAGACACTCTACTCTGCTCCAATTCATATATGCCCTAATTAGAGAGCATTGGTTGCAGGATTCACATCTATCTCCCTATATGCATATGTTCATATATTATATGGATTCAGAGACAGGTAGGCACAAAAGAGAAAGGTTCATATTCTTATGAAAATAGTACTCGAATGCATATGCGAGTTTCATTTTGATAAATTCTCAACACTGACATTTTGAGTGCTCGTTGCTCATATGCACTGTGCTAGGTGCTAGGAACACACAGTGGACAGATGGGATCCATGCCCTTACAGAGAAATGGTCAAGTAAACACTTATCAAGTACGAGAACAAGTATGCTCCAGACAGAAAGAAGAGTGTAAAATCCCTTAAGCTAAAGAGAGGATTCTTGACGCTTTCAGGGACCTGGAAGATGTTCCATGTACCTGTAGTACAGGCTTTGAGAGTGGAGTGACACGACTTGAAGATGGAGAGTAAATGGGCCAGATTGAAGGGCCAGTTGAGGGAGTTTGGTCTTTAGCCTGGCTGGGGAGTCACTGAGGATGTCAAGCAGCAGAGTGTGTTGAAAACTTGGCTTTTTAGAAAGATCACAGTTGAGTAAAACACTTACATTTGTTCTGTTATACAAAATTAAATGAGAAAGATGAATTCTAGATGTTAGATATTTTCACGAATGGAAATTGAGAACTCAGTAGTATACTTGGTTGCTATTTGTAATGGCTTTATTTTTCAAAATAAAAAAGTTTTAATTAGCAAAATAAAACATGTAGTTTGGAAAGAGAAAAAATGCAATAATCTTTAATACTATGTCCTAAGATAACATATTTGAATTATACAGTTATTTAATAATTATTCCAGCGTAAGACCTTTTATATCTCGCTGCCTTAATAGGTGTGGAATTAATACTTCTCTAATAATTTACAGGAACGACAGAAACAGCTGGAGAGTCTTGGAATATCTCTTCAATCTTCTGGAATTAAAGTTGGGGATGATAAGTGTTTCCTTGTTAATCTGAATGCTGATCCAGCTCTGAATGAACTTCTTGTTTACTATTTAAAGGTGAAGTAATAGGCTTTGCTACTATTTCCTGCCATGAAATAGAACAGTATTTCCCACTGTTTTTTTTAAACTTGGAGAACTGCACTCAAAAATAATGAGGTAGTAAATTGTTTTTATTTGTGTAAGCCGGAGGGTAGAAAAATCTTGGGTTTCTGGGATCAGTTTCTCTTTTTAGTTTTTGAGTGAAGTCATTCAACCTAGTGATTTAAAAAACGATATTCTGATATTGTTTCCAGTAAATTAAGTAGCTTAGCTATTATTATTTAATGTGATTTATACCAAGGAGTTAAGTAGATAACTTTAAAGTTTAAAGAATGACTTTTAAAAGTAAATGCTTCGTTAGTAGACTAAAGCTTTTGTGATTTATATGAAGCACACCTTTTTGTGAGTGGTTCATTAGCTTATAAGAGGAAATGTTTAAAGGAAGTTATGTACTTAGGACCACTTGATATGAAATTTGTGTTTCCAGTAATTCTTAGGAAAATTAAAAAATTTGGATTATCAACTTATAAAAAAAGAGGTCACTTAGAGACTGAGAGGATCAGAGTATGGAACAGAAAAAAATAAAATACTGATATACATTGAAACCTGTAAGTCATGGGACGTATCAGGAAGAGACAACTTTAGAATGAGCATGAATCCTGAGACACCACATAAATTATGTGGAGCTCGCCAAAATTGACGTTGTGAAGCTCAGAGCATAAATGAATTATATAATGGACTATATGACTCTAACATGCAGTTAATAAATATTAGGAGGAAATTTTTTCCCCCTCATAATACAGGAACTCTCTGTGTGGGTTTTACTAAAGTGACTAAGAAAGTAAAAATAATGAGCTAGTCAAGTTGGAAGCAGCTTTAAAATTAGAGAGTTGTGTCATTTCATTTCTAAAGAGACTGAAGAGTTCATGACACACTGGCTAGTTCTCAGTTTTTATCAGAGATATCCTGGGATAATTGCTTTGTGTTATTTTGATAAAGCCCCTTTATTAATATCTTACACCATGTTTTATCACACTGTGGGTTAAATCGTGTCTTTGGTACATATGGTCATGTGTGCACTGTAGGTATTGTGGTACAGTGGGAGCAGCACTGGAGTGGGAGAGGGTGACCTGTGTTCTAGTCCAGTACCACAACTTTATTTATTTATTTTGTGAGGAAGATCAGCCCTGAGCTAACATCCATGCTAATCCTCCTCTTTTTGCTGAGGAAGACTGGCTCTGAGCTAACATCTATTGCCAATCCTCCTCCTTTTTTTCCCCAAAGCCCCAGTGGATAGTTGTATGTCATAGTTGCACATCCTTCTAATTGCTGTATGTGGGACGCGACCTCAGCATGGCCGGAGAAGCGGTGCGTCGGTGCGCGCCCGGGATCCAAACCCAGGGCGCCAGTAGCGGAGCGCGCGCACTTAACCGCTAAGCCACGGGGCCGGCCCGTCCAGTACCACAACTTAACAGACGTTTGATCTGAAGTCCTTTGCCCCCTCCAGTCTATAGTTTCTTCCTCTATAAATGAAAGTTTTCTCCTCATAGGTTCATAGGAACTCACAGGTTCCTATGAAGATTAAATGAGATTTGATATATGGAAGCACTTTATAAACAAAAGCACTATATAAATATAAAGTATTCCACATATCATTTTCTCATTTGATACTCTGTGTGATAACTTAATATGTATATTATCCTTGTATATTGAAAAAAATGATGTATTATCATATCACTTACTGTACTTCTAAACAATGTTGGCAGCATTTTGGGTTAGAATTTCAGCTGTAGATATTCATATGCTTTAGGAGAGATGCAATATTAGAATGGGACTTAAATATTCTACCCTTTTTATTTCTCAGAACTATGAGTTCATTTTCTTTTTGATGTGATGAAGTTCAAATTGGGACACACAAACACATACACCCAACAAGAAAACAACCTGATTTATATCTGTTTCTTAACTGAAAAATTAAACAAAGAAACTATTTAAAGACTTTTGGAGAGTACTCCAAATATTTCTGATTGCCTTGTGTGGAGGTGTTGGGATTCTGTTTCAGACCGTGTGGTCAACCCTGTGTTGGCAGAGTTTGAGGCAGTGTTGATTTCTTCACTGCCCAAGCTAACCCCACGACAAAAAGTATATTCATGACAAAGCACATTCAAAAGGATGGTCTCGGTCCAAGAACAGTTTTTGCTTCGGTAAAGCGATACCATGATGTGGGATGGAGGAATTTGGAGGCTGAGCGTTTTTTATTTCTTTGCTTTCAAATTCTCAAGTCAGTTTAGATGCTGGGCAGATGACTTCACATCTCTGGGTGACTTTTATCACCCCATCTGTAAAATGAGGGCACTGGATTAAATGATCTCTAATGTTCTTTCTAGTTCCAAATTGTATGGTTCTCTTCCAGAACAGAATCCTCCATTTATTTGTTCTGTCTTGAACTGGCAGAGGCAAGGTGTTGTGGCCAAACCATAGATAGAGCATAATTCACAAGATAATTTTGTATTTAATTTCCATATACAGGCAGTCCTTGCTTTGCATGGTTCTAACATACACGAATTCCAGTTACCACGATTTAGTAAATGATGTTGACACTGCTGCTGTTTGTGAGATTCTAGATACACAGCCAGAGGAACTTAGTGAAGGTCAGTTTATCAATATAAATAATGAAAGTGGTTGTGATGATAAGAATGAAGATGTCTCAAAGAGAGTGACACCAGAAAACACTTCACATTAAGGGAACTCTTTGGAGATCCTTTGAAACATTGAAAGCATAAAAGGTATGAAATGGTAGAATCTTAGAAAGAGGTATGACAGTTTGCCAAGGCATGGAAAATATGCTCACTCCGTATTGTAAGTTATACGTTGAGAAGAAGGCAAGCGCTATTCAAATTACTCTCGATAAGCTTTTAACGAAGAAATAAAATGCTTTAAATTTCAGTGTTTCTAATGTTCTAAATTATAGTGTACTAAATGAATATCAGTTTTACTATTTTTTGATTTCCCTATACATTATAACAGTAAGAGAATTCTTAATGTTTTTACAGGCTATTTTAAAGGTCACAGAATAATTGCAATTTTTCTCATTGATTATTAAGATCTCTTTGCAAAGTTATTTTTACAGTCCCACACTCTCGTGCAAAGCAAGGACTGCCTGCAGTTCTGAGGTAGACTTGGAGATTTATACCAGCATGAGCCAAGCTTCTAGAGGGAGGAGCTGTGCCCCTCACTTTAAAAACATTATGCTAGTAATATACCGTTTTTTCCTAAAAAGTTTTATGAAGACTTATTAGAAAAAGAAGGGGTGGATTAGCGCGCAAATTCTAACACCGAGAGATGACCACACTTAATAGTTAATATTTTTATTTCTGTCTTCTGGGTCTATTCCTATATGTATGTGTATAGCTTTATACTGATACGTATTTTTAAATTACAGAAGTAGGATCATAGTATGATTGATTCTAATCACCTCTTTGAATTATCCACCAGATCTTTCAGGAGAGCTTTTCCGCTTATGTAGTTCTGGATCTACTTTTTTCACAAGTCAGCTACTAATGGCTAAGGAAACAGGGGTGATTCTGAAGGATTTGGGACAAATTATACATATACACACTTGGTAAGAATTTGTACCAGGGATTCAGCAACAGCTTCAAAGCACATGTCGATCCTATAGTATAGCTCCCATTGAGAGTAAACTGCCTGTTGTCATCTTTGCCAGTAATTAGTCACCGAGTGAGGTGGTCAGAATGGCAGGGGCGGCAGCCGCTCTGTTTATGGAGCCGTGGGCTAGGCTTCAGGGAGCCCAAGATGAGTAAGACGCAGTTGTGGCACGTTACAAGTTCCTGGTTGGCAGAAGTTTGGCTCATCTAGTGTAGTATTGGAATTTGTAAAAGACCGAAGGATACCTTTCTTTCCTTCTTCACCTCCATTCCAGAAAAGCTGTCTTCAGAGTCTTGGTTCTGTCAAGCTAGGGTGACTTCTTGACTAAAGAATTTTGATTATTTAGATATGTAAAGAGTAACAAATACTTTTCTGCTTATTGTCCCTGGTCCTCAGTTACCTTTTCCTTCAGAAGTTGTCTGATAAGGCTGAGGGGCTACACAGACTATACTAATATGCTGCTTTTCTTGCTTGTAGGATAGGAAAAGCCACCCTGTGAAATATGGCACTAATGAATACGTCCTGTCTCTGTCCGTCTTCCCCTACTCCCTCCTTCTCTTTCTCTCTCTCTCTTTCTCTCTTTTTGAGGACTTAGTTGATCAAAGTGAGATTCTCAAAAGAGCTACATAAATAGTTGATTTATAAAGGAAGCAGGCATAGTAAATTCATAGAATAGTTAACTAATCATCTTCAGTGAAATTAAATTTAAATGGATGAAGAAAGGTTAAAAGGCCATTCCTATCCTTTGATTATTTCTGAGATTTTAAAATATAGTATTTTATATTTGCTAAAGTTTTCCCTAAAACTAGTATACTTTAGAGTCATTATACCCATAGATCACATAGAGACTGAAAAGCTATCCCTGATTATCTTATTTTGATTACTTTGTTCTTTCATAGCATTTAGTTACTCATTAGATAAACTTCTGTACCAACGTATAAGTTAATTTTTTTCTCTCATCCTCATTTTTTTATTGCAGTGCTTAGAGCACAATGGGGAGAACTTCTCAAAAAGCTTATTGTCTAACTTGTTTAAATATCAAACATTAAGGCTTTGGCAGAGTTGAGCTTTTAGAACTCAATATTTGAGGTTCCAGCAAATCCTCATCCAAATCAGAATAGATTCATTATAACCTCCAATGAGAGATTTAAGTTGTCGTTTGTAACATAAGCTCTGTAATTGTGACCTTATCTATCTCTTGTCTCTAATGGCTCAATGCCTGGCTCAAAATAGGTGCTCAATGTAATATTTGTTGAAAAAATGAAATTTTCCTTCTAGAACTTGGATTAAACCTTTGCCTATTTGAGTTAATATTGTGTCTTTGATAATTTTTAATTCAGTCTATCAACAGACATTTAGCATCCACCATGTATCGTGTACTAGGCTAGTTGTTGGAGAAGATGCAGGGGTCCTGTAGACCTTGCTATCTAAATAAGGGAAAAAACAACATTTGTGTGATAGTAAATTGTGGTACTGAATCTAAGTGTAATTAGGAGTCAGAGAAGGGAGAAGTCAGTGTTGACTAATGTGAAACCTTCAAGTAGAAGATGTAGTTAGAAGTAGGTGTTGAAAGATACTTTGTATTTAGATGAAGGGAAGAGAAAGCATTTCTGGCAGAGAGAACAAGAGCCAGGGCAAAGATGTGGGAATGAACCTGTGTGCCATCTTGGAGTGTGGTAGTAGGAGCTGGTGGTACACTCAAACTGCAACCTAGAGTTTGGCTCTAGGCTTTCTCCACCTCCACTCCCAAGGACAAAAAGGATCCCAAAGGCACAAGTAGGACGAGGAAAGGGATTCTACATAGAAATGGCCTAGGGCAGATGCTTTGGGGATTTTTTCTTCTTTTTTGGGTGATCTTGGGCACTTTTTCTCTTACAGACTTTTTCCCTTTTGGAAGAACTTCTCTCCACCTTGTGGTTGATGTTTAAGACAGAGGGGAGAACCAAAGTGGGGAAGGGAGACAGGCATGGAATAGATTCTTTAGACCTGCTGCTGACCGTCACAAAAGCATTACTTGTAGTTTACACCTAATCAAGCCCTGTTCTCCAGCTTATGAAGGTGTGGGGTTGGCCAGGAAGCCTCACCTGATAGCGAGGAGTATCATTTGCCTGGAATGTCCTCTGTATTGTATACACTACTTGAGAATTGGGACGGTTCTGGATCCCAGAGCTTTGTTTTCCTTTGAAACACCACTGCAGTATAGTTGAGAGAAGAAACCCCCAGAAAAGTTGGAAATGAAAATACAAGAGAGAAGAGGCCTTTTATGAGATTGAGGTCCCAGAAGAGATGGGGAGAATTGGAACCCAGAATATAATTAGAAGAGTACTTACAAAGAAGAGGAGAGAATCATCTTCCATTGAGTCTGAAGGGAATGCTAAGGGAAATGATCGTTCATTTATTTTTCTTCTGTATGTATTTAATGGCTAAATGTGCCAGGCCTGTGTTAAGTGCTTGGATTACAGTGGGGAGCAGGTCAGGCTGTTCTCTGCTCTCATGGAGTTTCCATGCTAGCTGTGAAGATGGACAGTAAACCCACCAACAGTCAGTGCTGTGTAAGGAATTCAAAAATGAGAGTGATAAGTGGCTGTTTCTGATTGTCAGTTCAGGCTGCACTGCTCTGAGGATGTGCCCTTAAAAGCTGAGATAGAAATGGTAAGAGGCTACCAGTTTCAAGATCACGGGAAGAGCATTTCTGACAGAGGGAACAGTCAGTGTGCTCAAAGAACAGATAAAAAGCCAATGTGGCTGGATCACGCTCCAGAAGAGGGAGAGTGGTAGGAGCCAGGATAACAGAGGTAGGCAGGGGCCAGGTTGCAGAGGGTTTTGTAAGTCTGGGTAAGGATTTAGGCTTCATTAGAAGCTACTAGAGGGTTTTCAATAGGGGGATCATATGATCAGCTGTTGTGGTGGGAGGGGAGGAGGGGGGTAGAAGTGGAGAAGTAGTAGGAGGCTCTTGTTTTCACCCTGGCAAGAGACTAGGATGTGATAGTAGAGGTGGGGAAAAATGAGCTGATTCTTGATATGTTTTGGAGGGAGAGTCTGTAAGGATTTCGTGATTGATGTGGGGCTAGGGGTAGCTGGTAAGGGAAAGAGAGGACTGGAGGATAGCATCTAAGCTTTTTAGTTGACTAACTGGCTGGTGGTAGTGCCATTGTTATTGGGGAAGTGAATAGAGTCATTGGGTCCGGGGGATTGGGGGAAGCAAAGGTTCTGCTTTTTTCCTTTCACTTTGAAATGTCTTTAGACATCCAAGTTGTGCCAAGTAGGCAAGAAATAATGGTGACTGTGGTAGGGGAGGTGGGAAAATAATGGAACTAAAGTCTGTACTTCCTAGTGGGTGATTTAATTTATATAGAGACAGTGTTTAAAGCCCAGGGGGCTGGACGAGATCATTGTGGTCAGGGGTCAGCAGCCTACTTCACAGGCCAGATCTAGCTCCCTGCCTGTTTTTATATGGCCCGCGAGCTAAGAATGGTTTTTACATTTTTTCAAATGGTTAAAAAAAATCAAAAGAATCGTAATATTTTGGACACTTGAAAATTACATGAAGTTAAAATTTCAGTGTTCATAAATAAAGTTTTATTGGAAAGTAGCCACACTTGTTCATTTGTATATAGTCTGGCTGCTTTCACACTACAAGGACAGAGTTGAGTAGTTGCATATGACTTGTAAAGCCTAAAATATTTCGGATCTGACCCCTGATCTAGGCATGTAAAAGGAGAAGGTGGCATAGGGACACATCCTGGTCATATCGACATTTAGTCACGTTATGGGCAGTCAAATCTTGAAGCACACAAGAGGTTTTCTCAGTTACCAGCCAAAAAGTGAGGCTAGTGATTGGGGCTTAGAGAATTGAGTAACTGGGGGTCTACAGTAAAGAAGAACACAGCTGTCCTATCTTTTAAGACCATGTGATTCATAAAATAATTTTAGTCTTTTCAAACTCCTTAAATTTGAATAGCTTTTTATCTTTGTAGTTGACTGATCTTGATTGAGACCAGGTAAGTGATGTACAACTTAAGTAACTGTAGTTTTCAGACCAATATTTTTGGTACATCATTGACACACGGCTCGTGCTCTGAGAGTAGTATGAAATATTTGGAATCAAGATTGCAGTTGAAAATAATGAATATAGTATAGACATTAATATAAAACTACAGTTTAAGGTTTAAAAGGTATAACTCAACTCATTGCATTATTCCTTATAAGAAAATATATCTTGTAGAATGAATTTCAGAGAAAGCCAGAAATTCCCTCTACTCTTCCATTTGCTTTAAAAGTCTTTTAGCTAAGATAATGGATCAATGTATGAGGGCTCAGAGTAGATGATTTCAGTTTGTGTACATGTAAGAATACAATATTAATCAGTAATTTTGATTCTTTTGTAGGAACATACATTGATAGGTTCAGCAAATTCCCAGGATATCCAACTATGTGGAATGGGAATTCTTCCTGAACATTGTATTATAGACATCATATCAGAAGGCCAGGTTATGCTGACTCCTCAAAAGAACACCAGGTAATGGACTTTAATTAGTGTCAATGTCACAATAATTGTTAAGAGGAAGAAAGTACACTAGTTGTGGGTGGTATGCAGGATGTTTAGCCTTTGTTTGCTTTTAAGTTCACTTAATGAAGATATCCAGTTAGTTACCAAGACCTTTATATTTAACTTTTTAATATCTCTTAAACCTATCCCTTCCTCTCTATACCCACTACTGTGGCCCTATTTACATAAGGCCCTCATCAAATCTTGCTTGGAACCCCTGCTGACACCCTAATCTTTTTTCCTGGTCCACTCACAATATAGCCAGATGGCTTTCCACTATTTTGGAGACACAATCATATATCTTTCCTATTTATCTCCTTTTCCTCTGCATCTGCCATTCCTTTGACCAGCAAGGAATGCTGTTTGACCTTGAAAGTTGATCTCGGTCATTATCTACTTTGGAGAATTCCCTGTTAGGTCCAAATTAAGGACCCCTAGTGTGTATTCCAGTGCACCTCATGCTTCCCATTATGTTAACACTTTATATTGTGTTCTTGTGGGCTGTTAACCTTTATTACCCCATTGGACTATGTGCTCCTTGAGGACAAGGAGCTTTCTTTTTTTTTTCTCTATCCCTAGCATGTAATATTAAGTGCTCAAAAAGTAATGAATGAATGAAGAGGCATAACATTATATAAATTAAACGTTTGTCATTTTGTTTCCTTAGGCTGTAAAACTGTTATTGCCCAGTTATATAACTATCAATAGCTGTTACAGATGATGGTTAACTTACTTATATTGATCTTCCAAATGTTGATTCATTTGATTATATGATATCAAAAAATCATTACTATCTCACTGATTTCATTCATAAAGACCTTTAAGTATTGGGAAGCTATCAAGCTCATGGTAAGGATATAAATGAGAAAGAAAAAAAAGAGCAGAAGCTGGCCTGGCACTCCCAGCCAGGCCATGCTGTTCTCCTTTGGGCATAAATAATCTCACAGAATACCAGCCTGAGACAAGGCTACTCTGAGGCTGTGATAAAATAAGACAGAGTAGGCCGCATAATAATTTTGCTTAAGCACAGACAAAAACAGGTCACTGTGCCACCCACGATATACGAAACACCCTGTCTTGGCCAATGTGATTGACAACTACTTCACTGATTACAACTTAATCCTCGTTCTGGTCTCCCTTCTATAGATAAGAGTTTTTGAATTACCCAATTATAGAATTGCTCCTTTCTGACATCATCCTGTATATACAGAACCCTCGCTTCCTTAGGCCCTCTTCCAGGTCGCCCAGCTAAAGCCCAAATCCTGCAACAGATCCTTCCCAGCACCCTCTCACTCAAACACCCCGTGCTTCTCATGGTGTATCTTTTCCCTCTGCGTGAGTAATAAACCCAGCTTGTTCAACTACAGGAATGTTCCTGGTGGTCTTTGGTTGGAGGACATGGACACAAGTTTTCCAAAATTCTAATTTTTATTTGAAAGCTTAAAATTTACAAGTGGCAATAAATACTCTCAGTTGTTTTCCTTGAAGTAGTAGGCTGGTTTTGTTCATTTTCAAGAAAATGCCTAGTATACACGTCTGAAAAACTACTTTGTATATGTCTTTTACTAAAGACAGTCATCATACTTTGGTATGCATTAACACAGTGCTTTTCATTTACTTCTCGTTTTGTCACCTGAAATATTTAAAAAATTGTATATTCACGTGTCAAGATGTAATAAAAGAATTTTTACTGCTTCATCAAGGACATTGTCAAGTGAAATTTTTTTTTTCTTTTTTAATTGTGAATGCATGGCAGTGCATAATCCAGAGACTACTGGTAATGTTCGATGCCACTGCCCTGATTTGTACTAGAGCACCAGCAGTTTTACTCACCACCAATACACTTGTCAACACAGTGGACAAGGGCAGGGAACCTGTTAGCATTATTATGAAAATAGCTTTCATCTTGGGGCCCCCACGCAGACCACTCTTTGAGAACTGTTATTATATTCATGCTTTTATTTACTACTTATGGCTTAGTTGCTGTGACTTTCAAACTTAAGCCTATATATATGTTTGCCTTTACTTAAACTCCTCACTGTATTTAAGAAATTTGTGTCATAAAGGCTAAAATCTGCTAATTTTAGTAGGTCCCCTCTTGTCCAAACTGTATTTTTTGAGCTCGTGTTTTGAATAATCAGACTATAGGAGTGTAAAGACCAATTACTTTTAGTGTTTAAAAATCCAAATGGTGAGTGAATTCTAGATAGAGAGTAAAATTTTGTGTGTATGCATATAGATAAAAAATAACCAGCAATATAATGCTCGGTAAATGCTTTAGGAATTTAAAGAAACTAAGATACTACAGGCTGGAGGGATGAGCAGCATTTACAGAGGAAGTAGAAACCAAACTGGACTTTGAGAGTGGAATGAGCCTCGGGTGGATGGAGAGGAATGGGAACCTTATTCCAGGTTGTAGGACTGGTATGAGCTTGGCTTTGGAGGAAGAGTCAATCTGTTTAACAGACAGAACATAAGCCAATTTTTTTGCAGAGGTTGAAAGTTTCACTAGAAGAGGCAAAGGAGGAGATAAAGAGGGCTTCCTTTTGTAGAGCCTTGAGTGTCAAATTAAAGAACTTAAACTTTATCCTATATCTTAGTAAATGAGTCATTCAGCAGGAGAGAGCATGGTGACAGTGGTATTCCAGGAATCTCAGTCTTATAGTGGTGTGCATAATTTTCTGTTTATTTCCTGACCCTACAGATTCTTTCCTTGGGATCTTTCTACCCATCCTTTCTTCTGTTGAACTCCATTGTCAAGATAAGCAGTCAAGTGGACCTGATAAATCTTCTACATATTGATAGGATATGGACATTTTTCTATGCTATAGCAAGTTACAGAAGAATTTAACATAGGTCTCATTTCTTATTACTGATATCTGTAGATAGTTCTAGAGTCTAGTTGGTTGATTGCCTCTTTTTATCCATATTGGTGGGACATACTTGTTTTAGTTGCAATGTATACTACTACTATCGTTTTATTATTGGCTGTAATGGTTCCATATTTACTCCTTTATATGCTATATAACAAATTTAGAACTTGAAAAAAACAGAGGATACTAATCTATTATATTTAGTACCATAAACGTTTTAGGTAAATCAGCAAAGAAGTAAATACAAATAATAAAATTCTCCAAGGGCAGGTTTTATTTTGGGGAATTGATTATTTTGTTTTTCGTAGTAACTGGATCTCTACGTATTGGAAAGTTGAAGGTTAAAGGAGAAAACATGATAATCATTACTTACGTTTGACCTCTTCTCCCCACAGAACATTTGTAAATGGCTCTTCTGTATCCAGTCCTACACAGCTACAACATGGGGACAGGATATTATGGGGAAACAACCACTTCTTCAGGTATGACATAATTCACGGCTCTTAGAGAGAGATTATTGAAAATTATACTCTGAAATAGAAGAATACATACTAAAATGTAAACCTAACTCTATAAAAATTATACATTGTTTTGTGTACATATACATTTGTTTACTATATGTGTATTTATTTACTATGTGTATGTTTGTTCACTATGTGGTATGAGACAGAGGGATATATGAACAATACACTCAGGAAAAACACTGGGTTTACTTACATATTTTTTCTTTTTCAATGGAACATTATTGTTTTGCCATCTGATATAAGAATTCATTAATTTTTTTTCGGCTTATCTTTTTATTTGTTTATTTTTCATTGGAAAACAGCAGTGATTTTAGTTTCCTTATCCATAAAATAAGGTTCATATTTCTTTTAGGAAGGCTTTCAGCTTCAAGTAATGGCAGACTTGACTGTAATGGCTTAAACAGGTGGTTTACTTCTCTGACAAAACAGGAAATCTGAAGGAAGATGGTTGTTGGCATTGGCTAGGCCTATCAAAAATGTCATGGCAGAAATCTTGTCATTGTTTTGGCCTTCCCTTGGTCTAAAGATGGTCATGCCACTCAAGGCATTAGAGCAGCATTGTGAAGAAAACAGGGTTGAGGTGTGATAGTACTCACCCTGACTGTCTTCTTGATAAGAAAAAGCAGAGGCCTTCCCAGAGTCCCCAGCAACCTTCCACTGAGGTCTCATTTGCTAGAATTTGCCTCTTAGCTGCAAGGGAGGCTGAGAAAGTGTCTGACCTGACACTGCACACATTACTTCCCATACAAAACTGGTAGTCTATTGTCAGGGAAAGGTGGGCTGGATATAATATAAAATTAAAATCCTGGTCTATTTGTCTTCCTGTCACTGGTCACTGTGCTCCGCATATCAAACTGATTTTCTTATAGTTAATGGAAGATCCTTTGCTTGGAGGCCTGTTGATATTTTGATTATTGAAGAAACGGTAGAGGGGAACAAAGTGCATGGAAAATATTTTTCATGTTTTTCCTTCTCAAACTAAATCAAGTGTAAATTTCTTGGCTTAGTATTCAAAGCCTTCATAGTTTGGGTTAAGTTGATCTTTCCAGCATTATTTCTTACAACTTCCACTACACAAATTTTGTGTGTCCCCATGTTGTTGTCTTCATAATTTCTCCAGAGACTAGGAGAGTTTCCATCCCCACATCTTTTCTCATGCTGTTCCCTCTGCCCTAATGCCCTGCTTTCTCCTTATCCTGTAAGGCTCAGCTCAAATGACTTCACTTTATCATCCCTTCCATAATTATTCCAGTCTGAAGTGGTCCTCAGCTTTTCTTTAATGCCTAGCTTGTAACTGTCAGGAGGCCTTGTGTCACACTCTCTGTTGTAATTATTTGAGCATATGTGTGTGTTTTATTTCTACTACTAGGATATAAACTTCCTGAGTACAGTAATTGCCTAATACTTACGTGGTATACTCTTGCAATCCAGCAAATGCTCATATTTAATGAGTGGAATGAATAAGTGCATATCTTTACCTAAAAAATAATGTTCTTTTTCCCCGTAAGACTGAATTTGCCTAAAAAGAAAAAGAAAGCAGATCGAGAGGATGAGGAACAAGACCCCTCCATGAAGAATGATGCCAGTTCTGAGCAGCTGGATGTAGACGGAGACTCCTCCAGCGAGGTTTCCAGTGAAATCAACTTCAATTACGAATATGCGCAGATGGAGGTTACCATGAAGGCTCTGGGCAATAATGGTGGGCAGATCTGTCGTGCATTTCAGAATCTTTGAAAGGTGGTGGAGTGTTAAAAATGTTTATGACTGAGACCTTTTAGATGTTAGCAAAAAAGGAAATCTTCTTGTTATTCTCTCTACTATAATCTTTGTGTCTTTGGCTTTAATTTATATTTATAAAAACTTTCATTCTTTCTGCCTTGATATACAAATCACTGCAAACTTTGTACTCATTGATAGAATTTCTCAGGTTTGAAACTTGACTGCCTTGGCTCATTATTGTAGTGGTTTTCTGGAGCATTAACCATTATGTGTAGAACATATAACAGACCTGCTCTTTCTGTATGGAAGATAGTTTGGCATACAACTGACAGAATAGATAATATATTAAGTAATTGGGAGTAAGGAAAGCTAAGTTTATTCCAAACTGTCTTTAAGACTCATATTTTATTAATTAGAATGACAAACAACAATGTAGGATTTGACATATATCATGTTGTACAGTTACCTTTGTTCATTATTTACCTTTTAAAAAAAAACTTGTTTAGATCCAATGCAGTCAATATTGAACAGCCTAGAACAGCAGCATGAAGAAGAAAAGCGATCTGCGTTAGAGCGCCAGAGGCTTATGTATGAACACGAATTGGAGCAGCTACGAAGAAGGCTGTCTCCTGAGAAACAAAACTGTCGCACTGTGGACAGATTTTCTTTCCACTCACCCAGTGCCCAGCAGCGATTGAGGCAGTGGGCTGAAGAGAGGTAGGTGGTACAGAGGGCCTCTGTTGCATGTGCTCGGCACCTGTAACCCACCTTGGTGAGATACAGAATGGAAAAATCTAAACATTACTTTAAAAAAGAGTTATATTAAAAGAAGAGCATTACAGCTAAGAACCACTTGACATTATCTTTTTTTTTTCATTTTTGAAAAAAATGAGAATCCTCAATTTATATTGATTTATTTAAAGCTGCCCATGTTAGGCACTGCCCCATTTTTCGTTTATATGGCTTTTGGATTTAAATAAACAAGTGTTTGTGCTTAGAAATTATACTTTATCATTGTATTATACTTTAGGTTCTGAAGCTTGGGTAGATGCTTTTTAAAAAAAGGAAAAAAAAGAAAGGTGGTTATCTGGACTGATTAGCTCAGGTAGGTAAAGCATGGTGCTAATGAGATTCAGATTGCAAGTTTGATCTCTATCCGGTCTAATTAGCATTGCACTAAAATGCCTTATCCATGGTTACAGACTGTACTTAACTAACCTCTTGCTGTTCAAAGTTTGGTCTACAGACAGACAGCATCTCTGTCACTTGGAGATTGATATAAATGTAGCATTTCAGGCCCCACCCCAGACCTACTGAGTCAAAATCTTCAGTTTGTCAAATCCCCAGGTGATTGTATACACAGTCAAGTTTGCAAAGCACTGCCCTAATGTACGGCCAGCTTGTTACATGAGCCTGTGCCAGTGCTTATAATGTAGCCCAGATACAAGTGCGTGCATGGGTCAGTGTCGGTAATGTATTCCCTGTGTGCAAAAGACAATTGTAAAGCTTGGTTTGCAGTTTGGCATTAACATATTATGTAATATATAATATTCTGATGTGCTGCTTGATGGTTATCCTCCCTCCCCTCTTTTTTTTTTAAAGAGAAGCAACACTGAATAACAGCCTGATGAGGCTGAGGGAACAAATTGTTAAAGCCAATCTGCTGGTGAGAGAAGCTAGTTACATTGCAGAAGAACTGGATAAAAGAACAGAGTATAAAGTAACCCTACAGATTCCAGCCTCCAGCCTCGATGCCAACAGGAAGGTGAGGTTTCCATTAATGGAAAAAACAAAGTTATCATTGGATAAACTGCTTTCTATTTCACCAGGGTTAGTTAAACCCAGTGGGTCGGCTCTCATTCCCGTCTATACCCTCCGCAGTCTAGATCCTTCCATACTTGTCCTCCTCTCTTGAGTAGAATCAACTTTTAATTATCTGTCTTTGTTGTATATATGTCCTTTATCTGCTAGAAATATCCTCTCCACATCCCCAGCCCTACCAATTGATTTCACTCAACTCCCTTTCTTGAGATCTGTTTAAATTATTTCTGAGAAGTCTTTCCTGATGAATCTTCCCAAAGTGGTTTTTCCCTTCGTTCTGTTACCACTCTACAACCGCCTCCCCCAAGTTAGGTGTTTTTTCTACTTATACCATGTTATTTTCTATTTGCGAATACGTTGCTCTGCACAACTGTTCATTGGTTGTTTCATATGTATATTCAGGGTCACAAATCTCTTTTTTTGGTGTAATGTAATAAGCTCAATAAAATGTAGCAGGAAAGTCCCATCAATATCTTCTCTCCTTGCCATTCAGTTGTTTTCTTTTTTTTCCTATTTAGGTTCTTTTCTAGCTCTTGATCATGTTCATACATAATTTTTGATGGATTAGGTAGAATTTTGTATTCAGATAAATATTTTGAGGGTCTTTGTGCTGTGTTTCTTATACGGTATTTGACACAACAAAGTTGTAATGAGTCCTTCTTAGGTGTTCTATTCTAATTTTATAGCAAGGACCACATCTTTCTTTCTCTTATGGCATCACAGTATCAAGGTCAATGTTTTGCACAGAGTAGATGTTTGGCAAATATACTGCTTAGTGTTTTTAGTAATAAAGGTGTTGTGAACATGATACAGTGTTTACTTGATGGAGAATTGTCTTTTGATATATATTCTCCGTGTTGTTTGAAAGATTTTACCCACTTAGAACTTTATTTTGCTTGTTGGTGTTTGTAGGGCAAACCATGGGACCATGGGTGCAGTGGGACTCACAGACAAGAAACAGTAGAGGAAAGCCAATCATGGGCAGAGGGTACAGGGCTCAGCTTCTTCTAGAATACTGAGAAGAGCAAGGTCTTATTCCATTCTGTAGTGTTGGAGTTGAAAAAACAGAAATGTGAGCATATTTTCCCCATTAAGCATGACAGTAGCCCTTTTCTGTATATCCTGGCTTGGGCTTTGTTGGAAGGAGCAGCGCTGCCTCGGCGGCCAGGTCAACACCTAGAAGTGACTCAAGTCACTTTGGGCATCTGTCTCCTCCCAGACACCTGATAGTTTGTTCATGGGGCTGTTTGTATTACTGGTAGAGATGACGCACAGGTGAGTGAGTGTTGGAGTTAAAGCAGCCATTGTTAACAGATGGCTACTAATCCGCTCTAGTATTGATTTAATAGATTAGTGTTTTCAGATTTCAGCCAGAGAGGGGAGCTGGACAAGGAAGTATTTCCTAAGGAGATAGTTTCCTTAACTCCAGCTGGATTTTGCATTCTTTTATCCAACAAAACTTCTTTTATTTTTGGTGAAAACTCTTATTTCAGTTAATGTCCTGTCCATGCTATAAGTGCTTTTGTTTATTCTGGTCCTTACTCCTGACCTTGTACTCACCTCTCTCTGGTGATTTTTGGTAAGGAGCAGAAATTTCTTTTTTTCCTGTTTTCCAATCCCTATTGTAGTTATCTGTAGGAGGGCCAAGTCATGATGCTGCAGCATATTGCTTATTGCCATTTAGTCCCAGTTCTAGCATTCTCCCCCTAAAAAACCACTTCCCACTATCACTAATGAAATTTTTGTATTTGTTCCCTAGCTGGCTGAATATAAGGTATAAGGGTGTTTACAGTATGTGAGAGAATGGTAATTTTTGACCTTCAGAATTCTAAAATCTTTGTTTCATTATGTAATTCTTTTTCTTTGGAAATGCTTATAGGTGAGATGTAAAAGCAACATTGGTGTATTTCACAATTCTCTAAAGTTCTCAGTAGACATATCAGAACAGTTGCTAAATTTATCCAGTAAATTAAATTGATTAGATAACTGATAGATACATCTCTCTGGGGGAGATGTACAGGGGCATTTTTATTTTCTACTTTGTGGTTTTAAAAAGTTAAAAAATTTTTTCTACGTTAAGAACACATTGCTTTTATAAACTGGAAAAACTTTAATGAGTACTATTTTTTTTCAGGTGAAATTCACGTAACATAAAATTAACCATTTTAAAGTGAACAATTCAGTGGCATTTAGTACATTTACGATGTTTTGCAACCAGCTTCTCCGTCTAGTTCTATCATGTTTTAATTTTAAATTCAAACTACGTATATTTGAAAATTGTTATCATTTGTTGCATCCCAATGAGTAAATGTGATACTTTTCATAGTTTACTCCTCTGTTAAACATTTTGTGTTTTGTACCACATTAAGATACTACCCATTCAAAAAAATTTAAAAATTCAACCTTTTTGTTCTCTTTGAACTGGATTTTATTGCTATTGTATAGAATTTTCTTTTTAAGGCAAAACTGTTGAAATTAAACCATGAAAAGTATGACTAAAAATTCAAACTTTTGAAAGGTAAAAGATAGTTTCTTAACTATCTGTCCCAGCAGAATTTTGCTTGCCATTCAATGCTTATGACTCTCTTTCTACCCACTGATATTATCTGGCCATATGATGGATGAATAAAGCATTTTTGACTTCCTGTTAAACATGATCTAGTCTTTGGGATTTTAAATTTAAATTTAAGTGTAAATTTAAATTCTGATTGCAGTTGTATATAAAGGCATTATATTAAGCTTGTAAGATTTCTGAGAAGCTTTGCAGTTAACAGAAGAACAAATGATGGCAATTTTACTTTTGGTTGATGACATTTGACTGGTGGGTGTAGAATCTTCAGGGTTGACCTCCATGATGGATATCTTTGTGTTTCATGTAGTCACTCTTAACTGTCTTTGCAGCGAGGCTCTCTTCTTAGTGAGCCTGCAATCCAGGTGAGAAGAAAAGGAAAAGGAAAGCAGATTTGGTCTTTGGAGAAACTGGACAATAGGTTGTTGGATATGAGAGACCTTTATCAGGAGTGGAAAGAGTGTGAAGAAGATACCCCAGTAAGTTATTTGAAAAAAATTACTTAACTGGTAGTCATAGAAGGAACCAAATAGGAATGAGCCCACCTATTTCAGGGAAGAATTGTTCATTTTTCCAAAATAGTAATCCTGTTTCTAGAGTAATTATTTTAATCCTCTAAATTGTTTAGCTAATCAATAATTTTAATAACCTATTTTTCAGGCGTCTTCTTTTTTTTTAGCTGAGAAAGATTCACCCTGGGCTAACCTCTGTTGCCAATCCTCCTCTTTTTGCTTGAGGAAGATTCGCCCTAAGCTAACATCTGTGCCAGTCTTCCTCTATTTTGTATGTGGGTCGCTGCCACCACATGGCCGCCAATGAGTGGTGTAGGTCCACGCCTGGGAACTGAACCCGGGCGGCTGAAGCAGAGTGCGCCGAACTTAACCACTAGGCCATGGAGCCGGCCCCTCTTCTCCTCTTTTTTTGTTCTCTGGATTTCTAGTAGAATCTTCTACATTCCATTCTGACTTCTGTTGGTGTACATGTGTCTGTCTCCTGTACTGGACTGTGAATTTATTTAGGACAGAGACCATGCCTTATTATCACTCTTCCCATTTCTCAACACATTTAACTTTGGAAATAATAAACCTACAGTATCTGTTTTTTGAATTGACCATCAGTGGTACCTTAATATTTATACTATAAGGAAACATTTTTGAAGGAGTTTTGATCCTAAAGTGAGTGCCATAGATCTGTACTCTCTCTGGTACTCTTTCCTCAAATTGCAGGTTTTCTCATTTAGGTCAGCTGTGTACTTGTACATATGTAAAATAGAAATATGTACTATGTATATTTTTATATATTTTCAACACTGCTGGTCCTATTTCCACTTAGAGTTGTTTACTTCCTTAGCCTCTTGTTTTGTAAAAATATTGATTTTTCCCCATTGTCATCAATAAAAATGACTTCTTAGATGATATGTTTTTCTTAAAAATTTTTTTTTCATTTTCTTCTGTATTCTTCTCCTATTTCCACTTAGAAATGACACAACATTAATAACAAACACAAAAAAACAGACCACTCTCCTGTAAGGACATCACTCTCATTGGCAGCAGCATATCTAATGATTTGGTAGGAACAAGTGGAATAGATATGAATGAAAAATGAAGAGTACTTTCATACACTCTTCTTCCCCTTTTCTTGTCAACATGTGTTGTTTTTCTATTTTCGTGGCAAGATTTCCACATAAAGGAGAAGAAATGATAAAAGTAATGACGTATTATTGGAATGCTCCCATGGGTGAAGGATGGTGATCACCATTCTAAATGGGAATGAGGAAGAGTGTGTGTGTGTGTATGTAATGCAGTGCTGTGCTTCAACTAAGTGTAATGACTTTGAGTGCATCAAAAAATGGTAGGTTGAATTCTTTTATTTTAAGTGATTTTCTGAGGTTTTATGTTCTGAATCTTTTAAAAGGTAATACGGTCTTACTTCAAGCGTGCTGATCCGTTCTATGATGAACAGGAAAATCATAGTCTCATTGGAGTAGCTAATGTCTTCCTTGAATCCCTCTTCTATGATGTGAAGTTACAGTATGCTGTTCCAATTGTCAACCAGAAAGGAGAGGTTAGTTTTCTCTTCGTGTCTTGTATCCTGCAGAGAACAGTTCAAGAAATAGTAGGGTGGTGATATTGTTGTTACTATTTTTCTTAAGTAATGACAATCAATATTTATGTGTATTATTAATACCTGTGTCCCATAGTGCATTATGGTAATTATTCTCAGTACTGTGTGGGAAGGTAACATTAGAACCTAGGCTTCTAAATTCTCATATACCATTAACCTAGCCGCTTGACTCTGAAACAGAAATTCCTCCCAATGTTCTAGGTGGCAGGTCGGCTGCATGTAGAGGTGATACGAATCAGCGGTGACGTTGGGGAAAGAATTGCCGGAGGTGACGATCCCACAGAGATCTCCCTTGATAAGGAAACCCAGGAGAACAAACTTGTATGCATGGTAAGTCCCAGTTTCATTTAGAAGTAGAAGTGTGGCTGATTTTGAGGATTGTGGGTATTTAGACAATAAATATTGTGTTCTATTTTGAATTTCAAAAATACCTGTCTCTAAGTAAATTTTTAGTATTTGGTATTCTAGAGACCATATTTCATCATATATCCTGATGTACCAGTTAGGCAGGTACTTCCACTGTCTTCCTCTGTGAAGCCTTGGATAAGTCACCTCTTTCCTCTGGTCTGTTCAGCTCCAAAACTGTATGAATTAATTTTATCTGAACTTCTCTATAGACAAGCCCATTTTTTTTCACACAAATTTCCTCCTCCTTTTGGGCCTCTTGTTTCCTGCTGGTGCTCTAGATTTATCCTAGCCCTGGTCCTGTTCCTAAGCTCCTGCCATAAGTTACTCTTCACACCTTTTTCCACATGTTCTTTGTTCCTCTTCATTCATGTGCCTTAGCTTATGCTATTCCATCATGCCGTAATCCCAAACTCTTTTCTTTCTGCTCTTCCCATTCATGCCATTCATGAACTGTGTGTTGAGTGTTATCTGTCAGACATTGTGCCAGATGCTGGGAATATAAAAATGAATAAGACAGGATTTCTACTCTCCAAGAGCAACCTGTGTAGTGTATTGTCTGTTTTGGGGAACACACAAGTGAACAGCGGACTCCAATTTTGTGTGACCCAAGTGATCTGAGAGAGGTAGACAAGAGATGTTCTGGGACACCGAGGAAAGATAATTAATTCAGATAGTAAGGTCTGAGGAAAATTTCTGGAAAAATGAGATTCAGAGTTAACTTGAAGGAGAGTGTGTTATGTAAAACTCTTTCTCCATAGGGTGCTGTGGTATTTTCACAGATAATTGCTAGGTAGATGTTAGGTAGGTCATTACTTTCCTGGATTTATAACCAATCAGCATAGATAGTAACATCTGTGTCACTCATTTTGACAATGAAAAAATCCTCTCATACATTTCCAAACACACTCTAGTGGGCCGGTATGCCTTTGGTTGAGAATCACTGTAGGAGCCAGTTAAAAGGTTTTTGAGGAACAGTGTATGAGTGAGAAGGAGGCCATTAAAAGGTGAAACGAAGGAAGCCTAAACTTAACTCTTATTTCATAATCCAATCTAGGTCCAGTCCTAGTAATTTTCTCAGTAAATATACTAGAATTGAAGTTGGTATTGAAAGGAATAAGTTAGGCATTAGCTGCAAGATATGAGGAAGCTAAAGCTGTTAAAGAGTTGGGCTGCTTGCTGTAGGTCTCTGCAGATACTAAGAAGGCCTCAGATGTCTAAGTCAATTAGTTCATCATGAGGAGGGAATTCACTAAAAGATTAATCTTTATTGTGTTGTCCTTGATTTCAGAACTTTTCCTTTGAGGTTATAGTATTATCAAAGATGGAGACATAGGCTTGATGACTCCATAATAGCCCATTTTAAAGGTGATGGACTAGTAAAAGCAATTGTGTGAAAGATCAACTGTGTGAAAGTTTACCATTAGTAAAGTAACGTACAAAGATACCATCTCACTTGGGAGATTTATCTTTAAAACTGGAAAAAAGTAGTATATCCCGGGTAACATGAGTCTTTTTTAAAAAAAAAATGAAGTTAAAATATCTTAAGATGTTTTTAATAGAAGGTATCAAACATATATAAATGTAGTGAGAAAAGTATTATTGATCTCCATTCACCCTCCTTCCACAGTCATCAACTTATCTTGTTTTAGTCGTACACCCAAGCCATTTCTGTGCTGTCCCCTCCCCTTGAATTATTTTGAAGCAATCCCAGACATCATATTTCATCTATAAATAGTTTAGTATGTCTCCAAAAGAAGAGTACTAAAAAACCCCCAACATAACCATAATATCATAATCAAAAAGTAATACTTTCTTAATGTCATGAAGTATCCAGTCGATCTTCTTGATTGTCTTGGGTGGTGTGTCCCTCAGGTCTATTTTAATCTTTAGGTTCTAGCACTTGCACTCCTGCTCATGTGCACACCCACTCTTTCTCCCTCTCTTCCTCTCTATCATACATGCACACTCTCTTGCATGCACACATTCTGTTTTTCATTCTCGCTTACCATACAATTTATTTATTGTAGAAACTGGATCGTTGTCTTGTATTTTCTCATAGTCTTGATTTTGCTGATTCGTATTATTTAACATGTTAAGATGTATTTTCTCTAAATTGGTAGTTAGGTATAAATAGAGGTGGTATATGGGAGAGGAAGAGTAGCAAGGATACTTTATAGGTGGTGATGTGTTCTTCCATCAGAAGGCACACTACCTCTGGTTCTCTTTTAGGGATGTTAGCAATCATTGATGATTATTACCTAGATATTTCATTTAGGGGTTAGAAAAGAATGATACTATAATTCTGTCTTCCCTTCATTTATTAGCTGAAATTCTTCTATAGAGAGAATCTTCCATTATCAACTATTTTGTTATTCAGAGAATAAAGTTTTTATAGGAAAGGCAAGGTAAATGCTGCATGCTTTCCCTTTATTTACTAATTTTCAAAATAATAAACTGCTTTTCCTACTAATATCCAAAAGTGACCAGTGAGATTTTCTTAGTCTTAGTATCATTATGAACTCTTGGATTTAAATGTATGTGATATGTGTCGATCCATTGTATTATGGCCTGTATTGAAGCTCCACTGATCCCATCTTCAGTTGGCTCCTCAGTCCTTTTGACACAACCATAGCACGCATAGACTGTGGTAGCCTTCTTGCTTTCTGGTGTGATGAATATTCTGGTCTCATCCTGTACATTTCCTGTCCCAGACCTGAAATCAGCCATGTCTCCAAGGAACTGATTCCTTTCTGTCAGAAGTAGTTTTTAGAGACTGTATGCTGCATATGTGACAGCCTTTTGTGTGAAAGAGGGGAGGCAAATAAACTATGACAATAGACAAAATATGGGTGGAAAAAACAAGGGAAACCAGTCTGGGGACACTGAAGATGTCGTGGTGATGACTATGGCTGGCCCATAAAAGAAGTCTACATTTATTTTTCTGTGATAAAAAAATTATACACATATTAACATGTTAGTATTTTTAATCACATTAAATAAAGTTAGTATATTTTAAAATCCCAAACAACATCAGTGTCTTCTGATATTTCTGGGCTCTAGTATCTTGAGCAGTGGCAAGTTAAAGTCTATGGTATTCTGACACCTTGTGGTGATTTTGGTTTCTGTATATAAAAACTAAAAAAAACCTGAAAACAAAAAAATACCTGTGCTCTAGATATCAAGATATTCCTCATTCCTGATGTTCTTCATTCCTGGCAGTCTCATTCCTGGGAAGTTGCCTGTAGGGGAGAGTTCAGCATATGAAACCTTGCTTTCTTGTTTGTTTATTTCAACCTTAAAATTGAGATTTATTTCTAAGAAAAAAAATTTGGCTTTCAGGTGAAATTCAATTACAAAAAAGTATACATTGAACATCTATCCACTCAATGCCTGGTAGTGTTTTCATTCATTTCATTGGTATGGTCAGGCTTCACACTGGTATCATTAGGTAGCTATCCTGTTTTGCACAGAAGAAAACTAAGCCTAAGAAAACTAAGAATTAAAGTAATTTGCTCAAACAGAAGTTAATAAGTGGCAGAGATTTTTATTTAGATCTATGTACTCCAAAATCTTGTAATCTTCCCAAATACCACATTGCCTTACCTTACGGATTATGATAAGCATTTTAAAACACTTAATGAAAAAGTGATGGTTTTTAAAACATGAGGAAAATTAATTGCTGAATACTGATTGCTCTATTTGGCTTGGACATATAAAATGTAAGTCAGTCTGCCTTTTATAGCCTGTCAGGGAATTGCTATCTGGATAGTTCAAACTCTTGTTGGATCACAAGAAAAAATGAATAATAATAGGAGTTCCTATCCTTTGCTTACCCATTATGTGTCTGGTATAGAAGAAGAAAAAGTCATCTTCTTTGTGTGATTTTCTGTGTCGTTATGCTTCCTGAAACATTGAGACTATTATGTTTGTGGTTGCTGAACTACATCAACTTCTGCCACAGATTCAAATCTATTTTTGTTAAATTTGTTTACTGAGGTAGAGTGCATCATACAACATGCAGGAAGTGACCAGGTGAAGACTATAATAAATGATCAATGCTCAGTCGTATGAAAGTTGGCCTCATCGATTATACAATCAGAATTTAGTTTGCTTAATTAATTCTAGGATTTAGTTTCCTTCATAGTTGGAGGAATTTTAGAATATTATAACTAATATTATATTACAATAATTATCACAAAACCTCCAGCTTAAAAGTCAACCCGATGCTGCCTGCCGAAGGAAATAATTAGACTATTTGGCTGCTTTAATATCTAGTATAGGCATTTCTTCTGGGGCACTTGGGTCTGATTAGACATTTATTTCTGATCGCATGTTGTTATCACAAAACCCTTCAGTCCCACAGTCCGGGGCACATTTCCTTTGATTGGCGTCTCTTCCCTAAATCTGCAGGGAGAAGGCATTCAGTAAATGTTGGCGCAGAGACTGGGCAACATTCACTGTCTTTAATCTCCTCCCTTCATCCCTCCACATCTTCAAAGTATATCCGTTGATGATGCTTTTCAAGTTTTCCAAAAAAATGCTCTAGTAGCGTGTAACATTCTACTTGAGAACTTTGTGCCTTTTTGTACTTTAAAATATCAAAAAAATGTTTTTTGTCCTTTCCTGAAAATTTATTACTTATTGGCACATACACTGATTTTGTTCTTCGTTCATCATTCTTAGCAATCTGTGTCCTTATGGCATATCCATAGTTAGCCAAATTCGTATCATTGAATGATATTGATGTTTGGGAACTTTTTTCTTCTGAGTTGATTATTATTATTATTATAGTATGATGATAATGATGATGATGTCATAAGAAACTAATGTTCTTCATCAGCCTGTAAATGCTTTAAAATTTTCACCTTTATAGTCAAGGTTGTTGCCACGCTGTGTCAACCTCTTGCTAGGTATGACAGTTGTTGTCACCATCTTACAGATGCAGAAATACAGCCCAGAGTAAGTGGGATTTGGTCAACATAAACCCACAGTTAGTGATAGAGTCAGGACTGGAGCCCATATCTCTGACTCAAAGTTCTTCTTAGAACTTTCTGAGTTAAAATCAAACAGAGCCCTCTTTTTCCTTCAGGTTAAAATACTCCAAGCTACTGGGTTGCCACAGCATCTGTCCCACTTTGTATTCTGCAAATACAACTTCTGGGATCAGCAGGAGCCAGTAATTGTTGCACCCGAAGTGGATACCTCGTCCTCTCCTGTCAGCAAGGAACCTCAGTGCATGGTTGTCTTTGATCATTGCAATGTAAGTTTGTTTTCCAGACTTGGTCAGTGTTTAATTACTCAGGTAAAAACAAAACAAAAAAATGGACCTTATTTTGTTGAATACTTTGGTATCCATATATGTCTTGGATCAGAGTTTCTTAGAGTGGGGTTGGAGTCAAAAACTAAAGTGTCATCAACACTTTATACACCTCAAACTTATGCAATGTTATACGACAATTGTATCTCAGTAAAGATGGGGAAAAAAAAAACTAGTGTCAGTGCATTTAACTCCTACAATCAGAAGTTAACTGTTGTGTGACTATATATATGTGCTCTTCTCCAAAAGGAATCCATGTTTTGTGTTAGATTACTGGAGAAGTTGTCATCTAAAAAGGTTAAGAAACTAGTGTTTTAGAAAGAACTGACTTTATTGAGCACCTACTGCTCTGCTAAGCCTTTCTTTTGTTCTTTCATTTGCTCTTTACCACAACTGGGTTTGATTATAGTGCTTTATTGCAGCAGAAGAAACCAGTTCAGAGAGGTCAGTGCCTCTGGCTCTGACCACCACGCCTATGGCTGGTGGCTAGCAGAGCTGGGATTGGAGCCAGGACTGTCAGATTCTGAGTTCTGGTTTCTACTGCACCATACTTGATTGATCTCATTTTTTTCAAGAGAGAGGTCTCTTTCTAATCTGTTTAAAACATAAATACCTTTAGTGTGTTAAAGATTGAGAGAGAGAAAGAGAGCAGAGATTCTATGACTTTTTAAAATAAACTCTTTCAGAGCTTAATCCAGATTATTGCACAATGCCGTCTTAGATCTATCTTTTAAAGGTGGACAGGTTGGGAGAATTTTTAAAACTTAGGTGATTTTTTGCACTGATGATCATTATTCATTTCCTTTCTCTTCTATTATTAGACATAGTTAGCTTCCTAAAAACTGAAAAATTGTTTTTCCAACACAATGCTACCTTATTGCGTGTAATAACTTTTATGTCAAGACATTGTAGATCATTGTTTTAATTCTTAATGTAATTATTTTACTTTAAAAAATAGCTCCCAATATATTGCTAACAAAATAGAGTACAATGTTGCTCTTTCACAGTAAATTTTTAAGGTGGAGAGTTTTTTAAAAATCAGAGTTATAGTTACTTTTAAAATCAAGAACCTTAGACCATCTGAGCATTCATTATGGGTGTTAGATGACAGTTCTGTTCTATAACTAAAACATTCTTTTTTATTTCTCTTCTCCATGATGAGATGGAGAAGTATATGATGTCAAGTGTAAATAATCGTAAGGTTACCAGAAAATGTTTCCTTTTCTCTAATTATTTTCTTTCAGGAGTTTTCTGTTAACATCACTGAAGACTTTATTGAGCATCTTTCAGAAGGGGCATTGGCGATTGAAGTATATGGCCATAAGATGAATGATCCTCGGAAAAACCCAGCCCTCTGGGATTTGGGGATTATCCAAGCAAAAACACGTACTCTTCGGGACAGGTGAATTTTAGATATTCATCTGATTCCATTTATAATTTTTAAAAATTGCTAGAGGTTAATACTGCCATTTATAAAGGGGACTCTTTCCTGAGCTTCCCCAGTATTCCAGGGATAGATGGTGGTGTTTCCAGGGTATTAATAGCAGGGCTAAACTTCCTTAGAGGAGTTAACTTTGAAGAGTGAAGGAAGGAAGTTGAGAATAAAGAATGAAATGAATTTTTAGAGAGTAGATTGCTTATCATTATGAATTACTTTTAGTTAATCAGCTGTAGAGAGTACATCAAGATATACTCTAGAATTCAGGTTTACTTATTTTTGTCTTTAGCTCACTTCTTGTTGAGTGGCCTCAGTGATGAAGGAGGCAGGCTTATTTGTTGATCAGGATTTTAAAAAGAAGAGTTAAAAGGAAATGACTGAAAGAGTATATATTTGTATTTTTCATCTAACTATAGATGAGAACCAGATTTTCTTTTATCTTTTTTTGCATTTAGAATGTTTTAGCAAATACTGAATTAAGTGTTGAGATTTTTTTGTTGATTCCCCTACTGACCTGAGCAAAGATACCTGTCAAGTCACTAAAGCATCCAGCTCCCTTTATCTATGAAAAGAGAATCACTGTACTTGCTTCTGTACATCTGATTACAATGTTTAGATTTTTGAATAACCACTTTAAAATAGACTTGTAATTATCATAGCTTTTTGAACTAAATAAAGGAGCCATTTCTAGTTTTGATATTAAGTTTAACTTTGCTTTTAATTATATTTGCTAGTACGTACTTATATATTACTCATTGACCTACAGATCCTTCTACTGAGTTATTCTGTTTGGAGGTCATTATCATTGTTAATTCTCATGTGTAGTATCCTAAGCTGCCTGTATTGAAATAGAAATGTATGATTTTCCAAGAATTTCAACTATTTCCTAGATGGAGTGAAGTCACCAGGAAAGTGGAATTCTGGGTTCAAATCTTAGAGCAGAATGAGAACGGTGAATACTGCCCTGTTGAAGTAATTTCTGCAAAGGATGTGCCAACAGGAGGAATCTTCCAACTCCGGCAGGTAACAGAATTGTGAATGTTATTCTGAATGTTAACATATAATTCTTTAGCACCGTAAAGCTCGATATTGGATTCCTTTTAGCAAAATGTCAGTGATAATGAAATCTAGACTGGCCAAGTCCATTTCTTGTATTAAAATTATCAATCTCCAGCCCCCCTCTCCTCTCTCCCTAAGATTTTGGGATGGGGCTGAAAGTTCAAACTTCTAATCAAGCCTTGGTCTTTTCTGACGACCAGCCCCCATCCTGAAGCTGTCTAGGGGCCTGCCAAGAGTCACTAAATTAAAAGTCACGTCATTAAAAGATGGGCCTATCACTGTTATCACTCAGGCAATTCCAAGAGTTTCAGGAGTTCTGTGCCAGGAACTGAGGATAAAGAACAAATATCTTTCTAAGATACCAGAAGGTGTTTAGTAAATGTAGCTAGGTAGATATAAATACCTGCCAGAAATCAATACAGCAGAGAAGTATGTGGGTCGCTGAACCGCAGGCAGGTTGTGATCTGTAAAGTGTCTGCACTGCCAACTAAAGATGAGAGAGATTATCTTTTTTTTTTTTTTTTTTTGTGGGGAAGATCAGCCCTGAGCTAACATCCGTGCTAATCCTCCTCTTTTTGCTGAGGAAGACCGGCTCTGAGCTAACATCTATTGCCAATCCTCCTCCTTTTTGTCCCCCAAAGCCCCAGTAGATAGTTGTATGTCGTGTTGCACATCCTTCTAGTTGCTGTATGTGGGACGCGGCCTCAGCGTGGCGGGAGAAGCGGGATGTCAGTGCGTGCCCGGGATCCGAACCCGGGCCGCCAGCAGCGGAGCGCACGCACTTAACTGCCACGGGGCTGGCCCAAGAGAGAGATTATCTTAACAGAATTTACATATAAGATTTGGAGATACTCTTTTTTGCTATATCTTGGATTAATTCAATGTTTAGTAGAATATTGTATCCCATGATAGTTTCCATATTTTAGAACAATAGTAAAAGAATAGCTCTAGAAAATGAATGTTGAAATGATTCAAAACAAAATATGAAAAAAAGTTAAAAAAAGTTTGCTTAAATACTAAAGTTTCTGAATGTTTTAGGAGGAGAAAGATGATAAGCACTTGTCCTCTGACCCCAGCAAATGAATTTTAGCAAATTCATTCATTTATGGACAAAGAACTAACAGCAAAAGGAAATTAGTTTAAATTATAGCATGAGATCTATACATAAAATAGGATTCTTAAGAATGTGAATAACATCTTTTTCTGAACATCTGTTAAAACTATATATATCTTCTTTGGATGCTTTAGCAATTCATCTCCTGGAGGGCAAGAGTAGATAATTTTCTGTGGTTTAGTGTAAATTGAATATTTAAGTATTTGTCATACTTTTGACAGTGCTCTTGTCCTGGATGCTGAAAGAATCATGCAAAGGCTGGAAAGGTTTTTCATACATAAATGGCAAGAATAAAGATACAGACGTTGGGATTAGGTAACTTTGGGTAGAAAGTAACATGTAGGAAGAGCTGGAAAGCAGTAACGGAAGAGGTTATAGAAGCATATGGCAGCTAGTTCACAGAGGGCCTTGGATGCTAGTCTCATTTGAATTTAATATATTCCAAAATTGGAGCCTATTGTTCTTGAACAAGAAAGTGGCAGAGGAAAACTGAACCATATGAAATTGCTGGTTTTGTAGTTAAAAAATAGTCAAGTACCAGCAGTTACAAGAAAGTCAATCTGGGCCGGCCCCGTGGCTCAGCGGTTAAGTGCGCGCGCTCCGCTGCTGGCGGCCCGGGTTCAGATCCTGGGCACGCACCGACGCACTGCTTCTCCGGCCATGCTGAGGCCGCGTCCCACATACATCAACTAGAAGGATGTGCAACTACGACATACAACTATCTACTGGGGCTTTGGGGGAAAAAAAATAAATAAATAAAATCTTTAAAAAAAAAAAAAAAAGGAAAGTCAATCTAATAGTTAAAGATTTTCTGTGGAACATTAAGCCATTCCTGGATCTTTTCCCTCCTTTTCTTCCCTTTCCTTATCTTGAATCCTCCCCCAAAGTATATGTACGTAACCCTTCTCATTTGGGCACACATTCAACATAGGTTATTTTCTGTCTTAGGCAAAGTAACCAAAACAAAATGTAGGTAATTGGGATGACTAAATTATCTTAGACAATTAAAATATTTTCTGAGGTACTCTTTCCACAAAATATCTGATGGATAGTCCTTGGAAAATATTAAATCAAAAGACATCTGTAACCCATCTCTTCAAATCTAGCTTGATAGGATCAATCATTGACTAAGTTGATTTTCCTGATGATATAAAGCTCTTGGGAATTAAAATCTGATGGAAGAGGGGAAGTGTAACTGACTTCGAATTGTATATTCAAATTTTATTTTTCAGATTCTATTTTTCAAATTCTATTTTACATTCCTAAAATTTATAAACCAACTTTGAAGTTAGCAAGTTGGGAATACTGGAAATTTTTTTTTTAATATTACTTCATTGTATATATTCAAAGTCACATAGTGTTTATTCTGAAAATGTGCTTAAGAAGAAACAGCTTCTCTCTGATCAATTCTTCATTTTGCAGTTTGGTGTAAAATTATTTTATTTTGGAATTAGAGCAATGAATTCAGGATAGTAAGAATTATTATTTCTAACTCAGATTGCTTATTTTTAAAAGTAGATCATACTATATATTCTGGGTTCAGAATACATCATGTATGTTTTTCTACAGTAATATTTTAATGACTAGTAAGATTGCAGTGTAAGCAGTTATCAGTATTATACATTTAATTTGTATGTAATTTTTTTTGTTATTCTTAACATTGCTTTAAGATTCTTTATGTATATGTATGATTATTTGCCTTGAAAAGATTCCTAGAAAGTTAGATTGCTGGGTCAAAGGATACTTACATTTTTAAAGCAAATTGCCCTTCAGAAAGCTTGTACCAATTTATATTCCTGCCAACAGTGTATGTAATTGCCTTTTTCATAAACTTCGGGCAATTTTGGGAATTGCCTTTTTAGAAGATAATTGCTGGTTTAGGAAGTGAAAATAAAGGTGTCTATGCTTATTTTAATTTGTATTTATTTGGTTATTAGTAAGTCGAACATTTTTTATTGTCCAGCTTTTTGCATTTCGTTTGTTAGAATGTTTTCTTTTTCTTGGAAAAATAGGTAAACCATATATTTGTTCTGTGTCTTTCCACTTGCTTTTAAAAGGTAAGTAATTTTTCCCGATTAGTTTTTCAATTTGTACGTTTAAGATATGGTGAGATAATGTGTCCAAAGTTCAGCGTTTTTCTCAACATCAGCCTGTAGGGGTCTCTCTAAACCAAATTTTTGGAAATCAAACTGATTTTAAGAAACTCTTAAAATTGTCTGTGATACAGGGGCAGTCTCGGCGAGTCCAGGTGGAAGTGAAGTCTGTGCAGGAATCCGGGACTTTACCACTGATGGAAGAATGTATATTGTCTGTTGGCATTGGATGTGTAAAAATTAGACCACTCAGATCCCCCAAGACTCACGAGCCCTTCCATGTAAGTTCTTGTTGAAAGACCCAACCAGACAAGAGTCTTTTGGAACCCGTCAGAAAACTGCCTTCCACAAACGATTCTTTCAGTATTTCCTTTTGTTTTCCTTTGATGCCTTTTTTATTGTATTGCATTTTTGTAGAATCACTCCACCAAACTATTGGTTTTGCCCTGGTACATGGCAAACTGAGGGTTAAACCATCTCAGCCTTCAGAAGCTCTTCAGTACCTACTAGTGATTGCCTCCCCCATCACCCACCCTCTCTGTAGAAACCCCCTGCTGGCTTGTAAAGACTCTTTGCCAGCAGGTGTTTGATTTCCCCTGGGGAGTGGGACTATAAACTCAGCAGGGAAAGTATTGTACTGGTTCTTGAAAAGGTCAAATGAGTGTTCTTCACTTTACTATGAGAAGCTCAAGGTTTTACTCCAACTTCCTGAAAACTATAAAACCAAGACCGAGGGCTAGGGTAGGTGGGAGATGAAATTGTATATTCATTAAAGTAGAAAATATAAAGAATGGGTAAAGATTCAGATTGTTTAGTGTAGCTTGATTCTTGGATAGTTATTTTGGTTCTGCATAATGTATTTTTTCTTTTAGGAGGAAGAGGAGGACATGGACAGCTACCAGGTAATTAAGCACTTGTTAGCCTCATCAAATAAGCTTGATTAAAGTACTACTAAATTATACATTCTTGAGTCTCACTATACTGTTGCTTAATAATTACACAGTTAATTTTGATTCAAATATTGCTTTTTCTCAAATTAAAACAGAGTAGGGAACAATGAGTGTTTCATAGACTATAAAGTAAAATCTGTTTAGTGCAGGAAATTATTTGTGACTGTTATCCTTTTCCAAAGCTGGAGCTCCCCTTCCAGGTTCCCTACAGATCCATTTCTCTAGGTCTTCTTTTTTGCACCTTTTCTCTCCTTGAGTGGATCACCCACCCTTTCTCCCATAAGAGTTGTCTCATCCTTATCTTCAGTCAAGCCCAGCCCCTAGATATTGTCCATATTTTAAGCCAGGTCTCCCTTCCCCACTTCCTGGAGTCGTCCAGGTTTGGTTTTGGTTTTTTCCCCACTTTTCCTAGTCTCCTGCAAGATTTTGTTTATGTCTGTGAAGTCTTATCTTGTTAGTCATTGTTTTAGGACTGTCAGAGCTCTTTGGATCCTGATTATGTCATCCACTGTAGTCACTCTCCTGGTTTTGCATCATTCTAATTTGATAAAAATGTCTGCCTTCCTATAAGTCACTGATAAAAATGTTGTATCAGATAGGGTTAAATACAGAGTCCTATGGCACAACAATAGAGACTTCTTTTAAGCTGACATTAATCACTGTTCTTTGGATGTGATATTTCAGTCATTTATGATTTCATTCAAGTAGATCCATTGCACATTTCTCCATCTTGTCCACAAGAATGTCACGAGCTATTTGGTTAAGTGCTTTAGTGAAATCCAGATACACACTGTCCGTAGCATTCCACTGATCTACCCAGTCTTGTAACTTCATTACAAAGGGAAATGAGGTCTGACTGGCACGCAGTCAGGTGTTTACTGGGAGAGCTGTTAGTCTGTTGATAATGCCCCCTCCTCCCTCTCCCATCCTCCCCCTCCTTAAAAAAAAACCCTCAGAAACAAGGGAGAGAAGCATTTATGTATTGTTGTAGAGACGAGCAAAACATGTTGAAGGCAGTAGTTAAGAAATTTGAAGACTTCTTATGATAGTTTTAAGGGATATAAATTTGAAGATTATTATTTGTGACTTTTATCCAGCAAAGAGACCTTGTAGAAGATCTTAGTTGCGAGTGCTTGGAGTTCTACCCCTTGAGCCAATAGAAATGAAACTGGTTCTGGGTATCAGAGAATGCCCTTTCAGAAACAGTCTTACTCTAGAACAGTTGTGCTTTAATTTCTGAAAGTTTCTGTTCTGAGTCATGGTTGGAGTCAACTAGTGGTAGTAATAAAGACATTAGTGTATAATACTTTACGTTTTCAAAGCATAGTAGGGTAAGGTAAGATAGAGCATTGGTTTCAGATAGATTGTCTTGACGTTCTGTTTACTATAATTTCCCTTGTTTTCTTCCAGGATCGGGATTTAGAAAGACTGCGTAGAAAATGGCTAAATGCACTGACCAAACGTCAGGAGTACTTAGATCAGCAATTGCAAAAGCTCGTCAGTAAACATGGTAGGAAGAGCAGTTTGAATATTTCCTTACCCCCAAATCAGTGCATAGTTAATCTCCATTTGCCGCCACGTAAATTAGAAGTAGATGAACACATCAGTAATGGGGACAACAGGAGTGTAGGAGTGTTACTTATTTGTGTCATATCCTTTCAAAGGAACATTTATCCAATTGTAATGATGTCTTTGCCTAGGCCCCCCCCCCAACAAGAAAAGAAAACATAGTACGTAAAGTAAATATTGTCCCTCAAAAATAACTTAAGGAAGGGTACTAACATTTCTTGATTTCTTGTCTAAAAATACTTGAATCCTCTGACTCTGGAAGAAATCATTCAATTGCTGTTCCACTGTAGGCCTTCCATGACCTGAAGATGGCCTCTGGAATGTACACCAACCTCTCTAGCTTATAGTTAGTTTTTTATCATGAGTTTTTTATCATTAATTTGGGAAGTAATGTTCTTCGTGAACCCTCAGTAACTGAAATACAGGCAATTCCTGTTGATATGCAGGACAAAAATACAAATAGCAAGTGAGATATCTGTATTTGATCCTCATGTCTGATGTTCTAGATAAAACAGAGGATGATGCTGACCGTGAAGCTCAACTTCTAGAGATGAGGTTGACACTAACTGAGGAGAGGAATGCAGTGATGGTCCCCTCTGCTGGCAGTGGGATTCCAGGGGCCCCAGCAGAATGGTATGAATGCTGCCATGTGTCTTCTGAAGTTCTAAATGCTCACTAAGCTGCCTGCTTTCTATGAATTTTGCCTGTGCTTCAATTAATAGCAGACTTAGCATATGGGAAAAAGTTGTTTGAATTAGAGGAAGAGTTAAATTATTTTCATGAATTAGAATAACTCTGGCTTAAAACTGTGTTTTAGGCAATAATATTGTTATTGGCCCAAGTAACTAAGATTTCTGAGAATCTAAATCAATATTTAGTACCACTGCACTTAGCATTTAAAAAAATAATTAATATGTTAATTACTTGGGTCATTCCCTTAAAAGACCATTTGGTCATAATAAAACTGCATGTCCAGGAGTTTTTGGTTTTGGTGCTGGCTTAAACTGTACCGTCAGCAAATGTTCTGTGCCACTTTAGAGAAATTAAAAATAGTAAATTATGCCACATGGGGCTCTTAGGTATATCATTTTATAAGAAAGTAAGTTTAAACAAGAGAGCTTCAATTATGAGCAGGTATATGTGTCTTAGACTGAGTTCTAGTAGCAGAGCATATGATAATTACATGTGAGAGCACTAGTGAAGAGAAGCAGCGGTTACAGTCAAGTCCTTGTGGCCTCTCTAATGTGAAATTATAGCAAACCCAATACCCAGAGTTATTACTGGCTTGACCTATAATAGTTCTGAATGTTCATTAAGGCTGTGTTGTGAAGTCCATACTGCTGAGAAAGTCTGCCTTATTTGAGATGCCATTTGTTCCTTATGTTTTAGGACCCCAGTTCCTGGGATGGAAACACACATTCCTGTTATATTCCTTGACTTAAATGGTAAGTTAGGAGGTGCTTTCTGAAGGCTTACCTCTGACGAATTAGTGTCTAAGTAACACTTAGATTCTAGCAAAGTGTGCAGTTAGGCAAGTCTATAAGCCTATGCTTAGGGTCCATTTTATGTGTGCCAGAGGACTCTGATACTCAACAAACAATGAATTTTCTGTAAGAATAATATATTTTAACAGTAATAGGTATGTTTCACCATAATGTGTTCTCACATTTCGTTCTGTGACTCATACTGCTATGTGTATGCTTTGTTCTCCCATCAATTTAGGGTGGTAGTAATGTTTTCCTGTAGTTAAAATATTTTCTTCTTTAATTCTTAGGAAAAGACTTCTCTCTGGAAAGGACTAATAACTAGTGATGCTTATATAGCATGTTTTCTTTCATCTGGTGTTTTCTTAGCATTACTGAATAAATTTCTCACTTTTTCTATGAGTTCTTATCCCTGCATTACCTATTTTTTTAAAATAACTGTCATTTTTTCCTGACTTTTTTCCCCTCCTGTAAAATATTTTGGATATGGCTACATTTTACATATACTCTGTCTGAGGAGGGAAAATAAAAATGAAAAGGTAGATTAAAGAGCTAAAAATAAGTTAAAAGCCAGCAGTTAAATTCCTAAAACATCTGCAGAAGAACTGTGTATTAAAATTAACTATCTTATATGACAACCAAGATGTCCTCCTTGGTTTTCTTCCCCTTAGCTGAAAGTGAGTTATAATATCTGAGGTATTTAACATCTTGTGCCACTTCGCTTATTTAGACATCTGGAAGATTTTTATATACACACAGAGTTAGAGAATAATACTTAGCCACTCCCACTGTCTGTCCACCTGGTGGGGGTTTAATGCATTGCCACAGCACTCTGTCCTACCTTGTTCTCTTGGACTTTGGAGCCTGAGGGTGACTCTGGCTTATTCTTATGTTAGGTTGCTAGATAGGTGTGTGTGTGTGTGTGTGTGTCTGTGTGTGTGTTTAGGAGGGTAAGAAAGTGGAAAAGAGTAAGCTTCTATTCCAAGACATGATCAGGACCTTATTCGGCTATGAACCAATTCTCGGTCCGCCCAAGCCCACATACCAGAAAAGATACTTTTGATGCCTACTCACAAGCTTTAGATGGATAGGGAGTTGGGTGGGCCAGGCCTGGAGCTGAAGAACCGAAGGGCCACGGGGCAACCCTCTAGCTCATGTAGCCAGTTGATTCTTTTGTTGAACTTAATTGTCAGAAGATTGGAATCACTTTCACTTCTTGTTTCTTCAGTGCACTAAAAGATAGGGAATTTGGATTGTAATCCTGTCATTGACATTTATGGGCTGACCTTGAGTAACCTTTTGGGTATCTTGGCTACAGTTGCCTTCTATGTAAAATAAGGCATAAATAAGGAGATGAGATAAGATGATTTCTTGAGGCACTTCCCATTGCTAAGGTCTGTGACCTGTTTAATGGTCATTGTCCAACTCATGTAAGATTTTAGAGCCAAAAGCAAATGAAATTTGAGGCAGAAGAATTTAATACTAAGCACATTGAAATTTAGCTGGTAGGGGTTATCCTTTAAAATGACCTCCCTGTTTAATGGAACTTCTTTGCTTTTAGCTGATGATTTCAGCTCTCAGGATAATCTTGATGACCCAGAAGCTGGTGGATGGGATGCTACCCTTAGCGGGGAAGAAGAGGACGAGTTCTTTGAACTGCAGATTGTAAAACAGCATGATGGAGAGGTAAATAAAGCATAACTGGGGAAGATCAGAGGAAAAGTAGATTCTGTAACCTTTCCATGAGCCTTTTGAAACAATCAGCAAGGTAATCATTTCAGTGCTTAGACTTATCAAGAAATATAAATGAAAACCTTTCATTAGGACTTCCAGAAGAAGTGGACCATCAAATTATATCCATTCACTGTTTTTACTTCCTCTTCTGGTAAAGGGTCTCTGTTAGGACTCATAGTTCAGGTCAGCAGTGGCCCACTCTCTAGGGAAATGCCAGTGAAGTACATAGAGTAAAATGACGCAGTGTTTGGGATTTGCTTTGAAATTCTTTAGTAAGGACTTTTAAAAAGGGAAAAAAAAGAATAGGTGAAGCCAGCGTGACAAAATCTTGATAATGTTTGAATCTGAGCGATGGGTATACAATAGGGGCTTATTTTCTAATTTTGAGTATATTGGTAAAATATTTTAAAGAAGGAAAGCTGATGTGATGCTTTGAAGGACACGTCATTGCTTAGTGGTATTCCTAAGATGGAAATCTTGAAGCTAATAGTGGAGAAACAATCAGACAAACTCAGTTGGGTCCATTCTGTAAAACAGTGGGCCTATACCTTCTTTAATAAGTCTGTGTCATGAGTGACAAAAAAAGGCAAGGAAACCATTCCAGATTAAAGTAGACTAAAGGGACATGACAACTAAATGCAGTTTGTGATACTGGATTGGAACAATTGAAAAATGTTAATATGGACTCTATATTATATAGTAGTCTTATATTGATGTTAAATTTCCTGAACGTGATAATTGTCCTTTGGTTAAGTCAGAGGATATCCTTGCTCTTAGAGGATACTTGCTGAAGTATTTAGGGATGTAGAGTTATATGTCTGTACCTTACTCTAAAGTGGTTCAGTAAAAAAAAAATAATCTGTGTGTGTATGTGTTGTGAGAAAGAGAAAGGAAAAGTGGCAAAATGTTAACAGTTGATGAATCTAGATGAAAGAGATACAGTTAATTGTACTGAATTTGCAACTTTTCTTTATGTTTGAGCATTTTTTCAAAATAAAAAAATTTCAAAACCAGCCAGCCAGGAACATTATGCTCTGTACTCCAGACTAGGATGATTGAGGCCACATCCTCACATTCCATAGTCTTTGAGGGCAGTTCGCCTGGTAGAGCAGCACTCATGACTGGCGTGTACCACTTCAGCCTAAGCCAAGATGTGTCCTTGTGAGCTATTTTGTTTTTAGGAGGAGACAGAAAAGTATGTTCTTTCTGTCTTCTCTGCAGGTGAAAGCAGAAGCCTCTTGGGACTCTGCGGTACACAGTTGTCCTCAGCTCAGTAAAGGCACGCCTGCGGATGAGCGAGTGTTTCTAATTGTGCGGGTGACGGTCCAGCTCAGCCATCCGGCTGACATGCAGCTGGTTTTACGGAAACGAATTTGTGTGAATGTTCATGGCCGGCAGGTGAGTCATTAATCCTAGTTGAAGAAATGACTTGAACCACAGGTCCGACACAAGGGCAGGGCTGTGGAATGATTGCTCTGGCCTCTTGTCCAAACAGGCCGCTTCAGTCCTGAAACATGTCATCCTGACTTCCTCCTAGACAGTATAAAATTGTTACACTGAATCTTTCTTATTACATATTCACAAATTATGGCCATTCTTTTGGGTGCCACAGAGCCCTGTCAAAGTGAAGTTCACTGTTTGTTTTCCACTTTTCATCTGGATTCTACAGATGAGAAGATTCACTGCAGCTTAGCTCTTTGTGCTTCTTACCCTTCACTTTCCATACCTTTCTTTCCTTTCAGTCGCCTCTGCTAATTCGTTGATTCATATATTTGGAGAGTGTACTCTGTCAAGCTTTGGGGTAAAAATAAGAAATAGTCTGCATCCTTGATGAGCCAGTGTCCATTGGCATATGTAGTGGTATAAACAGGCAACTCTTCTCTATTGTGATAGTGCTATAATGCAGGCGCTTACCAAGTGCTGGAAGATTGCAGGTGGGAGAATGGAGAATTCAGATGGAGGAAGCTGGGAAGGCTTCAGAGAGCAGGGTGGCATGTGTGTAGCTCCTTTACAGACAGGGAGTTTGGCTGGCAGAGAAGGAGGAGTTGGGTGTTCCACGGAGAGGAGGTACATGTGCAGAGGTAGTGAGGAAGGAAAGGGCGTGGTAGGCTTGGGGACCATGAGAAGCATAGTGTGAAGAGTATGCTGCAGAAGCCAAGGCTGTGGCTGTCAACATAGTTGCAGCTAGATTATGAAGGACTTTGTGCCGTATAAACGGGTTTAGTAGAAAACTTCTAGGTAAGAATATGAACTATTTCTGCTATTGGCTTTGCAGATATAGGATTTAGGAGGTTGATTCTAGGGATTCTTTTTAACTGTCTATGCTCACTTTTCTGAGGCCTTCTCGATACACTGACTAAAACCAGGACAGATGAAAATAAATCTTTTCATTTAAAAGAGCACAGTCATGGTTGACAGAGTCCTAGATGTAATCTCCACCCGTAAAAATTAGTCTTTAGTTCTAAATGTCACACTGATATCAATCTTTGAAATGAAGACTGGCAGTAATGCTGTTAAAATTGCAGCTCTTTAGCTTGGCAATCCAACATCAATAAAATCCAGGTCATCGGGTTAGCTATAGATATAGATGGTATGTCTCCCATTCACTCTTTTCTCGGTCTCCCTTTTCTCGGAAATCTTTAAGAGATTGAAAAAGCCACATTGCTCTTGGGGTACGTTTTGAAGAGTTATTTGCCATTTTAGAACTAGAGATTGTGGTTGTCAGGCACTGAGACTTACCTGGTGCAGCTGCCAGCCCCACAGAGTCTTTAAGGAAAGGATGCATTGTGGAGTCACCAGGTTTTTTCTGTTTTTGGATTGGTTTAAATTTATTTTTTTATTGTAGAGACAAGGAGTTGCTGCATTTTTCCCCTGGTTGAAATGGTTTGATAGTATCGAGTTGATATTGGATGAAATGATAGTATTTTAGGGCATGCCGGTTTCCTTCCCATTTTCAGACATTTTATTCCTAAAAATTGCTTCTTTATAGCAAGAACAGGGACTTCCTTATGATCCTAATACATGCAAGTCAGCTTTAACAATTCCATACAAATAGAAAACAAAAAGTAAGATAACCCACACCTCTCCCCCTCACCCATTACAAAAGACCAATAGCTGTGCTTTGACAGTGGAATTGGCAGTGGCTCACCTTGCAAGGCTCAAGTCAAGAGAGTGAAGGGATGAAATACGTGGTTCTTTGCATTCTAAAAGGGTAAAATCCTCTAAAAAATTAAAGATCAGTGAGTAGGAAAGAAATTATTATGTAGGTATGTGAGAATATGTACTTCTAAGACCAAACACCTTGATTTTTCTATTTTCTTTGGGGGTTTTCACATATTTTCTACTTCCCTTTTGCATGGGGAAAAAGGTTTAGTATGAGTTTAATATCCTCTCTTCTTATCTTTATTCACCAATTGTATTCTGCCCTCATCTCTGCTCTCTTCAACCTCTACAGGATGTTCTTAGCAGCATCTTCAAATGAGTCATCTACGCATTAATTCAACAGTTCAATTCTTAACTGTGCAAAGAGCACAGTCAGCATAAACAATGACCATGCACTCTTAAATCATTCTTCATAACGATCCTGCTTTGGTCAAGAATTTAATGCCTGAACTTGTCAATATTCATGGTGCAACATGTCCATTGTGCTGCAAAAAAAAAAGTCTAAGAGTCACCAGTCCTTGCTTACATCTTCATTGGAAGGTCATTTTATTATGTAGAAGTCAACAGTCTTATTTCTGTAGCCTTTAAGCAGAGTTGAACCAGATGCCTAGTGTCACTTTCCAGAGTTTAGGGTCTGTACTTTTCATATATTGGATATAGGAACTGTCACATGGCAGGTATCTAATAAATTGGTCTTGTGTCCTAAGACGAAGTTGAGGAACCTGTATTTAGTGATTTGGATTTCAGCTTGCTTCTATTGGAAATATGCTCTGTTTCTTTTTGGTTAGAGTGAATGCAGTATCCTTTCTGCTGTCTCTTTGTTAATGAAAACTCAGTTTTTGAGGTGGGAAACTATATCAACTATACTTTCTATTTTGTTTTTCTCTAGGGTTTTGCTCAGAGTCTCCTAAAAAAGATGTCACATCGAAGTTCTATTCCTGGCTGTGGAGTGACTTTTGAAATTGTCTCCAATATTCCAGAGGTATGAAGAATCATATGAAATTTGAATTTACTAAAAGTAAACATGTAAAAAGAGCCAACTCCCTGAAAAGTCGCCTACTCAAGAAATATGTGTTAAATGAAAATGTATATTTAGGGAAATGCTACATATTTGTAGAGGTATTTCCTAATCTTAACTTGATTCATAGTAAAATGTATTTGTGCCATTAAAGGTTCTGGTTTTAGTATTTTGTTAAAGAAGAACTTTTGAAAAGCAAATCAACACGTTTTTACTCATAGAAGAAGACATAAAAAACAATATTATAACCCTCAAAGGGAGGCAACATAGCATAACATAGAGATTCAGGGTTTCATTTTGAAATTAAACAGAAATCTTGTTCCTGCCACCTCTTAGTGAAGTGAACTCGGGTAGGTTATTTGAGCCTAAATTTTTCATTTATCAAATTGAGTTAGTGATACCTCCTGTACAGGGTTGTTTTTAAGGATTAAATGAGACAATGTGTACACATTGTTGTGCACATGCTAAAAATAAATTGTAATTGCCATTGTTACTATAGTTACTATTATTCTTTTATTATTATTATTTCTGTTTCTAAACTAATTGAGATATTCACAGGAATGAAACAGATGGAACTTAAAATACCTCTGACAGAAGCTTGCTGGAGGATGTAGCTTATATTTGCTACATAATATTCCTACTATTTAATCCCGAATTTAGGCAGATTTATTCTCCTGGCCATTGGCACAGCTGGTGTTGGAGGCCTTCCTTACAGCGGTAGGAGAAGCGAGGGTTCTAAGAAAAGAACTCGATGAAAAAGGAGAAAGAAGAGCAGTTCCTTCTGCCACACTCACCATCCAGAAATCTGGGTGTGGACGAGGAGGTGTAGACTGCTCTCCTGGGGAGTGGAGGAGTGGGGATGTGAGCCCTGGGGGTGGGTGCTCGCTGCCAGCGTCGTTCTCTTCTTTTGAGAGCTGGGTATCTGTTGAGTGATTCTGTTGAGTGTTTGAACAATGGGTGGACGATACATATTTTAGTGCAGAGATCAGTTTTTGGAAGACTAAAAAGATTACACAGTACTTAGGCCTTGTTTTAGATTTCTTGTATTGCAAAACACTTTTTCTCTCAAATAATGTCAAATAATAACTTGCTGTTTCCTGGATCTTCAAAGTGTTAGACTTACATAGTAAATATTAACTGTTTATTTAATTTGGAACCTGCTGAACATTTAAAAATTAAGCCTGTTTTCAGAGTTAGATTAGCTGTAAAATCTTAGGTCTGTAATAGATTGCTCTTTGTATATGTACTTACATGTTTAGCTGGAGACTTACTGTTTATTTTCTGTATCTGAATGTTTTTTATGTTTTTCTAGTTGTTTCGGATCCTAACTCTAGAAATGGTTTGAATGCAGTTGAGAAACAATCACAGCTATAGTGAACTATCCAGATTTTCCTTTTCTCTCTTCATCTTCCTTCTCTCTCCTCCCCTCCCATTTGGAGTTTTCTTATCCTCTTTAAAAGTGATTTTAGGGGGCCGGCCCCGTGGCTTAGCAGTTAAGTGCATGTGCTCCGCTACTGGCGGCCCGAGTTCGGACCCCGGGCACACACCGACACACCGCTTGTCCGACCATGCTGAGGCCGCATCCCACATACAGCAACTAGAAGGATGTGCAACTATGACATACAACTATCTACTGGGGCTTTAGGGAGAAAAAGGAGGAGCATTGGCAATAGATGTTAGCTCAGGGCCGGTCTTCCTCAGCAAATAAGAGGAGGATTGGCATGGATGTCAGCTCAGGGCTGATCTTCCTTACAAAAAAAATTTTAAAAAAATTTAAGAAAAAAGTGCTTTTATTTGTCAGGTGATCTAGTTTTCAAAGGGAAGAAATGTGGGGGAATCAGCTGAAAGATAAATGTATAGCTTCATGTTATTGGGCTGCCTGTTAATAAGTAGCTAAACATCTAGGTTTGTAAGCGTTATTTTCACATTATCAAATCCTGATAATGAAGAAAAAGGAAAAGTGAGGCTTCAAGTTTATAGTGTAAGGATTACACTTAATTTTTAATTTAAAAACAAAATAAAAATATTCCTTAAGAAGCTAGGTTTCATTATGAAAAAGCCTCCAAAAGTTCTTCATGTTCCATATTACAGGAGCTATGAGGGCTTGGTGGCAAAAAGAAATAAGTGGTCCTGGGCCAGAGAGCGACAAGAGACAGTTTCGCCATTCTTTTTTTTTAGAACAACTAGAATGCTTTCATTGCTAGTGGAAGTATAGAATGATACAACCACTTTAGAAAACTGTTTGACGGTTGATTATAAAGTTAAAAATACAGCTAGCCCATGACATAGTAATTCCACTTGTACATGCTCACCCAAGAGAAATAAAAGTATATGTCCCTAAAGACTTGCATAAGAATATTCATAGCAGCTTAATTCAAAGTAACCCCAAACTGGAAACATCCCAAACATCCATCAATGGATGAATGGATAAATAAATTGTAGTATATCCATACTGTGGAATATCACTCAACTATACAAGAAATGAACTCGGTGAGTGAATCTCAAAATCATTATGCTGAGTGAAAGAAGCTAGATGCAAAAGGGTATGATTCTATTTATATGAAATTCTAAAAGAGGCAAAACTAAGCTATGGTGAAAGAAATTATCTTGCCTTGGGGAAAGGGAAGGGATTACTGTCAAGGCCATAAGTGAACTTTCTGAGGTAATGGAAATGTTTTATATCTTGATAAGGATGTGGGTAACATGGGTATATACATTTCTTTAAAACTCAAGTTTTCCGTTTCTTATAAAATCAAGAGAATATCTGTTCCCTTCAGACACCAAAAAGTATTCTGTGTTGAGTGGTAAAAAGAATACTCTATCAGGAGTCAGGAGACCTAAGTTGTAGTCTTATCTCTTTTGCTAATTATGTGGTCTTCCTCTTTCCTCATCTACAAAATGAAGATGATTCCTTCTTTTCAGGATTATTAAAAGGCTCAAATGAATTACTGTAGGAGACAAAAAGTTTTGTGAACTTAAGCTACCTTCGAAATTTTCGTATTTTATCTGTTCAAAGGCTCATTTAAATTTTTAAAAATATTTTTGAAGTTAGAATGTGTCTTATAGTTGATGATATCTTAAAATTAATTGGCAGAGTTTTGTTTTTTCTCCTTAGTGGTCTATAAAATAATGTTTTTTCTTAAAGTTGGTGACATCTTAAGATGCAGGGACATATGGATATATATTTTATAGTTTTTGATATTGTTATAACAAATTCACAAGTAAATAAAGTATCTGATTTTCCCTGAGAAGAGTAATTTGTTATGAACCAAGTTTGCTAGAAATAATTAAGTATATTAACAAAGTCCCTCCCTGACTTGTGAGTATTCCGTTTATATGCATGACTGGCCCATGTCAGAGGAGCAGGCGTGGGCTCTGCCGGATAGCACAGTGAGTGAGAATTTGCCTAGATACTTCTCTTCTTGGCTGGCTCTGAGTTTTTGGCTTCTCCTCTCCAGAGTTGAAAATTGAGACCAGTTTTAGAAGCTGCCGCATTTTGAATATGTAGTCTGTAGTAGGCTGCTTAGCAAAAGGGTTGAAACTCAGCCCTTCTTTCCACGCTTATTCTCTATACCTCCTATTCTCTATACCTCCTACTAGGGTTGTTTGAATCCCACCGGTATCCCCTTATCTAGCTGTCACTTAGGCTCCTCATTCCTCTCTCCGGCCCTCAAGATACGTTCCTGAAGTATCGTCCTGGTGGTTATATTTTCAGCTAGCCCACCAAATCCTTTCTAACAAGTAATGTTTTTATTTGCAATGGAAATATAGTAGAGACAGTTTTGTTGAGAATGTGCTGTTTCAGCTATGCTGTGTTTAACTAGCCTTTCAAGTTAACCTAACCACCATTTATACCATGATATCTGTGGGAAAATGCATTTGAGTTCCAAAAGCTGACTTTAAAGTGGGATTTTGGAATACATCCCATTTGTTAGTTCAGTACACTGTGTGTGTGTATTTGTATAGATCAAGAAGCTTTTATAATGTTTTCTTCTACAATGTGCTTAATTTTAATATAAACTTTCCATTCTCCAGGATGCCCAGGGAGTAGAGGAGCGAGAAACATTAGCAAGAATGGCAGCTAATGTTGAAAACGCAGCTTCTGCTGACTCAGAGGCTTATATTGAAAAGTACCTCAGAAGTGTGCTGGCTGTGGAGAACCTCCTTACTTTAGATCGTCTTCGCCAGGTCAGCCCTCAGAGCTGGTCGCAGTGTTGCTCACCCAGCCTGTGTCTTTGTTTGACTTTCTGCAATTCACGGTGTTGTTACGTCTAAACTTTTGAAGTGTCTGTTTAAGTGGAGCATATTAATTTAAATTAATCTTGCCAGTTAAGTCTTTGAAGTTACAGAAGCTACATTAGGAAAGTTACTTTTCCGAAGACACTAAATGGTATCTAGTTGCCTTAAGGTAGTGGAAGAAAATATTTAACTCTTGCTGGTTAAAGAATTATTTCAAAAATTTCTTTATACTGGGCATTTTAATGTGGCTGAAGAAATATATAGTCACGAAGCAGAACAAGCCCTTCTTTGCTTAGCTGGACATGCCTGCTACAGCCTTAGAGCAGATCTCTAGAAGGGATAATGGAAATGCCAGGAGTAAACCTAGTCCATAGAGAAACCCTAAACCTCACTTTATTTAGCAATATTGAGACTTTTTTTTTTAACCAAAGATACTAATAAAAAATAAAAGTGAATGGTCTAATTTTCATTGTCTTTCTCCTGGGAGTAACTTCTGGCCAGCCAAGGGGGCCGTCAGTAGATAAAGAAAAGAATGCTGTAGGTAACCCATCAGCTATATAATTAACTTTGAGTATTCCACAGTGATTGCAATTGGGTCATTCTGTCATGTGAAGTAACAGCCATTATTTAAAGAACTACGAATGTGTGTATAGACGGCAGCTCTTAAAGCCTGCTTCAGATAGTGTTGCTTTGGGAGTGTGTCTCTAATGTGTATTTTTCCTCTGCATATTTTCTGACTGACAGGAAGTTGCAGTGAAGGAACAGTTGACAGGAAAAGGGAAGCTGAGTAGGAGGAGTATTAGCTCTCCAAATGTGAACAGAGTGAGTACGTGGGTCCCCATTCTGGTCTCTGCCTGGGATCTTTTTCTCTCCTCCTCTTCCCTTGGATAGCTCTTTTCCATCCTTTAAATCTCATCTCAGATATCATTTCCTTCTCTGAACTGATTTAAGTCCCCCCATTCTCTCCCCTGTAGGGTCTGTGCACTGTCCTTACTAACATTATAGGAAAAGTAGCCACTTAAGTCCCTCAGATGTTCCTCATTTATCTTTATATCACCAGTGCCTAGCGCAGAGACTGCAGGGGTTCAGTGAATCTTTTTGAACTAAAGCAAAACTAGCCAAGTGCCCAGGGCAAGCCGTTTGAGTTTTCTGGGCTTAACTTACTTACTTTTAAGTTGAAGAGAAGTCTGGATTATGTTTACAAACTCAGTTGCTTATAGGCCATCCAGGGTAGTATAAATGAATAAAATAGGTTTCTTTCATAATAGTGTCTTAAGTTTGTTGTTGTTGTTTTTTAAAACATAGATATAATTTATGTGCATATTAAGCATATGGTAATTCTTCACAAAGAAATATGCTCTTGGCCCTGTGATTTATCTCTCCTTCCTTACTTTTGATAAAGATGTAGATATGAGAAATATTACACCTTTGTCTGAACTTTGCATCAAGAAAAACCATGATACAAGCATTGTACTAAAGAGCAGCTGACCCTTAGCCTTAGTGTGAGAGAGAGTAGGGAGAGGGAGGAAGGGCATCAGACTGGAGCACACACGTGCCGAGTGACTGAACGACGTCAGTAATGGTCTCAGGCTGGAAGACTGGGAATGTTCTCAAACGTTGAGAAATATCACTTTAATCCAAGGTAAATATCTTCTCATTCCTTTCGAAGATGATGTATTAAAATGTACTGATATATGCAGGGATTTGGTATTTAGAATCCTATGGTTAAAAACAGTTTGTGTGTATACATTTGCTACAAATACGTAGAGAAAGAAGTCATAAGATCAGGACTTGGTAAGGTCAGGACTTGGTAAGGTAACAGTAACCTGGTCTCCTTTAAATAGAAGGGAAAAAACAAATGACGTAGCTCTTTCTCAGGCCCAGCTGGTTATTGCCTCAGTGTGAACTGGATATCTGATCTTATGCAAACCTCCCATCTTAAAATTGTTGATAACCAATTCGATTTTTTAAAAAAATAATTGTGCCTGAAAAAAATAACAGTGTCCTGAAGGCCACTAAGTCTAGTTTGCGACTTGGGTCTCGACAGCCTCTCTGCTACCATCCAGCTTTAACACTCTGTTAATTTGGTTTTCAAAGTCTCGTGTTTCCAGGACTGTAGATTTATGTACTTTCACACATAAAGGACTAATCCCCCTCTTTATTTCTTCTTCAGTTGTCTGGTAGCCGACAAGATCTCATTCCATCCTACAGTCTAGGCAGCAACAAGGTAAGTGTTTATAACTATTTTCTGTCAGTCTTAGACCTATTTCCCATTTAACTTTCCTCCTCTCAAATTCCACATGCTAATTTTACATGCCACAATTTCTCCTACTCTCCTAAACTATGTGAAATTTATTGCAAAGTGTTTAGAGTTCATTTCTTTTTATCTACCAGTTAGATTAAGATTTACTAGAACTTCTCATTACTCTACTTTTTTAGGGGCTAAAAACCAATTTTGTTGCTGAAGTTCGTTTTTCTGTTTAAAACATTTTTCCTGCTGTGTCAGAAAAGGAACTTCTAATCAGATTTTTAATGGTAAAATATTGGTGTAATGATTGATATGAGGAATAAGAAGTTAATACTATTTGTTAAAAGAAAGAAAAATAAGGGAACAGAAATTTTGTTCATTGGAATTTATTTATTTACTTGTTAATATAGCTTTTGCCAGTTTAACAGAGTTTTAAGCATAGATAATTCGTTATTATTTACTTAAAGGTATCACACTCAAAATTGTCATAACTGGATGTCACATATCAAAGTTTTGTGCGTGACATCTTTTGAGAGACCTGGTTAGACACTAGTCCTGTCAGCTGTGGGCGACATGCTCTGTATTAATATCTTAACCCTTGAGGATGTTAAAAGTGAACAGTGTCATATAAAATGGTCTGATATAAGGGAGTTGTTTCAAAATAATCTCGGGGGAGGAGTTGGGGTATAGATAAAAGAAGATTGGCTATTTAATGATAATTATTAAAGCTGAGTGAGATTCATTATACTACTCTTTATTATTATTAAGTCCTCTATACTCTGTTTTTGCATATGCTTGAAATTTTCCTTATAAAAACTTAAGAAAAAGAACACTAAAGTTGATGAATAATTAGACTCATTTTTAAAATCTAAGTTTTATTTCAGGAAGCTACTAGTAGCCTATATCTTAAAAGTGAGAGATCTGTTTATCTCCATCTATTTGTCTATCTACCTACCTGCCAATCAATGTTTATAGATATAAATTGCTCTCCAGCTCATCAGTTTACTCATCACCTGCCATGTCTCTGAAAGTGTGCTAGGGTTTAGTACTCCTTTATACTGGTCCAGTGATAGATTTGATTAATTCTTGGTAAGCATAGCATAGATTGCGATTACCTGAACAAAGCAGAGTTTTTGGAAAATTGGTTGTGTCATTATTTTTAAGTGTAAATAAATGAAATATTTTAAGGAAAATATATTTATAGAAAAAACATGACTTTCTGTGTTCTTCTGGAAATATATCTAACCCAAATTCTCAATTACATTATAAGTGTCTTGAAAGAACTGGCCAAAATTTCTTCAGCTTTTCTATCTCCTCGCAGTTCCCTTCTGTTTAAATGGGGGAAAATATAGAAAATAATAGTTTCTACTTGAAAGAAAATTATTGTGCTTAACCTACACCAAATCAATGGAATAAAGGAACATGGACGGTATAATAGAAGTATGACTAGGTAGAGCAGGAGCCAAAAGGAGGGAGTGCACACTTTCATAGGCATTATTCGGGGATCAAGAGAGGCTCCAGAGAAGAGATAACCGCCCATATGCTTAATGCTGAAAGATGATAATGTCCACTCAGGCAGGGAAGGAGTAGAAGCAACAGTGTGAACAGAAGCATGGAGGGATGAAAAAACTTGTTGTATTCATGACAGTACATGCATCGTGAGTAAGGTGGAGGGTGTGTTGTGGGGTAGAACCCGGAGGAAGGAGGCTTGTTTTAGAAGTTCTAACATTATGTGCCAAGGAGTAATGGGGGAGTTGGGTAGCCACTGAAGGAGTAACAGGACAGTAACATGGTTAAATTTGAATCAGAAAGTTTTTTTAAGAATCCATCTAAACCCCACTCGTGTTCCTGGCTATGGTCTATAAAATTACATTAGAATAATATATACGCTACAAATGTATACAGTTATCAATACAAAAGTGTGAAAAAAAATTTTAATTGGAGAGGAGAGAGATCAGGTAGGTGAGAGGATTCAGCAGTGGGGAGGGGGAGGAAGAGAGATTCAAGATATATTAAGGACATAGAACTAGAACTCTGTGGACATGAAGAATGAGGTTGAGCCGGGGAGGAGACTAGGGTGACATCCAGGTTTCTGGATGACATTGTAGAGAGATGAGCCACAGGAGGGCAGGTTTGGGGAAGAAAATGATTTAGTTCAATTTTTGACATAAGATATCTATGCCAGTTCACAGATCTGGAAGCCTGGGCTGAAAACAGATTTGGGAGCTCAGGGCATAGTTGAAACAGTGTGAAGGATTAGATCACAAAGGCGAAGCTATGAGAGCATGATGATAATACTGCGGGGCAGGCCCAGGAGGAGAAGCTATGAGAGCGTGATGATAATACTGCGGGGCAGGCCCAGGAGGAAAAGCTATGAGAGCGTGATGATAACACTGCGGGGCAGGTCCAGGAGGAGAAGCTGTGAGTGTGATGATAACACTGCGGGGCAGGCCCAGGAGGAGAAGCTATGAGAGCGTGATGATAATACTGCGGGGCAGGTCCAGGAGGAGAAGCTATGAGTGTGATGATAACACTGCGGGGCAGGCCCAGGAGGAGAAGGAAGCTGGCCAACGAGACTGAGAAGAGTCCTCAGAGAGGAAAGAAGACCCTGGAGGGAGAGGCTTGGAAACTGGGGGAGAAAGATATTTTAAGAAGGACTCCCTCCAGATTCTTCAGAGACCGTAAGAAGAGGGCTGAAAAGACTATTGTGGATGTCACAGTCCCAGGACAATTTCTACGGAGGGTTGGGGAGAATTTAGCAGGACATGTCATATTAAATAAATAAATACAACATTACACATTTTTGTTACTCTACCAGGATCCTCTGTTTTCTAGTCATCTTGATTTCTTGAGGTCCCTGGGTAACTTAGTGAAGATGAGGAATGTCTGATTTCCACCCTCTCAGATGTTACTGATGTCATGGTGCCATCACAGCAACAAGGATGTGGATCTCTCTACTCTATTTCAGTATATATTTTGAGTTGTTGTCATACACCTCAAAAAAGTTAAATACTCTTTTCTCCCATTGCAACAGTTTGCAATCTCCCTAAAATTCAGCCTCTCACACCTCTCCCCAACCACAGCAGTCCCCACCCTCTGACAAACAGTGGAAGTTTTGTCAGGGAAAACAGAAGGTGCCAGCCTGCCATTACTAACTTTGCTCTCAATTCAGCTGTGGAACCATCATTTTATCTTCTTTTGAACTCTTGGCACCCAGGGGCCGTGAAAGGTTACCAAGTATAGTGGGACTTCAGTCCACGTCTCATCACTGTCACCCTGGGCATCACTTGACTTCTCACTTGTGTCCAGATCAGCAGGCTAAATGAATGTCCACATATCAAAATTAGAGACCTTTTGCTTTTCACTTGGGGGAAAGGTAGAGGAAAACTGTTCTAAGACAGATTTTTATGGATGGACCTGTTTAATGAATAAGGAAATTCAGGTGATGGAGAATTATAACTACGATGCTAAAAAACAAAGTGGAAAGAATACTAAGCAAAGAGAATTTGAGTCCAGGTTCACTTCAGTCGGGAGAACCAAGCAGCCTCTCCATTTTCAGATGAGGGGCCCCTCAGTAATTTTATCATCTAAAGCAGAGCATCTTAAAAGATTTTTAGGAATAATAAATATTCTTAAAATTATATTTTCTTAGTAGTGAGAAAAGAAACATCCTCCCCCCTACTAGCAGCAAAGAACAGAGCTTCTTCCTGTGGCCTTTTAAATGAAACAATGAAAAATATCTTCAACTATGGCATTGCCTTGAATTCAAAATGTGTTATTAGCGCTACTTGTAATAGAATTCGTCGGGATTGAGTAGTGCTTAAACTGATTGACATACAAATCATCCAAATCCTATTAACCCCGTTTATACAGCAGCAGTGCTTACATACATGTGAAATGACATATGTAAAAGGATGCCCACTGCAACATTGTTTATGATGGCAGAAGACTGGAAATAAACTAAATGGCCATTGGTTTGGTCTGGTTAAATTTGTTTTATCTGCATGCACACACACACGCACACCAAATATATAAATGGGATACTATGCAGCTGTAAAAATAATTAGGAATCCCTCCTGGTACTAATATGGAAAGATCACCAGGATATACTTAGTGATTAAAAATGAAGTGCAGGGGGCTGGCCCCGTGGCATAGTGGTTAAGTGTGTGTGCTCCCCTTCGGTGGCCCGGGGTTTGCAGGTTCGGATCCCGGGTGCAGACCTTCACACCACTCATCAAGCCATGCTGTGGTGGTGTCCCACATGCAAAATAGAGGAAGATTGGCACAGAGGTAGCTCAGGGACAATCTTCCTCAAGCAAAAAGAGAAAAATTGGCAACAGATGTTAGCTCAGGGGCAATCTTCCTCACAAAAAAATAAAGAAAGAAAAAAAAATGAAGTGCAGAACTGTATGCTGCCTTTTGTACTATAAAAGGAGGGGACAAGAGAGAAGTGTGTGTGGCTCTTTATAGATTTGCTTACATATGCATGAGAAACCCTGTAAGTATATATGAGAAGCTAATGCCCTTACTTATCTGCCTGGGGAGAGTGGAAATATATGGGGGACTGAGCAGGTGGAGGTGGAGGTAGGAGACTTCTCACTGTGTGCCTTTTTATATTATTTGGGTTTTGGGTCATGTGAACAAATTACCTATTTAAAAAATTAAATAAATTAAAATGCAAAAATTTTATTCTCTACTCTTCTAAGTAGCTAAAAGTTTTTGTTCTCTTGTATGTAGTGGTTTGAGAAAGTCTCCAGTGGCTTTAACTGTAACAACTTGCACACAAATCCTAAAGGAGAGATAACTGAAGAAATTGTTGTGGAATTCCCAAGACTCATGCTGTTTTTTTCTTTTCTTTTGGGGACTTCCTGCATTTTTCAGTTTTCAGAGATCCAGGGAGAGGTAATTAATCCAGTAGGTTTTCCTAATAAGTGGGCTACAAGTACTGTCCTACTATCTGAAACTTATTAGACTTGCTGTTACCTTGAGATAAGAATGCCTTTTTAAATGTAGTTTTTATAAGATGACTAAATTTGACACTGTATTAATTTTTTGGCTCTTACTCTTTTGTAGAAATAACATTGGTAGTCAGTATATACGATTCCTTTCAAATGTTCCTTGTTACCTGGGTCTAAGACTGTAAAAGTATCTGTCAAAAGAGACCAGGAATCAAGGCATCTTACTGAATTTAGAAGGCTCTGGAATGTGAGGATTTAATTCATATGAAACAAATAATACAAATAAGTATTTGAGAACCTGTAAGATGTCCTTTTCTTAAGCATGGGAAAGGGGCAAAGGAGCAAAGAAAATAGCAAAAGTGCTTCGGGCAGTCCTTTGACACCACAGAACTTGGCTCAACAGGACCATCTTGGTGTTTTGCATGAAAGTATTGAATGCAAAGAGAGTCGAGTCAGAAATACAATTTTAACCTGGACTTGATGATGCTTTACATGCTAGAAAACGTGTTTTGAAATAATTGAAAATTATAATTACGTTAGTTACATCTACCTTGCAAGCTTGTGTGGGCCTATTTCTGGACTCTGTTCCATTAATCTAGGTGTCTACCCCTCTGATCTTGATTACAAAATCAGAATTATAGACCACAGAATTTGATGTGCTGTGTCTTCCCCTGTGGAATATCAGAGCATTCAGTTGGTTGAAATAATGTTTAGAAGCAGGGAGAGGCCACAGAGTAGGTTCAGGTCTTCCTTTCCCTCCTAATTTTCAGTTAATATCGTGGTGAACATTAGTCACTTGGGAGCAAAGTGACCCTGAAAGATGTGACAGGGAGGTAGGAACAGAGAGTTTGATAGGGTTAGGGCTCTCGGGGAGGTGAGAAGTGGTAAGGTACTAAAAACAGTCTCACAGTTTGGCCTGTAACACTTTGGATTTGGCCAGCCATATTTTGCATGCCCTTATTTATTGATGCTCACTACATATTAAAATTGGAATTGTTTTGCTGAGCTCCACCAAGATTGAATTGATGAACTAATTAATCTTAAAAAGATAAATTGAATTTGATTAACTACTCCCAACTTTTAAATTCACCTTAGAGCCTAAAAGAAATCACTCTTGATAAGCTTTTCAATTAAAAATATAAAATATTCCCAATTGCAGTGATGTTGCTATTTACTATTACTGGATATTTTATCATTATTTTAAGGCAAATTTTTTAGAGAGATAATGAAAGTGTAGCAAACTTTTTATGAGCAGTTTATGAAGGTGGATTTATATTTAGGTGCAGAATTAATTTCAGTAGATTGTATGTTTTTCCAATCTAAAAATTGGCTGTGCATTGAGATGTTTTGCAATGCAATGAACACTGTCAACATAAAAATATTGGTATTTCTAAAGCCATTTTAGATGGAATTATATTTTTTAATAAACTGGTAAGATAGTGTGTTTGTCATCTTCTGATAGGAGTTTTTGATCCGATTAAAAGTAGCCAAAAGCCTAAATGAATATTCAGTTAACAAAACTGAATTGTGTGTTTTAGCTACATCACCTTCCTGAAAACTGCAATTATTTAGCGTGGAGCTGGTGAAGGCTGGTGCCAGATATGAGTCACTTCTTCTTTAGTTCCATTAGAAGCCATCTTTGGATCTGGAATGTCATTGGCACTTCTCTTTATTTACCTCTTTGTCACTTTCCTGATCAAAAATAGACCTCCTTTCGGAAAACCCAAAGAATTTGTGTCTGGCAGAAGAGCTGTAACAGGAATACTGAAGGTGCGCAAGAGGGACCAAGCCACATCCTCAAGTTAGCTGAGAGCCTCCTGTGTTTTCCTCTGTTCCATTTTGCCTTGAAGCATGGTGCTAGCTGAGAATAATTGCTATCTCAAATAGGATTTTATTTCTTTGAATTCAGTCTGTTAGCACAAATAGTCCTTAATAAGTATAAAGCTAGTTTAGGGATCCAAAACAAAGTCAGAGCTTTCTCTCTTGTATCTCCTCATCTTGGCTTATTCTGAAATTTGATAGACATGCAGAATGTTAGAATCAGATCACGGATTGATCTTTTTAGATTCCAGGTGGTGGGGTGCAGATTACTGTGGTAGAAGTAAAAAAAAAAAAACAAAAAAACATAGTCTTCCACTTTGAGAGCTGAGCTCATAAGAGAACAGAAAGGTCCAGAGTCTGGCCATGTCCTTTTTATTCACTGTCCTGAATTCATCTCCCTCTGAGGTACCTATAACTGGGATGCTTCCTTTTTTTCTTCCCCAACATTTCAGTAAAGGGAGAATAACTCTGGAACAGCCAAGCATATGAAATTTATTGGAAAGACACCAATTACCTTGTCCCTGGGGGGCAGTGTGTGTAGCTAGACCCTGAACCACAGGTTTCATTTCTGGCAAGAGAGAATGGACATGTACTGCCGGAAAAAAGAATGTAGTGAGTGATTTCAGTGAAGTGTTTCTCCAGAGATCTGTGGGTGTCAGAAAGAGGAGGAAGACTGTTGTACCCAGTTTATCATCCAAATTTGTTGTTCCTTCTGAGGCAGAGCCGTTCTGTCCCAGAGCGATTTGAGATACTCTGTGTTCCTGTCTCTGGTTGGTGACAGCTGGGAACAGTTAGCGTATGAAATTCCTCAAGATTTAAGGTGATGGTTAAGGTAGATGGATGAAGTGAATATGTCTCTATTTTTCATTATCTGGTGGGGCTAGCAACGTGGCTAAGGCGATATATAAGAACTGTGCATCCTTTCAAATGTTCTCACTTGAGATATTTGAATATATGAGACAGTAAAAGTTATTGCTTCCATTCTGATTTGGTAGTAACCTTGTGTATGGGAGTGCCAGCTGGGAAAAATTACCTGGGAAGCTAGCAGAGCCCCGAGTCTGCCTTGGGGAAGAGGTGAAACCTGCATTATTTGTCATTGGACCATTATACACCAAACAGCTGAGGTGCTGGCTTCAAACTGGCTACTTAGTTTTCCTAAGGGACAGAGTGCCAGTGTCAGCTGCCAAACAAGGAAGAAAAATCTAAAATATGAAAATAAATTTATTCTCAAATTAAGGAAGTTGTCTTCAAAACAGCCTTGCATGAGCTTAGCACTGTAAACAAAGCATAAGGCTCTTCTTCCTCTGAGAAGCTCCAAAGAGTATCGACCTTAGTGCTCAGCCCCCTGATTGTGATGTCTCAGAGTACACAAAGCTGCTGTTTCCCAGACAGATAATTAAATTTAAATGCAAAAAAACATTAACGAAACATTAAAGTATGTAAATCAGTGTGTGATTCATAGTAACACAAATGCTCCTACAGTGAAGTATTTCAGAGTTCATGGTTCCCCTAATCATCTCTTCATATGTATTTTGTTTCCTTACTTCCTAATGCTAAACATCATACCGTTTTTAAAAATATCAAGTGCTGAGAGAGTTCCTAAGGAAAAGTGATGTTCTCTAAGGTAAACAGGATCCAGATCACTTAGGGCTTATTGATTTTATGATCAGTACTTAGGTTGCTGCTAAAAGCAGATAGGTTTCCAATACATATCTGAAACCTAAGAGGCCTTTCCTCCTCAATCCATCTTCAGGAGCAGTGAAGAACTTGCTTTGCAGGCGATTACTAATGAAAACTCAGGTTAATTGTTAGGGTCACTCATCTGTGGAATACTAGCTTAAACTAATATAAAATACCATTACTTAACTCCGGTGAAAAAGAACTCAGTGATTATCAAAGGATCAAAAGGGAACTAAAAGCATTTAAAAGATTTGCATCTCATCTCCATTACTGGTTTCTGTACTTGTAACATTTGGTTGGGGTTTATTTCTTTACTGGATGGGACTGATGTTAAAAGTGCTTTGATGGTGTCACCATTTTTATGGCTTACCACAAGCTTTAGAATGGCAAATCAATCCATCACCTGACTGGCATCGTTCTTTTATTATGCAATGAAATCTTTTAAATGGGAATTTAAAAAGTTGAGAGTACAGTCAGACTTGTTAATTCAGACTTCTGTTATTGGGAACTTGTGATTACTTGGTGATTTGGGCTTAACTAGAACTTATCTTTAGTATCTGTTAAAAATGAGAGGCTTGGTAATATACTGTTCTAGAATTTTTACTTTCACGAGCAATGTGTGAATGGATGGAAAGATGCATTCCTGGAGAGGAGAGAAGAGACACTTGACAACATTAGAGTTGTTCCTGGGTTTCAGTTGAGAATCTGAAGTGGGAAGAGCATCTTGAGGCAGAAGAGCAGAAACAACCTAAGAAGCAGAATGTTAAGAGAGGATTTCAAAAGGAATGTCTTAATATATACGTATTTTGTGGGAAGCAATGTGATATAGTAGAAAGAATGTTAGGATAGAAGTGAGGAGACGGTAAATTATAAATTGGAGGGGATATCCAAATGTGAGATACCATTCGTGTTAGGGAAATTAATACTATAAAGAAGATAGAAAGTACAAGAGGAAAATTACTTAAGTAATCAAATTTATCATGTCCTATAAAGGCAATAAAGCTTTAGGAATATATAACAGTTTTTTCTTAAATATCTTTAGATTTATTATTGATTGATTGATTTGAATCAAAATAACCGATGTTGTCCATAATAGGGCCGGTGGGAAAGTCAACAAGATGTATCACAAACCTTGGTTTCCAGGGGAGTAGCTCCAGTCGCCCCTTCCCTCCCTGGTTGTCCCCAAAATAACCACTCTCCTGACCCAGGTAAGTTAGATTTTCGTTTGTCAATCACTGTGATGAGATTTGAACATCTTTCAGAAATAGTTTAAATCAGAATTTCCTACCAGGTAACCTCTATCCTACTAGTTAATGCCCATCTGAGTTTTTCCCTTTCTTGTCTTAACGTGTTGAGTTACATTGATTTTTGAATATTGAATTTATCTTGCATTCCTGTGATAAATACCACTTGATCATGATGGTGTTGTCCTTTATATTTGCTTGATTCCATTTGCTATTATTTTGTTAGGATTTTTGTGTCTCTATTCTTCGATGAATATCTGTCTGTACTTTTCTCATAATAATGTCTTTGTTAGGTTTTGGTATCATGATTTTTGTTGGCCTCATTAAATGACTTGGGAAATATTTCCTCATTGTTTTTTTTTCTGAAACAGTTTATGTAAGCTTGGTATTATGTCTTCCATAAATATTTGACAGGATTCACCAGTGACACTATCTGGGCCTGGAATTTTCTCTATGGGAAGATTTTAAATGGTCACTTCAATTTCTTTAATGTAGGATTATTTAACTTTTTTGTATTTCCTTATGAGTCGGTTTTCCTAGGTTATGTCTTTCAGAAAATTTTCTATTTCATCCAAATTATTAAATTAATTTTCATAAATGTTAGTGTTTCCTTATTGCCCTTTTAATGTTTATAGGATCTGTTGTGATGTTCCTTCTTTTTATTCTGATATAGATAATTTTTGTTTTCTTTTTGTTTTTCTTGAATACTTGTAAGACAGGTTTATCAATTTTCTTAGTCTTCTCACAGAACCAACATTTGGGTTTTTTTCTGTTTCATTGGTTTCTATTATTTCTTTCTGCATTTCACAACTTTTGGCATGTTGTGCTTTCATTATCATTCTTATCAAAATATTTTCTAATTTCCCTCTGATTTATTCTTTGACTCATGGGTTATTGGGTAGCATGTTAATTCATTTGCGTATATTTGGGGGGGATCACCTTCTTATTGATTTCTTAATTTCATTATGATCAGAGAACAGACTTTAATGTTTCGATCTTTTGAAATTTTTTGAGACTATATTCTGTCTTGATGAACATTCTGTGTGCACTTGAAAAGAAGGTCTAGGGCCTGGCCCCATGGCCTAGTGGTTAAGTTCAATGCACTCCACTTCGGTGGCCTGGGTTCAGTTCCTGAGCACGGACCTACGTCACTTGTCAGTGGCCATGCTATGGCGGCTACCCACATACAAAATAGAGGAAGATTGGCACAGATGTTAGCTCAGGGCTAATCTTCCTCAAGCCAAGAGAGGAAGATTGGCAACAGATGTTAGCTCAGGGCAACTCTTCCTCAAGCAAAAAGAGGAAGATTGGCAACAGGTGTTAGCTCAGGGCGAATCTTTCTCAGCAAAAAAAAAAGAAGGTCTATTCTGTTTGGGGCATAGTGTTCTATATATATCAGTTAGGTCAGGTGGTTGTTCAAATATTCTGTATCCTTACTGGTGTTTTTTTTCTGTTTGTTCTATCAGTCACTGTGAGAGGGCAGTGAATCTCCAAATATGATTGTGAAAATTGTCTGTTTTCTCCTTAGTTATATGAGTTTTTACATCCCTCATTTAGAAACTATGTTAGTAGATATATACACATTTAGGATTGTTATATTTTCCTGATCAGATGATATTTCTCCTTAAGAAATGTCCCTTTGTGTCTTTGGTAAAACTCTCACTTTGAAATATGTCTGGTTTGATATTAATATAGCTGCATTAACTTTCTTTTGCTTATTGTTCACTTGGTGTATCTTTTTCTCAGTCTTTTAAATTTTAGCCTATATTTGTCTTTAAATTAAAACTGATTGTCATGTAGACAGATAGCATATAGTTAGGTCAAGCTTTTTTTTTAATCTAGTCTGACAATTTCTACCTTTTAATTGGCATATTTAGATCTTTTACATCTAATATTGTTATGTGTGCTCTGTTGCTATTGGTTTCTATTTGGCTTTCTTATTTATTTTTTTCACTGTAACTTCTTTTTTACCTTCTTTTGGGCTAATTGAAAAATATTTTTTAGCATTTGGTTTTAATTTCTCTTTTGGCTTTTTGGTATACCTGTATGTATTTGTTTGTTTATTAAAGTCTTTCCTCAAGGACTCTAGTATGTATCCTTAACTTATCACAGTCTACTTAAAATCAATAATTTATCACTTCCCACTACACAAATATAAGAACCTTGCAACAGTGTGATTCCATTTACCTGTTCCCCTACCTCCCTTGTTTTGTATTAACGTTGTTGTATCTTTTACTTTTACAGATGTTATGAACCCATTTTACAATGTTATTCGGTTTGTTTAAAACAACCACTTGTCTTTCAAGGAAATTAAGAAACTATAGATAATCTTTTATGTTTTCCTTCATATTTATTATTTCTGGCACTCTTCAGTCTTCCCTGAAGATCTGATATTCATCTGCTGTCGTTTTTCTTTAGCCCAAAGAATATCCTATATTATTTCTTATTGTGCATTTCTCCTGGAGAAGAATGCTCTCCCCTTTTGAGAATTTCCTTCTTTATTTCTCTTTTTTTTTAAAAGGATATTTTCACTAGATAGAGAATTCTGGTTGATAGTTTTTTACCTTCAATACTTCAAAGATGTTACATTATCTTTTAGACTTCTTTTCTAAGGAGAATTTAGCCTTCATTTGTGTCACTTCCCCCCTCAACCCCAACATGTAATGTGTCTTTGTTTATTTTCAAAATTTTTCCTTTATTTTTATTTTTTGTAGTTGGACAATGATGTGCTTAGGTATAGTTTTCTTAGTATTTGTCTTGCTTGTGTTTCACCAATGTTCTTGGATCTGTAAGTTGAGGTTTTTTAACAAATTTGGGAAGTATTCAGCTATTAGTTCATTAAATTTCCCCCCCCTCCTTTTCACTTTTTCTGTTCCTTCTGAGAATCTAGAACTACAGATATGTTAGATTGCTTAATATTGCTCTAAAGGTCAGAGAAGCTCTATTCTTTATTAATTTTTATTTTTCATTGTTTTATCTTCTTATTTCTTCTGGTTGGATAATTTCTTCTGCCATTTCCAGTCTTCTGTTAAGCACATCCAGGGAATTTTTTATTTCAGTTTTTATTCTTTTCAGTTATAGAATTTCCGTTTGCTTCTTTTTATAATCATTTTAATTTCTCTGCTGGTGTTCCCTATCTGTACATTTATTAAGACCATATTCTTCTTTACAGCCTTGGACCTGTGTGTAAAAGCTGCTGTAAAGTCTTTATCTGCTAAATCCAGTACCTGGGCCATCTTGGGGTCTATTACTATTGACTGCTTTTTTCTTGACTATGGGTCATATTTAATGAGTTTTGACAATTGTATTTACCCATGTAACTTACACCCCAATCAAGATATAGAAAATTTATGACTCTAGTTACTCCCCACAGTCAGCCAGTGTTCTGATTTCAGATTAGTATTGCCTGTTCTGCCTGTTAAATTTTACATAAATGGAATCATACGATATGTACTCTTTGTGTTTGGCTTCTTTTGCTCAGCATGTCTGTTCAAATCATCCATACTGTTGCATGCATCAGTAATTTATTCTTTTTTGTTGCTGAGAAATATTTCACTATCACAATTGAATTTGTCACAATTTTTAATTAGTTCTCCTGTTTATGGACATTTGGTTTGTTCCCAGTTTTTGGCTTTTATGAATAAAGCTTGTTCTTGTATAAGGCTTCTTTGTGAACATTTCTCTTGAGTAAATACCTAGGAGTGAAATTACTAGGTCATAGAGTACTACCTTGTTTTAAAATTCTGTAAATTTTTTTTTAAATTATAATCAACGCTTACTTGATTTACATATTTTTAAAAATTTTTTGTTTATTGCATAACTGGTTTATAACGTATAAATTTCAGGTGTACATCATTATACTTCTATTTCTCCATAGATTACGTCATGTTCACCACCCAAATACTAACTACAACCCATCACCACACACTTGTGCCGAATTATCCCTTTTGCCCTCCTCCCTCCCCACTTCCCAGCTGATAACCACCAATCCAATCTCTGTCTCTATGTGTTTGTTGTTGTTGTTATCTACTACTTAATAAGGGAAATCATACAGTATTTGACCTTCTCTCTCTGACTTATTTCACTTTGCATAGTACCCTCAATGTCCATCCATGTTGTCACAAATGGCTGGATTTCATCGTTTCTATGGCTGAGTAGTATTCCACTGTGTATATGTACCACATCTTCTTTATCCATTCATCCCTTGATGGGCACTTAGGTTGCTTCCAAGTCTTGGCTATTGTGAATAATGCTGAAATGAACACGGGGGTGCATGTATCTTTACGCATTGGTGTTTTCAAGTTCTTTGGATAAATACCCAGCAGTGGAATAGCTGGATCATATGGTAGTTCTAGCCTTGATTTTTTGAGGAATCGCCATACTGTTTTCCATAGTGGCTGCACCAGTTTGCACTCCCACCAGCAGTGTATGAGAGTTCCCTTCTCTCCACATCCTCTCCAACACATGTTGTTTCCTGTCTTGTTAATTATAGCCACTCTGATGGGCATGAGGTGATATCTCATTGTAGTTTTGATTTGCATTTCCCTGATAGTTAATGATTTTGAACATCTTTTCATGTGTCTGTTGGCCATCTGTATATCTTCTTTGGAGAAATGTCTGTTCAGGTCTTTTGCCCATTTTTAATTGGGTTGTTAGTTTTTTTGTTGTTGAGATGCATGAGTTCTTTATATATTTTGGAGATTAACCCCTTATCCAATGTATGGTTTGCAAATATCTTCTCCCAATTGTTAGGTTGTCTTTTCGTTTTGTTGATGGTTTCCTTTGCTGTGCAGAAGCTTTTTGGTTTAATGTAGTCCCATTTGTTTATTTTTTCTATTGTTTCTCTTGCCCGGTCAGACATGGTGCTTGAAAAGATGTTGCTAAGACCAATGTCAAAGAGCGTACTGCCTATGTTTTCTTCTAGAAGTTTGATAGTTTCAGGTCTTACATTCAAGTCTTTAATCCATTTTGAGTTAATTTTTGTGTATGGTGTAAGGTAAGGGTCTCCTTTCATTTTTTTGCATGTGGCTATCCAGTTTTCCCAGCACCATTTGTTGAAGAGACTTTCTTTTCTCCATTGTATGTTCTTGGCTCCTTTGTCAAAGATTAGCTGTCCATAGATGTGTGGGTTTATTTCTGGGCTTTTGATTCTATTCCATTGATCTGTGTGTCTGTTTTTGTGCCAGTACCATGCTGTTTTGGTTACTATAGCTTTGTAGTATATTTTGAAATCAGGGAGTGTGATCCCTCCAGAGGAGGGACTTGTTTTGTGGCCTAATATGTGATCATTCCTGGGGAATGTTCCATGTGCATTTGAAAAGAATGTGTATTCTTTGGTTTTTGGATGGAATGCTCTGTATATATCTACTAGGTCCATCTGTTCTACTGTGTCATTTAAGGCCAATGTTTCCTTATTGATCTTCTGTTTGGATGATCTATCCATTGGTCTAAGTGGAGTGTTAAAGTCCCCTACTATTATTATGTTACTATCTATTTCTCTTTTTATGTCTGTTAATAACTGCTTTATATATTTAGGTGCACCTACATTGGGTGCGTAGATATGTACAAGTATTATATCCTCTTGTGGGATTGTTCCCTTGATCATTATGTAATGCCCTTCTTTGTCTCTTTTTACAGTTTTTGTTTTAAAGTCTATTTTGTCTGATATGAGTACTGATACCCCAGCTTTCTTTTCATTGCCGTTTGCATGGAGTATCTTTTTCCATCCCTTCACTTTCAGTTTGTGAGCGTCTTTAGGTCTGAAGTGTGTCTCTTGTATGCAGCATATATATGGGTCTTGTTGTTTTATCCAGTCAGCCACCCTGTGCCTTTTAATTGGAGCATTTAGTCCATTGACGTTTAAAGTAGCTATTGATAAGTATGTACTTACTGCCATTTTTTAACTTTTTTTTTCCTCAGTGTTTTAGTAGTCCTTCTCTGTTCCTTTCTCCTTCTATGCAGAATTGATGGTCTCTTTAGTTTGACCTCTGTCTGAAAGCTCTACTCTTTAACTCCCCTCCTCCCTCCTTTTATGTTTTTGATATCATATCTAACCTCTTTTTTGTGCATTCGTATCCATTACCCTCTTATCATGGAAATAGATAATTTTTCCTCTTTGCGGTCTTCTTTTTTCCCCTTAAATCAGTCCCTTTAACATTTCTTGTAGCACTGGTTTCTTGGTGACAAACTCCTTTAATTTTTGCTTGTCTGAGAAATTTTTGATCTCTCTTTCCATTTTGAATGATAACCTTGCTGGGTAGAGTATTCTTGGCTGTAAGTTTTTTCCTTTTAGCACTTTAAATATATTGTGCCACTCTCTTCTAGCCTGCAAGGTTTCTGCTGAGAAGTCAGCTGATAGCCTTATGGGGTTTCCTTTATATGTAACTTGTCTTTCTCTTGCAGCTTTTAGGATTCTCTCTTTATCTTTAATTCTGGACATTTTGATTATGATGTGTCTTTGTATGGGCCTCTTTGGGTTTATTTTGTTTGGGGCTCTCTGTGCTTCCTGTACCTGGATGTCTGTTTCCTTCCTTAGGTTAGGGAAGTTTTCATCTATTATTTCTTGAAATAGATTCTCTGCCCCTTTGTCTCGCTCTTCTCCTTCTGGGACACCCATAACACGGATGTTGGTGTGCTTGATGTTGTCCCAGAGGTCCCTTAGACTGTCCTCACTCTTTTTAATTCTTTTCTCTTTTACCTGTTCAGCTGGGTAATTTCTTCTAGTCTTTTGTCCAGCTTGCAGATCCGTTCTTCTGTATCCTCTACTCTGCTTTTGAGTCCCTCTAGTGAAGTTTTCATTTCCAGTATTGTATTCTTCATTTCTGATTGGTTCTTTTTATATCTTCTCTTTCTTTGTTGACATTCTCACTGAGTTCGTCTATTCTTCTCCCCAGATCAGTGAGCATCCTTAGCGCTCTTTGTTTGAACTCTCTGTCAGGTAGGAGCCTCCCACGCTCCACCCGCTCCTTATGCGCGCCCTGCCCCACTGAAGTGGGCTCAGTTGCCAGGCTGCAGAGAATCCAGTCACCAATCTATGCAGGCCCAAAAGTTGCCTGAGGGCTTGTTGTTGGGTGGGGCCAGTCTCTAGGGTGGGCTGCCTGCCCTGGCTGAGCTGGATTAAATCGGTGCTCTAGGGGCCAGCCCCGTGGCTTAGCGGTTAAGTGCGCGCGTGCTGCACTGCTGGTGGCCCGGGTTCGGATCCCGGGCGCACACCAACACACTGCTTCTCTGGCCATGCTGAGGCTGTGTCCCACATACAGCAACTAGAAGGATGTGCAGCTATGACATACAGCTATCTACTGGGGCTTTGGGGGGAAAATAAATAAATAAATAAAATCTTTAAAAAAAATAAGTAAATCGGTGCTCTGGTGGGTGTGGCAGACCTGGGCTAGCAGGCCCCAGGGAGAACTCCAATGGCGTCTGTGTCAGCACGCCCACACTAGGCCACAACAATGGCCGCCGCCAATGTCCCAGTCCCTGGAGAGGTCTCACCTCTCACAGCAATGCACTCAGAGCCTATCAGGTGAGTCTCTTTTCACCAAAGCACTGTGCACCTTTCTTTCTGGTGATTTTCGGTTGCTTTCTTAAACAGGCGAGTTTGCGCGTGGACCCTTTAAGAGCTGGTTTTAATTTCTTTGTGAACCAGCTTTTCTGGGGTGACTCCCCAATGTTTTAGTAGCAGGCAAAGTCAGATATGATGCCACTTGTCTCAATTGTGCTGGGTCCACAAAATGCCCACAGCGGGGCCGCTCCCCGGCTCAGGGCCCCGCTCCTCCAGGGGGAGCTGCATACCTTTGGGCTGCTCCCGGGTGGCCGTGAAGCTGGTGGCTTGTGAAGGTGGCCATTTTTCTCTCCAGAAGGGAGTTTCTGCCTCTTCTACCTCAATTAGGATTGTCGTTTGTTGCAGGAGTTCCTCTTATCCAGCTTTCAGTTCTGTCTCAGGAGTAATTTTTCCACAAGTAGTTGTAAATTGGCTGTGTCCGCGGGAGGAGGTGAGTTCAGAGTCTGCCTATGCCGCCATCTTGACTTCTGTCTGATTTACATATTTACCACTTTGCTTTGCTCATCATTACTTCTTGAATCCTACTCCATTCTTCTGAATTTAGTGTCTTTTTTGGTGAATTATATCCATCATCAGTGCTTTTAGCAGTTATCTTTTAGTGACAAATTATTTCTTTTATATGTTGAAGTTTTTCTTTGCTCTCACTTTGAAGAATCCTTTTACTATGGAAATATCAAACATACAAAAGTAGAAAAAGTAACGTGATGTGCCCTCATGTACCCCCTCCTGACTTCAAAATGATCAGTTCGTCACCAGTCTTATTTGTCTATACTCCTACTACTTCTCCACACCTCTCATGATTGTTTTTTTTTTTTTTTTTTTATTGATGTTTTAATGGTTTCTAACATTGTGAAATTTTGGGTTGTACATTTTTGTTTGTCCATCACCCCATATATGACTCCCTTCACCCCTTGTGCCCACCCCCCACCCCCACTTCCCGGGTAACCACAGTCCAGTTTTCTCTGTCCATGTGTTGGTTTATATTCCACATATGAGTGAGATCATACAGTGTTTGTCTTTCTCTTTCTGGCTTATTTCACTTAACATAATACGCTCCAGGCCCATCCATGTTGTTGCAAATGGGACAATTTTGTCTTTTTTTATGGCTGAGTAGTATTCCATTGTATATATATACCACATTTTCTTAATCCAATCGTCAGTCGAGGGACACTTAGGTTGCTTCCACTTCTTGGCTATGGTGAATAATGCTGCAATGAACATAGGGGTGCATAAGCCTCTTTGGATTGTTGATTTCAGGTGCATTGGATAGATTCCCAGTAGTGGGATGGCTGGATCATAGGGCATCTCTATTTTTAATTCTTTGAGGAATCTCCATACCGTTTTCCATAGAGGCTGCACCAATTTGCATTCCCACCAGCTGTGTATGAGGGTTCCTGTTTCTCCACATCCTCTCCAACATTTGTTGTTTTTTGTCTTGGTGATTATAGCCATTCTAACGGGCGTGAGGTGGTATCTTAGTGTTGTTTTGATTTGCATTTCCCTGATGATTAATGATGTTGAGCATCTTTTCATGTGCCTATTGGCCATCTGTATATCTTCCTTGGAGAAGTGTCTGTTCATTTCCTCTGCCCATTTTTTGATCGGGTTGTTTGTTTTTTTGTTGTTCAATTGTGTGAGTTCTTTATATATTATGGAGATCAACCCCTTGTCAGATGTATGTTTTGCAAATATTCTCTCCCAGCTGGTTGGTTGTTTGTTCATCTTGATTCTGGTTTCATTTGTCTTATAAAAGCTCTTTAGTCTGATAAAGTCCCACTTGTTTATTTTTTCTTTAGTTTCCCTAGTCTGGGTAGGCATGTCATCCGAAAAGATTCCTTTAAAACCAATGTCAAATAGTGTGTTGCCTATATTTTCTTCTATGAGTTTTATAGTTTCAGGTCTCACCTTCAGGTCTTTGATCCATTTTGAGTTAATTTTTGTGAATGGCGATAGCACATGGTCCACTTTCATTCTTTTGCATGTGGCTGTCCAGTTTTCCCAACACCATTTATTGAAGAGACTTTCCTTTCTCCATTGCATATTCTTAGCACCTTTGTTGAAAATTAGCTGTCCGTATATGTGTGGTTTTATTTCTGGGCTTTCCATTCTGTTCCATTGATCTGTGTGTCTGTTTTTGTACCAGTACCATGCTGTTTTGATTACTATTGCTTTGTAGTATGTTTTGAAGTCAGGAATTGTGATGCCTCCTGCTTTGTTCTTTTTCTTTAGGATTTCTTTAGCTATTCGGGGTCTTTTGTTGCCCCATATAAATTTTAGTATTCTTTTTTCTATTTCTGTGAAGAATGTCATTGGGATTCTGATTGGGATTGCACTGAATCTGTAGATTGCTTTAGGTAATATAGACATTTTAACTATGTTTATTCTTCCAATCCACGTGCATGGGATATCTTTCCATTTCTTTATGTCATCGTAGATTTCCCTCAATAATGTCTTGTAGTTCTCATTGTATAGTCCTTCACCTCCTTGGTAAGATTTATTCCTAGGTATTTTATTCTTTTTGATGCAATTGTAAATGGTATTATCTTTTTGAGCTCTCTTTCTGTTAGTTCATTATTAGCATATAGAAATGCAACTGATTTTTGTAGATTGATTTTGTACCCTGCAACTTTGCTGTAGTTGTTGATTGTTTCTAACAGTTTTCCAACAGATTCTTTAGGGTTTTCTATATATACAATCATGTCATCTGCAAATAGTGAGAGTTTCACTTCTTCGTTACCTATTTGGATTCCTTTTATTCCTTTTTCTTGCCTAATTGCTCTGGCCAAAACCTCCAGTACTATGTTGAACAGGAGTGGTGAGAGTGGGCAGCCCTGCCTCGTTCCTGTTCTCAGAGGAATGGCTTTCAGTCTTTCCCCGTTGAGTATGATGTTAGCTGTGGGTTTGTCATATATGGCCTTTATTATGTTGAGGTACTTTCCTTCTATTCCCATTTTATTGAGAGTTTTTATCATAAATGGATGTTGTATCTTGTCAAATGCCTTCTCTGCGTCTATTGAGACGATCATGTGGTTTTTATTCTTTGTTTTGTTGATGTGATGTATCACGTTGATTGATTTGCGGATGTTGAACCATCCCTGCGTCTCTGGTATAAATCCCACTTGATCATGGTGTATGATCTTTTTAATATATTGTTGTATTCGGTTTGCCAATATTTTGTTGAGGATTTTTGCATCAATGTTCATCAGCGATATTGGCCTGTAATTTTCTTTCTTTGTATTGTCTTTGTCTGGTTTTGGTATCAGGGTGATGTTGGCCTCATAGAATGATTCAGGAAGTGTTCCATCTTCCTCTATTTTTTGGAATAGTTTGAGGAGGATGGGTATTAAATCTTCTTTGAATGTTTGGTAAAATTCACTGGAGAAGCCATCTGGTCCTGGACTTTTATTTTTTGGGAGGTTTTTGATTACTATTTCAATCTCTTTACTTGTGATTGGTCTATTCAGATTCTCCATTTCTTCTTGGTTCAATTTTGGGAGGTTGTATAAGTCTAAGAATTTATCCATTTCTTCTAGATTGTCCAATTTGTTGGCATATAATTTCTCATAGTATTCTCTTATAATCCTCTGTATTTCCATGGTATCTGTTGTAATTTCTCCTCTTTCATTTCTAATTTTATTTACTTGAGCCTTTTCTCTTTTTTTCTTAGTTAGCCTGGCTAAGGGTTTGTCTATTTTGTTTATCTTCTCGAAGAACCAACTCTTTGTTTCATTAATCCTTTCTACTGTTTTTTTGGTCTCAATATCATTTTTTTCTGCTCTGATTTTTATTATTTCTCTCCTTCTGCTGGCTTTGGGCTTTGTTTGTTCTTCTTTTTCTAGTTCTGTTAGGTGTAATTTAAGGCTGCCTATTAGGGCTTTTTCTTGTTTGTTAAGGTGGGCTTGTATCGCTATGAGTTTCCCTCTCAGGACCGCTTTTGCTGCGTCCCATATGGTTTGATATGGCATGTTATCATTTTCGTTTGTTTCCAGATAGTTTTTGATTTCTCCTTTAATTTCATCAATGATCCATTGGTTGTTCAGTAGCATGTTGTTTAATCTCCACATTTTTGTCACTTTCCCAGTTTTTTTTTCCTGGTTCATTTCCAGTTTCATAGCCTTATGGTCTGAAAAGATGCTTGTTATGATTTCAATCTTCTTAAATTTATTGAGGCTTGCTTTGTTTCCCAACATATGGTCTATCCTAGAGAATGTTCCATGCGCGCTTGAGAAGAATGTGTAGTCAGCTGTTTTTGGGTGGAGTGCTCTGTATATGTCTACTAGGTCCATCTCGTCCAGTTTTTCATTTAAGTCTAATATTTCTTTATTAACTTTTTGTCTGGATGATCTGTCCATTGCTGTAAGTGGGGTGTTAAGATCCCCTACTATTATTGTGTTGTTGTTGATTTCTCCTTTTAGGTTTGTTAATAGTTGTTTTATGTACATTGGTGCTCCTATGTTGGGTGCATATATATTTATAAGTGATATGTCTTCTTGATGGAGTGTCCCTTTTATCATTATATATTTCCCTTCTTTGTCTTTCTTAACCTGTTTTATCTTGAAGTCTACTTTGTCTGATATGAGTATGGCAACACCTGCTTTCTTTTGTTTGCCATTAGCTTGGAGTATTGTCTTCCATCCTTTCACTCTGAGCCTGTGCTTGTCTTTAGTGCTAAGATGTGTTTCCTGAAGGCAGCATATTGTTGGGTCTTGCTTTTTAATCCATCCTGCCACTCTGTATCTTTTGATTGGAGAGTTCAATCCATTTACATTTAGGGTAATTATTGAAATATGAGGGCTGAATTTTGCTGTTTTGTCACTTATTTTCTGGTTCTTTTGCATTTCCTTTGTTTCTTGTCCCATTTGTTTTGGACTGCCAATTCAGTTTGGTTGTTCTGTCTTATGATTCTTCTAGTTTTCTCTTTGTTTATCATATGTGGTTTTAATTTGATTATTTGTTTAGTGGTTACCTTGAGGTTTGGGCAAAAAATCTTCTGTATGAGATAGTCCATTATCTGATAGCCTCCTATTTCCTTATACTAAGTCAATTCAGTCACTTTCCTCTTCCCCTTCTAAGTTGCTCTTGTTATACCTTATTCTATCTTGTGTTGTGGCTGTGTGTTTACAGTGATGAGGTTAAATTGATTTTTGGTGAATTTCTTCCTTTGATCTTTGAGTTTAGTATTTAAGTGGTTGCTAACCTATTCCGGTAAAGATCTACTATTTCTCTGATTTTGTCTACCTACTTTTCTCCTTACTCCAAGCTTTGTGTTCCCTTTCTCTTCTTGTTTTCAGGCCTGAGGGCCTTCTTGAGTATTTCTTGTAGTGGGGGTCTCATGGCCATGAACTCCCTTAGCTTTTGTTTATCTGGGAGAGTTACTATTTCTCCATCATATTTGAAGGATATTTTTGCTGGATAGAGTATTCTTGGCTGAAAGTTTTTGTCTTTTAGTATTTTGAATACATCATTCCAGTCTCTTCTAGCCTGAAAAGTTTCTGTTGAGAAATCCGCTGAGAGCCTGATGGGAGTTCCTTTGTACGTTATTTTTTGTTTTTGTCTAGCTGCCCTTAATATTGTTTCTTTGTCGTTGACCCTGGCTAGCCTTACCACTAGGTGTCGTGGTGAAGGCCTTTGTCTGTTAATATATATAGGCGTCCTGTTGGCTTCGCTTACTGGTATTTCCTGCTCCTTCCCCAGATTTGGGAAATTTTCAGCTATTATATCCTTGAATAGGTTCTCTGTTCCTCTCTCCCTCTCCTCTCCCTCAGGAATACCTATAATTCTTATGTTCCATTTTCTAATAGAGTCCGATATTTCTCGGAGTCTTTCTTCATTTCTTTTTAGTCTTAGTTCTCTCTCTTCTTCCATCTGGAGTATATCTGTATTCCTATCCTCTAAAGTACTAATTCTTTCCTCCATATTGTCAGCTCTGTTCTTTAAAGATTCCAGATTCTCCTTTATCTCCTCCATTGTGTTCTTCATCTCCATCAGCACTGATAGGTTTTTCTTTATGATTTCAATCTCTTTTGTGAAGAAACTCCTAATCTCATTTAATTGTTTGTCTGTGTTGTCTCGTATTTCGTTGAGTGTTTTTATGATAGCTATTTTGAAATCTCTGTCATTTAGTTTATGGATTTCTGTGTCTTCGGGGTTGATTTCTGGGTGCTTGTCATTTTGTTTCTGGTCTGGTGATTTCATATATTTTTGCATTGTGGTTCCTGTGTTGGTTTTGATTTTCCTCATCCTGGAAGTCTCTGGTTGCAATTTCCACCTGCCGCCACTGTCTGGTGGTAAAGGGCTGTGTAGTCTAAGCCCCCTGCGCTCTGCCCCAGTTTTTCTGCTGCGATCCGCAGTTTTGTTTTGTTTTGTTTTGTTTTCCCCACTGCGATCCACGGGTCCAGTCCAGTTTGTTCAGGTCTGCCTCGGATCGCTAGATCTGGTCGAGCTGCAGACTCCGGGTTGCGGGGAGGGGGGAGCTCTCTCTTTTGCCCTCTGGGTCCCTGACGTGGGAGGCTTCTCATTTGCCCCTCTTTATCCGCTCTCTGGGGTGCTCAGATGTTGATGGTAGCCCTGTGGCTCCTCTGAGCCCTCTGTGCGGGAGTTTCCCACTGGCTGAGAGAGCCCGAAGAGCTACAGTTTCCCGCCGAGGGCCGCCCCTCCCCCCTCTCTGGGAGCCGCGCGGACCGGATCGCTGATCTGATGGGGAGGGAGCGGAGTTCTCCTTACCTCTCCCCACTTCCTCCGGGGGCCCAGCACGTTCGGCTCTCAGATGTGCGGCAGTGTGGATCCCTCTGCTCTAGCTTTTCACTGTCTGGGATTCCGTTGTTGGTCTGTGGCTGTTGCTTTTATTGTATCTTGTGGGGGAAGAATTCACGGGAAAGCTCACTCCGCCATGATGCTGACGTCACCCAACCTCATGATTGTTTTGAAGCAAATCGCAGATGTTAACTTCATCTGTAAGTATTTGTACCGGTATCTCTAAAGCAATACCCACAATAACATTTCACTCCTAAGAAAAATTAAAAATAATTCCTAAGTATCATCAAACATCTAGTTAGTGTTTAGATTTCCCCAGTTGGATCAGAAATATCTTTTAGTTATTTTGAGTGAAAATCCAGGTAAGGTTCATGCATTGTGATTAGTGGACGTGTGTCTCGTCTGTCTGATCCATATGCACCTCTTTCTCGCTTTTTCCTGTTGCGTTGTATTTCTTGAAGAGACCAGGTGTTTGTATAGTAGACTCTGTATGTTCTTATTTTTGCTGGTTATATCCCCATGAGGTTGTTTAAACATGATTCTTTGTCCCTGTATTTCCTGTAAATTGATAGTTGGCACTATAGCCTTGATCAGATTCAGGCTAATTCCAGGGAGAGGTGGGAGGTAGGGTAAATGAATGGGTAGTTTTGTGTACTTCCCTCAGGAGATGCATCGTTTCTGATTGTCTCTCTTTTTGTGATATGTGCAGCCCTTGATTGATTATTGGCTAGAGCTTTATTTAATGAGGGGTCATCCTCACTCTAGAATGTTAGTTTAACTGCATATAGAACTCTAGATTGATCCTAATTTTTTCTCAGCATTTAGATGATTTATCTTCTGGCTCTTTATTCATCTTAAACTTATTTTCTGTTTGTCTCCTCTTTTTTGTTTCTCTCTTCCCTATCTTTGCCTTCTTGTAAATCGTTGACTTTTTAAACTCAGTTTTAATGTATCTTTTGGCATTATGGCTTTTTCTTTGCTTTATTTTTTAGTGATTACTCTCATGATTACAAAATATCCTTACCTTTTCACAGTTTAAAGTTAATATTGTACTACTTTATGTAAAATGTAGAAACCTCATACCTGTATAGGTCCACGTACCAACTGTATTGCCAGTGAACTTGAAGTCATTCAGGGGCGGAGCAGAGGTCTGGGGGTGGTTGTGTGCTTCTTCTTCAGGCATTATCTTATACAAATTCCTCAAGTTGACTTGCTTGTTCTTTTAAAAATGTTATGAGGATACAGTGTTTCACCACTTATAACTTGGATTAGATTTTCCTAAAAATTTAGTTTTATTCACTAAGGGGAAAGAAATCTTCTCATATCATAGGCATTGTTTGTAGGTCTGTTCCCAGCCTTTGGTAATTAAGAGCAGGTGAGAACATGGTTGGTTCAGGGCATCTATTCCTGTCTTGTAGAAACAACTCAAATACCACTCTTTTCCTGAAAGGTCAGTTTCATCATCTTCACTCAGTAAATAGCATGAAAAATTAAAATAAATAAGACATAGTTTCTGACTTTGAAGAGTTTAAAGTCTACATGGAGAGCTATGCATGTGTGTCATCGGCTATGTGATTTAAAAATGAAAAACCTCATTTTCTTCTATGGCAGAAGTTAGTACTTGAACCAGTTAGCGACAAGCACTGGCGTTAGATTACCCTTCAGATAACTATTAGGAACACTGGATATTAGAACATTTTAGAAGTACCCCAATTGTTCCTATTCAGTTGGAAAAGGAAACACCATTGTGTTTGAGGATAACTATAATAATACTATGTTTTTCTAATATTACTTTTTTTAAGGATACTTTTTTGATTTATATTGTTAGATTTGCTTATGAATGATATTTGGCAAATTTACAGTAAAGAAAATGTGTATGTAATTGTTTTTGTCTTATCTCTTTTCCTTTCAATATTGTTGCCAGGATTTAGTAGCCTAGCAGCCTCCTACTTGAACCCAGTAAAATCCTTTGTGCCACAGATGCCAAAGCTGCTGAAGGCTCTGTTCCCTGTCCGCGACGAGAAAAGGGGCAAACAGCCGTCTCCCCTCGCACATCAGGTAAAAGCATCAGGAAAGCAACGATGAACATTTTTCTAATAGACTGCTGGCAAAATGATGCTCTATATTGTGCTGCAGCTGGAGGGAGAGGGATAGCAATGAGGGGGGGCTAGAACTGGGCTTTTAGACCTAGTAAAAGCTTGTGATAATTTCTCTTCCACTCTCTTCATAGATAACAGAGCTGTTTAAACTTATTGACACTCTCAATCCTTTTTGCTTTTAAAAAATGCCAAGTACACTACTAATGTGATTTATGGTAATATCACTTAGAGCAACAATAGTAAAATTTATGAAGTGCACTTAGTGTTGTTTGTGTGTTGCCAAACAGAAAATGTAATTCTATTTTTAATTCTTGATTTCATTTCTTATTTCAAACAGTTTCATATCATCACTGTCCTCCCCCTAGCCTTTTTCCTCTACTGTGGTTTACCTGTTCTCTCACTTAAAATATTAGAAGTGATCACTTGTCTTATTTCCCCTTTTTCTGAAAACTATCTACTCAGCCTTAGAGTAAGTTTTACGGAACATGTTAAAGGGTTTTATGAACAATCAGGAAACTGCTTTTATGTGATGGTGAATGGGAAGCCTGTTGGAAATGCAATTTCTAGCCTTATATAGGTGTAAATTCAGCAGAAAATGATAAATGAGGATTTATTTATACTCATTCAAAAACACATACAGTGCAAGTTTAGTTGTTGAAATAGGTCTTTTGACATCAGCTTCTCCACATCCACTTAAACATTCAAGTTGCAGAAATGCAGGTGAGTCCTTGTCTGAGATAACTATTTAAAAGAATTTTCTAAGTTTATGAATACATATTCAAGGGTGATAGTAGTTTTGTAAGGTTGCTATGCAGGTATATAATTTGTTCAATCTAGCATTATATAAGCATATACATAAGCATACATGTACACATATTGGATGAAAAAAATTAAACATCAAGATTTTGGAAATGTTTAAACTTAATTTAACTCGGCACAAAACAGGTGCTTGACAGTTATCAAAATGACTCTGACTGTGAGAGAAATAGCAAGTCTAATACTTGGCAGGGGTTGGGGTAGGCAAAAATGATTTTTCCAAGGGTTTATTGTTATATACATTATTCTGTTCTAAGCTTCTATATCGTTTCACAAAGTATGATTCATGGACTGTCAGAATTTCAAAGATAGCTTTTAAAAAAGGTAACTTAAAAAAAAAAAAACAAAGCTTCACCTCATAACCCATACCCCACCTGGGGGCACCTTATAATCTACATTTATAAGCACCAAGGTGATTCTTATTCACATTAAATTTTGATTACCACCATTTTTAAATTGCTATGTGGTGAAGACAGAGTTATGTAAGTTAAAGGCGATTGCAATGACATTTGAAGTCATTGAATCAGACTACTATAGTTATAATTATTCTTTTAAAGCTACTTGGAGTTTTTAATGTAGCAAGTCATATCACCTGCTACAATAAGAAATTATTTTTACTGTTTTGCCAGTAAATGATTGGTTCTTCTGGATATGAAAGGAACCAGGATGTGTTAGAAAGAAATCTAGTGATTGGCAGATAACTGCAGTTTATAATGTCCAGTTGAAGAGAGGTAATCTTGAAATATTTTGAAGATATATTAAGCAATATTCATTCAGTTTACTTTTTTTTAGTATATAGGTACAAAAGTGTTGGAGAAAGTGATCCCAAATATTTCATGTTTCATAAATAAATGAAAATACAAATATAAGACTGGACTTAATGAAATGCCCAGTAGTGGAACTAAAACGTTCCAATTGGGTGGCGAAACCCCCACTCCACTGATGGACCTTTTCTCAAGGTCACCAGGAAGCTACATCTTGCCTGCACCGTCTCAGTCCTCATATGACTTGACATTATGCTTGAAACTCGTGCACGTTTGCCTGGCTTCCCTTCTGCTGACTGCTCAGTCTTTCTCAATTGCCTGTTCTGGGACTGTTTATTCTATCAGGTTGCTAATATTCAGGTGCCCAAGAGCTCCATCCTGGGCCCTCTTTTCATGGTAATTTCATGGTAAATCCATAGTTTTAACTATTTATGCATTGACAATGCTCACATTTCCTTCTCCAGCACAGACTTTGCCCCTGAGCTCTGGCCTCGTGGAGCTAATTGCCCATTCAGCTTTTCCACTTGTATGTCAATTAGGCGTTCACATTTTATAAGTCCAAAACATTACTGTTGATCTCAGCTCACAAGTCTGTTTACTCTCAACACACAAAATACTTACAAAAATACATGCCCATCTCAGTATATAGCACAGATGTCTGCCTAGTTGCTTGTACCTCACAAATAGTCCATCAGTAAAATTTTGTAGATAACACTTCCAATGCAGGGACCTCTAGCCATCTCCATTTCTCATCACTTATCCATGCCACCATCATCTCTTGCCTTGACTGTTGCAGCAGCCTACCAATTGATCTATCAGACATTTTTTGCCTCACAAAATCTGTCGTTCACAAAGTAGCCAGAGTGATCTTTCGAAGCTTTACATTAGTTCATGGCTTGAAACCTTCCACTGCTTCTCACTGAAACTGAATAAAATTAAATTTGTTATTGTGGCTAATAGTGCCCTATGTGGTCCCCTGACCTTTAATCTTTATTTCCCTTTTTTCTCCTCTGTTCACCATAGTAGGCCATCTTGGCTTTTGTTTTTTTTAATTTTGTAAACACATGAAGCTCATTTTGATCTCAAGAGTTTTTGCACTTGCCTTTCCTTCTACCTGGAATGCTCTTTCCCAGACTCTTTGCATGGCTAATAGGTCTCTAATGCGGTGGCCTACTACTAGCGTGGTCAAGAGAGGCCACTCTAAGGAAGAACGTCTGAGTTTAGAGTGGCCTTGACCAACCAAAGTACAACAGCAGCCTCTGCCATACACAATACACTATATTACCATATTTAATCTTTTCATTGGAGTTATTGTTATGTTTATGTTATGTTTATGTTTATGTTTATTGGTTGTCTCCTCTGTAGAATGTAATTCTTGGGGGCAGGGCATAGTTGATAGAAAATGTATGTTGGTTGACCCTTGACATATATGTATATATGTATAGTATTACAGTGTTAGATATAGATTATAGTATTAGATAGTTTGTATGGACCAAGTGTCATCCGGTGGTATAAAGCACTGTGTTTACAGTTTAGAGGAGAGAGAATCACATCTGTGTGGGAATTTGAAATATCAAGACATATTTATGAACTTTCGTTCCTAGATTGATGCAAAGTCCACTAAAGAACTATTCCTAAAGGGAAGAAAAACTTGAGCGTGTCGTTTTGCATTTAGTTGATCAAAGATGCTTGTGTTTATCTCATTTTTACCGACCATCTCTCCTAAAGCTCTAAGAGAAGTAAATTATAATTTTAAATGACAGTATCAATATAGAGATTTTCTTTACTAGGGCCACTTTAAATGTGCTTTAAGTTGTTACCACCTGAATGGTGTTTCATCCTTGGAAATGGAGCATTTTAATGCGAACAGAATTTCAAAATAACAGCTACAAGAACAATGCTGTGTTGGCTAGACTTTAGTGATCCTCAAGTTTTTTTATAATAATCTTCACTATATGGTATTCCATTCGCCTGGAAATCAGATTTGATACTTGAAAGTTGAGGTTCTTACTTTTTTTGATAATCTATCTGAATCCTCCTTGTGGAACCTCTAAGTCCTCCAGGCCTAACCAGTCTTGGCCTTAGAGCTTTCTCTGCTATTACCTAGGAATTAAAGTGGGGTAGGGGGGCTCTACATTCTCTTAGGCCTTCTCCAGACTTAACAGCTATAGATTAGTCAACTGTATCTCATATAATAAATGCTTCATCATGCCTCAGTTGTCTTACCAGGATCTTGCTGAAGGTGGGGAGCCCAGAAGTGATACAGTAATCGCTATGCTTAAAAATAGTGCTCCTGTTGGGGCCGGCCCAGTGGCGCAAGCGGTTAAGTGCGCGCGCTCCGCTGCGGCGGCCCGGGGTTCCCTGGTTTGGATCCCGGGCGCGCACCGACGCACTGCTTGGCAAGCCATGCTGTGGCGGCATCCCATATAAAGTGGAGGAAGATGGGCACCGATGTTAGCCCAGGGCCGTCTTCCTCAGCAAAAAAAAGAGGAGGATTGGCGGATGTTAGCTCAGGGCTGATCTCCTCACAAAAAAAAAAAAAAATAGTGCTCCTGTTATCTTCCTCTTCTAAATAATGTCCTTCTACCGAAGTAGCATTTGATCACACTTTTTTTTTAAGGCAAGTATTAGCTCCTTGTGCTTCTGGTTAATTAACATTCCCTTTTTTTGTTTGTTTATTTGTTTACACTCTTGTCAATGCAGTCCTTCTCTTTTATTATTATGTTGTTTAATTGATGTGTAAAAATACTTAAATAAGGAACTTTAGATTCCTTTCTGAAATTTTTCATCTTGATTTTGTTTTAACATTCAGGATATCAAGATTTTTTTGAGTAATTATTTAAAAAATACATTCGTTTGGGGCTGGCCTGGTGGCGCAAGCAGTTAAGTGTGCGCGCTCTGCTGCGGCGGCCCGGGGTTCACTGGTTCGGATCCCTGGCGCGCACTGACACACCGCTTGGTAAGCCATGCTGTGGTGGTGTCCCATATAAAGTGGAGGAAGATGGGCACGGATGTAAGCCCAGGGCCAGTCTTCCTCAGCAAAAAAAAGAAGAGGATTGACAGATGTTACCACAGGGCTGATCTTCCTCACACACAAAAAAATACATTCGTTCTAGCTACCATCTGCAGAGTTTTTAAAGGCATAATCTGTTTACGTTTAAGTCATAAACAAAATATTGAACATTATAGAGCCTAAGAGAGAACTCTGTCATATACAAGTAGAGATCACTCCTCAAGTCACAGAGTGACAGATCAACACATTTCAGCTCTACATATTCAGTAACTACCATCTCCAATTCACATTTCTCCCTCTCTCTACCAGAGAGATTATGGGAGACTTTGTTAGATAACATTATGGAAATAAAGGGACACCATGTCATGACTTTCCTCTGTATCACCAATCTAATTAGCCTAAAACAAAAATTCATGCTGATGAATATTCCCAGACCACCCTGTTCACTGCCTGGCTTTGCCATATAGCTCTGTGTGAGGAAGCTAATAGTACGACTTACCAGTAGCATGAAGAAATACACAATACCTGGAAACTCTCTGTTTTGACTCTGTTTTTTATTTGCCGCTAGTGCCTTGTTAGTGCACCAATTTCAATGGCCTATATATAGTCATTAAATAATATCAGACTAAAAAACTTGTAAGTTTTAGAATAGTATGAAAGATAGAACCCAGAAAAATATAAATCAGTGCATATGCCTAAAAGGAATCTAGATCAATTCTAGTATAGGAAGGGATAAATATTGATATTAATATTGCATAAGACCTAGAGACAATAAATAGATAGTAAGCTTGCTTAAGATTTATAATGTGAAACAGCACAAAAACCAAAACAAAAACCCCAAAATGGTTTGAGGATTGACAGAGAGTACATGGTAACCAAAGAGATTATTTATGATAGCAGATTCTTTTATTTCTACCTCACTCCCAACTTTCTCTTTTTATCATTTTTAAAGCCATTTCTCTATTTCCCGCCTAACTATAGTGAAAGACATTAAAACTTCCTCTTTTTTGTGTTTCTGTCCCAGTTTAGTTTGGAGACTTAAACTCCTCCCCTGAAATAGTCACAATAATGAAGAAACTCACACTAACCTACCTAAACACCACGCCTGGCTTCTCTGTGTCATTATTAGACTACACTCAGATTATTGCACTTGCTTCTGGATATGTTCCTACTAGAAACCCATTGACCAATTGGAATTATTTCAGAGAATAACATCAGGAATGATTTATGAGGAAGGATTAAAGGAGTTATTTATAGCTTGACCAAACAATGACTAAGAGAGCTGACTGTATAAGCATTCAAGGGCTATCAACACCAAAGGTGGTGTGCATTGTGTAAGGATGGGTCCACTAAAACAGTGGGATGAAAGGCAGAGAAGACAGAAATGAAATTAACGAAGAGAATGGTAACAGCTGTGAATAAGTAGAATGATTTATAGATAGCAGGGTACTCTCTAAAAAAAAAAGAGGGATTTCTTGCACTTCTATTTTTTAAAAATAAGAAGTTTGAGAATATAACAATAGTCCAGGTCAGAACCAAGGAATGCAGTAGGTCCTGTTTGTATCAGTCATTCCTCATATTTTCATTGTTAGATGAGGTGGAGGAGAGGCAGAAGTTAAGTAATGAAGGAATGATTATTATCAAAAAAGTACTTTTAATCGGTGTCCAAGAATGTTCAATTCGCTCCCTCATGCAAAGATACAAGCACATAGCCAAGGTGAAACGCTAATGAAAAGATTAATGTATATTAACTTATTCTTTGGAATCAGCAGGTTCTCAGATCAAGATGCTATTTTTTTTTTGGCATTATATTTAAATATTTGAAAAGATTCATGGATCTTTTAAGGTAGAAGTTAACAGTTTATTCTGAAGATTTAAAAACAAAGATTCTTAATATTTTACAAAATCTTTTAAACATATTCATAAAGACTTATGCTTCTCATTTTTATGGAGATTTGTTTTTGTTTGTAATCAATTTCTGTCTGAGTTCCAGAAATGCAAAGAGATACTGCACTGAAAGAGGTGGCAGCTGACAAAATTGCTGTCTTTGACCTTCTGATGCAAGTTTAGTAACTAATCTGGAAAATAATGAACTGCAATTAATGAAATCTGTACTCATATTCAAGTGTGTTTCTCAGACAGCACATAAAATAATTGAAAGAACTTCCTGCTCTCTAATTAGTTAGATTGAATTAATTTGGCATGATAGCTTTTTTCATGTATCAAAAAGTTTGTGTTCAGATGAAGCTATTTATGTACTTCTAACTTCGGGACTCCAAAGTCCAGAAGTTCATCTAGGGAATTAAAGAGTTAATGCTTAGATTTAATTTCCACCATCAAAAGCACAGTCACATTTCCAACCTGTCTTTGTTTAACTGTCTGCCCCTTCTCAGTGTCCTGCACATTGCTTAGGACTGCCTTGTCAACCACAGGGATATTTTTCTCCAATTTATTTATTTATTTATTTTATTTTGTTTTGCTTTGCTTTTTGAGGAAGATTGGCCCTCAGCTAACATCTGTGGCCAATCTTCCTCCTTTTTTTTTCCCTTTTTTCTCCCCAAAGCCCCAGTACATAGTTGTACGTCCTTCTAGTTCTTCTATGTGGGATGCTGCCTCAGCATGGCTTGGTGAGTGGTGTGTAGGTCCATGCCCGGGATCTGAACCGGCAAACCCTGGGCTGCTGAAGCGGAGCGCATGAACTTAAGCGCTACACCACCAGGCCAGCCCCTTTCTCCAATTTCAACACAGCTTCCAGTGTGGTAGAAGGGCAAAGCCTTGAGGAGAGAGAGCAGCACCCTGTTCATCTCTGGTGCTCTTGAAAAGATGCTTGTATAGTTACTCCATCTTTCATGTTGGTGATCCTCCCATACGTAAAATGGGAAGAAACAACCAGCTGCTAGTTCTTCCCTTGTACACAAAGATGCTGTTGTAGAGTACTCATGCTTGGACTCTCTTGAAGAAGAGAACCATGTAAATGCTTGTCCTTGTGTCTTGATTAAGGAGTCATCATTTTAACTAACTAAAATAAGAAAAAGGATCTATATCTTGTTTCCTAGCCTTCAGTTTTCCTTAATTGTTTGAGTTCTTTAAAAAATAATATATATGAGCATTTTTTCCTGTAATTTAGTACCACACATATTAAATATATTTGGATATGGTATGGTACATTCACTTATTCTTGAGTTAACAAAGAGAAGTTTGCACAGGCCTTCTGGAGTACAGACTTTTTTTAAAAAATTCAAGGCAAAGTGATTTCTGTTCAGTTGCTTTAGGGATAAATTCTTAGGCATTCTTATTACTGTTAGAAGATTCTTATCTGTCTTTTAGTTTTCCAAAATCATGACATTTTGCTGTCTGTCTTTGACCCAGAAATGTATGGATACTGTATTGACATACTTAGAGATACTAAGTTGACAAAGTTGTGTTCAGAACCAAATTTGTAGCTAATCTGAAAAATAATGAAAATAAGATAGTTTCTGAGGCAGTATAGAGGTCGATTGAAGAGACCTCAGACTGCCAGTCATTTTTCAGAAATTAGCATTGTATACTTTTGTATGATTCTCTAGACCAGGGGTTGGCAAACTTTTTTTGTAAAGGGCCAGATAGTATTATTTTAGGCTTTGTAGGCCATGCCTTCTCTGTCAAAACTAGCCATAGACAATACTAAACAGCTGAGTCTGGTTGTGTTCCAATAAAACTTTATTCGTAACTCTGAAATTTGAATTTCATATAATTTTTACATGTCACAAAATATTCTTTTATTTCAACAATTTAAAAGTGCGAAAACCATTCTTAGCTTATGGGGCGTACCAGGCTGATAACAGGCTAGATTTAGACCCTATTTTTAAGCTTTTAGTTGAACAGATACTCTGTTTCACGTAAACATTCTTCATCCTTTACACTTGAAGAACTAATAAACATTATTTTGGATGAAGTGAATATTACATCCTTTTTTAAAAAAAAAAACTAAATTTTTTTCACGTAATAAGTTTTAACAATTATCATGTAGAAGTTTAAAAAGTAAACTAGCTAAATTCTAAAAATAAGAAACTACAACTCCAGAAACATTGGTATTTAAATTTTTTATATGTAGTACCTTGAATAAATTGAACTAACACATATAGTGAAATAAAAAGTCTACTTGGATGGTCTTAACTCACTTTTATCTGCTGATAAAATAATTTACTTGTTGATAGAAGAAATGGTCCTTTTGATTGTTTTGTGTAATTAAAATTAAATAGAAATACCGAGTGTTAGATCCTGAGTGCCTGTTTCTGAGGAGCATGGGGACAATATTTTGCTCATACTGTATTCCCAGCTCCTGGGAAAATCTTTAGGATATAGTCGGCACCTGGTACATGTTTGTGAATAAGTAAATCAATAAAATCTAAGGTTCTTTGCTAGAAAGAAAATGGAGTTAATGTTGTGTCCTGAATGGCTTTGAAACTGATAAACACAAGTAGAAACTTTCGATTTTTAGATGAGATATAATTGTTGATTGTTTAAAAATGTGCTTATAGTAAGCCAACTGAGAAGTATCTTGGAAGACAATCCTCAAAATTCCAGTGATCAGGATTACCGTGATACTTACAGATGTCCTTACTGTGTGCAGGGATTTTATATGCATCAGCTCGGCCACAGTGCCAAGTCAGGTCAGTACTGTCCAGTGGAAATAGAATGTGAGCCAAGTGTGTCATTTTAAATTTTCTAGTAGCCACATTTAAAAAAGTAAACAGAGGGGCCAGCCCAGTGACGAAGGGGTTAAGGTCGCATGCTCCGCTTTGGCAGCCCAGGGTTCTCGGGTTCGGATCCCAGGTGTGGACCTATGCACCGCTTTCAAGCCATGCTGTGGCAGGCGTCCCACATATAAAATAGAGGAAGATGGGCATGGATGTTAGTCCAGGGCCAATCTTCCTCAGCAAAAAGAGGAGGATTGGCAACAGATGTTAGGTCAGGGCCAATCTTCCTCATACACACATACAAAAAAAGTAAAAAGAATCACGTCAAATTAATTTTAATAATATAATTTATCCAGTGTATTCATAATATCATTTCAACCTGTAATCAGTATAAAAAACTTACTGAGATATTTCCATCTTTTTCTCTGTACAGTCCTTGAAATCAGGTGTGTATTTTACATTTCTAGCACATCTCAATTCAGATACTAAATTTTTGTCGGAAATACTCAATCTGCATTTAGAGTTCATGAAGTTGAAAAAATAGATCCACATGCCCAAGCTGTTCCAGACATAGTTAACAGCACTTTAATGTCTAAATTTACATATTATTAATTAAAATTAAGTAAAATAAAAAATTCACTTCCTCAGTCACATTAGCTGCATTTCAAGTGCTCGGTAGCTACATGTGGTTGGTGGCTGCCATGGTGGATGGCACAGAGTCAGAGGGTGATGTCAGATCTGAGTTAGACATTGAGGAAAATGAGACTCTGGAAGGGTAAGCACCTCGCCCAAGGTTACAGAGCCTAGTGAGTGGCAAAACTGAGATTTACATTCAAGAAGCAAAATTTAATGCACAATTGTGATCTTAAGAGATTTCACTGGATTTGACTAAAAATAGCAAGTGATTGTATTTGTACAATGAATGAATCTGTAACGTATTTGAAGGAGGGACCGGAAGCTGTGGAAATGCACTGAGTAGGACCTGTCCATATTTCCTTTTCTTGCCCATTCTTAAAAAAATGATCTATGGGCAATGGAGAATCATTGACAGCTTTAAAGCAGGAGAGTGACATGCTCAAATTTGTGCTTCAGAAAGCTCCTCTGACTGCAGTTTGGAGGGTGGGTTTGAAGAGGATAAAACAGGAAAAATCTATTCATGTGTATGTAAAAACCTCATGAGGTATCCTAATACTGGTCAGAAAAATGAAGTCACTTTCCCATGCTTCACACATGGATACTTTAATGTCACTGATTGAAAGGAGCATGTGGCAGGTAGGGCAACAGTGTCTCTGGTAGGGACCAGCTTGTGGCCACCCATCAGCCTCCCTGGGTGGCATTGTTTAGAGAATTCATGTGGACTGGATTACCACCTCCCAGATGCGCAACCCCAGAGGTGATCAGGTTTACACAGACAAGGGACTGATGGATCGATTAGAGTGCTGAGTTACTCATTTACAATAAGAAATATAACTGCCAGAGGAACAGAAGTGCTGGTGTCATCACAGCTAACACACTCTTATGCAGATCACCCTGGAAAGCCAGAGGATAAATCATAAGGCTGCTCCGTGTGCGTGGGGAGCTGGCTGTGTGGACCAGTTCCTGAAGGCGTCAGACCATGGAAGCTTATGCGCCTACCTCTGGACCAGTGCTAGGTGCCTTATTACCAGCTGTCCTCCTGGGACTTTCCGGCTCTCATTCTTCCAGCCTAACCACACTGACTCTGGTTAGCATAACCTTTAAAACGTATGTTTCTATTGACTAGGTTATTGCTGAGTCTCGATCTTTAGGTAACGGTTTGTGTCTGATTTTATCTATTTTTATTAATTTTTTGAGAACATATCCAAAGATTATGAAGTATTTGGTTTATGTGCAGTGCCCCTGCTTGGTTTTGTTTCTCATATTCTTCTCACTTTAGCATCATGAAAATCAAAGGTTGGCTACTGGTTATTTGCAGCAAAAGTAAATCTTACACATCTTGTTGTATATTCTTATGCTTGGATTTAAATGATTGATTAGAGTTTAAAAAAAAGACTTAGAGGATCATATTAACTTAGGAACCATTAGGAAATGACATTTAAGAATTTATCAAATTAAAGGTAAGGGGTGATTATTAGAAAAGGTTCATTTTTGAACAAGAAAAAAAGGCATCAGAAAATGCATTGTTTCTGAACAAAGTGATTATTAGTTGCTTCAACTAATATCTCTTCTCCCCTCTACCTATCCCTATGCCCAAATTCCAGAATGTTTATTCTTTTGCAAATTCTACATAACTGTATGGTTTGGCGTTCTTCATGTCACTTGAGTAATTCATTCATTCACTTATTTTATTCAACAAACATTAAGTTACTGTTTTATGTATGGGAATACAGAGATGAATGAGACATACTCCTTACCCTTCAGAGAGCTTGGTTTAGAGGAGCTCCCTTAGAGACACATAAATGGGTAAGTAGGATGATGTTATAGATGCTGGAATAGGTGTATGTCTGGAGGTGACACAGCGAAGGCAGTGGACGTTTCTACCTGCGACTTCAGGAAGAGTATACCATACTTGAGCTGAGACTTAAAAATGAATAGGGATTCACTAGGTGGAACATGATTCCCTAGGGGGAAGGAACAGCAAGAGGAAGGCTCTGGCAAAGCAGTGTATTCAGGGAGTTGACAGTGGGTTCATATAACAAGCAGGGAAAGGGTGCACCCTCATAGGGGAGGGTCCTTTACATCATGCCAAGGAGTTAAACTTTATTCTTCTAGGTAAAGGGGTTTCCAGAATAGCTTTTATGCCTAGTTATGAAATTCTCGGCTAATCTGCCCTATTTTCATTCATGTGGCATGTGAAAGCCAGAGTTAAATAATGACGAGATAGATGAGAAGTGACCATCCTCTTTTCCCTGAAATACTTCTAAGCAATTCTCTTGCCTGTAACCTACTCATTTGTTCAGTTTTAGCAATGCTCAGGAGACAGCATGATTGCAGGTTCAGCTGGCACTTGAGAACTCAGTCCTTTTCCATCTCTGTCACTAACTCACTGGGCACCCTGAATGTGTTTAACCATTAGGTGAAGTCTATGAGCCTTGGTTTCTGTAGTGTGAAATGTAGATAATTATCACTCATATTCGTGTGCCTCATGGGACTTCTTAATATTTATAGTGGCAAAATACTTTGCAGTCATTTTTATTAATAGTTACCAGATGTGTCATAAGGAGTAATGAACTTATGATCTGAAATGTTTTGAGCTCCTGAAATAGAAAGCAACTGTCTGCACAGGGGATATGTAACAGAGCATTAACATGCAAACAATACACATTTGGCAATTTGAGCTATGTGGGAGAGACAAATGGCCCACTTAAGATTTCAGTATACTTTGCAGGTATTTTTTTTTATATATATAATTTTATTTATTTATTTTTTTCCCCCAAAGCCCCAGTAGATAGTTGTACATCATAGTTTCACATCCTTCTAGTTGCTGTATGTGGGAAGCAGCCTCAGCATGGCCGGAGAAGCGGTGCGTCGGTGCGCACTGGTTCGAACCCGGGCCGCCAGCAGTGGAGCGCCACACTTAACCACTAAGCCACGGGGCCGGCTCTCCTTTTCGTCTTACCATCCAAGTTCAGGCTCTTATTAGCTCTCCACCGAACCGTTGAAGCAACTTCTTAATTGATCTCTCCAAGTTTAGTGGCTCCCCATTTAAGGATTAATCCTCTGTGAGCATAGCTCTTATCACTGCTCCATTCAGTAACCTTTGATAGCTCCTTATTGCCTGTGAAAATCAACCATGAGCTCCCAAGGCCTCCTCCACTCGGCCCTAACCTTCCTTCCCGCTGGTCAGTCTAGATCACTCTCTCTTCCCCAAGACCTCCTGAAAGATCAAGTAGCTTTTCCAAGGGCAGAGATGTGAGTTGAGGGAACACATCAGCCACAACGGGCAGCCTTCCTTTGTCATGCCACTCTTCATGCGTGGTGTCCCTCTTCCCTGGGAAAAGCTACTTATTCTTCAAGCCCTATCTCAAAGTAAAATCGTCCTCGTGAAGTTATTCTAGGCCTGTTCTGTTTATGATCCCTTCTTTTTTTTTGGTGAGGAGATCAGCCCTGAGCTAACATCTGCCAATCCTCCTCTTTTTTTTTTTTTTTTTTTTGCTGAGGAAGACGGCCCTGGGCTAACATCGGTGCCCATCTTCCTCCACTTTATATGGGACGCCACCACAGCATGGCTTACCAAGCAGTGCGTCGGTGCGCGCCCGGGATCCGAACCAGCGAACCCCGGGCCGCCGCAGCGGAGCGCGCGCACTTAACCGCTTGCGCCATCGGGCCGGCCCCTGTTTATGATCCCTTCTTGCCCTGAATCTTCTCTGCTTTTAAACTTCTATTCTAGGGCTGGCCCTGTGGCTTAGCGGTTAAGTGCGTGCGCTCCGCTGCTGGCGGCCCGGGTTCAGACCCCGGGCGGACAACCACACACCGCTTCTCCGGCCATGCTGAGGCCGCGTCCCATATACAGCAACTAGAAGGATGTGCAGCTATGACATACAACTATCTACTGGGGCTTTGGGGGGGGGGGGATAAATAAATAAATAAAATTAAGCTTCTATTCTAATATCTATCATTTTCCTTGATGTTTTAGTTATTTGCGTACATGTCTTTCCCCCAAACTAGATGCCAATCTTTTGAGAGCAAAGCCCGTGTCTTTCCGATTTTTGAGTTCCCCAGAGCATTTTTTGCAATCCTTTGTGCACTGAGACCTAAGTCTTTGTTGAACTGAATTTATACATTGAATCAGAGCTCCAGTTATCTTCTTCATGGAGGGCAGAATTGTGGAAAAATTTGAAATACACGGGAGGAGAGAGTACTATAGTGAATCCCTGTGTAATTTAGGAAAATTTGAAATATACAAGGAGTAGAATACTATAGCGAATCCCTCATCACCTGGCTTTGATAAAAATTAAACGTGGCAAGTCTTGTATGTCTATACCCCCACTCTCCTTAGCATGTACCTTCCAAACATCCTCTGTTGGAGAAGTATCTTCTGGTGGTCCTCACTTGTGCAGAGTTGGTGTCTGGCAGCCGCCACTACCAGCACCCCACAGAGGGCGGCACCACGCAGTTACTAGCACGTGACCTGGAGAGGCAGGTGTGGTCAAAGTACTTGACATTGCACTCAGGCCCCATGCAGACCTGCGCTAATCTTATTTTTGACACCATTTTTAGCCATTTCAGATGTGTGTAATCATCCAGTTTCCTGGTTCACACTAAAGTGGGAGTCGGGGTGGACATCGTTATGAAGCAGATATGTTGCCTGATCAGGAGGTGGTCCTTGCGAGTGAGTGATGGTGACAGGAGACCTGTGAGCCATAGACGTGAGGTCTTCAGCTTAGTAGACTGGGGCCATGAAGTCAGGGCCCAGGGGCCCTGGGCACCAGGAAGCCCTGTGGGTCCACTGGATTCCAGCACAGTGTTACAGTCAAACTGGCCCTTTAATTCATTTCAACAAATATTTTTAAAGCATTTACTGGACTTTTCCAATTACTCTGAGTCGTAAAGTGAAGTGTAATTTATCTTTGCGTGCTCTGTTTAGGAGGGCAAGAGTCATATCTTAGAAAAGGTTCCATCCTGGGTGGGATTTTTACATTTTTATGCTTTTTACATTTATGGGGGGAATGTTTCACCCCAATCTTGTCTGTTTTAAATAAGATCTAACTAAAGAATGTAAGTATTTTGGAGTTTGAGCTTTAGAAACTTTTTTTTTGTCTTTACTAAGAAATATGCTGTGAACACCTTTCCATTTGTGGGGGACTTCAGATACTATGGGGAAATTAGACATAAAGATAAGCAGCCCCTGCCCCCTGCCTTCAAGGACTCTAACGTAGAGTGGAGGATACTTGCTTGAAAAGAACTCCACTGTCACGGAGTTGACAGTAGAGAAGACAAGGAGAGAACTCCTGCGAGGGAGACCCGGGGCTTGCTGAGAGAGAGGGAAGGAGGAGTGTGTCATGGGAGTGCAGGGAAGAGACTTTCCTGGTCAAGGACTCGAGGGAGAGCCTGGAGGGTCTTGTCCTTCAGGCCCTCATCATGTGCAGTGGCCTTGCTGCCACCAGGGCGTCTTCCCTCATTCCGTTCCGTTGGCCACTCCCTTTGTCTTTCTTAAACACACCTCTGATGCCAGCTCTCCCTGGCCTCGACCTCCTGGTAAGCCCCCAGTGTTTGCAGAGTGCAGTGTGTATTCCTTTAGTTCGTCCCTGGGTCCTTCTGTTTAGCTTATCTCCTACCATGTCCTACTTCATGTCCTTTCCTCTGTGCCTTTTCTCAAATCCTCTTGCTCTTCCCTTACCTTCAGCAGAATTCATCCCTTCTGGGACTTTTCTCCCAAAGTCATTCCCGAGGCGTGATTGATTATAGTGGTCCCCTTTGCCAAAATGCAGTTATGTGGTGCTGAGAACTCAGGTTAACACCCCCCTAAGTGGGCCATCTTGTTCCAGGTGGGCTCTTCTCTCTTCAATTAAGAGTGTGGGCTGCCCAAGAGGAAGAAAGACTTTTGGGTGTCCACCCTGAGTCCCTGCAGACTATCCAGAGGGTCTTGATGGCATGGAAGCCTTTGGCACCTGGATATGCCATGGAAACTGGGAGGACCTGGAGTGCTTAGGGCCAGAATAAGGGAAATGGAAAGATATGGAATTTACTTCTCTAGGCAGTTTAGATTAGACAATAGATAATGGATCAGTGACCCAATAAGAGAAAAGACACTTGTCCTGTGCAGAAACAAACCCCGATTTTGACCCCTCCTGTGAGATAGGACCAGGAGTGTTTGTTCTGCCAGGATGGAGCCCTCTTAGAGCTGAGCATTCTCAGGTGAGCTGAGGTGAGGTTGGTTGAGGGATTAAAAGCAGAAGTGGTGGATTCCTGGTTTCTTTAAGATGATCACTTCTGCTTCAATGTCCCACTGCCATTGGAAACTCAGCAGCTACTAAATGAATTTCTGATTCCTTCTCCTCCACAGTTACCAGCTCCTTCTCCTGGCATCCCTTTTCCTTTACCTGGTGCTGATTATTTTTTTACTCTTTTTTAATGTTCCTTGAACCACGTGTCCATAAGTAATGACGTCCTTTCTTGTGATGTTGCTTGCACCTATAAATTCAGACTTTTATCACTGCATACCTGCTCTGTGGCTGGAGTCTCATTAGTGATTTGCCCACCTTAGTCTTTAGCTATTTCTCCCATCAGTTTGCCTTCCGCCACCTGATCAGTCTTCTTGGTCTTCTGCTTGCTTTGCTCAGGCATCTGTGGTGGTCCTTGTCATTTCCTGACTAGGTTAGTTTCAGATGCTAAAGCCTCTGTCCATAGATCTTCCTGCTCTGTCTTATGCCCCAGAATCGTGCTCCAGCCAGACTGGCTTCCTTCCTCCTCCCTTCCTGGGACTACATCGCAGTCCTCCTATTGCACCATGAGTTTTCCCTGGCCATCAATGCTTGGTTTGTATTCCACCTCCTACCTGCCCCATCTTTCCTGTCCCGATCACTTCTCTCTGTAAAGTCCTGTAATGCCTGTAGGTACAGACACAGCCCTTGAGTAACGTGTGGCCCGCATGAGTGGAGAGAGCGCCTGAGAGCGTGTCAGCACACCATATATGTTATTGGTTTTAGCGTGTGTCTTGGGTTGCTAGCGGGGGGCTGAGCCGCTCGCCGTGCGCCTCATTTCCTACATTTCCTTGTGTATGTGACGACCCGCGTGCTTGGCATGCCTAATTGGTAGCAACTTGTTAGAATTCCTGAAAGTTGTAAAAGTTCACTTCGGGTGGGTCCTCCTGATGGGCTCTCCAGTCTGTACAATTAAAACTTTCTCTGGTTTTCTCTTGATCACCCTCACCCCCCATTCACTTGTTTTCTCAGCCGGTGCCCCGGATCCTGGTGCAGTCTGCCCTCCCGGATGTGGGGACGATCAGGTTGGCGGAGGTGAGGTGGCTGGGCTGGGGTGGTGCCTTTGCAGGTAGCTGCCCCACATATGGTGGGTGGCCCTGATGCTATAATTGTTTGGTCCACACCCATGTTTTTTTTAATTTTAGCATTCTCATTTTGATAATTAACTACAATATAGGTCGCTGTCTTCTCCCTCTGTTTTCCTTGTTACACTTGTCTATTTTCAACTTGTTAATCATATGATTGCTAAACTTTTAGGTGCTTGACTGCTAATGTAGTCTGCTGCTTTAATAGCCCACTGCTAGGCAAAGGCGATTTCTATAAACAGAACAATCTCCTTATTCTAACTGTTTGCTTAATTCTCAGTTTTACATTTCATTCTGATTCATGATATCAGCGTGAAAAGACTAATGCTAAGCTGGGGAGAAAATAGTTTCTTATGATCTCCCACAGATGAACAGCACTTCTCATCTTATGAATAGCAAATCTGTTTTCTCCCACTGTGCGTTCATTCTCTTAGGAAATGCTCTGTCTTCATAGGAAAATTTTATTTATTAAAACAATAGCAAAAAAGACCAAATAATTTGAAAGAAAATTCAGAATTCACTCCATGAATTTGCTCCTTTCTAAATGGCCCTTTCCAGGACATCCTTGGTGTTCACAAATTGAACTGAAGATAGATCCGTGGTCCCCTGCTCTCCCCCACAAGTAGTGTTTATGATTTTGCTGAGGCAGGTCGGGGGTCCCAAGGCCAATGAGACAGAGTGGGACCAAGTCCCTTACTGATGAGGACACCTGACCTGCCACAGCATCTGCAGCTCAGGGAGCTTTGCAGCTCATCGTGGTGGTTTTCTCAAGTCTAGGCTTTCCCAGCAGCCTCTGGAAATGTTCATGGTAAGGGCATAGCCCAAAGACGGCAAATAGGTTTCCACTCACATATCAACTCCAGTCAAGTGGGAGCGGCTGCCTGCCGCGCTGTAACGGAAGAAATTTGAGGCTGTGCGCAGGCTCAGCAGGAGGGAACACTGCAATCAGCGCTCGCCTCCTGCCACCTTTGGTCTCTTCTTTGTCGTCGCTGTGGATCTGACCTCTGATCCCTGATTTGTCACTTACTGGAGGCTTTGGGTAAATCCTGTAACCTCTCTGGGCCATGTTGTAAAATGAACATGATAATACTTCCTGGCCTACATCAAAGGATTCATGTGGAAGCAAATGGGATAATACCAGGGAAACCTAGGGCACTGTCACTAGACTGTCATCTCTACTGGATAGGACCTAGCTGGCCCTTAGCAGACTGCTGTCAATCTGGTGATGATGGGGTCTCACCCAGCAGAGAAATGGGAAACACATAGTCTTTCAGCACCATAATTATCATTCAGATTCTAGACTCTCATAATTTTGTTTGTGTAGTCTTCCCTGTCTGGTCAGTGATATTAAAAATAAAATAGAAAAGAATAAATAAAACATGTACAACTTGCAAAAGAAAAATGATTGAAGGATTGCCTAATCTTTTAGAGTATTTATGCTGGTGACAGTTATTGATCTATTGGATTTAGTAAATTTTGCAGCCTAGAGATCCATCACAAAAATGGGCTGTTAATCTCAAGAGGTGCCGTTAATTTCGTACCCTGAAAGTGTGCCTGGTGGGGAAAGGAGGGCCCCCGGAGACAGGAATATAAATGACAGTTCACGTGAAAGTGCATGATTTATCGTACTGCTGAGTTCAGCCAACTAACTGTAAGAGACTTATAGATCTCAGCTGTTTCCCAGTTCAAATAAATCCTGTATTTCAAATGGAAAATGGCCATTCCTGTAATATAAATAATCTTTCCGTAAATATTGGAAACATATTTCTTTTTCTGAACAGCACCCCTCTTCACCGCACCAGCCCCATTCCCTGTTCCTTCCGGCTCTTTTCCCCTGTCATTGTGAATCAGAACAGAAAGATAATCTGCCGCTTTCTTCAAATGGCTTATGTTATCAAGGGAAGAACACCTTACGAGCGCCTCAGAAACAGTAGACTTTGGACGGACAGTGGCTGTCGTCAGTCCCCGTGAGATGGGGCTCTGTGTGTCTGCCAGCGTGACTCAGACAGTGACGTGAGAGGGAGAGGCCAGCTGCTGCGGCTCCCTCCCCGCTCAGCTGCTGCTTGGCCTGTCTGCCGGGATCAGAGGGCCCCTGACCCGTGACATGGGACCAGCCTTCAGCAGCAGCCTGAAAGACGGCCTCTCAGAGAAAGGGCACGGCCTGCGGGCAGCCGCTGTCCCCTCTTCTTTCACCTGCCTCCCAGCCAGGAACGGCCATCAGCCAGCAGGCCCGAGGTCATTTCTCCTGCCTGGGCCGGTGCAGCTGTGCTCAGGCACTTGCAGATCCTCCAATGAGATCATCATTTCAATTTTGAAGGAGAAAAGTGCTCTTCTGGCCTATAGAGATTCTCTCAGTCTCTGTGTGAAGTCAGTGGTGGGGAGGGGGTCTGTTTCCACAGGAGCAGAGTTCTTAGCCTGATTGCAGGGAGGTGGGGATACTGAGGGGGGGAGGAGGGAATTGAGATTTTAGTGTGCGCCTATTGTGTGCCATGCTCTGTGGTGAGGGCCTTCACCTGCCTTGTGTGGCAGTCCCTTGTGTGTTGTTTCCCACACCACCAAGCAATTCTCTGACACCAGCTGGCTGTCCTACTGTTCAACTCAATTCTGACACTGTCGAGCTGGAGGTAGCGGCAGATCCCACAGGTTAAGCGCTTAGTCTCACAATACCGCCCCCGCTTTGTGCTTTAATCACAAGTCTAGGTTGTCACCTGTGCTTCTGACCAGCTGACTACAGATTGGAGTTCCCAGGACCCTCTCCTTGGGTTTGATTAATTTGCTAGTATGGCTCACAGAACTCAGAGAAACATTTTACTTCCTAGATTACCGGTTTATTATAAAAGGATATAATGCAGGAACAGCCAGATGGAAAAAATGCATAGAGAGACGCATGTGGGAAGCAGCATGAAGCTTCCCTGTCCTCTCCAGATGTGCCCTTCCTCAATCTCCATGTGTTCACCAACCTGGAAGCTCCCAGAAGCCCGTTCTTCTGGCCTCATTGCATAGGCTGATTGATTAAATCATTGGCCATTGATGATTGATTTAATCTCCAGCCCCTTTCTCCTACCCGGAGGTTGGGGGTGGGATGGAAAGTTCCAACCCTCTAGTCACAAGGTTCGTTCCCCTGGCAACCAGCCCCCATCCTTAGGTGCAGGCCAAAAGTCACCTCATTAACAAACTCAGGTGTTGTTGGAAGGGGTTTCTTATGAATATTAAGACACCTTGATTGCTCTTAACACTTAGGAAGTTCCAAGGGTTTTGAGAGGTCTGTGCCAGAAACAGGACCAAGGCCAAATATATATTTCTTATTGTAAATCACAACGTCACAAACAGCTGTTAGAATCTCTGGTTTATATAAAAGGTGAGGAGATGGAAGGGCAGGCCCCTGGCATCTTGCTCAGCGCTCAGCAGGGTGCAGAGTGCAGCGCCTGCTGGGAGTGGAGTCGGCCGCTCCGTATTTGGTGCCTGAGAAGCCAGGTCACGTGGACGGAGGTGGTGGAACTGATAGAACCAGGTCTGCCCTACTGCGTGGCAATGCTCTTTCACCAGCAAAGCTGTGACGTTTCCACTAACGGCAACAAAATCTGTCTCTCTCCTTTTGAATTCTAACCAGTTACGCTTACTCCTCTCCTGCTTCAGGCTCACCAAGAGGGCGTGGGGGTTAGTGCGGCTCCCGATGTGACTGTGCAGATTGCCCCCGTGGTGAAGATCTACGACAGACCAACCAAAGTGCCTCCCCAGCAGTCCGTCACTGCCAACACCCAGGCCCCAGAAGCTCAGGACGGGCCGCCCAGCCCCCTGAGCGAGGCCTCCAGCGGGTACTTTTCCCACAGTGTCTCCAGTGCCACACTGTCTGACGCGTTCATCCCTGGCCTGGATGCTGCTGCCCAGGCTGGCGGGCAGATGCCCGGCTCGCCCCCTCCTGCCCTCTGCCAGGACACCCCGGAGACTGAGCTCTTGTTTCCATCTACTACTACCAGGGCAGACAGAGATCTTTCTGTCCAGTTGGAGGGTCAGAGCAGCCTTCCATCACTGTCCGTCCCAGCAAAGCAAAATGCTCGGGGCAACAGCAGTGGTGCATCTGAGGCTAAGGAAGCAGTTTCCTGGGAGAAGCAGAAGAAAGAAGCAAGCACTTCCCTAACTCATCTTCCCACTTCTGCCCCTCAGAAGGAATCACCCAGCCAGCAAGGTGGAGAACTTTCCTCTGCTACCAAGCAGCTAGGAAGACCCGAGGACCAGGTGAAGCCGGCTGCCAGCTTAGAGCTGGATGTCTGCAAACCACAGCTGCCTTCTGGTCTCCTCCCACAGTCGCCTGCTCCAGCATCTCCATTCAGAATCCAGAAGGTGAGGACCTCTGAGCTGAAGTCGTTCACACGCATGCTTGGCGGAGACCCCGGCTGCCCCTCTGGTGCTGAAGAGGACCTGCTGGCCTCAGGAGGGCCGGGCAACTGCAGCTCCGGGGCACAGGCCCTGGGAAAGCTGGAAGTTTCCTCAGATTCTGAAGAAGCCAGTGAAGTCCCAGAGTGGCTCAAAGAGGGAGAGTATGTTACAGTGGGCACCAACAAAACAGGCATCGTGAGGTACATCGGGCCGACCAACTTTCAGGAAGGGACGTGGATCGGAGTGGAGCTGGACTTACCTTCAGGTGAGTGGCGCTGTTGGGACAGGTTCCGCACACTGGAGGCGACTTAGCATGTTAACTCTGGTCTGCCCCAGCGCTGCCAAGAATGTGTGCCTTTGGGCACATCTTGTGACCTCTCTCAGTCTCCGGGTTGCCACTTTTCAAAATCAGGAATTTTCGCTAGATAAGAGTTTCCTAAGCATTTTAAGAGTCAGGTTCTCTTTATTTATTTATTTATTTATTTATTTATTTATTTATTTATTTATTTATTTTCCCCCAAAGCCCCAGTAGATAGTTGTATGTCATAGCTGCACATCCTTCCAGTTGCTGTATGTGGGACGCGGCCTCAGCATGGCTGGAGAAGCGGTGTTTCGGTGCGTGCCCAGGATCCGAACCCGGGCCGCCAGCAGCGGAGCGCGCGCACTTAACCGCTAAGCCACGGGCCGGCCCTAGGTTCTCTTTTTTTAACCTCCAGAAATTTTTCAGAAACCTAAAACATTAATTGAAAGCCACTATAAATTTGGTAATGAATTTAAATGCTGGTTTTTTAGTCACAGAAGCAGCTGCATTTGAAGAGTAACAGCAGCTGTATCTGCCGACTTTGCTCAGGTTACAAACACTGAGGCCCGTGTGGACGTTCAGAGGTCTCACTTGTTCCTAAGACATCCCGAGGCTCCTTGGCTGGCGGGTTGAGAACAGAAGATGAGGTGATCCAGTAAGATCCACCGTTGCAGGCTCGCCAATCTGTGAAGCCTCATTTAGAACGGCACAGCTTAAAAGCCAATAGATCATCATTTTCAGAAAAACTGAGGGCATGACTTAAGGAAATACTTTGTCCTTCAGATGTTTTTTTTTAAACAGCTTTATTGTGATACAATTTACATACCATCAAGTCCACCTGTTTAAAGTGCACAATTCAATGATTCTTGGTATATATACAGAGTTATGCAACCATCACCATAAGCTAATTTTAGAACAGGTTGATCACCCCAAAAGAAGCCACTTGTCTATTAGCAGGGGCACAACCCCTCCCCCGGCCCTAGGTAACCATTAATCTACTTTTTGTCTCTAAATTTATATGAAATGTCCTAATCTGGACTTTGATATAAATGGAATCCTACCATACGTGGACCTTTGTGCCTGGCTTATTTCTCTCGGTGTGATATTTCCAAGGTTTATCCAGTCGTAGCCTGTGCGAGCACTTCACTCCTTCTTCTGGCCAAAGAATATCCTTGTATGGCTGCCCCACATGTTGTTCATCTGTTTGTCAGTTGATGGACATATGGGTTGTTTCCACTTTTTGTCTGTTGTGAATAATGCTGCCGGGAATATTTGTGTATAAGATTTTGTGTAGACACTTGTTTTCATTTCTCTTGAGTAGAGACCCAGGAGTTAACTATACAGTTAAGATTTTGAGGACGGCCAGACTGATTTCCATCCTCCCTTCCCACCAGCGGTGTAGGAGGGTCAGGCAGCCTTTCCATTAGGTGGGGGTTGGGAGCTGTGGAGACAGGTTTGTAGGAGAGCTTGTGGGTGTAGCTAGGAGTGGAGATGGAGGAGCTTTTCTTGGTCGGGATTAGGGGGAGAGGGCTCTGTGAACCGCGAAGGCTTCTGCACTGTGACTGTCTCTGGGCCCCTAGGCTCAGCTGTGAAGTCACTCACTATCTTTAAAAATAATTTTGGCAAAGAATGTTATAAATTGGAAGTGGTTCTAGAAGACTGATGTAGCATAGGCTGGAATATTTTTTAAGCTCCATTTCTGCTGGAATCTGAAGGGGAATTGGGAAGGAAGTTTAATATTTGCGGTTGAACTCAAGAATTAAAGGAGATTAGCAAACAGATGAAATCCTCCAACAAATAACTACTGAGTTCCCACCACTGTCCGGGGTCCTGAGGATACTTGGTGAGCAAAACAAAGCCCCTGGTTTCCCCAGACTTTCATTTTAGAGGGGAAAAAATTACCAAGTCAACCAACAAACAAAATCTGATAGTACTAAGTGCTATGAAGAAAATAAAATTGATAAGTGGATAGAGGATGGTGGGTGTGGCCATATTTTAAATAACATTGAGGGAAGCAAAGGCATGAGTGATGGAAGGAGGAAGCTGGGCTGGGGGCAGCATCAGAGGCCAAGGGCCCCGAGGATACGAGCCCCTCGGCAGGCACAAGCGCGCCGCATTTCAAGGGCAGCAGGAAGGCGGGCCAAGGAGGCTGGAGAGGTGCGGTGGCCGGGTCACAAAGGGTAAAGTATAATAGGAAATCATTGGAGGGTTTAAAAAGACGACTTTGTTTTAGGAAAATAGACTTGGGATGAAGAGTGGAGACAAGAAGCCAATTAGAAGGCTGCTTCAGCTGCCCAGGCCAGGGATGAGTGGTGGCGGTGGAGGTGGAAGGAAGTGGTTATGTTGGAAAAATGTGACAGTGAAGCCCCAGGACTGAGGGATCATGGGACGTCAGGGAGGAAAGGAGCCAGGCGGACACCTGAATGTGGCCTGAGAACAGGGTCATGATGCTGCTGTTGGCCGCATGGGAAAGCCTGAGAGAGCAGGGGAGGGCGCGGGGTAGGAGCCCAGGCGGAGTTGGGGTGCAGGCTAGACGTGCCGGTGGAGGTGAGATGGCAGAGGGGGCCCCCCTTGGGCTGGAGGCACAGCAAAGACGCATCAGGGTTCATGGAGTGTATGGTGGGGTGGGCGAGCCCCTTAGTGGGGAGCAGGGCTGGGCACAGCCGTGGGCCCTGCTGAGGGTGAGACTGGGAGGGAGGAGCCCGGGAGATGGAGGTGGGAGTCCCAGGAGCCAAGTGACAGCAGTAGCCAGAGAGCGGGAGAGATCACCTGTTAGATGCCTCAGGAGGTGGGCCCAGGTGATCCTAGTTGACCTTGAGAGGAGCTGGTGGAGGTGGGCATGTTTGGAGCGGGGTAAAGAGAGAGGGGCAGGTAGGATATGCAGACAGGGAGTATAGAAAATTCATGATGGTTTTTCCTATAAAGATCATGTTCCCCACCAGCCCATCACCACGGATGGTGACATTTAGGAGTCAGGGCGGTCCCTTTGTTCAGTCCCCCCACCCAGGACTGTGTCCTCCTCCTTCACCTTAAAGCATTTTCTATTCGCTTTTACAAGGGAAACTTCTTCACTCCATCTTGACACATCAAGCATGACATCTGACTAGCTACAATTTGGCAGTTTGCCAGTTTCCATCTACTAGATTTAGAAAAAATGGTCATTCTACCAACACCATCCATCCTAGATTTACATTTCAACCCTCCAGACTGAAAATGATCTGTGCCCCAGGGTGGGAGGGGATGCTGCCAGCTCTGCTTTGGTGGCTTGCCTGCACCTGGGTGTCAGAAACGGCAGGGCTAGCACGCCGATGTCACGCCTGAGGCCACCGGGGGGTTTCTGTCTCCAGTGACCACTGCATGCTGCCCAGAAGACGGTCGCCCTGGGCCCGGCCTCAGTCATTCAGGGGTGAGCCCGGTGCGGGCCACCTGGCAAACGGGGGTCCTGCAGGGAGGGGGGCCGTGGGGGCAGGAGCAGCCGTGGGGAGACCCCTTTACATCTGCTCTTCCTTTCCCCGCAGGTAAGAATGATGGCTCCATCGGAGGGAAGCAGTACTTCAAGTGCAACCCCGGCTACGGGCTGCTGGTGAGGCCGGGCCGGGTGCGCAGGGCGGCGGGCACAGGCCGGCGGCGTAGCGCGGGGCTCAGGCTGCAGGGCGCCCCTGAGCCCCGCAGGAGCAGCACCCTCTCCGGCTCCGCCACCAACCTGGCCTCCCTGACGGCGGCCCTGGCCAAGGCCGAGGGCACTGCGATGCTCCGGGCCGACCGGAGCCACAGGAACCCCGAGAACCGCAAATCCTGGGCCAGCTAAGCCGACGCCCGATGCGTGCCCTCCCTGGTGGCATCCTCCCCCGTCCTTCCCAGGCTGACACTGACAGAGGAGGTGGCCGGTGCCCCTTCCAAGGCTTTCTGCTGACAGCTCTGGGGTGGAATTGGAGCTGAGTGGGCTGTGTCACCTCAAACCCCCTTCCCCTGTGGGGGCAGGGCCATGAATGCTTTTTGCACAGTGCAGGGCTGGTAACCTCTCCCTGTTTCTCCCAGGTCTCTGGAAGCTTTATTTCGTCGTCTATCCGGAGAATGAGGAGGCATCTCCGCAGGGTAGCGGGGTTGAAGGTTGCATGGGGAGCAAGGGAGCGAGGGCCCCGTCTCCATGTCCCTGGGCCTGGGTGTTTCCCCACCTGGGGCTGTTGCTCTGGTTTCTGTTCTGGCAACCCTGTTAATCTCTTAATTTAAAAAATAATCATAACTAGTGCCTTTCCTTCCCTCAGAGGCAGGGTGTCCTCCTTCTGCCCCTAAGGCTGGCACCCCAGCCACCCAACCCAAGTCCTGGCTTGCTCCTCAGGCTCATTGCCTCCTTCTTGCCTCCAAATTCCCACACCACTCACACGTTCCCGTAAGTGCCTCCGCCTGGCCTCCTGGGGCTTTGGCACAAGGGCCTGTGTGCCCAGAGAGGGGCCCTGGGCCTGACTCCTCACCTTTCCCTCTTAGAAGGTTTCTTAGAGGTTTCTCTGTGGGTGTTTTAGTGTCTTTATATCTAGAAAGGTTTTTCTTCTTCGCCACTTATTCCCTTAACAGAGTGCTTGGAATATATTTATTTATATTTATTTTTCCAAAATTCAAAATTGTTCGCGAGCCACAATCGTCTGCCCGGGTGTGAGTGCCCACGGCCTGCCTTGCACGTCACCACCTCCGTGGCCATTCGGGAGCTGCCAACCTCCTGCCCCGGGTGGAGGTTCCCAGAGGGGGCAGAGGATGACTGCCCCCCGTTATGTTCCTTTAGTGCAGATACACAAGTGGCCTTAGTAAGATGACAGTGAAAACTTGGAGAATCATGTTGTGCTTCTGCAGTCAATGACAAAGTCAGTCAGAGGCATCATGACCTTATTTGGTGCAATTTTGGTTTCTGGGAAGGCCCTTAGACCAGTTTAGCTTCTCGGCAGTTCTCTACCCTGACTTCCTGACTCAGCCTGGGGGCCTGTGGCTTGGCAGCTGGGCCCTGGAGGAAGAGCCCTCCCCCGTCCCTGCGGCTGGCCCTGGTGCTTATCCCTGGGACCTTTGCAGAGCCAAGGACCAGGTCCGGCCTAGGCAGCGCATCTTGGACAGCCCGAGACATCCCAGAACATCGCCACCTCCTGCCAGGACCCATCTGGTCCCGGAGCCCTTTCCTGCTGGGCTCACTGGAATGGGGTCTGGGGAAGCTGGGAGCCTCGCAGCCTGGGGTGCTGTGGGGGGCGGGGGGAGCGCAGGGCTGCCGGGGCCCATAAACCTCCCTGGGGAGCCAGGGCTTCTGGTCTTTCCTAAGGCAATAAATAGCCCAGTGACCTCATGCTGCACATTCGGCCACCTTCCCTGCCTGTCACCACGAGGGCCTTGTGAGCCTGCGCTGGAGCAAGAGCCCAGAGGACCCCCCGCAGCTCAGAGACGGAAGGCCTGCCTTGGGATTTGCACGCGGCACTCTTGGCTTCCTCTTTTTAGTTCTCACGCTTAGAGTTAAAAAGCATCCAGAAAGCTTCTTTTTGAAAAATCTCTGGTTCTCCAGGGATTTGCAGCCCCTCAGGAGAAGGAGTGCCAAGTTCCCTGGCCCTGGGCGGGCTTTGTGGGGCCTGGGGCTGCCGCCTGCTCAGATGCCCGGGAGGAGCGGAGGATCCCACCCTCCGGGAGGCCGGCCCGCTGCCTCGGGTCTGCCTGCCAGACGGGCAGCTGTTTGCGGGGTTAGCTGCCCCTGCTGCCCCTCTCCCCAGGCTGGATAAACTGCAGGCTGGGATGGAATCGGTGACACAGCTTGTGCTGGCCTGGCCACCATCCCACCCCAGGGTCGCTGATGAGACCTCAACCCGCCCAGAGCTGTGGGGCTGTCATTTCCAGACAGGAGGACAGGGCCAGGCATTTAAGAGCACACCCCTTTTAGCTTTGTCTCAGCAAATAGGCACGGTTTGAGAGCTGGAGGGGTCTTCTCACAGAGAACAGGCTAAAACCAAGGAAAGTTCAGTGACTTTTTTCCAGTTTACAGAAGTGTCAGCTTCTGACTCGCAGCCCGGGCTCCCTTGTCCCGGCGAAGCCCCAGCCAGTCACTCCTCGGAGCACCATGGCCCCCTCCCCACCGCCCCGGCCCTGGCCCGGCACGGCACAGGGAGCAGACGGCCCGGCGGCTCAGAGGCTCTGCTAGGTCATGTTCATTTAGCCCAGCGCTCTGCGGGCCGCTGGCTGGCCAGGGCTCCCCGGCAGGGCCTCCGAGCTCAGTTCCCCCAACAGCCGCCTCTGGTGTCCATCCTCGCCCACCCAGCAGCCCTGGCCTGGGAGGTAGGTGTCTTTTTGTTTCTCCAGTCCCGGCGGCCCGGTCTGCCCTCCGAGAGGGCCGGCCGGGAGGACCCTGTCCCCTTCCTGGCAGGGGCATCGTGGGCCTGCGACCCCGCCGTCTCAGGCAGGCCCTACTTTTAGTTCCTTTCTGTTTTTGGCTGGCATTTTGGGGAACACCTGCTGGGTGTGTGTCCCTGAATTAAGTGCTGTCAATTCTGTGCTCTGCTTTTCTACTCACCCTCCTTCCCAGCACACAAGTTCTCCATAAAGCCTTTTCCGTTGGAGAGTTTTCTCTGTGTCCACCGTCGTCAGTTTGCTTCCCTTCTCTGAGGGGAGTAGCTCTTCCCACAGTCTCAGGTGACCTGCCCAGGGGCAGGAAGTCCTGCACTGAGCTCTTGGAGAGCAACGCTGTAGGAACGGAAGGTGGTTTGGGGGGGGTTCCTGATCCTTATTAGCAAAGCACTTGTTGGAGCCCATTTGCCCTGTAACGTGGTGTCAACAAGCTTCCATAGAACCGCCTTGGAAGGTCAGTGGGGGATGTTGTGCTCTCGTTTTATCATTTGGTTCAATTAGAATAGAATAGACTAATGGAATTACTGACCTGAGTGGGTTTTTATTAGCTGGAGCTGCAGGCACAGTGGAAGAGCTGGGCGTGCTTTCCTGCAGGCGAGGAGGTTTCGGGACCAGCTTCTTCTCTGTCTCCCACCCTCTCCGCCTCGGGCAGCCCAGCACAGCTTCCCTCTCCCCTGGGCCTGCTTTTTAAATCTTGCCTGTTTGCTTTGCCTGTGATCGCCACCCCCCCCCCACCCCCACCCCCGCCCTGCCGCCCCGCGGCGGCCCCGCCCGTCTGCTCCCAGGAAGCCGCGTTTCCTCAGGGCCCCTGGCGGCCCCTCGGCCTGGGCTGCAGCGAGCGCCCGAGACTCCAGAGCAGCTGAGCGGAGCTGGCCGGGCCGGGCCCGGTGTCCGTGGCCTTCAGCTGCTCCTGCAGGGGTGGCGCTCGTGCCCGGTGTGTGGAAAGGTGGCTGTTTCTCCGGGGAGGCAAGCGCTGTCGCTGCTCTCCAGCATGGTAGCTGTCACTCTGCCTGGGCTTTCTTCGAATGAAGCGTGTTCGGGGCCCGTCCTGGTGGGGTGTTAGAGGGGAGACGTTGTCCTCTTGGTATTCTTGGTGAGCTGTTCCCAGGAGGTCAACACATGGGCTTGTCCTGTGCTGGGAGAGGGTGGCCTAGCCACGCAGGCTTCCTCGTCCCTCAGCATCGCTGTCAGAACACAGCACGGTTGACCTGGCCCTGCTGACCCGGCTCTGGCCCCATGGACATCCTGGGACCCACGAGGGCAGGGGAGGCAGTCTCTGGAAGGACAGCGTGGGGGTGGGAGGCCATGCTGGATCCTTGCAAGGGCGCGGGTTTGCAGTCCTGACCTTCCTGTCTTTCTTGCTCCACAACCTACACATCCCTTCAGGGCCAGCATGTGACGGGTCGGGCAGGGTGTCCGCAGGAAGCTCATAGCACAGCGTCGCTCTCCTGCTCGCCGCCGGCTTCCTGGGAGCTCAGGGGAGCGCTGCTCTTTCTAGGTGGTGAGCAGTGTGTGTTTGAAGGAAGCCTGCGCTGCTCCAGTCTTAGCGTTTTTACTCTGGCTTCTCAGCGCACACCAGTGGTAACCTGTGACTGGAACAGCGGTGACATGCAGTAGATCTGGTCACTAAAGCCATAAGCCCAGGCAGTCCCCACAACCCAGTAATTGGCCGAAGGTGTGGGCTCCAGAGTCCTGTTAGGGTAGCAGGTCGAGGGAGGGGCTCCATTTCATCTGTCTCCTGTTCTCACCTTACTAATAAACAGACCTAATTTTAAATAAAGTGTCAGCATTAGGATTCGAGATGGGGTTCGTAGCAGGTTCCAAGGCTCTGGGATTTGGTATGACAGCATGGGCTGTGTGGATGCTGGGGCCAGGAAAGGGATGCCTCCATAGTGCAGTCTGTGGCTCCAGGCGCCAGATGAGCGCCCCCAGGCCTATGTCAGGCTCGGGCAGGACCCTCCTGGGCCTCTGCCTCACACTCTGCACACGCACAGTCACCACCGACCCCAAACCCCAGGGGACTTTGGTGGGCGGTGGGGGGTGGCTGTTGTGGATGCCCAGCCAGAGGGAGCAGGACGGCAAGAAAACACGGCCAGTGGGTGTGGCCGGCGTGAAGGGCCTTGTGTGTTTAGTGAGAGACTTGAGCTGTGAACGGGACGGTTGAAGAGTTTGAAAGGCTTAGAGGTGTTTAGATCCCCCGTTACTTCTTACATTTTCTCCTCTTGGCCTAAAGTGAAGCTGTATATATGTGAAACTGACTAGAAGTTCATGGCTATTTATTTTCCTGGCTGAGATTAGCCCCATTTGCCCGCCTGTGGGCCCTCGTCTCGTGGTGCCGTCAGCTCCCAGGGCGGCCACCTGCCTGTCTGTCGTGTCTTACCTCTGGGGACCAGTAGTGCAGCCTGTGTTTTATGCCTAAGACACTGACTCGATTGTCCCCACATGCATCTTTCTCTCAGTGAAGTCCATCATGCCTTCTGCCTGGCTGCTGACACTAATTGTGTTGGGAGAGTATTGGAAAATCTTCTCTATGTGCTGAGTTCTGTAAATATGATGAGTTCACATGTGAAGAAGAGATTTTGATCAGGGGAGTATACTGATTTGCTACACATGAAATGGGTGTTAAAAAAATCCAAAGACTGTGTAATGAATTGTATAGACTTAATGATTTGTATTGTATAATGAACTAAACCTCTGTAATTTTGTACCATATATGCCTTCCATCATATGACCAGCAGCTTCTAAATAAAACCAGATGATTTCTTGCCTACATCTGAGGTCAAGTCTTGTTGCTTTCCCCTCCCCACCCTGCCACAGGAGTGTTGGGCCTCATTCTAGATTGTCCCACAGGCCAAGAGGTGGCCTGGTTCTGAGTGATCAAGGTGAGCTTTTCAAGATCGAGGCTAGAAGAGGGAGGTTCAGGGAAGCAGCAGGTCCCCCGAGCACACCTCCTCAGCCCTTTACTCTTTGTGATTTGGACTAAAGAACCAGGGAGGTCCTCCTGTTGGTTCCGTGGCGTCTTACACCCCTTAGTTGAGACCTCTTACTTGAGCCAAAAGCCAATAGAAACTTTCTGGTGGCCCTAGACCTGAGGTAATTGGAGCTTCTGGGCCAACTGGGAGACAGCTGGCCAGGGAAGTGGGGGTGTCCTAGGGACAGACCACTCTCTGGAGCAAGGATGTCCCAGCTCTAAGGCCATGGCTCCACTGTCTGCCTTGACCTGCATGATTGGCCTTACGCCAGACCCCCCAACTGGGGAGCAGAGGACTTCTTTCCACTGCCGCACAGATGGGTTGACCCTCGAAGGTTCTGCAACAAGATGTTGGTGGGGGGAGGAGTATAGCTGTGGATGCTGACAGGGCCGGGTCAGATCCCTGCAGCCTGTGGGGCCCGATGTTATTTGTTGGGCCCCACTTGCCCATGAGACCAGCATCCTCAAGATGTGGCACCCAGCTGTGGTCCAGCGTGGGTTTGCAGCAGCACTGGGGATGGGGGGCCCAGACCACCTGACCTGGGAAGATAAGCAGGCGTCTTCTGAGATTGCCTGCAGGGTCCTCCTTGTGGTCACAGCTCCAGTGAGGGAGGCAGTCAGCCCAGTGCGCCATTTCCACAAGGACGCTGACTCGCTGGTGGCCCTGCGTAAATCTGTTTTCTTCCCTGCGTCAGTGAACCACTCGGCCTTCGTCTGATATAAGTACTCACAAATGTAGGGCTGCAGCCACTTGGAGGGCTGATTGGAGGTGGCCATCAGTCAGAGCACATTTTAGCAGGACTTACTTGTTTATATTCTTAAGTGCCGAAGAGTTGTCTCAGAGGTAAGCACTGCCAAATGATGACAGAAATTTTGGCAGCCCGGAGCTTCCCTGCTCTGAGGCAGGAGTCTGATTGTAGAATTGATCTAGCTCCTAGGATACATCTCATTTTTCGAGCTGCTACATACTCTCTTGCAACTCAATGAGATCTTTGCTTGAGGCTGAGGGTTTTTCTGGTTGCTTAGACTCCAAAATGGGCTCTAGTGGCTGTGTCACATTTAGTTCATTCATTCACTCAGTGAACATCTGTGTACCTGTCCTGTGCCGGGCCTTGTGTGGTGTACAGTGCAGGCAAGCAGTCCTGACGAGGCACACAATCGGGTGGATCTGGAGTGCATGGTGCCTGTGGGAGGGGCCCCAGAGGCTTTAAGGGTTGAGGAAGTTCAGGCAAGTGTGTTTGGAAGACTCGGAGATGAAGGTGGAGGGGGCAGTGTTTCTGGGCAGGTGGGGAAGACTTCTAGGCAGGGCGTGAAGGATGGAACGAGAAAGAGCAATTTTGGCCCAAAGAGAGGAGTGTGGAGTGGGGATGGTCCTCGGTATCCCCCACCCCCATCTCCTGCCTACCTCCACTTGGCAACTTAGACAGGGTTTAGGGGCAGCTTTGAATTTTGGATAGTCTTTCCTAATTATGTATAATGAGAAGACAGCAAGAGACCATTTACTTCTCAGGTTTTCTCTGAGAAGGGGAAAGTAAATCAATCTGAGTCTTTTGAGAGGGGAGCCTGGGCATTTTGTCCTCGAGTCCTGTCTTAGAATTTGATCCCAACCATTGGATGCCTTGAAACACAAACAATGAAGCTTCAGTGTTCTTTCATTTTGTTTTTTACTGCTAAAGGTGAAGCCCCAGGAAACATGGCTCTTTTAAGAAAATGAGGTGGATATGGCCTGGAGTGGGAGAGTGAAGGTGCATGGAATTTCCGCTGCTCAGCACAGTAAAGTAAAAGGCTGTGGTCCTAGTGGTAGAGAAGCTGCTAGGATCCTAGTAGTGTTAGGATGTGGCAAGAATGGTGGGAAGCGAGAAGGCAGGCTGGGAAAGCTGGTGCCCGCAGTGAGGGGACCATTGGGCGGGGAAGCTCTCCTGGGTCTAAGAGAGAACCCGAGGCAGCCCCGAGATAGAGCACTGGTGGGAGTCAGAAGTGGACACGTTTGGGGGCTTTCCTGAGTGCTGGCGCTCCTCTTGGCCAGGTAGTGGTTCACTGTCACCTTGACCTCTTCAGGCGTTCTCGGGTCTCTGGGCACACCAATCCTTTGTAAAGCACAAAGGGACTGATATTCAAAACAGAATGTGCCCACCCCCCGCCCCCGCGCACCCTTTGTGAGTGTCAGGGCACTTCCCAAATGACTGTTCTTACCCAAAGAAATCCCGGCCAGTCTTCGTTCAGTTATACATTTTATTCTCTAATAGGTACAATACTAAAATAAACACAAATTAAAAAAAAGTTTTATTAAAACAAAACTGTACAAAAAAGCAGTATACTACATTTTAATTACAGAACAGTCTACTGTCCAAAAGGCACTAATCCAGAATAGGAGATACAATGATACAGGACTCATTTGAACTATTTTAATCAATACAATAGAGCACTTGTTTCTTTGACCATTTACATCTAGAAACAAGGGCTTTTTGCTACAGTCATTACACATTGTTATAAATATGAGTCCCACAGGTGAAGGTGCAGTATCACTCTCCCTAGAGAAGGGTCACATTGAGAGGGGCTGCCTTGGGGCTGAGAGGTGGGTGGGCAGCGGGGGGCGGGGTGAAAGGGCCAACTGCCCTGGGCACATGGAGCTGTTTTCTGGCCTGGCCTCTCAGATGGTTGGTTTCTGGCCATTACTGGCAGCCACTTTACCCCCCTCTTGTGTGTTAGCACCGGGAAAGTGGGTTGTGAGATGCTTCAGGAACCTCGGGCTGGCGGTCTGGGTGCTAAAACGCCAGCAGTTCAGCAGAGGGGAGGCCTTTTGGTAACCTGATCTGAAAAAGGCAGCAACTACTCAGAAGAGGGACAGGGAGCCCAGGGACAGCCAATCAGCTGGGCACTCCATACAGCCAGAGAGCCCCCTGCTGCTTCCTGGGCAAACGTCTGGCCCAGAGACAAGAGGTGCTGCGTCCCCTCCCGGTGGAGAGTCTCTGTTAGAAAGATCTGACAATCTTTTGTTTTGTAAGTTGATTTCTAGAAGTGGGATTTTGCTTCCCAGAGCCCATGTCCTCCCGCAGTCCCGCCTCAGGACCGCGACTGGCTCCTGGGCAATATGGGGCTAAGCTCTGTCCACTTAACCATGTTTGGTGGCCCAGACAACTCTCTAAACCCCAAATTTCATTCTCTAATGGACTCTGGACCTAAGGAAGAGAGATACTGCAGCTTTCCAAACAGTGTCATACACACAGAGGACGAAGACAGGCATCTGATGTTAACAAAAATAAGTAACAAAGAAATAGGATTAAACCAAATCTCTTCTCACAGCATCCTATACTACATCCTCCTTCTGCTTAGCAGAAAATTGTACGTACACAAAAATACAAATACACGATTTTGTAGAACAGTCTGATTTTAATATATTTATATATATTTATATTTATACGAGTGGCAGGTTAGTTCATTATATAGAGCTTTTTGCACTTTTGGCTCATATGCAACAAGGCTTATAAATTCAGCTTTAGCTTTTTCATTCAGGTTTTATAGCTTTTGAACAATTGTTTTCACATTTAAAGCAGCATCCAATTTGCACTAGGAGTTTGTGGTGATCACAGGAAAGATGGGGTCAGGTTACTGACTGGGAAGGCAGGGCCAGGGGCAGATATACATTCCAGTGTGTGTGGCGATGTCAGAAGGATTGCTATGGGACAGAGTTGACCATGATGACCCCTTGAGGTAGACTGAACACCTTACAGCAGACTCAGACACAGGTGCGACTCCCCTCAGGGACACATGGTGCACAAGATGGGGGACAGAGACCAGGAGACACCAAAGGGAAACACAAAGACTAAGACACACGACGGCCAAGGCAGGGAGGGCGCTCTGCCCCAAACCCACGTGGCAGGGATCCCACATAGCCCGTCGCAGGTACTCGAGTATTTGGTGGATGCTAAAGATTTTTAGGCAGTCCCAAGGCATCTGGTCCATGGTATCTATCAAATTACAACTGTCAAACTCACTTTCTGGTTTATAACTTGCTGTGCCAGCTAGTTCCCACCCCTGTGATGAACAGACAAAGCTGCACATCGTTCCACAGTGGGAATTATTCCCCAGCACTCTGTGCTCGCTGGGGGTTCAAGTCCAGTGAAGAGAACTTCCTGCCTCTAACTGCACTGCATGATCGTTCCCTAGTCCGCTGCACTCTCTCGCTTACATTCATCTCTTCAGTTACAACCAGGGTAATTGACAAGCTCTTGTAGAACCTGTAGAAAAGAGCATCTGGAGAAATGAGTGCCAATGCGCTCGCTGCCCGAGTCCAGGCTAGTGTAGCACGCTCCAGAAAAGCCTGACTTTCATTATCACCACGGCAGTCTTTTCCCTTCATCACTTGCATCAACCCGCCTCCCTTCTCTATCTAAGTCAGAAGACTTCCTCTGGCAAATCCGCCCATACGTGTTAGATGTGAATGCCCAGCTTGGGTTATTACTTGTTTGAACAAAAATGCTGGATTATTAATGGAAATAAAGTGCCTGGGATGGATTGTTCCATATGCAAAACCTTCTAATGCACCAACAAATCATCTGAGCGCTGCTTAGTGCTGAGATGTGAACAGAGTGCAGTCACAAAATAATCCGTGTACACCCACCACGTAATGAAGGCCCCGAATTTAGGTCAGACTTAAATTACTTCAAAAAAGGAGCAAACAAATAATCTCACACTCATTTTCAAAGACGCACTTGTGATCTTGCTTCACTCCCTACGGATGATGGCCTTTCTGAGCCCTTGTGAGCCGACACCCTGATCCCTCAACTCTAGGAAGAAAGGACGAGGAGGCAGCCAGGCTTCCAGTGACTAATGACGGCAAATGAATCATCAGTTTTTAATGATTATCCGACTCTGCCCTCTTGGATCTGGATGCACTTTCCAGCTGCTGACAGAGACAGACGGAATTCTGCTCTGAGGCTGTCTTGCTCTCCTGTCGTCTTCATTCAGTAGCTATAGACTTCGCTAAGCAGGCTCCTTAACATTCTCTGTGAACCAAGACCATAACCCCACCACCAGAAACACCCCTAGAAAAGCAGCACAGGAAAGAGTGACCAAGCCAGCCTGACGGGGCAATGACCAACTTGCCCCACGTGCTTGTCCTTGCAGCTGTTCTGCCTGCAGAACGTGGAGACCCTGGAGAGGGGCAGCCACCCATGCCCGCCCCTGAGGGCTAAGTGCAGAGCCGGGAAGGGATGGGGGCAGGGCACAGGCTAACTCTGGCAGGTTCCAGAGGTCTGTAACTTGCTTAGGCACTTAAAAAACATAAATAGAAATTTATTGTCAGAAGGTACTGCATACCCACCGTGACCATGGCTGTGGAAGGGAGGGGAGCCCATGGGGAATCAGAGAAGGCTGTGGGCTCTTCCGGGGGAGGCAACTATGATGTTCTTGGCATCTTCTGGCAGGGACAGCATCCCACTTTGCAGCCTGGGTGAATCGGAAGAAACTGGGGCTGGGTCCAGCAGAGGCCTTTCTTTTTCTGGGTTCTGCAGACCAGGACGAATGGACGGGGCAGAGAGCAGGTGCGGGGAGAGTCGGGACGGCCTGCTCTAGACTCACAGCCACAGGACTGGGGGGAGGCACAACCTGCACAGACTTGCTTTCTACCATCAGTGTGAGGAAAAACTACCAGGAAAAGAGGAAGCCCTTCTGAGAGGAGTGTTCTGGCAAAACCAGAGAGCAATAAAGAGAAGCCTTGCCAGAGCTGCCAATGCTTGAAAAGAGAAGCTCTCCCCCTACCCCGTCCCCAGTAACTTTGGTTTTGGTTTCATGGTGCCCATTTTCAGAGATGCATGATTAAGGGGTTCACTGACTCTAACATATTGAAATGTGGTTTTCAAGGCAAATAATAACTAACAACAATGCTCCTGAAAGGAGCCCACAGCTGAGCTCTCGCACCTTCATTCAATCCACTCTACTAATATATGTACTGCCCCCTCCATCTCCTGAATCTGGCATAAAAACAAGAGTTCAATGTAATATCACTAGAGTGGCTGCTGTTTACATTAATACAGCACTAATGTCGTCTTGTTTCCCATTTAATAGCTTCAATGAATGATGAAGTGGAAAAATGACCCTCACAAGTTTATGCTGGGCTCTTAGTTCCAGTAAAGCAAAAAAAAGGGAGAGGTTTCTGTGCTCAAAGGAAGCCAGAAAACAAGTCTGAGATTGAGATTTGACCTGAAAGTGATAGGAAGTTGAAAAAGTTATATAGGCAACACAGGTTTTGTGACTCGTCTCTGTCATGCATACTGGTAGGAGAGAGTCACGTGCTCCTTCCTAGGGAGGACTTAATGTCTCTATTCTGAAATTTCAATGGCACCCAACCACCAGCAGAGATGCCACCAAATCTGGATCAATACCTAAGTGAAGGCATGCATACCTTCTTCCCTTCACATCAAGGGTGAGGTTTTTGATGGGGGGAGTGGATAATCAAAAACCCCATTAGCCAGCTAATAAAACAAGGTGCCTATTACAGGGGCCCTCAATCCCAAGTAGTCAATCTGGTGGACCCTCTCACAGGGCCACTCCACCTGGGGCCTTGCCCCTGGGGTGGTTTCTACTCTCTTGGGCCTCAAGGATGCCTAGTACATGACAGAGGAGATCAGAAAAGACAGTAACAGAGCTGGCCCCTGGAGAACCACTTACTTTTGAGAGGAAAAGAGCTGGAGAGGGAGGGAAGGAGAAAAATAGAATCTTACTTGAGTCCTCAGGTCAGCTTGGAGCCCATGTCCCTGACAACAGTCACTGAGCTGCCACATGAACTCCAAGGCAGCTTGCTCCTTTGCTGGATTGTCGTTATTAGAAAGCTCTTATGCTGAGCCAAAATCTAGATCTGTCTCCATGCAACTGCTGCTTGCTGGCCACTTAAGGCTCATGAGAAGCCAAAGAGAGCCCAGGGCAGGCACTCACACAGTACCAGAATTCCAGAGCCTCCTTTCTCCACAAGTACTAGCCTGACATCACTGCCTCTCATGACATGATGGAAGGGACTGCAAAATGAGTTGGAATGGCTTAGCAAAACACTTCTAAACACAAGCAGGATGCCTAAAAGTAACAGGCACTAAGAATACACTAGAAGAGCAGAATAGAGAGAAAACAGAAAGTGTGAGAGATTTTAATATGCTCCACCTCGACTAACTGGAACTACACCCAACAGTGCTAGTAAATTCTAGTTCCCTTCAGACCTCAGACTATAAGACAGCCATAATATTCTTCCCAGTGAAAGGCAAGACCTTCACATTTGCTTCCTGGAGACAGGGGACTTAAAACAAGAGGTTTCTCATCACAGCCACTGAGCCTCACTGTGTTTCTGTCACCATCACTAACCAAGGAGAAAAGCCAAGGGGAAGGGATGCTCTGGTGTCAGATCATCATGGTAATGCTGGTCCAGTGTCAGAGGGAACTCAGTGCACAGAAAGATGATGGCAGTGTGAGTGTGCTGGTGGGGATTACCCAGCACTGTCCCATGAGAAAACAGAACAGGTTCAACGCAGTGATTTCCCTCAGAGCAGTACTGGGCAGACTCTGTGTGGCCCATTCTCCAATTAACATCCGACTAAGATGAAAGAAGTGACTGGAGATTTTACTTGACTCCATTAAGGTGGTTCTGCTCAGTGTAGGGCCTGTGAATCTTCAAGAATAATGAGACAGTAAAAACAGCACAGAGCCTGGCACACAGTACATGCTCAATAAATGTCAGCTGCTATTATCACAAGCTTCGAATGCTCTGGAGGTCTGGATGTCGGTCTGTTGTACTATTATGATTTAGAATGACATCTTTAGTTTCTTGTAAGAATAATTTACTTCTGGTGTTTTCTTCCAAAAAACACGTATTTCATGGGTAAGCACTACCCATATTTTCACTGATTTTGGTGAGTTGGCTTTCTTTTTTGTTTCTTTTTAGTGGGGGCTGCTGGTGGTAAAGGAATATATGATGTAGCATTTTTTAAATCACCAAACTGGCCTCTGGAAATACCTGGGAAGGGAAATGTCTTGCCAACTCTAGTTCTTTTTAAGTAGCACCATCCCTGAAGCGGCACATCTAATACTTTGATCCCTAAAATAGTAGATTGTGTTAGAAGGTTTTAACTGCAGTGATAATTCTATTTTCTCTGAAGGTAAGGAGATAATGAGAATGTTCTGCTGGCTGTTTTAATGCATATCTCACAAATCAGAGAATTATACTCATCCAGTTAGGTCTCCGAATCGCTAATCTTAAGACAGATTCTCAATTCTAATGGAGACGTTATCTTTTAGCAGCTGGGAAAAAAAGGATGGGATACTCTACTTTTGGGGGTCATTCCAACTGTCAGAAGACTGACAGGATCCCACAGAAAAGCCTCAGTGACTGCACGTGTATCCTGAAAGCAGGCGTGCAGGGGTTGGGGGCTGAAAGTCGCTTTTAGATCTTACAGGAAGAGAAGCACTGAGTAAAAACCTTTTATGGCATTATTCTTCCTGATCTAGCCCAACTGCTATCCATTTGATTCTAAGTATTTTGAAGGGAACAAAAATAAAAGAACCCCAAGGTAGAACCTTTTCCCAAATTCTGTATGTGTGTGTTTGGGGTAGGGGGAGAAAACAGTTACAAAGAAGCAGCCGACCTCAGCATTTTCATGAAACTGAAGTTTAACTAGCATTTGGGTTAGGATTCCTTCTAATATGTGGAAAGGGAAAAAGATTTGTATGAAGGTAAGCAGCAAAACATGAGCACAAGCAAGAGCTGTATTTTCTTTAGTGGCTACTAACCAATCCTGGAGTGTCCAGGCCTGAAGAAAGAAAGGGCTCCTGGGCCAGGCTCACGAGCACAGCTACGAGCCTCACGAGAATGCAGCAGCTTGTGAAGGGCCACTTGACATTATGTTGGGTGCTGGTATTCGTGCAGACTCACTCTTGATCATATAACTGAATAAAGACTTATGTAAGTGACAGAAAAACCAAATAAAGCATATTCTAGAGAAAAGGCAGATAGTGACACAGCAGCTCCCATCCAGTGTGAGGCCTCCGGGTGAGAACAGTGGGCCTCATGGGCAGGGGACCGTGTGAAGTGTCAAGACCACATGATGCTCAATGGGACAGGATGGATGGAAAAGAAAGGAAGACAAGCGGGAGGGAGAGAACATGGATTTGGAAGGGCTAGGGAGACAATCCCACTGACACAGAATGATCGGGAAAACTCAGGATAACAAAAGGCTGCTGACATGAAGTAGTAGGTAATTGCCATGTAGGTGATGTGAGAAAACCTGGGAGAAACTCACGTGTGTCCTTTTGCTCCAGTAACTTTAGGACATCGCAAATAGCAGTATTTCATTTATGCCACCTAGTTGTTTAAAGCCCATATGTATGTTTGTGTTCGTGTCATGTTGTCTGCTCTAGATCATATGCTTCAATGAGGAAAACTCTAACTCACGTGTAAACCTCTGTTTGATAAATACTTTCTGATGGTGATGGCATCAAGTAACCAAGGAAAAATTTAAAATTCTAGGGAGCTCGTTAAGCAGTAAATGTCCTCAAGTCAGGCCAACACAATACTCTGGCTGGTTAGCAAGTGGGACTACTGTGGAGGCCTTGTCAGTGGTTGACTCAGTTTGAGATTCTGACTGCAGTTTCTGCCAAAGGTGGAACAGGCTGAAATTGGATATGAGAGAGAAGTTTCAAATAATTTAGAAGTCAAATGGGGAGCAATAATCAAAAGCTTCCATTTTGAAGCTGAAATAACTCCAAATCCTTCTCTTTCACTTAGGAGAGGACATGAACACCATGTCATTATTTCAGTTTACTGAGTTGCTATTCCAAATGTTCTTGGGAGCATTAGTGCTAAAAGGGAACAGGGAATGGGAGATCTGCCATTTTCAATTACATAAAGGACAGAAATCCTTTTAATTATGACCATGCCAATCTACATCTTGCTAAAACAGCTAATTACATGTCAGGAGGACATTCAGTCATTCAGAACAATTGTCACTATATTTTTATATATCCATTCTGTGCCACCCCCCTCAATTACCATGGTTACAATTTGAAAGGATTCAGGCAAACCTTCATTTGATCACAGCACACCAGTGCGAATTTGAGAGTTAATTATGGCTGTATAGAGCCACTTTTATTTAAAAGAGAGAGAAAATGAAAATGGAGTCAAGGGGGCCGGCATCCCAAGATGTCTGAAGTGCCAGCCAAGCTGTGTGCACGTGTCCCTCAGCTTAGCATGCGGCAGCCACGGCACCAGCACACACCTGACTGCTGCCCCCACACCAGCTACACTGTGGGACTCAGACACCCACCAGAGGGCAAGATACTGCTGACCAGACTAGAGTAAATCGACCTGAAAACTTGCCAAATAAAAGGGACGTCAGGAGAGAAAGGCAAAGCCCCCCTGCAGATGTATCCTTCTGTTTGTTGTTAGGGAGCTGGCTAATGAGATAAGGGGTGTGAAATGTGTGTGGTAAACTGTCAGTGGTGTAAAAATGCTAGTTAGATTTCACTTGAATGCAATCAGCTAGATTTAGTTCTGCTTACTGCTTGGCCCCAAGTGTCATATGAAGAATGATAAAAATGAAGTCCAGGGATACACACATTTGTACTCCCAAGGCGAAGATGTCCCAAGGGCATCCTCAATGTCCTTAGGGGCCGGTCAGAAGGGAATGTAAGATTGTTGGGTGCAGCCAAATTTTCCCTCTCTTCTCTCCTATATTTCTTCCTCTCTTGATTACAAAAGCAAACCAATGTCATAGGAAGCTGGATTTCTCAGATCATTATCTTTCTTTTTGCTGCTATTTCTCATCCCCACCAGGAAAGAATAATAAAGCTGATATGGAAACTTCTCAATTTATAAACTTCCAGCTGTTGAATGTACATAGAAAGGAACACATTTGCGCTTCAGAGATCAGTGAGTCAACCATCAGCCCTCTAAGATGGCAAGAGCAGTAGCTTATCACTTTTAGCTTACAAATAAAGAGAATTAAGAACAGCCTTTCCGAACATAACCTATTTGTGAGAGGAGTCTCTGTAATCAGAAAATGGACTTGTAGCCTTGATGTATTTAAAAAGCCCTCCCACCACCTTAATATGGTAGTTCTCTTGAGAGTGCTAAGGAAATCTTTCCTCTTAAGTGATAGTCATCTTTTGAAAAGAAGAGCATATAATGAAGGAGACTGCAGTAGAGAAAAAGAAAGGGCCTCTGCTTTGACAGCACGTTACTGTTAGGGAAATCCTTACAGGATAACCTGGCCATTCATAGTTGCCTCCCAGGGAAAACCTTCCATTCTCATTATGGTGCAATACCTTTAAACTGGATAATTTAGGTATTACTAGGTAATGTAAATTAGATAATATGGAAATTAAGAAACAGTAAGAGGGTTTTCAGGGCATGCAGCTCAGTTTGCCAAATTCAATATGGCTGACAACTGATCCCCAAATCCTGAGTAAACATCCTTGCTATTTAGAGAGCACACAAAAAGGAATGTTTTATGTAATTCCTACCCCTGCCCCACTGTATCCCCACCCCCCACCCCTATACCCCACAAAGATACCACCAGCAGGAGCTGGTCAATGTGCCCAACTTTCACTTGGGAAATCTTCAAAAACAAATCCGGCTCAGTAAAGCTATAAATGGATTTGGCTGGTCTCAATGCAGCCCCAAGGAATACAGTAGTAAAAACATTACTAATAATCACAACAACAAAATGACAAAATCCGTCATCACTCTGACATAAGATTTAAATCACAGACAGAGATTAACACAGAAAACCAACGCACAATGTTTAGGGTCAGGACTATTCAATGTGGAGTGCTACCGAGCACAAGGTCATCAATAACAAGAAAAATTATTGCCTAAGAATCTGTTGAGACTCATTGAGGAAAAAATGCTCTGGTTGTTATCTGAAAAAAAGACAAAAGCAATTTTTAAAAGGCAGAGCCATGAGTTAAATGGGAAGACTGCTTCTAACCAAACCCTTCAGAAGACCAAAGAGAGAGTAAGGACTTGAAGTTCACATTTTTAGGACAGGGGTGAGGGATCATTTATGAAAAAGGGATTATTTCCACTGTTGTGGGCAGAGATAATGTAGCTGGTCAGTGGAATATGTAGCTGGTCAAAAAGATGGGCTGCAAGACAGGAAGGAGTGTTTGTGTGAAGAGGTGGACCACACCCACCTACTGTGCCTGCTGTAGAAGATAAAAAAATTCCAGCAAAGAAGTCAGCTCAAGATGAGGCCTTAGTGGTGAAGCCCAGAGGAAAATGGAAGAGGAGTTGTTCACAGACGAGAGGATGTGAGTGGAGATTCCTGATGAAATGAGAGTCTATTTACACTTGTTGCCTGATGGTTGGAATCAGAGAGAGAAGTTTGTAAAGACAAAGGTCAAACAGAGAGAACTGAAACAACTGTATTAGCGAGCTCTTCATGAGTTGTCCCCTTTGAGGTAAAAATATATCTGGATATCTTGCCCCAACAGAGATAATGTTGATCACTGGACTGCCTGCCATCATAAATCTACCAGGTACTGGAGTACTGGATTTGCACACTTCAGTACTGATGAGCTGCTTCTTCCTCACTGATGTCTTTTTAAGTGGTCACCTCTACTGAGCTAGAGTGAAAGGTACCTTAATGGGGTCTTCCTGTTCCAGGATCTTCTACCTGTGAAGGAATATGGGAATGTGTGGGGAGGGGCTGTCCCACTGAATGACAATTGTGTGGGAACTGTACAGATTCCACAGGTAAGTGGAAGGCAACCACACTTATCAACTACTTAAAGTATCAAGATTGTTAAGCAAACTGCCTTAAGGGGTACTCCAACATTACAAGCTTTGCTGAAATAAACCAAAATGTCTATTTTGTACTGACTGGCACTGGAAGGTCTCAGAAAAGAGTGTACTGTATTGCCCTGCCTGGCCTTCACCTGTTATTAGGGTTATCAACAGATTGGCAGAAATCTCATTAGGATGGTCCATCTTTGAAAGGTCCCTTTGTAAGGCTGTTTTAAGAAGGGGAGGAAGTTTACCCATGTGACCACAGTAATTCAACAAAAATGTCTTTAAAAAAATAACAGACAAGTTACATGAACTGCTGGCAAGATTCCCCCACCCCACACTTTTAGTCTTCCTCACCCCGAAGGAGCAACCCCTGAAATAGTCCTTGGGGGCCTGAAAAAAGTACAGCATGAAGTGAGAGAAGAGGGACAGAACAACCCAGAAGTACATAATGGGAGTTTTTAAGAGCTGGGCTATTTTCCCTTCAGTAAGAGAGCAGTTTAGGGTTTCTATTTTAATACCATCTCTCAAACCTGAAAAAGCTTAAGAAAAAAATTTACTATCCAAAGATATTACAAATTAGACAGTAGCAACTCCATATGCCATTAAAAGAACTAAGGTAGCCTGGACAAGATAAGGAAATAGAACCTGGTGACAAAACACCAATGGTAAATTTAAATCTAGGCCCCAAGGAACTAAAATTTTACTCTTGGTGAAAAAGCAGAAGTTGTATGTAAGGCAGTGGTTCTTAAGAGCAGGCCAGCAGTCTTCTTTAATTAAAAGAATAATTCTGGGTGAAAGATCCTTGCCTCCTGTTCCTACTGAACTCAATAGATGCTATCATACGTTGGTAGACACATTTCTTTCACTTTTTCCAGATAGGGCCTGGTACTGCCTTCATGGACACTCACTCTCCTTGATTCTCTGAAGCTTTTTTCCTTCTTTAAATGTCTTAAAACAATGAAACCTTTTAGCTCTTCTCTGGCAATTACTGTATTTCTTCAGAAACTACAGCTTTCTTAACAGTTTGAGTCTTAAAGAACGGCAAGAACAAATGATACTAGCAATCACATCATAGAGAAGCTATCAATTATAATAATCTTCTTACAATAAATCATGGATGTGGCTTGTCAGACAGTGTATTTTTCTCTCCTTTTCTTTCTGATTCAACCGAGAATAAGCAGACAAAATTCCACCAAAATTGAAAGATACAATGTTATATTTCTCCCAAGTAATATAAAAGGAAAGAAAGATAACACAATCTTCCTAATTGAAATAAAAGTCAAACACACCAAGTAAGAAAGTAAGCGGGGGGGGGGATCATTCCTGAGAACAACAAATGCTACTCTTGAATTTGTTGGTTCAAGTAATACAGTAAAACAGAAAAGACTACTCCATTTTACCTCAATTCTTGGAAGCTGGAAAAAGTATATACATTTTCCCCCTGAAATCCATGGACAAGAGCAGGCCCAGGTCCTGCCTACAGCTCTTTAAAGTCACAGACCCATATAAGGTGGCATTTTCATGCCTTCTCAAAGGCTTCCTCACACTGACATAAGCAGTATTAAGAAATAAGGAGATGATCTCGTCAGCATGCGCCGTAAGTGGCGTTGGACCAGCTAGAAACTGGCGGATATTCAATCTCACTAACGAGAAAGGGAAAAACGAAGAAGGTTAGTAAGTCTCATTCGCTCTCAATGGTTTTAAGTTGAATACATTTGCTGGGGGAGGAGGAGTGGGGAGGTGCGGAAATGGGGCCTTCCTTCCATCTTAGAAATGGTTTTCAGGTAATGGACAGAAAGATAGAAGCCCTGCTTAATAGTCAGCCCCGTATTCCCCTTTAAACAAGGCTTCATTGTACGTAGAAAGGAGAGATGGAACGAGGCAGAAAATATACAGCAGTTAAGCCTCTCTCAGACGCACCCTACGCTGCTACATTGAAGGCTGTTTCCTCTTAGCCACAGTGACAGGGTGTCATTTAATCAGGATGCCAAGAGATCATTTTCATACCAGGCCAGCAGATGTAATTTTTTTTTTTTGATGCATGAATAGTTCATCATTTTGCTACTAGATGCCAAGGTGATCACAGGGTGACTTTATAACGCAAGTTCACTGTTTGGTATTTTGAGTTCTCAAAATGAAAAACAGATTTATCAAATATAAATATCTTTAAAAAGTAACAAAAGTGCTACATATGTGATCAAGGAAAAAAATTCCATTAGTTACTGCTGCTTAAAGTAGATTAAACTGTACAAATATTACCACATCCATTATCAATATGGCTTCCAATTATTAAATAAATTGCCTGTAGCAATACAGCTTTTCACATCTCTACAAGGACAGAGTAAAGAGAACACCAAAGCAGTCACATCCCGTTGTATCTCGAAGACCCACCACATAAGTGGCAAACATCCCCTGCTTTTTTCTGCTCCTATTTAGGACAGTATTTGCATTTGTGATAGTCAGTCAGCATAATCCCACTGTAAAGTCCTCTATCGACCTCTCATATTGAGGGGGCTTCAGTTAACGGATACAAATAACTGGAAGTCCAATCACTCATTTTTGACCTTAGCTCCATCCTTGAAAGACTTTTTTGGTAGCAGGGAAAGGGGCCACAGACAGGAGGCAAAGTGGCTTCCGTGATGACCTCCAGCACTTTTCCAGGCAGGCACGTACCTGTGCCACGTAATGTATAGTGGTTCTGAAAACTAGACTTAACATCCATTAGACATTCAGCTCATCGTTTTTTCCAATGCTCTCAAGCTGGGTTTTTTTTTGTTTATTTTTTATAACTTTTGTTTTTGTCTTTTTTTTGTTTGTTTTACTCATGGTCCCAAAGGCAGAAGGCAGTATTTTATCTGCTAAGACACACAGCTTGTGAGAGGAAAGGATGTCTGTGTCAGGCATGTTAACATCAACCAAAATCTGAGATCGAGTTTATCCACTGACATTCTTAGCACAGCACCCAAAGAAGTATAATCTAGCCACAGTGTGACTATTATGAGGCACGGCTTATTGCAGCTGGAAATCAATTATTCCCACATTGAGGTGGGGATGCTAGTGTTCCTTTTACTCTGCAGATATTCCCCAAATGGTGTCTGTCAACCCTGGGCCACACTACCTCAGCTTGTATCCTGTCAGTCTTGGGGAAGGAAAAGGAGTACAGACTAGTGTTACAAGAATCTAAAGGTACCCAAGGTTTTACACGTAGCCTAGTATTTGAGAACTGAGGGCTATCTAAATACCTGGAAGCACTTTCTTGGAATGCTAAGACAGAGCAGCAAGATTTTCTAGCCTCAGGGGCTGGGAGAGGGAAGTTTGGTTGGTTGGTTGGTTATTATTTACTGGGAATTAATACTGAGAGAGTATATGCAAATGCTGAGGGCACCATGCCATCTTCACAGAACAAGACCCTAACAGCTAACTGACATACAAGAAACTGCAAGTTATACTGTAAGAACACATGTTAAGGACCGAGGAAAGTCTGCTAAGGTGCTACGTCTAAACTAAGTTAACTTCTCGTGTTCAACCCTCCCTGATCAGTCGTCATCCAGGGCCTCTGTCTTGATTTCGTTGGCTCCTTGTCGGGCCAATGCCAAGATAGTGTGGTTGACTGCTGCCATTTCCACAGCTAATGAGATGGGGTCTTGGTGGTCACTATGGCTAGTGCTGTCATCCTAGATGTGTAGAAATAAGAAACAAATGTTATTAGTGGATTGGAAAATTCTCTAGCTCACAGAAAGGCATGCTGGGGCAAGGAGAGGCAGAACATTCATGGGAGGAAGAGTGGGGGAGGGGCTCATGAGAGAGTAGAGGTGAAATGTATTTAAGTAGACACTGAATGGATATAGGTCCAGAGACTTCCGGTTGACATTTTTATGATTCAACAAATAAAAAGCACTAAAATATTTTTTCTTGCTGAGAATTTTATTGCTTCTATCAGAAAGATTGCTGATGATGATCATTGAACCTGGATCATTCCAGTTTGCAACAAATATAGCACTAGTCATTGAAGGCATACTAGTGAGCTATTAAATTCTGGATTGGTACTCCTACAAAGAGATTTTTAGAATCCATGGTAGCTTTCTTTTGAACTGAGAAAACTAAACAAAACTACAGACACCAACATCTTAAGGATAAAAATGCACTTCTGGGGCAGGGGGGAAAAACTCTCAATTACAACAGGACAAAAGTACGACTGCCAGAAATGACTAGGGGATAAAATGTGTGGTGCTCCCCTGTTGTAAGGTAGCTGTGCGAGGGAAGCGGGAGGTGTCTTATTTAGAGGGAGTGTGAAGCTCTCCTTCCACACACAGCTCAATGTGTTACACAATAAAGCTGTGAGGGAAACTGGCATTGCAGGATGTTCACAGGCACTGAAGATGGTGTTACAAATAAGGGGTAAGTTTCTCACCTGTCATATCTTCAGGGGAACTCTGCATCAAAAAGCTTTGGAAAGGGTAAGTCCCTTCGGAAAAAAAGCATGGGATGTGCTGCCCTTAGGGCATCTGGAAAAAAAGATGGAAATGATCCATCTACATTGGTAGATTGAAAAATAACAGGAATGTTTCCAATTAGAAAGACTTACAGAACATTCTCTCAAGTAAATGTGGAGCTATGATTTGGAGTCCTAAAGGGAAAAAGGTAACCCTTGGGAAGTACAGGCATCATTGTTTCATTCTCATTTTCATAGAATTGGTCTTTGGAGTTTAAAAAGGGATCAGTATGGAATTGCATGCACTCTTGCAGTGTCTGCGCTCCAGCTGGTAAACAGAGGCTGTAAAATGGTGGGCAGAAGGAAGAACAGAGTGGACTACATTTAAGAGCTGGCTGAAGGACCCAGAAAAGGTGTTACACCATAGGAAAGAGCCAAGGTTTTCCTGCTGGAGTCTAGGAGAAGAGACCATATATTCTCTTCATATTCCAAATGGAAATGAATTTTAAATCCTATAAAAATTTTAATGCAATTTGTCAACGGATATGCTGGGGGGGAAATTTCCCACATTCTCAGTTACTGAATTATTCCATCCAGTGGCTACAATTAAATATATTTTTTCCCCCAAGCAATGAAGAATAAGTCAGGGTGAGGTGAGAAGTCATGCATTTATGAGAGGATGTGTGTGTCAATGTGCCAGAGACTCTGGAAGAACCATCTCGGCACGAGGGTTCCCACTGCAATGGGGCCGTAGTGGGTGGGACCTTCCACTGTGTGCTGCATTGATACATGTTTAGGCATGGATTACAGCTACCCAGTAGCCCCTAGTATTTCTCAAACATTGAGTGTGTGTGTGGTGAATGGTGTAACTTGCTTGTTTGGGTCAGATCCTCCTCTCTTCTTCTACCTTCTCTGCTTCTCTGCCTCCCTCTGAACTTCTTCCCTCCTCCTCCTCCCCATTGCGTACTTGCCAAGTATCCTGTTGTATGACAATAAATCCATGTGGGTGAATAACAATTTCTCACAAATTCAACAGGACAACTGAATCTTACCACATTCCTTTCAAATTACAGGAAAATCTAACTAAACACATGAGCAGAGTGGAGGGACATTAGACTGTCTCCCCTCCCCCACCCCATACAAAACGCACCCACAGAATTGAGTTGTCATACTAACCCACCCACTCTGTAACCAAGAACCTCTGCTCGGCTGCTCACCTGCTCTGAGTAGTCATTTCCGTCGACATCATCACTGTTGGAATGGCCTCCTGGACTCTGTACATCTATCCCATGACTCTCCAGGATTGCTGCTTCTTCGAAAAAAGCAAATAGATCCCTAAATTATCTGTTACATTACCATAATGGCCTAAATACTGAATTAAGTTTTGTGTTGAGGAAATTAGAATGTAATTAAATAACCTAAATGGCTCTATGTTTTATTTCTTTTAAATTGAAGATGGATGGAATTCAACTACACATAGGCCAGGGGAGGAAAACGTTTGCCATTCTGGAGCCCCTGCTGCTCTGCGTGCTACATTTGAGTAGTTGACTGTTAGGTGCTTCATAAATACTTACCAACTAATTAAACAGCCCTCCTGTCTTGGGGTTCTATAAAGCATTTGAGAATTGTAATGATGAAGAGGGAGTAAGTTTATAAATGAAATACAATTTTAAAAGCTCAAAACCTACCCCAATCTCATCAATTCACATTTCTTAAATGCTCTTTTTTTTAAGTCTCTGCCTTTTGCTACGTTCCCTGCCTATTGAGACTCTTTCATTCCAATTCTATTAATCAGATGTTTCTTAATATCTAAGTCATAGCCCAGTAATAACAAAGAAGCTTGGGGTATCACATTCCCTTTCCCGAGACCTTACAAGTATCTTTAATATGCACCACAGGAGTAATTGGTCAGGGGCCATGTTTAGTTCTAGATTCTAGAACACTAAGAACAATGAGTTTTAGAAATAATAATGCCATTACTATTACAATACAAATAGTGTAAATAATACTAACTGGGTTATTAAAAATATAATGAACAAAAACATAAGGGCAATTCTTGTTAGGTTTAAAAGTTAGGATCATTTAGACATGCAGTTCTAAACTCAAGTCACTCTTAAAATCAACATAATGTCTGTAACTGCTTCAAAAAAGAGAGCAGCCTCTCTGATACATTACCGATATTGGCTCTCCTCTTGATCTCCTTCCGTCTGTTAGCAAACCAATTATATACTTTCAGAGAGGTAACACGTTCCAGATCTGACAGTTTTTTGCCTGTGAATGTATCCAATAAAATTTAGATAATCTATATCTGAGACTAGTTTTAAGAGATAATACTTTTCTTTTTTAAAAGTTCTTATGATTGCATTTATTGCCAGAATAGCAGAGACAGGGAGAAATTTTTTTTTAGCATTACCTAGTACCATGTATGCACTCAAATTATTACTGAATAAACAAATACATAAATAAATACACAAATAGCAATAACATAAAATGCTTCAATTCAGAAAGCCACATAAATATTAAATACAATTTTAAAGAATTTCACAAAGTCAGTCTACTAGGGTTCTAGGTTCACATGATAGTACATGGAGGCTTCATTTAATAGCATCATTCTAGATGAATATGTTATTCTTCATCAAGTTTCCAGACAGCCGAAGTTTACTTACATCTTTAAGGCCTTATATTAACTAGTTTCCTGCTGTCTTAAGACAGGGGATATTGTCCATGTTTTCTTGAAGACTGAAGGTCACTCTGACCATCCATTATTGTAACTATGCTGGAACACATAGCACAATTCAGGTTGCATTTTAGATTTATCGTCATCTTTGCTGTCAAATGTGACTTCTTATGGATAGCACCATGCTTGCCAACAAGGGCCCACCTGTACCGTTCCCTCCTCCCCTGTTCTTTTCTGTTTCAGATTTTAATCCACAGTGGATGGAGAAACCAGAAAACAGGTTAGGGCCTGGATGACATAGGGATAAGGTGTTTTCCAGGAAGAGTCTGAGTTCCTGCACAGCTTTAGGGCTGGGACTTTGGCTTGTGTGAAATAAGGGTATAGATATTGTCGGAGCTGAGTTTGTAGAATCTAGATTGCTAGAAGTCTGGCTTCTAGCTAAGGGAGAATAAATTACAGTTTATTTATTTAAAAACATTGATACTTTTGTATATAGCCATTAAGGTAATCAAATTAACTGGCCAAATGAAGATCAACTGGATCATCTTAAATGAGAATGATTTTTGGTGACAAAACCCATAAAATGTGGAATAATATTTTAGCACATAGAAGAAAAGACACATGAGTGTTTAAGTGGCTCTGTTGTTGACTTGCATAGGACTTCAGGAATGGAATAACTCTAAATTTTTCCTAGCTAAGCAGAAGTCATCCCAATGTGAGAAGGAGATAGAAGCCAACTCCAAAGAAGAATTCTTTCTTTAAACAGGAATACAGAATTATACAATTTACAACAATTGTAAAAAAAAAAAGAAAAACACAACTATCTTAATCTTTTCATTGACAAGCCTTGCTTAAATAATCTAAACTTTAAAATTATTTTGGAATTGATATATTTACGCTATATTTTTGGAAAAAGAAATCCCTATAGTCTTTAAAAAGAACAATTTCAAGGTCTCATATCTTAAGCAGGAACGCTCCCCGGAAACTTTCCCATGTGAACGTTTGATTTGGAGTACCATAATCACATCCCTAAGAAGTAGTGTTTGAACAGATCAGGGCAGTGACTATGCACAGGAGGATAGCGCGGACGGAGCTGAGAGCACCCAATTGGGTGAGTCGGAGGAGATTTAGTGTCCTAAATGATGATCTCCACCACAGAGCTCCACCACAGAGCACAGCGGTGCTTGCTGCCTTACCTGGCTTCTGTATAACTGCATTGCAAGCATTTGCAATTTCTTCTCTCTTTGCTTCATCTGGGTATTGATTCTCATTGAAGTAACTGCAGAGGCAACCGATGAAGACACACAGTTTGTACTTTTTAAAACGTGCTCTCATTAAAACACTAGTACACTGAAAAATATTTTCGTCTTTAGGATGTAACATGAGAATGTCTAGTCCAGGCTGTCCAATGGAATTTTCTATGAGGATGGAAATGGTCTGTTCTGTACTGTCCAATAGTGTAGCCACTACTCACATGTGGCTGCTGAGCACTCTGAAACGAGGCTAATGTGACTGAGGAAGTGAATTTTAATTTGCTTTAATTTTAGCAAACTTAAATTTAAATAGCTATATGCAACTAGCGGCTACTGTATTGGATAGCACAGGCCTAGCCACTGCTATGCTTCATTAAAAGATGTCCTTGATACCCCTGCGCTCCAGGGGAGGAGAATTGGATGTGCCCACCCCTGCCTGGGCCCAGAGACCGCCCCCCCCCCGAGAGGATCCCACCCAGCTAGGCTCACCCCTTTCTTGGTCCCCCAGGCCCATCTGCCCCTGCTAGCTGGACAGTGGTACCCAGGGAGCCAGCGTGGCCAGAGTGCCTGATGGTCAGTGCCAGGGTCGCCTCACCAGGTCCTTACCGAAGCCAGAAGAAAAAAAAAGATGTCCTTGATTTAAGTTACTTGTGATATGTATGGCTGGTTGAAATCACAGAGTTCTGTTATTGAGGCACTGGTAACAACAGGACTTTTTTGTGTGTGTCATATTGTTTATAGTAGCAATAATTGGAAATTACCCAATTGTCCATCAACAGGAGAATAGCAGAACAAATTATGGGACATCTGTATTTATACACAGCTATTTAAAAATGACTAAGAAAAAAATAAGTTAGAGCTCTATCCATTGACCTGGGGGGATGTTTATGACATATTGCTAAGTGAGAAAATCTGCAGAATAACGTGCACGTGAAAATACCATTACGGAATTTGAAAAATTCCTCTCTATGGGTACATAAATTTGCATGGATAAAAACTGGAAGAGAACACATCAGGCTGTAAATATTGATTACTTCATTGTGGGGGAAGAGGATTAGTGGGAGGAGATTCAAACATTTCTTTATTTTTGCCTTTTTCCGTATGTTAAAAAGGCATATATTACTTCTGTACAATAATACTTAAAAGAAACTAGGTTTACTGAACCCATCCTTAGTATTATCAGATCTGGGAGACTATACGTGGAAAGAGAATGCTTACTAGTGCTACTTTTTCTGTCACCTATGAGTTTAAAAAAAGAAAAAGAGAATTTTTGTGCTTTGAACCTGAAAACTTAAGATCAGGAAATATCCCTTGTCAAATTCTAGTACCTCCCCTTTCTTCAGAGGCTTCCCTTCCCCTAGAATGCAGCTTTCCCATTCCCTCACCCACCTGTCTGCACTGGTGGAAATGCCATTCTGCTGAGAATAAACACTGCCCCTCTCCCTTCTTGTGAACCCCTAAACTCGACTTCTGACATTCCACCCGTTCCACGGAGAACATCCTTCACTGCAGTCCCGACTCATAGCAGCTGCCATCAAGGAACAGCCTTTCCTTTTCGTTTCTTTTTTTTGTTTTTTGTGAGGAAGACTGGCCCTGAGCTAACATCCGTGCCCATCTTCCTCTACTTTATATGGGACACCGCCACAGCATGGCTCCACAAGCAGTGCCTCAGTGCGCGCCCGGGATCTGAACCCGCGAATCCTGGGCCGCGCAGTGGAGCGCGCACACTTAAATGTTTGCACCACTGGGCTGGCCCAGCCTTTCCTTTTCTAAAATGTAATGGGCCAGCCCTGTGGCTTAGCAGTTGAGTGCGCGTGCTCCGCTGCTGGCGGCCCAGGTTCGGATCCCGGGCGCGCACTGACGCACCGCTTCTCCAGTCATGCTGAGGCCGCGTCCCACATACAGCAACTAGAAGGATGTGCAACTATGACATACAACTATCTACTGGGGCTTTGGGGAAAAATAAATAAAAATTATATAAAAAAAAAAAAAACGTAAGTCACAGAACTGTATCATCCCAGTCTTGTCAGCTACTAGCCTCCACAATGGTCTCCTGCTTTATTCTGTGTTTTAAGCATCTCTTCCCGCATGATTTTCTGCTATCGTTTTTAGGGCTCCAGTGTTCATATTGAGGATTTTTCCAAGTCACTGCCCCAATAAATGTGGAATTGGAACAGTTATCTTTACTCCACTTCTGCTATTTACTTGGGCAAAGACACTCTGCATTAGTTCCATGAACCAGCAGCACAGGCATCACTTGGGAGCTTGTCAGAAAGGCAGAATCCTAAGACCCCACCTCAGACTAAATCAGAATCTGAATTTTAACAAGATCTCCAGGTGATTCAAATGCACATTAACGTTTGAGAAGCACTGGATTAGCTCAGTCATTCATTTAAAACTCAACAACAAAGACAACAAAAGCAATATTATGTGCTAGCACTGTGGGTAAAGAATTCGATAGTTTCTGACTTCAAGGAGTTTATAATCTACTGGGGAAAGAGACATATAAATCAATATACTTGTGGTAAAATTCCATAGGATGTCTGAGCAGAGTACTGTGGAAGCACAGATAAAGGTGTGCTCCGTATTGTTTGCAGGAGCCTGGAAAGACTTGGCAGAGGAAGTGCCCTCTGAATTAGGTCTTGAAGATGGGCAGGAGTTTGCAAGGCAGAGAAGAGGAGGAACAGCATTTCATGCAAGGGGAACTGTGTGCAAAGGCAGAAGGTAGAGAAAAGCCTTGAGGATTCTGGGCATAGAGAAGGGTTCAGTGTGGTTAGAATATGGGCTTCACAAGAAGAAATGAGATAATAGCCTGGAAAAGTAGGATGGGGTCAGCTTGTGATGAGCTTCGTCTGTTCTATGAGTAGTAAAGACTTCATCCTGAAATAGAGGTTTTCAAGCCAAACAGAGATACATTCCCCTCTGTGTTTTAGAAAGATAATACATCAAGACTCAACGCTCAGAATTCTACATCCGTGATCTCAAATTCTGCAATTCCCCAATCAACTTTCTGCTTACCTACTCCTCCTCTTCTAAATAATTTATTCTTTACCTTCTCTATAATCTTGAATCCTTTTAAAACCCTCCCTGCTAACTTAAAAGAAATCTGTTTATCTATTACTCTTTTCTGGCCTCACTTCTCATTTCTTAGCCTGAACTCCATGGCAAGCCAAATCAACACCATGCCTTAGGAGAAACTTGGATTATTTAGCTTTTCTGTCCTTCCACAATACCTGTACAGCCAATCTCCTACCCTGCAGAGAAAGTACCCTCCACTTGTTTTCTTCCATCCTTTTCTCAGGGTTTCAAGCGCTCCTGGACAAAGTCATGAGATAGGGCCAATTGGTTTCTTTATAAGTCTCAGCTGTTCAACCTTAGCTGGGCCCCTCATTTCTGAGCGGAATTCTTTTAGTTCTTTCTAACCAACTGTCTTTAATACTCCATCTTTCATGCTTAACTCACCTGAAACCTTTTCACTCTGAAGTCCCAAGCCCTCAAACCCACCACGTCATTCTTTTTGCAGATGACCTTGCCTCCTCTTTTACCAAGATGGAGGTTATTTAATATGAGTTTGCTTAATGTTTTTAGCTTCTCAACTTCTAAACTTCTCTAAGTCATTGCTCATTGATTTCTTCATCCCATGGCAAAGGAAGATGCATTCTCCTCCCCTTGAAGGTTTACTTTTCCACTTGTGTCTTTGATCTCATCTCCCCCTTCTTTCATTTTCTAAACTGTCTCATTTCTTTTTTGCATATCCCATCTTTTCGCTGTATCCATGCAATTATTCTATGTCACTGATTTTACAGGCACATTTCTTCATTATTATAATCTCTAAAATCAGGCTACATCTTATAATTGGTGGTCTGAAAATTAACTGACAGTGTTTCTTCCCCCCCCTCACTGGTACATAAAATACCGGTGTGTCTTACAATCAAGGCCTTCTTAGATCTGATGGAATATGGTAGTTGCTAAGACTTACAGGTCCTATTTCAGCAACAGCTCTATGGCCACTACACCTCATGGTACTTCTTCCAAATTACTGCAAGCCTGTTACTGATACTCTACCCTGTGTAATGTCTGATTAATATTCCTAATGCACATCTCTAGTCATACTACTATTCTGTTCAAAAATTTTTCAAGATTTACTATAGAGGTGTTCAGAGGTTTCCCCCAAACTACCTTTGCATCTTTATCTGCTGCTACTCCCATATATGCATGCTACAGTCTAGGAAAATGGAATAATTCTGTAAACTCACTACATCTCTGTGCCTTTCTCCTGCCAGTATATCTGCTTTTGGCCTTCTCCCCAACCCAAACCTTGTCTGTCTTTCAAGATATAGCTCACATGTTACCTCCTGGTCAGCCAAAGGTAAATATTTTCCTCCCTCCATAAACCCTACAGCACTTCATCTGTTCCTCTCTTACACCTTTTTCATTTTGTATTATAGTTGTCACCGCATACTCCTACTACAATGAAAGCAACCTGAGGTCAAGGTGCAAGTCTGATTCATCCTTATATGCACTCCTGATTGATGATAGTGTTGACAAGAAAATAATGATGGACAAAGTCACCACCAACCCATTGTAGAGACTTCCAAAAGAAATGGGTATCACTGTAAATGAACTGTTGGCAATCAGGGATATAGAGTTACTGCAACAGGGTCTCGAAGGATACATACTAAACTGTTACAAATGATGATTATCTCTTGGAAGCAAGAATGCTGGGGTGGGTGGAAGACAAGGAAATACTGGTGATAATTAAGGTTGATTTTCAGAGGTAACATCACCAACATGGCAATATAGGTTGTTCCTGACTTTGCTCCCTCTCACAAGAGGAACAACCAACAACTATTCAAGAAGACGACACCACTGAGAGAATCCTAGAACATGGGAGTGAGACTGAACCACCTGCCTGCACCTTAGAGATCAAGACAGATTGCATTAGAGGGTAAGAGAAGAGACTACACATTGACTGCATTGCCCATTCCCCCAGGCCAGTGCAGCACCACACAGAGATCTCCCCTGAGCCTCTGGTTCCTCCAGTAGGAAAAGAGAACCAAGAGGGGACAACTAGCCTACCCGCCCCCAGCATTGTGGGTCACTTTGTGACCTACTCTGATCTTGCACCATGGGGAATGCAGGGGAATCTGCGGGGCTCAATACACCGAGAATCTGACTTTGACGGAGAAGGGTGGAGGGGCTTGTAACAACCAGCACAGGGATCTCAGCAGACCGAGTTCATACCTGCAGTGCTCAAGTAGTAATCCCAACCAGCAGCTTTGCTCATCTGCAGAACCAAGTCAGGGGCGCACTCTGACCAGGGAACTTGGTGGGGTACAGATCTGTCAGATTCAGATCCTCAGATGAGGAGTTTTGCCAGCCTTAGAGACTGGTTTGCCCAGATTCAGGTAAGATGCTGAGTCACAGCCCCACTAGCTGTGGAGTGTACCTTCCAAAGCCCCATCTGACCAGAAGGGCTGATGACAACTCCTGGAAGCTGTGTGGCCCAGTGGTGCTTGAGCCAAGAGGTGGGTGGGCAGAGCTGATCAGCACCAGAGCAAAGCCAGTATCAGAAGAAAGCCAGTACTAGGCATGGAAGCTTCCTGTGCTATGCACAGGCAGGGATGGAAAAGGTCATTTCAAGCAAATCGTAACCAAAAAAAAAAAAAAAAAAAGCAGGAGTAGCTGTACTTATATCAGACAAAATAGACTTTAAACTAAAAATGGTAAAAAGGGACAAAGAAGGTCATTACATAATGATAAAAGGGTTAATCCATCAAGAAGATAAAACAATTGTAAATGTTTATACTCCCAACATCTGAGCACCTAAAGCACCTAAATATATAAAGCAAAAACTAACAGAGCTAAAAGAAAGAAACAGTAATACAGTAGTAGTTGGGGACTTTAATATCCCACTCTCAACAATGGATAGATCATCCACATAGAGAATCAATAAGGAAACAGCAGATTTGAACAACACTATAGACCAAATCGACCTAACAGACATATACAGACTATTCTATCCAACAATAGCAGAATACACATTCTTCTCAAGTGCTCATGAAACATTTTCTAGGATAGACCATATGTCAGGCCACAAAACAAGTCTTAGCAAATTCAAGGAGACTGAAAAGATACCAAATATCTTCTCTGACCGCAACAGCATGGAACTAGAAATCAATAACAAGAGGAAAATTCATGAACACATGGAAATTAAACAACACTCTCTTGAACAACCAATGGATCAAAGAAGAAATTAAAGGGGAAATAAAAAAGCTTCTTGAGACAAATGAAAATGGAAATGCAACACACCAAAACTTATGGGATGCAGCAAAAGTAGTTCTAAGAGGGAAGGTCATAGCAATAAAGACCTACATTAAGAAGGAAGAAAGATCCCAAATAAACAACCTAACTCTACACCTTAAGGAACTAAAAAAGATGAACAAACCAAGCCCCAAGTTGGCATGAGAAAGGAAATAAAAAGATTAGAGCAGAAATAGAGAACAGAAAAAAAGAAGAGAAAAGATTAACCAAACTAAGAGTTGATTCTTTGAGGAGATAAACCAAATTAACAAGTCCTTAGCTAGACTAACCAAGGAAAAAAGAGAGAGGACCCAAATCAACAAAATTTTGAATGAAAAAGTAGACATTACAATGGGTACTACATAAATACAAAGGATCATAAAAGGCTACTATGAACAACTATACACCAACAAACTAGACAACCTAGAAGAAATGAAAAAATTCTTAGAAACATAACTTACCAAGACTGAATCAAAAAGAAATAGAAAACCTGAATAGACCAAATACTAGTAAGGAGATTGAATCAGTAATCAAATACTTCCCATCAAAGAAAAGCCCAGGACCAGATGGCTTCACTGATGAATCTTACCAAACATTTAAAGAAGAATCAACACCAATCCTTCTCAGACTCTTCCAAAAAATCAAATAAGAGGGAACACTCCCAAACTCTTTACAAGGCCAGCATTATCCTGATGCCAAAACCAAAAAAGGAAACTACTAGAAAAGAAAACTACAGGCCAATATCCCTGATGAATATAGATGTAAAAAGTCTTAAGAAAATACTAGTAAATCAAATTTAGCAGTACATCAAAAGAATTATTCACCATGATCAAGTGGAATTTACCCCTGGGATGCAAGGATGGTTCAACATATGCAAATCAATCAATGTGATACATCATATTAATAGAATGGAAGAAAAAACTTATATGATCATCTCAATAGATGCAGAAAAAGCATTTGACAAAAATTTAACATCCACTCATGATAAAAACTCTTTAACACATTAGGCATGGAAGGAACATATCTCAAAATAATAAAGGCCATATATGACAAGCCCACAGCTAACATCACACTCGATGGTGAAAGGTTGAAAGCTTTTCCTAAGATCAGGAGCAAGACAAGCATGCCCACTCTCACCACTCCTATTCAACATAATACTGGAAGTCCTAGCTAGAGCAATCAGGCAAGAGAAAGAAACGAAAGGTATCAGAATTGGAAAGGAAGAAGTAAAATTGTCTCTATTTGCAGATGACATGATTTTACACACAGAAAATCCTAAAGACTCAGCCAAACAAACTATTAGATCTAATCAATGAATTCAGTAAAGCTGCAGGATACAAAATTAACATACGGAAACCAGTAGTGTTTCTATACACCAACAATGAATTTTCTGAAAAAGAAATAAAGAAATTGATCCCATTTACAATAGTATCAAAAACAATACAATATTTAGGAATAAATTTAACCAAGGAGGTGAAAGATCTCTACACTGAAAACTACAAGACACTGATGAAAAGAAATTGAAGGAGACAGAAATAAATGGAAAGCTATTCCATGTTCAGGGATTGGAAGAATTAACATTGTTAAAATGTCAATCCTACCAAGTCAACTACACATTCAATGCGACCCCTACCAAGATTCCAATGACATTGTTTTTACAGAAGTAGAAAAAACACTCCTAAAATTTATATGGAACCACAAAAGACCCCAAATAGCCAAAGAAATACTGAGAAAGAAGAACAAGGCAGGAGGCATCACATTCCCTGATTTCAAGCTGTACTATAAAGCTATAGTAATCAAAACAATATGGTACTGGCATAAAAACAGATAAATAGACTAATGAAAGAGAATTGAAAGCCTAGAAATAAATCCAAGCGTATACCGTCAACTAATATTTGATAAGAGAGTCACGAATACTCAATGGAGAAAAGACAGTCTCTTCAATAAATGCTGCTGGGATAAGTGGATATTCACATGAAAAGAATGAAACTGGACATCTATCTTACACCACTCACAAAAATTAGCTCAAAATGGATTAAAGACTTAACTGTAAGACCTAAAATCATGCAATTCCTAGAAGAAAACATAGGAATAAAGCTCCTTGATATGAGTCTTGGTAATGATTTTTTGGATGTGACACCTAAAACACAAGCAACAAAATCAAAAATAAACAAGTAGGACTACGTGAAACTAAAAAGCTTCTGTACAGCAAAAGAACTATCAACAAAGTGAAAAGACAATCTATGGAAGGGCAAAAAATATTTGCAAACCATGTATCTGATAAGGGGTTCACATCGAAAATATATCAAGAACTTATACAACTCAATAGCAAAAAAAACAAATAACCCAGGGGTCAGCCCGGTGGCTCAAGCGGTTAAGCGCACATGCTCCGCTGCAGCAGCCCGGGGTTCGCCTGTTCGGATCCCAGGTGCGCACCAACGCACTGCTTGGCAGGCCATGCTGTGGTGGCATCCCATATAAAGTGGAGGAAGATGGGCACGGATGTTAGCCCAGGGCCAGTCTTCCTCAGCACAAAAAAAAAAAAAAAAAAAGAGGAGGATTGGCAGATGTTAGCACAGGGCTGATCTTCCTCACAAACAAAACAAAACAAAACAAAAAACAAATAACCCAATTAGAAATGGGCAAAGGGGCCAGCCTGGTGATGTAGTAGTTAAGTTTGTGCACTCCATGCTTCAGCAGCCCAGAGTTCGCAGGTTTGGATCCCGGACGCGGACCTACACAACACTTATCAAGCCATGCTGTGGCAGGTGTCCCACATATAAAGTAGAGGAAGATGGGCACGGATATTAGCCCAGGGCCAATCTTCCTCAGCAAAAAGAGGAGGATTGACAACAGATGTTAGCTCAGGGCTAATCTTCCTCACCAAAAAAAAAAAAGGGCGAAGGACCTGAATAGACATTTTCCCCAAAAGATATACGAAAGGCCAATAGGTACACGAAAAGATGCTCAACATCACTAGTCATTAGGGAAATGCAAATCAAAACCACAACGAGATATCACTTCATGCTTGTTAGAATGGCCATCATCAAAAAGACAAGAGATAACAAATGCTGGTGTGGATATGGAAAAAAGAAACCCTTGTGTACTATTGGTGGGACTGTAAATTGGTAGAGCCACTATAGAAAACAGTATGGAGAATCCTCAAAAAATTAAACATAGACCTACCAGGTCTATTTGATGCAGCAATACTTCTGAGAATATATCCAAAGGAAACAAAAACACTAACTCGAAAAGATATCTGCACCCCCTTGTTCATAGCAGCATTATTTATAATAGCCAAGACATGGAAACAACCTAAGTGTCCATCGATGGATGAATGGATAAAGAAGTTGTGGTATATATATACAACAGAATATTATTCAGCCATAAAAAAACAAGGAAATTCTACCCCTTGCGACAACATGGATGGACCTTGAAGGCAGTATGCTAAGTGAAATATGTCAGACAGAGAAGGACAAATACCGTATGATCTCACTTATATGTGGAATCTAAACAAAAAAAACCCCCAAACTCATAGAAAAAGAGATCAGACGTGGTTACCAAAGACAGAGGATGTGGGGAGGGGAAACTGGAGGAAGGTAATCAAAAGGTACAAATTTGTAGTTATAAGATAAATAAGTACTAGTATATAATGTACAACATGATGACTACAGTTAACATTGCTGTATGATATACAGGAAGGTTGTTAAGAGAGTAAATCCTAAGAATTCTCATCAGAAGGAGAAAATGTTTTTTTCTTGTTTATGCTTTCCTTTTTTTTTTTTTATAATTTTATTTATTTATTTACTTTTCCCCCAAAGCCCCAGTAGATAGTTGTATGTCATAGCTGCACGTCCTTCTAGTTGCTGTATGTGGGACGCGGCCTCAGCATGGCCAGAGAAGCAGTGCGTCAGTGAGCGCCCGGGACCCGAACCCCGGCTGCCGGCAGCGGAGCGCGCTCACTTAACCGCTAAGCCACGGGGCCGGCCCTTAAAACTTTTTTTTTGTGAGGAGATCAGCCCTATGCTAACATCTGCCAATCCTCCTCTTTTTTTTTTTTTTTTTTTTGCTGAGGAAGACTGGCCCTGGGCTAACATCCGTGCCCATCTTCCTCCACAAATGGGATGCCGCCACAGCATGGCTTAACAAGCAGTGTGTCGGTGCGCACCCGGGATCCAAACCGGCGAACCCCGGGCCGCCACAGCGGAGCACGGGCACTTAACCACTTGCGCCACCGGGCCGGCTCCGCTTTCTCTTCTTTTTATGGTATCTATACGAGATGATGGATGTTAGGTGCACCTACTGCAATAATCATTTCACAATACATGTAAATCAAACCATCATGCTGTATGCCTTAAACTTACACAGCGATGTACGTCAATTATTCCTCAATAAAACTGGAAAACACTGATTTTCACATTCTGCTTTATATACTTCTCTGCTGAATTTCTGAAACAAACATATGCTATTTTTATAAATTTCTTTTTAATAAAATAACTTTGTAAAAACAATGAAACAATTAATTAAGAACTAGTTTAATAATAATACAATTACATAAACAATTTATATTTGGAAAGTGTATTTGGATCAGCTAGAAAATATTAGGATTGTGATTGCTATTCTAGTGACTAACAGAATACAGCCATAATATTTGGGGGAGCTAAATTAGAATTTGCGGTTATTTATAGCATATATGACAGTGAGTTAAAAAGTTTAAAAAATCATTTTTTATCTGTATTTTTAGGATCTAAATACGTAAAATAGGGCTGGCCCCGTGGCTTAGCGGTTAAATGCACGCACTCCGCTGCTGGCAGCCCGGGTTCGGATCCCGGCGCGCGCTGACGCACCACTTCTCCGGCCATGCTGAGGCCGTGTCCCACATACAGCAACTAGAAGGATGTGCAACTATGAAATACAACTATCTACTGGGGCTTTGGGGGGGAAATAAATAAATCAATAAAATCTTTAAAAATAAATAAATAAATAAATATGTAAAATGAAGATTAGAGTAAAAATAAATCAGTAACTTCTTCCAAATCAAAGCCTTAAGAATATAAAAATTTATTCACTATAGTTTTAAATATCTAAGCCTGGCAATTAATTCTTTCTTTTCTGTTAAGGACTTATTATTTTTATAATTAAAAAATGTAGGCCTATTTAAGGCAATGAAGAAGTGAAACTCTCACTGTTTGCAGACGACATGATTTTATATATAGAAAACCCTAAAGAATCCATTGGAAAACTATTAGAAATATCAACAACTAACTACAGCAAAGTTGCAGGGTACTAAAGCAACTTACAATTATTAGATATAGTATATCTATACTCTAATAACGAACTAACAGAAAGAGAACTCAAGAATACAATCCCATTTACAATCACAACAAAATGAATAAAATATGTAGGAATAAATTTAACCAAGGAGGTGCAAGACCTATACACTGAAAACTATAAGATATTATTGAAAGAAATCGATGATGACATAAAGAAATGGAAAGATATTCCATGCACATGGATTGGGAGAATAAATATAGTTAAAATGTCCATACTACCTAAAGCAATCTATAGATTCAATACAATCCTAATCAGAATCCCAATGACATTCTTCACAGAAATAGAACAAAGAATCCTAAAATTCATATGGGGCAACAAAAGACCCCAAATAGCTAAAGCAATCCTGAGAAAAAAGAACAAAGCTAGAGGCTTCACAATCCCTAACTTCAAAATATACTACAAAGCTATAGTAATCAAAACAGCATGGTACTGGTACAAAAACAGACACACAGATCAATGGAACATAATTGAAAGCCCAGAAATAAAACCACACATCTACAGACAGCTAATCTTCGCCAAACGAGCAAAGAACATACAATGGAGAAAGGAAAGTCTCTTCAATAAATGGTGCTGGGAAAACTGGACAGCCACATGCAAAAGAATGAAAGTAGACCGTTATCTTTCACCATACACAAAAATTGACTCAAAATGGATCAAAGACTTGAAGGTAAGACCTGAACCATAAAACTCCTAGAAGAAAATATAGGCAGTACATTCTTTGACATTGGTCTTAGAAGGATCTTTTCGAATACCATGTCTACTCAGACAAAGGAAACAAAAGAAAAACAAGTGGGACTTCATCAGACTAAGAGCTTCTGCAAGGAAAACGAAACCAGGAACAAAACAAAAAGACAACCCACCAACTGGGAGAAAATATTTGCAAATCACACATCCAACAAGAAGTTAATCTCCAAAATACATAAAGAACTCACACACTGAACAACAAAAAAACAAACAACCTGATCAAAAAATGGGCAGAAGATATGAACAGACATTTTTCCAAAGAAGATATACAGATGGCCAACAGGCACATGACAAAATGTTCAACATCACTAATCATCAGGGAAATGTGAAACAAAACTACACTAAGATATCACCTTACACCTGTGAGAATAGCTATAATCACCAAGACAAAAAACAACAAATGTTGGAGAGGATGTGGAGAAAAGGGAACCCTCATACACTGCTGGTGGGAATGCAAACTGGAGCAGCCACTATGGAAAACAGTATGGAGATTCCTCAAAAAATTAAAAATAGAAATACCATATGACCCAGTTTTCCCACTACTGGGTATTTATCCAAAGAACTGGAAATCAACAATTCAAAGAGGCTTATGCACCCCTATGTTCATTGCAGCATTATTCACTATAGTCAAGAAGTGGAAGCAACCCAGTGCCCGCTGACTGATGACTGGATAAAGATGATGTGGTATACATGTATACAATGGAATACTACTCAGCCATAAAAATGACAAAATCGTCCCATTCGCAACAACATGGATAGACCTTGAGGGTATTATGTTAAGCGAAATAAGTCAGACAGAGAAAGACAAACACCGTATGATTTCACTCATATGTGGAAGATAAACTAACACACAGACAAAGAGAACAGTTTAGTGGTTACCAGAGGAGAAGGGGGTTGGGAGATGGGCACAAGGGGTTAAGGGGCACATATATATGGTGACTGACAAATAATAACGTACAACTGAAATTTCACAGTGTTATAAACTATTATGACCTCAATTAAAAAATAGACAAAAAAAGTAGGCCTATTTAAAATATTAATTTTCATTAAAATGTGCTACTACAGCTGGAGGTATGTACACTGAAAGTGAGCACCACTTTCACCTATTTCTCTTTCTGTAATGTTTCAATGTTTAAAAATATTAATTCAAGATAAATAGAATATCTAAACTGATAAAATGATATATTTTAAGATACCACTGGTAAATATTTAAGTTTAAAATGTAATAATTAAAAATTTTAATTTCAATACTCTTAAAGCTTTCTTTGTAGGGGGAACAGACCCACAATGTTGATGTAAAGTAAAAGAGTTTTTAGGAAAGACAAAGGTAGGCCTGGAAATAAAATATGCAAAAAATATGCAGTACATGAGTATGAATGAGGCACTATACTTAAGGAGTAGATGTAAGTTCAAAATATAGGCCTTGATCTTAAGAACATATGGTTCAGTTGAGGGGGAAGACAAGAAAAAGTTAAATAAAAGGAGTCAAAACAACAGTCAAAAAAGTAACATAATTGTGATAAACCAGAATACATCTAGCTGCTAATTAAGTACATAAATGATATGCTAAATAGATTCAGGGTAGAAAGATATCTCTATGGACTAGGCTGATATGGGAAAGCTCATTGAATTTGGCAGGCTTCTGAGAGATGCACAGATTTCAGGCAGTGGAGAACAAAGGGCAATGTTAACAGCAAAGACAAAGATACAAAGGCAGAAAAACCTAAGATGTGCTTGGAAAACAGAAGGCAATGAGTAATGCAATCTGATTAGACTATAGGGGTTATATACAGGATGCTCATATATCTTGGTTTGCCTGAGGGAGTGTTGTTATCTTGAATTATTAACAAATCCCCTTTCACTCCCCCAAAGAATTGCACTTTAGACAGAAAATTATATAGTCATCCTGGGACCACATCACATTATAGTCATGTGTTGCTTAATGACAGGAATAGGTTTGGAGTAATGCGTTGTTTGGCAGTTTCCTTTTTGTGCAAATCATAGAGTGTACTTACACAAACCTAGATGGTATAGCCTACTACACATGTAGGCTATATGGTACTAATCTTATGGGACCACTGTCATATATGTGGTCCACTGTCGACCAAAAGGTCGTTATGTGGCACATGACTGTATTGACTTATCTGAATTTAATATCAACTAAAATCCCCTAAGTCTTTTTCACATGTGCTCTGTGAAAGAGGACATGGTAATTGCTCAGAAAAAAGGAAACATCAAAGAAGACAATATCTAGGGGCTGGCCCCGTGGCGTAGCGGTTAAGTATGCATGCTCTGCTGCTGGTGGCCTGGGTTTGGATCCTGGGCATGCACCAATGCACTCCTTGCCAGGCCATGCTGCGGCGGCGTCCCATGTAAAGTGGAGGAAGATGGGTGCAGATGTTAGCCCAGGGCCAGTCTTCCTCAGCAAAAAGAGGAGGATTAGCATGGATGTTAGCTCAGGGCTGATCTTCCTCACCAAAAAATAAAAAAAAAAAAGACAGTATCTATAGTTTCTATCTAGTTACTCACTAGATAAGTTATCTAAGCCCAAGGAATCTGCTTGGCAAGTAACAGACATTCAATAAGTAAATGTTTCATCAATAGATGGTTGAATCGGGGCCGGCCCCATGGCTTAGCGGTTAAGTGCGCGAACTCCGCTGCTGGCGGCCCGGGTTCGGATCCCGGGCGCGCACTGACGCACCGCTTCTCCGGCCATGCTGAGGCCGTGTCCCACATACAGCAACTAGAAGGATGTGCAACTATGACATACAACTATCTACTGGGGCTTTGGGGGAAAAATAAATAAATTAATTAATTAAAAAAAAAATAGATGGTTGAATAAATGAATACATGAAGGAATAAATGAATGAAAGAAGGAAACAAAGGTGAAAACATAGAAAATAGTGGTTTCAGTTAAGTCTTTTAGTGAAACCAAGAATATCTCTTTCAGAAGAAAGCCAGTTGGGACCTCATCCTACTATATACTATATTGTCTAGGTACATTCTGGGGTTTTAGACTAAGATATAGCTAAATACAGTTACATTAGTATAGTGTTTATTTTTGAACTATATATAACCAATGGACTATTAGTGAAGTTGGGCAATAGGTCTAATGACTTTGATTTTGGACATAATTAAGTAAGTATTCATTTAATCACCCAAAAATGTTGACTCCGTCCTAGTTTATACCAGGCAATTGGCTAAATGGTGGCAAAGATGAACCAGACAAAGCTTCCCAGTACACCAGGGGATATATATATGTAACAAAACACATTATAAAATACTGTAAAATGGACTATATTAGTGATATGAATATAATATATGAGAGCAGAGAGAAATCAACATTTAGGCAGGGTCTTGAAAAACACCCATGTGTTGCTCTGTGGTGGTGTGGTTCTCTGATGGGAAAACAAATCCAGGCTGCAGTGGTGAGAGTGCCGAATCTTAAACAGTAGATCACTAGGGCTGGCTAAAGAGCATATAAATGATATTAAATACAAAACTACATATCTAGTCTAACCTTCTTTTGTTTAAAAAGATATATAGATAAATGACTAAAAAGAAATACACCAAAATGCTCTGGATGGTGGTGGTAAGAGGTATTTTAATTTTCTTTTCTATATTTTCTTGCATTTCTCCATATTTTCTATAATAAGCATGTGCTAATTTTGTAATTAAAAAAGCATTATTTGAAAATAAAGTCTGCTGTCTCAAAGCATGAGCAACATAAAACTGTATAAAATTATTTTTAACTATTTTCCTTAGTTATCTTAATGCCTTGTGGCAACAATTTTACACTTCAAGAGTTTGTTTTGGGGTCGGCCCAGTGGCGTAGTGGTTAAGTGCACGCGCGCTGCCTCAGCAGCCCGAGGGTTCGCAGGTTCGGATCCCGGGCGCGCACCGATGCATTGCTTGTCAAGCCACGCTGTGGCGGCATCCCATACAAAGTAGAGGAAGATGGGCACAGATGTTAGCCCAGGGCCAATCTTCCTCAGCAAAAAGAGGGGGATTGGCATCAGATGTTAGTTCAGGGCTGATCTTCCTCATAAAAAAAAAAAAGAGTTTGTTTTGCAAACACACTATAATACAACAAACAAAAGGTGTTCTACACTAATGTATTTTTTATGAGTTCTTTTTTTTTTAAACTGTTCTTTTTTTTTTTAATTTATTTTTTCCCCCAAAGCCCCAGTAGATAGTTGTATGTCATAGCTGCACATCCTTCTAGTTGCCGTATGTGGGACGCGGCCTCAGCATGGCCGGAGAAGCGGTGCGTCAGTGCGCGCCTGGGATCCGAACCCGGGCCGCCAGCAGTGGAGCACATGCACTTAACCACTAAGCCACGGGGCCGGCCCTAAGAGTTCATTTTTAATTGCACAGACTTAACTAATGGTTCTCTTCAAATCAATCTTTTAGAAGGTTAAAGTGACTATAAGAGAAAGCTAAAATATAAATGAATCCTATTACAGAAGAAGATGTCAGTTTTCACGGCTTTGCAGTTCTTAAAGTTTTAGAATAGAAAAGCCTGTGAAGAGAGATTTTAAAACAGAAAAATTAGTATTGGCCTATGAACAGATTTAAGGATTCAGATATGAGAAGTTGAATTTTGGAATCCTAATTCATAAATGCAATGGAATCCCCTAACACAGCTCATTGCACATGGATTTAGATATACCACAGCGTAGATCCTGACAAAGAATTAAAGAACTTTAAGCTGGAAGGAAATATTACCACATCAGCCTATTTATTTTGCAAATGAGGACATGAACTTTACAGATGAGGAGCCAGAGAGAAGTGACTTGCTCAAGGTCACACGACCGAGAACTCAAGTTTCCTGACTCAGTTCATTGGCTCAAAGGCCTCACAGGAATAGTCATTATTCAGCTAAGAAATGGTACTGTTTCAGACATCCTTTAAGATGCAAATCTCTGGAGCAATGAATCATCTAAACTAAACTCCTGTAAATTTCACACGAGTTCCCAGAAGCAAAGATGTGACAGCATCAGTAAGAAACGCAAGACAGCCCTAGGACCACAACTACCTCTCACCTAGGGGCATTTTCCTCGGGGAAAGGAAATCTAATTGCTCTGGAGACAACCATAACACTGACCTACCTTTCTTCCCTTGGCAGAGGAGAGCTGAATATACCCCGGGACTTCTCCCTCAAAACACAACATCAGTACATATTTAAAGTCTACGTATATAGTGGAGTTAACCTATTGTCGAAGAGTTAGTAGTACCTGCTCAGATACTAGCACATACACAGAAAGCTCCCAAGTCCTTATTGGGATGGTGAGATGCCTGTTTTTACTTGTCTAAAAAAGAAAAATCCACACGAGAGAATTATGGATACCATGTATGAAATGTGCCCTAACATAAAATTTTCATCTCCCAAGGTCCTTTATTGCAAAGAGTCTATGCTTAAATGTTTCATTTACTTGCTGCATGCTAACTGCCACTAGACCCTACTTGCTATTTGATAAACAAGTTTCCAGGGTAATACTGAATTTAGGAGCTGAGTTTTTAGCACGTTTTATCCTATCACTAAGCCTTAGAAACAACATAGGATTATCACTTGTCCAGTAGCATGCAGCCCTAAATGAAGTCCTACCATAGTAGAGATTTGATGTGAGTTTTATTACTACGTCACAATTGTAAAGCAAAAGATACGTAACATCTTTTAGTCATAAGTCTTTTCATGAAGGCCATGAAAAGAGGAATGGAGACAATTTTCTGGAGTTTTCAGGCAAAAACAGTAAGACTGACAAATACTAACTACCTTAAAGAAAAACAGCTGAGAACAGTATTTCTCTTGAAACATGTCTCTTGACTGAATACCTTTGAATTCATTAAATGTTTGCTCAAATCTCCATTTTATTTTAATAAGAAAGAAAAAGAACATGCACAAGAGGGCAGTGTTTGTTTTTACTGGTCCATAGATTTTCTAGTTTCCTAATGAAACTTTAAATGTGAGTGATAATTACGTGAAATTCATACCAGTGGAAACTGTGGTACCTTGGAGAGTGAACTGCATCTACCAGATAGCACATTATCAAGGCATTGAAGTTGGTATGCCCCTTATTGCATTTGCTTCACCTCTGGCTGGGTAGCAGCTATATCTTCCTTTCTCTGTTTTGTCAGCCTTTGCTGGTAGGAAGTAGCTTTACAAAAGAGATTTGTAAGGTGATCTGGAATTGCTAAATTTCTTGGTATACCAGTTGTCCTGAACAGCAAGCTTATTTATTTATTTTTTTTGTTGAGGAAGATCAGCCCTGAGCTAACATCTGTGCCCATCTTCTTCTATTTATTTTTTATTGATGTCTTAATAGTTTTTAACATTGTGAAATTTTGGGTTGTACATTTTTGTTTGTCCATCACCATATATATGACTCCCTTCACCCCTTGTGCCCACCCCCCACCCCATTGCCCCTGGAAACCATAATACAGTTTTCTCTGTCCATGTGTTCGTTTATATTCCACATAGGAGTGAGATCATACAGTGTTTGTCTTTCTCCTTCTGGCTTATTTCACTTAACATAATACCCTCCAGGCCCATCCATGTTGTTGCAAATGGGACGATTTTGTCTTTTTTTATGGCTGAGTAGTATTCCATTGTATATATATACCACATCTTCTTGATCCAATCATCAGTCGAGGGACACTTAGGTTGCTTCCACTTCTTGGCTATAGTGAATAGTGCTGCAAGGAACATCCATCTTCCTCTATTTTGTATACGGGATGCTGCCACAGCATGGCTTGATGAGTGGTGCGTAGGTCCGCACCTGGGATCCGAACCTGCGAACCCTGGGCCACTGAAGCGGAGTGCACGAACTTAACCACTATGCCACGAGGCCGGCCCCAGGAAGCCTATTTTTAAACATAAAGCACTGAACTATAAACTGGTCACTTACCAATCTGACACTACTGACCAACAATTTATTATAATGTGAAGATCAACAGAATAGGATTGATAAAATCAATCCATTGTCTCCTGCTTGTTTTTTCTTATGATCAGTACTATGCTTCTGCAAAAAGACTAGCTCTTGCTAAAAGGATAGAGTCCGTATCTAAAAAGAGAACTTGTCCTGCCAAGGGGAGGTCTCAACAAACAGCAAACCAACCACAGACAACAGCATAGATTCTTTAGAGAATCAGAGGTACATTGGTTGGGGATTATCCTGATACCTCCTTGAAGAGAGAGAAACACAATACCTTGTAGTTAGGGGTACATACTACTTTCTCTTAAAACTAGCTTTTTACTTCCTATGTCTTGGGTTTGCTGCTGTTTTTTAGCACGAGTCAGTCAAAGTACCTAGGATATAGATAAATGACTCTTTAACTGCCTTTTAAAAAGCCAATTAATTCTGATAACATTTGACAAAAAACATGCTACTTACATTAATATTGTCAGAGCTGAAACGTTATCTTACCAATTGTATACAAGTTAAATAAATTTCTTCACAGCGACTCTACAGAGCAAATTTTGGATATGGTTATGTTCCAAGGAAGGTATTTTGATGACAAACTAAGGTTTCTATTCCCAGAAAGATGATAATTATAGGATAGTCTCAAAATGGTTAGAACTATAGGTTAGTCTGGCCTTTTAGTGGATGACATGTCAAAGTAGGAACCAATAAAATAGAATATTTGGATGAGGCACTATTATGATTGGGATTTCTATGGTATACAAGTTTTCAAAGAATAAAGACCATTTTTAGATGTTTTCCATCGCTGAAATTACACAGTCCATTCAGCCTTCCTCAAACAAAAGGCAACTATAACAGAAGTAGAATATTTACCCACAAGTTCATATTCTACTACTTCGAGATCTTCAAACACCAAACACATATGCAAACCTCGGTACATGCTATCAACATTTAGTCTGTCAATAATGATTTCCTAATGCACTATGATAAGGGCCAGGACAACACCTGTCTTGTTAATTACTGTATCCCCATGTATCTATCACAATGATTGGTACAAAGTAGAAGCTCAATAAATATTTGTTGAGTTTAAAAAACAAAAAGCTCACTAGTTTTCTGTGAAGATTTTTCAGTAAGCCCTAAGTTGGTCTCCATCAGTATTAATGTTCATATGATGTTTATAATTCTGCTTCTGGGATGAATCAAACCTTCATTGGTGACTCATTACATACAACACCAATATTTACCAAACTATACTTCATTTCTTTATAAAATTTGGCCACAGAACAGTATGAGAAACATGGGATCTTTTGTCCTGCTTAATTGGTTCAGGAACTACAGAAATGAGGGGTCTCTGTTTGTACAAAATGAAACTGCTGGCAAATCTTCTATACAAGAATGGGGAAAATTTTTAACCTGCCTCAAAAACATCATGATAATTTCTCTTTCAGCTATTTCTGTTTGACCAAAAAGGAACCAGGAAGTATAATTTGCCAATTTTAAAATGCATTTAAGGACAGTTCATCTTCTTACTGGCTATGAGAAATGGATTGGGATAACCTTACCTGTCAATAAGTGGAAAAGTTTTGTTGTTTTTTTTCCTCAGATAGTCTAATGGATTGAAATGAGGTTATGTCCAGGCTCCTGCTGTCTTTATATATAAATGTTAAGAACTTCCTTCTATTTGCAGAGATACCGGAGGTATAGTTCATTATGTTCTACCTGAGTCATTCCATAGGAGTATGAAAGAAGATGAACTTGTTTTAAAATTCAACTTCTAGCATCCATTAATTTCAAAATTTATAGTATATTCTTGCAACATTTTCTATCCTAGAACAGCAATGACATCAGAAGACAGGGAAAGGAGGACCAGCTTGCCAGGGGTTGCAATGATGGCAAGACAACCTAAAGGAGGGCAGAGTGCACAGATTTTAGATCCTTATTCATTATAGACCAGGACAAACATTAGATTTTACAGGACACATTCTACTCCTACAAAGTGATTGTTGTGGGAGAAAAATGGTATAATGATCAGACTAAGGAAAAATGACATTGAGGCATTTGAAAGTCATTTTTCTCCTGTTTTTGAGTCATTTTGATTGGATCCCTTTAAATCATCAAACTATTACTTATCATTGAATTGAACTTAAGGTCTTACAACTTTAACGAAATTAGAAAATTATTACTCTACCCCCCACTGTGAGTCTAATATGTCTGGCAGGGGAGACGGGGATAGCATTTTCTGATTTTGTTAATGTTGTAGGGTCTTCTTAAATATTCAATTCAATCAAGTTCAAGCAACACATATTGATGTCAGACTTGACGCATAGCACCGTGCTAGCCTATGGGCCAGCTGAGTATAACTAAACCCTAGGAAGGAGCACATAAACTACATCACTGAAGTACCAGGTAAAATTTACTTAATAGATGGTGAAATAATTCATTCTACTAAAGACACGGCTCAAATTTCTTCCTAACAATGCACTGCTATTAACAGCAGTCAGCAGGAAAACTGGATTTTATAATTTATAATAATCTACCTTTATAATACAAGTCAGCAGGGAAAAAAATAGATCAAAAGATTTTTTTTTTAAATATTGAAAATGGCTAGAATTTCAACATATTTCCTTGAACACATAGAAAAGGAAATATTATTTAGCCTCTTGTCTTTAAAAAGGAAGGATGAGAAGATTTTTCAAAACAGTTTCAATTTTTTAATTCCCAGAATGTTTCACAAATATTAGGCACAAAATCCACCCCACCCCCAAAATAATTTGAGTCCCTGTCATAAAAGAGCTCTTATCGATGCTTTTTATGTAGGAGGAAAGTAGCACAAACCTAGAAAATGTATTAAGAGATTTTTTTTTTTCAATTATTAGGACAACCGTACTTTGGCATGAAGGCAAATATGAATGCTTTGAGAAAGAAAGACATTGCAACTGTGGCAATACAAGGGTTTTCCACAATCTGGATGCAACCCATTTCCCCAGCCTCATTTTCTGCCTGCCTGACTATACACTCCAGTTACCTACTTTTTCATGCCTCTGTGTCTTTGCATATACTGCTTCCATTGCCAAGAATGCCTTTCTTCCTGTTCCCAACCCATCAAAAGCATAACTGCTCTACAGGACCCAGCTCAGATATCACCTCAGGGTTGCCTTTCCTCACACCACTCTCCTCTGTGTCCTACAGCACTTGGTACCTACCTCTTCTGTGCATTTTTTTAACCTGACTCCTCCACTAGACTGAGATCTGTTGGGGTAAAACCTTATCTTTAAATATGCTTCAGCACTCGGTATAGTGTTTGCCACACAGGTGATGAATGACTTTCTTTTGAGTAAAGAAATGCTAAATAGACTTTTACTGGATGAGGCTTAGGAATACAGAAAATGGTAACTCTTCAGAAAATACCCATTTGAAGAAACCCAGAATTCTTTTTGAAAGTTCTTATTTGTTTAACATTTTTGTACTATTTAGTAGGAAGAGAGGTACATTTAAAACGCCTACTTTGTGTCATGTACCATGCTTAGTGCTTTACATGCATTGTCATTTAGTACTAAATCACAGCACTCCTATAGAATAGGTATGATTATTATATTCATTTTATAGCAAGAATATATATAGTTGGTGAGTAAGACAGTCGGGACTGGAACCCCAGTCTTTCTAACTCAAAAATCTGTGTTCTTAACCACTATATTCTCACAAACAAAAAGACAAATAGTAACATAAAAATGTGCAAACATTTAGGGCAAACCATTTATTTAGAAGTTTTATTACCTCTCCCAATCCTTTACCTTGGTACGTTTATAACTTTTTACATTATTGTAATAATGCAATTTTTCTTCCATTGCTTAACATTTCATTCATATTTTTCTTCGAATTTACATAGGCCACATCTGTCATTTTACCTTGACATTCCACTTAATAGATTCATCATTATTGACTTAGCCACTTACTAAAAAGCTACCATAGTTAAATGTCAAGAATTTGAAAAAAAAATTCACTGAACTTCCTATCGAAACAAAATCACTATCTTGGTCAGACACATAGCTTCCTGGATCTTAGAAGTGAAGACGATATTTTCTTCAGCTAGTCCATTCCATTTAGCAGCAACATAACAAAGATGAAAATGAGATGTAAGTTTCTTTGCAACTGTTAAGTACTAAATGAAGTCTTACTCTTAGAGATAAAATGAAAAATAGGAGAAGCAAATATAAGCAGTGAGAACATTTTTAGTTTTCTCATTTTATAAGGAAGCAATTCTCACTACCTAGACTATAAAAGGTAGGTGAACAATGATTTCTTTGCATTTTCAAGTTGTATACCCTTAAGGTATTTCATTACTGTAATATTTAAACATAGAAATTGAGGGACCAGAATACAAGTTGATTGCCAAACAAGGTACTGAGATAGATTATGTGGATATACATAAATATAGTCCTAGATAACTGGTCTTCTGATAGAACTTAGTTATCACGGAGGTGATTTTGTTTTTTGAAGGCAGTCTATTTGCTAGTTATCAGGGAGGTGATTTTGTTTTTTGAAGGCAGTCTGTTCACGCTGTTATGCTAAACACCAATTATTTTCCAAAGATTTAATTCTAGAGTAGGAAGTATTTCCCTATCAAAAGTCACTGAGTCTAAGAGGGAACAGAGGCTCCACAAAAAATAAGAAATTATTTAGAATCATAGAGCAATACAATTTTGAGAACTTGAAGGACTCTTGGAAATTATATAACATTTACTAATTCTTTGAAAAATATATATTGACCAACTTGCTTTTTAAATGAAATAAAAGTACAATACTTTACTCAATAAGTATAAGAAATACTAACTCATACACTTCAGTTTACATTATGATCAACTAAGAAGTAACTAAGAAGAACAGAGATGGAAGGGTAGGAGGTGTTCTTAAAAAAAGAAAGCGTGAGGGCCGGCCCCATGGCTTAGTGGTTAAGAGTGCGTGCTCCGCTGCTGGCGGCCTGGGTTCGGATCCCGGGCGTGCACCCACGCACCGCTTCTCCGGCCATGCTGAGGCCACGTCCCACATACAGCAACTAGAAGGATGTGCAGCTATGACATACAACTATCTGCTGGGGCTTTGGGGGAAAAACAAATAAATAAAATTATTAAAAAAAAAAAAAAGTATGAGAGGGAAGAAGAAATAAATGGATAGTTTTTCTAGCAAACTAAAGAAGAGAAAGTGAGGAAGAGAAAGATACAGAAAGGAGTTCAGGAGGGAAGAAGGAAGATTAAGAGGGACTGGGAGAAATAAGAGATGAATAAAGAAACAGAGACAAGAAGAAATTCAGTTAAATGCAGTAAGGACTTTTTGTTTTTGTTTTTGTTTTTTGTGAGGAAGATCAGCCCTGTACTAACATCTGCCAATCCTCCTATTTTTTTGCTGAGGAAGACTGGCCCTTGGCTAACATCCGTGCCCATCTTCCTCTGCTTTATATGGGATGCCGCCACAGCATGGCTTGCCAAGCAGTATGTTGGTGCGCGCCCGAGATCCGAACCGGCGAACCCCAGGGCGCAGCAGCGGCGGAGCGTGCGCACTTAACCGCTTGCGCCACCAGGCCGGCCCCAAGGACTTTTGTTTATTCATCTTTCCACCCCATTCTTAGCACACAGCTTAGCACATAGCAGACACTCAATAAATGTTTATCAAATAAAAATTAAAGAAGATAAAGAGAAAAGGTTGAGAAGTTCAACAAATAAGCTTTTTAAAAAAATCATATTCTATGGTTCTCACGGCTATGTATTAAAAATGAGCAACTTAATCTCATTTTCTGTGAGTTTAGCCAAATTAACTAAACTCTTCGTTAATTAACTATAGGTTCTTGGTCTAAAAAACAAACTTTGAACTAGGTGATAATGTTTAGCAGCAAAGGTGACCCAACATAGGTAAATGAAATCAAAAATCAAAGCAAGGTTCTTAGCTTAAATGCTGGTTAAACTGAATCAGTGGTCAGCAGATACAATTTATATATTTTTGTAGAATGAAGGCAAATCAGTCGTTTTATCGTTCACATGACACAAGCTGTCATTCAAAGAAACATCTGGGTAGGTCTCAATCTCAGAAAAGCAATATTATGAAAGCATTTATAAGCATTTCTGCTCCAGTTTTGCTCTGGTTAGGTGTAATCGTCCTGAAATGAGAGCAGGGTCCATGTATTTCTTTATAGTTTGAATAATACCAAATAATATTGAGATATTACACAAAATAATACAGAAGGATACTGCTAAGGAAGAAAGAGGTGATTGTTTTTCCATTTTACTAAGTAACAGGATTCTCTTCAAGAGATAGAGTGGTTTTTAAAAAAAGGGAGAAATCTTACTAGGTGAACAGTTATTTCTCTGTTTTTTACGGTAATTAATTAAGAAAGTCTTAAACCATATAAAGCAAACTAAGAAAAAAATTAAAATGTGGCTTCATGAAATGGGCGCTGAAGTGGAGAAGACTTCTGTGTAAAAGTTTTTTAAATCACACAGTGGTAATTAAAGGTAATAAAAGAATAATGGGAAGCAGTGCCAGGAAAATAGGGCAGGTTAATATCATTTGGAGATTACTATAAAAGAACATAGAAGAAACAGGTCTTCCAGAGCCACTTCAAGTTTGAACCTATGTGACTCTTTTGTCTCTACTTTATTTACACATACAAAAGTGTATATACCATGTATCATCATATCATCATAATTTAGCATATTTCAGAGTCAGAATATTAGGAAAAGGAATGTTCCCTTCAGGTCAGGGTTTTGATGACTGGCAAAACATTAGCAAGCTTGCACTGCAGTTGTTTGAACCACACCCAGTCTGCAGTTAAATATAGAATTTAGTTTCTGGAACTATTGGTCGTCTTAACCTTCAAGTATTCACTGAAAAAATTAAAAGTATAAAGGAGAAAGGAAAGAGACTGAAACCCAAATCCAAATACTAATAAACTGTCCTGGGAAGAATTCCAAGATGCAGTAAATACCAAGAGAATTAAATTACAGAAACCTCAAGCAACATTCTAGAAACACACTTTACAAACCAATTTGTCTCTTCTATGCTAATTCTCCCAGGATGTATAATACACTTATATAGAATGCATTTGTGTACTAGACCCATGTCTCTAATTCAGATAATATATTCAGACATGTCAAGTTAACAGCAGCGACACCAAATTTAGAGCTATGATTTAATTTTGGTTTGTTATAGTATTGTGGTTTGTGATGCTATTTTTATTTAGGAAGAGGCACTTTTATCCTAAGAAACTATTTTTAGATGCTTAAATTTGGGGGGAAGAGACACTCTCAAGCTGAAATTTTTAATACTGATTGCCTGTTGGGGAGAATATTTTGGGTTAAATTTTTAAAGTTGTTTTGGAGATTGACAAAGGTTAAAAAAACAACAAAAAACGTTTTCCTTATAGTTTTGAGGGTTCTGAGCTTTAATACTGATTTTGTTTTATATTGCTCACTGAAGACGAACATAAAAAGAATCTAAGAGGAACAAAAAACATATTACAGGTGTATTGTTTCCAGAAAAAAACATGCAGTGGTTTTAATTATAAACACACACAGAGGTAGGTACTAATTTTACCTATATTTTCCTGTTACACACCCAGACACAGACTCATCATTCAGCTACTCTGATGAAAAATAGCAATAAGTAATCTATATATATAAATCTGGCTCCAAAGCTGGTACTCTTAACCATTATATTCTATTGCTTCTACCTATCACAGCTATGTACTCTTAAATTTATTCCTGTATCTAGTCAAAGCCTTTTCCAAGTTGTTGCTTCTCTTTCTATCTTGTTTAATGGGGCTGAAAAACCTATATAAGGAGATTCGAAGATTTCTTTTATCTTTCTCCCCCGAGACCAGAATAGGTGCAATAGCCAGGTCTCACTCTTTTGTGTCCCACTTATATATCCTAACACTCCAGAGACACACCTGTTTCCAAAGCTAAAAGAATATCCAGCCCAAATCACTGAAAGGTTAAAAAGGAAAGAGTATATTAGAAGCCTTGTTCCTAGGCCATAAAGCCTCTAAAACTTCTGATCATAAACTCTAAAGACTTTTCAGGTCTACCAGGTTCATCATCCCTTTTACTCCTTTCACCCTAAAATGTAACTATTCGCTCCATCCCAACACTTTGCCTAATACCTAGTAAGTACTTTGCAGAATGAATGAAGAAAGGGACAGTTAGGTTTGCTAAATAAAAGTCACATTTGAGTCTTACATTATTTACACATGCAGATATTTCAGACATACAGATGTTTTTTCCCCTTGTGAATATGTAAACTACTTAAGGTAAGCCTAGCTCAGTGCTAGCACATAGCAGATACTCTATAAATAAATGACTGAATAAATAAATATTAGTCAATTATCTAATTCTGTTTTATCCATTAAAATCTAGTCAGGTCCTCTTTAAACAATAACAACAAAAATCTTTTTAATTATGGAAGATTTCAAACCTACACAAGTACAATAAACCCATGAATCCCTGCGTACCTATCATCCAGTTTCAACAATTATCAACCATTTTGTCATTCTTGTTTCATCTTTCCCCTGTTACAATCTCCATATGCTCTTAAGCAAATGGAAGGTTGCAACACACGTTAATCTAGTGGCATCAGACTTCAGAGTTAACAAAGGCCAAGTCCGTATATTAAAACAATCAGTGTACACCCAAGTAAAAATAACATTCCTTTTAGTTAATAAAGAGAACTCAAATCTATGGTTAGCATTGTCTAAGGGTCTACAATGTGGCTGGGATACTTATTAGGTTTGTGGCTCTGGGAAACTATTCAACCTCTTAGAGCCTTGATTGCTTCACCAGAAAAAGGAGAAACCAGGACTGCAGTGAAGATTAAATGTGGAGGATAAATACATGTAAAGCTCCTAATAGTGCACTGAATAAATGTTTCTTCTTTAAAATAGCTTCATTAAGATATAATTCACATACCAAAAAATTCACCCATTTAAAGTCTACAATACAATAGCTTTTAGTATATTCATAGAGTTGTGTGAGCATCATCACAATCAATTTTAGAAATTTTCATCACTCCAAAAGAAACCCAACACTCCTTAGCCTTCTCCCCCGCCCCTCACACACAATACCTTTATCCTCCCCAGCCCTAGGCAACCACATATCTACTTTCTGTCTCTATAGATTTGCCTACTCTGGATATTTCATATAAATGGAACCATACAACATTGTCCTTTGTGACAACAAATGTTTCTGCAACTGGATATTTCAAAAGTCAAATATGTGGTATAGACAATGCACTGAGATCAGAGAAGTAGAAAAGGCCAAATAAGGGAAAAATAAAAAAATACATAGGGGCCGGCCCAGTGGCCTAGTGGTTATGTTCGATGTTCTCTATTTTGGTGGCCTGGGTTTGGTTCCCGGGTGTGGACCTACACCACTCTCCAGTGGCCATGCTGTGGTGGTAACCCACATACAAAACAGAGGAAGACTGGCAACAGATGTTAGCTCAGGGTGAATCTTCCTCAACCAAAAAGAGGAAGATTGGCGACAGGCGTTAGCTTAGGGTGAATCTTCCTCAGAAAAAATAAATAAATTAGAAAAAAATTAGGGAAAAAAATATATAAAATGAGTATCCACTGTAAGCCAGGCACTAAGATATGCACTAGGGAATATTACTGAAGTGCTCTGGAGGTGGTAAAAGGCAGGAAAGCAGAGTACGTGTGTGTTATGTGCTAGCAGGTGGGTTGTTTGTGGAATTCTCCTCTGGGGCTTCACTTTCCTCATTTAAACAGGGAGCAAGGTCATCATGAGAATGAGGATGTGGAGTTTGCAGAGAGAACAAAGTGTGAAATAATTGTTTAGGAGAGTGGGAAAGAATGAACCAGGAAGGTATAGTGTGATTGTCTGGTAGAATTAAAGACTCACTTGAGGTTTATGGTCATGAATTTAAAACGAAATCAGTCAGCAAGGTTTTAAGTTTTTCTCTAGCAATATTTCGCTGCAAAAATGCAAATACAGCATAAGCAAAAATGCAGAAACAGAAGAGATAGATTTAACAAGGGTTCATTCATACTCATGGCTTTAACTGTACCTAATATATTAATGACTCCTAAATCTCCATTTCTAGTGCCGCTAAAAATCTCCTAACAGAAATCTCGAAGTGACTTCACAGTCAAAGCTCTAAGTGGAAGGAAGTTAGAAGGAAAAAGAACATTGTTCAACACAGGTTATAAGGAAGACATTCTACTATGTGCTTTACATATATTATCTCACATAACTCTCATAACCCTTTTCATAACAACCATCTCCATTTTACAGAAAACCAAAATTCCCAAAGACTAACATAAGGTGAAGCTGGGACTAAACCGTTAAGTTTGTATGACTCTGCAGCTCATCTACTTTTTACTGTATCATAATACTTAACTCTTCTTTTTATAAATATGGCAAGTGGGGTTAAGAGATGGTGAATGATTTGCCTAATTTGATTACAATTTCTAATGGTACAAGCACTGTCTCCCAGATGAATGCTCTTTGAGCATCACCATTGCCAAGCTCTCTTTTACACTTTCTGCGCTGTCATCTCTATGTTGAATCTGTAACTAGGTTAGGTTTTTTTCTTCAAATTTTTTCTGATACCTATTACCTTCTATCCATTTTCCTTCCCTTTGCTTTGACATTATAGTTCGGGCCCTCATCACTCATACATAGATTACTCTAACAGCCTCTTAGTTGGCCTCTATCTATCCCTCCACCAATCCATTTACATATGAGTTAGTCACTTCCTTTCTCTGAGGCTCTTCTATATAAACTGTAAACAATAAAATATCTATAGTACAGAATTGTCAAGATTAAATAAGATCAATCATATGGAATAATTATCAATAAGATCAATAATTATATACAAACTGTAAAATTGTACTCAGATGTAAGCTATTACTGCCTTAAGATTTACGAGGGCAGGGCCGGCCCCATGGCTTGGCAGTTAAGTGCACACGCTCCGCTGCTGGCGGCCCGGGTTCGGATCCCAGGCACGCACCGACGTACCGCTTCTCTGGCCATGCTGAGGCCGCGTCCTACAGCAACTAGAAGAATGTGCAGCTATGACATGCAGCTATCTACTGGGGCTTTGGGGGGAAAATAAATAAATAAATAAAATCTTTAAAAAAAAAAAGATTTATGAGGGCAGATACTACAACTTACATTTATTTCCCCTTGGCTCTAGGCATCTTGTATGTGTTCAAATACATTCTTGATTGGCTGATTTCTTGCCCATTTCCATACTCCCGCTAATATTATCTAACAGACCAATGTGATCAGGTATAATCTCCTTTATGATAAAGCCTGAACGCCAAAGCTATGGTATAATTAAGCATGGTACTTATTTAATGAGCCAGAGCTGGTGGTCTAGTGGTTAAGATTTGGCGCTCTCACTGCTGCAGCTGGGGTTTCATTTCCCAGTCAGGGAACCACACCACTCGTCCTGCATGTTGCTGTGATGCTGAAAGCTATTCCACCAGTATTCAAATACCAGCAGGGTCACCCATGGGGACAGGTTTCAGCAGAGCTTCCAGGCTAAAACACTAGGAAGAAGGACCTGGCCGCCCACTTCCAAAAAATTGGCCATGAAAACTCTATGAATAGCAGTGGAGCATTGTCTGATATAGCGCTGGAAGATGAGAGGATGGCACAAAAAGACCGGGCAGGGTTCAGCTCCGCTGTACAGAAGGTCGCTAGGAGTTGGAATCAATTCAAGGGCCCTAACAACAAAAACTTAGTAATCATAGCATGCATAGTATGACTAAGTTCTGCATAATCAAAGTAGACATGACCCTGATGAAAAACCCTGTTCTGCCACATCCATCTTCATAATAGCATTTATTCCTCAGTTCTATAATTGATTATATGCTAGTGCCCTGCTCCCCCACCTAAGTTTGTGAGGGAATATATTTCATGGTAACTAACGAGTTGGTGAAGAACAGTTCTTTATAAAAAAACTTCAGCTGATTAATACAGAAGAAACAAAAAAATTGGAATGCAACCATTTTGCAACCCCTTATGAAAAAAGTGACTAGGAAAAATCATCAATGGATGACAAAACAGTGGTTCTCAAATTCTGGCTGCACTTTAGAACCACTTGGGAACTTTTCAAATATAGCTCTGCCTAGGCCCCACACCCAGAGATTATGATTTTAGCTGGTTATGGGTAAAGTCTTATTTATATTTTGAAAAGCTCCTATGTGATCCTAACACGCAGTCAAGGTTAAGTATCACTGCCCTAAAACTATTTGGTAGATGGGGAACTTTCTAAGAAGTTCATCAGGATAATAGCACTAAATCCACTGATTAATCTTACTGCTACTAATAATGGGACCATCAGACATTATGTGCCTCCATATATGATGTAATAGGAAGAACAAGGCACCAGCTACGTGCCAAAAGAACTGAACCAGAATCTAATCAGAATGCTTGATCTAACTACCAGTCTACAGAAAATACAGGGTCACGTTAGATACTCTGAGGACGTAATCGGCCAATTCTAAAATGTAGGAAATTCAATAGGACAAATACCTTGGTCTCATCAACAAATAAACAGCATGAAAAAGTGTGTGTGTGTGTAAGGAAGTGTTACAAATTAAGAGACTCAAGTGACATATCCACCAAATGCAGTGTGTAAAAATACATGTTTGATGAACAGATGAATGAATGAATGCTAATTAGAGAAAAAAGACCAATCATTTTAAATGCTGAATTATTAAATCTTGTACTTTCAAAAGCATGGCTAGATGGCTACAGAAGCATAATAATTTTGATATGTGAATTAGTGAAATATTTATCTGTTTCTGTCATGGTCATATAGGAAATCTTCTAAAATATTTCAGTGGATTTAGGTTTGGTTTTAAATTTATATTTGTATTTGCCTTAAGATTTTGAGTAAAGAGAAAACAAAAACAAGTCATTACGTGGCAAATATAACCATTATTTTTTCTATTGGGGATGAGATACAGTTGTTCTGTATCAGAGCTGTCCAATAAAATTTTGTGTGATGATAGAAATGTTCCATATCTGTGACGTCCACAACTAGTCAGCAGCCATACATGACGACTGGGCAGTTGAAAAGTGGCTAGTGGGACTGAGAAACTGCATTTTAAATTTTATTTAATTTTAAATAATTTAAATTTAAATAGCCACATGTAGCTACCGTATCAGACAGCACAGTTCTAGATGACTAAAGCTCTCCTCTCTACCTGCAACATTTCCCCCTCTCCTTTTGACCTAATTAAATCTTAGCACATCCTCTATTATAAGATCTCACGGCACCATATGTCACAGTTGCAATGATACTTTGATTTCTGTGATTATTTGACTAATGTCTGTCTCTCCAACCTGATTATAAAATCTAAGAGGGCAGGAAATATTTATGTTCACCATTGTATTGTTCGGGCCTACTACAGTGACACTCAAATATTCGTTAAGTAAATGTTATTATTAGATAACATCGTGTAGTTAAGTTTTTGTGATATATGAAGATTTTTCATTTCTCATAGTTCCATGTGATTTGATCCAAAATTTAGATCCTCCTTTAACGCACAGACAATACATATACAAAAGTACAGAGAACTGTATCATGAACCCCCAGGGTAAACATCACCAAGCTACAGAAATGATCGACTTACTGATACCACTCTTATTTTATCCACACCCTTGCCCCTGCCTTTCCGCCTTCTGTTATTTTGAAGTAAATCCCAGATGGCATATCACTTCACCATATTATTGTGCATTTCAGTAAATATTTATAAAAGACAAGAATTCTAATTTTTGTAAATGTAAGCACTATTTACATATAAGTAACCATTATCATAACTGAAACAAGAATCATCATTTATCCAGTCAGTGTTCAAATCTCCTTAATTTTCTAATAGATTTTTTTAAACACTTAAAGAAACTGGATTATTATTCTTAGAGTCTCTCACATCATGGATTTTGTTGACTTGAATCTCCATGGCACTGTTTAACAGAACTTTTGTTCCATACTTCCCATAAACTTGGAGCTGGATCTAGAGGCTTGATTTGATTCAGCTTCAATTTTGTTGGAAAAGAATACTCTACAGGTGGTGGTGTGTACATCCTTCAAGAGGTACATAATGCTTGGTTATCTGTCTTTTGGGGATGTTGGCAGCTATTAATGATCATTGTCAGATCCATTATTTCACTAGGAGTTTGCAAAGTGATGATATTCTAATTATATTATTATTTTTTCATTTATTAGCTGGAATCCTCCAACAGAGAAAAACTTTTTGGTTAATCAGAGATAATGTTCATATGTGAAAGGCAGATTAAATGCTCAGTTCTTCCTTTTACCACTTTCAAATATTTAGTTGGTTCTCTAACACTCTCCAGGTGTGACCAATAATTTTTTTTAGTATCATTATTACACACGGATTTTTAGTAAGTTTGATGTGCTTCACTCTATTACAATTGGTATTATTACTGATGTTCAAATTGTCCCCTTCTTTGGACAGTGAGAGCCTCTTCAAGTTAGCCTCTGAGTCCTTTTGATATCACTCGTCTGTAACGCCTTTACAAGATGTCCAGTCTCATCATGTATTATTTCCCGCCCTACACCTGGAATCAGAAATTTCTCCAAGGAGTGCTAATGGTACTTAAGACCACAACCTGGGCCCCCAGGCATGCTGATTTCTACTAGGTTGATCATTACCCATAGGACTTTTGAGTGGGTAGAGCTGGTAAGTCCAACTCCCCCTCCTTTTTTTTTCCAAGAGAAAATATAACAAATTCATATTATTTATTTCAAATTCAAGATTATAGGATTTTCCCATTGAAATTATAGCTGGCTTCTTAGCAGAAATTGACAAGCTGATACTTCCAAAATTCACAGGGAAATGTAAGGGATCCAGAATAGCTAAAACAATCTTGAAAAAGAAGAAAGTGGAGAATTTATGCCTCCAGATTTCTATTACAATGCGACAGTAATCATGACAGTGTGGTATGTCATAAGGATAGACATAGATCAACAGAATAGAACCAAGAGTCCAGAAATGCACCCTCACATTTACAGTCAATTGATGTTTTTTCTTCTTCAAAATTTCAAAAATACCTTCATTGAAAGTTTCATTCCAAAAAGTTAATGAGAAATTAAAGATATGACATACCTTAAATAAAACTACATGACATAAACAAAAGTTCACCAAGTTAATGGCCTCTCAGTCACCCCCATATCTACCTTCAAAGGAAGGCCCCCATCTAGGTCCTTCCCAAAGTTGAAAGGACTGTGAGGGGTTTTCTGGTGAACTACTACATTATTTCCTTAAATAGCCAAGAGAAACTACAATTAAAATTACTGAAAAACCTTGCCAAATTCTGAAGGACACCAGAGCTACACTCACTACTTTAAACTCGACTTGGATCCTGCAGATAGAATCCTGGGAGAACTGGCAAATGCTGACTTTGGGTGAGAATTTTTATAAATGACATCTCTCCTGGATCACTATCTGTAGTGCCCAGACAAGAGACGGAAATAAAATTTCTTGTTGTCCCTTCCTTTCCAAATCCAGACCAATTAGTTATTGATCCTTCCTCTCCCAGGATTAGCTATTGCCTTCTCGCTTGTCTTGTTTTTTTTTTCTCCTTTGTTTTTTTTTCACTGATGTCATAATAGTTTATAACATTGTGAGATTTCAGTTATACATTATTATTTGTCAGTTACCATATAAATGCGCTCCTTCACCCCTTGTGCCCACCCCCCAACTCCCATCCCCCTGGTGACCACCAAACTGTTCTCTCTGTCCCTGTGTTAGTTTATGTTCCACATATGAGTGAAGTCATACAGTGTTTGTCTTTCTCTGTCTGGCTTATTTCGCTTAACATAATACCCTCAAGGTCCATCCATGTCGTTGCAAATGGGACGATTTTGTCTTTTTTTATGGCTGAGTAGTATTCCATTGTATACATGTATACCACATCTTCTTTATCCAGTCATCTGTCGATGGACACTTGGGTTGCTTCCACTTCTTGGCTATAGTGAATAACGCTGCAATGAACATAGGGGCTCATATGCCTCTTTTGATTGTTGATTTCAAGTTCTTTGGGGAAATACTTAGAAGTGGGACAGCTGGACCATAAGGTATTTCTATTTTTAATCTTTTGAGAAATCTCCATACTGTTTTCCATACAGGCTGCACCAGTTTGCATTCCCACCAGCAGTGAATGAGGGTTCCCTTTTCTCCACATCCTCTCCAACACTAGTTATTTTTTGACTTGGTGATTATAGCCACTCTCACAGGTGTAAGGTGATATCTTAGTGTAGTTTTGATTTGCATTTCCCTGATGATTAGTGATGCTGAACATCTTTTCATGTGCCTATTGGCCATCTGTGTATCTGCCTTGGAAAAATGTCTGTTCATATCCTCTGCCCATTTTTTGATCGGGTTTTTTGTTTTTTCATTGTTCAGGTGTGTGAGTTCTTTACATATTATGAAGAGTAACTCCTTGTTGGATATATAATATGCAAATATGTTCTCCCAGTTGGGGGGCTGTCTTTTCATTTTGATCCTGGTTTCATTTGCCTTGTAGAAGCTCTTTAGTCTGAAGTCCCACTTGTTTATTTTTTCTTTTGTTTCTCTTGTCTGAGCAGACATGGGATTCGAAAAGATCCCACTTTGTCTGATGTCAAAGAGTGTTCTGCCTATATTTTCTTCTAGGAGTTTTATAGTTTCAGGTCTTACCTTCAAGTCTTTGATCCATCTTGAGGTAATTTTTGTGTATGGTGAAAGATAATGGTCTACTTTCATTCCTTTGCATGTGGTTGTCCAGTTTTCCCAGCACCATTTATTGAAGAGACTTTCCTTTCTTCATTCTATGTTCTTAGCTCCTTTGTTGAAGATTAGCTGTGCATGTATGTGTGGTTTTATTTCTGGACTTTCAATTCTGTTCCATTGATCTGTATATCTGTTTTTGTACTAGTACCATGCTGTGTTGATTCTTATAGCTTTGTAGTATATTTTGAAGTCAGGGATTGTGATGCCTCCAGCTTTGCTCATTTTTCTCAGGATTGCTTTAGCTATTCAGAGTCTTTTGTTGCCCCATATGGATTTTAGGATTCTTTGTTCTATTTCTGTGAAGAATGTCATTGAGATTCTGATTGGGATTGCATTGAATCTGTAGATTGCTTTAGGTAGTATGGACATTTTAACTGTGTTTTTCTTCTAATCCATGTGCATGGGATATCTTTTCATATAGTCAATTGATTTTTAATGAGGGTGCCAAGATTAATCAATGGGAAAAGAATGGTTTTTTTCAACAGTGCTAGGATAACTAGATAACCATATGCAAAAGAATGATGCTGGGTCCCTATCTCACATCATAGACAAAAATTGACTCAAAATGTATCAAACACCTAAATGTAAGAGTTAAAAGTATAAAACTCTTAGAAAAAACACAAGAGTAAATCTTGGTGACTTTGATTTAGGCACAGCCTTCTTAGATAAGACAATAAAGGCCCAAACAACAGACAGAAAAAATAAAATGAACTTCATCAAAATTAAACTTGTGTGCTCCAAAGGTCATCATCAAGAATGTGAAAACAGAGCCAGCCCTGATGGCCTAATGGTTAAAGTCCAGCACGCTCCACTTTAGCGGCCTGGGTTTGGTTCCCAGGCACAGAACTATACCACTTGTCTACCATAGCCATGCTGTGGCAGCGGCTCACATAGAAGAACTAGAAGGACTTACAACTAGAATATACAACTATGTACTGGGGCTTTGAGGAAGGAAAAAAAACAGAGAGGAAGATTGGCAACAGATGTTAGCCAAAGCAAATCTTTCACAGCAAAAAACCAAAAACCCCCACACTCAAAAAAAGAATGTGAAAAGACTACCCACAGAATGGGAGAAAATATTTAGAAATCACATATCTGATAAGAGACTTGTACCTAGAATACATAAAGAATCTTAAAACTCAATATAAAAAGACAACCCAGTTTAAAAAATGGGCAAAGGATGTGAACAGACATTTCTCCAAGGAAGATATACAAATAGCCAATAAGTATATGAAAAGATGCTCAACATCATTAGTCAGGGAAATGCAAATCAAAACCACAATGAGATTCTACTTCACTCTAGGAGACAAATAACAACAGTGTTGGTGAGAAACCGGAACCATCATACAGTGCTGAGTGGAATGTAAAACGGTACATCTGCTCTGGAAAACAGTCTGGCAGTTCCTCAGAAGGTTGAACATAGTTACCATAGGACCCAGCAATTCCACTAGCACACAAATTTTGTTCATGGCAGCACTATTCATACTAGCTAAAAAGTGGAAACAACCTCAAATGTCTATCAACTGATGAATGAATAAATAAAATATGGCATAGCCATACAATGGAATATTATTTGGCGATAAAAAGGAATGAAATACCACTATATGCTACAACATGGATGGACCTTGAAAACATTATGCTAAGTGAAAGAAGTGAGTCACAAAAGGCCACATATTGCACGAATCCATTCATATGAAATGTCCAGAACAGGAAAATCAATATATAGAGGAAACAGATCAATGGATATGTAGGGTTGGAGGGGGATGAGAGAAAAAAGGAGTAACTGCTACAGTGTATGAGGGTTGTTTTGGAGCTAAAGAGAAAGTTCTAAAATTGATTGTGATGATTGCATAATTGTAAATATACTAAAAAGCACTGAACTGTACACTTTGAATAGGTGAATTGTATCTCAGTAAGGTTGTTATTAAAAGAATAAATTCAAGATAAATTTCTATCTTTATGTATACACATACACAAGATCATGGTGTTTTACTTAAGTCTTTTGATTTTACGTTTGTATTTCTTTTACCCTGAAAACCTTGGTTCCTAATAACATTAATATGATTACTTTTTTAAATCTATACCTACATCTGTATCTATACAAATAAAAATAGTACCTGAAAACAATATTAATATTACCAAAATTAGTAAAAATAGTGTAAGTTTTTTTTTTTGTAGTTCTTTTTATTCCTAAGCAGTATCCCAACCAGGGAAGCATAGTCAAAATACTGCGCTGTAAAGTTATTTGATATTGTTCCTGAGTTTTTAAGTCACCAACTTATACACATTAGGTTTGTTTGTTTCATTTTAGCTATTTTTTAAGGATCACATTCCCCCTCTCCCATTTCAATTTAATTTTGTTTTATAATTATGTAAAATATTTACATGGTTACAATGTCAAAACAAGGTATGTATATTCAGATAAACCTAGTTTCCATCCTTGTCTCCTCCAATCTGTTTTTTTCTCTTCTCCTACTGATAACTATTTATTTATTTTATGGTTTATTCCTTTATTTTAAAACAAATTATAAGCAAATATATAAATACATAAATTATAGCCTACTATATACAATTGACACTGCCTTTTTTTAAAACATTATATCCTGGACATCACTGTATATAGAGAAGTATTCATTCCAAAAGTTGCAAAAATGCAAAAAATTTTTTCAAGATATTTAATAGCAATAGTCCAGAAGGTCACAGTATGATTTTCATTCTGTGAAAATGAAAATTCATTCCTTTTTTCAGCTGTATAGCACTCCAATGTGTGAGCCTGAACATCCACAGTATGGATGTACTATAATTTATTCAGCCAGTTCACTACCAATAGACATATAGGTTGTCTTCAGTATTTTGATATTACTACAAACAGTGCTGCTGTCTTTTCATATTTTGCCCGTATATCTTTGGGATAATTTTCTAGATGTGAGAATGTTGAGTCAAAGGGCAAACCCATGGGTAATTTTCCTTGATATTGTCAAATTCCTCTCCATAGAAATGGTTTCATTTTGCATTCTCACAAGCTCATTTCTCAGTAGCTCAATCAAAAGAAAATGTTGTGGAACTTTTGGATTTTTGCCAACGTGATAGGAGAAGAATGGTATCTCAGTGTAATTTTAATTTGAATTTCTCTTACTATGAGTTAAATTGAACATCTTTTCATATGTTCAAGAACTATTTGCATTTGTTTTTCTGCTGATCTCTTTAGTCCATTTTTCTATAGAGTTGTTGGTCTTCTCTCTCTTTTAAAAGTTCTTTATATATCAGGGATAATAATAAGTGGCAAATATTTTTTCCAATTTTTCTTTTTTTTTTTTTTACTTTGCTCACAATTTTTTCTTCCCAAAGTTTTTCTTTTAATTTATGTAATTGTAAGGAATCAGAATTGGCCACCTCAAAATATGTCTCTTTGCCTTGATTATGTTCACGAACAAAAGACTCTGAAAAAAACTCTGGCCTCCCCCCAACTGACTGCCTAAAAGAAATTTAAGATAGAAGGCCTGTCCCCAGAACAGGCCATCACCACAGATAACTCTGGGTATCAATAGACTGGGAGGGTCCTTGCTAAGCCCATTCTTATCAAAGTTCTGTTTATCAAACATTTGCTTTTCCATTTCCATGTGAATTGCTTTCCTCCCCTTTGAAGTCCCAAACCACCCCCCCCCACAACATCCGCCTTTGTCTTTAGCTGAAGATGGTATTTAAGATGAGAGCCTCTGCCATTTTGGCGAGTTGCTCAGTTTTCCTGAGTGTCTCCCATGTAGACATGTTATAAAGCTTTGTTTGATTTTCTCCTGTTATTCTATCTCATGTCAGTTTAATTCATAGCCCAGCGAGAAGGACCCAGAGTGGGTAGAGGATACGTCTTCCTCCCCTACATAATCAAATTTATCAATCCTTTCCCTTATTGTTTCAGATTTTGAGTTATAGTTGGGAAAAATTTCACCATTTCTAAGATACGGAGGAATTACCCATGTTTTCTTCTATTATTTATATGGATTCACTTTTTTGAGTCACTTGAAATTTATCTTGTGTATGGTGTGAAGAATGGAATAATTTTTGATTTATACTAATATATTTGAGTAAGGGTAGTCCTTTGCTGGCTTTACAGTCTATGCATATGTATTTATTCACCCAGTCTAGGAAAAAACATCATGCATTGCTCCGAGGCTAGAGAATTTTATATTCCATGTTAGAAAATAAAAAGTTCCATTTTCACAGAATGAAATCATATTGTGACCTTCTGTACCATTGCTATTAAATATTTTGAAAGGCTTTTTACATTTTTGCAACTATTGGAATAAACCACATACTTTCTTACTGATTGTGCCAGGTAAGATAAAATTAAGCCAAAGATAACCAATTCCTGGATTAAAGACACTTATTAATTAATATTAAGGTTAAAAAGTGAAAATTAAGATTAAATGAGAACATTACTCAGGATAAGTGCTCAATATCTTTTTAACTGAAATTTAATCAGTGCGAATCTGTGGCTAGTTCTTGTTACCTTGGAGAAAAATAAAAAGAGCCGCTAAGCCTTCAAGGTTCAGTTTTGCAGATGCGTTAGGAATATCACCTATCATTATTAATGTTGTCAACTTTAAATTAATCCTTCACACTGACATTATGTGATAAATGTATATTGGTATCTTCACGAAAAAATTAAATGGCTGAGTCAGTAGCACAATTAGAACTTACACCAACTAGAAATTAACACCAAAGCTTATTTTGGTTTTCTTTGTTTTATAATTTTATTTATTTTTTCCCCCAAAGCCCCAGTAGATAGTTGTATGTCATAGCTGCACTTCCTTCTAGTTGATCAAAGCTTATTTTGTTACCCAGAGGAAAATATACAATATTGCAAATAATTTAAATTAGATATTATTTAAATTCACGTCTACTACATGGTAAGTTCTGAAGAAATTTTTTAAAATAATCAAAATTTCTAGATGAGAAAAATAGAGCAGATTGTAAATGTGAGGTCTCTAGGATAATAAAGTCTTACTCTTTCACTTTAACCACTCAAGCGTAGGGTGAGGAAAGAAAGATGATGACATCAATAGATAACCTTTAGTCTCATTTTGGCTATTGGATCCAACCTTCTCCTTAAGCAAACCTCCTTAAGCAAACGTCAACTTGATCACAAGAACAAAAACAGGGCCTGAACTTCAGCATTTTAAATCTCCCTCTTTCAGGTAGTGATGTTAATGAGCTGGGAAATAATCAGGGAATAGGGAGAAAGAGAGATGGAAAAGTCCTAGATGACATTTAATTCACTACTGGCTATTGAAAAAATTTCATTTTATAGATAAAGAAGTTATAGCTCAGAGTTTGTGACCTGAACAAAGTTACACAGCTGGTTAACGGCAAAGCCAAAACCAGGTTTCAGGTCTTCTGACTCTTGAGTCAAATGCTCTTTCCAGTATGCCATTCAACTGGTCAGATTAGATAACTGAAAAAAAAAAAATGTGAAGGTAGCTCAACGTCAATATGTATTCTATATCAGCTTAGAAGTTAAACCCAGTTTTAAACATTAAATTTCATTCTTTTCTATTATTTAAATTACTGAGAAAACGCAATATGAAAATTCAATTGTTTTTACCTCTGCCTAACATATTCTTTTTCTCTACATTTAATCTTAGGAAGTAAGTACTTTTCTAATGGAAAATTATTACCTTATTGCATGTAAAACTCTCCATCAAAATAAAATTCTGTAAACATTACTTATAGGTAGGAAACTAAAAGGATAATTCTATTATAGGATCCACCCTAAATATATTGAACATTTCATAATCATTTTAATTAATTTAATTTAATTAATTAATCATTTCAGATGGGAAAATTGAAGCTAAGGTCAAATTCAAGTTTAAAAAGTACTAAGTACCTACTATGGGTCAGGTATAGGTGCTAGAGTCAGAGGATAAACTACCAAATCAAAGTCAAAAACAAGTATTTCTAACCTTTGGGACCAAGCTCATTTAGGCCATACTCCTTATCAAAGAAAGTTAAATCTCAGCGGCCTCCTATACAATTATTCAATATTTTTGATGAAAGTAGGACTTCACAGAGTTTTTCCAAAATGCAAGACAAAGATCTAAACTCAAAAAAAATTCTTCTAAAGTTTCTCAAATTACTGAGGACACTATTAAATTATATTGATAGATGCTAACTCCAGTTTTATGAATTCTCAATGGTAAGATCATCTTATTTCAATAACATAGCATTTATAGTACTCCAAAATACCTTTAGAGATAGAACCTGGATCCCGAATTACCTGTTTGAAATGAAAACTGTCCAAATCTATCCAAAGTTTCTCTCTTTCCTAAGTTTGGGAAATTGCTCATAAGAAAAGGAGACATGTACCTTTCCATGACAGCTAGGCACTCCTTTCTCCAGGTAAATCGACTCCCTCGTCGTAATCGGAAGGTGCCAGATGTGGCAGAGACTGGGGGAGGTGTTTGTCTCCATTCTGGGTCCTCTATTGGAATGGGGGCTGGTCTCATACTTAGCGTAGCCCCTGAAAGAAACAAGACATTTTTAGCAAATATCTTGCGATTTATTAAAACCACTGTGACAAATACATCAAGAAATCAATAATAAACTTTTGCCCCTCCACTGAAATTTGTAGGTCAAATATATTTGATATTTATATTTTTAAAAAATTATTTGACCAAAATAAAAATTCGAAGAGACAAGTCTCTTCCTTATAAAGTCCATTATTAATTATTTTAAAATGTGATTTTTTTTTTCCAGTTTTGTCATTTGTCTTTTATCTTTGTTTATGTCATTTTTCAAAACAAAGCCCAAAACCTATCTCTTTAGGGAAATAGGGAAATATGGTCTTTGGCCCAGTGACAACTTAATTAGAGTTATCTTCCTCTAAAAAAATCTTTCTTGGGGCTGGCCCCTGGCCTCGTGGTTAAGTTCAGAGTGCTCTGCTTTGGCAGCCTGGGTTCGATTCCTGGACGCAGACCTACACCATTCGTCAGTGGCCATGTTGTGGTGGCGACCCACATACAAAACAGAGGATTGGCAAGAGATGTTAGCTCAGGGCGAATCTTCCTCAGGAAAAAAAAAATCTTTCTTGAAATTCCTATTTGACAGTTTTAATCTTTTTGAACAATACACCCTATATGTTCAGAATCTTTCATTACCATTCAAAGGACTTTCGTTTATTGAGAAAATGGAACCCTCAAAGAATGTACGCAGGTAAGAGATGAATTTAAAATAACCCTAATTGCTGTAAACTCTCAAAAAAAAAAAAAAAGTCAAATATAGCCTCAAAGAAAATAAGATGATATTTGATATGCTTTTAGTCTACTAACTAAATCAGATCTCTATAGGTCTATTACCTGTTAATGCTATACTATCTTCTGTAATCTCTTGAACATAATAAAAAACCAATAAAAAAATGTATAATTGAGATATTTTACTAACTTACACTAGACTTTTCTCAAATAACCTAAACTGGTGATGATGCATGTATTCATTCATTCACCATTTACCAAATCCTTTTTATTTTATTTTATTTATTTTTCTTTTTTCTCCCCAGAGACCCAGTACATAGCTGTATATCCTAATTGTAGATCCTTCTAGTTCTTCTATGTGGGACACCACCTCAGCATGGCTTGCTGAACAGTGAGTAGGTCCGCGCCCAGGATCCGAACCGGCGAACCCCAGGCTGCCGAAGTGGAACATGCAAACTTAACTGCTACGCCACTGGGCCAGTCCCTCAAACCCTTTTTACATGGCTTGCTCTAGGCTAGAAGCTATGAATAAAACAAGGCAAGCAATGTTGTCTCAGGCCGCTATAGATTCATTTCAAAGAATTAAATATAACGTGGTATGCTTTCACAGAGTTCAGTCCCTGGCTCTCCCACTATTCTTTCATTCTTTACAGTGCATCTCCCCACAGCATAATTATGATCATATCTCTCTGTTAATCAAAACCCTTCAAAAAGTTCCCTTTGCCTATGGAATAAAATCCAAACTCTTAACATAGCCCTAGAAAGACAGGTTAGAACATGTTAGAATTATGTGGAATAACGCACATATTAATAAATATATATTTCTTTCCTCATAGAAAGAATCATACTTTACTTATTGTACCTTGCAATTAATACCATGGGTAGTGTTTCTACTTCAGTATACAGATCTATTTGTAGATCGCCCTTTAATGGCTACATCTTTATATACATTCTCTTATACCTATGCCCAATATTTTAACCAATCCTGATTTTCCTCTCCAAACCTGTTGTCCTGTATTCTTTCCCATCTGAATAAATGGCATCCCTATTTTTCAAACTGTTCAGTTCAAAAATTTCAGATTCTTCTTTGACTTCTCTTTCTTCCACATGCTACATATCCAATCCACATGCAAATCCTGTCAATTTTATCTTCAAAATATATCTATAATCAGACCAATTTGTATTACTTTCACTGTTACCATTTTAGAACAAGCCAGCCTCATCTCTCCTAAGTATAATTTCCCAGGATAGGTTCCAAAGATAGCCCTTCACAATAAGTCACATCTCCTGGTAATCACGTCCTTGAATCTGGGCTGGTCTCCTGATACATTTTGACAAGAGAAAATGGAAATAGTTTGAGGCTAGGTCATAAGAAGCTTTGCAACTTCTTACTAGATCTCCTGGAATGGTGGCTCTGGGGGAAGCCAGCTGCCATATAAGAAGTATGACTAACCTGAAACCACGATATTGAAAGGAAGCCCAAGCTAGCCATGTGGAGTGAAAGGTGCCCAGCTGGCCCCCAGGTGCTCCTGTCAAACCTACCCAGATGCCAGATATTTGAGGAAAAAAGCCATTTTGGACATTCTAGCAGGAGCTGACACCATGTGGAGAACTGTAGAACCCAGCTGACAGACAGAAATAAGGCCTTAGGCATACAGTCCCAATACAGCTATGTGGCAGCCAGCCTCCAAGGTGGTTCCTAAGGATCCCAGCCTCCTGGTATTCACTCGGTTGTGTAGCTGCTTCTCATATTGTACCAGGATTAGTCTGTGTGACCAGTAACGTGGTAGAAGTGATAGCATGTCACTTCCGGGATTAGATTATAGAATACGCTGTAGTGTCTCTGTCTGTCTTAGTTGCTCTGTCTCTTGGATCACTTGCTCAGGGGAAAGCTAGCTGCCATGTTGTAAGGATACTCAGGGAGCCCATGGTGAGGTCCATGTGGAGAGGACCTGATAGCACTGGCCAGTAAAGAACTAGGGCCTGCCAACACTCACATGAGTGACCTTGGAAGTAGACTGTCAAGCCCCAACGACTGCAGCCTGGCCTCATCTACAACCTCATGAGAACTCTGAGCCAGAATCATCTTAGCTTAGCCACTCCTAGATTCCTGACCCACACAAATTGTGAGATAATAAATGTTTGTTGTTTTCAGTTGCTAAGGTGTGGGTAATCTGTTGCATAATAATATAGACCTAATGTAAGACATCACAATCATTTCCAGTTGTTTACTTCCCCATGTTCCCCAATGCACTATTATAAGTATTACTAATTATTCACATTTATAAATTTGTCAGGCAAAAAAATTTCCCTTTAATACAGAGATTTCATTATTATTAAGAATGAGCATCTTTTCCTGTTTACTAACCATTATGTATCTTTCCTTGTGAATTTATATATTTTGTCCTTTTTTTCTTCTGAGTTATTGATTTTATTGGTGTGTAGAAATCATACCAATTGCTAGTCATATAGATTGCAACTATTTTTTTTCCAGTTTGTCGTTTGTCTTTATTTATGGTGTGCTTTGTGATCTTAATTTTATGTAGTCAAATCTGTCAATCTGTTCTTTTTTTCTTTTTTTTTGTGAGGAAGACCAGCCTGAGCTAACGTGCGATGCCAATCCTCCTCTTTTTGCTGAGGAAGATTGGCCCTGGGCTAACATTCATGCCCATCTGCCTCTACTTTATAGGACGACGCCATAGCATGGCTTGACAAGCAGTGCTTCGGCGAGCCTGGGATCCAAACCTACGAACCCCTGGCCGCTGCTGCGGAGCGTGTGCATTTAACCGCTATGCCACTGGGCCGGTCCCTGTCAATCTGTTCTTTTGCGGTCAATGTGTTTTGTATCATTCAGAATACTTTTATAGCTCCCATTTTTGTTTAAACCCTTAATAGATATATGATTTCCTGTTGTGTGTGATGTAAATATTTAACTTCTTCCTCAAATGGATGAATGTGTCGTCATACAATATTTTAGAGATCCGTGGCTTAAAACGTGTGGCAAACTATGGCCTGCTGCCATAGTTTAAATAAAGTTTTACTGGAAGACAGCCACATTCTTTCATTTACATGTCACTTTTTTGTACTACAATGGCAGAGTTGAGTAGTTGTGACAGAGACCCCAGAGCCTGCAAAGCTTAAAATATTTACTATCTGATCCTTTACAGGAAGTTTACTGACCCCTGGTTTAAAAAATTCCTGGCCTACACACTACGAACCTCTAAACTGAAACCCTTCTTCAGACAGTTTAAGAAAGAGGATTTTATTCTGCCAAAATAACTTGGCAATTAGGTCTGGGCCTAATTCAAAGTTAACAAAGTTTAGACAGAAGATGGAACTATCAGGTTGGAGGGTTTCAAAGTCTTTGTTTTGGTACTTTTCTGAACACAAGCAAGAATTACAGCATAACAAGGGCTTTAGAATCTACCTAAGTTAGATTATATAAATTTTGGTCTACAGCCATGATAAAAGGTCCAAAACAGAGACTAGCGGCTATCATGGCTGATCAAAAGAGAGGTAGAAGCAGACCAGGCAAGGCAGTGGGTCCTCTCATCCAAGGCCTGGCTCTGGTGAAAGGACAGAAAGTTTCAGGGCTTCTGTGGATGGAGGATAGGGAATATGTCAGTGAATTCCAACTAGTAGGCCATATCTATAACCATGGCATGCTTTCTTAGTTAAGTAGAATGATAAATGGGCACAAATAAAACAAACGAACATAAAGAATCCTAACTCAATCATACACTTGAAGGAAATAAACCAACTGATAATAAGGCTTCTTTCTTGGCATTGGGGTTTATTGGTAATATAACCATGCTTCTTTATAATATTCTATATTCTCTAGATTTTCTACAAAAAGGAAATTTAGATGAAATAAAATTGGTCAGGAAGGAAAAGAAAGAGGGAGAGAAGGAAGGAGGGAAAAAAAGAAAAGAGAGAAGTAAAGTAGTGGCCTGGTTACTTTAAAAGAAATCAAAGCAATTTATGCACAGAAGGTGAAAACTGAATAATTTCAAATTTGTAAACATACTTAATTTGAAACATAATATCATCACGTTACTTTTGAGGGGCTTTTTTTCCTTGCTCATTTTTCTTTTTCAATGTAGCAGTACTTAAAAATAGCACAAGAAGCACTCTGGAAACACTCCAATAAACACAGATTTGTTCTAGAAACTTAGTTCTTCTTGCTTTGGTTGAAAGAGATGGAGAGCAATGAATAATGAACCCAAGCAACGAACCCAAGAATGGGTTCAAAATTACTGCCTTCGACAGAAATACAAAGATACTAGAATGTAGGAACAACGTATATAAGACTTTAAACCCCACTGAAGTAAAATATAGGAGTTCTGGGTTGGCTAAAGAACTTACTTTTTTTTTTCCTTACAGGAAATGTGTTGCCTATTTTCTTTAGAGAAAGATTTTTTCCATTATATCTAGGCTTCCATTAAGACAAAATTTTGCACATTTATCTAGCAAGTTTAAACCTAAGAGGGGAAAAAAACCTCTTCCTAATTTGCTGATAGATTTTAAAATTTTGGTAAATGTTCACTTTGTATATATGATAATTTTCTTGATTATCAGGGTTACTTCTTTTTTTTCTGGGTGAGCCTTTGCCAATCAGCTAATAAAAGAATGACTACAAGAAAGTCATTGCTACTTCGTTCATAGAAACTAGCTTCTCCAAAAGTAATTTCTCATCTTCCCCCATGTCACATACATGATTTCCATGAGGCTCTGACACTCTGCAACAGTGAAGGAAGGAGGCATTACTTCTGATCTCCAAATTTACTTCATGTGCTTGCTGCATAAGCCTCTTGGCAAACTTTATTTAATTGTTTAATTTAGAAATACGCAGAATCAGTGACACGAGCCAAGAGGAACTCAGCAAACCCTGTCTGCTATAGCAATGTTTAAATCAGACAAGGGAAAAGATTGTTGAGCTTAACATGATTATATAAAGGGACTTCTGATGTCAACCATGCTGAATTTAGTACTCACTTCTTTAAAAAATAGGCATTTTCTTATAAATCTTTTCATAAGAAACAAGATAAACTCTATTTGATCAGTTTCCATCAGACTATTTTATTCATACGCCTTGGCAGGCTTAGGGTTATGCTGGGAAATTCTGATGATGGCTCTGTTTATCAGAGAACTACACTATATCTATATCTACCGGATTATCAGTAAAAATAACCTAAATATCCACTCTATTATTTTTCTTGCTGGGTCCACTTAAAGAGAGACAAAAAAAGAAAAAAAAAAAAAAACCCAAAACCCCACATCCAAATGGATCCAGAGTGAAGAGGTTGAAAAAGAGAACTTCCATCAAAGGATACAGAGAGAAGTACACTGAGTCCAAGGAATAGAGGCAGACTGTACAAACATTTTTTGTTTGTTTTCTAAATGCTTAAATTTAGAGAAAAGAGAAAAAGCACTTTTTCACTTTGTAATTTTCCATTTTTTCTCAGAATATATGCAAAGGGATGGTATGATTTACATTTCTTCTAATAAGCTATCTGTCTTGGACAGAGAAAAATTCATAAAATAAAAGAATTGCCTATCAATAAAAATCACTAACATCTTATTTTTTACCTAACTGCCTCTCAAAAGCAGGTCTGGACTATGTAAACCTAGGCTCTTCAGTTTTTTATATCTTGAAAGCCATTAACAAGACGGATTAATTTCTTTTTTGCCTCCCTCCTTCCCTTCCTTCTCTCCTTTCTTTCTCTCTCTCTCCTTTCTTTTCATTACACTTTATATGTATTTTTCAAATATATACTACAAAGTACATGCTACAAAACTTAGAAAGACACAGAAGGTTATATAGTTAACAGTCTCCCTGCCACTCCTGTACTCCCATCTCTCAGTTCCCCTCCACAGAGCTATTCTTATCAGCTCCTAATACAGCCTTCCAGAGATGTTCTATGTTTATATAAACATATATGTGTGTATGGGTATACGTATTCCCCCTATATAAAATGACAATATACTCTATCCATTGTTTTGTGCCTTACTTTATTCACTTATGAATTTGATACTACCACATAAATTCAATTCATATGAAGCTGCATTAAAAAAAAAAAAAGCTATATAGCCTTCCACTATACAGATAATACCACAATTTATTTAACCAGTTGTCAACTGAAGGACATTTAAGTGGATTCCAATCATCTCTGCAATGACTTGCAAAGAAGATTCTGATGTACTACAAGCAACAGTGGATAAGCTGTTCTTAGATGCTAATGGGGTTCATCTTATCCAAACCTATTAGTAGTTCCAAAGCATCCATGGAATAAGAAGAAGCAATACAATTCTTTAGCTAAAATCAAAGGCTAAAAGTCAGCAAAATAAAACTGCATTTACCTAGAAAGAATTCTATACCATATTAGCTCTTATAACAAAGGTGAAAATGCAAAGAAAAACTTTAAAAATTAAATTTCAATTGCTAACATCCAATTACTGCTGCAGCAACGAAAACTACCAATTGACAATTATGAATTTATCCTCTTTTCTTCAGCTAACTTTAAATTACATCCTCCAGAAAACTTAACTAGAAAAAACTGGGAACCAGTATGGATTCAGTTTTCAAATAAAAAATAGCAAGTCTTTTAAAAAGGGGACAATTGATATGTAACTTCATGGAAAAGCAAACTCATATAATTAGAAGAACTTATTCTTAAAAAGAGGCATTTTCTCCTTAAGGAAAACAGCTCCTAATCAACAGCTGAATGGATGCTGTTAGTCCTTTCCCATTTTTCCTATTTCAGTGCACTAGTTTCACCTTCCTCCAATTTCCTGATGACAAGTGAACCTAGCCCTGGTTCCAAGATAAATTAAAAAATATTTATTTAATATTTAAGAAATGTTTAATATTTAAAAATATTTAATATTTAAGAAATAAGAGTAAAAATAAAAATAAAACAACAGTTTTTTAAAAAACAGCTTCAGAAGAACACTATATCACCTCAGTAATAAAAACAGGATTCCAACAGTAATAGTAGTATTCCACAGTCGGCAGTGCTATCAGATCAGTTACAACAATGCTGCTGTGGCCTGTGAGCTGCACCTTAGTCCTCCTTCCTGTTTCTAGTGAATTCATTTTCCTGGTATCTTAGTCTCTGCCTGGGATTGGAAACTCCAGGGTGCGAATTTAGCCTCACCAACTGTGATTAGATTGTATGTCAAGGCACTGTTCTAAATGCCAAATCCAAGAGACAAAAATTCCTTCTCTTAGGGAGGCTGAGTGCCTGACACAGTTGACCAGTGTTTGTCCCTCACATTCTTCATTGCTCTGACCTATACATTTTGGAATATCCTGCTAATCCCTCTGATGCTCCCCTCGGTAGCCAATTGCTGGAATGTAAACAGGCTTATGAAACCCCTGGGCACAGTTCCTTATTTACCTAGCCAAACTCCTGCTATCTAAGCTGCTCTACTAAGCAGAACAAGTGCCAAATTTTTGTCCCTCCCCATCTGATTTGCTCTGCTATGAATCATGGGAGAAGTGATGTCTTTGGAAAGACTGATTAGAGCTGAGTTTGAAGTGTTGCTTCAACTATGATATATCCTACAGCTGTGTTGCCCTATAGGGTAGCCACTAGCCACATGTGGCTACTGAGCACTTGAAATGTAGCTGATTGGAAATCATATGTGCTTTAAGGGTGAAATACACATTGGATTTCAAAGAATCATACAAAAGGGAGGGAGGGAGGGAGGGAGGGAGGAAGGAAAGAAATCTCAATAATTATTAAAAGTATTGATTAAATGTTGAAATGTTAATTCATATCTTAAATAAAATATATTATTAAAATTAATTTTAGCTATTTCTTCTTACATTTTAAAATGTGGCTACTAGATAATTTAAAATTACATATGTCATTCACATTATATTTCTACTGAACTGTGTTACTTCAGAACATTTAAGTGAGCCAGCTCCGTGGCTTAGCAGCTAAGTGCGCGCGCTCCGCTGCTGGTGGCCCGGGTTCGGATCCCGGGCGAGCACCGACGCACCACTTCTCTGGCCATGCTGAGGCCACGTCCCACATGCAGCAACTAGAAAGATGTGCAACTATGACATACAACTATCTATGGGGGCTTTGGGGGAAAAAAAAAAAGGAGGAGGACTGGCAATAGATGTTAGCTCAGAGCTGGTCTTCCTCAGGAAAAAAAAAAAAAAGAACATTTAACTAATGGCAGCAACAATAGAGTCATTATTTTGAGAGGTTTGCTTGTATATCTAGATATCACTAGAAAAATATCTAAAAATGAAAATTCTTCCTCGCAGAAAAACTGCCAACTAACAAATGTTGAAGGAATGCTTGATTAGATTATCACTATTTTGCAATCCCCATTGAAATAACTGATTCAGGTAGGCATCATCAATGGATGCTAAGACCAGTGGCAAAGGTTGTTGTGGAAGAGGATATTAATCCAGTGGCAAAATCATGCCCTATAGATTATTTACAAATCGAAAAGACAAGATCTGGTGGTCACTATCTTAAGAAAGGAACAAACTTAGCATATGAATAGTGCTACAACCTGACATTTCATGCCTCTTGATATGTGGTAATATGAGCTAAACATTACCTACAAAGCATTAGCCCAATGCTTTGAAAAAATTTTCAAACATACAGCAACAATGAAAGAATTTTATAGTGAAAATCTGTACTCATATCATCTTTTACTATATGTACTTTATCACATATATACCCATCTCCCTATTCATTTTATTTTGATGCATTTCAAAGTCAATTGCAGCCATTATTTGCCTGCAATTTAAATTGTCTAGTAGCCACATTTTAGATTGCAGTCATTGCATGCCCTCCCTAAATAATCCATGAAGTATTCTTGCCAAAAATGTTGAACTTGAATCTAATCAAGCCTCTAATCCTAACTTTCAGTTTACAGGAAATAGAGGGGCTATAGAGGAATAAGTTAATTGACACTAAGAAGAAATAGAAAAACCCAAAATGTGGAACATTCTGTAAGATTAGATGGTTAAAAAGTTTATGTCACAAAAAAAAAGTTTGAGTGACTAGATTTAAGAGTCTAAAGAGACATAACAACTAATTCCAATTTGTCAACCTAAACCAGATATTACTAAATTAAAAAAACCTACAAAAGGGGCCAGCCCCGTGGCTTAGCGGTTAAGTGCGCACGCTCCGCTACTGGCGGCCCGGGTTCGGATCCGGGGCGCGGACAGATGCACCGCTTCTCCGGCCATGTTGAGGCGGCGTCCCACATACAGTAACTAGAAGGATGTGGAACTATGACGTACTACTATCTACTGGGGCTTTGGGGAAAAAAAGGAGGAGGACTGGCAATAGATGTTAGCTCAGAGCTGGTCTTCCTCAGCAAAAAGAAGAGGATTGGCATGGATGTTAGCTCAGGGCTGATCTTCCTCACACACACACAAAAAAAAACCTACAAAAGACATTCCTGCAACAACTAGAGAAATGTGAATACGGACTGGATATTAGATGATATTACAAAATTACTATTAATTTTCTTAGATGTGATAAAAGGGACTGTGGTTATGTAGGCAGTTACCCTTTCTTTCCAGGAGATGAATGCTGAAGAGAGAGAGGGAGTATGTGTGTGCGCGTTTGTGTGCGTGTATATACTATATATATATAAAAATAAAATTTTTTAAATTTATTTATTTTATAGGGATTAAAGCAAATACAGTAAAATGTTAACAATTATTGTATCTAGGACGAGGGTAAACGGGTGTTCATTGTGCTGGTCTTTTCTGTACATCTGAAATATTTCAAAACAGAAACTAGGGGGCAGGATAGACAAAAAAATTCATTGCAGAGAGGTTGATATGGTGTGTTCTGTTGTGTCCTGCCTGGGCCTTTCAGATTGAGAATGTGATCTCTGAAAAAAAATCTCACCACAGATACACACACACACATGTCTTTATGTATATTCTTTATTTCCATCTAAGAGCCAATGCTATTATTAGCTAAGAGTCTTCAACATGCAATATTCCAACTGGTTATTTAGTCTGTAAGCAAAGGTTTTAACCTTTAGTGTTACAAAAGACAGCTCAATCACAAGGTTAAACTTGAGATCAGGCTCACTGCCACCAGTTTGTGTAATGCGTAGATTGAGACAGTCTGTCAAACAATTTCAGATTTTACTTTATATATCACTTGTTGAAAGTATCCTGCAATAGATCTTGCCTATTCCTGGCAACTTCAGACACAAAGGTTTTCTACTTTCCAACCTATTGCTACTTCCGAAGTCATCAGGGCAACTTCACCCTAAAGTCCAAAGACACATTCACCCTCCTGGTAATTAGAATTAAAAACAGAAAATCATTAGCAGAGATCATTGGATATGGTATAGCATGAACTAAATAAAAGTATTAAATTTATATTATTTATATATAAATAACTAAAACAAGATTTTAACAAAAACAAAACCAAAAAAACTAGATATGGAATCTTACATGTATACCTATAGTTGATGAAAAGAAAGTCAGCTACTGACAACCATGACCTTTCTTTCAAACTATGGTTTGAAATGTCATATAACCTGGAAACAAAGAGGCACCTTGAAGGAAAGAATGAAAATGACTAGATAATTTTAGGCACTCAACTAAAAATTGGTACAATCAGGGCTTAGGTTTTATAGTTGAGTGTTCTCTGGCATAAAGGAACAAGAGTCAAGTATGAAACTACCTTAGTGAAGACAAGTCAGCACATGGATTCAATAAAGTAATTAATTACATTTGTCTCATTTCAGATGCAATTAAAAAAGGAAATGATATTTACCAGGGTTTGTCTTCTCAAGCTGATACCATCGGTAAAATGCTCTTTTCTTCTGTTCACTCAGGTCTGATCCCTGCTGCAACAGCCAGTGAGATATCCGGCTCTGACTGATACCTACGTAGAAAGAGAAATAACTGTTGTAGGTATTGAAATTACAGGGAAGTTAACGAGGGGTCTGTTGATTCTAGGTTACTGGGTGCTTTATTCTCTGTGTTGCTCTATAAGGAAGCTGCAACTTGAGCAAACTCTTTCACACTGGGCTTCTTTGTAAAGACTGATTAGAATATATCTAATCAGTTAGATTAGCTAGACTGGCTAGAATATATTCAGACTGGCTAGAATATATTCAGAAATGACCTATTAAAGGTCAAAATATTTTATTAACCAAGACTTGAAAGTGGTCTCTAAAACTACTCTCTAAACCAGGTCCATGAATATGAGATAAATAAAGAGATTCCTAAGTAACAGTTATTTTTCAGAAGTTGATTAGATTTGTGCTCCTTCAACCACTATCACATCCACCCTAATCCTGGTTTAGAATATTAGAACGTTATCAGATATTGAGAAGAAGGAAAAAAAAAAAATGAAGCCAGCAAGTTTTGCTATTCATTATTGATACTGATAAAAAGATTAAGAACATTGAAAATACTCTCTTCAATAAGGTTTCTCGCTTATTTGTTAATTCATTTAGGCATTTTCACATTCATTACCATTAGTACAGATAGCTAAGAACTGGAAGACTTTTAGAATTATGCTGCAATATGACCTCTTAAATCTCAAGAGGTAAAGATGTTCTTCTAACACAAAGACTTATCAAAAACCGAATAAAATATAAAGCAGTAGTTTTCAGCTATCACTAAGAAGTTCTTGACAGCAATTAATTAGAAATGTGAAAAATCTCCACGTGTGAAAGTAAAAAAGCATGTCTAAAACATACTAGTATGAGAATCACATGCTCCTTCTGGTCATTATAGCTATTCCAAAAATGAATAATTCAACATACAACTGGCAAAAACAAAGAATAATAGGAAAGATAAAACTATCTTATATGCCCATAAGGTACTTTGCAAAAGACCATTCAGTTATCATAGAAGGTTAACAGGTTCTCAACTCTCCCAAGGAATTACTTATGGTAACTGGATAGTACTGCATACCACCTGTGCCAACACCTGTTTAAAGCTATAATACACAACAGGAAGAGTGGTTATCATGAAGTAATCACACCCTCTAATATGAGAAGAAGGAGGAGGTTTGGTGATCACGTTTAACTCACTAAAAACAAGCCCCTAGATTTTCACACTTCTGAAAACCTATGTTAAAAGAAAATTTGAGCAAATAGGGAAGGGGGAGTTTTGTTAAAAGAAAGATTGGACTGCGAAGCAAGGTTCTTTGATTGGAAACACCTTTCACTTTCAAAGGGTGAAATTCAAACAGTTTTCCAAAACCTAAAATGATTACATTCTCAAGTAATTCACAGCAGTTTTCCAATGGATTGAAGATCTATGTGATACAGGTGCTGGCAGCTAGCACTGTATGCTTGTTCAAACATCCATCAACAGGAGAACACATAAATTCTGATACTTATGCATTCTACTACAGACTACCATATTAAATAGAAAAAGGATAAACTACTGCTATATGTAACCACGTGGATAAATCTCACAAAAATAATGTTGGCCAAAAAAGGTCAGACACACACCTAAAAAGGCCACACACAACTGTATGATTCAATTTATATAAAGTTAACAAACAGACACAACTTATCTATATGGATGGCAATCAGAACAGCGGTTACCACATGGTTAGGAGGGAGGAGGTTAATTACTGGGAGGCAGTCGGAGGAAGGCTTATGTAGTGATGAGCATTGTTCTTGATCTTGATCTGGATGGTGGTTGTATGCTTGTCTTCACTTTGTAAAAGTCATTAACTTGGATACTTTTCTTTGTATATGTTATATTTCAACAAAAAAAAGATTCCCCCAAAAAGTTTTTAAAATTCTATGTTGTGTTTAAAAACATAAATGGATATATATCAATATGGAAAGATGCTCACGATATAAATGAAAAAGTATATAGTTTTACAAATATATATATTTCTACATAATCTACGTTCCATTTTGTATAGTAATAAAAGCTTATATATAGCCAAAGACACACAATATGAATTTAGAGTGGCAGACTCTTCCTATATTATATACCTCTATATGGTTTTCTTAATCTTTCTACAAATATGTATTAATTTATTTTATTTTTAGCCTTTTCCTATAAACACTACATACTTTATTGGTTGTTTTATAAACACTGTAATTAAGTTAAACAACAAAGTAGTGCTAAAGGAGTTAATTTCAGCCTTCCCTCACCAATTCCCCTCTGAGGTAAGTGATGTTAACTGTTAAAATATGTTGTTCCACAATTTTCTCTATGCATAATTACTAATTTAATAAAACAAAGGAAGAGAAGTTATAAAGAATATCCTCCTATCTAGTCTTTTGTGTGAGAAGAAAATAAACAAAGAACTTCTTCCCTGTAAATTTAATCTCAGTTTTCATATAATATAGAAACCAAAGTAATAAAGCAGGTAGTTTTTCCAGAAGAGGCACTATAAAAATTAAATATGTACAGTAACACATTTTACAATGATTTTTCTTAGTTAGCAGCTTACTGATAAATACGGTTTATTTAACTCATTCTTCTGGGGCTGGTCCATGCCTTTGGAACTTCAGTTGAGCTAGGTGTCAAAAGGCCTGGCACCTTCTCTTTACTGTTGGCTTTGTTGCTTCTCCCTAGGAGAAAATTTCCCTTACTCCCTACTTACTTCCCAAAGCTGAAAAAAATGTCATTCTCCACAAGTTTTAGCTCCTCAAAACTTCTTTTTTACGTTTCACAAGGCAGAAGAAAAGAAAATTTACATATAACCTTCATACACTTAGGGACTAAAACAAACCCTGATTAATTTCTTTTCAATACGAAAGTCACTGCACTGTATTCAAAGGATGAAAAAGCCTTTTTTCTTTTCTGGGCTTCAGTTCTATCAGGCTCCTTTCACTTCCTCAAACGCCATGCTCCCTTCCACTAGAGGGCTCTCCACCACAACTCATTCTTGTCAAAGTCCCTAATACTACAAATTTAAATGTTTCCTCTTCCTTCCAAATTCTGTGGAGTGTGACACAACTGACCACTGACATCATCTCCATCCTTGGAATGCTGGATACAACTCTCCAACGCAACTTTTCAGTAGGCTTCAGGGATTGCTTTGCTAGCTCCTTACGTGTTAGTGTGCCCAAGGTTCCATCTTTAAGCATCTTCTCTCACTCTCTACACTCTTCCTTTGGTTATCTCAACTATCAACAGACGTGATTTAAAATATCTAAATGCCAATGACTTCCAGGGCACCAGACTGTTTTTTCAAACCATCTGCTAGATAGCTTCATGAGAATTTCCCACAGGTCTTCAACATAGCAAATTTAATCCATTACCCTCTTCCTTTAAGTCTGCTCTTCTTTCTGTGTCCCCTATCTCAACTGTTTCTTCCAGTCTACTCTCTTCCCCAACTCTCACATGCTTACTAAATCCAATCACTTTCTCTCTTCTAAAATTCTCTTCATGTTCTCTCCAATCCTCATTCCTGCAGTTTGGAATCTCAGCCTCTTTTGCCTGGACAATTGAAGCAACTCGGATGAAAACAAGCCACCTAAGATCCACAAAGTACAAAATCCTCATGATCAGATCTTTTCTAATTAGAAGATCATTTCACAGTTGAAAAAGTGAAATGTGCTTGAACTGCAGTTGTCTCTACTATACACCTTCCACAGTACGACCAGAGTCAGGTCTCAAAATTAAGTTAAAATACATGCATGCACTCTCCACAAAAATAATTCACAAACACGCAGAAGAAAAAAAGTCCTTCCTCCACCTTCAACCCCTTTCTTATTTCCTATCCTAGAGGTATCCTTGTTTATTTGGTATGCATCCTTCCAGACTCTTTCCTATGCATTTAAAACATAAACATGTACATATATATACATCTAGATTAAAAAAAAAAACATATTTGGAGTTCTTCTATACACAGTAAGTAACTTAACATTTCTCACATACCATTTCCATGTGGTACATTATGAATCTTCACCATTCTAATGGCCACATGGTTTTCAATACCATAAATATACCCTACTTAAACATTTACCTATTATTGGACATTTCAGTTGTTGCTCATGTTTTACTGTTATAAATGATGATATAATAAACACTCTATGCATATTTTTGTGCATATGAATAAGTATTTTAGGGCCGATTCACAGGAATGGAATTTTTGATTCACAGTATATGAGTAGCATTTAAGTTTGTGATAGACACTACCAGATTGTCCCTCAAAGAAGGTTATACCCAATTTTATACTCTAATCAATAGCGATGAGAATGTTCCCTATTATAAAACTTATTTTGAAAGTCTGGTTTTCTTTTTATAAACAGAGTACATGCCCATTATAAAAAAGAATTCTAAGCAATTCAGAGGAAAGTAGAAAGATAAAGAGGAAAGCTAACAAAAAAAAAAAGCCCAAATTCTTACCACTTAGAAATAACTACACTCCTTACAAGATCACTCCAAGCATATGTAGACATAGAATAGGCAGAAATAATTACTAAAACGACGACATACTATAGACAAAATTTTAAAATGTAAAAACATAAAATTTAGTTTGATTTTAACACAAGAAAAACATTTTTAATAAACTACAATGAAAATAAAGATCTACTCAAGTTTAGTAAATGCTTCTAGAGGGAGAATGAGGTTCCTAAAAGAGTGCACTAAAGCAAGGAAAAAGGATTATACAAATACATTAGGAGGTTGGAAGCATGATTTTCTAACTTGTGAGCAGTTATTCTATACATACATGGCTCTTGGCTAAAAAAGGTGATGAAACTATAGCAGACTGTGGGAGCCAGCCTTCAAGCTGACCCCTAATGGTCCTCTGCATCTTTCTACCTTTTTGTAATCCCTCCAACACTGCTTCAGGGTTGGTCTGTGCAACCAAGAGAATATGGCACAAATGACAGTTTATGACTTCCGAGGCTAGGTCATGAAAGACATTACAGCTTCTGCCTTGCTCTCTCTCTCAGACAGTTGGTTCTGAGGGAAGCTAGCTGCCATGTTGTGAGACCACTCAACTAGACCTATGGAGAAATCCGTGTGACAAAGAACTAAGGCAGTCTACTAACAGCCATGCGAGTGAACCATCTTAGAAGTGAGTCCTCTAGCCTTAGTTAAGCCTCCTGATGACTGAAACCTCCTGAGACACCCTGAACCAGAATGACCTGTCTAAGCTGCTCCTGGATTCCTGACCATAGAAACTAAGTGAGATAATAAAGAGATTTAGGTTTCAAGTTGCTAAAGTCTGACATATATTTTATGCAGCAATAAACAACTAATACATATACTATACTTTCCCCATCTCCCTTCCCAGCTTTTACATCCAACTCCTGGTATTTGGAAGATATTTTTCCATAGTCAACATTTACATTCTGTTCTGGATTCATAATTCCCATTACACATAGTTCTACCATTCAGTTTCCCAATTTTACCATTCCTAAGCTCTATATTTTTGTTTTTAATTGAGGCATATTTTACATACAGTGAAGTGCACTACTCTTTGAGTGCATAGTTCAATAAGTTTTGACATACGGATACACACGTAACCATCACTCAAATCAAGATATAGATTATTTTCACACTCCCTAAAAGGTTCCTCTTGTCCCCTTTTCCAGTTAATGCCTGAATTCTGTATTTTCAATTTAATTTTTGGTTGGTAAGATTTCTTCATCGAGTAGTTTTCATTAGCACAGGTTTATTGGTGCTATATTCCTTAGTCCTTGTATGCTTGTATGTTTGTCTTCCATGTTTATACTTTGAGAACAATTCTCCCAGGGAATTTTTTGGGGGTTAGACTTTCCTTAAAATCTCTTAAATTAGAATGATGTCAGTGGGAATGACAGAGTAATGACCTCTGAAAAGCCAGTCCTCCATAAAAGCAATGAGAGCACAAGACGCTCTACCACAAAAGCACTGGCAAAAATGGTCAGAATCAATGTTTTCAGAACTCTGGAAATTAACCAATGGCTTGCAATAATCCAAGGAGTGCTTATTCAAGAAAAAATGCTGCATTTTAGTAAGAACAGCTATATGACATTTTAACTTGACCTACACCCATTCTCATAGTCCCAGCATCACAAAAGATTTAAAAACGAATATTCCTGCAACCACAGTGAAAACCAGGAGTGGCCTAGTAGCCACTGGAACGAGTAGAGCAGGTTTGGAGTTCCCTAAACACCATTCTAAGAGAACTATTATTATTTGACCTGTCTGGCAATTCCCTGGAAACTCCCATTTGCAAGCCTTGTCCTTATTTGAACTGATTCAGACCTCATTCAGTGTGAATAGCCTTTTCCCTAGAAGAGGAGAAGGAAGGGAGGTAGTTTGTTGACAATAATCAATGGCAACCATTTAACATTGCAGGTGCCTGAGGTGATGACAACAGACAGGGCAAACAAGGCATTGACCAAAATAGTCAAAAAGCTGAGGAATGAGATACCTATGAGGACTTCTGAAAAGTTCTGACATATTTCTAGGAATCTAGAAGGCCAGGCACATGTGGAGGGCTGTGCACATGCCTAGGTCTACATGCATGACCAGGGCAATGTGCATGCACAGGCAAGAGCTGTGAAAGCCATAAGCTCTCACCTCTGGCTGTCTTTGAGACACGGTGCAAAGACAAAGTGAAAGCTAAGGCAGAATTATAAACTGCCTGCTTGAGCATTAAAGGCATGCCCCAAGACACATACAGAGCCCCTCAGGAAAGCTTGGAAACTTAGTGGTTCCAGGCATTTAAGGAAATCTCTGTCTAATAATTAGCTGACCACTAAGCTGAAAAGGAAGAGACTTCAGTAGCCACACACCACAAAGAATACTGACTTTATAGGATTAGTTCAGGAAAGTCACTAAACAAACAAAGAGCAACAACAGCAAACAGCAATAACAACAAATCTAGGGGTAGGGAGGAATCTAATTTCCAGAGTTTCCACATTATATTATTTAAACTATCCAGTTTAAAAACCAAAACTTATGAACCATGCAAAGAAACAGGAAAGTATGACACATACATAGTAAAAGAAGCAGTCAATAAGAAGTGTCTTTGAAGAAACCCAATGTTGGACTTACTAGATAAAAACTTAAATCATCTGTTTTAAAGATAACCAAAGAATTAAAGAAAACACATCTAAAGAACTAAAGGAAAGTATAAGAAAAATGCCTCACCAAATAGAATATCAATAACGAGAGAGGAATTATAAGAAAGAATTAAATAAAAATTATGGAGTAGAAAAGTATAAGTGAAATGAAAAATTCACTAAAGAAGCTTAACATCAGATGTGAACTGGCAGAAGAAATAATCAGTTAACTTGAAGATATGTCAATTGAGATAATCTATTATGAGAAATAGAAAGAAAAAAGAATGAAGAAAATAGAGCAAAAGCCTCAAAAACCTGTGGGACACCATCATGTATACCAACATACACATAATGGGAGTCCCAGGAGGAAAAGAGAGAAAAGTGAAGAAAGAATATTTGAAAAATAATGGCCAAACAATACTCAATTTTGATGAAACACATTAATATACCCATCTAAGAAGCTCAATAATCTTCAAGTTGGGTAAACTCAGAGAGATCCACACCGAGAAACACTGTAAACTGCTAGAAAACCAAAGACAAAGAGAAAATTTGAAAGGTGCAAGAGAGAAGTGACTCATTACGTACAAGGGACGCTCAGTAAGACTAACAGCTTATTTTTCATCAGAAACCATGAAGTCAGGAGGCAGCAGGATCATCTATACAAAGTGCTAGGGAGAAAAAAGAGTGTCAAACAAGCACTCTATATCCAGCAAAACTATCCTTCCAAAATGAAGACGATATGAAGACATTGCCAGACGAACAAAACCAGGGAGAACCCGATGCCAGCAGGCCTGCTCTACAAGAAATACTAAAGAGAGTTCTTTTGGCTGAATGACAGGACACTACACAGTAATTCGAATACACATGAAGAAATAAAGAGCACCAGTAAAAGTAACTACATAAGTAAATATGAAAGACAGTATAAATGTATCTTTCCTTATAACTTCTTTTATCTCTATTTGATTTAAAAGAAAACTGGATAAGGCAATAATTATAAATCTAAGTTGATTGGACACATAATGTATAAGCATGTAATTTGTATGACAATAATGGCACAAAGGAGGGGGTCAGAAATAAAGCTATAAAGGAGCAAAGTTTTTCTATACTACTGAAATTAGGCTGGTATTAATCTGAACTAGATTGTTATAAATTAAGATGCTAGGGCCGGCCCCGTGGCTTAGCGGTTAAGTGCGTGCGCTCTGCTGCTGGCGGCCTGGGTTCGGATCCCAGGCGTGCACCGACGCACCGCTTCCCTGGCCATGCTGAGGCCGCATCCCACATACAGCAACTACAAGGCTGTGCAACTATGACATACAACTATCTACTGGGACTTTGGGGGGAAAAATAAATAAATAAAAGTATTAAAAAAAAAAAAAAAAGATGCTAATGGTAATCCCCAGGGCAACCACTGAGGCAATAACTCAAAAAAATATAATAAAAGGAATTTAAACTGGTACACTAGAAAATATCTATTTAACATAGAAGAAGGAAGTAATTGAGCAACAGGGGAACAAAACAGACACAAGACATAGAAAACAAATGACAAAATGGCAGATGTAAATCCTACTTCATCATAATTAAATTAAATTTAAATGGATTAAACACTCCAATAAGAAGACAGAGATTGGCAGAATGGATTAAAAAAACATGATCCAAGGTATGCTGTCTATAAGAGATACATTTTAGATTCAAAGACACAAATAGGTTAAAAGTAAAAGAAGGGAAAAAGATATACCATGTAAACAGTAACCAAATGAAAACTCAAGTGGCTACACTAATGCTAGACAAAACAGACTCAAGACAAAATTTGTTATGAGAGACAAAAGAAGGCCATTTTATAATGATAAATATGATATTTGATATAATGATAATTCATGAGGAAGACATAATTTAAAAAATATATATGCGGGGTCGGCCCATGGCTTAGCGGTTAAATGCATGTGCTCTGCTACTGGCGGCCCGGGTTCAGATCCTCGGCGCGCACCGACGCATTGCTTCTCCAGCCATGCTCAGGCTGTGTCCCACATAACAGCAACTCGAAGGATGTGCAACTATGACATACAACTATCTACTGGGGCTTTGGGGAAAAAAAGGAGGAGGATTGGCAATAGATGTTAGCTCAGAGCCAGTCTTCCTCAGCAAAAAGAGGAGGATTGGCATGGATGTTAGCTCAGGGCTGATCTTCCTCACACACACAAAACATATATATATGCATCAAACAACAGAGTCCCAAAATACATGAGTCAAAAACTGAGAGACCTGAAGGGAGAAACAGATAATTCAACAATAACAGTTAGAGACTTCAGTACTCCACTTTCAATAATAGATAGGACACCTAGACAGAGGATGAACAAGGAAACCGAAGACTTGAACAACATTATAAACCAACTAAACCTAACAAACATCTATAGAACATTACACTCAACAACAGCAGAATATACATTCTTCTCAAGAGTATGTAGAACATTCTCCAGGACAGACCACATGTTAGGCCATAAAACAAGTCTCAATAATTTTTAAATCATACAAAGTATGTTCTCCAAACACAATGGAATGAAATTAGAAATAAATAACAGAAAAATAAAATTGGGAAATTCACACAATATGCGAAAACTAAACTACACAGTTCTAACCAATGAGTCAAAGAAGAAATCACAAGAGAAATTAGAAAATACTTTGAGATGGTTTAAAAAAAACCACATACAACATACCAAAACATATGAGATAAAGCTAAGGAAGTGCTTAGAGGAAAATTTATTGTTGTAAATGCCTCTTAAAAAAGAAAAAAGATCTCAAATCAATAATCTAGCCTTCCACCTTAAAAAATTAGAAAAAAAAAAGAGTAAACTAAATCCAAGGCAAGCAGAAGGAAACAATATATGAATGGAGAAATAAATGAAATAGAAAATAGAAGCATAATAGAGAAAATCAATGAAATAATAAATTGATTCTTTGAAGAGGTCAACAAAATTGAGAAACTTGTAGATAGATTGACAAAGCAAAATGAGGGAAGACTCAAATTACTAAAATCAGGAATGAGAGAGAGGACATTACTATTGACCTTACAGAAATAAAAAAGATTACAAGGGAATTCTATAAACTCTATGCCAACAAATTATATAACCTAGGTGAAACCGACAAATTCCTAGAACAACCTATTGAACCTGATTCAAGAAGAAACAGAAAATCTCAATAATCCGTATCAAGTAAAGGCACTGAATTAGTACTCAAAAATATTCCCACAAACTAAAGTCAGATGGCTTCACTGGTAAATTCTACCAAGTGTTTCAAAAATAATTAACACCAATTCTTCACAAACTCTTCCAAAAAATAGGCAAGGAGGAAACACTTCCCAACTCATCTTATGATGCCAGTATTACCTTGATACCAAAACCAGACAAAGACATTGCAAGAAAAGAAAACTAGAGATCAATATCCCTTATAAATACAGATGTAAAAACCTCAACAAAATACTAGTGAACTGAATCCAACAACATATAAAAAAATTATACACCATGACCAAGTGAGATTTATCTCAGGAAAGCAAGGTTCATTCAACACATGAAAATCAATCGATGTAGTACACTATATTAATAAATGAAAAAACCCATGGAATTATTTGAATACACACAGAAAAAGCATTTGACAAAATCCAACATCCTTTCACAATATAGAACACTCAACAAACTAGGAATAGAAGCAAACTTCCTCACCTTCATAGAGGACCTCTATGAAAAACCCACAGCTGATATCATACATAGTGGTTAAAGACTGAGCACTTTGCCACTAAGATCAGGAAAACAATGATGTTCGCTGTTACTACTTCTATTCAACATAGTACTGGAGTAGTCTGGAGGTTCTAGCCAGGACAACAATGCAAGATAAAGAAATAAAAGGCATCCAGATTGGAAAGGAAGAAGTAAAACTACCTCTGTTTGTAGATGACATGATCTTCTGTTTAGAAGATCTGAAGGAATCCAAATGAGCACACGTGCGTGTGCGGACACACACACACAAAACTATTAGAATAAACGTGTTCACCAAGGTTGCAGGATATAAGATCAACATACAAAATTGAATTTTATTTCTATCCACTAGCAATGAACAATCCAAAAATGAAATTCAGAAAGCAATTACACTTACAATAGTGTCAAAAAGAATAAAATATTTAGGAATAAATCTAACAAAAGTAGTCCAAGACTTGTACAACAAAAACTACAAAACACTGTTGAAAGAAATGGAAGAATAGCTAAATAAATGAAGGACATCTCATATGCATGGATTGGAAGACTTAACCTTGTTAAAATGACAATACTCGCCAAATTGATCTACAGATGCAACAGTATTTCTATTAAAATTCCAGCTGGCTTTTCTGCAGAAATTAACAAAGTGATCCTAAAATTCAAGGGACCCAGAATAGCCAAAACAATCTTTAAAAACAAGAATAAAGTTGTAGGATTCACACTTCCCAATTTCAAACCTTACTTTCAAACTATAGTAATCAAGACTGTGTGGGTACTGGCATAAAGACAGACACGTAGATCAATGAAATAGAATTAAGAGTCAAGAAATAAACCCATACATTTAAGTCAATTGATTTTTGACAACGATGACAAGAATATTTGATAGGGAAGGAATAGTCTTTTCCACAGATGGTGCTGGAACAAGCATACATCCACATGCAAAAAAAGAAAAAATGATGTTGGACTCCTCCCTCACATTATATACAAAAATTATCTCAAAAATGGATCAGAGACCTAAGTGTAAGAGCTAAAATTATAAAACTCTTAGAAGAAAACATAGATGTAAATCTGCGTGACCATGAATTAGGCAATAGTTTCTTAGCTATGATACCAAAAGCAACAACAACAAAATGGACTTCATCAAAATTAAAATCTTGTGTGCTTCAAAGGTCACTAACAAGAATGTTAAACTATTTGCAAACCCTATATATGACAAGGGACTTGTTATCTAGAATATATAAAGAACTCTTACAATTTAATGTAAAAAGACAAAAACTTAATTAAAAAACGGGCAAAGGATTTGACTAGACATTTCTCCAAGAAGATATACAAATGGCCAAAAAGCACATGAAAAGAGGTTCAACATCATTAGTCATTAAGGGAATATAAATCAAAACGACGAAATACCACTTTACAACCACTAGGATTGCTATAATTAAAAAAGTGAATAATAACAAGTGTTCATAAAGATATGAAGCAATTGGATCCCTCATACATTTGTGGTGGGTTTGTAAAATAAAAAAGTTTGGCAATTCCTCAAAATATTAAACACAGAATTATCATATAACCCACAATTCCATTCCTAAGTATATTATTAGAAAATCTGTCCACACAAAAACTTGGCTAAGAATGTTCATAGCAGCATTATGCACAACAGCCAAAAAGTGGAAATAATCCAAATGTCCGTCAACTGATGAATAGATACATGTGGTATTATACATACAAGGGAATATCATTCAGCTATTAAAAAGAAATGAAGCACTGATCCATGCTACAACGTGGATGAACCTTGAAAACATTATGCTAAGTGAAAAGAAGGCAGACACAAAAGTTCAAATAGTGTATGAGTCTATTTTATGAAATGTCCAGAAATTTGTCTGTAGCTAAATCTATAGAAATAGAAAGTAAGCTAGGCTTGCCAGGAGCCAGGGAATGAGGGACTGGGAAATGACTGCTCGTTGGTATGAGGTTTCTATGCTAACCTGTATCTGTACAGGAATATTCCCAATTATGGGAAAATATTCCTATAATATTCCCAAGAATATTATTCTTGTTGCCTCATTCCTCCAGAACTGTGTTACCCTTAAACCAAAGATCATGGATCAACCATTCATAACTAAGATACTATCAGGGAAACTTATTTCCTTTTCCAGGATAGAGGAGGCATGTGTCAGTGCCCATCATTTTCTTTAGATTCAGAATTCTTATTTGCTTTAGTGTTTTAAGGTTCTAGTTACTGCTTCATTGAAGATAGAGTTTTTCTTTTCTTTTTGTTTATTTTTATTGTTTCTGCTGGGTTATGATGAATAGGAGTGGAGAAAAAATTTATTCTGCTATTTTTAACCAGCAGTATCCCTCAATCTTATTCTAAAGTTTGCTGATCTAATGAGCAAAAAAACTGTTAAATTGCATTGATTGTTCTTATTTAATTTTCCAAGAGGCTGCAAATCTTTTCATATGTTTATTGGCCATTCATATTTCATCTTCTGTAAATTACATATTGATAGCCTTTGTAAATTTTGCTATTGGGTTATTTGTTGTTTTCATACTAACTTGTAATTGCTCTTTTGATATATCATAGATAACAATCCTTTGATCTCTATGTTGCAAATATCTTTCAGTGTGAATCTTGTTTACAGGGTCTTTTATTGGACATATGCTTAAAAATTTTATACAGTTAAATCCATCTAACTTGATCTTTTGGGTTTCATGTATTACTTAAGAAAACTTTCCTACTTCCAAATAATAAAAATATTCAATATTTTCTTATAATAGTAATGTAGGACCTTTTATCCAGCTTTAAAAAATATATATATTTAGTACTTTATTCCATGTGGAAACTGATGTTTGTTTCTGGTGTGATATTTTTATTTTTTCATTTTCAAATAGACAACCAATGGAAAAACACCATTTCTTTACAGATCTGAAATACATTCTTTATCTAAACTATATTTTCCTATACACAGGAGCTATTAATGAACTCAGTTCTGTACAAGTAATACATCTATCAATCTGACAATATGATTTTATTTACTTACTCTAACCATATAGTATACTTTAATATCCGGAAGGGCAAATTTGTTCAAACTCTCTCCTCTGTTCTTTTTAAATAAGGTCTTAGTTATTCTTGTGTATTTTTTTCTCACAGATAAATCTTAGAATCACGTCAAAAAAAACAAAATCCTGTTGTGATTCTGATTGGTATCAAAGGGCACACAGAGCAAACTGGTGATACTTGAGTTGAATCTAGCCAGTACACATTATTGTACACTATATTTAGTTAGTGCCTGTGTGTGGAATAAAGGCAAAAAAAGGTTTAAAGTCGTTACTGAATTGCTTAATGTCAACAGTTAGTTCCAAATTATAGTATTCAGAAGATGGAATATTAAGCACTTTTTAAAAACAGTGATAATATAATAATGTATACATATATCAAAACATTGCGTTGTACACCTTAAATATATATAATTTTTGTGAGAAATTATTAAAAAAAAGAAACAGAAAAAGACAGCTCTATAAAAATGGGCAACAGATTTAAACAGGCAATTCACAGAAAGGAAATATAAATGGCCAACAGTAACAACGCTAAATAGTAATTAGGGAAATGCATTTAAAACTGCAGTGATGAAAGATGCCAGGAGAGTAGATCTTAAAAGTCCTCGTCACAAGAAAAAAAAATTTTTTTGTAACTATGTATGGGGATGGATGTTAACTAGACTTACTGTGGTGATCATTTCTCAACATACATACATTTTGAATCATTATGCTGCACACCTGAAATTAACATAATGTTATATGTCAGTTATACCTCAATAAGAAAAATAAAACTGCAGTGAAATACCATTTCACTTCTATCAGGTTGGCAAAAAAAGAAAAAGTCTAATGATGACCAATTATTAGCAAAGACGGAGGTCAATGCTTAGTATATAGTTGGTTACAAGTGATTTGGAGATCAATCCTAGCAGGATGTTCATCAATGTTTATATCACACTTCATCAAATCTACAATTGATTACAAGATGCATTATTATTTTATGTACCAATAAAAGAATAAAACTGCCAAAAAAAAAAAAAAAACCAAACCCAGTGATAATACTATTTATGTACTGATATGGGATAATATCCAAGTTAGAAAAGCTTGGTGCAGAATAGTGTATACAGTATACCACCTATTTGGCAAAAAAGGAGAAAAAGACTATAGATATACTTATTTGCTTATTATAAATGCATAAAATATCTCTGCAGAAACTAATAACATTAGTCTCTTCTGGGAAGGGGACTATGGCTGAGAGACAGAGATAGGAGAGAAATTTAGCACTGTATACCCTTATGTACTTTTGAAGTTTGAACCACGCAAATATATTTTCTAATATAAAAAGTAAATCTAGGGGCCGCCCCGGTGGCGCAAGCGGTTAAGTGCGCGCGCTCCGCTGCGGCGGCCCGGGGTTCGCTGGTTCGGATCCCGGGCGCGCACCGACGCACTGCTTGGTAAGCCGTGCTGTGGCGGCGTCCCATGTAAAGTGGAGGAAGATGGGCACAGATGTTAGCCCAGGGCCGTCTTCCTCGGCAAAAAAGGAGGAGGATTGGCGGATGTTAGCTCAGGGCTGATCTCCTCAAAAAAAAAAAAAAGTAAATCTAAATATTCTTATTTTATTTTTAACTTTTAGTGTATTAGGCTTTTATTTCAATAATAAGAATACATAGAAAAATTTTTAATTCCACTTTAGGAAATTAATTCTGTTCAGAAGATATTTTAGAATGATTTTTATATTTATTCCCTCCCTTTTCTTTTTTAAACTGCTTTATTGAGATATAATTCACATACCACACAATTTACCCATTTAAAGTGTACAATTTAATGGTTTTTAGTATATTTAAAGAGTTGTGCAACCATCACCACAATTGATGAACAACTGTTCTTTTTGAACAATGAAATAAGGATACTAGACAGAATCCTGGCAAGGTCAGCAAGTAGAGAGATTATAGGGCAGAGAAGGAAGATCTTGCCAAAAGGAAAGCTGGACTTTCTCCTCCTCACTTCCTAACTCTGCTCAGGTATTAGATGTAATAATATAAAAAACATTTTTTAGGCAATTTTGTGCACGTCAAACTGTGGAAGGCAAGTCACGGTGAAGAAAGTTTCCCTTGCTAATGTCAAAATGAAGTTTAGATAGTATTTTTTTTTAGATGGAAAAGGAAGGAGTATTTTAATAGCTTTTCCTATAATTGTGGATATTCTGGATATTACACTAAAACTTGACAAGTGATATATTCTTAAAGGTTAGCTGTGATGTTGAATCTGAAATCAACTCACTAAACTTTTTCATACTCTGTTAACATTAAAATCCACTGATCTATCCTGAACTTTTTTTTTATTGTTTTAGTTTTAGGAATACGACAATGATTTGATACATGTATATATTATAAAATTATTATGACAATAAGTTTGGTTAACATCCATCACCATACATAGTTACAATTTTTTTTTATGATGAGAACTTTTAACGTTTACTCTCTTAGCATCTTTCGAATAGATAATACAGTATTGTTAACTATAGTCACCATGCTGTACATTCCATCCCCAGGACTTATTTATCTTATAACTGGAAGTTTGAACCTTTTGACCACCTTCACCCATTTCGCCCACCCCCCACTCCCCACCTCTGGCAACCACTAATCTATTCTCTGTATCTATGAGTTTGGGTTTATTTAGATTCCATATATAAATGATATCATACAGTATTTGTCTTTCTCTGACTTATTTCACCTTGCATAATGCCCTCAAGTTCCATCCATGTTGTCACAAATGGTAAAATTTCTTTCTTTTTTCATGGCTGACTAATATTCCTGTGTGTGTGTGTGTATACATACACTACTTTTTCTTTATTCATTCATATATCAATGGACATTTAGGTTATTTCCATGTCTTGGCTATTGTAAATATACTAAAATGAAAATGGGGGTGCCATATATTTTTAAAAGTTCATTATTAAGTGGTCAAAGGCTAGAAGCGTTATAGTTAACATATTTAGTCTCAGGAAGCTCAGCTTCAGAAAAGTCAAACTGGAGAGGGATGAAGGGGAATAACTGCTGGCTGAACATTAAGTAATATAATAGTTAATAATAATAATAAAAAACTTCTATGGCATTTACTATGTACCAGAAACTTGACGTAAATTAACTCATTTAACCTACTCAAGAACCCTGTTAGGTATGTATTACTATTATTATTTTCTAAAAGAGGAAAATGAGGCTTAAAACATTCAGTAACTTGCCCAAAGGTACATAACTAGTAAGTGACAGAAATCATATTTTGAACCCTCAAAGTCATGCTCTTGACCACTGCACTATACTGCCTCTATAAATCTGAAATGCTGTGTCAAGAACACTGGCTTTGCAACAAGACAAACAGCAATTAGCTGTGTGACTATGGGCAAATGATTGAATCTCCTTTAGCCTCAGTTTTCTTGTCTGTAACTGAAGAAGTTAACACCTGCCTCTCAAATATATAAAACAGTTAGCACAGCACCTAGCACTTGTTAAGTGTTAAAATAAATTATAGCTAAACATAACAACCCTCCAAAAAGAGAGGTTTAGCTAACATGTGCACAGTAGTAAAAAACAGAGCCATCAGTTATCTACAACTCACTTAAAGGGCTATATGCTGTCCCGGTAGGTATTTAGCACAACGATAAAGTGAAAAATGAGCTAAAGTGAAAAAAGCATGGGCAACAATGGTTTAAGAGATATTGTTCTATATTATGTGTGATAATAATTACTTTAACACATAGCACTCAAACATTTCAAAGACATTCTTTATGCCCTAGAAAAATCAAGACAAACTGGTAATAAATGTCCTTCAAAAAAATGTTTAGCAATGGAAGGGCTTGGGCACAACAATCTTTATGTTTAAAACAGTCAAAGGAGGAAAAAAAACACTTTTATGAAAATAGCATATTCTAGTTCTTAAAAGGTCTCAAAACATTAAACAAAGACACATTAGGAATGTTTCTAAAAAAGCTTTCCTATGTTTCTCATAAAGAACAATAACAAGCCTGGGGCAACGTTATATTGGACACGTACATTAAAAATCAATGTGTTCAGGGCCGGCCCCGTGGCTTAGTGGTTAAGTGTGCGTGCTCCACTACTGGCGGCCCGGGTTCGGATCCCGGGCACGCACCAACGCACCACTTGTCTGGCCATGCTGAGGCCACGTCCCACATACAGCAACTAGAAGAATCTGCAACTATGACACACAACTATCTACTGGGGCTTTGGGGAGAAAAAGGGGGAAAAAAAAATAAGTTTAAAAAAAAATTAAAAAAAAAAAATCAATGTGTTCAAAACCAAGAAGTTGTCCATAGATCTGCTTGGAAACGGATTTACAGATAGGTTGCTCAATATTTTTAAAACTACTATAGGAAGCAAAATCTCATAGCTTAAGTGAGTGAGAATTATGTTCTTCACTCAGATATACTAGGGCACAGAAGAAGGGCTACTGCTGTATCTAAAGCAAACTCAGTTTGGTTTGTGGTTTGTAATCCTGCTATTTTAGGCAAATGGCAAGAGAAAAGTATTTCTGCCAAGGGTAAAATCATGTAGAAAAGTGCTGGCAACCTTTGAGATATTAAGGACCCAATAATCTCTACTATTCTATATTCTATTCTGTTGACTTCAGTACAGGGTACAAGCCCTACAAGATTGGATCTAGGTAGTAAGTCATGACCAAGTGTAAGATATTCACTATACTTAAAAAAAAAAAAGCACAGTCTCAAAATAAAAATATTTAAGGAAGAAATAATACCAATTCTATACCAATTCTTCTAGAGATATAAGAGAAGGGAACACTTCCCAACTTGTCTTATGAGGCTACATTATCATAATAACAAAACTAGACAGGATATTACAAGAATAGAAAAAAGAAAACAAATCCAGAACAATACCCCTCATGAACATAGACACAACAATTCTTAACAAAATATCAGCAAACTGAACCAAGCAAATCAGTGGAGTTTTCCCAGAATGCAAGGTTGGTTTAACATTTGAAAATCAACCAATGTAATTCATCATATTAACAAGACTAAAAAAGGAAAACTAGGTGATCCATCTCAATAGATACAGAAAAAGCATTTGACAAAATATAACATCCATTCATGATAACAATTCTCAGAAACAGAAGAAAACTTCTCTTGAAGGGCATCTTGATAAAGGGCATTTATGAAAAATGTACAGCTAAGATCATACTTAATGGTGAAAGACTGAATGCTTGCTCCCTAGGACTGGGAAAAGGCAAGGATGTCTGCTCTCATCACCATATTCAACATTTAACTGGTGGTCCTAGTCAGTGCAATAAGGCAAGAAAAAGAAATAAAAGACATATATATTGAAAAGGAAGAAGTAGAATTCTCTCTGTTCACAGATCACATGATTGTCCATGTAGAAAATCCTAGGAATTTACAAAAAAAGCACTATAACAAATAAATGAATTTAGTAGGGTTACAGAATAGGTCAATATACCAAAATCAATTATTCTATGACACAAGAAACAAACAACTGGAAATTGAAATTAAAGATAGTATCAATACAGTAGTACCAAAAATATAAAATATTTAGAGATGAATTTAAGAAAATACATGTAAGACTTGTACACTGAAAAATACTAACATGTTTGAGAGAAAATAAAGATAATCTAAACCAATGAAGACATAGACCATGTTCATGGATGGAAATAATATGATTAAGATGTCAATTCCTAATGTTAGATTGATCTATATATTCAACACAATCTCAATGACAATCTCACTAAAAATATGCTTTTTTGTAAAACTTGACAAGCTAATAAAGATCTAGAATATTGACAGTGATCTTTAAAAAGAAAAACAAAGTTAGGAGGAATTATACTTTCTGATTTCAAGACTTACTATAAGTCTACAATAACTTACAGTTTTGTATTGGTATAAAGATAGACATAAAGACCAATGGAACACGGTAGGGAGCCCAGAAATAGTCCCACATATACATATTCAATTGATTTTTGACAAAGGTGCGAATGTAATTGAATGGGAAAAGAGTAGTCTCTTGACCACTGCAGACTATTTCAACAAATGATGCTCCAACAATTGGACATCCATATGGGAAAAAAATATGTCTTGACCTTTACCTCACACACATACAAAAACTAACTTGAATTGGTCAGAAACCTAAATGTATGAGCTGAAACTATAAAACTTTTAGAAGAAAACATAAGCAAGTCTTTGAGACTTCATTTAGGCAAATTTTCGTAGGACACAAAGAGCATGAATCATAAAGGAAAAAAATGATAAATATAATTTCATCAAAATTAAAAACATTTGCTCTTTGAAAGACAATACTAAGAAAAAGAAACTGCAAGCCTCAGACTAGGGTATCTGTATATCCACATATTTAAGGACTTGTACCCAGAATATACGTAGAACTCTTGTAATCAACAATAAGGCAAACAACTTGATTAAAAAACAATGGGCAAAAGATGTGACAGACATTTCACCTAAGAAGATACACAAATAGCAAATGAGCATCTGAAAAGATGCTCAACATAATTAGTCATTAGAAAAATGCAAAATAAAGCTAGAGGGTGATTCCATTACATATGCACTAGAACAGCTAAACTTAAGAGAAGCACAAATACTAAGCGCTAAAAAGAATGCAAAGCAGCCAGAAATCTCACACATTGCTGGTGGGAATGCAAAATGGTATAGCCACTTTGGCAAACAGTGTGGCAGTTTCTTAAAAAGTTAAACATACACTAAATAATTACCCCACAATTCCATTCCTATGTATGAGAAATGAAAAATGCCCACACAAGGGCCGGCCCCATGGCTTGGCGGTTGAGTGCGCACGTTCCGCTCCTGGCAGCCCGGGTTCGGGTCCTGGGTGCGCACGGACGCACCGCTTCTCCAGCCACGCTGAGGCCGCGTCCCACATGCAGCAACTAGAAGGATGTGCAGCTGTGACATACAACTATCTACTGGGGCTTTGGGGGGAAAATAAATAAAATCTTAAAAAAAAAAAAAAAAAGAAAAATGTCCACACAAAAACCTGTAGAGAAATATTCATAGCAGCTTAATTCATAATAGCCAAAACCTGGAAACAACTCAAATGTCCATCAACTGATTAACAGATAAATGAATTTTGTTATATCCACTCACTGGTCTAGTATTCAGCATTTACAACTTACAAACTACGGATACATGTAACAACGAATCAATGAATCTCAAAAGTATCATGTTAAGTGAAAGAAGTCAGACACAAAAAGGTATGCATTGTATGATTCTGGTCACATGACATTCTAGAAAATGCAAAACTATACTGACAAAATGCAGATCAGTGGTTGCCAGGGACTTACAGTGGGGATAGGCATTTCACTGCAAAGGGGCATGAGAGAACTTGCTGAAATACTGAAAATGTTCTATATCTTGATTTCGGTAATGATTATACCACTGTATAAATTTGGTACAACTCAGAGAACTCTACTCTTATGCTAATTTTATCTCAATAAAAGTGACTAAAAACAAAGAAAAAAATACATTTCCCCTGCATACCTGAAGTTTATTTTGTGAGGATCAAATGATATAGTCAAATTTAGCTGAAGTTGACATATGCTGATATTAAAAGCTTTCTTAAAGGCCCTAGGAATTTGAATAATTATTTCAAAATTTTCTAGACCTCTCAGATATTAAGGCCCTCAAGCTTGGTTAGTTTAGTCAGTTTAAGCTTCAGCTTCTCACCTAACTAAAGTCAGTAACTACACATTACTAAATCTAGTACAACTTCTGACAGAGCAAATTATGTTCAGCAACTGATGTCAAATTCTTTGATTTAAGATCCATCCGTGAGGAAACTTCAAGAGTTAACAGGATAATTCCTTAATGCATAAAAGACTACATCTATAGTTTACAAAGAATGGTATTTATTCTCTTCAGAGCTGCCTTCTGCAGCAAGTTATTTATAATATTGCCTGATGACTCACATGGACTACAGCTAAACTTTAGGTTTTGCTATTTTATCAGACACAGATAACTTCTGACTTTCTTACTAGGGTTATTACTTCTTCTTTCTGTCATTTATCCCTATTGGTTTTTCTTTAATATAAGGAAAATTAACTTATGCTAGGTAAGAAATATTTCATAAAACTGTTGAAGGAATATTACACCTTAAGCAAAGATTTTTCTCCACAATCTTAGGAAACAAGAATTGGGGAGAAACAAAAATGAAAATTATCAACTACTGTGCCTAACCTTTCAAAGTCACTTTTGTCAAAGCTTATGGTGAATAAAAATTCTTTAAATGTAGTTTCAACTTTAAATACAGGTGGAAGAGACATCTTGTTTTTTACTTGAAAACCAACCTTCATAACTTTAACACTAAAAATGTACAGCCCTACAGATTGCATTTGAGATGATGAAAGTCCTACAATGAATTTCAAGAATTGTAGAAAACTGATTTTTTTTTAACAACAAAAAGTATCCTCTGAAATTGTTTTCACTCCAGTTTTTCACTTAACCATTACCAAAGTGAGAAAATATGAGTATTCAGATAGAGGCTGAATTTTTTCCTATGAAAAAAAAAGTAGTCTTATGTGTTGTGTTTACAAGAAAACAGTTTGCCAACAAACTGCAGAAGATAGAAGAAAATGAGATAAAAAGAATTTTTTGAACCAAGGACAACATCTGTTCTTATTCTCCAGAGGCTGCAAGACAAGAAAAGAATTCTAAAATACACTCTGCAAAAACATTTATGTTGTTGGTAATTGAAGTCCATTCAAAGATTTGAAAAGAAGTGCTCTCCTAACAGAAACAAAAACTCTAAACCTTTTCAATTTGGAGACAGAAATTACATCTCACATGTAGAAATGTACCCATTTTGTAGATAGATAATAGCCTTCAAATTGGAGATCTACATAAAACTAGTAAAATTCATTAGACAGAAATTGATAAAATCTTGTTAAATGAGCATGATAATTTTATTTTGTTCTATTATAATACAATTCCACAGTCTGTGATTTATGCCCTACAAACATTGCTTTTCTAATGTAGATATAAATTCTACTTGTTTATAGTAACTTTATTCATAATTCCCAAAACTTGGAAGCAACCAAGATGTCTTTCAGTAGGTGAATGGATAAATAAACTGTGGGATATCCAGACAATGGTATATTATTTAGCGTTAAAAACAAATGAGCCAACGAGCCATGAAAAAACATTAAGAAACATTAAATGCATATTATTAAGTGAAAGAAGCCAACCTGAAAAGGCTACAATACTGTATGATAACATTCGAGAAAAGGCAAAACTATGGAGATAAAAAGATCACTGGTAGCCAAGGGCTGGGGGGAGGGAGGGATGAATAGGTGGAGCACAGAGGATTTTTAGGCAGTGAAACTATAACATCATCTTACGATACTGTAACAGGGGATACTTATTATACATTTTTCAAAACCCCATAGAACGTACAAAACCATTTAAACCTAATGTCAACTATGGACTTTGAGTGATGATAATGTGTCAACACAGGTTTACAGATTATCACAAACGTACCCCTCTGGTGCTAGATGCTGATAGTAGGGGAGGCTGTGCATATGTGGGGGGCGGGAAGTATATGAGAAATTTCTGTACTTTCCACTCACTTTTGCTGTGAACCTAAAACTGCTCTAAAAAATGAAGCCTATTTTTAAACAGGTATATTGATACTTTAGTTGGTTTTTAATATCTGGTCTGTTGAGGGAGAGGATCAATTTTACCCACCTTTGTAAAGACATTACCATTAAACTGAACACGTAGTGTTTTTATCCTTCATTTTAAAGATAAATAAAACAAGCAAAGTGATTTGAGGATAGCTGAAACATTTCTAAAACTGGTTCAGAGCTTCTCTTTTTACAGAAATTCTTACATTTTGGGAATGAGAGTCACTAGATATGGGTAAGATACACACTGGTTAAATGCACTTAGTTTAAAAATAGAATAGAATTTGACAACTAGAAAAAATACTTGGAAAATATTTGATCAAAGCCCCTCATCTTATAAATAAGGAAACTGAGGCTCAGAGAAGCTCCATGATTCACTCCAGGTCACAAGGCTATGTAATGACAGAAGGATAAGAACTTTGGTATTCTAAAGCTTAACAGTTGCTTTTCCACTATACTACTACTATTCAAGAAAACAAAATTTTGATTAATTTCTTAAAATTCAGAGATGATAATTTTTTTCTTATTTATTTATTTTTAAGCGGACATGAATCCAATTAGTATATTTGTTCACCGGCTAAACATTCACTCAAGCTCTGCCCATTTACTTATTTATTCTGCTCACCTGATTTTTCCCAGAGGTAATTTATAACGAAAATCATGTTTTAAGAATTCTAACAGCCAAAGAAAATGTCTTACCCAGAGAGTGAATATAAAACACATGTGTTTATCCCTAAAGCAAAGGCTATGCTCCCCACCCTACCATTGTTAGGGAGAATTTAGAATCTTGCTTGACCTCTTACAGAGGTAAAAATCTACCCTTGGTGGGAGCAGCTGTGATACTATGAAAGAAGCTACAAATAACATGCTTGGAAATTCAGCAGGCACTGTTATTATATCCTGTTTATACTGTTATTTTTCCTATCAGTAGGATATTATTTATACAGACCCCACCCATGAACTTCTTGTTTATCTTATTATAGAAATCCTCGGAATCTATAAAAAGAAGCCTGTATTTGTTTCTGGAACAAGCACATGTGTTATAATTTTGCACCTCACTATACTTTTTTATTTAGCATTTTCTTTTGTTATGCACTACTTGTTCTCATTTTTATCTCAAGGTTGATTTATTTCATTATTTCACATATTAGAGTTGACCTTTGATTTTAAGAGACTCCCTTATGGGACAGAGATTCCGGAGCACCATATCCTAAACTTTACTTTGGGGTAGATTTCATCAGACAGATATTCTTCTAAGATATACTTGACTAATTTATTTAAAGACAGAAAAATGTGCCTATATACTGATCAGGTACCCCAGTGAGTGAGCCCTGGATGCCTAGAAGGCTTCCTACTCAGGCTAGTTTATCCCAGGTGGGCCAAGTAGGAGGGCCAGGCTTTATACTGGTTCTAACTCACTCACTATTCTCTAGCTGTATCTCTTTTCTGAAATGAAAAGCCCTGCCCCTGAGTTTAGCTTGATGGCTAGATGGGCTAGGTAAAAGTGTAACATGATAACACATAAGAAATACACAAATTCAGTAAGTTTACCAATGGGACAATGAACCAATCTGGTTATAAATCATCCTCATTTCCATGTTTATGTAAATAACTGAATTAAAGTAGATAAAAGAAAAATGCGAGTTCCTTAAGGGTAGAAATTCATGCAGCAATTATTCATGAGCAAATAAATAATTATTTCTGGAGAGGGAACATCACTGGACAAAGTCACATGGGATTAATTTTCACATGTATAGCTTGTGTTACCTTCACCAATACTCCCTTCACCCTACAAGGCAGCACTACAAGGTAGCTAGGTAAACATGAAATCCTCAGAAAGAGCTGCTTTTAAAGAACATTACTCTAAAAAGCATAACTGAAATGAGCTTTAGTACCTCAGGGTGGTGAACTAAGTTAGTTAATTTCAGAAAAAAGAGAGGTCTACATGGGCTAAAGTGATCAAAGAAGTCAGAATGAGTATGTTAACTGAGGTAATCTTGATAAACAGGAATTTACAAAAGGCTGAGGTGAAGAGGTAAAAGGCATCCCAGGTACAACCAACGATTTCTAAGCAACCAAGTGAGCAGAATTCTGGAAAGAGCGACTAGCTGAATTCAGACAGGGAGTATATTGAATAGTAGATGGCAACAAAAAGAAGGTTGGAGTCAGATTATAAGGAGTTTCATTTTTCAGACCACGGAGAACCATCAAAGATATAAGAACATGGGAAAATGAACCCAAGCTTTTGCACTAGGAATGAAGAGGAGGAAGAATAAGTTGGGTTAAGACTGAAATGGGGGAAGAAGTTTTTAACAGTACCAAATCCTATGATTATAGTAGCAAAAGAAAGGTCCGTGTGATATAATAGATAATAAATGTGTAAAAATATTTTCCACTCTGCTTTCAAAAACAGGAGATGGCATCATGATGACTATTACCAAGTGGGGCCACGTTAAACAACCCCAGTCCATTGCAGTTAATGTCAGGAAAGCCTACCAGTCTCCTAGAACAGTACTTCTCAAACCCAAATCACCTGGGGATCTGGTTAAAATGTAAATTCTGTTTCAGTAGGTTTAGGGTGGTACTTTGTATCTTTACATTTCTAACAAGTTCCCCATACTGTTGTTCCATGGACTACATTTTGAGTAGCAAGATTCTAAAACATCTTTCAGTTTCTCTTTCCAAAAGGGCAATATTTGATATACTATATTTAATCCATCATGGTATATCTAAATGCTTTTAGATATGCCTAAGAAATTCCTTTTAAAGGTATTCTATTATAATTTGCATCAATGTCAGATGGGTTTCAAAAGCTACTGTTTTAAAAGTCCAAGATGATTCAAGATTCAGGGTATTCAAGATAGAAATATTTTCACCTAGACAAAGTCAACTTTATAATGCTGTTTTATAACACTATAATTTTGCCATTTTTTTCAGGCTGGCAAACTAGAAGATACCATTGCTTCTAATCTTGAGGGCTGAAGTAAAAGCCCTGAAAGACAACACTCCATCTTTTAATAGTGCACAACAGTGGGTTTTGGTAAAATCCACTTAACTTGCCCTTAAGTGCCCTTAGCACCATACCTTAATCCTCGAAGATAAAGGTAACAATTTATTTTAAATATCCTATTGAAAAACACCTGAGGATTACAAAAATTAAATTCACACACCTTCCTTCTGTTTAAGATTTCTATAGGATATGCCTTTAATTAAGGTCTTTTACCATGAACAGAGTTGTCAATTTATAAAAATATATTACCAGTGTTATATATTACATACACACGTACTAAGATTGGCTGACCTTAGATTCTTGGGATGAAATTTAAGACTTCTGAAATCTCAAGTTTCATTTTTAACCAAATTAACGGTCAATAACAACCTTTTAGGTAAATAAGCTTCTATGTGTATCAATGTCTAGGGAACAGAAGTAATATTTTAAAATTGGAAGGTAAAATTGAAGATCAGATCCAACAGTTTCATTGTAGAGGTAAGAAACTGAGGCACAGAGGCTAAAAAGCCCCGAGTCACATAGCTGCTAGTGCATGTTAAAAAAAAGGAAGGGGGAGGAACAAATTAATTTTCATATCTATCAATGTACAATGTACAATGATGTATAAACTACAAAATGTAGTTGAAAATGTAGTTTCTGATTCCTCTAGTGACTAATGCATAGTTGATTTTATTGAGGTCTTATAAATCATTGATATCCAACAAAGGAAGACTAAATACCAACAAAGGAAAGACATGTTACCCCATGATTTAAGAACTTCATAAAAATGCAATCTGAATAGAGAATGACACATATACACCACATACTTGGGATAGGGCTGTGGTGGGGTGGGTAATGGGATGGGATATAAAGAACAAAGAGAAGACAATGGTAACTTATCTTCTCAGTAATAGTTTGAGGAAAGCTTGCACATACAGAAAAGTGGTTAAAAAAACATAATTTCTTTTACTCTCATGAATCATTTTTTATTGGGGATTAGATTTGGAGGACTGCAAAGCTTTTAAAAATATGAAATATAGACAGCAGTTGGATGTGCATGTGTCATAAGTTCTGTCACAATTAAAAGAAAACCAGAGAACCCTTTATAGCCATAAAATAATGAATTTTGTGCTTATTACAAATGCTATAAAATTTACTAGCACAAGTAAAAAAAAAAATCACTGGAGAAATTCCATGATATTGGAGACAATGGGCTTTAAATCACAGGCATACATTATTATGCCTAAGTTGACAGATCTGCACTGCAATGCAGAAATGCAAGCAATATTCCAACATCTGCACCAGAAGGCAGAGACTAGACATGATTCCAGAATAAAGGGCTCTTCAGCTCTTACCTGTTACCTGTGCAACAACTGCTTGGGAAATCCTCCGATTGGCAAGAAAGGCTTTGATTTCCTCTTTTATCACACTGCTGTCCCTCCTAACAAAAACAGAAGACAAGACCAACAATGTATGTTGAAGGTAGAAATCCTCATCTTTGCTAAGAAAGGTGAAGCAAAGAGGTGGGGAGAACATAGAAAGAAAGGACACAAAAATAAAGGTAAACAGACCAGGCTTGTGTGAAAATATGAAATTAAAACAAACCAAGAAACACCAAATATTCAAGTCCTAAAACATCACACCATCAGACAGACGCTTTAGTGAATGCCATAGTAGATATAAGTCTCATACCAGAGGATGGTTAATCACATGCTGTGTATAATTCACATTAGGAACAAGGTTGCCATATGGTATATACAAAGTTTCATTACTGGGGAATGAATATATCTTATACAGACAAATCCTAGAAAAATAAAAAGCAACAACGACAAAAATCAGTTGTGAGTAGATTTTGGTTTGCATGTTAACTATGCAACTGCATAAATAATGTTCAGTTCATTTTAAAACCTTTGTTAAAGGAATAGAAATCATCATTCTCACAAATGCTAAAATATTAGCCATTTTAAGAAAGGTTTTGCCTTTTAATTTGCCTTCTTTTTCCTGTATAAACCAAAAAAACATTAAGTGAGATGGGTTGAATATAAACTTTTAATATAAAAAGGCATTTATTAATTTTATATGACATGTAATAAACAGTATACTTTAAATTATATTCTGTGTCCTTGGGATTATATATTATAGACCTAATATTTCCTCCACTAAGATGCCTTATAAATTGTTACTTATTTAAAAATTCAACAAATTCTCAAAAGACTAAACATTCACTAGAATGACAATGAATGGCAAGTCTTCTATTCCTCCACCAGAACAAATAGAATGCTTAAGTAAAAATTATACTTAAACCCTTAAAACTGACCAATTTCTCTTTGAAAGCTTTATGTCCAAAAGGATTACATACATAGAGCACTGATTTTTGTTCAAGCTCAAAAGAAACACAGAATGTGGTAATTTGTAATCTAATAATACCAGGGTCAGCAAACCATGGCCCAAATCTGGCCTCCAACCTGTTTTTATACAACCTATGAGCTGAGAACAGTTCTCACAGATGAACATTTGCAGTCAATTTGATAACAGAGAACACTAACTTTGAACATGAAGTAAACAAAATATTATCTCCTTCCCCCCCTGAAAATTCCATTCTTCTCATTAGTAGGCCTGTATTTTTAAAATTATACTCAATTTTATTATTCTATATTTCATTTTGTCAATAAAAATTTGTGACCATTTGTTTGCTCTCTTGTATGCAACTATCTATATTATATCCTCAACTTTGCCTCTTGGCCACAAAGTCTAAAAGGTTTACCATCTAGCCCTCTACAGAAAAAGTTTACTGACTCCCAATCTGAGACAAAGGGATCATGAAATCTTCACAAATCGTTTTGTGAATGAACCACAAACTCCTTATGGGAGCTCAAGTCTCTCTAAAGATTATCTGGATCAATGAAAGAAAAGTTTCCCATCCAAAAAGAATCAGTTTTGATTTAACTTAGAGCAGATATTTTATTAGCCCCTTGCTGAGGAGGGGCCATACACGCTGTTGGTGGAGTCTAGGCTCCCTTTCAGGAACTCTGGAAAAGAGCAGAGAAGTGAAGGAAGAGACTGGTCCTGATCTACTGGTCAGAAATACTAATCAAAAACATTCCTAAAGGAAGAAAATAGCTACCTAATTTAATATTTAAAATTTCTCATACTGATCTAGATTCTGATATAGACACTGGCTAGATTCCTTCCAAAATGCTTGTTTATATTTGATATATTTCTTTGAAAAATATGCATTCTCATTTTATTTTTAAAATTGTGTATCTGAAAGAAAAAGGCACAAATAAATACATTTTAAAGTCAAACAAAATAACAAACTGCTGAGTAAAATACAGGTAATGTAGACCAAGCAGCTCTCAAATATCCATCAATAATCAGTTGAGCAAGAGAGAACTTCAGCAGTATCCATTTCAATTGCATTATGTAAATAAAACAACCAAATCATTTGGTTTCTGATACAGCTGCAAAATTAATCTGAAAAAATTTAAATAAAGCATTGCATTCAATGTATAGAATGTCCTTCTAGAAAATTGAAAACTGAGTTTAAGAGAATATTTTTTAAGGTTAAATAAAAAATTATGTGCTTTTGTGGAGAAAATGATTAAACAGTATTTTCTTTTTTTTTTTTTAATTTTATTTATTTATTTTTTTCCCCCAAAGCCCCAGTAGATAGTTGTATGTCATAGTTGCACATCCTTCTAGTTGCTGTAAGTGGGACGCGGCCTCAGCATGACTGGAGAAGCGGTGCGTCGGTGCGCAGCCGGGATCCGAACCCAGGCCGCCAGCAGCGGAGCGCGCGCACTTAACCGCTAAGCCACAGGGCCGGCCCAGTATTTTCTTGATTACTGATTTAAATTAGAATTTAAATCAATTTATTTTAAATCACATTCACTTAAAAGTAGACACTAAATCATAAAGAAGAGATAACACTCAATTATTCCCATAGCAAATATCCAGTTTGTGAATTATTCACAGCCTTGCAGTATGATATTATCAAGGACTGCAGCAAGACAGAAAGAACTTCAAAAAGTCTGCAAAATAGCAGCAGTTCAGTGAGCCTCTCATAGGCTATATTTTTATATGTGTGGCATGGTACTCACCATGAATTAAAATAAAAATAAAAACCTCTTTACTCAACTACTTTACCAGAGAGAAGCTGTTTCAAACTGAAGAAAAACATAAGACTTAAAATATAAGGGTGTGCTTGGGCAAGTCACTTAATAAAGCTGGACTCTGGTTTCATCATCTGGTAAAATGAGAACATGAATACTCCCATCATAGACTTTTAAAATTTCTCTCCAACCACTGAACTTAAATTTAAATGAAATTTAATACTAAATGTGTGTATATAAGTGTGTGTATAATACATAAAATAAAAAATTCTTCAATGTAAAAAGTTTTGAAACTGTAAAAGCATTACATAAACAATGACTATTATTTTATAAAATCCCAGAAAGAATCCCAGGAAAAGAAGAAACAAATGATCTGCTATAACTATATAAGATTGAAGTAAACATCTGTATCAGGTACTTCAAGGCAACATGGAAACATTTCTATAGTTAATTTAGATACAAGCAGTGATGTGTCATTTAGTTGGTTTCACTAGGTACTTTAAAAACAGTTAACAGCATTCAACTTTCACTGTACCCAATTCTCTTTATGTATTTCAAAGGCTTCCATTCTACTGAGTTAACTTTGTTCTTTAAACTTTCACATATTTCCCTTCATTCAGCTTTCTTTAACAACTGGCCTCTCCTATTGTCCACATTGTACCCTGTGAAATCACCAGCTTCTTGGTGTGAAAACTCCTTCGTTTACTCCAAATCTAATTCTCTCATCTTCTCACTTTCTCTCTCCATCTGAAATCTGACATCCTCTTTAAAGAGAATGAATTCCTTTTTCCTCCCTTCTTTTACAAAATCTCACACTCACAACTTCTACTCCTCAAGTCTTACGGAATTAAAGCGAAGCGTAGGCTGATCTTTTTTGATTCCACAGCTTACTTCCAAGATAAGCTACCACTCTATTTGCATCCAACCACTTAAAGTCCACGTCATCTCTTCCTATTACCTTTTCCAAATCACAGCCATGCTAGATTCATCTATCTGGGTGACTTCCACATGAGGATAAAATTCTTCCTTTCCACCCTCCATTGCCCTTATTTTTATAACTTACTAAACTTTCCATTTTTACCTACAGACCTTTCTTAGTATCTGGATGAATTAATCAGTAATGCCTCTTTGTGGAATCACTCTTTTGTAAGACACAATTTAATTGTCATCTATTCAGAGAAGTTCTCCCTGATCCTCAGAGCTAAAAAAGATCTTTTCTTCTAATAGCTAACTTTACCATTTCAATTACATCACTCACATGCTAATACATTACATGTTATTCTGTATTACAGTTGTTCTTGATCTGGTCTTCTCTCTCCTACTAGCCTGTAAAGTCCTTTAGCACAAAGATTTTGTCTTATTCATCATAGGGATTGCATATAATAGAGCTTAATTTGTTCAATGAATGAACAAATCTGTAGTTGAAAGATAAAAGGTTGTAAAATGGAAAACTTGATCTAGATAATTTATAAAACAGCTCTAAAAACTTAATCTCAAATATGTTTAAGCTTCCCCAATCAGAATGGAAAACAGTTCTTTATGCTAGCTTGAAATAGCAATGCTTCCTTTTCTGGAACGCAGGATATTAAAGATTGTATGTTTAAAAGTGGTATGCTTTTAAGATCTTCTCTATTCTCTTAGTTGATATACACTACACAGTCTTTAGGACCTCTTAAAGGTAAGCCATTGATCTCAAAAACTTTCAGAGATGGAGCAATACCTACCAAGACAGACTATTTCACAGGTGGAAAAATGTAATTACATATACATTCTTTCACGTTTGAATAAAAACTTGCTCCCTTTAATGTCTACCCAGGAAGATAAAGCATAATTTAAAATGTTAAAAGATAACTTTAAAAGAAAAGTTACTCTCTATGTACAAATAACCTGGTAACTGATTATTATGACCTATAGAACACAAATACCCTTCCTACACAAGTAAATAACCTATTGTTAGGCATATAGACAACCAACTCAGAGGAAAGTCTCAGAATCTTGTATAAAATACTAACACTCATAAAATTTAGTACATGAGTAGTTAAGAATAACATCTTTAATATATGGCATTATTTACTAATTCTAATAAGCCTCATTTCAGTTGTTATTTTACAATATATACACAACTAAATAGATACTTTAATAGATGTATGCTACTATATTAGCAGATGTACATATATACCTACATACAAATATATATGTTAATAGATGCATTTTAAAAATATTAATATGTAAAATGGGTCTTCATTCTAGCTCTTGGCTTTCAAGTCCTTCCTAAAATGTTATATTCAACCATTTGTTGAGAATTCACATTCTAGTTTCCCTTTCTTTTCTTTTTTTCCACCCTGATCAATTAAAAAATGGAAAAAGTAGCAGTTACTTTCTTTCTGATTCTTTCTTAACAAGTTGATCAGGTGTATAGTTATAACCTAACCAAGTCTGACGAAAAAAAAAAACCTCTCCTTTGTGTACCCTGACATTGTTAGGAGCTAAGTTTGTGGACTCAGTGCATTATGAGATTTGAAAAATATATCTTATGGTTGAGCGCACTGGGAGGTTGGGGAACATGAGCATGCAAGATGTGAATTACATATGATATACATAGAAAAGAAGGCAAGAAGGCATTCAGGTACCCATTTTCCCCAACTAGAGATTACCAAATCCAACCCACAGTAACATCACCATAGTGCTGAGTGATCAGCAAGAGCAGTATAGCTCTACATGGACAAAGGATACTCAGAAAGATCCACTGCTCAAAAATTTCTCCTAACAGTCTACCAAATAAAAATTCATTTGGTTAGTAAGTGATTGATTTGAAGTGGCAAATATCATGTTGGGGGCAAAAGATAAGCCCATTAACGCATTCACACTTTGTCTTGAGTTACATTAACCACCATTCCTGAAATCTGATTGAAATCTACAGACCTGAAAATTTATTTACAGAGGCAACAGATACCAGCGACACATCGGTAATAAAGACATGGGTTAGAATTCAAGCTCTGCCACTTAATATGTAAAGTTTTCTTCGGCCAATTATTTAATTTTTGTGAATCTCAATTTCTCTACTCCACCTCACATACAGCATGGTTGTAATGATTAAAAGTGAGAGCAGTCATGCAGTAAACTTCTCCCTCCGATCCAAGAATTGTTACTATCTGCAAACTTGAGAAAAATGAGAGGTGTGCACAAAGGAGGAGTGCAGGTGTGGGTGAGGGCACAATGGTAAAGGACCACAGAGAGCCAGAAGGTTCAATGAGACCCCTAAATGATTAGAGGACACCAAGATAGCAGTTATGAGACAGAAGCAGAGAAAAGGAAGAAGACAAACTGTCCTATGTAACAAGTGGCAGTATGTAAATGAAATACTGATAACAATATATAAACATGTATACATTTAATGATGAAACTTGAATGTGTGTAACTGTGAGATTTAACTACAAATCCTAGTCATTGCTAAATAGGTTTACCGTTTATTTCAAGAACACAGTTGAATTATATCATTATGACAACTTAAGAGTTAATAGACAAGTTTTCAGATCCTTATAGTCAAGTTTTAGACCCTGGCCAATCTTCCAAGCCTTTTGTTTTCAAAAAGAAAGTTTTCCCAAACTTCTTGTTAGTCTAATACATGTTTGGGAATTAACTGTTATGTTAAAAAGCATATTAAAACTGATTAGCGACAGCAACAACAAAAAAACAAGCTAGCATACTAACTAACAAATTTTTGTTGATATCCTCTCTACTCAAGATAATTAAAACCCAACCTTGTTATATTTCATTGACTGAACTCAATGACTGAAGTAACTTCTATTTGCCCAAATGGTTCTCCCTCTTAATCATGACAATGATGTATATGTTAAATTCGAAAGGAACATCTGAACTTTGGCCAGCTGCTTTAACAAGTGAAAATGAATTCAAAGCCAAATTGATCTCTTATATTTTTAAGTTTTAAAAGCTTAAATAACAAGGTCTTGTGGCTGCTCTATGAAACTATTCATTACAGGAATTACATTGGAATCTAGATACAATAGTCCATTTAGCCTACAATTCCACATAAGGCAGTTCTACCCTAAAAATAATTTCAGGACAGTTTGTTTAAAAGATATCTCACCATTGTGGTACTATAGGATAGATCTACCATATGGCAATATTAAGTCACCATTATACTATCTTCAAGTGTTAAAATCTTCAGGAAGAAATACAACTCATAATTACAGGATTTAGTTCTATTTCTGACAAATTCCTGCTACAGCTTCTTTCATTACTTACTGTAACTAATCTATCTGTAGGCTCTCCTACTACAGTAGTGATAATCTACTGAAAACAATGCTTTTATCATCTCTATTCCTACAGACCTGAAAAACTCCTTAATTCCAACCAAATTAAACGTAAACTATTTGTATGGAACTCAGATCTTCCAAAACCTATACTGCCTCCTAATATACTATTCTTACTACCATAGTCTAGCCCATCTGCAATCTTTATAAGACTAAACATGCCTTGCCTCTTCTACCTTTTACTATTCCCTTAACTTTAAATAAAGTTCCTATATTTCAAAACAGAGCCTATCCTTTAAGGTTTAGCTCAAATTCATCCATTCACTTAACATACTAAGCCCTTACCATGTGCCACGGACACTTCCAGATCCTGGAGAGACAGCAGTCGAAAACACATGGTTGCTGCCCTCAAAGTGTCCCAGGTCGTGTGAAGCCTTTCCTAATTACCTCTGTTGAAAGTGGACTTCTTCTTTTCTCAGTGTTTAAAACTCTAAGTGCTTACACTTATCTCGTAGTAGATAACATTTAAAAAATAATATATATATGTATATATATATATGGCATCTATTGCTAAAATTAGAATTTTAGCTTCTTAGGGGTAGAAACCACACCTATTTTTCTTCCTAAGAACATTACTTTTTTTTTTTTTTGTGAGGAAGATTAGCCCTGAGCTAACATCCGCTGCCAATCCTCCTCTTTTTGCTGAGGAAGATTGGCCCTGGGCTAACATCTGTGCCCATCTTCCTCTACTTTACATGTGACACTGCCACAGCATGGCTTGACAAGCAGTGGGTCGGTCTGCGCCCAGGATCCGAACCTGCAAACCTAGGGCTGCAAAAGCGGAGCTCATGAACCTAACCGCTACACCACCGGGCCGGCCCTAGAACATTACTTTTTATATAACAGTTGCTCAAAATTATTTTGTTGATTGGTATGATGGAGGGAAAATTAAGAATGCACATAATATATATCATGACAAAATCATCTTATCCCTCAGAAAAAGTACTTACAACAGATTTAAGGATTAGAACATATCTGTTAATTCAGAAAATTCAGATGTTAGCAATTAGAGTCATAAAGAGAAGGCTAACCTTTGCTTTGACAAACAGAGAGAATGGAAAAGGCTTATTAAGCAGCAAAGAGAAAGGGCTGAAGTAGAGAAGAGAACATTTGAATTAAAAACATAAAATTTGAAATTTTTTTCTTTCATCTCCAAAGAGAGGAGGGAGAAATGACAGTTTTTATAGGTAAGTAGCTGAAATACAGCTTATTATTCAAAACAAATCTAAGAATATAGACATTCTGGGGACTCCGAATAAGCAAAGGAACTAACCTCATTAATTCCTCTACTTTATCATCTACATCTAGGTCCTCTTCTGAGGCTTCAAAACTGTATGATCTCTGACCCATGCTGTTTGCATGGTAGCGAGTTGGTGACATCTTTCCATTGGATGTGGATAATCGCTCATTATTCTCCCTCCCATTTTGATTGGTAGTGCAAGGCTGGGGGGAAGTATCATAACTGTTGCTAGGTGATGGGGACATTCCAGAATGCTGGGTCTGTGTGGAAGCTGTAGCTGTAGAGGAAGATGCCGGAACATTGTTGGTACTATTCCCATATGAACTTCCTCCATAGCTGGACCTTCTTCCAAACTTGTCACTATGCTCTTGATCAAGACGGTCCAAAGTTTCCAAGGCATGGAGAATTTCATGTTTAGTCATTCCAGTACGCCGAAGGCGTTGAAGCAGATCTATCTGCTCTATGGTAAATCTGGGTTCATCTGTATAGTGAGACATGGTTTCCAGCAAACTAAAAAAAAAAGGATTAAAAAAAATTTCCTTTATTTACAACATCTACCAAACAACATATAATTATAGACAATGCTCAGCAGAAAATGCAATACTTCCACATCAACTTCTTTACTAAAAATGATTAAGACACTATTATAATATTATAATAACAATAATTATAACCCCATGCTAGAATGTTTTTGTCATGGCAAATGGACTGGTATAGATATTGACTTTATTAGCAGATGGACATTAAGTACAACATAAAACCTAATTTCATATGGCATACAATTTACATTTTCCTCAATTTGGTAAATATCTGAACCAAAATTTCAGTTATAGCAATAACACCAAAATGACAGATTAGGTGCATACAGTATTAAGCCTAGGCTATGTGACTACTCACAGGTGTTTTTTCCATCTCAAATTTATTATTCTACATTAGAGCATTAATGGAAAGTTGCTGAAAAAATAGTTTGTATTATCTTGTTTTACTAAATATCAGGAAAACTGACCTAGGAATTCGATAACTTCATTTAGTGTAAACAAACAATTTGGTGAGCTAAGCTCAAGCAAATACTAATAACCAGCAAAAATACTGAAATGGAAAAGTAAGAGAGGTACATAAAAAATCTTATTAAGTACCATTTTACCCACCACTTAGCAATTTTGTATTTCATCTCTATAATGCATTCTCCAATAGTTATCCTGAGAAATGGATCTTTTGTGGTTGTAGCCAAACTGAACTATTCATTTTTCTTAGGAAATTGCTTCTACATTATGTTTCCTTTAACACAAGATACTGCAGCACACCAGAAAATGTCTCAGAGTCAATAACAATATTAAGTTTAAGGGAATTATCAAATCTCATAAAAATTCTCACTACTTAAATTCCTTTCTTATAAAATCTGACTTTCCTAATTTAAGATTCAAACCTAAATCTTACTGACTCCAAAAGCATACATCATTCTGCTTTCCAATATATGGCAAGACTTACTGGAATCATATGATCTGGCACATAGGCTATTGTACTCTTTCAGGTCTCCAGTTAAAACCACTTAGATAAAAAACCACTCTACTGACGGACTAGGGGTTCTAGTAACAGTATTTTATATTTAAAATCTTTGCTCTATCTAGAATTTATATTTACTTACTGAGTGTGAAAGGATTTGAGGTTTATTTTTTCCCAAATGGATAGCTGGTTGTCCAATATACTTCATTGAGTAACATATCTCTTCTTCTCTGATCTGAAATGCCACATTTATCATATAGGTACAAAATTTCCACACAAACCTGTAGCTACCTTTGGATTCTCTATTCTACCATTGATTGTTTTGTCTTTCAAATAGTTTTAAAAATAAACAGGCAGAAATCTAGAATTTTTATGTGAAATTGCTCTAGTTTTAGAGATAGGCTCATTAAATTAAAAACAAACAGGGGCCAGCCTGGTGGCATAGTGGTTAAGTTCACGCGCTCCACTTTGGTGGCCTGGGGTTTGCTGGTTCGGATTCTGGGCGTGGACCTATGCAACGCTCATTAAGCCATGCTGTGGTGGCGTCCCACATAGAGCAACTAGAAGGATGTACAACTATGATGTACAACTATCTACTGGGGCCTTGGGAAGAACAAAGGAAAAAAAAAGGAGGAAGACTGGCAACAGATCTTAGCTCAGGGCCAATCTTCCTCAAAAAACAAAAACAAAAAAACACAAAATATAGAAAAAAATAAAAACACAAACATTCTGTGGACCCAAAATAACATGTTGCAGGCCATTTGTGCCCATGGGCCACAGTATCGGTCTTATACCTATACATATTATCTTCTGCTTTCTTGCAATATTCATTTGTGACAAGCTATCCATCATAAAAGTCCTAATTTCATGATTATTACATTATTTCTTGATTGCGTAGGCTTTTTCCTCCAACATTTTATAATGAAAAATTTTAAACATACAGAAAAGTTGAAATAAATTTACAGTGAATACCCATATACTAACCACCTAGTCTTTACCATTAACATTTCACTTGCTTTATCACATATCTATCCATCCCCTTACGCATCCATCCCTCTATTCATCTTATCTTTTGATGCATTTCAAAATCAGTTACAGACATCTATACACTTCCCCCTAAATACTTTCACATGCATATGATTAACTAGAGCTCAGTATTTGTTCAGGTTTTTTTCTTTTGAGGTAAAATTTACATAAAAGAAAATACACAAATCTTACGTTTACCATTCTATGAGCTTTGAGAAGTGCATACACTGTGAAACTCAAATTCCTATGAAGATATGGAACATTACCATCACTCCAGGAAGTTCCCTCATGCCTCTTCCCAGTCAATCCCTGTCTCTTCCCTCAAAGGCAACCACTGCTCAGAGTTTTTTCCCACCACAGATTAGTTTTGCCTGTTCCAGAACTTCATATAAATGGAATTTCTATGTACTCTTTTGTGTAAGGCTTCTTTCACTCAGCATAAAGTTTCTGATATTTCATTTATGATATCGTATCAGCATTTTGTACCTTTCTACTGCAGAGTAGTACTTCACCGTAGGAATATACCACAGCTTTGTTTATCCATTCTATTTTGGACACTTGGAGTGTTTCCAATTACTAGCTATTTTAAATGATTTGGCTATTAAAATTGTACTCTACTAATTTTCTTGTTAGCTTACTATATCCCCCATAATAATATTATCACCTAGTTGGGAGAGAAGAGAAAACTTTCAACCAGAGTAACTTGTTTACTTTTTCTCCTGACCAATTTCAAAAGAACAGTACACTTTGCTTAACACAAATGATTTATTATTAAAATGCTATGCAGTGTTGGTAATGTTCTACGTTCTATGTTAGTTACATTACACAGGTGCATTCACTGTGAACACTCATCGAGATGTACACTACTGATTTCTGCATTTTTCAGTAGATATATTATACTTAAATAAAGTTTGTTGAAAAAGCTATGTGAACATTTTCCTAATGGCTTATAACAGACACTTAACACTTTAATTTCTCTTCTAACCCTCAGCCCTTTGTCCACTCTACTAAGTGCTTAGTAATATATTAATCCTTAATCCTAGGAAGTTCTTTTAAAAAGTAGCTGCTGAATTCCTTTAGTGATCCAAATAATTTAGCCCTTAATTTATTGATTTGGTAAACTGAGGTTTCTAATTCTTTCCCTTTGAAAATGAGGTAGACCTGTCCACTGCTAACTTTAGTCTTCATCCTTTCCAAATACTTTATAAACTGACTTTACTTTAGATATGAGACTTCAAGAATTGTTTTGGGGCCGGCCTGGTGGCGCAAGCAGTTAAGTGTGCGTCCTCCGCTGCGGCGGACCAGGGTTTGCCAGTTTGGATCCTGGGCGCCCACCGACGCATGGGACGCACTGCTTGGCCAGCCATGCTGTGGCGGCGTCCCATAAAAAGTGGAGGAAGATGGGCACGAATGTTAGCCCAGGGCCAGTCTTCCTCAGCAAAAAAAGAGGAGGATTGGTAGATGTTAGCACAGGGCTGATCTCCTCAGGAAAAAAAAAAAAAAAAAAGAATTGTTTTATTATATGGACCAAAAAAACCCAATCATGATATTTTCCTATCCTAATACAGCAGAGCAGATAGTAATTTGTATATAACTCTTCGAAACTCTCTCTGTATGGAGTAGCACTCTGTACATTGGCCTAAAACTAAAATAAATTATATGAATTTAACCTGTTACTGAAACATATCCATCCTAAAGCTTGTATTAGAACTATCAGAAGTAAATATTCCACAGTATTTGAAACAATGTAATATTTTATGCCATTCCAGATTCACTGACTGAACCACTTTTATTCCAAAAGTCATAAAAGGAGATAACAGAAGGCACCTATTATTTTGTCTGCCTAGAATGTCTCATTGTTTCCAACCACGTTTCTGGGGCTGCCACTCACAACACCCCACGCCTCCTGGCCAACGGGTGGGCACATAAGGAAGCCAAGCCTTGCTCTCCTCAAAATACTAGGTTAGACTAACGGGAAGGTGGACAGTCACTATAACTGTGCTCAGTTGCAGGAAGATGTTAATCTGGTACATTCCTCACCTATGTGGAAGAAGCTAGTTTGTAGGGAAAAAAAAGCAGACGTACCAAGTAATGCAGAGCAAAGGAGAAAGCTCTGCAGTGTTCATATCCCTTGTTCTAGTAATTCCTAACCCCCTGCTACATCCCTGCTTTTCTTGTTGTATTGTTATGTAAGAGTATAAATTTCCCTTTATGCTTCACTTTGTTTAAATTAGATGTCTGTGCCTTGCACCAAGAGAGGTCCCTAATAAAAGATACACCTAAAGTAAAAAGGTCTATAATTGCTGGAATGAAATGTATGATCGTTGTAGAGTAGAATGATAATGGCATAATGAGCAGGATCAAACCATGCATGTGACACTGAAAGTATAACATTTTACTGAGAAAATGCCAAGATTAGAAGCTTTCTTGGATGTAGAGAATAATATTCCAATGTGTATTAACATAAACAAAGGCACACATCTGTCATTTCCAAATTTTATTTTTCATAATTTATGTAGTTTAAGCACATAATCATGAAGTTATGGCAGTATATGACCTACAAAGGTCATCTAAGTCCAGGATACCAGCAATTCTTTTGTAAGAGAGAGAGAGAACAAGTAAGAACTGAATTAATTTTCTTATGTAGCACAAGGACTGTTCATAGGATAAGGAACATCTTTCACTTTAAATTGCTAATCTGAATGCAGATTCAGGCCAACAATTGAAAATGATGTGAGAAGAATTTCAACACTGCAATAACACAGACAATGTTTAAAACATAAAAGAACAATTAAATTCAGGAATTATAGCTCAGTTCATAAATTGATGTTTTAAAAGACTATACTATCAGACCATAATAGTAAGCCTATTTTACAATAAATTTTATCCCTACTTGGATATGTACTAAATTCTTCTTGGATAAGGCATGAAGTCCAGAACATACTTTCTTAAACTAAATTCTACAAGCAACTAGAGCAAAGAAAGGTAAAGCATGCATAAATGATTAATCTTGAAATCACATGCACAAAAATGACATTACTACCTTACTTGTAAAGCATCAAGAGTTAATAAGATTTTATTGGATAACACAGCATTTTCTTCAGCTTGATTCCGCTGTCTTTATCTTTTTATCCAGAATGACTAGGCAAAATATGGCCTAGTCATAAGTTAGTTTTGTTTTGCATATCAGACAGTTATTGCATGATGATTTAACACATTCTATAGTCAGTCATAATATTCATCAACTAAAGATGTACTCAGGCCCTTCTTACTATTTATGGTACATTACCCTCTTTCACAACTATTATCATCAAAGGAGTGGCAGTCTTAAAGTAAGAAAATCACAAGAAGTAAGAATAAGAAATGAATATTTACTGGGGACTGAGTTGACGGTATGGTAAAATGATTTTAAAATTCAAACCAATGGGAGAACTGACTAAAGCAAAAAATTAAGGCTATGACTATAGATAACAGTATAAAAATGTTCTTTTCAAATAAAAAGATTTCGAGAAAAATATGATTATATTCCAATGCGCCAATCACATTTTCATAGTTATTTTTCAATTACCACTGATTAAGATTGAGATTAATTATAGCCACCTTACACATTTGGAAAAAAAAAATCCAAGTAAAAACATGTAAGTTTATAGAGGAAGATATAAATTAGGTGTGGAATCAGAGAACTGGAAACCATTTAGACAAAAATTTCATTCTTTCAACTAACATTTATTGAATGCCTCCTATGTGTCAGATCATATAGAAGGCAGAGAAGATGCAACAAGGAACAAATTAGCAAAAATTCCTGGCCTCGTGATGCTTACATTCTAATGGCTATTGAAAATAGTCATCAGCAAATAAACCATAAAAAAAAAGAGAAATTATGGCTCAAAGTGATGAAGTGCCTTCCCATTTCCCAAAGACACAGCTACTTGAAGAAACTCAAGCAACAGTTCACATCACCTGGGCCTATTCCAGAGCCTTTTTGATACATGACAGAGTAGGGGAATGTATCAAATGAGGAGGGGAAAAAACTTAATGAAAAACCTAAATAATAAGGAAAACCTATCTTAATGTCTACTTGCTGGATTATAGAACTGTCAACCAAAATGGAAGGAATTTAATCGAAACATAGACTGCACCAAATTTGAGAAAACACTTATGCTAAAGGCACTTTGCATTAGACTCTAAAGATGCACTTAATGAGCTAATAGATTCTTTATCTTCTCTAATATCTGAAATTCCCATCATACTTTTATTTAGAGGACTGTTTAATATGAACTAGTGGTTACAGTTCATATTCCAGTACAGAAAAACTCTCAACATACTACCACCATCTCAATTTGTACTTTTTGCCTGACTCCAAAGAAAGGCTACCAACTACATTAGCTAATAGGCTTGACTACATTATTATCCCCAGCAGGTAAAGGAAAATGGCTAAAGTGCTTAGGAGTTTGCACACAAAAGGCAGTATTAAGGTAAAATGCTTCCAATATTCTGTCTATCACAAGGAATCTAACACTAGCTCTCCTGAATGGGTAGCCATGTATTTCACAAATTTCTAGGCTACTAAGCAATTTAAAATAATACATAGAGTAATTTTACGTTCAGTTGAAAATTAATGTCAGACTTCAAAGTTGAAAACAGAAATGATAAAGAGTAAGTTCATAGATTGGAAAATTCATTCCTTATCACATGATTATGAAAAAATTCTTTCAACTCTAGAAATGTCTGCTGTCATTTTGGGATCGTAATTGTAATGATTTCCTAACTTTATTAAAACAATTCAGAAGATAAAAATTAAGTGAAGTACTAGATACTTACACCACTGGAAAGGAACTGAGCATACTTTACATGAGGTTAAGCAATATCCCTTCTAGAGATGATCAGCGTTATTTACCATTCTGTAGAATAAAGACAGAAAATTCAGAAATAATTGTTAATCAAGTGTTGAATAAATATTTTAATTATATAACTTAAGGATATTAACAGTTAACATCAGCTGATCATGTTTTTAAAAATTATTTTGTAGGGGGGCCGGCCCCGTGGCTTAGCAGTTAAGTGCGCGCACTCTGCTACTGGCGGCCCGGGATTGGATCCCGGGCGCGCACCGACGCACCGCTTCTCCAGCCATGCTGAGGCGGCGTCCCACATACAGCAACTAGAAGGATGTGCAACTATGACATACAACTATCTACTGGGGCTTTAGGAGGAAAAAAAAAAAAGGAGGATTGGCAATAGATGTTAGCTCAGAGCCAGTCTTCCTCAGCAAAAAAGAGGAGGACTAGCATGGATGTTAGCTCAGGGCTGATCTTCCTCACAAAAAAAACAAATTATTTTGTAATTTTGAAATGAAACATTGGTTTGAAGCAAAATTTTGAAAATAGAAAAGTACTATTGAGAGCTTTCAAAATTATTCACTTGGAAAAAGTAATGAAAATCATATCCTGATGTTTAATCTGTTAATAAACACCACCTAGGGAAACATTTAAACATGCAATGGAATATACATACTATAGTGAGATTCAAGATAACTTTTTGATAATAACATCAGTGCATTTAAAAAAACCTATGAATAAGGGGCCGGCCCGGTGGCGCAAGTGGTTAAGTGCCCGCGCTCCGCTGCAGCGGCCCAGGGTTCGCCGGTTCAGATCCCAGGCGCACACCGACGCGCTGCTTGGCGAGCCATGCTGTGGCGGCGTCCCATATAACGTGGAGGAAGATGGGCACGGATGTTAGCCCAGAGCCAGTCTTCCTCAGCGAAAAAAGAGGAGGATTGGCAGATGTTAGCACAGGGCTGATCTCCTCTCACACACACACTCACACACACACACACACACACACAAAACACCTATGAATAAAAAACACACCTCAGCATGAGTGCAGCTAAAGGTCTTAACTGTAGGGTAAATTCTGGGGTCTTGTTCCAAGTAAATTATTTATTTTATTGCCAGCCAAATCTTGAGTGACAATTTCTCTAAGTCTCAATCTCTGCATCTAGTAAACAGGGTTAACGGATAACTACTTCAAAGGACTACAAGAAGTTAAAATATTTTTTAAATGGTGAAGGACTTCGCCAACTATCAAGCAGCAGGTGCTATTACTACCAATTTAAAAAAGAGATGACTATCCATGTGGCATTTAGATTACTGAACACAGTGTAAGTTAATAACGGAGTAAGTCTCCTACTTCTATCTTCTGATTAGCATTCTACTGCTTTATTCACCATTCAGACACTTTGCTTTCAATTCAGACATAGATCTTAACAAAAAATGAAATCTACTTTTCATGGTTTAGGAGCTAAAGATCACATATTACTGACTGAACTTATTACCAGTTTCAAACCATAATCTATAGAGGCAACTATTTCCATTAACTCAAAGTTAAGATTATAAATTAGACAAAAGTTAAAAACATTGATGTCAAAAACTCTCACACTAAAATACACATTCAGCACTGAATTATATTAAGCAAAACCGAAGTGTCTAACAGTGACTAATGAAATATGTGAAATGTACAGGGTAAAGTTAGAAACCTTTCACATTTGCATATCCTAAATTGTAGCTTTAATGAAACTCCTGTTATAGTTAATTTTCTTGCTGACTTAAAAAAATACCTGTCAAAGTAGCTATAAAGTACAAAGAAAATCTACTGAAAACGTTGCCAATTGCATTTTCGGGGCAAAACAGCAACACCAAGCCACAAAACTGACTACTGGTCAATACACATTTTTCACTCTTGCTCAAATTTAGTTAAAATATACTAAGTATCTACTTGCCCTGGCATAGGCACAAGGTCATAATATGAGTAAGGTACAGTCCCAAAAGTATAGGAGCTTATTAAGCTGTGGGGGAGGGTCAAATAAAAATCACTCTCACTCACACACACACACACCTCTCTAATAAAAGGCACAATGTGAGAAGACTAAAAATACAAGGTTTTGAGAGTAACAATTTAGAAATTAACTTAGGTTACAGAGAACTAGGAAGACTTCTTGAATGAGATCTCAGTTATCTGAAGATTATAATAAGATTTTCACCAAACCAAGGTGTGAAGGGAGGTAAGAATCAGTGGGTGAAAGAGTCCGGGAAGAAGGAACAGTTAAAGGAGATTATAAGGTATGTTTAGGGAAAAAGTAGATCTGTGTTGCTGGCCTTTAACATGTATGTATGAGGAGCAGATAGGCTGGAAAGGGAGGACTTCCACAATCTATGGAGGGTGGATAAACGCCTTGGAGCAATCCTGACCTGTATTCTGTAAGTATGAGGACCACACTACAACTGAATCAGACAATCTAGGAAGTAAATCACCAAAGACCCTCATTCCACAGATGAGAAAATTGAGATTAAATCACTGATACAGACTTGTGTAACTGCAAATCAATGAATTTATGTCATTTATATTTCAGATATACATGGGCTTAAAATAGTCTATAAAAATAAAATATTCTAAGGGCAGAAGAGCAAGCAAACAAGGTGCTATATAATAAGTTCTCACCTCTCAGGTTCAATGGCATAGAGCCCTTCTGGCATAGGAGACGGATTTTTTTTTTTAACCTAAAAAAATGTTTTTAAAAAGCGTTTAAGAACTAAATAAAAATGTATATTAAAATTACACCCATGAGAAAGGCTAATATCAAAAAAACAGAAACTAACAGGTATTGGCAAGGATGTGGAAAAAATGAAACCTTTGTGTATTGCTTGTGAGAATGTAAAATAGCACAGCTGCTACGGAAAATAGTATGGTGGTTCCTCACAAAAATTAAACACAGAATTACCATGAGATCCAGCAATTCCACTTCTGGGTATATACTCAACAGAAGTGAAAGCAGGGACTCGAAAAGATATTTGTAGACCCATGTTCATAAGAGCATTATACGCAACCGTCAAAAGGTGCAAACAAACCCAAATGTCCACTGATGGATGAATGGATAAACAAAATGTGGTATATACACATAATGAATATTATTCAGCCTTAAAAAGGAAGAAAATTCTGACATAGTAACATGGATGAACCTTGAAGACATTACTAAGTGAAATAAGTCAGTCACAAAAGGTCAAAGACCGTATAATTCCACATATATGAGGTACCTAGAGTAGTCAAATTCAGAGACAGAAAGTAGAAAGGTGCTTGAAAGGGGCTGGAGGAGGGGGAACAGGGAGTTACTCTTTAATGGTACGGAGTTTCAGTTTGGGAAAATGAAAAAGTTCTGGAGATGGATGGCAGTGAAGTTGTACAACAATGTGTATGTACTTAATGCCACTGAACTGTATGCTTAAAAATGGTTAAAATGGTAAATCTTATATTATGTATATTAATACACAATAAAAAAGCAGAGGATTATAACAATAGAAAATGTATATTAAAAGGGATTAGGGATAAAAGGTCACGGATGCTGGATCACATTCAAGCTCCCAGCTATAAAAAGCAAGTAACCTATAAAACATAAAGAATCAGCTCCTCACTGGACTTCTCATCGGTTGTACTTGAAAAAGACAACAGAGAGGATTGAATAACATTCACAGATGACAGAGAGAAAAGAATTCTGTACCAACAAAGCTTACATTTTGGTATATGAAAAAAATTGCAAATATGCAAGAATTCAGAGAGTATATTTTCTCAGGTATCCCAACTGAGAAAAATAATTGAAAAAGAGTCCTAACTAAGAAAAAAATAAACCAGAATAGAGATGTGGTAACAGGGAAGATGAAGAGAAAGGGTAATATAAGCAACGAAACTTTCAGTGTATATTATATAAGACACATTTAGATAATAATCAAATGTCTAGGAATGTATAACATAAATAAGGACTCTTGAAACAAAAGGACTAGATCACAAAAGAAATTTTAATAGATTTCTACATAATATTTGCTAAGCTATTTATTCAAAGTGAAAGAGTTGTAGGCAGGTGAGATGGAGGTAAGCAGAAGTAAAAGTACTCCCGAGATCTGACTGGGAAGAAGAGGATAAGGTGAAAAAGGAAGAGAGGCAGAAAATAAAAGTACTCCAAAGGTCTCACCTTTTCGAGGTCAAGGAGATACCAAGGCAAAAAACGAGCCTCTTTCTGGGAAAAATAGTATTTTGTTTTCAAGTAACTGCAGGGAACTATTTATCAGTGAAGGTATAATTTTAAAGTCAAAAGTACTTAGTAGGATAAAGAGAAAGATTATACAATTATAAAATATACATACAGTTTATGACCAAGATATAACTTATAAACTTGTATATACCAAATAACACAGTAAAGCTTATTAGAACTTTAATAATTTTATTTTTTAAAATACAAATATACTGAATTATTTCAGTATACCTTTTAGAATGGACAAATATAGTTGGAAAGAAGAAAAAAACAAATTTATATTATCAATAAACATAATTTTTACAAGATACAAAAGATACCTTGTAACCCTCTAACAAAGAACAGATATTTTTTCTTATGTTCAGCACCATGATTGATCATAAACATAGTCATAATGAAAGCTTTAACTAATTGCAGAGATATACAATCTAAAAAATTTAGAAAAATGTACAAAAATATCTTTACTTTTAAACTACGAAGTGATTTTAGATAATCTTTGGATCAAAGAGGAAATAAAAAGGGAAATTATGATCTACATAGTCAGCTACAACAAAAAAATAGAATCATAATTAAAACCCAGGTGACCCAGCAAAATTTGTATTCAGAAGTAAGCTTATTGGGCTGGCCCCGTGGCTTAGCGGTTAAGTGCTCGCACTCCGATGCTGGCGGCCTGGGTTCGGATCCCAGGCGCGCACCAACACACCGCTTCTCCAGCCATGCTGAGGCCGTGTCCCACATACAGCAACTAGAAGCATGTGCAACTATGACATACAACTATCTACCGGGGCTTCGGGGGAAAAATAAATAAATAAATAAAATTAAAAAAAAAAAAAAAAGTAAGCTTATGGCCTCAAAGACTTTTAATATTTTTAAAAGGCAAGGGGGAAAAAAAACTCAGTAAATAAGAAATTAGAAAAATAATAAAATATATCAAAATAAACTAAGAAGAGAAACTAAGAGATACTATTTGGAATTAATATAAAGTAGTTATACAGAGGATACTTAAGTCTAAAGCTAGCTCTTTGAAAGACAATCACTCAGAGTCTAATAAGGGAGTGAAAAAAAAAAAAAAGACCGAGAGAGAAAACTCACAAGATTCAGAAGGAAAAGAGAAATACAACATAAGCACAGAAGAGAATTAAGAAAACAAAACTAAGAGAACACAAATGCGATTTCATGGCAATTCATCTGAAAACCCAAAAGACAAGAATGATTTCCCAGTAAAAGAGGAAATATCAAAACTGACCGGAGAAATGAATCCTTGAGTAAAACCAAATACCATAAATTAAAGGTAATTAAAAATCTACTATAGAAAAAGACATCAAGACCAGCCAGATTCTCAGCAGATTCTTAATCTTTAAAAAACCATTTTAATAATATTAAATCATAGAAAAATACAGAAAATGTTCCAATTTGTTTTATGAAGTCAGAATAACTCAATACTAAATCTAACAAAGGTAGTACACAAAACATACCATAAACCAATTTCACTTAAAAGTTAAATGTAGGGGCCAGCCTGGTGGCACAGAGGTTAAGTGCGCACGCTCTTAACCTGTGAGGGTTTGCAGGTTCGGATCCCAGGCGCGCACTGACGCACTGCTTGTCAAGCTGTGCTGTGGCAGTGTCACATGTAAAGCAGAGGAAGATGGGCATGGATGTTAGCCCAGGGCCAATCTTCAGCAAAAAAGAGGAGGATTGGCATTGGATGCTGGCTCAGGGCAAATCTTCCTCACAAAAAAAAAAAAAAAGAAAAAGAAAAAGAAAGAAATGCAAGAGTGGTTCTTTTTTAGAAATCAACATAATCCAACATATCAACAAATTAAGGAGAAAAACTCATATGATTATAACAACAGATGCTGAAAAGGAATTTGGTAAAATTCAGTAGCCATTTATAATAAAAGCTCCATTGAAAAGAATAGAAAAAAATTAAACATTTTTGGGAAAAAAAAACAACAGCAAATATCCTAAATAGCAAAACACTAAAAGCATTTAAAATAAAATTAAGATGGTATCCACACACAATAAATATATATCTATTCAATGTATGTATGTGTGTTTATATATATTTCTATATTTATATCTATATCAAGAACTTGCTTCTACATGGAAATTTGATGGTCTGTGGAAGAGTGGTTACTTTGAGTACAGAGTGGGAAACGGACAGATCAGGGACAGGGTGGGAAGGAGACTGTTCACAGGAAACTTTTATTATTTTAACTATATGAATTTTATTACTCATTCAATAAATCAAATGAATAAAATCAGGAATTAAAGCAGGAAGCCCTCTAAACCCTTTATAATTCAACACTGACTTGAAGATGATAGCAAACTAATAAGACATGAAAACAAATTAACTGGCATAAATATTAGAATGGAAAAGAAAAATATATTTTTGTTAATGATCTGACAGAATACAGGCATACCTCGGACATATTGCAGGTTCAGTTCCAGACTAACCACAATAAAGTGAATATTGCAATAAAGCAAGTCACATGAATTTTTTGGTTTTCCAGTGCATATAAAAGTTATGTTTACACTATACCGTGGTCTATTAAGTGTGCAATAGCATTATGTCTAAAAAACAATGTACGTACCTTAATTTAAAAATATTTTATTGCTAAAAAATGCTAACCATCATCTGAGCCTTCAGCAAGTTGTAATCTTTTTGCTGGTGGAGGGTCTTGTAAAAAATGCAATATCTGCGAAGCGCAATAAAGCGAAGTGCAATAAAATGAGGTATGCCTGTACCTAGAAAACACAAGCAATTCTAGTAAAGAAAAACCCTGAAATTAATAAAATAAATTATAAAGCAGAGGTATGATAAATACATAAATAAAAATTTTCCCTAGTTTAGCAGGAAACACCTAGAAACATAATGGGAAAAATATTTCATTCACAGTAGTAACTTTTCCCCAATATTTATAAATAACTGTATTGAGAAATAAGCTCAAAAGACCTTTTTATTCAAAAATAGTATCTTAAAGTTATAAAGGAGAAAATCCAAGAACCACCAAGAAAATTGAACAAAAGGAGAAAACCGTAAGTGGACTTCACTAACCACATATCAGAATATATTCAAAAGACATGTCAGAAGTCCCCCCTTATCTGTGGTTTTGCTTTCCGTGGTTTCAGTTACCCTTCAGTCAACCACAGTACCAGAATATTAAATGGAAAATTCCAGAAATAAACAATTCATAAGTTTTAAATTGCCCTCCATTCTGAGTAGCATGATGAAATCTCGTGCTGTCCAGCCTTGTCCCGTTCTGTACACAAATCATCCCTTTGTCCAGTGGATACCGTATATGCTATCCATGAGTCAGTCAGTAGCTGTCTTGGTATCAGACTGACTGTCAGGGAATTGCAGCGCTTGTATTCAAGTAACCTTTATTTTACTTAAAAATGGCCCCAAAGTGTAGGAGTAGTGATGCTGGCAATTCGGATATGCCAAAGAGAAGCTATAAAGTGCTTCCTTTAAGTGAAAAGGTGGTAGTTCTTGACTGAATAAGAAAAAAATCATATGTTGAGGTTGCTAAGATCTATGATAACTTTTATTACAGTATATTATCATTGTTTTATTTTATTATTAGTTATTGTTGTTAATCTCTTACTGAGCCTAATTTATAAATTAAACTTTACCATAGGTATGTATGTATAGAAAAAAACACAGTATATATAGGATTTGGTACCATCCAAGGTTTCAGGCATCCACTGTGAGGTCTTGGAATATATCCCTCGGATAAGGAGGGATTACTGTAATCAAATCAATATGGCACTAGCATAGGAATAAACACACACGAGTGGAACAGAATAAAGAACTTAAATATAGATTCCAGCACATATGAGAAAATGTACAAGTCAAAAATTAAATAGTATTTCAGCAGGAAAGGATATTTTTAAAACAATCACCACAAAAATGGTTATCATCCAGCCAAAAAAAATTAGATCTTTATCTTACATTATATATAAAAAAATAAAATTCAGGTGAAATAAAGGCAAATGTAAAAAACAAATCACAGCAATACATTCTACAACAAAATTTATAAGATGACATGTCTCCTAAACATTCTTAACAAAGAGCAGAAACTTTAAAAGATAGACATAAAAAGTTTTAAATTTCCTATTATGAAAAAACCATAAACAAACTAAGCAATTAAATCAGAAAAAAATATTTGAAATGTAGAGAAAGAGCAGATCCAATTGGTCAAGTTTATAAAAAATACTCAAACTTACTAGAAGTCAGGTAAATAACAATTAGTTTAACAATGAGATATCACTTTAGGAAAAATTTTAAAGATTGATAATATCTCCTCAAAAGGGTACTATCGTATTTCATTGGCCTAAATGTGAATTATGACATCCTTTTGGAAGGAACTCTGGCAACATATATTAAAACTTAAAGTACTTACACCTTTAACCTGCCAGTCCTGCTACTGGGAATCCATCATATAGAAATAAAAGTAATCATACATAATACGTACAAGGATGTTTATTGTCATGTATTTTCCAACTTCTTGTCTCCATAAACAGAGTTGTTTCAATCAATACAGGAACGGCTGAATAAATTACAATATACTTTGACCAATTAACACAATGCAATCATTAAAAAGAATAAATCAGAGTTTTATCAGGTGATGGTGGGATTTGCACATTGCAGTGTTGAGTAAAAAAAAAGCAAAATACAATCAAATGAGTATAACGTGATCAGGTTTAAAAAGAAAAACTACAGGGGCCGGCCCAGTGGCACAAGCTGTTAGGTGTACGCGCTCCACTGCCGCGGACTGGGGTTCGCCGGTTTGGATCCCCAGCACGCACTGACGGACCGATTGTCAAGCCATGCTGTGGCGGCGTCCCATATAAAGTGGAGGAAGATGGGCACGGATGTTAGCCCAGGGCAGCTAAACATCCTAAATCCTCCTCAGCAAAAAAAGAGGAGGATTGGCAGATATTACTACAGGGCAGAACTTCCTCACTTTTTAAAAAATAAAAAATAAATAAATAAAAAGAAAAACTACAATAAAAAATCCCTTTATTAAAATGTACATGTCTCACATGTATATATATATATATACATACATACAGATATCAAAGTACATGATCATGGAGGAAAAAACAGGTGGTCAACAGGTAATGGAACTGGGTAAAGAAAGGGTGTGTGTGTACAGAATATGGGTCAGGAAGGATAAATGCATATATGCAATAGATACACGCACACACTTTTATGCAAGAAAACTGTAAAAATTTCTACTATCATAAATGGACTCAATTATTAAATGATTAGTTTAGGGTTGTCAAAATCCTACACAAAGTCAGGTTGAGCAATAAAGAAGGTTACTGTCAGCATTGTTGACCCTCGAAGAAAAATATAACCCAGAAAATTCATTAGGAATAAGAACCTGTAGATGCTGTGTTACCCACAGGTGGTAAGAAGGCTCCTTTTTACCCTAGTTTTTCTCTTTAATATAAAAAGTAATAACTGCGTAAGGTAAAGAAAAACGTGAATTTCAAAAGACTTAGAGTAAGTCTCCCACCCCAAATCCCTTTTTGTCTTCTATCCAGATACTGTTTACAGTTTCTTCATACATCTTTGCATACATGTGAGTATAACTTGGGGATAAATTTTCTTTAGTGGAATTGTTATGACAAAGAGTATATACATTTTAAATTATGATAGATTTTGTCAAACTGCCTCCCATAGAGACACCAATTTATGCTCCCACCTTTGGGAAATACTTAGTTATGAATCCAGTATGTCAGTGGTGATCAACAATTGAATTTACATTATGCAGTTCGGCATGTATCTGTTTCCCTCAATAACAGTAAACACAGAAACAGCAGAATATTTAAACCAAGGAAGAAAGAAAATAAGAAACAAGGAGTGTAAAGCTTTAGGAAGAAAGCAAAGCATAAGAGAGAGTAGAGAGTTAGCTTTGCTACAGCAAAGGCAGCAAGCAAGCCATCAAAGGGAGAGGTGGCAGGGGACATTGCAAACATCAGTTAGTGAGACCCTTAAGCCCAGATTTGGATACCAGAAGTCTGAAACAGCCATTACAGAGCCCCTTTTACTGCTCTTTTAGCACTTCACACAGAATCCAGTGTTATCCACCTAAAATACCTATTTAAAATAAAACAAAAAATGTATTAAAATACAGAGGCAGAAAAGCCTCACAATCCCTTAACTTAGATACTATTAGTACTTTCAATTTACAAATGAGGAAATGCACCTTCTTCCTGACTAGATACACATCTAAAAAAACACACACACACAAATATATAAATAAACATAACACATAGAGGTAAAAAAGGTCTGAAAACTCCACTAGAACAAATAAACAGTGAGCATCCTTTCCTTTTAGCTCTCAGTCCTTTTTTTTTTAAAGTATAGTTGATATACAATATTATATTAGTTTCAGGTGTACAACGTAGTGTTTCGACATTTATGTACATTACGAAATGATCACCACAGCAAGTCTAGTAACCATCTGTCACCACACAAAGTTATTATAATATTAATTACTATATTCCCGATGTTATACATCACATTTCCATGACTTATTTTTTTTTTTAAAGATTTTATTTATTTTTATTTTTTCCCCCCAAAGCCCCAACAGATAGTTGTATGTCATAGCTGCACATCCTTCTAGTTGCTGTATGTGGGACGCGGCCTCAGCATGGCTGGAGAAGCGGTGCGTCCGTGCGCGCCCGGGATCCGAACCCAGGCCGCCAGCAGCAGAGCGCACACACTTAACCGCTAAGCCACGGGCCGGCCCTGTGACTTACTTATTTTATAACTGGAAGTTTCTGCCTCTTATTATTAGCACTCAGTCCTTCTGTCCAAAGATAAATACTATTAAGTTTCCTGTGAAGCTTTACGAAGATAAAAATTAAGAAATAAATATACATAGACCTGCATATATCTAACATACAATTCTTATTTTTAATGGTGGACTTGAAAAACTTTTTATTATGAAAATTTGCAAACATATAAAGGGAGAGTAATAGATGCTTAAATACCCATTACTCAGCTTGAATAATTAACAATTTCCCTCCCTGCTCCCCTGTTCCAATGGGTATTTTCAAGAAAATTTCAGACATTTTATCATTTTAACATACAATTCTTAGCAAGCTTCAATATCTGGTTTCCAAATCCAGAGTAGACTAGACATAGAAACTTAGAAAGTGGTTGAGAGTGTATAAAAAGGCTTTACTACCAAAAAATGATAGCTGCCTGACAAGAATAAAATAAAATAAATGAAAACAACTATTTAATTATAGATATATACACATAACACTGACTCATCAAAAAGTTAAAGTCACGTTTAGGATTTTTGCTTAAAAAGGCAGGAAAGTATGTGATAACATTTGTTTTTAAAAGTTGAAATGGTTAAAAGAAAAGTTTACATTTTAGGAAGTTAATCAGAAGGTGTTTCACTTGTGTCAAACATTTCTTATCTTGAATGAGGCTTTACCACATTTAGCTGTGATCTCAGAGGCACATGGAGAGTTTTGCTGTGAAGAATGGCTGGTGACTGTGGAAAACGGAACCACAGATATAGGAATTAAAAACTCATCTAGATTAGAATACTGATCTCTCAAATAATGCCTCTACGTACCTTAAAACTGTAAACAACAACTACTACCACTATTTAATGAATACTTCCCTGGGCCAGACACTCACTGGGTTAAGTGCTTTACACAAACAAACTCATTTAATCTCACAATCCCCTGAGGCAAGTAATTAAGACAACCTATTACTTGCCCAAGGTCAATCAGCTAATGGACTTCCCTTATCTCATTAGAACTGTAGCTGAAGTACTTATGTTGGGCCTCACCTTTCTTCTATATATAAGATTAGGGATACCATTTTTATCATTTCTCTGGAGCAAATGTTTAATTGTGATAGGCACCGTGCAACAACTTGACCAATAGATACACCACTACAATATTTAATGATTTTTATAGTTTTACTCATTATGATTCATGATTAAAGGTAGGTCACATACCATGGAGATTTTTATTCCAAAAGAATTATTACATATACTACTTGTCAGATCTTTAAAGACCTATAGATATTCATGTAGCTTTCCCTACATTTCCAGTGACAGGGAAGTTGAACGGAGAGTTTTCCTGATAAAGATGTTCCTTTTATAGATTGTAAAACTGTTTCCTGTAACTTCAACCCACTAGTCTGGCTGAATTAATAAAGACTAAATTTCTTCTTTTCTCTTCCATGACAGCCTTTTAAACATCTGTAAAATCTTTTGCAAAGAGTCTCCATGCTAAATATTCCCAGTCTTGATTCCAGTTTGACATGATTTCCTCATTCGTCATTATCCTCACTGTCTTCTCTTAAAAAGTGACTCCCCAAATTCAACACGAGACTCCTGTAAAGAGCCTAACCAAGGCAGGATACAGAGAACTATGAGTTTTCCTGTCCTGGACCTAAAATTATCTGACTTTCTCCCACTACTCCAAAGTTACTTTCTGTGTATATTAAATTTGCAGACAAAAGTCTTTTGCATACTCATTCAAGAATAAGTGATTAAACACCTATGATGTAACTGAACCAGGCTTCCATTTTTCCCAGGCTTCCCTTCCCTAAACTCAGCACTCTTTTTTTTTAAAGCAAAAGTTTCATTTTTGCTTTGTTTTTTCTTTTAAGCAAATATTACTATTTAACATATATTTATTTTATTTGTCTATTATCTGTGTCACTATTGTCTATTATCTGTAGCTGCTCCTAAAGTAGTATCTGGAACATAACAGGCACTACAGTATTTGTCAAACTAACTGATGAACAGATAGAAGAGGGTGCAACATTCATATTCTTTATGGCTTCTGGAAAGGAGTCTCTAGGCTACTATACTTCACTGCTACATGATCTTGATGTTTTATCAACAAATACGATTAATCAGAAGAGCCACATGACTGCCACATGCCCTCTAGAATTTACTATGATACTCTAATACGAGAATTATAGGTTTTGAACACTTTAAGATATGTGGTGGTTTTTTTGTCTTTTTCCTTTTTTTTGGTGAGGAAGATTAGTCCTGAGCTAACATCTGTGCATCTTCCTCTATTCAGTGTGGGACGCCTGCCACAGCACGGCTCGACAAGCATTGTGTAGGTCTGAGCCTGGGATATGAACTGGCAAACCTCAGGCCGACGCACTGGAGTACGCAAACTCCACCACTACGCCACCAGGCCGGCCCCTGTGGTGGTTTTCCATGTTACCCTCAAACTGTTCCCTACTTTTCTGCATTCTAAAATAATTATATAACTTGAAAATAAAAATACACATTTCCCTATTACTAATAGTAGGTCACTGGTAAACTCTATTCAACTTTGCTATGAAATGTTAAGGAATACTTATCCTTAGGTCAGAGGCTGAGCTACCATCTCTGCCTATATATGTGGCCTCAAATATACTTGACTCCAACCATGGGCACCTTTATATCATAGTCAGTTTAGATGCCACTTCCCTGTGGCTTTATTATTTCTGAAAGAGTTGTAGTTGTATATACTCTGTAGTTTTTCAGATTTTTGATTCATTTAAGTTCAAAACACATCTATGGAGCAGCTACTGTTTATACTATACTATTTAGCATTCCCTACTATGGAAGTCTCAGGGTACTCTACTCCCATGGGGTTGTTACTGTTAAGTTACACGTGACTCTACTCCATTCTGTACAAAAATATTATAGCATGCAACACTTTCTCTCCATGTCAGTGTAGGACAGTTGTTCCCAAACTGTTATGCATCAGAATCACACGGATGTCTTTTAAAAGCACAGAATCCCTAGCCAATTGTGTACCTACCGAATCCAAATAACTGGAGGCAGGGGTCCAAGGATATTTTTAAATAGCTCCTGAGGTAATTCTACTTGGAAACTACTGGTTTAGAGGAAAAGAAAGAACTCTAATAATGCAATGCCATCTCTCTTGTGTAAAATACAATGTTTAGGCACAGACAATTTTGAGCATGATGTCACTCAATATATCTTCTATTATTTCCCATACCAAGCTGAATACCTAAATAAAATAAATTTAATTAGTTATTCATAATTAAGGTAAATTGGATAGCACTTAAGATATATCTACTTCAAGGGAATTCATATAATTAACATTGGTCAAAGCAACTCATAAATATTCCCAAACTAGTCTCTCTAACCTCTACTCCTCATCTTACACAGTAAGTACTTGCCCCAGCCAAGCAATTGTCTTAGCCCTTCAGAAATGGAATGCCTTCCTCCCCCCTTCCTTTCTACCAGCCTCAGTGACTCTTCTTTATAAGAGAGCAAACATCCTTTACAAAACTCTCTGCTAGAAGAGTACCATAAATATATGTGTTATACTATATTATAATTTGTATACAAATCTGTCTTTCTCTCCTGGACTGTGAGCTTCTAAGAGCAGGGATTGTTTCTGATCCACTGTTGTAGTTCCAGCTCCTACCAATGTGGTAGCAACATTGGAAGCAGTAAATAAATCCTTGCTTAGTGAAGAAATAAAAGAAAATGCCTATTTTCAAGTCTCATTCAAATGAGATAATTTTAAGGGTTCTGATCCTAAAAATTAACACCAAAAGATTCTGTTACTAAATTTAAAAATAATGCAATTGGAACATTTTCTAAGACAGCTGATAAGCATTTATTATGTACTATAAGCCAAATGCTGTGCAAGTGCTAAGGACAAAAAAATCAGCTTTGCTCTTAATAGGTAAGTAATATGAGTGTTCCCAAGTCCAAAAAGATATCCTGTCATTGGTTTACAATCTACATCCACAGTGCCCTTGGAGCCAAGCTCTGTAAGGACTGCTGATGCCCTTGAGGTAGCAAAAAATATTAGACTGAGAATTCAGGAGTTCAACAACTCCATGTTGCTTAACCCATGCCTGTTCTCCAGAGTTCACTACAACAGGAAAACTTACAGTTTGAATGGCAGAGTCTCCTATCATCATCATAAAAGCATAAAAATGCTTTTAAGAGTCTGTGTGACTATCATTCAAAAAAGGAACTATCCCCTGCACTAAAACAAAAACACACAAAACCATTCCTACTGGCATACATCTAGAATATTCTGATGTTAAAATATAACAGTTTACTCAGAGAACCAATCTACATGCCCTGATCTACTGCTCAAACATACATATGGCTTTGAAGCCTCTACGTAGAGTATATAATACACTGATAATTTCCAGAGCAAAAACTTGTGGTTCTGCCATTTCTGGAAGATGCAATATCTTCTTCCTCATTTTGCATTTCCTCTATCCCAGCAGTTTCCCAATGTTTAATAAATGAAATAATTATAGAATTGGAGTAAGATTACATTAAGCTAGACTAAGGTGAGTCATAAAATCTTATATTAAGCTAGAATTGATGTTAACAATGTTTTCCAATCATCCAGTTTACAGATGAAAAAAAAATCTGATAATAGGAACCAGAAACCAAGACTCCCAGGTTAGTGCTTACACTAATTTACCAACAAATAAAAGCAAAAATTCCAGTCAGTCATTCAGAAACGTAGGGTCTATTTAAATGCATATCATTTGAAGGTTTTGTTGAGAGTTCAGAATTGTTGTAAATGTGCAAACAGAAGCTGTCCATAGTTGGCCCTAGGCAAGTATTTCCTCTAGCAGGAGAAATAAAATTTAACGTATTTCAGGAATTATCATCTTAAGAAAAACCACACAATGAGATAATTGTTTGGTATCCACTTTCCCTATAGGCACTTCTCTATACGCCTCAATCCTGCAAGACCTTGTATTCATTCATTTATGCTTTCAACAAATATTTACTGAGCACATATTACATGCTAGGCCCCGGGAAATACAGCAAAATCCCTGTTCACATAAAGTTTACATTCTTGTGGTGAAACATAAGCAAATTAAAAAAAAATGTCAAACATACAATATTAAATCACGATAAGTACAATACAGAAAAATATAGCTGGGAAAGAATTTAGGGACTGTGGGTGGTGGGGTTACAATTTTAAATAGGGTGCTCAGAGAAAGCTTCAGTGAGAAAGTTAAATCAGAGTAAAGATCTGAATGAAGTTAGGAAGCAAGCCATGCAGATATAGAGGAAAGAGCATTCAAGACAAAGACCTTTAGGCAGAAATTGTCTGTCATGTTCAAAGAAGAGCACTGAGGATAATGTGGCTAGGGTTGCAGAAGCAAAGGGTAACATTTTAAAACATGAAATCAGAGAAGTAGGGGCTACTGGGAGGGCCAGATGAAAGAGGAACCTATAGTTGAAAACTGCTATTAAAAAATACTAAATATTATCTTAGCTAGATAGGGATTAAATCAATAGACTCACTAGGGATGACCCAACTTAATAGGAAATTTAGCATGACTTGCTAATGGTAGAATTTCTAATAATATCGACAGGTTAGTAGAGACATTATTTTTGGACATTCCCAGCATCCATTAAACTGTACCTCAGAGAGCATCATCTACTACTCTTATGACTAGCTTTGAAGCATCCGCTTGTCAATTTACTAGGAGGTGAGTGCTATAAGGAGGGTAAGAAGGCAGAGGATGAGGGAATTCATACGCTCTCCATTGCAAGAGAAGTGGAGAAATGTTTTACCTCCCATATCTCAAGAGGATATGCTAATATATAATTCAAAATAAGTAGACGACCAATCAGATAAGTTGAAGTCAAATTCCAGGGAGCCAACTTATGCTTTACTCCAATACTCGTAATACTGTAACCATACCAAGGACAACAACAGTTTCTTTTATTTTCCACATTCCCCACAGCCTACAATAGTTATTTTAGGGCCTGACATTTTGTATTGCCTGACTGAAAAGACATAAAAAGTATCTCAAGTCATGAGAAAAGGTTCTCCACCTGAGTTGGGGAGCACACAGCTTTCTCACACTCCTGTCTTTAAAAACCTGGGGCTGCAGCTAACCATCACATTTTCTCTACTTCTTTTGTTTATGTTCCATGATCTGGCCATTCCCAGCAATATCATGTATTCTACTCCAGAATCATAATGGCTTATCTCAATTTTTATCTGCTCAAGTCTCCATATATTTCAGGTCCCTTATTCTGAATTATTTTCCTCAGGTATCTACTGACAAGCTCATGAATTCTGAAACTATAATGACAATTATAAAGTACAATACACCATACAAATATACAGTGTTAATATTTTAAATTATTTGTTATATGCTACCAAATACAACTAGCTCTCAAAAGGCACCCTCTGTACTATAGATTTATATCTAATTATAGGTGGCAAGACTTCTTCAATCTTTGAAAGAATTTCCAGACTCAAATCAGTTTTAAATTCTTTTATATGATGCATAAACAGCATAAAAAATGTGCTAAATCTGGATCTCCTACTCTTTATTACTTCTTTTATATGAGTTAATATATAAATAAAAGATTTAAAAATATCTATCAAGCATATTCATATTAAATATAATCCCTATGAAAGGCAGAGAATAATTCAGTCTTAAAATTCTGAGCTTATACTTTAAGCCATTATCACCAAATACTAAGTATTAGATAACTTCAACATATAATTGATAGGTTGTCATTTTAAACTGAAATTTATAGCTGGAAAAATTCACTCTCTTTATGGTGAACTAAAACAAAACACAAGCATGTGCTAAATCAAATGGTACCAATTACCCTCCTTACCAGGTTCTTTTGTCTGTGATCTTCTCTATCTTACTTGAGACCTCTTTCTGCTGTATTAATGCCATGGTTTCCAATTGCCGTCCCTACCTCCATTCTTATTCTTGTTACACACAGGTAACAAAGTAATCTTTCTACAGTGCAAAACTGGGAGTAGGACGGAATAATATAAAGAATAAGAGACTTAAAGCAAGACTGTTAAACCTCAGGTTCTACCGCTTGTTAGTGGTTTGTTCTTGTACAAATGTCTTAATCTTGCTAAGCCCCAGTTTCCTCCTCTGTGAATTGTAGACAATGATATCTACCTCAAGGGATCATTACGAGGACTAAATAAGATACAGTAAAAAGGCTCTTAAAGTTGGCACCCAGAAATGTTAGCTGCCTAGCCCCCTTGTAAGTTTGAACCATCAATCTTTGAAAAAAGTTATCATATCCTAGAGAAAAACTGATTTAAGGAGAGTATCAGAAAAACAAAGTAATGGCTGGTATTGAGAATACTTGCTTTCTAGCAGGGGAGTTTATATGGAAAACTGAACTATGATGAGAAAGTAGTTTTGTGAGTATGCAGAAATCCCAAGGTAGGCAGATAGCTCTCAGCCAAGAATTGCTTGGACAAAGCTTGCTTCCCTCAGTAACTGCAAGGACTCATTGTCTCAAGTTTTTTTCCATAATTCAGGTTTTTTTAGTGCCTCCAACGAACCTTTTAATTACTCTAATTATAAATAAATGACTTTGACTACTTGAGAAAAAGCATCAGAGGCAGTAGTTCTAACTATCTTAAATGAATTACTTTTTATCTCCCAAAAGCTGTGTAATCACCTTTGATGGATTGGGGTGGGAGCAACCGAAGTCTGACAAAAGAGAGGGAAGAGGTGATATTGACAACTATATACCCCTCTCCAGTGGGAAATTCTGAAAAATGGAATAAAGAAATATGCTGTAGCAGAGCTCCACCAGGTAAGAGTTTTTGATCCAACGGGAATCATAATCCAATGTTCGGAGACTTTGGCTCAAGCTGTTAATTCCTCTTTCAATACGTCACAGAACAAACCACATTCAGAGAATATCATGAATGACTTCAGACAGAAAAACTCTTCTTGCTAAGCTTTATTATTTTTTTTTTGACTTTTTTTTTTTATTGATGTTTTAATGGTTTCTAACATTGTGAAATTTTGGGTTGTACATTTTTGTTTGTCCATCACCACATATATGACTCCCTTCACCCCTTGTGCCCACCCCCCACCCCCACTGCCCTGGTAACCACAGTCCAGTTTTCTCTGTCCATGTGTTGGTTTATATTCCACATATGAGTGAGATCATACAGTGTTTGTCTTTCTCTTTCTGGCTTATTTCACTTAACATAATACGCTCCAGGCCCATCCATGTTGTTGCAAATGGGACGATTTTGTCTTTTTTTATGGCTGAGTAGTATTCCATTGTATATATATACCACATTTTCTTAATCCAATCGTCAGTCGAGGGACACTTAGGTTGGCTAAGCTTTATTTTAATACTTACTAGTATCTATGATCATGTCCCCCTTGTCCCTTCAAATTATGACCAAGATCTAGAAAGAATCCTGGTACAGATCATGGAAAGAACACAATCAACATCAGTATTTTCTGCTCCTGGTTGCTAAAATTCTAACAGTCTACACCTCTAAAATAGAAAATTCTTGTTGGAGTCATAGGATATGGTGACTAAATGAATAGAAATAAGATATTAGAATCTCACAATTCTATACGTTGTGACTGGAAAATATCAAGGGTGAAGGAAATTCCAAAGAAAAGTTTTAGGAAGATAGACAATGATGATATGCACAATTGAATATTTAAGAATCAACGGAACATCTAGAGGCAATATCTAGCTGATAGAAGACAATGAGGCAATAGAATACGTGGGAGTCAGAGCTAGAGAAAAAAACCAAGGAGCTGCCTCTGTATGTACAATAGCAGAGGGCATAAACTGGAGGCTTAGGGAGTTGGATCAATCCCATGGATATATTTTATTTGGTCTACACAGTATTTAAAAGTTGGGAGACTGAATATAAATATAGAGGCTTTTGTTTTTATAGAAAAACAAACTGCAGCATCTGTCACCACTGAGTTTGTAATCCCTCATGTGCCAACAATTGGCTGGAGTTGAACTGCACTGCCCCTCTTTATATGAGGCATGCACCCTCCACTTCACCACAGTCCCTACCATCTCTAGACACTAAGTATCAGCTGCCATTTATCACTGAGTTTACACTGAGGTTTATTCCACGATAGAGAAATAATCCTTTATACTTAAGTATCTACGAAAAGTGTGAAAAGAAAAACTAAATCTATTTTTTTTTTTTTTTTTACAACTTGTCCACATTTATGTTGCCTGGGCACTGCCTGAGCAATCAACAAATAAAATGAGGTGGTGATAAAGCTAATTTACTAAAAGGAGGAGTCTAGAATATAAGCTAGAAATCAAAAACAAAACAAACAAAAAGACTCTTCAGAATTTAGTAACTCAAAATGTAGCAGGTTCCAAATTACATAACCTTTAACCTAGCAATTTCAGTTTTAGGGATTTAGCCTACAGATACACATGAGCGAAATAACTTATGTTCAGTGTTATTCTTTGCAGTATTATTTGTAATAGGAGAAGATTAGAAACAACCTACATGTCCACCATTAGGGGACTAGATAAGTACGTTACGGTATAACCATACAATGCAGCCATAAAAAATCAGGAAATTCCTTATGTGCTAATATGAAAGTCTCCAAGCGAAAAAAACAAAGAAGAGCATAGGATATATGTCACGTATGAAGGAGAAGGAGGAGGAGGAAGAGAGTAGGATAGAATATATATGGAACTATAAATAGATTTGTTTATACATGCATAAAGTATTTCTGGAAGGATACAGAAGAAACTGGTAATACTGATTCCCTCAGGGTGGGGAACTTGATGACTGAGGGATGGAGGTGCTAGGAGACTTTTACTGGATATATTCTTGTATCTTTTGAATTTTGTAGCAGGTAAATAGGTACCTAACTCAAAAATCAGTTTTTAAAAATGTAACAGGGTCGACAGAGCTGATTCCAAGTATGATGAAGAATTTAGTAACTATCAGAACTAATGAGCCAGTGACCTCCCTCCACATGTGTGGTTTTTCACCTTTTAGTTTCACGGATGATGGAAATTTCAGCGGGAACCTAGAGGAGGTTGAGAGGGTAAGCACAAGGAGAGTGAGATGACATAAGGACAATGGAAGAAATGGCATGGTATCTTTTTCCATCTGGCTCTATGAACTGGTTGGGGGGGGCTGGGCGGTAAAAGTGTAGATCGAAAAGATAAGAAACCTTTTCAAGAGAGACTGAAGCTGTGAGCACAAACTCTGCTGCTTTGGGACTTGCGGGAGTGGTGGGTGGGAGGGGTCGGTGGGGGGCAGGGTGAGGGAGGCAGCTCTCTAATTCAGCCCTGTACCTCCTGGGTACCCTGAAGACTGGCAGCTCTGAAAGCACTCAAGACAGCATTCCTGGCACTGCTACTATCCCTCACAGAGGACCTAGCAGCAGTAGCAGTGATAAGGGACCACACTGGGGTGGCTTGGGGGGATGGACTTCCCAGGGAGGCTGTGAGAAAAAAATATTCACTTTTGTTCCTGAATACATGTTATATTCCACTCAATGACTCCCAGAATACTTAAAGGAACTCTGAAGAGGGCTAGGGGTTTGTGTGAGCAGGAGAGAACTAAAAGCTATACTCCATCTCTAGATAGGTGATGAAGACTAGAAACAATTACGCTACAAAAATATAAAAGTATTATGTAGAAGAGTGAAAGAACAGAAAACAATACTCCGGCAACAGAGTCAAAAAGAAAGTCCTAACGGGCTTTTTTTTTTTTTTAAATGTGGGCTATTGCTCACTGAACAGGAAGCAGAAGAGAAAAAACATGAGGATGGCTGGAAAGAAGTTACTCAAGGCTCTGCTGGGAACCAACACACTTAGTTATGCAGTACCTACTTTCCAAAGTGAAATCTTTCAACTCCTTTAAAATGTTTCTTTTCTAAGCCATTGAAAGCAATGAGATCATGTTCTTGATTAAGTGCCAAGTTTTTTTCCCTGCAACCCCGGACGTTGAAGTTAAAAAGAAGAAAAATTAGAGGAATGAAAAAGGGTGAAGGTAGGAAGAAATGGGAACAGAAAACAGAGAGGGGGTGAACATAAATATATTTTAACAGGCTACTGGTAGAAAATTATGGAATAACCAAATACAGAGTTTGTTTTGAAAGTTAAGGGTATCTTGCCCTATTCCAAAAATACAACAAAGTATCGATTCAATTTATTTAACTCATGTTTTCCTATCCATTTTATCCAGAGTTAAAGTAACATACACAATCCCTTTATGCCTCACAACACATAGTATTAAGTAATTATAAACACACAGGTAAGTAATTTGTGAGAGATGGAGTTTGTACTAATACCATAGGGCTTGCTGGACCATAAAAAGAAAGGGATTTGAAGGTTAGTCTTAGACAATTTTGGTTCATGTTTTTCAAAGTGGAAATAAATGATATTCACTACCCTAAACAATGGATAGTAAGAGAGAATTTCTAAAATAAGAAGTCAAATGTACAAGAACTAGAAGTTAAACTCCATCTCGAAATGCGACTCCTATGGTTTACAGAATAAATAACAATAACACAGTCCATGTATTATGCTTTGTATCCATGACAGCGCCTTCTACTTATATCGCTAGCTATGTAATGTAATTTTATTTTGAATAGCACTTTATACTTTTCAAAGTATCCTTACATTTCTCATGTGATGTTCACAACACCCTGTGAGGTATGTATGCAGATTTCATTCAGTTTCAGATACCAAAACCAACACAGAAAGGTTAAGAGAAAACTTACAAGTCAGTTGTAAACCAAGGATAGAATACAAGGGTGCAGAACTTCTAGTCCAATGCTTGTCAAAGTAATGTCTGTTGGCTATTATTCATCTACCCATTCCGTATTTATTAAGCCATGACTGTGTTCCAGGAACTATAGGCAATAAGCATATACATAGGCAACAGGATTACACAGAAAATAAGAACAGGGCCGGCTCAGTGGCTTAGGGGTTAAGTGCGCACGCTCCGCTACTGGTGGCCCAGGGTTCGGATCCCGGGTGGGCACCGACGCACCGCTTCTCCGGCCATGCTGAGGCCGCGTCCCACATACAGCAACTAGAAGGATGTGCAACTATGACATACAACTATCCACTGGGGCTTTGGGGAACGAAAAAAAGGAGGAGGATTGGCAATAGATGTTAGCTCAGAGGCGGTCTTCCTCAGCAAAAAGAGGAGGATTAGCACGGATGTTAGCTCAGGGCTGATCTCCCTCACAACAAAAAAAAAAGAAAATAAGAATATACATAGTTTCCACCCTCATGGAGCTTCCAGTTTACTCAGAGCCATTATTTAAATAATTATACAAATACATGGCAAAGCTTCACCTGTGGTAAGCTCTATGATGGGGTATTCAGTGCTGTGAGAACATATAACACTGGAGAGTTGACCCAGGAAAGGAATCACTAGGAATTAATGATAGGCTAGGAAAGGATTCTCTTAGGATAAAGCTCAGATCTGAAGGATAGGCATCATGTACACAAAGAAAGAAAGGAAACACTAATTCTAGGCAAAGGCAACACCATGTGCAAAAGACCTACTGTAGAAGGAGCTACATAAAATGCAAGAGACTGAAGGAAGAGCTGTGTGTTTGAAGCAGAAGGCCTGACCCTCAACTTCCAAGGGTGAAATCAGGATTCCCCATGTGATCTTAGACACATTCAAGTTTGAGTGAATATTGCTCTAGTCTAATGATTGTTTTATAATATCTAGATGTTTCACTCTGGAATAGCGGGTGGATTGAAAAGAATCCAAAAATAAGGGAACTGCTATGTCCATTAAAAAGTTGCCAAATTATCTGAATTCCAGAGGGTGATATCACTCTTAATTTAGGGCATAAAGAGAGAATTTATAAAGGTGCTGACATTTGCCCTAAGCTTTGTTAGAGGTGGATTAAATTTCCATAGATAGAGGATAAAGAGGCTACTAAAGAAAAGAAGTGAAGAGACTGAAAAGATACCCCTTGCTGCTTCATAGGAGTGTGAATATTTTATTTTAACGTAGCCTTTCCTAAGTGGTACTTCAGAAATATCATGCCCATAATATCTTAAAGTTGCAGCAGTCTTGTAGCTTACAAAGCTTTAATTTTATACTCACAACAAATTCTAGTAGGTTCAAGGGCACACATTAATTCTTTCAATTTTGCAGATAAAGCCAGCTGAATGAGGTTGACTTGTGCAAGGTCACATTGCAACCCCTTCTCTTTCCTCTTAACATTATAGATTTCTGATCATCAGGATGTGGAACAGATACCAAAGTTTGTTATCTGAAATATGGGGAACTGACTAGGCCTGGGATACTAGACACATGAGAATTCTACTATGATACTTCGAGGCAAAAGCCAGTTATCTTCGCTTTAATTAAATGAAGGTAATATTAAAAGGCAAGTGGTCTTCTCAGACAGTGAGAGAGAGAAAGAGAAAAATGACAGAGAGACAGAGACTCAAATGAGGCACCCCTGATGAGACCTAATAACTGAGGAATAAAAAAAATCAACTGTGGATAAACAGCTGGCAGGGAGGGGCGACAAAACCAAACAAGCAGCGCAATATACTGAGGGACAAAAACAAACATGTAAGGGGAGACACACATCACCTTCAAACAGTACTTTCTAATGCTTTAAAGTGATTTTTCAGTTTTTTCCCAGGAGCCACCTTCAAGAAAACTCCTGATAATCACGCTTTGAAAATCTATGTTGTTCTTAGCCATCAAACACATTTATTCCTCTTTTCCTTTTGCACCACATGGAGGTCTAAATGATGCAATAAGTCTTACTTGTATTAATAAATATTAAGCCTCTACTTTGTGCAAAGTATTATGGAAAATACAAAAAGACAAGGTCTCTAGTCTCAAAGGTTTATTTTTTTGGCAACATCAGTACGTACAATCACCAGATGATATTCAAGAAAATGTATTGGGCTTTACTGTATTTTCATAAACAGAAAGGACTTTCTATTTCTACAGAACAGAAACTTTCAAAGCCATGAATAAGAAGATCCCATGCCACACTGAGACACATCCAAGGAACTGGGTGCCTTTGGCTTATGAATCTATCTGGCCTATAGCAAGTACTCTATAAAAGTGATAATGCTGTACATATAAGAATAATTTTCCTTAGAGTTAAAGTTGGCATAAAGTTGGCAAGAACAGAGGTTAGGAATAATTGCTAACTGCTAATGAGAAAAACAATTTCAATAAGTATGCATAACAAACAATAATAAGTTATTACCACAATCCAAAGAACTTAGGATATTTGTATAGAAATATTGACAGCCACTTCAAAACCTCCAGAACCAGTTTATAAATCTTTCCACCTCACCTATACCATTCTCACTAACAATCTTACATCCTTCCTCTTGTCCATCTCTCTCATTCTGTCCCAGTGAGACAGTCTGTGTGACTGAAAAGATGGTGGACTAACAACCGAAAAAAGGAAATCCAGAAGGAAGAAAACAGTGTTTTCTTCTTTTGATCTCTTCACTACTGTCTCATCTACCTTAATATAAAATGAAGAATAATATTGTACTTTAAAGTAGAGTGACAGTAATGTTTTCTATTTTTCTTGCCCCCAAATCCCTTAATTTGGCTTTTTTGAAAGTGGCCTTGGTTGCTGTTACTTTTTAACCCTCTGGTTCAGTGGCCCTCGAAAGGAAAAAGGTTCTTAACCTCTGTAACACAGGAAGTTTAAATTTATAATGGATGAGTCATAGATGAGTCTCTACAACCTAACTTCTGGATATTAAAAAACCCATTTTCTCTGTGCCAAAGACAAGTGGATTTGTGAAGCAACAGAGTCTGTCTCATTTGACAAGAAATCATTTTCTTTTTAGCTCAAAGCGCCTAATATGTTCTTGGGAACCACTTAACTATCTTTCATTTCTCACAGTGGATAATTACATGTTTTAAAGTACAGCTGGATCTCACTACACTAAAAAAGTACATGGAGGAAGTTTTCAGGCAAAAAGTACATTAATGACCAATTAGTTATATTATTATTATTATAGTTTAAATATATAATACACAGTATACATTTATAATGTTATGATATCTAGTCATATAATAATAAATGATGATTATTACTTATTATCTCTACATCTCTAGAGAATGTTTTTTCAATTGTTCATGAAAGTAATGCTGGTAAAAAGGATTGGCTTGGCATAAAACTATAGGACATACACAACAGTAGTGGGAGCAGTTCTTCCCTCAAGAGAAAATGAAAAATATATGACCATACCCACTTTTGATTTCCATAGTCAACAGGATTAGAAGGATAAACTGAAGATTATAGATCTGTTTATACATCTATTGAAACATTAGGGGCCAGCCTGGTGGCACAGTGGTTAAATTCAGCACACTCCGCTTTGGCAGCCCAGGGTTCATGGGTACAGATCCCGGGCGAGGACCTACATGCTGCTCATCAGGCCATGTTGTGGTGGCGTCCCACATACAAAATAGAGAAAGACTGGCACAGATGTTAGCTCAGGGCCAATCTTCCTCAAGCAAAAAAGAGGAAGATTGGCAACAGACGTTAGCTCAGGGCCAATCTTGCTCACCAAAAAAAAAAAAAAAAAAAAAAATTTTAGACTCCCCTTAAGAGATGATAGTTGGTTATGTGAAAAAGACAGGTTCTTTCATATTTACCATTTGTTAAGGGGAGGAATTAAGGATCAACTAAATATAATAACAATAATGATGATGATGATACATTAAATAAGAACAGCAATAGCACTCTATGTATTTTCTTATATCTGTTTTTTTAATTTTATTTATTTATTTATTTTTCCCTCCAAAGCCCCAGTAGATAGTTGTATGTTATAGCTGCACATCCTTCTAGTTGCTGTGTGTGGGACATGGCCTCAGCATGGCCGGAGAAGTGGTGCGTTGGTGCGTGCCCGGGATCCGAACCCGGGCTGCCAGCAGCGGAGCACGCGCACTTAACCGCTAAGCCACGGGGCCGGCCCCTCTTATATCTATTTTTTTTTTTTGACCATCATGGTAATCCTATGAGGTAAGCATTAATATTACCATTTCACACACACACAAAAAGAAAAGCAAGGCTCAGAGAATGTAATAAAACACTAAATAATTTAGTACACTGTATCTTTCACAAGTGTCAGAGTTAGGATTATATATAACACGATTCCAACTCTAAATTCAGCACTTTTTCTTCCATACTATGCTGGAGTGATGGACTGTAAAATTAGTACTAATTACACCCATCTCAGGATGCACGGCTGTTTGTAATGTGACCTTATTGCTCTTTAGTCATGTCCTTCAAAGAAAGTTTTAAACTCTGATTAAGTAAAATTTATCAATATTCATTCTCTTTTTGTTCATGTGTGTTGGGTCTTCTCTAAGAAACGCTGCCTTAGCAAAGTCACATTTTCTTCTACGTTTCTTCTAGAAGTTTTATAATAAGTTTCACCTCTTAGGTTTAGGACTATAAATCCATTCAAATTAATTTCTGAATATGGTATGAGATAAGGGCCAAGGTTCCCCAACCCCCTCCATTCCAACCCATAAGGATATACAATTCCTCCAGCACCATTTGCTCAATGAATTGCCTTGGCACTTTTGTCAAAAATCAATTGACTATAAATGTGTGAGTGTAGAAAGACTCTGTTGTGTTCAACTGATCTATCCTCATGCTAACACCACACTGTCCTGATTACTATATCTTTATGGTAAGTTTTAAAATCAAACAGTGTTCATTCTTCCACTTGCATTCTTTTTGTTTTTAATGAGTTATTGTAGGTCTTCTGAATTTCCATGTAAATTACAGACTCAGCTTATCAAGGTCTGTAAAAAAGCTTCCTAGCGTTTTGATTGAGATTGTGTTGAAGCTATAGATCAATTTGGGGAGAACTGGAATTTTGAAATTATTGAGTCTTCTGATCCATAAACATAGTATACACCTCCATTTATTTAGGGCTTCTTTATATCAGCAGTGTTTTATGGTTTTCAGGATCAGGTCTTGTTTACATTTATTATTTATTCCTAAGTATTTCATTTTTGACATTATTGTAAATGGCACTGTTATAGAACTTCCACTTTCCAGTTGTTCATTACTAGTACCAGAGAAGGGTATACAGAGCTAATAACGATTTCTGTATATTGACCGTATATCCTGTGATTTTGATAAACTGACTTAATAGTTCTAGGGGCTTTTTAAAAAAATAGATTCCTTAGAATTTTCTATAAACATAATCAGGTTGTCTGTGAATAAAGACAGTTTTGTTTATATTTTTCCAGTCTATATGCCTTTTATTTTCCTACCCTACTGCACTGGCTAGGAACTCCAGTACACTGATAAACGGAAGTGGTAAGGGCAGAAATTCTCGCTTTGTTCCCAGTCATAGAAGGAAAGCATTCAGTCTTTCACCATTAAGTATGATGTTAGTTTTAGGTTTTTGGTAGATACTCTTTATCAGTTAAAGGAAGTTCTTTTTTATTCCTAGTTTGCTGAGTTTTGGTTTTTTGTTTTTAAATCATGAATGGTGTTTTTCTGCATCTATTGAAATGATTATAGTTTTTCTACTTCATTCTGTTAATATGCTGAATCACACTGATTTTAGAATATTCAACCAACCTTACATTTCTTGATATTACATTAGTCATGATATGTTAACTTTTTATTATACTGCTGGATTCAATTTGTTATTTTATCATTTCCTCATATTTTAATAAGAATTTCTGCATATGCTCCTGAGGGATACTGGTTTATAGATTTCTTTTCCTGTCATGTCTTTGTATTGCTATCAGAGTAATACCGGCTTCATAAAATGAGTTGAGAAGTGTTCCTCTTCTCTTCTATTTTCTGAAAGAGCTTATGTGGAATTGGTATTATTTCTTCCTTAAATGTTTAGAAGAATTCACTGTGAAGCCATCTGACTTGTAGTTCTCTTTGTGGGAAGGTTTTTAACTACAAATCTTAATTTCTTTAATAGGTATAGGGATTTTCAGGTTATCTACTTCTTCTTGAGTGAGCTTTGATAGTTTGTGTCCATCAAAGAATCTGATTATTTAAGTTGTCAAATTTATTGGCATAAATTTGTTCATAATATTCTCTTATTATTCTTTCAATGTTTGTAGGATCTGCAGTGATATCCTCTTTTTTATTCCAGATATTGGTAATTCTGTCTTTTCCTGATCAATCTGTCCAGAGGTCTGTCAGTTTTATGAATCTTTTCAAAGAACCAGCTATTGGTTTCATTGATTTTCTTGCTTGTTTCTATTTCACTGATTATCGTTCTTGATTCTTTCCTTCTGCTTACTTTGGGTTTATTTTGCTCATCTTTATCTAGTTTCTTAAGTTGGAAACTTAGATCACTGATTTGGTACTCTTTCTGGTTCACAGGTCTCTGAATCAAGAGTTCCTGCACCAGAGGAACTCAACGTGAGGAGCTTTATTCACATCTGGACCTGATGCAGATCAAGAGATCTTGGACTTAGTGAGTAAGGCTGCAATCACGTTAAGACTTTTGGGAATTTGGGGAGAGGATGAGTATATTCTGAATGTGGAAGGAATACAAATTGCAGTGGCCAGAGAGCAGACTGTGGTAGATTATTTTCATACATGGTCATAATTGCTCCTTTGCAATGTGACTTGGCCTATCTTCCCATCAAGAGAGAGGACTGAAATCTGACTGGACTTGGACTTGCTCTTACCAACAGAATGTGATGGAAGTGAGGTTATACAACTTCCAAAACTAAACCTTGAGTGTCTGATAACTTCTACTTTTCGCTTTCTTAGAGAGCTGCCCTGAGATTACTATGTAAAGAGGATGGCTCAGTTTATCGGAAGTTAAGAGGCCACACAGAGGAGAACCAAGGCATGCCAACCGACAGTCAGACTATAGGCAAGGCCACCTTGGACCTTAGGCCTAGCCAAACCTTCACCTAAGTGGAGCCACATGAGAAAGTCCAGGCAAAACCAACAGAGGAACAGCCCAGCCAACCATCATAATCATGAGAAATAATAAATCCTTGTTTTCAGTCACTAAATTTTGAAGTAGCTAGTTAGTCTGTAATAAACTGAAACTACTGAGAACTGATAGAAAAATAGACGAAAAGATTTTTCTCTTTAAGGGGTTGATAATAAGAGAAAAATATAAGGAAGATGAAACTCAACTGAAATACTGCTATACCTACTCTTTAAAAACCACAAAAGAAAAAAAAATAAAAATAAAAAAAGGAGGGGTATGAGTAGGAGAACTTAAATAAAGGATTCCCATAATTTATACATTAGCTTTACATCATCTGTCAGTGTCTGCTAACCTCTGTTCCCTTTAGAAAACAGAGCTTACAACCCATTCTCAATGGCAGCGAGAGTGATCTTTTAAAACTATAATGCAAATCATGTTACACTCCTATTTAAAACCCTGCAGTGGATTCCCAGTGTACACAGAATAAAATTTAAATTCTGTACCATGATCTACACTGCCTTATAAGATTTGGCCTCTGCCTTTCACTCCCCACATCCTAGGTACAGTTGCTTTCTTTTTGATCCTTGAATACCCTAAGCTCATTCCTGTTTTAGAGTCTTTAACTGTACTCTACCTAAAATATTCTTTTCACAGCGGGTTTCTTATTCAGGTGCTAATTCAAATGTCACCTCAGAAAGACCTTTCTTGACCACTCAATTTAAAATACTATATATTATCATAACCTTGACTTATATTCTTCTAGAACTTACTACTATCTAAAATTATTTACTTGTTTATTTGTATATCTGTCCTCCTAGCTCTATCAAAGTAAGGATTGTTTCAAGCTAGTTTATCATTATATCGCCAGGACCTCAGTGTTTTGCACAGAGGAGGTACTTAAATACTTGTTTTCTTAATGAATGAATTATGTAAAGCTAAGGTTTTAGTTTGGGACTGGCACCCCATTCTCACAGGGGAAAGGATGAGAAAGACCAAGTTCTCCATTAATGGAGAACTAAGTATTTTGAAAGGTACAAGAAAAGTATTAGATTATTCAATAAGTTGTCACCCTTAACTAAACAGGGTCTGTGCTAGCACAACCCCAACACTTTATGCTATAGACCAGGGCTATGTGTGAGCACATGACAGTAAACTAGTGTTTCCTAATTAGCTCCTATGACAGAGTTTTGACTGTAACTTTCTTCATAGGAGAACTGGAAACACAGTTTAAACCTGAAAGCGAAGTTTCAAGCTTGTTGGAGAAAACGAGGTAAGATACCTCAGAGCCTCTAAAGAGGACTCTTGAGGACTGAGATATCACTTTTGCTGGAAACAGCTCGAGTCTGATATGGTAACTCTCCCTTTTTTGGTGGAAGGCATGAGAAACTTATATATGTCCATCAGTGTGACAAATCCTTAAACATATTCTCAGCTTTGCTTATGTGATTGCTCCCACTGGAAATGTTACATGCAGGATTTTTCATCTTTTCAAAACCAATTCCACCTCTCAAAGTAATAGAAAGCACCACTCAAAATGGCTTAAACTACAAGGACATTTACTATTTCACGTAACAAGAAGTCCGAAAGATAAGGCAGCTTTGGTATAAGTTAATTTAGAAGGTAAATTTGGTACATTTACAGACCACTGCTGTAATGTTAGACATATGACTATTAGGAAACTAATCTACACACTACTCTTAAACTGATCTGTGCATGGATATATATTTTGTTAATTTTGAATGGTCTTTCCAATCATGTATAAACTCATTTCACATGAAAATGACATTGCTGACAAGAAGCTCACTTAAAAATCATTAAATTCTGAATTTCTTTCAAAAATATCCAATCTTTCAATAATATCCAATCTTTCAATCAAAAATAGTGAAGAGAGACAGATCACAATAACCAGAGAGATCACAGTTATACACCAACGTGCTTTTTTGATAAGATGTGCCTTCATTAGATAATGTCAACTAGCTTAGCTATTTCTTTAAAAAACAAAAAAACTCCGGGCACATTCCTTATTTAAAAACCAGAGTCTAAATTATCAGTCATTGGGTTTCAAAAGCAAAGCAACCATTTCAATATTTTTAGGTCATCTTAGAAGAAAGCTCCTAGGAATACTTAAATCAAAAGGTCTCCAGGAAATCCACCTGATCAAAAAACAGGTGGATTTATTTGTTATTGTTTATTTACTAAGATAAGAGTGAGTGATATATTCAAATGGCACTTTCTCCAAAAAAGCCAGCAGCAAGAACTAGGATTAATTCTTTGGGAGCGCTGCAATACTACTGGGAAAGAAGAGGATCCATTCCATTGCTGGGTCAAGCAGCCTAAGTAATTTTGGTCCCTCAAGAAGGATTTCCATCTGTGCCCACAGGGAACACCAGGAACATCTTTATTGTATTATGGAAAGAGAGGCAGACAGACTCTGTAATGAGAGATGTTCCATTCTCATGGGGATACACTGAATGTGACAACAATGCAGAGGTAAAAAATCATTGAAAAACTCTGTTATAAAGATGACACATGACATCATATTCAGTACAACACTATGTACTGAATATGATAACATTTCTAGCTGTGGGGAAATTTCATGCTGCAACCTGAATTTTTGAGAATTTTTTAATAAAAGGGTTGTCTGGAATGTGACATCCTGGACTGATGAGATCTATGTAAGTTCACAGGGCAGCAAAGCAGCTGTATTTCTTTTCTAAATCTTACTACAGAAATAATCATAAAGTGGAACTGAATATTATTTAATGGCCAAATAAATGTATGCATAAAACTTTACATAATTATATAACTTTTGGTAGACAGGTTAGCAGTTAGATGCAGAATGGCATCTAGGTTCACAGGAATTCAGTAAATGAAGCTTACTACTTTGGACATAAAAAATGTGATAATCACTTATACGTAAATATATGAAATTATTTAAGTGAAAAAAGGAAAAAAGCGCGACTATGAGTAGCTAAGCCAACCACAATTAGCCAGGATTCAGTAAGAACTCTCAGAAAGAAACTCAGCAAGAACTGAGTAAGAAACTGAATAAGAACTCTCAGTAAGAAAATTCAATATTAAAGTTATTTCAAGTCTTTCATGTGATCTCATCAACAATTATTTACAGTAAATTGTATTTAACTGAAAGAATCAAGGATGGGGTCCTTGCTAAATATTCTGGTTACTTGAGAATTAACTTGAAAGCAACAATATTGCATGGTAGCAATACTGTATCACTGACAATCTTTCTAAAGTATGTCAGTATATTTTCATTCAATAAGAATATTGTAATCTAGATCTTTTGAATATTTAGGTACTTGCTATTGTGTGTATCTTCAGAAACAGGTAAAATCTGTATCAATTCCTGGATCCCCTTTGAAAGTTCTTTGTCTCAGTTTCCTTCCACTTTCCCAAAAATTCCTAGTTTATCTGAATTTTCCTCTCAGTTTGCTGCTTTATGCTCACCCACAAAATTTCTTTTTGTCACCTCAAGGCTTACCATCTTAATTCTCCCTCTCTGTTGCGTCCTTCCTTCCTTTCCTGCCTCTGGTTTCCTTCTTTTTTTGCCATTTGCAGAAACTTAGTGTGCACATCAATCACAGAAAGCTAGCTAGATTGTCTCAATGTAGCACCTAACATACAATTGAAAACTTCTGGTCTTCACATCTTGCCCACTATGGCCCTGCCATTTAAAACAATACTGCTTATTGGGAGCTTTTAATTACTTGGGACCCAGGTGGGGATTCACTACACTTTTTGTATCAGAATTTCTCATGACTGAATTCAAACCAATTTCCTGAAGCAATTCATGAAAACTTTTAATATGATCGACAAAACTTGTATGTTGTTATTTTTCATTAGGGAAAAAGAGAAATTCATATTTTAGACATATATGTCAGATTCAAAGATTTTCATTTCTAAAAAGTTGTTAACTTCTGAGAATAAACAGTTCCACAGTATTTGGCAAGCATTCAACACACATGATTCTTCTTGAATTTCATTTACATCTACAATGCCAAGTGTATAAAAACACAAATTTGACGGTCATTGTTATTTCCTCTATTGGTATCACCTTGGTTATGGCTCTTTTAAGTAATTAAAAGCACAATTATAGAAGAATGTGGTGCTATCCTCATCCTAGCCAAATCTTAATGGAATGAGCAATATGGGACTACTTAAAGTGTAATACATCCACACAATGCAATACTTTGCAAATGTAAGTAAGAATGTGGAAGTTCTCTATGTACTGATATGAAAAAATTTCCATTATATAACTGTCAAATTAGATGATGAAAAGCATATATAATGTGCTACCTTTGTTGAAAAAGGAAATGAAATTAAGAGTATATATTTGCATAGAGAAATTCTAAAACGATATACAACAATCTAAAAACAGTGTTAACATAAGAAGGGGTGTAGGAAGAAACTTGGTGGTTGAGGGACAAATAGAGAGACCTTCCAACTGTCACTATATAACTTCCTACATTTGTTAATTTTTAACCATATGGAATATATTAGGTTTTGCAAAATAATCTAGCTTTACATCTCCTCACCTGAAATGAGATTATAAATTAATATCAAGTTCAATGGAAAAAATCACTTTTAGTTAAAATATCATGCTGAAAATCAATGTTCTAACAAAAAAGGGGGTTGGGAAGAAAGGGTAGCCAAATATTTCCTAAAAGGATTTCCGGTGACTCTCTCAATACCATATTATATTATATCATAATCATAAATCATTTGCCAATAATTTATATTCAAAATTCCCAGCTAGGTGCTGGATGACATATTCCCTACCCTCAAAACTTCTATAACCTAATTGTCAATATAATTAAAATACAGTTAAAAACAAACAAACAATAGTTTAAGGGAGACTATCCTAATGCCTAATGAGTGGCACAAACAATACGTGTTCCAGCTGATCCAAATAAGTGAATGATTACCGAGACTCAAGTAAATGAAGACTTCATAAAGAACTCAGGAATTAGATAAGCGGTAAGAAACGGAGAAGAGCATTCCAGGGAAGTGGAATTGCTGTAACAAAGATGCCAAGGGAGGAAAAAAAACACAAAGTATGCTCAAGGATACTGACTAGACCAGTTGACTGAAACAGGAGGCTGGTGAAGGTAATAGTGAGAGAAAAGGATGAAGTCTAATAACTATAGTAATACTTGATATTTGTACAATATTTCACTTATGTTATCTCATTTGATCACCAAAACAACCACATGAGAAAAGGTGGATTGTAGAGGGCACCTGAGTATCAGATTATAAATAGATAGCAGCAGTATCTAAGATGGTCTACTCCATCCATTAGAGAATAAAGAAACTGGAGGCAGGGAGATTTGTTACGCAAGTTCAGACGTAAGTTAATAAGGACCCAGGTTAAAGTGACAGCAGTGGGAACAGAAAGGAAGAAACTTATAAGACTATGGCGATAACTGTGGAAGAAGGTAAAAAGGCTACTAGGGATTAGACCTAAGTTACCAGGAGAATGATGGTATAATTGAGAGAAATACCTAAGTCCAGATGGAGAGAAGTTGTTTTTAGTAATAAAGAGTCTGGTTTCAGAAATATGAGAGTTTGAAGCAACAGCAGCACATCCAGTTTCTAGAGTCTCTATCACACATTCTGATGAGTGTATTCTAATTCCATCATCACCTAGCCAAGTGAGACATGTTTCTCTACCATTAGGCCCAAAGCCCATCATCCTCAAAAAGACTGCTGATATGGGAGGGAGGAATAGAGAGTGACTGCCTAATGGGTATGGGGTCTCCTTCGGGGATGATGGAAATGTTTTGGAACCACATAGGGGTGATCACTGTAAAACACTGTAAAGACACTAAATGCCACTGAATTGTACACTTTAAAATGATTAATTTATGCTATGTAAATTTCATTTCAATTAAAAAAAAAAGGCAGCTGAAACTAAAACCACAATGCCTTTTATCATGTTGCTAAAGGTCTATCCCCAGAATGCCCTGTACTTTCCTGCCAATTCACTCTACCTATGCCTCTCCAACTTCCAAACCATTCCAATGTGCCTCTAACATTGTCCTCAGCAATAACCAGGAAATTTTATCTTCCAACTTTTCTCTGATTGTATCTGCTTACTTTAAAACGAAGTCAGCTCTCCCCTGAGTATAATTCCTTGCAGCCCATTCACCTGGTGGCTGCTTTTGTGTGTGTGTTTTCTTTTTGTTGTTTTTCTCCTCACATGGTAGTTACCTCAGGGCCAGGAGGGGAAAATGGGTTTCCCTAGTCCCAATGTAACCTCCAGAAATCGCTCTTCTACCATCATATTAAAAAACAAATAAACAAAACAACACATTTCTTTGATGCTCAGGCCCTCTCAGCTATATTACCATCTCTCCCCTCCTCGGGGGGAAAAAAAGTACAGTAGGAAGAATCAACAGTGTGTGAGGCAGGAGATGGCAGTGTTTCACTGTAAAATGGGTAGTCCGAGTGCACCTCACTTCATTTCAGATCTCTCCTCTGAGTTTCAGACATAAATATCTAACAGCTCATGAAACTCAAACAGGTCCAAACGGAATGCATGAATGTTTCCCTCTCCCCAATCTTCCTATCCTAAACAAATAAGCCAAATAAAAACAATTGTCCTATTTCAGTATAGCAGTCCCCCACTTATGCACGATTTCGCTTTCCGCAGTTTCAGTTACTAAATGGAAAATTACAAAAATAAACAATTCGTAAGTTTTAAATTGCTCGCCATTCTGAGTAGAGTGATGAAATCTCGAGTCATCCTGCTCTGTCCTGCCGGGGACGTGCCTCATCCCTTTGTCCAGTGTATCCACTCTGTATATGCTACTTGCCCATTAGTCACTTAGTAGCCAACTAGGTTATCAGATCGACTGTCAAGGTATCGCAATGCTTGTGTTCAAGGAACCCTTATTTTACTTAATAATGGCCCCAAAGTGCAAGAGTAGTTACGCTGGCAATTCGGATACGCCAAAGAGAAGCTGTAAAGTGCTTCCTTTAAGAAAAAAGGTGCAAGTTCTCAATTTAATAAGGGAAGAAAAAAAATCACATGCTGAGGTTGCTAAGATCTATGGTAAGAACAAATCTTTTATTTGTGAACTTGTGAGGAAGAAAAAAGAAATTTGTGCTAGTTTTGCTGTTGCACCTCAAAGATGTATATAGGAAAAAACAAAGTATATATAGGGTTCGGTACTATCCACGGTTTCAGGCATCCACTGGGGATCTTGGAAAGTATCCATCAAGATAAGGGGAGACTACTGTAAATGGTAAAACCCTCCATGATGACTGTGAAAGCCAGAACTTGAAGTTATATTTGATACCCTACACTCTCTCACTCCCCCATTCAAAGTCTTGTCAATTTAATCTCCTAAATATTTCTGGAATCTGTCACTTATCTCCATCAAATGCCATCATAATCACCACCACTAACATCCAAGTGCAGGCTACCCAGCACCTTTATTTGATCAGTCCACATTCATCCTGCCACATTTCCCTTCCCACAATCATTCTTTACAGAGCAACCAGAGTAAGGTTTTTCTAAACATACCACTTCAGCATGCTTAAAACATTTCCTCTTAGGATAAAGACCAATTTCCTGAAGACATGTTACAAAAGTCCATGGGTAATCTGACCCCATCCTACCCTTCTAGCCTCACTTAGCAACACACCCATCAGATTTTTTTTTGCCTCTAATCATACTGACTGATCCTCATTCTTGCCAATCAAGTTACAAGGTTTCTGCTTCAAATGATTTTCTCTCCTCCCACAGACTGGTTAACTTCTACTCATCCTTCAGATCTCAGCTCAAGGGAAGCCTTCATTGACTTTCCAGACTATATCAAACTGGTACGCATAGTACCATGCAACTCTTCTTTACAGTAGTTGTTTACGGTAGTAGTATTTCTTTATAGTAGTTGTTTCAGTGGCAATTTTATATTTTTCATATGGGTTATCTGATTAAAGACTGTCTGTGCCTTGCAAAAACTGCTATTAAAAAATTAAATAGACTGTTGAATTCACAGTAATAAAGCCTTATCTTACAATGCGTACTCTAGTAAATTAAGAATTAAACTGAACGCCTCTCGTTAAACAGACAAAAAAAGAAGCAACATAATAAGGAAGAAACAGTCTAGATGGATGTCTGCAAAATAATGAGAGAAATTTTCACAAATAATTGTTAGGATTATGGGTGCTTTTAAGTCAAACCTCCAAGGTTGAGTCAACATTTCTGACTGGGTCAAGAAATACTTTACCTGAAATACTTTACTAAGAAACACATTTAATTTTCACCTATAGAACTCCACATGCTTTCAAAACATTTTTCCCATCACCACCACATAGCTGAAAGCAGGCAATAATTAATATAGTTTGCCAATAAAGAAATAAAAGAAAGTATTAAACAGTAACTATACGGCTCTAGTTTAAAAAGAACAAAACTAGGATTAAGAAGAACAACCTAGGGGGAAAAAGTCTTCTCTGCAAACCAGTTGGATCAAATATAAATTCTGGCTTACTCTATCTTTAAGGTATTACTCAGGGGCTCAGTTCTTAGTCACTGATGCAAAACACTGGACAGACTCTGCAGCTATCAACAATACATAAAGAAATTAGCAGGGCTGTGTTCCACTAAAATTTTATTTGTGGACAATGACATTTTCATGTTACAAAAAATTATTCTTCTGTTGACTTTTTTCAACTATTAAGAATTTTAAATTTAAAATCATTCTTAGCTCGTGGGCCAAACAAAAATAGGTGGCAAACCAGATTTAGCCTGTGGGCTGGTAGTGTATCAATCCATGGTCTAGAAGAAAAATCACTAATAGGACCGATGATCTGTTCTCTTATTTATATGTGATCCATGAACTTCACTGAACTTCACTTTCTTGAACTATCAAAAGAAAGGAACATTATAAATAAAAATTATCTCAAAATGGATCAAATACCTAAATGTAAAAGTGCTAAAACTATAAAACTCTTAGAGGAAAACAGGGGAAAATCTTTATGACACTGGATTTGGCAAGAATTTCTTGGGTATGGGGCCAGCCCTGTGGTGTAGTGGTTAAGTTTTTGCACTCTGCTTCGGTGGCCCCGGGGTTCACCGGTTCGGATCCTGGGCCTGGACCTACTTACTGCTCATCAAGCCATGCTGAGGCGGCGTCCCACATAGAAGAGCCTCAACTCTACAACTATGACTACAACTATGTACTGGGGCTTTGGGGAGAAAAAGGGAAAAAAGGAGGAAGATTGGCAATAGATGTTAGCTCAGGGCCAGTCTTCCTCAGCAAAAAAAGAGGAGGAGGATTGGCATGGATGTTAGCTCAGGGCTGATCTTCCTCACAAAAAAAGAAAGATCATAACCCATCATTTTGACATCAAATGATGACAAAGGAACTATGGAAATATATTTGGTTTAAATATGATCTAAACGTCTACAAAATGTTCATTTTACAGGGGTTTTTTTGTCATCACAATGTTATAGTCATTCAGAACCACTTAACTGTTATACATTACACTAGACTCCATAGTTTTCTTCTATATCTAGTCCTAGTCTAGTTTATCTATGACTAAGATATTCTTTAATTCAAGATAGGAAGTGAAATAAAATAAATCTCCACTTAAGTTAGTGATTTCATCTACCCTAGGTTCTCCATTATTATTATTTTATCCACTCATTATTTTATTTTATTTTTTTTAATTTTATTTATTTTTCCCCCAAAGCCCCAGTAGATAGTTGTATGTCATAGGTGCACATCCTTCCAGTTGCTGTATTTGGGACACGGTGTCAGCATGGCCGGAGGACCGGCGCGTCAGTGCGCACCCGGGATCCGAACCCAGGCCGCCAACAGCGGAGTGCGCACACTCAACCACTAAGCCACGGGGCCGGCCCTATCCACTCATTATTTTATAAAACTTCCAGTCTCGCAAGAGATAGATGAAGCCTTTTCTGAGACTCTCTTCTCAAAAATCAAAGCAGAGTAAAGCTTTCCTTCTCTTTGCCTCTATACCACCTTGGGCATATTTCTATTATGGAAATAATCACACTGCTCACTTCATTTACATTCCTATCTCCATCATCAGACAGTAAACCTTAAAAGGTTAGGAGATTGTGTTTCATCCATATTATCTTTCCTAAAACCTAAGCACAGTCTCTAGCATACTAGGTGCTCAATAAATGTTTGTTCATTAATTTCTTTGAAGAAATATTTGGGTGTGAGGGCAGTACTGATAAATGAATACATGATTACATAGAATCATTAAATAAGATAAAGCGCATAACATAATCCAACCATACAATATCTCTTTATATACTTTTTTTTCTCCCCAAAGCCCCCCAGTGCATGGCTGTATATCCTAGTTGTAAGTCCTTCTAGTTCTTCTATGTGAGCCACCACCACAGCACAGCAACTGATAGAGGGGTGGTGTAGTTCCAAAACCGGGAAACGAACCCCGGCTGCAGAACCAGTGAGAGTCCCGAACTTGAACCATTAGACCATCAGGGCTGGCCCAACCATACAATATCTTAACAGTTATATCTTTTCCAATATGTCAGCACAAAACAGTGATGGGATAAACTTCAAGGAGTGCCGAAATAACTTAGCCCCTTACACATATTTCAAGTACAAAGGATAGGATGTACTTAAACGATCCTCTCTCTCCAGAAAAAAAAGCCTAAGTTAAAATTTCACTGGCGTCAAGGTCACCTAATACCTATATCAAAGTAGCTACCAATCTTTGTTTATAACATCACTATGTCATTTAAAGAGTACATAAAAGTGGTATATGGTACATAATATACTTATAAAAATATTATTTCCAACTCTTATTTTGTATCAATCCTTTATTGTTTTGCTTAGAAAGGAAATTCCTGTTATGAGCTATAAAAACAAGAGAAAGAAAAATGATTCTTCAAAAAACAATTATGGTAGACATTGATAACTACTTATTCAAAATCTTTTTTCCTTTATTCTTTACTAACAAAACTCTGATGTTGTTTGTGGTGGCAATGGGAGTCATCAGACACCCTTTAGAGTAGAGGTGGCCACATAATATAGTTCTGGCCTATGAGATGGAAGTTAGAAAGAGCTTGTCAAGTCAGAATTGGAGAAAAAAGTCCAAATAAACATAACAGTTAAAATACGAAATAGCTCATTTATAGCTACCAGAGATTTCACAGGATTTATTCTAATTTTTTCAAATTAATAAACAAAATCACTTATTTTCTGACAAAATGTAGGTATTTGTCAACATAGTAATTAATATCACTCACAGAGCCCTGAGTATTTAACAGGTACTAAATCTATGTGCTTTTATACTAAGTAACTCATTTAACCCAACACTATGAGGAAGGTGACAGTATTAACTTATTAAAGATCACACAGCTTGCTAAGTAGCAGTTCCAGAATTTAAACTCAGGTAACTTAACTCCAGAGTATATGCTGTTAACCACTGTGCTCTGCTAATTATGTTCCAAACATGGCAATACATGTATGTATATAGGTATGGGTGTGAATTAATATGTGTGAGTATAACGAAATGTGTGTATATCACATCAGCTAATGTTGAATTTGAACACACAAAAAATTCTCATAATAATGAAATTGATAATATATTCAAATTTTAAGCAGATATTGCCTAGGGCTTTAATTTACCATAAATATGAAGGGCTTATTAGATTGGTATGACTAAGTCTGTCTTTGTCACAAGTGTATTCCAAGCCCCACCACAGTGCTTTGTTCATAGTAGGAACTTAGAGATTTGATGAATTACTGAATAAACAATATAAATAAAAGGTTAATATACAGATTTGAAACTAGACCTGTTGTCAAGTTTACCCGACTAATGTTAAATCCTGGAAGAAATATTTTTAAAATGCTGTATTTGTCCAAATAAACATAATTGTTTATTCATAAGCCAATTTTGTATGCAATACATCTCTAAGCCTTTAGAAAAAACACTTTGCTTGTTGTATACAATATTTAACATGAAAGATGTTTTTGCCTAAGGTTTTCATTTTTTTTTTTGGTGAGGAAGATTCGCCCTGAGCTAACATCTGTGCCAATCTTCCTCTATTTTGTATGTGGGATGCCTCCACAGCACGGCTGATGAGTGGACTAGGTCCGCACCTGGGATCCAAATCCACAAACCCGGGCCGCTGAAGCAGAGCTCGCAGAACTTTAACCACTCATCCACGGGGCCAGCCCCAAGGCTTTCAATTTTAAATTAAGGTAATGTTAACTTTCACCTAAATAAAATTTATATTTACAGTTACCTTTGAACTTTAAAAAAAAAGACCAGATTTTCCTAACAGTGATCTGTGAGTATTCATTTTACAAAAGAATTTAAAATGAGTTTTTTTAGCTTTACCTGTTCTCCCTTAGGGCATCTGCAACAAAATTTGGTATATAAAAATTCAAATTATTTACTACCTTTCAAGGACATGTTTCTGGCCAAAATAAAGTTAAACAGGTGTGTGTATTACTTTGACATCTAGAATTATTATAAACAGGTCATTCACATTGTGGATATCCTACAACTTTCTTTTTTTGTGTGTTGTTGCGCACCTGGCATCTGAACCTGCAAACCCTGGGCTACTGATGCAGAGCGCGTGCACTTAACCGCTGCGCCACCAGGCCGGCCTGACAGGGAAGTCTTAACAGGAACAATATGTATTAATAAAGAACACAAACACAGAATTGCTAAATATTTTGATTTACATTCTTGGCTCCACATTGCTACATTGGGAGAGAATTTATTATCTATGACTATCCCTCTGTCCTGAGGGGGTAAGAAATAGTATGCCTAAAGATGGTTCTCTTTGTGGCCATGAAAAGGTAGATTACCATTCTAGTGTTGTACTTTGCAAAAGAACAGCTGTACAAATTCAGGGATATCTTGTCCTACAACTTTCTTTTGCATCTATCTGCTACCAGGGTTAATCCTCCACTGTAAAAGGAAAGTTGGCTATGACAGGAACATTGAGCAAACAATAGTCTGTCTGTCACTTCTTTGTTGGTACTTTGGCCAAGAAAAATAAGTTCCTTATTTTTCATTTCCCTAATTTTTCAATTTAGAATTGATAGTATAAAGAAATGCTTTAAAAGTTGCTACAATGGATAATATCTTTAGAAGAAGCTCCTGCTATTTAAAACTGGATTATGACTTCAGTAGTCTTCACTGAATTCAGGTGCTTAAACGACTTGGTAACATATCATAAATACCATCAGCAGACCTTTTTTTAGTTATTTGTTATGTATCTGAACTCATGTCTCAGAAAATGACTATGTTTCTAAATGACCTTGACTCTACTACTTTTAGACACTTGATGCTAAGTGAAAGATGGAAGCATTTAAGCTTGGTGTGTGGGTGGTAAAATGATGTTTATACACTTGAAGCACAAACATGTCATCAGTTATGGTTTTTTGATAATGAAAGAGAAGACATCACTGGAGACTCTAAAGAGATTAAAAGAATAAAGTAAAAACAACTCTATGTCCATAAATTCAGCAACGTAGATGAAATGGACCAACTCCTTGAAATACATAAACTACTAAAAGAAATAACCTGAACAGTCCAACAGCTATTAAAGAAATTGAGTTCATAGTTTAAAAATACCCCAGTAAAGAAAACTCCAGGTCTGGCTGGTTTCACTGACTACAGGTGGCCAACTTGACGAAATGGAGAGAGTCTGCATTAAGATAAAGCAGAAACTTGAAAACCGTGTTGTTTACTACAGTAGCCACCAGCCATGTGTGGTTATTGAGCCCTTGAATTGTGGTTACTCCCAAGTGAGAGGTGTTCTAAGTGTAGAATATACAATGATTTTAAAGACTTGGCATGAAAAAGAATGCAAAATATCTCATTAATAATTCTTATACTGATTACATGTTGAAATTGCGTATTTTGGACATGCATACTGAGTTAAATGAAAAATACTATTAAAATTGTCATCTGTTTCTTTTTACTTTTTAAAACGTAGTTACCAGAATATTTAAATTTAAAAACGCAACTCGCATTATATTTCTATTGGACAGAGCTGCTCTAGGAAATCAACTTTTGCCCGAAGCCTTCCCTGACTGGATTTTTCAGATACATAAATGAATAAATTCCTTTTACAGTTTAAGTTAGCTTCTGTAGATCTTATAATTTTGCATCTTAAAGTACCCTAACTCACACTCTAATCCAGCAGTATTTCTTCTATTGCCACTTTTATATAAAAATATGTTCTCTAGAAATTTTCTTTGTAGTTCTTTCACTCTATTTGTATGTTTATAATGCACTCACTGGCTTTTACAAAGCACTTCATTTCCATTATAGGTATTAGAAGTATAACATTGTTTTCAAATAAAGTGGAATAAATTCTAAGCAAATAAGTAGGTTCTTACTGAAATAAGAAGAGAGAAAAAAGAAATTCTTACTGAAATGAAAACCACATATTCATTTATTAATTCAAACAGTACTAATCACCTGCTTAGGCTAGGGATATCAAATAGGTTTCACTGCCACACCATCTGTCATGGCTGTCTCTAGTGCTGTGGTTCAAAGGATGCTAGGCTGAACTTGATACAGATGTTTGTCATGATAAAGGAGAGGAGTGAAGGCATGTGTTCAGATATTCGCCTCCCCTGCAAAAACAGTTAATTACAAAAAATTAACTTTAATTAATAAGTTAAATTTCCCATTGACCATTCTTTAGTAGACAGGTTATATATTTGATCCCACAATCACAATTTAATTCTTAAGTTCATAAACATAGATTTTACTATATAACTTCCAATAATTTTCTAATATCTACTTTGACAATTTAGGTTTATAAAATTCTAGGTATTTTTAAACAGATTAATCTACGTCTAGGAATTTGAACTCACCTATCTCAAGTGGTTCTATGGATTTATAAGAAGGTTTTCTTTCTTTAAACAGATCTAAGAGTCTCTTATTCATTTAACAAATAGTTATTGAACATTTACTGTGTGTCAAGCACTGTGCTGTGTGCTATGAAGGTGTGTGTGGGGTGTGTGTGTGTGTACCTCTAAGCATGGTTCTTACGCCTATGCAGTTTGTAGTCAAGGGCGAAGAAAGACAAATAATTACAGTAAATTGTAATGAGTATTATTATAAGGAAAGAACAGAGTATTCCAGATGCATGTAAGAGAATGACCTAACCTAGTCCAGGGAATTATATTTAAATTGAAACATGAAGAATTAGTGGGGGTTGCCAGGTTGAAGAGTGGGAAAATGGGATGGTAAAATAGAAGTGGGAGGGAAAAGTGTCCTACTTAAATAGAATGTGGGATAACTGAGGCAAGAAGAAGTTTGCCCAACTGAGAAACTGAAAGAAGTTCAGTATTGCTGGAATATCAAACACAAGAAGAAAAGTAGAAATAAAAAATGCTAGAGATAAGTGGGTACAAATATCTTGGAGATCCTTATAATGCACACTAAAGAGCATGAACTTTATCCTAAGGGCAAGGGTTTACCATTGAAAGATTTAAGGAGTAACATTATCCATCTGGCTATCCTGTGGCAAAGGGGGCAAGACCAACACCAGGGAGTGTTATTAGAAGGTTTTACAGTAACCATTCTAGGCCATCATTGACCATGGCTTGGACCAGTGTGACTGTAGGAAGAAGAGAAAGAATTGGTGAATTTGGGGAGATATTTACAGTAAATAGAATTCTAGAATATGTGGCATGAAGAAGTGTCAGGGATAATCTCCAGGTTTCTGGCTTGAACAGATGTTTGATTTGGAGGTGTCATTTCAAGCAATAAGTAATACCAGAAGAAGAGAAAACTTGAGTGTTTCTAAAAGAGAAACCTTTTGGAAGTGCTGATTTTGAGATGCCTTTGAGACACCCAAGAAGAAATGGCTAGTTGGATATAAAGTTCTCTCTGGAGCTCAACAGAGAGGTCTGGGCTAGTCTATCAAGTGGTAAGTGAGGCTATGGGAATAGATGAGCTTGCCTACGAAGTGTGTAATGATAAGAATATAGGGCCTGTAGCAGACCTTTGAGGAACTTGAAGAATTTGGAGGGCAAGAGAAAGCCTCCAAGGGATTAAGAATAAAAGCCAAAAGACGGAGTTATCAAAGAAGTCAAGGAAGAACGTGTTTCAAACAAGAGGCATGATCACTGACAAAATCTTCAAACTAGAAGCCTGAAATTTCTCCATGGATTCTAGTTACATTGTGGAAAACAGTTTTGGAGATTAGTAAGAGTATACACCAGATTCTAGTGGATTGAGGAGTCCATGAAAGGTCAGGAAATGGAGATGAGAGTAGTGAATACTGTCTGTAGAGAAGAGAAGAGCTATATATATGGCTGAATTGGGATGAGAAAGTGAGATTGAGGGAGTTTTTGTTTTCTTTTTCTTTTTAAGATGGGAAACACTTGAGCGTCTTTAAAACAGCAATAAGAAATAGGATTTATCACTCATTAAGAAGCTTACAATGCCAAATATTCATTTCCCAGCTTCCTTTAGAAATAAAGCATAGGCAGATGTACCAGCCTCAGACTTTGAATTGGGAATTTGTGTCACAACAACCAGAAAGAACCTTCTTAAGTAGAGAGGACCACTGAAGCAAGATTAAGTTTAAGGGCAGCAACAAAAGTCAAGCAGTAGCATCACTGGTCCGGTGCCAGCAGCAGTAAGCAAGCAACAGTAATGCCGTCCTAACCAGCCCATACCTGTGGCTGTATCCTGGCTGTGGTTCCTGCCAGGGAACAGACCTTAACAGCTCTTCCCATTGTACAAGCCTGGTTCTCTAGTCTTCCTAGAAATGCTGAAAGCTTCCTAATATCTATTTAATAAATTTACTTTTAGCTTAAACAGCCAGAGTCAGTTTTTATTGCTCCAACTAAGAAAACTGACAGCTTGAGGAATTACAATAAAAGCTGATGTTTATGTCAATGGTATGGTGGCAATACAGCTTCCCCAACACACATACCAAGATATCTGGTTTGAAATAGTAACTCATTATTTAGCATTGCTCAGCAAGCATGTAGGGCTGAGGTACAGAGTTAAGGCACCCTGCCACTAATGAAACTGCCATTTCATTAGTCCTTGTGATTCTTTAAAATAAGGAACAATTCACCAAGAGTTGAAAGACTCCCACTTCAAAACCCATCATAAGGGAAAAAAAAGAAAAAAGCCAAAGATTAGGAGAAAATATCTGAAAATCGTATATCTGATAAAAGATGTGTATACAAAATATATAAAGAACTCTTTCAACTCATTAAGATGACAGAAAACCTACTTATAAGATAGCAAAATACCTGAATAAATGTCACAAAAGATATATGAATGACCAATAAACACATGAAAAGATGTTCAACATCATTAGTGAAATGCAAATTAGTACCACAATCAGATATTACTCCACTTCCACAAGAATGGCTATAATCAAAAAAAGAAAATGACAAGCGTTGGCAAGGATGTAAAGAAACTGCAACCCTAATACATTGTTGGCAGGAATGTAAAATAGTTTGGCAAAAAGTTAAACATAAATTTACCATCCAAGGGCCGGCCCCGTGGCTTAGCGGTTAAGTGCGCACACTCTGCTGCTGGTGGCCCGGGTTCAGATCCCGGGCGCGCACCGACGCACCGCTTCTCCGGCCATGCTGAGGCCGCGTCCCACATACAGCAACTAGAAGGATGTGCAACTATGACGTACAACTATCTACTGGGACTTTGGGGGGAAAATAAATTAAAAAAAAAAAAAAATTTACCATCCAAGCCAAGAATTCTACTCCTAGGTATCTGAGAGAAACGAAAACATGTTCACACAAAAAGTTGCATGCCAATGTTCACATAAGCATTATTCATAATATCCCCCAACCTGGAAACAACCCAAATATCCATCAGCTGGTGAATAAACAAAATGTGTTATTTCCATGCAATGGAATATTATTCAACAACAAAAAGGAATGAAATACTGATACACACTACAACATGGATGAGCTTCAAAAATATTATGCTAAGTCAAATGTCCAGAAAATCCATAATCACAAAAAGTAGATTAGTGCTTGCCTGTGGCTGAGGATCAGAATGGAAATTAACTATAGAAGAGCATAAAAGATCTTACTGAAGTGATGAAAATGTTCTAAAATTTTACTTACCCATTCATCAACTGATAGACATTTGGGTTGTTTCTACTTTTTCTATTACGAAAATGCTGCTATGAACATTTGTGTACAAATTTTTGCTTGAGCACCTGTTTTCAGTTCTTTTGGGTTTATACCTAGAAGTGATGTTTTGCATAAGGTGGCCTAAAAGTCAATGAACTGTGCAGTTAATACAAGTGAATATTATGCTATATAAATTATACTCCAATAAAACTGTTTTTTTTTTTTTTAAGTTCTCATGTCCCATTTTTTGGTCTTCATAGGAGGCCACTCAGCACTTTAGCAGGTCAGGCACCTGTATATTGTTGCAAGAGCAGTATTTGCTGTAAAAGAGAGCTTCCTAGCCAGGAATGATTCCTAATACACAGCTTTGGAACGTTTATATATTCTAGAACAGTAGTTCTCAAAGTGTGGTCTGCAGACTAACACCTATCTATGTGCACTGTTACTGTCTGAAACAGGTCCATGACTAGGTAATTAGAGAAGCTGAGAATACAGTCAGCCCTTCGTATCCGCCTGTGGGTTCTGCATCTGTGCTTTCAACCAACTGTGGATGAAAGGCCTACCATAGTTGAGTCTGCATAAACCATTTTTCTTGTCATTATTCCCTAAACAATATAGTATAACAACTATTTACATAGCATTTACATTGTATGAGGTATTATAAGTAATCTAGAGATGATTTAAAGTATACGGGAGGATGTGTGTAGGTTATGTGCAAATACTATGCCATTTTATATAAGAGACTTGAGCATCCATGGATTTTGGTACCCATGGGGTTGAGGGAGAAGTCCTAAAACCAATGCCCTGTGGATTCCAAGGGATGACTATATGTGTAGAAACTTCAGTAGCAATTTGGCAATGTAATATTATATCTACTGAATCTGATAATAAAATATTTGAACTCTTACCCTATATTTCTTTGGTTATTTTTTTCCCTTTAATTTTTCTAGTCATTCATTTTTATTGTATTTTACAAAAGAATCAGTCAGCCAATGATTAGAAACTTAAAAAAATGTGTTGCCACAGATAGCTTGAGGCAAAGCTACTTACAGGGCTTTTCCACTATTCTACAATTGCCCATCACATCCATCAGTGTAGGTCAAACTAATTTTTTTAAAAGCATGTCTCAAATGCTCCAACTACTCTGGTAGTATATTTAGCAATGCCAAATTTTAAGGCCTTCTGCATAATCCAGATTTTATTAGATGTTCATCTATTTTTCTGTTTTTATAAGTACATTTTCAAGTTTATAACGAAAAGACAAAAATTCAAACCATATATAATTAATGTCAACTTTCTTCCCTTTCTGTCAACTAAAAAATAGGTTTGAATTTGAAGAAAAATAAACTTCCTCTTTGAACTCAGATAAATTATGGTCCTAGGAAAGGTCTGTAAATCAAAACAAGGCAAGCTGATTATATTTTCATTTTAAAATAAAAGTACGAACCAAACCAAACAGCATGTTCCTATGGTCATTTGGAAAAAATTATATTTAAATCAGTATAAACCAATATCTGCACATTATACAACATGATGTCCCACATGTGTGTCAGTGAATTAAATCAGGCAATACAATGACCAAGCATACATATATTACTTAAGAGATCGCTAGGAGAAGAGATTCATAATGTAAGGGTCAGCAAATAGCTGAAAGACTCAGGACAAAAAGCAAAAGAGAAGCTGCCTAAGATTCCAACAGATATGGAGCAGCGTGTAGGCCTCCGAAGACACACAGCCAGGTACAGAGGCATATAACAAATCAGTGACTGCACAGATAATTTTTATACTACCTGGATGTGACTGTTTAGATAACGTATACTATGCAATAAAGTAATAATGAACACAAAAGAGAGAGAAATTCAATCTAGACCTATCTATAAAAAGAAAGTTATTCAGGGGCCGGCCCGGTGGCGTAGCAGTTAAGTGCGCACGCTCCACTGCTGGCGGCCCGGGTTCAGATGCCGGGTGCGCACTGACACACCACTTGTCAGACCATGCTGTGGCGGCGTCCTATATAAAGCAGAGGAAGATGGGCACGGATGTTAGCCCAGGGCCAGTCTTCCTCACCAAAAAGAGGAGGATTGGCATGGATGTTAGCTCAGGGCTGATCTTCCTCACATACACACAAAAAAGTTATTCAACTCCCCTAAGTGTCCATCACAAATTCACAGAATTTGAGCACAATGAATTAGAAAGTTTCAGTTGTCTTTGGTAACAAGTAGGACAACGGAGAGAATGTGAAACAGAGAGAAAGGAGATAAGTGACCTGAGTTCTACCCCAGCAATAAAACTTTAGAAAGAACATCTTTCTCCCTTCATTTCCTTATTGGACACAAGTGATAAACTAGATTACTTCTGGTCCCTTCCTTTCAAGGATTCTACATTACAGCTTGATGCAAAATGTCATCACCACATACCTACAATAAACTGCTTTAAAATGTTTACTATGCCTCTTCTAAATTGAACCCTACATATATGGTTCATTTGGAAAATAATCTTTCATTTAAAAGAAATTAATTTTTCCCCAAAAAAATCCCATTTAATTATTTTCCAAATAATTCTGCTAACATTTAAAATACATTTGAGTTAAAATTTACTATCTTGATCAGTTTGGAATTATTAATTTGATAATCCATTCAAAACCATCATTTTCAAATAGTTTTTCCTAAGACTCTCTACTTATGCCACTATGCTTAAAAAGGGAGAAGAAATGGATATGCAAAGTTCAAAAAGTTAAGATACTGAGTATTTTATAAATGTAACATATTTTATAAATGTCATGTAAGAAAACTACGTAAATACACAAATAAAGTAATTTTGATACAGTGAATTTTGTTTTCATGTAAGCTTGAAGGGAAAGAATGATTATTTTAAAAACTCTCATTAACTAAGAGTTAACCCAGTCATGCTGCTTTAAGGAATCTCTTATCCTTGTTTTACAGTTTCTCTAGATAAAGAAATCACGATTATTAGCACAAAGTACAGGGAAGAAGAGCTAACATTTTCTGCCAACAACCTCAAAAACAGTAATTAAAAACTTTAACAATCTATGCTAATTCAGCATAATCCTCTAGCTCTAAAAAGATTAACCATCTATTCAGGTTATACTGCCCACTGGGTGTTAGTTACTAGATAATTCATCTTGGTATCTAAAATGCTGGTTTCTGGATTTCTCTGATTAATCTCTGATTAAATTCTAAGTAACACCATTTTTATTAGGCAATGAGTCAGCTTGTACAAATTCATGTAGCCAAAATTACGCAGATATTATGAAAATTCATATAATCAAAGCTGAAAAAATGTGCTAGTAATACAGAGACTGGAAATGTGTTAGAATCAAGTTTTTAGTGAAAACTGAGATGCTGAGTTTCAGTATTTCAAAGAATTATAAGAAATGTTTTAGTAAAAGGCATGAGACTGGCTGATGAATTTTAATATGCAAAGGTCCAGATGAAAGTAATCCAGAAATACAGAGAACAATCATGGAAGTTAGCTTGCTTAAAACAGAGTTGTTAAATAGGATAGGGCCAGCTGGCAGTAGGCTTTGAAGCACAACACATATGATTTCATTAGACAGACTGGAATTCAGCAAAACAATTTAATAACTTCTAGATAGAAAGGGCTTCCTGATTATCCCAAATGCCCAAAGATCGCTAAAATCCTATCACCAAGGCACGTAAATCAAGAGTGAAGAACATTATTCTCTTTCAAAAGCCACCACTGGCATTGCCTCTGTCCTTTTTCCTCCAAATCCTACCACTTTGGAGCAAGACAAAACTCAATTGTAATATAACATTATCTTATGTTTGCAGGTTTTTTTGTCTGTTTTTGCTGTGTGTGTTTGGCTTGTTCATTTATTTAAGTGAGAAATAGTTTTCAGTGAACTTATTTTGACAACAGTTCTTTTAAATAACAAAAAAATTCTTCAGTTCTTTATTTTTCATATAGAAGCTCTTAGCCAACCTCCACTTAACCAACCATCACAATCAACCAATACCTTCTAGATTCCCCTTCTAAAACTGACATGGGATGCTAAAGGCTACTATCTCATACTGTGTGCCAACCAAGAGTAGATTGGCTTGTTCCCTCACTGCTCCTTATCAGTTGTTCTTGCAATTGTGGAATTTAATTATATATTATCTAAACCAACAAAATATGAGTATGAATAATTGTTTCTATGAAAATTAAGTTGAAATAGACGGAATATTTTGGACTAATAGATGATTTACTTTAAAAAAAGAAAATGCTATTGAATTAGGTGTGAGACTACTGTAAAAGACTTGGAGAAAATAAAATATTAAGATTTGACTCAGATTATATAAGTGTCTTTAAGGTTTCCCTTCATTTTAAAGAAATCAAAACTTGAAATCATAAGTAATACATTATAGGTATGGTTTATGCCTGGAAATCTGATCCAGAGTGCCAATCTGTGGATTCATACACCAAGAAAAGGCCTTGGCCCTACATCAGGGTTTCTTGACTGCGGCACAACGGACATTTTAGACTGGAGAATTCTTTGTTTGGGGGTGGGGAGGGAAGCAGTACTGTCCTGTACATCGAAATATGTTTAGCAACATCCCTGGTTTCTCTACTACCCACTAGATGGCAACAGCAGCACCCCACTCAGTTGTGACAAGCAACAATGTCTCCAAAACATTGCCAAATTTACCAAGGGGGTAAAATCATCCCAATTGAGAACCACTGCCCTGTATCAAACGATTGATCAATATGTGAATATGTACATTTACATATTTTCATTGAAGTAAAATGTTTAAGTGATCAGTTTTTAATGATTTTTACTATAACCAACTTTTCTGATTAACTGATCAACTACTAGCTCAAATTAAGTCATTTAAGATAGCTTTTTTTTTAAAATTTTTTGTTTATTGCAGTAACATTGGTTTATAACATTGTAAAAATTTCAGGTGTACATCATTATACTTCTATTTCTGCATAGATTACATCACGTTCACCACCAAAATACTAATTACAACCCATCACCACACACATGTGCCGAATTATCCCTTTCACCCTCCTCCCTCCTCCCTTCCCCTCTGGTAACCACCAATCCAATCTGTCCCTATGTGTCTGTTTATTGTTGTTATTATCTACTACTTAATGAAGGAAATCATATGGTATTTGACCTTCTCCCTCTGACTTATTTCACTTTGCATTAAACCCTCAATGTCCATCCATATTGTCACAAATGGCTGGATTTCATCGTTTCTTATGGCTGAGTAGTATTCCATTGTGTATATATACCACATCTTCTTTATCCATTCGTCCCTTGATGGGCACTTAGGTTGCTTCCAAGTCTTGGCTATTGTGAATAATGCTGCAATGAACACAGGGGTGCATGTACCTTTACAAATTGGTGTTTTCAAGTTCTTTGGATAAATACCCAACAGTGGACTAGCTGGATCATATGGTAGTTCTATCCTTGATTTTTTGAGGAATCTCCATACTGTTTTCCATAGTGGCTGCACCAGTTTGCACTCGCACCAGCAGTGTATGAGAGTTCCCTTCTCTCCACATCCTCTCCAACACATGTTGTTTCCTGTCTTGTTAATTATAGCCATTCTGACGGGCGTCAGGTGATATCTCATTGTAGTTTTGATTTGCATTTCCCTGATAGTTAGTGATTTTGAACATCTTTTCATGTGTCTGTTGGCCATCTGTATATCTTCTTTGGAGAAATGTCTGTTCAGGTCTTTTGCCCATTTTTTAATTGGGTTGTTAGTTTTTTTCTTGTTGAGGTGCATGAGTTCTTTATATATTTTGGAGATTAAGCCCTTATCAGATGTATGGTTTGCAAATATCTTCTCCCAATTGTTAGGTCGTCTTTTCTTTTTGTTGATGGTTTCCTTTGCTGTGCAGAAGCTTTTTAGTTTGATGTAGTCCCATTTGTTTATTTTTTCTATTGTTTCTCTTGCCCAGTCAGACATGGTGTTTGAAAAGATGTTGCTAAGACCGATGTCGAAGAGCGTACTGCCTATGTTTTCTTCTAGAAGTTTCAGAGTTTCAGGTCTTACATTCAAGTCTTTAATCCATTTGGAGTTAATTTTTGTGTATGGTGTAAGGTAAGGGTCCACTTTCATTTTTTTGCATGTGGCTATCCAGTTTTCCCAACACCATTTGTTGAAGAGACTTTCTTTTCCCCATTTGTTATGTTCTTGGCTCCTTTGTCAAAGATTAGCTGTCCATAGATGTGTGGGTTTATTTCTGGCCTTTCAATTCTATTCTATTGATCTGTGTGTCTGTTTTTGTGCCAGTACCATGCTGTTTTGGTTACTATAGCTTTGTAGTATATTTTGAAATCAGGGAGTGTGATACCTCCAGCTTTGTTCTTTTTTCTCAGGATTCCTTTAGCTATTCGGGGTCTTTTTTTGTTCCATATAAATTTTAGGATTCTTTGTTCTATTTCTGTGAAAAATGTTCTTGGAACTTTGATAGGGATTGCATTGAATCTATAGATGGCATTAGGAAGTATGGACATCTTAACTATGTTAATTCTTCCAATCCAAGAAGCACAGAATATCTTTCCATTTCTTTGTATCTTTTTCAATTTCTTTCAGAAATGTTTTATAGTTTTCAGTGTACCAATCTTTCACCTCTTTGGTTAAATTTATTCCTAGGTATTTTATTCTTTTTGTTGCAATTGTAAATGGGATGGTATTCTTAATTTCTCTTTCTGCTACTTCGTTGTTAGTGTACAGAAATGCAACTGATTTTTGTATGTTGATTTTGTATCCTGCAACTTTACCTTATTCGTTTATTACTTGTAAAAGTTTTCTGGTGGATTCTTTAGGGTTTTCTATACATAAAATCATGTCATCTGCAAATAGTGACAGTTTCACTTCTTCCTTTCCAATTTGGATCCCTTTTATTTCTTTCTCTTGCCTGATTGCTCTGGCTAGGACTTCCAGTACTATGTTAAATAGGAGTGGTGAGAGTGGGCATCCTTGTCTGGTTCCTGTTCTTAGAGGGATAGCTTTCAGTTTTTCACCATTGAGGATGATATTAGCTGTGGGTTTGTCATATATGGTCTTTATTATGTTGAGGTACTTTTAAGATGGCTTTTCTATGCTCAACAGGAAGAAAGAAAAAAATTTTCATCTTGAACTGGTTAAGTGCTAAATAAGATAGCTTTACTTTATATGTTATGATATACCCATTTCTTCCATATCTTTTCTGAGATCAAGGCAGAAGCACAGAATTACTGAATAGGTCAGAGTAGAGAGAGGAGAAGGAAAAAGCAGCAAAGGGAAAAAAAAGAAATTTAAGAAACAATTTCCAGATGGTTGGAAGAGCAACATAAAGAGAAAGCTTATTGCCTCTTGACTACATAGTCCTATTCACTGCAACACCAGTCAAGAGAGGTTCCTATGCATAAACTCCAGAAAGCTTAAATGTCTACTATTAAGTGAATGGTTATAGGAAATCATGATTCACTCATTTATGATGTTCAAAAGCAATAAGGTGAGTCTCTATGTACTGACACCACTCTATATTGTTAAATAAAAGTATAAGTTGGAGTATGATACAATTACATAGGTAGGCATTTGGGAATATGATTTGTGCATGCAAAGAAAAAGATGTAACAGTAAACCTACTTATTAATAGCATTTATCCCTGGTGTGTTGTATTTTCCATAATCACCACAACAATATTACCTTAATACGTGCTCTTCTAGAACCTTGCTACTCCCCCTATCAAGAAGGAGAGTCAGAGTCTGTGCTCCCTGCTCTTGAACCTGGGCAGGCCAGCATGACTGCCTCAATAAAGAGAATGCAGAGAAAGTAACATCGTGTGGTTTCCAAGGCCAGGTCATAAAAAGTGATACGTCTGGTTTTCTTTCTCTTTTGGGACACCTGCCTTTGGAGCCCTTAAGGTACCACCTAAGAAGTCCAGCTATCCTGAGCCACCTTACTGGAGAGACCACACAGAGACAGAGACATCTGCCTAGGAAGCCACAGCTGTCCTAGCCTTCAGCTGTTTGAGTTCTCCCAACTTGGGCATCAGACACATGAATGAGCTAGCCTTCAGATAACTCAAGACGACAGATCCCAAGTGAGAATCACTTAACTGAGCCAACTCCCAGAACCCTGAGAGAGAATAATAAAATGATTGTTGTTGTTTTAAGCTACTAAGTTTTGGGGTGGTTTGTTATGAGCAAGAGACAGAACACTGAGGTAGAATGTGTTGGGAAGAGGAGGCGGCATTTGTTATTTTATATATACTTTTTTGTGTGTATGTGTGTGTGAGGAAGATCGGCCCTGAGCTAACATCTGCCAATCCTCCTGTTTTTTTGCTGTGGAAGACTGGCCCCAGGCTAACATCCGTGCCCATCTTCCTCCACTTTATATGGGACACCGCCACAGCATGGCTTGACAAGCGGTGCATCGGCGCATGCCTGGGATCCGAATCGGCGAACCCCGGGCCGCCTCAGCGGAGCGCGCGCACTTAACTGCTTGCGTCACTGGGCCGGCCCCTTTATATATACTTTTTTATTGCTTGGATTCTTTTCTATGTAATAACTGTATAATTGCAATTTTTAAGCCCCTAGATCTCCTGCTGTTCTGGTAAAAAGAGGGAATAACTGAACTTATCTTCAGAAGACAGTGAATCTAAAATTCCTACCTATCATCTACTCAGACTATTCTTAACCATTGTCATTGGTACTAGCATTCTATAGCGAAAAGTATTTGTCAGAAACTTAGACTCGGCAATCTATTTAGTGCTAATTACTATTTTTGAGGGTAGATGAGAGAAATTACCGAACCAAGAATAACTCAGAGTTGAGTTCTCTTTCTGATCCTATCAAAACCAAACTGTGAACTTCCTAAACTCCAAGCCTATGTCTTACTCACATAATACGTAACCAATATTGGTTAGATAAATGAGAAGTAATAAATGAACTATGAAAATTAAAGAGGAGGGGAAAGAATGTAGAGAGGGATAAGCCAATAGGAGACTCAAGGACCTTACACCCCAACTAGGAATCCAATTCATACACATGAAACGAAAACTAAAATATTTAAAATGTGATATATCTTAAAAGTAAATACAAAAAAATTATCTACTAGTAACTGAATAAATAAGTGCAGCTTATATATGAAGTAAATGACTGATCCAAGTGTGACACAATTCACGGAAAAACATCTCCTCAGAGACAGAAGGCTTTAAATGGGTTTTGTTAAGAAGGTTTTAACTGGCAAGATAAAGATGTACAAACATATTAAGTGGGAAAAGTAGCAAATACCAAGAAATAAAGGCTGAAAACATACAGCAGGAAGAAAGGTAATTTACTTGAATGTAATAGAGAAAACATCTTTAGGAATAAGAAAATACGACGCTAGTAAGGAAGGAAAGAAAATGTTAGAGAACCTTAAAAAAGCACAGGGATGAAAAATTGGAATATAATGCGATTTGAACTGAGGTACAGTAACTTCTTCTTGACTTGATGAAAAGTGTTTGATGAAAATTCTTCTAACAGCTCTGTGCACCATGAAATAGAGTAGGGAAGAGGCAGGAAGGCCAGTTTTACTGCTGCAATCATCTCAGCAAAAAGTGATAAGGATGGCAACTATCAATGTAAAAAGGAAGAGAGTGATCTAAGAGATGTGACAGTGAAAGAATTAGCAGAACATTACTCATGAATTAAACGGGGGAGGAGGGAGAGAAGTCTGAAAAGGAAAGTACAAAAAGGGTGATTTAAACATTTTAAATCTAGAAACTCCAAGACCAGAGGTAAATTTTAACAAGAAGGGAAAAGGATGATGGAAGGAAGAAGACCTGGAGAGAAAATATTTTAACTACGAGGAAACAGGCATTTGCATCAAATGCAACTAAGGTCTACAAAAGGATAACTGAGGAAAAAAACAAATCAACGACTAAAAAATAAGTTAGCTAGGAAGGGATTACTTGCAACACATGAGAAGTCCAATGATTCAGGAGGGGAACAAATACTTTAGAAACAGAAGCACGGGGCCAGCCCGGTGGCGTAGCAGTTAAGTTCACATGTTCCACTTTGGCAGCCTGGGGTTCGCCAGTTCGGATCCTGGGCGCGGACGTACTCACGGCTCATCAAGCCATCCTGAGGCAGCGTCCCATACAAAAGAGCTACATCTCTACAACTATGATATACAACTACGTACTGGGGCTTTGGAGAGAAAAAAGAAAAAGAGGAAGATTGGCAACAGATGTTAGCACAGGACCAATCTTCCCCCCCCCCCCCCCCCGCAAAAAAAAAACAGAAGCAGAGGCCAACTAACAATAAGATAATAAGGTGTGCCTTAATCTGTGCCAACCACTTTACAAATATTGCCTAATATGCTCACAAGAATCCTATGATATGGGTACTATTATTTATCTCTAATTTATAGACCGAGAAACTGAGACAAAGCAAAGTTTACAAAAAGTTACAGAGTAAGTCAGTCGTGGAGGTCAGATTTGTACCTGGACAGTCTGGCTTCAAAGTCCATGTCCTTATCCAGCTCAGTACTCTAGGATTAACTAAGACTGAGAAGAATGATCACAGACCTAAAGGAAAGGTGAGGAATTAATTTAAAGGGCAAAATTTCAAGAGATGGCTGCTATACCAAAGTTCATACGGTGAAAAAAAAAACACCTCGCTTAATACATCCAGAAAACTAGAATAAAGGAGAATTTATTGACAAAAGGGGCAGGGGAGGATTGTCTTAAGAGTTGGTATGTGAAAATATAAAAGTTTAAGAAAATGAACTGATGATATAACCATAAAAGACTAGACATTTGGGGCATAATACTAACCATTACATATAACATCTAGAAAAACAGCCTAACCAAAACATATCCCATGGCACAATTTAGTGGCATAAGCAATTACAGCAGATGGATATGCAGTGTTTAACATAAGGCAGGCACATGTGAGGGAGGAAACATTCCAAGTGACAAACAGGCATTTAAGATTACCAAGCACTCTATCATAGAACCAAGCACACAGTAGGGTCTCAATAGGTATTATGCTATGTCTGTGCATTTTCCAAATGTTCTGAGGACCACATTAGTAGAATTACCTGGTATGCGTCTGAAGGACACATATTTCTGGGCCCATCTAACATTTTAGGATTTTGGGGGTGGAGCTCAGGAAAATAAAATGTAACACTTTTTCCAGGGAATTCTTTTACACAATAGTTAAGATGCACTGCCTTCCTCTGTTGGAGCCTAAGCATTAGAACTCTATGATTCCCCAGCTGTGTATCCCCTGTGGCTTTGTAACCTGACTCCTATATTCTAGGTTCTTTTGTTGCCTATGCTTGATTTTTGCTTATTTCTAAAATCTCAGTCTTGGTTTGGTAACATAGTCAAGACTTGGCTTTGGAGTCTTTAGCCCTGACGTCCATATCAACTCCAACACTGACATAAAAAAAAAATCTAGTTCCTTTCCCTGACATCATGGAGCTACTATTAAATATAACACATAGTGTTGACTGAATACTGGACTGACCCAATATGTCAATTCTTATGTTGCCAGATCTGTACTGAACAAGATGCTCACTACTACAGACTCCCCACCTGAATTCCTGTTTACTACCTCTAAAATAAGAAGGCGCAAACGTCCTGTCTTTGTCCTGATTTACCACAAAAGCCTATTAAAGATGAAAGATACTTTCTAAGAGAACAGTTGTCACCATATAGACAGTGTCTATGAGAATGTCCCAGTTTCTGGAATAGCAAAGGAGTGAGTTTTCTAGGACGTCCCCAATGATTAGACAAATGGTGGCCAAAAGGTTGTCTACTTGATATGAGGTAGAAATGAAAAAAGAGCCTCTCTATTCAGCAAGGGATACTCCTTGATAGCAGCAACTAGGATCCTGAAAGAATGGCTTTTGGGTACTTTCATGCTTTAGTAGATCTGTGATTCAAATTGTAAAGACAGAACATCCACGTCTCTAGTGCTACCTCTCTTTCCTTAATCCTGGCTAACGCTATAGTCCTACTTTGTCATCTTTCTGGTTTGCCTGAGGTGACTAACATAAAAAGCTAACACTAAATTATATTGGGAGACTTTTGCCATTTCCTGCAAATTACTTGATCCTTGAAAAAAAGGATTAAATTCAACTCATCTTTTTACCCACATAGTACCTAAACATGCACTGCTAGACTTGACATGCTTAACTGAGTGCCCTGTTCAACCCCCACAAGAGAATCCTCTTCATATAGAGCACCCAAAAGCACTGCCTTATATAAAAGGTGCCTTCCCCCTGTGTCCTACCTCCCAAGGTCATGGAATAGGTAAAGACATCTAATTTATGATCATGTAGTGCATTCAGATTTCTCTCTTGCCAAGTGAACTAAAAGAAATACACTGTCGCCACTAAGAGGGAAGCTTTACCAAAAAGAAAGAGCAGTTCAAGTGAGCACCATGGCAAACCAAATCCACCGGCAAGTCAAAGTTATGGAGAAGCAGAAACTATGAAAAACTATAGCAAAGCAAACAGAAGTGGAAGAAAGAAGTGACAAAGGTAGATGAAACAGATATGGAAAGAAGGTGAGACAAGAAACCATATATTCCCAGAACAAGAGGCAGAGACTAGCTTCTCAGATTCTTGACAGTTCTCCCATTTGCACAAGGTCTAGTTGTTCTTTATCAACCCAAAACAGCTGGATTCCCTACAACAACCTCTCCTTGAAGCCAAATAATTCCTGATTAAAGCGCTATTTTTTTTTAGAATATACACCAAGACAAATAAAAAGCTGGCAACAGATAAATCCAAAGAGAAAAAAAAAATTATACCAGGAAGCAAGTGAAATCTCAACTAACCAAAAAGTTCTCTAAATACGAATCTGACATCACGAAGTACCACGAATATCTATCATATTCTTGTCAATGAAACAAATTAAAATTTAATTGATGTCTTCAGAGTAAATTGTCAGTGTTGACAAAAAATTGTCTCAAACCCGGAGGAGACAAAAACCACATCATGTATCTTTTCTGTTAATATATTTGAAAATATTTTGTTAGCCTGTTTAAAGCAGACCTTTGTTGTTTGACGTCTGTAATAATCAGCAGGATGCTGGATTAATAGCCTCATCTTTGAAGACAGGCTTTATCACTCATACAGCTGATAAAGGGGAGGCAAAGGCCAGCCCTGTAACTAGCCTTTAAGCTAATGGTCCTTTCCTGTACCTAGACTAACAATTATATCCAGAACCCCTTTTTTCCCTGTAAAGAACCTTTCTCTGAGGACAATCTTTGGAGAGAGTTCCCTTATAACAAATCCAAAATAAAACTATGACATGAGCTCACAATCAATCTGACAAGCTTGCTTTAACACTGTCAGAGACCAAACCAATGTCAAATAACAATAATTTTGGTTATCTAATACAGATTCTAGCATACTTCCTCTCTGGCAAGAAATATATCACTTAAGTCTTGAATTAATCAATTAATTAATTTTTAAATTTATTATGTATGTATGTATGTGAGGGAGATTGGCCCTGAGCTAACATCTGTTGCCAATTTTCCTCCTTTTTCGCTTGAGGAAGATCAGCCCTCAGCTAACATCTGTGCCAATCTTTCCTCTATTTTGTATGAGGGTCACTGCCACAGCATGGTGTGATGAGTGTGTAGGTCTGTGCCTGGGATCCAAACCCATGAGCCTGAGCCACCGAAGCGGAGCACAGAACTTAACCACTATGCCACTGGGCTGGCCAAGGCTTGAATTCATTTAAACCCTACACATTTCATTTAGAGACATTTTCAATGTTATTGTTAACTTTTACTAAAAAAGTATAATAGTACTATTATAAACCTTCAATTAAGTAAAGCTTGCCAATTTTTAAATTCTCCTAACAAGACAGTTTAATTGGAATTTTCCATAAAAACTTTCAAGATATGCCAAAAGAATTTCTGAACTCTACAAAAGGCAAAAATAGTGAAATTACTGATCCAGTAATTGGTATCCTCCTTAGTTATACTGACAACAGAATTTATGAATAAGAGGTGAATTATTCAATCTCTGTGGTAACAGAATAGTTCGGTATCATGATTGTGGTAGTGGTTACAGAATCCACACGTGATAAAATGGCACAGATATACATACACACTGTACCAGTTTTAATATTGTCAAATGTCCATGTCACTTTCCCAGCTTTAATATTGTACTAAAGTTATGTAAGATGTAACCACTGGGGGAAACTGGGAGAAAGGTACAAGGCCCTCTCTACTATTCTTGCAACTGCCTATGAATCTATAATTATTTCAAAATTAAAAGTAAATAAATAAGCAAACAACTTATTAGTTTAATTAATGATAACAAAAATACCATATATAAAAAACAATTAACCTAAATACCTTGTTTAGCAGACTAGAAAACTGAGACCTAACCAGGTAATACACACAAACTTACACGGTCAATAACAGAGTGAACACACTTACTTAGCTGTCAACTAAGATATTCTATTTCAGAAAATGGAACTTAAAATTGGAAGTAACCAATAACTTGTGCTCATTAAATAATTACTTGTTTTAGGAAAGAAGATCAGATCAGTTGATGCCTGTGCTGCACCGAAATATAAGCAATATATTTTTTAAAAAATTATTATACTTTATTTAAAGGAAGGAATTTTTTTGAGGGGAAAAAAATCTCAAAGAAATTTATTTAGCCTTATATCTACCACCTTTGGAGGAAAATGACAGTTTATTGAAAAGCATGATACAGTATTCCAAATAAAGAAGAACATGCCATTTTTTCAGAGAGGTCTTCCTCAGACAATAGAATGTACAACAACTATTCTTGTCCTGAGTGGTTCTAAACTGCTACTATGTAAAACTAAATATAGGTTATCTTTGACTCCAGAAAATGGATTTTCAACCAAATATAGATAATATTCAGAACAGCTACTTTCAAGTTCTCCACAATGAACAATTATGTTCCATGAAGGCAAAGGCTGGTTAAATTAGTGGTTGGAAACTACAGTCATAATATAGCCTCCTACAAAAATTACATTCTTAAGTCTGGACTGATACCTTAGTTATCATCCTGCTACCTCTGTACAATAGTTTTAGGTAACATTTATCCTTGTGAGGCTCAGTTTGGGAAAAACAGGAAACTCTTTCTCCTCCTTGGGAGAAATGAGACACAGATATAAATCACCATATGGAAAACCACCTGAAGCAGCAGAAATAAACTAGCCACCCAATCTCAAGTATAAACATTAGTATGTAAATAAAACAGACGTTGGTCTCAAGTGGCTTCCAGATCATATAATGCAACTATTCATTTGTCCCAATAGTATTGTAAATAAACCACATACCTGAAATGGAGCAAGAATTCTGACTTGTGGGAAAAAAGTGAAAGAAACTATAGAAAGTTAATAGGTCTTTAATGAAGTTAGGTAAGAAGATAAGAAAAGTCATATTAGCAAGAGAAATCTAGGTTAGAAACATAAAAATGTATTAACAGGGATAGGAAAGTGAACTTTTAGATTATACACTGAATTAGGCAATAATCTAACTATTATTACTTTTTATTTTGGGAGAAAAAAAACAGAAGCCAGAGCAACAGAATATATTATCATTCTCTATACAGAAATATGCTTTAAAGTTCACAATTAATTCTTTACTTTTGACTACACTACTAACAACTAAAACCCTCATAGACTAATACCCACCCCTCCTTATCTATGCTAAAGAGTGCTTGCTTGGCCTACCGTAGTTTGGCATGCCTTTGGCATCGGGTCTGGGATTGATAAGGATAAAATCTTAGGCAGGAACCAGAACATAAAATATCTGATACAATATGATAATTACAACAGTTAACATTTATTATATGCCAGAAGCATTCTAAGGACCTAACAGCATTCTAAGGGCTCACAATAATCCTGTGAAGGATAATTTATTTCCATTCTATAGATGAGGAAACTGAGACACAGACAGATTAAATGGCTTAGTAAGTAGCAGAGTCAGGATTTGGACACAGGTGGAATGACAGTTTGGATTTATCTGAAAGACTAGGGACCACTGAAGGATTACAGGCAAAGTACGGCTGACAATCAAATTCGCATTTTATTTTAGCAAGATCTCTCAGGTAAGAGTGAATAATGACTAAGGGAAAAAAACTGAAAGCAGGAAGATTTGCTAACAGACTGATGTGGCAAGACAGAAATGATGAAGGCCTGAATTAAGAGAATAGCAACAGAATGAAAAGAAGTGAATAGATAGATACAAAAGATGTAAAGTCAACCTGACTTCATGATTGGAAGGGGAGAATGAGGATGATTCCAAGGCTTGACTGCCTAGGCCAACCAGACAGCTTCACATTTTAATCATACTACTTGAACAAAATCTTAAAGTGCAGAGCTTAGTCTTAAATCATCCTCATTTCAGTAACAGACTCAGCATTTGACTTTCCCCTCTTTGAAAAATGTGACTATACATATTAAAACTACTGTCGCTTGGCAACTCCACACTGTTTAATATGCATACAGTAAAGAGAGCTATTAAAATGTTTTTTGATGAACCACATTCAGATCCTCACTGCACATAAGATGGACAGAGAAGCTACAGGAGAATATGTGGAATTTAGTAAACATTCTTGTCATAATCTTCACTCAAATAGACTACAATCATTTTATCACTTAAACGGAGAGATCTGTGGACACCTGTTTTAAAATTCAAAAAAAGTAAAATAACTCATAACTTCAAAGCTAAATTGACTACTGCTCTTCCTTCTCCTTTTGTTTGTAAATGTAAAAAAACAAAAAAAACGCTATCCTTACAGCCCAAGTCAAGGATTTGTAAAATGCTGCATTAGAATTATAATAACCATTGGAAAAACTTACTGTAACTTCAACCTTATTACCACTGTAAGCGTAAAACTATGCTAAAGCCAGGGCCTTCCAGTAACTAAATGCTCTTGGAAAGTGTCCAAGACAATGTTATGGTAAATATCCAACTTGTTTCATCTAAAATCAAGAAAAACAAGTTACCTGAAGCACTAGATTATGTTTAAGTAGACTCTAACTAAAAGTTTTACATCAAATAATCACTTGGAAAAATCTTTACTCTGTACTTATGATGGGCTCTAAGACCAGTAAGGGTCATCTGGGGAGATAGCCACACCTAGGAATCTAAGTCACATATTACTTAATACTACTTTGAGAAACATTTTAATCCCAATAGCTTCCATTTTGAAAGAAATAGATTTTGGCAGAATCTGTTAAAATAATGGTGTAAAATGTGCTGGTGGTTCTCTGGTTTCTAGCTTGAGCCACTGCTGAGAGTCTCCTGTTATTTGTGGTTCAGATTCCTTTTTTACAGGTTGCATGTCTGATAGATATTTACCAATTTCAGCTATAAACAAACATAAAGGCGCTTTATATATGTGAGTGCATACGTGAACGTACATACATGACACTCTAGACAAGCTGTGATTTCTACTTAAAACAACTTTTTTATAAATTGAAGTTCTACTAAATTGAGAAGTAAAAACCAACAGTTAAGAGAAAAACCTAGCCAAATAGCAAAGGGAGCTATAAAATTAACTCTGGAAGCCAAAAAACCTAAATAAAGCAGGTTCATAAAACAAACCCGACAGATTTTCACTCAGCACTTACAAGTTTATAAATGTTTACGTTTTTAAAAAGTTGAGTGGTACACCAACTTTAATTTATGAAAAATGACATCCTGTGATAAATTTCTAATTCCCAAGAGAAATAATTCAAGTTTAAAGATCTGAATACAAAAGTAATTGAAGGAAGAGCTGTAAAGAAATGAACAGAAAAAGTAAATGTGGTTTTACAGGAAACATGGAAGCTTTCTGAAACATTAAAAGTGGAATGGACTGAATATAACACACAAAAGACCCAAAATGAACAAATTAAGCATAAATATTCCTAATGTGTTCAACATCTACTGAAATAAGCAATTCCATTCCACTCCATACTTGCCACAAAAATTGCCATAAATTGGTTACTTCTATTTTTTTAAATGATGAAACAATGAGAGATTTGTTGCAATATATTTTATAACTTACCAATAGTGAGCTATTAAGTTTCTATTAGTGATGCTTCAACTAAGGATTTGCACTAAGATGACTGAAATCTGTTCGTACAGCAGTGAAATTGAAGCCTCACTAAAGACATTCAACATAAAGCTGACCCCTAAAGGCTCCTTGATGCACATTTGCAACCACAGTAGCCAGGATATGCAGTACACTAAACTAGCAACAGATTGGTTAAAAACTGTTTGGATTTTCAACTTCCCATAATACAGGCAGCATTTTTAGAAGCAACTGTATTAAAATAAATACGTCTTTCACAGTTACGGGATGAAATTTTAAGCTGGACAGGCACCAATGCCCTGATTTTCTACTTTTTTCGTAAACCATATGACTTCCACATGCTGAGAATGTTTTATGCTTTAACCTGCAGTAAAGGCTTTACATCATTTTAATGCTCAGTGCTTAACATGCAACAGAATCACCTTCAATGAATGCAAGGAATATATTTCGTTTACTTTAATGATTTCAACCAGACTAGTAGTCAGAAAAAGTTTAATGAAAGCTTTGCTCAGTAAGTAACTTTGCATTTCCATAGAAGAAAACAGACAAAAAATCTGAGGTAACGTTGAGTGGAACAGAAAATACTCTTATATTTTTCCAACTCAACAAAATTTTAGTTTTTTAATTTCTAAAATAAATATTGAACATTTTAAAACTCTATGTCTAACAGAATATCTTTCAGCAAAAAACAAAACAAAACACTGTTATATAGTTACATAGGATTTTTCTCCAGTTTTTGCAAAGTAATGTTTCAAGCTGACACAGAAGGTTAAAACAAACCTAGTCTATAACAAACTAAAGGCTCAGCTTTGTACCAACATATTCTATATTCTAAATTCGAGATTCAGACGACATCAATTTTTTTTTATTCAGGTCAATCTAAATATATACGCTACCTCATGCTTATAGTTAGCTTATCTGTGTGAATGAACCACAGAAATTTCAAATCAAAGGTTATAAAACATATCATAAAATTACACGCTGTATCTACATCACTTTCAGTTTTCATGAAACCTAAGGTCCTTTACTGATAGGTTCAAGAATTGATAAGTTTGGAGCAGAATATGTAAATACATTAAATTTTCAATAGTCAAACAAGAAATTATGCCAATTTCTCTAGTTATTTAAAAGTCCATTACACTAAAAACTGTCACAGAAGAAGGGTTACTGAAAAACGTTATTTCAGACTAAGGGAAGTACAAAACATGATCCTAAATTCTCCTGGTGTAATGTTATTAAATATTAAAGACTGTGAGAAACAAGAGATGTTGCAATCCTCTTCCCTTTATAACTCTAATTGAAACTTGAGAAAAAAAATCAGAATTCAGATTTTCCGAACTTGGTTTTATAAACATAATTCAACTAGATCTAACAACTTAGTTGTGTGATTTTAAAATAAGTTTAACGCAAAGCTCTGCAATCCTGATTCGTGATAATCACCTGAAACATAAATGCAAAATAAAAACAAATGCAAATCCTTTTCATCTGATGATGCATTTTATAGTAGAACCACAAAAAAGCACAACAATATTAGCAGAAACTAAACAAACATACACAAGAGGCATTATGTCCATCCAGGAAGAGAAATGTACCATGCCAAGAAAGAAAGGAAGGACTGAAGGAAGGAAGAAGGGAAGGAAGGAAGGAAGGGAGGGAGAGAAGGCAGAGGTTTCTATACTTGGAGGATCCCAGAAAAATAAACTAGCGACATCAATCTACCCTATAGGATACATAAGGTTTTTTACAGCTTCAGGGTAAATAAAAATAGCACTTTATGCCATTCAACTTTATATAGTATAGTATCTTTAATGCCAACTGCATTCTCCCCTACACTCACCCAGTGCTTCCTCACTCTTCCATACCAGCTTTCAGACAAATGCGAGACAGAACAGGGTGGGGTAGAAGAAAAATACAAGAAGCGCCTTTCAGCTACTCCCCCGCCCCAATAATTTCCAACCGTTTTTCCTACTACGAAAATAAGTCGCCCTATCTCAAGATACACAACAGTCATTCTGTCTCTAGTAGACACACAGAGACACACACACATGTCAGCACTCCCGACCCCTACCCCACGCCCCCGAATCTTAAGTAATGTTTAATATGTTTAACACGAGACGACGAGATACCTCTACCTACTATTTCGGGGTGAGGGTGGGTGGAGGACTCCTTTCAAAGTAGCCCCAATAGTGTAACCAAAACACGGTTCCGGAATAAAATATTAAGAACACTTTTCCTTTCCCACCTATCTACCGACTTAAGGATGCAAAAATCCATCTCCACACATCTCCTGCCCGGAGTTTGGGGCGGAGATCTGGCCGGGGAGGGGGCGGGGAGAAGTAGTGGGAGCGGGCAGCAGGACACAAACGAGTTGCTCACCCCAGCTACCCCGCACCACGTCGCCAGCCCGAAGGGCCAGCAGCCGGACCTCATGCACACTTCTCTGCCCAGGCCCAGTTAAAAGCTATGGCTCCAGCTATCTAACTTCCTATCTATAGACATTTATTCAAGACTAACATATCACACAAGTACACGTCACACAGTTTAGCACACAGTTATACACCCCAAACAAACCCACACACCTCAAATTCACCTCACAGTTTCCCAAACTCCAAACAGGAGACCCCCACCTCCAGGATTCAAACCTTGCGCCCATAGTGCAGGAAACCAGGAGAAAAGAGTTGGGGAGCAGCCGACGCCTTTCAATTACCGCCCCCCACAAACTACCCCACCCCATACCCTGCGTCCGTGTTACTCACTAGGAAGCCCCCCGCTTCCTCCCTTCTCTCAATCGGGCCGCTTAAGAGACCCATCCCCAGCCCACTTACTTTCCCCCCAAAACCTCTCCAAAAAAAAAAAAAAAGTGAAGAGAAAGAAGTGAGGAGAGAGACTTGAGGTAGTCCGGCTTCAAAACCGCTCGACTCACCTCAGAATCCTTGCTGAGTTCTCTCCGCCCGGCACAGCCCCCTCCCCAACGTCCCAGTACGAAGGGCTGAGGTAGGGAGGAGGGGAAAACGGGAGGGGGAGGGGTGTCTTCCGCGTGGGGCGCTCGTCGGGATGGGTCTGGGGAGGGGTTGAGGCCGGCGCAGGAAGAGGAGAAGGGGGAGGGGAGGCCCCTATCTCCCAGTCTACCCCTGAAAACCTCCCTTGTCTCAATCACATCAGACTGACTGTCTTTGTCTGGCTGACAACCGCCATATTGATAGCAACAGCCCCTCTCCCACCTGCTGCAGCCGGGCGGCCCTGGGAGTTGTAGTTCTGCCTCCCTTGAGTAAAAGGGCGAGACTTGGCGTCCAGAGGCCCCAGGGAACTACAGCTCCCGGCAAGTCCCGCGCCCATCCGCCTCCCCAAAGGGAGGAGGAGACAGGGGCGCCAGAGCCCTGGGAACTACACATCCCAGAATACCATGGGTCCCAGGCCCAGAAGAGGGACATGATATCACGCTAGGGTGGAGAGGGAAGATGAATTGGCGGCAGGGAAGAATTTGAGCTGACGGAAGGCGGTGTTCGGAGAGGAAAGAGAGGAAAAGGAAAGATGACCACAGGTCCCATGATGCTTGGAGAGATGACTACATTTCCCATGATGCCCCGGGAAGGGGGCGTAGGGAAGAAAGACTGCGTGTCCCGCGATGCTCTCGGTGGGCCGGTGGTAGAGATTGAACCGGAAGACGCTTTCTGGGTTTGAGGGAGTCGGGTGACTGGAGTTAAACAACCAAAAGTCCAATATGAAACTGGTGAGTTTTCGCATCTAGGTCACAGGGCAAAGGTGATGCCATATCCTTTTGGACTTCGTCGTTTCCACCTTGAGAAGGGTACCGTCGTGGAGGAGGGGTGGCAGTTAGGGAACTAGAAAGTGGGGTGGACTGAGGAAAGCTGCTGTTGGTTGTTGAGGCTTTTTGAATCCCACCTCACACTCCCCCGCACGCGATTGCCAGGAGATCTTATTCATCCCTTGGCGGGTCCCTTTGGTAGCTAAGAGGTTGACTATCACCTTTCTTCACCTAGGAACTAAGGTTGGACTTGAACTAAGTTTGACTTGTTTCTCAGCTGCCACGTGAGTGTTACAATAGGTTGTTAACTTCTGTCCACGCGATTGGCCCTTCATTATCGTTTCCCTCTACCGTTGTAGAGAAGGCTTAGGTTAAATGTGAGCAGAGTAGAAAATAATTTGGCAGAGCGTTATCACTTATTAAATTTTCTTCTTTAGACTCCTAACTGCCCTTGGAATTCAGAGGAGGTCAGGGTGTGATCTTGGAGAATTTGACCAACCCTGTATAAGATGGGCTGAGAGGAAGTGTTGAGGCATTCCAGTCTAGGGCTGTAGCGAGTGCATGAGCCAAGGTTAGATGGAGCATACCAGTATACCTAGAGAAGTCTTTTCATCTCAAAACTCAAACGCTTGACTTATAGGAAAGCTTCTCAGACCTTTATTTTGAGCCATTTTACTCTCGTGCACACAGATCTAACTAGTTTATTCCAACTCTATGGAATTAGTAATAGCATAATTAAGAGTAGAAAAGCAGGTGTGAAATGCTGGTTCTCAACCTTTTAAAAATCCATGTTCCTGTGGCCACGTATTGTCAAGCTTTACTTTCTGTACCTGTTTTTTTTTTTTTTGGTGGGGAAGATTGGCCCTGAGCTAACATCTGTGCCAATCTTCCTCTATTGTTTATATGTGGGATGCTGCCGCAGCATGGCTTGAGGAGCGGTGTGTAGGTCTGTCCAGGATCCAAACCCCCAAACCCTGGGCTGCTGAAATAGAGTGCGAGAACTTAACCACTATGCCCTGGGGCTGGCCCCATACTTTCTGTAATTTTTATACAAAAACAAAAGGTTTATTTTCTTAATTATTTGAACATGCTTTTCCAGAGCACACATAAATGCTACAGGCATATACTCTGCAAAGTGTCAGCTGTTTTCTGAGGAATCAGAGAATGTATTAAAAGTAGATTCAACTACAAAACTGTCTCCATTTAAAGACGTTTGTGTAAGGGAAAGGGTACAGATCAGTAAACCTTGAGAGTATCAGTTTGATTCTGGGTGGTTGTGTGAAACATTTAAGAATGCAGAATTGAAAGTCAACGCCCTTGCCCTAAAGAAGCATGCAGTCTACTGCAGAAGATAGAAAAGTAAGCCAGAATTATAATTCACTGTATTCATGGTAAATGAAAGGCATGTTCAGGATTTGGGGAATTGATGATGACTGGGGGGGTGGGGGGAGTCAGAGACAACTTCCTGGAAGGGTAACTGTTGAACTGATAAGAAGGATGAGTAGGCTAGGGCTGTTCATGAAGACAGTTCAGCTTATAAAAGCAAAAGAGCTTGGCTCCTAAATGGTTGGAACACAGACCATATGTCCTCAATAAAGGACATGGAAGGGAAAAAAGTAGAAACTTTTTTTTCCTTTAAGAACCAAAAGATACCTCAGAGAAAGAGAAAGTGTTCTATCTATACTCCCTCCCTCTTTACTTTCAAGCCACGTATTACATACTAAAACTCATTTGGTAGTTGATAGATGATCTATAATGTGGAATTTGTATCAACATAGCAAAGTGGTTTCAAAAACATTGACGCTCACTAAGTTAGACTTCTGTGTGTCGTGCCTCCCATAGAGTTGGAATAAATCCTCCCAGGGCCTAAAATTTTTAACTTTGTGTACTGCTTCAGGAATATGTACTAAGCCATATTTTACATTTATAATCGTGAAATGCAGAAATACATTTTTTTGAGCACTTTCTTGTTTTTGAGATTATGACTTCCAAAATACCCTTCCCATGTACAATCTATGACTACATCTTGTTGATTCTACTTCTGTTCTTGAATAGATCTGTTTCTCTCCTGTCCCACTAATACTGCCTTTGTATGGGCTCTTTTCACATGACACTTGGAATTCAACAAGATCGTCTAACTGGTCTCTCTGCATTCAGTGTTAACCCTCTCCAATCTATTCTCTACTCTGCATCTCAGAAGTTGTTTTAAATTGCAGAGTTTCATAAAACCCTCAGTAGCTTCCTTTGCCCTTAGGATAAAGTCTTACAATTCTTAACTTGGCTTACTTGGTTCTGTAGAATATGACCCTGCCTACCTCTCCAGGCTTGTGTCTAGCCCTCATCTTGCTTGGTCTCCTTGTTTCAATTATATTGCACGTCTTCCAGTACCTTGAACTCACCCTACTCTCGTTTGCCTCTAGGATTTTAAATATGTTCCATTGCCTACAACACTTTTTTGCCTGCCTAATTTCTTCATATATTTCAGATCTCTCTTTAAATAGCACTTCTTCGAAGTCTCCTTGAATTAGGTACCCCTGTTATATACTTCCATGGCACACTTCCGTTTTGTTACACTTGTGATTATTGGTTTTATGTCCGTCCTCCCTCATGTAAACTCTGTGTATTCCCAGGGCCTGACATATAGTGTGATGCCACTAAATAGTAGTTGAATAAATAATTTCTGAAGGATTATCAAAGTCTGTGAATATCACTGAGAAGAGATTAAGGGGTGAGTTAAAACATTACAATAAGCAATAACCCGTTGTAATAAAAAAGAATAATTGCTACCTTTTATGGAGCAATTACTGTGCCAGGCACTGTACTAAGTACTTGCTATTTAGTGTCCCACTTAATCCTTTGATCTAGGTGATAGTATTCCCGTTTTACAGATGAAAAATCTAAGGTGAAGTAGCTCAGAGTTACACAGATGAAAACAGTGGTAGAGCCAAGGTCTGAACCCAAGATTCCTTCCTTAAGAGTCTGCAGGGACTCCAGTACCTCGCACAGGGCCTGGCATATGCTGGGTTTTCTCTTAAAGAAAGGAAGCCAAAGTGCATACTGAGAAGAAATTAATTCAAGGCTATTTTTAAAATTAGCTTTAGATGTGTTTTGTTAAATTAAGATCTTAAAAAAGACTTGGTAAAAAATTAAAGTTTGGAAACTTCCTTGATAATATAAACGGCTCCACATCAGATCATACCAATTGAGTGCCCAACTTAGTTTTTATACTACCCAAATCAGCCTCTGTGATACCATTTATAGTTCTCCAACTTTACACACCACTCTCTTTGTGGCTTTTCACACACCCAAAGGAAGACAATAGATGTCATTATAATGTAATTCTTGGATATCTCCTTCTTAGATAATAACTGAAGGGATTTTAATGACTGTCTATATTTATAATATAGTAGTATTCAGGCAGCTTTATTTAACTGAAGAAAATTCATTGGCACCTTCAATTAACCAGAATCATTTTAAGAACAGGAAAATTAGAAATGTATCCTCTAAATTAGCCCATTTTTGAGCATGTTCTTTTATTAGTATATTTTGAGCCTAATTGGGTACACCCTGATGGCCAATTCAGCTAAGGATAGAAACTAGAATTCACCAAGGTCCTTAACAAAAGACCATGGAACAAGAAAATGCTGAATACATTGACAGAAATTTAGTTTGAAACATCACGGCCAGGAATTTAGTCGTTCAAGTAGATGAAGATTAAAGTGAATAAAACAGTAAGAAGCAGTTTAAGGATGCAACATATGTCATACTTCCTATAGATAGTTCCAGAGATGGAGAGAATCTCTAGTTTATTCAGTCAACAAAGATTTATTATACAACCACAGTGTACCCTTGGCATTCAAAGTTTTAATACTTTCCATTTTAACCATTACATTTGAACCCTAAGATCAATGACAAAGAATTTTACTGAGGCTCAAATTTGAATGTGACTTTAAGATTAATGATAATCCTTAGTAAGTGAGCCTGGTTGCCTCAGAATCCATGGCTCTCTGCAGTTATTGTTGCTCTCTTGTTAAAAGTCTGAAAGAAAGGTCATTTAAATGCTTGTTATTTAAAGGTCATTTAAATGCTTTTTGAATTTGATGGAGGAAATTATATGCTGGAGTTGTATTTACAAATTTAAAAACTCAAGAAGGCCATGAGGTCTGTTCTTCAGTGGTCTATGATCTGTTGTACACAATGCTGTTTCATTACTACTGGCTTTTGGGGGAAGGCTCTCAAACTTTTAACTCGTCATTTCTCCTGGGAAAATAGATGGAGAAAAGAAATGGATTCAAGGACTTCTCCCAGTGAAGGACATGTAAATCACCAAGTAGAATTGTAGGTTATATAGAAGATCTTTGCTTGAAAGGGGCAAATCCTGCTGCAAGGTCAATTTAACAATTCATTAGAAAGAGGCGTGGTTAATCTGAGAGTGATGGGTCTGAGAGTGATGGATTATTTTTTCAATTTAGAGAATTGTAGGATCCTTTTGGCTTCTTAGAATTTGGATCCAGAACAGAAAATCTGTTGCTATAAATTACAAACACTGGCAATTTTACCAGTGCTTAATTCACCTATTGCCGTACGATTGTTAAAATGTCACCCTGATTTCACTATCTTTTTTCTATTTCTCTTTGCTGGTTGATTAGAGTGCCCTCGTGTGTCTTTATGATGTAATATCAGTTCAAGCTTTGGAAAGGTCAGGTTTTATCACCACCTCAGTATGATAGTTTTTTTGTTCCTTTTTGAATGATTTCCTCATACTCTAAAAAGCAATGTGTGACATAAGGCCAAGTCACATATCTTGTTCTGTAGTGCTCTTGAGATAAAAATGGATATTTTACTTTTGGGCATTTCGAAGTCCTAATCGTTACCCTGAAGATTAAATCTCTTATATGTACCGAGGCAAAAAAAAAGATACCAATGATAGATTTTTTTGTAATAGTAGTTGAATTGGAAAAAATATATATATACATATATATATATCTGACTTACAATACAAGCGTGACAGCACATTGCTGTTGCTTATAACTGCAGTAGCACATTTGTTTTGTGATAGTTTGCTCTGAGTGCTCAAATCCCTCTGCCATTTGCTCTGATGATCAGCAAAGTATGCTTAACGGACAAGGGCCAAGAGTGCGGCATGGCTGTGCAACTCAGTAAAACCTAGCATTCCAGATGGAAAATTTGCTCCTGGCTTGCAAAATGCTAACAGAGATCCAGGCGTAAACTGTCCCTCAGACCTCCACCATCATTCATTTTTTCATTCAACAGATCTTCCCGAATACCTGCTTCCTCTGTGCTAGGCATTGCTCAAGGTACTGGGTAAATTGCAGTGAACAAAACAGATTTACCCCCTGCCTTTATGGAACATGAAGTCTAGCAGTTTACTGTGCAGTTCAGACAATATTACAGTGAACTTCCTGATGTAGAAATATTGTTGGGCACTGGCTCAAGTATTTTTTTAATGTCATGGTCAAAAAAATATACAGTCCCATGTCGCTTAACAATGGGGATACATTGTGAGAGATGTGTCATTAGGCAATTTCGTCATTGTGCAACCATCATGGAGTGTATTGACACAAACTTAGATGGCATAGCCTACTACACACATAGGCCGTATGGTACTAATCTTATGGGACCATCATTGTATATGCAGTCTGTCGTTGACCGAAACATCGTTATGCAGCACATGACTATTTAATCGTATCCAAGAATATGTCGCCTTAAAATTTTAACAGGTATGATCAACTTGCCCACTAGTTTACCTTTCTACCAGTAGATTAGAATACATTTCCCCACCCTTGCCAACAATGCCATCTGTTTCTTTACTCTTACTATGTGTCTTTACTAATGTAACTTTCATCTATCATCAATCCTCACACCCTCTTCTCTCCTAGACTTCAGCCATATTTAGTAAAACGTCCTTACAGTAGTGATATATGGATGTGGGAAAATGTACCAGAAAGGGGAGCAAATTTCTTTAAATAGAAAAGTGGTGTCATAAGAATCTTTAAAAGGTATTTTTTAAAGAATCTATGGTGTTGCTTTGAAAATGCTTATGCATGGGTGTCATAATTAAGATGACAGTATTATGGGATCAAACAGATTGGAGAGGCCGCTGGGCCAAGTGTGCGTAAATGGCAGAGGAGATCCACCATGCCCCACAGAAAAGAGATGACCAGTGAGATGAAGCTAGGAGTTGACATATCAACATATCAGGAAGGGCTAAGGAAGAGGCAGATGTTGGAATTTGCGGAGATCATGAGAAAAGGCAAGAATGTGAACAGAGGATGAAGGGGAATAGGAAAGACTGTAGGAGAAAGGAGTCAGCTTGAAAGCCCCGAGGCCCTCAGTGATGAAGACTAAGAACTGTGTGTTGGGAACTTTGCTGTGAGAAAAACAGCAAGTTTAAATTGTCCCTGATTGACCATATATCTGAAGGAAATGCCTTAAAGGTCTAAAACATTTAAATTTATTGAAAGCACAACTGAATGAACTTTAGCTCTCCCAAGGATAGATAATCAGATAGATGATGTTCAAGGAAGCAATTCTTTAAAAGGAATTGCAAAACTAACACCCTTTTTGCCCTTAAGGTACAGTTTATTTTTCATCACTCATGTTTATGGAGGGGTGGAGGGAGGTGAATAATAAAAGGTCTTGCATAATCTATTCCTCAGATTTATGGCCTAATCAGAGATTCTCTTTTCCTAAATACAGTATTTTTCCATTTTTCTATTCCAGTAAAATAGAGGAAGGCATAATTAGATGTTTTAATTTAATGTCTTCCTTCCTATATTTTTTTCTGCATGTGGAAATATGGGTAAACAAGCAGTAATATTAATAATGTAAAGCATATTATTATTATAATGGTTACCTTTTTTGTTAACATTTTTAAAACAGCTTTATTGAGGTATAATTTGCATACCACGAAATTCATGCATTTAAAGGGTGCAATGCAATTACTTTTAGTAAATTTACAGAGTTGTGCAACAATCACCACAATCCAGTTTTAGAATATTTCTGTCACTCCAAAAAACGATCCCTTGTACCCATTAGCAGTCAGTCCCCATTACTACCTCCAGGCCCAGGCAGCCACTAATCTTTCTGTCTTGTAGATTTGCCCTCTCTGGTCATTTCATGTAAATTGAGTCATGCAATATGTGGCCTTTTGTTTCTGACTTCTTTCACTTAGCATAATTCTTTTGAGGTTCATCCCTGTTGTAGCGTGTAGTTGTCAATAATATTCCACTCTATGAATATACCACATTTTGTTTATCCATGTACCAGTTGACAGACATTTGGGTTGTTTCCACTTTGGGGCTATTATTATTGTGTGAACATAAGTTTTTATTTCTAATATCTCCATGTTTTCATTTCTTTTTCTTGCATGAGTGCACTGGCTAGAACCTTCAGTACAATATTGAATAGAAGTGGTGTGAGCAGATACATCCTTGCCAATCTTTTCCCCTTTCCCAATCTTAGGGGGAAAGCATTTGGTCTTTCACTACTGAATATGATGTGAGCTGTAGGTTTTTCCTAGATGCCCTTTATCAAGTTGGGGATGTTCCCTTCTATCCCTAGTCTGTTGAGCATTTTTATCTTGAATGGGTCTTGGAGTTTATCAAATGCTTTTCCTTTGGGTATCAAGATGATAATATAGTTTTTGACCTTTATTATATTAATACAGTGTGTATTACCTTAATTGAATTTTGAATGTTAAATCAATCTTGCATTCCAGGGATAATTCTTACTTGGTCATGATGTATAATCCTTTATATATGTTGCTGAATTTGGTTTGCTAATATTTTGTTGAGGATTTCTGCATATATATTCAAGAGAGATATTGGTCTGTAGTTTTCTTGTGATATCTTTGTCTGGCTTTGGTGTCAGAGTAATATTGTTCTCATAGAATGAGCTGGGAAATGTCCCCTCATCCTCTATATTCCAGAAGAGTGTGTGAAAAATTGGTATTATTTCTTCTGTAAATGTTTGATAGAATTCATAAATGAAGCCATCTGGGCGTGGGCTTTTCTTTGTTGGAAGCTTTTTGTGTGTGTGTGTGTGTGTGTGTGTGTGTGTGTGTGTGTGAGAGGAAGATCAGCCCTGAGCTAACATCTGATGCCAATCCTTCTCTTTTTTTTTTTGCTGAGGAAGGTCGGCCCTGAGTGCCCATCTTCCTCCACTTTATATGGGAGGCCGCCACAGCCTGGCTTGACAAGCAGTGCTGTCAGTGCATGCCTGGGATCCGAACCTGTGAACCACGGCTCGTGCTAAAGTGGAGTGCGCGCACTTAACTGCTTGCGCCACTGGGCCGACCCTGTTGGAAGCTTTTTAATTGACTGGTTGAATTTCTTTATTGTTGTAGGTATACTCAGATTTTCTATTTGTGCATTACATTTTTTTAAAAATTGTAGTAAATTATACACAACATAAAATTTACTATTTTAACCATTTTTAAGTGTACAGTTCAGTGGCATTAAGTGCATTCACACTGTTGTGTAATCACCACCACTATCCATCTACAGACATCGCTTAGCATATCTTCAAGGTTCGTGCATGTTGTAGCATGTGTCAGAATTTCCCTACTTTTTAAGGCTGAATAATATTCCATTGAATATATATACCACATTTTGTTTATCTGTTCATCTGTCGATGGACACTTGAGTTGTTTCTCCCTTTTGGTTATTATGAATAAAGCTGCTATGAATGGGGGTGTACAAATATCTGTTCAAACTGCTTTCAACTCTTTTGGATATATATCCAGAAATGGAATTGCTGGATCACATGGTAATTCTCAGTTTAACTTTTGTGGAACCAGCATACTGTTTTCCACAGCATCTGCACCTGCACCATTTTACATTCCCACCAGCAATGCACAGGGCTTCTGATTTCTGCACATCTTCACCACTCGCCAACACTTGTTGTTTTCTGTTTGTTTTGATAATAGCCATTCTAATGGGTGTGAAGTAGTATCTCACTGTGGTTTTGGTTTACATTTCCCTAATGATTAGTGATATTGAGCATCTTTTTGTATTTTTTTAGGTAGGTAATACATGTACATTCTTTTTCTTTTTTTAATTTTTATTTATTTTTTTTCCCCCAAAGCCCCAGGAGATAGTTGTATGTCATAGTTGCACATCCTTCTAGTTGCTGTATGTGGGACGCGGCCTCAGCATGGCCAGAGAAGCGGTGCGTCGGTGTGCGCCCGGGATCCGAACCCGGGCCACCAGCAGCGGAGAGCACGCTCTTAACCGCTAAGCCACGGGGCCAGCCCCAACATTCTTTAATAAAACAACTGTATAACAGGTTTTTTAAGAAAAACAAAGATCCCCTCCTACCTCTATCTTCCTCCCCAAGAGCAATCTCAGAGTTCAGTTTCTTGTATATCCTTCAGAGATATTTTGTGGACTTATACACGTTTATGTAGTTTCCATCCCTTTTTTATTTTTTACATAAATGATAAATTCTACCCACACTGGTTTTGTATATTCCTTTTTTTTTAAGTTAGAACTGCATCTTACAGATCATTTCATATCAATATCTAGAACTGCTTCATCAAAATACTGCATACCCGCACCTGATGAATCCGAGTCTGCGTTTAACAAGATCCTGAGTCATTTGTTTTCATGCTACTTTCATTCTAAACAACGAAATATTTTCAATGCTCCTTTCAAATATTTTAAAAAATATTTCTAAGAGACACTTGATAATTTCATTATCTAAAGAACAAGTTTAGAATTATGGATGTTAGGCTGGAAGATATAGTTCTACCACCCCCACCTACACCACCCCCAACTATTTTGAAAATCATTCGTTGTTAAAGTTTAGGGTGTGGTTTTTGTTATGAATATAAAATGTAACATATGAAATTAGTGTCAACATATCTCAAAAAAATGTTCATACTATTGCTAGAAAAAAATCAGTTGCATAGTGTTTTGTTGTTTAGATATACCGTAATTTATCTAGCCAAACCTTCGTTGATAAGCAGTAGGTTGTTTCCAGGCTTTGGCAATTGGAAATCATGTTGCACAGGTAATCTTTGTGAACATCTTCGGAAGTATATCTGTAGGATACATTTCTAGCGGTGAAGTTAGTGGTTCAAAAGGGTTCAGACTGATGTGCATTTTTTTTCTTTTTGTGAGGAAGATCAGCCCTGAGCTAACATCTATGCTAATCCTCCTCTTTTTTTTTTTTTTTTTGCTGACGAAGACCGACTCTGAGCTAATATCTATTGCCACTCCTCCTCCATTTTTTTCCCAAAGCTCCAGTAGATAGTTGTATGTCATAGTTGCACATCCTTCTAGTTGCTGTATGTGGGACACGGCCTCAGCATGGCTGGAGAAGCGGTGGGTCGGTGCGCGCCAGGAATCCGAACCCGGGCTGCCAGTGGTGGAGTGCGCGCACTTAACCGCTAAGCCACGGGGCTGGCCCCATTTTTTATTTAGTTTTATTGCCAGAATGCCCCCACAGAGACTTACCAGTTACACTCTTGCCAGCACCCTATCCCAGCACACCACTACAATGTTATCATCAAACTGTCTTATTTCTTTCTCACTGAAAAGTGAAAAAATGGTGTGTCATTATACTTTTTTATTTTTTTCTCATTATGTGTAAGATATGCAACATCTTTTCATTTGTTTATAAAAGCATCTGTATTTCCATTTCCTTCTCGACTCTCTTCTATCCCACTTGATCTATTAATATTACAGTACTAAACGATTTTACCTTATGTAGCTGTAGAGTGTGTTTTAATATCTTGTAGTACTTGTTCCCACTCATTGCTCTTCACTTCACTTCAGAATTTTCCAGACTGTTCTCAAACATTTATTTTTTCATATAAAATTTAGAATTATTAGTTCCCAGTAAAATCCTTTTTGTATTTTTATTGGAATCAGGTTAAATTTACAAAATTTAGGGAGAGAATTGACATATTTCTTTCAACGTATCATTGAGTCTGTCTAAGAACAAGAATCATCTTTTATTTCCTTTTTTTAAACATATCTTTATCTTTTTTATTGTTACTGTAATTAGAATCTTTTCCTATATAGTTTACATATAAGAAGGGTATGTTTTTTTCTCTTTCTATACAGACCCTTGTTGAATTTTCTTATTCTAATTTTTAGTAGTTTTTCTAGTTAATTCTCTTGGGTTTTCCAGGTGTATAACTTCGCAGATAATTTTTTTAAAGCTCATTTTTTTTCTGTAGTGTAATTACATTGGCTTATACTTCCAGAATAGGTTGGAGTAAGAGTAGTTGTGGTAGGCATCTCTGTTCTATTTCTGATGTGAGTGGACATGCTGCTTGAACTCAACATGTTACTGTTATATTGACTTTTGGCTTGAAATTTTTGTGTATTTTAATTTACATACTATAGCTAGCTGCTCTCTTGCTCCAAAATTTTCTAGTCACTAATAAAGTGAGATTCTTTCACAGAGCCCAACATTAAGTTTTTTTCGAAGGGGAAGGTCTGCTTGTGTTGTATTGTTTGTTCTAGGCAGTTAATTATACCTTGCAAGCCATTTCCAGACTTTTGAGAAATAATGGTTTTTATAACTTAAAGTCTTAGATGGTGCATAGCAGATTTATACAAGTAAAAGACTTCTATGACCTTAAAAGAAAATTGCAAGCTTTTCTTGGAAAACAGAACAGCCAGAAATACTTTCTGCATAGAATGTAAGGCGTAAAGGCAAGAAATCCAAACAAATCGGTTTGTTAAAATAAACATAATTACCACACCAAAAAAATCTCTGTAGAAACCAAAAGGGGTTGAGAGCCCTAGGCAGTAGCTTATTTAATTTAAGCTGTATTTGATTCAAATATGTAGATCCGGTGGGAGGAAACTGTTGATGAAAGGCTATGTCATAGTTAAAACTAACAGATAAGAGAAGCAATAACCAAAATCCATTGTTTGGCTATACAATCCAAAAATGTTATTAAATGCTTATCTTGTACAAAACCTCCTCGGTCCTGTGGGACATACTAAAGATGAATGAGACAGATCCTACTTATCAATAACTCACTATTTAACAAACCATAGACACAGTATACTGTGTATACTATTTATGTATGTGACTGAGTGTATGTAGTTTTAGTGATAGACTATGATAAAGGCAATAGTGAGGGATGTAAGATTGGGATTATGAAAGATGAATTCCATCCAGAGAATCAAAGTTTCCTAGAGAAGTAAAATCTGAGCTGGCTTTGAAAAGTACCTTGGCTGACAAATATGTCAGAGGAGAAGCGTTGTGTCTTATTCCAGGAAGAAGGAATGGTTAAATTAAAAAGGATATGTATCATGTTGAGTGTTCTTACCACACACAGACACACACACACACTTACTCACTTACAAAATAATAATAATAATAATAATAATAAAGGGAGTGAGAGGAAAATTTGAGACGTGATGGATGTGTTTATGGCCTTGATGGTGGTGATGGTTTCATGGGTGTATACTTATCCCCAAACTTATCGAGTTATATACATTAAATACATACAGCTTTTTACATGTCAATCATACCTCAATAAAGTGGTTTAAAAAAAGATTTGGAAGGGAGATGTTCAGTTTCCCCAAAAATGTACACGTACACTTTATGTATTTTTTGTTTTATAGTGCTCTGTAGCAGTGTGTACAAAAATGGACACATTTCTGTTCTCTCACATCTTCCTAATTCATTACTTCAGAATATCAACATTTTCATTATATGTGTTATTAACATCCGAAAGATTTGTACTTGTGGTTAGAGCACTAGATCACTGCAGGTGGGGCCAGGGGTGGCCTTGCTGAATGTATTAGGAGTGAAAGTTAAAAAGGTAGATTGAAGCCACGGTGGTGAACTTTGAATACAAGACTTAGTGGTTTGGACAGTAACAGAATAAGGATTTTTTTTTTAAGAAAAAGTTTCAAGGAAGTTTAGGAGTTGTAAGTAAGAATTTTTAAACACCTGGAGCCCTTATATTCATCCCTTTGGAAATCTAGGACAAAGGAGTTAGAAGAACTGTATTTTACATACTTAAGAAAAACTTTGAAATGCGAAATCAAAGTATGATTCATCGCAGTTACAGAAAAATATTTTTGAAAAGTGAAATATAATCAAAACAAGGAGCATTAGGGAGCTTAGCAAATGCATCAAAGCAAATGCAAAGTCAGAATTACCTACTTAGGACAAGATTTTTCTAAGCACTTTACGAGGACTTCATAAGCAGAAACAGAATTCATGAAGACATCAGAAGGTGAAAGGGGTTTGGAGAATCAACGGGACTAGTTGATGGGCATCATATGAAAAGAATGCCCAGATAGGAAAAGGAAAGAACAGAGATGCTCAATGAATTCCTTGACTTTTATCTTTATTGGGAAAGAGTTAGGGGAGTCTCATTCCTTCAGAACCCATAAATGCGTATAATATTCTCAGTCACATCAACAGGTTGAATATGGATAATTCACTAGAAAGTGTGATACTGTTCTCAGGGTGTTTTTCGAGGGAGGATATAATTTTCATTCAATAAAACTAGCATAAATTTCAAGTGTGCATACAGTTTGATGAATTTTTATCTAGTTATGCATTCATGTATGTTCTCATTTGTGTCTGGTTTCTTTAACTCAACATGGTTGACCTGAAAGGGATGAAATTGTTGACTTAACTATGTCACCCATCTATAAATAGCATCTCAGTAGAGTACTGGCAAACTTCCTGTGAGATTACCATCTCTGTGTAGGGTTCTTGAGAGGACCTTAGAAATTCAGCCTAGTAAAACCTATTTCTGGGCTAGGCAAACTGCTCTGATTCAGTGGGAGACTCTTGGGCAAAGGCAACATGGTTTCTTTTAAAAAGAAATCAATCTGACTAAACTATCCGAGTTCCTCCTTGGGACTAAATAAAAGAAAACTTGTTTCTTCACTTGATTTTTAAAATGGTTTTCTCAAAATAAAAATAGCTCTATTATAGAATCAATATATAAGTGTAAAAAATTTTTTTTCAGAAAATAATTGAAAGATATAAAGAAGAAAACAAATCACCTGTAGTCTCACCACCTGGAATAATCACTGTTTAACATTTTGGTGTGTAATCTGCTATAGTGGATGTGTGCACTGATAACTGCATCAGTCCCTCCTAAACTATAAATCTGTTAGGATTAGACTCAGCTCTGAGTGATATAGGAAGCCTGAAGTAACCATGGCTTAAACAGGATAGATGTTTGTTTCTCTCTTACATAGATGAAGTCCAGGGGTAAATAGTCCAGGGCTGATATGACAGGTCTGTGACCATTAGAGACCCAGGCTCTCTTGCTAGCTTGTTGCCCCACCATCTTCAATATGTGGCTTACTCTGTGAGCCAGTGTGACTATACCAGCTCAGGCCATCATATCCTTTTTCTAGCCAGCAGGAAGGAGAAAGGGGCCAAGAAAGACATGTTCTGTCCCTTTGATAGTTTCTCAAAGTTGCACACATCCTTTGAATTTATATCTTCTTAGGCAGAATTTAGTTATGTGGCTACATCTAGTTGCAAGAGAAACTGGGAAATAGTCTTTATTCCAGGTGGCCATAATTTCAGCTGAGATTTGGAGTTCTCCTATAAAAGGACAAAGGGGAATACAGATGATGAGACAACTGTCTCTGTCACAAGCCTTCTATTTTGAATATTTGTGTAGCTTATTTTGGTTATTTTTATAGTATTATTTTGTGTGGATTTATTTTACTGTTGAACATTTTGGTTTGCATTCCCTACTGTTCCACACAGTGCTGAAGAAAACATATTTTTATTTATAATTCTTCCACCCATCTGATTATTTGCATAGCGTAAATTCCTTAAGTAGAATTGTGAGGTCAAAAAAAAAAAAAAAAAAACAACAGTAGTCCCCCCTTATCCTCCGGAGAATACGTTCCAAGACCCCCAGTGCATGCCTGAAACCTCGGATAGTACCAAACCCTATACATCCTATGCTTTTTCCTATACATACCTATGGTAAAGTTTAATTTATAAATTAGGCACAGTAAAAGATTAACAACAATAACTAATAATAAAATAGAACAATTATAACAATATACTGTAATAAAGTCACCGTAGATCTTAGCAACCTCAGCATACAATTATTTTTTTCCTCATTAAGTGAAGAGCTTTCACCTTTTCACTTGAAGGAAACACTTTACAGCTTCTTTTCGGCATGTCCGAATTGCCAGCATCACTACTCTTGCGCTTTGGGACCATTATTAAGTAAAATAAGGGGTACTTAAACACAAGCAGTGCGATACTGATACCATGACAGTTGATCTGATAACCGAGACAGCTGCTAAGTGACTAGGGGCAGGTAGCATATACAGTGTGGATGCGCTGGACAAAGGTATGATCCATGTCCCTGAAGGATGGAACCAAGGGTGAGAGATTTCATCACTCTACTCAGAATGGCATGCACTTTAAAACTTAAGAATTGTTCATGTCTGGAATTTTCCATTTAATATTTTTGGACTTTGGATGAGCGAGGGTAACTGAAACCTCAGAAAGTAAAACCGCAGGTAAGAGGGGACTAGTGGATACATACACATTTTATTTTATTTTGTTTTTGGTGAGGAAGATTGGCCCTGAGCTAATATCTGTTGCCAATCCTCCTCTTTTTGCTTGAGGAAGATTGTCCCTGAACTAACATCTCTGCCAGTCTTCCTCTGTTTTGTATGTGGGACGCCTCTACAGCATGGTTTGATGAGCAGTGTGTAGGTCCGTGCCCAGGATCTGAACCTTTGAACCCCAGGCCACCAAAGCGAAGCACGAGAACCCAACCACTACGCCACTGGGCCGGCCCCTACATACACATTTTAAATGTTGAGCAGTATTGCTCTTCAGAAGCTCTTTCATTTTCACCCACCAAGAGTATATGAAAGTTTGCATTTCCCCACATCCTCATGATTAGCTTCTTTATTCTGTGCCAGTGTATGGACAGAGCATTTTTCTCTCAGTGTAGTTTTAATTTGCACTTCTGTTACTTGTGGAAGGTTGGACATTTCTGCATTTGGTTATGGTTTTTTTGGCCCTTTGTATTGTTTTGCGAATTTGCTGTTTTTGTTTTTCGCTCATTTTTCTGTTGGAATCTTTGTCTTTTTCTTACTCTTTTTTTTTGTGTGTGAGGAAGATCGACCCTGAGCTAACATCCATGCCAATCCTCCTCTTTTTGCTGAGGAAGACTGGCCCTGGGCTAACATCCGTGCCCATCTTCCTCCACTTTATATGGGACACCGCCACAGCATGGCCTGACACGCAGTGCATCAGTGCGCGCCTGGGATCCGAACCCCGGCCGCCAGCAGCGGAGCGCGCACACTTTACTGCTATGCCATGGGGCTGGCCCCTTCTTACTCTTTTATTAGAGTTCTTTATATATTAAGGATATCACTTCTTTATCTTGGTTTTATAAATGTTTTTTTCCAGTGTATCTTTTGCCTTGTTCATAGTAGTTTCTGCCATACCAAATTTTTTAGTATAAATAATCAGAGCTATTATTATTCCCTTCAAGTATCATGGCTTTAGGATGGTGCTTTAAAAGTCCTTTCTGGGCCGGCCCCGTGGCTTGGTGGTTAAGTGCGTGCGCTCTGCTGCTGGCGGCCTGGGGTTCGGATCCCCGGCGTGCACCGACGTACCACTTCTCTGTCCATGCTGAGGTCGCGTCCCATGTACAGCAACTAAAAGGATGTGCAGCTATGACATACAACTATCTACTGGGGCTTTGGGGGGAAGAAAACAAATAAAAAATATAAATAAATAAAAGTCCTTTCTTACTCCAAGATTATATCGAATATTTCCCTAAAGTTTCAGAATTTCTCTGCTCACATTCCATATGAAGATTTTCTTTCTTTTTTTTTTTTTTTTGTGAGGAAGATCAGCCCTGAGCTAACATCCATGCTAATCCCCCTCTTTTTGCTGAGGAAGACCGGCTCTGAGCTAACATCCACTGCCAATCCTCCTCCTTTTTTTCCCCCAAAGCCCCAGTAGATAGTTGTATGTGGCAGTTGCACATCCTTCTAGTTGCTGTATGTGGGACGTGGCCTCAGCATGGCCAGACAAGCAGTGCTTCAGTGCGTGCCCTGGATCCGAACCCAGGCCGCCTGTAGCGGAGCGTGCGCACTTAACCGCTAAGCCATGGGGCCAGCCCCGATGATTTTCAAACAAGTGTTTTATCATGGACCACGGCAAAGTGAAAATCAAGATCTAACTAATTCCTCCAGTAAGTGTGGATCTCCCTGCTGCCATTTCTATAGGATCAGTATTAATTAGTCAAAAAGTTGCTCTTCCGTTCTCTCCCAAGGACCCAGACCTTAGAGGCAAATGAAAGCTCTCTCCTTTACCGACCTCTGACTTGTTACTGGTGTGACTAGTAAGAAATTTTTCTGTTGAAGAGCCTCTTCTAGACCCTGAAACATAGGCAGGTTTTTGTCCCGACATAAATGCATGTGAAAAACCCAGCGTGAAATCCTCAATAAATGGTAGCTGATTTTAGAAACTTCTTCATTTAATCAATAGCTGTTTGTAAATCCATTTCTTTCAAAATCTGAAGTGAATAAAAGGGGTGTAAGGTTTTCCCCTGATCCACCCAGAAGCATATTTATTCAAAGGTTGATTTAGGCATGCTCTTCTCCATGCTGATATGCATTATATTGAGCATCTCCCTAAATAAAACAGTCTTATCAACATTGAAAGTCTGTTCAGTTAGGTAACAACCCTTCCTGATTATCTACACAAGTGCCCCAGGGAACTCCCTGCTAACCATGGTATCTATGCTCTCTCCTTCAGGGTTGACTCTGATGTCCAGATTTGTCTGGACCTTGAACCTTGAACCAATGCATTTATATGTGGCTTGAGAAAAAAAAGGCACACAACGTTTTTAACATGCCTAGAATAAACTAGCTTACTCTCAAATAAATATTAGATTAATAGTTCTCCTTGTTGATGTGATCCTCTTAGCCACTTTTACCATTTTCCTAACTGTTTTTTCTTTCTTGCTCAGTCATTGCTGCAGATTTTCAGTAATTTGTATAAATTCCATTGTCCTTAAACTGCCTCTACTGTTAAATAATTCATCCCATAAATGATACTTATTATGTCCAAACCTCTTTCTCCTTTTAAAATTATCTTTACCTTTATCCATCATAATCATATGTTGCTTTTTACTAGCACTTTTATCACCCTTACTGCCTTTGTTCTTGTAGGACATATTGGGTTAATAATGTTCATTAAACACCTGGAAAACAATCACAAATAAGACAAACGCTATAGAACAAAAGCGAAAAACAGTGCATAGGTCAATTGTATATGACCTTTAATGCAATTTCTTTTTGGTGGTGGTGGGGCACAGTTTTGCTCTGGAGCGTAGATTTATTCATAGTTTCTATGAAAGGTGAGGTTAGAGTAGTAGTTACTATTTTAATTTATCATTAGCTATTTCTACTCTTATTTCTATCTCCCATATTCCTTATTTCCTTTCCACCAAATGCTGTTACCTCTTTCCTTTCTACCTCTTTTAAAACTTTGTTGCCAATAGAAACCTCTATGGTAATTACTCTTTATTCCAGAAATGAAAAAAGTTTTTCTGATTAAAAAAAAAAATCTGGTTAATGTTTTAAAAAAGAGGAAGTCAAGAGTACAGAAGTATCTAAAGTGGAAAGTAAAGTTCCAGTGCGGTCAACTACCCTCTCCTCTGCAGTAACCACTTTTACAATTTTGGTATATATGTGCTTGCAGTCTTTTAATTTTTTTAATTAAAAAAAAATTTATGTATATTTACATAAATGAGGCCATTTACATAGCTCTGTGTGCTGTTTTTCCATCAACTATAATTATTTTTAACGTTTTAAAAGTTCTGGTGCCAGACAGTCAACAATGTTTGTTCTCAAGCCAACTCCTACCTATTTTCCCTCCCTCACCCTTAACGTTTACTGTCAACATTCCCACCCTTCCTGAGCTTCTGGTGTGTGGGGGTGGGGGGGCTGCTTTTTATGACTGCACTCTGCTTATTTACTCATTTTCACAGAAAGCCAAGTCAGAGGACAGAATAAGCAGGAGGGAGCAGCCATAAGTGTCAGTTACCCAGCTGTGTGTGATATCTAGCCACCCTTCAACCAGAAAGTGGCTTCTCTCATGGCTTCTCACCATGCATGCTACGGATTTTCTGCTCAAGTGGAAAATTATCCCTCTGTTTTATCCAGCTGTGTAGTCAGTTTGACAGTGAGTATGATTGGCATATTTAACAGTTCTCCTGCAAGGTAGAATCAAGATACAAAGTGGAAGAAAGTGAAAGATGACCAAATAAAATTGAAATGTATTTGTAGAAGTCTGTGAGTGTTGGAGGGCCTGGCCCAAAATTCTTAGCAGGGGTAGTAGTTCCAAATGAGGCAAATCGGGTTTAGTGGAAGCCAATTTAACTTTGGATGGTGTGGTATAAGACAGGGATTCTCAACAGAGTGTGCTCTCCGCTTTCCTTGCCACGCTGAGAATCTTATACACCCTGTTAGTGCATCAAGTGTCTCCTAGTGAGCTACAGTTATTGATGGCAGTGAATGTGTATACTCAGGTGTGTTGGTACAGAGAAAAGTTCACAAGCCCTGGAAAAGCTAGGTTCCTCATTTTTAACAGAGATTTTTGGACTAGATGATCTTAGAATCCCTTCTCAGCTTATAAATTGTGTAATTTCTTGTATTTTCAGAAAGTCAATTGTAAAAGAACACAGTGGCATAGACACATCCTGATGACAGGATATATAAAAGACAAAGGAGTTTTGATTGACCCAGTGAAATGATGGAATAATGAGAAACAATATTTTTGTATTAAAAGAGAACTTACAGGGCCGGCCCCGTGGCTTAGCAGTTAAGTGCGCACGCTCTGCTACTGGCGGCCCGGGTTCAGATCCCGGCCGCGTTCCACATACAGCAACTAGAAGGATGTGCAGCTATGACATACAACTATCTACTGGGGCTTTGGGGGAAAAAAAAGGAGGAGGATTGGCAATAGATGTTAGCTCAGAGCCGGTCTTCCTCGGCAAAAAGAGGAGGATTAGCATGGATGTTAGCTCAGGGCTGATCTTCCTCACAAAAAAGAAAAAAAAAAAAAGAGAGAGAACTTACAAATAATCTATTTAAGTCTCATTTGTCAGATGAAGAAATTTGAGGCCCCAAGGATTTAGAGATTCCTTTGGACTAATACCAGTTTAGAGGCAAAGTTAGAACTAATACTTCATGCCTAGGTTAAATGAGATGTTGGATGCTGTGGTGCACTGCCTTGCCATAAAATCTGACTTCGGTTTATTTAAGCTAAAAATAAGTTTTCACTTTGGAAAACAGTTCGGTAGGTTCTTATAAAGTTAAACATATATAACCCAGCAGTACCATTCTTAAGTATTTACCCAAGGGAAGTGAAATTGTATGCCCCTATGAAAACCTGTATGTGAATGTTTCTAGCAGGTTTATTCATAATTGTCAAAAACTGGAAACAACAACCCAAATGTCCATCTGCTTGTGAATGGATAAGCAAATTATGGTACATCCATATAATGGAGTACTTTTTAGTAATAAAAAGGAATAAGTACATTCAGCAACGAGGATGAATCTCAAAAGCATTATGCTAGTAGTGTAAGAGATTTCCATTTGCTCTGCATCCTTGCCAGAACTGTCAGTCTTTAATTTTGACCCTTCTAGTAAGAGTGTTGTAGTGGTACCTTATTGTGGTTTTAATTTGTATTTCTCTAAGACTAAGGTTTAGCACCTTTTCATTTGCCATCCATATGTCTTCTTCAGTGAGTGCCTCTTCAAATATTTTACCCATTTTTATTGCATTGTTTGTGCTCTAAGTTGTAAGAATTCTTTTTTTATTTTCTGTATTCAAGTTCTTTATCAGATATGTATTTTGCAAATATTTTTTCCCATTTTCTTGAGAGTGTCTTTTGAAGAATAAAAGTGTTAAATTTTGATTAAGTCCAATTTATGGGTTTTCTTTTATGGTTCTTGCTTTTTGTGTCTAACCTAAGAAATCTTTGCCTAACCCAAGGCACAAAGATTTTCCTCTGTTTTTCTAGAGTTGCCCTGCCCATTACAGTATCCACCAGCGGCACGTGGCTATTTAAACACTTACAATGTTACTAATGTGACTAAGGAATTAAGTATGTTTGGAAGAACTTGAGTATGTGGATCTGGTTTTTCAACTGTAAATTTTATGAAATCTAAATGCATGTCAGATATTTCAGATGAAAATGTAGTATTTGAATTGAAATACGCTATGTGTATAAAGTTCACACCAGATTTTGAAGACTTAGTGCAAAAAAAGTAATGTAAAAGTGTTTCAATATTTTTATACTGATTATATGTTGAAATGGTCATTTAGATATATTGGGTTAAATAAAATATATTACTAAAATTAATTTCACCTGTTCCTTTTGCTATTTTAATTTAGCCACTAGAAAATTATGTATGTGGCATGCATTGTATTTCTCTTGGGCAATGCTTTTCCAGAAGTTTTGTTTTAGTTCTTACATTTCGTTCTATGATCCATTTCAAATCCAAAGGCTCCTTTAGCCCTAATACTTTATGATTCTTATGGAAGCTAAGAGTCTGATGAGCATAAGCAAGACCATAGGGGTAAAAACTAAATTAAAAAAAAATTGTGGATTTTATCATTAGGAAATACCACATTTTAAACATTAAAATATGCTAGTGTACAACTTCTCCGGGATATGGAAATGACTGTGTCAGTAGTCTTAATGAACTAATTGAATAGTCTCCCATCTCCGTCTCTTCCAAGCTGTCTGCCTTAGAAGTAATCTAGCATGGGTTAGATAGTAGTACAACAGGGAAACAATGGTGAGGGAGAAGTTAAAGGTGACTAGAAAAAACTGTAGTCACTTTTATTCTATGATTCTGGGATTTTTTTCCTATCCAACTATCCTATCCATAATAAATCTGTTGTTCTTAGCATCGTACAATATCATAGTTTTTCTTATTCCTAATAGTGGAATGATTTAAGAGAAAGCGTTTAGAACTTCTGCTGGTTTGAGTGCAAATTCAGTCTATTATTAACTGTATGATCTTGGGCCTTGACAATCAAACGGGTATCAATAATATTTACTTTATTCAGTTGTTGGGAAAGAGCTAATTAAATATTGGATAGAAAAAATATTTGTCAATAATTCTTATTGTTAGTGAAGGTAATGAATACAATAAAATTTTCAATTCCTATTCCTGTCTGAGCTAGGGTCTACTTTTATTTTTAGCATTCCTTGTCAAGTGTTGGCATTGATGTGTATTTTTATGAATATATATATGTATTATAAATACACCTGTCATATTAGTATAACATTTCTAATAATTAGATTATCAATATAATTTGAAAAATTTCTCATAAAATTATGAAAACTCGCTGAATCTTGTTAGAGAAGTGTTTTGCCAAACTTCATAAGACTAGAAAGCGTCAAGGAGTTCATTAAAGGTACCAACGTAATTGCAAAAATTTAGACTAAAAATGTGGGAGCTATCTTTGCTTCTTTCCTTTCTGCCAAGGCCATATCTTGTTGAATTATCCTTCTCATGAGGTAGCATTCTCACTTTATTCCATTTCCATTGCCGTGTTAGTAGCTTTAAGTCTTGTTCACTTTGCATCAGGGCAAGTATAATATCAAAATGAAAATTATGAATCATTATCACTACTGAGCACAGTTCCTTGAAACTTAACAAGTATACCAGCAAATGCTATACTAATACTAAAATATTTATCCATTATGATCTCTTAGGTTTATTTTTGTACTTTGAGACTTTCGTCATAAGGAAAATAGCACTACAAATTTTGACAATAGTAGGAAAGGTATAGTTACATAATTCTGATGTCAGCGGAAGTGTCTGATAACAATACAGAAAAGACACTCTTGCCCTCATTACTAACATTAAATAGATGTTAATAGTTTGCCTCTTTTTTTTGGATCAGATCCTCCTCCCCTCCCCCACTTTTTAAAGACATAAGCTATATCTATAGCTAAGTTCACCAGCCTTCACTTTTCCTCCTTCTCCAGAGATTACTGCTTTCCTCAAGTCGATGCGTATCATACCCATGTATGCTTTTATTAGTTTAGTATATGTTAAGGTATATATATATTCAGCCTTATTGGGTATTGCCAAATTATTCTCCAGAGTGATCATACCAATTTATACTCCATTTTTGCTACATTCTCTCCAATATTTAGTATCATCAGTTTGTTTAATTTTAGTCAATCTAAGGTTTGCTCCTTATTGTCTTATTTTGCATTTCCCTGATTCTAGTGATATTGAGCTTCTTTTCATATCTTCATTAATCGACCACTCATGTTTCCTCATTTTTATTGGGTTTTTTAATCTTTTTGTGTTGTTGATTTGTATGAATTTTTTATACTGAAGAGGTTACCAGTGCTTTTCTTAATAACATGTATTGGAAAGATCTTCTCCCAATCTCTGGCTTGTGTTTTCACTCTGTTAATGATGTCTTTTGAAGATCTTCATTTTGAAGTACTGTAGTCAAATTTATTAATCTTTCTCTTATGATTTGTCCTTTTTGTCTCTTAAGAAATTTTCCACTGCCCCAGAATGATAAGGTATTATCCTTTTTTTGTTTTATTTTTTCACTAAAAGTTTTAAAGTTTTTATCTTCATATCTTAAGTGTTTAAGTCATCTGGAATTAATTTTTGTGTGTGGTGCGAAGTAATTTTTTCCAAGGGAGTTGCAAACTCTCCCAGCCCTATATATTGGTAATGCTACTTTTATCATATGTCAAGCTCCTAGATACGTGTGTGCTTTCTTTCTGGACTGTTTATTCTTTTTTTTTTTTTTTTTTTTTGATATTTTAATGGTTTCTAACATTGTAAAATTTTGGGTTGTACATTTTTGTTTGTCCATCACCCCATATATGACTCCCTTCACCCCTTGTGCCCACCCCCCACCCCCACTTCCCGGGTAACCACAGTCCAGTTTTCTCTGTCCATGTGTTGGTTTATATTCCACATATGAGTGAGATCATACAGTGTTTGTCTTTCTCTTTCTGGCTTATTTCACTTAACATAATACGCTCCAGGCCCATCCATGTTGTTGCAAATGGGACGATTTTGTCTTTTTTTATGGCTGAGTAGTATTCCATTGTATATATATACCACATTTTCTTAATCCAGTCGTCAGTCGAGGGACACTTAGGTTGCTTCCACTTCTTGGCTATGGTGAATAATGCTGCAATGAACATAGGGGTGCATAAGCCTCTTTGGATTGTTGATTTCAGGTGCGTTGGATAGATTCCCAGTAGTGGGATGGCTGGATCATAGGGCATCTCTATTTTTAATTCTTTGAGGAATCTCCATACCATTTTCCATAGAGGCTGCACCAATTTGCATTCCCACCAGCTGTGTATGAGGGTTCCTGTTTCTCCACAACCTCTCCAACATTTGTTGTTTTTTGTCTTGGTGATTATAGCCATTCTAACGGGCGTGAGGTGGTATCTTAGTGTTGTTTTGATTTGCATTTCCCTGATGATTAGTGATGTTGAGCATCTTTTCATGTGCCTATTGGCCATCTGTATATCTTCCTTGGAGAAGTGTCTGTTCATTTCCTCTGCCCATTTTTTGATCGGGTTGTTTGTTTTTTTGTTGTTCAATTGTGTGAGTTCTTTATATATTATGGAGATCAACCCCTTGTCAGATGTATGTTTTGCAAATATTCTCTCCCAGCTGGTTGGTTGTCTGTTCATCTTGATTCTGGTTTCATTTGTCTTATAAAAGCTCTTTAGTCTGATAAAGTCCCACTTGTTTATTTTTTCTTTAGTTTCCCTAGTCTGGGTAGGCATGTCATCCGAAAAGATTCCTTTAAACCCAATGTCAAATAGTGTGTTGCCTATATTTTCTTCTATGAGTTTTATAGTTTCAGGTCTCACCTTCAGGTCTTTGATCCATTTTGAGTTAATTTTTGTGAATGGCGATAGCACATGGTCCACTTTCATTCTTTTGCATGTGGCTGTCCAGTTTTCCCAACACCATTTATTGAAGAGACTTTCCTTTCTCCATTGCATGTCCTTAGCATCTTTGTCGAAAATTAGCTGTCCGTATATGTGTGGTTTTATTTCTGGGCTTTCCATTCTGTTCCATTGATCTGTGTGTCTGTTTTTGTACCAGTACCATGCTGTTTTGATTACTATTGCTTTGTAGTATGTTTTGAAGTCAGGAATTGTGATGCCTCCTGCTTTGTTCTTTTTCTTTAGGATTTCTTTAGCTATTCGGGGTCTTTTGTTGCCCCATATAAATTTTAGTATTCTTTTTTCTATTTCTGTGAAGAATGTCATTGGGATTCTGATTGGGATTGCACTGAATCTGTAGATTGCTTTAGGTAATATAGACATTTTAACTATGTTTATTCTTCCAATCCACGTGCATGGGATATCTTTCCATTTCTTTATGTCATCGTAGATTTCCCTCAATAATGTCTTGTAGTTCTCATTGTATAGTCCTTCACCTCCTTGGTAAGATTTATTCCTAGGTATTTTATTCTTTTTGATGCAATTGTAAATGGTATTATCTTTTTGAGCTCTCTTTCTGTTAGTTCATTATTAGCATATAGAAATGCAACTGATTTTTGTAGATTGATTTTGTACCCTGCAACTTTGCTGTAGTTGTTGATTGTTTCTAACAGTTTTCCAACAGATTCTTTAGGGTTTTCTATATATACAATCATGTCATCTGCAAATAGTGAGAGTTTCACTTCTTCGTTACCTATTTGGATTCCTTTTATTCCTTTTTCTTGCCTAATTGCTCTGGCCAAAACCTCCAGTACTATGTTGAACAGGAGTGGTGAGAGTGGGCAGCCCTGCCTCGTTCCTGTTCTCAGAGGAATGGCTTTCAGTCTTTCCCCGTTGAGTATGATGTTAGCTGTGGGTTTGTCATATATGGCCTTTATTATGTTGAGGTACTTTCCTTCTATTCCCATTTTATTGAGAGTTTTTATCATAAATGGATGTTGTATCTTGTCAAATGCCTTCTCTGCGTCTATTGAGACGATCATGTGGTTTTTATTCTTTGTTTTGTTGATGTGATGTATCACGTTGATTGATTTGCGGATGTTGAACCATCCCTGCGTCTCTGGTATAAATCCCACTTGATCATGGTGTATGATCTTTTTAATATATTGTTGTATTCGGTTTGCCAATATTTTGTTGAGGATTTTTGCATCAATGTTCATCAGCGATATTGGCCTGTAATTTTCTTTCTTTGTATTGTCTTTGTCTGGTTTTGGTATCAGGGTGATGTTGGCCTCATAGAATGATTCAGGAAGTGTTCCATCTTCCTCTATTTTTTGGAATAGTTTGAGGAGGATGGGTATTAAATCTTCTTTGAATGTTTGGTAAAATTCACTGGAGAAGCCATCTGGTCCTGGACTTTTATTTTTTGGGAGGTTTTTGATTACTATTTCAATCTCTTTACTTGTGATTGGTCTATTCAGATTCTCCATTTCTTCTTGGTTCAATTTTGGGAGGTTGTATAAGTCTAAGAATTTATCCATTTCTTCTAGATTGTCCAATTTGTTGGCATATAATTTCTCATAGTATTCTCTTATAATCCTCTGTATTTCCGTGGTATCTGTTGTAATTTCTCCTCTTTCATTTCTAATTTTATTTACTTGAGCCTTTTCTCTTTTTTTCTTAGTTAGCCTGGCTAAGGGTTTGTCTATTTTGTTTATCTTCTCGAAGAACCAACTCTTTGTTTCATTAATCCTTTCTACTGTTTTTTTTGGTCTCAATATCATTTGGACTGTTTATTCTTATTCCTTCGGTTCATTAGCCATCCCAGTGTGACATGCTATTGTTAATTACATTATAGTAAGTTGTAATATTGGAAAATTTAAATCCTCTCTAATTATCATTCTTTAATATTTTCTTAGCTAATCTTAGCCCTTGACTCTTCCAAAGGATTCTTAAGTTCCATAAAAAAGTAGATTAGTAAGAATTGCTTTTTTTTGCAACAGTTTATTTCCCTTTCCAATTAACATTACCTTAAAGTAGAGTTTTATAATTTTTTTGGTAAAGATTTTACATTTCTTTTTTTAGTTTTATTCTATGATACTTTTAATTTTTTGCTGTATAAATAATTTTCTAATTTTTAATTCTTATTACTTTTACTAATTGCTCATTGGTGGCATATAAGAACTCAGTTAATTTTGGTAAATTGATTTTTGTATCCAGCAACCTTGATGAACTCTCTTATTAGTTGTAATAGTTGGTCTTCAGAATATCTTCTAATCATATCATCTATGAACAATGACAATTTTATGTCTCCATTTCTAATCATTTTATCTTTTATTTTTCTTGTCTTATTGCATTATATAGCATTTCCAGTATAGTGTTGAATTTAAGCAGTCATAGTGGGTATCCTTGTTTTGTTCTAGACTTTAAGGTAAGTGTTTCTCATGCTTCATCATTAACTATGATGTAAGATTTGGTTAGGAACCCTTTATCAGATTAAAGAAATACCATTCAATTTATAGTTCGGTAAGAGTTTTTGCCTTGACTCAGTGTTCATTTTTTTTTCAAATACATTTTCTGAATCTGAGATTTGTTTTCCCTTATATTCATTTATGTGTGAATTATAGTAATAGATTTTCTAATGTTGTACCAGGAAGCAAAACCATTACACAAAAATCAATTTGCTTAAAGCATTTTTTTTTTTTTTTTGGTGAGGAAGATTATCCCTGAGCTAACATCTTTTGCCAATCCTCCTCCTTTTGCTGAGGAAGATTGGCCCTGGGTTAACATCCGTGTCATCTTCCTCTACTTTATATGTGGGACTGCTGCCACAGCATGGCTTGATAAGCAGTGGTAGGTCCACGCCCGGGATCTGAACTTGCAAACCCTGGGCTGCGGAAGTGGAGTGCGTGAACTTAACCACTATGCCACCAGGCCAACCCCCTTAAAGCATTTTTTTAATGCTTTATTTGAATTGGAAACAACCAAAGTGACTTCTTTATTCCCCTGCTAGGGAGAAAAGCAAACTGAATATATTTTCTTTTTGTTCATAGGTCTTCTCAGTAGATATATGATTTGGTTTTAAATGAGAAAGGAGAAAAGGGGGAAAAAATTGGTGATGTCGTTTACAACTTATTTCATTAATACTATTGCCTATAAAAAACAGTTACTTTATGGTACTGTGCTCTTCTCCCAAACAAGATTAAAGGGCTTTTAGGCATCAGCCTAAAGGTTATAGGTTACATTACAGATATTTAAAGGCGGTTTCAGCTGTAAAACTACTTTATAGTGAGAGAATCCTATCACCTTTTTTTTGAATGGAAGGGAAAACCCCCAAAAAATTACTGTTTATGATGGATTACAGACCAATTTAATAATTTAATCTACTTAGGACCTTTGCTTTACAACTTACCTCAGCCAGCAAATTAATTTTTTTTTGTTCGAAGCTAGATTATAAATTCAGTCTACATTCTTATCAACTTGAAGTGTGGCCTTTTAGAGCACATCATCGCAGCAATTATTTTTTTGGTCTCTGACAATTCCTTTCTCTCTGTAGCGTGGCATGCAGTGGAGGTTAAGTGTACTCTCTCTGGATCTCAATATCCTGGGCTCAAGTTCTGGCACAGCCCTTACATCTTTGGGACCATGTGCAAGTTTTATAATCTCTGCCTCATTTTCTTCATTTGTAAAATGGGAATATAGTTCCTACCTCATAGTGTTCTTGGGAGGATTAAAGGAGTTAAATGTAAAGTTCTTGCCGTGTGCCTGACACCTAATAAACACCATACATAATAACTATATGTATTATAATTATTTTAAACAAGACTAGGGGAAAGGCTAACATGTATGATGGTTTAGTCCATGGTTCTTTCTGCAAAAGATAGACTTATTCCCCAAAGCCAGTTCACTAAAATTCAGTCTGCCTTATGACCAAATTGCCAAGTTTACCAAATATACTAATTTGCCAAATTCTTGTGGTTTTTTTTTTTTCCCATGAAGTTTATAGTAATTCATGTTGGTTTTGAAGATTTCTTTGAGGTTAAGTTGGCTGGTTGTCATTTTTGTCTTGATAGCAACTTTTTAAAGTAGTAGATTTGCTGAAACCTGAGGTCAAAATGTGAGTCGTCTTAGTGATAGATATAATATTCAGAAACACGTGTTTCAAAATCAGTAACCAGAAATTCCAAAGAGCTATGTACCTCAAGGAAAAGAGTACTAGAAAAATATCGTTCGCTTGCTCATGAGGTCGGTAAGGAAGAGTGTCTCTGAAAGGAGCTTTGGCCAGTACTTTGAGTGTTGAAAGTCTGATTTGTATGCTCCCCTATGTAGTATATAATTTTATTTATTTATTTATTTTCCCCCCAAAGCCCCAGTAGGTAGTTGTATATCCTTCTAGTTGCTGTATGTGGGACGCGGCCTCAGCATGGCCTGACAAGCGGTGCGTCGGTGGGTGCCCGGGATCCGAACCCGGGCCGCCAGCAGCGGAGCGCGCGCACTTAACCACTAGGCTACGGGGCCGGCCCTCCACTATGTAGTATAGATATTCAAGCTGAGACATCAACATAAAAATTGATCTTAGGATGGTGATATTTCTTGGGAACCTGCCGCAACCTATTCTGCATAGAATTCCGACAGATATAGCCCCATCAAAGATGGACTCACCATCCAGAATTTTAAAATAACAGTAATGAAATCGACCATGAGTTAGAATCAGCAGGCATAACAAGACTCTCAAGAACTTCAGGCAATTGTACAGTCTGATGGAGATTCTAAAATTAATACGTTAAAGTAATTAAAGACACATATGAAGATATCAAACCTATGAAAAAAACAAGATGCTATTTTTTAAAAAAAGAAAACTTCTAGAAATGAAAAACAGCCATTGAAAAGAAAACTTCAGTACCTGAGTTAAATAGCAGATTTGACACCACTAAAGAAAGAATTAGCAAGCTGTAAGATAGAGCTGAGGAAAGTACCTAGAATGCGGTATACAGAGCAAAAAATTAAAATATGAAAGGACAATATAGTCACGGAGATGGAAAGTAAAATGAAACATTACAGATACGTTTGATAGACATTCCACTAGGAGAAACTGGAAAGAATGGGAGAGAGAGAATATTCAAAATGATAATGGCTGACAGTTTTTTTCAACAGTTGTGGCAGATGAGTCCTCATATGTTAGAAGCATAAACCAGAAAAAAAGGAAAAAGTCATACCTATGTACATCTTAATGAAGAATCAGAACCAATAATGCTTATATATGTTAAACATATATAAGTTCTGAAACCAGATTCCATTCATTCAGTGAAAAAAGAGATCAACAGGCACACAGGGAAATATAGATAGTAAATCATCACACAGAAAAACCTGCAACTTTGTTGTTAAGTGGAAATAAGATTAACATGAAAGCATTACTATGTGCTTGTTAAGCTAGAAAAAAATAAAAATTGTAAAGCCTTGTGTTGGCTAGAACATTCACTTCTGTACTTGCTAGTGAGTCTAACTTCCTGGAGGGCAAACTAGCAGTAGACAATATTTGTAAAATTGTTCATTCGTTTTACTTAGTCTTGTGGGACACAAATGTCAAAGACATTAGTGAATGCTACTACAGAATAGAATTTCTTCTCTAAAATGCTGTAAATTATTGCCCCCAAATTTTAGGTGGCCTCTTCAGCCCCTTAATGATTTTATAACTATAGCAGCTAACAGTGAGCACGTGCCATGTGTCAGGTGCTGTATCCATTCATTTAGTCCTCACAACTTGAGGAGGGCAGCTTTTATTACCACGTCTTACAGATGAGAAAACTGAGTTTTTGTGAAGTTAAGTAACTTTCCCCAAATCACACATTAATAATGAGCATGACCAGAATTTGGGCCCAGGCAGTCTTACTTCGAACCCCCTGCCTTAAATCATTTCTCCAAACTGCCTCTCAAAATTAAAGCCATTTATCAAGTAGCTGACTTTCTTGTTTAGAGCCGTTTAGTTGCTTCTAGATAGCTACTACTAACATTACAGCTGAATTTTGGTGTAGATTCTAAATGATTTTGACCATAATGCTGATGGGAATAAGCAACGAAATAGATCTTCTGATACATCACTGATGACACTGTAAATAGGTACATCCTTTTTTGGAAAGTATTTTGGCAGCGTATTTCAAGAGCTATAAAATGCTCATATTTTTTTGACCTAGTTAATGCCACTTCTGGGAATCCTCTAAAGAAATAGTCCAATATGGAAAAAGCCTTAAACACTAAAGTGATCACCACAGGCATGTTTGTAATAGAGCAACTGGAAGCAACCCTAAATGTTCACCAGTAGGGGGATGATTAAACAAGTGATGATATATTTACTTAGGCAGCCAATGAAAATGAAGTATAATGCAACATGGACAAAGAAAACATAGTCATGAGTTTTAAAAGCGCCATACAGAGTGGTATGTGCACTAAAATTCCAGCTTTTACAAATTATGCAAAAAGACAGGGAATAGAAAAATGATTATGGGTAATATTTTTCTTTCTGCTACTTTTTTAAACTTTTTGTAATATAGATTTATTTCTAATTTTAAAATTAAAATCACATGATTAGTGTTTTTGTGTGTTAGTCTCATAACCCTCCCTAGGTTATAACCTGCTTGATGATTGCAGCAGCATATTAGAAACGTGCAAAGAGTGTCCCTGGAGACAGGCAAACTTCAGGAACCTTGCAGGTGCCTCATTTACTGGTTGTGTGAACCTCTACCAGTCCCTCTACCAGTCACTCTGTGTTCAACAGACAATTGACTCAAAGTGAGTGGTGCAATTTGGGAAGCCTGAGCAGGATCTTTGGAGTCAGGGGACCTTGCTGTGTATCTTTGACTCTTCTCCGACAAGCCGCTCAAACTGTGTAAAGCTCAATTTCCTCATCCATAAACATGGAGCTAGTGAGATCAAGGTCTGCTACTTCTTTAGTTGATGCTCTGAAACTGCTGCTTCCATTCAGTTATGGCCCCTATAAAGTGTTCTTCACCTTTCTTTATCCCTGGATGACAGGAGCAAATGTAAATTCTTTCAGCTAACTTCTTTGGGCTGAAGTCTTTTGAGCAGCAGCTTTTACATGTCAATCTTCTGTCCTCGGTGTAACTTGTTATCTATAATTTAGAGTTAAAGACAAAGATAAAGATTTTGTCATTCAGTGTGGCTAAATTTTCAGTTTTGTTTTAATCATATTTTTTTTCTGATTATAAAAATGTAGTAAATGCTCATTGTCATATGTTGGCAAAATACAGAAAGCTGAAAGAAGTAAATTACACCATAACCTTTCCACCCAGAAATAGCCATTATATACATTTCATTTTTGGGTTTTTTTTTTCCCTAAATACCTTATTTTTTCTAAATGAGAAATATAGGAAAGCTCTTATTAGTTAGAACATTTGTTATGTTTGGGGTAAGTTTAACATGATGCTTTGTGTTTGTTTTGAGATAGTTTATCTTTAACAAGTAATTCTTAGATAGGGATAAAGACCAAACTAGCAATAGGGAGCCAGATGGAGAATGGGGGTAGGGATATCTCTGCCTTAATTAGTAGGAAAATTTTTTCTGTATTCCTGATATCTATCAAAGAATGAATTTGTGTAAAGTATTATTACCCAAATCATGCTTCCTGGACTTTTTTAGGACAATTACAATTTTCAATAATTTTTAGGACAATTACAATTTTCAATAATTTATACTGTTTTCGTCATAAGTAATCTTGTACCCTTTCAGACCATGAGTTTTGAATTTTGGTTTGGAAAATATAATCATCGTACATAAACTTGGAATAAAGAAGCAGCTTGCAAAATACCCACAATTTCTTGGCTCTTGGCCTTATCATTTTTAGAACATGCTGTTTTAAAAAATCATCAGTCCCTGTAATGTCTTCTGGAAAAAAGTGGGAAATTTATTCAGTGACAGAACCAACAGAGTGACAAATACCTGAAAAGACAGCCTGAGCTACTGTGGCCATGTGGGGCCAGACATTGATGTCGCATTACCCTGACTTGTGCTGAACTTGTACTTAAATCAGAAAGAAAGAATGTACTTGTTGAGGGATTCGGAACATTGATTCCTCTATTTTCTGGGCTTTGCTGTTCAAGGGAGACTTCTATGAAATGACTTTAAAAGTGGGGGAAAAGATCTTTTCCCTCTTCTTTATTTGTTTTCTTCAGAGCAGCAATAGAATTATGAAAGGTGACAGAGTACATTCCATATAAATAATTTTCAGTGTAGCATATCTGTCATCCCCACAACACTGAGGAGGACATGAGAAATGTTTGAGGTCAGTATATTGTCTTGCCTCATCACTCTCCTCTGAATGCGCTGTTGTGGCTTGTGCTCCTTTGACTTCTGAGGTCTGCTGCCACAGGCAAGCGACTCTTGATTGGTTGGGACTAGGTGTCCCTCACTCCTGCTTAGTATCTGCACATCAGGGAAGTCGCTTGTCCTTTTGAGTCATTTCTTCTGACAAGGCTGAGCCAGAGCCCCTTACTGATGTTTGTTGGTTAACCCTTCCCAACCATTTCTTCTTTGAGGAAAGTTCACTTGACTCATTTACAGGAGGAGAAAACCTAACCTATAGCACAGTTTGAGGATCCAGCTTAGAATTTGATTGACTTCCACAGCTTTAGTCAATACTTAGATATGATGGGATAGTGGAAATTTGAAAGTGTCATGTGAGAGTGGGGCAGATAACTATAGCCTGGAACCCTTCTATTTGGAATAGCTTTGGCCTCTCCAAAACTGTGCTCGCCTGAGATATAACTTGGTACCCTACAAAAAATTGAGTATGAAGTGACATTTTTGAGTATTTTAACTGCTAAGGGAAGTGGTATCCAGAGCTGTAAAAGGGAGGAAGTAACATAGAAAGTTAGCTGAATTTACACATTTTTCTTATGAGAGAAGATGATCAGTTTTACTTAATTCTCTGTAGTTTTTAGGCTTTTTCTATAATTGATTATTGATAAAAATGGTTTAATTTTTTTCAGTATTGCCTGTCGGGGCACCCAACCTTACCATGCAATGTGCTGAAATTCAAATCAACCACCGTTATGTTGGACTGTGGACTGGACATGACTTCCACCTTGAATTTCCTTCCTTTGCCACTTGTTCAAAGGTATGTGCTGATGCATCTGAGACAAAATGAGCTTTTCGTTTGCTGAAAAATGGTATCTATTAGCATAAAGATTACCAGTACCTTGTGTGTTGTCCTAAGTTTTCTTTGTTCCATTAAAAATGTTCTTCATCAACTTGAAAACACCAATGCGTACAGATACATGTACCCCTGTGTTCATTGCAGCGTTATTCACAATAGCCAAGACTTGGAAGCAACCTAAGTGCCCATCAAGGGACGAATGGATAAAGAAGATGTGGTATATATACACAGTGTAATACTACTCAGCTGTGAGAAACGATGAAATCCAGCCATTTGTGACAACATGGATGGACATTGAGGGTACTATGCAAAGTGAAATAAGTCAGAGGGAGAAGGTCAAATACCGTATGATTTCCTTCATTAAGTAGTAGTAGATAACAAAAATAAACACGTAGAGACAAAAAAAAAATGTCCTTCATCAAAATAATTTCCTTTGGCTAGGTTGATGGAAAATGTTGTATTGATTTATTGATTGACTTCTTTATTATAACTTCTTCTAAGCTTCTGTAAAATCTTCCTGCAACTGCTCAGTGCAAGTGAGGTCATATATATTTCATCTTTCTTGCTAATTCATACAAGAGCTGATAAATGGTCAACTGATGAGTCCAAGAATTGAATTTTAGAATCGTTTAACTGCCTTTGCAGGGATTTTACATCATAGAGCCCGACATTTCTTTTTGATAGGTATCTATGCATTATTTTCATACTGGTCAGCTGTAGACATCAGAATCATATATGAAGCCAAAGACCATGTCTTAAAGCAGTTAGATCACCCCAGGCCTACAATCAGCACTGTTGACTGTTACCTCGTCTCGGAAATTGGTTTTCCCAGCTCTCTGTTATTTAGAAGCAGCAATTTATAAGAGAAGTGAGTGACTTTGGAAGCAAATATACTCCCAACAGCAAAAAGTGATACCATGTATAAGAGGGGAGACAGAAAAGCTATTTAAAGTAGATTTAAGAGCTTACAAGCATAGCAAGCTAGGTAAACCATCTAATGTATCTCATTCACTGCTGAAAACATCAGTGTGTGCAATGATTTTTCATAATGATAACCCTGTGAACCATCTAGAAAAAATATAATTAAAAATCAACCATTGATTTTTTTTCTGAGATAAGGGATACAATAACATGATGGGGATAAGGTCAGAGATAATTCCAGCTTATATTTTATGCAAAGCTGATAAAATTCAGTTATAATCACACTCAGCACTTAGAAATACATTGACAATCCGTATATATATATATATATGTTTACAATTGGTTCAAGAACTGTAGGCATCATAAATATTTCTCTACAAAAATGACTGACAGCTTATTTCTTATTAAAATAGCCTGATACTATTATCTGTTTCCCCACAAAGATTAAAACGTTCATTCTTTTGGTGTTTATTAAGAATCTGCACTGCACTGGATCAGGGGAGGTAGACATGAACAAGATAACTTTCCTTTCCTCATGGAACTTATAGTCTGTCAAGGGAGAAAGGATTACACAGTTGAAGATTTTATTATACTTGTGTTAAGAAAATTACTATATACTTGTGATAATTGCTAAGAAAATAAAATACAAGGTACTGTGAGAGTTTCTAAAAGGGGGCTTACTTGCTCTGTGAGGTCATGAATTATCTAGTTATTCAAAGCCTGAATTGGGCAGACAGTCCTAGCTACATGTTTTCCCTTTCCTGTTCATTCTTGTCTTTACCTAATTCTGTCTTCTCACAGCCCTGGCTCAGCAGTGGTATCCACTCTCACTCTCTCTTCCCCTTGTCACCGTTTTTCTCTCAGAGGGAGGTTTTACTAGTGGGATGATTGGCAACCCATATAGTTGCTTACAAAGTGTCCTCTTTTGCTCAGGCCGGAAACCCATGAGATATACTTGGTTGAAATACTATCCCCAGTCCCTCTCTATCCCCTCATCCTGCTTTATTTTTCTTCATAGCACTTATCATTACTTTATATGTACATATTTGGTTTATATATTGTCTGTCTTCTCCCCTAAAGAATGTTTTTTTGGGGGCTGGCACCGTGGCTTAGCGGTTAAGTGCGCGCGCTCCACTGCTGGCGGCCCGGGTTCGGATCCAGGCGCGCACCAGCGTACCGCTTCTCCAGCCATGCTGAGGCCACGTCCCACATACGGCAACTAGAAGGATGTGCAGCTATGACATACAACTACCTACTGGGGCTTTGTGGGGGGGGGGGAGTTTAAAAAAAAAAAAAAAAAATGGGGCCGGTCCCGTGGCTTAGCGGTTAAGTGCGGGCCCTCCGCTGCTGGTGGCCCGGGTTCGGATCCCGGGCGTGCACCGATGCACCACTTCTCTGGCCATGCTGAGGCCGCGTCCCACATACAGCAACTAGAAGGATGTGCATCTATGACATACAACTATCTACTGGGGCTTTGGGGGGAAAAAATAAATAATTAAAAAATAAATTTAAAAAAAAAGAATGTTTTTTTGTTTTTTTTTTTTTGGTGAGGAAGGTTAGCCCTGAGCTAACATCTGTGCCCATCCTCCTCTATTTTACATGTGGGACACCTGCCACAGCATGGCTTGATAAGCAGTGCCTAGGTCCACGCCTGGGATCCGAACCTGCGAACCCTAGGCTGACAAAGCAGAACGTGCAAACTTAACCACTAAGCCACCAGGCCGACTCCTAAAGGATGTTTTATAAGGGCAGGGATTTTATTTGTTCTCCACTGAATCCCCAGTGCCTAAAATAGTTCTTGGCATGTAGTGGCTGCTCAGTAAATGTTTGTCATATGAATGAATTCTTTATCTTCTCTGGATTCCAACCCTTCTTACCATCTCAGAGTCATTTCGCTATTAATTGTAATCATTCCTTTATCTTGAACGTTTCCATCTTGACTTAGTCCTTCCCAAATTATACTCAGTCACTTCTAACTTAAAATGACAAAAAAAATTTTTAACCTTATCTCAATTCCTCTTTCCCCTTCAGCATTCATAACTCCTCTCCAATCTGTTCTTGGCCCACACCATGCTCTAGAACACCTCTCACTAAAGTCACAAATGACTTCTATGTCATTATCTGTGATGTACATTTGTGAGTCCTAGTCCTACTTGGATCCTCATCTATCGTTCAGCAACGCTCTCCTCCATGATAATGCATTCCTGGTTTTCCTCTTACTTCTCTGACTCTTCCTCTTCTGTTTACTTTGGAGATTCGTCTTCCTCTAACTTGCCATCATCTGTCAGAATTCTTCAATATCCAGTGCTTGGCCATCAGAGTCTCCACCAAGGGCATTTAATAAATGCTCAGGACTTCAATGACCATCCAAACAATAACTTGCAAATTTGTATCTTCAGTTAATAATTCTCTTTTGAGCTCCAGATTCATATATCCAAAATGTCTACTGAATTTCTGTCTTTGGATGTACCTTTGAAGGCACTTGAAAACTCAACATGCCCCAAACTGAGTTCGTGAGTAGACTTGGTGCAGAAGAGGAGAACAGACCCTAGCAGACCTGGTTTTCCTGCACATTACCCTATCTTAGTGAATGCCATCCTGTTATAAAAGCCAGAAAACTGGGAGTTAACTTAGTTATGCCCCTCTTCCTTGCTCTCCACATTCAATCTTGTATTAAGCCTTGTTGTTTTTACCTTCTGGATAGCTCTAGAATCCATTCATTTCAGTGCTTCTGTATTCATTATCATCTTTTACAGGCATTACTGCGAAAGCCTCTTAACCGGTTTCTTCAGTTCTGATCTTGCCCCTGTCTGAATTCAGGGTCATTTTTTTGTGTAACTTTATTTAAAGTCGTTTCAGATTTACAGAAAAATTCCAAGAACAGTACAGACAACTTGCAATTATCCTTACCAGTTGTTAACATTTTATCACATTTGCTTTATGATTTTCTCTTTACATGTATGCATATAGTTTTTTTCTGACCAGTTTGAAAGATACATACATGATGCTCCTTTACCATCTAAATACTTGAATGCCTACTTTCTAAGAAGAAGGACATTCTCTTACATAACCACAGTACAATAATCAAAATCAGGAAGCTTACATTAATACTACACTAGTTTCTAAACTGTATATTTTATTCATATTTCCCATGTTACACCAATTCATATTTCACTATAATGTCTTTTATAGCAAAAAAGAAAAAAAACGATACTGGTCCAGGATCCATTCCAGATCACACATTGTATTTAGTTGTCATGTCTTTAGTCTCCTTTAATCTGGAAGAGTTTCTTAGATCTCAGATCTTAGATCAGATTTCCTCAGATCATTTATGACTATAGTTTCTATATAGGAAGGACATAGAGATGGCATTCTAGTTGGATTGTGGGGGGGAGTGTATGGGACTCTGGTTGAAATTTCATTTGAATAACCTTTTATGTAAGATGTCTATGCCAAAGGCAGGTGAGAATGAATGGAGGAAAGTATTGGGCCTTGTAGCTGTCTTCTTTCTTTATTCCCTCCAAACCCTGCCCCTTGACCCAGTTTCCCCTTGACTCTGCTACTGTCCAGATCTCAGCTCAATCACTATAGACCCAGAGAAGTCTTTTGATGCTGCCTAGACCAGTCCCTCCCTCGGAAATTTTGTGGGACTTTGTGCTATACTGCTTCATCATTTTTAACATCTTGTTCTCTATTTGTGTGGCTCCTTGGTGTGTCTGTCTTTCCTACCTCCTCAGGAGGACAGATGTATTTTGCTCATGGTCATGTCACCAGCACCCAAGTGCTTGACACATAAATAAAGATTCATTAATGAATGAGTGAAGATGAGCACCTCATTCTCCTACAGTACTACACCAAATGATGAGGCTGTCCCCTGTTCCCTCTTTCTGGAAAGACCTCCTCCATCTTTACCTCATAACTCCTCTTCCCTGCTCTCCCACATCACTATACTCTGTCAAAAGTGCCCTTTCTGTGTGTGAACCCATAGCACCTTCTGCTTACCCCGTCATAGGTTTTATTCTACTCTGTTGTAATTGTTGTACTATCTCCCCATACTAGAGTGCAAACTCGTAAAATGCAAGGATTATTTTATTTACTGTCATGTCCCTGAACTTTGCATTCTTTGCTCAGAGTAAACGTCCATAAATATTTTTTGAATGAATGAATGTAGTCATGCCTCTTTCGTTATCATTTTCTGATTTTAAAAGTAATACATTTCAAACTAGGAAATTGGAAAAATGAAAAATATAAAGAGAAAATGAATATCATGTTCATTCTACCTTTCACTATTTTTCTAGGTGATAGATTACTTTTAAATGCATTAGATTATTTATTTATTTACTTATGGGAATATTTTACCTATTATTTAAAGAAAATAAGTACAAAAAAACCAGATCTTGTGTATATATGTTTTGTTCTTGACTATAACATTTTAATGGCATCCTTTTCTTCTAAGAAATTATTGTTAAGTAGTGGATGCAAAGATATGTTCATCTATAATCATAATTTTTCTAATATCATCACCTTCCATATTTTATTAACATAGGTTTCTGTGAAGAGACTTCTGTTTCCTTGTTTAAAAAATGTACACAAATTTTGTAATCATTAAGAGCAAAGTAGGACCGGCCCTGTGGCTTAGCAGTTAAGTGCATGCGCTCCACTACTGGTGGCCCGGGTTCGGATCCCGGGCACGCACCGACACACCGCTTCTCCAGCCATGCTGAGGCCACGTGCCACATACAGCAACTAGAAGGATGTGCAGCTATGACATACAACTATCTACTGGGGCTTTGGGGGGGAAAAAAAAAAGGAGGAGGATTGGCAATAGATGTTAGCTCAGAGCCGGTCTTCCTCAGCAGAAAGAGAAGGATTAGCATGGATGTTAGCTCAGGGCTGATCTTCCTCACAAAAAAAAAAAAAAAAAAAAAAAGAGCAAAGTAATAAGTCCCTTCCCCTTTGGTAGCTTAAGGTGTACTAACTTTATTGTTTAGTCATTAACTCATTGGAAGTCAGTAACCAAATAGTTGCATCTCTATAGTCAGCATCCCTTTGCCATTTGGTGACACATTTCTGTGGCCCTTCATCTTTGGCACTGTTGTTATAACATGGTCATGTTCTCCTTTGAGCATTCGGTCCCATCTACTAGCAATTTCTCAAATCCAAAATAACTACAGGAGTTTCATAGAAGGCTTTGATGTTATAAAAAAATGTTTACCAAGAGTTAAAATCACAATACTTGAAAATTTTACTTTTTAAAAAAATAATTATTCTCTGAGAAAGGAGTGTACCATTTCTAATCATTTGTTGAGGACAACTGACTGAATCAGTCATCTCTAATTTGAAGGCTGATTTGTGTGTGTCTGATGTGGAACAGACAGAATGCGTGTCCTTTGATCAGTTCTCTTTGTAAAGTGAAGTGGATATTTACAACCTTCTTTTAGAGAGTTAGCGTGCATGAAATGAGAGCGAAATTCACATTATCTTGTCATTACGCTTTTTTTAGAATGCTTGATTTTTTAATCTGATCTGACAGTAAATATATTTTTCAAGAAGTAAGAAATCAATAAGTGAAGACATATATGTGACTATGAAATGAGATGGGAATTAAACAGCTAACTCTAATAGCATATTTTCCTGAGAGGTTAGAGCAGAAAAATCCCAGAGTTTAAAAAACAAAGTTTATTCGGTATAATTTATACCAACTAAATTTAATTTTCCTCATAAAGTGCATTTCATTCTCAAGTATGAAATCCAAAATTCTCACTTTTTGATTAGTAAAGGGAAAATGTAAACAGAGAATCTAGGTGAAGGGTATGTGAGACTTTATTGTACTTATATTCTTACAACTTTTCTGTAAGTTTGGAATGATGTCAAAATTAAAATTACTTCCAAAATTCTCACTTTTTTTCTAAAATTAGATGGATATATATTTATTCAGGTTTTTAACCTTTCCTAGAAGATTGACAAATATTCACAAAATAAATTTATGTTTCTATTTGACTTTTATACCTGTCACCTAATTTCAAAGTCAGAATTTGATAAAATTATTTTGACAAGAGCATAAGGGACTATACATTAATTTGGTTTCTGATTATAGAGTCTTTTAATCCCAAACCCTTACCTTGCCCTTAATTTTTATTTCACAGACTAAGTTTGTGGTGAAGTGCAAAAATCCTTTTGTCATCCAGCTCGTTCTACTGATGTGCTTTTCTTCACACATCACCTTAGTCATTAAGTTTTTCTTTTTACCAATATTTTTTTTTCTCCAAGTTATTTGCATTTTCAGCCTCCAGTATAATTCTTCTGGTCAACTAATGGCACACAGTAAAATCCTGAGATTACCAGAAGTGAATGATTTCTGAATCGAGACTTTTTTAATGTAACATATATGTGAAATTAACCTTACCTTCTAGAAATTATGCACTTAGATATGGTGTCATTTTGTAACATTTAGGAAAACTAGCTTCGTTTTCCAGAATTGGAAACTCAAGCTGCAGGTGACAAGTGGCTAATCCTTTTGTAAGCGGTGAATCCAGAATGTAGACTTGCCTAGAATTGAGGTATTTTTATTTGTGGTGAATTCTGGCTGGTAGGCAGCTAAGTGTTCTTGTCAGAGCACCTGACCCCTCTGAGTCTGTTTTCTTTTTTTTTTTACATTATTTATTTATTTATTTCCCCCAAAGCCCCAGTAGATAGTTGTATGTCATAGTTGCACATCCTTCTAGTTGCTGTACGTGGGACGTGCCTCAGCATGGCCGGAGAAGCGGTGCGTCGGTGCGCCCCCAGGATCCGAACCCTGGCCGCCAGCAGCGGAGCGCGCGCACTTAACCACTAAGCCACGGGGCCGGCCCTGAGTCTGTTTTCTCATTCACAATATGATGCTCCCATTCGGCCTCCCTCAAGCTTTTTTTTTTTTTTTTTTTTTTTTGATTTTTATTGATATTTTAATGGTTTCTAACATTGTGAAATTTTGGGTTGTACATTTTTGTTTGTCCATCACCCCATATATGACTCCCTTCACCCCTTGTGCCCACCCCCCACCCCCACTTCCCGGGTAACCACAGTCCAGTTTTCTCTGTCCGTGTGTTGGTTTATGTTCCACATATGAGTGAGATCATACAGTGTTTGTCTTTCTCTTTCTGGCTTATTTCACTTAACATAATACGCTCCAGGCCCATCCATGTTGTTGCAAATGGGACGATTTTGTCTTTTTTTATGGCTGAGTAGTATTCCATTGTATATATATACCACATTTTCTTAATCCAATCGTCAGTCGAGGGACACTTAGGTTGCTTCCACTTCTTGGCTATGGTGAATAATGCTGCAATGAACATACTCCCTCAAGCTTTTGTTGTCAAACCCAAGCAAAGTGAAGTCGAGGGCAGTAATTGGAAAACTGTAAATGCTCTAGTGTCTCATCTTTCTTTTTCCTCTTTGTTAATAGCATTTTAAAAATTTTCCCAATTTAGTGCTAAACTATTTATCTTTTTATTGTTCCATTGCCACGTAATTCTTGAGCTTGATACACATGGTTATTTTTCATCTTTTTGATTAGTATTTTGGGTGAGGATTTGCTGCCAGTAATTTCAAACTGTTTTTAACTTTGTGGAGACAGTACACTCACCATGAAATCACTGGGGATTATAATCTATTTAGGATAATTTAATCTTTTGTTTTGCAGTCCCAGGCTGTCTAATCTTCCTGGCTGGTCCCTAAAGGATGGAAATGCTTTCTTGGACAAGGTAATGATTAACTGAAGTGTATCTACACCCAGTGGAAAGCCATCTTGTCATACTGGTGACACCTATAGTAATGTGACTTATGGGCTCGTGTTTTCCCCTGGGTATTCTTCCTAAAAAATCCCAAGATCAGTGTAGGGTCTTCATACTTGATGATGATTATTTTTAAGAGCCTTTTAGGGAATCTCATTGTTCAGATACTGGTCCAGTTTTTACATGTGTAAAAATCTAAGACCTTCTGCTGCAGATAGATTTTATCACCACAAAACGAAAACTGTTATTTTTAGAATTGTGATGAGAGTTTCAAAGGTGATGCTTATTAGAGAAGTCCATCCAGCTCACTTCATTTTGAGGCTGTGTAGACTATGACTGGAAGGAGTAAACTTTTTTTTTTTTTTTTAATAATATTAAAATCCTCACGTATGTGAGTTTTAAACTGCTTCTGTTAGGGGTTGGATCAGGAAAGCCTTTGTAAAAAAGTTTGGGTCTTATTCTTTGGGAGATGAGAGGCCATGGAAGGTTGCGGGAGGGCAGCGTCATCATCGTCTGACGGGATCACTTTGGCCACAGTTTGGAGAATAGACTGAGGAGCTGGGTGTTTAACTTCCCGGGCAGTGTGTTCTTGGGGGAGTGGGAGAGAAATATGTTCTTAGGTAAATTTGAGTAGAGGGCCTTCCAGCCTATGATCTGTGATTCCAGCCTTTTCTGGTAGCCTAGAATGGACAATCTTATAGGTTGTGAAAAAAGAACACAGTTCTAGGAATCTAAGATGTGGGGTCCTATTATGACTTCAATCACTGACTAACTAGGTAGGCCTAAAATAAATGACTTCAATTATTTTTTTTAAGGCTATTAAATTTTTGACATTAGATTGTCTTCACAGAATTTCCTTCCTCAGAACGGTATTTAGACAGTTAACTTATAAATGAGAGACCAAAGGTACAAAAAATGTTAAAACTATAATCTAGTCGAATTTTATACTTAAAAAATCATAGGTAAGGGAAGGTTAAAAACTGTAAAGCTCATCCATGCCGTTCTTAGTCCTCTAAATCATTCTTCCTCTCCCAAGTTTCACAATTAAAAGACTGAATAAGTTTAAAGATCCTTAAAACGATTCATCTGAATAAGGCATTTCCTTCCTGTAATAGATATTGTTAAAGAGGTGCTGTTTTTACAGAATTAATTCCTGTAACTGCACCCCAACCTCAAATGCAGCCAAATGCATAATTTGAAAGCAGATTTCCCTCATAGCTAAATGTAAAATTATGTGACATTCAGGAACCTGTGCACCTGATTTCAGCCTGACTCTCCTGCTGGCTGTAAATCATTGTTCCCTGAGAAAGGCTCAGAAGCATCGCATTACCAGTGCATTGTGAGCGAAATGGCTTGCATGTGTATGTGGGAGCATTTCATTAGAAGGGAGTGGTGAATAAAATACAGTGACATTGTAAGTGCGTAGAATGGCAAATATGCTTCTGCAGGCCAGGAAGGATGAGAGCCTCAGAGGAGGTTTTGTCATGTGAGGTAGACATGCCCTGATATGTGGCATTTGGGGGAAGAAGATTATATAGCCAATTTAAGACCAGGCAGAGCTTTGAAATTTCCCATGATTTGTCTTTAATCATTTTTAACCTCATCCTAAGGGAGTTGGGAGTCTTCTCCCATTAAACATAATTGCTCATTTGCTTTTAGCTGGCAGGTGCATTGTAATTAAGAATTGTTTTCAGTCTCTTTTTGGCTCAGCCTTTCGCTGGTTAAATTGTACTCATATAAGGAGAGGAACCAGAATTTACAGTGGAAGGCAAGAGGAGGGACTGTTCTGTCAAGGTTCTGATATGAGACTTGTAAAATTCAAAAGGAAAATAATATGTAGTTAATACTCTGTTTTCAGATAAGACTGAGAGTAAAATCATTCAGACTCAGATATATAAATATAGATATATATATGAATATATAGAAATAGTGACTAATGAAAACACGATGGAACAAAATTCTAACAGTATTTTTCTCTTTCTGGGAAGAGCAAACTGTGAACTAAGTTCTTTTACCAGTTTCGTTATAAAGTCACGGCTTTAACTTTGATGGAACAAAAAATCCTCCATAAATTTCAGTTTAAAGTGTCAGTGAGGGAAGACAGCAACTCTAGTGGCCTTATAGCAGACTCTGTTGGTGGCCCACTCATGTGTCTTCAGTGTCCTGTGTCATAATTCCAGCTGCCAAATACCTGTGTGGATTGGCAGGAGAGTTTTTTCCTGAAACTGCACAGAATGCAGGAGTTGCTATATGAATATCCCAGATCCCTTGCCCTTGGATAGAATAACTCCAAGGTGTATGTTTTCCACCATTTCTCAGAGCTTCCCCGTGGGAATAAGTCCCAGTTGCCCACAGTGGTGTGTAGCTCAATAACATAGCCATTGTCAGCCACCTTCCTTTCCCTTTATCGCTTGCCCATCCTCCTGCTGTTTTTTGAGCACCTCCCATATAAGCTTGTACCCACCCTTTTCTCAGGGTCTGTCCATGAGGGAATCCAAACTAAGATAGGCATATTAAATATGGTAGGTCACAGGCAGAGCGGGGAATTGTACTATGTTTCTTTCTTTATAAGTATACGTTTTCTTTTGAATGAATACGTTTGATTTATAATCCCAAATAAATTGTATGTTCTGCAAGGACAAAGATCATATTCATGAAGATGATGGTGGTGGTGGTGGTGGCATTTAATCTCTACGCTCTACATCTCCCTCCTCACTTGTCTTTTGCCCCTCAGCCTTTGGTAGGAGGAGAAAGAGGCTCTAAATCATTTGTCTAGGGCCAGGACTCCTATCCTGATTGCATAACAAAAACACTGGAGGTGCTTGTTATAAATACAGGTTCCATGGCCTCATCGCCAGAGTTTCTGATCCTTTAGGTCTTAGATAGGGCCCAGGAATCTTGACTTCCTTCAGTATTCCCAGATCATTCTGATGTTGCTGGTGTGGTCTATGTAACCATTATCTGGAAAGCATTAGATCATGAATTATGGAAGCAGCATGTGTCCGTGTATGGCTTCCTCGAAGAGGCATCAAGAAATGTGCATTCAAGTCCTGAGTCAGCTGTGAACCAGCATTTTTTATCCTGAATAAGACACTTAGGGGCCGGCGCCGTGGCTTAGCGGTTAAGTGTGCGCGCTCCGCTGCTGGCGGCCTGGGTTTGGATCCTGGGCGCGCACCGACGCACCACTTCTCCGGCCATGCTGAGGCCGCGTCCCACATACAGCAACTAGAAGGATGTGCAGCTATGACATACAACTATATACTGGGGCTTTGGGGGGAAATAAAATAAATAAATAAAATCTTAAAAAAAAAAAAAAAAAAAGACACTTAGCCTCCCTGAGTCTAAACAGGGAACAGTTGGCCTAAATGACCTACTTTCCTTCCAACTCAAGCAGTCTGTGATTCTTCGTGGTAAGTTTGGTTTGGGAATGAAATTTCTTTGGTGCTGTATATATTGGATATCTCTTCCAAGAATTTTTTCTTTTCATTTCTTTTAGGAGCTAAAGGAATGCTCGGGTCATGTATTTGTAGATTCCGTGCCTGAATTCTGCTTACCAGAGGTAAGATTAAAGTGAATCTTATCGTAGAAACAAAGCATATTTTGTCATCTCTCAAAATGAAGTCAAGAAATAATTTTAAGGAGCTTAGCTTCCTGTTTTCAAATTGAAATGAATCTGTTATTCCAGGTATATTGTTATGCAGCTAAAATACGATCATTTAGGAGCTTTTTATATTGTCTGTAAATCATTTAAGTCACTCTCTTCTTCCTAGGCTTAGCTCTTTCTATAATCCCCACTGACACTTGTACTAGGGCATAGTTTTGAGCAGGGTAAAGAAATAACTCAAGCCTTTCAGTTTTGTCATATAACGCCTTTGTCTTAGGTTAGCCATACTTTTCCTGGTCTTGCTTACAGTGGGTAATTGGGAATTGCTATTATTGAGCCAATGCCATAAACTGTAAAAATTCTTGTTGACCTGAAATGCCATATTGAATATTACTTGAAATTTATGGATTCTGAACCTTGTCATGGATATCTTTTGCTTACATATTATTATTACAGTGAGACTTGTAAGAATTTGAGGCCAATTTCATCATTTTAAAGGAAATGAAGACCAGTTTCCATTAGTTTTAAAGGAAACTAATCTCAGCTGACAGGCCTAATCCCCAGAGTGGCCTACATGGAGTTCTCAGGAGAAGATAAAGTGTAGGAAAGCCAGTTAGTTAGTCCAGGGTTCCCGAGGAAAACAATGAGAAGCTACCATCCTCTTCTTTCCATGCGCCCAGCAGATTACAGAGACTGTAGAAAATACTTTCACAATTCAGTGACAAAGAGAAAAGAAAATTTAGAGTGCTGTTTCTCTTATTTTTGTCCTCTCTTCCTCCCTCTTTTTCTTTTCAACACTTTCTTTGCTACTCTGTAGATAAACCTTTTTTCTCTCTTTGAAGTATGTGTATGTGCCCTTTTGGGGTACCAGAGCAAAAGAGAGGAAGGACATGATAATTGAAGGTGGCAGATAAGAGAGAAAGTTGAGATAAAATACTAAGGACAAGGGTGAAGGTAGAGAGTTACCAACAATCCTGAGCTCCCCCTAACTGCTATTAAAATCTTTTTGTCATCTTCACGTGTCATTTAGGAATTGGTGGGGCAGTTCCCCATCTGTTCAAAGATTACTAATCTCAGATGCTACATTTATTTTCAGTTTGCTACATATGGCACTGACTGCTGCAACCTTCAGTTTATGGACAACGATGTAGTATTTATGATTTGGTGTTCTGATGACTTTCTGACTTGCTTCATAGAGTACTAAACTTTGAAATTAGACAGTTACCGTTTCACAGTTCACGTTTTGCCGAGCTAAGGGATTATTGATATATTTAGGGTTCTAGAGCCATGTAAGGTTTTTCAACTTGTGTCATAGTTTGTAGTTTATGTCAAGTTAGTCGCTATTTTAAGTAATAGAGCTAGGGCATTTTATGGTCGGGAGAAAACAGGAGAATCAGAAAATCAAGAGAAAGGGACTTAATGCAGTCCAGTCTTCACTGACTTGTGGGTGAGCCAGACAGACCTAATCCCAGTTCTCATGGAATTTATGATCTGGTGCAACTACCTTAAATATCTTTGTATAAGGTCTAGGACAGTATAGTAAGCAACCAATAAATTATCGTTGTTTTAGCTCAATTCATGGTCTGTAGAATCCAAGTGTCTACATACAACAAGTTTAAAATTAAAATAATCTTTATTGGATTTCACTGAGTTAAAGTATGTGAATAAATATATAAATGTGAGTATATATATGTAGTTTGGATGTTAAATTTATTTCTCAGAGGAAAAATGTTTATGTAAGCACTCGATATATATACAGACAAAAAATATATATATATATATATTTTTTCTTCTAGCTGTTCTCACCAAATTTCTCGTCATTCTAGACTCTGTGGGCTTATTCTTATATATTAAAGAGAAATTTCAAATATCGTCACCCAGTTTCGATATGTGAGAGGGAAGGTGAGGGGATGCTTTTGAGCTTTATTGTTGCTTCAACTGTCATTCCATTGTTTTCTTCTGGATCTGTCACTCTGCTACTGTGTCTTAATTTCCTTATTTGTTTAAAAATGGTTCTAGAGCCAGCCCTGGTGGTCTAGTGGTTAAGACTCAATGCTCTCACCACTGCAGCCCAGGTTCCTTTCCCGGTCTTGGAACCACACCACCCATCTATCAGTTGTCATACTGTGACGGCGGCTCACCTAGAGAACTAAAACTGACAACTAGAATACCCAACCATGTACTGAAGCTTTAAAAGAAAAAAGAAAAAAATAAATGGTTCTAGAGAGGTAGCAGGAAATAGGACCAGCAGAATATTACATGACCCTTCATTTTGAGGACCGTGTCATGGAAGTGCATTGCACAACATGGAGTTAAGGGTGGTGTAAATTAGATATTATTGGCACTAGGCATTTTATTCACACAGATTGCCATTGCCCTAGCAGTGAGTGGCTTCTGACCTCTAGTCTACATGCTGTGCTCAGGAGCTGATTATGCCTTGGCAGCTTTATTAAATTAACTTATTTTATATGTAGAGTCACTCAACCAGAAAATACCCACAGCCAAAATGGCACACTGTCTCTATCATTTGCAAAGATGGCACAGACATCTTTGTTACTTCTTCTCTGTGGAGGACGTATTAGCTCAACGACTCATTCTGCTAACTAAAACACTTCCTTGACTTACTCCATGCTGTCTTTAGTGCACCATACAGGTTCCCAGAGGTGACTTCTGTGAGGGAGAACTCAGTGATTGAGATGATGTCTCTGAACCATAATGTCTCACTTTTCCCCACAGAGGGTGCTGCTCATAATGATGCATTCCTCCAACAACAGTACACCAAGGCCTGTTATGTACTGGCTACCACAGCTGGGAGGGGATAGAGATGAGTCACACAGGATTCTTGACTTCAGAGACATTTAATATTTGAGGAACAAAGTTATGCTTTGAGGTGCCTTGGTACAGAATAATAACTGCCATTAGAGAGATATACATAAAGTGCCTTGGGAATCCTGAGGAAGAAGTGGTTTCTTTCATCTGGAAAAATCAGAAAGGCTTAATGGAAGAAGAAAATTGAGCCTTAAAAGACAGGTAGAACTTAAATTTATGGGGAAAACATTTGCTTCTGCTAAAAGAGTTTTCATAAAATTTACTAAACATGGGTAGCATTTTCCCTCACCTGCCAACCTGTCTTTGCCCTTTTCACATGACCTTAATAATGGAGTAAAGGGTAGATTTGGGTTTAAGATTAGGGTAGAATATGAGAGTATAATTTCCTTTTATGACTCTGCCACTACAGTATTTTGGCTTTATATCCAGCACTAGTGGTCAAAAGTTACCTCAAAAAAAAATTGTCTCCCACATTTGACTTTTGAAGAGCTGGTTTCTGCGTGCTGCACACTCTGTTCCCAGTAACCCATAGCAGTGGTGCATTACATTATAGTTCCCCTCACAGCTTATATTGTGCTCTCTCTGCTTCATGTTACCTGGTTTCACTTGCCAGGCAGCAGCTGCTGAAGTGTCCTGTTGTCATTTGTCCTCGTTTGTCTAACTCAGAACTTTGTTTTAGTAAAATCAGAACGCTATTGATGGACTGGCTGCATTCTCGTTTTTAGCCATCCTGTCCTGCTATTTAATGTCAATATTAGGAAATATACTAAAATGAGAAAATAGAAGTGTTGCAGGAAAGGCATCATTATTCTGTAGTACAAAGGCTACTTCTCTGCATCTTGACAACATCATTTTTCAGTCAAATCATGTTGATCTGTGTGCCCTGAACAGATATGTATCATTCCCTCCCCTTTCTTTTCAGACCGAGCTAATAGATCTGTCTACGGTAGATGTGATCCTCATCTCTAACTATCACTGCATGATGGCACTGCCCTACATCACTGAGCACACTGGTTTCACGGGCATGGTATATGCTACAGAGCCTACCGTTCAGATCGGCAGGTGAGCGTTATTTATTCTTATCCCATTAGAATGTGGCTGGAGAACTTCCTTCAGTGGTGACTGTTTAATAGATTTTGTGCCAGGTATTTCTTTCTGAGCAGCTGACCCAAAGAATAGGCAGGAATAGACAACTCTCTAGATAAAACAAATATTCACTGGAATTGCCTAGAGATTGATACTGTGAAAATTCCTCATTAGTCTTTTTTTTTATTGATGTTTTAATAGTTTTTAACATTGTGAAATTTTGGGTTGTACATTTTTGTTTGTCCGTCACCATATATATGACTCCCTTCACCCCTTGTGCCCACCCCCCACCCCCACTGCCCCTGGTAACCAAAATACAGTTTTCTCTGTCCATGTGTTGGTTTATATTCCACATATGAGTGAGATCATACAGTGTTTGTCTTTCTCTTTCCGGCTTACTTCACTTAACATAATACCCTCCACGCCCATCCATGTTGTTGCAAATGGGACGATTTTGTCTTTTTTTATGGCTGAGTAGTATTCCATTGTATATATATACCACATTTTCTCGATCCAATTATCAGTCAAGGGACACTTAGGTTGCTTCCACTTCTTGGCTATGGTGAATAATGCTGCAATGAACATAGGGGTGCATAAGCCTCTTTGGATTGTTGATTTCAGGTTCGTTGGATAGATTCCCAGTAGTGGGATGGCTGAATCATAGGCATCTCTATTTTTAATTCTTCGAGGAATCTCCATACCATTTTCCATAGAGGCTGCACCAGTTTGCATTCCTACCAGCTGTGTATGAGGGTTCCTGTTTCTCCACATCCTCTCCAACATTTGTTGTTTTTTTGTCTTGGTGATTATAGCCATTCTAACAGGTGTGAGGTGATATCTTAGTGTTGTTTTGATTTGCATTTCCCTGATGATTAATGATGTGGAACATCTTTTCATGTGCCTATTGGCCATCTGTATATCTTCTTTGGAGAAATGTCTGTTCATTTCCTCTGCCCATTTTTTGATCGGGTTGTGTGTTTTTTTGTTGTTCAGTTATGTAAGTTCGTTATATATTATGGAGATCAACCCCTTGTCAGAAGTATGTTTTGCAAATATTCTCTCCCAGCTGGTGGGTTGTCTGTTCATCTTGATTCTGGTTTCGTTTGTCTTGTAGAAGCTCTTTAATCTGATAAAGTCCCACTTGTTTATTTTTTCTTTAGTTTCCCTAGTCTGGGTAGGCATGTCATCCAAAAAGATTCCTTTATGACCAATGTCAAATAGTGTGTTGCCTATATTTTCTTCTATGAGTTTTATAGTTTCAGGTCTCACCTTCAGGTCTTTGATCCATTTTGAGTTAATTTTTGTGAATGGGGATGGCAGATGGTCCACTCTCATTCTTTTGCATGTGGCTGTCCAGTTTTCCCAACACCATTTATTGAAGAGACTTTCCTTTCTCCATTGTATGTTCTTGGCTCCTTTGTCGAAAATTAGCTGTCCGTATATGTGTGGCTTTATTTCTGGGCTTTCAGTTCTGTTCCATTGATCTGTGTGTCTGTTTTTGTACCAGTACCATGCTGTTTTGGTTACTGTTGCTTTGTAGTACATTTTGAAGTCAGGTATTGTGATGCCTCCTGCTTTGTTCTTTTTTCTTAGGATTGCTTTAGCTATTCGGGGTCTTTTGTTGCCCCATATGAATTTTAGTATTCTATTTTCTATTTCTGTGAAGAATGTCATTGGGATTCTGATTGGGATTGCATTGAACTTGTAGATTGCTTTAGGTAATATAGACATTTTAACTATGTTTATTCTTCCAATCCACGTGCATGGGATATCTTTCCGTTTCTTTATGTCATCATCGATTACTTTCGATAATGTCTTGTAGTTCTCATTGTATAGGTCATTCACCTCCTTTGTAAGATTTATTCCTAGGTATTTTATTCTTTTTGATGTAATTGTAAATGGTATTATCTTTCTGAGCTCTCTTTCTGTTAGTTCATTATTAGCATACAGAAATGCAACTGATTTTTGTAGATTGATTTTGTACCCTGCAACTTTGCTGTAGTTGTTGATTGTTTCTAACAGTTTTCCAACAGATTCTTTAGGGTTTTCTATATATACAATCATGTCATCTGCAAATAGTGAGAGTTTCACTTCTTCGTTACCTATTTGGATTCCTTTTATTCCTTTTTCTTGCCTAATTGCTCTGGCCAAAACCTCCAGTACTATGTTGAACAGGAGTGGTGAGAGTGGGCAGCCCTGCCTCGTTCCTGTTCTCAGAGGAATGGCTTTCAGTCTTTCCCCGTTGAGTATGATGTTAGCTGTGGGTTTGTCATATATGGCCTTTATTATGTTGAGGTACTTTCCTTCTATTCCCATTTTATTGAGAGTTTTTATCATAAATGGATGTTGTATCTTGTCAAATGCCTTCTCTGCGTCTATTGAGATGATCATGTGGTTCTTATTCTTTGTTTTGTTGATGTGATGTATCACGTTGATTGATTTGCGGATGTTGAACCATCCCTGCGTCCCTGGTATAAGACCACTTGATCATGATGTATGATCTTTTTAATGTATTGCTGTATTCAGTTTGCCAATATTTTGTTGAGGATTTTTGCATCAATGTTCATCAGCGATATTGGCCTGTAATTTTCTTTCTTTGTATTGTCTTTGTCTGGCTTTGGTATCAGGGTGATGTTGGCCTCGTAGAATGATTTAGGAAGTGTTCCATCTTCCTCTATTTTTTGGAATAGTTTGAGAAGGATGGGTATTAAATCTTCTTTGAATGTTTGGTAAAATTCACTGGAGAAGCCATCTGGTCCTGGACTTTTATTTTTTGGGAGGTTTTTGATTACTATTTCAATCTCTTTACTTGTGATTGGTCTATTCAGATTCTCCATTTCTTCTTGGTTCAGTTTTGGGAGGTTGTATGTGTCTAAGAATTTATCCATTTCTTCTAGATTGTCCAATTTGTTGGCATATAATTTCTCATAGTATTCTCTTATAATCCTCTGTATTTCCGTGGTATCCGTTGTAATTTCTCCTCTTTCATTTCTAATTTTATTTACTTGAGCCTTTTCTCTTTTGTTCCTAGTAAGCCTGGCTAAGGGTTTGTTGATTTTGTTTATCTTCTCAAAGAACCAACTCTTTGTTTCATTAATCCTTTCTACTGTTTTTTTGGTCTCAATTTCATTTATTTCTGCTCTGATTTTTATTATTTCTCTCCTTCTGCTGACTTTGGGCTTGTTTGTTCTTCTTTTTCTAGCTCTGTTAGGTGTAATTTAAGGTTGCCTATTCGAGCTTTTTCTTTTGTTTGTTAAGGTGGGCTTTTATCGCTATGAGTTTCCCTCTCAGGACCGCTTTTGCTGCATCCCATATGGTTTGGTATGGCATATTTTCATTTTCGTTTGTTTCCAGATAGTTTTTGATTTCTCCTTTATTTTCATCAATGATCCACTGGTTGTTCAGTAGCATGTTGTTTAATCTCCACATTTTTGTCACTTTCCCAGTTTTTTTCCATGCTTCATTTCCAGTTTCAAAGCATTATGGTCTGAAAAGATGCTTGTTATGATTTCAATCTTCTTAAATTTATTGAGGCTTGCCTTGTTTCCCAACATATGGTCTATCCTTGAGAATGTTCCATGGGTGCTTGAGAAGAATGTGTAGTCAGCTGTTTTTGGATGGAGGGCTCTGTATATGTCTACTAGGTCCTTCTCGTCCAGTTTTTCATTTAAGTCTACTATTTCTTTATTGACTTTTTGTCGGGATGATCTATCCATTGATGTAAGTGGGGTATTAAGATCCCGTACTATTATTGTGTTGTTGTTAATGTCTCCTTTTAGGTTTGTTAATAGTTGCTTTCTGTACATTGGTGCTCCTATGTTGGGTGCATATATATTTAAAAGTGATATGTCTTCTTGGTGGAGTGTCCCTTTTATCATTATATATTTCCTTTCTTTGTCTGTCTTAACCTGTTTTATCTTGAAGTCTACTTTGTCTGATATAAGTATGGCGACACCTGCTTTCTTTTGTTTGCCATTAGCTTGGAGTATTGTCTTCCATCCTTTCACTCTGAGCCTGTGCTTGTCTTTAGAGCAGAGATGTGTTTCCTGGAGGCAGCATATTGTTGGGTCTTGCTTTTTAATCCATCCTGCCACTCTGTATCTTTTGATTGGAGAGGTCAATCCATTTACATTTAGGGTAATTCTTGATATATGAGGGCTTAATGTTGCTGTTTTGTCACTTATTTTCTGGTTCTTTTGCGTTTCCTTTGTTTCTTGTCCCATTTGTTTCGGACTGCCAATTCAGTTTGGTGGTTCTGTCTTATGACTCTTCTAGTTTTCTCTTTGTTTATCATATGTGATTTTGTTTTGATTATTTGTTTAGTGGTTACCTTGAGGTTTGTGTAGAAAATCTTGTGTATGAGATAGTCCATTATCTGATGGCCTCCTATTTCCTTATACTAAGTCAATTCAGTCACTTTCCTTTTCCCCTTCTCAGTCGTTCTTGTTATACCTTATTCTATCTTGTGTTGTGGCTGTGTGTTTACAGTGATGAGGTTAAATTTATTTTTGGTGAATTCCTTCCTTTGATCTTTGATTTTGGTATTTAAGTGGTTGCTAACCTATTCCGGTAAAGATCTACTATTTTTCTGAGTTTATCTACCTATTTTTCTCCTTGCTCCAAGCTTTGTATTCCCTTTCTCGTCTTTTTTTCAGGTCTGAGGGCCTTCTTGAGTATTTCTTGTAGTGGGGGTCTCGTGGCCATGAATCTCCCTTAGCTTTTGTTTATCTGGGAGAGTTACTATTTCTCCATCATGTTTGAAGGATATTTTTGCTGGATAGAGTATTCTTGGCTGAAAGTTTTTGTCTTTCAGTATTTTGAATATATCATTCCAGTCTCTCCTAGCCTGTAAAGTTTCTGTTGAGAAATCCACCGAGAGCCTGATGGAACTTCCTTTGTACGTTATTTTTTGTTTTTGTCTAGCTGCCCTTAATATTGTTTCTTTGTCATTGACCCTGGCTAGCCTTACCACTGGGTGTCGTGGAGTGGGCCTTTGCCTGTTGACATATTTAGGTGACCTGTTGGCTTTGCTTACTGGTATTTCCTGCTCCTTCGCCAGATTTGGGAAATTCTCAGCTATTAGTTCCTTGAATAGGCTCTCTGTTCCTCTTCCCCTCTCTTCTCCCTCAGGAATACCTATAATTCTTATGTTACATTTCCTAATACAGTCAGATATTTCTCAGAGACTTTCTTCATTTCTTTTTAGTCTTAGTTCTCTCTCCTCTTCCATCTGGAGCTATCTGTATTTCTGTCCTCTAAAATGCTAATTCTTTCCTCCATATTGTCAGCTCTGTTCTTTAAAGATTCCAGATTCTCCTTTATCGCCTCCATTGTGTTCTTCATCTCCATCAGCAGTGATTGGTTTTTCTTTATGATTTCAATCTCTTTTGTGAAGAAACTCCTAATCTCATTGAATTGTTTGTCTGTGTTGTCTCGTATTTCGTTGAGTGTTTTTATGATAGCTATTTTGAAATCTCTGTCATTTAGGTTATGGATTTCTGTGTCTTCAGGGTTGGTTTCTGGGTGCTTGTCATTTTCCTTCTGGTCTGGTGATTTCATGTATCTTTGCATTGTGGTTCCTGTGTTGGCTTTGTTTTTCCTCATCCTGGAAATCTCTGGTTGTCATTTCTACCCGCCACCAGTGTGTGGGGGTAAATGGCTGTGTAATCTGAGCCTCCTGCGCTCTGCCCGGGCTGTTCGCTGCGATCCGCGGGTCGCTTGGTCTGGTCTGGTCAGCTGAGCTGCAGGGTCTGGTTTGCGGGGGCAGGGGGGGGCTCTCTCTTTTGCCCTCTGGGTCCCTGGCGTGGGGGGCTTCTCGTTCGCCCCTCATTGTCTGCTCTCTGAGGTGTTCAGATGTTCATGGTGCCCCTGTAGCAGTTCTGAGTCCTCTGTGTGGGAGTTTCCCACTGGCTGAGAGCGCAAAGAGCTACGGTTTCCCCACAGAGGGCTGCCCCTGCCCCCTCTCTGGGAGCCACAGCGACCGGGATCACTAATCTGATGGGGAGGGAGAGGAGTTCTCCTTACCTCTCCCCACTTCCTCTGGGGGCCCAGCACAGTCCACTCTCAGATGTGTGGCAGTGTGGATCTTTCCGATCTTGCTTTTCACTGTCTAGGATTCCATTGTTGGTCTGTGACTGTTCCTTTTGTTGTATCGGGTGAAGAGTTTACAGGAAAGCTCACTCCGCCATGACGCTGACGTCACCCATTAGTCTTGTTTTTTTGTTACAAAAACTAGAAGGAGTTTGCAGAGACATCTCCTCTGTGCAGATGATACTAATTAGGGGAGGTAACATTTAATAAGATGCCACAAAGATGCAATGCAAAGAGCTTCAGGAGAAAGGAACATAGCATATTTAAGAAGAGAAGCAGAAATTTTATTACTTTGCTTTCAAAATATCCCCCCCTTTTTGATTTAGTGCAGACTATAAATGGAGACAGCTTGTAGAAAACAGGATGAGTAATTAGATGGTTAAGTTGTCTGTACTGTTGACCGAGTGAAACTCAGGACTCCAACGAGTGAAAACCGCAGAGCCTTCCTCTGACTCTGAGAATGCTCTGCCCTTTCTTCCTCTGGTCCTCCCAAGCCTTCGTGATCCAGGTGGTTGCTGCAAGTAACTGTAGCATCATTTAGTGAGAAAGAAACTATATGAAGAAAATTACCCCAGAAAAAAGAATTGTGTTGAATTAAAGTAACAAGTATGGTGTAAGGTGAAACCATCAAGACCCAAAATATGGGATCTAGGTGTCGATATAGACTGTGATCTTTGGGTTTTAGTGTCTTACAGAAGTCCAACAAGATAGAATTACCAGAAATGAAACGAAATATGTCCTTGTTTTTATGTCAAGTCACATTACCTGCAGTGTGTACAGAAAAACCTAAGGGATCTGAGGAAGAGACATTATAAAAAAGTAAAGCACTCAAGATGATGGGTCATTTTCAATGAAAGGATAAGCTGAAAACATTAGACTCTAGTCTAAAAAAGTTTGAGTATGGATGCACCACATTGGTCTCCTGAAAGCTATGGTAAGAATGATAATGACTTTGGAACCCAGATCTTAGAATGCTGGAACTAGTACTGCTCCTTCAGGATGAAAGGAGGAGATGGTATTAGTAATAAATAAATAAATGGAAATGAAATGAAGTTGTTCACCATTAAAATGCTAGTAAATTTATGGCTTACCGTATCTGTATTTTGATTGGGAGAGGGTTTAAGTCAATATGGATCATCTATACTGGATTATGAAAGGGAATTCAAGATGTTGAAAATCTGTTGCTAGCTTTTTGGTCATCCTCTAGCCATTCAGGATTCTAACAGTTCTCTGTCCCTTATATTCCTCAGAGCATGTGGAGCCTTGATCCAATTGAGTGAGGCATTTCTTAGATGCCGTCAGTTGTGGCTCTGTAGTCGTAATCCATCTTGTGATCTGCAGAGCCTGTCCTTTTGCAGGTCCTTGAGTTAGGTTTTTAGGAGTAGTCCTTAGAGTATTCTTCCACATGGAATTTTGTTAATTCCTAAAACACACGTCAAGAAAATTTATTTTACCAGTTTAAAATGTCCACTTAATATTGTCATTAAGAAAACAACCCTACCTCCACCCCTGCCACCACCAAAATCAGGTACTTCACAGTCGTTTAACTTTTTCTCCTTTCGTATTTTTAGTTACCTTAAGACAGAGATCTTAAAAGTGAGAGTTAAACCGTAGGCTTATATATTTCAGTGTTTAGAGACAAGAAACATGCCAGACTTGTTTTAAAGGTGAATTAAATCATTTACATTCAGAATTTTTAACATGGAATTTAATGAGAAGGCTAGGTCTTTGTTCCACATTATGTAAAATGGTACCCAAGTTTATATGCAAAAGAGCGAAACGTGATTGGGAAGGGGGAAGGTGGACAAACCCATTTCTCTTGGCTACAGTGTTACTGTGTGGTGTTTTTCTAATTATTTTATGAGTGTTCATCACTTTTTTTGTTTAAACTCAGGCTTCTCATGGAAGAGCTGGTGAATTTCATTGAAAGAGTGCCCAAGGCTCAGTCTGCCTCCTTGTGGAAGAACAAGGATATTCAGCGGTGAGCAATAGGCCTGTCTATTCCCTTGACAGGAGAGCCTTAAGCTTTGCAAAACAGTCTCATTTGTTTTATTTTATGCTTAAACGTTTATACTGTTAGAACAAAAGATTCTCTTTTCTCTATTTTATGTAAGAGTTATGTTTGATTCAACCATCATATTTTGAGAGAAAATCATGCCATGTGCAAGATACTATGCTGGGTCTGGGAGTTTTTAAAAATTAGTGAAATAGTTAGCTCTACCTTTCAGGTGCTCAGGGGTTAATGAGAAATCAGGAAAACAGGTAAATTACAATCTTGGGTGGCATGTATTATAAGAGATGCTTGATCACAGTGGTGTAGGTACTCAGAAAATGAAGAACACTCTCTGCTTAGGGAATCTGAGGAGGACATTCCTTAGGAGGTGACAATTAAGGTGGGTCTTGGAGGAAGAAAAGGACTTTTCCAGCTAGAAAAGGTCAGGAAGTGGGGTCCAGACACAGCATCATAAGATATAGTATATTCAGGGAACAGTGAGAAATTCAGGGTGAATTAGAATGGGTAGAATAAAGAGGTGAAAGATGAAACTAGAGAGGTACATTGGAGCGAGATAATGAAGAATCTAATGTATAAAGTTTGAATTTTATATTATTGCAAGTGGGAAGTCCATCAATGTAGTTTTATAAGGAAGAGAATAATGTGATCACATTTTTGTTTTGGGAAAGTAACACTGGGTGCAGTGTGGAAGATGAATGTGAGTGCAGAGATGGGGGCAGGAAGTGGTAGGACTGTTTCAGAAACCCAGGGGAGAGAACAAAGGCCTGAACTAAGGCAGTAGCAATGAGCATGAAGAGTCTAATGTAAAAGAAATTTCTGAGATAGAATTTAAAAGAATTGGTAAGAATTGTGACAGAGGCTGTGAAGTTGTAATTAGGAAGTTCAGAGGAGAACTGAGTGGAAGCCAAGGTAAAAAGGAAGTTTCCCAAAACCCGGGCTTGTCAGTGGTATCAGATGCCGCAGAAATGTCGTGATGGAGATGAGGCCTCTGGTTATGGAAATCCCAGAGAGGTTAGTTTCAGTAGAGCACTAGGATCAGCTTATAAGAGGTGAAGTAAATAGAAATATAATAGAGGAGGCAAGGAGACAGCTTGATTCTACTTTCATGCTCTCATATTTAATTGGCAGTGGAGGACACCAGTCAGTCTTAACATACTGCAGTCTCTCTAACCCTACCAACTGCTGCCCTCACCTCCAGGCACCACAGGAGTCCCAGCCTTCCAGACCTAGCATCCAGAGTTGGGAGTAAAAACTCATTTTGTGACATAAGTAGCGCATGTTCCATATGCTCCTACCCAAGTCTGCTCTTTTCTAGTTACATTGCCACTGAGTTCTCATGCGCTCTAGGTCAGTGATTTGTTAGCCATCTGGTTATCTAAACTTTAGACTTAGTATTTGTGAATATTGTTTCTACAAGAATTTGTACGTGTAGCTAAGAGAATATGCTTTTATACTATAACTGTTTGAGACTTTGACCATGGGAGTCTCCCCTAGGCATTCCTTTGTATACATGTTATTTATTTTATTTAACTTATATAGCACTTGCTGTGTGTCGGACATTATTCTCAATGTTTTGATTCATTTAATTCTTTAACATTGTCTTTTACAGAAGAGAAAACAGGCACAGATAGGTTAACTAACTTGCTCAAGGTCACCCAACTGGTGAGCGGTAGGATTTGGATTCAAACGTAGGCAGTCGGGCTGGTCTGGTTCCACAGTCCGTGCTCTTAACCTTTGTGCTGGGCCACCTCTTGGGCACACACACGCCTCTTCTCGTGTGCATGTGAGCCCCCTCTCATGTGACGGGAGGAGGAAGAATGTTTAACTGTGCACATTTTCTCCTATGTTTTATGGATTTTCTTTATGTCTCTATTTCCCTGATTGGGGATGTGATGTCTGTATGGCTTCACGTTAGAAAATGTTTTCTGGACGCGCACACATCTGGGTGTTCTGTATGTAACATGAATTGCTTCCTTGATCTGACCGCCCTACCCAATTAGTACAGGGTCCCCTCCCCTCCTCATTTGCATTCCTGTTCTCAGCTCCCTTTCCTCCTGCCCATTGCTATTTCTCCTTTCCCTTTTCTTTCTCCCATGTGCCCACTGGACCACATTGGACCCAGTTCTCTGTATCTCCCTCCTTAGAAACCTTAGGACTTTGTTTTCTTTCCCCATGGAACACGTACACCTTTGGCTTCCCTTACTTCCTCCTTTTAAATTTATACCCTTTATAATATTCTGCCACAAATAGTTTTGGCACACCAGAAATGATGTTCAAAGGTCACCGTTTCCTGACTCTCAAGTCCTGGGCCAAGTCTTAGGAAGTTCCAAGTCCTTATTTTGCCTTTTCTTCTGTGACCTTGGGTGGAGTCCCTGGCAGTTTTCCTTTACCTCCCATTCTTTGTAAAATACAAGGTAACTGGCTCACAAAAGAAATGCCATTGTATACTAGGCAGAAAGGTGAGGAACTTGAAGGAGCAGAGGGCTAGGGAGGAGCTGAAAGTTATTTTGTAAGATACTTAGGAAATCTCCCTTTTTAAAAAAGTGCTAGTTGAAATAAAACCTTGAATTTGCTATCTCGCCACCTGGTGGGCAAAAATCAGAAACTGTTGAAAGCACTTGGTAGAGGAGCAAAGAGAATAGTTTGCAATATTAGCAAAGACAATATTTCATTATTTCCTGTATTGTGACCATATTTCTGGTCCTGGTCAAGTATTTTGTTTTGTCTTTTGAGTGTGAGATGAGCCATTGTTATTGACAGAGAAAGAGAAGAGTCTAATTATTGGAAAGAGTATGCTGAGGTGTTAGACAAACCAAAAAAGCTGTGTCCTCTTTTTCTTCTCGATAGACTCAGCATAAATGTTAGAAGCGGTAGAAAAATTTGAAGAGTTCTTTTGAAGTATTCACCTAGAATCTAACCTTGGGCCAGAATACTAAAAGTGCATCATTAGGGCAACATTTGTGCTGAAGGATTAACGTCACTTGTAAATTTCTGTCACAAGCCAGTTGATATCTAATGTCCCAAAGTACTGTGACTTACTGTATTGAGAAACACTGTTTTTTGCTGTCTGCTACATTAACATTTTTCCCAAGTGATATGGGCTGTGTCTTTTCTTTATTTCTTCGTTCTTTTTTTTTTTTTTCTTTAATTCCTGCGCTCTCCTTGTCCAGTTCCTCTAAAGTAGGGTCACAAACTCAGATGCCTCCAGGGATGGAGAAGATAATAGGAGTGAGGTGGATTGCCAAGAACTATGGACCAGCGACCACACCCCTCTGAAGGGGCAGCCAACACTCAACTTCGGCAGATTGTGGCCATATGGGAACGTGAGCCCGTCGCTGCCAAATCTTCCTTTTCTTAAGAGAGGCTCAAAATCTGGATGTTCTAAATGTGATTTTTTAAAATCTTTTTAAAATATTGGCTCACACATTAAAATAAAATCCTGTGTGATCCAAGCAAAACACCTCAGTGAGTTGGATTTGAGCCTCAAGCCCCCAATTTTTGACTTATACTTAAACCTTATACTGTCAGTCTCTTCATTAAGTGCCAAAAATTAATGCATCTTAGTAGCTTAAGTTACTAATAAGACCATCAACTAAAGAAAACAGTAAATTAAAATCTTTCCAACTCATTGGTCAAAGGAATCTGACAAATTCCCTTAAATCATTTGAAGTTAGTTTGAATCAGCATTTGATTTAGTATTGGTATGTATAACAAAAAAAAAACAATTACTCTTGCTTGTTGGCAGCTGTCTGACTTCCTGCCTCAGTTGACACTGCTCTTTGAGATTTATTTAGAAGTGAGCCATCCTTCTTCCTCATTTTGACGTTGCAGTTTATTCTTCTTGAAAAAGAGATTTTGAAGAGTTGGAAAAGGAGAATCCCTTGCAATATAATTCTTGAGTCTCTGACTTTCCTACACTCACTTCAAAGTTTAATTTCTTAATGGGAAAATTTAAAGCAAAATATTCTACTTAAGAGACTAACTCAGCCTCTAGTATTTTTTGTATGAGGCTAGCATTTTTTGTATAAGACTATAAATCTACAATTATAATTAAGGATAAATCATTACAAGATACTGTCATAATCCTCTCGCAAGCATTAAGGAATTATGCACTGGTATATTCCTGGCTGAAGTGTTATGGCAATTTTCAGTACTCAGAGCTTAAAATATGGATTCTTACCTTATAGGACACACACAAAAAAGCATATCCTGGTTGAAGTTTTTCTGCTTTGACACTCCTTGGGTATTTATAGAGGGATTTATCAGGTCTAACTATATAGTAGGAAGAAAATTCAAGTTATGGGCTTGGAGATCAAATAGACTAGTGTTTGTATTTCCGATCTGCTTCTTAGTAGCTGCAGCAATTTATTTCTTCTAGGCTCTGTTTCCTCGTTTATAAAATGGGAATAATATTAGCGATTTCACAGGGTTGCTCTGAAGACTAAATGAGTAATGTGAGTCAAGTCCTTAAAATGCTGCTGGGCACACAGTAGGTGCTCAGTGAACACCAGCGTCCTTTCCCTTTTAATGATATATGCTTGGCTCACATAACCCTGTTCAGTATCCGGCACACATCTACCTTCCCCTGCCTAATTATCTTTAGACACTGCCTTTCCTGATGAAAGCAAGGTAGTATAGTAGAAGGAAAACTATTTTCTTATCCCACTGTTGCCTCTAGTTGGTTAGCACTGTCATTCAGGTTCTGGGACTCAATCTCCTTTTCTGTAAAATAAGAGAATTGAATTAAATTATCTCTAAGTTCACTTATGTTACAGTTTTTAAAGATGTCCAAGGGAAAGGCTCCTTAATTACATCCTCATAGTGTGGCAGTACTTTGATGAAGTTATCACAGCTTGTTCTTCAGCTTTGCAATTCCAGAAACTTAATCATTTCATTTCACTCAGAGTAGATTAGCCTCTGAGGGCCTGGTTCAGGCTGACCAAACTGCCAGGATACTGACTGACAAACAAAAAGTCCATTTAATTAGTTTATATTGAGACATCTGCCCGGCTCCAGAATTAGAATGGTTCATCTATCTAAGACACCTTCTGGTCGGCAAGCCCACTTAAGAGATCAAATTATAGATAAGAGTTTTTTTGATAAGCATAGAATTAAAGCAAAGATAGTACTCTCAAGAATTCTTTCTGTCGAGCTTTGGTAGCGTAAGCTAATGCCTTTGTCCTTTTAGAGATAAATTGATCTAAAACAAAATCAGGAATTATAATCTAGTTTCTGGTTAATCTTGAGAAATGCTTGATTTTCAGGCTCCAGTTTTGGTAAACTCCAAATAGATCATCACTCTGTTCACACATCTCCACTCCACCCTACCCACGTGTACGTTAAGCACAGTTTGCTGTAATGAGAGGAAGAAAACTTTTCTGCTTCTTATATTCTTTGTATTCTGTTCTTACATTCATTTTGTTCATTCATTCCTTCATTCCTCAAACAATTAAAAAATCCCAACCCAGGGCCGGCCCCATGGCTTAGCAGTTAAGTGCGTGCGCTCCGCTACTGGCGGCCCGGGTTCGGATCCAGGGCGCGCACCGACGCACTGCTTCTCTGGCCATGCTGAGGCCGCGTCCCACATACAGCACTTAGAAGGATGTGCAACTATGACATACAACTATCTACTGGGGCTTTGGGGGGAAAAAAAAAAAAAGGAGGAGGATTGGCAATAGATGTTAGCTCAGAGCCCGTCTTCCTCAGCAAAAAGAGGAGGATTAGCATGGATGTTAGCTCAGGACTGATCTTCCTCACACACACAAAAAATAATAATAATAATAATTTGTCCCATGTCTTTAAAAAAAAAATCCCAACCAATGTTTTATTTATAAGCTTTTAAGTGATCCCTATGGACTTAGTCCATAGTCTTACCCTTTAACAAAAACACATGATCTTGTGCTGCTTATTGTGCTGGTAGGATGCAAGAAGAGACAGCAGAGCTCTGGCATGATGTCAGAGCACTGGGAAAAAAGTTTATTAAGCACTCAAGTGTGATAAGAACAAAACAAAACAATTAAATCTTTTTGAAAGTACTTATGAAACATTTAGACTCTGAGAACTTGACATTGATAAATTAGAAGGGCAGAAAAAACAAAACTAGTTCCCAGTGGGTTTTCTTATCCGACTTATCCTAAATCAGCCAATAATCCTAATGACTTTGAATGGCTCTGTAAATGCCTCTATAATTATGGCCTCATGTAAGCATAAGGAGAGTTTTAGGGAAAGCTAGGTTAGACAAGATGTTAGGATATAGAAGGAAGTAATGACAAAGTGACTACGTATCTTGAAAAATCAAAAAGGCTGTTTGCGAAAGGAATTTGTGGGTATAAATATGGAATTCAGAGGACTTTAGACTTATTTGTTGATGCCAAGTGCCTGGCATTATGATAAGTTTGTGGGAAAATGCCCCCAAAAGTTTAAGACATACTCCCTGTACTCAAGGAGCTTGTCAGGCAAAGATTATGTACTAAGTGGCAAAACTTAGGCTGGGCTTGGCAGGTTAAGTAGGGTTTGAAGGAGGGAAGAGATTATTCCAAGATAAGGGAACACTATGGGAAAAAACATGGCAACATGGCATGTTTGAGAGGTGACTGGCTGGGTTAAAATGAGCCAGTGCACACCAGGAAGGAGAGAGAAGGATTTAAAGTTAACATTGTACAAAAGAATATTGAAACTTTGTTCTTTGAAAAATCCAACAATACATTTGACTAATTCCTAATCTAAATCTTTTGTCTAGCTGAGAGAATATTTACTGATATTGTTTATTTGTGAAATTATAGTTGGGAAGCCTATATGAAAAAGGAAACCTCTAGACATTTCCAAATAGAGAAATGAAAAATGATTAGTTGTAGATCTGAAAGATGTAGTCAATATATAAGGTACCAGAATAAGATATCCAAAGAATTTAAGCATAAGGGTGAGGGGGGAATTAATATGCACTTCATATATATATTTTTTAACATACTGATATTTTATTACTTATTTGCTGTAATCCTCACAAACAATTTGTGAGGAAAGTATTTTTTACCCTAAGTTTAGAAATGTGGAGGGAAAAAAGGAGGTTAAGTAGATTGCTCAATATTGCAGCTAAAAGAAACAAAAATCAAGTTAAATGTGACACTAAGAGGAGCCTTCTATGAAAGTTCTGTACAATTAGAGTTTGTAAAAAATTCATTGAGGAGACCTGAGAAAAGCTCAAACTTAGTTAAGGTATTAAAATGCTGCCTCTGTACTAGAACATGGCCCAAAAAACTTTATAATTTATTAATAACACTAGGTCATTTGGCTCTGGGTCTACCACAGGCTCCTTTTATCTCAAGCTCCACTGAGAAGGATCCTCTTCTTGGGTCACTCACATAGTTATTGGCAGGATTCAGTTCCTCAGGGACGTTGGACTGAAGCCGCCCCTGGGCCCTTGCTGTGTTGTCCTCTCCACAGAGCATCTCACAGCATGGCAGCTGGTTTCATCAGAGCGAACAAGCAAGAGGGCAGGAGAGAGTGTGTGGGCAAGATGGAAGTCAGTCTTTTGTGACCTAATCTTGGAATTGACATTCCGTCACTTTTGTCATATTCTCTTCACTAGAGACAAGCCATTAGGTCCAGCGCACACTCAGGGAGGGGCTCACATAAGGGGTTGAATACAGGAAGGCGGGGATCCTGGGGAACTATGTCAGAAGTTGCCTTCCACAAAACCCTAAACTGAGCAGGCCAGACTCGAGACAAGAGTTGTTGGGACCTGCTTAGCCTTCCTCTTCTGGCTCGCTGTTTGGTTCCTTCCATATGCTTTCGCCACCTGGCCCACTGTCATACAGCTCAGTCTACCCAAGCTTACTGGTGCACTGCAGATAGGACGCATTAATAATTGACCGGCTGGTTGTTACCTTTCCTGGAGTAACAAGTGAACAGACATTTTTCCTTTTAAGAGTCTTTTATGTTGGGCACTGTGCCCAGTGCTGAGGATACAAAAATGAAAAACATACTACTATGTGAGTAATATGATGTAATGGGATAAAAAGATGTATTGTTTTTATTATTGTGGGTATTTAATAAGACTCTTCTCCCCCTTCCAACAGTGCTCTACTAAACCAGTTATCAAAAATCATCATGAATGTTTCTCTATAAACAAATGCTTTCTTCAGTTTTTCTGGAACATAAGTTTATGATTTGCATGCTTTTTACCCTGAAGGGGTAGATGGGAAAAGATCCAAACTGAAATATACCTTAATTTTTCACAAGTCTTTTGTTTTGCTTAAGGAAATTTTTTCCCCACCTGAAACACTCCAGTAATTTCTCTAGAAATAGGTTCTGGGCTGTTGAGGGCAAAAGTAGTGAATATTTCATATCTTCAGTCTTCCCTCTTTCCCTTACCAAGGGCTCAGAGCATTTGCTAGCTTACTCCAGAGGCTGAATATATGATTGTTTAATCTCCAGCAGAGATGGAAACATTAAAGTAACCAGATGCCTCATTTTGAGAAAGACTGGTCCAGATTTTGTTTGATTTTTTGTTTTTTGTTTTTTTGGTAAGGAAGATTGGCCCTGAGCTAACATCTTTGCCAGTCTTCCTCTATTTTTTGTATATGGGACGGTGCCACAGCATGGCTTGATGAGCAGTGTGTAGGTCTGTGCCCGGCATCCGAACCCACAAACCCTGGGCCGCCAAAAGCAAAACGCATGAACTTAACCACCGGGCCGGCCCGGTTTCAGATTTTAATCTGCTTAATTTTTGCAGGACATAGTCTAGATGGGAAGGGGAGAGTTTTCTGGGAAGGGGAGAGTTTTCTGGGAAGGGCCATCAAGGGAAGAAAGTAAAGCCCAGTGTAGTTTTGGGTAAAGGCAGTAGTGGCCGTTACCAAGGGATGGGGAAGGAAGTGCACAGTAAAGAAAGTAGAGGAGTTCTAATCTAGCCTTGTGTATGAGTTTGTAGCTCAACCTCTAAGACAGATGACTCAGTGCAGGGCCTTGGCAAATCTGAGGATACTGTAAAATAAATTCAGCTGGGTTGAGAGATACGACTGGGCTGGAAGTGTTATTTCTCATCCTCCCCACTCTCTAGCCGCTCCCATGATAGCCTTCCAGCTCTGGCATAAAGTTAAGAAACCTTTCTGCTCCTACCCAGCCCAAAGTGAGAAGTCTTTATTTTTTATCAAGGGCAGCCCAAGGAGGCCTAAGCCATGGACTCTGATCCTGAAGAATTTAAAGAAGGAGCTAAAGCAGGGGAGTAGCTTGGGTTCTTCCTTGGGACTCTCTAGAGCAGTGCCTAGACCACTCAAGTGCAGAGTCATTGCTCCTCATCGAAGTAAATCGCCCTGGGTTGAAGTCCACTTCTATATTGTTGGTAAATGCATATGCTCCTGGGGCTGTGATGACAGTGTATGTTGGGGAGGATTGGAGACAGTCTTTATTCAGTATCTGTTCGGTGCCAGACACACACATTGTATCATTTACTTCTTGCAGAACAAGTCCAAAAGGAAGGTGATGCTCTCCCTGTCTTACAAATGAGGAAACTAGGGGCCAGAGGTCAAGAGGTAACAGAGGTGAAGAGGTCTGTTTTTTTCCAGTATGTGACAGTGCCTCTGAGAGAACTCTCCTTCCTCAAAATGGTTGGCAGAGAGTTACAAAGATACGGAAGGAGAAGAGAATCAGTAGCCTTAGCCCCTGCCAGTAGCCTCATCCAAAGGTAGCTTCTGTACCACTTCCCTGTGTCTGATACTCAGGGTCAGGCCATCTTCCCAAGGAGCACATAGAGTATGTACCTGGCCTAGACTGGTGTCACAAGACTTGAGAAAAAGTGACCAATGGTCCAGGTTTCAAAGCAGGAGTAAGTACGTATTGTCCACACAAAATGTGATGACGACATTGGAGGAGGTTAGAGACTTGAGGGAGCCTGACCCTGAGAGAGCCATTTATAGCTCAGTATATAAAATATAGGCTGAGGAAAGACCCAGAAAAGAAGGGCCTTCTGAAGTCATGCTGAGAGCCTTGGGTTTTGTCCTGAATGTATTGTGAGCCATTAAAGTGGGGAGAGGGGAGGGTGTGTATGTGTGTGTGTTGCGATTTGCATTTTTAATATATCATTTAGGCCCTTCTGTGAGGGAAGGCAAGTCTGCAGGCAAGGATGACTCATGACTTTTGACATCTCTTTTATTGCCTTGTACTATTGTAAAATTTTCTTAGCCTTAAGCTCCTTGTGAGCAGAGGGCTTTATGTTGTACCTGTTATACCCCTTACAGGACTTAAATGTTATAGCCATAGTCAGGGCTAAGTAAATATTGAATAAATAATGTAAAACCTAAAGCAATCCAATATACATAGAACAGATGAATGAAATAAAAATCTTCATGTGTCTTTATGCAGAAGGTAAAGAGAAGGATTATTGATTTTTTATTGCTGGAGAAACAAAAGTAAAGAGAATTGGAACAACATGATCTATATACGATTTTGATCTAAATCTCTATTCAGTGTTTACATTATCATGACTGTATAAATGCAATTCACTGGCCATATGATGTTAGGATTATTTTTGCTTTCTTTAACAACTTTTTGTTTTCCCTTGAGTTAGTAATTATTTTGTTTGCTTATTTGCTTAGTGTTCTATGTACTTATTCATAATTTATCTCTAACCTCTCCCCAATTTGTCTAAGTCTCTCCTCAGTATGTGCAAACTCAATAGGTATTCTAACAATTTTATCTTCTTGAAAACTCCTGTCCCAGAACCTTCTCTCTTCCTCTGGTCTGAGTCAGCTGCTCTCGGGCCTGCTGCACAGCTTCAGTTTAGAATTTTCACCACCATTTTCCTGAAGATTTCTTCACCTCTTTTTTCTGTTAGAAGCTGTTTTCTGGGCCTTTCTTTTTCTTGTTACACCTTCATTTTGCAGGGCACATCCTCCAATAACTTCCTGAGAAAGAGTGCATGGGAGGTAAATTTCCTGAGACCTTGCACGTCTAAAATGCTTTTTTTCTAACCCCACACTGATAGAAATACAGATTAGATATAATTTTCTCTTAGAATTTTGAAAGCATTGCTCTATTTTCTTCTAGCTTCCAGAAATGCTGTTGAAAAGTCGAATGCTATTCTGAGTCTAGATCTTTGGTATGTATCCTGTTTATTCCTCTATGGAAAGTTTTAGAACCTTCTCTTTGTTCCTTAAGTTCGTGATGTGTCTTACCACAGGACAGTTTTCATTCATGTGCTGAGTACTTAGTGGGCCCTTTCAGTCTAGAACAGAGGTGGCAACTATGGCCAAGCCCCTGTTTTGTGGGCCAAATCTGGCCCGCCACTGTTTTTTATAAATAGTTTTATTGGCATACAGCCACACTCATTCATTTACATATTGTCTGTGGCATTACACGGTTCAGTTGGATAATGTGACAGATTGTATATGGTCTGCAAAGCTTAAAATATCTGTGTCCCTTCATAGAAAATGTTTGCTGACCACCACCACCCTCCCCCTACCCCCATCTAGAAAATCAGGGACTTCAATTCCGGTAAAAAAAAAAAAAAAAAATTTTTTTTTTCCTTTATTCTGGTATAAATTTTTTTCTCTCCTCTTTTCCCTCTCTTTGTTTTTATTTGTTCTTTTGTCTGGGAAATTCTCTTAACTTTATCTCCCAACCTGTCTACAAGTTTTTCATTTCTGCTATATTTCTTATTTTGACATAAATTTTTCTATTTTTTTATTGATGTTTTAATGGTTTTTAACATTGTGAAATTTTGGGTTGTGCATTTTTGTTTGTCCATCACCATATATATGACTCCCTTCACCCCTTGTGCCCACCCCCCAACCCCACTGCCCCTGGTAACCACAGTACAGTTTTCTCTGTCCATGTGTTGGTTTATATTCCACATATGAGTGAGGTCATACAGTGTTTGTCTTTCTCTTTCTGGCTTACTTCACTTAACATAATACGCTCCACGCCCATCCATGTTGTTGCAAATGGGACGATTTTGTCTTTTTTTATGGCTGAGTAGTATTCCATTGTATATATATATACCACATTTTCTTAATCCAATCATCAGACGAGGGACAGTTAGGTTGCTTCCACTTCTTGGCTATGGTGAATAATGCTGCAATGAACATAGGGGTGCATAAGCCTCTTTGGATTGTTGATTTCAGGTGTGTTGGATAGATTCCCAGTAGTGGGATGGCTGGATCATAGGGCATCTCTATTTTTAATTCTTTGAGGAATCTCCATACCGTTTTCCATAGAGGCTGCACCAGTTTGCATTCCCACCAGCTGTGTATGAGGGTTCCTGTTTCTCCACATCCTCTCCAACACTTGTTGTTTTTTGTCTTGGTGATTATAGCCATTCTAACGGGCGTGAGGTGGTATCTTAGTGTTGTTTTGATTTGCATTTCCCTGATGATTAGTGATGTTGAGCATCTTTTCATGTGCCTATTGGCCATCTGTATATCTTCCTTGGAGAAGTGTCTGTTCATTTGCTCTGCCCATTTTTTGATTGGGTTGTTTGTTTTTTTGTTGTTCAATTGTGTGAGTTCTTTATATATTATGGAGATCAACCCCTTGTCAGATGTATGTTTTGCAAATATTCTCTCCCAGCTGGTTGGTTGTCTGTTCATCTTGATTCTGGTTTCATTTGTCTTATAAAAGCTCTTTAATCTGATAAAGTCCCACTTGTTTATTTTTTCTTTAGTTTCCCTAGTCTGGGTAGGCATGTCATCAGAAAAGATTCCTTTATTTTTTTATTTATTTATTTTTTTAAAGCTGGTTTCTATTTTTTTAATTTTTATTTATTTTATTTTTTTTCCCCCAAAGCCCCAGTAGATAGTTGTATGTCATAGCTGCACAGCCTTCTAGTTGCTGTATGTGGGACGCAGCCTCATCCTGGCCGGAGAAGCGGTGCGTTGGTGCCCGCCCGGGACCCGAACCCGGGCCGCCAGCAGCGGAGTGCACGCACTTAACCGCCAAGCCACGGGGCCAGCCCTGAAAAGATTCCTTTAAAACCAATGTCAAATAGTGTGTTGACTATATTTTCTTCTATGAGTTTTATAGTTTCAGGTCTCACCTTCAGGTCTTTGATCCATTTTGAGTTAATTTTTGTGAATGGCGATGGCAGATGGTCCACTCTCATTCTTTTGCATGTGGCTGTCCAGTTTTCCCAACACCATTTATTGAAGAGACTTTCCTTTCTCCATTGTATGTTCTTGGCTCCTTTGTCGAAAATTAGCCGTCCGTATATGTGTGGTTTTATTTCTGGGCTTTCCATTCTGTTCCATTGATCTGTGTGTCTGTTTTTGTACCAGTACCATGCTGTTTTGATTACTATTGCTTTGTAGTATGTTTTGAAGTCAGGGATTGTGATGCCTCCTGCTTTGTTCTTTTTTCTTAGGATTGCTTTAGCTATTCGGGGTCTTTTGTTGCCCCATATAAATTTTAGTATTCTATTTTCTATTTCTGTGAAGAATGTCATTGGGATTCTGATTGGGATTGCATTGAATCTGTAGATTGCTTTAGGTAATATAGACATTTTAACTGTGTTTATTCTTCCAATCCACGTGCATGGGATATCTTTCCATTTCTTTATGTCATCATGGATTTCTTTCGATAATGTCTTGTAGTTCTCATTGTATAGTCCTTCACCTCCTTGGTAAGATTTATTCCTAGGTATTTTATTCTTTTTGATGTAATTGTAAATGGTGTTGTCTTTTTGAGCTCTCTTTCTGTTAGTTCATTATTAGCATACAGAAATGCAACTGGTTTTTGTAGATTGATTTTGTACCCTGCAACTTTGCTGTCGTTGTTGATTGTTTCTAATAGTTTTCCAACAGATTCTTTAGGGTTTTCTATATATACAATCATGTCATCTGCAAATAGTGAGAGTTTCAGGTCTTCATTACCTATTTGGATTCCTTTTATTCCTTTTTCTTGCCTAATTGCTCTGGCCAAAACCTCCAGTACTATGTTGAACAGGAGTGGTGAGAGTGGGCAGCCCTGCCTCATTCCTGTTCTCAGAGGAATGTCTTTCAGTCTTTCCCCGTTGAGTATGATGTTGGCTGTGGGGTTGTCATAAATAGCTTTATTATGTTGAGATACTTTCCTTCTATTCCCATTTTGTTGAGAGTTTTTATCATAAATGGATGTTGTATCTTGTCAAATGCCTTCTCTGCATCTATTGAGATGATCATGTGGTTCTTATTCTTTGTTTTGTTGATGTGATGTATCACGTTGATTGATTTGCGGATGTTGAACCTCCCTGCATCCCTGGTATAAATCCCACTTGATCATGGTGTATGATCTTTTTAATGTATTGTTGTGTTCGGTTTGCCAATATTTTGTTGAGGATTTTTGCATCAATATTCATCAGCGATATTGGCCTGTAATTTTCTTTCTTTGTATTGTCTTTGTCTGGCTTTGGTATCAGGGTGATGTTGGCCTCGTAGAATGATTTAGGAAGTGTTCCATCTTCCTCTATTTTTTGGAATAGTTTGAGAAGGACGGGTATTAAATCTTCTTTGAATGTTTGGTAAAATTCACCGGAGAAGCCATCTGGTCCTGGACTTTTATTTTTTGGGAGGTTTTTGATTACTATTTCAATCTCTTTACTTGTGATTGGTCTATTCAGATTCTCTATTTCTTCTTGGTTCAGTTTTGGGAGGTTGTATAAGTCTAAGAATTTATCCATTTCTTCTAGATTGTCCAATTTGTTGGCATATAATTTCTCGTAGTATTCTCTTATAATCTTCTGTATTTCCGTGGTGTCCGTTGTAATTTCTCCACTTTCATTTCTAATTTTATTTACTTGAGCCTTTTCTCTTTTGTTCCTAGTAGGCCTAGCTAAGGGTTTGTCGATTTTGTTTATCTTCTCGAAGAACCAACTCTTTGTTTCATTAATCCTTTCTACTGTTCTTTTGGTCTCAATTTCATTAATTTCTGCTCTGATTTTTATTATTTTTCTCCTTCTGCTGTCTTTGGGCATTTTTTGTTCTTCTTTTTCTAGTTCTGTTAGGTGTAATTTAAGTTTGCCTATTTGGGCTTTTTCTTGTTTGTTAAGGTGGGCTTGTATCACTATGAGTTTCCCTCTCAGGACCGCTTTTGCTGCATCCCATATGGTTTGATATGGCATATTTTCATTTTCGTTTGTTTCCAGATAGTTTTTGATTTCTCCTTTAATTTCATCAATGATCCATTGGTTGTTCAGTAGCATGTTGTTTAATCTCCACATTTTTGTCACTTTCCCAGTTTTTTTTTATGGTTCATTTCCCGTTTCGTAGCCTTATGGTCTGAAAAGATGCTTGTTATGATTTCAATCTTCTTAAATTTATTGAGGCTTGCTTTGTTTCCCAACATATGGTCTATCCTAGAGGATGTTCCATGGGTGCTTGAGAAGAATGTGTAGTCAGCTGTTTTTGGATGGAGGGCTCTGTATATATAGTCTACTAGGTCCATCTCGTCCAGTTTTTCATTTAAGTCTACTATTTCTTTATTGACTTTTTGTCTGGATGATCTATCCATTGATGTAAGTGGGGTGTTAAGATCTCCTACTATTATTGTGTTGTTGTTGATGTCTCCTTTTAGGTTTGTTAATAGTTGCTTTCTGTACATTGGTGCTCCTATGTTGGGTGCATATATATTTAAAAGTGATATGTCTTCTTGGTGGAGTGTCCCTTTTATCATTATATATTTCCCTTCTTTGTCTGTCTTAACCCGGTTTATCTTGAAGTCTACTTTGTCTGATATGAGTATGGCAACACCTGCTTTCTTTTGTTTGCCATTGGCTTGGAGTATTGTCTTCCATCCCTTCACTCTGAGCCTGTGCTTGTCTTTAGTGCTAAGATGTGTTTCCTGAAGGCAGCATATTGTTGGGTCTTGCTTTTTAATCCATCCTGCCACTCTGTGTCTTTTGGTTTTAGAGTTCAATCCATTTACATTTAGGGTAATTCTTGATATATGAGGGCTTAATGTTGCTGTTTTGTCACTTATTTTCTGATTCTTTTGCATTTCCTTTGTTTCTTGTCCCATTTGTTTCAGACTGCCAATTCAGTTTGGTTGTTCTGTCTTATGACTCTTCTAGTTTTCTCTTTGTTTATCATATGTGGTTTTGTTTTGATTATTTGTTTAGTGGTTACCTTGAGGTTTGGGTAAAAAATCTTGTGCATGAGATGGTCATTATCTGATGGCCTCCTATTTCCTTATACTAAGTCAATTCAATCACTTTCCTCTTCCCCTTCTCAGTCGTTCTTGTTATACCTTATTCTATCTTGTGTTGTGGCTGTGTGTTTACAGTGATGAGGTTAAATTTATTTTTGATAAGTTTCTTCCTTTGATCTTTGAATTTAGTATTTAAGTGTTTGCTAACCTATTCCAGTAAAGATCTACTATTTTTCTGAGTTTATCTACCTATTTTTCTCCTTGCTCCAAGCTTTGTATTCCCTTTCTCGTCTTTTTTTCAGGTCTGAGGGCCTTCTTGAGTATTTCTTGTAGTGGGGGTCTCGTGGCCATGAATCTCCCTTAGCTTTTGTTTATCTGGGAGAGTTACTATTTCTCCATCATATTTGAAGGATATTTTTGCTGGATAGAGTATTCTTGGCTGAAAGTTTTTGTCTTTCAGTATTTTGAATATATCATTCCAGTCTCTCCTAGCCTGTAAAGTTTCTGTTGAGAAATCCACTGAGAGCTTGATGGAACTTCCTTTGTACGTTATTTTTTGTTTTTGTCTAGCTGCCCTTAATATTGTTTCTTTGTCATTGACCCTGGCTAGCCTTACCACTAGGTGTCGTGGAGAGGGCCTTTTTCTGTTAATATATTTAGGTGACCTGTTGGCTTTGCTTACTGGTATTTCCTGCTCCTTCCCCATATTTGGGAAATTCTCAGCTATTATTTCCTTGAATAGGCTCTCTGTTCCTCTTCCCCTCTCTTCTCCCTCAGGAATACCTATAATTCTTATGTTACATTTCCTAATAGAGTCGGATATTTCTCGGAGACTTTCTTCATTTTTTTTGTCTTAGTTCTCTCTCCTCTTCCATCTGGAGCATATCTGTATTTCTGTCCTCTAAAATGCTAATTTTTTCCTCCATATTGTTAGCTCTGTTCTTTAAAGATTCCAGATTCTCCTTTATCTCCTCCATTGTGTTCTTCATCTCCATCAGCACTGATTGGTTTTTCTTTATGATTTCAATCTCTTTTGTGAAGAAACTCCTAATCTCATTGAATTGTTTGTCTGTGTTGTCTCGTATTTCGTTGAGTGTTTTTATGATAGCTATTTTGAAATCTCTGTCATTTAGATTATGGATTTCTGTGTCTTCAGGGTTGATTTCTGGGTGCTTGTCATTTTGTTTCTGGTCTGGTGATTTCATATATCTTTGCATTGTGGTTCCTGTGTTGGTTTTGTTTTTCCTCATCCTGGAAATCTCTGCTTGCAGTTTTCACCCCCCGCCACTGTGTGGGGTAAAGGGCTGTGTAGTCTAAGCCCCCTGCGCTCTGCCCCAGTTTTTGTGCCCCGATCTGCCGGCCCCCTTCCTGTCCCTGTCCCCGTCCCCCCCCCCCCCCCCGCTGTGATCCGCGGGTCGGGTCTTTTGATCTGGTCTGCTGGGGATCTCTTGGTCTGGTCTATCGTGGATCCCTTGGTCTGGTCTGCCGTGGGTCCCTTGGTCTGGTCTGGTTGGTTGAGCTGCAGGGTCTGGTTTGTGGGGAGGGGGGGAGCTCTCTCTTTTGCCCTCTGGGTCCCTGACGTGGGGGGCTTCTCGTTCACCCTTCTTTATCCGCTCTCTGGGGTGCTCAGAGGTTGATGGTAGCCCTGTGGCTCCTCTGAGTCTTCTGTGCGGGAGTTTCCCACTGGCTGAGAGAGCCCGAAGAGCTTCGGTTTCCCCGCGAGGGCCACCCCTCCCCCCTCTCTGGGAGCCGCCAGGCCAGGGATCGCTGATCTGATGGGGAGGAAGAGGAGTTCTCCTTACCTCTCCCCACTTCCTCCCGGGGCCCAGCCCGTTCCACTCTCGCATGTGCGGCAGTGTGGATCTTTCCGATCTAGCTTTTCACTGTCTGGGATTCCATTGTTGGTCTGTGACTGTTCTTTTTCTTGTATCTTGTCGGGGGAAGAGTTCACGGGAAAGCTCACTCTGCCATGACGCTGACGTCACTCTTCTCTCTATTTTTTTAATTAAACTTTTTTATTGTAATATAAAACACAAACACCAAAAACACACAAGACTAATATATAGTAATAAATTATTTTAAGGCAACCATCCTTATAACCACCACCCAGGTCAACAAATAGAAAATTTCCAGTAACTCAAAAGCCCCTTTCTGTGCCCCAATCTAATCACAACCCACTCTGAAACATATATCATGGATTTCAAGCCTATTGTCTTTTTTGCAACTCAGATTGTCCCATCTTTGGACAGTGAAAGCCCCTTCATGTTGTCCACTGTGTCCTTTTACTATGACCTTTATAGTCTTTAATTGTTTCCTTGCTATCTAGTGTAGCAGGATATTTAAGACACCTTTTGTACATTCCCTGCCATAAATTGGGAATCACCCATTCCTCCAAGAAACTCTGGATTCTTTTAGTGGAAAATGGAATTCTAAGCTCCCATTTTGGTTTTAGCAATACTTATTGCTACTGGATTGGTCATTGTTTCTAGGCCTTTTTAGAGGACAGAACATATGTTTTTCCTTCCTTTTTTTTTTTTTACTTTTACTATATCTATATTAGCAGAACATATGGCCATTACATGCTATCCTGTCTCCATTTTAACCTTTACTCTGCCTTACTTCTACAAGTAACTTATATATTTAATGCTCACTACCAGCCAATATGTTGATGTTTCTGTAGTCATTTTGGTTTTCTGAAACTCATTCTTCGGAAGATATCCTGGGATGGGATCATGAGAACAATATTCCCTGAGTTTTTGCAGGTTAGTAATTGTTTATCTGTGCTCTGTGACTTTGAAAGTCAGTTTTGCTAGATGTATAATCCTTGACTTGAATTTTCTTCCTTTGAATATCTTAAATATGTTACTCTGTTTTCTTCTAGTAAAACAGCATTGCTGTTGAAAACTCTGATATAATATATTTTTTTCCCTTGTAAGTCACTTGCTCTTTTTGCCTAGATGCCCAAAAGTTTATTTTTCTGTTTTCTTTATAGTCTAAATATTTTCCCAGAATATATCTGGTGTTAGTTCTTCTGGGTCAGTATTCTCAGGTATGCAGTATGTTCTTTCAGTATATAGTTTCAAACCTTTTTTTATTTTAACAATTATGGTTTTTATTATTTGTTCTGTTTCTTTGCTTGGATATCTGTTAGGGACTCATGTTATCTATATGTTGCATCTTCCTTGCCCGTTTTCATTATATGCCACTTTCAAATTCTTTTTCTCTCTTCATTTCTTTTCAGTGTTTAATTTTTTCTTCCTATGTTTTTCTTACAGCATTACCTATTATGTTTATCCACACTTGTGTTTCTATTAGTTTAGTCTTCATTTCTGAAAATTTTTTTATTTCTAATTCTTTATTGAGTTTTCACCTCATTTTTAAGCTTTTCTGATATTTCTTTTATGTGGTTCTTTCATGTCTTGTATAATTTTTTAATGTTTTTAGCTTATTTTGAAACTTTGATATGTTTTTGACATGCTTTCATTGTCTATATGCTATCATATTTTTATTTCCAAGAGCTTTTTTTTTTTATAATTTTTATTTATTTATTTATTTATTTCCCCCAAAGCCCCAGTAGGTAGCTGTATGTCATAGCTGCACATCCTTCTAGTTGCTGTATGTGGGACGCGGCCTCAGCATGGCCGGAGAAGTGGTGCGTCAGTGCACGCCTGGGATCCGAACACGGGCCGCCAGCAGCGGAGCGCGCGCGCTTAACTGCTAAGCCACGGGGCCGGCCCCTCCAAGAGCTTTTTTATTCTCTTAATGCTCCCCTATTTTAGTACAAGTCGCTTCTCATTTCTTAGATATAATATCTTATTTATCTCTCTAAGGATGGTAATGACAGTAATTTTTTAAAGTTTTATTCTACAAGCCTAATTTATTACTTCTCCTCCTCCTTCCATTTGTTTTGGCCTTTATCATTTTAGAGACTTTTATCAAATGTGTGGTAATCCTTTGTTATTGGCTCATGTTTAAGAGTTGGACATTAAAAGACTGATTAGAAAGTCGGTGCACCATGAGTAAGTCTTGTTGAAGTCTAGACTTTACCATAACCTTATCTGTTTGGGCCATTTCATCGTGAAGCCCCGTGTTTGATATCTTTCAGTTGATTTTTTTCTTTGGCACTGACCAAATTTTTCAGAGAAGGTTCTTTCAGTCTCCTACTCTGGAGGATATAAGCCTAACTGATAGTGTTCTGGAAGCCATATGAGGAGAATAAAATTGTTAATGTCAGTGTATAAACTTTTACTTAACAAACCTGCCTCCAGTTGTTGGTGGTCTAGTCCAGACTTGTTTTTACTCTCTCTGGAGAATAACCTCTGGTGACATGCCTGGGAGGGGAAGTGTAATTGCTGGGCTTTAGGGACGAGGTGAGGAGAACTGGAAGGTTCTATTTCTTAATCAGTTTTTTTAACAAATCCTCTTGTATTTAAGCCCACCTTCATCCTGACTTCCAGACACACCTGTTGTTTCCAATTGCTGAGCTTTTTGTGGATTCTGCGGTATAAATTAAGTTCCTTGAACTTTCCTGGGTCTGCTAAGTCAGTTATCATTTGTCTTTCTACTTTCCACTTTCTAAAATACTGTTGCTATTGTCTCTTCTCTCATTCTCTCTATCTTGAGGGTGTATGTGTATGAAGCCCTTTACTATTGTTCAGTGGTATTTCAGGAGAGAGAGCAGAGCTAATGCACACTTTTAATTTACTGTGAGTTCCTTGACCTGTATTGTACAGAGAATCTCAGGGAAGTCACTCTTCAGGTCTCTTCTTGATTCTATTAGAGCAAATGATAAAATGTTTTTCTAATGACAAATTTTTGTTGTTTGGTTGGTTTTAAGGGATACTACTGATGCTGGTCTGAAAGGTCACAAATCATGTTTTATTTTCCCCTTCAATCCAAGCCTCATCCATGTTTAACCCAGTCTTTTGTGTAGCTGAAAAGTTTGTTTCATTTATCATTTGTGAACAGGGAACAGAATGTGAAATGTCATATAGAAATGCTCCATACTAAGGTGTATATGGTAAGCCCTAGAACAACCACTAAAGAAATAACTAAAAAAAAATAGTGAAAAATCATGAAAGAAAATTGAAAGGCTACATCAAAAAATATGCACTTAGTACCAAAAAAAACTAGTAAAGGAGGAACAGAGAAACAAAAAAGACATGAGACATATAGAAAATAACAATTAAATTGGTAGTCATAATGCAGCTATATCAATAATATTAAATGTTAATGGATTAAACAGTTCAATCAAATAGCAGAGATTATCAGACTGGATTAAAAAAAAGCAGATAGCTTGATAAACAGAATAGAGAGTAAAAAAAAAAAAATCAGTGAAACCAAAAGTTGGTTCTTTGAAAAGATCAACAAAACTGACAAACCTTTAACTAGATTGACCAAGAAAAAAAGAGAGAATACTCAAATTACTCGAGTCAGAAATAAAAGAGGGGACAGTACTACCAACCTTATGGAATAAAAATGATTATAAAAGAATTCTATGAACAATTATAAGCCCGTAAGTTGGACAACCTTGATAAAATGGAAAAATAGCTTATAAGGAATCCTCTATAACATAAAGAATTGGCATTGTGGTGCATTTACAGGCTGCTGCCTTCTCCTCTCAAGGATGCAGTGGAAGTGTCAACCTGGAGAAGATGCTATACAATGCAAGAGGTGAACTCTGCCCTTAGTAAAATTCAGCTGGTGGGATATTCTCAGAAAATTGTGAGTATTACTTTGGTTTTAAGTGATTTCTGAATGTTTTTGATTCATATCCTAGTTCCTTGAAGGACCTTATAGTTCTCTTTTTTAAGCCATTCAGTCACTAAGAATCTTGTACAAGGTGAAAAGACAGAGCATCTGTCCTTTCCCTCTATCCCTCCCAGGTTCTTATTAGTGCTCTTTCCTAACCCTCACGTTCCCCATCACTAGCTAGCATTTGATTGGCCAGCATTTAACAAGTGAGGAAAAAGGCATCTCATCCTATTCACATTAGAACAGTGGACACTGCTTTACAGATTTTGGACAAGTGAAATAAGAAACAGAGAGCATAAAAGAGATCAAGAAGAAATTTGGCAAGTATAACTTTTGAGCTCTTACCTGATAATGATAAGGGTGCCCATTTCTGTTAACTTGTGCCCAGAGCCACTCAGTAGAGAATGACCGAGAGATTAACACCTAACCTGAAAAGGAAAATAGAAAACCCTTGTATTTTTCTGTTTGTTCTATTTGGTAATATATCATCTCTGCCTTTTAATGTGGGACCCCGGGTGCCTGGTGACATGTGGATGGGCTGAAACTCTCACAGCGGTGACAAGTAAAGACTATAGGATTACTTTCTGTGTCTACCATGTGATTTCCATTGTCTTTCTGTTTTACTTTAAACTTTCTGGTTTACTTTAAAATAGTCTCTGTTTCTAAGTGGAGAAGAATATTTCTGTTGTTTTTTCCTACAAACTTGTCTGGTATGACTGCATCGTTGAAAGCTCATCACACATTCTTAGTGTGGTTCTCTTCTAGGAGCTTTTTGGTGCAGTCCAGGTGACTCCTCTCAGCTCTGGCTATGCCCTTGGAAGCTCCAACTGGATTATCCAGTCCCATTATGAGAAAGTATCTTACGTCTCTGGATCTTCCTTGCTTACCACACACCCCCAGGTAATTCTAAATTCTCTTTTAACAACTCAGCTTTTTAATTATTTAACCCAAATTCATAGTGTACCCAGAGTTTTGAAATCAGCTGTTTTTAAATCTTCCTAATTTTGGTTTCTACAGATATTCTTTTTTTTTTAATTTTATTTTATTGTGGAAAGTACACTTTAGCATGAGATCTACCCTCTTAATAAATTTTTAACTGTATAGTACATTATTGTTGACTATAGGTACAATGTTACACAGCAGATCTCTAGAGTTTATTCATCTTGCTTAACTGAAACTTTATATTCTACAGATACTCTTTATCAAAGTTAGATTATGCGTGTCCCAACATTTAGGATTCCAAGTTCCTCTGTAAGATCCTGCTGCCTTTAGGGTCATCTCTAGGATTCTGAGATTTCCCAACACTTCCAATAACCATAGCCTGACGTGAAACAGAGATGGTCACTCGTTCACTCAGCAAATATTAATTACTTAATAGTTACTAACAGCTTACTGTGTGCCAAGCACTCATCTAGGTGTAGGAGATTCAATGGTGACCCACAGGCAAAGTCCCTGCTTATGGATCTACGTTCAGTTGATGTATGGAGAGGACAGTGTGCAGAAAATAAGTGAGCAAAGTAATTTCAGATTGATACAAGTACTGAAAACAACAAAGCAGGGTTATCTGTAGAGTATGGAGACTAGTTTAAATTGAACGGTCAGAGAAAGCATCTGGGGGAGATCTCATTGGAACTGAGACCTGAAGAGATGAGCCATGTAAAGCTGTGAGGGCAAAGCACTACGCAGAGATGGCAGATGAAGGCCCTCTAAAGCAAGAACAAGCTGGGCATGTCTGCAGAGCAGAGAAGACCATTGTGATTGCAGCATACTAAGTGTAGTCTGCAGAGATGTCCGAGAGGTTAGCAGAGGCCAGGCCGTGCAGGACTTTGTAGGCCATGATAGGAATTTGGATTTTATTTTAATTTGTAGAAGGAAGCTACTGGAAGGTTTCAAGTTAGTCATTCCTCAACAGTCATATTGGCAAGAAGCTAAGTACATAAACATTGTTATAAATGTATTATTTATTCCATTTTAGGTATTTGTAAAGAATTTATTGTTCATAAATCCTGGTTCTTTCCATGATTGTAAAGGAGGGCAGGGGAGATTAGATAGTTAGCTGATGTATTGATAGATAACTTGGGGCAGTCCATATCCCATTTAATATGGGAGAAAGAATGACTGTTGTAAGTCTAGAACAATAGGATGCTTCTGAGCTGCCACTCTGCATTGTTTTTTTCATACCTTCTTTTATAATCAAGTTTCATTTCAAGGTCTAGAGGGGACAAGCTGCAATTTTTTCCTAGAGCTAGCAGAATTCTGGGCCTTTCCCACTTACCGAAATCAAAAACCTATCAGTGTCATCTTAATCTGCTTCATTGAATCAAAATTTTTTATTGGCAGCTTCTATCCTTCCTGATATATTCCTGCATAAAAGATAGAAAGATTACTTGGCTGCCAGCTCTTCCAATTTGTCCTGCTTAGATCAAAGCCCTTACAATACTATTGATGTAATTTCCAGTAAATTATTCTTACAAGGTCCATAAATTTAAAGGGAAAACAAGGTCTTGAAAGTAATGAGCAACATACCTAAGTAATTAATTTTAATTTCTAGCTGGCAACCAGTATTGTATGTAAAAAAGAAAATAAATTAGATTTTCTTTTAGCCGGATAATTGGATTCTGTATTGAATTAGCAGAGATAAGAAAAGTTGTGGTTTGAAAAAACTTGATAGTCTGCTTCAGAGGTCAGCAAACTATGGCACATTAAAATAAAATCCAAATTTGGCCCCTCACCCCTTTTTGTAAATAATGTTTGTTGGAATACAGCCATACTCATTTGTTTATGGATTGTTTACAGCTGCTTACATATGATTACGGCAGGTATACTTGAAAGTTAAACTTGACAGAAGAAGGCCAACCACTAGTCTACTTGAATGGAACCCTCACTAGCTAGGAAGACTATAGCAGGCTGCTGTAGTGATCTAAGAAGCATAGGGGAATGAGGCTTTGGATTAATCCTGAGGTGGTAAGAATGGAAAGATAAGTTAAAGAAAACATTGGCACGTCTTTAATTCAACAAGCATTTGTTGAATGCCCACTGTCTTCAGGGAAGGAAAAATACAAGTCAAAGATTTCGTGCCTGGATGACACTGAGAATGGTGATAATGACATTAATCCACTTGACAAGGAGGAGTTGGCAGGGGGGTCATTGTTTTCAGAAGGAGGTAGTGAGTATGATGAACAGGAATTTGAGAGAACATTGGACAGATGGAAATATGGAGCTGGAGCTTGGGTGTGAAGGCAAGCCTAGAAACAAATTGGAGAGTCATCAGATTTTTTAAAGTGTATAAATAAAGGACTGAGGGCGAAAGACTAAGCTCTGGGGAACATTTACCAATAAACAGTGAAAGGAAGAAAAACAGTCTTGAATAAGAATGTTTGGAGAGTTAGAGGAGAATTGAGGCCAAAAAAGGACAGCATCCCAAATGGAAGAGAAAGACAATTAGTCTTTACTGAGCACAAGATCTCAGTAGTAATTTTTTAAAATTGATCTGATAGTTAACAACCATGCTGAATTCTCATATTAATTCTAATGTTTATCTATTGATGATAATATTGTCTGCAAAGAAGTTAAGAGTTTTGTCATTTCTCTTCCAATCCTTATATCTTTTATTTCTTTTTCCTGTCTTATAACTAAGCTCTGTAGTCCCATGTTAAAGAGAAGTGATCATAGTGACATCCTTGTCTTGTACCAGATTTTAAAAGGAATGCTTTTTTAGTTTCTTCCTTAAATATGATGCTTACAACGTTTATGAAGTTAAGGAGTTTCTCCTCCATTCCTAACTTTCTGATTTTTAAAAATCAGATATAGATGTTGTACCTTATCAAATGCTTTTTATGAGTCTGTGAGATAATCATGTGATTGCTTTCCTTTAGACCATTAATGTAGTGAATTGTAAAGTTAGCTTTTCTCACATTTAACCATCCTTGGATTCTTGGGATAAATCTTATTTTGTCACAATTTATTCTTTTTAAAATACCTTCCTGGAATCAGTTGGTCAGTATTTTATTGAAGTTCATCTGTATTCATAAGTGAAAAAGGGATGTATACATTATTTTCTTGTACTGTCTACATTTGTTTGGAATCCAGGTACATTAGTCTCATAAGATGATTTGGGCACCCTTCCCTCTTTTTCTAATGCCAAAAATATATAAGATAGGGATTTTTTCTTGAAGGTTAAATTCCCCATAAAACTCTCTAGGCCTGGGATTACCATTTTAATTTTTTTTCATGGTTATTGAAGTATATTTTCTGGGTCCATGTGCCAATTTTAGCAGAAATTTGTCCATTTTGCCTAGGTTTTCAAAATCATACATATGGAATTGCTTTCATTACCCTTTTATTTGTTTAAACTTTTTTGTGTAATTCTATTTTCATTCTAAATTTTTTTTATTTTGATCACCTCTTTTTTTTTTTTTCTTGATCCGACTTGCCAGGGGTTTGTCTACATTACTGATTTTCTTGAAAGAAAAAGTTTTTCCTTTCAATGTTTTTTGTTGTATTTCCATTCTCTATTCTGCCCTTTATTATTTCCTTCCTTGGGTTTACTCTTTTGCCTTTGTTTTAATACTTATCTCATTTGTTTTAGTCTTTCTTTGCATTTTAATAAGTATATTTAAAGGTATTAATTTCTCTCTTATATTGTTTAACTCTGTTAAATTTTTTTTGTGAGGACGATTGGCCCTGAGCTAACATCTGCCAATCCTCCTCTGTTTTTGCTGAGGAAGACTGACCCCGGGCCAACATCCATGTCCACCTTCCTCCGCTTTATATGGGACGCCGCCACAGCATGGCCTGACAAGCGGTGCGTCAGTGTGCGCCCAGGATCTGAACTGGCAAACCCCGGGCCCCCAAAGCGCAGCACGCGCACCCAACCGCTTGCGCCACTGGGCTGCCCCCAACTCTGTTAAACTTTTGATGTGAAGTGCTCTGTCATTTATCTCTAAGTATATCATAATTTCCTTCATAATGTTCATGATTTAAATAACCAAAGGTTATTTTATAGTCCTTTTGTTTGTTTTTAGTCCATCCAGTATGGTTAGACAGGACTTGGGTCACGTCATACTTATGTTTCAGGACTCTAATTTTTTTTGCATTATGGTAAGAGAATACTGATTCATTGAAATTTGTTTAGGCTTACTTGGAAACAAAATCTGTTTTTGTAAATATTCTACATATGTTGGAAAAGACTGTGTATTCACTGTTGAATGAAAATTTTTCTATTTTTCTGTGTATTTATTCATTTGAGTTTATTGTGTTATTCAGGTCTTTCATATCTTTGCTTAGTTGCCAGTTTCTGAAAATGACGTTATTTGTTGATTTATCTACTTTTCCCATAGTTTCACCAGTTATTGCTTTTTGTATTTTTAAGCTGTATACTCAGCAGTATATGTGTTCATGGTTATTATGTTTTATTGATCAATTATTCCTTTTATCAGGATATTTTCTTTTCTGTATCAAAACTGCATTAAAAGCCAAGAGACTTTTTCCCCCTCCATTTTTGCCTGCTATTATTTTCCATCTCTTTCTTTTTACTCTATGTCCTTTTCTAGTGAATCCCTTGTAGACAACATAGTAAAGGACTTTTTCTTTTTTAATCTGAAGAGTCTCTTTTGATTGGTGAACCTATTTATGTTTCTTGTAATTACTTTTGTATTTGGGGCTTATTTTGCTGTCTTATTTCATGTTTTTTAGTTTACTTCATTCTTTTCCCTATCCATTCTTGCCTTCTTTTAGAAAGCTAAATTTTTTCTGCAAGTTTAAACATATATATTATATTTTTATTCCTCTGTGTTGTTCCTTTGTTTATTTTTCCTGTGAGTATCTTAAGCTTATCAATATCTGTATCTTTCCCTCCAGAGCCACACCTTCCTCTTGTCTCTCCCATCTTTTTCCTCTTCCTTCCTCCCACATTCCTCCCTGTCCACCTTGTTGATACTGTCTGGAATTTTAGCTCTGGGTTATTTAGAATATACAGAGGGTGGTGAATATATTGCTTACTGAGACAAAGTGAGCTTTATTGAGGTGTTTTTTTTTTCAACCTTTCCTTATATTTCATAATCCTCCAAGATTTACTCTTCTTCCAGGAATACTTGGAGAATGTTCACCATGAGGGTCTTAAAATGGTAAACCTTATGGGGCCTTGAATTACTAAGAATATCTTTAATTTTTCCTCACATTTAAAGGATAGCTTGAATAGATACAAAATTAAAGGAAAAGAACTCTGAACCTATAAAGCTTTGAAAATATTACTTTGTTTTCCACTTGTACCCTTGTTGCAGGTAAGAACTGGGAAGCCCTTTAGATTTATGTTCCTTTATGTGATCTGTTTTTAGAATTTTCACTTTATCTTCAGTGTTCTTAAATTTTACCATGATGTGTCTTAAATGTGTAGTTTTTCCTATCCATTAGTGTAATACTCTATGAGATCTTTCAATTTCCTTTAACACAGAAAAATTCTTAATCATTTTTTAAATTATTTGCTCCTTCTGGTTGATTTTTTTTTCTCCTTATAGAACTTCCAGTATATGGATACTGACACTTCTATGTTTTCTATATCACTTTTCTTTTATATTTCCCGTCTCCTTTTGAAGCCTCCTGAAAAAATTCCTCAACTTGATCTTCCAGCCGATGAATTCATTCTTTGACTATATCCATACTGCTCTTCAACCTATGTATTGAGTTCTTTATTTCAATGACTATACTTTCATACACAGTATTTCCAAATATTTCTCTTCATACTTACTCATTTTTATTTTACGTACTGATTTTTATTTTATTTGTGTGTGGACTTTTTAAAATGCACATTCTGTTATTCCGTCTGGTTTGTTAATTCTCCATGTGGGGTAGGTTTTTACTTTCTGTGTTTAGTCAATGTTGCATTCCTCAGTGGTCTTGTTTTATTTCTCCGTCAGCTCTTACTACTTGCCCCTCAGGAAAATCCTCTTGTACCTCTGCTCCAAACAGTGCTTTTTTTCCCTAGAATTTATCTCCCTGACTTGTTACCACTTAACCTCGTAGTGTGAGGGAACAAGCAAGGGCTGGTAGGTCTGCCTGCCAGTACCTTCTATGAATGCTCAGCACACTGTTCTGGTATTTTCTTCCTCACAGTATGTTGGAGCAGGCCACAATCTGCCAACAGTAGGATGAGAGAAAAAAAGACAGAGTTCTTTTCCTAACCTCTACTCTTCCTGCAATGCCCAACCCTCTGTGGTGCTTGCTTGCCATTTTGTCCCCATTCCAGGACTCATAGGTTCCCTGGGAATTTATTCTAGTTTTTCAGTTTCTCAAATTTGTCACTTGCCTTTATTTCTATGCTGTCGTTCAGTTAGATTCTAGAGGAGAGCCAGCAGCTTGTGTTCACTCTCTGTCTTGTCAGGAAATGTAGTGGTGTTTTTGTTTTGTTTTAAAATAATATTATTTCTTTATATTTCTAATTAGAACATTAATTTGTATTTATTGTAGTAATTTTGGAAAATACTAAAATATCAGAGAAAAAATAAAAATTGTAATAATATTAAGAGATAACTATTTACAACCTGCTTTTCTGCTCTTTCTGATTAACAATTTAATGAACTTTCCTTAGGTCATTAGCATCCCATCATATGGATGTGCAATAAATTGTTTACCTGTTTCTCACTGTTAGACATTTAAATTATTTTAAGTTAAAAAAACTTTTTTTTCGAGAAACATCTACTCCAAAAGATGTGCAGTCTGCCAGGAAGGAGAGCGTAGGACACAGTTTAAAAACAATAACACTAATAGAGCAAAACAAACAGTAACCATTTGATAGATCCCATAAGTGCATTAGCAGTAACTAGTGAGCACTTTTGGTTATTAGAGCCAAAGCCTTTCTGGCCTTGGAAATCAAATTAATGGATATGCTTGTGGGTTGTGAACCTATATTTGAACACCAGTTTTTCTATGATGGTGGTTTGAAAAGGCAACTTAATACTCATTATTTCAATAGCTTCCTGGCTATTCTGCCTGACTTCAGGGGTAGGACCTGAGTGTTAGAGCAAAAGCTACATGTACCTGGACGTGGGGAGCTACAGAATTTTTGGTTAGTTTTAGAAACTGATCTAGTACAGGACACTGATACCCGTGCAAGGCGAAGATTTGAAGTATGGAAAATTGTAGCGTGTGGTAGATATTTTGTTATTGTTGTTACTATTAGTAGTGGGGTTGGGTTTGGTTTGTTTATTGTTTTGATTTTTTCCCATCCTTGTCCTGACCACAAAAGGGACCTAGAAAGGTGTCCATCCCTCACTTCAGCCCTCATGGCCTTGAGGACTCTCCCACACCTTGGTCTCTGGCCTGGAACAAGTTTGAGAGACAAAGCTCAGCCAGTAAACAGGCAATTTCCTTCCCCTTTAACCTTTGGCCTTGAGGCTAAGACAGGTGGTCCTCTGGTTTGCAAGGCTGGTGGTGGTTATGAGGGAGAATGAGAGGAGAGATGTTTTGAAAGCAAGGGCTCCGTATGGGAGCTTCTGCCTTAGGGCAGTGCTTCTTTTTTTTTTTTTTTTTATTTATTTTTCCCCCAAAGCCCCAGTAGATAGTTGTACGTCGTAGCTGCACATCCTTCTAGTTGCTGTATGTGGGACGCGGCCTCAGCATGGCCGGAGAAGCGGTGCGTTGGTGCGCGCCTGGGATCCGAACCCGGGCTGCCAGCAGCAGAGCGCGCGCACTTAACCGCTAAGCCACGGGGCGGCCCAGGGCAGTGCTTCTTAACATTTTGTGGGTCATGGACCCAAAGCCTTATGGCAAGAATCTAATCAGAACTGTTAAAAAATGTCTGCCCACCTACACAGGATTTTGCATTGACATTTTGGAGACTCTGTTGAGTTTAGAGAGTCTTCAGAAGCGCATTGTTAATTATCAGGTTAAGAATCTCTGACTTAGAACTTTGGAAAGAATTTTTTTTAAGAAATAAAATTAATTTTTTTTGATTAATTGAGAATTTATACCCAGTCAATTCCCTGAAGCTTATGATCTTCACAGTGGGAATTCTTTCTTGCCAAAGAGGTTGGTAGCTGCCCTGAGAAAGTCTCCTTCTAGCACACACTTCCAGCATTTACTCTGCCTCCCCGTCCTGATCCTTCTGCCTTTGGAGTTCAGGGGGGAATGCTCGTATTGGTTTCTTTTCCTGACGTGTTAAAGACTTTGGCAGTAATATGTGTAGATTCTTCTCTTAAATCTAAAGAAAATATCTTAAATTTGGATTCCTTGAATCAGGTTTTTAGAGCTAAGGCAGTTGCTTGGGTAGGTTTGTTTGTCTGGTCTGTTTTGTTTTTAACATTTTTTTCTTCCCTTTAAATTCCCCAAATGTTTTGTTATTTATGCAGTGCTTTGATCTGAATGCTCTACAGTAAAAGGTTTTTTTTAATGTATTTTATTTTATTGTAATAAATCTGTGACTTGCTCCAAATCTGCATGTGGATGTACATGTCATCATTTTTCAGTCATTCTTTAGTCTTCTGATGTAAAATTAGTTTCCTTGAAGAAATCCCTGGGAAATAGCTGTAGGCTGCTGCTTCTCCCTCCAGGCCTGGCCTTATGGGGATCTTACAGTCTAGGCAGTCCTTGGGAATTTTTTGGGAGTGTCTGTCTTTCCCTGGTGCAGAACTGGGGGATTAAAGCCACATGGTCACCCTCATACACAAGGCAGATCTGGGTATGTGGTGTCAACACAAAAACATTTTCCTGCATCGACAAAACTCAGACTTCAGTACAGCTGGTTGAGGCTTCCGTTGCTCTGCTGGTCACCTGGCTCCCATGGAACACCTGCGCTTCAGTTCTCCACTCTCTTCTGTGAGGCGTCAGAGCCAGGCCTGGGCCGAGTGCTGATGACTCTTTCAGTCCAGAGGGGGCAGCATGAAAGTAGTCACTTCACTTCTCTGGGCCTCACTTCATCTGCGGAGACCAGGTGACTGATGTGCTCCAGCATCGCATCTCTGTACAGCTTTTCCTGGGGTATGTCTGGGAGGCCCCACTCTTCGTGGGTAAAGGACATAGCCACAACCCCAAAATGTTATTTAAAAGAAATGTCCGGGACAAGCCGCAGCACCCAGCTCCCTCCTCAGGGCCACAGACAGGAAGCTTTTTCCTCCCCTTGGATGCAGCCCCAAGTTTTCCCACAGCCACAGCGGTGCCTCCTCGGAATGGTCCCGAGGAAACGAAGCTCTTGTCCTTGCTGTGGAGATGGTGCCAACCAGTAAAAGTTAAACATAATATATTTGGGGGCAGGGACAGCAGGGAAGCTGAGCTACAGATGGTTCCTGATTGGTTTGTAGAATTGGGCTCAGTAAGCATATCCCATGAAGGAAGGAGGGAGAGACTGGACAACTTGTTGGACTCTTGTCTGTTTCTCTCCACACTTGCTGTTTTGCTTCTTATCTGGCAGCACAGCTTCTCTCTGCAGAGTATTTCCTTCTCTAAAAAATAACGGACACTACTATGTACATTCATTTACTTGTTCCTTCATTCATTTCCCTCATTTAGTCAGTGGTATTTCCTAAACCCCTATTTTGAACAGTGGAATGTGCTAGGATGTAAGGGGAACATGGATGGGTAGGTGTTACATTTACAGAAGTTATAATAGGGGAAGAAGGTAGGTACATACAGGACTTTGTGTCCTGCAAGTGATCAATCCTGTCAGATTAGAAATCCGCTGAAGTCCTACTGGACTCAGGGTACATCACTTCCCACTGGGGATTAGGAGACCTCATGGAAGAGTGGGCTCTGAATTGGCCCTGGAAGTCTGGGTATGATGTGCTTCGTGATCCCAAATGTCTTTCTTCCTTTCTCTCATCAAAGAAGTATAGGTCATTGGGTCATTAACTTTTTCACTGATTACTTCTTTTCTACCTTTAAGCAAATCTGAGGGTTTTTAATATGGAAAAAGGCTTTCAGATGACTGCCTCATTGCCTGACTACCGTATTCTCTTTCTCTTAATGGTGATGAGATTTCTCCTGTTCGCCTTGTTCAACTTAGTCTGCACACCTCGCTTTCCCCCCCTTTCACCTCATGGATTTGGTTTCACATCTCTAATTCAACAGTGATCAGCTTCTGGCCAAACTTTTATGTTTTCTATTTTCCAGTTGGTGCTGTTCATCAGTCTCCTGTTGAAATTCTTTTTCGGGGCCGGCCCAGTGGCGCAAGCGGTTAAGTGCGTGTGCTCCGCTGCGGCGGCCCGGGGTTCGCCGGTTCAGATCCCGGTTGCACACCGACGCACTGCTTGGCAAGCCATGCTGTGGCAGCCTCCCATATAAAGTGGAGGAAGATGGGCACGAATGTTAGCCCAGGGCCAGTCTTTCTCAGCAAAAAAAAAAAAAAAAGAGGAGGATTGGCAGATGTTAGCACAGGGCTGGTCTCCTCAAAAAAAAAAAGAAATTCTTTTTCGTTTTGGCTTCTGGAGCAATCTTTTTGTTGTTGTTTTCTTCTTCTTCTACTTGATCTTCTGCTGTATTATAGGGTGAAAGTGCCATAAGTTGTCTTTCCCAAGCTCCTTATTTTCACAGGAAGCTCTTCACTGCGTTATGTACGTCCCTTATTTGCTCCTCTCCCATTGACTTTATGGTGTTTCTCCAGCCTTAGTCCTAGACTCGCTCCTCTTTCCTCGGAATAAACTGACATTTCTATTAACTACTTCGATGAAGACACTTGGCAAATCTCCATATACTTCATACTCCATCCTTTATTTTTTACTCTCAGAATAAATCCATTTTGCTACTCCCAAGACGCTTGCAACTTGCCAGCACTTTGACTACATTTCCAAATTTCCCTTTGACTACGTCTGACCTCAGATTTTGGAGCCGTCTTAAATCTTTCTTTTCTCCGTTGTCTGTCCTATATATCCAATCCATTCGCAAATTTTTGTTAATTGTTTTCTATGAAGTTGTGTAGATCTGCTGCTTCTGTCTCCTCAACTGCCATCAAATTATATATATATATTTTCTCTTTATATCTGGGCTGTTATAGGGGCCTTCAAGGTCTTCCCCCCTGTTTGGTCTCACCTCCTTCTTCAGCATCGTCTGTAATCATTGTTACCAAAATGTCATTCTCTTGCTTCAGACTATTGACTCTATTGCCCACCCTGTCAGTCTTCATGATTCTGATTTTTCTGGCCCTTCGCTAATAATACTTTCTCTGTTTTTACTCATCTCTCTTCTCAGCTCCAAAGTAGACTTTGCATTCTGGCAAGTAAATTCATTTGGCATCTACAGGTAGCTTTCCCCTGCCCTCTGCCCTTCCCAGCCTTCCTCCCACAGTTGACATCTTATTCGCACCTTCCTGACTTATAGTGCACTATTTCCCAGTGTGGAATGCTCTCACATTTCCTACCGGTCCATGTTCTTGTCATGCTTTCATTTATTCAGCAAATGTTTATTTAGTACTTGCTGTGTGCCAAGCATTCTGCTAAGAATTAGAGATACAAAGTCCTTGCCCTCAGGGAGCTTCCTAAAGGGGCAATTACGATTCGATGTGATTAGTGCTGGGATGGAAAGTATGGGAGGCCACGGGGCATATGTATGAGGGACATCTTGGTGTGGGGAAGGGAAGCGGTGTCACAGGGGCATTCCAAAGGCAGTGACCTGGGCTTGTCTTAAATTGAGTCTTAAGTTCCTTAGGCAAAGAAAGAAAGAAAATTAGAACCAAAACTTCATCTGCCAAAAAACAGTATGCAAGTGACCTCACCTGGCCTGGTGCAGCTCTGTAGTCTGCATTCCTCTTGGCGTTTGTATACTCAGTGCAAACTCTTGAAATTTGCCTTCTGTTCTCTATGGCTTTTTAAAAAATCCTGTTTTTTGATTATATATATATGTAAGCTTCTGGGGCCTGGAGACTGGGTCTCCTTTTTCTTATGCTCTGTGCAAAATGTCCAGTAAAAATTAATGAGCAATGTGACCAACACAGTGGCCACAGCATCCATGAGCTTAAGGTTTTTCAAAATTTTATTCCATAAGCTTGACTGTCAACTTTGTAAGGTATTTTTGTTTGATTCTTGGACACAATAGAATTTTCTGTTTTCGTGTGTTCGAGCAAAATGTTCCAACTTGAAGCGCTTGGTGAGTGGCCATTGACGCCAGCAGTATATACATTTGCCCTTTGGTGGTGAAATGGAGATGTTAGTGGTGTCAGCTTGGTTTGGAGGATGTCATTAAAAGCCTTTTAAGCCTACTTCTTTACAGTAGCTCTGGGAATCAACAAGAAATGTCTCCGAGTTATAGGGCTAAAATTACGAACATCTTGTCTGACCTGATCATGCAGTATCTCATAACTTCCAGCTCAGTGGTATCATATTATAGTGCTGCCTTTGTTATTTATTAAGGGCATTTAATTTTCAAGAGAAGGCAATGGTAATGGCTGAGGTTCAGAGATAATGTTGTTTTCAGGGCCAGAGTTTGCTCCCCATTTTACGTTTTCACTTAAATCAGTAGTTCTTAACCTTTTGGGAGTCATGGCCCCATATGACAGTCTGTTTAAATTTATGAAAAAATGTACATAGGCACACACAGAATTGTAGATAACCATTTCAGGGGGTTCCTAGGCCCTCTGAATTCCCCCATCCCTTATCAGCCCTGTGAATTGTTAGTGGCTTAATTTAATATAAGCCTTATAAAATTGGTGTGATTTTAAGCTAAATATGCTATCCAACGAAACTTCATCCCTTTTTTCACCATTCCGGTTTCCTTGCGTTTGATGCATGCGCACAGTGAACATTCCCAGGCTTGTTACACATCTGCTACAGTAAAACACTGTACTTTACTTCCCCTTCTTTCCTTCTGTGGAAACAATGAATGCATATGTATTTGTGGGAGAAGTGCAAATAGATAGATGGGTCCTGCCTAAGCAGAGGGAAAGCTCTTATACACATTGGTATCTGTCTGTGCAATAGGAATTAGAAGCTATTCAATATAATTGTCACAACTGTACTTTTTCTGTGTCCATATTAAAGAAATGTTTTTCAGGTTATAAAGCAGCATATATAACCACAATCATGTTATTTAAAAAATAACAAATCTCATATATCCATGCTTATATAAAATGCTAAAGGGAAATACATCAAAGAGCACATATACTCAGATAACAACGCAAATGGTGGGTCTTTGCTGTGCTACTATTTGGAATTTTATTTCTTTATTGGGAAATCTGGGTGGAACAGAGAAAGGATGGATATGGCTTCTCAGTAAGTCATGTTTTTTGCTTGTTTCTTCTAATGTTCCAGTGAGTATATTAAATGAAATGGAGGAAAAGATGTGTTACGAAATGAAAACATTTATGAGTTCTCCAGCATCTCAGTCCTTGGGCCTTCATTTTTGTTTTGTTTCCAATTTGAATCTCAATTTATTTAGAAATGATAGTATTTTTTTGAAATTCTGTGACAACAATCAAAATTAAATTCAAATTGTTCTGGGTAAAAAGAAAAAACAATGGCCTAAGGATCTTATAATAGTGCACCATAGGACTTCATAGTTCACAAGAAGATTACGTATGTTTGCTCATGAGACTCACAGAAATCATGGAAGGGAGATGGGTCAAGAAATATGCCCATTTTACGAGAAACCCAGCTCGGAGCCTTGGCTGGCGTCAGATGGCTAATAATGGAATTGGAAGGAGACTTTGTGTTTCTATTTCCTAATCCAGTGTTCTTCCTGGCTCCTCTGCCGCTGAGACTTAGGATAAATCACCTTGGCTCTTTGAGTCCCAACTTCTGTACTTTCACACTTATTTCATGTACTTTGCAGAGTTGTTTTGAGAATGAAATTATACTGTGCAGTGGTTCTCAAGTTGTGATCCCCACACGAGCACCAGGAGCATCTCCTGGGATATTGTTAGAAATGTAAATTCTCGGGCCCACCTGAAACCTGAATCAGAAACTCTGGGGATGGGCCCAGTGATCCATGTTTTAGCAAACCCTCAAGGTGATTCTGATGCACCCTCAAGACTGAAAACTGCCAATGATATGTGTGAGATAGCATTTTGAAAGCAGCAAAGCATTATAGAAATATGCTTTTTTAAATTGAAGTAAAATCTGATATATTGTGTCTGTGTAAGTACACTCTATGATGTTCACACAATGACGAAATCCCCTAATGACGCATTTGTCAGAATATGTCCCCATCATCAAGTGACTCATGATTGTACAGACAAAAAAACCCTGACCACAACTCAAAGGGGAGGAAAAAATGTCCTTAAAAAAGGTGTGTGCAGGGGCAGCATATAGGATATGTTATGACAGAATGATGTACAAATTCCTTTTACATCCTAATTAGAAATTTAGGAGAATGTTGTGTCCATTAGGCCACCACACCACGAAAAGGTTAAACACACCCTATATACGTGTGTCATAGCCCCATTCCAAGGAGTTATTAGGTCTACCGTAAAAGTTCATCTATTTCCCCCATTCCTCCCTTTCTTTGGTCTGGTGAGTAAGATTCAAACATGCATCTAAACAATCCTAAAAAAGTTCACTGACTTCATATTTTGTAATAATTTACCCACCCTAGGATTTGATCAAACAATTTCCTGCTGTAATGAAACTATTCAGTGGGTACCAACAAAAATGATAGTCCTACAAACAAACATGAATAATATGCACATGGGATGGAGAAGCCTGTCTGAATCTAAATACAGTCATGTGCCACATAACGATGTTTCAGTCAATGACAGACCACGTATACAATGGTGGTCTCATAAGATTAGTACTATATAGCCTAGGTGTGTAGTAGGCTATACCATCTAGGTCTGTGTAAGATCTTAAATGTATAATTCTATGAATTTTGATATCACGTGCTCACCACCCCAGTCAAGACATAGAACTTTCTCATCAGTCCGCATCCCTCTTGGGCAACACTGTTCACTGACAGACTTTTCATTAGAAGAAGTAAGAGGACTTGATGATGAGTTGGAGATATAAAGCACAATGTCTGTATTCTCTTTCTCATTTACTACTTGTAGATAACATTCCTTTGTAAATTACTAAGCATAGTTCTCTGTGTTTTTCAGCCCATGGACCAAGCTTCTCTCAAAAACAGCGATGTTCTCATTCTGACAGGCCTTACCCAGATTCCCACTGCAAACCCAGATGGCATGGTGGGAGAGTTCTGCAGCAACCTGGGTATGTGTGCTGCTCACATCTTAACTTGGATGATCTGTTTTAAATTTATTTTTCCATATCTTGCTTATATGGTATTTTTTGCCCCTTCTCTTCACATTCATACCCTCTGATGGCTCTATTCAAGGCCTTTTCCCCCATTTACTCCCATGCTTTCTGCTCATCCTTCAAAACCTACTGTGGTCAACAAAAGCAATTTTTCTTTTTTTGTGAGGAAGATTGGCCCTGAGCTAACGTCTGCCAATCCTCCTCTTTTTTGCTGAGGAAGACTGGCTGTGGGCTAACATCCATGCCCATCTTCCTCCACTTTATATGGGACGCCACCACAGCATGGCTTGCCAAGCAGTGTGTCGGTGCGCGCCCGGGATCCGAACCGGTGAACCCCGGGCCGCCGCAGCGGAGCACGCGCACTTAACCGCTTGCACCACCAGGCCGGCCCCAACAAAAGCAATTCTTAAGCAACTTAAATCTGAAAGTGCAGTAAGAATGGTTGTTGTAATGGTAAATTTGAATTTTTAGCACTTTATACAACAAATACTCAACATTCTGCCACTTGATTTGTATAGAAAATTCTTATTTGATCTCCTTGCTTTTGGGTAAGATTTGGGGGCAGAGCAGGGGTGCTTTCAGGGTGGCACTTGTCAAAGAAGGTTAGACTTACATCTTTGCTTTGCAAATAATGGCACAGAAAAGACTGTATATTTTGAATTCACAACAGTGATACACTGAAGAGCTATATTTTTTCCCCACTAATAATTGGTTGATGTTATTTTTTCTTCTTTTGAGAGAAGACTAAATTGAGAGACTTGTGGGCTGTTTCCTACCTGGAACAAATTTATTTTTCTTTGGATATAATTGTCAATAAAATCTAGAAATCCTGCCTTTTTTAGAAAAGTGTCGGTTGGTTACTGTCTTAGTCAGTTTGGGCTGCTATAACAAAATACCATAAAATGAGTGCCTAAACAACAGACATTTATTTCTCACTATTCGGGAGGCCGCGAAGTCTGAGATTAGGTTGCCAGCATGGTCGGGTGCTGGTCAGGACCCCCTTCCTGGCTTGCAGATGGCCACCTTCTTGTTGTGTCCTCATATAGCAGAGAGAAGCTCTGGTGTCTCTTCCTCTTCTCATAAAGGCACTAATCTGGTCTTGGGCGCTCCACCTTTATCTAAACATAATTACCTCCCAAAGGCCCCACCTCCTAATACCATCACATAGGGAGTTAGGGCTTCAACGTGTAAATTTGGGGGGAAAGCAAACATTCAGTTCATTCGTAACGGTTACCAAAGAGGAGTTAATGAACTCAGACCCTACACCCCTGGCAACCATAAGTGATATTACCTCTGCTCTGGGGGAAAGAAACAGTCATCTTCTTATATTTACATGGAAAGCACTGTCCTTTAAAATTTCACTTGGCCGTGCCAATAATCATAATCTTTTTTTGTTCTTTGCTGTTATTAAACCAAAGGTAATTTATTCTTACCTTGGAAAAATTATTGGACTAGTCTCAAATAGAATCTTTGGTTTTTTATGTTTGTTTGTTCATAATCTAGAATCATAGACTCAAAGAACTTTAGGTCTGAAAGGGACCTCACATCTAATCCACTATTTCTCAAAGTGGAGTCCACTAACCACTTGCCTCAAGATCAATGAGGCCACTTATTTTTTCTTTTTTTTTTTTTTTTTTTTGTGAGGAGATCAGCCCTGAGCTAACATCCGCCAATCCTCCTCTTTTTTTGCTGAGGAAGACGGCCCTGGGCTAACATCGGTGCCTATCTTCCTCCACTTTATATGGGACGCCGCCACAGCATGGCTTACCAAGCAGTGCGTCGGTGCGCGCCCGGGATCCGAACCAGCGAACCCCGGGCCGCCACAGCAGAGCGCGCGCACTTAACCGCTTGTGCCACCGGGCCGGCCCCCACTTATTTTTTTTTAATAGTCTGATACAACTTTAATTTCTCTTTTTTTAATTGAGGTAACATTGGTTTATAACATTATATGAATTTCAGGTCTACATCATTATATTTTGATTTCTGGGTAGATTACATCATGTTCACCACCCAAAGACTGATTACCATCCATCACCATACACATGTGCCCAGTCACCCCTTTCGCCCTCATCCCTCACCCCTTCCCCTCTGGTAACCACCAATCTAGTTTCTGCATCTATGTGTGTGTTTGTTGTTGTTGTTTTTATCTTCTGAGTGAGATCATACAGTATTTGACTTTTTCGCTCTGACTTATTTCGCTTAGCATAATACCCTCATGTTGTCACAAATGGCAAGATTTCCTCTTTTTTTATGGCTGAGTAGTATTCCATTGTGTATATATACCACATCTTCTTTATCCATGATAGGCACTTAGGTTGTTTCCAAGGCTTGGCAACTGTGAATAATATGAGGCCACTTATTAAAAATGCAAATTCGGGGGCCCTACCACAGACCTAGTAAGTCAGACTCTCTGGGGAGGGGAGAGGCCCAGAAGAAAAGTTGTATTTTCACCATGTTCCCCAGCAGTTTTCACTCAAACTAAAGTTTGTAAACCACTGATCTAGTTCACTCCTCTCATACAACCAATAAGGAAACTAAGGCCAGCCAGGTTGTAGTGGCTTACCTGAGGTCCTGTAGCTTGTGGTGAAGGCAGGACTAGAGCCAGACCTCTTGAGCCGTCACCACTGGTTTTGTCTTTTTCCACAGTACCACGCTCTGGTAATCATGAGTCAGCTAGTACTCAAGGTACAGCATCTAGGTGAACCTGGATGTCAGAGTTGGGAGTGGAGGAGGGTATAAGGCACCAGAGACTTGAAGTTCTGTACCCCAGAGCTGCTTGTTTCAGTTTGTTTTGAAAACTAAACAAAAAATCAACTTGAGAGGGCACTTAGATTTTTTTTAAGCCAGTTATAACTTCTAATGTGATTTTACTCATATGTTGTAATTCCTCATTTGATAATTTGAGTATTTAAAGTATGGAGGATTTTCTTACAGACAAAACATTAATGAAAGAAAATGCCACTAAAATGTGTCAAATGGAAAAACTTGGCCTTTTTCCTTATGGGTCATTCAGCAATGGTCAGAGATTTAACAGAGACAGATCCAGCAAAGTTTTGAGCAGGACCTAAAAAAAGAAGGAGTTTGGAGGGTTTGTCCTGACCCTAGCTGCCATTGGTAACCTTTAAAACCCACACCCTTAATTGCATATCCTATTCCCAGGGACTGAGACATCAATTAAAAACTCAGCTGATTGTTAGCCTCTGGATTCTCCCACTCTGGTGTTATTCTTCAAAAGAAGCAGATTATTATACATGTGAAGTGAACTGTACGAACAGAAGTAGGAAAATGAAAGAAATCCAAATATTAAAAGTTCCATTCTACCTTCATTAAAACTGTTCTTTTGATACTATTGTTTTCCTTCTGGCTTCAACTTTTCTAGCACTGACAGTCCGGAATGGAGGAAACGTGTTGGTTCCCTGCTATCCTTCTGGAGTAATCTATGACCTCCTGGAATGCCTGTATCAATACATTGACTCAGCTGGCCTCTCCAACATCCCTTTCTACTTCATCTCCCCTGTGGCTAACAGTTCACTTGAGTTTTCTCAGATTTTTGCTGAGTGGTATGTCTGTGTTCTTCTCTATAAGTTGTATTTTGATTCAGCACATTCAAGCAGTAAAAATAGAAATGATCCTGTTTTTTCTGACATTATTATGAAACTTTCATTTTGTTGTTTTTCCACGTCTGTGAGGTGAAGATTGTATTAATGAAAGCCAAATCTGTTATATTGCTAGAGTTGAGAAGAATAGTTATCAAGGAGGGAAGGATGAAAGTTAAGCCAGCACTTTCAAAATCAGTTACAAAAATGTTTACATTTATCTTCTCACATGCTATCCTCTCTCACCGTTACAAAGCGAAGTTATATTCTAAAAGCTAAACAAATTTTAAAGCACAAGCTCACCTTGTCTAATATTTATAGTACCAAATCTGATAAGAAAAACTATATATTTTTTTCATTTCAATAGCATGATATTTGACAAAATAGTTTCATTACAGCAGGAAATTGTTTGACCCTAGGGTGGGTAAATTATTACAAAATATGAAGTCAGTGAACTTTTTTAGGATTGTTTAGATGCATGTTTGAATCTTACTCACCAGACCAAAGAAAGGGAGGAATGGGGGAAATAGATGAACTTTTACGGTAGACCTAATAACTCCTTGGAATGGGGCTATGACACACGTATATAGGGTGTGTTTAACCTTTTCGTGGTGTGGTGGCCTAATGGACACAACATTCTCCTAAATTTCTAATTAGGTTGTAAAAGGAATTTGTACATCATTCTGTCATAACATATCCTATATGCTGCCCCTGCACACACCTTTTTTAAGGACATTTTTTCCTCCCCTTTGAGTTGTGGTCAGGGTTTTTTTGTCTGTACAATCATGAGTCACTTGATGATGGGGACATATTCTGACAAATGCGTCATTAGGCGATTTCGTCATTGTGTGAACATCATAGAGTGTAGTTACACAGGCCTAGATGGTATAGCCTACTACACACTTAGGCTATGTAGTACTAATCTTATGAGACCACCATTGTATATGTGGTCTGTCATTGACTGAAACATCGTTATGTGGCACATGAGTGTATTTAGATTCAGACAGGCTTCTCCATCTCATGTGCTTTTTTTTTTTTTTTTTTTTTTGTGAGGAAGATCAGCCGTGAGCTAACATCCATGCCAATCCTCCTCCTTTTGCTAAGGAAGACCAGCCCCGAGCTAACATCTATGGCCAATCCTCCTCCTTTTTTTCCCTTTTTCTCCCCAAAGCCCCAGTAGATAGTTGTATGTCGTAGTGCACATCCTTCTAGTTGCTGTATGTGGGACGCCACCTCAGCATGGCCGGACAAGCGGTGCATCAGTGAGCGGCCGGGCTCCGATTCCCGGCTGCCAGTAGCGGAGCATGCGCACTTAACCACTAAGCCACAGGGCCGGCCCCCCATGTTCATATTATTCATGTTTGTGTATAAGACTGTCATTTTTGTTGGTACCCACTGAATTTTATCCTTTGCATCCCCAACATAGGAAGGTAATCTTGAAGAATTAGTATTTCCACCTTAAGTATCATGTGCACAGTTAATCAGCATGTTCTGAATTTCTTCATCCAGATCCTCAGTAAAAATATTGAGAAAGCAAAGTCCCGGGGCTGGCCCTGTGGGCCCCTGTGAATGGTGTCCTAGCCAGTGTGTGCTCTTCAAGTCCACTCTCCACCCCGTTACATACTGTTCTTATTGTCAGAACATCTGATCGGATAGCATTCAAGACTACTAAAATGAGAGTAGGCTGTTTTTGTGTTTCTGTTTTTTGATATTTGTTAATTTCTAATATATGTGTAATACATGTTTACTATAGAAAAATAAAAGTTACAGAAAACAGCAAAAAAACTGAACCCATAAGCCCGCTATCCAGAAAAGATATCGCTGTTAGTTAGCATTCTGATAGATTTCTTCTTTGCATATAGGGATCATGCTGAATATTTAATTCTGGATCCTGCTTTTAAAAATTTTAATATTAGAGCATTATAAAATCTTTGAGAATATAACTTTTGCATGACTGCTTTATTACATCATTTGTACATCATTTGTATATGGTATAATTTTTTTAACTTTTCTTACTATTGGACAAATAGGCTTTTCCTGATTTGTTTCCTTTTAGTAATCTTCAATTAATATCATTCTTTGTATATATGACTACATCTTTTGCTTTAGGTATTACTAAAAGTGGAATTACTGGAACAAAGGGTATAAATATGTTTTAATGTTCATTATACAAATCTAAATTGCTTTCCGAAAAGATCTTTGTCTTCTGCAAACTGTTCCCTTTTTGCCCATTTACTTATTAGAGGTGTTATACTTTTCTTATCTATTTATTTGAACCCTACTCTTTGTTATATTTTGGCAGACATTTTTTCCCATTTTGATACTTCTTATCGAATTTTGTCTTTGATTTTGTTGTTTTAAAAAGTTGTTACTTTGGAATAATTTTAGGTTTACAGAAAAGTTACAGAGATACCACAGAGAACTCCCATATGCCTTCCACTTAGATTCCCTGATGTTAACATCTTACACGAATGTCAAAACTAAGAAATGAACATTACCACATTGTTATTAGCTGAACTCCAGTGTTTATTCAGATTGCACTAGTTTTTCCAACAATGTCTGTTTTCTATGTCAGGATCCAGTCCAGGATACTACATTGCATTTAGGTTTTCGATTTTTTTTGACAAGTATTTTAGTTTTATATATTGATGCTAATTGATGTATCATAATATGCTTTGCAACAATCTAAGTAACTTTTTTTAATTGATGTCATAGTAGTTTATAACATTGTAATCTAAGTAACTTTTCAGTTAAGCTCTTCTATTTGTCTCTCTGCCTGAGTTTGAAGTACTAGTACTGTCTACCTGAGACAGTACTAGTGTCTGTTTAGATATTGTAAAGTAACCCTCCAAAAGTATCTTCCATATTTACGTCTTCCTCTGAAAAGGATATAAAGTGATGTTTTTTAAGTCAAGATTAAACAAAACTAAGGGTAGAAAAATTAGATATTACATTGTACTAATGAAGTTAATACAAAATCCAAGCCCTGAAGTCCTGAACTACTCCCACAGAGTAGTCTCTGCTAGAATTGTTGAAATGTTGATGCTATTTTAGTAGAATTCTTAGAAGTAAGCTCTAATAAACATGCATCACTACATATATTTTTCTAACTTTTAAAAACGTCAAACCTACAGAACTCCCGTGTACCTTGATTTATCAGTTGTTAACTTTTTGCCACATTTGCTTTATCCAGACATCTCATATTTTAAATGTCATATCTGGCTAGGAAAAAACACAGACTACCTAGGACATCCACAGGGTCTCTAGGTTGAGATAGGTAGGTGCTCTCCAGTTTGAGTTGCCAGTGCTGCTTAGTGGTTATGCAACACAGGAAGTTATATCTCTGAGGAAGGGTATCACTCTCTCCTCAAAACTGATCACAACTAATGCAGTGTGGTATCCTGGATTGGATCCTGGAACAGAAAAAGGACGTTAGTGGAAAAACTGGTGAAATCCTACTAAAGTCTGGAATTTAGTTAATTGTAATGTACTAATGTTAATTTCTTAGTGTCATGGTTGTGTAAGATGTTAACATTAGGGGACACTGGGTGAAGGGTACACGAGAACTGTGTACTGTCTTTGCAACTTTTCTGTAAATCTAAAATTATTCCAAAATAACAAGATTATTTTCTAAGAAAAAATGTATTGAGGAATTCTAAAGGTTAAAAAAATGCTCACAAGAGACTTATTTCCAGAATACTCTTTAGATGTTGGCTTTTATTCACAGTGAGATTGATTGGCAGGAAAGTTTTAATCAACTTTGTTATTTAGTATTTGTGATGCCACCACTAGCTGACAACAAATGATACTGTGTGCCCTGCCTAACATGCTGATCTATTTTTCCTCTTTAAAAGGCTTTGTCACAACAAACAGACTAAGGTGTATCTCCCAGAACCACCTTTTCCTCATGCAGAGGTAAGAAAATGGAATTATTGGGTCAGAGCAAGAAAGAAATGTAGATAAATGGATGTGGATGGAGATAGCAGGTCATCAGATAAAAAAATATCCTTATGTAAACTCACATAAGCCCCTTGTTTCCCATGTGAGATGACAGTGAAGTACTCTAACTCAAGATTCATTACTTTCTCTTCTTATTTACACGTTATATTACCAGTATGTTTATACGGTGAATAACCTACCTCTGTTCTATTGACTGCCTGAGGGATTTTATCTAATATCTACTACTAACTTTTTTTTTTTTTTTTTTTTTGTGAGGAGATCAGCCCTGAGCTAACATCCGCCAATCCTCCTCCTTTTTTGCTGAGGAAGACGGCCCTGGGCTAACATCGGTGCCCATCTTCCTCCACTTTATATGGGACGCCGCCACAGCATGGCTTACCAAGCAGTGCGTCGGTGCGCGCCCGGGATCCGAACCAGCGAACCCCGGGCCGCCGCAGCGGAGCGCGCGCACTTAACCGCTTGCGCCACCGGGCCGGCCCCTCTACTGCTAACTTTTTTGCATAACAGATTTATTAATTGTCAAAGTCTTCTTTCCAGTTAGTTATGTTGATCATAGAGGTAAAGTTTTAATGATGAACATAGTAACATTTCAGTTTAGAAAATTGGGGGTCAAAAGATACAAACTTCCAGTTATAATATAAATAAATCATGGAGATATAATATATTGCCTATTTGAAAGTTGCTAAGAGAGTAGATCTTTTTTTTTTTTTTTTAAAGATTTTATTTATTTATTTTTCCCCCAAAGCCCCAGCAGATAGTTGTCTGTCATAGCTGCACATCCTTCTAGTTGCCGTATGTGGGACGCGGCCTCAGCATGGCCAGAGGAGCGGTGCGTCAGTGCGCACCCGGGATCCGAACCCGGGCCGCCGGCAGCACAGCGCGCGCACTTAACCGCCAAGCCACGGGGCCGGCCCAAGAGAGTAGATCTTAAAAGTTCTCATCATAAGAAAAAAAAAAAATTTTGTAACTGTGTGATAACACATGTTAACTAGATTTATCGTGGTGATCATTTCATAGTATATACAAATATCGAATCATGTTGTACACCTGCAACTAATATAATGTTATATGTCAATTATACCTCAATTTAAAAGAAATAGAAAAATTCCTCCTCCCTCACAGAACTGATAACTGTTTTTATATAGCTACATACCCAGTTTTGTTTCCATTGTTTTTTTCACCAAACAGGGTATCATGGACATTTTTTTGTGGGCCTCATATCATTATATTGCTGTCTTATATTCCATAGCATATCATATGAACATACTATAATGTACTTAACCGTTCTCTTACTCTCAGACAATAGAATTACTCTCAATTTTTTTGTATATTAAAAAAAAGGATGTTTAAATTGGCATAACCACTTTAGGAAAGTAGTAGTATCTACTAAAGCTGAAGATATAACCCACACTCTGCCTCAGCAGTTTTGTTCCTGAAGTATACACTGAACAGAAACGCATAGGTATGTCACTGAAAGACATGCACGGTAATCTTCAGAGCGCTCTTGGTAATGGTGCTGAAATATACCCAAGTGCCCATCGACAGTCTCATGGATTGTGTGGTATATTCACACTATGGAATACCTTACATCAATGAGAATGAAGAAACTCCAATTGCACACAACAGTGTAGATAAATTTCACGAACATAACATGAGTGAAAGAAGCCAGATATAAGAGAGTAGATACCGTGTGATTTTATTTATATAAAAGTTCAAAAACACACAGAACTAATCTATGGTATTAGAAACCAGAATAGTGGTTATCCTAGAGGCAGGGGTGGGGGCAGTAGTAACTGGAAGGGGACAAAGGGAGATTTCTGAGGAGCTGGTAATGCTGTTACTTGATGTGCATATGGGAACATGGAAGTGTTAAGTTTATAAAAATTTCACCAAGCTAGGGATGTCTGTACGGATACATACGTATAGGGATTTGGTTGGTTTATTTGTTTTACAATTAACTATTTGACTCGTAGAGTAAATTGCAACAAATGTCCTCCTAATTATTTTAAATTTCACTGTTATTTTCTTTTTTCAAAGGAGGTCTTTTATGAACCAGAATGTCAAGTGGAAGGTTTTGAGAAAGTTATTTTTCAGTCCTCATGCTCTATTACAGCAGCCAAGGTTTTGGCAAGCTCTGTCATTACCACAGTGAAATTCATGCTAGAAATGTAATAATGTCACAAAATTAAGTGTAGCAAAACATATTTTGTGGTGGATTTTGCCGCTCCAAGTCTATTTTCCTCTCCCCTAATAACAATTAGGCTTTCTTTAGAACTTGTTTTCTAAGAGTCTTACCACATTCTTACCGTAACACACATCTGTCATGGATGACGTTTGTCCCATTTACAGTTAGGAATGTGAAAAGATTGTAGTTACACCGTCAGGATTCTTGAAATTCACTTGTCAGCATTAGGGCATGATGGAGTTGACACTTAGTGTTGTCACCAGTTCCCATGAGAAAATATAGTTCTGCCCTTAATAGTGATAAGAAATTACTATACAGAATCCCTACCCTACAGCTTCATTGCCTGTATGGTTTGGACCTTAAATCAGTGCAGAGGTAATTCTGGATGGTCAAATGTAGTAAGTCAGCTGGAGAGGTAGATCCAAGTGGCAAAAAAAGAGATGACTTTATCTTAGTTTCTATGCATTGATTAGGAGAACTGCAGGAACTGCAGGTAATGGCTAAAAAGTGACTTAAGTTGTGTGCAAAGACCTGCTGCTATTCTTAGAGACCCATTCATCTCCCTGATGTCTGTGGATAGACTTAGCCTTCGAGACAGCTGCTCACCCATTTAACTGGGGCAAGTAATGATTTTGGCTAGATAGAATATAAAAGAATGTCAGTTTTATTTGTATATAACTTGGAAGGAAGGTGGGAAGTCAATGTTTCTTCCATCTTTACTCTTCATATCCCATCTAAGCATGTGACACTGGATTAAGATCTCCAGGGTAGTATTTGCAATCTTGCTAATAAAAGCAGTCTTCCTGAATTAAAGATTAACTCTTCAAAGTGAAGAAAGTTTGGCTTCCATTTGGGGACTGCCCTATTTAGGCCACATCCTCACTATTGGATTGACTTCAGTTGGACTTGGAGTTGTTGCCTGGGCTCCCCTCTTATTATGGGTTGCTTCAGGATTGAGCTGTGTCACAGACTGTTTCTTTATCCATCAAATAGCATCTCAGGGCAATACTCCCTTTGGCCTACCTGTATTTAGGGTCTCTGAGGTCTGGATGTTTGTCATCTGACCTTTTGGTGCTAGAGTGGGGAGGTGGGGGCAGGGCCGTGGCAGCAGGCAGAATTTGTGAGAGTGTCACAGAATGCCATTTGTGGTTGTAGCTGTATATGGTGTTGCCTTGGGTCGGGGCTGACGTTGGGAGAGTGTTGTCAAGTGTTATGCTGGAAGGAAGACCTTTTTGGTTCAAAACATACACTTTTGAGACAGGTGTGGGGCTGAGCGTGGCCTGCTTCTTGCTACAGCTCTCTGTCATGAGGACATCACGTCTCCCAAATTTCTCAAAGCCAAGTTGTTCTTGGTCTTTATTAAGTCACCTCGATAACTTAATACAGTTATACCTTTTTAAGAGGAGGTCCTGTGCTAGTAAACAGTTTTTCATGTGGGAGGTGTTTGTTGTTGATAGAACTTGGTGATTCACAGATTTTGGCAAAGTTACTTATACTTCAAACAAGAACTCACATTGGGGACTTCTAGTGTCAGGAAGCTGTAAAGAAAGAGTTCCACAAAATCAGGCGGCAACAACCTGAATAAAAGTTTCCATTAAGTATGTTAACATATTATCAAAGGGTCCCATCTGTTGAGAAAGTCACATTGTAGGTAAAAAATTGGGATCTTTGGCTAATTATAGTAAGATTTGTTTGTATTTTTATTTTTTATTTATTTTTTCCCCCAAAGCCCCAGGAGATAGTTGTATGTCATAGTTGCACATCCTTCTAGTTGCTGTATGTGGGATTCGGCCTCAGCATGGCCGGAGAAGCGGTGCGTTGGTGCACGCCCGGGATCCGAACCCCGGCCGCCAGCAGCGGAGCGCGTGCACTTAACCGCTAAGCCACGGGGCCGGCCCTATTTGTATTTTTAATTTCATTCTACTCACCCTCCCTTGCTGTGATTCTTCATTCTGCCTAGACAGGCTAACATCTCTTCATGTGCTCTTGATATGTATTCTAGCTCATTCAGACCAACAAGCTGAAGCACTACCCCAGCATCCACGGAGACTTCAGCAACGATTTCAGGCAGCCGTGTGTGGTGTTCACTGGGCACCCTTCCCTCCGGTTTGGGGACGTGGTCCATTTCATGGAGCTCTGGGGAAAATCTAGTCTCAACACTGTCATATTCACTGGTAAGTAAACAGACAAACAAAACCCTGCCCTTTCCACTGGGACCTTCATTGAGTGCACCAACCAGGTGGAGACCCAGGGAAGAATTTGATAATACGGCATAAATATGAAACTATTCTATCATAAATACAAAAGGATAAAGAAACTGCAAGGTAAAGAGAGTAAAGCAAAATGTGCTGTTACATGACTATATACTGGACAAAGCTTTTACATCTGATTTTTTAGATTTTTCCCTGAGACAGATTTCTACTGCATTGCTTGGGGTAGGATTTTGTAAGCTCTTTCAAGAACTGCAGTGATTCTAGTAGCAGTCTTGTTTCACCCTTCAGGAATTAGTTACTGAGATGGCATCTTTCTCCTTTGGTTGTAGTTTACTCTGGCTTCCAGTTTTTCTTCTGGACACGAATCCCTCAAAGTAAAACAAATCCTTTGATGAGGTCACGTAGGGGTTTTACTGAATCACTATATTATTTTTGCAATTTAAGGTCTTCATTCAGTATTGGGATTTGGAAATCTTATGGGCAATGAAGTAAAAAACCTTGATCTGAAATCTGGTCCAATTTCCTGAACCTAAGCCAAGTTACTCACCTCTCTGAGCCTCACTTTCCTCATTGGAAAATGAGATAATGGCTCCTCCTTGGGCAGCTCTGTGCATTTAGTGACATGTTATAAGAAAGCACTCTGCAACCATGACATACAGCTATCTACTGGGGCTTTGGGGAGAAAAAGGGAAAAAAAAAGAGGAGGATTGGCAATAGATGTTAGCTCAGGGCCGGTCTTCCTCAGCAAAAAGAGGAGGATTGGCATGGATGTTAGCTCAGGGCTGATCTTCCTCATAAAAAAAAAAGCACTCTATACAGTGCCTGGCACATAAAGGCCATTGAGAAAGTATTGGTTGACTTCTTAGAGTTTTCTAATTACTTTTAAGACTTGAGGAATGGAGTAGACCCAAAGCTTCAGGGTCAGGGACACTGGGCCCCTTCCCTGTGCTCAGCCTGTTTGTGAGGAGTACCGGTGCCCTCCAGCCAGAGGCTACCAGGACAACCAGTAGTTGAACAAAGCTGGGTGCAGTGACTGGCTGCAGCGGTGGGGGGAACGCACACCATGGGGAAGTATGAGACATCTCAGAGCGTGTTAGAAAGAACTTCTTGTGGATTTGGGCCTGTATTAGGTGATTTTGAGGTGGGTCCACAGATGTGGGACATTGCTTTGGATTGGGAGCTGTCAGGAAGCAGGAGTAGTTCTGTGATTGGGTATTGTAATGATTCTTATCTAGAAGGCAGGAAGAATGGAAGCAGGATAGGGTAATGTTTCTCATTTTGTGGTTTAGACAGTGTTGTTGTTTTGTGTTCAGGCATGATTACAGAGGGGTCTTGTTTTTGTCTTGGTCCATCGTGGTCAGTGAGTGGCCTTATCTGATGTTGGTGTTCTGTGAAATTGTGTGTGTCTGACAGGAGAACACCATGGCCTAGCCAGCCCAGCTCCTGCTAACACTAAAGCCTAGCAGAAAGTGCCAGCAGAGCTCAGAAAAGCAGCTATCAGGGGCCACGCTTCTCTTTCTCAGTCTCCCTTTTGGGCAAAGGCAGAGGAAATCGGGCCACAAGATGATTCACTGTACCCAGAACCTCACCATTGCCGAGTTTTGCTAAGCAGGAGGTTGTCCAGAGAATGTTGTATGTAGTAGGACTGAGGGTGGTCTCTCCTGTTCTTTTTGAGGAGATGTTGACTCGGATGTAACAGTGGGTACAGTATTTACATAGGCACAGTAAGAAGTGTTTGCTGTGGTTTAAATTTTCCCTTAACCAGCTAAGAAGAAGTTGAGGGCTGTGATTGTCCATGGACAGCTCTGGGTAATGAATTTAAATTTAAACTGGTCCGTTGGACTTCCAGAGCAGAAGTTGTGTCGTTCGTGATGTCTACTAGTGTCAGAGATAAGTTTGGGACCACTTTTTCCGATTGTATTACAACAACTGTGAGAATTGTAGCTCACATGGTACACGGTAAAAAGGTGTCAGTTATCCCTCCCAGGCAGCCTGTGCTTGCCTCAGCTGGGGGCTCCTGGGTGTTCTTCTTAGAGAAACAGGATCCACTGGAGGGGTGGTAATTTAAAAATCTGGACGTTCTATCAGTTATCCTAAATACATCAGATAAGTTAGTGTGAGTGTCAGCCTGAGGGCTGTGAGAAGTTGTGTCCTTGTGGGGGCACAGACCGTGGGGGGAATCTTTAAGTATCGTTTTTCACACCAGGAGTGAGCCAGTTTTTTTGGCTCAAGGTGGGCAGCATCCTCGAGTGGAGTAAACAATCTCGGCCAAGTAGGCTGCAGTGATGGCTCTTGAGAGAACAAACTGGCCGTTATGGCAAGGATGTTCCTAGTCATGATGCGCTGAGCTTTGCTGATAGAACTACAGTCTCAGCAGAAGCATTTTGTTGATATGGGCTCAAGGTCCTTTTTGTTTTCTTCTTGGTGCATCCTGTCAGGTAGGTGATGTGGGATTGGTCTCATACCTAAGTGTTAACTTTGAGCACTTGATTTGAGTGGTCTCTGCCAGATTTCTCCACGCTGACAGAAGTCACTGTTTTTGTAGTTAATCAGTATCTTGTGGGAGGACACTTTGAGACTATGTATATATTTGGTTTTCCCTAAATTTTTATCTAATTTTTTTAGCATCTATTGATGATTCTGGTCTGAATAAATTGTGACTGTGATGGTTGCCAAATGGTGATATATTTTTTTAATTTCATCTTTTCTTTTACATTTATTAGTTGGCATTTTGTTGCAAGGAAGAGCTTTCCCTTCCCCCTCATTTACTTACATATCCCCTCGTTTATCTCATCTCTCTCTATGTTAAACCTCGAGCTCACACCCAGACCTCCAATTCCACATCCATCCTACAGTGTTCATCCTAGCCTCTCCCTGTCCTCTCTCCGACGATAAGGAACCTGGCTCCCGCCACCGTCAGTGCACTCACTCACTGGCTCAGCCTCCCGACTGTGCTGGCCATCTGCGTGGCCTTGACCACACCAGCCGCCTCCTCGCTTGGCAGCTCCTCTGTTGCCTGCATTTTAAATATTCTTTTTTGTGCTCTCCTTAGAACCTGACTTCTCATACCTGGAAGCTCTGGCTCCTTACCAGCCCTTGGCCATGAAATGCATATACTGCCCCATTGATACACGACTGAATTTCATCCAGGTGTCAAAGCTGCTTAAAGAAGTGCAAGTAAGGAAGGAAACGCTCATGTCTCCCGTGGTCCTGTCACCTCTCTGTGGTTTGTGTGTCTGTGGTGTGAGGGGGCTATCTAGCTGGATTTCTTGTCCTCACTTCTCAAGCATTTGCAGAGTGCTGGGACGTGTACTGGTTACCCTTCAGACTTCAAAGTAGTGAGCTTTACACACTGAAAGAAGTTTCCATTCTAAAGAAATCAAAAGTGGAAGGAAAAGAAAGCATCAACAGTCTATTATTTTTGATGAGAACCATCTGTGTCCAGTAAAAGCAAATTGCCCCCCTCCCACCACCAAAAAAAGTCATTCTAGAAACACATTTATCAAGCTGAAAGACAGTTGAACTTAACTGACACGTGTATTGGGCCTTTGTTGCACATGTGGGTTAGTCCCACAAATTGTTCTGCCTTTTGTTAGAGGTTTGTTTGGGTTTGCTTTTGTTATTGCTTTTGTTTGTTTTTCATTTTGCATTTTCTGCCATAGAGAACAGGAAGATGTAGTTGGGGTAAAGTGGTAGAAAAAGGAAGCATATCTGCACAGAAGGAGAATGTAGAGGGAGAGCAGGGAATAAAAACCACTGCCCTGGGTGTGTTACCACTCGGGTGGTATGTGTTTGGGCAGTTGGGGGTGGAGGAGGCCAGCTGAGCGCAGGCCAGAGGAAGAGTTCTGATTTCCATCACCTCAGTGTTTCCAGGACCTTACAAGCACTTCTTGTCTCTTCTTCTAGCCATTTCGCAAAGGGTGATTAGCTCCCTTCATTTCTTGGCTTAGGTCAGAAGTTCGCTTTCCTCCTCTTCACACAATCTTTGATCTCAGAGGTGCTGACACAGAACTCTAAGGAAGGGTCACAAGAAAGAGAAACCGCTGGAGAACCTCAGGACTGCAGGGATAGTGGATTGTGGGGATTACTCACTTGCTGGCCCTGCAAGGAAAGAATGTGGGCTTTCTCTAGACGTGATTAGAGTAGTTCACCAACTTTTGGCCTAGTGGGGCAATTTGATACCCCACTGTGTACACATCAACATGCTGGAAGAAACCGTTAAGAGATTCTTGTTTTCATTACTAAGTAACTTCATGCTGCAGTCCCTAAACCCACAGTGTACTCCTCAAGCCCCCTAGTCTTGTGCTAATATTGGAAACTGGAGGCCACTTGGTCTCCACTGTAGGAGAGGAAAACCTAGGGAAAGTCCTCAGGCTGTGATTGTGGAGTCAGATGGCTTTGAGACAGTTATAAGATGCTAACCAGGCCAGGAAGAAGAAGAACAGAAGGCAGTCTGCAGAAGAAAAGTATTAGCCCTAAAGAACAGGTGCTGTTTTAAATGCTTCCAGGAACTCAAGGCTTGGTCCAAACTCTTAAGTAAGAGCAAGGACAATACAGTGAGTCTGTGGGCTGCCAGGATCAGTTTGCAATTGGATGGTATTTGTCCAAAGTAAACATTGGTTTACTAATTTTTTTCTCTCAAGATAACAAAAAGAGACATTTTGTAAAAAAGTTCTGTCTGAATAAGTCCATCATACACACTTGAGTATGTGACCTAACCATTGCCCACTGTCTAATACCAGTGGACCTGCAGATAATCACCAAAAAACTCCAACCCCAGAACACCAAACTAGCACAAAAAGTCAGTTCTTGCTCATCAGCCAGTAGCTGTACCAGTCAGTGATGGTAGTAAGTGTGACAAGAAGACTGTGCCCTCAAGGGGCTTTGAGACCAGTGAGGAGTAGACCCATGGAATTCACCCTCAAAGTGACTTAAATATAGTGAAAAAATAAAAACAAATGCAAACTGAGGCAGTAAATCCCTTGCTCATCAACATGGCTGGCAATTCAGGGGTTTGCCCTGAAATTTTTATTCTTGCTCCCGCTATGCTCGTCTCTGCTCTCACTTGTTACTTGGATTTGAGGGGATGAGAGTTCAAAATGGCCTGAAAGTGGTCAGCCTGAGCATCCATGAAGATAAAATTAGATAAGGAATGGGCCTTCTTCTGAATAGGCTGCTCTGCTTCATGGCCTCCTCTTGTTTCTTCCTTGTCCCTTCACCCTGTCCCTGTCCTGTTGGTTCCTCAGCCCCTCCACGTGGTCTGTCCTGAGCAGTACACCCAGCCACCCCCAGCGCAGTCCCACAGGATGGACCTGATGATTGACTGCCAGCCGCCCGCCATGTCCTATCGGCGGGCCGAGGTCCTCGCCTTGCCCTTCAAGCGTCGGTATGAGAAGATCGAAATCATGCCCGAGGTGAGCCATTCTCTTTCTCATGGTTCCACATGAGTCTCTGGAAGAAGACTGTCCCAGAGGTGGCTTTCTTTTGGGTTTGTGTCAAATATGGATGAACCAAAGAACACAGACCCTTAAGCAAGTAACTGGGAAGAGAGGTGGGATTTTCAGAGCCTTCTCATTTTTCCAGTAATGCAGTAACAGCTGTTAACATCAGGACTTCTGGCCTGCTGCTCATATTAACATGTAGTGTGTGATCGAAGAGGTCAGGGCCTCGGAGAACAGAAATGCTGATGCCAGCTCTATCCTTAACCACCTTAGGGCTGTGGATTTTCTTGTCCTTCCTGGACCTCATTTATGAGCGAGGGTCAAGTTGCACCGAATTCAGAGAGAGATGGAGGAGATAGGAGTAATCAAAAAATAAGGAATGCAAACTTGATGATTATTAGTATGCATATGGTACGTGTGGGACAGTTGGGGTATATTGTGCAAGAGTGACTGGTCTGAGGGGAAGACAGCAAGAGTCACATGGCCCAGCTCCCACAATGACAGCATAGAAAACTCTACAGGAAGCTACTTCTGGCTTCCTTTTGCCTCTTGAGACAGCTTGAACATGTCCTCAAAATTTTTGGTATTGAGACTTCTTAAAACTTAGAACTCCAAAGAGCTTTTGTTTATACAGGTTATATCTTCTGATATTTGCTATATTAGAAGTTAAAATTAAGACATTTTAAAAATATTTATTAATTTTAAAATGACAATATAAACCCATTAGATGTCAACATAAGTAAAATATCTTTTATGAAAAATTGTTTCTAAAGGAAAGAAAAAAGATAATGAGAAGGGGCCGGCCCGGTGGCGCAAGCGGTTAAGTGCGCGCGCTCCGCTGCGGCGGCCCGGGGTTCACTGGTTCGGATCCCGGGCGCGCACCGACGCACTGCTTGGTAAGCCATGCTGTGGCGGCGTCCCATATAAAGTGGAGGAAGATGGGCACAGATGTTAGCCCAGGGCCGTCTTCCTCAGCGAAAAAAACAAAAAAAGAGGAGGATTGGCGGATGTTAGCTCAGGGCTGATCTCCTCACAAAAAAAAAAGATAATGAGAAGAGGGGCCCTGTTTTACATTTGTAAATCTCTTTAATGTCTGCCTGTGGAAGACAGCTGGACTCTCCTATCTCCTTTTGCTTTCAATCTGTTGTAATAATACATGTCACGTAGCCTATAGAAAATTCCAGTGAACACTTGTGCGAGGATGAGAGTGAAAAGGCAAAAACACATCTTATTATTATGACAATCGTACTGACCTTGATGCCTCTGAGAGAGCCTCAGGAGCCCCGGGGGGGGGGGGGGGGGGTCCCTGCACCACACCCGAGAACCAGCACTCTGGACAACCTCTTTCATTCTTAAGGCCCCTGTCTTCTCTTGCTTTTATTTTTATGACTCTATCGTAAGATTCACTTTTCAATAAAAGCATGCTTGTTCATTCTAGAAAATTTGGAAAATAGAAAAAGAAGAATAAAGACAAAAAAACTCAATCCTAGTCCCAATACCAGAGATAACTACTATTTAGATTTTTGTGTATTTGCCTTGTCTGTTCACCGTGTGTGTATAGTTGAATCATACCTCATATACTATCTTAGTCTTTTAACAGTAAGGATATTTCAAAAGCATCTTAATGGCTGTATAATGATCTGTCATAAATGTGTCATAATTTAACTGTTCCTTTATTGGTGCATATTTATTATTTCTGCATTTTCCATATTGTAAATAACAGTTTCAGAAACATTCTTTTTTTTTTGGTGAGGAAAATTGGCCATGAGCTAACATCTGTTGCCAAGCCTCCTCTTTTTGCTTGAGGAAGATTGTCTCTGAGCTAACATCTGTGCCAGTCGTCCTCTATTTTGTATGTGGGATACTGCCACAGCATGGCTTGATAAGTGGTGTAGGTCATGCCAGGGATTCGAATCCATGAACCTGGGCCACCAAAGCAGAGCGCACTATGAGTGGTTAACTATGCCACCGGGCCAGCCTGTGGAAACATTCTTTTATGTAAATCTTTGTCCATGTATGGAATGTAAAGATAGAACTAAAAGTATCATCTGGTTTTGCCTAGGAAACGCATTTGTGAGATGAAAGGGTTAAAATCTGTGCTGTTCTTTAGGTTCTGCTTCTACTAAAGGATGCTTGTTTCTCCCCCAAGTGAAAGTATGTCCTCTGCAGCTTCCTTATAAATCCTCCTTCTTTGTCCTTATAAGTGTAAAGAGGGAGATCTGATATGTCAGCCTTCACGGGCCTGTTCCAATAGGAAAATTCTATTTCTGGGGTGGCGAGTGGACGCCTCCTCCCTCCCAGGGGTGTCTGGGCTGAGTTGTGGTTGGTGTGGGCTCTGGGCAGACTTCCCTGTGGCAGAGCTGCCACTTCAAAGAGTCTCCTTGGAAATAGAATTCATCCACAGGGCTGCCCAGAGAGAGTCTCCCACCTGCTCGGCTGCCGTAATGCCATCCCCAGACCTCCCAAGCCAGTTCTTTGGCTTTAAAGTTCTGCCAGGGAACCTGACCTGTGATGGGAATAATTGCAGTGTAGGAAGGAAAAGAATATTTGTGGACGGGCTTTGCCAGGAGACTGGAGCATCCATATATCTCCTGCCGCTCATTTCGTATGTTTTCTTATTCATGAATCAGTCCTCACATTCCGTTTGCCAGTCCTTTTAAGTATCCTAAGCTGCTTCCTCGGCCCTTTCGGTATTAATCTTCATGTTTACATAAATGGCTTCTTGCATATTTATTTACTTTTGTTTTTAAATAAAAGAGGCTTGGATAGGTCGAGGTCTACATGTGTGTAAGGACAGTGGTCAGCTAAACCCAAGTGTTAGGCTCCTCATGAGATCACACGTCACTGCCAGTAGCTGGTGGGGGGAGCTCTGAAGTTGCACAGGAGAGAGGGTGCGCGTCAGCCTGGGTGTTAGGGAGAGAGATGGCCCCCAGGGAAAAGCTGCATATCCCACCTTTGGGAGAAGTCAGACTTCCAGGAATTAGAGAGCTCACTCAGTCCAAAGGCTGCTGTCCCTGTCCTTCCTTCCTGACAGTGTCACCTGGAGAGGTGACAAGGACGAAGGCAGAGGCCGCATGAAAAGTCGGCACTTGGAATGTATTTTGAGTAAGGAGAAGCCCTTAGAGATGTTTGAGAGATGCCGTAAAAGGGTGTTATGAGTTGTCTGGAAGACCCCTGCGAGATGGATATGAGGCTGTGGCGGTTCAGATGATGAGCCTTGGCGAGGTGTGGGCATTTCATCGTTTGGGGATTGACTTACAAAAGGGAGAAGCAGAGGGGTCAGCACCCCAGGGTCCCAGCACGCGCTGCAGGTGCTTGTGCTGGATGACTCTGCTGGAGTCTCAGGAGGCCTCCAGGAAAAGCACCCCAAAAGACACTATCTCGGAACATTGGGATCAGGTTCTCTTCCTCTTCTCAGCCCAGTTTATCTGCCACACCACCCCCTTTTCCTCTCTGTCTTCTCTTCCTTTCTTTACTGTGATTTTTATATATATATATATATATCCGTATGTGTATGTGTGTTGTGTGTGTATATATATATTTGTGTGTGTGATATATTTTTGATTAAAAATTATCTTCTTTCTTCGTTAAAGCGATTTGGTCATTTTAAACTGTAATGATGTAAATAAAAATTCAAAAGAAAAGAAAATGAATGAGGGTCATCATTAAAGGCCCAGCTTCATGACACTTGATGACGTACCTTGCCCATCAGGCTGGCAGGGGTGTGCGGTGCTGCCAGCCTGGTGGCCGCAGTCAGCTGACCCTTGGGCATCACCGTCCATCCCTGAGCCCTACATGGAGGTGGAGCTGCAGCCCAATGTGGCCTCCTAACTCCTGACTTTGGGCAGCACAGCTGCAGCACCCTCTTCCCCCACACTGAGAGTGAGTCTGACTGAAACCCCTCTGTTTGCCTCCAGCTCGCAGACTCACTGGTGCCCATGGAGATTAAGCCTGGCATTTCCTTGGCAACGGTTTCGGCTGTGCTGCACACCAAAGATAACAAGCACGTTCTCCAGGTATCGTAGGGGAGGGTGGGCTGGGCTTGAATCCATGAGGAGCCTCTGAGGCCTGTGAAGACTAGAACTACCCCCTGCCCCAAGGAAAATCCAAGCATTCCAACCAGCCCCCAGGACATTGCTTCCTAAACCAGCAAAAAGTAGAGACCAGACTACTTCAAGGATTAGATTTGAAACAAAAAGGGCCTGCATGTAAATTCTTCACTAATTTCTGTGGCCATGTGCCTCAGAGGGATAAAAGGGAAGAGAAACTATTATTCCTAGAGATGGGGCCACACATCATCCCGAGTGCTGTGCACAGCTCTGAAAGTGTCGGCGTCACTCAGGGCTCCTGCGGCACGTTGTTCAACAGTGCTTACCGAGCACTGCAGGGTGTTAGGTGGGTGCTGTGGGGGAGACTTAAAAGGAGCCGGGGCAGCCCCTTCCTGTATGAGGCCTGGAAATACAAAACACAGCTGCGTGAAGCATTCAGGGCCCGAGGGTCTGGGCAGCTGGAAACAGACTCCATGCTGGGCAGACGGCGCCTTTCTCCCGGTGCTGTGTGCCTCCCTCTCGTGGTTAGCTTACTGCCTGTGCTGTAGCTGTGCAGGCACTCGGCTCAGTCCCCTCAGAAAGACTCCTTTCAGATTTGGACTGTGTTGCTTTTGTACCCTGCATCATTTGCTGATAGCTGCTGCTTAAAGGATGCTGGACACCAAAGGATGCTAGGTCCTTACCAGGCATTGTCCTATTTAATCTTCACGAACTTCTCATCACCATTTTATAGGCAGTTTCTCTTACCTTTGTTTTCATGACAAAGGTTCCAGAGTCACAAGGAGTTGAACCTTTGGCCAGTGTCCTTCACCACTGTGCCATTGCTAGGCCTGCAGGTGCCGACTGTTTAAGAATTGACTCAGAAAATAGTGAATTTAATCGATTAACAATTAAAATGGATCTTGATAAAAGGAAGATATCTTTGCCAAATATGATGTTGATGCTATGTGGATAGCTGAGCATCAGCTTGTTTGTGTTGTGAAGAACTCCAGATGGAGCCTCCAGCTGACAGTGACCCTGAGCGCAAATGCCAGCTAACTGGTACACCACGGATGACGCAGGCCAGGCCATGGGGCCTCTGTCAGGGAGGATAGATTCCCTCGGGCTCTCGTGTGGCCTGCACTGACTTCTGCTGTCAAGGTTCTGAATGACATCCGTGCTCTCCTCCTGCTCTAGCCCCCGCCCCGGCCCGCCCCGCCCACAAGCGGTAAGAAGAGAAAGCGGGCAAGTGACGACATTCCAGACTGCCAAGTGTTGAAGCCTTTGCTGAGCGGCTCCATCCCTGTAGAGCAGTTTGTGCAGACCCTGGAGAAGGTGAGCCCATCGAGTTCACACTGTCTCAACTGTACGGGAGCTGTCCTTTCTGCTGCCCCTTGGGGCCCCTGCTTCAAGGAATGTATGTTGCTGCTTTTTCCTTAGTCGCCACAGTCTGAGCCACTGTCCCTGAAGCATCTGCTTGGTCTGAGGTCACGCAGGGACAGAACCAGGGGGAAGTTAGAGTTGAGAGAAGACATGCCTTCCTCCCCGTAGGTCTCCCAGTTGCTTCTCTGCGGGCCCCTTCCTTCCCATCAAGTACCAGGTAGCTAGATGACCGCCTCACCAAACCCCAGTTCTTGTGGGAACTAGACCCAGGAAAGGCCTTTCTTCAGAAACGTAGCCGTGACAGAATGGGCAGAGTGGGAAACGCCAGGCTAGAGAAGGGTCCGCCCCCTCTAGAGAGAGCCTCACTCTTCCACAAGAAGACCCCTTGCTGTCGGAGAGCCCGCATGGCCGTGTCATAGGAGATGAGAGTCTCGGGGCTGAGTGTCAAGACTGAGGGCCGTGTGGGCAGAGGGCATCAGTGTTGCTGGATCCCTGGGAGTTCGGGAAGCAGGGCCAACAATTCCCAGGCAGGACAGGAGGAGAGAGAGGAAGTAGGCAGTCATCTTGAGGACACTGGTCCTTCCCCGTCTCAGCAGCGATCCCACACCCTTGTTCCTGAGGGCTGCTCCTCCCAAGGAATAGATTTCTTGACTACAATTACAAGAAAAAAAATTTAACCTTATGTAATTTTGGCCTCAGTCTACATGACTTCAGAGATCACTGTTTTAGCGTTAGAATTATAAAATCCTTGATAGAAAGAAGAAGGAATTGGCTAAAGATAAGATTATTCATGCTGCTTCTTGCAAAGAACTGCAGGTAACTCAAATAATTCCAGGAAGAGAGATTTTATTCTGCTAAACTATTAGTTGCTGCCTTTTGTCCAAACTAAATAACTCAATTGCTGAGTTGTTTCAAATCTTAAAGGCTTTTCCTTTATTAGGATTTGTTTTCTCCATTAGTCGTTTAATTTTCCTTGAAGGAAGGGCTTCAGCCAAGTTGTACAGCTCTCCTAGTGCCTCGTAACGTGAGATTACTCCACCGGAATTAACGTGGGGGAGTTAACGTGATGTAAACTTATCAGTAACTGCTTCCTCGTGACTTTGCAGTGCTCCCTGCTCCTACTGACAGGACTCAAGCTTGGATTGTTTTTTAAAAACTTGCAACAACTTGCTTTCCCAGAAAGCCCTTTACTTAGTTCTTCTGCCTGACTCATCTGGAATTGACCCCTAGGACCTGACCCTGACTATTCCCCTCTGTCATTTTTGCCTCATCTCCTTCTGCAGGAGGAATATCAGTACCTGCCCCAAACTACACATGAGCTTTCTAGAACTAAGTGTAGAGAATCTCCCTAGGTCATGTTCTTTACCTATCTTGTGTCCCTTTCCGGCAAGTCAGTCTTCTTTCCACTTCTTTTCTTCTTTCTCAACTTTGTCTCATGTGTAAGAAAATTCCATAATTGGCGTTAGAGATAGCTAGAGAAGTATTTGCTATGCTGCCTTATCTCCTTCTCCCTTGAGAAGGATTTGCCAAATCTAAGGTCAGTGGTATATCGCTATGAGGAATGGCATTTTTCTGGGACAGGATGGAGCTTTTTCACCAGGGATCATGGGCATGGTACGGAGGCGGGTGACAGACCAGATCTCAGACTCCTGAACCCAGGTGCTTAGATGTGCTCCTCGACTTACAAAAGCTTAAGCAGGTTGTAGAAATTCTGTTGTGTTTTGCATGAGATTTTGCATGTTTGGGGGCTCCTTTTAAAGTATTTGAAACTGTGCTTGAACTCTATTGCTGGAGTAGGTCCTGTGACTAGTCTGAAAAATTGTACTGAGGAGTGTCAAAAATGCCAGTTTCTAGAATGCTCACTTTAGCCAAGTCTAGGAAGTGTCATTTTTAGTTCAGTTGCTGAAATATCCTCCTGCCTTTCAGTCAGTCCCTTGCTTTTCTGAGTACCAATCATCCTCCTTTCTGTTTTATTTTGGAGCAGCATGGCTTCAGTGATATTAAGGTGGAAGACACAGCCAAGGGCCATATCGTCCTGCTACAGGAAGCTGAGACGCTCATCCAGATTGAGGAAGATTCAACCCATATCATTTGTGACAATGATGAGATGCTCAGGGTACGACTGCGGGACCTTGTCCTCAAATTCCTACAGAAGTTCTAAATGGAACATCTAAGCCATTTCCACTTCCCTGAAATTTTACAGTCCTTCACTATGGCTGCCCAGCACAAGGCCACTGAGGAAGGGCATAAAAGGTTGGCCATGTCTTTGTGGTATTCTCTGACTTAAGGAATAAAGAAGTGGCTCTTAAGAGACATTGTCAGAAGTTATGGCCGGAATCTCCTGATCTGGATTCCTGGAACTGTTTTAGGCAAGAACTTTTTTAAACTTCAGACTCATTTTCTTCCCAATTCTGCTCTCTTGGGTAGCCAGGATGGTAAGGCAATGAGCTGAGTAGTAGCATATGAGTGATGGAAGCAGCTTTCCAATAGGTTAATGGTGGAAGAGGAGTAAAAAGATGACTGACTTGTTGTCTTAAGTGACCTATGCTTGTTTTTCATCATTTCACAGGCTTTAAGGGAACTAGTCTTTGCTTTTGTTTTATTTACTTGTCTATAGTGCTGTACCTAATAAGAAAGATGATCCCCCAAAATTAGTAAAACGAACTCATCTAACTGTATTTTATATTGTGAGCCCATTTTGTTAATAAAACCTATTTTTATAGAAGTATCTGTGCTCTGTTGAACCTACAATTTATAGATTGATTTAGTATGTGAAAAAATATGAAAATACATAGAACAGGATAAACTTAGAAAACACCACAGCAGGGGCCAGCCCGGTGGTGTAGCAGTTTTAAGTGCGCGTGCTCCGCTTCGGCAGCCCAGGGTTCGCAGGTTCGGATCCCGGGCACGCACCGTTGCACCACTTGTCAAGCTATGCTGTGGCGGCGTCCCATATAAAGTAGAGGAAGATGGGCACGGATGTTGGCCCAGGGCCAGCCTTCCTCAACAAAAAGAGGAAGATGGCATCAGATGTTAGCTCAGGGCTAATCTTCCTAAAAAAAAAAAAAAAAAACACCACAGCAAATTTTAGTCTGGTGTGTGCATTAAATCATTTAACCCAGCATTGTTTATAAAACTCAGGTATATTTTTCTTAAATTGTACGAAAAGGTGCTTAATTTTATCTGTGCTGTGTCTGTATGAAAAACACGAACACAGATTGACAACACCAGCCCTTCACCTTCTGGAGAAGGGTCCTAACAAGTAGCCCAGGCTCCACTAGTGGGTGTTTGCCCATCACTGCCTTCCCACAGATGATCAGGATTCTCTGCATTAAACGCTGAGCATTGGGCTGGCCCTGTGGCTTAGCGGTTAAGTGCGTGCACTCCACTACTGGCGGCCCAGGTTCAGATCCCGGGCGCGCACCGACGCATCGCTTCTCTGGCCCTGCTGAGGCTGCGTCCCACGTACAGCAACTAGAAGGATGTGCAGCTATGACATACAACTATCTACTGGGGCTTTGGGGGAAAAAAAAAACGAGGAGGATTGGCAATAGATGTTAGCTCAGAGCCGGTCTTCCTCAGCAAAAAAAGAAGAGGATTAGCACGGATGTTAGCTCATGGCTGATCTTCCTCACAAAAAATAAAAAGAATAAAATAAAAAAGCTGAGCATTAAACTCAGCTACCACATTTGAAATAATACTGCTTCTGAATTGTTTAAAACAGATATTTACCAGATTACATCTAATCTAAAATAGCATCAGTTGTAACACACATGCCAATTTTGCAAGTATTAAAATGGGAGATGGGGTACAAGTCTCGGAACTGGTCAGTTATGGAAGTAGGCCCAGCTCAGCCTGCTATTCTTAAAATCTTTTTAGACTGGTTGAAATTCAGTCGGAAGTCAGTCCTCCAACTCAGCAGCTAAGCATCACAAAGAGATTTAGTGACCCAAAGATAAATAATATATAAAAATATAAATATATATATATATATAAAATACTAGAGAACTACTTGCTCAGGTTTTATGGAAAGTTGATTTGTCCATTCCAGAAAGAGAATTGAAAATCAATGGGAAGGAGTTCTTTAGAGGAAGAAAAAGGCAACTTCATTTTTGCCATCTCCAACTTTGCCAAACTCGGGCACAGGAATGCTTACACGGGTCTCTGTTTTCCAAGGTACAGGTCATGCCAATCAAGGGGCCTAGGATGTGTCTAGAGAATAAACTGGAGGAGCCTACAACCATGAGAAAGGATCAACACTACAAGAGATTGACATGCCATGGCTATGAAAACTTAGTTTTATTTTTAGGAGGAGAATTATGCATCACATCTAGGCATACTTCCTAATAAAACTTTTGAGAAAAATGAAGTTAAATTAAAAAAAATTTCTTTAACATCTTGAAAACTGCAAAAGCAGTATGAAACAGAGCTCAAAAGAAATCAAAATGGTTATTTTACCTAAATGTCCTAACAATGACATGTCCAGGAATGACTTGGATTTGACCAAGTTTGATTTCTGTTAAAAGGGCTTGATCAGAGAGCCCAAGGCACTGATCCCTTGAGAGGTAGTTACTAAAGAGACAAACAGTGTGTAAATGTAAATGAGTCAATAAACTGACGGGCAGAGAATAATTTAGAAATTATGAAGATTTTAATCAAGTTATCACCACCTACTTAGTGGCAGAAGCCAGAGGCAGGAAGAAGCAAAGAATCATTCATTAGAGCAGAAAGAAAATCTAGAGCTGGCCCTTCCAAGTATGAGAGAGCAGTTATGAATAACGCCACCTAGAGTTCAGATATTTGGATACCAAACCAGGTTGGTGTGTAGAAAACCCAGAAGAAATGGCAGAACCTGCCTTCAAGGGCTATAATTATACCATTGATGGTGGCTCTATTGGAAATGCAGCCCACTGACTACTGACACCAACCTATTAAAGAGTGTGACATCTAGAAAAATTTCTCCTCAAGCCCAACAAAATTCTAATAATTAAATATTAATTGAAAACCATTAAAAATAGAAGGAAACAGATTTTATTATTTCTTTTAATCTTTCTAAGAAGTGGTATATATGTTATTGTGTAACAAATTACCCCAAAACATAGTGGCTTAAAACAACAAACATATTATCTCACCATTTCTGTGGGTCAGAAATCTGGTGTGGCTTAGCTGGGTGCTCATGGCTCAGGGTCATCTCTCCACAAGGCTACAATCAAGGTGTCGGCTGAGGAAACTGAGGTAGAGAGGTTAAGTAATTTTCCCAGAAACACAGAGCCAGTAAGTGGCTCCTGCCTTACCATAATGTCCTGTGCGAGTATCAGGGAAGAGGAGCTGGCCAGGAATGGGAGTCATGCCTGTTAGTCCATTTCTTTTCAAGTAAAGGTAACAACTATTTTCCTTGATCCCTGGAGAGCTTGAAGCTTTTAGCCCTCACAGTTGTCCTATGAAGGCAGGAGTTGGCTTTTCCAAACTACAGTGAAGTATCACCAGAAATAAGAGTGAAGAAACTCCAAAGCTATATGATAATATATTCATAGGAGCCAAGCAAACTGGTGGGGAGGAACGGGAGACACTTCTTTTCTCTGGCTCTGAGTCCAGGTTTTCCCCTACAGCCACAAGGAAAGTTGAATGCTGTCTCATTGTTTCATGCCACACTGTGGGAAGGTAGAAAACATCTGATGTTCTCAAATTCTCTGCAGTGGAACAATGGGTAAATAATATTACTCTTCTTTGAACCTAGAATGAGGTAGAAATAACCAACTACAATTCTGGAGGAAGTTGCAACTAAATGGTAGGCAGTGTAGAATTGAGCCAAAAATGTCTAGTCTTGCTGGAGGCTAGAGCCAACATCGATCATAAGTTTATTCTCTAAGGATTAAGTACCACAGTTTCCACTGCTTTTGGGTAGCCCATAACAGGTTTTAATCACATCATAAAAACATTATTTTACCATGTATAGATTCAGTGCAGTCCCTCTCAAAATTCCAAGGGCATTTTTTCACAGAAATAGAAAAACAACCCTAAAATTCATTTGGAACCACAGAAGACCCTAAATAGCAAAAGCAATCCTGAGAAAGAAGAACAAAGCTAGAGGCATCACAAAAGCTATAGTAATCAAAACAGTATGGTACTGTCATAAAAATAGACACATAGACCAATGGAACAGACTTGAGAGCCCAGAAATAAACCCACACATGTATGGTCAATTACTATTTGACAAGGGACCCAAGAATACTCATTGGGGAAAGGATAGTCTTTTCAATAAATGGCATTGGGAAAACTGCATAACCACATGCAAAAGAATGAAATTAGACCCCTATCTTAACCACTCATAAAAATTAACTCGAAAAGGTTTAAAGACTTAAATGTAAGTCCTAAAACTGTAAAACTACTAGAAGAAAACAGAGAGAAAAAGCTCCTCCTTCACAATGGCCTTGGCAACAATTTTTTGGATATGACACCAAAAGCACAAGCAACAAAAACAAAAATCAATATGTGGTACTACATCAAACTAAAAAGCTTCAGCACAGCAAAGGAAACCATTGACAAATGAAAAAGGCAACCAAGTGGGAGAAAATATTTGCAAACCATTTATCTGATAAGGGGTTAATATCCAAAATATATTAGGAACTCATACAACTCAACAGCAAAAAGAAAATCTGATTAAAAAACGGGCAAAGGACTTGAATAGACATTGTTCCAAAGAAGACATACAAATGACCAACAAGTACATGAAAAGGTGCTCAACATCACTACTCATCAGGGAAATGCAAATCAAAACCACAATGAGATATCACCTCATACCTGTTAGAATGGCTTTATCAAAAAGAAATAAGTCTTGGCAAAGATGTGGAGAACAGGGAACCCTTGTGCCCTGTTGGTGGGGATGTAAATTGGTGCAGCCTCTATGGGAAACAGTATGGAGGTACCTCAAAAAATTAAAAATAGAACTACCATATGATCCAGCAATCCTACTTCTGGGTATGTATCCCAAGGAAATGAAATCATTATCTGGAAGAGAGATCTGCGTGCTCTGTGTTCAATGCAGCATTATTCACAATAGCCAAGACATGGAAACAACCTAAGTGTCCATCAGTGGATGAATAAATGAAGAAAATGTGAGACAGACAGACAGACAGACAGACACACACACACACACACACACGAATATTATTCAGCCATAAAAAAGAAGGAAATCCTACCTTTTACAATATGGATGGCCCTTTGAGGGCATTATGCTAAGTGAAATAAGTCAGACAAAGAAAGACAAATACTGCATATTCTCATTCATATGTGGAATCTAAAAAAGCCAAACTCAAAGAAATAGAATAGAAATGGTGCTTACCAGGGGCTGGGATGTGGGGGAAATGAGACTTTGGTCAAAGTGTACAAACTTGCCGCTTTAAGACTAATAAATTCTGGTGATTTAATGTATAGCATAGTGACTATAATTAACAATACTGTATTATATACTTGAAAGTTGTTAAGAGTAGATCTTAAGTTATCACCACAAAAATGGTAATTATGTGAAGGGATGGAGTTGTTAACTAACCTCATTGTGGTAATCATTTCCCAATATATATGTATCAAATCATCACGTGGTACACCTTAAACTTACATATGTTATATGTCAATAATATTTCAGTAAAGCTGAAAAAAAACCATAATTTTACATGTATTAAACTTAAGCATTTTTTGATTCATAGAATCATAGGTCTTTGAAAGGTATTTTGCCCACATCTTATCATTAGGCATGTAGAATATTTCTTCATTCTCTTATGTTGTTATCTGAGGCCACTGAAAAAATGGAGATGTAGCCTCTGCATAATAATTCTTGTGTTACCAGGATTTATCCTTTAGCTTTCTCTACATTAAACCATAGTAATAATTCCTAACCCATTTGTTAGGTTAAGTCTTCCTGACATACAAGTATGAAATCAATCACAAATAAAAAATAACTTTAATTCACATAATATACAATAAAGTTTGGGTTACTAAACACATTATCAACTAAAAGTTTGCTAACATTTTTTAGATTATCTAATATAAATTTTTAATCTAGTAACTAATTACAGTGTTCACAATACTTTGAAAATAAGGAACTTTGATTTTACAAAATATTTTCCAGTCATCAATAGGCCCTTCAATCATCAAATGAGCATTTATTAAGCACCTATTATATTCTATGCATTGTGCTGTCTCTGATGACTTTAGCTCACTAGAAAAACAGACAAAATACAAGTTTCTCCTGAACTTCTCACAAGTATAGAGGAGCAAATTTCCAGGACCATAAGCAAAAGATTATTTATATGGAAAATCCTAAGAAAACAACTACTAGAATTAATAAGTGAAATTAGCAAGATTGCAGAATACAAGATTAATATATGAAAATCAACTGTATTTTATATACTAGTAACAAATAATTGGAAAATTAACTTTGAAAATAGCAGTTCCACTCATAATAGTGTGAAAAGACATACTTAGGAATAAATTTGTGAAAAGATGTGTAAGATCGCTACACTAAAAGTCTCAAAACCTTGCTGATAGAAATTAAAGAAGATCTGTAAGCATAGAAAGATACACCATGTTCATGGATTAGAGACTCAATATTATTAATATTTCAATTTTACCCATTGATCTACAGATTCAATACAATCCTTTCAAAAATCCCAGTGGATAACAACAAAAAAAACAAACAACCCAATTTAAAAAATGGGCAAAGGACTTGAATAGACATTTCTCTATTCAATATTCTCTATTTCTCTATTCTATAAGAATATATACAAATGGCCAATAAGCACATGAAAAGATACTGAACATCATTAGTCCTTAGGAAAATGCACATCAAACTCACATGGGGTACCACTTCACACCTACTAGGATGGCTATAATAAAAAAATTTTGAATTAAAAAATGAAACAAAACAACAAGTATTGATAAGAATGCAGAGAAATTGGAACCCTCATGTATTGCTGGTGGGAATATAAAATGGTGCAGCTGCTATGGAAAACATTTTGGCAGTTCCTCAAAAAGTTAAACATTGAGTTACCATGCGATCCAGCAATTCCACTCATAGGTATATACTCCAAATGAAAGCTGGGACCCAGACTGATTTGTACACCTGTGTTCATAGCAGCATTATTTACAATGGCCAAAAGGTGGGAGTTACTCAAGTATCCATTGACAGGTGAATAGATAAACAAAATATGATAGAATATATATACACACAATGAAATGTTATCCAGCCATAAAAAGGACTGCAATTCTGATACATATTACAACATGGATAAACCCTGAAAACATGCCAACAAGCCAGATACATAAGACTCAATACTGTATGATGCCATTTATATGAATGTCCAGGATAGACAAACACATAGAGACAAAATAGAGGTTATCAGGGGCTGAAGGGAGTAGGAAATGGGGAGTTATTGTTTAATGGGTACAGACTTTCTGTTTGGGAAAATGAAAAAGTTCTGGAAATAGTGGTGACGGTTACATACTGTGATTGTACCTAATGCCACTGAATTGTACACTTAAAAATGGCTATAATGTTCATTTTTAAGTTACGTATATTTTACCAGAATATTTTTTAATTCCAGCGGTTTTTAAAAAGAAATTGACAAACTAATTCTAAAATTTGTATATAGAAATACAAAGTACCTATAATACTCAAAGCAATCTTGAGAAAAATAAACAAGTTGGAGGACTTACACTACTTCATTTGAAGACTAACTAGAAAGCGACATTAATCCAGACTAGCAACAGGGTATGGATAAATCAGCATATGGTACTAGCAACAGGGATGGATAAATCAGCATAACAGAACAGAGAGCTCAGAGGTACCCACGCTTACACAGTCATTACGTTTTCAATACAGGCCCTAAAGCAGATCATGGAGAGAGGAAAGTCCTGTTAACAATCGGTGCTGGCATGACTAGATATCCATGTAGACAAAAAGAATTAGAACTTTGACCCCTACTACACACGACACACAAATATTAATTTGGGATGGATCCTAGACCTAAGTGTAAAAGCTAACACCGTAAGCTTTTAGTGGAAAATGTTAAGAGAATATCGTCATTATTTGGGGTAGGCACAGGTTTCTTGAGTCACAGAAAGCAATAAGAAAAAAGAAAAAGTTATAAATTAGACCTCATCAAAATTAAAAGCTTCTGCTGATCAGAAGATAACCATAAAGAAAATGGAAAGGCAAGCCACAAATTGGGAAGAATATTTATAAAACATATATTTAACAATGGACTAATATCCAGGGTAAAGAATTCCTGTAACTTGACAATACAAAGACAGACAATGGAATATTATTCAGCAATAAAAAGAAATGAGCTATCAAACCACGAAAAGATGGAGGAAACTTAAATGCATATTGCTAAGTGAAAGAAGCCAATCTGTAAAGGCTACATACTGTATGATTCCAACCATATGACATTCTGGAAAAGGCAAAACTATGGAGACAATAAAAAGGTTAGGGGTTGGAGGGAGGGAGGGATGAATAGATGGAGCACAGAGGATATTTAGGGAAGTGAAACTGTTGTGTAGAACACTATTAATAGTGGATACATGTCATCATACTTTTATCAAAACCCACAGAGTATACTGCACAAAGAATGAACCCTAATGCAAACTATGATTTTAGTTAATGTGTCAATACTGGCTTATCAGTTGTAACAAATGTGCCACACTAATGCAAGATGTTAATAATAGGGGAAATGGGGAAGAAGGAACTTGGTGCTTTCCACTCGATTTTTCTGTAAAACTAAAACTACTCAAAATTAAAAAAAAAAAAAAGCAATACAAAAAAAAAAGACAAACCGAATTTTTTTAAATGGGCTAATGATTTGTCCAGATACTTCACAAATACATATAAATGGCATAAGCACATGAAAAAAGTGCTTACCGTCATTAGTCATCAGGGAAATGCAAATTGAAACCATTAGATACCATTACTCACCCACCATAATGGCTAAAATTAAAAAGACTAGGGCAAGGCTTCCCACCTTACTTTAAAGATCTCTTCTGGAATCCATTCTCTGTCTTTAATTCTTGGCATGCTGTCTTATTCCCTTTGTCAATGAAGATTTAAATAATAAAAATAGCAAATATAAGACTTCTCAGCCATTGTGTGCTAGGCCTCCTTAAACTATCTGGTAATACCACCTTAGCTATATTTCAAAAGCACTACGGTACTGATCAAGTCAGCTTGTTGCCAACTGATTTCTATGTGACCCTCTTTAGTTTTTTTGTCAAATCCTTCATTCATCAGAAAACTCTTCAGCACTTCTGATGTGCTCTGTTCTCAAGAGGCATACAATCTGATATGGGAAGCAGAGCTATAAACCATTAGAGTGCACGGTCAGGTAAAAGACAGGTCAGGCTGCTATCCTAGAAGATGGAGCAAGGGGTAAGCAGTGACTTCTGAGAAGGGGAGGTTTCCTAAAAGCAGTGCCTCAGCTGAGTCTTGAACAATGAGTTGGCATTAAAACACATGGAATGCAGAAAGAGCCACTAAGAAGTTTACAGTATGTTACCCCAATGATAGTTCATTTCTATTGTGTGCCAAACAGTGGACTCTTCACATTAACTTTCAACACAGCTTTAAGATGTGGGCACAATTTTTGCTATTTTACAGATGAGATTAAAGTTTAGATAACTTGCTCCCCACCAGTTTAATGGGTGACTCAGGATTTGAACCCATATAGTCTACTCCAGAGCCCATACCCTTAACTGCAACATTATCCTTCTTAACCACATTTTTGTCAATATTGTGGAGCCTTCAACTTCAGTGACAATAATATCAACTGCTAACACTGACCACTTTGGCCTACCTTGTTAAGTCCAAGCCAGAACTAACAGGAACGGAACCTAAGTAGACATGTTCTCTCTGTGTATAGTGATACCCATTTCTACAGCCTCAGGCAACTTTCTCAAGTCTTTCCGGTCCCAGGACAAATTGGAACAAGGAGATGGATGGTTGGAAGAACAGGGGCTTGGCAGCCAAAACTCCAGACCCACGTAGGCATTCCCACCTATATGACATTATTTCCTTCTCCTCATCCGCCACAAACCTACCTGATCAATTGTCACCGTACTTTAGTAACACTGACTTATAGGTCCCATGCATTCTTGGGACTGTCAGTGTGAACCAAACTCCCAACTGCAGAGCCCAGGAGAGGAGCACCCCCAACTCAGCTTTTCTCTGGCTTCCCATCTTCTTTCTTATCTCCATCCGTCTCCTCCAATGCTCGGTGGAGACTTGGTGTTCTCTCCCTGAGGATGGCTCTGATCCCATCGCCAAGCAGAAGTCTAGGACCACAGACACCAAAAGGATTGGGCTCTGACAATTAAGAAGCATCAACTATTTTTTCTTTCATTTCCTTTGCCTGGTGAGACATGGTATTCGAAAAGATGCTAAGACCAATGTCAAAGAGTGTACTGCCTATGTTTTCTTCTAGAAGTTTTATGGTTTCTGGTCTTACATTCAAGTCTTTAGTCCATTTTGAGTTAATTTTTGTGTATGGTGTAGGCTAATGGTCTACTTTCATTCTTTTACATGTGGCTGTCCAGTTTGCCCAACATGGTTTATTGAAGAGACTTTTCTTTCTCCACTGTATGTTCTTGGCTCCCTTGTCAAAAATTAGCTGTCCATAGATGTGTGGGTTTACAAATGAGACTACAGATGAGATTAAAAAGCTTCTGCACAGCAAAGGAAACCATCAACAAAACGAAAAGACAACATAACAATTGGGAGGAGAAATTTGTAAACCATGTATCTGATAAGGGGTTAATATCCAAAATACGTAAAGAACTCATACATCTCAACAACAAAAAAACAAGCCAATTAAAAAATGGGAAAAAGATCTGAACATGTTTCCAAAGAAGATATACAGAAGGCCAACAGGCACATGAAAAGATGTTCAACATCACTAATTATTAGGGAAATGCAAATCAAAACTACAATGAGATACCACCTGTCAGAATGGCTATAATTAAGACAAGAAATAACAAGTGTTGGAGAGGATGTGGAGAGAAGGGAACTCTCATACACTGCTGGTGGGAGTGCAAACTGGTGCAGCCACAATGGAAAACAGTATGGAGATTCCTCAAAAAATTAAGGATAGAACTACCATATGATCCAGCTATTCCACTGCTGGGTGTTTATCCAAAGAACATGAAAACACGAATGTGTAAAGATATTTGCACCCCTATGTTCATTGCAGCATTATCCACAAAAGCCAAGACTTCGAAATAACCTAAGTGCCCATCAAGGGAGGAATGGATAAAGAAGATGTGGTATATATACACAATGGAATACTACTCAGCTATAAAAAAAAAGATGAAATCTTGCCATTTGTGACAACATGGATGGACCCTGAGGGTATTATGCTAAGCAAAATAAGTCAGAGAAAGTCAAATACCATATGATTTCACTCCTAGGTAGAAGATAAAAACAACACCAAACAGAGATTAGATTGGTGGTTACCAGAGGGGAAGGCTAGGGGAGGGCAAAAGGGGTGATTAGGGCACACGTGTATGGCGATGGATGGTAATTAGTCTTTGTGTGGTGAACACGATGTAGTCTACACAGAAATTGAAACATAAAGATGTACACTTGAAATTTATATGATGTTATAAACCACTGTTAACTCAATAAAAAAAAAAAAGTGAAAGATAAAAAACAAAAACAAAGGAAAAATGGTATTAATAAAAAAGAAAAAAAGAAAGCATCAACTGGATGTAAGTGCTTTTAGTGACTCCTCGTAGGTCAGCAGAATAACCTCTAGACTGACTCAGGCCATTCTAAGCAAGCCCTCTCCCCTGGACTGGGGACACATGCACACACAAGATTCCCAGCACCACACCACACATAATTTTCAAAATTACCATGAAAAAGTAAAGGTGGCATGTATGTGCCACATGTCATCCCACATCCCACTCAAATCAGTTAAATGACTAATCCCAGAAATGGACGCAGGCAAGGCTGCCGTGTTTGTGCACGTGGACAGCATCACCTAGGTTCAGGTACAAGGCTGCTCCAGGACCAAATCACACAGCCCAGTCTCATGGTGGGAGGGGTCCCAAATGGCCGTGCACTGGTGGCTCCCTGGACTCAGGCAGGCATCTTCTCTCAGCTCACTCTTCTGTCCCTGCAGAGGAAAATCACAAAAGACCCCCAAGCTGCTTGAGTTAAAGTATCCATTTATTTTATTTTATTTTTTACAAAAATCCAACATAAGACCATTGTGCTCATGACTGGTAAAGGGGTGGGGTGGATGGACATGGCATGGATATCAAAGAGCTCCCCCTTCAAAATATCACTTCAAACCAGGAGCCCCCTGAGCACACACGCAGGCAGCTCCTGAAGAGACTCTTCCTGTGCCCCCAGACTGGGCCCCACCAACTCTGCGCAGGCCCTGGCTTGAGGCCCAGTCCACAGCACATGGAGAACACTGTCAGGGGTGCGGACACTCAGAATGGCCTGCTGAGCACCTTGGGGGGCTCTCACTTAGGCGGATGCCCCTTGTGGTGAGGAGCAAACTGGCTAGAAGGAGAACAATGACCTCCTGGGCCCTGGGAGCAAAGACTAGGCAACAAGGTGTTACCTGTGGACAGCCAAGGAAACTCGTGGGGGGCTGCGGAGCTGTTTTCACGTTCCAGGTGAATCACAGTTAGGTGGTGTGGACGACATCTGGGTTTCCCAAGGTGACTGACCAGCATCAAAGGTATTCTAAGCACGGAGCTGGGCCTTTCCCTACTCCACCTTGTGAAAAGCAGCAGCCATCTCCAGGAGCACCTAACCAAGCAATCAGAAAGGTCTGACTGCCCTGCCTCTCGCTACTGAGGAGTGTCCTTTAAGAACATGGCCAGTGTCCACCAGAGCCTGCTGTCTGGAGTCCTTCAAGTTAGTGTCCTGGTCAGGTCCAAATAGTGCTATCCTTGTTTAAAACACTGACATCATAACCCTCCCTGCAGTCCACTTTGATGTTAGCCATCACCTCAGACCAGTCAGCTACTCCTGGATCTACGGCAGCATTCAGGGACCCAACAATCTGCCTCCACTAAGAGGGTCCTAACAGACTGCTCCTTGCTCACCAGGTCCCAATGAAGTCAGTTCATGAGTTCCCCATATTAAAATGAACAAGATAAACATAGCAGCCACATATATAGCTCAAAACACCACACTCTGGCTCCCCAGAGGGAAGAAGGCTACTGCTAAAAAGAAGAAAGTCAGAAGTCAAGGAAAGGGTGTTAGAAAGTTAGGATGCAGGGAGTCTGGACCCCTTTGCTGGGTTGCTGAAAAGCATAACTCAACTTCCTAAGTAGTTGCCTCAGCAAGAGAGCAACAAGAAGATGCTAGTGGGAACCTCTGGAGGACACAAGTCCTAGGAGCAGCCCTGGTCCTGTGTGCTGATGAGGAGAGGTCCCTTAGGTCGAGCTAGCCCCACAGTTGGGTGGTATCTACAGGACAGAGCCTGGCTTCAAAACGATACTTGACGAGAAGCCATTTGGTACAGGCAGGTCAGAGGAGAACGTGCCACCAAGAAATAGAAGCACAGGATGTCAAGGTCTGGGGCAGACAGAACTGGCTTAAGGCATGTGCATGACCAGGACAGACCTGAGCTTTTGTTCAGATGCGGGAAACCACCTATACTCAACCTCGCTGGAAGAAAGTGGGGTCCAGAAAAATGGTAGAAGTCATAGGCTAAATCCCTGCCAAACGCCACTAACACCCTCTTCGGTTCCCCTACCACCACTGCCACAAAGTTAGCCTATTTCCATTTCAGGCCAGGGAATAGAAATTTAAACCAGAAGTGGAAAGTCGTAATGAGGGGTGTGAATGCCTGTTCAATTTCAGACTAGATTTGAGCTTAACATAAAATCATATCCTCCCATTGTTCTGACACATACCAAACCTCAAGGGGTCCTGGAACCAACCTGGCATGAGGGACCCCAAAACTATGAGTAACACAGGATGTAGGTCCAGACTAAGGTGGAGGGGAAGGTGAATTTCACCAAGGTATTTATCCCAAGGCTGGTGCCTTGCTGTAAGACTTCCCGGCCAGCCGGGTGGGGATCCACAAAGGATGCTCGCTAGTTCTATGCCAGAGAGCAGGACAACCTGCAAACCACTTCAGACCACACCTCGAAGTGCAGCCTGACAGTTTTCTGTTCTCTTATATAACAGGTAACCTTCAGGAAAACCTGAAGCCAAAGCACAACATGTTTTTTAAAAGGAGGGCTGGACAAAAAGCCATATGGGTCTTTAGGTCTCATTCTTCCTCATTCTTCTCTTTCAAAGGGGGGAGAGAACGGGAGAGCAGGGACAAGTACTGGGACAGCACAACCTGATGAGGAATCCTCACGAACACCAAATCCAGCACAAGGAAGCTCAGCTGTTCCCACACGTGCAGGTCCTCCCCAAGGACTGAAGTGCGAGGAGAACACGAGTTACAGAGGGCTAGCTGGCAACAGAAAGGGGGAAGGAACAAACCAACAGGTCTTAGCTCATCCAAGGCCCGACAAGAGGGCCAAGCCGGGCCCTTTTGGTTTCTGCACACAGATGCGCCTTGGGAGGACAGAGATGGATCTTGAAGGATGAACCAGATACCATAGGTCAGGATCCATCTCCACCAAAATACAGAACATCAGGAGCCTTGGTGGGTCCCTCACTTTGTGAGATAGGCAGAAATTTCAAACTCCCCCCTAAATATATATATGTATACGTATGTGACTATGTGTGCATATATATATACACATATATATACACACATATATATAAATAAGCCTTGAATGGCAAATCTGAAACTTTATCTCTTTAAATAATAATAGTTGTTACTGAATTTAAAAACCACTAACCAGCTGTTCTGGGCTTATGAACTGTGTGAGTGACTCTCCAGAGTCCCCATGGTCCTCAGTGTAAGCTATCAGTCAGTGCCCTGTGTAGGGAACCCCAGTGACCTCCAACCAGGGTTCCAGGCCCAGTGTGGCCGACTTCAAGAGAAAGGCAGCTACTTCCTTTTCACTCTTCCTGCCATTTCTGCCAGCAGAGGGTCTGGGCCACCCACCCAGCGAATGTGCCTGAGGTCCTTCAACGTCTAGCAACCTCAGGAGCCATCTCCCTCACTCTGCTCATTCTCTCCCCACAAACTGCAATGCCCCTAGATGAACTTGAAGCACTTGGTCTTGTCATGGGGCAGGCGGGTCTTGAAGAGCACAGAGTCCACCCTGAACTGGGTGTACAGTAGGGGCATATAGCCATACACCTTAACAAAAAAGTTGATACATTTGTGCCGCTCGTGAAAATGGGAATCATCATGTGACAGGGCCTGAGGGCATCCTGGGCATCGGAAAGTCCACCGTGAGGTCACCTGGGAATAAGGGAGAAAAAGCACAGAGTGAATCACAGATGCTAATACTGACAGAAACTCTGCAGCTTACCCAATCCGATGCTTCCATTGCCACAGTGAAGACACTGACCCCGGATGGCTACATTCACTCACACAGCAAGTCAGAAGCCAGAGCCCAGCGCTCTCTTTCTGCCACGGATGTATCTACGTCATTCGTAAGGGTGCTCTTTCCAAACGGCCTATACTTAGATATCAAAAGCCTTAAAATGTTTAGTGTTGTCTCTGTAACTCTAATTCTAGTACTCAGCTTGGTTGCACAGCAAGATATAGGTATAAAGTTGTTCATTTCATCAATGTTTTTAATAGCAAAATACTGGAAAACTACCCATCAAAAGGGGACTAGTTAAATAATTATAAAATACTACACATCCATTTAAAATGGTGTTTAAGAAAATTATATTTAAAAGCATGGGAAAGTGGTCATTTTATAGTTTAGTAGTTATTATTATTATTATGAAATGTTAAGCAATTATAAAAGTATGAAGAATAATATAACAGCTTCACTATCAACAATGTGGCAGACCAAATAACATAAAAACGTCCTCAGCACAGAATACCTGAAAATGTAGGCTAAAATACATAGACCATCTCTTTAAATATATGGCTGAGCTTGTAAGGAAAGAAATGAAATGAAATGTAACAAAAGAAATGAAATCCTCAGACATCAAAATAACGGAAAAGCCTGAATCCAGGGAGATAGCCAGGGGCTTTGGCTTTTATTGGGTTGGGGAGGCAACAGAGGCAAAATCAGATTGGAGACTTTTTGAAACACTGAGGCCAAACGGAGGGCTGCATGGGCTGGAGGCAGCCCCACACAGAGATGGTAAAGAAATGTGTTCTTCTCAGTCTTAGCTCTAAGGGAAGGAGGAAACATCATCTTTGAGAATTTGTAACCACAAGCTGGCCCTCACACATCTGAGACTAGAATTTGTGTTACCTGTGTGTTCTGAAAAGCCCCAAGATACTAACTTAGCTTAAATAGGTCTCAGGTAGGTAGTGACCCCAGGCACATGGAAGAAGCAAATGCAAATCCCCTTGGGGGTAAATTCAGGCCTCAAAGAAGTGCCATAAGTAAAATCCCAAAGGACACGATCTCACAATGAAAAGTCACAAAAAAGGGAATGAGTCAAATGAGGGAGAACCTGCAGAAACAAACAACAGAATCAGATCCCAAAACACTGCAAAATAGCAGGATTATCAGATAATGATTCTAACAATAGATGTGTGTTATATGTACAACGAAATTTTGAAAGATTAAAGTTTGATTGAAGAAACAAGGGACTATCAAAAGAGTCCTAGTGGATACGAAAAAGAACCAAATAGAACAAAAGAAATTAAAAATATATTGAATTAAATCAGACAAACAATGGTTGGGTGTGAAGAGAAAATCAGTGATGAAAAATATACTAAAATTATTACCCACAATGGAAAATACTGACAAAAAGCTTTAAAAAAATATGAAAGAAAGGCTAAGAGACATGGAGAAGAGATACTGTATGACTCCATTTATACAAAGTTCAAAACACGCAAAACTGATCCTGGAACAGAAAAAAGATATGGACTTCCTGTCATTCTTCCAGCTGAACTCTCCTTCCTGCTCTCAGAGCTGCACCTTCTGCCTCCTGGAACCCAGCACCCTCTTTGCCCTGCCCTACCATGGTGGTGGTGTGGAAGAACCTCATGTTCTCGAGAAGACTGCCTGCTCACTCTCATCAGAGAGCCCTCTGCCTCTGGCATTTCTGCTCTGTGTAGGCTTGAGGCTGGGAGGTTTAGGCTCAGAGAAGTAAGAGCCCTGGGCCAGGAGAGGGCAGATCCAGAAAGCTGGGAGGAACCATACAAATTGGGCCAGAACAGCAGGACAGAAGTGTCACAACAGTGACCACGGCAGAACATACACATCTCCCCCTCCCATACCCTTCCCCCTGTCTCCTTCCGTGCTGGGTACTAAATAGGGCTTGGGAATCTTTCACCTGCTATGCTCAGCTCTGTTCAAGCTCACTTGTGGAACATGTTTTGTACTTATCCCTGTTTACTGAAGACTAAACATCAGCTTGGAGGCAACTCGCATCTCTCATTCCTCTACCTCTCCAGTTAGTAGGAATTTGGATACGGGAATTGCAGGGCGTACACTAGTCTAAGGTTTTTATGTTCTGGCCACAGAGGAACCATCTCTAAGCTCTCTGCGGTGCAGTGGTCCCTGCCAGGGCTGGAGCTTTTGTAGAGAGCACTTCTCTCTTACGGGCCGTCAGGGGAGCAGGTGTAATTCATGTAACTCATCTGGCCTCATTCCACGTGCTTGGCCTGTGCCCTGGGCATGGACCAGTTATGCAGTCAGCAGGGAGACCCTTGTGCTCCAGCCAGCCTTTCTGCCCCAGAGAGTCATGCAAGGTGTTCCAAGAATATGGGAACTAAGAGTTACCACTCCCAGGCTTGGGAGCACACAATTTTCTCACATATGGCTCTTTGCTGCATTTTGTATTATTCTGCTACATGATCACTCTAGTTAAAAAAAAAAGGCACTAAGCAAAATAAGGAAATCTGAATCAAGAATGGGCTTTGGTAAGACAAGGTATCAATATTGGTTCATTAATTGGGAGAAATGGACCACAGTGATGTAAGATGTTAATAATAGGGGAAACTGTACTAATGTCACAATTTTTCTGTAAATCTAAATCTATTTTAATATGAAAAGTTTATTTTAAAAGTAAGCCATAGTGTTCAGGGATGTATCACTTAGGTGATAAAAGTATGAAGAAAAACAATGATGTGACATACCCTTTTTTTTTTTTTTTGCTGAGGAAGACTGGCCCTGAGCTAACATCCATTCCCAATCCTCCTCTTTTTCCTGAGGAAAATTGGCCCTGAGCTAACATCTGTGCCCATCTTCCTCTACTTTATATGTGGGAAGCCTGCCACAGCATGGCTTGATAAGCGGTGCGTAGGTCCACGTCTGGCATCCAAACCTGTGAACCCTGGGTTGCCAAAGCGAAGTGCACGAACTTAACCACTACACCACCAGACCAGCCCCTAAATAATACTTTAAAAAGGAAAAATATAAGCTCACTTCACTTATGAACACTGATTCAAGCATTCTAAACAAAATACTAGAAAACCAAATCCAGAAATTTATAAAAAAAAGAATTGTGACCAAATGTGTTTATGCACATAAAGTGTGTATGTCAACACAACAGACTGAAGATAAAACACAACTATATCAATGGATAACAGGAAATTCACTGAATAAAATTAAACATTCATAATAAAGATACTTAGCAAACTAGGAAGAGAAAGAAACTTCATTAAGCTAAAATTTAAAAATTTAAAGCAAACATCACACCTAAAAGTGTATTATTTAAAACATTCCTTTAAAATCAGGAATAAGAGCAAGATGCCCACGATCACCACTTCTGTTCGATACTCTCTGGAGGTCCTGGCTACTGCAGTGAGAAAAAAAATAAAATAAAATAGCTTATGAGGATTGGAAAGGAAGAAACAAAACAATCCTCTGCGTGGGCAATATATGACTGTCAACAGAGAAAACCAGTATCAATTAACAAATTTTTTAATTGAGTTTTAGCAAGTTTCCTAGAAACAAAAATAAATAATTCTATAAAAGGAATCCAAATAGGCAATGAAGAAGTGAAACTCTCGCTGTTTGCAGATGACATGATCTTATACATACAAAACTCTAAAGAATCCACTGGAAAACTATTAGAAATAATAAACAATTACAGCAAAGTTGCTGGGTACAAAATCACTTACAAAAACCAGGTGTATTTCTATACTCTAATAACGAACTAACAGAAAGAGAACTCAAGAATACAATCCCATTTACAATCGCAACAAAAAGAATAAAATATCTAGGAATGAATTTAATCAAGGAGGTGAAAGACCTATATAGTGAAAACTATAAGACATTATTGAAAGAAATCAATGATGACATAAAGAAATGGAAAGATATCCCATGCACATGGACTGGAAGAATAAACATAGTTAAAATGTCCATACTATCTAAAGCAATCTACAGATTCAATGCAATCCCAATCAGAATCCCAATGACATTCTTCACAGAAATAGAACAAAGAATCCCAAAATTCATATGGGGCAACAAGACTCCGAATAGCTAAAGCAATCCTGAGAAAAAAGAACAAAGCGGGAGGCATCACAATCCCTGACTTCAAAATATACTACAAAGCTACAGTAATCAAAACAGCATGGTACTAATACAAAAACAGACACACAGATCAATGGAACATAATTGAAAGCCCAGAAATAAAACCACACATCTACAAACAGCTAATCTTCGACAAAGGAGCTAAGAATATACAATGGAGAAAGGAAAGTCTCTTCAATAAATGCTGCTGGGAAAAGTGGACAGCCACATGCAAAAGAATGAAAGTGGACCATCTGCTATCGCCATTCACAAAAATTAACTCAAAATGGATCAAAGACTTGCAAGTGAGACCTGAAACTATAAAACTCCTAGAAGAAAATATAGACAGTACACTCTTTGACACTGGACAAAGAGGGATCTTTTCGAATTCCATGTCTACCTGGACAAGGGAAACGAAAGAAAAAATAAACAAGTGGGACTTCATCAGACTAAAGAGCTTCTGGAAGGCAAATGAAACCAGGATCAAAATGAAAAGACAACCCAGCAGCTGGGAGAAAATATTTGCCAATTTTATATATCCAACAAAGGGTTTATCTCCACACTATATGAAGAAGTCATACAACTGAACAACAAACAACCCAATCAAAAAATGGGCAGAGGATATGAAAAGACATTTTTCTAAGGAAGATATACAGATGGTCAATAGGCACATGAAAAGATGTTCAACATCACTAACCATCAGGGAAATGCAAATCAAAACTACACTAAGATATCACCTTACACCCGTGAGAATGGCTTTAATCACCAAGTCAAAAAATAACAAATGTTGGAGATGTTGTGGAGAAAAGGGAACCCTCACTCACTGCTGGTGGGAATGCAAACTGGTACAGCCTCTATGGAAAACAGTATGGAGATTCCTCAAAAAATTAAAAATAGAAATACCTTATGATCCAGCCATCCCACTACTGGGTATTTATCCAAAGAACCTGAAATGAACAATCCAAAGAGGCTTATGCACCCCTATGTGCATTGCAGCATTATTCACCATAGCCAAGAAGTGGAAGCAACCCAGGTGTCCCTCGACTGATGACTGGATAAAGAAGATGTGGTGTATATATATACAATGGAATACTACTCAGCCATTAAAAGACAAAATCATCCCATTTGCAACAACACGGATGGACGTGGAGGGCATTATGTTAAGTGAAATAAGCTAAACAGAGCAAGATAAACACTTCATGATTTTACTCATATGTGGAAGATACACTAACACACAGACAGAAGAGTTTAGTGGTTACCAGGGGAAAGGAGATTGCAGGATTGGGGGCACAAGGGGTGAAGGGGCACAATTATATGGTGACTGACAAATAATGATGTACACCTGAAATTTCACAATGTTATCAACTATTATGACAGCAATAAATAAATCAATAATTCTATATTATAACAATGAAAGAAAATGTAACTTTTAGAAAACACCATTTATAATAGCAACAAAATATATAGGGTACCTAGAAATAAATCTAACAAAAATGTTCAAAGACTTTTATTGGAAAATTATTATGGAACTCTATAGAGCTTGGGGATTATACAATATTCTTTACTAGGAAGAATCAATATTTTTAAAAGATATCAGTTTTCCCCAATTCACCTACAGATTCAATTCCTATCAAAATCCCAACTCTGTGTGTGTGTGTGTGTCTTGACAAGCTAATTCCAAAATTTATATGGGAGAAGAAAGGGCCAAGAATAGGCAAGACACTCTTAAAGTAAAAGATTAAGGCAAGGGGACTTGTCTTAGCAGATATAAAAAACTATTCTAAAGATACAACAATTAATGCGGTTTTGGCATATGAACAAATTGAGCCAAGCGAATAGACTAAAGAATCCTTAAACAGATCTATGTATATAGAGACACTTGACTGATGAGAGAACCAGCACTGTAGATCACAGGGGCATGGATGGAACTAAGTGTGCAATGAAAACTGGGTATGAGAAAAAATGAAAGCAGGACCCTATCTCACACCACACACAAAAATCACTTCCAGAAGGATTAATGATTTAAATACAAAAGGGCAAAACCTAAAACTTTTAGAAGAGTATGGAGGAGAGCATTTTTAAGACTTGGGGCAGTGAATATTAACGAACAACAACTACAAGCATCAAAACTGACTAAGCTCAAAAACAGATTATTGAGTTTTAAAAAAGCTAAATGCAGAGGAATGCTTATAGTTTGATTTCATTTACATAAAGTTAAAAAAAGCCGATCATTTAGGGACACATATGTTAAAACCATCTTTTTAAGGGGGTAGGGGAAGGGAATTTTTAAAACAAAAATCAGGATAGCAATTATCAATAAAGGGAGGAAGCAGGATGGGATTATGGAGGTGCATATACAATGGGTGGGTATCAAAAATGTTAAACTTTATTATTTTGAGTATAATTTTTATTGCAGGGGTGTTTGTTTAAAGACAGGGTATATATTAAAAAATTATATATGGTTATACATATATAAATAAGGTACTTACATACATATATGAAACACTTGCTACTACTGGTTTAAAATATATGAATGAAATGTTATGTTTTAAAAAAACAGAAGAATATAACAAACATGCATACCCACCAGTTTTGTCAAATATTAACATTTTGCCCTATTTGTTTCAGATTATATATTTTTTTCTTCTTCTTTTTTAAAGGAACAAAACATTACAAATAGACTTGATGCCTTGCGTCACCCTCCCTCCTTCCATTCCTCTCCTGCTAAGTCATGGGGTACATGCACCTTCAACTATACCTGATAATACCAAACTTTCTTCAAAACAGATGTACCAGTGTACCAGTGTATACACCCACCAGCACTGCATAATAGTTGCAATTTCTACACATCCTTACTAACATTTCGTACTATCACACTTTCATTTTTGCCCATTTGATGGGTATAAACTGTATCCCATTGTTTTAATTTACATTTCTCTGATTATTACAGAAGTTGAGCATCTTTCCATGTGTTTATTAGTCATTTGGATTTCCACTTTATTAAACTGCTTTTTTATATACATACTAATCTATTGAGTTGTCTTTTTTTCTCACTTGGAAATTCTTTATTCTGAGTATTAATTCTTTGTTATTTATAGGCATTATAAATATCCCAGTCTGTGGCTTGTTTTTTCATATATCGAGTTTTGTTGAAAAAGTTTTTAATTTTACTATATTCAAACCAATCAATGTTTTCCTCTATATTTTGGACTTTTTGCTTCTTAATATATTTCTCTTTGGCTATGATCACAAAAATACTCCTGTACTTTTGTTTTTATTAGAAGTTTTAAAGCTTGCTATTCACATTTGGTTCATTAATTGATCTGGAATTTACTTTGGGTGTGTTATGAGATGTATTTCTTTTTCATATAGACAAGCAATTATCCCACCACTCACTCGTAAATGCCACCTTTATCATATATTGAGTTTCTATACATGCACTGGTCTGTTCCGACTCTACTTTGTACCATTGATTTGTCAATCCCTGTGCCAATATTACATTGTCTTAATTATGTATTTTATTACCATGTCATGATTTCTGATAAGGCAAGCCCACATCTTCTTCACTAGTGTCTTGGCTATTCTGGTCCTTTGCCTTTCAATACAAACTTGAGGTTTTGTCTGTCAAGTTCCACACCAAAGCAAATCCAACATCTTTCTAAAAGGATGTAATTAGAGTTACATTGGAATTTTAGATTTCGGGAGAACTACCATCCTGAGTATACAGTCTCCTCTTCCATGAATATGGATATGATTTCTATCTCCATTTACTTAGTGGATAACTTTGTCTTATTACTGACTTGAATGGGACTTTCTAAAGTTTCATCATTAAGTGTAATGTTTGCTGTAGTGTTCATGTTTGTAATTCTGGAAAATTCTCACATTATTTTTTTCAAAATTGCCTCTTCCTCATTCTATTCTTCCCTTCTTGGTTTTGTGTTGGACCTTCTGCTTATATCTGCCATGTCTCTTAACCTCTCTTTCTTATTTTCCAACTCTTCATATCTCTGTAATACTTTCTCAGAAATTTCTTCACATTTATCACCTAGGTCATTAATTTTCTCTTCAGCTATGTCTGATCTTTTTATCCCATTCACGGACATCTTCATTTTAATAACTATAATTTTCATTTCCAGTAGTTCTATTTGGGTCTTTCAAATCTGCTTGTTCTTTTTTCTTAGTAATTTGTTGTTTTTTTATGTTTTCAATTTTTTAGTTTTTATCTTTGGTCATTTTAAACCTACTTATTTTACAACTGTTTCACTATCCAATTGTTTTATTATCTGGAATTCTTAGAGAACTAACCTTACTGTTTGTCATCTCTGTTAACTCTTGCCCATAGTCAACTGTTTCCTCATGTGACTGGTAATTTTGGATTTCAAGCTCATCTTCAATGAAGCTTTATCTGTGGGTATCCTAAGTGGCTGGAGGTGAAAGAATGTCTCTTTATAGAAGTTTTTGGTCTTATTCTGTCAAATAGCCAAAGGATATCAATGGCTAGGGCTAATTTTCATACAGCATGAGTCCCCAAACCCATGGAGATTCAGACTATTTTAAAATTCTCAATCTATACTTTTTCCCCTCTACTCTCCAAAATCCAGGTTAAAACAAACAAGTTGCCTGTCATCTTCCTGGGGCAATAAAGGAAGGAGATCTCGGTTCTAATTCTCTGCCAATTTAAAAGGCCCAAAGGTTCTTCACTCTTTTTCACATAAGTGATAAAACCCAAGCCTCTAGAAGACTAAGTTAACAGCATCCCACCCAGGGTAGCCACAGTGACACCTCACATGCTTGCCACTCTGACTTTTAGTTACCCCTTCCTGTCTGGCAATTCTTTTACTTCTTTATAAGCCCAACTATGCAATGAAAAAAATGTTTGTTACATGTAGTAAAGAGGTTTTTAGGTTATCTAGTCCACAATATTGCCAGAACCAGAAAATTTACTGTCAAGTTTTTAAAAAGCAAACTACAAAAAAAGTATGTACATATATTTTTTTCATCCCCCAAAGCCCCAGTACATAGCTGTATACTCTAGCTGTAAGTCCTTCTAGTTCTTCTATGTGAGCCGCCACCACAGCATGGCCACCAAGAGACGACTGTTGTGTTTCTGCGCCCAGGAACCAAACCTGGGCCACTGAAGTGGAGCGTGCCAAACTTTAACCACTAGGCCATTAGGGCCAGCTCAAAAAGTATGTATTTTTAAAAAATAAAAATAAAACAGCCACCACCATAGGCAGGGAAGCAGAGAACTAAAAGAAATATGCCAAAAGGCTTGAATAATTTTTATTTCTTTTTGAATATGTCTGTCTTTTCCCAAATAATTTTAAAATTATTACTATTAAAAGCTGAGAGAAAAAAATCTAAATTGAATGGCCCATCCTATAATTTATAGCTAAAGAGTAATCATCACATATAGCCAATACAGCCATCAGAAACCAGGGCTCCAGAGTTGAAACTGAGGGGTGAACACAGGCCAGTGCCCAACAGAGCAGCTCACCTGAGAGCCAAAACTCTGAGGGAGTCATGATTTCCACAGGTCCGTTTGAAGGACACCATCAGTCTCCTCACTTCCTCTCACTCACTGGCAGTTCTCCTAGAACCCTTCTGGTTTACTGTCAACAGTGAGTTACTATTCTTCCCCACCCCCCACTGAAACAGGAGATGGGTGTCAAGAATTTAGAGAAGGATATTATCGAACAGCATCTATGTCCAGTCCTCTACTTTGTCCTTCCTGTGTCTAAAAATCTTCCTCATCCCAGATACCAGATTCAACCTCAGGGAAAAGCCTCTTAACCTGTAAATGACTCCATTTGATACAAAAAGTTATTTTATACTGTTGTTTTCACTGAAGCAGTGGTTTCCAAATGTTTTTTATCATGTAACCCATCAGTAAAAAAATTCTGTGACTGCAACCCCACTGTATTTATAATAAAATTATATGAACACACACATATATATAACTGCATTACAAAATAAAACATACAAAAAAAAAAAGAAATTAAGAAGAATGAAGTAACAACTATACTACAAACTGAAGTTTGAACATTTACTTCACCAATACTGTGAACTATATTTTACATGAGAACACTCCAGGTAACTCAGTTTGACTGAGAAGTATCAGTGTTATGCTTAGTAACAGTAAGGAAAGTCCTTAAGAGATGTTGAGAATCTGGTATTGCCAAAGAGAATTAAGATGTTTACTTATGCTTCCTCTCTCTACTCCTTATCACCTAAGCCACCTATCTTCTCAATGCTTTGTGAGTTTTTGTTTTTTTGTTTTTTTTAAAGATTTTATTTATTTATTTTTCCCCCCAAAGCCCCAGTAGATAGTTGTGTGTCATAGCTGCACATCCTTCTAGTTGCTGTATGTGGGACGCGGCCTCAGCATGGCCGGAGAAGCAGCACGTCGGTGCGAGCCCGGGATCCGAACCCGGGTCGCCAGCAGTGGAGCGCGCTCACTTAACCACTAAGCCACGGGGCCGGCCCCTGCTTTGTGAGTTTTTAATCTTTTTTTAAAAAAAAAAATTCTTAATTGAATAAATTTGACTTGTAACATTGTGTAAGTTACAGGCATACAGCATGTTACTTTGATACATTCATATACTGTAACATGATTGCCGATGTAACAATATTTATCACATTGCATAATTATAGTACAATATTATTGTCTGTGTTCATTATACTGTGCATTAGATCTCTATGGCTTATTTTACTACGCATTACAAGTTTGTACCCTTAAACACCATCAATCTTATCCCTCCCCCATCCTTTATTCTGAATAAAGCCTATTTACATTCTAGCTCTTTCTCCTCCTCGAAAAGATAATAGTACATTATCCAAAGCAATATGAAATTAATTCCTTGTTCTTTTACTAATTACTCTTCTTTTGTGAGGCTTTAACAGAAGGCTCAAGAATAGAAGAAGCTATGGGGTAATCAGAAGTTAAGTTATAACTCTGAGCCATACTTGGGAAAAAGGTTTGATTAGGTATACATGGATGTATAGGACCCCCAAATGCTTTTCTATCTTTCTCTGTTATGCTTTGTTACATGGACCGAGTGTTCTCTCGTTACCACTCTGCTTACCACTAAAGATATGATTTCACTAGCGTTATTAGTACAGGCTGGTGGTTACTTAGTCTAGAACTTACCTTCAAAATGTAAAGAGAAAGAAATATGCACTCGTTTATTATTCACTCATCACACTAATGATATCCATGAAGAGGTAAACTTATTATTTTATAAAATTAAATAATAAGCCTTTCTAACAATAATGAAAGTAAGACCTTAATTAGCTTGTTAACCTTTCTAAGGACATCAGGTACGAATCCGTAACATAAATACTGACAGAGCATAGTCATAAATTCTATTAATTTGAATTAACACACAGATGCTCTAGTTTTGTTGCAAGGCCCTTACCAGGCCTACCCTAACCCTTGCCAGGAGAGCTTTCACTTGTTGTATGAACCTGCAATAACGACACAAAGGGTGATGGAACTGATCTTTCCGTGTGCATAGTATGAAATTGGTATATTCTGGTCAAATCTATTCGGCAACTCAAAGACAATAAAGAACTCAAATTTCTAGAATTCTGAGAGTACTTTTGTTTTTGTTTTTGAGTAAATACCTAATATAGTACTTACTTATGTGCCAGGCACTATTCTTAGAGCTTTATATATATTAACTAAAGAATTCTTCAATTTTTTGTGCCATGGACACCCCCCACTCTGATTTGGCAATCTGGTGAAGCCTGTGGACTCCTCCTCAGACTGTTTTTAAATGTATAAAATAAAATACATGTGATTACAAAGGAAACAAATTATACTGAAATACAGTAATGTACATGCTCTTTTATTAAGGCATTAAGTAACAAGATCTAGGGGAAAGTTAATAACTACCATAATTTAAAAGCAGTGATGAACATAATACTTTGAGATGTGGCAACAAATGTAATGTGATATGAAAATATCTGTGACTTCTACTGGTGACAAATCCGTTACTGCAAATACTCTTATGAACTGTAGCCTGTTTCATAACTGATGGAAATGCTAAATTCCACTAAGAGATTAGTAAAAATTAAAGATGCAACATTTTTCCCATCCCAGTTCCAAACCCTCTGAATTCTATCTATTCTATTAGGAGTGAAAAGCCCCTATATTAACAACTTATTTAACCATAAGACAATCCTGTTTGATTGGTTGTATCATTATCCTCATTTTATGGATGAGAACTCTGAGGTATGGTGAGTTACATACCACACTACTGCAAAATAAGTGAATTAAGTATGCATGCACCCCCAGTTCCATAAGTAGTGGGACCCTCACCTTGATGGGGGGTTTCCGAGTGATGTGGGAGACAAGGAAGTTCATGGCAATGTCCTCACAGTTGATGTATTCATCCACCATATCTCGGATGGCCTGGGGCATCACGTAAGAATACAGGTAGGCATAATACTGTCAGGGGTAGAAAAAGAATCACATACTCTGTTAGAGGCCACAGTTCTTTGGCTTTGAGCAAAAATATGCATCGATCTAGGGGCTGAAGTTCGGGAAGGGGGGTAGAGGATGGCTGTGGCAATCACTGGGAAGCACCACTGGCATTTAGGGAGTTGAGGCTAGGGATGCTAAACATCCTGCAAGGTACATCTTCTGCAATTAAGAATTATCTCATCCAAACTGCCATTATCACCCCTTTGAGAATCAGAATTTCATTTCATCTCCTTGGTACCTCAGTGATTTTGCAACAATGTCAAGATTCATCAAATTAGGTCAGACTGGTTTAGCTGAACAAGATTCTATCTCTGACAATGGCAATAAGGGATAAGTGAGGGGGAAAGCCTGGTTATCTGCTAAGACCTCAATAAGTCACTGAGCCATGAAACATCCAATCCCTCAGTGCCCCACTTGCGGATTCTAGAATCTGATCACTTTCCACCATCACCACTAGCTACTCCCTGCTCCAAACCACCATCATCTCTTGCCTGGATTACTCATATGGCCTCCTAAACAGTCTCCCTGCTGCCATATTTTCCTCCCTACAGTCCAATGTCAGCACAGCAGAGTGATCATGTTAAGACACAAGTTGAGCTGAGCATGTCACTCCTTTACTGCAAACCCCTCAATGGCTTCCTATCTCACACAGAGTGAAAAAAAGCCTAAGTTCTTACAACGTCCTGCAAGGGCCACAATGTAGTGTGTTGAAGCTGGCTCACACCTGCTATGAACGTCTACTGCTAAACTTTCAGTAATTTTCTGAGACTATTTAGGAATTTTGTGAGCTTGTTATGAAAAAGAGTCATTATTAAAAATATAATTACAGGGGCCGGCCCGGTCGCGCAAGCGGTTAAGTGCACGTGCTCCACTGCAGCGGCCCGGGGTTCGCCGGTTCAGATCCCGGGCGCGCACCAACGCACCGCTTGTCAAGCCATGCTGTGGCAGCGTCCCATATGAAGTAGAAGTTGGGCATGGATGTTAGCCCAGGGCCAGTGTTCCTCAGCAAAAAAGAGGAGGATTGGCAGATGTTAGCTCAGGGCCAATCTTCCTCACACACAAAAAAATTAAAAAATATATACATATAATTACATAAACTTAAGTTATATTAAAAACCAATAAATACCTAAAGCTCATCGCTTCTTAATTAATTTGTTACATTTTACTATTACTTATTGCATTTTATTGTTATCTTCAGATTATTCATGTCTATCATATCTGTATGGTGAAAATACTTTATATAATGGTGTCCAACTGCCCATCTCTTCAGAACTCCACGTTCAGTGACTCATCATTTCAACCTGAAATCAGCCACAGTAAGAATATTTACACCACAGAAATGGGCAAATGCTATAAAAAAGGGCACATGTTAACTGTGATATGTTGCAATATACTGCTGATGAATGAACAGGTGAGGTGCTGAATAAAAATGATTTGTGTATTTTATTATCTTAAGTAGTAGAATGTATGTAGTGAAATAATGACCATAAAATTTTTATAGCACACAGTGGTTTGCTGGTTATCTTGTGGCAAGGTACTTAAGAGATAGTGAACTTCCCAAGATGAATTATACTTTTGTCTTTTACAAAAAGACAGGTGATTGGGGACCACCCGGTGGTGTAGCAGTTAAGTGCGTGTACTCCACTTTGGTGGCCTGGGGTTTGCAAGCCATGCTGTGGCGGCGTCCCATATAAAGTCGAGGAAGATGGGCACGGATATTAGCCCAGGGCCAATCTTCCTCAGCAAAAAAAAAAAAAGAAGAAGAAGAAAGAAAGAAAGAAAGAAAAAAGAGGAAGATTGGCATTGGATGTCAGCTCAGGACTAGTCTTCCTCACCAAAAAAGAAAAAACCCATGGAGAGGGGCCAGCCCCATGGCCTAGTGGTTAAGTTCAGAGTGCTCCGCTTCAGCAGCCCAGACTTGCCATTTTGGTTCTCAGGCGCGGACCTGCACCACTCGTCAGCCATGCTGTGGCGGTGACCCACATACAAAATAGAGGAAGACTGGCACAGATGTTAGCTCAGCAACCATCTTCCCTAAGCAAAAAAAAGGAAGGTTGGCAACAGATGTTAGCTCAGGGCAAATCTTCCTCAGCAAAAAAAAAAATGGAGAAAGTATTATGAAAACAAATTTTTAGAAGTATTTCCACCATTACGTGATTTTGATGCCAAAAATTATTTATGAAAATCTATAAAAACTTTCAAATCTGTACATTTTTAAAAACATAGAAAAACTTCTGTAACCTGTTTAACAATCTTCTAAATGAAAAGTTTCAACGAATTTAGAACCTACTCTAAAACATAAAAATGTAACACCTTCTCATTAGTTTGCTAAAAAAACTGAATGGCCTCCATGAAAGATGAAAATTCTAATCCAATTTCAACGAAATGCTACCAAATTGGTGGAGGAGCATCCTGACATAGTAAGCACAGCAATAAGGGATTTCCTCCAAGGACAGTGATTAAAAACCAAGTATTAAAAATACACTTAATTTAGAAATAGACCTCTGATTTGCCATAATCCAGTGTCAAACCAAGATTTTCAAAAATAATGAAGCATATTCGATCATACTGCTTTCACTAAAATTTAAGAATTTAATATTATTTTGAAACTTTATTTCACCTTTATCTCAACCTTATAAAAATTTCTACAAATATAGTAGTATACATAAATATAATTAATAAATAAATATACATATTTCTGGGGTACAGGTTCAAAAATTTTTATTTATAGGCATTTATAATCAAAAAACTTGATTGCTCTAGATTAGGGATGACCAACTTAATTATTTTCAAGGACCAAACAAGTGAGGCAAATAAATTAAGTGGCATTTTAAAGAAATGGGTGTAAGAAAAATAAAGAGTCGTGGGGCAAATAAGTGCACACATGCCAACCTACAGGGAACAGTGGCTGCGCAGCTCCAGCCAATTGGTAACTGGCAGGAACACGGCCCCAATATGACTTGATCTTCGTTTTCATTGAGGTCCAGATCCTTCTGTAAAATCCTTTGATTTTCAAAACCTGGCAGTGTATAGGATAGCACTGGGGGTGCTAAAGAAACATTTCTGTAAACCACGGAAGACTTGAGGGCTGCTAGTTTGTAACTTTTGCTCCAGATTCTCAAATAGAAAAAAACCTAAGTTTTATTAAGTAAATTATTACTTGAAAGGAAAGGGATATGACTATTGTAACTTTTAAAAAATAATCTGAGAATTTAAGAAGGCAGACTTTTCAGAAGATGAGTAAATTCTCAAGGTGTGAGTAGACGCTGATAAATCGGTAGCTCTTTCTCGGAGGACGAGTGTGAAAAAAAATGGCTCCTAGTTGGGTAAGGTTTCTCGGCCAGATGCTCTCTAATCCTACTTGCAACCCCTAGCCCAACCAAAGCCCACTCAAGTTTGGAAAATAAGCACGAGGGCGAGGGTGAAGAATGGGATGTATACCAGCCTCACACATTAAGTTTTAAAAAGGAAAAAAATGCTGAAAGTTTAATGACTTCTTAGGCTGGTTCAAAATGTCCCTAGTAAGATGACTTTCAAGGTTCTATTTGAGGTGACTTACAAAACGCCACCATCTGAGATATGAAATATATGAGGGACAAAAGATTTGAGGGAGTTGGGGGAGAGATGATGGGCTTTTAGGGGAAAAGTTTAGTTTGAAGTACCTGAAGGACATACAGAGAATGTCCTGAAAACAATTAAATACACACCAAGTACAGATCTCAGGGAAAGGTCTAGACTGGACTACAGATACAGAAATCACCAACTTGTAGGTGCTATGAAAAGCCACAAGACCTTGAGAGAATGAGAGAACGTCTAAGGAAAACACAAAGTAAGAAGAGCACTAGGCAGAAGCTAGAACCCTGGGATACTTCAACATTAATGGGGAAGACAGTGTGGTGAATGGGTGTTTCACAAGAGCAATGAAGTCATCCAGAATGACAGAGGGCCTGGAGTGGAGATAAGGAAGATGGGCCAGGTGCCCATGGCCTTTGAATACCATGAGGGAATGATTAGGAAGTTGGTAGATGGCAGCAACAAGACAAATGACATGAGCTTCAAATGAGATTTTATATGACAGTTGAGACATAATTGTCTAGAAGTGTCATTGGTAAGCAATGAAAATTGTTCTCTACACCTTCCCTGATCCCAAGTACAAATCTGAGAAAATGAGTAGCCTCAATCATTGTCCCTGGAAGAAATACAGAAACAGGCTAAAGGGAAGCACGGCCTTCAGAGAAAAGTCAGGTTTCTATCACGTCAAGGAGATAGAGGAGGTATTCTGTGAAGCAGGCAGGGGGTGTAGGCGATTTGGCTATCTCAGAATAGGGATTCTTCAGAGCCCAAGGGAGGGACTTGTGGGGGACGGTATAGAGCAGCACTATCCAATGAAAATATAATGTGAGTCACATAGGTCATTTTAAATTTTCTAGTAGCCACATTTTTAAAAAGTAAAAAGAAACAGTAAAGTTAACTAGTAATAAATTTTATTTAACCCAGTGTATCAGAAATAATTGCATTTTAACATACAATCACTAAAAAAAATTGAGATAGTTTACATTAGTTCTTTCATGCTAAATTTTCAAAATCTAGTGTGTACTTCACACTTACAGTACAGCTCAGTACTGACCAGTCATATTTCAAGTGCTCAATAGCCACATGAGGCCAGTTGCTACTTTATTGAACAGACAAGATACAGAGGGAAGATGAGTCAGAAGCAAAAAAACAGAACAGTTTGGCAATAACAGTACAGGAGAGGAGTAACAACTGGAGGGGTTTGCATTTTGGATATGGAATGAAAATTGAGATGTGAGGCATGGTGAAAGTGACAAGCTCTAAGGAATCAAACAGAACTTGAAGAGCCACAATAGGCAGAGGCTTGTGGTGGGGCTTGGGATAGTAGTGGTTAGCCTGAGTCAGAAGAGTGCCAGGTTCAGCCTTCTGTTGGCCAGACCGCGTGTGGGATGGCAACGTTGAAACTGGACAATATCTTAGCCCGTGCTCTCAGTTTTACAGAGGGAAAGCCAATGTCCAAAAAGATGAATTGATTTTCGTAATGGCCTAGGTGCAATTGTACAGTCAGCCTTCTCATCTTGACTTTTTACTCCAGAGTTTCTCTAAGCATCATGATTACTATCTTTAAAAACAGAAATAACTTACTTCTAGCATAGAGGGGACGTATAAAAAGCATTAGGAGAGCTAACTTGAGGGCAGCATTTCACTACCACACAAAGGCTTACACTTACCAAGTTCAGGCCATTCTTACCAAGCTTTTTCTTACCTTGTGAAAGAAGGCAGCACCTGTCAGCACCATGGACAGCTCACAGGAGTAGTTGGAGTTGTAGAGCCAAGACTGATGAGGGATGTCCCACGCATGGTAACGGCCAGGGAAACCCACAATGCGGTCCCGTGCTTCTCTCCACACCCTCAAAAACACAAGTATATGCACACACCTGAGTACAAAGCTCTAAGATTATCAGAAATGTTTAAAATTATTGCCTCTAGTAAACCAATGTTACAATAAAAAATAAAATAAAAATAAAATTATTGCCTCTAGCTTGCAGGCTCTGGCCCTTGGGCTGTTACTTCCTTTTTCCTTTTTTTTATTTTAAATAACAAAATCCATCACAATCCAAACAGGATAAAAACAAATAAATGGTGTCACACATAGCTTCCTTAATAAGAACCTGCTTATTGCTCCTCCAACTTCTGGCAGCCAGCATCTCTCCAGCCCTTACAGACAGAACAAGCTGGAATAACATGCGAAGGAGCTAAGTCAGGGGTCTCCGAAGTGGGGTATGTACGGCAATCTGCTAAGCAGCAGGACGAAGATATCAATTTCTATTTCAATTTATTTTTAACCTTATTTAATTTCTTTAAAGAAGTTTTGTTTTTAATGAGCATGATATATTAGTACAGTAGGACTTGGATATAATATATGTATATTGCATACTTAACTTTTCTTTTACTGAGAGGGTACACCATAAAAAAGGTTAGAGACCACTGGTCTAACCACAGAAGACTGTTACCTGGAGTAAGGTACAACAGTCTTAACTCCTGATTTGAAGAGACATGAGGGAGAAACCTGCACCATGAAAAGAATTGGTCTACAGGACCATATACAAATGAAAGATTTCATAAATGCAAGAAACGAACTGAGAATTCAATATGTTTCCAGGATAAACTTTTATATCATCTCCAAATTTACAGGGAAGGTAGAACAAATAAAATCAGTTCCCCAGCTTCACAGGCTAAAATCGTAGAGCTGACAGCACTTATGCTCCACAGAACCCTACAGCCCTGTAGAAGTAATTCGGGTGTCCCATAAACAATGAACCTTCACTTCCCCACCCCACCTCGCCCCCAAATGGAGATTTAGACTGCCTGAGAAACTCCCTCATCACTTACACGGAACTTTAATTTGTAAAACACATAAGATTTCACGTCAAAAGAGTTCCTCTCCTATTAAGTTTGAAAGTAACTAATCTAGTCCAATAGATGAGAAACCACAATTTCTATCACAACATAGCCTTCTAGATGAGCTTTCTGATACTTCCTACCCAAATCCCTACCTCTATCCTAATTTATCTCCTAAAACTGACTCCAAATTACTAACCTAAAAAGGTGTAATATGTTTTCATAATATATTTTGACATTTATAGGATGTAAGAATTGATAATAAATACCATCGGCATATCCAAATGTTATATCAATACTCCTAAAAATACTATCTCTTCAAACGTCTATTGCTCCTACTAGTCCTGAAATATTAGCAGAAGAAAGAATGGAAAACTGAATATTTCAATTATCTGATCTTGCTGATTTAAGTCAATATAATGTAGACAGTTCTTAATAAGGCAGAGTCTCATTTGCTATATGATATCAAAAGGTAGCATTTCTAATTTGTTCAAGGCTGTCAACCAAGAGATGATCCACTGGTTGATGGGTGTTAAACATCTATTAAACCATAAGGAAAAAAAATCAATGTGGAAGCACTGGTATGAGATGAACACAACTTAAATAAAGGCTTTAATAAATTCCTGGGACGATGCATCAAGAGTTTTAGGGCCGGCCCCGTGGCTTAGCGGTTAGGTGCGCACGCTCCACTACTGGCGGCCCGGGTTCGGATCCCGGGCACGCACCGATGCACTGCTTCTCCGGCCATGCTGAGGCCGCGTCCCACATGCAGCAACTAGAAGGATGTGCAGCTATGACCTACAACTGGCTACTGGGGCTTTGGGGGAAAAATAAATAAACAAAATAAAAAAAAATTAAAAAAAAAAAAGTTTTAGATAGCATAGTCTCAATGTGTATTTGAAAGTTAAGCATTTAAAAATATCGATTATAAATAATGCTACCAATATACATATAAAAGTGTTGCACATAATCAGTTCCTTAACATTATATTCAAACTTATGCTGAAGTAAATATTTTTAATCTATGTACCATATTATAGATCATGCTTTGGCATACTTTACCTTTAATGAATTATTCTTTAAATGTGTTAATGTTCTAATTACCTACACATTATGTTAGGAAAAAAGTTCCAAAGGTAATATTATAGCTCAAACTTAAAAACAAAGAAAATTCACCAGATAAATTCGACTTTGCCAAACAACTAAAGAGAAATTTAAAAATAATGAAATCAAGACACTATTCCTATGAAGAATTTGAATCATAAGTAATATTCTTCTGTTAACATTTCAAATTTAAATACTATTACCTCTGAAATGAGTGCGTCAGTTAAACATTCTCATGGAATGAACTTTGGCACATCATTTCCATATAACTATAGTGAGTTAAGTAAAAAAATAAACTATTGACAGCCCAAATACCACATATTTTAAATAAAGTTGACATATTTTTATGTAAGTCTATGTGACTCACAACAATTTTTTAATGACTTACCTGAATGAAAGCAAAAGGTCATGTTACTATTAATGTTTAATTTAAACTGATTTTCTGATCTTCAAAACTTTGGCAAAATGGTTTTGAATAAAGATCAGTAAATATTTAAGATATTACAGTAAATTAAAGTAATATGGACTTCATCACACAAAGAGACATTCTTTTCCTTGTTGGTTATACCATCATGTTTTCCCCCCTGGTTCATTAAGAACCAAAGGATTTGAAATGCAATAGGAAAATAAAGTGTAAAATCAACTAATAATCAAAGAACATATAAAAAAACATAAAGTGACATTTTGCCTCCTATCTAAAACAAGAGTTCTTTTCCAAATCCCATGTTTCTTACATTACAATAGTATGTAAGCCTTTTCCTCCTCTCCAAAATATTAAGGAACCTATGCCAAATCACGGTAAAAGAAAAAGGTTTTTGTTAGCTCCCTTTGAAAAAGAAAACTCATAAAGCAGAGCCTTGAAGTGTAGAGAAACAGATCAACATCAGATCCAGTTGTGGGATTCTAAAGTTCTGGGTCCAACATAACAGACATAATTCGCATACAGGAAGAGAAACCTACCTTCCAGTCCACAATCCCATACCTCCTCTTAAGCTTACACTATCACCTTTTCTTTTTTTAAAATAAAATTTGAGATATAAATCACATACCATAAAATTCACTCACTTAAAAGTGTACAACTCATTGAGTTTTAGTATATTCACAGAGCTGTGCAACCATTACCACTATCTAATTTCAGAATATTTTCATCACCTCCAAAAGAAACCCCATAACCATTAATAATCACTCCCCATTTCCCCCTCTCCCCAGCCTATGGCAACCACTGATCTACTTTCTATCTGCATGGATTTGCCTATTGTGGACATTTCATATAAACAGAATCATACAACATGTGGATTTTGTGACCAGCTTCTTTCACTAGGCCTGTTTTCAAGGTCCACCCATGTTGTAGCATGTATCAGTACTTCATTCCCTTTTACTGCCAAATAATATTCCATTGTATAGATATATCACATTTTGTCTATCCATTCATCAGTTAATGGACGTTTGGGTTGTTTACACTTTTGTGTTTTTTGGACAACTGACATTTTTGTGTGGCAAAATATATGTAACATAAATTTTACAATTTTAACTATTTTTAAGTGTACAGTTTAGTGACATTAAGTACATTCACACTGTTGTGCAACCATCATCACCATCCATCTTCAGCTCCAGAATGTTTTCATCTTCCCAAACTGAAACTCTGTACCCATTAAACACTAACTCTCCATTCCTGCCTTCCTCCAGCCCCTGGCAACCATCATTCTACTTTCTGTCACTATGAATTTGATACTCTAGATGCCTCATTAAACAGAATCATATAATACTTATCCTTTTGTGTTTTTTATACTTGTTGACTATTACATTGACAATGCTACTATGAACATTCAGGTACTGCTTTCCGTATGGACAATTCTCTTAAGTTTCAATTTTAATTCTCTTAAGTCCTCTTTGTTTTATCTGCCCCTTAAGAACATATCTGCATCTTTGCTACATAAGCTGAAGTTAGCCAAGATCCATTATTATCTTTTGCCACAGAGAGGAACTCTTGTTACACTTGCCCTTTCCTTTTGAAACTAAGTCTGTTTCACTCCCACTCAGGTAATTTGGGGAAATAAGCAAATTGGGGAGATTTAGAGAAATCTTTCAGAGCGAAGGATGCCCAAACAAATGAGAAATGAGGGTAATAAAAGGTTAGGATGTGCAGCCAGAGATAATGTACCAGTTCCATAACCAGAAGCTAAACCTCAAATTTCCAATGATTGTTAAGAGAGACATTAAAAGGCTTCCCATTATTCTCGCACCACTTGGAAATCTGTTGACAAATGGAAAAGGTCAAAAGTCTTCCTAAATCAAGAGCCACAGAAGATAGCAAATGCCAACTATCTTAATAAGCTTCCAACTCATTAAAGCAGGACCCCTTATCTAAATCATCCTTGGGATCTAGAGGTGATTGGCAATTCTCCTGTTAACATCCCATGACTCTGGTCACAGCTCCCAGTCCTTTAGCATGCTCTAAACTGCATCACGCTGTGTCAGAAATACACTGCCTCCCGCCCCAGGCCCCTGGCAACCAGCACCAATGACAACTGTAATAGCAAAAGACCATTTCTGGAATCACGACGTGGCTTTCTTCCTTTCATAAAAACAAACAGAGGGAGCTGGCTATTTATTAGCATGGTACAAAAAAGGAACACACTCCAGTCCAGCAGGATTCTTATCACAGCTAACAACAGACTCTTATCTCAATAATATAGGAGGAGGAGGTCAAAGGGTGGGTGGAGGAAAGGAAGAACAGATGTTCTAATTTGTCAGAAATGTATCACATCACTCTTGATAGACGGATTAAAGACACAGACAGCAATAAAGCTGCTGGTCCTTTCATCTGAGCGTCTGTGCTTATCAACCTAAATAAAGCAAAGAAAGCCTGAAAGCTAGGTAGGACACATCAGGCTTTCAGTGAGTGGAAAAAAGCACAGAGAAAAAGAGTTCTCCATCCTGGATCCATATTTAATTTGAATAAGATCTCTAAGGAAATCTATTCCAGTGCTTCTCAAACTATCTGTGGTGAAGAACTAATTTTCCCCCAATTTATGGTGGATTAATCTTCTTGTAAAATACAATAAAAATGAAGTGCACAGTTTCCTAAATATGACACCAAAAGCACAAGCAACCAAAGAAAATATATATAAATTGGTCTTCATCAAAATGAAAAACTTTTGTGCTTCAAAGGATACCATCAAGAAAGTGAAAAGACAACCCACAGAATGGGAGAAAATATTTCCAAATCAAATCTCTGATAAGGGACTTTTATCTAGAATATATAAAGAACTCTTAGAACTCAATAATAAAAAGACAAATAACCCAAACAACAAAGGGCAAAGGACTTAAATAGACATTTCTCCAAAGAAGATATACAAATGACCACTAAGTACATGAAAATCGACATCATTAGTCATTAGGGAAATGCAAATCAAAACTATATTGAAATAACATGCACACACAGTAGGATGGCTATAAATAAAAAACGGAAAATAACAAGTGTTGACAGGATGGGGAGAAATTGGAACGCTTAGATACTGCTGGTGGCGATATAAAATGCTGCAGCCACTTTGGAAAACAGTCTAGCTGTTTCTCAAAATGTTAAACAAAGAGTTACCATATGATCCAGCAATTCCACTCCAAGGTATATATCCAAGAGAAAGAAAATGTTCATACAAAACCTTGTACATGAATGCTCATAGCAGCATTATTCACAACAGCCAAGAAGTAGAAATGACCCAAATGTCCATCAATGGATAAACCAAATGTGTATATCCACACAAAATGAAGTACTGACACATACCACAAGATGGACGAACCCTGAAAACACTGTGTTAAGTGAAAGAAGCCAGTTACAAAAGGGCACATATAGGAATTTTATATAAAATGTCCACAATAGGCAAATTTATAGAGACACAAAGTAGATTAATGATTGACTAGAGCTGAGAGAGGTTGGGGGAAATGGGGAATGACTGGTAATGGGTACAGGGTTTCCTTCGGTGGTAATGAAGGTTTCTAAAATAGATTGTAGTGATGGTTCCACAACTCTATAAATACGCTAAAAAGCATTGAGCATGGCTGAAGTATACCACTTAAATGAGTGAACTGTATGTTTGAATTATATTCAGTAAATGTTACCCAAAAATGAATTGCAAGAAAAATGATCACACACTTGGATGTCACGGTAAATGTCAAATTGCTTGAAAAGTTCCTAAATGCTTACCCTCAATTCTTGTACTCACCTCACTGTGGACAGACGAACTGCCCATGAGCCAGCATACCAGTCCATCACACACTCTGAGTAGCCCAGATCTACTCCATTCTCTTACCTGTAACATTCCCTCAACTTAGATATTTAAGCTCCACTAAGAACTACTAAGATTCAAAAGAGTACAGTTTAGTGGTTGAGTGGAAGTTCCGGACCAGGCAAACCTGCATTTGAATTGCAGCTCTGCCACTAACTTTCTAGCTTCATGGTTTTGTTCTCTTGGATCTCAATTTACTCCTATATACAACTGACGTCAACAAGTTTCAGAAGGATTAATGATAAACCAGACGAAGTGCTCAGCTAGTGTCTGGCGCACAGTATGGGTTCAACAAATGTCATGTATTATCATCATCACAACCATCTCCTGCTCTTTGCCCTCTTTCTCCTCTTGGATCTTTGCTTCCAACACCATCTTCTTTCCCCAAATCTTTCAGGCCCCAGGATTCTGGCATTGTTCCACTGCCCCAAGACACGGCAACATTTTGCCTCTAATTGCCTGGGAGTTATTCCCCATTCCTCTAAACACAAAAACTTCAAGTTTCCTTTAGAAAACTACCCCTTGTCTCCACTCTCAGTCCAAGCTTGCAGTTGGAGGATGATCTACTTGCAGGCTCCAGGGGCAGGTAACCTCTATCTAGCCAATCACAGAATGCCATCTCTTTGGCCTCAGAGGAAGAGCCTATATGAGAGCAAAGGCAACACAGAGGAAAGCAGAACCTAGAGATGAAGAGAAATGGAGTTCTCCTGCACCAATTAAGACCCTGGATCCAGCTATGTCTTAAGTCAGCCCTTACTTCCTCTCAGGATTTCTCAGTTACCATCAGCCAAGAAATTAATTTTGCTGCCTAATCCAGGTTTGAGTTGGTTTTCTGTCATTTGCAAACTAAAGTGTTTCTTGATTGAAAATCAGCTCCTCACCGAAACCCAAACATGATTTCATCATGGCGGAGATGAGCATCATCATCAATAGACAGGATGGCCTCTGTCTCAATTTCATTCCAGGGCAAGAATCGATTGTTCAAACTGTTCTTTTCAGTACGGACCACCTGTAAGGAGGAAAGAAAAACAGTAATGATCAGTGCTGCATTATAGAACGCAAAACCAAAAGTACCTTTAGGTCAAAGGAGACTGTAGCTAAATTTACTGAATAATTGTGCCTGATTACCTACCACTTGTAAAATCTAGCATATGACTTTCAGGAATAAAAACTGCCTTATAGCAAATATATAGGGATTTCACATTTTAAGCTTTATTTATTTGCTAACTAATTTTCTTGTGAAATAAGCTAAAGCTGAGGATTATTTTACATACGTGATCAACAGAGTCTAAGGAAATTAAAAATAACTTTCCCAAGAGAACACAAGGTGGCAGAGTAGAACTGAGAGTATGATTCCCAGCTCTGGAACCCCCCAATCAGCTCATAAACGTTAAAACTGAACTCAAAGATCCCTTGAGTCTATGTCATTTCTGACTCCCAATTTTAAGGCCTTTTTTTGGTATTAAAAAAGGTATCCCATCCAGTTGAGGATAACTATTTCACTTTTGCACTTCCTACCTGCAGCACTGACTACACATATGAAAGCTTTTTCTTTCAAAGTGTACCTAATTCAGTAAAACTATCAGCTTCTGTGTCCACAGCAAATCCCAATTCAAAGAATCTCTATCCAAAGTGACCCATACGTGCAAAGCAACAGTTCTTCATAAAACAAAGATTAGTGCCCAAACAGAACTACATTATAATAAAAAAACATTTATTCAGGGGCCGGCCCGGTGGCGCAAGCGGTTAAGTGCGCGCGCTCCGCTGCGGCGGCCCGGGGTTCGCTGGTTCGGATCCCGGGCGCGCACCGACGCACTGCTTGGTAAGCCATGCTGTGGCGGCGTCCCATATAAAGTGGAGGAAGATGGGCACCGATGTTAGCCCAGGGCTGTCTTCCTCAGCAAAAAAAAGAGGAGGATTGGCGGATGTTAGCACAGGGCTGATCTCCTCACAAAAAAAAAAAAAAAAAAACATTTATTCAAACCATATCACAGATAAGCATAGTTTACTACAATGTAGGTAGTAGCTTTGTTAGGCACCTTGCCCTCTGATGCTCGATAAACAAGGATGACCATACTCAGTACTTTGATAGCTCATTTTATTTTTATGGTATCTATATCTAATTAATCCAACTAATGAGGAGCCATCATTTTATTCTCAAAAACCAGAAACAAAGGAACTTTTATAGAGAAATTATCTTTTTAGAATCATCTTTTTAGGAAGGGTCATCTTACCTTCGACAGAACATTTTACTTGTACAGAGGATAACCTCCACCTAGCATGATGAATGGCAATTATATCCAGGATCTAAGTTTATGAATGGTTTCACTCCCATGACCTCAGGGAGACTGTCTCTTGAGCTGAAAATATTCTGTCTCCTAATCTTCTACCCAAATTATTCTCCCCCTGGAGACTCAGCTCAGTGCCTCCTATCACTCCCCTCCTTGTCAAAATTGATCACTTCTTCTATGTTCTTAAAGCAGAATCCTTATACTTCAATTAATTCATTCTAGCACACTAAGAATCCAATGAGTTCAGAGTTAGAAGGGCCTTAGAGATCATATGGTCTGACTCGCACTTTATACATGGACAACTGGCAAGTGGCAGAGCTAGACTCTAACTCATACCTTCTAACTCCAAATCAGTCTTTTTCTGCTAAACTTACATCAAACTGATAAATCTAATCAAACCAAAGCCCCATAGAAAATGCATTATTAATCTGTGTACCATCAAGAAAGAAAAATGCTGCCAAATAAGAAAGCACATGAAATAGTTTATCACTTAGAATGTTTACTTTATTAAAGAGCTTTTTAAGACTTTGCCTCAGCCCCAGAGGAGTTCCTCCCAAGTCAAGAAAAGGAAGAATCTGTAACAGATTTGCTACTACAGAGAACAGACGTCAGCCAAACAACACACGTAGACAACCATCTTGCCCTGCAGCACGTTTGACCAGTACAAAAATCCCTGAGCTTGTAGCCTAGGTCTCCCAACACCAGATTCAGCAGTGACAGAACAAAAGGACTGAGGCCTGGGTCAGGGAAAAGAGAGGAGCAAGGAGGGGGAGATGGCCAAGTACTCACCACAGTAGCTGCTGGGCTCCATCCCCATGCAGTAGGAGGGTGGCCAGAAGTCACAGAGCCAAGTGCCAACCTCGGCAGTGGTAAAATGCCATCTATTTTAAGATGCACCCAATTTCACAGATGTTAAAATGTAAAATAATGTCCACCTTAGAATCAATGGAATATAGGAGCTGTTCACTTAAACGCCGCCAACAAACTACCCTCGGACATTCATTTTACTTTCCTAACAAGGCTGGCATTCACTTAATACAGAACTGCAATTCTGCCAGTTCAGATGAACAAAGCTGCCCCTCAACTCTAGCAGTGAATCCACACAGCTTACAATCTAGTAGTGAATCCACAGAGCTTATAATGAAGAAAAATTAATAGAAAAATCCAACTCTTGAATATTCAATTGTAGGCGAACAATTTTGTGGGTTAATCACCAGGAGGATTGTCTATAGCAAAATTAGTAATCCAGGATCATAGCACAGAGCTTTAATACTCAAAAGTGTGGTCCAAAGACCAGCAACCCAGGCATCACCAGGGACTCCCTTAGAGATGCAGAACTGCAGGCCTACCCCAAATCTACCAAGTCAGAACTTGCATTTTCACAAGATCCCCAGGTGATTCCTACGCACAATAAATTCTGAGAGGCACTGGTACAGAGGAAAAAGCATGGATCTGTAGTCAGTCAGAAAAGCTTGAGTTCAAATTCCAATTCCAGCACTTACTAGAGGTGTGAACGTAAGTAAGCACCCTCTCTGCTAAATCAACACAGCACCATGTTGTGTGCAAAAACTGAAGTTGTTTATCAGCTAAATTTAATCCTACAAACAGCCTAACACTTAATCTAAAAATAAGAAATGACAAAAACTAAAATGATCATGATTTGATACCTAGAGCTTATCCAAAACTTTTTGTACAATTTACAAAGTAAATCAAATCAAAAGGACCTGCTTTATATATGGTGATGGACAAACAAAAATGTACAACCCAAAATTTCACAATGTTAGAAACCATTAAAACATCAATAAAAAAAAAAAAAGGACCTGCTTGTCCTTTGGAAGACTTAGAGCTGAAGGTCTAATATCAAATGTGCTTTGGCCTAGATTTCACGCATCGGTTTTGTTTTTGTGTGTGTGTGTGTGTGTGAGGAAGATCAGCCCTGAGCTAACATCTGCCAATCCTCCTCTTTTTACTGAGGAAGACGGGCCCCGGGCTAACATCCATGCCCATCTTCCTCTACTTTATATGGGACGCCGCCATAGCATGGCTTGCCAAGCGGTGCGTCGGTGCACGCCCAGGATCCAAACCGGCGAACCCTGGGCCACAGCAGCAGAGTGCGTGCACTTAACCACTTGCGCCACCGGGCCGGCCCCTCATACCTGGTTTTTTGAGGAAGTTTATTAAAGTCCATTAAGAAGCAAGTCCATTAAGAACAACTACTATGGATTCCAGGAATATAGTGCGGGTACTACCTCTGCTCATCCTGGCACAACTTCTCTGGGCGGGATGACAGGAAGATTTTCAGGATTGCAGAACTGAAGCAACAGCCATTCGAATAAAAGAAAAGCTTTGAAGGATTCAGAGAAACACAGCATCAAGTACTGCAGCAGCTTATCTGTGGCTGGCTCACAAACAACCGTAGCCAGTGAGTCTGCTTGAAGAATTTAGAGCAGTGGCTCTCAACCAGGAGTGATTCTGTCCCCCAAAGGACATTTGACAATGTCCATGGACATTTTTGGTTGTCACAACTAGGGCGGTGGGTGGGCTACCTGCATCCAGGGGGCAGAGACCAGGGATGCTGCTAAATCCTACAATGCACAGGACAGCCCCCCACAGCAAAGAATCATCCACTCTAAAATGTTATTGGTGCCATTGTTGAGACACCTGATTTAGAGTCAACCACAGGAAACAGTAAAGCAAACCTCAGAGTAAATGTAGTTCGTTATTTAAGGACCTTTCCCTCATAACCAAAAAGAGACTTCTGCCCTTATAAACTGCAAATACAAACTAAAATTAAGGAGGGAAAAGAGAGAACTTTCTTCTAACAGTTTGGTTCAAAGCTATAGTGCTCAATGGCTAGACAAAAGCTCAGCAAACCAACATTTATCCATTCTGGCACCGAAATCAGAAGGACAAAAAGACTCAAATATTTGTAATGCAGACATGCAGATCATCATTGGCCTCTAAGAGTCTGAAGAATGGCAGATCAAACATGAAAGAAATGAGGCTACCAAAAGTAGTATGTCATGTTTAGGAAATATTCTTTTTATTGTTTGCTGAGGAAGATTTGCCCTGAGCTAAAACAACTGTTGCCAATCTTCCTCCATTTTGTATGTGGGCTGCCACCACAGTATGGCCACTGATGAGTGGTGTAGGTCAGCGCCTGGGAACTGAACCCAGGCTGCTGAAGCAGAGCACGCTGAACTTAACCACTAGGCCACCGGGGCTGGCCCAAAATATTCTCACTTTTGTTGATGTTGTTTTGTTGAAAACCATGCTCCCTCCTTCCTCAACATTGGCCATTTTTTCATACCTTATGATTACACCTTAGCAACTTGTGAACATGAGGCCTGACCTTCAAGTTAATGATTTAATTACTGGTATCCCATTGACCAGAATGTAGAGCACAGTGCCTGGCATACAGTAGATGCTCAACAAATGTTTCATAAATGAATGAATGAATGAACAAACAAATGAGTAGGAAACAGGACCTAATGCAGCCCTGTCCATTCTATTTTCAGAATATGAAATAAAAGATTTGAGAAGTTTATATATTAAAACTATAAACATTCGATACACTGAAACCTCTTAGTATCTAATCTAGTTTTCTATAGCAAAAAATCCATCAACCTACAAAAATCAAGAGCAAAGCTCACTAACATTCATTTTTCTCATTTCATGTAAAATGCTCCCTGATGATGCTTCACTAGTTCTTCTGTTCATCATTCAGTTCATCTGTTTATCATTCATAAAAGCCTTGACTTTCTCTCACTACACCTTTTTTCTCATCACAATGCAACAGTACAGCAATTGTGGCCTAAAATTCTACCATATGCAAATGTACGCAAGTGTATGCATGATCAAAAACTAATTAGTAACTTCAGTTAACGTTCAACTTGGTTCTTGAGGAATTCTGGAGTTTATGATTGATAAAAGAACTACTACTATGATAGGGTCCTTTCTTCTAGTATGTTAACAAGGCATCTGGCTTCTAAATCCAGGCAGAACTAGCAAATCCACATGAATTAGCAAAGTATCAATTCGTATCACAAATTATTTAATTAGCTACCATGATAAGTTTGATTCCCAATTAATAGTTAACAAATATCTCTTAGTATCTAAGGGATGGAAATGTAAGTAGTTATTGCCATTAACAAGAAACAATAAAACAATTTAGGAAGTGATAGTTGCTCAGGTGAAGCACAATAATCAATTTGGATTCAAGCGGAAGAACTACCTAAATATGGAATATTTTATGAAAGCAGCCATGACTAGCCATAGGCAGATCTTTGAAGTTGGTAGGCAAGAAAAATAGGACATGAAGAGATTAAGTGAATTAAACCAAGTCATAAAGTAGACCAAGAATAGAAAACGCAAAAAAGTAGAACATATCTGAGAAGTATAAAATTAGAAAATGTGGAAAATATAAAGCACCATACAACGACATAACGCCACTGACTAAATTCAGCAATTTAAATACACTTATAATGTGCTTTTTAAGATCAAATTTTGCCCAGCCAAACCCAGCAGTCTCCAGTCTCCAGCAATACATCCATATGCATAATGCACTTCTGTAAGGAATCCATTTCTCAGAATGAACCTTACGTCAAGCCTCATACGGGCAATAAAGGTAAACAGCAACTACCTTTTGTCCTCTATACTCCTCTTTCCTCTAACTTAACAAGGTAACCGATCATAGAGCTCGGGAATCAAGAAAATGAGGTCCAAAAAGAAGCACACAGTCATGTGCACCTACTTGTGAGGACCATGGAAATAGAGCTTGAGGTGATTGGGTGGAGAGCTGATCAACAGAGAAAGGACAACTGAAAACGAAGGAACATTTAAACTTCTTGATTTTCCAAGGGACTCACTCATTCAATAAACATCAAGTGGTGGGGCAAAAAGCTAGGAAATGCAAAGAAGGAAGGAAAAGGACTAAGAAGATAATACAGTGAATTGATTTTCTGTTTATAACTTTAAATTTGGGTCTAACGCAGTATAAAAAATAGTATGTGTTTTAGGTTATGAGATACGTCTGTTTTAACTTATAAGAGAAAAAGTTGCCAATGATCCCTGTGAAACTGAAGGTAAAAGAGCACAGGTTAGAGGTTCACCATCAAATGAGAGAATGCATACAAGGAACATGACACAGTGCCTACCTTCCTAGCACATAAAAAATGCTCAAAATGGTTAGCAATTATTATAACATGAGATTAGTACAACCTCTTCCTATTTTAATTTGTAAATATTTTATTTATACATAAATATAAATATAAGCTGTGCCTTTCCAAGAGATTTAGATTCTGATTTAGTAAAAGAGAAAAATATGCACTCAAGAAGTGCAGTCAGAAGTCCTAAGACTTAAGTTCTAATTTAGGTATTAATTAGTCAAGAGACCTAAAGCAATAAAATTCTCTCAGTCTCAGATTCCTTACTTTGAATTAGTAAAAAGAATACATATAAACTAAGAGGGGGAGACATTACCTAAACAATTGATTTGCTGCAATTAGTAAATCATTTATGCAATGTCACTTTTCAGCAATTCCTTTATACATCTATAATTTTTGCTGTTAATTTCTGATTTCTGATAGCTTTGTTTTATATGTCTCCTTCACTGCCATGCAGCCGATTCTCACAGAAAAAGATAGCCATAGCTATAGCCACCAATTTATTAAGTAAAATAATGTCAAAAAAAAAAACACACTCAGATACACTAATACCTAGTGAAGTCTACCAAACTTTGTAGTCTTGGACCTAGTGAAAATAGACAAAGTTTCTTCCTGTTAGCTTCTCTTAGAAATCACAATTTTAGGAAATTGTCATCTGATACATTCAAGTAATATTTTTAAAAGTAGGGGGCACAGATAAAAAATAAAGAGTATCAACTTTCTAAGGACTAGGCCTTTAGAATTCTCTCTACTCCTGCCTAAGGTCTAGCCAGAAGTAAAGCCTTTTAACAGCCCGATTGGCAGAGGCCCAGCCTGAATATTAATAATGCTGAGTTTACTACATAGCCAGTTTCTCTTCCAGTCTTCTTTCTTTTTTCCATAGTAGACTACTGGGGAAACAGTATTAAAATAACTACCCTACCATGACATGAAGTTCCCAAAACAGAATTCTCCTTGTTCAATTCTAATATCAAGGGCTTGGAGGGAGGGAAAAGGGCAGTGAAAAATAATCTTGCATCTCTTTAGTTTTCATTTGGAAAAAATTGGTGCATTCTGGCCTTACCACTTCCACAGAGACCTTGGAGTCTTCTAGGCAGTGTGATATGCTTATCTCTGAACTCTCCATCGCCACCACTACTGCCTTGGTCCAAGCCACCAACGCCCCTCACCTAGGCTACTGCAATAGCTTTTGAATTGTTTGTTCTTTTCCCCATATTCCCACACATATCATACTACTCCCTGCTCAAAACTCTCCAATGGCACCCTAACACACTTAAAATCTAGAATCCTTACCATGGCCTAAAGTGCTGGCCTCTGCCTTCTCCAACCTCCTTTCAAACTCACCCCTCAAATTACTCCACCCCAGATATGCTGAGTATTCTTGCCATATCTTGAACAAGACAAGTTCCTTACACTTGCCATTCTCTGCATATTCCTCCAGAATTTACATGGCCCATTCTCTCACTTCATTCAAGCTTCTGCTCAAAGGTTACCTCTTCAAAGAGGCCTTCTTAGGCACCCTGTGTAAATTAGCTGCACCCTTTATGGAGAAGAGAATTAAAATTAAAAATGAGGGACTAGCTGTCACAAGACTGTCTGAGAAACGAGTGAACATAACAGTGTGAAGATGAGCAATGTTTTGAGTGAGGAAGACTACACTGTTAATAACTAAAAGATGTCCCCTTCATAATAGCCCAAGTTTTAAAATTCCCAAAGAACAGATTTTGACGTTCTCATTTCCACAGAATGCTCCAACAAAGCCACTCTATTTATTACTATTTTCCAGAATATAAAGCAGAGTGAAGACAATGTGTTAACTAGTCAGAACAAAGTAATAACTCAAACCAAAAGTTTAGGTGGGACTATGTATCAAAAAGAGATCACTTGGAGGTTTCTGCCTCCAGGATGGCTGAATAAGCTCCTACCAGACCCAATCCTCCTGCAGATGGTAACTATAAACTCCAGACAAAAATACCAAAAAAGCAATTCCCTGAAGGCAGAACAAATTACGGAGGGGAGCTGATATTTAGAAATGAATTACCAACAAGGGGAGAATCACTGTTACTTTTATTCTGAGAGTAGGCCAGAGTCAGTACCATGCAATATAGCTTAAACTTGCACACACTGCCCAAGTCTTTCCGGCCTGAAGAATAAGAGGAAAGAGTCTGGGGCAACCACAGACCCCGGAAAGAAAGAAGATTCCAGAAAAAAGAGAGATAGTTAGGGGGAGCTCCAAGTTCTGTGTATAAACTGCCTAGCCTCTGGCCCACCCCTAAACCAGGCATAGCTGGTACTGTTTGTAAGCAGACCAGCTAAATATTACAAGGACTGAACTCACATTTGAGTTGCCACTCAAGAGACAGAGCTTACAGTTTGAGTCCAACCAGATTAATTGCCTGCTAAAATTAAAATATCAACACTTTTCAGAGAAATAGAACAAAATCCAGTCTTCATAACATAACATTCACAATGTGTAGGGTTTAACACAAAATTGTTTGAGGCACCAAGAACCAGAAACACATGACCCAGTCCTCAAGAAAAAAGAAAATCAATCAAATCCCAAAATGACCCATATGTTGAAATTAGCAGACAAAAATGTTAAAGTAGCTATCATAAAGTAGCTATGCTAAAGTAGCTAGCATACTTCATATGCTCAATGAAGTAAAGTATACTCAGAGTGGAAAAAAAAAGAGACAGGAAATCTCAGCAGAGAAACAGAAACTATTATTTTAAAAAACATGGAAATTCAGGAACTGGAAAATAAAATATCTGAAATTTAAAATTGACTGGATAAGCTTAACAGTAGACGCAAAAGTCAGTGAACTTGATAGATCAAAAAAACTATCAAGGGGCCGGCCTGGTGGCACAAGTGGTTAAGCGCGCATGCTCTGCTGCGGCGGCCCGGGGTTCACCGGTTCGGATCCTGGGTGTGCACCGACGTACCACTTGTCAGGCCATGCTGTGGCAGTGTCCCATATAAAGTGGAGGAAGATGGGCAAGGATGTTAGCCCAGGGCCAGTCTTCCTCAGCAAAAAAAAAAGAGGAGGACTGGCAGATGTTAGCTCAGGGCTGATCTTCCTCACACACACACACACAAAATTATGAAAACTGAAGAAGAGAAAAAAATATTAGGAAAAATGAACAGAGCCACTGAGAACTGTGGGACAATATCAAAACATCTAATATACATATAATGGAGTTCCCACAGCAGAGGAGGGAAAAAAATGGGACATAAAAAATATCTGAATAATGAATAAAAACTTCCCAGAATATGATGAAAAACAACCTGATAGATTCAAGGAGCTTAGTGAACCCTAATCAGACTACAAATCAAAGAAAACCAAGCCAAGGCACATCACAGTTGAACTGCTGAAAACCAAATATAAAGAAAAAAATCTTGAAAGCAGCCAGAGGAAAACAACACATTACATACAGGGAAACAAAAATTTGAAAAACTATTGACATATCATCAGAAACAATGGAGGCCTGCAAGCAGTGGAACATCTTGAAAACGCATGAAAGTGGTGGTCCCCACTGTATTGGAGAGGTTTTCAAAAGACTAGACTTCAAATCCCTTGGCACAATACTTCTGTACATTTGACTCCCATTAGATATTCTCTGTTGTTACACTCCAGGAGCTAAGGAACCTGATTCAACTGTTTATAAAGCAGGCAAGAGACAGAGAGAGAGGAGTTGCCCACCATCACCACCTCTGTTCAGAGTCCCACACCATTCAGATGAGAGATCTAGTTCAACTGATAGCATTTATTCCATCTCTCTGGGTGGAGTCCTGTCACCTTGCCCAGGCCCTGCCGATTTGAACTGATATTCTTTACATAAAGCATTTGGGGCAGAAGTGTCCAAGAATGGTGGCAGTGAAGATCACATTTACTCTAAGCCAGATCCGACGTAGTTTCCCCTTTTTGAAAAGAATCCCTCTATACTTAAACACTTAGGGCTCAACAGATTTCATAGCCCACAGATATCTAGCATTTATGCCTATGGCTTAGATGGGATCCTGAGCATAAGAGAAGCACAAATTGCCCAGCATTTTCTGAAATGGCATGTAGGTTCCTGGGTTGATTCATTTAGCCAATATGCTTAATTCATTTTCCCTGAAGGACTGGTATCTGAGAGACTGCCTGGGAACCACCCTCACCTTGCTGCTAATTTTATAAAGACGTTTTAACTATAATGTAATGGATAGGGTAAGTCTGCATCCTAGGTGGAGAAACTACTCTGAGATGTCTCATAATAGCGTCATTTTTCCACAGGGGAGACAGCTGCCAGCCTCTCTTAACCCTGATACCCGGGGAAGCGCCGGCTCTACGCCCAATAGATCAGCAATTCAACTGCTGCCCAAAAAACCTGTCTCTCTTAAATAGAAAGCATAGTCAAAATATTAGAGAATGGAGTAAAATTCTTCAACTTGAAACTGTTTCCTCTTTTTCAGAAGAACTAGAAAAAACTTGTATCACTAATATGAGCAAGCTATTCAGAATGGCCTCCTATTTGGAAAGTTTCCGGCAATTTCCAACAAGGCATTGTATTACTGCAATGAGCTGCCCAGTAATCAAACAGGACTACTTATTTCCCACCAGAGTTAAAAGAAAAGATTAGTTCTGGTAATTTCTCTGATGAATTTCAGTCATTGTTAATAAGGGTGGCATCAGCTTCTCTACATCCCTACCAAATTCAAAGAAAACTCAGGAAAAATGGAAAACAAAGGCTGCTTCATTATTCTACTTGAGCAGCATCTACCTTTCACAGAACAAATGCTTTTTTTTTTTTAACTTCAATAACATTCAAAAAGTAATTGAGAAAGAAAAAAAGTGAAATTTACTTAGGAAGAAGTCTTAGAAGAAGGGAAAGAAACCTCTCCCTTTACAACACTTTACTTAGTATACAAGATAAATTCAGGGATCAAAAGTTTTTGGAACCCTATAGTCTTTGAATAGCCTCAGATTACAAATTCAATTAAATGAAACACAATAAAAGATTAGCAGCAGTAGTAAGCAAGTAGCAACAGTAGTAAGAAAGAAAATTTAAAACAAAGATTTGTACAGGGGAAAGTAAGTAGGAACAGCTATGACACAAAGGGAAATTATGTAGAGGATACAAGAAGCCTTTATCAGTGAAGTAAGTGAAAGCTGTTCATAACACAGGCAGAATATCCATACTGCCTTCCATCTCCTTTGACATGAAGGGATAAGTAGGAATCAATTATTGGGCAACTTTCTAGATTCCTTACTTGTATTATCTTAGATTCCTCTTTAATCCTGAAGTCAAAGAAGTTAAGTAACTTATCAAAGTTCACAAAGTGATTATTTATTCCCAGGTCTGTATCACCCCCAAACTCATAATTTTCTATTATGCCGTGCTGCTGCGTAGAAAATATTTTGCATGAATTAGTTCCTCAATGAAGTAATTTTTTTTAAAAAACTGGTCTAGCCCAAACATTCCCCTTCCAAATTCTTCCTAAAAAATACGCTAATTTTCTTAAGCAATGCATGGCCCATCAGACCTTGCCCTTCTTTGCTACCTTTTTCTGTAAAGTACCTATGCTGCAGGTTTAAGTGGCTGGCAGTTTGCTTAAGACTTGCTCTAAGGCCTCACATTTAAGAGAAATGGGTAATCTCACAGATTGTCAAATTTACATCAGAAAGTGGATAGACAAAGTATTCAGTACTAAAGCCCCATCCTGCATAATTGGCTATTATTTTTCCTGCAAAATACAGCATCCTAACCATAACAGATGGAATGAAGAATAAGAACCTGCAAGAGACTATAAAAAAGGTTCAGGATCTCCAACTCCCAAATATCAAACCCTGACTTCAGTGTTCCAAAAGACTTCTATGATATCCTGGTAAATGAATGACATAGGTCTTCCTAAATCCTTTGGGAGGTGATTAAAACTGCAGCTTCTGGAATCAGACATACTACAGCTCAGCTCCTCCATTACTAATCATGACCTTGGGCAAAATAATTAACCTCTCTAAGCCTCAGTTTCCACAGATATAAAAAGAAATCATAATAATGATATAAGTTCTATAAATGCTAAATTATAGTGCTTAGATTGTAAGTGCTTCTTAAATGTTAGTTTTTCATCATAATTCTCATCATCAACATCTTTATTATAAGACAGAAGAAGTCTATGGGGTCACTAAAGGGGTTATGTAAACTTTCTGGGGCGACTGTCACTTTCAGTTTTGGAGAGTCTTAGAAGATTTAGGAAGTGAGTAGAAGAGAGGGAACTGGCAAGGCTTGAGAGAACTGAAAAAGAAACAAGCAGAAATTTCATAGGGAAAGATTCTGTATAGGTTAAAAAAAAAGTATGTGTGTGTATATATATACATCCATATATACAAACACATACATATATACATATGGAAAAGAGATTAAGAGTGTAATAGTATCTCATGCAATGAAACTCATTTTTCTATTACCATGATGGGGACGCCAATGTCAGGCCACAGAAGGTCCTCTGATGGTAGCTTGGGAGAATTCCACACCACCACTACCTTATTCAGGTAAGGGAGGCCATTCAATCTCTCTAAAGAGTTCATAAGCACTTCCTCCCGCTCATAAGTCAACATCACTACCGTGAACTGCTCTCGTGGAACATTGCCTCCAAGTGCTGCCTGAAACTCCTTGCCAGAACCCCCAGATCCACCACCAATAGGCCGAAATCCAGTCCCTGAGCCCAAGAATTTGGCCTCTGAGGGCAACACAGGGTCAAAGGGTGTGTGGGGGAAAAGATGGAAAGGCCCTGGAGCCGAGTTCCAGCTGCGGTAAAAGTCAGTGACAGTCAAAGTAAAGTTGCGGAGGTATTTTGGTGAGGCATAAGGTGGCTCCGTTTCTACCGGCCCCAGGTCCAGGTCCCCGTTGTCAGCCATGTTGGGATCAGTTCCAGCCGCCTTGCCTGACCGATGGGGGATCTCAGCTGCTGCCTCTTCCCGGATGGGTGCAGCTGGGATCTGTATGCGAGTCCTAACCATAGCCAGCACGGTATTAAAAATACTGTCAGCAGTCGAGAAGTAAGTCTCCCAGAGAAAGCGGCCTTGCCGCCTCATAGCCAGTAGGTCACTATCCGAGAGACTTCGTAACAGGAAGTGAACCTCTGTAACACGTGGCTTGGGCACCACCAGGGCTGCCTCATTCCACTGCAGCATGTCCTGGTAAGGAAGCTGTACTTGCTCCCCCAGCACAACTGGGACAGCACCGACTTCCAGGGCTTCAAAGAGCCGTGTTGCACACCCAGACGAAATAACCAAGTGAGGGTCCCCAGGAGTGATAATGAGGGCAAAGGTGGAAAGCTTCAGTAATTCTAAGCGGTCTTCCCGCTCCCCACACAGTGCCCACTCAGTAGGCAGACTGGGTTTAGGCTGGTTTTTGCAGGTAAATTCTACCAGGACCTGATCTAGCTTGCTATCCTGTACAGCCTTTAGGGTGGCAATGATACGATCGTCATAGTCAGCTGGAGGGTCACCCTCCATTTCTTCTTCAAAGGAGCGGGCCTCCTGAAGGCTGGATCTCAGTGACTCAATCTTCTCACCCTGGAAGGTGAAGAGATATTTCCGCTTAACTGGCACCTGTGGTGGGATTTCCATGAAGTTGGGCTCTGACATGGCATGGACTAGTGGCGATACTACCAAGTCAAAGCCAGGTCTGTACTGGGCAGAATAGAAAGTGGACTGGGCCACCATGGCACGGCCTGTGCTGACATTATATAGTAAATTCTGTGTATCTGACTTCCGTGACAGATTGATGATAACGTGGTTGTGTCCATCTGTCCGCCAATGTGGTAGAGAATACAACTGCTTCTCAAGTTCAGCAGGCCGCAGCACTACTGGCTCCTGCATTTCTCCCACTAATATCACATAAAGGCAGGCAATGTCCGCATTTTCTGTAACATAAACATTGGCTCGTGCTGTAGCCTGAAAAGCTTGCTTGACCAAGGGATCCAGGTAGCTGCCAAAGACAAACTGGTCACTGTCATAAACATAGACTGGAAAACCAGAGGTGAGAGGGCAACGAGAATAATCAAAACAATTGTGCAGCCGGCAACCCCATATGACCTTTGGGGGAGGAAGGCCAGCATCATCCTTCTCTGGGAGCAATCGGATGGGCAGAGAAAGTTTGGGCTGATTTTGGGCCATCAGCTCTTTGTAAGAATGCTCAGTCTGGCTAATGACATTCTTAAGCTGAAGCAGGTCCTGCTTGGCATTCTCAATACTCTTCTTACAGGCTTCAATCTTCAGATTCAGCTTGGCAATTTCACTGTTCAGCTCTTGCCGCTTGGCTTCCAGTTGCAAGAGCTCTTCACTTACAGACTCTCGAATTCGGCAAAGATCCAGCACATGCTTTACTTCGCATAGCTCATTACCAGCCCGTGGGCCAAAAATCCGCTTGCCTGCCTCATCGGCCTCATCCAGAGTGGTGAGATAATAGTGAGCAATGAGGGGGAAGAAAACCAGAATGATGAAGAGCGTAAAACTGAGCCATGTGAGTCGGATACGGTTGGACCATCGTAACATACAGGTTTGACCTCCATTCCCCACTCCCCCATTGCGCAACATGGTATAGCCCGTCATGAGTTCCTCTGTGGTTCTTGCCCCCTCTGATCACGTTGGGTCACTCGCCATAACCATGAGTTTCTGTTAGACAAAACTCAATCTCTTTTCACTCACACGTTTCCGTAACAGTTAGTGTGCTCCCTGCACAAGGCACCAAATAGAATGGAAATTTCATTTTCCTCAGCTGTAATTGAAATGGTCTCTGACCCTATTCCAGCAGATTTTAAGTTCTGGTTGTTGACCAAAGAACATGTCTTTAATCTTTATCAAACAGTAGAAGGTACCACATTGCTGATGAGATGAAAGGGAGGAGGTCCCTGATGATGAAACCCAGGAAAAATACCCTGGAATTAGACAGACTTTTTCAACTGCCATAGCTCTTGTTCCTTGGTTTTGCTGACCAACAAATATGCATAGTTACTATCCACAGTTATAAAGTAGCTGGTTAGAACAGAAATGAATGCCAGCCTCTTAACGATGTCATTGCCAACAATCAGGTCTGCAAAAGAAAGAGAACCATGTCAGTCTTGAAGAGATTATGTTTAACAACCCTGCCCTCCCCCAGTACATTTCTAGAAAATGCTTAAATCTTATAAGATGGAACAATGGTTGGAACATTGATGTGTGTCTCACAGAACATTTTAAGTCCTATGTAGGTTTTGTCTGGTATGGATATTTGACTTGTGCTTAATAAGAAATGGATAAGTGTCCAAAAACAGCTTCAGTTTTTACACACACACACACACACCTTCTTCCTATTTAACTGGATATAGAGCAGCATTAGAACCCTACAAAATGATGATCAACTACATTTAACAGAGGGCAAAGATGTTTGCAACTATTTTTATTCCAGATTTAGGCATCATCTTTAGAGGAAGAGAAACACCTTCCTCTCCAGCCTTAATAGCTATGTTCATTCCTAACATGAAAGTCTCCTTTTGAACTACTTAAAAAAAAAAAGAATCTGTGAGAAGCTCAATTTGTTATATTCAGTGTTGAAAAGAGTTGAAGAGAACTCTTTTGATTTTTACCCAGTAGTAGAGGCAGTAATCCAGAGACAAAATGTATTTCCCAGTTTGCTTCTCATTTATCTTCTGTTAGCAGACATCATGTGCTCCTTCTTAAAATATAAATAGTAACTTGGTCTCTTAGAAAGAACACTATACTTAGAAATGAGGGGCATTATTTCTTATCCTTTGAAGACAGATTTGCTATCAGACCTTACGCCTCAGATTCCTAATCTCCCAAAACGGAGATAAGTGCATGGAGATAACAATAAATTTTGTTGCTATGAAAATAAAGGATAGAGGATGTGAGGGTACTTTAGGCTAATAAATCTTGAAACAACATTCCCAGTCCTGTTCTCTTACCACACTTCACTATGACAGACTACAAAAGCTCTTCACTTGGCTTCCACCTAAAACCCAACATATTCAGAATTGAATTCATAATATTCTGTGCCAAAGAGTACTCTCAATTTCTTTCATTCATTTCCTTCAAAAAGTATTTACCATACTCTTAACATGCCTAAGACATGCTAAGTGGGAGAATGTAGAATGTAAAATAATCCTTGACCTCATGGAATGTCCTTTAGCCAAAGAGATAAGATATAAATAAACAGCAAGGGTACTACTACAAGGCAGTACAAAATAAGTAGTACTTCACAGATGCTCATTCACTGTCTCTAGCTTCTACTTTTGTCAAAGAGATACAATTGTTAAAGGTTTGATAGAGTCTTCTCTCCCTTTAAATAAAATAAAAAGTTGACGACAGTGTCCTGAAAAAGCTTGAGTAAGTAGAGCAAGAGCTAAGGACAACAAAAAGCAAAAAATATCAATCATGGAAAAGCCTAAATTTGGATGATCTAAACTTTGATAATTAACAGCTGACCAAACATCCCAAAGACTGTAGGTTAATATTTCTAAAGCATTATCCTATTAACTCAAATGTTAAAATCTCTCTTTTTGTTTTCAAAAGAATATTCTCTGTACTTACGATTGAATCATAACAAAGAAAGAATTGAGTGGAGCAAAAAAAGGAAGGCATAATCAAGGCAATCCAGCTGATTCATTCCCTCCTTACCATATGTTTCAGGATCCTTCCTTTCTCTGACTCACGCAGCTTTATACTTCAGTATACAATTCTTGAAATAGTGAACTCCATGGCTTGCTCTCCTGATAGAAAACAGAAAAGTGACGCGCTATTAGAAAAATATTCAAAACTGAAGGTGCTATTAAAGAAATTATTTACTGTCCACTAGGAAAAGGCTTCCCTTATGTCTATAAGGTGACAACAGAATTTAATGTCCAAACACAGACACTCTTTTAAGTGAAAAGAGGTACTATTAATAAACACACTGGGACAACAGACATAAACTCGAAGGTACTGGCGAAGGAAAACCATCCAGATATATGGTTACCTATTTATGTGCTCTAAGACAGAATCAACCAAAACACTAAAATGTAGATATTTAAAGAGGAAACAACTTATTTGGAATTTGCTTAAAAATAAACAGAATGAGAGTGGTGAGCAGTATTTGGAGGTATAGATGAAAGAAGATTAGCCATGAGCTAACTGTTGTTGACACTGAATGATGGGGATACATGAGCGTTTATTATACTATGTTCTTTGTTTTTATATATGTTTGAAACTTTTCTTATTAAAAACTCAAAAATATATGACACAGAGGCTAAACAAATGTTTTTAAAAAGTCACCTGGAGACTGACTATACTTAATCTAATATTGCTAGTGCTACCAACTTATATGTGAACAGAGTTGGGAACAGAAACAAATATTCTCATGGAAACTAATAATTCAACAATGATTCAGAAAAACGTATCCCCATCAAGTTCCATCTCTTTTACTGGAAGAAAGCAAAAGTGTCACCAATGTCCAACATCATGAACTTTCTTTCCTAAACAGCTAATTAAATTATTTCAAGCACACACACAAAAAAGAAAACCCTCAGAATCTCTTCTGTCATTCTCTGGAAAATGACAATGAAGGTACCAGGATCTAGAAATAAATGCCACTCAAACATTCACAAGGAGCAATCTCCAGAGATTTTTACTCCAAATACAATATACCTGCCTTATTAATTCTCAGTCATCTGCCACAGGATTGAATGCCTAATTTGTCAGCCTGCCCCTACAATGCATTCTACACACAGCAACCAGAATCATCTTTTTTGTGTGTGTGTGAGGAGGACTAGCCCTGAGCTAACATCCGGTGCCGATCCTCCCATTTTTTCTTGAAGAAGAGTGGCCCTGAGCTAACATCCGTGCCCATCTTCCTCTACTTTATATGGGACGCTGCCACAGCATGGCTTACCAAGCAGTGCATCAGTGCGTGCCCGGGATCCGAACCTGCGAACCCCGGGCCGCCGAAGCGGAGCGCACGCACTTAACCGCTTGTGCCACTGGGCTGGCCCCAGAATCATCTTTTTAAAACATGAATTAGACCATGTCTCTCCCCTCCTTAAAAATTTTCAATGGCTTCCCATTGTACTGCCAGGTGCTTCATAACTAGCTCCTCACCAGCTTTCTAATCTCATTTGCCGTCACTGTTTTTGCTCACTCCACTTTAGCTACACCGGCCTCCTTTCAACTCCTCAACTACACCAAGCTCTTTACTGCCTCAGAACCTTTACACTTGCTGTTCTTTTAGTCTCAAATGCTCTTCCCCAGGCTTTTCTCCACGTGGCTCTTTCTCATCTTTCAGATCTTAACTTTCATGATAGTCCCATTTAAAGTAGCCTTTCTTACCCCCTGACACTTCCTGGCACTGACCTATTGATTTCCTTCATAGTATTTTTTCATTTATTTATTTATTACTTACCTTCCCCGACAAAACCTGATCCTTGAGGATAGGAACCTTTCTTGGATCACTGCTATATCACCAGTACTCAGCAAAGTGTCTGGCACACTGTAAGTGCTCTATAAATATCTGTTAATTAAACTAATTATATCACTGATCACTTCCTCATTCTACAAATTCTCAGCTTTTCCCTTGATTTCCCATGAAACCATGCTTTCTGGTATTCCACCTATTTCCCTGACTTATTCTCCCTTTCTACTTTGCTGGTACCCAGTCTTCCTCCTACCTCATAGAAAATGCTCCCCAAGGTTTTCAACATAATCTGGTAATGAATCCATCCACTAAAATGGCTTTAACCCCCAAAGCTACTAGTCCAACCCTAGCCTTTCTGCTTTGCACTAGTAGATCAGTATTTCCAACTCCCAGAGGATTACCTCTCATAGGGTATATCATGGTCACTTCAGGATTCCAAATACTTCCTCTTTCTAATAACTGTCACTTCTGCCCATGATACTACATTCGTCCAGTCTTACAAGCTAGAAACAGTGTGATATACAGGACAGTACAGCTAGATCTGGATCAAATCCCAGCTTTATAAGCTATTAGATGGTCACTTAACCATTCTGAGCCACGCTTTTTTTCATCGGTATAAAGGTAACAACACTCATGTTCAGGATTGTTACAAAAATTAGAGATACTGAATAAAAAATACCCTGCACAGCATCTGGCATACAGCAGGCTACTGGCTACAAGTCTTAGAGTTATTTTTAATTCCTCTAACTGCTTAAACATCCACATCAGATCTTGTACCAAACTGTATCCATTCTTTTTTATAATAATAATAATTATGGTAATATATTTATAATAATAATAATAATTTACAATAATATTTATATGTATCCCTTCCTTTTATTCTACTGCCTTCACCCTAGTACTGGACCATAACAAATCATAATGCCTAATCTCACATTCCCCATCAATTTATCCTGTGTATTACTCTAAATTAATATTTTTTATTTCATCTAATAGTGCTTCAGTTTGAATAATTTCAATGGACCTATCTTTGAGTTCACCAAACCATTCTTTTGCTATATCTAGTCTACTGTTAATTCCATCCAATAAATTCTTAATTTCAGGCATTATATTTTTCAGTTCTAGAACGGCCATTAGGCCTTTTTAAGAGGTTCCATCTCTCTACTGAAATTCTCCACCTATTCATTTTTTCCATCTTTTCCTCCATTTTCTTTAGCATATTTATAAGAATTAAATTCCTTATCTGCTAATTCCAACATCTGGGCGACCTCTGGATTTGATTCTATTTATTATTTTTTTGCTCTTGATCATGGGTCATATTTATCTGCTTCTTCGCAATCTTATAACTTTTTATTGTGTGCTAGATATTGTGTTTAAAAGAACCATAGACACTGGAGTAAATAAAATTGTCCCAAGAGATGGTATATTTTTTCTGTCAGGCATAGTGAATATAATTATGTAGAGAACTTCACTATCTCTACAAATACTTTTTGCCTTAAAGTTTACTCTGGTTAATATTAATATCAGTCACTCAGCTTTTTAAAAAAATTTTATTGTGGTAAAATACATATAACATAAAACTTGCCATCTTAACCACTTTTAGGAATACAACTCAGCAGCATTAATTACATTCACTATGTTGTACAACCATCATCACTATTTCCAAAACTTTTTCATCATCCCAAACAGAAACTCTAACCAGTAAGCAGTAACTCTCCATTTCCCTCTCCCTCCAGCCTCTGGTAACCTCTAATTTACTTTCTGTCTCTAGATATTCATATAAGTAGAATCATACAATACTTGTCCTTATGTGACTGGCTGATTTATAATGTTTCAAGGTCCATCTATGTTGTAGCAGGTAGCAGAACTTCATTCCTTTTTATGGCCGAATAATATTCCATTGTATGTACATACCACCATTTTGTTTATCCATTCATCTGCTGATGGACACTTGGTTGCTTCCACCTTTTCAGCCACTCAGCTCTTAGTTAATATTTGCCTACTTTAACTTTTTCCATTCTTTTTCTAGCAAACATTCCATATCCTTGTGTTTTATGTACCTCTTATAAATATTTAAGAACATGATTTTTTTAATAAAAATCCAATATAGCAATCTTTTTCTTTAAACTATAGCATTTGATCCACTTACACTTATTGTTATACATTAAGATTTACTTCTAACAATCTTATTTTGTGCTTTTTATCTTTTTTTTTTTTCTATGCTCCTCACCTCTTTCCTGACTTCTGTGCAGCTGATCAAGTTTTTTATTCCATTTTTTTTTTTTAACCCTGTACCAGTCTGGAAGTCACATATTCAATTTATCTTCTTCAGTGGTTATCCGTAACATGTAACATGCATTCTTGACGTAAGTCACAAGTTTAACATTATCTCTGATATTTCCTCCCTCTTCTCAATTAATAAAAGATCTTTATCTCTGATGACTTATCTCTTGACTTTTATGTCATTATTGATGGATATTTTAGCTCCACCTTGTTTTTATGCTCTCAATATTTTCCCTTATTATTATTAATAGAATTCATGCTTATTTAGATTCACCCACATATTTTCCAATTTCCTTACTCAGAATTCCATTTCTTTTTGTATTTCATTCCTTCCTCTGGTTGTTTCCTTTTTCCTTAAGTAGTTTCTTCAGTAAGAGTCTCTTGGTGGTAAACTCTGTTTTTATGTGAAAACACTTTATTTCACCCTAAATCTTGAATAATGATCTAGCTGGATATATAATTCTAGGTTAACAATTCTTTTCCACCAACAATGAAGAATCCTCTGGATTCCATCGTTGCTGTTAAGAAGAGAAACATCAATCTAATTGTCGTATCATGTGGATAATCTGACTTTTCATTCTGGTTGTATTTAAGATCTTTTCATCTTTGGACTTCCGCATATATCTACACGTGGAATTTTAGGAATGCTCAATACTCACTGAACTTTCCAATTCTTAAGATTAATGTCTTTCACTAACCTAGAAAATTCTCAGCCATTATTTCTTTGAATATTGACTGTCCCTCATTCTCTCCTTCTTAAACTCCTATTAGATGACTAGACGTATGTCAGACCTCCTCATTCCATTCTCCATGTCTTTAAACCTCTCTTTTATATTTTTTATATTTTCTCTCTTTGTCCTTTGTGCTACCTTCTAGAAATTCCCTCAGATCTATCCAGTTTAGGAGTCAGGAAATTTTTTCAGTAAAGAGCTAGAGAGTAAATATTCTAGGCTTTGGGAGCCACATACAGTCTATGCAGAATATTTTCTTTTGTCTTTTTTAATACAACTCTTTAAAAATTAAAAACCATTCTTACTATGCAAGCTGTACAAAAACAAGCCACAGCCCAGATTTACCCTACAAGCCACAGGCTGCCAACTCCTGATCTAGTTCATTAATTCTCTCTTCTGTGTTTAAGCTGCTTTTTATCCCACCCAACGGGTTTTAATTTCAATGACTATTTTACACTTCCAGAAGTTCGACTGGCTCATTTTTCTACTTGCATTTTTTTAATGATAGCACTTATTCTTTCTCATGTTCTCTATTCCTTCTCTTCATGTGTTTAGTCTGTGCTATCTGCTGATTCTTGCTCAGAGAGGAATGGTGGATTGTTTCCTCACAAACTTTATAATTCTGTATTGAGTTCATTTTTGGTAGTGCTTTATTTCTGGGAAATCTATGTGGTCTGGGTTGAGGATATGTCCCTCTAGAACAGTTTGTGTTTTCTAGATACTTTTGTCATATTATCAGCCTTAGACCACTTTTTATGTCAATTCTCAATGTAGAGATTCTCCCAGACCCCACAGGTACCGTAAATTTGAACACAAAACCTATATGAAGGGAAACTCATGGTCATGAATTCTCAGCAGACATTCCCTTCCCCAACCAATCCAGGATGCATGCTAAGAGAAACATCTCTGTGTGCGCACAGGCAGATTTTTTCAAGTCTATCTACTCCTTTAGTAAAAATTCAGCCCTTTGAAGATCTATACTCTTATCTGGTATCTCAATTCTGATATTCACAGGTCCAAGGCTTCTTCTCTTGTCTCCGTGGACACTAAAATTCAAGTTACTAAGACTGGCAAACACTTTAAGAGCCTGAAGCATCAGACTGCTCATCAGATGTTTTTCAATCCCCAACCTCCCCTGCCCCCATCCCACTTTTTTATTTTAATGAGGATTTACTTTTCTTTCTTGAGAGTGCAATACACATTTTGTAGCAGGAGTTTTTTATATTTATCTAGTCTGCTATTTTGCAAAAACCAGAAACCTCTTCCAGTCTTTTGTCTATGCATGAATAAACATGCTTACAAAAATGGGATATCATATTTTTTTTTGTAATCTGATTTTTTACATTTATATCAGGAAAAGTCTAATGTCCCACATCATTAGACATTTTTCTACATGATCATTAATAGCCAAATATCATCCCCCAATACAGAAAGACCATAATTTATTTAACCAATTCTCTTTTGTTACACATTTAAGTTGATTCCAATTTTTCATTATCATACTCAATGCTATAACAGCTATTCTTGCAGCTATCTTTGCATACATCGATGATTATTTCCTTAGAAAGAATTTTTTAACATGAAATTGCTGCATCAGAACACGAATATCTTACCATTTTAAATTACTGTCTACTAGAAGGATGATCATTTATCCTCCCACCAGCAATACAGAGAGCATCCATTTCCCGACAGTTCGCCAATTACGGTGTGAAAGAAAGGGTTATTACTCACCAAGTTTCTATTTGTTCCCCTACATTTCCCATTCTGCCTTACAGTTTGGTTGAAGCCATGAGACTAGGTCTTGCCAAAGGGAATGTAAATGGAAGTAATTTGTCATTTCCAGTACCAGGCACTTAAGAACAGGTATGGATTCTTTCTTCCTCCTACCACCTGCGAGACTGAAAGCAAAAAACTCTAAAACTATGAAGTGGCAAGACAGAAGCAACCCAGATCCCTGAGTCACCATCGGAGGAGAGCCACTAAGGAAAGCCACTTGACCCATATCAAACTGTGAAATGAGCAAGAAATAAAGCTTTGTTATGTTAAGCCACTAAGATATCAGAGTCTGTTGCTATAGTTAAGCATTAATTAACCTAACTAATCCAACTGAAGGACATTTTTTAAAAACCTGACAGTTTAATAAATAAAATGTCATTCTATTGTTTTAATTTACTTTTCTTTAGTATTAGAGATAGAACAATTTTTGTTCATTGAGTATCTATATTTCTCTTTTCATGCACTGTAAGTTCACATGTTTTGACAATTTTTCTATTTTTAAAACTTTTTCTATCACATTAGTCCCCTGCTCATATCACCCTTCTACCTTACTTTCAAGATCCTCTATAATCAAGATTTGCTCTACCTATCCACCCTAAACTATTCAACATATGTTCAAATCATGAATCTTGCAAGTACTATCTCAATGCAAAGAATGAGCTGGTTCAAGTTGTGCTCTTTCTCCAATCTTCCCCATCTCACTTCCCCAACAAACTCAGACAGACACTTGGAATGGCATTCTTCCTTTTTTTCATTTATCCACTTATTCTCTGGGGCCATTTTAAAGTCTACCGCTTTCATAAAGTTTTCTCCAACTACACTGGGATTTCTCAACTCTCTAAACTCCCACTGTACTCAATAACAGAGGATTCAAAACTTAATCAACTGTTTATTAGTTTAAGTAATTTACTTCTCTCCAGCTAGATTAAAAAACTCCTTACAGAAAGAAACTATTTTTCTCACCACTTTTATGTCAAAATTGACTTTAGTGGAGCCATTTTAAAATGGTGTCGGAGATGCCTTTCCAGAGTAACTGCCTTGTTGTCTTGAACCACGGACTGGGCCAAAACAGCAATTGTTTTACAGGCAATTGTTTGAGAAATCAGCAGCAGAACAGACATCCTGATCATAAACACTGATGATTATGGACTTGCTGAAGACAGAATCAACAATCAATGTTTAGCCAAAACTAGCTCTCTGCCTCCAATTCCAATGAAAATTCTTTTTAATACAACCTCCCTTCTTTGCCTTTAAAAGCCCCTGACTTTTATTCTCTAGTGGGACACTATTTGGGTTTCTATCTGAATGTGTGCTCCCCGAATTGCAATTCTTTGACCCCAAATAAATGCTTGCCTCTTAAACTGGTTTCTGTTTTTGTAGGTTGACATATGCTGTCAGAAAGCGGGGCCTGAAGCGCTCTCATCTTCCGCAGCCTGGCGTCCCCTGGAAATGGGTGTTGTACCAACACAAGTCCCACTGTGTGCTCACTGTTTCCATGGACAGCTCCATTGGCTCCTCTAACTGTGGGTCCTCTCAGATTCTGACCTCCCTCCCTTTTGGTTGAGGTCATTGCCTTTCTTTGGGATTCTGCAGCAATAGCCCAATCTGGGGTGGACTAACCAGGAGACAATTGTCTCCAAGCTGGCTCACGGCTATCGCCATCTGGAAGGGTTTCTCTGTTTGAGCTGGGTCATGGCAGCTCATAGCTGTTGCCGTCTGGAAGCGTTTATTCCCGATCTGGTGAGTACTCAAATTCTGTCTTTAATGTCATTTGTCCAAATAGCAGTGGTCAGTAGGTCAGAAGCAGGTAACAATCTGGGGCTTGCAACTGGTATCTCTTTGTCAGGCCGTGCTTTAACATGGGAATTGAGAAGTTCCTCCCTCAGAAATTCAGCTGGGTTTATATTTAAGATCTACAGTCTTTCTTCTTATAAATTTCTGTCTCAGTGGACCGATAATACAAAAGATGATTTAAAATTACAGTGGCCACTTTGGGGCTCCTTTGAACTTCCAAAACTTGTCTTTTTGCCCACTAGATTTGAGAACCGCAGACCAGACAAATTGAATGTAATCTTTAACTTCTAAAGAATCAAGCAGGCCACGTTCCAGCACACCTGCTTAAAAGCTACAGTCCAGAAACTGTAAATATTTACAAAGAACAGCAAAATCTTACTAAGCTTGTTTTGTGTCCTGAGAGCTTGGCTTGGTAACCGTCAGGTTGAGGGCCCCAAAATATGGTCAGATAGAAATGTGGGTTACACCCCATTTGCAGCCAGATATGGCTGGGCAGAAATGGGAGTTAAACTCCATTTGCAGCTAGGGTCTTACCAAACTGCTACCAGCCCTCAGGGGGAATTACATTGACTATGAGAAAGAATGTATCAATTAGATAAGATCATTTAAGAAATACCCTTAAAAGCAAAGGCTTCAAAATTCCAAAATAGCCTTATTGAAAGTTTCATTGCAAAAAGCTAATGAAAAGTTAAGATATGAGAGGTACCTAAAAGACTATACAAAAGTCCATTAAGTTAATGGCTTTACAGACACCCCCATATCTACTACCTTTGAAGAAGCACCCCATATGGGCCCCTCCCAGAGTTAACAAGACTGAGAGATTTTCTGGTAACCTGCTATGTTATTCCCTTAAACAGTCAAGGGGAAACTAAAATTAAAATTAGTGGAGTTGTTCAATATTGCCAGAAATATTTACTGTTTGCCTGGCTGAAACCTGACAAGGTATCTGAAAGGATTTAGTAACTTATGATCAGAAACTTGGCCAAATTGGAAGCTAACAGTCAGAGCCTGGCAGGAATTTTCTTTAGACTTTCCCCCCTAAGCTAAAATAAAGCTATATACCCTGAGAGAAAGAAACAAATGAAGGATAATGTAATTGGATAGGTATGTCAGTCCTTGATAAGCAACTAACCCCCCCTGTTTATCTCAAAAAGCTTGTAACCTCTCTGGGAACTATTATGTAGATCATCCTTGATTCCTAACACTGAAGGAAAAAAAAAAGAGGGAGGAAAGCAGCTTTTGGAGATGCAGACCGCTACAGAAGCACCGTTGCCCAAAACTCGAAGGAAAATTTTAAAACGAGGCTGTAAGATCTCTGTTTGCATCTGTGTATTGATGCATGTGTCTACACAGGTATGTTATAAATATGTGATATTTTTCTACATCCAGATGGTATTATCAAGACTAATTTATAAGAGAGCTCTCTTTAATTGGCTTAAAAACAAACAAGCACTATATAAATTGAGTACACTCTCAAAAACATAACGAACCCAAATGAATTTCAAAATCACATGATCTAGGAAAATATTTGGTATTAAAGCTAATTTAAGTTTGTTGGTTAAATTAAAATAGGCATATCTTTAGAGTTATCAGCATTAAAAATAAATCTTCTGTTCTACCTAGGTTTACTGAAAGTCATACAAATTCAGGTTCTCTCTGTTACGAAAGTTGGCAGCAAAAAAAACTGATGGCTGATTTTGTCTAATGTCTCAAGAAGTTTTTGTAGGTAATCTAAAGGTAAGTATTGGGAACAAATAAACTTAACAGATGTAAGTCAAATAAAAGGTTTTTAGGTGAACTTTTTAACTATGTGTTAACTTAAAAATAACTTCAAAATCTTTTTTTTTTTTTTTTTTTGTGAGGAGATCAGCCCTGAGCTAACATCCGCCAATCCTCCTCTTTTTTTGCTGAGGAAGACGGCCCTGGGCTAACATCCATGCCCATCTTCCTCCACTTTATATGGGACACCGCCACAGCATGGCTTACCAAGCAGTACTTCGGTGCGCGCCCGGGATCCGAACCAGCGAACCCCGGGCCGCCGCAGCGGAGCGCGCGCACTTAACCACTTGCGCCACCCGGCCGGCCCCCAAAATCTTTTGGTAACTTGAAACAGAGTTTTGCTAAATTAAGTTAAATGATAGAAATTATTGAGTATCTAGATAATTTCCAAATAAGTTAAAATATTAGACATTAATTACTAAACAGGTTTATCTACTTTTTGCTTACTATAGAAAAACTAAAAGATGTTTGGGTCTATTAGTAAACATATCTTGTGCCACATTAAAAAATTTATGCTATGAGAAAATGTATGTTTTCAGTAAAAGAAGGTATAAAAAATGGACATATTTCTGTTAAGAAAGTAAATCTGTCCTAAAGTAAAATTGATTATGGGAAAGAAAAAAATGACAAATTCTGAATGTAAAAAAGAAAGTTATGGAAGATTTGTGGAGGAGGAATCCTGAGAAAAGAGTTTCGTGCATCGTCAAGCTGGCTAAGATTGGAATGAATTTAATTAAGTAAATGAACTTTGATATCAAAAAGATTCATGGAAAGGACTCTGACACTTACTCTAGAATATAGTTTCTGATAAACTTTCAGACATAAAATTGAACTGGGTAAGAAATTACAGAACTCTAATGGAGAGACTGATGGCTTCGTAAAACTGCTAACAAAAGATCAAGAACAAATACTAGTTACATGGGACTACATGAACTGAGGCGGATGTTCTAATGTTTTCTTTTTCTAGATTTAAAGAAATCTTTTCTCTTAAGGTTTCAACAATTTGGTAAGATATACCTTTGTAAACAACGATGAAACATTTACTTTTTCTCCCTACCAGATCCCTCCAGAATTTAGAAATTCTTAGTGAGTATTCTTATTTTCACTTATATAAATAATTTGGCCAAGTTTTTAATATAAACAAATAAGCTTTACTGTGATTATCTTTGGTAAAAAAAAAAAAAATTGAGGTTATTGTAGAGAGAAGAAATATGCTTACACCTTCATAGATATTAGATTCCAGTACTCTTAACTGTCTTTGAGGTTTTATTATATACCTGTAGACTGGACTCCCCTGGCCTAAGGTATTGCCTTTGGTCTCATCGACTGTTCTCAGTGCCCCCTTTGGAAAACATAAACTCACTCCACGTGACAGTCACCAGCAGATCAATGTCTATTGGTATATAAACCTTCTGCTGATCCCTTCTTGTCTTATGCTGGTGTGACCAGTTACTGTAAGTCTCTAATGTCTTATACTCAAGCCTATCATCAACAGGTTAAAGAAGCTTTCTTAGATTCCAATTTAAAGGATTCTGTTGGTTACAGTCTAGAGCCTGGTGACTGGGTATTCTGGAAGCATCATCAGAGGAAGAGAGCCCTTGAGCTCCAATGGAAAGGACCTTACCAAGTGGTCCTAACCACTGACACTGCTGCAGAACTAAAGGGCACTTCACCTCTCAGCTAAACAAGACTCCACCTGACATCTGGTCCTATACAAATGCTGGAGGCCTCCAAACCAAATTGACTAGGAAGAGAAGCAGCCAAGATCTGAGGCAGACAGCTTTCCCCAGAGAGCCGGACCTGGCCTGTACAACTTTTACTCACTGTTGCTTCTTACCTTATTTTCTCCCTCTTTCTTGGAAAGACAATACTTTTATCTGCATCTTCCAATCTATTACAAAAAGGGGAACCTTTCTGACCATCAGGTTTGTCATCAGAAGCCTTGTTCTATACATGAATCTAGAGAATCCTTTAGTACATTTAATTACCAATCTCTCCACCATTCCTCCCCTAATTCCTCGTGTTAAGTGTCTAGAACTTTTTGTTTAACCAATGAAACCTCCAGAGATTTAAGAGGTAACATTTGTAGCTGTTGTAAATATCTCTTGTACTTGGATAAACACCTCTGGCAAAGTAACAGCAGAACTAGACAGAATTTGAGCACTAGCCAGATGGTTAATGCAGTGCCCACTGACATCCCATAGTTCTTCGATCTTTTTAGCTAGCTACCCTCAGGAATTGCCTTCTGGTTTAGATCTATTCTCAAATTTGAACTTAGCATTTTGTGTATTATACAGGAATTCTCCCTGTCATAAAACTTGTGTCTCCTCAGCATGGCTTGATGTTATAAAAACACCATTCAGTGCTTTAAAATTGTTGCTAAGGCTTATGAAGCTGCGTCTGAGAAACTTCGAGAAACTACAGACAATGTTTGCTCTTAAACGAACTTGATGGTAAGGCTTTTCTCTGCTCTGGCACTCTTGTTGCTTAAATGTGGCCTAAGGCTCCTAAGGAAACCACCTTCCCTCCTACATGGGACATGACATACTAGGAATGAGCCTTCCTGGCGATGCGGGACCAACAATACTTTGATGCCGAATCAGCAATGCTTTCCAATAGTCAATCAGCAATGCTTTCAAATGGTTGATCAGCGATGCTTTCAAAGAAAGATCTCAAACAAAAGGGGGAAATGTCAAAATTGACTTTAGTGGAGCCATTTTAAAATGGAGTCGGAAATGCCTTTCCAGAGCAACTGCCTTGCTGTCTTCAACCGTGGACTGGGCCAAAATGGCAACTGTTTTACAAGCAAATGTTTGAGAAATCAGCAGAACAGACATCCTGATCACCAAGACTGAGGACTGCAGACTTGCTGATGATAGAATCAATAGGCAATCAATGTTTAGCCAAGACTAGCTCTCTGCCTCCGACTCCAATTAAAATTCTTTGTAACACAACCTCCCTTCTTTGCCTTTAAAAGCCCCTTTTACTCCCAAGCAGGATCCTATTTGCAAAGGTTTCTACCTGAATCTGTGCTCCTGAATTGCAATTCTTTGATCCCAAATAGACACTTGCCTCTTAAACTGGTTTTTGTTTCTGTAGGTTGACATTTGAAATTCCTCTACAGAACGCTACATTCTTCTGGGTACCAGGTCACTGCTCAATAAATAACGATACTAGTTGCAAGTTTTAGTTTACATTTTCATTCTCAATCAAGTTTGAGATTTAGAGCCTATATAGTTTTGGTTTAAGGAAAATAAAAGAGAGAATTTCACAGTTAGGAGGAGGCTTGACTTGCAGGTAGACTATCTGGCTCAAAACTTAGCACAGCTTTGAGAATTTAGGAATGTTACATAATTTCCTCCATAACGTGATTTTGAAAATCCCTACCTACCTCCACGGTTATTGTGGGGATTAAATAAGATATTACAGATTAAGAAATTCGTGGGACACAGCTAAAAGAGTGCTGATAAGAAAATCTATACATGAAATGCTTATACTAGGAAAGAAGGAAAGTCTCAAATCAATAACCTAAGTTCTTACTTCAAGAGCCTAGAAAAATAACAAAATAAACCCAAAGTAAGGAGAAGAAAAGAAAATACTAAAGAGCAGGAATCAATGAAATCAAAAACAGGAAAACAAAAGAGAAAAAGCAATAAAACAAAGAGATTTGTCAAGAATTTTGGCCAGACTGACAAAGAAAAAAAGAGAAAAAGATATAAATTACCAACACCAGGAATGAAATAGGGATATCACTACAGTTCCTGCAGACATCAAAAAGATAATAAGGTTGGACTATGAGCAACTTTTACACACATAAATTTGACAATTTAAATGAAATGGACCAATTCCTTAAAAAACACAAACTACCACAACTCACCCAATATGAAATAGATAATTAGTCCCATAACTATTAAATAAATCTACCTCATAATTTTAGAACTTCCAAAGAAGAAATCTCCAGCCCTGGATGCTTTCACTGGAGAATTCTACTAAATGTTTAAAGAAAAAACACCTATTCCACATAATCTCTTTCAGAGGAGGGAACACTTCTCAGTTCATTTTATAAACCTAGCATTATCCTGATACTAAAACCAGACAAAGACGGGACCAAAAAAGAAAACTACAAATATCTCTCATGAAAATAGGCAAAAAATGCTTAAAAAGATATTCGTGAACAGAATTCAGTAATACATAAAAAGAATTAAATTATATTACATTTAAGTAGGGAAGTGTTGGTTTAATCAAGGAAGTGTTATTTTAATATAGTTACTCTTATCCAGAAGCATGAAAATTCTCTCCATTTATTTACACCTTCCTTTATTTCTCCTATCAAAGTGTTTTGCCATTCTCACTTCCCCCCATATCTCAGATTAAGTTAGTTTGTATTTTATATTTTTTACTTGTCCATTCTCCTGGTTCTCCATTCCAATAGCTCTTTCTCTGCTTCCTTTCACTACTCCTTACAGTTGTTCCTCATGGGTTTGTCCTTTGTCCTCTCTTTCTCTGTCTTTACTAACTAGAGCTTGCCAATTAGCTTCAACTAGCTCCCCAACTGGATGACTCTCAAATTTACTTCTCTAACTTTGACCTCCCTCCTTGATATCTCTTTTCCAATGGTCAGCAACATAGACATCCACACCTAAATGTTCCAATGGCAGCAAGGGTACATCTCCTACAAGTATAAGGAGGTTGTGGTAGTCAGTGTCTTCTACCAGCAAAGAGGGGAAAAAATTTTTCAAAATACTGTATATAGCTAGAGATTTATCATTCAGATCATGGCCAATGCCCCACTTTTTACTCTTTCCCTAATCAAAAGTTTTTGCTGATAAACAGAAAGTAGAAATTCTGATCTGCTAGCCACTCACGTGAGGGCTTGAAGCAAGCTGTATTTCAAGCCCTGGAAACCTGAAATGGTAAACAACTCAATTCAAAAGTCTAAGAGGTGAGCTGAGAAGTTTAGGTGGGGCACAGAGTTTCAATTCAGAATTCTGCGTGTACTTGTATTCCCCATCCATCTTCTCACTCCTAGACCTCAACATACCAATGCCCTCTATTATCTCCTCTTCTTTGCAGCATCTTCTCTTCTAACAGTCCTTATCACAACGGCAAACTCTAATTATCAGCAGGGATATTACCTATGATCAGGACCTTGCTTTCAAGAGTTTGTTGATATAACAACCATCCTACTGACTCGACTTTTAAAACTAAAACATTCTGACATTGAAAATTCCTATCATGGATTTGGGATATCTCTCTGTTTATTTAGGTCTTCTTTAATGCCTGTCAATAAAGTGGTATAATTTTCTTCATACCAAAAAAAAAAAACACAAAAAACCTGAACTAAAGTAAAACATTCAACAGAAGAAAGAAAGCAGAAGGGAGGAAAGAAGGGAATAGCTGGTTCAATCTGGGCTGTTATTATGCATTACATCTGAAAGGTATGAAAGGAGAATGGGGCAAGTAACAGAGAAGCTAGACACTTGCCTGACGTTCCCAAATGCAACCTTCAACTGACTTTAATATTTTAAATAATTATAATAATAGCTAACATTTATTGAATGTTTACTGTGTGCCAGGTTAAACCTATTACGTTCCTTAAATACTTAATCTTCACAACAATCCTATGAATGAGGTACTACTATTATTCCCATTTGTACATGAGGAAACCAAAGCACAGAGGTTAGGTAATTTGCCCAAGGTCAGCCATATTGACTAAAACTTGGATTCAAATCAAAGCAACTCTAACTCTATGGCCCACACTCTCAATGTCTTAACCATTATGGGAAACTGCCTATACCATTAACTCAAGGAACACAGTGCACATGCATATCACATGTAAATTATTTTTAAATTATCCATATTACTACTGCTTTACTATAACCATGGATAATGATTAATTATAATTAAAACACATGGTAATACTACTGTGAAAATGAATAAAGGAAATCTCATTTAAATTGGAGTCAAGACGCCCTGAGATGGGAGCTCTCACACACTACCACTCCTTGCCATCTGCAGACACTAAACAGAAAGAGACTTACCTTTCACCTCCAACAGAAAGAAGCTTGCTTTGCCACCCCAACAGAAAGAAAGAAGAATTTTCTCCTTACCCAGCAACAGCCCAGCCAATGAGAAACCACCACATTCAGCCAATGAGAAGTTTGAACTTTAGCTCTCCTCCAATGTTCTTCTGTTCAAAACAGCCTCTCTCAACTTCCTCCTTTCCTCTATAAAAGCAAGCCCCTCTCCTTTGTTCTCTGGACTTGCCTATGGTTCCCCATAGTTTGCATTTCCTGAATTGCAATTCCTCTGCTATTCCCAAATAAACTCATTTTGTTGGTAAAATAACTGGCTATTTTATTTTTAAGGTTAACATTACTCCAGAACCTAAAGCCAATACTATATTCATATTTATTTACCTGCTACACAAGAAAACAATATACTCAGAGCAAAATATCTTTGCCAGTGTACCCATGACCTAGCTGTGCATCCGTGCATGTAGTACTATTTTCTCTTCTTCATTTAAGTTAAAATTGGCCCATCAAGCAGGCAGAATTCCATTACAATCCAGGTGCAAGTTCTACAGAACTGTTTGCACATTATTGCTGTTATTGCCAGCACCACAAGCCCTTCACATTAGGGTAAAGATAGTTCTGTACAGGAAAGCATTTCAGTAAGGTTGTTGAAAGCAATATTCAGAGGTTCTGTTTTATTTTTAAATACTAACAACCCAAAAGAACATCATTTCCTGATTTCCTGCCATGACAAACAGCCTGTTATGGCAAGGTAGTATCTAGTTCAAAACTGAGGAAGTACGGTAATAAGCACTAAAACAAATTTCCCAATACTATCACTATTGTTAAGATTTTTTTGTCTTCAAAATGTCTTTATTGTACCTCAGACATGATTAATCATTTAATTAGATATAGAAATCTAAGTTAAAAATAATTTTCCCTTAGGATTTTGAAGGCATTGATCAGTGTTAAGATTCTGACTTCTCGCTTCAATTGTTCAAAGTAACAAAAGGCACTTTCCAGGGAAGGTAACTGTAGATAAAGAATGACTTGTAAGAACTGAATGTGGACAAATCACAAGTTAAAGGAGATCAAGGCCCTGTGTTTTCCACTATACAACAAATGAACAGTAGTTCATTTACTAGATAAACTTAACCTGGGTATAAAATAAGGGAAATAGAAAGTTGTGAGCAATTAAAAATCAAAATCAGGTGAGAAAAACTGGTTGCACGCTGACATACCGAGTCCAGAGTACGACAGAGAACCACAGAGCTGAGCCACCCTTATAGAGGGCTTTTAAAAAGGGGAAAACAAGTATTCTTTGGGCTCAAGGGCAGATTTCCAAGTCCAAAGATATTCCACAAATGCCACTAGCAGACCAATCACAAAATACACAAAAGGAACTCATCAATAAGTAATAAGCATTCCTTCCATTGCTCAATTGCATATAGGTATTAATAAGTAAACTAAGATTCTTGATTCACCCAGGTCAGCTGTATAGTCAGCAATAAACCTGAACCCAGAACTCTCAACTCCTAGGATAAGTCTTCAACTTGAAACTTATGCCATTTCCTATATCTGTTTCCCTTTCCACCAGTTTGATAACATTCCACAAATCAAAATCATATTGTCTCACCAGCTTTTAAGCGGGGTTACAAATCAGATTCACAACTCACCTGAGAATTTTTTCAAATGATAAACCCAGGCCCACCTAACATTAACTGAATCAGAATTCCTAAGTATGGGGCCCAGACTCCTGTAGTTTGACAAGGCTCCCAAGTGAATTTTAACATGGAGCATACAACTCTAACTCAAAACCATTGGTCTAACAAAGAACTGATGACAATTCCCATTCAGATTGATGACATCTGAATCAATGTAATTATAGACAACTACGACAAATGGCAGTATACCTTATTCACGTAGGAAGTCTACAGACTACATCATACACCTTTGGAAGACGTGGGGAGTAGGGGGGACCTTTCACTTTTTATAACTATAGTTATTTATATTTACAATGTACTCTAGATAACACACTTTACACATATTATCTTATTTCATCCTCATATCAACCATCTGGGGGTAGGTATTGTTATTTCTACTTTACAGGTAAACAAGTGCGAATCACTGAGCTTAGGTAACTTGTTCAAGGCCACACAGCAAGCAAACAGAAACAAATCCAGGTCTGTCTGACATGTACCCTGCTACTCACATGTTTACTATTTGTTTCCTTAAAAGACTCATTTTGTCTTTACTCACTTTATAGTAAGCATGTATTACTTTTGTAATTAAAAAAAATATCTTGCTGCAGTCACTTTAAAGTACACCACACTAGATTTTTCAATAAATAACGTGACAATTGGCTTTTTGGAAAAAAATAAAGTCAGATTCCTGTATGACAAACCAAATACAAAAATAAGTTCCAGATGGATTCAACAGATAATTGTAATAAATGAAACTACAAAAAGAACAAAAGGAAAACATACATATAATTTCTTTTATTTTTTTTGTGAGCAAGATCAGCCCTGAGCTAACATCTGTTGCCAATCCTCCTCTTTTTTGCTGAGGAAGACTGGCCCAGGGCTAATTTCCTTCCCCTCTTCCTCCACTTTATGTGGGACGCTGCCACAGCAAGGCTTGACAAGCAGTGCGTCGCCCGGGATCAGAACCCTGGGCCTCCGCAGCTGAGCACACACACTTAACCACTAGGCTACCAGGCCGGCTCCCATACCTGTAATTTCATCTCAAGTACAGCCACTTTTATAGAAATCCAAAGAAAAGCGGAATCCATAAAAGCAAAGTTCAACTACATAAGAATCAAAGGCTTGTATATATTTACAAGAAAAAAAGTTTAGATTCAATGAAAAGCCTGCGGGAAGCATCTGCAACGTGACATTAATGGAGGTATAGGCAATACAACAGCAGTCAAAGGAAATAAACAGGAAGTTACACAAAAAGTAGGGGCCCAAATGATTAAACACTTTAAATGTTTAATCACCCTAGCAATCAAAAAAACATACATTTAAAACGAGAAAAAGTGACACTTTCCACCAATAAATCAGCACAGAATTGTAAAATTATAATACCTGGTGCTAAACAGGAACAAGGGTAACATGCCCACAGTCTGCTGCTGGGAGTGAAAACTGGCACACCTTTCTAGACCACAACTTGGCAGTAAGTAATAAAAGCCCTGAAACTGTGCCTATTCTTTGACCCTACAATTCCACTTTCAGAAATTATTCTTAAGAAAGAATCAAGAATGAGAAAAAAGATTTAACTTCAAGAATGATGGGCCAGCCCCGTGGCTTAGTGGTTAAGTGCGTGCGCCCCGCTGCCAGCGGCCCGGGTTCGGATCCTGGGCGCGCACTGACGCACTGCTTGTCCGGCCATGCTGAGGCCACGTCCCACATACAGCAACTAGAAGGATGTGCAGCTATGACATACAACTATCTACTGGGGCTTTGGGGGAAAAATAAATAAATAAAAAAAAATTAAAAAAAAAAATTTAAAGAATGTTCACACTAAAACATTACCAAGTATACCACTTAATACAGTACATCTCTGTACTATGCTGGCAGCTACAGTGTGACAGATACTCTTATATTGTATTAGTAGGAACGTAAACCAAACAGTAATTTCCCATTTTAACAAAAGTCTTTAAAATGTTCACATCTTCGACTCAGCAACTTCACTTTCTAGGTATGTATTCTATGTGAACAAAGATTTGTATTATAAAGATTTAATCACCACAGCATTCTTTATAATAGCAAAAAAATATATAAATTAAATGTCCAAGATTGGGAGCAAGGTGAAATATAAATGACAAATCCAGGGGCTGCCCAGTGGGGCAAGCGGTTAAGCGTGTGCGCTCCGCTGTGGTGGCCCCAGGTTGACCGGGTCTGATCCCAGGCGTACACCAACGCACCGCTTGTCAAGCCATGCTGTGGTGGCGTCCCATATAAAGTAGAGGAAGAGGGGCATGGATGTTAGCCCAGGGACAGTCTTCCTCAGCAAAAAAAAAAAAAAAGGGAGGAGGATTGGCAGATGTTAGCTCAGGGCCGATCTTCCTCACAAAAAAATAAAAATTAAAAAAAAGTATGACAAATCCATGTCATTAATACGACTATCATGCTGTCAATAAGCTTTTCAATCATTTTAAATAAAAAGGGAAAATGTTCACAACATAATGTTAAGTGGCAAAATACAGACTCCACTACATGGGGGTGGGGCCAGGGGTGAATAAGGTCTTCAGATGGATTCTGCTAAAGTATCTTCCTGGAAAAGTCAAATTGATAGTGCCTAGTATGTAAACTAATTTCTCTACGGTATCGGTTTCTCAAGAAAACATGATTTTAATTTTAAGGTGTGGAGGCATACAATTGTTATCATTAGTGTCCTAGGCCTTCCTAAATGACACAGAAAACTGAAGTACATGGTTGCTAAGCCATACATAATAATCAGCTTTACGACCCACGCATCCTACTTCACCCTTCATGAGTGAATTCAACTTGAGACTCCAGTTTTGCGGTCCCTTTATCATTACCATCTTTCTGATCCATCAGGTCCCCTAACTTCACAATTCCTGTTCTTCTTGACTCATACGCTCCTTATCCTTTTGTGTGTGTGTGTGTGTGTGTGTGTGTGCGCGCGCGCGTGTGTGAGGAAGATTAGCCCTGGGCTAACATCCACTGCCAATCCTCCTCTTTTTGTTGAGGAAGATCAGCCCTGGGCTAACATCCCTGCCCATCTTCCTGTACTTTATACAGGACATCGCCACAGCATGACTTGATAAGCGGTGCATAGGTCCGGTTCCAGGATCCGAACCTGTAAACCCTGGGCCACCCAAGCAGAGCACAGGAACTTAACCACTACGCCATCGGACCGGCCCCTCCTTATACTTTTTTAACTCATAAATTAAAGGGTTGGACTAGATGACCTCAAAGATCCTTTTAGAGTCTAGGACCCAGTGACTTGCAACTGCCAGGCACACAGAAAGCACATACATACTTTTGGGGGGGGGGGTGCAAATATTACCAACATATCAACTGAAGGCAGCAAGGCTATTTCCAAGACCTACTTATGTTTCACTTCCAAGATTTCTAGCATAATGCTTTCTTTTAAGGCCCCCCTTAATTTTCCATTGAATCCATTAATAATAGTTAGGGTCCTCATCAACTATTTTCTCCATTCTAAGCCACAGTGCTTTTATATTTTACAGCTCTACTTCAGAAATAAAGAAAAGAAGTCATGCTGGGAAGAGTAAGTCAAGGTTGGGAAAAAACCCAGGATACAAAAAGATTTTATCAGCTTGGGATATCTAAGCAGATGAAATTTAAGAGAGATAAAGGCAAAGTTCAGCACTTAGATCCCAAAACCACATGGAAATGATTTAGTTTAGTAATAGCACGCACACACACCGAGTTGTGATTTCAGCTGATTATAATTTCAGGGAGTCAAGAATATATGACTGCTTAGCAAAAAAAAAGCTATCACCTTGTTTTCTTGTTGTTTTTTAAACAAAGGATAGTGTCAAAAATGAAGGAGTAACGGTTGCTCTCTGTACACTGTCAGACAACACTATACACTGAATACAGAATTCTGTGCTGAGTGCCACACTTTAAGCGGGACATTAACAAAGTAAATGGAGGGCAGAGGACTAAGAAGTTGGTGAGGGGATTTGAAACTGCCAAATAAGAAACATCTGAAGGGAATGGGAATATTCAGCCTGTGCAATGGAAGACCTAGGAAAGCGATGGCAATCTCAACGACTACAGACACCATGTAGAGTGAAGTAAATGAGTGAAGCCGGCAGGTAGAGACTTGAGCAAAATGGTGAGTATATTTACCATCTTACAGAGATCACTGCCATCAGAAATGTAAGCTCTGATCTGATATCACCGAATCCTCTAATTTTTTCTCAAGAAAACCCAGAAATAGAGATTTTTATGTGAAATCTTCCCATTTCTAAAAGGTGGCTCCCAATTTAAGTTTTTGTGTAAGCTGAACAGCCAAATGATATGTACACAGGCCTTATTTGATCCATGTGCACCAGTCTGCAACTCAAGTCTTGGGGAAACATGACAGCTGTCTTCCAACATCTGAAGAAATGTCATAGGGAATAGGAATATACTTGTTCTATATAGCCCTAAAAGGTGACAATCACAGAGAGGCAAACTGCAGCTCAATAAGGAAAAGCCTCCTAAAAACTAGTCTACAAATTAGAATGGGCTGCCCAGGGAGGTACCCATCATTGTACGTATTCAAATGGGGAAGGGTCAGTAAATATTATTGGCCAGTTCAAGAATTCTGCCTCTTACTACATCTGGCCTTGGTCAAATAACTAAGCCACCCCAAGTCTGTTTTCTTTCCTATCCTCCATCTCCCTCAAAAAAAGGAATATTGTAACATTTAGTCTCCTATCCCTCAGAGTTGCTGTAAAGATCAAAATCGATGTGAGGAAAAAATATATGCACGTACTATATGATGGCAAAGAACTATAGTAATTTAGAACATTATTGTAATCTACCATCATAATGTATTTATGTATGTCTTATCTCTCTTATTATACAGGCTAAGGGCATCATTCCAGTTTAATGCATTTTTTTATTCCTCCCTCAGCGAATCAAATATTTGTTGAAAAAATGTTTAAAACAAAGTCAGAGAAGAAGGTTAAAATAATGACAATATAAGAGGATAAGATAACAGAGAAAACAGTCAACAAAGCAAACAACCAGGATGTTAATCATTAACATCACTGACCAGTCTAAAAGGTACTAGGCACAGTCAAATGGAGGAAATATACTGAAGTCCTGACGTGTGTGAGGGGGTGATCCCTAGGGCAAGCACTGGCAAACTACAGCCAGTGGCCTGTTTTGTAAGTAAAGTTACATTGGGACACAACCCTGCTCATTCAGTTATGGATTGTATGTATGTCTGATTGTGCGGATGTACTGTACCATTATGTATTACATATATGCTGCTTTCACTCTACAACAGCAGAGCTGAATAGCTGCAAAGCCTAAAACAGTTACTATTTTGCCCTTTACAGAAAAAGTTTGCCTAATTTTCTGTAAAAGTACTCTCAGGTTACAAACCACAGAGGTGGCTGAATGCTGAGGCATAGTTCATCTTCCCATGGCTCCACCCCTGGGATTTTAATGGGTCATTTTGGTGCATGTGATTAAAATACTACACTGAACACTATAGCTTAAGTGTAGGATAGGTAAATATGTCACTAAATGGAGTCTCCATAGTCCTCTTACCTACTCAAGATCACAAAATTTTTTTTTTTTTTTTTGTGAGATCAGCCCTGAGCTAACATCCGCCAATCCTCCTCCTTTTTTTTTTTGCTGAGGAAGACGGCCCTGGGCTAACATCGGTGCCTATCTTCCTCCACTTTATATGGGACGCCGCCACAGCATGGCTTACCAAGCAGTGCGTCGGTGCACGCCCGGGATCCGAACCAGCGAACCCCGGGCCGCCGCAGCGGAGCGCGCGCACTTAACCGCTTGAAGATCACAAAATTTTTAATCCTGCTTCTTTTCCACCTAGTAACATCACCAAAGAGATTTGAAAAATTCCAAGTATACAAGGAGTGTGGGACTGGTTCAGGCAGGAAAGGAGCACGCTTATAGGCGAGCCTACTTCTGTCCTTCTTGTGTTCTCAAACTGTCTGCCTGAGCTCCACTATGTTCATGGAACCTAAAAATACACGAAAAATCCCTTCTTTCCTCTTAATTACCTTTTCATTACAGATTTTCAAAAGAAACGATTACTGAAAATTAAGAGGAAACAAAAATAAAATGGAAATAAATGTTAACAGAAGTCTTCTGAGCTAAACTTAATATCCAGCAGAAATTAGTGCACAGTTTTAGGACTTTATGAAAGGTTCACATTCCTTACCTCTCTCTGCAGTAACTATATGCAAACACATTCAAATCTCTACCAACAGATCTGGAGGGATCTTCATTTTTATCCTAATACCTGACTCTACTATTTCAGGTAATACTTCCAGCCCTCCTCCAACACACACTGCTGCCACAGACTTCACTCCTGCACCACCCTTCAATGACTTTTCACACACCAGCTGGCCTAGTGCCCGAGGGAAAGGGCATGTCCTGATCTAGGCCCCAAACATTCTTCTGATGACTTCAAACCATCCTTTGAACCTTGCCCTCTCTCCTAGAAGTCCACTTCTCAGGCTTAACCTTGCTCCTGACTCATTTCTCTTGAACCTGTTCATTTCAAGTCATCTTGCTCACAGGTTAAAACTCTGTGGCCTAATCATTAGGAGATTCCAATTGCAGAGCAAACATTTAATGCCAGTTTTTTTCCCCCTAGAAAAGCGAGGGGTGGGGAAATGAAGATACACGCTTAGTAGGTATGCCCCTTGAGGGCAGCGATCATATCTTCATGTATCAAATAAATGATGTTTCAAGTATTCTGACAACCCATGATTCTAATTATCTTCCAGAAAGCATTTTAGCTAGTTCTCTCATATTTATGAGTACTTATGACTTCTCAGGCTCCTCACAGGCAGAAGATCAGGAAATTCCCACAGGACAGGGTATTTTTAACACACCAAATAGAGTTTAAGAAGATAAACTATTTAAAATTCTGCCTGCTAACTAAGTTAAGAATGCTTAGCTTCACTCAAGACTATGGAGGCCCCACAGGTTACTATCCCAGGCACTCTGGATACAGTAACTGTATCGCGAGTGCAAGACTAATAGACTAAAACACGGAAAAATGCAGACAGTCTGGATGACTGCAACACACAAAGATTTTTAAAAGACAAGAAAACATGAAGACCCCAGCCTTCAAAAGAGAAGCTACCTACACCGGAGGAAAAATAGGACAAACTGAGGAGAAGAAATGCGAAAAATGTCCCTTAAGTAAATCACATACGGGGGGAAAAAAATGAACATGTGCTGTTCTGTGTTTCCTCCTCCTCCTCCTCCAAAGGGGTCGAACCAAGAGGACTTGATGAAGCCCTTAGAAATTTTGAAAAGGAAAAAAAAAAAAAGTCCAGGTTAAGGGGTGGAATCCCCCAAATTCAAATATTTTGAGAGCCACAGATACCCAAAGAGAAACTGAACCACTGGCTCAATGTGGAGAAGAGATAAACACCCTATCCTCAGCCCGTCAGCCCTGCCTGATCTCCAAAGGGCTCCAGATTCGTACCGTCCCCTGCAGCGCGGGTCGGGTCACTAGACTAAGATTTCGGGGGTGCAGACATGCCCTTCGCAGCCCGTCTCCTGCAACAGCGCGAGGCCCATCGCTCCGGAGCCGCAGCGCCAGAGCCTGACATGCAGGGAACAGCGGCACCGGGACCCTCGGACAGGAAGCGGCTACTCTGACTGCGGGCTCCTCGTGAAAGAAGGTGAGCCCGGGGAAAAGAGCCCGAGGAAGAGCAGCTGCAGGAGACTGTGTCCGAATGCGGCGCACAGCAGATGGGGGAGTGTGTGCACGGGCAACAAGGGAAGGGGGCAGACCGGGGCTGCCCCTTCGTCTACAGGGGATGCCCCACACAAGCAGCTGGACAAACAAGAGGGCAAAGAAAGAGGCAGAAGAGGCTGCAGAGCTGAAGCCGGGTTTCCAGAAAAAGCAGTGAAGGTGGGTGCAAGGCAACCCAACTGGGGCCATAGGGGGCATCTGGGGGTGGAGAGATCGGTTTAGAACCCCACGGAGACCCGCTAACCCTCCTCGCTGGAGGCTAAGGCCCTGGAAGTCTCTTCCCAGGCCCCCGAGACGTCGGGAGGCCTACTCCGCGGCTGCACGCCCCCGCCGCTCTGGGCAGCAGCTCCCCGCGAGCTCCCGCGGCCTCAGCACGGCCGGACCCGGTCCCGCACGCCCGGTGCCCGGCGCGCGGGGCAAGCCCCGAGATCCCTAGCGCGAGCGCCTTCCGGGCTCCCGCCCCCGGCCGCTCGGGGCTCCCGCCGCCAGCAGTCCTACCGGCTTCCCGGAGCTCAGGGACGAGCCGCCGCCGCCGTCTGCACGAAACTCGGGCTCCCAAGAGCCGCTCTCTCCGCCTGCCGCCCGCCTTCCAGGCCGCGCCGGATCCTCCGCTCCCCCTGCCGGCGGGCAGCCATTTCCGACAAGTGACTACGGAACTTGCCGAAGTGCGACGGGCCGGAAATGGCCGAACCCCGGCGCTCGGGAGCGGGGAGCCGCGGGGACGCGAGGCGTTCGAGCCTTTCCGGACAGCTCCCGAAGGGCCGCCGAGGATTGTGGGAAAGGCTGCGCGGGGGGCGCGGGCGAGCGGGCGAGCGGGCGGCGGGAGGAAAGGACGCGGCGGCTCCCTTGCGCCCGCAGACCCGCGTACCCCAGATGCCGCTCACCCTTTCAGAAAAACCTACCCAGGGAGTGCGGAGAGAATGCTCCTGGCAGCTCTGGAACGGGTGCCACTCCCGAGCTTCAGCCGCTGGGAGCCGGCGTGTGAAATTCAAGTCTAAAAATAAACCCATCCCCATAGAAAAGGCCTTCCTAAATGAGCTGACCCGTCTCCAGCCATGGTCTGGTGTTCTGCAACACTGAATATTTAACAACAAAGAAAAGGCCGCGCGGCATGAATCCTTAGGAAAGAAATCCCGGGGCTTTGTAAAAACAGTAGCTTAATCCAGTCATGTGGCATGATCAACCAAAACTAGGAGGAAAAAGGAAAACCGTTTGAAATACTTAAGAGCCAACCCCGGTGAACTGAAAAGTGCACTTATTCTACAGTCCTAAGAGACGTGACTGTCGACTTCCACACTTGCAGAGTCAGGACAAGATGTTTTGGATAACTGAAACGATGGCGGTGGGCGAAGGAACTCAACAATCCTAAAAGACACACCCGATGATTATTGTTAACTCAAGAATGAGTTAAATGCATTATTTAAAATGTATAACTGCAATATAATTTAAGATCAAATTTGCTTCAATGTATATATATATATTTTTACATGTTTTTAATCACCAAAGGGCAGGGCTTCTACTCCAGGGTTTCCTAACCAGGGAACCCAAAACACACCAGAACCTGGAGAAGCTGGGGATGGCCAGGGGCTGGCTTCTATCTCTGTGCTTGGGTGGTCTCGTACTTTAGACGAACTGCACCCCTGAGACGGCTCCACAGCTGCCTTATCCCATCCACACACCATTCCTGGTGGACCCGGGCCCCTGCTCTAGCTAGAAGGCTGACAAAATACTGAAAATTGATTAGTTTCCCACAGGGGACAGCTGGGGCTAAGAATTCCGTTTGCAAAACAAAACTTTAAAAAAAAAACCTAGCAACCTAATTTTCCAGAGCATACTCTTCATCTCTCCATACCCATCAGCCCCTCCTCTTTCTGATCTTCCTTTTTTTCTCTTTCCTGACATCTCCTTACTCTCCTCTCTCCTATTTTCCTTTCCCCTCACCCCTCACTCCTGTCTCCTGTCCCCTTTATTACTATGAACTAACTTAAATGTTCAAATCCTACCACCATCATATATGTACAAAAACAACCCCTTTCTAACTTTAACCAATTTTGCTGAGGAAAGTCAGAAAGAGGGAAGCAAATTTTTAAAAATCAAAAGCATTCCAAGAAATGGAAATGGGGGAAACTGTTGCCCAAATATCAGGAATAGCCTATAGTTATCCTCTTTGTTTGTTTTAAGTTCATCTGCTTGGCTCTCCCCCAGAGGTCTGTGGCAGCAGGCAGAAATCTAGCAGTGTGGGAGGAGACACAACAGAAGGCCAGAAGCCGCAGTAAGAATTACCAGGTGTTGGTTCATCGCCACACTGACAAGAGAGGACCTGCAGATAGCTGCCACCTGGAGGACTCAGCTTCAATGTCTTCTTATACATCTGAGTGACTTAGAACATTGCTGCTCCTAACATTGATTTATTTGATTCTAATGATAGTCAAGCTTTAGGAAGAAAAGGGATAGCCAACCAAAATTTGGTGTACCCTTGACTTCACTGGAGCCCTGGGTACTGCTGACCACCCTCCTCCTTTGGATCTTGTGAGCCTGTCTCCTGCTTCTCCTTCTTCCTCTCAAACTGTCCTAGCTCAGTCTCCTCTTCTGGCTCCTGTTCCTTCTCCTGACTCCTAAGAGGTGTTCACTGCAAAGATATGACTTGGGCTACTTTCTTTTTCCTCTCCACACTCTTCCTTGCCAATGTCAATCAGCTTCCTTGCATCATCTCCTCCTCTAAGCAAATCGCTCACTGCAGCACTCCAGTCCCTGTTTTCTAGCTGCACTCCAGATGTCATCACATGGTCATCATCCTATTATTACATATTTTATGAATACTTAATTGCCAGGCAATAAGCTAAATCCTTTATAGGCGTTGTCTCATTTTAATTCTTACAGGGAGGTATCAGCTTATAGAAAGAGAACTGAGATGTGAAGAGGATAAATAAATAAGGTGCCTAAGATCACAGAGTGAGGTGCAAAGTACAGATGGAACTCCAAGTCTTCAAACTCCAAAGCCAACAGTCGTGACCAAAACAATGTGGTTGTCTCACCAGGACCTTAAACTTAATATATCCCACACTGAACTCATCATTAGCCCTTCCCCCTTTGCTCTTCTCAAATGTCCTTATTTATAATAGTGTTACCCTTATCTTTCCCAACACGGAAACTCAAAACTTAGCACCATCCTTGACTTCTCTCTTTACCCCACATTAAATCCTTTCCAAGACTTAAAGCCTTTACCTGTAGGAGCTCTACCATCCCTCCTCTGCAGTCCCACACCTACTTCCCTCGTTCAAGTCCTCAAAACTCCTCTCCTTGCCTTAATACAGAAGTCCTCCTGATCCACAGGGGATACATTCCAAGACCCCTAGTGGATGCCTGAAACCGCAGATAGTACCAGACTCTATATATACTATGTTTTTTCCTATACACACATACCTATGATAAAGTTTAATTTATAAATTAGGCATAGTAAGAGATTAACAACAATAATGAATAATAAAATAGGACAATTCTAATATACTGTAATAAAAGCTACCATAGTCTTAGCAACCTCAGCATACGATTTTTTTCTTTCCCTATTGAGAACTTTTTTTTTTTTTTTTTTGGTGTGGAGATTGGCCCTGAGCTAACATCCGTGCCCATCTTCCTCTATTTTGTATACCGGATGCCGCCACAGCGTGGCTTGATGAGCAGTGTGTAGGTCCGCACCCTGGATCCGAACCTGCGAACCCTGGGCAGCTGAATCTGAGAGTGCGAACTTAACCACTATGTCACTGGGCCAGCCACTTTCACCTTTTCACTTAAAGGAAGCACTTTACATCTCCTCTTTGGCATATCCAAATTGCCAGCATCATTACTCTTGTGCTTTGTGGCCCTTATTGAGTAAAATAAGGGTTACCTGAACACAAGCACTGCCATACTAGGACAGTCGATCTAATAACCAGATGGCTACTAAGTAACTAACTGGCAACCAGATGGCTACTAAGTAACTAACTGGCGGGTAATGTATACAGCATGGATACGCTGGACTAAGGGATGATTCATGACCCTGGTGGGATGGAGCAGGATGGCATGAGATTTCCTCATGCTACTCAGAACAATATGCAATTTAAAACTTATGAATTGTTTATTTCTGGAATCTTTCATTTAATATTTTTGGACTGCGGTTGACTGCAGGTAACTAAAACTGCAGAAAGTCAAACCACGGGTAAGAGGGGACTACTATACTGCAATTTCTGGCTTGGAAAATACATCTGGCTCAGAAAATACAATCACATTCACATTAGTTCTCCTCAAGAAAGCAAGCCAAGGGAACAGGATACACAATGAAGCTAGTCTTTGCTGATCTCTCCATATTGTGACCTTTTATAGCACTTATTGTCTCTACTTTGCATTTTGGAACTTAATCGAAATAGTTTTGCATTATTATTTAACAGTCATATGTAGATCTTTATCCACTTCAAGGAAGCAGAGAAGAGCAGAAACTAGTGTGCCTTTTGGTACCAAACAGCAGGAGCCTGTGGGTCTGCTCTCTAGAGCACAGTCACAGGGACTCAGCAGTGCCCAGTCTCTTACTTGCAGTTCCAAATTTTAAATTCCCAGAAAGGAGACATGATTGGCCTGGCTTGGTTTCCGTGTCCACCCCTCGATCAATCAGCTTTGGCTAAGCAGCAGGTCAACCTTAGAGCCTCTCCTGTAAATAGGGCTTGTTCCCAGAAAAGAAGGAGGCATACACCATTCATTCATTTGTGTTTATTCATTCATTTCAACAACAGATAGTTGAGCACCTATCAAAATATATGCAAGGTTCTTTCATGTATGCAAAATGTTTAAAACATGACGCTGCCCTCACACCATGAAAGTCACAACATAAAAAGATAAGAAATCACCAGATAAAAAGCATAACAATATTCACCCATTAGAGACCATCAATTCAATTATACGGAATGAAAGATAATTCACCACACCGTGTATGGTAAACCTCTGGTGGTAAAAGTAATCAGTAGTAATGTGTACATGTTCAACAAAACAAGTTCACAGCAGCACCATTAGGAAGAGACAAAAACAGAAAACTACCCAAATGTCCATCAGTGGTAGACTAGATAAACAAAGTATGGTGTATCACCTAAGTGGAATACTTTACACCAATGAGAATGAATTCTGTACAAATATGCACAACAATATTGATGGATCTCACAAACAGTGTTAAGTAAAAGAAGCCAGACACGAAAAAGTATATAGGGTATGATTCCATTTACATACAGTATAGAATCAGGCAAAACGAATTTGCCCTTAAAGAGCAGTGACTAGAGGGGAGCAAAAGGGGCTACGTGGGTGCTAGTAAGGCTCTGTTTCCTGAGCTGGGTGCTGGTTACACAGGCGTGTTTAGTTTGTCAAAATTCATCAACCTGTATACTTACCATATGTGTCCTTTTCTATATGTATATTATCCTTCAATAAAAAGTTTTTTACGATAAGTAATTAATGGTCAAAGCAAGGAGCCTTTAGTCACCCCTGAACATTGTCACTATGATTATCCTAGAGTTGCCAATTATTGCCGCCCCCACCTCCACCTTTACACCACCTTCTTAGAGGCCCTAAACCGTCATCTGCCTTTGGAAAGAGCCACCATTCTTACCCTGTGGCCTCATCCCCTCCAGCCCAAGCTGACTGGACTTCCTCTTACCTGGAAACTTGGGAGCAGGACATCATGAAGCTGAGTCAGGTGATGGAGAGTGCTTCATCTAATAAGTTGTATAGATCTGGGGGAAAGAATTTCTGCACATATGCACAGTGATAAGCCAAGAAAGCTGGTCTGCAGAAAACAGAGCCAACACACAGAAGGAAGCAAACAAACCTGTTGGAGACGGAAGGAGAAGCCCCAGAGGCTGCTCACTTTCCAGCTCTGGTGGGCATGTGTCCCAGCTGTCACTGGGTATCCATGAGATTGCTCATGTAGCCATCCTGTTTAACTAAATGGAAACCTTACCTATTTAAGCTAGTGGGAATAGGTTTCTGTTTGTGGCATGTATTATCTCATTTAGTCCTTACAACAGCCCTTTTGACAGTACCGTTTGACTCCCATTTCACAGATGAGAAAACTGAAGCCCAGAGAGGTTAAGTAACTTGCCCAAATCACACACCTGGTAAGTAGTGGTGCCAGGATTTGGACCTGAGCAGTCCGACTCCAGAACCTGAAATCTTAACAACTATACTACACTGCAGTGCAAGAGAATGCTGAAAACGGCAATGTGCATTGCATGTTGCATTAATGAATTTGACCAAGGCATCTGATTCTGCTAAATAAGTTCAAATATAGAAATGATACAAAAGATTAAAAGATTGCCTGTCTAAAAAAATTGATAATCACTTATTTCTTTCACAACGGAATTACAGTTTGAGTTACAGATGTTAGAAAAACATGAAATGCATAAAATGTGACAAATTATTAAACAAGATTGTGTTCTTATACCCGGAAATTGCTTACTTTACAGATTTCAGCAAAATACTCTCTTAGAGGGTCCCCACTGATTACCTACTTTTCCCAAAATGTTAATATCCAGGAGAAGGGAGTTTTAGTCCTATGGAAGGAGAAACTGATGTTAAAAGTTACTTCAAGTCTTATGGAGGGAGATGCCAGTGGTCACTTTCCATGATGATGGCTGCCAGACCCCCAATCCACTCAGCAAGGCTTCTAGATCAATCACAACCAAGCCACTGGTGACCCTCAGCAACCTTCAAAAGGTATGATTCAGGAATTATCAGTGAGTTAAGTTAGATGAGAACTTGTTGTATCTGTAAGGCTTTGATTTTAAAAGAAAGTGCTGACAGCCACTATTCAAGATCTTTTCTATATATAAATGATTGAGCAATTTTGTGGCTTATAATTAGAACAATGCATGACAATTTGTAGATTGGAGTCCCAAGGTTACTCTTCTCCTTCGTCCATCAATGCCAAAAGGACAAAAGGTCATCTTCTAAGGCTCCACGAATAGCACTCATTAGCCTGCTAAATGGCTCACTCTGAAAGTCCTGGCTTTGATGTTACCTTTTAAAAGAGGCTCTTTTTTATCTGGCAAAAGGTAGGACAGTTTGGGTGGTTTGCAAATAATTTGTAGTAAGAACACTGAGCTAACATCAGCTCCAAAACAAAGCACATACTTTTGTCAAAAAGGGATTTGTTAACTCATTACCTCATGTCATAGTACTCCCTATCTTGCTGTGTGGCTGTGAAAAATAAATTTTGTACTAGTTTCACATCAGGAAGCTTAGCCTGATTCAAACCTGCTATCTATGTAAGATATCTAATCTGTAATGACCAATTAAGAGTCTAAAAACTAGCTATTGTCCCTACAATATAATGTATCTGTCTCTAAAGTCCCTTCTTTCTTCCAGAGCTCTCCCCCTGTAAGTCTTTCTTCTCTGCCCACCAACCATGTCAGCACAGCTTTGCAGAGGCAGTCATGTTTGACGATCGGTAGATATCAAAAGGCCATCAAAATTTCCTAAACTTGCTCCTGGACGTTCCAAATAATGATACAAATGTTCCCGAAAGGCAAACACAGAGGCACCTAACGACAGTTACCCTAAATTATGCCCGGGCATAGCAAAAATGTGCTCAGTTAGACACAACATGCCACAACATGGCATGTCTGACTGTTTGAAGAACTTAGCATAATGAGAGCCAGAACCAGAGAAAAGAAGACAAATTAGGCGGAGCGCTGATGGCTGAGTTCCAATGTCATATTTGTATGCAGCTCTATAACTCCAGAATTGTCCTTACACCAAAAAAGTTATCCATAGATTCAAAAAATCAACTGCTTACTACTTTCACTTAAAAACTGTCTGATGTAAACAAGGCAGTCCAGTGAAAATTGGCAAAATGTCATAGAAGTACATAAAGAACATCAATTAACTTCTTAGTTAACCAATTTGGCTGTAAAATCAAAATTAAAAGAGCAATTTCCAAAAGTAATCACGCTAAACACTTTTAAAATACACATAACTTGTTAATAACACGTGGAGTTTATGTATTTTAAAAAAACAGTTGTTTCTATCAACCAGATTTTCAAAAGAAAAATGTGTAGGTTTTAAATCAATTCATGAAAGTTTGCAACAAGAATTTATTGAAGAGAAAGTTTTTCTCTATTTTCCTAAATATTGCTCAGGAATAATTCTCAACCTAAATGGTGAGAGCATGATTCTAGTGGGACCCAGTCAATCCCAGAACAAAAGAATCATTGATCCCTTCTCCAACCCAAGCCTTCAGCCTTGCAAATACTATGCCACAGGTCAAAAATGGAACCAAATGAAGATGTGACCACACTTCTACAAAACCATCAATTCTGGGGGCCAAAACTAACAATCCAAGGCTCATCTCTAATGGATAGTGTTGGATATTTCATTGTCATGTAACAAGGGACATGTGTAATTATATCATGTAGGTTATGAAGAAAAGCATATCTCAAAAGTAAAATGATTATTTATAAAAAGGATGGTTGACATAAATGATGCAAATAATCCAAAATATGTTAACTATATGTGGAATATATTAACTAAATATGAAAGTGCTTTACAAGTTCAAATATCCCTATGCATTTGTATTACTTTTATGTACATTTATGCTCTATTATGCTCGATATTTATCTTATTTCATATTTATTTAGCTTTAATAATAAACATCTAAATATTAGTAGGAACACAAATAGCAAAAAAAAAAAGAAAAAAACCACAAAAACTGATAAATTAAATATTTGCCAACTCCGTGGCTTCCTTCCAGCTCACGAGCATAATTTTATAAAATTGCTATCTCTACGCATCAACCACTTCAATTTCTTCTTTTTTCACTTACTTTGAATGGACTATTTTGTGTTTCTAAATGATTCTCATAGTCATCTCTAAAGGTACTAGATCATTCCATGTCTGTCTCAGTAGTTCCTGAACGACTGTTTGTGGACCAAGATAGAATGAAGTTTTCATCAGTCCACAGTTAAATGAGAAAAGCAAGACAAGCTAGTGAGTTTTTTATAAAGGTAATTTATTCAACTGAAAGGATTGTCCGTTATTTTGAGATTATGTCCTTCCTCCTTTCTTGTGTTAAAATATGTTTTTATGAAATGATGATGATGATAAATGGCTTTTTCTTTGTCTTCCATAGGTGACAAAATACCAAAACATACCTATTTTGCCCCCTCAAGACCAATTATTTTTTATTTTGTTGGTCCATTAAATCCAAAAGTCAGCTAACTACCAGTCTGTCTAACTATACCCCTTAATGGCATTTTAAAGTACAAGCCCACACAGACACACACACACTCAAAAAATGTTTTTGGAAAGACTCCTGTGGTAGCCAGCATCCAAAATGTCCCCAGTGATCCCTGCCCCCTGGTATCCACAGTCTTGTGTAGTCCCCCTCCTACACTGTCCAGGGTTGGTCTGTGTGACCAATAGAACACAGCAAAGTGATGGTATGTCAATCCTGAGATTAAGTTATACAAGGCATTTGATTTCACCTTGGCTGCTCTCTCTTTCTTCAATCACCCTGGAAGAAGCTAGCTGCCATCATGAGCAACACTATGGAGAGGCCCACCATAGAGAGGTGAGGAACTGAGGCTTCCTGCCAACAGCCACGTGAGTGAGACTGGGAACAGATCCTCCAGCCCCAGTCATGACTTCACATGACTGCACCTCACACAGACCCTGAGCCAGAACCACCCAGCTAAGCCGCTCCTGAATTCCTGACCTACAGAACCTGTGAGATAATAAATAGTTGTGTTTTAAATGACTACCTTTGAGGTAATTTGTTATGGAGCAATAGATAACTAATGCAACTCCTTTATCCTTTTTCAGCTGCAAGATGAACAGCTCTCTAGCGCCAGTAGTGCAATGCAGCAACTGCTCAACAGGTATTCATGCACATATTGCGAGAGAGAAACGATTAGCAGGACCGTGATCTCCATTACTCTGGCTTTAGTTTACTTACTCTGACTTTTTCCTTCTTTGTTGCTTTTTCTACTTTTCTCATATTGACCAGAGTACTCAGTAAACTGAATAATCCATCTCTAGCAAGGGAATCAATTCTACAAGTTTGTAGGCTTAGTTAAAGGAATCATTTTATGTAAACATGGTATTTTATGATATTTTAGAAATCTAATAAATTTCTATTGACAGAATCCCTCACCTCAGCTGTCCAAATCTTTACTAGACCCATCCCAACCTCAACAGAGGAGCATATCTCACATTCACTGAAAAAACAGAAGCAACAGGACATGATCTCTCTTAAATTCCCTCTTCCCACATTTAAACCTATCTATAAGTACTGGGGTGAGAAATTATTATTTAAGCAGCTGATGCCAGAGTTCCTCTTAGGGATAGGAAATGTGTTATTGAGGAAACTACCTTGATATGACACTTGAAGGATGGAAGAAGAAAGCTTCACTTACAATAAAACTGTGAAACAAAGAGAGAGCTAAACAGATCTACATTAAAAAAAAAAAAAAGGCCAAGAATATGAGGGACTGAAAGAGTGCAGAGAGGAGACGAAATGGGAGGGGACTGAAGACATGGGCTCAAATAACAGCGTGGGAGGTTGAAGCTTGGGGAGAATTCCAGTGATGGAGGAGCTGAAAGCATGTTGATAATAGAAATATCTACTATTGGATGTTACATTGTTTATGTTGCTAAGGATATAAAATCCCCTAAGCCTTCAGTAATGTCTGACACATGCACAAATGCCTTCTGTGAGTGATTTGGGGGAAAATCAAGGAAACGAGATGGGGGTGAGGACATGGGTCAGAGTTCTACAACTGGGTCAGCATGGAACCAAGGAATAAGAAATTCAGAACTGAGCTACAAATGAGATGAAGAATTTAATGGAAGTAGAAACTCAAAAGCCAAAGAAACTATAAAATGAGCTCCCAGGCATTAACAGAAATCTTGGAGTAGGCACTGAACTTCCCAATGGATGTGCAATGGGGACTGAAGCCAATTTTACTTAAATCTCAAAAAAGAAAGCTACCTTAGCTGACATCTGACTACACAGTCACAGATTCTTTTCTCATCTGTTCTGGCCTTTGACAAAGAGATGTCCAAAACTTAGCACTTTTTTTTGGTGAGAAAGGTTAGCCCTGAGCTAATATCCGTTGCCAATCTTTCTCTTTTTGCTGGGGAAGATTGGCCCTGAGCACATCTGTGCCCATCTTCCTCTATTGTGTATATGGGATACTGCCCCAGCATAGCTTGATAAGCAATGTGTAGGTCCACGCCTGGGATCCGAACCTGCGAACCGCGGGCTGCCGAAGCGGAGCGTACAAACTTAACCACTACGCCACCGGGCCAGCCCCTTGGCACTCTATTTTTTAAAGTGACCTAATAGGCCGGCCCCGTGGCTTAGCAGTTAAGTGCGCGCGCTCCACTGCTAGCGGCCTGGGTTCGGATCCTGGGCGTGCACCGACGCACCACTTCTCTGGCCATGCTGAGGCTGCGTCCCACATACAGCAACAAGAAGGATGTGCAACTATGACATACAACTATCTACTGGGGCTTTGGGGGAAAAATAAATAAATAAAATTATAAAAAAAATAAATAAATAAAAAAATAAAGTGACCTAATATATCCTTCCTTTAGATCTTGCTCCATCAATTATTCTACCTTTGCTACATATAGTCAATATCCTCCTCACTACAGGAGTTTTCCCCCTGCTTATACACAGACTCAGGCCCCAAACTACCACCATCTTACAACACTGGCTTTGAACTCAGTAAGATTTAGATTTTGAATCCTTGTTCCACTATTTATTAGTGTTATAACATTGGGCATATTACTTAACCTCTCTACACTCTCTCAGCTACAATTTCCTCATCAGAAAATGAGGATAATATTAGCACCTACCTCATAAGAGTATTATAAGGATTATCCTGGATAATGAGTATAAATTGTTAGCCCAGTGCCTGGTAAAGAGTAAGTCCTCATGATGTTCACTGCTATCATCCTCATCAATCACCAAAATTCTTAAAGAGTAATCTCTACTCTGTGTCCACTTTCTCTTCCTCTACCACCATTCACTCTTTAATCCCAAGAAGGCTAGCTCCTGCCAATCTGACATTGCTCTCATTAAGGTAACCAATGACTTCCTCATTCATGAATCCCAATGAATCTTTTCAGGCCTCCTTTTGGAATTTCTCTGCAGTACTTGGTAGTCCCAGTCACTCACCTTCTTGAAATGGACCAATCTTGGCTTCTCAAGACATTGCTCTCTCACTACTCTTTCTCTCTTCTTTCACTGACTTCTTTCTCCACCACTCTTTAAGTGGTAGCGTGCCCAGGATTCCACCCTTAGCCATCTTCTGTTTTCATTCAGCATTCACTGGGCGAACACATTCATGACATCAGCAGTAAATCTCTGTCTTTAACCTAGACCTTTCTTCTGAGCTCTTGAGCCAAACTGCCCACTAGGTATCTTACCCTAGGTTTTTCACAAACCCAGCCATCCAAACCAAATTTATAGAGACTGTTAACAAAATCATTATTTTCACTACTTTCTCCAATTCTTTCCCTTCCCTAGTAATCATTTTCATCATTAACATCAGCTGTTATCCTTCCATGTCTCCCTCGCCCAGTGTTCAACTGGTTATCAGGGCATGACAATGCTCCCTTCCTCCAGAATCCTATGGCTTCCCTCAGTCCTGCTACATCCCTCCTGACCCCCTTTAGTTGAGAGGGGGCTTTAGAATCACATAGGCCTAAGATCAAATATTGACTATGCCACAAACTTACTATGTCCGTTCTTGACTAAGCTACTTAATATCTCTGACCTCAGCCTTTTGTGATAATTAAATGAGATACCATATGCAAAATAGCCAGGACATAGTAGGAATTCAGGAAACATTCCCCTTTATCTCCTTCCTTCGGGTCTTCCTCATCACCTGGTATAATGCAATATCCACCTAGTTGGTCTCTCTTGCCCTTTCTCCTTCAGATTGCCCCAGACTTAATTTTTCTAGAAAATAAATCTGATGCTATCATCTTCTTGCTTAAAAATCTTCAATAGTTTCTTTTTTCCTGTGGAACAAAGTCCAAATTCCTTAACATGATAAGTTCCAACTGCCTTTCTGGTCCCTTCTCCCCCAGCCCAGTTAATCTGGAAAACTGGCCATTCAGCAGTTATGCCATGTACATACTGGCTTACATCATGATCTGTATATACTGATGCCTCTGATTGTAATTCCCTTCTCACACCCAAGTTCTTTTGTCCAAGCTTCTTCATCCCCCTCAAGACCTTCTTTAAAAGCTGTCACTTATAGGACAACAAAAGCTCAGGCAACGAAAGCAAAAATAAGCTAAAAAGCTTCTGCACAGCAAAGGAAACAATAAAATGAAAAGGCAATCTAACGATTGAAAGAAAATATTTGCAAACCATCTATCTCATAAGGGGTTAATATCCAAACTATATATATATATATATATATATAAAACTCCGGCAACTCAGTAACAAACAAAACAAAAAATAGCCCAATTAAAAAATGGGAAAAGACCTGAATAGACATTCCAAAGATGACATACAAATTGTCAACATGTACATGAATAGATGCTCAACATCATGAATCATCAGGAAATACAACTCAAAACCACAATGAGATGTCACCTCACACCTGTTAGGATGGCTGTTATCAAAAAGACAAGAGATAGTGTTGCCAAAGATGTGGAGAAAAGGGAACCCTTATGCACTGTGGTTGAGAATGTAAACTGGCTTGGCCCTTATGGCAAACAGTATGAAGGTTCCTCAAAAAATTAAAAACAGAACTACCGTATGACCCAGCAACCCATATTCTGGGTATACACCCAAAGGAAATAAAATCAGTACCTCAAAGAGGTATCTATACTCCCATGTTCATTGCAGGATCATTCACAATAGCCAAGACATGGAAACAACCTAATTGTCCATCAACTGGTGAATGGATAAAGAATAATGGATAAATAAATTCAAAGAAATTCAAATATTATTCAGCCTTAAAAAAGGAGATTCTGCCATTTGTGACAACATGGATGAACTGAGAGGATATTATGCTAAGTGAAATAAGCCAGACGTAGAAAAATAACCTGCATGCTCTCACTTCTATATGTGGAAGCTAAAAAAGTTGAATACATAGAAGCAGAGAGTTGAATGGTGGTTACCAGGGGCTATGAGGTGAGTGAAATGAGGAGATGTTGGTCAAAGGGTACAAAGTTACAGTTATGTAGGATGAATAAGTCTAGAGATCTAATGTACAGCATGACGACTATAGTTAATAATACTGTATTGAACACTGGAAGTTTGCCAAGTGGTTAGATTTGAAGTGCTCTCACCACAAAAAAAGAAAAAAATAGTAACTATTCTTGGGTGAGAAAATGGATATGTTAATGAGCTTGACTGTAGCATCATTTCACTCCATATATCAAATCATCATGCTGTACACCTTAAATATATACAATTTTTATTTTAAAAAATTAAAACATTTTTAAAAGCTGTCACTTAAAGGGTAACACCTATTCTTAACTGATTCAGATTTTTTTTTAAACTATTCTACACACATAATACACGCAAACACGCATAAAGGAAGAGAAAGAGGAAGAGAGAATGATAAAACAAATGCAGATGTGGCAAAATGTTAAAAATTGGTAAATCTGGGTAAGAATCATTTTGAACTTACAAAACAGTTGCAAAACTATTTAATTCTGACTTTCTGTAAGTTTGAAATTATTTCAAAAGAAAAAGGAAGCATGAGGCAATCTAACCACGAGGTAACAAACAAACCCAAGTTGAGGAACATTTTACCAAATAACTGGCCTATATTCTAAAAATGTCAGTGTCACAAAAAAAAAGAAAGGAAGCTAGCAGAGAGGGAGAGAGAGGGAGACAGAGAGAGGGAGGAAGGGGCAGGCTGAGGAAATGATGGAGATTAAAGGAGACTAAAGAAACATAACAACTAAATGCAATGTGTAACCCTGGGTTGGATGTTAGATTGGAAAAAAATTGCTATAAAATACCCTATTGGAACAAGTGGTGAAATTTGAAAATGGACTCTTCATTATATAATAATATTATAATAATATTAAATTTCCTGAATTTGAAAATTCCACTGTGGTTATATAAGAGAATATCCTTGTTCTTAAGAGATACATCCTGAGGTATTTAAGGGCAAAGGATGATGATGTCTGCAACTTTAAAATGTTTCAGCAAAATTAATAATAATAGTAGTTTGTGTGTGTGTGTGTGTGTGTATTGAGAGACAGAGAATAAATATAGCAAAATGTTAACAATTGGTGAATCTGAGTTAATGTTTTACCATTCTTGCAACTGTTCTGTATGTTTGAAAGTTTTTCAAAATAAAAAGTTTTAAAAAATCTATCACTCATGTGAAACCTTTTCCCACTCTCTCAGGTAGAATTAATGCTGCCTCCTCTAAGCTGCTGTAAATGTTTTTATTTTTACCCTAAAATGGTCAGTTTGGGTTGTAATTATTTGTTTAAGCATTTCTCTTATTCTATCAGACTGAGAAATTCTTGAGGCAGAAACTTAAACTGCCTTTTGGTGTTTAACAATGGGAATACTGTAATTCAGGGCGATTTTATGTTTCCAGCATGGTAGTATTGGAGTACTCTGATGCTACAATTTGGGCTCACGGCAAAACATGACTGGACGTTCTTGAACTAAGAACTAGAATACAAAATGAACCTTTGGTTTCGAGCACAGCATAGTGCTGGAGTTAATTTAATCAATATACCATTCTGTCTCTTTATGGAACCTTCTGCAGGCAAGCTGGAAAGCCCACCACTGGTCCAGGCAGATACACAAAGGTGCTGTATTTATGATGGAGAGGTCCCATGAAAGTTGGAGCCGAACTGCCCTTGATGGCTGGAATACAATCCCCTCTCTGATTGTATCTTATCAGTTCTAACACGTTATCTCAGGAGGGCAGCCCCATCCTCGGTTGGCCAGAGGTCTGATTATAAAACCCACAGGTTAAGAAATCAAACGGTTGGATGGGCTGGACCGGTGGTGTAGCGGTTAAATTCACGTGCTCCACTTTGGCGGCCCAAGGTTTGCAGGTTCGGATCCCAGGCGCGGACCGACTGCCACTCATCAAGCCATGCTGTGGCAGCATCCCTTATAAAGTAGAGGAAGATGGGCACGGATGTTAGCCCAGGGCCAATCTTCCTCAGCAAAAAGAGGAGGATTGGCTTGGATGTTAGCTCAGGGACGATCTTCCTCACAAAAAAAAAAAAGAAAGAAAGAAATTAAACGGTTGGAGAACGTAAGAGAAACCATGCTCTTCCCCTCTCCCCATGCTTGCTCTGATCAAGAATATAGGAAACATTCTCTCTCCACAGTACTGAGGAGATAGTTTCCATCCTTCTCTCTGCCCACTTTCCTTACTTACTCCTCAAGGAAGAAAATAATTACTTATATGATTGATGAGACTAGGTACAGGGTCATGACACACTCACTGCCCAGGCTCCTTTTCAGTTTCTCTTTCAGAAATGTCTGCCCCAGGCCATATGCATTCTTCTCTCCTTCATGCAGTAACAAACTGGTGAAGCAGTTTCTAGCAACTTTGCCTATATCAAGGGGGAAAGTTCAATTCATGGAGGAAGACATGAGAAGCCCATCTTGGCCTCGGGTCCAAGCTACATTCTCCAGACCAGCTTTAGTAGCAAGAAAGATGATATTTTAATCCCAGTCTGTTTCCTCTAACTATATCATCTGCTTCGGAACTCAGAAAAGAAAGGGACATGAAGGGCCCCCTCAGAACCTCAACAGTATTTCACTCATCTTTGGATCTCAGTGCCTCTCATGGTGCTTGTTCTATGACAAACCCTCAATAAATTTTTGTTGTCTTGAACTCAAATAGTGTGACATACACACAGGCACAGAGCTGCTCACAGCTATCATTGGGGTGGTGGTTGTTTTTTTAATTGTACAAAGCAATTTTTGAAGCTTTTCTAGTTTTGTTCAGGGCTCTGAGGCTACAAGGAAGCAGGCTTTAGTTAGCAGACAAGAGAGCTGTGTCTTTGTGCTTCGCGGTGACTGCAATGCCAGGGAGTGATGTCCCAGGGGAGCTGTCAAACAGCTTGACAGCAATTCTAGCAAGAAGGTGGTAGAAACACAATTTTAGCAATAATGATCAAACATTTTATGAAATTTTCCTTTATCCTTGAAATGCCTTATGTTGCTGAAAGTCTATTCATTACTGATCATTCATCTGTAGCAAGTCATCTCTTTATGTATCTGTACACGGAAGCGACAGCACTGGGAGGATTTTGGCAGAGAGACAAAGGCTCCTAGGCACCATGGGAGAGTCCAAAGGGTAAAAGTAAACAGCAGCTGAAGGAGGTAGGAGATAAAAAACAGGAAAAAAGAATGCTACAAGAAAATCATCTTACTCAAAGGGGCTTTGGTTTTTAAAGTGGACAGCACAGCCCTTTAATATTTTTACTGTAACCATCTCTGGTGCCTCCATCTTCTTTTTGTATCATTCCTCATCTTGTCCATGAATTTCCTTCATTAATCACCCCCCTCTCTCCGGGATGTCCAACTTCTCCCTGTCTCTGCTACCTCCTTCACCTCAACTTATAAACATACCCCAGGCTCTCACATCCCCAGAAACTTCAAACTACCTCCAATGACTACCGTCTTGCCTTCTCCTCCCAGCCTGTTCCAGTGCCACCCAAAGTGTGGCCTGTGGGCCAGCAGCATCAGCACTGCATGGGAGCACATTTGAAAAGCAATTCCCAGGCCCACCCCAGACCTACTGAATCAGAATCTCTGTGGGTGGGGGTCCAAGAATCTGTGTTTCAACACACTCTCCAGGCGATTCTGAGGCACACTTGAGTTTGAGAAGCGCTGCCCATACTTCATGCTCTGCTTCCTCACCACTGCGGGTTGTCTTCCTCTGTCCCTCATTTTGATTCCCCAAGGCATCTTTATTCACGCTTTAGCCTTTCTCTAAGTGATCTCAGCCACCCAAAGGTTGATTGGTTATTTGTTTGTTTAAACAGAGGTATGCATAAATTTGAGAATCGCTCCATCCCTGGCTTCTTCTCTGAGTCCTTGGAATGTCCACTTCCGTTCTGGACCTTTCTGCCAAAATGCTGCACAGTTTTCTAAACTCAGTATGTCTAACATGAACCCAATATCTCCTCCTACTCTCACTCTGCATCTATTTAACAATCCGGGTTGTAAGGTAGCCCTGCCACCCACCTAGTCACTTTCAACTCCTCAGCATCCTTCTCCCTCTCACCCACTCCTGGTCAGTATCCAAGTACGCACAATTCTGTGTCCACCACTGCCCCGCTGCAGACCCTGTCAACCCCCATCTTTCCTAATCAGTTCATCCTTCATGCTGCCACCTCATCACCATCTTGGTCAAATTCCTTTAATGAATCCCCACCGTTTATATGAAAACTTCTAAGCTCTTTAACCTGGCCTCACCTCCAAATGTATTTCCCACCCATTTCCCCCTCCATAAACACACAACTGATATTTCAGTAATATCGAATTACCTCCAATTCTTGGAATGGCCCACGCTGCTTCACAGCTTTGTATCTTGGCATGCACTAGTGCTGCATTCCGATATGCCCTTCCTTCTGCACACCTTCCCACCTCCCCTGGTCTTCCTGGCAAACTTCTGTTCATCCTCCAAAATCCCACTCAGATGTCAATTCCTCTGTGAAGTCATCCTTACATTATGAGCACTTACTAATGTTTATCCCTTCTGTAAGACTATCATACCTCGATGGCCAGAAGCTTGCCTTATTTGCCTTCGTAGAGCCAGCACCAAGCATAGGCCCTGACACCTAGGGGGTTTAAAAGAATTCTCCTTACTTTAATTCATTCACTCAACAAAAATTTACTGAACACATATTATGTGAGGAGCCTTGTGGATACCATGAGCAAGACCAAAAAAAACTCTGCCCTCTTAAGAATTTATCATCTAATAAGGAAACTAACAAGTAGGCAGATAATTTAAACAATGTTCTCAAGCCTTTGATAGGGATAAGCTTAGGGAGTTACATGGAGGAACATCTAATTCAGTTTTTGGGTAATCTTATTGTGCCTTTGGTAATATATGCAGAGTCTTTGGATCTGCAAGGAAAAATTATCACATGTATTCTTGAAGAATATCACAATATCAAATTGTTGATATTATTGCCAATAACAGGCATACGTGTCCTTCTTGAGTAAATCTCCCTCCCTTTACTTAATTCTGAGAAGGCAAATTGTGAAAATAACTCTCTCCATGTGATTCTTCTCCACAGCAGCCACATGCAGTTAAGCAGGGGCCCCTCTGAAGGTTTTTCTTTTAAACAGAGCTGAGGAGGCAGTAAGTCCTTCGGTTGCTGACAGTCACAATAAGTGAGCTCAACCACTTTTCACATTTCATAAGCTTCTTTAACCTAATCTTCAGAAGCTCTGTCAGCAGACAGAGAGGTAACAGAATGCTAAAAGGCACAGCCACAATAGCAAATTTACCTGCATAAGTCTCTTCTCCCTCCTCCATTGCACACCGTTTGGACCACAGGAAGTATAACTTCAGTTTCAACCATTCAGGAACCTAGGTTCACCTGTCCATACTTTTCAAAGAACATTAGATCTAATCTTCTTTAATACACTACTAAAGGACATCAAGGTATGACAAATTCCATTTGTGGGTGATCCTGCCTTCTTCAAACTGATGACCAATAAAAATACATAAAAGGACATATGAGTAATTGAGCAAGGCCTGTATTCACCATTCAGTGATGGAAATATCTGCTGAAAGGAAGAATGCTATCTGTACAGTTCTGAAGTTCTCTGGGATTATGGTTTGTTGCCTTTCTAGCTTTTTGCTCAATTTCAAGATCTATGCATCACCACCAAGCGACTTAACTGCAAATGTACTAGATCAGTGGCTCTCAAATTTTAGTTATGCGTCAGAATCACCCGGAAGGCTTGTTCTAATGCAGATTTATGAGTCCTACCCCTAGGGTTTCTGATTCAACAGGTTTGGGGTGGGACCCAAGATTTTCTAGTTCTAACAAATTCCCCGGTGATGCTGATGCTGCTGATCCAGACACTACTTTGTGAACCAGTCAAGTCAAGAGTGTAATTGCTATACCTGGCAATCTTTACCACCAAGAGAGACTAATCTGATCTGCCCTAAGAAAACCATATTGTAAGGAAAGCAAATAATCATTACAATTACACACTTCAACAGCCTCCACCTCCTCCATGCTACTTAACAGAGGAAAATATCAGCAGGGTATATAAAAGCAAGTGTTGGAAAAGCAGGAGGAACACAGGCTCTAACCCTCTAAATTCTGCTTCCCTCTGAAACATAACTGCAGGAAAGGAGAATACAAATCATGTACAATAAGGAAATCCCCATAACCCCTATTCTCCTGGGGTTCCCTTCTCCTCACAGAAAGGTGCCAGTGGAAAGAAGAATTTTAGTAACTACGACTTTTATCCTAGTTCAGTGACCGATGTGCTAACATCCAGTGAGTTTGAGAAGAGTCCAACCAACATTTAAAGCAGGAGCTGTGGTGCTGTCAGGAAGAGGATTAAGGATTTGCTCTCATACTATTCTCTCCTCCTTTACTTTTCCAAAAGTTGAAGGACTAGCCAAATACTGTAACAGAGGGTCCTCCAGGACCAGTTGAACTGACCCCATCTCTTATCAACAGAGTGATTAAGAATTGCGTTTCAGAAAATCTGCAAACTCATGTAGCTAGAGCATGTGCAAAAGAAGAAATCTTGACCTGAAATGACCGCGGAACCAAAGATCCTCCTTCCCAAGGAACCCAAGGACCAGGACACTACGGGAGCCTGAAAGTCAGACTCTTATCAGAAGCAAGGGGTTCCTCACTCAGGAAGATCTGGTGTTAAAATTCCTTCCCCACCTCATCAAAAAGGTGGGGTTTAGAACCCTATCATAAAAGTTTAGAACCTTGTCATAAATATTTAAAACCTTACCATAAATGTTTGAAGCCCACCAATCAAAACCTGTGCCACCAGCATGTCCATGTGCCTGCTTATTCTCCCTAACCTCTTAAATTTCTCCCCAAATCCTGAATTGGGGAGAAAGCTCTGAGGGCATGCACCCCCTGTCCTCCCTGCAGATCAATCTGGCAGAATAAAGCTGATTTCTCTTCCAAAGACTGATGCTGTAATTAATTGGCTTATTTATGTGCATCGGGCAGAGAACCCCAATTTTGTGCAGTAACAATACCAAAATCATATAAAGGAGGAGGCACTTGTGATGGTTAGTTTTGTGTGTCAACTTGACTGGGGCCAGGGGGGACAGGGCCCAGACATTTGGTCAAATATAATTCTGGACGTGTCCTTGAGGGTCTTGCATGATGAGATTCACATTTGAATCAGTAGACTGAGTAAAGCAGATTGCCCTCCCTCATGTTGGTGGGCCTCAGTTGAAGGCCTGAATGGAAGGAAAAGGCTGAGTACTCTTTCTGCCTGACTGCCTTGAGCTGGGACATGGGTCTTTTTCCTGCCTTTGGACTCCAACTGAAACACTGGCTCTTTTTGGACCTCAAGCCTGCCAGCTTTTGGACTAGAACTTACGCCATCAGCTCTCCTGGGTCTCCGGCTTGCTGACTGCAGATCTTGGGACTTCTCAGCCTCCATAATTACATGAGCCAACTCCTTATAATAAATCTCTTTGTGCATATGTATGCATATTTGTATATATACATTTTTATTTATTTATCTCCTCTTGGTTCTGTTTCTCTGGCGAATCCTAATACAGTAATGAATAAACATTCCTTTCTAAATCACCTGTTTTCTGCTTTTATTTCTACTTCACTAAAAATCAGCATTATTCCTAGCAACCTCTACCAAAGTCCCTTTAAAGGACGTCTGTAACTTGACATTTCAGTAGAGGTGATTCAGATTCAATGACTCACTGGTGATTTCAGCCCTGTTGTGCTGTCAGCCCTAGAAGTGAAGTCAAGGTTGAGACTTGCAGGAAAGGGAACAAATGCTCATTTAGATACCCACTGTAATTACCGTAGGTAATGCTGATTTTCCTCTGTTATTATCTGAGAGTAGAGAAGTTAGAGTTGATATCAAAAACAGAAACATTTGCAGTTTCCATAATTTGCAAGGATCCTGTTCCATTTCTGTCCTTTGTCTTGAATCTTCTATATGTTCTACTACAAAAATGACAGAGTATTCTCCTCTCCATTTCCCCCTAATTTCATACAACACACACACCCTTTCTCAAACTTCTGAAAACTTTTAGATGTACTCTTGAAAGTAAAGAGGCTATGGAGGACATATCACTTAATCTAATAAGAGTAATAGCATTTTGCAGGAGACGGTAACTCCAAGAGAAGTATTTGATAAGCATGAAAGAGCAGACAATCTGTATGACATTAACACTCCACTTCACTTTAAGTACTAATGTAGGTAACTACTTTAATAATTATGCCATGAAAAGAATGCTCCAATGGCCTTGATGCACAATGCTATTGGAATAAAGCTAGGACGCTTTCCTTATAGTTAGTGCAGTGCAAGTTGAAGGAACCCCAGAATACCACTCAGAGTAAGACAGCTGCCGTAGAGGGCCTCGGGGATTCTGCTTCCACCAGAGAAACAGGGTTACTCTACAGATTACTGTAGATATTTGTACAGATAGTAGATGTTTACCAATCTGCCCGGCCCAGGTAAATCTGTATATTAGCCATGATATAGGGAATACTGTTGGGGCAAGCTTGAGGAGATCCAGATGATGTGAGTGTGGTTCAAAATAATACTGATATTAATGGTAGCTTCCATTTAATGAGCAACGATAATTACATTAATAGTTAACAACTCAAGGAAGAAGATATTTTTAACTGACTAAAGTCATACAGCTAATAAGCAGCAGAACTGGGATCTGACCCCAAGTGCTTCTGATTCCAAAGCGTGTTCTCTTAACTACAATTCACTTCTGCCTTCTAAAGTGTTATGAATGACTAATCTTTAAGGAATTATCACCAAATAAAAACAAACAAAAAGAGATATCACATTAGGCCTGGGCTATCAGTCCAATCAGGATGGTAGCCACTTGGCCAGGAGGCCAAGAATCTCAGTGTTGAACAGAGATATTCACAGTACCCTGTATGTAGAATGAGGGAGGGGCTGACAAGAATCCCTTCTTTGACCAAACTTTGGTCTGGCCCCTCTGAGCTCTCTTCTCCACTAGGCTGTGTCCTGGGCCTACCATCCTCAGCCTGCCTAAGCCCAGTTCAGCAAGAATCCTGTCAAGCCAGTTTAGCAAGGATCCCCCAACTCTTGGTATCTAACCAAGGTCCTCTTGGTAACTTTCCATCCATTGATGCCCCTCATCCTGCCCATGGGCTACAAACTCCCAGCTACCTCTGTTGTATTAAAACTTGAGTTCAATCCCTATTGCAACAGTCTTGACCCCTACTGCATTAGTCTCGAATAAAGTCTTCCTTGCCTATTTAATTTGTCCAATGCAATTTGTCTTTGACAGGGCATAGGTAAACACTGGAACCACTCTGTTAGTACAACTGTATTCTCTCATCCTTGCAGCCCCAGAGGACCTAGTGATGAGTCAACAAACCTACCATTACAGGGAGCTCCCAGGTCTTCAAGTCCAGCTTGTCAGGAGAATTGTCCAGAATGCTTGAACCTTTCTGCAAACTAAGGAGATAAGCTAGAGTGTGGGCCGGGGGAAGGAGAGGACCAGGCTACAATTTTAAGAAAGAAAAGAGCCAGGCCCAGCCCCAGTGGCCTAGTGGTTAAATTCAGTGTGCTCTACTTCAGCGGCCTGGGTTCAGTTCCCAGGCGTGGACCCACACCACTTTCTTGCTAATGCCTTAAAATCCCCGATTCTCTTTCAGTGCCTCTTATTTTTGTATATGGCAGTGGCTCACATACAAAAAGAGGAAGATTGGCAACAGATGTTAGCTCAGGGTGAATTTTCCTCAGCAAAAAAAAAAAAAAAAGAGCCTTTCAGTTTAAACTGGTGAACTGAGTACAATATCCCTCTCCTCTCTCATCCAAGGGCCCACTGAAATACTGAAAAAGATATTTTGAGAAAGAATGAAATAATAACAGCAGTACAAAAATAAGAAAGGCAGCCATCAGCAGATGAGAAATCTTGAGAACTCCTAGAGAGCAGAAAGCATTAGAATGGGATTGACAAAGAGCAAGCTAAGGAAACTACAGCTTAAACACTTCAGGGAGACATAGGTCTTGAAAAGAAGTTCCATGGAAGCTTCAAACTGGATGGCAACAGATAGAAAGTGCAGAAGTCCACCCCAGACAATCATTAGGGTAATTCCTTAACAAACAGCATTCTGAGCTGCCAAGAAAGTTGGGACCTCCAGTGCTCTCCACCTAAACAAATTCAGCTTTTTCCTCCAGCTAAACATGGAAAACTGATCTAGAAAAGAAAAGGAAAAAAAAAAAAAAAGAAAAGAAAAGAGTGCTTGGTAATTAAAGTATGATTACAGGGGGAAAAAATCCAATAGAAGGATTGAATCTATTAGAATGTACACAGGCAAAGATTAAATTTGTGATCTGGAAGTAAAGGAGAACTTTCAGAATAAAGAGCAAATAGATAAAAATATGGAAATATGAGAGAAAAGATAAGTCTCATGGATGATAGATTCAGGTAGTCCAATATTCCTTTAACAGGAATTCCAAAAGGAGAAAAAGATATAAGGAAGGTGAGGAAATCATCAAAGATATTAGAGAAAGTGTCCTTGAGCCAAAGAGACCCAAGTCTTCAGATTCAAAGGGCCAACTGACTGCTGTGCAGAATGAACCAACAAAGACCCAACTTAGTTACACGCTTGTGAAATTTCAGACTTCAAGAAATTTTGAAAGTTTCTAGTGAGGGAGAAAATGTACATAAAGAGGACAGAGAATTAACCTTACATCAAACTCCATCAACAATACTAGTTGCTGGAAAACAATGAGGTAGTATCTTCAAACTCCTCAGGGAGAGAATATTTTGAACTCTGAGTTCTACAGTTAAAAATCATTCCAAATACGATATTCAGACCCAAAATAGACTCGAACAGTTTACAACACTCGTCCTTTCTGAAAAAATTACTTCATGTGTTTGCTCACACAAATGAAAAGAATCCGAGAAAAATCTGTGTCGGTTACACGAAACCCTGGCAGGCGATTTATGAATGAGATGCTCCGCGTTCTTCTGCTGATCATTTGCTCTTTTTTTCTACCCCAGTGCTGGCTGAGCGACCAGTCACCAAACCCCAACTCAGACTTTGGGCTTATTCCTTTCTTGAATCACTCCAACCCTACACAGATTATTTCCCTTTTTGTCATACTTTAGGTGCTGGTGTACTATGAAACCCTAGTTATCCAGAGGCTCTCTGGAAAATTGAACTTTTCTTGCTAATGCCTTAAAATCCCCGATTCTCTTTCAGTGCCTCTTATTTTAAAAATAGTTTTCTGGTGCGGACTGAGGCACTGCTCATCAAGCCATGCTGCGGCAGTGTCCCATATAAAGTAGAGGAAGATGGGCACGGATGTTAGCCCAGGGCCAATCTTCCTCAACAAAAAGAGGAGGTGTGGCAACAGATGTTAGCTCAGGGCTAATCTTCCTCACAAAAAAAAAAAAAAAAGGAATGATATAAAATTTCTGTGTTTAAAGGAGCTTGTTCCGGGCCTGCCCGGTGGTGCAAGCGGTTAAGAGCGCACCCTCTGCTGCGGCGGCCCGGGGTTCGCAGGTTTGGATCCCGGGCGCGCACCGACGCACTGCTTGTCAAGCCATGCTGTGGCGGTGTCCCATATATAGTCGAGGAAGATGGGCATGGATGTTAGCCCAGGGCCAGTCTTCCTCAGCAAAAAAAAAAAAAAAAAAGAGGAGGATTGGCAGATGTTAGCACAGGGCTGATCTCCTCAAAAAAATAAATAAATAAAAATAAATGAGCTTGTTCCTTTAAACATCCATTGTGTTAATGGATGATGGTGGGTATCAAACACTACTAGATTCCTCTGTATACATTTAAAAGAATAATTTAACAGTTTCAGTGTGTGTGTGTCACACACATACATATACATACACAAATCTGGATCTATATATATATTTGTGTTAAGGCTCTATAGTTTAGCATCTATAGTTTATATAAATATATTTATATTTTATATTGTATTATATGCAATAAATGTACTATTTACATATGTATACAAAATATACATATATATTGTTTATATAATATATAATATATTGTTAATAGGAATATACATATATGTATATATACACATATATTTCTATACATATGTGTGTATTTACATACACCTCGACATACATGTTAAGGCTTTATATTTAGGTGTGTATACTTTAACATATATACACATATACATATACATGCATACATGCACATATGCACATCTATATTTATGCTAGGCTTTATATCATATATAAATACATATACATATTATGCATATATATATAGCTTATATATATATAATAAAGCCTCAAAATGAATATACTCTGTGGCAAGATTACACAATTATATACAATTACCAAAATTCATCAAATTGTACACTTTGACAGATTTTACTGTACGTAAACTAAACAAAGAGAGGAAAACCCTCCCCATTAAAACATGAATAGAAAAAAAAGCAAAAAAATAGGAATATAGGGATATTTTCTCAGTATGATTGATAAATAAATATCTTGTGTGTGTGAATAAGGGCTTAACACACACACTTATACACACATACATATGTGTATATGTATGTCCAACAATTATTTTTTAAAGTCAATATTGACAATACACTGTAAAATAAATTCTTTACAACTATTTAAACTTAAAATAAAATTTTAGATATAGACTGTAAATGTGTGAGGGGGCATGTAATTTTACAAAATTCCTCTGGAGGACATGCAAGCCAAAAAGTTTGAAGACCACTGGACACCAATACAGGATAACACATATGGGTGAATCCAATATAGTAGGAACTGAGAGAACAAAGCAACAACTAGCACATTTTTGTTACTAGGATATGGGCAAACTAAATTACATGATGTCATGTTTATGTATGTGGTAGCTATAAAAAGTTTAAAAGCAGCTCTCTGTTCTGCTTCCCGGCGGCAGGCGCAGGCACACGTTGAGGAAAAGAGGTGACAGGACATGTGTGCAATTAGACTTGCTGAGGTGTCACTGGATTGAATCTGGTAAAATGACACTCAGATCCGGCTAGAAGCCCACAGGAAAGTAAGTGAATCTGCTGTAAGCCCAGGTCACAACGCCTCATCGCAGGATCCACTCCTCAACTACTTAGAACAAGGCCTCATCATAACTTTACTTTGGGAGGAGAAATCAGTTCAGTTAAACTCTAACCAAGCACAGGAATCTTTTTATCATTGAGGTTTAATCAGCTTTTTCTTTCCAATTACACTGGAAACCAATTTATTGTGTTCCTAGAGTGCCATATTACATTATTTATAAATGCAGACAATTCAAAAGCAGTAAAATGCTTGGCTCTGGCCCTCGCTAAACTTGCCATCTAATTGGGAGGACAACATCCAAATTAAAACAACTGAAGAGCAATTCAAAGCAACATGTAAGAAATTCATAATAACCCCCCAAGAGAAGCAAGTACTCTCACACTTTCCTGGTGGAAGTACAAATCCGTACAACCCCTGTGGAAGGAATTTGGGGACAGAGATCAAAATTACAATTATCTCCTTTGACCCAGTAATTTAACTTCTGGGAATTTATCCTTCAGCCATACTTAAGAAATAACACATATACAAAGTTACTCATTGCAGTATGATTCAAAAGAACAAAAGATTAGAAAAAACTCAAATACCCTCAAATAGAGGACTGGTGAAATAAATTATGCTACATATGTACAAGGGAATATTTTGAAGGTATAAAAATGCATTAGGAAACTTTCAATGCACAGATATTTTTAAAAATCTCCAAGATATATTAAGTGGGGGAAAAAAAACAGCAAGGTGCAGAAAATGTGTTTACGATGCATCCTTTTGTTTACAAGGAGGGAAAAACAAGAATACAGAATATATCTGTATTGCTTTAATATTCATGAGTAAACTCTAGATGAATGCACACAAAAACTAAAAGCTGATTACCTGCAGTGAGTTGCGGGAGGGTAAAAACAGGATGGAAGGAGACGGGGCAGCAGGGAGACTTTCGCTGTATAAAATGCATAGATATACTTTGAATCATGTGAGTGTCTTCCTATTCAAAACAATCAAGAAAAGAACAGTGAAAAACATCCCCCCAGGAGGCCTAGCATAACGATGAGGAAGCTGGTTTCTACAGAATGCTTCCTTGCCCTGTGTCAGCGTGGACGTAGTTTGGCCAGCCCAGTGGACAAGTAGGGAAAATGAATGAGACTGGAGAGCAGATGGCTTCTGCACTGTCAGCACTGGGCTGTTTCTACCGGTGCCATCACGTCCGAGGGCTTCTGAGCCACTGCCCAGCTGAAATGCCCCCCTGCCAGGTGCCTCTCCTTCACCAGAGCCTGGAGCCCCTTCCTCCCACCTCCCCTGTTGCCAGGATGCTCATGACCAACCATCCTCACCAGTTACCAGAATCCTTAAGCAGCTGGCTTTAATTTTTACGATGGGAGGGCAGAAGGGGGAGGGCAGGGTTGACTAAGCAAACTTCTACGAAGGGAGGAGTGAAGTACAGGAGGTCAAAGAGTCTGGGACAGATGCCTGGCTGGCTGCCAAGTCAAGCTTGGAAACTACTCCCCCAAAATACCACAGAGAAATCTGCCCAAATGTGAATGCTGCTGGCTTCAAGTTGTGTAAACAGGGGTAATTCTTTCTAGTCTTTATGCTATCATGTGCTTTCCAATTTTTTTTAATGAGTATTGATGATTCTTAAAAACCAAAAAAATATTGCATACAATGTGAAATATGTATATATTAAAAACCAAACCAAAACACTATTCTTACGTAATCCAGAAACTGTGCAAGATAAAGAAAGGAAGCTCAGGTGGGCAGCATAAGAATTTTATAGGCATAAACAATAAAAATAAGAACACTATAATTTTTAAAAATTTCCTATAATGCTGAGGATGTCACCTGGTCAGCGCTACCTTCCTAGTCAGGCTGGCCAGAGTGGAACTGTCCACGGTTCCAGGGCTGGAAAGGGCAGTCATTAAAGAGATGCCTGCATTAGGGCATGCTCTCTAGCCAACCCCTCCCCACTGTCTTCCTCTCACTAGGTTTGAAACTCAGTATCTAGCACTTAAACCACTCTCCTCCCTCCACTCTCTAAACCCAAATGATGATGATCGTCCTATTCATCTCAGAAACTTAACAAATAGGGCCAGCCCCGTGGCTTAGCGGTTAAGTTCAGGTCCCGGGTGCACTGCTTGTCCGGCCATGCTGTGGCGGCGTCCCACAGACAGCAACTAAAAGGATGTTCAACTATGACATACAACTATCTACTGGGGCTTTGGGGAGAAAAAAAGGGGAAAAAAAAAAAGGAGGAGGATTGGGAATAGATGTTAGCTCAGGGCCAGTCTTCCTCAGCAAAAAGAGGAGGATTGGCATGGATGTTAGCTCAGGGCTGATCTTCCTCACACACACAAAAAAGAAACTTAACAAATATATTTTGATACTTGGTCAATTTTTTTCTCAGCTCCTTAGTAAACTTGGGAAAAGCAAGCTAATATTCAAATTACTTGAGTAGGTTTGGGCATAGTTGAGGCTAACAAAGCTTCTCATCGTTTAACAAGCAGTTTACTTAAAGGAAAGTCAGTAAAGTCAGATGCAAAATCAAGCCCCTTGATGCTTGAAAAGAATATAGTGGACCTGATATTTATTTGCAAGGAATCTATCCGAAAACCTTCCTGAATCCCAGACTTGGGAACAGCACTATCACACAAAACTTCCCCCTTTATCAGTCAGGACTCCTTTGATTGTAAATGATAGAAACTCAAACGACAGAAAGTGGAGTGTACTGGAGGACAGAATTCAAGGAATGACTGGACAACCTAACCTAGGAAAACACAAGAGTGCAGTAGGCTTCCACAAAAACAGGACCCAGGGACACACACACCACCAGGACTCTGTCCATCTCTCATTTATGCTTCTCACTGCAAGCCATTTTCATTGCCTTCTTCAATGACAGGAAATACGGCCATTGAGAGGTCAAGAATTACCACAGTCAAGAAATTCCTCAAGCCTTTTCTGGTTGTAAATTAAAAAATCCTGAGAAGAGTCTTTGGCCAGCAAAGGTCAGGTGTCCACCCTGGACCGATCAGCTGTAAGAACTTGGCGGTTCCTGCTAGAACCACACAGTTGAAGTGAAGCAGCAGCAGTTGTCAGAACACAGGGGCTGCTGGATGGACCAAACAAACAGAGGTCTACTATACTCCAGTAAAAAGGCATAATATAAAACTGAAAAATGTAAATGACATTTCAGACCTTTATGGGAGTCATTTTTTATTTTTTATGCACAAAGCTAGTGAGACGAAGAGGCTGGGCCTTTCCCTGGGAACTCGCAGACGCCAAGAGCTTCCCTCCTATACACCAGCCTCACAGCACACGCAATTCAAGATCATTCTACCTTAGCAAAATCCAAACTGTCATGTGTCATGGCCTTCCGACTGCTCACAGATGGTAAATTATAAATGACAAGGGTCTAGAATGCCTGAGAGAAAAGCATTTTTAATGGCAGGTGCTTCTCTGAAATGAATAGATACATTATATAGAAAGACAGAATGGTTCTCAATGAGCCTGCATCCTGACTCATCTTGACACGACCTGCTCCTTCCCACCTACTCAATCACCAACTAACTCCTACTGTTTCTATGTCAATAGCAACTCTTTGATTAGTCCCTTCCCCACGATCCACCACTCTCCTGGTTCAGGCCCCCATTATGACCAGGCTGGATCATTCTGTAAATAGTAGAGAGAGAAAAATGATGCCTAGGCCCTGGTTTGCTAAATGCCTATTGAGAATGAATGATTTTTAATCCCCAAGTATAAGATTAACGAAGACAAGAGCTTGGGTTTGGGAACCAAGGGCTCTGGTTTGAATCCAGCCCCATCACTTACTGTCTACATGACCACGGCAAGTTATTCAATCCCTCTGAGGCTGGTTTCCCTATAAAATAGTCATAATAATATTTTTCTTGCAGACTTATTGTGAAGATTAAATCAGGAGACAGATTTTAAAGTGCCCAGAACACTGAGGGAATAGTCAACATATACTGCTAATATCAGAGGCCTTGTGATAACTTCACAAAGGCCAATAAACACAAATGGGGTGCAGAGGGCCAGAAGACTAAATCTGCCCCGCCCTTGCCATCTTGCTTTGGCTTCCAAAGAAAGATCTGCCATTTTTTCCTGTTAAGTCTGAAAGGTTTGACTAAATAATAGTTTTCTCTTTACCTTGTGAAGCACTGTTTTGATACAGAACCATTATCTGAAGGAAAAGGTTTAGAGTCTTTCTTTCTTGGGACTGGGTAGAGCCAGACTCTGTGTTTAAGGAGACAGACAAGTTTGAGAATGCTAATTCCCCAAAGGTTTTAGTAAAATTTGAGTAACTTAAGTAATCTTCACATATTGTTGAACTTAATGATGGGGGGGAAGGGTGAGCTGTATGTGCCAGCAAATTTGTATGTATGAAGGATTATGACTAAATTGGGGTATGAGAACGAAGATAGGGCTGCAGAAAGTCAAACATCTGAAGTATTTTGTCCTATATTATTATGTACAGATTGTAATATGAATTTGATGATAGAAGATGGAATTAGAGAAGATACTGCAATATTGAACATGGATTCAACAATAAAATCTTCCTGAATCTTTTTTTTTAAGTCAAATTCAGTATAGGGTAAACTAATCTCATTGTCACCTACTAAGCCTGATGAGGTCAACAAAATCTGAGAATCTGTAAGCCAGACAGTTTCTTTTTTTCCTTATTCAAGGATCCTAAAAGATCATGGTTAGGGAAACCAATTCTGGTACTAAAAGTAAATAAATACTATGTTGCTTTCTCCCTTTAGAGGAAAATTTATAAGACTCAGAAAAAAGCTCTTATCTTGTATTCTAGAGACATGCTACTGTCTTCCCAGAGAGTATCAGCAAACAACAAACTTAAAATGCAATCAGTGAAAAAAATATAAAACACTGCTGAAAGAAATTGAAGAAGATCTAGATAAATGGAAAGACATCCTGTGTTCACGGATGGGAAGATTTAATATTGTTAAGATGACAATACTACCCAAAGCGATATATAGATTCAATGTAATCTCTATCAAAATCCGGAAGGTGTTTTTTGCAGAAATGGAAAAACCCATCCTAAAATTCATATGGAATTTTAAGAGACCCAGAATAGCTACAATAATCTTGAAAAAGAAGAACAAAGTTGGAGGACTCATATTGCCTGATTTCAAAACTTATTACAAGGCTACTCTAATCAACACTGTAGTACTGGCATAAGAATAGACAAACAGACCAATGGAATAAAATTTAGAGCCAAGACATAAACCACCACATCTGTGGTCAACTGATTTCAATAAGGGAGCCAAGACCACTCCATAGGGAAAGAGAGTCTCTTCAACAAACGGTGCTGGGAAAATTGAATATCTACATGCAAAAGAATGAAGTTTACCCTTACCTTATACTATATACAAAAATTAACTCAAAATGAATCGAAGTCCTAAATTTAAGAGCTAAAACTATAAAACGCTTAGAAGAAAATATAGGGGCAAATTTGCATGACTTTGGATTTGGCAACGGTTTCTTAAATATGACACCAAAGGCACAGGCAACACAAGAAAAAATAGGTAAACTGGACTTCATGAAAATTAAAAACTTCTGTGCATCAAAGGACACTACTGAGAATGAAAAGACAACTCACAGAAGGGGAGAAAATATTTGCAAATCATATATCCAATAAAGGTTTAATATCCAGAATATATAAAGCTAAAACTCAACAACACAAAAACAAATTTAAACACAAAACATAACACAAAAACCCAACTTAAAAATGGGCAAACGGAGGGGCTAGAGGGGAAGGAGGGATAAATAGGCAGGTCAGAGAGGATTTTTAGGGCAGTGAAACTATTCTACATGCTACTATAATGGTGGACACATGGCATTATACATTTGTCAAAGCCCATAGAATGTACACCAAGAATGAACTCTAATGAAAACTATGGACTTTGGGTGATGATGATGTGTCAATACAGGTTCATCAATTGTAACACATATACTACTCTGGTAGGGGATGTTGATAGTTGGAGAGGCTATGTGTGTGTCGGGGCGGGAGGCAGGGAGTATATGGGAACTCTCTGTACTTTCCACTCAATTTTGCTGTGAACTTGCAACTGCTCTAAAAAATAGTAAAGGGGAGGGCAGAAGGACAAAGGACTTGAATAGACATTTCTCCAAAAAAGATATACAAATGGCCAACAAGCACATGAAAAGATGCTCAACATCATTAGTCAATAGAGAAATGCAAATCAAAACCTTAATGAGATACCACTTCAAACCTACTAGTATGGCTATAATCAAAACAATGGAAAATAATACGTGTTGAAGAGGATGTGGAGAAATTGGAACTCTCAGACATAGCTGGTAGGAATGTAAAGTGGTGCAGCTGCTGAGGAAAATAGTCTGGCAATTCCTCAAGAAGTTAAACATAGAATTACCGTATGATCCAACAATTCCACTTCTAGGTAAACACCCAAAAGAACTGAAAACAGGGACTCAAACAGATACTTGTATACAATGTTCATTGCAGCATTATTCACAATAGCCAAAAGGGAGAAACAGCCCAAATGTCCTACATGGGATACATGGATAAATAAAATGTATATACGTACAATGGAATGGAATATTTTTCAGCCATAAAAAGGAATGAAGTTCTGATACATGCGACAACACGAATGAACCTTGAAGACATCATGCTAAGCGAAAGAAGCCAGACACAAAAGGATAATATTGTATGATTCCACTTATATAAAATATCTAAAAGAGGTAAATTCATAGAGACAGAAAGTTGAATGGTAGTTGCCAGGGACTGGAGGGAGGAAGGAAGGGGAATTACTGTTTAATGGTTAGTGAGTTTTATCATAGTAGTGATGCTTGCAGAACACTATGCATGTAATTAATGCCACTGAGTTATACACTTAAAAATGGTTAAAATGGCAGATTTTATGTTATATATACTTTATCACAATAATTTTTAAAAGCAAAAAAAAGTCATCTGTGCAAATTGATTTGTGAACATAGGAATCAGAAACTGTTGTGTAAGTTTCTTAGGAAGGATAATGTTATAACGTCTAGGCCAAAGAAAGGCATGGTGGTCTAGATAAGGCATAGGATCAGGGATACTCAGGATCAAGTATCTATTAGCGTTTTTTAAGGTACTAGATAAGCTGATTCTAAAATCCACAGGGAAAAACAAAAACAGAAGAACAACAAAAATTAATTTTAAAAAAAGACAAACAAGGAAGGCCACCTCTCCCTACGAGATACCAAAACATATAACAAGTTATAGTATTTAGACAGTGGGACATTAGCCCAGGAATAGACAACTAGATCAATCAACCAAAGAAGCCCCAAAACAAAGCCCTGACTCTATAGAAAACTGGTATCAGACAAACAGAACAAATCAGTGGAGAAAGAACAGAATATACAATAAAGGCGCTGGCCAAATCGATTATCCATATGGAAGAAAAAAAAATAGATCCTTACGTTATACCAATCACAGAATAAATTCCAGATAGGTGACATGCTTAGTGTGAAAATCAAAACACTAAAAAATTTTAGAAAGAAAATTTGGAAAAATAAGGATTAGTAAACAGAATACACAATGAACTACTTCAACCAATAAGAAAAAAGACAAACACCACAAGAGACAAAAATGCAAAGAATATGAACAGATAATTCAACAAAGAGGAGACCCAAATGGCCAATAAACATATGAAAAGATGCTCATTAGTAATCAGGAAAATACAGTTATGAGACACCATGTCACATGCATCAGATTGGAAACACATTTTAAAAGTCAGACAACAGACAGCATGATGGAAGCAAAAGCAGTCATACACACCATCAATTGGTTCAACCATTGTGGAGAGAAATTTCAACGACCCAGCAATTGCAGCTCTGGATAAACATCCTAGAGAAACTCCTGCACATGAGTACAAGGACACGGCAACAAGAATGTCCCTCAGAGCATCATGTGTGAGGGTATTTATCCATGCGTGTATATGCACAAGTGACAGGATGGAAGCATGTACTGTAATAATTCAGGACAGTGGTGCCTCTGGAAGGGAGGGAGCGGGGAGAGTGAAACTGGGGAGAGGTACACAGGGGGTTTCAGCTACATCTATTATTTTTTAACTTAAAGTAAAAGGATCTACAGCAAAAGACAAAATGTTAAGAGTTGACAAAGCTAAGTAGGGGGTCCATGATGTTCTTTATACTTTTCTGAATATGTGAAATATTTCATAATAATAATTTTAAAAATTCTAGCAGTACTTATTCAGCATTACTTTGGAGGACATGAACATTCCAGACAGTTGGGCAACTGCAGAACAGCAGAGGAGGAAGGAGATTTAGGCCTGGAGGAGCTGCATCTTTCCTCAAGACTCCAATCCGGGAAATGAAGAGGATGCGACACGGTGAGATGTATACAGGAGGCATCAACTCTTTGTTTCCTTCCCCTTAGCCTGCTGGGATGACCAGCACCCAGGGAAGCCCCCGGGAGTCTCCCCAGACCCCCTCTCTGCAGGCCGTCTTAAGGCTGCACCCTGACTTCTCCCTCTCACTGTGACCTCTTTTCTCCACACTGAGGAAACTCAGCTGCGATTCCCAACTGACTCATAGAAACTCTCTAAGCAGAGCTGTCATTTATGCCTTCTCTGATCATTTCCTACAGAGATAATTAAGTATTTTAACACAAAATGAGGAAAACTCAAATTTCTTTCCCTCATAGTTTCTACTGCAGAGCAAAAAGTGTTGGCAAGAATGTCAAGAAAGAACCGTAAGCAAAACTGACAGCTCACCAAGGGAAGGTAGGAAGGTGTGGTGCTTAACTGTGAGCTTTAGGGTCAGACACCCTGGGTTGAATACCAGCTCCTCCACTTATCTGCCGACTTAATTTACATAAGCTCTCTGAGGCTCGGTTTCCATACCATCAAGTAACAACAATAATCCCTACCTCACAGCGTTAGTGAGAACATAAGATTATATATGAAAATCACTTACACAGTGGCTGGTACATCACGCATTAATAGTAATAGTGATAATGGTCATCCTCATTATCAGGAACCAGCGACTGGACTACACTGTATTTAATCTTTGCATCTGCCAGAATGTAAGCTCCATGATAACAGGGACGTCTGTTTTGTTCACTGATGTAACCCAGGCACCTAGAACACTGTCTGGCCCATAGTAACCACTCAGTAAATGTTTGTTGAATGAATAAAGGTGAATCTCAGTATTTGGCACATATTAGGTACTTAACGGTTACTATTTATTGAGAGAGTTTACTATGTCCTGGGCGTTATACATTTTGTGTCTTACTTAACCTTTACAACAACAATGTATTTTACTACTCATTTTATAAATGAGGAAACTGAGGCCCAGAGAAATTAACTTCCCTAAGCTCACAGAGTTAAATGGGAGAGCCAGGATTTGAATCTAGGTTGTCAGTTTTCAGATATTTGTTGAATTAATTGATAAGTAATGGCTCAGAATTAATTTGACAATTTAGTGAATGTTCACAGTAGTTAGGGTGAGAGTGACATCTTACCCTGGGTGGCCTGGTGAATTATTACTAATTATACAACAAATGAATTACTGTTAATTTAGTACTTATTATGTGTACCTATGGTTTTGTGGCAGGGATTGGCCATGTTCCAGTCCTGAAGAGGAGCCCACGGATACTTTTAATATCCCTGCGGGGGTAGAATGCGGAGGGAGTTCTCCACATTTTACAGAGAGTTGCTGGACAAAAGCTGAAAAGTGAATGTCCCAAGGTCATAGAGAGAATTAGTAAATAAACTAGAAATAAAACCCCAGTCACCTGTGCTCTTCTTACAAGACTCCGACTTTACATAGCTATGGATTTGGAATCCACTGTATCTAAGAAAAAAGTGGTATCAAGGCAAGAAAGCAAAAGAAATGTTTTCCTTTTCATAAGACCTTAACTACTAACATAGTCATCTATCTACAATCAATTACTTCTGAAGAAAAAACATATAAAAAATGACATTAATAGAAACTACTTTGTCTGGAGTAGTTTTTAATTTAAAAATAACTTCATAGTAGCTTATTATAGAAAAGTTTAAAACACAGATGAGAAAAAAATTAATTTCATTACCACCATATAATCTTTGTGTATATCCTCCTAGTCATTTTTATATACTTTTCTTTTAGAAAAATGGTATGAAACTGTACACATTTTATAGCTTATGTTTTCCAATTAATAAATTGTAGCTATCCTTATATGTCACTAAATGCATTATTTTTAACTGAGGAATTCCACTGTATTTATATATTAAGTCCCCATGGTTGAAAATTCAAGTTGTTTCTAATTCTTCCCATTATAAACAAGGCTGAGATGAACATGTTAGCACTAAATCTTTTTGCATGTGTTTAATTGTTTCCATAGGATAGATTTCCAGAAGTAGACTTGCTGGGACAAAGGGTTACATTTGGAATTTTTTAATTTAAGCACAAACGTCTGTTTTAAATATATTTTTAACTTGTCTTTCACTTCATGTTTAGTTTCTTTTTTAGTATCCAAAACTATGACAAATACATGGCAAGCCCCTGATAGAGAATGGTTGATTGAGCATCTCCTAATATATTCCCTTTCTCTCTCTCCTTTGGAAAGAGAGAGAAACAATGCCCATGAGTGAAGAAGTACGAAGGAGTAAAGATGAATACAAAACAATAATGTTAACCCAGGGTGAGAAAGATGATTTGGCCCCACTAACAGCTAAGGAAATAAAATTCTGTCAGCAGAGGCATATGCAGAACATTGCATTAGGCACTATGGTAAGATTTAGAAGAAATGCAATACGTACATCCAGCCCTAGCCCTTGAGAAGCTTAAAATTCAGTTCAAGAGCAAAATTATAACTACATGAAAAGATTCAGAAGCATATAACAACTCCACATACAAAAGGTAGAAGGGTAGGTAATTCAATGAACTGAAATAATCAGTTAAAGCAAGGAATCATAATGAAAAGATACGTTGAACATTTTCTTTTAAATTAATGCTTGAAGAACACTTATGTACAATCTCTGAATGAGCAGTGAAGGAATTTTCTTTCAGAATAGGTGCATTAATTGGGGTTTCATAATGCTTTAGTCAACTGGTTCCACTTTTGGTTTCCTTAAAATTTCTCTAAATTGTTTATAAATTAAATGTTTTAATTTAAAAATTAAAATTAAAAAAATTTGTTAACTAAAAATTTTCCCCAATATTTGTTTTCTCATCCATACCCAAGTCTATTATAATTATTTTTAGAAAGTTACTCTTACCTAGACTTTTCCAAATCTTAACTTGGTTTTTACAGAAGCAATTCTCTTTTCAAGGTCCTATTTCAGGGCCGGCCCCGTGGCTTAGCGGTTAGGTGCACACGCTCTGCTGCTGGCGGCCCGGGTTCGGATCCCGGGCGCGCACCGACGCACCGCTTCTCCGGCCATGCTGGGGCCGCGTCCCACATACAGCAGCTGGAAGGATGGGCAGCTATGACGTGCAACTGTCTGCTGGGGCTTTGGAGGGAAATAAAATAAATAAATAAAATCTTAAAAAAAAAAAAAGGTCGAGAGTGACGTCAGCATCATGGCGGAGTGAGCTTTCCCGTGAATTCTTCCCCCACAAAATACAACAAACTAACAGCCACAGACCAACAACGGAATCCCAGACAGTCAAAAGCTGGAGCGGAGGGATCCACACTGCCGCACATCTGAGAGCGAAACGTGCTGGGCCCCCGGAGGAAGTGGGGAGAGGTAAGGAGAACTCCGCTCCCTCCCCATCAGATCAGCGATCCGTCCCCGCGGCTCCCAGAGAGGGGGGAGGGGCGGCCCTCGGCGGGAAACTGTAGCTCTTCGGGCTCTCTCAGCCAGTGGGAAACTCCCGCACAGAGGGCTCAGAGGAGCCACAGGGCTACCATCAACATCTGAGCAACCCAGAGAGTGGATAAAGAGGGGCAAACGAGAAGCCTCCCACGTCAGGGACCCAGAGGGCAAAAGAGAGAGCTCCCCCCTCCCCGCAACCCGGAGTCTGCAGCTCGACCAGATCTAGCGGTCCGAGGCAGACCTGAATAAACTGGACTGGACCCGTGGATCGCAGTGGGGAAAAGAAACAAAACAAAACAAAACAAAACTGCGGATCGCAGCAGAAAAACTGGGGCAGAGCGCAGGGGGCTTAGACTACACAGCCCTTTACCACCACACAGTGGCGGCAGGTGGAAATTGCAACCAGAGACTTCCAGGATGAGGAAAATCAAAACCAACACAGGAACCACAATGCAAAAATATATGAAACCACCAGACCAGAAACAAAATGACAAGCACCCAGAAATCAACCCCGAAGACACAGAAATCCATAAACTAAATGACAGAGATTTCAAAATAGCTATCATAAAAACACTCAACGAAATACGAGACAACACAGACAAACAATTAAATGAGATTAGGAGTTTCTTCACAAAAGAGATTGAAATCATAAAGAAAAACCTATCAGGGCTGATGGAGATGAAGAACACAATGGAGGAGATAAAGGAGAATCTGGAATCTTTAAAGAACAGAGCTGACAATATGGAGGAAAGAATTAGTACTTTAGAGGATAGGAATACAGATATACTCCAGATGGAAGAAGAGAGAGAACTAAGACTAAAAAGATATGAAGAAAGACTCCGAGAAATATCGGACTCTATTAGAAAATGGAACATAAGAATTATAGGTATTCCTGAGGGAGAGGAGAGGGAAAGAGGAACAGAGAGCCTATTCAAGGAAATAATAGCTGAAAATTTCCCAAATCTGGGGAAGGAGCAGGAAATACCAGTAAGCGAAGCCAACAGGACTCCTATATATATTAACAGACAAAGGCCTTCACCACGACACCTAGTGGTAAGGCTAGCCAGGGTCAACGACAAAGAAACAATATTAAGGGCAGCTAGACAAAAACAAAAAATAACGTACAAAGGAACTCCCATCAGGCTCTCAGCGGATTTCTCAACAGAAACTTTTCAGGCTAGAAGAGACTGGAATGATGTATTCAAAATACTAAAAGACAAAAACTTTCAGCCAAGAATACTCTATCCAGCAAAAATATCCTTCAAATATGATGGAGAAATAGTAACTCTCCCAGATAAACAAAAGCTAAGGGAGTTCATGGCCACGAGACCGCCACTACAAGAAATACTCAAGAAGGCCCTCAGGCCTGAAAACAAGAAGAGAAAGGGAACACAAAGCTTGGAGTAAGGAGAAAAGTAGGTAGACAAAATCAGAGAAATAGTAGATCTTTACCGGAATAGGTTAGCAACCACTTAAATACTAAACTCAAAGATCAAAGGAAGAAATTCACCAAAAATAAATTTAACCTCATCACTGTAAACACACAGCCACAACACAAGATAGAATAAGGTATAACAAGAGCAACTTAGAAGGGGAAGAGGAAAGTGACTGAATTGACTTAGTATAAGGAAATAGGAGGCTATCAGATAACGGACTATCTCATACAGAAGATTTTTCGCCCAAACCTCAAGGTAACCACTAAACAAATAATCAAATTAAAACCACATATGATAAACAAAGAGAAAACTAGAAGAATCATAAGACAGAACAACCAAACTGAATTGGCAGTCCAAAACAAATGGGACAAGAAACAAAGGAAATGCAAAAGAACCAGAAAATAAGTGACAAAACAGCAACATTCAACCCTCATATTTCAATAATTACCCTAAATGTAAATGGATTGAAATCTCCAATCAAAAGATACAGAGTGGCAGGATGGATTAAAAAGCAAGACCCAACAATATGCTGCCTTCAGGAAACACATCTTAGCACTAAAGACAAGCACAGGCTCAGAGTGAAAGGATGGAAGACAATACTCCAAGCTAATGGCAAACAAAAGAAAGCAGGTGTTGCCATACTCATATCAGACAAAGTAGACTTCAAGATAAAACAGGTTAAGAAAGACAAAGAAGGGAAATATATAATGATAAAAGGGACACTCCATCAAGAAGACATATCACTTATAAATATATATGCACCCAACATAGGAGCACCAATGTACATAAAACAACTATTAACAAACCTAAAAGGAGAAATCAACAACAACACAATAATAGTAGGGGATCTTAACACCCCACTTACAGCAATGGATAGATCATCCAGACAAAAAGTTAATAAAGAAATATTAGACTTAAATGAAAAACTGGACGAGATGGACCTAGTAGACATATACAGAGCACTCCACCCAAAAACAGCTGACTACACATTCTTCTCAAGCGCGCATGGAACATTCTCTAGGATAGACCATATGTTGGGAAACAAAGCAAGCCTCAATAAATTTAAGAAGATTGAAATCATAACAAGCATCTTTTCAGACCATAAGGCTATGAAACTGGAAATGAACCAGGAAAAAAAAACTGGGAAAGTGACAAAAATGTGGAGATTAAACAACATGCTACTGAACAACCAATGGATCATTGATGAAATTAAAGGAGAAATCAAAAACTATCTGGAAACAAACGAAAATGATAACATGCCATATCAAACCATATGGGACGCAGCAAAAGCGGTCATGAGAGGGAAACTCATAGCAATACAAGCCCACCTTAACAAACAAGAAAAAGCCCTAATAGGCAACCTTAAATTACACCTAACAGAACTAGAAAAAGAAGAACAAACAAAGCCCAAAGCCAGCAGAAGGAGAGAAATAATAAAAATCAGAGCAGAAATAAATGATATTGAGACCAAAAAAACAGTAGAAAGGATTAATGAAACAAAGAGTTGGTTCTTCGAGAAGATAAACAAAATAGACAAACCCTTAGCCAGGCTAACTAAGAAAAAAAGAGAAAAGGCTCAAGTAAATAAAATTAGAAATGAAAGAGGAGAAATTACAACGGATACCATGGAAATACAGAGGATTATAAGAGAATACTATGAGAAATTATATGCCAACAAATTGGACAATCTAGAAGAAATGGATAAATTCTTAGACTTATACAACCTCCCAAAATTGAACCAAGAAGAAATGGAGAATCTGAATAGACCAATCACAAGTAAAGAGATTGAAATAGTAATCAAAAACCTCCCAAAAAATAAAAGTCCAGGACCAGATGGCTTCTCCAGTGAATTTTACCAAACATTCAAAGAAGATTTAATACCCATCCTCCTCAAACTATTCCAAAAAATAGAGGAAGATGGAACACTTCCTGAATCATTCTATGAGGCCAACATCACCCTGATACCGAAACCAGACAAAGACAATACAAAGAAAGAAAATTACAGGCCAATATCGCTGATGAACATTGATGCAAAAATCCTCAACAAAATATTGGCAAACCGAATACAACAATATATTAAAAAGATCATACACCATGATCAAGTGGGATTTATACCAGAGACGCAGGGATGGTTCAACATCCGCAAATCAATCAACGTGATACATCACATCAACAAAACAAAGAATAAAAACCACATGATCATCTCAATAGACGCAGAGAAGGCATTTGACAAGATACAACATCCATTTATGATAAAAACTCTCAATAAAATGGGAATAGAAGGAAAGTACCTCAACATAATAAAGGCCATATATGACAAACCCACAGCTAACATCATACTCAACGGGGAAAGACTGAAAGCCATTCCTCTGAGAACAGGAACGAGGCAGGGCTGCCCACTCTCACCACTCCTGTTCAACATAGTACTGGAGGTTTTGGCCAGAGCAATTAGGCAAGAAAAAGGAATAAAAGGAATCCAAATAGGTAACGAAGAAGTGAAACTCTCACTATTTGCAGATGACATGATTGTATATATAGAAAACCCTAAAGAATCTGTTGGAAAACTGTTAGAAACAATCAACAACTACAGCAAAGTTGCAGGGTACAAAATCAATCTACAAAAATCAGTTGCATTTCTATATGCTAATAATGAACTAACAGAAAGAGAGCTCAAAAAGATAATACCATTTACAATTGCATCAAAAAGAATAAAATACCTAGGAATAAATCTTACCAAGGAGGTGAAGGACCTATACAATGAGAACTACAAGACATTATTGAGGGAAATCTACGATGACATAAAGAAATGGAAAGATATCCCATGCACGTGGATTGGAAGAATAAACATAGTTAAAATGTCTATATTACCTAAAGCAATCTACAGATTCAGTGCAATCCCAATCAGAATCCCAATGACATTCTTCACAGAAATAGAAAAAAGAATACTAAAATTTATATGGGGCAACAAAAGACCCCGAATAGCTAAAGAAATCCTAAAGAAAAAGAACAAAGCAGGAAGCATCACAATATCTGACTTCAAAACATACTACAAAGCAATAGTAATCAAAACAGCATGGTACTGGTACAAAAACAGACACACAGATCAATGGAACAGAATTGAAAGCCCAGAAATAAAACCACACATATACGGACAGCTAATTTTCGACAAAGGTGCTAAGGACATGCAATGGAGAAAGGAAAGTCTCTTCAATAAATGGTGTTGGGAAAACTGGACAGCCACATGCAAAAGAATGAAAGTGGACCATGTGCTATCGCCATTCACAAAAATTAACTCAAAATGGATCAAAGACCTGAAGGTGAGACCTGAAACTATAAAACTCATAGAAGAAAATATAGGCAACACACTATTTGACATTGGGTTTAAAGGAATCTTTTTGGATGACATGCCTACCCAGACTAGGGAAACTAAAGAAAAAATAAACAAGTGGGACTTTATCAGACTAAAGAGCTTTTATAAGACAAATGAAATCAGAATCAAGATGAACAAACAACCAACCAGCTGGGAGAGAATATTTGCAAAACATACATCTGACAAGGGGTTGATCTCCATAATATATAAAGAACTCACACAATTGAACAACAAAAAAACAAACAACCCGATCAAAAAATGGGCAGAGGAAATGAACAGACACTTCTCCAAGGAAGATATACAGATGGCCAATAGGCACATGAAAAGATGCTCAACATCACTAATCATCAGGGAAATGCAAATCAAAACAACACTAAGATACCACCTCACGCCCGTTAGAATGGCTATAATCACCAAGACAAAAAACAACAAATGTTGGAGAGGATGTGGAGAAACAGGAACCCTCATACACAGCTGGTGGGAATGCAAATTGGTGCAGCCTCTATGGAAAACGGTATGGAGATTCCTCAAAGAATTAAAAATAGAGATGCCCTATGATCCAGCCATCCCACTACTGGGAATCTATCCAACGCACCTGAAATCAACAATCCAAAGAGGCTTATGCACCCCTATGTTCATTGCAGCATTATTCACCATAGCCAAGAAGTGGAAGCAACCTAAGTGTCCCTCGACTGACGATTGGATTAAGAAAATGTGGTATATATATACAATGGAATACTACTCAGCCATAAAAAAAGACAAAATCGTCCCATTTGCAACAACATGGATGGGCCTGGAGCGTATTATGTTAAGTGAAATAAGCCAGAAAGAGAAAGACAAACACTGTATGATCTCACTCATATGTGGAATATAAACCAACACATGGACAGAGAAAACTGGACTGTGGTTACCTGGGAAGTGGGGGTGGGGGGTGGGCACAAGGGGTGAAGGGAGTCATATATGGGGTGATGGACAAACAAAAATGTACAACCCAAAATTTCACAATGTTAGAAACCATTAAAATATCAATAAAAATCAAAAAAAAAAAAAAAAAGGCAAGCTCTACATATTAATATAACTTTTTAAATTAAAATTTAAAGTTGAAAAAAAAAAAAAAAAGGTCCTATTTCATAATGGACGTCAGTCAGTAAGCCTCAGAGAGGGAATGGAGAAGAGCAGTTCATACAAAGGATGAAACAGAAGTCTGTTACTTCTTTTACACAGCATGAGTGTTCCTCAGATGAAATCCAGATGGCATCAACTCAATAATTACCCTTCTGAGATAAAATAGTGCAACTACTGAATCAAATGTGTAACTTCTGGTTCTTTGTGGCAGTGTGTTGGAGAGCCCGTGGCAGGCAACATCAACCCTATCTGGGAGGGCAGAACTCTAGAGGATACTTAGGCATCTACAGACAAGGGAGTGATTTTCATCCTGAAAAACTGTTAGAATCTATTGAGATGTTCAGGATCGGTAAGTACATTTTAAAAAGTAAGACATGTGAGGCTATAGGCCATAAGGTTCCTTTGAATTAATATAAAAATCATACTACACTAGTCCATTAAAATGCTGATATGATGGTGAAGGGGAAGCCACTCTGGACTGAAAGTCATGAGCTCTGAGTTCTAGTCCAATTACACAACCGTAAATAGCTCTGTGGTTTGTGCAAGTCACAGAGTCCCTCTGAGCTCCCTCTCCCTAATCTGTCAAATGAAGTGAATTAGCGCTAGATGATTGCTAAGATCCTCTTCAATTCTAAAACTCTAAACTATTCTTTAAGAAGGACTGATAAACATATAAAAATGAAAAGCAGTAGACATTATATTTCAGATTTTCCAGTAGCTTACTGAATCAATTTAGATTCTGAAATCTAGAAGAGAACTGGAAAATCTCCTAGTAGAATCACATCTCATTTTATTTTACAATTCAACAAATACTTACTGAGTGTCTACTCTGTGATGCTGGGGATATTTCACAAAACAAGGAAAATATCTGCCTTATAGTCTTCTGAGGGATAGAGACAATTTAACAAGCAATTACAATAAAGTGTGATAATTGCAAAGATAAAAAAATGTAGAATGTTCTAACAGAAAGAGTATGTACATAATGCAGTTTGGAAGGCTTTTTTCAATACAGTTATATCTAACGTGAGACCGGAAAGGATAAGTGGAAGTTCATTAGAAGGGGGCTCAGGAGGGAACTGGTCCAGGTGGAGGGAGCACTATGTGAAAAGGTGCAGAGCTGGGAGAGAGTTGGCTAACCTGGCACCTGTGGCTGAACTGCCTAGAACAAGGGATGAAATGAAAAGCGAAAAGAGAAGTAAGCAGGAGCTGCATCATGCAAGGCCTTACAGAACATAACAAGGAGCTTTGCCTTTAGCTTCCTACCAATGCAGGGTCATCAAAGATTTGTGTGCACAAGTGATAGGATCAGATCAACATTTTCTGAAGATTACCCTGGCTGTGATGTGAAAAACAGACTGGATGGCAGCAAGACCTGAGACAGAAAATCACTGGGAGGCTGTTGCAGGAATTGAGACCAAAGATGGTGACCTGAACTAAAACACTGGCAGCAGGGATGGGGAGATAGAAGTTGGGACAGGACTTGGTGATTAAGCAGATGTGGGGGAAGAGGAGTCAAAAATGATTCCTAGACTTCCAGCTTAAGAAACTGGGTAGAAATTTTTCCATTGTGTTTGCTAAGAGGATTGGATATAAGCCTGGAGTTGCTGGCAGGCATTTTGCCATCATTTGGAAAGAGGCTGCCTGAGAATGGAGCCAACGCAGAAGAAAATAAAGCTAAGAGAGAAAGAGAGTGAGGCTGTTTGTGATGTCCTTATTTTACATCTCTGAACCAGCTATCCCAGATCCACCACTGGACTTTTCCGGCACATGAATCAATGCACATCCTTTGTTGTAGTTTTGGTGGTATTTTGGTTGGTTAGTTGTTTAGTTCAGTTTGAGTTGGGGTTCTGTCACGTGGAACCAAAAGAATCCTGGGAAGAGTGGGGACAGCAGGAGTAGAGAGCCCCAGGTAGAATTACTATTGAAGAAGTGACACAAGAAGATGAGCCCAAGAAGAAAGCGAGAGGAAAAGGAGGAACCTGGGCAAGTACAGGGCCAAGAGAAGAGAATTTTTCAAGGAGAAGCATGCGGTCAGTAAAGTCAAAGGCCATTGAGAGATAAGTAAGACAAGGACTAAGACACACGCACTGGATTTAGCAAAAAGGCAGTAGCTGGTGGTGTGAGGTTCAGTGGAGTGATGAGAGTACAAGCCAGACTGAAGGGAGCTGAGTTGAGGTGAGAAGAGAAACAATTCTAAATCAAGAAGCTGAGTTGTGAAGGGGAGGGTTACCAGAGGGAGATGTTTTCAGATGGATGAGACGAGAGACTGTGTAAAGGCTGCAAGAAGAGGGAATAATCAATTGAGAGAGGTCCCTGAGAGGGAGGAGGGAGAAGGTCCAGGGCACAGGCCAAGGCACAGATTTAAAGCTTGGCCCTAATTCAAGGGAAGGATCTCTCTTCAGTTGGAACTGGACAGAAAGAGAGAAGGACACATGCAGAATCAACTAGACATGTTAGCATGGCAGCAGGAACTCAATGGCATTACTGTCTGACAGCCTCTATCTTCCCCATAAAGTAGCGGGCAGGGTCCTTTGCTGAGAGTGAGGAGCACCCGGGGGGTGGGAGATTTAAGGAGAATGGAGGCTGTTTGAAAACTTCCTGTGGAGAATAGGAGAAAGAGACTGGGAAAATCCAGAAGAATTGACTGGAAGCTGTGAAGGCCCACTTGATGACAGAGACCACTCCATAGTTTTACCAAAATCTGCTAAGTCAAAGAAAGGATGGAATCTGAAAGTAAATGTTTGATTATAGTGAGACAACTGACTTAAAAGGTCTCTTTTATAAATAAAAAGATGTTAGTACTGGGATATTTTTCATTACTGATCTAAAAGGGGAACTTTTAAGTTTGCTGATATGACACTCAGCTTTTCTGCATAGTAAACTGCCATAAACTCTTTATCTGATGGAGATAAACCACACAAAGATCTCACAAAATGGTGTGACAGAGCCCAAAGTGGCCAATAAGATTCAGCAGGCTAGAATATGATAATGAATCTGGGTTAAAAAAAACCTCAAACTGTGGCTGTAAAATAAAAATTTTGAGATCTCAGTGACCACCCAATTAAGAAATCAAAGTTACCAGCAACAATTCTCTTAACAGCAGATATAACCCTTGGGTTGAGCAAATACCAAACACCACAAGGCAACTAGATGAGGTCCTTCCCAGGGCCAAGACTCCTAAGTTTCCACTGGGTGTGATAAGAGCTTATATGAGACACCTGTATCTGAAGGACCTCATCTACCGGCCACGTTAGCCGTCTCTGTTTTCAAGTTCTAACCTTATATTTAGTTTCATCATCAACAAAGTTTTGGGACCATCTTTTCTCAGCCCTTCCTGAATCATCTTCTCTGAATTACAATGCAGTCTTGTGATATCTATCTTCAGAGAGGTATGATACGAATATTCTGTTTCAGTAGGGCTTTTTGTCTTTTATAGCCGAGGGTCTCTCCTACGGACTTATTCAATATTCTTCACAAAGGAAAAACAAACAAAAACAAAAAGGCAGGAACTTTGCCACCAGAGGTCTTCCTTGTTTCGGTTTTCATTTATCTGCCTCATTTCTTACCTGTCACTTCCAGGTTCTTGAGCTGGAAACTTCAGTACTCCTGGCCCTTCAGAGTACTCTGATTCTCCTTCTCAGCCTCCACACGTTTAGGTTACCATGTCCCAGGAGCAAGCTGACGCGCTAAGATTACAACATTATCCCTAACCTTGAAGGAGTCACAGACTTAGTGAACAATGCCAAAACAGAGTGACAGGTGCTGTGACAAGAGGCAGAAGGGGCAAAAAGGAAGACATGATCATTTCTTCCAGGACGGGCAGAGTCAGGAAGGCCTCACCACAGAGGTGGCATTTCAGCAGTCTTGAAGCATGAGGATTTCTCCAGGCAGTGAAGGTGCGGAAGGGTGAGAAGCAGAGGGAAAAGCAGAGGATAAAAGAGCATGAGATGGGGAACAGGCTTACTTCCCTGGGCTGTAAGTTGCATAGCCTGAGTGGAGCACAGGGTGTAGGGAGAGGTCTGAAGATGAATCTAGACAAGTGAGAAGGGACCAGACCAGACACCATATGGCTTAAGAACGGTTAAGAAGTTTGAACTGTATTCTGGCCCAGGTGTGAATCAATCATTTTTTCCCTTGGCTTAGCTTAGATAAGATTAGAATTTTTGAAAGAGAATTTTTGCTCACACACAAAGGGAAAAGCAAACAAATACAAAATGAAAAGCAAACATACAAAAGCATAAAAATGAACAGCTCACAGATTCCAGATTTCTTAGTTTGCTTCGCTAGGTCTTAGCCCCAGACTGGCTTAGCTCATAGACAGATGATCCAGCCCAAGCTCTCTTTCTCTCCTCACCCGTCCATGTTGGCCCTGGAACAGCCTACCACACCGTTGGTCCACTGGCCCAAACATGAGGCCGACGGGATTTCTGATCATTCTAAAATCCCATTTCTTAATATTCACCCCTGGGCAGTGTTGCTTACACAAGAGGTTGGCTGAGTTTCTATTCTGTAGCTGTCCTGGCCCCTGGAGGTTTTATTCCAGATCAGGGGTCAGCAAACGCTCTATAAAGGGCCACGTAGTAAGTATTTTAGGCTTTGCAGGCCATACGTATTTCTATTACAACTACTTAACTCTACTGTTGTATCATGAAAGCAGCCATAGACAACATGTGAACAAAAGGACATAGGTGCGTTCCAATAAAACTTTATTTATGGTTTGAACTTTATATGATTTTCACGTCATAAAATATTATTCTTCTTTTGATTTTTTCAACTATTTAAATATGTAAAAACCATTCTTAGGCCCTGGCCTGGTTGTGTAGTGGTTAAGTTCACATGCTCGGCTTCAGTAGCCCAGGGTTCACGGGTTTGGATCCCAGGTGTGGACCTATGCACCACTCATCAAGCCATGCTGTGGCAGCATCCCACATACAAAATAGAGGAAGACGGGCACAGATGTTAGCTCAGGGCCAATCTTTCTCACCAAAAAAAATTAACAAAAAACATTCTTAGCTCACCAACTGTACAAAAACAGACAGTGGGCCAGATTAGGCCTGTGGACTATGCCAACCTGTTCTAGGCACTAAATCCCAGGCCAAAGAGGGCCTGTTTCATTTTTACCTAAGCAGTTTGTTACTATAACTGATACTAATAATACTAACATACACCATATGTGGAGCACCTACTAAGTGCCAGGTAGTAGGTACCACAGAGAATGGCTTCAAAGAATAAAATAATACACGTAAAGCACTTAATATAATGCTCCATCTGAGGTAAGCATCAATAATTGTTAGCTACTCTTATTATTTATTATTATTTACACATCTTATCCCTGATCAGTAAAATGACCCAGACAAAGTAGATATTAATATCCCATTGAGGATCAGAAAAACTAATTTGTGAAATCACATAGCTAGTAAGTAGCAGAACTAGGATCTTTTTTTTTTTTTTTGTGAGGAAGATCAGCCCTGAGCTAACATCCATGCTAATCCTCCTCTTTTTGCTGAGGAAGACCGGCTCTGAGCTAACATCCATTGCCAATCCTCCCCCTTCCCCCCCCCCAAAGCCCCAGTAGATAGTTGTACGTCATAGTTGCACATCCTTCTAGTTGCTGTATGTGGGATGCGGCCTCAGCATGGCCGGAGAAGTGGGGCATCGGTGCACGCCCGGGATGCGAACCCGGGCCGCCAGTAGCGGAGTGCGCACACTTAACTGCCAAGCCACGGGGCCGGCCCAAGGATCTGAACCAGATTTATCTAATTCAAATAGATAAACTAAACAGGAGGTTTAGTTTATCTGAAGTGTATTCATGGGTTAGTTAATTGCTGGCCTCCCCATCAGGAACAGGCATTATCATCCCCCAGCCTGCCCTCTTGTGTCAAGAGCAGCACAGGGCTTATTCTAGTCTTGCTTCAAACTTAAATGCCTGTTGGGCCACTTAGTTCTTGTTTCTTGCCAAAAGATCCTCTACTCCATGAGAACAGGAAAGATGACCAAGCTCAAGGGTCAATTAGGCCTTTTCCCGCTCAGCTGTCCAATTCTGCCCATTTCCCCAGGTTCTTCTGATGACTCATCTTTAGGTAACTTCCTGAAAGTGCTCTCCTGGAATTCTACTACTGCTGCACTCTAACAGAAAAATACTTCACACGTTCAGTAATAACTCCAGATAGTTTCCACCAAAGATAGGAAGAATGTCATTGCATGAAAACCATTCATCTGCAAGACGTTCTCAGAGTTGTCCATAAAATGTTATTGAAGATATTGTCCACAGCTTCAAAACTGTACTCAAGGTAGCCCACGTGATAAATCCTTCCTTGAATTACTTCCAGAAAAAAGAGTCTTCTCTGTAGTTGAATCTGTTTATTTCAGCTTGCCAGAATAAGAAAAGGATATAACCCAACCTGTTTCCTCTTCTATTGTGGCTTCCAAGAACCTTAAGCCAAATTTCATGCCAAAACGTCTCATCTCAGGATACCTAGTGGATCTATTTCTGCTTCACTGCTATGACCATTTCTATGTTTTATAATTTTAAAAATAGCTAGAATGTCCTGTGTGTCTCCTACATGCCGGGCACCATGCCTTTCCTGATGGGCCCCTCCTTCTTAAGTGGTTTCAAAGCTGGTGCTTGTTTTACCAAACCACCCGAGTACCTTATTTTTTATTTATTTATTTATTTTTGTGAGGAGATCAGCCCTGAGCTAACATCCGCCAATCCTCCTCTTTTTTTTTTTGCTGAGGAAGACGGCCCTGGGCTAACATTGGTGCCTATCTTCCTCCACTTTATATGGGACGCCGCCACAGCATGGCTTACCAAGCAGTGCGTCGGTGCGCGCCCGGGATCCGAACCAGCGAACCCCGGGCCGCCGCAGCGGAGCGCGCGCACTTAACCGCTTGCGCCACCGGGCCGGCCCCTATTTTTTAAGTTATGTTTTACCTTGTGTCCTACACCTCAGGTCTCCTGGAAGCAGGCAGATCCAAATACTGGATTTAAAGAAAGACTCTAATTACATTTATGCACATAGTTGTGAAAAGCCAACCTGGCTTTATCTTCAGAGGCCACAAGATGGGGGTGTCATTCCTCGAAAATCAGGGTTTTTCCAGATTGCACTGTCTTCCACTCTCTCTCTCTTTGTACCTCTGCTTGTCTCCGTGTATCACTCTTTTTGTCTATCTTTTGGAGTTTCTGTGGGTATCACTTAGATCCTGCATGCAGGCATTAAGACTTGTAGGCAGTCCCCACACTTGGTCTGTGCTGGGGCAAGTTACATGAGCAGGACTCCAATCCTTCTGCATCTGCGTTATTAAACACCTGTCCTCCTGAGAATCCTGTAGCTCTGGGTGGCTTCCTTGCTGGAACCACAATTCTCTTTGGCATTTGGCATCCTCCCACTGCACCCCATATCACTTCCCCTCGAACTCTACCTGTTCCTCTATTGAGCTCTCCAGGAGTCAATGAAGGTGTATGTAACTCAGCAGTTTGTGTCCAACGGTGACTGGCAGAACATCTAGAATAAAGCTGGCAGACAGTTGTTACCAGATAGAAAAATTGGAAACTGGAGAGGATATTTGGCACAACATAGGCCCTCACGTATTTGATAATGAATGAATGAACAAACTCTAACTTCTCCCCACTTTCCCACCTTTGTCTTGATACCTAGGCAAAGCCAGCAACCAAACACCAAATTCTAAGCATGTGAGTCTCTTCAGTAATTGTAATCCTACCAATTTGCTGTAGCAAGGCTGATAAAGATGGAAACTTGGTTTCTCTTTCTGCTTAAAAAGAAAGCCAGAGTACACCTCTGTCTGTCAGCCCAAAGAGGTTCCTTGTCAGTGCCAAGCACTATTGTTTGGCAGAGGCCAGATTTTTGCTTTGAATGCTCCCTTTGCCTGAACTTGCTCAGTGACTCTGGGCAAGCACTTGATAACTCTGGGCCTCACTCTTCTCATCTGCGAAAGGTAGAGGCTGAGCCAAACAGTATCTGTGGTACTTTCCAGCTCTACATTTCTGTGATCTGTCCCCTAGGAATCCAGCCAGCATTCTTTTCTTGGGCTGGGTTTTATGAGATGTCTGTTTTAATTTTTGATTTGCATTTCCTAGTCTTCCTTATCACTAAGGTATCATAAGCTCCTAGACTTTGGTCAGCTGATCATAATGTGATGCTCAATGGGAATTTTTGATGGTAAAATACACATAACATAAAATTTACCATTTTAACTATTTTTAAATGTATAATTCAGAGGCAATAAGGACATTTACATTGTTGTGCAACCATCACCACCATCCATCTCCAGAAGTCTTTTCATCTTCCCAAACTGAAACTCTGTACCCTATTAAACAACAACTCCCCATTTCTCCTTCCCTCCAGTCCCTGGCAACCCTCACCCTACTTTCTATCTCTATGAATTTGACTACTATAAGAGGAATCTAACCATATTTGTCCTTTCGTAACTGTCTTATTTCACTTAGCACAACGTCCTCAAGGTTCATCCATGCTGTAGCATGTGTCAGAATTTCCTTCCTTTTTAAGGCTGAATAATATTCCACTCAATGTGTATACCACATTTTGTATCCACTCAATGTGTATACCACATTTTGTTTATCTGTTCACCCATCAATGGACACCTGGGTTGCTTCCACCTTTTGGCTATTGTGAATAATGCTGCGATGAACGTGGGTGTACAGTTATCTGTTCGAGACCCTGCTTTCACTTCTTTTGGGTATACACTCAGAAGTGGAATGGCTGGATCACATGATAATTCATGCTTAATATTTTGAGGAACTACCACACTGTTTTTGTTCAACGGGACTCTTAAATGCAGACACAGAACCACTTAACAAGCTGAGCATTGTGGTCCTATTGCCATGCTGACTCCTGAGAAGTGTTCCTAGGGTGTAGATTTGCCTAGAAGGGTTGTCTTGCTTCATTCTGTAGAGGAAGAGGACCCACGTTCTGTTCAGAATGAGTTCTGCACTAGACACTGGACCTGGGGCTGATCCTGACCCTGCCTCAGTATCAACATCTGTAAAGTGGGCTAATGATACTTAATTTGAAGGATTTTTATAAGGGTCAGAGACGATGTACACAAAGCACAGGTAAGCACTTACAAAATGAACACAGGAATCTTACCCTACTGACTGCAAAGGCTGCTTATGACAGCCAAACAAAATAATGTATGAGAAAGCTGAAAGTGGTAAGGCCTTCTACAAATACTAAGCTCTCATCATTTCTTTCCTAATCACTGCTACAGCCTCCTAACAGTTCTTCCTGCCTCTTGGCCTCTTAAGTCCATCCTTCACTCAGGCTTCAGAGTGAGCTACCTAAAGCAAATATGATCCTGTCAATCTCCCACTAAAGTTTTCAGTGGCTCCTCTCCCCTCACATGGCCTTCTGTGATCTGACCCCTGCCTCTCTCTTTAGTCTTTTTTTTTGGGGGGGGGTTCTTTTGGTTTTTTTTTTTTTTGAGGAAGATTGGCCCTGAGCTAACGTCTGTTGCCAATCTTCCTCCTTTTTTCCTTTTTTCTCCCCAAAGCCCCAGTAGATAGTTGTATGTCATAGTGATACATCCTTCTAGTTGCTCTATGTGGGACGTCGCCTCAGCGTGGCTTGATGAGCAGTAAGTAGGTCCGTACCCAGGATCCAAACTGGTGAACCCTGGGCCGCCGGAGCAGAGCGCACAAACTTAACTGCTATGCCACCGGGCCAGCCCCCTCTTCTGTCTTATTTATCTTTCAGGGCCTCATATCTCATCACTTTACCTCTATGGTTTTGTTAACGTTTGTCCCTCTTCCTAGAGCTCTCTTTCCCCACTCCTGGCTAAAAGTTAGTCATCCTTTACTACTAACTTCAGGCATTGACTTTTCCAGAAGGCCTTTCTCGACCAACCTCACCAAACTGGAATAGGAGCCCACAGCAGGAGCAGATATCTATCACCATACCAAACATACATTGTATTCTAATTATCTGTGCGCTGATTTCCCCAACTAGATCTGCTTCGTAAAGTCAGGGATTCAATTATTCATCTTCGTATTTCCAATCTTAGCACAGTGCTACGATGTTTATTGAACAAATATATGAATATAAATACGGTGGGTTTTTTATTATTAGAAAGTTAGGATAGTTCACATATGATTAGCTCTCTCCAGTTAATCAGAATTATGGCTTCTATACTCTCATATTACATGACTATATTATTAGAATAATTAATATCATCATATAATGAAGAATTTTTTAAAAAATTGGCACCACAAAGATGGAAGCTAAAGGGGAAATATTTCGAGGTACTTTCTCTATCCATTTCTCCCTCCAAACTAAATAGTGTGTTTTTAAATTGAGCTTCTCAGGTCTTCATGGTTCTTCTGAGAGATGCTTTTGCTTCCTCAGTGCCTGAGAAATATCCTCGCCCCTACTTATATGGTCCTGATGACACAGCCCCCAATAAGAGGTCATACCCGCAGTTATTTTTGCTAGGTGTGGGCTAAAGCAATGAGTCCAGTCTTGTGCTTACTAGGTGCTTGATAAATATCTGCTCAAGAAATGAGTAAATTACAAGTTGTTTGTTTGTGCTAACTCCTGTAAACTCCAGTCTGTGGCTAGAAGTCAATTTTTTTATTTACCTCCTTCAGAAGCAAGAACTGTGCCGGCTATGCCGTTTTCTGAAGTCATAAGGCCATTGGAAGGTTGTAAAAGCAATGGGCCAACTGTTTACCTAAAGTGCATGTATTTATAGTTGATGTCGGAAACATCTGATCTGCTTATTTTTCGTGAGCCCATGAACTCATATTTCAGTTTCTTTATATGGGTGTCAGTGTCTTTCCATATGAATCTCTTGAGGCTACGGGCTCACTGACACTTCCAATTTACTGTGCAAAGTTATCTTTAACACATCCTTAAACTGCTCCTTTTAAGCTTCAAACTGTGCCTTCTAGTTCTTATGGATGTTGGTGACTATTAATGACTTACTAGATTTTGGTTTATCTTTTGGGTTTATTGCCACTACCCAAGGACCTCATGATGGGAATCACTGGGTAATAATGGAAATCACAAGTACACAATGCTTTTAAATGAATATTAATGTCAGATGTGGAAAATACAAATATTTTCCAAATAGAACATATTATACATCATGAGCAATTAATAATTGCATATTTTGATAGAGACCTGACACTTCTGGAGGAAAGTACCCAGAGACAGGGCTAAGGACTATTAACAATTTCTGCTTAACAAAGATTTAGAATCCTAACAACTCTTAGACTTACCTTTTTTCCTTGGGCATTGGTAACGTGAGAACATTTTGAAAGAATTTTCTTGTTTTTGATTATTATCTCAAATCAAGAGGTGTGTCTAGCAAAAAAGGAATTTGTGTTCATTGATAGCATTTTACATTTGGAAAGAACACTAAAGATAATTTAATCATCCAACCTTCTCCTCTTAGAGGCAGAAATGTTTTAGAACCAAGCTTGCGTGATTTCCCATCTTCTGCCTTTTGCTATCAGCTAATTTATTAATTAGGATCATGTTCCTGAAGAATATGTCTTTTAGGTAGTTTTCCTAATTATAATATTTATTACTAAGCAATAAATGAAAGTGCTTAGATTTCACAAGTAAAATAAATCAATATTTATTGGAATGCACATAATATAGGATGAAGGTTTTAAAGAAAAATACACCTTTAAAAATATAATTTATTTTACATTGGGGATAGGGATCAGAGGATTAAAGTGCTTTTCTGAGCCTTTAGAAGTGGGCAAAGGTGAAGTCACCTTAGAATTGCAGCCCAGGGCTGTCAGGTTGGGATTATTTCCGGCTGGCGTGATTACCAAGGGGAGAACTAGGGTCACAGGAAGTGAGCCCGAATGGATGGAGCCATGCAGTGTGACCCCGAAACAGGCTGGGGAGGACAGACACCAACAAGCTTAAGCTATCCCAGGTGCCCTATATTCCAGGGCTTTATATCTGCCAAACTTCACCTTTTGAAAAGCTCACTGTGGGATCCCCAAACTAGGGTCAGCTGTGCTGTGACGCGCTCTGGGCTGTGGCAGCAGGGACCGCTTGGAAGCAGTGTCCTGGAGAGTAGTCCTGGCGTGCGGTGTGTCTGAGTCTATTAGAACTTGAGGACACCCGCTGGCTTAGATCACAGGATAGCCACCTCCTGATAGGGTGGCGGAGGCAAGGCACGTGACAGAGCCACTCACTGAGTACCTGGAACTGCGGGGACGCGGGAGCCCCACCCACACTGTGAAACAGACCCCTATGGTCATCTAATTTTTCATGAGCTCACACATGGACACATCTGAAGAAACTCGGCCCACACCCATACAAGTTCTCACACATTCTAACCCCACCCCGGAGTTTGCGGCCATACACAAGACACATGGATGATCCAAAGGCTTGAAATTACCCTGCACAAACTCCCCAAATCAGTCTTCCAAAGCCCAGCAGAGTCTGGAGCGACGGGGAGAAAGAGACGCAGACAAGAGTTTTAAAACAGATCCCTCCGAGCAAACCCGGTTGTTCCATCTCTAAATTTTAGCAGCTTAAGACTTCTCCCGTTGGCACAACTAAGAAAAGACTTCACACCCCGCAAAGGGATGTCCCGAAGAGCCCCCTTACCTGGTACAGCGCCAGGTGGGGAGGTCTCAGAGGCTGGGGAGGTCGCGCGCCGGGCCCTGGCCGCTGCCCGCAGGAGGGGCACCGCGGCGGGGACAGCTGTGGCTTCAGCCCCGCCCCCGGCCGCCCCGCCCCCCGGCCGCCCCGCAAACCCTCGGGGCTCCGCCGCCGCAGCCGCAGCCTGTCACCTCCCGGCGTGCGGACAAGAGAGCCCGCTGCATTGTGGGAAGTCAGAGCCCAAACCTGAGCCTCGGCTGACCCCTGGTGGGCGCAGTTCCAGAGGGAGCCGCGAGCCCCGCGGGGGGGCACGTGAGGACCGGTCGCAGGGGCAGCTAAACTTGGGGCTTAGCTTGGGGCTACCCCAGCGAGCTAGTGTGTGTTGCCTGTCGTTCATATCTCGGAAAAATATAAAAATAAACGGATGCTTTGAAAGTGCCTGGGGCTACCTCCCTAGTAGTGACATAAGTAAAAAAACTAAAGCAACTTGAAGACTAGGAAAGGTTTTTAAACTAGGGGAAATAATGTTAAAATTATAAAACTAAATGACCTCAAGATGATGGAGAAACCTGCACACTTAGTTTTTATTTCTGGTGAAACCACAGATCTGATCTCTCAGTCTGTCTAGAGAATACTGGAATGGAGTAATCTGTAACAGGAACTAGGAAACTGTGTCATCCAGGAGTTTCTCTTCTGGGTATATACCTCAAGGAAGTAGTTCAAATGGAGTAAAAAAAGTAAATTATACAAAAATAATCATAGTGAAAAATTAGAAAATAAATGACTAATAATACGTGAAAGGCACAAAATAATATGTAGCTATTTAAATAAGAATATGAACATTATCAGTATGTAGAAATATTTCTGTCAAATAATGTTAAACGAAAAACACAGAACACAAGAAAGCACATGGCCAATGATCCCAACTATGTGAAAATACCTGTGTTGACAAACGCAAAAAGAAACTTTGGAGCAATGTAAATAGAGTTTAATCTGTCTTAAGGTTTTTAAAATTTTTATTAAATAACTTTTTAAATGTTTCTAAACTGTTGGGACTACAGTAGTTCTACTTTTGGATGGCACTGCAGTATTCAGTTTCCCCCCACTCTAAGTAATAAAAACAGTCATCTAAAAAAAAATTCTGAGGATTTGGTGAACCACAACAGTTTTGCTTGTCTGCAAACTCTGGTGTGGGCACAAAAGAAAATTTACTGGAGAGTGTGTTGGTTTGTTAAAGCCTGTAACAAAGTACCACAGATGGGTGGCTTAAACAACAGAAATGTAATTGTCTCACAGTTCAGGAGGCTGGAAGTCTGAGACCAGGGTGTCGGCAGGGTTGTTTCCTTCTGAGGACTGTGAGGGAAGAATCTGTTCAGGTGTCTCTCTTAGTGTCTAGATGGCCATCTTCAAGTTTATGTGGCTTTCTCCCTGCATGCGAGCCAGTGTCCAAATTTCCCCCTTTTATAAGGACAACAGTCATATTGGATTAGGGGCCCACGCTACTCCAGTATGACCTCATCTTAACTACTACATCTGCAACAACCCTATTTCCAAATGAGGTCACATTCTAAGGCACTGGGGGTTAGGACTTCAACCTCTGAATTTTGGGGGGACACAACTCAATCGATAACAGGGAGCAGGAGCTTGGGATTCAAGGTGTAATCTTATGACAATTGCACCCACCTCATGACAAAGACAATAGCAATAATGTACACAACCTCAAATGTATCAAAGCCCTAACAACTTAAACACAGTAAACCAAATGGATTACAACTTTCTTCTCTCTGTCCTTTAACACCCTTCAGGCCCTTCCAGTTGCAACCAGGACTGTCAGAGACAAGACAGCCTGGAGGCTTCATAGATAGATAGCGTACCTGACGTGTCTGGCTCCTGCAAGAAGGGCTTGGAGGACACCCGTCCAAATGCTTGGGAGAGGGGCGGCCTCTCTTGCATTTGAACCTCAGGAACATGGGCAGAGAAGATGTGGGTCGAGAATTATAGGAAGCAGGAGCCCTGTCATTGAAGGGCACACGCAAATACCCTCCTGCTGAAGAACTCAGCCTCAGTTCAAGAACAACTGGTTCTCCAGAAAGAAAAGCTCTGATTTGTGGTGTTTGCAGATTTCTGTGGTGTAAATACTCCCACTGTGGCTGATTTCAAGCTTCCAACATGAGGTCCCTGTACACAGATGTTGGAGCCCCAGTGCCCCCAGCTCAGGGCTGTATCAAGAGGCAGATATAGCCCCTACAGCCTGGGGCGGGGGCAGCGGCTACAAGGGTGGAATCCAGTCTTCCTGAACTGAGCCAGCCTCTCCCAGTTAACCCTACCACATGGGTGGGACGAGAAGCTTTAAATCTTCAGGAGCCCTGCCTCCTGCCTTGCGAGGTGATGGGGATGGGGATCCCTGAGAGAAATGAAGCCCTGCCTAACACTTCCGGATCAGTGTTGTTTTCCTTCTGAAAGAACCAGAAGCCGGGTCAGTGGTGTACTGATACAAAGGACAACTGGTTCTCCAGAAAGAAAAGCTCTGATTTGTGGTGTTTGCAGATTTCTGTGGTGTAAGTATTCCCACTATGGCTGATTTCAAACTACCAACATGAGGTCCCTGAACACAGAGGGGGAGCCCCAGTGTCCCCAGCCCAGGTCATCGCCTTAACAGAGGCTCAAAACCGGGAGGCTGCCGGCAGGGAGCCAGATCTGGGAGCCCCCAGTGAACAGCAGACAGAGGGGGCAGCCCTTGTGGATTCGGACAGAGCCTCCAACTGGGCAGCAGTGCTGGTGGGGAGCCATGGAATGCAAGTGGGGTGGCCCGGTGAGAAGCGGGGTCCATACACAGCCTCCAGGGCAGTGGGGTTGGGGAATGGGCAGGGAGACCCAAGACAGCAGGAGGAAATGCATTCTTCCAGAGCTGAGAGAGGCTCACCCAGTCTGGATGAGAGAAGTAGGACAGGCAGCATCAGGGGACAAGTGAGCGATCAGAATTTTCTCAGACTGAAGGGAAACACCCCTCTTTCATTTCCGTTATTAGGGCATTCTCCCTGAGAGGACCTCCCCAGGAAGAGGGACAGGGAGGTTAGAGCTTCCGGGGCTCACTCAGGTGATTCTTGGCACTGAGCTTCGTATCAGGCTGAGCCCAGTGGAGGACACACGTGGGCTCCTGTGAGAGCAGGTAAAGCTTGTGTGAAGGCTGGGGACAAAACCAAGAGAACCTGGTGAGTCTCTTGTCACTTCAACTGGATCTTAAAGGGCCCTGTATACGCTGCAGATTAGTGGTGTCCCTGGGCTATGGCTTCTTATTTCTTTCCTAACCCAGCAGTGTTCTAACTCGTCCCTCTGCTTTCAATATTGTTCTTGTGCAATATATCCCCCACACTTGCCGGAGGGATTTTCCTCATGGGCAAACCTGATCATACATACGTTCCTTCCTGCTTCAAAACTCTTCCCTGGGTTGAGTCGAGTTGCGTCTCGACTTTTCCTGATCGGACATCTGCTCATTTCTCCTGATTTATCTGCTGCTCTGCTCCTGGTAACTTCGTGTTAGCTGGGTTACCATTCCCAAACATGCTAGGTTTGCTTGATTCTAGGCCTTCATATTTGTTTTTCCTCTGAGTTTTCACTCTTTTCCTAGCTCTATGGGTCTATTCCCATGCCAGGCACCTTGAGTCACATCTGTAGTTTTATTATTAAACTCCCGGGGGTTTGGGGTTTCTTTTTACTATCTTTTTATTTTGGCAAAATATACATAAAACTTGCCATTTTAACCTTTTTTTTTTTTTCGAGGGAGATTAGCCCTGAGCTAACGTCTGATGCCAATCCTCCTCTTTTTGCTGAGGAAGATTGGCCTGGGCTAAATCCGTGCCCATCTTCCTCTACTTTATATGGGACGCCACCTAAGCATGGCTTGATAAGCCGTGCATAGGTCTGTACCCGGCATCTGAACCTGTGAACCCCGGGCCACCAATGCAGAGTGTGCGAACTGAACTGCCACGCCACCGGCCAGCCCCTCATTTTAACCATTTTTAAGTGTAAAATTTAGTGGCAATAATTACATTCACAGTGTTGTGCAACCACCACGACTGTTTCCATAATTTTTCATCACCCTAAACAGAAATTCTGTACCTATTAAGCAATAACTCCCCATTCCCCCTTCACCCAACCCCTGCTAATCTTAATCTACTTTCTGTCTCTATGAATTTTCCTATTCTAGATATTTTGTATAAATGGAATCATACAATATTTGTTCTTTTGTGTCTCACTTCTTCTACCTAGCGTAATATTTTCAAGGTTCATCCATGTTGTAGCATGTGTCAGAATTCCATTGCTTTTCATGGCTGAATAATATTCCATTATATGGATATACCACAATTTGTTTATCCATTCATTTGTTGATACACAACAAATTGAAACAACACTTGGGTTGTTTCCACCTTTGGGCTACTGTGAATAATTCTGTTCTGAACACTGGCATATACTTCACATATTTTCTCCTCCACATGGTAAAATCTTATTTCTATTGTAGACCTGGCTAACTTCTATTTATCTGACAGAACCTTTTGTAAGTAGAAAATGGTGGAACAGGAGCCCAAACCCAAACCTCCTGACTGTGTCCAGGGATGTTTCCACCTTGCCCCACTGAATTACAGCTTTCCCAGGTGGGCTGTCATAATGAAAGTGGGATTATTGAAGGTAGCAGAGCCTGAAGAGATTAGATAGAAGGCCCCAGTAATCCTGCAGTTAGGGATAGGGCCTGGCCCAAGGGTGGCAAAAATGGGTCTGTATTTGATACTCATAAATGTCTACATGCAGCCATTCTCAGAAAGTAACAATGTGTGCAGATTGCTGTGGGGTGTGTATCTATGAATTGGTTGATGGAAGAAGAGTAGAAAAGAATGGGAAAAAAATGGGAAGAAGAGAGATTAGAGTAAGTGGTCATTTGAATACTCAGCAGAACTTTAGTCAAGCCACCAAATCACTAGAATAGCAATGAATTCAGTCTAATAAAGACAAAGTGAAATAGTGGGATGCCAGCATGCAACCTCATTCATATGCTTTTACATGAACATAAGTAATATAGCACACTTAATACAAACAAGGATATTCAATGGAGCATTTATTAAATGCCATGATCTAGCCTGAATTTGGTCAAACCCAGCTCATGGTTGTTAATCTGCCCCTAAGGAGTAGTCACTAAAAGCCTTTTTTGATTTTTCTCTCCCCTGCTCCAAAGCCTTCAGGCCTTGTACTGAATTTTGTCAGCATTTACTGGAAAGTTGTAAGACATTCCGGTTTGTACACTCAGAGGTCCCTTTATGACCCTAGTCATGGGCCATCCCCAAGCATAATTAGGAAGTAAACAGCCAGCATTTTCTTTCTGTGTCTTTTCCTTCCAGGCACCAGGTGTTAACAGGGATGAGTCATTAAGGGTGGAATTTTAGGCATGAATGAGAAAGAAATTTTTTGGATGTGGCAACCTTGCTGGCACTCCTCAAATCACATGTTTAAGACACACCACATACTCAGCTTGGCTGAAAGGCCAGTCCTGCCTGGACAGATCCTCTCAAGACTGAGACACTCTGACAGGAAGTGGGCTCCAAAAGAATGTCTTGCTTCTTGGAGTTGAGTATAACTAGGCATACTGTTCTACCTTGATGTGGTCTGAGTAAAAAGGGTTTGAGATGATAAAAGAGGATGTGGCAAAAAGGAACCTTGGGGAATAAACCTGGAAATCAATTTTGTCCTCCCCTCAATTTCCTAAGCCTAGTGAGAGAAACCACAGCAAGTTCTAAGATAGACTACGAGGAGCCCCTAGGTATTGCGGTCATTGGGTCATTCCCGGGAGCCCAGGGGCATTCCTAGCTCCCCGTCCATATCCAAGTCCATACTCAGTGCACAACTGCTAACGAATTCACTTAGAAAGGAAAGCTGTAAAGCATTCAGGCAATGTCAGCCTTGTGCAAAAATCTTGAGGAGCAGAAGATTTGCCTTTTACACTTGACCACCTCTCCTTTCTCCCTGTGGGGCTTCCATTAACCTGTCTCAGTTACTGACTCTTCATCTCTTACAACTTCCCCATTTCCTTCCACATAAAATTATCTTTACCTGTTTATTGAAAGGATCTTATATATTAATTCATACTAAGGTTGAATGAAAATGACTGATGACAGATGAATGACTGAAAATAGCTTACTATACTGCCTTTTGCAAGACTAGTTACATTTTCCAAAGAAATAATTTCATCAGTGATAGATTTGATGTAGTATTAAAAAAAAAATCCAAGAGATGGAGAAAGATATACCATGCTAACACTAATCGGAGTAGCTATATTACTTTCAGGCAAAGTGGACTTCAGAGCAAAGAAAATTATCAGGGATGAAAAAGGGCATTACACAATGATGAAGGGGTCAATTCTTCAAGAAGACATAATAATCCTTAATGTGTTTGCACCTACCAACAGAGTGTCAAAATACATGAGGCAAAAATGGATAGAACTGCACGGAGAAATAGTTGAATCCACTATTATAAAGTTGGACCCTTCAACAGCCCTCTATCAGAAATAGACAGATCCAGCAGGCAGAAGATTGGTAACGCTATAGTTGGACTCAACACTACCACCAGTGGACTGGATGTAATTGACGTCTATCCACTGCTTCACCCAACAATAACAGAGTACACATGCTTCTCAAACTCACATGGAACATGCACCAAAACAGACCACATTCTGAGCCAAAACACACACTAACAAATTTTAAAGTAGAAACCATACAAATTGTGCTCTCAAAGCACAATGCAATTAAAGTAGAAATCAATAACAAAAGACAGCTAGAAAATTGTAAAATATTTGGAGATTAAACAACACACTTCTAAATAAAACATGGGTCAAAGAACTCTCAAGAGAAATTTAAAAATATTTTGAACTAAATGAAAATGAAAATACAACTATCAAAATTTGCAGAGTGCAATGAAAGCAGTGGATAGAGGGAAATTTATAGCATTGAATGCGTATATTAGAAAAGAAGAAAGATCTAAAACTAGTAATCTAAGCTTCCACCTTAGGAAACTCGAAAAGAAGAGCAAACTACATCCAAAGTAAGCAGAAGAAAAGAATAACAAAAATCAAAGTTGAAATCAATAAAATTGAAAAAGGGAATCAATAAAGAAAATCAACAAAACCAAAAGCTGATTCTTTGAAAAGATCAGTAAAATGGGTAAACCTCTGGCAGGCTAACCAAGAAAAAAAGAGAGAAGATACAAATTACTAATATCAGAAATGAAAGAGCCACGTACATTAAAAATACATAACATATTATATAAATACATTAAAAACATAAATACTGATCCCATGGACATTAAAAGGATAATAAAGGAATATTATAAATAATTCTATGCCCACAAATTTGATAACTTAGATGAAACAGATCAGTTCCTTGAAAGACACAAATCTTTCTTCCAAACTCTTTTCTACCAAAACTCACACAAGGAGAAATACGTAATCTGAACAGGCCTTTCTCTATTAAAGAAATTGAATCAATAACTAATAACCTTCCAAAACTGAAAGCATGAGGCCCAGATAGTTTCACCGATGATTTCTAGCAAACATTTAAGGAAGAAATGATAGCCATTCTCTACCATCTCTTCCAGAAAATAGAGGCAAAGGGAATACTTCCTAATTCATTCTATGAGGCCAGCATTATCCTAATAACAAACCAGACAAAAACATTACAAGAAACCTACAAACCAATATCTCTCATGAACATAGATGCAAGAATTCTTAAATTATTAGCAAATTGAACCCAACAATGTAGAAAAAGGATTATACACCATGACCAAGTGGAATTTATCCCGAGTGTACAAAGCTAATTCAACATTCAAAAATCAATTAGTGTAATCCAGCATATCAACAGGCTAAAGAAGAAAAATCATATGATCATATCAATAGATGCAGAAAAACTACTTGACAAAATCCAGCACCCATTCATGATTAAAAAAAAATTCATGTTGGATCTTTTTTAGAAAAATTAATAGGGGCTGGCCTGGTGGCATAGTGGTTAAGTTCATGCACTCCACTTCAGCGGCCTGGGATTCGCGCGTCTGTATCCTGGGTGCGGACCTATACATCACTCATTAAGCCATGCTGTGGAGGCATCCCACATGCAAAAAATAGAGGAAAACTGGCACAGATGTTAGCTCGGGAACAATTTTCCTCACCAAAAAAAATAAAATAAAATAAAATAAAATACTAAATTTTCCTGGGTAAATAATTAGTCAAGAATACCAAGAGAGAGAAGACTCACCTTGCTAGAATTTTAAAACATGTTATAAATGGACGACCACCAAAATGGCATAATATGAGATTAAAACTCCAAGATAACTGTTGTACTGAAAATAAGTTTTGACTCAAACACCACACCACTAGACTGGTGCTGCTTTCCCTTTCTGCCATCAGAATGCTATTCAGGACCCAGGCAGAAAGACAGGCAATTAAGAAAGAGCCCTTTGCCCTTTGCTGTTGGCAAAGTCTAAAGGAAATGATGCTCCTGGAATGCCAGGCCTCTGCTCTCACAATGGAGGCAGGATGACAAGGTCTGGGGTGGCAGTGGCAGGCTTCTGCAGCTGGAAGTGAACAGAATCACTTCTGTGTTTCATCCTGTGTCTCCTTTGACATTCCTCTGGCAAATTTGGTCTTCAAAGCACAAGGATTTAGAAAATGAGAAGTATTTTCCAGAGATAAAGAAAGAAAGGAAGAAATCAAGAGCTGTAAACAAGGGGAACAAAGAAGCTATGACAGTATGCTTTATATTTCTAAGTGGCCTTTCGCTTCTGGGTGTCAGGGTAACAAATCCCTTTGTGCCAGAGGCTCCAAATGCGAGGTCATTATCCTCTTTTGCCACGAAGGGGTGGAAATCATACTCTGGCTAAAGCGTTTCAGTTACAGTATGATTCAAAACTTTCCAGTAGAAAACTGAAAAATTAAACACATTTAAATGCATTTAGAATCCAGAATATCAGAGCTAGATGAGACTATAAAAATCAATTTTTTATGCCCCATTTAATAAATGAAAAAACCCCAGCCGAGAAAGGTTAAAAGCCCATGGACACACAAGGAGAGGCAACATAGGATAATAGAATCAAACAGATTGATTCCCAAACTGAAGAAATCATTTCATCAGCCTGAGCCCCTGTTTCTTCATCTGTAAAATGGGGCTGATAGGAATCATTTCACAGGATTTGTGTGGAAATTCAGATAGACAACCTGCAAAGCACCTAGCATGGTTCTTGCCACATAAAAGTGCTCAACAATTACTTCCTTTCTTTTGGTTTCCAGTGTCAGAGCCAATACTCAGTGCCGGGCTCTGGACCTGTAATTCATGCCTCTTTCCTCTGGTCCGAATGACAGCAACAGGTCGTGTGCTGGCAGTTATCATCTCAAGCTAGAGATGACTCAGATGGCTGGGTGTGCTACAGTGGCTCTGTGGTTCTGCTGCCCAGCACTTGAGATCCCGAACTGGACTTAGTTTCTGCCTCTGCCACTGATAAGCTCTGCATGAAAACCTAGTCCACCTATAGTTCAATTTTTCCATCTGAGAAATAGTGCAAAGATCATTAAAAATGGATATTATTTGGTATTTTGGAAGCCTTCCCAGCTGTTAAATTCAGTGAACTTTTCTTAACCTGTATTTATGTCTATATTTGTTGTAAGAACCATTTGCCATAGATATGTAGGTATATCTCAGACTGGGGATGGGGGGAGGGTAATGGGAACGGATGGGTAGGTGGTCCTGTTCTAAATGGAAAAATGATCAGGGTCAATAAAGACTTTGGTCAGCTCAGGTCCTCATATTTGCAGAGAGAAAGAGCCAGCAGGCTGAGAAAAGGTGGCTGCATGGTCTTGGAGGTGAGGTTCTAGGGATTTGGAAAGAGAAGAGAATGTTGGCAGAGGAAGACAGAGGCTTTAGCGATTTAACGAAGAGCATTAGGGAATTCGTCCTCCTGCCCCATGGCTCTCTGAATCTACGTTTCCAGCCCTGACCTCTGCCCAGAACAGTAGACTAACACTTGAATAGTTTCACAGGCATCTCAAATGAACTTGCCCCAAAAAGAACTCTTGATTCTACCCTCCTCCCATTCAAATCTGCTCTTCTTTCAGGCAGCGCTACCTCAGAAAAAGGCAACATGATCACTCTGTTGTTTAAGCCAAAAATCTAGGAATTTTCCTAGATCTCTTTCTTTCATCTTCCTTATAGCTTCTAGAATCTAAGTCCAAAGGCACCCAAATCCATTCTCTTCTCTCCATCTCTACTGCTATGTCTCCACCCACCATCCAAGTCCAAGCCAGTGTTTGTTTTACCATTGCAGTGCCAACCTAACTGCTCTCGCTGATTCCAAGCTTGCCCCTCTTCACAAAACCACCCAAGTAACCTTTTAAAAATATATACTAGATCAAATTATCCATCTGCTTAAAGCTTTCTAATGATTTCCCATTGTACTCAGAAAAATTCCAAACTCCTTCCTCTGAGTTACAAAGTCCTCTATGACCTGGCCCCAGGCTATCCTTCTAAACTCATCTCATACCCACTCTCTCTGTTCACTCGCTGTGCTCTGGACAATTTGGCCTTGTTTCTGTTCCTCAAATATGCCAAACTTGATCCTGCTATAGAGCCTTTGTACCAACCGAGCCTCTGCCTGGAATGCGCTTCCCTCCTATTTCTGCATGGTGGGCTCCTTTGGAACTCAGCTTCATGTCACCATCTCACACAACCTATATAAGAAGCCATCTGTTCACTCACTATTATGTCACCTTATTTTAATTCTCTGTGTAGCTCTTATTGCTTGTTGATAATTTCCTTGTTTATTTCCTTAGTTATTGTCTGTCTCGCTTTCCTAGAAGGGAAGCTCTATGGGACAGCAGGGATCTTTTCCATCTACCTATTTACAGTATCTTAGTGCCTAGAAGCTGTTCTGGCACATGGTAGGCCCTCAACAAATATTTGTTGATTGAATGGAAGAAGGAATGAACTTCAAACCACCAAAAATGAACTAAAGAGCATTACCTTGGGGGAGTGTTCACGTTAACTGAATCCCGAGATTGTCTCACAAAAAGCTGCTGACATTCAGGAGCTCACGAGGTCAACTAGGCAGCAGTATGGGAAGGAGAAGAGCGTGGGCAAGTTCAGCACCAAATTCTGAATCCTTTTCTAAAGGATCTCAATTGGCAGGACCTCCAAAGACATCTCTACCAGGAGACCTCTGGAAATGTAATTCTCATGTGTTTCTGTAAGGAGAGCAGCTCACATATCTGTTTTAAGACAGTAAAACTGTGTTCCAAATGCTCTCTGACATGTAAGTGCTGTGGTCTTTTTTATCAGAGACAATTCAGAATGGGAGTGGCTCTCTCAAGCCAGGGCTTAGCAGCTGTTAAGGAAGATCAATTACCTAAAGCAAATGTGACATTTTCTTGTTTTCACTACATAGCATGCACTTTCATACCTTTTGCCTTTACTTGGGCTCTTTCCCACCCCATCCCCACTCTCCACCTACTGAAGTCCTATTTCTTCATCTCTAAGGACCAGCTATCATGCCACAGCCTCTGAGAAACCCTGTGACATCCCCCAGCTGAGATGAGCCAATGCCTTCCCAGATTCCATTACCCTTTTGTATATAAACCATTGTATTACTTATTTTATTTACCTTATGTTATAATTACTTTTATACACCTAGAGTTACCCTATGAGATTTTAAACTCTTTGAGGGAAGAATCATGTCATTCATTTTTTTTTATCTCCTCTTAACAACTACCAGTTATTCATACATACACATACTCAATAAGTGTGAGTAAAATGAATAAAGGGATAAGAGAGGGCAGTGTTAATCCTACTCAGGTGGTGGCTAAACACCAACTTATCACTGAGAAAAACGGACGGGGTGGGGATCTTAAACTTTCGACGGCTTTTCTGTATATTCATGGCCACCTTCTCTCCTCTCAGCACAGGGAGACTGAAAAGACAAACCAAAGCCTTGCTTTGATCAACTTATGTAACCCAGACAAGAAGAACAGATCTCTTCTACTGGGCTCCCCAGGAATCTGATGTCCCATCATCCTGAAGGCTGAAGATTAACTGTGAAGATAGGATATATGTATATATGTTTGGGATGAGTTAATAGATGAAAATTTTGTTAATGAAGAGAATGGCTGATTTTACTTCAGTTTTTGCTTATTATAAAGTTGTTCTAGGATGCTATCTCTAAAATAACTAAGTTGAACTGTTTCAATAAACATACATTTTAAAATAAATAAGTCAGGGGCCGGCCCTGTGGCTTAGTGGTTAAGTGCGTGCACTCCGCTACTGGCGGCCCGAGTTCAGATCCTGGGCGCGCACCAATGCACCGCTTCTCCAGCCATGCTGAGTCTGAGTCCCACATACAGCAACCAGAAGGATGTGCAACTATGACATACAACTATCTACTGGGGCTTTGGGGGGAAAAAAAATTAAAAAAATAAAACTTTGTTTAGAATAAATAAGTCATGGAAAATTCACGGTCTGTGGCTGTTGGGGACATTAAATTCTACATGACCAAGGTTCCACCACCACCACCACAGGATAGCCACATAATGGGATTTCAGGGGGTATTTATTTTTGTTTTTGTCTTCAGGTAAATGAATTTACTCGTTTTTGTTTTTTATCTATTTATTTATTTTATAATTTTATTTATTTATTCCACTCCCCCCCCAAAGCCCCAGTAGATAGTTGTATGTCATAGTTGCACACCCTTCTAGTTGCTGTATGTGCGACATGGCCTCAGCATGGTGGGAGGAGCGGTGCATCGGTGTGCGCCTGGATCCGAACCCGGGCCGCCAGCAGCGGAGCGCCTGCACTCAACTGCTAAGCCATGGAGCCGGCCCAATATACTCGTTTTTAAAGGCAAACAGCATAGTTCTGAATTTTAACCTCTTACGAAAGCTTCGTCTTCTCCATATTTTTCTCTTTTGTGATTAGCAAGAGAATATTCAATATTGAAGAGCCATCCCAAAACAGCCACAGTGTCCTCTCCACCACCTTCATGTGCCTTGACCTCAACATCCCACAAGCAAGTCTTCTTCATCCCACGTGCAAGAGCCGTGTCTCTTCCCTCTCTTTTCTTTCCTCTGTTTCTTTTCTTTTACAATCTCCTGTCAGTTTACTCCTTATGTCCCACTTCCCACCCTCTGGCAACATACTAGGTCTTCTAAAAACTACAGATAAGAATCTCTATGGCGGATTCTTCTCTCTCCAAGGCACTTTGGATTAAAGTAACTGGGGGTTTGGTACCTACTAAAGCTAAACATACCCTCTGACTCAGTAATCCCATCCTGGGTACATGCAGTAGAGAAATGAGTGTCTGTGTCCACCAAGACAGGTACAAGAATGTTCACAGCAGCTTTACTCATAATAACAAAAAGCTCGAAACAACCAAATGCCCATCAACAACAAAATGGATGAATTGTGATTTATTCACACTGTGGAATGATATACAGCAGAAAAAGAGAATGAATTATTGCCATATACAACACCACATGTGGATGAATCTCAAAGACGATGAGAGAAAGAAGTCAAACACAAATATCTATTTATTTATCTATCTGTCTCTCCATGTGTATAAATCAAACAGACAAAGCTAATTTATAATGAGACTGGAAAAATGGTTACCTTTGGGGGGATACTGATGGGGAGGGGGCATAAGGGATCCTACTGGAGTCCAGAAACATCCTGTATCTTAATCTGGTTTGTGGTTACATGGTCGTAATATACCTGTAAAAAGTTGTCATGACGTGGAAGCAACCCAAGTGCCCATCAACCGATGAACGGATAAAGAAAATGTGGTGTATATATTCAATGGAATTAGTACACTTTACTCTATGTAAGTTATGCCTCAATTAAAAAGAAAATATATTGGGGCCGGCCCGGTGGCGCAAGCGGTTAAGTGCGCGCGCTCCGCTGCGGCGGCCTGGGGTTCGCTGGTTCGGATCCCGGGCGCGCACCGACGCACTGCTTGGTAAGCCACGCTGTGGCGGCGTCCCATATAAAGTGGAGGAGGATGGGCACGGATGTTAGCCCAGGGCCGTCTTCCTCAGCAAAAAAAGAGGAGGATTGGCGGATGTTAGCTCAGGGCTGATCTCCTCACAAAAAAAAAAAAAAAAAAAAAAGAAAATATATTAAAATTAAAAAAATAAAGTAACCCATGTATTATCATGAATTCCAAAACAGAAAACAAGCTGTGCTCTGTCCCTCTTCCCCACGTTCAAATTTAGCTGCCTGCTTTTGTCTTTGTGCCAGGATGGCATATGACGGCGCCGTTAGCATATGACGGGGCGGAATGTGCAGAGCAAGCAGACCGCACGGCAGATGGAAGCATGCTCACCTCGTGAGAGGAATAGACCTGGAACCTTCCTTCTGCAATCTCCTCAGCTGTGGATATACAAGATAAGCATATGCCTTGAGAAAGGTGGTGGAATAAGCAGTTTCTCTACGATTGTTTTCTCCCTGATTTCGTCCTCATGATCTGCCTCCTAGTCAAGAAAAACTCTCTCAAAGCACCAACACCCATGCTCTAATTTCTACCCATTTCACGCACTATGGACATGTGGGACAGTACTCATCACGCCTGTTTTCTCTCCCTTTACCTCTTCACTACCTATTTTATCCTCTTTTCCTCACACCGTTCTCCATGCCTTCCTCCCCCGTGTCCTTCTTTATCTTCCTACTCCTTTTTCTTCCCCCACCCCTCTCTGTGATTCCCTCTCTCTTCTCAATCCTCCCACTCATTTCTCTCCTCTAGAATGTGGAAGAAAGATCTTACAATTTTCTACAGCATTCTGAATTATTTAATTTTAAAAAAGAATTTGGGAAAAGATAGATTTTGTTTTACAAAACACCTTTGCTGTTAATTTAGACTCATGTGTACATTATTACATGGAAATCTGATTTTTAAACTACATAGCTGTCACTCTAAAAGTTAAAAAAACAAAAACAAAGCCTGTTGGAACTGCAGTGTGGTGGGCTTGCTGTTTTCTCCTCGGGAAAACAATTTCCAGCAACACTGTTATTAAGTACTGAAAAGATTTACTCAAAGTGAAAGTCACATAAAATTTCTAAATGACCTCAATTTATATACACAATAACTTACAAAATGCCTAGTGGTAGAAAAGCAGTAACGGGATATAGTTGTTTCATTCATACTTTACGACCCACAGAGAGAGGAGTGGGAGGGGGCGTCGTGTGGAGGGAGGAGTGAAGCCTCCCCGGGAGAGGGCTGGACTGGAGACATGAAGGGATGTGTGTGGAGACCGGGCAGGTGAGAGACGCAGGTGGAGCCAGGGCGGGACTGCCCCTGCCTCCGGAGGCTCACGGTTCCCCCGGCCTGCAGACCCGCGGTCTTCACCGGCTCAACATTGGGAAGGGAGGGAAGCGCTGCACGGTGTGGACGGGGCGGGCTGCAGGGAGGAAAGGAGGGCGCTCTCTGGTGGCAGCCGCTCAGCCTTTCCTCTGCCGTCCTGAGGACGGGCTCTAACCTTGCACACCAACTTAGCAAACCGAAACCCTGCGTTAACCCGACCCTCCCCGCACTCCGGACGGCCGTCTAGTAACCAGGGGTTATACCTCTACCCCATCCCCAGCAGCCTATCAACTATTACAGCTATTTACTCTACCTTCCCCAAGAGAAGTACTGAAAATAACCCGTTCTCTATCTCCTTACATTTCCAGGGAGGGAAGGGGGCATCTCTTTAGAGACTGACGTCTGAGCAGCTACCACGGGCCCCGCCTTCGATTCAGCTCTGCAGGGAGTTATCGTGGGACCATTTAGAAAATCCACAGTACGAATACGGAAAAATCACGTCATTTAACCTGATTCTTGGTTCCCAAATCTTCAGAATTAGGGATGATAATACCTACCATCCATGGCTGTTTTGAGGGCTAAATGAGACGCAGTGCCGGGCATATAGTAGGTGCTCAGAAAATGTTGGTTCCTTCCCACTCCCATCCCACTCCATTCCATCCCATGTCCCTTAAAAAAGATGAGTTGGTAGTTTATTTCCTCCATGCTCCTAGGCCTGCGATCAAGATACACTGCCCCCACGTGGGCAGTGCCAGCTTATTCTGGCCTGATGGTCTCTCTGAACTAGTGGTCTATTAGGGTTGTGACGGTTTGGTGCAGCTGCTGTGACGTAGGGGCATTGAGATACAGCCTAAAACGCCATCATTGTTTTTTACCTTAAGAAATATTACCAAATAACGTGAGAAACAGACATCCTCCCTCCTTCCTTTAGACTCCCATTGAGGACTTCCATCTGCCATCCCCAGGCGGATATCAGTTCTGCATATTACCCGGTAACAAAACAGACAGACAAGCAAACAGCAGCAATTTGACATTTGGACGCTGCTGAATTATGTCACATAGCGCCTCAGTCAAACAGCAACACCAAACCAGCTGCAAAAATAGGTGGCGACCGAAGCGTTCTGCTTTATTACAGTCATATTCAGAAACTGACAGAGTGGTTACTGCTTCAGAAAATGGGAATCCTGTGTAGGGTGTATTTTAAAAACATCTTACCCACTTTTCAAGAAGAGTGGTCATGTTCAAAGGCATGTCCTTTTATTCTGCTGAGCTTCTGATGGTTCTGGCCACGCAAAGGTGGGCCTGGAGCTAAGCTCACCCACTAGGGCCAGAAAGTGTTTTACACACTTTTTTTTTTTTTTTTTACCAGAACGCTTATTATTTATATAGTATGATCAAAACAATTTCATAAAACAATAGTTATTTTTACCATGCACACATTCATATTTTCTATTCTATTTCATGTACAAGAAAATCTGACTGTGATTCTGTAAACTGATTCTACTGTCCACTAATAGGTTATGACACAGATCGAAAAACAGTGGGCTAGGATCTGAATTACTCTATAAAATAGAGAAAAATAAATGTGTAGTTCCCACAAATAACTGAGAAAAAGCATGTGAAGAAGAGAGAGGAAATGGAAGAGAGAGAACTGTGACGAGGAGGTGAAGACAGAGCAATATGGGGGTAAAATGACCAGGAGCCAGCAACCTGTCTCAGGGACTTTTAAAAAGAGAAATTTCTTTTTCTTCTCTCCATCTCTATCAAGATACAAGTAACATGTAACATTGTGTAAGTTTAAGGTGTACAATGCGATGGTTTGATACTTGTATGTATTCTGAAATGATCACCACAGAGTCAGGAATCACAGAATTGAGGGCAGACTTCTGGACTTCCCCCTGGGGCATGCATAGGCATTCAAACCAATCTCCCTTGGATCTTAAGGGCAGGATCCTGCCAGGATTTTCTAGGCCAAAGATCCCAAATCCTAAGTTCTCAGGAGCAGTTTCATACCTCAAATAGAATCTCTGTCAAAGAAAGAGAGATGGATGAGAAAGGCATAGGAAAGTGTGTGAGGAGGGAGAGGCCCATGAAAAGAGAAGGAAGGGCTAGTGGTTGGTAGACTCAGGAGCCTTATCCGGGAAAAGGAGGGAAGGGTTGAAATCGAGACTGGATGTCAATGCATGAGGACCGAAGAGCGAATGAGGGATGGAGAGGGTAGGAGAGAGATAGGGAAGACGTGAAGGTTAAGAGAAACCTAAGGAGGGAAGGATGTAACTTAGGGTGGAAGAAAGGGGGGAGTGTTTGGGGGCAGAGAATTGAAGGAGAAAACAGGATAATACTGGGAAAACCTATCTATGCCATAAAAATTGTCCTTAGACAAAGAAACAGGACGCATCCCAAACTGGGTTAGCACTCAGGCTCTGAATGTGGAGGTAACGTTCCGCCAATCACTAAAGGGAAAATAGAGAAAACGCTTCACTGGAGCCCACGTCCCTTGGAGCAGGCACAGCTTTCCCTCTTCTCTTCCCGTCCTCCCTGGACACGGTGACAGTGCACGTACTCAGCTCTCAGTTTTGCAGAAGGAAGATGATCAAGTACACATACACATCACCCAAGTGCCATCCTCAGATTTGACATCTTTGGCTCTGTGAGCTGCCCCTGGGGGTCATTTCTGCCAGGGATGGTAATCCCTTCATCAGAGGGTGGTTTGGGGAGTAAGTAAGATTTCTGCTGCTCTGCGTGCCCTTATCTCCTTGACTATAAAATCTGGAAGCAAATCTCTGACGTATTGAGCAGATGATCCATAAACTATATCTCACATGTATTTGAGAATTGGGAATTTGTGAAGCTTTTGGAATACATTTCTCTTGAATTGTTGATTACAATCCTGGTGCAAAATAAAATACAGATATTTATTTCATGTAATACTGAAGTACTAATGTTTCAGTTTTGGGAGAGGCAGTTGATGTAGTGTTTAGGATCATAGATTTTGGATCCAGACTGCATAGATCAAATCCTAGCTATACCAGTACTAGCTGTGTAACCTTGGGAAATTTAGTAAATCTTCCTCTACTTTCCCAATCTGTGAGATGGAGATGATAATAGAATTGTGAGGATTAAATGAGTCAATATGTGCCAAGCATTTAGAACAGTGCTTAGCGCATATTACATATATATTTTTTTAAAAGTTCAGAATTTATAAAACTAAATATCAGTGGAACAAAAGTTTAATACATTTCAAGTTAAAAAATTATGAACACACAAAACCATCAAGTAGAATGTATATATTTATAAATGGTATTGTATTATTCTAAAATAATAAAAATGAAAATAATCATGAAAAATTGAACATGAAATAATATAATCTCAGCTTTAAAACAAGTGAAACATTAAAAAGCAAAATACTCCAATAGTACTATTGGTCACTTACGAGAATATTTTGTGCAAATTTTCCCAGGTGCTGAAAAAGCGTTTTCTAACTCTACCTTAGTTGAGGGAAGAGTAAGTAAACAATAGTTATAAGCTATTTCCAAATATTTCCCTCTGAATGCATCTTCAAATTATACAAATTTTTTGTTAAGTTTTATAACCTAGAAAAAAATCTTTTAGGACAACTTTTTTGTGCTCTTTTTTTCAGGGACTGCAATCATTTTATTGAGTCTGGGTTATAGTTTTTGTCTGGATTGTTTTTATCTTTGCTTTTCTCATGTATAGTTGGAGATTTTAACACAGAGTTATCTACATCAATTTCAATACTGTCATGTTCATAGTTTGCTTGTTCAAAGTCTTTGAAAACTAAGACTTACTCTTGCGAGAGAGTCTTCATCAATAATTTTTCTTTCTCTTCTTGAAGATTATAGAGGCATAAAAGAACACTTCCCAGATGAGTATACCTTTATTCCATTTGAAAGTTAATGTAGTACTTAACTTTCTAAATACATTTCAACGTGTAAATGGTTCAGATTTTAAAAATACCATGATGGCAGCCTTATGCCAACAAAAAAACTGGAATATGAATACAGCAAAATGTCAAAACACCAAAATGTGGGATTGCAATCCATACTCTTTTTTGTGTGTGTGTGAGGAAGACCAGCCCTGAGCTAACATCCGATGCCAATCCTCCTCTTTTTGCTGAGGAAAATTGGCCGTGGGCTAACATCTGTGCCCATCTTCCTCCACTTTATATGGGATGCCGCCACAGCATGGCTTGACAAGCAGTGTGGCGGATCTCGGGCGTACCGAGATCCGAACCTGTGAACCCCAGGCCTCCGAAGCGGAGCGTGCAAACTTAACCGCTGTGCCACCGGGCTGGCCCTCATACTCTTTTTTTTTCAATTATTTTATTGAGGTCATATTGGTTTATAACATTGTGTAATTTCAGGTGTATATTATTATATATCAGGTTCTATTACCACCCCCTTCCCCTCTGGTAACCGCTAATCTCTTCTCTTTATCTATGTGTTTGTTTATCTTCCACGTATGAGTGAAATCATACAGTGTTTGACTTTCTCTCTCTGGCTTATTTCTCTGAACACCATACCCTCAAGGTCTACCCATGTTGTTGCAAATGGGGGGATGATGTTGTCTTTTTTTTATAGCTGAGTAGTGTTCCATTGTGTGTGTGTGTGTGTATGTGTGTGTGTGTATGCCACATCTTTTTCCTTTCATCCATTGATGGGCACTTGTGTTGCCTCCACTTCTTGGCTGTTGTGAATAATGCTGTGATGAACATAGGGTGCATAAATCTGTTTGAATTGTTGATTTCGTGTTCTTTGGATAAATACCCGGTAGTGGGATAGCTGGATTGTACAGTATTTCTATTTTTAATTTTATGAGAAATCTCCAGACTGTTTTCCATAGTGGCTGCACCAGTTTGCATTCTCACGAGCAGTGTATGAGGGTTCCCTTTTCTCCACATCCTCTCCAACAGTTGTTATTTTTTGTCTTGGCAATTACAGCCATTCTGACAGGTATAAGATGATATCTTATTGTACTTTTGATTTGCATTTCCCTAATGATTAGTGACGTTGAACATGTTTTCATGTGCCTGTTGGCCATCTGTATATCTTCTTTGGAAAAATGTCTGTCCCTATCCTCTGCCTATTTTTTGATTGGCTTGTTTGTTTTTTTGTTGTTGAGTTATACGAGTTCTTTATATATTTTGGAGATTCACTGCTTGTCAGATATATGATTTGTAAATATTTTCTCCCAGTTGGCAGGTTGTCTTTTTGTTTTGTTCCTGGTTTCCTTTGTCTTGTAGAAGATTTTTAGTCTGATGTAGTCTTGTTTGTTTATTTTTTCTTTTGTTTCCCTTGCCTAAGTAGACATGGTATTTGAAAAGATCCTTCTAAGACTGATGTCAAAGAGTGTACTGCCTATATTTTCTTCTAGGAGTTTTACGGTTTCAAGTCTTACCTTCAGGTCTTTAATCTATTTTGAGTTAATTGTTGTGTATGGCAAAAGGTAATGGTCTACATTCATTCTTCTTCATATGGCTGTTCCGTTTTCCCAACACCATTTATTGAAGAGAGTTTCTTTTCTCCATTGTATGTTGTTGGCTCCTTTGTGGAAGATTAGCTGTCCATAGATGTGTGGTTTTATTTCTGGGCTTTCAGTTCTGTTCCATTGATCTGTGTGTCTCTTTTTCTGCCAGTACCATGCTGTTTCAATTACTATAGCTTTGTAGTATATTTCGAAGTCGGGGATTGTGATGCCTCCAGCTTTGTTCTTTTTTCTCAGGATTTCTTTGACTATTCAGGGTCTTCTGTTGTTGCATATAAATTTTAGGATTCTTTGTTCTATTTCTGTGAGAAATGTCATTGGGATTCTGATTGGGATTGCATTGAATCTGTAGATTGCTTAAGGTAATATGAACATTTTAACTATGTTTATTCTTCCAATCCATGAGCATGGAATATCTTTCCATTCCTTTATGTCATCTTTGATTTCTTTCAATAATGTCTTGTAGTTTTCAGTGTATAGGTCTTTCACTTCCTTGGTTAAATATATTCCTAGATATTTTACTCTTTTTTTATTGATGTTTTAATAGTTTATAACATTGTGAAATTTTGGGTTGTACATTTTTGTTTGTCCATCACCATATATATGTCTCCCTTCACCCCTTGTGCCCACCCCTGACCCCCATTGCCCCTGGTAACCACAATACAGTTTTCTCTGTCCATGTGTTGGTTTATATTCCACATATGAGTGAGGTCATACAGTGTTTGTCTTTCTCTTTCTGGCTTATTTCACTTAACATAATACCCTCCAGGCCCATCCATGTTGTTGCAAATGGGGCAATTTTGTCTTTTTTTATGGCTGAGTAGTATTCCATTGTATATATATATACCACATTTTCTTGATCCAATCATCAGTCGAGGGACACTTAGGTTGCTCCACTTCTTGGCTATAGTGAATAATGCTCCAATGAACATAGGGGTGCATAAGCCTCTTTGGATTGTTGATTTCAGGTGCGTTGGATAGATTCCCAGCAGTGGGATAGCTGGATCATAGGGTATTTCTATTTTTAATTCTTTGAGGAATCTCCATACCGTTTCCCATAGAGGTTGTACCAGTTTTCATTCCCACCAGCTGTGTATGAGGGTTCCTGTTTCTCCACATCCTCTCCAACATTTGTTGTTTTTCGTCTTGGTGATTATAGCCATTCTGATGGGTGTGAGGTGATATCTTAGTCTAGATATTTTACTCTTTTTGTTGTGATTGTAAATGGGATTGTATTCTTGACTTTTCTTTCTGCTAGTTCATTATTAGTGTATAGAAATGCAACTGATTTTTTTAAGTTGATTTTGTACTCTGCAACTTTGCTGTAGTTGTTGATTATTTCTCATAGTTTTCTGGTGGATTCTTTAGGGTTTTCTATATATGGAATCATGTCATTCACAAACAGCGAGAGTTGCACTTCTTCCTTTACAATTTGGATGCCTTTTATTTCTTTTTCTTGCCTAATTGCTCTGGCCAAAACCTCCAGTACTATGTTGAATAGGAGTGGTGAGAGTGGGCACCCTTGTCTTGTTCCTGTTCTCAGAGGGATGGCTTTCAGTTTTTCACATTGAGTATGATGTTGGCAGTGGGTTTATCATATACAACCTTTATTATGCTGAGGTGCTTTCCTTCTATACCCATTTTATTGAGAGTTTTTTAAATCATAAATGGATGTTGGATCTTGTCAAATGTTTTCTCTGCATCTATTGAGACAATCATGTGCTTCTTATTCTTCATTTTGTTAGTGTGGTGTATCACTTTCATTGATTTGTAGATGTCGAACCATCTCTGCATCCCCGGTATAAATCCCACTTGATCGTGGTGTATGATCCTCTTAATGTATTGCTGTATTCAGTTTGCCAATTTTTTTTTTCTTAGGGAAGATTAGCCCTGAGCTAACATCTGTGCCAGTCTTCCTCTATTTTGTATGTGGGTCGCTGCCACAGTGTGGCTGATGAATGGTGTTGGTACATGCCCAGGATCTGAACCCATGAACACGGGTTGCTGAAGCAGAGTGCACCAATCTTAACCACTACGCCACAGGGCCTGCCCCCAGTTTGCCAATATTTTTTTTTTAGGATTTTTATTGGCGATATTGGCCTGTAATTTTCCTTTTTTGTGTTGTCCTTGTCTAGCTTTGGTATCAGGGTAACATTGACCTCACAGAATTAGTTAGGAAGCATTCTGTTTTCTTCAATTTTTTCGGAATAGTTTGAGAAGGATAGGTATTAAATCTTCTTTGAATGTTTGGTAGAATTCTCCAGAGAAGCCATCTGGTCCTGGACTTTACTTTACTTGTGATTGGTCTATTCAGATTCTCTATTTCTTCTTCATTCAGTTTTGGGAGGTTGTATGAGTCTAAGAATTTACCCATTTCTTCTAGGTTATCCAATTTGTTGGCATATAGGTTTTCATATTATTCTCTTATAATCCTTTGTATTTCTGTGGTATACATTGTAATTTCTCCTCTTTAATTTCTAATTTTATTTATTTGATCCTTCTCTCTTGTTTTCTTAGTGAGTCTAGCTAAGGCTTTCTCAATTTTGTTTATCTTCTTGAAGAACCAGCTCTTAGTTTCAATGATCCTTTCTACTGTTTTTTAGTCTCTATTTCATTTATTTCTGCTCTATTTTTTATTATTTCCCTCCTTCTGCTGACTTTGAGCTTTGTTTGTTCTTCTTTATCTAGTTCTGCTAGGTGTAGTTTAAGATTACTTACTTGAGATTTTTCTTGTTTGTCGAGGTGGGCCTATATTGCTATAAATTTCCCGTCTAGAACCACTTTTGCTGCATCCCATGAGAATTGGTATGTTGTATTTTCGTTTTCATTTGTCTCAAGGTATTTAAAAAAATTTTTTTTTCCTTCCCAAAGCCCCAGTGTGTAGTTGTGTATCCTAGTTGTATGTCTTTCAAAGCTCTTCTATGTGGGACACCACCACAGCATGGCTTGATGAGCAGTGCGTAAGTCTGTGTCCAGGATCCTAACCAGTGAACTCTGGGCAGCCAAAGCAGTGAACCTAACTGCTATGCCACTGGGCCAGCCCCTCCAGGTATTTTTTGATTTCTCCTTTGATTTCTTCATTGATCCAATGGTTATTCAGTAGCATGTTGTTTAGTCTCCACGTATTTGTGGCTTTCCCAGCTTTTTCCTTGTAGTTGATTTCTAGTTTCATGGCATTGTGGTTGGAGAAGATGCTTGACATGATTTCAGTCTTCTTAAATTTATTGAGGCTTGCCTTGTTTCCCAACATATGGTCTATCTTTGAGAATGTTTCATGTGCACTTGAGAAGAATGTGTATTCTGTTGTTTTTGGGTGGAATGTTCTATATATTTCTATTAAGTCCATCTGGTCTAGTGTTTCACTTAAGGCCACTGTTCCTTTTTGACTTTCTGTCTGGATGATCTATCCATTGATGTAAGTGGGGTGTTGAGGTCCCCTACTATTATTGTGTTGCTGTCAATTTCTCCCTTTTGGTCTATTAATAGGTGCTTTATATACTTTGGTGCTCCTATGTTAGGTGCATGTATATCCGTAAGTGTTATGTCCTCTCGGTGGAAAGTCTCTTTCATCAGTATATACTGCCCCTCTTTGTCTCTTATTGTCTTTTTTTATCTTGAAGTCTGCTATGTCTGACATAAGTATCACAACACCTGCTTTCTTTTGCTTGCCATTAGCTTGGAGTATCGTCTTCCATTCCTTCACTCTACGCCTATGTTTGTCTTTAGAGCTGAGATTTGTCTCTTGGACACAACATATTGTTGGGTCTTGTTTTTTAATCCATCCAGCTACTATGTGTCTTTTGGTTGGAGAATTCAATCCATTTACATCTAGAGTGATTATTGATATACGAATGCTTAATACTGTCATTTTATCTCTTGTTTTCTGGTTGTTCTATATTTCCATTGTTTCTCTTCCCTTGTATTTCTGACTGCCGTTTCAGTTTGCTGGTTTTCTGTGACGGTTTTCTCAGTTTTCTCTTTATTTAGGATTTGTGGCTCTGCTCTGATTTTTTGCTTAGTGGTTACCATGAGGTTTGTATAAAAGATCTCATAGGTGAGATGGTCCATTTTCTGATAGCCTCTTATTTCTATTAGCCTAAACAAGTTCCACCCCCTTCCTTTCCCCATCTGAATTATTGTTGTTGCAAATTATTCTTTTTTATGTTATGAGTTTGTGACTAAATTGAGGTGTTTATAGTTATTTTTGATGCTTTCCTTCTCTTTATCTTTTATGTTGTAATCGTTTGCTAACTTGTTCTGGCAGAGAGCTGCAATTTTCTGATTTTGTCTGTCTATTTATATCCTTGTTCAAAGCTTTGTAAATCTTTGCCTTTTTGTTTCAGATAGGAGGGCTTCCTTCATCATTTCTTGTTAGGGAAGTCTAGTGGTGATGAACTCCCTCAGCTTTTGTTTATCTGGGAAAGTTTTTATTTCTCGATCATATCTGAAGGATAGTTTTGCTGGATAGAATATTCTTGGCTGAAAGTTTTTGTCTTTCAATATTTTGAATACAGAATTCCATTCTCTCCTAGCCTGTCAGGTTTCTGCCATGAAGTCTGCTGAAAGCCTGATAGGGGTTCCTATGTAGGTTATTTTCTTCTGCCTTGCTGCCCTTAATATTTCTTCTTTGTCATTGACTTTTGCCAGTTTTAATATTATATGCCTTGGAGAAGGTCTTTTTGTGTTGATCTAATTAGGAGTTCTATTGGCTTCATGTACTTGTAAACCCAGTTTTTTCCCCAGGTTTGCGAAGTTCTCAGCTATTATTTCTTTGGACAAGCTCTCTGCTCCTTTCTCCTTCACTTCTCCCTCTGGAATACCTGTAATCCTTATATTGCTTTTCCTAATTGAGTTGGGTATTTCTTGAAGAATTTCTTCATTTTAAAAATCTTAGTTCTCTCTCCTTCTCTATGTGTAGCATTTCTATATTTCTGTTTTCTAATTCACTAATTCTGTCCTCCATAACATCAACTCTATTTTTTATGGTTTCTAAATTTTTTTATCTCATTAATTGTGCTCTTCATATCCAGAATATCTATTTGTTTATTTTTAGAGTTTCAATCTCTTTGGTAAAGTATTCATTCTGCTCATTAATTTTATTCCTGAGCTCATTGAACTGTCTGAGTTTTCTTGTAACTCATTGAGTTTCCTTATGACAACTAATTTGAATTATCTGTCATTTAGATTGTAAACTTCTGTGACTTCAGGATTGGTTTCTGGAGACTTGTCATTTTCTTTCTGCTCTGAAGTGTTATGTAGTTCTTCATGGTGTTTGACAAATTGATCCTTTGCTGGTGCATTTGTGGTATTATCAGGTCACAGATACCATGTGATACCATTGGGGGGAACAGGAACTGTGTTTTCTGATTCTGCCTTGTCTGTGGAAGCTGTGCAGGTAGAGCTACTCTGCATTTGTGTGGGCTGGCCACAGCCACTCTGCAGGTTGTTCTCATGTGGGCAGGACCTCTGCGCTGGGCAGGCAAGTCAGGCACCGTAGGTGAGGCCTCTGTGGTTGGCAGGGGACTGGCTGAGCTGCTGCACGCTAGGCGGGAGGGGCACCAACACAGGGCTGAATCACCATTCAGTGGGTTCTGTGAGATGCTGTTCTCCTTGGGCAGGATGCCTTCTGAGTGGGCAGGGCACCTTCTTGTCCGTGCTGTGCTGGGGGGAGGGGCACCCACATAGGGGCTGAGCCGCCACTCTGTAGGTCCTGTGGGCTGCTGTGCTCCTCTGGCAGGGCACATTCTGAGCAGGCAGCGTGCCTTCTCACCTGCACTGTGCTAAGGGTGAAGGGTACCCATGCAGAAGCTGAGCTGCCTCTCAGTGGGTTCTGTGGGCTCTGTGTTCCACGGGCAGTGTGCCTTCTGAGTGGGCAGGGCACTTTCTCACCTGCATCATGCTCAGTGGGCAGGTGACTTCATGGGGGCTAAGCCACCACACCTTGGTGTAGAGCATTCCCACTCTACTTGTTGGGGCTGCCACGGCATGATGGGCACTCCTGCAGGCCAGGCTGCAACCCCAAAAGTGTTTGCACAGGCCAGGCTGTCCCTGCCTCCTCTTACAGTCATGCTGGCCACTGTGTGAGGATCTGTGACCTGGCTCACTGCTGCTAGGGAGGGGGAAGGCTGCGCTCACCTAGTTCCACTGCCTCCCGGGGATGCAGTCCACCCACCTGCAGATGTATAGCTGCGTGGATCTCTCAGAAGTCCTGTTGTGCTGTGCAGGGAATCCTCTGGTTAATGAATGTCCATGTAGTTGTAACTTAGAGGAAAGAGACTAAGGGAAGAACTCACTCCACCATGATGCTTGTCATCATCCTCATTGACTTTTTCCTCCAGTTTTTAGGTATGTGCTCCAGCCTGGCCAAATCCTTGTTTATCAAAGGCTTTGCCATCTCCAACATTACTTTCATCAATTTTATGTAAACATGTCACCTAACAGGAAACAAAGAGAGAGGAACAACCTGCGATCCATACTCTTGAACATCAAAGATCTGCTCTCATTGTTGAGGAAATCAAGGAGGGTCTCATATTGCTCAGATGACATAGTGTCAGACCTTCTTGTTTCCTCTGCTTCTCTGTAGCCACCTATCCTGACAGCCTAGCTTGCTGCTGAAAATGAATCCTGTGCATGGACTCAAATTCCATTAGGTTTCTTGCCTTTTGGCTTACCTTCCTCCTCCATGCGGCATGCACTCTGAAACTGTGACACTAGGGGGAGCGATTATGCTCCAGATGTCAAACTGTCAATCAGGAAGCTGTTCTCGTTCACAGCTGTAGGCTCATAGGGGGAAAATCAGTTGTCAGAGATAAGTGAAAAAGTAGCCAACAATGAACCCTCATGAAGATTTTTTAGAGAAAAATATAAAATATCCAACTCAGTGGCTTTTAAAATTAGGAACATAATTAGGGTACCTAAACCTTATTTACTGAACACATGACAATTATTAGTATTCAGTTTTGTATTCTGGCCAGTTTTTAGGGAATAAAAAGAAAGATAGCACGGGGCAAGAAACAAAAGACAGGAGAAAGAGAGAAGGCATGAGAGGAGAGACGGGAAAGACATTGGCGGGGGGAAAAATGGTGATAACAGTACAATAGCTGGAATCCTAAGGGGGCAGAAGGAAGGTCGGAAAGGAGGAAAAGGGGGCAAAGTCTAGAATAATGGTTCTTAATGTTTTTCTCATCACAGTGCACTTTGAGAATGTGAGCAACTGTGGGCTTTTTCCCATAAAATAGACATATGTGTATATATTCAAGGGATCCATGAACCATAGGTTAAGAATTTCTGATCTAAACAGGGCTCTAGAGAAGTGAAAGCAAAGAGGAATGTTCAGACAGGCAGAAAGACAGAGAGATGGATAGAAAGGGCCCCAAGGAAAGAGAGCAAGCAGCAGAGAGAAGTTTCTGCCTCCTCTCACATGCCGAGACTAACCCTGGGCTCACCTTTGAAGGTGGGCATTCCTCAGTGCTGTATAATCTCCTCATCCCATCTTCTCTCTCATCCAAACTTACTCCCCTCGTTAAAGGGGAGCACTATGGCCTAAGACTTATTGATGGGAGCCATTCTAGAGTAACATCAAAAGGAAGCCCACACTCCTGAGCAGGGTTATTTACAAGCAAGTCATTTACCTCTCAAGTCCCCTGTTTCTCATTTGTACAGTGAAGGGGTTCACATAGATGAAAATGGATATTTTTTAATCAATATGATGTCAGCTCAGAAGTCATCCAGGGGTCAGTAGGAGTCCTAGGTGTCAGGGACAGCAGGAGCAAAGGCTGCCAGAAAGACAAGCTAAGGCATCTCTCCCGTCCAGTACCTGGGGGCCACAGAAAGGGGGGCAAGAATGAAGAGAACCCCCCCATTTTGGGGGGAGGAAGAAACCTCCCTTTTTGCGCTTCTGTATAGTGTGGTCTTATGATTAAAGAAGGTGGCTGTCTATATTGAAACCATCAACCTAAAGCATCTAAATCTGACCTTTGCCCTTTCCTTGGCTTGTCAGCTGGGGATTGCCCAGGAAGGCATTTTGGAGTTGAGCTCCATAAATTCCAACTTAACTTTTTTGTGTGTGTGAGGAAGATCAGCCCTGAGCTAACATCCTTGCCAATCCTCCTCTTTTTGCTGAGGAAGACTAGCCCTGAGGTAACATCCGTCCCCATATTCCTCCACTTTATGTGGGACGTGGCCACAGCATGGCCTGACAAGCGGCGTGTCGGTGCGTGCCCGGGATCCAAACCCAGGCCGCCAGCAGCGGAGTGCGCACACTTAACCGCTACGCCACGGGGCCGGCCCCTCAACTTAACTTTCAACTTCAAATATATACACTTGGCCCTGGGGTTTTTGTTCTAGAGTTCTTACCAAGAGATGAAGAGCTATAAGAAAAAGGTACTGTATGGGGTTTGAAGCAGGGATAATACAAGAAATGAAGTTTCTGGATTAGGTCAGCCTCTTTACAGGAACAGGGACTCCTGACAATATTCTTAACTTCATGTTGTTTTCTTAGGGGTTATTTTCCCTAAGCATCTGGGAGTTGGGGGGCAGGAATTGCTTAAAAGAACAGGGGCTTTGTTTTGGACGACTTGAAGCAGACAATATCCCATTCAAGAGATCAAGGTGGGCTGGGCAGGGGTAATGGGTTGAGGAAGAAAGGAAGAGATCAAGTGTGAACATTCTGTGCCAAACAGCCTCCACAAGCTTTCTTCCAGCTAATCTGACCCTTTTCAATGAGAAGTGTGAACTAAATTATTGCTTTGATGATCTTTCCACTTTTTTCCACTGAGGTGAACATGGAAACCATATGGCATCCCTTCATTTGCAATCCTACAAGAGAAGGCTCTGGGCCAAAAGTGAATAATGAGCTCCTCCCCTCAAGTCAGTCAACAGTGATGCTCATTAGGAAAGCTGACTAAAACTGCCCCGTCGCTTCCCTAGAGTTGTCCTTCACCCACTAGTCTGGCTGGCAGGCGTCTGCATACTTCCCACATGGTCCACCCCGTGGCACAGGCAAGCTGCTGCAGAGCAAGGGATTCTGGGGCAAGGGGGAAGGAAAAAAATCTAAAGAAGTATTCAAAACCCCTCATCATCCCCTGCTTATTTGTCCATCTGTGATACAGAGGATTTACTTGTTACCTAGGGGATTCAAGAATCCACGATGCGGAGAAATGTTTTTCAAAGTGTGGCCCTTCGGCTGTGGGCATGACTCTGATCTGAATCTTAAATTCAGATTCCTGGGTCCTACTCCAGACCTACAGAATGTAAGTCTCTGAGGAGTGGGCTTGAGAATCTGCTTTTTTGTCATTTTCTTTCTTTCCTCCCCCAGGTGATGTTTATGCAAAGTAAAAATTTGAGACTCTCTGTTCTAGTAGGATGAGCTCTTCTCTGAGACTCAGGGGAAGTAGGTTCCTAGTTCCGGCTTTTCTTCAAGCTAACCAGGCCTCAGTTTTGTCACCTCTTGGGCTGGATCAGGGGTCAGCAAACTACAGCCCTTGGACCAAATCTGGCCCAGTGCCTGTTTTTGTAAATAAAGTTTTATTGGAAAACAACCCCATCCATTTATTTATGTGGAGTCTCTGGCTGCTTTTGTGCTACAACAGCAGAGTTAAGAGACCTTTGCAATTAGAGAGCCTAATATACTTATTGTCTGGCCTTTACAGAACAAATTTGCCTGTCCCCAGGTTAGACGATTTTTAAGGACTTTTCCAACCCTGCGATTCTTTAAAAGAAAGTTAATTGCCCCCACCATAAACATATTGTTTCTGTATCAATAATTTCTTTTATCTTAGACATGGCTAGGGAAGGTGAGGGAAGCCAGAGACGGAAGAGGGTGCAGACAACCTTTGGAGACTGAGAACTAGGTGATTAGTATCACTGAAAAGACAAACAAAGGGGAATTCCAGAGAAGGCAAGGTTCCCTGCTCAGAGGAACCCCGTCTGTTTGTTTTAAGCTGGTGAAGTGTGGTCTAGTCTAAAACTATGAAGTAGGGCCGGCCCCGTGGCTTAGCGGTTAAGTGCGCACACTCCGCTGCTGGCGGCCCCGGTTCGGATCCCGGGTGCGCACTGACACACCGCTTCTCCTGCCATGCTGAGGCCGCGTCTCACATACAGCAACTAGAAGGATGTGCAGCTATGACATACGACTATCTACTGGGGCTTTGGGGGGAAAAAATAAATAAATAAAATCTTTAAAACTACGAAGTAGATGAAATTGGTTTTTGATGCTTACAACCTTTGGCATTGAATGGTACCCTCATTCAAAGCATTTTCCCATAGAGTTTACATCCTGAGGGTTAAACCATTACATTTCCACTTTACAAAATCTCCTATCTTTATCTCAGCCATTCAGAAATAAAGTTGTTAATCTATAAGTGAATCCATGCTGATAAGCTAATGAATGAGAGAAAAAAAGCAAAGGATATTTTAGCTGCATCTCTCTGTTTTCTAATGGTTAGACTCCAACCTATTAATAACTCTCAGTTACCTCATCTCCAATGACTATCTCCCAGTGCTCCACCTTGGTGACGTACTCCCCAGAGACATACCCCTGGACTTCTTATCTCCATTCTATCTTTGTCCCACCCTAAAAGGTTTTCTTCCTCACCACTCCAAAAATCAATGGCCATTTCTCAGTCCTCATCTTATTTGACTTAGCAGCAGTTGACAACAGGGAGAGTTGATCATGCAATTCCCCTTGAAAAAACTTTCTTCACTTGCCTTCCAGGAGAATACATTGCCCACCTTTATGGCCACTTCCTCAATCCTCCTGCTGGTTTCCTCTCATTTTCCCATCTGCTAAATGTTGGAGTGTCACAGGTCCTTGGACCTCTTCTTTATCTATACTCACTCTTTATGTGATCTCATCCAGTCTCATCGCTTTAAATATGATCTACATGCTGATATGTCACAAATTTATATCTCTAGCTCAGACCCCTTCCCTAAACTTCAGACCCATATCCAACTGCCTACTTAAGATCTCCACTTAGATATCCAGTGGGCATCTCATACTCAGCACATGTAAAAACTAACCTCCTGATATTCTTCTAAAACCAGCTTTTCCTGAAGTCTTCTCCATTTCATTTAAGGGCAATTTCATTCTTCCGGTTTTTTCAGGCCAAAAACTTTGATCATTCATGACTTCTTTTTCTTCACACTCCACATCCAATTTGTCGGCAAATTTTGTCTGTTTCTACCTTCAAATGTATCCAGAATCAGGCCACTTCTCACCATCTCCACTGATACCATCACCTCTTTCCCGGATTATTGCAATGCAGTTCTAATTGGTCTCCTTGCTTTTGCCTTGTCTCTTCTGTAGTGTATTCTCATAACAGCATCTAGAGTGGTCAGCTAAAATACAAGTCAACTAGAGCCAAGGAAGCAGCCGAAGCCAGTGAGGCCTCCAGTGCTGTGGCCAAGGGAGTTGTCAGGAGCAAGGAGGTGACTGGCAATTTGAGAGATTGATTACATACAAAGGAATGAGTAAATGATTGAGGATAATCAGAGCCATGTTTCTCACTGTCAGAAAAAGGAATAACAACTATGAGAAGAGTGAAAGCTAGAATGAACTGTGTCGTGTTGGATTAGAATTGGAGGCCATGTTTTCGATAGATAGATAGAGTGATATAAAATAGATATAGATACGTGTTTGTGTGTATATGTATCATACATTTCCTAGCTCAGTCCACTGAGAGAGCATAGAAGCAATGACACGCCATTAGTAATGAATAAACCAAGTGCCTGTAACTTGGTTTCTAAAACATTCTCCGTGAAAAGAAATCAGGGATCCCTGGAGAAATGACTGACTCCAGGGCGGGTGCAATGAAACTTCAAGATGAACTTGGGAAATCTGGTGCCAGAGAGTAAGGAAGGGCTCAAAATTATGGGAATACGACAAAAGGAAACAGGAACCATCCTGAACTGGCCAAATGTGGGATAATTCGAGTAACAATATAGAAATGATTGTAATGGATTATAGTCTGACTAAAATAAGAATTCTTGAGTCTCTATTGGTATAAATAAATAAATGGGTAAGAAGAAAAAGCTCTTCTTACAGTAAAAGCCAACTAATGAAAGTATAGGAATGATGTAAATTAGCAAAATCACAATTTAACAATCATCATAGTAATACTTTGCTTCCATTTATTTGGGCAAAAATCATCAAAGGATGTGGGTAAAAAGCAAGTGGGTAAAAATTTGTTGAGGAAACAGAATATACACATGGACTCAAAGTATCTGCTTACAATTTGAATGGGGTTTAAGGATTGGATGGTAAGACTGTAGCAATGTCAATTTCCTGATAGTGATTGTTGTACTGTAGTGTATAGGGGAGAAATGTTCTTATCTCTTAGGGTATACACTCTGAAGCATGTGGGAATAATGGTCATCTTGTCTGCACTTTTAACAGATTTAGAAAATGATAATAATTATTGTTATCTGTCAAGAAAGAATAATAAAGCAAATGTAAAATGTTAATTGGGCAAAAGTGGGTGAAGGATACATAGGAATTGTGACTTTTCTGTAAGTTTGAAATATTTCAAAATAAAAATAATTAAATAGTATATATGTGTGCATATATATGTTTATGTACATAGTGACTCTCAAACAGATATAAAGTGAGCACATATCTAATATTTTATTCAACTCATTAATTAATGAGGAAATCACTAGATGTTACAACCGTCTTTCGCGTCCTTTGATGATTTTTGCCTGAATAAGTGGGAGTAAAGTATTACTATGATGATTGCCAAATGGTGATTATGTGAATTCCATTACTCCTGCCTTCATTAGTTGACTTCTATTATAGAGAAAAGCTTCCTCTTCTCCATTTATTTTTTTTCTTTCCCCCCAGTTTTACTGAGATATAATTGACATATAACTTTGTATTAGTTTTAGATGTACAACATAGTGATTTGATATACACATGTGATATTGTGATTTATAACAAGAAATGTATATTTGGTCTTTGTCCCTGTTTCTGACACAGAGCTCCTAAACCCTTGGAATTTCCTAAGTGATGAGAGCAATAAAGTTATCTTTTGTTAGGTGAATGAGGTGACTTTTGGGAGCACCTAAGGATGGGGGGCTGGTTGCCAGGAGAACCAACCATGTGATTAGAGGGTTGGAACATTCAGTCCCACTCCCAACCTCCTGGGAGAGGAGAGGGGCTGGAGGTTGAGATCAATTGCCAATGGCCACTTGTTTAATTAATCATGCCTATGGAATAAAACCCTCTGTTAAAAACCAAAAGGAGAGAGTTTGAAGAGCTTCTGGGTTGGGTGAACACATGGAGGTACTGGCAGAGTGGTGTGCCCAGAGAGGACATGGAAGCTCCGTGCCCCTTCCCACATACCTTGCCCTAGCCATCTCTTCCGTCTGGATATTCATCTATATCCTTTATCATATCTTTTTATAATAAACTGGAAAAGGTAAGTAAGTGTTTCCCTGAGTTCTGTGAGCCACTCTAGGAAATTAATCGAACCCAAGGTGGGGGTCGTTGGAACCTATGATCTGTAGCCAGTTGGTCAGAAGTACAGGTAACAATCTGGACTTGCAGCTGGTATTTGAAGTGGGCTGAGGGGTAGCAGACATGTGGGGACTGAGCCCTTAAACGCTGGGATCTGATGCTATCTCCAGGTAGATAGTGTCAGAATTGAGTTGAATTGTAGGACACCCGGTTGGTGTCATGGAAAATTGCTTGGTGGTGTGGGGGACTCCCCCTCCCACACACACACCCACACACACACTTGAATTGGTGATCAGGAACAAAAGAGTGTATATATTGGGAAATGATTATCACAATAAGTTTAGTCAACATCCATCACCTCATATAGTTTACAAATGATTTTTTTCTTGTGATGAAAACTTTTGAAATTTACTGTCTTAGCAACTTTCAAATATGCACTAAAGTATTGTTAACTATAGTCCACCATGCTGTACATTACCTCCCCAAAATTTCCATTTGTTTATCTTTAATGAACAAGGACTTAAGTTGTCAGTGATGACTTTGTAGGCATTGACTCCACAAAGTCAATCTGTTTTTTCTTACCTTTATTGAGTTATAATTTGCCTCAAAAAGTCACCTGTTTAGTAATTCAAAGATTTATAGTAAAGTTATAGTTGTGCAACCATCACCACAATACAATTTTAGAGCATTTCCATCATGGTCAAAAACTCTCATGCCCATTTGTGATAACTCCCCATTTTCACCCTCAATACTGGGCAACTGCTAATCTGCCTTCTCTCTCTGTAGATTTGTTGTTTCTGGACATTTCATATAAATGGAATCATACAAAATGTAGCCTTTTGCGTCTGGCTTTTTCTGCTCAACATAATGTCTGTATTACGTTATAATATATATCAGTAGTTCCTTCTTTTTTATTGCTCAATAGAATCTCATTGTATGGCTATGCCACATTTTGTTTACCCATTAACCAGTTGATGGACATTTGGATTGTTTCCATTATTTGGCTATTGTGAATAATGCTGCTATAAACATTTGTGTGCAAGTCTTTGTGTGGACATAGTGTTTTAATTTTTCCTGTGCAAACACCTAGGAGTGGAATTGCTGGGTTGTATGATATGTTTATATTTATCTTTTTAAGAAACTCCCAAAGTGTCCTCCAAAGTGTATGTACCATTTTATATCCCCACTAGCAGTGTGTGTGGTTTCCAGTTTCTCCACAGCTACACCAACACTTGCTATTATCTGTCTTTTTGAATATAGCCATTTTGCTGGGATGTGGTTTACTTTGTAGTTTAATTTGAATTTCTCTAATAACTAATGAGATTGAGCATCTTTTATGTGCTATTAGACAAGTGCATATTTTCTGTGGGGAAATGTCTATTCCAGTCTTTTGCCCTTTTAAAAATTGGGTTGTTTGTTTCTTTGTTACTGGATTGTGAGAGCTCTTTATATGTTCTCTATATAAGACCTTTATATGATCTTTGAATACTTTCTCACAGTCCGTGGCTTGTCTTTTAATTTTCTTAGTGGTGTCTTTTGAAACACAAAAGTTTTTAATTGTGGCAAGGCCAATTTATCAATTTTTCTTTTATGGATTGGGCCTTTGGTGTCATATCTAAGAACTCTTTGCCCAACCTAAGGTCATGAAGATTTACACCTGGGAGCTTTTTAGTTTTTGCTCTTACATATTGGTGGACACTGTATTTTAGCTGAATGTTTGTGTATAGTATGAGGTTAGGGTCTAATCTAAGCTCGTTTTTTTTTGCATGTGGATATCTACTTGTCCCAACACAATTTGTTGAAAAAATTATTCTTACCCCTCTTGAATTGACTTGGAACCATTGTTGAAAATTGATCAACCATAAGTTAAGGATTTTTTTCTGGACTCTCAATTCTGTTCCATTTCTATCTGCCTATCTTTGTGGCGTACAAATAAACAAAATAAAAATAAACAATACCATATGGTCTTGTTTATTGAGGCTTTATAAGTTTTGAAATTCAGTAGTGTTAAGTCCTTCAACTTTATTCTTCTTTTCAAAATTGTTTTGGTTATTCTCAAGCCATTATATTTCCATATAAATTTGAAGATCAACTTGTCAAGTCTTACAAAAAGGCCTGCTGAAATTTTGACAGGGATTACATTAAATTTCTAGGTCAATTTGGAAGAATTTCTATCTTGATAATATTGAGTCTTCCAAACCATGAAGATGGAATGTCTATTTAGATATTCTTTAATTTCTTTCAACAATGGTTTGTAGTTTTCAGTGTAGTTTCACATTCCTTTTGTTAAATTTATTTATATTTCATTCTTTTTGATGCTATTGTGAATGGACTTTTAAAATTTTTATTTGCAAATTGTTGATTGCTAGTATATTAAGAAAATCAATGATTTTTAAATATTGATCTTGCATTCAGTGGCATTGCTAACTCATTTATTCATTCTAGTAGGTTGTTTTTGAGTATGGATTTTTTGGGATTTTCTACATACAGTATTGTCATATGCAGACAAAGACAGTTTTATTTCCTTCTTTCCAACCTGAATCCATTTAGCCATTTTCTGGCCTTTTGCACTGGCTACAACCTTGTATAGTATTGAATAGAAGAGGCAAGAATGGACGTTTTTGCCTTACTCCTGAATACTACTGGAGCTTTGAATGAGTTGGCTTGAGTCCCTCCTAACTCATATGTTATTGCTGTCAAGTATTTTAGTTCTATCATTTGTTTTCAATACTCAGTTTAAGTTGTTTGCTTTTGTGGGAAGTAATTTTTTAAAAATTTTTGTGGTAAGAACACTTTACATAAGGTCTACCCTCTTAACACATTTTTAAGTGTCCAATACTGTATTGTTATGTATAGGCACAATGTTGTATAGTGATCTCTAGAATTTATTATTATATATTATTGCATAACTATAATTTTATACCCATTGATTAGCATATCCCCATTTCCACTTCCCCCCAGCCTCTGGCAATCCCTGTTCTACTCTCTGTTTCTATGAGTATGACTATTTTAGATTCCTCTTAGAAGTAGAATCATGCAATATTTGTCCTTTTGTGACTGGCTTATTTCACTTAGCATAATCTCTTCCAGGTTCACTCATGCTGTTGCATATGACAGGATTTCCTTGTTTTCTAAGGCTGAATATATAATACTTCATTGTATGTATACATCACATTTTTAAAAATTCATTCATCCATTGATGGACATTTGGGTTGTTTCTACCTCTTGCCTATCGTGAATAATGCTGAAATGAACATGGGAGTGCTAATATCTTTTCAAGATCCTGATTTCAATTTTTTAAAGATGAATACCCACAGATGAGATTGCTGGATCTTCCCTCCCGCACCCCAAATCTTCAGTGAGAGTCTACCGTACACACGCTAGGCTTAGGCTGGGTGCACTTAAGGGAGTTGCAGGACATGGGGCTGGTCCTTCATGTATATGGGAGAAGCTTGGAGAGAAGAGAAGAGCTGCAGGAGGTGAGAGGCAAGTGACGTGCAGAGATCACTGGGAGCAAGAGATCAAAATGAGGTGTGACCACGGCAATATGTTCCCTCTGGGGTCTGAAGACAGCCTGAGGAGGGCCCAACCAGTGAAAAAATTAAATACGCAAAAGGGAAGGGCAGAGCCATTTAGGTAACAGGAGACAGATGGAGTTGGACAGAGGAAACACCCACCCAGACATTTCTGCAAGATACAGAGAACCTCGAAAAAGGGAATCCTTTCTCCTTCTCCCTGTCTCTTTGTCCACGTGAGGAGTGCCATTGCCTGACCAGCCAGAGAGTCAGGCAGGCTGTCCCTTGTCCACAGGTGCTGATCAGGGGGTGGCCTGGGTCCTAGCATAATTCTTGCCATCTTTATACATCCAGAGTCTCCGGAGTTCTGAAGGAGATGCAGGAAATGCAGAAAAAGCAGTGGGGTGGGGCCTGGCCTTGGCACGTTGCATTGAATTGTCTCCACAGGAAAAGGCAAGCAGGGCCAGAGACAGACACATCTGGGTTAACATGGTTCTTCAACATGAGGGAGAGTAACTCGCAAGACATGGCCAGTGTGTGTTGGCTTTCCCCTCAAAGCCAAGAACAAAATAAAGATGACTGGTACACACTGCTATCAATATAACCTTGTTCATGAAAGTTCTCTATCACTCAACCAAGAAAGTGAGGGAAGTATAGTTGTGAGGAAGGAGAAGGAAAAATTATCATGACTTACTTACAGGGAATACAATTGTCAACCTAGAAAACAGAGAAGAAATTGAAAAACTGAAAGAACTAATATAAAGTACCTGGCTACAAAATAAATATTCAAAAATCCATAATTGTCCTAGTAATAATTAGATAGAAAATATAACGAACTCCATGAACAAATAGCAGTATAATTTATAAAATACTTAGGAGCAAACTTAACAAGAAATTGGCTGGATTTTTATTTTTAACAATGGTATGTTTTTTACTGAGGGACATTAAAAACAACTTGAATAATGACGAGATAAGCCTAGGCAATGAAACAGTTATTGCCAAGATATCAATTCTCCCAAAACTAATTTATATTGAATGATTCTAATGAAAATACAAGAAGATCACTTTTGAACTTGTTGAGTAGATTTAAGTTCACCTGAAAGAATAAATGCTTGCAAAGAGCTAAGAAATTTTTGAGGAAATAAAAATAATTATGCTAGCACTTATGTTACGAGTATTGGCTGAAAGCTACAATAATTAAACCAGTTTGGTCATGGTTCAGGAATAGACAGATAAACAGAAAAGAAACTAGATATTTTAAAGAAATTAGTATGTGATAAATGTGACATTTCATGGCAGTAGGTAAAATAATATTAATTTTTAAAAATTGAAAAAAAAAAGCTAGAACCTCAGACATATACATCAAAATTAGTTCCAGATGGATAAAATACTTACATATGAAAATAAATAAAAATGTTAAAAATGAAACCATAGAAGTACTATGAGGAAATGATGCTATTTGTATGACTGAGTGATCACCAGAATGCAGGTTTTATTGTTCCCTGCTCTGGCCCAGTGCCTAGAGCAGCACCTGACTCAAGAGGACCAGCAATACATACTTGTTGAAAGAATAAATGAATAAACTTCAGTGCACACAATTCTAGTGCTTTTGCTGCATTTAAACAACAACAAAATGTAAAAACTCAAGTGACCAATGGAAAAGATATTTGCAGCACGTGCAATAAAGAAATAATATTTTTAGTTTATGAAGAGTACTTCCATATCAATAAGGAATGATAATCCTCCCCCAATAAAAATGAGCAATTCACAAAGAAGCATTAAAATGGTCAATAATAGGAGAGTGTGCTCACACTTCTTGGAAATACAAATTTAAACAACAAAATACCAATGGGAAGATATTGACTGTTGGTGAGGTAGGAGGAACATAGACTCTTTCAAATGCTGGGTAGCGATGGGAGACACATTTCCTGGAAGGTAATCTGGTATTCTGTAAAATGTCACTGAAATCGATGTATGTGCAAATCATTTGACTCAGCATTTCTTCTCTTAGGAATTTTATCTGCTCTCATAGATGTGCTCAAAGATTTAACTATTAGAATGTTCATGGAAATGGGCCAGCAATAAAAAATTGACTATATACACTATGGTAAATCCATATAAGGAAAGAACACAATGTTCTAGAAAAATGGTCAAGATAACTCTCTAAGTATAAGATGGAGCTCAGTGTACATGCTGTCTTATCCCATTGTTGTAAAAATTTCAGTTATATACGTATTAAAATAGACTGAACAGATGGGTTCTTCATCTATGCATAGCAGGATTATGGATTATTTTTACTTTCTTCTTTTTGCTCTTCTGTAAATTTCTAAATTTCCTATGATTTGTGCAATAAGACTTATGTGATTAGAAAAAAATAATTATGTGATTAAAAAAAGAAAAGTTGAGGTGCCTGGCCAGAGGAGCTCATCATATAAAGGAAGGGGAGACACATGATGCCTGGGAGTGAGGCTGTGAGTGAGGCCATACGAGGAGGAAGGGCCCAACGCCATCAGCAGAAGGGCCAAGGCATCCCAACTGAGGTCTTGCTCAGCAGTGGTAGTCCTGGCCCGGTGCCTTCCTTAGCCTGCCTCCCCCAACAGCCCTTGGTCCTGAGGCCTATTTACAAGAAATCCCAGAGCCTGAGCCTGGATGGTTCTCCAGAACCTTCCTACCACCACCCACACATCATTCCTCCTGCCCTAGGACTTCTGACCGCTGAGACTAGTTTAACTTCATGCCAGGCTGAATTATTCTTCAATCCCTACTTTTAAAAGGAGAACAAATTTGTCATTTAGCAAGAGAATTAAAAAATGCACTGTACAAAATATTTTCTTCTCCATGAAGATTTACCTGGTTCTCCCAAAATGTATTTGCACCTCTGATAGCATTGGTCTCTGATAAACTTCTTTAGTGCTGTTTTCTTTCATTCATTCATTTTTTTCAAACAATGGAGAATGAGATTTCCATGTGACATGACAGAGACCCATATACCTTGGGTGCTGGAGGGCATCTGAGAGCCCATGTGGATCAACTCCTATCCTCAGTGCCTGTTTTACATAGGAGCACATTGAATCCCAGAGACTTAAGTTAATTTCTTATTGTCCCAGTCAGTTGGTGGCTGAATCAGTGTGACCCCCAGGCTAGGGTTTTTCCATTGTTTTCCCTGAACTTGGTATGTTCCTGTCCTCCTATCTCTTTTCCACCTCCGCTCTTCTTTTCCACCTTAAGTTGCTCCTTGGCTATGATGTCCCACCAGCCTGCCTCCCTGACAGGTCTTCTAAACAGTTAGCATCTCGGGTTCTATATCTTTTCTCCTCCTATGAGAAATCTTTCCTGTGATCCTGACAGAAAACTAGATAAAATGAGCATTGACTCTGAGTTTTAAATTACTTTAAATCACAGTATGTAAGAAGTCAAGATTGTCTAGTGCAGCATCGCATTTCCCGAACCCCTTAACATACTCAGAGAGGGTGAAGAAGTGACTTGTTCAAAGTCACACGATGTCAAGACTGGATCTCATGTCTCCCATTTCACTGATCTTCCTCCTTATTTTCTCCTGTCATTGGCACTATCTTGTGGTTTCTAAAAACAAAAGAAAAATATTGCTCCTCTGTGTCTTTAAATAATTATGTATTGTAATGTCATTTATGATGAGATGGCATCTTTTGGAATATATTTGTGTGTGTGTGCTTGACCAAAGAAGGCATTCCTTTGCCTTCTTGCTGAATCCTCTTTATGTGCAATAAACTTGATTTAATTCCAATATGTCATTTTGACAATCTCGATGTGTTCTAAGTCCCTATCATTTATAATACGGTTCTCATGGCTGCCATCTTTATTATTTTATATGTCATCATTCTTTTATATTCTACATAAAACAAGCTCAAGAAATCCAAGGTTTTGGATAGGGAGGATATAAGTTACATATCTGCGGGTAAGCATATGGCTTTCCACCTTTCTAGTGACCTTCGATTATTCATTCAACAAATATTGATTAGATTCCAGAAAGTAGAATGACTAGGACTTCATGAGCAATTAGATACAAGGTGTGGGGATATGACAGTGATTAATGCTGGGTCTCTCAGGTTTCTGTTGGTGTGAAATATTGACACTGGGAAGAGAGATGAGGGAGCAGGTGGAGGTGTGGGAGGAGATTTAGAGTTCAGGTTTGGACATGTTCAGTTTGAGGCATCTATGGCATCTCCAAGGGAACATATAGGGTTGGCAATTGCGTAAGTGAGTTACGAATTCAGAACAGGGAAAATGCGGGATCACTAGTACACAGATGACAGTGGAGGATGAGAATGAAGGGGAATGGAGAGAGAGAGACATGGGAGGGCCCAGGGAAACTCCAGACTTTAAAGGTTCATCAGAGGGAGCCACCAAAGGAATGTGCAGAGGGAATAAGAAGAAAGCACATGGTGTGTGAATTCAGGGAAATCAAGGAATGGAGGGATTCAGGGTGAGGTCAAGGATGCTCAAGACTTAGGATGCTTGGTTAATAAGCGTTGGAGGTGAACAGTTTCAGAGGAGTTTTGGGAGTAGAAACCACAAGCCAAATCTGATCAGCCATCCATAACTGAAAATAGTTTTACTGGAACAGAGCCACATCCATTCATTCACATATTGTCTGTGGTTGCTGCCCTGCAACAATAAGAGAATTGAGTAGTTGTCATAGAGACTGTAAGGCCCGCAAAGCTTAAAATATGTACTATGTAGCCTTTACAGAAAAGTTTTCCCACCCCCTGAGCTAGTGGGTTGAGAAGCGAAGGGATGGAAAGGGATGCAGACTGTGAATGTAGACAATTCTTTAAAGAGCTTTAAGAAAAAGAGAGAAATAAGGTAGTAGTTTTTGGAGAACATGAGATGAGCGAGAGGATTTTTAAATTTTCTCTTTGCTTTTTAGATTTGAGTATGTTTAAATGTTAATAGAATGAAGATGGAAGAGTGGGAGATATTGAAGATACACCTGAGAGTAAAGAAACTGAGAAGGCGAGACTGGAGGGCATCCCAGACACAGGTGGAAGGGAGTGGATAGAAGAGAGACACGTCCTTCCTGGCAGTGGTAGGAAGGGCGTAAAGGTGAATGCCAGGGCTGGGATGTTTAAGGATTTGGGGGCGGGATGTTGAGGTAATTTCTTTTTGAATGTCTCTATTTTCTCTGGAAGTTAGGGCATAAGGGAGATGAGATCATGTGTTAAGAGTGGAGAGGGAGTAGGCGGGGAGAATTTGAACCTTTGTCCATACTCACCTCCATTCCTGATCTCCACCGAGCACAACTCTGTTCACATCACTTAACAACCCACGTCCCAGGATGAGATGGAGCTGATATCAAGAAAGGCAGAGGTGGCCCTTGGAGTGTGCCTGGAGTCCACTCATCCAGCGAGTGACAAAAGTGAGACTCAAATCCAGGTGCACAGGAGAGCTGACCTGGGCTTCATGCAATTCTTTTTTATTTTTCCCTCTCCAGCTGGTTATAGATTTTGGTGTATATATTTTTTCTCCTAATTTTAATTATTTTTAAACTCTTCATCTCTTTCCAGAAATTATGAGTTTCTAATTCTTTGAAATTCATAATAGGAAAGTTCCTATTAGGGACTTCCTGGAACTTCCTACTATCCTGGAGGGTTGCCTCTTTTCTGATGGCTCAGCCTGTTTTCATCTCTGTGCTCCCACTACCTCCTGCCCAGCATTTTTTGTAGTGATACTCCTGGCAAATATCTTTTTTGCCTTAATCTGATCATTTTATGCAATGTTTTTTCCTTTGGTAACAGCTTTATTGAGATATAATTCACATACCATACAATTCACCCATTTAAAGTCTTCAATTCAATGGGTGCTAGTACAGTCACAGTTAAGCAACTATCACCACAAGTCAATTTCAGGACATTTTCATCACCCATCAGGAAAAAACCTCCACCTATTAGCAGTCATACCCCATTTCCCCTCAAACCTCCCAGTCCTAGGCAATAAGTTATCTATGTTCTGTGTCTATAGATTTGCCTATTCTGGGCATTTCAGATAAAAGGAATCATATAATACGTGGTCTTTTGTGACTGACTTCTTTCACTTAGTGTAATGTTTTCAGGGTTCATCCGTGTTCTGTCAGTACTTTATTCCTTTTATTACAGAAAAATGCTCCATTGTGTGGATACACCACATTTTCTTTATCCATTCACCAGTTGATGGACATTTGGATTGTTTCCATTTTTTTGGCTATTATGAATAGTGCTGCTATAAACATTGTAGCATAAGTATTTTTGTGGACAAAAACTAAGAGTGGAATTGCTGGGTCATATGGTAACTCTATGTCTAACCTTTCGAGGACCCGACACTGTTTTCCATAGCGGCTGCACTGTTTTACACTCCCATCAGGAAGGCATGAGGATTCCAATTGCTCCACATCCTCATCAAGACTTATTATCTGTCTTTTTTATCATAACCATCGTAGTGAGTGTGAAGTCTTTCTCATTGCGGTTTTGATTTGCATTCCCCTGAAAGCTAATGGGGTTGAGCATCTTTTCATGTACTTATTGGCCATTTGTATATATTCTTTGGAGAAATGTCTATTCGGATTCTTTGCCCGTTATTCAATTGGGTTACTTGTCTTTTTATTATTGAGTGTTAAGTGTTCTTTATGTATTCTATACATAAGTCCTTTATCAGATATATGATTTGCAAATATTTTCTCCTATGCTGTGGGTTGCCTTTTCACTTTATAGATGGTGTCCTTTGAAGCACACAGTTTTTAATTTTGATGAAGTCCAATTTATCTTTTTTTCCTTTTGTTGCTTGTGCTTTTTGTGTCACATCTAAGAAATCACCTTCGAATCCAAGTCACGAAGATTAACGCTTATGTCACCGTGTACGAGTGTTGTAGTTTAGCTCTTACATTTAGGTCTTTAATTCATTTTGAGTTAATTTTTGTATATGGTGTGAGGAAGAGGTCCAACTTCATTCTTCTGCATGTGAATATAAGCAGTCCCAGCACTGTTTGTTGAAAAGAATATCCTTTTCTCATTAAATTGTTTTGCCAAAAATCAACTGACTGTAAATGTGAGGATTTGTTTCTGGACTCTCAGTTCTAGTCCATATGTCTGTTCTTATGCCAGTACCACACTTTCCTAATTACTGTAGTTTTTTAGTAAGTTTTAAAATCAAGAAATGTGATTCCTCTGATTTTATTCTTCTTTTTCAAGATTGTTTTGGCTACTCTGGGTCCCTTGCAATTCTATATAAATTTTAGGATGAGCTTGTCAATTTCTGCAAAGAAGTCAGCTGGAATTTTGGTAGGGATTGCATTGAAGCTGTAGTTCAATTTGAGGTGTATTGCCATTTTAACAATATTAGATCTTCCAATCATAAACATGGATTGTCTTTCCATTTACGTATATCTTCTTTAATTCATTTCACCAATTTTTTGTAATTTTTAGTGTATAGGTTTTACACCTCTTTTGACAAATTTATTCCTTAGTATTTTGCTCTTTTTAATGTTATTGTAAATGGAATTGTTTTCTTAATTTCATTGTCAGAATTTGTGTATAGAAATACCATTGAATTTTACATCTTGCAATTATTTATTGCTGAACTTGTTTATTAGTCCTTGTAATGCTTTTTGATTTGCGTTTCCTAGTCTACTTCGTCTACTGTTATGAGATCCTCTCTTTCATTCTTCGTCTACTATTTCTCTAAAGAAAAATCATTACATTCCAGTCAAATATACCTCTACTTCAACAGAGAGATAAAGTCAAATAAACAGGCCAATATGCAAACTAAACTTTTGAAACGAGCTCAAGTATTGAAATATTTACAGAGACAGAAACAGCCCCACATTGCCCAGCTACTTACTGGCAACGTCAGGACTGTGGTTGCCATATGCTGTAGTCTAAATGTTTGTGTCCCCCAAATTCATACCCTAAACACGATTGGAAGAAAATACAGAAGGGCTACAGTGCTTTTCATTCCAATGAAATATTTATTTCTGATAAATGGGCAGTTACAACAAAACAAATCATGGGTCATTTCTGAAATCATTGCTTATTTTCACTCAGGAGACCAATTTCCTCTACTTCAGCACATGTCCTGGTGGATTCTTTGCAAGACCCTAATAATAAATCTGCATTCTTCAGAAATCTCCTCCTCCAAAGGACCACCTCTGTCCTTCAGGCAGAGATGCAACTGCGACCAGTGCTGTATTTACTTTCAGTCACGTATAGCCAAGCACTTGACTTTATATGATCTGACTCTTTCCAGTGTCTTTTCCCTCATATGCCTTACTTCTCTTTGTGGCAACATCTGAAGTCTGTGGCAACTCCATCCTGCCCCCACATAGGTACAGATAAAATGCAATTAGCCTTAGCCAGCTGGAATAGCTGAGAGACAACAGTGAAAAATCTTTCTGAACTATGCAATGAATTATCAGTAATGGGTGATTACATGTCACACTCATCTAAAGAGAATACTGATTCTACTGTATTATGAGAAGCAATTGCTGGTGTCCAATGAGGTGGAGAATGAATGTGAGTTTTCCCAAACTTTTCCCTATACTTTCCACTTTTTGTACTGAGCTCATCAGAACTGATTTATAGGAAGTCACTGGAGACATTTCCAAGTTTATGAAAGGAAGGTTAAATTCATTTGTCAGAACGACAGACTGAATGGATTCTTAATTAAAAATATAAACTCAAGGGGCCAGCCCGGTGGCGCAAGCGGTTAAGTGCGCGCGCTCTGCTGCGGCGGCCCGGGGTTCGCTGGTTCGGATCCCGGGCGCGCACCGACGCACTGCTTGGCAAGCCATGCTGTGGCGGCGTCCCATATAAAGTGGAGGAAGATGAGCACAGATGTTAGCCCAGGGCCGTCTTCCTCAGCAAAAAAAAAAAAAAGAGGAGGATTGGCGGATGTTAGCACAGGGCTGATCGCCTCACAAGAAAAAAAAAAAATATATAAACTCAACAGATAAAAATGCACAGCCACATTTATCTGTGCCATGTAGTCAGTATGGCAAAGCAACTCTATGCTGAAAGTTGTTAAACTACTAATATACAGGCCCCTCCTTTGATTTGGTAGAATGTGTAATGTCTTGCAAAGAGAAAGCCTGAGTGTAAGTTATTTAAGTGGCTCATGTCAGGAAGATCCGAGGATGCCAATTTCTCAAGGGAAAGACTAGTGGACTTCCTCTGGAAAGCTCCAAGTTCAAGTCGGATCCCTTGAGCACCAAAACAGTAGACCAAATGCTGAGTTGAATTCTTTTTATTTTTTCCCTCCCTCCCTCCTTCCCTTTCTCCTCTGTTTCAGACATTGTGCTAAGCACCAGCCCTGGTTGTAACTTCAGCCTAGGGGTCCTACTTTTGCCCTTTGGAGACACACTGAACAAGTGTGAAGTGGATAGCCTTGCATAGATATGAAGATATCTCATATGTCTCCTCTGACACTTCTTTTTTTGAATCTCTCTCTCTCCACTCTTCCATGCACCCACCTCTCTATTTATCTCCTCACCCCCATGTCCACTGTCATTAATTACTGACATATCTCTTCAGAGTGAATTTAGTTCTCCCTCCTTTATACAAAAGGTACCATATTATTCACACTATTCTGCACTTTGTAGTTGTTTTTAACTATCTAATTCAGAAAGAAGAGAGATTTAGTTTTCTTCCCCCAGTGGCAGACTATTCCGTCATCTGGACACTGTTTTCAATATTGTTTTTTTTTTTAACCAGTTTTCTTGTGATGGACATTTGGGTCATTTTCAATCTTTTAAACTTAAAACTACATTGAATAACTTGGCATATATGTTATTTTGTACATGTACTAGGGTATCTGTGGGATAATTTCCAGAAGTGGAATTGCTGGATGAAAGAGTGAATGCATTTATAACTTGGACAGATAGTGCCACAATCTTCCATATGGGGTGTTGTACCAATTTCTGCTCCCTCTTTGTGGCATCCTGAGGGGGGGGAGGTGGAGAAAGTCAGCCCCTGGTGAAGGCAACAAGGGATGCATTGTCTGTACAAAACTTAAAAGCCAATAATAAAACCAACTAAAAATTGGTGTGCTTCTTTTTGACACCATGAACTGGAAATTCTGTAATTAGTGATAAAATATTTCACCCCCTTCCACCCTCTTTGATTGGTCTAAATTCTAAATAACTGCTGTGGTACTATTGATTTTTAATAATCTCCATGGAATCATCGGATGTTAATTTGGAGGATTCACAGTTGTACATTCGGCCCCCTCCAGACTTGGCTATTAGTGTTGTTGAGTAAGAGGGGGAGGGTTCTGGAATCGGAGTGGACAGGTCCACGGGGCTCAGTTCGAGGATAGTTGTGTCTCCAGCAGCCGAGGTCTTGCACATGCCTGCATCTCAACAGTAGATTCAAAAAGAAACTAGGAGAGTGCAGGGACCGTAAAGAGGAAGGCACAGAACTCGAGTTACTTCAATTCTGTCCTATGTGATCACTTAAAGCTTCTATTTGCATCTAAAACTTAAAAATTTGCAGAAATTAGTCTTAAAAACAGAAATTACAATGTTATTATTTGTTACTGTGACAGACCAATATGTAGATTTTTAAAAATGTTAATGAAATTAAAAAGCATTAAACCATTATTTTTTGTACTATAATGTTTCTTTTATGTTTTCTTTTTGCCTTTTTTACTGATATGATTCATTATATATGTGAAGTTTAAGAAAAGAAAAAAACTGCATTTATTTTCTGAGCATAACGGTAACTCTTTGTTTCATTCCATTTTTACTGAAAATAATTCATATATATATAGAAGAGGAGGTATTAAAAAAATGATCTGCTCTGGGTGTCAAAATATGCCTGATATCTACTCCGACCCTAGCAATGTGTAAGGGGGACCCTGGTAACCATATCAATGGACTCTGTCATTACACTGCAGGGTATCTGCCAAGCTGGACACTGGATAATGGCCCCTCAGTGTTGCCTTTTTTTGGGTTCCTCTTATCATGGGTGAGGGTGGGCATTCTATTCCTATGTTTAAGAGCCCTTTACATTTCCTCTAGTTTTCTGAACTTGGGACACTAACTCTTCAGTTCTTTTACTTGTTCTCTCTCCTTGTTTTCTTCTGGGAAATTTCCGCTTAATCAATATCCTTCAAAGCGTGGTACCCAGAACAACGAGATAACTTCCAGTGGCTGATCCTTGAGTGATGACCAAGACCATCTGCTCCCTTGTTCTGGACACTCTGCTTCTATTAACACAGCCTCAGCATCCATTTTTAGAAGCTTCCCCAACTACTGACTGATGTTAAATTTAGAGTCAACCTAACCTCTTAGTTGCTCTGGACAATGACCTCGCTCAGCTGTAACATCCGTATTTCTGTACGTGTGCACTTAGCTGTTTGAACCCAGTCAAGAGCACATTGTTTCATGGGTGCATTTTGCTTCGTTAGATTCATGCCGTCATTCCAGCTTGTTGAGATTGTTTTGACTTTTGCCTCTGGCACCTGCGGTAGCCTCTAAGGCTTTCAGCATCACATTAATGGCAAATTTGAATCGTCAGAATCATCTGTCCTTCTTCTGATCACTTAAAAAATGGGGCAGTGAATGCCAAGGCCAGAGCCTTGGGGCAGATTGGGAGATATTTCCCATCAGCGGGCATTGTCCCATTAATGAGCGTTCTACAGGAATGGCCTTGACACACTTTTACTACTTTGTCATTATTTAGGAAGGAATATATGCTCATTATGGAAAATTTAGAAGATTCAGGAAAATACAAAGGAGAAAATAAAATCCCCTCTCCAGAAAAGACACTGTTAACATTTTATAACGTTAACATTTCTTTATAATATATACCTGTGCTAATAGAGTAACTCCCAGCCACGTGTGACTATTAAACACTGAAAAATATGCTTGTCTAAACTGAGGTGTGCTGTCAGTGTAAAATACACACTGGAGTTTGAAGACTTAGCATGAAAAACTGTAAAATGTGAAAATCTCATTAATAATTATTTATATTGGTTACATGTTGAAATAATACTATTTTTGATATATTGGGTTAAATTATACCATTAAGTTAACTTGAGTTGTTTCTTTTACTTTTCTAATTTGGCTGCTAGGAAGTTTAAAGTTATACATGCGGCTCATTGTCTTTCTGTTGGGCACTGCTATGTATTTCCTGTACATTGGACCTTCATAATTTGAACATATCTAAGTGATCCCAAAGGTCCGTGACACGGTGGGTCATCCATGTTCTCGTTTAGTATGTGTTTGATCACATGCACTAGAGGAAGTAACTTAAAGAAACGTCCAGTACCTCACCACCATCTTAGTCCACGTGACTTTGGTGGAGCTAAGTCCACACCCACTCAGAGATGCACAGTCGTCCAGGCCAAGCCAATTGGCAGATTCCACTTTCATCACTGGGCATGTGAATCAAGCCAGGGCAATCACAGCCAGTTCCTGGACTTCTGCAACTGCTGGGGAAGAGACATACTCTTTCCATTGAGGTGGCCCATAGGATAGCAGTCTGCACCTGCTAGTGACTATTGCTAAGCACACACAGAGAATGGCTGCCTAAGAAAGAAGGCAACAAAAAAGGAAGCAGTGCAAGAAGTAGAGGGGGACAGACCACCTTGTTTGGGCGCCTGGATACAACCATGTCTGAAGCTGGAAACCTCTGGACTTTTCAGTTACAAGAGTCAATACATTCTACTTCCCACTTTTTCCCCCCTTAATTCTGTTTCAATTAGGTTTCTATCAATTGCAACCTGAAGAGCCCTGACTAGTGCATGTGCTGTGAGTCTTTTGTGTGGGATCAAATGTTTTAGCTGGTAAGAGTCTGGCACTGGTCCAGCATCTGTAACTCATTGGCATTGCCTCTCTTTACTCATTTTACCTATGCTGTTAGCTGGTCTGAAGTAACAAAAACATTATTTCTTGGGAATTGCACCCTCACCCCCAACACCACGTCCCAAGCCAACTGCTATACTGATGATGTAAGTGAGGAAAAAGCGTTGTCATATTTTATTGTATTTTCACGCAGTTGTTAAATGTTATCAGCAAAGCTAGAAGCTGTTGAAGATATCAGGACCTATCTCTCCACCCTGCCAAGGGTCCATTTTTGTCTTTACCTGCCCCTATCCATACACATTTCACTCAGATCTGGGCCTATTTGAGATCATGCTGTCTGTAAAGAATGTTTATGATTATTTCGCTCACAGTTGTATCACGAACATTTTCCCATGTCAAAAACATTTGAAAATGTAATTTGTAACGACTGATGATACTCAATTATATTAACATGGTATCATTTCTCTCTCCTTTATCATGTAGAACTTGGGGGACTGTTTCTCAATATCCAGTTGGGTTTTTGGTTTTACATTTTATAGTTTCATTGCTTCATGAGTGTTAAATAGGGTTCCTGCAATTCCTTCTTTTTGGATCTTCAAATTTAAGATCAATTTTTGTAAATGATTAATTGTAACTTGAAAGTATGGTATGTTATCCTGAAGGGTACAAACTCTGATATGTATAGTAGCATGTTCACACATATATATACATGCAGTTCTATTGATTCAATAATTATTCAACCCCTCAAGTCTCTCATTTAGTCTGTTTTATCTGTAATGCATTGATAGTGTTGTGTTAAAAACTCCCGGTACTAAGGGCAATGCCAATGGACTTGGTAAAGGCTTTTATTTCCGCACATCCTCTATCAGCCACCAACTTCTAAAATCATTCCTAAGAAACATACAATATAAATAAAATCTTCCTTTCTGTCCACATGCAGCTTCCGGATAAGTCCCCAAGGCCCTTTTTGCAACCAGAGTGCTACTGCCAAAATCAATCTAAATGGGGAATTTAAAGCAGATTGCAGTTGTGATTCTGGCAAATCACGTAAAAATCAGTCAAGAAATATTCGGTGAACGCCCATTATATTTTAGGCAGTGTGCAAGATTTTAGTTCCTCCTTGTATACCAAATTAATGTTGCTTTATATATTTTTATGTTATCATTTTGTGTATAGTTTCATGGCCGTTATACCTTTTATTGTCAATCATCCCTCTCAATTTAAAAGACTTCTTCCCCCAATCCACCCAGCATACCAGTTATCAATTTATTTCCTCTCAACTCCTGATATCTCCTTCATTGCTCTGCTTTGTATTACTGAAGCTAGACCCTGTAAACACTGTATGTAATATGTATTTGCTGTTGCTGCTTGATTGAAGAATTTTTCTTTCTATCTTTGTAATTTAAACATTATGCCTCCAACCCTGTGACTGCTTTCTGTCAGCACAGTCAATATTACCTGACTCCATACAATATCCGTGCTGTCAGTATAACAACCTTGGTATACACTATCTGGGGTCATCTATTTAATAAAGAACCAACAAATATTTATTGAAGCCCTTATATGTGCACAGCACTATTTTGGGAAAGTATTGAAAATTCATTCATTCTAAAGTATTTATTGTTTGCCGGATTCCAGCCTGGGCATTGAAGACACAGGGTGAAGGCGGTGTACTGCTTCGACCCTCTGATGGGGAGGTCGGGGGGACCGAAGGCTCTCTAAGCTCTCTCGTAGCCATGAGAACAAAGAACCAGCAGGGACAGAAAAGAGGAGAAGGGAAGGCTTCCCTGTAGGAGGCAGCTCAGAGGGGGCCTTTGGCCCTCATGGGCAGGGGCTGTTCCTCATCTTTGGAGTTCTTGGCGGCCAGCATGGAGCCCAGCAGAGAGCAGGTCCTCAGTACTGTCAATAAATCAATGTATGAGTGGAGTACAAAATCAGGGCAGAAATAAAATCATAACAGTGTCACACTGTGAATCTCATGCCACTTGCCAGGGCAGTGGAACCTGGGCCCTTCCACAGAGGGGCGCAAGGGCCCCCAGATTGGGACACACCTGGTTATGTTCCCGGGGGTGCACTGCTCCATTCCATTCTTTGGAAACCTTTCCATGACCAAGAAAGGCAGATTCGACAGGCATACCATGACAGATGGTGACCAGTCAAAGCTAGTGGGATAATTGGGGCTTTACAGCCGTTCAGTCTTTTAGATCTGTGATTTCAAAATCAGAGAGTAATACTCGAAAAGTGATTGAAACAGAAAATGGAAAATGGAAAAGAAATGATTTGTTCCCAAATAAGAGTGATTCATAGGCTACTATTTAGTTTTTGATTTCCAGCAAGCTTGCCTGAGCTCAGTGCCTGTGCCATCAGCTGAAATGTTGTGTGATTTGATCACATTTATTCCTAGTGATATTAAATAAAACTGAGAGCTCGACAGCACATTAATATGCACCCAGAGCATGGTCTGCAGCTTAATAAACCTAATTTAAAAGAACAGAGCCAGCCCTGATGGCTTAGCGGTTCACGTTTGGCACGCTCCGCTTTGTTGGCCCGGGGTTGGTTCCTGGGTGTGGAAACACACCACTCATCTGTCAGTAGCCAGGCTGTGGCAGCGGCTCACAGAGAAGAACCAGAAGAACTTATAGCTGTACACAACTATGTACTGGGGCTTTGTGGGGGAAAAAGGAAGAAAAAAGGAGGGGGATTGGCAACAAATGTTAGCTCAGGGCAAATCTTTCCCTGCAAAAAAAAAAAAAATCCTTTAAAAAAATAATAAAAGAACTCAGGCTGTGACATTTATCTTTTAATCAAGTAGAAGAAGAACTTGGATGTATCCTCTTGAGCAAACACATCTCCTTCTTTAAATAAACCTGCATGCTTCACTCCAGCTGTATACTATAAAAATGCATACGTCCTAAAGCTTATACTTTAGTTTCTAATTCTGTGATCAGTGAAAAACAAACATAAGACTTAGAGACTGTCTAGATGGAAAATCACAGCATCCCTAAATGTCAGCAATTGAGACATTTCATTCGTCCCTTATTTCACAGATGAAAGATCGGGCCTGAGTGTGAGAAGCGACTGACCCACAGCAGACAGTTTCCAGCTCTCCACGGCCCAGAGAAAACGAAAAGAAAGAAAAAAAGTGATTTGGAGAACAACAAGACAGTTCAAACAAAAGCAAGAACAAAATAGAGCTTCTAATTAAAACTCTGAAATGGTTGGAAGACTAGATGTTAGAACAATTCAAAAGGAATTTTGAATTTGAACTCCTTTAGAAGGAGTTGATTTCATTTAAGGCCATTTGTCTTCCTTCTTCAACACTCTCAAGCATGAATTTATATCTTTACTCTAAAACAAATAGCTCCTCTGAGGCTTGAAGGACAAGAAGGATATTGCAGTCTACCAAGTCCAGTAAGATCATTAGTTATTTTGCTGACTGGTAAGCACTGGTTCTCTGAGTTGATTGAGAAATTATAGGCTAAACGATGCACTTTTCAGCATGTCCTATGTTCTAAGAACCAGTACCAATGTGCTAGGTGGATCACTGGTCCTCACTGGACCCTCTGCCCACCTGTTTCTCCATGCCATCTCGGAACATCTTTCCTTTGGCCTTTCTAGGGGCTCAGCCCTCAGGATTTGTCTATATTTCCAGGCTCTTGACAAATCTCTCCCTAATCTGCAGTCTGGCTCCTACCTCTTGGTCTGATACTCATTTCAGACTGCCTCAAACAAATCCACCAGCCCAGGCCCCAGATGACCTTTTCCTGGGAACTCTGTGAACACCCTAGAAGGGGAAGTTCTGTCTCTCTGAGCTCCACACCCGCCTCCCTAGCTCTGTTCCCAAACAACTGTTCTAGACACACATGGTTTCCACAGAGAATCAGCAGAGAGGGGATCTTGTTTCCCTTTTCCTGCAGTGCAGGTGCTACCAACTGCAGCCCTGAGATGCCTGATGGCCCTAGAATAGCCCACAGCGGCAGCTCGAACACTTACAACTCGGCAAGAAGTCCCTAATGCAATCTCAAGGCATTTTTTTAGAAAAGAGTAAGAGAGAACCAGAGGAGAAAGGATGTCTGAATGATCACATGGATTCTTCCAGGAAGAACTCACCCCACAAAGGCTCTTTTTCTTCTTTAAATCAGATAGGAGGACCCCCTTCCACCACCACGGCAGGCACGAACCAAGTGACGTCCTCATTGCACTGACTCGTGAAGTGCTAGAGCAAGAGCAGTGCAGGCAGGGAACTGCACAGTGAAGGCCGGGAGTTTCTGCTCCTGGGATCATGCTTAGGGCACGTGCCGACTGAAAGGCTGACAATGTTCTGGAACCAGATTGCCGGTTCTGACACCACCAGCACGTATCAGCTTGGGAAGTAGGAGCAGATCACACAGGTGGAAGAAGAATAATGCAGAAGAAGGATGATGAAATAAGCCGAGGGCCAGGGCACAACCAGAACATAGCTGTTGTCTGAACTTCTGGCTGAGAGGAAATTAATTCCCAAAGGAGGAGGGACTGTGAGACCAACACTGCAGTGGTCTGACAGCAGGGCCTCAAATGAATTCCAAGTCACCTGGAATAGGTTTGAGCTCAGACTTTATTTTGGGAAGGAGGAACTTGTAAAGGTAGGTTCATGGAGGGAAAAGGTTGAGGGTCTCCCGTGCTCCCCTGGCTCCCATGGTGCTGGGCAGGGCGCTCTGCCTGTGGGTGGTGCTGCAGAACGGTGCTGGCCCCTCTCGTCAGGCAGACGAGCAGCCTTACCAGCGGAGGGCACACAAACCACGTGGACCAGCAGTGTGGATTTGGGTGCAGCTGCTAGAGCAGGTGTCTGATAATGTGGCTCCAACAAGCTGGAAATCTTAGGTCCTAAGGGAAGCTGAAGCCATCTATCCTGGTCCCGGTTAGCTCATTGCATGAGCAATCAGAGTGAGCCCCACGGTCACTTTCTGATCTTCCCTGTCCCTCGTACTATGGTAAATCAGGGTAGCCACTTACAGTCATGGCAGATGCCAGGCAGGTGACATGAGGAAGGGCCAGGGGGGAGCTGGAGAGCATGAGTCCCAGCCAGAGGGGACAGCCACCACCAGGATCTGCATGTTTTTCTCACGCGAGAATGTGGGCCCACTGTTGCCAGGAGTCTGGGTTTTGTAAAAGAAATCTGACTTCCAGATTTAAAAAAATCTCCTGATTTTGTATGTTGTTAACTAACTCATTTTTTTAAACATTGTCTGAGCCTAATAAAATCATTCATGAGCTGGATGCAGCCCGTGGCTGTCAGTTTTAGCTTGTCCTATAAATTATAATTTTCAATGTGTTTTAATTCAACAAAAATTTTGCTCGTTATTCACTTTTGCAAATCTCGGTTTTTCCTGTAGAGGTATCAATCTATTCTTCTGGAATTTCATGGGCTTGAGGGTGGGGGAGGAAGGCAGTATTGTCTACAGTAGTGTTTTGCAGAACTGTTTTCAAATAAAACCTTCTGTAGAACTATAATATATAAAGCTGATAAAGGGATAAATAGGTTCTTACATTTCCATGGTGAAAATAGATTTTTTGCCCCCCCCACCAGATTATATAAATAATACATGTTTGTTGGGGGAAAAATCTTTAAAAAGACAAACAGTATAAAGAAACAAATGAAAGTCTTTGAAATCAGACCTCCTGAGAAAGTCACTATTACCTTTTCTGTCATCATCCTTTTGTACATCTTATACACACACAAACATAAAGTTTACACAAATGGGATTATGCTGCATTTCCTGAGGACACCATTTTAAAACCTCATTTAAATTCTGATTTTGTTTTGCCCCCCTCCCCTTCTCTGGTCTCTCCCCTGGCTCTGCCTGCACCCTATCCCTAACTTATGTTAAGAATTTGATTTCTCTCTCTCTCCTTTTCTGTCTCTCCCTCTCTCTCTCTCTCATGTGTGTGAGTGACATTGGATTGGGGTCATTGTTTTCTACGGACGAGGTTGCATCACTCATGCTTCCCTGCGCCTCTGTTCTCACTCAACGTGGAACTGACACACAAACTCAGTTAACTGTGCAGGATGCTGGGTCATGGATGCCCCGGCCTAATTCAACGTCTCCTTTACTGACAAGCAGTTCACACTGTTTCTGGGTTTGGCCAGTATAATACACAGCAGTAACCTTCCTCGTACATGAAGTTTTGTGTTTTGATGCTTTTATTCCTTATAGGTAGAATCCCAGGAGTGAGATTATAGGAGCAAAGAGTATGTTTTTAATTCTAGAACTAAACAATCTGCCAGATTGTTTTCTAATGGTCTAAAATGATTCTCATTTCTATCAGTGGCATGTCAGAGTCTTCTTTTTCCCTGAAAGCTTACCAGAAGGAGAGTTTACAATTCATTTTAATTTTGTCATGGGGCCTAACATGATAACGCATTATTTATTTTGCAATTTTCAGACTTCAAGGGGTTTTCAGCATCTTTCCATAGGCCCATTGGCCGGTTGGCTATGCTTTTCTGTGAACTGCCTATTCTTATCCTTTTAAAATTAATTTGTACATTATAGATAACTAATTCTTTATCATGTGGTGATTTTTTCTCAGTCTACCATTTGTCTGTTGAATTTATAATATAGTTTCCTCTGTAAAATAGAAGTTACTTTGAATTTTATATCTTTTGCCATATAAAATTAAAACAGCATTATTTTTAAAACAAATATGTTTATCTTTTCTCTTATAACTTCTGATTTATTGTCTTATTTACAAAAGTCTCCCCATGACTCTACGTGTAGAAGTGGTGAGATACGCTCAGAGCAATAGTGACTGTACTCTGTGGCTTAAAACAATAACATTAACTGTCTCATAGCTTCTGCAGGACAGAATTCTGGTTTAATTGGGTGCCCTGCTTCTGGGTCTCTCCCAAGGCTGCAATCCAGCTGTCGGGCGGGCTCCCGTCATCTCCTGGTAGACCGGGGGAGGGTCTGCTCCAAACTTACCTGGCCGGTCGGCAGGATTCAGTTCCTTGCTGGCTGTTTGGCCACAGGCCACCCTCAGGTCCTTGCCCCTGGGCCTCTCCATGGGGCAGCTCACCATGTGGCTGCTGGCTTCATCAGAGCAAGCGAGCAAGAAAGATCAGAGAGAGTGCCAACCAAGGGGGAAGTCATGGTCTTTACTTTTGCCTATTCTATTCTATTCTATTCTATTCTATTCTATTCTATTCTATTCTGCTCTACTCTAGTCCATTCATTAGAAACAAGTCACCAGATGCAGCCCACACTCAGGAGAGGGCATCACAGAAAGGTGTGAACACCAGGAGGTGGAGACATTGGGGACCACCTGAGAAACCTGTCTGCCAGAGGGACAGAGAAATGCATCAGTGTATGTGCTTCTATTTTTCAAGGAAAACAATTTTGTCCTAAAGTAGTGATTTATGCTTGATTTTGTGTTTGTTTATTTGTTTGTTTTGACCTCTAGACTTTAAATTGTCAGTTTATTTTTATGAAAAATTACTGTACTGACTTCTGTCTCTCTCTTTATTAATAAACATATCTTCAAGGACCAACATTAATCCAAAGGCTGAACTGGGGAACCATTAGACTAGAATGGTTTTCAAACTCCTTGTTGCTTTTCCAGCCAGAAATCAACTTTCACATACAGCACTGCTCAACAAAGTGCATTCTATCCATTACAAATGTGTCTTTTTTTTTTTTTTGGGGAGGAAGATCAGCCCTGAGCTAACATCCATGCTAATCCTCCTCTTTTTGCTGAGGAAGACCGGCTCTGAGCTAACAGCTATTGCCAATCCTCCTCCTTTTTTCCCCAAAGCCCCAGTAGATAGTTGTATGTCATAGCTGCACATCCTTCTAGTTGCTGTACGTGGGACGTGGCCTCAGCATGGCCGGAGAAGCAGTGCGTTGGTGCGCGCCAGGGATCCTAACCCGGGCCGCCAGTAGCAGAGCGCGCGCACCCAACCGCTAAGCCACGGGCCGGCCCACAAATGTGCCTTTATCGTCTAAGGAAGCTGCTTAGGACGTGGCGAGCAGAGAACCCGTGACTGTGCCCTCTCTCCTCTCATTATGCAGATGCTGCTTGATGTGCCTTTTGAAGCTGACACCCTGACTTTTTATATTTTCATTTCAAAAAGAAAACCTTTAGCCGTGTGCAAACTACAGCAAAATGAAAACCCAGCTTAGCAATAGGCACAGAGACGAGGGCCTTAATCAAGCACCAATGAAATCAGGGATTATGCTCACACCCATATTTTCTCGGAAATTAAAGTTTATTCCAAGCACAAAACTAAAACAGAAGGGCATTATTATGCATCTATAATTTTATTTAGCTGTCCATGTTTGTCTCTGTTTACTTGCTGGAGTTACAATAACCAGGATAGAATGTTGTTTGGAAGCTGCCTAGAGAACCAAGCAGTAGAGAAAAGAGGATTTATTTTTACATGAGGAAAATATACATACTTGGGATGGTTTATGCTATCTTTAAATGCAAAATAAAAGTCATGAAACATATGGTGAGAAATTTTTATCACCCGAAGTAGCCTTTGTTTGTTGAAATCAATTATGCTATTTAAAAATCATTTCAAGAATATATCCATTTGCATAATTAACCTAGTAGTATAGACATCAGATAAACATAGGGGTGACAGATATATTTCAGAATTAATCAGGAGCTAAGAAGATATGTTAGCATTTTTTAGAATGTGTATTTTCTTGGTATTCACAGAATATCTGACCAATCGATGTGGTCAAATGCATATACTCTCTATTTATCCTTATTTAATTTAAATTTTTACAATTTTATTGAGGTATAACGGACACACAATAAATTGCATATTTTAAAGTGTATAATTAGATGAGTCTTGACATGTACACATACATGAAACCATGAGCACAGTCAAGATAACAAACTTTTACATCAACCTCCAAAAGTTTCTTTGTGCCCTTGGATTCATCCTCTGTCAGTTACCCTCAGCCCCTCCCTCCCACCATTCCCAGACTAACCTCTGACCTGCTTTTCTGCCACTATAGATTGGTTTGCATTTTCTAGAATTTTTATGAATAGAATTATCCAATATGTACTGTTTTTCTGGCTTCTTTCACCAGCATAATCATTTTGAGACTCAATCATGTTACTGAGTGTATCAATAGCTGTTCCTTTTCATTGCTGAGTAGTAGTCTGTAGCAGGCAGCTCTGGTGATCTAGTGGTTAAAATCCGGCACTCTCACCACAGCAGCCCAGGTTCATTTTCCTGTCAGGGAACCACACCACACCACCCATCTATCGGTTGTCATACTGTGTCAGCTGCATGTTGCTGTGATGCTGAAAGCTATGCCACAGAGATTTCAAATACGAGCAGTGTCACCCATGGGGACATGTTTCGGCAGAGCTTCCAGACTAGACAGACTAGGAAGAAGGACATGGCCACCCACTTCCCAAAATAATTGGTCATGAAAACCCTATGAATAGCAGCGGAGCATTGTCTGATACAGTGCCAGAAGTGAGAGGATGGCACAAGAGGACCAGGCAAGACACAGAGTTTCTAGGAGTCAGAATCGACTTGACAACTAACAACAAAGTAGTCTATAGCATGAATATGTCAAAATTTGTTTATCCATTCACCTGTTGATGAGCATTTGGGCTGTTTCTGGCTTTTGGCTATAAATAAATAGAGCTGCCATAAACATTCATATACAAGTGCTTTGTGGACATATGCTTTTATTTCTTTTGGGTAAGTAGTTAGCAGTACAATAGGTGGGTTTTATGGTAGGTGCAGTTTTAACTTTTTTCTAAACACCCAAACCTTTTTCCAAAGTGGCCATACTATTTTGCTTTCCCACCAGCACTTTAGGAGAGTTCCAGTTCCTCCACATCTTTGCCAACACTTGTGGAATGAATTTCATAAATGTAGATTTCTTGGTTCATATAGACTATCTTACCAACCAATGTTGTCAAATATACACAGTCTCCATTTATTTTTTATTTTATTATTTTTTTTTATTTTGATGAAGTCCAATTTATCAATTTTTTCTTTCTTTTTATCTGCCTCTTTTTGCTTGAGGAAGACTGTCCCTGAGCTAACATCTGCGTAATCCTCCTTTATTTTTTGTATGTGGATGCCACCACAGCATGGCTTGACGAGCGGTGCGTGTCAATGCCCGGGATCTGAATCCGCAAACCCCGGGCTACTGAAGTGGAGCACGTGAACTCAACCACTATGCCACCAAGCTGGCCCCTACACAGTCCCCATTTATTTTTAATTCAGTGAGGCTCAAAAGGATCCTATTTTAATTTGAAGAGTTTTCTTTTAAACTAGCCCTATACATTTAGTCGGTGTGGGGGGGTTGCACTAAGAGTGTGGGCTCAGAAATCAGATTGCCTAGACTGTCTCAGTTCTGTCACTAATTGTGACTAATTGTGTCTTCTCGTTTTACTCAGCTGTAAAATGCAGTTAATAACAGTCTCTACCTTGTGGGGTTGTTGGGGAGATAAATACTTTAATGCATGTGAGCCACCATGGGCTGAGCACAGGGCAGTTAGTAAATATTACTTAGACATAATGCAGATGAGCTACAGTCTCTTCAGTTCCTGTGAAAAAAATAGTCCTTCAGCATTCATCCTAAATATTATGAAAGGCATTATTTGTAAAGTAAATAACTTCTTACTGACTTTAAAATTAATATATATTCATTACAGAGAATTTGGAAAACAGGGTTTGGCCACATGTCAAGCTGAGCTACATGGAAATGGTGGATAAAATATAACAAAACAATTTTGGAAAATACATAGCTGAACCTCTGGTAATGGTGAGCTAGGAAATTTTGATCAATATACTTGCTGAGGACACCATGAAAGCTTAACAAAATACTAAAATCAAAACAAAAACATCTACTTGAGACTTCATATTGCTAAGAAGATAAAGAAGAATTACTGGACCACAATACAGGGAGATGGAACCCTGGTAAGCACCTCTTGCTTGGGCGTGGGGTCTTCAGGAACTGTGAGTTAGGAGTGAGTGACAGCTGGAAGCAGACAGGCTGTCATGGGGACTGAGGCTCAGCTCCAAATCATTTCAGCTCTTGCAACTGGTTTGAAGGGATCCTGGATTGGTATGGATCCTAGGGGACTGGCAGAAACAAAAAAAATTTTCTCTGGGAGACAGAAGAAGCTTTTCAAATTATTTCTGGAAACATTTTTGCAAAAAACCCTTCTGGCATCAATACATCATAACTAGGCTAGGAGGAGACACAGCAACATAGTCAAAAAACAGCAGAAACAGTAGACAGTGGAAACAGACTCACAGAGGTTCAGTTATTAGTATGATCAGATATGACTTTAAAATTCCTGTGTTTGTTATATATAAGAAGAAAAAAGACAAGATGGAGAATTTTTGCAGAGAACTTGAAACTGCAAAATAGAAAAAAATTGTGAATTCTAACATGTAAGATATAATCAAAATAAGAAATCATCAATGGATGGGTCTAACAGTGGATTAAACACAACTGAAGGGAGAATTAGTGATTTAGAAGGAGGTCCTTGGGCCGGCCCCGTGGCTTAGCGGTTAAGTGCACGCGCTCTGATGCTGGCGGCCTGGGTTCGGATCCCAGGCGCGCACCGACGCACCACTTCTCCAGCCATGCTGAGGCCGAGTCCCACATACAGCAACTAGAAGGGTGTGCAACTATGACGTACAACTATCTACTGGGGCTTTGGGGGGATAAATAAATAAATAAACTTAAAAAAAATAGAAGGAGGTCCAAAGAAAACACCCAAAATGAAGCATGGAGAGACAAAGGATGGTGAACACAAAAGAGAAGATAAAAACCATAGCGGATATAGTACTAATATATGTGTACTTGGGTTCCAGTAGGAAAGAAGAGAGAAAGGAGCAGAAGACATATTTGAAGAGAAAATGGCTGAGAAATTTCAAAAGCTTATGAAAGACATCAAGACACAGATTCAAATCTCTTCGAACCCCAAGCCCAAAAATTGAAAACAAAAACAAAACAACAGTATCAAAATAAAACACCTAATGTGCTGTTTGAAGAAAACCAAAGTCAAAAAGAAAAATTTTAAAGCAACCAGATTAAAAAGATAAACGTTCTTGTAATAAGTAACAAGTAGACTTAACAGCTGAACTCCTAACAGAAGCTGTGGAAGACTCCTAAACTGCAATTTAGTAGTGAGAATGAAATAAAAACATTTTCAGACAATGACTGAGACTGTTTATTAGCAGACGAGCATCACTTAAAGCAATATTAACCTGTAATAAGAAAATCGAACCCAGAAGGAAGGTAGGGGTGACAAGTGACAATAGTAAGGAAAGAAATGCCTAAACATGTTGGTAAATCTAAATGAGATTTGATGATTAAAAACAAATCACTACAACTACCACTAATTAATTACAGGAACTTTAAATATAACAGTGTCCAAAATACAGTCTTTATCCTATTTGTGGGGAGAACACAGATATGAACTTTATAAAGTATTAAATCAGATACATGTGTTAAAAAATTCTAAGAGTAAGTAGTTAAACTACTACTAACTACTAAACCACTAAACTACCAACTTTCAAACCATTAGAAGGAAAAAAAGGAATAGGGAAAATTTAAGCACTCCAACAAGAAGTTGGAAAAGTAGAAAAACGAAAAAATATAAACACAGAACAGAAAATGTAATGTTAGAATTAAGCCTAAATGTATCAGTAATAAGAAAACAAGGTAAAAAGATTAAAAACCTCGGTAAAAAAAACATAGACTTTCAGATTAGACTCTCAAACCCAGCCATATTCTGTGTTTTAAGAAATGCCATTAAAACATAATGGCAGAATGTTTTATAGTAAAGAAATGCAAAATTTTCTACCTGGAAACTACTAGGAAAAAGAAAACTGGGGCCAGTCCCAGTGGCCTAGTGGCTAAGTTCAGCGTGCTCCACTTCAGAGGCCCATGTTCGGTTCCCGGGTGTGGACCTGCACATGTCTGTTAGCGGCCATGCTGTGCTGGCAGCCCACATACAAAAAAACAGAGGAAGATTGGCACGGATGTTAGCTCAGGGTGAATCTTCCTCAGGAAAAAAAGCAAAAGAAAAAGAAAAAGAAAGCTGTTGGAGCAATAAACAGCCATTCAACTCACATATGTTGAACACTGTTGAGTTGGACCAGACCTTATTCTGGCTCTAGGGAGGTGGAAGGAGAGCTCCATTTGGGGCATGAGCGGCTGCCCAGAGCTCTGCAGACTTCTGTGGTCACGTGATCCAGAAGAGAGGAGCTGCCTGTTGAATTCTCTGGCGGCAAGCACAGAGCCCCACGCTGGGCCACGAGCAGAGCCAAGCCGCTGGACAGACTGGTACAGCTATTCTCCCTCATCACTGACGCTGGGTCCTTCAGCTCTGCTCTGCCCTCCTGGAGGTCCTCCTCTAGGCTCAAGCTGGAGGCTTACAGAGAAGCAGCATCTTGGAGGAACAAGCCACACCTCCTGGAGGGATCACGTGAGGAAATTTGAGTTCATGCCTTGGGTTCCTGCGAGTGGGAATCCATGCTCTAAGTGGAATCTGGACTTCTTTCACTCAAGCCTGAATCTTCAGTAAATTTCTTAGCCTCGTGGCATGTTGTCAGGGCAGGAGCATGAGTGAGGAATCATGAGAACTAACTAATGTGGCCTGAGGCAAAATATGTGGCAAATATGAGGCGGCAGGACTAATTAATTCCCAGAGTCTCTTCTGGATAAGTTGGTGGCATAGTGACACTGATGAAGGTGGGAAAGTTTGGAAGATTGCAATGATTAATTTGTGGCCTTGAACAAGTCATCTAACCTGTCTAAGTCATAGTCTGCTGTTCTCTAAATCAAGAGAGAAAATCACCCTTACTTCGAAGAGTGATGTGGAGAATAAATTGAATATACAGAAAAAGGACTTTGTCTGACATATTGTCAGTAGGGCACTACATACAGTTGTGAAGGCTGTGCACTGAACAGCCCCAGGAAGTGTTATTGCATGAATGGTGATGTAAACGGCAATCCCTGGAGTAGTGCAACATGGTGGCCTACATCATGAACATTCAATCAACAACAGTAGAAAGTAAAAATGTTTGCCCTCTCTTTAGCTATTACAGATCAGCTCAATTTTTGAAACACTACGTCTGCCTCCCAGGCTCCCCTCTTTTCCAAAATTGGAAGTAAGAAAATAAAGAGATTATACTGCTTGCAGATATTCTTTGTTTACTCACTTTAAAAATTTCTGGACGTTAATGCTTGAACTGGAGCAGGATTTCTTTTTTGATTGAATGACTCTGTGCATTTCTACACAAAATCAGGCCAATGGATCTCAGGGCTTTCACATCCTACAATGTGTGTGCAAGACGCAGAGTCTCTCCCTCCAGAGCAAAGTGACAAGAGACACATTCAATTAGTGCAGACAGAAAATCTTATTTTTTTCTATCACGTCATTATACAAGCTCTCTTCTCATCTTATATAATTCTGAATTGTATGAATAATAATCTCTATTTTTTATCTCTGTTTTCACTGATGTAAATAAAGAGAGAAATGCAAAGTTAACAAACCCACCAACACTCATTCGTTCATTCAACACATATTTTTGGACATTTCCAACCTAGGTGCCAGGCACTGTCCTGAGCACCAGAGATAGACGGACAACAGAAGAGGCAAGCTCCTGTCCTTACCAACCGTCCATTTATGTACAGAAGGCAGATGATACCCAAGCAACACAACACATTTATACCATAACAGCAGCGAGGGATTTATTATTTTTAAGATGTCTTCTCTTCACTGTGAACCTGTGCAAAGCGAACTATCTCAAAGGGACTCTGTGAACTCAAAAATATGAAAAAGAGATTTCAGTTTCATTTTATTGGTTTTACCTGCTGCCCTATCGGATATCTTTTTTGTGTGTGTGTGTGAGGAAGATCAGACCTGTGCTAACATCTGCCAATCCTCCTCTTTTTTTTTTTTGCTTATATGGCATGCCGCCACAGCATGGCTTGCCAAGCGGTGCGTTGGTGTGAGTCTAGGATCCAAACCGGCGAACCCGGGGCCACTGCAGTGGAGTGCGTGCAGTTAACCAATTGCGCCACCAGGCTGGCCCCCAGATATCTTTTTTTGTGTGTGAGGAAGATAAGCCCTGTGCTAACATCTGCCAATCTTCCTCTTTTTGCTGAGGAAGACTGGCCCTGGGCTAACATCTGTGCCCATCTTCCTCCACTTTATATGGGACGCCGCCACAGCATGGTTTGACAAGCCTTGCATCGGTGCGTGCCTGGGATCCGAACCGGTGAACCAGGGGCCGGTGCAGCGGAGCGTGCACACTTAACTGCTTGCGCCACCTGGCCGGCCCCAGATATCTTTTTTTTAACACTTAATTATGCAATTGACACTGGACATAAAGCATTTACTGCTTGGGGGATCTGAAAGACGCTCTTTGGAGAGATGTGAAGGACTAACTAATGCTTCTAGTGACTTCCAGGGATTGGGGATGTGTGCTTGTGAAGATGCCAGGAGAGATGAATGGGGGCTAATCCAGGAGCTTCACTGGTGCCACCGCTGCGCTTTGCATCCCACTCGCAGATATTGACACAATTAAAAACTCTCTTTCCATCATCCTGCAACTTGAAAAAGGCCTGAAGAGATTTTTCTGTAGGGCCCACTGAACATGCAGGGAAAGATAATTCACTGAAAACATTAAATTGCATGTAAAATCTTCCTCTATTTACCTTGTTTTCATGCTTCATTTCAAGGAGGTAGTGGGCCCTGCAGGGCAGATGCTACCGAAAGCACATGGCTCTGAGGGTCTGCTGCAAAAAACCTCAGCTCACCAAAGTGGTGACACCCAGCCAACTGGAGGCTGAGGGGGAGGTGAGGCAGTGGGAGAGGAGAGTTCTAGACATTGCACAGGGTGGGCCTTACTCAAAGGCAAAGAAAAACCCTCTATAATCTCTTTATCAAGAGCAGACCAAAGGTTCAAAAAGATCATCCTCTCAAGAGAGAAAGCCAAATTCTAATTTTGCACTGGCTTAACCTTGATACTGAAACTCATTCATTCAATTGAATTCATTTAAATCTCAGCCAATCTGACCATGCACAAAACTCCTCAGGGTTTTACTTCTACAAACCTTCTGTCACTTACTTTTTATATTCAGAATTTCTCCAATGTTTTCTTTCCTTTTTTCTTTCCTAGTACTTTAGGAGAAATTTATCTTTTTTTTTTTTTTTTAAAAAACAAAAATATCTCTATTATGTATACCCTCTTTACTGAAAACATATATTTTACTTTCCTTGCATACAGAAACATGTACTTTCTCGCAGGAAATTCCCCAGCATACGCAAAACACGTTTATCAACAAACCTAAGCATCTCTCAGTTTCTCTGAGCTAAGAAACCAAAGGCAGACAAATCCATGCTTAGTAATCCATTTCTAATATTTTATCATACGTGGAAATGATCTAGATACTCAACAAATTTCTATCATTTAACTTAATTTAGCACAAATCTAAAGTTTCAAGTTACCAAAAATATTTTGGAAGCTGTTTTTCAAGTCTACAGACCATAAAGCATAACAATTGCACTCAAAAACTTTTACCCATTTTCATTGATCTAAATCATTTGTTCCCAACTATTAGGTTTAGATTACTCACAAAAGCTTCATGTGACATTAAAGCAGTTAGACACCATCTTAAGTTGTTTTCAGTACGTACACCACAACACACAGTTATTGTTAAAAGTTCCCGCCAAAACTTTCATCATTTTAATTTACTCTTCTCAACAATTATAGTTAGATTTCCTACAACAACCTCACGAGACAATAAATAAAATCAGATGTTATTCTCAGTTATTATTTTTTGCTGACGTATTTTGAAACACAGATAACATGTTTGTATCATATCCAATGTTGATAAATCTACAAACATGTTTATTTCAATTAAACCAACAAACTTAAACAAGTTCTTATTTACCCAAGATCATTTTACACCATGTTAACTTGAAAGAGCTCTGGGCTACTTTCTATTACATTTAGAAATAATTTATATAAGTGCTTACTTCAAGCCAGTTAAACAGAGCTCCTTTAGAAATTATACCCTCCAGAGGCAAGCAAATACATAGAGATATTTACATAAATAAACATATAGATAGACACAAACAGAGATCTTCAAAAGTTTAGCCATGTCTCAGATACAAAACTCAAAAGAACAGTAGGATCCAAACTGTTCCTCTGGCAGAATCTATTCAGATGGCCAAAGGTTTTTACTAAAGATTCTTTTCTTTTCGCTGTTAGGATCCTTTTTAGAGCCATTTTTGAAGTCATTTTGTCTTTTAGAAGCTTCTACATATTAATCAAAGAATGCATTCTATTCTGAGAGGTTTTGAATTCTCTTTCTTAATGGGGACCCTTAAAGTGAACTTATCTGAAACAGAGGTTCCCCAGAGTGGCTGTTTTAAACTGAGATCTCCTTGGGTGTGTTTAACTAACATTGCCTGAAGGGTGGATTTATATGCTTTTACCATACCAGGAAGGGGAAACGTTCCCCAGTGAGACACAATGTTTATCCTCACAACATAATCTATAATACAATCAGGCAAAACAGATGCAATCATTTCACATTAAGCCCATTTAAATATATCAAATTGTTTTACAAAGTTTTATCTCAATTTTATCAACTCTCATACCTCTAATCATAGCTTCCATTAAGACTCCATTAATGGGCTGGCCTGGTGGCATAGTGGTTAAGTTTGGCATGCTCCACTTCGGTGGCCCAGGTTCACGGGTTTGGATCCTGGGCGTGGACCTAAACCACTCATCAAGCCATGCTGGGGCAGCGACCCACAGACAAAATAGAGGAAAGACTGGCATAGATGTTAGCTCAGCAACAATCTTCCTCAAGCAAAAAGAGGAAGATTGGCAACAGATGTTAGCTCAGGGCCAATCTCCCTTGCAAAAAAAAAAAAAACAGAGAGAGAGACTCCATTAACAAGTCTAGGTCTTATAATGCTGTGTAGGGGAAGCATTCCCAGCTAGACATAGCATACATTCCCAAAAAACACCCAGGCAAAGTTGACATAACCTCTTTATATAATAGGAGCTCAAACATTTTAATCTTTATAATCTTATCGACCTCAGAGGCCTGACTGTTGCCCCAAATGATTGTTGGTCAGGTTTCTCATTGTGACCTCCACCTTCTGGCTTCTTTTCCCAAATTGGAGTAAACAGAATGGGCTTGTTTGAGGGCCTTTAATGTTGGGGGCCAGTAGGGGGTCCCTTTGGCCTGCCCAATCCTAGGCACTGTCCTATCAAAACCTTTTTTTTAACCCCATTAATGTCCATTTTATTCAGTAGATTTTTCTTTTTCATAGGTTCATAACTGAAAACATTCCAATTTAGCAATATGTAACCTAGAGGGCTGCCACTGGAAACCTAATCTGAGTTTCCCATTGTGGCACTGTACACACACACACGTATCACAACAACTGGGGCCAAAGAGTTCCTCTGTGAGTGAAAAGTCTTTAGTCCTTTCAATAAATTTGCCCCCCACCCCCCGGCCGAACAAACTGCAGTAACCTGGAACAAAACCCCCGAAACAGAGGCAAACAAATGAAAGGAAAAATAAGATTTCAGTCAGTTAACAAGGAAACTCAACAAAAGGATGTCCACGGCAAACCAAAAGAAATGGAGCCCAGAGGGCTGCCAGGTGTCATAGAGCTCTGATTACCCACTACTTCTGGCCGGTCCTGTTGGAAAACGTTAGCACAAAGACAAAAGCAAAAACTGCCAGCCACTCAAGAGACGTCTTCTCAAGTCCCAAGCCTAGTTTCTTCTACCACCAAAAGCAAAAGCACCATGGGCCAACGACGTCTGGTCAGCAGCCAGTCGCTTGGGGCTGTCCCTGAGATGAGTGAGCGGCTCAGGCAGCTGCAGGACAGCTTCCAAGAGAGGCTCTCAGCCCGAGGCCGGTGTGCCACAGGCGAGATGGCCACTTGGGACTAGGTCCCATCTGGGTCACCAAATTTGATATCGAACTTGGAGTTCACTCACCTGTCGTCCGCAAGCCAATATCTGAGACCAGGTGTAGCCCAAGAAAGTAGGAATTTTATTGCAAAGTGCTGAGCGAGGAGGACGGGCAGCTAGTGCCGTAATCCCAAACTCCCTGGAAAGCTACATGCAAGGGGTTTTATTTGGGGCTTTAGGTAGGGGAGGGGGAGCACATGGCCTTGGGGGCTAAAGTTCAGAGAGTCCTCCGCACAGGCATGACTGCCTGTTCTGCGTGTTGCACGTGGTGGATGTTTAGTCTTTGACGTCTAGGGTTCACAATCAGTCATTTTAGCTTCTCAACATTCGTGCAAGGTGCTTAGTCAGGCAGGGGGCTGTCAGCAAGTGGCTGTCTTATCAGTGGTCTTCCTGCTGTTCTGCATGGCAAGCTCAGAAACTTTGGTTCTTTTGTTTCCCATGTTAGCCTTGTGGGTACAAGGCACAGTTTCACCCTAGACCAGGGAAATTTTAACTCCTTCATCCTCAGTTTCAGCTGGAGTCAGCTCTCTGCACCACTGTGCCTCACCATGGGAGGGTGGACGCAGGAGGGAGGAGAGGGACAGTCTCCTGGTCAGAGGGAGCAGCCTTTGAGAAGGCTCAGAGGCAAACTGGGCCTGAGAGGGCTCCAGAGCAGACACTGGGTGACCAGGGCTGGAGAGAGGAGTTTCAAACAGAGACACAAGAGAGGTCTGGGGGAAAGATATAGCTCATCCCTGTCTATTCTCATTTTCTGCATTCCTATCCTCTCTCCAAATGTTTGGGTACCTCCTTAAGGGCAGGGAACAGTCTCAAGTCCCTTTATTATAGAATCATTATATATCATCTTCCCCCACCTGCCCTCCTCACCCCTGCTTCAACAGTTGCCATGATCTCTTGTTGCCATGTTTAGGTTCAAACTGGGCCCTCGGAACTGAGCTATGTCAGCGATGACATCACATAGAACTTACTGGAAGACTTGGAGCTCACTCAGATCCCAACTGCTCTCAGAGAGGTTGTAGATCCGAGATCTTCCTGTGGGACAGTGCCTGAAGCTGCTGAGTCACAGAAATTTGGGACTAAATCGGAGTCTTCAATCCAAGAGAGGTTGAGACACCACCTAAGATCAGGAGGAGGGAGAGAAATCCCTCCGGAGACCATCCTTTTAGTTGGCCTTCGCCCTAACAGGATGAATCAACGGCCATCCGGGAGGAAGAGGCCTTTCTCTAAGACTGCAGGTAAGCGGGGAGGAAAATGGTCTGATGGAGGGGCATTGTACAGCCAGGGCCCTGATTTCCCTGGACAGATGGCCAGGAGAGTGAAGATGAAGGATTTGGCCTGAGGGCTGAGGCTCATTGAGGCTTTCACGGAGAAGGTACTGTCACTCAGTACACAGTGCACACAGTGTGTAACGAGAATGAATAAACGAAGAAATGAGGGAGTGAACCTCAGAATCCCCTACTGTGAGCCTGAGGGTCTTTCCTCAACTGGCTCAGACTGGAAACTCGAACGGCCAGGCCTAAGCCCTAGGAAGGGCTTTATGTCCAAGCGAAGGAAGGAAGCAAGCGAGCACCTGGGGTGGAGGGTGCAGGACTGGGGACAAGGGGTGAGCAGACTTGTCTTTCGTTGTTATCCCATTTTCTACTGAGAGTGAGTTAATACAGCATGTGAGGCAGTAAGAACACGAATCAAGAAGTTATGGGAGGCGGGTGAGTGGTTGGCCCAGTACTCCATGATGACCCCAGAGGTCTCCCTCATTATGAGATCCAGGTGCCAGCCTGGGTTGGGGCAGAAGGAAGTCTGGGCAGACAGCACTACCCTCAGGCCAGGCCCTTCCCTTCTCCTCCTCTGTCTCCCGTCCACCTCTCCCTCGGGCGCTACGATGCGGCAGAGCAAAGCTTCACTTCAGAATTGCATTTTAAATCTCTCCTTAACCTGTGTTTCCGCTATAAATCCTGTCAATCCTAGCTCAGAACCCTTTCCGCAGTCAGTTCCTTTTCCCACTTCCCCCTCTCCAACTTCCTTACAACTCCGAGGAGCTGCCCTCCACAGTCCAGCTTCCTGTTCCCTCCGTGTCTTCTGCCTGCAGATTCTGTCCACGGTCCCCTGAGGTCTTCTCTATCTCTGTCCTACCTAATGCTTCCCTCTCTCCCCGCTCCCCCTACATACCCAAAACTTGCTTCCATCTCTTCCTTTCTGCATCCTGAACTCTCCAAACTGCCCTCATCCTCAGAAACAGGCACAGACCCCGATGCTGACCCACAACCCCGCAGATGCACTCAGTGAGATTTCCATGTATTGACCATGGAGGTTAGGGACCAGGGTGCTCAGACACGGACATCTCTTTTCTGCCTTCACACTGAAGGAGCTCATCTCACAAGTCCGTGCTAAGGAGTCTTTTCAGAGAAAGCCTTTTTCAAGTTCCAGTGTTGCTTGGTTCAGAAGGATGCAAGGAAGAAGTAAACTTGCAAGAGCTTTAACAAAGTAGATAAATTATGATGTCTGTCAGTGGAATTCCTTCTTACCAGTGCCCCTCTGAAAAGAGGCGGACATTTCTCCCTCCAAATGTTCTAGAAAATCACTTCATAGAGTACCTCTCTCAGAGAAGTAACATACTACTATGAAGGTTGAGGGGAAATAAGTCATACCCATGTGCCAAAGGACCAAATTCAATTGGCATTCAACAAACAAATGTTGAAAAGAAATTAACCCGAAGATCCTACCATCACAAACAGAAGATCCCAAAGGGTATTGTACTGTCTCCCATGAGTGACCTTTGACACGGGGTACCACCGTCATTACTACCATCGTGCTCAGGAGACTGTGTCACCCCCAGCAGTGCAACCAACACTTGAAGGCACAGGACAGGGGCCGCCCCCCTTGGGCAAGATGAAGATGTGATGAGGTTTCCCGGAGGTGGAGGAGGGTAGGGATTGAGAGGGCCCCAGGGATCCTTGACCCCAGAGCCTGGGCTCAGAGACCAGGACCAAGGACCCAGAGCTCATGTACTTCACACTCTGTTCTCAGAGGCCTCAACCCAAGAGGACAGAGCCACACAGCCTGCAGCATCGGAAAAGAGAAGCCCGAGCTCCAGGCCCAGGAAGACTCTCCGACTGTCAGAGCGGTCTCCCTCCTCTGCTTCCTCGGAGCGGACCTCCCACTCCTCCAGCTACGGGCGGCCCAAAGAGAAGCCATGGGTGCGGTGCGCCTACTACACCCAAGTGCGCACCGTGAAGGGGGTGGCCGTGGCGTGGCAAACCGAAAGCACGTTTGCACCCCTGGACGAGATGCCCCGCGTCTTCGAGGCCGAGCTCTCCCAAGAGAGCACCATCGGCTCTCCCCCGAGCCCGGCTGACACCGAGTCCCCGCTCAGTGACACGGAGCCCTGTGCCCAGGAGCCCGAGGCGCGCACCCGTGCGCCCGCCGTCCAGGAGCAGGAGGGGCCGCCCCGCGCGACCACCCCGGAGTGGCTGGTGACCAGCGAGCTCGGCTTCCGCTGCGTGGCCTGCTGCCGCGTGTTCCCGTCCCGGGAGGCCGTGGTGGCGCACGCCGAGCGCGGCGTCAAGGAGGGCTTTAGTTGCCGCGTCTTCTATGAGGAGATGCTGGAGCGCCGGCGGTCCCCGTCCGCGCCGCGCCGGCCCCGACGCTGCCACCTGCTGGACCAGAAGCTCCTGGTGGCGGCCAAGAGCAGGGAGGTGCGAGCCAAGGAGGAAGCCTGCCGGCGCCTGCAGGAAAGACTGCAAGCACGGAACCAGGAGCTGCGGCGGCTGCGGCGCGAGCTGGCGCGGCTGCAGAGGCAGGAGCGCAGGGCGCGGCTCCAAGGACCGCGGGGCACGCGCTGGAAGGGCCGCGCTCAGGCCCTGTGACTGCAGAGCATGGCTGAGGGGGGGCGGGGGGGGATGGGACCTGTCTGGAAAGCTCTCGGGTCAGACCGCTTATCCACCCCGGCAGACCCTTCACCCCAGGCTCCGTGGTCCTCATCGCCAACCAAGGGCTTGGGGAGCACCACCCGGAAGGGGTGGATGAAGCCGCCTCTGGACAGCTGACTCTGTACCCTAGGTCAGCACAGATCAGAGGCTCACCCAGCCAGGAGAAGAGAGCCTCATCTAGATGCTGAGGAATTCGGGACCCTGAAGTTGGCCACAGTGTGGGTCGGGAAAGAGAATGGGACTTCAGTGGGCTCTGGGGGGCTGGGAGAGGGCCTCAGCCAAGGGCAGCCCTAAAGGCAGTGTGGCTGTGAAGGGGTGTAGCTGAGTTCTTTGCAGGAGGAGGAACCAGAAGGACTCCAGGATGTGGGGAAACAGCCTGTAGGAGAGCAATGGGAGAAAACCCTTCAACCCAGGACCCGGTGGCTCCCCTCCCAGCCACGTCCAGGGAGAGAAAGGAGGGCATGCAAGAGGAGAGGTGGGCTCTCAAGTAAGGGGAGCTCACCATCCAAGTCCTCTGGCCTCTCTGGGAGAAGTGGGGTTGGAGGGATGTGTTGTTCCCTCTGGGGGGGGGGGGAGTGGAGGTGGCAGCTGACCCGTCCTTTTCTGCATACCAGGAGATCCTGTAACTGGGAGTGAAGTCCTGCAGAGCATCTCCTAGGGTGCAAGGGAAGCAGCTTGGAAACTTGGTCGTCCCTTTAGAACAGGTTTTACCCTCTGGTCGTGACACATCCTTGACACTTGCCTGTTCTTTCTTCCTTTCTTCTGTTGTATAACCTGACCTGAGATCAGAGAACTGTAAGAAAATACCTGGCTGAGGATAAAGCAGCTAAAGAGAGGACGTTGCCTGTGAACCTGGAATTATAACGAAGGCCCAGGTGATCCGAGGTGAGGATGGGAAGGGTCAGGTTCATGCCCAGACCCTGGTGCATGCCTGGAATGCACCAGGATGAGTTTTCCATTAGAACGATTTGAGGAGGAAGATGGGAGCACATATCAGAGAAAGAGAATCTTGCAGCGTCCACGTGTTACTTAATGAAGTGCACGTGGTATCCAGCCTTCTTCCTTACCAGTAGACATGTACATTCAGTCCATGTTTGAGGAAGCATGCTCTAACCCTCACAGAATACTTTGGTCATTTCTAGGTGTAGAGAGCAGAAGAGGTCATTGTCTCCAACTAGCAAGCAAGAGCTCTGCTGGGTCTGACATCTGTACAGCTGTAGAAGCGTCTTCATTCAACGGTTCGAATCTTTGAATCTGACTTTAAAGATAGGCTTATCCCTATTCGTAAAAATGCAAAGTTTTTTAAAAATATGTCTCTGTGATGTTCTAACCTAGAAAGGTCTTATATTCTTAATTATAACACATACACCTACAAAATGTTATCACTTGAAAGTATAATCAGAATCATCCTCTTATATGTAAATTGCACTCCTCTCCCAAAGTGTCCAATGTTAAAAGACAGACATATGTGTATCCTTCATACATTTCTCTGTGCTCAGAGACTGCTATTCTCTTAATGTTTCTGTCCCCCCAAAATTCACTGTTGGAATCCTAACCCCCAATGTGATGGATTTAGGAGGTGCGGCTTTGGGAGGTGATTGGGTCCTGAGGGTGGTGCCCCCAGGAATGGGATTAGTGCCCCTCTAAACGAGACCCCACAGAGTTCCCTAATCCCTTCCACCATGTGAGGATACAAGAGTGTGACCCCGATAGGGCCCTCAGGTGTCCATGCTGGCACCCTGATCTTGGACTTTCAGCCTCCAGGACCACGAAAAGTAAGTCTATTGTGTATCAGCCACCTAGGCTGTGGTATTTGGTTCCGGCAGCCCCAATGGAGTAAGACAGACACATACATACAGTCCCAGGTACACAGGGAGATCTGTTGGTTTCTTGGCTTTTTTAGAAATTGGGTTACACTCTACCCACAATGCTCTGCACCATTTTTTACTTGACAATCTATGATGGATTCCTGTGAGTCAGCAGATACAGCTACTACTATCTTTTGGGTTCTTCTTATTTCAACTCCTATTTACACTTAATGATTTTGAATAATTGGTGAAATTATAGTATGCATTATAGATACTAATATACAACTGCAGAATGGAAATGCATTTCATCACTTGAAACACTGTCCTTTCTGCATGTTCTCACTGTCCACTCATTGTCATAGTTGCAGAAGTGTGTCAAGATAATTCTAACAGTCTCATGAGTAGTCTACCTTATTATCCTGGCTTAAGCAATCATACACATACAAACACACACATCTACTCCTTGATGCACATGTATACAGGTAATCTAATATATTCAGATGTTGTAATTGTTTCACCAAAATGGGCTCCTTTCATACATTCTAATTTGCACCTTGCTCTGCTCCTTCCCCCTCCTCCAGTGCAACACACGGGGTTCTAGGCCCTCCATCGGCCAATGCCTCAAGGACAAAGCTGAAGAGAAAGCAAAGCATTTCCCACCAGCTCCTTACCTGAGAGCGTCTTTGTGAGAATTCATGGCCCACACGTCACTGGACACAGGAGATGCTGCCTTCTTTCCCTCGTCGCTCCTCAGGAAGCAGGGGCTGATGCTAAGAGGTCCAGGCTCCTGCCTCTGTACTCCTCATTCCTCTCATGGTCGCATTTCTCACCTGAGTCATAAAACTGGGAATCACGCAACCAGCTGTGAGAATGTGAACCCAGGAAGCATTTCTAGGATGGGATGACCTTGAGGCCCAATGATCCAAGTCATAAGATCGGCTGATGAGCGGGATGCTAGAGTGATTGGCCATCTGTCCGCAGGAAGAACAGAGTGGGGTGAGGCAAGTCCTCCTTGACCCATTGGGCACCCCAAGAGGCTTTGGAGGCTCCTTCACATTCTAAGTCAAAAGGCGCTTCCAATCCAGTGGGAAAAGTTGGGGCAAAAGACTTTCTCCTTTGAAAGTAGAAACCGGCCCAGGACTCCCAAGTTGAACGCACTTCACCTCGGGCCAGCTTTGGGAGTTCGCGTTGTCGGTCTGTCCCTGGCCGCCTTCCCAACACGGCCTTCCTAACCTTTCACCTCTCTCCTCCCCAGTGTTCTGTGGCTTCTGCCAGTCTTAAGGTGGTAGTTTAAACAGCTGCTTGCCCACCTCCGAGGTGGCAGATCTTCAGAGTGCTAAGCACAAACCAACAGTGCCCCTAGGAGCCCTTGAACTGAAAAGCTGCTAGAAAGGACACAATGCCCAGAATAATCCTGAGACCCCCGATGAGGAGAAAGCGGGGTGGGGGTGCTCTTTGACTATCAGAAGTTCTCAGGGGTCAGGGGCTCAAGGTCACCAGGGTCATGCCGTTGCTGGAAATCCTTAGTGGGCCTGCAACTCTGTGTGTTGAATGTCTAGTATAGAGGCCCAGGCAGCCCAAGAGGACTCCTCAGACCTATGCCTTCACCCAGCAGTGGGGGAAATCTTCACCAGGTGACCAAGTAATATTGCTGGCGATCTTTAGTCCAAAGATCTCAGCTTGTAGACGCTTGAGCAGTAGGAGATGAGAAAGCTGGGACCACAGAGGCTGCCAAAAGGAGGAGGCTCATTTCACAACCTTTGGTGTTGTTTCAGCACCACCCCCCCACCTTTTTAAAGCAAGTAATGCTCCAAGCAGACATCTGTTGGTAAGGTGAATCTCCTTAGTTTCTTCCTTACCTGGAAGTCACAGAGGGAGAGTCTGTTTTGAGTTCATTGGACAGGTCTTCTTTGGTCTGGGCAGAGCAGACTCTGTTCACAGCTAGTGATGGTGGTGGGGATACTGAAACACATTAGGCCAGACCCGGCAGGCTTAGCTGCAGAAATCCTTGCCATTTAGCTCCATCTTCTTCCTAAGTCTCCCATGTAGACCAAGCAGGGCAGTGGAGCTCATGGGAAACCAGAGGGGCCGGATCTCACAGTGGACCTGTAAAATGCAAAGTCCCCCACTTTATCGGCGTCAGAATTATCTGAAGATTTTGTAAAAAATGCAGATCCTCAGGACCAACACCCCAAGCAGCTGTTGCCACATGAACCAGATTCCAGCATCTTTCATGAGGTTCCTACAGACTGGGTATCCAGGGCCTCAGAGTCATGTGGGGGTAGGGACAAAGGAGAACTGATGGATTCTTCTGAGGGAATGACATGGCGGTGGGAAGGGGAAGAATAAAGGAATAGAGCTGAAACAAGATCTCAGAAAGCATGTCATTGGAAAGGATCCATAAATTATAAACGTGGCTCACGAGCTGGCAGGAACAGCAGTGGACAGGTACTGGGAAATGCGGCACATTGGTACTCGCCTTCGTGACCCAGAGCTCTTTGGAGTTTCTGCTTCCAAAGGCCAGGCAGGCCAGAAAAGAGTCTCAGAATTTCCCAGGATGTCCACATGGGCCAACAGGCAGCAAGAACTGCTGCCAGGGAGGTGGCCAGGCCCAGCCCTGCGACCCACCTCCTGCTGTGCAAGCAGCAGCTCTGGGAATCTCCAGATGAGCGAGGTGTGGTTGTGCCCTGCCCCCTGAGCTGGGGATGAGTGCCCAGCAAGACCCTTGGAGGGCAGTGCAGGCGGTACCTCCAGCCTGGAGAGAGCGTGTCCTGGTGGGCTCTGTCTTCTCTTCTGGATATACAACCGCAGGGCTCTTGCATGGGCGGATCCAGGCACATGTATGCCTGTTCTCCACCTTTCCTGGGTCATCCTCCGGATGCAGGATGGCTACGGACACTCCGCTTGCCGCCGCCTCTCTCAGCGCAAGCGCTGCCTGAGGGGCTGTCAGCCCAGGGGTCCTGGTGGCCTGGGTCTGGGCCTAGCCTTCCAACGCTGCCAGCTTGGCGTCCAGCCTGATGATCCCAGCAGGAGCCGGGCGGGGACGGGCCAGGCGGCTGGGCGATCCCGGGTGTGCCTGAGTGGCCCGGGGGCGCTCTGAAGCGGAGCGCGAGGCCCAGGTCTAGTGCTGCCTCCCGCAGGGCTTGCGGCAGGGCCGCCTGGGACCCCGCGCCGCCCTCGGCCGCGCTTCCCGCGTGGCCCCTGCGCCCCAACCGCTCCAACCGCCGCCCTCCCCGCCGCTTCATTCCAGTAGTGCGTTCTCTTGTGACGGGCAGATGCAGCAGGTCACCCGCTCCACACCATGCACTGAATAAAGCCAGCCAGTTTAGAGACCTGATGGGAATAGCAAAAGTTGAAACTAGTACACGGGGGCGGGGCGGGGGCGGGGGGAGGAAAAAATAATTTAAAAAATTAGAAAGCACTGGAATAATATATCTTCTCTGAATTCTGCACTCAAGGAGGTTGCAGACACAAAACTACTTGCATCTGCTACTGTGCATTTCTTTGAAGCAAATCATGTGTTTGAGATAAGGGAATAAGTAACCAGAGACGACGACCAATCTGGGATGGAGTAATTGGTCTGGATGGCCTGAAAACAGTGAACATCCACCGTATTTAAGATGGGGTTTAGCAGGCTAGAGCACGCAGAGGCCAGCTTTTAATTATTACCAGTAGGGTCCGTTAATCAATTTAAAAAATGGAACAAAAGTTTAAAATCTTCTACAAAGAAAATAAGAGGCCAGTTCTCTGGCAGGTTCCACCAAACATGCAGGTACCAGATCATTTTAATCTTATACAAAGAATACAAATAGAGAAAACACTCCCCGACTGTCCTATGAGGCTACATACCATAGTAGTCAGCAAAGTGGATGTATTAGTTATCTACCGGTGCATAACCCATCATCGCCAAGCTTAGCTGGTGTGGGATCAATTGCAAAATATTCAACACATTTTAAGAGAATTTGGAGCTAGATGGAGTTACCTCTTACTACTTTCATCTCAATGTAGGCTTGAAGATGAACGAAGAAGCCAGAAAATTTTAACAGGTATAAATACCAAGATTTTTAAAAACTCTTACAATTATGTAATTGCATACCTTGAAAAGAAAAATAAAAATTTTGGTAAAGTGGCTCGATTTAAGACAAATATGCCAAAATCGATGGCTTGTCTCCAAACTAGAAATAAGCACCCTGAAAATGGAAATGGGGGTGGGAGGTATAGACCATTATCTTGCCCTTGTAATCTCATTGTGCCAAATAGAGTCAAAAATAGAAAATATTAGGAAAACATTTCAGTAGGAACAACAAGGAACTTATGAAGAAACTAAGCTATTGACCCATTAAAATAAAAGCTGATTGAATGTATGAAAATTCATAAAGGAAACTTCAACTAAAATTGGAGCTGGGAAGGCCTGTACAGGGAGCTCTCAAGCCCTACCCCCCCATGGTCGATTACCCCAGCCGGGGAGGGACCAGTGCCTTGCATCTCCAGCAGGAAGTTGGCTACTACTTGACTATCCCAGCAGGAGGAGGGGAGAATTTCCTCTTTCCAGACAACACGCCCAGCCAGTGGAAAGTGCTACATGAGGAGTCATCTCCACCCCGAACGTTTATTCTCCTCCAATGAACTTTCACTTAGAACATCTGCCCTAACTTGCCCTTTGTCTCTATAAAAGCAAGCTCCCCTCCTTTGTTCTCTTTACTTGAGTTACTGTCTGGTGTCACTTCCTTTTGGCCTAACGGACGTCCTTTAGTATGCTTTATATGGCAGGTGTGTAAGCAACAAATTCTCTCCTTTTGTTTTTGTTTCATGATGAACTTATTTTGCTTTCATTTTCTAAAACAGCTTTATTGAAAAATAATCTACATACTATAAAATTCACCAATTTTATGGGTACACTTTAATGCTTTTTAGTAAATTTACAGAGTTATGGAATGATCATCACAACCCAATTTTAGAATGTCTCCATCACTCCAAAAGAATCCCTCATATGCATCTGCAACCCCTGTTCTCACCCTCAGTCCACCTTTAATCTATATATTTGCCTTTTCTGGACCTCATAGGACTAGAAAAATACAGCATGTAGTCTTTTGCGTACGGTGTCTTCCACTTAACAACTTGTTTTTTCAAGCTCAGTCACGTTTTAGCATGTATCAGTAGTTTGCTCCTTTTTTAAAAATAGCTTTATTGAGGGGCCAGCCCCGTGACGCAGTGGTTAAGTTCCCCGTGTTCCTCTCCGGCAGCCTGGGTTCGCATGTTCGGATCCCGGGTGCGGACCTGCCACTTGTCAGCCATGCTGAGGTGGTGACCCGCATACAAAATAGAGGAAGATTGGCACAGATGTTAGCTCAGGGCTAATGTTCCTCAAGCAAAAAAAAAAAAAAAAAAATAGAGGAAGTTTTGCAATGGATGTTAGTTTTTAGTTCAAGGTAAATCCTCCTCAGCAAAAAAAAAAAAAAAAAAAAGAATGCTTTAGTGAGGTATGGTTTACATACCATAAAATTCACCTGTTTTAAGTGTGCAATTCAATGATTTTTAGTAAATGTACAGAATTGTGCAATCACCACAATCCAGTTTTTGGTTATTTTCATTGCCTTAAAGTGAAGATTTGTGCCCATTTGCGGTCAATCATCATTCCCACTCCCCACAGCGGGCAACCACTAATCTGCTTTCTATCCTCATAAATTTGCCTTTTACGGCTTATTTCACTTAGCATAATCTTTGTGAGGTTCATCTTTATTGTAGCATTTAGTCATAGTTTATCCTTTTGTATGGCTGAATAGTATCCCATTGTATGGATATACCACCTGTTGTTTATCTATTCACCAGTTGATGGACGATTGCATTGTTTTCCTTCTTTCGTTCTTATGAATAATGCTGCTATGAACATTCACTTGCAAGTCTTTGTGTGAACATATGTTTTCATTTCTCATGTACAAACACCTACGAGTAGAATTACTGAGTTGTATGACAAATTTATGTTAAACTTTCAAGAAACTGCCAAACTGTTTTCCAAAGTGGCTTCACCATTTGTCATCCCCACTTTACCTTCAATATTGAAGGATAATTTTTTTGGTTTAAAATTCTTGGTTTTCTGTCTTTTGACTGACATTTTTTTCAGATAGGAAATCAGCTGTTGATCATATTGAAGTCCCCTTGTATGCATCCATCTTGTTGCTTAAAAAACTTTTTTCTTTGTCCTTGCATTTCACAGTTTAACTATCATGTATGTAGGCATGGATCTCTCTTTTTTTTTTTTCCTGAGGAAGATTCACAATGAGCTAACATCTGTGCCAGTCTTCCTCTATTTTCTATGTGGGTTGCTGCCACAGCATGGCCGCTGATGAGTGGTGGAGGTCCACGCCTGGGAACCAAACCGGGGCTGCCAAATCGGAGCATGCCAAATTTAATGATGAGGTCATGGGGCCAACCCTGGCACAGATCTCTTAGAATTTATCCAACTGGGGTTCACTGAGTTTCTTGGATGTGTAGATTAGTGTTTGTCATCAAATTTGGGAAGTTTTTGGCCTTTATTTCTTCAGTTATTTTTTCTGCCCCCTTCTCTCTGCTTCTTCTGAGACTCCCATTATCCATATTCTGGTATCTCAGATATGCCCACATATGCTTGATGTTGTCCCACAGATTTCGGAGGTTCTGTTCATTATTCTTCAGTCTTTTGTCTCCCTGTTCTTTAAATTGTTTAATTTCTATTGATCTATTTTCAAGTTCACTAATTCTTTCTCCTATCACCTTGAAACTTTTATTGAACCTGTGGGAGATCAAGATTTGGCCATCCTAAAACATACCTCTTTACCTTGATTGTTTTCTCTGAGGGACATTTGACCTCCCCCACTAACTGCCTAAAGAATTTGACATGGTGGCTCCTTCCTGGAACAGATCTTCTAACATGATGCCTATAAAGATAATGTAGGATAGAGGTTATAATAGGAAAGGCACCAAGCCTCTTTTATCAAAAACTTTGTCTCTCCCTGACCACATTATCTATAGATGACCTCAAAAAGAATTGTCCTCCTGCCCTCTGAAGTCCCAGGCCACTACCCACCCCCAACACGCTCCTCGCCTTTAGCTGCAACACTTAAGCAAGCAGCTTAGACAGAGGGGCGAGTTGCTCATTTCTGAGTTTCTCCCATGTATACATGTTATTAAACTTGGTATTATTTTCTCCTGCTAACCTGTCTTGTTGATTATTTGGCCAGCCATAAGAACCTTAAAGAAAAGGGCAGAGGGAGATTCACCCTCTTCCCCCGATTCTGTGGTGAATTTTTCATTTCAGTTATTTTACTTTTTAATTCCTGAATTTCCCTTTGGTTCTTTTTATAGTTTCTGTCTCCTTATTGAGATTCTCTATTTGTTGATGCGTTGTTGTCTTACTTTCCTTTGATTTTTAAAAAAGTTTATTTTAGTTCTTTGAACATGTCTATAATCGATTCTTTGAAATCTTTGTCTGCCAAATTAAACATTTAGGGGCTCTTGCAGACTGTTTTTATCGATCACGTTTCTTTCTGAATATGCATCCCACTTTCCCACTTCTTTGTAGAACTTTTTGTTGAAAAATGGACGTTTTAGGTAGTATACTATAGCAACTCTGAATTCTAATCTAATGTTGTTGGCCTACTGTTTTTTGTTTGTTTCTTCTTTTCTTTGTTTAATAACTTGCCTCGGCTAAATAGATAGTCTGCCTCCTTCGCAGTGTTTTGCCACTGATGTCTGTGCTCACTTTCCCTCTTGTTTTTATTCTTAAGTCTGGTTTCTTAGGAGCTACCGTAGTGTCTGTGTAGCTTAGTCAGCCAATGTTTGGTAGAGGTTGTACTCAAACACTTTGAGCAAGTAAGGCTTCTATTCTATGTCTATTCTATTCTGCGTGTGACTCGGGGGGTATATGCAAAGTTCAGGATCTTTACAAGTCAGCCTTGGCATTTACTTTCCCCTGAGCCCTTTTGCATCTCCTCCATATGCACACAGCCTCAAAGTCGGTGGGGAGTGTGAGGTTAGTGCCTACTCTCTCTGATCCCTGCTACAATGTGCATAGCCTTAGCCAGGATGTGACTCATCCAACCACAACTACATCTGAAGCAAGAACCTTTGGCCTCTCCAGCTCGTCACTGAGATGGTCACTTCCACAGACAGCATCACAGGGAGCAGACGTTGCTCACCATTCCACATCAAGTGAACCACTTTCTGCCTTACAGGCCTGCCATACTCTGTCAGAACATCCGTCCTGGCTGGGCTGGGGATGGAAATGGTAGTAGCCCCAGGCAAGACTGCCAGAGACTCTCACCGTTCTTATCCAAAATCCAGTGGTGGTTTTTCAAGCAAAACTGCTTCTCAGATCACTGTTGATCTTTGCTCAGTTTCTCGAGGGCTGCAATGGTTGTTTTTGTCAAGCGTTACAGTTGCTCCTTGGAGAGAGGATTTGCTAGCCTCCTCACTCAGTCATAGCCAGAAGTCCTTGCGGATCTTTTCCTTTGTATGTTTGTTTTCTATGTCATTAATTTCTATTCTCTTACTTAAAAATTTTTTCTTTCTTTTACTTTCTTTGGATATATTCTGCTATTTTTTCTTGCTTTATACTTAGATCATTAATCTGGAGTCTTTTTTTCTCTTCTAATATAAACATTTCTGACTTTCAATTTCAGCTCCAACATGTAAAGAGCTTGGAAGGCATCATTCCCATTCTTAGAGCAAGAAAAATCTGGACAAACTGAAAATCAGCTTCTTGGACTCATGAGATAACTGAGATCACAGGGCAAATAGTCACCCCCAAATCTGGAGACGCAAGTGCATCCAGAGAGACAGAATTGAGTCGTTTTTTTCCTGGAGCAGAAGGTATGGAGCTGTACAATGGAAGGAAAACTTAAACGGTAATTTTGACAAATTGCTGGAGGCTGAGTGTGCTAGTGTGAGGGTGAGAAACTCCCAGGGCTACAACGTTAGGGAGAATCCCATAGTTTATAAGCTTTACTCCAGGAATACCACTAGGTTCTCCCAGTGAATAGTTGAGAAAGATAATCTCATGGCTCTGGTAAGTGGTGGGGAAGAGTAATCATTGTGAATTACACCCAAAACCTTCTCTATAACAAAGTCTTACTCTCCAGGAGAAAGGCCAGAGGCTTATCCCAGCTGGGGAAAGTTAATGTCTCCTCTTCCAGGCCTCTCTAGCCTTCTTGTCTCATTTGAGGGAAAATAAAACATAGTCAAAAGGGATCAGGGCTTCAAGAAAATAAACTGGAAACACTGCCACCAGGGAAGAGATTAAAGGAGGGGGGAAAAAGCTTTATCACTGGATAAACATTTGTGAAAGTCACAGCCCTGAAGTAGAGGCCCACCAAAGGACTGAGATTTAATAAGAAAATTATAGGATGCTCCCTCTCCTCGCACTTTCTCACCACACCAGCAGGAATCCAGTATAATAACAATGGACTATAACTGAAAGAGCTGCAAAAGACAGACTCTCTTTGAGGAGGAGTACTTAGGAAAGCCTAAAGTCAAGATCAAGGGTGGAGACAAAAACAAAGACACAAGAATTTAAAAACTTTGGCACTCATATCTACAGCAAACATTAAACGCAGACAGATTAAACATTAAACACACTGCTGACTCCTAGGCAGATTAACAAAATCCTAACCTAAAGACCTATTTACCTCAATTCCTATCAACTGATCCAACATGTCTGGCATTCAACATAAAATTACAAGGTATACTAAGAGGCAAGTAAAAACACAGTCTGAATATACAAAGCAGTCATCAGAACCAGATTCAGAATGATACAGATGTTAGAACTATCAGAGAGAAAATTTAAATGTTAAGAGCTCCAATGGAAAATTACACTTCATGAAAAAAACAGATGAGTAATGTAAGCAGAGTTTATTAACTTCCTAAACTGGAAAAAAAAAAAGAAAAGAAAAGAAAAGAAGAACAGAACATTCAAGGACTATGGTACAATATCAAAAAGTGTAACATATGTGAATTGGAATATCAAAAGGAGAAGAGAGAACAGAGAAGACGGAATATTTGAAGTAATAACAACCAAGAACTTTCCAAAATTAATGACAGAATTCAAACTGCAAATCCAGAAGCCTCAGAGAAGACCAAACAGGATAAATACCCCCCAAACTCACATGTAGCTATAGCATATTCAAACTGCAGAAAACCAAAGCAAAGAAAAAATTGCGAAAGAAGCCAGAGGGTGCCAAAAAAAAAAAAAAAAAAAGAAAACAAAAAAACCCTTAACTATAAAGGAACAAGAATAAGAACTTACAGTGTACTTTTCATCAGAAATCATGCAAGCAAGATGAGAGCAGAGTAAAATATTTGAAGTGTTGAAAGAAAAAAAGCCATCAGCCTAGACTTTTACACCCAGTGACACTGTCTTTCAAAAATGAAGGATAAATAAAGACTTTTTCAGGTGTACAAAATCTGGGGAAATTTATCACCTGCAGACCTGCATTGCAAAAAATGTTAAAAGAAGTTCTTAGAAGAAAAATGACATAGGTCAGAAACTTGGATTGATATAAAGAAAGGAAGATTATTGGAGTAGGAATAAATGAAAGTAAAATGAAACGTTCTGTTTTTCTTATTCTTAATTCATCTAAAACTGTGTAAGGCAATAGAAGCTACAATGTATTGGGTGATTATAAACATTTGAGAATGTAAATTTACCTCCAAGAACTACTTTGACTACATTCTGCAAGTATCAATATTAGTGTCTGCATTTTCATTCAGTTCTAAATATTCCAATGTCCGTTATAATGTTTTCTTTGAATTGCGAGTTGTTAAATGTGTGTTTTAAAATTTTCAAATTTGTAGACAAGGCTTTTTTGATGTTTTTGTTAATCACAGAGAATGTGGTCTATATTATACCGGTTCTTTGAAACTTGGAGGTTGACACATGGCTTTTATATATATATATATACACACACACACATATACTCATCAGTGCTTGAAAAAAGTGTATATTCTCCAGGTGCTGGATGCCTTGTTATATATGTGTCCATTGGATCAAGCTTGTTAATTGTACTGTTCAAATATTTCATACCACTATTCATTTTTTATTTGGTTTAACTATCAATTGCTGGAAGTGTTGTGTTAAAATGACCCACTAAGATGTTAGATTTGTTAGTTTTTTCCTTGTCATTTGTCAATTTTTGATTTATATATTTTGGGATCATATTAGTAGGTACCTACCCATTTAGAGCAGTTTTATCTTCCCAGTGAAATCAATCATTTTATTATTATGTAGTAACATTTTATCTCTAAAAACTGTATGGGCATATAAATATCTCTTCAAGACCTGGCTTTCAATTCTTTTGGGTATATACTCAGAAATGGGATTGCTGGATCATATGGTAATTCTATTTTTAATTTTTTAAAGGAATCTCCATACTGTTTTCCATAGCAACTACGCCATTTTACATTCCCATCAACAGTGTACAAGGGTTCCAATTTCTCCACATGCTCACCAACAATCGCTGTTTTCTGTGTTTTTGATAATACATGCTAATGGGTGTGAGGTGGTATCTCATTGTGGTTTTTAATTACATTTCCCTAATTATTAGTAATCACTCCCCATTTTAAAATGGGATTATTTCTAATTCATGAGGATATATAACATTTATAGGTTATTCTTCATACCCTCTTTTTTTTTAATCTTAGATCTAAATTAAATATATTAAATGCTCAACATAAGCCCCTTTGCCAAAGCTTCCCCAGTCATTTCTTGGTTGAATGACGCTTACCTTCTGTTAGATTTGTCAATAAGGTCTCTTGGAGATAGTATTTCCTTAGTTCTTACAGGTTTAAAGCTTTTTTCTATAGCCTTGATACTTGAAAATCACCTTGGCTGTGTATAAAATGCTTTCTTTTCTTGAGTTTCTTAAAAATGAAGCTCTTTGCTTGTCTTGCTTTGCAGATTGCCTTTGAGAAGTTTAATGTCAGGCTGATTCTCTTGCCTTTTTAAGTTATTTGACCTTTTTTTCTTCTCTAGGATTTGAGTATTTTTTCTGTATCTTCAAAGACTAAAATAGGGAGAGGTTGGTAAAAGGGTACAAACTTTCAGTTATAAGATGAATAAGGTCTGAGGATCTAATGTATAACATGGTGACTATAGTGGATAACACTGTATTATATAATTGAAATTTGCTGAGACAGTGGAACTTAAATGTTCTCAACAACAACAACAAAAAAGTAAGTATTGAGGTAATAATGCATTGATGGGGGGCATCCTTTCACAATGTGTATGTATATCAAGTCATCACATTGTACACTTTAAATATCTTACAATTTTATTTGTCAATTATACCTCAATAGAGCTGGAAAAAAAAGAGTCTAATAGTTTTACCAGGTGCTTCATTTAACCAACCACTCCAAAACTTACTGTCTTAAAACAACAATGACTTATTATTTTTCATGATTTCTGCAATTTCAGCTGGGCATACGAGGACAGTTCTGCTACATATGGACTCTGCTGGGATGCTCACATGTTTATTGCCTTAGCTAGGGTGGCTAAAACAACTGGGGTCTGACTGGAAATCCTTTCTCTCCACAAGGTAGCTGAACCTCTTTACATGGGGGCTCAGGGCTCCAAGTAGGAGCATTCTAAGAGGACAACCCCTAATATACAAACACTTATTAAGCATCTGCTTGCATCATGCTTACTAATGTCCTATTGGCCAAAGCAACTCACATGGCCAACCCAGAGTCAATGTGGGAGGGGATTACACAAGGATGTGAATACCAGGAGATATGATTCACTGGGGTTGTAACCACTGTCAGTTTACCATACAAGGGTATATCTCCGAGTTGATAATTCCAAATCAGTTTTCTCAGTACCTTTCAATATGTAGACTCAAGTCTTCTTTTATTTCTGGATAGTGTTCTGTTACAGCTTGTCTCAGCTTTGTGGTTGTTATTTTGGGGGAGCGAGGGTGGGCATTTTACCAGCTGAAGTGTTTTGATTCTCATTTCTGTTTTCGTCTTGCAGTAGGTTTATATAAACGAAGATTGCTTACATCTATGCTTTTCATGGACAGAGTTGGTAGTTAATTCAGGTGTACCCTCTTCTCACTGCATAGTAAAGTCATTTCTTTAATGAGTGGCTTTTGGGAAGTAATAAAGGGAGGTGTTGTGTGTCCTTTGACTTTTTGGTTTTCTTGCATTATGCAAGATGCTAAAATTCCCCCTCTTAATTCTTTTCCTCTTTTACTAACCAGTTTCCAAATGGCGCTTGTCCCTCCCTCCTCACTTTTTTATTCTCTTCACTCCCAGAAGACTGCCTCCTCAAATCTGCATGCATTTTAAGTCCAACTTCTAATTTGACAAGATCCTTTTCTAGTATTTTCCCACTTAAGAGTGGACTTTGATTTTAGCTCAATCCCCTTTTCTCTCTTCTGTATAGTTTTTTTGGACGCTCTGGCTCTCTGCAAAATTTTACAGTGGGAGCACAGGAGAAATCTCTGCTGTAAAATAGTGTGTATTGTTCTACTTTAGGCAATTTGAAGTTGGTAGTATTTCTGTCTTCTAGTTATGCTGAAGGTGTGTGATTTGTATTGTTTCATTCTTTTTCTTGAATAATAAGAAGAGGTATACATGGAGAGATTTGGAGAACATGACCGTGGTTACCTCAGTTACCCAGATGTTTCTTTTAACCTCACTCTTGAGAGGGAGTTTTGCTGGTTTATAATTCTCGATTTATAGTTATTTTTATCTCAGTAAATTAAGATATATTCCTGTTTTCTGACATCCACTATTGCTGTAGAGAAATCAGTTTTCAATGTAATTGCCATTCCCTTGTGATTGATCTGTCTGCTCTCTGTCTGCTTTAACATTTTTTTCCCCCTCTGGTGCTCATCAGTTTCCCTATAAGTGCAAAAACAAACAAACATTAATTTTAGGATTTACAGGGCTCTATGGACATGATGATTATTGTCTTTCGACAATTCTAGAAAATTCTCAGTAATTAATACTTCAAATATTTCTTTGTTCCCATTATTCTTTCTGGAATGCTGATTTAATCTCATTTCATGTTTCCTATCTTTTTGTCTTTCTGTGCTGCAGTTAGGGTAATTTCTTCAAATTAATCTTGTATTATTTATTGCTGGATAACAAATTACCCCAAAACTTAGCATCTTAAAGCAACAAACATTTATTACTTCACAGAGTTTCTGAGGGTCAAGAGTGACTCTAGGAGTGACTTAGATGGGTTGTTTTGGCTCAGTGTATCTCACGAGGTGGCAGTCAAGCTGTCAGCTGGGGCTGTAGTCATATGAAGGCATGACCAGGGCTGCAGATCTGCTTCCAAAACGGTTCACTCAGGAGGCCTCAGTTCCTCCCCATATGGGCCTCGCCACAGGGCTGCCTGAGTGTCCTCATAAAACGGCAGCTGGCTTCCTCAAGTGAATGATCTGAGAGAGAGAAAGAAGCAGCAGGAAGCCACAGTATCTTTTATGACCCAATCTCCAAAACTGCACACCTTCACTTCTATTTCACTTCTATTTGTTAGAAGCCAATCACTAAGTCAGATCTATACTTAAGAGGAGGAGAATTAAGCTCCACCTCTTGAAGGGAAGAATATCAAAGAACTCTGGACATTTAAAAATCACCACATACGTTGCAGTTCAGTAATCTCTCATCAATTGTGTTTAATCTGTTGTTTCTAATTTCAGTTATTAAATTGTTCATACCTAGAAATTCAATTAGGTCTCTTTTTTCAAATATGCCTAGTCATTTTTTATAGCATAGTGTTCCTTAGTTATACATCTAATATCTTCTTTAATTTCTTTAAACATATTAAATTGTTATTTTATATTGTTTGTTGACTCTAAAATCTGAACTCTTTGGAGAATGGGCTCTCACTCATGACCTCTTGCTCTCTTGTGCGTGTTTTGCTAGATTTGACAATCAACTGCTTCTTGCTCTTGGAAATTTCTCTGTGGGAATTCCTTGACATCCGAATTGAAATTGCATTCCTCCAAAGAAGATGTGCATTTTCTTCTGACAATTGCCTGAAGTAACAAGCGATCGAGGATCCTTTCAGTTGTATTCTTGGCTGCAGGTTCAGATCACACACAGATGGTGTATATTTGGACCAAAGATGTGCATGAGGGCCATCATACATTCTCAGGGGAGATTCCACCATAATCCTGTCAACCAATGCTAAATTTGAAGGACTCAAATTTCTTTGATGTCCTGTTCTATGTGACATTTGTGTGTGTGTGTGTGTGTGTGTGTGTGTGTGTGTGTGTGAGGAAGATTAGTCCTGGGCTAACATCTGTTGCCAATCCTCCTCTTTTTGCTGAAGAAGATTGGCCCTGGGCTAACATCCATGCCTATCTTCCTCTACTTTATATGTGGGACACCTGCCACAGCATGGCTTGATAAGCAATGCATAGGTCCACACCTGAGATCCAAACACGCAAACCCCAGGCCACTGATGTGGAGCACGTGAACTTAACCACTATGCCACCAGGCCAGCCCCTGCGTGACATTTTTTGCTCTCCCTCTCCTTCACAGTGAAGGTATAACCCTTTGAAGCCCCAGCTTTATGCAGAAATTCCTGTTAGATTCTCCAGTTGGTGTTTACCTTCAGCTTGAATCTCTTGCGCCTCTTAGGCTGTGGTGTCTCCAGGGTTCAGCAAAAACTTTCAGAGCAGAAGCTGCTGTTGGTGCTTCTTTATCACCAGTGTCTCTTGCTTTCACTTTGTTTTTGACCTTCATTGGTAAGATCATGCCAGCAAAGCAATGCAATTACAAAGACAATTTTTATACAATCCAGCATTTTGACTGTTTTCATTGGAAAGTCATTGAAAGTATCTAATCTTCCAACTGCCGGAAATGCAAGTTCCCCATTTACTCTCCAATCCACTCCAGACTGGCTTCCCTCCCACTCCATTTAAGATGTTCTTTTTGATAACCTCCATTGTCAAATCAAATAGTCTTCCTCAGTCATCCTCTTATTTGAGCTTTAAGCATCATTTGGCCAGTTGATCTACTCCCTCCCTTATAAAACACTTTTCTCTCTGTGTGTCCCTAACACATGCCTTTGATTTTCTTCTTATCTCACTGGCCTCTCCTTCTTGGTCTCCTTTCCTGGTGTTTTGTCTTCCACACAACTTCTCTTTTCTATTCAGTCTTCTCAAGGTGAACTCATACAGCCTGATGGCTTTAAATTCCATCTACATCTTGAATATTCTCAAATTTCTATCTCAGGCCAAAATCTCAACGGGGGCTCCAGATGCATTTCCAACTACTTACTTGGCATCTTCACTTCACCTTAGACCTAACTTGTCCAAAATAGAACACTTGATTTTTCCCTCAACATTTATTCTTCCTCAAGTCTTCTCCATGTTAGTGAGTGGCACCATAATGCACCTACCTGCTGTAGCCAAAAAACTAAAAGTTATCTTTTATTCATCCCCTTTCCCTCATCTATCACATCCAGTATATTAGTCATATTGACTGTACTTTCAAAAGACATCCTGAATCTTCCCTTTTTTGTCTATCTCTACAACTATCATCTGAGTCCAAGTCACTATTACCTCTAACCTGTACTAATCTGTACAATTGCTTTTTTCACTGGTTTTCCTGTGTGCATTCATGATCCCCACAATCCATTTTCATGGAGCTACCAGAATAATTTTTTAAAAATTATGTCATGTTAATCCCTTAATTAAAATGCTTCAATGGTACCCTTTTGCACTTTGAACAGAATCCAAATTCTTTACCAAGACCTTTATGCCCCTCCCTATAGGACAGCATTATCTCATAACACTTATTACTATCTGAAATTAATCTGTCAATTTCTTTACTTATTTATTGTCTGTCTCCTCCCTTTAGACTCAAAATTCTGATTACAGAATTGCAACAGAACAATTACCTGTTTTGTTCCCTGCCATAACCTCAGCAATTAATAGGTGATCAATAAATACCTATTGATTGAATCTTTCATATTTTATAAAGCTCTCTGAATGCCCAGTCTTCATGGCAGAAGTAACTTCTTCCGCATTTGTGCTTGCATAACACATCGAACACATCAGTATTATAGTACTCAGGTGTTTAAAAGCTTATCTCCTCACCAGAGTGTGAACTTTGCAAGAGTATAAACCATGTCATTTTCTTCTTTGAATTCTTAGGGTCTTACTCACTACCTGGTAAGGAGTAGGTAGACAAATGTGTGTTTACTGAATAAATAAATGAATTAATGCATGCTATTGAATGGTCAGGGATTTGAAACATTATTTTCTAAAATGACTTTCATCCACAGAGGAGAGAAAGAAAATAAATATGACCCTTGGCTCTGGAAAAACAACTGAAACTATGACAGCTACAACAGGCTTATGGTTAAATATGCCATGTTTCTGCAAAAGAACTCCTAACAATGAATAGGACAAAAGACAGGAAAGGAAGGATTTTTAGATTAAAGGATTTAGTTAGCTTTCCTCTGGATTTGCTAACCAATTTTAGTGCTATAACAGTGGCTCCAGAAATAAGCCAATTTCTGACAGCCATATGGCCCACACAACCTTTGGAATTTTCAGAAATGTTTATTTATCACACTGGAAATGCAAGGGACTTCTCTCCTTGTCATTATAGTAAGGGTTTATTTGGAATCTACTAAACTGATGGCCAAGGGCACAGGTATTACCCGTGCTCTCAGAACTATTACCAACAGTTCCTTTAAACTGGCTCAACTATGCCCAATCTGTTGACAGAGAACAATGTCCCTTCTTCTGCCCTTGCAGCCACCAGCACATGTGGGAAACCAGAAGCTCACATACAATTACCAGTGCATGAATTTCCCCATATTCAGCAAACACTTTTCTAACAAATCTGGTGTCAAAAAATTCCTAAAAATATACATGCTTCGTTGATTCACTTCATGTGAAGTGTTTAAATGATTCTATTGTATTTATTATTATACAGTAGCTCATCTAATATAATTTGAAGTTGATGAAGACTTTCCATTAGCCCTGTAGGGCCCTTAGTTTTGAGCTATCTACAGAGATAGTGAAAAGGGCTCAACATAATTCTTCAGCTGAGGAGTAGAAGACAGTGACTAATAAGTACCTTAGCAAAAAGCTTTTATTTTCAAAATATTTTTGAGTGCCTGCTTGGTTTTTTGTTTTTTTTTTTAATAAATGAATCTGAACTTCCCAAACCTGGGGAAGGAACTGGACATACAAGTACATGAAGCCAATAGAACTCCTAATTACATCAGTGCAAAAAGACCTTCTCCAAGGCATATAATACTAAAACTGTCATGTAGTAAGTCAAGATGGTGGTGTAGGCAGATTCTGAACTCACTTCCTCCCATGGACACAGCCAATTTACAACTACTCTCGGAAAAATTACCCCTGAGAGAGAACTGAAAATTGGATAAGAAGAACCCCTGCAACAAGTGACAATCCTAATTGAGGTGGAAGAGGCAGAATTCCCTTCTGGAGAGAAAAAAACACCACTTTCACAAGCTGTAATGCTTCATGGCTGCCTGGGAGCAATCCAAAGGTACACAGCCTTCCCTGGAGGAGTGGGGGACCTGAGCTGGGGAGTGCTCCTGCTACAGGCATTATTTGGACCCAGCACAACCAAGACGAGTGTCATAATATCTGGTTTTGCTGGCCGCTAACAACAATGGGGAATATTCCCAGAAAAGCTGAGACACAAAGAAATTAAAGCCCACAATTAAAGGGTCCACACACAAATGCACCCGTTTCAGAAAGCAACCTAAAATCACCAGAAAGAAAGGTGCATAGCCCTTTGGTGAAAAGAGACTTGCCTGATAGGCTCTGGGTGCATCTTGGTGAGAAGTGAGATCTCTGGAGGGACTGGGACATTGGCTGCGGCCACTCTTGTAACCTGGTGTGGGCGTGCTGACACAGACGCTGGCAGACACCATTGGAGTTCTCCTCCTGGCCTGCTAGCCCAGGGTCTGCCCCATCTACTAGAGCATGGATTTAATGCAGCTCAGCCAAGGAAAGCAGCCCACCGTAGGGAATGGCCCCACCCAAAAGCAAGTCCTCGGGCAACTTGCGGGCCTGCTAAACAAGCTGCCTGGATTCTCTGCAGCCTGGCTAGTGGGTCCACCTCTGTGGGGCAGGGCATGCGCGAGGAGCAGGTGGAGAGTGTGGGACATTGGTGAAGTGAGTGGGGCTCCTGCCGTGGAGGGACTGGGTCCACTCCAGGGATCAGGGCACAGGCCCAGGGCAGGACTGTGTTGACACTGTGTGTGGACCTGTGGGCAGTGGGGCTTGTCAGCTGCAGAAGACTTGTGCTTCTCAAAGAGCCACATAGGGGATTGGCCCCACCTTCCAAAGCCTGAAACAACTGGGTGCTCCAGTGCCTGAGGCCAGCCCCACCCAGCTGCAATCCTCAGAGATCTGACAAGAGCTTTATGGGCCTGAAGCTAATAGCAATTGTAAGCCCCTGAGCCTAACAACTGGCCATGCTGGGAGCCTACTCACTTAATAGAAAAACTGCAACAGGAATCTGCTATTAGATGTTGCAGCCAACTGTGCTGGGGCTCCCCACGCCTGATAAAGAGACCATAGGGCCCACAACAACTACATGCAGTTGAGCATTACAACTAGCTGGCCAGGGGGACAGCTCCGCCTCCCTGGGCACTTACGGGAAGAGCAACCCTGCCACAACAGAAGGACACACGTAGCCCACACAGGGGTCACTCCTGGAACATTTGGATCTGGTGACAAAAGGGAAGCACACTGCTGGGTCTCATAAGGCATCACTTATATAAGGTCACTTCTCCAAGATCAGGAGATGTAGCTGACTTACCTAATACACAGACATAAGCACAGGGAAAGAGGCAAAATGAGGAGGCAAAGGAATACATTCCAAGTAAGGGAACAGGACAAAACCCCAGAAAAGGAACTAAGTGAAACAGAAATGAGCAATCTACCTGACACAGAGTTCAAAAAAAGTCATAAGTATGCTCACTGATCTTGGGAGAAGAATGGATGAACTCAGTGAGAACGTCAACAAAGAAATGGAAGATATAAAAAAGAACCAATCAGAAATGAAGAATACAATACTGGAAACAAAAAATTCAATAGAGGGACTTAAAAGCAGTCAAGAGGATACAGAAGAACGGATCAGCGAACTGGACGAAAGACTAGAGGAAATCACTCAAGCTGAACAGATAAAAGAAAAAAGAATTAAAAAGAGTGAGGACAGTCTAAAGGACCTCTGGGACAACATTGAGCATACTAACATCCATGTTATAGGTGTCCCAGAAGGAGAAGAGCGAGACAAATGGGCAGAGAATCTATTTGAAGAAATAATAGCTGAAAACTTCTCTAACCTAAGGAAGGAAACAGACACCCAGGCATAGAAAGCACAGAGAGCACCAAACAAGATAAACCCAAAGAGGCCCCTACCAAGACACATCATAATCAAAATGTCCAGAATTAAAGATAAAGAGAGAATCCTAAAAGCTGCAAGAGAAAGACAAGTTACATACAAAGGAAACCCCATAAGGCTATCAGCTGACTTCTCAGCAGAAACCTTACAGGCTAGAAGGGAGTGGCATGATATATTTAAAGTGCTAAAAGGAGAAAACCTAGAATACTCTACCTGGCATAGTTATCATTCAGAATGGAAAGAGAGATAAAGAGTTTCCCAGACAAGCAAAAATTAAAGGAGTTTATCACTAAGAAACCAGTCCTACAAGAAATGCTAAAGGGATTTATTTAAGGGGGAAAGAGAAGACCACAAATAGGAAAAATTATCTATTTCCATGATAAGAGGGTAACAGATACAAATGCACAAAAGAGAGGTTAGATATGATATCAAAAACATAAAATGTGGGAGGAGGGGAGTAAAAGAGTAGAGCTTTCACACAGAGGTCAAACTAAAGAGACCATCAACTTAATATAGATTGCTATATAGGTAGGTTACTATATATAAACCTCATGGTAATCACAAACCAGAAACCTATAATAAATACACAAAAAACTAAGAGAAATGAACCTAAACATAATCATAAAGAAAGCCATCAAACCACAAGGGAAGAGAGCAAGAGAAGAAGAAAGGAACAGAGAAGAACTACTAAAACACCGAGAAAAAAAGTAAAAAAATGGCAGTAAGTACATACTTATCAATAGCTACTTTAAACGTCAATGGACTAAACGTTCCAATTAAAAGGCACAGGGTGGCTGATTGGATAAAAAAACAAGACCCATATATATGCTGCATACAAGAGACACACTTGAGACCTAAAGACACTCAGAAACTGTAAGTGAAGGGATGGAAAAAGATACTCCATGCAAATGGCAATGAAAAGAAAGCTGGGGTAGTAATACTCATATCAGATAAAATAGACTTTAAAACAAAAACTGTAACAAGAGACAAAAAAGGGCACTACATAATGATCAAGGGAACAATCCAACAAGAGGATATAACACTTGTAAATACCTATGCACCCAACGTAGGAGCACCCAAATATATCAAGCAATTATTAACAGACATAAAAGGAGAAATAGACAGTAACACAATAATACTAGGGCACTTTAACACTCCACTTACACCAATGGATAGATCATCCAAACAGAAGATCAATAAGGAAACACCAGCCTTAAACGACACACTAGAACAGACGGACTTAGTAGATATACACAGAACATTCCATCTAAAAAATGAAGAGTACACATTCTTTTCAAATTCTCATGGAACATTCTCCAGGACTGATCACATATTAGGCCACAAAACAAGTTTCCATAAATCTAAGAAGATTTAAATAACACCAAGCATCTTTTCTGACCACAACGGTATGAAACCAGAAATCAACTATAGGAAGAAAATCAGAAAAGCCACAAATATGTGGAGATTAAACAAAATGCTACTGAACAATGATTGGGTCAATGAATAAATCAAAGGAGAAATCAAAAAATATCTGGAGACAAATGAAAATGAAAATACGACATGCCAGAATTTATGGGATACAGCAAAAGCAGTTCTAAGAGGGAAGTTTCTAGCAATGCAGGACAAGAAAAATCTCAACAAACAAGAAAAATCTCAAATAAACAATCTAACAGTGAACCTAAAGGAAGTGGAAAAAGAAGAACAAAGCCAAAAATCAGTAGAAGGAGGGAAATAATAAAAATCAGAGCAGAAATAAATGAAATAGAGACTAAAAAAACAATAGAAAAAATTAATGAAACCAACAGCTGGTTCTTTGAAAAGATAAACAAAATTGACAAACCTTTAGCTAGACTCACCAAGAAAAAAAGAGAGAAGGCTCAAATAAGTAAAATCAGAAATGAAAGAGGAGAAATTACAACAGACACCTCAGAAATACAAAAGATTATAAGAGAATACTATGAAAAGCTATATGCCAAAAAATTGGATAATCTAGAAGAAATGGATAAAGTCTTAGAATTATACAACCTTCCAAAACTGAATCAAGAAGAAATAGAGAATTTGAATAAACCAATCACCAGTAAGGAGATTGAAACAGTAATCAAAAACCTCCCCAAAAATAAAAGTCCAGGACCAGATGGCTTCTCTGTTGAATTCTACAAAACATTCAAAGAAGACTTAATACTTATACTTCTCAAACTCTTCCAAAAAATTGAAGAGGAGGGGAAGCTTCCTAACTCATTCTACGAAGCCGACATTACCCTGATACCAAAACCAGACAAGGACAACACGAAAAAAGAAAATTACAGGCCAATATCACTCATGAACATTGACGCAAAAATCCTCAATAAAATACTAGCAAATCGCATACAACAATACATTAAAAAGATCATACACCATGATCAGGTGGGATTTATTCCAGGGATACAGGGATGGTTCAACACCCACAAATCAATCAACGTAATACACCACATTAATAAAATGAATAAAAATCACATGATCATCTCAATAGATGCAGAGAAAGCATGTGACAAGATACAGCATCCATTTATGATAAACACTCTGAATAAAATGGGTATAGAAGGAAAGTACCTCAACATAATAAAGACCATATACGACAAACCCACAGCTATCATCCTCCTCAATGGTGAAAAACTGAAGGTTATCCCTCTAAGAACAGGAACCAGACAAGGATGCCCACTTTCACCACTCCTATTTAACATGGTGTTGGAATTCCTAGCCAGAGAAATTAGGCAAGAAAAAGAAATAAAAGGGATCCAAATTGAAAAGGAAGAATTAAAATTGTCACTATTTGCAGATGATATGACTTTATATGTAGAAAACCCTAAAGAAACCACCAAAACACTTTTAGAAATAATAAATGAATACAGTAAAGTTGCAGGATACAAAATCAACATACAAAAATCAGTTGCATTTCTATACACTAACAATGATGCAGCAGAAAGAGAAACTAAGAATACAATCCCATTTACAATTGCAACAAAAAGAATAAAATACCTAGGAATAAACTTAACCAAAAAGATGAAAGACCTGTACACTGAAAACTATAAAACATTGCTGAAAGCAGTTGAAGATGACACAAAGAAATGGAAAGATATTCTGTGCTCTTGGGTTGTAAGAATTAACATAGTTAAGATGTCCATACTTCCCAGAACAATCTATAGATTCAATGCAATCCCTATCAAAGTTCCAACAACATTTTTCACAGGAATAGAACAAAGAATCCTAAAATTTATATGGAACAACAAAAGACCTCAAATAGCCAAAGGAATCCTGAGAAAAAAGAACAAAGCTGGAGGTATCACACTCCCTGATTTCAAAATATACTACAAAGCTATAGTAACCAAAACAGCATGGTACTGGCACAAAAACAGACACACAGATCAATGGAATAGAATCGAAAGCCCAGAAATAAACCCATACATCTGTGGACAGCTAATTTTTGACAAAGGTGCCAAGAATGTACAATGGAGAAAGGAAAGTCTCTTCAATAAATGGTGCTAGGAAAACTGGACAGCAACAGGCAAAAAAATGAAAGTAGACCATTATCTTACACTATACACAAAAATGAACTCAAAATGAATTAAAGACTTGAATGTAAGGCCTGAAACCATGAAACTTCTACAAGAAAACATAGGAAGTACACTCTTCGATATCGGTCTTAGCAACATATTTTCAAGTACCATGTTTGACCAGGCAAGAGAAATAGAAAAAATAAACAAATGGGACTACATCAAACTAAAAAGCTTCTGCACAGCCAAGGAAACAATCAACAAAACGAAAAGACAACCTAACAATTGGGAGAGGATATTTGCAAACCATATATCTGATAAGGGGTTAATATCCAAAATATATAAAGAACTCATATATCTCAACAACAAAAAAACTAACAGCCCAATTAAAAAACAGGCAAAAGACCTGAACAGACATTTCTCCAAAGAAGATATACAGAGGGCCAACAGGCACATGAAAAGATGTTCAACATCATTAACTATCAGGGAAATGCAAATCAAAACTACAATGAGATATCACCTCATGCCCGTCCGAATGGCTATAATTAACAACACAGGAAACAAGTGTTGGAGAGGATGTGGAGAGAAGGGAACTCTCATACATTGCTGGTGGGAGTGCAAACTGGTGCAGCCACTATGGAAAACAGTATGGAGATGCCTCAAAAAATTAAGGATAGAACTACCATACGATCCAGCTATTCCACTGGTAGGTATTTATCCAAAGAAAATGAAAACACCAATGCGTAAAGATACATGCACCCCTGTGTTCACTGCAGTATTATTCACAATAGCCAAGACTTGGAAGCAACCTAAGTGCCCATCAATGATGAATGGATAAAGAAGATGTGGTATATATACACAATGGAATACTACTCAGCCATAAGAAACGATGAAATCCAGCCATTTGTGACAACATGGATGCACGTTGAGGGTATTATGCTAAGCGAAATAAGTCAGAGGGAGAAGGTCAAATGCCGTCTGATCTCACTCATAAGTAGAAGATAAAAATACAACAAACAAACACATAGAGACAGAGATTGGATTGGTGATTACCAGACAGGAAAGGGGGAGGGAGGAGGGCGAAAGGGATGATTAGGCACATGTGTGTGGTGATGGATTGTAATTAGTATTTGTGTGGTGAACATGATGTAATCTATGCAGAAATAGAAGTATAATGATGTATACCCGAAATTTATACAATGCTATAAACCAATGTTACCACAATAAAATAAAAATAAATAAATAAAACTGTCAAAAGTGGATGACAAAGAAAAAATATTAACGGCAGCGAAAGAGAAGAAAATAACCAACAACAGAACTCCCATTAGGCTTTCAGCGGATTTCTCAGCAGAAACCTTATAAGCTGGGAGAGAATGGAATGATATATTTAGTAAACGGATTTGTACATAACCTTCTTTTGGGTATGTATGTGTTGCTGTGGGGTACCCAGAGACCAGGTGAAAAAGCTATGTTCCTTAACTTTTTTAATACTTGGCACACTTGAAAATCTTGACATTTTCCCAAGGCGTATTCTGCTCCTTATTTCCTTCTGACATTGGTGGGTATGTTGATGGGAGTGTGGGATTAATAAAAACATATACTTGATTAACACGGAAAAATGAAGAGTAGAGTTTTAAAGAGGAGGAAAGTAGGATGGAAGAGAGGATAAAAGGAGAAATGGGAAAAAGTGAAAAGAAAGTTGAAAAATAATGGTGGAAAAAATGAAGAATAAAAGAGAATAGGAAGAAGTCACTAGGGATTGATTGCTCTTATTAATCTCAATACCTCCAACCTGTCTCCATCCACCTCAAGTCTGTTTCATGGCAACTGGCCAGCTCTCTAAAAATGTTTCTGATTCTTATTGGACTCCTTGGGCTGTTTCTCATTACTCATTTGTTCATTGCCTACACTTTGCAGATGTGGAGGTATGAGACTCAGTATATTAGTTTTCTATTGCTGCTGTAACAAATGACCCTAAATTTAGAAGCTGCTTAAGGACAAATTTATTATCTTCTGTAGGTCAGAAGTCTGACATGGGTCTCATCAGACTAAAAAAAAAAGATGTCAGTAGTTCCTTTCTGGAGACTATAGGGGAGTATTAATTTCCTTGCTCATTCTGGTTGTTGGCAGAATTTAGTCTCCTGCAGTTGTAAAACTGAGATCCATGTTTTCTTGTTGGCTGTCAGCTGAAAGCCATTCCCAGCTTCCAGAGGCCACCCACATTCCTTAGCTCATGGTCTCCTTCCTCCATCTTTAAATCTAGTAACAGCAGGTTAAGTTCCTCTCATGTTGCATCTCTCTTACCCTTCACCCATTGTCACCTCTCTCTCTCTCTCCGACCACAGCTGAGAAAAGTTCTCTGCTTATAAGGACTCATGTGATTAGATTGGGCCCACATGAATAATACAGGATAATCTCCCCATCTCAAGGTCTGTAACCTTAACTACATCTGCAAAGTCCCTTTTGCCATGTAAGGTAACATATTCACAGGTTCTGGGAATCAGGGACTGGACATCTTTGGGGGCCATTATTCTGCTCACCATACTCAAAGAGTATGGGGTGCTGAGCAATTTGATTATTGACTGCTGCTCCTAGGAAGCTTAGAGGAAGGAGGGGATTGGGAACAGGCAAAATGTATGAAGCATATCAGCAGGGTCTTGTTTTCATGTGAGAACATTCAATTAGGAGAGCCAAATAAGAATTGAAGGATTCCCGGGTAAGTGACACTTACCACGAGTCTCTTCAAAATGAATGCTAATAGGTTCTTTAAAACTAACAGAAGGAAAAAGAAAATGAATGGGGCATTAATCATAGAATTTTAAAAGGGATCTACAGATCATCTTAATTTACTAATTTAAAAAATTTCTTAAACTTTTTATTTTGAGATAATTATAGATTTACATGCAGTCTTAAGAAATAATACCCATACCCAGCTTCCCCCGATGGTAACATTTTTTGTAACTATAGTACAATATCAAAACCAAGGAATTGGTGGGCCCGCCCAGTGGCGCAAGCGCTTAAGTGCACACACTCTGCTGCGGTGGCCTGGGGTTCGCCGGTTTGGATCCTGGGCGCGCACCGACGCACTGCTTGGCAAGCCATGCTGTGGCGGCCTCCCATATAAAGTGGAGGAAGATGGGCATGGATGTTAGCCCAGGGCCAGTCTTCCTCAGCAAAAAGAGGAGGATTGGCAGATGTTAGCTTAGGGCCAATCTTCCTCACACACACACACACACACAAAAAACCCCAAGAAATTGGCATAGATACAATCCATTTTATTCAGATTTCACCAGTTTTACATGCACTCATTTGTGTGTGTGTGCGCGTGTGTGTATAGTTCTATGCAATTTTATCACATGTGGATTTGTGCGACCACCACCACAGTCAAGATACAGAACGATTTACTAATTTTTAAAGTAGGCTCTTTGAGGTCTAAGAGTTCCATTGAGGTGTTTCAAGAGATGCTGTAGTGGAGAAAGATAGAAGGACTGGGCCAAATTAAGTGGGATTTCAGCCACTTTCTCTTTAAACAAAAGTCTGCTTTTATCTGTTTTATGTACTGAGACTATATATACTATTTTATTTGATGAAGGGATCCCATAGCTAAAAACCATTGGCTCAGTCCAATACTTCCATTTTACGGGTGAAGAAACTGTGTACACATGTATATATACGTGCTCCAGCACATACATCATGATTAGCACTCAACCTGTAACGATCAAGGTTTATCTACAAAGTTAGATACAAAGATCTAACTTTGTATCTATGTCAACATAGAACACTCATAAAAAATCCTCCCTTCCCTTCAAATGTGAACATCTTACATTTAGCAACCATAAAATAGTAATTTAGGATATTTTCCCATTTTAATTAAATATTTGGTTCACCTTAGAAATAAATGGTCAGGAGATTAAGGACTTTATTTGGTTCATTGCCTGGCACATAGCAATCAATAAGTGCCTCTGGGAAATATTTGACTTTAATTGGCAAACATTAGAGTTTGAATAATTGAGGAACACGTCTTACATACATATCTTTACTTCCTTTCCATGATTGGAAGGAGATGGTTGTAAAAACAAGTGCCCCATTCTTCTGTGATAAACTTAACAGAAGTATAACGTACAGAATATAGTATACACTGGATTCTTCACTGATTTTATAGAATCTGGAGATTTTATACATGTTTGTTCTGTGGAAAGTTTTAACAGGAATATTCACAACTGGAGTCTTTTGGAGGGGAACAACTAGGGTCTGATAGGAAGTCATAAGAGAACTGGAGAATAGGACATGTTTTGCTTGTAGAAAAGATTTGGAGGAAACAGAATACCTTTTTTCAAATGTCTAGAAAATAGTCCTGCAAAAGAATTATTGTATGTCCGTAGAGCAGTACCAATGTGTGACAGTAACAAAGATACATTTTCCACTCAATATATGGAAAGCCTTTTATAACAATTAAAGCTGCTTCAAAACGGAATGGAAGGCCTTCCAGAGCAGTGAGCTTCCTGTTACTGAAATCACTCAAGCAGAGGCTTATAAAAGATGGTTTTGAAGAATTTTTTGCACTGGGTTGGAAGTTGGCCCTTATGATTTCTAAGGTCCCTTCCAACTGAAGACTGTATGATCTAGGCAAGAAATTCTAATAGCAATCCAAATCCTGGTCTGCCTTCCTGTGCATGAAAAAAAATCAACTGGTTTGCTTATGTGGGTAGGATTTCTTACTGGTAAAATGATACAGATACTCTAATATATTCATTTTTTTACAAGACATTTATAGAGCCCCTAGTATGTGCCCAGTAGTGTTATGTACTGAGGACATAAAATGAAGAGACGGATCTTTTCTACATTGACAAAATAAGTGTAAGAGAAAGGGATATGATACAGGATGGTGTGTTTATATATTTCTATGTCCCAGATTAATGTGAATCCATGTTATTATGAATGAAAAAATTAGTAATATTAGCATAATATAAAATATGAAACCTAATTTAAAAATAGCAGTGTAATATGTTAAAAAGTCTGAAAGATGACGTAGAAAATTACATTTAATCAGGTACTAATGACAAAATAGAGAACATTTAACTTTATTAAAAATTTCCAATTTATAACCAAAATATACAACCACTACATTTAAAATCAGTTTGTACACTCACAGTTAAAGTGCTAAGTAAAAACATTTACAAAAACTGACATCAGTCTACTGTAAACAAAATAAATCTATAAGAGCAGAGTGCAAAGCACATCCAGCTAATGTGAAAGTACAGTTCATGCTCTAATCAAGTGCACTTGCCCTCTATATATCTCAACAGCAGTAACTTTTCCACTCATTTGGAAATGAATGAACAATTTTAAACACATAAAAAAGAAACATGAAGAACTAATGCCACAAAATACAACTCTTTAGCATAAATACTTTCTAACCAGATGTTTATGTGATAAAGCAAGATTAAAATTTTAGAATCAATTTAATTCAGAAGAAGTTTGAAAACTAAACTGCTAAGTGCTAGATGTTTAAAAATAATAGTTTTTTAAAATGTTGGAAAAGGAATATCTTTTTTATCTTTTTATATCTCTTGAAAAAAGGAGAAGGGGGTGGTCGTCGTTAACAGTAAAATGAGGAAAGACTTTTTTTACAAGAATAGACAGTGCTCATCTGTAAATTTGATATCCACAAGCAGAGCGGAAAGACAGGCCTAGCTGGAAGGTAGGGTAGACTGAGACAGTCTTAGAATATTGTGGGTGATGGATATCTAAGATGCTCCAGACACAGCCCTGGAACTGCAAAACATAGGATTAGCAATGCCCTGACTTCATATGACCCATAAATACAAATGACTAGCTCCCTTCCTCAAGGTCACTGATAATATACAGCACTTTCAGACATCACATGAGTTCAGGAAAGATAGGCAGATTCCCAAGTTAGGTCACTTAATGATATCTCTTGTCTCAAAATAGTCCCACCTCAACACTAATTAAATTACTTCTACTTTTGTTTTAAAGTTTAATATTCTACTAATTGATAGTAATTTGTGCTAACAGCAATGCAGATTTCTCTTTAAGAGAGACAAAAGGGCAATAGTCACTAAGACTTTAATATGAATTAGTTAAAGCAAATTTCCTTCTTCCCAACACTTGAGAAAGGTTATACTTTTGGAAGTATTGATAAGGAAGACTGGGGATAGAAGGCAGGTAGAAAGTCTCGGGGAATGTAGCATTTGAGGAATAGGCCAGATGGAGAGAGTACGTACCTGGGCAGGGCTCAGGGTATTACCTAGGAAGACGTGTACCAAGCAGTTATTGAGAGATCAAAGCAAGCTTTCTCACTACAAAAGTTTATCCAAAACCAAGACTTCTAGATTAATACTGGAATGCATTAGATCAGCTCTTGTCGGCTAACCTGTTACCTTTATTATTCATAATAATATTATTTATATCAGAAGATGTGATTTGAGTTTGGGATGACCCAATTTACAACCTTTTAGATCACAGCTCTATCTAAAATTGGGGATTTCCTGTGTAGGAGCTTCATATTTTTGTATGTATTTTTATACTCATATACTTTTATTCTTACAACCTGAAATATAGGTATAAAGAAAATCTTTAAATGGTATTTTAAGGCAAATTTGTTTACTATATAACATAGTAGTATTCATTATTTTTGAATGCCTACCAAGAAGATAAAATTCTATAGCTAGCAGAATTTGAGTCCTTATTAGATACAAGGCAGGGAAGTTATTTTGCCTTCAAATGATATTTACAGACTAATCCTTTGATATATGACAATATCTCAGGTTATGAAAGCTTAAAAACTATACAGACTTAATGAAACGCTTTTGTAACATATGTATTTCCAACACGTATTTGCTTCAATTACTGAAGTCATTTTGATAAAATATCTTTGAAAACTGGGCAATAACAAAATGAAGCAGAATTTTCTTGATAAACCTGTGCTTATCTGTAGTTTGAGTCTCCTTCATAAATTTTCTGATGGGTTGATAAGAAGAGTTGGGATGGGAAGTTAATATATCTGTTCTAAAATATCTTTTGGTTGTTTCTTGAATATATATTATGAAATTGCTAACATTTGATCACTTTCGACCAACAAAACTAGCAATTTCACATAGTTCAGAACAATATTATCCAACTATGACCAAGTAGTAACAAATCTCCTTGGCCTCATTCTCAGAAACAATAGTTCATTTACAGGAGAGTTTTCTGCTGAGATGACCAAGATAACTTAACATATACGACACTGTACAACGTTAAGAAAACAAAAAAATGTTAAAAAAAAAAAAAAAGCTCACGTTAAATAAATGTGAGCTTTGGGTGTTGCATTGTAAAGTGAAAATAACTAATAACTATTATTGATTGTAGACATATATTTATATAAATAATCCCCCTATCAGATTAAAATACAGCAAAGTCAGTATTTTCTTAATTAAAAAATTTTAAATTAGAAGAAACAGCTTACATAGCTCTTTCAAATAAATTTAATAGTTCTTGAGTGTCAAATAAACCTTTCTTTTTGGGGCTGGGGGAGAGGGATGGTGGTGTGATATCTTTTTCATGCCAAAATAAATGTCTAAACTGCAGCCACTCCTTCACATATGCAATACTTTTAAACTTCAATGAAAAAATTAAAACTCTCAAAAACAAAATTTGGTATTTGAAAATAAAAGCAGAAAAGTTGTCTGAAGTTGGTGTTAAAGACCAATGTGAAATGGGATAATTCCAGAGAAGTTAAATTTTTAAAAAAGATGAATGATAAAGAATTCAAATTTACTCTAACACACAACTAAGGTAGAAATATCACCTGATGACAAGAGAACTTATAGACTAATATTTTCATATCAGAGAATTTATGATTTTTAAAAATAATTTTAAGTTCACATATAAAGACATTATTTTCAAATATATATTCACCTCAGCTCAATGAAAAGAACTACTATGCTGATGTTGTCTCAGAAATATAGAATTATTTCATATTAGTTTCTGCCAACAAGAGTAGTTCAGGGAAAAATTATTTGAGGTAGAGCAAAGGGAGTGAGGGAAGATATTTATAAATTTTCTTTTCAAAACTGGGGAGGGAAGAAGTAGAGAAATAGAAAAATGGTGGATGGATAAATATAAATTAGATCAATCTAGGATTATCTGCTTTATCTTATAGAATATCCCATTATCAAAACTCAGAAAATATTCAATGAAATATTTGGACATCAGATTCAAGTTTAGGCTAACTATTTATATTTATATTTAAGAGAACAGAGACCACAAAATTTTATGTCATTTTTTTCTGTATATCAATTTAAGGTGCTTATTTGTTGGTGCTTTAGGAGACGTTTCCCATGGAAAAAAAAGGTGACGTCTTTTTTTGTAATCTTTATTTGTAAACTTTCTTTCACTTTTATTATCTGTAATATAATTTTCCTCCTTTAAAATTACTTAAAATCATGAATGGAAAACAAAGTTAATAACATATCTGAATCCTATCAATTTAAGTATAAATTGCATTAACAGTACAGGCTGATTAGTAAATACAGTTCATGGAAGAACAACAAGAATAAAAGTAAGCCCAGAATAACGATTATAAAATGGTCAAGGGACAACTAAATTAGAGACAGGGGGAATCTGAGACACCACCTAATCTAATCCCCTTGTGTCTTTCATTTACAGATGAGAAAACCGAGGTCCCAAGAGGTAAAATTCCAAAGTTACACAGCTCATTGAAAACCGAGGCAAGACTAGAAATCAGGTCTCCTGACTCAAAATTCTGTGGTATTTTAAAAATAACATAATGCATTTTTATTAAGCATTAAAAAAAAATCTGCCAATTTAGAAAACAGAAATGATTAAGCTCTAAAGTTTTTTCAAGTCAATAAGTACAATACAATCAAAGAAATATCTGCAAGTTAGCAATACAAACAAGCTGACTTATATAACAAAAACCCTAGGGCAATAATAATAATAATATAGTTTACCCTACTTCAAGAAATATGATAAAATAACAAGCTTGAAAAATATCACTGTCTTATAAATACTAATGTTACTAGTAAATGGTAATTACCAAAATAATGGAACACTGAGTCTTCAAAATCCTAATTACTACAAGGAAAAAACTTGCTTCTCTATCAGGGAAAACTGGTGACAGTGGCCAATAAAATGAGAATAAATTATGAGCAATGTTATCATACCAATGAAAATGTCCGAGAAAGAACACAATAGATTTCCTGAGATAGGTGATTATTAAAAAAAATAGTCTGAAGGAAACTATCTTTCAACGTATTTAAATAGATTGAATTACTCTCTCTTATAGGAAGTAATGTTGATTGGCATGGTATTTGACTAAAATATAAGTGAAACTTTACTTTCTTTTACCTTTATGGCAACAATGTTTTACTTTCTATAGAAATCACGGAATAATAAATATGGTTATTAACATATTAAATCTTTATAAATCAACCAAATAGGAATGTCTACAAAGATGGCTGGTTCTGGGTAGACCTTAATGTTTTCCTTCCTAGAAGATTTTGGATCCTGAGAGAAAAGTATAATCCTCTGTCAATTTGACTATTAAAGAAGTATAGGATTAAAATTAAATTAGAAAAATAACCCAGGAGACTGATTAGTCAGATGGAAGGTAAAGGATTCTTAGTCTTCCTATTCCTTTCCCAAAACTCATATAACTAGAACAAGAACAATAAAGAAGAGAAGAGAAATTATGAAGAAATGTCAACATAATTTTTTCACATAAAATAGACAGAAATGATGTAAGAATAATGTATAAAACTATGTAGCTACTAGGAAACATAGCTGAATTAAACGTAAACACTTTTTCTTAATCATTTGTAAAAAGGCATAAAAGAAGTTTAAAAGAATCATGAGTTTCTTTGTAAATCCTGGTTCTATAAAAATACTATCTTTTGTGTGTTTATGTGTGAGAAAAAATGGAAACATCCTTACTTTACGCAGGTTAAAAAAAATTATATATACAAATAATTAAGATAATGTTACAACTTAAAATTTAAAGATTTGCCATGATGAAAACCAACATGTTACAGTAATCACCTTTTTAAAAAACTTGTTCTAAATTGGAAAGAATTAGGCACATCAAAGTCCTGAAAGAAAAAACAAAAGTCATGGGGCTTACACTCCTCTTTATATTTTTCTTATAAATTTCAGTGAAGCCAAGCTAATGTATTTGTATAATTCCATATCAAAGGAAAAATATAATGGAGATCCCCAAACTTCTGCTGAAAGTGACCTACAAATTTATAACATATATTAAAGAGCCAACACAATTTAAGGGCATGGCTACTCTTGAAAAAGAATCACATTTTTTAAAGGTTAATTAGATTACTGACTTAAAAGCTTGTACCAAATGAATACTGGTCTAATTGCCTATTTTGTTGTTATTGCTAAATACCACTGAAGACCATATCCTTGTTTTCTATAATCCCAAAATTCTAACAGAAACAAATATTATCAGAAGAGCAATTTATAGGTTACAGAGTGCTATAATACATATTATCTCATCTGATCCTCACAATGTCCAGTGAGATAGGTTGGGACCAAAAATTACCTTATCCTCATTTTATACAGAAGAAATTGAGACTAAGAGAAGTTAAATGACCTGTCCAGTTCACATCATAATTATGGGTCTTTGAATTCCAAGCCCAGTGGAATTTTCATTACATTAGACTATGTAAGTCATTCAACTATGATAATATGTAAATGTACCTTTGGCATGTCAAAAGCAGTATAAATATCATCATAGTGAAATTTCGGTATAGTAATGTTTTCTGAGCTCCAGCCAATGATCCACTATTTTATCAAAAAAAAATTTAAGTAATTCCTTTTATTTCACAGGGATATTGCCTAAACCAAGATAGTTACAATTTCAGTTATTTCCAGCTATTATCACAAAGAAACTAATGAGGTAGGTTAAAATGTAGTAAATTTTTCTAATTTGAAGAGATTCTTATAATTTTATAAATCTACTCTAAGAAGCAGAAAAAGAAAATCATTACTAGTAAATGTTTGCTTGACTATTCATTCACTCAACCAGTACACAAAGATCTAACTTCACATAAAACCAACAAGAGCCTAGACATTTACTTCTAAGACTCACTTTCACCTTTTAAAATTAATATAAAGTGTTGGTAAAAGTTTGCATATATATTTCTAAAAATAGTAATACAGACCGCTACTCTAGGAGAAATAAACTTCATTTGGTACAATTTACATATTTCTTATGACTTGCCACATGTTATTCTGGTAAAGCGAGACTTCATTTCACTTAGTTTAAATTTAGATCCTTCAAATTTCTTTGAAGTGAGACTCTACCAGGATAAAAGTGAGTTGCATGACATGAGTTGTTCATTCATTTAAACATTTATTGAAAAACTTACTATGTACTAAGCCCTGTGCTAGTTGTAGAGTTATCAATCAATTGTTCTGTGAAACTAATTAGTGTTTTGAGCTTAATATTGTCTTGGATCTTTTGCTTTAATTACTGAATAAATTAAATACAATATTGCTGAAATCAAAGTACTTTTCAAAAATCTTTTGATTATGTATTAACATTTTAGAGAGAACTATTATTTTTCTCAGTTGTCAACTGAACAAATAAAACACTAAACATTATCATATGCCAATCACAACACAAATTAAAGTTAAATATGTGGTGAGAAAGCTGTCCAGACTTGCTCAAGCTGATTTAAGCTAGCTGAGTCTTGAAATTGCTGTTTTGCTATAGGTTTTTCAACTGTCTCTTAAAAAAAATTCTTAATTTGGAGCTCTAGTTTGATAAATAACATGGCTCAAACTAAATACTTTTACTGAAAACAATAAATTAACAATACTAAGTAAACTCTGTGGAGCAAAATTAAGGTACTGAAAGCATTTACACACACCCCCACAGTTTAATAGCGAAGATACAATTGAATATATAAAAATCAGGAAGACAATGTTAAGATTTTCATAGTGATATTCACTTAACTGTCTATACTAGGCCCACTTGTACAACAAAACCAATTAACATTTTGGCAATTGATAATATAATGCAGATGGCAATAGATGACAACATCTTTGAGCTCAAATTGGTACCTTCTATTTTAACTTCTTATTTTTGTTTCTGAATGTTTCTTTGGGTCCTCTCATGCTGTTCTCAGGAGAGATTCTCAGACAAAAGCCTCATGAATTACCAATTTATTTATAAATGAGTTGTTATAAGTTTGGCCTTCAAAGAAAAGGTTTACTAATTGTCAGTTACGAGGGTTATGAGGGAATTCAGACTCTGCCTGCCTCGAGCACTAGCTCCAGTTCCAAGGAGAAAGACAATGAAGACAGAGGGAAAAGAAAAATATTGTGGGCCAAATGTTCAAATATATCTTATGAAGAATTAATAATAATAAACATTAAGGTATATGTACTTTGAAAGAAACAACACGATTACAAACAAGTTATCATCAGAAAACTAACTTTTATGCCTGATAAAAGCTTCTTTTTCAAGACCAAATTTCTTTGTACTTTTTGTTTTAAAGAAAGAGAAAAGAGTACAAATGAATTAAACACACATCAAGGAATGTAATATAGTAGCCCTCAAACAAATCTCTTAAATCCTCAATAATCTTAATCCCTTATATTTCACAATGCTTTACAGTTTTCAAAGAGTTTTCATATGATTTTTCATTTGATCCCTATTTGACAACTTTGTGAGGTAGGTATTTATTTTCTATCTTCATTTACAGACAAGGGAACTGAGGCTCAGAGAAGTTGACTTGTTAAAGGTCAAAAACTAGCATATGACAAAGCCAGGCCTCTCTAGAGTCTAGAATATTTTTCAAAGTGTGATTCTTGGATTACCTGCATAAGAATCACATGTTATATTTTTATAACTACAGATTTTAAAGTCCTACCACCACTGACTTACTGAATAAGAATTTTTAGGAGTGGAGCCCAGAATTCCACATTTTATAGTGGACAATAAAGTGGAGAACAATTGTATATCAGGTAATGATATAAAAGCATTAACATTGAGTCCAGCTAGATTTTCACGTGATATAATATGATGCCAACAGATCATCATCAGGGGCTAGTTAGTTGAAAACAGCCTGCAATCTGGCTGCAGGTTAGATCACCTGGAAAGCTTTTTTTTAAAAAACTACCGATTCTCATCTGAATGAGAGGAAGGTGCCGGGCATCAGAGGTTCCCCAAGTGATTCTCATCTGTAGTCAGGGTTGAGGACCGCTTGTTTAAATATGCTTTTCTATATAACACATCTAGCATTTTCCAGAATTCTCCTTTCCCTTCTGATCAATTTCATGCCTAATAAAGTTCACAGTTTTTATTGTAAACTATTTAAACATCACAAGACAAAATGTCAAACATTTTTGAGTTGATATTTTCAAGATTAAAAGATACTTCACAGCAAGACTAATCATGCTTCATTTAGCTACAACAATTTTCAAATACCCCAAATTAATCACCACTTTGGACTTAGGTTATATATATTTCAGCTGTAAACAAGAATAATCCAGAATCTGAAAATAAGAGTATGGGGCAAAAGCTGTAGCCTGTTTGCTACTGGGCAGTGCAAGCACAGACAATCAACTCACTCGTAGGAGGGGCCTGGATACCAAGATCTGGTGGCTTTGGCAAGACGACATCTCATTGTAGAAAAATACAACAATGAATACAGAGATAACATTTCGCCATTTTGTAATTGTGGTTGCCACAAAAAACCTTATAATGTGTGACGCTTATCTTATTACATGCCTCCACGGAACAGCTCTGAACCTGAAATTCTCTATGAATCACTACTACTACATGGGAAAAGATGGCTACGAATTAAAAATTTTCCACCATGCATATGGATAAGTTATAAAAACACAGCCAGTAAAAGTAAAACAGCCAGTAAAAGTAATATTTACAAAAGTAATAAAAACAGCACAATTATAGGGGAAAAAATGCCCATTGCGAATCCTAATCCTGTATTTCTCTGGATGAAGATTATTTTGATAGAATTTTGAAAGAGCCTTCGATAGACTAATCAGATTCTTTTGTTGATCTTATATTCTATTAGCTAAAATACCCTTGCTGATTTATCAAATTCTCCTACAGTTTAAAAACAGTTCTTTTTCACTTAGTGGAAAGAAAACTACAAAGTCCTACTATTCGTCTGAGAAATAAATCTTGCATAGAAAATTTCTTTAATTCTGAAATTTTGTTTTATTACCAGAACTACCAGAATGTGATCTCACAACTAGTTGATATTATATCAAAGTTCACTACAAAGCAGTCACCATACTTTTAGGATTTTTCTAAATATAAAATACGTGGGTGTATAAAAATGCTTACCAGACAAATAATTATCTCTTCATAACCTAGAAATAAGAATTATTTATATGATGATATAATTCTTAGCATTTTGGAGGCCTTGATGTTCCAAATTTGATGCAATATAGAAAGCAAACATTTACTTTTCCAATGGACACACTCTGCACCTGACTGAAAGCATAACAGTGAGTTACAGCAATCAGTCATGCAAAGGCAAAGAATAAAATCTGCTTTTTAAACAGCACAAGTTTTCCACTTTCGACAGGACAATTTATGCACTGGTTCCATCTTCTTCAATAACCCGATTCATGCTGGTGCCATGTGTGATGTGAGTCATAGGATTATTACTGAGATCTCTGATGCTGCTATGTCGGGACTGTTCATTGAGCCGATGAGAACTACTGTGCCTGGAGTGATCCGTTAGTCGTGACATGCTGCCATGAGGTAGTCTCTCTTCCATTCCTCTGTAACTGCAGGGAGTGTACCTAATACAGGAGAGTTTACTTTGAAGCAGGTAACAGAACATAGCAGAAAACAACACTAAAAATTTTCATGAAAATGCCGCATTAAATGAAATGATTAGGAAGCCAACAGGTGAAAAAATAACAACCAACTTTTGATGATTTACAGTAATTTCATTAACACTGTAGAAATATTCACATGGCTAACAAAAAAAAGGAGAAAATCTGCTTATTAGGTTCAGAATTAAGGTTCTATTCTTTGCAAAAGGACAGAAGCTAAGGTTAAGTGGAGCTACTGAAATGGAGCTATGCTAAGTATGGATACTTTTCTCATTCAAATAAGTTTTGGGTTATGGGGCGGGTTCAGGAAGAGGAGAAATAATAGAAGAAATATGGCATTGTCCCAGGGAGTCTAGAAGATTGGTTATAATCAGTAGTACAGCAAAATGAAATTTTACTAAAAGACTAGGAAGAGGGAGCATGTGAAATTAGAGGAAAAATTAGTGGAACCTAAAAAAAAAGTGAATGAACTGGCAAACAATGATGACAGTATGTGCTGACAGCTTCTTTGCAGATAGCCCAGTTAACAGCTGAATTAACTACCTGCAAATGGTCTTAATTACTTTGCATTAGGGCTTGAGGCTGTGAAGATACTATTTCATAGACGATACATCTACTTAAATATACTAGTAACAACATCCTAACACTCTGTAACCTATATTCCTGCTAAAGCAAACTCTCTCCATACCCCCAGCCCAAGACCCAGCTTTTGAGTAAGTTAACTGGGCTACATTACTTATTGCCGGCAGTCTTCTCCTCCATCATTGTACTTATCTTGAAAGGTACAATCCTGACTGCAATCCTGACTCACTAAGCCCCACCAGAGGTAAGAAATTCACACCATACATGCAGCTTTTTGTAAAAAGTATTTAATTTAGGATAACAAAGTTCGAAGAAAACTTAACTAAACATAATTTATAACTTTAATATGTTAAATTTTAAGTAATGTTTCTAAAAATGAAAAGGATATAGCAGGCCATTCCTTTTTTAAACAGTCATCAAAAGAACTAATCATAAGTAGCTGAAGACCTATTGGCTGTCAAAAAGCATTGATAAATAAATGAACAGCAATAGGATATATTGGAGTATATGAGGAAGCCATTTGGTATAAAACTAATAAGGCCTGACCTTGTTTTTCCAAAAGGGCCTGATATGGCCTGTTGAGCATGCATTATACATCTGTTTTAAATATTTACTATGTCCCAAAGACAAGAATGATGCCCCTAAAAATAGGGATGTAACCTCCCCCACATTGGCATTTCCTTTACAATAAGCATCTCTCCCTAAACTAAGGATTAATTACTGACCTGCTGTGCTTACCCTGTGACCACTCACCTTGTGACCACTGACCTGCTGACCACTGATCTGCTGTGCCAGCTAAGCATCTTGTAACAATTGTAAAAGGGACATTGCTATAATATGTGATGTATGCTCTTTGTTCCAAGACGGTATATAACCACGCTGTACATCTCACTTCTTTGGTGCCCTTCCTTAGTAAAGGAAGGCCCCGGGCTAGTTTTTCTTCTCTGGATCCCAAAGTATCTTGTATATGATTTTATTATACCCATTAAAGTGTATTATAACTAACTGTTTGCTCTTCTGTCTTCCATTTCTGCATCCCCAGCACTTAGGAAAATGCTTCTCATATAAGAGTACTTAATGCAAAGAAAAAGGCAGGAAAGAGAAAGGATCTTTAAGTGTGGTTAAAAAATAGGTCATTGGTTATGTTAGAAGGTACAGTGTAGGTGGGTAAGAAGGAGAAAAAGACTAGATATACAAGAAACTAAGGACAGAATAGGTAGAAAGGAAATATTCAATATATTCATTTCAAAAATGTGGCAAGGAAAGGAAAAAGAAATGGATAAAAGAAAATATATCATAGTCAAAGAAAGACTGCTGCTTTTTAAAACACAGAGTAGCTAAAGTTAGAAGGCAAAAGAAAGCAAGTTGAGAGGAAAAACTAGAAGATATAAAAAGAGAGTAAGTATAGACATCATATAACACTAGGAGAACAGAGAAGACCAAGAGAAAGGCTGGAATGAAATTGGAAGGATACAAGACAGTTGTGGAAACAGATGTTTCAAAGTGAACATCAAATGCTTTCCATTTTAAGCATAAGAATTTTCATTCTTTTGGCTTCCCAAACCAGAAATCTTAAAAAAAAAAAAATCTCTGACACATTCCTTCTCTCCAGCTGCTATTAATCCATCACCAATTCCCATCATTTCATTTCTTCTTTCAAAATATCTTTCAGATCAACTCTTCCTCTCTTCCCACTGTCACTACTCTCCTATAAGCCTTCATCATCCCTCAACCGAATTATCATAAAGCTCCTAAGAAGTTTCTAATTCTAGTGTCTCCATCGTCAAATTTAACAAGAAAACACATCCAGCCTTCTCTCAAACATTCTCTCTGTGAAGGTTTCTATGACCCCGCCCCCACCAGAATTAATCACTCCCTCCTACATGCTACTACTGCACCTGCTAAACAGGGGTTGGCAAACTATGGCCTGCTGGCCAAATCTGGCTCCTTCCTATTTTTGTAAATAAAGTTTTATTGGAACACAGCCATTCTCATTTTGACTATATATTGTCTATGGCTGCTTTCATGCTACAACAGCAGAAATGAACAGTTGCAACAGAGACCATATGACCCACAAAGCCTAAGATATTTACTATGTGGCTCTTTATAGAAAAAGTTTGCCAACCTCTGGACTGTACCATCACACTTGCATTTTACTTTAATTGTTCACTTACAATATTAATAGAAGTTGATATCAGGCACTTACTGAGATGGGCACTGTTTCAAGCAATTATATTATCTAAATTGCTTGGAACAGTGCCAAATATTTTTTCATTTATTTTATACAACATTCCTAAAGGAGCAGATATTATTACTATTTCCATTTTACAGATGAGGAAACTGAGGTTTATCATTCCAGACCCAATCTTTTTAACCACAATAGTAATATTGACTACACTATCTTTCTTAATAGACTGTGAGCTTATTGAGAACAAAGATCATGCCTAAATCATCTTTGTATTCCCAGAGCCTAGCACAGTGCCTGACGTAGCAGGTATTCCATAATTGTTTGCTAAATTAATCTTAACTAAAATAACCACTTTCACCCTGCCTTCTCCAAGCTCAATACCCGTCAATGACATCATATTGCTTACCGCATCAAGTCTAAACTCTAAACTCCTCTGACTGGCTTTAAGTCTGATCATAATCTGGGACAACTGTACCTAGCAAAGTTCAAAAAGCTTAATAATGTTCAACTTCTATTTCAGAACTGGCTACTCTTCCTTCTTAAGCTGTGTGACTCTAATTCAGCATATGAAATAAACTAAGTTACCAATAAAACTCACCTGCCATCACGGGATCTATGGAGGCTGCCGTGGTAGCTGCTCACTTTGCTGTGGACACTCCCTGCTTTGCTTCTCTGATCATCCACCATAGCCAGCTGAGTTGAAGAAGCATGTGTGGATGTTCCTTGAGTGGAAGTTCCTCTTGATTTTCTTATAATAGGAGTATTTGGATCCCTCAGGAGGGACTGGGCAAAATCAGGTTCCTGGAGTACCTGTCGGCTCTCATTCACTATCCTAGACAACAAAAACTAAATTTAAGATACAGACTAACATGCCTATAGACCAATAAACAATACTTTTGTGACACTGACATTATTCTTAAAATTAATTGCTCTCCAAATAATGTCATTAGGACAAATATAAGGTAACATTGTTGACAAAGGAAAGAATATAAAAATGCCTGTCAATTTGTCCAGTGAAGTGGTATGATGGAAAGAGGACTGTCTTAGACTAGGCAATCAGGATTTTAGTTCCAACCTTATCAATAAATATGCGATCTTAGGCAAGTCACTATCCCCTTTCCTTTATTTTCCTCCTCTATAAAATGAAAGTATACAATTTCATCATTTCTAAAAAATCTCTTTCAGCTAAACAAATTTATGATCCTCAAGGACACTGAAATATTACAAAGATATTACTATAAAGTAGAGAAATTGTTTTCTTGCATGGTTTTTAGAAGTAGTGGAGGCCTCATTGTAGCATAGATACAGTATTTTTTAACTTGTTCGAGCAGTTGTTTTAAGGCCACAAGTGGATTTTATGGCAGAAGCAGTTGTCTAGTGCTGGAATAAACATGAGTGGTCATAATCAGAACAAAACATATGAAAAATTAATTTAAGCAACATACTATTAAGTCCTAGACATATTAAAGGCTTAAGGGAAAAAAATTTAAGGGGATAAATTATTGTCAAGAGTAAAAGTTTTTAACTGCTATGAAAGGGTTAAAAGCATAGATAGATATTTATGATGATGAACAAAGCAGTAATTAAATTAATAAAAGAGCCAATTAAACAGTTGCACAGATCAGTGTCTCAGTGTATGTAAATAAGTGACTGACTATGAGAATCAAAGTTAAAATTAGATACACAATTTCATCAAAAAATAAAACCCCAACATGTAAAGACTGGATCATACAGTGAGAAAGTGCATGTATTCTAAGTTTTCAAATTACAAAAGGACTGTTGATATTGCTCTTGTTGTTTTTACTGCTGAGGGAGAAGGGCTGAGGGAAGAGTGATATTTTTTGAGTACTCATATTGTGTCAGGCATTTTACATACATTCTCCTTTGATCTTTTTAGTAACGTTTTTATTATGAAGATTAATATCCTGAGAGGATATTTCTAAGAGGATATTAGATATCTACTAAGAATAAATGTTGTGATCCCCATTTTACAGATGAAGAAACTGAGGTTCTGAGGGATTAAAAAACTTTCCAAAAGACACACAACAAAACCAACAGTTGGGGATCAAACTTAAGTTTAAATGGCTTAGAAGCCAATCATAAAGTAATAATAAAACATAATGTTTACATATATCCTGAAAACAAAGTGTCAAAAACTACACAGAAGAAAGAACCAGTCAAAAATAGTTAAAAAAAATGTTTGTTCCTCTGTCATCAACGGCCCTATTCACATATATATACATCCCAAGTCAATCTTGATCACTGACTTGATTTTCTAAACTTATTTTTAAATTTAGGTTCAAACTGACTTCTGGTCGTTCCAAAAATTTAATCCACCTTCAAACTGTGAAGGTTTGTCCCTTCATTTTACAGGTAAGAAAACAAAGGTCCTGGGCCAGCCCCATGGACTAGCGGTTGAGTTTGGCACATTCCGCTTCAGCAGCCCAGGTTTGGTTCCCAGGTGCAGACCTACACCACTCGTCAGCAGCCATGCTGTGGTGGCGACCCACATACAAAATAGAGGAAGACTGGCAACAGATGTTGGCTCAGGGTAAATATTCCTCAGCCAAAAAAAAAAAACAAAAAAACCCCAGAGGTCCAGAGAAATTAAGTGATGTGACCCAGATAATTCCAAAAGATTACTAAAAATATTTCAGTGTGTCAGAATTATTAGCATAAGCACAGTCTGAGATGTGGTTTCACTTAGTGGGAGAACACTAATTTGACTAGCACAACTTTAGAAGCCAGTCTCTTTATAGCACAGTATAACAGAGGGGGTTAAGAGCAAAGACCAGCGTCTAGAGTCAGACTGCTTGGGTTTGAATCTCAATTCTAGCATTCACCAGCTATGAAATCTTGGTTCTTTGCCTCAGTTTCCTTATCTGTAAAATGATGATCTCCTTAACAAGGCTGTTTAGAGGATTAAATGATTTAATAATATGTTAAACGCTTAGAACAGTGCTTGGAATATTAAATGTGCTCAATTAATTGGTAACATTATGATTACTTTATAGTTATTTCTCAAAGGCTAAACCAGACAAATGCTAGAAATAGCTATAGTATGCTCACACTCTTGAGCTCCAGAATAAGGAGCTGACACTCTAGCCCAGAGCACAGTCCTGGCTTGTAGGATCACAATGACTTTGTTGGGTGGGGATCCATGGCTGCAGAAAATCAAATTAGAAGGTTCCTTGGGAGTTCTAACCAGTTTCAAAAGGATTCTGGCCCAACAAGGATCCCACAAATAACTAGGATGATTTCCCATAAGGGTAGCTTCGGTTTAGCTCTATCTGGAATTTCTAATACAACCCTATTACAGAATTGTTTGTGTATGGTCTAGAGGTGACCAGGAATGTTTAATTCAAGCCTTTTCCTCAGCATTGTGTTTTACTGTGATTAAAACATATTTAAAAATTTCAAAGAACACACAGATAAATCACTAAAACCCACAAGGAAGGCTACTCCATGAAAGCAGGGATTTGGCCTGTTTTGTCTGCTATTGAATCCCTGATATCCCAAAATAGTTCACGGCACATAGCAAGCATTCAATAAAGACTTTTTTTTTTGTGAGGAGATCAGCTTTGTGCTAACATCTGCCAACCCTCCTCTTTTTTTGCTGAGGAAGACAGGCCCTGGGCTAGCATCCGTGCCCATCCTCCTCCACTTTATATGGGACGCCACCACAGCACGGCTTGCCAAGCAGTGCATCGGTGTGCGCCAGGGATCCCAACCAGCGAACCCCTGGCCACCGCAGTGGAGCACATGCACTTAACTGCTTGTGCCACCGGGCCGGCCCCAATAAAGACTTTCTTAAAGGATGAATAAATGACTAGGAAATACATTTTTGTTGTCGTTGTTGAATGAGTCTTTCCTTCTCTGCCCTATGAAACTGTACTTAAAGGAGAAATGCATCATCTGATATCTCAGGTAGCAGTCTCAGATATGGTAATAAGAAATGTATATTTTAAAATTGGGATTATTTTATCTCAATCTAACCTGTGTAACAAACTGCTAATTACTGGTATTTTAGAGAATATAGATTTTGTTAACGAGGCACTTAAGTTGTATAAGAAAAGTACACTAACCCATATTAGGCCCAACATTTTAAATATAATCTTAAGAGTTTTACAGACTATCCCCCAAAGCCCATTTTCCATGGACCCTAGGTTAAGTAAAATCACAAGAATATAGACTCTACTAAGTTAGAATTTGTGATAATTCAGATATAGTATACATATAAGACATGCTGAGTAAAAAGTTTGAAATCATTTGTTCCTTTGTGAATACTGCAGGGTCTTATTTTGTTTTATGAACTAAGGGTTCAAAAAATTAAAGATTCCTTAAATATGCTCTCATAAGTTTGCTTTGTCAAGTCTTATATTTTACCATGATACTCTAATATGCCATGTGGCCAACTATGAAATAAAATAATTTCTTTAACATATTTAATTTAATCTACTAATGTCATTTTTCTATTTTGGCTTTAACGTGTACTCCATAAGAATGGGATAACATGGCATCTCTTTGAATCATTTATGGTATACTTGGAAGAACAATGGATAATTGGAAATGGAAGTCTAATCTAATACCTTTGTGACTTTGGGCAAGGCACTTAACCTCTCTGTGTCTCAGTTTCTCATCTGTAACACAGAGATGATAATACATACCAACCCTTACCAGAATATCAAGAGACTCAAATAAGAATATATATAAAAGCATTAATTTGTTTTCATTTTAAGAAAATTATAATATGGATGTTTCAAAATAAAGACCGGACTTCCCTCAAATATTCTGAATTAGTAAGGAATAGACCTTAAGCCTGGTTCTACTTGGCTATCTTCTCAAATAAGTTTTTAGCTTTTAATTAAGAACGCTACTGTGCCAATCGTAACTGATGGCAGCTGAGGTTACAATCTTGTTGGGATACTTCCTCCAAATTGTCTTAACATGAGCAACATAAAAAATTTATGTGATTGTGAGGTTTGTGAACATTGTGATAGTTTAATTCAACTTACTCTTTTTTCCTACGACCATGAAAAAAACTGGCCCATTCAAAGCACGTCTTTTTGCTTCCAACCCAAAAAATGGAGGGAATACCAACTATGAGAGCCATCAGGTATTTCATCAGAAAGAGAATCAGGTCTGGACGACTCATTTGAGTAACCTACAGGAAGGAAAAGAAAAATATCTTAACTATATAAAAAGAAGTTTCCATTAATGGCCACTATAAAATCTTTTCAAAAAATAAACAGTAGTAAAATAATTCTACAAATTTGATGTTTTCACTTATATAGTTCTATAATTTTCTTGTCATATGAAAACAATACACTCCTGAAAATTTGACAATTAATTTATATTCTATTTTTTGAGTCCTATATTTTTCTTATTAGTTCACACTGAACATCTAAAGAAAAAGATTATTAATGTAGAAGATAAACCATGAAGAGGAATAGAGGCTCAAACAACACCTGGATTCTTGGCCATTTTGCTAGTTCTATCATTGATCATCACAATAAATTATTAGGAAAGTATTAATCTTTTCCTCTCTTTTTATTAATTTCTATTCTTATCTGTATTATGCCCTTCCTTCTACCTCATGTTTACTCTGCTGGCTCTTTTCAAGCTTCCTCTTTAATATACGAGTTATTTATAAGTGCATTTTCTAGTTTTTAGTCAGATGAGTTTTTTGTTTCTTTCTTTTTATTGCTGGTTTCAAGTTTAATTATTGTGGTCAGAGAATGTGGTCTATATGATTCTTAAATTTTGGAGACTTCTTTTGTGATTTAGGACACAGTCAATTTTTGGAAGCATTCCTTGTGTGCTCAAAAATAATGCACATTCTCTATTTGTTGGGTACAAAATTTTCTATATGTATTAGATCAACTTTGTTAGTTGCATTGTTCAAGTCTCTATTCTTGACTAATTTTCTGACTGTTTATCTTTCCATTTTAATAGAGGTATGCTAAAATCTCTCACATAACTGTGGACTCACCAGTTTTCCTTCTAATCCTGTCAGTTTTCACTTTCAAGCCTATGTAAGGTGTTACGTAAATTCAATAACGCTCTAGCTGCTCATTTTACTTTATTAGCCATGTGTCGTTTAATGATGGGGATACATCCTGAGAAAAGCTGTCGTTAGGTGATTTCGTCATTGTGTGAACATCATAGAGTGTACTTACACAAACTTAGATGTATAGCCTACTACACACCTAGGCTACAAGGTACTAATCTTACGGGACCAGACTGTATATGCCGTCCATCGTTGACTGAAATGTCATTATGCAGCACATGACTGTAAAGCTCTTCACCTTAAACTGTATTTTATCTGACATTAATATTGTCACAACAGTTTTTCACTTCATCACACCAGCATATTTTCCAGGTGTATCTTTTCCTATTTACCAACATATTTCTTTCAAGTCTGTGTGTTTGGGTTATACCGCTTCTTTTAAGCAGTTTACTCCCATGAAAGTGTAACTCCATGAAGAGTTTCTTCCCCCCAACAACTTTATCCCTAGAGCCTGCCTAGGCCAGTGCCTGGCACATAGTAGGTGCTCAATAAATACATACATACATTTAAAATATATACTTATACTTGGTTTTAATAGAAAATAATTACAATTAAAATTATTCAGCATTTGAACAAGACAATGTTCCTAGCACACTTTAGCTACCTATATTCCTTATTATTATTTTCCAGAGATTCAGAGCAACCTTTACAAAAATAATTATTTTTGTTATTGTCATTGTTAATTAACTTTGCCAAAAAGTACACCCCACTCCTACCTTTGGGTTCCCTTTTCTTCTTGCTAAAGGATGCCCTTTAGAAATTCTTACAGAGGTATGTCAGAGATAAACTATTTTAGTCTTTGCCTGAAAATGTCTTTATTTTGCCCTCAAACTTGAATGGTGGTTGAGATAGGTAAAGTTATCATTTCTCAGCATTTTAAAGACATTAGTTCACTGTCTTCTAGCTTCTATTGTTGCTGTTGAGAAGTCTGTCTAGTTGATACTCTTTTGGAGGTTTATTTCTTCTCTCTGGTTGCTTTTAAGTTTCTCTTTATCCTTTTGTTTTATAGTTGCACTAAATGTTTCTCATTGTGACTGATTTTTATTTATCCTGTTTAGCATGCAGAGTGTACTTTTAATCCGAGGGCTCAAAGTTTTCATTTCTGGAAAATTCTCAGACATCAGCTCTTTAGTTATTGCCTCTCGGTCATTCTTGTGGCCTCTTGTTCTAAAATTCCTATTAGATGTATACTGAAGTCCCTCAATCTATTTTTTATGTCTCTTAGCCACATAATTACATAATTTTGAGTATTTTCTGTCTCTATATTCTGTATTGTGGGTGAACTCTTCAGAACTTCATCTCTAAGATACCTACTTGGTTCTTATACTTATCTATTCTTACTTCATTTCTGCTAACTTATCCTAATTTCTTATTCTTTTAAAAGGGTTTTTATTCTTTTGGAGAGTCCTAAATATACTTATTTTTAAGTAAGTCTTTAAAAAATTAGTTTACTACTTTTATTTCATCTAGGAGTGAATTGGTCTTCTGACTGTTAATTTTGTTGGATGCATTTCTAGGTTTAGCCTCTTTCTTTTTTAAATTGTGCTATGGAACTTTAGTTTGCAGTGAACTTTCGAACTTTAGTTTGCATCTTGAGTGACAGAGTTCTCTCCTTCTTCCTCTCTTCCCTGCTCTCTCTTTCTCCTTCCCTCCATTTATCTCACCCTGTCTCATGCCTTTTTGTTTCTCTTCACCAGTCCCCATGGGGCCCTAGTCAAAAACCAGGTCGCGTATTGGTCACTGGTAGCTCCAGACATTATTGGCTACTGTAGATTCAGGTACTGAGCCACTGCAGTTTGGCTTAAGTATTGGTCTTAAGGCTGTGTTGGCGCCCTCCCACCTCTCTAGATAAGTATTTTTATATTAACTACAGCTTCAGGGTACAGTTGGTAGTACCTTTTATATAAACTTCCTTTGAGGAGCAGGAAGCCCCATTTCCAGTTGCTACTTTTAACCAGTGAGCGTAGTTCTGGTCCCCTGACTTCCACATGACACTTTTACTTCCCAATACCCCATATAAACTGAACAGCAAGTCACCTCTAGCCACTTCAGACCTGGAGTCCAGGAGGCCCGTGTTTTTTATTTATTTTTATTTTTTTATTTTTATTTTTTTGTGAGGAGGACCAGCCCTGAGCTAACATCCAATGCCAATCCTCCTCTTTTTGCTGAGGAAGACTGGCCCTGGACTAACATCCATGCCCATCTTCCTCTACTTTATATGGGACGCCGCCACAGCATGGCTTAACAAGCGCTGCGTCGGTGCGCACCCGGGATCCGAACCGGCGAACCCCGGGCCGCCACAGCGGAACGTGCGCACCCAACCGCTTGCGCCACCGGGCTGGCCCCAGGAGGCCCGTGTTTTAATTTCCAGTCATCATTTTGCATTTCTATTCTACAAATTAGTTTATCTTGTCCTTTTGAATGAGCATGTTTAAAATTTTTTCTTATTATGTTTTATCTATAACTGGTACATGATTACAACTGGACTGGTAAGCTCAAAACATGGAACTTAAATTGCAGTCATAACCTGAAACTAAGCTGTAATTCCTCTAGGATTTACACAAAAATCAACAAACAAATATTTACGGATCGTCTATTCCTAAGAATAAAACTGTTCAAAGCCCCATGAGACTTACACAACAGAAATAATCTTGATTCGTGTTCCCACCAAACTGATACTCTAGATGAAAATACAAATTAAAGAAACCACAGAAAAGTTAAGAACCACAAGAAGCAGATGAAGAGACACTAAAGCAGATCACAAATAACCTCCTCATTAACAAATACAATGCCTTCTTATTGGCTCACTTTTTTTCCCCCACACTTCTATGTAGCATCAGTTATTGACGACCATCTCATACTTGACAAAACTTTCATCTCCCCTGGCTTCTATAATACTGCATAGTCATGATTACTCTCCTAATCAGGCGTTATACTATTTCTTCTTAACTTTCTACTTCTGCTTTTCTATCCTTTTCTCTCCCACTACTCTCTGTATAGGAGTTCTTAAAGTCACTTCTCGATTCTCTCTTTATACTCTCAACTACTTACTTAGACTTATAAGTCATTTAGTCTTACTCTATAACTAACAAATGAATTTGCTTTCAATTTAGTTGTTCTATGAATATAATCAGTACAATGTACTGATAAAATACAAAGTTGCCTCTTTCATGTTCAAAAAGCTCTAGTTGTTCTGCCCATCTGTCCTAGTTCTGTCCTCTGGTGCTATAAGGAATAAGGCTACCATTCCAGAAGTCTAGTCAATTCAATAAGATACCCTGCTAGAAGCAAAACTTAAGAAAATAGTATAAGTATAGGGAACAAAGAGACAATAAGACTATCCAGAAAATCCAAGAGAATCAACTGAAAAACAAATAGAAACAATCAAAGGGTTCAGTAACTAAGTTGGACAGGATTAATATACAAAAATCGAATGTTTTCTTACCTACCATTAATAACCAGATAAGAAATATAATGAAAACAATTTCATTTATAACATCAACAAAAACTGTAAGACACCTAGGAATAAACCTAACAATAAATAAAAAGAAAATCATAAAACTCTATTGAAGGACACAGGGAAAAACTGAAGTAAATGGAAAAATATTTCATGTTTCTACATGCAGTCAATGTTTTAAAGATGTCACTTCACTTATCCCCCAAATTAATCAGATAAACCAGATACAATCCAAAAAGACCAATAGGATTTTTCACAGAATGTGAAAAGTTAAGTATATGATAAAAGTATTTCAGATAAATGAGGAAAAGATAGATTGCTTAATAAATGATGTTGAGATGGTTGGCAATCCACCTGAAAACAAAATAATTTAGACATCACCTCACACAATAAAGAAAAATAAATTCTAGACAGATAAAAAAATGATAAAAATATGAAAAAACTGAAGAACACTTTTATAATGGGGGGGCAGGTACAGAAGGTCTTTTTTAAAGATAACACGAAACAAAGAAGCCATAAAAGAAAAAGATTGATAGTTTTGATTACTAAAAACTTAAAACTTCTGTAGAACAAGAAACCATAAATCAAATTAACAGACTAAAGACTAACTAGGAGTATTAACTGTATTATTTATCAATAAAGCAAACCTAAGGACAAGAAATTGAAGGTATTAATAAAGACAGAAGAAATTAGGTAATTATAAGACAAAAAAAGAACTAATTAATAAACTCAAAAGTTGACTATTTGAAAAAAATAAATAACTGCCCTCCAGCCTGATCAAAACAACAAAGAAAACAGCTCACACACACACACACACACATACACACGCGTGCGCACACACACACATACAGAAATGATAATAAATCAATAGCTACCAAAAGAACAAAACTAAAATAACCTTAAGAGATTACTTTACTCAATTCCATGCAAATAAACTTGAAAATTAATGGAAATAAATAAAAGGAAGATATAAACAAAACTGACTCCAGAAGCAAGCATAAAATTGTACCTAATTCAACAGACTCCAAAAAACAAAACTATAGATGTCTCATTTATGAATTTTATGCAAACAGAATCTAACAGCAAATGCAAGACTATACCATGACCAAACATAGAAAAGCAAGGATAATTAAATATTAGGGAACTGATTTATAAATTAACACATTATTGGATCAAAAGGAAAATATACATGATAATTTTTGTGTATGCCAAAAAAGGCATTTGATAAAATTAAACATTCATTCCTGGTCTTTAAAAATTGTAATAAAATACAAATAGATGATGAATAAGCCCTTAAAGTGACTAAATCTATCTCAATCCAAAAGCCAGTATCATGCTTAATGGGAACACCAGAAGCCACTAATTATTCTCATTAAATTCAGGAATACAAGAAGAGTATCTCCTACCATCACTCTTAATTAGCCTTGTTTCAACAGTTCTAACAGACTGCAGTTACAGTAGTTCCCCCTTATCTGCAATTTCGCTTCCTATGGTTTCAGTTACCCATGGTCAACCACGGTCTGAAAATATTAAATGGAAAATTCCCAGAAATAAACAATTCATAAGTTTTAAATTGCACACACATCATTGTAGCATGATGGAATCTCGCATGGTCCCGCTCCGTCTTGCCTGGGATGTGAATCATCCCTTTGTCCAGCATATCCATGCTGTATGTACTACGCAACTGTTAGTTACTTAGTAGCTCTGTTGGTTATAAGATCAGCTGTTGTGATACTGCAGTGCTTGGTACTGCAGTGCTTGTGTTCAAGTAATCCTTATTTTACCTAATAATGGCCCCAAAGCACAAGAGTAGTGATGTTGGCAATTCAAATATGCCAAAGAGAAGCCCCGTAAAGTGCTTCCTTTAAGTGCAAAGGTGCAAGTTCTCGACTTAATAAGGAAAGAAAAAAAATCGCATGCTGAGGTTGCTAAGATCTATGGTAACCTTTATTACAATATATTGTTATAATTCTTCTATTTTATCATTTGTTGTTGTTAATCTCTTACTGTGCCTAATTTATAAACTAGACTTTATCATAGGTATGTATGTACAGGAAAAAACATAGTATTTACAAGATTCAGTACTATTTGCGGTTTCAGATATCCACTGGGGGTCTTGGAAGGCATCCGCCTCGGATAAGGGGGTACTACTATAGACAAAAGAAACAAATTAAGGGTATAAAAACGATAAAGAAGGAGATAAAATTATTATTACTTACAAATAATATAATTTTATACCTCGAGAAACTAAGAGAATATAGTAAAAACTACTATAAATCATAAGCGAGATGGCTAGGTACTAAATAAAATACAAAAATCACTTTCACACGTATAAATAACAATCAATTAGTAGGTAAAAGAAAGAAAAGTCTTCATTTGCCATTGTTATAGGCTGAACTGTGTCCCCCTAAAATTCATATGCTGAAGCCCCAACTCCATGTGAATTATTTGGAGACACAGCCTTTTTAAAGAGGTAATTAAGGTTAAATGAGGTCATATGGGGTGGCCCTAAACCAATCTGACTGGTATCCTTATAAGAGGAGGAAATTTAGACACACAGACAGCAGGGATACACACACACACAGAAAAGACCATGTGACACAACAGTAAGAGGGCAGCCATCTGCAAGCCAAGGAGAGAGACGTCAGAGGAAACCAATCCTGCTGGCACCTTCTTGAACTTTCAGCCTCCATAACTGTGAGAAAACAAATGTCTGTTGTTTAAGCCACAGTCTGTGGTATCTTGTTATATAGTAGCCCTAGCAAACTAACACAACCATAGTAACAAAAGAGAGAAAGCACCCAGAAATAAATTGAATAAGAAAAGTGAATGATGTATTTGAAGAAGCTTTAAAATGCACTCCTCTTAAAACATGTTCTTGGCTAGAAAGAATCACTATCATAAAAATGCAAATTCTCCTTGATTTAGTCACTAAATTTAACACAATTCCAATAAAAATACCAACAGAGTTATCTGGGAATTAAACAAGATGATTCTAAAGTTCATACAGAAAAACAAACAAGCAAGACTAAAACAGGAAAATGTTGAAAGAGAAGAGAAATACATTAAGATATAATAAAACTGTAATACTGAGCATAAACAGTTTTAGTATTTAATATATGTGATATTTCAAACCATTCAGAGAAAGATGAATTATTCAATAAATGGATTCTGGATATGCATCTAGAAAAAAAATTTTTTTCCCTTTCAAGGATAAAAAATTTTTGAGAAACTTCACACTGTACATTTTCAAGGAGAGTTACATAAGAAAGCAAAAATGTTATCCTCCCCTCACCCTAGAAATAAATAAGAAGGGCATAAAATTTCTTTTTAAATCATGACACTTAGAAGTTTAGCACCAGCATCCAAAATGAACAAAAAAGGGAAAAAAAAGCATTTATTGTATATTTCACATTTCTTTAGCTGGGGTTCTCCTCATGTGGTATTAATATTTCTTCTTTCAATTATATTACCAAAATAGTAAAAACTAGGAAAAAAATATAAACCAAGTGGTTGCATACCACATCTCATAACAAGATGAATTCCTAGTATATCAAAAATTCAAATGTAAAAAAAAAAATTAAACAACGAAAAAGAAACCATAAAATTCAAGATGAAAGCTTTTAAACTCTTGGGGTGGAGAATGACTTTCTAGCTATGACACAAAAGCTAGAATCCATAAAAGTAAAGATAAATAAATCTAACTACATAAAACCCCAACATTTCTGCATTTCCATAACAACAGCCAAAAGACAAAAAAAAGTGGCATAAAATTGTTGCAAACGTTATGGCAGATAAAGGGGCTAATTTTGTTCATAAATAGATAACTCCTACAAATAAATAAAAGTCCACCACCTAAAAGAAAAATAGGCAAAAGATATGGATAGTTTACAGAAAAGGATACAAGAGCTCAGTCTCACTCATAGTTTAAAAAAATTAAAATTACATGATGGTTCTATTTTTAACCTATCAGATAGGTAAGATCCAAAGTCTGACAGTACACTGTATTAGTAAATGAGTGGAGAAATATATGACTCTTATATGTTGGAGATGGGAATACAAATTCATACAATCTCTGTAAGACAATTTGTCAATATTTATCAAAATTATACTCTTTCTGAAACTAATATAATGTTTTATGTCAATGAAAACTCAATAAAAAATTATACCCTTTGATCAAGGAATTCTTTTAAAAATTTATGTTACAGATATATTCACATATATGTGAAATGATGTACATACAAGGATTGTTTGCAATAGTAAAATATTAGAAACAATGTGGTTTATCCAGTGAATGGCATATTATGAAGTCATAAAAAATACCGAGGAAACCTCTTTTCTTTAGGTATTGATCTTCAAGCTAAATTGTTAAATGACAAAAGCAAGGTAGAGAAGTGTGTATAGTAACTACCATTTGAGTAAAAGAGAGGGAGAAAAGGAATAGACTTCCTTGTACACACGTAAGCATCTCCGAAAGGATATACAAATTCTTTGTAACATTCAAGTTACCCTTGGGAAGGGTACAGGGAAGCTGGGAAACACAGGTATGAATAGAGGGGAGACATTTTCCCATATACTCTTACAGCTTTTGAATTTTGAACCATGTGAATATATTATCGATTTTAAAAATTTAAGAATAAAAAAAGAGAACTTAAATTTTTTTTTTTTTAAGTATGAACATTCCAAATATAAAAATAAAAGCTAGGCAGGATATGAGGAAACACCTTCACTGTTGAGGAGGAATATAAATTGGTATAATCTTCCTGGTATACAATCTTATAATACTTATCAAAAATTTAAAAGTGTACACCATTTGATCCAGAAATTCTGTTTCAAGAAATATATGCTAAAGAAATAATAGGTCAATAATAGGGGATTGTTGAAATTAATTACAGTACATCCAAATAACTAAATAAGCAGCCATTCAAAAATGATAACGTAAAGTGAAACAAAGGAAGATACAGACAGTGGTGTGCTGGTAAATGTTTAACAACTGGCTTTCCGGGTGGAGGGAAGCCCTGGTTTGTAGCATCTGCCAATCTCTATGGTGTAAATACACCAACCACGGCTATTTTCAAGGTACCAATGTGATATCACTAAATGTGGAGTCATGGAAGAGAGGTGCACAATTGTCCCTTGTGAGCCAGCGTGAGCCAGCTCTAGCACAATACTAGGTATAGACTAACATGTCAAATACGATCACATTTATATTTAAAAATTTTATATAATAACATATTATTTATACATATATCAAACGTGACTTTGATGTGTTTTGTTACATACCACTATGCATTATTCTGGTTATCTACTGCTGTGTAAGAAACCACACCAAAACTTAGTGGCTTTAATAATAATTTATTATCATCTGTGACAGTTCTGTGATTTGACTGAGCTCAGCTGGGTGTCTCTCACTTGGGTTCTCACATGTAGTTGCATGCATTCCAGCTGGGGCTGGAATCATCTGAAAGTAAGCCTGAGCTGGACATACATATAAGATGGCTTCTTCACTCAAATATCTGGCATCTTAGCTAGGATTGCTGGAAAACGTGGGAGCTAGCTGGTGATCTCTCTCCCTCTTTCCTTCCTGCCCTCCCTTTCATGCAGCCTTTACATATAGCTTATGACTAGCTTGGGATTCCACACATCTTGTAGTTTCTGAGCAGTCTGACTTCTTACTAGAGGCTGGCTTCTCCCAGAGCAGGCATTCTAAGAGAACTTAGCAAAAGTTGCAAACCTTCTTATGACTTAGCCTCAGGGTCATGCAGAATCACTTCTGCTGAATTCTACTAATCAAAAGAAGTCACAGAGCCAGTCCAATTCAAGGAAAAGGACTACACAAGAGAAAGAAGTGTGGCTCATGGGCTGGAGGCAGGGGGGTGCATACCTCTAAAGAGTAGCTACCAAAATGTTAGAAACATATATAGAAAAACGTAAATAGTGGTCATATTGATGGGGAGGTGTGTTTTTCCTCTGAGCATGTTTTAAAATAATTTTATCCTGATATTTTGGAATTTTTGAAGCTGGAGAAAACTATCTGTATATAGTCAACATTTACAAAATGTATTTAACTGAGAAAACTTTTACCAAATTAATGCAATGCCAAAAGCTCATGAGATACAATGTAAATTTGGATTATGGTAGATATCAACAAATGTTCTACAAATGAATTGCTCTAAGAAATTGTCAAAAATTATATTGATATTTAATATGTAGTATACAGTGAATGTCATAAATATCTAAAGTAAGCTATAAAAATAGATCAATGATCAACTAGGTAGAAAACATTATGATTAATTATAAATGAATCAATGCCTAGGAGTTATATTCTGCATTTATACACATGTTCTTGTGACTTCCTTGAATTCTCTGCTATGGCACATTACTTCTTAAAGACATATTTTCACATAATATTAAGAAAGAAGAAATATATGTAGCATATAAAATGGGTTGAAACACGTATTTAGAACTGTTTGACACTTAATAAATGCTGAAACATGTGGTACATGGAGCACTACTGTCCCAGAAGATACTAAAAGGGAATCCATAGTAAGATATTCTGTGGTAAAATAAAATTTGGATATTATAATCCCTCTTTGGAGATTCACATGCACATTTGTACATTAAAGACTCTAAAAAGTCCTGAAGTAAGGAACTGTTTGTTTATCCCAGTGTTTCCTATGTTGTTATACATTTACATTTCCCCATCTGAAAATTAAGGGGTTGGGATAGGTAAATTCTAAGGTTTAGTCTAACAGCCTATGACCCTATTAAGCTTGAAAAATTTTCCAGGGGAATTGGAGACTAGTTTTTATTATGTCTAATTGTGCTTCAAAAATAATTTTCCTTTTCTGTGATTTAAAAATCTATCAAACTAGTTAATATGTACATTTTAGCCATGATTGTATACATTTTTTGGCTCACAAAAAAGAGAAAGTTCCTATAAAAGTGGAGGGAGGTAAGGGGAAGAATGTGACCATTGAGAAGTATGCTTCAAATCACATCTGCTTATGAATGGTCTGATTGAAGAAAAACAATTATTTGTAAATGTAAACACATGGCTTACGTAAACCAAGGTAACATGATTTAATGAAGAGAAAGAAGGCCAAGAACCTAAAAATTAAAACTAGTAAAACTGTAATCAAAGAACTACAGAGGGAGATTTAATCAGAGTCGAGCACAGAATTAGAGGTATTACGTGATGTGAAAAGAGCACTGGCCTGAGCAATGTGACCTCAGTCAAATCATTTATTAAAAACGGGGCTTGAACTTAATGACTTTGGGGTTGCCTTCAATTCCAGATGACTGATCATCTGCAATCTAAAATACTCTTCTTCAGAGATCTTATCAATAGAGTCTAATCCTTTTGCTTATATAAGTGGAATCAAAGTCTAGGGAGGTGAATTAATTTGCTCAAGGTCACAGAGCTAATTAATTCAGTCACTTAAATACTTAGTGCCTACTAGGTCCTGGTACAAGAGATATACCAGTAAATGAGTCAGAAAATTCCCTGCACTTTTGAGCTTACATTTTAGGGAGGAGTGGGAGCAGGGTGAGGGTGGAGTGTTGTCAACAAACAAAGAAATAAAGAAATCTTATAATTTCAGGTAGTAATAAACTCTGAACTAAAGCAGGGTGGGGAATAGCATTTAGGCTGTAGTATGGTAGATGGGGCATGTTTTTGAGATCAAAGTGGTCAGAAAAGGCCTCTCCAAGGACACGACATTTAAGCAGGGATTTGGAGTATATTCTGCAATAAGAGTATTTTAAGCAGAAGGAACAGCAATAATAATCCTGAGACAACAAATTTGTTGTCTCTGAAGAACAATAACAAGGAGACAAGCATGGCTAGAGATGAGCACGCAAGGAGGAGAATGGTAGGAAATAAACCAAAGAAGTAGGCAGGGGCCAAATTATAGATGGGCCTGCACCCATCAGTAAGAATTACGGATTTTATTCTAAGAGTAAAAGGAAGCCATTGGAGGGCTTTGTTTGAAGGTGCAACATGATCTCATTTATGTTTTAAAAAGATCACTCTGGCTACTGTGTTGGAAACAAATTGTAAAGGAACAAGAACAGATGCAAGAAGATGAATTGGAGGGCCATTGTGGAAGTATCAGATAGCTTGGACTGAGGTAGAAGTGGAGGAGGTGAGAAGTTGATTGATGGTGTGTGATTAGGTATGTGAGAAAAGAGGGGGCTCAAAGACGGCTCCAAATTTGGCTCTAAGCAACTTGTGAATGATGATACCATTTACTGAACGGGGAAGAATTGGGGATGGGACATAGGAAGCAGGTTTAAGGAGAAAAATTAAGAGTTCTATTTTAGACATGTTAACTTGGAAATGCCTTGTAGACTTCCAAATGGAAATGTCATGTAAATAGATATATGTCTGGAGCTCAGAAACAAAGTTGGGCTATATCGTCTAAAACACGGTTCTGGATGAGATTACCCAGAAAACGGGAGGGAGAAAAAAAAGAGAGAATCTAAGTGAGAAACCGTATCTTGTAACTTCTATAGTTTTTAAACTGCATTGTACTGTCTTTCATAAATTAGAAATACTGTCCACATAACAGAAATGCTTAAATTAAAGGGAAGGAGTGCTAAAAACAAAATCAGTAATAACAGCAACAACCAAAACCTTCAATTAGGCAAGACAGTACAGAGGAGAATTGGAGGACAGAGGGATGTAACATGGAACGTTTTGCATTATAAGGTTCTAGTTAAAGCCAGAATTCCAGGGAAGACAAGTCAGCACCTGCCCATGGTAAGTTGAGAAAGCAACTCAAGCAACACCTGTTTTGTGAATGTGCCATAGGCAAAGAGTGTTGAAGCCAGAGGGCCAAGATGCTGGGGAAGAGTGGCCAAGCTATTGCTATAAGGAAAGTTTTCCCTTATAAATAAATAAAGGAGAGAATGCATTGTTATGTGGTTATAAATCACACAGTGAATACAAGAAAAATTCAGGCAGCTAGTATGTAAAACAGGATATATACTAGCTAGAAAGGCAAAGCCCACTAAAGAAAAATATTTAAATAAAGGAAAAGAAATACGTTTTTATTTTAAAATAGCCTATAGGGGCCGGCCTGGTGGTGCAGCGTTAAGTTCGTGCGTTTCGCTTCCGTGGCCCAGGGTTCGCTGCTTTGGATCCTGGGCGAGGACCTACTCACAGCTCATCAAGCCATGCTGAGGTGGCGTCCCACATAGAAGAGCTACAACTCTACAACTGTGATATACAACTACGTACTGGGGCTTTGGGGAGAAAAAAGAAAAACAGGAAAATCGGCAACAGATGTTAGTGCAGGCACAATCTTCCTCAAAAAAATTAATTAATTAAATAAAATAGCCCTATAACGAACTGAATGCCTATAGATATTTTTTTGAGGAAAAAAAACCCACTTAATATCTCAGTTCCTCATATAATTAAAATAGACAAATGAGCAACTTTAAAATATTCTCTCATTTATAATTATCCTTTGAAAACACTATATTCCTATTGATGTTAAAATATATCACCTTAACAATTGAAAAAACTCACCTGATATATTTCTCTGGTCTATTTATTGGGAGCTGAAGGAGAATACCAGGCAGAGAAGGCAGACAGTCAGCATTCACTATAAAGCCTGTATCTTGATTACTTTCCTTTTTCCACAACAGCCTGGCTAGCTGTGAACAGCCTACATTCACTATCTTCTGAACAACTGATCTCCACTAACACCACTCTAATTTTAATCAATAGAAATTTGTAATATGACTTTATTCAACCATAATATGGAAAATATTTTCCCATATTTCGTTTTTCCAATTTAGATCCATAATCCACCAAAGACCCTGGGGCTTAAATTCTTTTTAATTAAATAGAAAAAATTATTCATGCTAAAGCAGAAAAAAGCCTTGCAAAAAAAGAAAACCACCAAGGATATATTTACAGTTATTGTAGTGCTCTAAACTCAATTCTTGTTTCTGAGACTTTGGCTTTGAATCAGGTTGGAAGAGTGCTTGGCTTTTTTCCCTGTCAAGTGGAATCTATACTTTTCTAATGGAGACATATATTGCATTAGGTTTGCTATCATTTTAAAAACTAGAGTCATTACAAAATGTTGGCTTATATTGAGCCTGTGGTCATCTAAAGCCCACATAAAAATAAACTATTGATTAGGCTCATGCAGAGTCTGTCATATTGATAAGTGACAACAGTTCTAGAACAGACGTCTTCTGATTCCAAATTTTGTGCACTTATTACACTACATTACTTTATCTACCTTTAACTTTTATTCTTCTTTGAAAAGTCACCTGCTTGTCCTAACAGATATAAAGACCAATCATAATGCTTAGTAATAGAAGATTAAGACAAGGATAGAAAACAGACCATGGAAGAGAACAGTGAAATAAGTTGCACATATGGAAACTTGATGTACGACATAGGCAGCATTACAGATCAGTGGAGAAAGGATGGACAGTCAGTCAAGAAATGATGTTAAGTGGATATCTACATATTAAAAAAATGGTATCTTCCCCTCACACCAGATATGAAAACAAATTCTATAAATTAAAAACCCAAATCTGAAAAGCAATACCTTAAAAGTGCTAGAAGAAAACAAAGAATATTTTTTACGACCTTGGGGTAGAGATTTCTTAAGGGGAAAAAAACAAAGAAAAAGATGGATAAATAATACATAAATTAAATTTTAAAATATCTGCTCATCAGAGAACACCATTAAAAAAATGAGAAGCCTAGCTAGATGATATCTGTATGTATAAAACTGACAAAGAATTATAATCCAGAATATATGTATATATTTGTGTGTATAAACAAGCAATTCACAGAAGAGGAAATCTGAATAGTAATAAATATAAGAAAAGAAATTCAATCTCACTAGTAATCAGGGAAATACAAATTAAAATAGCAATGAGGATTGCCAATAAGATTCTCAAAAATTAAAAAGTCTCATAACACCAAGTGATAGTGACGATGTAGCACAATGAGAACTCTCTGAACTTTCATGTGGGGTTCTAAATTGGTATAACCACTTTGGAAAGCAATTTGGCAACATCTAATAAAGACGAAAATTCACATATCTTATGATCCAACAATCCCATTTTTAGGTATTATTCTAGAGAAACTCACATGGATGCACACGAATATTCATAGTAGCATTATTTGTAATAGAGGAAAAACAAGGTACAACCTAAATATTCATTAAGAGTAAAATAGATAAACTTGATATATTCATACAACAGAATGTTGAGCAGCAGAGAAAGCAAATAAACACATACATATTACCCTAGACAAATCTCACAAACATAATGGATGACAAAAGCAAACTGCAAAGAATACATACAGTCTTGACATTATAAAGTTTTAAAATACCGAAACTAATACTATTTATTGTTTAGGAAAAAATATATATGGGTAAATATATAGGTAAATAAATAAAAACACCAAAAATTCTGGATAATGATAGTTTAGAAGGGAGATGTGATCAGGGAGGAGGGCCTGGTGTTTTGTTAGTGTTTTATTTATTAAGTGGATGGTAGATCTATTGGTGTTCAATGTATTATTCTTTATACATATATATACGTCAGAAACATTTATAATACCTTTTTTTTTGTGTGAGGAAGATCAGCCCTGAGCTAACATCCGTGCTAATCCTCCTCTCTTCTTGCTCAGGAAGACCGGCTCTGAGCTAACAGCTATTGCCAATCCTCCTCCTTTTTTTTTTTCCCCAAAGCCCCAGTAGACAGTTGCACGTCATAGCTGCACATCCTTCTAGTTGCTGTATGTGGGACGCGGCCTCAGCATGGCCGGAGAAGCAGTGCGTCGGTGCACGCCTGGGATCCGAACCCAGGCCGCCAGTGGTGGAGCACACGCACTTAACTGCTAAGCCATGGGGCCGGCCCTATAATACCTTCTAAAAAGAAAGGACAAAGAGGAAGTCAAAGCTCCTATAATTACAATATACTTTGTTCCTCTCAAGGAGGCAATAGTTTTGAAATTTAAAGCAGCACCAGGTAGGGTAAATAAAGCAGAGAACTAAGTAATTCACGCCTTTAACTAGACCTGTATCTATGCATCTTCCCTTTACTCTCTAAGTTTCTCTTCTCCCATTCTTGGCCCACTAATTTATTGGCAACTGTGAAAAATAAGTATAGTAAGCTGGGATTTCAATTTCCAGGCTTTCCTTCAATCATTAGAGGAAATCATAAAATACAAACTCCACATTTCAAATATTTTGCAAATAATCTCATTTTCTTTTCCAAAAACAGACACTATCTTCTTAAAAGAACTCTTTCTTCTAAATTCAAGAGTGGCTAATGGCAATGAGGAAAGTTAAAACAATTTAAGATCATAATTAACTATACCAATGACTGCTGTACAACTCTGGGTGATGTCAACTTTTACGAAAATAAAAAATAAAATTTAAAGATTAAAGAACGAATTTTTATCCCATTATTTAAGGGATATACAACTTCCTGAAGGAGAGACCAGATAGCAAAGAGATGAGAAAATGGCTTGACGAGTAAACTGAAGGGAAATAAAGCAGAGCTTGCCTGATTAGGAAGAAATTGATTGGTAAAGAGCATAAGTGCTCAGAGAAGTAACCACAGAATATTATTATCTCAAAGATTTATCATGACATCTGGATATACTGTGCCTATTATTTAATTAACCTCATATAAAACTCACAAATGAGGTAAGAAAAGGCTTAAAGCCAAATTCACTCAAGAACTTAAAACGAAAACAGAAATAATACAGTTATCTCAATTCTATTCTATCATTACTTCGCTTTGATGGTATTATGAAATAGAAAATTTCACTTCTTCATAAGTTACATTTGATTAAGCAAAGGATAACACCTTGAACTTTCATCCAAATTACACCTGAGGAAAAAATGATCATCACTCTGATGTCACTTTAGTCTTATGAACTAGAAATAACTAGAAAATGAAACAGTATACTGCACACATACACTTTACAACAATGGATGCAATAATAACTGGGAAACAAATAATTTAAAATTCTATAGAATTTATGCTTAATCTTGATGCACATAAAGAACTCTAATCTTCATTCCCAGTATAATGATGCCCATTCATCTTGTAAAAAGCATAATCTTTCTTTTTTGGATTGAAAAAATAAACAACTGTTTTTTTTCCCAAAAACAAATCAAATGAAAGGTAACTCATTTTGAAAAGTTCCATTCTCTCTTCCAAATATGAACCAAAGAATAATCAGAAAAAAAAATAAAGAAATTAGTTTATTAAGCATAGAATAATGAAACAGAAAATACCAAGCATTACTATAACAGATCAATTTCCTCAGACCTGTAAAAACTATTTAGAGGATAGACCATATTCAGAAATGAGTTCTTTGAAACTCTTCAAAATTGTTCTGCAATCTCATTATTTAAAACAAGAAAAATAAGATTAATAACAGAAATTTTATTAAATCTTAAAAGATAAAAATAAATGGAAAGATATTTCATGCTTATGGATTGAAAGAATTAATACTGTTAAAATGTTCCTACTATCCAAAGCAATCTACAGATTCAATGCAATCTCTATCAAAATTCCAATGGCATTTTTCACAGAAATAGAATAAACAATCCTAAAATTTGTATGGAACCACAAAAGACCCCGAATAGCTAAAGCAATCTTGAGAAAGAAGAACAAAGCTGGAGGCATCACACTCCCTGATTTCAAACTATTTTACAAAGCTATAGTAATCAAAACAGTATAGTATTGGCATAAAAACAGACACACAGATCAATGGGACAGAATAGAGACCCAAGAAATAAGCCCACGCATATATAGTCAATTAATTTATGACAAAAGAGCCAAGAATATACAGTGAGAAAAGGACAGTCTCTTCAATAAATGGCGCAGGGGAAAACTGGACAGTCCCATGCAAAAGAATAAAACTGGACCACTATCTTACACCATACACAAAAATTAACTCAAAATAGATTAAAGACTTGAACGTAAGACCTGAAACAATAAAACTCCTAGAAGAAAACATGGGTGGTAAGCTCCTTGCCATCAGTCTTGGCGATGACTTTTTGGATCCGACACCAAAAGCAAAGGTAACAAAAAGAAAAAATAAACAAGTGAGACTACATCAAACTAAAAAGCTTCTTCACAGCAAAGGAAACCATCAACAAACGAAAAAGGCAACCTACTGAATGGGAGAAAATATGTGCAAATCATATATCTGATTAGGGATTAATATCCAAAATATATAAAGAACTCATACAACTCAATAGCAAAAAACAATCTGATTTAAAAACGGACAGAAGACAAGAAGTGGAAGCAACCTAAGTGTCCCTCGACTGACGGCTGGATCAAGAAGATGTGGTATATATATACAATGGAATACTACTCAGCCATAAAAAAGACAAAATCATCCCATTTGCAACAACATGGATGGGCCTGGAGGGTATTAAGTTAAGTGAAGTAAGCCAGAAGGAGAAAGACAAACACTGTATGATCTCACTCATATGTGGAATATAAACCAACAAATGGACAGAGAAAACTGTATTGTGGTTACCAGGGGCTGTGGGGGTGGGGGTGGGCACAAGGGGTGAAGGGAGACATATATATGGTGATGGACAAACAAAAATGTACAACACAAAATTTCACAATGTTAAAAACTATTAAAACATCAATAAAAAAGAAATGGGCAGAAGATCTGAATAGACAGTTTTCCAAAGAAGACATGCAGATTGCCAACAGGTATATGAAAAGATGTTCAACATCACTAATCATCAGGGAAATGCAGATCAAAAGCACAAACTATCATCTCACACCTGTTAGAATGGCTACTATCAGGCCAGCCCCGTGGCTTAGCGGTTGAGTGCGCGCGCTGCGCTCCGCTGCTGGCGGCTATGCTGAGGCCGCATCCCACGTACAGCAACTAGAAGGATGTGCAACTATGACATACAACTATCTACTGGGGCTTTGGGGGAAAAATAAATAAATAAATAAAATTAAAATAAATCAGAAGCCTCTGTACCAACTGTAGAAATACCTAAGTTGTACTCTTGCAGGACTGGGGAATAATGTCGTTTCTCAGTTACATTAAATTAAAAAAAAAAAAAGAATGGCTACTATCAAAAAGACAAGAAATAACAGGTGTTGGTAAGGATGTAGAGAAAAGGGAACCCTTGTGCCCTGTTGGTGGGAATGTAAAATGGGTGCAGTAACTATGGAAAACAGAATGGAGGTTCCTCCCAAGATTAAAACTTAAACTACCATATGATTCAGCAATTCTACTTTTGGGTATTTATTCGAAGAAAACGAAAACACTAACTCAAAGAGCTATCTGCACTCCCACGTTCACTGCAGCATTATTTACAATAGCCAAGACATGGAAACAACGCAAATGTCCATCGATGAATGAATGGATAAAGAAAATGTGGTAAATATATAAATATACAATGGAGTACTAATCAGCCATAAAAAAGAAAGAACCCTTGCCATTTGCGACAACATGGATGGACCTTGAGGGCATTATGCTAAGTAAAATAAGTCAGAGAAAGACAAATACTGTATGATCTCATTTATACATGGAACCTAAAAAAATAAACCAAGCTCATAGACACAGAGAACAGATTGGTGGTTGCCAGAGGTGTGGTTAGGCGGTGGGGAGGGGGGTGAGCAAAATGGGTGAGGGGGATCAAAAAGTATAAATTTTGAGTTACTAAATAAGTCATGGGGATGTAATGTACAGCGTGGCAACTATAGTTAATAATACTGTATTGCATATTTGAAAGCTGCTAACAGAGTAAATCTTAAAAGTATGATCACAAGGAAAAACATCTTGTAACTATGTATGGTGATGGATATTAACTAGACTTATTGTGGTGATCATTTCACAATATATACAAATATTGAATCATCATGTTGTACATCTAAAACTAATGTTATATGTCAATTATACCTCAATTTAAAAAAAAGAAAAAATTAATCTTACATTTTTACAATACTTAAAATAATAGAACTATTTTCATTTTGGAAAATATAGGCACAACCAAACTGTATAATTTCATGAATATCATATTCTGAAACACCAGAATCACTTTCCAGAAAGCACACAAGGTTCTATTAATCATATTCACTTTAAAAAATATTTTGCCTTTTCAATTAGTTTTAGGCCAAGACTAGGAAAACTCTCTGAACTTTTCGTTAAGCATATGACATGCATGAAACATGGTTTTATAGTTCTAATTTATGTTTATAGGTATAAAGCAAAAGTTATGACATTCAGCAGCAAAACACATGGTTAACTATCCTTTCTGGGTCTTAAGGTAATAAAATGGTTATGGGAAGAAGAGAATTATATTTAGTGACCTCCTACTGTGTGCTGGACTCTTTTAAGTATATTGTGACTTTTATTTCTAGAAACAATCTTATGGAAAAAGAAACTCTGGAAATCTATATAAGAAACTATATATGGTGGTTACTGACGGGGATGGGGAGAGGGTGAAAATTGAGAATATGAGGAACAGGAGTAGGAATAATGCTTTTCACTATATATATTTTCTATTTTTAACATTATTAAAGTAAAAAACAATCAGAATTTTAAAAAACCCTAAAGAACAAGAGGTCTATGAGGGAGAGATAGCAGAAAAAGGGGGGTGAGGAAGGTTCTAGATCACCATTGATTGCTGATGCAACTCACTGATTCCAGCATTAACCCAATTCTGGTCTATATATATATTTTGCCCTATTTTTTTTTTCTACTGGATTTTACCTGTATTTTTTAAACCCTCAAATTATATTCTTATTACTATTTTATATAGACAGTTATTTGTTTAGTTTTATATACGTTTACAACTTTATTTCCTCATTATTCTTTCTCACATCTCCTATTATCTTTCAGAGATCATTTTCATTCTTCTTGAAATATAACCTTTAGAAATTCCTTTAGTACAAGTCTCTCAGAGGTAAGCTCTCAGTTTTCGTATATATGGAAATGGCTTTATTTCATCCTTGTTCTTGAGAGCAGGCTAAGTTCTCTAGAAGATGCAGAGAGGAAGTTAAGGGTGCAAGATGTTTTTTAGGGAACAGTACCTGTGAAGGAATGAGAGTGGAAGCAGGACCCAGCAGAGAAATAAGTTGACTTGCCATGCATTTTCAGAAAAGCCTCTGCCAAACTGGTAGCTCTGGAGCAAATAAAGACCTTCAGAGGGTCTCATGTTGGGCCAATGGCCAGGCTTTCTTAGCCCACCTAACAATCCTGACTGCAGGCTGCCCCAGGAAGGGCATGACCTCAGATAAGGCAGCTCTCTGTAGCGGAAATGTATCTGCTAACCACACTCCCTGCAGCTGAGCAGCAAGTCTTTCTCTGAAGGGGATCTGGCAGGGCATCTCCATATCTACCACAACAGTTTCACAAGGTACAAAATTCTGGTTGAATAGTTTTCTTTTCTCCATATTTTTTATTATTTATTTATTTGCAGGAAAGATTCGCCCTGAGCTAACATCTGTTGTCAATCTTCCTCGTTGTTTTTTGCTCCTCAAAGCCCCAGTACATGGTTGTATATGCTAGCTGTAAGTCACTGTAGTTTTTCTATGTGAGCCACTGCCACAGCATGACAACTGAGAGACAGGTGGTATGGTTCCGTGACTGGGAAGCAAACCCGGGCTGCCAAAGGGGTGAGCGCCAAACTTGAACCACTAGGCCATCAGGGCTGGCTCTCTTCTTTCCATATTTTAAAGATAATATTATACTGTCTTCTGGCTTTCATTGTTATTGTTGAGAACTCTGCTGTCATTTTAACTGTTAGTCTTTTTTAGATGATCTGTCCTTTCCTTGAGACTGCTTTCAAGATTTTTGTCTTTGGTCTTCTACATTTTCACCAAAGTGTGGATTTCTTTTTATTTATCCTGCTAGGGGTATATAGTACCTCCTTGATCTGTGGATTCACATGTTTAGCAGTTTTGGAAAATTTGCAGCCATTATCTCTTTAAATATTGTCTCTCCTACATTCTCTCAATTCCCTCCTCCTGGAACTCTAATTAGACTCCTAATAGGCCTTCTCATTCTCTCCTCCATTTCTCTTAACATCACTTTCATATTTTCCTTATCTTTCTTGCTGCATTCTGTATAACTCTATTTACTCTTACATATACTAGTTTATTAAATTTATCTTCAAACAGCAGTCTAAACTGTCTCATATTTCAAGAATTCATCAATTTTCTATTTCAAAAATTGTTTCTAGACATCTAATTTTTTAAACAGCTATTACTTTTTCCAAGTAATTTCTTGTAGATTATCTTTGTGACTGTATCCGTTATTTCTACAAATATTACATACTTATCTATTCTATTGTTCAGTATATGACAATTTCAATATCCACAGTTCTGATCTAAGTTTGATGTTGTTATATCCAGTGACTCAATCACAGTGGCTTGTTTTCTCACGCGTTTGGTGGCATTATATTGTGAGCTATTTGGTTAATCAATCAGTGGGAATCCTGCAGGAAGAACATGCTTCTGCTGATTGCCAGGAGTTACAACCAACCTGCAAACCAACCTGCAACTTCAGCCTCTGACTCTGGCAATCTAGGCTTGCAAGGGATTTCCTGGCTTCCTTTCTCAACTTTCTATCTGGCCCAAGTCTCAATTTCCACCAACAGCTACCACACTTAGGCAACCCTTCCCCTCTCATCTGCCTCACAGCCCCTGCTTGACCAGCCCTAGATCCTTGTTGTGCTGTCTCCAATTCATAACTATTTTTGAAGCAGGGAACTCGTTGGAGATCTCCCCTCCATCATGTAAGATCTGTGATCATTCCAGATTTTATTGGTTCAGATTTTGTTGACTGTTCCTATTTAGACATATTGTCAGAAGTCATATTGTCAGAAGGAACTTGAGTGTATTTTATCATTTTCCTAACGTTCTACTTTGAGACAAACTTCTTAACTCTTTCTTTTGCAAACTTATAAAATATTAGTGAACTCGATGACCTTAACACAGTTTATAAAGTCACCGAAAGAATATCTGTATTCCCCAAAGGAAATAAAATAGATGATTTCATATTTGACACGATCAGGCAGGTGGTTAGTATCAACATAAAAAAAGGCTAGGTAGGGGCCGGCCTGGTGGTGCAAGCGGTTAAGTGTGCGCACTCCACTGTGGCGGCCCGGGGTTTGCCGGTTTGGATCCCGGGCGCACACCGACGCACTGCTTGGCAAGCCATGCTGTGGCGGCATCCCATATAGGGTGGAGGAAGATGGGCATGGATGTTAGCCCAGGGCCAGTCTTCCTCAGCAAAAAAAAAGAGGAGGATTGGCAGATGTTAGCACAGGGCTGATTTCCTCACCAAAAAAAAAAAAAAAAAAAAAGTTAGGTAAAGCAAAAAAATTACACATACAAAAATACATTTATTTTAATGTAAAACAGTTAATCATCTGATGGAAAGTCAAGGCCTTTTCTTTGATTTTGGTCTGCTAATTAGTATTCCAGTTTTTCTTACATGCTACAAGTTTATTCATCATCCATGATTTCCAGTTTCTATTTCTTTAAAGTGAACAGAAAACTCAAATACTTATAAAGCAATCTAAGTGCAAAATTCTAGATTTTCACAATCTCCTCAACTCAGTCTTGGACAGTTCATCTTGCCCATACTAACTTCAATAACTTAAAAAAAAAACCAACCTGAGTCTTTCCAATCAACCAACTTAGCAATCAACTTAGTTTTCATGAAAACAATGCTTTCTTTTCCAACCCATACTTCATTGGTTTACCTAATATGTAATTCAATTCTATATTAAAGTAACACACACTACCTTCATAAACAGGTTTTAGAATAAACATAATAAATTTAAAATACACATAATAAACACCATTAACACATAACTCTACTGGTAAGCAAGAAAAGTATGCAAGTATTCTAGAAAATAGCCTTCTAGCCCAAGTATCCAACATGCATTGGTCACCAGTTTATTTTATAGAGGTCCTGTGAAGTATCCTCTAACCTAGTAAGCCAGGTCGTCTGAAAAGTCAGTTATTTTGAGCATAACTGATATCTGTTTATTGCACTCTCTAATCTCCGAAGAAGCCCAGGTCTCACCTCCTGGTTCTACCTCTGACAGAAAGGTGTTCAGATAAGGACCAAGAAAAAAAATGGAGTCCTCAGAGAGGACAAATAAGCCACTGTACCAAGAGATGGACACTTCGTGGGAGGGGGAAAAGAACTGTAAAGGACTGGGTGAAAACTCGAACAATCCTCTTTCTCTTTTTTCCCTTGTCGACGTCTCTTCCACTGGAAAGGCTTACTAGAATTAGCGAGGGACCTGGGAGAAAGGAGGCATGGAAAAGGGTGGCCCATGAAGGGTCAGCTTTAGGCCTTAGGGAGAAGAGTTATTTTCAGATCTTCACTTGCTTCCTCCAATTATGGTGCAAGTGGTAAGCCTCAGATAGGGCCAAGACCAGAAGTAGACTTAGGACAAAAATTAATAAAGCAGGCCATTTGGCCTTTCTCTTGTTAAAAGCACAAGAGGAACTCCTCTAGACAGACAGATGGACACACACACACATATATATCCCTTTGAAATAAACAGCACTATAAGCAGCTAGTCAAGGATTTGGGCTTCAGAATTGTAGCCAACATTCACTTTCCATTAGATATGCAAAACATACTGTAAGGTTCACACAGGAACATGTATTTGCATGCACAGTGCTGTACCTGGTCGTAATTTTAAGACATCACTTATTTTTATTTTTTTCATAATTACCCTTTGGGATTAAAGTCCTATATTTTATTTGAGGGTAAAGATGACAAAACATTTATCTAAGAAATTGTTCAAGTGATTATCTGATCACTTTTAAACTTTAGGACCTCAGGCAAGTTTTTCCTACTCAACTTATAAAGAGACATATTTTAACTTGCCTATGAAGAATTCTCATTGGAAGTGCTAGAAAAATAAATGTATTCTTCTAAATTAATCCTTGTAAACTTACTAAACAGCTCTGTATTTTTAGCCATAGTATAATCAATATCATATTCTTAAAGGTGTTTTCACTAGGTTTCTCTGTATTTTGTGTGTGTGTGTGTGAGGAAGATCAGCCCTGAGCTAACATCTGATGCCAATCCTCCTCTACTTTATATGGGACACCACCACAGCATGGCTTGACAAGCGGTGCGTCGGTGTGCGCCCAGGATCCGAACCTGCGAACCCTGGGCCGCTGAAGCAGAGCGCGCACACTTAACCGGTACACCACCAGGCTGGCTCCTTCTCTGTATTTTTTAAAGGAGCAAAAGACAGAACTCATAAAATAATTGTACTTTAATCACAGAATTATCTGATTTCCATATTTATTTTCTTCAACTAGGCCATGATGTTGCTTCCTCAGCAACTATCAATATACAATGGTAGATAAGTAATAAAAGGTTGTTGCATTATCGAACGAGTTTTATAAAGGAAGGGAAAAAATAAACTGTGGTTTATAAAAGTTAAGTTTCTAGACTCATTTGATATTAGACCTGAGAAGAACCTTAGAGATTATTCAATACAATTCTCTAATCTTAGAGGTGAAGAAATTATCTCATCTATTGAGTGACTAGTCTAAAGGTACAAAACTATTCATAGATACAGCCAGGACTAGAATGTGTCTCCCAAATACTCATACCAGCATTTTTTGCATAAGAAGAGGTGTAAAGTAATGGTAAGATTGTAGGCTTTGGAAGCAGAAAGACAATTCACGTTCTAGCTTTATCACTTAACGGTATGAATTTGGATAAGTTGTATAATTATACGAGACTCAGTTTTCTCATTCGTAAAATTGAGTACACTCTAACTTACTGGGCTATTGTGAGAATTAAATGAGATAAAGTGTATAAATTGGCCAAGTACCAGACCTGGGGCATAGTAAATACTTAGTAACTAGTAGCTTCTTTGATTATTACATTACATTGCTTCTCTTTTACTATTCCCATAAACTACTGCAGTTATTTCCTTAAATTGGTGTGGTGATGACTTCAAAGACTATTGGAAATAAGATTTATTGGCATGACTTTATTATAGTGATGTAATAGAATTTATTTTTATTTATTATAGTGATATAATAGTACTAGCTTGTATTCAATGTTTTTAATACCATTATGCACTAGAGTAAAATGATGATCCTCAAAAGTAGTAATGAGAATGAAACAGTGACAATTTACACGGGACAGAAAAATGCCGTAAATCACCAACCACTGTTAAGAAAGAATTTTTGAAGGTGATATACAATAACGCTTGCTGTAGATCAGGGGTTGGCAAACTACAGACTGCAGACCAAATTTGCCACAATTCTGTTTTTGTAAATAAAACTTTATTAGAACACTTCCATTTGTTTACATATTGTCTATGGTTGCTTTTGTATTACACTGGCAGAGTTGAGTAGTAGTCGCAACAAAAACGATATGGCCCGCAAAGCCTAAAATATTTACTATCTGACCTTTTACAGAAAGTTTCCTGTGCCCTACTGTAGATTATGGCGAGTACATTGAATTTTTTCCTAAAAACGTGTAAACTATTTGTATACCAGATATACCTGCAGTTAAGACTCAAATCGAACTCATGGCTTAGGCTATTCTATTTAACAGAGGCCAGAATAACAGCAACTTTCATGTTTTAATACATTTATCCAAAAGGGCTGTTGGACAGCATTTTACAACCTGTACATAATAGTATAAATAAATTCCTATAAATTTAATATTCTATATTTCTATAATATTTTCCTATAAAACAAGAAATTTACAATATTTTTTCAGGGAATTCTTAGTCTTTTACTTTACTACAGACACTAAGCAATTTTGAGGAAAAATTAATTTGGTGCTAGAAGTCACAGGCAGGACATTTACCACTTTAAAGATTGCAGGAAAAAAAGATAGTAGAACTATATATTTATACAGAATTACTCACTGTCGCTAATGTTGGAAGTGTAAAACATACCCATTTCCCTAATGGTCCTTTCATAAACAATGATGATTCCTTTTGGAATTGCCTGGTAAAGGGAAGCACTCTTATCAGAAAATGAAGCTAAAACCATAAGTTAGATTTGACATTATTCTGCTATTTTTGTATTTTTCTGAATCGAGACTAGATAAACAACAGATGGGTTGCCTTGTGTGGCTGAAAGAATACAAATAATGTTATTTTTGTTTTCTATAAAAATAATTTTTTTTAGAATTCTACAAATGGCTCTAATGTGAATTTGATAGTCTTAGCCAAGCTGCCTATATTATGGTAACACATTTCTATTATAGAAACACTGGTTCTAGTATTAAAATTCCTTGGGACATATAGCACTGGATTAGATGGATGAAAGAGATGAAAAAAATCAAGGGGTACTTTAGGAAAGGAAACTTGTTCTCTTGAAAATTAATTTAAAAGAAAAAAATTATGACTCTAGTACAGAATATAAGGATAATCCTTTTTCAAACTTCAAGAATTATGTACTCGTAACAACAGAATTTAATACTGTAATTTTTCTTTGTGCAAGGCACTCTAGTAAGAGGTTTAAATTTATTACTGTTTAATCTTCATAGCCACCCGTGAGGTAGATATTACTGTATTTAATATATTATTTTCTGCATTCTACATGAGGAAACTGAGGCTCAGAATGTTAGATACAGGACGTAAACCTAGCCTGTCTGACTTTAAAGCCCATGTTTTTAACCAATATGTTATATTCAAATGGTTTTCTAGAAATATCAACAACCTGTGAGACTTATAACTCTTTCATAAAATGCTTTCAATCTCTTAGAAGGCACTAAATAGATGGAATTACTTTAAAAAAAAAAAAAGAAAAAACCCAAGTACCTGGAAAATTACTAATATATTATTTAAATAATACATCAGGTGAAAATATATTCTAGGAATAAACTTTATTGATTTTAAACTGTAAAATATACATTATCCTGACATCTCAGGTTATATTTCATAATTAATTGTAAATTGAGGAATTAAACATTACTTTCTCAAGTATTATTTAATACACATTTTAAAAAAGTGTTCTTGCTAAAAGCAGTTTTGGTATAAAGTATTTTAAAATCTAAGCAGTTAATTTCGTTTTTCAGCAAGGACACTCATTTTAAATATTTTTAAATACTTTATACAAGCCCACTTTTCTTAAATCATAGACTTAAATACATGCAATTTGCATTAAATCCAATTGGTATTTTGGAAAAAAAAGTGATCAACTACTTCACAAACTGATTTTTCAAATACTTGAAAGCTTCAGTAATATGAGAAATGACTGTAAAGCAACCTCACTGATTTTTAAGCAAACATATTCAAATATTATGTTCTCTAAATCACTTGAGAAGGCTACTCTAAGGATAATATCATTGCTTAATACATTTTAAAAACTCATTAGGAATTATCATCAGAGCCTGCTAAGTATTCTTTTAGGCATGCTCAGTGATAGCAAATCTTGTTCAATTATGTGTGGATATTACTTTAAATAGGAATTTAGTATCTCCAGCACTCAATTCACAAGCTGTATAAGATTCCTCTAAAGTAAGATTTTGAATGAAAACTAATATTAAAATTCTAATATTTGAATATTAAAAAATCATAAAGTAGGACAAATATTATATGATTCCACTTATATGAGGTACCTAGAGCAGTCAAATTCAGAGACACAAAGTAGAATGATGGTTGCCAGAGGCTGGGAAGCAGGGAGGACGGAGGAGTTATTGATTAATGGGTATAGAGTTTCAGTTTGGGAAGCTTAAAGTTTCTGGAGATAGATGGTGGTGATAGTTGCACAACACTGTGAATGTACTTAATGCTACAGAACTGTACACTTAAAAATGGTCAAAATGGTAAATTTTATATTACCATTTATAATGAACACCTTATCACAATTCAAAAAAACAAAAAACATCCAGGTAGCTGGCCCTATTGTTTGTCAGTGGGCTATAGTTTGGGTGGGCTATAGTTGGCTGACCCCTAAGCTAATGTGACTCTGTGTCAGACATATTATTTCTTTCTCTTTCAACTTCCTCCCTTCAGAGTGGAATGAAGTCATACTATCTATTTCATAAGGTTGTTGTGGATATCAAATGAGATCACAGATTTTACCCACAATGAAATCTGTATAAATAATAACAGTTCATATTTATGGTACTTTATCTTTTTTGAATAAGCCAGATGTAACTCAACACCTATTACTTAATGAAGATTGAAAAGCAAAAGCGTCACAAGGGAATTCATGAATTTATACACAGAATAAACCTTTAATCATACCTGCACTATCTTCCAGAACAGCATCTGAACTATAATGCTGAAGGAAAAGGTTAATACTAATTCTGGAAAAAACAAAACAAAACAAAACACCACCACATTGCCGGAAATTAAAAACCAATGCACGTACCTGAGCGCTATTAATCCATGAGGTGTTAGTGTGAAAAACGTTCCCTTCCATTAGGTTTGGGAAAACTTTTCTATGAAAAAAAAATGAGACCAGAGATTCCCCAACTTGAATTAATAAAACATTCTCAAAAAAAAAAAAAAAAAAAAACCAGGGGCCGGCCTGGTGGCATAGTGCTTAAGTTTGCGTGTTCCGCTTCAGTGGCCCAGGGTTCACAGGTTCAAATCCCAGGCACAGACCAATGTACCACTCGTCAAGCCATGCTATGGCGGCATCCCACATGCAAAATAGAGGAAGACGGGCACAGATGTTAGCTCAGAGCCAATCTTCCTCAGCTAAAAAAGAGGAAGATTGGCAACAGATGTTAGCTCAAGGCCAATCTTCCTCACCAAAAAAAAAAAAAAAATGATAAAGTTGCTTGGAGCCAAGTATGGGAAACTGAATGAGTGACCAACCTCGGTAATAATGGTTTTTTGTTAAATGACTGTTAAATGCACTTTAAAAATCAGGAAATATTGAGAATGTATGAGTTAACCTTTCAAGAATCTAAAAAAACCAAAGTAATTATAAAGAAAAGCAGTAGGGAGAAAATAAGCACAGAAGTAACAGAATTAAAAAGATAATCCTCTAGCAAGATTGATCAAGGGGGGAAAAAAGAGAACATACATTAGGAACCAAAAAAGGAAATGGTAACAATTAAAAAAAAAAAGAGGAAGAATAACCTTATACTAATGTATTTGAAAAGTTAGATGAAATAATTTTCTAGAAAAATGTAAATTACCAAAAATGCCTCAAGAAGGAATAAAAGGCCTGAATAAAACAATTTCTATTAAAGAAATTGAAGTGGTAGTTTGAAAAACCTAGTATCTTCCACAATTTCTCTGTCCTTATTCAAAGAAACCATAACAGACAGTTTTTACAGGAGGATATACCAACCTTTTCAAAGAGGAGACGGCTCCTATTTATTGTAAAAACTGCTTCAGACAATAGGAAAAAAATCTCACTTTATAAAGTTATTATAACCCAAACAGCACAAGGATAGTACAAGAAAAAAAAATTATCACAATCTGTCTCACTCATAAGTATTAATGCAAAAATCTTAAAACATAAGAATTGGGAAGCAAGCAAGGGAAACATTTGTCCTTATTTGCAGACAATAGGACTACTACAAAGAATAACTAAGAGAATCTATACACAATTAGAACTAACAAAAGTTCAGCAAGGGTGCTCAACATAAGACCAATATACAAAAATCAATCAATGGCATTCTTGTACACCAGCAACAACCAATTTAAAAATGTAATAGAGGGCCGGCCCCATGGCTTAGCGGTTAAGTGCACACGCTCCGCTACTGGCGGCCCGGGTTCAGATCCTGGGCGTGCACCGAGGTACCGCTTCTCCGGCCATGCTGAGGCCGCGTCCCACATACAGCAACTAGAAGGATGTGCAACTATGACATACAACTACCTACTGGGGCTTTGGGGAAAAAAAAGGAGGAGGACTGGCAATAGATGTTAGCTCAGAGCCGGTCTTCCTCAGCAAAAAGAGGAGGATTAGCACGGATGTTAGGTCAGGGCTGATCTTCCTCACACAAAAAAAATAAATAAAAATAAAAAAAATAAAAATGTAATAGAGAAAAGATCCCCTTCACAATTGCAACAAAAACTATAAGGTACCTAACATCAAATGAATGAATAAATACATAAACAAACAAAAATATTAAAACTCAGTATTACAAAGATGGCAATTTTCCTGAGATTCATTTAAAATAAAAAACAAATTCAATCAAAATCCCAACGGTGTTTTTCATGGAGAAACTGATTCTAAAATTCATACAGAAAAGTGTGAAGAATGGTTAAAATAATTTTGAAGAAGAACAAGGTAGGGGCAATGTGGAATGGACACATGATTATACAAACAGACCAATGGAACAAAAGAGAGAGCCTAAAAATGGAACTTGTTTATGATAGAGGATGCATTACAATTCAGATAGGCTATTTGATAAATGGTGCAGAAAGCATACTGCTTATTCATATGGAAAAACAAAATCATGTTACTCATAACATAGACAAAAATAAATTTCAAGGGATTAGAGATTGGAATCAAAAAATCAAAATTTAAAAACTGCTAGAGGGCCAGCCCCATGGCTTGGCAGTTAAGTGCGCGCGCTCTGCTGCTGGTGGCCCGGGTTTGGATCCCGGGCGCACACCGACGCACTGCTTCTCCGGCCATGCTGAGGCTGCGTCCCACATACAGCAACTAGAAGGCTGTGCAACTATGACATACAACTATCTACTGGGGCTTTGGGGGAAAAAATAAATAAATAAAAATTAAAAAAAAAAAAACTGCTAGAAAAAATATGGCAGACCATTTTTATGACTTTAGAGGCAGGGAAGGATTTCTTAAAACACAAAAGGCAAAGAAAACACAAAGTGAGAAGACAAATGACAGAACAGGATAATATATCTGCAATGCAAATAATTGACAAAGAATTGATACCAAGAATATTTCAACAACAACAATAATAACAAAAGGCAAATAACCTAACAGAGCAAAGGACAAAGGAACAAAGTCAAATCACAGAAGAGAAACCCCAAATGGCCAACAAACATATGAAACATGTTCAACCTTATGAATACTAGGGGAAATAAAAGTAATTTTTATTATTCTATTACTATAGTAATTATAGAATAGATAGTGTTTCAAAGATTGGCAAAAACCTAAAAGCAGGAGAACCCCAAGATGGGAACAAATGGGAAACTCACACTCTGCTGCAAGTGTAATTTAAAATAACCACTTGAGTTGAAGATGTCTATATCTTATAATGCAATAATTTCTCTTTTTGATATATACCCATGGAAATTCCTGGCATGTGCAAGTAAGACAGGTATTACAAGAATGTTCATTGCAAAATGGTTTATAATAGCAAAAAAAAACCTGGAAACAACTATAAGTCCAACAGAATAATGAGTGAATAAATTGCAGTCTATTTATACATTAGACTACTGAAGTTAAAATGAACAATTAGTGGTACACATATCAACAAGTATATACTCAAAAACATAAAATTGAGTGAAAAAAGCAAGCTACAGAATGATCTCACTTATATAGATTTTTAAAACTTGCAAAACAGCAAGTTTTATAGCTACATAAATATTCAGCCACAGTATAAAAGACTGAGAAGAATGATAAATATCATATTTATGAGAAGGGTTACCTCTGCAGAAGGAGAAGGAAAGGAAATGGGAATACAGAAGGGAACAGAGGGGGGGCATCAACTGTGTCCTTAATGATAGATAGCCAGCCAGCCAGCTGGCCAGACACGACATAATATTATGATTTCAAGATAGTCGGGTTGTGAGTACATGGATGTTTGTTACATTATTTTCTATACTTCTACATATTTAAAATATTTTATAATGTAAACTTCCTTTAAAGGAAACACATTTAAAAAAATAATCTAGAGCTACAATATTAACATAAACACACCTCAAAAACTAAATGTTAAGTTAAGAAAATCAAGTTACAGAAACAGATATATAGTGTATCATTTACTTACTTGTAAAAATTTTTTCATAACTACATACATAGTAGTAATTGTCTAGACTTTCATGGGAATGATATACTCCAAATTCAGGATGATGGTTACCTCCTGGGTAGGGAATAAGAGAAACAGGACTGGGGAAGGATACACAGGGAGCTTCAGCCAAATCTGTAATATGATTTCTTTTAAAAATCTGAAACAAACATGGCATTTGCTAAAGCTTGGTGTTGGATGGTTTAAAAAATATATATATATTTATATGTATATATGTATTTATGTGTGTGTATATATATGTGTATGTGTAAAGAACAATTAACAGCAGCAGAAACGATCATGAAGAAAACAAATAATAAAGCTAAGATTTCAGCACTTATTACATAGCAGGCACTCTTCTAAGTGTTTTGCATGTATACCCCTAAAAGCAAACCTAGAAGGTAGATTCTATCGCTATTTATATCTAATGCTATTACTATTTTAGTGCTATTAGATTCTATTACTCATTTTACAGATGAAGAACTTAAGCAGAGAGAGGTGAAGTTGGTTTAAGGTTATAAAGCTAGTAAATAATGAAAGTAAGATATGAAGCCAGGATTCCTGCTCCAGAGTTTACAGTTTAGTAGCTATGTTATTGTTATTATATCCTTCTCTATCCTGTTCGGTATGTTGGAAATCCAACATTATTTCTGTATGCTGGAAATAAAAAACACTTTTAGCCTATGACTAAAAGTGTTATTTAGCCTATGACTAAAAGTACCGTTATCATTTCTTAAAAATATCTCTTCTTCTCTATCTATACAGCCACATTCCCAATGTTATCATCTACCAACCTATAGAATATGCATTCAAAAAATATGAAAAAAAGTTCTGCTTTCAAAGAGTTCACTGTCTAGTAGGGGAAAGAGACCAAGTAAACCAGTTATCGATAACACATAAGGACTTTAATAAAGGCATTTAAAAGATATTAGCAAAACGTAAGGGTTGGGGGAGATGAAAGGGTGGCTGGTGCACTTTGAGAATAGGAAACCTGGAACATGATGAACAGGAGACAGCAAATGGAGACAACTCTTTCAAGAAAACTTGTCTTAAAAGGAAGAAGAGAGGGTAATAGCTAGGGGCATAGCTTCTAGAGAAGGTTTTAAGATGAGAGAGAAATACTTAGCATGAACTCCTCTGAACTACTTTACTTGTTCCACTCCTCTCTTAGGACTATATCCCAGCTGAGTGTGAGCAAGCCACTTAACATTCGAGATAGATGTTTAAGAACTCTAAATTACAGAGGGAACCTGAATAAAGGATCTCTAAAGTTCTTTCTAGATCTAAAATTCTATGATTCTATGACTATGATTATGATTATCTGATCTCTTTAAACTCAAAGGTAGATCACCAAATATTCAGTATGCAAAAAAGAAAAACCAAGACCAATTAAGAGATGGACTAGTTTGTACAACTGCATTCTATTATTTTCGGAAAATTGTTAAAAAACAATTAATTCCTATTCTGAACATCAGTAAAATTTCCACAAAAAGAGTGCCTTTTTACCAGAGTTGGTCAAGTACTTCTTCCCCTCAAACCTGCAGACTTCTAAAGAATCAACAAGCAACTGTTTTGTGATAACAGAAGTAAATTGCTCAAAAGCCCATAGCTTAGACTTGTAAAAGTCATCTTTTAAAAGGAAGATGTTTATAGAAACGTGTATGACATTCTTATTACAAAAAAATATATATGTTTTATATATATTATTTATATATATATAAAAAATATATTTGTTCATTATTCTCACTTTAAAATTTTAATGTACAAGTTGGAGGTTCACAAAGAGTTTTAAAAGAACCCAGCTGAGATCAGCTCTTTATAGTAATACACCTTCTTTTCACTATTACACATGCTGAAATTTAGAACAAGGTTTCCCTTACCTGATATGGACACGGAATGTGATATTCTCTACAGCGTTCTTGTATCCATGTTGTTTCCCAGATGCCACGGTAAGCTTGCTCATAAAAGTAGCATCCAATTACAACCAAGAGTGGTACGAGATAAAGAATGCTGAAAACGCCAATCCGGATCATAAACTTCACCAATTTATCTTGGTTCTCCTTTTCTAATGGAATCTCAATTCGAACTCTGTTCAGGGATATAATGCCAGCTAAGAGAAGTGAAACCCCAACTACCACATATAGGCAGAGGGGTGCAAGAACAAAGTATCTCAATGCATCAACATCGTAGAGGCCAACAAAACACACGCCACTGATATTGTCACCTTCAATTTTATTCATCGCTAAAAGGACGATAGTTAGAGTTCCAGGGATGCCCCATGCACTGGCGTGAAACAGCAATGCTTTCTTTTCAATAGCTTCACTACCCCACTTTGGCACAGCTGCCAAGAACCATGTGATGGTAAGAATTACCCACCAAACGCTGCCAGCCATAGTAAAAAAATAGAGTACCATAAAAAGCATGGTACAGGCTTTATTATGAGATCCTTGTGTCACTGTGGAAGCCTTATACTGTGCAGGGCTAGATGCATTGCAGGCTACTCGGTCCTCAAGCAAAAAACCAATGAAGAAAATTAATGATACCATCATGTAGCAGACTGCATAAAATATAATAGGTCTTTCAGGATAACGGAATCTTGTGACATCAATCAAAAAAGTTAAAAAAGTAAACAACGTGGCAGAGAGGCAAATGATTGAAATCAATCCTATGAAATATCGAGCAAATGAAAGTTCTTCTCTCCTAAAGTACATATTTGGACAAGGAGGTGAACAATCACGCACGTGCAAAAAAGAATAACCAAGATCAGGATCAATTTTCAACTCTCGGGGACACCAAAAACCATAGTCCCTCTGCACTGCCACCAGGGCTCCTTCAGTAGGATCTCCAGCTAAATTCAGATCCACAAGTCGAGGATACGGCTCATCACAATCTGGGAACCTATAAAATACAAGATGAGAACCATCTTTACTTATAGGGAAATCTACTGCCATCTAACAATTTGGATTTCCAAATTTAGCACCTGTGATCTTATTTATTCTTATGTCCTTGGAGCATATTACAATAAATAGGAATAAAGTAAATGGTAATATCTTCTGTGTGGGCCATACAATTAGATTTTCCATAGTTGACAAAAAAAATGATATGGTTTTATACTTAATTTTGTTTTGGCTTCAAAAACAGTACTCTTTATTAAACAGTCAAGCATAGCCCTCAATAAATAACAGTGTATAAATAAACTATTTAGGACACAAAGTTTAGAGTAAGATTTCAAAATACAGATATATATAATAAATAAAATAAATAAGTATATAACTCAAAAAGAATAGTAGCTAAAAGTTACTTTTTTCTAACCTTTAACTACAGTACAGTCCTCAATTTATCTAGACTCAGAACTTACTCAAACATAAGAGTTAAAAATCTTCCCTAAATGCATGGCCCAAGGTGTTTTGAGTTAGACTAGCATTAAAAATCCTTAAAAGTGGCTTAGTTTTTAGATCTTTTCTTCCCATTTTACATTCACTCTCTGCTTATCATATTGATCAAGGGCCTTCTAAGGTCTCTAAAGTCAACCAGTGCTTTCCTACCATCCTTAATTTCTCTCCAATCCATTGCATTCTCTAATTCAGTTTTTCTCAAACTCTGCTGTGCATGAGAAAAACTTAAAGTCATTTTAAAATGCAAATTCTTGCTCCCCACCACCACAAATCTTATTTCAGTATGCCTGTGTTACGGCCCAAGAAATCTGCATTTTAACAATCTTCCAGAAGGACACGATCCACAGACTTCAGAAAGCATCATACATAGCCTCAGGACAAAGAAAACAGGGTTGTGTTGCAGATATACTTACATGACTAAGGATACCATTCTCACAAATTTCCTGCGTCTTCAATTTTCTTGCCAGTATTAGTTTCTAAGCCTTCAGACTCCCACTAACTAGATATTTACTAGTTTATGGGCATCACATGTTTCCAAGAAACTATCATTGATATTAAGTTTGCCAAATACATGCATAACTTTTATGCTATAGCTCATTAATCTTTTATTTTCTGATACAAACCATTTTCTTCACAGGGCTTGGAATTATAAAGCCAAATGACAGAAATTTACTGTATTCAGGCATTTATTGGAATCCTGCAGTATGCCAGGGGTTTAAAATAAAAAGATAAACCAGGATCTCTATCCTTGAGTCTAAAAGGAGATACAAACTTGTAAACACAACACAAAATACAGCTGTGTGATACATGAAGCAATCAATATCTATATATAGTATAAAAATGATATAGAGAAGGATTAATTATTTCAGGGCAAGAGGTTATGAAAGACTTCACAGAGTAGGTCCCTCAACACAGGATTTGAATCAGTATTTGCCAGTAATAGCAGTATGCCAATCAGTATTCTACTAAGAAATACAAGCAAAGGCATAGATGTTTGAACAGGGTTTGTTTAGTATTGCTGAGGCATGAAGTGTGCATGACTTGTGACAGGAGATGAGGTTGGAGAGGTAAGTACATTGCAGAAGTATGTGTACATATTGTGTGTACGTATGTATGTATATATAACCATTGATATAAAATTTAAAACCATGCAAAGTAATATATATTTTTATGGATATATTTGTATATCCAACTGGCAATTCAAAATATACACATCCTTCACTCTTTAACCCTTCCAAAACCAAACTCTTGATTTCCACTCCTTAGCTTTCTCTCTACAAGTGGTAATTCCATTCTTCTAGTGGCTCAGGCCAAAAACCTTGGGGTCATCCATGATGTCCTTTCTCTCTAACACAGACCTCACAATCTACCAGCAAATACTGTCATTCTACTTTGTGATATATCCAGAACCTGCCCACTTCTCATTTCCTCCACTGCTGTCGCCCAGTTTGAGCCATGAGTACCTCTTCCCTAGACTTTTGGAGTGACTTCCAAGTGATCTCCATTTTCACACAGCAGCCAGAGTGATCCTTTAAAGACATGCCACTCGTGTGCTCGTGTTCATGTCTCTTCTGCTCAAAGTTCTTTAATGGTTTCTCTTCTCACTCAGCGTCAAATCCAAACGCCATTCCAGAGCTACAAAGACCCCATTCCCAGTACTTTTCTGAACTTATTTCCTTCCATTCACCCTCACTCACTTGCTCCAGCCTCTTTGGTCTCCTGTTGTTCTTTGAATATACCAAGTATGATTCCACTTCACAGCCTCTGCACTTGCTGCTCTGTTTCCTCTGCCTGGATTGTTATTCCCTAGATATCTGCATTATTTGTTCTCTCACTTCACTTAGGTCCCTGTTCCAATGCCTCTTTATCAAAGACATCCTTCCCCAATGTCTCCATAGAAAATAGTTTTTCTGCTTCCCTGTACTATATCACTATCACCTAACCCTACTCTTTCTTATTATTAGCATTCATTACTATCTGACATTATCTATTTATTTATCTCGCACCAATACCACTAGAACTTTAGCTCCATAAAAACAGAGACTACATTTTGTTCATTGCTCATATTCAGCATCTAGAATAGTGCCTAGCATACAGAAGACAACCAATTAATATTTGTTGAATTAATGATTATTGAGTAAATATACTCATACAGCCCTAACCCAAGTCGTTAGAAAGATGACTATGGGCAGTACAGAAGACAGATTTGAGCTAGGCAAAAATGGGAGCAGAGATATCAGCTGAGCCAGAACTAAAACCAGATAAGGCAGTGAGAATGAGACAGATATGAAATTAGTTAGATAAAAGCAAAAGGATTTACAACTGATTGGATGTGGGAGCTAAAGTCAATGAAGCAGGAAGATAACTTCCAGGTAATAAAAAAAATGAGCAAGGAATAAAATCAATTTGAGATACACTGAAACCAAAGTATCTGAGACAAATTCAGGCTAGGGTTTCCAATGGCTGCTGGCTATGCAAATTTGGAATTTAGCAGGAAGATGTCAAGGCTACAGAATTAGATTTAGGAGTCATCAGTATATGAATAAGAGTTAAAATCAGTATGATGAGATTATCCAGGGAAAGCATGTAGAGTCAAAGAGAACAGGAACAGAACTCTGGGAAGCACCAGTATTCAAGGAGCAGAAAAAGGAAGAAGATCCAAGAAAAGAAACTGTGAAGCATTGGTCTGAGATGCAGCAGACCACAATATGGCCTAACTGATTTTCAGGAAAGGAGGACAGGCTAAGGTTGAGGGGAATAGGGGTCAAATGTAGTATAAAGGTGAAATATGGGTTTGAAGTGAGTGATATAGATCTGGTATAGGTGCCGAGGGGAATGAAAGGAAATTTTCCTGTTGACCAAATTAGAAACTGACCAAAGACAAACAGCAAATAGAACTGCTATGGTTTGAATCATTAAATATACAGCATAATTAATTTGTAAGAAATTAGCTAAATCAATCCGCTTGGAGATCTGAACAAGTACAGTAGAAGGAACGAGTTGAAATTGCTAGCAAAGGTGTTATGTCAAGTGATAAACCATAGAGCTTAAGCTAAGTAAGGAAACAAAGGAAATTAGGAAGGGCCTATTGTAGGGGGGTAACCCCAAGTCTGAGGCGTCCATGAAGGTGAAGAACAGGTACAGTAGGAACAAAGATATGAGAGATGTGGAAGAATAAAAGGTTGTTATGAAAGATCAGTTTGGCAGAATTGAAGATTTCAGAGTTAGGCAATCACAGGCAAGAGTGAGGACATAAAACAGACCTAATCCTATCAAAATAAATAAATAAATAAAGATCATAATGAGATTTCTATACTTGTATATAAACTATTAAAATAAAAAGACCACTAAACAATGGGAGTTAGACACAAGAAGCAAAAAATAAGGTTCCTGCACAGGCAATTCATAACTGTTGTAAACACCAAGAAATTTACAGACTTCTAAAAGAGAGACTATAAACACTATCAAGTGTTTGGGGAGAGAGTGGATGAATGATTAGATGGGGAGAGATAAGAGAATAGGTTAAACAGGTGGGAAAAAGAGCAGACAAATATAAGAAAGTAAAATATCAGTGAATTGACCACAAGAAACTAATATATGCTGTATTTCTTAAGTTTATCCATCTGTCAAATGAGAGTAACAACACCTGCTTTTTACCTACCTCCAAGGGCTATTGTCAGATGATAAACAAAATTAATTTTAAACATGAAGGAGAAAAGAATGTTCAGTGCAGTATTGCTTATAACAGCAAAAACCTGGAAATAATGTAATGACCATCAATAGGGGATGGCTAAATAATTACAGGATATTAATATAACTGGCCATTATATAGCAATTAAAAGGAATGAACCAGACCTACATATAGAAACATAGATACGTGTAAAAAAAATTTAATGTTGTTTATGGGGTATGTATATATGTAGTAAGACTATAAAAACAAACATAGGAATGATTAACAACAAACTCAACATAATGATTACCTCATCTCTGGGGAGGAAAGAATGGAATGAAATCAAGATGAGTACCAAGGAAAGAACCTTAACTCTATCTGTATTGTTTTATCTCTTAAAAAAAAAAATCTGAGGCAAATATTGCAAAATGTTAAGACTGGACAAAGCTAGATAATAATAGGTACATATGTATTCATCTAATTATTCTCTATCCTTAATACAAAAAAGGCACATTTTTATAGAAGAAATACAGTATTAATACTATATACATTATTACTACTAATAATGTTCTCTCATACAAATTTATAAGACTGTCTAGTAAAAATCCTCAAACCTTGAGGAAATGCTTAAAATCTATACATTTGAAAAGCATCTGACATTTTCAGGGTCTGGTATGTTAATACATGACAGAAAAAGAGAACTGACAGAACTACTTTAGTCATTAACACATTTAAATCATAAAGATATTTAATTCCCATTAAAATATCATTAAAGATATTTAATGATGAAGCAATGAATGATTATTTTCTAATTTTTCATAAATGGCATTACTTTTATAACCAGAAAAGAAATTTTTAAGAGAGAAAAATCAACTGAATGTCTTGATTATGTTTTTCTTAATTTAATGCTTTTAAAAACTTCTTCATAGAAATGCTTTTCTTTTTCTACCTTTTTCATTTAGGGCTTCCAAATTCCTAAGGAAATGAATAATTCTGAGGCTGTGAAACTGCTGTTCAAAATTAAGACTAATATATATACTTCAAAAAAGCTTTTAAAAACTAATCAACTAGAAGACAAGTAATTTTAAATATACTGCAACATAAGCAATGATCCGTGAAAATCTAGGATTTTCCCACCTACTGCATTCCATATCTTCAGGCCAAGGAACACCAAACATCTCCATGAGCTTCGAACACTCGCTGTAAGCCCGCTGACACAGCCTACGACAAGGAAGTGTGACACGTCCATATTCCATACAAATAGGAGCATAGAGTGCACAAAGAAATGGCCGGAAATCCCGAGAACAATCCAGATTCACCATAGGGTGGAATGGCTAGGAAAAAGTTAAAATTGAATCATTAGAGAAAGAGTTGTATACAAGTTAAACCTTTCTATATATAATATTGCAATATTCTTTTTTTTCCACTTATAAAACATTCCTGAAGGTTTTTAAAAATTTCTGAAGGGGAGTTGTTGTTTTTGTTCTTAAACAAAACTCTCTTGGCCTTATCTCTGGAGTTCTGATTTGGTTAAGTCTGAGGTATATCCCAGAATCTATATTTATATTTTAATTGTCACAGGTGATATTAATGAAGAGGCAGGGCTGAGAACAACTAATAAAATATGATCCATTTTACATAGGAAAAAACACAACAGATATATGCCAAATGCTCAAAAGAGTGATTACTGCTTGGTGATAGGATTACAAGAGATTTTAATATTCTTCTTTTTATGTGTTTCAATTTCTACATTTTCTTCAGACATGCCAACAGGAGAGAAAAGACAACTGAAAGGAAAAGGGGAGGGAGGAGAGAAATTATATAATAGTTATTTTGAGAGTGGGAGGTAAGGAAGAGATCTCTCTCTCTCTCACATTTTCTTGTTCTTTTTACATTAAAAATAAATTTTATTTTATTTTATTTTGTGAGGAGACCAGCCCTGTGCTAACATCTGCTAATCTTCCTCTTTTTCTGCTGAGGAAGACTAGCCCTGGGCTAACATCCATGCCCATCTTCCTGCACCTTATATGGGACGCCTCCACAGCATGGCTTGCCAAGCAGTTCGTCGGTGCGCACCCGGGATCCGAACCGGCGAACCCCGGGCCGCCGCAGCGAAGCGCGCGCACTTAACTGCTTGCGCCACCGGCCAGGCCCTAAAAATAAATTTTAAAACAGAGTTCTTCCAACTTTAAAATCACATGATGTAAACAGAGCTAACACCGTAAGTTGATATTAAGGAAACAAAAAATAGTGGCTCCAAACATACATACTAAACTCATTATTATAACCACAGGAACAGATCAAATATCCCAAGAAACGTGCATCTGGGCTTTTAACTATCAAATATTTCTTCCACTTGTTTATATAATAGTTTCAGAGTCATTGCTGATTTTGAACTGATAACAGATATTCTCACCACCAGGTCTTTCTATTAAGTAAGAATCGATTTATTCCTACATTGATATATAATATTTTCCAGAGGCCTCCTATACATGATGCAGTCAGAAAACCAAGAGTCACTTAAAGAAACTGATGTCAAAGAAGTTAACTGTATAATGGATGTGATAACCGATATACAACAATATATGTAACAATAAACTATATGTGATGATAAACTATATGTAACTATCACTTCCAAATATGAAAGAGTAGTTTGTGTTAAACCAATGTTTCTATCAAGAACAACTTTAAAATACAGCAAAAAAGTTTAAAAATATCTATTTAAAGCTACTGGAGAAGTATTAAAGGCAAAGAACTAGAGGGACCAAGAGCCCAGAGAGCAGCAAAGCACAGAGAGGTGGAGTGATAAGTGCAGTCACTTTTCCAAGGAGGCATTTGTTGAATCTAGGCATAAGGCAAGAGGCTGAGAATCAAGCTTTGCATAGCCTGGTGCTAGAGAACTGAGAAGTCATCAGAGCTTTGGTGGGCTTGTGAGGCTACAGACAAAATTTGGAGATAGAGGTGAGAAGGGGAAGTGCCAAGGATTGAGCCTAACACATAGCCAGTTTTCCCTTCAAGATATTTGAAAATTCTGAAGCTGCACAGAGAAGGAGGCTAAGCAGCTAAGCAGAAAGCCTCTGAAAAGCAGAATGGAGATTCTGGCAATTTTATCAGGCTGAGGAAACATGAATTCAAGTTCAAGTCCTGCCAGGGGAACTGAACATACCAAACGCTCAACTGGAAGCCCCTGAATGTCTACACCCTAGTAGCAGGGGCAAATCAGAAGGAGGCAGAGACCTACCAAAACCGCAACACAGCCTCAACTCAGCTTAGTCCCTGACTGAATTAAGGTGATCTGCTCCCATTTATCTGCTAAGCAGAAGAAAGGGTGAACCTTCTCTGGAGTAACATAACATCATCTGAAATCTCACAATATTTTGTAATGTGTAAGTACTCAATAAAAAATTACTGGGCATTCCAAGAGACAGGACCATAAGACTGAAAAACCAAGAAAAAAACGTACAATGTTTTGGTAATCCAGCTATTGGACTTAACAGACAAGACTGTATATAACTACGATAAATATGTTCAAGAAAATAAAAGGTGAAGAATTTCAACAGAAAACTGGAATCTATTATAAAAGGAATCAAATGGAAATTCTATAATTGAAATATATAATCACTGAAATTAAGAACTCATTAGACATATTAGAAGATAGAACTGGCAAAATAGAAAACAAGGCAATAGCAAATATCCAAACAGAAGCACATAGACCAAAGATACTGAAAAATACAGAAAAGAGTATGAGAGACATGTAAAACAGATGAAAAAGTCAAAGATATGCATAATTGGAATCTCAAAAGGAGAGGAGAGAGAGAACGGGCAGAGGCATTATATAAAAAGTTGATGACTGAGGATTTTCCAAAACTGATTCAAGAAAACATTTCACAGATTCAAAAAGTTCTGCAAACCCTAAGAAGGATAAATACAAGAAAACCACATCTAGGCACATTTTATTTACTTTTTGTTGCAAACCAAAGAAAAATATCAAAAAGCAGCCAGTGGAAAAAAAGATATCCTACCTTCAACAGAGCAACAATAACATTCAGAGCTGACTTTGGAATATCAGAAAACAACCGAATAACTTATTTAAAGAGCTGCAAGAAAATAACTGTCCACCTATAATTCTACAGCTAGCAAAAATATTCTTTATAAATGAAGGCAAAGTAAAGACATTTTCAGACAGACAAAAATTGGAGAACATTAGTCACCACAAACCTGCACTAAAAGGAATGCTCAAGAGTTCTTTGGAAAAATGATCTAAGATGAAAATTCAAAAGAAATTAAGAGCAACAAAAGGGGTGAATATGTGAGAAAATACAAATGAATACATTCTGTACCAAAAAAAAAATAATGTCTTAAAATACATACAAAATACACAGAAATTAATATCTGTAATAATAAAAGGGAAAGATGGGGGGGTCAGAGGACCACTAATGGGGGAGTGGCTAAAGTAATTATTTTTATTAGAATATTATAAGTCAAAGGTATATATCATAATTTCTAGGCTAAACAATAAAAGAATGCACAACCAACAAGGTAATAAAGAGAGAAAATACAAAAGAAGGCAAGATAAGAGAAGAAAAAGAATGCAAAACAGTTTCGACAAATTGAAATCAAATAGTAAGACAGTAGATATTAACCCAAGTACATCAATAATTGCATTAGAAATAAGTGGACTAAAAACTCTAAGTAAAAGACTAATAAGATCATTGGACTAGGTAAAAACAAAAAGAGAGAAAAACACTATGCTGTTTACAAAGACACATTTTCAATATAAGGACACAGAGAGGTAAAAAGTAAAAAGGCAAACGATAAACAATGCAAGAACTAACCAAAAGAAAGAGCAGACTTTATGACAAGGAGTGTTCCCAGAGATAACGAAGGTCATTTCATACAGACAAAATCAAAGAATCAATTCACCAAGACTAAAAAGCAAATCTAAACATATATGCACCACTTAACATAGCTTCAAATTATTTTAATCAAAAACAGGACTAAAAGGGGAAATACACAAATCCACAATCAGAGTGAAAGACTGATACAGTACTCTTGATAAGTGACAGAGACAAAAATTCTATAAAAATATACAAAATCTAAACAAGACAATTACAAATTTGACCTAAATGACATATTTATAATCATGGCACCCAACAATGACTGGAACCTATGTAACATACACATGGAATCTTTACCAAAACTGCCTGTATTCCAGGTCCTAAAGCAAGCCACAACAAACTTCAAAGTACTAAAATCATTCAGAGAACGTTCTATGACTAAAATGGAATTAAGGTAAATATCAATTACAAAAAGAACCCTAGAAAATAACCAACTGTTTGGAAATTAGACAACAAACTTCTAAATAACCCATAATCAACAAATGAAAAATCATAATTGAAATTTAAATTGTACATATAATTATATATAATATATGTTATATTTATAAGAGAAATCTAATGTATATATATAGAAAAATAGTAAATACAATGTCAGCAAAAACTGTACTCAGAGGAAATTTATAACCTGATATGCATATATCAGAAAATTAGAAAGCATGAAAAAAAAACAATGTTCTAAGCTCCATCTCAAGAAGCTAGAAAGAGTGGCCAAACTTAGAAAAAGTATAAAAAAGGGAATAATAAGTAAAATAAAAGATAAAATCCCCTACAAATTATCAGATCAGGAATGAGAACTAGAAAAATAATACAGAATACTATAAATAATAAATTTGACAGGTTAGGATGAAATGAACAAATACCTTGGGGGAAAAAAATCACAATTTACCAAAATTCATAAAAGAAGAAATAAAAAACCTAGTCTTCTATCTATAAAGAAATTTAATCCATTATTAGAAACCATCCCAAAAAGAAAATTCCAAGCCAAGATGGTTTCCCTAGAAAAACTTTATCAAACATTTAAGGAAGAAGTTATAGCAATCATAAACAAACTCTTTCCAAAAAAGGAGCCTTTTCCAACTCATCTTATGAAAGCAGCATAATTTTTATAACAAAACCCAACAGGGACTATATAAGAAAGGAAAATTATACCTCATGACCATAGATGTAAAAACCATACCCCAATATTAGTAAATTAATCCAAAAATACATAAAAAAGAATAATATACAACTACCAAATGCAGTTTTTTTTCCAGGGACACAATGGTGATTAACATTTGAAAAATCAGTTAATGTAATTAGTGGCATTAACAGAAAAAGGGGGGAAAAATCACATCATTCAACAGATGCATTAAAGCATTTGATGAAATGCAACACCCATTTATTACAAAACCTCTTAGCAGATTAAGAGGGAAATTTCCTTAATCTCATAGAAAGTATATATATCAAACCACAGCAAACATCACACTCGGTAGTAAATTATTGAAAGCTTCCCCTGAGATCAAAGATGAGGCAAAAATGTCTGTTATCACCACCCTATTAAAGATTGTATTGAAAGTCCACACCAGGGCAATAAGAAAACAAAAAGGAATAAAAAGTAAAAGGATTAGAAAGAAAGAAATATACGAAATAAAAGGTGTACAGATTGGAAAGAAACAAACTATCATTATTCACAGATGACGTGTTCCAGTTACCAAATTTTTCTCTCAGTTCCAAATTCACTCTTCAATACACGCTCTGTGATAATGGATGGGATTCCTTTCACCATTCCTCATTTACAGTGAGCATGATTTTACACTTTCTCAATAGAGAGTGTTGGAGGAATACTGCAGGATGCAGGGGGCTTCTCTTGTTGCTTGGGGCTGCTGCATAGTCCGTCAGCAGTGTAAACGTGAGGAAATCTATGGTGCTCTGTCCAAGCCACATGCCCAGAATAGTCCCTCAGCAACTTCCAGCCCCAGCTGAGCCTGGTGACCGCCTTCTTAGAGCTTTCCCAATATGGACACTGCATGCTCAAGGCCTCCTACAGCAGTGCGCTGCCTCCCTCTATTTACCCAACTACTGGGTGACACTTGCCTGTGCCCTGAAAGATTGCTTCCTGCTTGCCTGGCAACTGTAGACCAGCTCTGGCCCAGGCAACCCAGTGATCTTGTCTGCTATCCAATGAGCTGTAACTACATTTTCTATAATTAAGGTCTGAGCCTTGGGGTTCAGGGACCCTTCCAAGATTGTCCCTCAGCCCTAGAGAACCCTATAGAGCTTTCTGTATATCTTACAGTTATTCTCCTTTAATAGTTTATTAATTCTTTATATTATACTTCCCTTATTTAAATCACTGATGGCTCTGTCTCCTAATTGAACCAGACTGATAAAGCATGATTGTTACAAAGAAAATCCAAAATAATCTATAAACCATTAGAATAAATGAATTTACTAGGGTCATTGGATACAAAGTCAACACAGAAAAAAAAAAAAAAAGCAACTATTTCTACATTCCAGGAATAAATATATTGAAAATGAACTTTTTAAAAACCACCAATAGAAAAGAAAATTTAAAACAATTTCATTTAGTAGAACATCAAAAAGAATAAATACTTTGGAATAAATTTAACCAATATGATTGATGCAAGACAGAAAACTACAAAATAGTGTTGAAAGAAATCAAAGAAGGCCTAATAAATAGAAAGACACCCTACACTCATGGATTGGAAGACAATGTTGTTAAAATGGCAGTACTCCCTAAAGTGATCTATAGATTCAATGTAATCCCTTAAAAAACTCCAATGGCCTTTTTTTGGAAAAATGGAAAAGCTGATCCTAAAATTCATATAGAATTGCAAGAGACTCTGAACAGCCAAAACAACCTTGAAAAAGAACAAAGTTGGAGTATTCACATGTTTCAATTTCAAAACTTATTACAAAACTACAGTAATCCAAATAGTGTGGTACCACAGAAGGCTAGACATACACAGTCATGCCTTGCTTAACAACAGGGATACAATTTGAGAAATGCATCATTAGGCAATTTCATCATTGTGTGAACATCTTAGAGTGTACTTATACAAACCTAGATGGTACAGCCTATTATTATACACCTAGGCTATATAATCGTAAATTTTATGGGACTACCATCATATACGCCGTCCATGTTTGACCAAAACGTCGTCATGCAGCACGATTACAGATCACTGGAATAGAATCGGGAGTCCAGGAATAAACCCTCACGTATATGCCAACTAATTTTCACAAAGGTACCAAGACCACTCAATAGGGGAAAAATAGTCTCTTCAACAAATGGTGCTGGGACAACTAGACATTCACATGCAAAAGAATAAAACTGGACCCTTGCCTTACAGCATATACAAAAACTAACTCAAAAAAATGGATCAAAGGCCTAAATATAAGAGCAAAACCTGCAAAACTTGTAGAAGAAAGCATAGAGGTAATTTTCCATGACCTTGGATTTGGCAATGGTTGCTTAGACATGGCAACAAAAGAACAAGCACAAAAGACAAAAAAGATAAATTGGATTTCATCAAAATTAAAGCTTTGTGCATTAAAGAACACTCAGGAGAGTGAACAGATAACCTACAGAATGGCAGAAAATATTTGTAAATTATATATCTGATAAGGGTTTAGTATCCAGAATACACAAAGAACTCTTATAACTCAACAAAAAGACAAACAACTCAATTATTAAAATGGGCAAAAAACTTGAACAGACATTTATCCAAAGAAGTTATGCAAAGAGCAATAAGCACCTGAAAAGATGTTCAATGTCATTAATCATTAAGGAAACGCAAATCAAAACCACAATGAGATACCACATCACACCGACTAGGATAGCTATAATCTAAAACACAGAAAATAACAAGTGTTGATAAAGATGTGGAGAAATCAGAACCCTCATTCACTGCTGATGGGAATGTAAAATGAGGCAACCCCTATTGAAAACAGTTTGGTGATTCCTCAAGAAGCTAAACATAGAATTACCATATGATCCAGCAATTCCACTCCTAAGTATATACTCAAAAGAATTAAAAATGGTGTTAAAGCAAAAATTTCTATATGAATGTTCACAGCAGAGCAGTATTATTCATAATAGCCAAAAAGAGCAAAATAAACTGAAAGCAAGCAAAGGGAAGGAAACAACAAAGAGGAGAAATCAATGAAATTGAAAACAGAAAAGTAATAGGGAAAAAAAAAATCACTCAAACCAAGAGCTGATTCTTTGAACATGTCAATAAAATTGATAAACTTCTAGCAAGACTGATAAAGAAAGAAAAAGGAGAAAACACAAATTACCAACATCAAGAATGAAAGAGAGGATGTCACTAGAGGCTATGCAGATATTAAAAAGATAATAAGGGAATATTACAGACAACCCTATACACATAAACTAGACAATTTAGATGAAGTGGACCAACTCCTCAAAAGCAACAGACTATCAAAACTCACCCAAGATGAAACTGATAATCTGAATAGTCCTATAACTATTAAAGAAATTGAATTTGTAGTTTAAAACCTCCTGAAAAAGAAATGTTCAGGCCAGATGGTTTCATTGGTAAAATCTAACCAACATTTAAAGAAGAACTGATACCAATTCTAAACAACCTCTTCCAGAAGATAGCAGAGAACTAATCCCAACTAATTCTATGAAGCAAGAATTACTTAATATTAAAGCCAAACAAAGATAGTACAAAAGGAGTAACCTATAGACCAATATCCTTCATAAACATAAATGCAAAAATCTTTAAAAAAAGAGTAGCAAATCAAATTCAAAAATATATTAAAAGCATTATATATCCCACAACCTAGTAGGATTTGTTCCAAAAATTCAAGGCTGCCTTAATATTCAAAAATCAATCAATGTCATCCCCCAAATTAACAGGCTAACAAAGAAAAATCACATGATCATAACAAACGATATAGAAAAAGCCTTCATGATTTTAAAAGATTTTCACAAACTAGAAATAGAGGGTAATTCCCTCAGCTTGATAACCTGCATCTACAAAAACCCCACAGTTAACATCATTCTTACCTCTAAGATTGGAAACAAGGGAAGGATGCCTGCTCTCACCACTGTTATTCAACATAGTACTAGATATCACAATAAAGCAGGAAAAGGAAATAAAAAACGTAGAGATCAGAAAAAGAAAACTGTCCCTATTTGCAGATGACATTACTGTCTACATGGAATATCACAAGGAATCTACAAAAAACACCTCCCAGAACTAATAAGTGAGTTCAGCATGGCTGCAGAATACAACAGAAACATACAAAATAACTGTATTTCTATATATAATGGAGCATGTAGAAATTAAATTAAAATGATACATTTATAATCACTAAAAAAAAAAAACAGAAAAGAAACACTTGGGTATAAATCCAACAAAACATATATAGGATTTGTATGCTGGAAACTATAAAATGCTGATGAAAGAAATCAAGGAAGATATAAATAAATGGACAGATATATACTGGTATTAGTTTGCTAGGGCTGCTGTAACAAAGTACCACAAACTGAGCGGCTTAAACAACAGAAATTCATTGCATCACATTTCTGGAAGCTAGAAGTCCAAGATCAAGGTGTCAGCAAAGCCATGCTCTCTCTGAGGGTGCTAGGGAAGAATGTGTTCCTGGCCTCTCTCCTAGCTTCTGGTAGTTCCTTGGCTTGGAGCAGCATAAATCCAATCTTTACATAGCATTCTCCCTGTGCCTGTTCACATCATCTTCCCTCTATGTGTGTCTGTTTCCAAATTTCCCTTTTATAACGACACCAGTCATATTGCTTTAGGGGCCCCTCCCTACTCCAGCATGACCTCATTTTAACTGATTACATTTAGAATGACCCTATTTCCAGAAAGGTCACATACTGAGGTACTGGGGGTTAGGATTTCAACATATAATTTTAGGGAGACTCAATTTAACCCAAAACAACACTGTTTATGGATTGGAGATTCAACATGTAAAGATGTTAGTTGTCCCCAAATGATCTCCAGATTTAATGAAATTTCTATCAAAACCCAGCATGACTTTTAGCAGATAAAGACAAGCTTATCTAAAAAAAACAAAGGAAGTAGAATAGCTAAAACAATTTTGAAAAAGAAAGTGGGAGGAATCATGCTATCCAATTTTAAGACTTACCATATAGCTAACAGTCATCAAGACACTGTGGTACTGGTGGAGAGAGAGACACAAAATTTAACAGAACAGAATAGAGAACTTAGATATAAATCCACACAAGAATGGCCACCTGATTTTTGACAAAGGAGCAAAAGCAATTCAAAGATGGAAGGATAGAGTCTTTTCAACAAATGGTGCTGAAGCTAGTGGATATTCATAGGTAAAAAAATGAACCATTCCTTACACAAATTAACTCAGAATGGATCATGGATTGAAATGTAAGATATAAAACTATAAAATTAAAAAAAGAGAGAGAGACAGAGAGAAAAAGTCTTTCAGACAGACTGAGGAGTTCTTAAAAATGACACCAAAAGCATGATCCATAAAAGAAAAAAAAATTGGTAAACTGGACTTCATTAAAATTTAAAACTTCTGTTCTTCTAAAGACCTTGTTAAGAGGATGAAATGACAAGCTACAGACTAGGATAAACTATTTGCAAACCACATATCCAACAAAGAGTTTGTATCTAGAATATATAAAGAACTCTCCAAACTCAAAAATGTAAAACAAATAATTTAATTGGAAAATGAACAAAGGACATGAACAGATATTTCACCAAAGAGGATATATGAATGGCAAAGAAGCATAAGAAAGGATTTTCAATATCATTAGCCATGAGGGAAAGGCAAATTAAAACCACATTAGGTATCACTACACCATATTAGAAAAGCGGAAATAAAAAGTAGAGAAAATACCAAATGGTGGTAAGAATGCAGAGGATGTAATCTCTCAAACATTGCTGGTGGGAATGTAAAATAGTACAACCACTATGCAAAACAATTGAGCAGTTTCTTTCTTAAAAATCCCAACATAAGCTTATCATACGATCCGGCAATGACACTCCTGGGCAAAAAATGAAAACTTACGTCTGCACAAAAACCTGTACATGAATGTTCATAGCAGCTTTATTTGTAATAGCAAAGAGCTGGAAATAATTCAATGTCCTTCAATGAGTGACTGGTTAAACAAACTGTGGTTCATCTCTGTAGTGGAATACTACTCAGCAATTAAAAACAAATCTCAAGGGTACTATGCTAAATGAAAAAAGCCAATCTCAAAAGATTACATACTGTATGATTCTATTTATATAACATTCTTGAAATGACAAAATTATAAAGAACAAATTAGTGGTTGCTTGGGATTAGGAAAGGGGGGCAAGAGAGAAAGGAAGCACATGGGAGTTCCTTGGTGGTGATAAAACAGTTCTGTATCTTTAACTGTAGCAGTAGCTACATGAATTTACACACGTGATAAAATTGCAAAGACTACACACACATACATGCACATACGCATATACACACACACAAAAATGAAACAGTTATGTGTCACTTAACAATGGCGATATGTTCTGAGAAATGCATCAGGCTATATGGTACTAATTTTAGGGGACCACCATCTTATATGCAGTCCATTGTTGACTGATATGTTGTTATGTAGCGCATGACTGAACATGTAAAAACTGGTGAAATAAGATAAGGCCTGTAGATTGTGCTAATGTTAATTTCCATGGTTTGATACTGTAAAATAGTTACATAAGGTAGTAAGATTGAGGGAAACTAGGCCGAGTACACAGAGTCTCTCTGTACTATTTTTGCAAATTCCCGTGTGTCCATAATTATTTTAAAATTACAAGTTAAAAAATGTATTATATTCACTTGCTGATGTACATACATAACATACATATATGCATATGTATGTCTTAACCAAGTCTCAAACTTAGTTGGTACTTAGCAATACAAAAAAATGCCAACTAAGCCAAATTGTTATGTTACTATGTAAAACCTCCATCTGTGAGCCCCATCATGAATTATAAAACTGATTTGAGTGACTATTTTGCGCTATGTGCACTGAGCCTAAAGCTACAAGTTTATGCTCCTGTCACTTATCAGCTATAAGTACCTTGTGTTATCTCAGCTAGCATTTACTGACACTTACTATAGGTCAGTATTCTAAGGCAGTGTTCTAAGTGCGTTACACATGTTATCTCATCTAACCCTCTCAACAATCCCATGGGAGGTACCATTATTATTAATCTCATTTTAGAATACATGTGAAGAAAACGACACAGGGAAAGTTAAGTAACTTGCCCAAGATCACAGAGCTACAAAGACAGACTCAAGAGTCAAACCTTGGCATTCTTATCTAGAGCCCTTGAGTTGAACCAATTTGTTCTACTTAACCTCTCTAAACTTCAGTTTTCTCCTCTGTAAAATGATCTTAACAACACATAAGTAAGAATATATAAAATAGTTAGCATATAGAACACCCAGTAAATGACAGCTTAAAAGGGGATTAGGGAAGAGTTGCAGGTTAACAGAGCTGTAGAAGGCCTATTTGATGGGAATACTGCTGAATTCCCTGTTCTCAACTGCCAAGCGAGAAAGTCAATGAGAATGATGTTTTTAAAAAGCAAAACAAAACAAGGATGAATCTCCAAAATCTTTATGCTGGGTGAAAGAAACCAGACACAAAAAAAGTAGATACTGTGTGATCACATTTATATAAAACTCTAGAAAATGAAAACTAATCCATAGTGACAGAAAGCAGATAAGTGGTTGCTTGGAGCAGGGAGTCAATAGGAGAGTGGACTACAGAGGGACACAAGGAAGCTTTTAAGCTGATGGAAATGTTCTATATCTTGATTGGGGTGATGGTTTCACGGGTATATACAGCTGTCAAAACTTATCAGATTGAACACTCTGGGTGCAGTTTATTGTACACAAATTATACCTCAATAAAGCTGTTATATAAAAACAAAAATATTAATAATTTTCAAATATGCAAACTACCTTGATTTAAACCCTAACAATTTTTAACCTCAGCAAAATCAAAATTAAATGAGGTGGGCTGAATACTGTAAAGTTGAGAATAAACATATAAGGAATACTACTAAAACTCTATGAAGTAGAAAAAAGAAACTTTAGCTGATTAAATTTTAAAAGATTCTTACTGAGTACTTCCTTAAACAGTAATACTTTTGTTCACTAAATTAAGACTAGGGTATAAGAAGTTTACAAACTGAAAAGTAACTTTCTAAAATTAAATTTCTGGTTTCTACAACAAAGGTGCACAACATGGAATCTTCCATTCTTTGTTCAAATTCAAATCAACCAAGCCTTTGTGCTCCCATTCTCTTTCTTCTTTCAAATTGCCATTCCTGTTACCATAGGAACCTGCTAGCTGACAAGCCTTCAAGCATAGCAACAGCCGAAGCTTAGCAAGGGGTGTGAAAAGGGGACAGAGTCAAAGGCCAAAATTTGACTCAAGAGAATCAGAATTCCAATCTTTGTCACTCTACAAAGGGCCTGGTAACCATAGAAACTGTATCACACTAGGTTTGGGAATACTATGACTAAATTAACTAAATGTGAAACCAAATGTGGAATGGCCTTGAAAATTCAAAAATGGTATTCATTCTATTTCAGATCCAAATCAGAATAAAAAATTCAAAAACAACTTTTTAGAATAATTTTAAGTGATTAAAAATGAGACCTTCTTAACTCCTTTTTTGTAACAAAATTCCTAATGAGAAAAGGTCCAAAACTTTAAGAATTACTTAGTATAAAAAAAAAATTCTAGGTTTGTGAAGCACCTTTAATCCCATAGCTATGCTTTTCTTTTACAAATCTTTTTTTTTTTTTTTAAGATTTTATTTATTTATTTTTCCCCCCAAAGCCCCAGTAGATAGTTGTATGTCATAGCTGCACATCCTTCTAGTTGCTGTATGCGGGACGCGGCCTCAGCATGGCCAGAGAAGAGGTGCGTAGGTGCGCGCCCGGGATCCGAACCCCGGCCGCCAGCGGCGGAGCGCGCACACTTAACCGCTAAGCCACGGGCCGGCCCTCTTTTACAAATCTTAATTTTTAAAAATGTCTCGTGATAGCATATTAAATACTTTCCAATAGTCTTTCAGTGAGTTGGTTTGCAGAAACATACCATTATCACAGGAGAATATTTATCTTCTTAAGTCAAAGGGGAGTCCCCAGAGCAGCCCACAAAATCTGACTTTTCTTTAGGAAGTAAACTTCTAATATTTCAAATATCATAAACAGTTGTGAACTATGATCTGTCTCCAAAGATAAAACTTTAGAAACCAAATTCCACCATAATTAATAATTTAAATTAAAACAAGTATTTTTAAGGTATTCCTTTAAAGTGATTTGTCACATAAGAAAACCAATTAAAATTTTTAAAAGCTGCTGTTGTTTTTTCTAAAGTCAGAAATAACTAAATGCAATTAATTCTCCAATACTTGTGTGTAGATTTTTCAATTTAGAAACTTCTTAATTCTTGACTGGTTTCCCTGTCACACAAATAGTCTTCTCAAGTCACTTCACTAGATTGTTGTTTGCTTAGGGAAAACCACTTTATTAATATTAACCTAAACAAAAGATAATAAGAGAAGTAAATCTGCTGGATAACACATGTATTCTAAAGACACAAACCGTGAATTCCAAGAGTAAATATAATCAAAGAAATTTCATTTCCTAAGAAGCCTACCCACAAAACATTAGTAATAATTATTAGTACCTAAGGGTATATTATAACATTCTCTTAAAAAAAACCACACACAACAAAAACCTATCTGTCTTTCAAAAGAGGCCCATTCAAATATCATCTGCAACTGATCCCTTCCACATCTCATCCTTCTCTCTTTTGAATCCCCTTAGAACTTTATGGCTTTTTTTTGGCATTTACCAAGCTCTTCCTTAGTTTTCAGTCATTCAATCAAAATATATTTAATAAATACTAAGTCTTAGGCACTGCAACTGGGAGCTAGACAAATAAGGACAGTTGAGATTTTTCAAAAATAAAGTTTCTGGTGCAGCCTCTATAGAAAACGGTACAGAGATTCCTCAAAGAATTAAAAATAGAAATACCCTATGATCCAGCTATCCCATTACTGGGAATCTATCCAATGAACCTGAAATCAACAATCCAAAGAGGCTTATGCACCTCTATGTTCACTGCAGCATTATTCACTATAGCCAAGAAGTAGAAGCAACCTAAGTGTCCCTCAACTGACAACTGGATCAAGAAGATGCAGTATATATATACAATGGAATACTACTCAGCCATAAAAAAAAGACAAAATCGTCCCATTTGCAACAACATGGATGGGCCTGGAGGGTATTATGTTAAGTGAAATAAGCCAGAAAGAGAGAGACAAACACTGTATGATCTCACTCATATGTGGAATATAAACCAACACACGGACAGAGAAATCTGTATTGTGGTTACCAGGGGTAGGGGGTAGGCACAAGGGGTGAAAGGAGACATATATATGGTGATGGACAAACAAAAATGTACAACTCAAAATTTCACAATGTTATAAACTATTAAAACATCAATAAAAAAAAGTTTCTGTACTAACTTTACTATTTTAAAAGCACAATGTGTTTCTTACAGAAAAATGAGAAAATACAAACATTAAATGAAGAACAGAGAAAACACAAATAAATTGAACTAATTCAAGAATAACCACTATTGGCCTTGACAAAAATCTTTCCAGATCACTTACTCTATATGAAATGCATATATTTTTTTTCTTCAACAAAAACAGGAAATCATACATAATGTTTTGTCATCTACTCCTTTTTGTTTCCTCCTTATTAAGGTATCAAATATAACCGTTAGAATCTTGACAGGCAAAGATGGAGAAGAGAGTATTAAGGCAGAATGAACATGAAGGGTCTAGAGATGTGAAAGTTGGTTGTTTTATTCTTTTGCTTAATTACACCACTTATAAGTGCAAACACGCAATGCTGAAAGCTTCAAGTCACCTTGACGAAAAAAAAAAGGCAAAGTAAAACACTAGTGTTCACAGGTAAGTGGTATCCTTCGTATTGGGATTACCATTACCATCTCCACCAAGCATGTTACTATTTATAACTCCAGAAGATTAAGTGCTTAGTTACAGCACCATGACCATAACCTACCACCTCTTATGGAATTTACAGTTTACAAGGTTCATTAATTCATTCAAAATTTATTTAGCAGTTACTATGTGTGATGCACTGTGTTAGTTGTAAGGCATACAAAGATGAACAGGACAAGCTCTGCTTTCAACAGCAAAAGACAGGAGACAACCCAAATGTCCTTCAATAGGAAATGAATGGAAAAAATGAGAACAAACTTTAAGCCAACCATTAGGATGGCTATTATCAAAAAAAAAAAAAAAAGAGGAAATAAGTGTTGGTGAGGATGTAGAGATGGAGAAACTGGAACCCTTGTACACTGCTGGTGGGAATGTAAAATGGAGCAACTGCTGTGGAAAACAGTATGGTGGTTCCTCAAAAAATTAAATATAGAATTATCATATGATCCACCAATTCCACTTCTGGGTATATACCCAAAAAACTGAAAGCAGAGACTGGAACAGATATTTGTACACCCATGTTCACAGCAGCATTATTTACAGTAGCCAAAAGGTGAAAGCTACCCAAGTGTCTGAAGGATGAATGGATAAACTAAATGTGTGGTATATATATAAAATGGAATATTATGCAGCCTTAAAAAGGAAGGAAATCCTGACACATGCTACATGGATGAATCTTGAAGACATTATGCTAAGTGAAATAAGCCAGTTACAAAAGGACAAATACTGTATGATTCCACTTACATGAGGTACCTAGAGTAGTCAAATTCAGAGAGAAAAAAAGAAAGTAGAATGGTGGTTGCCAGAGACTGGGGGGAGGGGAGAATGAGGAGTTATTGTTTAATGGGTACCGAGTTTCAATTTCAGAATATGAAAAAGTGCTAAAGGACAGTGATGATGATTGTATAACAAGGTGAATGTACTTAATGCCATTGAACTGTATACTTAAAAATGGTTGGAATGGTAAACTTTATATTATGTATATTTTGCCACAATTAAAAAAAAATTGGGGGGCCAGCCCTGTGGCATCGCGGTTAAGTTCGGCACGTTCTGCTTTGGTGGCTCGGGTCCCCAGGTTCGGATCCTGGGCGCAAAGCTACACCACTCGTCAGCCACTCTGGCAACCCACCTATAAAGTAGAGGAAGACTGGCACAGATGTTAGCTCAGGGCTAATCTTCCTCAGCCAAGAAACAAAAATTTTTTTTGAGGAATATCTATAAAAACTACTATGGAATATCCAGGGTATACTGTTAAGTGAAAAAAGTAAGGTAGAGAAAACAAACAGGATGATACTATATCAAAGAAACATGAAAGAATATATAGATACAGGCAGACAGTATATAAATATTTTATATAAATGTTATATTTACAATTCTTTAATGGAAGGATAAACAAAAACCTAAATAACTACCTTTAAAGAGAAGGAAAGAACAAGGTAGAGGCAAGAAGGCCAGAAACTAGACTCCTCTGAATGTACCTTGTTCTATATATAAAGCTTTAAAACATAATTATAAATTTAAACCAGAAAATTGTTAAAAAGTTATTCCTCAAAATCAAAATCAAAATGAAACATAATAACCTAACTGTGTATTGAGTTTAACCACAGAGAGAAGTATTTAAGTAACTTTAAAACACAGTAATTTGACTGTACATCCTTGGTGAAATACATCCTAAGGACAAAAAGTAGTAGAAAGAAATCTTAAACTGCTTTCAGTAATCATATTGTTAGTAATGCTATTATTCTGAAATTATATAATGTATGGGTATAATAAAGCTTCAGTATAAGAGAAAAGAGAAACAAATAAAATTTTTAAATGTTAAACAAAAACTCTGCAGTATTATTTGAATTGAAAGTACCAGTATAAACTTATGACGTACTTTCTTTTAAAAAAACGTATTTCCTAGCTGTCCATGAAAAGGCCTAAAAATGACTAACCTAGTATCAATAGGCTTAGCATTCAGATAGTGGATTTCTAAACATCATTTCCAACTAAAAGGAACCAGGGCTCCCTAGAAAAATTAATGATTCAAGGTTTGAAGCAGAATTTTATGAAATGAGCTTGGATTATACCAGAAAGCAAGGAAGCTAGCAGAGACCACTAGAGTATCATCAAAAACACTCAGGAGTGACCTTGAACAGGCTCCCACTACCAAGGATGGGACAGTTTGAGCCCCAAAAAGAATAACAACTGCAACAGATTGAAATACATCAAACATGTTAAAAATCCATAAGTTCGTGATGATACTTAAAAGAAAAAAAAAAAGACCTCATTGGTCATCTTTGGAGGATGCTTGGGAATCAACTCAATACCCTAAAAATGAATAAACAAAGGAGAACAATCAAGTACCTATCCTGTCTTTCTTATATAATCTGTATACGAAAGTAACTCAGTAGTCCAATAGTCAGAGAAGAAGTTTCTGTTTATAAAGTACTCCTGCTGAGAATGAAGAATAATAGAATTAGAATATCACCATTTTGCAAATCCCTAATACCATTATAGACCTAGGAAATGATCATCAACGGCTACTAAAATTATAAAGAGTGACAATCAGATATTACATGCCTATGCAGCCATGTGCTGCATAACAACGCTTCAGTCAACAACAGACTGCATATGCGACAGTGGATCCCATAAGATTAGGACCATATGGCCTAGGTGTGTAGTAGGCTATACTACCTAAATTTGCCTAAGCACACTCTACAATATTCGCATGACAATGCAATCACCTAACGATGCAGTTCCCAGAATGTATCCTTGTCATTAAGCAACGCATGACTGTATTCTTTCAAAAAAAAAATCAAAAAAGGAGACAGGAACATGGTAAATAACACCACAGGGATGCTATGAGTTGATAATTTTTGAAGTTGGATGATGGTTATATGGCATTCAATATACTATTCTATGTTTCTATATAATTAAAATTTTCCATTATAAAAAGTTAGGGGAAAAAAGGCTAAAATTTGAGTTTGGATAATTGGGAGACTGGTTCAAACATGCTTTGTATTTAATGAACCATAAAGGATACCCCATGGATATTCAAGCTTTTAGGTTCTGTGTTCCTACTAGGATCTGTCCTGCTGCCAGCTTCGCATGCTACAGAAAATCTTTAATGAGAAGGACAAAAGAAAACAGGAAATGGAGGCAAACACAAACCATCCCAGGCGTTTTTCCTCTGATTATCCTATAGAGTTTAGTTTCTAAAAAAAAAAAGAGTAGACAATCAACTTCCCGAAGAAATTAAAGATTGCTTGTTCCACAATCTGACTGAAATTAAACAGGATGACACACAACAAATAATGCTCTGCATTCACACAGCACTTGAACTTTTCAAACTTCTTTAATATACATGTCACTTATATCATTTGACCGTAACAATAACCTTGTAAAATGGACAGGGAAAAAATTCACTTCCTAGAGGAAACCAACACAAAGAAGTTACAAAACTAGTTAGCGGCAGAATGCAAGTCTTCTATCCCTATTTTAGTGCTTTTTCCACTAAACTGTTCCCTTCCTCTTCAACTGGGTTTAATTATTCAGTATGGGAGAAAAGGCTCCTCAGATCTTTTATTACCACCAGAATCAAAAATACCTGATAACATGTGGGTTGGTAAAGACAGTTACTGACAATTTGTTGTCCAAGCTGGACAGCTCCCAAAAATTTACTTAGCAATTTGGACAGCTCAAAATGGTTTAAGAAACTGAGAATGAGAAAATGTTTTTTTCTATCAAAAGCCACTGAGACTCAAGGGAAAAAGTGAGACGTCAAATTAAGAACTTATAAAAATTTAGTGTGTGTGTCTGTAGACAGATGTGCATGTTTTGGAAGGTAGAGTAGAGAAATAAACATATTAGCAAGAATCTTCTTTTCCAACTTAATAAGTTGACACTTATCCCATTTATTTAAACACGTCCCAATTTCAGTCAAAGTATAGAAAAGGAATCCTCTATAAACAATAAAAGAACATGGAACTTGTTGATTGTGAATAATCAAATTTGAAATAACCCAAATTCTATACTTTCTCTCATCTGTGCATCCTTAGCTCACTGTCATATGCAATTCTGTTCCAAGGACTCATTTTGACTCACCAAACATCAGTACAGGAATGAACCCAGGCAAGCTTGAAGCCTGGGTCTGCTGAAAGATGTTACACTAGGAAACTGTCTTTCAATTCATTCAGTCCCAAAGTGAACACTCAAGAATGTGCTGCGATTACCTGCTCCTAAAATTACTTGCTCCTGGTAAAAACTGGCAGAAATGTATCCAAAATTTCTGGATCAGAAGTGGAGGGTGTCATCAATAGATATAAGTCCTCGTAAGGACCCAAGAATCCTTACTTCCATCTGGAATTTTGTTTTGCTGACTGCTGACTTTCCATGTCCTTTGGTACTACAGAAATTTTACACCCTCAAACTGTCAGATGATTCTTTTCGTCAGCGGCATCACTGTCCTGATATGACAACCACGCAACAAGTAACTATATTTCCAACATTAATTAATTCAGATCACTAAAGCCTTCTCTTAGAAAGTATTACCCACTTAGGTGCTCTTCCTACAATGTGTGAAGTTCAAACAAGGGCAACCTCACTGCCAATAAAATATCTAGACTACACAGGCATGTTTGAGAAGAGGGTAGAGATAGCTTACCATGCCATCTTTAGGAATGGCCCAGGGGCCTATAACTAGAGATGCAAGTTCATCTTTCTAGTACTTTCCGTCTAGGATCATTTAGAAATGGAATTTGGAATAGAATTAACATCTGCAGATCACCTATTGCGTGCTATGCATTGTGCTACCTACTTTATAAATCTCTCATTTAATCCTAAGAGCCCTTTGAGGGTATTTTTGTTATTAATGCCTTTTCACAAATGAAGAAACCAAGGCTCAGGGATGTTAAGTGACATAAGTCCAAAGTCCAAAATCTTAAAGCTACTACACGGCAGAGCTAAAAGCTGAATCCAAATCAGTACAAATATCTTTATTACTTGCTTCTCTTACAACCCTATTTGCTTTCCAAAGGAGCTGTACTGACTTACAACGAAACTAGAAACAAAGGTAATTCCTATTTCAATTTTTTTGTGAGGAAACTGATAGCTTTAATACACAGCAGGGACTACCATGCCTGGAACCAAACTAACATATTAAACCAATCCCCATTTTCATATATCCTAATCTTGACAATCTATACCAAATCTCTCTTTACCAGTTAGACCTTGTGTAGTCAGAGGAAAAGCAGAAAATGTTTCGTTCAACCTCTATAACATTTTCAAATATTTGGAATATATAAGATGCCCTTCACATTTCAAAAATCTATGAATAATAATCCTTCTACAAATTTTCCCAGACAGATTTATGGTAGCCCACTTGGAAATAATGAACCTTTGAGTTTTACTATAAAATGAAGAATTCCAAAACATGTAGGCTTCGATTTGCTGAAAGCACTGTAACAATGGATTTAAGACTAAAGTACAAAACATTCTCTGTAAATTATATGTGTTATGTAGTCACAATATGAGAATATGGGTAAATGGTAAAAGCTATCACTTTTAGAGTACTTACTATGTGCCAAGTACTTTATACACATTTTCATTTTGTACCTTACAAAAGTTTGTATGAGTATTAACTCCATTTTACAAGCAAAGAAACTATGGTAAGAAAAGTTCCCATAACTTGCCCAAAGCAACACAGCTAGAAAGTGGTAGAGCTAGAATTCAAACTCAGGTATGTCCAAACTCAAAGCCTAAGCTCCTTATCGCCACTATTTACTGCTGCCTAGTTCTCATCTGGTAAATATATCCTTGTCCACAATTCTAAAACCACTATAAAAACACATACATACTTATTTAAACCTATAATTAACTATATCCATTAATTTGTCATAGTTTCTAAAGTAAAATCATTAAAAAATACCTAAAAAATTACCATTAGAAAAATTCAAGTAAGGCAACAAATTTTCATAAAAGCCTGACAAGTCAAGAACAGATAATTCACAGAACAAAAACTTTTTCATTGCTTGGGAGTTATTGTTCTTAAATTCATATGAACATGGTAAGACTAGGAAATCATTTTAAGTATTTAAGAAAATTCAAATACTGTAAACCACCAGCCTAAGGCTGAACAAAAGAACTCATTTTTCAAAACCCCTTTACCTTCAACACTTAATGACTGAATTATTATTATTATTATTATATTCTGCTCTTTATCTAAAGTTTTACTATCGGCCAAATAACAGAAAAGACATAATGAGATCGTAACTTGGACAATTTTAAATTTCTAAATGGCTATTATCTCCCATGTTTCAAATTTCTTTATAGAAGTATAACGTCTAAAAAAAATTCGAGTAACATTCCCCAAACATGAATTCTTCAATCTATTACAGCTTGAACCCAAATATATAACTTTTTAATGTACAAGATGTAATTAAAAATAACATTCTTTCCCTGTTGTTAATCAGACATATTCATTAGATTAGTTAACAGGGCAATATAAGAACCATTTTCTAAGATATGTCAAAGAATAGATCAAGTCTTACCTCCATTGCTAAAGCTGCTGTCTGTTGGTCATAATGATTCAGAAGATTAGGCATGAAGGTAGTATTATAAGGCAAATCTTGGCACATCCTCAAGGTAATAGGTTCACAAGAAAACAAACTGTGCCCACTAATATGCCCCACAAACATAGTCAAGGGCCAAAGATAGAAGACAATCCAACTCATAGCCATCCTTTCTGGATCTGAATGAGATTCGGATGATCAGGTCTACTCAATATGTATTTTGAATCTTTATACACCTGCAGGTTTCAGCTTGAAAGGACTTCTTCTATATCTTACTGTTAAGTTTTTCAAACAGTTTAATATTCTTTGCACCGTCACAGGTTTGGTAGCTCGGTCCCACAAAAGGCATTTGTTTTGGGTTTCACAATACGGGAAAATGACATCATCTTGTCTCTTCTTTTCATTTTTTTACATAGGGCACATTTGGCCAACATATCAAGTTGATCAACCACATTCCCAAACAACAGATTCCATCTTCGGAGAAGAGCTATTTCTTCCTTTGATTGAAATACCTGAAAAGTATTTTTTTTTAAATGGGAGAAATTAGTCATTTCCTCTCAAAATATTGTGGCCTTGATATTAAAATCTTTGATGAGCTCAGTCAAATTGCAGGATACAAAATCAGTATACAAAAATCAGTTGCATTTCTATATACTAGCAACAAACTATCAGAAAAAGAAACAAAGAAAACAATCTTTGATAAAAGATATCAGAATGACCTAATAGATAAAATACAAGGATATTTTGTAAAGATATAGTAGTTTTTCCACTTTATCACTTATGCTATAGATATACTAAAACAATCCTTAAACAGCATTTAAAGGCAAAATTATACAACATATGGTTTAATCTCTTGCCTATGACAGCAATTTTTCATTTGTCATGATATAATTGATCCACTTTGAAAAATTCTTATCCTGTTGTTCTAAATTTTATTTAGATATCTGCCATATTTATAATGTAAGCTATTGAATTTAAAATTTGTTATATGTGTTTTAACCATTAATAGTGCGTTTTTACATTAACTGATTGGACAGAAGGTTTCTGTGAAAGAGGTAAAATATAAATAAATCAAAAGATATGGATTCAAGTCTCTTACTAGCTGAGTGAATGGAAACATATCACTTAACTTCTCTGAACTCAGAATTTCTCTTCCTGAAAATAGCACCTCTCTAACAAGGATAACATCTGAGTGAATTATGAGATAATGTATGTGCAAGTACTCTATAAATGGTAAAGCAGCACCAAACATTAGGTAGTTTTAGTACTGAATTACAGGTGATACAAAGGCTATCTCTATCAACCAATATTAAACCGGCAAATAGAAATTTCTAAAAGTAATATCAGGAAATTTTCCCAACATTACGTTATCTTTTGAGATAGCGCAAAAATTTAGTACCATTGATGCAGAAACATTTAACCAACAAATGTTTCATTACACACAGCCAGGCTACAGAGAACAGAAATCATGCCTAGAAAGTCACAGCAGGAATAGGAATGATTCTGTTATAGTTTCCACTAAGCTACAGAATCTTTGACTTGCTCCTACTTTCTAGGGGCAAAAATATACACGTCATTTGGGGCAGGGAGGGTGGGTGTGGAGTGGAAAGCAGGCCTGGTAGGAAAAGAGCATATTCTAAGTTATCATACTTTCCTTTGGTTTAGTAATGATGTTAAATCTGTTTTTATTTCATTTTATTTCATATGCACTGGATGTTTCTGTGTTTGTTGTAGACAGCCTAGACAGAGAAAACACGAGAAATTCAGGTTCAGAAATTCTCAGAGACACAGGTTAATAGGACAACTTAAATACTAGGGCCCATGACAGCTTAGACCTTGAGACCTGGAACTGGTTTGGCTTAAGCAGGAAAAGAAACAGTCCTTTGTGCACTGACTAGCAATGATTGGGAACCTCTGCATCCCAAGCTTTAGTTACTAGACAGAAAAAACTACTTGGAGAAAGTAAAGCAATCAATGGCTGAATCTTCCCAATTTCTCCCCCTAGTAGATGGTCTTGAGTAGAGGAAAGGAAAAGGAAAGTCTGTGGCCTCTAGAATTAGCAACACTCAAGTTATGAGCAATCCCTGCCCCAAATGCCCAATCTCTCTATACAGAAACCCCTAAATCAGAAATCTTTGCAAAAGTTCCTTGGCCTGCCATATTTTTTTCCTCCTTCAAGCTGGCCCCATAAATGTGATGTCTGGCTATAGAAAACTGATATTAAACACAGTCGTTTATATTTAAGCTTAATTACCATGTAGCACAGTAACAATTATGCATATCATTAAATATGTGTCAAATAACTGCAGAAAGCTTTATTTGGTTATAGTATTAAAATGTCCATATAAGTTCAGTCTTTGTAGTTTGTTGCTTATGCAGTATGTTCATCTGCTTGCAACTGAAAAAAAATTAAAGGGAACACTGCTCCCTATTGAATATGTATATAATAAGAATTTCAAAAATTTCATTGAGATTAATCTATTTTCCAAGCAGTTATGGGTTTCAAATTTATGGTTCAAAGAAGACTACCATATAAAACTTGAGGAATAAACTGAGCAATACCTCATTGGGATTTTAAAACTAAATGTGACACCCCTCTTATACTTCTGCCTACACCATCTATTTTACCTGATTTCCTCTCAATTACTCCTTTTGCCTCACTTCAAGTGACGCATCCCACCATCTTATAAAAATGCTTCCTTTATGTATTATGACATCCAAATTACCATATATCAAAACACTTTGTAAAATTTGTATGTTAGGCTGAGGTAGGACAATAATCTTAATATATCAAGGTTGCAGTTTATGGTTTTTAAAATAAATAAGAGAAAACCCCAGCAGAATGCAGTGAGACAAAAAGGAAGTAGGAACAGTAAAAATCTCAAAGAATTTTTATTTCCCCCAAATCAGAGGTTCTCTAATTTTAATATATAGCAGATTCATGGATCCCCTGACAGGTCTAAGAAATCTGAATCTCTGGAGAATGATATGCATTCTAATGATTATCTCAGGTACTGTTATAAGCAATTCATAAGTCATGTTTTGAGAAATGCTATCCTAAAATAGAACAATTTAAAAGAGTATAGGCATATAATTATATGCTTAGCAAAAGTAATACATAAAATGAATTTAAAAAATAAAAGCAGATAAAGAATAAAACTTTAAATAGAAAAATGGGAAGAGGACATAAATTTACAAAAGAAATACAGATAGCCAACATATGAAAAGATATTCAATTTTACTAATAATAAAAAATGCAAATAAGAGATAACATCATATTTGCCAATCAGATGGGCAAAATAACAATGAGAGAACAGTACAGGAGAGGGTGCAGGGAAAAGAACATTTTCAACATTCCAACATTTTCAAATACTATTGGTAGGAATGTAAACTAGGTGGTATTTTAAAAAATGGCTGCTTATATCAAAATCCCTTAAAGTGTGCACAATGCAATCCAGCAAATCTATTCTATAATGCATTCTAAGTAAACACACAAGTACACATGATGCATAATCAAAATGTTAGTGTAATACTGTTTATAAAATAAAAAACTAGAAACAACCTAAAAGTCTACCAATAAGGGATTTGTTAAACTGTGGTCCAACCACATAACAGAATATTATATAGTCATATAGTCACTAAAAATAATAAGCAAAGTCTGTATTTACTGACATGGAAGACAGAAACAATAAATAAAAAATAAAAAAGTTTACCAAACAGCATATATATGTTCCATTTTTGTCAAAAAACATATGTATATAGAATAAAACTATTTCAATTATTTAAAAATAAAATATTATAGGGGCTGGCTCCGTGGCCTAGTAGCTGGGTTCAGCACTCTCCGCTTCAGTGGCCAGGGTTCGTGGGTTCAGAACTGGGGCACGGACCTACACCACTCATTGGCCATGCTGTGGTGGCAATGCACATACAAAACAGAGGAACACTGGCACAGATGCTGGCTCAGGGCTAATCTTCCTCAAGTGAGGAAAAAAAAGAAGACTGGCAACAGATGTTAGCTCAGGAAGACTCTTCCTCAGCAAAAAAAAAATAAATAAAATATTATAAATGCTCTGAGATTTTATAAAAGAACCTGTGGTACGTTATTTTATGTATGGAATAATTAACTCTGCTAAATCTATAAACATGTGCTGACTAGCTGACAAGAATACATACTAGTTGAATCACTGATTTATTGGCCGCTAATTAAGCAACAAGCTAAGGGACACACTACTGCCTTACTGTAGGCAGTAAGAAGAGCAAAAGTGATGACCAATTTAGCATGAGCCAAAAACCAATTTACAATATTGAAAGAAATCAGATCACCTATCAGCTGAGTCAAATGGTATGCACATTTTTAAAAAACTTTTGATATATATTCCAAATCATTCTTCAATAACATAATGAAATTTCTTCTAATCAGGATCACATGAGTGTGGATAGCAAAAGTCATTTTTCCTAAGGTGGCTTCATTCATGGAACAGCTGTAAGTTGAAGTTTCAAACATGTAAGACACAGAGAAGATTCTAGACCCAAAGAGATCCTGCCAAAATATACCAACTCATAAAATAAAGGTTAACAGTCGTTTTGGCATTCTTAGTGATATTATATTTTTTACTACAGGAATCTGCAGAATCTCAACTAAATAAAAGGACCTGCTGGGTTAACACAACCGGAGTGAACAGCTTCATGGGCCGGAGTCCAGCAAAAAGTGAGTGATATGGCAACAGTTATTCATGCCTTACCTGTGGGAAAAGAGGCACAGTCATTTCTCTATAGAGCAATATAAGGTATTTGGAAAAGTGATTTCAGAGTAAGTTACTTTATTATCATTCCATGAGAAAACAAAAAGGACTAGATAACTTAAACCTACATTTTAATTTTTATGAATCTGATGCTCCCCAATTACCAGTTTTCTTTTGATGATAACAAGAAAAAGCCCTTAAAATAAAATAAGCTGAGTATTTGTCCTGAAGGACAGCAATAAAGGGGAAGGGGATGCAATCTTGGAAGACTGTCTTCCCAGGCTGGCTGCAAAGCCAGACCCAAAGAACTCAGGTGGGAAAAGCAGGAAGCGGGAACTGAAGAAGAAAGCAGGCTGAATACCAGAAGAAGCAATGACAAAAGTGGGCCCTGTGGGCTTGTCAAGAGGGTCTTGCAACAAAACATTTATGTTCAGCAATTCTATTCCAATTCACACTCTCAGTACAGAAAGTGAACCGTTTCATCATTCTCAGTAAAGATTTAATTTTGACACTCTATAATGTAGACAACATTTTGCATTTCCAATTCAGAACTACCATCTAAAGGTTGCCTCACACACAGTGGCTACAGTGGGAACAACAGGGATATTTTTTGTTTTCTTTCAGAGTAGTTTTCTAAGAATGCATTGCAAGGATTAGCAATGACAACCTCTAAATAACAGTGTCTTCTCTCAAGGAAATTACCGTCTTGTTAGAGAGACAAAATATACATTCAGAGCATACTCACTGCCCTAAGTGTTATGTTCCTTCTCCTAAAACCTATGAGGTCTTTGGCCTTTTGTTTCCCACATCTTATTATTAAAAAAAAAAAAAAAAAATTCATTCTCAAACTATTGTCTCCCAGTTGCTAAAAGAAAGTTTATATAGCTTCATATTTAATTCATAGGGCCTAGATTTCTATTAATCTCAGAGTGGGTATCTCTCTTCTGATCTTTCCCACTTCATCTCTTTAATTTTTAAAATCCATCTTGTCATCTACTGATTACAACAAATAGCCTAATCTTCTAATGTGCTGAGGGATAGGGCTAAAAAAAAAAAGGAAACAGGAAAAACAAATACATCTAGGTTCAAAATTAAAATGAATGGTAGGCATTAAAATCCAGTCCACTTTAAAAATTATAAATTACTTTTAAGACTAAAGAAAGCAGATCTTTTAAAACTAACCTGAAAATAAAACTGGAAAGTTAAAAGATGGCCAGATTCTGGACTAAAAAAAATTCAGGTTGAAATTCTAGCCCAGCTTCCCTTTCCAATTAAAATCTGTTCATCAGAAAATTCTCTAATATCAAGCCCCTAATTTTTTCCCTTAGCAAGGTTGTATGGTTTGTATGCTTTGACGATAAAATTATTTCCTTGAGATAAAATTTGGGGACTAGGATTCGGTTTTTTTCAAAGCCCACTAGCCTCGTTATATTCATCTGAAACTTCGTTTGCAATGCATTCCTTGGGTCTACCAAAACTGTCAATAGTTCTCAGCATAATGAATTGGAAAGCAAAGAGAGAGAAGTCATTTTTGACAAACTCCTTCCTAGCCAGTGAAGAGTTGTTACTATTCAAACATGTATTCCTAGCCTTAGAGAAATGAGACTATTAAAAATCTTCATTTCTTTCCTCAAGACCCTGCCATACATCTTTTCCCAAATCTATACTGAATAATTTCTCCAGTACGTATTTGCCAAACTATTCTTTTTATTTGCGTTACTGCTCTTTTCGTGGGCAGCTGCAGCTTTAAGCAGCCCTAATTCTAGAGATTAAGGGGTTAAAAAAAAAAACCCTGAGGCCAACACCACTCCCTCCTGGGAAAAGAAGGTAAAGATGCAGTAAGAACTGTTTCCTACTACCTGTCTCCTAAAGAAAATAAAGTCAGTAGCAGCCTAAATTCAACAAACTAATATGCTCAGAATAAGTTTTGAGTATAAAATATTACAGTTTTACTTACAAACTAATATGAAATTTAAGTTGGGTAGAGGTATTTTTTCCTGTCAAGTGGGAAACAGAGGACTTACTGTGAATTAAAAACTCCTCTCTCCTTCCCCAATGATAAAGCTTTCACATTGTACTATACAAAGAAAGAATGTGCACTTTACTATTAAATTCCCCTCAACTCTCCTTACTTCTCATATATCAATCATAGAACTCTCAAGAAAAATTCACCTAAATGTCCAAAGCACAAAATAAAACTCAAAGGAATATAGTAGCCAAGATGAGGAAAGGAATGAAAGAGACTACAGTCCCTTCTTCTATTAATGGGACACTGTTAGAGACTTAGGAGAGACGTGGAGGTAGAGAATATTACTGGATGAGAAAAAAAAGAAGTAGGGGGAAAGAGAAGTTAGGATGGTAGGCTTTATTAATTACTCACTTATTTTCTGATAGTTTCAAAGCATTTGGCAAGTAGAGGAGGAACAGGAAGTTCACTAAATAAAAGGCAATGTGGTAAGAGAAGGGCTGCATCTTAATTATATCTTATCTTCAGCTCTATCCTTCTAAGCCCACCCAGTTAAGCTTTTACACCTCTCTCCTATTCTCCCCAACTCTGAATCATTTTTCCTTTGCTTTATGTTATGGTTTGGTAATTCAAATAAATGCTTTTTTTTTCCTGGATGAAAATTGGTTTGCTTAAAAGTACGGATGGAAAGCATGATCTTGAGGAGTAACTGCTTCTTAACAGAACTGAGGATTTATCTGTTCCTTAGACTGTCAGCACAGCACTCCAGGCTAAAGAAGACTGAGGAGGGAGGTAACATCCCCGTGCCAGTCAGGTCTTTGTTTCCTTGCTCTTGTGGTATTGGCTTTGCAAAGTGACCCAAACAATTCCCACAAATAAACATTACAGGTCTATCAAAACTACTTTTATAAAATAAGATTCTGTTTGGATACTTTTATATAGCAGTCACCATTTATATAGCTGCTGCTCTGCTCTGCTGCTGCATCTGCCTAAATTGAGAAGGGAACCAAAATTCAAAATTTCATTTTAATACTGGGTAAAAAACTGGACCTCTTTTATAGGGTAAATATTTTTCAACTTCAAGTCCACTCCTATGCCTGAATTAATGGCATGTGCTTTTGTTCTCAAAAAAAAAAAAAGAAGCCCTCTTGCTTTCTCTTACAGAGGAGGCACCTAACTCCAAGACCCCCGAGATCTACAGAGCCCCTAGGAGGATATGAAAACCTCTCGAGATATTTCACCGGCACTGTCTTTCAGAGGCCATCTCCTAATTACTCAGCAGTACCCACGGCGGACACAGCATCAAAGGGGGCGACTGGGGGAAGCCTCCGGGGGGAGCAGCAGACTTTGCAAACTGATGGCACGGAGGGGACAACTTTTAGGCGCTAGAAAGAAGAGGTCGGCCAAAGGCTAAAACGACGTCTGAGCAAGGGGACACGCTAACGTGGGTCCCCGGCCGCCCGAGCGCCCGGGCCGCTGGAGCCCTCGGCGCATTGTCCTCCCCCGGCCGGCGACCGTGTCCTCCACCCGCGCTGCCGGCCGGCGGGCAGCGCCCCTCGCCCCCGGGCGCCCCAGGCGAGCGGGCTCGGGCCCGGGGCACCGTCCCCGGAGGAGGGTCTGGGCCGGGGGTGGCGGAGAGCGAGCCGCCGTCCACACTCGCACAGGTTGCCCGGCGCGGGCTCCGGACCGAGAGGGTTAACAATCTCCCCGGGCATCTGCCCACCTCAGCCCTCAGCCCCGAACTCGCCTCCTCCGCCCCCCCGCGGCCTGCCGTCGAGCCCGAGGAGCCACTCCGACACCCGCCACAGCCCGGCGCCCAAGGCTTTTGTTTTGGCCGCGACGAGAATAACGATCCCTGAGGAGGAGGTGCGGGGCTGCTGGCGGCTCCTCAGCACAGGGTTAGGCAGAGGAGCGGGCAGCCACGGCGGCACCTCCTCATTCCTCACGCTCTCGCGCCCCTTTCCCGCTAACCCGGCCGGGAAACCGCCCGCCTCGGCACTCACCTCACACCTCCGGGCCCCGCTCCAAGGCGGGGGGGGTGGGGGGCCGCAGCGCCAGCCGGGGACGGACGCTGCTCCCTCAGGTAAACCGAGCAAGCGAGAATCGCCGGCGCGCGCCTCGGAGCGACCGCGAGCTTTCGCGAGCGCCGGGGCGCGCGGCCCGGGGAACGCGCGAGCGCGCGCACATGCACGTAAGGCGCAGGCGCACTGTGCACGCTCGCTCGCGCGCTCCCATTTTGAGCCTGGCTGCGCGTTGCCGGCTCAGCGGGCTTTGTTGGTCACTGCGTTGTGCTCTCTGGGTGATGCTTTCCACTGTCCTGCCCCGGCGGCGCCTGGAAGCGTTTTTCTTAATGCGCTCAGCCCTCTTTGCAAAGCTCTCCCTCCCTGCCCTGCTGAGACAGCGCGGCAACTCGCACCACCCGAGCCTGTGATGCTGTTATTGCAAGACCGCCGAAACCTGTTCTGAGAACTACTGTGCCGGCCTCGGGACCCGGGGATTGGAGGTGGTCAAGAGGCGGGTCACCGACTGCTGAGGGTGGCACTGGGTGCTGGTAGAGGGAGGCAACTGGCCTGTTGCAGAGCTCCGTGCTGAAACAACAGACCAGACAGGATACTTGCCCGAGAACAGTTTATATCCTCTTTGCCAAGACCTTAGAGAACAGGTGGAGCTTGTGGTTACTGGTGGCATTCCCCATCTTTTGCTCCTTAGAAATGTTTCCCCTTTCTCTACATGAAAAATTTTAGGGCTAAAAGAGTTCTCCGAGATCATCTAAACCGAACCTCTCATTTTTCAGACGACGAAAAAGAACGCCCAGAAAGATTAAATGACTTCCCCAAAGCCCCACAGCGTTTTAATGACATTCATTCAAAGCCAAAGCTATTCTTTTTCACTACACTGTTTTACCTACCTTTCTTTCTCTCTTCCTTTTTGTCCCTCTTCAGCCTAGACGTCACGGGCATCATTTTGTTCTGTTAGCACACAGGACTTACAGTAATATTGATCCTGTTGCACAACAGTGTGAATGTACTTAACACTACCCAACTCTACAATTAAAAAATGGTTAAGATGTTAAATTTTATGTTAACGTGTATTTTACCAAAATTTTTCAAAAGGTGCTCAATAAATGTTAAATACGTAAATAAATATTGAGTATTGAGCTTGGACAGCCATAAATATAGTTTAACATCAGAAGGTGAGCTATGGGGAAAAGCATAATTAATGATATTTGAAGTGACATTTTCAATTTTCTTAATAAATAAATATTTGTGTAGTAACAGCTTTTTAAAAAGCTTAATATTGATCCTTAGGCTGATTCTAAGCATGTCAGTGTGTCCTGTGGAGCCAACACTGCCTCCACTGAGAGTGAGTGAGGAAGCATGTAGCGTATGTGAAAATCTGTGTGCCTGCTTTATGTATTTTCAGATCCCTTGTACCGGCGGAACCTCTGGAGAGGTGCAGCTAGATGTATGTTTGTGCAATTTACACACCGTCCTGTGAAAACTGTCCGGCATAGGACATATCATAGCTCACATGGGGAGGTAGGGATGGTGTAGAAATTATCAGCGAATGTATCAACATGATCAAATCTCAGGAATATAACATTGAGTGAAAAAAAGCAAACTACAAGATATGTAAATTATGATACCTCTTTAAAAACAACTAGCCATATTGTTTATGAGGTCAAAAACATGTATATATCAAAAGCATAAAAAATGGTTGAGTAGGCTACACACCAATTTGACGACAGTGGTTGCCTCTAGGCAGGCAGGGAGGGGAATGAGATCCGGGAAGTGGACAAAAGGGTCTTCAATTGCTAATTGCACACATGAAGCAAAAATGTTAATATTTTTAAAAATTTCAGTGGGGATACAGGGTGTTTCCAATGCAAGTCTCTCAAGTTTTCTTTATGTTTGAAATGTTTCATTTAAAAGTAATGTTGAAGTATGTCAGACATTGAGTTGGTGTGCTCATTATGAACACAGCGTGAATGTGTTATTCAGACTCCGGGTGGAGGTGGGGATCAGCAGTCAGAGTGATGAGATGTCAGACATCAGACAAGCAGAGGCCCAGAGCGTGCTGGTTGAGAGGCTGGACGAAAGTGACCTTGTTTTCGTCGATAAAAATATTCAGATCCGGGGCGGCCAATGGCTCAAGCGGTTAAGTGCGCGCGCTCCGCTTCAGTGGCCTGGGGTTCACGGGTTCGGATCTTGGGCGTGCACCAACACCCAGCTTGTCAAGCCATGCTATAGCGGCGTCCCTATGAAGCAGAGGAAGATGGGCACAGATGTTAGCTCAGGGCTGATCTTCCTCACACACAAAAAAATTCAAATCCAACAGATATAGAGTGCAAAGCTTTCTTTTATCCCATCTGTCTTTCATTCCATGTTGTAACCCCCAATAGAAAGTCTTTAACGAGCGGGAACTTCACAGAGACACAGCACTCTCACAGCACGTTGTTAAAACTGATCTCTTTCTGGATGAACCCGTTTTGAAACATAAATGTTAACTGGTAATACATGGTAATTTAGTATTGCATCTACATACCTCCCCCAGGCCACGCCCCCCCCATAGGCTTTGTTTATTCGTTTCCATACAACTCGGTCATGCGAAAATCACTAGGCTGAAATGCAGACAACCTGGCTTCTAATTTCAGTTTGACCACTTACAGATCCTTTGGTAACTCAAAGAAAGCAGCAATCTCGATGAGCTTCACTTTTCTTTTTCAATTGGAGATAGACAAATGCTGCCTATTTCAGAACTGAAACACAATACTAACATAGGGTTTACATTTGTTTAAGTTGGAGGAGAGGATGTTCTTATCTATTTTAAGAAACATAAAATAGTGAGGAAAGTCTTTTTTGTTGTCTTTGCTATAGAACTGCCTTACATTTACCAAAGAAGCTCCGTATGGAATTTTGAATTTTTTGGTGATTCTCCAGCACTTGTTTACAATTCTATCACAGCAGTTATCACTGTGGGCCTTACATTAGTTATTTACACATTGCATTTTCCAGTCATCCTCGTCAGACTTCTTTTTTATCCTTGTATTCTCACTCAACCCCTTATTACACGGTGGGTGCCATGTAATGGCTTCGATAAATTTAATTAATTAAATTAGACTGGATTGTAAAATTTCCCAAATTTGGAGTTATTCTTAAAGGCATGCCATCTGCTGGTTCCATAGTGTATCTGTCAGTCAGCCTGAATCCTTTAATCCAATAAATTAAAATTCACGCTGAAGCATTTGTGAGTTTGTGTATTGGGCAATTTTCCCACGTCTTTCTACTTCCTGTTGCAGGTGCTCTTCTTTCATTGAGCCAGTCACGAATTGTTTTTCCTCCAACCCTCTTTTACCTGTTGGCCACTCTTAAAACCTGGAAAAGTGGAGCTAACATTTTGGAGCCCCGGAATGACCAGAGCAATATAACTGGGCATGCTCAATAGGTTGGCCTGATTTGGAACACAAACGTCTTGAATGAGGGCTTTCAATGCTGCTTGTCTCGAGATTGGATGCATCTTCCTCCTGGCATTGTATTGGGAGTTTGCAGCCCCTCCCACCCTCTTGGCGCTCACACTTTTTCATTTTATCCGTGTGCCCAATTTTGGAGCCAGCCCTCCTGGATCTCCTGGCCAATCAAGAGACCACACATTGTTGCCTAAGAGACCCCGGATGCCAGCGAAAGGATTTATAGATGGTGATTGGACTACTGGAAGCTAGGAGGGGTGGGGGCTGGACAGAGTCAAAGAGAAGCAACTATGGCAACACCAGCGATTGAGGCTTGAAGAGGGAGACAAGCTAAAAAAGGTGAGGGCGGTGCGCAGTGCATGCAAAAGATGGAGGCTCTTTTTGAGAGCTCCGCTCTCAGATCCTCTTGGGCCTCTCGCAAGCCTTGTCAGTGTTTCTGGGGATTACATTTTGCTCCATTTCAGCTGCAGTTCAAGTGCCAGATGCTTTATACTTATAAGATTAACAACCAACAAATAATTTATTTCTATGCCTATCACGCACTAGCTCTTTGTATTGTATTATAGTTTTTGCTTTTTTTCTAACTGGTTGACTGTAAGATGAATTCGTGTTTAAATCTAACCATGCCCTATTTCCTGATAATTTCCTGATAATTTCTGAAATTCCCTTTTCTAATGATACTGCTGTATACAATAAGTGAGCTGTATATTAGCAGAGAAACTCAATCCTATTCTGCTGTGTAAACTCCAAATAAAAATCTGATAACCTGAGTATAATTCTAGTGCTCAATTCATAGTGATCTGAGTTTTACCCTACAATTCTGCTAGTTTTAATCCTTAAACTGCCTCCCTCCACTATTGCATTCATTCATTCAGTTGATTTAACAAATATTTATTGAGCACTTATTGTGTGCTATGAGATTGGGATTCAGATGAGCAGCATCAGAAAACCACATAAGCACAGAAGCATCAAAGTTTTGTACCATTTTCTCTGAGTGATCAGAAGTTCGTTGTATCTGGGCAGATAGTGCATGAAGGGAGAGGTGGATGAGGCTAAAAAGATAGATTGAGGTAATTTCATAGTGGATCTAGACTTGCGTACTAAAGAGTCTAGAAATTCTGTAGCCGTTAGTGAGCCTCTGAAGGTGTTTGAGCTGAAAAGTAACATCATCAAGTGGTATTTTAAAAAATACCTCCCTAAGTAGAATGGTGGTCACCAGAGACTGGGGGGTGGGGGAAAAGGGCAGATATTGATCAAAGTGTACAAACTTTTAGTTATAAGATGAATAAGTTCTGGAGACCTAATGTACAGCATAGTGACTATAGTTAGCAATAATATATTGTACACTTGAAATTTGCTGAGAGTAGATCTCAAGCGTTCTCAACACATGCACAAAAACGGTAACTGGGAGGTGATGGATGTGTTAAATATTTTGTGGTAATCATTTCACAATGTATACATATATCAAAAAACACTTTGTACACCTTAAATATGTACACTTTATTTGTCAAAAAGAAAAAAACCAACTTTCTAACAGTAGACTGTAAGTCCCATTAAAGCAGAGACTCTTATCTTTGTACCCCTAACACAGGCCTAATAGGTCATTAGTAAAATTGAATAATGGTGACAATGTAAAGAATGGCTTGGAAGATGGGATTGTAAGTGGTGGCCTTCCACTAGGAGGTGGAACTTTACCAGAGGACCCATCCTTGCTGTTCAATATGGAACTAGAACTGTACATTGGGGGCTAGGACCATAGGTCTTCTTTCAAGGACAGCCATTAAGGGGAAAAGAGATCACAAAAAAGCAACAGCAAGTTTTATATGTGGAAGGAGGGGAAGACAACTTGCTTTGTCTTGTTGCCGGAGTGGGAGCAATTATTTTTTGTGTATGTTATATAAAACTGTTTGTCTTTGTAATAGTCCTGAGTAGTCTACTGTGAACGTGTGTGTGTATGCAGATATGCATACTGCCCATCTTCTGGAATGAAAGGAGGAGGAAAAAACTGAAAAAGGGTAATGACAAAAGATAGGACAGGACACCTCCGTTTGCATGTTTCATTAGGACTGTATTACTGAGAGGGCTGTTTCTCCTGGCCAGGCTCATCTCCTGAAAACCAGACTTTCCTCAAGTTGATTTGAAGAAAGCCTAATTCAAATAATTTCTAGCTCTGAGAAACCAGGAAAAAGAAAACATCCAGTGCAGGACCTTGGAGAGACCCTAGAAAAGCTACTTTGTCCAATTCAAAAATTGTGCCTAGCTTGTTTCTTACACCAAATGGGAAGAGAGAGAGAGAGAGTTTCTCAGCTTATAGCAGGAGTTTTTAACCTGGGGTAAGCAAAATTTTATGTTCATGTACATTTTTCTAGGGAGAAGATTCATAGCTTTCATCATATTCTCAAAGAGTTTTATGGCCCTCAAAAAAAAAAAAGATTAAAAACGACTAGTTTAAAGAGAAGAAAGGTCAATGTAAATAAATAACAACAACAAAAAGCAATACGTAATTTTTAACTGGGCAGACCTAGACTCAGTGACCATGCTTTATAGCTATAATTTGCCTGCTCACAAGTACTTTCATAACTGCCAATTAATAATACTATAATGAAATCATTTCTTATGCCTTTTGCAGCTTAGCTAAACATGTGTGACTCAAATAATTAGCTGTTAGGGGCTGAGAAGAATGTGAGGGCGGATCTGAGCCCCCTTTATTCCACTGCTAGGCTGGCAGCAGGCAACTGCAAGAGGTATTGTCTAATGATGCCCCTGAGGTTTTAAAACATTGGCTTTATCTTCAGCTATGACTTAAACCTGAGAGAGAATATTACATGCCAAGTGAGACCTCCAAGATTTCAGATCTAGCATTTGAGGGAATCCCATATCAGCCCAAAACTAATGACTTTTTAAAAATTGTCCAATATTTGCTACTGTAGAGCAATTTTTGGAGGCCATAGATGGGGAAGGCAAGCCCTGGAACGCTCAGTCATCACCACTGCCTTCCAATATGAAACTCACCTTCAGAGAGGAAGGAAGGCAGAGGAAGGAGATACGCTGAGGATACATATTGAAACTACCATCATTCTGCTTTAAATGTTTTCCACCTTAAAATATTTTGTCATGGCCGTCTAAAGGACAGGTTTTGAGGCACTCTGTAATGATAGGAAGTTCTAAGAAAAGCTGCATGAAAGTTACTACTTGTTGAGGCCACGTATCTGTCAGGCACTCAGGACCCTTTTTTTCTGATCTTAGTAGCAGCAGTTGAGGGTAGATATATACATCCTTATTTTTCAAATGACGAAACTGAAGCTCAGGTAGATTAAATAACTTGCAAAAAGATATACAGCTAGTAAGTTTTAGAGCCAGGGTCAAACCTTAATAAGGTAAAAAATTTTGCTTGTAAACAACAGAAGTAGATTCTAGCTAATGTAAGCAAAAGAGGAAATTTATTGCAAGGATATGAGGTGGCTCACAAAATAGACAAGAAAGGACGAGGGGCTTCTGAGGGATGTGGCAGCAGGAACAACTGAACAGAGCACCAGTGCTACTTTGAATGACCACCTCAGCTATAAAGTAAGGTTAAGCCAGCATCAGTCCGACTGGCCTAGCTTGGTTTGACCACCTCTTGACCAGGAAGGGGGAGGCCACCTTGATTAACCAACCCAGCAGACACCAAACAATGAGGGAAAAGTAATTCCTCGTAGAAATTAGATCAAATGAAGACAGACGTATACTGGACATCTAAAAACAGCACATTTCCTTCAATAAACCTAGTCCATCTCCAAAGGCTTGGCTTTGTCCATTACACCCTTCTTCTTAAATATGGTATCATGTCAGAACCCTTCTTATTTAAATGTCAGAAAGTTAGGAGGGGAGGAAGAAAGTCACAAGGGAAAAGGATAGGGTGTTTTATATTGCACTATGATTTTATAAATTAAAATACTACTTTCTGGTCATTATGGTATGTTCTTAGCTAGGAGTGATTCTGGATTTTCCTCAGTGGTCCAATGAAAATAAAAAGAGTTAAACAGACCTGAGTTCCACCACTTAGTGTCTGTATAACCTTTGGGCAGGGTATGTAACTTCAGTGAGCCTCATTTTCTTCATCTGTAAAATGAGCTAAAACCCACCACCTCACCAGATTGTTATGAGCTTTAATTGAGCATACTTATTAAGTACCTGACATATGAAATGCTCCCAATAAATGTTCCTTCCGTCAATTCCCTCTCTCAACAGTGTATGTTATTAGTATTTTTAGTATTCTGAAGATTATATGATTCATTTCTTCTGATAGGTATAGTTTTTCTCATGGAAGAATATCCAGTTATTTCATGATGGCATTTGCACCTCCAAAATGCACAGATGGTCCCAAGATGCAGACAAAGATGAGTACCTGGACACCCCTAAACCATCAGCATTTGAATGACCAGGTAAGTCACTAGAGCTATTTTATCAGTTGCATCTATACCTTAAGGAAAAAAAAATATATTAAAATTTTGGTTATCAAAATATGAACAGGAATTGTTTAGGATTGTGTAATAGATGAAAAAAAAATGAAGGATTTTTTCAAAAACTTTTACTGAGCTCTTGCTATTTGGGCAAGGCTGGCAATAGACACAGAGTCCCTGCCCTCAATGAAAATGTCTTAGATTTGTTCTTTACTCCACTGTCACTCCTCTCTCTCACCCCATATGCTTTTTTTTTCCATCACTGGTTCTCTGCTGGAACCAACAGGAATGAGCGAGGAGAGGAAAGTCTGTGAGGAGTTCCCAAACAACAGATTTTCTTGCTAGAGCTGTGGTTACTGGATAATGCTCTACATTTAACCAAATAAATAAAATGAATAAATCTCAACTGATTACTCACATTACTCAGGTTCTCCTAAGAAGTTGATTTCCTACTTGCGTTCTGGGGAGGCACTAGTAGAATACACTAAACAAAGGATTGCAACAGTGGGAAGCTGAGTATCATGCTGGGGTGTAAGACTGGCCAACTTCTGGGGATTTCTATTCCTGCTTCAGTTAGAGGCAGAATTTACCAACGGGTCTGTGAGCACCTGTTACAAGGACCACACCTAGTTGGCAGTAAAGTACAATCAACATCAATAAAACTGACCTCATTATCTTGCTTCTACACACTAGTTCCAATCGCTGGTGAAAGGCACCACTTTACATCAAGTGACTCAAGCCAGAACTCTTCTTTCTCCCTATTGGGTCTGAGATTTGGTTTTCCCCAATTTACAAGCTAATAACTTAGCCTGTTATGGCATAGAAGACAGTACTGTTTCACAGTAAAAGACACAAGATTCTTGGGTCAGAGACAAAGAACTTTATTACTCACAGTGCAGCAAGCAGCATGAGCATCATGTTTGCATTGGTTCTCCTTTCCTACCTTGTCTCACAGGAGTGATGCAGAGGGCCCAGATAAATACTACACACACCGTGGGTTTGCATCACAGCTGAGGAACAGTGAGCCCAGGGAATCCACTGCTTTTATAGTAAGCAGTAAGCAAACCTGCTCTTAGTCTCAAAGGGAGACAATACCTCATTGCTCAAGGTTGCCTTGCTGCAAACACAACTTGGAGAGATGGCCCAAGAATAGAGTGGTCAGGTCCTTGCATTCTTGGTATTCTAAGACATTTAGGAGTTTGAGAGGCCCAGGGAGGAATGTCTACTTAGCACCCTCTCACCTCCACATCCAATTCATTTTCAAGTTCTGGGATCTTCCTCCTAGATCTCTTCACTGAGGCCTCTTTTCTCCATTCACCTATATAGCTCCACCTTCTCAGTTCACACCCTTATCATCCTTTGCCTAGTACATTGCAGTAACTCCCTAAGTGGTTTTGCTGCCTCTATCCCTTATCAATCCATGCTCTGTTCTGGTCCCAGAATGATCTTTCTAAAGTACAAATCTAATCCTATTATGTAAAATGGGCCACTCTAAAGGGTAATTTCCAAACCTCCACCCATAGAATTGAGGACCCTTCATGAGTTGACCACAGCCAACCTCCCAGTTCCAAACTCTGCCACTGCTTCCTCTCATCCTATGTCCACGCCAAGTGAAGTGGCCCCCGGGTGAGCCATGCTGTCTCACACCTCCACGCCTTTGCACATGCTCTCCTCATTGCCGCCTGTAAGAGTCAACTCAAGTGTCATTTTCTCTGGGAAACCTCCTCCTGCTTGCTTTTCTTTGTTCTCATCACTGTTCACCAACTTTCCCACCAGACTCCACTGTGCTGAGGGTTGAGATTCTGTCTTTTCTCTCTGCATCTCCAGTGCCTGATTTGATTCTCGAAGAACAAGGAATGGAGTCAGGGTTCAGCTGTACTCTCGGGGACCTCCTTCGTTGCCTCTCACCTTCTTGTCCCGACACCTCTCCTTCCTTAGCCTGGGTTTGACCTTTCCCTCTCTAACCCTAACAGATATGCTAATCACTCTGGCAAAGCTGGAGCGTCAATCCTGACCCCTCCTACTCAGTACTTTCCTATTTCTACTCCTCTAATGTGAAACATGAGCAATTTGGGGAGAAAGACAGGGAGCCAGCATAGAGATCGGAATAGTGAGAAATAAAAGGGAGAGAGACCGAAAAGGAAAAAAATACAGGGAGTGAGGAACGAAGAGTGAGAAATAGAAAAGAAAGGAAGGACCAGGAGAAAGAAAAGGAAAAGCAGAGAAAGAGAGAGAAATTCAGGGTTCATCTAGCTATGAACAAGTCTGTTGCAAGTCTTTTTTATTCAGCTCAACAGTTATTTATTGAGCACCTGTTTGCAATGCTCTTAGCTCTCCAACAGTTTATATAACAGCTTCCCTGCTTTCCCCCCAAAAAACTTCAATGTTTACTTTTGAAATCTGTTTTCCCATAGAATTGTGAAGGTTTTACACACATGTGAAAAATTGATTTGAATTGAAATACAGATTCGTTGGATGCTTTGATTTTCAGAAATTTTCTTTGAAAAATTAGGAGTCTTGATCAATTTAGCAGCTATGGAGAAAAAGTATCTGAATTGCCTGATTGCCTGCTGTAGGTTGGGTTACTAGAGAAGATGACTCTGAGATTGGCGTGTAGGACGTTGATTGGGGAAGGCTCTCAGGATCAGCACCCGAGAAGGGAAGGAAAGAGAAGGAGAGGACATGGGTTCGGGGCAGAGGAAGAAGCTGAGCTCTGATGCAGTCTCAGTAAGACCTTCTTAACCCTATAGGACACACCCTGAAGATGCTTCAGAGTCTTACATTACGTCAAGGGGGCCTGGCCTTTGTACTTGCACACTGACCATTTAATGGCTAGGACCTTGAATGAAGCAGATTACTCAAGCTCATGGCTGGCAGCCAGCAGCACTCCCAACAGGTGGGGGAATAAATCCTTCAGTCCTGGAGGGGATCTGGGCAGTGTATCACAGCAAACATTACATTGTCTTGGTTCTTGAATAGATTTTGTCAAATTCAATGATAATTTTTAGAGATAATATTCATTTTGTTGTTCAGACCTCTCATTTTATTCCAGAAAATTATTTTTTGGTTTAGTTAGGTTCTAGTTTGGAGTAAAATTATTTTTTAAAATCTTGTATGTGTATATATACATATGTATGTACATAAATGTGCATGACATACACACAGAATGTGTATATACATATACCAAGCTATTAATAGTGGTTTCCCCTAAAGAGTTGGATGGCTTTGGAGGAGGTGGCCTGTTAGAAAAGAGCTTTCATTTCTCACTTTATACAGTGCAATAAAACTTCAAATTTTAAAACAATCTTAAAAACAAATATAAATAAAAGTAAACAAAGAACAATAACTCTGGAAATTGAAAATTCTGGTTCCAGATCAACTGTACCAATAATTTCCTGCATGACTTGAGTAAGTCACTTACCTTCTCTGGGCTTTACTATCCTCCTTTATAAAATGAGTGGGTTGGATCAGATGACCTTGAAGGTCTCTTCCACATCTGACATTCTGACTGTCTGAAAGGGATTAAAAATAGATGCCAAGGATACAGCTGGCCAGAAGGTGTCCAGACAATAATTTCAAGGAGTTTTCTACACTTCTAAAACGAGGCATTTGTCACCAATGATCAATGTAATTTTGAGGTCCTGATTTTTGTTTTTGTCTTAATTTTGTCTTTCTTCTATTCTGTAGTAAAATGTGAAGTATGTAACTATTTCAGACTAAAATAAGAGTCACAGGATTTTTTTTTTTTTTTTTGTGAGGAGATCAGCCCTGAGCTAACATCCGCCAATCCTCCTCTTTTTTTTTTTTTGCTGAGGAAGACGGCCCTGGGCTAACATCTGTGCCTATCTTCCTCCACTTTATATGGGACGCCGCCACAGCATGGCTTACCAAGCAGTGCGTCGGTGCGCGCCCGGGATCCGAACCAGCGAACCCCGGGCCGCCGCAGCGAAGCGCGCGCACTTAACCGCTTGCGCCACCGGGCCGGCCCCAAGAGTCACAGGATTTTAACTTCACAGCAGGCTTTAAGCAGAGAGATTGAATTCAAATTCAGATGCCTAAAAAAATAGCATCATCAGCATAGGCAAATGTAACAGATTTCGGAATAATTTAGGCATTGTGAATTTTGAGAGGAGGAATGTTTTAAAAGTATGTATTTCTTTGCCATCTAATGTTTTAATTGAAAGTAACCAACGTTTCTTTTTGAGTAGGTTCATAGATGTAGAACAGTACATGTTAAAAAGGTGTTCTGAGAAAAAGCAGCTATCAATCAATCATAATTTAGGAGCCCCTAAATGTCTTACTCCTATACTGTAATGATGTCACATGTTGAAATATGTAACTGCAGTGTCAACAGACTAAAATAACAACCGTAGGATTTTGACTTAACAGCAGGCTCTGAGTAAACTGTGATATAAACAGACTGCAGCATTCTGTGAGGCAAGAGGATCCATTTTAATATTTCCATTTTGAATCGATACTTTGTTTTCCAGCTCTTTAAGATGAAGAACCTGATTGCAAATCTTTGGAATGAAGACTTGCTCCAAACTAGAGAATATAAGACTCTAAGTCTGACTGAGGACCTGATAATTAAATAATTTGTCCCAAATTCTATTTCTGGTCGAGAGTAGAGTTGGAACCAGATTTGAGTTTGTCTAGTGTTTCTCCTCTGCCTCTTCACTCCCATCAATTTCTACTTGGGTCTAGATGACTTTTGGGAAGGAACTGGATTTGCTTGGACCCTGCTTAGCCTTGGTCATTGGCCGTGTAAAGACTATTGTTTTAGCCTGAATAACACTCCCCAGGTCCCACCCTATTCCTTTTCTGCTATCATCTTGCTGACTCTCCTCTCACCTTCAAGTTAGTGCCCCGTTGTTTCAATGCCCCATGTTGTCATTGGGCATCATGATGGTCATCCCATCCTCCTCTTGAAAGCAGGTTGTGGTCTTCACCTAACCTTTACTTCTTCCTGCTGTAAGGCCAAAGCATGGGCAGCAGTTCATCGAGAATGTAGGGCTGGAAGTCAGGATAGGGAAGACCAAGGTTCTGGTGAGGAACCAAGTACAGAGTTGAGCTGAACAGACAGTCTGGAATCGATTATTTTTTTTTTAATTTATAAATGTAACCCCTTTGGGCCTCTGCTTGTCCTCTCTAAAATAAGGAAATTGAACAAAAAGATCTTTAGGATTTCTTTTAGCTCTAAAATTCTGTGGCTTTTGAAGCTTTTTGTTATTGTTGTTCAATCAGCAGGTGTCGTGGAGCATATAGAGAAAGTGGTTGTAATCTACCTGGGAAGATAAAATGAACAGAAACAACCAGAGAGCCACAGCAAACCCAGTATAGTCCAAGGGGAGCTGGGCTATGAGTAGAGTACGAGTTGGGAGGAGCTAGGTCACTGGGCATCAGAAAAGTGCTAGTGCTGGTGACTTGGGTTGGGCAATGGATTATTGATCAGATTTGGTTAGATAGAGGAGAAGAGGTCAGGAAATATTTGAATCCAGATTTTTGAATCTTCTGTATTTTATATGTTCTTTTCTATTTTCATCTAGAAATTGAGTTTATCTATTGCCATTATTTGAGGGCCCTAGTAGCCCAGGTAATTAGGGGGAAGGGGTGAAGGGCATTCTTTTTCTTCTTCTCTAATGTGCAAAAAGTGTCTACCTGTGATGTATGAGATTCTCCGGCCAGGAGCAAAACTGACGTTTCCCTGGCCTTGAGGTTGTTGTTGAAGCAGTTATTTCAATGCCTATTTTGTATGTCCCTTGAACCTAGAGTTTGAGAGTCTAAAAAAGGAAGGAAAGCATTATCTGTTAGAAGCCTAAAACCAGCTGCTCATCCTCCTCCACAAAAAGGGAAGAAATAGGCCTGAGCTGCTCTGTGAGTAGGAACATTCTTACAGTGCTAGAGAATTTAGGTAGTGCTCAGAGGAAGGGAAAAACATCAATCCCAGTTTTGAAAACCGACACAAGGTGTGTGTGTGGGAGTGAGACAGACGTTCATGTCTGTTCATTCTTCTCTCTTGCTTCCTCCCTCCATAACTCCCTCCTCTGCCAGACATTCTCCAATTAGTCTTCCCTACCTCACTCGTTCAAATACACAAGTGACTGATGCTCAGAAAAACACCTCCACACCAATATTATAAATACACTCACATTGTACCAATACCTCCATAAGGATATTCATTGTCGCAACCACATTCATTCAATCCAGCAGACATGAGTACCTGTAATATGCTGTGTACCGCACTCCACGCTGTAGACAAGATGAATTAGACATGGTTTCTGTCCTAAATAGTATATAACAACAAAGCTATACAGACAAACCCTGAGTTGTAAGCCCAGAGGTGCACATAAACAAATTTCTAATCCTACAAGCGTGTAAGTACATGTACACCCACTGATATGTGCGCACACTGAAATATGAAAACAGAGCTGCTCATTCATAAGTTTCACAAGTCCTCATAGTATTGATATTGAAATATTTTGAGGGAGGATCTCCATTTTCCTGTTTTTCCTTTGTCAGTTTTTTCATCTCCTTTCAAATTCTAAAATTGACTTCACTTTACAATTCCATTCTTTTCTTATTTCTTGCCTTTAAAAAAAATTACTTCTTCTTTAAGATAAATTATTCCACATGGAGAAACTGAGAAAAAAAGATACCTTGCCCAAGTTAAAAATAAGTAAAATACCTTCTCTGGAATGAAATCTGTCTTTTTATATCCAGTTGACACAAGGAAAAGACTGTCAACATTTATTTATTGATACTTTAATGATGTCTCTCTTGTAATGGGTATTTTGAACCATGAAATATGAAATCATTCCATCCTTTTTTATTTATTGTAGGTATTTGAAGAAAGAAGAGCTCTGCTTGGAAAATGGGTAACCAATTAAAATATCCTTACTTTCATATTATGTTATCATACAGCCCAAAGAATTCGGTTTGGACATAAGGTAATGAGTGATTGCTCATTGCCTGAGAAGTTTGACTAGTACTTTCTTTATGTATCAGTTTGGGTTCAGTCAGAAAAACAGAAATCATACCAGTTATTTTAACAGACATAAATAAATTTAATAAATAGAACTAGTTAAACAAACACTGGAAAATGGAAAAGATAAAAAGGGAACACTGAGGTGCAGTGGAGATAGAACTACAGGAAGTAGCTTCTACCAGCTTTTCTGATACCTCAGGAGCTCAGAAAAGGACCCTGTGGAGCTGGGACCCAGACTCCTAAGGAATAAAGTAGATGACATCACAGCCAGCTGATTCTGATATAACTGAGGCAGCATGATGGTTCTGGGAGTGTGGAAAAAACTGGACACTGGAGTCAACAGCTACTGCCAGGGTGAAGAGTAAGGTGATACTGCCAGGAAAAGCAAGGGAACGGAAAGGAGTAAGGCTCTTCTCCCTCAGTTTCCCTGTAGTCCTGCCCTCCCCAGTGGCAGCATTTAACAGGGAGTCTGCCGTCAAAGGAGAAATATGGTTTGTGGAGCCCCAGCCTTCTTTACTCACAGAGGATAGAAAGGTGGGTTGGGGTCTGAGAGACAATAGCTTAGTAACCAGCACAGTTCATCCGTTTGGCTACTTAGCATCCATATACACTCTTGTACATATACTTAAACTTCCAAAGGAAAACTGTAACAACTTTATGCTTCTATCTAACAAGATACAACTATCCTTTATGCAAATGAAGACTTTCTCACCCTTTCCTCAAAGGAGACACAGAGTCCCTGTGGTCATTGTCCATCCCTGGGTCATGATCAAAGTATCCATCTCTGGTCAATGTTTAGCAATCATCAAATTCATCAATTATCAATCATCAAATTCCTCTACACTCTGAAAGTCTCTACCACCCAAGAGAATTGAAAACATATGGTTATGCAAAAGCTTGTGTATGAATGTTCATAGCAGCATTATTCATAACAGTCAAAAAGTGTAAACACCCAAATATCCATCAACTGATGAATGGATAAACAAAATGTGGTATATCCATAACAACGGAATATTATTCAGCCTTTAAAAGGAAGGAAATTCTGATACATTCTACAACATGGATGAACTTTGAAGGCATTATGCTAAGTGAAATAAGCCAGACACAAAAGGACAAATATTGTATGATTCCATTTATATGAGGTACCTAGAGTAGTCAAATTCATGGAGATAGAAAGAGAATACAGGTTTCCAAGGAATGGGGAGTTATTGTTTACTGGGTACAGAGTTTCAATTTGGGATGATGAAAAAGATCTGCAGATGGATAGTTGTGATGGTTGCACTACAATGTGAATGTACTTAATGCCACTGAACTATACACTTAAAAATAGTTAAAATGGTAAATTTTATGTTATATATATTTTACCAAAACTTTTAAAAAGCAAGAGTAAGAAAAAGGAATAAAATACTGATACATGCTACAACATGGTGAACCTTGAAAGTAGTGTGCTAAGTGAAAGAAACCACACATAGAGTCCACATATTATATGATTCCATTTGTATGAAATGTCCAGAATAGGCAAATCCATAGAGACAGAAAGTAGATTAGTGGTTTCCAGGGGCTAGGGGACAAGAGGAAGAGGGATTTACTGTAATAGGTGTGGAATTTGTTTTTGGAGTAATGAAAATGTTCTGGAATTAGATAGTAGTGATGGTTACACAACCTTGTGAATGTACTAAAAACTGAATTGTACACTTAATATGATGAATTTTATGATGGACCTGGAAGGTATTATGTTAAGTGAAATAAGCCAGAGAGAGAAAGACAAACACTGCATGATTTCACCCATATGTGGAAGATAAACTAACACACGGACAGAGAGAACTGTTTGGTGGTTACCAGGGGCAAGGGGTTTGGGGGTGTGGGCACAAGGGGTGAAGGGAGGCATTTATATGGTGACTGACAAGCAATAATATACAACTAAAATTTCACAATGTTATAAACTATTAAGACATCAATAAAAAATGATGAATTTTATGGCATGTGAATTATATCTCAATTTAAAAAATAAATCAGGAATCCTTTCAAAAAACTATACTTAGATTTCTTTAACTCTTGATATATGTAATAAACTTGAAATATTCCATCCTTAAAACATACAGTCAAAACCTTCTTTCTTAAGGGAGCATCTTTGACCCAGAATATAGCAGTAGACAGAATGCCCTTTCCTATGAGTTACTGAAACTCATTTTCCTAAATGTCTTAGTTCATTCGGGCTGCTATAACAAAAAAAAAAAAAAAGACTGGGTGGCTTATAAACAACAGAAATTTATTTCTCATAATTCTAGAGGAAGTCCAAGATCAGGGTGCTGGCAGATTCAGTGTCTGGTGAGATCATAGACTACTGTCTGTTCACTATAACCACACATGGTTATAGTGAGGGATGAGGGATCTCCCTGGGGTCTCTTTTATAGACACTAACCCCATTCATGAGGGCTCTGCCCTCATGACCTAATCACCCCCAAAGGCCCCACCTCCTAATACCGTAGCCTTGGGGATTAGGTTTCAAAATATGAATTTGGTGCGGGACACAAACTTGCAGTCCATTGCGATAAGACTAAATAAAGTACCATTTCTTACTGTTCTTGTTTGTCTTAGTTGGTTGCCGGTTCTTTTCTATGTTGGTCTGCAAGCTCCAATCTAAGGCTATTTATTAACCTAAATTAAAAACAAAAAACCATATATATAGTCTCTCTGGAAGGATGCACAAGAAAAGGGGCGACGTTGGTTTCCCCCAGGGAGGAGAACTGCGAGCCTGAGACAGGGTGGAAAAGACTCTTTGAGCTGAATAGCCTTTCATATCTTTTGCTTTTTTTAATCATGTGAATGTATTACCTATTCAAAATAATAATAAAATTTTACAAAATAAATTTACTAAAAATTAAGAAATGAAAAATACCAAAAATTTAAAATCTAGCTGAATTTTTCTCATATTCTGTTTTTAAACTGACTTTGCATCTGTTACCAACAACTTAAAAAGAGACTTATTTAGAATGACTATTTTTGCACTATCATTTCACTTACTATTAGTGGAAATCCCTAAATTAATATAACCAGGGATAATGTTCATCCAGTATTTGGAGTGTCTGACCAGCTTCTGTTTGTTTTGATTGCCTGGTGGCATTGCCAATTGTTAAATATTTTTAATATGACCCTGGATAATATTCAAGGTCTTCAAACTTTTTAAAAGATCTTGTTTATTCTTTTCTTTTACCATAACTAATAGAAGCATGTATTTGCAAAGATCACTGATTATCTGTCTTCTCCAATAGACTAATTTATGGGGGCCAGATGTGGTTCTATCGTGATCCTTGTTGTACATTCCTTGATACTACTAGGCATGTAGTAAATATTTTCTAAATGAATAAGTGATACTCACTGGTTTTTCTCTTTTGCCCAACAGCAAACTTATTGCTTAAATTCACTAGATCATGTAGTAGTCTATATACCTCCATGAAAGCTCCATGAATTAAGTTTGAGGGCGATACTTCCAATTCACCCTTATTTAATTTTTTCTCTCTATTTTAGTTTTTAGATTTTTTAGGTTTTGTGTTTCATGAGCACCGAAAGGGATTGATAACGTAAGAAATGCATTTTTCCAAAAAAAAAGAAAGGAGAAATAAGGATACCAATTTTTGACTTAGCATTACTTGGGAGTTTCATTGTAGGGATCAAGTATTAGTTTTAAAGGTCAATCCAGTATTAGAAGTAAAGTCATTTTTTAAAACAATCTGGACATTGTGAGGTAAGATGTAGTATGAAACCTATTCAATAATAAACAATCTGAAAGTATTTTATATTTGGCCATAGAATGTCACTTTTGTTCATACATTTGCACATGGTCCTATCTAATGTTCTGTACAGTAATAAACAAAATAATTAAGAGGAACTGAAAAGCTCTTCTACTTTGCTGGTTTATGCTACTTAGTCCTTTATCTCTCAAATCTTCTCTGCCCTTCAGTTCCTGTTAGAAAAGGCAATTGCCTCCCAATAGACAGAAAACAACAGCAGAAGTATTTTAGTTGAAAAGAAAGCATCTCAAACTTTTCCTCAACATCTTTCTTGTGAATAGAAATAATAGTAATATTATGAAGAATTTGAAAAAAGTGGATGGCATTACTTTTTTTTTTTTGCTGAGGAAGAGTCACCCTGAGCTAACATCTGTTGCCAATCTTCCTCTCTTTTTGCTTGATAAAGATTTGCCCTGAGCTAACATCTGTGCCAGTCTTCCTCTGTTTTGTATGTGGGTCACCACCACTGCATGGCCACCAATGAATGGTGTACATCCACGCCCGGGAACCGAACCTGAGCCACTGAAGTGGAACATGCCAAACTTAACCACTAAGCCACAGGGCCAGCCCCTGGATGGCATTACTTTTAATTTGCTGGAAACAACCATACTCAGAGTTAAAATTCAAAAGAGAAACGGGGCCGCCGGCCCAGTGGCGCAAGCGGTTAAGTGCGCATGCTCCACTTCTGCAGCCCGGGTTCGAAGCTTTGGATCCCGGCCACGCACCGATGCACCACTTGTCAAGCCACGCTGTGGCGGTGTCCCATATAAAGTAGAGGAAGATGGGCACGGATGTGGATGTTAGCTCAGGGCCAATCTTCCTCAAGAAAAAGGGGAAGATTGGCATCACATGTTAGCTCAGGGCTAGTCCTCCTCACACACACACAAAAAAAAGTCAAAAAATAAAAAGAGAAACAGGGGAAAATATTTTGTAAATGGCATGATAGATAAAGATTAATATCTGGGGTATATAAAGACTTTCTACAAATCAACAAGAAAAATACAAATACCGCTACACAATAATGGGCTAATATAGAAGAATGAGAAATATACAAAAATATATAAATGGCCAATAAACATATAAAATATACTCTATTTTACTAAAATTAAAGGAATTAGAGGAATGCAAATTAAAACAATGAGATTCCTAACCTCTCCCCCCTTTGTCTACGTGGTAAAAATTGAAATGATAGATAATATCTAATGTTAGTAAGAATTCATTAGGGAGTAGGAGAATATGCTTAAACACAATTGGAGGGAATGTAAAATGATGCAGACTTTTAAAAGACAATTTGACAGCATCTATTAAGTTTTTAAATGCAAATATCCTTTGTACCTGTAATTCCACTTTTGTTTATCTGTACTAGAGAAATATTCACATGGGACATGAAAGGGCATGTTCCAGGATATTGCAGGGTTGTTTTTTTTTGTTTTTTGTTTTTGTATTGGAAACAACCTAGATGGTATCAGTAGTAAATTGAGTAAATAGATCATGGCATGTCCATCCTACCATGAATGAATGAGAAAACAATATGCTCTGGAATTCATTACATATAAGGACATTTATGGCTATATTTTGTTTGATTTTTAAACTGCTGTTTGGTATTCCACAGGATAGGTATGCTCTAATTTACTTAACTGCTTCCATATTGATAGATATATGTGTAAGTAAATGCATAGAAATGCACGAACAGAACAGGGTTATTTCTGGGGACTGCAGTGAGATTTGTCAGGGAGGAGTGGTTCAAGAGGATTTTCATGTTCAACTCTGTGTACCTATTTGAAACTTTTAAAACAACAATGTATTCATACTTTAATTGTGAAATTAAGTTTTTGATAATAGGACTCAGAAACTCAACCAGATTAAGATAATGCAACCAATAGGCAAAAAATAACAAGCCTCCCTCTTCATCTTGTCCTCCGAACCCTGTGAACTTTTCCTTGCCATTGAGTGTGAGATGAGTGGAACCTGATGGCTCTAGCAACTGGCCTCACTTCCTGAAACTGCAGCAAGAATCCTTGTACCAACTGCTCCGAAAATAGGATTTTCACAATTCTGTTGAGTCAAGAAAGCCCTATAAAAAGACATTAAAAATAATTATAAAATATAATTATATTATAATTATGATTATAATATATAATGTAGTATAATATAATGTAATGTAATGTGTTGTAATGTAATGTAATGTAAAAAAGGAACTCACTGTGACGTGAGGTACCATACAAGATACCAGGATAGGAGAATGGTCCTAGCTGCTCCTCAGTCTCACACTTTGGATCCGTGGCTACTGTGTTCTGGGTACTTTTACTTGAGAGGTGATGCAAGAGATGTGGGAGATTATCGAATTCCTGTGGAGTTAACTCTTCTAGGGATCATTTACTTTTTGGATTATTTTTAGCACCTTTTAAATTCCAAAGGGATTTTCCCCAACTGTTAAGCATTCTTCTGAGTCATCTACCCACCTTCAATTAGTAGGAGTTCGAGGAATGCAAATTCAGTTCCTATTAGCCTAAACAAACACAATTAGAAAGGAAAATCCCTAGAGGCAAAGAATACCTATCAAAGTCAAATTTAAGTTACCTTCGACCATTGTAATCAGGGAAATAAATGAGGAACCAATGTAATTATCTTTTTAATCTCTAGAGGAAAATGTTTTAGTGTTTCCTTTTATAGATTTCTTAAGCATTTTACAATCCTAATGTTTTTTTATATTCGTTTTAAATCACTGTTCCTCAATTTGAGCCCATTCTGTTTTTGTGGGCATCAGTGAAAGTACATGAGCTAACCTCAGTCATTCTAAATGTACTTCCCATCCTTGCCAATGTACAAACATGGTAATTTTATGTCTTTTAATTTAATTGTTTGCATATATATTCTTTTTACATTGATTTAACCCATGTATTTATTATTTTTAACATCACTTTGGTCTTTTATTATAATAGCTGCCATGTCTACAATGAGTCATGAGCTCTATTAAGAATTTCATACATATATTATTTTATTTAATCCTCACAACCCTACAATTTAGATATCATTATTCTTAGTGTGTAAATGAGGAAATTGAGAGGTTGTTAGTGGTGGAGCTGGAATTTAGTGATTTATTTCTAAAGAGTATTAGAAATAATAGAATATAGGATGTGAGACTCCCAATGGCCTCATTCCCAAACCCACCATCAATCTGTAATGTCATACTTTCCCTTATCCTGTTGCTATATTACAGTTTGATTAGCTGATCCCCTATTGTTAGGCCTTTTGGGTTTTCTCTGATTTCTTCCAGTGATAATAATATCTCATGAAAATTTTTTTGTAACCATAATTATCCTGGGTCCTACGTAGCTCAGTTTCTGCAGAGCCACACAGCACTGCCTAAAAGTAATTTAAAAAATGAATACCCATTTTCATTTTGTCTCTCAAAGAAAAATCACAGGGGATCCAGTTTAAAACTCATAACAGGACTTCTCAGATCTTTTTCCTTCACTGCTCAGTTCTCTCACACTCTAACTGCTAGCGAGGCAATTACAGTCTGAACACCCAAACTCCCAAAAAGCCAAAGCCCCACAGCTCTTCTCTCCCCTCCCAACCCTGCCTTGGCTCTTTATTTTACAGATCAGTGCAGCTTCTTGGGCCTGGTCCATCCCCTGGGCGTAGCCATTCCGGTTGGGCTTCTCTCTATTCATTCTAATAATCCATCCCAAAAGGAAAGAAGTCTGCTTTTGTGGGAGTTGGAGATATGGATTGTGTAGAGACAAAGATAGGGGAAATCAGGGAACACTCACACATGAATAAATTTTAATCATTTATTTGTAAGTTAAGGTTTGGGGTTTTTTTTTTTTCATTTTGGGGATTTTTTTCCCTCTTAAATTCTAGTCCCCAAAGTGAGATTCATGGGTCATTGAATAGATCTATGATGGTGAATAGTTTTTTGTCTTTTTAGAGTTCAGAATACTCATTATATTTTTAAAAAATTATTTTATTGAGGTCATATTGGTTTATAACATTGTATAATTTCAGGTATACATCATTATTTATCAGTTTCTGTTTACACTGCATCTTGCTAACACCCAATAGTCTAGTTTTTATCCGTCAAAATACATATTTGCCCCTTTACCCCTTTTGCCCTCCCCCCCACCCGCTTCCCCTCTGGTAACCACTAATCTGTTCTCCTTATCCATGTGTTTATCTTTCACATATGAGTGAAATTATACGGTGTTTGTCTTTCTCTGTCTGGCTTATTTTGCTTAACATAATACCCTCAAGCTCCATCCATGTTGTTGCAAATGGGATGATTTTGTCTTTTTTTGTGGCTGAGTAGTGTTCTGTTGTATATATACACCACATCTTCTTTATCCATTCATCAGTTGATGGGCACTTGGGTTGCTTCCACGTCTTGGCTATTGTGAATAATGCTGCAGTGAACATAGGGGTGCATAAATCTCTTTGGATCATTGATTTCAAGTTCTTTGGATAAATACCCAGTAGTGGGATAGCTGGATCATGTGGTATTTCTATTTTTAATTTGTTGAGAAATCTCCATACTGTTTTCCATAGTGGCTGCTGCACCAGTTTGCATTCCCACCAGCAGTGTATGAGGGTTCCCTTTTCTCCACATCCTCTCCAACATTTGTTATTTTTTGTCTTGTTAATTATAGCGATTCTGATGGGTATAAAGTGATATCTCATTGTAGTTTTGATTTGCATTTCCCTAATAATTAGTGATGTTGAACATTTTGTCATGTGCCTGTTGGCCATCTGTGTATCTTCTTTGGAAAAATGTCTGTTCATATCCTCTGCCCATTTTTTGATTGGGTTTTTTTTTGTTGTTGAGTTATATGAGTTCTTTATATATTTTGGAAATTAACCCCTTGTTGGATGTATGATTTGCAAATATTTTCTCTCAGTTGGTGGGTTGTCTTTTCGTTTTGTTCATGATTTCCTTTGTCTTGCAGAAGCTTTTTAGTCTGGTGTAGTCCCATTTGTTTATTTTTTCTTTTGTTTCCCTTGCCTGAGTAGACATGGTATTTGAAAAGATGCTCAATGTCAAAGGATGTACTGCTATATTTTCTTCTAGAAGTTTTATGGTTTCAGGTCTTACGTTCAAGTCCATTTAGAGTTAATATGTATGGCGAAAGATAATGGTCTACTTTGCTTCTTTTGCATGTGGCTGTCCAGTTTTCCCATACTGTTTATTGAAGAGACTTTCCTTTCTCCACTATATGTTCTTGGCTCCTTTGTTAAAGATTAGCTGTCCATAGATGTCTGGTTTACTTCTGGGCTTTCAGTTCTGTTCCAGTGATCTGTGTGTCTGTTTTTTGTGCTACTAATGTGTTTTGTGCTACCATGCTGTTTTGATTACTATAGCTTTAGTATATTTTGAAGTCAGGGATTGTGATGCCTCCAGCTTTGTCCCTTTTTCTCAGGATTGCTTTGGCTATTCAGGGTGTTTTGTTGTTGCATATAAATTTTAGGATTCTTTGTTCTATTTCTGTGAAGAATATCATTGGGATTCTGATTGGGATTGCATTGAATCTGTAGATTGCTTTAGGTAATATGGACATTTTAACTATGTTTATTCTTCCAGTCTACGAGCATGGAATATCTTTCCATTTCTTTATGTCTTCTTCAGTTTCTTTCAATAATGTCTTATAGTTGTCAGTGTATAGGTCTTTCACCTCCTTAGTTAAATTTATTCCTAGATATTTTATTCTTTTTGTCGTGATTGTAATTGATATTGTATTCTTGACTTCTCTTTCTGCTAGTTCATTATTACTGTATAGAAATGCCACTGATTTGTGATTTTGTAGCCTGCAACTTTGCTGTAGTTGTTGATTATTTCTAATTGTTTTCTGGTGGATTCCTTAGGGTTTTCTATATATAGAATTGTGTCATCCACAAACAGTGAGAGTTTTACTTCTTCCTTTCCAATTTGGATACCTTTTATTTCTTTTTATTGCTAATTGCTCTGGCCAAAACCTCCAGTACTGTGTTGAATAAAAGTGGTGAGAGTGGGCACCCTTGTGTCTTGTTCCTGTTCTCAGAGGGATGACTTTCAGTTTTTCCCCATTGAGTATGATGTTGGCTGTGGGTTTGCCTTACATGGCCTTTATTATGTTGAGGTACTTTCCTTCTCTACCCATTTTATTGAGAGTTTTTATCATAAATGGATGTTGGATCTTGTCAGATGCTTTCTCTGCATCTATTGAGATGATCATGTGATTTTTGCTCCTCATTTTGTTAATGTGGTGTTATCACATTGATTGATTTGCGGTTGTTGAATCATCCCTGCAACCTAGTATAAATCCTACTTGATTATGATGTGTGATCTTTTTAATGTATTGCCGTGTTCAATTTGCTAATATTTTGTTGAGGATTTTTGTATCTGTGTTCATCAGTGATATTGGCCTGTAATTTTCCTTTTTTCTTGCCCTTGTCTGGTTTTGGTATCAGCATGATGTTGGCCTGATAGAATGAGTTAGGAAGAGTCCCATCTTCTTCAATTGTTTGGAATAGTTTGAGAAGGACAGGTATTAAATCTTCTTTGAATGTTTGGTAGAAATCTCGAAAGAAGCCATGTAGTCCTGGACTTTTGTTTTTTGGGAGGTTTTTGATTGCTGTTTCAATATCTTTACTTCTGATTGGTCTATTCAGGTACTCTATTTCTTCTTGATTCAATTTTGGGAGGTTGTATGAATCTAAGAATTTATCCATTTCCACTAGATTGTCCAATTTGTTGGCATATAATTTTTCATAGTATTCTCTTATAATCCTTTGTATTTCTGTGGTATCTGTTGTAATTTCTCCTCTTTCATTTTTAATTTTATTTATTTGAGCCTTCTCTCTTTTTTTTCTTAGTGAGTCTGGCTGAGGGTTTTTCAATTTTGTTTATCTTCTCAAAGAACCAGGTCTTAGTTTCATTGATCCTTTCTATTGTTTTTTCAGTCTCTATTTCATTTATTTCTGCTCTAATTTTTATTATTTCCCTCCTTCTGCTGAGTTTGGGCTTTGTTCTTTTTCTAGTTCTGTTAGGTGTTTAAAATTACTTATTTGAGATTTTTCTTGTTTGTTAGGAGAGGCTTGTATTGCTATAAATTTCCCTCTTAGTACCACTTTTGCTGCATCCTATAAGACTAGGTACGTTGTGTTTTCATTTTCATTTGTCTCCAGGTATTTGATTTCTTCATTGATCCAATGGTTGCTCAGTAGCATGTTGTTTAGTCTCCACATATTTGTGACTTTCCCAGCTTTTTTCTTGTAGTTGATTTCTAGTTTCATGGCATTGTGGTCAGAAAAGATGCTTGATGTAATTTCAGTCTTCTTAAATTTATTGAGGCTTGCCTTGTTTCCCAACTTATGGTCTGTCTTTGAGAATGTTCCATATGCACTTGAGAAGAATGTATATTCTGCTGATTTTGGATGTAGTGTTCTATGTATATCTATTAAGTCTATCTAGTCTAGTGTTTCACTTAATTCCACTATTTCCTTGTTTACTTTCTATCTGGATGATCTATTCATTGTTGTAAGTAGGGTGTTGAGTTCCCCTACTATTATTATGTTGCTGTCAATTCTCCCTTTAGGTTTGTAAATAGTCACTTTATATACTTTGGTGCTCCTCTGTTACGTGCATATATATTCATAAGTGTTGTGTCCTCTTGGTGGAATTTCCCTTTTATCATTATATACTGCCCCTCTTTATCTCTCATTATCTGTTTTATCTTGAAGTCTGCTTTGTCTGATATAATAATGGCAACACTTGTTTTCTTTTGCTTTCCATCTGCTTGGAGTATCATCTTCCATCCCTTCACTCTGAGCCTGTGTTTGTCTTTAGAGCTGAGCTGTGTTTCCTGGAGGCAGCATATTGTTGGGTCTTGTTTTTTTTGAGGAAGATTGGCCCTGAGCTACCATCTGTTGCCAATCTTCCTCCTGTTTTCCTTTTTCCCAGTAGATAGTTGTATGTCATAGTAGTACATCCTTCTAGTTGCTCTATGTGGGACGCCACCTCAGCATGGCTTGATGAGTGGTGCATAGGTCTGCACCCAGGATCCAAACCAGCAAACCCTGGGCCACCAAAGTGGAGTGCACAAACTTAACTGTTATGCCACCGGGCCAGCCCCTTGGGTCTTGTTTTTTAATCCATCCAGCCACTCTGTGTCTTTTGATTGGAGAATTCAATCCATTTACATTTAGAGTGATTATTGATATATGAGGGTCTAATATTGCCATTTTATCTCTTGTTTTCCAGTTATTCTATATTTCCATTGTTTCTTTTCCCTTGTCTTTCTGGCTTCCATTTCAGTTTGGTGGTTTTCTGTGATGGTTTTCTCAGTTTTCTCTTTATTTATGATTTGTGGCTCTGCTGTGACTTTTTTGTTTAGTGGTTTCCATGAGGTTTGTATAAAAGATCTCATAGATGAGATAGTCCATTTTCTGTAGCCTCTTATCTTCATTAGCCTAAGCAGGTCCATCCCTTTCCTCTTCTCCTTCTGAGTTATTGTGGCCACAAATTATTCTTTTTTGTGTTGTGAGTTTGTGACTAAATTGAAGTGATTATAGTTATTTTTGATGCTTTCCTTCCCTTTGTCTTTTATGTTATAAATAAGTGTTTGCTAACCTATTCTAATAGAGAGCTGCAGTTTTCTGATTTCGTTTGTCTATCTCCTTGATCAAAGCTTTGTAGGCCTTTGCTTTTTATGTTTCAGGTAGGAGGGCTCCTTTCATCATTTCTCTTAAGGCAGGTTTAGTGGTGATGAACTCCCTCAGCTTTTGTTTATCTGGGAAAGCTTTTATTTCTCTGTCAAATCTGAAGGATAATTTCGCTGGATAGAGTATTCTTGGCTGAAAGATTTTGTCTTTCATTATTTTGAATATATCATTCCATTCTCTCCTAGCCTGTAAGGTTTCTGCTGAGAAATCCTCAGAAAGCCTGATAGGGGTTCCTTTGTAGGTTATTTTCTTCTGCTTTGCTGCATGTAATATTTTTTCTTTGTCATTAACTTTTGCCAGTTTTAATATTATATGCCTTGGAGAAGGTCTTTTTGCATTGATGTAATTAGGAGTTCTACTGGCTTCATGTACTTGTAAGTCTATTTCCTTCCCCAGGTTTGGGAAGTTCTCAGCTATTATTCCTTTGACCAAGCTCTCTTCTCCTTTTTCCCTCTCTTCTCCCTCTGGAATATCCATAATTCTTATGTTACTTTTATGAATTGAGTTGGATATTTCTTGAAGAATTTCTTCATTTTTTAAAAATCTTAGTTCTCTCTCCTCCTCCACCTGAAGCATTTCCATATTTCTGTCTTCTAATTCACTAATTCTGTCCTCCATAAGATCTGCTCTATTTTTTGTGCTTTCTACATTATTTTTTATCTCATTAATTATGTTCTTCATCTCCAGAATTTCTGTATAGTTTTTTTAGAGCTCTAGTCTCCTTGGTGAAGTATTCCTTCTGTTCATTAATTTTATTCCTGAGCTCATTAAACTGTCTTTCTGTGTTTTCTTGTAACTCGTTGAGTTTCTTTATGACAGCTATTTTGAGTTCTCCATCATTTAGGTTGTAAATCTCTGTGACTTCAGGATTGGTTTCTGGAGACTTGTCATTTTCCTTTTGCTCTGCAGTGTTACTGTAGTTCTTCATGGTGTTTGATGAATTGATGCTCTGCTGGTGCATTTTTGGTAGTATCAGGTCGCAGATTCCACCTGCCACTGCTGGGGGTGGGCAGGAGCTGTATTTTCTGTTCCTGCTCCATCTGCTGGTAGTTGTGCCTGTGGAGCCGCTCTGCATTCACAAGGCCTGGCCACAGCCACTCAGCAGGTCTCGCTCATGCAGGTGGGGCCGCTGCACTTGGCAGGTGGGTTCAGCTGAGGTGCTGTGCTAGGCAGGAAGGGTGCTTTCATGCAGGCTGGTGCTGTGCTTCTGGGTGGGTCCTGCGGGCTGCTGTGCTTAGCGGGTGGGGCCCTTTCACATGGGCTGAGCTGCTGCCGTTTGGCAAGTTGCACTTGCGTGGGCAGGGTGCCTTCCTGCAGGCCTGGTGCTGCGCTCAGTGTGCAGGTTTGCAGGCTGCTGCGCTTGGTGGGCGGGGTGCCTTCTCGGGTGCTGAGCTGCCGCCACTCAGTGGGGAGCTTTGGTTATGGGCAGGGCTACTGCAGCTCGGTGGGCACTCCCACTGGCCAGGCTACCATTCCAAAAGCACTTGCCTGTGGCCCAGGCTGCCCCCACCTCCACTCACAGTCATGCCGGCTGCTGTGTGAGGATCCAAGACCTGGATCGCTGCCACCAGGGAGGGGGAGAGGGCTGCTTCCCTAGTTCCACCGCTTCCTGGGGATCCAGTCCACCCACCTTCACATGTATAGCTGCGTGGATCTCTCAGGCTTCCTGTTGTGTTGTGTAGGGAATCCTCTGTTGGTTAATGAATGTCTGTTTAGTTGTAACTTAGAGGGGAGAGACAAAGGGTACAACTCACTCCACCATGATGCTGACGTCACCTCCCGATAGTGAATAGTTTTTTTTTTTTTAAAGATTTTATTTATTTATTTTTCCCCCCAAAGCCCCAGTAGATAGTTGTATGTCACAGCTGCACATCCTTCTAGTTGCTGTATGTGGGACTCGGCCTCAGGATGGACGGAGAAGTGGTGCCTCGGTGCGCGCCCGGGATCCGAACCCGGGCCACCAGCATCGGAGCGCGCGCACTTAACCACCAAGCCACGGGGCCGGCCCGAATAGTTTTAATCAAGAAGTATTCATACTGTTAAAAAGAAGACAACAGCCCCAAAATGGAGTCACTTATGCTAAGGACCATCAAAACTTAATACCTAACCTCACTGCAGTTTCAACCTTCCCAGGAATGTGACTTTTAACCAGGCAACGTGGAATTTCCTGGTCAGTGCTAGGAGGTGATCCACTGATAGACCCCTTCTGTTCCCCTTAGGTGGGCAACCTTGCCTAGAACAATGCATTCTTTGCTAATAATTTCCTTTCTTCCACGTTCTCTTTAAAAACCTTTAAAAACTTTTCCTAATTACCTCAATACCTTTCTTTTCTGCAGCTCAGTGGAGCTCCTTTCTCTTTCCCAAATGGGATGCTGCCCAATTCATGAATCGTTCAATAAAGCCAATTTGATCTTTTAAATTTACTCAGTTGAATTTTTTGTTGTTTAACACTACTAATTAAAAAAATACATCATATGACTATAATGAAGTTGAGTTGTCATAAGGCTTGTAAAAAATACATTTTTGCTTTGTAAGCCTTTTTAGGTAGTCAGTGTATTTTATGATTACAACTAAAGTTCATTATAAAATTTTGATTACTTTATTGTAACTGTAATAAATATATGTATGTGAAATGCAATAGTATACAAAATACAAGTAGCCCCGGATGTCCCTATTTTCTCTTCTCTAAGGGGCTAAGGAAGAAAAGAGAGATTTAGCCTCTGGTAGAGTGGCTTATTCAGGTGGTAGGTGTTCCCATAAGAATCTTTCTTTTGGTTTTGGCCAGCCCTCAAGTTCTTATCTTTGATCAGTCACTGATCTTGGGACTGATTTAGGGTTATCTCTGGGGAAGATTGTGAAGTAACCAAAGCTTTTGTTTGTCACCCCTCAGATTACTTTGGCATCTACTTCCTGTCTCTGGCACTGTTTTTTTTTGAGGAAGATCAGCCCTGAGCTAACATCCGTGCTAATCCTCCTCTTTTTGCTGAGGAAGACCAGCTCTGAGCTAACATCTATTGCCAATCCTCCTCCTTTTTTTTTTCCCCAAAGCCCCAGTAGATAGTTGTATGTCGTAGTTGCACATCCTTCTAGTTGCTGTACGTGGGACGTGGCCTCTGCATGGCCGGAGAAGCAGTGCATAGGTGTGTGCCCGGGATCTGAACCCGGGCCACCAGCAGCGGAGCACGTGCTCTTAACTGCTAAGCCACGGGGCTGGCCCTGGCACTCTTTTTTTTCTAGGTCCACATATCGACATTTCCTCTCTAATCGTATCAATCATTTACACATTAGTTGGACTTTAACCCAATAGACTCCCTTTCTTAGGGGTATTTGCATGTTATACCTTATCTCCAATTGTGAATGCAAAGGTTTGTTTCTGGTCTTCAAGTTGCTTTGTTTTGTTTTGTTTTTGTTTTTTGTTTTGTTTTGTTTTGCTGAGGAAGATTCGCCCTGAGCTAACATCTGTTGCCATTCTTCCTCTTTCTTTGCTTGAGGAAGATTAGCCCAGAGCTAACATCTGTGCTGGTCTTCAAGTTTTAAGCACTGATAAGCTAATATAGAAACTCTTTGGAAGGAGAGGGGCTGCCTAGGTGTCTGCTCTTGAAATTGTATTTTATAAGTGTATATTTTCTCAGTTTATGAATATGGCCAGCTCCCAACTTACTGTTCTTAGGTAACTGCAAATTCTGAGGTCAAGTGCACCTCTGTGTACACACTCAGCTCTTGCACATGATCACACATATAAACGTTCAAAAGGACAGGTAGGTGGCAAAATGTGGAATTTACTAATTAGGAAAAGAAATACATGCTTTTCATTAGAAATAAATTAGTAAACTCACTTTCTATGCTATCTTTATCTCTTCCTCATAATAAATCTCTAGTGTCAGACTAAACCTGGAGCTTTTTTTTCTTTTTCTTTTTTTTCCAGTTTGACAAATGGACAGACTCTCAAAGGAGAAGAATCCTGACAGGCCTGTTAGAACGCTGCTCCCTGTCACAGCAAAAGTTCTGCTGTCGAAAGCTTCAGGAAAAAATTCCAGCAGAAGCTTTGGATTTTACTACCAAGCTTCCAAGGGTGTTATCTTTATATATCTTTTCTTTCTTGGACCCCCGAAGCCTTTGTCGTTGTGCACAGGTAACGGCAAAGAAGCAAGGTACAGCATTTTGTAAGGAGAGCCTAGGAATTTTGGAAATTGGACAACTTAAGGGAAAAAAAGCACATACATAAAACCAAGAAGTAGATGAGATGGTCAGTATGTTTACTCTGTGTCGTTTGGATAAACCGCCATCTCCTTTGTGTCTAACTCTGTATTTACTGCTAAAACAGGGGGGAGAAGTATAAGATACCATTAATGTCCACAAAAAATGTATTAGCTAGTTGGGGAGGCAAAGACACATAGAAGAAATGGTTCATCAGCAGGATAGTCTTATATTGTATAGCATATAAATACAATAAAATGCTAAATTATATAGTGCAGGCCATTCATAACTAGAAAACCTCAAAGTAAGGTGCTAATGAGATATGTGTAAAAGAGTATGAGACTAAAAGAGTTCAGAGTGGGCATGTATGCTCACAGAGGCCTTGGAAAAGGAGCTGACCGTTATTTTCTAAGAAGCAATTTCATGATGTATTAAAGTGTAGTTAAATTATTTAAGTATAAAACTGGTAGTCATTTTGTTGAGTCTTTTCATAGAGTCCAGTAAGCAGTAAGAAAGGTGAATTATTCAGTAATTATGTTGGGACAATTGGGCAGCTATCTGAAAAAAAAATTCTAGTAGAATAAAAGATTGATATGAAATCAAAGGAAACCATGAAAGTATTCAAAGAAAACATGGGGAAGGAGGCCTTTGTGAGTATTCTATAATACCCAGAAGCCTTAAAAGAAAATACATAATTTAAAATCTTGCTTTATTCATTTTATATATATTTTATGTTTCTATGTATATTTTATAAGCAAGAATAAAGAAAGCAAGATTTTAAATTGTGCCTATAAAAATTAAAATTTTCTCTGTGGAAAAGAACACCATAAATATATCCAAACTGTAAACAGGGAAAAAACATATTGCCAACGAAGGGCTAATTTCCTTATTTTTTAAAGAACACCTATAAATTTATATTAAGAAAAAAACAATGAACAACTCAGCAGAAAAATGAGCAAAGGAAATGAACAAGTAGTTCACAGAAAGAAATGCAGATATTTCTAAAATATATAAGATGCTTAGCCTCATTATGACATTCCATCTATCATGACTCAGAATGACAGTTTTTTTTTTTAATGATAATATTCTATACTGGTGAGGATGTAGGGAAACAAGAACTTGCACATATTGTTTGTAGATAAATTGGTGCAACTACCATGGAGAACAATTTGGTAATATTAAATTTTTAAGTAAAGATTCCCTTTGACCCAGCAGTTATACTTCTTGGATTTTGGCTGATGGGTATACTCAACATACTCAAAAATTACGTCTGGCTAAGAATATTGCAACATTGTTTGTAATAGAAAAGTTTGGAAACAATGGAAGTGTCTACCATTAGGGAGATGTATAAATAAATTGCAACAATCCCCAAGATACATCATTAGTAAAAAAAAGTGAAAGTACAGAACTGTCCTACCATTTTGAAAATAAAAAAGAATATGGACATATTTGTTAATATAGGCCTAGAATATTTCTGGATACACCTAAGAAGCTGGTAACAGTGGTTACATCTAGGGAAGGAAATGAGTGACTAGAGGACAGAGATGGGAGAGAGACTTCTTTTTTACCGTATGTCCCTTTGTGTCTTTGAATTTAGTATAATGTATACATGTCACCTATTCCAAAATTGAAACAATTTTTCAAAAGAGCATAGCATTCTAAATGTCCAATAACAGGAAAGTATTATACAGCCATATGATGAATTATAATGCAGCCATTATAAAACATGTTTTGGAAGAACAGAGATGCTTATGATATGTAAAATGAAGAAAGCACGATTTTAAATTATATAGAGTTTTCCAATTTTGTTTCATTCATGCCTAGAAAAAAGAAAGCAAAAGAACTCTACCAGGTTGTTAATAATGGTCATCTCTGATGGATGAGGTTATGGGTATTGTTTTTCTTTAAACTTCTCAGAATTTTCCAAGTTTTCCACAATGAGAATGTTATCATTTGACAGAAATGTTATTTGCAATTGCTAATCCTATCATCTATGTGCACCATATGTCAGTCTTGCAAGATTTAAGTAGTATGTTTTATTCCCAGTACTGACTGTGAGGACACAGGCAGTTGTTCTTCAGTTAGATTTAAAGTAAACAATAAAGTCATTGCACTAAAGTGAGCTTTGGGCTGTTTAAAAAGGTGGGGGGTGGGGGTCTTATAGTTTTGAAAGCTCCTACCTGCCCCTCAATTCTCCTTATTCTGTCTACCTTAAAAAAAAAAGAAACACCAAAAAGGAAAACTTTATCTACCCTGGGGGAAAAGAAACCAACTTAAATACCCAGGTCTAAGCAAGATCTAAGGAAAAGGAGGAAAGAAGTGAGAATTGAGAAACTTTTCTTCCCATCCTCTCCCTCCAAAACCTCACCTTTCCATTGAATTCTGAGTTAATTAACCATATAGGGATTAAGGTCAGTGTTGTTTCGTTTCTGGGTTGAACAAAGTAGATGTAATTTCTGTTTCTGTCTGCAGGGCTCTATCGGATCCTCTGATCTTTTCCTCCTTGCAGCTCCTAGACCTGTTATTTCTTCTAATTGTGCCCTCCTCTCTCCTGCATGTCTCATCTTCAGCACATAAAACAATGCTAAACATAGTAGGAACACAGTACATGGTGGATGGAAGGAGAGAGGAAAGGGGAATAAATAAATGGATGTATGGATAACAAGGCCCATTAGAGTGTTCTGCTTATTTTTTTGGCACTCAAAAGTTATTAGTTATTTAATTAATCTTGAAAAAGAGGCCAGTTTTCCAAGGATGAAATTTGAGTTTGAAAGTTAGATGTTCTCTTTGCAACTCTGAAGATAACAGGCAGAATGCCGTCTCAACTTATATATGAACTTGACCCTAGTTTCTAGCAAGTCTTATTCAAAATTGGAGTAAATTGTTGTAAATACTGCTACACATAGTAGGGTCACCTCCACCATTTGCTGGATGTGTGGCATTGACCATAATTCTATGGAAATGGAATGTACAGAACAAATACTTTATGCTCTATGGAATCTTAAAGGCTATATAGGACACACCATATAGTATCAATAATTCTTTTCCCTTTATAAAATTTATGGGCCGGCCCAGTGGCGCAAGCGGTTAAGTGCGTGCGCTCCGCTGCGGCAGCCCGGGGTTCCCTGGTTCGGATCCCGGGCGCGTGCCGGCGCACCGCTTGGCAAGCCATGCTGTGGTGGCATCCCATATAAAGTGGAGGAAGATGGGCACGGATGTTAGCCCAGGGCCAGTCTTCCTCAGCAAAAAAAAAAAAAAAAAAAAGAGGAAGATTGGCGGACGTTAGCACAGGGCTGATCCTCCTCACACAGACACAAAAAATTATATTTGCTTAAGTCATAAGAATGGAGGGAAAATGGAAACATACTATGAAAAGAATAAACAATGTGCAGACAGGAGTTTCTATAATGTTTGTATAACTTTCATATGACCTTTAGGAACCTTTAGAAAGTTCCAAATCTGTCTGAGCCACAGTTTCCTTATTTGCAATATGAGAGTAATAATTATACTTACCTCCTTAGGTTGCCATGAGGATGGTTAGTAGATGCTCAATAAATATCAGTTGTCTCTGATTCTAAGTCTGAATTAACATTTAGAGAAAATCCTTCTGCCTGGATAGGAACCAGTTTAGGTAGGAGGTAACTGTTTAAGCTGTGATTTGGAGGAAAAGGACAAAAAAGTTATCTCAGGTCCAGCGTGACAGCTCAAAACCTAGTGAAAGTGGGCATGTAAACTGAGTAGGATTTTTGTTGTTTTTTTTCCAATTGTTGTTTTCCCAGGTGAGCTGGCATTGGAAGAACTTAACTGAGCTGGATCAGCTCTGGATGCTCAAATGTTTACGGTTTAACTGGTACATCAATTTCTCTCCAACTCCCTTTGAACAGGGTGTATGGAAGAAGCACTATATTCAAATGGTGAAAGAACTTCATGTTACCAAGCCTAAGGTAAATTTGAGGCAAAAAGCATCACACTTATGAACATCAGCTATTTAGGAATTCTAGAACTAAGACTAAATGATCAAAGTTGGGGAAGGGAGTTGGTTCAAATGAAACATACTGTGACTTCAAAATTCTCCTTTTCTGAGAGCTTGACAGCCTTTTTCAAGAGATCCATGTTCATTGAGAGCCCTCATCTGACACTTCCAAACCACAGTTCCACCCAGGAGGTTAGGACTATGGAGCTCCTCACTGTGTCCAGGACCTGGGTCTCTGTATCTCTGACTCAGATACCAGACAGTTCTGACCCAGTGTCAGAACTCTGTGGGTAATGTGCAGCATTTGTTATCTATGGGTCATCAGATTTTACTTTACTAATTCAAATTTTCTATGATTCTACCAGGTGAGCTGAAGTTTATTTTTGTATTGTTTATTAAGAAAAGTTTTCCAATAAATCAGTAATTAGGCAAGGGCATAATGGGCATATTAAAGTTGTTTTTAAGCTAGAAACTAGCAATGTAAAGTATTTACACAAAATCATAAAAAATAAATAATGCAAGAATAGTTTTTTCTAGTGGTTTTCTATGCATTATAACCAATGTTTATGTTCATTCTTATAGTCACAGTTAATTAGATAACTTGTGGGAAATTTTTATGAGCCTTTTCTTTATGGCATGATCTATACACATGCAGAGTTGTGTATCATTTTAGACAATAGATGAGTTCCTGAAAAATTATGTGTAAATTAAATTTTTTAAATGATTTTTAAAACCACAGGGGTATCATATTCTATGAAAAAGCTGCAGTGAATCCTTTTAAAATTGAAGAATCCTTTTGAAATATGAATAGTCAACTCCTAATTTGCTCATTTAGGTTAGTTTTATTGTGTTTTCTCAAAGCAGAATCCATCTATATTTAATATAGTAATAAACTATGCATAATTAATATTTTTACAATTGCAGTGACAAAACTAGTTTTTCTGATTTCAGTAATTGGTGTGCTCCATGAGGATTTCTTTAAAAAAGAAAAATTTTAAATGCAGTGATGGAAAAAGTTATTTTAAAAATTACCATAGCTATGACTTCTTTTCTCATAAGAGTTTTCTTGTCTCTCATTCTCAATTGGGGGCAGGGAATGGCATTTAGTAGCTGAAACTTGGGCTGTTCTGGGGCAGAGAGAGAAAGTGATTAACCAACTTATAGAATGAAAAGAAGTTTTGAGTATTATATATAAGACTGATTTTAATGCTTCATCTTCAGCAGTAACTCTTTTTCCACATAATATTTATGCTAACTATATTTTAAAATAATGAATAGTTCTGATGTAAGAAAATTTCCACCTCTTTGCTCAGTATTAAATTTCTGGAGTACTTTGTTGTATTAAACTTTAGTTTTTCTGTTGAAGAGGTAGACCTAAATCAGAAACACAAAGGTTAATAAAAGCAACTAATAATCTTAAATTTATTGATTAAAGAAATAGATCTAAGTCAGAAAGACTAAGATTAATAAAGCCTCCTGACTAAGGTTAATAAAGTCAACTGTCAGCCCTATACATACCTGAATAATTTGTGTAATTCCCTGTGAGGTTGCTCCAATGATGGTGAACATAGACAGCCACTAGAGTAGAGCATAATTTACCTTCCCTCAAGCAACATCACCTTCTCCCTTCCCCTCAATACCTTGTACCTGGCATATGCTCCAGCAGAGCTTTAGAAAGCATTTTATGAGCAGATGGTAGTGATTAATACTAGTGTCCTCAACCTTAAAATGAGAAGACTGGACTAGAATGATCTTTATAACTGTCTGTAAGACTACGTTATCTACTCCAAAAAACATAATTTCAAAAAGACTTCATCTAGAAAAAGAAGAGTAAGTTAAACCCAAAGTAAATAGAAGGGAGAAATAATGAAGAGCCGAGATCAATGAAACTGAAAACAGAAAAACAATAGGGAAAACCAATGAAACCAAAGCTGCTGCTTTGAAAACATAAATAAAATTGGTAAGTTTCTACCTAGACTGATCAAGGAAATAAAAGAGAGAAAACACAAATTACTAGTAACAGGAGTGAAGGAGGGGGCATCACTACAGATCCTGTAGACATTAGAAGAATAATGAGAGAATATTATGATAATGAGAGAATTAGAGAAGATGTCACTAAATTCAACAACCTAGATGAAATGGACAATCCTTGAAAAACACAAATTACCCAAACAGTCTCAATAAGAAATAGAAAACGTGAATAAATCTTTATCAATTTAAAAATTGAATTAATAATTTTAAAACTTTCCACAAAATTCCAGACCCAGATAGCTTTATTGGTGAATTCTGTCACACATTTAAGGAAGAAATACCAATTGTGCACAAACTCTTTCAGAAAATAGAGGAAGAGGGAACACTTCCCAACTCATTACCTTTATACCAAAACCAGATAAAGAATTTATAAGAAAAAATAAAACCACAGACCAATATCCCTCATGAACACAGATTTAAAAATCCTTTAAAAATATTAGCATATTAAATCCAGTAATATATAAAGAAAAGAACAATACATGATGACCAAGTAGGATGTATCCAAAGAGAGTAAGGTTGGCATAATATTCCAAAATCAATCGATGTAATTCACAGAATAAAAGAGAAAAGATGATCATTTCAGTATATGCAAACAAAAGCATTTAACAAAAAATTCAACATTCATTCATGATTTTAAAAATTCAAGCATTTTGTTCTTTTCAGGATTACTGGTGTTTTTTTCTATATAATTACTGGCATTTATGCCTGAATTTTTCCTCCTGAAATTGTTTTTATCATCATATATTATTTATTCCCAGTGTATTAAACTAGACCTCCTGCAGCAAGACAGACATTTTATTCAATTTAAGCTCAGAAATGAAATGAATGTCCCTTCTAAATGAGACCTGCACAAAATGTTGAATACTAAACCAATAATGAGCTATTGATTATGTAATATAAACTGTCTTCTTAATCTACTAGACTACAATCATTCATTAAATGGGTAAATATTTATTAAATACTGTTATGTGCTAGGTGCTAAGAGTATAATGATCCTAACCCTGCTTTCAAGGAGCCTAGTCTAGTGGCCCAGGACGTAGACAAATAAATAATTACAACACTGAATACTAAGTGCTAGCCTATAAAAGAAATAGATACAAAGAGTAGTTGGAACAAGGATAAGAAACTAACTGGTTCTGCTTGGAGGGACTGGGAAATTTCTTAATTTTCACAAACAATTCAAGCAAACCCATTTACCAAGCAAAGCTTCCCTAATCTCTTTAAGAACAAAAATTAAGCCTTTAATGGCTTCTCGACATACCAATACCACTTCCCTGAGGCTACAGCCACATAAAAACCTTATGAAATTCACACACACAAAACAGACTTTCAGTTTGGGAAATTAAAGCAAAAGTATTCTGTGGGAGCGGCTGAGGTTTTGATAATTGGTAAAATCTGTAGTCCACCCCTACATAACTCGAAATTGTCTCTATGGTAATTAGGGCTGCAGTACTGTTTTGGGGAGGAAAGTGTACATTTTTATGAACAAATTAACTGCAATTGTGGAAAAACTACATAATGATGTGGCGGAAGAGGCGGCAGTACCGGAGAGAGTTCAGTGCGTGGACTCGAAGCAGGACAGTCCCAGACTCAACTTCTGACTCTGAGTCTTGCTATGTCTGTAGCAGTGCGCAAATTAATTGGTTTATCCTAGCTTCAGTTTCTTCTTCTGTAAAATGGGAGTAGTAACGATTACCTTTTAGAGTTATTGTGAAGGTTAACTAAAATAATGCGTGAAAACTTCCTGAGAGAGCGCCTGGCACATAGCAAGTACTCCTGGGTTGGTGGCTGCTGTAATCATTGTTACCATTGTCATTGCCATCGTGGTGATAATGGTGATGATGACGATGATATTCTTTGTTTTATTGTCATTATTATTACAGTGTTTTAAGAACGGAAGTAATTAATCTTCCTCTTCTAGACACCTCCAAAAGACGGCTTTGTGATTGCTGATGTGCAGCCAGTTACAAGCAGTTCTCCAGAGGAAAAGCAGTCTGCTTCATCAGCTTCCCGGCCCTCGTCCTCTTTAAGAAAGAAGAATCACCCAGGGGAGAAAGAACTCCCACCCTGGCGATCCTCCGACAAGCACCCAACTGATATCATTCGCTTCAATTACCTGGACAACTGTGACCCCATCCAGCAAATCTGGCAAGGGTGAGAAGCTCCATGCCCTTCTCCACTTCTTTGCTTTCAGAAACAATTTACTGGCACTTCAGTAGATGAAAATAGAACTTACTGTGAAATACAAATGCTTTTCAATACATAGAAGCAAAAAGTAATTGAAAAGTAAACAAACCATTATTGGTAAATTAGCCCTGTTCATTAGGATTTGTTTGCATTTTGTAGCTGTAATGATTTAATATTATAGCTTCTTTTAATATTTCAATACCTCAAATTCCAATCCAGCATCATAGGGTTCATTCTAGTCTTTTCCTATTCCATATTTGCACCTCCCCTCTCTGACAGAGAGAAACCTGGCTCTCATATTTATTTAATGTATAATAATATAAAGATTACATATCATAAATATTACTATATACATATATGTCTATATGTATTATTTTTGTATTATTTTGTATAAAATCGTATGTTACGTATAGTGTGTGTATACACACACACACACAGAGTATATATTTACTTACACACTCTGAAAGTAATTTCAGAATTGCTGACCCAGATCACTATTAAAACAAATATACTAACTAGAATTCAATATTTGTTTATGGCTCTCTTTTGCCTTTAGTCTGAGGGTATATACACATAATACTGTGTTCAAAAGTTATATGGTTTTTTTTTTAATATCTCCTTCTGTGTGGGTATGTCACATGGTTCTAAAGTTAAAACTATATAAAAGTATACAAAAAGTGTACAAAAGGTATACTCTGAGAAGTACCACACCCCCCCATGTCTACCACTCCACTCCCACCCTGTCATCTTTTCTACCCCATTCCCAGTAACAAATCTAATTAGTTTCTGGTTTATCCTTCCAGTATTGCTTTTTGCACAGAGTTACAAGAGATTCCATTTTTTCAACTATCTGATTGGCAAAAACTTTAAAGTTTGATAATATATTCTATTGGTGAGGCTGTGGGCAAACAGGCACCCTCATACATTGCTGGTGGGAATATAAATTGACACAAACCTTATGGAGGGACATTTGACAATATCTAGCAAAAATACATATGTATTTACATTTTGACCCAGCAATTCCACTTCTAGGAATCAACTTTGAAAATACCAAAAATACATCTGCACAGGAACATTTATTGCAGCGTTGTTTATGATTTTAAAATACTGGAAATAAATTCTCATACATAAGAGAATGTCTGTTGAATAAACTAGGTATGGTCCCTTCACACAATGGAGTACTAGGCAACTGTAAAAATGAAAGAGGAAGATCTCTATGAACTGATAAGGAGTGATTTCCAGGGTACATTGTTAATCGAGAAAAGCAAATTGCAAAGAATATCTATAGTATGACACCCATAGTATAGAAAGATGACAAAGTAAGAAAATATACATCTGTATCTGTATGTACATATATACTGTTCACTTGTTAACACACACACATACAGGATAAAAAAGAAATTAAGGAAACAAATTTTGAAACATTTGAGAATGTTTTAATATATCTGCCATGTTTTTAGAATATATTTCAACAGATTAATATCAAGGCAGCATAGGGTAGTAACAGTGTACAGCCTGTGGGGCCAATCTGCTTGGGTTCAAATCCAGACACCTCTAGCTATGTGGCCCTGGGGAGTCCCTTGACCCCTCTGTGCCTCAGTTTCCACATCTATAAAATGGCAATAGTAGTAATACCTAAGTCATAGCATCACTGTGAGGATTAATATATGTGACATATACTTATAATAGTGCCTGACACATAGTAAGTAAGGACTTCTTGTGTAGGATAGTTTCTAAAATTGTATTATTTGGCTAATAAAGAAAAAGGTAATCCCATAAGGCCTGATGACTTGGCCATTAAGATTACGCACATATTTTCGGGACTATTTGTGTCCCTTTGGAGGTGAGATGAGATGAGAGCTGTATCCCTAATTAAGCAAGAATTAAGCCCTTTGAGGGCACAGACCATGCCTTACTCATCTTTATATCCCTACTGACTGGCATTGCAATACTTGTTACATGTTTGATTTTGAAAGAAGTGTAGCTTTTTGATTCATGAACTTTAAATTCATCTAGTTGTGTCAGAAAAAAGTCCAATTAGTTCGCTGATAATTTAGAAGGTACTGAGGGATAAAAAACAAGGTACAAAACAGAGTTTGAAAAAAATACTACCATTTATATTAAAATAGGTGGAGGAGAAAGAAACAAATATATTTGTATATACATAAAATATCTCTGGAATATACACAAGAAACTGATACTATCATTTGCCTTCAAGGAGGAGAACTGTAAGTTAGAGACAAGGGTGGATAGGAAATTTTTCACTGTAGATCCTTTCAAACTCTTGAATTTTGAACCATTGTGAATGTACTGACTATGTGTTGATCAGTGTATCCCTAGAGATAGTATTTAAGAGTTTGTACGTGGCCCTTAGTCTGGACTAGGATGGTAAATGAGAGAGAGGCTAACTTAGATACCCAGGCATATGAATGGTACATTAACATGAGATAAACTGATAACTTCCTGAGTTTTCTGTGAGACTCAAATACTATTTGTGAAAGGCAATAATTACATTAAATGTTAATGTACTGAACACCCCAATTAAACAGCAGAGATTATCAGAATGGATAAAAAGGCAAGAACCAACTATATGCTTTTTACTAGAGACACATCTTAAATATAAAGACACAGATGGGTTTAAAAATAAAGTGATGGAAAAAGATGTACCATGCAAGAGTAAGCATAAGAAAGAAAGAATGACCACTAATATCAGATAAAATAGACATCAAGACAAAGAGTATTACCAAAGATAAAGAGGGACATTTCGTAATGATACAGAAATCAACTAAACAGAAAGACATAACTGTTACAAATGCATATGTACCTAATTACGAAGCCTCAAAGTACATAAGGCAAAAATTGACAGATTTAAAGAGATAAATAGACAATTCCACAACCACATTGTTTTCAAGTGCATGTGCTACATTCACCAAAATAGACCAGATTCTTGGACTCCTCAAAGAGTGCCATGGGGGGAAAAAGAGGTGGGGAAAGTGTTGTAGACATAAAAGATATAACAACCAAATGCAGTTGGAATCTAGATGGGATTCTGGTTCAACAAAGAAAGACTATAAAAAGCATTCTTGAGACAATTGCAGAAATTTGAATGTGGACTGGAAATAAAATGATATTAAAGAATTACTGTTCATTTTCTAAGGTATGATGATACTAGTGTGGTTAGGTAGGTAAATGTCTTTATCTTAGGAGATGAGTGTTGAAGTATTTAGGAGTGAAGCGTCTGCAATTTACTTTCTCATGGCGTGGTAAAAATACATACATATATATATGTTGTGTGTATGTATTTATGTATATAGAGAGATAAACCAAAAATAGCAAAATGTTATTAATTGTTGAATGTAGTTGGAGAGTATATGGGTAATCACTGTACTATTTCAACTATTCTGTATGTTTGAAATTTCTTAACTAAAAGTTGGGGAAATTTTTGAAAATTAAGCAGCAAGAAATATTTGGGCAAAGTTGATCTTTTTAAATAAAACTTTTTATAATGGAAATTCAAATATATATAAAAGCAGAGAGAATAGAACTCCTTGTAACCATCATCTAGCATTAACAGTTTTCAACTCATGACCAGTCTGGTTTCGTTTATTCCTCACCCACTCTGCCCTTCCCCAGGTTACTTTGGAGACAAATCTAAATGTCGTGTTATTTCATTCATACATATTTCAATGCCTATCCTTAAAAGATAGACTCTAGGGGCCAGCCCTGTGGCATAGCAGTTAAGTGCACACGCTCCGCTGCTGGCAGCCTGGGCTCAGATCCCGGGCGTGCACCGATGCACCGCTTGTCAGGCCATGCTGTGGCGGCGTCCCACATAAAGTGGAGGAAGACAGGCACGGATGTTAGCTCAGGGCAGTCTTCCTCAGCAAAAAAGAGGAGGATTGGCATGGATGTTAGCTCAGGGCTGATCTTCCTCATAAAAAAAAAAAAAAAAGACTCTAAAAATCATGGCATGATATCATTATCACATCTAAATCAATGAATAATTCCTTAGTATAATCAATCAAATATCAAGTCAGTTTTCAGGTTTCCTTGAATGTCTCATAAGTGTGTGATATTTTTAGACAGTTGGTTTTTTAATCAGGTTCCAAGTAAGATCTACATATTGCATTTGGTCCACGTGTCACTTAAGTCTTTCTTTTTGATCTATAGGTTTCCCCTCTGGCCTTTTTTTCTCCCTTGCACTTTGTTTGTTATAAAAATCAGCTCATTTATCCTGTAGAGCTTCTCACATTCTGGATTTTGCTGATTATACTCCCAACATGCAGCTTACCATGTTCCTCTGTCTCCTGTACTTGGCCGTGCTGGTAGTCAGATCTAGAGGCTTGAGTATGTAATGATCATGTACTTCCATCATGAGGCACATAATTTCTGGTTGTCTCTCTTTTTGTGATGTTAGTGACTAGTGATGATCATTGCCTAGATCTATTATTTTAGGCAAACTTTTTCTGGAAAGGGCTAGACAGCAAATACATTAGGCTTTGCAGGACACATCTCTGTCACAACTGCCCAACTCTGCCATTGTAGCCTGAAAATAGCCATAGACAGTATGCAAAAAATAAGCATCTATGTTCCAATCAAACTTTTATTTACAAGAACAGGCAGGGGGCCAGAGTTGGCCTCTGGGCTGTAGTTTGCTGATCTCTACTTTATCCTAATGTATATGACAGTTTTAGAAAACAAATATTAATATTAATACAAACAATAGGATTACTGAAAAATGTTTAATATTTCTTTGCCCGTGTTTTTGTCCTTAGGATATATTCTGCTAAGAATATTCAGATAAATTACTGTGTTAAAGTCCCCCAAAATAATTCCTCTCTGTGTGGTAATGCCACCAACTCAAAAGACAAGATTGTTTGTTTCATTTTGTTTTTAGATTTTAGAGATTTTCTTCCTTCATGTTATTTTATAATTTTGAGAAAAATTGAGATGGTTCCAAAGTCAAATATATAAAATAAGATATATTTGGAGAAGTCTAGCTTCTCTTCCTACCCCTCCAACTGTTCCTTGTTATTAATTGGATCACATGGGAATCCTACTTATAGGTAACCATTTTTCAAAATGTTATGGTATAATCCTTCCATTGAAGAAAATATAAGCAAATATACACACACACACCCCTTTCTGAAATAAATGGTAGCACACAGTACATACCCTTTTCTCCACCTTTCTTTCTTCATGTAACAGTATATCCTGGAGATCACTCCACAGTTTTATATAGAAATATTCTGCCTTCCTTTTTACAGCTCATAGTCCTCCATTGTGTGGATGTGCCAGAGTTTATTCAACCAGTTCTCTAGTGATAGACATTTGGCTCGTTTCCAGTTTAATGAAGACAATCTTTTAAATCACAGGAACAACAAAATCAAACAGATAGCTATGCAAACCAACAAAGTTTTAAAATGATCATTTGTAATTTTTCCAATGCTTTCCAATTTACAGAAGAAGGAAAAAACACGAAATGACCCCAGATTTCAGCCGACACTCACATGATAAGAAAAATAAATTGCAGGACAAATCCAAGCTCAGAAAAGCACAGTCACTGGTAAGTATTGTTTACAAAAGATTCCCACCACAACATTAATGAAAGTCACTGGATCTCTAATCCTACTTGTGACATTGAATTTGTTTTTTTAATCAGGATCATCAAGTGGTGGTTTAAATCCTGGTCTCTGACACTGACTGAGAGGCTGTGTGACCTTGAAGATGCCTTTTATTTAATCTCTCTGAGCCTCTGTTTTCTCCTCTGTTTAAAAAAAAAGAGACTGGATGAACTCATGTGTATGAATCTGCTTTGAAAACTATACAGTAGGAAGGGAGCATTATTATCATTGTTTGTTTCTTGTGCTATGAGTCCTCTGGAGTGGAGGGAGAGAGGCTACAGAAATTTCTCTGTAGAAATTACATGTCTAAAGAATGAAGGTTCCACTGACCTAAGAAAAAGGTATGCTTTCCATAGCTTTCCTGCTACCAGTAAGGCATGATTATAAAAATACATTTTAAGTAACTTCAGAAAAAATGAATTAAGAACTTTGCTTTCCCTAATTAAAAAATAGCTAACTGGCTCCCTAATAAAGTCAGTAATTATGACCAGGGAGCATTATCATCTCATAGCACCGTTTCCCACATTGTGGTTCTGAACCAAGTAGATCCCTTTCAGCACATATGAGAGTCTTTGGAGCAAAATAGAAGGGAATAAGGGTGAAATAAAAAGTTTATGTTAGAAGTAAAGATTTAGAAAAAAGCTGAGGATAGACACTCAAGGAAAATTAATGTAAAACAGATGTCAATTGGGAGAGGAATAAGTATGTACTCATGAATAAATCACTTTTATAGCTCTGCTTTAAGGCCCTATTACTTCTGTTTAAATGTATTTTCAAGTGTTATGTTCCGAAAAAAGAGAGAGAGAGAGAGATGAGCTTTTTAAAATAGGGCAGTCTGTATTCTGAGGGCCAATTTTGTTAGACTGGATGAGACTTATCACAGACATATGTACAGACGCCCAAGGAAATGGGGAAGCTTAAAGCAGAGCAGTAAATTGTCAGTGAACACCATTAATTGAGAAATATAACTTTATGAGGCTTATCACACAGGCCATTCAGGCAAGCTTCTGCCTGGTCTCCTGGCTCCTCCTAGGCCAGCAGTAGAAGAGAAATCAGGGGGAGAACAAGGAATTTGAAGGACGATAAACGTTGATGGTGATGTCTGCTTACAAGTTATCAGCACAGTCAAACATTTCTCCGGCTTAAAAAACAAAACAAAACAAAAAATCACAGGCTAAACAGAAGCCTTCCCCATGGGCTCTTGACATTTACCATCTGCCACACACTGGCAGGGCTTGCTTAAGTTAATATATTCATTATAAATTAAAAACTTAAAAAGTTATGCTAATTAAAGTTGAAAGGGAAACCAGGGCAAAGTAAACAATGATAGAGAACAATTAAGCTATTAATAAATGAAGTGTGTGATGGTATCGATCTACTTGTATTGTTTATGTAAACATACTAATTATAATCACTATTTATGCTTGGTAGTTTTGATAAGGAGCATAAGGCATAATTAAACCCTCCAAAAGTAGACTATGATCCTTGACTCGGGAACGATGCCAGTGATAGGCTTGGCTGTGTGGGCCACAGGGCCACGTATGGCTGAGGCCCCTTCTCCACGCGGTGGCAGTTTGCCCTCACTGGCGGCCACATCCCTCAGGGGAAATAAGCAACCTCCTAAGTGAGGCAAGATGATTGTGAAAATGAAGAAAGGCTGTATGGAGGGCTAAGAGAAGAGGAAACGGTATTGAGGAAATTTAATTAGGAGACATAAGGAGAGTCGGGAGTAAAACTCTGACACCTGCAGCTGTAGAGAGAGCGTGGGAGACAGGGCCCAGGTGCAATGGTGATGGAGAAAATCATGTATTCCTTCGACAGAAAGTACCAGATCATTTAGACAGGCGTATCTAGGAAGATTTCCGGAGGAACTAGAGAAACAGGTGAGCCCGCGAAACTTAGGGGAACACATTATAAAGGCGAGGATGAGAGGGACAGACCCCCAAAGCCCCACCCAGGAGGCATCTGAGACCTGAACACCTGAGTATTCCTTGCCTCTGTAAGTGGAAAAGGGGGCATGTGATGCTTAGAGAAGTGAAAGCTTCGTGAAATGGAAGGGTTGGAAGAGGAAAAAGCATAGGAGTGTAAAGGAGTACAGAGAATATTCCTTAGGCCATCTCTCCAGGGCTGTGGCTATCAGGCCACTGAGGCCGGCTTCACATCTTGCCTATGTCAACCCACAAGAACAGAAACCAGTGTAAGAGGCAAAGTGTTTATTTGGGATCAAAGAATTGCAATTCGGGGAGCACATATTCAGGTAGAAAACCAAATATTGTCCTGCTAGGGAATAAAAATCAGGGGCTTTTAAAGGCAAAGAAGGGAGGTCGTATTACAAAGAATTTTAATTGGAGTTGGAGGCAGAGAGCTAGTCTTGGCTACACGTGGATTGACTATTGATTCTATCGTCAGAAAATCCAGTCCTCAGTCTTTGTGATCAGGATATCGGTTTTCCTGCTGACTTCTCAAACAATTGCTTGTAAAATCATTGCCATTTTGACCCAGTCCAAAGGTTTGGCCCAGTCCAAGGCTAGAGATACAGCAGGCAGTTTCTCTGGAAAGGCATCTCTGACTCCATTTTAAAATGGCTCCACTATAGTCAATTTTGACACTATCATGACTTAGAGCCTTCAGATATGAGACTTCTCTCTAAAAAGACAAACATTCTCAGGGAAATGGTTTCAAATCTACATGCATTGCTATAAGCTTGTGATGTTTTCTATTATTATTAGGTTTGAGTTTTCAAAGCCCATCCCTTAAAAGGGTACCTGATTTCTTCTTATGCTTTCAATTCTAGTGCTGCCTCATTACAGCTGCTGCATTTAACCACCTTTTGGTGTGAATCATTGATAGAAGATGGGAATCAGGCCTAGGTCTGATCACTAATGCTTTGCAATTTTGAGGATTGTTTATTAAAATTATATAAAGATCAAGAAATGCCCATTACTCTTACTTATTATAAGAAAATTCCGTACAGAACAAAGCAATTAAAAAATATAAACACCACAGTACAGCCAGGTACCATCTTAATTAAACTTCAGAGATTTCCCTATCTTGTGTAAAGACCTGAAAAAAAAAAATTTTTTTTTTTAAGATTTTATTTATTTATTTTTTCCCCCAAAAGCCCCAAGATAGTTGTATGTCATAGCTGCACATCCTTCTAGTTGCTGTATGTGGGACTCAGCCTCAGCATGGCCGGGGAAGCGGTGCCTCTGTGCGCGCCTGGGATCCGAACCCGGGCCACCAGCATCAGAGCGCGCGCACTTAACTGCCAAGCCACAGGGCCGGCCCTGAAAAAACATTTTTTTAATCTTAACAGCTGCCCCCACAATTCTTCTTGGGGCAGGGGCAGGAGGGAGCTATCTGCTTGGAGGAAAGCCACTGATGAGCTTGTGGGGAGGGATGACACCGTGAGGGCTTCAAAGCTACAAGCATGTCAACTTCAGAGGAGGGTAAAACCTGCTCTCCCGGAGATTAGAGGGAGTTTGTTGTTTCTGCTCTTGCAAGGGAAGGGGAGGAGGAGCAGAGGGAGGGGGGAGGAAAGAGATCAGAGGAGGAGAGAGAAGCCAGCCAGATGGAGAGAAGCTGAGATAAGGTGGGGCAGAGGAGCCAGGACCGGGTTAGATAGTAATGCCACTCATTCCCATCAAATTTATTTGCTATTACTGCGCTGTAAACCCCGCCTTCCATCTCTATAGTAGATTCTATTCAGTTTACTCATGGGAGCAAAGTCTCAGAAGTCTAGCAGGCCAAGAAAACGAAAGCCCCTCAGGACAGTTCTCAAAAACCAAGGAGGTGGCTTTGGACTTCCCAAGCCCTGGAACTGGATTCACAGGACCCCAGCTGACATCTTTTTTCACATCATTTTTTTTTTTCCTAACAAGTTGAGTATAAAAACAAATACCTTTTGTCTCACACTGAACTTTTACTTGGAGGTTAGAAGTCCTCACTTTCTAGGTTCTGATTTGGCCATGGATTTCAAAAAGCTTGCTGTTCAGAGCATTCACCTAAATACAAGTAACCAAAGCCTTTAATTGCCTGCCTACTCTAATTGCTTAGATAACACCTTATCTGTTTCTGTGCTCGGCTAATAACAGCCTCTGCTGTTACCTTCTTCTCTTCTTTCCAGGATAACTTAGTTCTTAGCGTTCTGGGTTTTAAATGCTTCTTCAAGCTTTCTCACTTTTTTCCTCCCTGGGTCAAAAGAGGAAATAGGAATATACTGTAAAATGATTCCTGGTTCATGTCATGGACGGAACAATGGTTTAACAACCAGGAAACCTTTACTAAAGGCTTCTAGCCTCACCTCTACCATTAACTAGCAGTCACTCAGACTCTTTGAGTTTTCATTTACCCATTTATAAAATGAGAGTTTGGATTCCAACATCTTTAAAGTCCATTCCAGGGGCAGGTCCCATGGTGCAGCGGTTAAATTCACCCGTTCTGCTTCGGCAGCCCAGCGTTCGCGGGTTCAGATCCTGGGCGCAGACCTATTCACCACTCATCAAGCCCTGCTGAGGTGGCCTCCCATATAGAAGAACTAGAAGGATGTACAACTAAGATATAAAACTATGTACTGGGGGCTTTGGGGAGAAAAAAGAAAAAAAGAGGAAGATTGGCAAGAGATGTTAGCTCAGGGCCAATCTTCCTCAAAAAAAAGTCCATTCCAGGCCTAAATCTGGATCTCTGGACCCCCATAGTGTCCTACCCTATTCTCTCTCCTGAAACCTGGGGGACACAGCTGTGACTAAAGTGACTTTACATAGAATACCCCAAAGAATCCATTATATTCTTGAATCCTAATTATAAGCCAATAAAAACTGGTTTCTGTCTCCCATCTTTTTCTTTGAACTTTAGAAAATATAATTAATTAAAACAGAAGAATTTACAAAACAGACTTTATGCAGTGGTTTCCCTGCAGGCAATCTTTGACAGACTTCTTTCAAATTCTGACGAACTCCCCAGGTGTTTGTTTTACAACGTGTATTTGGTTTGGAGGTGCAGAACTAAAATAGCTATAGGAGAGACTTTTAATTACATAGTACAATCAGTGAAATTCCCAAGAATTCCATTTGGAAGGAGGAATAAGAATCTGGGTTTTGCAGTCAGGCAGACCTGGGTTCTTTTACTAAATGGTTCGACTTTGGATAGTTGCTTAACCTCTCTGAGCCTCAGTTTCTTCATCTGTAAAATGGGAATAATAATACCTCCCTGCAGGATTGTTGTCAGGACTAGATGTCAGGTGCATGTTAATCACTCAATACGTGTTTGTGTTCTTCCCCATTCAATACCATCTTATTTTTCACTTTGCTGATCAAGAGCACTTGGGTTTGGGACTCAGACAACTAGGTTCAATGCCCAATACCATAATTTTAGTAGCTCGGTGATTTGGGCCAAGTTCTGAACCTCCCGGAGGCTCTGTTTCCTCATCTGTAAAATGGAGTTAATAACGACACTAACCTCCAGGGTTGGGAGGTGGAGGTAAAGCATTCGCACAGCGCCCAGCTCAAAGCAAGTGTTTAGTGAATAGCAGCTAGTAGTGGGAGCAGCAGCAGTGGCAGCAGTCAGATCTCACAACGTCACCATCTGAGACCACAGGGAAAGGTGACCAGAGCGGTGATGGGGAGCAGCTGCCGAAAGACTGAGAAGGGTCAGCCAGGCAGCCAGAAAGAGGATCCAACCTGTGGAATAAGCTTCTCTTTCTCACCTTTACCTTTACTTTCCCGAGTTTTCTTTATCTTTCCCCTTTGTCTTCTTCCTCTCAGTTTCCTATGTAAAAAATGGTTGCATCCATAGCTGCATGAAATGTAAGCCATATACTGTTTTCTTTTCCTGCACAGCCTCCGTATGGTCTTGTGCCTGCACATGCGTTCATGTGTTGACTCCTCATCATGCATTGACTCCTCATCAGTGGTGGGTTTTTTATTCCACGCTCCTAGACTGAACAGTGCATATGTGTGGAACTCAGTGCCATGAATTCTGTGCTATGTGCACTCTACTGCTTACTAACCACAATATTACTTCTTGTTCATACCTAAGAGAAGAAAAGGCCTAATTGCTAAGAATCCTGGGGGCAACATTAACTCTCAGGAAGGACCACGACATAGTCTTTGCATTTCTCCTTTGCCTCTATAAGAGCATAGTTGACTTGTTCTGTCTTGTTGCCTCTTGTTTTATCATGCTGTACATAATCAATTACCCTAGCATTTCCAACAGGACTGACTCTACCTGCTTTTCTTTCACTGAATATTTAGACTGGGGCTAAATGGCTGCTTGTTTTTATTTAAAAGTTAAACACAAAATATTTGACAGAAATTGGCTTCTCTTCAAGATCGACCAGAAGAGAAGAACTGTGTTTGTGAGTTATGTAATATTATTAGTTATATACATATTAGTTATGACAAATATTTTAATCACTGTTACTACTGAGTTTAAAAAATATATGTATGTATATATGTAGTATATATATGTGTATGTGTGTATAACATTTAGTAATATAGTATTTCACTGCAAACTACGCTAGAAGCCAGTTTTTTTAAGACATGAATGTTTTGAAATATGAGTTCACAGTCATTACTAACAACCATTCGAACTTTATGGCCTATGCGCATTTTGCAACGTATCCCACCTGATTTCACCTACTTGAGAGGCTGGATGGTGCAGTCACATAGTCTCAGATTTAAACTTCAAAACCCTGGCTAAAATTGCTTAGCCTTCCTCTGCAGCTGACAGTTTTACCCCAAGGTTACTTAAAAGATAAACCAAGAACAAAGACAGGCCTGTAGCTTCTTTAAAACTGTGTTGATTATTTCTCCCTAACAACTTACCTTTATTTCTCACAGAAGCAGAGTGAGCTAGGAGGAAAAGGGAACACCTTCTCCCTGACCAAAGCAGGGGGCCCCTGGAAGGGTGACCAGCCAGGTCTCAACAGCCGTCTGAGCTCCTAGGCAGATGGGAGGAGGGCAGGGGTCCTGCTCATAGAATTCCCAGATGGAAAAGTCCATGAAGCAGCTCCAGCCCAGGGATTAAGCATCCATTTGACTGAAGCTGGCAGGGTGGGGGTGGGGGGGGTCCTCCCTAGACATCTTCCCTGTATTCTGAGCCAATATCCCCACCAGTGGCCCTTGCTTGTTGCTCAGCGCCTGGCCTCTGCTTAGGCAATTTATGGGGGTGAGTTGAAGCTGTGTTTATATGACAAAAACAAAAAACTTCCGGTTTTATGATTTTCAAACACAATAATCCATATTTATATACAGTATTATCACATCACCCATGAACTGGGAGTCATAATAAAGTGTTGAGAGTAGATTTTAAAAAGAGGAGGAGGTGGGTGGGGTCTCCTACAAAGTGAAGGTTGTCACCTTCTTCACCACATCACATGTTTGGGAAGATTAAATGATAGACTTACTGGTAGATTGCATGGCTGTTGCCACCATCAGCCCATCAGAAAACAGACAGACCTGCACAAATGTAAAGGTCATTCATATCAGCATCATTGGTAAGAGCAAAAGGTTGGGAAAAGTTCAAATATTTATCAGTATGGTTCATCTATAAATAGACTATAATACAATCATGGAAAGATTGAGGAAGTTCTTTCAGTATTGATTTGTAACCATCACACGCACAAACACACACCTATGCATATACTCTCATATAAATAGTGAACAAAAAGTGATGGTGTTTATAGTATGCTACCAATTGTTTAAAAAAGGAGAGGGAGAGAATGAATGTGTTTGCATTTTATGTATATATTTGCTTGCATATGTATAAAATATCTCTGGAAGGATACACACAAAAGGATAACCTTGGCTGTCCTTGAGGAAGGGAACTGGAGCGCTGAGAGATGGGGTGGGGGGAGATTTTTCACTGTCCCCTTTTGGACCTTCCAATATTGAGCTATGTAGAAAAATAACCTATTCAAAAATAAACAATTATTTTAAAAGAGAAAGGAAAAAAAAATCACTGAGGAGCTGTAGGAAAATGCTCTTAAGGCAAGAATCCCACATGGGATAGAAGTTTAGTAAAATACGCCTTGCCCAGTCTCAAAGTGCTCAGAAGTTAAAATAAACCACTTGAAATAAAGGTTCAATCATCCTGGTAAGATGGTCCTGGTTGTTAAGTCTCTGTGCTGAGAAGAAGGACCTTTCTGGTCGAAGGAAAGGGAGGGGGGTTTCCACAGCAAGGCAGCAAAGATGAGGAGAAGGGAAAAGGTTTGGTGAGCCTCATGTAAAGGAGAAACCTAGTCTTTCCCTACTGTTGTAGGGAAAAACCTCCGTTCAGTCTATCTCCTATGTGTTTCCTTTACTGCCTACACAAAACACCCGCACTTTTGACGCTTCTGGTCACCAGACGTGTGGAGGTTGTTCCCCACATCAAGCAATTCTCTGTGACATCAGCTGGGTGTCCTGCAACTTAACTCAATTCTGGCACTGTCTACCCAGAGATAGCGTCAGATCCCACAGGTTAAGGGCGCAGTCCCACAAGACTGCTGCCTCCCCACCCCCAGCACACACACACTTCAGACATCAGCCGCAAGCCCAAGTTGTCACCTGTGCTTCTGACCAACTGGGTATAAATCAGAGGTTCCAACGACCCCCTCCTTGGGTTTGATTAATTTGCTAGAGTGGCTCACAGAACTCAGGGAAACACTTACTTACATTTACCAGTTTACTGAAGGATATATGATAAAGGACACAGATGAACAGCCAGATGAAGAGATACATACGCTGAGGTCTGGGAGGGTCCCAAATGCAGGAGCTTCTCTCCCGGGGGAGTTGGGGGTGCGTCACCTTCCCAGGGTGGTTGTATTCCCAATGTGGATGTGTTCACTCACCTGGAAGCTCTCTGAACCCCATCCTCTTATTTTATAGAGGCTTCCCCAGATAGGCATGATCAATTAACTCCATTTCTAGCCTCTCTCCCCTCTCTGGAGGATGAGGGGTAAGGCTGAAAATTCCAAGCTTCTAATCATGGCTTGGTCTTTCTGGTGACCAGCCCCCATCCAGGAGCCAACCAGTCACCTCAATAGAACAAGAGATGCTCCTAGTGCTCTTATCACTTAGAACATTACAAGGGTTTTAGGAGCTCCTGTGCCAAGGACAGGGGGGAGGCAAAGACCAATATGTATTTTTCCAATATCTCATACCCAACATTGGTATAAAAGAAATTTCCAGTTATTTCAACTAGATCATCAGATGCTCGAGACCAAGATCCAGGACTGTCAGATTTGTACCCTTTTATATAACTTCCCCATGTTTGCCCCTTAAATCTTGTCTTTTCTCTTGTAATGATGGACATTCAAGTCTTAAAATGAAGAGGGTCCCCAAGCTTGTTTTCAGGGACAGCAAGGAAGGGTGGACGTAAAGAGACCATCTTCCCAGAGCCAATCTTGGAGGGAAAAGAAACCCAACAGTCTGGATAGGCGGTGACAATTACCAAGAGGAGAGGAGAGTGGGGAGGAGGATGGGTGAGGGGAAGTCCCTGGGACCTGTCACTAGTGAAAAAAGGAGAGCGTAAGAGGAGCCTGCCTGGGCCTGTGAACTTCCCCTTGGGACTTAGGAGGAAGGGGTTCCTCAGTGCAGTGATAAATAAGCTTTCCGTGGTAATAGGATTAAATTTGAAACTGTTACAGGTACAAATTTGTGACTAGCCCATTCTTGTATCACAGAGAGCTAGGCTTTTTCTTCATTCAACAGGTATTATTTTATTTTCATTGTTACTAAAATAGCACAAAGAAACACTTCTGTTTGTTCTCTTACCTTATGCTGATCTGAGAGCAACACTGAAAATGCTTATTCTGTGCTGATCTTAACACTGAAAACTTTAAATGAGGGAAGATTATTTACTTCCATTTTTGCCCCTTTCCCTCTTTGATTTTAACAACTTGCTACATTTAACCTCAACTTTGCCTACTCTTTCCCAGAAAAGTCATCAACTAACGTATGGATCTACCATAGACAGGCACCCGTAAATCAATGAGGTAGAAGATTCCAGCTTTGCTCTCAGGGAGCTTGCAATCTCAGCAGGAGACAAATAATTACATTCAGAAACAAATACTAATGCCCGAGAGCATATATTCAATGCTAAGTCAGAGGTCTCAATAATAATGGCTTCAGGAATCCAACTGAGGCAGAATCCGGGAGAGTCAAGACACTCAAGCTTCTTGGAGAAGGTGGGCCTTGAAGGACAGGTTAGATTTAGAGAAGTAAAGAGAGCACGTGAGGCAAGACCAGTTGGTGTGGAGCATCAGGATAAATAATGAAGGACTTGGTTCGCTGGAGAAGAGGACAGGAGAGAGCAGTCATTGGCTGAAGCAATGTCTGATTCAATGAAAGTCTAAAGTAGGATTTTCCCCCAAATTAATAGAAACCCAGTGTGTCGCAAACGTATCCATCAGAGTGTTAGTGGGATGTAACAAGTGATCTGACTGCGGAGACTTGCCAGCTGAATATGGAGTCATAGGTGGGGGTTTGTGTTCAGGGAAGGCTACATATCTGTATACCTGCCGAATCCCATTATGTCTCTCTGCACACAGTAGGGGCCGAGATAAGGGTGAACTTACAAGAGTCCGTCACTCCCGCTTCCTGCAAGCTCAGCTCGTATCATTTCTTTCTCTTGCTCTTTTCCATTCCTTCCTCTTCCCTTTCCTGTTCGCGGCCAGATGTCAAGGAGAAATCCTTTCTCACTGTGAGTTTTGATTGAATTGTCAGCCTGTGACATTTGCCTTTTTAGAGAGAATGAGTGCATGCACAGATTAGTGGGGAGGATAAAATATGGGAACTCTACCAATATTTGCCTGCTCTAAGAATCCCAAGTCTCCAGACTCAGCTCCAACACCTTTCGCTCTGTGAGCTTGGGCTGACACTTAAACTGCCTGTTCTTTGGTTTCATTTATTTGTACGATGGAGATGTTAATACCTACCCCCCTCCTTTGCAGAATTTTCTTGAGGTTCAAATGAAATTATGGTTGTGAAAGCACCTTGGAGACTAAAGAACTTATTAGTAGCTCAAGGTGAAGATTGCATGGGGGTAAGGGGTGGTGAAATTGGGATGTCTCAGTAAATCCTATCTAGCCCTATGATTTTATAAAATTGTTTTATGTCATTACAATACAGTAAGCTTAATTATATAGCTTCCTCAGATGTTTTGATGACTCTCACTCTAATGATATCTTTCTCCTCCCTAGATATCCCTAAGTACAGAGCCCAGCTCCCCTCTGCCAGTTCCAGCTCATTTGGCCTGGCCTCCTCGTCAGTTAGTGGGGCTCCCGGCCACCGAAGCAGCAACAAAAATTCTCATGCAGCATCTTCAGAGATGCTCTGGCTTCCAGTCGTTACCCATCCAGGCTCCAGATCCAAAGCCGATTTAAAAATGTGAAAAGCTTTTTATAGAGATGACAAGATGCTCTACATATTGGAGAGTTGGATGTTACTTGGCTCCTCTATTAGAAACTTCCAGTTTAGGTACCTTATTGCGAACGTGAGTTCTACAGTCATGGCATAAATGTTGACATATTTACAAACCGAGATAGAAATGTGGTGATAGATACCATGGGCTTGATAAAGGGACATATGATAGCACCATAGGTAATATTGGGTGTTTGAGACAGGGTCGCAGAAGGATACAGACAGCACACTCCCAAGGCTACTTGGGCAGTTTAATGATGGGGCTATTTATCTTGGTGTCTTAATTGCTAGTGCTGCTATAACAAAGTACCACCGTCTTAATCCGTTTGGGCTGCTATAACAAAAATACCATAGATGGGTGGCTTGTAAACAACAGACATTTATTTTCTCACAATTCTGGATGCTGGAAAGTCCAAGATCAAAATATTGGCAGGGTTGATTTCGCCTGAGGCTTCTCTAGTTGGCTTGTGAAGGGCCACCTTCTCCCTGTGTCTTCGCATAGTCTTCCTTCTGTGCATGTCTGTGTCTTAATCTCCTCTTATAAAGACATAAGTCAGATTGGATTAGAGCCCACCCATATGACCTCATTTAACCTTAATTACCTCTTTGAAGACCCTATTTTCAAAGACAGTCACATTCTGAGGTCCTGGGGGTTAGGACTGCAACATAGGAATTTGGGGGGACACAACTCAGCCCACAATGCAGATTGTGGGCAGGGTTAAGAGAATCAAGATGAGATAGTGAAGCACCTAGGAACTAGTAATAGTGGAAGCCTTTATCATCCTTTGGCCTGAAGAGACCGTAGGGAAAGGGCATGTTATTCCTAGAACCCACTGAGAGCTGTAGCCACGAGAGAGGGGCAGCCTAACAGGATGTATGCCACATGCTGGAGGAACCCAGCCACCAAGGAAAGCAAAGCCTAGCAGGGAGGGAAGAGGGAGAAGACCCAACCCCTCTCTCTCCCCACCTTTGACGCTCCAGCAGCGCTTCCCTTTGGTCAACCCCATCTGGGAGTCAGAGAACAAAGACACCAGGGGGATGCAGTTCTCAGATGTCAGCCTCCTAGGCAAGTAGCAGAGCTCAGAAGTGTGGCCAGGAGTGGGTGGAGAGGGGTAGGATATGAGTGGACAATGAAAAATAACCAGCACAGTGGGGGGAATGTGTACATTATCAAAGGAGGAATTATGATTGATATTCAAGCAATGTGAATGGTCTGTAAAGAGTTACAGGAAAACAGAAAATGTTACTTAGCTGCAAAAATATTCGTCACTTAGCTGCAAAAATATTCGTCATGCATTCTAACTCAACCACCTACTCATGTAACCATTTCAAAGTCCCAGAAGTTACCATTCTAGGAACTTATTTTCCTAAGTAAAGCAGAATGATAGAAAAACAAATATGTTTGTTCATGTAATGTTGAACACGTATGTTCTTATGCTACATACTGAATATATATATTTTTGAATAGTTTAAAATGGTGCCCTGGCAGGACGGCCCAGGATACAGTGGTTTAAATGCTCAAATGATTGGTGGAGGACAAAATATGACCAACTTACAATCGATTTGTTTGCAGCACCCAGGGTAAAGCTAACACACGGCTCTGAGGCAGAGAAGAAAGAAAACACACCTGCTTGAGACCTTGTGTGCTTCCCATGGGCAAAGCAGACAGCTGTGAGTTAGAGTTTCCTCTGCCTGGAGCCTGAGCCCTCAGGGTCGGCCCCCAGGAGCCAGGCACAGCTGTACAAGCTGGGGGCCCCTGCAGCTCCAGGATTCTGCTTCACTTTGTCCCAGTGAACCCCTGTGATTATGTCAGGAACCAGTCATGTTGTGGGCATATGTTTGAATAGGCCAGTCTGGAATATGTCCCCAGGCCCCTTCTGGAATAAACCAGGATCTTCTAGGGCAAGGACATATCAAGAGAAAGAAGGGCTCATCCAGTACAAGTGGCTACATCTTGTCTTACACTGTATTTGGGTTACCTATTGCTGTGAAACTAATCACCCCTAAACTTAGTTGCTTACAACAACAATCTGTTATTCTCCTCATGCACCTGCAGTTTGGGAGGGCTCTGGGGGAGAACATGTCAGCAATCCACACAGCATCCTCTGGGTCTTCTCAACGGAGGGCTGGAGGATACACTTCCAAGATGGTGGAGGACATAGCTGGAAAGTTGGTGCTGGCCATCCACTAGGCACTCAGCCAGGGCTGAGAGCCAAAGGCCTCGTTCCTCTCCACGTGGACTAGGATTTTCATAGCATGGGGGCTGGGTTCTGAGGCCGGATATCCCAAGAGAGAGCCAGGTGGAATCTGAATCCCCTTTTTGTCCTGGCCTTGGAAACCTCATAGTGTCGCTCCATCTTCCCCTGGTGATCACAGAGGCTTGTCCAATTTCAAGCAGAGGGGACAGACTCGGGAGACTTGCCAGGTTCTGGAAGAATCTGTGGGATGGGAAATATTGCAACCGTTTTGGAAAGGACTCTCTGCCTCAGAATGGTTCCTTGTGTGACCCTTAACCGTCACAGGTCACAGCATAGTTATATAAACTAGGTGCATCCCCTGCAGTAGTCAGCTCAGCTGCCATAACAAAATACCACACACTGGGGGGCTTAAACAACAGAAATTAATTTTCTCACAGTTCTGGAGGCTGAAGGTCCCAGATCAAGGTGTCGTGTTGGCAGGGTTGATGTCTGCTGAGAGCTCTCTCTGGGGTTGCCTTTTCACTGTGTGTTCACATGGCCTTTCCTTGTTGCCTGTGCAGAGAGAGAGAGAGTGAGAGAGAGAGGGTGAGAGAGAGAGAGATCTCCCTTGTGTTTCTTCCTATAAGGTCACTAATCCTATCAGATCAAGGCCTTACCCTTATGATCTTATTGAACCTTAATTACTTCTCTAGAGGTCCCATCTCTAAATACAGCCACTCTAGAGGTTAAAACTTCAACATATGAATTTTGGGGGGACACAAACATTCAGTCCATAACATCCCCCATAGTGATATGAATTAGACAACAATTGATAAATTTATATTGATATTCATTAATTCAAGAAAACTTTATTGAACACCTACCATGTGCCAGACTCTCTGCTAGGCTCTGGGAATACAGGTAAGAGAAAAGAACAGTTCCTGCCTTTAATGAGTTTATAACTGTGAGGGAGGCCGAGCAGCCACTACAATACAGTGACAGCTCCTGGGAGGGACGGATAAACCATTCCATGGGGAGCTGCAGGAGTGATGTCCAAGCAGAAACTGAGGATGAAGAGGTGGGACAGACAAGGGGGAGCATTCTAGAGAAAGGAATAAGATATGCAGAAACCCAAGGCAAAACTAGGGTGACCACCATCCTGGTTTGCCCAGGGCTGTTCTGGTTTTTAGCACTACAAGTCCCATGTCCAGGAAACGCCTCAGTCACAGTGCCTTGGAGTGGGAGTTGTAGCAAGGTTGGTGAGAGAGAAAGCTGGAGAAGCATGCAGGAGCCCAAACAGGAACTAAACCGTGCTAAGGAGTTAAGACTTTATCTTGAAAGTAGTCAAGCAATTAATAAGTGATCTTCAAAAGGGGAGTGACTTGCTGAGACTTGCATTTAGAAAGATCTCTATCTGCTGGATAATTAAGAAGAGGGACAATACTGAAAGCCAATTAGGAAGCCATTGCAGTTTTCAAGGGAAGAGAAAATGGTGACTTAAAGTAAAATAATGGAGGGGGTTGGAGAGCACCAGGGGATTTTGAATATCTTAAGGAGAAGTAGCAGAACTTAGAAATAGAGATGTGGGAGGTGAGAGACAAGGAGAAATCAAGGATGACTCCCAGAGTCCTGGCTTGGGCAACTGGAAGAAGTCTTGGGAAGTAATTAGGATGGTTTGGAAGTACCTTGCCCACACCGTCCTACTCGAGAATACAGACAGAGCATCTATTCTTCTGCTTCCCATACAGCTCTTGTTGACTTAAAATCTCAGTTATTGTGCAACTGACCCAGAAGTCTCCGGCATAGCCACGTGACTTACAGGAACTTCAGGATAAGGAGGTTTGGGGCAAGAAGGAAACAGGCATTTATTACACTGGATACTTCCCAAACACTTATGTACTCTATCTTATTTGATCTCACAAGAGTCACGAGGGAGGTAAGTGGGTATTGTTATGCCCAGTTCATACCTGCAGAATTGGGGATGAAGTAATGAGCCACAGGTGGCCACGGCTACGAAGAAGCAGAGATGGGCTTTAAACCCAGATGTGTTTGAGTCTCAAGAACTGCTCTTACGGGGCCGGCCCCGTGGCTTAGCAGTTAAGTGCGCGCGCTCCGCTGCTGGTGGCCCGGGTTCGGATCCCGGGCGCGCACCGACGCACCACTTCTCCGGCCATGCTGAGGCCATGTCCCACGTACAGCAACTAGAAGGATGTGCAACTATGACATACAACTATTTACTGGGGCTTTGGGGGGGAGGGGGAATAAATAAATAAATAAAATCTTTAAAAAAAAAAAAAGAGGGCCGGCCCCATGGCTTAGCGGTTAAGTGCACGTGCTCCGCTGCTGGCGGCCCGGGTTCGGATCCCGGGCGTGCACAGATGCACCACTTCTCTGGCCATGCTGAGGCCGTGTCCCACATACAGCAACTAGAAGGATGTGCAGCTATGACATACAACTGTCTACGGGGGCTTTGGGGGAACAAAAAAAAAAAAAAAAACTGCTCTTTCCACCACGCTACTTTTCTAATTAACAGTAGTTTCTACCTGATGGGATATCTTGTCACATCTACTGCCATGCCTGGATTCTGTCTTCACTCAGCATTCGAGGAGGATGCAGAACAAGGGAAGGACTCTACCTGCTCAGGACTCAAAGAGGCCAGCCGAAGGCTGCTTCCAGGAGCAAGGATTGCAAGAGAGCTTCTGCATCCTTTGTAACTGGTCCTCACACTGATTTTACTTGCAAAAACCCTAAATCCAGAGGACCTACATAATTATCTTTGTGAGCATCAAGGCCAGGGGAAGCTACGGAGACAGTGTTCCAATCAACAGCCAGTTTAGGGAAGGAGGGAGCGTCAGGAGGTGAAACTTGAGAGAGAGGTAACTATGAAGGACACTACAGGGAAGAAAGAAACACAGGATGAGTTCCCAGGGCCTCCCTCCAAAAGAGAGGGAGTGCACAAGTGAGCTTGTCTAAATCTTAGAAGGGCTCTGGAAACCTGACAGCTAGACCTGTGTGCCCCTCCATGGAGGCTGCCCTCTCAGGTCAGGGATACCCTGGAGCTGGAGCCTTAAGAGAAACCCCAGTGCCAACTTGAGCTCTTTCTTAACCAGCTAGGTTTACATTTTGATGTGAATCTTGACTTATCTTCTGTGAAGTCTCAATCCTTTGATTCACGTAGTAATCTATCCATTTTGCTTATAATCTCCTACTGTTGTTATTTCTGCATGTATTTTATCCGCCTCCCCCTTCTCTTCTAGACTGGGAATTCTTGAAGGATCCCAGTTACACTCAATCTATATTTCCTCATTTTCTTTTATGCAGTAGGCACATGACTGGAGTTTGACTGTTGTCATTGGAATGTCATCAGGAGATCTGAAAAGTTCATTTCTCAGCTGGCTTCTTTATTCACTGACACTGGCAGAGAAAGGACACAAGAGGGTGCTCCTTCCCCTCCTTTATGAGTCCAGGGAGCTGCACCTTTTCTTCCCATTTAGGTCTCTTGAAAAATCATACATGACTGACATTGGTGAAAACATTTTTTACGACTATTGGGGAGAGGCTTTGGGGAATTTTGAATATTTATACTGGCATCCTTAGGGAAATATTTATTCAGCTCAGGTCTTTGATTCCATTCTAATCAATCAAACAAATATTCACATAGTTTTTTACGAACTTACAGTCTAAAGAAGAAACGTATATTTTAGAAAGTAACCAACCACTTTACACTCATTAGGATGGCTATTATAGCAAACTCAAAATAACAAGTGTTGGCAAGGATGTGGAGAAATTAGAACCTTTGTGCATTGCTGGTGGGAATGTGAAATGGCAGCTGTTATGGAAAACAGTATGGAGATTCCTCAAAAAATTAAACATAGAATTACCATGTGATCCAGCAATTCCACTTCTGGGTATATACCCAAAAGAATTGAAAGCAGGGACTCAAAAAGATATTTGTACATCCATGTTCAAAGCAGTATTATTTATAATAGCCAAAAGGTGGAAACAACCCAAGTGTCCATTGACAGAGGAATGGATAAACAAAATGTAGTGTATACATTGGAACATGTATAGACATGTTCATACAATGTACACACAGTGGATTGTATGTACATACAATGTATGTGTATGTACATACAAGTACATACAATGGATTATTATTCAGCCTTAAAAAGGAAGGCATTTCTGACACCTGCTACAACATGGATGAACCTTGACGACATTATGCTAAGTAAAATAAGCCAGTCACAAAATAATCTAGGTATGATTCCCCTACCTAGAATAGTCAAATTCAAAGAGACAGCAATAGAATAGAGGTTTCCAAGGGCTGTGGAGAGGGGAAAATGGGGAGTTAGTGTTTAGTGGGTACAGAGTTTCAGTTCTGGAAGATGGATGGTGATGATAGTTGCACAGGATGTGAATGTACTTATTGCCACTGAACTGTACACTTAAAAATGGTTAAAATCGAGAATTTTATGTTATGTGTATTTTAACACAATAAAAAAAGAGAATAAAGGGGGGAAAACAACCAACATGTACAGTTATTAGTACTAAAATAGAGGGAAGTACTGAGGATGAAGCAGTTTATTCTACCTGGGGGGAGAGGCTAGGAAAAGTTACAAGCAGGGATAACAGCGTTCTGGGTCCTGAAAGATGTTTAGTGGATAAAGCAGGATAAGCTCTTAGGCTCTTCTTGATGCCATAAATTATAGTCCTTATGCTGCAATGCTGTCTCTGAGACCCTACACTCTCCCCAGGCTTATTCTGGAATATTCTTTTTTCTATATTTTGTCTATTTCCCATATTTTAGGTTCTCTATTCTTTATCAGAATCCAGATTTTTTAATAGTACTTGACAGATTACAGTGCCCTTTCTCCTACACTATTAACACATTTGAACCTTTAAACAATCTCATGAGACATACGTGAAAGATATTACTATCACTAATTTACAGATCAAGAGTCCAAGATTCAGAGATGTTAAGGGGTCTGGCCAAGGTGATCCAGTTATTATAGAGCCAAGGCAGAAACTAGATCTGTATTTCCTTTCCCCAGTGTGGGTTCTAAATACCACTGGCCTCCTCCCATACTCTGCATCCACCCTGGAGTCTACTAGAAGCCCCACTCTGAAAATGGGCTTTCTTCCCATGGCTTTTAATTCAGCAGGCTCTACTCGCTCCTCTCACTTTGCATTTCTGTCCATCCTGTGCATCTCACACCCATTACTACTCTTAAGATCCCAGCTAAGAAATATTCCAAATTCTTCCTACTTATGCTCAGATTTCTAAAGTAGGAATTAATCACCTTGTTAAGCCCGAATTTTGGCAAGATTAAAAAAAAAAATGTTTGAGAGCCAGCCCCGATGGCGTAGTGGTTAAAGTTCGGCGCTTTCACCGCTTCGGCGGCCCGGGTTCACTTCCTGGTCGCAGAACCACACCACCCGTATGTTTGTTACCGTGCTGTGATGGCAGCTCACATAGAAGAACTAGAAGGACTTACAACTAGGATATACAACCATGCACTGGGGCTTTGGGGAGGAAAAAAAAATTTAGACAAATAAAGTATTTAAGAGATGTATCTTTTATACTCCAGTTCATAGCAGCATTATTCACAATAGTCAAAAGGTGGAAACGACCCAAGGGTCCATTGATGGATGAATGGGTAAACAAATGTGGTATGTACATACAATGGAATATTACTCAGCCTTAAAAACAAAGGAAATTCTGACACACAGGAGAATGTGGATGAACCTTGAGAATATTATGCTAAGTGAAATATGCCAGTCACAAAAGGACAAATACTGTATGATTCCACTTATATAAGGTAACTAGAATAGTCAAATTCATAAAGACAGAAAGTAGAATGGTGGTTGCCAGGGGCACCAATTATTTAATAGTCACAGAATTTCAGTTTGGAAAGTTGAAAAAGTTCTGGAGATGGATGGTGTTGACTGTTGCACAACAATGTGAATCTACTTAATTCTACTAAATCATACACTGAAAGATGGAAGAATAAAAAAAAGAGAGAGAGAGAGAGTGATATATCTGTAAGCCTAGTTTCAGATACAGCCTCATCTCTTACCAAGGTGCCTTAGAGTAGTGAAGACCCTCATGGCAGTGCATTGCCCTGTTTGTAAGGGAGAGAGGGCCAAGGTCTCCAACAAAACGGCCCCTGCCATAGCTAATGTCCCCACCCACCTGCACTCCTGGTTCCATCCCTTGGCATCCTAGGACTGTGCTTTCTCAAACCTCTTTCAGGTGCCTTACATTCTTCACCCACACTTCACAACTCTTCTCAAAACTGTCATCATTTGACCTAGCCTTGTTCCTTTTCCTTCATTTCACTGAACACTTTCCTGCAAGTTACACGTGTATCTTTCTTCTGTTCTTCAATATCTACTCTCCTTAAATCAGGAAACCTGGTCTCAGCCTTAACCTCGTGGCAACTTTATTCTCTTGGTGTCTTAGTCCCTTCAGGCTGCTAAAACAAATTATCATAGACTGGGTGGCTTATAGACAACAGAAATTTATTTGTTACAGTTCTGGAGACTGGGAAGTCCAAGATCAATTTGCTGGCAGATTTGACGTCTGTGAGGGCCCTCTTCCTAGTTCGTGGATGGCAGTGTGCTCCCTCTGTCTTCACATAGTGGAAGGGGTGAAGGAGCTCTCTGGGGTCTCTTTTATAAGGGCACTAATCCCATTAATGCAGGCTCCACCCTCATAACCTAATCACCTCTCAAAGGCCCCACCTAATAATACCTTCACCTTGGGGGTTAGGATTTCAACATATGCATTTTTGGGGGATACAACTATTCAGATCATAGCAAATGGGTTACCAGTACCCTCCTAGTTGCCAAATCAAATAGACTTTTCTCCATTTTCATCCTACTTGACCTCTCTGTGGCATTTGATAAGGATTCTTTTCTGTTTAGAAGTCTGTCTCCATCTTGGTGACTGCTGCTGATGCCCACTCTCTCCTCCAGCTACTGTCTTATTTTTCTCCTATGTACTACTGACTTCTCCAACTCTGATTCTTCTCCCTGTCCCTTAACTGTGGTCTTTCCCTTGAATCTGTAGCAACTCTCTGCTACTCTACTGACGCTCTTGTGCCCTCTTCTTAGAGCTCATCAGTCCTGTCTGCTTTACCAGATTATGACGATGACTCCCAAATCTCCATCCCCAGTGCTGACCATCCTCCCTCATTTAATGCCACTCTTCTGCCCTATTTACAGGGCATTTGCATTTTGTTCTGCCATTACCTCAAACTCAGCAGCCAAGGATGTTTACTTTATTTTTTAAACATAGAGTGGGCCGAGAAAAATCTTAGGCACTTCTGGCAGGACTGCCCCACTCTGCTCCATGGTCGTGGGCGGGTCCTTTAACTTCTGAGTCTCAGTTTCCTAATTTGGGAAGATATTTATTTCACAAAAACCTTATCCATGGGGAACAAGAAGAAATATCTGAGTGTGAGAGTGTGTGTGTGTGTGTGTGTGTGTGTGTGTGTATGTATACCGTAAGGAAGAATTACACAGGTGCCGACAGTGGCAGAAGCAGGGAACAAGAGGCCATGCCTCCTCATGAGTGCACGATCGTTCAGAAATGGAATCTAAGGTGGTCCAGAGATGCTTCTACAGAGCAGGGGAGCTGTCAGGGTGGTTTGCTCCTGCCTGCTGGAGTGGAAGCACATGTAAGACCTGGCATATTCTACCTCGCTCTGTAGAGTAGACTCTTCCTCATCAGAGCTCAAAGAACTAAGATATACTCTGGGAAAGGTGCAATTCTAACACAGTAGGATAGATATAATCTTATTTTAATAAATACTATCAATACTTTCAATTTTCTCTCATGGTGGTTCTCAACCCCAATACACCGGCGCTCGGGGGGGGGGGGAATGACTCTCCTGTTAGTAGTAGTGGCTCTCTGTGGTGATGCTTCTAGGGGAATGCATAAAAATCGGGGGGAGGGGGAGTAAGATGATAGTGAATTCAGGAGAGCATGCACCCTGAGTTGAGAATCACAGCTCTATTAGAAGGCAATCTTATGGAAAAGCCCAAATAAATAAATACTGTCGTGCTAATATCATTGAAACAGTGAATAACTGATTTTTCATGAGCTCCTATCCACTTGGTAATCAGTGTATTTAACAAAGATACCATCCTTTTGTGCTCAATAAAAACTGTTTCTTTTCCAGACCCCATACAGGATTCTAAAGACAAGACAGGATCCCTGCAAGCAAGGAAACTACAATGTAGTAGGAAGGGAGGTCTTACAGACAAGAAACTATTGGAGAACCTCTATGCTCTGGTCTGCATTTTAAAGATGTCAAGCATAGTTGTAGTTCAAAGAACAAAGTTGGTATGGGGTGGGGTGATTGAAGAGCAGTTGTGAAGGTGAATCTTGACCTGAGCCCTGAAGGAAGGGTGAGGCTTGGATAGACGCGGAGCGGAGGAGGCAACAGTAGGAGCAAGAGTGCAGAGGTAGGAAAGAGTTTGCTACCAGGAGGGGAGTGAAGGCTTGACCTGTACCCTGTGAGGGCCGAGCAAGAAGGGCAGATGGAGAGGGAGGGCTAAGGGCAGGCAACACCTGAACAAGATGCAGTAAGGAGCCTGCGTGGTTCTTGCACAGAGAAATGATATGACAAAAGAAGCATTTCCAGAAGATTAGAGAGTAAAGGCTAGAATTAAGTGGTAAAATACTATAGGTAGGTAAATATTTTTTGTGTGTGTGAGGAAGATCAGCCCTGAGCTAACATCCGATGCCAATCCTCCTCTTTTTGCTGAGGAAGATCGGCCCTGGGCTAACATCCGTGCCCATCTTCCTCTACTTTATATGGGATGCCGCCACAGCATGGCTTGCCAAGTGGTGCATTGGGTGGGCGCCTGGGATCCGAACCTGCGAACCCCGGGCCATCAAAGCAGAATGCGTGCACTTAACTGCTGCGCCACCAGGCCAGCCCCTATAGGTAGATAAATTGACCACTGCAGCAATAATGCAGGGATAAAATGATGAAGGACTGGATTAGGAACGGTGGCCCTAATGATTAAAAGAAACGGATGGATTAAAATGATAGGCCTTTTTCAATATCCACAAATCAATCAATATGATACACCACATTAACAAAACGAAGGATAAAAATCATATGATCATCTCAATAGATGCAGAAAAGCATTTAACAAAATTCAACATCCATTTATGATAAAAACTCTCAACAGGGCCAGCCCCGTGGTGTAGTGGTTAAGTGCGCATGTTCCACTGCTGGTGGCCTGGGTTAGGATCCCGGGCGCACACCGATGCACCACTTGTCGGGCCATGCTGTGCTGGCATCCCATATAAAGTAGAGGAAGATACGCACAGATGTTAGCCCAGGGCCAGTCTTCCTTAGCAAAAAGAGGAGGATTGGCATGGATGTTAGCTCAGAGCTGATCTTCCTCACAAAAAAACTCTCAACAAAATGGGTATAGAGGGGCTGCACCTCAACACAATAAAGCCCACATATGACAAACCCACAGTTAACATCATACCCAACTGTGAAAAGCTGAAAGCTTTTCCTCTAAGATCAGAAAGAAGGATGCCCACTCTTGTCAATTTATTCAACATACTACTGGAAGTCCTAGCCAGAGCAATAGGCAAGAAAAAGAAAGAAAAGGCATCCAAATCAGAGAGGAAAGTAGAACTGTCTCTATTTGCAGATGACATGACATTTATGTAGAAAACCCTAAAGACTCCATCAAAAAACTGTTAGAACTAAGGTGCCAGCCCTGTGGCCTAGCGGTTAAGTTGGGTGTGCTCCACTTCAGTGGCCCAGGTTCGGTTCCCAGGCGCAGACCTACACCACTTGTCAGCAGCCATGCTGTGGCAGTGACCCACAGATAAAATAGAGGAAGATTGGCACAGATGTTAGCTCAGGGTGAATCTTCCTCAAGCAAAAAGAGAGGAAGATTGGCAATAGATGTTAGCTCAGGGAGAATCTTCCTCAGCATAGCAAAAAAAAAAAAAAAAAAACCTGTTAGAACTAATCAATGGATTCAGTAAAGTTGCAGGATACAAAATCGATATACAAAAATCAGTTGTGTTTCTATACACTAACAATTAACTATCAGAAAGGGAAATTAAGAAAATAATCCCATTTACAATTGCATCCAAAAGAATAAAATACCTAGGAATAAATTTAACCAAGAAGGTGAAAGATTTGTATACTGAAAACTTTAAGGCATTGATGAAAGAAATTGAAGACGCAAATAAATGGAAAGATATGTGCTTATGGATTGGAAGAATTAATATTGTTTAAATGTTCATACTACCAAAGCAATCTACAGATTCAGTGCAATCCCTATCAAAATTCCAATGGCATTTTCCACAGAAATAGAACAAACAATCCTAAAATTTACATAGAACCACTAAAGACCCCAAATAGCCAAAGCAATCTTGAGAAAGAACAAAGCTGGAGGCATCATGCTTCCTGATTTCAAGCTATATTACAAAGTTATAGTAATCAAAACAGTATGGTATTGGCATAAAAACAGACACATAGATCAATGGAACAGAATAGAGAGCCCAAAAATAAATCCAGGCATATATGGTCAATTAATTCAAGACAGAAGAGCCAAGAATATACAATGGAGAAAGGATAAGTCTCTTCAATAAACGTTGTTGGGAAAACTGGACAGCCACATGCAAAAGAATGAAACTGGATGCTTATGTTATACTATACACAAAAAATCAACTCAAAATGGATTAAAGAACTGAAACCATGAAATTCCTAGAAGAAAACATAGGGAGTAAGCTCCTTGACATTGGTCTTGGGAATGATTTTTTGGATTTGACATTAAAAGCAAAGGCAGGGCCGGCCCATGGCTTAGCGGTTAAGTGTGCACGCTCTGCTACTGGCGGCCCGGGTTCCGATCCCAGATGCGCACCGACGCACCGCTTCTCCGGCCATGCTGAGGCCGTGTCCCACATACAGCAACTAGAAGGGTGTGCAACTATGACATGCAACTATCTACTGGGGCTTTGGGGAAAGAAAAGGAGGAGGACTGGCAATAGATGTTAACTCAGAGCCCGTCTTCCTCAGCAAAAAGAGGAGGATTAGCACGGATGTTAGCTCAGGGCTGATCTTCCTCACACACACACAAAAAAAAGCAAAGGCAACGAAAGCAAAAATAAACAAGTGGGACTACATCAAACTAAGAAGACGCTGCCCAGCAAAGGAAACCATCAACAAAATGAAAAAGTAACCTACAGAATGGAGAAAATATTTGCAAATCATACATCTGATAAGGGGTTAATATCCAAAATATACAAAGAACTCATACAACTCAAGAGCAAAAAAAATCTAATTTTTAAATGGGCAAGAGAACTGAAGAGACATTTTTCCAAAGAAGACATACAAATGGCCAACAGGTAAATGAAAAGATGCTCAACATCTCTAATCATCAGGGAAATACACAAATCAAAACCACAATGAGATATCACCTCACACCTGTTAGAATGGCTATCATCGAAAAGACAAGCAATGACAAGTGTTGTCGGGAATCTGGAGAAAAGGGAATTATACGCTGTTGGTGGGAATGTAAATTGGTGCAGCCACTGAGGAAAACAGTATGGAGGTTCCTCAAAAAAAAAAAAATAGGGGCCAGCCTGGTGGCGCAAGCGGTTAAGTGCGCACACTCCGCTGCGGCGGCCCGGGGTTCGCTGGTTCGGATCCCAGGTGTGCACCGACGCACCACTTGGCAAGCCATGCTGTGGCGGCATCCCATATAAAGTGGAGGAAGATAGGCACGGATGTTAGCCGAGGGCCAGTCTTCCTCAGCAAAAAAAAAAAAAAAAAAGGAGGATTGGCAGATGTTAGCACAGGGCTGATCTTCCTCACAAAAAAATATATATATAATTAAAAAATAAATAAAAATAGAACTACCATATGATCCAGCAATCTGGGTATTTATGCAAAGGATATGGATGAAACAAGAAACGGGATATCCACATGAAACAGGATATCCAAGAGATATCTGCACTCCCATGTTCATTGCAGCATTATTCACAATGGCCAAGATAAGGAAACAAAGTGCTCATCAACAGATGAATGGATAAAGAAGATGTGGCATATATATATATATATATATACGTGGAATATTATTCAACCATGAGAAAGAAGGAAATCTTGACATTTGCGACCACATGGATGGACCTTGGGGGCATTATGCTAGGTGAAATAAGACAAAGAAAGAAACAAATACTGCATGGTATCACTTATGTGTGGAATCTAAAAAAAAAAAAAAGTCAAACAGAAACAAAGAGTAGAAAAGTGGTTGCCAGGGGCTGGGGGGTAGGGGAGATGGGGAGACATTGGTAAGAGGGTACAAATTTTCAGTTACAAGATGAAAAAGGTCTGAGGATCTAACTTATAAAACATAGTGACTATAGTTGATAACACTGTACTGTATAACTGAAATTTGCTAAGAGACTAGAACAAAAAAAAAACAACCAAACAAAAAAAAAATCCCTGCAGTTTAAAAAGATTCCCAGGTGTTTCTTATGTCCTCTGATGTTTGAAGAACCTTCTGTTCTTTCCCATTCACTTTCTATGATAATCTAGTGAGTTACAAGGAGTGATCATCATGATTTTAGAAGTTTTCACCAAGTAGAGAGTTGATCTGGTCCTTTAAGGCTGGATGGAGCTTGTATGGACAGTTGTGAGCCAGGACAGAGTACCAGGGAGATGGAATGGTTTATGAAAAGCAAAAAAAAAAAAAGTGAACAGAGATTAGACAACTTTGTCTGAAGGCAAGGATTCATGAAGGGGAGTAGGAGCGATAAGAGTGGAAAAACCCTGAACATGAGGCCAAGGTATTTATTGGGGAGTGCAGTGTTTTCTCTAACTTGCTCATGATAAAATTTTTATATATTTCATTCTATCATCCAAAAGAGAAACAATTTTTAAGAAAGAAAATGACTATACAATTGACATGCGTTATAAAAATTGCAACTACTGGCACATGTGCCCGTGAGAAAAGCAAGCTGTTCAAGTAAATATAATCTGCTGTTGCCAAATCTTGATTATTTATTTGCTGCTTGCTCAGTTTGTCATTTGCTAATCTAGCAGATAAAAATTTGGATCCTTACTACTGTGGAAAAACAAGCATAGAGGAAAAAACCTTACAAGTTGAGGAAATTCTATCCATTAAATTTTCTTTTCTCTATGAGTTGGGAAAAGGTCACGGTTATTTGATATGAGGGCAGACCACCTTGGTTCAGCTCATAGAACATCCGACTTCCCAGGGAATATGGATTAAGCCCTGCTGTGGACCGTGGGAAGCCAGGCCCCGAAAGGATAAATGTGTGCTTTTAGGCAGATTACTCTGGTAACTGTATACAGGATGGGTGGTTGCAGGGAGCAACTAAAGACAGGAAGACCAGTTAGGAGATTACAGCAGTAAACAGCAGTAATCCAGACTCGAGATGGAGTAATAGGACCTCGTGTTTATACAGTATTTTATGTTATAGAAATTCTTTTCACAGACACTCCTAAAACAATTATGTGAGGTAGGAAGTATCATTAAAAAAGGAAAAAAAAAAAAAAAAAACCAACAAAGTGGAAGTTAACTTAAACTGTGGCTATGTGAGAGATATTTAAAAAAAATAATTGACAGGGGCCGGCCCGGTGGCGCAAGCGGTTAAGTGCGCGCGGTCCGCTGCGGCGGCCCGGGGTTCGCTGGTTCGGATCCCGGGCGCGCACTGAAGTACTGCTTGGTAAGCCATGCTGTGGCGGCGTCCCATATAAAGTGGAGGAAGATAGGCACCGATGTTAGCCCAGGGCCGTCTTCCTCAGCAAAAAAAGAGGAGGATTGGCGGATGTTAGCTCAGGGCTGATCTCCTCACAAAAAAAAAAAAAAAAAAAAAAAAATTGACAGGACTTGGTGAGTGGTAGGGTGGTGGGGAAAGGGGTGGGAGGGAAGAGAGAGGAATCAAAGATGATCCCAAAGTTTTTGAACTTGGGCAACTGGGAGAATGTTGCTGCTATTAACAGAAACCTAGAGGAAAAGCTAATTTGGAGGGAGGTTTGTAATGGTAAATTTTCTTTTTATTTTGAAATAATTTCAAACTTAGAGAAAAGTTATACTGAAAGAGTAGTACAAAACAACTATCATATTCTCTTTGCCCAGAGAGTCATTCAACTTGTACCTGTCGTCTCGATAATACCCTTTATAGCAAAAAGATCCAACACGGGATCACGCATTGCACCCAACTGTCATGTCTTTCAAATCTCCCTCAAGGTAGTTAGGGAAGTTCCTCAATTTCCTTTACTTCATGGCCTTGACTTTTTTGAAGATTACAGGCCATTTTGTAGGCTGTCCCTCAGTTTGGCTTTGTCCAGTGTTTCCTCGTGATTAGACCCGGGTTATGTCTCTTTGACTGGAGTATCACAGAAGTGACTGTGTTCTCACTGCATCATCAGAGGGCACACAGTGTCGATTTATCTCATTACTTGTGGTGTTACCTTTCATAATTTGATTAAGATGGTGTCTGCCATCTTTTCTCCATGGAAAAGTTACTCCCTATCTAATCACTAAAATATCTGCAAGGACAGACTTTGAAAGGGTGCTGGCAAGCTGGCTTCACGGCAGGACCACCTGTGGAGTTATACTGGGTCCTGCACTTAGAGGGATCCCAGGTTTGGTTTACTTTTTGCTCACGGAGGGAGGGAGGGAGGGAAGGAAGGAAGGAAGGAAGGGCAAACAGGCATACATTCAATTTTCGACTTGTTACTTTTGAGTTGCCAGGACACCTAAGATTTAGAAAAGCAAGACTAGGGGCCGGCCCCCTGGTGTAGTGATTAAGTGCGTGCGCTCCGCTGCTGGCAGCCGGGGGTTCGGATCCCGGGCGCGCACCAACGCACTGCTTGTCAGGCCATGCTGTGGCGGCATGCCATATAAAGTGGAGGAAGATAGGCACAGATATTAGCCCAGGGCCAGTCTTCCTCAGCAAAAAAAAGAGGAGGATTGGCATGGATGTTAGCTCAGGGCTGATCTTCCTCACAAAAAAAAGAAAAAGAAAAGAAAAGCAAGACTAGGGCTTGGGAAGGAAATTTGGGCTGGAGATAAAGGCTGGGGCGTTACATGCACAAAGGTGGTGACTGAAATGGGGAGGACAATGTCTCCAAGGGAATGAGAAAGAAAAAGAGGAACTGAGGACCTAACCTTTGGGAACACACATAAAAGGAGAAAGGGAAACCAGCAAAGGACTTACAGGAATGCACCAGAGAGCAAGGGAAATCCAATGGCGCAGTGTCACAGAACCAAAGGAAAAGGGGGTTTTATAAGGAAAAAAGTAGTCAACCATGTCAATGCTCCAAAGAAGTTAAAGGTGATGGCTGACCAAGAAAAGATCCCTGGTTCTAATAACTAGCCACAATGAAGAGATTATTCGTTTGTTCTTTTATGCATTCAATAAACATTAATGGGTGGGCATCAAGGCACAGACTTGAGGATAGAAAGGGTGCTGGCAAGGCCAGCTTCCTGGGGGTACCACCTGTGTAGGCACACAGGGTCCTGCGCTCGGAAAAGTCCCAGGCTTGGTTTAATGCTCTTGAAATTATTAATCTTTGAGCAAGAGCTCCTGCATTCTCATTTTGCACTGGACCCTGCAAACTATGAAGCTGGTCCTGGGTGATGGAGCAAGCGTAAACTATTCTTTCCTTTGGGAGCATTTTTTGGTGACAGTGAGAGGGCGATATCTTGTCCCAGCGGCAAAGTGGAGGTAAAATTTAATTTAGCCGTGAGCATGTGTGTTGGCAGAGGGTAGTGGATGGTGGGAGATTACCGAAGCTGGCGATTGAGGGTGAATTTACGGAGGAGGGGAAAGACGGGTTCTAAGGCCTTTGGTGCGTCAGACTTAGCCTTGGAAAGGCAGCGGGACTGGAGGAAACTAGAGGTAGAAAGAGCCAAGGCAAAGGCGCGGGGACAGGCTGAGGACAAGCTAAGCGCCAACATAAAGCCTTGTCTGGTGCCTAGTACTGAGCGTGCCCTGACGATCGGGCTCGTGGAGAGCCCGGGGACCAGACGCCAAGGCACGCGCGGGGAGACGCTGGGCAGCCCACCGGGACATCCACACCGACGCTAAGGCGCGCGCACAACTTGGGGACGCGATTCCGACCGGCTGGCTGAGCACGACTCTGGGACAAAGGGACGGAACGAGCAGCGGAGAAAGCCCTGCGTGGGGGCTGCGTGCCGGATCCCTGGCCTCCTCCTCCTCCTCCCCGCCACCTCGGTGCCCTCTGCAGGGCTGACGGCCCGGAGAGAGGGGGCCCTCCGCCCTCCCGCCCGCAGGCCGCGCGCCCAGGGGTGGCGCAGCAGGCCTCCGTGGGCCCGGGCACGTCCGCGCCGCCGCCCTCCCGGCCTCGCGCGCCCGCAGGCTGAGCTGGCGGGGAGGGGCCTCGCCCTCCCTCCCCGGCTCGGGCGCTCCCGTCGGCCGCGGCAAGGCTTGAGGCGCCTGGCCCGGGAGAGGACGGAGCCGGGGATGCCGGGCCGGGGCCACGCGTGGCCTCCCGCGCCGGGGCAGGCGGGGTCGGGGCGGGCGGCGCGCAGGGTGGAGGGCCGGCGAGCGCAAACGTAGCCTTTCCAGGCTCGCCCCGCGCTGCAACGGGGCGTCCTGTGCACGGCTCCTCCGAGGACAGACGAGCCAGCACAGCCTCTTTGCACTCGCGGTGGGGGAAAGAACGCGCACAAACCCGCCCTCCCCAGACACCGCCCTCGCCACTTCGCCTCGGCCTCTCGAATCCTTCTTCCAGCAGCCCCACGCTCCTCTACGTGCCGGACGGGCCCTGCGTAGCCTTCAAAACTTTGAAGAGGGGGCCTGGAGGAAATTAACCTGATTCAAAGAATTGGGAAGGAAATTGAGGAGATTTGAGGTCGGTTTCGACCTCCGCCTGCCACCGTATAATCAAAGTAATATGTGCTTACTGTCTAAACTGTGCCAAACACAGAAAAGTGTAAATAATTAGACAAAAAAAGCACCCATAATTCCGCTACCCACGAGCAAATACTTTGTGTACTGGGATATTTCTTTACATATTGCTGTATATATTTTTCTTTACATTTTGATAATTCTGTGTAAATTAGTATCTTTTTGTGCTTAATATCTTATAAACATTTCCCATTTCCTTGAACATATCATATTTTTAATTATTCTATACTAACATAACATTGTATAGCTGTACCAAATGTAACCATTTTAATTTTTTTAAAGGATACAAATATTTTTAAAGTTTTTAATTCTTAAATTGTTCTCTGCAAAGACTGTACTAATTTGTATTTCCAGTTGCACTGAATGAATGGCGAGTCTTACTACACCTATGAATATTGATCAGAGAAAGACACTGGGCCTTGAATAGGTAACCCTAAATCTCCTTCTAGCCACCAAACTTCTGCTCTACCCTCCTCCTTTCATTAAAAATCTAAAAGAAAAATTCAGGGCCTTTTGGACTCAGGCATTCAGACTATTGGGGACTTTGGCCAGTTCTTGTTTTTCAGTTTCCCCATCATTTTCTATTTCCCTAAAACAATATCACCCAATCAGTATCTTAAAGATGGAAGAGAAATCAGCCAGAAGCCTCTGTTCTAGAACGCTGCCCTCCCCGCCTCCAGGTGAGGCTCCTTCGTGTTTTCCTCAGGAGCCTCAGCCTGCTAATAGGTGAAGTGGCTCCCATGGGATCAGGCTGGTAGAATGTCAAAGCTTAGGTGTTAAGTAATTATGCCTATTAAGAATCCCCTAGAGAAACAACCCAAGTGCCCATCAATGGAGGAATGGATAAAGAGGATGTGGCATCTATCTATCTATCTATCTATCTATCTATCTATCTATCTATCAGGGAGTATTATTCAGCCACGAGAAAGAAGGAAATCCTGCCATTTGCAACAATATGAACATTATGCAAGTGAGATAAGCCAGACAGAGAAAGACAAATACTGTATGATATCACATATATCATATGATATCAGATATGGATATATCATATACATCAGATATTATATGTGGAATCTAAAAAAAGCCAAACTTGTGAAACAGAGACTAGAATGGTGGATACCAGGGGCTAGTGGGTGGGAGAATAGGAGAGATGTTGTTTAAGGATGCAAACTTAGTAGATAAGTCCTGGAGATTTAATGCACAGTATAGTGATTATAGACAACAATACTATATTACAGACATCAGACTTGCTAAGAGACTAGATCTTAATTATTCCCACCACAAAAAAGAAATGATAATTTTGTCGTGATAGAGGTGGTAGCTAACACTACAATGGCAATCGTATTGCAATACATAAATGTATCAAATCAACATGATGTACACTTTAAATTTACACAATGTTATATGTCAAATATATTTCAATAAAAAAGAAAGGCCCAATATAGCTGGGACCTTAGAGAATAAAATAAATTAGAAAAGAAGTAACATTCTGCATACAAATGACCTCACTCTCAGCCTCATCCCACAAAAAATTAAAATTTAAATGGACAAGTGCTATGATAAACATAAATGCAAAATGCCGAGAGAGAGAGAGAGAGAGAGAGAGAGAGAGAGAGAGAGAGAGAGAGAGAGAGAGAGAGGGAGGGAGGGAGGGAGGGAGGGAGGGAGGGACGCAAGCACAAAGAATTCCCTGGAAAACTGAGTGCCTCTCTACTCAGGAGTCTTTGGCAAGTCACAGTCCTGAAAGGTTTATTCCCCAAATCTAAGTGGCTGAAGGGACTCTGAGTGCCTTTCTGGAGCTTCAGCATTGCATTATAAGAATAAATAATACAAGCACATCTCGGAGATATTGTGGATTCAGATCCAGACCACTGCAATAAGGCAAATGTCGCAATAAAGCGAGTCTCACGAATTTTTTTGTTTCCCAGTGCATATAAAAGTTATGTTTACACTATACTGTAGTCTAAGTGTGAAATAACATTATATCTAAAAAACCAATGTACATACTGTAATTAAAAAATACTTTATTGCTTAAAAATGCTAACCATCATCTGAGCCTTCAGTAAGTCATAATCTTTTTGCTGGTGGAAGGTCTTGCCTTCGATTTGTTAAAAAAAACAATATCTGTGAAGCACAGTAAAATGAAGCACAATAAAACCAGGTACGTGGGTAATAGCCACTCTATTGAGTGCTAGCTTGCACTCTGAGCGTTAGGTCATGACCACCCTTTGAGGAAGGTACTAGTACGGCCCTCATTTTACAAATGAAGAGACTGAAGCTCAGAGTGGTTTGTCTGATTCCTTGAGACTCTGTGACTAATAGCATGGGTGGCTTTCTTTCTCTTTTCCCTCTTTGCCCTGTGGAGAGAGTGAATCTGAATAAGATCTGCACTTTTTCTTATATTCTAAACGCTGGTGCACTGTGTGGACCCAATCATAGCACAGCACTGATGGGATCAAAACATATAGCAGCAGCAACCACTTTTCATGTTTACTTCTATTTGGCTGCAAATGTGTCATCAGGTGGTTTGACCATGTTCTATCCATTAAGCCGCCTGCTTCCCCAGCCCCGTAAATGCAGCTCACTTCTGCTGCTGCACCTAGAGCCCCCTGTTTCGCCCTTAGCTTTGAAGTCAGTTCTAGTCATGTGTTTGCCTTGTGTCTCCCATCTGGGCCACTGGCCTCGTGATGTTTTTGAAGACCGCTTTAACTATTCTTTCCAGAGACAGCTTGTTGTTGACTTCTTCTTTCGGGTTTCCTTAAGACTATTAACCATTCTCTTAGTATCACTAAATCATGAAGTGATTGAATTTTCAAGCTAGAAGGTACCTTATCTATTGTCTAGTCATCATTTTACTGAGGAGGTGCTCTGGTCACTCTGCTAGTTGAGTCACCAAGGCCAGGTTACAAGTGTCCAGGGCCCTTTCCTGCAGCCTCTGGTCACTGGCTGTTTCCTTGGCTCCAGGCTATCCTAAGCTAGCACCACTGGTGAGAGCAGGTAACCCACGAATGCCCTTAGATTGAGCAGAGGCCTCTGTCTCTTGGTTACTCAGGATGGTTGCTTAGCCAATTCTGAATTCTTGAGCAATGTGGATTTTGCCTATATTAACTGTGCAACATATCCTGATAAACTGTCTTTTTTGTGGATCTGCATTGGCTAAGCATCTGACCCTCGGTAGTGTGACGAATGCCCTTAGATTGAGCAGAGGCCTCTGTCTCTTGGTTACTCAGGATGGTTGCTTAGCCAATTCTGAATTCTTGAGCAATGTGGATTTTGCCTATATTAACTGTGCAACATATCCTGATAAACTGTCTTTTTTGTGGATCTGCATTGACTAAGCATCTGATCCTCGGTAGTGTGACATGGAGAAGAGCGGGTACAAAGGAGGACCTTTCAAAAATCCTACTATATCCTGCAAAAGGAATGAGCCTCCCTCCTCCTGGGCCCAGTCTTAAAGCTTCCTTTGAGCTGACAAGAGCTTTGTTTTATTTTGTTTTAGAAATGACTTAAAATTTATTTTAAAACATTACCACAAACATATGACCTTTACAATTCATTGTCAGGTTGTTTTTTTTAATAGTATCGTTTGTGTTGTATTTCTATGTAATTTATATATTGTTTTAATTCTGCAATTTGCTTTCCTCACTTTTTGTAAGGTATAATACATATATAGAGAGAGGCAGATATCAAAAGTGTGCAGCTCAATGAATTTTCCTAAACTGAACACACCCAGTTATTTGTATTCAGATGAAGAAACAACATTTCCATCACCCCAGAAGCCCCCCTGTATAGAGCTTTTTGTTGTTCTTTCTTCCCTCGTTTCAGAAATTTGCCTGATGTGAAAATGAATTTTTATTTAATTTAAAGACCGCACATGCCCCAGCTTCCTAGCAGGTAGAATGTGTACAATAGAAGAAACATTTCTTTACTTCCCACTCTTATGAGGCCAACTTAAAATCAAGTGCATTAAAACCTTTGGCTTCTTAGGAGAAAGCTTGAGGGTAGATTCATAGATTCATACGTATTTAAAGCTGGAAGAGACTTTGGAAAGACGAGGTTATGGTCAAGGTGCTGTATCTCTCAAACGGCAGATCTGGAACTGGAGCCCAGGCCCCCAACAACCCATCATTACTCCTTGCTTTGTTAATGTTATGTAAATGAGAGTGGAGAGGGACCAGTGAGAGAGACTTTGGGAAGATCTCCTGTGGACAGCTGAGTAATAACACTGTGGCAGACTGTGAATGAGGGTACAGGTGGTTCCCCGTCTTTCCTTCTACTGGAGAGAACATTGCTGCCCTCTGGTTGCTTCCTGAAATAATCTCTAACAGGTTCCTTAATCCCATGGTTCCCAAATCGTATGCTGAGGCACCCCAGGGTACTGCAGAAAATTCACAGGGGCACCTTGGGATATTTTAAATTTCTGAAGAAAACACAGCGATACCTGATATCTGCCACACACTTCGTGAACTATTAGTTACAGGAAATCCACAGTTTCAACATTAGATTGCATTACATTCCTTTTGATGACATCCTATCTTTATGGAGTTGGTTTTTTGGTGGATGTTGTGTTAAAAAGAAAATTGATGGGGAAAAGAAAATGAGGGTGGTTGTGTGCAATCTGATTCCAAGGCCTGAGAAGTTGTGTGGTGCTCCACAGGCGCACAAATTTCATTAGAAAGTAATTGTAGTTATTTAAGAAGAAAATAAAAATAGTTTCTTTCAATTTTGTGTATTAGTTTTGCAAACAACCACTAAATTGTTAGGACATAAATACTTATTGAATTGTTCGGAACTAACTACTTGATTAATGGACCCATTAGGTGTTTCTTTTGGCCCAGGGTCTCTGTGAACCTCTGCCTTAGGCGTAAGGCTAAGTGAGATCAGGTTCTTCAAGTTACTTCAACATCTCTAATACTATGTGTCAACCGGATGTTCAGTGGGTAGACCAGAGTCTAGGATGCTTTTATTCAGAACAGGAAACTAAGTCTCAGAAAGTAACTTGAGGGAGGTCATCCAGTCTGGGCAGATCCAGGTTTTATGGCCTGAAGCTTATACAATTATTGAAGCCCTCTTTAAGGACAAAAATGCACAATTAGGGATTCAGAATGGGTAGAGGGCTTGCCAGGGCCCCATGCAAGTGAGGGGTCCTAAAGCTTAAGGTTCATTAGCTTCACGGCAATTCTACTTCAGCCACCAGCGAATAAGTGTTGAAAATGGAATTCAAACCCAGCTGTGTCTGCCTCTAAAGACACAAAATGGAAATTTCTTTTTCCTAAAGACAGGAATAGAAAACTAGGAATATGAAAGCACTCCTAGAAGCGTGAGCCTCGCTGGGTCATCTCCACACATGACCCTCCGTAAGAAGGAACTGAGAGTGGGAACAATTCCTGTATCTTCTCATTGGAAAGTTGTGACAGGGAACTGGAAAGGGCTTTGGCGTCAAAGCTGAGTTTGAATTCTAGCTCCACCACTTCCCAGCTCCGTGATCTGGGGAAGTTACTTACCACCTCTGGGTGTTCCTGAAGCAATAATACCCACACCCCACAAGACTGTGAGGATTAAATGAGATATCACAGATGCAAGTGCCTGGTCTACAGCAAGCACACACCCTCTGTTAATCTCCCTCTACTTCCTGTGCTCCCACACAGATATCACGTGTATTTGGAGACGAAATAAATATAGACAAGCTGATTGATAGAGTTTCCTTCGTGTGTGGGTAAATTAAGTAAATGCACATATATGGCAAGCAACTGTCTACAAAAGATGCAAATCAGACCAAGTCGGCAGATATTTGCCTGGTGTCTTGTCTTGGTTCAGCGCCTAGCTCGGTGTCTATTTTCAGGGGTTCTCCATTATCCAGAGACTAAGGTTGAAACGCCTTATCCTGGTATTTGAAATTTCCCCGAATCTGGCCTCAACTTCACCTTCTAACATTTTCTCCCTCTATGATCCAACCCAAACCTCTCTTCTAACCTGACTGGTTTCCTCACTGACCCTTAAACATCCACCACGGCCTCAGCGGAAAGCCACTTCCCCTGCCAGGAATTCTCTCTCCTTTCCACAGTCCTGAATCCTACCCATCCTTCTGGACCGGCTCAAACCCCCTCTTGCAGGGAGCATTTTCTGAGGGATCCCAGCCCTTGGGGATTCCAGTCCTCCGGACCCTCCCACTCCTCCCATATGTACCACGCGTTCAGGCCTTATTTTGTTCTACAGCTTTCAGGGAGTTTGTTTTTCCTTCCAGTTGCATTGTAAGTTCAGTGCAGTGTCAGGGAAATAACATCAGACCGAAAGCAGCGACTTGGCTTCTGTTTCTAACTAGCTGTATAACCCGGGCAAATAGCTTCCTTTAACTCAGAAGTGAGGGGGTTGGACAAGGAAACTCTAAGATTCCTTTTCTTAAAATTAGGACCCTCTCCACAAGGCCCAGCTCAGGGATATGTACATATCATTTCATTTAAAAAACATTCGTTGATCACTTATTCCCACAGCACTGAGCTAGGCGCTAAAGGATGAAGGAAGACCAACAAAACACAGGCTTGCTCTCAAGGAACTTACAAGGTGGGGAGTAGATTTAGGCAGTCCCTGTGGAATTTACTGAATGAGGGGTCAGGAACTAAAAGGTCAGGAACTGGTGGACAATCTGTCTGCTAGTCTGTCTGGTACTTGCCTTTGTCTCCCCACTCCACTGTTTGGCCCTGCAGCTGACTCCATTCTCTGAATCCCCTTTTCTCCTGTTCCAGCATCTCACCATTCACACCTCACAAGGGCAGAGTTCAGAAGCTCCTGCCTCTGTCCTCACTATGCCACACATCCTGTTCCCTTGGGCACAGAAGTCAGCTGCGCTGCTCTCAACCAGGGATGCCCCAATCAGCATGGGCACTCTGCCCTCTGGCCTTCCATTCACTATCTGCTGGAACCTGAAGTCAGTCCTCCCAAGCTGAGCCTGTCCTGATAGATTAATCTGGCCGAAACGTGTATAGTGGGAGGCATCAGGGAAGAGGGACAGAACAGTAACAAGCCCAGGGCAGTGGCTAGTGCAGAGTGATTTCTTTGGTGGCTTTATTATACGCCAGTGCTGTCCGGAACACTTACTTATATTAACTCATTTAATTCTCACAACATGTCTACGAGGTAGTTACTATCATTATCCTCGATTTACAAATGAGGAACCCGAGGCAGGAGAAGTCAAATGACTTGCCCAGGATAGCTAGTAGGCAGAGGAGCCAGGACTGGAATTCAAGCATCTGGCTCCAGACTCCACGCTCCCAACCTCTAGATGAAACTGCCTCTCGTTTTTTGTTTTTTTTTTGCCAGCTATAATCTGTTTCCTGGAGCTACCTTGAGACAAGACAGAAGGTTACGAGCAGATACCTGTCCCTGGGGGGAAGATCTGGAAGGTGTTACCTGGATAACCAGGACCGGAGCTACCGGTTTCAGGGTAGTCGGTCTGGTCCTGAACTGCAGAAAGGGATCCGGGTCGAGGGAAGGCCTTGGCAGCAGGTCTGAGTTCTGGTCTTGGTTCCCATCTAGGAAGTCTTTTCACCTTTCTGAACCTCAAGTTTCCCCACCTTAAAACTAAGAGAAAGGGAAAGGAGTTGGCCTAGATGAGCTCCCCGGGTCCCTCTACCATTTCGGTCTCGGAGAGGTCATGGCGAGGTGTGGGAAGGCCGTACAATACAGCTGTGTGTGTGCAGGAGGACCTCTCTGCGGGTGGAGGCAGGAAGGCGGTGTGTTTATGCAGCAGGGGACTGGTGAACGTGTAGAGTGGACCCGGGCAGGAAACTTAAGGAGAGAGGCTCTGCCGAGTGGGCACTTGGGCAAGAAGGGCTGAGGGCGAGCCCCGCGCGGAAGGGCAGCAACAGTGGCAAAGCCAGCCGCAGAGCTCGCGGGCGAAGGGCCAGCGCGGGGCCCCAGCCCGGCCGGAGGAGAAGGCGGGGCAGGCCGGCCGCGGCCCAAGAGGGCTCCCAGGAGGCAGAAAGGCGAGGCCAGAGGCCGCCCTCCCCGCGGCCGCCGCCGGCGCCTCGGCCCGCGCAGGCTCCGCCCACAACACGAGTCACGTGTGCGCCACGCACCCTCCCCCGGCGCGGACAGGGGCGCGGGCGGGCGGGGAGCGGGGTCCTGAGGGGAGAGGCCCGGCGGCGGGCTGGGGCCTGGGCACGGGGCTGGAACGCGGCCAGGGCGAGCGACGCCGCAGGGGGAGGGCGGGCGGCGCGGGGCGGGGCCTGCCGCGAAGGGCGGGGCGTGTTGCTGGGGCCGGCGCAGGAAACGGGGAGCAGGGGCCGGTTCTACTGGCTGCCTGCTTGGGCTGCTTGTTTACTCCTGGCGGGGGAGCTTTAACCCGAGGGGCGGGAGGGAGAGAGGGAAAACGCGGAGCTGCATCGCGGAGCGGCTGGAGCAGGAGTGGGCGGAGGAGGGGACTGCGGCGGCGGGGCCGAGGCCGCTGCGTTCCTGGAAGGGTCCAGCTGGAGACGCGCTGGACGGTTTTTGCTTAGTCTTGTTTTGTTGGTGTGTGTGTTTTTTAAATTTCCTAGCCTGTTCGATGCTCCCGCCTCCTCCCGCCTCCACCCTGCCGAGATACACACACACCCACACGCCGCGCGCGCGCGCGCGCACACACACACACACAAGTTGGTCAAGGGTGCTCGCCCGCAATCCTTTCGGCCCTGAAATTCCTTAATCCTAGAGTGGGCTCTTCAGAGGAGAGGGCTGTGCATACGTGCTCACAGGGATCCCTGCCTTATGAGGTGGATGTCTGCGTACGTGTTGTCCCTCAGTGGGTCTCTGCCACTTTTCTTAATCCAGGAAATGATTCAACTGCAGTATCGTCATATATTTTGCATGCCTGCGTGTGGCTACGGTTACACAAATAAGTTAATTTTCGTCTATATTTTAGGCACTCCAGTCTCTTGAACTTCATTTTCCAATTTGTATGGTAGATGAAAGAGATTTTCCTGAAATGTAAAGTGCTCCATAAATGTATTCTCATGAAAACAGAGGACAGTAGGCACTGTTGCAATGCCTTCCTCGCTGTCAGTTTTTCATTATCTGAAAAATCACATGGTACTGTACAGAGATACTGTAACATATAATTTAATATGGTGCTAGTAACTACCATGTAAGCATTTTATACACAAGGAATTGAGGCTCAAAAAGACAAAGTGGCTTGTCAGAAATCAACCAGCTGGTAAAAGAGCACAGGAACCCAAGTCCTTTGACTCCTGAAGGGTGTCCTTCCCTCCCATTTGTGTAGTGGACAAATGTCATTTTCTCTGTCCAGCATTCAGTCCTTTGGGACATCAGTCTTCTGTTCCCTGTGGTTTTATTTAGGCGCAAAACCATAGTATCCCATGCCTCTGGCAACGGTGGTCCAAATGGTGGGCATTTTAACTAAGCAGAAACAATTAGTCTTTCTCTGGAACTAATATATGAAAACCAAGAGAGAAAATTTTGTTTTCTGCTGTTGTTGCTAAATTGGGATGTCATAGTCGGTAGCTGCCAGCAACAGTCTTCCCAAGTGTATGAAGGAAGCCTTTTTTTTTTTTTTTTTTTTTGAGAAGGGGAAGCTCTTTTGAAGTAGGAAAGAATGGGACTCGTAAGAAGGGACAAACAAATGAGAGATTTAGAGTGTAAACCCTGACAACTTAGTTTAAACCTGGGGTGCTGCTGTGTCTGTGACCAGTACAAACTCCTGGAGTTCTCAGTTAAGTGAGCCAGTAAATTCATTTTTTTGCTTAAGCTAGCATGAATTGAGTTCCTGTCACTTGTCTCCAAAGAGAGGCCTGACTAATAAGTTTGGCACAGTATTATTTATTTATCCCTCAGAAAATAATGGAAGTTGGGTGCTGGCCACAGCTATCACTTCTTAAGTATTCTAGTTCCCATGAGTCATACCAAGTGTGAGACCCATGGATATGGGTAGACAAAAGAAAATATAATTCTTCCTCAATATTATTGTATGACAAACAGGATGCAATTCAACAACTTCAAACTAGAAGTTGGATAGATAATATTTAACCTTGGGATACTGTGACAGTCTGTATCATGAACAGGATAAGATTGAGATTCTTGAGATGAGATTATTAGAAGGTGTTTAGTGACATGGTAAAGAAAGAGGGACCAATAACAACTACTCTATCAGTCGGTTAAATCTGAAGGATGGGAAGGTGAGCAGTCAGTTTTAAAGGAGCAAGTGGAAGGACAGGATGTTGAACTTAAAGGAGCAGGGGCATTTGAAATCACAGAATCTCAGAGACAGGGTGAGTCCCTGACAGATCATTCTTCTTCTGCCTGAACAATTCTGGTGATGGACAGCTAGATGGGTCACCAAGAAACCAAGGTGGTCAGTGGTCCAAGGAGAGCAGGGAGGGGTGGTCCTTTACATTCTTAGTCAGCTATTCTGAGAGTTTGGGGATAAAATTGTAGAGGCCATTGGGCACTCACCAGAGAGACTGGAACTGGTCTGACACTGTTGTCGTGAGAAGAAAAAAGAAAAAAATTAAAATTTAAATGTATACAATAACAATCCCTTGCCACTCCCTGACTTCCAGGGGAGGATTCCTGGCTGGCTCAGTCAGCTGCTAGGTCTTTGGCAAAGTTAAGTGACAGAAGACAGGAGCAGGGTTGTTTCTCTAGGTGAGGAAGGAGGAGAGAGAGGGGAAGGGGTAGTAGGAAGCAAGGAGAACAAGGTTAAGGGCAGTGGGAGACAGAAGGAGGAGAAGGGGAGAGAAACAGCTGTTGGTGGGGGGTAAGATTTGGAGGACAGAAATTTGAAAAGAGGATTTTGGGAAGTTTTGTTGTGTGTGGTGAGATCAAATTCCTCTTTGGCTTCCTCCTAAAGAGAATGTCAACAAAGACTTACATTATTTTAAGGCATTTTTGAATTAAATTTGTTTTTCTCCTGGCTGTGTCACCCAGATTTCACAGGTCTGCCATCAGCATGTCAGAACCCCTCCAGCTAACTGAAGGTACTATAGTATCTCACCCCTGAACCTTTTCCCAAGACAGAAAAAATCAGAGTGGCGTGATAACTTCCATTTATTGAGTGGTGGGTTAGCATGTTGGCAGTGGGGCCAGAGGATGCTAAAGTCTGTGATAGTAATGATTTCCCAGCCATTTTGGCTCTTAGTATTCATGTCAAAGAAGCCTGGCAGGTTATTGGCTAGTGAATTTCAAAGATTCTCTTTTGAGTGATTAGTTTGGATCAGGAGGTAAGCTATGAGAGAAGAAGAGAAATATCAGAGGAATAACAACCTAGAATGGTCTGACAGTGAAGAGAAATCTAGTTCCTATATATGGCGGATCTTCACTCCCACATTTGGGTGCCAGATGACTGAAAACCCAGTTGCTCACCATTTCTCTTGCCCTCAGAAATCATTTCAAGCTTGTCAGGGGTGATCTGAGAGGCAGTGAATTATACTGTCAGATGGAGAAGGTTGGGATTTGGTGATTCAACAGTTTATAAGAGAAGATTGTGAGACTGGCTGTGTCTAAAACAAGTATTGGAAAGTCAGAGTGCTCCCAGGTGGATAATGCAAAAGGGTAGCTGAGCAAGATTTTATTAATTCATGTGATTTCTATTCTAATGTATTATAAGGATTATTAAGGCAGGATGTGGCCTAAAGCTAGATGGATTGTAGGTTAAGAGAATCAGTATGGTGACTGGATATATTATCAAGGTAAGATTATGGGTTTTATGGGCAAGTGTTTGACTTTCTCGAGAAAACCAAAGATCAGGGGGGCCCATTCTTCTCACTTAAATTAATTTAGGCAGGTCTATGAAAAGAGAGAAATTTTTGTCAGTAAATGATTTAAACTTGGAAAAATTAAATTTGAAGGAGAATATAAGTTTTAGACCTTGCTATCTATACTGAAACGCAAGAAGGAATTCGATAGTGTATATCAATCCCCGTTTGTTTCTAGCGTCTTATAAACTGGTCTTGTGAAGTTGACTATCCCAGTGGGTAGTGATGGAAGCCAACCTATGATGGTTGTAAGAAACTGTGCTGACTGCAAATATAATAAGATGTCTGGTACAAATGGGAAACAGTGCCTGCTATTGAATTCAGAAGAGCCAGAAATTATCATAAAATTGTTGGCAGCATTTAAAATGCTTTTATAAACAGGGTTTTATATTTGGGGTTTTGTTTGATTGGCTTATGGGTTTATGGACTTTTTAAAAAATCTTTTCATTTTGTTTGTCAAGAAGTCATTCAGTTGATCAACCCCAAATCCTGGGCAATGGTTAGTTAGCACATCACTGGTGTGGCCCTGTGGCAATTGTTAGTATTTCCCAGTGATTTATGGTGCTGCCATCCCACAGTATGTATAGTGGGTACAGGTCATCCTGAGCCCTTTATGTTTCACTTGTCAAGAACTCAGGTCCTGCTCTGTGATTGTTCCCCCACATAGGAGTTAAACAGGTCTGGGTCATTCTTGATGATCTGGGTGGTCTGGACTGTGGCTGGCACACCTGCCTTGGGCAGGAGTTTGGTCCTACAGAAGAATAAGGAAGAATGGCAGGATGCTTATGTGGGGCTGCTGAACAAAATGCAATGTGTTTGAGGGGATAACATAGAACAGCTTGGCAAAAATGAAACTCTGGTAAGTTCACTAGAGAACAGACCACCAGCCCCTTCTCTGGAGAACAGGGGTGTACTGCTGCCGTGGGAAGGAAAGTAAGAATAGAAGCCTTAAGAGCAAAGTCACATGACAAAAACCGTGGGGCAGAAAAGTAATTATTACTGTTGATTGGAACCCAAGAAACTAGAGTAGGGGGTGGCATGAGTGGGCACTCAAATGTACACTTTTCTGGCAAGTCTTTGCTTCTTAATAGTTGTTTTGTCTTTGCTTGACCTGTCCTCTCTCTCTTTTGATAGCCCTCAATCTGTTTTTCTAGTAACATTTGTTATCTAGGGGGTGTGATGACTTCAGGCTTCCCTCCCACCCCACCAGAGTATAACCCATTCCTCTTTTCACTTTCACGGTCTAAGGTTTCCTGTCCTGTTCCACCTTATTTGATGTTGCTTATCTCTTGAACAGCTCTGTGCTGTCTCCCTTATGAGTGGGAAAAGCTGGCTGCTTCAGCCCATTCTAATGCCTTTCTATGAGAAGACTCTTTTGACAAAGGTTATAATGTGGGAGCCTAATAGAGAAGGGCTGCCAGGAAGACTGGGGGGTTGCTCCAATAATATTTGTTGAGTTGAGCTGACTTGGTATTTTCACTACGTGGTATTTTCCTGTACCTGGTATGCTTCAGAGTGAGAGCATGTCTAGATAGTCTTAAGCCTGTGCAGAAATTTTTTCCTTGGCCTTCCACTCCTCTGTTCTCAGTTACTAGCACCTCCCCTGGGGCACAATGTAGGGTGAAGCTGGAGTTGGTCCACCCTCAAAATGGTACTGTTCTGGACTTTATCTTCCTTTCCTGAGCAATGAGATAAACATACTTTTAATTCCCATTTTTTATGCACTCACTAGAAAGCAGACAGGGTTGTTCCAGAATGGATTTCCTGTGTCATAGAAATCACAGAAGCATAAAAGGAAAAACCAGATGTGCACAGAGAGCCTGCCTGGGCTTACACATTCTTTCATACCCAGAGTCATAGGGCTTTATGGTCCATGTTCCCAAAGCCAGCTCATTTTTTCCCCTTTTGATATGTACTCTTGCTTGTATTCACAGAGTTTCAGAGCTAAGAGGAAGTAGGCACAGATCTGGGTGTTTATGCACTGGGGTGTATCTGTGGGTGTCTTCACATACATGGGGGCTTGTTTGCTTGCAAGTGTAGCTGTGCGGATCTAAGTAAGCTACTCCGGGGACACCCTTAAGCTTTGAACAATTTGAACAACCTACTTGCAACCTATCAATCCTTTTTCTTCAATGTAATGCAAAGCCCACCTTCTCCAGGAAAGCCTTACAGATTGAGTAGATCAGAGAGAAGATACCATTTGCCCCAGGCATACCTGCAACCTACTTTCTCTTTAGAGTTCCTAAGTCTTGTGCCTTTTAGAGTGAAAATGCTGAAAATAGGTGCTGGGCCTGTTTTTGTCCACTAGGATACATTGTGATTTTTCTCAATCAAAAGAAAAGCATAAGGTATGCTACAAATGCAAAATTAGCAGTGTTACCCTTTTCATTTGAAACTCGTAGCCTGGTTTGAGGTTGTGATATGGAAGCTGTGTTTAGAACTGTGTATCGCAGAGGTAATAGAAGTCCCTAGTCTGAGTGGATGAGAAACCGGGTGGCAAACAATTGGGGAAACAATTGGCAGCTTGATGCCCTACTGTAGGAGAGAGAAATTCTGGAGGGACTAGTTGGGACTAAAGCAGTGGATAGGGACCTGATTCAGGGGTAACTTTTTGGTAGTCTAACCAGGCTCTTGATTCATGATTATTTCTTGGATGCATACTATATACTAGACACTGTTCTAGAAGCCGGGGATATAGCAATAAACAAACATATAGTCTCTACTATCCTTGAACTTATAGTTGAGTGGATGGAAACAGGCTGTCAGGTGGTGATAAGTGCTAAGAAGAAAAGTAAAGCAGGGCCAAGGGATGGTTGGGTGGGGCTATTTTAGATAGGTTAGTGAGGGAATGTCTTTCTCATAAGGGTGCATTTGAGCAGGGACCTGAATCAAGTGGTGGAGCTAGTTGTGTGGATAGCTGGAGGACAATCATGCCAGCTCAAAGGAACAGCCTTGGAATGGCTAAGTTGGAAGTGGGTCTAAGGAACAGGAAGGGGGCCACAGTGGCTGGTGCTGGGTGAGCCAGGGAAGAGTGGTGGGCGATGGGGCTGGAGAGTTGACTGGAGGCAATACTGTGTAGCGCCTTGTAGAGAGGGAGGTGGGAAGTGATGGAAGGTTTTGAGCAGAACAATGATATGATATGACTTAGGATCACTCTGGCTGCCGTGGTGTTGAATAGAGTGTAGGCAGGCAACAGAAAAAGCAAGGAGACCAGTTAGGAGCCTATCGTGGAAGTCCAGGTCAGAGAGATGCTGGTCCGTCTAGGGAAGCACTGGAATGGAGGGACATATGGAGGGATACAACTGGATTCTGGATATATTTTATAGCTATAACTAACAGGATTTTCTGGTGGATTGAATGTGGAGTATGAGAAAAAGAAAGGAGTTAAGGATGACTTCAATTTTTGTTTGTTTGTTCCCGAGCAACTAGAACAATGTAATTGCCATTTACTGAGATGGGGAGACAAATTTTGGAGGGAAATCAGAAGTCTGGTTTTGGACATGGTACATTTAAGATCTGATTTAAAATCCAAGTAAAGATGTCAAGTAGGTTATTGGTGACAGGAATCTGGAGTTTAGAAAGCCAGGTTAGGTATAAAATGAGGCTCTGGTGGAAACTGAGGACTCAGTTCATTCCACAAGCCTCATCTTGTTCTAAATACATGGTTAGAACATCTTCACCAGCCCTGGAATCAACTGAGCATCAGAGGCATGCTTTGAACCACAGATTGCTTGGCCCATGGATGAAAAAGCTACACTCTGTCCTCCAAGTCCAACTAGCAATTTATTTTTTTTTAATAATTTTATTTATTTATTTTTTTCCCCCAAAGCCCCAGTAGATAGTTGTATGTCATAGCTGCACATCCTTCTAGTTGCTGTATGTGGGACGCGGCCTCAGCATGGCGGGAGAAGCGGTGTGTCGGTGCGCACCCGGGATCCAAACCCAGGCCGCCAGCAGCGGAGCGCGTGCACTTAACTGCTAAGCCACGGGGCCGGCCCTAGCAATTCATTATTAACCCAAGTTTATCAACTGCCTATTGTATGCCAGGCACTGTGCCAAATGTCAGGTATTCAGTGGAGAACAACACCTGCTCCTTGTCCTCATAGAATGTCTAGTGTTGTAGGGGATTCAGACAAGAGAATGGAGATTTCAGTACAGTGCACAGGGGTACATATAAGGGTGCAACTGGACATAAAGGGGAGGCACCTAATCCAGACTTGGAGGGCAGAGAAAGTGCTATCTAAGCTGACTCCTGAAGGATGAGTAGGGATAGCCAGGTAAAGAGGTGAGAGAGAGGGGTGGAGAGTGTTCTAGGCAGAGAAAAGAGCATGTATCAAGCAAAGAAAAAGTCTATTTTAGGCAAAGGACAAAAGTTGAGTTTAGCATGTCTAGAGTGCAGAGTGGGGGTAAAAGCAGAGAGAGGCAAGTAGTGGCTGGAGAGGTAATTAGGAGCCACACCATGAAGGATCTTAATGAGCAATGCTGGGACTTGATTATGAAAGCTACAGGAAGCCTTTGAGGAGCTTTGAGCAGAGGAAGGTGGCCAGTGTGAAGAGGGGAGTGGAGGGAGGCAAGCCTGGAAGCAGTGACATCAGAGGACTGGGGATAGTGGCAATCTCAGACCCACACTGCCCTAAAACATCACCTATAAATGTGTCCATAATATGAAGCAGGGCCTGGGTCTGCTTTGCTTAACCTCAGCTAATGGGAGATGCTCTCCAAAAACTCATTACTTTGATGGAAAAGAGGTACAAGATGCCTACCTTTCAATAGGGGGCCAGGGTGTGAGAGGAAGCAAGGTGAAGGGCAATTCGAGGATGGGCCAGCCTCCAGAAGGGCCAGCTCTAGTCATGAGGGGTCGGGGAAGCCAAGATTGGAAAGCAACAAGTTATAGTCTTTCTAGGTACATCTTGCTTTGTGTAATGGGTGTGCTGTGCAGTGTGTTTGGACAGGGCCTGGATCCTGTGTGCAGGTTCTGAGTGCTGGGTGTGTGTTTGGGAATGGATGTTTGTGATGGGAAGTTCTCTCTGAGTCTGTGTGAATGTGCAAAACTCTGGAATGCATACTGTGCAAGTACATACCTGTAGTCAAAAGGCATATGCGTGCCATACATGCTGTGAGAGAGCACATGCCTTTTGACGGTCCGTGTTCTCAAGACACAGTCTCAGACAGAACAAGCTGTGGGTTCTGTTCAAATGGAGAGACTCTTTTGGTTCACTTTGCACACAGCAGACCCTCATATATTTGTCAATGAATGATTGTTTCAGTTTTATTCAATCAATCATTTTAGGAAATACATAGGTCTGGTAACAAGTTTGAACTAGATGTTTTAAGAAAAATAAACTCACAGCCAGGCACCAACATCCATTTACGAAATCTAGCAGTTTAAATATTGTAATAGAGTTGTTATTTACTAGCTCAAGTCCCACCTCCTGTAAAAAACTTTCACTATTTCATTGTATCCAACAAATATTTACTGCACACCTCAGCGACATAGCAGCACTGCGTTGTTGCTACCTGAACTCATTTCCCTCTCCTCTGAGCCACCTTAGACTGGGTGCTGCAATTAAAGCTTAATTATATGCTATCTTGTATTGTTCCTTAATTGTGGCATGTGCATTAACCAACTTCCAACTAGGTTGTATGTTCCCTGGGGGCAGACACTATATTATAAATTTCAGGAGAGGTGAGGAACGTAGCAGAGAGATGAATATACAGAAATGAGTAAACGCCCATTGTTGGAGGAAAAAGAGAAACAACATAAAGCTATTTATGAACTGTAGTAATACATAATATAGAATAAGATACCTTATGAAGGAACACATGTTATTGTGAATTAACTAAAATATTCCTTTAATAATGAAATGGAAAATTTGAATCTGTGTTTTCATGTTAAAGGATGGCTTTGCGTATTGATGCAAAACAAGAATGTTTCCTTGAAAATGACAGTTAAAAAGTAGAACCAATCTTTGGCGAATTATCCTATAGCAGGATTTCTCAACAGTGGCACTATTGACATTTTAGACCAGGTAATTCTCTGTTGGGCGGGCTGTCCTGTGCTTTGCGGGATGTTTAGCAGCATCCTTGGCCTATTCTCACTAAATGCTGGTAGCCACCTCCCCCCCACCCCTCCAGTTGTGACAACATGTCTCCAGAGATTGCCAAATGTCTCCTGGGAGCAAAAATTGCTCCCAATTGAGAACCAATGATATATAGGAATTTTGGTTCTCTTTAGATATTTTTCTTATTTAACAAATAGTGGGAGATGGGGGAAGGGAAATTTTATTGCTTATTTGGTCTAGGCACTATAACTATGTTTTTTTATTTCATCTTACAGATAAAAAAGCTAAGGTTCAGAAAGATAAAAGAACCTGCTGAAGATCATAAAGTTCAGCTTTGTTCAGCAGTTAAATCAGGACTGCAAGCCAGGCTGGTCTGGCGGCAAAGCCTTTAGTCCTTTCCAGCACACTCCCCACTGCCTCTCGGCAAGAAAAACAGCGTACCTCAAAATGAAGGTGAACTGCAGATTCAACAAGCATGCTAAAAATATTTTAAAACTTTTTAGAGTAATGACTTCTAGTCATTATAGTTATTTGAATATGAATATATATGAACATACATATAGACACTGGGGCCCTTCACTACCTGTGGCTTTTCTCTTATCTCTGAAAAACATAGAGCAACACAATGGACAGCTTCAATTCTTGTTACAAATTATACAGAAGCCAAAGCCTAACGGTGCCAAAAGCAACCGGTATTGTTTACATAAGGGCTGAAAGCTAATAGTTAACTTTTTCCCATTCCAGAAACAGTAAATAACGCCTCACTTTGCAACTACAAACCAGTAAAATGTCATAAAATGGAGAAGAAAACATTAACTCAAAGCAAAATGGAAAGGTTGGTTCTAAGGCTCCTTCGCGCGCGCGCTTTCGCTCCCGCTGCGGGCGGGTCTCGCTGCGCGGCCTGGGTCTCTATCGCCCCCGCTAAGCTCGGGTCCGTGGCGCCTGGAGGGAGCTTTCTGGCTTCTTTTCCCGCCCTGGGGCGAGCTCGGCCTCTCTCGGAGAAGCCTGTCTCAGAGCCAGGACTGGGAAAACAACAGCAAGAAACTTTGGCTCGGTTTGCGGTTCAGTGAAAAAAGGCAAACACTGAAGTTTGCTTCGGGGCTGCGGCCATCGGTTCCGATTTGGGGGTGGGGGTGGGGGTGGGGGTGTGTCACAATTCGGTCAGGTTCAAGTGCGCATGTGCGCGAGAAGTGGCTGGGGCACTTATTGAACGCCCACTGTCTACGCGCGCCGGGGGTGTGTATGCGGGGCGCGCTGGGGGGTGGTGTGTGGAGGGCGCGGGCGCGCGTGGCCGGCGTGAGGCGCGCACGCCGCGTGCCCGCGCGGCGCCTGTGGCTGGAGACCGGGGCTGGGGGGAGGGCGGCGGGGGGGTGTGTGTCCCCGATCTCGCTCATTCGCTGGCTGGCTGGCGCGCTCCTCCGCTCCCTTCCCGGGCGGGGAATCCGGGCCGGGTTGTGGCCGCAGCCGCGTACGTGAGCGCAGTGTCCCGGAGAGGGAGGGCAGGCCGGCCAGGTGGGCGCGAACGCAGCCTCGGCGGGCGGGTGGCCGGAGCGGAGCGGGGCGGTGGGCCGCGCCGGGTGGGCGGGCTGGGGCCGCAGCAGCTGCAGCCCCGAGCCGAGCGGAGCTGTCCGAGCGGGAGCTGCCCGGCCCGCGCTGCTGCTCGTGGCGGGGCGAGGTGAGCTGCGCGGGTTCTCGCGGCGCTGCAGCCCGGGACGGGGGCGGCCCGGGAACTTCCCACGCTCCGCACGCCCGCGGGGGCCGGGCCGGCGGCCTGAGGGCCCGGGAGGCCGGCGCGGCCGGGGCAGCGGCCGGTCGGGACGCGGGGCGCTGCGGCAGTGCCCGCGCCGGCTGGGTGGGGGGTGGCCGCCTGCTCTCCGTGCGCCGCCTTGTTTATTTCGCTCGCCGCCGGCGCTGGAGAAGGAACCCCCTCCCCAACTTTGAGCGCTTGTCCGGAGTCGCCTCTCCGACGGAGATTGACCTGCCCCCTCCCTGACCCTTTCCGGCTGGGCTGCCAGCCCAGCCCTCCCGGCGCCCCGCGCGTTCCTGCCCGCTCCACCGAGCGAGCGAATGCCGGGCTCCGGGACGCGCGCCGCGACACACCCTCCACCTCGGAGGCCGGCCCCTGCCCTTCTGTCCTCTTCTGTCCGCCCCCACTTCCTTCCGCGCGGTTTCACCCTGCCTCTCCTCACTGGTGGCCCCTGGCCCTCTTTGGAGCTGGCACCGTGGGCATGTGGGGTGCCCGAGGGAGGCGGGGGGTGGGGGGGATGGACAGGGAGTTTGTCATGTGCAAACAATTTCAAAGGCAGCATTTTCTTCCCTGCTTTGGAGTTCAGGGCTCAGTACCTTCACTTTAGGATTGACTCAGAAATCGAAAGAAGCCCACCTGCCAGGCTGAGGCGGTGCTGGCCAATATTCTGGTGGATGTGGAGCACTTTCACCAGGCTGGCGGTCCCAGCATGCCAGGCCTTCAGGCGCAGGGGTTACCTACAGGCCACCGCTATGTTCTTTACACGCTTCTTTTTAGAAAAGTGTATCTGGTGCAGTTTGCTTGAAAGTGAGTGATCAACAGGTATCGAAGCCCTTTTTGACACCTTCCTAGGTATTGTGTGAACAGAGGTTCGGAGTCTCGAGGAACGTGAGACACAAGGAAGCATAGCAATTAAGTTCAACTCCACAGGTACTTTTGAGGTTCTTCTATGTTCTCAGCACCATGCCTGGCTCTCTGGAGATGATAAGAGGCACAAACGAAATCTAAGGCCTCAGACAGCCTACTGACCAGGTGGAAGTGATTTGAGAGCTCAAGTTCAAATTAATGTATTGTGGCTGCCTAAATTACTGTAAATGCTGGGGGCTGGGGGAATATCAAAGGAAAGGTTAGCCTTTGGGAATGGATTTAGAGTACCGAGTTCTGAAATAAGTTATGCATATGGAGAATAGCTCACTGGCAAAGGCCCCAAAGCAAGAGAGGAAGAAGTAACAGGTGCGAGAGGTCACAAAGGGACTACCAGAGGAGAGGAGGTTCAAACAGTTGTCTCAGTGAGGGAGGATACAAAAGATGTATGAGATGATTTCCTCCAGGGTTTGAAATCTCATGGAGGAGAAGAAAGACTTGAGAATGTGAAATAAAACGTCAAGATAGTGCACAATTAACTGTCAAAATGCGAGGTGTGGAGAAGGTGCTCTCATTGTTCAGAGAAGGGAGCTATGGGCAGGAATTCCTAGGACTGTATTCCTGGAGGATGACACCCTTGAGATGGGCCTTGAGGTGCGAATGAACATGGCCTTCCAGAGAGACAAGGAGATGGCCTTGGCCAGACCAGGAAACATTTCCTGAACAGTAGGAGATAAAGATGGAGATGAACAATGGTTGAGATTGTGGAAGTCCTAGAAATTCAGAATGGGGAATTGCACTTTACCTTGTGTGTACTGGGGAGACGTGAAAGGTCTGTGATGTAATGAAATGTTAATTGGAAACATTTTAAAAAGTAATGTTAGGAGACAAATCTGTTAGTAGGCTATTACAGTTGTGGAGTGTCCAGGGTTTGGGCTGGGATAACTGGACGTGGAAAAGAGGGTGGGTTTTAGAAGCATTACGGTTGAAATAATCTGTTGACAGGGGCAGGGTGAAAGGAGGAGATGAATGGAAATTAATTCTTTGTGGAAATTGATTACATGCCAGGGCCTTGGAGCTGCTGTAGTTGGTAACTGGAGAAATCGGAAATGTGTGTTTTGGAGAGAAGTAGTTGACGCTCAGGCTGCAGAGAAGTTTCTTGTGTTTGCCGAGACATCCAGACATAGGTGTCCTGTAACCAGCCGCGCTCTGAGATTGGTGGGAAACCAGAGTGTGCAGTGTGGGAAGGGCTGCCAAAGCCGGGAGAGGGAAGGCACTCCTGAGGATAGATGTGACATCTTCTTCGTCACAGAGAGGCAGTAGAGGATGCTACTGAGTGGGACTGAGGGTCTGAATTGCAAGGCTCTGTTTTGTATTGCCATTAAAATGACATCACCTGGTACTGAACCTGAAGTTGGCAGAGTGACTCTAGGGAATTGAGACTCCAAGGAGGGCGGGACACTTATTCTCCTAACCATGAGGCTGGGATTGGAGGGAATTAGAATGGAATTTGCTAAACATGTAAACTGCTGGGCTTTGAAACAAGTTGAATTTTGCTTTCCAGTGAGATCTTCAAGCTAGTCTTGGTGTCCCTTCATAGGTGTGTGTGGGGAAGCAACAAGATGGGGGCGCAGCAAGATGATCTAAAGGAGCAAGGAGGAAATTTTGGGCCTGGGGATACTGCCTTTCCCAGGGCCGGGTGGGTCCTCACCCACACCACTGCCAGTTCCCAGGAATCCAGCGGCCCGCCGGCAGAGGGGAGCTGGTGCAGTTTTTCCTGAGCTCTGAATTCTGCTTTTATTGTTGCAAGGGTGACTTAGGGTGATTTGCTGAACAAATTCCTCAAGCCTCAACTTGCAACATCTGAGGGCTGGTGAATTTGAAGGATGATTGCAAAAAGTTGCAGAATGAGCGAAGAATGTAATTGCAGTTCCTTAGCCTCCCTGTTTCTTTGAGATGCAGAATTAGTGAACTAGCAGGGGAAGCTGACTTTCTGGGAGAGGCGTCCATCGGATGTTTTTCCTTTATAGGGAGTATATGACTGTCAAAAAAAAAATTTGCAGGGAGCAGTGGTTGAGCTAATTTACTCTTTACAGAGCAGTGTTTTCTGCACTGTTTCGACCATAACTGACATTAAGAAATAAAATGCACATCACGACTTAGTACACTCAATCATGTATGTAAAAATCTAAGTTCATGAAGTACTACCTCCCTTTGCTTGGTGCAATCTTGTCTGATACTTTTATTTTCTATTATTTTTCCCTTAAAAATGCTTATTATCTCCCACTAAGTTGGTTTAACCACTCTGTAGTGGATCATAATCCACAATTTGAAAAACAGTTATAGAGAATTTTCACATCTAGTAAGTATTTATTAAACTGCTCATGTGCAGAGCCACCTTTCCTAGTGCTGAAGGTGGAAGGAAGCATGAGGAAGAGGTTAAAAGTTTATAAACTAGTTGGAGAAATAAGATATACCAGTGATTAAGGAACAAGGCACGATGATTAAATGCCAAAATGAAAAATAAGTACTCGTAGGGTCAGAGGAGGGGCAAGCAACCTGTGCTGTAGTGGCTTGGAAAAACTGTTTGGAATAGGGAAGAAGATGTGGGGATGAGCCTTTTGGGGTGTCTCATGGTGCTGCATAGGTGGGAGGGGATGTAACGTGAGCAAAGGCTTGTAGTTAGGGATGTACACAGTATGTGTAGGAGTGAAGAACAGAGGGTTCTTGTTAGGGAGTAGGGAGAAATCAGGTTGAAAATGTAGGTTTGGGTCGAAATATAGTGTGGGGCTTATCCACGGGTGGCCCAAAGAGTGTTTTCAGCTTACAGACATGTTATAATTTGGACTACTCAAAGGTTTTAAAAAACTGGGAACAATCCAGAAAACCTCTGGATTTAGGACTCTTAAGAATCAGACCAGTTGGGCCTCTAGAGCTGACTGGTGGCTCCCCCTGTGGACGGGAGACAGGCCTTGTAGTCTCCAGTTGTCGTAGTCCCTGTGCTCTCTCTTGCCGCAGTCCAGTTGCTTTACGTTCCCTGCTTAGTCCTGGAGGGCTTTGGGTTTGTGACCTCAGTTTTCAAGAGACTTGCATGCCATGCTAGGGAATTTGGGATTACTGTCTGGGTAGGAGTATGACATTATGGAATCTGAGATATTTGTGTGCAAATGATTTGTTTTAGGCAAGTCAACAGCACTTTCTGAGTTGCCGCTGGCTGGGACTTTGAAATATTTTTCTGATGATTGGAATGGCACTGGTTAGAGGAGTCTGGGCTCTGTTCTCTATAATGACGCCAATTTCTAGTGACCCCAAGATCTCTCAAGCCTCCTCATTTTCCGCTTTTGGATGGCATGGTTAGATGGTGGCTCCTGGCATGTATCCTCTGAGAACGATGTCGGAGTAATCACTTGGTGAGATGTGAGTCACGACTGGCAAATGCCATATGACATTAGATTCTCAGGAGGTTAGGTTCTGTGAGTCGATAATAAAGGAACAACAAGGAGGAGGCCGTCATTTCTTCTCTTATTTCTTTACTTCTAGGATGGCCCCAGCAGGTAGGCCTCCAGGATCCAGAGATTCTTAATCCAGGATTCATAATGACCATGGTATAACTTGTTTAAGCTCAGGTGTTAACGAAAATGATTCTTGGAAAACTAGGCTGATTTTGGGAGCAGCTGAAGTGAAAAAGTTCAGGTCTTTGTGGTCTAGAGACAGTTTGGTTTACCCTGGGGGGGTCCATGACCACCCACGATTCAGAGTGCTTCCCAGGTGAGCTACAGGTGGGAGGGACTGAAAATAGTCACCCTGCTTTTTACAGGTTGCACAGTCCAATTATTTAAAAATATTGCTTTTGTAATATTAAAAAAAAGTTGAAACGGAAGTGCCTTTTGCTTAAGAATGGGTGGCTGTAGGATGCAAGGATAACCAGAAGTCAGTCAAATCGTATCACATTAAACCCATTTCCTGTTTTATGTGATGGTTCGGTTACTAGATCAGAGAAATGATGCAGCAGCTATGGTACACTCTGGCTTTAGTAAAGTAACAGTTTCTTAAGATACGATGGTCCATATTAAATAAGTGGTAGAATGTAGGCTGGATGGTGTTATTAATTTAATTTGACAGTCATAGGCAAAAACTGTTAATTAGTGGCACTGAGTCAGCCTAGAAGGGGGTCTGGAAATGAGTGTCATAGGGTTCTGTTCTTGGCGTTGAGCTGGTGAGCGTTGTTTCCAGTGTTGTGGATGGAGATACAGAAGGTATGTTTGTCAGCTTTGCTGATGGCACAGAGGTGGGAGGGATTGCTTATTTAGTAGATGAATCAAGCAGATGATCAAGATAAAATCATGTAGAATGAAGGCCCAAATAAAAAAAGAAATTCAATAGGGATAAATGTAAAGTCTGATTTAGTTTTTAGTTTTTAAAATTTGAATTGTAATGTATCGAGATGTTCATATAGTCTGATAATTCCACTTCTGGGGATATAGCTGAGACCATATCCAAAATGTAGATGTTTGGGCCTGCCAGGTGTCGTAGCAGTGGTTAAGTGCTCGCGCTCTGCTTCGGCGGCCCGAGGGTTCGCAGGTTCACATCCCGGGCGCGCACTGACGCACTGCTTGGCAAGCCATGCTGTGGTGGCATCCAATATAAAGTGAGGAAGATGGGCACGGATGTTAGCCCAGGGCCAATCTTCCTCTGCAAGAAGAGGAGGATTGGCATTGAATGTTAGCTCAGAGTTGATCTTCCTCACACACACACACAAAAAAAACGTAGATGTTTTATGCACAGCGATTATTCATTTTTTTTTTTAATCTATAGTGAAAAATTGGAAACAACCTAAATATCCAATGGTGTGAGTGGGCTGGAAGTAGTCCATAAGTGATTCTAATGAACGTGTCTTTATAATGGAATATTATGAAGCCGTTAAAAATAATGTTTAGGAGTAATTTTAAAGTAACATGGAAAAATGTTTCTGCTAAAACTTAAGGTGCATTTACAGTGTAATCTCAAGTCTTAAAAAAACAAAGTACATAGAAAATGACTGGAAGGAAATATACTAATAATTCTACTACCAAAATACTGGTTGCTTCTAGATGGATCTAAATGAGTGATTTCTTTTTTTACATTTTTAATTTATTATTTGTATTTTCTATAATATGTACATATTTTACAGTGGGAAAAATACTACTATATATATTTTAAAATATACTTTATTTTTTAGAGCAGTTGTAGGTTCACAGCAAAATTGAGAGGAAGGTACAAAGATTTCCCATATACCTTCTGCCCCTACACATGCATAGCCTCCCGCTCTGTCAACATTCCCCACCAGAGTGGTATTTTTGTTACATCTGATAAACCAACATTGACACATTATTATCACCCAAAGTTCATAGTTTACGTTAGGGTTCTCTCTTGGTGGTGTACGTTCTATGAATTTGGACTAATATGTAATGACATGTATCCATTGTTATAGTATCACATAGAGGACTTTCACTGCCCTAAAATCCTCTATGCTCTGCCTATTCGTCCCTCTCCCCTGCCAACCCTTGGCAACCACTGATCTTTTTACTGCCCCCACTGTTTTGCCTTTCTACAATGTTATATAGTTGGAATCATGTAGTATGTAGTCTTTTCAGATTGGCTTCTTTCATTTAGTAATCCTCCACGTTTTCATGTCTGGATAGCTCATTTCTTTTTAGCACTGAATAATAATATTCCATTGTCTGGATGTACAGTTTTTTTATCCTCACCTACTATCCATTCACCTACTGAAGGACATCTTAGTTGCTTCCAAATTTTGGCAATTATTATGAATAAAGCTGTTAAAACATCTGTGTACGTGTTTTTGTGTGGACATAAGTTTTCAGCCTCTTTGGGTGAATACCAAGGAGCACGATTGTTGGATCATATGATAGGAGTATGAGAAGCTGCCAAACTGTCTTCCAAAGTGGCTGGATAATTTTGCGTTCCCATCAGCAATGAATGAGAGTTCCTGTTGCTCCACATCTTCGCCAGCATTTGGTGGTGTCACAGTTCTGGATTTTGGCCGTTCTAATGGGTGTGCAGTGGTATCTCGTTTTAATTTGCATTTCCCTAATGACATCTTCTTATGTGCTTTTTTGCCTTCTGTATGTCTTCTTTGGTGAGGTGTCTGTTAAGGTGTTTGGCCCATTTTTTAATCAAGTTGTTTGTTTTCTTATTGTTGAATTTTAAGAGTTCTTTGTATATTTTGGATAATAGGCTTTATCAGATGTATCATTAGTAAATATTTTCTCCCAGTCGGTGGTTTGTCTTCTCATTCTCTTGAACACTGGTATTTTAAAAACGTTTTATTATTCAAGGACAGGATGAGGTAAAGGTCGATGGTTCGTTCAGTGACTCATTTTGAGTACCTACCTGCAATGTGTCAAGCACTGAATTAGGCAGTAGTCACAAAAGAAGAATCAGTCTGTGACCTGAAGTTGATCTGATTGAAAGGGGGGTGCCGACAGGTGAACAAACAAGCACAGTGTAAGCCGGTGGTACTTCAGACACGCTGAGGGGGCAGGTCATGTGGGAAAAAAGTCTTGGGATTTTTCTATTGTTTATGAGTTTAATGTGAGCCCTAACTGGAATGATGCTTTCAAAAAATCAAATCCAGTTCATAACTGGATCAGAAATTCAGTGATCCAATCACAGGATCTAGTTTTAATGACCTCTGCCGGTCATGTGACATTTGGACTATTTGAGGGGCCATGATTTAAAAGAAATTCGAACAAGCAAGACTTGATCCACAGGAAGGAGACTCAGATGATTGAGGATCCAGAGTGACTGGAGTACACTCATGGGGTGGGTACACAATAGTGCTTTCAAATATTTTCATAGTTATCAGGTATAGGAAAGAGTAGACTTCTTCATTTTTGCTCCTGGTGTCAGAATATGACCAATGAGTGGAACAATTGCTTTATCCTCTCTAGCTTCAGATTCCTTATCTGTAGAATGGTTACATTATGTGATTCTTCATCTGTAGAATGATTACACTGAAGTGTAATGGGCTTTAAGGTCCCTTTTAACCCTAAGGACTGGGAGAACAGATTTCAGTTCAATATGAAAAAGGATTTTTTTAGACGTGGGAAATGTCTGCCCATGGAGTGGTGAGCTTCCATTGTTGGAGGTAGTCAGGTTGGGCTGAATGCTGTTGATTAGGGATGCTGTAGAAGAGAAGGACAGGAATTAGGCTCATCTCCAAAGTCCTTTCCGATTCTTAGGGTCAGGTTATTATGTGACTTGTCAAAGCTGAAAGATAACATGGAATAGGGGACATATCTCTAGTTGCATAATATTTGAGTCAACATCATCATGTAGCTTTTAAAAAAATCTTTATAAATGGGTCCCAACATTTTTGAGAAACCCTTCTGGTGTCATTTTAGAAAGGGTGAAGAGAAGAGAACTATTCCAAGGCAGGTCAGGACTCTGTGGCCCCGGGGTTGCTGAAAATTGAATTTGGTCCTTAGGGAATGCAAGAAGGTGGGGGTGGGATGGAAATGGCAAATAATAATAAATAAAATAGATTGACTTATAGAAGACTAATATGTTGATTGGCCAGTTCTATTCAGTATAATGAATAAATCAAGTGGGGCCTTTAATTGAATGCTGGGTCCTCTGCTTGGCTGTGGAGGACCCAGGAGTGCCCTTGGCCATTTCCTTCCTGTTTCGTTTGCCACACTGCAGATTTATGTCACCAGGTATAGCACGTTAAATGCCATTCTGACACCAGGGATGAGACTGAGCCTTGTGATTGCTCTGTAGGTTTAGCGACAAAGAGAACAAGGGATGGATAAAATTAAAGAAGCTTCTGGGATTTTCCAGAATGCATATATTTAGTTTATATCAGACAATAAGTTTGTGGTTTGGGTTAAAAATTTTTCATTTTTGCATTTTTATTATTTATAGCTTACATGTAGAAAATTTGATTTAGTTTAATTTTGCCTAAATTTTACTTAACTATATGGTTAATTTAGAACACTCTGATTATTTAAAATTTTTAGATTTTCTTCCTGGTATTTTTGGATTAATTTTTTGTGTTGGGGCATGGCTAGGGCCAACTCGCATAGCAAAAGTTTCTTAGTGAGAGAATAGAGGTTCAGCTCCTCTGGGGAATATCACAAGATGACTTCTGTCTCCATAATTCATACTCATATTTTGGCATTTGAAAAATCAGTATTTGGCAAGAAAGTGCCATATCTTCACATGGAGTAAAGCAATTTTGGGGTGCACGACCTAGGAAATGACAGTTTTAGATATACGTAAAAAACATAGGCAGAACTTGGTTATTTAGAACTGAAGTTGGAAATCTTCGTGCACTTAATGATAAAGGGCCCAGGTCTCCTTGATCTCAGTATCATCTGAGCCTCACACAGTATATGGCACATCATTTGTGCTGGTTGAATTGCTATGAATCGGTTCCCTGGGCCATGTGTAGTGGGTATGGGGAAAACTTGGATTATCATATGCTTTTTTTTGGAGCAAAATATAAGAAATGACAGTTCTCAGCCTTTTTTGTCCATTGAGTATTGGGAAGCCTTAAAACTTTCAGTAAAAACAACCCCAGTCAGTGGCTGTTTTTCAAAGTGCAGGGGGAATGAAAAACTCCCTCTCCTCTTTCTATTTTTCTTCTGCTGCTGAAAATGAATTGCTCGTGGTGTGCCGTTCTTAAATTCGTGTGTCCTCTATCCATTTTAATCTTGTTATCTATTTTTATGGTGACTGTCGCCATGGTACTTGTGCTCTTTACATAGCACAACAGAGATTTCAGATGTCTGATAGGACAGCTCAAAGTGCTGCGGCAGCCAGCAGAGAAACTGAGTTTTTTTTTGATTGAGGTATCATTTGCATACGGTGGAATGCTCAGATCTTAAGTGTGCTGTTTAATCAGTTTTGACAAATGCATTTTGAGACCGAACATTTCCATCACCTCAGAAGTGTTCCTTGTGACCATTTCCAGATAACCCTCCCCCACCCAGAAGGACCACAGCTCTGATTTCTATCACCCTAGGCTAGTTTTACCTGCTAGGTTCTTAATGTTAGAAATTTGTGTTTCTAAGCACTTTATACGTAATGCTTTGAAGAGGTGGAGGTGTGTGTGTGTGTGTGTGTGTGTGTGTGTGTTTAAAAATCAGCGTTCTGTATGGTTCGGTGGCCCCAGTGAGTAAATAATTTTTTGGAGCTTATCTAATGTGGTGTTCAGATTCTTCCTTCTCATTAGCCCACAGGATATGGGTTTATGTTAGGAATCCTGATTCCCAGATGGAAAAGTCTGAGGCACAGACAGCTAGGCCTGGTGTGGAATAAGTGTGATTGGGCAAGGGCTACCATTGGTGAGCGTGTGTGTGTGTGTGTGTGTGTGTGTGTGTGTGTGAGTGTTAGTTTGTTGTGTTGGAGAGCTGCGATGCTCAGCTAGAAGAACTGGAATTGCTCCTAGGACATCCCTTTGGATTACCCAGAAGCCCCCTGACATACTTTCTATTTTTCTCTGCCTCGTCCTTGAAATAGCATATAAATTTAACAATCCACAGTTACAGAGTGGGGCTTGTAATGTTGAAACAAGATCTGTGTTGCAAAGCCCACTGCTTTCCACTGCTGAGCTCTCAGCCTCCTGGGAAGCACGTGTCAGTTTTGGGTAGAAATTGCCCTCAAACACATTACTGAAATGTATTGAACGGAGTCCATTTCTTTCTTGCTTTTTTAAAAAATTAAACTGTTAAATGAAATTTTCATTTCACAAGTAGTACATGAACACATTCTCTGTAGGGATAAAAAATGTAGACTTTCCAGAGCAAACAAAATCTTCTTTGACAACCACTCTTAATCCCGGTCCTTGCGCAGAGGTTAACCTCTGTTACGAGTTTGTTGGTATTTTTCAAATGGTTTACATACTTACATTTATACCTGTAGAACTTGAAAGAAGTTAAGTGCACTGCACTGCAGGTATTGTGCTGTTGCTCCCCTCCCCCCAACAGTATATCTTGGTGATTATTTCCTGTCAATATATGATAGGTCTTCTTGATTCTGTTTAATCCCTGCATGGTTCTTCCTTAGAATTAGAAGCCCTCCCCTAATTGAGGGACATTTAAGTTATTTCCAAATCCTCCACTGTTACAAATGCTGTTACGATAAACATGGCTGCACATGCCTCCTTGTAGCAACATATGAGTGTTTCTCTAGGGTACGTACTGAGAAAGGGGAATTGCTGGGTAATAAGGTACTTTAATTTTATATCTTAATAGAGACCCAGTACAAGTCAGTTCCCAGCTTAGACTTAGTGTAGGCCAGGGCATACTTGAAATGTACTCAGACATGAAGCAGTTGTCTTCTAAGAGTAGGGCAGGATTTAGAGTGTGCTAGGTGTGTACACCTCATGAGCCAGTGCTTGTTGGCTGGAAGGGCTCCTTTGGGCCCCCTGGTTTATTCTGTCTGGTCCCCCCGAGGACTTGGGCCTGCACGTTGGTCTTGGTTGTGTGGAGAAGAATCACAGGATGGATGAGCAGCACATTGTGGACTCTGGGTGGTCAATTCTAAACCCACTTCATTCCCTAAGTGGAGGCATTGAATGCATCTGAGATTCTTCTCCATACTTGTTCAGAATACAAAGTGTGGCTTCAGTGCTCAAGCCAAGGGTGAGGCGCTTGGAAGCATTTTAGCGTTCTCAAGAAGAAAAAAAAATCTGAAACACTGTCATGTTACTTTTATTAACATGTTTCATTTTATTTGGAGAAGGATGGTGTGTGTACACTTCTTGCCATCATCTCTAGATCTCTGAGAACTAGAAAACATGAAAATTCATCGCGTCAGGCCAAACCCATGCCTTCAGGAGCCGGTGTGGCAAGGGAGGGCTTAGCTGTGTCTCTTGAAGGGCAAAAGACACTGGTCACCTAGCTGGTGAGAGACAGAGCCCTTTTGCAGCCTGAATTATTTCACATGCATTCACCTTCAGATCCCTCATGCAGATGTTAATGAAAACAGTTCTGGTTCTGACCCCCCGGCGAGCCCCACTGTTGCCTTCAACCAGTTCTCCAAACCCAATAATGCATTTATATTGTTTTCTTTTGGGGTCTTCAGGGTCTCCTCCTCGGGTCTCCCGCAAGTGTTAGCAAGTGCTCCCTTTTCTGCATTTCAGAATTTAGTGACAAAGGTGGCACCCCAGCTTCCCTCCCGTTTGGTGGATTCTCTCAGGGCCCTCCTGGCCTTGATCTTTCCGGCCTTCACAGCGCGCCCTCCCACCACACAGCCCAGTTAGGTGACTGTCCTCTGGTTTTACAAGTCATCTTTCTTGATGGGCAGCAACCAGTGTTCCCAGTGTGGACGATTCTCCAATTTTATGGGCGGTGGGTGGGCAGTGTGGTTTTTTTTGTTTTTAGTACTTTTGCTGGACAAAATAATTTGTTTTGTTTGTTGGCCTTTCTCACCAGAGTAGGCTGACAGTCCGAACTACGGTGAAGAGGAGGAGCCTTTACTGGCTTCTAACTGTTGATACAGAGCACTTACATGGTTTCAATTTTTTTTTGTTTCTGAAGCGTATAACCGCCCCTGTCGATTTAATTTACTGGCTGCTTTTTCTTCTACTTGCACAGTCTTCCCTGTAATCTTCCCGTGAGTCTGGCTCCTCCCTACCCAGAGTTCAGTGCGTTTTTTAGGCTCGCATTTATTGAGAGCTCTGTGCCAGGCACAGTGCTCAGTACTCGAGGTGTGTGTTTTCCTTCTCTCCTGGGCTCTTCTCTCAGACCTGGGGAATCAGCAGTCTCTAGGAAGAGGAGCTTTATGACTCTTAAAAACCAAGGCACTGTTGAAAAGAATTGCATTGCCTCGTCAAAGCCCCAAATTATCCTTTGGAGTAGGAGCCAGCGTTTTTCTCATTTTACAGGTGAGGAAATGGAGGCATAGAGAGGCCACTTAATTTGCCCAAGGTCACAGAATTGGGAAGTTAGAGCTCGTCTGCAACCCTGTTTCACTGTGCATTCTCTTTGGGATATTTGAAGAAGTGTTAAATGAGGATAATTGTCACCCTGCTCCCGGGGGAGCTCCGTGCTTGATACTTTGCTATCGTAATGCCCATTGCATTTCCCCCTTCCATGCCAAACCACCACCACCACGTTCACTTCTCGGGGACTCAAGCTGTTACTAGCCAGGAGCCTGTAAGAAGTCATCCAGTCCAGTCCCTTACTCCTTTACTTGATGCATAATTTTCCTGTATAATATAATAGAAAGAGCATAGCTTTTGGAATCAGACATATTTGAGCTCACATCTTAGTTCTGTCACTTTCTAGCCCTGTGGCCTTGGGAACGTTACTCAGCCTCCCCAAGTCTTAGTCTCCTCATCTGTAAAATGGAGGAGAGGATGGTGCTTTTCTCACGGGATCACTGTGAAATGAGGATGAAATGAGGTACAGTCTATGAAATGCTTAGCCAGTGACTGGCACGTTAAGTCTTTGATAAATGGTGGCTATTAGAACATTCTCGAAGGAACATCAGTCTATTTTCTTGTTTTATTTCCTATTTTTCTCTTGCCTGTTTACTCTGTAACAGTTCTAATAAAGTAGTTAGATGTGATTTTATTGCTTGTGAATATCCCACTGCCTTTTCCCTCAAAAGATCCTAGTCTTCTGCTGACCCTGAACTAACTACAGTCTACCTGCCTGCCTGATTCAGGGGCGAGATTTGATGCGGTGTCAGCCTCCCCCATCATCCTCCAGGCAGGCAGGGGCCCACCAGCACCATGTGGCCATGGCCTGGGTGTCTTGGCCTGCTAAGTGCTGATTTCATCCTTCACTTCTCTCAGAACTCGAGAGCTTGGGCCATCTGGTCTCTGTGATTGATCCACATTTATTTTGTCACTTTGGCTTGGAGAATCCTCACCAGTGAACACTCTCTGATCAATGCTGCAACTCTGTCCATTTCAGGAAAAACATCGGAGAGTGGACACCCTGATATCCTGAGCTAGGACTGAGGTGACCCCTCATTTAGCTTGTTTCTCCGTCTCTATTTCGCCTTTGAACTCATCCTCAGCCCCACAGTTATTGGGGCATGAAGATTCCTTAAATGGCCTCCTCCAGAGAAAGGGACTTCCTTAGTGGGTTGTGCCTTGGGCAACCCCCCCTTCCTACCCACCCCCCGTGCTCATTTTTCACTGTGGATTTAAATGATCTTTCTTTATGGTGTCCCTTCACCACCAAGTCTCTTCACTTATGCTGGCTTTCTGTTTTCGTGGGGAAACATATCTCCCTCACCCTTCACTCATTCAGATTTTTTTTTTAGATTCATAACTTTTTTTTGACTTATTTAACATGTCAAACACTTAAAATTTTGGCATGCACATTTGTCTAACTTTATGAGCTTAATCCTAAAAACCATCTTTTTATCAGCCCTCGGTGTCAGATTGCTGCATGTTTTTTGCATTTTCCTGAAAGAAGCCAATTCTGTTTCATTCATCTAACTATACAGCACAATATATGAATGTGGCTCTGGAGCATATTAATTGCTTTTATAAACAAGTGCTGGCTGTGTGCTCCAGGTGGGAGCTCAATTGGGCCGAAAGTTCTTTTTTTTTTTTGTGAGGAAGATCAGCCCTGTGCTAACATCTGCCAATCCTCCTCTTTTTTTGCTTAGGAAGACTGGCCCTGGGCTAACATCCGTGCCCGTCTTCCTCCACTTTATATGGGACGCCGCCACAGCATGGCTTGCCAAGCAGTGCATCGGTGCGTGCCCGGGATCCGAACCGGCGAACCCCAGGCCGCCACAGCGGAGCGAGCGCACTTAACCGCTTGCGCCACAGGGCCGGCCCCTGGGCCGAAAGTTCTTTAAGGGTGGGGTCTGAAGCTTGGGCTTCTCAATCATTCTGTTCAGTTCATCTGCAAGAGCCTGGCACATGTGTTCAATATCAGCAGATTTTTTAAAATGCTGATGTTTTTGTTCTGTGGTGCCCCTTTCCCTGGGTTTCTGGTGAGTTGGTGCTGAATTGTTTCCCGTGTGGGTCTGCACTGGTGTGGGCTGGATCCGGATCTGGGACAGCTGGAACCGGACCCAAGCATCTGCGTGTGGGGCCAGGTTTGGGAGGCCAGGCACTACAGGCTGCTCACAGAGGCCGGTCAAGCTCTGCTTCGGGGAGGCTTGGCGGCGGGCCTTGAATGCTCTGGGCGGGGCACCAAGACTGGGCTTCCGCTGGGGGAGGAGAGCAGGATCGGGACCTGTCTGCTCAGAACAAGGTGAGCAGCCAGGTCACGTGGGGGATGGGCAGCAGCCAGGCCCTGGCTTTGGGCTGCAGGGGCAAAGCCGGCCGGCGTGGTGTTGAGCTCTAAGGACTGAGCCGTGGGGTTGGTTCACTGTGGCCAGCAGGCCTCTAAGTGGAATACGTTGGATTTCTCGGTTCCCCTATCTTGCTGAAATCAGTTTTGTTGTGATTGCAATTAATTAGTAGCTCACCCGTGGTCAACTTCTTGATTTCCTTTAGAGTCAGTGGTTGTATTACTGGTTCTGGTTGAATATCCTTTTATAACCTCAATTCCCAGATGCCAGCTTGACAGTGGCTACTAAGCATTCAGAGTGGCCTGTTGTGTTATTTAGCTATCTAGCACCTAAGATAGGGGCACAGGGGAAGGAAACACATCTGTTAAGTTCCTTCCAGATGCTGGGCACTGTTCTCATTTTTCACAGGTGAGGCAGGAAATTGAGGCTCTGAGATGGTGGTTAATTGTCACAAGTCACACAGATTGAGGTGACAGGCCTACGACTCTGGCTGCTGTCTGCTCTTTCCCTGGAGAAGCGCCCTCTGCAGTGTGCCTTGGCTTAGCTTCTCTGGCACATGCTGGGTGTCCATTTTGATGCGCCGGTTTTAGCTCCTCGGTGGTATCCAGCCCTTTTCCCCTCACCACAGCACTCCTGGGGCATCAGAAGCATTCCGGTTGGTTTTGGGAGAAATGCTCCCATCCTGGGAGAGCAGAGCAGAATCTGTCAGGAGAGGGTGATAGAGTGACAGGGTGAGGAGTTGCCCCCCATCCTGAAACAGAAAACATGTATAATTAATTAAGGAGTCAGAATAAAGGGAAAAGTTGGATTAAAAGTTGATCTTCGGAAGCCTGGTACCTCCCTTCTGGCCAGACAGACCTGTTCTCATTGGCCAGTCAGCCTTCTTAAAGGAGTGAGAACATAAGGGAGCCTTTTTGTAGGTCTCAGGATTGGCACCTCGGGCATCATTCCTGTGCAGGCTTCCCTTTCTGGTGTGTGCACCACTAAGGGTCTTTTGCTCATGGACCTTGGGTTGTTAGGTTTTTCAAGTTCTCACCTCCGTGTTTATATTTTTGGGGTGGTTCTTTTGTTGCTGTCTTGTGCATTTCATTCTTATAAGTGCCTCTAATAGATCCCTTCTTCCCAATGAAACTCCCACTTTCTTTGTCACAGCATAGTAAGGGTCAGACAAGGCAACGTAAAGGCATCAGGGCTGTGAACTCCAGAGCCCTCCATCCTGAGCCCCCATCCTGAGACCCTGTCCTCTGCTGGGTCTTCACTTGTGGAGAAGAGAGAACTGGACCAGGGAGGGGCCAGGACAGCTGCAAACGCCGCAGCTTGCTAGCTTGGGCAAATAAGGGACCTTCTTGAGGTACCTCAGTTTTTGGAGCTGTAAAATGAGGATTATATTGTCGCTCTATGTTTTCTTGAGTTGCCGGGCGGTCAGGACAAAAAAGAAGCCCCCAAATGTGTGTATTCAAGTGAGTGTGGACTCAGTGCTGTTCAGGCATTCGTCGGTGGTTTGAGCAGTCTCTTAGAAGCTTGCTCTGAAAACTACTAGAGAGAGCTGCTGGTTCTCCTGGAGATACTCAGCTCCTTCCGGCAGCTCTGAGTGAAATGCCAAGTCAGCAGTTGTCCATCTCCCTGCCGCCTTCGGGAACTCTCACGTAGTTTTAGCACAGTTCAAATCCGGTTTAACCACAGTGCACGCACCCACAGGTATACACGTGCATACGTGCTCACCGCCCCCCCCCCCCTCCGCCCCGCATGTTCAGAAACAGTGCTAGATAACCTTTCCACCTCGTGGCACATTTATACACACAATTTTACTTATACCTACTTCATTATATAGGTATTCTCTCCCTGTTTTCAAGAAAACACTACTGTCTTAAAACCAAGTTTGAACACTATTTAAAACTCTAGTCTTGCTTTTGGTACCTCTGCCTTTATTTTAGGGCAAGCAAGCAGCAAGTATTTCTTATAACCCATTATTTTTGAATCTGGGGCTGTCCTCACACGTGGGAATATCATCTATTTAAAATGATAAATCTGATGGGATAAGAGATATGGTCTCTCCCCTCAAAGGGCTTACAGTCCAAGGGAGATGCAGTCCTGTTAATACTAGTAGAAATAGTTACAGAGTCCTGAGCCCTAACTAGGTGCCACGTACTGTGCTGAGTCGTGTGTGCACGATGGAGCAACCAACAAGCGCTGGTGGTTTTGAAAGCAATGGGGAGCTAGGTGTGAAGGCAGGGGAAGTGTAATTTGTTCCTGAGTAGAGCTGTGAAAACGCTGTCCTCCCTGCCAGCAGAGCAAACAGAACCGTCTCTTTTACTTGATTGAATGACTGTTGTGCAGTCAGACAGCAAAAGTGTTTGTTGATCAGGGTCATTTATTATTTGCTGGAGAAAATTCAGTGTAACCAGATCAGATGACGTGTTTCTATGGCCCATCTGCTGGAGTATGAAAATAGCACTGCTATTTGGGGCACTTATTTTCCCTGCCATTATTCTATTACTCACAATAATGGGAAGGCTGGATGCTCACTTATGGGGGATGCTGTGGAGAGGATTCCAGCCCCGCATGGGGGATGGGCAACATTTAAGGTCCCCGTCAATCCTGAGAGTCTATCATTTTAATTTTATCGGTAGTCTAAACTATTATACATTGATGTGGTGTAATCTGGTTTTTAAAAATCTTCAGAAAAAGATAATAATTAGAATGCCCTGAGAATCCAAATGGTCCTTCTCTGAACAGCTGATTTAGAAATGATAGTATTGAATCAATCACTGATATGCTCACTGCTGTGTATCTTCAGCTTGTATTGTAAAAATCTAAAATGTATACCACATATTTTAAAAATAGTTTATCAGGGCCTGATAAATAACTTGAGAGAGAGACTTAGAGGTTTTAGCTCAGGCCCTTGGCTACTTTCAGAGAGGTTTCTATTCAAAGCCAGGCTGGGCAGAGAGTCCTCTGGGAAGAAGAAGTCAATATATGCTCAGTGAAGTGAGTATTTTTTTACTTCTCCTGAAGAAGGCACCCTAGGAAAAAATAAGGCTTGAGAACCACCAGGCAGCATTTGGCTGGTGATGGTGGGGTATGACAGCTTGCTTTTGACGGGGTTCAAATGGTGACCTGCAAGCTAAGAGGACCACAAACATTTGCATATAATTGTAGATATGCTGCAAATGCACGTGGCATCTCTCGACAGTGATCGTTTCTGGCTAAGAATTGCTGAAAAATGAATTGTTTGGGAATCCTAGTCTCCGTTGAGTGCTGTTGTAAAATAAGAGATGTGGTTTGCTGCAACATTTTGACCTTTGGATGAGCTTAGAACATCACACTGAAAAAAATTGAGTTAAAATTTTACAGATTTAAGAGAAAAAAAATAGCAACTTTCTGGGGGCTGGCCTGGAGGAGTAGTGTTTAAGTTCACACGCTCCAGCTCCGCTTTGCCGGCCCAGGGTTTGCGGGATAGGATCCGGGTGTGGACCTACGCATCACTTACCAAGCCATGCTGTGGAGGCTTCCCATATAAAGTAGAGGAAGATGGGCACAGATGTTAGCCCAGGGCCGATCTTCCTCAGCAAAAAGAGGAGGATTTGCAACGGATGTTAGCTCAGGGCTAATCTTCCTCACCAAAAAAAAAAAAAAAGGCAACTTTCTGATAAAAGATTAAAATCATGTGCAAAATGTTAGCCAAAGAACTAAAAACTCAAGCCATCATTCTCAAACCAGCGGAGATCATAAAATAGAAAGCTGAGGTTTAGTAGAGAACCTGGAACTCTTGGCGGAGAGTTGCTGTCCTTCCCCTTGATCCATAAATTGTTCATACAGAGGTAGCAAGCACCCGAGGTTTAGCAAATGGGAGTCTTACTCCAAGCCTCACTCTCTACAACTTACAAACAGAACAAAACAAAAACCATTAGTTGTGTAATAAATCACTGTGACTTATGACCTGTGTCCTAGAAGTGCCACTAGGTGATGTCATGGCTTGCTGCAGTGTCCCTGGGTGGTAGAGAGAGCAACCATTGTGCATGAGCCTGTGCACACACGTTCGTGTGCTGAGACGTGGTTGTCCGGCACCAGTCACATGTCAAATAGCAATTGCAACTCAGAACCACAGCGAGGGTTTGTTTTCTTAGTCTGTCTGTTCCAGTTATTTAACTGATGGCAGATGTCCTCATTAAGGGCTATTAGCACATCAGAATATGTTTGCTGAGCCTGGAAAAGGGCTAACTCCTTTTGGACATTGACCCAAATACATATTCTAGGGTAGCCAACCCCTCCTATTGGTGACAGTGGTAGAGGTGAGAAGAACCAGAGGGCTCAGGATTGTCTTAAAACTGTGCATCAGCAGGAAAGATTTTTGCATAAATTTATGTTTCAGTCAAGGAATTCCATAAGTAGAGAATGTAACATCATAAAGCAGTATTTGGCTACATGTGGAAACACTGTTATTGTTACCCTGAAATAGATGTTTCCTGATTTTTCTTTGCTGCACCAGAACCATATGGCAAATTAGGGGATGGCTGATTTATATAGATCATTGATAGCTCTCAAGAAAGAAACCAATAGGGGAGTGAATAGAAGGAGAGATCAGAGAAAAGAGGTTTGAAGGAAGTTACAGTTAAATTGATAGAAGCATGCTAGGAGGAAGGGTGGGACCCTTGCCCTTTACTGAGCTGTAAAGTAATAGGCAATCATGGAAAGTCACTCTAGGGTCCCCAGTTAGCTTGGCTCCCCCAGCCACCTGCATGGCAGACTTCTGTAGGTCTCTAATTCACTTCTGAATCCCTGAAAGACTCTGTTGATTGTGTTGTCTAGAGAGCCATGTCCATCATATCATAATGAGTGTGCTGATGGACGCCTGGTGATGCTGCCCAGCTGACATTTAGTCTAGATTTGTGTTTTTCTCTTCCATGCTATCAATCCTCAGTATAAACTTGGCTAAAATTTTCCTTAACTTTTGAGATTGATTACATTCTCTTTGTGCCCTGTCAGAGGGCAATATGTGTATACAGGTCTTCCCAAGCCACGAAATGATTAACAGTGACTTGGACTGTTGCTTTAACAAGGTCCGACTAAAACATTGACCTTTATAAACATTGACTTCCTTAGGTAGGAGACTAAGATACAGGTGGAGAAGGGATTTTCCCCTCCTTTTTTTTTTTTTTTAATTTTATTTATTTATTTTTTCCCCAAAAGCCCCAGCAGATAGTTGTATGTCATAGCTGCACATCCTTCCAGTTGCTGTATGTGGGACTCGGCCTCAGCATGGCCGGAGAAGCGGTGCGTCAGTGCGCGCCCGGGATCCGAACCCGGTCCGCCAGCAGCGGAGTGCACGCACTTAACCGCCAAGCCACGGGGCCGGCCCGAGAAGAGATTTTCAAGGAAAGAAAGTGCACGAGGAAATGAAAGTCGAGACAGGATCGGGAACTGTTTTTTCCTATTATAGTTCAGACGTAGGAAAAAGAATACTATATAGATAACAAGCAGCTTAACTGAGTGTTTTATTTTGAGAGATTCCATATCCACTGGAATAATGGCAGGATTGTGACCTTTGACACCAGACAGACAGGGGTTCAACGCCCAGGGCTTAGCTTCCTATTTGTGTAGCCTCAGCATTTGAACCTCCTTGGGGCTCAGTTTCCTTATCAGAAAGCGAAGATGGTGTGTTTCTCTCAAGTTGTTCTGAGAATTAAATTAGATATAATTTTTGAAAGCTAGTGCCGATTAGGCACTTAATAAAGGCAGTTTCCCTTCCTTCTTTCTCTTCTGCTTTTAAAAATTAAGATTTGGGTGTCCTAAAAATAAAGCAAATAATAAAATGTATTTCAGTGTGGAATGCAGGCCAGTTAAAGGAGAAAGGCCAGAGAAGGAAAGGAAATGCACGTGGGAACAAGCCGGAAGAGGGCTGGTTCCCCAACTTTGTGCAAATCCAGCAGGCTTCACAAATGAAATAAAAAATATTCTTTAAATTAAAAAAGAAAGAAAGAAAAAGGTTTCAAAAACATCGTCCGAGTCTGTTAGCCAAATATTTCAGGCTCCGTCTGGAGATTGGAAGCCAGGAATTTTGGAAATGCTACCCTATGTTCATTTTTAGTGGTAGAAACCTCAAACATCCTGCTGAGGAGAGTGGGGGTGGCCGCCATGTTTTTTGGTCGAGGAGAGGGCTGTTTCTTTCTCTGGATGGGTGCTGCCATCTGATGTCTCTCAGTGGCACTGCGGCTCCACCTCTGGCTCTTAGGAGCTCGAGGAAATTAAACTGCGAGTCAGGGGTTCTTGTTTCTGGCTTGAGACTTCAAGGATGAAGGTAGGTGACTGAATTTTTAAAACCGAATTAGCTTATATATACATTTTTTTTTGTAGTGGTAAAGAATTTCCTCCCTACATTTTTCTTCCTTTTTATTCTTATAAAGCTTTCCAATAGTGTTGCTGGATATCAAGTCACCAGATAGCAGGAACTCTGTAGGATGCTATGACTCCAACCTTTTTCCTGCCTTTTCTTTGCTTTCTAGGGGATTTGTGGTGGAGATACCATGCCATCTGATTCTAGCCCTTGAAGTTCTGAGTAAAACACTTGTAAATATTTTCCTCAGTATTTGCAACTTTATTATTTTCTTTTAAACGTATCTTTCCCATTTCTCTCTTGTTATTGTGGAGATGTTTGCTTAGCATAATTTGCTGAAACGGTTGGGAAATAGGCTAGGGTTTGGGAGAGGTGGAGATGGCATGAGACCCAAACAGAGCCCTGAGGTACTTTTGGACAAGGGTAAAAAGTAAAGAAGGTTTACGGATCTGTTCAAAGAAAGTGTGAACCCATAGCTGTGGTGATAGTTTTTTTCTGGTGTGAGTGCGGCCAGGGGAAGCGGGGTGGGAGGGAGGAGAAATGTGGCTTGAACAGTCTCTTGACATGCCAAGCTTAATAGACTGGGGTGGAGTTAGCCTGGTGGGCATTCCAGGTGGGCAAATAGCACTGGTATTGCAGTCCATGAAAATCCTAGTATTTTTATACCTGCCACAGCACCAATGGATGTGATTTATCAATTGCTCAAGTAAATACTAACTGAATAAATGAGTAGGTGGGAACAGAGGACCTGGAACAGCAGAGATTAGAAGTGTGCTAGGGGTCCCCGAGGAGATGCATCACAGGATGGCTGAGGAACACGAGCACTCTGGAGAAGGAAGGCAGGGTGAGTCTCCAAAGTGCTGGGTCTGATTCCTCCCCTTCCACCAGCAGACCCAGGCCTGGGAGCAGCCGGGCCCCTGCTAGGGAAGCAGCCCGTGACCCTGTACGTGAGCAGAGGATTCAGGTTTGTGGTGGTGGAGGGACTGCCGAGTTCTGGCCTGTTGTTAGACGACCAGTGGAAGTCACTTCTCAGAGAGGAGTTGGCAAGAAAGAAGCTGGGGAGAAGGGTAGCTAGCAGGCTGGGGACAAGGAGGGTGCGTTTGGGGGTTGTGAGCACAAAGCTTGACTCTTGGGAGGTTGGGCAGTACCTTGTGAAGGCGGTTCATGACATACATGGCAGAGGTGGAAGTCAGTGGAGTCAGAGGAGATGAGGAACGGGGAGGTGGAGGCCATAGGTCGTGAGTCCCAGGCAGAGCGTATCTGGAAGGAGGAGGGGGAGCATGCTGTAGTCCTAAGAAACACCGACTTTGAAGGTAGCAGGTCCTGGGGTCCCTGCTGAGGCCTTTTACTAGCTTTGACCCTGGTCAAGTCTCTTAATCTCTCTGAGCTTTTGATCTTTTGAGAGCAGAACAAGGATGAATGCTGATGATACCCGTGGAAGGACAGAATGCCAGTGCAGCACTTAGAACAGAGTCTAGCACACAGGAAACTCCTAAGTGTTAGGCATGAGTATACTGTCTCTCCACGTAGAGGAGGTATTCAGAGGTGAGCCCTCCCAATGACCTGGGGGTTAGATCTTATTACCTAATGGGGAAAACAAGGGACCGTTCATCATCTTTTTAAGAATACGAACGGTGAAGTCTAATACAGAGTTATTTAGAAGGCTGTGCCCAAAATGTTCATTTCCACTGAGGCTGGAACTAGATTGGACTTCCTCATGATGATGCTACCTTGCATTTCTGTCACACTTTACGGGTTGTGAAGAGCTTCTACAGGCACTGCTGTTCTCATTTGCTGCTCCAAGGTGCTGGTGAGGGGAGTATTAACGTTGTGATTTATAGATGAGGAAATAGGCTCTGAGTGGGGACTGACCTTGCGGCCTGAGGACAGATCTGTGTTTTCCCTGCATCTCACTTGGCAGGGAGGCTGTAGGTTAGCAGAGGGATTTCCCAAGAGCAAGCTTGTTGACTGATTTAGATCACTGAGGGACCTGTAAGATAGAGTTCCTCTTTTCTGGAGTGGTGTAGGTTTCTGAAGGTGAAAGGGTGGTCCAAAGGACCTCTGATGGCCCCACCTAGCCCTGGGGCTCACTGAATGCCAGGGTGGTTAGGACCCTCCTCACAGGCAGGAGGATTTTGACTAATGAAGCATCACACCAAGGTTTCTAGTTTTTTTTTTTCCCTCTTTTTTTTTTTTTTTTGGTGAGGAAGATTCGCCCTGAGCTCACATCTGTTGCCAATCTTCCTCTTTTTGCTTGAGGAAGATTGGCCCTGAGCTAACATCTTTGTCTGTCTTCCTCCATTTTGTATATGGGATGCTGCCACAGGATGGCTTGATGAGCAGTGCCTAGATCTGTGCCTGGGATCCAAACCTGTGAACCCCAGGCCGCTGAAGCGGAGCATGCGAACCCAACCACTATGCCACCAGGCCGGCCCCCCAAGGTTTCTAGTTTTGATCTCCCTAGCTCTTCCCCTCTGTAACAATGCAAGGATAGCCCTATCCAGTTCCCTGCTTTCTGGAGTGTGACAGATGGGGGTGCACTGACACCTCAGAGCATGCTGGAATGGTGTATGCCATTTTCAGAACAGCTCCTGTTCATCATGGGATGAATGCACTGAGGCCTGGAATGGTCTTTCTTGTTCAAGTCAGGGCTGTGGCCCTACGTTTCCATCACCCCTGAGTGCGTTAGTGGCCTGACCCCGGGTGCTGTTGGAGGTGGTGTGCAGGCAGCTCAGAGACCTAGATTTGGAGTCAGGAGACCAGATCTCATTCAGGCTGTGGCACCGACTCCCCTCATTGCTGTGGACAAGTTGCTTAAGCTCTCGGCGTTAGTTTCCTCAAGTGTGAGGCGAGGAGAGGAGAGGCAGCATGGCTCATGGTGGCTCTTTGCAGCGTTGAAGCCAGTTGAGCTTGAGAATCTGTGGGTATCCCACAGATGTCCTCATGTTTGACTTAGCAATATCACATCGAGGAACTTGACCTAGGAAGTGGTCGTTGGTGTTTGTGTGCTGAGGTTAAGCTCAGAGATGCTCCCTGTGGGCAGAGCAGTTTAAACAGCACAACACTGGATATAGCCTTTAGGTACAATAATAAAGGGTCTGTTAACTTAGTGATGATGTGTCCGCCTAAGAAAATACTGTGTGGCTTCTAAAAGTGTTTTTATACAGTAACATTTAATGATATAGTAAAACCTACACAAGATACCAAGTGACAATTCAGTTTACCAAACTATGATGCTGTTTCAATAGGAGTGAAGGTATGTAAATACACGTATAGAAGAAAGCATGGAGTACTATGTAGGGAAAGTGGGTATCTTTGGGAGGCAGCTTCTTGAGTGATTTGTTTCTCTTTGTGTTTATCGGTATTTTCTAAATGTCCTACTAGAATTGGGTATTACTTTTTTTTTTTTAATTGACGTTTTAATAGTTTTTAACATTGTGAAATTTTGGGTTGTACGTTTTTGTCCATCACCATATATATGACTCCCTTCACCCCTTGTGCCCACCCCCCACCCCCATTGCCCCTGGTAACCACAATACAGTTTTCTATGCCCATGTGTTGGTTTATATTCCACATATGAGTGAGATCATACAGTGTTTGTCTTTTGCCTTCTGGCTTACTTCACTTAACATAATACCCTCCACGCCCATCCATGTTGTTGCAAATGGGATGATTTTGTCTTTTTTTATGGCTGAGTAGTATTCCATTGTATATATATACCACATTTTTCTTGATCCAGTCGTCAAGTCAAGGGGCACTTAGGTTGCTTCCACTTCTTGGCAATGGTGAATAATGTTGCAATGAACATAGGGGTGTGGGTATTGCTTTTGTAAAAAGAAAAAATTGTAAAAGTTACTTTGAAATATTTCATCCATTTTAATGGATGCTCACGGGCTCCTGCTGCATGTAGGGCTTCCTGGTTCCTCCTGATAATGGATAAAGGACTCCGTATCCCCTTTGCCTCCCCAGGAAAGGCAGCAGCATGGCCAGTGTGCTGTCCCGGCGCCTTGGTAAGCGGTCCCTCCTGGGAGCCCGGGTGTTGGGGCCACCCGGGGCTGCCCCACCCTCGGAGGCTCAGGCGGAGCTGCTGGAGGGGGCCGCTCCCCATCCCTTCCTCGCCTCTAAGGACACTTCCTGCCAGGAGCAGCCCAAGGAAGTCTTTAAGGCTCCCAGCACCTCAGGCATCCAGCAGGTGGCCTTTCAGCCTGGCCAGAAGGTAGGTTGGTCCCTGAGTGGATGATGTTTGATCTCCTCGGGCTTGGGGCTGGCAGGCCAGCTGTGCCCCAAGTGACAGGCCAGAAACCCTCTGGGCACCAGTTTGTGCACAGACCTTTTCCTTGCAGCCATGTGGGCCCTTGGACAGCAGCCTTCCTGAGAAAATGAGCCATCATTAGCAGATCCCAGGCTCCTGCATGCCAGTGCTGTCTGGAGGAAAAGCTGGAAAGACCTGACATCTGACATTCTGGGCATAGGCCTACTCAGAACCTCAGTTCAAAGCATGGCCAGAGCTCAGTTTCTCTTAATCTGCCTCAGTTTGCAACTTTACAAAAACAAGGGAAAGAATCTCAGGTATAAGAGACAGATAAGATTGTGTCTTTGAACTACCTTGAGACATTTTCAAGAGACAAAGATGTTTGTTTAGTCAGAATGCCATTTGGATTTCATTTTCCAGTGTTCTCTCCCCTTGTAGCAGGGCCCCATCATCACCTGTGCCTGATATTATCGCTAGATCCAGGTGGATGGGCTTGTCTCTCCCCTTGCCTTCTCAAGGGCCAATAAATAGAGACTCTACCTTCTATCTCCCTGCCAAGGCTTGTGTTATTTAGGCCTCTCTTCCCATGAGTTAAGATGACCTACCAACTACTAGGTACCCCTCATAGAAGTCACCCTACTTCTCCACCTCTGCTATGTTGTCCCAAGGTAGACTGAGAATTCTCTGAAGGGAAAAATGCAATTTTTTGGTGTCAGATGTAAGGCAATTCAAGGCAGTAGTTAGGAACCAGCAGATAAACAAGACTTCAAAGGCAAGGCAGGGCAAGAAATCAGAGGGTTGGATACAGATTCCAAATTCATTTGATGGGAGAAATTAATCCATTTACATTTAATGTAATTATACAATTACATTAATGTAATATAATTAATGTAATGTAATTATTGATAAGTAAGGCCTTACTGTTGTTATTTTGTTAATTGTTTTCTGACTGTTTTGTAGTTTCTTTGTTCCTTTTTTCCTCTCTCGCTGTCTTCCTTTGTGATTTGTTGATTATTTTTTTGTAGTCATATGCTTTGATTCCTTTCTCTTTATCTTTTGTATATCTACTAGAGGTTTTTTTCCTTTGTGGTTACCATGACGCTTGTAGAAAACATCTTATAGTTATAACAGTCTGTTTTAAGATGATAACAACTTCAATCACATACAGATTCCAAGCTCAGAGAAAAATCCCAGAAATGGACATGTTCGCTTTCTCTGTCTAGAGAGTTTATAAGGATCTGTTTTGGGAAGAACCAATCCAGTGTGGCTAGTCTGGGTGCTCAGGTGGGAAGCAGGTGCCTGGAAGCATCTGCTTGAATTGACGATGAGTCAGAGAATGCCTTTTGTGGCAGGTGGGTCCTGGCTCCAGAACTTGGGGCATATGGGGTGAGAACTATCAAGTGCTGACCACTGGTTGCTATTGTTCTCTCCCCAGGTTTATGTGTGGTATGAGGGCCAAGAATGCACAGGACTGGTGGAGCAGCACAGTTGGGCAGAGGGTAAGGTGACTGTCTGGCTGTTGGATCAGAAGTTACAGATCTGCTGCAAAGCGGAGGAGGTGTGGCTGGCCGAGCTGCAGGGCCCCGTTCCTCAGGCACCACCTCTGGAGCAGGGATCCCAGACGCCAGCCTACAGGCCTGTCTCCAGGAACATTGACGTCCCAAAGAGGTTTGTGTGGGAGAAGCTGGGCTCTGAAGGACATAAGGGTGGTGAGGTATGGGGTAGTGGGATGCCTTGTGATGGGGAAGGATGTGGAAGTCCTAGTTCTCAAGATGTTGGACAGATGGGATACAGAGAGGGCGTCTTGTAAAAAAACCCAGAATGGTATCCTTTCTCCCCAAATTCTGTTATGGGTGGTATATCTTTGGTTTGGTTAAAGGCTACTTTTCCCCCCTTTATGCTTAAACTAAAATTTGTTCTCAGTTTTTCATGACATGAGACAGGGAAAAAATGGCTTAGATTAGAAGTCAGCAAACTCGTTCTCAATGGCCAGATAGGAAATAATGTGAGGCTTTGTGGGCCAAACAGGCCCTGTTCCAGCTGCTCAGCTCTGCTGTGGTGAAAGCAGCCACAGAGTGTGTTAACAAACGAGCATGGTTGTGCTCCAGTAAAACTTATGGATGCTCAACTTCTAATTTTATATAATTGTCCTGTATCACATGTCGAGAAAAATATTTTTCTTTTGATTTTTAAAACCATTTAAAAATTGTAAAACCATTCTTAGCTCGCAAGCCATACAAAAGTAGGCGACAGGCCATGCCTGCCCACAGCCCATAGATTGCTGACCCCTGGCTTAGATATTCAAAACCATTGATGTTGAATGAAGGCTAGATATTTTGCTTTAGAATTTTATGACACGATTTTACTAGAATATATATTTATTAGAATATATACTAATTTTTATCTTATATACTCTATGTATGTTGATCTTTCAAGATTAAAAAGAAAAGCTGCCAGTGGAGGTTGTCTTATATGCAAGGTGTGCAAGAAGTGAAGCTCCGTTCCACCTCTTTCTGTTTCTCTGTGGTTACTACTGTTATTGACAGTACACCCAGTGTCTCGAGACCAGACCAGAATAACGATATTTGTGATTGTGAATTCAGTGGAATGCTGGCAAAGAATTTGTTTTGCTATTCTATGAATATAAAAATACAAAGATCATACAAAGAAGGGGATGCTGATATGTTTAATATATTGCTAGACTTGGTTTAGCTGCTTCAAACCCAGTCACATATTTTAGTTGGTCTGAATTGTAAAGAATGAATGAATACAATCCTTTGAAGTAGATGAGCCATCTAGAAATTTATTTCAGACTAACTTTTCATACTTTAGAGCTGTCTATAAGTTCATGCTAATTTTACTTCCAAATAATGTAACTTTATATGGATTTTTTAAAAAATTGCATGTGAAATTTTATAGAACTCTGCTGTATAAAGCATCGATATTTGCATTGGGAGGTTTATTTTAGTGTTTCTGGCTTACTTGCTCATTGGCTTATGTAATAGGCTCTGTTGACATTCGGAAGCTATCAGAATACCTCATCATTTTTCTTGGGAGGAGGGGAAAGGAGTTGGTTAGTGTAACTTTTCCCTCTTAAATTTAAATGTGAGATGGGGAAAGGAAGGTAATTTTAGTATCCTTTCGAATTCCAGTAGGCGTCTTCCATGCCCATGCTTTATTTCATTGCTTTGACTCTTCTCTCTTTCCCCCAAATAAAATTTTCCATTTTGAACTGCAAAGTTAGAGTTAGGAAGGGAATTCAGGGGAGAATGGAGCTGCTTCAGGATGTCAGCAGTGAGATGAAGACCATCCTGCTTACTTTGGAGTTGACTGATATTATAAACATAATTCAGAATGAGTGTTTTTCATGAAGAACGAGGAGAAACCGTCATGCTTTATTTAACTCATATTGCTTGAGCACACATTGGCTGATTGTAGTGGGGGCGTGGAGGAGACAGTCCACAAGTGTAAGATGATGATGTGACAAGCCGTGTCGGGAAGCAGCCTTTGGCACTCACCCATTTGAATCTAGGAAGTCGGATGCAGTGGAAATGGATGAGATGATGGCGGCCATGGTGCTGACGTCCCTGTCCTGCAGCCCAGTCGTGCAGAGTCCTCCTGGGGCCGAGGCCAACTTCTCTGGTGAGGAAGGGGGCCCCTGTGGGTTCTGGGTGCGGCAGAGGCTCGTGGCTGACTTCCTCTGCTTGGAGCAGCTAATTGCCACAGTCACCAGCTTAGCAACAGGGTTTCTAGAGTCTCTTCTCACTTGCATCTCAGACTGGCTGAGTGACGTTGAGTTAGATGCTTCCATTCTTTTTCCTCAGTTTCCTCATCTGGGGAGAAGTTTCCTGGTGCATTGTGAAGATGATTAAGCATGAGACTGAGCCACACTGGCCACTTGAGTAAGTTCTTCTGTGGGAGTAAGTGAATGAGGTACTTCGATGGGGGCTTGAGCAAGGCCAGTAGAGGAATATTTAGTTCACAAAGGCAGAAACTTACTAAATGGTCCTCTAGTGGCCTCAGAAAATCCATGCCCCCATTCCATGTGCCTCATTCAGCCTTGTAAATTAGTGTGGGCCTACAGGCCCAGGACCTGAAATAAATGAGCTGAAGTCTAAAGTAAATCTAAATGCTTAATACAAACTGACAGTATGACTTCAAAGCAAATTTATGAACTAAAAGAAAAATTCTTTAGTGCGACCTCAAAATACATTATCAGTAATATGGGAGGAAGAAGCGTTGCTGGATGTTACTAGTTTGATGAGACTGGTAGTGAACCTGAAGTTCTTTTTGAAATTCATTATAGGACTGGCCTGACTTACTCCCAGGGAATAACTTTCATTGGTGAGATCTAACTGAATTGGAAGCTACTTAAAAGTTTGTAGGAAAATATGGAGTTAGCTCGGAGCACATACAGGAGGAAGGTGGCCTTTACAAGTATCCCTCATAAGTCATCTCCCTAGATAGAAAGTAAACTTAAAGGAGCGATAAAGCAAACTTACTTATTTCACCCAAAGCCGTAGTCAATGACCAGGCTGCTGGAGTAGTCACTGCGGTCTGATGGCACCTGGTTGTGAAGCACAGCATTGCACACCTGCTCTGTTAGTGCTTGGGAGCTACACAAGCAAAATGGGGAGGAAAGGAGTCGATTTTAAGTTCTCAGGAAATTCTGCAAGTTTAGGAGATTCAGGAGGTTGGTCAACAGAAGGAAGATCCAGGAAAGTGACATAAAGGGAAAGAAAATCATTGACTCCAATTCCCATCAGGTTGTGTGTGTATGTGTGTATGGATAACACAAACATACATGTTCACCAACATAATATGCATCTAACTGATAATATGCTATGATCTTAAGTCCCCCCACAGCATGGCTTGATGAGCGGTGTGGAGGTCCACACCAGGGATCTGAACCCACGAACCCTGGGCCGCTGAAGCAGAGTGCGTGAACTTAACCACTACACCACCGGGCTGGCCTCTGCATATTTCTTAAAAGTTCACTGTGATCTCTCATTGCTGTGCGTTTGCAGAGGAGCACTTTGTTTTCGTGGTGTAGAATATCTATTGCCCCTGCCCTAGAAAATCTTATGATCTAAGGTAGAGTAATTTATGTTCATCTTATAACTTGTAGATTAACTTATGATACTAACTTTTTGCTTTGTTTTATATTTTTCTTTCTTTGTGTGCCAATTTGCCACTTGCAGCCTTTGGGCCGTTTACATGGTTCCTCTCAGGAAGGCTGCTGTGTTGTAGGGTTTGCCTGCAGTTTGACCTGCCCTCTATCTCCCGAGTCCTGCTCTTGCTAGATGTAGCATTCTGCTCCCTTGCCCTTCTCTCCCGGACAAGTTTCCTGAGAGGACATGTGTGGGCCCTTGGCCTATTGGCCTTTTGGTGGCTCCTGAATTCTTACCTGAAGGGCTGCTTTATTTTAAGCCCCATGTGTAGTTGTAAACTCTTGGTTTCCGGGAAGGGGAAGCTGTAGTTCTGAAGCTTGACAGCGATCCTTGGGGAGAGAAGAGCTCATTCATCCCATTCCCTCTGGGGGGGCTTCTCCCAGCATGTGAGATTGGATTGAGGGCAGCCTGCATTGGAAACATGGAACACTGGGAGTCTATTCCAGGTGTCTAGATGAGCCTAGAAGCAGTTTGGAATATGGAGCAGGATGAGAGAAAAGCAGTAGGACTTTTGTCCTGGCCCCAACGGATGTGGTGGTTGATCTCAGAATCCAGTGTAAGGAGACTCCGTGGAACGCCCACCCACGTTGGGAGATGAGGCTTTTGGGGACGTGGCCACCATACCTGCACACGTCACGTTTTTTTTCCCCTTTTCTTGCCATTTCTGTGTATCAGAATTTCAGATTCTCCTATACTGTAAATTAATCCGGATTTATGATCTAGGCACGGAAGAGTCTGGGTTGGGCCTAAAGCAGCCTGAAGACAGGCAGTTTAAACACTGAAGATCTCACACGTCTCACTGTGATCTTCTTCCCGTTAAGACGCTGGGAGCGGGGCAGCGGATTCAGGGCCACGTCGGGCGCTGGCTTCCTGTCTTGTGATTAGTCTGAATTGCTCTCAGGGCTTGTCTTTCCCTCTTCAAATATGTTACTTCTGGATAAAAGCGGGAGCCACTTGGGCTGCAGCTCACCCTGGTAAATGCTGCCTCTCCTGTAAGAGCCGAATGGTTTCTTTTTGCACGGAGGTTTTGATAAACTTGCCTGGGTTTAAATTATCGAAAGGCATTTTTCAAGAAAGCCGGTCCACAAGCTCTTAACTTGGCCTTTCCCTCTTGCTCTGCTGTGGGGAAAGCTTCCCAAGGGGTCCCCAGCGAGGGGTCTCCAGAGTGCTGTGTGCAGCTCTCACCCACCTGTTAGGCCTAGAGGCCCCTCTCCCCCCTCCCTACTCTGCTCTGTTTTTTTTTTTTTAACATATAAAGTGAGAAATACATTTTAATTAGGTTCTCTTTCTGTTAATAATACACAAAATGAAGTTGCATTATGCATTGCTTGGTCGGTGAGTATCAAGCTGTGGTAGGAAGTGTTCTCCAGAGCAGAGCAAGGCAATGAATGGACCCACTCCTCATTGTACCGCAGCTTGGAAAGGGAGGGTGCCTCCCTTGTCCCTGCAGTGGCCAAACCAGGCAGAGCCAGGGCCAGAGCCACGAATTGGATTCAGGAACCCAGACTCCAAACTAGAATTTCGTGGTCTCCCACCTGGGCTGGCTGTGCCAGACCCCCTGCCCTGGGACAGGCCCATGAGCGTCCCCTGTCTTCTCTCCGGCCAGCTTCCCGCGCGGCCTGTGACCCGTGGAAGGAGAGTGGGGATGTGTCTGACAGCGGCAGCAGCACCACCAGCGGGCACTGGAGCGGGAGCAGCGGCATTTCCACCCCCTCGCCCCCCCCACCCCCAGGCCAGCCCCAAGTATTTGGGGGACGCCTTTGGTTCTCCCCAAACTGATAATGGATTTGAGACCGATCAGGATGCTTTCCTCTTGGATGAACCAGCTCCACGCAAAAGAAAGGTACATGGTGTGGTGTGAGCGTGAACTTGGGCAGGAGGCACTGACGTCAGTGAGGACCAGCCAGCTGGCCAGCCGTGGAGGGGAGGGCCCCCACAGGTCCTAGGTGTTCCCGGGCTCCATCCCGTTGCAGTTTCCCTTTGCTGCTTCTGATCTCATGATAGTCCTAGGAGCCTATTCTCCCCTTTAATGCCACTTCCTTTTCCTTGTCACCTCTGCCCCAGTCTCTGCCTTCTTTCCTGCACTCCTACAGAGGCCTGTGCACGAGAGGCCTCCAGTGGGGTCTTCCCACAGCGCCAGGCACTGCCGCTGCCCGCCAGGACCGTCTCCCGGGTCCAGGCTCTCTGCCCCTGCTTGTCAGTTTCTCTGGCCCCAGAGGACACCTTCTCTAGGGCCTTTTGTTGGGTTCTGTTTGAAGACAGTGGAAGTCCCCACTGGGTGAGGATGAGAGGGGGGATGAGTGAGAGGAACATGCCACAATTACCCATCTTCCTTCCCCCTAGAACTCTGTGAAGGTGATGTACAAATGCCTGTGGCCCAACTGTGGCAAAGTTCTGCGCTCAATCGTGGGCATCAAACGACACGTGAAAGCCCTCCACCTGGGGTAGGTGTGGAGCCCGGGGCCGCTGCCGAGGGTACCAGGCAGGTGTTCCTCCAGCCTGCTGACTCCCCGTGACCTGCGTCCTGGGATGCTTCCGAGAGAATGGCTTGCTGAGAACACCACGTGCTGCCTATCCCTGGTCCCTGGGGCCCAGCATAATAGCCCACTGGAAAGAGATCTTTGCTGGGAAGGAATGACCCTCCCATCGTGGTGAAGGTTGATGCTGTTCATGGGAAGGGAGCTCTGTCCATCTTGTAGATGCGTCTTCTTGCTCCACTGCAGGAAGCAAAATGTTCTGGTTCTCAGTAGAAATAGGGTAATTTGGTGAGACCCTGTTGTGAGCTCCACTTCTGCTTCCCCCCAGGGAGCCGGGGCTCCATTAGCACTGACCCCCTGGAGCCAGGGCTGCTCGTGGCAGAGGGATCTGACTCACACCCCTTTCCCTTGAGAGGAGAGCGTGACCGCAAGGAGCTGGGGCCCAGAGAGGACCCGTGGCAGAGCTCGGAGTCACACAACTCCTGCAGGAGGAGAGATGCACACATGTTCTGTGAGAGGAGAAGCCTTCGGTGCCAGGAAAAGCAGTTCCCATTGCTGTGCCAGCACGTAATCTGCTGCGACACCGCATCAGAAGCTGGACTCCTGGGTGTTCTGATGGGCTCCTTCCCTGACTTGCGGGGTGGCCCTGAGCAAGTACTCCCTCTTGTGCCTCGGTTTCCCCTGTGTTTGAACTCAGGTAACTTGGCCCTGATTGTCACCGCATCTCCCTCCCACACAGGGACACTGTGGACTCTGACCAGTTCAAGCGGGAGGAGGATTTCTACTACACAGAGGTGCAGATGAAGGAGGAAGCTACTGCTGCTGTTGGCACCACCACAGCTGACCCAGCTTCCCCCCCCAGCGTGAGCAGCTCACCCCTTGCCATTCTTCCACCACCTCCTCCCAGAGCCCAGGCCTCAGGCCCGGAACACCCTGGCCTGGAGTCTTACCTGCCCTCTGGTGCTCTCAGCAAGTCAGCTCCTGGCTCCTTCTGGCACATTCAGGCTGACCATGCGTACCAGGTACGGGGCTGGGGCACGCTGGGAACTCAGCCTTGTGGCCGTGAGGACGTTCAGTGTCTCATCACAGGCCACTGACCACCGTGATTGAAGCCTGAGCCCTTTAGCTAAATTGCTCATCTCTAACTTCTACAAGGAAGAAAAGGAAAATGACTTCACATTCAGTAAATGTGAGAATTCCAGAGTTCTGCATCGGTGGCTCTCATGAGTGGTTCCTAGAAATCTGGGGCTGAATCTGAGTAACCAGGTTGATAGATTTGATAGATTTGGACTGGGGAATTGTTACATCGCCAGTGATAAAAGGGGACGGAGTAGTGTATTTGGGCTTCCCAGAGCAAATCCCTAGTTCCTAGAATTATGTTACATTAATAAACAATCACATTTTTGGAATGGATGTCAAGCGTCGGGCTAAGCTTTTCAGACAGAATAAGACATAGGCCCTGACCTTGTGAAGTGCATGGTTTAGCTGGAGAGAGAAATGAATATGTAACTATGATTAATTATAGTAAACAAAGTACCTTACTAGAGGCATGAGAAATTGTTGTGGGTACAAGAAGGACCAAGGTGTTGTGTCCACGTGGTTGGTAACGTTGTCACAGAGGGGGTGACATTTAGGATGGTCTTCACTGCATGCGGAAGGTGAATGCACAACTCGCTGTGTGCCAGTTTTTCTTAAAATCCTTTTATGCCTGCAACGTGGTTTTATTAGACTCTAGGCTGATTTGCAAGTTAGTAATTAAAAAGCAGTGCTTTCAATCAGAGAGGCTTTACAAAATGAGCCAGCTCTCCTTCTCACTAGAATGAGTGGTTGCTTAGCTGTTTCATGTTTGGCCAACTTCAGGTGGCCCTTCAGGTGGGTGGCTGACCCTGTGAGATGGGGCCTGGAGAGTACGGCTGTGTTTTTACAAATAGACCTAAACCCAAACATCCAGGAGAGTGTTGCTACTTCCAAGTAGTTGCCTGGGGATACCATACCCTTAGTGCAGCAATACCACCTGTGCTCAGATGGCTTCTGGACTCATTTGGGGAACTGCCTGTAGTGTGTTCTTGGTAGATGATCTAGCCATGAAGTTAATCTGCCGTGATGATTAAGTCACGAGGCTGGTATGTAAACTAGCTCTGAGAGAAGGGTTTCAAAAAAAGATTGGAGCCTGGGACCAAGGAGACTCTTTCAAAGAATTGAGTATCTGATATTTCTTTTGGGAAGAGCACTCTGGTATGTCCCAGCATCTTCCAGTCAGAGACACACCTTCTGCTGGGGACTGTGAAGTTACAGGGACAATGGGTGGACTCTGAGAGCTTCCTGAGCTGGAACCTAGGCTGACACTCTTTTCTCCTGCAGGCCCTGCCATCCTTTCAGATCCCTGTCTCGCCACACATCTATACCAGTATTAGCTGGGCTGCCGCCCCCTCCACGGCCTCCTCCCTCTCTCCGGTGAGTGTGCCTGAGTCCGAGCCTGTCAGCACTTCTGGGGGCCCTGGAACAAGCCGAGGGCTCTTCTGTCTCCCTGCACTTGCCTCCAGCACCCAAACTTCTTGAAGATCTCCATGCACTCTCGCCTTTGCCCAGCACTCCCCAGCTGGTCACAGCTCCTCTTAGGAGGAAGAAGTACCTAGATCAAGCAAGTTTATTGCCAAGAAAATCATGAGGCGAGGCCAGGGTCAGTGCCCTATTTAGCTCTGGGTGTCTGTGGGTGCGTGTTAAGGTTTAAACGCTGAGCAGAGAAGAAGGGAGAGAATGTGGGAAATCTGGAGAGGAAGAGGGTGAGCAGGGAAGAAGATAGGAGCTTGTGGGGGCTGTGTGGGGTGGACCAGAAATCTCGAGGCCACTGTGGACCAGTGCCTTAGGTTATTTGCCTTGAACTAGAGTAATTTGGAAGTCATTTTGAACCACACACAGTGGCTTCTAGTCTTAAATATCTCCTACAGGAAGATTTCACACTTTGTAAAACCTAAATACCCAGAGGTACCATTGAGGGAGTGCAGTCCCTCCTTTTGTTCCACGTATGGTGACTCCATCTAAATCTGCAGAGAGCAGCCCACGAGGTGGCCAGGTCAAGTGGCTCCGTTTTCTGTGGCCCCTGCTCTATCACGAGCGTGGCTTAGAGGCCTGCTCCTCACTCTCCACCCTCCCTGCCCTCCCTGGCCCCTGCTCACCTCTCCCTGCGATATCCTTCCAGAGAGAGCGTCCTGGCTTCCTGGCACAAGGAGGGGCTTGGCAGTTGTGGCCGACTGTCCTGTAGGATGCTTCTCTCACCTCTCACTACTGCCCTCATGCTCATGGCAGTGCTTACGGCCCCTCTCCCGTGCCCAGGTTCGGAGCCGGTCGCTAAGCTTCAGCGAGCCCCAGCAGCCACCACCTGCGATGAAATCTCACCTGATTGTCACGTCTCCACCCCGGGCCCAGAGCAGCGCCAGGTGAGACTGTCCGCTCCCATGGCCTCCCTTCTGGCTTCTGTACCCGCCATCTATACTGCAAGTGTGGCCTCCGAGTCCACCGGACCCTAGTTTCCAGTGTTAGGGGTTAGTCTCCCGGGGGAGCCTAGCGGGAGGACACACTGGATGCTGGGGGAGGCTTTCAGTCTTCTGGCCCTTTGGCTCCCACCCCTTCCAACGTCTGCTTGTTTGCACAGCTTCGTGCCGGGCCGCTCTCCAGCTCTAGCCACCAGCACGTGACTGAACCCTCATTGCTCTCTTCTGGCAGGAAAGCCCGTGGGGAGGCTAAGAAGTGCCGCAAAGTGTATGGCATTGAGCACCGGGACCAGTGGTGCACAGCCTGCCGCTGGAAGAAGGCCTGCCAACGCTTCCTGGACTGAACCTGTCCAGCCTGCTCATCCTCTTTGCTCCTGGCCCTGACCGGCAGCCAGATGACAAAAGGCAGACGTGCCACAAGCCCTCAGCAGAAACCTGAAAGATAAAGAGCGGGCCTCGGGAGTTTGGGCTCTATTGGCTAAGGTTTAACACTTAAAACATTTTTCCCTCCCTTGTGGGAACATTTCATTTTTTAAAAAAAGAAAGGAAAATATTTTTTTCCCCTAAAATAGGAGAGAGCCAAAACTGACCAAGGGTATTCTGCAGCGAACCAGAGACCAAAGAATTAATTACTCCCCTTTCCCACATCCCGGCTCTCTAGGGGATTAGTTTGTACGCATCAAAAGAAGGAACAGCTCATTCTGTTTCCTGCTGAGTTGGTGAATTCTTTGCTTTCTCAACTCTTCCAGAAAGGACTGTGAGCAAGCTGAATTTACTTTATTTTTTAAAAAGAGTTTCTGGCTGGTGACTCAGAGAGCAGGACCTGCCATGGATGGGGTGGGCAGAGTGAGGGGTATCTGGGCACTTTTTAAGGTGCAGCCGGCCCCTCTTCTCCACCTGAATCTGGGAGAAGGGAGAGCTTGTCCTCACCGAGCAGCTTCCATGAAAGTAAAAGGAGAAGCCTTTCTTGGTGACGACTATTTGAATCTGGGTGTCCCAAGACGTTGGGTTGCATCCCAACAAATATTGTATGGCTTCTTCTCAAAGCCCAGACTAATAGGTTTTTAAAGACTGTCCCCCAAATAGCTGAGCCAAAAGGCTAGTCAGAATTCACTTTTTGAAATGTGGCAGTTAAACACTACCTTGACCATCCTTTCCTCTTTCCTTGAGGAAAAACTAGAGGGTTTAGTATCTGTGAAAGCTCTCTGCTGTTCCCCGAGGGCATTGACGTTCCCTCCCTCCAGTTATGGAAATGACACCTCTAGAACACTTTATTTTCTTTTATGGTGTATTCAGAAGCCTTTATCTGATTAAAGTTCCCTTTTATTTGGATGAGAGACCTTGTAGGAAGTTCCTTTGTCCCTGGTTTCACCAGGGATTTTCCCATTTCCCTCCCAAGGCTGCAGGTGGGGCTGGCACGGGGGAGGGAGAGGGAAGAGAAACGATGGAAAGGTAAATGGCAGCGTGGCCCCACGAGGGAGAGGGAGTTGACAGGTCCCCGATTGTTCCATTGGCTCACCTGCCTTTTTGGGGGCAATCTGATCTTCTTCCTAAGGTGACAAATAGGACAGGACTCTTCAGGTAATGCAAGAGGGTTCTCGACTTTTTTTTTTTTTTTTTTTACCGGTGTTGGTCCAGTCCGGGTAATGAGGAGGGTCAGTCTGATGGGTGTAACCTTCCCAGAGACCTGCTGGGCACTGTTCCTTGCCTGAAGGTGGGATGGGGAAGGTTGACTAGTCCTAAGGAGGTCCCGTGAGGAGGAGCTGGGCTTGGGTTAGCAGCTCCTGGTGTTGCAGCCATTGGTGTTTCTGGAGACCTCAGGAATTGAGAGCAGCCTGAACTGCATTGCTTGGAAGGTAAATAAGCAAAGCTGTTCTTGATGAGAAGGAGGGAGATGCAGGGGGTTTATGCCATGTTAACCAATGATTAAGAAAGCCTGGACGTGCTGAGTCCTGAAGGGAGGGCACAGTTTTGTGTGGGAACCTCGCCTTATTTCTAAGTGTGACTTGTTTGGGGACCCTCAGGGCCTGCTTGAACGTGACCACCCAGTGCCCGGCTGTCTTGGGTATCAGTTCTGGACCTACGTCCCAGATGTCAGGGGCTCAGGGAATCCCACCACGCCACCTGTTTCGGGGGGACTGGGCAGCAGCGTCCACCCCTTGGCTCTAATTGAGGCCGTCCTCTTGGTCCTGGGTGGAAATGCCTGGCTATTGAAGCTCTTTTGGCCACTTCACGTGGGAAAGGTGCAGATGCTTTTCAATCCGAGGCTCGTTGAGTATTAGAAAACCTGCAAACCTACTAGGGGCCTGATGCTGTGAAGGGTGTTAGTGACCTGGGTTTGGTGACAGAGGGTAAGACACTCTTATGCATGGTGTCTTTGGTGGTGGTGGGGTATATTTTTATAACTTAGTAAAAAAATATGTGGAATCTGTCCCTTGGTAAAGCTGGAAGCCAGACCAGCAAGAGGTGGCCCAGGGTTCTTCTTCCTGTCCCTTCAACCTTCCTGAGAATTAAAAGCTAACAGCAGGTTGTTGCTTGTCTTGACTCTGCTCACTTGCCACGTCGTCCATCTTCAGGTCTTATGGGGAGGGGAGGGAGCGTGTGAGACTCGGGGACTCTGCCCAGCCGTGTCTTCCCTTCCCTTCTCGATCAGCGCTCTTGCTGAGTCTGGCCCTTAGAAAAGCTGTGTTAATTTTTCCCCTCAGTTTGGATCGTGTAGATATAACTGGATATATAAAAAGATTTTCTCAAAGTGAAGTGGGCTTTTCGTGTTATTGGTACACAGGGCAAAAAAGCAAGAGAGAAAGAAGAAATTGATGAAACAGTTTGGAAACTGAGGTGGTTTTGTTGTTGTTTTGGTGCAGCTGTCCCTGTCTGCATCTGTGCCTCTCCTTCCTGGTGGTGGTGGCCTCCCCTGGCCGTGCTCCTGCCGCTCCTCCATCTCGTGGCTGTTGTGTTGGTTCTTGACAGGTGGTCTGTCCTTGGGGTTCCCCATCTGTTTCTTCTTGGACGGTGGGGTGGTTTGTGAGCTGATCCAGCCATCACGCCTGTTTTCTTCATCTCTGTCTCTCTCCCTACTTCCCAGCCCACCTGGGCAGCAGAATCTGCTAGAAGGTAAGATGCCACAGGTGTACATTTGAAACTAACAGGACTGATTTATAAAGCAGTTATCTTGGGAAACTATTCCAGTGATGTTACCCTCATTCAAAAGATTTCTTGGAATTACCTTCGGAGTTGGTGGTGCCTGCTTTGAACAGCCTTAATGATGCTAAGCCTGCACCCACGCTCATTCAGCGAGAGCAAGTCCAGCGAGTAATGTCTGTGACCCGGTGAGGTCACAGGTGCAAAGCACAAGGACTGACCAGCGAGTAAAATAACTTGGATTTAGTTATGTGACTTTTAAGCTGGCTGTGAAAGCAATTTTGTAATTTCAGAGAGCATTTTGAGCAATGTCCACATTGTGATAGTAAGCCTATAGCTTGACTCCTTGGAGGACATTATTAATTTAGATTTGGAAGCTCTGATTTGTTTGAAGAAATCTGTCCTGTTACTTTCTGGTCCTCCCAGGTTCTGACTTTACTAGGGGCAAAAAAAAAAAAGAACAGAGAAGAGGGAGTAAATCCCATCTGTGAATTTTGTCTTATTGGCGCCTTTTCTCCCAGCTGTCTTCCAAGTATTATTTTTACTGTTAAAAAATTTTTTTAAAAAATGTGAAATGTAATGTTTTTACAGCAACAATATGAAATATATTTTATAAGGAATAAAATGGTACATTGTCTGATTTAATGTGTGCCTGTCGCTCTGCCCCTTCCCCCTGCAAAGAATAAGATTATTATTGTCCTTGGTGTTAAACAAATGATAGCATGTCACACTGTGGGCACATTCATTTGCTTATAATAACAGTAGGTGACATCACCATGGAGCAGGTAAGCTCCATGTGCTTACACGGATCACCTGAATCACCCTATGAAGGAATACTGTTATTATTTCCATTTTACAGAAGGGATAGTGAGGCACAGAGGTTAAATAACTTGCCCAAGGTCATAAACTGGGAAATAATGGCATAAGGATTGTAATCCAGGCAGTAACTATTTTCTATACTGCTTATATTGACAATTGGGAGCATGTTCTTGCCCATATTCCTGGGTTTGTTGGGGAGTGGGCAAGTGACCTAGGAGAAAATAAGTCACACTCGACTTAACGGAATGTGTTCTGACCCTAGGGATCAACACAGGCCACTCCCTGAATTCATCGATTCTCTGTATTGTGCTGGCCCAAATGGCTAATTAAAAGCTGGCCTAGGTGGGAAGGGTGTTGGAAGCAGAAAGCAACATCCACCCTTTAGTGTTGGGACCATCAGGCGTCTTTGGGCACAGGTTTAGGGACCCCTAAGAGCGCCTGACGGTGAGGGTGATGCCGCTCTGAGCAGACCCCGGGACTTGACCTCGGCAGGAGTTGGTCGAGCTCGGCAGCCTGGAAAGCGGGTGTGGGAGGTTGTCTTTGACCTTGTTCCTCACCTTGGGGCAGAACAGAGGGCTTCCTCCTCCACTTTCCCTTTGTCCTTGCCCCACCTGCATCTCTCTAAGAAAGTCCCGGAGAGACTTCACTGCTCTACTGCAGTTTGCCCAAGCCCCCTCAAATCAGGTAACTCCCTTTGAGCTGGACATTCTCCGTTTGCAGCCCTGGGCCTTCCGGCTTAATCCGAGGACCCTCAAACTTTCTGGCTTTCAGTAGGATTTGACCAACAGGAGACACCAAGCTGGTATTTGAAGGGCTGAGAGGAGAGAGAAGTTGGGGTATTGTGTCAACTGGCCTTTCCTACCCTGCACAGTGTGTGAATGGCTGTGTTTCCCTACTGAGAGCTCCAGGGAGTTCCAGTTCTCCCTGGATTCCAGTAACACCCCCTTACCAGGGCTCCCTCGCCCCCGACAGAGTGCTTCACCATCCCTTACTGATTTCTTGTAGCCCCGTCTACTTTGTAGATGATTGACTGTCCTCAATTACTCCGTTTGGGTGTGCCAGATGTTTCTTGGCTGAACTCTGATAGTTAGACACTTTAACATGGTTCGTGTTAATTGGGACCCAATTCAGTGTTCCCAAGCCAGCAGGATCAGCATCACCTGGAATTTGTTAAAAATGTAAATTTCTACTGAGTGAGAAACCAGGAGTGGGGCCCAGCAACCTGCTGGCCGTGCTGTTGACGTGCACAGGAAGGTTCTGAGAACCCTGTACCCTCTATGCCGCCCGTCCATTCGCACAGCTGTGGGCATCAACTCCCCCCACTTGGATCTGTGGACACAGTGTAGATGGGGTGTTGCCTTGTCATACTTTATATAAAGCAGAGCCACGCGCGTTTTGCCTCTGCCTTGAGGGAGGCAGCTCTGATGGTGTGTTTGGAGTCTGTGCTTCTCAGTTACTTCACAATTTATTAACCATTTGCTCAGTAGAAGTTTAATGGAGAAATATCTGTTTAAAACAATCAGTCAAAAAGAACAGCTCTTTTACAAACAAGTTATGGCAGTGACAAGTCAAAGCCCCAGGCTTGATGTCCTGTTCCTTTAACCCACCCCTAGAAGAGGGAAGAGGCAGGTGAGAAGGAAAGGTGGGGCCGTTTAAATGTTAGCTGGAGGAATTACAAAAATACACTCTGATGTAGCAACAGGGGTGTCGTGAAACATGCCATGGGGGGGAAGACAACCAGACGAGAAGGTTCTGCGCCCTGGGAGAGGAGACCTGGAGGCAAAGCCTGCCTCAGTGCCTTGGGGAAGAGGGAATCCTGGTCCCCAGCCGGCAGGTCTGGGGCTGGAGACATGCTGTTTTGGGGATGACCCGGACACCTGAGGAGAGAGAAATGATTAAAATGGCAAACCTGATAGTTTTCCTGACCCTTCAGTCCTGTTGGCCCTAGTGACTGAGTGATGGAAAGGAGGCAAAGAAAAGCTACCAACCAAATAAATAGCCCTGAAGCAGCAAGAAGGGTTCCCTGACTCCTCTACACACCTGCTCTTCCTGGCGGTGAGTCCATTGGCAAGAGTAGGAGGGTAAAGGGGGTGGTCTGTGGGCTGGGCCTTGAAAGGCATAGGATAGGTCCCCTGCCCAGAAATAGTTCTCTTGTCCCAGGTGTTTGGAACCCACACGCGGTAATTAATTTCTTGAGGCTAACCAGCGTCCTCATATTGCAAGTGCTCTTTAAGCCTGATGTCACTAATTCCTCACCATGGATCTGCTCACTTCCCACCGTCCAGAAGGGTCAGGCCCTGGGGCAGCATAATAGAGGACAGCAGTGTAGGGACAAAAGGTACAGAGACCAGTGTGCCCTTTTCACAGTTCAGTCTAGGAATAGTCCTGCCCCACAACGTCCCTCCTTCCCAAGACACGTTACACTTCCTGAATAGGGTTTTTTATCCCATTCCAGTGGTAGTAGCCCTGTTTCCTCCACCCTGCTAAGTATACATTGATATTGGCTGTCTCAGAAATCCACATCAGCTCTGGCAACAGGAGTCCCCCAGGATGGAGAAATCTCAAACAAGTGTAGGGCTGGTAGGGGCTTGTATAGGTCAGTAAAAACAAGATTTAAGCCGCCTGTTAGGGACTCATAAATTCATATCCGTATGTGGAGAGAAGAAATAGAGATAGTTGCAGAAGAAAGGAGGGCAATCAATAATATCCAAATGAGCTGGTTAATGTTTGCAGCGTTTCCATCAAGAACTTCCCGTCTTGAGGAAAGGAGCAGACAGAAACTAGTTACCAGTTTTGTTTCAGTGTGTTTCAGTTGGAAGCTTAATAGAAAATTAGAAAAACCAATTGCCTGAATAGGGGCTGAAAACGTTTTTTTAAAAAATAAATTGATTGCTGCTAATGTGACTGATTTTAAACTATCTTGAGGTAAAGAAAATGGTTGCGGTTCAGAATTAGACATGAGCTTCAATGTTCCTGAAGAGCCACTTCAAGCAGAATGTCTTTAAGATTCGAAAGAATTCAATCCCGTGTTAGTTCTGAAAGATTTACTTTTGGGTGCTGTGCAGATATGGCTTAGGAGGAAATAGAATGCTTGTTAAGGATCCAAGAGCATGACTTCAAAAACAGTGCAGGTTAATTCAGGGCCTTCGTAGATTAGTCATTCTGCTAAAATAAGAACGGCTGCCTTCTCCTCACAGCTTAATACATATGTCCGTATTTGGCAGTGGGGCTTTTGCAAACAAGCTGACCTACCTGCAAAGAGCTACATGGGCCTCCTCCATGCTGCAGTGTGGGTGCCAAAGATTAACACATGTGTTAATATACTTTGAAGGAAGATTATTAATCATCTGACTACCTTTGACATATGGGAAACAAAATAAAACAGCACATGCAGACTTTTTTCTCTTATGCCTCTGAGTCAGGGAAAAGCCCCACTTGGGTAATGTTTTGGGAATGTTTTTGACCAACTGATTAGTTCTTTCTGTTAGAGCAAGTTTCTGGACTGTTTAAGGAGAGGTATGAGACTCTGCAGATAATCATATTCCCATATATGAATTAAGGCACATATGCTCGATGGTTGGGATTTTCTTAGATTTTTAGAACATTCCACTGTACTAGTTCCCTGTGCCCCTCAAAGTTACGTATAGGTTGGTGGGCTGAGGAAAGTTGAGTTTGTAATGACTGGGGATTAAGTTAGGGTCTTGGAGGTTTACTATCTGAAATGTATTATAGGTATATGAATAAGCATGCCCGTGAGAGTAAGAACAGACCAGAAAGGACAGAGGAATAGGGCAAGCAAGCAAACAAACAAAAACAAAACAAAAATGCCACCTGGAAAGAAGCAAAAAGTGAGGAAGGATGATAATCCCTTAGTCCCTATTCTAAAAGCTACTAGGTCAGTTGGGCTAAATTCTCAAAGCCTTGCTCAGTGATGATGCCATCGACCAAAAGGAATCAGTCCATCTCTGGCAAGGTGGTAGGATGGACAAATGACGAGGGAAAGAAAGATAAGCAGAAAGTGTGACTCCTGGTCCTAATAAGAACTTCTTGACTGGAGGAGAGTGGGAAAGTTTGGTGGTTTCCATGGACTCCAGTCACCTTGAGATATAGGAGGGAGGGGGGAGGATAGCTAAGCTGTCTTTGAAGGTGAACTAGTAATATCACAGCCACGGAAATCAGACTCTTGGCCAATGGATAAGAGTGGGTCCAGCTGTTGGTTCTTAGAGATAGTCTCTGGGGAAAGGTGAGCTGAATGGTTGCTATGGCAACCAGATAGGATGATTGGTCCACTTAACTGTCCCCATAGTAACTAAGCTCCTGGAGAGCTATAAAGGAATTAGTTATCTTAACATACTACTATTATCCCCATAGTAACCAATCTCTAAATGGCGGTGGTCAGCCTCAAGGAGCAATCCTAGGAAAATCTTTGCTCCCTAGAGAAAGGGTGGGCATGAAGCAGGGAGGTGAATTTACACCCCAGGCCTCCCAGGGGCTGAACACCTTGAGGTGGTGTGGGATATATGTATATGTTTGGGGGCTAATGTGCTTCCAGGCCCGGGAGGAAGGCTAAGACAGTGGGTATAAGAGGTTTCTTCTTGCCCCCAGCTCATTTGTGCCCAACTCACTCATGGGTTGAAGTTGACGGTGCAGCTGGGAGGGGCTCCCCTTCCGGCTACGCATTACCATTCTGGTGCAGGGTGCGCCGGCGCTGGCTGGACTGCATACTCAGGACCAGGTACTGCCTCATAAATTCACTGAACCGCTTCTGGTTGGCCAACTTCCGGGCCGACTTCCGGGCCCCAGTGAAGCCCCCGAACCTCTTCTGTAGCTGCTTCTGCTCCATCTCTCCAGCCTCATGCATGCCAGGCTCTGTCCCTTTCTGCACTTGGAACAGGCTCCTGATACGGGGCATTCGCTTCAGATGTATCTCGGAGGCTCTTGGCTGGTAAAGAGCAGCCGCCACATGCTCTGAGTCAGCAGAGCTGAGTTGCCTGGATCCCCTGCCCATGACGTTGGTGCATGGAGTCCAGAAAGGGCTGGCCAAAACCTTCGCTTCACACTTGAGGATGCACACCTGCAAAGACAGAGGTGGGAGGAAGGAGAAGGACCAGCGACGTCTATGAGTCCAAGGCAATGAGAAGATCAAGTTCCTCTATCATCTATATCTGTACCAATGCAAGTGCTTCTGAAGCATCTCTTCATCAAGTACCATGCAGCAGTTTTACAGGTAGTTCCTTAGGTTCATAGAATTTCAGAGTTGGAAAGAAACAGAAAAATCTGGCCCAGCTCCGTCATTTCACAAATGAAGAAACCCAGGGTTTCTTCAGAGAGGTGAGGTTAAACCTACCCCAGGTGACATAGCAAGTTAATGCAGAATGAGTGCACCAAAACTGCATCCAGTTATAGCCTTTTTGGAGCCAAGCACAGCTCATGATGGTCACCCATAAGGATGGATTTTATTTTGTTCTTTTATCAGGCTTGGGGGAGGTCAGATTCATTTAAGAAATTGGGGATGTCAAAGCATGTAGTTAAATTTGCATGGTTGTTTTAAGGTCACCAGGTAAAGATCAACCTTGGTGTTGTTAGTTTTTCACCCCCATACACTATTCATCATTATGAATTTATAGAAAATGAGGGTCAAGACCCTTTGGGATGTAGGCAGGTTGGGCAATCTGGTTCCAGGTGGGGAAGAGGGACCATCAGATGCAATCCAGTAGACCACCAGGCCCCTGGGAACTTCTGATACTGCTCTGCGTCTCTGGGTGTCTCCTACTTCTCGTCTAGACCACCAGCCTGAACATGATATTTCCCCACCCACTCCTGACTGGTCCTGACCTTGGCCCCAGCCTCCCACATTCTTGTCTCTGGGTCTCCTGGAAGCCTCTGACTCCACTTTTTCTTCCTGTTTGCTATTTTGGCTTCACCCCAAATGCTTCTCTCTGTGTTTCTGACCTCAGCCGGATGAAAATCCCATTTCAACCTGACCTTGTCATCATGGTCGGCAGAAAGCTGCAGAGTGTTTTATCAAACCTTGGAACTCTTGCCTGGCTTGCAGGGCACCAAGAGTTGCTGCTATGTGTCTGGAAAGGTGTGGGACATCAGAAGACTGGTGTGTGTGCCCCATAGCCCCTATCTGGGGTTCAAAAGCACTCACCCAGGTGTTCAGGGTGGCACAGATGCCTCTATGGGCAAGGTTTCCAACCTGATCTCTAACCAAAGAGTGAGATGTGCAGGTAGCTTAAATCAGACCTCACAGGCTGTTCCAACAAACCCTAAAAAATGTCTCCCTCAATCCTACTTCTCCTGTAAGCGTTTGCCACCCCCAACCCTGACCCCCTTTTGTCACTGCCAAGCTTCTCCAAGATGTGGTGTAAACTTAGGCCTCTGTCTCAACATGTTCCACTTTCTCCTCAACTCCTTGAAATCTACTTCCCACCCTCATCCACTCCACTAACTTTGCCTTCTTGAGGACAACCAGTGACTTCCCAGTAACCAGATCTAATGGTCTTGCCCGCATTCTCCTTGACCCTGCAGCGTTTGGCAACGTGGACAACACTCTCCCGAAAGTTGTCTTTCTGATATTGCACTCACCTCTCAGACTGTTTGTGCTCCTTCCTCCTGTGTTCCTGAGATTCTGTCTTTAAACTTCTTCTCATCTCTCCTTACAGTCAGCCCCTTGGTGCCTTTGTTCATTTCTGTGATTTTGGTCATCACTTTTTTCAAGGCATCCCAGGTCTATATGCCCAGCACCTGATATCTCCTGAACTTCAGACTCTGGTCTCTGTCTGGAATCTCCATCAAAATGTCTGACCAGCACTTTAAGTGAAATTTGTTAAGAATGAAGTCCACCTTCCTTTTGGGGGCAGAGGCTGCCAATTGCCCATTCCATACTCCTCTCCCCTCTTCCTTACTAACAGAACACTTGTTTTCTTCCTGAAGGCCACATGTATGTTTCAGAACCTCCTTTGTACCCAGAGGTGGCCAAACACATATAAATGGGAGTGACCAGGTGGGACTCCCAGGAAACTAGGGGGCTGACTTAGCTGGGAAGAACATCCTTTTTCCTTCTTCTTCCCCTTCCTCCAGCCTCCTGCTTAGAATGTGGCTGGTGCTCAATTGGCCATCCTGAAACCATGAGGTGACTCAGAGGGTGGAAGCCATACGAGGATGGCAGCCGTTTACAGGTGAAGCAGAAAGAGAAGGAGTCTGGGACATTGGTGATGGGGTGGAGCTGCTATTCCAGCCCTGCACTGCCCACCTTCCAACTTTTTTTATGAGGAATCAAATCTGTCGTATTTAAGCCGCTGTTACTTTAGGTTTCTGTTACTAGTGAATTTAATTCTTATCTGATATACTTTCCCCACCCCAAGTCTGCCCTTCTGCTCAGTCTCTCTGTGTCTGTCTCTGAATGGCACCTTATTCCCCAGTTGACTCTGGTTTAGAATATCTGGGCGAATCTTCAATGTCTCCCTTCTCCCGACCCCCATTCCGCCATCCAATCAGTATGTAAGTCTGCCCCCTCCTTTCCATCCCTCTGCCTAAGTACCTCTTAGGGTGCAGTGGCTTCCCAACTGATCTCCCAGTCTCTGATCTTTGCTGCACTAATCCACTTTATACCCCTGGCAGAATAGTTTTCCTGAAGAATAGATCTAATCACATCATTACTTGCCTACAACTGTCCAATATTTTGTCTTTGTCCATAAAACAACTCCAGACTCCTCAGTGGAGCATTCAAGTCCCTCCAACATCCAGTCTTAGCCCATCTTTCAGTCTTATTTCTGATTCCTCCTCACCACTGCCCCTACTCCCGGCCCCACCATGCCTTTTCTCACTCTATTCCTTCTGATGGAATGACCTCCTTCTGTCCATCCTTTGGGGCCAGCCAAGCTCCAGAGCCATTCCTCTATGACACCTGCTTCTAGCTTCCTGGCCAGAATTGCTCTCTCCTGCCTCTGTGATGCCACAGAGCTTTGTATTGCTCTTATGGAAATTTATATGGTTAATATAATTGTAATACCTCACAAGGCAGAATATGACAAGTTAGGGACCACATCTTACTCATGCTAAGATCCTTTATAGGAATATTCTCCATCCAGTAAATAGTAGGGTTTCAATAGAGGTTCGTTGACCAGAGCTGAATTAATCAAGAAGTTATGTTATGCTTAGATAGGAGTGAAAAAGGCAATTTTTTTAAAAACACAAAGGATGAGAAAGAGAATCACCGGAAGAACAGGAGTTTCAGCTCGTTGCAACCGAAACTTGAATTCCTCCCGCACTTGGTATAGGCTTCTGATGTAGTACTTGTCACCCTGTGCAACTCTCTGTTTACCTGATTACTTGTCCGTCCCATCAGACCAGAGTTTCTAACCTTTTGTGGGTCATCAACTGTTTTGAGAATCTAAAGAAAGCTATGGACTCACCCTTTCACCAAGTAAATGCACACTCATGTCAAATTTGCATACAATTTTAGAGGGTTCATAGATCTTCTAAACCCTTTCCATGGACAGGCATCCGTGGACTCCAGGCTAAGGACCTCCTTACTTGGCTGTAAGCTGTGCTGTAGGGAGAGTCTGTATGTATTCCAGGCATCTGATACCTGGAATACCAAGTGGAGCCCCTAGTGAGGATGAGAAATGGAGAGAATCAGCAGGAAAAAGAACAGGATCTGTAGCTGAAGTCACCCAATGGCCACACTGGGAATCGGCCCCAACTCTTGCGCATCAGCAAAGCATTGCATAGAATGCTAGTGCTAGGAGGGACCTTAGGAAACACCTGGTCCAATGGGTCCTATACCTGGGTGTGAAACCAGATCACCTGCAGGACTTTAAAAAACACAGAATTTCAAAACCTGGTTAAATCTGTGAGGAATAGAACCAGGGTTTAAAACTTATTTTTACAAAGCTCAGGTAATTCTGAAATTTGCCTAGGTTTGGAAACCACTGATGTAGTCCATGTCTGTATGTTACAATGAGGTTCAGTAGCATGTCCAAAACTACACTATTAGATAACAGTATCACCTGAATAAGAACTCAAAGGTCTCAAGTCCAACCCAGGGCATCTCCTACTCAATGACCTCTATGTGCTTGCAATATGAATTGATAGAAATTTATGGGAGAATAAGGATCCTACGAGACAAAAGGTCCTGATGGGAAAATTGCTTATTTTCCGCTGGACCAGAGAAGAGAAAGAGACAGTATCCACTGGGAGTGCCACTCGCCTTCACTGGTAAGGTTTCCAAGCAGCACCCTTGGCCAAACCCACCTGCTAGCCAGAGGTGGTGATTTTGGCACCTACTGATACTCAAGCTGTGGTTTTCTGAGCAAGTCTTTTCCATTTAGATTTCCTCAGAGATGCTGGCAGAAGTAACCTAACACATCGTCAGTGCCAACTCAGCAGAGAAACATAGAGAAACCACTTTTTCACACCCACAACATCACTGGGCTGAAAGAATGATGGGCAACTTCCGTAGATGAAGAGGGTGGACTTTTGAACAATGGTAGCTGCAAACTTGAGCGTTCTTTAAGAATCACTGCTGAAGTTTGTTAGAATGCAAATTCTTAACCTATACCCCTGGAGAGTCTGAGTCAGCAAGCCAAGGGTGGGGTCCAGGAATTTGCGTTGTTAGCAAGCTCCCCAGGTGATTCTGAGGCTGGACAACACTTTGAGGGATCCTGCTTTGGAACTTGCTCTGAGGAGGAAGAAGCCATCATAGAACATGGTAGTCAGAGACTCCTTAAGAGAAACGGTCACTTGGGTCTGTATTTAGCCTTCTCCTAAATCACTTTGAAGAAAACTGGGTAGAACCCATTTGTAGTATGTTCTTTTAGATAATAATCCTATTGGGTTATTACTCTACAGCAGCAGGTCTCAACTGGGGGCAATTTTGCCCCCTAGGGGACATTCGGCAATGTCTGGAGACATTTTTGGTTGTCACATGGTTGGGCATGGGGGATGCTACTGCAATCTAGTGAGTAGAGGCCAGGGATGTTGGTAAACACCGTGCAATGAACAGGCTAGCCCACATAACAATTATGCAGCCAAAAGTGTCCATAGTCATGAGTCTGAGAAACCCTACTCTATAGAGTCAAGGGGAAAGCAAGAAAGCAGGGAAAGCCAGTAAGAAGTGTAGAATTTTGGAAGTGAAATGGACCTATGAGCACAGTTGGTCCAATCCTTGCAGAATAGGATCCCCTAAATGCTTGTTGAGTTGTTCTGCTCCGTCAATTTATAGGAACAGGTGGAAGTTGTTAAACCTAGAGGCTATTAGATCTTCTGTGAGCCCCTGGGTTTCTAAGCCCAGATGGTAATTAGATTGTGTGTCAATCTGAGAAAATGTAATTCTGTGATCAAACCAGATGCATAGCCCGTGCTGAGACTCGACATACTGTCAGATGAATTAGGTACTAACAAAATCATCTCAACTCGATTTAGGAGAAAGTTTTGGGCAAATATGAGGAATCCAAATTCACAAGAGCGTTTGTAGCACCAGATGGGCATATGAGCTTAATGCCTAACCCTCTGGTCTGAGGGACCCACCAGCCTCTTTCCAGAGATGGGTTAATGGTCTGTTAAGTGAGCTGAACACATTTTCACAGCCCACACTGACGACGTTGCTATATTAAGCCAGAGTGCGGATGAGCATCTGGAAGTCTCAGATTGGTGCCAAATTGATCTGTAAAGCTGGGCTTGTGGGGAAACTGAGCAAAGGGCCATTTGGATGTCTGGGATCAAAGATTAGGGAAACAGGCACATGAGTCCTTTGGAAGGAAAAGAAGAAGCTTGTTGAGATTTTCAAGTTTCTGCTACTAAAGAATGAAACCACTTCTGACCAAGAGACATTTGGGAGCTGTGTGCTTTAGGAGGTTCTGCCAGAATATCTGAGGGCTAGCACTAATAGGCCAGCAGATGAATAGTGCAAAAGGAAAATATGTAAGGGACTCCCACTGCAAATCAACTGAGTTTTTGTGTAATGACGATAGAAAGCATGACCAGAAGGTAGTTCTTTTGCTATTAATAGAGTTTTTAGAAGTTTTAAATAAATTTCCCCAGATCTTTCTTGGGGGGTTACCTTCTTTGTCCCTAAAACAACTTGGTGAATCCAGTTTTTTCTACTTAAGCTGGTGGGGCAAATACCATTCACATTTAGTTGAAAGCCCAGGACATTGCAATGGGTTGGGGTGTGTGAGTCATTTACTGACCAAAATTATAGTCTAACAAAAAGCTAGTTATACTTGTACCATCGACCTGGAGTGAGAAATAAAGAAATTCTTGATGAAGCCAAGGGTCCAGAGGGTCCTGGGAATAGCTCAGGATTACATAATTTGGTGGAGGGATTGGGAAGGTGACCTTTGCTGAAATATCTGATTCCCCTGCCGTCATTCATAGAGTGCACATACTCAAGGGTTGCAAGACTCAGAAATGAGATGCGGTTGCCTACATTTTAGGCCTTTCATAAAACTTCTAAAAATAGGTTAAAAGTGAATACAAACTAGAAACCAAACAACCAGGTAGCCAGGTCCTCTGGGGGTCAGCAGGCACTGTGGAGGGTTTATTCCTCACCGTGAGGCTATAACTGGCCATTTTCTAACTTGTTTCAAAGAAGTAACTCATAGTGTTGCCTGGACCCCAGAGATTTAAGATGCTCCGGAGAAATGGAAACATGCTGCAAATTCTTTACTGACTTCGAAAGACACGAATGTAAAAACCCTACAGCGTCTGCCGTGGATGTACATACCTATTATAAGGAAACTACAGGTCTTGCAATTTTACAATTTCCACGGGACATGTTTACTGAGTACTGCCCTGTGCCACACACGGTGCTACATGAACCAGCAGAAAAAGAATCTCGCCCCTTGTGGTGAGAGATGGACTCACAAATGCAAGTACTGTCAGAGCACCAAGAATGGAGGGGCTGGCTCTACTGGGGCAGGTAGAGAATCAGCAAAGTGTTCTCGTAAGAGGTGACACTTAATCTGGGTTTTGAGGCATGAGTAGGATTTATTGGCCGAGGGAAGAGGGAGAGGCATGCACAAGATGGCAGGGCTGGTTCCTGGAGCAGAGGGAAGGCCAGGAAGGGAAGGCGGGATTTCCTGGGAAGTGTGGAAAGTGGCTTGAGCCTAGCAGAGAGGAAGGGAGGAGTGGACTTTTGGGAGTTCCGTGCTGCCTGGGGAGGGCCTGGGATACTGGTATGGCATCTCAGAGGGAGAGAGTACATGGAGGTTAGAAGCAGGGAATCTTGGTGATCACTTATGTTTAGAGGGTGGGAGGAGGAACAGGAGCCCAGCAGGAGGCAGAAAAAGAAGAGTCAGAATGGGAGAGAGAGCCAGGCAAGTTCACCAAGAGAGGGGCGAGAGGAGGAAGCCTGCAAATTGGCCCCTGGATTCGGTGGTTAAGAGTTGCTGGTGACTTCCAAGAGAGCAACGAGGGGGTCAAAGTCACAATCTTTCAAACATGACAATGAAAGGAAGGAAAGAGCAAGTGGGAGAGGGCAAAAAAGGAGAAGGCTCAGCAGGAAAATCAATGGTACAAGGGAAGGAGGAGGAAGAAGGGGCAGGAGCGCAGACGGGAGGCAGGTGGGGAGAATGAAGACAGACCCTGAGATGGCGGTAAGGAGACTGGACAGAATTTGTACTTGTTGGCCTCCATCTTCACAGTACAAGGCAACCCAAGGTCATGATGTCCAAGAAGTTGGGAAGGCCACTAGTGCTTCACAATCAGGGGTAATTGTTTCAAAGAGATCACATAAATCCATGAATGATTTACTTTGTAAAAATACATTAGAGCAGACTCAGGGTTATCCTTACAGTTAAGTTCTTAATGCTTTTTTATTGTAAAATACAAGTAACATCAAATTTACCATTTTAACCATTTTTAAGTGTACAGTTCAGTGGTTTAAGTACATTCACATTGTCGCACAACCATCACCACCATCCATCTCTGGGCTTTTCTATCTTCCCGAACTGAAACTCTCATTAAACAATAACTCCCCATTTCCCCCAACCCCCAGCCCTTGGCAACCACCATTCTACTTTCTGTCTATGAATTTGACTACTCTAGGAATCTCGTATAAGTGGAATCATACAATATTTGTCCTTCTGTGACTGGCTTATTTCACTTAGCATAATGTCTTCAAGGTTCATCCATCTTGTTACACATGTCAGAATTTCCTTCCTTTTTAAGGCTGAATAATATTCCACTGTATATACATACCACAGTTTATTTATTCATTCATTATTGATGGACACTTGGGTTGTTTCCACCTTTTGGAAATTGTGAATAATGCTGCTATGGACATGAGTGTACAAATATCTGGTTCAGTCCTAATGCTTTTTTGAATGGGAGATAAAGAGTTACAGTTAAAGCTAGTGATTCAGGAATTGTACGTAACCTTCAGTCTTCTCTAGGCTGCAACCTGAGAACCTTAACAGTGTGGTGATGGTGATATTTTTGCTTAATCAGCTCCTTCACTGGTTTACATGTAAACTAGTTGTCTGCTCTGTTTACTAAGGCCAAGGAAAGTGTTTTTTTTGGATGAACTTTTAAACTTCTTTGGGCTGCACAGAAAAGGCGTGAGGGCCTTCTGTACTTTAGCCAAACTCAGCTTTTCTCAGTTCCTTAAACGCTGCTCCTCTCCCTCCTGTAGGCATTTGCACATGTGCTCCCCCTCCATGCCTCTCTCCACTGCCTGGGGCACCGGGGGCATGCCTCTTCACTCCCACTCATCTTTAGGTCTCCTTAGGGACTTCAGTTCCTCCAAAAGCCCCCTCTGCCCCTCTAGACTAGGTTGGGATCCACTACCTGTGCTTCCCCAGCACCCAGTAATTACTCTCTTGCAGAGGGATTGTGGGTTCCTCTCTCCCACTAGTTGCAAACTCCATCCATCTGCTCATCTTTGGATCCCTGGCCTAGCCCAGTGCTCAGCACATAGAAGATGCTTGGAAGAACCACTATGGATGAATGAGAGGGACAGATACACTTTGGATGGGTTATCTGGGGATGCTCTTCATGATGTGGCAGTCATTACTGTGCAGAAAACAGGCTGGAAGACCACAGAGCCAGCGCAGAAAGAGCTTGGTGTTTGGGTCTGTCAGGGCTGTGTCTGCTCATCGTTAGCACATTAGCCCAACGTGAATACTTGGTTTCTATATTTGTACACTTGCCTTAAGGAACAGTAGTTGCTTTTGGTTGTTTTTAAAGGTTGAGGAGTTTGAAACATGGCATCTTTTGAAAGAAGGTTATTGGACTATAAAGAAAAAATAATTGTTGGATTTGATAGGCGAAGAATAACTACTTAGACTGAAATGAAAGCAGTTGAGAAAGCAGCTTATTTACTGAAAAGAAATTTGATGTTGGATTTGCACCTCAAATTCAAAATTTGAAATATAAGAAGGCATTTAGGTATTTATTGCAGAATTATCTATAATATCAAAAATGGAGGGCAATGTACATACTCAATGGGAGGGGTGTGGTTAAACAAATTATACTGTATTCATAGAAAGAAATTACTTAAAATAATGTTTAATAACACAGGAGAATTATCCTAATATAATATAGCAAGTGAAAAAACTAGGATTCTTTCTCTGGTGAGATTAAAAGTGATTTTAATTTTCTTTTTTTATACTTCTGTGAATTTGCCAAATTCTCTGAAAGGAGTATGCATTATTTTAATAGTGGGAACAAAATGGCAGCATGGGCAGGTCTTTATTTGCATGTGGCAAAGTGGAAAGATGACAGGGTTTGCATTCAGAGGATGCTCAAGTCCACATCTGTTTCCTACCGATCAGGTGACACCAGGTGAATCACGTGACCTCTAGGCGAGGCCTTAGTTTCTCATCCTGGATCTGCTCTGGGGGAGAGAGGGAGGAGAAGACAGGGACGTTCCTGGACCTACCTCAAAATTGAAGCTGTCAAGAGCTGGGTGGAGCTTCTCTCTGCAGGTCAGGCAGTCCTTCTGACAGCTGCTGGACACGCTGGAAAAGAGGCTGAGCAGCAGAAGGTCACAAAGCAGGATTTTCATGGTGCAGGAGCTGGGATCCAGTTGCTAAAACACAAGTGAGGGTGGGTGGCAATTAGAACAGCCATTCTGTGGGGGCCAGTAGGGGCTGGAGACTCTCACACAGGTGATGCAAGAAAGATACTCTTTGGAGGGGACAGCGCCAGGGCCTGAGGTTTACCTCCCAGGAGGAAGTGGATTGTCAAGAGCACAGGTGGCCCGCTCCTGTCAGCCAGGACTAACGTTCATGCAGGAGCTGGTGTCTGGGCTCCTGGGGAGAGCATCTCCGTGATTGCTGCCACCCAGCTGCCCTCAATGTGCCTGAGCACTTCCAGGGAGCTAAAAGCCTCACTTTGCAGCTTACCAGTGTGTGACAACCTCTCCAAGCCTGAATTCTCCTAGCTATAAAAGGGGAATAGTGGTCCCTGCCTTGTCACAGGGCTGTTGCAAAGATGAGATGAGATCTGCAAGGGAAGTTTTGCAAGAGTGAGATGTGTCAAATGAGTGATTTATGAGTGACTCGTGTACCTCATGTCATCCTGCCCAGCCCTGGCCAGGAATGCCCCATGTCTCAGAATCTGCTCTTCCAGGAAGCTTCTGCCAGGTTCCTTGTCCATTTCCCCGCTAGACATGATCCCGCTTCCTGAGCACAGGGCCAATGCTATGTTCACCTTGCTATTCTGTGAAAAACAGGACCAGGCATGTGGAGTTATTTATTGAAAAATGAACACAGATACTATTCTAAGATGATAGCTCCAATGATTATTAGTTATATCAGTAGTTTCTATTCTTTATGTAGGATTGCCTGAAAGATGTGCAGTTTTTCCTGTTCCTCTTTAAACTGATCCTGTGATCAAGCCTCCTGAATCAGAAAGCTATTTCCTTGGACTGCATCATTTAGGGTCCCTGTAGAACCATCTTTACTGAGAGGATTAAGTGGAAAGGGGAACAAGTGAACTTTCTAGAAATGTTGTGAATGTTCTTGTTTGACCTTTAGGTCACGGGGGTGTATACATTTGCCAAAAACCATTGAATTGTACATATAAATTCTGTGCATTTCACTGTATGTAAATTTTACCGTAATAAAGAGTTCAGTGTAGGAAAACAAAAATAATTGCCTTTTCACCAGACTATACTGAAAAAATGTAGAAGCCTTGCTATTTAAATGCAGTCTGCGACCAGCAGCATCAGCATCACCTGGGATCTTGCTAGAAATGCAGACTTTCAGGCCCTACCCCAGAACCACTGATTCTAGATCTGCGCTTTTTGCAGGTTCCTCAGGTGATTCGTACACACGCTCAAGTTTGAGAAGCACTGGTAGAAGATGGATGTGAAAGGGAGCAAGGCAGTAGGAGAAGGAAGGGGATGCTGCAGTTGAAGTCACCCGATGGCCATGTTGAGAAACTACCCCAGCTCTTTTTGTGCATCATCCAAGCATTTCATACCAAGAGGGTGTTGACTAAGAGATGCTCAATCAATATTTGTTAAGTCAATGAGGCAACATTTGAGATGGGTTTTGAATGATGATTGAGAGTTTGCCAAGAGAATAAAGAAAGGGGCGTCTGAGAGACCCAGGAAGCAGTCTTTTCAAAGGCACAGAAGAGTCAGGACCAGAGCCTGTGAGGGGATAGGGAGCAGGCTGTTGTGCTGGGGCCACCTGCCCACACTCCCTGAGGGAAGCACCCTGCCGAAAGAGAGGCTCAGTCCAGAGGAACAGGGTCTGGTTTCCATCCTAAAGGGTTTGAGCTTTACCCTACAGGTGATAGGATGTCCTGGGCTAATGAACACAAGTATCTATGCAAATGAGTATATCTCCAATGCAGTTTTTCTTCTCTATCTTGAGGGCCAGTACCTTAGTTGAGATTTACTGCCTTGGTTACTGTGATAGCCTCCTAATTAGTCTGCCTAATGGTCTGGCCTCCCACCAAGCCATCTCCAAATTGGATGATGTCACTTCACACTTAAAGTAATTCTATAACCCCCATTGGGACTGCTCCTGCCCACTTCTCTAGTTTCATCTCCAGTCACTCACCCTTGTACCTCCCCTAGTCCTAGTGAATCACATATTGTTCCCAACTCTATTGGGTCCTTTGTGAAATGCCTTCTTGGCACTTGCTGTTCCTTCTGCCCAGAACACGTGTCTCCAACTCATACTTCATATACACCTCAAGACTTAGCCCCTCTGGGAAGCCATCGCCAACCCTGGTCTGAGTTAGAAGAATCTCCTCTGCTTCTGTGGCACCGCAACACAGCACATCATAGTGGGAAGCAAGTGAGCCTCAGAGGCCTGTCTGTCAACCAGGCACAACAGACCTATGTCGCAGAGTTGTTGTGTTTCGCGTTTTCTCATCTGCTCATCACTACAGACTGCCTGGGTTCACATCCCAGGTCTGCAATTCAACATCTCAGTTTCTAATCTATAAAAATGGGGCAATAATGGTGTACCTATCTCATATGACAATTAATGGGTTAGTGTTGGTAAGCAGTTAAAATAGCACCTGGCACAAAACAAGTACTATAGAAAAGCAAGAACCCAGCACGTAGCCTTCATGCTATAGTACTATCATTGTCTCTTGCATGGCACTTACCACACTACACTGTAAGCTTGGACTTATGTGTCCATTTCTCCTGCTGGACTGTGACTTCCTGAAGGGCAGAGATTATATTCTATGGTCCTCTATCTTTCTAGCATCCAGCACAGGGCCAGGCACTTAGGAGATGCTAAAAAATGTTTGATAAATGACAGTGGAGTATCTCAGGAGCCCTCTTCCTTCTCCTTAGCCAGTGTCGACTTGAGGAGTTTCTAGGATCATCTGCCTCATTGGGGGCCCAGGATGCTCACAGCACAGGAGCCACTTCAGGACCTGTGTTACTGACAAAGCATCTCTTAGCTAATTGTTCAGTTTGAGGGGAGAGGCATATGAACTAGTTTTGTTCCAGAGCAAGGCAAGATGCCATCCTAAGCTGGAACCTCATGTTACAAATGGCCGTGAGGCATGGTTGGAATAGTGTTATATGCTGAGTTTGTACAGGTTAAATGGGTATTGGTAGACAAGCTATGGAAGCTCATCACCACTTACGGGTTCTTTTGAAGAGAAAATGTATCTTGAATTCCAAACAGCCATCATATAAGCAAAAGTCTTAAATTGAGGACTACATGAATATGTCTTTTCTTTGAATTGAGAATTCCCTTTACATTTCTTATTCTACTAAATTTCAGTCTTCCTAGTCGGGAGACATTTTTGTAGAATTTGTCCAGAATGGCATGGCTGTACTCTTTATGGCCACATGATGGCAGTGCCTGCATGTCATAGAAGAAAGGGAAGGAGAGGAGAAAAGGGACTGTTTCCTTTCCTTCCTAATACAAAATTGCAATCCATAATGTTTGCATAGGCTGAGGTGATATGTTGTGACAGATGTTAATGAAATGCTCTCTGGCTGAGGTTTTTCATGAACTTCATTAACCGGGGCAACTTGCACATTCGGGAAGTGTTTGGTGGAATGACTGATATTTGTTATCTCAAATTCTGGGTAAATGGGTTTTTAGGGTGAGGTGAAGAAAGAAAATGAGCTCCTGGGGCGTTTGGCACATGTTCCATTTGGTAGCCTTCCTGCATGTCAAGTGTGGGCCTTCTTCGGTTTGGCGCTATGGGAAACTTCGTCAGATCTACCTGACCTTCGCCCGGCCCTCCCTGCTGGTCCGTGGTACACCTCTCTTCTAGTCTCCAACCTCCCTACCCCTCTAGATCCCACCCCTCACTTTTAACAAGTGACCCCACCTATTATTTAAAAACCATCCATACTCAACGCCATTCATTCTCCTTTGCAGTTCAAAGAATCCTTAAAATGGGAATGACAGCACAGTCCTATATCACAGGTGGTTTGTGATATTTAGAGATTAATATAAATGAAAGCTCAAAATAGATGTAATTATCCTTAAGAAGGGACAACATTTTATACTTTTGGGTACTCCTCACAACACCTAGTACAACTGTGTTCTGGGTTAAGTTAGATTTTGAACTTTATTGAAAACTCAATAAAAGTTTTTCATTTTTAAGATGTGTTGACAGCACCTATGTGGTTTTTTTGTAGCTCTGTCTGTAAGTTAATGCCAAGTAAGATGAAAGTGAGTAATTAGTCAATTCATGAGTTATATTTATGATTAATCTTTACACTTTGTACCTGTGTGACTTTGGGTAAGTATTTCACCTCTGAGAGCTTCAGTCTTCTCAACTGCAAAATGGGGGTAACAACAGGTTTTTGTTGTTGTTGTTTATTGTACCATACTGACCATCAGTAAATAAAACTTCCCTGAATATGTTTGAATTTTATGGCTTGTATTTCACTAGGTGAACCAAGTTCAGCTAACACTTCTATAATCTGGACATCTCGTATTGAATAAAGAAACGTTTAATTAACCTTTTATTTTGGTAATGACACCTCATAAATTTAATTGTACCTCACTGTTTATAAAGATAAAATACTACTGTGTTTCAGCCTCAATCTATTTGCATGCAATCTTGCTTCTAAGGGCAGTATAATTAGTCGCTTATCTGTTTGGAGAATTACGTATGAAGCTTTAGCTGAAGCTAAAAGTTAATTGAGTTTTGTCTTATGACCTACGAGAAAGCCTGTAATTTTGGTGCTTTTAGTGGCAAAGGGAAGAGGGGCAGCCTTCCTGCTGGAAGCATATGCATCCCCATCCTTCTCATCAACCACATGTGTAGATTTTGTTCTTTATAGGTTACAAAAGATTTTTATATTCATATACAACCCTATATCTAGGGTTAATATTATCCCCCTTTTTGAGATGAACATAAGCTCATAGAGGTTGAGCAACTTGCCGAGATCATCCAGCTTATAAATACCAGAGACAGGACTCAAACTCAGGTATTTTGACACCAAATCGTGTGTTCTGGGAAACCATAAACTCCATACACTGGTTCTGCTTTAGAAAGGTTGGCAAATTCTGGTGGAATCTCATTGGGAGGGTCTTTATTTGTACTTAATAGTAACTCCATTACTATTATATTTAGAGTACCATGTGCCAGGCACTGTGCTAGCCGCTTTATAAGCATCCATCCTGTGGGGTAAGTGCCATTATCCCCATTTCACAGTTGAGAAGACTGAGGCTTGAAGAGGAGAAATAACCTGGAGTGGCAGAGCTGAGACTCAAAGCCGTCTGATTTCCAGGTTCATGCTCTCAATGACCTCTGTAGTGATCTATCTGTCTTGCGTAGGTGAATTCATTCTAAGGACCTCCTTTTGTCCTGAGCTCTGGGCTCCCCCTCTCCTCTGATGGCAACCTCTTTATTGTTGCCTCTCCCCAGTTCACAGAGGAATTTTTCATTGCCCACCAGCACAGGGGATTGTCTTCCACACACCCCATTTCTTTGACCCATTGCAGACAAGACTCCTACACAGAGCTGTTACTTGTTCACAAGCTATTACTGAGGAAGGCCTCTTTAGTTTCTTTTCTTCCTCTGACTAATACACCTACATTCAAAAAGGTCCCTTTTCTGCTCTAAATTTCCACCTGGAAGAGGGGTCGGGCATAGAGGAGGTGGAGGGCAAATCAAGTTCCACACCCTACACAGACTAGGGAGGCCTGGTGCTGGGCAGCAATGAATGAGCAAGAGCCCTGTGCAGGGAAACAGGAGTCCTGGCTTTCAGCTCTGGCTCTGTCGTTCGTTACCTGTGGGATCTTGAGCAAGGCCCTTTCTTTCTCTGGGCCTCAGTTTCTCCTTCTCCAAAAAGAGGCAATTGGATTAGATAGTTAATATTTTTGATTTTATAAGTGGCCTGGTATTTGTGCTCTCCTGGTAAGGGGAAGCAAGAAGGAAGGAGGGAGGAGGGAGAGAAGACGAAGGCTTTGTGCGGAAGCAGCGTCAGGACAGCACAGGGCAGAGGCCGTGAGAACAGCCCAGCTGGGGGCTCAGGAGAGGGCCTGGAAGGGCCACAGATACATGTTCTATAGGGGCTGCCACAGAGTTTGAAGGGCATCACTCTTAACCTTGATCTTCTGATCAAAGCCCACGAGTCCACATATCCTGTCAGAATAATTAAAATGGATTTTTAAAAACTTTTATAGTAAAAGTTTATAATAAAAAAATAAGTCACTCAATGTTCTTTTCAAAATATTAGAAAATACAGAGAAGCAAAAGAGCAATGGATCTAGACCAATAATCTTCACACTTTAACTGTATACCTCCAGCAACCAGTTTTCAGCACAAATTCCCAATTTATTTATTTATGTTATATACATTATAAAACCCATTAAAATGCAAATTAAGAAAGATAACAACATAAAAAATAAAGGCTGAATTTCCTGAAGCCAGTGGATTGTCGGGCACCCACACCCCTTCTGGAGAGCACTGGCCTAGACTCCCTAACATCCAGCGATGCTGACGGTGAGTTCTGAGGATGCCGAGGACAGTCTGACCGTCTGTCTTCCCAGCACTCAGCACTGCGCGGCTCCCATTAGGAACACGACACACATTTCTTGGCTGAATGAATGAAAAGCTGAATGGGGAGTGGGGAAGTGCACAGACTAGTGTGAGAAGAGTGAAAGTTGGCTCTGAGCCGTGGTGGAAGGCAGAACCCTGTATGGTGTATGTGTGATCCATTGACATTTTCACGAGACCCAGGACTCCTCGGAGGCAAGCTCTACACTTCCCCCGCCAAGCCAGGCCCTTCAGAGCTGGCAATACTGCATTTCTGCAATGCTGAGGCAGCAGCCAGGATTTGAAAAACCACAGGATATACTGAAAGTCAAGACTGAACGTGATCATAGCCTATCTAGGGAGATGCCCAGAAAATTGACTTGGGTCCAAAATTCGCGTGCACCAAATCTCACAGCTAATTTGTGGTTAGAAGGAAACCTTCATGTTAGATAGTGGGAGCACCTATAGACATTTAAATAAAAGTGTTTAGAAAATCCAGTTTGCCTAATGAGTTCCCAACCATTCAAGCCACTGCAAGCTGCTGTCAGATGACTCCTGTTTTCTGAGAAGGGCCCATCCCCTCCCTAGGATATCTGATGGTAGCTCCATCCAGACCAGAACAGGTAGATTTCAAAGGTTCCTTCATGGGCTCTGGGAGCTGTGGGGCTGGGGGGTGAGGCTCACTGAACCATGTTGATAAAAGCGTAGAACACTCACCCTAAACCTCACATCCCTACCGTGTGTGTGTGTGTGTGTGTGGGTGTGTGTGTGTTAGCACCATGTAAACAAGTTTAGCTCACTGCCTGGCACACAGTAGGTTTCAATAAAGGTTAATTCCTTTGCCCACCTTTTGTGCCTTTGTCCTCACTGCCCCCTCCCTCTTCAAAGCCCTTGACCCATCCAAATTCTACCTCCTTTTCTGCCTGGCTCGAATCCCTGGAATCTCCGGAGCAAGCGCTGCTTCCCCGGAGTTCCTGCAGCATGGCTGTCTGGACCACACACTGTAGGACTTAATTACACCCAGGCTTGCATTGTCCTCTAATTGTTTCACTGTTTGTGTTGCCCCACCCCCACCCCATTAGTTTGTAAGCACCAGTGGGCGGAAGGGGGAGAGGGACTGGGGCCGGAAGCCGGGACTCAGTCCTCCCTCTGCCAAGTCCTGAACAAATTATTTAACCTCTCAGCTTCAGTCTCTTTGACTGCAACATGGAGATACTGACACCACCTCCCAGGGCTGCTGTCGGGGGCAGGGGGGCGGTGATAATGGCTGTGAAAGCGCTAAGATGTAAATCGTGGTACGATTGTAAAGGGCTGTTGTTATCACCTCTGTTGAATCCGCGGGAGCCCCCCCATGCCTCCCCTGCCTGGTGGAGTGTAGATGATAAATACCTGATTGATTGAATACGGACTAGCTTTGTGACAGCTCCTGTCATAGGCTCCAGGGAGCACGGGTTTGAGCCTAATCCTGCAATTACTCCCTTCATTGACAATGCAAAATCCCCTGCATTTTCTAAATCCCTGAGTACCCTCAGCCTTCAGCTGATAAAGCAGGGGCTGCTGCCCTGCGGAGAACAGAAATGTACCCCAAAACCGACCCTAGGCTGCACCGCAGCGCCCTCGACGGGACCTGTGGAAGTTGCTCCTTTTACTAAGGTTGTGGCTGGGGACAGTCTTTCCAGGGACCCTCCCCTACAGAAGACTCAGCAAGCCCAAAGGAACACTAATCCTTTTTGTTAAAGGTATCACAGCACTGGTGGAAGTGTATCGAATATTTCCCTGCCACGCTTTATAAATGCGAAAAAAGTGTGCGTGCAGCAGCCACCCACAGGCAGTGAGAAAGAGCAGCAATTTCTTTGGGAGGTTTTGATAAGAAGCCAGGCAGTTACTTTTCCCCTCTATGTTGAAAACTCTGGTTTAGGCTTGCTGGTGAATGCCGTGCAAAGCTCATCTTTTGTTAGTCTGCCGAACAATGTTATTGGTTATAATTGGGGCAATTATGGGCTGCTTGAGGAAGCGAAACACAGATGTTTAAGCCCAGGATCAGGGTATTCAAGTCCAAAGCAGCTTGCTTTAAATAGTCCATTTCCCGAATCATCCTGCCTTACTTGAAATTCCCCCAGAACTTGCCCATGTTCAGAGTGAGATGGGGGGAGGAGGGGATGGGTAATGGAGGGAGGGCAAGTGAGACACGAAGGGAGAGAGATGCACAAAGAGAGAAAGAGGAAGAAACGGAGGCTGAGAAAAAGCGAGAGTGAGTTTGGATGACTTCCAAACGTATTCCACAGGACCCGGACAGAGACCTGCAGGTGGGAGAGATGGGCGGGAGGAGAAAGATGCAAAGAAAGAGAAGAGACCTCCAAATAACTCTGGGAGACCAAGGTCATCCCTGCAGAAATCTACGTGGAATTCACACACAGCGACCGCGTTCAGCAGTGCACTACTCGAGCACAATGCCCCGGGTCCACCTTGTCCCCACATCATTATTAGCAATTTCTATTCGGTGCCTATGGGAGAAGGGTTCCCTCAGGATTAAAATCCTAAATCCAAATCAAGTTCAGTCATACACTGAAAACCAGCCTGAACACACTATGCAGGAAGGAAAGAAAGGAAGTCAGCCACAGATCTGGAGAAATCACTCACCACGGTGCCGGGGGGCTTTCCGAGGGTTCTCTGAAAGGCAAGCGCCCCCGCCCAAGTGCCTGCCCCTCCCCTACCTCACTCCTACAGCCGCCTTTTCTCAACAGATAGCAGTGACAAAGTAGGGGCCACATCTGTGCAATCAAAACTTTTCCTCATCTCCACTTTCTTCTGCATGTCTCTTTAGGATAAAAACCTCAACCCTCCCCCCACTCCTGATCTGAGCACTGAAAATAAGAAGAATGAAGAAATAGCCTCACAGGAGGCCAGCAGCATCCGCTGGACAAAGGAGAGAGGCTGAGGGGAGAGCCCTGGGCTGCCCTGCTCCTTCTCGAGGCTCCCAGCAGTTCATCTTGGGGCTGGGGTTCGCATGCAGTTGCCTACCTGAGAGCTGTCAGTATCTGGCTCCTTCGGATGTGAGGCTCGGTTCCGTTGTATCAGCCACACCACCGTATATATCCTCCCCAGCACACGCACAGCCCTCCCCTTCCCTGCCCACCTCGATGACACATACACACTGACCCCCTTAATCAGGAGAACAGCAGAACCTACAATCCTTCCTGGCCGCTCCTGCCCCCCTGACTCTGTGCTCAGACCTGTGACATCCCACCCTCCCCATCAGGCCGTTCTCAAGCCTGCTTTACCTGGACTCTGTTCAGCCAGGATCCCACAGCTGCCTTCCCTTCGTTTCCAGAGGCACTGCGAGGACTGACGGGGAGCTCTGGCAAGTCAGTCAGAAAAAAAGACTCCTGGTGACAGTGATGAGGCAGACCCCAATCCTGGAGTCTCCTTGAGCAACCTTTTTGCCTGAAGAGGAAAGAATAGGAAGCAGGCAGAAGGAGGGGAAGCTCATTCCCAGCTCCCACAGGCGGAGAGAAGCCCAGAGCTGAGCTAAACCAAGCCCCCTCCTGCTGTCACTGCCCCACAGGCAGCAACAACTAGGCCACTCAAGGGAGTGGCTCCACCTGCCCTAGGCCAGGTCAGGAGGCCTTTCTAGGTGCCCACAGCATGGCACAATGGAAAACGCTGAGACTTTAGGCTCAGAATGAAGAGTGTGAAATTCTGACTCTACCGTCAGAGCGAGTTACTTCTCTTTCGGAAGCTCAGGTCCTCCTTCTCCGAAATGGGTATAATACCCCCCAGGACGGTTGTGAGTGAAAAACGAGATGCTGTTTGTACTTGGCACGTGAGAGACCTTTAATAAATGTGAGTTCCGCATCCCTTGCATCCCTTTCACATTAAACAATACCAGCTGAATCTAAACTTCCCGTCAGCATCTCGAGTCACAACAGCGTGCTTTTAGAGCTGCTGCGGTGCTTTAGGGTGTCACCACCGACGGCCTGGGAGTCTCGGAAGCTGCTCAAGATGCCCCCACCACTCAGGGTGGAGCCCCGTTCACTCCCTGTGGGGAGGGGCTCACGGTCGGCCCAGGCAGGAATGTTAGATTCTGCAGTCCTTGTTGATTCTCCTTTCCTTGCCAATCATGCCATGACCTTCTCCTGGGCTCTCCCAAGAAGATGCAAAAACATCCCAGAATCCCAGGGGTTGAGCCTATGTCATCCCAGGAGCTCAGGCACCCTCTCACGTGGCAAGACTGGCTCTCGCATCGATCTGACACTGGCGGAGAAGGATTGAAGAACGCGTCTGCTCTGACTGCTAATGGGTATGGGGTTTCTTTTTGAGGTGATGGAAGTGTTCTGGAATTAGATAGTGCTGATGGTTGCACAACACAGTGAATATACTAAAAACCACTGAATTGTATGGTTTAAAATAGTAAATATTCGTTATACGGATTATATCTCAATGAAAAAATAGGTGTAAAGAAGGAAAAGAAGAAGGCAAGCAAACACCTGCCCCAGGTTAAGAGCCACAAGTTCTAAGAACAAAACTTCCCTTCATCTGTATTCACAGCGAAAGGGCCCAGGAGAGCGGCACCCTCATGATTTTCACTTAGGTCTCTGCTGCTCGATCATTAACACTTTGTCACTCCAGGTCAAAGCTCCCACTACCAACTGTGAGAAATCAGCATGACTGGTGGCAGTTTTGCACCCTGATGTATGCTGGGGTCCCAGGCCTGAATTTCACGTGTGCTATGGCAGATACTGCAGGTTGCCTACCCCATAGCCATTCCCCTGCTCTTCCTTACTAAACAGTACCCTTGATTTTATTCTGGGTGGCAGTGTGCTCTACTAAAAGGCTACATTTCCCAGTCTTCCTTGTAGCTAAGGGTAGCCAGTGAGAATCAAGCTGCTAGTCATTCAGTGGAGCTTTCAGGAAAGCTCTTTCAAAAGGAGCCAATTCAGCTAGAAGAGGCCTCTTCTTTGTCCTTCTTCCTTCCTGCCTGGAACACAAATATGATGGCTGGAGTTATAGCAGCTATCTTGGATCATGAAACAACTTTGAGAATGAAAGCTATGGACTAAAGACGACGCAACATAATGCTAAAAGGATTCTGGGTCCCGGATGACTATGGGGCTGCCATACCAATCCTGGATTTCCAACCTCCAATTTTTTTTTAAGAGAAAAAGCTCAAATATTTATTTCAAATATAAGTCAGGGTTCAGTTAGCTGTTGCTGTGTAACAAGCCACACCAAATCCAGAGGCCTAAACAACAAACCATTTGTTTGGCTCGTGATCCCGCAAATTGGCAATGTAGTCTGGGGTCAGCAGGGCAGTTCTGGTCTCGGTTTGGCACCCTCGTGAATCTGCAGTCAGCTGCAGGTTGGATTCTGAGGTTGGCTGGCTACTAGCTGAGGTACCCGGGTTCTCCTCCATGTGTTTACCCTTCCCGTGTCTCTCAGGTGTCTTCAGCAGGCTGGTCTGGCGTGGCCTCAGAGCAAGGCTGAGGTGCAAGCACAAGCAAGTACAATCGAGCAGGGAAACAAGCAGAAGCAGGTAGCACCCCGTGAGGCCTAAGCTCGGAGCTGGCACTCTGCTGCTTCTGCTGCGTTTGTTGGCTAAGGCAGTCACACGGCCAGTCCAGAGCCGGGTTGGGTGTGACTTTTCTCAGGACAAAGGGGGTGGCTATACAGAAGAGCCATGGAGAACTTTACCATGTTTTGTTTAAGCCACTTATTTGGGTTTTCCGTTTATGCAGTAGAAAATCATCTTAAGTGATATACCTACTTTGGGCACCTAGTAATTCCTAGGGTGTTTGGTGGCCAAGTGCTTTTCTTTCCTTGCAGTGGAGGGAAAGAAAAAGCAAGAGTGAAAAGTCATTTAACTTCTCTGAACCTTTCTTTCCTCATTTACCAAAGGAGAGAGTTGAACCAAATGACCTGGAAGTTCTCTTTGCGTTGAATGAGGCCTCAGGTTGTGGTCGGCTGTCTCATGGAACGCGTGGAGGGGGAGGCAGGAATGAACCCGGGGAGGGGGTTTACAGCCACTGTTGTGTGGGGTATAAGAACCTTGTCTCTCGGGAACACAAGAGAGAACTAGAAATGGTACAAATGGTGTGGTGCTCACAATCATGTAAAGGCCTTTTCCTCCACACTTTGCCACTGAATCATGGCACCTTGAGGACATGGGCTTCCCTCAGGTGTGGTCACTGGTCATAGAGCGGCAAGCTGCCCTCTGCCCTTCTGACTGACCGTATACATTTATTAACATCGTTAGAGAGGAAAGGTCTTCTTCCTGACAATTATGAGGCAGTGGAAGTTCACTTCTGCCCATGCCAGCCTGCCATCCTCTGGCAATAGAGAGGCCCAGGCCAGGGTGGCTGCAAGAATTAGACTCCATTCAGTTCTGACAGGTAAGTTTTGAGGCAGATTTCCAAGCTCTTAAAACAGCCGCGAGAACATTTCAGTAGAGGGAGTACAAGGGGAAGAAGGCAGCCGTAGGTGGGCTCCCACGTTGAAGTCCTCGATCCTCCACCCACCCAGCAATTTTCCCTCTCGAAGTAAAGAGCATCTCACCATCAAGTATCTGGCTGCTCGGAATTTACTGATTAATTGTGGCAGCTACAGCCAGTTGGTCTCCTTAGTAACCACGCTAGCAGGGGCCCAGCGGGAAAAGCTGCTGCTTATTTTCAGAGGGCAAACCCTCTTCACGTTTTAGAACACCTTAAATCAGAACACAAATGGATTTTTGAAATAGAGAGACACACGTGTTTCTCCGCAACTTTGCTTCCAAAAATGGATGGGCTTTATGGACTATTGAGGGAAAGTTGAATTTTAGTGTTCAGTAAAAGCTAAGTTTGTGTGTGTGTGTGTGAGTGAGGAAGATCAGCCCTGAGCTAACATCCGTGCTAATCCTCCTCTTTTTGCTGAGGGAGACCGGCTCTGAGCTAACATCTATTGCCAATCCTCCTCCTTTTTTTTTTCCCCAAAGCCCCGGTAGATAGTTGTATGTCATAGCTGCACATCCTTCTAGTTGCTGTATGTGGGACGCGGCCTCAGCATGGCCGGAGAAGCGGTGCGTCAGTGCGCGCCCGGGGTCCGAACCCGGGCCGCCAGTAGCGGAGCACACAGACTTAACCTCTAGGCCACGGGGCCGACTGGGAGCTAAGTTTTAAATGAAGAGCTGGGCAAATATAATTTCAAGGCAAATAGCCAATTATTGCTTTTGCAAGTGTAGATTTTACTACCCAGAGTATCCAGCCGAGTGCTGTGTGAGGTGATGTGAGGCAAAAGGGACCTGGACACAGGTGTCCTTGCCCTCAAGAAGCTAGCCTGGGGGACAAGATGGATGCTAGTGAATGGTGGCCAGGACAGCATATACTGTAGCGGCTCAGACAATTAGAGAGTTAGGAACCACATAATCAGGTGCTAAGTGTAAATCAGACTGGGAGTGACAGAGAAGTTTGAGTGAGAAGGGAGAGATGACACGATGTTTCTCCTATTTTTTGGAAAAACTTCAAGCTGCTGAGGCCCCACTGCAGGTCCTGAGTGGGCAGAAAAGTGGCAGCTGGGCTTCAACGTGGGCAAATGTAAGGATTAGGGGCTTCATTAGTTTCTTGGGCTGCCATAACCAAGCCCCACAGGCTGGGGGCTTCAACCACAGACACTTATTCTCTCACAGTTCTGGAGGCTGGAAGTCTGAGATCAAGGGTTGGGTTCTCCTGAGGCCTCTCTCCTTGGCTTTCAGATGGCCGTCTTCTCCCTGTGTCCTCACGTGGTCTTCCCTCTCTCTGCGTGTGTGTGTCTTAATCTCCTCTTATAAGGACACCAGTCCTATTGGATTAGGGCCCACCCTAATAACCTTGTTCAACCTTAATCACCTCTGTAAAGACCCTATCTCCAAATACAGTCACATTCTGAGGTACTGGGGGTTAGGACTTCAACATTCAAATGTTTTTGGTGGAGGGAGGGCACAATTCAGCCTATAAGGGGAAATGATACTGTGCCCATCAAAAAATGGGGATAAAACCCCAGGAAAGGAACTAAAGGTCACTATGGAACACTGGGTGACTAACGTGCATGGTGGATTCATTCTACCCTCTGGCCCCCAAGACCCAGGCATTGGTACCCCAGACGCTAAGCCAACAATGTACATCCTGCTTTGCTGTATGCATCACAGTGTTCCTGGAACACTCATGCAGATCTCGTGGCTATGTCTGCAGAATCCCATCACCACGGGGAGGTGTATCCTGAATCACAGAAACTTAAGAAATCCTGTGCTCGGAATAAGAAGGCATCCAGCCACTTCAGGTGCTTCAGATCACGGTCCCTGAGAAGTTTTGTACGATGGTGCAGTTTTTCTCTGTGGGATCAATATCTTAAGGCTCCAAGTGATGGCTCCAAAATCCTTATGTTCCATAACGTCCTGTAAATAAATGTATGTTCCTCATTCTGGAGGCAAACCTCCCTTCAGCTTGTCTGTCTGCTGGATTAGACACAAGTTCGTATGTGAGCTCATTTCCTTTCACATCTCCACCTCTTGGGGGGACTCCTAGGTCTCTCTCCAGCCCAATTCTCCCCGTGACTCCAGTACCATATTTCCAGTGCCTTCAGGAGATTCTCACTCAGATGTCACCTGAATGCCCACAAGGATGTTGTCATATCCCCCTTAGCTACCCCCTGTCCAAATGTCCAGTGTCGGCAATAACATTCTCACAGCTGCTCAGTATTCTAACCCGAGTCATCTTCCTTCTCGCTCTTTCCCTCCTTTGTACTCAGCGTGTTATCAAGTGTAATCGGTTCATCTACATTGCCATTTGTCAAAGCTCCCAGCTCTCCCTCTCTCTCTTTCTCTTCCATCTAATCCATATACAGCTGCTTGCCTGATATTTTTTTAAATGACATTTTCATTTTGCTTCATTCAATACCTTGCTCCAAAATTCTAATTTAAAGGAGAAGAATGATCGAGTTGGAAAGTAGTGGGGTATACTGCGTTACCCTTTGGACTTGAACCCTAAAGAGGGTTTGAGTTTGAGTCCCGGGTTTGAGTCCCCGCTTAGCCCCTTACTTGCCATGTGACTTTGGCCAAATCACTCCTGCTTCCAGGACCTTATACTCTTATTCTTTAAAATGGGTGTAGTAACACCTAACAATGGTATTTATTCAGTTAATGTAAATGTAAATTCAGTTAACGTAAATAAAAAGGCTTTGAAAACTCTAAGGTACCACACAAATACAAAATATAGTGATTATCTCTCAAGACCATCTCAAGTACAACCATCTCTTATAACTAATTAAAAATTGGCCTTTTCCTTTTCTGGACAGTCGCTTATATTCAGATTTGCAGTTTGCATTGCATAGTGCGCCCCCTGCTGTCTGCTGCCAGCTTCACATCTTGCCTGCAGAGGACTGGAAACCACCTGAGGGAAGCACAGTGCCAAGCACGCTGAAGTCAATCAATCCCACGTGCATTGATTGAGCACCAAATATTGGTTGACACGTGCAAGGTACATATTAATAGGCAGGGAATTCAATGAAATAGAATAAGAATCCTTGCTTTCAAAGAGCTCACAGTCTGGTTTGGAAGATGAGCTGCAAGAACTGAAAAGGATGTACAAGGCTGTTAGGGTGTTAGCAAAAGACATGTGGGCGTTTAAAGTGATGGAGCCCCCCTGGCTGGGACAGTGGGAAAGGCTTGGCCATCAGGGAAGATTTGAGGCGGGTCTTGAAGGATGGGTGAGATCCGGATAGGTGGAGATGGGGGAAGGTGGGAGACAGTGAACAGGCCAGGTGCGCTGGAGCAGAGGAGCCTTAACAGAGGGAGTGGCAGCAGAGGGGCTGGACACGCAGGCTGGGCCGGGCAGTAGGAGGCCTTGAATGGTGGCCTCAATAATTTGTACTCTACTCCGGCAATCAGAAGACATTGAAAATTTTTGCACAGAGGGTGATATGCTCGAGGCAGTCTCTTGGGGGTGTTCAGCTAGGGCTGACCCTAAATACGTATTGATTGGAGAAAGCAGGAGCGTGTCTGTGTAGGTGCTCATTTGTCTCTCTCTGGCTGGTTCTGTATGGATGACTGCAGCCTCAAAATCCCACTAGAAATAGATATACAAATAGTCAAGTAACCTCACTGAAAGCTTTCTATTTTTTCAGCAAATAATGTCACATGAAAATCTCCTAATCTCTTGACATTTCCTGTTTCTAGATCAACTCACATTTCTCCTTCACCGTCAGCGGCCTGACAACCAGCCACAGTCTGAGCCTGTGCCTAACAGAGAAGGGTCCCTTCTTCCTCCCTCTCCCTGAAGGGTTGCTGACTTAAAGCTCATAGAATGCCATTTCACGAAATTGTGTTGTTGTTCACGCAAGATGACTATCTTCCCAAAGCTTTTTTGTGGTTCTGGAAGAGAAAAATACAAAACAGATTTTTTTTTTTGAGGAAGAAAATTGTTTTAGTCCTTTGCAAAATAAAATAATGGATCTCCAAGTCCAATTTTTCTGCATCAATTAAAGATGTTTCCTAAGAACGGTGTCGTGACCTCCCCCCTCCTTCACACCCTCTCCCCACCCTGGGCCCCTGCCCGCCACACGCACACACAGCCGGTCCTCCCAGCTCTGTCTACCGTCATTGCAATCAAAGAGCTTTTACCCAGCACCCATGTGAGCTGGCACCTTTAGAATTACTTGCAAAATGTATCTCACTGAATCACACTAGCACAGCGCCTAAAAAAATCTGAAGCCACATGGTCTGTTAAGATAGTGGAATTGTGTTTTCCCGGGAAAGGTAGGTGGTTAACCTCTTGTGTCATATATAACAAAACTGAGTGCAGTCTTCCAGGGGAGGAACTTTTTCAGAGACTAACTGGTACTTGCCAAAACTTTCCTCTGCCTTTTTCTGTGGCTTTGCCCACCAATGTGAAAGAGGTACCCAAGCCTGGCCCCAGGAGTTCAGGCTCCTATCCTAATGACAGATAAGATTAAATGAGAATGGGACTCACTCCTGAGGCAGCACATCTGTATTCCAGGCTGCCACCCGGCTGCCATGGGGCTGCATCCAGGACCTGAATGTTTTATTGAACCATTAGTAGTGAATTTTCTGCTTGGATTCCCTGCTGCTTGGAGACAAAAGACACCAGAGGGCTCTGAGTCAGGGCTCAGGGTTGGGGTGGAAACACTCTTATTTTCATTCCGTAGCTTTGTGTGTGTGCACAGTCTAAACACACACAGAGCACCCCCCCACGCCCACCAACATAACTACATATTCTTGTTCATTCATTCATTCAACAAACACAGACTGAGGGCCTCCTCAGTGCCAGGCACTGTGTTGGGGGGCTGGGTACACAGACAAGAATGAGACAGGATCCTGTCTGCAGCACACCGTAGCCCTGAAGCTTGAAAAATGCATTTAGGATTAACACAAAGCAGTACATGCCCCAAATATGAATAGATTCCAGAGCATTTTAAATTAATGAACAATAGATTCAGAAGAGAGAAGTAAAAGGAAGGCCAGATGATCACAACTGGGTAAAATGATATGGACACATTGGTGGGAAACAAGAAAGAAAGAAATCATTGATGTGGTAATTTTTCCTTCTTTTCAAAATGTTATTTCATGTTGTTACAGTAATATTTATATAGTAAAATGGGGAGAGGTTAGTGAGAGGACCTTCAAGTTATATCCAGAGTCTTTGCAAGCAATACAATATTCTCTCATAGTGAATTTTTTGCTAAATGAATAAATGTTTCATCATGCAAACAATTATCCCAATAATTTCCAGAGATGGAAAGACCACTTATGGAACAGAAAATGGTATTTTCCCCCAAAATGAAAATAGTCTTTTTCTTCTGATTATACAAGTAGTGCATGCTCATTGTAATAAAAAAATTTAGATTATACCAAAAAAGCATAAAAATGAAAGTAAAAATTCATCTGGAGATAGATGTAGGTGCATACATATATGCACATAGATATAGTCAACTGCAACACAGTGGAGCAAAGGTAGTCTTTTAAAAAAGTGGTGCTGGGACAACTTGACATCCAAATGCAAAAAAGAATCTAGACATAGACCTTACACTCTTCACAGAAATTAACTCAAAACCGTTATAGAACCCCCATGTTCGTTGCAGTATTATTTACAATAGCTAAGACATGGAAACAACCTAAATGTCCACTGGTTGATGAATGGATAAAGAAAATGTGGTGTATATATACAACGAAATATTATTCAGCCATAAAAAAGAATGAAATCTTGCTATTTGTGACAACATAGATGGACCTTGAAGGCATTATGCTAAGTGAAATAGACAGAAAAAATATAAATACCATATGATCTCATTTATATGTGGAATCTAAAAAACAAAAAATAAACAAAAAACTGAGCTCATGGATATAGAGAACGGATTGTTGGTTTTCTGAGGAGTGAAGGGTGTCCAAGGTACAAATTTCCAGTTATAAATAAGTCAGTCATGGGATGTAATGTACATCGTGGTGACATATTTGAAAGTAGTAGGCGAATGGATCTTGAAAGTTCTCATCACAAGAAAAAAAGTTTGTAACTGTGTGTGGTGACAGATGTTAACTGGACTTATTGTGGTGATCATTTTGCAATATATACAAATATCGAATCATTATGTTGAACACCTGAAACTAATATAATGTTATGTCAATTATACCTCAATTAAAAAAATGCATCATAGACCTAAATGTAAAATGCAAAACTATAAAACTCCTAGAAGATAACATAGGAGAAAACTTAGATGACCTTGAGTGTGGCAATGACTTTTTAGATATGGCACCAAAGGAACAATCCATGAAAGAAATAATTGATAAGCTAGACTTCATTAAAATTTTCTTTTCTACGAAAGACAGTGTCAGGAGAATGAGAAGACAAGCCACAGACTGGGAGAAAATATTTACAAAAGACACATCTGATAAAGGACTATTATCCAAGATATACAAAGAACTATTAAAACTCAACAATAAGAAAACAAACATCCCAGGGGCCGGCCCCGTGGCTTAGTGGTTAAGTGCGTGCACTACGCTACTGGCGGCCCGGGTTGGGATCCTGGGCGCGCACCGAGGCACTGTTTGTCCGGCCATGCTGAGGCAGTGTCCCACATACAGCAACTAGCAGGATGTGCAACTACGACGTACAACTATCTACTGGGGCTTTGGGGAGAAAAAGGGAAAAAAAAGGAGGAGGATTGGCGATGGATGTTAACTCAGGGCCAGTCTTCCTCAGCAAAAAAAAAAGAGGAGGCTTGGCATGGATGTTAGCTCAGGGCTGATCTTCCTCACAAAAAAAAAAAAAGGAAAACAAACATCCTGATTAAAAAATGGGCCAGGGGCCGGCCCAGTGGCATAGCAGTTAAGTTCATGTGTTCTGCTTTGGCGGCCTGGGGTTCGCTGGTGGGGATCCTGGGCGTGGACCTACTCACCGCTCATTGAGCCGTGCTGAGATGGCTTCCCACATAAAAGAGCTACAACTCTACAACTATGATATACAACTATGTACTGGGGCTTTGGGGAGAAAAAAAGAAAAAAAGAGGAAGATTGGCAATAGATGTTAGTGCAGGGCCAGTCTTCCTCAAAATAAATAAATAAATAAATAAATAAAAGGGCCAAAGACTGTAACAGACACCTCACCAAAGAAGATATACAGATTATTTAGCACTAAAGAAAGTGAGCTATCAAACCATGACAGGACATGAAGGAAGCTTAAATGCCTATTACTAAGTGAAAGAAGCCAATCTGGAAGGCTACTTACTGTATGATTCCAACTATATGACATTCTGGAAAAGGCAAAACTATGCAGACAGTAAAAAGACCAGTGGTTGCCAGGCGTTGGGGAGGAGGAGGGATGAATAGGCAGAGCACAGAGGATTTATAGGGCAGTGAAGATACTCTGTATGATACTATAATGATGAATACATGTCATTATACATTTGTCCAAACTCATAGAATGTACAACACGAAGAGTGAACTTTAATGTGAACTATGGACTTTGGGTGATTATGATGTGTCAATGTGGGTTCATCAGTTGCAACAAATGTACAACTCTGGTGGGAGATGTTGATAATGGGGGAGGCTAGGCATGTGTAGGGACAAGGGTTTTATAGGAAATCTCGGTACCTTCCTCTCAATTTTGCTGTGAACCTAAAACTGCTCTAAAAATTAATCTCTAAAAAATTTTCATTTCTAATTCTATTTCTCAGAGATAACTCCTACTAATATTTGGTTATATAGACTACCGAACTTTTCTTTATGCATATATCTTTAAAACTTTACCACCACGTTCATACTAGCATTATTCCCAATCACCAAAAGGTGGAAACAACTTAAATCCATCAACAATAAATGGATAAATAGAATGTGATATATCCATACAATGGAATATTCTTCAGCCTCAAAAGGAAGGAAATTCTGAAACATGCTACAACATGGATGAACCTTGAGGACATTATGCTAAGTGAAATAATCCAGTCACAAAAGGACAAATACTGTAGGATTCCACTTATATGAAGTACCTAGAGGGTTCAAACTCATAGCAGTAGAAAGTAGAATGGTGATTGCCAGGAGCTGGAGGAGGGGAGAATGGAGAGTTGTTTAATTGGTACGGAGTTTCAGTTTGGCAAGATGAAAAAGTTCTGGAGATGGATGGTGGTGAAGTTGCACAACAAGGTGAATCTGAGGGAAGGCTTATTGTTTAATTCTTTCAACTTTTGAAAGTGATACTTAATGCCACGGAATTATACACTTAAAAATGGTTGAAATGGTCAAATTTATGTTATGTATGTTTTACCACAATAAAAAAATGTTCAGTTAAAATAGAATTCTACCACCTCCTTCCCACCACACACACACGTATGTCTTGGTTGCAAGTAGCAAAAAAGACTCACTCAGGTTAGTTTAAGCAATAAAGACGACTTTAGATACAGAAACATCTAACAGCAGGCATGCAGCTAGCTTTTGGGGAACTGGGACCACGAACCAAAAGCTTCAGAAACAAGAGCCGCTTTCTCAGTCTCTGTGTCTTGTCTGCTGTTGGGGTTGCATGGTCTTTCTTTTCTCCATCCTTCTGGGCGTCTGTTTCTTCCATCTCTCAGTCTGGGTTGGCTTTCTCTGCTCTTCCAAGCATGTGGTAGAAGATGGCTGCCCTCAACTTCTGGGTTTACTTGTCCTTTTAAAAGTTTTTTCTTAAAAAAACCCCTCAATTGTTAGATTTGACTGACCAACCCAGAATGGCTTAACATTTCTAAACCCCAACTGCAAATTCTCAGGAGAGAGATTATTTGCTCCTAAGTTTATCCTGAAAAATTTCAAGCTCATAAAAAAGTTGGAATAATAAAACAATAAACCTTTCAACAGACTCATTGGTTGTTAACATTTTGCCACGTTTATGTGTTTTCTCTGCCCCCCCCACACACAGTTTTTTGACTGAATCATTTGAAAGTAAGTTAGTAGATATCATGACACTTCTCTGAATTCTTCAGCATGATCTCCTAAGGTAAAGACCTTCTTCTTCCAAACCGCTATACCCTTATCACACCTAAGAAAACTAACCACAATTCAATAATATTATCTAATATCCAGTATATATTCAAAATTCCCAAGTGTCCCAAATTTTCCTTTATAATTTTTTTAATCACGCCTTCTATCAAGGTTTTTTTTTTTTTTTTTTGTGAGGAAGATCAGCCCTGAGCTAACATCTGCCAATCCTCCTCTTTTTGCTGAGGAAGACTGGCCCTGGGCTAACATCCGTGCCCATCTTCCTCCACTTTATATGGGATGCCTCCACAGCATGGCTTGCCAAGTGGTGTGCCTGTGCGTGCCCGGGATCTGAACCTGCGACCCCGGGGCCGCCGCAGCGAGCGCGAGCACTTAACCACTTGCACCACTGGGCCGGCCCACCGTCAAGGTTTTTATATTGCATCTTTTTGGTCCTTTTAAAATCTAGAACAGTCACCCTGCCTTCTTTCATGTTTCTTTTTTTTTTTTTCCTGAGGAAGATCAGCCCTGAGCTAACATCCATGCTAATCCTCCTCTTTTTGCTGAAGAAGACCAGCTCTGAGCTAACATCTATTGCCAATCCTCCTTTTTTTCCCCCCAAAACCCCAGTAGATAGTTGTATGTCATAGCTGCACATCCTTCCAGTTGCTGTATGGGGGACGCGGCCTCAGCATGGCCGGAGAAGCGGTGCGTTGGTGCGCGTCGGGATCTGAACCCACGCTGCCAGTAGCAGAGCGCGCGCACTTAACCGCTAAGCCTCGGGCTGGCCCCATGTTTCTTGATGTGAACGGTTTTGAAGCATTCTGGCCAGTTGTCTTATAGAACGTGCTTCATTTTGAATTTGTCTGGTGTTTTTCATGGTTAGATTCAGATTAAACATATTTTTTGGTAAAACAGTCACCTAGGTGATGTTGTGTACTTCTTATTTCATCACAACAGGAGGCAACTTCTGGTTGATTACTTAATGGTGGTTAATATAGTAACCACCATATCTTTCTGTTGTAATGATATATTTTGCCTTTCAAATCAATATGAAATCTGTGGGGTGATAGTTTTGAGACTCTGTGAATATTCTGTTTCCCTATAACTTTGTATCCAATATTTTTTGATGATCTTTGTCCGAATCAATTATTATGTTGGGACGTGCAAAGTGATGATTTTCTATCAGTCCTTCCTCTTTTATTAATGGCATTCTTGCGAAGAAGAGCTTTTCCCCCATTTTCCTTCTCATTTCCCCCTGTTCTCTTTAGGAGCACAATAGAACTTATATCTTAAAAAAAAAAAACAAAAAAAAACAACCAACCTCAATGTATCCTAAACACTTACTATGATTATTGTTTTTTGATACTCAAATTGTCCCAAATTTGGCCAGTAGAAGTCCTTCAAGCTGGCTTCTGTGTCTTGAACTGACCCCATTCGTCGCTGAACACTTTGTGTTTTCTGGCACAGTGTGTGCAAGAGTTAACTTCCTTGCCTCAGATCTGGAATCAACCAAAAGAGAGAATGTGAACGGCTTAACATGAATCTGTTACCCCTTGCCCTTGACCCCAGTGGCTATGGAGGGAGGTGGAATGTGGGGTAAGGGCCCCATAGAACAAACCTTCCTGCCTGTGTCTGTGTGTTTGTGGTGGTGGGGAGGAGGATGCATTTGGGTGCTGGAAAAATCTGGAAGGTTTAATACTCCAGGACACCAAGACTTGGAGCAAGAGCCTAGTACTTCCTCATGTTACCATTTTGGGACATCTCCATCCCATCTTTCCACTTCAAATTTACCTCTGATGTTCATTTGAACTCAGTGTTACCTGTATGAAAATGCTGGTGGGAACAAGTTTTATTTTTTGGTGTCCTCACATCCCTAAAGATCCATATTCAGACAAACTCTGATAAATTCAGCTTATATTTCCTGAGCTCCCACTATGTGCCAGGATAGTTGATTTCATAGACATCATCTCATTTAGACTTTAAAACAACCATGCAAAATGGATACTATTATTCTCATTTTACAAATGCTCAAAGGAGTGTCAGGTTAAGTAATATGCTCAAGGTCACATGCTCATAAGTGGCAGGGTCCAGATTTGAACTAGTTCTTCCGACACTACATGTGGCACTTTCTCTCCTGTTTCATATAATCCTGTACATGAAAACAACCTGATGACCCTGATACAGTCAATCGCCAAGTGTGTCCTGAGTACCGTTGTATCAGGCATGTTCAAGGACACATCGTTTATTAAGCGCTGACTGTGCAGAGTATTAAATTCCCTAATGTAGCAAATGAATGGAAGACATAATTCCCACTGTTGAGGACTTTATATTCTCACTTAGGAATGAGGGGAAAGACTCATACAAAGAAACAAGTGCAGATTAGCATGAAGAATGTGAAAAAAGTGTCATAAACGTACCTAAGGAGTAGATTCTGTAACAGTAGTGATGTGTTATTTTAACTCATTTGAAAAACTTCCTGAAAAAAGTATTGACCTGGGAATCAAAAGAATTTAATAATAATTAGATGCTTTTAAATTGAGGGTCCCCTGTGTATCATGTATGTTACATATGGTATATGCTCTAACCCTCATAATACCCTGTTATGGACTGAGTTTTGTCTTCCCAAAATTCATATGTTGAAACCCTGACCCCCAATGTGACTGTATTTGGAGATAGGGCCTTTAAGGAGGTAATTAAGGTTAAAAGAGGTCATAAGGGTGGGGCTCTAATCCAACAGGACTGGTGTCCCTATGAGAAGAGGAAGAGACACCAGGGATGCGCACACAGAGGAAAGGCCATGTGAAGACACAGTGAGAAGGCGGCCATCTACAAGCCAAGGAGAGAGGCCTCAGGAGAAACCAGCCTTGAAGCACCTTGATCTTGGACTTTTAGGCTCCAGAACTGTGAGAAAATGAGTTTCTGTTGTTTAGGCCACCCAGTCTGTGGTATTTTGTTATGGCAGCCTGAGCAAACTAATACACATCTGTTCAAGGAAGGAAATAGGATCTCCACTTTTCAGATAAAGAGAACAAGGTTCAGAGAGGCAAAGAAACTTTCCCAAGTTCCTGGAGACAGGAAGTGGTGACACCAGAAGTCAAATCTAGTCTGTCTCACGCTGAGGCTATTGCTTTTTTCACTGCACTCTCCTTTGGTTGCGTTCTGGCACTGCCACAGCTGAAGTGCCACAAAGGCAAGAATCATGTCTAATTTGCCTACTATTGTGTCCCTGTGGCCTACTACAGCACCAGTCACAGCACTCAAGTGTTTGTTGACTGAATACCTTTGCCCTAAAGAGCTTTATGATTTGATTTAGATAAGAACCCAAGCAAATATATAACCCATATCAAACCATTGTTATGGTGGAGGTTTTTGGAACAGTAATTCTGGGAAGGGAATGTTCAGGGTGGGCTGGAACAGAAGGGAAGTTTCCAGGAGGTAGATAGAACTCCAGCTGGACCTGAACTCTCAAGACACCAGGAAAAATAGTCACCATCAGGGTCCAGTGGCTTACTTATTTGTATTTTATTTTTTTTGGTGAGGAAGATTGGCCCTGAGCTAACATCTGTGCCCATCCTCCTCTATTTTGTATGTGAGACGCCGCCACAGCATGGGTTGATGAGCAGTATGTAGGTCTGCACCTGGGATCCAAACCCACTAACTCTGGGCTGCCAAAGCAGAGCACATGAACTTAACCACTACACCACTGGGGTGGCCCCCCATCTTTTGTATTTTAAGTCATTCTTTGAATACTTTACAGAAGTGAAAATAAAGGGATAGTGAAAAACAACTATATTAGAAATTTTAATAAGAATTCAAACATAGCAAACCTCTTTGTATCAAGTAAATTTTGAGGGACAAACATCATCAAACATGAAACAATGCTACCACGTGTCCTTTTAGCAAAATGGGGTGGGCTCGGTTTTTGTCACAAATTATTGCATGAAGAAGTCCTTCCTATGACTGACTAACTGGATGAAAATACCATGCTCCCTTTTTGTCCTTAAAAATACGTTGTTCACACATTGATTCTTAAATTTGAGAAAAATCATTAGGAGACTGTCATTTGAGGACTTGCAGTCTGAGATTTCACTTATAGAATAAATTTTACCATCATTATTAGAGTCTAGAGTGCTGTTGTCTGTCTCTTTTCTTTTCATCTTCTAGTTTGTCTAATAATTTGAAATGTCTTCCTTTGTCTATTTTCTTTTCTTTGCCTTTAAGGGTAGAAAATGAAAAATTCTGAATTGTCATTTGTGTTCAATGAAGGCTAAAAGCAGACTGCAAAGATAGTGTCTACTGCCTTCTTGAAAAATGATGTATTTCTTTTGGCAATAAGAAAAATGAAGGATGATGGTTGCTTCACTATTGCATCCTCTTTCTAGACAACGTCATCATTATTCCATTTTAAAATTATTTTTGTCTTTTTTTAGCATAGTTGGGAACAATCGATGAGTAATGATGAGGAGCGAAGAGTAACAACAATTTTCAGGTAATGGAACAGTATCATATTTCAAGACATAGGAAAAATAAGATCATTAAGATCCTGCATTGTATTTTAGACACATTGCCTTTAGATATTTATTGAATTAAAAAATATGTAAATTCTCTTTTTGGTTTTTGGAAGACCTCTAAGGAAGAAGAAAGTCACAAAATATTGACCCTTATAAATAGTTAGAACTCAAAAAAAAAAAGGATTTGGACAAGTGGATAAGGACAGACAGACACCCTAGCTGTGTGGGGCAGGGTTGGCAGACAGATCCAGCGGGGAGAGGCAACACCACATTGTGCATATGGGAGTCAGTGTGTAGATTAGATTTGTCACAGCTGACATCTCGTCGGGAGGTAGGGGCATCAGGTTGGAGGTCTGATGATGGCCGCCATCTGTGCGAGCAATGTGGACTCTCTTTTGTAAGGCAAGGCACAGTAACTCCGAAAGGTTTTGAGCAGGGGTGCCATGATGCATGCAATCATTTTTCGGGTTCTTTTCTACTATGATTGTGAAGCTTTATTCCCAAGGAAAAAATTTAGCTTTTAACGTGTAATAAAAATCATACATAAGAATCTTAACATTCAATTCAGAGCATTATGCATTTATTTTCAAGTACTTCAATAATTATGACATTCTTTTACACAAATTAAAAACCCACATGCTGTCTTCAAAGCCAGTTAAAACTGTACACATATTAACAAATGAACTACTTAGTTAAACCCCATTTCATTGAGAATTTGCACGCCTCCACAAGCCTCGAATATTTTAGGTACCACGCTGGTTTGCACTAGGGGATGTGATGAAAAATACTAGACTTCTCAGTCCGGAAAGGTGAAGTTTAAGAGTGAATGTGATTGTCAGTTCTGAAATGGTGAGTGCAGTAGGTAAATTGAACACACATTTTTTTTTCAAATTCTGGAAGAGTTTCATAGGGAAGCAGCTTATGGAACCATTATCCCAAGAAGTGCTGGTGTCTGAACAAGTAATATCAAAGATTAAGATAAATGTGGAGATGACAGTCATAATTGGTTATTAAAGAAGACTGAGTGCATTGAGCGGCCCTCCCCTACAGGCTGCTGTCAGGGCCATGCATTTCCAGCTGCTTAGGCAGAGTCACACCTAGTGTGGCCCTCCTTACATCCTCAGGGTGCACGGAGAGGAGCATCTTGTTTTCAGAACACATCCTCACAGACTATTTTTTTTTAACGAAACAATCATTTATTGTTGACTGGGCTGAGGAGGAGGCTCTCGTTGGGGCCTCTCATGAGGTTGTGATCAGATAGTGACTGGAGCTGGAGTCACCTCAAAGGCTGTCTGTTGATGCTGTTTGTTTGTTAGGATCTGAATTCGGGCTGAGGACTGAAAACCCTACACTTGGCCTCTCCATTGTTGCCTGGGCTTCGTCACATCATGGCGGCTGGGATTGAAGACTAAGCAACCCGAGAGAGAGAGCCAGGCTAAAGCACCTTGTATAACCTAAACTTGGGAGCTACACAGTGTCCCTTCTGCTGTGTTCTCTTTATTAGTATTGAGTCCCTATGTCCAGCCCAATTCAAGGGTAGGGGAATTAGATTCTACCTCTTAATGAGAGGCCCAGTGATGTTTAAAAAATAATGCTGGTTATCACTGCCATACATCGATAATAATTATACCTAAGATCTCTCCCTTGCCAATCAATCAATCATTCATTCAGCAAATATTTATTGTGTTGGGCATTATGTCCATACTTGACACCTGAATAGGGCTTTATAGCTTTAAAACACCTTCATATCCATTATTTTACTTGATATTCTCAACAACCATGTACAATAGGCTGAGTGTGTTTCATTACTTCCATTTTTCAGATAAAGTAATAAGAGACTAAGGAACTCATCCAAAGTCCCTGAGCTGGGGCCTGGCCCAGAGGTCATTCAAACCTGAGTCTGAACTGGGACCGTGTTCTTTCCATTCACCACCCAGAGAGTTTCTCTCTTTCAACAGGTCCAAGACTGGGGAGACGGATAGACAGCCAGACAGACTTGCTCTAAAGTCACGTGGGCTGTAAGGGTGGTGCTACTAATTATACTGTTATCATAGGTATAAATCAGAACTGTACCAGTAAACTGGACATATGGTCACCCTACTCACCAACGGTCAAGCTTCATTGGCACCCAAGTGTCTTATGTTTTTCCACCAAATCATGCCTTAATTTTTAAACTTCCCATCTCTTTAAGCAAAACAAGTAAATGCAAAGAGAGCCATCAGTATAGGAAGGATCCAAAATGTCCCGGAATAAGGCAGGAGGGCATCTATGCACTTACATGCAATTGCTCAACCAGCTCCCGGAACTTGGCTCATACCATGTGAACTGAGGCCCCAGGACGGGTTTGGGTTGAAGGGCAGAGGCCTGTGAGGAGATATCAGCTGTCCTAACATCTCTTCTGCTGTGCTGTATCACCAGTTGTGGAGGCAGGAAGACCACATTCTAGAGAATAGAGTTGAGGGTACAAGGGGTAGGCTGGGTAGAGGATGAGGAAAGAAAGACTGCTGTGAATTGGTGATCTCAGCTCAAGCCTAGAATTAGGATAGATAAGTCAGAGATGAACAAAATCAAGGGCAGGGTGGTTGCCAATTGAGTGTGGGTGTAGCATAGGCTGGGGTGGGGCTGCTTGCAGATTGAGTTCTCCAGAAGGAGATGCTGAGAAGGAGCCTGGGGTGCAAGATGTTTGTTAGGGATCAGCATCTGTGAAAGGAAGGGGAAGGAATCAAGATTGGATAGAGGAAGAAGTCACAGTGTGATGCAGGCCCAATAAAACCCTGGCCAGCCCAGGGGGGAGTTCTGGGGTGAATATTGCCCATCAGCGTTGCCCCTGTTGGACAGAAATGGCTGGGCCTTTATACTCGCCTCACTCGGTCAGTGGATGCAGGCTGCCCAGGGAAGGGTGTGACCTTAAGTGGCACAGACTCTAACGGTTGAGGCAGACCCTGAAGGAGCCGAGAGCTGGTGGCTGTGTGCTGACTATGCTTCCCACAGCTGGGCCACAGTCCTTCCTTAAAGGGGATCTGCATGGTGCATCTCCACCCCAGGCTGTTACAGGCGGAACAGAAAATTGGAAGAAAATTTCTATTTTAAATTAGGTGTGGTCTCAGATTTAAGGCACCCAGACCTGGTGCAGATTCTGCTACTAATCACTTGTGCGACCCTGGGCATGTCTTTTCCTCTCCCTGGGACTCACCACTCTCTCCTGTAAAAGAGAGAGTGGAGTTAGAGTTGGAGCCAGCCTCCAAGGTACTTCCTGGCTCACAAAGTTAGCTGGGCTGGGCAGAATTTTCTCCTCTGAGAGTGGGTTGAATGAAGCATTCTTGTTCTTGGTTGGGGGTGTTTGTCACAGGCTGTTCAAAGTAAACTAGAATACCCCCCGGAGAATAGCGTTTTAAATGGAACTACAGAAGAATTTATTGTGACTGTTAAGTGGCTAAAGAACAGAGAATCCCTAGGGAGTGATCGGATGCCACTTGTCACACTTGGGAAAGATTTAGCCTTTCCACTAATGAGAAAGAGTGTGTAGAGTTGTGGTTAATAACTGCCGTGTGCCATACTGAGCATCTATGGAGAATGTTTTTGTGTCTTTCTTGTTCTTTGGATTTTACTTTCTTCCTGAAAACCCTTCACTGACCTCTTTTGTGTCTTGTAAGCATCAACCTAAAATTGCACATTTGATGTGGAAGGTTTTTTGCAACTAATGGATTATCTGTAGCTTTCCATTATTCTTATCTCCTGTTCCCAAGGTAATTAAAAGATGGCTGCACCACTGAGTGATTTCAAGCGCTTCATCCAGTTATCTACAGTATTTATCTCTCTCTGTGTTGCTGAATATCCATCCTCTTTTCTCTAGTTGAAGAAATCTTGACACCTTCCCTGGTTCTGGCAGATTGCTGGTAGGAAGGAGGGCAGGTCATCCCGGGACCTGTGAGTCCTCCAGGCTGTCAGGTTTAAGTAAGGTTGAGGTGAGAGCCCTGGTTGGCCTCTGAGAACATTCAGCGCCCTGATGCCCCTGAGAACCAGTGGAAGATAAAGGGGAAATTCGAGACTTGGGGAGGTGGAAGCCTCTGCAGCATGCAGAATTCTGTGGAGGAGAGGTGCAGGGAGCTGTGATTCCTGCCAGGTGGGGAGAGGAGAAGGGGTCCCTCTGGGCAGAGGGGCCACTTCTAGTGCTGTCAGTCTTCCAAGGCGAGAGGAGGATAGTGGACCCAAACTGGGGACGTGTCCAGTTGATGACGGTCATCTGTGTGCTAATCCCAGGTTCCTTAGAGGTGAGTTCCAGGCTGGATTTTGAAGAATGTGAGGAATGTAGATGGATGGAGGGGAGTAGGGCAAATGACCTAAGAAAACACCAGCGGCAGGACTCAGCCAGAAAATGGAACTTGGTTGGCAGCAGGGCCCAAGTAGGGAAAGGATGCAGATGAAATAGGATGTCTGTTAGTCATGAGAAGTCCTTCCTCTCCATTTTCTGCCTGGAATCTGAGAGTTTGAACTGGGAACCAGTTCAGGTTCTTGAGCCAATGGGAAAATGCATTTGGAGCATGGTTCTGGTAGCCTCTTGGGAAGGGATCGCAGTGTGGAAGAGACTGGATGGTAGGGGGCGGCACCCCGAGGGAGACTGGTGTAGCCCAGATATGAGAGAAGGGAAGGGAAAGTGGTGTGGAAACTCTAAAGTGCTACCCAAACATGCCCCCTTGCTTAATGTCATAAATACCTTCCAGAAAGCTGGACCTCACACCCCGGTAGTCTCTCAGAGAGCTCCACAGTGCACCACGCCCAGTTTCACTGCCCTGCTCCTCACTGAGCCCTTTAATAATGTGAACTTGAACTATATTATAAGAGCTTCCTACCGGGGCTTCCTGCCTCAACTCTTCTCCTTCTGACTACGACCGCTTCACTGCTTCCGGAGCAGTCTTACTAGCACACAGCTATGATCATCTCCTCTGGGTGAAAAACTCTCCAAATCCCCCGAACCCCTCCAAGAGTGGCCAATTTCCTTAGCACACTCTAAGCCCTTCAGCTTGCTTTTTTATTCTTATGTCCTGTATCCTCTCTCCCCCGATGTTATAGAAAGTCATAATTTTAATTTTGCTGCTTCTGTCTCTTTATTTATAACTTGTCTTCTGATTAGAACTCCCTCCTTTTTCCTCCTTCCCCCCATAACCTTATCTGTAGATCTATTACCATTCCTAAGGCCTAGTTCTGATGCCACTTTGTTCAAAAAGCTTACCAAGACTTCTCTGAGCAGAATCCATCTTTTTCTCTTCTCTGCTGCCATAGCACTATTATTGCATGTAAACTAGTTTCCCTTGTTTATTGGTTCTTTTTCTGTCTTCCCTGTGAACCGCTGGTAATTGAGGGCAGGGATGGTGTCTGATTGATCGGTACACGCCACACGGTACCTCAGCACTCAGAGACAAATTGTTATAACCGTAACTACTCTCTGCCTTGAACCTTGGGCATCATTTATTCTCTTCCTACATGCTACTACTCTTGGGCAACAGGATCCCTTCCCCAAAGGGGATTTTGATTCTCTGTAGGGCCAATGCTATTCTCCTTCCATGTGTTCCTCTGTTTGGTGTAATAACAGTTAATATCATCAGTGCCTTTCCTGTAGCAGGAGCCCATGCTCTCACAGGAGCTTCATTTTCACTGTCCTGAGACTCAGCATGGTAACTCACCAGGTCAGAAGGGCTGAATCATTGGGTATCCCCATTTTGCAGATGTTAAAAATGGAGCTCAATAACTGCTTCTCAAGGGGCATTAAGGATAAAAATAAAATCACTGGCAAACAAGAACTTTATAAAGACAAGTTTAAACCTCAAGATAAAACATTTAGATGATCCTTTGCTTGTGATTTGCTTTTTGGATGTTGTTGAAAATATCAGTTCACCTCCATTTATCATCTATAATATTAGAACTAAGGGTCCTCAGGAATATTTGTCTGACCCCCCCTGGAGAGTGTGAGGGGTGGACAGAAGTTAAGTGACTGGTCCAAGGTCACACAGCTAGTGGGTGCCACATAGTATATATGATATAGCATTCGCCAAAATATAGAGAGAAGAGGAAGTTCTGCTTGAAGCTAGGGATGCTGAGGGCAAGGGGATTTCCTTCCTGAACAGATAGACTTGACATCTTCTCAACACATTGTGAAGTTGACTGCCAGGGCCATGGCCATTTACTGACTGGATCACCTGGGCTATTGACTAGATCAGTTACCCATACTTCTTTCCAAAATGACACAAGTAACTATCTTAGACTCTGCTCGCACTGCAGCCAGCTCATGAACACTGCCACCATGGACAAGAACACTGTGGAAAGGCACGGCCGGGAGGGCACAAACTCGCCTGTTGGGCCTGCTTAAAGAGTTGTTGAGGAGGTTAAAAGAGATAATAGCTGCAAAATGCACTCCACAGCTCCTGACACAGAGTAATATCACCCACTGATATGTTTATTCATGCCACGTCCCAGAACTGCAATATGAACTACTTGTATATAATCTCAGAATATGCAGCTGGAAGAAACTTTCAAGATCTTCTAGTTTATCCTTTTCATTGAGCAATTCCTGACAGGTGGTCGAGACTAGAGTTTTGCTACCCACTGAATCAGACCTATTGCATTTTAATAGGATTTTTAAAAATAGGAGATCCTGTTAAACTAATCTATATACCCCTTAAGTATCCCTGGGGCAGGGGTGCTAATTACTCCCCCGTTGCTTGGCTTTGTTGGCTCTTCCTTATGCTGAGTCGAAGTCTTCCGCTAGCAACATGCACCCCTTGGTTGGGATTTGGCCTTTTGGTGCAACACAAAGAATGCCTTTCCTGCTTTCTCAAGGGCAATATTTCAGTTATTTCAAGACAACCATCGTTTCTCCCCTGAGTCATCTTTCTGCTTAAAGGAGCCCAATTCCTTCAGCTGTTCATTGTGACCTGTGACTTCCTGAGCTTTCACAATCTTGCTTCCCTGCCATTGGACAATTTTCAGGTCTAAAATTAATGCAGAGCCTCCTTCCTAAAAGGATTAGATGTGGTTTATGACAACAGCAGCAAAAATGCAGCAAGGTTTGGCTTTATTCCTAACAGAAAAGGGAAATTAGGATCAGGAAAAATGAAGAAAGAAATATGATAAGTCTAAGAGTTAATGAAGTTGATGTAATCCAGCGTAGAATTTGGCTCTGAGCATCTGAACAGCAAAAGTGAAAAGAAAAGGATAATAAGTTATGGGTATTTATTGTTAAAAGAGAGGAACGCATACAAGACTCTCTTGTTTTTTCTTGTCTCTAAGCTTCTCATGCAAGCCTTTTTTTCTAAATAAATTTTTTATTTTGGAAGAATTTTAGATTTACAAAAAATTGGAAAGTAGCACAGTGTTCCTGCAGACTCCTCACTCAATTTCCCCTAATGTTAACATCCTACACAACCATGGTACATTTACCAAAACTAAGGAATTAACATTGGTACATAACTATTAATTAAACTCCAGACTTTATTTGGATTTCACCAGTTTTCCCACTAATATCCTTTTTCTGCTCCAAGATTCAGTCCTGGGTACCACATTGAATTTGGTAGTCTGGTCTCCCTTGTTTCTTCTGGTTTGTGAGTTTCTCAGGCTTTCCTCTACACAGGGTTGTTATTGTTGTTGTCCTTGTTATCAGGAAAGCTGCATAATTTCCTTAATAACAAGATTTTTAACAAAAGCAGAATCACATTTCATGTACCATCTCTTGTAGTGATGCTCAATAAAAGTTGATGTTAAAACATCTAAGTGCACTTCAGTGAAGATGATTCTGTAGCTCAGGCTAATGGGGGTCAAGTATGAAGCCTTTGGTGGTTTAACCTGAACAATAGGTAGGATTGCAGTTAGAAGTGGATGACCCTAGGCCCTTCTTAAACATCACTTTTCTTAGCAAGGCTTTCTAAAGAGCCAGAGTAGGTGGTTCAAGGTTATATTCTCTAACAATGACCTGCAGTGGTGGTATCTATATTGCTGATTAAGGACAAACTCTCATCTTTTAGGAAACTAGGTGATCATATGTGGCTCTTTGTTGTGCTGGTATAAAATCTATCTTCTTGGTTAAGTTTTAAAATTTGTTCTATGTGGCTTTTCTCCCTCCCTCCCTCCCTCCCTCCCTTCCTTCCTTCCTTCCCTCCTCTGTCTCTCTTCCTCCTTCCCTCTCTCCCTTCTTTCCTCTCCTTTCCTTCAAACTTAAGAATGGATCTTCTCTTCAAAAGTTTTTTTCCAGCTGTTTTCACCTGAGTGTGAGTGAATGAGAACTGATGCCAGTGTAGTACCCTATAGGAAATCATATGGTGGTGATGTGGCAGTTGTGGTGGTTGTTAATCAGGCCAGATAAAAAGGGATTGCCAGAAGAATGCACGGTAATGGACCGGAAAAAGTGGAATATGCAGAGAGAAACTGACACTGATCTAGTTGAAAGAATCCTTCTGGCAAAGCAGCCGGGTCTTCTGCCAGCATGAGGATCATTCACTGCTGATGGTACACATTAGCCTACTTCACATGGTTGTTATAGAGTTTTGTGACCTTGGCAATAAGAAGGAATTCTTCTGGTCTAGATGAACAAGAGTTTCAAGTATCAGATAATCAGTGTGGTATTGTTTTACCAAAGATATCCATATACAGAAACCTGAGTAACATTCTAATCTCAAATGGCTCTTGAAATTCAATATTACATGTAAAATAATGGAAAATTCTTTATCATGTGAATTGCACATTAAATACTTTGATTTAATTCATTAAGTAATTTTCTTAGTCCTTTGGGTCTGCTATAACAGAGTACCATAGACTGGGTGGCTTATACACAACAGAAATTTATTTCTCACTGTTCTGGAGGCTGGAAGTCCAAGATCAAGGAGCCAGCAGATTTGGTGTCTGGTGAGAGCTGGTTACCCGATTTGTAGATGACAATCTTCTCACTGCATCTTCAGATGGCAGAAAGGGCAAGGGAGTTCTGTGGGGTCTCTTTTATAAGGGCACTAATTCGACTCACGAGGGCTCCACCCTCATGACCTAGTCGTCTCCCAAAGGACCTACCTCCTAATATCATCACACTGGGGATCAGGTTTCAAATATATGAATTTTTGGGGGGATACAAACATTCAATCTATAGTAGTAATCATGGAACATTTGTGGGTGGATTGTAAAAAGAGTAGAAATTTTAGCTTAGTTGGAAACTATGGCATATTTTCAATTTTTGTGGACTTGCCATGTGGCTGGTACGATGCCAGGCACTGGGGATACATAAACAAATAAGACATTTATTTTCACCTTGAGGAGCTAACAGCTTAGAGGGAGACAACACAACAGAAGTTCAATATAATATGTGGTAAACATTATGAGAGAGGCATTCACAAAGTGCTATGGGAGTATTGATAAGGAATATTCAACCCAACCTGTGGGTTTAGGGACAGCTTCTTGGAGGAAATGACACCTGAGCCAATCTTGAGATAAAAAAAAATTTGGAAGTGGAAGGTGGCAGCATCACAAGAGTGCACAGGGATGCAACCACAGTTTTGGAACTACAAGCAGTTCTATCCTATTCAGGTGTAAAATGTGCATCTGTGAGTGGTCGAATAAAACTAGTAAACAGCACCATGGATCTTGCACTTTGTCTTCCTTCGGCCACTGGAGAACCATGAAGTGTTCTCATCAGGGTATGATGTTTGTATGTTTTATATAAATCTCTCTGGAGACCATTTGAAGGATGAATTCAATGGAAGATAGACTGGATACTGGGGACTCTGGAAAGGCGTTGGCTGTAGTGCACTTTTATGACCCCCTGCCCCTTTCTCTCTGCTGGGATCATCAACCAGTAAGTAAGTGCTGGAACCTGGAGGGGAATCCCAAACACGTCTGGAGCTTTGAGTGTGAGACAAATGTGGGTATGGGCCGGTAGCAGGTTGCATTGGTGCACCATTATTTGCAACACCAAGGGAAAACCCTAGGACCTGGGAGGAAGACAGACTTTCTGGCTAAGTCTAAGGCAGAGCCCACTGATCCAAAGGGTGTGGACTGCTGGCTCCATCGGTCCTGGTCTTCCTCAAGGGGAACGTCCTCGCTGTGTTGAACTGTTCTCTTTCTGTGTGGTTGAGAGAGGACCATTCCTCTTGTAGTTCCCGAGAACTTGGGTGCCTCCCCAGGTGCTTCAGTCAAGAGGTGCCAGGCCATTCGGCTCTGACCTACAGAAGAAGCAGTTCCTTCCCAAGCAGCCAGTTCCCCTCTACCTGCAAAAGCCCAACATCCTGACTCGCTTTCAGTGATGCAAGTAGGCGAAGAAAGCCCCTAAGTCATTAAGGGGCTCAGTAGCTTGAAGGCAAACAAAACCAGACTAGGGAGTTCTGATTTAGATGTAGGAAGAAACGAGAGATTTAAAAAAAATTATACAAATCTTACAGAGATATTAGACTATATTGCAAAGAAGTTGTCAAAGAGCAAAACAGAAGTTTCTGGAAATACAAAATTATTTCTAAATTTAAAAAGGTGAACAGAATACGTGAAAAAAATGGAACAAACGTGATTGATTTCGTCATCTGGAAGATCAAAGGGGCCCCAGATCTATAGATGATTGTGATCCCTGCTAAGCTATCAAGTGATTCACAGGTATTTTCAAAAGAAAAAACAATGGAGTCATATTATTCATATGCACTCTACAGATTTATAAGCCCAATTACAATTTCAACTGAAATCTTGCTACATTATTGTTTATTTTCCCAAAGGTCGTGCATGTATTGCATTTTTGCAATGCCGTCTCCTGTAACATTTCAGTGAACAGAATTCAGTTCTTCTAGGCTGATGTATTTACATGTTATTTACATTTGTTGGATTTCGCATTCATCATAGTTACTTTTGTATTGTAATGTCTAGAAAACCAGTGAAGTGAACAGGAGAACATTTTATATCAAAGCCTATTGGAAACAGTGAAAGCAACATTTAAGGGAATATTTATAGCTTAAAATGTGTTGTAATATTTCCCTAATTTACAAAGAAGGATAGATGGCTTGGAAATGGTTCATTGAAGCATAAAAATAGAGGTGAAAACAATAAAGTAAATGCTACAACTCAAATGTAGATTGTGACTCTATGTGCTGTAACCAGTAAAACTGTACAATTTGTCGAAAGAGGAGTGCAAATAAGAAGTATGGTAATAAATTAGAAATTGGATTTTGTTGGACAGGTAATCCATTTTCCCCCAGTCCCTAATACATTGTCTGCTATGAAACTTTGTCGAATAGTGATACAGAGCCATCAAAGTTCTTGTAAATGGAGCACAGAGACCTCATTAGCAAACCTTCAACTGACTAATTTTGTTGTTAAAGGCAGAAGAGACCAAAACTAGAGGCATCATTCAGAATTGCAGTCCTCAAAGCAAAAGGAGGTTATTAGTTACATTACTGAAGAGAAGCTTGTGAAACCAGCCAAAAGCTGATTGTAAATATGTTTGGAGAGAAAGCATAACAAGTTATTGAAATGTTCATTTAAAAAATGATGCTATTGGGGCCGGCCCGGTGGCGCAAGCGGTTAAGTGCGCGCGCTCCGCTGCGGCGGCCCGGGGTTCGCTGGTTCGGATCCCGGGCGCGCACCGACGCACTGCTTGGTAAGCCATGCTGTGGCGGCGTCCCATATAAAGTGGAGGAAGATAGGCACAGATGTTAGCCCAGGGCCGTCTTCCTCAGCAAAAAAAAAAAAGAGGAGGATTGGCGGATGTTAGCTCAGGGCTGATCTCCTCACAAAAAAAAAAAAAAAAAAAAAAATGATGCTATTAAAAAAACGATGCTGTCGGATATCACAGGCAATATGCAAGAGCAGTAACCACTGTGTATGGTTGAGGGAGACTGCTGACATAGAGTATGAAATAGCTCTTGGTATACGTGTGATACATACATGAGGGAGAAGAGCTTAGAGACTTTTTGTCTTGTTTATCACTAAATAAGCATATGCTGCAGAAGACATTTTTCATTTCATTGCTAATTAGTTCATGAGTGATGGTGTAGACTGGAAAACAGGTGTTAGGATCTTCTCTGAATCTACCTAGCTGTGTATAAAGCAAGGAGGGGCATTCATTGCTCTGCAATGAAAAGAGGTTGCTCTGTGATGTTAATCCACACACTGCTCTACTCACTGAGAACAACTGGAGGCCAACACCATGCATCCTGTGTTAATCATGTCTTTTATTGTCTATATTCTGATGCTTTGACATCCGGGGCCTTGCTGACCCTGGAGGGACTGCCCCTCCCAGGGTTAGCTAAATCCGAGAGAGTAGAGGGAAATCACCTGAATTGCCTTTCTTATGCAAACCAACCAATCCAGAGCCCACACTCCCAACCACCTTCTTTATCAGGCTATCAGACTCCAGGCCACTTTCCATCTGTGCTAACAACTCCAGGACCAGGCACCAGACAACTAGGGGCAGCCCCTACGCCCCAGAGCCTGCTGAAATTATTCAAACTAGCCAATGCTAAGCCACTTTACCTTGCCTCACCTGTTCCTTCCCATGGAAACAACAATAAAGGCTCTTGCCCATGTTTCTCACGTTCTCCCTCTGCCTCATGACCAACCCCGGTGCTTCCTCATGTGGCCTCCCCCATGGCGTGGTGTGCCCCCACCTCTTGGGATCTGTCTAACAGTCTATCTTTTCAATGGAAATCTTCTCCTGATCTGTTGGCCTCACCGTACCTGAATACTAATACAGCCTACATTTTCAAATACATCCTGATCTTGATTCAAGGTTAATAGAAATAGTGAAAACTGTGAATCCAATTGAATTATACCCACGGGGGGCATTTCTTTTTAGTGTGCGATGTCAAGAAATGGGCACCTAGTACAGGACTTTTTTCACACAGAAGGACCTTAGCTGTCAGAGAGAAAGCAGCTCTCAAGGGTTTTGAAATCAGGAATGAAATGAAAACATTTCTTCATGACACTGATAATGTCATAAACTCCATTTTCAAGACTTCAAGTGTTTTGCTCAACTGTGTATCTCAGCAATGTGTTTATTGTCTTTAGAGCCTGAGCCTACTGCCTCAGGGCTGAATGATCGTGAATTTTAATACTGAGGATAAGAGACCAGAATTTCTCTATGGTGCAAATAGCTCAGTTGCAGAAAGTTTGTCTTTTCTCCAGCACTTGCTGATTTTCTTCTCAGGGAGAAAGAAATCAATGATGTATTATTGGGCATATTTTAAAATTACCTTCAAGGGCTGTAATGGAGCATGAAAAGCTACTTTCCAAAGAGTAGATTAGGAATCCATTCAGCACCAATTCCCAAGCTGGGAGTCATTCCTCCAGCTTTTGAGTCTGATACGCTTATTGACTTAGCATCTGATGGAGAGCTGAAAGAAGTCTTCGGTGAGTCATCTCTCCATGATTTCCGTGTCCCTGTTCAACCCAAATATCTAGCACTATCTGACAGAGCCCAACTCTCAATAACTTATAATTGAGCCTTAGAATTCTATAATTAGTTAGAAATAGACGAAGCCAGTTAGATGTGGAATCTGGTGACACAACTATGTCATCAAACCAGAGAATGAAAAGATTTCAAACTGTCATTCCTTTCAATAGAACTGAAATGAGCTGTATAGATTTTAAATGTTTTTATTTTTAGTATTAAAATTATGATGACTCTCGTTAGAAATGACCTAAAAGTTGACCCATTAAGTAGTCTGTGGATGCCCAAAGTCAGAGAAATTCTGGTTTAATGTAACAGCTCTTCTTAAAGAATTGCCTTTCCTTTCCCTACTGGGTCAAATACGTTTCCTTATTCCTTTAGGATCATTTGTCTCTCAAAAAGGTCTGTATTAGGGTTCTCCAGAGAAACAGAACAAATAGGATATATATATAATATAAACTGTATAAAAATATAAATATATATATATAATTTATTATAAGGAATTGGCTCACATGATTAGGAGGCTATGTCCCAAGATCTGTAGTCCGAAGGCTTGAGAACCAGGAGAGTCAATGGTGTAAGTTCCAGGCCAAGTCTCAAGTCAGGAGAAGATTGATGACCCAGCTCAAAGACCATCAGGTGGAAAAAGAGCAAAGTTTGTCTTGTTCAGCCTTTTGTTCTATTCAGGCCCTCAGTGATTGTGTGAGACCTACCTACACTGGGGAGTGCAATCTGCTTTATTCAGTCTACTGAGTCAGGTGCTAATCTTGTCCACAAACACCCTCACAGACACACCCAGAATAGTGTTTAGACAAATATCTGGGCACCCTGTGACCCAGTCAAGTTGACTCATGAAATTAACCATCACAGGATCCTCAGTCCTTATGAACGTAAGATTAAGTGAGACCATTCCATTAGTATGCCATACAAGGTACGGATGAAATCTAGCAGAGAATAGAGCTTAAGTTCTCTTTCCAAGAGGCACCACAGCCTATGTGATTCTAGTACTGATAGGCTTCTGGCATGACTGTGCCATCAACCTCCCAGTTGTGCCTAGACCCTAGATATTTCTGGACCTCTCATCCTCAGAAAAGGACTCATATCAAGGTCCTTAATTGCAAGCAACAGTAATTGACTCCGATTGATGTTAGTAGCAAAGTCATTTATTAAAAGGATATTCGGAAGGGAACCCTTGTACACTACTGGTGGGAATGTAAATTGGTGCAGCCACTATGGAAAACAGTATGGAAGTTACTCAAAAAATTAAAAATAGAACTACCATATGGTCCAGCAATTCCATTTCTGGGTATTTATCGGAAGAAAACAAAGTCACTATCTCAAAAAGATATCTGCACTCCCATGTTCAGTGCAGCATTATTTATGATAGTCAAGGCATTGAAACAACCTAAATATTCATTGACAGATGAATGGATAAAGAAGATGTGGAATATATATATAATATATATATTATATATATAATGAAATATTATTCAGCCATAAAAAAGAATGAAGTCTTGCCATTTGTGACAACGTGGATGGACCTCGAGGACATTACACCAAGTGAAATAAGTCAGGTAGAGCAAGACAAATACTGTATGATCTCACTTGTATGTGAAATCTGAAAAAAAAACCCTCAAAACTCTAAACTCATAGATACAGAGAACAGATTGGTGGTTGCCAGATGCAGGGGGTCAGGGGCGGATGATATGGGTGAAGGGGGTCAAAAGGTACAAACTTCCAGTTATAAGATAAATAAGTCCTGGAGACGTAATGTACTGCATGGTGACTATAGCTAATAATACTGTTTTGTGTATCTGAAAATTGCTAAGGGAGTAAATCTTAAAAGTTCTCATCACAAGAAAAAAAATTGCAGCTATGTGAGGTGATGGATGTTTACTAAACTTATGGTGATCATTTTGCAATATATACATATATCAAATCATTATGTTGTACACCTAAAACTAATACAATGTTATATGTCAATTATATCTCCATAAAAAAAGAAAAGAAAATAATAAACTCAATAATAAGATAATCATTCTTAAGAAAAAAAAGACGATATTGGTTAGCTCACAGAAGCACGGGGGAGGAAGGGCTTGGAAAACTAGCCTCGGAGGGTACACAGCCAGGAGTGATGATCAAAATTACTGCTGTAGACCTGGTTCTATCTCTCTGTGACTATCATTGCTGACTCTACTATCAAACACTGCGTCTGTAGGTAGCACCACTGACTTTTTTGACACTAGACAGAGCAATAGCACTACTGCCATGTGGCTCAGGAACTCAATCTCAGTGCAACGCCACTGCCTCCAGACAATTCTCTGTGGTTTTTACTTCTTTGTATAACTACCCACTGGCTCAAAGTCTGGGGCAGGTGCTTCAGATTGGAGGAGTCTAGATTCCGTGCCCATGACTGACCTGCAGGGGAGCCTGAGGAGGTGAATTTTGGGAATTTTCTAAATGCTTCTAAAATGGCGGTTGGGTTTTGCCTTCCACCAGAAATCACAAGATGGGGAATTTTCTGAATATAGTCAATCTAGTGAGGACAATATAGGGTAGTAGTTAAGAGTGTGGACTCCAGGGCCAAACTCTCTGGATACAAATTCAAAGTCTGTCGCTTACCAACTGTATGACTGGTTAAATTATATAACATCCCTGTGACTCAGTTTCCTCATATGTAAAAGGAGGAGAGTTATAGTACCTATCTCGTAGAGTTGCTGTGAGTTACTCTATCTATCAGTTAATTTAGGTAAAGTGTTTGAAACAGTGCCTGATGCAGGATAAGTACTCAATGAATGTTAGCTGTAAAGGTGGGGAGTTCAAATGATGCTTGGCCAAAGAGATGGATAAATGTCCATCAGAGTCCACCAGTTTGGTTGTCCAGTGTCACATACATACACCCTTCTTCCCGTATCTACATTTCTAAATGTAAATTTAAGAGCTCCACGCTCACATTGTGCGGCATAGCACGAAAGAAAATGTATCCATCCCTCCCCTAAAGGCCCGTCAATTACTACAGCTAGTTCCATTATAGGATCTTGGAATAAGAGCCCATTCTTGCAGACCACCTATTGATACATCCTATATAGAGTGATGAGGGAAAGGGAGAGGGACACCAGGGGTAAAATTAGTTAAAATACATAAACGGTTGTTCGACACATCACGAAAGAAGATATGGTGAGATGTTCTTGTCTCTAAACTACTCACAAAGCCATGGTTGATAATTAGGACTTCCTTTCTACAGCACCACCCATTCCTTGTTCTCTTTGTCGTCAGCCAGCAGCTCTGTTGATTGGGTTTGTTGCTCAATAGGATGACTCGAATCTCTGTTCTTGAGATCCTGAGGTCTTGGCCCTGCCTGTGTAGAGTGGCTCTGGCCCTCCATTAACTTGAACCACTGTGCATGTATATTTGTTAGGATGCTTTCGTCTGCAAGTAATAGAAAACCCAATTAAATAGCTTAAAAGAAGATGATATTCCTTCATTCACTCGTTTGAAAAATGTTTATTGAGTGCCAGCTGTATACTAGATACTGATCTAGGTGCTGAGGATTCAGCAGTGAGCAAAATTTCCTGCCCTCATGAAAAATTCTGGTTGGAGGAGGTGGGAAGGAAGACAAAAGCCAACAAACTATATATAGGGTATTAGGTGGTGATAAGTGCCAGGGAGAAAAACAAAGCAGGTTAGAGTAACCATGTGAGGTAGCATTTGCTATTTTTAGTAGGGTAGCCATGGAAGTATTCCTTGGTAAAGTGAAATTTGAGCGGAGACTTGAAGGAGATGAAGGGATGAGTTATGTGGGTTTCTGGGGGAAGGACATCTATTTTCAAATTAAGGTGAGTTAGATTATTCTAACTCTGTTTCTGGAAATAACTAAAAGTGTTTGATTAATTTATTTTTATTTTTTTGTGGAGATATAATTGACATATAACAATACATTAGTTTCAAGTGTATGACATAATGATTCAGGATTTGTTTATATTATAAAATAATCACCACAATAGGCTTAGTTAGCATCCGTCACCATATATAGTTACAAATTTTTTTCTTGAGATGAGAACTTTTAAGTTCTAGGTCTAAGTTTACTCTTCGCAACTTTCAAATATACAATACAGTATTATTAACTATAGTCACCATGCTGTACATTACATCCCCAAGACTTATTTATGTTATAACTGGAAGTTTGTACCTTTGACCCCCCTTCACCCATTTCATCCCGCCCCGCCCCATCTCTGGCAACCACCAATCTGTTTTCTGTATCTATAAATTTGTTTTTTTAGATTCCATATGCATCATATGCAGACAACAATCTGCAGAACAGAAAAGACCCTCTCTCTCTCTCTCAACTTTCTGTTGAAATATAACATGCACAGAGAAGTACACTGTATTAGTTTCCTATTGCTAGAGTATCAAATTACCATACACAAATTTACTGTCTTACAGTTCTGGAGATCCGAAGGCTGAAATGGGGTTTTTGGCGCTAAAATAAAGGTGTTGGCAGGGCTGGTTCCTTCTAGAGGCTCTAGGGGAGAATCCATTCCTTGCGTTTTCCAGCTTCTAGAGCCTCCTGCATTCCTTGGCTCGTGGCCCCTTCCTCTATCTTCAAAGCCAGCAGCATAGCATTTTCAAATCTCTTTACTCTTCTTCCATTGTCACATCTCCTTCTCTGACTCTACCTCTACTGCCTCTCCTACAAGCATCCTACAATTACATCTGTTCCGCCCAGATAATCAAGGACAGTCTGCCACCTCAGGATCCTTAACTTAATCATAACCGCAAAGTGTCTTTGCATGTAAGGTAATATATTCACGGGTTCCAGGGATTAGGATGTGGACATCTTTGAGTAAACCATAACTCTACCTACCACATATGCAAACAAATGAATAGTTCTATGAATTTTCAGAAAGTAAACATTTCCACGTAACCAATTCACAGATCAACAAATGGAACATTATCAGCATCTCAGAAGTCCCCTCATACTCCCTTCCAGGCATAACACCCCTCAAAGGTAACCACTAAACTGACTTTTAATACTTTGAATTAGTTGTGCATGTTTTAAACTTTATAAAACAGAATTATACAGTATGTATTATTTTGTATTTGGCCTCTTTTGCTCAATATTTTGTTTGGGGGATTCATTCATCCACATTGATTCATATAGCAATTGTCTGTTGATGTTCACTGCTGTATAGTATTCCATATAAAGTATTCCACCATTTATTTATCTCTTCCACTGCAGTGTACATCAGTATTGTTTCCAGTTATAGGCTACTACAGAGCACTGCTATGAACCTTCCTATGCATAACATTTGAAATATATGCATATGATACTGGTCAGAATGTAGCTTATTTAATTTTTCTGGAGGGATTTGGCAATATGTAGTAAACACATTAAAATATTAGTTTTTTGTGTGTGTGTGAGAAAGATTAGCCCTGAGCTAACACCTGTGGCCAATCCTCATTATTGCTGGGGAAGTTTGGCCCTCGGCTAACATCCATGCCCGTCTTCCTCTTGCTTTATGTGGGACACCTGCCACAGCATGGCTTGATAAGCGGTACACAGGTCTGTGCCCAGGCTCTGAACCCACGAACCTCGAGCTGCCAGAAGCAGAGTGCGTGAACTCAACCACTATGCCACCAGGCCAGCCCCTAAAATGTTAATTTTTGACTTAGAAGATCTATTTCTAGAAATTAATCCTAAGGAAAAATTTAGGGTTATACACTAATATTTATGTATCAAAATATATTCCTCTCTTCATTTTTTTCAGCAAATATGTATCGAGTGTGTCTACCAGGTACTAAGCTGTTTTCTAAACTCTGAGGATAAAGTGATGAGGTAGACAAACAAGTCTCTACCACTTGATGTTTACATCTCAGTGGATGTTTATCTTGGGATGTATAATATGTATGCATTGCTGTTGTGTATATCCTACAAGTGGAATTGCTGGGTCATAGGGTCCATATATGTTCAGCTTTAGTGGATACAGCCATGCAGTTTTTAAAAGTGGTTGTATCAATTTAAACTCTCCCAGCAGTGTATGACAGTTCCAATTGCTCCACATTCCTGTTAACATTTGAAATTGTCTTTCTTTTCAATTTTTGCTGTTCTTGTGGATATGTAATAGCTGCGTATCTCTTTTTTTTTAAGAGCAAAAAAAAAAAAAAGAACCCTTTCCCGGAAGTCCCCCTCACAGACTTCCTCTCATATGTTATTGGCCGGCTTTTCGTCTCATGCTTATTCCTTTCCTAACCACTGGAAAAGAAAATGGCATTACCGACTGGCTTAAATTAATCAAGATTTACCCTACCGGGGCTGTTGTGTTCTTAGCCCCTCTGAAGCACACAACCACCTGATAATGGAGAGTATTGTGATTCTGTTAGCTGGAAAGAGGAAGGAGTGGCTGTTAGGTAGGCATCCAATAGGACCTGCCATAAATAGCAGTACTTAAGAGACACTCCAGCAAATTTCCTGTGTCCTTCCCTATTCCTCCTACCTCCGTTGTGTAGTAGGAACCCTATTTCCTTTTGATGATTGGGATCAGTCACCCCAACCAACATTGACATCTGCTCCCTTTCTGCCTGTTTTTTTAAGTGGCTTCTGGTGCTTTAAATGGCCAAGTGGAAGTCTCAGCTTTTAATTAAGTGGAACCTCTATTGTGTCTCCTAATGAAAGTATTCCTTCCTTAGGTACTAAGTTGCAAAAGCCCAGAGATGAGGAAACAGAAAGCAAAAACGTTGCTAGCAGGTCTTTAGGTGAGATGCGACATATACACGTGAGATGTGACATTCTTACTGCACCCTGTGTTAGTTGGACCTATATTCTGGCTAAGGGAGAAATGACATTGCATATTTGCCGTTGATACAGAGCATCCTGAAGAACAGAACCCTGACTTCTATCATTCTATATGGTCAGCTTTTTCTGAGTGATAGTTCATGGTGACACCAGTGAATCCCATGAGAATCAGCACAATTGCCTTACCACTTTTGCTATAAACTGAATTCCTCGGTCAGAAGTAATATAGGTAATACTATAATGGTTTATGAAGCATTCAGCAAATCCACAGACATTCTGGTAGAAACACATTGGAAGGGCAGGCAACATCATTGTGCATTTCACTGAGGACAAACTGCTGACACTCCCATGATGGTGTGAGTCCAATGTAATCAACCTGCTGACAAGTGGCTGGTATCCCATTGGAGCCCAGGGTTGGTTGCTCCTCCTGGTCAGTTGGATGCTTAGGAACAGCGGTAGCCTGACCAGCCATAGTGAGGTGGAGATCGTGTTGTTGACCTCATGCATCATCTTCCCCCTGCTGCCGTGGCTGTTTTGTCCATGAGGTCAGAAAGCAAGAACAAAGGTGGCTCGAAAAAGACGCTAATTGTCATCTATAGGGGGTGATATCTAGTTCATCTACTTAGTTCACCTACTTATGTAGAGTTTCCTTGGCAGTTGAGACATTCTGGTAAGTGTTTACAAGGCACACAAATATTTCTGTGTTCTGGCTCCACATAGAAAGGTCCATCCACATGCCTTTTCCCCAAATACAATCAGATGTCACTTAATGACGAGGATACGTTCTAAGAAATGCGTCATTAGGCAATTTCGTCGTTGTGTGAACATCATACAGTATACTTACACAAATCTAGATGATATAGCCTACTACACACCTAGGCCATATAGTACTAATCTTATGGGATCACCATTGTATATATGGTCCATTGTTGCCCGAAACATTGTTATGTGGTGCATGACTGTATCCTTGTCACCAATCCTCCAAACTTGTTCCTTTCAAATCCCTCACTATTCATCTAACCCATTAGTTATTAACAACTGACCACGAATTGATTTATGTTCTTAACTCAGACTACCTCCCCTACAAAGAAAAGTGGATGATGTATTTCCTTCCTCACTGCCTTTTAGGACCACCTCAAACAAGGTGGTAACATTTGGGGGTCTACATCTGGCTGGTGTCAGCTTATTGTACAAAGTCAGGCTTGAATTTACTTTTCCTCAGTCAAGTGGTTATAGGACACTCAGCATGAAACCATGGGTGTGGGTTGGAGAGGAGTGGTCAGGAAATAGGGCCCTGCATGCTGGGAGTATTAGCCACCTGCATGTGGGATTTTAAAAAGTTTCATGGTCTAGTCCTGCGTATGCCTTTCCTCTGATGATACTGGGCTCACTCGACTTTATGGCCAGGTGGTTCAGAGAATGTCTAGTTCATAGGCACTTCAGCTGTCTTTGCCTCCTGGGGCCTCCCTATCAGGTGTTCTATTTCTTAAAAGGAAAATTGTTTTGGACTGAAGAGGTAATATGGCTTCACTCTACAACTTTGGAGCTTCTGCTGAGATTCTCCTTCTTGGGCTTGTGTGGCCCCCACAGAGCATCTCAATCTGGCACAGGCACATGGAACGTCACTTTACACACTGAGTCATGAGGCAGGCCATGTGGCATTGCTGCTTCCACTGAAGTGTGGGCAGCTCTTCCTCTGAGCACTGGGGCTCTAGTATTGCGGCAAATAGCAGGAGAAGTTCAGGATACTATACTGTGTGAGTTTGCATGTAGATTTCAACAAAGTCCCAGAAGAGAGAGAAGAAGTTAGAGGAGAGGTAGAGAAAAGAAAATATGACTCTTTAAAGAGAGAGATTCTTTTCCTGCAACCTGCAATCTACATTAACTGAAATTTCTACAGTTTTGAACCTTGAGAGATTGGGAAAGCCAGCTTCTCTAGCCAAGCTGAAGTTAGTATCAGCAGCAAGTTAGTGGCAAGACTAAAAGTTATTTATCCCCAAATTCGTTTTCCCCCTCCTCTTTAGTAACATGCTACAGAGCACGTTGCTTTCCAGAATAAAGGACTACGTTTTCCAGCCCCCCGTGCAGGTCTGAACCCAGGATTGAGATATGAGAATTTCTAGAAAGGCTGTTTGAAAGGGAGATAATTCAGTTTTATAGGTTCCTTTGTGTCCTTTCTTCTTCTTCTTTCTTCTGTCTGCATTGATGTGTGATGACTGGCACTCCAGTATCCATCTTGGACCTTGAGGCGACCTTGGGCTAAAAGTTAAGTGTGGCAAAGTAGAATGGTAGGAGCTCAGATCCCCAGTGAACACAGCAGAGCTACCATACTATACCTCTGGACTTGTTTTATGTGGGAGAAATATAAACTACCAGTTTAAGCTATTGTTAATTCTTGGTTTTGGTTATTAGAAGCTGAACCCATTTCCTCATTAATATAAGGCCCCATATTCCAATAATCATGAGGCAGAGGCCCTGCTAGGGCAGTGCTTCTCCAACTTGAGCATCACCTGGAGGGCCTGTTAAAACCCAGCTTGCTGGGCCCCACACCCGGAGTTTCAGATTCAGCAGGTCTGGGACGGGGCCTGAAAGCGTGCATTTCTAACAAGTTCCCCGGGGAAGGCTGATGCTCCTGGTCTGAGAACCACAATTTGAGAACCCCTGAGCTAGGGGAATGGGTAGAACATGGAAGGTGTTATGTACAAGGCATGAATTTTTCAGGCTTAAATGTTCTGTTTCAGCAAGATCTTTGATTGAAGTTACTTACATGTGGAATTGATCAGAAACAAATAAATTGGAAGCCTCCAAGTTTTTTTTTGTGTGTGTGAGGAAGATGATTAGCCTTGAGCTAACATCTGTGCCAGTCTTCATCTATTTTGTATGTGGGATGCCTCCACAGCATGGCTGATGAGTAGAGTGGGTCCACGCCTGGGACTTGAACCCAGGACGCTGAAGCAGAGCACGTGGAGCTTTAACCACTGAGCCACAGGGCCTGCTCCCCTCCAAGTTTTTAAAAAGATGATTTTATTGACATATAATTCACAAATCATACAATTCACCCATTTAAAATGTACAATTCAATGGCTTTTAGTATGGCCTACCAAGTTAAAAAATTTTTTTTTATTGTGGTAAAATATACATAACATAAAATTGGTCATTTTAACCATTTTTAAGTGTGCAGTTCAGTGGCATTAAGTACATTCACATTGTTGTGTAACCATCACCACCACCTATCTCCAGAATTTCTTCATCTTCCCAAACTTAAACTCTGTCCCCAGTCAACACTAAGTCCCCACTCCCCCTCCCCGCAGACCCTGGCAGCCCCCATTGTACTTTCTGTCTCTATGAGTTTAACTAATCTAAGTACCTCAAATAAGTGGAATCATATAGTATTTGTCCTTTTGTGACTGGCTATTTCACTTAGCATAATGTCCTCAAAGTTCATGCATGTAGCATGTGTCAGAATTTCCTTTCTTTCTAAGGTTGAATAATATCCTATTGTTTATGTATATACCACATTTTATTTATTCATTCATTTGGACATTTGAGTAATTTCCATCCTTTGGCAATTGTGAATAATGCTGCTATAAACATTGGCCTACCAAGTTTTTAATTTAAACTTTTAAATAGCTAAGATATTCATACAGCTCAAATTTAAGAGAATGGATACACAGTGAAAAGTCTTGCTCCTACCCATGCTCACAGCCACCCGATTCCTTTCCCCATCGGCAACCTTTGTTATCAGTTTCCTGTGTGGCCTTGCAGAGATGTATGACTTGCTTTCTCACACAGATGCACTCACTATCTTATAAGCACTGCTTTGCACCTGTTTTTAAAATTTCACAATGTTTCTTAGAGACCTAGGTCTTAGAGACCTAAATTAAGAGCTTTCTCATTCTTTTTTTCTAGCTGTATAGGATATCATTGTATGGATGTACCAAATGTATTTAACCATTCTTTATTGATTGTCACTTAGGTGGTTTCCAATCCTGTGCTTTAGAAACATAGCTGCAATGAATAATCTTGTAGAAATGTCATTTTATGTGTGTGAATACATTTGTATAATAAATTCCTAGAAGTGGAATTAGTCAAAAGATAGTGTGTGAGTAATGTATATGTATATAGCCAAATGTATATAGATAGATATCTATATATATCTCAGAATTACTCATATGTATATATGAGTAATATATTTAGTCAAATTGCCCTCCATGGAAGTGGTTCCAATTTATGCTCCCATCAGCATATATATGAGAGTGCCTGCCTGCACAGCCTTGCCAACACAGTGTGTGATTAAAGTTTTTGATCTTTCTCAATCTGTTTGGTGAAAAATGGTTTCTGATATCCACAGAAAGACTTGTACAAGAATGAACATAGTAGCCTTACTCATAATAGTAAAAACCACTTGTGTCAATCCTAAAATGGCTGTGAAAGCTGTGCAACTCCCAGAAGGCCATCTTCCTCAGTGCCCACCTCAGAGAGGGCTGTGGATGACAATGGGCAAGGAAGTTTCTCTTGGAGACCAAGACAAGGGGTCACAGAGGCCAATGGACAACGAGGACCATTCCAAGGGCAGAACCAAGGCTTTCTGGGTTAGCCAACCAAGGAACTCACTCTTCTGCCAGCTAGAGTATCTGGACTGTGTTATGGACCAGTGACTGCCTTGTATTTTCCGGTTTCTCCTTTTCTGGAAACTGTTGATTCACTTATCCTATTCTTTCTTTATCACTGTTTATTGGGTGAATTCAACTGGGTGAATTAAATAATGTGTTGTCACCAGACCTTGAGAAGGCACATTTGGGTCTCAGATCCTGGACTTTGAGCTGGATGTGGTAACTGGATCAGATATTGGGATGTTGGCTGGTCTCACGGGTAGACTGTGGCAGACATTGTTGGATCCTTGATAAACATTCACCTCACTTTCTTTTGGCCTTTTCTTACTTGCTTACAGAACCCTCATTTTGTTGGGGGTGGGGATTACCTAACTGCAAGTAATGAGTCATGATGGATTTACTCCAATCCAGAGGCCTTCAGGGCAATGTTTTCTGATAAAAAGAACAGATGCACTGGTACAGTCCGTTCCCTCTTCTTCCTACCTCGATGCAGACAAGATGTCTAGAGCTGCAACAACTACCTTGTCAGAGCCTCCGCTCTAAGATGCAGAAATGTGGGAGACCCATGAATAATTGTTTCCCAGCATCAGTCTGCATTCTTAGTAACTAAGTTGACTCTGGCTAGTTTAAGCAGGAGAAGAAACTTTTTAAAATGATATAAGATACAGCCACTTTAGAGAACTAGATACATGACAATATCTAGTAGACTTGGAAATGCTCAGATGGTACAACTCAGCAATCTATTCCTAGAAATATACCCTCTGGGAACACTTGCACACACACTAGGAGACATGTACAAAAGAGTCTGTAGCAGTATTATTTATATCAGCATAAAATTAGAATAACTTAAATGTCTTTCCATAGAGGAATGTATAAATTTTGGTACATTCATTCAGTGGAATTCCACTGAGTCACAGCAGTAAAAATGAATGAACTAATAGCCACGTGTATCACCCCGGAAGAATTCCATAATCATAATATTGAGTGAAAAAAAGCCAGTTGCAGAAGGATACATATAGTATGACACCATTTATACGAAGTCAAAGAATATACAAGATGATTACCATCTAGTGCTTAGGGTTACATACCTATGTAGTAAAATATTAAAGATGCATGAGGATGATAATATCAATTCAGAGCGGCGTGGTTGCCTCACTGGGGAGAGGTGAGTGGGATGTAACTAATTTTTCAAAGTTTTACTTTTAAGGTTTAGTATCTTTATACCTTTTATGCCTTACATTTTGCTCGCTAAATTAAAATTTTATAAGAAGTGATATTGTCTAGCCCGCTGGAGTGGTAGAGGCATGCAGGTGTGGGCTCAGAGGTCACTGGGCCAGGATCAAGTCATAAAATCCCAGTACATCCCAACACAGAGCTGGTTTGGGGAGGACACCACTGCTGAGCACTGGGCCATCTGTCGCAGCACCAGGACCACTGGCTCTGGACAGAGGCTGCTGCCATTAGCACTGCACCATTCTTACTCTAGGACCTCAATCTTGTTAAACTTCCAGACAGAATCATCTTTGGTCCTTGCTTCTTTGCCTCACCTGCTCCTGTTTCAGAGTCTAGGGAGAGCATGCCTGACTGGCAGAGCTTGGTCTGTGTGGCCATGTTCTAGCTGCAAGAGAGGCTGAGAAGGTGACCCATTGGCATTTTCAGCTTTTATAGTGGGAGGTGGGCCCTGCCTCTCACTAAAATTCATAAGGCTGGGAATTCCTTAAATGTTGGATGGAAGTTCAGATTCTGGATGATCCAAAAGTGACAATATCCACTACAAACCTTCAATAAGCATGGTCAGGTAGAGTTAGTAATGAAAGCATCCTAGGTAGATGAAATAGAAGAAACAAAAACATTGAAGTGGTGTTTTTCTAGAATGTAGAAAAAAAAATAGTAGGAGGCAAAATGTAATAGGCTAAACTTTACCTGGTTATAAAGAGTACTGAAATCTCAATCTCTTTGTGTTTATTTCCTAATTAGTTGTTATTTTTGTTTATGAAACCAAAATGATCACCCCTATTAGACCATAAGCTCCTCAAAGTTAAGGACCATTCCTTACCTTGGAGAGATGCCACGTTTGCTATGGAAAGCCCATGGGCATTCAGGTCAGATTGAACTGGGCTTGAATCCTGGGTCTACTACTGTTTAGCTAAACAATGGTGGCTATGTTGGGCAGCCTCTCTGAGACTTGGTGTCTTCATGAGTAAAATGGAGATTGCACCCACTTTTCTGTGTGGTAAATATTATATTCAAGATAAATAAGGTTAGAGAGTAGATAGTGAGTAAATATTTCCTTCCTTCCTTTCCCTTTAGGTCCTTTCTGTTCTTCCTCAGGTCCTGCACTGCACGTAGAAAGCACTTGTCTGCTGTTTGCTGAATGAATGAACTTGGCTTCATCACATCCGTAGATGTGCCTCTGCCCCTTCCTGCTTGCAGCTGCCATATTTGAGCTTATTCTGTGGCAATTTTGGTAGCTTGGTGTAATTCCTTTTTTCATGAAAACCCTCTAGGAGATTTTTACATGCCAACAGGACTTCACCTGTGCTACTTTTCTTCATTCACTAAACAGTTCATTTGACAAATGGAACACCAGATATGTGCCAAGGTCTGGGGACAAATGACATGGATCTCACCGTCATGGAACATGCAGCTGCAACGGGAGGGATAGGCTTGTAAATAACTATCATATAATGGTGAGTGCTGCAGTAGAGGTAAGCATAATGAGTAGCTCTCCTGGCCATCTATCCCAGGAGTCCAGCATATGCCATTTTATTCCACTGTTATGCCATATAATTCCTAGGGTTTTCCCCCAAGATGAGTGTCCAGATAATGATCATTTAGTTTAATTATTTTATCAGAATATTTTTAGAAAATGACATTCCTATACATGCTTTCCCAAGACGCCCAAACCACAACTTTTACTTTACTTTTATTCACCTTGTCTCAGTGGCCTTCTGGAGTAGGCATTGTCAGGTCCCATTTCAAATTTCCTGCTTCCCACAGTTTCTAAAAGCTTTATTCCCAGAGTTTTATCTTGACTTCTTCCTACTGAGAGGGATCATGACTAAAACAATTTCCACTGAGAACTAATTATGAAGATGGCAGTGAAATTACTATATCAACAGTCTCATTAATCCAATCACTCGTGATAAACCCCGATGGAAATTAGTAAAGGCTGTTACATAGCAGGGGATTGGCCCACCAGAAGCACAGGAGGGGTCGCTGAGCCCATCTGGCTCCAAATTCTGATGCTTAATCCAGAGGAGGAAGGGTGAAAGAAGGGAAATATTGGACTTGCAGCAAGTCTTTTGGCTGTTGAAAGGGAGTGAGGCCATGGGATACTAATAATAAACTACTAATACTTTAAATAAATGAATTACACCTAAGTATGGACAAGGTTCAAAACCATTGTGGAAAGAAAAAAAGCAAGTTGTGGAATAATAGAAAGATTTTGAAATTTGGAAGACAATGCTTTATGATATTTATGTGTATGTATCCAAGTAATGAAACTATCAAATATATGTGGAAATGACAAATTCTGAGTTCAGGAGGGTGGTTATCTCTGGGGAGGGAGGAAGGATGATGAAATCTAGGTAGGGACTCAAGAGTTGTAAAGCTTTAATTAAAAACAACGTAGATCTGAGACAAAAGGAGGGAAAATGTGTGAGGACAGAAGCTCTGCCATCCCGTGGATACAGACAAGGTGATAGAGTGAGAAGCGAATGGAACAGGACGGGGGAACCTAAATCTGAGTCTTGTCTCTGCTGTGGCTGGGTTGTGAGACCTCAGATAGGTTTTTTCAATGAGTTTCTTCTGGGCTTCCTTATGCAGAATGGAGAAAATCATATCTGACCTACCCTCCTTAAAGTGTTTCTGTGAAAATCCTTTACTCAAGGTATATGAATACATTATGAAGACCGTTGAGTGTTCTCCAAATGAGGGATTATTAGCAACCAGTCAGAGCATTAGAGTATGTATGGTTAAGCCAGGAAAAGACTGAGGTTAACAACCAGCCTATAGCAAGGGACCTCTGTATTTACCAGCAATACAGAGCTTAGATACAGACAATAAAATGTTTCAAAAAATATGGGGAAATACCTGGCGAACATTGAGGAAAAATATCCCTACATCTTTGACCGCGTCTCATTCCCACCCACAGACTCTCTTTAGGGTGGTCACCTCTCCATTCCTGATTGTGCTCGCTGGAACTTTCCAGAGGATGCTGTGTACAGACTCACTAGGTACAAAGGGAAGAGGGCGTGTGGGAAAGCACATCTGACGTTACCTGGAAGTGAATGGGGCTGACGTTACCTGTAGTAACTGCTCTTCCTCGAGGGTGCAAATGTGCAAGATTCACTTGGATGCGTGAGCCCAGGAGCTCTCTATCCAGGCTTTTCCAACTGGGGATGGCTTACTGGGACATAGGGTGGATGAAGTTATACCTTGAGGGCTTTCACCTGCAGTCTTCCCTTAAGAGATGGTCCCTTCAATGACATACTTGTCACCAATGTTCTGGATTAATTGTTTCGGGTTAAGACAAAGACAAAGGACTTCTGCCAGTGGTTGCTTTGTCTATTGGTTTTTGTGTGTTTTTTGCATGTTTCTGCCTGCCTGTCTCTATTTGCTGTCTCTGGCTGACTCTTACTGTGTCTGTTTATTTTTCTCCAAGTCTTATCTATCATTTCCTCTCCCCTGATTTGTCCTCCAAGCCCTTTGCTGCTGCTGTCCACACTACCTCTTACCTTCTTGGATGTCTGCTCTATTTTTCCTGTCTCTTTTTCTTGTGTTTGTGGCTCTTTCTCCCTTTCTCTCCTTATTTTGTGTTTCTCTGAGTGTTATCTGATGCCTGATGGTTGGGGACCCCAGTTTACTCTTTAGATTCAATAGCTTGGAAGTCTCTTTCTGTTGAAATGGTTACTCATACTCAAACCAATGAATACCTCTTCCCTATTGTTCTGCAGGAACAAATTGTGTCTTGAGTAGAGTGTGCCAGGAGAAAGCAAATGTGAGTCACTGTTCATTTTCTTCCATATGCAGCATGGTTCTTCCAACTTTTATAAGATAGCTAGAGTGAGAGAAGGCTACTGCTGAGTATCTTTGCCCTTGAGATTATGCTGGGTCATGGCTGAGTTACTTTCAGGGAAGCAGATCCCAAAAAGGAGTTAGTGGGTGAGCAATATGACCTTGCTGTTCAGATATGATTGTATTTTAGGGATTCAGAGAGCAGTTCAGTAGAGAGAAGAATCCTCATTTCAGGCAGTCATAACTTTTCACTGTAGCATGTCCCTGCAGATAGTATCAGAAAGAAAAAGAAGCAACAACAGAAAAAAATAGTTTAATTTTTCCTAAGGTCTGTGTGGTTACTTGTCCAGCCCATGCGCGCTACATTGGGATTGTGAAATAAGAATTGAATTGACTTGGGCTGGTGGAACTCATCAGCCCCCTAAACTGACAAAGGCATGGGCTGAGGCCTTGAAGAATGACTTAGAGGTGTCTTAAGGCAGCTTCCAGTGAGCAAAGTGTGGAATCCAAGGTAGCAAGGAATAGCTCCTGCCTCTCATCTAGGTTTCAAATTCTTTTTGTCAGTGATAATAATGACTGTTGGCTCAAGGCTCAGAAGCTTTAGCTGGCAATTCACCACTAGATGTATCTCTAGTTAGATTTTAACATTAGAATTGCGTCTAAGGCAGCTCTAACCTTTGTTCTGATCAGATTGTGTAAGAATCCACACACACATGCACACGCATACAGTATGCATCATGTAGACATAAGCATAGATGCATCCTTATGCACATACCCTGTCTAGAGTGTAGACAGATTTCCACTCCTTTTTGAAACAGGCTTGCCCTCACGTCATGTTCTCCTGGCCTCCATTTGGTGCTTGCTGCTTCTTGCCAACAAGCTGAGTGCTGCCAAGTGTCCAGTTCTCACCTGTTTTGGAACACCTTGTCCTACCATTCTGCCGAGGTGTGGTAGAGTCTTGGTGTCCCTCATTCCAGCGTTGGGTCAGTGTGTAGGCTGTATAGTACTTGTTCCGTCCATCAGTGTGCAAAGGGAGGCCACATGGCATGGGGGTCAGAGTACAGACGTCAAATGTCCAATCCTGGCTCTGACTTTTTGGCTGTAGAGCCTTGGGCAAATCCCTTCAAAAGGGACAATACAACCTAAGGCAGGTAGGAGTACCTTGTAGTGATGATTAAATATGAGCACTTAGAACAGGACCTGGAAACTCGAAGAATTATAATCATCAGAGAACCATGTTAGCTCAACCCTACTCTGTTCCTTCTTTATTTACCTTCTCTCCTTTAGCCTCAGGAATCTGACAGAACAAGACCTGGAGCTTTGGTAGGTGGTAGAAAGCTACGTCAAAGGGGAGAGAAGGTCTGTGGAGAGTTTCTCAACTCTCTAGGGGGAAGGCCCACTTCCCTTTCCTCTCCAGATGTCTGCTTGCATCTCTAGGTCCAGCGCGCCTCATTCTTAGCCCCCTTGGTCCTTGAGCACCCTCTACATGCTAGCAAAGGGATTGACAGTGATGCGCCAAGCTCCATTTTAGATCTGAATGAAGGATCTAAAGAAGTTCATCTTTCATTTAATGGCCCCAGGGAGTAGACTCTGGAGATAGGGTGCCAGGTTTCACCATATCAAAATGGAAATTTTCCAACAGAGCTATCTAAATATAGAATGGCTACACCTAGGAGAGGCTGACGTCCTCAATGGCTGGAAGTTTATCAGGATGCTGTTGAAAGGACACTGGATTAGGTAAACAATATGGCAAGGTGTCTTTAAGATTATATCCTATGCTAAGGCTCTGTGATTCAAGTGAAAAGCCACTTGGCCCAGTGGCTTTTTGTTTTGTTTTGTCTGTTTTGCACCTTTAAATACATCACAGTATTTTTCCCATCTTAGAGCATGTTTGAGTTCCATGGCAGCAAAGCCTAGTGAAGACATTGACCAGGCCCCCTTATTGTTTCAAACATAAAGGTATGAATAAAGAATAATATAATGAAAACCCACATACCCATTATCCAGCTTCATCAAATCTTAATATTAAGCCATATTTGCTGGAGAATTCTTTAAAAGAAATTACACATTACGAATACAATGGAGACCCTTCTCAGATCTTTTCCTCTCTCTCCTCTCTCCCCAGAGGAGATCATACTCCTGATTTCAGCCTTTATCATTTCCATCCACATTTTTATATTTTTGCCACATATGCTAGGTATCCATAAAAATTATAAAGCATTGTTTTGCCTGTTTAAAAAGTTTATATAAATGATGTCTGTCTATAAATGTCCCACTGCATCTTGGTTCTTTTGCTCAAAATTGTTTCTGGGATTTATTCAAAGTTGATAGATGTAGCTCTAATGCTTTCATTTTTAAATGCCATATGGCGTTGCAATGTCTGAATATAACACAATTTACTCATCCATTCTCCACTGGATGGGCATTAGATTATTTCCATTTTTTGGACTTGTTTTGTTTCTATTACATACAAGCAACATTCTTATACATGTCCTTTTGTGCACATATGTGAGAGTTTCTTTAGGGCATTTATAGATTTTAAACTTGCAGATCAAAGAATATACATATTTTCAGTTGTCCCGGATGTTGCCAAATAGCTCTCCAAGGTCATAACAGTTTATACTCCTCTGTGTGTTATACAGAGTTTCCTGTCTCTCTTCATCTTTGCCAACATTTTCATCATCAGATTTTACATGTTTTGCAGATCTGCTGGGTGTGAATGCATCTCGTCGTTTTATTTTGTATTTTCCTCATTGCTAGAGATGTGTGTCTTTTCATGTCTCTGTTGGCTACTTGGGTTTTTTCTACTGGGCACTGCCCTTCGTATCTCTGCCTGCTTTTCCTATTGGGTATCATTATCATTTTCCCTTTGAGAAGGAGAACGGCAGCCCCTGATATCCGGGAGCTGGTCTAGTACTATCGGCGAAGCCTGGATGTTGTCCTGTTGAAAATACAAATTTCATACAATATCAACTTCAGAAAAGCCCACTCCGGGACCACAACAGATCAAGACAAAAACAAGAGCACTCCTTAATTGTATCTGAACACAGACAATACACGAACATTGTCCAAGCCACAAAATATGAACCACCCCCTTGGTGGGCAGAATTCTAAGCTGCCCTGCCCCCTAAGATGCCCTGCCCCTGGTGTACACACACCTTCCCCCAGTTATTCAACCAACACTAATCTAGGGACTGTTGTGAAGGGATTTTACAGATGTGATTAAAGTCCCAAATCAGTTGACCTTAAGATCGAGAGGTTATCCAGCAGTCCTGACCTAATCACATGAGCCTTTTAAAAGCAGAGAATTTTCTCTGGCAGGTTGTAGAAGAGGAAGTCAGAGGGTCACACTCTGGCTGGCCTGGAAGAAAGCAAACATCCCTGTTGGGAACTGCCTGTGGCGGACACTGCAGGGAGCCTCTGGGAGCTGAGAGTCATCCCCGGCCAACTGCTAGAAGGAACATGGGGGCCTCAGTCCTACAGCTGTAAGGAAATGAATTCCACCAACAGCCAGTGAGCTCGGAGGAGGACCTCGAGCCCCAGAAGAGAACCGCAACCCTCACCTGGTGAGACCTTGAGCCATGTCGCACCTGGATTCTGACCTACAGAAATGGTGAGATCATAAATTTGTGTTGTTCTACACCACTAGGTTTGTGGTAATTTGCTACAAAGCAATAGAAGACTAAGGCCCCCATCTCCCAGCTTCTATGAGTGACTGCTGCTTCCTCACCACTTGCAGCTTTAGCCTCAGTCTGGTCTTCTCTCCTCCTAGAAAAGATTGATTAAGATACCCAGTCAGAGGATTACCCCTGCTTCCTGACAGCATTCAGTCCTTGCTTACTTAAACCTTCCACTAAGTTGCCTAGCACAAACCCCAATCCTACAATTAGCCCTTTCTTACACTCTCTTCCTGGGACACCCCATGGTTCCCCACGGTGTGTGTTCCCTCTCACTGCAAGGTGTGATAAACCCCACTTGTTCAACTACAGGTGAGTTCCTGGTGTCTCTGGCTGGAGGACACTGACACCCTGAATAGGATGGGCACCTGCACTTTAGAACAAGCGTGGGCACTCATTGGCCTTGTTACATGATAAGTCACCTGGTCTTTGGAATCTTAGTTTTTTCATCTGTAGAATGAGAAGGTGGGGTGGATGCTCTTGAGGGAAGCGGCGTGGTGGAGTAGAAAGACCTTTGGAGTTAGACAGTCTTAGGTTTCATCTCCATCCTGCCCTTACTAGCTATGTGGCTTTGGCTACATAGCTTCATCTTCCTGAGCCTCTGTTGCTTCATCTCTAAATTGGGACCAACAAACCAAACAGGTTTGATGTGAGAATTAAATGAATATTTCTTGGATTACACAGATGTCCCAATAATATCTATATACAATTTTAAATGCACACAAAATTGCATAGCATTAAAAAATATTTTGACAACAGAACGTGCTGATGTTAACTAATGCTTTTCTTGATTATGTTAACGTCTCAACTGTGCAAAATGCCTGCCGCCAGCGTGATGTTAGCAAGGATGTGATACAGGGAGTTGATATATGTGTTTATTACTACCTAAAAGATATATCCAGAGTTTTCTGCCAGGACACTCTGATGGAAAGATTTCCAGCAAATGTTTCCTCTCTCCTTCTTTCTCCTGAAAGATTCCAGCTCGTATGTTTTATGATTGTGTGCTATAACCTTTACTGGTATGTATTAAAGTGACTGTTAAATTTTATGTCACCAATGTTATTCACACATGTACAAAATCTCCCCAGCCTTTGACTCTCAAGGCCTTATTAGCATTAATACCTTTACCTCATTACCTCCTGCGCAGTCCTTCTTCAGGAGCCCCCTTCCCTTCAGATCTTCCTGGGAATCCCCAAGGAGCGTCTCACATGCACAGAGATGCTTCCCATTTGTTCTAAATTGCAGCTCCCAGAGCTGCAGCTTTGGGCTGGGCTCCCGCCCCCTGCTGCCAGGATCTCTGCCTGAGCTGCCTACTCCCCTCCACCATTCTCAGATCAAGGCCATGCTTCTCTCAGGCCTCATTTGTGCAAGTGCCTTGCATTTGTCTATGAGGTAGGACTAACAGGTGGGTCTCACAGCAATGTGGCTGGGGCCCCAAGGGGTGACAGCTAATGTGACCACTCTTTTAGTTCACTCAGAGTCCTTTCTTCCAGGAGATACACTCGCCACCAAAATGTCCAGGTTCAGAGGGATTTAAGGAAAAGCCACCACTGTTCTGCTCCACCCCTCAGGCCTGTACTTGTGCTAAATGCAGCTCATCCTGTCTAACCTGGTATTAGAGTTCTCCAGAGAAATAGAACCAATAGGATATATATATATGTATATATATAGAGATATATATATGTATATGTATGTGTGTATATATATATATATAGAGAGAGAGAGAGAGAGAGAGAGATTTATTATAAAGAACTGGCTCACCTGAGTATGGAAACTGAGAAGTCCCAAGATACGCAGTCAGCAAGCTGGAGACCCAGGAGAGCCAGTGGTCTAGTTTCAGTGTGAGTCCAAAGGCCTGAGAACCAGGAGGGCTGATGGTTTGAGTCCCAGTCCAAGGGCAGGAGAAGACATGTCTCAGCTCAAGCAGTCAGGCAGAGAGAGAATGAATTCTCTCTTCCTCCACCTTTTGTTCTATTCCGGCCTCCAACAGCTTGATGGGACCCACCCACACTGGGGTGCCTCATCTGCTTTACTCAGTCTACTGATTAAAATGTTAATCTCATCTAGAAACACCCTCACAGACACACCTAGAAATAATGTTTAAGCAATTATCTGGGCACCCCATGGCCCAGTCAAGTTGACACACAAAAATAACCATCACAAACCTCTTTCTGGATGAAGTCTGTGTCTGGCCCTGAAATCTCTACTTCCCTCAAGGTTGTAGTCTGTGGAGCCATCCTAGTTCTCTGGACATATTTGTAAATATCTGAATCTAAATAATCGATAATTCATTATTTTGACACCTGTTTATGGAGTACCCCTACATGTCAGGCATTAGGCCATGTTCTAGGGATACAATGGGAAAGAAGAAAGGGAACGCTGCTGCTGGGAAGAGGCCTACATGGTGACAGAGAGAGACATTGAGTGAGTGCAAGAGTAAGCCAACAAGATAATTACAGAGTGTGAGCAATGCCGAGAAGGTAATAAATAGAGGGGGTAGGGATGTCAGGGGTGAGATATTTACTTTAGTGCTGTTGGCCAGGTGTCTTAGTCTACTCAGGCTGCTATAACAAAATACTATAGACTGGATGGCTTAAACAACACACATTTATTTCTTATAGTTCTGGAGGCTGGAGGACTGAGATCAGGGTGCCACCGCGGTCAGGTCCTAGTGAGGGCCCTCTTCCTGGCTTGCAGAGGGCCGACTTCTTGCTGTGTCCTCATAGGGCAGAGAGACAGCTCTGGTCTCTTCATCCTCTTATAAAGGCACCAGTCCCATCATGAAGGCTCCACCTTTATGACCTCATCCAAACCCAATTACTTCTGTTAGGGAGGAGGGAGAATCCCCCTCTGCCTTTTCCCTTAAGGTTCTTATGGCTGGCCAAATAATTAAAAGATGGATTAGCAGGAGAAAAGAATACCAAGTTTAATAACATGTATAAATGGGAGAAATCAGAGAAACTGAGTTTCTCAACAAAATGGTGGAGGTTCTCATCTTAAATACTATCTTCAGCTAAAGACAAAGAAGGATGTTGGGGGTGGGGAGAGTCAGTTATGTGAGATTACCAGAAAAGCACAGTAAACAAGAGTAAGGTTATTACGCAGATTTAAGGCCTCACCTTCCACATTGATAAGTTTCTAGAGATGAGGTCATCCCCCCTCTTCCCAGTACAGAGAGGGAGATACCTTTACAAATGTAGATTTCCCTTATAAATGTAAATGTTGTCTGACAACCCTTTACAGGGCCACCTAGAGAATGTGGCCTGGGAGAGACAGAATTTTTGATAAGATGGGCTTTTTGGTGACTTTTCTATTGTAGCTTCTATTTTACATTATATTACAGCCATCATATGATAGTGGCTCCTTCCTGAAACAGGCCTTCTATATTAAATTCTTTAGGCAGTTTGGGGGAGGTCAAATGTCTATCAGAGAAAATAATCAAGGTAAAGAGATATATTTCAGGGTGGCCAATTTTGATCTCCCACACTCCCCAACAACCCTGCCTCCAAACACCACCACGTTGGGGATGAGGGCCTCAACATATGAATTTTGGGGAAACACAAACATTCAGTTCATGGCAGCAGGTGGGACCTTCCTGAAAAGGGGTCAGAAAGGAGGCAGATGCAGAACAAGCAGGGGCATCCCTTTTGCAGAGGTGAGGAGGAGCCGGATCATGCAAGGTCCTGTCAGCCTTGGTCAAGCTGTTTGGATTTATTCTAGTAATTGATCTGAGGAAATTGAGTTACATGGACTAATTTTGTCATAGTTAAAGGCTAGGCTGGTGTAATGAAGAGGCCCAAGAACATTCAGTGGCTTCCAGAACACAGTTTATTCCTCTCTCACATTTTGGTCTGGGGCAGGTAGGTGACCTCTGCATCATGACCTCATCCAGGACCTCAGACTAGCAGGCACTATTTTCAACAAGTGACATGAAAGCTGCACATGTCACTTTCAAATACAACCCATGGCCTAGAACAAGTCCCATGGGCACACCTGGCTGTAAGAGAAACTGGGAGATCCTCTCTCCAACTGTCTAACCATGTGTCCAGGAAAGAGGGGAGAAAAAATTAGGGGGACAACTGGCCTGGTGGAGTCTGCCACATCTTATTCCCCAATGATGCTACAGAAAAGTACACCTCTATTAAATTTTACATGATTTCTCTGTTAATTTATTAAATTTTTTGTTTGCTCCAGAAGTCATCTGTGAAAAGAAGATGTATTCCATTCTTCGAGTGAAGCCTTGGGTTGAGATCGGGGGCTGTTGATGGGGAGGGGGCTTGTCAGGAGACTGGATCTCAGAACTCTGGCTCTGCTACCTGAGGCTGTAAGTTAATTGAGTGGAAACAATGATTTAGTCAATTGTCATTCGAGTCAGACCATATGTCTGACACACTCTATCAACAAAGGCAAGGCATTCTGGGAGAGAACGATTATCCACATTCATTATGTGCAGAGACTTTAGACACTTCAAAACCAATAGATTACCAAGTTGCTGGGGCAGAGCCTGCGAAAGATAAAGTTATAATTGAAAGCTACTTACGTGATATATTTTAAATGACTTCAACTTTCTACTTCTAGGCATGCTAAGAAATCTCAGATAATTGTTTTTTGCCAGAGCTAAATTTAGAACCCCTAAGATGGATGGTTCTGTCAGGCTCTTGCTCAAGTAATGTTAATGATTTCCTGTTGTTTAATAAGTGCTACCACTGGGTGCCTACTGTGTGCGCACTGCTGACAGGCCCTTGTAATCATTTTGTTTAATCCTCCTGATACCCCTGGATAGGTTCCTGGATTTAGCAAGTAAAATACTGGATGCCTAGTTAAATTCAAATTTCAGATAAATAAAAAATAATTTTTCATAGTAAAAGTGTGTCACAAATATTGCTTAAAAAAATGTTATTTATCTGAAATTCAAATTTAACTGGGCATCCTACATTTTATCTGGGAACCCTACCTGGGAAGTAGGTGGTACCATCCTCATTTTCCAGATGAAGAAGTGGAGATTCAGGGAGGCTTAAGTGACTTCCTTAGGGTCATATAGCCAGTAAGGACTAGTGCAGTGTTTAAACATGGTCTTTTGGATTTGGAAGTACATGGTCTTGCCAGCACATTGTGTTTATTCCATGCTGTACTCATTAGACTGCCCCTTGACAGCCTCCTGACCTGGCCCTCACTTACCTCCAGTTTCATCTCTCCTTTACTGCTCTAGGCTCCAAAGGGACCCCGTGCTGGGTGCCCGGGACATCCCTGTCCTCAAGAAGCTCCTGTCCAGCAGAGACCAGACAAGGATCCAGCCAATTACAGTACCAAGTGATAAGTGTAGGGGACCAGTTGAGGAAATAATTGATTCTGCCTGACAAAATACCATAGAGAGGCTGAGAGGCTTAAACAACAGAAATTTGTTTTTTCCCAGTTCTGGAGGCTGGAAGTCCAAGATCAAGGTGCTGGCAGGGTAGGTTTCATCCTGAGGCCTCTCCTCTTGGCTTGTAGGCTGCTGCCATCTCATTATGTGCTCACCTGACCAATTCTTTGTGTGAAAGAGAGCAAGCTCCCTGAGGTCTCTTTCTATAAGGACATTAATCCTATGAGATTAGGGCCTCACTCGTATGACCTCATTTAACCTTAATTGCTTCCATAGAGGCCCCTTCTCTAAATACAGCTGCACTAGGGGTTAGGGCTTCAATGGATGAATTTTGGGGGATACAAACATTCAGTCCATAGCAGAGGGCTAGTGAAGTCTTCATGGGACAGGTGACCTTTGAGCTGGGTCTAGAAAAATAAGCAGGCAAAGGAGACAGAGAGGGTGTTCCAGGCAAAGGGCGCAAAACTGTGTGCTATGTTGGAGCAATGGCCAGCAGTCTGGTGCTCTGGAGCAGTGGCTTTCGAGCTTTTGTGGACCAGAACATCACCTGGGGAAATCATTTTCAATTCTGCATCAGCAGGTGGACTCAGGAGTCTGCAGTTAACCAGCACCCAGGTGATTCTGATGCAGGTGCTCTGCCAGCCACACTGAGAAACACAGTCCAGAGAGTACCTAGAGATGAAGCTGAAAGGGCAGCTGGACCAGGTGCTGCTGAGGGATTTTTATGCTAGATTGAGGAGCTATGATCTTATTTGACTTTACAGGCAACTTTAGACTCTCTTAAGGAAAGAGATTAAGATGAAGTTTCCCAAAATGAGAACAGAAGTATTTCTTGAACTTTCACTTTGAAAAGATTTTGAATAATGAAATTAGAGCTGCTTCGAGAGTTCATCTGGATGGGATGTGATGGGAGAATTTCACCCATAAATCTGGGCCTGAGATTAAATCCCAAGGATGAGCTGGAGACAGGGAAGCTGCCAGCTGGGCGTGTGGGTTGACCAGCTTGTAGATGCTTGGCTTCGCTTTGCTGGAAACCTGGATGAAACATCATCTTTTTCTCTTGGGTGCAATATTCAGCTGACAGAGTCAGAAAACTGGTGAATAATTCTTTCAGGTTGAAGAAACAAGTATATCTGCTTTAATGTCATTTTAAAAAAAAGCATCCAGTGGACTAAACATAAATGATAATACAATTTCTGTTTTGAGTTACTCATTTAAAAGTTAATTTTTATTATAAATAAGCATACATTTATTTGAGAAAATTAGGAAAACACTGAAAAGTAGAAGAAAAAAATCACTCTTATTCTCACTTCCCAAACAAAATCCATTACATTTTTGGTTTGAAAATATAAAGTAATTTTTATATTTTAAATAATTTATTATTTGATGTTGCTTCCAGTTTGGGCTGACTCATTATGCAAATGTCCCCAGCTTATCTCAGCGAATGTGATTTTTTTTTTAATGGACCTGAATTGATGACCTAGTTTAAATTATGTTCAATTTCACTGATATCTATTGACTGCCTGCCATGTGCACGGTATTGAGTTAGATCCTGTGGTGGTTACAAAGATTAATAAGGCACAGCACTTGATTTACGCAGGTGATCAACTAGAGGTAGCTAGACCTGTGTAGAACAAGACAGAAGGGTGATATGGGTCAACAAAGAAAGCAGCTAACTCCAGCTGTATGTCTGTGTGGGGGTGGGTGTGAAGTGCATGGAGAGAGCATTTTGAGAAGTGGCATTTGAGCTGGAGCTGAAAGGATGCCTGAGCGTTCAACTGTAGCATCTGAAGGAAAGAGAGCAAACGTGTGAAAATACACGGGACTGGTCTTGGCAAGGGCAGCCATCACGGCTTGAGGAAGTGATGACGTGGAGAATGGGTTCATCTGAATTCCAGTGGCTGCTCCTCAGAGAACAAGACGAGTCAGAGAAGGAGAAGAGGCTACGCTTCCCAGGGGGCTCTGCACAGCTGTGAGGGTCGCTGGCCACAGAGATGACAGCCAGTGACGGAGGAGGAAGTGCAAGGAGAGTGACTTGGCAGGGAGGTGGCAAACTGTGTGTGCGCGCGTGTCTGTATGTGTGTGTCTGCGTATATGGATGTGTTCATGCATGTGTGTACACATGTGCATGTGTGCATGTGTGTGAGGAGAGAGAGATTGGGAAAGACTGATTTTTGGCAGTTGCTGTTTGTGAAAGACATTTGATAAAGAGAGATTCTAAAGAGGATTCTAGGAAGCTTTCTGTATGACATAGCTTGTAAAATCCGTAAGGCTCTTTTTCTCACCTTGACGATTATCTTTCAAGAATTTGGTGTCAGATTTTGCTTTTTGTAGCTGAGTTGACATGCAGAGTCAGACGGCTCAGTTATAGTCTGACTTCCTGTATAATTTCTAAGACTGGGCCCTGAAAACTCTCAGTTGTTTGAGGTGTGTTTTCATTTCCTTGTTCTGTCACCCTTGTTATCCATTGCCTTGGAGCAAAGCACCCCAGCACTCTGCAGGTAGACAACTCTTTTGTTGCTTGTGAATCTGTGGGTTAGGAATTTGGACAGAGCTCAGTGAGTACAGCTCATCTCTGCTCCGTGCGGTGTCAGCTGGGATCCACTATGACCTCGCTCACGTGGATGGAGCCTTGGCTGTCAGCTGGGGGGTCTTGGGTCTCTTTCCTGTGACCTCTCTCTCCTCATGGTCTCTCATCTTTCAGAGCCTCTTGCTTCATGTGGCCTCTCTCCCCTGCAGAAGAGCCTGGGCTTCTCTACATGATGGTGGGGTAAAAAGAAAGAGAGAGTGGAAACCACAGGCCTCTTAAGTTCTGGAACTCCCTTTTACCACATCCAGTTGACCAAAGCAAGTATAGAGGCCAGTCCAGACTCGAGGGGTAGGGAGAAAGATGCCACCTCTTGGAGGGAGATGCTGAAAAACGCTGTGCCGTGATTTCCAATCTACCGAACGTCCCCACGGCATCCTCAGGGGCATCTTTGTCACCCCTGGCCCTGCCCTCCCCGCAAAAGTCTCCTGGCTCTAGAGCATGCAGCTTTCTTACACCGGACAGGACGCAAACCTGACTGTGCTCTGGAGGAAGCACCCAGATCTTCCAAGGCTGTTCACTGAACAAACATCCTTGAAAGGATGGTCTGGAACAAAGAACCTCCCTCAAAGACATACAGAAATGTGAGAGGCCCATGGACAAATGTCTCCCTACAGGAATTTACGAGCGAACAAGACGGGCAAGACCTCTGTGCTCAGTGAGCTGACATTTTAGTGGGGAGACAGGTCACAAGTAAACACACTAAGCGGATTGTCTTCAGTGCTCTGAAGGCGATAACCAGGGTGTGGAGGTGGGGACTAACACAGGGAGACGCTACTTAGATGGGATGGCCAGGGAAGGCCTCTCTCAGGAGGATATATCTAGGCTGAGAGGTGAAAGATACCAGCTGGGGGAAGCGTGTTGCAGGCAAGGGGAACAGCCTGCACAGGGGCTCAAAGGCAGGAAGGAGCTTAAGCGGGTGGAAGCGCTGAGAGGCCAGTGTGCCTGGAGGACAGTGAGCCAGGGAGAGAGAGGCATAAGGCCTTGAGGCCATGGCGAGAAGTTTGGGTTTTCTCCTAAGGGCACGTGGGAATGAGCGGATCTGATTTGCACGTTACCAGGCTCACTTGGCTGCTGTCGCAGAAGGGATTGGAGCGTCTTCTTCAATCACTGACAAGTCCTTACTATTTCTGATTGAATTTTTAACCTATTAGCTCAATCTGACACCCAATAGACTTTGACTTCCATATTCTCAGAATCAAAACTGACTTTTAAATTTAATCACTGACATTTTCTGCTGCTTCTGATGTAAGCACATCACTTCGACTTCTCTCTCTTCTGTTCTCTGCTCCGGAGCTTGCGTGTGCTCATTCCGGCTACTCCACCTAGGCTCAGGAATCTCAGCGTGGGGCTGCAAGTTCCTATAGGAAGGAAAAGCAAGGGAATGCCAGATGAGCAATTCAGGCTTCCCCACGGCATGCAGGCCTTTAGCCCCAAGGAATGCTAGATCCCATTCAGCTTGCGAGCTGCATCAAGCAGTACCTACGGAGAAAGGGGCCAATGATTCAGTCCTTTCAAATACAGTCATGCACCGCACAATGACGGTCAACCACAGACCACATATACGATGGTGGTCCCATAAGATTAGTACCATATAACCTAGGCGTGTAGTAGGCTATACCATCTAGGTGTGTAAGTACACTCTAGGATGTTCGCATGATGACAAAATCGCCTAATAACACATCTCTCAGACTGTAGCCCCGTCGTTAAGTGACACGTGACTATAAAGCATATTGAAGTTGGGATGCTTAAATGCTATATGTTTGTCTTGAGGGCTTGGTTTGGATTAGGTCTGTAGGATTGGTGACCCCAACAGTGTGGACGAGGGTGAACAGGTAGTCACAGGGGCCAGTTCCAAGCTGGGGATTTCTTTGAGGGCTCATACTGAACTCAAAATATGCACAGATTTTCACACCTTGTGCCAGAGCACATCCTTGTTTTGTTTTAATATAAACGTGCTTTACTCTGGGCCTCGAGAGTAAGACTAGCCCTGTTGGCCTCTGTGTCAGTGTGAACTTCTTTCTGCTCTTTGGAGGTTCCGTACCTTTCTTACCTCAGGGCCATCCTCTGCATCCTTCCAGCCTGGAATACAGACCCACTCTCCCACCCTAACCTTGTCTACATAATGCCTACCCATTTTTCAGTCTCAGCTTAACCTCACTTCTTCCCAGAAGCCTTTGTAAGACAACACATTTGTGCTTATTTAATGTCTGTCTTCCTTGTTAGGCAAAAGGTCCAGGAGGGTGGATGTTTTGTTCACTCTTGATTGTTCTCTGAAAGTATCTTTTTATTTTAAAAAATTGTTTACCCTTTTATTGTTCTTTCTGTTAGTTTTAGGGCCTTGTCCATCTCGTTTGTCGTTGTACCCTGGCACCTAGTAACGGTCCCAGCCCAGAGCAGGCACTTCATGATGTTGTGAAGGAGGACACAGGTGTGTGGAAAGGGGGCAGGTGCAGAAGCACACATGCCTGTGTGTGGGCTCTGCTCCCCTTTTACAATCTCAACTTGGCCGAGTGTCAACCTCTTGGAGACTTAGCTTCTTTACCTGTAAAGGAAAAAAATAGAGAGAGTCTAGTTATGCTTCCGAGGATCACTGTGAGAATCAAACGAGCTAATAATTGTAAGGGGGCTTGTTGTTGTTATTATCTTGGAGCCTACTGAAGTCCCCCCTCTCCCTTTTAAGGATCGTGGGGTTCCTGGTTTGGAGGGTGCTATGGCAACACTCTCGTCCTTGCGCTGCTGGGATGCTTCCCCTGCCAGAATCCAATTTCCTCTTCCTCAGCAACTTCACCGCCGGTCACCTTCTTTCAGCCAATTTTTTCCCTAAGGGGTCTGCTCTCTGAGATGTGAGAATTAGCTCCTTCTCAAAATTCTGGGGACCCCCTACATTAGGCCCTGTGTGGTCGCAGCTGAAGGGGATTGTTTTCCCTGTGTGAGGCGTCCTGGGAGTTGTCTTGCAAATAGGGCTGGATTATAGTGAGCGGCTGGTTTCAGTTTCTGTTCGTATAGTGTTTCAGTCACCCTGTGAGCCTGGTAGTTATCTTCATTTTACAAACGAGAACACAGGTTTTCCCTGGTCCCTCCTCGGGGACAGAGTGGTGGAACCAGGTGCTCTGGCTCTGGAGCTCTGGCTCCTGCCCTGAACCACGTGGTTGATAGCGAAGCATTTACATGATGGTCCCCGGTGCTCAGCCCCAGGAAGAACTATGGAAATCTCTCGAGGGGTCTTGTAGTGACAAGATATCAAAGTGAATTGGCCTCACGTCTAAGTTCATCTGATCGATTCACAAAAAAATGTCCGTGGTTTCCTTCTAGATTTGTGACGCCCTGCGGGATTTTGCTGATAGTCTCCTGGGGCAGTGATTCTGAATTGATGGCTCTTGCTTCTAAAAACTGTGGTGTCCAGGGCTGTCCAATAACCTCAGAAGGTTTTTTTTTGCCTTTGAAAAAGTGGCCTACAGATGGCATGAACTGGAGTTCTCAGCCATCGTCTTCCTCATTTGTTGCAGCTTCCCTGCTGTGCAGGCCCCTCTCTGCACAGCTTGTTCCCGTCTTGGGCCCACTGGTGCTAGAAGAGTGCATTAGGGTCTCCAGGGGAACAGAACCAGTAGAATATACATGTCTCTGTCTGTCTGTCTATCTAACTATTTATCCATCCATCTATCTATCTAGATTTGTTTTAAGGAGTTGGCTCATGTGATTGGGGGAACTAACAAGTCTAAAATCTGTAGGGCAGGCCAACAGCCTGGAGATTCAGGTAAGAGTTGGTGTTGCAGTCTTGAATCCAAATTCCACAGGACAGTAGGCTGGAAACTCAGGCAAGGTTTCTAGCCTGCAATTTTGAGAATTCCTTCTTCTCTGGGAAACCTCAGTCTATGCTCTTAAGGCCTGCAACTGATTGGATGAGGCCCACCCAGATTATGGCAGATAATCTGCTTTACTCAAAGTCCACTGTTTTAAATGTAATCACATCTAAGAAATAACTTCACAGAAACATCCAGACTAGTGTTTGACCAAACATGTGGGCACCAGAGCCTAGCCAAATTAACACATAAAATTAACCAACACAAAGAGAATGTGGGACACTGTTGCTCCAATATCTGCTGCCACCATCCATATTGGTCCCCCTCTCCACCACCTACCACCAAAAATGTCACTGACTTTCTTTTCTCCTTCCAAAATAATTATGGAGCACTCTCTTTGGCTCTCACACTTCGCCTGCCACCCCCACCTGCTTGATTTACCACCTACAAAGCTTTGAGGTCGCTCTAAGGTTAACCAGATCATTTTGAGTACTTGTATTTGCTACATTTATTCAAACTTTTCCAATTAGCTCTTTAGGAAACCTGGACTGTCCAACTCATCCTCTTAAAACTTGTCCAAATACCAAGAAGGGAAGGAAAATTAGTATTAATTCAATGTTTACAAGTATTATGACTAATATGTTAGTTGTAGATAAAAATATATGATATAGTAGAATTGTACATTTATGTGTTTATTTTTAACCAGCATATATAGCATATTTATGATATTTTTATGCCAATTCTTGCATAAATTTTTTTGTAAATAATTAGAGAACTATTTTATAGATGGTATGTCTTTGCTTTTATGGTGTATTAATGGTGCTCAATCAACTTCCAGTTATAATAGGGTTTCCATGAGGAAAATATAATCTGCTTTATGATGATCTCATGAAATAGTTTTCCAAAATTTATTTTAGCCAGTGTGTGGGTATCAGTACCCTTTCACCTCTGACCTTTGACCTCCCCTCCTCACTCTCTCTGAGGCTCAGTAGTGCCCCAGCTTTGCTGGAGGCTGTTGCCCTGTTACCTCTGGTGTTAACCTAAGAGAAAGTAGTACAAATATCTTGTACTAAGTATTTATCCTGAGGATCAGATTTAATCCATAAAAATGGAATGTTTGCCTTCTAAGAAGAAATTTGTATTTTCTTGGCTTCGGAAGGGAGCCTGAAGCTAATATCCTTGTACATTTTTAAATGAAAAAGAGTCTTCAAACAAATCTTTTAATTCTCCTTTCAGGAAAAAGCCCCTGGGTCCTTGTTTACTAATCTATTTTGAAAGAAGCTTTCCACGCCAGGCGAAGCCACGTTTGTGAACATTCTGAGTCCTGCGGGTGGTAAGGCAGTGAACGGTGACCCCTGAGCAAAGGGAATAATTGTTCAATGAAATGGGGGGCCAGGGGGCTTTGAGGCATATGGAGCTGGGAAAGAGGGGGGTTACAGTAGTCTGGAAAGCCTTCAGAGAAATATAAAATTGGCCTTGAATAGGCACACTTGGTTTGCACGGAAAGAAAAGCAAGGGCAAAGGCATGAGGAAGAAGCGAGCACGGCAGAGAGGGAGAGCCGGGGAATGGGCACCAGAACCGGATAGGGCTCATGCACAAGGGTGGACAAGGTGGGTGAGGCTGACCATGGAGCTGTGTGAAGGTCAGATGGAAGGAGATGGACATGATTTCTTTTACAAATCAGGGGAGAGGAGTTGGAGACCGTTCTTAAAAGAGATGGAATGAAGAGTGTGTTTTGGAAGAACGAGTCTGGATGAATTCAGGGGCAGAGACTCGTTCGAGTTAGGTTACGCGGTAATGAAGGCTCAGCCTGGGTGGTGATCTGCCCAAAGGCTCTGCCCACGCCAGAACCGGGACTCGAGCTCACTTCCCTGGACTCCTGGTCCAAGTTCTCCTGGGCGGGAAGGTTGGTAGGGAGAGCCCAGTCACCAGGTACTCGGCAGGCACCGCCTCTAGGCAAGACGTGTGTGAGAAGAAAAGCGTGCTCATTTACTGTCTTCCTTGTTCTGGAGAAGACTTGTGTTTGTTCCTTGCTTTAGAATATGGTTTTCTTCATAAGAGGCTTTTAAAGAATTAGAGACATTTCTAGGAGGTAGCCCATTCCCAGGTTCCTTCTTCCTGTGAATCAAAAATATCTATTGAATGGAACCCAGTTGAGGAGCTAAGAAGCGGAAGTGGGATGAGGAACTGCTGAGAGGAAAAGGGGAGGGGGTGGGGCAGGACCCAGTGCTGCTGCCGCTTCGAGTCTTTTACACGACCATCCTCACACCACCCTCCCAGGCTGATGGCGGTACCTCATTTTGCAGATGACGAAAGTGAGGCTTAAATAACTTGGTCCAGAGCCAACTCGGAAGCCAATTGCGTTGGCCCTGGGCCAACTCAAGTCAAAATTCAGACTCAGAATTCGGATTCTCAAGGTCCCCTTACCTCTACACAAGGAGTAAAGATCTGGGAAAACTCTGACTCTCTTGGTTAGGTATCCTCTTTACATTCCTTTCTCTCAGCTGTTGTTTGGGGAGGAGAGGGTTTTGTGGAAGAGAAGTTATGGAGAGGCGCAGTCCAGAATTTCGGGCTTTGGAGAGCAAGGCTGTGTTTGCTCAGGGCTCCCGGGACAGAAGACCTACAGAGAAAGGGCAGGATCCAAAACCATCAAAAGGAAAAAACATAGAGCTTTAGGGGTGGGGAAGTACGCCCCCTGAGCCCTGGCCCCTGTCCGGCTTATAAGGAAATTGGTAGATTGACTACTCAAAAGATGGTGAGGGACTCTACACTTAGAGCTGTGGAGAAGGAGTTAAAACAGCGGCTGTCCCCCTGCACGCGTTGGGGGAACTCCTTTCCCTTTACATTTTAAAAATCTAAGCGACTTTACAGATGGAAGAAGCTAATGAATGAAGACGCATTCTCTTCCTGTCGCTCCAGTTTCACCGCGGGGCTGACGGTGCGGCTGATGAATGCAGCCCAGATGGAAGCTCCGCAGGTGCAATCGCGTCTTGCTTTGATCACTTGTTATTTTTTCAAACACATTTCCATGTGTTAAAATCATTCATCTATTTGACGTTGTTTGTAACTTCAGAGTAGTCCAGCATATCGATTTATTCTAATTTCCTTTACCATTTCCCTAGTTTTGGGAGAGAGTGGTGGTACATGCTGAATGGCATTTGAGTTATGTCCCAACTTGCAGTTCTCTAGATGAAACCATTGTGAACCTCTTTGTACAAATTATCACTTCCTCTGTGGGTTTGCTTGGAGGCTGCTTCCCAAAGTCGAATTACACTTTTACAGCTCTTACTAGATAGTTTGGCAGTATTTTGCAAACACGGTCATCACCCCCTTTTCCCCTTTCTCCATTGATAGAAGTTCCTATCTCAAGTGGGGATAGCCACGTCCCACATTTGGAACTTCCATCCTTTGAGTCACAGAAAACAGGAAGCCTGGGTTCTAGTCTTTTCTACAATTTACTCTGTATTTTGTCCAAATCATTTAGTTTTCCCTCTCTATAAAATGGGGTTATATTTACCTTTTCTATCTGAACTGAAAATCAAGTAAAACTCAGATGAAAATGTGCAGATGTGTAGAAGTATCTACAAGTGGAGGTGGCACTCCTTTACCTGGGGCTATACAATCGTGAAGAGAAGGGAAAGGACGCTAACATAAACTTAGTGCCTTGCAGGTGTCAGGCATTTCTTAAACTTCACCTCATTTAATCCAGTCTCATTGGATCCTTATTTAACCCTATGAGGTAGGAACCCACCTTAATACATGAAGAAACTAAGATCCAGAGACAGTAAGTCATTTTCCCAAGCCACACAGCTAGGAAATGGCAGACACAGAATTGTAATCCAGGTTGGTTTGATTCTGAGTCCAGGCTACACCCCAGGTTAGAACCTTTTGTTGTACAGCATTAGTGAACAATAAATCTGAAAACTTTTTAATGGGGGGATTCAAGGTAGATGTATTAGTTTGCTAGGGCTACCATAACAAAGTCCCACAGACTGGAGGGTTTAAACAACAGAAATTTATTTTCTCACAGTTCTGGAAGCTGGAAGTGTGAGATTGAGGTGTTGGCAGGGTTGGTTTCTTCTGAGGCCCCTCTCGTTGGCTTATAGGTGACCATCTTCTCCCTGTGTCCTCACAGGGTCTTCCCTCTGTGTGTGTCTGCGTCCTAATCTCCTTTTCTAATAAGGACACCAGTCAGGTTGGATTAGGGCCCACCCTAATGACCTCATTTTAACTTAGTTACCTCTTTAATGGCCATATCTCCAAATACAGTCTCACTCTGAGGTACTAGGGGTTTAGGACTTCAACATAGGTATTTTGAGGGGACACAATTCAGCCCTTAACAGTAGATAGAATTAATCATATTCCTTGCTTCAGTCAATTTTAGTCAATGAAATTGTGTACTTTGAATTTATCTAAAATGGGGACTACTTTATAATTGCACACTATGTTGGATTTACAGACTGAATACACCTTACCATTTTGAGCCTCATTGAACAATACTGTGAGGCATATAGGAGAGATGTTATTAACCTTCCATAGAAACTGAGGCTTAGAGATTTTATATGACTCATTTGTGGGCATATTAAGTTGGGTGTAGTTTGTGCTACTCTTACAATAAAAAGTAAAATCTGGTATTTGCATCTGAAGGTAAGAAATATTGAACTATTCACCAGAATGCTGTCCTAAATACTCTAGACAAATTATTAAAGACACAGTTTAATAATCACAGTTTTAAAATTTTAGGAAAAACATTCTCTATAATTCTACTCCAAGCACAGCTATTTTCAGTTTTGTCTATTCTTTCCAGTATTTGCACATATTTTTATATAGTTGCAGTTATTGTGTATATCATCTTGTGTCCTGTTTCCACTGCATTTTTGGGTTTTACTCTTTATTTTGAGGTAACTGTAGATTCATATGTGATTGTATATAATACAGAGAGATTCCCTGTTCCCTTGACTCAGTTTCCCCCAACGGTCATATCTCATAAAACTCTCATACAAGATAACAACCAGGATATTGACATTGATACAGTCAAGATAGAGAATCTTTTTATTACCACGTGGATCCCTCATGTTGCCCTTTTATAGCTGCCAGCAACCACACTAATCTGATCTCCATTTCTATAATTTTGTCATTTCAAGAATGTTATATAAATGGGATCATACAGTATGTAACCTTTTGAGTTTGGCTTGCTCTACTCAGCATAATTCTCTGAAGACTCATCCAGGTTGTTGTGTGTATCACTAGTTCATTCCTTGTTATTGCTGCATAGTATTCCACCGTATGGATGTACCACCGTTTCGTTAACCATCACCTACTGAAGGACATCTGAGGTGTTTAAACTTTTGGGCTGTTATAAATAATTCTGCTAAGAACCTTGTGAGAACCTAAGTTTTTGTTTTTCTGGAATAAATGCCTGGAGATGCAATTGTTGGGTCGTATAGTGGTTGTATGTTTAATTTTTTAAGAAACTGCCAAACTGTTGTCTGGAGTAGCTATAGTATTTTACATTCCCACCAGCAATTTATGAGTGATCCAGTTTTTCTGTATCCTTTCCTGAATTTGCTGTTGTCACTTTTTTTTTATTGTAGTCATTCTGATAGGTGTGTAGTGATATCTCATTGAGATTTTAGTTTGCATTCCCTAAAGGCTAATGATGTTGAGCATCTTTTCACACATTTGCCACCTTCAGTGAAATGTCTTTTGCCCATTTGCTTATTGGGTTATTCTTTTTTTTTACTGTTGAGTTTTGAGAGTTCTTTATATATTCTAGATATTAGTCCTTTGTCAGATATGTGGTTTGCAAATATTTCCTTCCAGGCTATAGCTTATCTATTCATCCTTTTAGAGTCTTTCTGCAGAGCAAAAGTTTTTAGTTTTCGTCAAGTTTGCTTTACAACTTTCTCTTTTATGAATTGTGTTTTTGGTGTCAAGTCTAAGACTCTGACTCAATCCTGACGATTTTTCTCCCATGTTTTTTTCCTAAAAGTTTTATAGTTTAATGTTTTACATTTAAGTCTGGGATCCATTCTGAGTTAATTTTTGTATACAGTGTGAGGCTTAGGTCAGGCTCATTTTTTTAACCTGAAGATGTCCAGTTGCTCCAGCACCATTTGTTGAAAATGATATCATTCCTCCCTTGGATTGCTTTTGCATTTTTGTCAAAAATCAGTTGGGCATATCTGTGTTGGTCTGTTTCTGGGTTCTCTATTCTCTTCCATTCATCTATGTGTCTATCCCTCCACCAATACCATGTAGTTTTGATTACTGTAGTTATAATATATGTTACATAAGTAGTATATATAAGTTATATAAGTAGTATATAATATAATCAGTCTTGAAATCAGATAGCTTGATTCCTCCCACTTTATTCCTGTTTTTCAAAATTGTTTCTGCTGTTCTAGTTCCTTTGCCTTTCTGTATAAATTTTAGAATAATACTGTTGATATCTATGAAAAGTCTTTCTGGGATTTTGAAAGGAATTACATCAAGCCTGTATATCAATTTGGGGAGAATTGATAATTTCACTATATTGAGTCTCTCAATCCATCAACACAGTATGTCTCTCCACTTATTTAGGTCTTTTTGGATTTCTTTCATCAGCATTTTGTACTTTTCAGCACTCAAGTCCTGCACATGTTTTCTTAGATATTTACCTAAGTGTTTCATTTTTTTGTGATCATAAGTGGTATTGTATTTTTAATTTTGTTGTCCCTGTGTTCATTGCTGGTATAAAAATATGATTTATTTTTTGTATGTTTGTCTTGTATCCTGTGACCTTGCCAAACTCACTTATTATTGCTAGGAGGTTTTTATTTTGTTTTATTCTGTCTTAGTAGATTCCTTGAGATTTTCAACATAGGCAATCATGTCATTTGCAATTAGGGACAGTTTTATTTCTTCCTTTCTAATCCATATGACTTTTTCTTTTCTTTTCTTGCCTTATAGCACTGGCTAGGGCATCCAGCACTATGATGAGTAAGAGTAGTGAGAGCACATATCCTTGCTTTGTTCCTGATCTTAGGAGGAAAACATTCAGGCTTTTACCACTAAGTAAATGTTATCTGTAGGTTTTTTTGTATGTGTTCTTTGTCAAATTCAGAAAGTTCCCCTCTATTTCTATTTTTCTGAGAGTTTTTATCATGAATGGGTATTGAATTTTGCCAAATGCTTTTTCTACATCGATTGATATGATCATGTAATTTTTTTCCTCATTAGTCTGTTATATGGTAGATTGCACTGATTAAGTTTTGAATATTGAATCAGCTTTGCATCCCTTTGCCAAACTTGGAAAGTTTTCATCCACTATTTCTTCAAGTAATTTTTCAACCCAGCCCTTTTTCTCCTCTCCTTCTAATACTCCAAAAACACAAATGTTAGGTCTTTTGTTCTAGTTTTACACTTTACTGAGGCTCAGTTAATTTTCTTTTCAGTCTATTTTCTCTTTGATGTTCATACTGGGTAATTGCTGTTGTTCTATCTTCAAGTTCACTGATTCTTTCCTCTGTCCCTCTGTTCTGTTTTTGAGTCCTTCCGTTGAGTTTTTTCCTCAGTTTTATTGAGGTATAGTTGACAATTTAAAATTGTGTATATTAAGGTATACAACTTGATGATTTGATATACATATGCATTGTGAAATATTCACCACAATCAAGTTCCTTAACATATCCTTTATCTCTTATAGTTATCATTTTTCTTTTCTTTTCCTTTTGTGATGAGAATAATTGATATACCCTGTTAGCGAATTTCAAGTATACAACACAATATTGTTAACTATAGTCACATTGTTGTACATTAGATCTCTAGAACTTATTCATCTTGCAAAACTGAAACTTTGTACCCCTTGACCGACATCTCCCCATTTCCCCCCTCCCCACTCCCTGATAATTGCCATTATACCTTCTGTTTCTATGAGTTTGACTTTTTTATTTTTTTTATTTTTATTTTTTTGTGAGGAGACCAGCCCTGTGCTAACATCTGCCAGTCCTCCTCTTTTTCTGCTGAGGAAGACTGGCCCTGGGCTAACATCTGTGCCCATCTTCCTCCACTTTATATGGGACACCACCATAGCATGGCTTGCCAAGCAGTGCGTCGGTGCGCGCCCGGGATCCGAACGGAACCCGGGCCACCACAGCGGAGCGCGCGCACTTAGCCACTTGCGCCACCGGGCCGGCCCCAGGTTTGACTATTTTAGATTACACGTATAAGTGAGATCATGCAGTATTTGTCTTTCTGCATCTGACTTATTTCACTTGCAATAACGTCCTTTAGGTTCATCCATATTGTTGCAAATGGCAGGATTTCCTTCTTTTTTAAGGATGAATAACATTTCATTTTATACACACACATGCACACGTTTTGTTTCTCCATTCATATGCTGATGGACATTTAGGTTGTTTCCATATCTTGGCTATTGTAACAATGCTTCAGTGAACGTGGGAGTGCAGATATTTCTTCAAGATCTAGATTTCATTTCCTTTGAATATATACTCAGAAGTGGGATTGCAGGATCATATCATAGTCTATTTTTAAGTTTTTGAGGAACTTCCATAGTGTTTTCCATAATGGCTGTACAAATTTGCATTCCCATCAACAGTATATAAGGGTTCCGTTTTCTTCACATCCTCATCAACACTTGTTATTTTTCATCTTTCTGAGGATAGCCATTCTAACAGGTAAGTGGTGATATCTCATTTTGGTTTTGATTTGCATTTCCCTGATGATTAGTGAAGTTGAGAACCTTCTCATATACCTGTTGGCTACTTGTATGTCTTCTTTCAAGAAGTGTCTATTCAAGTCCTTTGCCTATTTTTAAATTGGGTCATTTGTTTTTTACTATTGAGTTGTATGAGTCCCTTATTTATTCTAGATATTAACTCTTTGTTCGATATATGGTTTGTAAATATGTTCTCCCATTCCATAGGTTGCCTTTTCACTCTGTTAATTGTTTCTTTTGCTATAGAAGCTTTTTAGTTTGATGCAATCCCATTTGTCTATTTTTGCTTTTATTGTCTGTGCTTTTGGTGTCATATTAAAAAAATCATTGACCAGACCAATGTCAAGAAGCTATTTCCCTATGTTTTCTTCTAATAGTTTTATAGTTTCAGGTCTTATGTTTAAGTATTTAATCCATTTTGAGTTGACTTTTGTATATGGTGTGAGATAAGGGTCCAATTTCATCCTTTTGCGTGTGGATATCCACACGCAAAAGGATTTTCCACCACCATTTATTGAAGAGACTATCATTTTCCTAATTTCCTTGTCAAAGATAAGTTGACTGTAGATGTGTGGATCTATTTTTGGGCTGTCTATTCTGTTCCATTGGTTTATATGCCTCTTTTTATGCCGGTACCACACTGTTTTGATTACTATAGCTTTGTAATATGTTTTAAAATCAGGAAGTGTGATGCCTCCAGCTTTGTTCTTCTTGCTCAAGATTGATTTAGTTACTCAGGGTCTTTTGTGTTTCCTTATGAATTTTAGGATTGTTTTTTCTATTTCTGCAAATAATGCCATTGGGATTTTGATAGGGATTTCATTGAATCTGTAGATCACTTTGGGTAGCATGGACATTTGAACAATACTAATTCTTCCAATCCATGAACACAGGATGTCTTCCCATTTATCCATGTCTTCTTTAATTTCTTTCATCAATGTTTTCTAATTTTCAGTGTACAAATTTTTCAGCTCTTTAAGTTTATTCTTTTTGTTGCTATTGTGAATTAGGTTGTTTTCTTAATTTCCTCTTTGGATAGTTTGCTATTTTTGTATAAAAACATGATTGATTTTTGTATATTGATTTGTATCCTGCAGCTTTACTGAATTTTTTATTAGTTCTAACCATTTTTTTAATTGAGTCTTTGTATTTTTTATGTATATGATCATGTCATCTGGAAACAGAGATAATTTACTTCTTCCTCTTCGGTTTGGATGCCTTTTATTTCTTTTTCTCACCTAATTGCTCTAGCTAGGACTTCCAGTTCTATGTTGAAGAGAAGTGTTGAGAGTGGGCATCTTTGCCTTGTACTGGATCTTAGAGTGAAAGCTTTCAGTTTTTCCCAATTGGTGTTAGCTGTAGGTTTTTCATACATGGCCTTTATTGCATTAACTTCTTTCTATACCTATTTTGTTGAGAGTTTTAATCATTAATTAATGTTGAACTTTGTCAAGTGCTCTTTCTGTGTCTATTGAGAGGATCATGTGGTTTTTTTCCTTTCATTTTGTTAAAGTGCTCTATCACATTGATTGATTTGTATATGTTGAACAATCCTTGTATCCCAGGGATAAATCCCACTGGGGCATAGTGTGTGATCCTTTTAATGTACTGTTGAATTCAGTTTGCTTGTATTTTGTTGAGGATTTTTGCATCTATGTTCATTAGGGATATTGGCGTGTAGTTTTCTTTTCTTGTAGTGTTTTTTTCTGGTTTTGGTATTAGGGTGATACTGGCCTCATAGAATGTGTTTGAAAGTGTTCTTTCTTTTTTTTATTTTTTGGAAGAGTTTAATAAGGATTGGTATTAATTTTGCCTTAAATGTTTGGTAGAATACCCCCCTTAAAGCCATCTGGTGCTAGGCTTTTCTTTATTGGGAGATTTTTGATTATTGATTCAATCTCCTTATTTGTTATTGGTTTGTTCAGGCTCTCTATTTCTTCTTGATTCAGTTTTAGTAGGTTGTATGTTTCTATGAATTAATACATTTCTTCTAGGTAATCCAGTTTGTTAGCATTTAGTTGTTCATAATAGCCCCTGATGATCCTTTTTATTTCTGAGGCATCCATTGTAATGTCTCCTCTTTTGTTTCTGATTTTATTTATTTGATCTTTCTCTTTTTTTCTTAGTCTAGCTAGGAATTTGTCGGTTTTATTTATCTTCTCAAAAAATCAACTCTTAGTTTTGTTGATCTTCTCTATTGTCTTTTTAGTCTCTATATCATTTATTTTGGCTCTGATATTTGTTATTTTGTTTCTTCTACTAACTTTGGGCTGTTTATTTGAGATCTTTCTTCTTTTTTAATGTAGACATTTAATGTAGTACTGCTTTTGCTGCATCCCATGAGTTTTGGTACGTTGTTTCTCAAGATACTTTTGTCTCAAGATACTTTTTAAATTCCTTTTTGATTTCCTTTTTGACCCAATGGTTGTACAATAGTGTGTTGTTTAGTTTCCACGTATTTGTGAGTTTTCCAGTTTTCTTGCTGTTATTGATTTTTAGTTTCATTACATTGTGATTGGAAAAGACACTTAAAATGATTTTGATCTTAAATTTCTTAAGACTTGTTTTGTGTCCTAACATGTGGTCTATTCTGGAGAATGTTCTGTGTGTGCCTGAGAAAAATGTGTATTCTTGTGCCATTGGGTGGAAAGTTCTATATATGTCTGTTAGGCCCATTTGGTTCATCATGTTGTTCAAGTCAGCTGTTTCTTCGTTGATTTTTCTCTATGAATGTTCTGTTCGTTATTGTAAGTGGGATATTGAAGTACGCTAGTATTATTGTATTGATGTCAATTTCTATCTTCAAGTCTGTCAATATTTGCTTTATATAGTTAGGTGCTCTGATATTGATTGCATTTACAATTATTGAATTGACCCTTTTATCATTGTATAATGTCCTTCTTTGTCCCTTGTTATGATTTTTGACTGTTACAGTTCTTGTCTGATATAAGTATGACAACTCTTGCTTTCTTTTGGTTACCATTTGCATGAAATATCTTCCTCCATCCCTTCGTTTTCAGCCTATGTGTATCTTTAAATCTAAAGTGAGTCTCTTGTATACAGCATATTGCTGGATCTTATTTTTGATCCATTCATTTTGATGGGTGTGTTTAATCCATTTACACTTAAGGTAGTTATTGAGTAAATGAGGACTTGCTATTGCCATTGTGTCCACTGTTTTTTGTCTATTTTGCAGGTTTTTTGTCCCTCTCTTCCTCTCTTGCTCTCTTCCTTCATTACTTGATATTTTTTGTAGTGATTTCCTTTGATTCTTTTCTCTTTATCTTTTGTGTATCTATTACAGGTTTTTTGTTTGTGATTAGCCAGAGGCTTGCATAAAATATCTTACAGCTATAACCTTCTATTTTAAGTTAATAACAACTTAACTTCAATCACATATGAAAACTACACTTTTACCCCCCCACACACACACATTGTGTTCTCATTTTCAGAGTTTGCTTCTTTTTATAAATATATTCACTAACAAATTTTTACCTTTTAATATTTATATTAGGGTTAAAAGTAATTTACACACCATCATTTCAAAGTTAAATTCATTTGTATATGCCTATGTATTTACCTTCACCAGTGAGATTTATGCTTTCATACGCTTTTGCATTGCTGTTTAGTGTGTTTTATTTCAATCTATAGAACTTCCTTAAGCATTTCTTGTAAAGCAAGTATGATGGTAATGAATTTCCTCAGTTTTTGTTTGTCTGGAAAAGACCTTATTTCTCCTTTGTTTTAAAAGGATAATTATGCTGGGTATAGTATTTCTGGGTGGTAGTTTTTTTCCTTCAGTACTTTGAATATATCATCCCACTCTTCCCTGGCCTGCAAGGTTTCTGCTGAGAAATTTGCTGATAGTCTTATGGGGGCTCCCTTATATGTGATGAGTCATTTTCTCTTGCTACTTTCACAAGTCTTTCTTTGCCCTTGATTTTTGACAATTTGATTATAATATACCTCGGTATAGTCTTATTTGGGTTGATCCTGTTTGGAAACCTTTGAGCTTCATGAACCTAGATGTCCATTTCCTTCCCAAAATTTGGGAAGTTTTCAGCTATTATTTCTTTAAATAAGCTTTCTGCCTCTTTCTCTCTCTCTTCTTCTTCTGGTATTCCCATACTGCATATATTTACTCATTTGATGATGTCCCATAAATATCGTAAGACTTCTTCACTCTGTCATTCTGTTTTCTTTTTGTTTCTCTAACTGTGTAATTTCAAATGACTTGTCTTTGAGTTTTCAGGTTCTTTCTTCTGCTTGATTGTGTCTCATATTGACACTTTCTATTGCATTTTTCGTTTCATTCATTGTATTCTTCAGCTGCAGAATTTATGTTTGGTTCTTTTGTAATAATTTCTATCTCTTTGTTGAACCTCTCATTTTGTTCATATGTTGTTTTCCTGATTTCATTGAAGTATCTGTTTTCTCTCTTTTTTATTTTTATTTTTGCTAAGGAAGATTTGCCCTGAGCTAACATCTATTGCTAATCCTCCTCTTTCTTTTTGGCCTGAAGAAGATTTGTCCTGAGCTAACATCTGTGCCAATCTTCCTCTAATTTTTGGGACACTGCCACAGCATGGCTGGTGAATGGAGTATGTCCACACCTGTGATCCGAACCCATGAACCTGGGCTGCTGAAGTGGAGCACACAGAACCTTAACCACTTTCCCACAGAGCCGGGCCCATGTTTTCTCTTGTAGCTCACTGAGAATCCTTAAAATAATTATTTTGAATTCTTTATCAGGCAATTCATGTATTTCCATTTCTTTGGGGTTGGTTACTGGAAAATTACTGTGTTTCTTTGATGATGGCATGTTTTCTTGATTTTTCATGTTTCTTGTAGCTTTCCATTGATGTCTGCACATTTGATAGAGCAGTCACCTCTTCTAGAATTTACACTCTGGTGAAGTGAAGACTTTCACCTACCAGTGGATGTGAGGGTGCTGGCTGGGTGGGGTATGGCAGTTCTGGCTCTAGGGAGGGTACAGTGGCATTATTTCTGTGCAGTTCCATCAGCTGACGTCAGCACTGGCAAAGATTGAGGGATCCTTGGTGGCCAAGGCTGCGGGCATCCATGGTGGAGTGAGGGCGGTTAGGGTCTTCTGTGGTAAATGCTGCTGGGGTCCCCTTGTTCTTTTTTTACACCACAACGGGTAGTTGTGGCCAAGGGGATCCTTCTTGGCACTGGGTCCAGAATGCGAGTGAGCTCATGGTGTCAATGATGCTGATGTGTGATGTGTGGGCACCTGTGGTGTGGCCATCTAGCCAAGGTCTGGAATGCAGGTGCACATGGGGGGAACATGGTTCCAGGGTCCGAGGAAGTCGTGGTGTCAGTGTCCAGGCACAGGCATGCCTCCTGCAGGATTGGCAATGGTGTGTGAGGTGCAGGCACTTGAGGAGTGGCTGTGGAGCCAGGGTCTGGAGTGCAGGTGTGTGCAAAGCGGGGGTCCAGAGCATGGGTGCACATGAAGCGACAGTTGCTCTAGGGTCCGGGGCACAGGTGCTTCTGCTGTGGCAGTGGCTCCATCCATTGAATTTTTTATTTGGTTATTTTATTTTTCAGTTCTAAAATTCTCATTTGATTCTTTTTTGTATCTTCTATTTTTTTTGGCTGAGATTTTCTAAACTTTTTTTTGTTTAAGGTGTGTTTTTGATTGCTGGGTGAAGCATTTTTATGCTGATTGATTTAAAATCTTTGTCAGATAATTCTAACATCTCTATCATCTCAATGTTGTCATCTCTTGATTTTTTTTTTTTTATTCAGTTTGAGATCTTCCTGGTTCTTGGTATGACAAATGATTTTTGGCTGAAACCTAGACATTTTGAGTATCATGTTATGAGACTCTGCATCTTTTTAAACCTTCTGTTTTAGGTGGCTTCCTCTGACACCACTCCATCAGGCTAAGGGGGGATGCTGCATCACTGTTGCCAGATGGAGGTAAAAGTCTGGATTCTCCTCTTGGACTCTGTTGACACCTCTGTGGGGAGTTTGTCATTACTACTGGAGAGACGTAAGAGTTGCATCTCCCTACTAGGCTTCCACTGATACCAACTTGGCTGGAGACGTATGAGTGCCTTGTTACTGCTCCCCATGTGGTCTCCACTGACACTTTTGGGGGGGCAGTGCTGGTCTTGTTACTGCTGTAAGCTGATGAAAGTCCTGACTCTCCACTGGGCAACCTCTGGTACCACCCCAGAGGGGAGAGAACGGGGGCTTCATTACTGCTAGGTAGGTAGCAGTCCAGGCTCCCAGTGTAGTCTCCACTGACACCACGGGGAGGGGTGGTGGTGATGGTGGTGATGAACAGCATTATCACCTGGCAGGGCTGAACATCCTGGTCCATACTTAGTCTTCTTTGACACCACTATGGTTGGAGGGGGGCATGTTGAAGTGCCTCATTACAGCCTGGAAAGGGTGGAAATCTAGGCTCCCCACTTGGCCTTTACTGGCATGGGTGGGGATGGGGCCACAATTTTTTTCCATAGTGATGGAGTAGAGCAGTTGTTGCCTGTTTTCTGTCTGGCTAAGTTGTTGGCCCTTTTCTGGTCCTTTGGCTAGAGAGAGCAAATTTTTGTTGGGGCTTTTTTTGTCTGCACTCATTTGTGTTTCTGAGATGGCAGCTTCTTAGCTCCAATTCTGCAATATGTGAGACAAAAAGAAAATCCAGAGAGCTCACTACCAGGTTCCTTAGGAACCAAAGTCCCTACATAGTTGGCCATCTTTCCCCACCTTTCAGAGTCTTCTTATGTTTGTCCAGAGTTTTAGTTGTACTTGGGGGGGGGGGTGGGGAAAAGTAGGTCTACTCCATCTTTCCAGAAGTAGAAGTCTCCACTGCATATTATATCACACAATGGTTTATATTTTGACATAGTCTTCATAACCCAAATTTTTCTATGCCGTAATTCTTAGTTCATCATTATGTTTATTTCACTGTAGTTGTTTCTATATACCAAACTAATGCATTACATAAAATATTAATTAAAACTCAATTATAGTATAATGAAGGGTTCTAAAGAATCCTTTTCAACTTCAGATCCATAATGGGCTGATGGGCTGAAGCAAATTAATTCTCTTCTGGGTATATGGGGTCTGTCCCCGGATATTATACAAAAGCTGAAGTCTGTCCCATATTTATTTCCATGTGGGCTTCTTTCCAAATAAATCTTTACTTTTTATACATTTTCAAAACATTTTCATATTCCCTCTTGCATCTCTAGCTTTGTGTATGCTTTCTTTAGCATGATATTTCCTTTCTCACATGACCCAGTTCCTCCCACTTGGTGGAATGCCGCCTCCATCTGAAAGCAGCCTCTCCCTTCTGCTTCTGTGCTGGAGCTCTACTCTGTTCTATTGCTCACACCATCCTCTTCACTTTGTCGTTTCTGCATTTCACGTTTCTCCTTTTAGACTGCACACTCCTTGAAAGTAGAGACAACTGTGCCTTTTTCATCTTTCTGTGCCCTAAGTACTTATTGGTTAAACAGAAAGAACTCAATGTATTTTGTGAATAAATTCATTATCTTATGTGACCTGCCACCTCATGTGTTGTGAAGTAGAGAAGATTTACTGTTTTCCCTCCCAGGGGGGTGTCCACATATCCCCTTTCTATCTAGGTGTATATTTGACTTTGGGGAAATGTGGCAGAGGTCAAGGAGCAGGGCCTCTGGAGTCAGACAGGTTTGGATTCCAGTCTCAGCTTTCTCTCTTACTGTGACCTCAAGTCCCTTAACCTCTTGGAACCTCATTCTCATCCATAAAATGGGGACAATAACATCTGCCTCTCAGAATTGTTCAGAAAGTTAAATAAAATACTATTTATTCCTTTTTGCCTGTTCACTTTTAAGCCTTTGGACTAAATAATTTTACGTTACTTGGGAGTTTTCTCTAAGGCCTTTTTAAAACCCATTCTTTATTCATTAATTCGCTCCTACCTCCACCTGCCCCCACACTCCTCAGAGAAAAGACACTGAGCTTTGGGGCTCCTAAGCAAGCCCTGAGAGGTTCCTGAGCCTCCACAGATAAGGCCAAGTCTTTCTGTATGCTCCCAGAGGGAGAGATAACAATAGGCTCTCTATAAAATTTTACTGTCAAAGTGGTGAATTGTGAAATGAATCTCCTTGCTGCTCTAGGTGAAAGAACACTCTCTCTCCTTGGCTTTCTTTCTAAGTGTCCTCTTCCTTATTTAGATATGCTCACCAGTGTATCAACACTCTTTCTACAGTGGAAAATGGGATCAAAGTAAAGATCTGATTCCCAGCTTGGCATTAATTGGTTGCATGTCATGGAATAATAAATGATGTTCTTTTTATTTTATTATCAGAATGCCAGTAAGATCAATTCTTTGGATCTAAGACTGACTGACTGTGGCTTTTTAAGTTGTTTGACCTTGAGCATAAATCTGGCTGAAATAGACTGAAGAAGTAAAAATCTATGCACTCCCACCCCCCTGTGCACTCTCTCAGGAAAGGAACTGTAATTCATATCCACAGGCAGATCAATACTGCTGTGTCTTAGCTGTGGGCATTTTTTTCACACAGCAATTGTACCCATAGCACTTATACCTGGGGGAGTCCTGCTATTCCAGCTGTTTCTTTGGCCAGTTGAGTGATGTAAAGCTGTATACTTCATGAACAGTCAGGGATGTGTTCTGATGCAGAAGGTGAGAGGGTGTGCTGGTGTCCTGTGGTTACTGTAACAAACTACTGCAAGCTTGATGGCTTAAAACAACAGGAACTTATTCTCTTACTGGTCTGGAGGCCAGAATTCTGAAATCCACCAGGGCAGTGCTCCTCTGGGGGCTCTGGCAGAGAGTCTGTTCCCTGCCTCTTCCTGAATTCCTGGATTTGGGCCTGCCTCACTCCAGTCTCCGCCTCTATCTGCACATTGTCTTCTCCTCTGTGTGTCTGTGTCCCCTCTTCTGTCTGTCTCAAGTCGCCCTCTGCCTCTCTCTTACAAGAATACTTGTCATTGGATTTAGGGCCCACTTGAATAATCCTCATCTCAAGATCTTTAGCTTAATTACATCTGCAAAACCCCTTTTTCCAAATAAGGTCACATTCACAGGGTCCAGATTTGATGTCGATATCTTTTAGGGGGCCATTGTTTTAGCCTAACACAGGGGACTAAGAATGACTTCGAATTGGGTGACTTGTAGATATTTTCTCTTTAGCTCCATGCCTTGATGTTTGGGACACAGAAAGATTTTTGTAGACTGACATACTAGATAATTCCTGGGAAAATACAGAAATGGTTATGTTACTATATAAGCACTATAATTCTGATTATTTCTTTAATTCCAATAGTGATATCTCACTGATTCTAAATATTTTGTAATGGGTATAGTTTCTAAGACTCAGATATGCAAAAAGGAAACCCTTGTTTCCCTATAATTTCTATCTCAAGCTTCATTTACCTGATCAAAATTTAATCAAGTCACTTCTAAAAAACTCAGTCCCTTCAGTGATTTAGATTTAAAGTTAGTCAAAGATTTCCCCCACTCCCCTTCCTTCTTCACAGGGTTGATTCTAAACTCCTAGCTTAGGCAGGCCATAGAGTGTAATGGTTATGAGTGAGCCTTCCAACCCACACTACCTGCTTTGAAAACCAGCATCTCTACTTACTAGCTGTGTAACCTTGGTGGTGCAGATTGGGTTCCCAGGGAGCAGACTATGAGATGTAGGATGTTTGCTAAGGAGTGTCCTTGGGATCAATACCTTTGAAGGGAGGGACGGGAGCAGGAACGGACAGAGGAAGATGTCCAACTGTGATGGAGGCCCCATGACAGCTTTAGCCAACCCCACGGGTTGCTCTGTAGCTAGGATAAGCCTCCAGAGTTGTCCCAAGTTGGGCCAAGATGGCCAAGTCCTTATACTCCCTCATTGATCAGTCACTGGATGTGGGCTGCCCCGGGAAGTGATGTGGTCTGAGGCAAGGCAGCTCTCCGCAGCTGAGGCAATCCCTTAAGAAGCTGACAGCTGAAGCTATCTGCCAATAGCCGCCAGTGGCTACAGATCTGGGTGGCACATTACAGTGTCCACTACAGTCCATTATCCTCCTTGGATCTGCTTCTCCATCTATGTTCTGGGAGCAGTTACTCCAGGATGCCTGTGCACTTTTCCTCCTGGGGGAAATTTACAAGGGGAAGGTCGTGGGATGAACTACACCACCACCTCTTTTTGGTGTTTATGGATTCCCCTCAACCTTGGCTAGCACCTTTGCTGTCCTGGTGGCTAACCTGGCAGCATAACACAGACTCTCACCTCTGAGGGCTCTGAGCCCTTCTCACAGCTGGTCATCAAGCCCTTCTCGGCTAGATTCCTGCACTTGTCCATTTTCTGTCCCAAGTGGACAAGGGAATAACCAGAAGTGCTCAAGTGGATCCTTCCTCCCCCATTTTGTTACAGCAGCCCCACCACCTTCTGTCGATCAGTGTCAATTAGCCGTACGAGGATGGTGTCTCCCCTTCTTTTCTGGTGGTGCCTTGGCTCAAGGAGCTAAAGTGCACAGGTGCAGTCACAGCTTAAACTTCACTAGGATTTTCTGTGTCCACTGGAATAGATGTTCTCCCCATGGGAACTTGAGTTGCAGAGCCCAGAGTTGCCAGGACAGGAAGCACAAATTCCCCACGTGGGTCATTGGGTGTGATGATAATTGACGCCATCCCTTGGTTCCCAGGCCATGTAGTCTTCCTCTTGGGGCACAGCCCCATATAAAAGTTTTGATTAAAAATGAGTACTGTATTGGTGGCACCCCATCATCTGAAATGATCACTGTCAAGTTTTGATATCAAATTTGCCATTCATCGCAGGCCCTGTTCCCTCTAATTCTTTCAGGTGGGTCTTTCCCTGGCTCAGGTAGTTTCCTCCCGTGTGTGTACTATCAGTTCTCTGCTGAATACTTAGGGAGACCCCCTGCAGAGCTCCAGCGTTCTCTCTCTCCCTATGCAGCTCACTGTCCTGCCAAATCTAGCCTCCTCTGCCTCTGGATTCTCAGTCTTTCCAATTTAGGGAGTCTTCCGGGTTCCACCTGGTCCCCTCCCTGCGCCGTGTCTGGAAACTCTCTCAAACCTTCCCTGGGGCAATCGTAGGGCTTGCCCTGTCTATTTCCCATCTCCGGGATCACAGTCCTTCCCTGCCTGATGTCCACGGTCTTGAAAACCAGCTTTCATGTATTTTGTCCAGGTTTGGTTGTTTCAGGAGGGAGGGTAAATCTCAGTGGAAGCAGAAATTGCCTGGAGTTTTCTAAACCTAAAGGCAAAAACTATTTTTTTCCCTCCAGTTCCTCTGTGACCCTTTCCCTTTGGGGCAACGTCAGTGTGGAATTTCCTGGCCTGCAGAGCAAAGACTCACAGGTCAAAGTAAAGCAAGAAAATAAAAAACACAAACAAATATCGCTTACCAACCTCCTTCTGCCAAAATGGCCGCTCGTACAATTTCTTTCACCTTAATCAAGTTTTTTTCGTCTTAACCACGGAAGAGACAAAGAAGATTCTGTTGATGTTTAAACCTTATTTATTCTTTGTTTTATTTTGTGGGGGAAATTGCCCAACCACACACACGAATCCTCTGAGAAACAGAATTGCCCAATTTGGGGGACTTCAAAAGCAGCCGGAGGGCCGGCCCCGTGGCTTAGCGGTTGAGTGCGCGTGCTCCACTGCTGGCGGCCCGGGTTCGGATCCCGGGCGCGCACCGATGCACCGCTTGTCTGGCCATGCTGAGGCCACGTCCCACATACAGCAACTAGAAGGATGTGCAGCTATGACATACAACTATCTACTGGGGCTTTGGGGGAAAGAAAAAAAAAAAAAAAGCAGCCGGAGGAGGCGCCCAGCGTGCCCCAGCAGCTGTCTCCCTGGGTGTGCGAGGTCGTTTCTGCTTGCTTTACTGTGGACGGAGTTCAGTTTTTGCTTGTGCGTCTGGGTCTCTAAGCCCAGCGTGGGTTGCTGCAGTATTGCGGGCACTGCCCATGCGCCTCACTGGTGCCAGGGCAGAGAGAAACCCGCCTGGCTCCTCCTGGCGCCCCTAAACCCCACCCTCTGAGGGCACCTGGGGAGAGCAGAGGCTAGAGCTCCGGGCATTTGGGCCTCTTTCAGCTGCTCTGGCTGTTCATAACCTGCTCCGTCGTGTTGAACTAACTTAGAAATGAAAGTCCCAGCTTCTTTCAATTAACACTGTAGGAGAATGGGTGCTTTGATGAAGTGGACTTCGTTGAGGTGCGCTCAATATTCATTTTGGTTGATCTCCAAATGGCTAAGGGCAAAAATTCAACATTCAGCTGAAACTGAGGCTGAAGCCAACTATCACTGTAATAAAAAGAACTTAGGAGACATAAAAATAAAGCTAACATTTTATTAAAAATTAATTTTTTTGCTGTTATTTAGAGTGGAAAACACACATTTATTATATATGGCCTCAAACACGGCCATATAAAAATTCTTAGCATTTTGGTTAAACGTGTATGTTTCCCACGTAGTTATAATTGTGCATAACATAATTTAGCTTTTGATTATACATTGTTTAGATACATCACGAGATGTGTTCAACATAAGCACTCGTTTTCAAACAGGATACTCTAGATATACAATTTGCTTGTATACGGTTGAGCTGATGGTTCTAAAATGTGCTTTAGTGCGAGATAGCAACAGAACAGTTGCTGAAGTTCTGGATTTCCATGTGGTGCTTCTGTCTTTCACTTTGATGACACCCACAGAACCTTAAGGGTACTGAAGTTTAGGAGGTAAAGGCCAGAGTGTATTCCTTTAGCTGCTGAATCAAACTGTACGTTAATACTATAGTACTAAAAACCTTCTTTAAATGACTATTTCAAAATGATAGAGTGTTCTTGCCTTGGGAACAGAAAAGAGAAAGACATCTGCTGATTACATCTGTTTCTCTTTGTGGCGTTCCCATGAAGAAAAATACTAAATTATTTTGCCTAATGATGGCAATTTCAGGAAATCTCAGATTTCCAATTCAACAACTCCAGGTGATTTTTTTTCTATCGTGGTGGGAGTTGGGCCATGTATGGTCGCAGCAGACTGGATCTACACTTCAACACATGAGTTCTGAGGACAAGCACAATTCAGCCCATAACAACTAGGTTCTAACCCAAGCTAAAAGTCTGTGGGGTGTGCTTGAAAACTTCGTGACCACTCTGTGTGAGAGTCTGAATTTTCCTGAGAAGGACCCCTTTTCTTTTGTTTATAGACAGGACAGATTATTTTTGTATTTATTTAACCAGGAGTCGACAGCTACATGTTTGCAGTGATAGACATGGGAACCGAGAAGGATGCTGAGCAGACCGCATCTTCACATTCATCCAGGCAGATGGCTCGTGCATCATACCCGCCTTCTTTCTGGAATTTACGCAGATGACGTCTCTTAAGATGATCTTTATAAAATGTTTCTTCTGGTTTGATGTCCGTCCTGGAAAAATTGTGTGATGTGAAAATGGGTGTCACGATGAGATGAATGCCTGATAGGATAAAGAAGGTAGAGCTCCCCAGGTCAGCTCGATTCTGGAGCTGAGATGATGTAGCTTCTCTCTGCATGTGTGAGTCCTTCTTTCAGGGAGTTATCTGGTACTTTCCCAAGAAAGACAGACGGAATGTCACTTGTTTTTTTAAACACATCATATGGACCCCATGCTAATTAGTTCATCAGCATCAATATTGTGAACTATGGCTGCTTTGCATTCTGCTCTCTGTGTATTTAAAATCTTAATATCAAAATTACAATCAATAAAGCTGGACAGAGAAGTACAAGATGAGCTTGATCATCTTGAAGCAGGAAGTAAGGAAGTGCTCACCAAATAAATAAATAAGGAGGAAAGTAAGGAAATAGGAAGTAAGGAAGAGAGGGAAGGAGGAAGAGAGAGTCAGGGAAGGGAGGAGAGAGGGGAGTGGGGAAGAAAAAATAAAAGGGAAAGAAGGAAGGAAGAGAGGAAGGAAGGGAGGGAGGGAGGGGAAAGGGAGGAAAGCGGAGAGGAGGGAGGGAGGAAGAGGAAGGAAAGGGAAGGAGGGAGGAGGGAAGAAGGATGGGGGCATATCAAAAGGACACAGGAGCCAACTGGAAGACCTCCCAGTGGCCAAAGCTAGAAAATTTTGAACAAAATAAATAATGATAGTAATGGATTATAACCCAAAGAATAAAATAACTATCCATTAGTCCCTACTAATATAAATAAATGATGGAAGAAATAAATAAATGGATGAAGGGACAAAGCTTCCTTAAAGAGAATACCAAATTATATATGTGGCTTCTGCCTCCTCCAGGAGGTGGAGGTTAAGTCCCCTCACCTTGAGTATGGGCCAGTCTTAGTGACCTGCTTCCAAAAAATAGCGTGTGGAAAGGTAAAAAACAGTAACTTGACAGCAGAGAAACCTGGCGGATGCCGCCTTAAACAAATGATCAAGGTCGACATCACCAGTGATAAATCACATTGGTATGTATTCCTTGTCGTGAAATGCTGAGAAGGGCACTTTATCTCTGTGGTATTCTTGCCAATAACCCATAAGCCCAGTCTAATAATGAGAAAACGCCAGACAAACCCAACTTGAGGGAATTCTGCAATATACCTGATCTTTCAAGGTCATGAAAACACCAAAAGACTGAAGAACTGTCATAGACCAGAGGAGACTAAAGAGACATGATGACTAAATTCAAAGCAGAACCCTAGATTGGATCCTGGGACAGAAAAGAGACATTAATGGGAAAACTAGTGAAATTCACATAGAGTCTGTAGTTCAATTAATAGTTTTGTACTTGTGTTAATTTCTTAGTTTGACAAATTTACTATGGTTATGTAAGATGTTAACATCAGAGGAAGCTAGGTGAAGGGTATATAGGAACTCTGAACTATCTTTGCAATTTTTCTGTAAATCGAAAATTATTCCAAAATTGAAGTTTACTTTAAAATTGTAATTTTTCTAATTAACTCAACGACAATCCAGTGGTTTTTAGGTGGTGAAAGTGCTGTGAGTTCACAGGCATTCTCTGGTTCTGAGTTAATCAGAAAACCCTTCAAATCTTCAGCCTAAAGTCTGTAACCAAAACTTGCTGAAGGTCATCAAATGTCTAAGGCGCATGTTCAAAACCACACTAAATATCTCAAAATATCCCCACTTACGGGCAATAGGTTTGAGAATGCAAAGGGCTGAACAGTCGTAATGGCCTGTATCTATATGGACATCAGCATTAACATCACCGGTGGCCGGCCCCAGAACACAGACAAGGTCGCTTGGCCATATTGGCGTGGGGGTCCCTGCCAGGACTTCAGGATAAACGTCCACACTGGTGCCCGCAGCCCCAAGACTGAGCCTGTGAATGAATATTATTGAAAGTTTAGAAGTCGCCTTCTAAAAGGATGATGCCCTAGTGCAGGAATGATATTGCCGTACATTCAGCAGCTGGATCCTTCCTGTTACTGTTACACCGCACATTTGCAACACCAAAGAGGTGCTCACTGTTAATGGCACATTAAAGTATAATTCATCCTTTTATGACAAGCCCCCTCAGACATTTACCCTTTCGAAGCCAATGTTGTGGCTGGACCTGCACTTGTGTTTCTTTATTACGACTGCAAGATGCACCTCAGCAACAACCATCAGGGAACTTTGAAAAGACGAGGTGCTCCGGAAGACACCTGGGCTTGCCGAGCCCTGCAGGACCCTCCAAAGGGCCCTCAGGACAGAGCCAGGTGGCCAGAGGGCCGGGCACCATGAGCTGGGGAAGTAGGAGCAACCCACCAAGAGCACCACCACCACTTTTTTTTTCTGGAAAAAGCAAATTATTTAATGGAAAATTCCAAAATATGTGACAGCCACTTCTATTCAATATACTTGCTACAACAATTCCATGTGCTTAGAAAAAGGCACTCGGGCTCTTTAATGACAGCAGCTGCCGGGTCTTCCTTGTGAAGCCCTTCACTATTTCAGGGCGTTCAGCACATCATCCTGGCTGACCACGCGGCCGCACTCACTGGAGGAGGCAGGTCCTTCCTGCTGGGCTGCATGAGGAGGCACACTGCCGTGGTCCCTGACCTGGTGCGGCACCGCAGTCCCTTCATCCTGCACAGGGTCGCCTGTTGGCCGTACACCTGTTGAAATGTTGCTTCCTCCAGTCCTGATCAATGGAACTCTGCAAGGAAGGCTCTCAGGAAGCTCTGTTCCAGAATGGAAGTATTTCTTAAAGAAAACAAGATGTGACTTCTCATAAGTGGCTGTACCACCAGCCCAGAGGCTGATGCATAGCATGAAAATAGTTTACTATTTTAACTAGCATGTTTTCTAGAAGAAACTGGGTACCAAGGGGCCATAGCTTGGGCAAATCTAAAAGCCCTTCATCTTTACCTGCTGGCAGCATTCTCTGGCAAACATATTTACACACCTTTTATTTAAAAATTTTAGCTTCTCTAGATCTCAAACTATAGAGAATTGTCTTCAAGTATTAAGTCTATTGTGTTGAATTTGATTAGTAAAAACAAATGTGTTTTGGACACCCCATTTTTCTCTATCACATTCTTAATTTCTTCATATGTTTTATATGTTTTAGGTCTGAATCAAAGATGATTAGTGATAGATATTGTAGTACTTGATTTGGGATTTCTACCTTTTAAAGAAATTTTTGAGAGCCCAGAAACAGAAATGGGAATTTCTTGCAGATGCAAGATTGCAGGGCTAAAGTTTGTTTTACAGTCACAGCCTCTTAAGGGTAGGCCTGAATTTCTTTTTTTCTGGTAGCAATACAATTCCAAAATATTATCATTTCGGAGGAAGATGGGCACAGATGTTAGCCCAGGGCCAGTCTTCCTCAGCAAAAAAAGAGGAGGATTGGCAGATGTTAGCACAGGGCTGATCTTCCTCACAAAAAAAATAAAAACAAAAATAAAATAAAATATTATCATTTCATCATGTAACTAACATAAAAAAAATTGTTAATGAGATATTGTACCTTATTTTTCTTACCGAGTCTTTGAAATCTGCTGTTTTGCACGTACAGTACCTCTGAATTCTGACGAGCCGTGAGTCTGGTGCTCACCTCTTGTATTGGACAGCATAGTTCTAGGCATAATTCTCAAGCTGGCCTTCTTTGCTTCCTCACCCTCAAGCCTCTGTCCTTTTGACTTAACGGGAGCTGCCTGGAGGCCACGTAAGCAACAGTGCTGAGCTGACGGCAGCACTCCCAATCTCCTCTTTGCTGCAATCCCGAGTCCCTGTGAATAATTGAGAAACCTGGACAAACTAGTGAAGCCCTTAGGGTTTAGATTCCTGTGTTCGGGGAGGAAGAGTATCGTCTACCCACTCTGGGTCCTTCCTGGCTGGGCTACAAATTAAATTGACATGAGGTCGAATAGCAGGAGAAAATCAAACAAAGTTTAATAACATGTATACATGGAAGAAACCAGGGAAACTGAGTTTCTCAACAAATGGCAGAGGTTTTCACCTTAAATAGATTTAGATAAAGACAAAGGAGGATGTGGGGGTGGGGAGGTAGACAGAAATCAGAGTCATCAAGGGTATACAGATTTAAGTCTTCTCCTCCCGTACTGATAAGAGTGTCTAGAGATAAGGTCATCCCCCTCTTCCCAGTAAAGAGAGGGAGATACCTTTACAAATGGAGATTTCCCTTACAAATGTAAATTACCCATACCCAGAGTTAAATTCATTGAGGCAGTTAGTGGGGGAGGTCAAATGTCCGGCAGAGAAAATAAGGTAAAGAGACATATTTTGGGGTGGCCAATTTTGATCTCCCACACCTGGTTCAGCTTTTTTGAACCCAAATTTTTGTACCATTTCCTCATCTCTGTTCTCAAACCAGGCGTTGTTGTCCGTGCTCAGCTCTTCCTGTAATACTTGCAGCAGGTGGCGAATAAAAACTGACACACGCTGACACTGAGGCTTGGGCAACCGTTTTGCTTATGACTACAAGCTGGAGTGGGCACACCATCTACCTTCCAAGTTATCACAGGTGACAGTTTTACCAAAGGATTTACCAGATTTTCCTATTTCTGTTTTGTTGCAGCTTGCCCCTCAACTGCCAAGCTATGGTTACATATTTTTGCTTTTATTATGGCAGCACCTCACTTCAAACTATCAGCTTCTGATTAAGGATAATGTTAGCTGCTGTAACAAATAACCCGCCAAATTTTCATGGTTTCACACAATCAAAGTTTATTTCTTGCTCAGGTGACAATCCAGGTGGTGGGAATCAGGCTCCTTCTGTCTTGTGGATCCGTGATTCCTGAGGGCCTTGCAATCCTCTGCATTCAGCCAGTGCAAAGGGAAAGAGAGTGTAGAGGAAGTGTGAGCTCTTCTTAAAAGCCTTTTCCTGAAATTGCACACACCACTCTGCTCACAATGCGTTGTTTAGAACACAGTCCTCTGGCCACACGAACTGCAAGGGAGGCTGGAAGACGTCCATACCAAGCCATGGGCTCACTCTGCTCGCCGCGATCTGAGCCAATTAATCACAACGAGTTAGAGATCGAGAAACGAAGTTTAATTAGATTAGCCAGCCAATCGGAAGACAGGTGACTAATGTCTCAAAAACCCATCTTCAAAGATCACAGAATCTTGAGGCAGTTGTATAGGGAAAATGGGCAGTAAGGAGGGGGTCCAGGGATGTTGGTCTCCAGGCATGACAGGCTCCAGGCATCACATTGTTTCATTCTTCTGTCGGCTGTGATAGATACCTTGTAGGTGTGATTCCCGCCTGTGGTCAGCCTGTATCTGGAGAGAAACTCATAGAACAAAGTTTTTAATTTATCAAGCTATTGGGGAGTACATATGTAAGCGGAGGCCATAAATCAGGAGAGCGTGTGAATTTTTTGGAGTATGTGCAGAGCAGTGAGTAGTCACACGGAGGAGGGGCTGGGGCCATTTAGTGTAACAAGATGGTCTCACTTATGCTCACTTACAAGGTCATCCTGGTACCCAGAAAGAAAAAGAGAGCATGGATTTTGTTGAGCAGCAGACATCCTTACCATAGTGTTTACATGAGTGAGACTGGCTTTCAACTTTCCTTTTTCACACATTCCTTGTCTTGTGTTTGATATTTAAGGTTAGACTAGGTTATGCTAGCTATAAAAGGATATAAATTAGGGAGTATTTCTTTTTTTTGTCTTTCTTGGAAGCATTTGGAAATGCTTCAAGACTGCAATTTATCCATCCTTTAAATGATTGGTAGATTTTTCTATTAAAGCTGTCTGACTGTGCTTCCTTGTGGAAAGACTTTTAACTACTGATTCAGATTGTTAACTGGTTATGGGATGATTCAGGTTTTCTATTTCTTATTGATTTTGGTAGGCTCCACTTTTTAAAGGAATTGATCCACTTCAACTAATTTTTCAAACTTAATAAATTTGCTCACAATATATTCTCCATATCTTTTTTTATTTCTGCAGCATTGGGAGTTGTGCTCCCTTTTTCGTTTCTAATATTATTTATCTACCTTTCTTAGGAAGTTACTTGAGGATGTTCTCTAGCAAAACAAGGATGTAAACTAGGAAAGGGAGGAACATGGAATTGGTGGACTCCAACCCCGGAGGGCAGGGCAGGAAAGTTCTGGAAGATAGCTCGCCAGACTTGTGGTGGACTTTGAAACTCCTGGCCTGCAAGGGAGAAGAGGATTGGGGGCCTTCTTCAGAAAAAAACAGATGGGTGGGGCACAGAATTTAAGTATGACTAAAAGGTTAGGAAAAAATTGAGGATATAAAGGCAAATAATGAAATAAAGGAACGAAAATTAGAAGTGATAAAACTGCACAAGAAACGCATAAGCCAAAATAAAATGTAACATAATTATTAGGAGTTAATGGGGTATAAAAGTAGAGAATCTTGATGCTGGAGATATTCTCCTCCAAGTGGCTTGGTGTTATAAAATTGAATTCATAGAGAAATCATTGTAATTCTAACATATTATGCAGCCCAGCATGGGAAAATATTTACGTAATCATAGTAACGAAATGCTTTCTTTTACTGGTTTCAACTTTTAGAGTGAGCATATGGATGGGGAACATTTGGTTGAAGGACATAAGTGAAGTTTAATAAGCCTTGAAAAAATATAAAACAAGAGTGACACTACAGCTATCATCATAACAGACATATTTGTACATATGTCCCATTATTTCTTTAGGATAAATTCCCAGGGGCTGGGTGGCTACAAATGTGGGTGTGTACATTTATAATTAATATACATCACCCTCCAGAGAAGTGGACCAGTTTATTCTCTCCCAATATGTCCCCCTGCTCCCATCTGCCTCAGGATTTCTAGGAAATCCTTGGAGCTTCTGGCCCATTTATGGTATCCTTTGTTTTCCAGCCCTGCTACAGATATTTCCCCCTATATTACTATTTTTGGGATCATTTCAAAGGATTTTTGCATTACAGGGGAGGTAAAGTGTGTGTCCTCAAATTACCATCTTGAACGCAGGAGTCCCCTGCCAGATTTTTAAAATGTAAATTGTTTTTTCTTCCTGATTTTGAAAGTAATGCTTGCTCATTGTAGAAACAGTGTTAAGCAAAGAGAAAACCCCAGTGCCTCTATAGAGATAGGAGAATACTGGCGGGAGCAGTCTGCCCTGTGGAGAGCCGGTTTTGGCTTCTTGGTATCTCATCTGCCAGGACTGAGAAATGGAAAAGAAACAACCTCTTTCTTCCTCCTGTTTGCCAAAAATATTGAGAGACAAAGATCATCCAGTTTTGCCTTGTAATTTCCCTAAATGAAGCAGCAAGGTTTTATTCTGATATTTTCGTCTGGTCATCGGTGCGCCTGTAATTTCGCTTTCTCTAACGTCCGTCTTTCGCCTCACTTCTGCTGCTGAGCGGTCCGTCGACACCCGGAACCCCACTGACCGTGCCCGTTCCCTCAGGCACTGAGATCCCTCAGCTGGTTAATTTAGAACTGCTAATGACTTCAAAATCTATATGAAACGTATGCTACATCAGTCTGTGCCACTTGATTGCCACCAGCACGGGGAGAAAAGGAACTCTGCAGAGCCATTTAGATCCAGGCTTCATTGGTAAAAACCCGTGTCACGTGGGCCCCTGCGCCCCTTGAAAGTCCGATGGAACTTGACCCAAACTCATTTCCACGGCCTGGGACGTTACGCTTCCTTACATTTTCTGTCCTTGCTTTTCTTACGGTTTTCTTCTGCTTTTCTACTTGCATGTCAGCGGCCCTGATTCACAGGCATCTCGAGATTTTGGTAACTGAAGATTCACAGCGGGGGACCGTCTCCACGCACCGATACCTTCCGCCAGGCCGCGCATCGCCGCTCCCCTGAGGCCTCCCCACTCTCACGCCCACCGGACCCCCCATACGCAAGACCTTGCAGAGGGCGGCCCCTCCTCACACCAGACTGCCTATCCCAGGCCCACTGAGATCCCAGTGAATTAAAATGTCTCCATCTTGGTATTTTACTTTATTACTTGAAAAGAATTCTTCTATGTGATGGTTAGTTTTGTATGTCAACTTGACTGGGCACAGTACCCGGGTATTTCATCAAGCGCTAATCTAGGTGTTGCTGTGAAGGTATTTTGTACATGTGGTGAACATCTACAGTCAGTTGACTTTAAGTAAAGGAGATTACCCTTGATAATGTGGGTGGGTCTCATCCAGTTAGTTGAAGGCCTTTAAGAGCAAAAACTGATGTTTCCCAGAGGAGAAATTCTGCCTGAAGACTGCAACATTAACTCCTGCCTGAGTTGCCAGCCTGCCAGCCTGCCCTACACATTTTGGATTTGCCAGCCCCCATAATCGTGTAAGCCAATTCCTTAAGATAAATCTCATTATGCACACACATATACATATAAATGTATATCTCCTATCTATCAGATATATATATATATATATATATATATAAATAATATGTATATATCTCCTATTGGTTCTGTTTCTTTGGAGAACCCAGATTGATATACTTGTGTACTTGTTTTAACTACACAAATAAGGCATGTTTAGTATAGAAAATCAGAAGTTACAAATAAACCAGAAGAAATATCTTTTCAGCAATTTCACTGCCACTACAAAATAATCACTATTAACCTTTCAAGAGCTGTGTGCAGATACATATATTTCAAAAGGGAATATTTCATACATTTTTCTAAGTAGCTTTTCCATTTAATATGTCCTGAATAGCTTTCTACATCACTAGGTACAGACCTACATAATTTTAAATGACTGCCAAATATTGTGGTTTTTGGCTATACCATAATTTATTTAATCCTTCTCCTACTTCTGGAAAATTACATTGTCTCTATAATTTTACCGTTATAAACAACACTGTAAAGAATATCCTTGCTCCTCTATCTTTGTGCCCTTTGTCTATGATTTCTTGAGGATAAATTCTCCTGGCCTCCCTCTCATGCTGCCACACAACCATACACACAAGAGGATATTTTCTATAAAACAGTGATCTCCTTGGGCTGCTGCCCTCTTTAACTGGGATTCATAGATTGTTAAAGCTGGAAAGACCTTACAGATCTAGTCAAACCTCATCATTTTCAGATACACAGAAGCCGAGAGGGGGAGGTAAATTTCCCAACATTACACAGGCAGCTGAGGTCAGGTCAGGGCCCAGAACCCAAGTTTCATAACTCTGTGCTTTCAAATGAACTGATTCCACCCTGTTCCATTGCTGGAATTTATCTCAGGAAAGCGCTACACCCTGTCGAAGTGATATCCTCCAGTTTGGTGAAAATCAACAACATTCAGAATAAATGCCCATAGCATTTTGCTCCTGGGAAACCAGCCCAGTGAAGGATGAAAGAGAAAAACTCAAGTCCTCATTTTCTGAAGGACTTGACTTCTTGATTAGGTGAACTCTCTGCAGGCAGGATGGATGGTTGCTGCTAAACCAATGTTGAGACAAATTGAAATGAGTGGTAGTAATTATTTATGGCAATAAAATATCCCTTTTATTAGAAAAAATTTTTACATTATAAAAATAATGTATGGTCTTTAAATTTGGACATTTTGAACAGTAGGAAGAAAACAAATTATACTCATGTTGTCTAAAGACGGCCACTGTTAATATTTTGGAGAACGAACTTACAATATTTTTTGTATTTGTGTTTTCTCTAATAAAAGCTATAATAATCAGAGTCTATCTAGATTGTTTTCCTTAACGTCACATTATAAACATTGTTTATGTTGTTGCATAGTTTTCATAAATATAATTTTAATAACTGCATAATATTCCATCATATTAATGTGCCAGTTTAGGATCTCTCTACTACTGAACACATAGTTATCTCTATCCTTTCACTGTATGAGATATATGTAGGGACAGAAAAAGGTCCTCTAGAGGATGCATATTTTGGAAATATTGGAGCTAGTATTTCAAGATTAATATGTATTGGTAGCCCTAGGCTGCACCTCAGTTTAATAGATGATAACTAGAAATAAGGATAATTCTAACTTGACAACACTCTTTTAAAAGCCGTGAACACCTGTTTGAAGGAGAGACTGACTCTTAACATGCCTGTTTAACCTAAGGACTTTAAAAATGGTCGCTCCTTCTGTCCATTAAATTCACAAGATTCCTTAGAGGCTGATAAAGGCCTTATAGCCTCATTTTGTCAAACTGTCCTCTGCATATGAATTGCCTAGGGAACATGCTGAAATTTAGATCCCTGGGCCCACCCGCAGAAAGTCTGATTTAGGACTGGGATGGGACCTGGGAATAGGCATTCTTAACCAGCACCTCAGGTGCTTCTGATGCAGGCAGCTCATTAACCCACTCCGAGGAACACTGTGAGGCTTGATAGTGCAGTAGCTTCCATCAGGTGGGTGGGTATAGGCCCCACGGTCCATTCCATCCATCACAGAATATTTTTATGATGTCTCAGCAGTTAGTGATAAATAAATCAGACTGTTTTTCCGTATAAATATAATTTATAATATAAAATATAAATATAAAATATATAAATATAAATATATAAATATATAAATATAAAATATAAAATATAAATACCCTTTATTTCACAAAATTAGCCATAATCTTCCTTACATTGAACTCTCTTCAAGCAATGACTGTGCTTTGACTAGAACTGTCTCACAGCAGTGCACAGAGTGAATATCAGTCTTTACTCCGAGTCCCCAGACGACATAGGAATGACAGAACTTGTAGTTAAGGCCAAGAGAGCCATGCAATGCAGCAGCATATTCCACAATATACTTGTCCTTCTTACTGAAGTCACAGCCCTGGGGGACATGAAATGTAACCTGTACATCTGGGCCTTACTAACAGATATGGCCAATTGGGCTAAAAACAATGATCATTAAGAAAAAACAGACTAAGCAACAAAGAGACAACCCAATTGAAAAATGCGCAAAGGACTTAGATGAGAGACATATTTCCAAAGAAAATATATAAATGGACAACAAACACACGAAAAGATGCTCAGCATCATTAGTCATTAGGGAAATGCAGATCAAAATCACAATGAGATACCATTTCATACCCACTAAATGGCTGTCAGCAGCAGCAGCAGCAGCAGCATCATAGAGAAAATTAACAAGTATTGGTGAGGATGTGGAAAAATTGGAACCCATTGCTGATGGGAAGGTAAAATGGTACAGCCACTGTGGGAAACAGTTTGACAGTTCCTCAAAAACTCAACATAGAACTACCACATAACCCAGCAATTCCACTCCTATGTATATACCCAAAAGAATTGAAAATAGAGAGTCAAACAGATACTTGTTCGCCAATGTTTATGACAGCATTATTTACAGTAGCCAAAAAATGGAAACAACCAAATGTCCATCAACAAATGAACGGATAAACAAAATGTGGTATATACATCCAATTGAATATTATCGGTCATAAAAAGGACTGAAGTACTGGTACGTGCTACAGTGTGGATGAACCTCAAAAACATTACGCTAAGTGAAGGAAGCCAGTAATGAAAGCCCATATATTGTATGATTCCATTTATATGAAATTCAGAACAGGCAAATCCATAGAGACAGAGAGTAGTTTAGTGGTTGCTGAGGATGGTGGGGCGGGGCGCATAGGAAGGTGATAGCTAAAGGGGAAGGGATTTCTGTTTGTGGAGATGAAAACGTTCTAAAACTGACTGGTGATGGTTGCACAACTCTGTGAATATACTAAAAACACTGAATTGTGCACTTTAAATGAGTGAATTGTATGGTATGTAAATTATATTTTCATAAAGCTGTTTTAAAGAAAGAAAAAATAAGTATAAACACATTTATAGCTTACATTCCAGATTCAGAGGGATTTTAAAAATTCAGGATAATTATTGATGTGGAACTCTTCTTATAATTTTAAAAGAAGTAACAACAGAATACTTTAAGAAAACAAAACAACAAAAAGCTGTGTATTAATGCACAACCTGTTATCCGAGAAACATAACAGCTTGCATTACGTTGTGATAAATTTTCTTGTTAATATTAATATGATGATAACGATGAAAACTGGAAATATTGTTTTTTGCATTTTGGCTGAAGGTACATAATCAAGAGAACTTTTTCTGATCTTTTCAGTATACATATTGTGCCTACAAGTGCATACCTATGTGCACTGTGTGAATAATTGATATATAACCTAAGATGCATACATATACATGCAAACAAGTTTGACTCTATGCATGTTTTAGTTATTCACATGCATAGATCTTCACAAATTGCTAGCCAGATCCTTTTTTAATCCTTACTGGCCGTGCCTGTTCTCTTCACTTGCTTTATGAGAATAATGCCTTTGATTATGTGAATAATCCTTTTCTGACCCTGTCCAGTGCTCTGACCACTGGTCCTGGGGGGCTATGGAGACATGAGCAACCGACCGGCCTTGCATGGAGACTTCTCATGCACAGCATCTAATTCCTTCTGGGTTCCAGCTTCTGTTGTCTTTCTCTGTCTGGCCGGTCCACTTAATTCAACCAAAGAACTGGTGATAAAAGTTTACATCCTGGGGCCGGCCTGGTGGCCTAGTGGTTAAGTTCGTAGGCTCCACTTTGGCAGCCTGGGTTTGCTGGTTTGGATCCCGGACGTGGACCTACGCACCGCTCATCAAGCCATGCTGTGGTGGCATCCCATGTACAAAATAGAGGAAGACTGGCACAGATGTTAGCTTAGGGACCATCTTCCTCAAGCAAAAAGAGGAAGCTTGGCAATGGATATTAGCTCAGGGCCAATCTTCCTCACCAAAAAAAAAAAAAAAGGTCTACAGCCTGAGACTTAGAATGGAGCCTATTAGAGTGGGAAAGAAAAAGGGAAAAATATAAGGAGAAAACCAATTTTTCAAAAAAAATTACCGAGCCACACTTTGATAGTTTGTTTTAAAAGGGCAGGGGCAGACCACACGCATTCTAACAGGTCCAAGGAAGGGCCTGATGTGTGTGGGAAACACCGCGCCGCCGGGCTTGAGGGATTCGTGCGGTCATTCATGCGGTCCTTTATTGTAGGGATTTGCATTTTTTTCTCACATGACCTGGAGTATTCATTTATTCTTAAAATCTTTCCCCTTATGATTTATTTTAATAGACTTTATTTTTTAGTGCAGTTTTAGGTACATAACAAAACTGAGCAGAAAGTACACAGTTCCCATGTACCCTCTACTCCACACACACACAGCCTTCTCCACTACCAACATCCCTCACCAGAATGGTACCTTGGTTACAACTGATGAACCTATGTTGACACACAGTTAACATCTAAGGTCCATAGTGTACATTAGGGTTCACTCTTGGTGTTGTCCATTCTATGGGTTTGGACAAATGTATGATGACATGTATCCCTTATTACAGTATCATCAGAATAATTTCACTGCCCTAAAATCCTCTGTGCTCTCCCTATTCATCCCTCCCTCCCCCCAACCTCTGGCAACCACTGATCTTTTTCCTGTCTCCATAGTTTTGCCTTTTCCAGAACACCATATAGTTGGCATCACACAGTGTGTAACCTTTTCAGATTGGCTTCTTTCACTTAGTGATGTAGTACATTCAAGATTCTTCCACATCTTTTCATTTCTTTGTAGTGCTGAATAACAATGCATTGTCAGGATGTACCCCAGTTTATTTATCTAGTCACCTGCTGAAGGGCATCTGGGTTGCTTCTAAGTTTGACACTTATGAATAAAGCTGCTATAAATGTCCGTGTGCAGGTTTTGTGTGGACGTATGTTTTCAACTCCTTTGGGTAAATACCCAGGAGCACGATTACTGGATTGTACAGTAACAGTATGTTTAGTTTTGTAAAAACTACCAAACTGTCTTCCAAAGTGACTGTACCATTTTGCGTTCCCTCCAGCAATGAATGAGAGATCCTGTTGCCCACATCGTCACCAGCATTTGGTGTTGTCAGTGTTCTGGATTTTGGCCATTCTAATAGGTACGTAGTGGTAATTTGTTTTAATTTGCAATTCCCGATTGACATATGATGTGGAGTATCCTCTCATGTGCTTATTTGCCATCTGTATATCTTCTTTGCTGAGGTGTCTGTTCAGATCTTTTGCCCCTTTCCTAACTAGGTTGTTTGTTTTATTGTTGAGTACTAAGAGTTCTTGGTATATTTTGGGTAACAGTCTTTTATCAGATGTGTCTTTTGCAAATATTTTCTCCCAGTCTGTGGCTTATCTTCTCATTCTCTTGTTAGTGTTTTTCCCAGAGCAGAAGTTTTTAATTTTAATGAATTTTAGCTTATCAATTCTTTCTTTCATGGATTGTGCCTTTGGTGTTGAATCCAAAAAGTCATCGCATACCCAAAGTCATCTAGGATTTCTCCGATGTTATCTTCCAGGAGTTTTGTAGTTTTGCATTTAGGTCACTGATCCATTTTGAGTTAATTTTTGGGAAGGATGTAAGTTCTGTGTCTAGATTCTTTTTTTTTTTTTTTTTGCATGTGGATGGCTGGGCATTTTTTAGGAAAAAAAATCATATGTTTTAAAGGAGTGTTTCATTTCCCTTCTGTGTGGGCCTTTTCAAAGTTACATCATTCAAAATAATTCTTAAACAATTTTCAAACACAAAGAGAAAGGTTTTTTTCAGAGTCTCAGTCAGGGGCATGAACTTCTTGCTTATCATTTAGAAGCGGGTGGGCCTCAGCCAAGCACAGATATGTTCTCTTGTTGATCTGATTTTCTTTTCTTTTTCAACTTGGTTAGTAGCCAGGCAAAGCAGGGAATTTATCAGTGGCAGCCAGTCTCAGGTACACAATGAGTTGGGGAAAATGTTACTGCTGATTTCGGTTTAGCCGGCAGTGGCAGCGGTGTATGGGGCTAAAAGCACAGAAACAGATCCTAAATTGTCTCTGGAGGGGTAAACACAAAGCAGAAGCTACGGAGCAAGGCGGGAGGGGCAGCGGTGATTCAGTGCTTTATGGCTCTTTCTCTGTGAGTCATCACAGAAGCAATTTTCTCAAAGGGTTGGTGAGGACGGTGTAACAATGGCGCTTGGTAAGCCAAGAAGAACCCAGTTCTGCAAAGTGAACAGACCGTAGTGAAAGTGGGCCGAGCGGGGCCCCTTCCCTCAGGAGGCGGGGCTTGAATGAGTGAGATACCCACAGAAAGTGTCTTGAGGCCTCCCCAGCTGTGCGCTGTCCTGGCTTGTCAGTGCATGGCTGGACCGGGCGGTGAGCACCAGCGAGCATTGGAATTCACGTTTCTGCATCACTTCAACTTTTCTCCGTATCTACTTCTCTCCTGGGTTTATTCCTTCATCTCTCTCCTCTCCTGCCCCCTCCTCCTACTCTACTCCTCGCTGGGTTCCCTCCCTTGCTGGGGTTTTCGCTGAGTCATATCCCCCCCCCCCCCCCCCCCCCCCCCCCCCCCGACCAAACCAGATAATTGAACGTCTGCTCTGAGCCCAGACACTGGACCAGCTCTGGCATTGGGGAAGAGGGGAGCAGAAGGAGGGGAGATGCATGACATATCAATGCCACCATTTTGACATCAGGACCATTTTTTTAAATTATGGTGAAAAACACTTAACATTAAATTTACCATTAACCATTAAGTGTATAGTGTATTAAGTATATTCACATTGTTGTGCAACAGATGTCTAGAACTTTTTCTTTTTACAATTCTGAAACTCTACCCCCATTAAACACCAGTTCCTCCAACATCAGGATAATTTTTTAATAGCCGTGTCTTGATAATCACAATGTCAAAAAACAAATAATTGAACTTTCTTCTTCAAAAATATCAAGTATATATATTGATATGTTTGCACATGTACTGAATATCTCTGAAAAGATGAGTGGCTGTTCTTGGAAAAGGGTGTGTAGCTGATGACAGGGTAGTAAAGGAGACTTTTTTTCATGATAGACCCTTTGTACCTTTGGAATTTTGTACCATGGGCTTGCATATCCTAGTGAAAAAATGAAAGTAGCTAAGGAAAAAAAGACCAAGTCATGTGCACCCCAGACCCCCGACTCCATCCGTGAGCACCAGCCGGGCTCAGGGAGAGGTTGAGGGACAGGGAAATGATGAGGGTTAAGGATGTCTGTTATAATATTTCTTGGTAACTAAAAATGAAATACAATAAAATAAACATCAAAAAGCAAAAACAATGGTGCATTTATATTTAGCTATGACTGGATCTTGCCACCTCAAAATATCTTCCCTGCCAAAATGGCCCCGTCAAGTCAGCTGTGCCAACGCCCTACTTGGGCACATACACCCCAAAAGATGAGATACCATTGGCGCCACCACAGTGCGAAGGAGTGGCATTGACAATAGCAGCAGTGTCCAGAGGCAGCAGAGACCACGGCGAGCTAAGGATGCCCCGATGGGGGATGAAAGGAGGGCTGGTGGAGCTGTGTCTGTGAGAACGGGACAGGAGGCCAGAGAGGATGGGGGAGGACCTGGGAGGGCAGGAGAGGAAAAACACCAGGCGTGTCTAGCCAAGACAAAGGCAAGAGCCTCGCCTACACGAGTACAGCAGAGCAGAGAGAACGAGATGGGGGCCACTCTGTGGGGGACGTAGTCGGGCTATATCCTGTAGACAATGGGGGGCCCCTATATCATCCTACTGCTCCAGACATCTGGCTGTGTGTTCTTGGGCAAGCTCCTTAACCTCTCTGTGCCTCAACTTTTCACATCTGTAAAAGCAGAATAACAAAATGAGGATTGCTGTGAGTATTGAATGAATGGATGTATGTAAAGACCTTAGAACAGAAACCAGCTCATAGTCAGTGCTTAATAAATGTTGGCTGTTGTTTTCACCATTGTTCTGGTAAAACTAATCTGATAGATCAGATTAAAGGAGACAGAAAATGGAGGCAGGTAGATCCGTTAGGAGGAACAGTGGTAATATGAACCTAAAAAGTGGTCAGGGCAGTGAAAATTCAGGTGCATGCCAGAGAAATCTGAGGGAAGAATACAGTAATTGACTACATACACAGCGAGGGGGGTGGTGAAGGTTGGGTGGGGGGAGGCAGGGAAGAGAGCAAACCTAAAAATGACTGCAGACTTAGAGTTTGGGTAGTTGGGAGGATGTTGAAGCCATTAACAGAACTGGGAGTCAGACAGGGCAGCTCTTTTGTGGGGATGGAGGGGGTCAAGTTTAATTTTAGATGACTTTGAGGTGACAGTGGGCCATTACGTAGAAATGTCAAGGATGCAATTGGAGATGGGTGACTGGAGCTCACGAGGAGGGGATGTGATTGTCACTAATAGATTCACGGTGCATCTTAGATTAGCGTGGATGCGTTGTCCATGTAGAAAGGGGGTGGGAGGAGGAGGAGGGGGCAGGGGGACGTTCAGTTGTATAATGTATAACGTCACAGAAGCCCAAGGAAGGCGGGAAAGGTCATCATAATCCTGGGGGCCAGGGGAAAAACACCAGGAAAAAGGCCCCTGGAGTTTAAAGTAGGAGATCAATGTTGACATTTTAAAGCATAGAAAACTTTTTCATAAAAACATTTAAAATAAAAGCTTCCTGACTTACAATATTAAAAGCAAGCTAGAAAATGTAAAGCGGCTTTGGTTATTTTTTGTGTTTGGCAAGACAGGTGCATAAAGATTTAAGAGAGAAACACCACTTTTGATTGTCCAGAATCCACTGAGCTGAGGACTCGCAGCTTCTTTCCAAAAGTCTTCATAATCCCACAGCAGGAGAACGCAATGGGCTCCAGGCTCTGGGAACACAGACGCGGGGGAGGCGTGGTCTCCAGGCCTGGGCAGCTCACAGCCTGGACGGCGGCAGCAGGTGAGCCAGCCCCCAGGCCCTGCTCATTTGTGGTTCTCTACTTAGACACAATTATAAAACACTGGTGCCATTGTGCCTGAGTAAATTGGGGTTAAGGACACTGCGTTTTCAGCTCTGTGTACCTCCCCCCTCCTTTCTGTTGATTTGCTGCTGCATTTTGAGTTCTCAGATGTTTTCTCTCCTTCACCCTTGTTCAGCCTATTTCTCTCTAAAACTGGTCTTTCTACCTTTGAAGGCTGGGCCCACCCTCCTACCAGGATCCAGCTGCCTCTGGAGCACTCTGCTCTCTCTGGCTTCTCTACGAAGGCTGGTGAGATTCTCTCAGCCTGGAATTCTCTCTGCATCCTTGCTCTTGTGGCAAACTCTTGTGCATCCTCTATGACTCTCTGTGTAGGCTTTCTGGATTCCTCTCACCAAGTGCCCTCCCCTAGAGGTCTATAGATTTTCCCGCTATAGTCACTTCTTGGTAATAAATGAATGCTGTTAACTGATCATCATCGGACAGTTCTAGAATGCTGACTTTGTCAAGGTAGCTAACCTTGCTGTGTGACTTCCAGAGCCCGTGAGGGATAAGAGTAAGGAATGAGAGGACAGACTGTGAGAACATGCTGTGACCCCTGCACTTCTCCATCCTTGGCGCGCAGTTTATCATGAATCTTCAAAATCACTCCTATTGTCAACTCTGTTAATGAAATGGCCTTAAATGTTTTAAATTGCATGCATGAATTCGTATAAATTCAATATACTTGGTTTTCTTTTTATAGACTTCAAAAGCCTGACTGGGCAATTTATGACCTCAATAAGCAAAACCTTCCCAAGTAATTTAAAAAATTCTTATAAATTTAATACATAAAAAATTTAAATAGAGCAAACTCAAGTTTTCTTAAATATTCTGACATTGTTCACAAATTTAGTCAAATTCTCCCACACTTGTCAACTTAAAATCATGTCTAATCTAAAAATCAACTGCACATTTTAAATTGGTATCACAAGCTGATCTGTCAAATAGTCAACAATTTCACATTCTCTGAAAAATGACACTTTACACACCAAATACACAGCTTATCTCTAACCCTAACCCCCAAGTATTGATAGTATGAATTTCATTTCATTCTCAACTTTTCTGTGGTTAAAAATGATTTTACCCATTTTATAACCCAGCCTAAGGATTCGAGGCTGAATTTTCTAGTTACACAGTGACGTCAGATTCCATACCTAGCATTAACATCTCGGTACAGAAAACAAGTGTCTCTTTTCAAATGAAAGGATGAATTATTAAAACAGAAAGGTAGTTAGATATTTATTATTCAATTTTTTTGGTTTTCAATTTAAAATAGAAATCTAGTGTTGTCCACGCTAACTGAATGGGCAGAGTGGATGGAGTGTGGTTAGAATGTTATTACCATCTTGAAGGAGCCCAGCTGATGAGAGCTTCACAGGGGCCTCCCATGACCTTTATGACCTCTCCTAGGTGAAAGATGTCCTTCCTTTTCTTTGAGCCCCTCAACACAATCTCACTTCAACAATTAGAACGTCCCATCCCACATAACATCCAAAAAACACTTCAAAGATGTGACCTCGGCCTTCTCCCCAGTGGGGGCCTGCTACAGTGGGGTGTCAGCGCCTCCTCGCCACTCCCTGCAGGATGAAGGGCTGGGGCCAGCGACAAGTCAGGGTGGGAGGAGTTTTTAATAGGATGGGTCTGCCCTAAGCTGGCTTTGTGCTCTCTGGGCTGGCAGAGGTTTCGATGGACCTGTGGGGCAGAAGGTCATGCATCTCTGTGCTGGTTGGCCACTTGCTCCTTCTGTAGCCTTTGGAATCTGGGGATACTTTCAGTTTCTCCTGGCTGAGACTATTTGCTCGTCTAGGAAGCCGTTTGGACAAGCCCTGGACACTCCACGCTGGCTTCCTCCCTGCGTGGCTCACCTCTGGTCCCTGGAAACACTCACATACCTGTGTCCACAAGAATCCCAGGAGTGTCCCTCCCTGGTCTCCCTTCTCACTCTCATTCCTCTCACTTCCCCTAGAGGGGCTGTCAGAACCTTCCAGATTTCCCTAGAGGAGATACTGTTGAAGCCTAATTCAGGCGAGGGGCACCCCTCCACCTCCCCTCTTTGAGGAAAGGGTTGAGTCTCTCTCTAAAGAATTCTTTTCCAGAATCTCTTAATGGCCAATATTTTTTTTTTTTAGCACTGTGCTAACATCTGCCAATCCTCCTGTTTTTTTGCTGAGGAAGACTGGCTCTGAGCTAACATTCATGCCCATTTTCCTCCACTTTATATGGGACGCTGCCACAGCGTGGCTTGCCAAGCGGTGCATCGGTGTGCGCCCGGGATCCGAACCGGCGAACCCCAGCCCACCGCAGCGGAGCGCACGCACTTAACCGCTTGCACCACGGCCCCCCCCGCCAATCGGACTTTTTACACTCCTGATCTGGATGAGAAGTTTAAGATCAGTCTGAACAGCTCCTGCTGAGTCTGGAACCTCCCTTGGATGTCTCCCTTCTCAGGAGCTCTGCTGGAACTTCCATTTTACCTTTTATTATAGGGGACAGCTCAGCTGGCACTGTCAGGACACAGCTTTATTATGTTTTTTTACTACCATTGCCTTCACATGATTCCATCAATCTCTTTCCCTGGCCCCAGCGACATCTCAGACAGATTTGTGGTTTCCCTGTTTTAACTGGGAGAGCAGTCTCCTTTGCCAGCATTTGAGTCCAAGCCAGGCTAAGTCAGCACTGCCATGTCACGCCCAGTTCCAGACTCGTCCCCTCCCTTGCTGTGAGGAAGGGGCCTGGGGTGTCCTCTCACTCTTGTTCCATCTTGCTCTGTCACTCTCTCTACCTCCTCCAGCTGCAGGCTCCTTAAAGGTGTGAGGAGGGCAGGGAGCATAGAGGAAAGGGGTGAAGCATTATGTGACAGGAGGTGCTACAGTAAGGCCACCTGGCACTTCTTTACTCTAAATGCATGAGGTGCATTTCTGGGTTCTGGAAACACCTTTGCAAGGACTTCTGTGCAGCACTGCTTCTAGCTATCTGGTGGATTCTCTCCTCACCCGACTGCCCTGCCCCATCTGCGTCTATAGTCTCTGCTGTGGTCTGAATGTTTGTGTCCCCCCTCAAATTCATATGTTGAAATCCTACCCCCACAATGTGATGGTATTAGGAGGTGGGGCCTTTGGGAGGTGATTAGGTCATGTGGGTGGAGCCCTCATGAATGGAATTAGTGCCCTTATAAAAAAGGCCCCAGAGAGCTCCCTTGCCCCTTCTGCCATGTGAGGACACAGTGAGAAGATGGCTATCTACGAACCAGGAAGCGGTCTTTCACCAGACACCAAGTCTGCTGGTGCCTTGATCTTGGACTTCCCAGCTTCTAGAACAGTGAGTAATTTCTATTGTTTATGAGCCACCCAGTCTATGGTATTTGTAACACAGACTGACAGTCTCTTTCTGCTGAGTCCCTTCATTGCTGCGGACACCCCTCTTGGGAGGAGAAACTTCAAGATGTCTCAAACAGGCTGTGTTCCCTGGGTGCACTGGCTTCACGGGGTTGCGTCCATTCTTGTACTGGTACTCATTTCTGTCCCCTCTCCTCACCCTGCTGTCCCAGCTGTTCCATTTGGCTTCCGGCTTGAGAATTCTCCTTCAGAGGCAGGCGCCAGGCTCCATGTTCACACGTATCTCCTGACTCAGTTTCTCCCCAAACCCTCTCTCACTGTGTACACCCTGGTGGTCTTACCAAGATCAGCCCATTAGATTTATAACTGGAGGGAAACCTCAGGCTCCCCTTTCCCAGGCATTCCCACCTTGTTTAGTGTTTCTCTTGGAGACCCGTCAGTTGGCTTGCGAGAGGCCCCTGCTCCCTCCTCTCCTCCCCTGAATGCCCTTCAAATAATTCTCCTTTCCCATTTCAGTCTTCTCTTTTTAGGCTGGGGGTGTCCAGCTAGATTGGTTCTGTTCTAGTTTACTGGGTTATTGGTTCTGCTAGAGTTTAATTAAACCCCTAGAGTTCATTAAATCCCAGCTCTCTGTAGAAGTGGAGGTCCTTGTCACTATCATCTTCAGCTTGGGGACTTCAGCCAAAATTCTGTGATAACAGGAAGAGAATATCATCACATCCTGCTTGAAGCATGTACTTACACATTAATTTATTGTACTTTTGGTTGTTGATCTGTTTTTAAACCTACTTCATTTATTTATGTTAATCCCTTGGCCCCTGCAGGCATTTGAGATTGTAGCCCCTGTCCTATGTTTTTACTTACTTTTTTTAAAAAAATTATTTGGTTTTACTCTGACCGAGGTGAATTAGTCTCCCATTGCTATTGCATTTTGTTAATTTCTCTTTGCATATCCGGCTTTTTGTGCTTTTGCTGGAAAAGTTATCTGAAACTTGGAAATAGGCAAGAGATTACCAGATGCTCTTTCAGTGCAATGCTGGGCTTGACTCTATCTACTAGGAATTTTACAAGTCCCTAAGGGCAGAGGTTACCTTGAAGATAGTTGTCAGGCAGAGATGGAAATCATTTCTGTCCAGAGGAATGGATAACTCCAAAGGTTACAGTTTATGGCCCTATTGGACATTAACCAGTTTTGTATCTAACCCATAATCTGTTAAATTAACAATATGTACATATCTAGCTTCTCAAATGGTCTTTTGACTGGTTTTAATATCTTTCTGGTTCCCTCATTAATTAATTAGGTAAATGAAATTTTTGACACATATTCTTCTTACATTTGCCTGAGAGTCAGGATTTTTATGTTTTTGAAAATTATACTTTAACCATTTCTACATTTGACACTGTTATGTGGTACATAATGATTGATGAGAGATATGACCTCATTGTGGATCATCAGGTCTCTCATGATAAAATTTTCTTTTGTGTGTTTAGTACTTTTTGCCTCAAATTCAGCTTTGTCTTATATTAACATAATCCCAGCTTTTTTTTTTGGTTAATGTTTAATGGATCATGGGTTAAATACAACAGGTTAGATACCTGTTAATTTCCATCTCTCTGAGCCACCTTATCTTAAATATGTCATATTCAACGTATAGTTGGACTTTATTATTTGACCTAATGTGAGTTTGTTCCATTTACATATGTTAAAATTACAAGTGTATGCTTGGTCTTAATGCTGTTATCTTTTTGTTTTGTTTGTCTTTAATACTTCCTTGCAATTTTCCTTTATTGCTTTACTTTTTTAACAATTCTATTTTCCAAAGAAAAATCAAGTAAAATAAAATAGTGCAGAAAAGTTGATGTACATCTCAAGTCTCCTGGCCTCATCTTCAGTCTTGCTTTCCAGAGGCTTCAGTCTTTTTCATACTCTCCTCCCCTGCCATTTTTCTTGCAAATTGGAAGGTTATAGATTGTTCTTAGTTTTTCTGTTAATGACCATTATAACTTTAACCTCTATTTCTTCATTTATCAAGTTAAAAAATGAAGCTGAATCTATTGATTTTTGCTATGGAATATGGGGAAATCGGTGCACTCCTGTTTACATCTTCCTTCCTTTGTTCCTTCTACTTCTTAATTTGTATTCATAGTTGACCTTCTGTCCCAGTCCATTATGATCATATTATAAATCTCTTACATTATATAATTGTTCTTTTCTTTTTAAACCATTTTAATAACTGGGAAATGTATCATATTTTAGAGTGTATAAAATATATATAAAGTATGCATAGGAATAAAATAAATACATGTTCTTACCTTATCACAACTTTAGATTACCCTTGTAGGTACCTTCCCAATCACGATTCCCTATCTCCCCATCTCTGACTTTGTGCTGATCATCCCTTACATCTGTCTGTCTGTCTGTCTGCCTGTCTCTATGTATGTATTTTTATAGCTTTACGCAGCTGTGTAAGGACAGGGCAATTTGTTGCTGTGAGAGGAAGGCTCCCAGGAGAAGATAAGCTGAGCAGAGACTCTCCACAGTCTGGCTTCCGCTACCCTGAGACTTCACAGGTGCCTCTTCTGGAGAAGTCATTGGTAGGCTTATGAGCAAATCTTTGAAATATAGGAATCCCATAGTCAGTGTCTGGCAGGACTGTAGTCTGGGACAGGTACTGGATGTCTGGCAGAAACATGGCCACAGACTCGAGGCTGCTCTGTTTTCTGCTCCTAATCCCATCATGGTTGACTTCAGAGGATTTGGGGAGCAGAGCATGAAGGGGTGAGCACAAACTTTATCAGCACGTGGCAAGGATAAGCTCACTACAGATGAGAGTTTGGAACAGGTTCACATGGGCATTCTGGCCTCAGTTACAAAGAGGGTACAACTACAGCGTGGGTTTGAGGGTGACGTTCCTCAACACGTCTGTATCTTGAGTCATCCTGCTGTAATCTGGATTCGTGCCCCTCTGCCCTGGGTACAACCATCATTCTAGGAATCTCCCTTCGCCATCATCTGCAGGATTCCTGTCTCCTCTCTCGTATGTTGGAAATCCTTTATCTTGTCTCTAATGGCATCTTCTTTCTGGGGTTTATTCCGTTGCTTTGGTAGAGCACATCCTCAGTAGCTTCTTGAGAAGGACTACATGGGAAGTAAATTTTTTGAGAACTTAAATATCTGAAAATGCCTTTCTTCTAGCCTTACACCTAGTCGAAAATTTGGCTAAGAATAGAATTTGGAAATTTTTCCCTTCAGAATTTTTAAGGCATTGCTTCCTTTCTATCTTGCTTTTCATGTTGCTGTTGAGAAGTCCAAAGCCATTTTGATTCCTGACCCTTTATGTATGTGTGTGTGTGTGTGTGTGTGTGTGTGTGTATAAAACTTGTTCCACAGCCCCATCAAAACTTGTGGATCTTCTTTGCTCTCCAGTGTTCTGAAATATCACAGTTCTGTACTTTGGTATGGGTCTGTTTGTAAATAGTCACACTTGAAAATCACAATTCCACTTCAGTATGGATATTCATATCCTTCAGATTTGGGAAAATATCTTTTTGTTTGTTTTGATTTTTTCAATTATTTTTTTGAGATCATAATGGTTTATAACATTGTATAATTTCAGGAGTACATTATTATTTATCAATTTCTATATAGATTGCGTTGTGCGCACCACCTGTGGTCTAATTTTTATCCATCACCATACATATGTGCCCCTTTACCTCTTTTGCCCACCCTCCAGCCCCCCTTCCCTCTGGTAATCTGTTCACTAATCTGTTCTCTTTATCCATATGTTTGTTTATCTTCCACATATGAGTGAAAGCATGCAGTATTTGTCTTTCTCTGTCTGGCTTATTTCAGTTAACATCATACACTCAAGGTCCATCCACGTTGTTGCACATGGGACAATTTTGTCCTTTTTTATGGCCGAGTAGTATTCCATTGTTATATATACCACATCTTCTTTATCCATTCAGCTGATGGGCACTTGGGTTGCTTCCATGTATTGGCTATTGTTAATAATGCTTCAGTGAACATAGGGGTGCATAGATCTCTTTGAATTGTTGATTTCAAGTTCTTTGGATAAATACCCAGGAGTGGGACAGCTGGATCATATAGTATCTCTATTTTTCAATGTTTGAGGCATCTCCATACTTTTTTTGCTATAGTGGCTGCACTAGTTTGCATTCCCACCAGCAGTGTATGGGGGTTCCCTTTTCTCCACATCCTCTCCAACATTTGTTATTTGTTGTCTTGTTAATTATAGCCATTCTGACAGGTGTAAAGTGATATCTCATTGTAGTTTTTTTGTGTGTGTGTGAGGAAGATCAGCCCTGAGCTAACATCCATGCTAATCCTCCTCTTTTTGCTGAGGAATACAGGCTCTGAGCTAACATCTATTGCCAATCCTCCTCCCCTTTTTTTTTTCCCCAAAGCCCCAGTACATAATTGTACGTCAAAGTTGCACATCCTTCTAGTTGCTGTATGTGGGACGTGGCCTCAGCGTGGCTGGAGAAGCAGTGTGTCGGTGCGTGCCCGGGATCCGAACCTAGACTGCCAGCAGCGGAGCACGTGCACTTAACCGCTAAGCCATGGGGCTGGCCCTCATTGTAGTTTTGATTTGCATTTCCCTAATAATTAGTGACGTTGAGCATCTTTTCATGTGCCTGCTGGCCATCGGTATATCTTCTTTGGAAAAACGTCTGTTCATATCCTCTGCCCATTTTTTGATCAGGTTTTCTGTTTTTGTGTTGTTGAGTTGCGTGAGATCTTTACATATTTTGGAAATTAACCCCTTGTTGGATATGTGATTTGCAAATATTTTCTCCAAGTTGGTGGGTTGTCTTTTCATTTTGTTCATGGTTTCCTTTGCATTGCAGAAGATTTTTAGTCTGATGTAGTCCCAGTTGTTTATTTTTTCTTTTGTTTCCCTTGCCTGAGTAGACATGGTATTCAAAAACATGCTGCTAGGACCAATGTCAAAGAGTGTACTGCCTACATTTTCTTCTAGGAGTTTTATGGTTTCAGGTCTTACATTCAAGTCTTTAATCCATTTTGAGTTAATTTTTGTGTATGGTGTAAGATAATGGTCTACTTGCATTCTTTTGCATGTGGCTGTCTGGTTTTCCCAACACTATTTATTGAAGAGATTTTGCTTTCTCCGCTGTATGTTCTTGGCTCCTTTGTTGAAGATTAGCTGGCATGGATGTGTGGTTTTATTTCTGGGCTTTCAATTCCGTTCCATTGATCTGTGTGTCTGTTTTTGTGCCAGTACTATGCTGTTTTGATTACTATAGCTTTGTAGTATATTTTGAAGTCAGGGATTATGATGTCTCCAGCTTTCTTCTTTATTTTCAGGATTGTTTTGGCTATTAAAGATCTTTTGTGAGATTGGAAGTTAAGACGGCTGCATAAGCAGACTCTGAACTCACCTCCTCCCGGGACACAGCCAATTTACAACTACTCATGGAAAAATTACCCCTGAGACAAAACTGAAAACTGATAAGAGGAACTCCTGCAACAAAGGACAATCCTAATTGAGGTGGAAGTGGCAGAAATTCCCTTCTGGAGAGAAAAAACGCCGCCTTCACAAGCCACAGCGCCTCACGGCCGCCGGGGAGCAGCCCAAAGGTATGCAGCCCTCCCTGGAGGAGTGTGGCCCTGAGCCAGGGAGTGCCCCCACTGTGGGCATTTTGTGGACCCAGTACAATCGAGACGAGTGGCATAATATCTGACTTTGCCTGCTACTAAAACATTGGGGAGTACCCCCAGAAAAGCTGGTTAACAAAGACTTTAAAACCGGCTCCTAAAGGGTCCACACACAAACTCACCCATTTCAGAAAGCAATCTAAAATCACCAGAAAGAAAGGTGCACAGTGCTTTGGTGAAAAGAGACTCACCTGATAGGCCCTGAGTGCATCTCGGTGAGAGGTGAGACCTCTCCAGGGACGGGGACATTGGCGGCGGCCATTGTTGTGGCCTGGTGTGGGCGTGCTGACACAGACGCCATTGGCGTTCTCCCTGGGGCCTGCTAGCCCAGGTCTGCCCCACCCACTAGAGCACCGATTTAATTCAGCTCAGCCAGGGCAGGCAGCCCACCCTAGAGACTGGCCCCACCCAACAGCAAGCTCTCAGGCAACTTGTGGGCCTGCATAGATTGGTGACTGGATTCTCTGCAGCCTGGCAATGGAGCCCACTTCAGTGGGGCAGGGTGTGCACAAGGAGCAGGTGGAGATTGTGGGGCAGTGTGGAGTGTGTGGGGCTCCCGCCGTGGAGAGACTGGGTCCACTTCAGGAGGTCGGGGCGCGCACATGGGGCAGGACTGTGTTGACTGTGTGTGTGGACCTATGGGTGGCAGGGCTTGTCAGCTGCAGAAGACTTGTGCTTCTCAAAGACCCACATAGGAGGTTTGCCCCACCTTCCAAAGCCTGAAACAATTGGGTGTTCCTGTGCCTGAGGCCAGCCCCACCCAGCTGCAATCCTCAGAGAGCTGACAGGAAACCTAAAGGCTGGAGGCTTATAGCAATTGTAAGCCCCTGAGCATAACAACCTGCCACGCTGGGGACCTACTCACTTAAAAGAAATACTGCAACACAAATGTGGTATTAGAACTTGCAACCAACTGTGCTGGGGCTCCCCACACCCGATAAAGAGACTGAAGGGCCCACAACAACTACAAGCAGCTGAGCATTACAACAGCTGGCCAGGAGCATAACTCGGCCTCCCTGGACGCCTATAGGGAGAGCAAACAGGCCACAACAGAAGGACACACGTAGCCCACATAGGGGTCACCCCTGGAACATTGAGAACTGAGGGAAGCACACAGCAGGCCTCCTAAGCCATCACTTATATAAGGTCACCTATCCAAGAACAGGAGACATAGCTGACCTACCTAATACGTAGACACAAACACAGGGAAAGAGGCAAAATGAGGAGGCAAAGGAATACATTCCAAGCAAGGGAACAGGACAAAACCCCAGAAAAGGAACTAAGTGAAACAGAAATGAGCAACCTACCCGACAGAGAGTTCAAATAAGGAGTATTAAGGATGCTCACTGATCTGGGGAGAAGAATAGATGAACTTAGTGAGAATGGCAACAAAGAAATGGAAGATATAAAAAAGAACCAATCAGAAATGAAGAATACAATACTGGAAATGAAAAATTCACTAGAGGGACTCAAAAGCAGAGTAGAGGATACAGAAGAACAGATCTGTGAGCTGGACGAAAGACTAGAAGAAATTACCCAAGCTGAACAGGTAAAAGAGAAAAGAATTAAAAAGAGTGAGGACAGTCTAAGGGACCTCTGGGACAAGATCAAGCACACTAACATCCATGTTACAGGTGTCCTGGAAGGAGAAGAGCGAGACAAAGGGGCAGAGAATCTATTTCAAGAAATAATAGATGAAAACTTCCCTAACCTAAGGAAGGAAACAGACATCCAGGTATAGGAAGCACAGAGAGCACCAAACAAGATAAACCCAAAGAGGCCCCTACGAAGACACATCATAATCAAAATGTCCAGAATTAAAGATAAAGAGAGAATCCTAAAAGCTGCAAGAGAAAGACAAGTTACATACAAAGGAAACCCCATAAGGCTATCAGCTGACTTCTCAGCAGAAACCTTACAGGCTAGAAGAGAGTGGCACGATATATTTAAAGTGCTAAAAGGAAAAAACTTACAGCCAAGAATACTCTATCCAGCAAGGTGATCATTCAAAATGGGAGGAGAGATCAAAAATTTCCCAGACAAGCAAAAATTAAAGGAGTTTGTCACCAAGAAACCAGTGCTACAAGAAATGTTAAAGGGACTGATTTAAGGGGAAAAGAGAAGACCACAAATAGGAAAAATTATCTATTTCCACGATAAGAGGGTAATGGATACAAACGTACAAAAAAGAGGTTAGATATGATATCAAAAACATAATAGGAGGGAGGAGGGGAGTTAAAGAGTAGAGCTTTCAGACAGAGGTCAAACTAAAGAGACCATCAATTCTGTATAGAAGGAGAAAGGAACAGAGAAGGACTACTAAAACATAGAGAAAAAAAAAAGTTAAAAAATGGCAGTAAGTACATACTTACCAATAGCTACTTTAAACGTCAATGGATGAAATCCTCCAATTAAAAGGCATAGGGTGGCTGATTGGATAAAACAACAAGACCCATATATATGCTGCATACAAGAGACACATTTCAGACCTAAAGACACTCACAAACTGAAAGTGAAGGGATGGAAAGAGATACTCCATGCAAATGGCAATGAAAGAAAGCTGGGGTAGCAATACTCACATCAGACAAAATAGACTTTAAAACAAAAACTGTAGAAAGAGACAAGGGCATTACATAGTGATCAAGGGAACAATCCAACAAGAGGGTATAACACTTGTAAATATCTACACACCCAATGTAGGTGCACCTAAGTATATAAATCAGTTATTAACAGACATAAAAAGAGAAATAGACAGTAACACAATAATAGTAGGGGACTTTAACACTCCACTTACACCAATGGATAGATCATCCAAACAGAAGATCAATAAGGAAACATTGGCCTTAAATGACACACTAGAACAGCTGGACCTAGTAGATATATACAGAGCATTCCATCCAAAAACCGAAGAATAGACGTACTTTTCAAATGCACATGGAACATTCTCCAGGATTGCTCACATATTAGGCCACAAAACAAGTCTCCATAAATTTAAGAAGATTGAAATAATATCAAGCATCTTTTCTGACCACAACGGTATGAAACTGGAAATCGACTATAGGAAGAAAATCAGAAAAGCCACAAATACGTGGAGATTAAACAAAATGCTACTGAAGCATTTTGGGTCAACGAAGAAATCAAAGAAGAAATAAAAAAAATACCTAGAGACAAATGAAAATGAAAATATGACATGCCAGAATTTACGGGATACAGCAAAAGCGGTTCTAAGAGGGAAGTTTATAGCAATACAGGCCTATCTCAACAAACAAGAAAAATCTCAAATAAACAATCTAACAATGCACCTAAAGGAACTGGAACAAGAAGAACAAACCAATCCAAAAATCAGTAGAAGATGGCAAATAATAAAAATCAGAGCAGAAATAAATGAAATAGAGACTAAAAAAACAATAGAAAAAATTAATAAAACCAAGAGCTGGTTCTTTGAAAAGATAAACAAAATTGACAAACCTTTAGCTAGACACACCGAGAAAGAAAGAGAGAAGGCACAAATAAATAAAATCAGAAATGAAAGAGGAGAAATTACAACAGACACCTCAGAAATACAAAAGATTATAAGAGAATACTATGAAAAGCTATATGCCAACCAATTCGACAATCTGGAAGAAATGGATAAATTCTTAGAATCATACAACCTTCCAAAACTGGATCAAGAAGAAGTAGAGAATTTGAATAGACCAATCACCAGAATCCCCAGTAAGGAGATTGAAACAGTAATCAAAAACCTCCTCAAGAATAAAATTCCAGGACCAGATGGTTTCCCTGATGGATTCTACCAAACATTCAAAGAAGACTTAATACCTATCCTTCTCAAACTCTTCCAAAAAATTGAAGAGGGGGAGAAGCTCCCTAACTCATTTTACGAAGCCGACATTACCCTGATACCAAAACCAGACAAGGACAACACACAAAAAAAGAAAATTACAGGCCAATATCACTGATGAACATCTATGCAAAAATCCTCAACAAAATACTAGCAAATCGCATACAACAATACATTAAAAAGATTATACACCATCATCAGAGGGATTCATTCCAGGGATGCAGGGATGGTTCAACATTTGAAACTCAATCAACATGATACACCACATGAATAAAATGAAGAATAAAAATCACATGATCATCTCAATAGATGCAGAGAAAGCATTTGACAAGATACAGCATCCATTTATGATAAAACCTCTGAATAAAATGGGTATAGAAGGAAAGTACCTCAGCATAATAAAGGCCATATATGACAAACTCACAGCTAATATCATCCTCAATGGTGAAAAACTGAAACCTATCCCTCTAAGAACAGGAACCAGACAAGGATGCCCACTGTCACCACTCCTATTTAACATAGTACTGGAAGTCCTAGCCAGAGCAATCAGGCAAGAAAAAGAAATAAAAGGGATCCAAATTGGAAAGGAAGAAGTGAAACTGTCACTATGTGCAGATGACATGATTTTATATATAGAAAACCCTAAAGAATCCACCAGAAAACTTTTAGAAGTAATAAACGAATATGGTAAAGTTGCAGGATACAAAATCAACATACAAAAATCAGTTGCATTTCTATACACTAACAACAAAGCAGCAGAAAGAGAAATTAAGAATACAATCCCATTTACAATTGCAACAAAAAGAATAAAATACCTAGGAATAAACTTAACCAAAGAGGTGAAAGAGCTGTACACCGAAAACTATAAAACATTGCTGAAAGAAATTGAAGAAGACACAAAGAAATGGAAAGATATTCCGTGCTCTTGGATTGGAAGAATTAACATAGTTAAGATGTCCATACTTCCTAAAGAAATCTATAGATTCAATGCAATCCCTATCAAAGTTCCAACAACATTTTTCACAGAAATAGAACAAAGAATCCTAAAATTTCTATGGAACAACAAAAGACCTCGAATAGCTAAAGCAATCCTGAGAAAAAAGAACAAAGCTGGAGGGATCATACTCCCTGATTTCAAAATATACTACAAAGCTATAGTAACCAAAACAGCATGGTACTGGCACAAAAACAGACACACAGATCAATGGAATAGAATCGAAAGCCCAGAAATAAACCCACACATCTACAGACAGCTAATGTTTGACAAAGGAGCCAAGAACACACAATGGAGAAAAGAAAATCTCTTCAACAAATGGTGTTGGGAAAACTGGATAGCCACATGCAAAAAAATGAAAGTAGACCCTTACCTTACACCATACACAAAAATTAACTCCAAATGGATTCAAGACTTGAATGTAAGACCTGAAACTATGAAACTTCTAGAAGAAAACATAGGCAGTACACTCTTCGACATCGGTCTTAGCAACATATTTTCAAGCACCATGTCTGACCGGGCAAGAGAAACAATAGAAAAAATAAACAAATGGGACTACATCAAACTAAAAAGCTTCTGCACAGCAAAGGAAACCATCAACAAAACGAAAAGACAACCTAACAATTGGGAGAAGATATTTGCAAACCATACATGTGATAAGAGGTTAATCTCTGAAATATATAAAGAACACATACATCTCAACAACAAAAAAACTAACAACTCAATTAAAAAATGGGCAAAAGACCTGAACAGACATTTCTCCAAAGAAGATATACAGATGGCCAACAGGCACACGAAAAGATGTTCCAAATCATTAACTATCATGGAAATGCAAATCAAAACTACAATGAGATATCACCTCACGCCCATCAGAATGGCTATAATTAACAAGACAGGAAACAACATGTGTTGGAGAGGATGTGGAGAGAAGGGAACTCTCATACACTGCTGGTCGGAGTGCAAACTGGTGCAGCCACTATGGAAAACAGTATGGAGATTCCTCAAAAAATCAAGGATAGAACTACCATATGATTCAGCTATTCCACTGCTGGGTATTTATTCAAAGAACTCGAAAACACCAATGCGTAAAGATACATGCAGCCCTGTGTTCATTGCAGCGTTATTCACAATAGCCAAGACTTGGAAGCAACCTAAGTGCCCATCGAGGGACGAATGGATAAAGAAGCTGTGGTATATATACACAATGGAATACTACTCAGCCATAAGAAACGACGAAATCCAGCCATTTGTGACAACATGGATGGACACTGAGGGTATTATGCAAAGTGAAATAAGTCAGAGGGAGAAGGTCAAATACCGTATGATTTCCTTCATTAAGTAGTAGTAGATAACAACAATAAACAAACACATAGACACATAGATTGGATTGGTGGTTACCAGAGGGGAATGGGGGAGGGAGGAGGGCAAAAGGGATAATTTGGCACATGTGTGTGGTGATGGGTTGTAATTAGCATTTGGGTCGTGAACATGATGTAATCTATGCAGAAATAGAAGTATAATGATGTACACCTGAAATTTATACAATGTTATAAACCAATGTTACTGCAATAAAAAAAATTAAAAAAAAAAAATAAAGATCTTTTGTTGTTCCATATAAATTTTAGGATTCTTTGTTCTATCTCCGTGAAGAATGTCATTGGGATTGTGATTGGGATTGCATTGAATCTGTAGATTGCTTTAGGTAATATGGACTTTTTTTTTTTTTTTTTTTTGTGAGAGAGATCAGCCCTGAGCTAACATCAGTGCTAATCCTCCTCTTTTTTGCTGAGGAAGACCGGCTCTGAGCTAACATCTATTGCCAATCCTCCTCCTTTTTTCCTTCCCCAAAGCTCCAGTAGATAGTTGTATGTCATAGTCGCACATCCTTCTAGTTGCTGTATGTGGGACGCGGCCTCAGTATGGCCGGAGCAACGGTGTGTCGGTGTTCGCCCGGGATCCGAACCCGGGCCGCCAGTAGCGGTGCGCGCACTTAACCGCTAAGCCACCGGGCTGACCCATGGACATTTTAACTATGTTTATTCCTCCAATCCACGAGCATAGACTATTTTACCATTCCTTTATGTCTCCTTCAATTTCTTTCAGTAATGTCTTATAGTTTTCAGTGTATAGATCTTTCACCTCTTTGGTTAAATTTATTCCTAGATATTTTATGCTTTTTTGTTGCAACTGTAAATGGGATTGTATTCTTGACTTCTCTTTCTGCTAGTTTGTTATTAGTGTACAGAAATGCCACTGATTTTCTAAGTTGATTTTGTACCCTGCAACTCTGCTGTAGTTGATTATTTCTAATAGTTTTCTGGTGACTTCTTTAGTGTTTTCTATACATAGAATCATGCTGTCTGCAAACAGTGAGGGTTTCATTTCTTCCTTTCCAATTTTGATTCCTTTTATTTCTTTTTCTTGCCTAATTGCTCTGGCCAAAACCTCCAGTACTATGTTGAATAGGAGTGGTGAGAGTGGGCACCATTGTCTTGTTCCTGTCCTCAGAGGGATGGCTTTTAATTTTTCACCATTAAGTATGATGTTGGCTGTCGGTTTGTCATATATGGCCATTATTATGTTGAGGTACTTTCCTTCTATAACCATTTTATTGAGAGTTTTAATCATAAATGGATGTTGGATCTGGTCAAATGCTTTCTCTGCATCTATTGAGATGATCATGTGTTTTTTATACCTCATTTTATTAATGTGGTATATCACATTGATTGATTTGTGGATGTTGAACCACCCCTGGGTCTCTGGTATAAATCCCACTTGATCATGGTATATGATCCTTTTAAAGTATTGCTGTATTCCATTTACCAATATTTTGTTGGGGATTTTTGCATCTATGTTCATTAGTGATATTGGCCTGTAATTTTCCTTCATTGTGTTGTCCTTGTCTGGTTTTGGTATCAGGCTAATGTTGGCTTCATAGAGTGAGTTAGGAATCATTCCATATTCTTCAAGTTTTTGGAATAGTTTGAGAAGAACAGGTATTAAATCTTCTTTGAATTTTGATAGAATTCTCCAGAGAAGCTATCTGGTCCAGGACTTTTGTTTTTTTGGGAGGTTTCTGATTACTGTTTTTATTTCTTTATTTGTGATGGGTCTATTCAGATTCTCTATTTCTTATTTATTCAGTTATGGGAGGTTGTATGAGTCTAATAATTTATCCATTTCTAGGTTACCCAATTTGTGGGCACATAGTTTTTCATAGTATTCTCTTATAATCCTTTGTATTTCTACGGTATCCATTGTAATTTCTCCTCCTTCATTTCTAATTTTATGTATTTGAGCCTTCTCTTTTTTTCTTAGTGAGTCTGGCTAAGGGTTTGTCAATTTTGTTTATCTTCTCAAAGAACCAGCTCTTAGTTTTATTGATCCTTTCTACTGTTTTTTTAGTCTCTATTTCATTTATTTCTGCTCTAATTTTTTTTATTTCCCTCCTTCTGCTGACTTTGGGCTTTGTTTGTTCTTCTTTTTCTAGTTCTGTTAGGTTTTGAGATTTTTCTTGTTCGTTGAGGTGGGCCTGTATTGCTACAAATTTCCCTCCTAGGACTGCTTTTGCTGCATCCCATAAGAGTTGGGATGTTGTGTTTTCATTTTCATTTGTCTCCAGGTATTTTTTATTTCTCCTTTGATTTCTTCATTGAGCCAATTGTTGTTCAGTAGTGTGTTGTTTAGTGTCCACATGTTTGTGACTTTCCCAGCTTTTTTCTTGTGGTTGATTGATTTCTAGTTTCATAGCATTGTGGTCAGAAAAGATGCTTAATATGATTTCAGTATTCTTAAATTTCCCAACATATGGTCTATCTTTGAGAATGTTCCATGTGCACTTGAGAAGAATGTGTATTCTGCTGTTTTGGGATGGAATGCTCTCTATATATTTATTAAGTCTATCTGCTCAAGTATTTCATTTAAATCCACTATTTCCTTGTTGACTTTCTGTCTGGATGATCTATCCATTGATGTAAGTGGGGTGTTGAAGTCCCCTACTAATATTGTGTTGCTGTTAATTTTTCCCTTTAGGTCTGCTAATAGTTGCTTTATATACTTTGGTGCTCCTATGTTAGATGCACATACATTCATAAGTATTATGTTGGTGGAAATTCCCTTTTATCATTATATACTGCCCCTCTTTGTCTCTCATTGTCTTTTTTATCTTGAAGTCTACTTTGTCTGATATAAGTATGGCAACACCTCCTGTCTTTTGTTTGCCACTTGCTTGGAGTATTGTCTTCCATCCCTTCACTCTGAGCCTATATTTGTCTTTAGAGCTGAGATGTGTTTCCTAGAGGCAGCATATTGTTGAGTCTTGCTTTATAATCCATCCAGCTACTCTGTGTCTTTTGATTGGAGAATTCAATCCATTTACATTTAGAGTGATTATTGATACATGATAGCTTAATACTGCCATTTTATCTCTTGTTTTCTGGTTGTTCTGTATTTCCATTGTTTCTCTTCCTTTGTATTTCTCACTGCCATTTCATTTTGGTGGTTTTTGTTGGTGGTTTTATCAGTTTTCTCTTTATTGATGAATTATGGCTCTGCTCTGATTTTTTGTTTAGTGGTTACCCTGAGGTTTATATGAAAGATCTTGTAGATGAGATAGTCCATTTTCTGATAGCCTCTTATCTCCATTAACCTAAGCAGGTTCCATCCCTTTCCTCTTCCCTGTCTGAGTTATTGTTGTCACAAATTATTCTGTTTTGTGTTATGCGTTTGTGACTAAGTTGCAGTGTTTATAGTTACTTTTGATGCTTTCCTTCCCTTTATCTTTTAAGATATAATTAAGTATTTTCTACCCTGTTCTGAAAGAGAGCTGCAATTTTCTGATTTTTGTCTGTCTATTTAACTTCTTGCTCAAAGCTTTGTAGATCTTTTCCTTTTTGTTTCAGGTACGGGGGCATACTTGATCACTTCTTGCTGGGGAAGTCTAGTGGTGATGAACTCCCTCAGCTTTTGTTTATCTTTTATAAAGGGAAAGCTTTTATTTCTCCATCGTATGTGAAGGATAGTTTTGCTGGATAGGGTATTCTTGGCTGAAAGTTTTTGTCTTTCATTATTTTGAATATATCATTCCATTCTCTCCTAGCCTGTAAGGTTTCTGCTGAGAAATCTGCTAAATGCCTGATAGGGGTTCCTTTGTAGGTTATTTTCTTCTGCGTTCCTTCCCTTAATATTTTTTCTTTTGCCAGTTTTACTATTATACTCCTTGGAGAAGGTCTTTTAGCATTGATGTAATTAGCAGTTCTATTGGCTTCATGCATTTGTAAGTCCAGTTCCTTCCCCAGGTTTGGGAAGTTCTCAGCTATTATATCTTTGAACAAGTTCTCTGCTCCTTTCTCCCCCTCTTCTCCCTCTGGAATACCTATAATCTTTATGTTGCTTTTCCTAATTGAGTCATATATTTCTCAAAGTATACCCTCATTTTTTTCAGTCTTAGTTCTCTCTCCTCCTCCACCTGAACTATTTCTATATTTCTATCCTCTAAATCACTAATTCTTTCCTCCATAACGTGAGCTCTATTTTTTAAGGATTCTAGATGATTTTTTATCTCATTATTTGTGTTCTTCATATCCAAAATTTCTGCTTGTTTTTTTTTTGTTGTTTCAATGTCTTTGGTAAAGTATTTCTTCTTCTCATTAATTTGATTCCTGAGATCATTGAACTGTCTTTCTGAGTTTTCTTGTAACTCATTGAGTTTCTTTGACAGCTACTTTGAATTCTCTGTCATTTAGATTGTAAATTTCTGTGACTTCAGGGTTGGATTCTGGAGATTTGTCATTTTCCTTCTGCTCTGAATTGTTGCTGTAGTTTCTCACAGTGCTTGATGAACTAATCCTTACTAGTGCATTTGTGGTAGTATTGGTTGCAGGTCACAGGTCACAGATTCCACTTGCTACTGCTGGGGGGAAGCAGGAGCTGTGTTTTTGATCCCACCCCATCTGCTGGAAGTTGTGGGGGTACAGTGGGTAGTCCCACTGGTTGGGAAAGTGTTCGTGGGTGGGCTCAGGGATGCTGCCACCTCTTCTTACAGTCGTGCCGAGGCACATTCCCATTTATGGGGCTGCAGCGGTACTACAGGTGCTCCCACCAGCTGAGAAAACATTCTCATATGCTCATAGATCTGCTGCTACCTCTTCTTACGGTCGTGCTGACTGCTGTGCTCGGTGGCCAGAGCTTTTTTGTAGGGTCTGAGCCTGGGCCACTCGTTGGCACTGCAGTGGCATGGTGGGCTCTCCTGCCAGCAGGAAAGTGTTTGCATGCTCAGGGCTGCCTCTGCCGCCTGTTACAGTTGTGCTAAGGTGCATTCCCACTTGTGGGACCACAGTGGCTCTAGGGGTGCTCCCGGCTGGGAAATCGTTCGTGTGCATGCCAGGGAAAGGTTGGGGAGTGCCCACCTATCTCCACTACTTCACAGAGGCCCAGTCCATCCACCTTCAGATGTATAGCTGTGTGGGTCTCTCGTGGGTCTCTCAGGCATCCTGTTGTGCTGTGTGGGTACCTTTCATAGATCAATGAATGTCCATTTAGTTGTAGTTCAAAGAGTGAGAGATAAAGGGAACAGCTCACTCCACCATGTTGCTTATGTCACTCTCTGGGAAAATATCTTAAATGTTTTTTTTTTTTTTTTTTTTTAACAGAGTCCCTTCTCTCTTTTGCTATTTCATCACTCTATAACTCCTATTATTTAGTTGTTAGACTTCATGGATGGTCTTCCAATTTTCTGAGCTTTTAATTTTAGCTCCATGTTTCTTTCTTTCTTAGTGTTTTCATTTACCTTTGTGAATATACACACAGCATTTTGTTATTTCATGGATGTGATATCATCTCTTATCTCCTTGAGGCTATTAATGATTTTTGGAGTCCTTTCTCCAATGTATCTGTTTTCTCCAAGTCATTTTCTCCTGTTTGTTTCTCCTGTCTTCCATGATGGAGGTTTTCCTCAGAAATCTAATAATTCTTGGCTGTCTTCTCATGATTAAGAGGGGAGGGGAGCGGGCCGGCCCCGTGGCTTAGCGGTTAAGTGCGCGTGCTCCACTGCTGGCGACCCGGGTTCGGATCTCGGGCGTGCACCGACGCACTGCTTCTCCGGCCATGCTGGGGCCGTGTCCCACATACAGCAACTAGAAGGATGTGCAACTATGACATACAACTATCTGCTGGGGCTTTGGGGGGGGGAAAAAGGAGCAGGATTGGCAATAGATGTTAGCTCAGAGCCGGTGTTCCTCAGCAAAAAGAGGAGGATTAGCACGGATGTTAGCTCAGGGCTGATCTTCCTCACTAAAAGAAAAATAAAAAATAAAAAAAGAGGGGAGAGGAGCTAAAAAGGTGATAGGAAGTTCTGGGTGTACAGTGGGTATCTAATTTGCCTGGGCTGCTGTAACAAATTACCACAGACTAGGTGGCTTAAACAACAGAAATTTATTTTCTCACAGTTCTGGAGGCCAGGAAGTCCAAGATCAAGGTTCTGGCAGGGTTTGTTTCCTGGTGAGGACTCTCTTTCTGGCTTGCAGATGGCTGCCTTTTTGCTGTGTCCTCAACATGGTGGAGAGAGAAAGAGTGAGTTCTCTGTTGTCTCTTCTTTTTTTCCCCAGTTTTATTGACATGTAATTGACATATAGCACTGTGTAAGTTTAAGATGTACAGCATAATGATTTTACTTACATATATTGTGAAATTATTGCCACAATAAGTTTAATTAACATCCATTATCTCAATAGATACCAAAAAGAAAAAAAGAAAAAAATATTTTTTTTCCTTGCGATGAGAACTCTTAGAATCTACTCTCTTAACAGCTTTCATATATACCATATAGCAGTGTTAACCACAGTCATCATGTTGTACATTATATTCCTAGTACTTATTTGCCTTATAATTGGAAATTTCTACCTTTTGAACACCTTCATCCAATTCCCTGTCTTCCCATCCCCTACTTCTGCTAACCACAAATATGATCTCTTTTTCTATGAGTTTGGTTTTCTCTCTCTCTCTCTCTTTTTTTTTTTTTACAATTCCACATATAAGTGAGATCATACAGTATTTGTCTTTCTCTATCGGACTTATTTCATTTAGCATATGCCTTCAAGGTCCATTATGTTGTTACAAATGGCAAGATTTCCTTCTTTTTATGGCTGAATAATATTCCATTGTATATACATATCACAACTTCTTTATCCATTTATCTGTTGATGGATGTTTATGTTGTTTTCATGTTTTGGCTATTGTAAATAATGATGCTGTGAACATGGGGGTGCAGATATTTCTTTGACATAGTGTTTTCATTTCCTGCAGCTATATTCCCAGAAGTGGACTGTTGAATCATATGGTAGTTTTATTTTTAATTTTTTGAGGCACCTCCATGCTGTTTTGCAGAGTGGCGGTACCAGTTTACAACCCCACCAACAGTGCATAAATATTCCCTTTTATCCACAACCTCACCAGCATTTGTTATCTCTTGTCTTTTTGATGATGGCCATTCTAACAGGTGTGAGGTGATATCTCATTTTGGTTTTGATTTGCATTTCCCTAATCATTAGTGATATTGAGCACTTTTTAATGTACCTGTTGGCCATTCATATATCTTCCTTGGACAAATGTCTATTTAGGTCCTTTGCCTATTTTTAAATTGGATTCTTTGTTTATTTGCTGTTGAGTTGTATGAGTTCTTTATATATTTTGGATATTAACCTCTTATCAGATGTATTGTTTGTAATATTTTTTCTCCTTCCATATGTTGTTTTTTCACTTTGTTGATCTTTTTTTTTTTTTTGCTGTGCAGAAGCTTTTTAGTTTGATGTAGTCCCATTTGTTTATTTTTGATTTTGTTGCTGTGCTTTAGGTGTCATATCCAAAAACTCATTGCCAAGACCCATGTAAAGATTTTTTCCTGTTTTCTTCTAGGAGTTTAATGGTTTCTCGTCTTACCTTTAAGTCTTTCATTCATTCTGGGTTAGTTTTTGTGAGTGGTGTTAAGATAGGGGTCTAGTTTCATTTTTTTTTTTTTACCTGTGAATATCTAATTTTCCTAGCACCATTTATTGAAGAGACTATCTTTTCTCCATTGAGTATTCTTGGCATCCTTGTCAAATATTAGTTGACCATATATGTATGGGTTTATTTCTGGGTTGTCGATTCTGTTCCATTTGTCTATGTGTCTGTTTTTATGCCAGTACCATACTGTTTTAATTACTACAGCTGTATAGCATAGCTTAAAATCAGGGCGTGTTATGCCTCCCACTTTTATTCTTTTTCCAGGATTGCTTTGGCTATTCGGGGTCTTTTGTGGTTCCATATAAGTTTTAGGAATGTTTTTTCTACTTCTGTAAAAAATGCCCTTGGAGTCTTGATAAGGATTGCATGGAATCTATAGATGGTTTTGGGTAGTACGGATATTTTAACAATATTAATTCTTCCAATCCATGAACACAGGATACTTTTCCATTTATTTGTATTTTCTTCAGTTTCTTTCTTCAATGTCTTGTAGTTTTCAGTGTAGAGATCTTTCACCTCCTTTGTTAAATTTATTCCTAACTATTTTATTGTTTTTGATGCTATTGTAAATGGGATGGTTTACTTTATTGTTTTTCAGATAATTTGTTGTTAGTGTAGAAATGCTACTGATTTTTTGTATGTTAATTTTGTATCCTGCAGGTTTACTGAATTCACTGATTATATCTACCAGTTTTTGGAATCTTTAGGATTTTCTATATATACAATCATGTCACATGCAAATAGAGACAATTTTACTTTTTCTTTTCCAATTCTGATGACTTTTATTTCTTCTTCCTGCCTGATTGTTCAGGCTAGGACTCCCAGTACTATGTTGAATAGGAGTGGTGAGGTTGGACACCCATGTGTTGTTCCTGATCTTACAGGAAAAGCTTTCAACCTTTCACTGTTGTGTATGATGTTAGCTGTGGGCTTCTCATATATGGCCTTTATTATTTTGAGGTATGTTCCTTCTGTACCTAATTATTATGAGTTTTTATCATGAACAGATGTTAAATGTTTTTGTGTGTGTGAGGAAGATTCATCTTGAGCTAACAGCCGATGCCAATCCTCTTCTTTTTGCTAAGGAAGATTGGCCCTGGGCTAACATCTATGTCCATCTTCCTCTACTTTATATGGGATGCCGCCACAGCATGGCTTGATAAGCAGTGCATTGGTCCATGCCTGGGATCTGAAGCTGTGAACCTCGGGCCGCTGAAGCAGAATGCATGAACTTAACTGCTACACCACCAGACCGGCCCCAAGAGATGTTAAATTTTGTCAAATGCTTTTTCTGTGTCTATAGAGATGATCATATGATTTTTATTTCATTCTATTAATGTGATGTATCACATTGATTGATTTGCGTATGTTGAACTATGCCTGCATCCCAGGGATAAATCCCACTTGATCATAGTGAATGATCCTTTTAATGTGCTGCTGAGTTCAGTTTGCTAGTATTTTATTGAGAATTCATCTATATTCATCAGGGGTATTGGCCTGTAGTTTTCTAGTAGTATGCTTTTCTGGCTTTGGTATCAGGGTAATGCTGGCTTCATAAAATGAGTTTAAGAGTGTTCTCTCTTCAATTTTTTGGAAGAGTTTGAGAAGAATTGGCATTAACTCTTCTTTTAGTGTTTGGTAAAATTCACCAGTAAAGCCATTTGGTCCTGGCCTTTGCTTCATTGGGAGATTTTTGATTACTGTTTCAATCTTACTAGTAATTGGTCTGTTCAGATTTTCTATTTCTTCCTGATTCAGTCTTGGTAGGTTGTATGTTTCTAAGAATTTTTTCATTTCTTCTAGGTTGTTCAGTTTGTTGGTGTATAGTTGTTCATAGTAGCCTTTTATGATCCTTTGTATTTCTGTGGTATTAGTTGTAACATCTCCTTTTTCATTTATAATTTTGTTGATTTGAGTCCTTTCTCTTTTTTTCTTGGTTAGTTTAGCTAAAGGTTTGTCAATTTTGTTTATCTTTTCAAAGAACCAACTTTTAGTTTTGTTAATTTTTTCTATTGTTTTCCTGTTCTCTATTTCATTTATTTCTCTGCTCTAATCTTGATCATTTCCTTCCTGCTGCTAACTTTCGGCTCAGTTTGTTCCTCTTTATCTAGTTCCTTGAGATGTAGAATTAAGTTGTTTATTTGAGATGTTTCTTGTTTCTAAATGTAGGTGTTTATTGCTCTGAACGTTCCTCTTAGAACTGCTTTTGCTACATCCCATAAGTTCTGGTATGTTGTTTTTCCATTTTTGTTTGTCTCAAAATACTTTTTTATTTCCCCTTTAATTTTTTCTTTGATCCGTTGGTTGTTCAGGAGAGTGTTGTTTAATTTCCATGTATTTTCCAGTTTTCTTTCTGTTATTGATTTCTAGTTTCATACCATTGAGTTCAGAGAAGACACTTGGTATGATTTCAATACCAATCTTAAATTTGAATTTGCTTGAATTTGCTTAAACTTGTTTTGTGGCCTAATATATGGTCTATCCTAGAAAATGTTCCATGTGTGCTTGAGAAGAATGTATATTCTGCTGTTGTCAAATAGAGTGTTCTGTATATGACTGTTAGGTCCATTTGGTTTATAGTGTTGTTCAAATACACTATTTCGTTATTGAGTCTCTGTCTGGATGATCTATTCATTGTTGAGAGTGGGGTATTAAGGTCTCCAACTATTATTGTATTGATGTCTAATTCTCCTTTTAGACCTGTTAGGTTTTGCTTTATATATTTAGGTGCTTCTATGGAGGGTGCATAAATATTTATAAATGTTGTATCTTCTTGATGGATTGACTCCTTGATCACTATATAATGACCTTCTTTGTCTCTTTTTACCATCTTTAAAGTCTATTTCATCTGATATGAGTATAGCCACCCATGCTTTTTTGGGGTTACCATTTGCTTGAAATATCTTTTTCCGTCCCTTCACTCTCAGTCTATGTGTGTCTTTAAGGCTAAAGTGAGTCTCTCGTAGGCAACATATCACTGGATCTTGTTTGTTTTTTGATCCATTCAGCCATTCTTTGTCTTTTGATTGGAAAATTTAATCCATTGATGTTTAAAGTAATTATTGATAGGTAAGGACTTACTATTGCCATTTTATTAATTGTTTTCTGGCTGTTTTGTAGATCCATTGTTCCTTGTTTCTTATCCTGTTGTCTTTTTTTGTATTTTGATGTCTTTTGGTATCAGTATGCTTTGACTTCTTTATCATGTCCTTTTGTGTAATTTCTATAGGTTTTCCCCTTGTGGTTACAATGAGGCTTACATAAAATATCTTAAAATTATAACACCCTAGGGCCGGCCTGGTGGCGCAAGCGGTTAAGTGCATGTGCTCTGCTGTGGCAGCCCAGGGTTCGCTGGTTCGGATCCCAGGCACACACCGACACACCGCTTGGCAAGCCATGCTGTGGTGGCGTCCCATATAAAGTGGGGGCAGATGGGCACTGATGTTAGCCCAGGGCCAGTCTTCCTCAGCAAAAAAAGAGGAGGATTGGCAGATGTTAGCATAGGGCTGATCTTCCTCACCAAAAAAAGAAAAAAATTATAACATCCTATTTTAAATTGATAAAAACTTAACTTCAATAGCATTCCTAAATTTTACAGTTTGACTTCTCCACTCCTTCACAATTTAGGTAATTGATGTTACGGTTTACATGTTTTATATTGTGTAACCAATAACAGATTATTATAGTTACAGTTATTCTTACTACATTTGTTTTAACTTTTAAACTAGAGGTTTAAGTGAATTATGTGCCACCATTACTATATTACAGAATCTGACTTTGACTTATATTTACTATTACCAGTGAGTTTTACTCTACCTTCTTATGTTTTTATGATATTAATTAGCATCCTTTTACTTCCACTCAGAGAACTCCCTTGGGCATTTCTTGTAAGGCAAGTCTAGTGGTGATGAACTCTCTCAGCTTTTGTTTGTTTGAGAAAGTCTTTATTTCACCTTCATTTCTAAAGGACAGCCTTGCCAGGTATAGAATTCTTTGACAGTTTTTTTCTTTCAATATTTTGAATATGTCATCCCCTTCTCTCCTGGCCTGAAAAGTTTCTGTTGAGAAATCCACTGATACTCTTATGAGGGTTCCCTTATATGTAACTTCTCTCTTTTCTCTTGCTACTTTCAAAAGTCTTTCTTTGTCTTTGACTTTTGACAATTTAATTATAATATGTGTTAGTGTGGCCCTATTTGGGTTCAACCTATTTGAGGTCTTTTGGGCCTCGTGCATCTGGATGTCCATTTCTCTTCTCAGATTGGTGAAGTTTTTGGCCATTATTGCTTTAAATATACTTTCTGTCCATTTCTTTTTCTCTTCTCCTTCTGGGATTCCCATAATGTGGATATTGTTTCTTTTGCTTGTGTCCCATAAGTCCTGTAGGCTTTCTTCACTCTTTCTCATTCTCTTTTTCCTTCTGCTCCTCTGGATAATTTCAAATGACTTGTCTTCTATGTCATTGATTCTTTCTTCTGCATGGTATAGTCTGTTTTTGAAGCTCTCTATTGAATTCTTGAGCTGAGTTTTTGCATTTTTCACTCTAGGATTTCTTTCTTTTTTTTTTTTTTTATGGTTTCTATTTCTTTGTTTAACTTTTCATTTTGTCCATGCATTGTTTTCCTAACTTCATTTGGTTGTCTGTGTGTTTTTATAGTTCACTAAACTTGAATAAGAGGATTATTCTGAATTCTTCATTTGACAGCTCATTGATCTCTGTTTCTTTATGGTCAGTTATTGGGGCTTTATTAGTTTCCTTTGATGGTGTCATGTTTACCTGATATTTCATAATCCTTGATTCCTTATATTTGTATCTGCACATTTGAGTAAGCAATCTCTTCTTTCAGATTTGACAGGTTCCCCTTGGCAGAGACAGTTCTTCACCAGTCAGCTTACTTTGGGTTTCTGGACATGTCTGCTGGTAACATCCTTGGGCAGGGGGGAGGTTGCTAACAGGGTATATTTTTGGGAGAGGCCGCTACCTGAGCTCTGAGGTTGGAGGTGGGTGTGTTGCTCTCTGGTTAAGAACAGTTAGATGGGACTGGTGGATTGGTTCTCTGCCCAAACGAGGCTGTAGAATGAGCTCTGCAGTTACCTAGGTTCTCTGGCTAGGCTTACTAGATGGTCAGGACTGGGTACTATATTCAGCAGTAGGTGAGGCTATGAATTAGCTTCTCTGCCCTGGCAGGGCAGCAGGACAGGCCTCAGGGCCTGCATAGCTCATTGGGAACCCAAATCAGGCAGGATTGTGCCCTGAATTATCTGGCCAGCTGGGGTCATGGGTTATGCTCTGCAGATGGGGAAAGCCACAGGCTGTGTTCTCTGTTCAAGTGCCTCGATAAGCAGGGCAGTTGGATGGGGTATGTAGCATCCCATGTGCTCTGGTTTGGTTCTCTGGTAGGCTAGAAGGCTGTATTCGGCAATAGGCAGGGCTACAAATTAGTTGCCCTGCCTGGGCACAGTGGGAGGACCAGCACCAAAGCTGACAAGGCTGTTTATGGTCTTGACTCAAGCTGACCCATGCCCCAAGTTTTCTGGCTGAATGGTGTCACTGGCTTTGCTCTGTGGACAATCAGCTCTGCCTGCCATACTCTCTGCTTGAACATTGCTGGGCTACACAGCTTCCAGGGGTTTTTGCCAGGCTGTCTGGTCTGGCAGGGCTGGGAGATATACTTAGCAGTGGACTGGGCTGTGACTCAGCTCCCCTGTCAGGATGAGATGAGAAGGCCAGCTCCAAGCAGCCTCTGGCTTTCTGGTCGGGAGAGTCTGGGAGCTACATTCAGCAATGAATGGGACTATGAATTAGCTCTCCTGCCTGGGCAAAGCAGGGGAACCCTCCAAGCCAGGCAAGGCTCTTTGTTTGTGGTATTGACTCAAGACCCAAATTCCCTGGCCAAATGGTGCCACTGGCTTTGCTCTATGGATGATCAGCTTTGCCTGCTGTACCCTCTGCTTGAGTATTGCTGGGCTATGCAGCTTCCAGGTGTTCCTGATTAGGCTTTCTGTGCCGGGAAAGGGCTACACTCAGCAGTGATGCGGCTATAACTCAGCTCCCTTACCTGGGCAGGGGCAGACCAAGCTCCAGAGCTGAAAAAGCTCTTCATTTGAGGATCCAGATCAGGCAGACCTGCATCCTGCTGAGTTCCCCAGTTAGACTATGCTACCATCTTGACTCTGCAGATGAGCAAAGCAGCTGTGGTGGTTGGGACTACTACTTGGGCAATGCAGGTAGGAAGTTGGTCTGCCAAGATCCAAGTGCTGGTTGTTGCAAGCCCCTCACCCCTCTCCATCACAATCAGATTCCCAGTGGTCGGGGCCGGCCCTGTGGCTTAGCAGTTAAGTGTGCACGCTCCGCTGCTGGCGGCCTGGGTTCGGATCCCGGGCACGCACCGATGCACCGGTTCTCCGGCCATGCTGAGGCCGCATCCCACATAAGGATGTGCAACTATGACATACAACTATCTACTGGGGCTTTGGGGTAAAAAAAGGAGGAGAATTGGCAATAGATGTTAGCTCAGAGCCAGTCTTCCTCAGCAAAAAGAGGAGGATTAGCATGGATGTTAGCTCAGGGCTGATCTTCCTCTCTCTCTCACACACACACACACACACACACACACGTACGTCTACAAAAAAAACAACAACAAAAAACAGATTCCCAGTGGTCAAGTCCCACAGATTCTCCTGCAGTCTCCATGGGGCAAGATCAGAGTGGGGGCTCCCACAAAGTGACCCACAACACTGGGGGAGCTGGATGTCCACCTAGGCTTTTTCCCACTGGAGGAACTGTAGGCTCAGGTGTGACCTCTTGGCGTGGTGCTGCATTGGCAGGGGGAGGGGCAATGCAGTCAGCGTGTGGCTGCTCCTCTTACCCCTTCATATGCCATCTGTCTTGGTCTCTGTGGTGCAGAGGGGAGCGGGGTGCTACAGCCTCACCCTCATGTTCTACGATTCTCCTCAGTGGTGTCTTGTCCATGAATAGTTGTTAATTGTTCTTTTTGTGAGGGAGAGCAAAGCCAGGAGGGACCTATGTCACTAGCTTAGTAATGTTACTCTCCTCTGTATCTCATCTTATAAGGACACTAATATTGTTGGATCAAGGCTCCACCCTTATGATCTCACTTAACTTTACCATCTTTTTGGGCCTATCTCCAAATACAGTCACATTGCAGGGGTGGGGCTTCAATATATGAATTTTGCAGGGACAAAAACATTGAGTCCATAACAATGGGGCTTACTGATTTTGCTGTGGAGCAGCCATCTGGATTGTTTCTTGAGAAACTCTATATGACAGTATCTTTAGGTCTTTCCTCTAGGGCTGGTTAGATTCTCCAAAAGAGCCTTTCAATTTCTGGCCTGTAGGAAAAAGGTCTAGCTGCCAGCATTCTGAAAACTGAGTTGGGGAAGACAGTTGGAAGTCTGAGTACTCACTATTTATTATGCATGGATTTACTTAATCATCCTGTTCTCAGTTATATTATGCTGACCTTCAACTTTGTCAGGAGTTCTTTCATCCAAAGATCCTGGTTGACCCTCTTCAGAGAATAAACCTCCAAACTATTGCTGAGGTGAGAACAGGGCATCTGCTTAATGGAAGGAATGGGTATGGGGACTTAACAGCTGTTGAACAACTTTCATCAGTCCTCCTTATTTTGGCCTCTTCTCGTCCTCTCCAGTGTATGCTGCTGTCAGTTCCTGTGGCTTTTGAAGTTTCTGAGTATAAATCATATTGGCTGTGAACTTTCTCCACTGCCCAGTCTCAACTGCTGAGTTACTACCATCCCTCTGCTTTATAACCTCCAAAATCTTATCACTTTTGTCTTTTGTTCTTCCTGTCATTGTGGATTTATTTTATTTTTTGATCCCCTTTAGTCTTATGTGAGGTTTGGGTGGGAGCAAAACTAGATGTGTTTATTCAATCCTCCATTTTAACCCAGATGCTTCCTCTCATTTCTACAACAGTAACTTCAAGAGTTAGTTTCAATTCTCTATTTAAATAGACTGATTACTTCGTGCTGGTTCTTTTTTTCCATATTGTTCCTATTCCCAATTTGGATGTATCTCTTGGCTGTATTTCTTCATCAAGTAGTTTTTCAAAGAAGAGCTCATTAGCAGTGGTGCCAAGAAGTGGCCTGAGGTAGGTGGGGTGTAGGGCAAACAGTGTCTGCTAGGCACATGTAGCTTCAAAAGAATCCTTTTCCAACCTAATTGCCAGCCCGAAACTCTTTGTTTTAGAAATTCTGGAGCCACCTCAGGTCATAGGTATTAGAGTCCTTGAATCTTTGCAAGTTTGTGAATGTCAATTTGTTGCCTTTATACTCAGTTCTTCACTTACTAACTTTGTGGCCTTGGTTAGTTTACTTAACTATTTTGAACCTTGATTTCTCATTTGTAAAATGGAGAGACTGTAATTCCTGCCTCAGAGGATTGTTGTGAGGGCGATAACAGGACTCTCTGCTCAACAGATACTACTTCTTTCCTCCTCCCTTTTCCCAGAGTTCCTTTCCTTTCCTTCAGGCAGATGTAAATGATCCTTTGCCTGCTGCCCCAAAACCCTAGACGTGCAGTGGTCCAAGACGCTAGTTCTTGCAAAACTAGCCAGAAGTGGAAGCAAGCCTTAAATCCAGGCAGCTGAATGTCAGGCCTGCTCTTCCTTAGGGGTCCAAGTGCCGAGCCCTTCCCCACCTGCGCTGACTGGGACAGCAGGTATGGTTGTCTTCTTGGTGCTCACATTTGCTAACCTCGCTGACAAAGTCGGCCGAGACAAGAGGATAACATTCTCTGCAGTGCTTCAGCTGGCACAGGAATCTGACTTGAGGCAGTTAACTTCCCTCAGGGGAGAAAAGGTAAGGTGCGATCACCTCTGACCTCAATAAAAGCAGTTCACACTCCAGTGCCTTTCAGTGAACCGGCATTTGCATGATGGGACTTGTTCACAATCAATGTGCTGCTGCCTTCTGAATGAGAAAGGCCAAGCCTCAGACAGGTTTGCTGCTCCCCCACCTCCTGGAAGGTGGGTTATGAATTAAGGATTGAAAGACTTGGGGGTAAAAGAACTAGAGAGAGAGAGACAGAAGCTTGCTGTGGATGAGTGGATGCTTGTAGAAAAAAATTTAAAGAAGAAAATCTTAGTATTGAGTCAATGAATGTGTGCAGCCCCATTCTTAATACACGATTCTAACTATCGTGACAATGAGAATATAAAAGAAGATAAGATATGAAAGACCTGGTTAAAAAAACTATGGCCTCTGCACACAATGGATTATCAGATATGTAGTCATTAAAAAGGATGAAGTAGATCCACGTGTATTGACATGGGAAGATGTTCACACCACATTCTGTCCAGTAAAGCGGTTACAAAGGAACATGCACAGCATGACCGGTTTATGTAAAACTGATTGTGTGTGTGTGTACATGTGCAGGGAGAGATGGGCAGAAGGACGTTCATCACGGTGCTTACCACGGTTGTCTCTGATGGTGGGATTTCACATTATTTAGTGCTTTTCTGTTTCACTTTGTTATAATGAGCATATGTAATTTTTAGAACCAAGAAAAGCTATATTCGTTTAAATAAAAAGAGCAGACTCTCCCTTTGCTTTGCATTCTCTTGACAAAATCATTCACTTCCACTAGCTGCGACTGTAAAGATTGGGATGACGACCGGACTCTCCTCACAGGCTGTTTGTAGTGAGGATCAAACAATAACATGAAAGCACAGACTTGTGGCTCAGTACTTGTTAGCATCCTCTTTAAACATAAGCTGATTGAACACTTTTTCCCCCCTAAAAAGGGAAACGTGGGTGGCGGGGAGTGAAGGAGGCTATGTCCCTGACTTGGGTTTGAATCCTAAATCCACTTAGTAGCTGAGATCAGGGCTGCCGTGCTGGGCCGCTGGCCGGCACTTTTCATATTAGTGTATGCAATCTGTGGACACTGTAGGAATGGTACTGACTGGAACTGGGCAACATGGTGGCCCTGTCTGTGACTTCAGGCTCAGAGATAAAGATACCAGCCCGCGTCCTGATTTGTTAACTGGGGGAGACGAGAGTTGACCTTCAGGGCTCCAGTGAGGATAACCCAGATGGAGAGCGTGAGGCAGCTAACGCAGAGCCCAGCACACGGTGCAGCAGGTGGCAGCTCCTTCCCTGGAAGGAGGAGGAGGAGGAGTTTTCCAGGTGGAACGAAGGGTACTCCAGGCACGTGAAGAAACAGAGGCAGGAGATAAGCCTGCACATTTGGATGTAGAAAAGCAGCTGGTTTGCTACTTCTTACGGGCGTGTATTTGACTATTTGTCTATGTTAAAATCAGTTTCTTAAAAAAATCTGTAACTTAGTTTTTGAAACTGCCTTCACAGAATGAAACACAAATATATTGCTTGCACATACAACTCTAACATATAGAAATGTGGCACCACCCCTCCTCCCCACCCCGAAAGGCTGCCAGACTCCCTCAGAGGGACTCCCTAAGTGGACACAGCTGCCAGTGCACACAGGGGAGATTGGCAACCCATATTGATACTGGACTACTTTCTGGGAAGCCCCCAGAATTACAGTGATATCTTAAAATGCTTTTTTGCTGTTGCAGAGTCTGTCTCTTGTCCCTCAAAGCATGGATTTGACAATTTGTAACCTCAGACTTACGTGAATGAAATAGAAGGACCAACTAGAGGATGGGAGAAGAGAAGGCCTCAGAGAAGCAGAGAATCTATTCTTCTGACATTGGCTTCTAGCAAAAAATCAGATTCTACTGCCAACTGATAAGAAACTCCCCCGTTAACATGGGCCAAATACTGCACTTGTTAGACATTAGTAATAACAGCTAGTATTTCTAGTATGTTTTATGTTCCACAGGTCCTGTTCTAAGAACCTTACATACATGAGCTCATTTAATCCTCACTGCATGAGGGAGGTACTATTATCATTTCCATTTTACAGACAAGAAACTTGCTGAGGCAGAGTTTAGTTGCCCAAGGTCATACATCTGTCAAGAAGCCACTTCATTAGTGTAACAACTGTCTATATAGAGGATGCCGTGGTTTATGCAATATCTCTCAAATGTGACCACATCTGATCCTTGGGCTAACCCTGAGAGATGGCTCTTTATCTCACGTTACAAATGGGGAAGTGTAGGTCAGAAAGGTGAGGGGACTTACTCAAAGCTTCAGAGTTAATGGAGGAACCCAGGTTTTCAGAACCTAGACCTTGAGCTCTTTCACAAATTCAGGAGGTCTGTGAGTTAAGAACAAAATTCTGTGAATTCAATTAGATGATAATCTTTAAAAAACCCACAAAAACCTCTGGAAATGAAAATTTGCAATTTGAAAGATGTTTACATAGAGCAGGCTTTGGTTTTTAAGTTGTACTTTTCAGTATTCTTTTGGGTCAGCAGGAATTTTTTCCTTTAAAAGGGGTCCATTCGTTCCCAAGTTTGAGAAATGAGCTTTTACCAGGCCCTTTTACTTGGTGATAACGTATTTTTAAAATCTCATTTTCTATTCAAATAGATTTCAGTCTGTTTTTGATATGGCTTTTTTTTTTTTTTTATAACTCTCCAGGTGATTTAACAAAAAGCTGAACTAAAAGCAGAGCTATCTGAGTGGGTTTGAGGCAGTTGCTAAGGAGTTGTTCAATACAGATCAGAAACACAAGCTGTTGCTTTAAGGTTTCGTGTTGAGGCTGGCAGGATCACGCCAGCTGATCTTTCTTACGAGGCAGCCGGTTGGACTGAAGAGCACACACCTCTGGAGGGCCAGGCCGGCCAGGCCACGGAGGCGCCAAGTACCACGGACACCAGGCAAAGTCCTTGCAGTCAGGAGAGAAGCTGAGGCTTCTAGTGGCAGAAAGGCTGCAAGAGCTCTGCCCCACTGGTGACACTTTAAAGGTTCCACAGCTTAGCACAAGGCTACGAGACTCACTCCAAGAAAGGCTGAGGATGAGCCAAAAAGGAGGTATTCTCAGCTCTGAGATGAAAATACAGATAAAAAATGACTGAGAGGCATTAGAAATGTGCAAGTTCCGAGGCAATTTTGTTTTAAAATCTTGCTCTAAATTATCTTTTCAAGTAAACCTTACATGTGAATGCCTTTTTACAATTTTACAAAGGACAGGTTCGTACATTACATGTTTTGATCCATGTAGGTAGACAGAACAGATGGGAAAATGGAGGCCCAGAAACTCTTGTGTAAGTCAAGGTCACGGTGCAGGAAGAGGCAAGCCTGGGCCAGCAGTCAGGGAGCAGCACACACTCAACTCTCTCTCCAATCACTTGCGCTAACAGCCAGTATGGTGTATGCTTTATTAGTTTAATAGTTTCATTTTTATAGGGAAAACAAGCATAATTGAGAAGTAGCTGAATTCCCTAAACTGTACTCATGGAAAGCCTGTGTAGTTCCCCAGTGAGCCCACAAACCAGCCAATGCCATCTGCCTGGTGGCAGTTTAATGAAATGGCAAATAGTACCCAGGAGGAGATAAAGCGCCACAGACGGGAAACCCACAGCTGTAAATTCATGGCAAATGTCACTGCATTTACAGGGAGAGTAAAAACCTTACATGATTCTTCTTTGTATGTTGAAGCATTTATTTTTCAAAGCTTTGAGGGGAATCAATTCCATTTAATAAACCTTTGTAAAATGCCACAGAAGCCAAGGGGCGCAGGGGTAAGAACTGACCCTCTCCTTAGTAGATTACCCAGAAGTTACAAAGAGGCAGTTCTATAAGATGAACCTTTGAAAAAGCCAATCTTTTTCCTATTTTTAGATTTGGGCCTGTTTTCCATTTCTTTGCTTTCATATATGAGTTGAACTCTTTACCTTTCTCCCTTTAAAACAAACCAAAATCCATCTTAAAGAATTAAAATGCAGGGAACAGCTTCTGTTCAAGAAGCGAATCTTGACTTCGGGCCACACAACCTCAGACCCGTGCATGTCAGACTCTGCCTGCTCAGGACACACAAAAGGGGAAGCCAAACGCTTCTCCCGGCATGAGTGCTGCTCACGTTGTTTCGCAGTTGTCAAGTGTGGGAAGCACAGACAATAGAAAATGTGAAACAAAGGATGTGTGTAATGGCCCATTGTAGATAGTAGACTCCTGAATGGAGAAGGCTGGTTTCAAGCTTGAAACACAAACCTAAAACCTCAATTCCTCTCTCCCCGTCACACTGTTATTTCATACATTGGCACAGGAAACAAAATGATTTCCATGAAAACAAAAACTCATTTTCTGGTGCAGGAATGCATATGTAGTTAAAGGCCAGGGATCAAAGTCTGATAGTTCTCATATGTTCCAACCTGAACTTTTTGTCCCTATAGTATATTATAAATAACCTACTCCTAAGTTTACTCCTCAAATGACAACAGCTAGTTTTATTTCATGAATTATAGTGTCCAAATGAGTTGATTAATTTGCTTTTGTCTGAGTCAAAGCAAGCCTCAGGGAGAATTTAGAAATTGGATACATGACTTAAACCTCACAAACTGATAAGACTTCTTGACAACACACAGGAGAGGGCAGCACGGGAGCTCTGAGCACCAGAGGCTCTGCAGGCTTGGTCAGCAGATGCCTGGCCTGGTCCTAAAAGCAGTTTCCAGTCTCCACAGCTGCAGGAAGAGAGTGAAGCTCCTTGCCAGGGGGACAGGGGAGGTCCATTTGCTTTGCTCAGCCTCTCTGCTGAGTATTCAAGATATCATGAATCTTTCTTTTTCGCCAGGGAGGATACTACACCAAGGTGGACTAGTGTGGCTGTTATTTTAGTGTCTTTACCATGTACGGGCCTTGTAATCTGTAACCAATCTTTCTGTAATAATTCCTGGTGCCGACCCCTGTGAAGAAGCAGAAAAACAAAAGTAAGAAGAGCCTCTACTAAGCAAAACTTTAGTAACCCTCAAAAGCCAGCAGAGGCTCCCCTCTGAGCCATACACCTTCCCTCTCCCACTCTCATTCACAGACCAAATTCCAGTCAAGATGGAATCCTATTTTAATAAGTTTGCAACAGTTTCATTTCTTTGAATTCCAGCTGCATTAAAATATAGAAACTCTGCACTTCAGAGCCTGTGTATTTACAAGCCTGCTGGCATCATGCAGCACTGCTTCAGGTGTCACAGCTGAATGCAAAGAGGGGGATTTAATGGGTGAGCCGTCTACACTCCCAGTGAAGACCAACAGTACTACAGTTTCCTGGAAGTTTGAAAGAGAGAAGAGGTGCAGGAACAGGGGATCTCCAGAGAGCCACGGGCAGCAAAGGCATGCTGAAGGAAGAAAGAACCTGCGCTTTAGCGTCAGTGCCACACTCACTCACCGTGAGCGACAATTTCAGCAAAATATCACCATCAGTCACATTAATGTTAATTTGCATTTTATTAGTTTTGTTTGTATTAATTGGTATATTTATCTTGTTATATGCGCAGTATAAGCACCAGGAGTTTAGACCAGTTTTATGTTTGCAACCTTTAAGGAACAGTAGCTGATTTAAGTCAATACTAAAGGTCCACGAATTTTTTTTTTCTTTAAAAGGAATCTATATATTAAGTTTGAGAACACTATCCTAAATATTACCTCTAAAATAAAACACAATCAAATGTAAGAAGCTGAGCTCATAGGAGGATAGGGTAGTATCCATAGGAGTGATTAAGACAATGGGCTTTTGACCCGTTACACATGAGTTTAAGACCTAGACCTGCCATTTTATAGGTCTGTGGCCTGGGCCAATTACTTAATTTCCCTGAACCTCCATTTTATCTTCTGTAATAGGGCAGCAATGAAGGAATTAGGAAAGATCATCAAGTGTAAGGAAGTGTCATTAGAGAACAAGGCCAAGATTAGCCACACCCTCGTATTCCCAATTACTATGTACGGGTGTGAGAGCTGGACAGTGAAGAAGGCTGACAGGAAAAAAATTGGTTCATTTGAAATATGGTGTTGGAGGAGAGCTCTACAAATACCCTGGACTGCCAGAAAGATGAACAAGTGAGTCCTAGAGCAAATTAAGCCTGAACTATTGGTGGAGGCAAAAATGATAAAATTGAGGCTGTCCTCCTGTGGGCACATCACGTGACAGCAGGATTCTTTGGAAAAGACAATAATGCTGGAAAAAGTAGAAGGCAGCAGGAACAGAGGAAGACCAAATATGAGATGGGTTGACTCCATAAAGGAAGCCATAGGCCTGAGTCTACAGGAGCTGAGTAGGGCTGCTGAGGTCAGGACATTGTGGACATCACTCATTCACAAGGTCGCCAGGAGTCAGAGCTGAGTTGATGGCACGTAACAACAACAGTAATGTACTCATGTTTAAGGATGTTGAGTATGAAATGAGATAGTCCACGACATGTGATTAGCCCAGCGTCTGGAAAGGGCCAATTCCTCAGAAACATTGACTGTTGTCATTTTCAAGTTTTTCATGATCTGCTTCCCGATTATAATTCTAGCTTCATCTCAATTCTAGCTTCATCTCTTGCTACTGCTCTCCCCTTAAACACTATGCTTCAGCCTCAGTGAAGTTTTAATTTTTCCCTGGGTGTGTTTAGCTCTTTCTCTAGCTTCCAGGCTTTGCTCATGCTGTTCCCTCTAGCAAATTCATCAAACCCAAGAAGGTGGGAACCTCTGATTTATAGCCTGTTGCTCAGAAGCACAGGTAACAACCTGGACTTGTGATTGGCATCTGAAGTGGGGCCAGTCTTGGGGAACTGAGCCCTTAACCTTTGGAGTCCCTGGAGATAGTGTCAGAATTAAGCTAAACCATAGCTTAATTCTGCAACACCCCCAGCTGGTGTTGCAGAATTGCTTGATGTGTGGAAAACCCACACATCTGGTGTCAGTAGTGCTGTAGTATTCAGAGAGTACTGTGTGTGATGTAAATGAAAACAATAGAGTTTTTCTTTACAGTGCTTCGGCCCCCCGCCCCGGTCTCCCCATGGTGGACTACGATCACTGGTCTGCTCCCTACACAGCATAAGCTCTATCTTGTTCATCACTTTGTATTCCTAGTGATCAGTATTGTGCATGAAATCAAATAACTGTTAGCTCTTCCAAGTCCAGCCTAATTCTTTAGCCCAAACATTTGCTATTTAGGAAGAAAATTTCCCACCAATGTTTTGTTTCCTACCACCTTCAAAATTTCTCAAGTATTAAGAAAATGGAAATGAAACTGATGTGATGGAGGTAACAGAACTGTATCAGGTCACTGGAGAATTTCCCTTTTAATCCCAAGATTACTGATATTCCATCTTGCACAATTTCACCTTGTCTTTGTGTTCTAATCATTACTTTTGTTCAACACTGTGGCTTGGGGTACAGCAAAGGGAAGACAAAAACATGAAGAACAAATAATGGATCAGGCAGCAGTTCAGACTCACTGAATACAGGAAGACATCTCAAAACTCTCAGAGGGGTACAACCATTTTGTTGTTTGCACTATCTCCTAAAGTCACTATATCCATAAGCATATCCTATGACCCAGAAATTACACTCCTGAGTGGGGGAAAAAATTGCTTACATCCAACAAAAGACATGTTAGTCATAATATCCCAAACAGGAAATAACCCAAGTATCTATCAACCGAATGGATAAGTTGTAGTATTTTCACACAATGGAATACTATACAGCAATGAAAAAAGAAGGAACTATAGCTATCTGCAACAACAAGAATGACTCTCACAGAACTAATTTTCCATGAAAGAAATAAGATATAAAAGAGTACATCAACACAAAGTTCACACACAGGCAAAACAAATTTTATGGTGATAGAAGTCAAAATACTGGTTACATTTGGAAGATGTGGACTGAGAGAGGGAACAAGGGGGTCTTCTGGAGTACTGAAAATGTTATACCTTGATCTGGGTTAGTAGTTACATGGGAACATACACATGGAAAAATTAATCAAGTGGTACAACTTAAAATGGTGTACTTTATTGCATATATATCTCAATTGAAAAAAAATCTCAAGAGGGGGCACATTTATTTAATAGATATTTCAATGTGTTTTGAGAACTCAATTTGTCCAAAGAATTCAGTGAAATAAGGTAGCAGGGGTAGGATGAGAGGCAGGTGGTTAAGAAACCATTACCAGAGCCATCACTGTAGTATACAGATGCCTCTGAAGTCATTCAGTGCAGTACTTTCCATTTCTAGAATCCTACTTGCTAGAAACTATTTTTCCACCTCCCTTTCTCCCACTTTAAAATCCACATTCAAACTGAACTATGCTGTGTGACACAACAGCATTCAGTAGAGGCACAGGCACTTCAAAATTCAAACCTGACTTTTCCTCATCTTCAGTTACACATAGAGACTACTAGCATGGGCAGGTGAATCTAAGGGTTTTGACCAAAGGAGTGCCATGATTGACATATCTGAAAGAGATCACTCTGCCTGCTGTTTTGAGAACAGAATGAAAGCTCCAGGAGGGCAGGGATTTTCATCTGTCTGTTCACTGCAGAACTGCTGGTACCCAGAGCAATGCCTGGCACATTATTAAGTACTCAATAAATATTTGTTCAATGAATAAATGATCAAGGGCAGAAATAGGGAGACCAGTTAAGAAGCTCTTGTAATAATCTACACAAGAGATGGTGGTGGCTCAAAGCAGAGTCACAGTGGTGAAAAGCAGCTGGAATCTGGAAACATTTAATTTTAAGGCAGAGTCAAAAGAATTTGTTGATTGATGTAGGGTGTGACATAAACAGAGGGGTCTAAGATGACTCTAAGGTTTTTGGTCTGCGTAAGGAAAGGTCTGGAGGAAGGAGTTCCTATTTACTGAGACCAGAAAGATGGTGAGAAGAAGGAGTGTAGGGGGAAAACAAGAGCTCGGTTTTGGCCATGCTGCAGATAAAATGGCTATAGACATTCAAGTGGAGATCCTGAGTAATATGTGATTTTGGAGGCCTTTCTTGCTCTTGAAAAAAGACACAGAGAAAGATGGTCTCTTTTCTTGGATATTGTTTTGGAAAGTAATTTCTGACTGGGGTAGTAGTCTTGCAAGGGGAGTTGGCTGAGGACAAAGCAGAGATGTGTGGAGAATGGCAGAGTGGGAAAATGGAGACAGTGGTATTAGGTACATTCACATTGTTGTGCAACTCTCAACACTACCCATGTCCAGAACTTGTTTCATCTTGCAAAACCCCGTATCCATTTAATAATAGCAACCTACTCCCCCTTCCCCCTGTCCCTAGCAACCACCATTCTACTTTGTCTCTGTGAGTTTGCTTACTCTAGGTAGTTCATGTAAGTGGGAATCACACAGTATTTGTCCTTTTGTGATTGGCTTATTTCACTTGGAGGCATAATACCTCCAAGGTTCATCCATGTTGAGTTTAAGCCATTTTGAATTGAGTTTTCTGTTACTTGTAACTGAAAATATTATAAATAACATGTAAGCTTGAGGACAGGAAGAGATAAACACATGAGGTCAAGTCACCATTTAAAATCATAATCCGGAGTGGTAATTCTGACCATGCCACTCTCCTATTTAAAATTGCTAATGGTGTGTTCTAAGATAAAGCTCAAATTCCGCAGCCTGATATACAAAGTCTTTCAGGCCAAGTCTCTGGTTTATCTCTTCAGCTTTAGTTCCTGCCAAAACTGACCTTACTACTTACAGTCCAGGATTACCACACCAGGTATAATTTCACTAGTCCACATGTTGGCTTTGCTGCTGCCCCTTCAGTGCTGCCCCTCAGCACAGTACATGCCCATTCATCCTTGAACCCCCAACTCAGACACCACCACCACCAGGAGACCTCTGCACACACTTCCCCTGTCCACAAAGAAGCTGGAATTCATAACCCCCTCTCTCCATGCTAGATGTTCTATTGCTTTAGTAACCATGCTGTGCTTTATTTCACCTGCACGTCTATCTTACCTCCTAGAATGTAAGCTCCTTGAAGTCAATGACTTCTGTCATTAGGGCTTAGTACAGTGTCGGACATATGATCAATATGCAATAACTGCTTGCAGATTTATTGTACAGTATTCAGTTATTGTTATGTTGTGCACCTACAAAGAAAAAAAGAACTGGCTGTATATTAGGTGCCAGGTAGTGGGAATGACTCAATGTAAAGGGATAAAGGGCAGGGCTTCTTAATTTAGTTACAAATTTCCTACCTTGTTAGCTAAAAATGTAGAGGTAGCTTTCTGATTTATACCATTATCTCTATCTAATAAAAACTTCCCCTATATTTTTCAGAAATATTTCTGGCTTCTTATACTTTCACTCTAATTTTACAAAACAGATGTCATTTTCCATGGACTTAAAACAATTCCATGGAGAATTTTAAATACACAAAAGAAGAGGTGATAGTATATCTGACCTCCATATACCCATTACCCAGCTTCAACAATTATCAATTTATCTATCAGAATTCTAATGCTTCCAGCTTTCTGCTTATGTGAAGTCAGAAAATATATTTAATGTCTCCTTTTGGTTCTGCTCAGCTCACTTAATTCTCCTCTTTTAAACAAAGATGATGGTAATCTTCTTTACTAGTAATTACCAGACTGAAGATGTGCAGCTAGTCAAAGTGCTTTACTTCAAAACATGCCGCAACCTACGTCTGTCCACTATCAATAGCTGCAGAGGTGAGAGAGCAGCACTTCCTTACAACCACACAGGACTAAACAGCCCTTGGATAACTGCAGAGATCAACGGTCTTGAGTGCCCTGGTTTCCTAAGCTTGCCTGTTAAAAGAACAGCTTTATGGGGGTACAACTCGGCATTCCTCAGTAATGATTCCAACGGCGCACACAGGCTCCTGGGGCTCTCTACTTTTGCTGTTATACAGGGGATGGGCCCTAGAAACTAAGCGCTTGAGGAGAGGCACCCAGGCTTTGCTATGTGCCTTTTTGAAGGAAAGGTCTATTTTTGAGCTCCTGTCCTTCTTTTCAATAACATGCAATAGCACTGAGATGGAAAGTCTACTTCTGGACCCTCTGGGACGCGTTAAGTATTTTGGGGAAAGAAGTTTGACCTCTAGCCAGCCTGGACTCCAACCTTTTCTTACTTAAACAACTAAACAAAAATATTACCCATTTGTCTTTCTTTGTGCCTCTTGTTTCATGCAAGAAAGATTTCCTCCAGTTTCTATAATCTGCAGAATAGGCTGGCAAAAGTATTAGTATTCTTAGCCAGCTTAGATGGGAACACGTTGTCACCAGGGCTGGGTGAAGGCCACACTCTGCTCTCCTCTCCAAGTTTAGTAGGGCTCCTAGACAGTCCTCGTCACAGTAACTTTCCTTTTGTTAGCCAGCCAAGAAAAAGCAATTACATTTCACAGCTGACGTCAGCCAACCTCCTGGACTGACGTGGGCAGGCTGTCTCACAGGCCCAGCATAACACTGCTCCTGCCCTTGAGGAGAGACGCAGCGGGCTGTACAAGTAACTGAGTTCTCCATCCGATCAGCTGCGTGTGATTCTGCTAAATGCCCGGGTTGGGGATTTATATATGCAGCAGTCCCCAGGGTGCCCTATTATAGAGCTGACAGTTGTTAGTAGAGCATTAAGGACGAGGAGAAGTGGGGTGGTCCAAATGCTTACTTTGTTGGATCCTCCAAGTTACCTAACCCACAGCCAGAATTTACCTATATCACAAGGGCCTCTTTCCTACCTTTGGAGGCAGGATAAATATTTTTATCTTCCCCACGTTACCAGCTGTGATGATGATGAAATGAGATAAGGTGAAAAAAGAATACCTTGAGACATGCCTAGAGTGATACTCTGAGACTTGGCTTTAGTGACCAGCCTCTCTGTTTACCTCACTGGCCTACACCTCTGCCCTAGGACGCATACTCTTTGGGAGAATAAAATAAGCTTTTGTGTATGTGCATAAACTTTAGATATTAAAAATTAAGTTATTAACATGATAGGTGACGTGTTAGCTGCAGGTACTTCAGATAGAATGCAGCCCCAGGGCAGAGTGTTAAATTAAGGCAGAGGACACTGTTCACTCCAGACAGATGAGAGCAGCAGAGAGCTGGTCAGCACTTGGAGGGAAAGCCCCCTTTCCCTCTCCCCACCATGATCCCCGGCTTATTGCTCCAATGAACCTCCAACCTGGGGAGACCAGGGGCTACAAGCACTTCTCTGATCTTTTTTCTGTACCAAATGCCTTCAAGCCTCAAGCCCTTCACAACGGACAAAAAAGCCTTCTGCTTTCTGATCCCCTCTCCCCATCTTTGAAAGATGTGTACCATTTAGCTTAAGACACAGTTTTCCTTACTCTAATATTTGAGGAAAGAAAGGCAATCACATAAAATGTACATGCCAACTGCCTCGCTGCTGGCTATAGGAGCAGGTTAATTATGGGTTGCTCGATGCTCTTTAATAAAAATGGGGGGGAGGAATCACAAAACCTTAAAAAGATTAATCAAAGATGAAAATGGAACAAACCTAGCTGTTTAGTTAAATTCTACTCTGATTCTATTTTAGAAAACATAGGAGGAGGAAGTACACAAAAAGAGTAAACTAGTCAATGTGATACCTGAAGGGGCTGTAAGACAACTCTTTGCTTCTCCACATTACTCCAGCCCTTTCTTTCTAAGGGAGTAAATCCATCACCATGTAAAGGCCTAGGACACGGAAAATAAACACATTTCCCTTTAAAAGAGAAAATAAGTTAGGAGCAGGAAATGAACCTAAATTTGACCCAGCTTGTGATTCTAACTCCATCTCAAAACAACCAACAAAAGAAGCAACAACTTTATAGTTGGTTGACTATAAAGTATAAAGCTAGAGGAGGAAGACACATTTCTGAGCACTTAAATACACGCCAGGCATTGCATGCTAGAAGCTGGACACACACCAACTTAATTTAAAACCTAACAAGATTAGAATTATTACCCTATGAGGAATGTGAGTTTCAGAAGGGGTCATAAGTCAAGGTCACACAGCTAGGAAGGAGAACCATAACTCAGACCCAGCATGCTTGACTCCATGGCTCACAGAGTATTTCTAATGAGCTATGGCGCCTGTGTTATGGGTAATCTCTGACTCTGCTTCACCCATTCTGGCTATAAACATCATCTGCTCTGGTAACAGCACAGTACAGAAAGGACATTTGACTTGTTTTGATCACCTTACCTCCAGTTTTTCAGTGTCCTTTGTTTGATAAATCACTAGACAAAACAAACATGGTGACCTTATTTCCATTTTCACTACCAGGGCTTGGTGAGAAACAGAAGAATAAGTCATATAAAAGGGTCTGATAACATAGGCAGGCTATAAAAACCTGTGTAAACAGATATGGCTTACAAATGTAAGAACTATTGGGAAGGGGGGATACTTTTTAGCAACCACTTGATAAACTGTGGTCACCCTTTTTAAAACAAAGAGAAACACAATATGGAGTTTGCGAGGAAAAATGCAACAAAGAACAATGATGGGAAATAGATCCTAGAGGAAGGGCAGACAAGTCAGGAGTATTTAAGCTTAAAGAAAAGAAGGTGACTTCAGGCTTGATTATGGCAGACTAAATGATTAGGATCAACTTTCCAGTTGGGGATAATTTAAAAATTTGGACAAAATTTAAAATGCTTCCACTAAACAAAAAAAATCAAAGGCCCAGCAGTTATTGAATATCAGGCAGAGAATAAGAAAATGTGAGCATCAAGAAAGGAGTAGAGGCTTTTCTGCCTCTACTAGTAGCATTTACCAGTCCAGGAAGGGCAGCTGAGAACGACAAAGGCCGGCGGGAGACAGGTGGGACTGGGTAGGAATCCTGTGGCCACCAGAAGCCAAGAACCGGCTGTGACACTCCTCACCTCACTCTCCTCAACAAAGGGCTGTGGCCCACGCTGTGGGAGGGGGAGGAGCAACGGAAGGCAGAGTTGCTTCCCAGACGCAAGGAGGGGGAAGAACAAGAGCTCTGAACTCAGAGCCTGGCAAAGGCACAGACCCCAGCCTAACAACCTCCATCCGGGACTGTTCTCTCAGGGCTCCACTTTGAAGCAGGGGGAGGGACTGCTGGTGGGGGTGGGTGGGGTGGGGAAGGGGGCGTCATCTAGATGACCTAGATAAACGTCAAGCCTTATTCCTGGATAACTAGTGCTTTCAGAGGCCTGGCAAAAGGAAACAGAGATCCTCCTTGGAGGAAGCTAACATCATCTAGGTCTTGAAGTATTCCTGAAAGCAAATTCTCTCATAAAATGCTCAGCAAATAATAAAAAGCAATGAGGTACACTTTGAGACAAGACACTATAATAAGAAACAAGAGACTGCAGGGACTCCAGATTTGAAATCATTGATACAGACTGTAGAAGAGCTATGCTTACTGTGTTCATGGAGATAGAAGCTGAATTTAAGAATGTTTAAAAGCATTAGGAAACTATAACATGATATAACAGAATTGAAAAAGATACCAGAAATCAGAGAATTGAAAAATAAAATAAGGACTAAGGCATCAATGGATGAGTTTAGCAGTAGATTAGACTGAATTAGTCAAGTAAGCCAAAAGAAAACTATCAACAATGAAGCATGGAGAAACAAAATAATGCAGGGGGGCAGAAGCGGGGGTGGGTTTGAGACACAATGGATACAATGAGTAGGTCTAACATGTTTAATTGGAGTCCCAGGAAGAATGGGGGAGAGAATGGGATAGAGTCAATATATGAGTCAGAGGCTGAAAATTACTCAGAACTAATTAAAAAAAAAAATCAACTCACCAATTAAGCCCCATGAAGCCTAATAAGCAAGCCCAAGCAGAGGAAATCCAGACCTAGAAACATTGTAGTGAAACTGGAGAAAACAGACAGTCTAAAAACAAAGATGATATTAAAAAAAAATCATTAAAGCAGCCAGAGGAATATCCTCAAAGGCAGACATCTGACTTTTTAACTGCATCATTAAAAGCCAGAAGACAGTGGAAAGACAGCTTCAAGGTGCTAAAAGGAAAAAAATACAAACCCAGAATTCTATACTCAGTGAAAACTTCCTTCAAGAATGAAGCAAAATAAAGACATTTCATATAATGAAAATGAATAATTTGTTACTTGGAGATTATTGCTAAAATAAATTCTTTAGGCACAAAGAAAACAGTAGTTGCAAATTACCCAAATACCCATCAATAGTAAAACAGATAAATTGTGATATATCCACATCATGGAATCCTATATATCAATGAAAATGAAGAAACTACCTTACAGATGCAGCAAGGATTGAAGAGCAAAGGAAGTGGTACATATACTACTAAATCTAAATGAATACTGACTGTATGTAACAACAACAATAATAGCAATGATAATATCTTATGAATTTAAAAAAAAATATATCACACATACAGAAACTTCAGAAAAGAGGATATCTAAATGGCCAATACAACTTCAATAGTAATCAGGGAATGTAAATTAAAACTACAAAGAAATACTCACTACATACTCATCATACTGACCAACTTAAACTCTTGTACATTCCTGGTGGGACTGAAAATTGGTAGCACTTTAGAAAACCACTTTGCAGACTCTTACAGGTGAACATATGTAATTCTTATAATTAGGCAATGCCACTCCTAGGTATAGATTTCACAGAAATGTGTGTTTATGGGTCCCAGGGAAAATATACAAGAATATTCACAAGCCCAAACTAGAAACTACCAAATACCCAGCAAGAGTAAAACAGATCAATTGTGAGATATTTGCATAATGGAATCCTACATATCAATGAAAATGAATGAACACAGTCACAGGCAACGTGACTCAATCTCACACACAATGTCGCACAAAAGTAGTCAGAACAACAACAAAAATACACTAAAATGATCCCACTTAGCTAACATCAAAAACAACAAAACTAAATTATATAGTCAAGAGGATTCATAATTAGGTAGTGGAAAATAAGAAAAACATGGAAGAAAATACCAAAAAAGTTAGGCTACTGGGGAGAAGGAAGAAGGCAAAGAGTGGGGAGGGGACGATTGGGAAGGGTCAACAGGGGGCACATCTTGGATGCTGGCTATGTTTTTGACCTAAGTGGGGATTACACAGGCATTGGTTAAACAATTCATTGTTTAACATATAATGAACTTCTTGGGTTTAGTGATTCCAACTGGGCAAAGAAAAAACATGAAATTACTAATGCGATTTAATAGAGAAGAAATAATTAAAGAAGTTTAATTGATCAAATATTTACTGAGTATGTCCTAGGAGCCTGGAGGTTAAACAGTTTTATCTCCTGGAATTCTTCAAGGAAAGAAAAACTCTGGCCTAATAATTTAGACATTTTCATGTCTGAAGTAGGAAAATAAATTAGAAATGTGGAGGTGCACTCCTGTTCTTTGACACTACCTTTGTTCAGACACGAAGCTGTCCTTCATCCTTAGTTATGTGTTGGACCAAATTAAAATTGAGTCCACATCACATTCCTAAAGCCAAACTTGAAGAGAGAAAAAAATATGCTAAATCTATCCTTTGAAACTTAAACCTCTGATTTTTCTGATTAGATGCAAAAAATTGAGATGATAATTCATGATCATTTAATAAAAAAAATCAGTGAAATAAAAAGAAATTAAAGAAACTGTGTCTTAATTACTTTTGGGTTCAGTTAATCAACTATTGAGTACTTGATATATGCCTAGCAGCATTAATACAAGGCAAATGGATTCATCAGTTTCATTCATTTGCTACTGAAATGAGACTTTATTATATCTCATTGATCTCTTAGTAAGAGGGCAATATTTCACTCTTCAACAATGCACACTGATATGAGAGTTGGGGAAAGGTTTTTCTTCTGAATGTTTGAAAATGAACCAATTAACTCAATGGCCTAAATCTTTGAAACAGAATTTTTTCCTACTCTGTTAAAAAAAAAAAAAAAAATATATATATATATATATAAATATATATATAACTAAGGATGAAGGACAGCTTCGTGTCTGAACAAAGGTAGTGTCAAAGAACAGGAGTGCACCTCTACATTTCTAATTTATTTTCCTACTTCAGACATGAAATGTCTAAATTATTAGGCCAGAGTTTTTCTTTCCTTGAAAATTCCAGGAGATAAAACTGTTTAACCTCCAGGCTCCTAGTACATACTCAGTAAATATTTGATCAAGATATATATATATATATATATCTTACAAGGTTACCCATGTGTAATCTTAGCTCTTCAAAGTAGCTATTTCAAGTCATTATACAGCACATTAATACATTATTCTCCAACACCTTGGAAGACACAGAGACTATCTCAGGAGAGGTATAAGATCCAACCTGCTACCCAGCAGCCTAAAGCTTCCACTATCCATTCTGAAATGCCTATACCAAGATAATAATAAAGTAAAAATGAACAAAAAGTAAAAGTAGGTAACTTATAAAGCAAGTAGAGAGAATCTAAATAGAAGCTACTGTGGTAACTTAGAGTAGGATGATGCTGGTGGGTTATCTCGCAGATCTTAGAAAGGTTTTTTCGTCACAGGGAGTCTGACATGTGAGGGGTCAGAATCATCTAATTCAAAAATGGAGTGGCTCTGTTCCCGCCAGCACAGAATGTTTGTTATGTCACAGATCCTTCTCACTACGTTGCTCATGTCCCAAATCATTAGTGTGTCTCTGCAGAAGTTAAAGACTGTGCCAACTATAAGCTGGTAGGAAGAGGGATCCCTTCTATTTATAGTCTTTTAAAAAATAGACTTTAAGAAAGAAAATGGTAGAGTAGGAAACTCCAGAGATCAGTACCTCCACTGAAACAACCATTAAGCTGGAAAAAGCAATCAGAACCAACTCTTTTGGGACACTAGAACCTGAAAAGATGCTTACAGCAACCAGGGGAGTGCCTGATAAAGGGAGAGGCGGAGAACTTTGGTAAGAGAGCAGCAGATGTGAACCACCTCCCATCCCCCATTCCTAGAGCGGCTAGCTGGAGCCAGGGTGGGCAGTAAGCCCTTGTCCTCCAAAAATTTGAGGCTGTGCACTGTTTCATTTGGAGGTTCCTGGAGGGACTAGCGCAGATTCTTGCCTTTGCTTTGGCCCCTCCTTGCTGTGCTGGATTCCCCGGGGTGTCTATTGTAAGATTTGAAGAGACATACACCATCCCCTCCTTTTTTAAAGATCCAGACATTTGGGGAAATCCTTGTCAGGTCACAGGCTGATTGCAGAGATGACAGAACAGAAATTTTAGTGACCACACACAACAAAAAATACTGACTTTGCAAAAATAGTTTGGAAAAGTCACTATACAACTGGATGACTGCAGCCCTCAAGAGCAATCCCTGAGGAGGGAGAGAATCTACTCAAATGTGCAGTTCTCAGCAAAAAATTGCAAAGCATACAAAAAACAGGCAAATAAGAATTTGACGGAAACTATGCCTGAGGAAGCCTAGACACTGGAATCAGTAGGCAAAGTCAACTGTATTAAACATGCTCAAGGAGCTAAAGGAAACCATGGACAAAGAACTACAGGAGCACAAATAACAAAAGCAAAAATCAACAAGTGGGACTACATCAAACTAAAAAGCGTCTGTATAGCAAAATAAATAATCAACAAAATGAAAAGGCAACCTACAGAAATGGGAGAAAATATCTGCAAACCATACACTAGATAAGGAGTTAATATCCAAAATGTATAAAGAACTCGTACAACTCAATAACAAAAAAACAATCTGATTAAAAAATGGGCAGAGGAACTAAACAGACATTTTTACAAAGAAGACATTCAAATGGCCAACAGGTATATGAAAAGGTGCTTAGCATCACTAGTCATCAGGGAAATGCAAATCAAAACCACAATGAGCTATCACCTCACACCTGTTAGAATGGCCTTCCCCAAGAAGACAAGTGATGATAACATGTGTTGGAGAGGATGTGGAGAAAAGGGAAACTTTGAGCACTGTTGGTGGGAATGTAGATTGGAGCGGCCACTATGGAAAACCGTATGGAGGTTCCTCAAAAAATTAAAAATAGAACTACCATATGATACAGCAATTCCAATTCTGGGTATCTATCCAAAGGAAATGAAAACAGGATATTGAAGAGATATATGCACTCCCATGTTTATTGCACCTTTATTCATAATAGCTTAGATATGGAAACAATCTAAGTGTCTGTCAGTGGATGAATGGATAAAGAAGTTGTGGTAGATATATATACAATGGAACATTACTCAGCCAGGAGAAATAAGGAAATCTCGCCATTTGCAACAACATGGATGGACCAAGAGGACATTATACTAAGTGATATAAGTCAGCAAGAGAAAGACAAATACTGTATAGCATCACTTATATGTGAAATCTAAAAAAGCTGAACTCCTAAAAACAGACTAGAATGGTGGTTTCCAGGGGCTAGGGGGTGGGGGTATAGGAGAGATGGTATTTAAGACTACAAACTTGCAACTTGTAGAGAAATAAATCCTGGAGATTTAATGCACAGTATAGTGATTACAGATGACAATATTGTATTATAAACATCAAATTTGCTAAGAGACTAGATCTTACTTATTCCCACCGCAAAGAAGAAATGATATATTTGTGATGTGTTAGAGGTGTTAGCAATGCTACAACAGCAATCATATTGCAACACATAAATGTATCAAATCAACATGTTGTACACCTTAAACTTACACAATGTTATATGTCAAATATAATTTCAATTAAAAGAAAAAGAAAAAGAACTAAAGGAAATCAGAATACTGTATGAACAAAGAAGGAATGTCAATAAAGAGACAGAAATTATAAAAAGAAACCAAATAGAAATACTAGAGCTGAATCGTACAATAGCTAAAATTAAAAAATTTACTAGAGGGGTTCAATGGAAGATTTGAACAGGGAGAAAACAGAATCAGTGAACTCAAAGATAATGAAATTGAATTTATCCAGTCTAAGGAGCAGAAGGAAAAAAGAATGAGGAAAAATGAACAGAACCGAAGGGACCTGAGGGACACCATCAAGCATACCAACAGACATATCATAGGAGTCTCAGAGGGAGAGGAGAGCAATAAAGGGAAGAAACAAAAATAATGGCCAAAAACTTTCCAAACTGGATGAAAGACATGAATCTACACTTCTAAGAAGCTCAACAAATTCCAAGCAGGATAAACTCAGAGAGATTCATACCGAGGCACATTATAGTCAAATTGCCAAAAGCTAAAGAGAGAGAGAATCTTGAAAGCAGCAAGACAGAAGTGACTCATCACACATGAGGGATCCTCAATTAGATTAACAGCTGGTATCAGAAACCATGGAGGTCAGAAGGCAGTGTGAAGACATTTAAAGTGCTGAAAGAAAAAAACTATCAAACAAGAATTCTATATCTGGCAAAAGTATCTCTCAAGGATAAAGGAGAAATTAAGACATTTCCAGATAAACAAAGCTAAGGAAGTTTGTTACCACTCGACCTACCCTACAAGAATCCTTCAGGCTGAACTGAAAGGACATCAGACTCAAAGCCATATGAATGAATAAATAAAAAACACTGGTAAAGGTAACTACATACGTAAATATAAAAGCCAGTATTACTGTACTTTTGGTTTGTAACTCCTCTTTTTTCCTATATAATTTAAAAGGCAAATTCATAAAACAATCATTATAATTTATGTTAATCGACACACATGTCTAAAGATGCAATATGTGACAATAACAATGTAAAAGAGAGACAGAGATGTATAGGAGCAGATGCATACTATTAAAACTAAATTGGTATTATTCAAACTAGGTTGTTATAAATTTTTTAACTGTAATCCCCAAGGTAATCACTAAGAAAACAACTAGTAACTAAAAGAGAGCTGGGATGGATATATTATTATCAAACAAAACACATTTTAAGTCAAAAAAGTTTACAAGAGACAAAGGACATTATATATTGATAAAAGGTTCAATTCATTAAGGTTTATTAATTATAAACATATATAAACCTAACAACAGAGCCCCCCAAAAAATGAAGCAAAAATGGACAGAATTGAAGGGAGAAACAGATAGTTCTACAATAAGGGTTGGAGACTTCAATACTCATTTTCAATAGTGGATAGAAAAATCAGACAGAAGATTAATAACGAAAGAGAGGACTTGACCAACACTTTAAACCACTTAGATCTAACAGACATATACAGAACACATCACCAAAAACAGCAGAATACACATTTTCCACAATGGACAAGTAGCATTCTCCAGGTTAGATCATATATCAGGCCATAAAACAAGTCTTAATAAATGTAAAAAGATTGAAATCATACAAAGTATGAAAAAAAGTACAAAGAAAAAAAGACTCAAATCACTAAAATTAGAAATGAAAGAAGAGACATTACTACTGACTTGACAAATAAAAAGGACTATAAGAGAAATTGTGAACAACAATATGAATGTGTATGTACACCAACACATTGGATAACCTAGTTGAAATGGACAAATTCATAGAAACACAAACTACAAAAACTGACTCAAGAAGAAACAGAAATTCTATACAGTCCTATAACAAGTAAGGAGATATCAGTAATTAAAAACCTCCCAACAAAGAAAAGCCGAGGACCAGATAGCTTTACTCGTGATTTCTCCCAAACGTTTAGATAATTACACCAATCCTTCTCAAATGCTTCCAAAAAACTGAAGAGGAGGGACATTTCCTAACTCATCCAAAAAAGCTAGCAATACCTTGATACCGAAGCCAGACAAAGAAAGACACCACAAAGAAAACTAAAGACACTATGTTTTATGAATACATATGGGAGAAAATATTTGCAAATCACAGATCTTATAAGGGTCTAGTATCCAGAAATCATAAAGAATTCCTACAACAACAACAACAAAACAAACAACCCAATTAAAAAATGAGCAAAGGACTTGAATAGACATTTTTTCTAAAGAAGATACGCAAATGACAAATAAGCACATGAAAAGATATTCAACATCATCAGTCCTCAAGGAATTATAAGTTAAAACCCTAAGAAAACATCACTTCACACCCACTAGGATGGCTATTAAAAAAAAAAAACAGGAAAATAACAAGTGTTGGCAAGGATGTGGAAAAACTGGAACCCTTCTGCACTGTTGATGGGACTATAAAACGATGCAGCCCCTATTGAAAACAGTTTGGGGGCTGGCCCCGTGGCTTAGCAGTTAAGTGCGCGTGCTCTGCTACTGATGGCCCGGGTTCGGATCCTGGGCGCGCACCAGATGCACACGGACACACCGCTTGTCTGGCCATGCTGAGGCCGTGTCCCACATACAGAAACTAGAAGGATGTGCAACTATGACATACAACTATCTACTGGGGCTTTGGGGAGAAAAAGGGAAAAAAAGGAGGAGGATTGGCAATAGATGTTAGCCTAGGGCCGGTCTTCCTCAGCAAAAAGAGGAGGATTGGCATGGATGTTAGCTCAGGGCTGATCTTCCTCACAAATAAATAAATAAATAAATAAAAACCAAACAAACAAAAAAACAGTTTGGCAATTCCTCAGAAAGTTAAACCGAATTACCATTTGATCCAGCAACTCCACTTCTGGGTATATACACAGAGAAACTGAAAGCAGGGACTTGAATAATTATTTGGAAACCAATGTCATAGCAACATTATTCACAATAGCCAAAAGATAGGAATAACCCAAATGTGTGTGTGTGTGTGTATACACAAAAGAATATTATTCAGCCTTAAAAAGGAAGCAAAATCTGATACATATTATAGCATGGATGAACCTTGATGACATGCTAAGTGAAATAAGCCAGACACAAAAGGACACATAATGTATGATTTGACTTCAGAGAGACAGAAAGTAGATTAGAGGTTACCAAAGGCTAGAGAGATGGGGAATTGGGAATTATTGCTTAATGAGTACAGAGTTTCTGTTTGGGGTCATGAAAATGTCTTGGAAATACTCGTGATGGTTGCACAACATTGTGAATGTAACTAATGGCCCTGAATTGTATACTTAAAAATGGTTATAATGGAAGATTTTATGTTATATAGCATTTAGAACCTCCCCAAACGGGGAAAAAAAAAAGACTTTAAGGTTCATTAACTATCTTCAAGTGTTTGTGGGGGGAAAGGATGCAGATTAGGGTAAGATATCTCCAGTGGGAAACCATGTACCCTCAGTCCAAAGATGGTCTTTCTATATTCCATAACCTAGAAGGAAGATATAAATGGCCATTATCATAGACCTAAAGCATCAGACATTTAGATAGGCTTGTAACGGAAGGAGAGGAATGTCCTCATGGAAGAGAAATGGCAGACAAAAGTTCAGAGGCAGGTGCTTCTTATGGGGCTTGCCAAACTCTGCTTAGCACGGTTAGGTGTAATTGTGTTGCCATGATTGGCTATATGAAAATATGATATTGGGATTGGGACAAGAATCCTTAAAGCTAGGTATGCCCAAAGACAGTCCTTCCTGGGAGAAGGCTAAATGAAGTTTCCTGTAGAAAGGGACTGGATGCCTATTAACTGCAAGTTAATGAAAATGTATTCTATTAGTATCCAAAGATGGACACCACCAGATCCTCTCTCTTCGAGAAGTGGAATTTATTTCCTTTCCCTTTAAGTTTGGGCTGGCCGAATGACTTCTTCAAGCAACAGAATGGGGGCAGAAGTCACATTGTGGTACCCAGTCTCTAAGATGACCCCTGAAGTTCACTGTCTATTAGTATTCACAGTCTCATGTAATGCCTTCCCCTTAAGGCCAGGAGGGACTCGTTGACTCTCTGCTGAGACTAGGTTATAAAGACTATGGCTTCCATTTCAAAGGGGTTCTCTGTCTCTGTGATCATTCTGCCGGGCGAGGCAAGCTGCCATGTGATGAGCAGCCCTACAAAGAGGCTCATGTGGCATGGTGAGAAAGTGTGGACCTAAGACCAATGGCCTGTGAAGAACTGAAGCCTGCCAAAAACCACACAGTGAACTTGGAAGTGGATCCTTCAACCTCAACTGAATCTTGAAATGATTACAGCCCTGGCTGACACCTTGAATGCAGCTTTATGAGATACAGAGCCACAGGCACCCAGCTAAGTCACTTATAGATTCCTGACCTACAGAAACTGTGAGATAACTGCTTGTTGTTTTCAGCCACTAAGTTTTGTGGTAATTTATTATACAGCAATAGATAATGAATATGAGATGTTCTGAGACTTCCAAGCCCAGGCCTTTGCTTCCTTCCTCTTAGAAGCCAGCCTTCATGCTATGAGAACCAAGGTGCTCATGTTGACAGTCTCAACCAAGGACCCGCTATCAGCTAAAAGTGAGATGTCAGACAAGCCACTCCAGCCAGCTGCCAGCCATTCAAGCCACTCCAGCCGAGGCCCTAGACATTGTGGAACAGAGATGAGCCATCCTCTCTATGCCCTGCTGAATTTCTGACCCACAGAATCACTGGGCAAATAAAATGGTTGTTTTAAAGCCACTAAATTTTGGGGTGGTGTGTTACACAGGAATAAATAACCAAAACAAACACTAATTAGTAAGATTTGCAGTAAGAGGTAACAGATCACCTAGAGTATAGATCTGGGGCTTCTGGACTGGTATACTGAACATCAGTGATTCATTCATAAATGGTGGACGAACTGGACTAGATGCTTAGGTAGGTAGAGGATGAGGTGCACAAGGAAACATTATCCCACGGCCACAATCTAAAACCCTAAATCCACCAGGTCAAGTCTTGGAAATGTGTTTGGTCAGAGCTTAAGTTAGACTGACCAAAGAATAAGAAATTCCCTGTGTATGTCCTGCTGAAACTAGAAATGCCCAAAGTAAAAGGCTCTATAAAACCAGTATCTTGGTTGCTGCTAAGGAAGGCAGCATCAATATTTTCCAGCATTATTTAGTTATCTGTTCACCTAAAAGGGAAGAATCTGCCAAATCCCTGCCTCTAACAGATCTAAAAGAGAAAAGCTTTATCAAATTGAATGGATTATAGCAATGTAAAATATTTAGAGAAAAGAACAGTAGTAATCATATGAATGTTACATTGATAAGGAGTTAACATTGCAACAAACTATAACAGACAGCAGATGATGAACAGTGTAGGCTAGACCACTTCGGGGAAGATTTCCTTCCTCAGAAAAAAGCCTGTGAAGTGTCTAACTTTACAATAAAGGCAGTCATTTATATCAAAGCTCCCAGGCCTCTCAGGAATATTATTTGGAACCACATGATATAACACTATTCCTCTTCCCAAGGAGAATTGTATAACCATCAATCCTAATATCCATAAACTAAGAAGATCAAGAACGGGGAGGAAAAGTCTACAAATTTAAATGTGTCAACATTAGTAAGGCTATCCTCCAAGACTTTAATGTGCACGTGTCTGAGACACAAGACTCAAGAGCATGGACCTGGGAAGAGCAACAGCACTCACCAAATGCTGTTCCTCAAGTGCCAATAAGCCACTGTCTACCAGTATCACTAGCTTCTGCCTAGGAAATGTGACCAAAAATTCAGTTGCCCAAAGAATCCAAACAGTGGAAACTCAGCAGTGGCCTATTCAGGAATATTTGAAAAACGTGCCATAATTAATACAGTCATGTGATGCCAAGTGTGCAATGGGTCTAATGCACTTGATATGCAGCGTACTATGAACTGGTACCTGATTCACGTACAAATGAGTAAAAATCAAGTCAGGGAATAATAAGTCCTGAGAGGAGCTTTGCAACAATGCCTTCACAGTCCAGTTGCAATACAGACACCTAATTGCTAGTTTAGCAAACATTTAGCTAATTTGTTACGTAGCAAAATAGTACTCTATGTCATCAATGCTAGTCTGATTAATAATGATGCCAAAATTAATAAAGTTCTTGTAGTAAAGCAATATTTTATGTTGTATCTATTCTCTTTAAAAAGAAAGATATTAACCACCACAACAACATAATCCTGTTGGAACATGCACCAAAAAAAGAAATATGTATGATCCTTGTTCATGTGGAAGAAATAGAGGAATATATAGAACCCTAACAATGCGCATTTAATTAGGGGGTAATTTATTAAAAGATAAATTACGTAAAGGGATGAAATAGAAAGTATAAAAGAGCAAACAATCTTTTCCCTTCCTTTCTGAGAAGTCCTATATTAACATATGCACAACGTGGCACAAACTGGTTTGCATGCAGCAGGCTTCCTGTGTCCATTAGCAGCAAATAGATAAGCCAAAATGAGGAAAAGCTTTTCTAGGCATTTGGTAAGGATTCTGAGTCCATTACCAGACAGATCTAGTTACAAATGTACCCTTCTTTTCAACTACATTATAATGCAAAGAATAAAACTACCTTCACCTAAAACGGAGGGAGATGTGTTGCAGTCTGGAACACAGGTGAAGTTTCTGGGGTCCAGTAAGTAAATCTCAGCCATTTGTAGTTTAATGAAACAAAATAACTGTTATTTTCTGCCCAATATCATTTTATTAATCAGTGGTTCTGGGGTACAAGACCATTAATTTTAGTCCTAGGAAGCCATACTGGACTATGTAAGGCACAGGCACATTGATTTTTTTCACTAGTAGGGATTGTAGACATGGCTTTAGAGTCATATAACTCTGAGCACCATGATTTAGAATGATCTCATCTCCACAGTGACTGTTTACTCAGCCTATATTCAAGCACCTCTCCCCTCCCCTCTGCTGTCCTTTTTTAATAGGTTTAAACAAAATGGCTATCAGTCTCTGATTCAGTGATTTCTGTCATCAACCACTCAGACATTTTCCTCATTTCTCACCAACACTGTGTGATTTATCAGTCTTGTACAATTCTTGGCCAACGGCCATATTAATTTTCTACTTGAAAGAACACAAATAGAATACTGCTTATGACGAAGGTAGTGGGGGGAGCTTGGGGAGTAGCTGTTCATCTCCATGCATAGCAATTAGCTTGGCAAACAGAAACAGTAACATGATTGGATCTGATACCTAGCCAAAATTGCCAAAAGAAAAAAAAATCATTCTGTTGGGGGTATTAAGTGGCTTTTAAATAGTGGCTATTGACAGTCACATTTGCCCTTTTGGAAATGGTACGGGCAGTGTGACATCAGAGATCTCTGGTTTCCATGGTGATTATTAGTGATGGCATTTCAAATGTTGCGGTTAGATTCTACATTATAATCTCTTGCACTTTACACCATAAGAGAGGGAAGGGAAAAAACTGCTTCATCTTAACATTTTTAAAGGAAAGAGTGTTGATCATCCAAGTAGATCAACTTCATGGCTTTTAAGTAGATAACGATTTGTTAATCTCAGACATGTGTTGACAGAAGCTACATAAGTAAGTTGATTCGAGATACTAAAGCACTTGTACTTAATAGGGACTAATCAACAGCTTACATATTTAGCAGCAATTAACTGTTATTTCCCGCCTACACATTTTATAAACTGGTTGTTCTTATATTGCTGACTTACCCATTTTTATATGTAGAAAAAGATTATTTTCTTACTCTGAAGCAATTAATCCTGAGTTGAGAAATAGTGTAAGTAGAGGGAAAAACTTGTCTTCCTCTGCAGTTAAGGACAATCTGTGGGGTGAAGACTGAGTTGGCTGTCCAGCCCAATATGAACATCCCTCAAAGGCAGGGAAAGGCAGGGCAGCATCTCATACTTCCGCTATCTGCACTCTCAGCTCTGGTCCCTTGCACATAGGAGATACTCAAGATACTTAAGTGATTTTGATGTTGATAAGCTAAATATTTCATTTTTGCTTTGTTTAATTTAGTGTTGATGGTTAACTGTAAAACACATAGTTTACTTACTAAGACAATTATATATACTTAAAAAAAGAGAGTGAATAAACTAAAAACCTCTCTAAGAAAGTGCTTCATTTGACTCTGATAAACAAGGAAGTTTTCAGTTTTCTCATGTAGCTGTAAAGTTAAACTTTTTAAAAAGATATATTCTCTTTGGTTTTTCATATTTAAATGTTTTAATTGGATAGTAGTACCTTCTATAAATAAAATATATTGAAGTAACATAGATAAAAAACAATTTTTTTAATAGGAAAAAATAGACTCCATGGAGTCTTTCTGACTAGTGATTCAAATCAGATCTACTGTGTAGATAATAATATTGTCTGGAGGCAGAATCAAAGATTATAAATCCGAGTAACAGAGAAAAATCTTCTGGCAAGATGAAGAGAAGTCATCATAAATCAGAATGTAATTAAAAAAAAATTCTACGTAAATGCATTACTCTCAAGTCACAGCAACCAGAATGATAAATGATCTGTCCCTCCCTTACTCAAGCAACTAGTTATGCTAGGACAGAATATCTAGGCCACCACTGTGTACGAGTTTCACAAAAGCCTAGGACAAGGATGAATTTACAAATCAACGACAAGGTCAAAAAGAAAAAGGTCTCCAAGTACCACCAGTTGTGATTGAAGTTAATATGCATCCACAAATCATGGATAAGATTAGCTAACTATGGGAAACTTTATCATCATTTTTATCATCAAATACCCAACCTACAATGAGACTGAAATCAATTAGTGATGAAATTAAAGGGTATCCTAATATGGTTTCAGATAAGAATCTACTTAAAATGTAATCAGTAAAACACAATTGGTCACAGTGAAAACTAAAAGAAATTAAGATACTAAGGGGCAGAATTCTAGACTGTTAGAACTATAAAAGATAACCTAGCCCACTTGTTTTCAGTAAGGAAATAAAGGTTCATGGAGATCAAGTAAAATTATCTGAGATCACAAGGAGAGCTACTGTCAACACAGGAATGGAATCCAAACCCTTCCCCGCCGTGTCTCTTCTTACATATCACATCTAATAGAGTATTGTGAATAAATGCAGCACACAAATACCAGTACTATCACAAAGAGATTTTCATTCTAAGGACCAGTTTATGGAGAGTATGTTTCACTTTTTACAAAAACCAATTAAAACACACACACACATCATTGTATTCAAAGCAGAGAGACCAAAGTCAAAAGGAACAAACATGGAAGGAAAAAAAACATAAAAAACACGTTATAATAATAAACACTTTAAATCTGCCCTCCTCAAAGTTCTGAATAATGGACCTCTCAGGTGTCTGATTCAGAAACTTAAATAGAATAGTAATATATTACTAAATTAGAGAAATAAAATGCATCATATGCAGAGTAAATGTTCTTGGCTTTTTCATTTGAAGGGTGACCAGATCTTGAGTCAAACAGAAAGTCAAGGCCCTACGTGGTTTCCCCAACAGAAAGCAATGGTGGGGCTTATAGACCACAGTGGCAGGAAGTAATGCTTCACTTCCTTCCTCTCACGGAACTCACTTTAGTTCCAAGGAGGCATTCTAGAGCTGCTCCTATAGAAACCCACTGGCCAAAAGAAACTCCCGGTACAGAAATCTAGTAGTCCTATTGTAGCAGCTGAAAAGGAGAAAGGTTCTTTCCTGTTATTTTCAGCAAGTTTCTTCTTGTTATTTTAAAAAAATCTACAAGCAGATGATTTGAAATTGAGCCATTATTTAGATTATGATAAAAAGCTAGAAAGAAGACAAATGCTGATTTCCACATAGAAAGACATTCTGCTCATAAAAAGCAGAAACCGAGGCTCTTCTGGGCAACTGAATGTGACCTCAGGCAAGTGAGGGGCCCCTCTCTGCATGTAACATTTCTAAAAAGAGACAGATATCATGAAGGCAAATGAAATAATCTGGAGAAGTGATAGAATACTGATGCTCTTCAGTTTTACAATTGATTAGTTTCCCAGACACCAGAAAATCACGTGATAGCATGTCAGACTTTGGGAGTGCGGGCCCTGCCAGGGTCACAGCAAGTATCCTTACCTTGATTTTGAAGAGAATACTAAAATCTTGCCACTGCAAGTGTGGTCTGAAGGCAATCAGAATAGGTATCACTGAAAGCAGGTTAGAAATGTAGACTCTCAGGCCCCACCCCAGACCTAATGAGTCAGAATCTGCATTTTAACAAGATCTCCAGGTGATTCACAAGCACATTAAGGCTTGAGAAGTACTGTACTGAAAACACTGACAGTGCTCTGGCAAAAGAGCACACTGTAATTTCAGGTGATCTCAACCCTCCACAGATACATGTGTAGAATGAGTTCCAAGTCAGTCTGGCCCCTTCCTGGTACCAGGAAAGGCTGACTTCTGGTCAACCACAGGTTAAACAATTGAGAGGTAAACATTTTTTGTTACAAATATCAGTACCAATCAGGCGAGCCTCATTTAGTTCCCTCTTCTTTAGTGGGACTAAAGATAATAGAGAAAAATATATAAAGCTAGCCATGTTAAGAAATGCTTTATGAATCTGGATAAGGCCAAAGCCATAGCCAGATTAAATGATTGAGTAAGCCTGGGTCATTACATTTGCATAATTATAATCATTAAAACCTGAGCAAGGGTACTGATTTATTGATTGGCAACAATTTACCGATTTTTTGAAAAAAAAATCTTATTTCAACTTTCATTTTCAGAAAAGATTATTTTCTAAGGAGAAAATAATCTGCCTTTAAGAATGCAGTAGTCTAATGGGAAAACAAACCTAAATTTTGATCATGGCTTTCACCATGTTAGCTTCTTATTGGGAATAGCAATTTTTGTAAGGATACAATACTAAAGAGCAGGAGTGAAAGGGTGTATACATTATTTCTTGTTCCACTCATACTAGAATTTTCTTTTCATGCCCACATCCCCAATTATCTCATGTCCTAGATAAGGTATGGGGAAGCTTCCAAACAGGGGAAAGCTGTTCTCCAAGAGCAAAGTCATTGAGAACAACATGTAAGGAGCAAGGAACTCTGCCTTTAAACATCTTATACTGGCAAGTGAGGTTCTATTTTAATTTTCTGAACACAAATACTGATCATCTCCACATTAGTTTATGTTTTTCTTGGATCCATATCATCAAATTTCATTTTCCCAGACAGAGTAACTGGGCACAAAGCACAAGAGGAGTTGATCCCGATAACTAGTGTGACAGACATTGAGGAAGACACGATACAGATTATTGGTCTTGCCCCTCAGAGCTGGAGGGCTTCTGAAAGCTCTATTCCACCAAACTGCTTAGAGGAATTTTCTTGGTGTTTGAGCACAAGTCTTTCACTGTTCGGTTCTGCCCAATTTTGAACATAATCATCATAAATAGGGGCAAGAAAGGCCTAGGGTAGTTTTAACGTGGTACCAAGTTAAACATGTGAATGAATCATGAACTTTGCCCTCTCCCAATTACCTGATATAACAGCTATTTTCCCAGATCCATGTTCTTCTCTAGCAATTCTTTCTGCTTCCTCCATCAGCAGCATGCCAAATCCCTTTAACGAGCAATGGAGAGGGTTGGGGAATTCAGAAGGAAAGAAGTCATTAAGAGGGGTCCATAAAACAAGAAGGGTAACATTTAGTAGTTGCTAAAAATCTGTTAAAGTAAGAGTAACAAAAACCCATTCATGGGAGGAAGGAAAGAGAAACCATTCAATTACGCCAAAAGCACACTGTAGCAGACCAGTAAAAAAGGAATAACTTGGCAACAAAAGCCATCAAAAGGTATTTTGCGCATGATGTAATCTAGTCACAGCAAGGGGGTAATTGCCTCTCAACTTCTGTCTCTTTTAAAACAAATTCTAGGCAATCTCCAGGTGATGGAAGTCTGGGGCATCTAATCTTGTATTTATTAGTCACCCCTCCAATTTCTAAAAGGCTCTGAAACCAGGCAATATTCTTAAATCACCAATTTTGGGGTTTAGAGTTGACGCTATAGCCACCATTAGTGGTTTTAACCCATTTTCCCGAAATTTAAAAACATGAGTTATTTATCTATTTAGGTTGTTAAGGGGGAGTGGAATACTATTCCATTATACATCCTATAGCTTGCATTTATGAAGTGCTTTAATATTTCATAAGTGCTTTCACATTATCATCTCCTTTGATACTATAATAGTTGAATTATACGAAATTGCAAGTATTGGACCATTTCTGACTTTCAAAAATGGCAATTTCATGTGGTTCAATCTAACATTATATTCCACTTGACTGAGTCTCAATTTGTCTCTCCCTCCTCCCCTCTCACACCCAAAAGGGTGCAATTTGGAGAGAAAACATCTCTGAATAACTAAAATATTGGTTCCTCTGTTTCTATACTTCCCTTTCCCCTTTCCTCCTTCTCTCTCTCTTCCTCTGCCCTCCCCCGCCCCCTCGCCCCATTCCTTTTTTCTTTTCCTCCTAGAATCAAACAGAAATGGAATACAGGATACCTGATGCTGAAATTTAGTAGGGTCCCGACTGCTTACAGGGACTACACTTCCATACACATGCAGCTCTCGGACTATAGAAACACCTCCAACCAATTCAAAACGGAAGGTTTCCTCTGAACACTTTCGTAATCGCAGGAGGCCAATCAAAATGTCTTGATCTGGGTCTTCATATGACAAGAATGTTTCCCAGCCACCATTTGCAACATAATCTCTCCTTACCAATTCAACCTGTTTAATAAATGACCACACAAAAATTTTTTTAGAGAACAAAGTTCATTTGTACAATTATATGTATTTATTTAAGCTAATATCCACAATTAGGGATAAAGAATGAATAATCATGAATTATGTTTCTCTTTACTTGTCTACTCTCAAATATCACTGATTAAGTAAGAGTTTGTGCCTTATTCATGGACTTTTATAAAAAGAAAACAATTTTATAATTTCATAAATATCTGAACTTCATTAACCTTGAGATCCTAACAGAGATCTGGCTCAGTAAATGCTTCCATGTATTTAAATCTTTGATCCTCTATGAAGAACCTCTAAAGTAAAATCACACATTATATCACACATGTAGCTCTTGGGAGCACCTGTGAGCCCCAAAACTGTCAGGTGCACAATGGTTTCATTTTCTAGTCCTTACCTCCTCCTCTAAAACCTGTTTTTGGAGGAGAAAAAATATGCTATTAGTCACTTGTTCCTTGATGGGATTTTAAGAAAGTATGGTATCCCATAGGGGCCTTTAAAATATTATGCCTAGTTACAAGATTAAAATGTTAAAGAAAATTCAATCACCAAGAGTAGCTTTTGTGGTAGCAATCTACATAGGCTTTTGACTCTTCAACTCATTGTTCATGTGGCCCTTGTACTTGGCATTAACACAGAGAAACCTACATACGTGGGCATGGTCACACCCAGATATATTCCGAAAATGGGCAGTCTGTACCCAGAGTGAGGTGAACAATTCAGACTAATACTTAAATATTTCTTCTTAACTTAATGTTTGCTAAATAACTGGATTGTATAAGAATCTGAAAAAATGATTAACTGTGCTTGGGTCTACTTTTTCCCCTCAAAAGGTCCCAAATGTGAAAAATGTCAATGAAACAAAGGAACAGAAATACTAATGCAGATATCATCTATTCTAGGGTTCCATTAAGAGAGCTAAACCCCACAAAAAGTTTGGCACCTGGTTAGACATTATAGATACATAGGAGAGAAGTTAATTCATTACAATGAATGTCTTCAGGCATTAGGCTTAAGTTTTGTGAAACCCCTGTGGATAAGGGCTGATCTGTTCATTTAAGTATGACCAAGGGGCAATAATTTAACAGTTGGACAGAGAGATAAGTGGATCACATCCAGCTCTCCCTGAAGATAGCCACTAGTCACATGTTGCTATTTACATTTGAATTCATTAAAATTAAATAAAATTAAAAACCCAGTTCCTCAATTGCACTAGCCACCTTTCAAGCGCTTAATAGTCACATGTGACTGGTGACTGATATCACATTGGATGGCACAGATTATAGAACATTTCAAACACTGCAGAAAGTTCTATTGGACAGTGCTGATCTTGAATGAAGTTCAGACTTGGTTTTCTTCACCTGGCTCTTTTAGAATTCAGCCACCCTCATATTTGGCTTTCCTGGCTTGACATCTGTATCTGATCCTCAATTACTCTTTGCTCTTAGTTTACTCATTAACTTCTAGAGTTCAGTCCCGTTGGTAAGAAGGTGTAGGTCCAGGCTTGACAAAGATTTACAAACAGGATCCAAGCTCTCTATAAAATGAAGAAACTAACCTGATAGGGCCGTACTTTGTGATGAATTTCCTGGATTCCAACTTCTCTAGTTCTCACATCTCGACACTGCCAAAAAGAAAAAAAAAAAAGAAAAGAAAAGAAAAGAAAAGTAGGGGAGGGGGCAAATATAAAACTTCAATTTTTATTGAAGCCTCTCCACCAAAACCTGGGCTCGAAGTTTGGACATAATTTATATTGAGACAGAAGAACTGAACGTAAAAATGAAGCCATCTTTAATAAATCTGAGGATAAGAGAAAAAGGAATGGAAATGTATGAAATGAGTACAGTATTGCTTTTAAAATAAGTTTGGAATTCAAAAGAGATCAATATATAATATAATATTGGAAGTAAAGAACATATGTCCTAAAATCTGAAAATAGTTTTTACTCAGGGGATATCACTGTATCTGAAAGTGCAATACAAAAGTATGTAAATAGTAAAGTAAAGAGCAAATTCCAAATTTTTAAAAATCTTCCCCATTTTATGGCAATTAACATTTTTAGCATCACCATATTTATATCACTTTAGAAATGTCAAAAAGAGGGATGCTGAAGACTGCTTTTTTTTGCAGAGAAGGGCACTGTAAAAGAAAGGATGGGAAGAAGGAAGAAGAAAGGAAAGAAGGAACCTAAAGGCATTTATTATACAATCTGAACCACAGTTACAAATGGCTCTCTGAGTGTCCCTGGGAGGCATAAAGCTGCTTGCAGATGATATGGATGCAATGCTTGGTCTGCAAGGCCAAGCGTATGTGATGCAACTCTCACTTCTATTCCACAACCCAGTGGGCATGGTACATAGCCCGACATTTATAATTACAAAATCCTTACAGTATTCCATTATATGTCCTATGTATAGTTTTCCCTATAGAATAAACCAGAAAAATTATTTTCAGAATTCTAACATTTTCCACTAGTGAGAAAAGATCACCCTAGGAAATTTGATGATGTCATGCAAGCTATACTACTAATACTATATTTACGAAGGACTGCTATATATGTATAGAATTTCATAAGAAAAATAAGAGCTCATTATTTAGTTCTATAAAAACAAAGCAATTTCCATGGCAGAACCAGCACCAGATAATAATGCTTTGTTCATGTGGATACCATGAACTCAAAAATAATATAGCAAACAAGGATCACAGGTCTCTGTAATTACACATCTATTACATTTAGATGTTACCTTTTAACTACAGCAGTTCTATATAGTAGCTTGCATGTGAATTTACTACATTTATATGCTCTTAATGAACCCTTGCATGTTGTTTCTTTTTTCTTTTTTTGGTGAGGAGGATGCTTTTTTAAAGGCAGAGACTGATGTGTGCTTATTTTCCGGTAAGACACTGCCTGTGTAAATGAGATGTCTTTTGGCTATGACTGAATTCCAGTCTTCAGACTCAATCCCAGTTTACTTGAAGAGAGGTTATCAAGCTTTATGAGGGGTATAGGGTTAAAGATGACAGCTGGATGCTGAGGTTATTGGGATAACCAGATCAGGTCAGTCACTTTGGCGGTGGTATTCTCAGAGGAGAGGGGAGTTGGAGAACAAAGAGAGCTGGAGACTGGGAAGCAGAGCAGGCATACAATCTTGTTTGGTGCTATTAATTAGTGTAAATAAATTTGCTGTTTTTCTAGAACTAAAAATTTTTTTTTTGGTAGAATAAGCCACTAATGTTCACAAACTCTCCTTTGGACAAACAATTTTCTGGAAAATTTTTTCCATAATAATTTGACTGAGAGAATAAAATGTCTTGGGTAAGTCCCCAAACACAACATGCAGTCCTCAAAATGAAGTCTTCCAAAGTGTAGTTGTCTATGTTTGTATTGTGCATGAGAACATCTCACAGCTCCATCCCAGACCTAGCGTATCAGAATCTTTGAAGGCAGAGACCAGGAATCAATGCTCAGGCCTTGACACCACTTCTGGCCTTTTCTCTTCAGTAGCTCTAAAAAGTAGTTTCTAGGGCACTGCATTTCAAACCTTATCATGATTCAAGAATCACCTACAGAGACTTAAATTGCAGATTCCTGGGCTCTTTGTACTTCTGGGATCAGCAGAAAGGAGGTGCTTAGTAAAATAAAAAAGTTACTGAATACTTGGGGGTGGGGTAGGGCAAGGAAGACCGGTATATGTGGGCAATAGCATTGTTTGGTAATTATTTCACGCACGTAATCCTTGTTTCTTCAAACATCATATCCTCATATTCTTCTATAACATACTAGTCAAGAAGTGAACACCCAATACTTTCAAAGAAAAAATGTTTTAAAAAAGGAAGTTGAGCACATAGTTGCCAATTGAGTAGGTAGAAAAAACAACTACTAAGCTGACAAACCTACACTCTTTTAGAAGAAAGCAGAAGAGGTATAAGGGATAGCATGCAGCCTTTGCAACCACTAGCTTCAACTTCAACACATACCGTAAGAATGCCTTCAATATATAAAAGCTTTTTGACCGAATTCATAAGTTTGTAACTGTGATAGTATCAAACCTTTGTTTTGTTTCAGATTACTTTGATCTCAAGAGTCAGGGTCAAACTCTTACCTGTATTCCAAGGTCTTTCATTCTTGCAAATGCCAGCTCTCTCAAATTACCATGTTCTACTCCTGAGCTGACTAAGGGCATTGGAATATCTCTGTAGGAGAAAAACATCAGCTGTCGCAAAATATAAATCATTCTCTACAGCAGTAAGGTAGGGATGAAAAAAAAAAAAGAAACAAACAAAAACAAAAACCTACAAAGCAGACCAGAAAAGCAGAGGCTGAATGTTCTAACCAGGAAGCAAGACTCACAGCTTCTGTATCCCTCAGTTTTCCCATCAATGAAATTATGATTTTCACCTACCACTCAAGGTTTCTGTGAGAAACAGCTGACAAAAATCACTTTAAAGTACAAAACAAATATCTGATAACCATTAGTAATCACTTTTGGCTGAAGAGACATTTGTACTAAACAAAATAAGAAATAAAACTTTTTTACAAAATCCAATTTGTTTAAAGAGGAGAAATAAGAATTATTATTAATGCACTGATTTACAGCTTACGAACACTTTCCTATACAGTTCCTGAATGACAAGTAACCAGGAAGCTCAAAATCCTGGCTTAGCTAACAACTAGTCCCAAAGGATAAATTTTTTCCCTGTTTCCCAAAAATCTAAATTAGAAATGACTCTGTATTAGAAGAATAACAGCTTGCCTAAAGATGAGAGGAGACAAAATTTATTTCCTGGCATTAATATAGTGTAAAGTGCCAGGGATCAAGGAGACTTCAAACAAAAGTTGAAGTTATCAGTTCTATTTTAGTAGCCCCCAACACCCTGTTCTAGACAAAAATCAGGTCTAAAGATAAAATAGTTTAAAAAAATATAAAATAAGAATATGCTCAGTACATCTGCTTTCTATTCAAAGACAAGTCCTCAATTTGTTTTGTCTAATATTTGGCTGATTAGAAGACAGACTTGAAGAATATGCCATGTATCTTTTCTTCTCATTTTTCCTTCTGAATCAACTTGACTCTCTGCCCTCTCTTTTTACTTATCCCTCCAAATGTTAAGTAACTACAATTAGCTAATTCATCCATTTGATTCTAATAGATATTCCTTATTCAAAAGTATCATAAGGCAATCAATTAGCATTAAAAGCTATATACAATAAGTCTATTAGGCTCTGGAAGCCAGTAGAGTTTCCATCAAGACACTATAAAGCAAGGATAAGCCAAAATTCTTTAAGACAGTGAGTTTAAAGTGAGAGTGACATAAAAAAACATATTTTAGAGTGATTAGTAAATAGATATGGTTTATTTGTAGTTTTCACTAAAATAAATTAACTTTCTATCTTTGCAACAGTAATTTCTTTTTTTTTTCCCTAAGGAAGATTCGCCCTGAGCTAACATCTGTTGCCAATCTTCCTCATTTTTTCCTTGAGGAAGATTAGCCCTGAGCTAACATTTATGCCAATCTTCCTGTACTTTATATGTGGGATGCCACCACAGCATGGCTGATGAGTGGTGTAGGTCCATGCCTGGGATCCAAACCCGTGAACCTGGGCCGCCAAAGCAGAGCGCACCAAACTTAACCACTACGCCATGGGGTCAGGCCCTATAATTGCTTAAAATCAAATACATTTTAAATTCGTAATCAGATGAAACTGAATGAAGGCTAGTGAAGTAAAAAGTATGGTTTATTTTAACAAGGAAATGTGCAAATACACTATTTTAAGTATTTTACTGTTTCATACTATATAAGCCAATGTTAAAGTCTTCTAAATGCCTTTTATACCCCAAAATATTTTATAAATAACTCACAAATATACGTACATACTTTCACAACTTAAAATTTAAAATATTGTTACAGGATATGAAATTAATCTGATAAAATCAATGGCAACCACTGTTAGTGTCCATTATATGACAGATACATTCTATTCTTGTTATTCATGGCAGTTACATTCTATAAACGTGCTGAATTAGAAACACTGAGGCATTGCTCTAGGGAACACGCAGGGTTAGGTTCCTGAGAGCCTTTAGTCACATTTTCTTCAACTAATCAATATATAATTCCTGCGAGCCTTTAGTCACATTTTCTTCAACTAATCAATATATAACCTGTTTTATGTATGTTTCTGTTTAAAGACACTTTATTTAACACATAATTGATTCATTAACACATTTATCTTATCTAACACATTTCTTTTCTTCACAAGGCACATCACAGTCTTCTTGTGCTCAGGAACACTAGATAGACAGCACCTCAGCACTACATTTGGGGGCGATTTTAAACATCAAAATCAAGAAAAAGTAGAAAATGCAAAAAATGTGTTATCAAATAGAATGCAAAAAGGATACTTGTTTACAGTATTAGAGCTGAAACAATCACGCCAATATCATGTTCCTCACTAACCCTCTAACTACCAGTCTAGCATCCACCAATGACTCCTGTCTGTATCTCTTTCCCCATAACCATTTTCAAATGGGCGTGCATTCAGGCTGGCTTCTGGGTCCTTTTGACATGTCCCAATCATTCTTGGAATACTTCCTTACTTTCTGGAACAACAACATGTTCCAGGTTTATCCTGTACATTTGCTGTCACAGCTCTGGGACTGGCCATTTTTCCAAGCAGCCTTGATTCCTTTCAGTGGAGAGTGATATTTAGAAATCAAAATGTGAGCACTTACTGTGCTCATTACTGCTGAGGTGTCATTGCCTCTAGACCTTGTCAGTATACACAATTAAGAAATTTATGTATGTATATACACATATGTACAGGCATACCTTGTTTTATTGCACTTTGCTTTATTGCATTTCACAGATACTACATATTTTACAAATTGAAGGTTTGCGGCAACCCTGCATCAAGTCTATTGCCACCATTTTTCCAACATTTACTCACTTTGTGTTTCTGTGTCACATTTTGGTAATTCTCACAATACTTGAAACTTTTTCATTATTTTTATATTTGTTATGGTGATCCGTGATCATTGATATTACTATTGTAATTGTTTTGGGGCACCACAAACTGCACCCATATAAGACAGTGAACTTAATTGATAAATGTGTCTGTTCTGACTTCTCCACTGACTAGCCGTTCCCCTGTCTCTCTCTCTCTCCTCAGGCCTCCCTATCCTCTGACACACCACAATACTGAAATTAGGCCAATTAATAACCCTACAATGGCTTAGTGAGGAAGGCATGTTGAAAGCTGAGACAGCTCAAAAGCTAGGCCTCTTGTGCCAAACAGTTAGCCAAGTTGTGAATGCAAAGGAAAAACTCTTGAAGGAAATTAAAAGTGCTACTCCAGTGAACACATGAATAAGAAAGCGAAATAGCCTTGTTGCTGACACAAAGAAAGTTTCAGTGGTCTGGACAGAAGATCAAACCAGCCACAAAATTCTCTTAAGCCAAAGCCTGATCCAGAGCAAGGCGCTGACTCTCTTCAATTCTATGAAGGCTGAGAGAGGTGAGGAAGCTGTAGAAGAAAAGTCTGAAGCTACCAGAAGTCTGGTTCATGAGGTTTAAGGAAAGAAGCCATCTCTATAACATAAGAGTGCAAGGTGAAGGAGCAAGTGCTGATGTAGAAGCTGCAGCAAGTTATCTAGAAGATCTAGCTAAGATAATTAATAAAGGTGGCTACACTAAACAACAGATGTAGACAAAATAGCCTTATATTGGAAGAACATGCCATCTAGGGCTTTCATCACTAGAGAGGAGAAGTCAATGTCCGGCTTCAAAGCTTCAAAGGACAGGCTGACTCTCCTGTTAGCAGCTAATGCAGCTGGTGACTTTAAGTTGAAGCCAAAGTTCATTTTCCATTCCGAAAATCCTAGGACCCTTAAGAATTATGCCAAATCTACTCTGCCTATGCTCTACAAATAGAACAACAAAGCCTGGATGACAGCACATCTGTTTCCAGCATGGTTTACCAAATATTTTAAGCCCACTATTGAGACCTACTGCTTAGAAAAAGATTCCTTTCAAAAGGTTACTGCTCACTGACAGTGCACCTGGTCACCCAAGAGCTCTGATGGAGATGTATAACAAGATTAATGTTGTTTTCCTGCCTAACACAACATCCGTTCTGCAGCCTATGGATCAAGGAGTAATTTCAACGTTCAAGTCTTACTATTCAAGAAGTAGACTTCATAAAGCCTAGCTGCCATAGTGAGTCCTCTGATGGACCTGGCAAAGCAAACTGAAGACCTTCTGGAAAGGAGTCACCATTCTAGATGCCATTAAGAACATTCATGATTTATGGGAAGAGGTCAAAATATCAACATTAACAGGAGTTTGGAAGAAGTTGATTCTGATCCTCACAGATGACTTTGAGGGGTCCAAGACTTCAGTGGAGGAAGCAACTCCAACTGTGGTGGAAATAGCAAGAGAACTAGAATTAGAACTGGAGCCCAGAGATGTGACTGAATTGCTGCCATCTCATAATAAAACTTTAACAGATGAGGAGTTGCTTTTTATGGATGAGCAATGAAAGTGGTTTCTTAAGATGGAATCTACTCCTGCTGAAGATGTGAAGATTGCTGAAATGACAATGAAGGATTGAGAATATTACATAAATTTAGTTGATAAAGCAGTGGCAGGGTTTGACAGGACTGACTCCAATTTTGAAAGAAGTTCTACTGTGGGTAAAATGCTGTTAAACAGTATCACATACTACAAAGAAATTGTTCGTGAAAGGAAGAGTCAATCGGTGAAGCAAACTTCACTGTTGTCTTATTTTAAGAAACTGCCACAGCCACCCCAGCCTTTAGCAACCACCACCAGGATCAGTCAGCACCCATCAACACTGAGGTAAGACCCTCCATCAGCAAAAACATTTTCACTCACTGAAGGCTCAGATGATGGTTGCATTTTTTAGCAATGAAGTATTTTTAAAGTAAGGTATGCACATTATTTTTTTAGACACAATGCTATTGCACACTTAACTCTACAGTATAGAATAAAAATAACTTTTATATGTACTGGGAAACCAAAAAATGTGTGTGACTCGCAAGAAATGTGTGTGACTCACTTTACTGCTGTGGTCTGGAAGTGAACCTGCGATATCTCCGGGGGTACATATAAACATATACCTATTTCTAAATACAAATGAAAAAACCATGAGTTCATGCTGATAATCACAATTCTAATCTAATGCCTTAGTGTTCTTTTCAGCTTTCTACCTTTCAATGTTCGTAAATCCCTTCAGATAGTGAGAAATCCGGCTCTCTTATCTGTAGTATAGTTACTCATTTGCTAAATCAAGTAACTTATTTGCTCAATGTAACCAATCTCCCAACTATTCTAGCGGCCACCTCTGTACTCCCTACGCTTGCCCTCCATTTCCTCAGATGCCAGGCACACCGCTGTCAAAGCCTCCGTGGCACTGCCTCCACAGGTGATGGGAAAGGAAAAGAAGATGGGTGCTACAAACATTTCTTTTTCTTTTTTTTTGAGGAAGATCAGCCCTGAGCTAACATCCATGCTAATCCTCTTCTTTTTGCTGAGGAAGACCGGCTCTGAGCTAACATCTATTGCCAATCCTCCTCCTTGTTTTTTTTCCCCCCAAAGCCCCAGTAGATAGTTGTATGTCGTAGTTGCACATCTTTCTAGTTGCTGTATGTGGGACTCGGCCTCAGCATGGCCGGAGAAGCGGTGTGTTGGTGCGTGCCCGGGATCCAAACCCGGGCCGCCAGTAGCGGAGCGCGTGCACTTAACCGCTAAGCCACGGGGCCGGCCCTACAAATATTTCTAATAATGAACCAGTACTTTTAAAAGACACTAAAATTTTCAATAGAAGTTAACTCTCTAAGAAATAGATTTTATCATGTAGTGTTGTTAGGGACAACTATATGACAGAAAGAAAGAATTACTAGCAGAGCTGGCTAATAATTTGTGAGGCCCAGTGCAAAATAAGAACAGGGGGCCTCTTGTTAAAAATATTAATAATTCAAAGATGGTGAGAGCAGAGCATTAAGCCAAGTGCAAGGCCTTATGAGACCGGGCAGGTCACATGACCCTGAAGCTGGCCCTGATTACCACAAAACTCAAGTCAGTGAGGACCTGGTAACACAGGGCTTTATAATGCTGCTGACAGTTCACAGATGTCCTTAAATTTATGTCTGTCACTACAAAAATGCAACATGGCTTTAACGGTCTTTGGCAGTGACATGCCTGGAGTATACCAGATGGGAGTTTTTCCTCATTGAGGAAGAGAAAGGTGGCAATCTCCATTTTCAGTGATAAAGTCTTTTTCACTGAAAATGAAAGGAAATAATTCTATATACGCTGAGCATCTTCTGTGTGCAAAGTAGTGTATTAAGCAATCTGGAATATATAAAGATAAACAGACACTGCTACAGTCTTCTAGGAGTTCAAAACTCAGGTAAGATTACTGACCATCTGAACTTGCTACATCCATCTAGATAGGAGTTAAAATTATTTTTAGGCTTCTCAACTTGTTTCAATCTAGTTTCACTATCTTGGCTTGAAGAGAAATTACATTCAAGAATACTCACTTTTCTATTTCAACAGGTAGCATTTCAAGCTTAGAGGTGCTAAGCTTAGAGGTGCTAATATTTGCAATTTGCTCATCAAAAACCTTTCAAAGTGATGTCTAGAACTTTTTTGGTCTGAAGTTTCTCACACTTCAGAAGCATGTTTTGGTTGCAAATTGGTATTCCCATTCTAATGCTTCACAGTGATTTAAATATCACATGAAGGCAGACAGCTGTCAAATAGGCTGCAGGCAGCAGCAGTTTACTGTGACTCCATCATGTGTCTGGACAAAATTTTACATTTAATCACTGACTGCACCCATTAGGGCTGCAATACAGAATCATCTATTAGGATGCTGCTTCATAACAACACCCAGTAAAATGTTATTGACTCAACTGTCATAAAATTAGAAGCGTAGGGCCGGCCCCGTGGCTTAGCGGTTAAGTGCGCTGCTGGCAGCCCGGGTTCGGATCCTGGGCGCGCATCGACGCACCTCTTCTCTGGCCATGCTGAAGCCGCGTCCCACATACAGCAACTAGAAGGATGTGCAGCTATGACATACAACTATCTACTGGGGCTTTGGGGGAAAAAATAAATAAATAAAATTAAAAAAAAAAATTAGAAGTGTAAATTAGTTAAGAAAAAAAGGGGGGTGGGGTGGGGAAATGACCAATTAAAAAATATCAAGTAATCTATTAGCAAAATATAGTATTAAAAAAAGACAAGTGTACACCAAAAACATAAAATGTGGGAGAAGGGGAGTTAAAGAGTAGAGCTTTCAGACAGAGGTCAAACTAGAGAGACCATCAACTTAATACAGATTCCTATAAACGTAGGTTACTGTTTATGGACCCCAGGGTAATCACAAACGAGAAACCTATAATAAATACACAAAAAACTAAGAGAAAGGAACCCAAACACAATACTAAAGAAAGCCATCAAACCACAAGGGAAGAGAGCAAGGGAAGAAGAAAGGAACAGAGAACAACTACTAAAACACTGAGAAAAAAAAGTTAAAAAATGGCAGTAAGTACATATTTATCAATAGCTACTTTAAATGTCAATGGACTAAATGTTCCAATTAAAAGACATAGGGTGGCTGATAGGATAAAAAAACAAGACCCACATATATGCTGCATACAAGAGACACACTTCAGACCTAAAGACACTCACAAACTGAAAGTGAAGGGATGGAAAAATATACTCCATGCAAATGGGAACGAAAAGAAAGCTAGGATAGCAATACTCATATCAGACACAATAGACTTTAAAATAAAAACTGTAAAAAAAGACAAGGAAGGGCATTACATAATGATCAAGGGAACAACCCAACAAGAGGATACAACACTTGTAAATATCTATGCACCCAATGTAGGAGCACCTAAATATACAAAGCAATTATTAACAGACACAAAAAGAGAAATAGACAGTAACACAATAAAAGTAGGGGACTTTAACACTCCATTTACACCAACAGATAGATCTCCAAATAGAAGATCAATAAGGAAACAGTGACCCTAAATGACACACTAGAACACACGGACCTAGTAGATATATACAGAACATTCCATCCAAAAACCAAAGAATACACATTCTTTTCAAATGCACATGGAACACTCTCCAGGACTGATCACATATTAGGCCACAAAACAAGTCTCCATAAATTTAAGAAGACTGAAATAATATCAAGCATCTTTTCTGACCACAATGGTATGAAACTAGAAATCAACTATAGGAAGAAAATCAGAAAAGCCATAAATATGTGGAGATTAAACAAAATGCTACCGTAGAATGATTGGGTCAATGAAGAAATCAAGGGAGAAATCAAAAAATACCTGGAGACAAATGAAAATACGACATGCCAGAATTTATGGGATACAGCAAAAGCAGTTCTAAGAGGGAAGTTTATAGTAATACAGGTCTATCTCAACAAACAAGAAAAATTTTAAATAAACAATCTAACAATGCACCTAAAGGAAGCGGAAAAAGAAGAACAAACAAAGCCCCAAATCAGCAGAAGGGAAACAATAAAAATCAGAGCAGAAATAAATGAAATAGAGACTAAAAAAAAATAGAAAAAATTAATAAAACCAAGAGCTGGTTCTTTGAAAAGATAAACAAAATTGACAAACCTTTAGCTAGACTCACCAAGAAAAAAAGAGAGAAGGCTGAAATAAGTAAAATCAGAAATCAAAGAGGAGAAATTACAACGGACACCTCAGAAATACAGAAGATTATAAGAGAATACTATGAAAAGCTATATGCCAACAAATTCGACTACCCGGAAGAAATAGATAAATTCTTAGAATCATACAACCTTCCAAAACTGGATCAAGAAGAAATAGAGAATTTGAATAGACCAATCACCAGTAAGGAGATTGAAACAGTAGTCAAAAACCTCCCCAAAAATAAAAGTCCAGGACCAGATGGCTTCCCTGGTGAATTCTACCCAACATTCAAAGAAGACTTAATAACCTATCCTTCTCAAATTCTTCCAAAAAATTGAGGAGGGGAGGAAGCTCCCTAACTCATTTTACGAAGCCGACATTACCCTGATACCAAAACCAGATAAGGACAACAGAAAAAAAGAAAATTACAGGCCAATATCACTGATGAACATCGATGCAAAAATCATCAACAAAATACTAGCAAATCACATACAATAATACATTAAAAAGATCATACACCATCATCAGAGGGGATTCATTCCAGGGATGCAGGGATGGTTCAACATTTGAAAATCAATCAACATGATACACCACACGAATAAAATGAAGAATAAAAATCACATGGTCGTCTCAATAGATGCAGAGAAAGCATTTGACAAGATACAGCATCCATTTATGATAAAAACTGAATAAAATGGGTATAGAAGGAAAGTACCTCAACATAATAAAGGCCATATATGACAAACCCACAGCTAATATCATCCTCAATGGTGAAAAACTGAAACCTATCCCTCTAAGAACAGGAACCAGACAAGGATGCCCACTTTCACCACTCCTATTTAACATAGCACTGGAAGTCCTAGCCAGAGCAATCAGGCAAGAAAAAGAAATAAAAGGGATCCAAATTGGAAAGGAAGAAGTGAAACTGTCACTATGTGCAGATGACATGATTTTATATATAGAAAACCCTAAAGAATCCACCAGAAAACTTTTAGAAGTAATAAACGAATATGGTAAAGTTGTGGGATACAAAATCAACATACAAAAATCAGTAGCGTTTCTATACACTAACAACAAAGGAGCAGAAACAGAAATTAAGAATACCATCCCATTTACAATTGCAACAAAAAGAATAAAATACCTAGGAATAAACTTAACCAAAGTGGTGAGAGATCTGTACACGGAAAACTATAAAACATTGCTGAAAGAAATTGAAGAAGACACAAAGAAATGGAAAGATATTCCGTGCTCTTGGATTGGAAGAATTAACATAGTTAAGATGTCCATACTTCCTAAAGAAATCTATAGATTCAATGCAATCCCTATCAAAGTTCCAACAACATTTTTCACAGAAATAGAACAAAGAATCCCAAATTTTATTTGGAACAACAAAAGATCCCGAATAAGTAAAGGAATCCTGAGAGAAAAGAAGAAAGCTGGAGGGATCACACTCCCTGATTTCAAAATATACTACAAAGCCATAGTAACCAAAACAGCATGGTACTGGCACAAAAACAGACACACAGATCAATGGAATAGAATCGAAAGCCCAGAAATAAACCCACACATCCATGGACAGCTAATCTTTGACAAAGGAGTGGAGAACATACAATGGAGAAAAGAAAGTCTCTTCAACAAAAGTGTTGGGAAAACTGGACAGCCACATGCAAAAAAATGAAAGTAGACCCTTACCTTACACCATACACAAAAATTAACTCCAAATGGATTCAAGACTTGAATGTAAGACCTGAAACTATGAAACTTCTAGAAGAAAACATAGGCAGTACACTCTTCGACATCGGTCTTAGCAACATCTTTTCAAGCACCATGTCTGACCGGGCAAGAGAAACAATAGAAAAAATAAACAAATGGGACCACATCAAACTAAAAAGCTTCTGCACAGCAAAGGAAACCATCAACAAAACGAAAAGACAACCTAACAATTGGGAGAAGATATTTGCAAACCATACCTCTGATAAGGGCTTAATCTCCAAAATATACAAAGAACTGATGCATCTCAACAACATAAAAACTAACAACTCAATTAAAAAATGGGCAAAAGACCTGAACAGACATTTCTCCAAAGAAGATATACAGACGGCCAACAGGCACATGAAAAGATGTTCAACATCATTAACTATCAGGGAAATGCAAATCAAAACTACAATGAGATATCACCTCACGCCCATCAGAATGGCTATAATTAACAAGACAGGAAACAACATGTGTTGGAGAGGATGTGGAGAGAAGGGAACTCTCCTACACTGCTGGTGGGAGTGCAAACTGGTGCAGCCACTATGGAAAACAGTATGGAGATTCCACAAAAAATCAAGGATAGAACTACCATATGACCCAGCTATTCCACTGCTGGGTATTTATCCAAAGAACTTGAAAACACCAATGCGAAAAGATACATGCAGCCCTGTGTTCATTGCAGCGTTATTCACAATAGCCAAGACTTGGAAGCAACCTAAGTGCTCGTCAAGGGATGAATGGATAAAGAAGATGTGGTATATATACACAATGGAATACTTCTCAGCCATAAGAAACGATGAAATCCAGCCATTTGAGACAACATGGATGGACATTGAGGGTATTATGCAAAGTGAAATAAGTCAGAGGGAGAAGGTCAAATACCGTATGATTTCCTTCATTAAGTAGTAGATAACAACAACGATAAACAAACACACAGAGACGGAGATTGGATTGGTGGTTTCCAGAGGGGAAGGGGGGAGGGAGGAGGGCAAAAGGGATAATTTGGCACATGTGTGTAGTGATGGGTTGTAATTAGTATTTGTGTGGTGAACATGATGTAATCTATGCAGAAATAGAAGTATAATGATGTACACCTGAAATTTATACAATGTTATAAACCAATGTTACTGCAATAAACAAAAAATTAAAAAAATATATATATATAACACCAGTAAATGGAATATAAAGTTTTAAAGCAGAGACCCGAAGCTGTTTTACCAGAACATAGCTATCAAATTGTTATTAAGTGTTGTGTACTATGATGTGAACATGGACATGCCTTTTTGGTTCCCTAGTCTTATCTGTCCAAGAAAGAGGAGATAATTCAAAAGGCTCTGACAGGTAAACGCAAAATTTATGAAGTTTTTTTGAGCTATCTCATTAAAAAGCACCATCTCCTTTACAATCCAAATTCCATGAATGGCAAATTATATATAAACACACAACTGATATAAGAAGAAACACAAATAATAATCAGTTACATGGAAAAAATGTTAATCCTCACTAATAACTAGGAAAATGCAAATTAATACCCCTAGGTAAATAAAATAAAAAATAGAAGCATCCATTTCTATGGAGTGATAAAACCAGTATCTATTTACTCTAAATTGGTGTAATTGATACCAGCTCAAGACAAGATTGACCTAAGGGAAGCCATATTGTAGAAAAGAAACCCTATTATAACTTGGAATGACCTCTGACTAACTAACCCAGCTGGATATGCACCCTTCAGGAGATCTAACTGCTCTGTGGACTTACGACCCCTGCTTGTGCATGTACCTCCCAGCTTCGATAAGATGATAACTTGGTCCTTTTGAGTTCCTTACGAATGTGATGACCCCAGAACACAGAGTCTACGCTGATAGCCATCATCCATGAAAACTGAAAGATCTGGTGTGGTGACTCCCAGTCTGTAACACCAGATGGTCAACACTCCTAACTCCCTCCCCTATAACCCACCAGCCTATATAACTGCTGTAAGATTTTGTGCCCCCTGAAGATGGTTCTTTTGGACATTAGTCAGCCATCTTCCCTCTTGCTAGCAAGCTGTAATAAAATGCCCTTTCTCTGCCACCATCTTGCCTCTTTACGACTGGCTTTTATCTTGCAGTGAGCAGATCGTGCCCTTTGTGCAGTAACATAATCCCTTCGGAAAACCATATCAATATACATAGAAAAAACTATAACCTTCATTTATATTCTCCTTGTTCCAGAAAGTATATTAATAATAATAATAATAATAATAATAATAAAGATGCTTAGATCCTTATCAGGAGTAATCTTTCTCCTAGATTATACTACTCCAAGAGATTACTTCAACAGAAGTAAAAAGTTCTCTGTACGTGGATTTTAGCTGTAGCGGAGACCAGGATAATGATTAAAAAAAAAAAGAAACATGGAAGCAATCTAAATGTACAACATTAGGGAATAGTTTACTGAATAAGACAAATTAAAATGCTAGACTACTATGCTGCCATTAAAATTAGAAGTGAAGATTATTCTAAGTTTTTACCAAGAAACATAATGCAAAAATGCAAACAGCGTATTTGCCAGTGTATAAAATGTACTGCTGTGTAAATTGCATCCCAATTATACAAAGAAAGTTTTGTAAAAATAACGTAACCCTGTTATTAATACATATATTGAAAGGGATTTTAAAGCAGCTTTATAGAGAAAATATTATTTTGTTCATGTAAATATAGTACTATACGGCTGGAAATTAAGAAGAAAATAAAAGTTCTGGATAATTAGTAATAGTCTATAAACTCTGTTGGAAAAAACTATAAAATCACACGATCAAAAAGAAATGTACTAGGAGCAATGAATGGTGGTACACAGCAGAAACACATCACACCTATACCTCAGCACTGCAAAAGCCTAGTCTAGAATTTCAGTGATTATTGATAACAAAAAGCAAGTCAATATAAAATAAATTTGAATCATTTAATGCAGTATATACAAAGAAAATATGTAAATAAAAATGGGTAAAAAACAAGTATCAAAATATAATAAATTTGAATGAATTCCCATGCAGGTAGCCACAGTAATAGTTGAGTAGTATTCAATGCAAAACAAAGTAACATAAAATATTTGTAGGAATTCTGCCCATGCTTATAGAAAAACATATGCTTGACTCAATATTATGAGTCCACAGTAAGCTACATAAAAAAAACAGAATTCTAATGGAAACTTCTATAACAATATCATAGCTACACTAAAAACATAAAAAAATAAAATAAAATTGAAAATACCCTAAAGATTTTAATCTTTATACTAAAAAACCTAGAAAACAATCACATTCAAAGTTAAGTAAATTATCAGTCTCAAAGCATGAAATCAGACATCACAGCTAGACTTTAGACAACTCTCTCCACCAAAGGCATTTACCATGTTAGGAACTGAGTCATCACTATCATCAAACTGTCCTCAGACTCACTGAGGACATTACTAATTCCGCATTTTTAGAGAGATTTTACCTCTTGTTTTACAGTGTTCCATTAAGTTTTAATTCACCCACACATTTATAAAGTAATAGAGTGTCACTTCAAAATCTTAAGCCTACATCCACATAAAGCCCTTGTCCCACATAAACCCTTTAAATGATGTACTGATAGTGAAACCGGCAAACAGCCATTGATGATGAAGCAGCTAGTAACTACGGTGGATTGGAATTTGCGAACTCAACATATGTCTCCACCTGAATGACATTTTGACCCCTATCCTCACTAACTGACCAAAGGAGTTTGGGATGGGAGGCCTGCCCCCAGAAAAGGCCATTACCATAGACATCTCCGGGTACCTGGGTGGGTCGTGCTAAGCCCATTCTTAGTTCTGGTTACCCTTTAGAGGAGACATTTACATTTGTAAAGAAAATCTCCATTTGTAAATGTATCTTCTTCCCTGTACCACGAAGAAGGGGGGGATGGCCTTACCTAGAAACTTATCAGAATGGAAGGTGAGGACTTAAATCTGCATGATAAACTTACTCATTGTTAACTGTGCTGTTTGGGCAATATGCCATCTGACTCCCACTAGGTTCCTATATCTGATGTCTCTCTGGAGCCTGGGTTACCGTGGTAATGGGTGTTTGAGCTCTTTTTTTTCAGGAACTGAACCCCTTGCCCACTTCAGGCCGGACTGAGACCACCAACCCATCAACTGGGCCCTTTTGACGGCAAGACGTTGGAACTCCACCCTCAGGGTATGCTAATGCTGCCATTCTGTGAACACGTGGTCCTATGAAGAGACATGAAGCCTGACTACGCTTGCGCTTGCGCAGATCATCAATTACCTCATCTCTCCTCACCTCCAATCATTTCAGACCACTTTGCCCCCTTCTCCATCAACACCCCTGAGTACCTATTTTCGGGGAGGCGGATTTGAGACTTGTTGTCCCATTTTCCTCACTTGGCTGCCTTGTGATTAAACTCTCTCTCTCTCTGCAATCTCGTCGTTGTCTCAGAGATTGGCTTTCTGGGCGGCGGGCAAAAACGGACCTGGTGCGGTAACAATAGAGAAATATAACTGACAGTTTGGCCTCCTGGAATTAGAGCTGGAGGACTCTTCCATTGGCCAATTCTCCAGCGAGAGCTGGAATGGGGTCATGATAGGAGAACTGAGAACAGGGAAGTTTCTTTAATCAGCCTCATGTTGGATATCCACAATATCATGCCTTTCTCTTCATACAACCTTTAGGTTGTATAATATACATGTTCTTAATTCTTCCTGGCATGACCCCTTTACAATTTTCTTACAGAGATTATATTTGCTGCTCTTGTTTTCTCGAAGGTTTTATTTTCTCAGTTGGTGATAGGCCAGGATAATGTCTCACAGTGATATTTCACAAAGTCCATAAAATTAAGCTTTTAATATTATAGCAATGTCTCTGTTGCTTTTGATTCACTGGTTACAGCAATAAGAAATTTAAAGCTGAAAATGAAGGGGGAGAATGCAAATTCTTTATCTGATGGCCTGTGTGATCTATACCTTGTCACTTTGGGTAAGAAAACTATGGTGTCTATGGCTGTAAAATTTCTGTCTATTCTGTGATATTTGTTGCCATGCTCTGCTGCTGGGAAATATAATCTTCACTGTTCTCTGGTTGCCCTGTAGTGTAAGCACCTGACATTAAGCCTTCTGATTGTAGTATAAGTGCTTGACATTACTTTTTTGATTGCTGAGGAACCCATTTCAAAAGACATCCATCCTGAATAAACATATTGCCAGCTGTATGACACAGCTACTAGCAAAACAACCAGATAAGGAATTAGGCTGCCCACCCATGAAGTTTCCTCTTTGAGAAAGCCCTGGTGACCTAGATAACTGACCCTTTGAGTGACCCTATTTCTCCTTTCCTACACCCTAATTCGCATTCTTATGCTTTAAATTAGCCAATAAAGAATGAACCCACAAAACCCTAGACACTCCACCTTCAGATCCTAATAAGGGTAGAACCCTAGGTTCATGCTCCCACTCCCCTCCCCCTCACTGTGTGCCCCTTGGGCTTATTACTCCAAGACCTGTGAGTAATAAATCTTGTTCCTCAAACTTCCCTGATAGTTTTTGCTGAAGTGCATTCTGCAATCACGATAAGAAGCCTAAGGGCCGGTCCAGCCACAACATTGGCCCCCATGGGGGAAATGTGTCAGGGGCTCACTAGCAGTAATAGGGGCCAGGTGAGTGCCTCCTAGCTGACAGCATCACTATCAATGGGTTGAGACCAACACAACAGTGATATTTGTTGCCATGCTCTGCTGCTGGGAAGTAGCATCTTCACTGCTCTGTGTTCCCAAGTCAGTTAAACACAAATGATCTTTTTCTTTTGTCTTTGTTAATACTACTTATTACATCTTTGTTTTCTATTGTATTAATTTAAATTTCTTGAAATAATCTCAAAGTTAGAGAAAAGTCCCAAGTGCAGTACCAATAACTATTTCCTGAACTATCTGAAAGTAAATTGGGAACAAGATGTCCCAACAGCCCCAGAATATTTGAACTATTTCCTACAACATGGACATTCTCTAACATAACCATAACACAACCATCTAAACCAGGAAATTAACATTGCTGCTTTACTATTGTCTCATCCTAGGCTCCATTCCAGCTTTACCAGTGTCGCAATAATGTCCTTGCTAGCCGAAGGATCCAGTCAGAAACTTGTATTGTATTTAGTTATCACGTCTCTTTTGTCCTTTCAAAATGGAAACCTTTCCTTGATCCTCATACTTTTTAAGATTACAGACCAGTTATTTTTATAGAATGTTCCTCAATTTGGGTTTGTCTGATGTTTCCTCATGATTAAATTCAGATTACGGAGTTTTGGTTGAGTAACATAGAAGTATGCTGTGTTTTCAATATGTACAATCTGAATTAGTGAATATTAAAAAATTGCCCCTAAAGGAAATACAGTGTTAGGTTCCTGTGAGCCTCTGGTCACAACATTTTCATCAACCAATCAATACATAACCTTGTTTTACACGTGCTTCTGTTTAAGGACACCTTTTATACATATTGTTGATTCATTAACACTGAACTCACCGGCAACAGTGCTATAACTCAAGCCTCAATGAAGCTTATTTAACACATGTATCTTCTCCATAAGGCACATTATAGCCTTCTTGCTCTTAGAAATACTACACAAAACTTTAGTACTATGCTTAAGGGCCAGTTTAAACAGTGAAATCAACAACAAACAGCACAAAAATGTAAAAAAAAAAAAAAAGGCACAGTGAAAAGGACACACACATTATATTTATTATTTACTACATTTACAATTATTTCTATATCTACCTATATGTTGAAAACCATGAGTTCACACCAATATCTCCTATTCCAAAACACCACATGGTACATTCTTTTTTTTGGTGAGGAAGATTGGCCCTGAGCTAACATCTGTGCTAATCTTCCCCTATTTTCTATGTGGGACGCTGCCACAGCATGGCTAGATGAGCAGTGTGTAGGTCCATGCCCGGGATCCGAACCTGTGAACCCCAGGCCATCAAAGTCAAGTGTGCGAACTTAACCGCTATGCCACCAGGCCAGCCCCCACAGGGTACATTCTAATTTTCTCCTTTTTCACATTTGTAATTCCCTTCTCAGATAACAAAGAACCTAGCTCCCATTATCCTTAATATTATCTACTTATTACATCAACCCCCTGCAAGTAACCAATCTTTTGTTGCTGTCCTCCTCTCTACACGCCCTCAGAGACATCCTCCCCACCCTGCTCAGCTCTGACATCCTGTGCCAGATCAGCCTTCTGCGAGAATGCCCTTTTTATCACATTCGGGCTATAACAGCCTGCACCACACCACTGCCTCCTCCACAAGAACACCCTTCTCACCCTGCTCTGGGCCCTGTGGCTCCCTACTTCTCCCGCATGGATGCCTGCATTGTCCAGCATCTTCTAATGGTTTTTGGACTAGATTGTTCCAGAAGGGTTGAAAAAGAAGGGGAAGGACAATGCAAACAATTCTAGACAGCTAAATTTTCTATTCAATATCTCCTTAGTATTTTTAAGCGTATTTTAAAAAACAGAGATCATATAGGCAATTTAGAGCCTTAAGTTGGGCCAATACAGTCAGCCCTCCATATCTGTAGGTTCCGCATCCATAGAGTCAATCAACTGCCAATTAAAAAGGCCTACGATGGTTGCGCCTGTACTGAAAGGTACAGACTTTTTTTTTCTTGTCACTATTCCCTAAACAATAGAGTATAACAACTATTTACACAGCATTTACGCTGTATTAGGTATTATAAGTAATTTAGATATGATTTAAAGTATACAGGAGGATGTGTGTAGATTTATGCAAATACTACGCCATTTATATAAGGGACTTGAGCATCCTCGGAGTTTGGTATCTGCGAGGGTCCGGGAACCAATACCCTGTGGACACCAAGGGACAACTGTAATTTAAAAAATTTAAGAAATCAATATGTTGTGGCAGGAGTACGGTGTAAACATCCTTCAACTTTTAAGCAAATTCATTATTTTATATCCTTGATAATTTTCATTTAGTTGATAATTCTGCTTGTTTTCAGTATTCATTGTTTTATATTAGTAACACAATTTTTGTGCTCAGTGGAGTAGTAGTCACAGCAGTTTATTATACATGCATTTGCTAGTCACATTTTGGCCTTGTATTTGTAATCCTGGATTCTGGGCAGTTTTTGGCAGAGTGGTGGGAATGTGCCTTAATGTCCAGCAAATACAGGAATTGCTTTGTTAGGGTTGTAGATAGACAGGTAACTTTTTGGCTTTTAAAAATTTTCTTCAATGTTATATTATGTTTCTAGTAAAAAAAATAAATAAATAAAAGGCCCAGGATTGCAAATGAGATCTTGGTTTCTCTCTCCTAGGAAAAACATGGTTAGGATGATTTCCTTCATGCTATTAGGAATATGTCACTCTTTCTCCACATTCACATTAATATCTATAAAGAATGATTGTTGCTACTCTTCCTTTTTTCTTCAGAGGCTCTAGAACAGTAGGACACATGGCTCCACTTTCTCCTCCCATACTCACTACTGTATCTAGATTGAAGTAGACCTGGAAAAGGAAATCCTGATCTAGGATCATAAGCTCCTGGAACAAAGTACCATGCCTATTTACCATCATCACTCCATTTCCTGGCTCACGAATGAATGGAGAAATAAATACATGAATAAAAATGATACTGGCAAAGTGGCTTGGACATGCTATCTTTTCATTTCCATTCCTCTCTATTTACAGACAGAATTCCAGCTGTCCCACTTTTAATTAAAAAAAATCAAAGCCCTCAATATGAAATCAGACTATTCTCATTAGAAATTGTAAACAGATAGACTAGTCACTGATTATTTCTAGCATAAAAGATACACTACCTCTGCACTCGGTACACTCGAGTCCAAGGAGGCACAAGAGCAAGGATCCGAGCCACCAATTCGATCAGGTCACTAGGAGAGTAACTCTTATATCTTCCTGATTTCCACAGCTCATAAAGCCCAGTTCCACGAATCACCAGGGTAGGGTAGAGTTTCAAACCATCAGGACGAAAAGCAGGGTTCTCAAAAAACTCCTGTGAATACAGAACAGAAAATTACTTCTCCATTACTTATGTAGAGATTACTTATGGTGAAGTTTCAATCCTGAGCCAGCTTCTCTCACACAACTACTTGGTGCTTAGACTGCCTTTCCTTTCCTCCATCAAGGGAGGGGATGCAGAGAGAACAGAAACTTGTTTTTACAGTCTCACTGGAGCAAAGCACGTGTGTGCTGGGTTACAAAGCCCTAGCTAATCCAGCCCCTGTCTGTTGCTGCAATCTCATCAAATGTCACCCTTACCACCTAGCCTTTCTGCCTTTGCAAAGGCAATTTCCTCTGCTTGGAAACTTGATCAACTTTTCTTCATCTGGCTAATCTTCAGGTCTCAGCTTGACTGCCAATTCTTCAGAGAGGCCTTCCTGACCTTCAAATACAAGTTGCCTCACTCAAAGAAAAAAATCCTATTGAATTTTATATTACTGCTTTCTTAATATCATCATACTGACAATTTACTCAATGTCTGCCTTCATCCCTAGGCTGTATCCTCCCATTTAATAATAATATATATTTAATTGTTTAAACTTTTAAGAAGTTGTGACAGAGATTACCATTTGGCCTGTAAAACCTAAAACGTTTACTATATGAAAACTACGCCCATCTTTGGATAGGACCATTTTGTCCTCAGGCCAACTGGCACCATTCCTAACCCGGGATACACACTGTCCATTTGTTATCTGGACACTGAGCAATATATCTAATTCATCTACTTTGACATAGTCATTTCCTGTACTATATCATCCCAGCTGGCTGCCTTACTTCTTTATTTGGGGTGTAGCAAGGAGACACCACGGGTTCTCCTTTCCATGACTTTGCACTGCTAATTTGCTCTTATCTTGATTTTGCATGACATGTGATGGAGGAATGAAGGTGGACTCATATAGTTTCTTCTCACTCCCACCCTGGCATTAGTATCTATACGGCCAACAGTACTATATCTTGTGAACTGTAAAAATGCTTTTTATCTTGTGCTACATTATTCTTGCAGAGCTTTCCACTGTTTAATTTTCTTTTCAAAGAAATGTAACTATAGACTTTTCAATCTCTCTCACTGATTTCTATCATATTTTTAAATGCTGTACTCTTTGTGCACCATTTGGTCTTAGGGATATTCCTCTGTAATTATATGTAATTTTCCCTGTAACATTTACATATTAAAGATTCATCAGGTCTTTAATAAATATTCTGCAGCCATCCACAAAGAGCATGTATGCAAGTCATTCTCTACCTAGTCTGAATCCATACTGGAACACAGGATTTCAGAAAAGTACTTCTGGTACTTGTATAATAAATTTAGGAGACATATGGGCTGATATACTCCTTTTATAAGAATGATGACAGATGGAATTGGTTCTAGATTTCTGGTTAAACATGGAGAATTAAAATGTGTTTATTTCTGTTCCCTCCAAAACCATACTAAAATAACAAGAAATAATTTTTTAAAAAGTACAAACTCAGAAGAGCAAAGAGAACATCAGAGGAGATAGGAGGGGGACAAGTGACGGCAATAAATGTTTTGAAGACAGAAAATAGATGGAAGATTGGTAAATGACTTTGCAAGTGAAGAAAACTGCAAAAAGGGATACCAATGAAAGGCCATCTCAGGCCCACCCAAGTCCCAGAAAGGCTCATGGATCAGAAGTACCAGGAACTGGGCAGGAAGGAAGAGAGCACTGGATCAAAGTCTGTACACGGAGGGGTTTATCTCTCATTCTTTAACTCTTCCTACAGGCGGCCAGCTACATGTTTGTTCTCTGGAGAAACTGGAAAGCCACTAGACTCTGAGATACCAGGTACAAAGGAAGGCCTGTGAAGATCAAGGTTGAAAACAGGAAGATTAAGTGAAAGCTAGCACATTGGCTGGTGGACTCCATGCCCTCCTCCTCGGACGCCAGCAGTCAATTTCCTGTGACCTACACACACCACCCACTCCCAAGCAGGAAGTTGGAGAGTTCGTCTCTGGATTAATCAAATGGCTCAAAATAAGAGCTCAAGATACTGACATCTGGGAATCCCTTAAAGAAAGGAGAGCTTATTACATGAGCATCCTTCAGTGAGGCACACCAGCAGCTAGCCACACAGAGTTTGCAATCTTGTTTTTCCGTCCCTCACTTTTAAAGTATGACCATTTGGCTAATGATCACCAGAAACCTGGGGAAAGCCTAGACTATGAAGGGCAGACCAAAACAAAAAGAAAAAAGGAACTTGGAGGAAACAGAGGCATTGAATAAAGGAAAATGAAAACAAAAAAACCCAACTATAATTAATTCCTTCAGAAGGATAAGAAAAGATATATTACATTCATAAAACAAGAAGAGAATGCTAGAGAAAACTGAACAACCATAATATAAGAAAGAACTCTTGGAAATTAAAACTATAACAAGAATAAAACATTTAATAGAAAGGTTGGAAGATAAAGGTGAGAAAATAATAAGAAAGCAGAAAAAAAAGACAGATGAAAAACAGAAAAGATAAGAATATTAGATGATCAACCTGGGAGATCCAATATTTGCTTAATAGAAGGTTTAGAAAGAGACTATAGAAAATAAAATGGAAAAAATTATCCAGTAGCGTAAGAAAATTTCCCAGATGACAGGGTCCTTCAATATCTAACACAATTAATTAAAAAGACTCTGGCCAAGATGCACCATTGTGAAATTTCACAATAAATGAGATAAAGAGAATTTCCTAAAATATTCCAGAGTGGAAAAAAAACCAGGTTATATATATTATAGGATTAAGGAACAAGGAACATAGGATTAGGAATAAGAACAATATTATGCTCCTCAAAGGCAGTGCTAAAAACTACAAGACAATGGTGCAATACCTTAAAAAAAATCTGAAGGAAAATAATTTTATAGAATTCTGTAAGTGTGATGGTAGAATAGAGACATTTTTGAGCGTGCAAAAGGCGTACTTCCCACGATGAATCCTTTCTTAGGAAACTGCTAGAGAATGTGCTTTAGTAAAGGAATATACCACCAAAAGGCATTAACTTGGGATCTAGAAAACAAAAGATTCAATCCAGGAGTGGTGAAAAGAAGCTCCCAAGGAGAACACCAGTGAACTAGGCACAGAGAACTGTCAGCCCACTTTAGACATAGAAGATAGGACCGCCACGAGTTACGTTTCTAGCCATAAAAAGGAACTGATAGAATATCTGATAAGGTAGGCCACTGAAAGAGAGGCTTTAACATTGAGAGGTACATCTGAAAGTTACAGGTACATAGCGAACTAAGCAACTAAAAAAATAAGACAATTGTTAACTCTAGAAGAAACAAAAGATCATTCAAGAAAAGAATGTTAGTATATACTTGACTCCATGTGAATAATAATTTATATAAAAACTATAATGTAAACAGTGACTACTAATTTAAATAAAATAGTGATATAACAACATTGGAAGAATGAGAGGAGAACATAAAAGAATTAACTCTTCAATTACCATAACAGTAAAACAAGAGAATCTATCTAAAACTGATAGTCAGGAAAAAGCAATCCAAGAATAGCAGTAAGAAATACAGAGGTAAATACCAGGAAAAAACCCCCAGCTATAACAACTGAAAGTGGCAAGGACCTCTGTTTTGATATGACTCCTTTAGGACATACTGGATTTTCAAATATTATTTGATGATGATTTTAATTATTTAAATTAACTTTATCTTATAAAAGTTATTAACAAACATCATTTTGGTGGCAATGTGAACGACAGATTAGAAGGGCACCCAGCTGGTGGCAGCCAAGTCAGTTAAGAAGCTGTTTAGATTACTGGTTACCAGAGGGAAAGGGGGTTGGTGGGTGGGCGAAAGGGGTAAAGGGGCACATATATATATGTTGACTGACAAATAATAATGTACAAATGAAATTTCACAATGTTATAAACAAGTATGACTTCAATAAAGAAAAAAAGAAATGGATAAATTCCTAGAATCATACAACCTTCCAAAACTGGATCAAGAAGAAGTAGAGAATTTAATAGACCAATCACCAGTAAGGAGATCGAAACAGTAATCAAAAACCTCCCCCCAAAATAAAAGTCCAGGACCAGACGGCTTCCCTGGTGAATTCCACCCAACATTCAAAGAAGACATTCAAAGAATACCTATCCTTATCAAACTCTTCCAAAAAATTGAGCAGGGGGGGAAGCTCTCTAACTCATTGCAAGAAGCCAACATTACCCTGATACCAAAACCAGACAAGGACAACACAAAAAAAGAAAACTACAGGCCAATATCACTGATGAACATCGATGCAAAAATCATCAACAAAAAACTAGCAAATCGCATACAACAATACATTAAAAAGATTATACACTATGATAAAGTGGGATTTATTCCAGGTATGTAGGGATGGTTCAACATTCGCAAATCAATCAATGTAATACACCACGTTAATAAAATGAAGAATAAAAATCACATGATCATTTCAATAGATGCAGAGAAAGCATTTGACAAGATACAGCATCCATTTCAGATCAGATAAAAACTCTGAATAAAATGGGGATAGAAGGAAAGTACCTCAACATAATAAAGGCCATATATGACAAATCCACAGCTAATATCATCCTCAATGGTGAAAAACTGAAAACTATCCCTCTAAGAACAGGAACCAGACAAGGATGCCCACTGTCACCACTCCTATTTAACATAGCACTGGAAGTCCTAGCCAGAGCAATCAGGCAAGAAAAAGAAATAAAAGGGATCCAAATTGGAAAGGAAGAAGTGAAACTGTCACTATGTGCAGATGACATGATTTTATATACAGAAAACCCTAAAGAATCCACCAGAAAACTTTTAGAAGTAATAAACGAATATGGTAAAGTTGCAGGATACAAAATCAACGTACAAAAATCAGTTGCATTTCTATAAACTAACAACGAAGTAGCAGAAAGAGAAATTAAGAATACCATCCCATTTACAATTGCAACAAAAAGAATAAAATACCTAGGAATAAACTTAACCAAAGTGGTGAAAGATCTGTACACCGAAAACTATAAAACATTGCTGAAAGAAATTGAAGAAGACACAAAGAAATGGAAAGATATTCTGTGCTCTTGGATTGGAAGAATTAACATAGCTAAGGTGTCCATACTTCCTAAAGCAATCTATAGATTCAATGCAATCCCTATCAAAGTTCCAACAACATTTTTCACAGAAACAGAACAAAGAACCCTAAAATTTATATAGAACCACAAAAGACCTCGAATAAATAAAGGAATCCTGAGAAAAAAGAAGAAAGCTGGAGGGATCACACTCCCTGATTTCAAAATATACTACAAAGCCATAGTAACCAAAACAGCATGGTACTGGCACAAAAACAGACACACAGATCAATGGAATAGAATCGAAAGCCCAGAAATAAACCCACACATCTATGGACAGCTAATCTTTGACAAAGGAGCCAAAAACATACAACGGAGAAAAGAAAGTCTCTTCAACAAATGGTGTTGGGAAAACTGGATAGCCACATGCAAAAAAAATGAAAGTAGACCCTTACCTTACACCATACACAAAAATTAACTCCAAATGGATTCAAGACTTGAATGTAAGACCTGAAACTATGAAACTTCTAGAAGAAAACATAGGCAGTACACTCTTCGACATCGGTCTTAGCAACATCTTTTCAAGCACCATGTCTGACCGGGCAAGAGAAACAATAGAAAAAATAAACAAATGGGACTACATCAAACTAAAAAGCTTCTGCACAGCAAAGGAAACCATCAACAAAACGAAAAGACAACCTAACAATTGGGAGAAGATATTTGCAAACCATACCTCTGATAAGGGCTTAATCTCCAAAATATATAAAGAACTCATGCATCTCAACAACAAAAAAACTAACAACCCAATTAAAAAATGGGCAAAAGACCTGAACAGACACTTCTCCAAAGAAGATATACAGATGGCCAACAGGCACATGAAAAGATGTTCAACATCATTAACTATCAGGCAAATGCAAATCAAAACTACAATGAGATATCACCTCACGCCCATCAGAATAGCTATAATTAACAAGACAGGAAACAACATGTGTTGGAGAGGATGTGGAGAGAAGGGAACTCTCCTACACTGCTGATGGGAGTGCAAACTGGTGCAGCCACTATGGAAAACAGTATGGAGATTCCTCAAAAAATCAAGGATGGAACTACCATATGACCCAGCTATTCCACTGCTGGGTATTTATCCAAAGAACTTGAAAACACCAATGCATAAAGATACATGCACCCCTGTGTTCACTGCAGCATTATTCACAACAGCCAATACTTGGAAGCAACCTATGTGCCCATCAAGGGACGAATGGATAAAGAAGATGTGGTATATATACACAATGGACTACTACTCAGTCATAAGAAACGATGAAATCTAGCCATTTGTGACAACATGGATGGACATCGAGGGTATTATGCAAAGTGAAATAAGTCAGAGGGAGAAGGTCAAATACCGTATGATTTCCTTCATTAAGTAGTAGATAATAACAACAACAAACAAACACATAGAGACATAGATTGGATTGGTGGTTACCAGAGGGGAATGGGGGAGTGGGGAGGGTGAAAAGGATAATTCAGCACAAGTGTGTGGTGATGGGTTGTAATTAGTATTTGGGTGGTGAACATGATGTAATCTATGCAGAAATGGAAGTATAATGATGTACACCTGAAATTTATACAATGTTATAAACCAATGTTACTGCAATAAACAAAAAATTAAAAAAAAAATAAATGAAGACAATGGTAAGATAAAAAAAAAAGAAAAAAAGAAGCTGTTTGTGCAGAGGAGGTGACAAAAGCATGAACTAAAGTTGTGGCCGTGGGGATGAAGAGGAGGTGACAGCTTTGAAAGACATTCAGAGGAAGTAACTGACAGGACTTCCTGCTGGATTAGAGTAAGGGTATGAGGGAATAGTAACAGCAGCAGCAGCAAAGATTTATTGAGCACTCATTATGCGCTAGGCATTTTTCTAAGTGTGTTGCATGTACTATTTCAGCTAATCTTCATAACACGTAGATATTATAATTAGCCTCATTTTAGAGATGAGGAAACTGAGGAACAAAGCAGTCAAACAATTTGCTACTAAGTGGTGGGACCAGGATTCAAACTAGGCGCAGCCTGGTCCCAGAGTCCAAATATGCTCTACTTCCTCCTGAATGATTCCTAAATTTCTGGCTTGGGAGATTACGTGGATGATGGGGCCACCAAGTATGACAGGAAATATAAGAGGAGGAGACCACTGGGGGAAAGGATAAATGGGTACATATTGGACGTATTAAGTTTGAAGTACATGTAAGACATCTGGTGCTAGCTGACGAGTATTAAGTAATTGATCTTAGGAGCCTAAGGCTTAAGGTTGGAGAGAAAATGAGTCACTGAGGGGTAAGTGGTAGAGTTACTACAATGAAGAAAGGCAAGCATGGAGAAGACAGCAAAAGACAGAATCCACATTTAAGTGGTGGGGAGAAAAAAAAACCTGAGCAGAAAAGAAATAGTCCTAGAAATAAGAAGAGAACCAGGAGGCAGTAGAGTCACAACAGCCAGGGAGATGAGAATTTCAAAATGGAGATAGTCTTTAACAATAACAAATGCTAAGAATGAATAAAATGACAGCAGAGAAGTATCCTTTGGATTTGTAGACTAGGAAGTATTTTATAACATTTGAGAGAAGAGTTTCAGTGAAGGGTAGAAGCCAAACTGTAGCTGATTTGAGGAATGAATGAGAGATTAAAGCAGAGACACTGGAACATTTGTAAAATGATATGGCTACACTAAGGAAGAGGAAGGAAGGGTATCGCTTTTTTTCTTTGTAGGCCTTATAGTACATTTTTACTTTAAAAATATGCATGTATTACTTTGATACAAATAAAAAATAACTAAAAACAGAATGAGGTTTAAAGTTTTATTTCTGTAAGATCCAACTTGACCTGAATTTCAACATCTTTCAGGTCACGCACAGTCATTGATAGTAAAACAGATTTTCCTTTGCCTAGAAAGGAAACACGGAAAGGTGCAATGGAAAGGTGCTTAACCTCGTCGGGCCTTGTTGCCTCACCTGAGGAGGCTACAACAGATGGTCTTTTCTGACCTAATTCTATACTGACCTGCATTCTATGACACTACCTTAAGTAACAAGCCTTTACATTAAAAACAAACAAATAAATAACAACAACAAATGCTTCTAATCATCCCTGCAAACCGTAACTTAATCACAATGGCTTTTGGGAAAAACAGTGCAGTAGGAAAAAAAAGAACTTCTGAGTGTCAAAAGGGTGCCAAAATATTAATGGCCTTTGAAAGATTTCTAGTTACTGATAGGAGATTCTGGAGATAAATATTTCCTCGAGAGAAACAGACATCCTTCAAGCATTTTCAGCAACCTGAGCTTGGATATTCAGGAGCAGTCTAGTTTTTAAAAGAATAAAACACCAAAACAACTAAAAGTTATTTTGAGTAATAAATAAGTCCTATCTGAGGATAAGTGGAAAGGGTGAAGTTAATGCTTGTAGGATAAATTCCTAAGATGTTAAACATTCCCCAGCACAACAAAGACTTTCGGCTTTATAAGAAAAAAAAAAACTTCATTTCAAAAATAAATCTGAGCTCCTGGAAAATATAAGTAAACACTATTTATCACACACAGCTACAAGTTCCTACCATTAGATAAGAGTGTGAATTTGCAATGAACAGATACAAATGAACAGTTATGCACTTAGTGACCCAGAACTGACCTAAACAACAAGGTGTGAGATCTAAGCCTATTTATAACTAACACACATAGGCACACAACCCCAAAGAAATGGCTGTAACATCTTAGTGGGCTGGGTAGCAGCTTTATGGATCCATGCCAGGCAAGGCTATCTTTTGCAATTATATGAGCAGACCCCTGATTTAGCAACCCTTCCTATGGAACAAAACACGTTGAGGGAAATATATCTGTGGGTTGCTAATGATATGAGAATAAAATAAAGGGAAAAAAGTTTTTAAAGTGTAAAATATACTGTCTCCTAATTCAGGAAAAGGTTGTGAATTCCAAACACGCCCAAATGAGATTTCCTAAACAAAAACTAGTTTTAATAGTTAAGTAAGCTTTTTATTGAAATATATCTTAGATACAGAAAAGTATACAAATCGTAAGTGTACATCTTGCCAGATTTTTACAAATCATGTAACCAGTACTCAGACACTCAAATCAAGAAAAAGAACATTAACAAAACCTCAGAAGCCCACCTCATGTCTGTTTCTAGTTACAATTCCAACTTAAGTTCTTGAACTTCATATTAATAGAATTATATGTTAGGTAATCTTTTGGATCTGGTTTCCTTTGCTCAAGGTTATGTTGGATAGAATCAGCCATGTTGTTGCACGAAGTTGTAATTAATTTATTCTTATTATTTTATAGTATTTCATCATATGACTACATCATAATTTACTTATGCATTCTACTGTTAATGGACATTTGGGTTGTTTCCACTCTGATACCACCAACAGTAATTTGTGACTGTGTCTTCTGGTAAATATACGTGTGCATTTCTGTTGAGTACACATCTAGGAGTAGAACTGCTGAGTCATGGGGTATGCATATGTTCACCTTTAGCAGATACGTCAAACAGTTTTCTAACATGATGGTACCAATTCACACTCCTGCTAGCAGTAAATGAGATTTCCAGTTGCTCCATACTCTTACCAACACTTGATATTGTCTTTTTTCATTTTAGCTATTCTTAGCTATTCTAGTGAGCAGACAGTAGTAATGCACTGTAGTTTTAAATTTCATTTCTTTGAAGATTATTGACTTTGAGAACTCTGAAATAGGTTTATTGGCTATTTGAATATCATATTTGTGAAGTGTTTGTTCAAGTTTTTTTACCCATTCTCCTATTGGGGTGCCTACCTTTTTCTTATTGATTTGTAGACATTATTTATTTTAAGGTAATTTATAAGTTAATTTTGCACAGAATTTTTCTCCAGAGAGAAATCAGATTTCTCATTTTAACTCTATTTTTTTATATATTTGCTGGGATGCAGTTAGAAAAGGCATATGGTCTGCTCATATTCCCTGTGGGTTTCTCTGAAAAGAATACAAACAAGCAGATAAATCTGTTTACACAAAGGGTTGTCTTTGCAATATTATTATTAAACTATTCTTTTATTTTGAAGACACTATGGAAAATAAATAGTGAGACTCAGCTATTTGCTATTACTTGAAACATGACATATTTTTTCCAAGGGCAATTAAAGTTATGAATTCTGGGTATACCACTGGTCCACTCAGAAGCTATGCTAAAGAAAAGTATGTTTCAGGTGCCTTTTAGGCTGGGAGTCTGAGTACCTGGCTATGAACTACTGAGAGGAGGATATAAGACTCAAAATCTATTACACAGCCAATATGGGGGAATTAGTAACAGGGACATCTGTGAATTAATGCTATCTTATAAACAGGCCTTCAGTTGTAACTCACTGGCTTAAAAAATAATAATAAACTTTTTAAAACGAAAGAAAGAATTATTAACATCACAAATAAGGCATGGTGAATTCCATTTTTCTAAACAGAGTAAAATAAAAGTATTTTTGTGGATGAAATAACTTGATAAATATTTTCATCCTTTTCTCTAAAAGGATATCCCTAAGACACTTTCCCTAGCTGAGAATCTGAATAAAAAGTTTTGACCAGTGTCATTTCCCAAGACAAAGCTAACATGGATCAAGCCAAAATGTAATAGACTAAACAAAACCAAACCCCAGAGTCAGGTATAAAGGGAAGGAGGGAGAGAGGGAGGAAGGGAGGGAGGAAGGAAGGAGGGAGAGAAGAAGGGAGGGAAGGAGGGAGGGAGGGCAGATCTGACAAGAGAAACAAAAGTAAAAGGCCAAAGATAGGTTGGAGAAAATATTTGTAACAAATATAAAAAACAATGAATCCATCATGTCCTCACCTAGAAAGTTCATATAGATTAATATTAAAAATATCCATATCCAATAGAATAATTGGTCAGGACAAAAACATACAATTCCAAAAAGATGCAAGAATTATAATTACTGAATACAAACTTGAAAAATATATTACCAGAATCACAAAATGCAAGTTGAAATGGCACACTTTTATCAAATCAGCAAAGATAAAAATATTATATGCACATATATAAAAAAGTACATAAATAGCAGAAGAGAATTATTTTGGGAAAAAGATAACCCTCTTAAAATGAGTGTAAATTGTTAGAACCCTCTGAAAAGCAACTAAGTAATATGATAAGATTCTTCAAGTGTGTATACATTTACCTGATAATTCTGCTCCAGGGAATTTATCCTAAAGAAATAATCCTAAATACTACAAAAAGTTATAGGCATAAAATTGTCTACCTGCAGTGCTATTTACAATATGAAAAACTGGTAATATCTTCAATTTTTAAAAATTTGGAAGTGGTTGAGCAAAGTATGGCATACTTATTCAATGGAAATTAAGCAGACATTTAAATATGTTAACATTTTAACAGATACCAGGCCGTAAGATGGATAAATACTGTTATAATGTTAAGTGAAAAAGCTATTAAAATAATTATCTATCGTATATGTAAGTGTAAGTTTGTCTGTGTGTATATATGTATAACCCACTTCATCCTCCAAAAAAGCCCAAGCATAAAAAGACCTGGAAAGGAGTATACTAAAATGTTAGGGTTTTATTTGGTGTTGGAGCTGTGACTCCTCTTTGTCTACTGTGTTTCTACTATTCTATCATGAGGATGTATTGGGGAATCCAATAATAATGGGGAAAAATTAACAGTAAATAATCAAAAAGAGCAGAGAGGGTAGAAGTGGCATGCAGAGGCATTCTAAACTAGCCTGGTTTAAGGTAACACTTACTGTAAACTGCTCAATGTCTCTCTCTAGTCCCACATTTGGCAGATCAGGCATCATATGAGCCACAACTTTGAAACCAGAATCCTTGGCCAGGTGAAATGACTCACATACTGCCTTCACGGTGTGGCCCCTAAGGAAAGAAAATTCACCACCTGTTACACAAATAAATGGGGAACAAACTTAACACAAGGAACAGAAGAAAAACAATCTCTGAGACATGTAACAGTAGTTCCACAATGAAGAATAATATGGCTGGGGAAAAAGAAATCTCAGAAAGTCATTTTTATATCTCCAACCCTGAGAAGGCCTGGAAGTAAATAATTTTACTTCCAAGATATTTCTCAGAAATTCCCTTATGCAGCTACTCAAAGTTCTGACAGTAACTGACTGGAGTAACAAGAGTTAATGTATACTAAAATTATTTGGTTTAGCATCATCAGCCAAAACAAGTTTACTAATGTAAATATCTAAGTCTAAAACAAGAATAATAAGCTCAAATCTAAGCAGAAGCAGCATCTTGTTATGCTCTTTTCCTTTAAAAATCTTTTGAAATTATTTGGAGATAGAGAGAAAGGAAGAGTGACACCTATATACAAAATAGATTTCACTCTGGTGAGCTGGAGGGTCCTTAAAAAAGCGAGAAGAGAGAACGATTTAGTGACAAGGCAGAATCATTTGGGGCCAGCTGGATAATCATCTTAACATTCTAGTGCCACATCCAAGTAGGAAGCAAGCCCTACGAACCGTGTGGGAGCCGCCAGAGGAATAACTAAGCCCTGAAGCCCTATGTTAATCCCTGAACCACCAAGACGTTCCCATTCACCACAACAAAATCCTACAAACCATGGACTCCATCCCATTCTCCCTGGATGTTCTCAGTCATTTCCATGGTTTCAATTTCTAATCTCTTTTTGCTAATGACTTCCCAGTTTATATGACCAGGCTAGGCCTCTCTCCTGACACCACTCCCAAATATCCAATACCCTAAAATTGCATTGCACTATAGTCTGTAGGCACGTGTGGTTATTCAAGTTTATATTTAAATTAATTAAAATGAACAATAAAGTTCTGAGTTGTGCTAACATATTGGACAGTGCAGGTATAGAACTTTTCAGTCATTGCAGAACATTCTGTTGGACAGCTTTGCTCTAAAGCAAACCGTCAACTGGTTGTTCCACAAGTATCTAAAACTCAGTATATCCAAAATGAAACTCATCTTCCCTCTAAGCCTCCTCCATTTTCCATTCTCTCTTATCCTCATTTCTACTAAGTCACCAAACACGGTCATTCATTTCTTTTCAGGACATCATGTCTTGTTTAAATTATTGCAACTGCCTCTTAACTGGTCTTCCTTCTAGCTTGCTCTTCTTGATCCATTCCCACACTGTGATCCCCATAAAGTGACCTTTCTAAAACGCAGATATGCTCATATCACAACTTAGCTTACAGCTTGTCCTTGGATTAAAGCCCACATTCCCTGAGCTGACTTCTAGGGCTCCTCATAATTTGGCCCCTCTGTTTACCTTTTCAGCCTTACCTCCTACCACTCTTCTACCTCACATTCTGTACTCTCATCAAACTTAACTACTTCGAATTCCCTCAATGTGCCATGTGCTCCCATCTTTAGGAGTTTGCTTATACTCTTCTTTCTTCCTGAAACAATCTTCCTCTTCCCCTCCTGACTAACTCAATTCTTCCTGTAAGTCTCAGCTTAGATGTCATTTTCTTCAGAAAGCTTTCCTGACCTTCAAGAGACTCTTTCCATCTCCACAGGTACCTCTCTAGCACAGCCCTTGATTACTGCAGCAGTCCAAGCAGTGTTCCTTGGTTCAAATTTTCCCATACATGAATGCACTCAATTCAGGTTAATCTTTCTCAAACCTGATATCCATCAGATTCTTCCCTGTGCTCAAAAATATTCAATAGACCTCTATTACCTAAAGGAAAGATTCCACCCTCCTTAACCTGGCATTCTTCTTGGTTGTTTCTAAGATGTTGACCAGTGTCTGTTTCCCTAGTTCCTCTTTACTTCCTTCTCCTAGTACAACCCCCATCATGTCTACCCAAACCCTATTAAAATAAAATAGACATTAATGCCCAACTCAACACATACCTACTCGATGAGGCCGGCCTTTACCATTCTAGGTGAATGAATTCTGCCACCTAATGAACTGCTGAAATCTCTTATTTTTCACTAATTTACCAATTAATCATAAATTTCCTTAAACAGCTAAATCTTTCATGTGTATCTTTTCTCCTCAACTCAACGATATATTTCTAGAGGAAAGAGAACTTCATATGGCTCTATTGACCTTTCTTTCTTTCCTCACACTCTTAAATTTCTCAAGTTTATACTCACTGCCTAAGCAACACTTCTCTTTCCCTAAGCAAACTTCCTCGCCAATTAGCATCTGCTTCATTAAAACCAATCTCTTAAATTTCATCCTGACTTCCTTCTTGTTCAAACCCTTTTCTTTGCTCCCATTCTCCTTAGTCTTCTCTCCTGCTTTAAACTACTGACCTTGAGTCCTGCCTCCTGTTTTTCATATGGGAAAGGCTGTTAATGACAAGAATAGGAAGAGATATGAGCATGTTTATAGGCTACTGGAAAAGGGCCAGTAGAGAATGACTAAAACTCAAGGAAAGAGGGGATGGAACTAACAGGATAGGTAGAAGAATGACTCTGAAAAGGAGGAATACTGATACCTCTTTCTCTGAGACTCACAAGAAAGGGAAAGGATGGGTATGAACGTAGATAAAATTGGTGGGAGTAGAAGAAGGCTTATGCTTGCCTTCATTTGCCATCATCTTACCTGTTGGTATCTCTGGCCACATCTTCATAGACACTCTGCACCCCAATCTCCAGCCTTGTGCAGCCATAGGTCAACATGTCACTTAAATGCCGCTTCATGCAATAATCTGGTCTGGTCTCAATAGTAATTCCGATACACTTTGTGAGGCTTCTCTCAGAATACCTGTAGAGCAAAGCTAAAAGTAAACAATCTGCTACAGCTTTCAGACATTTGCTCCCATTTAAAGGATTATCTTCTCTTAGTCCTCCCAGTACAAGACAGTGGTTAAGATCACGGCCCTGGAGCCAGACTGTGTGAGTTCAAATCCTGGCTATGCTATTTCCTAAGTATACAAACAGGAATGCTATTAACCTCCCTGTGCTTCGATTTCTTTATCTGCAAATTGAAGGTAACAGTACCTATACCTCATAGGACTGACGTGACTGAACTAGTAAACACTACAGTAATGTTATCATCATCATCATCATTATTATTCTCCTGCAGTATGCTGCAACCATAATCTCTTTGAAAGCAGTGATTTCAACTGTGAAAATCCTATTTTTCAATTCCTAGCAACAATTTTTCACATAAGTGGAAACCATCTGCATTATTTATTTCCCATTCCATATTTTAGAGTCATGTTAAATAAAAGAAAAAGAAGGGGAGATGGTATGTATAATGATCATAGGAATAATTTAGATAAAATGTCTTCTACATACACAAACGTCTTTCTGCCAAGCCTATTAATTTTAGCAATCATTTACAAAATTAGGAATCATTTTTCTCTTTCACTAAAACTAGGTTATCAGAGTAGTGAGTACCACTTTAGAGTCAAGCTGTTTGAATCTTGATGCCTTAAGGCCGGCCAAAAATCCAGAGAAGTAAAGATGACTTGCTGAGGGGGCTGCTGATGTGAGAGGATAGGAAATAATGTTTCTAGAGGCCATTGTGGCCAAGCACTGTGCTATACACTCCATACATACTGAATGCTCCCATCAGCTCCATGAAGCACGTCTCATTATCTCCATTTTACAGATGAAGGAACTGATGTTCAAAGAGATTAAATACTTTGTCCAAGGGTACAGATCTCATAAAATCCAAGGCAGGATTTCAAGTTGGGTCCATCTGATGTCAAAATCCTTGCTCTGTACTTCATTTTGTCACACTGCTTAGACAATTCAGCATGGGACATCATATTTCTCTCCTTTCCAACTTCTGTAACATCCTAGAACCCAACAATTCTTCTCGGTGCATCCTTCCACAACTTTATCAGTTCTTTGGGGAGGGTGAGGGAGGGAAGCCTTTTTTTGCCATTTAATTTCCTTCTTTCCAAAGAAGTTCATAGCTCTTTCTTGAAAAGTAAAAATCATAAAATTTCCATAGTTTCGTAACAACTCCTTTAGGTTCATGCCTTCATTCATTGTCCATAAAAACTGACTTATTTAATGTTAATGCTAATAATAATTATTCAGAAAGTTAAGAATCACTGAACTGGAGGACTAATTCTGAAGTCTTTTATTTTAGACATTCAAACTCTTTTGCGCTATGTATTACTATATTCCATAAGATTATATACAGGATTACCTAAGCCAACAAGACTAAAAGCAAATAACTAGTCCAAAGTTACTAAAAGATGAATCTTAAGACAGAAAAAGAGCTCAGATCTTATCAAATCTTGGCTAAGACAGATACTAAATGATTTGGCCTCTCTGAAACAATCGAATCAGCAAGTCCCACACCTCTCAAATAGGTGGTACCAAGGCATGCATAATGCCATATGATAAACATAACTTACCTTCTTCAAATATCAATTATTGTGTTTGGGGAAAACCACTATTTTTTAAATTAAAACAAACACTCACAGGGGCCGGCCTGGTGGCGTAATGGTTAAGTTCACGGGCTCCGCTTTGGTGGCCCAGGGTTCACAGGTTCGGATCCCAGGCGTGGACCTACGGTCTGCTTATCAAGCCATGCTGTGGTGGCGTCCCATTTAAAGTAGAGGATGATGGGCAAGATGTTAGCCCAGGGCCAATCTTCCTCAGCAAAAAAGAGGAGGATTGGCAACAGATGATAGCTCAGGGCTAATCTTCCTCAAAAACAACAACAACAACAAAAAAACCATTCATACATTATGGAGAAAGCAAATTACATGAAGGTTAATTAAAAAAACAAAAAGCAGGAAACTCTAAATGAGTACATTTAAGAAAGTGAGAACAGGGGGCCGGCCCCGTGGTGTAGCGGTTAAGCGCGAGTGCTCCGCTGTTGGCAGCCCGGGTTTGGAGCCGGGCGCGTACCAATGCACCGCTTATCAGGCCATACTGTGGTGGCGTCCCACATAAAAGTGGAGGAAGATGGGCACGCATGTTAGCTCAGGGCCAGTCTTCCTCGGCAAAAAAAGGAGGATTGGCATGGATGTTAGCTCAGGGCTGATCTTTCCCACAACAACAACAACAAAAAAAGAAAGTGAGAACATCTTAGAATCAGGCATTCCAAAATTGTATCAGAAACCTCCCTATTAATTGATATTTTTATAAAGCCTACAGTATTTCTTAAAAGGATGCCATTAAGTTAGCAAGCTCGGAAGCACAATAGTACCTTGCATCATTGGCAAAAAACTAGAGGGTAGGCAATTGCACAAATGGGAATTTGTCTGAAGGAAACAGAAAATTACTAGCTAATCTTTCTATTGCATAGATGATCAAAGGTCCAACCAAGACATATAGAGGAAGCTGCTTGCAAGGATGATAAGGTCTCTTCACAAGTAGTGAGAATATACTATAGGGGCAAACCATATTCTCAAACAATAATTTAACTACATTTCAAAAATGTCTTTCTTCTGACAGGAAAAGTCATTTCTATTTGGAGGAGCACAAATGGAGGAACAAAAAATAATTCAAGTTTTTAAAAGCCAATATTTTATATTTACAAAAGGCTTTTACCACTATCTTCTTTTCAGAATTGTATTTTCATCTGAAAAGGAATTAAGCAGAAATTCTTATCAAATTTGAATGACAAAAACAATGGAGTATCTTCCTAAAGAACAGAGTATAAGGTCATCTTTCCTATAAGATCACTGTACTCTTACTAGAATTTTTTTGTTAATGCTATACGTAGTCCTACATATCACTGAATCTTGCCTCTTCATTTAACAGAGATGTAAAGATATCAATATGATTGTTCTTTAACATGCAAATATGTGCATACAGGCTTTTAACTAATCTAAACAAAATATCTGAGCTGACAGTTTATGTCCTGCTATAATCCTCCAAATCATTTAGATAGCCATGCAATAGTACGGCTCTCCTTTAGTACCTAGTTTGACTCCCATATCTTTCAGGAGGGTCGTAGACTTCTTAAGTTCTTGGGCATCTAGGAAATGTACCAAACATTTTCCAACCCTGCTCATAAGCTAATAAGAAGCAAAGTTAGGACTTGTACCCAGGTGTTCTGATTCCAATTCCAATGCTCTTTTTGTAGTATGACAAAGTCATCTTAAACAAGGCTGAACCCCACCAGTGTGGGGTTATGTTGAATCTGACACTTTTTTGTATGCCGTAGGAGTGGCACCAACTATAAAAGATGCTAATATTCTCTGTAAAGCATAACTTAAGCCAATAACTTATGTTGACAGCGTTTTTTTTACAAGGGAGGGAGGATGAGACAATAACCTGGGAATTCAAAAGCAAAAAAACCCAACTGCCACCCAGCCTTCAAAACAAAGCTCAAATACAGTTCTCTTCCCATGACATCTTCCCAATGCCTCTTAGTAACTCTGTGCTCCCATTCCCAAAGTACCTTGCCCATACTATGAATAGAGATCTTCCTCAACTTCGATGCAGTTACCTGCCAATAAACCCATCGTAAGTTGAAAAAACCATAAGTTGAAAATGTATTTATAGACATGCGCCGCATAACGACATTTTGGTTAATGGTGAACTGCATATACGATGGTGGTCTCCTAAGATTAGTACCACATAGCCTAGGTATGTAGTAGGCTATATCATCTAGGTTTGTTTAAGCACAATCTATGATGTTCACACGAGGACAAAATCACCTAACGATGCATTTCTCAAAATGAATCCCCATCGTTATTTGACACATGACTGTAATACACCTAATTATTAAACATCACAGCTTAGCCTAGCCTACCTTAAAGGTGCTCAGAACACTTACATTAGCCTACTGTTGGGCAAAATCATCTAACACAAAGCCTATTTTATAACAAAGTGCTGAATATCTCACGTAATTTACTGAATACTGTAGTGAAAGTGGCAAACAGAATGGCTGTCTGGGTACAGAACGGTTCTAAGTGTATCAGCTGTTCACCCTGTGGTCGTGTGGCTGACTGAGAGCTGCGGCTCAACGCCAGCGCCCGCATCACAAGAGAGGACAGTATCGCCTATCACTAGCCCAGGAAAAGATGAAAATTCAAAATTCGAAGTATAGTTTCTATTGAATGCGTATTGCTTTACCCTATTGTAGAGTCGAAAAATCATAAGTCAAACCATCGTAAGTTGGGGACTGTCTGTAGAGTTCTCCTTATTATTTGCGGATATGTCTAGCTAGACAGGAAGTTCCTGGAAGGCAGTAGGCTTGAATATGTTTAGAGGTAAGGGTTTCAGCACTAAAAACTCTCCTTCAATATAAAAAAATACAAATATGAAGAATAAATAAATGAATTAGGCATAACTGAGGACAGAAGAGGTCTCTCTTCATTCCACAGTAGCCTCTAGATAATTCTACTGGTTATCTTTTCTCTTGCAGTCAACCCTAGAAGGTGCCTAGCACTAGGCCAGGTATTTTACAGAAAGCAAAAATACAACAGTTCTTATCCCAGAGATGCTTAACAACCTAGCTGCAGGTATAAGACACACAGATAAAACCAAGAACCACGTAAGAACAAAGAGCTAGAAGTGGCAGGAATATAAATGAATACAGGTTATTTCTTGGGAAGCATGCTTTTAATTTCTAGAAGAAAGTGACCTATAAAAGTTATATCTATTATTATTTACTGTCTCCTTGCACCTAAGGGCCCCAACCATGGGGACACTGAAGGAGGACAGCATACTGATGTTAAAATTTCTTTATTATCTTCTGTAAACTGTTTTTTGATTCACTCCCAGAAAGCTGTGGCATCAAAGAACACTTCTCATTACTATTAACCTGCTGCAGTCCTCTTTTAAAATTTCTGTTATTAATGAAGTTGGATGTGCCTTACTTTAGGTCTTGCAGGAAAGAAATCTCACTAGAGCTCTAAACTCAGAAAGGCTTATGGAAACTTTCCTACATGGACACCCCTCTACCTCAAACTCAATCTGCTCAAACCAAACTTCAAAGTAAATAATAATAGTACATAGATGAAATCTTAATTTTCATTAGTCATGATGTACAAACTCTCTTCTGCATTGACAGTCCCAAATGAGTATGCAGAATTTAAAAACTTCTTTGGACAGCCAAAGACTTATGTGAATTGCCAAATAACATCTGGGGTTATTGGTGTAATTCCTCAGTATCAGCACCACAGAACACATTCTTTTTTTGGCTATGGTCATATCTGGAAAATATCTCAATAAAATTTCATGTTCTGTACAATGTTGTGCTAGTGATATTCTAGACATAAGAATGATTGCATTGGATGTTGGTTTGTTTGAGGATTTAAAAATAACTTTTTCTGGGCTGGCCCCATGGCTTAGCGGTTAAATGCGCGCACTCCGCTGCTGGTGGCCCGGGTTCGGATCCCGTCGCGCACCGACGCACCGCTTCTCTGGCCATGCTGAGGCCCCATCCCACGTGCAGCAACTAGAAGGATGTGCAACTATGACATACAACTATCTACTGGGGTTTTGGGGGAAAAAAATTAAAAAATAAAAATAAATAAATAAATAAATAAAAATAACTTTTTCCTTTTTTTTTTTTTTTGAGATGGTGGTCAAGTTTGCTTCCTGGATATTGGTAGTTATGTCAAAAGAGTCTACAAAATAATAAGGTTCTGCTCAACACAAACTGAGGAAACGGAGAGGAACAGAATTATGATTTTTAAATGAGTACTACCTATAAAAAACTAACCTGGTAACATTGTAGCTTAGAGACTAATCAGGGACTCTTGCTCCCTAGCATGCTAGTTGACAAAGTTTAAGGTATACAAAAACAACTCATAACATTTGATTCCTTCAATAGCTGACAAGAATGTTATCATTTTATACTCCTAGTCAGATAGCTGAAGAACCAACAGCAATGCACTATTAATAGAAAAAAATTACAGTTATTACACATTCTTTTAATATTATATTTACATTCTAATTTAAGGGCTATATACATAAATGTATTATAGAAAAGTTGTCACTGTCAGAAAGTGACTGCTAGATGAAAAATAACTAGCAAATAGATCTTTCAGATAAAAATTCTCATTCCAATAGAAATCTTAACCACAGAATGTCACAGAAAGAAGTAATTTCAGAGATAATCTAGTTCCACCTACTCATTTTTATAGATGAGGAAACTAAAACATAGAACAAGTAAGTGGCTTAAACCAGGTAATAATGTAAGATAACAACAGAAATAAGTCTGCAACCTAAGTCTCCCGATTCTTAATGCAAAGTTCTTTCCATTGCATTCACTTAACAATATTTACTAAGTACCTTCTAACCTTAAGGTGCTAGATATGAGGATCCTCCCTCTTAAGAAGATAATCCCTATTTGTGCTAGATAAGGGGATACTCCCTCTTAAGAAGATAATCCCTATTAAAAAATATAGAAAAAAATGCATTATACAGAATTAAACAATAACAGTATTCATTAAAACTATTATTCTTGGCTACCGAAAACCAAAGTGAGGGGGTGACTAAACTGATATATGCAAATACAATCATATCAATAATTACATTAAATGTTAGATTAAACATTCCAATTAAAAGGCAGACATTGTAAAAACGGATTAAAAAAACAAGACCCAACTACTGCAGACTGCTGTCTACAAGAAATCCACTTTCAATATAGAGACACATATGGGTAGAAAGTAAATGGATGGAAAAAGATAATACACAGGGCAAACAGTAAGCACACGAAGGCTGTAATGGCTAAATCAACATCAAATAAAGGAAACTTCAAGCCCAGGGATAAAGGACATTTCATAACAATAAAAAGGTAATTTCATAATGATAAAAAGCTCATACACAGGGCCAGCCCAGTGGCACAGCAGTTAAGTGCACACGCTCCACTTCGGTGGCCTGGGGTTCGCAGGTTTGGATCCCAGGTGTGCACTGACGCACTGCCTGTCAAGCCACGCTGTGGTGGCGTCCCATATAAAGTAGAGGAAGATGGGCACGGATGTTAGCCCAGGGTCAATCTTCCTCAGCAAAAAGAGGAGGATTGGCATCAGATGTTAGCTCAGGGCTAATCTTCTTTATCAAAAAAAAAAAAGCTCATACATCAGGAAAACATACCAATCATAAATGTGTATGCATTTAATAACAGGTCTTCAAAATAAATGAAGTAAAAACTAATATAAATAAAGGGAGAAATAGATAATTATTCTATTATAGTTGGAGATTTTAGTATCCCTCTTTCTTAGCAACTGATAGAACCAAAGAAAAAACCCCAAAAACAAAGACAAAGACCATCTGAACAACACTATCAATCAATCTTGATTTAACAGATATAACATTACATCCAGTAATTGCAGAATACACATTCTTTCAAATATACATAGTATGTTCACCAATAGAGACTGTATACGCCAGCCCAGAAAATAAGTCACAATAAAAAAAACTTTAAAAAACGGAAATCGTATGGAATAGGCCCTCTCTGACCAAAATGAAATTAAATTAGAAATCAACAACAATATGATATCAAGAAAAACTCCATATTTTTGGAAATTTGGAGATTAACCCATTTCTGTATAATCCATGGGTCAAAATATAAAAGATTTTAGGAAATATTTTGAATTGAATAATAATTAAAATACAACATATCAAAACTTGTGGGATTCAGCTAAAACAGTGCTTAGAGGAAAACTTAAAGCTTTAAATACTTAACAGTAGAACAAAAAAAGGTCTATAATCATGGCCAAGCTTCTATACTATACTTAAGTCACAGAAAAAGAAGAGCAAAGTAAACTCAAAGAAAGCAGAAGATAATAACAAAAGTAAAAGCAGAAATCAATGAAGTAGAGGACATAACACCAACAAAGTTGATAAACTTCTTTTTGTTTTTTTTGTGCAGAAGATCAGCCCTGAGCTAACATCCACGCCAATCTTCCTGTTTTTTTTTTGCTGAGGAAGACTGGCCCTGGGCTAACATCCATGCCCATCTTCCTCCACTTTATACGGGACACGACCACAGCATGGCCTGGCAAGCGGTGCATCAGTGCGTGCCCGGGATCCGAACCCGGGCCGTCAGCAGTAGAGCGCACGTATTTAACAGCTACACCATGGGGCCAGCCCCTGATAAACTTCTAACTAGACTAATCAAGGAAAAAAGAGAACACAGATGATCAATATCAGGATTGAAAGAAGGGTGATCATTAACATCCTACTGACATTAAAAGCCTAATAAGGGAATATTATGAACACCTTAATACCAAAAAGTTTGACAACTTGGATGAAATAGACAAATTCCTTGAAAAATGTAACATCAAAATGGACACAGATGAAACAGAAAATCTCAATATCCCTTATCTATTAAAGGAATTGAATTAATCACCTAAAACACTCCCATAAAGAAAACCCCAGGCTTGAACAGGTTTACTGGTGAGTTTTAGCAAACACTTATGGAAGAAATAACATTCATCTTACACGAACTCTTTCAGAGAACAGAGGAGGAAGCACTTCCTAACTTGTTTTATGAGGCCAGCATAACACTAACACCAAAACCTGACAAAGAAATTACAAAAAAGGAAATTAAAGATCACTACCCCTCACAAACATATATACAAAACCCTCCATAAACCCTCCATTAACAAGTTGAATCCAGTGATATATAAAAAGGATAATACATTATGACCATATTGGGTTTATTCTAGGAATGCAAAGTTAGTTTAACACTAAAAAATCAAAGTAACCTATATTATCAGAATAAAGGAAGAAAATCATGTGATGATTTAAATAGATGCAGAGAAATCATTAGACAAATGAGTTAATGATAAAACCTGTCAGCAAACTTCTTCAATCTAATAAAGGTATCTACAAAAAACCCCATAAGCAACATCGTGCTTAATATTGAAATATTAAATGTTTTCCCTATATTATTGGGAATAACATAAAGAGGCCCACTCTCACCACGTCTATTTAACACTGTACCGAACGTCCTAGCTATTGCAATGAGGCAAGAAAAAGAGAAGCATGCAAAATCCAAAAGGAAAAATTAAAACTCATTGTATTTGCAAATTACATGATTGTTTAGGAAGAAAATCCTAGCAGATTTAAAAAAACAGCTTTTAAAACTAAGTAATGAATTTAGTAAGGTCATACAATATAAGGTGAATATACAAAAATCAACTGTGTATCTAGATACTAGCTGCAAACAACTTGAAAATAAATTTTTTTTAATTTCATTTACTATAGCATTAACAAACAAAAATATTTTGAAATAAATTTAATAAAAGGCCTACAAAATCTCCACACTAAGGACTGCTAAGAGAAATTAAAGAAGACCTAAGTAAATGAGGAGATATATGTTCACGGACTGAAAGACTCAATATTGTTAAATTATCGATTTTCTCCAAATTGTTCTAAATCCCAACCCCATCATACTTTTTTTTTTTTTGAGGACGATTGGCCTTGAGCTAACATCTGTTGCCAGTCTTCCTCCTTTTTTCCTCCCCAAAACTCCAGTAGATACTTGTATGTCATAGTTGTACATCCTTCTAGTTGCTCTGTGTGGGACGCTGCCTCATGGCTTGATGAGCAGTGCGTAGGTTCGCACCCAGGATCCGAACTGGAGAACCCCAGGCTGCTGAAGCAGAAGACGCAAACCTGACCACTACACAACCGGGCCGGCCCCCATCACATTTTTTAGGAGAAATTTACAAGCTGATTCTAAACTTTATATAGAAATGCAAAGGACCTAGAATATCCAAAGCAATTCTGAAAAACAATGACAAGGTTAGAAGACTGACACAACTTGATTTCAACATATACTATAAAGCTACAGTAATCAAGACAGTGTTGTACTAGCATAAGGATTGAAAAATAGATCAATGGAACAGAAGAGAGCCCAGTCCCACATTTATATAGTCAACTGATCTTTGACAAAGGTGCCAATACAATCTAAATGGGAAAGGGAAGTTTTTAAACAAGTAATTTTGAAATGATTAGATATCTATATGGGAAAAAAGAAACCTCGACTTCTACCTCACACTACTGAAAACACTCATTCAAGATGAATCCTAAGACTAAATATGAAAGCTAAATATAAAAGCTAAAACTATAACTAGAAGAAAATAAAGGAGAACATCTTCGTGCCTTGGGAATAGGCAAAGGTTTATTAGAGACAATACAAAAAGCAGTAACTACGAAACAAAAAAACTGTTAAACTAGACTTGATCAAAATAAAAAACTTCTGCTCAAAGATATCATTAACATAATGAATAGTCAAGCCACAGACTGGGTTTTCGTATTTGCCAAATATAAATCTAACAAAGGACTGGTATCCAGGATATATAACAGTCAAATAAAAAATGGGCAAAAGATTTTAACAGACACTTCACAAAGGAAATATATACAGAAAGGATAAGCACATAATAAAGTGTTCAACATCATTAGTCATCAGGAAAATGCAAATTAAAACCACAACAAGATACCATTACACACCCACTAGAATGGCTAAAATTAAAAAGACTGACAACACCATATGTTGGTGAGGATGTGGAACAACTGAACGCTCATACATTACTGGTGAGAGTACAAATGGTACAACTACTTTGAAAATATGCCTGGCTATTATAAAACTAAACACATGATGTAGCAATTCTACTTCCAGTTATTACCCAAGAGAAATAAATACATATAGTCACAAAAAGACTTGTACAAGTATGTTCATCGAAGTTTTATCATAATAGCCACACACTAGAAACAGCCCTGGTGTCCATCAAGAGAACAGATAAACAAACTGTGGTCTACGTGCACAATGGAACACTACTCAGCATTAAAAAGGTAACAACTACTGAAATACCCAACAACATTGATGACTCTCAAAATGTGCTCAGTGATAGAAGCCTTACACAAAAGATGAACCATACATGCTACATGGTTCCATTTATATGAAGTTGTAGCATAGGCGAAACTAATCTACGGAAGGGAGTAAAATGAGAACACCAGCTGCCTCTGGGAGGTGCAGGTGAGGATTTACTGGGAAGGGGCATGAGAAAACTCTCTGGGATGATGGTAACGTTCTATATCCTAATCGGGCTTTATTGCACAGGTATATGCATTTGTTAGAACTCATCAAATGATACTCGCAAGATGTGTGCATTTCTTTGTATGTAAACTTACTTCAAAAGAAAACACCACAAACAGTAAACTAGTTAATGAATGATGTGCATGATGACACATTTGGGGAGAAGTATACTGAAGTCTGCAACTTTGAAATGCATCAAAAAAAAAAAGAGGGATGGATGGATAGAGGAATGGATAGTTGGATAAGTATGTGATAAAGCAAGTACTCTAGAATCTAGGTGACAAGAATGTAGTGCTCACTGGAAAATTCTTTCAATTTTTGTTTGTTTGAAATAAAATGTTGGAAGAAAAACAACTAATATCTCTTTAGATAACTAGGTTGGACTGACAATGTTAAGGATCCTGGTTACCACCTATGAAAATCTGGTTGACCACGGGAGGAAGTAAAAGTGGTCAATATATAACGTGAGGGGTGGGGAGTATTAGAGCCGAAGCCCAGAAATGCGGGAGGTTCTGAGGCCTGCCAGAAATAAGGTCCAGGGCAGCAAAACAGGAGATAGTCACTTTCAGGTCTTCTTAGGTTGCTTTTGTTTTTTTTATAACTCTGCAAGTCTATGAAACTGACTTCTGGGCCTGGTACCCAGCATTACCTAGCACTCTAGCTTTCCCAAGACACATAAGGACTCGGTTGAAGGATTTCAAGTCACTGATGGGGGGAAAAAAGAGGGAGGAACGGAAATGAATTAAAAATTCCACAGGGAGAAGGTATGACTCACCCACTTCTTGATGGGTAACTACCCTTTTAAATTGCATCTTATGAAAACAGCCAAGGAGCATTAAAGATTGAATGTAAAACTGCTTCTGGGCAAGGCTGATTAAAAAAATAAAACTATTTTAAAAGGTTGTTCTGAGTTATTTGGCAACATTTGCATTCTGGTGAATGGGTGACTCAGATCCCATTGCCGGTCCTTTTCATCTCCAGAGCTATGATTTTTAGAGGATGACAGTCACCAGTAATTGTTGCTCTCTGGAGACTACTGCAGAGTCTCAGTCTAGCTGATAATAATGAGTGATTATCACTTTGCTTGATTTAATGAGCCTTCACAGAAACCATACCTGCTTTGTCCTTGAACTCTCTGTTCAATCAGCTTTCTAATTTTTCCATCTGCAAGGATATAATATACTGCTTGCTACTAACTTGCCATAAATAATAACCAGGTTCACCTTGTTAGGGCTTTTCCTTACTCTGACTCTTAATCTTTTAAGAAAGAAGCAAAACTTTAATCAGGTTAGACACACGCGCAAAGCAGGGACACTCAAGCTGATGGTAGAACTTGACCTTAATTTGAACAAACACTTTTAATCTTAAACATTGTTGACTCCTCCGTCACAATATGTAATTTTTAACTTCATTTAAAATTAACCTTTAAAAAAAAACTCTGCTAAGCTAATGAAAGTCAGTATTACATCTGTGTAGTTGTACTAATATCAGCTACTAGTAAAATAAACACGCAGTTCATCACCTTATATCTGAGAGAGGTGGGCCACACAGGTAACCCAACCAGTTTTCACAAATACCCTCTGTGCAAGATAAAACAGAGGGCAGAAGGTAAATATCTCATCCAAAACTTTTGAGAAAAACATGTTATGTCCACAACACAGTATCTCTGGGCTGCTCTTTATTTCACAAAGACGTTAACACTTGACAATAGTTTTCTATGTCTCTAGTCTACGGTACAAACCAGACTACTATTTCTTCAAATTAAACAAAGTTTCCCTAAAACACAAATACCAGAGTTGTCAGTAAAAATTTATCTCAACAAAGCACACGAGATGCCACAAATCGCCTTTTTCTAGGTTATCTCATAAAAGTATAGAGATCAGGAAAAAAGAGAAAAACATGTCAAGTGTGGGTTGGCAGGATTCAGTGTAACATTTATGGATGGTTTTATGGCTCCCAGATTACACTTTTATTACTTCCCAAGAACCACTCATGAGATTTGTTGCAACGAAGGCTCAAATCATATACACATTTTTATTTGAAAGCAAAGTGTTTGTTGCCCTCTTGAGGTAAATTCAAGAACAGAAACTAAACAATGCTGGCTTTGCTTAGTCCATTACAGAAAGAGGCTTTCTTCTCCAAAAGGGTTTTCCTACAAACATTTTGTAATCTGAAGCTAGCTAGTTGTAATATCAAACTCCATTTTCACCCCAACAACAGACAACTTATAAACACCTTTAGGCACTAGAATATTCTGCAAAAATAAAGCTAAAACTTCACATTAAAAACAAAACAAAATTATTAAAGTTTCAATTGATAAAAATGTCAAACTAGCTGCACCCTAAAAATTCATTATGCAGATCTTCAGCTGGCCTAGCTCAAATGACCCAGGGGACCCAAACTGCAGACTGTGAAAAGCTTTGTGGCAAACTTTTATGGGGGCTGGAGGTGATAAGTGAATTAATACTTATCACAACGCCCAGTACACTGTATACAGAGTAAATGTAAACATCCTCCTTTACCCCCGTTTCCCATGTTCCTTCCTTCTTAGCTCTAATGCCTATGATGATCATCATTCTACTACCTCTTCTATGTATTTATACTTATATGTGCATGCACACAAAAACTATGGGATCATACTGTAAGACTTGCTCTAAGAATTGCTTTTGCATGTAGTATACCTTGGAGATGGGAAACTCTCCCATTAGGTGATCTTGTCTATTTGCTTTGCTATGAACACCACCTATGAGCTGACAATCCTCAATTTTGTATTGCCAGCCCAGATGTCTTTTGCATAGCCTACCTGACATCTCCACTTGAATGTATCCCAGGCATTTCAAACTTAACATATCCAAAGCAAAACTCTTGATTTTCTCCCACAAACCTAATCTTCCCTCTGTCTTTTCTATCTCAGTATATGGCACTACCCAGCAACCATTTCCTACAACCAAAACCTGGGTGTCATCCTTGATTTCTTCCTCTTTCTCATGCCCAACCCAATCCAAAGTCCTGTCAGTTGCAACAACAAAATACAGCCCTAATCCATCCTCTCTTCTCCATCATTACTGCCACCACCTTCATGTGAACTAGGATGGATACAACAGTCTTCTATCTGGTTTCCCACTTTCACTCTCTTATCCCTCTAATCCATTAGCCAGACAATAGTCAGAAAGACCTTCTTACTCATCAACCTGAATATGTCACTCTCTTGCTTAAAACCATTAATCTACTTCTTACTGCATTTCAAATAAAATGTTAACTCCTGAAAAGCATCCATAATCTGGCCCAAACCTAATTCTTCAAGCTCACCTCATAACATTCTCTCCCTTGTTCACTGGAATCTAGCCACATTGGCCTCCTCTCTGTTCCTAGAACACCCCAAGTTCTTCCCCATTTCATTGCCTTTGTCTTATTTATTCTGCTCTTGGCCTGACTAACTCCTCCTTATACTCCAGGTCTCAGCTTAAATATCACCACTTTGTCTAGAGAATAATTCTGTTTATTCTCTATCACAGTAGTCTGTCTATCCCCATCATTACACTTACTGTTTATCTGTTGAACTAGTAGAATGTAAGCACCACAGGGCAAGGACAACATCTGTCTGTTCACCACGCTGTGCCCAGTGCCTAGAGCAGTGCATAGTACCTGGTGGGCCCTTAATAAACATTCGGTAAATAAGAGGGAATAGTACCCTACACAAGAACTAGCTAGGTGTTCCTGAAACTTTTGAAAAAAAAAAAATTATTCTAAGACTTTCACTTCTTAAATCTTTGAACTATATATGAAACTTTAGTATTGTTGTTGCTAAAAATTGAAACATGAGGTATCAAAAGAATGCATAATTCTCTTCTGCTTTGCCAACTAGAATTTGGAATGAATAAATGATCTCCTTCATAAACAGAATTATTTAATAGTTATTAAATAGTAGTTATTAATAAATAACACTTTATTAAATAATAGTCACTTGTTTTGTTGATTTTATAGCAGCTAAATGTTTCAGATAAAGAGTACCTCCAGTGCTCTTTTTGGGTGGGCTGAAAACTCACCTAGCCCAATCAAAACTACAGCTGCGGTTTAGACCAGCCTAAGGCTGCAAAGATCTTCACAGCGATTTTGTAAATCACTCTTTCTCTGAGAATACTAATGTCAATGAACCACACTCACTTTTTTTAAAAAAGGATTATTTCAATGAAAATAATCCTTTCCCACAAAACAGAAGTAACTATAAGAACTAGTAATATACGAGATAATGGATGTTAACTAACTAAACTTTTTGTGGTAATCATTTCACGATATATATAAGTCAAATCATGATGCTGTATACCAAACTTATACAGTGCTGCATGTCAATTATATCTTAATAAAACCAGAAAAAAATGTATTTAACCTTACAAATCATCAAAAATATGAAAATAACAAAATTCCTCCCATCCCCAAAAAAGAACTAGGAAAGTAGATGTAGAGCAGAAGGAACTCTCACAGGCTGCTGCTGGGAGGATAACTGACAACCACTTTGGAGAGTGTGATAAAATTCTTACTTGACTGCCTCATAAATATTGTTGGAGGTATGTCCTGATAAGGCATCATGTAAATTTCGAATAAAATAGTCTCTGTATTCTTCTGGAAGGGCCATAAATGTTCCACCCATCACAATAAACTCCACTTTATCCACACTGTGACCAAGTTGTTTTAACTGAAAGACACAAATTCATCAGCATTAGAAAGATATAGTAAATTACTCTAAGAGGATATTGCAAATTTCGAATTTTAATTTGCAGTGTTTTAATCAGTATAGTTTAAAAATGAGAAGCAATTAAACATATTCAGCAATATTGTGGATTAAAAAACAGACTCCAGAATCTGAAAGAGAAAAAAATAATTATAGCTCAAATAACTGGGGAGAGTGAGAATTAAAAATAATAAACAAGCTTGACATCAATACCCGCAGAGTTAAGTAGTAATTTAAAAACCCACAGAATGTAAACTAGAAAGCAGTAAAGGCAAATATAACAATACAACATGTAACCTAATAAACAAATATTTATTGATCATGTATTTTATGCCAGACTTTGTGGTAAGCCTTGGAGACAAAGAAGATGACTATATGCAACACAATCAGGACTAGATGCAAATGGAAGAAAAATAACACTAGATTTGAAAGAAAACTTAAGAAAGCAGTTTTAAGTTAAAACTTTAAAGTTTTAAATCAATTGTGAAGATTCTGGGCACAGGTGGCACCTCAAGCTTACTTTCTGGAAAAAAAGAAAGGAAAATAAAAGTCTGATAAAATATGAAATATGATGTCTCCTATACTAGGGGACAGAATGGTACAGATCTTTCATTTTGTCAACTACAATAAGCCAAGATTCTAATTTTTAAAACTAGGTATTTAAATTTCTTGCCATATCTTAGGCTTGAGAAAAAATGGGTTAAGTGGATTACCAAATTATGAACCCAAATTAATGTACTATGTAAAGCATGTCTACACTCAACACGGACAAAAAGGAACATTTTTTTATACTTATTTCTGAAAATAGCAAGCAACAGTTTATACATGCATACATCTTTATGTATTACACATATTTATACATACATGTGCACATATACATGCCATGTATATGCATACACATGCAAATATATATATGTAAGGATGTGTATATATATATATATATCAACACTAAAAGAATACTCTATATCCATGGTTGTTTACAAGGGATACACAACAAAATCATCCTGGTAGCATTTTCAAAATATCTTGCCAGGACTCTAAACCAGACTTAATCAGAATGTCCAGAGGCAAAGACCTGGTGTTTTGCAAAAGTTACTCAGGTACTCTAGCACATTTATAGTTAAGAAAAGAATCGCTGCTCTATGGTTGTTTCTAAATCTTTTAGAACTCATGTTCCTTTTTGGTAAACATAAACATTCCACACTCTACTGAAACATGTTAAATGAATTAAATATCATGGCTAAAAAAGAAACAGAAGCAATGGTTTAGAATGTGCTTTTCTAAACTATGCAGGCTCCACCCAAGTGGGGTCCTCTCCTATAGCTGACAATCCTGATCCACATATGCTTGGGTGACAGTGAAGTGAAATTAGAACTGGCTGGTATTCACTAATAAGGCTAGTTAAATAAACCCAGAAGCAACTCACTGACTATGGTATGTACTACTTTCCATTTGAGATTTTGTAGTTGCCCTACCAGATGTTACTGTAAAAACTATAGAGAGCACTCACATTTTTTTAAATTGAACAAGTTTAAAATAAAATTGTAAAAAAGAACATCTGTATTAATGTTCAGACTTCTTGAACAGAGAAAGGCCATTTACACAGTACCTGTTTTTTTGTTTTTTTGGTTTTTTTTGTGAGGAAGATCAGCCCTGAGCTAACATCCATGCCAGTCCTCCTCTTTTTGCTGAGGAAGACTGGCCCTGAGCTAACATCTATTGCCAATCCTCCTCCTTTTTTTCCCCCGAAGCCCCAGTAGATAGTTGTACGTCATAGTTGCACATCCTTCTAGTTGCTGTACATGGGACACGGCCTCAGCATGGCCTGACAAGCGGTGCGCCGGTGCGCGCCCGGGATGCGAACCCGGGCCGCCAGAGCGGAGCGTGCGCACGTAACCGCTAAGCCACGGGGCCGGCCCCCACGGTACCTGTTTTTAATCAGTTATATTGAGGTATAATTTACATACAGTAAAATCTATTAACTTTAAATATATAATTGGATGAGTTCTGATAAATGTTTAGAGTTGTATAACCACCACCACAATCATAATATAGAACAATTCCACAACTCCCAAGACTTCCTTGTACTCCTTTGCAGTTATTTCCCTATTCCCACCCCCGTAAACCAGTCACAATAGTTATCTGGCTTATGGAAGCTAAAATGGAATCCATCTACCTATTATCTAAGAACTTCGACTTATCTAAGAACTTCGACATATCTACATTCCATAAATTTCATATCATAAATGACTTTCTACAAATTGAAAGACTTAGAGAATATGAAACCCTTAAAGAAAACAATACAGTCTCTCAAGGAAGTAGTGTTTTTGATCTTGCAAGGTATTGCAAAAGATCTCCCTCCCTCCACGGATATTAAAAACTTACAAAGCGAAAAAACACTCTTTCAGTTCTTATTTCAGGTTCAACTCAAATCAAACAATAATACCTCCTAACTAAGCATGAAAATCTAATTTAAAAATGCTTTTTAAAACCCACCTGTTCTATTCGGTGTCTTGTCTGTAGATAAGGGTCATATCTAGCACGGATAGCTCGCATGGAGGTTGGCTAAGAAAAAAAGACAAAAATATCCTGTTATGCCCACATTAAAGTAAAAATAAAAAGTAGTTTCAAAAGAGTTGTATTAAAAATAAAACTTTCTTGGGGCTGGCCCGGTGGTGTAGTGGTTAGGTTTACACACTGCTTTGGTGGCCTGGGGTTTGCACGTTCGGATCCTGGGCACAGATCTATGCACCACTTATCGAGCCATGCTGTGGCAGGCATCTCACATATAAAGTAGAGGAAGATGCACATGGATGTTAGTCCAGGGTCAATCTTCCTCAGCAGAAAGAGGAGGACTGGCAACAGATGTTAGCTCAGGGCTAATATTCCTCACACACAAAAAAAAAAATTGAAGAAATAAAAATTTTAAAAAATAAATAAATAAAATTTTCTTGTGCTCCTTTCTTCCTTTCTCTGTCTCGTCAGGGTTCAAAATAATGTCCTGAATAGCATCTGGCTAGTCTCCACCTCCACTGTCAGAAGTATTTCAACAGCAGGGCATCTCCTTGGATCATACTTAACCTTTGTGTAAACACTTACAGAATCTCCAGGGTCACCAAATTGTTATACTACTCACAGACATAGCTGTGCATACATATTTAAAAGAGTTATTTGTTAAACTAAACTTTAAACAAGGTCATTAAATACAACATAGTTTCTAATGGCTTAACAAAAAGACTTTATGCTATTATACAATGGAATATTCTACAGCCATGAAACAATATACTGATACAAAATGATCTCTAAGATATATTGTTAAATGAAAAAGGCAAAGTGCAAGGTTTTGATACACTAATATGTGTAAACAAGTATGATAAAGAATATATATGTGCTTATATATCCATGTAGCATTTTTAAAGGATGTATAAGGAAAGAGAGAATACTGATTGTTGGGGGCAGTGCTGGAGCAGCAAGGGGTGGCTAAGGGATGGGAATAAGAGGGAGCCTTTTCACTGAATAACTCCTTTTGTATTTTTAAAAATCTGAACTATGGAAAACAGGTAAAAAATGAAAAACCATATATAAGGAAAAGTCACCTGGTTTGCTGGCTGCTGACCTCTTCTGAGGAGGCTGACTGCTTCAAAAGCCTGCTCACGGTTCTCCTGCTTTCACTCTTGCCCCCACACTAATCCTTTCCCCACAGAGCCATCAAATGATCTTTTAAAAACTTAACTTGGATTATATCATTCCCCTGCTTTAAATCTTAATGGCTTCTCATGACACCTATAATAAAAGCCAAACTCCTTGCCCTGGCTTACAAACCCCTATGCCATCTGTCTCTCCAATCTCATTCTTCCCCTTACCCACTACGCTCCAGAACACCCCACCATCACTCCTACCACAGCTCCTTGGTCTAGCTATTCTCTCTGCTAGGAATGCTCTTTCCTGACACTCTTGAAATGTTCCTTCTTGTCATTCAGGACTCAGACAACCCCTTCCTAACCACCATGCCTAAAGTATCCACCCAGGTACTACACTTTACTTGATTTTACTTCTCCGCTTAGCATTTACTGGCATTCTTTTCTTGTTTGTTTCTTTATTGTCTATTTCCCATTATTAGAAGGTAAATTCCACAAAACCAGGGACCTTATCTGTTTTTTCACTGCTGCAGAGGCAGTACAATGTAGCAGTGAGGAGCACAGAATTCAAAACCTGGCTCTGTCACTTATTAGCGGTGTGTCTCTGGGCCGGCTGTTTAAGCCTTCTAGGCCTGTTTCCTTATCCATAAAACCAGGATAATAATAATGTCTACCTTCAAAATGCTGCTTTAAGGTTTAAATTCATAAATCACTTAGAATAGTATTTGACATATATTAATAATAAATGCTTACATAAGTATTTCTCCAGTGACCAGAACAATATATGTAGACACTCAGCAAATACGTGATGAAGGAACAACTTTTGTAATCAGGAAAAACACAAAAAATAAAAATTTTAAGAAAGCCAGTACTTATAAAAGCACACTATAGGTAAAGCATGATGTAACACTTCCTCAGGACAACCTCACATTACTTTACCTCATATCCAGTATAAGACTGGGTGGAATATTCAAAATCTGAATCAGGTCCACCAGGGCAGTATCTGCCAATGCAACAAAAGAATGAAGATGTCAGATACAAAACTTAGTTTAACAGTCAAGTTCAAGTATCTACAGTCTCCATAAAATCCTGATACCAAACAAGCTTCATTTTCAAATCCTAACAGAAAAGTCAATTTTTGCAGTATCTGCAAATAATATATTTTCTACTAACAAGTAAACAAGATAAACATACAAAGGAACTTTATTACAGTCATTTTCAGACTACTGCAGTCACTATTATTTTATAGGTTTAAGCTTTTAGGGGCTAATAACAGGACCCAAGTTGTCCTAAGTCTGGATTGATACTCACAGTGCTCTCTTGGTAACTATACTTTAGAAAATCTTTCTTCTGTTTAATCTTCCTACCTAGAACATGCGTATTCTTCTGCTAATTTTTTCATTTATCTAAATTTAAGAAGTTTAAAGGTTATTTATAAGGATAATTTTTCATTCTGATACTTTTCTGATCCAAATTCATTCTAAATTTCTGCTATTTGGAATGTAGACAGCTCATATTTTTATGTTTCATTTATCGAGTTAATAGAATGTTTACTGTTTTGAGTTCTATAACCTGTATTTTTTTTATTATATACTGTAACAAATTAAAATCTTTATATGATTCATTTTTTTTCTTTTTTTGGTGAGGAAGATTAGCCCTGAGCTAACATCCGTTGCCAGTCCTCCTCTTTTTTTGCTGAGGAAGACTGGCCCTGGGCTAACATCTGTGCCCATCTTCCTCTACTGTATATGGGACACTGCCACAGCATGGCTTGAGGCATGGTGTGTAGGTCTGCACCCAAGATCCAAACCCAAGGAGCCCGGGCCACCAAAGTGGAGCACGTGACCTTAACCACTACACTACTGGGCCCCTATATGATTCATTTTTAAAACACTGAAATATTCTATCAACAGTTGCTTGTTTCAAAGAACTAACTCATGAATCTATTAAATCAAAGTTGTAAATATTACCAGCATGCACCATCAAGGCTCTAGTGGACTTACTAGTTCAATTAAAATACCTACACATACACACATCTTATCAAAATTACCATACTTACACACATATATTTCCTGTAAAGCTGATGTGTGGACATCTGTGGGGTTTGCACATCACAGCCACAACAGCAATCTATAAAAGAAAGATTAACAAAAAAGTTATTACGGAATAATTAATACAAAATTCTGGAAAGTGGTTATCTCTCAGAAGGAGGGAGAGGAATGCAGAAAGTGGTACACAAGAGGCTTCAAAGGTATTCGTAATGTCATATTATTTAAGTTGAACAATGGGTATAAGGGTGATCTCTTTTCAATGTTATTAATCTTTAAAAATGTACATACACATTGTATATACTAGGCTGTATTATGTTTTACAATAAATTAAGTGCAAAATAAGGAATTGATAATTTTTAAAGTCACAGTAATTCTTATTCTCTTTTGCTCACTCTGATTTGTTTTACTAAAACAGCCTATAACAAAAAATTATGCAATTCTATAAAATTTTATCTAAACCTAACCTTTGTTAGGTTTAGATAAACCTAACTCAAACTGCTTATGGACACACTAGATCTCAACATTTAGAGCAGAGACTATCAAACCAGGAGCTAGACTTCACAGAGTGTATACAAAACATTCTCTATCAGAATGGGGTCTATCAGAGCCCAAGTGGGGTGAAAAGAGCATCTGCTTGAGAAGAGAGGTGATGGTGGAGACAGAATACTGGTTACATATAGGGGTGGTTGGTCAAATAAGGGTATACACTAAGGTGAATGTAAGCCAGGTTTCTTACTGTCAGAGAACAAAGTTATAAATATGGCAAGGAAGAAAACTAGAATGAACTCTGCGGGTTGGATGAAAATGAAGGCATTGTTGTGAACTCATAGTTTTCAATATATACAGATTGATATACAAATAAATATAGATGCAAATTATGTATATGTGCACATGTATGTATGTCTATACACATATATGTGTCCTAGCTTGGGCCACTGAGAGGGTCTGGGAGCAGCAACACCCTAATAGCAGTGAGCGCATCAGATCTTGGTTTCTAAATACCCTTCTTTACTAAAAGGCTCCTTGGAGAAATGGCTGATTCCAGGGCTGGGGTAAAAAAAGTAGAAGATGAGATGGGAACATTTTATTATAACAGAAAGCTAGAAACTGCTCAAAGAATGATGGGGACATTTTAAAAAGACACAGAAATCAGATTGAAAGGCCTCCTTAGTCAAATATGGGATAATTTGTGCATCAAAATAAATAATGATAGTAACAGATTATAACCCACCAAATAGGAAACCATTAATCCATTCATACAAATAAATGAGTAAACTGGAAGTCTGATAAGGAACAGGATATTTACATAGTTTCAAAGGATCAGCAGATTTGGTCCTGTCCAAAACAGCCATTAGACATTTGGTCCACACCAAAAAGTCCTAGATATGTGGTCATATTTGATCCTGTCCAAAACGTCCATGGAGACACTGGGTCCATGCCAAAAGGTCCTTGATATTTGGTCCTGTCCAAAATCATCTGGCATGGACCAAATGTGCTCATGGACGTTTTGGACAGGACCAAATGTCCTGCAAGGTTTCAAAGTACTTCATCACACAAAACTTCTTAATTACAAAGTAGAAACGAATAACTTTACAGAGGAGAAGCCTGGTAGGCATCACCTTGATCAAAATGAACATCAGTGAAACTATGCACCACTTGACAGGATACAGTAAGAACACCGTATCACTTCTGTGGTATTCCGGCCAAAGATGTATAACCTGAATCTAATTATGAGGAAACATCTAATTATGCCAAATTGAGGGACATGCTGTAAAATAACTTGCCCGAAATCCTCAAAAGTGTTAAGGCAATGATGTCAAGGAAAGACACAGAAAGTGTCTAGACCAAAGGGACATGACAACTAAATGCAACATGTTGATTCTGAACTGGGTCCTGTAAGTCATTATTGAAGCAGCTGGTGATACTTGAAAGAGGTCTGAGGATTGGATGATAGTAATGTATCAGTGTTAAATTCCTGATTTTGATGGCTGTATTGGGGTGATGTAAGAAAATGTCCTTGTTTTTAGGAAATACACACTGAAGTATTTAAAGGCCTCAGCTTTGCAACTTACTCTGAAATGGTTCAGGGGAAAATGTTCTTTGTACTGGACTTTAAACTTTTCTATAAGTTTGTAACTATTTTTCATAATAAAAATTATTAAAGTTTAACTTAAATCATTCAATAGTGATCTAGAGAAACTCCAAAATAAATAATTTTGCAAATCTGAATTAAAAACTTAGATTTTCAAACAAATGTTTTTATTTAAAATGAGACACAACCATACAAACCACTGATGAGGTCAATCTAATTCAACAATCTCTTACTGAGGGCCTACTATATGGGCCAGGTTCTGAACTACACACAACAGACAGGTCCCAAGACTACAAAAATATCAATGCACTGCTTCTATCCTCTGAAATCACACTACCTAGTAGGGGAGGAAGACATACAGAAATAAGCTATTTCAGAACTACACGGTAAGAAGCATGCAGAAAATACTAGGAACGCTCAAAGAAGGCAATTAATTAGCCCTGACCAGGGGAGTGAGGGATGCCTTCCCTGGGCGGGAGGGGGTCGGGGGGGGGGCAGGCTCACAATCATGCTGAGCAAGAGTTAACCAAGCTGAGAAGGAAGGGGGAGGTAGGTGCCAGGGAAGCAATGTGTAGTAGTTTTCAATCATCTTTTGAGCAGCAGAACTCTTCTTTTCAGTAACGTTTTACTCAAAACCTCAATTTATAAAAGAGATAGCAACAGCCCTTGGTGAAGGAGAGACGGGACTTGCTCCCATGGCTTCCCTATTACTCCCCACAGTAGCTCCTAAAAAACTTCTAAGAAATCCTGTACTTTTGTAGAATACATTTCAAAAGTTAGTGATAAAGTAGAAAAAGCAATGAATTTGGAGTCAGCCAAAGAGATATAGGTTTGAATTTTTTCTCTGCCCCTAATTGTGTATTTTCCTATTTTGTAAAATGAGGACAATACTACCGACCCCTCAAAACTGTTTTGAGGACTAAATTAGAAAACATACTAGCACAGCGGCCAGTCTGTAACAGGTGGGCAGCATGGTAGCTACTGTTATAACTAATAGTGATACTACTAAGAATAATAACAATCATTGTGTTCTAAGCAAAAAAACAAACAAAAACTCAAATACAAACAAACTCAAAATGGATCATAGACCTAAATGTAAAACGCAAAACTATAAAACTTCTAGAAGATCACACAGGAGAAAATCTAGGTGACCTTAGGTTTTGCAATGAGTTTTAGATACAACACCAAAAGCACGATACGTGAAAGAAAAATTGGTAAGTTGGACTACACTAAAATTTGAAAGTTCTGCTCTGAGCAAAATACTGTTAAAGAGAATGAAAAGACAAGCCATAGACTGGGAGAAAATATTTGCAAAACACATATCTGATAAAAGACATGTATCTTAAATACACAAAGAATTCTTAAAACTCCACAATAAAAAAAAACAAACAACCCAATTAGGAACAGGGCAAAAGATCTGAACAGACACCTCACCAAAGAAGATATACAGATAAGCATACGAAATAATATCAAATAAGTATATGAAAAGATACTCAATATCATATGTCACTTGGGAATTGCAAATTAAAACAACGAGATACCACTACACACCTATTAGAATGGCCAAAATCCAGAACACTGACAACACCAAATGCTGACGAGGATGTGGAGCAACAGAACTCTCCTTCATTTTTGGTGGGAATGCAAAATGATACAGCCTATTTGGAAGACAGTTTGGCAGTTTCTTACAAAGCTACACATACTCTTACCATAAGATCCAGCAAACGTGCTCCTAGGTATTTACCCAAATGAGTTGAAAATTTATATTTACACAAAAACCTTTGCATATTTATAGCAGCTTTGTCCATAACCAGCAAAAGTTGGAAGCAACTGAGATGTCCTTCAATAGGTGAATGGATAAACAAACTGGAGTACATTCAGACGATGGGATACTATTCAGTGCTTAAAAAAAAAAGAGCTATCGGGGCCGGCCCCGTGGCTTGGCGGTTAAGTGCGCGCGCTCTGCTACTGGCGGCCTGGGTTCGGATCCCAGGCACGCACCGACGCACTGCTTCTCTGGCCATGCTGAGGCCGCATCCCACATACAGCAACTGGAAGGATATGCAACTATGACATACAACTATCTACTGGGGCTTTGGGGGGGGGGGAAGAGGAGGATTGGCAATAGATGTTAGTTCAGAGCCGGTCTTCCTCAGCAAAAAGAGGAGGATTAGCATGGATGTTAGCTCAGGGCTGATCTTCCTCACAAAAAAAAAAAAAAAAAAAAGAGCTATCAAGCCACTAAAAAGACATGGCGCAACTTTAAATGCACAATGCTAAGTGAAAGAAGCCAATCTGAAAAGGCTACATATTATTTGATTCCAACTATATGACATTCTGGAAAAGGCAAAACTATGGAAACAGTAAATAGATCAGTGGTTGCCAGAGGTTTAGAGCAGAGGAAAGGATGAGTAGTGGAGTTTTAGGGCAGTGAACTAGTCCATCTGGTACTGTAATGGTGGATACATGACATTATGCATTTGGTAAAACCCATAGCATGTACAACACTATGAGTGACCCTAATGTAAGCTATAGGCTTCAATTAATAATAATGTAGCAATATTGGTTCATCAATTATAACAAATGTACCAAACCAATGCAAGGTATTAATAATAGGGCAACCTGGGGAGGAGGAAAGGAAGTATATGGGGACTCTGTACTTTCTGCTCAATTTTTCTGTAAACCTAAAACTTCTCTATAAAAAAATAAAAACAAATCACCACCAGAGTAACATCAGGAATAAAAGCATTGAGGTTAGGACACATAGCAGATAAGGAATGACAATCAGCTGTATACTTCTGCTATTTTTAATAGCTTACGAAATGACTGAAATAACCTAAATAAGAAATAATAAAGGCCAAAATATTCCTACCAGCGGTGGTAGAAATGGACAATGCACTTCACATCTTTTGGTGACTCAGCAGATGGGAGCACCATGAACTAAGATGGACATGAAAGATGAACGAGCAAGTTTGAGGTTAGTTTTGGTTGTTATACTTGAGGATCTACAGGCAGGCAAAGGAGAGATGTATAACAGGCAATTTGACACGAACCTGAAGCTTGGGGAGAGGTCGGAGCTCAGAGTCAGTATGTGGCAATACTTAAAAATATCAATGGATGAGATCACCAAAGAAAGCAGGTACACTACTAAAAAACAGTGAGCCCAGGACCACAGAAAACAGAAATCAATTTTTAGAAGCAAGCAGAACAAGAGTAGCCCGCAAAGAAAGAAAAGAAATGATCAGAGGTAGGAGGAGGAGCAGAGAGAATGGTGTCATGGAAGCCAGGTGTATCGATCAGGTTGAAAGGTTGCTAAATCTTTGTCTTCCATAGTGGCAAGCTCACACACGGTGCTAAAAACTAAAAATTCAAGACTTATCTATAAAGCATGTTATTTAGGGATATGGAAACATTAAGAAATCAGCTAAGCGTTACAAGTAGTTGCTCTGGGGGGAAAAATAGGAAACAAGGGGTTTGGAACTATTAGTATTTCTTTTTTTTTTTTTAATTAACTAATTTTTTTGTGTGTGTGTGAGGAAGATCAGCCCTGAGCTAACATCTGCCAATCCTCCTCTTTTTTTTGCTGAGAAAGACTGGCCCTGGGCTAACATCCATGCCCATCTTCCTCCACTTTATATGGGACGCAGCCACAGCATGGGTTGACAAGCGGTGCGTCAGTGCTCGCCCGGGATCCGAACTGGTGAACCCCGGGCTGCCGCAGAGGAGCGGACGCACTTAACCACTTGCACCACCGGGCCAGCCCCTATTAGTCTTTCTTAAAGAGCGTTTTACACTAAGTACAAAGAAACAAAACAAAAACACTTAAGCACAAAGGAGAAGAGACCAGGATTGGTGGTACATTGTATATAAAAGTTTTGGGGTCTTAGTAGCCACAAATGTAATATGATCCAAGTGATATGACCACCAAATAAAGAAACACAAGCTGCAGTTACTAGAAGTATAATATCCCCAACCATATAACAAACTGAACTTCTTAGATCACAACAGGACCACAGAATTCAACTCTGGGTACCATGTTTTAACAGGGTCCCAACCCTATCTCTCACATTCATCCTTTTTATCCTAGAGCCCCTACCCTAATTCAGGATCTTAACTCTTCACACCTCAGTCAAACCAAGAGTATACTAACTGTTCTTTTTGTCTCCAAGCTACCCTATGTCTTGTATCCAAATTAATTTTCTGAAAATCTGTTTTGTTCATATCACTCCCTTTCTCAAAAATCTTTAACAGTTTCCTACTGTCCATCTTCTTTGTGGGACATTTAAGATCTTTTACAAGCTGATCCCAAACTAACTCTTCAATACCACGCCCTAAGGCTTTCCCAAATGAATGATCAACTCCATTCTGGTGTACACTGTTCCCTGCACACCCACACCTCTTATATCATCTCCACCTCTGTGCCTTAGCGCTCTGTGCCCTTGCTCACATTACTCTTCAAGCCTGCTCTTCTCTGCTTATGTGAGCACCATTCATATGTCAAGCAAGCTCCACGCTTTCTATTGGGCTTTCCCCAGTCTTTTTTACTGCAGGGACATCTCTGTCCTCTGGACTCTCAGAGTGCTCCCTACTGTGTCAATCGTTTCACAATTACTGTATACAGAATGGCTTTGCACCACTAACTATCTTTTAAAAGTACCTTTTATAGGTGTCAATTATATTGAAAGATACAAGCTTAAGATTGTGATAGTCAAGCCTCAATCTATACTTTTAAAGACACCAAAACATCCTTTACTCCTTTAAGCACAACAAATTTTTTCCTCTGTATGCCCTCCTACCATTCTGCACATGTCTCCACTCCAGCACATATCATAATATATGGATTTTATTAGTCCGAATCCCCCACCTCCACGTCACTACCTTGGTGTTAAAAGGAGGCAGGGATTTCTGGCAGAACAGATACACAATCAATATTTCATGAATTGAATCACTCACCCCACTGGCAGTTCTGATGGGTTTTGCCTTTAACTTGGGGACCAAGACCTTTCGATACTGAGGTGGGACTGCAGCAATGATATCCACCAGGCGAGGCTGTGCTGAAAGACCATATTTGGCAGCTGTCCTGGTTTTCACCCTGAAAGTAAAGCATCTAGCATTATCGAGATCACACTATTTCAAGGACAAGCTACCAAAAGGATGACCTATGAATAACATCATCAACTCCTGTCACTTCCCTATCCTTTTACCAGATGATAATCGTGGTTTTAATATCTGTGAATATCAGAGAAATAGAAGAATTCATGAATGAATGACTTCCTTTTCTCACTCTGGAGTACCAAAGAAAACTAGATGACTAAAGGGAAGGGCCCAGGACGGTGACACAATGTAGGCATCGTGCAAAACAGTGCTCCAGCTTCAAAGGATTCACCCTTTTCTCAATCTCAGCACTAATGCATTAGGGATCAGATTAATTCTGCTGTGGGGGACTATTCAGCAGCATCATGGGCCTCTACCCACTGGCACCCTTCTTACTGTTGTACCAATCAAAAACGTCTCCAAACATCACCAAATGTTCGTGGGGGAAAAATCATGCCTGGTTGTGAACCACTGTCTTAGACCAAACAAACAAACAAAAAGACAATTCAAAGGAAAGCTATGCAGAACCAAATGGGAAATAAAGCATATATTTTTAAGAGTGTTTTAAAACTTTTTCTAATACAAAATATTATATACATAAAGAGCAGAACATAAAATATATATACACTTTAACAATTATAAAGCAATCACTCATGTAACCACACTCCAAAAAATAGAATATGATCAGCACTGCAGAAGACCCATTTATCCCTTCCTGATTTTAACCCTAACCCTAACCCCCAGGAGTACTCTTTACCTCAACTGATAATTCCCTGCTTTTCTCTATAATTCTACCAGCTTTCCTTTTCTTTGCTGCTAGCCAAACCTTAATAGTCATCTTAATTTCTCATTTTAATCCACCTAGAAATATTGTGAGGTGTTTGTATAATTTTCTATAAATGTTAACTGAGTACCCCATACGTACAAGAGACAACCTAAATACTTGGTATGTCAGGAGGTATAAGGCATAGTCGTTTCATGCTCTACGTTTGCAGACAGGCATGCATGTGTAGCATTTGTAAGTGATAAAAACATATGTGATAAAACACACACATAACAATGAATGCTTCCAGAGTTCTAGAGGAACTCAATGTATGCTGAGGAGATATTCACAGAAAACAGGCACAGAAAAAAAGAGTAGGCTTCAGAAAGACAATGAAAACAGAAAGACGTCACTGAGCACAGACAGGCTGGCTTATGTGAAGTCTCAAAAATAGGAATGGACATATTTTAAGAAATATGGGTAAACCAACTTGACAGAAAGCAGAAGATTTTCAATATAAAGGTACAGAAGTTTGAAAAGTTGGAAAAGTAAGTTGAGGCCAGATCGAGAAGTCTTACATAATGGGTTGAGAAATCTGCATTTAATTCCATAAGCACTGGGGACAAGCTGAAAGTTCCCGCACAGGGAAATGACATGATAAAACATGAAAAGAAGGAAAATTAATCTAGCAAAAGATTAAAAGGGACTGAAAGCATAAACTATTGCAGTAGTCTAGACTTAAGGTTAAAAAGGGATGGAATAGGAGTTAGTTGTGGAAATGGAAGTGAGAGGCGTAATGAGGAAAGAGTAGACAAAATTTAGACCCTAATTGGACCTAAAGGAAAGATTCAAAGATGACACTAGAGTTTTAAGCCTGAGTGAAGGTTAACACAACTAAGCAAAGAGGACATCTGAGTAGGGACTGGTTTTAAGGAAGATGCAAGCTTTAGCTTTAGATGTAATAAATTAAAGAGAATGACAAAAACATACAAGAAGTACAAATGTTCACTAGAAATAAAAGATTGGTATAATTAGGGGTATAGCCAACAAAGACAGAAAAAAACCTGCTAAAGACATGGTAGAAAAATCAGTAAATATAATGTATTCATAGACAAAAAAGGATAGTTATTTAAAAATTTCTTTAGCAAATGTTTATTAAGCACAATGTTCCAAGGAAGGGCTAAAACACTGGAGTATCTCAAGTAACAGAAAACAGGGTCTAAAAAAAAAGTTATGCATATGGTGATTAGATCATTGCTGACCTGGAAGTAGGGAGAACCTTTTCATTACAGCAGATGTATATAGTGACTATATAGTGAAAAAAATAGATGCAGAGATCAAAGACCACTCTCATTTGAGGGAGTAGCAAAGTTAAAGCTGAACATGACTGTGGAGAAGAAGTGGATGAACATGTCAAAGAGGTTCTCAAGTAGGGAAGGGTTGGATTAGATCAAAGGCCCCAAAGGGAGGGTTTTCCTGGGAGAGAGCTACTGCTTCCTCTGAGACAGTAGGGAAGAGAAGAAGGATGTGAAGGGATGTAGCTCAGAAGGTAAGAACATGGGCTCTGGAGACAGACGACCTAATTTCAAATCCCAGGTCTGCCAATTACTAGTTATTTACTCTTGGACAAATTATTTAACCTTTTTCTGTCTCAGATTACCCATCTGTCAAATGAGGGTGATATAAGTACCTATCTCATACAGCTTTTGAGAGGATCAACTGAGCACATAATGCACTACTAACACTAGTGGAATATAGTAAGCACCTAATAAGTGTTAGAAGCTATTAGTATTATTAAGCTATGATACTTTTTGCCATAAATGAGTGACAGGGCAGGTCAGAAAGCTAAATTCTCAACTAAAAAATAAAACATGAGATAGAAAACAAGCAGTATTTGATAATTTCATAAAAGAGATCTACCACCTAAGAACAAGATTGCCTTCTTTTTCATAGATCAACTTACTTATTTAGATCGATGTCTTTCCCCTGTTCGTGGGCTTCAATTAGTTGTTTAATAACATCTCCTATGGTCAGCATCATTAGCTCAGCAGGGCTAAGATCTCCTGGAAACATAATATTTAACAACATAAAAAAATCATAATTATTCAGTAAAGATATTAGCGGTTTTCCTTCCAAAATCATTCCAACCATGCCAAATAAATAGCTCAAGTTCACAAGACACTAAACCTCTACTGTTTACAACTTGATCATATCTTTTGTATCTTTAATTTAAAACAAACCTGGTTTCACCTATATATGGGAAGAGCTCACTTTAGAAGCACATACACCATGAGAATGACAGATACAGGAAAGAGTAGAGACAAACAGGAGAAAGAACCTAATCACACAAGAAAGGACCAAAGTAGTTAAAATAGCTTCCCTCTATCTCCAGATTTGTAATTACATTTAGATGCATTATTTCATCTGACTCTCACAACAGAGTAAGGTAAAAAGAACAGGAATATTTTCCTGTCCCATAAAAATGCTACCAGGGGGCGAAGTTGAAACTCAAATCTAGGTATCTGCAGAAGTAGTATAATAAAGCAATGTAATACTACATTGTAATACAAAGGACATTGTCTAAGGATCTTAATACATCTCTAAGATATAGTATAGTTGTCCACCATCGCGACCTTCTCCAGGCAACTGAGGCTCCCCTTCTCATCTAAAAGGCAACAGCAAAGGTGACATGTTCTTACAAGACCCCATCCCCCCAATTACTGTTGACTGGTTCAAGGATGGCCACCTATCCAAGTCAGGCCAATCTGAGCTCTTTTCCTCAAGGCAAAAAATGCCAGTCTCTCTCCAGTGATAAAAGCTATGAGATTTCAGTTTGGGAGCTGCTAGCAAGCATGCTTCCTGCCTGTAGAGAAAGCTGGTGTGCAAAGACAATGAAGTCATCAGAGAGAAGCATAGATGAGAAAGCCCCAGCAGTTAGGGAGCCCTTTTATTTACTTTATTTCATTTGAAACCTCACAACAACACTGTAAGGTAGGTATTGTTATCCCATTTTACAGATGTGAAAAATTAAAGCAAGTTAAGATGCCATGGTAAATGGCATAATTAAGACTCAAATCCAGGTCTTTTTTCCACAACTTCCATGCTTTTTTCACTGTACCAAGCTGCCTCTAATTTAATGAGGCAAGGCAAACACATACAAAACACTTTGAGAGAGAAAAAGGTCCTTCTACAACTAAAGGCTAAATGCTTTCCAAACCATGTAACTCAGCACTTCAGAGTTCTACAGAGGCGCCCCAGGGGCCATGTAACAGAGGTAGGGCTGATGATGGCAAAGGACGAGGAAGGGGGAGAGAAGGAGGAAGGAAAAGGAGAGTCTCTTTCTCCATTTCAAAAAAGCAGCTTGACTTTTATCTATTTATATACTAAGGGTCTGAATAAGAATTTATTTGGAGGGGAAAAGGGGACTCAGGCAATAAAAATAAAGATTTGAAAACCACCTGTATCAAGAATTAAATGGAGAAGTAAATTAGTAAGAAAAGGCTTCATGGAGGAAATGGCACAGGGGTCTTTAAAGAAAAGGCAGGATTTGAACAAGCAAAATAGAGTGCAATCCAGAAGAAACAATTTTAGGTATAGGAATTACCTATTTCTGTATGACGGTGCGTTGCCTAACTAGAATACAGGCTTTCTAACAGAGCTCAATGAAGAATAAAGTACAGGGTACACGGGCTACTAAGCAAAGGGATTTAAATGGAATGCAATAGACAGTGGAGAACTATACATTCTCAAGTTTGGGAGTAAAAAGATGCAAGCAGTGTTTAAAGAAAATAAGTATACAAAATACGCTAAAGAAAATGAGGATACAAAAAATGATTCAGAAGGTGAAAAGAATACATACCATCTGGATACTAAGTAAAAGGCTCTGGAAAGGCAACATTGTGGGAAAAAACCTCACAAGATTTAAAGTAAAAAACTTGGACAATAGACTCCTGTTCCTAGCTCCCAACTCCTACCGGCTGTATGATAATGCCAAGATCGAGGACTTCTGAGCCCCTATTTCCTTGCCTGCAAAATTGGGGAAATACATACACACCTCATAAGACCATTGTAAGAATCAACTGAAATAATGTATATGAAAGCCAAAGTACTATTCAAATATTAGTTATCGATGAAGGTGGGTTAGGACAATGGTGGCCAGAATGATAAGAAATAAACTATTTCAAGAGATGATTTCTAAGTAAGAACTAACAGGGCTTGGTGATGAAATTAAAAGTGTAAAGCTGTCTGGACTGACAGACTGAGGAGGAGCAAGTTAGAGGAAGAAGATGACAAATTGGAGACATGTCGAGTTTGATGCCACCAGACAACTGAGTGACACTTGGAGCTGTTGTTCCAAGAAACTGCAGTTGATGCCAAGAGGCATAGCGATTAAGGACAGATTTATTTTTAATTTTATGTTTTTGGGGTTCATAGAGACAGCCTGACCAACCAGTTCCACTTCCTAAGCATAATTTTGGGCTGGGAAAGCAACTTAACTCATTGAACCTCAGCTTCTTCATCTGTAAAAAGGAGATGATATCGATTTCAGAATTCATAGCAAAGGCTCAATAAATGGTAGCTATTACTATCATAACCATTATTATTATTAGACCCACTGCTCAAATGAGTCCAGAGATAAGATTAGAACCTGTGAGAAAATACTTGAAATCTGACTCCATCCTGTTGAAAAACTAAAGATGGAATTCTGCATTCTAACTCAGGAGGTAATACAAACGGGGATAACTGCATAAGTGTTCCACAGAATCCAAGAATAATTCAGAGTTGCTTTTTTGTTTTTTTAACTTAGGACTTAAAAAAAAAAAAAAAACCCACACGTGAAATGTGTCCTAAAACAAATTCTAGCAAACTAAGAGTTCGAGAACGCATTAAATCGACCGACCACGTTAGCTACTTGAACGTCATACCTTGGAATAAAGCTTTTCCTGCTATTTATGCAAAAGACATCAAGTAACTGCCAAAGTGGAAGGGTAAGAGCAGGTTGGTTTAAAAACCGCAATAGGTAAAACGAGAAGGCAGGGGGCTGGAGCCGACAGACAGGCTGACCTCGGGTGGTGGGGCGACTGGACCAGACAGCGGATTCCCGCCGGAAAAAGTGGGTCAGCGTCTGACCACCCAGGTGTTCGCCGCTTCCCTACCATCCCCATTCCCCCTCTTCCTCTCCCTCCCTTTCGCACCTTTCCGCTTCTGCCTCATTTCTTCGCTTTCTTAGCAGCCGTCTCCACAGAAGGTGTAGCTACCAACTCGCACCTCGGGGAGAGTTGACAGCCACAAAGCAACGCCGGCCTGCCGTAAAATGACGGCCAATGTATCGTAAAGCTGTTCACAGAAGACGGCGCGCGCAAAGGTCCACCCCTCCCCCAGCGGCGGCGCGCGGAGCCGCAGGAGGCGGGGCGGAAAAGCTGCGGCGGAGGCGATGGTGTGTGGGGTTCAAGGGCTGTAGCGTGGGAGCCTCTGAACGCAACGGCAGCTGGGCATTAGGAAGCTCGACCTAGGTAGTATAGCCGTACATACAAAGCTTATGTATAGAGGCTGCGGCAGGAAGCCTAAATGAGAGAGTACAAGGGTATAGGAGCTCAGAGTGCATCACGTCAGGGGGGCTAGGCGGGAACGTGAGTGGGAGAAGGCGTGAGGACGAGTCCGCTAGTGTGGTGGAAGCTAAATTCAGAGCCTGGGAGAGACCGTGCGGAATCAAGTAACAATCTGAGATGCGGGCTTTGACGCCAGTGGTCGCCTTGGTCTCGGATGAATGGCACGTATCGTCGATAGCCATCAGAAAAGCCATCAGGTCTCTCCAGAAACACGCACACACGCACAGAGGTTTGCAGAGTTTGGAGGCAGGATTTGGGATGACCCATCCGTGATCTCTTTTGTTCATGGACCAGAAGTTATGAACCCCTCTCATTAACATAAAGACAGGAAAACGTGCTGTTTCCAGTTCCTTATTTCCCACTAGAATTGAGGTAACTGTGACCCCACAACGACACTGAAACTATCCTGGTCAAGTTTTGTGACTTCATCAGGCCAAATTCAGTAGTAATCTGCCCTTATTGTGATCCTAGTACTAACTGACATAAGTTGGCTTCCGTGAGAGTCTTTCATGATAAGACCCTCCACACTCTCTTGGTTTCTCTTCTACTTTTCTCAGTCTCGTGTGAACTTGTCTACCTCACCTCAAAATATTGGTGTACAACAGGGGTCACTTCTCAGCCTTGTCTCTCCCAAGGTATCCCCAGAGTACTCTAGCTTTAAATACCATCTATCTGCTCCCATTTTTATAGTCCAGCCCCAACTTCTGCCCTATTTGACCTCTTGTTAGATCTGAGTGTCTAATATGCATCTCAAACTTAGCATGTCCAAAACAGAATTCTATTTTTACTCCAAATCTGTTCTTTCCCCACTCTTCTGTATCTAAAGGCACCATCATCCACCTCGTCACTCTTTTACCTCACATAAGAGAAAGATCAAAGTGGGTAGTACAGTCATAAATTTTAAATAGGGATTAGGGTAGGCCTTACTGGGAATGTGATATTTGAGTTAATATTTGATATGCAGATATCTGGGGGAAGAGTATTTCAGGTAGAGGGAACAGTTCATACAAACGTCCTAGGGTGAGAGGATGCCCGGTGTGTTCAAGGAAAGTAAGGAGGCCAGTGCCAATGGAGCAGTGAGTGAGGAAGTGTACTAGAGGTTGAAGAAGTGATGGGGTGGGGTGGGGGACAGTGCAGCTCATATAAGACCTTATAGGCTATTATAAAGCTTTTGGCTTTTACTCGAAGTGATTTGGGGAGCCACTGGAGAATTTTTAGCAGAGATATGATCTTATTTATAATTTTAAAATATCTCTATTTGCTGTGTTGAGAATAGATTGTAGAGGATGAAGAACAGAAGCTGGGAGATCAGTTAGTTGGCTATATCATAACTATGCTGGTGATTCCCAAACTTTGATGCACTTTAGAATCACCTACAGAGTAGTGAAAAATCCCAGTGCTCAGGTCACATCGCATACCAATTAAATCAAAATATCAAGGGGTGGGAGCCAGGCATTAGTATTTTTTAAAGACCCTTGAGTGATTCCAATGTGCAGCAAAGTTTGGGAACCACTGAACAAGGCCAGAGATGATTATGACTCGAGTTAGGGTAGTAAGCAGTGGAGATGGTGAGAAGTGTTCAGATTCTGCATATGTTTTGAAGATGTCAATAAGACTTCCTGACAGATCAGATCTGGGATATGAGAGAAAGACAGACATCAACATCAAGGATGACACTGAAGCTTTTGGACCAAGGTACTGGAACCATGTAGTTGCCGTTAGCTGAAATGGAAAAAACTGTAGGTGGAGTGGGGTTTTGAGGGGGTCAATCTGGACATGTGTTTGGGATGTGGTAAGACATGAAAAATGTTGGGGCTGGAGATACCAATTGAGAGTTATAGGCATATAGGTGAAATTTAAAGCTATGAAACAAGGTGAATGTGGAAAAGAAAGCGAAGAGACCAAAGACTAAGCTTTGGAGCATTCTGTTATTAGCAGGGTGGGGAGAAGAGGAGTAACCAGCAAAGGAGGCTGATGAGGTAGGAAGAAAACTAGGACAGTGTGCTTACCTGGAAGCCAAGAAAAGAAAATCTATTAAGGAGGAGGGAGTGATCCACTGGGTCAAATGCTGTTGATGGGTCAAGTAAGATGAGGGTTGAAAATTGACTAGGATCATTGGGGCCTTTGACAAGAACAGTTTCATGGAATGGTAGAAGTGATGGCTTGACTAGAGAAGGTTTATAATAGATTGAGAGGAGAGAAACTTGAGACAATGAGTTTAGACAACTCTTTTGAGGGGTTTTGCTATAAAGAAGTATAGAGAAATGGAGTAGTAGCTGGCAGGGAAACTGGGGTCAAAGGGAGTGTTTGTTAAAATGGAATAATTAACAGCAAGTATGTATGCCAATGGGAATAATCCAGTGGAGAGTGAAAATCTGATGAATTAAGAGAAGAGGGGAAAGTACTCTACCTAATCCTGCAGTTGGAGAGAGGGGATGGAATCTGGTGCATAAGAGAAGGGATTAGTTTTTGATGGACACATGAATAGTTCATCTATTTACAGGCTGGAAAGCAGAACACATGAGTGAAGATTCTGATAGGTGGTTGGATAAGATGGTGGGACTCTGTGGAAGTTCTCTTTCAGTTGCTTCAATGTTTCCAGTGAGTTCAATGAAAATTCAGCCCGGTGGTTTGCCCAAACTTCTAACAGACCTAGCATTCAGGTATCCAACAGCAAGTGTCAAGGACCATAAAGAACCCAGGCAGCTTTAAAAATGATCAAAATTAATTTTACTTACCAGGTACTTTAGTAGTACCTCTGATTAAGAATACAGTTAACTGTTGAAGTAAAGAAACAGCCAGTAGAGGGAGAGCTAAGCACATGTGACATGAATATAAGTATAAGGTATGATTTTGCCCAGAGAGATAAGTAGAAGATCCAACACTAATGATGGTATTCACATTGATTTTCTTTGTTTTGAGCTTTGTATTGGTATTTTTATGGTTTTTTTATGGATGAGGCACACCATCTTGCCAAAAGTTCAAAGCAATTTTTAAGACCACAGTCTAAGTATTTATCTTCAATTCTTTCTGACCTCTTTGCTTTGTGAATCCCCACTTTAGATTAAAAACATACCTACAATTACTGAGGGTTAGCCTAGTAATGACTGAGTCTGCCTTTCAAGGTCAAAACACTACTTGAAGCTGAAGATTTAAAAGATAGCTTTTTCCCTGCACTTGATGTGATTGTTTAGGTTGTCAGACGCAGCAAAGTGGAGTAGGTTCTACTTTCTTCTCTCCTGGACAGCATTTTAAGAATATTTGTTTTTATGTGTTTTTTTTTTTTTAAATAACAGATGTAAAATTTAAGTTCCAGAAAGCGTTATTTAAAACCGTATGACACTCATTTCTACAATCAAACAATTCAATGTTGTTTGATTTTGGGTGAATTTCAAGACTTTGTATCAAGAATCAGCTTATTTTCACCATCTCATATCATCCATCTCTCCTGGTTGTCTTGTATTTGGGGGTGTGGGAACCAGTGCATTGTCTCTTCTGGGACTGGGGCATTTTTCCTATCTGCTGAAGTAAGTCAGATCCATCTGAATAACTTTTACCCTCAAAAAAAGGGTGCTGCAGGTGGATGCTGCAATCTATTTGGAGAGGAAAAATGACCAATGTCTGCCTGCTTGTAGGCATAGGGCAGAGAAAGGTGTAAGATCCCCAGTTCACATACAAGTTAACTGTAAATGAAAGAGGAAATAGCACAAATCAATTTCTGAGGGAGGAGATTGTTATAAATAGCCCCCTGATGGCAAATCAGTTTCGCTTCTGCTTTTGTAAACATGGCTTTGTGACTGTGGCCACGGGCTATATAACTCAGCTGTTTCCACATATCTGTACCAAGGCAAAGAAACTGCCACCGTCTCTTTTGTGGACTCCTGGAGCCAAAGCAGAAAGAGTGACCTCTGGTAAGTTGTTTCTCTTGTGTTATTTATACTGTAACTTATGGTTGATTTAAGAAAAAATAGACTTTAGATTTACAGAAAAATTGAGAAGATAGTACAGAGAGTCTTCATATAAGCCACACTCAGTTTTCTCTCTTACGTTAGTATGGTACATTTGTTACAATTAATGAACCAATATTTGTAACATTATTATTAACTAAAAGCTATGCTTTATTCAGATTTTCTTAGTTTTTATCTAATGTCCTTTTCTGTCCTAGGATCCCATCTAGGATACTGCATTGCATTGTCATGTCTACTTAGGCTTCTCTTGCCTGTGACGGTTTTTCAGACTTTCCTTGTTTTTGATGACCTTGACAGTTTTGAATAGTACTCGTCAGGTATTTGAGGAGTACTGGTTAGGTTTTGAGGAGTACTCGTTAGATATTCTGTAGGATTCACCTCTGAGATTTGTTTGTTTTTCTCATGATTAGACTGGAGTTATGGGTTTAGGGGAGGAAGGTCACAGAATTACAGTGCCATCCTCATCACATCACGTCAGAGTTACATACTGTCAACATGGTTTATGATGTTGATGTTGGCCTTGATCACCCAGCTAAGGCCGTGTTTGTCAGGTTTCTCCACTGCAAAGTTGCTCTTTCCCCCTCCTTTCCATACTGTCCTCTTTGGGAGGAAGTTGCTCTGCAAAGCCCACACTTATGGAGTAGGAAGTGACGCTCTCTCTCCTTGAGGGTGGACTATCTACATAAATTATTTGGAATTTTTCTATATGGAAGATTTGTTTCTTTCCCTCTCTTGATTTTCTTAAAGTAAATTACTTCTTGAGAGAAAGTGTATTCTACTTTCTTGTTTAAGTGAATTTTAAGGCTATGGGTAAAGGCCAGTGAACTAGAAATCTGGAGAATCAGGGTTTAGTTTGAATTTTACTTAAGAGTGTGATCGTTGGCAAGTCACTAATCATTCCTCCCCAAAGAAAACAGCTATTTCAGGCATAGTTGGGGGTCGTATTGATGTCATCTTATGCCTCATTAACTTTGGTGAGCTTGGGGGAGCAATATGAGAGGATTCAAATTCATTTCGTTAGAATCTGATAGAGTATGTTATGAAAATATCTGCTTATTTTACTTACCTATTCACCTGAGGGAGAAGGACGGAGAAAATCATGTCATCCCAATACCTCGTTTATTATATCTACCTCTGGTGGCTGTGCTTCTAATGTTGCACACATGTGTTAATGCTGAAAACATAACTCTTTTCCTTTGGGGGTTTGAAGGCCCTTGTTTCACTTTTACTTCTAGCTAATGTGTTTAAATTGCTCCTTTGGCAGGTATCTAGTCTGGAAGAGCAGTGCAATGTCTAATACGGTGGTTAGGAAATGTTACCAACACCAAAGGTACTTAAAACTTAAAAAGAAAGGAAATAAATCCTAAATGTCATCAACATTCCATCATTTTATTAAGAATCTCCTTCTTATTTCATACTTCAGCCCACCTCCCTGTGGGAGGGGAGGAGACTTTACCAAGGACTCTTGACGGAAGATGAGATAGAGCTGTCAAGGTGATTGATCAACAGAGACAAGAATGGGAGTCAGTTTATCAGTTAAAGTGGCATGTGTACCCCCAAAACTAAATAGACTTGCCCCGGGTGAATAGTACTGATTTCTAATTTAACTGTGTTCACCAAATATTCTGAAAATAAATAATATTTGTACAGATGCTGAAGTGCCTGTAGAGCAACTTTGCATGCAATATTACATTTAATCCTCACAATTAACTCCCGATATAAGCGTTTTTACATTCTCGTTTTATATGTGGATAAGCTGAGGCTCAGAGACGTTAGGTGATTTGTTCCGTGTTGCGTTGAGGTACTGGAGCAGGATCCAAAAACCAGGCAGTCTGACTCCAAATCCTGAGTAATTTCCACTACACCATTCACAGTCTGCCCTGTGCAAGCAGACACCCTCCCCACCCCCCCACCCCCATTTTGTTCCTGATGTATCCCCAACACCTAGAACAGTGCCTGGTACATAGCAGACACTCAGTAAATATTTGTTGAATGAATGAATATAATTCCTGCCATTATTAATCTCACGATCTAAGATAGATTTGAAAGATACACTTCATTCATTAACAAATATTTATTCAGTGCTTACTATGTACCAAGCACTTCCCACATTTATCAAAAGTAGAGAATAAACCAAAGTTAATGATCAAAATGCCCCTTATAGGAACTTTGCTACTTTAAGCATTTTGATTTTTTCCTATGAGTGCTACCTTGGGGTGGGGGTCAGGGCAGGAATGAAAGGAAAACAAGAATAATGTTGGGAAGGGTTAATGATGTGAAGCAAGGTAGGGTGAGATGAGATTCTGGTAAAGGAGAAGAGCTAGGGGAAGAGAAGAGGACATTTGTAGTTCTTAATAAAGACATTCAGTTCTGCATCAGACACAGACGAATGCAGTGAAAGTGTACTACTCAGTCTCCCTCTCACATGCTCACCCACAACACACACACTCTGTCTGGCTTGTCTTACTTCTGAGGGTGTTGCAGAATTTTCAGGCAGTAGCTTCAATGTGAGTCCCTAGGTGTAATTTTATCAACTTGCGATTCTCCCTCATACTCAACAGCCTTCATTCCCCAAATGCCTTTGTCATGCATTTGAGGGAGCCCCTCGTTTGTGGCACTGTTCTCTCCCCTCTCCTACTCTTAACCTCCAGAGGCTTTGTTTAGACAGTACCCCTTAGAGGCTGCTTGGTGGAATGAAGGGAACACTGAGCTTGGAATCACTGTGTGAACTTGGAATCACTGTGTGACCTCCCTGGGCTTTGGTGTTCATGTCTATAGAAGAAGGGGCTCCACAGCATTCTTTACTTGCTTCCACTCTATGAAGCTGTTCTAGTGTAGGAATGACTATTGCATTTGAATCACCTCTGTTGTGTTATTTTAAGAAAAAAGGCAATAAACAAACAAACAGAAGAAAGAGAGAGTGAGAGAAGCAAGAATAACTGTCAAAAGTCACAATTATTTAACAGGAAACTGGTTCTGTGCAACCTTCCCATATCTAGCTAAATATGCAGAGAGTCTAATTTAAAAGATGCTATTCTTAGGCTCAATGCACATGAATGTAAATAAGTACTAAAAGCAAAACTTAAGTGCCAACCACACAGTTGAAATACAAGTGAGATAAACCACACGTGAAAACCTTGCCTGCATGAGCAATACATTTGGGCTGTTTTCAATTGCTTCTCCCCAGACACCAAATTTTCACAAAATGTACCATCATTACTGCCTCTCTTTGGGGGAAAGTGGACCCCAACATAATTTGAGGAAGAACTATGCACCTGTGGGTCGTTTGCTCCTTAAAACAAAATGAACCTGAGACTACAGTAACCTCAATTGTGCTACTTTTGGTTACACAGGAGCCCTAATCATTGGTACAGTCTTGGTTTCAACGACAGGTAACATTCAAAATAGGAACTTTAATCCTTTGGCTCCCAATTAAATCCAAAAACATTTTCACTTTAAGGACTAGTTCAATCTTTCATTTATAGATGAGAAAAACAAGGCCCAGAGAGATAAAATGACTTGTCTGAAGTCCCACAGCTCCTTTGACTGGTGGCAAAGTCAGAACTGGAATCTTCCATACCTGATTTCTAGCTTAATGCCCTTTCCATTGCATCCTTCAGGTCAAGTCAGTGACTATATACTGAGTGTCTATACCATACTACTCTCCCTATTAATTGATGTATTTTGTTTTATAGATTTTCCTTTTTAAGTGCTCGGCATTTATTTCATTCTGCCTCCTCAGCCTTTTTGCAAATGATCCCCTTCCATTTTCCAGTGCCCTAGTTTGCCAATCAAATGATCCCCTTCCATTTTCCAGTGCCCTAGTTTGCCAATCAAATGATCCCCTTCCATTTTCCAGTGCCCTAGTTTGCCAATCAAATGATCCCCTTCCATTTTCCAGTGCCCTAGTTTGCCAATCAAATGATCCCCTTCCATTTTCCAGTGCCCTAGTTTGCCAATCAAATGATCCCTTCCTGTCAGTCTTTCAACATTGACAGAAGGAATTTGAAGCCCAATTCCCTACAACTGCAACTCAAATAATTTCCAATTTCTCCACATTTCAGTTGGGGGTCACAAATTACTTGTGTACTGGCACCAAAGTTGCTGCTGCAGTGGGAGGCTCATGGTTTTGTGTCTCCACTGCATGCAGCTAAAGACAATCCAACCCTGGATAGCTACATGCTAACAGCCATTGCTGGCCATTGTGTACTGTTGATTTAATAAGTGAAGTCAGACGAACTGAAGTTCCTGTGACCCTGAAGGAAGCCCAAACCACTGCCCACATCCTAGAATTTGGTGAACATGTCTGCTTCTGCTCTAAATCCACTTACCTCTCAGAGTGAAGGGCCTTAATCTGTATTCGAATGGTGGTAACACTTGTCAGTTTCTTAGTGCTTTTGGACTTCATCTGGCTTCTCTATTTCTTCCTAGAATTTGACACGGAATACAAGTTGTCTTGGAGGTCTACAGTGGATTTGTCCACTGGTAGGATCATACATTTTGTTTTGTTTCCAGTGTTCCAGTGATATGATATCTAACATTTTGTGTGACTATGGCTCATTGAGCAGCTGTCTTCAGAAAACAACAGATGGCTTTCCTAGGGGTAATTCCTAATTCTGTATCTGAACTTATTTATGGGCGTTACTATATACTTGAGCACCTTATAGCTCATCTACCCTTTTTTCTCCTAACTCAGCTAGATTTTGATGTGGTTTAGTGTTTCCAACTCAGCATTTCAAACCAGGAATTGCTTGTGTCTCTCATGAATTTTAGTGACCTCACAGAGCACTTCCACTACCAGCTTTACTGGTGAACATTTCAAGGAAGAACATGGAGTTTTGGGATTTGAAGAAACCTTAAAATTCATCTAGTCTAGTGCCATTATTGGGTGGTCATACCAGTATAGGTTCAAACACCTCTCATAGTGGAAAATTCATTACTTTCCAAGAGAGCTCATTCCATTTTGGACAGCTCTGACTACTAGAGAATGTTAAGCAAAAATGTGCTTTCTTATACTTTCCACCTAGTGGATCTAGTTCTCCCTTCTTGGGACCATAGAAACCACACACTGTCCCTCTTTTATATGCAGCTCTAAGGTCATGTTTTTGAAGACCACTAGGCAGTCCTCTCCCCATCTTTGGCCTTTGCTGTGTCTTCCTTTCCTCACGTTAAACATTCCCAGTTCCTGTGGCTCAGTCCTCACTATTAATGCTGCTCCATTTGCATACTTGTCTATTTGTTCCTACTCTTTGCTTAAGGCAGGACTCTAATCATATCAAAAACAAATTTTGTTTTTAACCATCCTTTGGTGTAGAATTTCACCAAAAGCTTCTCATCCATTATTTCATTCATTCATTCAGCATTTATTGTCAGTCATTGCACTTCATGATAGAAATACAACATTGAAACAAATGCAGCTGTGACCTTGAATAGCTCATGGTTCAGTAAGGAGGAAGAGACATAAACAAAGCGTGGAAAGCGTTGTAACAAAGGTGTGCTTGGTGCAGTAGTGACACAAGGGGGAAATGATTGGGAATCAAGACACAGTTTCACAGAGGAAATGCTAAAACAGGATCTTGAGGAAAGAGTAGGAATTCACCAGGAAGAAGAGGGGAAGGTTACTCCACACAGAAGGAACAGCATGTGCTAAAATGCATGGCAGTTCAATAGGATACCCTGCTTTGGAGATCTGTAAGGAGTCTGAGGTGGTCTGAGAGGGGGCCACAAGATAAGGAATGGAAAGATAGGAACTCTACCTAAGGCTCAGGACCTTGCACATAGTGGAGGTTCACACCACATTCATTCAACACCTACCAAGTACAGAAACCATTTCGTCAGTTAATATCCACCAGCCAAACTATACTCGAGTACAAGGCTGTTTCAACTGATGAGTTGTGATTTTCATTTGGGGTTAATATGTAAATGAGGCATAGTCTCCCTAACTAACGGCCTATGGGTCTGGTGGGGCTTGACAGATCAGGTGGAATTTTGCATATTTCAGAAGGGCTGGTGACTCTCTGCTTTTGAATTACACAGCTGAGAATCCAAATAGCAACATTAGACATGGAAAGTAAGCACTTCGGGTGCTCCCCACTTGTGTTCCTCAAATTCTCCTCGATATGTGGAGAAAGAAGCTCCAGGATAGCATATCCCCGTCCCATCTGTGCAGTGCCCTCTGTTCTGAACCTCTATGGGTCCAGTTTTCCCTCTGTACCTAAGCCCTGTCTGCCGGTGAACTGAAGACAGGTTGGATCTGACACTTCTCCTTTTGGATGTGCCTCTCCTTCTCCCTCCCCTGCAGATTCCCATGCTGTGCTGCTGCCTATAGCCCCAGTAGGGGTGTCTTCCTGGTGGAAGTGGGGGTGGGGTGATGAGGAAGATCCGGAGAACCTAGTTATTGCGTGTCTCTTTCCCCACTCAGTAACCCCCAAAGCAACTCCAGGAAACCCTAGGAATATCAAAGTTTCCATCCATCTCTCAGATTCTTGATGAGACCTGCTGGCACTAAACATTACTGGCACAAGGGTTTGAGGCTTACCTGAGTAGGGCACTGATGTCACCCAAAGCAGCAAAGCCATCTGCCTTCACCTTCATGGCTCTTGTCACTAGAGGTTTATTCTCATTTCAGAGTGACTTGCCTTAAAAGTCTCAGGTCATATCAGTTTAAAGTTCTATAGATATAACTGTAGTTGAAAATCAATGGTCAAACATTGATTTGTGTCATATTTAAATCACCACGTAGTGTACTAGGTGTTGTGAGGGATTCAAAGATAAGTTAGAATGATCGTTGACCTTTAGGAGCTTGGAATCTAGTTGGGGAAACAAAGCATAGCAAATTTACATGTTATTTTTGTTTTTTGCTTTTTGTATTTACAATTTCTGCTGTGTCTGTGTCCTGTGTTTGTGCCCCCCGTACCCTTGTACTTTGTATGTATTTTCAGGCTGATTCTCTAAGTGGATAAAAGCAGGCGTTTACATAACAGGAAATGGCAGAAACTGAGGATTTTGTGGGTCAGGAGCCACATCCAGGTAATGTCCCTACAAGATCCTCTGATGAAGCAAATAGGAGCTAGTTACCAGTATATAATCAAGGGCAAGTGGGTTAAGAATTCAGAAGCTGCTTTCTCATGACACTTTTTAATAGTGAATAAATTATTTCAACAACAACTAAAATAGCTTATTCATAATGTAGTCGACTGTCTGACCAGCAATTAAATTTGTGCCCCCTCCCCTTAAAAAATGAGTTTCCAGAAAACTGGCTTAGATTTTCTGCGGGTAGCCTGTCTTGAATGGACAAGGTCAGGCCCCTGGAATCATGTCAGGTGCTTTCCTTAGAAGGAGAAATGCAGGGTGAATCACACTGGAGACATCGAGGGTGGCCTTCTCCCTAGAAGGCTGGATGGGGGACCCCTGGAGCCAAGTAGGGAATTCTCCTTAGGAAGATGCAGGGAAGTAACCCCTAGGTGCAGAAAACGGGGTGTATCGCATCCTTTGTGTTTTTAGAACTGAAGAGGAAGAATGTCCTCACTCGCAGAGAATGAATCCCTGTAGAGGCCAGGGAAGCAGTGTTTCTGGGTCAGTGGGGTAGTGGCTACCATCTGAGGCATGGCTGGGCACACAAACTGAAAGAAATGCAACTTTGGGGCACCCCTGGTTGGGCTTAGCTCTGAAAGGGTGGAGTTGTTTTGCTTGGAAGATCCTGGCAGTCTCTGGCACAGGTCTGGATCAGCAATGAACCTGCATGGGTCAGGCTGTTTGGGGTCAGTTTTCGAAAGTGACACCTTGTGGCAACAAGAAGCAACAGCAGCAGTAGACTAAGGTTTACTTCTTTGGATTGCCCCCACCCATCCCAACTGCTATCTCCTCAGGTAATTCGGTATAAAATGCTGGAAAAGGTGAGGAAGTGCTTGAGCAATTACAGGGAATAATAAGAGATATAGTCCAGGTTCAGGCCAGTTCATGCCAGTTACAATTTAGTATGAAACTACTACCCTTAAATGGTATAAATCCAAGATGGAGTACTTTCTTCTTTCTGGTGATTTTTCATTTTAGAAATTGAAGAAGAAGTTTAAAACCCTGCTGTTTTATCTAACTTCTTAGCCTTTGCTTTAGTTGAGAAATAAGATTCCAATCTTTTATCAGATTAATTGCCAGTCTTTATAAAGTTGAAATAAAGGCCATGGATATGTGGACCTGTCCCTTGTTTTATACATGTGGCTAAGATGCTGTGCAAACATTGTTTACACAAAAGAGTTCCCGAGTTACAAAGATGAGGTCAAGGCCTGATGTCCGTTTACTTTCTTTCCACAGACAGGTTGTGGAAACATCCTGGAATTCTGAGACACCTTTTGTAACACAGACTAAAGTGTTCTTCAGCGGGTAGCTGGCCTAGGGGCCCGAGTGACATATTCTTTTCTTTTCTGTGTCTTCCTCTCCCTCTCCAGCCACTGAGCCAGCAACCACTTGCTATTTAGTTCTAATGCAGTCCTGAAACTTAGCCAGGATGAATTTTTTGAGTTGAGCTCAATCGTAAAGTTAGAAGGTCTGAGATAGAAGGGGCTGAAGTACAAGCTCTTTAAACTCCCTGTCACTGCTGAGCATGAGGTGGCACAGATTCAAGCTTTGGCAAACAGCATACCTCTGCCCTGCAATACTCTGTGGGGTGTGAGCTGGCTCCAGAACACGGCAGAATTTGTGGGGGAAGACCAAGGCTGAACAGAGAGGGAAGGCCACCTGGATTGTCTGGGAGACCCATATCTGGAGCCCAGTGTGGAGGCTGGGCCTTCTGCTTGGTCTGTCATCTTGGGTCCCCAAGTGAAGCTCCTTCTCTGTGGTTCTTCAGGGAAGTCACTTCCTACTGTCATGCTCAGTTTGGGGGCTTCATGCCCTTATATGAACTTAGAGTGTTATGACTCTTGGGGATCAACTTTTCTTCCAGTTCACCTCACAGCCATTTCCTAAGGCACAAGCCAGCCTAGGAGCACTGGGTTAGGACCATTTCCAATAACCTTGACCCTGAAGACTCACTTATTGCTCCTTTCTAACCAGGTGAATACCACTGGGGGTTGTTTTCTAAAATCCATCCAAAACACAATGTTTTGGTTATACCCTTTCCTGAGGATTATGGACCCTACCAGCGCTTCACTTCATAACCAAAGGAAACCAGTAAAGTGAATGAATCTTCGCAGAGCTACAAAGATCTGCTTCTCAGAGATTTGTATTCTTGCCTATGTAAGGAAGCGGCTGATAATGTCTCTCAGTGAAGAAGGGGGAAAAATTTCCCCAAATTTAATCTCTGAAGGGCATCCATCTGGTAGGGTACCCTTCAAAACTCTTGTGTTACTTATATTTTTGCCAGCTTTCTTATTTTACAGATGAATAAACTGAGGCTCAAGGATAAGAAGAGATTTTCCCTGGTCATGTGGGCCATTCTTTCTTCTGCATTCTGCTCTTGATCAATTTCTTTCCCACTTTGGAAAGACCTCCCAGAGGCCTTTCTTCACCCACACTTAGCCTTATCTTGGGTTTCTCTCTACACAGTTGGTTGATTTCCTAAAACTTGGCATTTGGTGAAGAATATCCAGCCACTTTGGCTTCTAAGAATTTCCAAACAGGAACTTTTCATTTGGGGAGATATGTTGGACTCTGCATTTTGGAACTAGATGCAAAAAGTCCTCTGACTCTGGGAAGAAACCAGACTGGAATGGCCCAACAGTGCCTGCTTCTGAAATGAGCTTACAGGCATACAGAGCTGGCGGGGCTCCTCTTAGACTCTTCAGGTTTGTGTATTGATAGAGGGCAGGGAAATATACTGTGCCCCAAGACCTTTAATAAATAACCTCTCATTTATCTCTAGTTGATGATGATTTATTTAAAGAACCAATGAAAAAAAGAAGACGTTCAGATCGAGACCAGCGGTTCCGAGCATTTCCCTCTGTGGAACAAAGTGCTCTTAAGGAGTGTGAGTGTCATGAAATTGCTATCTAGCTTGTTCTAACATGGCTCTGTTCTTTTCCAAATGTGTTAAAATGCTCAAAGGGAGAGAAGGTTAAAGTCTAAAGCAAGACGAAACATCTTCAAATGAACCTGATCCAGAAAGGGAGGCCTCATAGTCTCTGCAGAGATATGCAATTTGACAATTTATCTCTAGGAGTCTCTGGATAGGAGGGTTGTTATCAAAAATAGCCTCTTCCTGATTAGAAAGACTGTGAAAATGGTTGGTTTGGTACTTTAGTGGGTATTTATATGATGTCCTTGCATTTTTTTCTCTTTATGACCACAAGAGAGAAGAATCTAGAAGGGCTAAAGCCCATGGTAAAGCATATGCTGACTTCTGTTACACGGAGTTTCAGAGCAGGCTGGCTCCTTGGAGGCTCTCAGAATTAGCGATTGCTATCTCCCATGAGCTATTATCTCTAGTGTCAGATAATTTGCTATCTTGTTTAATTGGCTTTTCATTTCATTTCTTTTTTTCTTGCTCTGCAATATTGAGCAGATTCCTCCTGTGGAGAACTTGTACTTGATCCCTGCAAGGTATATCCCAAGTAATACATCTCTATTGATTCCAGATGAAAAATTGGAGTCACGGACCAGAAGGGTTTTGAGCAACACTTATCAGAAACTTATTCAGTCTGTCTTCCTGGATGACAGCATTCCTAATGGAGTCAAGTATCTCATGTGAGTCTGATAACAGCTACCTTCAAATTTTACGGCGATGTCTTTCTTTGGGTGATTGTAGTGCTTTTCTCTGACAACGAAAGGGAATTTCCAATTAGAAACTAAGCAAAGAAGGCTGAAAATTTCTGTAGCTCTGGACCATTATTAGTGTTACTGATAGTTGCCATTCATTAACTGTCACTGTTGCCAGGTAGTCTGCTAAATACTTTACATATATGAAATTTATTTAATTGTTCTAATATCCCCGTAAAGTAGGAGCTGTTTTTGTCAATCATCCCCATTTTACAGACACTGAGGCTTAGAGAAGCCAAGGCATTGACCAAAGTCACACTGTTGGTAAGTGAAAGGGCACAGAATCCAACCCAGACTATGTGACTCTAAGCTGTGCCCTCAACTGCTTGTGCTGAGCTAACTTGAAGGACTTGAGTAATGCTGAGGCTGCAATTTCTTCTGCTCAATAAGACTTTGTGTTCCTCCTAATATTACTTTACCTTTGCATAAGTCTTATTTCTAGGGTCAAGACTATGTAATTTTCATAGAACACAAGCAAAGATGCCTCACATCTATATAGACATTATAGAGTTTGTGTAGAATTATCATTACCAAGTATTTTTGCATAATCTCATTTGATCCCCATGACAATTCAGTATAGTAAATGGGGGTTAATATTCCCCTTTGACCAAGGAGAGAGCAAGACTCAGAAAGATGTAGTGACTTGCCTAGGATTAGAACTTAGTGTTCTTCCCACTATGCTTTGATGACCAAGACAATGTGCATTTAAAAACTGATCTAGAAACAGGCTTCTTGCCTTGATTGAAAAACCATCATTGGACCCAATCTACATTGGATTATTTGGAAGCACTGGGGCTGGGAAGAGCTCCCTGATAAATGCCATCATCCAGCAAGAAATGTTTCTACCAGTGTCTGGAGAAAGTATATGTTCGTCATGTATTGTACAAGTGAGCTCGGGCTGCTGTGAGCAGTATGAGGCCAAAATCCACCTTCTCTCTGACCAGGTAAGTGGCGCCTGCCTGCCTGCCTGCCTGCCTCCCTCCCTTCCTTCTTCCCTTCCTTCCTCCTTCTCTCCTTCTTTTCCTCCCTCTCTCCCTCCTTTCCTTCCTCTTTCCCTCTCTTCCTTCCTTCCTCCCTTTTCTTTCTTTCCTTTTCCCTCTCTCTTAGAGATTAATATAATCTTAGAGATTATATTCCTTGTAAGTATAGCTCATGCCTTTGTTGAATGAAAAGAACACAGTACAGAATGAGAAACTTGAATAGAGTGAGATGGGGGTTCTAGCCTGGGTCCTGTCACAGTTTGTTATGGGATTTTGGGCAAGCCATTTCCCTCTTTGAGTCCCTGTTTCCTCATCAACAAAACAAGGGGATTGGATTAGATGATCCCTCACTGGATTAGATGATTTTAGATTTCCTGAATATGCAGCCCTCTTGCCCACCACAGGGACAGTGGCTTCCTCCCTTTGTCATTGTTTTCTGTATCTGTGTCGTGAGGGGCTTGGCCCTGTTCTGCCTTGGCAGGAGTGGAAGGAGGAGCTGAAGAACTTGACTAAACTCCTGCACAGGACAGAGGAGCTGAGTAGAGAAGAGGTGGATGAGTGGGACAGGGATGATGCAGTGGAGGAAGCCATCTGGAAGCTACAAATGCTTTATGGAAATGGGGCGGAAAAGAAGAACTATGAGGAGTTACTAAGGGCAAAGCCCAAAGGAAAGATTCCCACCTCCAGAATCATCACCCTCAAGGCAGAAGAGGTAGATTCAAAATTTTTTTTCTTTATTTTATCATGAGTCTCAAGTATAATAATTGAATCCATTTGGGGGGTTTGCTCAAAGTGCAGTGTTTTTATTGGAAATAAGATGATACCGAAATTAGAAGTATCCATGACCAAGTTATTTTTCATTATTTATGGCTGTCAAATGGGAATTTTTAGTGTCCAAATGGGAGAGCTTTTGTACACAGGAAAGACTATTTATGGTTACTTGAGGATTAATTAAGAATGCTTTTGGCTGCAAATGACTTTTTTTAAAAAATCCCAACTTATAATGGCTTAAACCAATAGGGATTTATTCATTTTCTCATATAAGAAGTCTGGAGGCAGTTGGGTTTGTGGGTTGGTTCAGTGGGTCAACAATGTCAAGATCAATATCTCTCTGGTTCCCTTGGCCCTCCATCATATTTGTTGCCTCATAGTCATAGATTGCTATTGAATTGCTAGACTTCACAGCTAGCTTCATGGAAGGAAGAAATGGATCAAGAGGTGACACCAAACACATCTCCCCTTTCATGGGAAGTAAAAGCTTTCCCAGAAACACCCCCAACAAATTTCTGTGTAGATTTTCTTGTTCGGAACTGAGTCACATAGCCTTTCCTAGCTGACAGGAGTCTAGAGAAAGCGAGAAGCAGACGTGTCATGATTGACTGAGACCAATCTCCATCCACCCCTAAACAAACAAACAATCAGGATTCTGCTGGCATGGATGAAGGACATGATGGATATTGGATATTCAACTTGTAGGACAATGTTCTCCTCACTTTTTAATCAGTATTCATCTTATTAAATGAAATTTAAATTTTAAATTAAAGCAAAATACTTATGGAACTAATTTCTAATTTATTAAAATTGTACATTTAAAAACCTAGTTTTTCTTGTATCTTAAAATTGATCTTTAAAATATTATTCTATTTATAAATCTGGCATTTTTTGTGTAAAATAAGAACAATTACTTACACTTGTTCTAAAATTTAATGTTGAATTTTCTCCTATATTTAACATAACAAATCCTCCTTATATAGTTAATCAAATTTCCTCAGAGTTTTTTGTTTTTTTGTGTGTGTATGAGGATGATCAGCCCTGAGCTAACATCCGTGCTAATCCTCCTCTTTTTGCTGAGGAAGACCGGCTCCGAGCTAACATCTATTGCCAATCCTCCTCCTTTTTTTTTTTTCCCCAAAGCCCCAGTAGATAGTTGTACGTCATAGTTGCACATCCTTCTAGTTGCTATATGTGGGACGCGGCCTCAGCATGGCCGGAGAAGCGGTGCGTTGGTGCGCGCCCGGGGTCCGAACCCGGGCCACCAGTAGCGGAGCGCGTGCACTTAACCGCTGAGCCACGGGGCCAGCCCTCCTTAGAGTTTTGATATTGTAGTTCAAATTTAATATGTTCGATTCTCTCAAAAAATTTTAAATACTTGACCGGGCACACTTAGAAGTCAAATGAATGAAAACTTTCAAGGCACTTAGCTCTTGTATATCTAAGAAATCAAACACATGGAGTAGCCATTTCGTATATTTAAATGGATAGTACTATTAAAAATAATTACATTTCTAATATCTAGAACATAGACTGAACATGTTCAAAGAAACGCAATGATTCCAAAACTGGTTATGTGCTTTATCCGAATACACACAACTTACATGAAGGTATTAATATTATATTTCTTCATTACTCTGTATTTAGAAATATTCCTTCCCAGTGTTACAAAGTTACCCATTGAAACGGGCACAGAATTACCATCTCAGTGAGTGAAGGCACAGATTCCGAGATTAGGTCAGGGATTCCAGACTGGGATGAGGGAATTGGAGTTTGCCTCCCAGAATGGTTTGCCTTGAGCCAGTTTATTGACTTGAGCCCTCTTTTTACAGAAAGGGACTTTTCAAGCCCATGCTTTTTCTATTATGTTCCCCTTATTATATCTACTTTATTTTTTAATTAAAATGTCTTTAAAAACTTTTATCATCTCCTCTTTCACAGTTTCTTGTTATTTGATTATAACTGATGAAATCTGTCGTTCCCTACCCAGATTGCAACAAATCCTCTGATTTAGTCTCAACTCTCTCAAGAATTTACTTTCTTATCTTTCTTTCAGGACCGTTTTATAGATATTTATTAACAATGACCACCATACATCCCAAATCTTCTGTCCCCTGAAGTTTCCCCATAGAGATTCACTGCCATACGTAGTTGCTGGCATGAATGTGTCATTGCCCCAAGATATGTTTAGGTTGGAGCAATATGCTGAGAACCATTCCTCATCTTACCCACCATCATTAAAACATCCTGGAAGTGCCTACTGTTCAAGATATGTTTTGTACTTGGAAAATAAATTTTAAAAACCCTTTTAAAGATCAATTTCAGACCAATTTTAAATTTGGATAATATGATCACCATATCATATCAATTTCCTATAATCAGGACTTTTTGGTAATTAAAATGTTCCCTGTAGCCATGTGAGAAAAATCCCCTCTCTCCAAAATTTAGTGAATTGCATATTACTTACATTAATTTTAGAATTGAAATGGAACTTAGAAGATAAGATTATTCTCCAGCAAAGCTGTAACTTTCCTGAAGTCCCGTTCTAACTGGCTCTGGTTTCTTCATCTGTAAGTTAAGGAGCTTAAACTTCCTGATCTCCAGGATCCTTTCTGGCTCTCAGAGTCTAGACCCTTGCAGACTATATTACAGGCCTCCTGGGGCCATTGCCCAGTGCTGCTTCTTACCGTTACTCAGTGTACCTTCAGTGAACCTGAATTACAGCCAATCCAGGATAGAAGAGCAGGGAGAATCTGGGGTTTGTGACTTTGTCCTTCCTCAGGCAGGAGAGCTGTCTGTCAAGCTGGACCCCTACATCCGGACTCAGAGGAGAGACTGGGATGGAGAATCAGCTGAGACACAGATCTGGCCCTTGATCAAACATGTGGAAGTGACTCTTCCCAAATCAGAGCTGATTCCAGAAGGGGTTGTGCTGGTGGATATTCCAGGCACAGGCGACTTCAACAGCAAGAGAGATGAGATGTGGAAAAAGGTGATTCTCTTTCTTATGGCTTCGTTCCCTCTCCCCTCAACTCCTCCACCCTTTCTAAACCAAGAAAGAATGCTCCACTTTCAGCTTAAGGGACTTTATGAGCTCTTGGGAGTTAAATTCTTCTACTACTTATGTTCTAAGCCTCAGGGTAATGGCAGGATATGAGTGGCCAGAGAAATTGGGGAGGGAGGAATCATGAGGTAGGCCTGGTAGCTGGAATAAGAGTATGTGATATATGAGAAGGGTCAGCAATAGAGTGGCCTAAGACAAAGCAGAGGAAATAAACACCGAGTGGGAAAGGGAGGCCAAGATTTGGGTACAAAGCAGAGAAGCCAACAGCCAAGCACCAAGGAACCAAGAGGCTGCTACCGTGTTTGGTTATAAGGAACAGAAACCCACTAAAGCAATCCCAAATTAAGAGGGGTCAATGAAAAGAATATCAAAGGATCTTGTGGGACACAGTCAGGCCTCAGGGCCACCTATCAGGGTGGAAGCAGCTCTTATCTCTCTCATCTTCTGCATGGTCTCTTGTAACTGTTTCTCTGCAGAGTCCCGCTTCTCTCCTAGCTTTCTCTACTTAGCCATTAAGATCCATGTTGTGGAAAATGATCACCCTAGCCTGTCTCTAAATGGCATTGTAGTTCATCTGCCTACAGCTGTCTGACAATAGTCTCTGTATGTTTTAGTTCAAATTCCTAAGAAGGAAAATGTGATCAATTACTGCCCAGCTAATGGATTAACTTTTACTGGGTCAAGTATCCGTCCCTAGTGCAGTCAGCTGTGTCTGAAGGTGATGGTTGACGTGAAAGTCCAGCCCTCCAGCCAAAATCTTGGGTAGGGGTTCAAGTCCCAGTAAATGAGGTATGAGCTGACTAGGCACCCCCGGATGTGTCTACAGCCAGAGAGTTAAGCATTAGGGTAGTCTGATCTGCACCTAATGATTAGAGGTTGAAGTATTTTTAAGAGTTTATCTCTCTTCATTTGCTTTTCATTCATCAAACACATATAATATGTAAGACAATGTATTAAGCCCTGAGGATGAAAAGATTATAGCTAATAATAATAGCAGACATTTACTGAGCATTTTCTTTGTGCTAGATACTATTCTCGGTAAAGTAAGTTGCCCATTATAACAGTGAGGATTTTAACTCAGGCAAGATGGCTTGAGAGCCTCTCTGCTCTTAACCCCTACTATATCCTACATGATCCAACAGAACTAAATGAAAAGATGCAGAACATAACCTCTAATGTTAGGAAGCTTGTGTGTGTGTGTGTGTAATGTTTGTAAATGCACAGCAAAAAGATCCTGCCTTCTGGAAGGATATACACCCCACTGTTAACAGCAGTTTCTGTGTTTACTACCACTCTTTACTCATACACCTCTGCATTGTTTGTGTATTTTGCATGAACATGTATTACCTTTACAGCTGAAAAGCCGAGAGCAAAATAAAGCAATATTGAGTGAGAAGCAGAGCCTTCCCACAAGGGGCCTAGAGTCTAATAGGAGAGATGAAACATACAAATGACTAAATACGTGGCAGGTAGTGATGAAAGAGATGGACAAATTGCTATGAACACTCAAACATAGAAATTACCTCCAACAAGAGATCTCATTCCCTTGTTGGGGAAGAGAGAGAATCCCCCTCCGCCCTTTCCCTTAAGGTTCTTGTGGCTGGCCAAATAATTAAAAGACAGGTTATCAGGAGAAAATCAAACAAAGTTTAATAACATGTATACATGGGAGAAACCAGGGAAACTGAGTTTCTCAGCAAAATGCCGGAGGTTCTCATCTTAAATACTATCTTCAGCTAAAGACAAAGGAGGATGTTGGGGGTAGGGAGGGAGACAGGAAGGAGACAGAAATCACAGTAATCAAGAGTATGCAGATTTAAGTCCTCACCTTCCACATTGATATGTTTCTAGAGATGAGGTCATTCCCCCCTCTTCCTAATACAGAGAGGAGGAGACCTTTACAAATAGAGATTTCCCTTATAAATGTAAATGTTTGTCTGGCAGGTCTTTTCAGGGCCACCTAGAGAATGTGGCTGGGGAAAGAGAATTTTTGATAAGATGGACTTGGTGCCTTTTCTATTGTTACATCTATTTTACATTATATTACAGCCATCATATGGTAGAGGCTCCTTCCTGAAACAGGTCTTCTATGTTAAATTCTTTAGGCAGTTTGGGGGAGGTCACATGTCCGTCAGAGAAAATAATCAAGGTAAAGAGATGTATTTCAGGGTGGCCAATTTTGGTCTCCCACACCCTCAACAAACACCCACCGAGCATCTACTCAATTTTGTAGTAGGTCCTGGATGGACAGAGACATAGTCCTTGCCCTTGGGAGTCTCATAATCCAGAAAGGAGTCAGTTGGTCACACTAATTAATGATCCGTATTACTTACAAATGAGAGCACTAAGAGGTGAATTCCTTTTGGAGGCAGGTGAGGCTTCAGAGAGGACACTTAAGGTCAGCCTCCACCAGGCAGAGAAGGCAACCGCCTTCTGAAGTGGGACAGTGAGCACCATTCCGGGCCGGAGAACAGCATTAGCAAAGACCCAGAGGGCTGAGGGAGCTGCGTGCTTGAGAAAGATGAGTCTTCCTGGGAGGCTGGGGGGAAGAGGGTGTGGGGGATGTAGAGGAAGGAGGTGCAGAAGACAAGCTTGGAAAAGTTGGGGGTGGGCTTTAATACTACACTTCCTGGGGAAGCTTGAAGGGCAAGAGGGACTGGGGCACATGATAGAGAAAGAAAGCGCGTCTTTAGGCAGAAGGAGCTTAGGAGCACAGGGGGGACACATGGGGACACAGGACTGGAGCTGGGGGAACTGGGAGGGAGGGCCAATCACTATCAGTACAACAGCTGCTGCAGGATTCACTTCAGAACCACTGATTTTCTGCTATATGTCAATGTCAAATTCCGCAGATTTGTGCTGAATGAATGACTGTGGACTGGGGGAGCTTTGTGATTATGGTTTCTAATCAAGATCTAGTGCAGGGTGACGGTTTGCAGATAATGTAGCCTATGCCCTTGTTACGTCCCAAATGTGGGGCCTTCTGCTCACCGCAAGACATGCCAATAGTCAAGAGGCAAGGTGGTAGGAGAAAAAGGACTTTTTTATTACGGCTTGCTAGCAAGAGGGAAAATGGGTGACTAATGTCTAAAAAAAAACATCTTAATGGGCACAAAGTCTTATAGCAGATATATTGGCCAGTGGGTTATAGGGGAGAGGGTTAGGAGTGTTGACCCTCTGGTTTTACAGACTGGGAGTGCCACACCAGATCTTTCAATTTTCATTGATGATGGCTATTAGCATAGATTCTCTGTTCGGGGGTCATCACATTCCTAAGGAACTCAAAAGAACAAAGTTAGCATCTTATCGCAGCTGGGAGGTACATGCACAAGCAGGGGTCATAAAATCTATGGAGCAGTTAGATCTCCTGGAGGGTGCGTATCCAGCTGGGCTAGTTAGTCAGAGGTCATTCAAAGTTACAGCAGGGGTTCTTTTCTACAACATGGCTTCCCTCATGTCAACCTTGTCTTGAGCCGGTATCACCTTGACTTTACAGATGAGGAAATGAAGGCTCAGAAAGGGGAGGTAATTTGCCCAACACCACACAGCTACTGAGTGGCAGAATTTGAACCAGAGGTCATGTTCCTACCTTCCCAGCTGAGGCTCTGTCTTACCCCCAGGAAGTCCCTAATAGTTCCTTTAAGATGAAGGCAGTCCCAGTGTCTGTGCCCTTGGTCAGTGTGCTCAGGCCTGGCCAAGAGAGCCTTTGTTTCTGCAGGGTCTCAGCTCTTGGAGTGAAATCGTCCGTCTTGGCCAGTCCCACGCTGGGCCCAGGGAGCGACAGCCTAGGGAGGCAGCCAACCTCTCGCTGGATGGAGCCTTGGTTGCTGCCAGTTCAGATATGCTGGGCAGCTTATCAAAAGCTGCTCAGAACAGAGGAGCCAGCAGATCTGGCTCCGAGCACCCGCTCTGAGGAGGTCGGGCTGAAGCAGAGGGTTGGTTCCAAGCCTGCTCTGCTTGGCCTCGGCTCCCCTGCATTCTTGTGGTTTTGTGATAGCCTCTCACAAGAAGTTACTCAAGACTCCCCTCTTTATGCCCCCTCCCCTGTCCCTCCAGCTGCCAGCTCGGTCTTCCCTCGGCTAAAACTGCCAGGAATTCAGACGTCTCTGTTCTGCCACCTAGAAGTTGTGAGACTTTGGGCTTGTCACCTGACCTCTCTGAGGCCCATTCTTATCACGGAGAGGGAAGGTGGTGGGGTGGCGGAGGTGTCATCCCACCCCCTCCTAAGTCCAGTCACTCTCGTCTTATAGATAGGCTTTTTCCTGTCTTCCACGACTCTAACTTTACCAAATCCTGGCAGTCAGGAGCTTTATGTAGGGCCTGAAATTTAATCACTGTAACCAGTCCTCTTCTCATGTTAAGAAACATTCATTAAGCACCTGTAGTTTACCAGGACCATGGGGAATACACAGGTGAAAGAGGCCCTGCCCTTGAGGAGCTCACAGCCTGGTATCTTACCATCTCCCACAACCTGACAGAATAGCTTAAAGCTGCCCTAAACTGTTTATAATTGGGGAGGTGGAATGGAGCGATTGTTTTTATTTTTCTACCTAAATGTGAGTCTATCTGCATAGGGTGGAGGTTCAGGACCCATAGTTGTGTGGTCTTAAACTGGTCCTTTGCCTCCTAGGGCCTATTACCTTCTCTATAAAATAACGAAGTTTGTCTATGGTAGAGATTGGTGCTTTTAAAACAATGATCCTTGAAGCCAGGAGATTCATGGACAGAGGGTGGGGGCCACTGAGCAGGTGGGGGCTCCAAACCCTCCACCCCCAATTCAATTAAAACAGTTCTGTGTTTAAAAATCAAGGTTGACAATTGGAATTCTTTCCAAGATTTCATTTGAAAAAGGCTCCACTGCTAAAAACAAGTTTGAAACCCACTGCTCTAGGACAAGGTTTCTCAGCCTCAGCACTGTTGACATTTTGGGCCAGATAATTCTTTGTTGGGGTGGGGTGCTGACCTGGGCATTATAGGACGTTTAGCAGCATCCTTGGCCTCTACCCACTAATGTGCCCCCCCGACTCATAACAATTAAAAATGTCTCCAGACATTGCCAAATGTCCTCGGGTACAAAATCGCCACTAGTTAAGATCCATTGGTATAAAGTAAAGTAATGATTTAATTATTAAGTCACAAACTGTCACACTTTTATGTGCAAAGTGCTTTTCTGAGGAACCACAAATAAACTCAATCCCTGGGTTGGACCAGCTTTTCATTTATATGGAGACATAAGACAAGTGAAACAATACAGTAAGAGAAATGTCACAAGGCAACATATGATTACTTGTCACATTAAAGTTACATATTAAAGCAATACTTATGATATTAATCATAAATTGTAATTTCATTTTCACTGACCTTTGCAACTTGAATCATATGGTTTCTGGCTCCCTGCTGCCGCATGTGGCAGTGTGCTGAATATGCAGGGGCAGGCAAACATGAAAATGATGCCTTGTGGTGATAGCTTTGGGGTAGGTGCATGACCAGAACTCTTTCTGGAGAAACAATAATTTTCCCCAGAAGACAACTGAGGTAAAGCAAGCCGCTGATGGATCTGGGACTAGAGGTCTGATTTCTTGAATTCTTTCAATCACTATGCCACGAACATCTATGAAGCCTCTAGTATGGGCCAAGCACTGTGCTTGAGGTGATAAGGATTCCAAGCTGAAAGATGCAGCCCCTTCCCATCTGGTACCTCACAATGTGGGGGGGAGGGGGATGCAGAGTGCCTACCCTGCACAATAACTCTGTCTGACTGGTACTATGGCAGATAAATCTAGGTGCTGTAGGATGTGGAGGAGAGGCGGCCCACCTGTCCTCAGGTGGCCCTTAGCAGCATCTCAAAAGGCAAATGGAGGTCAAGCAGAGGTTGCAGCAAGTGCAAAGGCCCTGAGAGATAAAAGAGCAAGAGAAACTTACGTCTGAGAAACTGTAAGCAGCTGAGTAGGGCTGGTGCATAGAGAGTGTGGTGGGGAGTGGTGAGAGGTGGGACTGGAGTGCTGGAGGGCAGAGCATGGAGGACATAAGTGATAGATTAAGGAATCATGTCCTCTACAATTGAGACACCATTTATGTTCTGAAACATTGTGGTCGTGTTTCACAGACCATTGATAAATGCTCAGTGATCTGGGTGATTAGTGACATTGAAAGAGTTTCTGGAGGGAGAGTCCATGAAAACCTTCTGAATGAGAGCATCAAAGCCTGCCAGAGGGGTTTCTGCAGGGACGTTGCCCTGGTGGTCACCAAGACCGACAAACTCCACTTGCCGGAATATCTAAGGTACCGTGCTGGGCTTGCCGGGATGTGGGCTTTCCTCCATGGGTCTCACTACCTTAAAGACAGAGCTGTGACTCATGGGCATTGTGAACTTAGGAAAGTAACTGTTGGGGATGAAAGAGGAGTCTGGGTGACTTCCTGGGACATCAGGACGCTTGGGTAGATTGTCTTGGGAATCTGAACCGTGTGGCCTCTCTTGCAGAGTAGCTGCTTCACACCCTACAGGCTGCCCTCTGCACAGCTCCAGGGGTGCCACTCACGTGTGTGAAAGGCAAAGAGCACCTCCTGGAGTTGTGCGGTGTGGTGGGCCCACCCACCCCCACAGATGTGGAAAGCCTAGATGCCCCACAGCTGGCAGGCACTGGCTGTGATCCTGTCGGGCACCATATAGCTTTGAAGTGTCAGATTCTGTTTCAGGTTTGTCTACTCCTAAGCTTTTAAACCCATTTGGAGCAAGGTTCTCAAAGTTTTAGAACTTTGGCTAAAAGTAAAAGCATTCTTACGGAGTCAGAGTCTAACAAAAAATAATGAAAGGTAAGCATTTAGAGCTTAATAGATGTTAATAGATGTTGATTTCCCTGTAGACCTCCAATACCCCCGTAACTGGGAGGACTATAGCATATCTTCCATATTGGGACTTTGAAAGTGAAATGGGGTGTTATTAACCCTTACAGAGGAGCAGCAGGTATAAACTGGTCTGTCCTGGGTACACAGTGTGTATGGTCATGGGATGTAACACTGTTGTTGCTCTGACCAGAGCTTCTTCACCTGTCACTTCTGCCATTTCCCCCACTCCCACTGAAACTTGAGTCTGCTGGCTCCAGGAATTCACTAAGCAGAGAAAACTTCTGGGGTGAAGAAATAGGCTAAGGCTTTTCCCCCTAACTTCTTGCTTCCCTAGTCTAGGTTAGAATTTCAGCTTCATATTTTTTTTTTTTCCTACAGATTCCCTTCACTCCAACCCCTACCGCAGACTAGTATCTCAAGCTCCCCCTTTCCAATGCCAACTCTGAAACTAAACATAATGCAATCGAACTTATTAAAAGTTTATTGAACACGGTGGTGGGGGCTGTAGATTCAGAGGGCATACTGCCTAGTGGCTGAGGTCACTGTTTTAAAAGAGGGTTAAAAGTTATATGAGAGAGACAAGCAAAGTGCTATAGGACCCAGAGAGGGGGGTTGCATTTTGACTGGGCCAGGGGGTGAGGTCACAGAAAATTCCACTGACGACAAAATATTGAGAAATAAAGACACTTTGTTCAAATGGACACTGGAGGTGGATCAGAAGAGAGAGCATTTGGACCAAAGAAAGAGCTTATGCAAAGGCATAAAGGCATGACAGTACAGTATACGCTGCTTTCAGGGAAAGTTGAAAGACTACCAGGACACATAATGAGTTAAGTAACATTTTACTTAACATTGTACATTTTTCATTTCAGGGAAAGAAAAGTGAGAACTGTAAGTATGGACTAGTTATTTTCATTTTTTTATTTTTTAAGCTCTATTGAGATATAATTGATATACAAAAAAATTGTACACATTTAATGTAAACATCTTGAGTTTGGACATATGCATGGACTAGTTATTTTTAAATAATACTTTTTATAATTAATATTATATAATTCAAATACATTCACATTTGTCTGGGCCAAATGAAGACCGAAAAAATGTGTCTTATCACTTCATCATCACTCTTGGTAACCCTGGACTCTTTGCTGTGCTTTTATTTCTTTTCACAATCTAGCAAGCTATTCAAAGTCAGCGAGAGGCTGTTTTAGAAAGAAATGAAATGATAAAACTACAGAGGAATACAATTCTCAAGGAAAAACTAAAGGTGAGTTAACAGATTTCTCTATGTATTCTTTTGCTTTTCAGCAAAAGATATTGAGAAAAAAAGGTTTATTTGGTCTTGCATAGTAGCAAGGGCAAAAGATTTGGAGTAGACAGTTTTTACTTAACTTAGTCCTATTGATTAATAACTTTGTGACCTTAGGCAAATGACTGTACCTCTCTGAGCCTCCATTTTCTCACCTGTAAAATGGGGAAGTAATAGCATCTATCTCCTGTGATTGTTAGAAGGATTGAATGGGCATATGGTCTGCTGAGACATATGTACAGTTAAAATCAGGGATCCACATACAGTTTAAGGTGTGCTTCACTAGAGGAATGCATCGGGTGCTGGGGGAACACCGAAGAAGGATGCCCAAGTCACACTGGCAGTCAGGGAGGCGGTGTTGGGGAGAGGTTCAGGGAAGACTCCTCACCTTGAGTAGAATTGTGAAGAACCAGTAGTCTTGAATAAGATGAAGAAGTAGGAGGAAGGGCATTTGAGACGGAGGAAAGAACATGATTGCAAAAGCCTGCTATCTTTGGTAAACTACATGCCAGTAGTTTTGAATGGCCCAGCAAAGGGTGTATGCAGGGGTGTTGGGAGATAAGGCCTAAGCTTTATTTTTCAAGCTTGAGTAATTGTTCTGTGGGAATCTTGGTGTTTTCTTAAATTATTTTTATTATTCTGTCACTAAAATGTGTGCAACATAAAATTCCTTACTACAATAGTCTTATATAGCTGTAAAACTGAAACCAATTTTAAGATAAAATATTAAAAAAAACATAAGTGTTATATCATAGTTAGTATAATGCAATAGGTGATATGGTTTTGCTGAAACCAAATCTTCAATGCTGGATTTAATAGTAAAAACATGTGGCCTTATGTCCAGTTCTATATTTAATTGCTTCCTGTATTTTGACTTCAGTTATATTGATGCAGAAAATGTCTGATATACAATGTGGAATTGAAAATTTCAAAGCTTTTGTTTCTAATTCAGAATAATCAGATCTCATACTTAAGCCAAAGTCTTTTACCAAGCCATTCTTGAATGCTGGTTTTAATGAGGCGATAACTCAGTTAAGCTGGTCTTATTCTCTTTAATTGTTCTTGTTGGCATTAAAGAAATATGCTCTATGAGTACCTAATCGTGTTGTTTCTGGAAGCAGAAACATAAAATACTTCAAAACACAATTCACAACTATATTTATTGCTAATAAATGTGGTAAATTGGTGTGTACGAGATAGGGTCTGGCCAGGATATGTCAGCTTGCAGGGTGGCTATGGTTCTGACTGTTGTGGTACAAGTTCTTTTGAAGTCTGCGTACCTACATCTCTGATGGCTAGGTGATACCTTAATTCTCCAACCACTTTATTTCAGCTTAAATTATTGTGAAACTTTTACTTGTACTGCATGCCTTCATTGGAGCAAATTTAATGTTAGTAATAGAAAATATGAGGCAGAAGTTGATTATAAGGTAATCATTCATATAGATGTCTATATATTTTTTAATTATAAAAATGAAAATTAAGAAAAAATATTGTAATAAAATTTACAGACCCTGAGACTACATTTATAGGTCTCAGTTTGGAAATACTATGCATTTTAGAAAGATTATTTTCTCAGCTGTGTGGAGAATGGATGGTGGGGGGAGGGGCAAGTGAAGATTAGATGTTGAGAGGCTTTTTCTGTAATCTAGGTGGAAGTGATAAGAGCCTGAATTATGCAGTCACTATAGGAATAGAGGAGAGGACATGCATTCAGGAGATATTAGGGAGTTCAGATCCACAGGTCTGGATGATTGATTGTGTGTGGGAGGTGAAAGAGCTGGGTTCTGATGCTCTCTGGCATGTTGTTTGAGCTGGTTATTATACAGCCTTTTACCTGTGCTTTAGCACACCTGTAAGAAAACCTACACTCCTCCTCCTGTGTGTCCCTCCTTTACTCTCGCACTACTACCACACTCACAACACTTCTGATACCAGATGTGTGGGGGTTTTCTCACACCAAGCAATTCTCTGTGACACCAGCTGCGTGTCCTACAGTTTAACTCAATGAGGCACTGTCTACCTGGAGATAGCATCAGATCCCACAGGTTAAGGACTCAGTCCCATGAGACTGCCCCCTACTTAAGATCCCAATTGCAAGTAGTAGGTCCCCAGGTTACCCACAACTTCTGTCTGACTTGGCTACAAATCGGAGGTCCCCATGACCTCCTTCCACTTGGGTTCTGTTATTTGCTAGAACTGCTCACAGAACTCAGCAAAACAATTACTTATGTTTAGCAGTTTATTATATAATAAAGGATATGATAGAGAATGCAGATGAACAGCCAGATGGAGAGATACACAGGGTGAGGTCTGGGAGGGTTCTGAGTGCACGAGCTTCTGTCCCTGTGGTGTTGGAGTGCATCACCCTCCTGGTATGTGGATGTGTTCACCAACCTGGAAGCTCTCTGAACCCCATACTGTTGGGATTTTTGTGGAGGCTTCCTCATGTAGGCATGATCAATTATTAACTCCATTTCCAGCCCGTCTCCCCTCTCTGGAGAATGGGGTATGGGGCTGAAAATTCCAAGCTTCTAATGGCTTGGTCTTTCTGGTGACCAGCCCTGATCCAGGAGCCCATCCAGAGTCACCTCATTAGGAAAAAAAGACACTCCTATCATCCAGGAAATTCCAAGGGATTTAGGAACCCTATGTCAGGTACCAGGGTCAAAGATCAAATATTAGAACAAAAGAAGCTCCTAGTGTTCTTATCACTTAGGAAATACAATGGTTTTAGGAGCTCTGTGCTGGGAATTGGGGTCAAAGACTAAATGTTAGAACAAAAGATTCTCCTAGCACCCCTTTTATAAGGGGTTTAGGAGCCCTGTGTCAGGAACTGGGGCAGAGACAAATATGTGTATATATTTCTTATTATTTCTCAGTACCTTATTTTGCTCAGTTTGAGGATCGTAGTGAACTCATGGCTTTTCACAGAACTATTGTGTTCTTTTTTTTTTTTTTTTTTTTTTTTGTGAGGAGATCAGCCCTGAGCTAACATCCGCCAATCCTCCTCTTTTTTTTTTTTTTTTTTTTGCTGAGGAAGACGGCCCTGGGCTAACATCTGTGCCTATCTTCCTCCACTTTATATGGGACGCCGCCACAGCATGGCTTACCAAGCAGTGCGTCGGTGCGCGCCCGGGATCCGAACCAGCGAACCCCGGGCCGCCGCAGCGGAGCGCGCGCACTTAACCGCTTGCGCCACCGGGCCGGCCCCTATTGTGTTCTTTTTGATGTTCAAGTTCTCATCTTAGTCTAGGAGCCCTTAATTTAAGCTGGTTTCTTTTAGCAGTACCCAGACATTTTAAAACACATTTTTGCTCTCTGGCAACAACAAGATACTCAGGGCCATTTCATTTTTCCCTGCCCCACGACATGGACCTACTACTCTCAAAGAAACTTGGGTTTCTTTTAGCAGAGAATAATATTAGAAATAAAATTTAGGATGCTAGGGGTACATATCAAATTATTTCATCCAGGTAAAAGAAGTGGGCAGAATGATATCACGGCAGAATCATTTTAATGACAACGCTAGAGAAGACAGATTTTTAAAAAAATGAGGCCATGATTTGTATTACTGATTTCAGTGTAACTCCAACTTTACTATATTCTGCTTCCAACTAGTATCCCTTCTATCGTGAACTTTCAGGTTTTCTCCTCTCTCATATGCGATAACTTCTTACAAACTTTAACATATTGTGTTATACACTGTCATAACAAACCATGTGTGCAAATTATAACAGTGACTAATCTTTCTATGGGATAATTTAATGAGTATCTGCTTACCTTTTGGATCCTACCTTCCAGCTATAACTGTTTCTATTTCTTTTTTATGTTAATATGGAACCAGCATACTGTAGTCACTTCATTGACACTATAAAAATATTTCTTTGTACTATAATAACAATGTGTTAACTAATTTTCAATAATTTTAGAAAAGATATACAAAATTTAAAACAAGATTTTAAATAATGCAAACATCTAGACACAGCTAGGCATACTCCTTTCTTTTAACTGTTTTAAAGCTCTACTTAAATTTAATTCCGCGTTAGGTTTATCTCCTAGTAGAAAATAGTTTCAGCTTTCCCTAAACTTTTTTCCTAGAGTCAAAACACTATCAGAAGAAAAAAAAAGTTAATCTTGGCAGATCCTTTATACAGTTTCAGCCTTGACTCTAGTTTGTGGGGCTTCTGGAAGCTGCTCAGGCATCTCCATTCCAGCTTTAACTACCTGGGTTTACAACTTGTCGGAGGGGTGGCCTCTCCCCTCTTCCAGTGGACTACTCACTCAGCGCTTTTATACCTTTGCATCAGAAAGAAATTGACAACTCTTTACTGTTTTCTTCGCGCCAAAATACCTGTGCATACACATGCACATGCTTTATGGTTTTTCTCTTTTAAGTGAAAAGAATGAAAGATTATGGAACAATATTTATGTATAGTTCTAGTGTGACTTCTCTGTGATGTTTTTCTAATCATAAAAAAAGGTTTTCTCACATGATTCTTAATTCTTTGACATTTAAAACTATCATTTGCTTAAACATTACTCTGCCTTTAAATGTGTATGATTGCTCATTAACTACCCAGCTGAGAAACTTTCATGGGACCTTTGCCCAGTGGTCTGTTGTGTTGTGCTGGTAAATGTTGAACAATCAGCTGTTTAAAAAAAAAAAGAAAAAGCCCTGATTTGTAGCATTTGCAGATTCTCGTGGTATAAATACTCCCACCATTGCCAATTTCAAGCTACCAATGTGATGTCACCGCAGGCAGAGCTGGGAAGAGCTGCGTGCAGTCGACTCACAGGAGCTGTACGAGCTGGCTACAGCCCTTCACTGCCTTTGCCAGAGTTGTGCTTCTTTTTCCAAAAACGGTCCTGGTACTTTTCCCTCTCTGAACATTTAAATACACTTTTGAACTATTTTCTCTACATATTTCCTTCTGGAACTGATATATATATATATTTTTTTAAGGAGGATCGGCCCTGAGCTAACATCTGCCAATCTTCCTCTTTTTGCTGAGGAAGACTGGCCCTGGGCTAACATCCATGCCCATCTTCCTCCACTTTATATGGGACGTCGCCCATGGCTTGGCAAGTGGTGCGTCAGTGTGCGCCTGGGATCCGAACCAGCGAACCCTGGGCCGCCACAGCGGAGCGCACGCATTTAACTGCTTGCGCCACCGGGCTGGCCCATAGAACTGATATTTTTAACTCCCAAGAGAACGGTATCTATGCGGCAGTTTCCTCACAACTTCTGATCTTGTGAGGCAGGAACAGATGGGAACATCTGACATACAGAATGTTGTCTGTTCTTATGGAGTTCTCGCAGAACTGAACGTGAATGAGCTGACGTTTGCTGAAGGCTCTTGTGGGGCCTTGCATTGTTTCCTTTGCCATGTTTGAGTTGTTCTGTTCCCTGTGTGCCTCCTTCACTGCAGAGAAAACTGCCGGCCGACTCCAAGGTTCTGGATACCTCAGATCTGGTGTACACGGTCAGCGCCCAGGAGTACTGGCAGCAGGCTCTGCTCACTGAGGAGGAAACTGGTAATTTACATTTTTTTTATCTCAATGACTAAAATTCTCAAGATTAAGCTTGGCGCTCTGAATTTTCTGCTCTAGAATGTTCTGTGCCATACTTCTAGCTTACCACAGTTTCTATAACTATTAGCAAATATATTTGTTTTTCTCTCTGTGTTGTTGTAGTACCTGAGACCACAATTCCTTTCTGCTCTAAATCTTACCATGAGTTGGTGAAAGTCAGTGATCAGGTTTTCATTTCTTTAGTATTTGGCTTGAGATTCCTCACTCACCCAGCTATGGGTATTAGAAGTACTTACTGTATATCTATTGTGTGCTTTGTCCATGAGGAGGAAAAGGTAGAAGACGTGGCCCCTTTCTTCATAGAACTTAAAACCTACATGAGTAGCTAAATGTGCAAAAATCAAAGTGAAAAACAGGCTAAGTTAAATGGTGCCATAAGTACAACAGAAGGTCAGAGAGCGCAGAGATCTGTGTGACTAGAGGACTCGGTGAAAACTGGTGAGGAGGCAGGATCTGAGCTTGAAATGGCTTAAAATGTGCATGCATTTCACTAGACGTGGATGAGTGTGAGTGGAGATTAAGGAGCAGAAGGTGTGAAATGTTTCCAGAAATGGAGGAACTGCTTGAACAAGGATACAAAAGAAATAATCAGCATAGCATATGCAGGGAATAATATAGAAAAATTTCCACTTACAGCAATAATGGGAAATAAGTAGGGTGGCATCTGTTTCTTCTGACTAACAAAGGGTTAGGGCTAATTTAAGTTTCTAATCTGGAATCCCACTCGTCAGAGGTTCTTATCCCTTTCTACATCAAGCATGAGCTATTTTGATATTAAGGGTTATTTGACATAGAAAAATCCAGGGAGACTGAAGAGCTGAGACTCTAGAAATGTGAGCACCTTCAGTTCCACTATTCAGGTAAGTACCAATCCAAAGGGAAGTGCCAATTTTTTTAACCAGCCTGCACTTTTCTATGTAGTTTGTTTTATACTGCTAAATAAAATTAATATTCATCATTGCTGATCTACCGTTCATTACTGTTGATCCTAGAGCTGGGAAAAATGTCCCCGGAAAGGTTGGTTTAGTGGGCACCCGGCACACATAGCATCTCAACTGTAGTTAATTCAGACTGCCATCCTGATTTGCTAATTTTTATGAATTCTATTTATTTTGAACTCTAAAATTGGTTGTGCTGCCTGTGAATTCCAGAAATCCCCAAGTTAAGAGAATATATCAGGAAAAGGCTCTTGGACAAGAAGAGGAGGATGGTGACCAAGTATGTTACTGAAGCCTTTGGCCTGTTGCTCCTCACAGACAGTTTCAGCTGCACGGAAAACCTGCCGGTATGGAAGACACTGTCTGTATGTGCTCTGCCTCCCAGCCTGGGCAGAACACTCCCTTTTACCAAGTCAGAAAATTAACTTACAGTATTTTTTCTTTCCGTATCAAAGAAAGATGCTAACCTCAGAGAATCTAAAGAGGACAAAAGGATAATTAGAGGTTTAAAATTGTGACATTTGATTAAAAAAAAAAAAAAAGAATATTTTACCTGGGATAGATAGGCTGAGGGGAAAATGTAAAAATAGTGGCTACTTTCACCTCTCCTGAGACTTGAATAAGATGGAATGTGTTTAAGTGATGGCAGGAGTGGTTTGTTTACTTCTTTCTAGTGGAATACAGACGATTCTTGGTTATCCTCCGGAGACGTGTTTATGTGTACAGTCCAAAAAAGTTTCGTCTTTCTGTGGATTTCCTTCATGCCCTGGTGCTGTCAGGATCTCACACTCAGAGCAGCATAGGGAAATAACGTAAGAGGAAAGAAACTAGGAGGGACTTTGAGCAAAGAGTTTAGATATTTATCTTCACAGTCTAGAATGCAGGCCTTCTGAATGATCACTTAAAAATTACTTTTCTCATAGTAGTGGGCAAATTTATCCCTTTGATGGGTGATTTTTTTTTTTACCCTAAAATAAGAGGTATAAGCTGCTAAATTAGAGGCTTGGGGTAGTTTTGGAGAAAACTCTGTTGCTGGAATCAATTACCAACTGCATTGCTTCCTTGTGAGGGACTGAATATATAACGGACAATCGTATATAAAAACAGAACTCTGATCCACAGCCTGCAGCAACCTGCCTAGGAAACCAGCCCCTTATGTGCAATAAGAGCTCAGGAAGCCAGCCTGCTGTCAGTTAGACTTATGGAAAGGCAGACTGCTAAGTCTAATAACAATCCAAGAAGCTAAACTCTGTAACGATTGGCCCCAAATGGCCAGACCTTGGTTAATGACTGACAGCTTCCCTAATCTTTATCCCTGCTTCCAACTTAGGACCAACTAGAGAGAGCCAAATATGCATCCTAATGAATCACAGAGGATCCCCACTTTTAGTTAGCTCTCCTGCGGCTTCCCTGTGCCAGTGGCCTCCCATCAGGGCATATGTGAAGCCTACCCACCCCTCGGCCTGCCTTTGAGTCTTTGCCAAACGCAAGTGATGGTAGCTGACTCCCTTGCTATAGCAAGCTCTGAATAAATAGGCTTTGTGTATTCTCATTTGGTTGGTGTTTATTTATTTCCGCACTTTCTTTCACCCATCAGATTTGCACAACTAAGTCTGACTTCTTGTTATGCAGAACAGGGAAGGGGCAGAGAAAGTGAAAGTGCACCAGTAGGGCCCTATGAGAGTTCAACGGGCTGGTCCTGAGAATGTGGGAAAGTGAACCTGGGGTAGCCAGTGGCAAGGAGAGGCAGACAGTGGGACCTGACTTCCATGTGAAAAGGAAGCAATGCCAAATGTAGATGGTCTATGCAGTTTTGGTCAAATGTTCACATTTAAGAAATTCTGTGTAAAAGTGACATATGGAGTGAAATTCACTGTCCTTTTCATCATATTTCTTATGCCTTGTTTTGGTCTAGTTCTGTAAGAAAAAAAAAAAAAACTCTCCTGAAATCTAAGATTTTCTAATTTGACTTTTGTCCTCTGAAATACTGGGGAAGGGTTTGACCTTCTAACTTGCCGAAAAAGTTCTTAAGGTTGAAAGTTGCCTCTCTGCCCAGCAAAAGATTGCTTTTGGAAGTGCTTATGGAAAATGAATCAGACGTGGTGCTGTGTGTATTTGGTTTATTTTACAAACACAAGGACAAAGCATTTTGCAATCAAACTTAGAATGCCTGCCCCACATGCTCTCCTCTGCTGATGCGGAGGTACAGCCTGTGTGGGGGCTCAGTCCCATCCTTGCAGCCAGACTCCAGGCGACAGAAAACACAGAGAAGGGGGCTGGTTGGCACTTCTGTGCTAGCCTATTAGAGGGAGTTGCCAGCAGCTTTCCTCAAAATTCCTTGGCCTTAGATATTGGTCTCAGTCTTAGTTCTTTGATAGAAAGTTGGAAGGCAAAAGTTTTGTCAGTTCCTTTGCATTCTGGAAAAATCAAACCTAAAAATGTGTGTGATTGATCATTTTTTAAGATTGTGACTCAAACCAAAAAATTTAGAGTTTGGATAGTTAGTGACTTTAAATGAACAGGGATCTCGTCCTTAATTTTTTTTTTCTTTTTTGTGAGGAAGATCAGCCCTGAGCTAACATCCATGCCAATCATCCTCTTTTTGCCAAGGAAGACTGGCCCTGAGCTGACATCCGTGCCTATCTTCCTCCACTTTATGTGGGACGCCACCACAGCATGGCCTGACAAGCGGTGTGTCGGTGTGCGCCTGGGATCTGAACCTGGGCCGCCAGCAGCAGGACGCGCGCACTTAACCACTACGCCATGGAGCTGGCCCCCGGAATTCTTAATAGTGAAAACTATGAAAATCCCAAGGGTGTTCCTAAGGCTGAATAGTCTCCACAAACTCTAAAACTCGTCAACTCTAAGATTCAGAGTGTGGGAGTTTGAGGCTGTTTTCAGGATCATTCAGTCCCATTCACTTACTTCAAAGATGGTGCAATTGAGACCCAGAGAAGCTGTCATCTATATAAGGTCACACATCAATTTGAGAGCTATTTCTGTCATCAAATTTGGACTAGAACTTAAAAACCTACATTATCTAGCAGTTGCTCCATGCCACTCATTCACTCCACAAATGTTTATGGACTGCACTCTCTGTGCCATGCCTCAGAAGAAACAAACAGGAATAACACAGTCTGTCCCTTCAGCAAGTTCCTAGTCCAGGGAAGGAGATGTGGAATGACAGAGACATAGCAGAGCAGGAGGAATGCTGTGCACAGGGGTGTACAAAATGCAACAGGAACGCAGGAAAGAGAGCCCAACTCTGCCCTGGAGAGTCTGGGAAAGCGTCACATGGGAAGTGACTTTTGAGCTTTGTCTGGAAGGATGGGAAGTTGGGAACAGCTTGTGCAGCTGCATGGAGTCACAAAAGGGATGACACATTTGAGGAATGGTAGCAAGTTCAGGGCAGCTGCGTGGGAGGACATTTCGGGCAAACAGAGCTGTGGTGCTGGAGAAGTTGGTTGAGTCCTGGCTACCAAGGGCCTTAAGTGCTGAGCTAAGGTGTGTGGCTTCCATCTGCTTCAGACAGGCACTGTGTGGTCCCCCAAGGTTCTCACACAGGGAACAGACACAAATTCCCAGTTTGGAACCTGGAGGTCCAGGCTGCCACTGGTGGTCACCCCCTTATATTATTTAAATAGATATTTTCCTCCCTGTATTCTTTGAAGAAGGGGCCAAATCTTTCTTTTTGTGGTCCTGTAGCTTTGCTATTCAAAGTGTGATCCAGGGCCCAGAAGATCAGCATCACCTGGGGCTAGAAATGTAGAATCCCAGGCCCTCAGATTTGAACAAACTCTCCCAGTGATTTGCATGGACATTAAAGTTTGGGAAACACTATCCTCGAAATCTGCCTTGTGCACAGTCAAAGCTGTTAAATGTTTGTCGAATCTGATGTCGTTGGAAAAATCTGTTTTAATAACAACTGAGTTTTTATTTGGATGGTTACTCCTCCAAATAGCCTTATGGATTATACACCTGAAATAAGTTGCAGGAGGCATATATTTGTTCTGTTCTTCAATCCCATAAAACTTAAGGAGGTCTGTGCACCAAGGGGTGCCTTTTTGGGATGTTAAGGAGAAGTCAACCATGGGAGCTTAGCTCAAGCTAAATCTTGTGTTGGTGGGCAAGCTTAAAGGAAGCCAAGTGAGGAGAAAGTGCCTTTAGGGAGGGGGTGGCCTCACGCTCCTTCTGGCCCTTGTCCCTAGAATGAATACTTGCATGTGAGTAGCCTGCGGAGATTTGTGGAGGAGAGGATACAGCTGCTGGAGAAGGCCATCGACCAGTGCTTTGCCCACATAGCACAGCCTCTGCAAGAAGGGGTCAGAAATGCCAGGACTTCCTATCGACGGATCCTCGGGGCATGCTTGGTGGTGAGTGACCCTTTCCAGGGAAAACCCATGATGTTTGGTGAAGTCTACCTAATCCCCAAGCTCTTTTTTCATGATCCCATTGCTTTTGAAGGAAAGAAAGAGCTAGAAAAGAATAGGAGAGAGTGAAGATTGCCTGTAGGAAAGCATATAGAGGAAATTGTTGAACTGTGCATTGCGAGGACCCAGGAAAGGGTACATGGTTCAGTAGAAACAGCTGGGATTTAGGATCTGAGGGTCTTATTTTGAGTGGCAGCTCCACCAAACGTCCATTGTATAGCCCTGGGCAAGGTCCTACACCCATTTAGGCCTGTGGATTTTTCTTTTGTAGAATGGGGGTGCTAAATACTTGCCCTACCTATCTTATAGGGTTGATGTAAGTATCAATTAGATTACACAATAAGAAAACATCTTGTAACCTCTACTTGGCATGCAAATTGTTGTTTTATATTTTAATTAGTTATATCGGGTTTCTGAGGGATGAAAATGTAAGTGTAAGGCAGTATTTGTCTAAGGCTAAGGGGTGAAAAAAGGAGGACTGTTGTGTTAGTTTGCTCTGGCTGCTATAACAAAATACCACAGACTGGGGGGCTTAAACAACAGACATTTATTTCTCACAATTCTGGAGGCTGGAAGTCCAAGATCAAGGTGCTGCAAGGCTGGTTTCTCCTTGGCTTGTAGATGGCCACCTTCCCACTGTGTCTTCACATGGCCTTTCCTCTGTGTGCGCATCCCTGGTGTCTCTTCCTTTTCTCATAGGGACACCAGTCCTGTTGGATTAGGGCCCCACTCTTGTGACCCCATTTAACCTTAATTACCTCCTTAAAGGTCCTGTCTCCAAATACAGTCACATTGCGGGTCAGTGCTTCAACCTGTGAATGTGGAGAGACACAATTCAGTCCATAACACCTGTTGAGAAGAAGGGGTGATGGAAAACACTGCTCGTGTGGCAAGGACGATACAGAAGTCTCTAGCGCTGAGAGTAGTGCATAGTGTGTGTTGTTGTGTTTCTTTTTAATAGGAGTTGGAAAGTTGGAACGTTAGCAGTGAGAAGGTGGTGTGTAATGGAGCTCTACCTTTTTGTCGGCTTTTTCATACACACAGATGATACCAGCTTTCTAGTGTATGGTCTCTTATGAGTGTTGTTATCTGCGTGGTTTTTGTAAGAGCTTGTTTAGATATCTAGATTAGTAAGTATGTGCTGCAACTAGGCTGAAAGAGAGTAGGAGATACCTCTAGTGTGGACAAAGAATAAATGCAAAAAGAACTAAAAGCTAAGAGAGTAAAGAAATGGAATGAATCCGGGGTCACTGGAGAGGACTGTTAGAGTTTGGGTATAGGAGAATGATAGCTAGTGTGCCTTCCGCACAGCTGGTCGGTGGCTGAGTATCCATGAATGTAGCATGTGTGCATGATTTCAGTCATTCATTCATTCAGCAAACGTGAAGGAAATGCTTACTCTGGTGCCAGATACTGTGCATTAACTTATTGAATCCTCACAACAATTCTGTGTAGTAAATGCTCTTATTGTTATTTTAGTTTTATAGCCTCCCAGAGGCTGAATAACTTGTCCATGGCCACACATGGGATCCACATCTACCCCAGGCCTGTCCAGCTTCAGAGCCTGGACGTCCAACCCCTACACTTGCCTGTTGCATCTCCCAAACTGTGCTCTGAAAACTATTGTAGATACTTGTAATTACCAACCAGTTACATAGTTTAACATTTGTAAATCCTCATAAGAGTAGTGAAGTTTGGTGCATTCACTCGTTTCTTCAAGGACTATTGACTACAGGCGTGGGTGCTAGGAACAGCATATCCCACTGATGAAGGGCATGGGCTCTGGTTTGAGTCTCGGTTTCCCCATCTACCAGCTGTGTGACCATGGACAAGTTACTTAGCTCCTTTGTGCCTCAGTTTCCTCATCTGTAAAATGAGGACAATTGTACTTATGTCATAGGGTTGTTGTAAAGATTAGTTGAAATACTGCATGTAAAGATATAGCCCCAAACTTGACCAAGGCACTCAGCACATAGAAAGTGTAATAAAGGTCAACTGTTATTATTATTAGGTTTAGGGGAATAGAAAGAAGACCCAAGTACAGTCTCCATGCAGAGGAGACGAGATAGCATGGAACAATAAAAGGTCGCATGTGGTGAGGACCACACGAGAGCCCAGAAATTCTCCAAGTGTTCAGAGGAGGGAGAGCATTCTCGTGGGCTGTGGCAGGTTGGAATCTTTTGGCTGCAAATCAGAGTCCCTAACTCATGGCAGCCTGAAGCATGAGGAAATGTATTGGCCCATGTGACTGAGATCCAGAGGAGAGTGGGCCTGGGGGGATCAACATAATGCAGTGGCTCTGGCCCTCTGTGTCTGCAATCCCCTTGCTCTCCTCTAGGTATGGGCTTCATTCTCAGGCTGCTTCCCTTGTGGTGACAAAATGGCTGTAGCTGTCCTTGGACTCACATCTCTGCAGCGCAAACTCTAGAGCAGGGTTTGTCAACCTCAGCATTATTGACATTTGGGGCCAGATAATTGTTGTGAGATGCTGTCCTATGAATTGTAGGATGTTTAGCATCCCTGGTCTCCACCCACTAGATGCCAGTAGCACCCTCTACTCTTCAGTAGTGACGAAATTGCTCCAGGTTGAGAGCCAGTGGCCTAGAGGAAGAGGATGGTCATTTCTGGGAGGTGTCTCATAAGAGTGAAGAAACTTCCTCCTAGAAACCCCAGCAAACTTTCCTTGGTATTTCTGTGCCTCTCAATGAGTCACATGCCTATTTCTAAACCAGTCTCTGAAACAAGAGAATGCCTTGTCCCAAATAGTTTAGGCCTAACAGGACTAGGTAAGGGACAGCTGGTAATTGCCAGGAGAAGTGAGGAGTGGATGTTGAGAAAGAAATCACAGGGTATATTAGAGGACAACCAAATAACCCTTCTACAGAGGGTGATATTTGAGTCTGGCCCTGAAAGATCAGTAGTATTTCCACATGCAGAGGCATGGAGGGGAAGGGTAGGCATTCCAGGTGAGGAAGGACAAACACTTTTGGGAGCCAGCATGTGGGTTAGTCTGTCTACCTGTACGTTAAAGTACAGACAGCAGGGTTCTGGGGTATTAGGCTGGAGACAGTCAATTTATTGGGGACTTTAGACCAAGTCAAAGGGTTTGAATTTGGTGAAGTTTCGAGCAGGAGAATGGCTTCGTCAGAGCTATGCTGTGGGAAGCTTAATGTGCTCCTAGAGTGGGAAAAGGTGGAGGCAGAGAGTCTGATTGAGAGTCTCTTAGATTAGGTGAGACACAGTGAGGTTCTGAACTAGGGTCATAGCAGATGGAATGGAAAGGAAGAGATGGCTTGGAGAGCAAATTTGAAGGATGTTTCAATCAGAATTGTCAATAGTTCTGGTATGGGGGATGTGGGAGAGCAAGGAGGCAAAGACTTCTGGGAAGATCTGCACCTAAGAGAGACCTCATAAATTAAAAAAAGGAATGGGGGGGTAATGTGTTCAGTATCGGAGAGTATGTATTTAGTTTTTAATCCAGGTGGAATATCTAATAGCATGATGGAAATGTGGGACTCAAGCCCTAGAGAGAGGGGGCACTGGAGGTCTAGATTTGATCATCACCTGCAAGAAATTGATAGTCAGATCTATAGGAGTGAATGGTGTTGAGAAGGAGTAGAGAGAAGGGCAATACAATGACATTACCTCAAACAGAGGCCACATTTAGGGAGAAGAAAAACAAGGAGGAGCCGGGAGAGGGGCAGAGAAGGAGTAGTCTGGGAGGTAGTAGGAGGAGGAAATAGTGTAATGCTCATTTGCTTGTGCTTATTTTTAGTGTAATGCTTAATTTCTTGTTTTCCAATAAGAAAACCAAGGCAGGAAAGTTTGTTAAGGAGGTTATCAGATACTCCTGAGAGGTCAAGCAGAATTGGCGTAAGGAAAAGGCTATTTGGCCATTGAGAGTATTCATTGGTGACTGTGGTAGGCAGCCTCCAGGATGGCCTCAGTGAGCTTCACCTCCTGGTATTCGTGTCCTTGTGGATTCTCTCCCTCATTGAATGAGGGCCAGTAGAGTGCTGCAGAGGGAACAGTGTGTAGCTTCTGAGACTAGGTCATCAAGGGCCACTGAAGCTTCCACGTTGCTCTCTTGGATCACTCACGCAGGGGGAGGCCAGCCTCCACATGTGAAGTGGAGCAGCTGTGTGGAGAGGCCACATGGAGAGGAGCCGAGGCCCGTCACCAATAGCCAGCACCACCTTGCCAGCCCTGTAGTGAGCCTCCTTGAAAACAGAGCCTACAGCTCCATTCAGGTGACCATAACCCCACCAACACCTGATGGAACCTCACAGAGAAGCCCTGAGCCAGATCTGGCTAGCTGCTGGGAAAGTTCATCTCATGCATGCAGTTTTGACCCCTACTTGGCCACATAAGAATGGGCCTTGGGCCTGGAACACTGTCTTACCAACAGATAAAAGCCCTCACAGCCTGTGCTGGGCTTATTGTCTTGTGTGGGAGTATCTTTCCCTGTTTTATGCTCAGTGTATACTTTTTTATTCTACTTAGTGCAGGTGTCAAAGGCCTCAGGCAAGCTCCGAGTTTCCTGTATTTCAGATCCGTGGGGGAGGGCTCGGGTCCTTCTTACTGCAGCACAAAGTGGGATGTGAGCCACCACGTCACCTGCGTCAGCTGTGGAGTGGATCCGCTGGCCACGGGGACCCGTGCACGGCGAGGGGCTGGATCTTGTGCACACTTTTTCCTCCTCTTCCTATAAGTAAACACTGTACCGCTTGAGCCTGGTGTGCATGTTGTCTGTTCTCAGCGACCTTGAATCGTTCACTGGTCTCTTCCCTGGGTGGCACTTATCTGCCTTTTAACCTTGGCTGCCAGCCCGGCCATCCAGTGAACAGTGAGACAACAACAAGCCATACTCGATTTCCTGACCCGTAGAACTGGTGAGAGATAATGAGTGTTTATTATTGTTTGAAGCCACTAAATGTGGGGTAATTTGTTTCATAGCAATAGATAACTAAGTGACCCTGGAGAGAACTGTTTCTATGTGATGGTGGAAGATCCCAGATCACAAAATGTGAATAAGTGGGTGTTGAGATGTGAAGGCATGAGGTGGAGACCACTCCTGTGAGACCATTTGCTTGTGAAAGGAAGGAGGCCTTCAGGCCTTCACTAGGACTTCATCCTCTGAATTGTCCCCTCTCTCACCTCTTTAATGGCTTCTTTCTCTGTGACTACAGACATACCCAAGGTGTTCCTATTTGATAAGCAACTTTCCTTTGTGATCAGAATTGGGCTAACCTTTATATACTAACAGCATATCATTATGTAACATAGTAAAATAACCTGAATGTCTAATAATAAGAGAATAGTAAAATGAATTATTATACATCCATATGATATTATATTATGTGGTTATTGAAATAATTTTTTGAAAGTATTTACAATGAATTGAGGAAATGCTCATTGTTATAATATTAACTGAAAAGAACAGAATATTAAAATATATATATATGGTGTGATGCCATTTGTATCATGCTACACAGGCATTGACTTGAAACATATTCCCTTAAAACATATATCATTGATTGATAATCACAAAGACCTCCACTGAAGTTTTGGTCAGTGCAAATGTACTTTTATTCTCTTTACTAAGTTTCACTATCTGGCTGAAATTTATCAATGTGTCTTATAGCTCTAGCTTCATAATGTTTTCCCTTTGATTTGTTAATTTATTTCTGTGGGAAAAATATTACAAAGATATACAAATCAATTATATTTCATTAGATATTTAACAAAAAGTATAAAAATTTGGACCAACTTGGAAAATCTGAAATATATACTCACAGTAGGGTCATAGCACATTTTCATTTAATGATTGCTCATTTAACAGTATTTATCAAGCACTACTTATGTTGTTGCCAGATGGTGAGGACATCAAGATGAATAAGACATTGTGCCTGATCTCTACAAGGTGATGGTCTAGTATAGGAGCCTAATGAGTAAACAGACAAATACAAAACTGTATGAGAAGACTTGTGATCAAAGTGAGCACGGGTGCTTTGGAAACCCAGGGCAGGGGTACCCGGCTGACTTGAGTCGTGACTGCTGTCCTCTCTGTCCGGCTTAATAATATGTTGAAAGATCAAGTTGTCTCTACTCTTCCCCGTGATTCTTAGTAATAGCCTTTGGCCAAAGGCAATGCATTTCTGATCCTGTGACCTAGTTAATGCCTGCTAACTCTTACTAACTTTTTGTTTAATTATCTAGAGGAGTAGAGGAAACCAGGGTTTTCACCAGACTCTGAAAGCTGTTTGCCTGAAAAATGGCATCTATGCCTCCAGGACTCTCGCAAGAATAGACCTGAATGAAGCCATCACTCAGCCCATCTATGACCAGATCGATCCTGTTTTTGGAGGCATTTTTGGGTAAAAGATCCTTCATCTTGCTCCTTTGTGAACAAACATCTGAAGAACGTTGGGCCAGAGTCTCATCTTTAAGAATCTGTACTTTGCATCTGGAAGTGTAAAGAGTAGCTTGCAACTTGAGGAGCAAAGCTTAGTCTTTGGCAAAACACAAAAGCCTTCTTGGTTTGGTTTACTTAAAAATTTCGCATGGTGACCTGAATGTTGCTTTCAGACTAATATTATGATTCCCATTATTTTTCAGATATCTCATACATGCAGTAGGGGATAAATTTTCTTATGGATCTGAGCCCAGGACAGGGTATTTTGGTTGGAAAGTGTGGAGTTAAGCAAACATGTAGCCTTCATAAATTTTCCTGAATTCAAGAAGGGGAAGTGGCTGGCTGATGGCTGTTTGTTTTTGACATACCACGTGCTCATACACTTACCAGCTGTGTGACCTTCAGGGTGCCCCCTCCTTCCCTCCTTCCTTGACCTCCAATCCTTTTCTCCATTAACAGAAACAGAATCTCCTCATCCCTGGTGCAGCAGCCCATCCCCAGTCCCCCTCCTTTGCCTCTGGCATTTCACCTGGTCCACCACCTGCTGCTGCTTGAACCATTCTACCTTTGCTTGATTCTTACTCAGTGCCTCCCTTCCCACCCCCATCTTCCTTTAAACTCATTTAGGATCATGGCATTCCACCCACGCCCACCCCACCCTTGTTACAGTCTGTAGAGTGAACTCCAGATTTCTTAGAATGGAATTCAAGACATTGCACCTGCTTCCAAGTGGCCTTTCCAATCTCGCCCCTCGCTGTGGCCCAGTGTCAGCCCTCTGCTTTAGCCAGCCTGGAGGGTTGCAAAGAGCAATTGAGATGTACCAGGAACTGTGCTAAGCTCTTTGCATGCATTATCTCATCGAATCCTCCCAATAACCCTCTGAAGTGGCTTCTGTCTTTTTACAAGTGAACCAACTGAGTTTCAGAGGCGTCATACAGCTTTCCCAGTGTCACCCAGCTCATAAGCAGAGAGCTAGGAGTTAAAGCCTATGTCCTCTCTATAACCTGCTGCTTCTTACTCCTGGGATGTTCCCTATGTTGTCCCCATGGGGAATAACTCCTTCTTCTTTTCACTTCCCTAAATCTCACCCATCTTTTAAGATGTAGTTCAAGTCCCACTCTTCCAAGTGGATACACCTTGGCAGTGGAAAGACTGAGTTTTGAGGTTAAACAGATCAGTGTCCAAGGCCTGGCTCTGCAACTTACTAGCTGTGTGGCCTTGAACACGTCAGCAATCTTCTCTGAACCTGTTTTCTTTTCTGTAAAATGGGCATCATTGCACTGATTTCATAGGTTTTTATTTCAAGGGCCAGGCACAGCACAATGCCTGGCACATTATAGGAATTTGATAACTGTTAGATCTCATCCCCTTTCTCTTAAAAATGAATAAAAGGATACCAGCCAGTTTCCTCTTTCTTTTAGCCCCACAGTAGCCACGTTGTCTCTTAACATTTTACGTTGCTTTCCCCTGTAGAGCTGGAAAGCCCACTGGTTCAGCTTTGATGCCTCACATAGATGCTTTTAAGCACTCTCTACAGGAGAAAATGACAGAAATTGGGATAAAAAATGGCTGGAAATACAACAGCTGCAAAAAAAGTTTCCTAATCCAAGAGGTAAGACCCTTATAAGGTGAAGAGGGCAGGGAGGTTGGGAGTGGCTTTCTTCCCAACAGGATTTTGGAGGTTGCCTGTCTCTCCCCTCTTGTTCCCCTGGAGTGTGCAGGGTCTGGGCGTGTCCCATAGCAGACGCTGTGAGATACGAAACACAGTGGGTGGGGGAGAGAGGAGCGGTCCTGAGACTGCCACTGAGGTGCAGGACACCAAGGCAAGCTTTGTTCCGCTGTGAAGCAACTGATAGTGAATGCTGAGGTGGTAGACTCAGTTCCCAGGAAGAATCTTCAAGGAATCCTTGGATATACAAAAATTTGAATCCACTTGTAACATTTTAACTAACTTCTCTATCATTTTTGCCAATATTATGAAGTATTATCCAAAGCATTGAAGCTTAAAGAAGTGTCATTTTTTTGCAGATGATTTTTTAGTTTTGAGTACCCAAGACTCTTGTCTGTGACCCATTTTCTTCTAGGCTGTGTTATTCCGTTCAGGCAGCTATAACAAAATACCATAAACTGTGTGGCTTATAAACAACAGAAATTTATTTCTCGCAGTTCTGGAGGCTGGAAGTCCAAGATCAAAGCATGGGCAGATTTGATGTCTGGTGAGGGCCCACTTCCTGGTTCAGAGAACGGCCATCTTTTCACTGTAACCTCACATGGTGGAAGGGGCAAAGGAGCTCTCTGGGGTCTCTTCTATATAGGGAGTAATCCCAATCGTGAGAGCTCCCTCCTCAGGTGCTAATCACTTCCCACCTCCTAATGCCATCACATTGAGGGGTTAGGATTTTAACATATGAATATTGAAGGGACACAGATATTCAGTCCATAGCACAGGCCCAGCTGAAATTACATGGCAACACTAGAGAAATATCCTGTGCCTCCTCCACCCTCCCCCAAAGAGGGCCTGTTCCAGCACCTTGCCTGTGCCTGAGTTCAACTCAGCAAATACTTACCAAGTTGTTTGTAGGTGCCAGGCATGGTGCGAAGCACTTTGGGATATAAAGATGCTTGAGGCATAGTTCCTGCCTGTGAGAAGCTCACAGCCTAGTTGTGGAAACAACATGTAAATAGCCAACCAGAATTATAAGGCAGAGGGAAATGGTGGCCCCACACTGGGACACCTGACCTGCTTCTGTGAAGGAATTGTCACAAACGGCCTTTTGTTAATGTGGATTCTCAGATAAGTGCCATCCTGGGAGGCCTGGAGGAACACATCCTCAGAAAGAAGAGGAGGATCTATGAGTCTCTCACTGCCTCTGTTCAGAACGACCTGAAGCCCTGTTATGAAGGTGGGTCTGGAGGGCAACATTCCCTTCCTCTAGGGTCTCTCTGTTAGCTCCTCTAGCATCCTTTTCTGCTGCTCTCCCCTCAAAGTATTTGTCTTCCTGCACCCTAAGTCCCCAAGACACTCTTACATTGAAAACCAAATAATTGCAAAGTTATGGGGAGAGGTAATTCATGAGCCACTTTTATCTGTGTGTTTCCAGTTCCTTCTGTCCACCCTTTATCTAGACACCTTGCTTCTCCTCTCCATGCTGCATCTCAGCTAATTAAACTATAACATCCATTATCCAATTTGCATTCTTATTTTCCTGAAGTATTTGTAAACTCACTTTCTAGCTCCCATTGTTTTTTCTTGGGGTGGGGAGTGGAATTTTGTAAGCTTCTGCTTAATTCACTCATTAGATTTTCTGAGTGATAGTTATCTAAATATCGAGAGTGTTAATTTTTTTGTATCATGTTATTATAAAACTATTTCCACTGTATGGAAAATGGTGCTACATATATGAATAATGTAAGTGTGTGTGTATGTACATATATACATATGTGTGCATGTATGTATTTTGTTTGTTTGCTTGTCCTTCTGATGCTAAAGATTTCTAAGCAAGTCGTTGCTGTGGTGTGACTGTGGCTATCATTTTTGCCAGAGGCAGCTCAGATCACCGGCAAAAAAGCGTGTGAGAGAATGAAAGATGTCATCAGAAGAGGGGTGGACCAGCAGGTGGCCGAGGGCATGTTTGAAAGGGCTCAAGAAAGGATGCAGCACCAATTTCAGCAGCTGAAGGTATTCCACATCCATAGTCTGAATTCCAGTCCTGAAGAGGCTCCTGGGGGAGTAGAGGAAGCGGGTACAGAAGATGGAAAGAACTAGTAGTCATTTGGGCCCAGATAGAGCCAGATGCCTTCTGCAAAGTGGGCCCAACCATTGCCCACGACGCCGGGAGAGGAGGCAGCTGGCACTTAGCGTTCTTCCTTCACTGCCACCATGCATGCTGGTGCTGGGCTCCCCACTGGGGCTATGACTTCAAAAATGCAGCCCCTCTGGCTCTCTCCTGCATCTTTCTCTTTAATAAGTAATTGATAGACTAACAACTGTAATATCTAGATGGGGTCCTAAGCTCTTTACATACATCAGCTCATTTAATCCCCAGCAAGTCTGTGAGGTAGGTACTATTATTATTCTCATTTTACAGATAAAAAACTGAAGCAAGTGGGCTGGCCTGGTGGCGTAGTGGTTAAGTTTGTGCTCTCCACTTCAGCAGCCTGGGGTTCGTAGGTTCGGACCCCGGGCACGGACCTACACACCGCTTATCAAGCCATGCTGTGGCAGCGTCCCACATACAAAATAGAGGAAGATGGGCACAGATGTTAGTTCAGGGCTAATCTTCCTCAACAAATGGAGAGGAAGGTTGGCAATGCATGTTACCTCAGGACCAGTCTTCCTCACACACACACCCTCACACACACATGCACTGAAGCAAGAGAGAGGTGTATCAACAGGCCACAGAGCTAGTTAGTTGCAGAGCTAGGATTTGGGACCAGGTAACCTGGCTCCAGCATCTCCAACAGCGGCATAATCTTAGGACAGGTTTTTTTTTTTTGGTGAGGAAGATCAGCCCTGAGCTAACATCCGATGCCAATCCTCCTCTTTTTTGCTGAGGAAGATTGGCCTTGAGCTAACATCTGTGCCCATCTTCCTCTACTTTATATGGGATGCTGCCACAGCGTGGCTTGATGAGTGGTGCGTCAGTGCACGCCCAGGATCTGAACCTGTGAACCCCGGGCCGCCAAAGCAGAGCACGCACACTTAACTGCTGCGCCACCAGGCTGGCCCCTCAGGACAGGTTTTTTTAATGAAAGAAATGTCTAGTCTACATAAAATATCAATAAATAAATGTCAATAAACTGTTAGAGGTCTGTCAGTTATGATACCTAGCATAGATTAGGTTCTATTCTATCTGCAGTTATGCACCACATAACAAGGTTTCTGTCAATGACAGACTGCATATATGATAGTGGTCCCATGAGATTAGTACTGCATAGCCTAGGTGTATAGTAGGCTATACTATCTAGGTTTGTGTAAGTGCTACGCTCTATGATGTTTGCACAATGACAAAATTGCCTAATGACACATTTCTCGGAATGTATCCCTGTCGTTAAGCGATGTGTGACTGTATTTGGAAGTTTCTAATGGTTTCCTTGGACTAAAGTGCTTCTGTCAAGTACACTTGGACCATCTTGTCTCAGCTCTGGGTCTCTGGCTTGCACCCTCTCCAAGTAATATAAATTCTTTGTTTTAATCCAAGCCACTGTTGGCCCCTCCCTGGCCATGTGAGTTTCCAAGTTATTCTGCTTCAATCCAGGCTTAGCTGGCCCTCTCCTGACCTCCTGAGGAACCTGGCTATTTGCTATTTCAGTCCACCTCTGGACCAACCTACTTCCTGAAGCATTTCCAGCCTGCTTCCACTCAATCTCCCCTCCTCCCACCATGGCAGTTTTGGAAAATACCTTTCTCCACAATATGAAGGATGTAATTTCTCTTGGAATAGGCTAAGATGTATCTCATTTACCAGTAGCAGCTGAGTTTCTGTCATTTAACACGTTATCACAATCCACAAAGACATGCAGAAAATTGGCCAAACTCTACAGCAGCCAATCCCCATTGAGTATATAAAAATCGGCCCTTAAGGTACCCAAGAAAACAATTCCACTAAAAAATGATTAGTACATTGAGAATGTACAAATGTATCTTAAATGACAGAAATGTAGGAAGTTGAAACTGGGCAAGATGTCAGAGCGTTCCCTTCCCTGATCTTGCGGACAAGGAAGCTGAGAGCCAGGGTGCCTAAGGTACTAGCTCAAGCCTCACAGCTAGAGCTGAGACTAAAGCTTAGGGTTCTTGGCCTGCTGTATTGAAGAAAAAAGCGTAAGACCTGGAGTCTGGAGATCCAGGTTCAAGACTGGGTTCTGTCAGTTTAGAGGAAAGAGTCAGGTAATTTTCAAAGGGAGACAAGAGGTGGTTAGAAGAGGGAACGTGGTTTTTGTTGATAGAAGGACTGAGAGTAGCAAGAAGACATTTCTCAGGCCGTTGGGTGGAAGAATCAGGTATGTCAAGTATGGCATGTTGCACAAAGCAGGCACGCAGTAAACGTTCATCCAGTGACTGACTGTGTGATAGCATAGTGGTGTAGTGACAGGCTTGTCCTCTTCTTCCATCTCTGTGGCTCCTCTTCTCTCCCCAGGCCTCCATTAGTTCCTGACTCAGTCAGTCAGCACCAGAGGTGCAATCCCCCGTGAGTCTTGATGGGCAGGAAAGGAGATGCTGAGGCAGGTGGGATCCCACAGAAACATTGCCCTGATGACTCCTCGCCCTTCGGTGTTCTCTAAAGTGTCCCCCCTTGGACCTGGCTTTGATTTTGGCAACCCCAGTCTGTACACTCTCTGCTTGGGGGATTGTGTGGGGTCCCTTTCATAAGATTCCTTTTCCCTTGGGCTGTGCCATCCTAACAGAATGACCATCCTTTTTTGTGCAGAATGGAATCACGGAGAAGGTAAAGGGCAGTATTGCCACCATGCTGACCCTTGCTTCATCCCAGGGGGATGGTCTCTACAAGGAGCTTGCAGGTAAATACATAAAACCTGTGTATAAAGGGTGATCTTGCAGACACCCCTAGCTGTGGTTGCTCTTTACTGGATTTAAGGAAATTAGGTTAGGAAGAATTTTCAGGGCAAGGAATGGAGATGATGATGACGATTATGACTTTCCCACCCTTTGCTGAGCACCCCGTGGAGACCAAGCATTGTCCTCAGGCTTTGTGCACAGCATCTCATCGAATTCTCACTTCAGCCCTCGGAGGCAGATGTTACTGCTCTGTTTTGCAGATGCAGAAACAGAGACTCAGATTAGATGATGTGCCCAAGGATCCAGAGCTGGAAAGTGACAAACTCAAGTCCATAACTCTGCCCTGCTGTCTCCATAAACTTATTCTTTTAAAGTTGATACCTTCTCATGAAAAGCCTCATTTTCTGGTGGTGGTGGAGGAAGTTTCTCTTCATCCACCAGGAGCCTGGGGATGCAACACCAGCTGTGTGTGCCCTGTCCCTTTCATGCCATGGGCTCCACCGAGCCCTCTGGTATAAACTGGAGAGTAAACTGGTGCAAAAAGCAATTGAGCAATTTCTAACAAAATTAAAAATGCACATATCTTTTGGAGCAGAATGGCCTGTGGACAAGGTCCTTCAGGACAGCACTGTTTATGATGTCAAACATTGGAACAACTCAAATATCTATCAATAGAGCACTGGTTAGGTTAACTTACGTGCACAACTAGTGGAGGACTGAAACAACTCAAATGTCTATTGGAAGGGCACTGGTTATGTTAACTTAGGTACACAACGAGTAGAGGACCATGCAGTTGTTAAAAAGAATAAAATGACTTTATATATAGTAGTGGTATGGAACAATCTGAAATATATTGTAAAATGGAAAAAAGTAAAGTGAAGAACTGTGTGTAATATATTGCCATTTGTGAGAGGAAAAAAGGAAATACATATGTATATGCATAAAAATCCCCATGGGATACATGAGAAACTGGTCATCCTGGTTGCCTCCAAGGAGGGGAGCTGTGAAGCTGGAGGACAGGGAGACTTGCTTTGCACTCTGTATATTTTGTGCCTTTAAATTTTAAACTATGTGCACAGTTGCCTGCTGGAAAAAAAATAGGTCTGATGCCATTGCTGTGTGTCATTATGTCCAAGCGGATGTGGTCAGAGCTATTTCCAAAGTAAAAGCCATGATTGCTGCTTCTGAATGTCTGTCCTGCACTTCTCTCTCTCTGCAAAGCATCATCGTCCCCATCTCTGGCTGGGTAGCTAGACGTCTAACCTGTTCCTAATGGTCTCTCAGGAAGGAGATGACACCCTCAGACTGTAATTTATTGGGCTCTCTCGTGACTTTCTGTCTAGGCCTCCAGAGGAACTGTTTTAAGATTATAGTTATCCAATTGTGTCTTCTTTCAAGAACTCCTACTCCCGAAAGGTCTTCCGTGTCCAGGTCTCGCACACAGAAAATGTTCCCCTGAGTCTGATGTAAATTGCTCCTGCCATAATTTAAGACCATTTCCTTTTCTTCACCATCAGCAGCAAATATACACCATGTGGGGAGTACTGTGCCAGGTGCCAAAGAGATCTAAAATAGCCCCTGCAAAGTCTTACCTAGTTGGTACAACACGACGGGTAAGAATGTAAATCACAGTGGCGGATAGTATGCATTCATTCCACAAGTAGTTATAACCATCTCCTAGTGCCGGCAGTGTTCTTGGTGTTGATACAGCAGTGACTGATGCAGACAAAAATCTCTGCCTTCACGGAGCTTACAGCCCAGCGGGCAGAAGGCAGACAATGAGCAGAATAATAAAGAAAATGTGTGGCATGCCGAACGGTGATAAATGTTACGGAGAAAAATAAAGCAGAGAAAGGGGAGAGGGAGGGCTGGGAGTAGGGGACAAGGTGGTCAGAGAAGGTCTCACTGGGAATGTGACATTTAAACAAAAACCTGAGGGAGGGGACGCACTCGGGCACCAGACTGTTAGTCCAGCAGTTCAGAAGACAGTGGTTATTCAGGGCTGGGACGTTGGAGAAGCTTCATGTAAGCTGGGTCCTGGAGTGGAGACTGGAAGGATAGATAGGGTTTAAGAGGCGGCGAGGAGAGGGACACCTTCCAGACTCAGGAGCAAGACAAGTAGACTCGAGGTTCTAACTCCCTTCTTGGTCATGAGTCCCATTGCTGACCAGGCTCAGGGTGGGTGAGTCTGAGCCATAACATGGGGTGTGCAGAGCCCAGGGGGATTGGAGGGGCATTCAGGAGCAATGCCAGGGCCAAGCCCAAGGTCGGTCTGAGGTGTCCCTTTAAAGAGGACTGCATTTGTCAGGGTTCTCCAGAGAAACAGAACAAATCGAGTGTATGTGTATATATGTATAAAGAGGTTTATTTTAAGGAATTGGCCCATGTGATTATGGAGGCTTGGTGAGTCCAAAATCTGAAGGGGGAGGCCAGGAGGCTGGAGACTCAGGAAACAGTTGCAGTTCAAGTCCAAAAGTAATCTGCTGTAAAACCAGGAAGAGAGGATGTTACAGATGAAGTCTGAAAGCAGTCTGCTGGAGAATTCCCTCTTGCTTGGGGGAGACCAACCTTTTGGTCTAGTCAGCCCTTCAACTGATTAGATGAGGCCCACCCACATTGTGTCAGGCAATCTGCTTTACTCAAGGTCCATCAATTTAAATGTAAATCTCATCCAAAAATACACTCACAGAAACATCCAGAATAATGTTTGACCAAATATCTGTGCACTGCAGCCCATACAAGTTGACACATACAATTAACCCTCACAATGATATAATTTGATTGCAGATCATGGTATGAAAACCTGAGATGCCAAAACAGAGCAAATTCACTTCGAATGGGGACTGCTGGGAGGAGAAAGATCAGGGGAAGGAGAGAGATGCCTGGAGAAGACTTAGGGGAGATTTATTGTGTGGTGTGCTTTGTATCCCTCCACTGAGTGCTTGTGAGGCCTTAGTAAAGACCCAGTGATTTCCCAGAACCTTTTTTATGTGTAGTTTTGTGTTCATTTTGAGAGTGGCTCCTATGCTGAGATGAGCCTTAAGGTAAGAGAAAGAATGCCTAGTTTTATCAGGTTATTTATAAAACAAATCGATTGGACTCTCTGATCTCTCTTCTAGATCTCGTATTCTGGGACAGGTGACACAGGTCATAATAGGATTCTCAGGAGGTTTGTTTTCTGGGGACCCTTCTGAAACGGACTCTAACTCTTGATGCATGCTTTCTGCTCTTCTGTAGATGTCAAAAGTGAATACAAGGAGATGGGACAGCTGCGCAGAAGCCTGAGGGAGGTTGCTGAGAACGCAGTGCTGCGGAGGGGCATGCAAGATTTCCTCCTAAGGGTGTCCCCCAGCAAAGTTGGCCCTCCTAAAACATAGATTTAATTCTTGGGGCTTTAACACTAAAGGGATGAAAAACAAGCCTGGAGCCAAATAATTAGAATTACTTCTTTTAAAAAAATCTAATAAAGAACATCTTCCAACTGTTTCGGCTTTATATACAATATAAAATTCAATATATTATTATTACTTCTGGCATAAGCTGATTGCTGAGCAACATCATTTCATTTTTATTCTATAGCCAAAAATAGTCATCTTGAATCCCTAACAGACTTCTAAAGCTTTAGGAACAAGACACTCGTGCTTCACCAAAGAAAAATATGTAAACATTGAAAAACTTAAATATTATGGAAAGAAAAACCATTGCAAAAGAAAGCATTAGGGATCCAATTCTATTTCCCTTTTTAATACTGGTGAGACTTTTGGGTAAGGAGGTAACATTGTGCCGTGGAAACAATATGAGTTTGAGAGCCAGACAGACAAGAGACGTGGCTTTACCACTTCTCAGGAGGATTATTTAAGATCAATGCTTCTCTAACATTTTGATCTCAGGACCCTGCACTCTTAAAAATTATAGAGGACCCTGCGGGCCGGACCCCTGGTGTAGCGATTAAGTGCGTGCGCTCTGCTGCTGGCAGCCCTGGTTCGGATCCCGGGTGCGCACAGATACAACACTTGTTGGGCCGTGCTCTGGCGGCGTCCCATATAAAGTGGAGGAAGATGGGCACAGATGTTAGCCCAGGGCCAGTCTTCCTGAGCAAAAAGAGGAGGATTGGCATGGATGTTAGCTCAGGGCTGATCTTCCTCACAAAAAAAAAAAAATTATAGAGGACCCTAAAGAGCTGTTGTTTACATAGGTTATATCTCTTGATATTTCCTGTATTCAAAATTAAAACTGAGAAAATTTTTAAGTAATTATTTACTAAGTCATTTAAAAATAACAACAATAACCCCATTACATGTTAACACACAAATTATATTTTTATGGAAAAACTACTTAAAAAATTTAGTAAGAAGAGTGACCTTATTTTACACTTTTACAAATCTCTTTATTCTCTGGCTTAATAGAAGACAGCTAGATTTTCTTCTCTGTTTCTGCATTCAGTCTGTCATAATATGTCTTTTTGGTTGATATACATGAAGAAAATACAATCTCATACAGATGTAGAGTTGGAAACAGCAGAGTATTTTAGTAGCCTTTTCAAATAATTTCTGGATATTCTTCTTTGGTACTACCATCTTGAAAGTGGTAGTTTCTTAAAGGTTAGTTGCAGTGTGGAATCTGAAACCACAGTGGGGAACTTTTTTCGTGGTCTGTTACATTACAATGTGTTTCTATCTCATACTTTGAATGTGTCTTTTACCAATGCATGATTTTGTGGCATCAGGTATTGGTCATTTTGAAAATATTTGTTCACAGAGTCAAGCAAATATTCTAAATTTTGACATATTTCATTATTTAATACCAAAAAATTTTATTTGTTGATATCTCCACCAACTTCATCAGGGAAGTCTTGCATTGTTGGGAAGCTGTCAAGCTCACAGTGGAGGATACAAGTTTTATAAAATTCCAAATTCTTTCCTCAAAGCTCCTCTCATCGTTAGCAACAAATACTATTGTTTTCTTTGAAGTGGTAGGTTTATTTTGTTCATTTTTGAGAAAATGTCCACCATATAACCGAGTATGATTAACCGTAGTTTGTCAATTGTTATTTCAAGTAAAAATGATATTGCATGAAAACATTGTCAAGTTCAACTCAAAATTGAATCATGCAAGTGCTTTTTCTTAAGGCAGTAGAAGTGCTTTAAGTGTGCTTCCCTTTCTGTCGCACAAAATAATAAAATGGCATCTACTTAAGGGTCAATAATTAATAGACTTAATAACTTATACTGTTTCATTAACATTCTTAAGTTAAACTGGCTTATTTTTTTAACTGCAAGCGCAGGATAGTGAGAAATACAATAGTTACTAGAATAGTTTGGTGCCACTACCTTGATTCACGCTAAGGTACAAGTGGTTTTACCCACCTTGGCTTTTAAACCTTTAGTGCAAGGATCAGCACGGTAAAAAGAAAAAAGCAAACAGCATTTTAATATTATAAAAATAGTTTGGCCTAGCAGACCCCTGAAATGTTTCAAGGAACGCACTTTGAGAACCACTGTTTAGAGAAATCATTTAAGCTCCCTGCGCTTCAGCTTATCTATCTGTAAAATGCTGATAACAGTAGAACCTGTCTTGAAACTACTAGGGTCCATCAGGAAGTTTAAAATAATGCTTACAAAGTATTGACACACAATACTTGATAAATGGTTGTTACTTGGGGGCAGAATAGAAGTAACATGGTTTAATGGCTTGTTTATTGGGAAACTTGGGTTCTAATCCAACCTCTTCCCAGTATTAATGTGACCTTTGACAACTCCTTAACATGTCTAAGATTTCATTTCCTCATATACCAAATGTGGGAGGTGAACTGGATGATTTAAAAAGTGTTTTGCTGCTTTGAAATTCTAGGATTTTAAATCCTTCTCTTCTTGTTTTAATGTTTTTTGCCTAAGTGAGATAAAAAAGGATTCATCCCTGTAGCTGGGTCTCAGTGCTTCCTTTTCATTTTAAACTTCTAAACCTACCCAATTCTATTGCAGTTTGCATAGTTTTACTTTTTGTATTTCAAGTGAGGAATGGGGAAAACTTCCATTTCCAGCCATGACAGAGTAACATGGACCAGATTAACCCTCTGGCCTTAAGCCACTAAAAAACCAAACAAAATTTATGAAACGACAGTTTTCAGGTATGGGAAAATTGTCAGTGTAGGACAATGGTCCCTGAAAAAAGAGAGACAAACTAGGTGAGCCCTACAATTGCCCCATCCCGCTGCCTAGATAGAGTTTCCAGGCCAGAATACAGGGAGCAGGAACCCCAACAGAGCCTGGTGGTTTCCCTGAGTTAAGGAGACAGAGTTCAGAGTTTGGGGAGTCCAGGGTGGACAGAATTAACAGGATGGAGTGCTGTGGAGAAGAGAGCTATACTATACAGAGAGAAATCTCCAGAGAGATGAAGCAGGTCCCTCTCGAATGTTTAACTGAGTACTGATTAGCACATGCAGCTACCAAGAAAGAACCACTGGAAAGGAGCAGGCAGAAAAATCCCCAAATCTCACATCAAGCTAGGAGTAGCCAGAATAGAAAGACCTTCTTACACATAGGGCATGAAGTAGAGTCCACAGAAGTATATTACCTTAGTAGTGGGGCCAGAATAGTCCTAGACTAAAATTTAAAAACTGGCTTCAGAAGGATAAAACTATTTCCAGCTAACTTAACTGCATTCCAGAACAAAACATAAAAACATTGAAAGGAATAAAAGATCCCAGCACCCAACAATGGAAAATTCACAATGTATGGCATCAAAACAAAAATTACCAGGCATACAAAAAAGCAGGGAAATATGACCCATAATGAGAAAAATCAAGAGAAGCAGACCCAGAAATGATACAGTTGACAGAATTAGTAGACAAGGATATTAAAATGGCTATTTTAAATTTATTCCAAATGCTCAAGAAGACAGGATAAAGCATAGAACGCAATGAGGAGAGAAATGGAAAAAATAAAAAAGACCCAAATAGAACTTCCAGAGATTAAAAAAATTAAATATTCAGATAGGATTAACAGCAGAATAGATGCTGTAAAAGAAAAGAGTAGTTTTTGTTTGTTTTAATTTTTTTTTTTTTGAGGAAGAGTCACCCTGAGCTAACATCTGTTGCCAATCTTCCTCTTTTTTGCTTGAGGAAGATTAGCCCTGAGCTAACATCTGTGCCAATCTTCCTCTGTTTTATATGTGGGTTGCAGCCACAGCATGGCTGACAAGTGGTGTAGGTCCACACCCAGGGTCCAAACCCACGAACCTGGGCCACCGAAGTGGAGCGCACTGAACTTAACCACTATGCCATGGGGCCGGCCCCTAGTTTTTTTTTTTTAAGAAAAGGTTAATATGTGAGATGATGGATGTATCAGTTAGTTAACTTGATGGGGGGAAATCTTTTCACAATGTATACATATATCAAATCATCACATTGTACACTTTAAACATCTTATAATTTGTCAGTTATACTTCAGTAAAGATGAAAAAAAGAGAAAAGACTAGTGAACCTGAACACAGAGCAATAGAATATAACCAAAATAAAACACAGAGAGGGAAAATACTGGGGAAAAAAAATGAATAGAGTATCAGCGAACTGTGGGACATCATAAAGCAGCCTAAAATGTGTGTTACAGAAATCACAGAAGTATAGGAGAGAGATGGAGACACAGAAAAAATATTTAAAAGCATAATGGCTAAGAATTTTTCAAACTTGATAAAAACTATAAACCTAGAGATCCAAGATGCTCAGTGAGTCCCAAGCACAAGAAACATGGGAAAATCACACCAAGCCACATCATAATCAAACTGCTGAAAACCAGTGATAAAGAGAAAATCTTAAAACCAGCCAGAAGAGGAGAATAGTTCACACAGAGCAATAAAGATAAAATGACAGCAGTCTTCTCATCAGAAACAATGCAATCCAGAAGACAGTGGAGTGATTTCTTTAAAGAACTGAAAAAAACAAAACAAAACTGTTAACCTAGAATTCCATACCCAGCAAAAACATTTTTCAAAAGTGAGGTGATATAGACTTTTCCGGACATACAAAAGCTGACAGAATGAATTACCAGAAGACTAGTACCACAAGAAATGTTAAAGGCTTTCAATCAGAAGTATAATTGTACCAGATGGAAATCTGGGTCTTCATAAAGAAATGAAGAACACTGGAAATAGTGAATATGTGGGCAAATATAAAAAACGTTTTCTGATTTTTCTTTAATATCTTTAAAATACTTAAAAATTGTTTAAAACAAAAACAATAGCAAAGCATTATAACATGTAAAAGTAAAATGTATGACAATAGCACAAAGGCCAGGAGGGGAGAAATGGAAGTATATTGTTGTAAATATTCATAAAGTGAAATTACTTGAAATTATATTACTTGAAGGTAGAGTGTGATAAGTTAAAGATGTATGCTATAAACCCTAGAGCAAACACTAGAAACACAAAAGAGAGATATATCTAATTAGCCACTAAAGGGGATAAAATGGAATATTAAAAATACTCAATCCTAAACAGGCAGGAAAAGAGGAAAAAAGGAACAAATAACAGAAGGTAAAATAGAAAATAGCCAGATGGTATATTTAAACCCAACCATATAAATAATCACATTAAATGTAAATAGTCTAAAACACTAATTAAAAGGCAGAGATTATTAGATTAGGTTTTATAAAGCAAGACCCAACTATATATTGTCCATAAGAACTCCACTTTAAATATAAAGACACAAGTAGGTTAAAAGTAAAAGAAAGTGTATATGGAAAATATATACTTAACAAATCCTAACCTAAATGAAGACTGGCTGTATTAATATTATACAAAGTAAATTTCAGAGTAAGGAATATTTCCAGGGATAAAGAGGGTTGTTGCATAGTGATAAAGTGGTTAATCATCAAGAGGACATAACGATCCTAGTTATGCACCTAATAACAAAGTTTCAAAATACATGAAGCAGAAGCTGATAGAGCTCAAAGGAGAAACAGCCAAATCCACAACTATAGTTGGAAGTTTCAGCACCCCCTCTCGATAATTGATAGAACAAGTAGAGAAACTCAGAAAGGATGTAGAAGACGTGAACAACATATCAACCAACTTTACAAATTGATATTTGTAGAACTCCCTACTCAACAGCATCAGAGTACACATTTATTTCCATTGTACTTGGAACATTTACCAAGATAGACCATATCCCGAGCCACAAAACAAATCTCAATAAATTTAAAAGTAGTGAAATTAAACAGACTTTATTCTCTGACCAAAGTGGAATTAAATTAGAAATCAATAACAGAAAGAAATATGGAAAATCTCCAAATACTTGGAAAGTAAACAACATACTTCTAAAGAACCTGTAGGCCAAGTGAGGGCTGTGGACCAACATCTTGTTGGATTTATATCTCTCGCCTCTAAATCTTAGTTTTGCCCAAATGAAATTACCTCATTGCTATCAGGAGCCATGGAGTTAACTCCAGCCGAATCTTAGAAGGTTCATCACAGCTGGCACTGGCAGTGGGGCTGTTTGTTAACTGCCTGAAGAATGTAACGAAGAGCTGTCTGTCAGGAAGGCACCCACCTTGGCAGAGTAACAAATGGGGAGGACGCTGGGACAGAGTTTTGTGTCTTGGTAAGAGGCATCAGGCTGATACTAACATGAATCCACAAGAAAAGGTCAGAACTGATGCCAGAAAGAAAGGAAAAGCTTACATACCAAGGGTAGACTCAAGAGGAATGCAGGAGATTCAGGAACAAGAGCTGGTTCAGGAAGTTAATATCGGGAGCAAGAGACTTTCCTTGTGTGCCTTAGTGTAGCCTACAGGCTCTATCATGGGTTATAAGTCACAGCAGATCTATCTGCTCAGGAAAAGAGGAGACTGGCTAGAGTTAGGCAGGATACTACCATCAGAGACAGCAAGACTGGGGTTCAGGGCAGGCCTCGATTTTAGAGGAGACCAGGGGAGAAGGTACGTGGCTCAGCAGACCGTGAGGTGGGCGGGGAAAACAATAGTTTTTGAAAACACAACTTTCAACGCCTGCACAATATTCTAATGTATAGATGTACTATCGTTTATTTTATCATTATCCTGTTGTTGGACATTTAGATAGTGCTGTTTTTCTTCATTGTAAATAATATCATAGAGAATATTCTTATATAGAAATCTCTGTCCCTATCTCTGATTTTTTTCTTTAGGATAAACTTTTAAGAATTCTATTACAGGATCTGATTATAAAAGCATTTTAAAATTTAAATTTTTTTCTAAGAACACTGTCCACTTACTAGCAGAAATGAGAATTCCTGTGACATTGATTTTTATTTTTTTTACCAAAAATGGATATTATCATTTACTGCAGTGGGTTAACAGGGTCAGATTTTTAACATTTCCCTCTTGTACTGCTTGGGTTGTTACCAATGTTGAAACGTTTTTTGTGTTTATTTGAGTTTCTTCTATTTGAATTGTCCTTTCATGATCTTTTCTTTTGGAGTTCCCCATCACTTTCTTTTCGACATTTTTCTTTTTACTTTGAAAGAATTTTCAACTTACAGAAAAGTTGCGGTAATAATACAAGAACTCCTGTTACCTGTATCAAATTGCTACTATTTTACTTCATTTGCTGTATCATTCTTCATGTGTGTGTATGTGTACACGCTTGTGCATACTTTTTCTTATCTATTTCAAAGTAGGTTGCATATGTCTCATCCCTTTACCCCTTAATATTTTAGTGTATTCCATAAAAACAAGTATATTCTCTCACATTACCCCAGTACAATGATCAAATTTAGGAAATTCAACATCGATACAATGCTGTCATCTTATCCACAGTCTACATGCAAATTTCCCCAGTGGCCCAGTTTTAGCCTGTAGAGCACCCTTTTCAGTACAGCATCCAGCCCGGGAGCATGTATGCCATTTAGCCATCACATCTCTTTGATTCCTTTAACCTCAGACATTTTTGAGGAATACAGGCCAGCTGTTTTATAAAATTTGGGCTTGTCTGATATCTTTTCATGATTAGGTTTAGAATATACATCTTTGGCTAAAAACAACCACATAAGTGCCTCATCCTTTTTAATGAAAAAAGTTGGAATTTACTGCTGACCGCTTGACAATGAGGGAGGACACTAGACACTAAAAACTGATACAAGTCTAACCCTGTAGAAGCATGTCCTCATTTTCTGTCCTGCAGAGTGATTCTTACTAGCCTATGGGGGTGAGTGTCTAGGGCAGGGAGGTTGAGGAGAACCAGGAATAAGCCTCCAGTCTCTTGGGCCTGGAATGTTGCCTGCCCGGGGCTGCCGGTGACCAGGGGTGGCACTGCCCATGGTTGCTGGTGACCAGAGGTGGTACTGCCAAACAGACTTTTACAATGTGGTGGAGGAGGGGAGAGAAGGCAGGTGACCCTTATCTCCATTTCAGCCTGTGGGCATCAGGAGGGAGGTACTTTCCTTTCTCAAGCTTCCCCTGCCCCTCCAGATCAGCTGAACTACTGAAGGGCCAGGAGGATCTCGGAGCACAGCAGTGGGAGCACGAGAGGCATGGCCTTTGCTACTAAGGAGAGGAAACTTCCAGGCTGAGACCTCCAGAGGCTCCCTCTCTCCTGACCTCCCTCTGTTTCTGCTCCTCACATCCTTTCTCCTCCTTACCTCCCTTCTCCAACAGCCCCCTCCAGGCCCCACGCACCCTACTTTGGGAACTCCGCCCTTTTTCACCATTCATTGGAAAACTCTAGAGCTCAGGCTTTGGCCAGAAAGCGATGGAGATGCTTCTCTGCCTAGGTTTGTCAAAACCTGAAATTCTCAAGTGGGGAGGAATGGATCCTAATTCCACAACTTTACCTCTCCACCAGCAAGAATGTGGCCTTGCAAATTAGCTGCAAGCAAGCACATTTCTCCAAAGCAATTATTCTTATTATTATGTTAGAAGCCACACTATCTCGTCTCATATGAGGAGAGCTTATTCTTGGACTCTGATTCTCGGCATGATTGTGCGAAGGCATCTCTATGCTGTCCTGTCCCGGGCAGATATCACTAAAGCCACCGCTTGCGCTGAGACGGGCTCTGTTAGCCCATCTCAGACGGACACTGCCAACTTCAAGTAGCTTCTTTCTTATCCCCAGGTCTCTTCTTTGGGAGATGCCACCTGTACACTGCCGCAGTTACATTACAAGAGTCATAAATAGTGACTCTGACTCATTAAAAATATTAAAATATAGCCAATAAGCTCTGTTTAAGAAAGCAGGGATATGATAATTTTCTTAGAATGTGCACAATCCAAATTGCAGAAATAAAAAAAGCTTTTCTGTGCTAAACGACATAAGGGAATGTGTTGTTCATGGAACACTTCATTACCTGACAATCCTGGATAAATAAGATGTTATTATCAAAATACAACAACATCAGCATTTCCATATGATGGAGACAATTGAGAGGAGTGCCCTCACGTTCTCTGAAAGCATTATACCATGTGCAACCAGTGTTATCAATTGACTTCCAGTTCTTTTGTTTCTTTTGCATTTCTCCCCATCCCAATTGAATTACCCAGAAGAGTATGAATTCATGCTGGTTTTCTTCAATCTAAATACCATGTCATAACTCAGTATATAACCCCTCTCCAAACCACACAGTTTAATCTGATTAGGGACAAAGAGAAAATTGATGATGATCCATGAAATCTAGATAAGGCTGTGTTCTAGATAGCCTCTGTGAGAAAAACCACTTTAAATCTCTGTTTTAAAATCTGGCTGCATAGTCTACATAGAAATTCTTTCATTTATTTTTTTCCTCCGGAGAAATATGTGGGTTCTTGATGCTGGAAAGGGGACAAGTTATGTGACCATGATCTTTGTTTTTTTATATCACTGTGGAGGAAAAGACAGATTTGATACAGCTGGTGGGAAGAGAGCTGATGACTGCTGCCTGGGAGAGAAAGTCCAAGACAATTGATTCTTATTCTCTCTCTCTCTCTCTCTGAAATCAAGACCTGTAGTAGAAAGAAGTCTTTAAAAACCTAGTAGAATTGTTGAAACTTTGAAACTATCTGTGTCTTAGAAAGAGTTCAGGGTGAGTTAAATATTCCCCCTCAAGCCCAGATTGGGCGGAGCCAACATTAGGTAGCAGTAATTGATGACAATTAAGGGTTGTGTTTAGGCATGTATTTCTTTACATCTTACTGAGACTGTTCAATGTATATTATTTTGATAATGGATGTCTCCTCCGAGGCTGTCTACCTGGAAGGGTAAATTTCTCCAGATGAGTCGATTCTGAAAAGGCACACATCTTAGTCCCTCCTCCTCCTCCCCATACAACCTCATCAATATTTCCCCTTTCAGAGTGGGGGAAATTTGGGTTATTCTGAAAACAAGAACACATTTAGAGGCCTCCATTATTTCTCCTTGGGTGTGGGAATGTCAGTGCTCTGAACTCTCATGTCTACGCAAGTCAGCAGGGAGTCTTGTTCCAAGGCAGGCTCTGACTCAGCAGGTCTGGGGTTGGAGCTGGAGATGCTGCCCTTGCATCAGGCTCCCACATCTGCTCGTGCTGCTGGTCTACGGACCACTTTCTGGGGAGCAAAGGTAAAGAGAAGGTGAAGAGCCCTGGCTACAGGTCCTGCCTCTTCTGCCCGGGATGACCACACAGGTTATTCCGCCTCTTCGGGCCACAGCCTCCTCACCTCCAGAATGAGGGAAGAGTGTGTCACTGAACACAAAGGTCCCTTCTGGCACTCATAGTCTAAAAGACTAACTTGAAGTTTGCCAAAGGGTAGGGAGTTGTGTCCCAAATGACAATGGGAATGGATGAAGAAATAGGAAGGAAACAGCAGGCAGCAGCCCTGCACAACTGCAGGGGGTGCAACTCCCAGCGAATACAATGTGAGTGGTGCCCCCGGACCTGTGCAGTGGAGCAGCCTGGGGGTTACGAGGCAAACTCTTCTATCTCTGTTTATTCCTTTAACTCTTGAGTTCCCTCAAGAGTTTCTTCCCGTGTAGAATACATTGGCAATCTTTAAGAGAATTGCTGTGTACTTGAAGGATTACTATTCCTCCAACTAACGGCAGGTCCCCCGACTCCCTGAGAAGTGCTTTCCCCTCTCCATCAGAAAATGTTAGGCATAAGAGGGCCTGGTGCCTGGAACGGGAAGCTTGGGTGCAACTGCACAGTGCTTTGAACGTGTGCCAAGCTGTGCTGGTAATATGAGACTGCATGCTTGAATGTGCTGAACAGAATACCCGAATTTCAGCACCAAAGGGGCCCGGGAAGCCACCAGTGCTCAGAAAGGCCAAGCATGGGGGCTTGGCTTGTCAGCATCTGGATGCTTGGGCTTCAACCCCTTGGCAAAGTGCCTGTGGCCTCTGGAGATACTGCCGCCCAGCCTGAAGATCAGTCATGCAGTGGAACAGGCTCAGTGTATGAGCAGCTTCAGGGGGTAAGGCTGGGGAAAGGACCCCTCGAAGGAGAAAACAAGAAAATAGGCCTTGCTCCCAGGGAGGATGGCTTCTGAAGGAGGGATCTTTCAATCAAAACCCACAGTCAGAGGGCATAAGGGTTGGAAGGGACCGCAGAATCCCTTTTGTTGGATCTTCAATCCCAGACACGCCTGCTAGGAATGCAGGCTCTGAGGAGGGGCAGGGAGGGAGCTGAGGCTGGAGGGGCTTTCACTTTCTGTCTACCGTGGCAGTGGACAGTGACCCAAGGAATGTGACCAAATGGGGAGTCAACTATGCTCACACAGATATGGCGCCTGCTGGTGTGCTGGCTTCATCTGGTGACACGTAGGGACGTGGAGACACCAGAGCAGAAGAGTTGTGCCATCTGCCTTTAGTCTGAGTCCTCAGCAGCTTTCCTCTACTCATTCAAAGGACTGGAAGAGTTTCCAGAGAAAGACAGTGAGATTCACGAGCCTGTTCCTCACATGTGCTAAAATCCTGGTGGAGGTGGTCCGCTCTACGAGGGGCACAGTGGCATGTGCGTGGCAGGCAGCCAGTACGTGCTGGATAGAGACCAGATGTACTCAAGCCAGAGACGAGGAGAGGCGACCTACAGCAAGAATGCTCACTCACCCTTGCTGAGAGCTCATCCTAGTGGATCTTAGGGAGCAGATGTTTAATCCCAGCCATTCTTGATTCTGACTCACCACCTTTAACATGGATTTGACATTTCCATGCATAAAATTTCACTAGGAATTGGGGAAGGGGAAAACTACTGATCTAGGAACGGATCTATCTTGAGAAGGACACACAGATGTGCACACACTTTCCAAGGAGCATGCTGAGGGACACGGGAAGGATCCAGTGTTGGCCACTCCCTGTACGCTGAACCTCCGCTGCCTCCCAGTGGAGCCTCCAAAGCTATCAGCAGAGAGGAACCATAGGAATGGTCTGTGGAAATAGTGGCCAGATTATTCTGACACTTTTCTTCTTTTGGATGAGGAAGGTGAAAGAGAAAATATTTGGGGCAGAGAAAGAGCAGACGTGTAGTGTCGTGAGCCCCGAGGCAGGACTTCTCTGCGACTGCCCACAGACTCACTTTGAATCCACGTTAGCCCACTGTGTGTGTGTATTGACACACTATATTTGTGTATTAATCACATCTTTTATTTTCTATATTCTGATGCTTTGACATCTGGGGCCTTGCTGACCCTGGAGGGACTGACCCCCTCTCCGCCCCCTCCCCCACCCTAGGGTTATCTAATTCCTAGAGATAACTTGCCCTCCAGTGAGTGTGCTTTTCATATGCAAACAAACCAATCCAGAGCCCACACCCCAGCCACCTCCTTTATCTTTCTCACACTTCAGGCCACTATCCACCTGCTCTAATCACCCCAGGGCCAGGTGCCAGACAGCTAAGGACAGCCCCTATGCCCCAGAGCCCACTGAAATTATTTAGACTAGCCACTTCTAAACCTGCTTGCCCGATTTCCCTGGTTCCTTCCTGAGGAAATAACAATAAAGGCTCTTGCCCACGGTTTCCCCTCACTTCCTCTGCCTCCTGACCCTCTGTTGCTTCCATGTGGCCCTCCCCGTGGTGTGGCATGCACCTTCCTCTTGGGAACTATGAGGAACAAACTATCTTTTCAATGGCTCAGTGTTCAAGGCTCAATCTGTTAGCCTAACCATACCTCAAATCTTCTATTAGTATATTATATTTTAAAATAATTTCCATAGACAGAGAGAAGCCAAAAGACTCCTGACATTCCTGTGGTCATGGTGGAGAGATACGGGCTGAATGCCAAGTAGACACATGTTGAGTGATAAGGGCTAAGCGTAGTTGTCCAGTGGATCAATGTCATCTTAGGGAGAGAGAGCCGGTGGAGTTGCCCAGAGCTTCAGTCCTGGGCTTTTCGATATATTATCAATGGCTTGGGTCTGGCAGATGGCAAGCTCATCAGATTTGTAAATGACACAAAACTAGGATTAAGTGATACTATGGAAGACAGAATAAAAATTCAAAAGATCTCAATTGGCTGGGGTGATGAACTGAAATAAACAAGACGAATATAACTGGGAATAAATGTAAAGTAGACTCCCACTCAGAGTCTAGAAATCAACTGCACAAGAACGAGATGGAGAAAACCTGGCTTAATAGCAGCCCATGTGTAAGGGTGGTCTGCGTGACTTGGTCAACAGTGTGGAAGGGCAGTTAAGAAATGTCATTTGGTCTCAGGCTACAACAGGAAAGAATTGCGTCCAGAGTAAGTAGGCACTTGTCTATAGTCTATATATATACCGGCTATATACCCACAGACCTGGGTTCAGTGTCAGGTGGTCCCTCTCAACAGGCTCTTTGAGAAAGAATAGGCTGTCCAGAGAAGGGTGACCAGGATGACGAAGGGTCTAGATACAAAGCTGTATGTAGACTGACAAATATTTTAAAAATTGGCTAAAACAATCATGGATAATACAATCACATTAATGAATTAGTGTAAAATTATATGTGCAAATAATTTTTAATGATTAAATAAATTGGACTTTGGTTAAATATGGCAGATTGAATACAAACATTTATCTCCTCTGCCTTCAGAACTCCACTAAAACATTTTTAAAAGGATTTTGTGGGGGTTTTCTGTTGTTTTTGGCCACAAGCCAAGCCAAAGAGAATGGGAGACAAGAGAACAGCAACAAAATTCTAGAAGCTGAAAAGCAGAAAAATTAGTGATAACTGACTTGCAAGATTCAAGAAAATTGAACCCTAAGTTGGGAGTGGGGAAAGCAGAGAGGCTGAGGAACAATCTAGTTTGAAACCTAATGTGGTGGTTTTAAAACATAGCCCCCAAATTCTTTGACACTCTTCCCAATAAGAGACACATCCTCTCTTTTAATCTGGAAGGGCTTGTGACTTCCTCAATCAATAAAGTACAGCAGAAGTGATGCTGAAGTGATGTACGATTTCTGAAGAGAGTTCATAAAAGGCCATGCAGCCTCCGCCTGGTTCTCTTGGAACACTTGGTCTCGGGATGTTCCCTCTCAGATACCAGCCATCATCCTGTGAGAGACCCAAACCACATGAAGAGACCATGTGTAATTGCTCCAGTAGACAGTTCCAGTTGAGTCCAGCATTCATGTCATTGCAGCCCAAGTACCGGGTAAGTGATGAGGAAACCATCTCGGAAGTAGATCTCCAGCCCCAACTGTTTCAGTCTTCAGCCATTTGAGTTACCTCTAGCCGTTTGAATTTGCCGAACTCAGGCCCCAAACATTGTAGAGTAGAAAAAAGCCATCCTTGCCTAGCCTGTCCACATTCCTAATTCATGGACTCCATGAACCTACTAAAATGGTTTTTGTTTCATGCCATGAAGTTTTGAGATGGTTTGTTACCCAGCAACAGTAACTGGTACACACCAGAAAACTCCCCAAAGTCTCAGGAACTGACAGCACCAGGTACCACTTGAACTGGGTTGAAGATGGATGATTGGCTGAGAATCTACTTACTAAAGGATTTCAACTCCCAGCTAGCCTCTCTGACTCCACACTCCTGTTCCTTCCCTACCCCAACAGAAAACTGTAGGCTGGCCTCTGGAGGGTTTCTAGACTGAGGGACATCAAGCCTGGTTATGTCATAACTGAAATCATATTGCAAACAAGTTAAGTGCACATACAGGACACTGAGACTTTCTTCCCAACCCTCTTTTTCCCTTCAGCTGCCAGAACACTGGCTGCCAGTCTGAGACTCTCCAAGCGGAGGGCTGAAAATGATCAAACAACAAGAAAAAAATCTTAAAGACAAACATTGGGGGTTCCCTAGTAAAACAGCCCATCCAGATCACCCTACAGTGAAACTCTGACTTGGCCCACCCACATCCACAGAGCTTTCAAATAGCTTTTTCAGTCCTCCACTCTTAAATACGAGGAGTTTACAAGTCAACTGCATAAGACTTTTCTCTAAAGTCTTTAGAGGAAAGTCTCTCATGTAAAAGATGAAGACCAAAACAAATAGAATATAAGCAACTTAGAGAAAACAGAGGCAGTCCTGGTGGTCTAGTGTTTAAGATTCAGTACTCTCATCACTGTGGCCTGGGTTCATTTCCCAGTCAAGGAAGCACACCACCCATCTGTTGGCTGTCATGCTGTGGCGGCTGCATGTTGCTGTGATGCTGAGGGCTATGCCACTGGTATTTCAAATACCAGCAGGGTCACCCATGCGGACAGGTTTCAGCAGAGCTTCCAAACTAAGATAAACTAAGAAGAAGGACCTGGCCACCCACTTCCGAAAAATTTGGCCATGAAAACTCTATGAATAGCCATGGAGCATTGTCTGATAGAGCGCCAGAAGGTGAGAAGATGGCGCCAAAAGACCGGGCAAGGTTCTGCTCTGCTGTACACAGGGTTGCTAGGAGTTGGAATCAACTCGATGGCACGAACAGCAACAAGAGGAAAAAGAGACAATTGCAGGGAGAAGAAAATATTTTTACAAGGCTATCATTAGTATCTTTAGGGAGATATATGAAGATATCTCCCTAATATCTTAGGGAGAATGTATGAAGATATATGAAGAAAGTGTTACAATGAAAAAATTATCACAGAAGCCTCTGGAAATTAACAAATATACCAGCAAAATTTTTTTTTAAATTGAAAAGAAAATTTGAAAGATAAATTCGAGGAAATGTCCCCAAAAGTAGGACAAAAAAACGAAAAGATGGAAGCTGGGAGAGAAAAGCTAGGAAAACCAGAGAACTTGTCCAGGAAGTCCAACATCTGAATTACAAGAGTTTGTGAAAAAGAAAAGAGAGGAGGGAAAGAGAAGGAAATTATGAAGGGAAGAATTCAAGAAAATTTCCCAGAAATAAAGAACCTGAGATTCCAGATTGAAAGGTCTCAATGGGTGCCCAGGACAATGGGTAAGACCTGACTCACACCAACACTCGTCTTTGTAAAATTTCAAAACACTGGGGACAGAGAAAATTTCAAACACTTCTGGAGAGGAAAAGAAGGTGGTCATATATGAAGGTCAGGAATAAGAATGGTTTTGGACTTCATAATATTGGAAGCTAGAGGATGCCGGTAGAATGCCTTCAAAATTTGGAGGAGAAAATATCTTGACCTAGAATTTTATACTCAGACAAACTATTGGTCAAGGGTGAGGGAAAATAAAGGTATTTTCAGACATGCAAGGTCTCCATAAATGTATTCCACCATAAATGTGCTCCACCAAAACAAGGAAGTAAATTAAGAAAGAGTAAGGCAGGATAGTAAGAAAGCAGAGGCTCCAACCCAAGATAGAATCAAGGACAAGCTCCGGGAGTGAGGCGGAGGACAATCTCTGGGTAATAGCCAGAAAATAGGTGGAGAGAACAATTGGTCCAGCACAAAGCAGACCAGAAAGTGTAGGGGAGATACCTACAGAAATGTAAATTAGTAGACTAGCTGATGTATTTGTCTATATCTAGAGGAGGTGGATGCAAATAGTGTGGAGGGTGGGGGAGATTGGAGAAGAATTAGATAGATAAATAGAAAACTACACAAACAGAAAAATAAGATAATTATTAACTTCAGGGAAAACAAAATGTTGTAGAAGAAAATATATTGCATGGCTTGGCTGTGAACAGTATTTGTATAGTCATAATAAAGTAAACTGAAAAATGATCTGAACAAAAGTACGAAATAGCTGTATTAGGGGGACAGAGGAAGGAGTGCCTGGGGTGGGAGAGAGAATAAAGAAAGCTAACTCTTTTTCCCATAGTGGGAATGGACAATGCATGAAACAAAAAACCAAACAAATCAAGAAATAGTATAACTGTGTTATTTAGAAATGTGGAAATAAATATAAAAAGTAACAGTTTCAGGGTTGAAAGCGGGTGCCTACGGGAATTAGGAAATGGGTCTGAGAGGTTAGGGAGATGTTGCTTTTGTAATAAGCCTGTAGAATTATTTGATTATTTTAAAAGATTATTAAATGCATGCAATCTTTGATAAATGTAAAATCTAAATAAAAAAAAGAACACCTCCATTTTGCACTAGCCATGATATGTACCGTGCTTCAGGAAGGAAGAGAAAGAAAGAAAAATATTCTATCGTTTTCTATTCTCTGATTCCTTCACTCTTTTCCTCCCTCTCCCTTTTTTCATTTATTTGCCTTGTTTTCCTCCATCATTCTTTCCCAATTTCTCTTCATCTTTTTTTCTTTTTTCTCCTTTTCTCTCTTTCTGGCATAATATGTAGCCAAAATAGCTTTATTATTATTACCTATTATATTTATTGAATATAATGTTTCCTTTCTTAGTTCTTAATATTAAAGGCATGCATGGAATGTTCTTTCTCTCCCCCAACCAAAGCAATCTAAGCAGCGAAATCAATCGTAGGTTACTTTTTATGGAGGTGGAGGAAATTTTCGTGTAAGGCCCTCTTAGACTGGAGAGCTATCAGAGGTCACTGGGTGCGCCCAGTCACCTGGTGTGGGAGACCCTCTGTGGTACTTCTGTCCGGCACAGATTGCCTGGGATCTGATGAAACAAGGCAAGTGCGGGGAACTCTCAGTCTTCAGCAGAGACACCCAGATCCGGACAGCTCGACTGTGAATGAGAGCTTCTACATGTCAAGTGGGAGTCTGCCTCTCTCTCTAGGAGAGTTTAATGAAAACCTGACACTGTTCCCCACAACAGCCATTAATACATCTGCAAACAGAAATCACGTCTCCCTGAGTGGTTTCTGCTCTGGGCTAAACACTGCTCTTTCCTGTTGGTTTCTGGACCCTTCATCACCCTGGTCAACCCCAGGGGCACACTTCTAAGGTCAATCAGAAGCACCTAGAACTGGATGTACTTCACCAGGTGTGAGCTCATTGATGCAGGCTGCAGGAGCTCTGTCATCTCCATTTTCCTGCTCACCATGTCTCCATTAATGCAGCCTAAGTTTTGAAATAGGTGTTTCTCTCAACTCTTGCTGACTTACATCAACCTCAAAGTCATCTAAAATCTTAGGCTTTTTTCTTACATGCCCCTGAAGAGCCTGGTAGCCCATATCCTGCACGTGGGCAGATGAATTTTTTCCAACATTGCTGTCTGTTTTACATTTATCCCACAAAATCTCTTCTTCTGAGTTTTGGCCCAAATCTCACCCTGTTTTGAGAAGTTTCTTATGATTCACTTGAATAAACATGTTTGGCTACCAATTACAAATTGCTCAATTAAAATTACTTCATCATCCAATTTCCAAACACAGTTTACATCATCTCAGCTCCGAGAAAGATTCCTGTGGAGCCCCTCACTATGTGACTCATTTCGGGTACCCTGGGTCATTGAGTTTGACAATAGAAGGAGGTCCGGGCAAGCCCTAATCTTGAGTCTCTGGGCTGTGCTCCTGGTGGGGAGGGGGCTTATCGCCTTTACTGCCTACAGCCCTGGACCCGTGTCAGAAAACCTGTGCTGCCTCATGTAGTCCATCATCCCCACACCTTCCGGGAAACGAATGAAAATGAGCTGAGCACAAGGAGACGAAGCAGATGGCTGGGCGGATTCCATGATGGATGAGGAGCAGGGAACTCCACAAGGCAGAGGCTCTTGCTCCCACTTCTTGGACCCAGTGCCAGCTGTCAGCAGCTGGACACTAGAGAAAGAACCACATCACTGTTAGTACTCCATCTGTCAGGGGCTGTCAGCTCTGAAAAATAATAACAATGGCTAACATTTGTGAGTGCTTTGAGTTTTCAACATCTCTCCCTTGTAAGAACCTTTGAGATGGGAAGGCCAGGAAGTAGTAACCCAGTTTTACAGATGAGGAAACGAAGGTTTGAAGAGGTTTGGTGCCTTGCCCACGCCCACAGCACCTGGGAGGGCACAGCTGGGAGTAAAGGTTGGGCGTCCTGGCTTGGAGTCCAGTCTTCTCTCCACAAGGCTCTCTGAAACCTACTGTCCAGGTCACTAATTAGTAATATTGATCTGTCACCTGCTCTGGGCCCATCACTGGGCTAGATGCTGGAGGGGGCACACAAGAGTGTAGCACATGAATCCCGACCTCAGTGAGCTCAGAGCAACTGAAAGCAGCTTGTTCGGGCACCCAAACAGGTGGAGTGGCCCCTGAGCACAATGGCCATCAGGAGAAGAGGAGGGCAGTCAGTGGAGAGGGCTTCAGGCAAGGACAAGGCTTGGGCTGGTCTCCAATGGGGAGCTGCGTTGGAAAGTCTGGGAGGCTGTGGAGGAGGGCGGGCAGTGGGCACAGTCTCAGTAGGAGGGTGTGGGTGGGGAAGGGCAAGAAGGGACTGGCTGAGTGCTGAGAAAGAAAGGGGTGTGGGGGTCAAGGTGGAAGAAAACAGGACGGAGAGGGTGAGCCGGTGGCAGGGGGCAGCCATGGGCCTTGAGCGTGGAAGTGACGCCGCGCTTTAGGCATCAGCTCACTGGCATTTATGGGGCTGTGCTGCAGGATGGGGAGACAGTGACAAGGGGGCTGTGGTCCCTCCCTCAGGAAGGTGACAGGCAGGATTGTCTTACTGTCCTCTCAGAATGAATGGCTTCTCCTCACACTCTAATAGTAGAAGACATCTGTTACTTGGCACTCAGAGGAACAAGCCTTACATTTTTCTAAAATTTGTTTTTGTTTAAATTATAAACAAATCTTTTTACTACCTTAGCTCAGAATTTCCTTCAGTGTGTCCCATGGAACACTAGCCCTGTTCTCTGTGTTTAATCAAGAATGGAGAAATCTTAATACTATGTCCTCCTCTTGGAAAGTCACCATGCTCAATAGCATCTTATTTATTTATTTATTTTTTGTGAGGAAGATCAGCCCTGAGCTAACATCCACGCCAATCCTCCTCTTTTTTTTTCTGAGGAAGACCAGTCCTGGCCTAACATTTGTGCCCATCTTCCTCCACTTTATGTGGGAGGCTGCCACAGCATCGCTTGCCAAACAGTGCATCGATGCGCACCGGGGATCTGAACCGGGGCCGCCAGCAGCGGAGCACATGCACTTAACTGCTACGCCACAGGGCCAGCCCGCCAGCCCCCGACTCAATAGCATCTTAAAGGCTCTGATGAGGGGGCCAGCCTGGTGGCGCAAGTGGTTAAGTGCGCACGCTCCGCTGCAGTGGCCCAGGGTTTGCTGATTTGGATCCTCGGCGCGCACTGACGTACCGCTTGTCAAGCCATGCTGTGGCGGCGTCCCATATAAAGTGGAGGAAGATGGGCATGGACGTTAGCTGAGGGCCAGTCTTCCTCAGCAAAAAAAGAGGAGGATTGGCAGATGTTAGCTCAGGGCCGATCTTCCTCACACACACACATATAAGGCTCTGATAAGTCCTGCAATAAAGGGACACTTTTGCTCTGACCAGAGACTCCTTTTTCAAGAGACTCCTACGGACATCTCATGAAACTAGTGGGCTCACGGTCACTGCCTTATCGCATCCGATCCTGGAAACTGCCCTGTGATATGGGGTTATGGAGAATACTGAGACCGAGAAGTTTCATGATTTTGCCTAAGGACATGCCCCTACGAATGGTCAGATTAAAGTCCAGGACTCGACACCATAAATCTGTGGCTTTGTCCCTAACTCAGCCCTACAGTGTCTTTTTAAAAGGTTATTGTATTTTTTTGAACTAATACAGTATACATAATTATTGGGGGGGGTGGGATACAGACAGTTATAAAGGAGGAAATAAAAACCACTGGGAATGACTTGAAGCGGATCAGGCATAGTCTCTCCCAGACGCCTGGACCTTCCCATTCGGAAGCCCCTGTCCTCAGATCCGTGCCCCTTCCCTCACATTTAGCTCCTATGGGCAGGGGGAGCAGGCTATGAGGGGTTGAGGGATTTCAGTTAAGATCAGTCGGGTGCTTTGAAATAAACAATAAGATGACAAAGCATAAAGCATTTATATTATTGATCAAACAAAATTTTATAAAACCACAAAAGCTAAATTCCTCTATCCTTTCATGTGTACAATAATTACTTTTTACCAAAACTATCTCCTGAACAAGACCTGAATTGATGAAATTAAATTATTAAACAATAGTTAACTTTTTAAAAACAGTAAATCCAAATTCTTGGTTTTGAGAGATTACATACTTTTTCCAGGGTATTCCTACAAAGCTGAAAATCAACAGAAAAATATAAACACTGGTCTATGAACATGCACAAGAATTGTTTTTGAAATATTTGTATTCCACATGAAACAGGTTAAAAACTAACAAAAAAGGAAATGCTAAAGATAAAAATTAATAAAAATATATTTTTTGTAGAGCAGGCTACAAAGAAAGAAACAGCAAGGTACCCAGTTAGTCAAATTCATAGAGACAGAAAGTAGAACAAGGGTTTCCAGGGACGGGGCATGGGAGGAAGGGGAGTTAGTCTTTAATGAGGACAGAGTTTCAGTTTTGCAAGATGAGAAGAGTTCTGGAGATGGATGGTGGTGATGGTTGCACAGCAATGCGAATATAACTTAACACTACGGAACACTTAAAAATCGTTAAGATGATATATTTTATGTTATGTGTATTTAAGCACAATTAAAAATTTTTTAATTTAAAGATTATTTTAAATTAAAAAGGAATAGAAAATTCATATATATGTTGTTTATATACAGCAAATAGCATATAGTGAAGACATGTAAAAAAAAAAAATTCTAAAGATAGAATTTGCGATCTTTGTGCTCCCTGGGAAGAGAGGGAGATACATGAGTGGAGCAGCGACCTTTCTCGCTGGGCTCAGAATGAATCCAGTCTGCCCCTCCTCTGCCTCATCCCCTGGTGCACTGCGTTCTCTGTGCCCCAGCCTCACTGCCTCCTTTCTGTCCCTCCAGCACATCCACTTTGTTTCCATACTGGGGTCTTCGAACCTGCTTGTTCCCTGTGCCTAGACCACACTTTCTCCAGATCTTCATGCAGCAAATATTAATTGAGCACATACTGTGTGCCAGGCACTGTTCTAGGTGTTTGGGATGCATGAGTCAGCTGCCTTCACGGAGCTAATGTTCTACAAGCATAAACAATACATTAATAGTCACTGGCAAGCATAGTGAATTATGTAGTAAGTTAAAGTCAATTGGGGCAATGAAACAAAAGGAAAGAAAAAGTGGGGCAGGGGAAGGAGGCTCAGGAGTGGTGGGGGCAGATAGCGGTTTTAAACAGGATCGTTAAGGTCAGCTCCTCTGAGAAGGTGACATTTGAGAAAAGATTGGAAGGAGGCAGAAGGGCCAGCCTTGCAAATATCTGGGGAACCACTGCAGGCAGACGGAAGAGTCCGTGCAAATCCCAGGCAGGGACCTGCTGGTGTAATTGGAGATGTGTGGACAGCTGGAATTACAGTCTCAGAGTTCACCTAAAAAGAAAAAAAATCAGACCAAATAAGCATAGTTAAAGGAGCTTGACTTTATGCGTCACTAGGGAAATAAAAATTAAAACCACAGGATGATGACTGTAGATACCCACCAGAATGGACAGAATGGAAAAGATAGACATTACTAGCACAGGCGGGGACGCGGAGTGCCTGGAACTCACACACTGTGGGAGGGAGGGCAAATGGTGCAACCACTTTGGAAAATTCTTGGGCAATATCTGCTGAAGTGGAACACCATGCCCCCTGTGACCCAGCAAGTCCCCCCCAGGGTACAGACCCAAGAGAAATGCACCCCTGTTCACCAGGAGACATGCGCGAGAATGTTCACAGCGGTACTATTTATAATAGTCAAAAGTGGAAACTGGCTGTCAAGAGTAGAAAGGACAAATTGGTTGTGATATATTCACACGATGGAATACTCACATCAACGAGGATGAACGGACTACTGCTAAATACACCAATAATCTCACAAATATGGTGTTGAAGCCAGACACACATTTATATGAAGTTCAAGAACAGGCAAAACCATCTCTGTGATGGAGTATGGGATCATGGTTCCCTGGGTTGGGGGGATTAGTGACTGCAAGGGGCACAAGGGGGGCTTCTGAGGTGCTGGAATGTTCTGCTCCTGACCCAGGTGCTGGTTTCACAAGTCTATTCAGTTTGTGAAGAATGTACAAGTTGGACGATTATGATTTGTCAATTTTCCTGAGCTATGTTAAGCTTCTTAGAGTTTTTTAGATTCCTTTTGGGGGAAAGAAAAATAAAGGCAGGCCTGAGGATGAAGGTTTGAGATTTATCCAACAGAAGCAGCGCCTGCAGCTGTGAGGAGCCCCTTGTGGGGTGCTGGGCTGTGATTCTCACTCTCGTGCCTTCTCTCCCCCAGACCGAGATGCTGAAGGATGGAGGCTGGGTCTACTTCATGTTTGCAAACATTTGGAATATGTTACATGAGGGTACACAACAGACGTTTGTTGAATGAATAACTGAATGTATGGAAGGAATCCCCCAGATGTAGACGCTCTGGAGGTAGAAGAGAGTTGTGGATGTTGTGTCTAAGAGCCCAGCATCGTGACCTTCAGTTTCAGTGTTGCTCGGTTTCTCCATATGGAAACTGAAGATGATAACTCCCTCCCCACCTCTGCCCTAGAGAGCTGATGGGACAATCAAATGAAATCATTCAAAGAAAGCAGGAAGCCCTGGAGCACGTCGATTATGTTCTCACGTGCCTCACTGCCTTCTGTATCCGCAGGTGCAGCTGCTTCAGAAGTCTGTTCAGCTCTCCTTCAGTGCTGTCAGAGCTTCATACACTGTCCGGGGGAAAATGCCTATTACAAATGCCTTCTGCGATTGAGTGGAAGCAAACCATTTTTTGAACCATTCTGATTTTAGGTGACAAGAAGGTATCATCTGAACACCTGGCCTCCAGGTCTTTCCTGTACTTCACTGTCAAATGTCCCCTTGCCTGTTTGGGCAGCTTTATTCGTAATAGACAAAGACTGGAAACAGCCTAAGTGCCCATCAATAGGAGAATGGATAAACAAATCGTGGTCCATGAATTTAATGGACTACTACTCGGCAAAAAGATAAAAACAAGGAATGAACTACTGCTGCGTGCAACAATATGGACAAATCTTCTCATTAGAAGAAGCAAAGTAAACCAGAAACAAAAGGGAGAAAAAAAATCCCCTTGCCTGAAGCTGCTGGCTTTAAAAGGGTAAGCTTCGTTCCCCTACAGTTTTACAGTTTAAGGGTTCTGTGCCTACTCATGGGTCTCGGGTGCAGAAAACTAGACCCTTCCGTGTCTGTGTCATTAGCTATCAGTGGTTGCCTGGGCTGCATTTGGGTCCCCTCCCTCCCTTCCCCTGTGGGTAGGGCCACACCAGAGACGGACTGTTGAAAAATGCTCTTTGTTTTAGGGAAAGTGGGACCTCACCAGGGTCTCACTAAAACACTACATTTCTTGCCAATATACACATCTCTGCAACGAAGGTCCCCGGACATAACATCTTGAGCACATTTCTGGCTGTTTTCAAGATTACATTCCTAAGGATGTTGGTGAATTGGCGGATGACTAAGAAACACTTTTTCATGAGAGGCAGCCTAGGGGCACAAACTCTGCAGCCAAACTGCCCAGGGTGGACTCGAGCTCTGCCTCTCACAGACCTAGGACAAGTTACTCGGCTCCTCTGTCTCTATACAGTGGGATTAATAACAGTACCTAGCTCACAGGGTTGTTGTCAGTGTTAAATGAGTTAATATGTGAAAAGCACTAGGAATTGCTGAGCACACAGCATCTCCTATAAAGTGTTTTCTCCTCCACTTCTTGACTCTCTTCCTCAACCTCCCCTTCCCCTCCTCCCTCTCCTCCCCATCTCCCCTTCTTCTCCTCCTTCCCCTCCACTCCTCCTATCATTATTGTATAATTCCTGTTTTCCCCTCTGTAATGCGGAGTATTCGAGCTGCCTCCCAGGAATGGTAGGGAGGCACCGTCACTGAAAATGACTAAGACAGTTCTGACCAGGCTGTGGGTTGGCGGCTGCACTGTGGGGAGAGCCGAGCCTTGGCAACCTGTTCTCATGTAAGAGGTCTGACCCTCAAGGACTGAGGCTGAATTTTTCATCAACAAACGGGAGCGTATTCATGAATGCCACTTTCAGAGCGCCGTCCTTGGGGTGCCGTGCATGTAAAGCGACAGTGCCATCAAGGCTCAAACTATTTTTGGAATTTCCCTGATGCCTTCCCCCACCACCTCCAATCTGAACGTAATTACTCCCTTGATGTTTTGGTTAGATCTCCTTTTTTAAATGTAATCGGTCCTGCTTAGGTTACAGTTATTTGTGCCCGAGCCCACCTCTCCCCCTGGATGGCAGCCCCCCGAGGGCTGCGGGCTCACCTCACTCCCTCCTGTCCCCTGCCCTTGTGCAGGATCAGTGCTCCGTAAACGCTGGCTTTGTTGCTGAGCTGCGTGGAGCCTGACTTTGGGGTGTTCCTTCAGCACTCACAGAGCACTCTTCTGAATATCCCAGTGTGGCCAATCTGTGTCCTTTGCGGGATGGATGTGACTTCAGGGAAACACGTAAAGTAATTCTAAGCCAAGTTTGGTGAATGAATTGAGCAATGCCAATTCTATCCTATAAATAAGTTTACGAGACTTCTTGCACGGCTCGAAAGCCAGGTCTAGCTGCCATTTGCCTAGAAGCTTTCTAAAAAGTATTTTGAGCAGGGCCTTCAGAATAGGCATGTGGAGGCCCAAGACCAAGGTTGACTTCGCTGCTCTGGACCGAGCCGGCGTTCCCGCGTGGGGCTGTAATGCTGAGATTGGCCACCAGAGGGAGGACGTGTTCCAGACCCCAGGGGTGCCGCGGCAGTTGCTCCAAGAACTTTATAAAGGCTGGCGGCCAGAGCAGCTGCAGTGCACGTCTCAGTCAGCACCTAGCAGAGCTGCTGGGGCCTCCACAGAACATCTCCCGAGCACGGCCTGTGGCTGACCGCTGACCGCGGCGAGGCACCAAGACAGGGACTCCCTGGCCACAGGCCCTCTCTCAGGCACAAGGTTGAGTCTTGCCTCCTGACCTGGTCCTCCTGGAGAAGTGACCCCTGAGACAAGTCTCTGGCACCCCTGCAGCCTCTTTCTATGACTCCGTCTGGATTTGGCTGGCTGTGGGGACAAGCTCCGAGGGGCTGCCTGGGTCTCAGTGTGGTGGCAGCAGCCAGCTCTCCGGCCACCATGGCGAATGCCAGAAACTGAGAGGACAGGCTCTGCAGCCTCAGCGGGGCACGAGGTGAGTCTTGCCACTAACTTTGTCCTAGCATCTGGGCATGGTGTCCCAAAGGCAGCTGGAGGACAGCGAGATGTGGCGGGTGGAGCAGGGCACTGCGTTGGGGCATCCTCGGGAGGTGGAGCAGGTGGGAGGGTCCCAGGTGTCCGCTGCCTGGGCCGGTGAGTGAGAGCCTGCGTGTGGGGTGCCAGGGGAAGCCATTGCCTTAGTGGCAACTCTGCCTGGCCCGTGTCACAGCTCAAGAGCCTGTTTGGGGAGCACATGGTACAGGTGGCAGTCCCTCTACATGTGCAGAGTCTGTGTGTGCATGTGTGTGTGTGCACATGTGTGCCTGGTGGTGGACCACATGAAGAGAGAGCTTATCTATAAACAGCCGCACCTCTCCAGCTTGGGGTTATGATTTAAGTTAACTAAGTCCAGTCAGAGGAGGAAAGGGCTGAAAACCTACTGAGTGAGTCTCTCTCTGGAGAGGGCCTCCTGCGTGCTGATTTTTGCCCGGTTCTGATGAGTTTAAAACCAGGCAATCTGCAGAAAAGCTGTGGGCCCTGCAGAGTTAGATGCTGGAACCCAGAGATAGCAGCTTTGCAGCAACAAGTGAGGCTCGTGCCGCTCCAGGCAGGAGGGGTCGATCAAGTCCTTCTGCTGCCAGGAGGGGGACTTCGAGAGTCAGGGTCCGGATGTCAGCTCTGGTCTGCATTCATGAATGTCTTTTGCAAAGGGAGCTCCAAATAGCGTTGCTTCTGGGACTGGCTAGGCAAGAAGGAGGCCTCAGAACCTGGAGACCTCGCCTACCTGGCTGCGTGGCAGGATCAGAAGATGCTGCGAGGGAGGGAGGGGAGACTGGTTCTCACCAGACTCGGCCACCCCCTCCCTGTGTGGCCTTGTGGGTAAAGCCCTTCCACGTGCACTGTCCCACATGAGGCTCACAGTAACCGAGTGGCTAGCAGGTGTGCTTCTCCCCGTCGTAGAGAGCATGACCTGAGGCTCAACAAGCTCAGCTGATGGGGCCAAGTTTCTGAGTAACATGCAGTGGAGCAGGGCGGGACCCCATGTCCTCTGAGCCCTCCACACCCCACAGGCCTGCACGGAGCCACCTGGGGTGGGGCTAAGGCTGGCTGATGGCTTCAGCTCTACAAGACGTCATTAAGACACTCCTAAAAGGCCAGTAAAGTGTCCTCTCCCTGGGGGAAGAAGGCTTCACTCTTTGACGTGAAACAACCAAGTCCTTGCTCCTTGGGCTTCATCCACAGGTCACTTTGGCATCCATGCCCTGCCTGTGTTTCTGTGGCCCTGGTCCCCTCCCTTCAAGCTCTCAGAGCCTCTCCTTGGCCCCAGGGACTTCACCTGGCCCTCTTCACTGCCTAACCTCAGACCCTAAAGGTGGCCACCAAAAGGGGTGGATACACGCTTCCTGGGCAGAGCAGCTTCATGGCTGAGCCATTGCCTGGGCAGGAAGGCTTTCTGGGTGCCTCGCCCCTCTCTGACATCCATTGATTCTGGCCTTACTGGGCCTCGGTTGGCCTGACCCCCTCACAGTGCTCCTGGGAGGGCAGAGACATCCCGGATGCAAACGGTCTGTAACTCCTGGGCACACGCAAGGGGTTTGCTCTGCTGTCACCACACTGGGCAGTTAGTTGTGCCCTGCCTGGGAGCACAAACTTGGCCCCAGAGGCTATGAGACGAATGATGGAAGGGTCCAAATTCCTGTCCCCATTCCCCAGGAAAGAAAAACAACCCAAAATAAAACCTGGGGCAGACAGAACACTCTTAGGTTTCATTCCCAAGTAACAAACAGCGGAGTTGGCTGAGCATTTCCAATCTCATCTCACTCACATCTGGCCTCCTGCTTGGCCCCAGCCCCTCTTCCCAACAGGCTCCCCAAGGCTCCTGCATGACCAGCTGAGGGGTGGGGAGGGGCAGAGGAGAGATGGCCCTACAGACACATTCTAGATAACAAGCCGTGCATTCCAGCTCTGGTCCAGGAGCTCATCAGCAGAGGCGGAAGGGGAAATGAAGGGGCTAACCTGGCCCAAGCCTGTCTCCACACCTCCTCTCCCAGCCCGGCAGCACCCTGTTGGGCTCTACACGACCTCTGGGCAGCAGTGCCTGTTGCCTTTGGCAGAGAAAGGGTTATTACAGGCAGAAGAGACATTGGCCTCCTGCTTTGCAGCTCCCCAGGATGGAGGCCAGAGGGAGGGGTGGTGCACACAGTGCTCCTGAAACAGGGGAGGGTCCCCTGCAGCTTAGCAGCAGTGGATCTGCTCGGGGCCCCACCTAGAGGCCCTTCCTGCGTGGAGGGCTTGGATGGAGGGTGGGTATTGGGAGACTAGCAAACTGGACACGACTGCAGCACAGAGAAGCTGGGGGGAGCTGTCTCAGGGCTCCAGTGACCCCTGGGTTGTGGGGAGAGATCCTGGCAGAGCTGTGGGCTCCTGCTGCACCACCCCCCACAGGCTGGAGGAAAGGCCTGCAGAGATGGGAGCACCCTGAATGTGCGTGCATGCGTGTGTGTGTGCGTGCATGTGGGCACACGTGTGCAGGGATGTGGCATCTCATTACTTGAAGAGACAAGAGCAGAAGCCCCTATCTGTCCCTCTGGGGCCATCGGAAGGACAGTTGTACGGCAACTGGTCTGTGCTGGCCTTGTCTCAGCCCTGAAGTCAGAGGTCTCTGGAGGTCAAAAGTCAAGTCATGAAAATAGAGATTTATGTTTGCTCTGCTGGCAGAGCCGTGCGACCAGCCTCCTCCTTTGTTATCCCTATTTATTGAAACAGTGCCAATGCCTCTTTCCCACCCTGCCTCTGAAAAGGAGCTCCCTGCAATCAGTGGACGTTGTTCCCGCACTGCCACCTACCAGGCCCCTGTCATCTCCTCCCAGGTTGTAGACCCCTGGCTCAGTGCTCTGGGCCTGAGACCCATCCATCCTCCCAGGGGCTTTTAGCTTCCAAAGAATTCACTTTTTGAAAGTGGATTTTTTGGTTCATTATCCAGATAGCCCAAGAGCATCAGAACCGAAGGTCAAGCTAAACTAGTGGCTGGAACCGAGCTGAAAGTAGAGAGTAATTTGTAAAATCACTGAGCATATATCTGAGAAAAAGAATATCAAGTATTTTATGTCAATAAATTCTTTGTCATTTGGCTCAAAAAATGGATTTTTCTTGTTACACAAAGAATGCAAATGAATCATAGAAAATCCAGCAAATAAAAAGAAGCACAAAAATCCCTACCAGAGTCCTCAAATACACGACTCACCCGCAGCAACCCGGAACATCTCCGAATATAGTCTTTCCCATCACATACGCAGAACATGTGTATATATTCCGAAATGGGATCATGTTGTACATACTAGTGTAGACAGGGCTGGTTCACTTCAAATAGCGTAGCATTTTCCCAAGTCAATGGGTATATTCCTGGAACACCACGGGGTAGGCCCAATGCCCCAGTGAGCCAGCCTTAGGAGGCCATGCAGACACCAGGGCCCTCCCCTGGTCTAAGGCTGTCCAGGTCTTAGTGTCTGGGGCACACCACAGAGGCCACCTGCTCCTCAGGCTCCTGTGGGAGGTGAATCCCTGTTATGGTCCCACTGAACTCAGCTCCTTCTGACCATGCCAGCCTGGTTGGGTTTGGGAGCAGTTCTGATCTTAGCTGTGTTGGCTGATGGTCTCCATACCCTGCTTTATATCTAGTTTCCCTCATTTCTAACACAGAGCAGAAGCCCAAGTCTCTCTGACGTGCCCAGGACTCCAGCCAAACAAATGGCTCTGTTTGGGTCAAGAGAGTCGGCTCCTCCAGGCCCCACCCAGCACGGCCCTCGGCGCCCCCTAGCTAAGGGCTGCAGCTCCATGGAGAGCTGTTGAAAGGAAGGGGACGGGTCCCACGATCAGAAAGATCCAAAGGGCCTTGGCCTTCCCAATCACTGAGGAAGTTGGGGAGGGGGAATCCGGGTCCTGAGGACCTGGTGGATGACACCTGTTGATGAGAATGTCCCAATGTTCAGGCTCAGAGTCACGGGGGGTGGCATTCGTTTCTGTTTCCACCTATCGTTTATTCTCTTTCTCTCTCTTCTGCCTCCTTCCTCTCTTGTCCCCTCTTGCTGTCTCTTCTGCTGCTGCTGCAGGACAGGATGGAGAACAAAGCCATGTACCTGCATACCGTGAGTGACCGCGACACCGGCTCCATCTTTGAGGAGCCCTTTGACGGCAGGAGCCTGTCCAAGCTGAACCTGTGTGAGGATGGTGAGTGCCTCCTGCTTGGTCTTGGGGTGCAAGACCCGCTCTGCCCCGCCACCCAACCTTGGCATTGCCCCAGGGTGCTCGTGACCTCTTGTCTAAGACTGCGTGTGTTGAACTTCAATCTTTGAAAGGTCTCATCGTGTTTTCTCATTCATGTCTCTCAACAAACCTGTGTAATCAGCAAGTTGAGTACCCATTTTACAAATGAGGTGGTGGGGCTGAGAAAAGTATTCAGGATCATACAGCTTGTCAGCCGTAGAGAGGTTCCAGCACCGACTCTCCTGACTCCAGGGCAGTCCTTTTGCCTCTCTGCCATCCTCTCCTCTGAGTGAGTGAGGCTGCAGTCAGGCAAAGGCGTCTGAATCAATTAGCCTAGGCCCTCTGAGGTGAGGAACCTCCAATCCGTTCTCTGAAGTGAACACATACCTCTCCAGGTACTCATCTTCCTCCTGGTGCTGAGGCCCTAGGTCATGCCACAGGATGGGGTTCCCTACCCCAGTGAGCCAGATGGCATGTGCCTTTGGGGGCTGGTTATGTGCCAAAACTCTGGAGAGTCAACTGATGCAGCTTCGTCCAAAGGAGCCCAAAGCACCTTGCCAGCGGCCTGACTCCTGTGTATCCAGCACAGAGCTTGACACTTAGCAGGTGCTAGTAAATGCTGCATGAATGAATACACTCCTCTTTGCAGTGAGTGTAGGAGAGAAAGCATCACCCCCACTTCAAAGATGAATAGAATGAAGCTTACAAAAGAGTCTTGTAAAGACTTATGGTCAACTAGAGACAGGTTGTATTAGTCAGGGTTCTCTGAAGAAACAGAATGCATATATGAAATAGATTTATTAGGAGGAATTGACTCACGTGATAATGGAGGCTGAGAAGTCCCATGATCTGCCATCTGGAGATCGTGGACTGGTGATCTGGCTGGAGACCCAGGAGAGCTGGTGATATAATTCAGTCCAAGTCAGAAGGCCTGAGAACCAGGGGAGCCAATAGTTTAAATCCTAGTTTGAAGGCTGGAGAAGAGGAGATGAAAGGTCGCAACTCAAGCAGACAAGCAGGAAACAAAAAGCAAATTCCTCTGCCTTTTGTTCTATTTGGGCCTTGAACCAATTGAATGAGGCCCACCCAGATTGGGGAGGGCAATCTGTTTTACTGAATCCAACAGTTCAAATGCTAATCTATCTAGAAACCCACCCCCCCCAGACACACCCAGAGATAATATTTAATCTGGGCACCCTGTGGCCCAAAAAGTCAAGTTGACACATAAAATTGACCATCACACAGGCCTTTATTCAAGCTTTTTCTCCAGCACCACGTTTTGTCGTGCTCCACTCTGCTAGCTGCCTTTGTCTTGAAATTACTCAAAATGAGAAATGATTCCTCCTCATGCTCCAACCGTGTCTTTCCTCCCACAAGGTACTGAGTGTAAGAAGGGAAGCTGGGTGGCTCACAAAGGCAAGAATTGGGGACAGTCTCAGCAGGGAGGAGAGAAGGAGATTTGGGCTTCTGAACAATATGTCTCTTCACCTTGGCCATCATTATAGCTCTTTCTCTGGATTCCAATCAACAAAATCATTTTGAGGACCTATGATGTGTCCAGCTATGGGTTAGGTGCCAGGGATGCTCCAAAGAGAAATTAAACCATCCTTGCCCTCAAAGGGCTTATGATCCCAATGGAAGGGAGTGGCCTGGGGATAATTCCCGTAATAGAAAGTAGGCAAAAATTTGTGTGATTATTGAAGTTAAGCAGGGAGAAGACTTTCTGGAAAAGGCCTTAAAGACTGAATAAGATTTTTTAAGAGAAGAAGTAGGTGGAGAAAGGTATTACCAGCTGAGTTGCACCAAGCTGGGCCGGTGTTTCTGTCAAGTTGACACCACCTAAGAAGAGAGGAAGACCCCTGAGGAGCTGGGTCGCTGGCCAGTGCTCAGAACTTCCCCATCAGCACATCAGCAAGGGCCAAGCTGACTTTCATATCGTTGATCCAGCCCTCTCCCCAGTGGCCCATCAGTAAAGAGGCTTGGTTTGGAAAGGAAGAACTGGGGTACAGCACAGTGGAGGTGATTGGAGGACCACCAGGGCCAGCCTTGGGTGCCAGTGGGGGAAGGGCAGGGCAAGGAGGGCGTCAGGGGTGGGGAGACGCCTGGAGTGGGAGGTGTCACTGGGCCAACCCACCCTCTTCCCCTTGCCTCATCTTACTCTCCCTTTTTCTGAACCCCAGATAAAAAAAAGATCATTTGGACCAGAAGGACTGAAAAATAACAGTAACCCCAGCCACTGTGCTTTCCAGGCCCCCCAGCCATGGGGAGATCTGGTCAGAGGGCAGTTTTAGAGCCATGCTGGCAAGTGTCCTCGGGGGTCACCTGAGACCCACGCACCCTGTGAAGTGCAGACTATAGAAGTTGGAAGATGTGGGGTCGAGGCTGACTCACCCCTCCTGGGGCATGTGACCTGACTGTGGCACATCTCCTCTCTGGGCCTCCGTGTCTCCATCTGCCAATTCAAATGGGGGCAGGGGGTGTCTCTGAGCATGTCTGGTATTTTCACTGTAGGCATCTTTGCTGCAAACATTTTCGCCACATAACTATTTGGCCATAAGGCAATTTTGCGGTAAAAGATAAAATAACAGAAAATGAAATAAAAGAAGGATATTAACAAGGACATAATGAAACGTGTAGTACCTATCTGGACTACATTTAAATGTTCCATCACATGCCCAGTCTTTCTATTTCTCCAAATCATCTAAGCCCGATTCCATGCCAAATACTAAACTTCTGTCCACATCATGTTCTCCCCATCCAAGAGCAACAAATGTTCACCGTTTTCAAGAAACATACTCATCAGGAATCACATAACCTTTTCTTTTTTGGGCCGGGGGATAGAGGAGCTTGATTCTTCTTTTGCCTCCAACTTCTAATATTGCATGATAAATTTGGTCAAGACGGCATTAGAGAACAAGCTGTCGTATCTACATTAGCTAAAGAATCCATCACTCATGCTCTCGAAGACTGTTGGGAGTGGCCAGCCACCCCTTCTGTATTTGCTACGACTTGGTAAACTTTTGGTTTTGATGAGTGGGAGGGATACTCATTGAAGGATTTGCAAACTGATGTGTTATCATTTTCTAGTATAGTATGCAATCTGGAGCTACACTCTCTTATTTCACACTTCCAGTAAGTTTTATCCTCATAAACTGTCCAGCCAAACTGCCAACCAGTTATTTTACCTTTTACAGCAAAATTGGCTTATGGCCAATTAGTTATGTGGCAAAAATGCTTGGGCAAAGTGCTTTCGGTGAAAGTACCTAGAACCGCTTGTGAGGGCCTGTCTGGTTCTAGATTTCTCTGTGTAGGAACAGACCTGGTCATTGCATTCAGGGTGTGGTCCTTTAAAACCTAAGTCAGAATACGACACCAACCTGAGCCAAGCCCACAAAGGCTCCCACCTGGACGGGAGTAAAACCCAGGCACTGACCTGGCCCAGGAGGCCGCTGACCTTCACGTTGAAGCTACTGGTGGCTCACCGGGGCGTCTGCTCCCCAGGAGGTTGCTCTCCCAGAGGTAGGCTGTCCCCAGACCCACTGGGCTCACTCCCTCCCCGCCTTCTAGTCCTTGCTCAAATCTCACCTCCCCCACCTCCCACCCTGCACTCCTGCCCCACTCCTTGCTTCTCTTTTTCCTTTTTTCCAGGGTCCTATGGCCTTCTGACACAGATGTACTTTTCTTATTTATTATGTTTATCATGTACTCTCTGTTCTCAGGAACGATACAGGCTGGACAAGGGCCGGTATCTGTTTTGTTCACTGACAGCTCCCAGCCTGGTGCACAGTAGGTGCTCACTAAGAATTTGTTGAAGGAATGAATGAATGAACACAGGGTCCTTGAAATCTAAAGGAGACAAAACAAATACATTCTAAACCTGATTTCCAAATAGTCTAGGTCTCCCCCACTCTTTCTTCATTCCTGGAGCCAGGCGCGGGGTGGGGCATGAGGAACCCAGAAAGACTAGGGCATTGAGATGAAAACAGCCCCTAAAAGCTCGTGGGTTTCCAGTTTGATTTATTTCCCCCTTCCCTTTCATTTCTAAGAGGAAAACAGTGAGCTCTGACTCGGGGAAATTCAAGCCAGATTTGATCTGTTTCCCCAGGCTTTTGCTTCTTCTTTGATCCTCATCTCTGGAGAGTGTAAGAGGAGAGGGAGAGGAAGGGGTGGGGCTGGCGGGGAGGGAGGAAGGTTGATGGGAAAGAAGAGGGTGGACCGAGATGGGGAAAGGGAGGGAGGCCAGAGCCACCCCATGGGCCTTGAGTAAATTAAAACAGCATCATCTGTTGGGCCTTGTGGGGCTCCACGTCCCTTCCAGGATTTTCCCCTTGAAGATGGGGAGATGGGAAGGAGAGGTGGTGCTCCCTTTTGGCCCTGAGGATATTGGGATCTGGGGAAGCAAAGTTGCAGAAATGCAGCCCAGATATTGAGGTATGACTCAGAATTTCATGCAGGAGGGACTATAAAGACGATGGGGTGTAGACACGCTATTTTAGAGGTCATGCACTGACAACTCCCTCTCCCCTGTCCTCTCCAGTCATCCCCTCCTCCCTCCTCTCTTTTCTTGTCTTCTCTTCTCCTTCCACCCTGCCTTTATCCCTTCCCTTCTTTTCTCCTACCAGGTGAGAAGGGAAAGTGAGGGAGTGCTATATGCCTTGGTTCCTCTGTCCCCTGCAGAAGAGGCCAACTTGCCCAACTCCTGCATGATGCATCCCCACATCCCTCAAGGTCACTTCCACACCTGCTCTGTGATGTTCTTTGAGACCTCTCCCTCCTCTGCACCCCGAGGTTGGGCCTCCTCTCTGGACCCCATCCTTACTTGTGTCTGAGCTATCAGCATCTCATTGGAGCCCCACTGTTGATGGGAAGGCCCCAGGAGCAGGGGCGTCCTCACCTCCGTGTCTCCGGTGGAGAATAGCATTGGTTCACCTGTGTTGCTGGAATTGCGTGGAAGGGCTAATGGCAGAATGTGACCTCCAAGGTCCTTGAGCCAAGCCTCCTCTGACCTCGATGCCCACTTACACCTCTTTTTGAACAGAAACCCAAACAGGGGCCACCTGGGTCTGCTTGCCCCTCTCCCACTTCCCTCTCTCTGCTCTTCCTCTCCCTCCCTCTCACCTCTGTTTGTGCCTTTCTTTTCTCGCTTGTATTGCTATAGGCCTTTCCAGTCTGGCGCCAGGAGGCGGAGGAGGCGGACGGCTGGGCGTGGGTGGTGTTTGGCTGGGCCTGGCTCCTCCATGGCCCTTTCCGAGGGCCAGAGAGAGGTGTTAGTGTCAGAAAAATATTGCAGTCATGCTCACCCCGCGGCCTCAGGCCCTCCCCCACACTTGTGGCATCATCCGTGGGCTGCGAATGGGAGGTAATGAGTTACACATGCTCCTGGCCACGCCTGGACGCCTGCAGCCAGGCTGCTTGCTGAGTTTAGGGCCCAAGCTCCCTGTTCCTATGTTCTTTCCCCATAAAATTAAATTATTCTCCTAGGGGAACCCCCACATCCACCGTCTCATCAATCAAATCTCCCTGGTTCATCTGGTGTAGCTGAGGGCTGCTGGGCAGCCATCCAAGGGTAGGAGTGGATTTCCTGGGAGGGTCTGGCTAGGGCCTCACAGAGGGTCACTGCCCTTTACAGGTTGGAGCATCAGGCACTGGAGCAGGAGAGAGCAGAGACGTTAACTCGTGCAGCATCACGGTGCTCTCAGCATTCTATCCCTGCTAACAAGAGCAGAGAGCAAAGCACAGCTAGATAAAGGTGTGGTCACTGGGGGGCTGGTGGCCAGGCTGGATCCTGGGTCTCCCTTACCCGGTGGACTGTCCTTCCACAAGATGGGGAGCAGCCTGGGGAGGTGACAGACTGCATGTTGAAGTTTGGCAGGTCTGGGCTCAGTGCAGGGCATCTTCTGTTTGCCCTCCATTCTCACTCACCACCATTCACCCCGCTCTCTGCCTCGCTGGGGTTGGCCCCCGGGGAGCCACGCTGGCAGGAGGTGGGAGGACAGCAGACAGGGAGGTGGGAGTATTTGTTCCCCCAGCTCCCACCCTATGGGGTCACCTCCGACTGCTGTGTCCTTCCGCCCAAGTTCACAGCTCCTTGTAAGCCATCCTCTCCACATGGGGAGAGGATTTTTTCCTTCCAGGTTCCAGTAGCTGCTCCCCTCCCTGACCCCGGGGGCCTGGGGTGGTTACAGCGGAGGCCCCCAGTCTAGCCCTTGTGGGCATCTTACACCCTGGCCACACTTGTGCATATATTCCCCTTATTAAATCCTATGATATTTTCTAACTTGAGTGGGCCATCTGTTTCCCCGGGGCCCTGATGCTCAGTGTCCCCATCTGCAAAAAGCGCATAGTGTTACTCACCTCACAGGAGCTGTGGGGCAGTCAGGTGATATAACCCATGTAAAGCACCTTGCACACTGTTGACCCTCGATACACACGTTATTTCACCTCCCTGACCTTGGGAAGTCCCCTGCAAATCTTGGCGAAGTGGGGAAGAAGAAGAAGGAGCGAGGAGGAGGTCAGGAGCAGCTGCTGCCACCAAGGGTCCCCCAGGAAATGCCCACGCCGCCTCCCGGGGCTCCTGGCCTGGACACTGTTTAAGGCTGGTTCTTACCTTCCAGTAAAGAAAGCAGAGTTTTGTTAATGGGCTTCCTCATGAAGCCTAGATACTCAAAGAAACCAAGTGAGGTCTTTAAGTCCTATTCCCCAAACAGTAGAATCTGTAAGAAATATTCTGGGTCCCCGGGGCTCCTGGTTCTGTGGTGTCTGTGCGTCTGTCCTTTCCCCACCCCAACCAGAGGCACTTGGCTCCCAGGAGGCTTCCTGTGGTTTGCTACCCGGAGGGTTGTGGGATGTATTTCACTGTCCCCAGGTGGAGGCTGGGGTCTGTGGAGGGGTCAGGGAAGAGTGAGAGGAGCCCAGATGCCCCAAGGGCTTCTTCCCACATGTGTAGACGCAAAAGGAGCCTCTGCTCTGCTCCCTGCCCTCACCCAACCTCCAGCCCCTAGACTATGCCATGTCCTGTGTGGTGTTACTCCAGGGATGGGGACAGTGAGGAGGCTCTGAGGCGAGGGTCACTGGCCTGACCACTGGCCAGGTACACTCTGGAGTGGGTGGGCTGGCAGGAGGACTTGCAGTGAGAGCAGGGCCATAAGTAAGGTGGGGGCTCGAGGAGACACCTGAGGGGCTGGGGTGATGAGTCAGGGCATGGTTATTCTTCATCGTGTCACCCATTTCTCCCCACCCAAGGACCTTGCCCTTGTGGTTTCTGGCCTTCATTCCCTTGCTTATTCATTTCTTTGTCTTCATCTTTCAAGAAGAAAGGTGTTTTCAGGCACCCTGCAGGTGCTATGCACTGGCTATATGCGGCAAGGGGTGCAAGGAGTCATGAGACCAGCCTGCCCTCTGTCATTTTACCGTCTCTCTAGCTGGTCTGTCCCCTTCCCTCCTCCCGCCCTCCCCACTGCAGACCAGCACAAGGTCGGTGATCCACTGGGAAGGACATTCAGGGTTTGGACCACACAGTTGGTGCAGACCACATACAGCCTCACTCGCCCAGGTACCTGAATCCAAACTTAACGTCCTCAATAGTCTCCCCTTCTCCATTGCGGGGATGGCATTGCACGGTGGCAACAAGCTCCAGGGCCAGACTCCAGGCTGGGCTCCCACTCCAGCTCTGCCACGTGCTGGCTGTGAAACCCTGAACAAGTTCTTAGCCTCAGCTTCCCCTCTTCTATAAAATGGGATAATAATAGCCCATGACTCAGGGTTATTGCAAGGGCTACCTGAATTATTCCACTTGAAGTCTTTCCAGCAATGCCCGGTATATACTGAGCACTCCATCAGTGTAGATCTTAGGATGAGTATTGTTGCTTGCCTCCTGTCTGTCTGGTTCCACCCTGGGGTCCGCCCACGGTGTTCTAGCTCTTCCACATTCTCTGTTTTCAGTCTGCAGGACACTGAGCTTCATTCCTACCTTTTTCCCGGGTTTATCCGGTGTTGATTCCTGGCGTCAGATGATCAGCAGCATGATTGAGGCCCTTGAGTCTAGAAGCCCCGGCTTCTCTCTGTCTCTTTCCCAGGCCTCCGGCCTGGCCTCCCTGGCCCCAGTCAGCCTGTCCATTCACACTTACACTGCAGCTGTGTGCACCTGAGTCCCTCTGGACTGTCAGCTCCCTGGGGGCCAATACTGTCTGCCTTGGAGTCATCTTAACGTTCCCAACACTGAGCACTGTCTTGCACATGGAAGGCACCTTTGCTAGTTGATTGACTGAACACGTTCTTGTTCACCAAATCCGTAAGTGCCAGGATGAAGGAAGGCTTAGAGAGATGAGATGAAGACAAATAAAAGGAAAACTGTGACTTATTCATCCAAAGATTACAGGGTTTTACGGTGCTGCTGGTACATGCAGAAATGAAAGGTCGTGGTTCCTGCCCTCAAGGGGCTTAAAGTCCCCTGAAGACACAGACCTGTAAACAGACCCTGCCTTATAATTTGATTCATGCTCTCATGGAAGGAGTACAAAGTGCAATTAGAGGGGAGACGACAAGCCCTCAGTCTGCCTCAGGGAGGAGGGCAGGCCTCCTGCAGGGATAGCTGCTGCAGCAAAATATTGAAGGACAAGCAGCAGCCTGCCTCTTAGAAAGGGCAGGAAAAAGCCTTCCAAGCTGGGGGCTGCAGCACGGAGTTCAGGCTGAGGCAGGAGAGTGGCGGGGGTAATGAACGCTCACTTATTGAGCTCTGCTAGGCCAGGCACTACTCCAGCATTTTACAAGTAGCAGCTCATTTGATCCTCAGTCAACCCACTAAGATGAGTCCCATTATTATACCCAAGTGACATGTGAGGCCATGAGGCACAGAGACCAAGGCACAGAGACCAGGTAACTTGCCCAAGATCACAAAGTTAGGAAGGATTGTCCATTCAGGCTGCTATAACAGATACTATAGACTAGGTGGACTATAAACAGCAGAAATCTATGTCTCATGGTTCTGGAGGCTGGAAGTCCGAGATCAAGGTACTGGCAGATTTGGTGTCTGGTGAGGCCCCTCTTCCTGGTTCATAGACAGCTATCTTCTCACTGTGTCCTCACATGGTGGAGAGACAAGAGAGCTCTCTGGGGTCTCTTTTATAAGGTCACTAACCCCATTCATTAGGGCTCCACTTTCATGACCTAATCACCTCCCAGAGGCACCCCCTCCTCCTACCATCACACTGGGGATTAGGTTTCAACATATGAATTTCGGGGGGACACAAATATTCAGTCTATAGCAATTGGAGTCAGGATTCACTGACTGTACAGCCCACACTCTTAATTATACTGAAGATAAGCCAAATCATGGAAGGTCTCCTGGACCATCCATAGGAATTTGGGTTTCTGGAGGCAATGGGTAGCCAGAAAAGGGTTTCAAAGCAGTGAAAAGTTAAGGTCCGATTTGCCTTTCAGAATGGTTACTCTGGCTGCAGCAGGAAGGTAGATTTTCCAGCAGGAAGGTCATCAGTGATCTCTGCAGAGCCAGTTCAGTGGAGTGGGTGGGAGAGAAGCCAGAGTACAGTGGATTAAGTCTGACTTGAAAGGGAGGGAGATAACCCAATGCAGACTCTGCTTTCAAGGCACCTGGCTGTGAGGTTGGGAGCAGAATCGATGGAGTAGTAGAGGGGGGTATAGGGTTGAGTCCAGTTAGGATAATCCAGGTGAGAAATGCTGGCACCTTAGAGGAGGTGATAGCAGTGGACAAGGTGAGAGGCGACCCAGTTTTGGCTGTGTACTTTTAGATTAGAGCCCGCAGATTGGTGGGGAATGTGAAAACAAGAAGAGGTCCAGGGACGGAGCTCACGCCATGCTGACAGGTCTAAGAGGTGGGGGGAGAGGGAGGAGCAGCAAAGGAGACGGAGAAGGAGCAACTTAGTGAAAGAAAAATTGAGAATGTTGAGCCCTGGAAGTGTGCTGAACAGGAAGGGCTGCCCACCTGTGCCAAAACTGCTGAAAGGTCCAGTTGGAAGAACACTGAGCACTGGCCGCCGGACTGAGCCATTGGAGGTCAGTGGTGACCTGGTATATTAATCAGCTTGGCCTGCACAACAAAGTACCACAGACTATGTGGCTTCAACCACAGATATTTATTTTCTCACAGTTCTGGAGGCTGGAAGTCCAAGATCAAGGCAGCATCAGGGTTGATTTCTCCTGAGGCCTCTCTCCTTGGCTTGTAGATGGCCACCTTCTTGCTGTGTCCTCATGTGGTCTTTTCTCTATGCAGATGTGCCCCTGGTATCTCTCTGTGTGTCCAAATTTCCTCATCTAAGGACACCAGTCGGATTGGATAGGGGCCCACCGTAATAGCCTCATTCTAACTTAATCACCTCTATAAAGGCCCTGTCTCCAAATGCAGTCACATTCCGAGGTACCAGGGATTAGGGCTTCAATACAGGAATTTGGGGGGACCCAATTCAACCCATAACACTTGGCAAGAGCAGTTTCAGTGAATTTGAGTGGGAGGAGCCTGATTGGAGTGGGTTCAGGAGCGAACAGGAGGAGACGAATTGGATGTAGTGGGTACATGCAATTCTTTCAAGAAGTTCTGCTGTACAAGAGGACAGAGAAATGAAGGGGAAAGGGAGGTCAAGAGAGATTTTTGTTTTATTTTTTTAAGATGGAATAGATAGCAGCATGGTTATGCTGATGGAGTGATACTGTGCAGAGGGAAACACTGGCTAAGCAGAATTGCTGGAGTTATGTCCTTGAGCAAGTAAGAGGAGAAGGAATCTAATGTACAGTCGAGGGTGTTGGCTCAGCCAAGAGCACAGACAGTTCAACCACAGTGACAAAAGGGAAGGCAAAGTGTAAGGGCCTGGATGCAGGTCGGTGGTTATGTTCTGGTGGAGCTAAAGGAAACTGTCTCCTCGTTGCTTCTGTTTTCTTGGTCAAATAGGAAACCAAGGATGAAGGTGAAGGAGGAGGTATGAAACAGGCGTCTAGGAGATGGTGTGTGAACGGACTAGGAACAAGCCCCCTGGACAGCCGTCAGGGCCCACCTGGGTCTGGTGGTCATCAGCTTCAAGTCAGACCAGTAAACATGGTGGCGCATCTTTCCTCTCTCCAGCTATGCTCAGCTCTGTGGTTGGAAGTGCAGAGTTGCAGTTAGATCAAAGCAGAGTTAGAGTATTGCCAAGTGAGTGTGAGGAAGCCAGAAAGGGAGGAGGATGTGGAGGGTGTGTGTGGAGAGTGAGTAATGTAAATCATGGAATGTAAGTCAGACAGGAAGGGAAGGAAGGACGTGAGGGGAGAGGCGCTGGAAAGGCAGTAGGGTCTGTGGTGAGGTCAGGGGGCGCCAGAGTCAGAGTTCTTGAGTGAGCGCACCAGGAAGACAGGAGAGGTGGTTATAACATGGAACATTTGAAATTGGGTTTGAGAAGGGCTTTTGATTATTGGTAAAGCCAATAGAAATGTAATGTGAGCCACATATGCAATTTTAAATTTTCTAGTGGCCACATAAAAAGGTAAACAGACACAGATGAAACTAATTTAAATACAGTAATATATTTTATTTAATCCAATATATCCAAAATATTATCATTTTGACATATAGTCACTATAAAATTTTTTATGGAGATATTTACTTATTTTTTCTCATGCTGAACCTACAAAATCTGGTGTGCATTTTGCGTTTTGAGCCACCTCCTTTTTGGCCAGCCCCATTGCAAGTGCGTCAGGGTGAAAGTGAGCTCAGGAGAGGAGAGGAAGTCAGGGAGAGTCGGAACTGGAGATAGAGAGTGACGGCGAGCCCTGAGAGAGGAGAGCCCTGAGAGAGGAAGAGAGCAGTCGTACCTTAGCAACGAGGAGAGGTGTACAGTCTTGTGATGGGAGAGTCCAAGCTGGGGGTCTTTAGGGAGAAGAGAGAAAGTTCTGAAAGTAGCAGCAAGGAGCAAAGAAAAACGTCTACGGCAGTCTTAGGCTGGTTGTATGAGAGTAGGAGAGAGAAATCCACACACAAGAAGACAAGGGAAGTGGGTTTCAGTTAGAACAAGAAAGTAAAAGAAATGTTCCGAGCAGAGGTGGAGGAAATCAGGGATTTTTTAGATGACTAGCTGGGAGGTCCAGGGGCCACGGTTGGAAGGTTTCGGCAGTTGGGGAGTGAGATGGAGTCAAAGGGGGATGAACAAGGCTGTTTGGGGCTTGTAGTGTGTGATGGGGAGTCCTGGAGGTCCTGGGGTTTCTGTGGAGCTGATATAAGCCAGAACTGAGGACTTGGCAAGGTTGATCGTGCTGGTCTCAGGGAAGAAACTGATGGTGAGGCTGAGCGTTTGCAATAGGGGTCTTGCCAGGAGCCCACTGAGTCCTAGGGCACCCCACTCCTGACAGTGGTATGTGGGCTGGGAGCAGGGGCGGCTTGTCCTGCAGCCCCAGGGCCTCTGGAGTTCATTTGGCCTCTTGTGGAGGCCAGGCCATGGGAGGTGTTGGGAGGGGTGGCAGGTGTCCTTAGGAAGTGATTATAAGAGAAGTGATGATAATATGTGGCTTCCCCTGATGGAGCACGTGGGACGGGCAGGCACTGTGCTCAGGCCTTTAGTAAATTGTCTCCATTAAACCTCAGTATATGTTATTATTCCCGGTTTGTCGTTGAGAAAGCAGTCTTTGGTGAAGTAAATTGTGCAAGGTCACCCAGCTAGTCAGAGGCAGAGCCCGGATTCAAATCCACACCTGCCTGGTCCTTAAACCCCATCCCTTGGCACAGCTCACCTCTGTCCCCTCTGTTCCAGGCCCTGGAGTCCTTGTACAATCAAGATCCAGGTTGGTGGCGGTGAGGGGCCATGAGGGTGGATCCTTGGAGTTTAAGGTTTCAGGGGAGGAGACCTTCTGGGGATGATGAAACAAGGGTGGGGCTGTGGGAATAAATGATTAAAATGCCAGAGACAGATGGAATGAGTTATTCTAAGAGGTGCCACTGGCAGGAAATAAATATAAATGCAAATAGGTTTGAACAAGAGCACAATGACAGGGTCTTAAATGGCTTCTGAGGGAAGCTGGGACACTAACCTCTACAGACTTCAGGTCAGAGAAATGCCCCACCATTCCAGCACCCCTGCCCCCCACTACCACTTGGGGCCTCTGGCCTGGATTCTAAACTCCATATGCAGAGTTCAGCTGTCGGGTTTGAAGATATAAACACAGCCGTGATGAGGGGGTCAGGCAGAGTAGAGCTGGCCTGGCCCCCACCCTGCGCATGTTCTTGCTGGTTAATGGTAAGTCCCAGCCACAGGGCTGATAGAGGCTGTCATGGTCCCAGTCTTCTGCACAGTGTCCCGAAGCTGCCTGCTCTGTGGTGCCTTCCCACTTCCTCCTCTCTGGCTTGAGCTTCAGTTCAAGTCAAGATTACCCAAGACGTTCATAGCGTCAACGCAAAATAACAAATAACCATTCTATAGATAAGAGAAATAAGGTGAGGGGCCAGTCCGGTGGCGCAAGCGGTTAAGTGCTTCCACTCCGCTGCGGCGGCCCGGGGTTCGCCGGTTCGGATCCCAGGTGTGCACCAACGCACCGCTTGGCAAGCCATGCTGTGGCGGCGTCCCATATAAAGTGGAGGAAGATGGGCATGGATGTTAGCCCAGGGCCAGTCTTCCTCAGCAAAAAGAGGAGGATTGGCAGATGTTAGCTCAGGGCCGATCTTCCTCATACAAAAGTAAATTAATTAATTAATTAAATTAAAAAAAAAAAGAGAGAGAGAGAAATAAGGTGAGTTTACTTGAGCCAGATTGAGGATTATAACCCGGGAAGGCCTTAGAAAGCGTTCTGGAGAAGCCTGGTTTACAGTCCAGTCTTATATCTTTTTAGAACAAAGAACATACATTAAACACACCCAGGATACATGTTCATCAAAGTTTCAAAGAGGTATTCAATTGCAAATTAACAGGTCAATGTGACCGTGATGTCAGGGAAGGGACTAATCTGGGGGATACCAATAGGGCATTGGGTGTTACCAATAGGGCGTTACCAATAGGGCATAGGAGGGGAAGTATGCATTCTTATCTTAAGAGAGTGTATTCTTTACTTTAATGGTTAAGCAGATGTACAATGTATGTTTGATAGGCCATAAGTCAGGGTTTTTAGTTCAAGCCAAATCAGTTTTGAACCCGAATAGTTACCCCTATACCTCAATATGTGAAAATCTCTTGTCAATAGTAAGCAGAAGAATCCATGTCTTTAGAAAGTCCTGTTAAGAGGAGAGGCTGTGAGGAGGGGTCTGCTGCTAGCCCCTTCTCCTGACGCCTCAGTGTGGGTCAGTTTCTATCATCCAAGGGTCACCTTGGGGAGCACAGGGAATATAACTGATGGAGGAGGGACTAGGAAGATAGAACATACTGGAGACCGGAAGGGGGCAGATGGCAGCAGTAGGGGTGGAGGGACAGACTGAAGAGGATGAATGAGGGCAGGGGAAACTGAGGGCAAGCTTCCGGATGAAGGCCATGCCTCCCAATTTGCAGGAACCACCTTGCTTTATGCCTGCTGTCCCTGCATGTTGATTCAGAGAGCACTGTTCATTCTTAAAAGTGTCTCTGTTTGAAAGTAACCTCATAATTTGTCCAGTAGTAAAAGTGAACTTGACCTCGTCCCCTTGCCCAGCGAGTTTTGTCTTGGCATCTTGGTTCCCTGGTCCCGTTTGCACCTCAGTATATTCTGCCAAATGTAAGAATTCATTTCTTGCCTCCAGCGTTATGATGATCCCCCAACCCTGACCTAAGGGCATCTATTAAAATGCAAATGTGATGTCTCAAGTATGTTCAGCATTTCCAGGGTGTCCAAGGGGAGCTGTCTTTAACATGTAGGTTTATTTTGGGGATCTCTGAAGGGTGTTGACAGACCACAGTTACGAAGGGCTCTGTCTTGCTGGTGGGTGGATGTGAGAAGAGCCTGCCTGCCTGCCTCGTGGACGCCCAGTGCAGCCTGTGAGACCGTGGGCTTGTTGGAGTGCCCTCCCCCCCACCCGCCTTCTGTGAATGGCCCTTCTAGTAAAGGAGTTCTGTTTTGTGATAAGGAAGGTAAAAATGGTTGTTCTCACTACTCTATGTTTAGATAAGTTTTCAAAACTCCAAAGTTGTATATGTAGCGAGTTTAGGTCCTAGGTTGCAGGAAATGATGAACCTTCTTTGGGGGGGCAGACTCCATCACCAAAGGAAACCCGGAAATGGAGCAGCCCCTGGATACAAAGATAAATTGAGTGGTTAAGAGAAGGATGTTTCTGATTTTGTGCTCCGTGACTGCAGTTCCTGTCCTGGGATAAAACAGCGATAAAGCAAACAGCCATGGGGTTCTCCCCAGGGCGTGCCTGAAGCAGTGGTCCTCTCCAGGGTGCTCTGTCATTGGTCTTGGGCCTGGCTACCTGAAGGAGAGAGAGCTGCCCTTTTCATGGCTAGACTAAATGAACAGTGGAGATGGAGTCAGCGCTCTTAACCACTTCATCTTGCTCAAGAAATGGATGCTGAATGAACGAATGAACTGTCCTTGTTATACTTCTTCCCCTGACTTTCCCGTTACACTCGCCAGTAGCCCTTCTCCAGATCTCACATTTCCTCCTTTCTTCAAGGGTAAAACATCCCAGCTCTGCCACTTGCTTTGGAGAAATCACCTAACCTCTCTGAGGCTCATCTTTATCATCTGCAAAACAGGAGTAATAATACCTATCTTCATGCTTGTTGTTGAATTAATAGAATTAGTGTATCTAAGTGCTCAGCCAGAATAGGTGCTTGGGAAGTGACAGCTGTTATTCTATTGTGTTCCATTATTGGAGATTCCAAAACTGTTTTAAAATGTAGGTTTTATTATTATCCAGGTGTGCTGAGGCCAACAGACCAGATGACTGCCATTGAGAAGATAGTTTGTTACAGTTTCCAAAAGGAGAGAGCATGCATTGCTCACCCCCAGGGGGTGAGCTGGGGGGCACAGGGGGAAGCACCAGGGTGCGTCAGGAGGTAGAGGGAGCCAGGAGAAAACATGGGCAAGAGTCTTCATTGTGGTTTCCTTGGGAAAGAATGGTCAAGGCAGGGTAAGCAGGCTTGGGATGCAATAGCTTCAATAATTTCATGGTCTCTGGAGCATAGGGGGTGTCCTTAGTTGTCTGGTACCTGGCCCTGGGGTGATTAGGTAGGTGGATAGTGGCCCAGAGTATGAGAGCCCGGTAGAGGATGTGGTTGTGGAGTATGGGCTCTGGATTGGTCGGTCTGCTTATGAAAGTCTTGCTTGTGAGAGTCCTTTTCCATCTCTAGGAATTGGCTAGCAAGTTCCCAAGATATTGAAGGATCAAATATAGACTAGAAAACGTGGTTATTACAAAAGCTTGAACAATGCCTTGGAGTGACCAGTTAATTTGTGTTTAGTTTATTAAACTCATTTACCTCTAAACAGCCAACAGATATTAATTGAGCACCTGCTGTATGCCAGGACCTGTGGGATCCAGAGGTGAGCTACGGAACCTATTCTCTGGGAGCTGGCGCTCAACAAACCTGCATTTTTGTTAATTGATTTGTGGGTGCAATTCTATTCACGTTATTAACTATACCATCATTGGCCACAATTTCCCAACTCAGCTCTATATGTGATAACTGTTGGTTCCACGCCTTACCAGGTGACAGAGGTCCATTGCCTTTCTCAGATCCACTGAATTCCCTTCTGTGGCTCAGCCTGCTCTGCTTTCTGTGCAGAGGCCACAGAGCTAGAGGCTTCTGAGCCTGTGGGCTTCAGGGACACTTCCAGCTCCGTCCCATACAGGTGGCATGGGTTGGAATCTTAGCCTTCCTGTCTTCAAAACCAGACACCCAGATGGCCCTTCCAGCTCAGTTGCTGGTGGAAGTTGGGGGAATGAGAGAGGGGGTGTTAAACTTATCCAGCCCTGCTCCGAGGATGGACGAATTCATCAAACCAAGGCAGACCAGGAGATGGGAGGGAGGTTGCACTAGCGGCCTGGAAAGAGTAGTAATTTAAAAATGACAACAGTCGGGCCCACATTGCAAACACACCCTCAGATGATTGATTTCCTCTGACAGGGGGCCAGCAGAGGAACTGGGAATCTCTCTGAGAGGGATCTAGGGCCACTCCTCTTTTAGGCAGAACCGCGAGCCTGCTGTTGTTTGGGTCTCTCTGCACTGAGACAACATTTCTTCCAACCCATGCACTGCCCACGTTGGGCAAGAGTACGGGCATCTTCCACCAGCCCCAAGACCCACTTCTTCTTCCTGGGGACTCCTTGGTTCCTCCTTCCTCCCGGGCCTCAGTGATGGGCCAGCTCACCTTGACTGCCCTCGTCTCCCCTCCCACCTGGTTTTGTTTCTCCATCCCTCAGCCCCAGCTGCAAAATAATATGCACAACAGCCAGAGTGCCTTCCCCCTCCAGCTGAAAATAAGCACAAAAGCCTCTGATTGTTTTTAAGAATTTTTATGCAGAGTAACTTGGGAAATAGATAGGGCTCGAGAAAAATAACAAATATTGAAGGGAAGTTCCAAAATTACAAGATATCTCTAGAAGTACTAGGAGAAACTGTCCTAGGTCATCATAACATCTAAATCGAATTAGCTCCAGCCGTCCCTCCTTCCACCCACTCGCCCTTTCTTAGAAATGGATGTAAAAGGCTCAGACTCATCTGATCACGTAGATGACCGTAGTCTCATTTGCCTGATGCCCTCACTGGGCCACCTGCCTCGAGGACTCAGGTCTGTGGTCCAACAGGGTAGAGGTGATTGGTGTTCACTGTACACCAGTTGGTGGTTCGGGACCCTCCCAGACTCAGGTAGATAAAACCACAGGTGGGTGCCTCTCCTCTGCAGTGTCCCTGCCTCACACTCTCTTCTTCTCTTTATTGAGGGAAAGTAAACAGACGTGGTCATTAAAGCCAGAAAGGGACAGCAGCTTCAAAGACAGAGATTATTTGGGGCTGCTTATTACAATGAACAATGTGAGTAGTGAGTAACCAGACTGAGGATGATGAAATCAGTCTTGGGTGGTTTAAACAAAGATCCTTGGATGAGAGGAGCTCTGAGGTCCCTCCCAGCCATAAAATCTTATCTCCACCTGCTGTTTATGAGCTGTGGGACCAAAGAGAACAAAAAGAAAATGACTGTTGGTTGTTGATAAAACTCAATTAGGTGACAGTTGAATCATTGCATCCTGTTTTTTAGACCCAGGTTCTTTGGAAATAAGTAAATATCCACTTTTATCAGATGCAATTTGTGAGTATTTTTTCAAACGGGAGGAAAATAAATTCCAACAGATAACTCCCCAAATGCTCTAAAATTATGATTAAGAAATTGAAAAATTAGTTTTTCAAAGAAAGGCTAATTCGATGAAGGGGATAGCTCAGAATGCCTTCTCGTGGTCTCACAGTCAATATGTGACAGAGGCGGCTTTGACTTTGTCTCCACGGAGCCCACACCTGTGCTTTTCCCCCTGAGACCATGTTAGGGAAACTGGACGCAGAGGTTCTGAGGCTCCCACTGTAGTGTGGCCCCGACATTGGGGGACCGTCTCCTGACTCATCCTCAGCTCAGCTGTCAGGGGCTGAGTGGTTTTCAGATAAACTTTCCTTTTCTGTTCTTTAATCCTTGCTCTCAAGTACCTCCCCACCCTCAGCAGACAGTATTTTAGTAAAAGCTCCTTAGGGAGTACTCTTGTTCTCATGATTAAAAGGAACCCTTCACAATTTTAACTTCTGGGAATAATAAAATAGTTTGAAATAACCTCATTTTGAATGTGTCCTGTTAAAAAAAATCAAAGTTTATGGGGGCCAGCCCCATGGCGTAGCAGTTAAGTGTGCGCACTCCGCTGCTGGTGGCCTGGGTTCAGATCCCAGGCGCGCACCGACGCACTGCTTCTCAGGCCATGCTGTGGTGGCATCCCATATAAAGTGGAGGAAGATGGGCATGGATGTTAGCCCAGGGCCAATCTTCCTCAGCAAAAAGAGGAGGATTGGCATGGATGTTAGCTCAGGGCTGATCTTCCTCACAAAAGAAAAAACAAAAAAATCAAAGTTTAAAAAAACACCAAGCTCTGATAATAGTAAAACATTTCATTGATTTTCCAAGAATGTGTCTTCACATTCTCGTTTGATATGACAAATGCCTTACTCCAGAACTGTGTGCCGCTGTGCCATGGATGTGTGATCTCATGATGAAATCAGAATCAGAACGTCCAGGGGTGGGGCTCAGGCCTCAGGATGTCTAAGAAGTTCCATGCCTGACTATACTACTCAGCCAGGAGTCAAGTGTCAATTCAGTCCCAATGAATTGCCCCCACAGTTTACCTATACGGGCACTAAGTGGCAATCTGAAGTCATGGGTGAGCAAGGAAAGCCAAGATTTTGTTTATTTTTTTCAGATGAATATTTTGCTCAAAAATATGTTTTTACAGCCAACAAAAATGTGTCAACTATTTTCATAAGGCAAATGTAAGAGATGATCTTTGCAGTGAAAATAAATGCCTTAGACATGTCTTTGTTCTTGCAAAGAACCTTACTGTGGTTCTGCCGTGTCCTGGTTGATGGGTGGGGAGAGATCAATGATACATGCCCTGCCCCAGAGGACCTTTTAGACAAGTAGAGCAGACTGAGATGTAAATAGACAATTGTAAATAATGAGGTCAGTGCTAGAGTTGTATTCAAGGTTCTAACATGGTTCTTTCAGTGGCACTTTATCTTTAGTGTTCAACCTTCTAGAATATTCTTAATCTTGAACATCTAAAGAGTTTGGCTTTGCTTCTCTATAAATGAAATCCCCTTGGAGTACATCAATTTTTTTCTTGTAATTTGTCATTGAACTGTGATTTAATTACTTTTATTAAAGTCAATGTTGCTCAGAACATGGCTATATACAATACAGTGGTATTCAAGATAACTTTAAGTGATATACAGGTGTAAATTTGTTATTTTAATAGTTAGGTATTTATTGTAATGTGTAATAGGAAGATAGTAATTTTCCACTTATGATGATGATATAAAATTTCCTTCTCAAATAAATTTAAGTTAAAAAAAGAGTAGCCCAGTGGTATGCAGCTATGGCAAAATTATGCAGGCGAATTGTGCAGGCGAGGTGTCCGGGGAAACTATCTGACTGCGTCCCACCCACCATCAGGAAGCCGTGTGCACCACGCTGAGATAAACAACATCGCCCTGCCTGGCATTCGGGGCTGTTCTTCAAGTCACTGCATTTAGTTTTTAGTTTCTATTTGCTCTCTTGGAACCTCTGGCCTTGCCCTCTCTGGGCCTCTCGAGCCCTCTTCTCTTGGCTTCCTGATCTCCTGAGATGCCGCCATCATTTCTGGAAGCCACTGCAAGATGGAAAACCTTTCCCTTGATTCTCCTAGACCTTGAAAGAGTTATTTTTCATTTATGTTTTTTTGTGTGCTATTTTCCCATCGATCTGGTCTTGTGTGTGACCATGTCTGCAAACAACAGCTATGTTTAATAACTAACAGCTTTGTCTGGTACTTTCCTCAGAGCTGCTCTCACATGGAGGAAGAACATTTTCTTCTTAAAGTCACAGTTTTCAAATTTATAATAGGTGTAAATTGGAGGATCAAGTTGAGAAAGATAATGGATTTCAGCCTGTCCTTCAAAGCCCTGCTGAGTTGCTGCCTCCTCCATGCAGACTCTGGGACCGCCTCCCGACAGAATGAACTACTGTCGCTGCAATGCAATGCTTTGCTTGTGCCATCTCTCTCCTACACACCTACTCCATTCAGACTTGTAAATAGTTATCTGTTTATTTTTATTTTTATTTTTTATGAAGAAGATTAGCCCTGAGCTAACATCTGATGCCAATCCTCCTCTTTTTTTGCTGAGGAAGATTGGCCCTGGGCTAACATCCATGCCCACCTTCCTCTACTTTATATGGGATGCCGCCACAGCATGGCTTGACAAGCAGTGTGTCGGGGTGCACCCGGGATCCAAACCGGAGAACCCCAGGCCGCCAAAGTGGAGTGCGCGAACTTAACTGCTACGCCACCAGGCCAGCCCCAATAGTTACCTGTTTACATGTGTTCTTCCCCTCAGATGGGAGCATATGAAGGGCAGTGGCCATATTTTCATCTCTCAGTCAACAAATATTTTCTGAGTGCCCACTACGTGCCAGGCACTGGTCTAGGAACAGGGAAGTTGGAGGTGGACAGTGCTGACAAAGTCTCTCCCTCATACAGCTTGTTATCTTTGCATTTCCCAATGTCTGTCAAAAGTGTGTTAGTTATCTATTGCCACATAACAAATTTCCCCAAAACTTAACGTCTTAAAACAACAAAAATTTATAATCCCACCCAGTTTCTGAGAAAGCCATGAGTGTGCAAGGAAAGCTAACATTTTGTTTATTTTTTCAAATGAAAATTTTGCTCAGAAATATGTTTACATATAATACAATCTGGCAGGAGTCTGGGAGCAGCTTAGCTGAGTAGTTCTGGCTCAAGGTCTCTCATGAGACTGCTGTCAAGATCTCAGGCCAGGATGTAGTCATCTGAAGTCTTGATTTGGCTAGAGGATCTGCTCCCAGGCTCGCTCACATGGCTGTTGGCTGAAGGCCTCAGTTCCTTACCATGTAGCCTCTCCATAGAGTGTTCATGACATGGCGGCTGGCTACCCCCCAAATGAATGTTCCAAGAGAGAGAAAGAATGAGCAAGAAGGAAGCCGCGATGTCTTTTCTCTGATCTCAGAAGTGACACACCATCGCTTCTGCCATATTCTGTTGGCCACATAAACCAAGCGTGGTACAAGGCAGAAGGAGGCTACACAAAGAGGCAGGGATCATCCAGGGCTGTATGGAATGCTAGCTACCACAGTAGGGCGATTGACAGTGGGTGCTCAATAAATGTCTGTTGAAGCTTTTAACCCAACAATCCATAAGTCAAAACTTCTACTTTTTTTTAATAGACTTTATTTTTTAGAGCAGTTTTAGGTTTACAGCACAATTAAATCAAAATTAAAGAGAGTTCCCATATACTCCCTGCCTCCACACACCCACGGCCTCCCCCAATATCAACATCTTGCACCACAGTGGTACATTTATTACAACTGATAAACCTACATTGACACCCAAAGTCTATAGTTTACATTAGAGTTCACTCTTGGTGTTGTACATTCTATGGGTTTGGACAAATGTATAATGACATGTATCTATCATTATAGTATCTTACAGAGTAGTTTCACTGCCCTAAAATCCTTTGTGTTCCATCTGTTCATCCCTCCCCACTTCCAACAACTGATATTATTGTCTCCATAGTTTTGCGTTTTCCAGAACGTCATATACAGTTGGAATCATACAGTATGTAGCCTTTACAGATCAGCTTCTTTTACTTAATAATATGCATTTAAGGTTCTTACATGTCTTTTCATGGCTGATAGCTCATTCGTTTTACTTTTTTTTTTTTTTTTTAACAAATAAGTGAGTATATTTTTTGCCTGGCTTTGCTGATTGTAACATTTTTGGAGTGTTTTTAATCTTCCACTAAGCTTAAATAATTTGAATGGTTTACCCAGCTAACATGCTGCTGCCATGTTGAATTAAAAAGTCAATAAATGTGCTTGGGGCAGACTTAGTAACTTGTCTTTCCCCTAAATTGTCTGCTTTCCCTTACAATCGTATTCTCTAGCCATCTTGCCAGAACCATTCATGTTCTGCTTGTCTAACCATTTGTGGAAAACCTTTGTTGGAAACTCTTATTATGTTCTATTTAAAGTAGATTTTGTTTAATGTACAAAGTAATCAAGTCTTGCTAAAAGAATTGAGCTCTCTCAGAGGAAGATCTATGTCATGTGTGTTAGTTGACAAAGGGACCTGTCACCAGTGGATGCTTGCTATTAAATAGAAGCCTCAGGTAGAGAGGAAGGGAACTACTTTTTTTTGATGGGAAAAAATAGAGCTATATCATAGCAGTTTGCCCTACTCTTACCGTGAGCTGGCAACACACGTGCAAATGACACAGGCAAGATTCAAGTGAACAGTATTGTTGTCTGTGTGGGTTTCCTCATCCTGTTCTGCCAAAACTGAAAGTCAGTACAGAATTGACAATAAAAGGCTGGTGTTGTAATTAGTGAGATTAAAGGAAAAGGAGTCACTTCCCTTGTGGATGATTGGTTTAGGAAAATGTTTTCATTCCTAGAGGAAGGAAGAGTTTCTTATTTTTTTGTTTTCCTCCCCAAGAGGAAAAATTTCAAGCTGAACAACAATTAGCAGTAATATGGCACTTTATAAATTGTGATGGAGCCTCGCTAGTTAAGCTGTGAATGGATATTGTTTGCACTTAATCTTTAACTGTATTAACGTTCAGTTTACTAAATGGACTGCCTCAAGCTCAGGCAATTTGTAATGCCTTGTTGTGCCTCAATAAAAAAGTTACCTGCAAAATAATTAAATCAACTTTTCTTTTTTTTTGAGAAAACAATTTCTTGTTATAATGAACCAGAAATGTAAGATTCCACTGAAACTGGGACAGTTAACAGAATATGGATGAACTTAATTAAATCTTCAAGGGCAATAAGAAGAGCGTCAAATAAAGCCAATGAATGGAGAAGCCAAGATTGGTTTGGGATAAACATAAGGATCATCGCATTTCAGCAAGGGTGTTTCCCAGCTGGTAGTCTGCCGTCATCCTCATCATCATCTAAAGAGCAAGCAGGGCTTAGAGCAGGAGAGCTGGAACAACCACCATGAAAATGATAACTCATTTGTATAATATGCGATGCTATGCCTACCGTTTTGACTCTCAAGGGTAACAGACTTGTTTCTAACAAGTTGCAACTAGACAGCCAGCAGCTCTCATGAGGAAAAGAAAAAGAAGCTTATATCTTTAGGAGAAAAACAAGTTATAGACCCTAGTGTGTGGAAAGGGATGGAAAATCCCAGAAAACAAGAGTTAGGGTGAGTTCGAAAGATGTACTCTGTGCAAGTCTTAGTGGAAAATCACCGTTAACTCTTCAAAATTTGCTAACATTTAAGGGTTGATGAAAATGGTAATTGAATTTGTATTTCTTGAAAACTTGCTCCAAATTATACCCAATGTTTCATGGAAATATTATATAATAGTTCTACTTAGCTGTTTTAACAGCAGTATTTTCAATAAAATGGAGTAAATAAGTAGGAAAATGTTCCTCACTTAACAGTACCTCTTGAGAGCCAGGGTACCAGTGTGGTCACTACCACTTCCCTTGTGGTAACCAAACCTCCTGAAGGCCATGGAGGTGGTAATGATACCTGAGAGGTAGTAAGTAGCTCCTGAAGTACCTCCCTTCCAAATCCAAAGTTACCAAGGATTGCAAACATCACAGCATCTTTAAAAATATTTCTGAATATCAATGATATCAAGATCTGTTGTCAACATTTCCTGCTCCCACACCTTCCTCCATGCGCAGCCCGCTCCAGTTAGCCACACTCTTACTTGCAGGAGTTGGAGAATAAGCGTAGCAGGGGCATGCATCCTTTTTTATTTTTTAATTTGTTTTTGTGTGTGTGTGAGGAAGATCAGCCCTGAGCTAACATCCATGCCAATCCTCCTCTTTTTTTTTTTTTTTTTGCTGAGGAAGACTGGCCCTGAGCTAACATCCATGCCCATCTTCCTCCACTTTATGTGGGACGCTGCCACAGCATGGCCTGACAAGCGGTGCGTCGGTGTGTGCCTGGGATCTGAACCCCGGGCCGCCAGCAATGGAGCGCGTGCACTTAACCACTATGCCACAGGGCCAGCCCCAGCATGCATCTTTTGAAAAAATGTCCCCCATCGATTTTTACCTGTCCTGCTGGAGGTCAGGGTGGGAGAGCTTCCTTTCCACTGTCAGTTGACACAGTAGGTGTGCATTAGTGAGCTTCCTGGCCTCCGCACAGGCTGTCTGAGAAGGCTGCCTTGAGGGAGAAGTCCAGCTGAAAGAACACAGGGAGTCAGGGCACCTGGGGCCTTACCCAGGATTTGCCATGAACATTTGATGTCCTTTATCTGTAAACCGAAGGGGCTGGACTAAAGGTCCAGCGGAGTACTGATATTTTGCTGTTCCATTTTGGCCAGAAGCTGGTGAGCCTTGTGTAGTTTCACAGGGTGAAGTTACTATGTTTTCCCAGAAATCTAAACCCAAGGTTGCAAACTGGTGGTCAGATCCGGCATGCAGATGTTTTGTTTACACTCCCTAGTGTTATTTGCTTTTGTCTTTTTTTTTTTTAATTCTTTGTCAACACTAAAAAATAGGGAGATTTCTCAAAATCACTTCTGGCTTCTCTTGAAAATTTTGGATCTGACAACGCCTGGTCCTCATTCCTACACCGCAAGCTCTTCCAGACTGGGCACACACTGTTGGGTTCCCCAGGCCTACCTGGCCCACTTTGCTCATTTCCATCCCTTCCTGGCCACTGTAGAAGTTGGAGTTTGCAACTCCTGTTTTAAATTCTCTCCATATTCTCCAGATCACATGGGCCAATGGTGCTTTGTAAAGGACACATGTTCCAGCATATTTGAACATTCTTTGCTGCTTGCAATGGCTCCAGGAGGCTGGGTTTGTGTGGGCACGTGAGCTGTGGGCATGCCTGTCGCGCTTGTTCATGAATGCAGAGGGTGGGAGGAGAGCTAGTAGCTGGAAAGCTTGTCATGGTTCTGAAAAGCTCCCCATCGTTACAGCTGCATAACAGATGTGCAGAAGGTTCCATGTGAACATCTGTGCATCAAGCAGAGACAACACCAAAGGAGGAAAAAAAAGATTATGGGGTTTTCAAGTGTCGTTTTCCCTCCTCTTCTTACCCTTATTGTCTAGGTCCGTGCCACAAACGACGAACAGGCGGCTGCTGTACCCAGCTCGGCTCCCTGTCGGCCCTAAAGCATGCTGTCCTTGGGCTCTACCTGCTGGTCTTCCTGATTCTCGTGGGCATCTTCATCTTAGCAGGTAAGAGGACCTTTCCTGTCCTGGCCTTTAAGGATGCGGAAGGGGGCACACGGGAAGTGAGAGCAGGTGGGAACTGGAGAGCTGGAGCCTCCACTCTTCATTCCCCCAGGCATGAGCCTGAACATTGCCCTTCTCACCACAGAAACCACGAAGGAGGAAGCTGGCTGGTCTTTCCAGCTGGGCATGACTCTTAACAGAATTGCCCATTTCATGCGGGATGAGGAGTGGGCAGGGGCTATGTGAGCTTGGGAGATCTCAGTCCAGGAGCAGAGACCTAGCTGCTCTGAATGACTTCTGACTTTTCCTGCATCATTGGGTGCATTACATTGGGCCTCCCTGGAGCTCTGTGCACAGAGCAGGCTGGGCCCCTTGTCCTGGCATGCAATGAAAATAGTCATGAGACATTGTGTTGCTGAGGCTAATCAGGTCATGGTAACCTACTTCCCTTTTGTAGTTACTGGGGGTGAGATGGGTTGGCCTAATTCAGCCAGGCTCTTCCCCCTAGTTTCTGTCTGTAAAACAGGCTGGTGATAGGCTGGAGTTTGGAGCACATTCTCTAGCCAGGGAGAAGCAGAGCTCATGGATTTAGGAAGGGATCAAATGGAGGACTTCATGCTTTGAGCAGCCTAGCTCACCACCCACAGGGCATCCCACCGTGATGGAGGTGGTGAAGCAGATAGGGACAGAGGCTGTGGTGGTCCTTCCTGACTCTTACCCAGAGGGAGGGCTGCTCAGTTCCCACTTTCTCACTGGAGGTATATAGAGCTGACAAAGTAAGCCATGGGATCAGTATATTTCAAACTCACTTGTCTTGCATGAGTATCTACTTGGTGCCAGGCTCCATGCTAGGGTTGAAGACACAGTTAAATAAGATCTAAGGGCTTGGCCGGCCCCGTGGCTTAGCGGTTAAGTGCGTGCGCTCCGCTGCTGGCCGCCCAGGTTCGGATCCTGGGCGTGCACCGACCCACAGCTTCTCTGGCCATGCTGAGGCTGCGTCCCACATACAGCAACTAGAAGGATGTGCAAACTATGACGTACAGCTATCTACTGGGGCTTTGGGGGAAAAAATAAATAAATTAATTAAAAAAAAAAAAAAGATCTAAGGGCTTGCCTCAAGGAGCTCCCAGTCTAGGGGTGAGGCAGGGGCACACAGATAGCGCCCTGTCTCAAGGCGGAATGCAGTAGGGACTAATGGGGACTATATGTCGACACAACAATTGCTGTGGCAACCCGGAGTAAAAAGTGTGGGTGTTGCATGGAGAAGTGGGCGGGGTGGGGGAGGGGCTTGGTCGGAGCCAGGCTGCTGGCCAGGGGGAGCTGACTGGAAGTGCTGAGGGTGAGGTCCTTGAGTTAAGTCTAGGCCAGGATCTAGAGGTTAAGCCCTTGCCAATGACCCTTCTCTGGCAATCCTGAGGCAGATGCCCAGGACCTCCTTGGTCTTATTTTTTTTTTTTTTTACTTTTTTTGTTTATTGCGGTAGTGTTGGTTTATAACATTGTATAAATTTCAGGTGTACATCATTAAACGTCTATTTCTGCATGGATTACATCATGTTCTCATGTTCACCACCCAAATACTAATTACAATCCATCACCACACGCATGTGCCGAATTATCCCTTTCGCCCTCCTCCCTCCGCCCTTCCTCTCTGGTAACCACCAATCCAATCTCTGTCTCTATGTGTTTATTGTTGTTATTATCTACTACTTAATGAATGAAATCATACGCTATTTGACCTTCTCCCTCTGACTTATTTCACTTTGCATAATACCCTCAATGTCCATCCATGTTGTCACAAATGGCTGGATTTCATCGTTTCTTATGGCTGAGTAGTAGTCCATTGTGTATATATACCACATCTTCTTTATCCATTCGTCCCTTGATGGGCACTTAGGTTGCTTCCAAGTCTCAGCTATTGTGAATAATGCTGTGATGGGGACCTCCCTGGTCTTGATTCACTTTCTGTCCAGTGAGAATCTTCGCTTGGGCCCTGTGATGGGAAGGTCAATGCTGCCTTCACCCTTAGGTTTCAACACTCGGGGCGAAGGGCATCATTAGGGGTGGTGTCCGTCCCGCCAACCATTGACTTGGGAGGCAGCCAACAGCAACAATGAGAGAAACTCATGATTCATCCCAGGGATCAAGGGATGATGTCCAGCCAGAGGATGATTTGAACATGTTCTTGGGCTGCTCGGTGAGAGAAGGGAATCTGGGTTTTGTGGGCTTGGCTGCCACGACCATAACAAATTTCCAGAATGTTTGGAAAGTGTTTCATCCCAGCAGGAAAGCTGGGCTATTGTATTACAACTACTCTGCTGAACAGGAACTTTTAGGTGACAGAAGAGGGTCTAGAGGAGAGAGCCAGGCTGGGGGGGACCCTGGGGCAGGTCTCTGGAGGTCTGAGAGGCCTGGAAGGGCATCATCTCTTGGGGAAGAGAAGACATGCAGAGTAATGAAAGGTCTCTTCTGGTGTCTGATGGGCTGCCATGTGGCAAAGGGCAGACATATTCTGTGTGGCCTCAGATGGGAGACCTAGACAAATGGGTGAATTTTGTAAAGAAACAGATTTCCATTCAAAATAGAGGAGAGTTTCTAAAAGCAGTGCTGTCCAGTATGATGCACAAAAGCTTTTCTCCTGGCTTGGAGGTTAAATGGGATTTGCAATGACATCCTGGACGTTTCAGAAAGGAGGGTGGAACATGGTTTCCCAATCTAATGAAAATGTTGCCACGCTTCCCTTGTTGTTCCATGTGGAAACCTGGGGAGGATTTTAATCATGGTTACCTTTGAACCTGAAGTTTCTGAGTACAAGATTGTGTGGAATGAAAATTTTGGGTGGGTTGGAACTGATCTGATGAAACAGAGCATCATACTTTATTTCTTGGCTCTGTGGCGTGGCCACTGTCGCCTCACCAGGTTCTTGTCTGGAAAATCATGTTGGCCTCTGGGAGAGGTTTGGTGAGGGTGGCCAATGAAAGAATACAGTCACCAGCTGCCTCTTCCCTAGGGAAGGGACTTAGGAATGTGATGGACAAGTCTGGGGTTCTTCAAGGAGGCCCTGACTGACCTGAGGTAGGAGGTTTCTTCAGATTACCCTGATTGAAGACCTCCAGTGATGCTCCCTTTCAGAAAATACAAAGATGGTGGGGAGATCCATAGTTCAGCATAAACCAGAGCTGGCCTGGCCTTCTGTTACATGTCCTGCTGTGGCCATTTCCCCATCTTGGGCAGAACACGCTCTCCAGTGCTCTGCTGAGGTCATGTACAGGAGTTAACAATGGACTGAATTGTGTCCCCCACAAAATTTATATCTTGAAGCTCTACCTCCACATTGTGATGGTATTTGGAGGTGGGGTCTTTGGAAGGTAATTAGGTCATGAGGGTAGGGCCCTCATGATGAGATTAGTGCCATTATAAGAAGAGACATGAAAGAGAGACACAGAGAGAGAGAGAGAAAGAGAGAGAGGGGGAGATGTCTCTCCACCAGGTCAGGACACAGCAAGAAGGGGTCATCTGCAAGCCAGGAAGAGAGCCCTCACCAACAACCGAATCTGCCCACACCTTGATCTTAGACTTCCCAGCTTCCACAACTGAGACAAATAAATGTCTGTTGTTTAAACCACTCAGTCTGTGGTATTTTGTTATAGCAAACCCTAGCTGACTAAGACAGGAGGAGTTCTCTTTGAACCACTCTGAGACTTTAAAACCTCCTCATCGGCACAAAGCTCATATATCTTACAAACTGGATGACAAATTTTTTTGCAACCAAGTGCCGTGTCTGAATACCTGATTGGTAACATCTGATTAGAGTACAAATACTTGCCCTTACTGTTTTCCAAAATTTAAAAATTATAACCTAATTACACAAAAATATTACTCTCACATGGAGCTTCTTAATTCGTCTCTTTACCCAAGTATTCAAAATAAAAGGCAAATACTGTACCTTGTGTTTTTGCATCATCCGAACTTCCCCTGTCAGAAGGTTAATCTAGCCATTGCCCAAATTATTTTCTCGATTCGGCTGTCTACCCACCATCTAACTATCTATTCTTGACCAGTATCCTTTTGGAACTTTCCTCTGATATTCCCACACCATCACTGGGTTCTATGCCCCCAGCCTTCCATCATCTTCCAAGGAGGCTGCATCAGTCCGTTCTTTCTAGCCCCAAATTGCTCTAAGCTTTTCTATCTCTTCAACCCATTTTGTTTATTACCTGGGCTGATAGTTCGCTATTATGTTTTGGTTCTGTTCCAGATTCATTTTTAGACAATACAGACTATCGGGCTTAAGTGGATGAACAGGAGAATTGAGATTGGATGGTCATGTCACAGGAGGTCCTCAGTTTACCACTTTAGTGAAGATGTTCTCTGTGATGAAGTTTAAGGGTTAGAGTAGGTTCAATCTTACCCATGACTATTCTGGGACATCACTGTGGTGACAAAAGTCATCAGGAAGTACCTCTTTCTTCCCTTTCCTGTCATGACTCTATTGAGGAATTTGAATTTACACTGTGCAAATGAAACAGCAGAAAGGGGAAGTACAAACATCTGGAGGTCTAATTCGGTGGGAAACTGGAGTATTACAGCCAGTGTAGACTGCAGAGCTGGACCAGCGAAAGTTCCTGGTGAAATACAGTCTCCTCTCACATCTTAGTTTAATTCTTTCTTAACAGCAGCAGTCAGACATTGCCATCCCCCTCCTCAGTAAGTGCTTAACTTGAGCATCAGAGCTTATTGGGTGCAGGGCAAGGGAACAAGCCCTGGTGCTTTAGTCCATTCGGGCGGCTATAACCAACTGCCACAGACAGAGTGGCTTCAACAACATTTATTTCTCACAGTTCGGGGGGCTAGGAAGTCTGAGATCGAGGTGCAGGCAGATTCGGTGTCTGGTGAGGGGCTGCTTCCTGGTTAATAGATGGCCGTCTTCTCACTGTGTCCTCACATGGTGGAAGTGATGAGGGAGCTCTCTGGGAGCTGTTTTATAAGGCACTAATTCCATTCATGAGGGCTCCACTCTCACCACTTAATCACCTCCCAAAGGCCCCACCTCCTAATACCATCAAATTGGGGGGTAGGATTTCAACACATGAATTTGGGTGGGACACAAACGTTCAGTCTATAGCATGGAAATAAAAAGAATCATGAAATATGATTCCTGCTCTGGGACGGTTTAAAATCACAAACACACAAAGGCATTAGGACAGTATGATATAGCTAATGCTACGAGCCAAATTATGCGAAGGAGAGACTGATTCCCAAGAGCTGGAGTGGCTGGGGAGGCCTCAGCCTGGGGAGGGCTGAACCCCAAGGATCCAAATATGCTTTGGACTGAGCACCCCTTTTTCTGATCACCTTGTTTCAAGTAGGTCTGTCCCTGTCTCGCAATCAGAGAACAGTGTGCTCAGAGCCCATATCCATGTATATGGCAGATTACTGATAGCATTGTGCATCTTGGAGTTAAGGGTGTGATGCCCTTGGCCTTTACTGGGACATTCTGTCAGAAACAGCGCCATGATATTCCATTCTGTACTTATTGTAAGGGTGCTGTTGAGGACGCCGTTCCTTCCATTACACAGTGTCCGACTAAGAGGGCCCATGAAGAAATTATTTTCTGCCTTAGTCTCAGAAGGAGGTACGCTTTCCTTGAGGAATCAGTTTGTTTAAACCTTAAGGAGACTGTGAACACTGAAAGTAATTAAAATCACTTTCAAGGAGGTAATTAATGCAAACTGAGAGTTAGTTGTCATCCTTTAAGATGTGTAAATTTGAAGGTAATTAAAATGAAAACCTGGAGACAGATCTGTGGTCCACCCACAGCAAGTGTGCAGACTTGATGGAAAGCATTTTTCTGTTGGTCTCATTCCTGCCTCCATTTAGTATCTCTAACTTGTTCTTCCTTCGTCTTGTTCTCATCTACTCTTATGTTAGTGTATTTTATGTATCCTTGTAAACTGCCTTAATACTTTTTGGAACAAAGAAGGGTGTCATGCACAGTTTTTCTTTTAAAAAATATTCTGTCTACTGTAATTCTGCAAGTACATGATGTTTTTTAATATGTGAATGGATGAATGACTACGTAAATGAATGACAGAGACAGGAAATCTTGGAGGGGATCTTATTTTTGGAAAAAGGTGATTATTTCAGTTTTAGCCAAGTATTGAAATGACATGGTAAATATGGAATCACCACTCAAGGACATGTGGCTAGTAGAAGAAGTAGGTGTGTAATTTATTATATCAATACACACATATCATAGTATATACTGGATTGGCATTATAGTATTTGGGGAGCATATTAAGATAGACAGGATCATGCAGTCTCTTGTACTGGTTAACACCGTGGACTTTGAGGCCAGCCTGTCTGGTTTGAATTCCCTTTTCTCCCTTACCAGCTATGTGACATTGGCCAAGTTACTTAATCTTTCTGTGCCTGAGTTTCCCCACTGAAAATGGGAGAAATAAGTGTACCCACCTCATCGGGTTGTTATGAGAGTTAAACAAGTTAATATATCTAAAGCGCTTAGGAAAGTGCCTGGCACACAATAAGAACGATAGAGGTAGTATCTATCAGTGTTATTGTTTTTATAGTCTTGGTACTACCACTACTGTTAGTATTATTATTCTTGTTTTTTCTTGTTTGCTTTGCAGTCAGTTAAGCTTGATAATGTGAACTGAGAGAAAAACTTGGGTTTAGTCCCAGCTCATCCATTAACACTCTGTAATCTGGGGAAAAATCCCTTTGCTGTCTGAACCTCAGGACACTCATTTGTAAAACGAGTAGGTTAAACTAGATCAGTTTCTCAAACTTTTGACCATGACCTACATTAAGAAATATATTTACGTCACGACTAGTTCACATGTAAACACATAAGTGAAATCATCTTAAATGTGGGATGAATGCTGATGATTTTCTGTTCTATGCATTTTTCAAAAACTGGTCACAACCCATACATTTATTTCATGGTCCACGAATGGGATACAAGCCATCGTCTGAAAAACAATGGGCTAAATGGTGGTTCTGTTATTCTGTGTGTCTTTCAAACATTCTAAGAGAATAGTTATATTCTCTTCGGGATATGGGCTTTGAGGGTAAACTTCTGGGTTCAAATCCAAGCTGTGCCACTGAATGCTTCTATAATCTTGGGGCGAATAATTTAACCTCTCAAATCCTCAGTTTCCTCATCTATCAAACAGGATGATGATAGTACCTACCCCATAGGGTTGTTGTGATTAATTAATTAATACATGAAAACTCTTAGTGCCTGGCACATAAAAAGTACACAATAAATGTTCGATATTATTATTATTATCATCATTGGAACAATCAGAGGGATTTTGCTGTCAGAATAGCAAAGGATTAGAAACCTACTCGTTTAGCCTGAGCACCCAGTGGTTTTGTCCATAAACAGAGAGAACTCGGTGTGCTTGGTGTGGTGGGAGGGTATGTGCCCACAGCCCACATGTTTCTAATAAACAGACAGGGGAAGGCTGGCTCTTTGTCTGGGGGGTCTTGGGCTTGCTGTGACAGCACGGGGCTCAGGACGCCAACAACAGGCCAGTGTTTTCAGCACTGTGGCTCCTCAGTGGAGGGAGGGAGGGAGCCAGCTCTGTGGTGCCACTCCTACGTGGCACTCAGGAGCTTGGCCTTGGAAGGGGCCTCAAAGGAGGTTCTACAACCTCCCTCCCAGGGCGAGAACCTTCCCCCCAACTTCCCAGAAAGAGGAGGTATTCTGCTCCTACTGAAGAACAGCCACAAGTCACAGAAACTTCTTCCTAATCTTCCTTGACTCTCCCACACATGCTGTTTCCAGTTCCTTTTGCAGGAACAACTCGTAACAGGGCTTTCTCCTCATCCCCGTGATTGTTATTCAGCGAGTTGAAAACACTAGTACCTTCAACAATAGCTCATTAGACCTGGTTTGGTCTATGTGTATGCCCCTATCTTCACACTCACTGCATTATATTGAAGTTACCAGTTTATGTGCTTGCTCCCCTTCTAGTCCAAAAGAAGGCTCTTTCATGATAAGGCACTGTCATGTTCGTCTCTGTACTCCTAGTGCCTAGCATAATGCCCCGCACACAGTAGGTGCTCAGTTAATGTTTGGCCTAGACTTAACACCTCAACATAATGGCCATCCTCCCCCTCCCATCCCCACCCAGTGATCCCCCGGTTTGAGTGGTAAATAGAATTAGACACAGTACTACATGTGTGGTCTTGCCAGAGTAGGTGTGCTGGGCTGTGACCACCTTTGATCTGGACGCTCCACATATGCTGATGGAGCCTAAATTTGCACCAGCCTTTCTAGCAGTGACTCATAGTAATACACAACATCACACCCAAAAGATAGAATACTATGCAGCCATTAATAATCATGTCTGTTCCCTACCGTACCACAACCCCAGATCTCTTTCAAAGGAAACATTGCCTAGTGAGGGCTCCTCCGTCCTGTGTCAGTACAGCTGGCTTTTGTTGGTTTTGTGTTGGTTTTGGTTGCTTTAACTTAAATGCAGATCTTGTTAGTAATCCCGGTGAAATATCATCATGCTGGTTTCTGCCAAGTATTGCAGCCTGTTGGATCAGTTTGAATCTGGATTTGGACATCTGTCACCTAGCTTTCCCTTTCAGCCTCATGTCATTGGTCGAGTCTGAGCCATTATCCCAACCCAATCCCCATTCCATAGCCTGCCGCCATGTGCACAGTTCCCAGGAGGTTATGATCAAGGGCATGCCAGCCCATGCACACACTTTGCTGTCCTGTGAGGTGATGTGGGGTCACCACAAAGACCCCCCCACTAGCCTTCTTCCTTAAACCTAGATCTCACCCACCTGAAAAACTACTTTCCTCCTGCATCCCACGTTGCCTGTGTGGGCCTTCCCAAGCTTATCAGAGCTTCCCTAGCAGAAGGTACTTCAGCCTCACCTTAGCTCCAGAGGAGTGGGAGGAAAAAGGAGGAAAAGAATTTTGACACCCTGACTTCTCCACGAAAGATTCCACTGCCCAGCATGAGGGACCTTTCATCTCTCTGTGACTTTGATGGATGCCTCCAACCACCCCTGAAGTGAGAAAAGTGGGCATGAGGGAGGGTTGCCTGTAAATTTGACAGCATGCTCTCTGGGTCTCCAGTCAAATCGTTATAATAATTAGATAGGACAGAGCAGACTACCAATCTCAGCTACATGCCCCTGAAATCCTTCCTCTAGACAAAGGGCCAAATCTGGCCACTGCTTGTTTTTGTCAATAAAGTTTTTATCAGCACACAGCCTTGCTCATTCATTTATGTACTCTCTGTGGCTGCTTTTATGCTACAACAGCAGAGTCGAGTAGTTATAACAGAGACCATATGACCTGCAGAGCCTAAAATTGCTACTTCCTGGTCCTTTACAGAAAGAGTTTGCCAACCCCCCTCTAGGCTTACATTGATCATTAATTAGCACTTTAATCTTTCACCTCTGGATTGTTTTCAAAGAGTTTTCACATACGTTATGCCATCTAATCCTCCTAACAATCAAAGGAATCCAGAAAAGAGTTCACAGTGGTATATGGATGAGGAAACGGAGGCTCAGAGTTGCCTTTGCCGGCCCATGGTCCCGCAGGGGAGAGAGACCCTGGAGCACGACGATGGGCCTGTGTGATGTCAGGACTTCTCCTCCTCCGGACTCCTGTCAGGGGCAGTATTTATCACCTACTGGTGAGGTGCATGGACACTGGAGTCAGACTGTCAGGGTACAAATCTTGGCTTTGCCACTTACTGTGTGACCTCGGGCACCTTATTCAAGCTATCTGAGCCTTAGTGTCGTCGTCTATAAAGTGGAAGTGATAACACTCCCCACTGCAAAGCGTTTTGGTGAGGATTAAATTAATTCGTCTATGTAAACTGCCTACAATAGTCCACGGCATGTAGTAAGTATGATCAGTGTTTGTTAGGCGATTATAATCAAGTATAACTCCTGCCAAATGTACATAATCCAGCCCTCATTTCACCCCGCTATACAGGAAATATCAAGAGAGACTTGTCAACTGCTTTGATTTCTATCCCAGGAGCCAGGATTGGAGGAGACTTGAGAGGCACTGTGAACACAGCGCCCAGATCTTGCTAAGAAAAGGAGCTTTCTTATTTAAGCGAGAAGAAGATGGGAATGGGCTTGAGTTAGTCTCTCGCTTCCTCCTGCAGCTCGCATCTCCCTCTTCACGGCTCAGCCTTTGTACCTTCAAAACCTACCTTTCCTTCTGCTTTCCGGTTCTATCTCCTGCTGCGTGTGCCAGAACTATAAGGAGATTTTGTCACTAACTGATGGCTGGGATTGAAGCCGAGCCACTAACAAGCTCTTTTTCTCTGCCCTTTTGGAGAGAAGTTATAAACTCTTGGAATTTCTGTGATGATCCTATAGGCATCCTGCCTTGTCTGCCCCCATCCAAGGGCCTGGAGCCCTCTTGCATCAAATCCAAAATAACAAACACTTGTTGAGTGCCAACAATGTGCCTGGCACTGGGCTAGACACAGCGAGATACGAAAAGAAATAAAGAGAGACCCTGCTGTGAAGATTGTACCAACTGGAGAGCAGATGTGCAAAAAATAAACTATACAACACAGTATACAGCAAAGAGCAGACGTTTTGGAAGCAAGCAAACCTGAGTTCAAATATCAGCTTGATCTTTTACAAGTTGTGATCTGGGGAGATTATTTAAGCCTCATTTTTAAAAAGCCCTTAAAATGGAGACATGATCACTTATGAGTATTGTGACGATTCACTGAGATAAAACGTAAGTGCCTTGCACAATGCCTGGCTTACACCAGGGGCTCCATAAAGGTATCCCTGTAAATCTCAAAATAGAGGTACTGAAATATTCAGAGAAGTTCAGATTTAATTCAGGGAAAAACCGATTGGTCTCCTTTGCTGCAGCGCCCCCACCTGCTTCACCTCTAAATCCTGGAGTAACTGGGAGCTCAGTCCTTGGCCTTCTCTTCTTCTTTTTTTTTTTTTGTGAGGAAGATCAGCCCTGAGCTAACATCCATGCTAATCCTCCTCATTTTGCTGAGGAAGACCAGCTCTCAGCTAACATCTATTGCCAATCCTCCTCTTTTTTTCTTTCCCCAAAGCCCCAGTAGATAGTTGTATGTCATAGCTGCACATCCTTCTAATTGCTGTATGTGGGACGCAGCCTCAGCATGGCCAGAGAAGCGGTGCGTCGGTGCGCACCCGGGATCCTAACCCCGGGCCGCCAGTAGCGGAGCGCGTGCACTTAATCGCTAAGCCATGGGGCTGGCCCTGGCCTTCTCTTCTTTAACTGAACTCTCTTCCTGGTGACTTTCATCAGATTCCATCACATTCCATCTCTGACTTCACCTCTGACTTTTGCCCTGAATTCTATACTAATATGTTCATCTTCCTACTTGTGTTGTTCCCACTTGGGTATTTCATAAGCAACTCAAACTCAACATGTGAACAAAACTCTTGATTTTCCCTCCCAAACTTGTTTCTCCCCATTCTTCTCCATCTCTGTAAATGACACCACAATCGACCAAGTAGTATTAAGCAAAAACCAAGGAGTCCTCCTAGATTTATAGCCTCGCTTCCCATGTGCACCCTATCAGCAAGCCCGGGTGGGCTGCATCATCTTTCACCTGGACCCTCCAACTGCCTCCCAGGTGGAGTTGCTAGAGTTAGCAAATAAGAATACAGGATACTCTCATAAATTTGAATTTCAGATACATGGTGAATAAGTTTCTAGTATAAGCATGTCTCAAATATGTGGCAGGAGGGTCCAGGAGGAAGGATGTCAAGGCCGAGAGCTTCTCACATAACCAGCCAGTCTCAAGTCTGCAGGGGTGGTAGTGATGGCGGTGGGCAGTGGCCCTCCCTGGTCTCGTGCTGTTCCCAGCAGAGGCTGGGAGCTCATTGCCCTGGCCTCTAGGCAGAGGGTGCGTTTCATCTTGTTAGGATAAGGTCCAGCTTCACCCCATGCCTTCCATCTCTGAGAAGTTTCTCAGAGACGGGAAATCCGAGTCTTCTTGGCAGCAACTGCCCTCCCAGCTGAGCAGCCCAGCATGGCCTGATGGCTGGTGAGCATCCCTGGGGCTCCTGCCCTTCTCTGTGATCCTTTGTGAGAGCCCCACATTCCCTGAGATCCTTTTTGGAGCAATCCAAGGGATGCAGGGTATTGGGGCTGGGTGGGGTGGGGAGCGCCACAGGGTGTATGGCCCCTTCCTATATTCCCATCTCTCCCTGCTGATGTGGTCCAATTCCACAGCCTTCCCAACCTGGAAAATTCCAGAAGAGAAGCAGGCCTGGGCTCTGCTCCAGCTCAGGGAACATGAGTGGCCTCTCCCAATGGTCCCTCATCATGCTCCTCTCTGATGAGAATACCAACCTGAGCTCAGCTGTCATCTAGTGGGGCCACCTGGAGCCAGCGATCAGAGATCCTCACCTTGTCTTTGGAGCCTCCCTCCCCCACTTAGCACCTGCATGAACAAGGGAGAGGGCAGTGAAGAAGGTGTCACAAGTGACTTCTAGGAGGTGATGGTGCTAGACCCCAGGATGAGAAATGGGGGAATCACACAGAGTCCGTGCCATGCTGAGTCACTCTGGGAGGGATGCCTTCTGCAAAGGGCTTTGTTTCTCTCCTTGCTGTTGTCAGCAACGACGGGGTCTGGTCAGTTGTCTTCGGTGAAACATTGCAGCATATTATCTGGCAGAGTTTTAGAAAAACTGCATCTTTCGGGGAGGAGTCGGGGAAAAGCATCTCTTATTTACCCGTTAACACTTGTCCCCAACCATTAGCCATTGTCCCTGAGCATGGATAAACAAGCTGATTGCCTCGGGGAAGTCAGTGTCCCTTTGGGATCTATAAAAGCAGTTCATACCCTTTGGCTCAGAAATCCTACTCCATTTGTCTCAAGGAAATGATTACAAAGAAGGAAAATGGCATGTGTACAAGACTCTTAGCAACATTATTCATGATCACTCAGGACTGGAAAAAATCTAAAGGTCCAACCTGAGGGGGTTGTTTAGCTGAATTGTGGTAGATCAACACAAGGGAATATTACACAGCCATTCCGAATGATAGCTATGAAGCAACATGGGAAAATGTTTATGAAGTAGTGTTAATGGAAAAGACTGCCCAATTGCGTGTGCACTCGGAGTGCAATTGTGCAAGCAGATATGCATACAAAAGGAGAAAGGGCGGGAGTGAGCTTGGAAAAATGAAAACAACTGTGGTCGAGTGGGAGGCTTGTTGGTAAATTTCTTCTCTTCCAATTTCCTCTAAGGTTGTTGATATTTTAATAAAACCACCCTTTTAAGAAGCCACGGAATCCTCCTGTAACCCCTAGAACACAGCACCCACCACTCGGCTGCCTGGAGCCACCAGCACACGCCCAGGTGGGGCCAGCGGGTCTCTCCAAACGTGCGCACGTGCTGCCCCCGCCTGGTCCCAGGTGGCTGCCAACAGAGGCTCCCTGGAGTCAGGGACTAGAGGACACTCCTGCCACAGAGGGAGAAGCTGGGCGGGAGCCTGAGGGCACACAGCCGGGGAGAGGCTGAGTGACAAATAAAACCAGAGCTGGAAGGATTAGTCCTGGCCTCAAGTCTATAAATGAGACTGAGGCCTAGGGTGGGGAAGTGTCCTGCTCAGGGTGTCCCGTGCCTCTGTGGCCAATGGGGACTTGCACCTAAGCCTCCAGATCCCCCCAAACTTCTGATCCCCCTGGAAGCCCCATCTTCCCGTGCACCCTCCTCAGGGGTCCCAGACCCAGGGCACCCAGACCCAGACACATGCTCTCTGGCACCTCCCTTGGCTCTCGAAGCTCATTGCTTTGCTAATTTTTTTTTTTCTTTTGTGAGGAAGATCGGCCCTGAGCTAACATCTGCCAATCCTCCTCTTTTTTTGCTGAGGAAGACTGGCCCTGGGCTAACATCCATGCCCATCTTCCTCCACTTTATATGGGATGCCGCCACAGCATGGCTTGACAAGCGGTGTGTCGGTGCGCACCCGGGATCTGAACCGGCGAACCCTGGGCCGCCGCAGCAGAGTGCGCACACTCAACCGCTTGTGCCACCGGGCCAGCCCCTAATTTTTTTTTTTTTTAATAACTTCTGCCTTCTTTGGGAGTAAAGTCATTATTTGGGAGTAAAGTCAAATGCTCCAAATTTCCCTTTAAACTGTTTTTCTTTTCCTTTAGCTTTTTCCCTCCAGCATTATTGAGGTATAATTGACAAATAAAAATTGTATATGTTTAAGATGTACAACTTGATGTTTTGAAATACGTATACATCATGAAATAATCACCACAATCAAGCTAATTAACACAACCATTACATCACATAGTTAAGATTTTTTGTGTGTGTGGTGAGAACACAAGATCTACTCTCTCAGCAAATTTCGAACATACAATACAGTATTAACTATAGTCACCATGCTGTACCTTAGATTTCCAGAACTTATTCACCTTGCATAACTGCAACTTTAAACCCTTGACCACCTTCTCCGCGTGTCCCCTACCCCCAGACCCTGGCAGCTATCATTCTACTCTCTGCTTTTATGAATTTGACATTTTTAGATTCCACGTTTAAGTGAGATCATACAGTATTTGTCTTCCTGCGTCTGGCTTATTTCCTTTAGCATAATGTCCTCTAGGTTTATCCGTGTTGTCACAAAGGGCAAGAGCCTCCCTACTTGTTTTCCATAGTGGCTGCACCAGTTTACATTCCCACCAACCGTGCACAAGGGTCAACTGTTTTTCTATGAGTATCCCCCCACACACCCCCACCTGCTGTCAGGTTAGGAGCACGCTCAGTGCTGTGACCCACATCTCCTAACATATCTGCTTTTGCAGCTTCCGCCAACTTGTGCGTGTTCTGAGGACTCCAAGTCCCTACTTTTTTCCATACAGGCAGCAGCCTTCTGGACAGTGCTAGAGAGCACTCCCTGGGTGGGAGAGGAGAGGGCTCCTGCAGCATGTCCTCTGTGTCCCTTCACTCTGAACTTTGGGACCCTCGAAGGGTCCCTTTCTTGACCCTTCAGGGAGCATCCCTGGTGCTTTGACTACCTGGCCCCATGGGCCCCTCCCCCTAGGTCTTTGAGATCTCTCTGCTCTGCACCCCAATCCACCGTCCCACCCCTCCTACCCTACCGCTTCCTTGTTGCCTTTGGTCCTGGTTTTCAGCCTTCAGGCCGTCTGGTTTCCCTCTGGATTAGACCGCAGAAGGAGGGCACGGGATTGTATTAGTCAGCTCAAGCTGCTATGACAAAATACTACAGACTGGGTGGCCTAAACAACAGAGACTTATTTTCTCTCAGTCGGGAGGCTGGAAATCCAATATCAAGGTGGCGGCAGGCAGGCTTTCTCCTGAGGCTTCTCTCCTTGGCTTGCAGATAGCTGCCTTCTCACTGTGTCCTCACGTGGCCTTTCCTCTGTGCTTGTGCATCCCTGGTGTCTCTCTCTTTTCTTTTTTTATATATATATATATTTTTTTTTTTTGAGGAAGATTGGCCCTATGCTAACATCTGTTGCCAATCTTCCTCATTTTTTTTCCTCCCCAAAGCCCCAGTACATAGTTGTATATCATAGTTGTAGAGTAATAGCTCTTCTATGTGGGATGCCACCTGAGCATGGCTTGATGAGTGCTGAGTAGGCCCATGCCCAGGATTTGAATGGGCGAACCCCGCGCCACTGAAGCAGAGCATGCAAACCCAACTGCTATGCCCCTGGGCTAGCCCCTCTCTCTCTCTTTTCTTATAAGGCCACATTCCTATTGGATAAGGGCCCCACCCTTATGGCCTCATTTAACCTTAATTACTTCCTTAAAGGTCCTATCTCCAAATACAGTCACAGTGGGGTTAAGGCTTCAACATATGAATTTGGGGGGAACACAATTCAATTCATAACAAGGATGAAGAAAAACATCCCTAGCTGGTTCTGCTTCAGGGTCAGATGCGTATGTGCATCAGACATTATCCTGCAAAAGTGACCGGCTCTAAGCAATACTTCCATGCATTATTGTGCTAAAAACGTTCCTGTCACCTTTCTTTTTCTTTGTGGCTTGTTACAAAAGGCCCCCTTCTGGTTACCCAACCTTGGCCTTTGCCTGGTCCCAAAAGGAGTTGGGTATGTGTCATAATAAGGAAGAGGATGAAGGGAGAGGAAAAAAATCCATCCTGTCCCACAGTGTTTTGCTGTAATAAGTACTGCTTGTGCATAAACCATTGTCCATGTAACCAATTATTTTCTTGGGATAGATTCCTGACGGTGGTATTGCTAGGTCAAAGTGGACATATGTTTTTAAGGCTTTATGGAAAGATTGCACCAATTTACATGGAAAGACAAGATTTTTAATTATTCTGTCTTTGTAAATATGTGTAAATGGTTTGTCACCTTTGGTCCACCAGAAAGGTCTTATTACCTATGAGAAATAGAGGAGGTAGCTTATTTGCCTCTTGGGTGACCAGCTGAGGGCTCAGGGGCCAAGGGAAGCCGTGCTTTGCTGGATCTGCAGCCCATGCCCTTAGGTAGTGGCAGCAAAGACAGAAAGAGAGTGTGTCTACCACCAAAACAGGTGTTCACCACCTTTCCAAGGACTTGGTCCACACAAACTGGTATCTATACCCAGACCCTCATATTCCAACTTTGAGCTGATCAGAAAATGATTTCCCAGGTGTATCAGTTTCCTAGGGCTGTTATAACAAAGTACCACAAACCGGGTGGCTTAGAAGAACAGAAATTTATTTTCTCACAGTTCTGATGGTTAGAAGTTCAAAATCAAGTGCAGGTCGGGCCATACTCCCTGTAGAGGCTCTAGGGGAGAATCCTTCCTTGTCTCTTCTAGCTTCTGGTGGTTGTCAGCAATCCTTAGTGTTTGTTGGCCTGTAGATGGATCTTTACAATCTGTGCCTCCGTCTTCACATGGCCTAATCCCTGTGTGTTGGCATCTCTGTGTCCAGTTACTCTTTTCTTATAGCGATACTAGTCATGTTGGATTTAGGGCCCACCCTAATCCAGTATGACCTTAACTTGAGCATCTGCAAAGACCCTCTTTCCAAATAAGGTCACATTCACAGGTTCTGGATAGACATGAATTTGGGGGGACCCTATGCAATCCAGTATACCAGGGAATGATCACCAGGAAAGTACACTTTTCCTGGTGAAAAGTGTTGCGAGGAAGAAGCATTTGGGCTTCCTCTTCTGTTGCTGAATCTCGGGGAATCTCCCTATTTTGTATTCTTTCATGAGATGGTCAGTCAGTTCTGGCCACAAGAGGAGACAGAAGAGAGGCTCAGGAAAACAAAGTTTATTGTAGTCACAGGTCCTAGAGAGGGGAGGCATGGCACACCACGCAGGGCCACAGTGGGGAGCACCAGGGTGGTGAGGAGGTGGAAGACGGGAGTGAGGGAAACACTTAGGTCATGGTCTTTATTGGGGTTTCTGTGAGAAAGGTAAGGTAGGGCAGGGTAAACAGGTTTAGGATTGGCTAGTTGGAATAATTTTGGTGGGTTTTGGCCTATAGAGGTGGTATCAAGTTGCCTGGTATTTGGCCCTAGGATGATTAGGACAAAGGAAAGTTGCCTCCTGAGGTACACTGGCCAGATAGAAGATGTGAGGCTCTGGATTGGTTAGTTTGCATTTCAAAGACATGTTCCGCAGGTGGGCCCTTTGCTGTTTCTAAGAATTGGCAAGCCCAGGGAGGGGCAGTTTCTCCCCAGCCAGAAAGGTTATTTTAAGATGTCAAAACATCAGAATATACAGGAAATTAAAAATATATACAATACACCCCCACCTGTGGGAAAGAGGAAGGATCTGGCTTCCTTGGTCCCCAGCTCCTGTACACCAGTGCAGCCCTCTGGGTGGTCTGGCAGGGTGCGTTCACATTCTGCATTGGGATCCGTCTTCTGCCTTACCATGTGGCTGAGGGCAAGTCAGCGGCTGCACCAGGAGGACAGGTTCCCACACTGGTGGTCCAGCCCCAGCATTGCCACTGGCTGTATGACCTTGGGCAGGGGGACTTGCCCTTGGGAGCCTCAGGGACCTGATCATTTGACATATTAGTTGTCACTAGTCATTGGCTACCTAGAGAACCCATTTCTATTTTGGGACTCTTTAGAGGTTATATCAGGGACTCCAGGTTGACAGTTTCTGGACTCATCCTTTGAAGTCCCAGCAACTCCAAAAAATTCTAGGTCCTAGGAAGTAGCCATGGCACATGCTCCCTGGTGTTCCCTTTTGCATCCATGTAGAACATCTTTCATCTTGCTCTTGTATTAAGGCTGGTGGTTTCTATGTCTGATTCCCCACTTCACTGTTGACCTCCAGGAGGGCACGGGCCATATTTGAATACCTTTGTATCATCTACATTAGCCTAGATTTTGGAATTACACAGACTTGGGTTCCAATCCCATTCTGCTTCATTTTAATCTGTGACTTTGGGCATTACTTAACTTCTTTGAGCTGCAGTTTGCTTGTTTGTAAAGTGGGGATCTTAATGCCATCCTCGGAGTAATGTAGTGACCCTTGAACAAGACAGTGTATTTAAGTACCCACCATTCCTCTTGGGAAGGAGTCCCATACACAGTAATATCATGGTAATTCTTGGTGTGGACTACATAAGAAGCTTAGTCGACACTAACCTATTTTTTTTCTCAGAGAGCTAGCACTCAAATAGGGTTTTTATAACAGATCTCAATGGGATTGATTAAACGAGTGCGTAGATGGTATCTGTTAACATATATTCAAGGGAAAAAATCAGCATCGGGGTTCCTGGGTGCTGCTGAGGATGGACAAGGTCAGTGCTACCTTGTGACCCAGGCAAATAGACTGGAGCCCCTGCCCCATCACCATACTTTAGAGGTCCCCACTCAGTCCCTCACCTGGTCACATCCCATCCTACAAGGTGAAGAGTCCTCAGAACTAAGAGAACACGCCTGCCTGGAGCCCATGACCCCTCCTACTGGGCCGAGCTCCGGGACCTGGCACTGGAATTTCCTGCCCTGAGGAAATTTTCGTGCCTGGCTTTCTTCCAGAGCCTTTAGATCATCCCATTCAGGGGAAATCACAGTGCTGGCTGGAGAGGGGCACATTGAGAGCTGTTTGCTGGTGTTGGGGGGATGGGAGGATAGAACTTGGATGTGCAGGCTGGGGTGTCCCCAAGCATCCCCACCTGGGATGTGAAGGCCCATGGTGGTACAGGACTGCACAGCGGGAAGGCGGGGACAGGGCTCCCCTCACAGGGCAGGGTCCTGGACCAGGTTCTGTGTAGGCGTACGTGTTCCTGGCACCTCCGAGGTCTGGCTCTCGTCAAAGCCCAGACAATGGGTGATTTAATGGCAAGGAATGTGTTGGTGTCACTGCCTCAGACGCGGGGGCTGGCTTCCAGTTGGCAGTGCCGATGTGCTAAGCCCTTCCCCTCCTTGGTGGCTCTGGACCTTCCCTTGCTGCAAAGACTCAGATCAGAGGCAGCCAGTGGGTGGCGTTGCTGTCAGCCCAGGTCTCACGGTGAGGAACGATGGCATGCTGAACATGTTTCCCGGGCCTTCCCTGGTCTCTGCCTGGAACCCCACTGGTGCCCCCAGACCCGCCCAGGACCAGCCTGCTCGTTCATGCGTGGCAGCCCAGTCAGCCCAGCCAACTCACTCCAGCGCCAGTTCTTTCTGCAACAGCACTTCCTTCCGTGGCGGGGAAGTGGAGCCCAGCGGCTCCTCTCGTGTCCCATCTGCTGCAGCTCCCAGCTTCTCTTCAGGAGCCACACCCGTGTCTACCACCCCATCCTCGCCCAGGCTGCCTACAGTGGAGGACGCAGACCTGAAACACTGTCAGGCAGAGCGTTTTCCCACCTGGCCCCAGTCTCTGCGAGCACAACGGTTTCCACAGAGAAAAACTCTTCTAATAGGATATAGTCAGGGCGGAAGGAGGTCAGCTGGGGGGGAATTGTGTATTACTGCTGAGCTGCACTCTTCTTGCCTCCCCCGCACTCTGTTATCATGAGGCAATCAAGGCCCAATTCCCGAGCTGCCCAAGGCCTCCACCTTCCCATATAGCAGCTGCCATCCTCACCACCAATGCCACCATTACCTCACATTATGTTCCACATCCATTCTTTCACTTGATCCTCACACAATGCTAGGAGGTGGATACCATTATCCCCATCTGTAGATGAGAAGATGGAGGCCCGATGAGACTGACAGTTCTCACAGGTGAATGGGTGTCCATTAACTTGAAATGGCACTGGTGGTTAGGGTCTGAGCCGGGCTTAGACTCTGGCTTCCTGGTCAAGAGCTCATCCCACGACCCCACCTCCCTGCAGGGTCTCCACCTGGCCCCCACTGAGGGAATGCAGAGGAGCTTGAAACCAGGGCCAGGCGGGAAGGGCTCTACTCACAGGTGATTGAAACAGGCCTGGGACTCAGGCCTTCCCACGTCTACTGTTCTACCCACCACACCACATGGCCTTGGGGCAAGAAGTAGATAGGGAAACTGAGGCATCTGGTCGTAAGGGACAAAGAGGGTGATATTCCACAAAGAAGGTAGGTTCCAAGCCAATGCTCTGTTCCACCCATTTGCGTCGGTTCACACAGCCTGGCCATGTGGGTTTTTATATCTGCTTTTATAGTACGTTATACAAACAGATCTCCAAAAAGGGCTGTAAGACCACATTGCAAATTATGAAGCAAAACACATGAACGCTCAAGGATGGATTTTTAAATTTCCTTGATAAAACTTGAGGTTATAGAGAAGTTCCCATCCCTTTCTGCAGCCCATTGCTTTCAATTTAACTAGGCATTTGGGGCTGGAATAATTTTTTTCCCTCTCAGTCTTGGAAAGTGTCCCACAGCTGGAGCCGCCTGCTCTCAGCTGTTTGTTTTTCTTCCTTGGAGAGGGACTCGGGAACGTTACCCACCAAACCCCAGAGGAATGGGCAGTTTGAAGATCTCTCAAGTCCCCCAGCACACAAACCCCAAACACGTGGGCCCAGGCTGAGTCCTTCCTCCCAGTGGGGCGAAAGGCTGGCTGTCAGTCCTGACCTCCCCGAAGAGCAGGCCAGCCCCAGGCCCCTCCACCTTTACATTTGATGGTAGAGAAGACTGGGAAGGGGAAAGAAGATTCCAGCCCCTGGGCCCCAGGCCAGGTCCTGAAACGTCAGTTGTGAAAGCTGAGCTGGGGCTGCACCAAGCGGTTCCCAGTCGGCCCATTTATCATCTGGCCTTGGGTGGGACTGGGCAGAGCCTGAGTAATGCTTGCCTGGAGAGCTTGTATGGACCCAACCAGACTCTGGCCTAAGTCCCACCCTCACCCCACGCTGTCAGTCCCCAGACCTAGCCCGAGGCTTAGTCCATCTTCCAGCCCCCACCCCACCCCACCCCAGCTCCTCTCTTTAGTTCCCTTTTAGAAGGGAACTAGTTTATTCTGGTAAAATAGACATGACATAAAACTTACGATCTTAACCATTTTTAAGTGTACAGTTCAGTGGCATAAAGTACATTCACAATGCTGTGCGACCATCACCACCATGCATCTCCAGAACTTTTTCATCTTGCCAAACTGAAACTCTGTCCCTATTAAACACTGACTCACCGTTTCCCCCAACCCCTAGCCCCTGCGAACCTCCATTCTGCCTTTAGTCTCTGAATTTTACTGTTCTAGGTACCTGTATAAGTGCAGTCATACAGTATTTGTCCTTTTGTGATGTGCTTATTTCACTTAGCATAATTAATGTCCTGCAGGCTCATCCATGTTGTGGCATGTGACAGGTTTCCTACCTTTTTAAGGCTGAATAATATTCCTTTATATGGATATACCACATGAATACCCATTTACCCATCAGCGGCCGCTTGGGTTGTTTCCACCTTTTGGCTGTTGCGAATAATGCTGCTATGAATATAGGTAAACAAATATCTATTTGAGTCCCTGCTTTCAGTTCTTTTTTGTATATACCCAGAAGTGGAATTTCTTGCCCTTTGGATTTTTAAGCCGGCTTGCTGTTGAAAGTCCAACACGACATCCTGACCCCCTGGGACCTCTGTTTCCTGGGAGAGATAGAAGAGGTTGAAGAAGAGAAAAGAAAAGCAAAAGCTAAGGGGATAACAGACCTTAATCATCCTATAGCTCTCACCACGACTATATCACTAAAACAGAAGTGAGGCAAGGTTGTTATTAGAAATGCAGATTCCCAGGGCCCACCTGATTCCTGAATCAGAATCTCCAGGCGTATAATCTGAAAGTTTCTTGGATGCTTCTGATTTGCAGCAAGTTTTAGAGCCACTGCCTGAAAGTTGGACATTCCACTCACTGGGCTGAAGAAGGCAAAAGGGACCTCACTAGATTCTCTCTGGTCCTGGGTACACTTGGGGGGGTTGATAATGACCAGTCCACCACACCCCGTCTTCTGGCTATCAGATCCTTGGGTGTAGCTGAGGTAGCCCTGCCTGGCCGAGTTGTCTGTTATGGTTTATTAGCTTTCTAGGGCTGCCATAACAAAATACCACAGACTGAGGGGTTTAAACAACAGACATTTATTTTCTCACATTCTGGAGACGAGATGAAGGTGCTGGCAAGGTTGGTTTCTCATGAGGCCTCTCTCTTTGGCGTGCAGGTGGCCACCCTCTGGCTGCTTCTTAACGAGGTCGCCTCTCTGTGCACACATGTGCCTGCTGTCTTTTCCTCTTCTTGTGAGGAAGCCGGTCACATTGGATTAGGGCCCACCCTAAAGGCCTCATTTGAACTCAATCACCTCTTTAAAGACCTGACCTTCAAATACTGCTAACGTTCAAAGGTACTGGGGGTTGGGACATATGAATTTAGGGGGGGACAGAATTTAGCCCGTAACACAATTCTCTCCTCCTTATTCAACAGATGATCCTTTGAAATTCTTCAAACATAACAATACCATCAGGAAATAGAATAAAAATTACTCATAATTCTACTGCTCTAAAAAATCAATTATTTTCAGTAATCCCAGTTTTCTTTTAAGCCTTATATATGTGTGTGTTTGTTTATTATAGCATATGCATTTCCCATGGTGTTACATAACAGACCTCATAGCTGTCATTTGTAGGGCTTCCTCAAAATCCATCTAGTTGATGTACCATGATTTAATTATTCTTGAATTGTTCATTCACGATTTCTCCAGTTTTTCACTTCTACAGACAGGAGGGCAATGAGTTTCTTTGTGCTATAGCATTTCCCTTCTTTTGGATTATTTCCTTAGGGTAAATTCGCAGGAGGGAGAATTTTTTTTTTTTTTTTTTTTGGTGAGGAAGATTGACCTTGAGCTAACATGTGTGCCAATCTTCCTCTATTTTGTATGTGGGACTCCACCACAGCATGGCTGGACGAGCGGTGCGTAGGTCTGTGCCCCCAATCCGAACCTGCAAACCCTGGGCCGCCAAAGCAGAGTGCGTGAACTTGACCACGGAGTAAGATTTTTGAACAAAGCATGTGAACATTTTTATGGCTCTTGATGCATTTTGCCAAATTGCTTTCCAAAACTATTTTACTCTGTCATCAGTGATATATAAACACACCAGTTTTTTGTTTTCTTTTTTGTGAGGAAGGTCAGCCCTGAGCCAACATCCGATGCCAATCCTCCTCTTTTTTGCTGAGGAAGATTGGCCCTGGGCTAACATCCATGCCCATCTTCCTCTACTTTATATGGGACACTGCCACAGCATGGCTTGACATGCGATGCGTCGGTGCACGCCCGGGATCCAAACCTGAGAACCCCGGGCCACAGAAGCGTAGCGCGTGCACTTAACCGCTGTGCCACTGGGCCAGCACCTAAATGCACCAGTTTTTACCATAGTCTTGCCAACATGATGCAGCACTGTCCCATTATTTTTAGAGAGATTTCATTTTATTTTGCATTTCTTTGATAAGTAATTATCTCATAAAGTTTTTCATAATTTGATTATTAATTGTATCATCTCTTAAGGGAGCTGGCTCTTTAAGCCTTTTGCCTGCTTGCCTATGTGAGGCCAAATCAGATAGTTATTAAGCATCTGCTACATACTCACTATATAGGGTGCTGTGGGGTGACCAAGAAAGTGTAAGGCCTAGTTCTTATCTTCTAGAAACCTCCAATCAACAATCACATGTTATTTAGTCATTGCTGATTTCTTTGTACCCGATCCACTGCTATGCACATTGTGTGTACTCAATAAATTTTGTTGAATGTAGTTCAATCCCAGATAACATGTTTAATTTCTTTGCAGTTCACAGAGCTCTGCACTCAATTCAAAGGAATGTAGAATCAGAATCCAAAATGAGCCTGAATCCCAGAGAGATAGCCTGGGCCTGAGACTCTAACATGGATGAGCACGAGGTCCTGTGCTATAGCACAGGGAAGATGCACTTGATAGAAATTTTAGGGACGGCCCGGTGGCATAGTGGTTAAGTTCACGTGCTCTGCTTCTGGTGGCCCAGGGTTCACAGGTTTGGATCCCGGGCGCAGACCTACGCACAGCTCATCTAGCCACGCTGTGGCAGGCGTCCCACATAAAGCAGAGGAAGATAGGCATGGATGTTAGCCCAGTGCCAATCTTCCTCAGCAAAAAAAAAAGAGAGAGAGAGAAATAATGAAAGAAGACACATGTAACCCTTTACAGGGTTGCATAAAAATAAAAAAGAAATTTTAAAGCAAGGTTTAGGGTTTGAGGTGGACAGTATAAGGAGCTGTGTGATGCAGCTGCCTACCAAAAACTATTGCAATCACAGTTATGTTAGCAGAGGTATAGTATGTAGAATAAGGGAGGTGACAGTCCCATTGGGCTCCATGCAGATTAGACAACTCCATAGCTCTTCAGTGTTTGTCTTCTTTTCTTTTCAATTTTTTATTTTGAAAACATTTTAAACCTACAGAGAAGTTGGAAGCATTGTATAATGAGCACCCATATACCCTTCATCTTGGTCCATCAATTGTTAACATTTTGCTACATTCTCTCCCCCCACCTCCACTGTTATTACTATTTTTATTGCTGTGGAACCATTTGAGAGTAAGTTGCAAACTTTACCCCTAAATACTTTAGTATGTATTTCCAAGAACAAGGAAATTCTCTTATATCACCCCTTACAGTTATTAAATTCAGGAAATTTAATGTTGGTACAGTACAATTATAAATATATAGTCTATAATTAACTTTCTTCATTTACTCCAGTAATGTATCTCATAGGAATTTTTTTTAACCCCAATGCAAAATCCAATCCAAGATTGCACATTTAGTTATCATGTCTCTTTAGCCTTATTTTATCTAGAATGGCTCCTAGCTGCTCACTGTTTTTCATGAAATGGATATTTTTGAAGAACCCAAGTCAGTTGCTTGGTATAATGTCTCTCAATTTGATTTTGTTTGATTGTTTCCCCATGATTAGAAATAGGTTAAACATTCTTGGCAGAAATACTTCATAAATCCTGCCCAGTGCAGCACATCATGGGGCATATTGTATCATTTTGTTCTTTATTGGTGATGTTAACGTTGTAAGGTCTTTATTGTAAAGGTATCTTTTATTCTCTTTCTAATTAAGAAGTGATCTGTGGGAGACACTTCGATACTGTGCGGATATACTGTTTCCCAACAATCTTTCACTCATGATTTTAGCATCCATTGATAATTCTTGCCTGAATCAGTTATTACCAAGCTGGTCATAAAATGGTGTTTTTTTCTAACCCTTCTCAGTGTTATTTTCCCCTCTGAGCGCTACAGGTACAGATGGATGCAGAGAGTGGAGTGCTGAGGTCGGCTCTAAGTGCATCTTTTCCCAACTCCCTATTTAGTGACGTCACATTGGTAACTTGAAATCGGCCATAGTGGGAGTATTTATACCTCAGAAATTGGCAAGCCTTACAAACTGGGATTTTTGTTTTTCCCCTGGAGAACCAGTTGTTAAACACTTACCACTGGATGAAGACAAGCTGAAACACGTTCAAAGAAGAGTGATTTTGGTAGGAAAGGGATCTGAAACCTTAAGGAAGGGGATCTGTCTTCAAATATTTAGATGACTATCTTGTGGGGGATCCTCATTATTCAGGAGGTAACCCCTTACCACCCTGCCCTCCCTCCCACTTGGTGCTGCAGTCGTGCAGGAGTCCTTGAGGGAATCGCAGGCCCTGCACACCTCTGGCCACCTGCCTTCCTGTGGGGAGCCTGCAGGGGGTGGCAGGGAATGCAGAGGCTGCCGGTCACCCTGAGAAGCAAAAGGAATCCTTCTCACTCTGATCCCAGAGGAGACAATGTGGATGCAGACAGATGCCATGTACAGAGGACGTAGAGTTCACGCTAAGTGGCTTTCATATTCTTGGTAAAGTGGGTACAGAGTTATCTGCAAGAATGAAAGGGATAAAGCAGAGTTGGGTGTTAAGGAGCGTGAAGAAAATTTTGAATAGCAGCTGAAAGGATTTTTTCCCAGCTCACTAACCCACTCAAGGCAGTTCAACTCCACGTATGTTCAAACAGCTTGAGAATGGGCCAAGTGAGCACAATTCTTCAGCAGTATGATGCAGTCCAAGAGCTAAAGCAAAGAGAAGAGGTGGGTGCAGCTGCCTAGGGTTTATCATTGATGAGTATAGAAGTAGGCAAACTCCACCAGAGGCCCAAGGCATTTGAAAGCAGCTTGGAATCCGGGCACAACAGCAATTCAGGTATAGCCAGAGGAGAGCTAATGGAGGAGGTCAAGTTACTAGGATCACTCTGCCCATTAAGACAGTGGGCAGGTCCTCTCACGGTGAGAAAGCTGACAAGTTAGTGGTGGTGGTTGAAAAAGGGGAGTCAGGATTTCTTTGGAAAGTACCAAGTGATTACTAGGTCCTAGGGAGAGCAGTCCTGGGAGTGTACTTCACTGGGGGTGAAGAGAGTAAAGAGCTGTGTGTTCAGGTTTCCAGAAAGTCACAAACATGAGGAAGATGAGCAGTAAAGGTGAGTGAACACTCTCTAATTTAGAGTTGCAAGGCTGAGTCTCAAGGCCTGGCTGTCAGTAGCTAGTGGGAAAAGTGGGAAAACCACTTTTTCTCACCGCCCTCAGTTCTTCATCTAATATAAATGAGGATTAAATACTGGTCAAGAGTATAAAATGAGATAATGTACAGAACAGTGCTTTGTAAACTGGAAGGCTCTATTCAACTGTTTGATATTCTGTTATGAATATTAATACCAACAAATCTGGTAATCAATGAAGCAAGGGAAGGCATCTAGACTAGAAAGTGGACGTGAACACCAATAGTTTGAATTTGAATAGGGCTTTGAAATATGTATGGGGTTTTCTTCCTCCATATTTGATTTCCTCAAATGAGATAACATCAGCAAAAAACACATACCACAGTTCCTGGCCCATAGTAAGTGCTCCATTAGAGTTTGCTGTTTTCTTTAGTCTTCAGAACAACCCCGAGGTAGACGTTGTTAATTCTACTTTTAGATGAAAAGGGAGAGACTCAGTAAGACGAATTCCCTTGTCCAAGAGCAGCAAATTAAGTGGTCAGGACTTGAACCCAGACCTTTGGACTCTAAGTCCAATATTCCTTCCTTTCTAATCTGTGTCTAAGAACTCATCCAATTCTCTGAGTCTATGAAATTCTAAAATCCACTTCCTTTATATAATCTTATACACTTCAAACAATGTTGTCAATTTTTGAAAAATTGTAAACATGAGATGATCACAGTGTTTTTTTTATTATACTATGTTAAAAGTTGTCATTAAAATTTTTCCCTTTTGTAGAAAAGGCTCTGACCCCACATAATACCACATTGTGATTGATGACTGCCACTGGCACAATTTCATTGGACTCTTTTGCAATGCTAAATATTTCTGCAGTACTAAAGATATCCAACCTAATAATGCAAGATACTCTGGGGACCAATTAATACTTCAAAGTAACTCTTACTCTTAGTGTAAGTGTTTTTAATTGGAAAAACTCTGCCTGTATGGGTGGAAATGCTTTTTATATTATTGTCAATTATGATTCACAATTGGCAATGGATGGATAGAAGGATGGACGGATGGTTGGATGGATGGATGGGTGGATACATAACTGGTTTCCTGGACCGCAATGTGCTATAGTAGAAAGAGATGTGAACTGGGTTTCAAGAAATGTTAGTATTAGCTCTGGTTCTGCTACCAACTATCTAGATGACCTGGGACATTTCATATTACCTTCCTCATCTTTTATTTCCTCATCTGAAAATGAGAAGTAAGTGGTTATTAAGGTCACTTTCAGCCCAAAACATCTATGATCATACTGTACCATGGGTCCAATTTTGAAGAACAGTCATATGAGAGATTTGACACATGGCCTGCAAACTCATGATCTTAAAGTGGAAACCCAATAAGTGATTGGCAAATCTGGCCCAGATTCCTTACATGCTTATTAGTGAGAATAATTTCCATCCTCCTTAAAATACTTTATGACAGGCTCAACAAGCGAAGAAAGATGGATCTTAGAAAATTGGCCAATGGGGAGAGCTCACACCACTCCAACCAAAAGCAGTGTGGAAACCCTAGAGGACCAATATTGAGCTGTTTGAAAACAGTACTTATGGAACAAATTGTCCAGAAAGATAGAAACAGGGAAACATGCCCACCAGCCTCAGTGATCTCAGATTATGGCCTCATGTGACTGTGGCTGGGAAGCAGACTGGAGAGATGACCCTGCCACAGTAGGCTCCTGCTAGAGCAAGAAGGATGGACTGTGCACTGGGGTAGGGCAGAAAGTCAAATAGTCTGGGGTTTAAATCTAGATTTGCCATTCACTAGTAGTGTTGTCTTGAGCAAGCTGCTCAATCTCTCTAAGCTTCCCCTATAAATGGACACATGAACATGTTTTGTATTCTTTTATGAGATGGTCAGTCAGGTGTGGCCACAAGAGGAGACAGAGGAGAGGCTCAGGAAAACAAAGTTTATTGTAGTCACAGGTCCTAGAGACAAGAGGCATGGCACACCACGTAGGGCCACATGGGGGAGCTACCTGGGGGAGCACCAGGGTGGTGAGGAGGCAGAAGATAGGAGTGAAGGGAGCACTTAGGTCATGGCCTTTATTGGGGTTTCTGTGAGAGAGGTAAGGTAGGGCAGGGTAAACAGTTTAGGTTTCGGATTGGCTAGTTGGAATAATTTGGGTGGACTTTGGGCTGTAGAGGTGGTTTCTAGTTGCCTGGTATCTGGACCTGGGATGATTAAGGCAGAGAAACATTGCCTCTTGGGGCCAGATAGCAGAGGTATGGCTTCAGATTGGATATCAAAGGCATGCTCCTGGCTGGGCCCTCTGCTGTCTCTAGGAATTGGCTAGCTCCAGGAGGACCAGTCTCTCTGGTCAGAAGCCAGAAAGACTTCTTAAGATGTCAAAACATCATAATATACAGAAAATAATTAAACACACACACACACATACAATACAAAACACATCTCATCTGTAAAACTGGACAAGTAAACAATGATCTCAGAGGATCACATGAGATAAAATACATCACAACACTTAGCCCACCGTCTGGTACTCAGTAGACACCCATTAATATTACTTTTCTCTCTTCTGTCCAGTTAAGTGAACGGACCATGGGATTAGTCATCCTTTCTATACCTCTGTCTAGCTGTGTGACCTGGGACAAGAGGGTTCCTCTGTCTAGGACTCCACTTCCTTACCTGTAAAATAGGGAGGAGCATCCAGATGGTCACCAAGGTACTTTTCAGGCATGACGTTGCCACTTTCTTGTCTGAATTCTGCTGAGACGCACAGTGCACCTTTGTGGGCGGGAAGGGCGAGGACAAGAGGTCCCACTGGGGGATGTGGAAAAGGCAGACTTGGAGGTTGAAACCATGATGCCAGATTGAGAAAGAGATTGTCCACGCCTTGTGAGCACAAACCCCAGCTCTGACGCAGCAGCCAGCACTGGACCATCTCTTTAGAGCCCACACAATTAATCTCCCCCATGTCCAACCATGGGCGCAGCCTTTGGTGAGGAACGGAGAAGGGCTGTGGTATTTGGGTGGTGGAACAGAAAAAGTGCCTGTTCCACCACCTACATTTAATTTTCACATTGATTAAAAATCCTAAATTTCCCCTCTCGAGGACTGCTATAAAATTAAAAGATCCAGGTGTGTATCGGATATTCTATACATGGTAAAGTGTCTAGCACGGTGCCCAGCCATCAGAAGTGCTGAATAAGTGAAAGTTTCTTCTCCTATTAATTATTCATGACCTAATTATTACATAAATAGAGGATATTTCTGCAATAAGTGTTGAAACGGTCTCATGTCTCGTCTTAACGTTCAAACACTTGTTTGTATTTTTAAAAATACATAAATGGTCAATTTGCTAGCTCAGGAATGAAAGGAGATTCTAGAAAGGAGTTTCTGCTTTATGAGTAGTAGTTTCCACATTTATATAGAAGGGCCATGCATTAAGTGAAATCCAGCAAGTTAGGGTTTTTTTTTTTTTCCTTTACTTTTCAAATAGAATGAAAACTGATGGAGATAAGATGAACTCTGGGCTCTAAAAGAGCAGTACTTACAGCCCTCTTCCTTGATGTGCTGTGTCATTACGGAGTAGGGGCTGTATGTATTGTATATCAATGGAGATTTTAGCTTAAACGCCAAAGAAGGGCGCCTGGGAAAATCATTGAGCGTGTGCTGTGGGGCCAGTCACTTTTCTCTAAACGGAACTCTGCTTTCCGTGTGTGGTTTCAGAACAGGGTCTCAATTTGTCAGGAGAGGTTTTTATTTCTTTATAACTATATTCAATTAGTAAGTCTCTGAGGGCCACCTTCTAGAATTAACTGCAATAAAGGACCAACAAGCCCCACTAAAGTATAGAGAAGATTCCCCACCAGATTTTTGTTTCTAAACAGAATTGTCAGATCTCAAGAGTGTGTTACCCACAAACAGCAATGATTTGAAGAAATGCTTGATCCTTGGAGCGCTAAGCAGCCTGGCCCCACGAAACTCAGAGTGGCCACATTTTAGACTCTTCTGAGTCTGTCAGGCTGGTGCCACCTGAGGATGTGACTGAGGCTTGGAAATCAGCACCCACCTTTACTGTCCACCCCAACTTCTTCCCACTTCATCTCTGGTAAAGGCCTTCACTAGCCACTTGCTATGGGTTAAATTGTATCCTGCTCAATATCTGTATGTTGAAATTCTAACCACCACTAGCTCAGAATGTGACTGAATTTGGAGATATGGTCTTTAAAGAGGTAATTAAAGTTAAAGAGGTCACTAGGTTGGGCTCTAATCCAATATGACTGGTGTCCTTATAAGAAAAGGAGATCAGGACACAGATACACACAGAGGGAAGGCCATATGAAGACGGGATGAACATGGCCATCCATAAGCCAAGGAGAGAGGCCTCAGGAGAAATCAAACCTGCTGACAACTTGATCTTGGACTTCCAGCCTCCAGAACTGTGAGAAAATAAATTTCTGTTGTTTAAGCCACCCAGTCTGTGGTATTTTATTATGGCAGCCCGAGCAAACTAGTACCCCACTTATTTGTGTTTTAAAAAACATATCTAAAAAACAAATGAAAAAATAAACAAAGACACAAAAAAAGGAACAACAAGAACAACAAACCGTATCCGCATGTAGGGTGTTTCTTAGACCTGCCTCTCCCTGGCTGACGCATGGAAGCGTGGCACGGTGAGTTCAGGTGCAGCTTAGAATAACCATGAGCAGTCATCTCATTCACAACACCTGACTATAGCATCATGCCATTTTGTTTTCATGGTGTGTGTTTGTTCTTTTTTTCCCCACCATGATGTGAAGCCAAGAGGAGAGGCTGGTGGAGAGACTCAGGAGTTGGCATCGGAACACCGGCTCCCAGTTCTGGTTTTGTCCCTTCCCGGCTATAAGACCTTCGAAAATGTACTTAATTTCTCTGAGCTTTAGCTCCTCCCTCTTTGAAACAGGGATAATAATGCCTACTTCACTGGCCATTTTGAGGATTAAGTGGCATGAGGCATGTGGAGTGTCTGAGGTATAGGTAGGAATCTGACAAATATGAGCTGGCGGATGTGGCTCCAGGGATCTCTTTCAGAATCCGATTGTAAATGCAAAATACCATGTTTGTCCCTGTTATGTGTAATCCTCTTGCCTACAGCTGAGATTTCACATCAATTAAGATAATTTTGAATTTTGATTTTGTCATCTGCAATATTACTCTTGCCAGTTTTGCATCTGCTCTTGGTCATCAATAGCATATTGATTCAACCAGGCTGAGGATTTCATTTCACCAGATGCCACGTCAGTCAACAGTCCTAAAGCCTTCTTCTTCTTCATCCTCTTCTTCAGCCTCCAATTCCAAGAGGCTGCTGAATCCTGACGATGTTATTTCTTTGTCATGTCTTGTGTGTGTCCCCCCTCTCCATCCTAACAGGCATGGCCTGGCTTCAGGGCTCTCCTCTGTCACCAGGACCACAGCCTCCTACCCCATTTTCCTCCTCCAGGTCCTGTCGTTTCAATGCATTCTCCTCACCGCCGACAGGGTGAGACAAAAATACCAACAGAAGCCCCCCAGACTGCTGAAGCGTGTTCACTAACTACACTAATCATATCCAATTTCTTCAGATAATCTTAATGCTGGATTTGGCATTTTCTTTTCCCAGTGAACACTCTGAAACACATTAGAACAGGCGAGTTTTAAAACAGGTTGTTTTTGTGTAGTTTTCTCCCAAGTAAATGATAAATTTCTTGCTAGGAAGCTTGTATTTTAGACTTCTCTGTGTTTACCAGCACCCAGACCCACTTAGTGAGTTGGTACCTCATATATGTGTATTGAATGACTTAATGCATGAATGAACAAATGAATATCCTAAATTTGAACTTATTTGTGGCCTCTTAGGACAACGGGGAATCAGGATGTGAAGAAGCAAAGTGGAAAAAGGAAGATGGGAAGAGATCTGGCCTCTTTGTGCTGAGAAAGGAAGGGATACTTCTTGACCTAGCCTGGGATTTCTGCGGAAATCAGAGCCTGAGACCCAGGCTTGGTAGTTAATTGTGAGAAGTGACCCAGGGAAGCAGGAGTGGGGGACTGGGGAGATCAAAAACGAGGAAAAGCAAATACAAGGATGTGTCCTTGAGTTGGTCTCTGCTGTGGCTACTGGGGCCCAGTGCTGCCAGGACCGTCTAAGGGGCCGTATGGTAAGAGTTGCAGGATTGTCTGTCTGCAGAGAGTATTTATCCACCAGCTCCTTCCTGCACAGGGTGGGGTTTTCCCCGAGGGTCAAGGCCATGCATGGATGAGGTCCAGGTGGTTCCCACAATTCTGAGAAGTCAGAGACTTCTGGGAGCAGAAAGCAAGAGATGGGAGGTGTAGATGAAGTGAGGTGCTGCCAGGTTACACCCACCAGAAGTTGGTCATATAGCCCTGGCTGGAGTAAAAGATGAGCTGTGAGTGTGAGGCAGGGCCCAAGGGCTGCCCCGTCATCTGCACTCTTCCAAGCTCCCCTGTTTCTAAGAGATGCCGGCACTTCTCTGCCCCATAACATTCTCCATTTGCAATCATTGACTTATTCATCTGACAACTATCTGACAACCTACGAGGGTTCAATGTTCTGTGTTAGGTACTATGTTAGTCTAAATGGCAAGTCCCAATTCCACTTGCAAATTCACAAAGAATTAGCCCCCTTCCTATCAGATTTATGCACTCTATTGACATGCTGGGTTTTCTCATATTGCTGGTGACAATTTCAGATACTCTAGCCTCCGAAACAGGAATCCTGGGGATGGTCTCCTCAAAAGGAGGAACCTTTTCTTTTATAATTTGTCTTGGATCCCATTTTCACAGTAATCAACAGTGAATTATCAGAGACTCCATCTGCCTGGACCACCAAAGGGAACGCTTGTGCCAGGAGTGTAGAGTATCCAGCCCCACTTCTGGGAAAAGTAATAAACATATTGGTGGGGCTTTTCTTCCTTTGAGGTTGTGCCAGGCCATCCTAATATGGATATCTGTGGCTGTCAGCTTGCCACTGATCAGCACGAACTCCGTGCATCCTCCAGTTCACAGTTTGTGCTCATCCATGTGCCAGAGACAGGGTCTGTTTGTAAAGGATGGGCATCTGGGTTGCAGCCAACCCACCGTTCCAGTGGGCAGGCAGCCTTCATCTTTGGCTGTTGTTGGATCCTGCCTATAAGACCTAGAATTGGCTACTTTTGCTTGCTCACTTAGAGAGCTCTACCGGTCTCTGAACTGGCAAAGGCCACTGCAGGTAGGCATTCAGGATACCAGACCTATGTAGGCAAAACCTGTGGCCCTGGGAGCCCCTGGTTGACAAATCTCCAGACTAACCGGGCATCAAAAAGCATAGGCTACCTGTGCAAAGACGGAGGGTCTGTCTGGCTTCTTTGTCAAAGAGGCCTCCTGCTGCTCTGAGCTGAAGCTGAAAGCTCTTGGCTCCCTCCTGTGCAAGTGCTACAGGTGGGGCCACAGGCAAAGGAGAGATCAGTCTCCAGCCTGAAAATGTTTATTCTGGACATCCTGCTGAGCTAGAAACAAGGGCATGTGGTACTTACAAATAAAGAAATAAGCTCACCAAAAATTTACTGATCTGCTGCCCTCCTCTTTGGGTCCTTATGAATGCCCCCGGTACCTCCCCTCCTCCATCTGCTTCATTTCCCCTGCCTCAGCCCTTCGCTTACAAAACACAAATTCAAAGATTCAATTATCAAGAATTGCAAGAAGGTGACAGTAGAGCACTAAGCCCCAGGTGCAGGGCCCTTCAGAGCGAGGGGCCCTGTGTGCCCGCACTGGTCACACCAGGAGGCCGGCCCTCCTTTTCTCCTACACCTTAGGGTCAGGGGAACCCTCATGAAAATGTGCATCCCTTTAACTGCTAAAAATTTACTGATAACATCTTTGTTACGCAATTCTGAATAAATATTATGCTCCACCTTTTAATTAATTTTCTATTAAAGTCACATGTGTCCAGATCTCAGTAAATTCAACCCAGTTTTGCAGACCACCTGAAAGAAGGCCCCGCCCTTTTTCTTGGTGCTTATGTTAAAGTGCTTGCTTTGCAGTTTCCTTTCAGCCCATCCTTTCCCACACTCTGCCCTTGATGTGATGTTCTGTGAATTCTGTTCCCGCCTTCCTGCCTTCAGCATCGTTGGCCTAAACAAGGACAAGGCAGTCCCTCCGCGTGGGGCAGTGAGAGAAGCCCTGACTCAGAGCCAGACAGGTCCACCTCCTACTAGCAGGGTGGCCTTGAGCTAGTTACTTCATCGCTCCAGTTTCGGCTTTTCATCTGTGAAATGGTGATACTATCTGCCCGCAGGCTTGGAAGGACCACACCAGAACTGTAAGGCCTTGGTGGTGTTCTGTCGTCTGCCTCCCCGTGGTCCTCCTCCATCAGACTTCTCAGATGCCACTTCTTTGAGCCTTCCTAAGCCTCTAACAAGTCCCTCCCGCTTCTTGGGCTGGTGCAGGGCCTCTGCTCAGGTGGCCTGCTGATGCCCTGCACCAGCGGTCCCCTGGAAAGAAAGAGGGGGACGCCCTATGCTGTTTAGTGTAAGGGGGAAGGTGGTAGGGCCAGCAGGGCCTTCCGAGACGAGCCGCCTGCGCTTGCTTTCACGCTCTGCCACCTTCTTGAGCTTCTGCATCTGCACATGGGCATAATAATTCCTACTTCACAAAGCTGTTAGGAAAAGGAAATGAAGCAACTTCTAGTAAGAGACGAGAACCAAGTTTGGCATACAATAGGTACTTAATAAATGTCATCTGCCCTGCTTCCCCATGTAGATTTTGGAGTTCAGCATGTGACTGACTATCCCAGCAGCGAGTATGAAGGCCAGAGGACTGGGTTAAGGGACAGATGACCCCAATTCATCCTTATTTTATGCTTCTGGCAATCTCTTGACTTCTCTGAGCCTTTTTTTTTCATCTTTAATTGAGATTATGAACACTTGCCCTGCCTGCCTCCCAAGGTTAGTTATGTTGAAAATTAAGTGAGATAATGGATGTGAAATTTTATACAAAGATAAAGGGTTATTAACACCAATGCCCAAGGGTTAGGTCACTAACCATCAAACAGAACGCTTAGCTTTTCTCCTCCCCACCACATGTGGATCTTCTGCCTTGCTGGCATTGCGGGTGTGCGCGGAGTGTGTGGGGAGGACAGCCTCTCTGGTCAGTCACATCTGCAGCACCTTGACTTAACCAGCACATGATTGTTTTTCTCATGAGCACAAAGGACTATTATGGAACAGAGAGCTGGCTCGGTGCGGGGTGTGGGTGGGAAGGCAATGCTGTGCAGATGAGAACGCTGCAGGAGATACGTGTGTGCAAGCCACCCAGCCCAGGGCATGGCCGAGGCAGACTTAACACATTAATCATCCGTTGTTACAAGTTATACATTAACACTTTAATTGGTATTCGGCAATTAATACTGAATCAGAATCTGATTTTGAATCTCTACATGATTTCTGTCAAGCAGCCTGACTCCAGCCTGGGTTTATGATGGGACACTCACTTCTTTCAAAGCTTATTCCAGATTTGTGTGTCCCTGTTAAAAAGTTTGTTCTGTGCCTTCCACCCTTTCAGCAGTATCGCAAAGTGGTTAGGAGCCGGGAGCTTTGGAACCAAACTGCCCAGGCCCAAAGTCAGTCTCCTCCATCTACTGGCAGTGTGATCTTCTGAGTTACTTAACTTCTGTGTGCCTCAGTTTCCTCATCTGGAATATGAGGATAATAATACTTATCTCATAGAGTTGCTATGGGATTAAGTGTATTAATATGGAAAGCACTTAGAACAGTGCCTGGCACATAGTAAGTACTCAGGAAATGCCAATTATTGTTACTCTATGATTTATTGTCCCCTTTGTGAAAGTATAAAAGTTAAAGAATAATTAAAGCACATTAAAAGTAAATACACCAGGCAGAGAGATAAATGAACTGTTTACATAAACATGAATTAAGAGAGTCACACTCAAGGAAGAACTGTTCCCTGTTGAGGACAGCAAACATCTGGAAGGAATTAAGTGGAGGAAGAGGGTGGGCGGTGGTGGTGGTGGTGTGAGCTGAGAACAGGCCGTGACTATTGGAAGGAGATAATTCATTTCTGGGGCGGGTAAGTGATTCCGAAAAAGGGAGGCTACTCTGGGCCTACATAGCATGATTGGATGCATGAAGAGTATTTACCCCTCCAAATAATTTCCATTCTGATTAGCCTGGATACCTAGAATGTCTGCATCATGCCTTTCAGCTAAGGCATTGCCTCAAAAAGGCCACTTCTAAAATGCAAATATACTAACATAAAAATAACAAGGTGCCGTTTTATATCTGTGAAATTAACAAAATGAAAATTGTCACACTCGGGGCATTGAGGTTTCACTGAAACTGGCACATTTAAAAATCTTTATTGTACATAGAAATAGGTATAACTTTTTGGCTGAAATTTTTAAGAGTCATAAAAATGTCTCTACCTTTTGGTCTACTAATTTAACTTCTGGAAATTTATTGTTAGGAAAATTTCCAAAAGAAGGAGAGAATTTTCTGTATTTATTTTCCATGATTGAAAAAAATATTCAACAGTAAGAGAATGGGTGGATTACAACACATCCCTTTGGTGGACACTCAGACGGTCATCAAAATTATAATGATAAAAGACAGAGAGAAGGATGGGAAAATGTTTATGAAATAATCACATTAGATAAAAAACAAAACCAGAAATCAAATTATAAAGATTGCGTATGCCTATGGATGAGGCTGGAGAAAGAAAACCAATGTGCTTTGTTAGAGGTTGTGGGATTGTGGAAGAACTTTTTCTTTCTATTATTTGGATTTGTGTTTATATTGGTTGTGCAATGAGCAAACAAAAGACCCAAATGAACTCGCTGGGAAGGGGCAGCTGATGGTCAGCCATCACCATATGGGCAAGTTTCAGTCCAGTTTCCTGGACTGAGAGAAGGGGCCCTAGAGCTGGTAGGTTCTGAGAGGGGGCTGATGGGAAAGACCAGGGGCCTCCAAGGGCACAGGGCACCAGTTGGGCGTGGGGACCACCTGAAGAGAGAAGGAGGGGCTGGCGGGAGCTGGAAGAGAGCGGGAGTAAGGGGAATTGCCTACCTCACCGTGTTCCCTCTGGCAGGCCTGGGCAAACAGAGACTTACATCAGCCCTGTGACTTAAATCAAGTAGGTTGCACCGTTCCTCTCAGTCACTCAATCCCAATTTTAAAATCAGAATTTACAAAACTGGAGTGCTCTTACTACTTCTGATAAGCTGCAGTGTCTCTTTGAACTCCAGGGCCATCATGAGCAGAGACTGACACTAAAATATTAGACTTTCTGTTTTCTAACTGCCCTGTCTCTAATACTAGTCAACCAAGCTGGATCGAATGTTGGACAAACACACTGATTTTAAAATCAAATCCTGGCCTCTGACGGTTTCTTAAACAGAGGATTCCTGTGGTTACATGGGTTGTGACCAGGTCACAGATTCATTTCCCCAGAACCTTTACTTGTATTGACGACTCTTTAGCTGACCTTCCAGAGTAGTGGAGCAGTGGAGTGAACCATTGGACCAGAAGTTGGGAAGCATCCTATTAGGCAGATCATTTATACTTTCCTGGCCTCAGTCTCTTCATCTGTAAACTGGGGGAAATTTTCACCAAAGACTTCATAGACCCAAATCCAATGGTGAAAGTCTGTAAAGCCCAGATAAAGCTCAACAGGGCCCAGTTTGGGCCACAGTAGTGGAAGTCTCATGCTCAGAATGAAGGAGCTGAACCTTCCACCATACTTTGCCCAGTCTGTCCACACCTTGGGAAACCACATTTAGATCAAGCAGCACCCTTTAAGGGGATGTTGACACACTGGAGTATGTGCAGAAGAGGGCAGCTGGGATGGATGGAGGCGGAGAGCATAGTCATGAGAGAATAGATAAAGGAATTGCATATTTTAAGCCAGAAGGGTTGTATGGCAAGGACGTGGTAACTATCTTTGAAAATCTGAAGAGCTGTCTTGTGGAAAAATAGTTCACTAGCTCTATATGACCCCAGAGGGCAGGATCAGTGGATAGAAACTACAGCATGGCAAATTTCAAGTCTGCATAGAATGCAGTTAGAACTAACCGAAGGTGGAGAGGTGGGTATAAGCAGAGGCTGGGTGACCACTGGGCAGTGTGATTTTCTTGGACATTGAAGTGCTGGGTGATGGAGAAGTTGAGGTGGGGCTCTAAGGCCCCATCTAGCCCGATGAGCCTCTGAATCTAATCTGAGATGACTTATCTCCTCCAGCGCGACCCCCATAAATGCCGTGTACTCCCAGAAGCATCACTGAAGGATGGCAGCAGCTGGTTTTCACACGGCCCAAGCACTCTCACAACCTCTCTTCTCCCTTCCCAACTTGAGGTTTTGGAGGAGAGCTGTTCTATCCAAATTTTCTCATTGTTTGAACAAGCTTGTGCCAAGTTCGCTGGCTTTGCCCATTCCAAGATTTCCAAGGCGAATTCCCTCCACAGCTCATCTCCCCCACCTCCTACTCCACCCCACCGCCACTGCTGGTTTGCATTTCTCTAGTGTGCAGAGCAAGGGGGAGATGGCTGTGGACAGTACACAGGAAACAAACAAGCATCCCTAGACATCCCAGTTTGTAGTGTACTCTAGTCACTGCAGTCCACGAGCTTCCAGGAGACAGTGGATGCTAGATCAGAATTATTAAGATGTACATTCCTCCCCTTAGTATTGTGAAATAGCTGCTTATAACCAAGAAAAGGAAACTTTTCCTAGAGTAAAAGGTGGGAAGTCACTGAGATGGGTTGTTGCCTGAGGAGGGAAATAGGGAAATAGAAGAAGGGTTGGAGGAGGCAGAGAAGGGAGGGTATGGATATAAAAGCACCTGCACCTGCACCTGCACAGAGGGGCCATTGCCGCAGCAGGTGAGCAGGCGGGAATGAGACCCGGAACTCAGGAGGCCGGGAAATAAACAGTGTTGCCCAGACCCTGGCTGAGTCTGCTGCTGGCCTAGTTCCTCTGGGCAGTTCTGGAGCAGACGGAGGGGAAGCACCAGGTTCTGGAGCAAGCAACCCTCTGGGTTGGACTCCTGCTCCACCTCTTACTTGCCATGCTACCTTGAGCAACTTTGACAGCTCTGACCCTGAAAGGGGATCACAATGGTACCTGCCTCCACAAGTCGAGAGGATAACAACACACAATATTGTAGGGTGAGCCACATGAAACTGCTGATATCCCACCATTTTCAACATACAAAAATGACAATTTCATATGAATCAACCTCACTCATAAAGGTTAGACAATACAATGGTTTCCAAACGTGTCTGTACCTTAGAATTATCTTGGGCTTTTTAAAAAATTCCAAAGCTCAGGTCACAAGCAGACCAATTCAGTCACAATTTCTACAGATGAGACTCCTCCCCAGGTGATTTTAATGGGCAGACAAGTCGGAGACCGTTGGCTTAGCCCAGTGCTTGGGATCTGTTAAGGCACTCAACCACAGCCACCTCTGCTTTCCCTTCAACTGTCGTTTATTGAGCACCTACTGCATGCCAGGCTCTGGCCGGGCGTGCCTCTTGGGCCCCGGGGCCTCCCCAGCGGCGCTCATCTCTCCCCATCCTCCTCCGCAGTGTCCAGGCCCCGGAGCTCCCCGGACGACCTGAAGGCGCTGACTCGGAACGTGAACCGGCTGAACGAGAGCTTCCGGGACTTGCAGCTGCGGCTGCTGCAGGCTCCGCTGCAGGCCGACCTGACGGAGCAGGTGTGGAAGGTGCAGGACGCGCTGCAGAACCAGTCGGACTCGCTGCTGGCGCTGGCGGGCGCGGTGCAGCGGCTGGAGGGGGCGCTCTGGGGGCTGCAGGCGCAGGCGGCGCAGACAGAGCAGGCGGTGGCCCTGCTGCGCGACAGCACGGGCCAGCAGAGCGACGCGGCGCAGCTGGAGCTCTACCAGCTGCAGGTGGAGAGCAACCGCAGCCAGCTGCTGCTGCGGCGCCACGCCGGCCTGCTCGACGGGCTGGCGCGCAGGGTGGGCGTCCTGGGCGAGGAGCTGGCGGACGTGGGCGGCGCGCTGCGCGGCCTCAACCACAGCCTGTCCTACGACGTGGCCCTCCACAGCACGCGGCTGCAGGACCTGCAGGTGCTGGTGAGCAACGCCAGCGAGGACACGCGCCGCATGCGGCTGGTGCACATGGGCATGGAGCTGCAGCTCAAGCAGGAGCTGGCGGTGCTCAACACCGTCACCGAGGACCTGCGCCTCAAGGACTGGGAGCATTCCATCGCCCTGAGGAACATCTCCCTGGCCAAAGGTACCCCCCGGCCCACCCAAGCCCGCAGGGCCTGCCTGGGAGCTTCCTGCTTAGGCCTGCCTCAGCACACCCCTCCCCAAGGGCCCAGGAATCCCACCACCTCCCCAGGTCCACGTGCCATTGGGAGCCCATACCCTATCTATTACGTCTTGCTCTACAGGACCCTGGAATTTTCTGCTCAAATGGCCTATGCCCACTTCCAAGCCTGCACATGTCTTTCTCTTGGGTAGACCTCCCCACTGCTACCCCTGGCCCCCAGAGAGCACAGTCAGTGTCCACACTCTTAGGCATGAGAATGGCCAAGGGTGGACAGTGTGGAACCAGGCAGTCAGAGCTTCGATGTGCCAGCTGGAGCCTCCAAGAGTCTGAGGCTGGAGGGAAAGCAGGGGTCAGGCTGCAGGCGAGGGAAGGAACAGGGAGATGCTCCTCCAGTGTCAGGGGGTTCCAATGAGTAAGCGACAAGGAGTTGGAGAATTACAAATTTACCTGGACTTCCAGGCTGTTATGAAGCTGCATTCATCCAGGTAGAAAAACATATTTTATTTAACAATTCGTTAGCTTCATTGATAACTTAAATAAAATGGCAAAAATGTGCAGGCCTCCATTTGTACTCTTGCTCTGGGCCCACAAACGTTAGCACCTTGGGAGCCAACTTCTCTTTCTTCCACTGCTGACCAACTGGTCCCTCCCCCCTCCCCCATTCCTTGCTGCTGCTGTCCACCCTGCACATTGCTGTCGGAGGCACCTTTCATGAAATGTACTTTTCCTGCATCACCCCCTCTGCTCAGAACCCACTGTGGCTCCCCAAGGTCTGCTGGATTCATGAAAAAGTCCTTAGCCTGACAGTGGACAATCATAATACCATTTTGAACACCAACTATATCAGGTACTGTGCCAAGTGTATCTCATATGATGCCTTTTAAAAACAAAAATGAGTGTACCAAGATTCAGGAAGCTGCTCACAGTCGCAGACTAGGAGGTGATGGAGCCAGGATCTGGACCCCGGCTTTTCTGGTTCTAGAGCTGGTGTGCTTTCCATCGCATATCTGGCCCCAGCCTATCTTTCCTGCCTTCTCCTCCAACTGTTCCCCATACCAGGGATTGCAAACAGACCTGTCTTCAGGGGCCAGTCAAGCAATGCCAATGAGTAAAGTGACCTCAGTGTTAGGGGAATTGCAGGAGCTATGGCAGGTCCAGCCCATTTCAGCCAGGCTGGAATGTGAGCCTGGCATTAACAAAGTCTTTCCATTTTTCAGGAGAAACTAGAAACATGGAATGTTCTGGAAATTTTTTTTTTTTTTAATTTGTAAACCAATCTAGTTTTTTTTATTATTATTATTGATGTTTTAATGGTTTCTAACATTGTGAAATTTTGGGTTGTACATTTTTGTTTGTCCATCACCATATATATGACTCCCTTCACCCCTTGTGCCCCCCCCCACTGCCCCTGGTAACCACAGTCCAGTTTTCTCTGTCCATGTGTTGGTTTATATTCCACATATGAGTGAGATCATACAATGTTTGTCTTTCTCTTTCTGGCTTATTTCACTTAACATAATACGCTCCAGGCCCATCCATGTTGTTGTAAATGGGACGATTTTGTCTTTTTTTATGGCTGAGTAGTATTCCATTGTATATATATACCACATTTTCTTAATCCAATCGTCAGTCGAGGGACACTTAGGTTGCTTCCACTTCTTGGCTATGGTGAATAATGCTGCAATGAACATAGGGGTGCATAAGCCTCTTTGGATTGTTGATTTCAGGTTCGTTGGATAGATTCCCAGTAGTGGGATGGCTGGATCATAGGGCATCTCTATTTTTAATTCTTTGAGGAATCTCCATACCGTTTTCCATAGAGGCTGCACCAATTTGCATTCCCACCAGCTGTGTATGAGGGTTCCTGTTTCTCCACATCCTCTCCAACATTTGTTGTTTTTTGTCTTGGTGATTATAGACATTCTAACGGGCGTAAGGTGGTATCTTAGTGTTGTTTTGATTTGCATTTCCCTGATGATTAGTGATGTTGAGCATGTTTTCATGTGCCTATTGGCCATCTGTATATCTTCCTTGGAGAAGTGTCTGTTCATTTCCTCTGCCCATTTTTTGATCGGGTTGTTTGTTTTTTTGTTGTTCAATTGTGTGAGTTCTTTATATATTATGGAGATCAACCCCTTGTCAGATGTATGTTTTGCAAATATTCTCTCCCAGCTGGTTGGTTGTCTGTTCATCTTGATTCTGGTTTCATTTGTCTTATAAAAGCTCTTTAATCTGATAAAGTCCCACTTGTTTATTTTTTGTTTAGTTTCCCTAGTCTGGGTAGGCATGTCATCCGAAAAGATTCCTTTAAAACCAATGTCAAATAGTGTGTTGCCTATATTTTCTTCTATGAGTTTTATAGTTTCAGGTCTCACCTTCAGGTCTTTGATCCATTTTGAGTTAATTTTTGTGAATGGCGATAGCACATGGTCCACTTTCATTCTTTTGCATGTGGCTGTCCAGTTTTCCCAAAACCATTTATTGAAGAGACTTTCCTTTCTCCATTGCATGTTCTTAGCACCTTTGTCGAAAATTAGCTGTCCGTATATGTGTGGTTTTATTTCTGGGCTTTCAATTCTGTTCCATTGATCTGTGTGTCTGTTTTTGTACCAGTACCATGCTGTTTTGATTACTATTGCTTTGTAGTATGTTTTGAAGTCAGGGATTGTGATGCCTCCTGCTTTGTTCTTTTTCTTTAGGATTTCTTTAGCTATTCGGGGTCTTTTGTTGCCCTCTAGAAATTTTTAATTGTTTAACTCCTTGGGCCAAATACAACACATCTGTGGGCCATATATGGTCCATAGATGGCCAGTTTGCACGCCCTGCCCTGTGAGGAGCATCCAGTCTAGTGGGGCAGTCTTGTCACTGCCCCAGAGGCACAGCTTGTCTCCCTAATGCCATAGCTTTACGCTAGCTCTTCCTCTTACTGCAGTGCCTCCTTCTTCCTCTTCCTCCCCATCATCTAAATCCTGCTGATCCTTTAGATCTCATGCCAACCCACTTCCTCCAAGAACCCCCCTGGCCTCTCTAGCTCACTGATGTCTCTCTGCTCTGAGCTTCTACATTTATCAGCGTGGAAAGTAGTCATGTTGGGGCCCTCCATTTGCATAGAACTTTCTGGTTCACAGAGTGCTTTCATGTACATTCTTCTGTTTTAAAGTGGGTCCCCACAACAGCTGTGAGAGTGGTGGAAGGCAGGTTTTATAACTGAGGGCAGGGTCAGATTCCTGCAGAAAACAATTGAGCTCCATGAGGAAATACCTGGTTCACTCAAGGCCACACAGCAGGTAATGCTCCAACCCGCTTTAGTAAGGTATAATTCACATGCCCTAAGAGTCACCCATTTAAGTGTGCAATGCAATGACCAGACCAGGACTTTTAACCCAGCACCCAGTGCTCATTCTACCATACCACAGTCCACCCTCCTCTGTTCATCCCTGCATCCCCCAGCACCTAACAGTGCACTCATGTACCCGACTCAATGAATGTTTGTGGAACAACTCTTAAATCTTGAACCTGGGCAATCAGAGGATTGGTTTTCTTGTCCTGGGTCGCTTTGGGTCTCACATCTCAGAGATCAAAGGAGGACAGGAGGTAGAATTTCTTCTTCCAAATCCATGCCCCTAGGATCTTAGCTTTTCCTGTCTTCTCTTTTCCTTGATCTTCCCTGCCCATAGCCGCCTGTTCAGGTACTTACTAATAATAGCAGCTATACCAAATTATGACCTATTATGAGCCAAACATTTTCTCAGCATTAATTCTCTAGACATTAAAGACCGCTAATCCTCACATCCTGCAAAAAGAATTATTGTCTCCATTTTATAGATGAGGAACTTGTGTAACTTTCCTACTGTTTCTTACACAACTGGTAAGTGGCAGAGCCAAGGTCTGACGGTGGGTCTTTCTTGCCCGGAAGCCATGTTCTTGTCCCTGAGCATCCTGCTGTCCAGGGTGGAGAGAGACCAGCTGTAAGCAGTGAAGAGAGACTAGAGTGTGTCCCTTGGATTCCGTTCCTGTATTTGGGGGGTGGTCCCTCCCGGGTGCTCCTGCCTTCCTTCTCTTCCAGTCAAAGGACATCACCATGCTTCCTGCTGGTGTGCCCTCCTGGGCCTCACTGAACATTTCACATCCTGGTTCTTCAATTTCCAATCCACTCTCCTTGGCTCGAACTGAAACTGCTCTGGGTCATTCATATGCCAAGGTTCTTCCAGTGGAATCCTCCAAGTAGTCTTTCTTGGGTTCTTAAACTAAGTTTTGCACTCGGTTCCCTTGAACTGCAAGTTTCATCTCAGTCCTGCCCAGGCCGGCCTTTCCAATCTTCAAGCTTTGCATTCTTGATGGACTGCTGGCTCTTCAGAGGTGAACACTACTCAGCCCCTCTAGCTCCCAGGACCACCACTGCATATATCTGTTAGCTCCCTTTCCCACCCCACTCTCCCATGGTTGCCAGGGACCCAGCTGGTATGATTCAAGGGAATTCTGTTTGGTATATCTGAATGTAATTATCATTCAACATCAATGAGACAAAACTCTACCCTGGCTTTTGGATGAGGGATGGTTTACCAGATTAGCTTCCATGCATTTCTGTACTGCTCTCTGGAGTGGCCTTTCTGCCCTAGCTGTGTCCATTTCCTCTCTCAGTCTTTAAACACACACACACACACACACACACACACACACACACTCACTCACACGTACTCAACACCCCCTGCCCGCCACTCTTTGCCCTTTCCTGGCTCAGAATCCACAAATAGTCAACTATGTATATTTTTCACATATGAGCTTATTTATGTTATTCTTGAGCTTGACCCCAAATGGTTTTCATTCTCTTGCTTTGTTACACAGTTTTCTATGAATTTTGTCTCCAGTTTGTCTTTGTGTACATTCACAGGGTGCTTTCTGTTTTCTGCCTTGGATTTTCAACATTAATCAGCTCTGTTGAAATCTGTCTGTGGCTTTGAAAGAAGCAGGGAACTTAGATGATCAGAGAGAAGAGGGATGCCAGGAGGGGGGAAGGTAACCAGAGAGGGGAGGCACACCAGGAGGGGGGAAGATAACCAGAGAGGGGAGGCGCACCAGGAGGGGGGAAGATAACCAGAGAAGGGAGGCACACCAGGAAGGGGGAAGGTAACCAGAGAGGGGAGACATACGAGGAAGGGGAAAGTGACCAGAGAGGGGAGGCACACCAGGAGGGGGGAAGATAACCAGAGAGGGGAGGCACACCAGGAGGGAGGAAGATAACCAGAGAGGGGAGGCACACCAGGAGGGGGGAAGATAACCAGAGAGCAGAGGTGTACCAGGAGGGGAAAAGGTGAGAGCGGAGGCCTGAAGGCGGGACTCTCCAGCCATATTCAGATGGCTCTGTTTGCTCGATGGATGTTTCATAGCATCTCAACATTAGAGTGATAACAGGTCTCTGAAATCCTCTGGTCCACCCCTCTTGTTTTGTAGCTGAGGACCTGAGGCTCAGAGAGGGGGAATGACTTCCCCCAGTCAAATGCCAAGCCAGTGGCCCAGCTGGGACTAGTTTGCCAAGCAAATTTATCTTTTATTTTATCTTAAATTTTCAAGAAAAAGACACCATCCGGGCGGCCTGTGGCGTAGCGGTTAAGTGTACGCACTCTGCTGCTGGCGGCCCGGGGTTGGGTCCCAGGCGTGCACCAACGCACCGCTTGTCAGGCCATGCTGTGACGGCGTCCCATATAAAGTGCAGGAAGATAGGCACAGATGTTAGCCCAGGGCCAGTCTTCCTCAGCAAAAAGAGGAGGATTGGCATGGATGTTAGCTCAGGTCTAATCTTCCTCACAAAAAAAAAAAAAGAAAGAAAAAACACCATCTAGTAGAGTAGAGAGTCCAGTTCAACAAATGTTTGTAAGGGGATGGCATAATGGAGGGCCCTGGACTCCAGGCTCAAACTCTGGGACTTGGGCCTCTAGTGAACAGGGGTTTGTTGGAGGTGCTGAGCACCTCTGTGAATGGAGCGACCTATAAACAGTGTTTCTACTTGATTTAGGATTGGGAAGCATGGACGGGCGGCGCCCCCTGGGCAGGTTGCATGGCGCTGTGTCATTTCACCTTCTGCATCTCACTGCTGGGAAGGGAGTGGAGAGCCTGCTGTTGAAATCCCCAGTTGCACCCAGCCTCGCCCACCACCCCTTTGCCCTTGAGGCCCGGGGGAAAGCTGGCGGGGACTGCAGCGGGGTTGGGGCAGTCTCTGCTCTTCTGGGCCTGAGTCTCCTCGGCTGCAAAATGGGGCTGACGATTCCTGCCCCGTGCGCACGCTCAGGGTCGTGGCAAGGATGTCTGGAATGAAGGAAGCGAGAACTTGTAGAACTGTAAAGGTAATAGCGCCGAGAATCCAGTGCCCCGGTGACATCAGGGAAATGGAAGGAGAAGAATTAATTGAGCGACTCCACCTCTGTCAGCTGCCCTGGGATTAGCACGGTTCTGGGGGTGGTGTTTACGTTACGATTTTGGTCAATCTTGCTGGCTTCAGGCCCGTTTGGTCAGCTGTCATGGTAATTTGTTCTTGGCAGGTCACTGTCCAGATTCCAGCACACGTGAGTCCCCCACCCCATCACTCGTTCCAGGATCCGGGAAGGGAGAACGGATTGCTTTCCCCTCTCTGTTGGCTGGTCCCCAGAAGAATCCTGGTGTTTCTCCCAAGTGCTCAGTCACATCTCCTTCGTTCTGTTCTGGAGATGCTTCCAGCTGGAGCAGCTCATGGGCAGCCTGGGCGAGGGCAGATCTGCACTGGGGGCAGCGTGGGGGGACTGGGCTAGACTGGTGGACAGGCACTGGGAGGGGACCTGGGCACAGGGCCAGAAGGTTCTCTCCCTCCTCCTCTCACCCCCACGCCCCCTGTAGGAGGCGGGCAGGAAAGAGAAGCTGGCACACTGGACTGGAAGCACAGTGCAGGGGGCTCTGGGGCTGTTTCCGTGACTGAGGAGAAATATACCCTTTGCCTCCTTTCTCAGCCCGCCTCCGTGCTCTGGCCTGCTCCATGATACACAAGATGAGAAAGCGACAGTGTAAAAAGTTGAGAAGTTAAAAAGCTCATCCAGGTACCACTGGGACCCCTGATACCGTAACGACTGCCCAGAAGTCATTCTTTGAGTCTCTACTGTGTGCCAGGTGCAGTGTGAGGCACAGGGCCACAGAGGGTGGGGCTCCAGCCCTACAGATAGGCCTGTCCTCCTTGGGGACCACAGTCCGAGGTAAGTGATGCTGCCCAGCAAGTGGGTCAGGTGGCCTGACCAGGCTCAGAGGTGCTCCCTTGAGGGATTTGTGCACCGCGATGTCTGAGGCTCCTTCCAGCTCTGAGACTTGGGGCTCTGTCCTGGTGCCCTAAGAGATCAGAAGGGTGTGCATGAAAGTGAGCTTCAGGGTTAAGAGGGACGGGACTCTTAGAAAGAGAAGGATTTGTCTAGTGTTTGGGGACGCTATGAGGAGAACGTTTCTGCTGAGATGGAAAAGAGCTTGTATCCGGAAGCATCTGGCTGTAAGTTTGCAAAGAAGGAGTCAGGTTGGGAACTGTGGGCAGGGATCTCTGACAGAGGGGGCTGTGGCCCATGGTGCTGGGAGGGGCCTCTGAGGACTCTGAGTTCATTTGATTCTGACGAGATTAATCGGACAGCAATGCGCACAATGGGTTGGAGAGAGAGACAGAAGACAAGGAGGTCTTTAAAAAGGCTGGGAGTGAGCCCATGAGGCCTCTGATGAGCATGGTGGCAGTGATATGACACAAGAATCACCTCGATGACAAGCCTTGACCAGTAATGGGGGAAGGAGCAGAGGGAAAGCAAGCTTGAGAGCTTTGGCCTGGATTCTTGAGAAAATGATAAAAAGTCAGACCTCAAGTGTGCGTTACCCACGGGCAGCACTGCTTTGAAGAAGCCCCTGCTCCGCAGAGCTCCAGGCAGCCTGGCCCCACGAGACACATTTTAGGCTCCCCTGCGTCTCCTGGGCCAGTGCCACCTAAGGACGTGACTCAGGTTTGGAAGTCAGCGCCCACCTTTACTGTCCACCCCTGCTTCTTCCCAGTTAATCTCTGTTAAAGCCCCTCACTAACCACTTACTTGTGTCTTAAAAACTCTATCCGCATGGAGGATGCTTTTCAGACGCGACTCCCCGGAAACGACTCAGCCAAGCTTGGCAGGATGGCTCCAGGTGCGGCTTAGAAGAACCATACGCAGTCATCTTAGGATAGTTCTGATGAAGCATTATGAATAGTGGCGTGTAGATGGTCGGGGATGGCCTTGCCACTCAGAGGTTACCAAGCCCCTTTATACTCACTATGTCATTTAGTCCGCTTACTTATCGCTACAAAGTCCTGAGAAAGGAATTTTTGCTTAGACTTTATAGAACCCAAGATGCTCCATATCTATACTCAGCTCCCACCTTCCAAATGATCTCCGTCATACTGACGCCCCACCTTCAGGGTCATTCCACTGGGCAGCATCCTCCCTCTACGAGAATTACTCCTGGGAATATGCTTACATCGAGTCACACCCGCATCAGAGCAAATAGTGTGGAGTGTGTGGTCCATTGCATCTTTGACCTGCTCAATTCCTGGAGAGCTGGGCTCCACGTGGGGAGGGGAGCAGGGGGACAGAGAAGAGTGAAAAGGGGTGGGGTGGGGGGCCTGCCTGGTGGCGCAGCGGTTAAATGCGCATGCTCCGCTTTGGTGGCCCGGGGTTCTCAGGTTCGGATCCCAGGCGCGCACCGACGCACTGCCCGTCAAGCCACGCTGTGGCGGTGTCCCATATAAAGTAGAGGAAGGTAGGCACAGATGTTAGCCCAGGGCCGATCTTCCTCAGCAAACAAAAAGAGGAGGATTGGCATCGGATGTTGGCTCAGGGCTGATCTTCCTCACAAAAAACAAAAAGAAGAGAAAAGGGGTGGGGTGTACTGGGGGCAGCGGGAGGGAGGTGCAGCCCAGTGACAGCTCATGGAGTACAGAGATCCAGGCACTTCTCTGTTCCCTTTTGGCCTGCCTAGAGATTGCTGGAATGGGATTGTGAAGCTCATTTGCTTCTTCACTATGTCTTTCCTTTGCTGTATAATCTTCTGCATGTTCCAGACAGGTTCTGTGTCTCAATCTGGGATCATCTGCAAACTGGGATCAATATGGCCAGTCTTACTTTGCTTTTCTTCATAGAAAAGTGGCAGATGGCTACAAAACCCAGTCCTCCTTGAATGATTTGTGTATCTTGTGCATTTTTAAATTGTTAAATACTTTTTCCCTGTCCATGTGCCATTGAATTGTTAAACAGCTGCCAGCTTTGGTTAGGGTCTGAGAACAGTGCCAACTTCTCGAATGTATCAGTACCTCTCAGTCTTGGCTGCCTGGTTGTTTTGTATGTATTAACACCCTCTGACCTCATATACTCTTTCACTCATCAAATATTTATTGTGCAAGACATTACTCCTATGCTATGAGTATACGTATTTTGGTTTCCTAGGGCTGTCATAACAAAGTACCACAAGCTTGGTGGCTTAACATGACAGAAACTTATTCTCTCACAGTTCTGGAGGCTGGAAGTCTGAAATCAAGGTGTCCACGGGGCCATACTCACTCTGTAGGTTCTAGGGCAAGATCCTTCTTGGCGTCTTCCTAACTTCTGATGTTGCCAGCAATCCTTGCGTTCCTTGGCTTGTAGACACATCACTCCAGTCTCTGCCTTCATCATTACATGGCGCTCTCCGAGTGTCTGTCTGTACTTTCTCTCCTTATGAGGACACCAGTCATTGGGTTAGGGCACACCCTACTCCAGTATGACGTCATCTTAACTAATTACATCTGCAAAGACTATTTCCAGATAACGTCATATTCTGAGGTTCCAGGTGGACATGAACTTTGAGGGGCATGAACACCCTTCAACCCAGTACAACATGATTTTGGGGTTTTCCTTGGTCCTCTGTTTCTCTCACAAAGCAGCAAGAGTAAGAAGCTTAGAGTCTGGATCTTCACAGCTGGCACAGGGACGTCAAGGATGTAGTCCTGGCTCAGGGAGCTGGCAATTTTGTTAGGAAAAAGAGAACACATATACCTTTGCCTACAGGATGAGGGGCAGTGAGCAGCCTGGGGTGGGGGCAGGGCAGGTAGCCGTAGGAGATTGACAGGGAGGTCCCCTTTCTGGCCAGCCTGGGCACAGCAGGCTGCAGTGGCAGAAAGGTTCCATTGTGTTCTGGGAATGGCGAGATGTCGAGCATGATGAGTAAGGCAGAGTGGACGGGGAACAGACAGACCTGAGTTGGAACCACGGCTCCTTCACTCCCTAGCTGGCTGTGTGGCCTCAGACAAGTAACTTCAGTGCTCAGCGTTGTTGCAGGGACCAAATCCAATCACATGCGCTAGAATCCCTGCCACGCTGGCTGGAGCCTCACCCTGGACGGAAGCCCCGCTCAGGAAGGAAGTCCCGCTCTGGAGCAATTAGAAACCCCTTCTTCCATCCAGGTGCTTAAGCCAGAAATCGGAACACAAGCCTGGCTGCCTCCCCCGCCTTCATCCACGTTTAGCCGAGGTCTGTCTCTTCTACTTCCAAACAGCCACTCACATCCCTCCCGGCGGCCACTTCCCTGATTCAGGGCTCCACTGTCTCTCACCTGGGGGGCAGCCTCCTCAGTGGCTTCCCTGCCTCTGCTTTCCCTCTGTTCCAATCCATTTTCCAACACCGCAGCCTGAGAGGTCTTCCTGTGTGCAGATCTGATCACTCTCTTCTGTCAGGTCCCTCCTGTGGCTTCTGGTGCCCTCAGGGTCAAGTCCAACACTTAGGCCCGCCCTTCAAAACCCTCTACGCTATCTTCTCCTATCTTCTCCTCTCATGTTCCTGTCTGCCAGCTTCTAATCCATCGCAGCTCACACATCTCGTGCTTATCTTCGAGCTCTTACAGGGATTCTTCCCTCTGCCGGAATGCGCCCCTTCCACTCTGTCTTAATTGGGGCTGCTAAAACAAAATACCACAGACTGGCGGACTTAAACAGCAGACATTTCTTTCTCACAGTTCTGGAGGCTGGAAGTCTGAGATCAGGGCACTGGCATGGTTGCATTCTCGTGAGGACCCTCTTTCCGGCTTGCGGATGGCGACTTCTCAGTGTGTCCTCCTCACACAGCAGAGAAAGCACACCCGCCAGTGCCAGGGAGGGAGGGAGCGAGAGCGCCCTCTGGTGTCTCTTCTTATAAGGGCAGTAATCCTATCGTGGGGCCTCCACCCTGATGACCTCACCTAAACCTAAACCCAAAGGCCCCACCTCCTAATACCATCACATTGAGGGTTAGGGCTTTAACATATGCATTTGGGGGGACACAGATGTTCGGTCCATAACATACTCCCACTCCTCCCTTAGGCACCTTGTGTTCCTCCTTGAGATTTCACTTTGGATGTTACTTCTTCCAGGAAGCTTTTCCTGATTCCCCGCGCAGGCGCGCGCACGCACACACGCCAGACTGGGCTAGGTGGAGCCCTGTGTGCTTTCAAAACATGATGCTGACCCTTCCTCTCTTCAGGAGGGAGTTTTTGTTTCTTCTGCAGGTGGCCCATTCCAGAAAGCTGCCCTCTAACCTCGGTGCTGTTTGTAACCCTTTCAGGACCACCGGGCCCCAAAGGTGATGCAGGGGATAGAGGGAAGGAAGGCGAGCCTGGGATCCCTGGATTACCTGGACTTCGAGGTAATGGGGAGGCCCCCGGGAGCCACCTGGGCATACCCGGACAGGGAGGGCCCCCAATGCATCCCTCACCCTCGACTTTCTCAGTGCTGTTGGTGATGGGGCTCCCTGGGAGAGGACCCAACCAACTTGGCTTCAACTACCCTGTCCTGTGAAGAGACCGACGGGTTGTTGGTGTAACAACAGGATGGAGCAAATGCCTTTTCTTAGAAAGGAGCAGAATCTGAAGGAAAAGAATGCATGAGAGGCTCACAGCTCCCTGAAGCCACTTCCCACCCCAGAGTCAGGGACCATGTGACCAGGGCCTTCAGAAGAAAGGTTCTGTGATCCAGACCAACCCTTTAAATATGCTTGCCCCCCTCAATGTTTCCTGATTCATCAGGCGTCTGATGCCCCCACCTCCTCAGTGAACACCTGCCCCTCGCCTTACCTCCCCATCCTGCTATACACACTAGCAACAGCCCCAAAGATCCAGTGGCTGGTGGGGAGGTGTTTTGCCACACGCCCAGTTGGGTCAGCAATGCAGGATAGGTTGCGGAGAGACTGAAGAAAAGATGCGGAGATGGTGAACGAGACATCTGGGTTTATTGGGAGTTACTAACAGGGAATGTCCTGTGGCGGCCGGCTGGACAGAAGTGTGCACCTGCTCCTGCCCCCTGCGAGAAACTTGCTTAAGTAGGCAGAGGAACAAAGGCTGTGTGCTTGCCAAGGGGGACTGTCCCTGTATGACCTGCATCCCAAGGACCAGAGCTCCCCCGGAGGGCTCCGTGTTCCCTCAGACTGCAGCTATGCCATGAGAAACAGCTGGGCTGGCTGAGCCCAGGCCTGTTATGATGGGTTCCAGTACATAGCCCAGACAGGGGGCTTCAAGGACATGTGGCTCTTCAAGGGCATGCAGGCCAGTGCCCCTACAGGAGGGTACTTTTTGGCCTTCTGCAAAGAATATGTTCTTCTTAGACTCATCTTAGTAGTTCCTATTCCATTACTTTATCAAACTTCGCATCCCAGTGTGTCCATTCCTGAGCCTCTGCTATGAGCAACATTTTTCTAGGAGGGTATGAAGTCTTCTAAGAAAAGGAAAAGTTTATCAGGAGAAAGGTGTCTGCTTATTTATGTCAGGAATTATACCATTCCCTTCCTAAATCTCTAAGGAGACCGCACACAGGAGAGCAGGCAGAGGGCAGCAGAGGCAGAGCCCCAGCCTGGCGTCCACTCCTGCCTCCCCCTCTCAGGGGGGCTCCATAAACTCAGAAGTGAGGATGCCCCGGGGCTTGCAGTGCTGTGGAAACCCTTTTTCTGCGTCAGTAAATTATAAGATGAGGAGCCCTGGCCATATCCTGCACTAGATGCAGAATTCTGTGGCCATAGGGCTGTTGGGCTCCAGGAACATGTGTTAGAAAGGAAAAAAAGAAATTAAGCCCTTCTCTGAGGTCCTGCCACCCCCTTGGGGTCACCCATCCTCTTCCAGCCATTTGATGTTAGCTTAGGAGGAATAATTACTGGGAGACAGGTTTCTCCATCATAGAAAAAGCCCAGAGAAAACAATTAACATTCAAAGCAGGAAAGAACAATTAATTGGTTAATTAAGGGTGCTCTGCTTTGCAGAGAGAACTATGGGCTTAGGTCAGGCCTCAGGGAGCTCAGGGCTCTCACTGGGGGAAAGCGTTTGCTGACTCTGGCTCTCCATGGTGAAATGCAGGTGGTGGCCGTGGGGCCTTGTGGCCAGGAGCCCTGGGGCCTCGTCCAGTATCAGGCCATCCGTCCCATTTACTGGCCTTGCTGACTTTCTCCCTCCTCCTCAGCCTACGATCCTCTTCTCTATACTTCCCTGTATTTACAACAAGGAAGGGACCTTTCCATTTGTTTCTTAAATAGGATGGGGAGCTATTTCATCTTCCTCCTACCCCAAGTACCAGTAAGCATGAGATGAAGCCGACTGACCATGAGCTTTTAGTTCAGAAAGACCAGGACTCAGATCCTGCCTCCAACGCTCTCTGCTGTGTGACCATGGGCAGGTTACTTAACCTCTCTGGGCCTCAGTTTCCTCATTTGTAATACAGGTGAAATAATACTTACCTCAGTTTATTGTGAGGGTTAAATAAGATACCTTATGAAAAGCATCCAGAACAGTGCCTGGCACATAGAAAATGTTCAAAAAAATGTTTGCCAAATCTAAATCTCCGGTATAGCTAGAGTAAAGGGGCATCTCCCAAATGGAGTTGGCACCACCACCATCATTCACAATAGAATTGGCTCTTTCAGGGGGAGGGGTCCAGCCTAACTGGAGAGAAGGTGCTGATGGGGAAGGCTTGTGCTGGCTTTATAGACACTGCTTTTGCAGCATCTTTAAATTAACTGAGAGGCATCAGGAAGCAGAGGCAGTAGGAGGATGCACGGTTGAGGTCGATGGCTGAGCCAGACGGTGACCTCCAGGGCCCTTCCAATTCTGAGTCTGAGGCTCCACAACCTGTCTCTGGTCTCCACAGGTCTGCCGGGGGAGAGAGGAATCCCAGGAGTGCCAGGCCCCAAGGGCGATGATGGGAAGCTGGGTGCCACAGGACCGATGGGCATGCGTGGGTTCAAAGGTAACAAGGAATCTCGGAGCACCCTTGCTCACTGCTAGCCCCGGGGCACCAGCATGGCAGTGAAGTGGGTGGACCGAGTTCGAATTCTGGCTCTGCTCCTGACCTGCTGAGTGACCTTGAGCAAGTCACTTAATCTCGTTAAACATCAGTTTCTTTATCCAAAAACTAGAAATCCTCATGATACCTTATTTCACAGGGCTGTCGTGAGGATGAAATGGGACCTATGTGTGTCAAAATACTTTGTAAGCTCTAAAGTGCTGTAGAAATGCAAGGGAGCGTTACTACTGGTTGCAGCTTGGTGATGTGACCATAGGAAGCCATGCCAGGAGAGGAGGCCCGCAGGAGACACAGGCTGCAGCCGTGGGACAGCCGCCTCCTCTCCAGTACTGCCAGAGTCCCAACAGTCCGTCATACTCTTTTTATTCCCCAAATATTTAAAACTTGAATCAGTTCTCAGATTTACATTGCCAATAGTGTTTCTTCTGACTTTTCCCTTCCTATTGATGGTCACCTTGTTCGTTTTTAGCGGAGCCCACTTATTGTCAGTCTCTGTCTTGTCCACATTCCTTTCAAGTGTCCAGACCTCCTATCATCGTTGCAGAAGAAGATGAGGAAATCTGACGCTCTTTCCCCAGGCTCCGCCTTCTCACTTCTTCACTTGATGAAGACTAAGAAAAAAGCAGTTAATCATTCCCATCCCATGTGTAGGATGGTCTCTTAAACATGGATCACTGGGAACTTTTGTTCTGCTTTCTGGTTGGTGATTAAACAGGCTGAGGTTTTCTTTCCTTTTATGATCCACATTTTTAACAACTGATTTTAAAATAGATTACAAAAGCAGCACATGCTTGTTGAAAAAATTTAATGATACAGAAAAGTATAAAGGGTAAAGTAAAAAGTAAGTCCCCTCCCTCTTGGTCCCTTAAGCTCTTGCTCTTTAGCATAACTACTGTAAATGCTTTGGAGCACATCCTGCCAGACCTTTTTCTAAGCACATTCATATTTACATATATGGTTGCCTTTGTTTTTTTCAAAACTTGGATCACACTTGTCATCCTCCTCTGGAACTTGCTGGCTTGCTTCTTTCACCAGGCAATCCACCACAGGCTTGTGATTGGCAGATATCTTTCTGGAGTTACTTGGAATAGAATTCGCTGATCATTTTAACGCTCCTTTGAGTGGTGTCAGGACCTTCTACTTCTTTGTAGAGTGAGAAGCTCGCTGGGAAAAGAGCTCTGTTCTCTTAACTGTATCCTGGGAAGGAAATTCCACAATTCCCTGGAAACTCTCCATCATGTTTTATAGCCTCCCTCACTGGTAAATCTGCCTGACATATAACCTAGGTCTCTCGCTCTGTAGCTGAAGACCCCCCCTCCTTTTCTCCCCGATGCTTATTAGAGAGACTTGGATGTGGACTTCTAAAACCTTGACCGTGTCATGGGACTCTCTTCGCTTTGTCTTCTTCCTGCTGAATCCCATGTACTCCTTAGTCTGCACTGCTCTTCTACACCTCAATTAGGAGGGAACGAGACTTTGCAGCTGGGCCCCCCCCTCCTCCCAGGGGACCAGAACACGCAGCACAATTGGCTCAAGCTCTTATCTTCCCTGCCACGCCCTCCAGTGCTGCTGGCTCCTGCCTGAGGGTTAATAAATCTCAGGCAGATGATGCTTTGTTCACGATTAGGATTCATTTCCATTTCTAATGCTGTTTCCTCCTCTGTTTCAGGTGACCGAGGCCCAAAAGGAGAGAAAGGAGAGAAAGGAGACAGAGCGGGGGCTGCCAGTAAGCAAATTCTGTTGGGGTCCCTGGATTCTGTGTCAGCACAGGTGTAGCTGTCGCCCCACAAGTTTGCCCCACGAGTTTGGGGGTCCGGAGGCTGGAGCCACGGGTGGGGGCTCCAGTGGCTAAGGAGCCCTCTACCTGCTTCCAGGCTCTGCTGGTCCAGGAAGAGATAATTATACTCCAGGGACACAGGCCACATTTCCAGACCTGGTGTAAATCCAGCAGTTGTGTGGAAGGATCTGGAGGCAGGCTGCCCAGGCTCCCTCCCAGCTGCTTCAGCCGCTAGCTGTGTAATCTCTGTGCCTCAGTTTCACATCTATAGAACGGAGTCCTTACCTCACAGGGTCGTTGTGCAAATTAAGTGAGTTAATCCATGTAAAGTGCTTGTTACAGTGGGCTGGACACATGGGTAGGACTCAGTAAGTATTATTATTATTCTATGTAATATACCAATTCAGACATACTTCCTAAAATCTTCAGAGATGCTTGCCAAAATTCAGTTACTGACTTCATTAAAATGCATGACTTCCCTGGGTACTTATGTGGGAAGAGTTATAGAGGCAAACAGAATCCCTTTTGTTTTCCTCCTTTGCCACTAACTGAGCAGCGATGCTGGAGATCTCATTATTTGGCAGAGCACCAAGTCTAGGGATGGGCATCTTTCTAAGGAGAGTCCTTCCTAAAATGTTTACAAGGGAAGCCAGCTTATCTAGTTATGACACTCTTTTCTAGGTTTTGTTTCCCCCTCAAAGGGCTACATGTAGAACATTGGAGAGATTGCCAGAAAAGAATGAGTCTCCTGGCCAAGTTTCAATGAATAGTCTCCTAGCCAAGTTTTAAAAAAATACTATCATGTAGTATTTGTCGGGATCTGAGATGCTGCCGTCCTGTGTGAAGGCATCAGCAGCTTGTCCTCTTCTAGGGCATCTGTGCTCTAGTCTTGGCTCTCTGGGAAGACTGGGCCTGGGGAAGGAGTGCCTGCCCCCAGGTTCTGCTGTAGACTCTTGGGGGTAGACAGACACCACTGCAGAGTCACACCTTGGACCCAGATGGAGGGTTTCCCTAAGGCTGATCTTTGGTTTCAGTAGGTGCTTAAAATGGCACTTCCGTCCGAGTCACGCAGGACCAGAAGGAGACCTGGCTCCCGAATGGTGCCCTTTCCCAAGGTGCCCTGAAACTTTACCTTGCCTCCTCCTTCCTCTGCCATTCCCTTTCCCGGGGCAGTGATTAAGGATCAACCAGGAAAATGTACATGACAGCACTTTGTCACTCTAAAGTCATGAACATACCTGAGGATGAGGCATGCCTAGGCTTTCCCTGGGCTCCACACACCCACCTTACCTCAGATGCTGTAATCCCCAAGGCAATATGTATGCTTCACAGTCTGTCTAGCATTATCTGGAGTTCCTTTCAAGGGCAGCCAAGGGCTTTACCGGGAGTGTCCTAGCTAGATGAGATCTGGTGGACCCTGCAGGAGCCAAAAGGAGAGTTTTGATGGCAAAGGAAGGGAGTCTGGATATTATCTATGACAGCTGTGACAGATCTGAGTCACATTTATCTAATGGGTTGGGTACCATACTTTGTCTTTGGGGTGCTGGCTTCTCCTGCTCTGTTTGTTGACTAGTTTCTGACGGAAGGCTGCCAAGGTAGCTAAGAAGGACCGTGGCATTTAGCCATGTGAAATAACTAACTCCTGATGGGGTGGCAGGGAGGGAGGAACTGTGGGAAGATGACCTTTGAGAGGGAGATCAGAATGCTGCCCAAATACCAGAGGGGCTCTTGTCAGGAGCTTTTTGGCAACTGTTCTTCAGCCAACTGGAGAGGAGAGAGGTCTGCACTGCTGAGCCTGGGGAGAGATGGTGGTTGTCAGTCACCATTAATCCCAAGGAGGCTTTTGTCACTGTTTCCCTAGCTTCCCCGTGCCTGGTTTGGTCTCTGAGGCTGGGAGCACAGTTTGGGGGGTGGGTGGGCTCTGAGCCATGGTGGTGTGGGGCTCCCCCAGGCATGGGTGGGGAGCCTGCAGGAAGGGCATCTAAGCCACTTGGCCCTGGAGTTTATTGACTGCCCTGCCAGAGGCTGATGTCAGCTCTGGACAGCTCCTCCTCAGGGACTACCCATATTCTTTCCTGCCCTGAAGAGGCTACACCCTCACTGGAGCCCAGAACTCAGACAACAGCTCTTTCACAAAGCTCTAAGCTTTTCCTTCCTGTCCCCTGACAAGACCCAAAAATGTCACCATTGGTGATGCACCTGGAAAGTGAGGTGGCTCAGCAGAAGACAGCTCCATTGACGGGAGGCTTTACATGGCATGTGGAGGAACATGGGAGACATGTGCGTCTTGTAGGAAATTGTAGGAAACAAAACTAGATGGCCATCCATCCATGTCCCCACTTTCAGAGGCCTGGAGTGGAGAGCTGACTCTCCTAAGGCAAGCGCAGAGGTAGAACTGAAAACCTACACCTCTGACTTTTCTAATTCTGGAATGAGAGCTTAGGCCCCTGGTCCTGAAGAGTAGGGTTGGGCTCCTTAAAACTTCTAGTGATTCCCTCACCTGGAGAGACAGATTTAAAGGCCTTAGGCTGCTGGGGGACCATTGACGCAGCTCAGGGCTGAGATCTATGCCTTCCCACGGCCTCCATCCCCCGGCCTGCCTCTGACCATGCCAAACCCGCACTATATTCAGCCTCCCGGGTAGGTTTCCAAGGAACTCCAGTCCCAGAGGCATTAACTGGATCCCTGGGACTGAGACTCTGAGGAGGGAGCCAAGGATCATCTTTCAGAAAAGTGCGGAAATTCTGACAAACCCTGAGTGCCCGCTTCTGGGGGTTCTTAGTCATCCCCTGGGTCCAGGGCAGCCCCACTGTAAGATCTAATGGATGGAACAAGGAGTTCTCAGCACCAGAGCTCTACCCTCCTTCAAAAAGGACTACTGTGGGGGAGGCACACTCCGCTAACCCAGCTTGTGCCTGAGGCCATGGACCCCTTACCAAACGCCTCTCACCTGCAGCAGCAAAGGCCTCAAGTTCCAGCAGGTGAGGATGTTACTACGTTAAATGAACTGATGAGATAAACAAGCTAGATACCCCTTAGGTCAGAATCAGAAACTGGGGGTTTTCCTTTGAAGAGGGCATTACAGAGAAGACTTCTCAGGACCCCTGTTGTAAGTAAGTATTAAAATATTTTTCAGAACAAGACCTTGAATTGTTTACCAATGTTTTGGTCTGGAGTCATAGGATTTTAGAGTTGGATGGGGTTTCAGATCAACTCCTCTCCCACTCCCAACCCATCCCACCAGTTCACTGAATAGAGAGATGGAGAGAATCCCCACAGTCCCCTGGCTGGGTCATGGCCAAATTGGGTCTAGAATCCAGATCTCCTGATTTCTGCTTGAGGAGAAGTTTTTTTTTTTTTTTTGAGACAAGAGTGATATCAGTCTGATATCAAAAATCATAAGGTGATAAACATTCTGTTAGATGTTTAGCTTTTGGGAGTTTGGCCAGGAAAAAAAAATTACATATACACATCTCAAGACAGAAAGACATTTGTTTTAACCTCGTATATGGTCCATTTGTAAGAAAAACAAATAATATTTTTGCAGTTAGGGGATGGGTAAAGGATCCAGTTTTGTTTAAGTCCCACACCATGAATTTAAAGCAGGATATAAGTTCAGATTGTTTAAAAACTTTTTCTCAATTTGGTTTCACATGGAAAAAAATATGCAGAGCGACCCAGGGGTAAATTCTAAGCCAGTGCTTGTCGTTATCAGCGGCAACTCAGAAAACTTGAAAAATGTTGAACACCTTGTGTGTGTTTTCAATACTCAGGGAAGTAAGTTTGTGTGTGGGGGGTGGGCACCCCCGTGTACAAATATAAGGTCAAAATAAATTATCAGGATGGTGGTTTCTAGGTAGTTTTTTTCCATAGCTGCTGAGATGTTTCTATCTGTTTTTGAATGAGGGATGCAGAGAGATCTTTGAAGTCCGTGAATTAATTCCCTTCCTCCCCTCCCTGTCCCTCCAGCTGACTGCCCCAGTGCCCAAGGGAACCTGGTGAGGATAATGTAGCAGCAGATGGTAGCATGCTTTCAGGCGTGGAGAGGCAGAGCTCCTGAGCCTTTTTATACCATTATATTTCTGTATTTATGGAATCACATACACATCCTTAATTTCTGATACAACTTTACTACCCCAGCAACAACACGATTTAAAAGTAAACCACACTTCAAAGAAAAATTAACCACTCACATAATACAAACAAACTTGTACCTGGTACTTTGAGGAGGCAAGTTTCTGTGCACATTATTTCACTTAATTCTCATAGTCATATTCAGGAGGCGTGATTACGTCCATGTTAGAGAGGTGAATGAGGCTGCCCAAGACCACCAGAGTTCATAAGGGCAGAGCCGGGACACACATCAGGTCTGTCTGGCCTGGAGCCCACTCTCGTCCTGCTGGTGCCATCTTGGATTATCTTTTATTCTCTCTGGCCTTTGACAGCGTGGGGTCCTCATGGGCTACTCTGTCTTAGTGGTTTAGTGCGAAGGTACCGATTTCCTTCTTAGCAATTCTCAGTTACTTTTCAGGTGCTCTTCCCTGTCTCAGAGTTCGCTCTTACTTTCCCCAAGCCTTGGCTGCTTTACCTGTGTCTGTGGCTCTGAGATAGGCCAGGGCAGAGTTCTCGCATGGGAGGCTCTGTGAAGGCCAGCGAAGCCCTTCCCACCTTGCTTGTTCTTCCTGTTCTTTGTGTTTGTGTAAACTGAGCACAATAGCTTTACTGAGCTACTGCCTGCAGAAGCACCCAGCACGTATCTGGCAGCGTTCCTTCACTCACATGCTTGTTCAGTTTGCGCATTCATTCATTCCTTCTCTATATGCTTATATAGTGAGTGCTCGGCAGATACAGACACCAAAGGAGGCGTGGAAATGTGTTTTTCAGATGCTTCCACCCCTCAGTTTATGTCTAGTAACTGAAAATACACTGGGACACAAAATGCAATCAGGAAAATTGTCCTGTGGCAAACTCTGCTGAAGCAGACGGGAGACACCAGAGAGAAAGAAATGAGGGCAGGGACATGGTAAAGGAGGTGATGCCGGGAACCAGATAGAAACCGAGCAGGGACAGCAGAGACAGCAAAGGCCTGAAGCCCAGGAATCAGAAAACAGGGCTGGCATGGGGCTGGCTTTGGAAAGGAGCAGAGGTGAGAGAGATGGAGGCGGGACCCTCGAGAAGGGAGGAACTGGCCTCCCTCCTTTCCATCAACAAGAAAAGATAGGTGTGTGGAAGGAAAACATTCAGGGAAGAGATCATTGGTTTATAGTAATCACTTATTTAGCAAACATTCATTTAGCTTTCGCTATATATCAGGCACTGGCTGAGGGCTGGGGAACAGTGATGAGTGAGGCTTGCCCTTGCCTTGAGCAGCTCCTGGTCTAGCAGGTGAGAAAGACATGTCAACAATCACAGTGGAGTGTGGCGAGGGCTATAGTAGACATAGGTACAAAGGCTAATTTTGCCTTCTGTTGTGGGGGTCAGTCGGTGATGAATCTTTGACCCAAGTCTTGAAGGGCAGGTTGGTGTCCAACAGGTAGATGTGGAAGGCAAAGATATTCTAGGTAAAGAGAAGCATGCATCAAACAGTAGAGCACTGTCAGATAAACCCCAATAGTTGGGCATGGCAAGGGTTTGGAATGTAAGAAACAAAACGTAAGGCCAGAGAGGTATGTGGGGATCAGTGGTCAGGAGCGTAGGCTTGGCCCCTGGGCACTGGGAAGCAGAGATGGGCTGTAAGCAGGGAGTGATATGGCAGCAATGGGAGGAGACTGACCAGCAAGAGAACCAGACTAGAGCCGGGACCAAGGGTTAAGGGGGCAGAGGCCATAAGAACAGAGCATCAGCTGCCCTCAACACTTCGACCAAGGCCAGGCACACGGTAGGCAGACCCTCCCCATGGAAGGCCCATGTTGCAAGTCTGTGTTTCTCTGCTGCTCGTGTTCCTTCTCTTGACTGAGCTGCCCCCTTTAGAAAGTCCTGTTTTTCAGAGACATATTTCTCAAGAAGAAGATGAGACATGAGCTCCAGGGGAGCCGCACGGGCTGTGGAGTAGCAATCCTGAGATCCGAGTCCCCTTCTGAACCAGGGGCTGTGTGGCCCCTCAGGCCACTTGCTCAGCCTCCCCAGCCACAATTTCCTCTTTTGCCTTCTGTTCTGTTCAGAGGATGAGAGCTGGCCTTCCAGACGTTCTAGTTTGCCAAGAGCCTATCTTAAGCCTTCCAAAAACAAATCCGGTGACTTTTCCTGAGAGCTTGGGAGTGAGCCCTTCCAGGCGAGCTTTCACATTGCTATGCATAGTTCCGCTCCCGTTAATCCATGCTGCTCTTGGTTTGATGGCTTCAAATAGATTCAGGAGGGCCTGGGAAGACAAAAGGCCTGGCTCCTTTAAGAAGCCAGGTGGTAAAGTGGTGGGAGGGTGGGGGGGTGTTGGGGGGAGCTGCTGAGACGTAGGAACAGCTGAGTCAGCTGTGTTACATTCATTTCTTATAACAGGGAGTGAGAGAAGCTGCAGCGTGGGCCCCCAGCGAGGAAAGACTGCTCAGGCAGGAGAAAGGAAGCCCCCTTGGGGGAATTGGGTGCTTCTTGAGCGGTGCTAAGAGGTCATTAACAGGATGCTATTACTTATAATATTCTAAATATATGCTAAGTGAAAGCAGGAACCCACTGAGGGCCAAAGCTGAGGGCTAGTTGCAAAAAATAAGCCAGTGTTTGAAGTTGATGTTAAGAATTAGCAGCCGAGTATGTGAGTGGAATTTGGGGAAGGTTTGCTTCTTTGAACTGTTGGTCTCATAGGGTATATCGTGCTTGTGAGTGGAGGTAACTGGTTTGACTGTTCCCTAAGCACCTATTCTTTCTATGGTGAGTGAGGGAGGGAGCATGTCGCACGCTGTGTCTTCATTTCTCTCATTACCCACCTTTAGGTGACCCTGCTGTGCCTATCCTTTCAAGGGGGCCTGGAGGCAGCTCCCTCGAGGCCTGGCGTTCCCAATTCCCTGGCAAACATGGGGTGGTTTCCCAGATTTGCCCTGCAAGAAAACTCTTCTAGTAAAACAAACCTCAGACTGAAGGTGAGCAAGGCGTTTTCTACAAAAGCAACGCCTTGGAACCACTGAAGAATTGCAATTTTGATCTTTGATGTGGGTTTTGTACGAAGAAAGTTTTAAGCTGAGATGTACATTAAAACCAGGAATGGGCAAACTGTTTATTTAGAAAGCAACTCAGACAAACTCAGGAATTGTTCCTAATCCCCATGACCCTGCGCTCTCTCCCCTTATGCTGGGAGGGAAAGCTGGCTGAAGGCACTGCAGACAGAATCCCGGAGGTCCCCCCAGGTCTGTGTGATATGACTGGTCAGCTTTACCTGCCACCGAGTTAACTTCACAGCTCCACCTCCCCTCCTGTCCTGACAGTGGAAGACACCCGTGGGGTGTACTTGGAACCACTTATCTAGATGGACTTCCTTGCCCCTAGAGCTGGATTTTAGCCTCTCTTCTCAAGAGCGCTGTTGTGGAATCCTGGTGGAAGAAAGAGAAGATGACAGAGGGAGGCGAAGCCCGTGGACACCCTGGGAGGTCTTGTGGATGCTGTGGTAGGAGTGGCCATGGCTGGTTTCCTCACTGAATCAAAGGCTGGGTGAGGCCCTTCTCTAGTGCCTCCATCCCCCACCACCATCCCTGGGGTTTATATTGAGTTCAGCAGTATTTACTGAGGACCGACCACCCCAGTCACTGAGCTCATGCATATTTCAGAACAACTCTAGGGTGTGTGTCATTGTCCCATTTAACAGATAAGGAGACTATTCAATTACTTGCCCAAGGTCACAGAGCTAGAAAGTGGTAAACGTGGGGCTAGAGGCAGGTCCTGTCTTCAAGGATTTATAATATGGGGAAGCATCCCAGCCAGGGGTCTCAGACCTTGAACTTGAAGGAAAGGAAACAGGGCAGGGTGGGGATAGTGTGAGTAAAGGCAGAGGGTGTGAAAGAGCCTTCTTAGGAAAGGCCACTAGTCCTGGACGTGAGACCTGGCGGTAAAGGCAACCGGTCCCTGAAGCCTTTAGAGGGATGCCATACAAACATCGGCACCTCCTCCCAGCTACAGGCGTGACAACAAGAGAGTTCAGTGTCACTGATGTTCTCCTGGCTCTACAGCATTCTTCCTAGTCCTAAAGCCTGCTGACTCGCACTGACCTCTCACTGCCCTTTGAGATCCCAGGAGCAAAAGCAGAGCAAAAGGCTCCTGCCTCCACCAGGGCCACCCAGGAAATTCTCGCAGATCCAGCTCAGAGCAGAGTTCTGGGTGTTAGTGACATCCTCCCATTGTGGTGGGGCGAGCTCCTGGTTTAGGCCTGGGCAGGAGAATGTGTTTCATTTATAAATAAATGTGCTTCATTTATTATTTGATCAGACACATTTCATTGAACACCTACTAGGAGCCAGGCAGCTACGAGTAGTGTATTGGATAAACAAAATCAGCCAAGACAAACTCCCAGTTTCCAAAAACTATGCAGTAGAGGTGGGGAGACCAACGGGTAAGTCGACAGTTAAAAAAAAACCCAGCATGACAAGTGCACTGACAACTTAGGAGATATTTCTGCTGCTCCTTCTGCTGAGCCAAGTCCTGAGCACCCTGTGTGACCCCCAATCAAAGACACAGTATGTGGCCCACCGGGCTGCGGGTCTGGAGACCCTGGTGTGGCCACTTTATCGTGTGACCTTGAGAAAGTCACTTTCCTTCTCTGAGTCTCAGCTCCTCACCTGTAAAATGGGGATTATACCACCCTCTCAAGAGGAGGGCTGCAAAGATCAAATGAGACCGTCTAACAAAAGTGCTCTGAGGAGTCTGCACAAACTACTATATGAAGTTAAGAGCAGTTTACCATTAGGAAATAGCATTTTATAAAGTGCACCCACAGGCCAGACCACATTATAAAAGCAATGCCCTCCAGCAGAGCCTGACCAGAAATTCCTTAGTTTGCTTGTGGGATGGCTCCTGTCCTTCCCATGTGGACCACATTTCCTGTGCATGTCAGGGAAGAGAAGTGTCATGCCTCGGGAAGGACGGAGCCCAGCTTGCCCTCCTCAGGGAAGTGGGGCGCGGAGCCCCTGTGCTGCAAGCCGGCAGGGGGCATGGGGAGTTCTTTCTTCACAAGAGAATGCAAGTTCAGCTTCCTTAATGGGCAGCTGGTCCAGATTATCCCTGGGGCTCTACTCTGCAGCTGCAGAAAATCAGAGCCTGTTTTCCCAGCCCCATGTGTTTATTTCTATTCTCCACAACCTCCTTTCTTTGGACTTGTTTTGCTTTGGCAGGGCCTGGAAGTCAGGATAAACAAGCCGAAGGAGCTGTGATGTTTCAAGCTTAGGCTGGCTTTTCTCTGCTCCTTTTTTTAGAAGCAAAGTTCCCTGGGCTTCAGGACCCTTCTGATGCACAGCCAAGCAGGTTCTGGGGTATTTAGGGATCAGTTCTGTTCCTGGAGCCCCTCAAAGGGCTGTGAATCCCGTTCATCCATTCATCCCCCCTCACTCACTCATTCAGTATGATTTGTTGAGCAGTGAGATGTGCCAGGCTCTCTGCCTGCAAGTGGGGCTGCACTTGGGAACCACAAAGATACTGAATGGCTGTCGCTTTCACAGAGTGTACGATGTGAGTGCACAGAGACCTGGAAGAGGGAATGGCGCTGTAATATTTCCATGTGCGGGGTGCATATTGGGGCCACAGGTCACGGAAACCCTCCCAGAGGAGGTGACATCTACATGCCTTACTCACAAGGCCGGACAGTTGGTAAGTTGTGTAGCTAGGGCTGGACCCCAGATCTGTCCCTTCCAATTGTACTTCTCAATCCTGACTGCATGTGCATCCCCTGCGAACCTTCCAAAGCTACACCCCTCTCCCCAGCCCCCGCACTGGTAGATTTTAAAGCACCCATACTTCTTACATGCAGCCCAGGGCCGAGAACCACTGCTGTAAGGCGCTTTCCCTTACTCCTAAAGACACTAATTACTGCAGACCCCATGGGGCTGTGGGGACATAGATGAAAGGACTTGACGTATAGAGAGGGCTGTTATTAAATATTTGTCCTGAGTATTCAGCCTGACAGTCGACTCTAGTTTGAAAGTGAAAGGCCTTTGCTTTTCTCCGTAGCTCCACCTTGTAGCAGCTGTGTGACCCTGGGCAAATTATTTGACTTTTCTGGGCCCATTTTCTCCTCTGTTAAGTGAGAGCCATAATAACTAACTCACAGAGCTGTTGTGAAGAATAAAGAGAAAATGCACTATGAAGCCCTCTGCACAGTGCCTGACATGCAGTGGGAACCGAGTATACATTACTTCCCTTCACCGCCTGTCCCTGCCTTGAACTCTCTCCTGGGTAGTGCCTAGAACGTGGCTTTGTTGTCGTTGGGTTTGGGGGCGGCTTTGAGCCAGGTGTGGACAAGCCCTGCAGGCAGTAGGTAGTTCTAAGGCTACCCCAGCCCTGGAAACTGGTTCTGCGATGGTGGCTACTGGCCATTAAGCTGTCCTCCCAGACCCGCTGAGGGGCCAAGTAACAAAGCCACTCGGTTGTGCTCCCACCAGATGCTGGAGAAAGAGGAAAATATTCCGCCTCTTGCTCTCCAATTATAACTGCAAAACCCAAAGCATAGAGAGTAAAATAAGGTAGAAAATAATCAGATGAGGAAACACTGGAGCCATCCAGAGGTGCCAGCGCCCTGTGAATGAAAGCAGACGCTGGTTTTAAAATCCTGGAATGGGTTCCCAAGAGATCCTGCAGAGTTGCCTTCCATTCCCAGAGGCGGGAGGAGCAGCTGTCAGGCGTGGTACAGAGTGGGGAGGATTCCTGTGTTTGAAGTGGGAGGGGGACGTGAGGCTGACGTCCAGGACCCCCTCCAGCTCTGGGGCTTAGGGGTCAGAGCCAGGGGAATCTGGGATAGTCCCAACCTGCTTGCTCTGGGACCTTGCTTTTCCTACATATATATTTACAAGGCAAAGAGAGCAAAGAAACATTTGTTTTAGGAAGAGAATCCCCACATATTAGATTTGTAAGGTCTGTGCTAGGAGGCCCAGAGTGGCCTCAGCCTGAACGCTCATTTCTGGACCACTCCGGAGCTGCCTTGCTTAACGAGTCACATCCAGCTTGCATTAGCGAGCAGAAAGTTGCTGACAGCAGGAGCTGGTCTTCTGCCGACGCCCCTGTCCCTCTCCCCTAATATGCTAAGGAGCCAGGAACTGTGCCCTGGGGAGAGCAGAGGAAGTTAGGAGGAGATTAATCCAGTTGGAGGGATGAGCCCCTCCTTGCTTCTGCTCCCCACACAGCCTGGTTGCTTTGCAAAGAGGCTTTCAAGGATATGATCCCTGCTTGGGCCACGGTATCCAAGCCATCCTCAGCAACACATGAAGACCCCTCAGAGCTGGCCCACAGGTTGCTAGGCAAAATGCTGGCCAGCCAGGGGTGAGAGATCACAGTGATGGGTGCCCATGATGTGCCAAGTCCTTGACATGTGCTATTGCTCCCAATGGCCACCATTATACTAATTTTAAGAAGAGGGTAGGTGTAGAGAGGGTGCTTCTGACCAGTAGCAGAGTCAGAATTTGAACCCTCTTCCTGAGTTCTGAACCAGCCTCTTTCCGCTGTTCCCTTCCCATAGGGATCACCATGACCAGATTTTCCTCCATTCAAATTCCTGAATCCACCCAGCACCCAAGAGGCAAGTAGCTAACCAGCCCTTAGATGGGTGTGTGGGATTCCCAAGTGCTCTCTTTGGGCCTATTTGGTAGCAAGGACTAGCGACTCATAGGGTCACTTCAAGTAATGGGGGTTTATAGTAAGAACACTTGGGAAGATTTTGGTCTTGGGAAGACTAGGACTCATAATACAAGTGGCCTTGCAGAGCCTAGAATGGGAAGGTCATTCAGAATCCAAGGCAGTTCTGGGGGCCACATCACTACGGGTTCATGGCTTCACTCTGGTGTCTCATCTCCAACATGGCCTATTAATTCCACAGTTCCTGCCTCTTTTTGCTTGTGCTTCTGCTCAGCTCTCTCCCTATTCCCCCAGCTCAGATTCCTCAGAGAATCTGGGTGGTCCTGCTCATCTTCATCATAGAGGTTTGGACAGAACTCTTGAGCCAGACCAATCATTCATGGCCTTACCCATTGTAAGGAAGTGCTCGCAGGCTGTGAGCATGGCAGACACCTTGACCAGCTTGTCTAATGCTAATCTTATCACATCTGATGTCAAAGATAAACAAAGCCGGATGCTAGTTAAAGCGGCCAGGACAGGTCTTCGTCAGTAATATACTATTGCAGTAGGGAAAAGAGGCCAGTGTGAACTGAACTCTACTCTGATTTGTCTAGAGGTGACCGGGCATTTTCAAGGGAGAATGAGGGGGTAGGGAGGGGGGTGGGTGGGGGCTCAGTAGAGTCAGGGAAGTGAAAAATTACAAAAAGCAGGAAGGGAGTTGGTCCCTCTGAAACCCCTCTGGGTTTGCTAACTGGGGCTTATCCGAGTTAGGCTCCTCCCTCCACAGAGGCTGGGAGATGGGGCCCTGTCTTCAGGTGTTGGCTGGAACAAACAGTAAATTCTTTTGATAACCCTGAGTTTTCTCAGGCAGCCACTTTAAGGGAGGCTAAGGTCATCCAAGGAATGCAGACTTGAGCTTTTAGAAATTATGTTAGTGTTTGTTCAGGTCTTTATAGGCCAAAATTGAGGCCTAGTTGATAAGAGGGCTCAGAGGAGCCTGGCTACAGTTTGGTCAAGGAGAGAATCCTTGTCACTGATCCCCTCAGTAACCCTGGGAAGTGAGTGTGACAGGTGAAGAAATGAGGAACAGAGAGTGTCTTGGTGCCTCTCAGACTTAGGACGAACACTGGTAGCCTGCCTTGACTAGCCCCTGCCAGTCCCCTCCTCCTGGCTCGCCACTCTCCTCGCCACCCCCCACTGCCTGCCTTGGATTCACTCCTGTGGCACTTAGCAGGGGAATTGCCTGGAATTGCCTTGCAGCATTTTTGTGTCCAGAGAAGAAGCAGGGTTAGATACCTCTGTGTCTCCATAACTGGGTCAATACATGTTTAGAGATCAGCCAGCAATAGGGAGTCTAGAATGATCTACAGAAAGGCAGCACAAATAGATGCAACCCACAGTTGGGGCCCCCAGGGACTGTGTGCACAGTGAGCACGTGGTCTTTATCCTGGGGTGACACCATTGCTGCCTGAGCTGGTGGGATCAGTGGGTAGGCACAGCACCCATTCTGAACAGTCAGGCACCGAAGGTTAAGACTGGAACCAGACAGATGCAGGAATCATGAGGCATTTGGCTGGGGATTCTGATCGTACTAACAGTCATGCATCCATCCATCCTTCTGCCCTCCACCCCATCTGTTCACCACACATTTACTTAGTGTTTCCAGCCAGCCAGGCACAATATTAAGTACTGAGGGATCGTGGACAAATAAAATATCATCTCTCTTCCCAAGGGAAAATGGGGTATGTACACGTAACCCTCAGAGATTGCAAGCTTTGCTCAAGCTCTCTCATGCAGTGTCTTCTGGTCTGAGGAGCACCAGCCCTCAAAGGGCAGACAGCACTTACTTGTCTTCGCATCCTTCGCATCTAGTACAATTCTGGAATGTGGTGGGGATTGTGTAAGTGCATCTGGATGGGTAAGCAAATGAGTAATTGAAAAAAGAAATACATACATTGATAAAGATACACATAAAGAATTAACAAAGGTAACACATCTTCAGCACCCCAAATCTGTGCACAGGAGGTAGAATCACCCTGGACTTCAATGAATATTATCATTTCCCTCAAAAGCTAAGGCTGGTTTATCTTTCTCCTGCCTGGAAACAGTGACATGTTCGTTTTCAAATACACACTCAGTGGTAGCCATGCTTCACAAGGGCATCCCTGCCATCTTGGTCCTCCTATAAGACTTAGGAGAAGCCAAACTGTTCTATGAATTTTGGGTAGAAGCATTGCAGTTCAAGGGTTAAAGTAATTGTTTTTAATGTAAGTGCTCCATCAAAAGGCATCACAGTTGTGAAGCAGAATTAGTGGACTGTGCCCGGAGATCTCGTGAAGAATGAAGGACTCTGGGAGAGAAAGGAAGGTGTAGATGGAGAATTGGCTCAAGGATTAGGTCTCAAGTTCAGGCTCCAGCTCTTCTACTACTAACTGTGGGATGACCTTGGGCAAGACACCTCACCTCTCTGGGCCTCTGTTCCCTTGTATATCACATGAAGAGTTTGGACTATTTGATCTCCAAGTCTCTGCCAGCTGGAAAATTCTAGGCTTCTCCATCATTTGTGATGATTAGAAAAATCCCAAAAACTGTGTGACTATTACCTAAAAGTAGCTCCATGCACTAGGTAATGGTGACATCTGTAGCCCACAACTAAGCTTAAGGAGGTTGTTACCAGAGACATTCCTAGAAAATGCAAAGCTTCCTGGTCCAGACACCATGCCTTGTTCTTTTCCACAGTCTAACCCCATCTGTGCCTCAGCCCCAGTCTCTTCACTGAGGGCCTGGGCCAGGGCTGGAGCAGATCTGGGGTCCTGCTGCAGGAGGGCGGATGAGGGCCTCATGGTTGGTCCCAGAAGTGGCCTGGGTAATGGGCAGGGTCAGTAGAGCAGGTCAGTGAATGAGGAGGCGGGTTCTATAGTCTGGTGCTTCAGCTAGGCAGAAAGCTCCAAGCAGAGGTTAGAACCACTGACGTTCTGGGAAACTTGCTGGTGAAATTATTGAGCCCTGTGATCTGGGAGAGAGCAAGGAGGCTGCACAGCCGTAAAGGGCCGGTCTCCTGCCCTGTGTTCCCTGCATCAGCTTCCTCCCCTGTGGTTATACAGAGACAAAGAAGTGATGCTTCTGACCTGGACTTTGATTTGAAGGGACTCTTCTCTGTCTGCTTCTCTGTATAAAAGGGGAGAACCTCTGACCCCACATCTTGGGCAACAGGGAAAAAAGACAGAAGCCTGGCCCTGTGAACATCTGAGTGTCCCTGCTATGGCAGGGGGGACAAGGAATAACTCTGCCCAAGACTTAGTGAGCTAGGGAGGGGGACAAGCTGTCAGTCAGAAAACTCTCCACTTGTTCTCCAGGTTTTTGGTGAGGAACAGCTATTTGGTATTTCTCTTGGGTCTTCCAGACAAGAGATGGAACACTGACAGCGCTCTTCCTGCAAAGAGTGGGGTGGGAGCGGGCCTTGTGGTCGCTACTGTCCTCTCCACTTGCGAACTGTGGGCATATGTGCAGATAGACTCCAGTCTGCAGAGTAGGGACCCCAGAACAAGAAAAAGAGTTTGATATTCTCTTCACCGGGGGGGCTCCCTTTATGAATCAAAATCAGATATCCACATGGGGAATGGATGGGGGCAGGGTTTTCTGCAGGGTTGCTGAGCCTGATTTTGCTCAGGAAAGATATTCCAGGGCTCGCTGAGGTGGGATGCAAAGAAGAAAGGAAAGGGGCCTGTCAGCAAGGGGCAGCTATTAAGGGAAGTCACATGGAGCAGTGAAAGCCAGAGGTCCCTCTCGCTCATTATGAGCACTCTTGCCTTTTGCCCTCCAACTGGGCCACCCCTTTTGCTACTGGCCTAGGAATGCCTGGGTTTTGTACTGTCAGAAACCCCTGCCTTCCATTTTCCTCTCCTGTCATGTACAAGGAGAGGCATCCCCTTGACCCAAGTAGCCCTGTACATGCCTCGGGGACCACTCTAGGTGGGCCTCTGAGGAGGAAGCTCCCTGGACTTACAAGAAGCGTGCTGGGGGGAGGGGGCATGGGGGTCACAAACCAAGCTGAGGCCTCACAGGCACGGCATCTGATGATATGGGGGCTGACACAGCTGTGGGGTGAGAGCATTGGGAATGGTGGTTAGTTGCTTGGTGGGAAAGCTTTGCCCTGGGGCAGAAACTGCTGGGAAGAAGCAGAGTTTAAACCCTCTGCCCACAGAAACCCGAACCTCTTAAGTCCTGACGTCTTTCCCAGGCTGGAGAGGGGCTGCTGTTGCCGTCATTTGGTGATTCCGCAGGGTGTTCCAGGAGGCGGCATCATTGCGCCGGCCTGGAAAAGAGCCGCTGCGGCCCCCCTATAGCTCTTCAGGAGGCCAGAGATACTGTTCATAGGACAGCCCCTTGGACCATCTGAGTCCCTGAATTGGGCGGTTTGCCTCGTAATCAGATCAAACCTCAGCCTGTGGTTTTCCCAAGGGAGGTATCCGCAGAGCCAAGCTTTTGTGGGGGGGAAGAAAAGGATGCAAAAATCATAGCTCAGTGCAGTGTTCCATAAGATGGAGCTAGAACAAACTGTGTCATCTGGTTTAGATGAGTCCAGGGGAGGTAATGTGGCTTTCAGAATCATTTTGATTCTTTTGAGGCATGCAGCATCTGCTGACCCCATGGGCAGGTGACCGTGTTCAGCCTCCATTGAGGGAAGAAGCCCTGAATCTGGAGGATCTGGGGACAAGTGACAAGGGATAGGCTCCAGTGCTCAATAAGCCAACCCTGGTAGGGTCTGGGGGAAGGAGAGTCCTGGGGGCAATGACCTTGTTTGGTGGCTGGGGAGGATGGGGCATAGATCAGAGACGTCCTTGAAATTGATGCTATGAGTACTGTAATTATGGTTACCATATGTTTCCAGTTTTTTGAAGTTGTCCCATTTCTAAACATCCTTTTGTCGCTTCCATTTACATTGAAGTGTCCTGAGAATTTCAGTATTTCAGCATCCAAATGACACCTTCCAGATTTCCCCCAACACCCACCATAGTCACATGATGGACCGTGTTTCTATTTTCTCCTTTGGAATGTATGGTCATTGTACCAATAGCCTGAGCTCTGGGTCCAAAATCCAGGACCATCCCACCAAAAGAAGCCATCAATGAGTAAGTGAGTAGAAGAGGCTATGATGTAACAAAGAAGGCATTAGAGCCAACGGATGCCCTGATGGCTGATTCTCCATTCAGTCTCCCACCAAAGCCATAGGCTGTGGGGAGCTGTGTCCACTAGACAGGACCTGCCCACTTGAGTCTATATTATCTGAGTTCATTCATTCATGCATGCTTTCATTTTGCATAGCTTGGGCATCTTGGTGTACCAGGTATTATATCCAGCCACATGATCTTTCCTCAGAATGCTCACAGTGTCCTAAAAGAGTAAATAGGCAATTATTACATGAAGTGATGAGTATGTCCACAAAAGGGGCCCTGGCCAGGTGTAGGAGACCAAGCGAGGCATTTTGGGAGATGGAATATCTAAGCTGAGATTTAAAGGAGAAGAAAAGCTTAGGCCAGAGTACAGAGAAGGGTTTTTCTGAGGTAGGGAAGTCCATGTCCTCCCTCAGCTCATTCAGGTCTCCACTCAAGGCCTTTCTTGTCTCCCCATCCAAGATGGTGCTTCTCCTCATTCTCCAAGTCCCTTCCTTGTCTCCTCGTTCAAGATGGCGCCTCCCCTTATTCTCCATTCCCTTTCTGTGCTTCTGTTCCTGTCTATGCACTCATCACCACTTGGCCATAGTTATATTTTTATTTGTTTCCTAGCTTTATTGCTAGTCTCTCCCACTAAAATATCAGACCATGAGGGCAGGGACTTTGTTCATGTATGTATCCATAGCTCCTAGAACAGGACCAGGCCCCTAACAGATGGTCAGTCACTTATTGGCTAAACGAAGCAGTGAATGGAGTGATTTCAGGCTGGCCAGAGCAGAGAGGATAAGGGGGACTCCCTGAACGTCAGCCCTGGCTGCTCACGCCGCACCCAGCCTCTTCTTGTTATTTTGACCCAACACCCTGAACTCTTGCCTGGCCTGCTCTGGGTCCCCAGCATTCTCCTGCCACTTCTTCCTCTACTTATGACCCCACACTGAGGCTTCTCTTGGAGGCCTCCTGGCTTGGCGTGGCCCACCGCCACCGTGACAGGGTGCTGACAGAGGTGAGGCAGGTCTCTGAGAAGTCAAGGCTGACGTCTCAGCTGCAGCCAACCCACCCAGGGCCAAGCCCCCAGCCAGGGCCCAGGCCTCATTTGCTGCTGCTGGCTCCAGGTTAGCTTGTCATTACCACTCCCAGGGGAGTTTCTTTGTCTCAGACCCGGCCTCTGCATTCCAGCTTCTCTCCAGCATTTCTGTGTTCTCTTGCTCACCCTCAGCCTGTTTTGACAGCCTAGCGGGAGATTGTGTTTTCAGTAACTCTCCATGGGGAGAATGGTCAGGGATGAAGGATGCATAGAAAACAGCATTAAACATTGCAAAGAGCCTTTCAAAATCATCATGCTGTAGTCTTTCACTATCGTGCCAATGGTGTGGTTTCCTGGTGACTTCTTTGGTTCCCCTCTGCAGGATGTTCTGGGGTTTCCCCAGCCTGGGCAGCATGTAACAGATACGTGGCCAGTTCTGACTCCTCTCCTTTCTCATGTGGCACAGACTTGGGGCTTATCAATTCTGCCATCTCCTCCAGGGGTCTACAAATGTCTTTGCCAAGTTGCAGTCATTAGATAAAGGAATCCCCTAGGCCACCTGGCCGAAAAAAGAAAAAGAAAAAGTAGTCCAAGTGTGCAGTACTTATTGGGAGCAGAACTTTATCGGGTTTGCTGTTTTCTCTGGCAGTTTACATAGGGGTTTTCTTTCATTGTGCTACCCACTTGTCACTGTGTCACAATAGTGTCCCCACCTCCACCCTACATGTCCCAGGTGGTTTCTGGCTGCAAAAAAAGACAACCTGGACCTCTTCCCTGGCCTTGGAATCACTAACACTGAAGCTGAAAGGAACCTTACAAATCATCTAATCCCGTCACTCCCAAATGCCAGGCCTCACACATGTATTACCTCAGAATCATTTGGGACACTTGTGAAAAAATACAGATCCGACTCCCACCACCAAGACTCTGATCCACTAGGTCTGAGTGAGCCCCAGAATCTGAATTTTCACAGGCATTCCTAATGATTTTGATGTGTGGCCAGACTTAAGACCCAAAGACCACTCCAATGTCTTGTCAAGGGAGGAAGCTCAGGTCCCCAAGGGATGAAGATAGCCCCCCGTGAGTGGAGGGCAGGCAGGATGCTGAAAAGGACATTCAAAGAAACACCAGGAGACCCGTGCTCCCATCCCAAGTCTGGCACTAACTGTGTGCATGGCCCTGACACTGTGACTCTCCACCTGAACCCTGGCTTTGAGATGATCTTCAGGCTTTTTTCAGCTGCTCCAGTGTTCTTTGAGTCCCCAGAATGCCCCACTGGAGAAGTAATGCATGGCATCGTAATGCGAAAGAATGAATCTTCATTCGTTCATCTATGCAGCAAACATTTACCGTCCATTTCCTACACCCAGGCTCTGTGCTAGGCAGAGTTTGTAGATGAATGGGCCCGGGTTCCAGCCATTATGGAGGGGAGCACACTAGGAGTGCCCCCCGTGTGTCAGGTGCTGTGCTCCAAGACTTGTACAGGTCATTTCACTTAGTCTATGAAACAGCCCTCTGCATTGTCCCTGTGTCACAGTTGAGCAAATGCCCTCAGAGAGGCTATGGGACTTTCTTAAGGTCATCCAGGTAGAAAGAAGAGCCTTCTACGTGCCAGGGGCTGTTCTAAGCTCTTTACATCTATTGCCGTATTTCACTGATTCTGTGACACACGTTTTAACATCTCTGGAATCAGGAGGTATCTAGCAATTGACATAATTTGCCACCATAACTGACAGTGCTTTTTCCTTCTTTTGTTGCTGTTAGTGCCTTTGAGTCGATTCTGACTCCTAGCAACCCTGTGGACAGCAGAGCAGAACCCTGCCTTGTCCTTTTGCACCACCCTCTCACCTTCCAACACTGTATCAGACAGTGCTCTGCTGCTGTTCATAGGGTTTTCACGGCCAGTTTTTTTGAAAGTGGGTGGCCAAGTCCTTCTTCCTAGTTGGTCTTAGTCTGGAAGCTCCACTGAAACCATAGGTGACCCTGCTGATATTTGAAATACCAGTGGCATAGCTTTCAGCATCACAGCAACACACAGCTGCCACAGTATGACAACCACGGACGGGTGGTGTGGTTCTCTAACCGGGAAATGAACCCAGCCCACAGCGATGAGAGCGCCAAATCTTTATAGTGATTTGCCTTAAAAAAAAAAGTGGCATCTTAGATTTGGTGACCTACTGTCTCCCGCTTACAAAGAGTAAGTGGCAGAGGCAGAATTCATACCCAGGTCTGTTGGCTTCAAGCATTTTCACAGCCTAGTGAGAAAGTGGACATGAATGATAGACCATAGGGCTGAGACCTTTCCCGGGACCTCTCCACCTCCTGAGCTGCATAGCAGGGCCACCTGCCCATAGTCTTGATCATCCCTTGGTTTCCTTTGTTCCCCCTTCGCCCTCCTCCCTGGAACGCATGACTGCCAGTCACCAGGTCTCAAAAGGCAGAAAGGAATCCAGCAATCATGCTCATTGGTGTTTATCCAAAAGAGTTGAAAACTTATGTCCACACAAAAACCTGCACACAGATGTTCATAGCAGCCTTGTTCATAATAATTGCCAAAACTTGGAAGCAACGAGATCTTCAGTAGGTGAAAGGATAAATAAACTGCAGTATATCCAGACAATGGAAGATTATTCAGCACCAAGTAGAAATGAGCTATCAAGCCACAAAAAGACACGGAAGAACCTTAAATGCATATTACTAAGTGAAAGAAGCTGGTCTGAAAGGCTACATACTGAATTATTTCAACTATATGACACGCTGGAAAAGGCAAAACCAGGGAGACAGTAAAAAGATCAGTGGTTGCCAAAGGTTAAGGGGTGGGGAGGGATGAATAGGTGGAGCACAGAGGATTTTTAGGGTGAAACTATTCTGTATGATACTGTAATGGTGGATACATGTCATTATACATTTGTCCAAACCCATAGAATGACAACACCAAGAGTGAACCCTAATGTAAACTATGGACTCTGGGTGATAATGATGCGTCGGTATAGGTTCATTGATTCTAACACGTGTACCACTCTGCCAGGGATATTGATGGTGGGGGAGGCTGTGCATGTGTGGGGGCAGGAGGTATATGGGAAATCTCTGTACCTTCCACTCAATTTTGCTATGAACCAAAAACTGCTCTAAAAAAATAAAGTCCATTAAAAAAAAATGGTGGAGAGAAGAAGGCTGATAGAGGGCAGGGGTGACACACCGTGGTTTCTGCTGGCCACAGTCGTGGCCTTGGCTGTAGCCCCAGCCCTCTCTTCCCTCTGGAGGAGAGGTGTAGTGGGGAGTTAGGGAAGGTCCCTGGGTGGGCCCTGGTGTGTCCAGAGCAGAGTAGTGACTGTGGGCTCTCCCTGCAGGTGCCGTGGACGCCGTGATGATCCGGCTGGTGAATGGCTCTGGGCCGCACGAGGGCCGCGTGGAGGTGTACCATGACCACCGCTGGGGCACCGTGTGTGACGATGGCTGGGACAAGAAGGATGGGGACGTAGTGTGCCGCATGCTGGGCTTCCGCAGCGCAGAGGAAGTGTCCCGGACGGCTCGATTTGGGCAAGGTAAGGCGCTCCAGAGGAAAAGGACACAGGGAGAGGGCCCAGAAATCCTAGGACTGGTTGGTCACCTCTCCAAAGCTCGAGTACCCTTGACAGCAATCCTGCCAAGCATCACCTGACCTCTGCCCACATACTTCCTGCAACGGGAGGCTCACTGTCCCCCAGGCAAGCCGGTCTGTCTTCAAACAGTTCTGGTTATTAGAATGTTCTTCCTTTCCTTGAATTGACTTCCTTTCTTTTCTTGCTTCCTGTCAGATTCTCCTGCTGACCCTCGTCTCAGCACTGTCTCAGGGCACACATCTAATCCTACTCTCCTAATCTCCATCGCATTCTTATTGTTACTTAACGCTTATGTAGCACTCACTGTATGCCAGGCTCGATTCTAAACACGTCATATTCACTCATTTAATTCTTACAACACTATGAAGTAGATACAGGTATTATCCCCATTTTCCAAATGAGGAAACAGGCAAGAATAACTAGCCGAAGGTCACACAGCTAGCAGATGGCAGAGCCTGGCTTCAGACCCAGGCAGGCAGCTCCGGAGTCCGCACTCTTATCCACTCTGCTGGCTGCCCCCGCCCCTCTCTGAGTCTTTTCTTCTTTGGATGAATATCTTCAGATACTTCATCTTATCCTCAGATGACAAGATGTCAAAGCCTTCACCATTTTGGTTGCTTTTCTTCCAACGTGCTCAAGCACATCTCCCTTCCTGCAGATGGTACAAGACTTTGAGCAAGGGGAGACCCCTCCCAGGCAGACAGCTGATTTGAATCATCTGTCCCTTCCCTGTTTCAAAGAGGATGGCTCTACCCCAGCTGCAGTCACCATCCATGACACTGTGTCTGTTCCTCAGGCCAGCTCTCTGTATTAGTCTACTCAGCTGCTGTAACAAATAGTACAGACTGTATGGCTTAAACAACAGACATTTATTTTCTCAGAGTTCTGGAGGCTGGAAGTCCAAGATCAAGGTGTTGGCAGGTTTGATTTCTCTTGAGGCCTCTCTCCTTGGCTTGTACATGGCCATCTTCCCCCTGTATCCTCACATGGTCCCCTGTGTGTGTCTGTGTCTCCTCTTCTTATAAGGACTCCAGTCAGACTGGATTACAGTCCACCCTACTGGCCTCATGTAACCTTAGTTGCCTCTTTAAAGGCCCTATCTCCAAACAGCCACATTCTGAGGTCCTAGGGCTTTGGATTCAGCATAGGAATTTTGAGCGGGACGCAATTCACATAACACTCTCTATACCTTGGCAAGCTTACTGCGGCCATCACCCAGGCTGATATGAAGATCTACACAAGCTGAGAGCACTGGCCATGGAACCCTCCACTCCTTACAGCTGCCTTTCTCCTCATCCCCGCTATGGGCTGCCATAATCCTTGCTCAGAATCTTGTCCCTTAGACCTCAGTCACTGTTATGGACTAAATGTTTGTGTCCCCCCACAAATTCATATGTTGAAATCCTAACCCCCAATGTGATAGTATTAGGAGGCGGGGCCTTTGGGAGGTTCTTAGGTCATGAGTGGAGCCCTCATGATGGGATTAGTGCCCTGATAAAAGGGACCCCAGAGAGCTCCCTCATCCTCTTTCTGTGAGGATACACAGGGAATTCAGACTACAACCGGAAGAGGGCCCTCGCTAGAACCCAACTGTGCTAGCACCCTGGTCTCGGACTTCCAACCTCTAGAACTGTGAGAAATAAATGTCTGTTGTTTATAAGCCACCCAGTCTATGGTACTTTGTTACAGCAGCCCGAGCAGACTAAGACAATCACATTGACCGAAAGTGACTCTTGGTGAAATCTCTTGTGACAGCTGGCAGAGAGTGGCTGATTGACCCCACACATTCGCCTCTCTACTTAAAGGCCAGAGCCCAGGGAGTTCAAAGGCTCCAGCTCCACGGAGGACAGCCCACCAGGAGAGAGAGAGCACTTTCCTCCCACTGAAAGTGTTGGGCTGGATATCAGCCTGTTTTCTTCAAGGAAAACTGCCATTTCTATTTGCACGAAGAACAGAAACATTAGGAACAGTCGTTGCTTTTCCAGTTTTGGTTCTAATAAGGACTTCTTCCTAATAAGTAGAGGTAAAACATTTTTGGAGGAAAAAAAATCAAACTTTTTTAGAGAAGTCAAAATAGGTTGTTTGAATGTCATGGGCAGTGTTAGCCTAGAACTGAGACTTTGCAGACTCTTTCATTCCTCTGTGATTTTTGTATCATGTGACATGTGGGGAAGCTCTAAAATTCCCAATCGATTCTTTAAACCAGTCAGTGGGAAGGTGGACTTGCTTCCATGTACACATCAAATTTGCACCATTATTTCCCCTTCATAGTTCAATAACTTAGGTCACGTGATATTCGAGACCTTGACAGGTAGAGGCCAGGTGTTATTAATGGGTATGCAGAGGGGAAGGAGGACCTGGGTAAGGGAAGGGACTGACCCAGCCGAGGCTTGCCCAGCACCCTGTCTCCTAGCCCATGCTGCACCCGCTTCTTTCCACTGCAGTTTCTAGGCACCTTCCATGGGCCAGGTGCTAGGCTCAGTGCTGGGGTACAGAGTTGAACAAACCTAGTCTCTGACCTCAACATGTTCCGTTTAGAGGGTGAGACAGATATTCGTAGATTCTAAACAGCATCGTAAGGGCTATCATGCCATAGCAGTTTGGGGGCAGAAGGGAGGTGATGCCCGCCTCTCCTGGCAGCGAGAGGGGCTGTACATCAGGTCTGGATGCCCTCTGACCACAGCCTCCTACCCCACCGTGCCTCGACTCTCAGTCCTAGTACCCTCACTCCTCAGCCTCCTCCCCGCACTGGCTCTGTTGCTCTCCATGCCTTCTGGATGCGCTTCCTGCCCTGCCAGCCAGGACTGCAGGCCCGTCCCTCCTCCACTCTCACCCACTCCCCTATCTCTTATCTGGTGGGTCCCTGGGTCCTAGAGATTCTACCAGCATCTGCCTCTCTGGCATCCCTTGGATCTGTCCCCTCCTCTTTGTTCTTACTGCTCTTGCCTTAGGAATTCAGACAGGGGAGGGCAGTAGTTAGGAGCTCAGGCTCTGGGTCAAAATCCCATATCTGCCGCATACCAGCTGGTGACCTGGAGCAGATTTCTTAACCTCTCCAAGCTTCAGTCCTTCCATTTTGAAGGATAACTGCAGGCACTAAATGAGATCAGGTACATCAAGCAGTCAGCACAGTGTGGGCCCTGTTGCACACGCCTATTTGCTGTATGTTGGGTGGAGGTAGGGATGTCAGTCGAGGGGGATGTGGTAGCAGGTCTAATCCTCCAGGAGCTGCTCCCCTCACTGCTGCCTCACCTGCACCTCCAGGCTGGCTCCTGTTGCCTTCCTCCTCATGGCTGCCAGGGATCTTTCTCAGATGAGCACATGCTCACATCACTCTGCTGCCTGTGTCCTCAGTGGGTCTTGATTGCTCTCAGGATCGACTCTGGTTTCCTTAGCTTAGGACTCAAGGCCCTTCCACCTCCCTCTCATCCTTCATCCTTCAGCCACATGTGTCTGCTTGTGTTCTCTGAGCTCGCATAGTTGTTTCATGTCTCCATATCTTCTCATGTGCTATTCCTTCAGTCCGGAATGCTTTTCTCTCCTTCTTCATCTAGCTCCTTCCTATTCAGCTTTTAAAGTCCGCTCAGTTATCACCTCCTGAGGGAGCTTTGCTGGTTCCTTCCATCCCCTGCTACGCCCCCACCCTGTGATGTAAATACCCCAATCTGTGCATGTCTCTATCACAGCACCTCTCCTCTCTCCCGATCACTGAAATATGTATGAACATCTTGAGGGCTTTCCTTTTACAGCTCTAAAACCCAGAATTGTACCTGGGACATAAAAGGTACTGGATAAATGTGAGGGGAAGGAAGGGAAGGAGGGAGAGAAGGAGGCAGGGAGGGAGGAAGGAAGGAAGGAACTTCTGCGCCTTTCTAACCTGAGTCCTCCCCAGTGTAACATGAGAAACTGCCAATCCCTGGCAGTTCTCTCAGTGGTCTGGCACCATAAAATTTTTCCTGGACAGGGCTCAATAATCAAATTATCAGTTTCCCTGGGAAAAAGCAAGGAAAGACCTAAATGAGAGAGACCTAAAGAAGTCTCTCTCATTTTAATTTAAGTGTTTTTAAATTTTAAATTGGCCCAAGAGCTGTTGGAGAGGAAGCGAATGTGGATAGAGAAGATGGAGGGGTGATGGCTGGAGCGAGGTCTAGGAGGAGATGGAAGGGAGCAGAATCTGGTCGAGCTGGGAGTTAGCCTTGGACCTGCAGAGAAAACTTTTCTGTGAGACAGATGGACAGAAGAGGTGAGGATGGATGCAAACACAGACAGAGTTGTAGGTGGAAGTGGGTGCATGGAATTGAGAGTGTTCACCTAGAATCATACCGTTATTACCATTTTTTGCCCTTTATTTCTAAGATAAAATTTAAATACTAGCAGATGGCTTAGTGCAAGGGTCAACAAACACTAAGGGCCAGGTAGTAAATATTTTAGGCTTTGTAGGCCAGATGGTCTCTCTCACAGCTACTCAACTCTGCAGTTGTAGCATGAAAGCAACCATAGACAAAATGTAATCAAACAGTGGGGCTATGTTCCAATAAAACTTTATTTACAAAAAAAGCAGGCAGTGGGCCAAATTACCCCCGAGTTTGCCACTCCCCAGCTTAGTGTTCGTGCTGTGAACTGTGTCCTGTGGCTCTGTAAGGAGCAAGGACTGCACTGGCTGGATGTCAGAGGCCGGGGTCATGGTCTTTTCATAGTTATAGGATGAGTCACTTAATCTTTCTGGGGCCTCACTTTTCCTGTCTCTTAACTATCTGTTGGATAGCTGTCCTGCCTACCTCTGTGTAACTGCTGAGTCTGTAGGATTCAGTGTAACTTATTCCTTTTATGAATATCACTCTAAATAAACATATAGGTGCTCGAATGTTAGCTCCACAAGGCAGAGATTTTTGTTGTTGTGTTATCGTTTATGTTCATTGATGTGGTCCAAACACCCAGAATAGTGCCAAGCACAGAGCAGGCCCTCAAATATTTGTTGAATGAGCGAATGATAAGGATAAAATAAAATCTCCACTTATTCCAACAGTGTCACCTTCAAACCACCCCTAGTGCTGTAAATGTCAGAAGACTTGGCCTCTAGTCCCAATTTTGCCTCCTCAAGATAAAACATCCCCGCGTGGCTTCATTTTCCTGATCTGTAAAGTGGGCACAGAGTACCCTACCCTGCTCACTGAGAGGGCTTTGTCATGGAGCTCCAGGAGAGGGCCTGTGTGGAGGTGCCCACCTCATCCAGAGCAGGGCTCCTCAGACTCGAATGCGCGTGTGAATCGTGGAGATCTTGTTAAAATTCAGGCTCTAATCCAGGTCTGGGCGGGCCCAAGACTCCACATTTCTAACAAGCTCCCAAGTGGTGCTGACACTCCTGGTCCTCGGGCCACACTTTGAGTAATCAGATGTCCGTTCTCAAGCTAACGTGATGACTGGTACCCAGGGTCGTGGGAGTTCCAGCCTCTCTGACATGGTGAGGGGCAGAGATGGTTTGTGGGTTAATTGGCCCCTCAGCAATGCCCCATGCTGCTATCTATCTGCAGCAACTGCAGGTATTCAGTGCTGCTGATTTAAAGACCCTATTCTTGTTTTATTAACTCTCCCATGATCGAACATTAGCCAGAACTCCCTGGCTAGACACCAGCTAGAGTTTGGAGGTTCGTGATCCTATATTCGCATTTGAGCTGGTGACCGTGGTTCTGTTCTGTATTTGTCAGTCTCCTTTATTTGCTTCTTTATTTGCTTTGGGTGTGACTAATCCCACAGAGCTCTTGGGCCCGCAGCCTTTTCCTGAGTAATTTGTAAACTGATGTGTTTTCCAGGAGACGTTTAATCTGCGAATTATTGCTCGGCCTCAAAGGCTTATTGTGAAAGAAACACAGGGTATCCGGCCAGGAGAGAGGCTCTGGTGAAGAAAAAACATCCAAGGAGAAGGCAGAAAGAGGCCTCTCCTCCCAGCTCTGTCCCTGAATTCACTGCTCGGCAGTCCCGTGAAAGCAGAGGCTGAAGATCTCTGCATCACAAAAACATGTCTAAAGCACTTGATTCGTGTGGTCGATTTAGTGGGCAGCAAAATGGTTGAGAGCTTCCCTTGACATTCTCTGTGAAGGAATTTCTCCCATATAGTTCAACAGTGAGTGACGGTTTTAAGGTCAGTCAGGAATTGTCAGTCCTGACAATTCCTCTAAAAGGAGAGGTCGTCCAGCTGCTGAGAGATGGGACGGTGAGCAGGCGGAGTAGGATCAGGGTATGGTATAAGCTCTGAGCTACGTTTTTTTATAGGATTTTGGTGGATTTCAAAGCCCTTTAAAATACAGGAACTATTTATTACCTCCTGTGACTTGCTCAGGTTGACACAGTCAGTAATGTTGGAACCCAGTTTATGACCTTTAACCCCATGCTTTTTGGTGCCAGGTCATAGAGCTAACAAGTTAGGGTGCTGGAGTGACCAACCATCCTGGTTTACCCAGATTTACCTGGTTTTAGCACCGAAATTCCTATATCCCAGGAATCCCCTCCCAGTTCTAAAACTGAAATGGCCCCCAACTAGGGCTGAGACTTGGGTCCAGATCTGTCCCACCTACTGTAAAGCCCTGCTTCTTCTGCTGCATCAGTGCCTCTCAAACTTCAGTGCGTAACAACTTAGTGAAAACGTAGATTCTGGTTCCGTAGGTCCTGGGCGGGACCCAAGATTCTGCATTTCTAACAAGCTCTGGGTGATGGCCATGCTGCCGGTGCAGGACCACACTTTGAGTAGCAAAGCTCTAAGCCCTGCTTCCATGGGAACCCTGAAGCTCAGCCGTCCTTCCAGAGGGCTTTCAAATGGGTTCCCACCGTCTGGGGCCTGGCACGGCCATCAGCCCAGAGAGCCACGGTCCTGCCAGTTCATCACTGGGGGCTCCAGGTGGCTTCTGGTGCAGGCCACTCCCCTCTCTATTGACCCCTTTGACCCCAGACAAGCCCTCTCCATTCTCTCCTGGAGCCTCACCCAGCTGCCCTATTCCCCTGACATTCATTGAGGGACCTCAGTGCCAAATTTATGTCTCAAGCTCAGGTACAATCCTGGGAAGGCCAACTAAAGGTTCCCCTGCATGGGCATCTCCAGACCAGCAGGTTGGTCCCCTTAAGAGCTGAGTGAACAGGACTGGCTGCAGACAAAACTCAAATAGATTGTCTTAGGAACCTTGTACTAAACTAATTACTTATGGATGCTTCTTCCTATCATTAAATATATGTCTGCTTATAATGTTAAATTCTGGGGTCCCCTACCATTCCAGCACCACTGTTTTGGATTCATAGAATGGGACCATCTGCTTTAAATTTCAGAAGATTGGAGATAATGATGGCACTGACATACTTGGTCATGGGGCACTGGATCTGTCCAATCCAGGATCTGTCTGACATTGTCCCTCTGGGTAGGCCCTGCCTGGGTATTCACCAACAAAGACTGCAAGATATCATATTTCAAAAGCTATGAAGTGTTGCATATAAAGTGTGGGCCTGGGAGGCAGCAAGAGTTGGGCTTGAGTTCAGACTCTGCCACTTACAAGCTGAGCAACCTTGCACCAATTGCTTTCTGAGCCTCAGTTTTCCCATCTATGAAATGGGTTTATTAATACCTATCTCAAAGCACCGTGGTGAGAATGGAGGAAGATCATATGTGTAAGATGCCTGACACATAGGAGATACTCAGTAAATACTACCATCACCACTATCAACTATTGTTATTCTGCCCTCAAGAAACTGATCCCAGACTTGGTGGGTTGGATAGGGCAGGTGGGAAGTGCTAGATCTGAGGATTTCCAGCAGAGCCTGGGACAGCCTGGTCAAGGACAGACATGGCAGTGCTCCTGTTTCTCTTCCATCCTGCTCTCCTGCAGACCTGCTAAGAAACCATGTTTACTTGTCTTCACAGGCACAGGGAGGATTTGGATGGATGATGTCGCCTGCAAGGGCACAGAAGATACCATTTTCCGCTGCAGCTTCTCCAAATGGGGGGTGACAAACTGTGGACATGCTGAGGATGCTGGGGTGACGTGCAACAGACACTGAAAGTGGGAACAGCCTAAGGTCCAGGCCCTGCTGCTGAGGCTCCTTCCTGCATTCCCAGGGTGGGGGCATCACTTGGGGCTACCCTGACCATGCCTCTGTCCTGCCCAGTCCAGCATCCCTCTACCTGTATCCCTATCCCAGGACCGTGGTGGCCTGTTGGCATTCTCTTGGACATCTGCTCCAAAGTGCAACTCTGGGATCTACTGCCTGTCTCTCCCTTCCACCAGGGTTCCTGCATGTAGAACCCTGGTCAACTGGATCACCATTTTGCCCGGCCTTCTAAACACCATGCATCGGGCCTCAATATTCACGTTCCCTTTGGTCTGTTAGTTATAAATGAATGCTGAGAGTATGTTGCATCAAATGCAGCAGTGGAGATGGGAAGGAAGTATAACAGATCATTTACTCCTCAGATAGTTCCAAACCTCAGTTAGGCCAAGAGTTTGACGTCTTCCTTCCCAGCAAGAGAATGATTATTTTTCCCTCTATATTCTGCCTCTGCACACCGTTTGTTAGTTTGGGGACGTGACGTAGAGGAAGAGGCCAGCTGTAGCAGTGAGAGAGAAACGGAAGTCAGCTGCAGGAATCAATCTGGATTTGGAGGAGGAGAGTGAAACTAACATTTATTGAATGACTGCCATGTGTGCTACATAGTCTCTTGGGTGCTGAATTCATTTATCCACTTTGCAGCATTTCTACAAGGCATGATAGCTTGGGTAAGACCTTACCACCAGGTAGCACTCAACTGACCCATTCACCTGGCCTATACGTCAGAAGATTGAGAATGACTGAGACCATTATTTCTACTTGAACCTTAGTGTGTCTTTGCTAGGCTTGAGCAAGAAGCTCGGGTATAAGACATGTGTGACTAGAAGGTTATGTACTCCAAAACCTATGGAGTGTGGGCACAAGATCAGACATGACTGGCTTCCAGACCAACCATCCACATAGGAGGAAAGCTGATTGGGGGAGTGATATAGTGGCTGTGTGGGTTAAACCAAGACCAATACTCAGTCATCTTGCAGTCAGGCTTAAAGCCAAGTCACCTGTGTCTCAGAGCTGTTTGGAGGTGATGATATTGAACCTTCCACATCTCTTTGGGTATGATCCTCTGCTCAGGAGAACACATGTCCTGATGGATCCCTATAGGAGTGGAAGGAAATGAGGATTCCCTATGACCTCCAGGGGAAGAAGAGGCCATGGGTCTCTCTAGAAGTCCTCAATCTGCACTCCTCTCCTAGTGACAGGGAGATCGTATTCAGCTTTTGACATGAGGAGAGGTCAAACTGGGCCATATACATGTTCTAGGACTAGGGGAGCTACATGGTAGCCAATGACCACAGACCCACCTCATTTAGGGGAGCCACAAACTCACAGTCAAGCCTTGGATACACAATCACCTGTCATATCAGATGAGCATTGGCTTGCCTGGGGAAAGTGACACCTGGGACCCTCCAGGTGTACAACCAGCAAAGTTCCTGGCTGACAACTAGACCAATATGTGCTATTGGTTGTTCTTTGCTTATAATATGCTTGTTATTCATTAATGTCCTAATGATCAGAGACTCTCCTTCTGACCATTTGCTGTGTTTACATAACACGCATGTACTCATGCATCTTTTTCCAGAGCCAATATATGTATGCATATATAAACATAGCATTCTTTACTTCATAGCCCAGCACATTGCAAAGTTTGCATTAAAAAAAGAAAATACTAAAGATGGAAAGATGTCACATTACATGAAATAAATTCCCAAGTTGGTTCTGGCAAAGAATCCAGTTATCCCACCAATTAAGACCCTTATAACTTTTTTACTTGGTCATTTCATTTGGGAAATCACAAGTCTTGTTTTATATCAAAAAGTTTTATGCTTTACATAAAAACAACAGTGATAATTGTTTGAACCTTAAAATAAAAGTCTACTAGTTTACATACCTACTTAAGAGGACATGGAAATAACCATGGACCTGTATTTCAGGGACTAAAGAAATTTAGGCCTGGCCTAAAATACATCAGACCTTTTGTAAGAAAGTATTTCAATAAAGCCAAAATCATGTCACTGATAAGCTTTCCATTGCGTTCTTTCTCATGAAAACCAAGTGAGCCTGGGAAGGACTGGTAAAAATTGGATGGTCTGATAATTTCTCAGTGGGGATTGGTAGAATGGCCAGTTTATGAGAAGCCGCCTTAATACTTCTGGAGGACAATAGACACAGTCTACACCAAGAACATGGTGGAACATGACATCTCAAGCTTATTTGGTAAACTAAGGAGAGGGTCCGAAGAAACAGAACAGTAATCAAGGCCCAGCTTCTGAGAGAATTGCTTTTATATCCAATGAAGAAAAGAATACCTAATTCCTCACATCTCCAGAGTTCTGACTTGGAGATGTGCTGCCCTCCGGAGTTCCATTCACACCTAAGATCATCCAGAGTTAGGTACAAGGTCTGTGGAATCACTGGGCCTCATCACCTACTGAGACACAGGAACTCCCAGGCCCAGGAGCTGAGCAGTGTGTGAGGATGGCCCAGAACACCGCATAGTCCTGGCCACACACTCATAGCTGGCACCTCTGGGAAAACCTGATGGCCCCACGCTTGCTATGGGGCGTGATAATTTGCTAAAAGAAATCAACAGAGAAAAGTTGGCTTTCTGGAAACCCACGAAGGAGGCATTCTAATTTTCTCCTCTAAAAAGCCTGGTGATAGGGCCCGGCTCCGTGGCGTAGCGGTTAAGTGCGCGCGCTCCGCTCCTGGCAGCCCGGGTTCACATCCCGGGTGCACACCGATGCACCACTTATCGGGCCATGCTGTGGTGGCGTCCCATATAAAGTGGAGGAAGATGGGCACAGATGTTAGCCCAGGGCCAGTCTTCCTCAGCAAAAAGAGGAGGATTGGCATGGATGTTAGCTCAGGGCTGATCTTCCTCACACACCCAAAAAAAAAAGCCTGGTGATACTCCACCCCCAGATCACTGTGCTTCCCATTCTGTAAACAGCCCCCATGGAGAAGGGCGATGCCTCTCTTTTTCTGTCCTCTCTAATGTCTAGAAGGCACCACTACTCCCCTCACTTCAAATGCCTGGGAGGATCAACCTTTGGGGCCTACGTGTATTGTAGTTAAGTCAACCACTGTAGTGGACTCCATACGTGGAGAGGAGTTACAACTGTCTCAACCACAGGCACCCCTTAGTTTCTTCAGCTACGTTGTTTTATGACAGCTTTCTAGCATTTCTATAAAATGTCAAATATGTGAATCACTTGTCTTTCTCTTCTTAGAACAGTTGTCCCTTCAACCCTTCATAGAACACCCCTCTCCCTTCCCTCCTTTTCCTCTCCTTCCCCTCCACCTTTAGCTTTTTGGAGCTGAGATGGGGTTCTGACTGATGGGAGCTTTGTTATTTATCCTTCTCTACCAGCGCACTCCCCTGATTAGAATAGGCTAAGGAGCTTTCAAGAAGAAAGTCTTGCAGTCCCGTAAGTACTTCCCCCACTCTGGCTGGAGGGAAGCTGAACACTTGCTTCCCAGCTCTGCATGAGCTTTGGTAATGGTGCTTTCCTCAGAAGTTGTTCCAGCTGGCCTCACGTGGTTCACACAGATTGGTATTCAGCTGACAAGGGAACCCTATGTACCTTTCTGGAACTTTCTCTGTGCCGTTCCCCACTCTCGGGTACTGTGCCCTGAAAATTTCAGCCACCTCAGCCTTCCCTATCTCCAATCCTTGTCTCCTCACCTCAGTGAGATTGCCGACCTCTGGGCTCCCCTCACCGTGCCGCAGTCGGACAGAAAGCCTAGGACAGGGTAGGCTCACCTCACATGTTGTCCTTTTCTCAAGGATCACAGTCTTGTGCTACCTGTTGTCCAATGTCTGAAAGTATATGTTTCAAGTATTTTGGACAATTTTCTGGTTTAGACAGAGGTAGGATAATTCCAGTAAGTACTCTCTCGTGGCCTGAAGTCCTCCCTGTGGGTATTTTCTGGTCGGAGAGAATCATAAGAGAAGAGCTTTCATGGTTAAAACACAACACAACATGAGGATTTGACTAGCTCTGGAAAGAGAATCTTCAGGTGGCGAGGGGGTGTCCCCTCACATTCTCTCACAGCTCCCACCCACTCAGACTTCTTTCAAAGGTCAGTCCCCCAAGGCTCTTGCTTGGTTCTCCTTAGTACTGGCTGTGATAAGCTAAGGGTGGGCAACAAGAAAATAATTTCAGGAAAAAAATAAATAAAAAATAAAAACAGCTTTAAAACAGACAAGTCTCCAACACAGAAGTCTTAGATGCTTCAATCATGATTTGAGTTGTGGTCCCAAAGCGCTGGTACAGATTTCCTGGCTCCTTGGCTGACCCACTTCTCTCTCAGCCCCGCCTACGTCCATACCACGGGTGCTTTCTTATTTGCCACCTTGTAGAAAACAAGGTGAAAACAAGTAGAAAAGAATGTACTATCTCTGTCACCTGCCGGGGCTCCAGTCACTGAGGGCTCGTTCTGGGTCTGAGGGACAGACCTCATCGTTCTGCAGTTGACGGATTCAGATCAGTTTTAATGGATACAATGAATCACCTGTCTCTCCTTGTGGAAACCCACGCCTACCCACAGGGGAATGGTCTTGACAAAGTTCTTGCCCGTCTTTCATGTGTGTGCTCATTTAATAAGTATTTATTGAGTGTCCACCAAGTGCAAGGCCCCGTACCCGGTCCAGGAGATGCAGTGGTGGACCAGATTGATTCAGGACCTGACTCCCTGCCCTCATGGACCTTACATGTTAGCTCTTGTCCTCTTCACAGGCCTTCAGTATAACATTAACCACACAAGAACAATAATATCCAACAACAGGAAATACATAGGGGAAAGGGACAGTGGACAGTGGTTGCTTGCCAAGCTACTTTGCAAAACGCAAATAGCTCAATTGTTTAAAAATATTTAAATACACCATCTTCATTGCTAGTGGGTTAACAATAGCACAGATGGCTCTGGTTATACAAATAATCAACAATAGGAAACAGGGATGATTAAACACTAAGTATATAAGCCCATGCGGTCAAAACGTGGTAGATAAGCATAGATCATATAACAGAAACAATACCTAACATTCCTGGAGCATTTACCATGTGACAGGCTCTAGGAGCTTTACAAGAATGAACTCCTTGAGTCTTCATAAACACTGGTTCTCTTCTAATCATCCCAGTTCTACTGCAGGGAGGGGAGATGCAGACACTGAGAGGGTCACACAGAAAATGAAGTTAGGACTTGAATCCAAGAAATCTTAAACACTACACTGTATGGAACATAAGCAACAGTATTACTAGAATTCTAAAAGGTCAGCTCTGAGGAAGGTGGAAATGGAGATCATAGCTCAATTATGTTAGAAGACAAAATATTTGAGCCCTTGAGTCCTGTTAATGAACTTACAGAAATAAATAGCTCTGCACTCAATTGCCTACAATCAAATGACCCCAATCCATCATGTATAGAGTGAACCCACAGCAAGCTCTTTAACCAGGACCAACCCAGACAGAAAGATCACAGACCCCTCTGCTCCCCAGTAGACTCTCTAAAGGGGCTGGAGGCTCCTCCATCCTGGCCGGTGCTGGAAGATCTCAGCTTTTTACAGCATTTAAAGGAATCTGGCAAAGGTGAAGTTATGGGGCTCCTAGGATCTCTTCATCTGCTTCATCATAAAAGGAGTCCATCTACTATCCAAAATACTTCTGGTTTCTTTCTTTCTCTTCCCATATTACTCAGCACCTTTGGTCTTCCTGAAATTATTCCTAAAATCCTCTCTCTTAGCAAAGGATTTCAACTCAAATCATTTTTGAATATAATTTCTTCCATCTCTAAAGTCATTTGACATTTATTTATTCTTGGATCACAAATTGGACTGAGGAGGAAGTTGTTTGACATTTGGAGCTGTACAACATTATGCCGAGAAAATGTCCCACCACAACACGTACTAATCATAGCAAATCAGGTAGGAGGTCCTGAATCAAGACTAAGAGCCGTTTATATAACTAGATAACTTAGGAAATAAGTTACCATGTGACAGGTAGGATAACTTAGGAAATAATCAGACAAATATCTTATTCTTTCCATGTGTTTCTGAGACATAGTTATATATGAACATACAAAACCAGAAAGTTATGAAACATCTTAAAGGACAGTCTTTTCAGATCCTTCTTGGATAGCTTAGTATTAGTCAGTAGAGGATGAAGGGCAGGTGGGATATCTCTGCATTTACATAGGGTGGGATGTGCCAGAAGGGAGTTGGTTCAGACCGGGATGTGAGGTTGAATGGTGGGGAAAGAGTTGATTTACAGAAGGAAAATCAGCACAGGAATTGGGTTTATTAGAAACCAACAAAACCAACTTTTTGGAGCTTTCTATGAGCATTCAGAGTTTCAAGTTGGAGACCAGAAACTTCAGACTCAGATAAACAAACCCAGGAAAGGTGATTAGAATCAGGTGTCTTATTATAAATAGGGTGAGCACTCTCCTACTGTCAACTTCTTATCTACAATTCCGGGCAGTAGTATCTTCTGATGGCAAGATTCCACTGTCTAAGACGTAGAATGTTTGAGTATGTCATTTTGGTCGTTGTTCCATGTACTTAGTTGGTCAGTCTCCTTGGACATTGTGCCTTCATTTAGGGTCATCTCCCACCAGGTGCCTTAGCCTGGGCCTTTGTTGGAATGACACTGCCAACATAAAATCCAGAACCGTGAATTTCCTACTCATTCTAGTAAATGTTAAACCAGAAGTCTTTATTAAAACAGTTACACATAATAACATTGGCTCATTTTACTAAAATGATGACCATAACAAGCAAGATTTGATGAAATTCCCAGCCCAAGTACTTACTTCTCTGTGTGTGCTATAACGCCCATTCAAACTCTAGCCTTTTACAAAAGCTGGATTGGAAGATTCTATTGTAATCCCTTGCTTCTTTTAGGGGCCAAAACACTGTATGTATGGTCCTAGGGCATGAGACCAGCTTGGCATCCAAAGCCCTTTGCCACTTTGCAATGGCCACTCTGAATATTTGTGTCAATTATTAAGTTACTGTCTCTCATCCCCAAATCCATCCTGATACTCAGCTTGTGGTACTTTGTGATCCCCTGCAACCCACACTTCTGCTGTGCTGGCCCCTGTTGGGCTCTACACATAGGCGGCACTAGAGGGAGACTGTGAGGCTGGAGGATAGAGGAGGGCTTGACCCTAACTGTCTGCTCCTCTCTGCAGCTGCAGGGAGAAAGCTTTTCCCCCTGTGAGCTTTTCCTGTTTGCTTGAGGTTCTGTAAGTATCACCCCAGCAAAACGTCTTTCTGTAGCAAATGAGGCGCCTTCCTGAAGCACCAGCTGATCCAGTCTGCAGTCTTCGGAACACTCGAACCAGCCTCATCACATCCTCTCTGAGACACCAGCACCAGCTGGCTGGCGCCCCGCCCAGGGGTTCTGTTTCAGCTCCGCAGGGCCCCTCCTCTAAGTGTCTACACTTCTCCCCTAGTTTTCCTGGTTCTCTCAGCTGTACGGATCGTAGTTGCTTCCTATAGTTGCTACCACTAACATCTTAGGGTTTTCCTTTTACCCTTTCAGTTGTCTAGTTAACAGTTTTTTATACTGAATTTTCTCTTAAATAACTGGTATGGTTCTGCCTTCTGGCTAGACTCTGACTCATATAGCATCAAAGCTTGTAGAATCGTTGCTGGAGACTCCCTCCTTCAAAGATAGCCACAAAGGCCACCATTTCTTCTAGACCAAGTCGTGTTTTTAAACACTTAGGCAAACAAGCAAAAACCCAAGGTTTTGAAAAATATCAATAAGTAAAATTGACTTTCCCTTCATTTAGAGTCAAAGTAGTAGAACTGAAAGTTAGTAAGTATTTATGACTTGCAAGTGACTGTACCTGTGTCATAAGCCTTAACGCAATTCTGTAGATTAGTTTTTCCATTTTATAGATAAGGAAAGTGACCCTCAGAAACGCTAGGAACTAACCCAGGGTCATACAGCCAGTAAGCAACAGAGTTGGGACTTAAGCTCAGATCTAAACCCAAAGCTGTACCACGTTGCCTCCACAAGCTGGACGGCATGGATCCGTTCTTTCTCAGAGTAAAGAGAATGAATTAATTCAAACTGAATACATGTGGCACAGTTCTAGAACATGGGAAAGTCGGTATTAAAATGAAGAAAGCAGCATTCTTTGCCTCCAGGAAGCTCTCAATTTAGTGGGAAAGACAAGATAATGACAATGTGGTATTAATTAGTGCAACCCAGAGAAGTGGAATAACTCGTGATGGGGTAAGGCCTGACCTTTCTTATGGTTGGAGTTATGGACAGTAATCCTTGGACAAACATGTCATTACCAGCTCTTCTTTAGCAGTCAGTAATTGACTCTGCTATGGAGTATCAAGAATGTGGAATGTGGGCAAAAAAAGAAGAAAATATGGGAAAGGAAAGGAAACTATATTTACTGAATACCTCATATCTGCCAGACACTATGCTAGGGGCTTCTCTTACATTGCATTATTTAATCCTCATAGCCTCCCTACGAGGAGTCAGTTATTATCATTCCCATTTTACAGGTGTAAAAACTGAAGCTTAGAGGAGTTAAGTAGCTTGCCAGGGTCATGTAGCTACTAAGAGGTAGAGCCGGGATTTAAGTTCATGTCTGGAGTGGCCATGGCTTCAGGCCTGGGGACAAAGGTCAGACCTGAGAGATTTAAGAAGTGGTTACTTACCCATGTTGCTTCTGGCTCTCCATAAGGTGAAATGAGAGACAGGAAGTTTATAAACCAACCACCTTGTGAGTAGAGAATCAGTGACTTGTGGAAAAACTTCAAGAGGCAAATATATGTATAATTGGACCCCAAAGAGGAGGGGAGAGTCAGAAAAAATATTTGAGGGAGTACGTAATGGCTGAAATTTTCCCAAATTTGATGAAAACTATAGACCCATAGATTCACAGAACTCAATAAACCCCAGCACAAGGAAAATATAGAAATTCTACACTAAGATACATTATAATTAAATTAGTTGAAACCACTGATAAAGAGAAAATCTTAAAAGCAGCCAGTGAGAGGGAAACATTATATACAGTGGAACAAAAATAACAACAATAACAGCAGTTTTCTCTTTGGGAATAATGTAAGCTAAGAAACAGAGGTGCAACATCTTTAAAGCACTGAAAGAGGGCCGGCCCTGTGGCTTAGCGGTTAAGTGCGCGCGCTCCGCTGCTGGCGGTCCGGGTTCGGATCCTGGGCGCGCACCGACGCACCGCTTGTCCAGCCATGCTGAGGCCGCGTCCCACATACAGCAGCTAGAAGGATGTGCAGCTATGACATACAACTATCTACTGGGGCTTTGGGGGAAAAAAATAAAATTATAAAAAATAAATCACTGAAAGAAAACAACTGTCAACCTAGAATTAACCCAGTGACTATGTCTTTCAAACACAAAGGTGAAATATAGATTTTTTTTCAGACATACAAAAACTGAAAGATTTCATCACCAGCAGATCTGCGCTACAAGAAATGTTAAAGGAAGTCCTCCACACAGAAGCATAGTGGTACCAGATGGAAACATGGAGCCACACGAAGATCCGCAGTGCTGGCAATGGTCACTACCTAGGTAAATATAACCAATATTTTTCTTGACATTTAAATCTCTTTGAAAGATAATGAACTATGCAAAGCAAAAATAATAACAATGGCTTGTGTTGGAAAGGATATGAAGCAAATGGAACTCCCATACTCTGCTGGTGAGAATGTAAAATGATACAACCACTTTGGAAAACAATCTGACAGTTTCTTAAAAAGTTAAATATGTACTTACCATACAACCCAACCATTTCAATCCTAGGTATTTACCCAACAGGTATTTACTCATTCATACACAGACTTGTATGCAAATGTTCATAGCAGCTTTATTTGTAATACACAAAAATTTAAACAACCTAAATGTTCACCAAAAGGTGAATGGATAGATAAATTGTGAAGTTTCCATACAATGGACATAGTTGTGGATGAACAAAGCCAAAAGTTGGAACTTTAAAAAGACAAATAACATTGACAGATCTGACACAAAACTGATCAAGAAGAAAAAGAGAAGACACAATAAGAAGTGTTAGGAATATAAACGAGGACAAAGTAGAGACATAGCAGAGAATAAAAATAAGAGAGTATTATAAACAACTTTTTGGGTTTTTTTTTTTGTGAGGAAGATCAGCCCTGAGCTAACATCCATGCCAATCCTCCTCTTTTTGCTGAGGAAGACCGGCCCTGAGCTTACATCTGTGCCCATCTTCCTCCACTTTATATGTGATGCCGCCACAGCATGGCCTGACAAGCAGTGCATCCGTGCGCGCCCGGGATCCGAACCTGGGCCGCCAGGAGCAGAGCACATGCACTTAACCGCTATGCCATGGGGCCGGCCCCGAAACAACTTTAATCCAGTATATTTTTGGGAAAACTTAGATGAAATCTAGATGAAAACTGAGATGAAATTACAAGTATTTTTTTAAATCCCAAAACAGCACTAAGAACTTGAACAGTGCAATGACATTTAATGAAACAGAATCTGCAGATGGTTTAATAGGCAAGCTCTAACAAACATTCAAAGAACAGAGCATGGGAATCTTATACAAGTACTTCCAGAGAACAGAAAAAGAGAACACTCCTCCAACTCATTTATGAAACTTGAACAACTTTCATAACAAAACAAGACAAAAATGTAGGAAAAGGAAACATTATAGGCTGATCTGGCCCATCAACATAGATGGAAAAATCCTAAACAACATATTAACAAATAGAATCCAGTGAAATAAAAAAAGCATTATACATCATGCCAAGTTGGATTTATCCTAGGAATTCAAACTTGGTTTAACATTAGAAAATCTATTAATGTAAATCATCACATTAACAGATTAAAAGAGAAAAGTATGTAGTTATCTCAATAGATAATAGAAATTCAATATTCATTAATAATAAAAACTCTTTGCAAACTAAGGATGTTACCGCCCAACGTGTGGCCTTCTGCTCGCCGCAACACATGCCAAAAGTCAAGAGGCAAGGTGGTAGGAGAAAAAGGACTTTTTTATTACAGCTTGCTAGCAAGAGGGAAGATGGCCGACTAACATCTGAAAAAAAACATCTTAAAAGGGCACAAAATCTTACAGCAGTTTTATGGGCCGGTGGGTTATGGCACGGGGGGGTTAGGAATGTTGACATCTAGTGTTACAGACTGAGAGTCGCCATACCAGATCTTTTGGTTTTCATTGATGATGGCTATTAGCATAGATTCTCTGGGGGTCATCACATTCCTAAGGAACTCAAAAGAACAAAGTTATCATCTTATTGCAGCTGGGAGGTACATGCACAAGCAGGGGTTGTAAAATCTACAGAGCAGTTAGATCTCCTGGAGGGTGCAGATCCAGCTGGGTTGGTTTGTCAGAGGTCATTCAAAGTTACAGCAGGGTTTCTTTTCTACAACATGGTTTCCCTCATGTCAACTTTGTCTTGAGCCGGTATCAAGAATAGATGGGAACTTCTCATAAACGTATTTGTCAAAAACCTGTAACAAACATACTTAAATGTAAATATCAGCAACTTTCCTTTTAAACATCAGAAACAAGATAAAAATGCCAGCTATCTCTGCTACCTTTCAGCAATGTGCCAGACATCTTGGTCTGCACAGTAAGAATAAAAAGAAATAAAAAGTGTGAGGACTGGAAAGGAAGAAGCAAAACTAAGTATTGGCAAATGATATGATCATATTGTTGGGGAAGAGGGAGAATCCCCTTCTGCCCTTTCCCTTAAGGTTCTTATGGCTGGCCAAATAATTAAAAGACAGGTTAGCAGGAGAAAATAATACCAAGTTTAATAACATGTATGCATGGGAGAAACCAGGTAAACTGAGTTTCTCAACACAATAGTGGCAATTCTCATCTTAAATGCTATCTTCAGCTAAAGACAAAGGAGGATGTTGGGGGTAGGGGGCTTGAGATTTCAGAGGGGAAGAAGACAATTCACATGGAGAGGGAAATGTAAATGTTTGTCAGACAATTCTTTACAGGGCCACCTATAGAGAATGTGGCCGGAGAGACAGAAATCACAGTAATCAAGAGTATGTAGAGTTAAGTCCTCTCCTTCCGTACTGATAAGAGTTTCTACAGATGAAGCCATCCCCCACTCTTTCCAGAACACAGAGGGAGATACCTTTACTAATGTAAATATTTGGTGAACAGAACTTGGAAAAGAATGGGCTTAGCGAGGACCCTGCCAGTCTGTCCATACCCAGAGTTAAATTCCTTTAGGCAGTTAGTAGGGGAGGTCAAATGTCCATCAGAGAAAATAATCAAGGTAAAGAGACATATTTCAGGGTGGCCAATTTTGATCTCCCACAATATATAGAAAGCCCAGAATATGGGGACAAATTATTAGAATTAATATGAGAGTAAAATGCACGAATGAATAACTAAAAGAAAGATGTAAGCATGCAGTCCCTCATTCTGATGTCTGCTCACTTGCAAGTATACTCACAATTCTGAAGTTTTAAAAAAATGAAAAATTATAATTTTAAGCTCCTCAAAAGATATGAATAGCAGCAGAATACTCCCACTGAAATATTGAAACAGATGGAATCATCACTAACAATTTTGGAGCAGAGAGTACTATGCTTGAGTCCATGAAGCCTTTGACCATCTGAGCCCCAGGCCACCTCTCCAGCTGCAGCCTGTCCCACTGCCCACTCTCCTGCCCTACACTCCAGCCTACATGACACCCCAACACATACGCCATTTCCTCCGCAGAGAGAGTTCTTCCTTCCACTGCCCCACTCTCACCCCTCACTACTACTGTCCTTCAGGTCTCAGCCTAAATATCACTGCTGCTGGGGGAGCCTTCCCTGACCCCCACACTAGGGTATGTCCCCTTATTATCAGCTACCATAGCACCTTGCTCCACCCCTTCCACATTACTACTCCTGTTTGTCCATTGTCACATTCTGTCCGCAGACTGTCAACTCCATGAGGGCAGGACTGGTTCTCCACTGTGTCATCACACCTGGTAGAGGGCCTGACAAACACTAGGTGCTTAATATCTGAGAAAGGAAGGAAGATACAGAGGGAGGAAGAAAAATATTCTCCTTTCTGCACTAGAGAGAGAAGAAAGAGGACCTGTATGTTGGGGGGTGGGTAGAGGGATGGTTGGGGGGACAAGGAGGTGTTGACTTTGCTTTCTGGGGAAATATCCCCATCCTGTGGTATTTTATGATCTTATTATTTCTAAAGTCCATTTTACCCAGTAGCAGCTTCCCAAGCAAACATATAATGGGATTTTCTTTGTAAATTCCATTAAGTAATCAGTTACTGCTGGTGAATTGCACTGCTGGAAAAAATATTAGTAGTTAAAAATATTATATCCCCAAATAAAACATGTCAATGGAGAGTAACTACAGTTTAACATCATTCATTGAGCAGAAATTTGATTATATTTAGGGGAAGCCACTTGGTAAAAATAGAAAGATTATGGAATATGGAATTAGAAGAGCTGGAACCAAGTCTTAGTTCCACAATTTACTGGATGAACCTCCAGCCTCAGGATCATCATCTATAAATTGGTGTATTCCACACATGTTATGAGGATTAAAAAAATGTTAAATTGAAAGTGTTTTATAAATCTAAAGGGTTATACAAATAATAACATTTATTTTATAACATGGAAGACTTTGGCCTTTGATTTACTGAAAAGATGGTCATTATAATTTAACATTACAGGGAATTGATGGACAATAAAATATAATACACATGCCTTAATAAATAAGTAAATGAATTCTGGGGCCAAAATAAACTATACTTTATTACATTACATTGTTAGAGTGGCGATATCAACCACAGATTTACCTGAATTGTCAAGGAAACATAGGATTTGGGTTTTTTTAATCTCTCCATGGGCGTCTGCTCCTGAGACGAGAGGACCACTAGGGTCCAGTTCTTTTCTGGAAGGGCAGACACTGAGGTGTCTGTAGTGTGGACCACTTCAAAATACTCTGTGTAGCCCATTTTCTCTGTAGCTTTACTAGGTAACAGGCCAAAGAGCTTATGGAAACTTGAAGGGCAGGAGGGTAGCATAGACAGCACATAAATGGGGGGAAAAGGCTTTCTATAGTTCCCTCCTCTTCAGTAAGACCACTGTTGGCTCTCTGGTGACATCTGCAGGCTAATGAGAGAATGAGAACTGAAAGCCTTAGGGAAGGAACACGTAATATCTAGGGCCAAAATCAATTAGATTTCTAAAGCCGACTACGGCATATGTATGAATCACCTGGGGACTTTGTTCAAATGCAGATTCTCATTCAGTAGGTCCAGGCTGGGACCCAAGATTCTGCCAGTCTGTCTCCCAACTAATGCCACAAGGCTGCTTGACCCAACCATGGGTTGAATAGCAAAGCTCTAAGGGACTTTCAGACCACTGAATGTCAGACCTGGACAGGATATTAGAAGTCATCTTATTCCACCTCCTTATTTGATAGGTGAGGAAGTTGAGAACAGAGAGAGAAGGCAAGCATCACCACAAATGTAATACTGGAAGATATTTCATTTCTCTAAACCTGGCTTTCTTGTCTGTAACAGCAAACTATGTGAGCTCAGTAAGGCTGTCCAGCTCAAATATTTAATGATGATACCACTTGCCCAGGGCCACACTACTTAGATAGAGCAGTGCATCTAGTCTTCGCCTCCTTGGATGAGCTCAAGAGATCAGGTAGGGTGGCAGAGGCCACCGAAGAGTAATCTGATCACCAAATGCCTTAGGCATGAAAATGGCTATTTTTTTCAATGGATGATTTTCTTTTTTCCTTTTTCTCCTTGACGTGCTGCTGGCTGGGGAAGTAACAATTTCTAGATGAGGTAGAAGATGCTCCTCGGGCCGGCCCCGTGGCTTAGCGGTTAAGTGCGTGTGCTCCGCTGCTGGCGGCCCGGGTTCGGATCCGGGGCGCGCACCGACACACCGCTTCTCTGGCCATGCTGAGGCCGCGTCCCACATACAGCAACTAGAAGGCTGTGCAACTATGACATACAACTATCTACTGGGGCTTTGCGGGAAAAAAATAAATAAATAAAAATTAAAAAAAAAAGAAGATGCTCCTGGTTTCCAAATGAAATTGATATTTCCCAGGTAGTAAGAGCCCAGTCCAAATTGCTGAAGGGGAGTCAAGGTCAGAAATCACCATAGGATCTTCCTACTGTCACCTCTGGCTGCAATAACAAAGAAAGGCCAACTCCCAAAACAGTTGCTCTAGCACATCATCCATCAGGTCACAGTGGGGTTGCTTGAAAGCTGACCCTTACATTCCCCAGAGTATTCCTCTTCCCAGGTTCTGTGGAAACACCACCACCACCATGACACAATTGGTCCCTGTAGCCATGCTATGAGGGAAACGAACAGGACTATTGACTTTTAATTCAAGGACATTTAGAGACAAATTCAGCTAACTCGCAAAGACATTAGGTGTAATTGATCCAAGTTTTGGAATGAATTACCTTGAAAAAGCAGCTGACACTGCACTTTATAATCCAAGGCCTTGGAATGGATTACCCACAAACCATAATTAATTGGCAGAATATGGAAATAAGCACTGACTCATGGAATTCATTAACATTACCATTTAAAGTAGTGGTTAAGCTATATGAATTTAGAAATGCAGAAATTGACACTGTGTGTATGATCTGGCATGGGGCAGTGGAAAATTCTCTGAACTGGGAAGCAGAAGATAAGGGCTTTATCCCTGAATCTGCCACTTACTTAGATGCATGTCCTTGGGCAAACTACTTAGCTTCTCTGGGACTCAAATTCCTACATTTGTAAGAGGAAGGGGCTGTATTAGATGATGTCTCAGTTCACTTCCAGCTCCAATATTTATGACCTCAAAACTTGTATGGCCTAAGAGAAAATTTACAATTTCTGTAGAATAAAAATGTTGCTAGTAAGAACTCTCTTGTTCCTTAATGTCATACACAGAACTGTCTGTTCTGTTCAGGAACTGTATACACAGCTAGTTACTTGTCATCTGGGACCTCAATCATATTCAGCTTTGTTTCCTCAGCAAGTAGCACTGTGTTGGGCACATAGCGGGACCTCATAAATGTTGAGCAAATGAATGAAAAGAGCTGGTTTTTTGTGTGTGTGTGTGAGGAAGATTAGCCCTGAGCTAACATCCGATACCAATCCTCCTCTTCTTTGCTGAAGAAGACCGGCCATGGGCTAACATCTGTGTCCATCTTCCTCTACTTTATATGGGACGCCGCCACAGCATGGCCTGACAAGTGGCGCGTTGATGCGTGCCCGGAATCTGGGCCTGTGAACCCTCGGCCGCTGCAGTGGAGCACCCCCACTTAACCGCACTTACACCTCCAGGCCGGCCCGGAAAGAGTCAAGTCTTAATTTAGAAATTCTAGGGGCCGGCCCGGTGGCGCAAGCAGTTAAGTGCGCACGTTCCGCTGCGGCGGCCCAGGGTTCGCCGGTTCGGATCCCGGGTGTGCAGCAACGCACCGCTTCTTAAGCCATGCTGTGGCGGCGTCCCATATAAAGTAGAGGAAGATGGGCATGGATGTTAGCCCAGGGCCAGTCTTCCTCAGCAAAAAAGAGGAGGATTGGCATTGGATGTTAGCTCAGGGCTGGTCCTCCTCACAAAAAATAAATAAATAAATAAATAAATAAAAGAAATTCTAAAATTCTGGCAAGGCTTAAGAACACAATTTCCTTGATCCTACTTCTACTTACTATCCTGTCTGTCTCTTCTTGAAAGCCAAATCTCGAGAGATGACCTGCTGACTCCATCTCCTCACTTCTCACTCCCTCCTCAGCATATTCCAATCTGACATCTACCACTTTAGGGACACTGAGGTTCTCAGCTTACCAATGACTTACGTGTTGCTGTGATATTGTGAAATATGTATATTTGGTCTTGGTCCCTGGTTCTGGGACAGAGTTCTAAAACCTTTGTAATTTCTTGAGTGATAAGGATGAGAGGGGGTGTCTTTTGGTGCTCATAATAAGTCTCTTTCAACCATACCTGAGTTTATGCTAATAAGGTGACTCTTGGAGGATGGAGGCTGGTTACCAGAAGAACCAACCATTTGATTAGAGGGTTGGAACTTTCAACCCCACTCTGATCTCTGGGGAGAGGAGAGGAGATGGGGATTGTCACCAGGCAATCATCAATGGCCAATGATTTAATTACCAATGGCCAATGTTTTAATCAATCACACCTGCATAATGGAACCTTCATAAAAATCCTAAACAGCAGGACAGGGAAAGCTTCTGGGTTGGGGAGCACATGGAGGTGCTGAGAGGATGGCACCTGGAGAGAGCATGGAAGCTCCCTGCCCTATGCATGTCTTCTATTTGGCTGTTCCTGAGTTCTATTCTTCACAATAAACAGGTAATAGTAAATAAACTATTTTCCTTGAGTTCTGTGAGCCGTTCTAGCAAATCACCAAACTGGAGGAGGGAGTCATGGGAACCTCTGATTTACAGCAGGTCAGTCAGAAGTACAGGAGGCCCAGACTTGCAATTGGGATCTTGTGGGGCTGTCTGGTGGGACTGACCCCCAAACCTGCGGGGTCTGCACTAACTCCAGGTAGTTAGTGTCAGAAATGAATTAAATTGTGGGATACCCAGTTGCTGTCTTCAGAGAATTGGAGAAATGCTTGGTGTGGAAAACTCACAACTTTGGTGTCAGAAGTATTATGAGTTTTCCTTTAGTTGGTAAACCAAATGGGCTTTAAAAGACTGTTGTCCACTGTCTTTTTTTTGGAACATACTCATCTGGCTTCCTTCATACCACACTTTTCTGGTTTCTCCCAAACTCTATGGCTACATATCTTCAGTTTCCTTTGCAGGCTCACATTTTTCCCTGGCCATTAAGACTCAGTTCTATAAGCAGTCCCCAGACTATCATGCAACTATATGCCACTGACTCCCAAATGAATATCTCCAGACCAGACATCTCCTCTTAACCCCAAGCTTACATCTCCAACAGGCTACGTTATCACCCAGATATCACAAAGGCCTATCAGATGCAATATGGCCAACTCACCAACAAGAAACCAAATGACCCGATTAAAAATTAGGCAAGAAATTTGAACGGACACTTCAACAAAGAAGATATACATATGCAAAATAAGTGCATGAAAAGACACTCGACACCATTAAAACCATACCACTCCACACCCATAAGAATGGCCAAAATTGAGGGAAAAAACAAGAAAAATGACAATACCAAGTAGTGATAAAGATGTGGTACACCTGGAACTCTCATACTTCGCTAGTGGGGATGCAAAATGGCACAGCCACTTTGGAAAATAGGTTAGCAGTTTTTATAGTTGAACAAACACTTATACAAGCCAGCAACCCCAATTCTAGGTATTTACTCTAGAGAAATGAAAATCTATGTTCATATAAAAAGCTGCACTTGAATCTTTCTAGCAGCATTATTCATAAATGCCAAAAACTGGAAACTCAAATGTCCTTCAGTGCATGAGTGGACAAACTGTGGTACACCCATATGATGCAATACTACTTAGGAATAAAAATAAATGAACTATTGATGCACACAACAACACAGATGAATCTCAAGTGCATTACGCTAAATGAAAGAAGCCAGACTCGAAAAATTACATCGTGCATGATTCAACTTAAATGACATTCTTGAAAAGGTAAAATTAAAGGACCAAGATTTTATAAGTAGTTGCCAGCCTTTAGGAGTAAGGTGAAGATTTGACTACAAAGGACACCATGAGGGAATTTTTGGAGATGAAATTGTTACGTATCCTGATTGTAGTGGTGGTCATGTGAATCTATGCATTTGCCAGAATCCGTAGAAATGTATATCCTCCAAAAAAAAAAAGCTCTGAATTTTACTGTATGTGAAATTTTAAAAATTAAAATACAACATGTCCAAAACTGAATCCAGGCTCCCCCTCCATTCATGACCACCATCACACGGTGGTCCTCTGCCATCCAGGATTCTCTAGCGCAGTGAACATCGCACCACTAACCAATTGGTATGCTAACAGCTCCCTCTCCTGCCACTCCATCCAGTGTATCACCCACCCTGGCTGCAGCTCTCTACCCCTCAGCCCACACCACCAACTCTCCTGGGCAACTTCAATACCTTCCCAACTGGTCACACCATTTCTACTCTTACCTGCCTGCAATCAGTTTTCCAGACAGTGGGCAGAAAGAAGTTATAAAAACACAAATTTGTTCTTTTCATTCCCTTGATGAAAATCTTTCAATAAATTCCCTTTGTGCTTAGGATGAAATTCAGAATCTGCACAGTCAGGCTAGTGCCTCTCTCCCCAGCCTCACCTGGTGCCTCCATTCCCCTCTCCCTCTGTACTCCAGCATGCTGGCCTTTCACTTCATCAGAAGCATCAAGCTCCATCAGGCCTCAGAGTCTTTGACATGCTCTTCCTTTGGGCTAGTAGTTCTTCCCATCTGCCACCCCATTATGTTGATTAACTACTACTCATATGTTGTGTATCTTGAAGCAGGAACGCTAATCTGAAACTCCTTGAGTTGTCACGACACTGATCTGAACCGTTTAAACCTTCCTCAGCAGAAGGCAGAGAGAATCAGAGTCTCTGTATTGTGTAATTCCAGAGGGTACCATCCCCTTCATAGTCTACAGGGAGAGTTCCCCTGGAGTTCTGCAGTGCACAGCCAGCTTAGCTGTACTAACTCAGAAAATAGCTTTTTCTCTTTCAAAAGGTCTTATCTTATAGGTATTAAATGTGACTTAAAACGTATGTTTTGACATTTGCTTTATATGACATTGCACATTTGGAATATGAAAATCTAAAAATGGCAATGAAATCCGCAAAGAAGTTTTAAAAATACCAACAAAGTAATTAAGAATTGGGAGAAGGGAGCGTATCAAAGCAAACAGTTGAAAGAAAGGGATCTCCTATCCCTGGTAAGAGCTTAAAAATTGGCTAGAGTAAGCCGTAGTACTAAGACTTCACAAGGGCTAATTAAATTAGTGGTATGAAAATGTAATAGATTTATTTGGGAAATAGGACCTAAGGTAAGAGATAAGAGGCAATTGTAGTGACCCAGGAGAGATAATAGGGTCATGGAGAAAGGAGGTGGCATTAGAAATGGACAATGAGGGCCAAATTCTAGATATATATAAAGAAGGTAGAATTGATAGGAGTTGATTGGCTGGAGGTGGAAGGTGGAGGAGAGGTTTCTGGAAACATCAACAGAAAAATAGCCGAGCAGGAGGGATTCTTTGGATGTGGCAGGCAGTGGAGGTGGGAGGTACACACAGGTTTAGTTTAAGGCATGTTGAATTTGAGGTGCTTCTGAGACATTCAGGTAGAGGAGTCAGGAAGGCAGTTTAATGTTTGAGTCTTTAGCTAGAGATACAGAATTAGAAGCTGTTAGCATTTACCATATATTAGACAGCACTAAAGCCATGCGGAACGATAAGATTGCCTTGGGAGATAGTATAGAATGAAAAGATAAAATGACCTAAGACCTAAAGCCAAGAATCTGACTTGAAATAACATTTTAGCTTTGTTTTAAGTCATTTAAATACTATTTACAGAATAGTTTGAATTGGAGAGTGCAAAAATTGTAGGTAGTTAATAGCAACAAGCTTAGAGAAATGTTTTCTGGGCAAGTGGTAGCTAAGTTGGAAATATCTTTTTAAAATAGAGAAATGAAAAGTTGTTAAGAATTGTCTCTGAACAGCTTAGTGGTTACCAGAGGGGAAGGGGATTGGGCACAAGGGGTGAAGGGGCACATTTATATGGTGACTGATAAATAATAAAGTACAACTGAAATTTCACAATGTTATAAACTGTTATGACCTCAATTAAAAAAAACTGACAGAAATTAAAAAAAAAAGAATTGTCTCTGGGTTATTCTCATCGTCAGCAGTATTATACTGTTAAATGACTCTTTGCCTTCCTATTTATGCCACTTGAAAGAAACCCGGAGAACTGGGAAACTGAAGAAGAGATATTGTGTTCCTCTTGGGGAAATACTTTTGTGGTAGCTAAAATGGAGGAGCTGCAAGGGAAAAAAGTCAGGAATCCAACAATTGTGTTAAAGAAACTAAGGAAATTTTGACAACAAAATCTGCAATGTTGTGTACAAACCACTTCTGACGCATGTTGACCAGAAGTGCATCCAAATTTCACTCCAAGATAGGATTTATTACTCATTAGAATGATGTAGACCAGTATATCCCAAAGCTTATTCAAGGCTCTGAGAAGTAAAGAAATCTGTTTAATTTTATTTAGGCCATTATTTCCCAAATTAAAAAAAAAAAAATCCATTCTGCCAATCTCTGCCCTTGGTTGGACTGTTTAATCTTTTTACATTCAATGTAATTACTGATAAGGTAAGATTTATGTCTGCCATTTGCTATCTACCTTCCATAAGTCCTATGTCTTTTTTGTTTCTCTGTTCTTCCATTACTGCCTTCTTTTGTGTTGAATTATTTTCTAGTATACTACATGAATTCCCTTGTCTCTTCTTTTACTATATTTTTTGTTATTTTCTTAGTGATTGCCCTGAGGATTATAATTAACATCTTAATTTATAATAATCTAGTTTGAATTAATACCAGCTTAATTTCAATAATATACAAAAACTTTGCTCCTATACAGCCCCATTTGCTCCACTCTCCTTTGTTCTGTTATTGTCATCATACAAATTACATCTTTATATGTTGTGTGCCCATCAGCATAGATTTATAATTATTGCTTTATGCAGTTGCCTTTTAAATCAGATAGAAGAAAAAGAGACTTCTGAACAAAAGCTGTATTCATACTGTCTTTTATATTTACCTATGTAGTTACCTTTCCTAGTGCTCTTTATTTCTTCATATGTGTTCAAGTTACTGTCTAGTGTCCTTTCATTTCAGCCTAAAGGACTCTCTTTAGTATTTCTTGAAGAGGATGTTTGCTCTCTTCCTTTGTTTTCATTCTTTTTCATATTTTATATCTCTTTATTAATGTTCACTATTTGCTGAAACATTGTTCTCATACTGTCCTTCAGTTCTTTAAACATAGTTGCCTTTAGTTCTTTAAAAATATTTATAGGGGCTGTCCCAGTGGCACAAGCCGTTAAGTGCACGTGCTCCTCTGTAGTGGCCCGGGGTTCGCCAGTTCAGATGCTGGGCACGCACCAACGCACTGCTTGTCAGGCCATGCTGTGGCAGGCGTGCCAAATAAAGTGGAGGAAGATGGGCATGGATGTTAGCCCAGGGCCTGTCTTCCTCAGCAAAAAAAGAAGAGGATTGGCAGATGTTAGCTCAGGGCCAATCTTCCTCACACACACAAAAAAATTATTTATAATATCTCATTTAAATTCTTTGTCCAGTAACTCCAATATCTGGTATTCCTCAGGGATTGTTACTATTGACTGCTATTTTTTTCCTGTGTATGGGCCACACTTTCCTGGGTCTTTGCATGCCTCACAATTTTTTTTGTTGAAAATAATATAATGTGGCAACTCTGGGAATTGCCCTCCTCCCACTCCACAGGGTTTGTTGTTGTTCTTGCTATTGTTACTGTTTGTTTAGTCACTTTCCTAAATGAATTCTTTAAAGTCTACACCCAATGTGTGGCCATTGAAGTCTCTGCTAGGTTGGCTTAGTGGTCAGCTAATGATTGAATAAAGAATTCCTTAAATACTTTGAACAAATAAGTCTTCCAGCCTTTGCCTAGAGGCTCTGTGTGTGTTGGAAAATGCTGTCAATGCTCTGACAGGCAGTTTGCAACACTGTCTTGGCCTTCACTTTCTGCTTGCTTGGAGCTTCAAGGTCAGCCAGAGGTGAGAAATTACAGCCTTCTCAGAACTTTCCTGGCCATGTTCACAGCCCTGCTCATGTATGTGGTCTTCTAGATTCCCAGGAATGTGTCAGAGCTTTTCAAAGCCCTCTATGAACATATTCCCCAGCTTTTCCTTTTACATTTTTTGGTCAGCTTCTAGTTTGCCCCAGCTATTAGTGCTGTCTCGAGCAGCTGTGGTGTTAAACAATTGCCACTAACTGTTTTCAACAAATGCCCCAGGGAAAAATACTGTTCACACTGAGCAAACTCTGAGTCAGATCAAATAGACAAGCCCTGCAAGTGGGTGTTTCCAGGAAACTGCCAATTGGTCAAATAGTGACAATTCTCTGGGAATGCGGCTTTTAGGGCAGCTCCAACATGTTTTCCCCCTTCAGTGGTTGCTAACCTGCTGATTCACGGCTACCATCATTCTTTTTTTTGTGTGTGTGAGGAAGATCAGCCCTGAGCTAACATCCATGCTAATCCTCCTCTTTTTGCTGAGGAAGACCGGCTCTGAGCTAACATCTATTGCCAATCCTCCTCCTTTTTTTTTTTTTCCCCCTGAAGCCCCAGCAGATAGTTGTATGTCATAGTTGCACATCCTTCTAGTTGCTGTATGTGGGACGCGGCCTCAGCATGGCTGGAGAAGTAGTGCGGCAGTGCACGCCCGGGTTCCAAACCCGGGCCGCCAGTAGCGGAGCGCACGCTCTTAACGGCTAAGCCACGGGGCCAGCCCGCTACCATCATTCTGAGGTTGTTGGTTTTCAAGGCTACCATGGATCTGAGGAGAGGAGGATGGGATAGGGCAAGTTAAAACGCCACAAAGTTCACTCTTCTTACTGAGGTGCAGATGCTTTTTTTTTTTAAATAAACACTCTTTGGATTGTTGCAAACCTTTCATTTCCAGAGTTATAAAAAAGTTGATTTTGCCAACTTTTGCCAGTGTTCTCATTGCTTTTATGGAGGGGCAGATTTTTACAGGTCTTTACTTCCTTGGTCTGGAAATTGGACCCTCCAAACTTTTATTTTTAAACCATAAAACTCTTTATGCAACATCTATTAATTTTCTGTGCCAATTAATAGTAGTATCAGCTAAGATTTATTGACTGGATATGAGGAACCAGGCACACATGCACTATCTTATTTGATCTTTACAACAGCCATAATAAGCAGATATTATTATTATTATTATTATTTTCAAATGAAGAAGGTGAGACATAAGTTAGATCTGTGAAAATTAATAAACAGAAACCTCATTTAAAATGGACTTGGGAGGCCAGAAGGGGGAGCTCTCACGCCCTACATTGATAGTGGAGCCCCACAGGAAGAAGACTTTCTCTTCTTGACTGGGAGAAGCTCAGCCCATGAGACATTGTCACAACTCAGCCAATGAAAAGTCACTATATTTTGAACTCTCAATTTCGCCAATGGACTCTTTGTTTACAATAGCCTCTCAACTTCCTCTTTCTCTCTAAACTATAAAAGAGTTTCTCCTCCCCTTGCTGCTTGGGAGTTGCATGTGGCTCGCCATGGTTGTAGACCCCAAATTGCAATCCTTTGATGATCTCAAATAAACCCATTTTTGTTGGAGAAATAACTGGCTATTTGTTTAAGGTCAACAGATCATTTATTCAAAATCACAGAAGCTAGCAAACGGCCTTGAAGAAGCAAACTACCATGTTGTGGAGAGGGCTGTGTGCAGAGAATGGCAGGTAGCCTGTAGAAGCTAAGGACTTCAGTCCTACAGTTGGGAGGAACTGAATGCTGCAAACAACCAGTGAACTTAGATTAGGATCCCAACCTTGGATAAGATCACAGCCCTGCTTAACACTTCATTGCAGCATCGTGAGATCCTGAGCAGAGTACCCAGTTACGCCAGGCCCAGGATCCACATGCGAGATAAAATGCGAGATAATAAATGTTGGTTTTTGTAGGTTTTTTGGCAACAACTCTATTGCTATATAATTCACACATCATACAAGTCACCCATTTAAAGTATATAATTCAATGGTTTTTATTCTATTTGCATCATTGTGAAACCATCACCACAATTGATTTTATAATATTTTCACCTCTTCCAAAACAAATCTCATATCTTTTAGCAGTCACTCACCATTCTCCCATTCCCCCAGCCCTGCACAACCACTAATCTACTTTATGTCTCTATAAATGTGCTTATTCTAGGCATTTCATATAAATGGAACCACACAGTATGTGGTCTTTCGTGAGTGGCTTCTTTTACTTAGCATACGTTATCAAAGTTTATCCATGTTTGTTGTAGCATATATGAGTACTACATTTTCTAAAATTGCTGAATAATATTCCATTGTATGAATATACCACATTTAGTTATCCATTCCTCAGTTGATGGATGTTTGGGTTGTTTCTACCTTTTGGCTATTATGAAGAATGCTGCTATGAATATTCATGCACAAGTTTTCGTGTGCACATATGTATTCATTTCTCTTGGGTATACATACATGAATGGAATTGCTGGGTCATATGGTAACTCTATGATTAAACTTTTGAGGAACTACCAAACTGTTTTCTAAGCTGTACCATTTTACATTTCTACGAGCGGTATATGAGGGTTTCAATTTTTCCACATCCTTGCCAACACATAGCTGGAGCTTATGAAAAACTTTGGTGCTTGTCCCTCCCAGGAAGATACCATGTCCCTTAAGTGAGAGCTAGGAGAAGAGGGAGGCCTGTGTTCTTGGCTTAACCTGCCTCGAGTGGAGTTTCTGTCACACTGAGCTGTGAGTAGGGAGGGAGGGAATGAGTCATGGCTCAAATTTAACAGACTGTCACTGTTCTTACAAAGTTTTATTTGGTTTTCTTGAATAAATATTTCTTTTTTGAAATATGCCCTAAGGACAACTTCCAGAGACTTTAAATATTAGGATTTAAAAAATAATTTTCACTAGTTATGCTTGTTTTGCTAGAGACTGCGGAACTCCTCACGCTATCGTTCCAGAAGTGGAAATCTAAATGTTGGTTGTTTAAAGATGCTAAGATTGTGGTAACTTGTTTGCAACACGGAAAACTATTACGCAGGGAACGCGTGCTCTACAAAATTTACTTTGAAAAACACTGATGTAGGCTAATCAAGTATTGGAATAAATTGAGAATTAGTTTAAATTGAAAGTGATAACATTTAACAATTAATGAAAAAATATATTGACTGCGCCTATTTCAACAGTGAAATATTTTTACATATGATTTCAAAGGGAAATAGTTTGATAAACTATGCATGGCCAAAGCACTATCACCACCTTGTTCCAGTGTATATTAATTACAAGCAATTTTAGAATGTTAAGTACAGAGCGGGCCCCTGGCGTAGCAGTTAAGTGTGCGTGCTCTGCTGCTGGCGGCCCCCGGTTCAGATCCTGGGTGCGCAAGGACACACTGCTTGTCAAGCCATGCTGTGGTGGCGTCCCATATAAAGTGGAGAAAGATGGGCATGGATGTTAGCCCAGGGCCAGTCTTCCTTAGCAAAAAAAAAAGAGGAGGATTGGCATGGATATTAGCTCAGGGCTGATCTTCCTCACAAAAAAAAAAAAAAAAAGGTTAAGTATGCCAGTAGATTCCATGCATTTGACTTTCACTGACCAGTTAATTTCCAAAAAATATTGGGAGACTGTTGTAAGGTTGCCTATTTTTAATATTAGCCATATAAGGACATTTTGAAAAACCATCTACACAAACCATCACAATTTCGGATCTGAGAGGGCATTTATAATCTTATTTATTTATCTTTTCCCCCAAAGCCCCAGTAGATAGTTGTATGTCATAGCTGCACATCCTTCTAGTTGCTGTATGTGGGACCCAGCCTCAGCATGGCCGGAGAAATCGGTGCATCCGTGTGCGCCCGGGATCCGAACCCGGGCTGCCAGCAGCGGAGCACAGGCACCCAACCGCTAAGCCACGGGGCCGGCCCTGAGAGGGCATTTAAACATCAATAAAGAAAGAAGGACATAATCTCAGGATTATGAAGGATAATCTTTTAAATTGAATGCATTTAGCCTTCTAAAGTGTTGTTTATTCTCCTTATTTTGCTTCTTTTACAGTAGACCTGTGGAAACTGTTACAGACTGATCAAAAAATTGGCATTTTGGAACCATCTAAATTTGCAAGCTAAATAAATAAAAATGGCAAATGTAATGGGTTCCCTTGTTTTGGCAAGGTACTCTCCCCATCATTTTGGATGAAGCCAAGACTTAATTCCTGTCAATATATAAAAATCAAAATACCGAGTGAATATTCAGTTTACCAAAATATTTAATAAACACTTCCCTAAATACATAGCTATCACAGTATAGCTTTACATATATTTACATATATATTACAAAATGCATAGTTTACATTTTTTATATTCAAGTACTTGTCAAAGAAACTCGAAGAAGTAGAGGAATTGAAAGATAACAAGATGTACATTGACATTCAGCCTAAATGGAGATTAAGTATTTTTGAAATTATAATGTATTGAATGGAAAGTAGGATGGGTGTGAGATGTCAGATTTACACAATTTTCAGGAATACAGCTATTTTGTAAAATAAGGAAGACATGTTCATTATTAACATGATTTAGGGTTAAATCCCAGGATACTTTTCTGTTAGCATAATACATCTCTGAGAAATTCTCCTGTACTTGAAGAGTAGTACAGCTGCTCTGGGCTTCATCCAATGTAGGCTAACATCTCTATGATTCTTTCTGCAGTTAATAAAGTCTCTGGAGACTCCTTACTGTGATTAAACGCTAGCAACGGCCTTGCCAAAGCCACTTAGCAAAGAACTGGCATTGTAGGTTTCCAGTAACTGAGTGGCCACAGGCAGTCATAGCAAAGATCAGAATCAAAATCTGTGGAAAATATGTCACGTTTGAAAAAAGGAGTCAGCATTCATTTCTGGCATTGTGGATTCTGTGGTCAAGGCATCCTCTACACAGTGTTTGCTGGAGGTAAATGGAATGTATGACTGGTGCCTCCTTTTTCATTTTTAATTTCATGTTGTTCCTCCAGAGAATTATTAGAGTTATTTTTCTCTTCCTTTTTTCCTCTTCACAAGAGAAATCAGGTAATCCACTCAACCCACAAATGGTTTGGAAGATGAAGAGTAACTGGGACAAAGCAAAATATCTTCCAAAACAAATAACATTTAAGTGTCTTTTTTCGTTTCCTCAGAATATAAAATGTTTCGAAATAAATAATAATTCTGGCAAAGATTCTCCTCGCTGGACTTTAGGGTGGAGAGTAAAGTTCAGATTCCATCAAGCCAAAAGGAGATCTGTGTGGATGACATTCCGTGCTTTACAGACAGACCAGAATTATCCTTTCCTCAAGTTTTCTTCCTGTTTGAGGTGGCCTACCTGCCTCAAAGGCAGCATATTCAGGGCTTGCTCATCTATAAGGGTTTCTGGTGTGGCTTATAGCTGACAGTAACATCACCTGGGAATGAGAGCTCCAGGTCCAGCTGTGGTGACCAGTCAGTTAGTAGCAAGGTTACTAACCAAGAAAAGACTCTAACACTGACAGAATAGAGAGTGCACTTCAACCAGACATGTACTGAAACTAAGGGTTCTCAGGGGAGCACAAGTTCAGGATCTAAAACCTAAATGAAGAGGCGATTGCCAGGGAACCTGCAAGGCAAAGTCAGGGACTGAGTTGAAAGGAAAAGCGTCTGGGAGCAACTCATCCCAGCATGTCCAGACTGACCCATCTTGTCACAAGCAAGGCCAAGAGAGGTTAGTTCTCTTCCGTAAATATTTACTAAGGAGTAACGAAGCCTGTACTTGAACCAGGAATACAAAGATAAAGGAGAGACGTTCAGAGCTAAAATGGTAGATTAGACATATGTACCTTCTTTCACTCCCTTCCAAAACCTTGTGAAACAAGAATAGAGCAACTTTGTCTTTTATAGCTATAAACCTACAAGAATGGGCTAATAGGAGGGGAGACAAAAACAACATTTTTGAAACTGGAAAGCTGATGGATAAGTGGCGAATGACTTACCAGACATGAAAAGGCTGGATGTTAAGCATGAAGCGGAGAAGGCTACAGAATTCCCAAAAAGCTTAGGACACAGTGGCAGTAGCTACTTTTGGAAGTGGGGGTGAAGATGTGGCTAAAATTAGAGGATTGGTTGAAAGTCTATTTAAGAAACAATTAGGCCTAGAAACAGTGACGAAACCAAAAGCAATGATCATTCCTAGCACCCAGGTTGTGGTCTTGAAGTACATTTCCCACTTTAAAAAGAAAAACATGATGGGGTCGGCCAGGTGGTGCAAGCGGTTAAGTGCGTGCACTCCGCTGCAGCAGCCCAGGGTTCGCCAGTTTGGATCCTTAGCGCACACCAACGTACCACTTGTCAAGCCATGCTGTGGCGGCATCCCATATAAAGTGGAGGAAGATGGGCATGGATGTTAGCCCATGGCCAGTCTTCCTCAGCAAAAAAAAAAAAGAAAAAAAAAGAGGAGGATTGGCAGATGTTAGCTCAGGGCCGATCTTCCTCACAAAAAAAAAAAAGACATGAGAGCTTTTTTTTTCTTTTTTGGTGAGGAAGATCGGCCCTGAGCTAATATCCGATGCCAATCCTGCTCTTTTTGCTGAGGAAGACTGACCTTGGGCTAACATCCATGCCCATCTTCCTCCACTTTATATGGGATGCCGCCACATCATGGTTTGACAAGCTGTGCCTGGTGCGCACCCGGGATCTGAACCCCAGGCCACCACAGCAGAGCTTGCGCACTTAACTGTTATGCCACCAGGCGAGCCCCATGAGAGCATTTTGAAGAAATGGCTGCCACCAAGTCTGGGAGGAGAAATGTATAAGATGAGTCTGAAACATCTTATCATATCGATTAAAAATGAAACTATTAAGATCATGTATACACGATTCAGGAGCCAATTTGAAGAGGCTTCCACTGGTCAAAGATGTTATAGTATGAGTGTCAACAAGGATAATAGTTGCAATGAATTAAAATCCATCAAATCTGTTGAAATCCATGTATTTTCAAAAACCTTAAGTGGTCACCTTAGAAGTATGATTGGCAATCGATTCATTATTTTGAAAACTGATAAATAAATGGAAAGAATGAAGCATTTATATAAATGGTATAACTGGATAACAAATAGTAGTTGAGAAGAAAGTACTAAATGAAAAAGAACTGATAGAATTAAATATCACCACTTTGTAACCTCCAATAAAGTTAATGGATCTAGGGATTGAGCATCAATAACTATTAACATCATAAAAAAAAAAGAAACAACCAGATACTATGTGCTTCCTGATGAAAAAAAATGCTGCCACTTAAGGTTTAATACATATGAAGTGAAAACTAACAGAATTAAAAGAAGAGACAAATCTGCAATCATAATTTGAGATTTTATCACTCTTCTCTAAATAATTGATAGAACAAGTAGAGAGAAAATCAGTAAGGTATAGAAGATACTATATACATAGAATATATGTTGTTTATCAACCAATTTGATCTAATTGACATTTATAGGGTGATCCACTCCAAACCATTTCTATATACGCATATGGAAATTTCTCTAATACTATAGACCAAGTGTTAGGTCATAAAAATAAGTTTCAATAAATTTCAAAAAAATCTTACAAAGTATATTCTCTGACCAAATAGAATTAAATTGGAAATTAATAATTCTAAGATATTTAAAAAAAACTCCAAATGTTTGGAAATTAAAAATCATACTTCTAAATAACCCTGCATTAAAGAATAAATCACTAGGGAAATTAGAAAATATTTTGAACTAAAATATAATGAAAATGCAATATGTTAAAATCTGTGATGCAGTTAAAGCAATACTTAGAGAGAATGTATAGCTTTAAATGCTTGTATTATAAAAGAAAAAATGTTTAAAATCAATTATCTAAATCTCCACCTTAAGAAGCTAGGAAAAAAATTAAAATAAAAAAATTTAAACCCAAAGCAACTAGAAGGAAGGAAATAAAAAAGATGAGTCATAATTAATGAAAAAGAAGATAGATAAAAAACAGAGAAAATGAACAAAGCCAAAAGTTTATTCTTTGAAAAACTAATAAAATTGATTATCTCTCCAAGACTGATGAAAACAAAAAAAAAAAAAAAAAGGGAAAAGACAAATTAATAAAATCAGGAATGAAAGAGAGGCATCACTATAGATCCTATAGATAATAAAATGATAATAAGGGAATATTATGATTTGAAGACTTAGATGAAATAGATAAATTCCTTGAAAGATACACTTATCAAACCTAACTCAGAAAGAAAATAGAAAATCTGAATAGCTCATATCTGTTGAAGTAGCTACTTTCATAATTTGTAAATTACTAATGAATTCTATTAAATATTTAAAGAAGAAATAGCACTAACCTTAAACTTTCTCAGAAAATAGAGAAGGAGGAGGGAATACTCCCCCAATATTTTACCAAGTCGGCATAACCTGGATATCAAAACCTAAGAGGGATATTGCAAGAAAAGAAAATTACAGGTCAATATTCTTCATGAATATAAATAGAAAATTCTTAATAAAATGTTGGCAGGTGCCAGCCCGGTGGTGTAGTGATTAAGTTCATGTGCTCCACTTCGGCGGCCCAGGGTTTGCAGGTTCATATCTCAGGCGGGGACCTATGCACCACTCATCAAACCACGCTGTGGTGGCGTCTCATATACAAAATACAGAAGATGGGCACAGATGTTAGTTCATGGCCAATCTCCCTCACCAAAAAAAAAAAAAAAAAAAAATTGGCAAATTCGATTCAGAAATACATATGTTAACTATGTGTATAAAAAAAATCTCAAAAAAACCCTACTGGAACTAATAAATAAATTAAGTAAATGGAAGGATATAAGCTCAACATACAAAAATTGATTGTACTATTTATACTATCAACAAAAAATGGAAACTAAAGTGGAAAACAAGATAATTCACAATAGCATCAAAAAGCATAAAATACTTAGGAATAAGTTTAACAGAAGACATGCAAAACCTCTACAAAAAATAGTATAAAGCATTGCCAAGAAGATCTAAATAAATGGAGAGATATACTTTGTTCATGAACGTGAAGACTCAATATTACTAAGATGTCAGAATGATCTATGGATTCAATGCAATCCCAATCAAAATGCCAACAGACTTTTTTTTGTTTAAATTGATGAGATAATTCTGAAATTTATATGGAAATTCAAAGAAACTAGAATAGTCAAAACAACATTGAAAACAAAAACACAGTTGGAAGACTTCTACTACCTGATTTAAAGACCTGCTATAATACTACACTAATCAAGATAATATGATTTTGGCATAAAGACAAACAAATAGATCAATGGAACATATTAGAAAGTTCAGAAATATGCCCACATATATACTATCAATTGATTTTCAACAAAGTCACCAAGGTAATTCAGTGAGGAAAGTCTTTTCAATAAACAGTGCTGGAAGAAATGGATACATATGTGGGAAAAAATGAACCTTGACTTCTACCTCATGCCATACACAAAAACTGAGAAGACCAGAAACCTAAATTAAAAGCTAAAACCATCAAGCTTCTAGCTTATGAGAATATCTTTGCCAACTTGGGTTACGTTAAGTCTTACAAAGGACGTAAAAAGCACTAACCATGAAAAATTGTTAGGTTGGATTTCATCAAAAATTTAAAAATCTACTCATCAAAAGATGTCAAGAAAATCAAAAGGCAAGTCAAAGACTGGGAGAAAATATTTGCAATATATACATCTAATGAAGGACTTGTTTTTAGAGTACATGAACAAATAACTCTTACAATTCAATAATGAAAAGACAAACAACCCAATTGAAAAATGGGCTAAACACTTTAACAGATACTTTACAAAAGAAGTAATATGAATGATCAATAGGCATATGAAAGGATGCTTAACATCATTAGTTATCAGAAAATGGAAATTAAAACCAGAATAAGATACCATTTTGCACCTACTAGACATAAAATCATACATTGTTAGTGAGAATGTAAGACAGCACAATTTTGGAAAAACAGTTCCTTATAAAGTTAAATATACACCTACTCAGTGACCTAGAAATTCCACTTTTAATATTTACCCATGACTAATGAAAATATATATCCACAAAAAGACATGTACAAGAATGTTTAATTCAGCAATTATATTCCTAATAGACCCAAATTGGAAACAGTTCTAATATCCATCAACAGAAGAAGAGAGAAACAAATTGTGGTACCTCCATTCAGACAAAAAAAAAAAGTACATACTGTATGATTTCTTTTATATGAAGTTCAATGACAGGTAAAACTAATCAGATGATAGAAATCAGAACAATGATGACCTATGGGTATCGGGGATTATTAGGAAGGAGGCAAGAGGGAACTTTCTGGGTGACAGCAATGTGCATTATTTTGATTGTGATGTTTATTGTCCAGATGTATACATTTATGTATTATGTGTGAAATAAGTCAGATTTATCAGTTGTGCACATAAAATCTATGCATTTTGCTGTATGTGAATTTTGATTCAATGCAAATCAAAATAAATATACTTTTCAAAATAGTCTTTTTTTAAAAAAAGGAACTTTCAGAGGATGCAAAAAGGCATGCTTTGAGTCTTGATCCGGCCTGGAGTTTGTAACTATATTCTATTAGATTTTTAGGCCTAAACCACAATGGGAACTCCAAGTGATCTCAGCTCAGCTTGGTGGGTGCCTTTCCTAGCTTCCTTTCCTTCCAGCGATCTGCCTGTCCCTGCCACAGGGGAGCAATGTCTGGGAAGGCGCTTTTGGCCTTTCTCTTCTTGACCATGTTCCAGTACTCTTTGTGAGGAACTAACCTCCTTTTGTTTTGGCGATAGGCCTCTAACGGCCTCACAAGTCCTGCAAGTTGATTCTACCCTATAAACACTGCCTGGATTAATCTTATTCTTTCCATTCTGCTGCCACTGGCTAGTTTAACCCTTCTTGATTTCTCATCTGGACTTTCACAACAATCTCCTATTGTCCACCCCCTTCAATACATACCAAGGAGATCTCTCCTCCATGCATTCTGTCCTCCACCTGGAGAGCCCTGCTGCTCCCCTCTGCCCACCAATGAGGATGGTCATGCATACATCTCATCCTTCAAGACCCAAGTCAGTAAAATCTTCCCCATAGCGCAAGTACAGTCGGCCCTCATTATCTACTTACCACATTGCACTGTACCTATTTGTTAATTATATAGTCTGTATGCTCCCTGAAGGCAAAGTGAGTTTTTTTTTATATCTTTTTATTTTTTAACCTCCAACCCCCTGGCTCAGGATCATTTGTTCAATGAATAAATGAACGAATAAGAGAGGGAGGCAGAGTGTAAATGAGTTCGCCCACTTCTGCAGTTTTCAAGAGCAATTCATTTTTTTTTATAATTTTATTTATTTATTTTTTTCCCCCCAAAGCCCCAGTAGATAGTTGTATGTCATAGCTGCACATCCTTCTAGTTGCTCTATGTGGGACACCGCCTCAGCATGGCCAGAGAAGCGGTACATCGGTGCGCACCCGGGATCCAAACCAGGGCCGCCAGCAGCAGAGCATGCGCACTTAAACGCTAAGCCACAGGGCCAGCCCTCAAGAGCAATTCTTAAAATCCCTCTTCCCATACATGGGAAAGAACCTCATCAAAGTTCACTTAGTTCAGGTTTACATTTAAATAGATAAATAAATACCTCCCGTTCACTATGGCAGCCATATCTAATAAGCTATATACCTAGCTAGCTTCGGACTGTTCTCTGATTCAGGATTTCTGAATTTGTGCTGAGAATATTAACAGGTACATGAAGGGGCATAGGTATTGGGACCTTGGGGGGCCCTTCCCTTCTGATATCCACCCAGCCCTTCACGGTGTATCAGGAGCAATTACTTAAAAAACTTGGGTGTATCATGTGTCTGGAAAAGTGATCTCTGGTTAAGAGCAGTCTGGTGGTAACCAGCTCTGGGCTTGCATTTATGGCTCTATTTCACTGGTTTTAATATATGGGGCATGTGTGTACAGTGCGACCAGCTTCTCCATTTACCTATCTTCCTGGAGGAAAGGGCCTGAACCTATGATTTTCATATGTCTTGAGAACGTCCGGTTTATTTCTCTTTACACAATATGTTCAGTAGACGCTGTTCTTTTGTGGCAGGATAATTTCCAACAGCATGCAGTAAGCAGAAGGACTTCCACTTCCTCTAAGCACCCTATACATTCCAGGGGGGTGTTGAGTAGTTAAAATGTTAACCACCAAAAACTCTTTCCTATTATTCACTGTATTGATTCACCATAGAAGTTGGGAATCAAAATGTTTTCTGGTTGAATTAGAAAGCAAAGAACATTGTGGAGCAAAAACAACGTCAGGGTGCTGAAATTGTGGCCAGATGTCAGGGCCAGCCCAGCAGTCTTACACAATCACAGAGGATGGAATACTCATCTTTGTTAGGCATTAAGTAGGCGTCTTCCCTGAGGGAGGGTTAGAATTCCCTGTCACAACTTCTCAGTTCGCTGGACCACAATGGAGGAAGGAACTCATCAATTAGAGGCCACTCAGATCCCGGCATATTTTCCAAAGCACTTCTTGTTTTTCAAACCCCATATTCCCAGAACCAGCACAATTTCTCTTCTTACTGGGCGGTAGGAAAAGTCAGAGAGCTGTGAGTGGAAATCTTTAGCCATCGAGGATGAGTAAAGGCTGGTGGGGTTCAGCCTCCCTAACAAGCAGCTGTGTGGAGGGCTTCCCAGCTCCTGCTTTGCTCCAAGGCTGCAGCTGCACCCCTCTCCCAGATCCCCAGCATTAGGAAGCAGTTTAAGGCAACCTCTTAGAGTTCACTGATATTCCCATTCCTGTTTTCTCTTTTCTGTCCTCCAGCATTTGCATCTCATGATCACCAACCATCTGAACTGACACACCCTTTTCCTGTCCTTAATGGGGAGAGGGCAGAGTATGAAGCCAAAAGTAATTAAACCATAATAAAATGATATATTTGTGCAATGTTTTACCATTTTCCTACTTCACATAGGTGCATCCATGAAGCAGATAACAAAAGTTAGGCCAAAGGTGGTTTCTTTGTGAGATTAAGTGGAAAGAGCAAACACTATAGTCAGAAACATTGTCCAGAAGGCAGCAGCAGGCTTTGGCAGGTGTTTGGATCCTTATGGAAGGAAGAGTGTGAGTGAGGCGACTAGGGGGTAATCCGTTATCCCCTGGAAGGGCCACTTGCCTTTTCCAGCTTCTGGTGACCGCCAGCATTCCTTGGTTCGTGGCCACAAGACCACATCTTCAAGGCCAGCATCTTTCAGTCTCTCTCTGCTCCATCTGCACGTTGCCTTCTCCTTGGTGTATCTGTGTCAGGTCGCCTCTTATAAGGACACATGTGATTGCATTTAGGGCCCACTGGATAATCCAGGATAATCTCTCCCTCTCAACAACTTTTAACTTAATCCCATCTGCAAAGACTCTTATTTCCAAATGAGCTAACGTTTACAGATTCCAAAGATTAGAATCTGATGTCTTTGGGGGCCATTATTCACCCTATTACAATGTCTTGTGCCTATTTTCCATCTGGACTATTGTCTTCTCTACTGCTGAATTTTGAGAGTTCTTTATGTAATAGTCTAGAGTCGGGGCGAGGAAAATCCCCTTTCTTCCCTTCTTGTGTTCTTGTGGCTGGACTAATAGTAAAATTGACACAAAACCAGATTAACAGGAGAAAAACCCAATTTAATACATATGTATTGGAGACCATAAAGAAATGATGCTCAGAGAGGGAACAAAACAGGTAGTATATATATCTTGTACACAAAGAAACATAAATTTGTGAACAATTGACAGGACAAAGAAACTTAGGTTTGGGGGACGTAATTAGTGAGGAATTTAAGCAGAATTTAGGCTTGAGGTAATAAATTAGCAAGGTTTGTTTATTCAGATTTCTCAGCCTTGAATTCCCTAGCTCTGGTGATAAGGATGGAGGGAGAGCACCTTTCACATGGGAGATTTATTTCCTGCTTTCAGGGGGAACAGAGATAGGAGGGTCAGAAAGCCCTTTTGCTTTTTAAGTAAGTTTAACTCAAAATAGTCAATATTTGACTTTTAATGTCAAATCTATGAACACTTCACCTAGCCCTGGGTTCTTAAGATTTTCCCCAAGTAGCACCAGTCTGTTTCTAAAAGTTTTATAGTTTTATGTTTTACTTATGAGTTCATGTTTTTCCCCTTGTTTGCCATGATGAACTTTATTATACAGTTATAAAGAGTTCTAGCACACTGTGGTAGACATTGTGAGGTTAATCCTAGTGGGTACTGACAGTGACATTGCTGTATAGTATTCCACTGTATACATATACCACCATTTAGTTAGCCTTTTTACTGTTGATAGACATTTGAGTGGTTTCCCAGTTTGGCTATTATAGATAATGCTGCTATAAACAATTATGTACAAGTCTTTTGGTGCACATATGTGCATTTCAGTTGCATATATATCTAGGTGTGAACGATGTTACATTTTGAGTTAATTTTTATATAAGATGAGGTTTAGGTAAAGATGATTCTTCTTCTTTTTCTTCTTCTCCTTCTCTTCTTCCTCTTCCCCTCTCTCTTCCCTCCCCGTCCCTCCCTCCTTCTTCCCTATGGATGTCCAACTGCTCCAGCATCATTTGTTGAAAAGGCATGACAGATTTCTTTTTTATGTTCCAGCCAGAGTGATCCTCCTAAACTAGAAATCAGACCATGTCATTCTGCTGTTTAAATTCTTCAACGGCTTCTTATTGCACTAAGAGGACACCTACCTCCCCAGCCTCATCCTGGGCCACTTTTGCCCACCTTCCAATATGCCCCAGCCACTCTACCTTCTTAGTCCTCCAAAGACTCCAATGCTTTTGCATTTACCTTTCCTTCTGTTTGGAAGGCTCTTCCTCTGGCACCTCACGAGACTGGCTTCTTCTGATCTCCGAAGTCTCAGTTTAAAATCACCTCCTTAGGGGCCAGCCCAGCGGCGCAAGCGGTTGGGTGCATGCGCTCCGCTGCGGCAACCTGGGGTTCACCGGTTCGGATCCCAGGTGCGCACAGACACACCGCTTGTCAAGCCATGCTGTGGCGGCGTCCCATATAAAGTGGAGGAAGATGGGCATGGATGTTAGCCCAGGGCCAGTCTTCCTCAGCAAAAAAAAGAGGAGCATTGGCAGATGTTAGCTCAGGGCTGATCTTCCTCACACACAAAAAAATAAAATAAATAAAATAAAATCACCTCCTTAGATAAGGCTTCTCCATCTCCCTTATGAGAGTAGTACCCTCTACACAACTGCCCATCATTCTCTGTCACAGCAGCCTGCAAATGCCCTCCACAGCCTTGATCACCATTTGCAAGTGCTTTAATTACTTATTTATTGTCTACCTTCCCCAGTAGACGGTCAGCTCTATGAAAAAAGGGGCCAAGTTATTGATCTTGCCCATTGTTTGTTCCCCAGCATGTAGCCCTATGTCTCGCATACAGTAGTTGCATCAAAAATCTTAGTTAAATGCTGTTGTTAGGCTAGAGTTTGTGATGATATGCCCAATTTTGTCTCAATATTAGGAAGAATTTCCTGAATACTAGAGCTGTGTGAAAAGAAATGGGCTGCTCAACATGTCTGAGGACCTCTCTCTGGAATAGGATGACACAAAGGCGTTTCCACATCTTGAAAAGCTTGACAAAGCAATGTCTACAGTTCCTCTCAACTTGGAGACTGTGGTACTGGAAGTGATGAGGGAGAAGCAGCAGGGTGGTTCCATTATAAATGAGTACAGATTTTAGACTAGTCTACTGAACAATGGAGGGTTTGGAGTCTAGTTTGGAGAGTCACATGTTTTTAGTAATCAAAAGAGAAGCTATTGGAAAAACAGGTAAATACAAGAATAAGAGAGTATACAGGAGCAAAAACTCCTCAATTTCCTTCTGAGTCTTTTCTTCCCCTTTCCCTGTGCTGGAGTTGACCACTTCCAGAGAGAAACAGTGTCTTAGTCAGCTCTGGATGCCATAACAAAATATGACAGAATGGGTAGCTTAAACAACAGACATTTCTTTCTCACAGTTCTGGAGGCTGGGAAGTCGGAGATCAGGTTGCCAGCATGGTTGGGTCCTGGTGAGAGCTCTCTTCCTGGCTTGCAGGCAGCCACCTTCTTGCTGTGTCCTTTCACTTCACAGAGAAAGAGAGAGAGAGAGAAAGAGAGAGCTCTCTGGTGTCTCTTCTTATAAGGACACTAATCTAATAAGGACACCATTGGACAAAAGTCCCACCCCCGTGACTCATCTACCCCTAAATACCTCCTAAAGGCCCTACCTCCTAATACCATCACAGTGGGGGTTGGATTTTCAACATATGAAGTTGGAGGGGACAGAAACATTCAGTCCATAGCAGTTAGGAAAACTGATTCAGGGACATTGCTAAGACATTAAGCTATCAGCTCAGTGACTTCCCAGACCAACTGGCATATTCTGTGTCACTGAAGGACAGAGAGAATTCCATATGCAACAATGTTTATCCATCTTGTCATTTACCCATGTATTCACCAAACATCCCTCACCACTCACCTAGGTATGTGGGGGAGGGATATAGTTGACACTCTAGTGGAGAAAGACAGAAGTAGAGAGAAAATTTCAATGCACTGGGATATGTGCTGGGACAGGGAGAATGGGAAGGCATTGTAAGAGCTTGGAGGAGGAATAGCCTAGACTTGGGGGATTAGAGAGTACATCCTGGGGCAGGCAGCACCCAAGCTGAGTGCTGAAAGAGGAGGAGATATTAATCTAGTCAGGAAGCGGGGAAGGCATTTCCTGGCTGAGAGGAAAGTATGTGCATGTGCTGGAGACATGAGAAAACATGGTGCTATGGGAACCACCATTAACTCAGTACAACTGGAGACCAGACTCAGAGCTGGAGGGACCCAAGCTAGACACACTCAGGGTCAGATCCTAAAGGGGGGCTGTTTTTCACCCTGAAGTTAATGAAGAACCCTGAAGGATTTCAAGCAAGGGAGTGACACGACCTGATTTACTTTTCAGAAAGCTTAACCAGGCAGCAATGTGGAAATCTACTGGAGGAGAACAGTGACTGGAGGCAGGGGGGCAAATTAGGAGGCTGTTGGAGTCATCAATAGAGAGAAGTGAGAGTTTACAGTCCAAGGCAGAGGAAGGTGGGATGGGGAGGAGGAAAGGGATTTTAGAGATGCACGAGGAAGAGTTGTCAGAACTTGGATGGATGAAGGAAAGGGAAGCTCTTGGCTCAGGCCCTGGGGATAGACGGTAGTGGAGGTGTCATTCACTAAAACTAGGACCCAGAAGTGGAGCACTATGGGGCGGGGGGGCTTGGGCGGCCTCAGCTGTGGACCCAATGGCTTCAGGATGCCTGGCAGCATGCTAGGGACGTGTCAAGTTGACTGGTTGGATATACAGATGTAACAAGATAAAATTTTGAAATCTTAATTTTTCTTCCTCTTTCCTAAACATTCCCACCATTCTTCTAGCCAATCAGGAGCATCCACATGACCTCAAAGAAAATTTAAATGTAATAGTAGTAGAGAAAAGAAAAAAAATATTAACAGTCTTTTTTTTTTCCTTCAAGCTAGGCTCTTGAAAGTCAAATGGGGAGGCCCTGAATGGACCAGAAATTAGAGTTTATGCCATAAAAGGGTGACAATGCAGATGTTCCTTTGGGCCCAAACAGACAAGAGTCAAATACAGAGTTTTGGGCTCTTTTGCTTAAGCCAAGTAATCCAGGCCATTTATACACTGGAAGAAATAACTGATCCAGGTTGGAAGCTGTTTCCCATGACAATTGACTGGTATGCAAGATTTTGAGATTAATGATCTGTTTCATAGGCAATAACATTAAGCTTGTGAAGTTCAGATGTTTCTTTGGATAATCTCTGGAGGTACTTTTATGATTATAAAACGGGGAATAGGACAGTTATAAATATGTCTTTACCTAAGGGCTCTCATTCTTGTGAATATTTTCTGCTTCATCTTATACCTGTGTCAATACCCTCATCTCTCTAGAGTTTGTTTTCACAAGAATCGTTAATTAAGAAGCTCTCAGTTTCTGGTTTTAGGCAGGATTTTATTAGCCAGTAAGAATAGAAAATAGAGTGCTTGTAAAAATGTAGGACTTACTAAAATGTATAGAAAATTATAGATATCTTTAAAGAAGATGGTGAGGTCTATATTATACCTCTACAAAAAAAATTAGAATGAGAATAGAGGGAAGGGGCAATGAGACTCTATGTGCTTAGGAGAGGGTGACCAAAAATAGGAAGGCCCTGGAGGTGGAGAGGTATGTGTATGTGTATGTGTATGTGTGTGTGTGTGTGTATGTGTGTGTGTATGTGTAAGATGGAAGAGATTTTGAAACATTTGCTAAAGAGGAAGTCTAACCCCAACATAGATTCAAATCCTGACTTTACCATTTATTAGCTCTGTGACTTGAGGCAAATTACTTAACTTTTCTGTTCCATAGTTTCCTCATTTGAAAAGTGGGGTTTACGATCATAGTAACCTACATAATACGGTGTCTTTTGTATTATTTTGTGTGTGTTCTTTTCTTAGGACACTCTCTCATCCCTCCTCTACTCCCCTCACCCCATAGATTCTAAGCTCCATCTGAGTAGAAGGCGTTCTGTGACTTAATCATCTTTATGGTCTCTGGTCTCTCATAGTTACTACTGTAGAAAATCCTATGCAGTGGGCATTCAATTCACACATGGCACATAGCAAGTGCTCTATAAATATTTGCCGAATAAATGAACAAATGTTGAACTGAATGTGGTAGTTACAAGAGTTAGCAAAATTTCTAAATATCTATTTTTCTTCTCAGCCTAAAATGATTGCTACCCTAGGCTAAGGCATTTTTAGTTATAGTGTTTTAAGGCCAAATAAAACTGTAATACAAATTTATATAATAATCATTGCACGTTCTGAGCACAGTGTTTGTAATTGGGGAAGAATTTCAGCCTTAAATACCAGCATATATATTCTTTTCAACTAGAATTGTTCCTTTTGTGGATGCAAAATAACCAATAACCATTCTATAGATAAGAGAAATCAGGTGAGTTTTACTTGAGCCAGAGTGAGGATTATAGCCTAGAAAGGCCTTTTCCAGAAAGGAAGAAAGCAAGAAAGCGTTTCTAGAAACATGGTTTTCAGTAGTCTTTTATCCTTTAGAAAAAAGAACTTACATTAAACAGGCCCAGGATACGTATTCATCCAAGTTTCAAAGAGATATGTAGTTGTATATTAGCAGGTCAACATGACCCTGATGTCGGGAGAGGGACCAAAGCCGGTGTTAGCAATAGGGCGTTACCAATAGTGTGTAAGAGGGGCAGTATGCATTCTTATCGTAAGAGAGTGCATTCTTTACCTTAATGGTTAAAGCAGATGTACAATGTTATGTTTGACAGGCCATAAGTCAGGCTTCTTTAGTTCAAGCAGAATCAGTTTTGAACCCAAATAGTTACTCCATATACTTCAGTATGTGAGAATCTCCTGTCACTTTGAAGGACTGACTATAAAAATCCATTTGTCCCCTCCTGTGCTTTTGTCCTTTTATTTGTCTTCAAAGCGTCCCTATTTGATAGTAAGATAGGATTGGTAACAAAACTGGAAAGCGCGAAAAGAACAGGAACGGCGAACACGGCTTATTGTGTCCTTCGCGCCACCCCGTAGTTTGCGCCGCCGCAGGGGCGGAGCGCGCGCTTTTGAAAGCGCGCAGGGTTTAAGTCACAACGGCAGTTGCTGGGGGCGGGTATGTGGGCTGGCGCGGAGTGAGGCCGCAGCGGGGGCCTGTTGGGGACCGCTCGGGCCGAGTTTCCAGACGACCTTGGCCAGAACCCTCGTCACCGCGGTGTCTCTGTAGCCGGCGTGTGACTCCGCCCGGCTCCGGTAAGGGGAGGTTTGCGGCCGAGCCCCCCTAGCCGGGGCCTCTGCGTTTGCTTCGGTGACAGCCCCGAGCCTAGAGGGAAAGTTGAAGACGTTGGGAATATGGCGTTAACTGGGAATTATCTTAGGAATCGTCTTTGCGACCCACACCCGGGTGTACCTCTGAATCACGGAGTGGAGTGGGGATTTCAGGAAGAAATTGCCCTCTTCTCGAAGCGAAGCCTGGTGATCTGTACTTTGTATGGAAGCTCCATAGACGAATGCGACGGTTAGATTTGGGGAACCCTGGTCTAGCCAGGTGCCGTTGTTTTACAAACGGTTTTACAGATAGTGGGGCCCAGGCCTCTGCCTGAGGCGAGACCCCGGTCTGTAGGGACATCCGAGTTCTGCCCCAATTCCCGACGCTGGGGCTTGTGCCTGGTGTAAACAGTTCATTACGTCGGCCGAGTGAGTCTCACTTCCAGCTCTTAGCGGAGGCTAGAGCTGGTGAAGGATTTCTGGTGGGCGTGGAGCGGGGAGGGCTTGAGAAAGAGAAGCATGGAGGCCAGTGCCTTCCTTTGAACCCCTCAACTCATGTTGCTTCCGTTTTCAGATGACGTGACTGAGCAAGTGGAAGAGGATTTTAACCTCCAGCCCTTGTAAGTTCCTGGATCCGGGCATACAGCCTGAGCCTCTACCCGCGCCGGGATGCGCACTGCGGTGGTCAAGTGTACAGGACGTTAGAAGTAATCTGATCAGAACTCTCCCTTTTCATTCTTTTTCCCTCTATTTTGCTTCTCTTCCCTCACTTATCTTCACTTTTTCTCTCCTTTTGTGTTTCCTTTTTGTGCTGCCTGTCTACTCTAGCTTTGCTAGTAGTATCCTTGTTTTTGTTTGGTTCTAGGGTGGCTTAGAGTCCAAAAGTTATCATCTGATCCAGTAGATCTTCGGATTAGCTTGCTGAGCCTTGTTAACTTTTTAATACTGGTTCTTAAATGGTACTTAAATTTTTAAAAATATCCTAAGTACTGCACAGACTTTGAAATTCTGCCCACAGTCATATGACTCTCATTTCTAATGTATCTCCATCTAAGATATTCACAATTTTATGCTGCTTTCTTTGTAAGAACCTTGCGATTTAGATTAGCATGGTTATTTAGCAATTAATACATATAGGATGTGTATACAATGTATACAGAATCTGAGACAGAGTGTGGGCTAGTGGCCGGAAGTCATCCATCAGTAGACTAAGGCCTAACCTGTTTAGTCATGAAAAAAGTTGCCTCAGAAAATTGTGAAATGGATAGGATATAGTATATTTAGGTGCAAATGGCTTGGAGTGGAGGGTGGGACTGAGTCCTAGAGTGTTCTAGAATGAAATCAAATGTTAAAAGACTTATGTTTAAACTTAGGTGTTTTTAACTGGAAGGTTTTTTTTTTTTTAAATACTTATGCTGCTTCTGAATGTCACATCCTCCTTATGCTGAGGCGAAAAAGGCACTGAGACTTAGGCAGTAAGATTTCCAGGACACCATACTTACCGGGTTTTTTGCATCCTGCTTTTCTGGCCCCACCTGGGGCTACTTTGTTCTTCATTTCTCATGTTGGGATGCCTCAGAGCTCTGTTTTCTATTTACACTTACCCCCTAGGAGATCATATCTATTCTCTTGGCTTTAATACCATATATATGCTGATATCCTACAAATTTGTATCTTCAGCTTGGATTCAGACCTATATCCGGCTGCCTATTTCACATTGCTACTTGGATGTCTAATAAGGTATTCAAAATTGAGTTACTGATCTCAATAATGACACCTCTGTTCTTCCAGTTGCTCAATCTGAAAATTTGGCGCTATCGTTGACTTTTCTCTCATTCCTAAAAAAATCCAAACATTGGAAAATCCTGTTGGTTCCAGATTTAAAACATCCAGAATCCAACCATTTGTCACCATCTCTACTTCTACTCTCCTGATCCAAGCCACCTGGATTCTCTCTCTTGGATTATTGCAGTAGCCACCTTATTGGTCTGATTGCCTCCACCCTTGTTCCCCTTTAGTTAATAAACACAAACCAGAGTTATCCTTTTGAAACGTAAGATGGAGTATATTCCTCCTCTGCACAAAACCCTCCAATAACTTCCCGTTTCTCAGTAAAAGCTGAACTCCTTACTGTTAATAAAGCTTGCTGAATAAAAGCCTTATGGCTCCTTATTGCTACAATGCTCTACTTGATTGCCATCCTCCACTCCCAAACTCTGACTTCATTTTCTACTCCCTCTTGCTAGCTCTGCCCGCCTAGCTTTTCTTTGAACATTTCTGCCTCAGGCCCTTTGTATTTACTACTTGCTCTATCCGGCAGACTTCTAGATATTTGCATGGGCTAGCTCGCCTCACTTCCTTCAAGTGACACCTTCTCAAAGACACCTCCCTGGACCACCCTAACTCAAATTTCAAGCCCTTTCCCAGCACTTTGTCTCCCTTCACTGGTGTATATTTCCCCTGACTATAAGTCAGTATCTTATTATGTATTTATCTTGTTTGTTTGGGTCTTGTTTGCTGTTCCAGTGTGTCTCCATTGCCTAGAACAGTGCCTAGTAAGTGGTACATTCTCAATAAGGGTATGTTGACTGAGTGAATGAAGAGTAGTTTCCCATAGGTAGGTAGAAGTCTTAGAAGCTCTTTGAAGTGCTCCTTCATAACTTCCTGTGAGGAAAGATTGATGAAGATGAAAGAAGGGGAATCAGAATCACATGGAGAATTTATTTCCAAAGTAGAAGTACCTCCTCCAACCCACTCTGTAAAATAGTTTATCCTTCCCCAAAGGTCTGAAACTTGTTCCAGAAAAACTTGTTCCTTTCTTTTAGTTAAACCTGTTACTTTAGAAAATTAGTATATTTTTGGCAAGTGTGTGAAAAAGGAATCTTCAGTGTTCTATATTCAGGCAATCTGAAGACAGTGGTGATTGTAGCTACATTTTAGAAAAATGAACAAGCTTCTCATTAATGGACAATTCAAGCTGGGCCTTTGACGTGATTTTTTTCTTGGCATAGAGTTTTTAAAGATGCTATTAAGGGCTCTATAAAAAATTTAAGCAAATGTTCTCTCTGCCTCCCAGTTTTTTATAGATAAACCAAATAAACTTATAGACATGTAGGAACAGTTGCTTTATAATAAATCTAATATGAAACCTAACTTTTAAAAAAGAAAAAGTAATTTTAAAAATTTTTATTAAAAATATTCCTGGGCCGGCCCCGTGGCTTGGTGGTTGAGTGCGTGCACTGTGCTGCTGGCGGCCCGGGTTCGGATCCCGGACGTGCCCCGACGCATCGCTTGTCCGGCCATGCTGGGGCCGCGTCCCACATGCAGCAACTGGACGGATGGGCAGCTGTGACATACAACTGTCTACTGGGGCTTTAGGGGAAAAAATAAATAAATAATTTAAAAAAAAAAAAAAAAAAAAAAAACATAAAAAAAATAAAAAAAATAAAAAAAAAAAATATTCCTTAAGAAATATGTTACAGAAGAAATAAAAAGCTTGGATTAACTTGCTAATATATGCAGTACATACATTTTATTTTTATAGACAATTTTTTATAACAACTTATTGAAATATAATTCACATATAAAATTTACCCCTTGAAAGTGTGCAATTCAGTGGTTTTAGTATAGTCAGAGCTGAATATATTAAACCACTACCTAGTTTTAGAACATTTTCATCAAAGAAACCCCATACCCACTAACGGTTACGCCACATTCACCCTCCCCCTGGCCCCTGGCAACTACTGATCTATTTTCTGTCTATAGATTTGCCTATTCTGGATATTTCTGGTAAATGGAATCATATATATGGTCTCTTGTGTCTGGCTTCTTTCACTTAGCATAATGTTTTCAGGGTTTGTTCATGCTGTAGTATATATCAGTACTTTATTCCTTTTTATGACTGAATAATATTCTATTTTATAGAATATGTGTCTTTTTTTTTTTTTTTTTTTTGGTGAGGAAGATCAGCCCTGACCTAACATCCATGCCAATCCTCCTATTTTTGGCCTGGGCTAACATCTGCGCCCATCTTCCTCCACTTTATGTGGGACACTGCCACATCATGGCCAGACAGGCAGTGCATTGGTGTGTGCCTGGGATCTGAACCCGGGCTGCCAGCAGCGGAGCATGCGCACTTAACTGCTATGCCATGGGGCCAGCCCCTAGAATATGTATTCTATTGAATAATATTCTATTGTGTGTATTGTAGAGCCTCTTTTGTTTATCTGTTCATCATCTGATGGATATTTCTATTTCCTCTTTTGGCTATTATGAATAATACTGCTTGCATAAACAATTTCTTTAAAGGATATAAAAGACCTGTTAACAACTACTTCTGGGGGATGTGAGAGGGAGACTTACTCTTTACCTTTTTGTACTACGTGATTTTTATTAACCAAGTGCATATATTACTTTTTAATTAAGACAAATGAGAAAACCCAATCACTGGTAGTGTGTGATTACTTACCTTGGGTAAGTAAGTGTCCTCTCTGGGTTTCAGTTTTTGCATTGTAAGTAAAATTGGGCTAAATATTTGTCATGGTCTTTTTCGGTTCTCAAATTTTATATTTATATGATAAAATGAGTGATAGCATTATAGGAATTTTTTCTTCATGAAGAATAGTTGTATTTTCTGTAACTGCAGTGTAACTTTCAATTTACTTTCATCACAGGACCCAGAGTGATAACTACAATGGAAGAAATCAGTAATTTCAAGACACCAAGCAAATTATCTGAAAAAAAGAAATCTGGTAAGATAGATATAAAACCCTTCTTCATTATTATTGCTATTAGAAATGTCTTAGTATTATTGTAGTTTGATTCTTTAATTATTATCTATCATGCACAATTTTAGCGTAAGTCCTCTTTATAATGTTGATCTTAACAAATAAGACTGATTTTATAGGCCAGGCTTGGGTCATCTATGAGCTAATTTTACTGACATTCTAACAGATTTGGAAGTTCTCCCTGGTGAACAATCAACTTGAACCATTAAGAAACTTTACCATTCCCAGTGTCATACCTGCATGGCTATGGTGAGGGAAAGATATTTTCCAAGACGAGTCAGTGGACAAAGGATAATCTTTTCATCAAATGAAAACAATTGGAGGGGCCGGCCCCGTGGCTTAGCAGTTAAGTGCACGCACTCTGCTGCTGGCGGCCCGGGTTCGGATCCCGGGCGCGCACCGACGCACTGCTTCTCCGGCCATGCTGAGGCTGCATCCCACATACAGCAACTAGAAGGATGTGAAACTCAGATGTACAACTACCTACTGGGGCTTTGGGGGAAAATAAAATAAAAATTAAAAAAAAAATTAAAAAAAAGAAAACAATGGGATATTCATTTGCAAACTGACCCTTAGCTCACATCATATACAAAATGGCTAAAATTATAAAATTTCTAGACAATAACGTAGGAGAAAATCTTATGTTGTTCATTTCTAGTATGTAGATTTTTGTATATTGACCTTGTATCCTGCAACCATGCTAAATTCATTTATTCTATTAGCTTTTTTATAGATCGCTTAGGATATTGTACATAGTTGGTAATGTTGTGGATGAATAAAGACAGTTTTACTTTTTTTTCCCCAGTCAGTATTACTTTATTTATTTGTCTTACGGCACTGGTTCCAGTATATTTTTGAATGGAAGAGATGTGAGTGAACATACTTGCCTTGTTCCCAGTGAAGTATTATGTTAGATGTAGGTTTTTCATAGATGCCCTTTATCAGGTTGAGGAATTTTCCTTTTATTCCTTGTTATTATCAAGAATGGGTGTTGAGGGGCCGGCCCCATGGCTTAGTGGTTCAGTGCGCGTGCTCTACTACTGGCGGCCCAGGTTTGGATCCCGGGCGCGCACTGACACACTGCTTCTCCGGGCATGCTGAGGTGGCGTCCCACATATAGCAACTAGAAGGATGTGCAACTATGACATACAACTATCTACTGGGGCTTTGGGGGAAAAAAAGGAGGAGGATTGGCAATAGATGTTAGCTCAGAGCTGGTCTTCCTCAGCAAAAAGAGGAGGATTAGCATGGATGTTAGCTCAGGGCTGATCTTCCTCACACAAAAAAAATAATAATAAATAAATAAATAGAATAAATAAAGAATGAGTGTTGAACTTTCTCAAGTGCATTTTCAGAATCTATTGAGGTGAAGTTTTCTTTTTCAATCTGTTGATGTGGTAAATTACATTAGTTTTCAAATATTAAACTAACCTCTCATTCCTGGGGTAAAGTCAGTTTGGTCATGATGTATTTTATATATTGCTTGATTCAATTTGTTAATATTTTCTGTATTCATGAGGGATATTGGACTGTAGTTGTCTTTTTTTGGAATGTCTGTCTAGTTTTGGTATCAGGGTATTCTGTATTCATAAAGTAAGCTGGGAAGTGTTTCCTTCTCTTTTCTTGAAGAGTATGTGTGGAATTGATAGTATGTATTCCTTAACTGGCAGAATTTACCAGTAAAGCCTTGTGGGCCTGGAGTTTTCTTAGTAGAAAGATTTTAACAGTGACTTCACAGTTAATAGCGATATGGCTATTTAAGTTGTCTATTTCTTCTTGTGTAAGCTTTGTTAGTGTTTTTGAAGGAATTTGTCCATTACTTCTAAGTTGCCATATTTACTGGCGTAAAGTTATTTATGATGTACTCTTACTACCCTTCTAATGTCACTTGGATCTGTGGTAATAGCTCCTTTTTCATTTCTGGTACTGGTGTTTTATGTTTTCTTTCTTTCTTCTTTGATCAGGTTTATCTATCTTGGTGAATATTTCATGCACTTGAAAAGATCATATTTTCTGCTGTTGTTGGGTGCAGTGTTCCATAAGTGTCAATTAGGTCAAGCTGGTGACTTATGTTGTTTTGCTCAAGTCTTCTGTATCCCTACTGACTTTCTGTTTACTTTTTCTATTACTTGAGAGAAGAGTGTCTCCAACTACAATTGTGGATTTGTCTATTCTTTTTCTTTCAGTTCTGTCAGTTGTTGCTTTGTGTATTTTGAAGCTTGTTCTTAGGTACATATACATTTAGGATAGTTATTTCTTCTGATGAATTTAGCCCTTTACTGTTATGAAATGTCCTTCTTTATCCAGTGTTGTACTCTCTGTTCAAAGTCCACTTTATGTGATATTCATAGAGCCACTTCAGCTTTGTTTTGATTAGTGTTTGAATGGTATATGTTTTCCAACCTTTTTACTTTTAACCTATTTGTGTCTTTATATTTAAAGTGAGTTTATTGTACACAGCATGTAGTTGTGTCTTGTTTTGTTTTTATCCATTCTGACAACTTCTGCCTTCAATTGGACTGTTTAGGCACTAGCCTCATGTGGCAATTCAAATTTAGGTTCAAATTCAAATTTAGGTTCAAATGAATTAAAAGTAAATAAAATTGCAAATTTAGTTTCTCACTTATACTAGCGCACATTTCAAATGCTTGGTAACATGTGGCTAGTGGCTCCTGTACTGGACAACACAGACGTGGAACGTTTCTATCATGATAGAAAGTTCTATTGGATGACACTGTTTAGACCATTTACATTTAATGTAATTCTCTGTGGTTGTATTTAAATCTACTATTTTGCTAATATCCCATAGCTTATTGATGATTTCTTAATTTTTTTCTAATCTTTTTCTCTATGCTTCATTTTTGGTAGTTTTTGTTGCTTTATCTTAAAATTTAGTTACCTTTTCTTCTGCTCTAAGATGGTGTTATTTTTATCCGTTGTATTTTTCATTCTTTGAAGTTCCATTAGGATCTCCTTTTACCTCTTTTTCTTTCTTTGTTATGCTCACATTTTCCTTTACATTATTGAGCATGTTTTTAAGATTTGTATCGTAGGGTTCTTATCTGCTAATTCTACATCACTGTCATTCTATGGTATGTTTCTTTTGGTTTATTTTTCTTCTACTATGGGTCATATATTCTTCTTTCATGCCTGGTAGTTTTTTATTGGCTGTTGGACCTTTAACATTGAGTGCTGGATTTTGTTATTCCTTTGAATGATGTTGTGATTTTATTATAGTCCATGGTTAAGTTACCTGTACATTAGTTTCTTTTGAGGCTTGCTTTTAAACTTTGTTCTAAACTTTTTCCTTTGGCTGAAATTTAGCTGTACTACTAAGTTGTGACCCTTTAGGAGGACTTTACTCAGTACTCTGTGTGTTACAGTTACCATACTCTGGCTGATTGCAAGTGAGCTATTCCTAGACCTGTGTAATCTGTGATAATTGTTTAGCCTACTGCTTGCATTTGGTGTTTTCTCTAGCTTGGGGGAATTCTTTCCATTGTGTGTATAGATAAGTACTTAGCTAACCACTCAAAGAGAGACCTCTTTTCAGATCTCTGGAGCTTTTTTCTCTTGGTTTTTGGCTCCCTCTTTAGTTCTCTGCTCCACAAATTCTAGCTACTTAGGTCTCCTTGACCCCTGAACTCTGTCTCCTCGATATGACAAGACCTCTGGGCTGTGTTTCTTTGTGCTGCAGCTTGGACACTGCTGTTAAGCAGTAAGTTAGGGCAATGAGAGGGCTCACCTCACTTGTTTCTCTTCTCTCAGAGTTTACAACCCTGCTCTGCCTGTTGTCAAGTATCTGAAAACTATTATATTTTGTCAAGTTTTCTAGTTGTTCATGGCAAGATGGCAATTCCAGGAGCAGTTAATTGTTCATGAGCTAAAGTAGGACTCCTCTATCTCATCTTTTTTAATGACTGTATAGTGCTCTGTAATACAGATATACTATAATTATGACTCTAACGATGATTACTTAGGTTTTTTTGTTTTTTGCAGCCACAAAAGCAAATCCCAAATTCAAATATATATGCGTGCATGCACACACGTGTATGATGTCTTTGGGCACATGCTGCAGTGCAGGTATCGGCAAGCTTTTTGTAAAGGGCCAGATGGTAAACAGTTCAGGTTTTGTGGGCCACCTAGGGACTCTGTTGTATATTCTTTATCTATTTTTTAAACAACCTTTTGAAAATGTAAAAACAGTTCTTAGCTTGTGGGCCACAGAAAAGCAGGCCAATTGCTGCCCCTGCTTCAGTGTTACTGTAAGGTAGAGCGCCAAAAGTAGACTTGGTCAAAGGGTATCCATTTAAAATTAAGACAGATAGTGTCAAATGGCTCTCCAAAAGACTATGCCAATTAATACTCTTAATTATTAGAGACTGTTAGGATGCATTTTTAGAGGTCTTTTCAAATACTAATTTTATTTTTTATTTCTCTTTATGACATTTAGGATTATGTTTAACTCCATGTATAAATATTCCTGCCTCTCCTTTTATGCAGAAGCTTGGCTTTGGTACTGGGGTAAATGTCTACCTTATGAAAAGGTGAGTATAAGATTTCAAATTAACATTTTTACATGGAACCATAGTTCCACTGTACTTGGAGACAAAAAAGGAATATGAAAATTCAAATATTTAAATTTAGGGTATGTTCCTGATCCTACTTGACCACTATATACCAGTCCTAGGACCCTATAACTGCCAGAGCTCTGCCTGGTATACTTTTCTCCTAGTTTCCTCCTGATGGATCATTAAAGGAGAAGTGATTTACCTCATAAGTTTTTCTTTGGCTTGTGTGGGAAGGGAAGGGGACAGAGGAGAGAGGTTCCTGTGTGGTGATAATGTAGGATTTTCAATAAGAAAACCTCCAAGAGGATGCCAGTGTTGGGGAGGATGTCAGTGACTGTTAATCCTGTCTGGAGAGTGTCCTTCTCAAGATATTCTCTTCTAAAGAAGTAAAGGTTTTTATTTCTTATGTCATCTTTGTTAAGTAAGAAGGATAAATACCTGATTTTAAAGTAGGAAAATTGTGTTAAAAGAAAAATGAAATAGTAGACTAGGTGCTAATAGCTAATAATATTATAGATGTCAACAAAATCATTTTTTAAAAAGTTGTTTCTTTTATTCATTACTCTGCACCTAGTTTTATGTTTATTAAGTGGCAAACAAGTAAGTTAATATGTATTCCTTAATGCACTCTTGGAATCAGCCTGACTAGTCCAACCAGGCATATCGTTAGCTTCATCTAGGTTTATATTGTTTCCAAATAAAAATGCTTTTCTTTAATAAAAAGCTAATGAATTGAGAATAGCATAGCAATTATATATGTGAGTATTCTTAAAGCATTTTTGCCATTTAAATACCCCCTTTGTGTGTTTTTGTGCTATTTTGTGAACATTTGTTTTTTAGTATGTAAAAACTCATGTCTGAGTTATTTTGAAAGAAAAAAATTCTCACAGGTTCATGGCTAGTCTCATTATTTTTCCCTTTTTAAAAGAATGTTTTTAAATGTAAAGTGTGTTGTTAACAAAGTTACACTGTATGTGACTTAATTAGAAAGATTCATGTGACTGATAATAAAAAATAGCAGACCCTGCCTGACCCTACTGCTCTGTAATGTGGCCCTGTCAGCCTGACTGGTAACCTGGAGATTTCCTTTGCTTCTCTGGTGAATTGGATCCTCTCTTTTTCTGTCTTATGTGTTACTATTTCTTGGTTTACATCTCATTGGTTAAGGACATCTGGTAATTCCCCATGAAAAGATGCACAGGAGGTGCATTTTTGAGAATTTGCATTTCTGAATATGTTTTCATTTTACCCTCCTACTTGACGGACCCTTTTTTTTTCTGGGTTAGAATTCTCTTTTGGAAATAATTTTCCTCTCGAATTTTGAGGCCATTGTTCCATTGTCTATTAGCTTGCAGTGTTGCTGTTGAGAATTCTGAAGCCTTTTCTGATTGCTAATTGTTTTTATGTAATCTGTTTTATGTTATCTGTCCCTGTCCTGGAACCTTGTATGATCTTCTCTTTGTCTCCAGTGTTCTGAAATGTCACAGTGACATGCGTGGGTGTGGGCCTCTTGGAATCTGAAAATTTCTCTTCTTAAATTTTTGAGAAATTATTTTTTAAATTAGTTTGATAATTTTCACCCCTGTTTTTCTGTTCTCTATCTGGAACTCCTGTTTTTAGATCTTAAACTTACTGATCACTGATCTACCTTTTTAAAAAATTTTGCCTGGTTTTCTATTTTCTCTTTGTCTTTTTGCTCTATTTTCTGGGAGATTTCCCCAGTTTCATCTTCTGATACTTCTACTGAGTTTTTCATTTTTGTCTATCTTGTTTTTAATTATCTGAAAGTTTTCCTTTTTTAAATGACATCCTAAGCTTTTGAGGGTGCTAGAAGTGTTCTATATCTTGATCTGGATAACACAGGTATATACACATGTGAAAACTCAGTGAGCATTTAGTATGCATATGCTCATGAATTACTCTGTGCCTGTATGGTTCATAGGTTCTCAACTATGCCAGTAAGCCTCAGGCTGAAGACCCTCTGCTTTAGCCTCTTCCAAGGCCAGTCACCAGTCTTCAGAAGCTGGGGGATAGAGGATGGGCAATTGCCCAGTGATACAGAATCGAGGAGAGTGTCTAGGAATTTACCTCCTTTTTAAATAACTTTCAAGAAGTTCATTGGGCCTGTTAAGTCAGTTACTTTCATCTGCTTTCCCAGCTTCCAAAAAATTGTTGCTATTGTCTCCTTCGTTATTTCCATCCTTATCCTTGGGCATATGTCTTAAAATATCCCTTTGCTTTTATTTTAGTGGGGCTTCGGAGGGATCCAAATTATATGTATATGTTCAAGCTATCATTTTAATCCAGAAGTCTATTATTTTTTAATGTAAAATCAAGTTTGCATTCCTAGATTAAACCCAACATAGTTGTGATTATTATTTTTTAATAAACTTATGGATTCATTTTGCTATTTGTTTAAAATTTTTGCGTCTATGATATAAGAGAAATTGGCTTGTGATTTTCCTTTTTCTGCTGTCTCTGTCTGATTTTTTAATTAAAGTTATGTAGACTCATAGTCCCTTTGCTTTTGATTCCTTGGAATAGTCTGTGTAAGATTGAATGATAGGTTCCCTGAAAGTTTAGTAAACTTACCTGTAAAATTATCTAAACTTTGTATTTCCTGTGGGACGATTTTAAATTCCTGATTACATTTTTTTCTTTCATCAGTGTTCTTAGATTTTTCTAAGAATTTGTCCATTTTGTCTTTTAAATTATTGGTGTAAAAGTTTTAGTATTTATTCTCTTACATTTTTTATCTGTTGAATCTGTAGTTATGTCCCCATTTTTATTTGTGCCTCTTTTTATTTTTTTTCTTATGCAATCTAATCAGAAATTTGCCTGTTTTATTAGTCTTTTCAGTGAACCAACTTTTAGCTTGGCAAAGTATTTTATTCAGATTTTGTGCATATATTCTTGTTGTTCTGTAGCTTAGAATATGTTATGGAAGAGGTGAAGATGGACTTGTTCACTGAATTCTAAACATTCGAGAGCTGTAGGCTACCCCTTGAAACTTGAAAAATATATTTTTCATAATGAAATGACATGGAAGAGGTTATCTCCAAATAGTATTGTTATCCAAAACCAGAGGTTTAAGAATAGTTTAGAGAAACTTATGGATGATAGACGCATATGAATTAAGAAATCTAATGATCGTTCGAGTACATGTTTTTTCATTTAAAAAAAAAGATCTGGCAATCATAGTGCTATGTTCATGAGGTAGTACAAAGCCACACAGATTCTTGATTTTCAGTCTACTGTTTTATGTTCTTATGGTTAAGCTAAACTTTTTATCTTTAGCTTTTGAGGCTCTTTCACTAGCTTTTGTGCCTCCATGCTGCATTCACTTTGTCCTTCGTAATTCACCATACCATAAATAAATGTATACCTTACCAGGTAAACCCATCTCTGACTTTGTTTTACCTGTTTGTTTATTTAGGTTTCAAAACATTTACACCTTAAATATTCTTAAAATGGCTGAATCTTCCTAGAAAATAGACAATTTACATTTTTTCTCAATTGTGTGTTTTCTTATTATCTCCTTAAATGCATATCTTTGGGTATATGGTGAAAGGTATGAAATGGATTGGTTAGTGTAGAGGCGCAGTATTCGTTAGTGAAAAGCAGTCTGTTATTGTTTTTTTTTTTTTTGGTGAGGAAGATCAGGGCTGCCTGAGTTAACCTCCATGCTAATTCTCCTCTTTTTGCTGAGGAAGAGCGGCTCTGAGCTAACATCTATTGCCAATCCTCCTCCTTTTTTTCCCCAAAGCCCCAGTAGATAGTTGTATGTCATAGTTGCACATCTTTCTAGTTGCTGTATGTGGGACGCGGCCTCAGCATGGCTGGAGAAGCGGTGCGTCGGTGCACGCCCAGGATCCGAACCTGGGCCGCCAGTAGCAGAGCGCGCGCACTTAACCGCTAAGCCACCGGGGCGGCCCAGTCTGTTATTCTTTGCATGATTAAATGTGGGCCAAATGGTTTTTGTACATCTCTTCTTTAAGTTTCTTAGACATTAGTGTTTATTACTTTAACATTCTGTAACTCGTCTCTGGTACACATAGTTAAATGTTTGATAAGTAGTTGGTAGGTAGTCTGACATGCTCGAATGGAAGAATTAGAAAATAGTATAATAGTTTTGAAGTTTAAAATTCATAGCATTCCATCTTTTTTCTTCTAGTTCTCTCTTTTTAACCTGTCCCTTCCAGCAATAGATATCAGACCTCTTGTAATCAATAGATATATTAGCTATATAGCTCCCAATTAAAAAGGATACATAGCAGAAGTGTGATAGTCTAAAATATTTTAAATGTTTTTTTAAAAAAAACAACATATTACTATGAAGTCCTTTGCAAAATTTGGAAGTTCTTGTTAGTCATTTGATGTATTACGGTTATTAATCTTTCTGTACATTTTTTGATTATTTTTTTAAGATCTCCAAGAGGTTTGTCTTATTCTCCTTGGGCTGTGAAAAAGATTAATCCTAGATGTAATGATTATTATCAAAGTATGTATCTAAAGAGACTAACTGATGAAGCTAAGATTTTGAAAAGCCTTCATCATCCAAACATTGTAGGTAAGTTTAAATTTATTTTGTAGTAGTATCTGGTATTATTCTGTTTATGTAATCTCTTCACTGGTTTCACTAATAAAAATGAAGAGGATGGTGGGAGTTTGGCAAGAATCAAATTAATTCGAACATTCTAAAATAAAAATTAGTATATAATATTTTTAGATGCTTAAGTATATATATAAAACTTCATGGGAATAGATATAGTCATTATGGTGCTGGTACTATGAAGAATTCAGGAATATAAAATGATCTTCATTTAGATAATTTTCTTATTTTCATTTTTAATATAAGTAGGACTGCTGAAACCATTATATTTAGAAAGGCATAGGGTATTTAAAAATATTTTAATTTTTTATACAATTGGCAAACACTGAAGGCATTTTAAATTAGGTCTATTGAATTAGTTTTGTAAATAAAAGCTATAACATTGTGTATTTGTCAGCGTTAATCCAGATCCGTTTTCAATCATGTTCCTGTAAAGAATTTAAATACTGTTGTTCTTCCCTATTCCAGTAAGAAAATGTCATGTTTTCTTTAAGGTTATCGTGCTTTCGCTGAAGCCAGTGATGGTAGTCTCTGTCTTGCTATGGAGTACGGAGGTGAAAAGTCTCTAAATGACTTAATAGAAGAACGAAATAAAGACAGCCGAGATCCTTTTCCAGCAGCCATAATATTAAAAGTTGCTTTGAACATGGCAAGAGGGTTAAAGGTAACTATGCCATTATGGTTCAAATGACTTCTGTGGAACATGAAAAAACTAAATACTTTATATACCTAATTACAAGGTGAGATTTTTTTTTTCCCCGAAAGAGGGGTTGCCTTAAGTTAAAGTCTTTATAGAATCTCTCATATTGCAGAGTGTACTATTTCCTTTTTATGATCAGCGAAGTGTTGTTGGAGGCCTTCCCATAGCCTGAAATAACCCAAGTCAGGTAGTTTTCCTTATCGAGATCACATGTTAGATTTAGTTAAAAGGATTAATAAATTTAACACAAATTTAGTTATTATTTCTGGAGGTATAGTCTAACCCCCTGTTGATGTAAATAAGCCTCCTAAAGATTGCTTTGTGGTATAAGTTTTGGAGTTAGCTTACCTGTGAATAGCCATCAATTTCCAAAGAATCATTTAGATTTCTGGTCAGTATGGCAGACTGAGATAACATGGGATGTCCCCTTCTCTAGCTTCAAGTAATTTGAAATGATGGATAGACATAAGCCTGTAGTTTAGCACCGGAGTTCAAGTTGTTATTTTTGTTTGAAGGTTATCATATTTTTTTTATTAGTTTGTATTTTTGCTCAGATGTGTTAAATTTTCCACTATTTTAGTATCTGCACCAAGAAAAGAAACTGCTTCATGGAGACATAAAGTCTTCAAATGTTGTAATTAAAGGTGATTTTGAAACAATTAAAATCTGTGATGTAGGAGTCTCTCTACCATTGGATGAAAATATGATTGGTAAGTAGTAGTCTAATTTTTTAAATTTTGTTTTCATACAGTTTTTAAATTTCTAATTTTTACATATTTAAATAGGTGGTAAGTTCACATTCTTCAAAAATTTTAATAAGGTTTTTAAAAAGGAATTCATTTAGCATCAACAGAGTGACAAGATTTTGGAAACTGATAGAAGGAGAAACTGGAGTGGAGATAGGAAAGAGAGTGCTACAGGGGCCGGTCTTCTGCTTTTTGCCCCTTGGCCCACCCCATCTCATTCATCTCTCTTTATTGCAAATACTGACCATTCTCTTCTCGGGGAATTTAAGACATGTTCTTGGTGAGAACCAAGAACCAGCCTCAAAGAGAAATCTTCTGCTTTCAATATATTATTAATAAATAGCATTTAAATTTGCCTTTTTATATGAATATAAGGTAAAGGGAAGGTTAATGAATGCTGTTCAGAACTTACGTAAACCTTATTTTCTAGCTAAAGTAAAGGTCTACAAGTTGAATGGAAGGAAAAAGCCAAGATATTTAGAGTGACTTTATAATGATGTCTGTGATCATTAATAAAGATAGAACTGCCATGAACCATTAGGCCAAATAACTGCTATAAAGTTGAAACTTTAGAAAATAAAAGGAGAAATAGTCAAACAGAATAAAAAATAAGATTTTTTAGCATAACTTTTTCAATCCTTGATAGATTAAATAGACAAACTAAGATGTAGAAAATCTGAGTAATAAGGCCAATCTCTGCCTTAGAATATTTATTAAAATTGACCATATATTAGCTAGGTTACGAAAGAAAACCTCAGATTCTAAAAAGTAGAAATAGTCTAATGGTTGACATTCATTGTCTTCAGTGCTGTAGATCTAAAAATTAGTAACATAATTAGAAACAAAAATCCCCCAATGTTTTATAAATTTAAAATATTTGTAAATAATTGTTGGGTAAAGGAAGAAATCAAATTCCAGGTACAAAATACTTAGGAAATATTATGAGAATGTAACAATAAATCAAAACCTAGTTGATAATAGTCAAAACTACTCAAAGGAAAACATTTTCATTATTTAACCTTTATGAAATTAAGTTGAGTGTTCAACTCAATCAAAAAAAAGTGAGGTCCTAAAAAAAGTAGAATGCAGAAATGAATGAATTAGAAAAATCTATAAATTCTTTTTTCGTTATTGTTGAGAAAGATTCGCCCTGAGCTAACATCTATTGCCAATCTTTTTGCTTGAGGAAGATTTGCCCTGGGCTGACATCTGTGCCAGTCTTCCTCTATTTTGTATGTGGGTCACCCCACAGCATGGCCACCAATAAGTGGTGTAGGTCCACACCTGGGAACCAAACTCGGGCCGCCAAAGCAGAGCACGCCGAACTTTTATCCACCAGGCCACAGGGCTGGCCCAGAAAAATCTATAAATTCTACAAAATCCCAATATGATCTGTTTTATTTTAGAACATGTCAAAGTGAATGTAAAGTTCATCCTTGAGGATACATATTCAAATATAGCCAGAAAATTCTATGAAAGAATGACGAGTAGGAATTTTCCTGACCAGACGTTAAGAAGTATCATAAAGCTATAGTAATTAAAGCAGTGATACTCATGCCAAATAGGCAGAAAAATATAAGAGTCAAGAAACAGTTCCCAAATATTTAGAATTTGTTATATGATAAAGGTGATATTTTTGTATTAATGCAAAAAGGTAATTTAGTCAGTAAACAGTGATGTCTGGATATTTTAGAAAAAATAAAGTTGTTTTCTATCCGCACACTCTAATCCTTGTAGATTGAAGATTGAAAAAAAAGTAGTAGAAAAAATTGTAGGTGAGTATTTCCTTAATGTTGGGCTTAAGGACACCAAAGCTAGAAACCATTAAAAAAAAAAAGCCATGACTGCTGAAAATTTTCTGTATGCTAGTGTAAGCTGCATACAGGTTAACATGTACTTTCGTACACTAAGTAGAAGTTGCAATTGGTGTATCATTCAGCTTAGGATAAGTTTTGCTATGGTAACATAGACTCTCAAAAACCTCAGTGGCATAAAACAACCAGGGCTTATTATTCAAGCTACATGACCGTTAGGGCTGTGTTCCATGTCGTTCTCACTTTAGGACCTAAGCTGCTGGAACATCCACCATATGAAATACTGCCATCATTATATGGAAAGTAAAAAAGCTCTAGAGCTGTGCTGTCCACTTCAGTAGCCACTAACTACATATGGCTATTTAAATTTATTAATAATAAAACATTTTAAAAGTTCATTTCCTAAGCCACGTTAGCCACATTTCAAGTGCTCAGTAGCTATGTGTGATTAGTGGCTACCATATTGGACATGGCAGATATAGAACATCTTTATCATCCAGCAAGTTCTATTGGACAGTGCTGCTTTAGAAAGTCTTGCACTAACAATTAAATGTTCCAGTTCGGAACCCACACAAGTCACTTCTTTCACAGCTTACTGACCAGAACTAGTCCTATGGCTCCAACTGACCACCACAGGCCAGAAAGTGCAATCCTTCTGTGTGTCTAGAAGGTGGAGAGCATGAACTACTTGATGAATAGCACTAGTAACTGCCACAGTAGTATAGTCTTTTCAGAAGGCCATTTGAAAATATGTATTTTTTAAAAAAACAAAACCCTTAAAAATGTTTATTCCCTTCAATCCTATAATTCCATTCCCAAGAACACATTCCAAAGAAATAATTGGGCAGTGTGGGCATTTTTTACAATAACCTGGTGTGTTAACTTCTGCTAAAACTCACATTCTGCGAAAGTCAAAAGATAGAACTAGGTTTATAGAAAAATAGAGTTGGGACAGAAGAAGCAAAACCCATGCAACCTTGAAAACAAAGCAATAACAAAAACAATGACAATCCTGATAAAAATACTAATACATAGGATCTTCACGGGCACCCAGCATCAGTCAATCCTGTGAAGCCGTAAACCCTGGGTTTGTACTTCCTTAAAGGTATATATGAGGGTATTTACTTTCAATAGATACTATTCATTAAATTTAAAATTTGATCTGGCTTTTTCAGTTAAAAAAATATGGGGGAAATGTCTTGGCAGCTCCCTTACCTGCACTCTCAGCTTCACCAGGTAGTTTAATGTTACAGTCAGCATATTGGTTCTTGAGGCTACTGAACAGTCATGCACTGAAGGAAGGTGTTTCTGTGGGCTGAGGCTTTCTCTTTGTGAGGAGCTTTACTCCTGATCACTTCAAAAATAATATTAATGTACTGGGGGAAAAAAAATCACAATGTTTTTTACTAATTGTGTATGAGCTAATTTGTCTTACAAAAATACAGATTATAGCAGAACAGACTATGCAAAAATGTAACAGATTGTTCATTAATAAGGCAGGGATGGTTTAATTTACTGTACCACCACACAATAAAATACCATATAGCCTTTAAAATTATATGGGTTTATATTTGTAGGCATGGAAATATATCCAAATATGTTAAGTGAGATGAACAGATTGTAAAATAGCACTTAAAATATGTATTTACATACACCTTAAGAAAGTTTTGGGAAAAAAAACCCTAAATCTTTAAAAATTATTTTTAAGTTTTGTGTTTTAATTGGTAATATATTTACGTTTCACAACTATAATATATGTAGGGCGTTCTGTGAAAAGTGCAAATCTTAACAGTGGTTATCTCTGATTGATTGATTTAGCAGATATTTTTAATACTAAGTACAGTCAGGCACTGTGCTAGGCACTATAAGTATAGAGGAAAATGGGATAGACATAGTCCTTACCCTTTTAGGGCTCATAATCTAGGATGGAAAGCAGCTCTTGAACAACTAATACTAAAGTATAATGACCGTTATCATATAAGGGATTATGTAAACATGACAGTGCCACTTAACCCAGCCTAGATGTTGAGAAAGGCCTCCCTAAATAAATAATGGTTAAGCTGAGAATTGAAGCATGAGTAGAAGCTCCAGTTTCATCGTTTTTCAATTTGACATAGTTTAGTGTCCTTGAGAACTGAATAAGGTAATGTCTGCTTAAACTCTTTGAAGGTAGTAAAGGGCAATAACATATAAGTTGTTTCTGTATTGACAAAAAGGAATAACTGAATGATTAAATTTATGATCTCATCAAACTTTTGTCAGAATCCATCTTCACAGAGAAGCAAACTTAAGCAGTAATGTCTGTGGAGACCCATTTCCATTATGCGTAAATTCTCATCACCAACTTGGAGAAATGTAAGCAGACATATAAGAAATGCACTTGTGGTTGGCTAGAGTCTCCAATTGGAGCTGATATATTGGACCCAGAGTTCTAGAAAGCCGCTCTTTAGCCTGGCTGATCCCTATAGGAATTTCACCTGCTTAGAATGGGGTAGTGCCACAGAGTCACTGTCCATGTGGACCATGTCTGTAGACTCTTACCTAGTTGTACATTGCATTATTAGTATAATATACTCTAACACCGCCTAGTGAATGTTCTGGTGGTAAGAGCTTGAGTTTATCCTAGTCATAGCAGAAGTAAAGTTTCTAATTTGCCAAAGGAAATTTATAAAATTATGAAAGATATATGATAGAGTATCTTTGTTGACTGCAATGGAATTATGTTAGAAACCAATAATAGTAAGATATCTGGGAAAGCTCCAAGTATTTGGAAATTCAGCAACACAAATTCAAATAACCTATGTGTCAAAGAAAATGATAAGGGAAATTGGAAAATATTTTGAATTGAATAAAAAAGGAAAATACAACATATCAAAATGTGTGAGATACAGCTTAAGCGGAGCTTAGAGGGAAATTTGTGGCCGTGTACATGATTATACTAGAAAAAAGAAAGGATCTAAATAAATAACCTGTCTTCCATCTTGAGCTAAAAAAAGAGCAAAGCAGATCCAAAGTAAGTCAAAGGAAGGAAGTAATAAAGATGTGAGCAGAAATCAATGAAATGAAAAACAAACACTAGAAAATATTAATAAAGCCAAAAGCTGGTTCTTTGAAAGATAATAAACTTGACAGATCCTTAGCTGGATTGATCAAGAAAAAAGAGAACACAAATCACCAAATCAGGAATGAAAAAGAGGCTATTGCTACAGATTCTACACACATTTAAAGATTAACAAGGCCAGCCCCGTGGCTTAGCGGTTAAGTGCGCGGGCTCCGCTGCTGGCGGCCTGGGTTCGGATCCGGGTGCGCACCAATGCACCACTTCTCCGGCCATGCTGAGGCCGCGTCCCACATACAGCAACTAGAAGGATGTGCATCTATGACATACAACTATCTACTGGGGCTTTGGGGGGAAAATAAATAAATAAATAAATTATAAAGATTAACAGACTATTACAAACAGCTCTATGTCAACAAATTTGATGACTTAGATGAAAAGAACAATTTTCTTGAAAAATACAATTTGTCAACATTGACATAGGAAGAAATAGGAAACCCAGATAGCCCTGTATCTATTATATAAACATTCCCCCAAAGAAAACCCAAAACCCAGATGTTGTCACCGTTGACCTCTATCAAACATCCAGGAAGAAATGATACCGATTTTACACAGATTTTTCAGAAAATAGAGTAGGGACCACTGCCCAGTTTGTTCTGAGGCCAGCATAACTCTAATATCAAAACCTGACAAATACATCATGAAAGAAAATCACAGATCAGTCTCCCTCACAAGCATAGATGCAAAAATCCTTAACAAAATATTAGCAAATTGAACCTAACAGTATATAAAGGATGGTACATCTGATCAACTAGCATTCATCCCAGGAAAGAAAAGTTATTTTAATATTCAGAAGTCAACGAAATTCATCATATTAACAGATTTGAAAACATGGTCATCTCAAGAGATGCAGAAAAAGCGTTTGACTAAATCCACCTTCCATTCATGATAAAAAGACACAGAAGGGAGCTGAGCCTCAGAAAGGGTGTCTACAGAAAAACCTACAGGCAGCATAGCATCATACGTAGAGAACAAGGCAGCATGCCTGCTCTCACCAGGGTTGTTTAATACTGTGCTATAGTCTTACCATTAAAATAAGGCAAGAAAAAAGAGGCATCAAGATTGGAAAGGAAATGAAATCATTCGTATTCACAGTTGATATGATTGTTTAGGTGGAAAATCCCAAGGAATCTACAAAACAACTACTAGAACTAATAAGTGAAGTTAGGTGTATTGTATTTCTATATATTAGCAGTAAATAATTGGAAAATGAAAATTTAATTCTATTTACAAGTACCAAAAAGCATAAAATATTTAAGAATAAATCTAACCAAAAAAGTCTAAAATTTCTATAGTGAACACCATAAAACATCACTGAGAGAATTAAATAAGACGTAAGTAAATGGAGAGAGAGAGAGAGAGAGATCATGATTGTGGATTGGCAGACTCAGTACTGTTAAGATGTTAATTCTTTCCAAATTTTCTAGAGATTCAATCCCAATTAGAATTCTAGCTGGGTTTTTCATTGAAATCAATAAGTTGACTCTAAAATTTAAATGGAAATATGGGTGGACCTATGTCATTCCTGGGCAGGAGCTTTAAGAGCCAATATGCAATTCAACCCTTTGCCATTTAGCGATCACAGAAGCAAAGAAATGTTATTTCTCTCAGTCTAATGACAGCATAGTTTGAAAAATGAAGTCACTCAGGCACAGAGGTTAAGTGATCTGCTCCAGGTCACACAGCTTGCACACGTCTCAAGCCAGGCAAGGCAATATGGCTCCAGGGTCTGCACTCGACATCTGCAATCTGTTTGTATTCCTGCCACTTTCTAGGAGCATTGCTGTGTCTTTACACCCTTGCCAACTGACCAGCTTTTTGAATATGTAACAATCTGATAGGGAAAAAGTAATTTTTATTAATGAGGTTGAGTATTTTCATGTTTCCTGGCTACATTTATTAACCTTTAACCTACCTGTTAAATCATTTGCCCATTTTTCTTTGGGTTGATTGCCTTTCTTAGTGATTTCTAGTGCTTCACCTAATGACCATTTTACCCGATTTTACTTGTTTCAGTGGCTGACCCCGAGGCGTGTTATATTGGCACTGAGCCTTGGAAACCCAAGGAAGCTCTAGAGGAGAATGGTGTTATTACTGACAAGGCAGACATATTTGCCTTTGGCCTTACTCTGTGGGAAATGATGACTTTATCTATTCCACACATTAATCTTCCTGATGATGATGACGATGATGAAGGTATAACTACGTATTTTTAAAATCCCAATCTCTTCAGTTTAAACTAAAGATTAGCTTGTAAAATTATATTTTATCTTTCTATTAAGTTGAAATTGAAAAGAGCAAGTTGTTTGATTTTGTGGCGTGAGATATAGATTATATTAATACTGATGACTAATTTGGTACCATCTTGGTTTAATCTCATACAAATGAAATGTAGATTAATTGAGAATACGGAGAGAAATTGAGACAATCAAGAGGAGCAAAAGGTTACCTTAGAAACTCCCCTTGCCTGAGAAAAAGATTGGAAAATTATCATAGTAAGGGGTGGAGGTTGATAACCTGTAAATCCATGACAGAAGCTAAGCCACACCATAGCAGGACAACTGAAGAGAGTGCTTGCAGTGTAATGTAAAGCATACTGAGGATGAATTCTTGTTTCAGGAGGATGCATTGAATAGTTGCTAAGCTTTTCCATGACTTAAAAGTGATTTTGTTTAATTGTTTTAATCTCCAACTCCTTCATGAGCAGATAAAACTTTTGATGAAAGTGACTTTGATGATGAAGCATACTATGCAGCTTTGGGAACTCGGCCACCTGTTAATATGGAAGAACTGGATGAAACCTACCAGAAAGTAATTGAGCTCTTCTCTGTATGCACTAATGAAGATCCCAGAGATCGTCCTTCTGCTGCGCACATTGTTGAAGCTTTGGAAACAGATGTCCAGTGATCACCTCGTATTCATTCCCTGAGCTTCAAGTGTGGCTCATGTGTATAACTGTTCTGTTTACTATCATACATTTATGTAGTTACTATGATAATCCATAATTATTAGACTTTTTGGAAGTCGCCTATTTTAGGACCATAGCACCTTGTTAACATTTGAACAACTATTTCTATTATAAAGGTATTTCTTATATGCTTATAATGATAAGCATTTGAAATTGTTTTGGGTTTTCTATAAAGTTTAAGGAACTAGCTACTCAAGTATTTGAGCTTGTTCATATAGATTTAAAACACCAGCAATAAAATGCTGAAAATACTTATGTATAATGTTAATTTGGTTTGCGTGACCATTTTATTAATGATCTTTCTCAAATATTCTCTGTTTAGTGGATCTTTTGAAATTAGAACTTTGTGTAGTACAAAATAAGTCTGCATTTCCTTATCTTTTAAAACATTAAATCCTTTTCTGGCCTTTCTTGGCTGATGTGATTATTAAACATGGTCACTGGAAACTTAATGAATTTGGCTCAGAAGAGTAGTTCCTTGGGCATTTCCAAACATTTTTGGTTAATGCTTGTCTTGCTCTTTGGTTTTTACTTTAATTTATTAAATGTGTTTTCTGTACTGAGATCCCTTTTTTATTTACTAATCTATATCTTAAGCATTTTGCAGTTCTGATGTAAAAATAGTAAAACTTTAATAAGACGATATAGAATAAAGGATGCTTTATTACCAGGTGTATTATCTTATTTTATACTCCACTGATATGAGTGTTGTCATTAAACTTATTGAGTGAATGAGAATAGGTTACTTTCTCTCTTGGCCTAATTTTGTTAATCTGTAAAATGAGGGTGATACAGATCTGGAGTTTCTGTGAGCCACAGCCCCCTGGGAATTTTCATTTATTGAATTGTGCTTATGAATCTAGGTGGCATGCCCAGACTTGACTGTAGAAAGAATTTTTAAAATTACTGTCACCTGGGGGATCTTAGAAAGATTAGGAACCACTGCACTCTGGGCTTTAAACAATTCTAGAATTCACTGGATAGATCCTTTTAGTATGAGATTGTACCAAGTATACACAGATCATTAATGAGCATACCTTCTATCAAAATATTAAAGTGACAAGAAAGTAAGTTGAAAGCTGATTTAATTTACGGAAAAATCTTATTTATGTACAATTTTGCATTCTGACATTGTTATTCTCACTTTGACATATTTTGTGTCATTCTTACTAGGTCTGCCAAGCTAACAGCAGTTTCTGTCTTTTAGCCCTTTCTCAGGAATTGCAACTTCTTTTTAATACATAAACAAATACTTTTCCTTGAGAAATTTGTTTCTGATTCCTATAGTTGGAATATCTAAATGGGAACAAAGGACTGGGCCAGCCAATTCACAGCATTTGTCTAAAGCAGACATGCAAAATGATCCCAGCATGCTTTTCCCTCAAGTCTGGATAGGGCCTTGAAGCCTCAACACAAGGTTGCAGACAATTTGCTACCAACTGTAAGAAAACTTTTTAAATTCTTGTTCTAGAACTTGTTCTTTAAGTCTCAGGTGTTAGCTTCTTTTTTGGCCATTTGCCTCATTCTCAGGAAAGAAGGTTAACGTGACTGGGTTGAGGATAGAGCAGGCTAATCTTTTTGCTGAATTAATTATAACCGGCAAATCAAAAAACAGGCTTCCCCCGAGTACCTTTCTCACCTTCCAGCAAATCTCCCTTTACTCGCAGTGTAAGGCCTCCAGGAGCCTGTTTGCATCTCTAGAAAATGGAGATAATAAGCAGCTGCTTAAGAAAGGTCAGGGACTAGTCTTTCATGCCTTCTGGTACCTACTTAATCTATTTGTTGATCAAAATAAAAGATTTTTAAATAAGCTCCTATATATAAAAATTTGTGGGATGCAGCTAAAGTTGTGCTTATAGTCTTAAATGCTATATTAGAAAAGAAAGGGTGAAAAATTGGTGAGCTAAGAATTTAGGAAAAACAAAATAAGATTACCTTCCAATAGAAGTAAAGAAATGAGCAGAAATTTAAAAACAAAACCTATCAGAAAATACAGAACAAACCTGTACTAGGATCAACACTGCCAAAAAGTTGGGTTTAAAATTGCTAAGTCTCTAGCTAGACTCATCTAGAGGAGTAAAAAAGATGTGTCATGAATGAAAAAATGAAACATCACTGCAGAGCCTACTACTGATACCCAATCTCATTCATGAACATAGATGAAAAATCCCAAACAAAATATTAGTAAACCAAAGCCAGTAAGGTAAAAAAAATTTCAAGACCAAGTTGGGTTTATTTCAAGAAGGCAAGGTTGACATAACATTCAAAGAACAATGTAATCACCATATTAACACAATGAAGAAAAATAAAAATTATCTTAAAAGATGGAAGAAAAATTCTTGATGAAATCCAGTATCTCTTCAAGATGTTTAAAAGCCTCATAGAAACCTAGGAAGAGAGAGGAACTTCCTTATATAAGGGTGTCCATATCTAACAAGGAAGCTATAGTAAACATCATAATTCACAGTTGCCATGCATTGAAAGTTTGCCCCCTTAAATTCATATGTTGAAACCCAATCCCCAATGTAATGGTATCTGGAAGTGGGGCCTTTGGGAGGTGATTAGGTCATGAGGGTGGTGCCCTCATGAATTGGATTAGTGCCCATAAGAGAGATGATCTCTCTCTGCCAGGTGAAGATACAGCAAGAAGGCTACAAGCCAGGAAGTGAGCCCTCAGCAGGTACTGGATCTTGCACTTCCCAGCCTCCAGAACTGTGAGAAATTGTTTAAGCCACAGTCTACTGTATTTTTGCTATAACAGCCTCAACTAACTAAGACATTAGTGAAATGTTGAAAGCTTTTCCTATGAAACCTGGAATGAGACAAAAATGTCTACTACCATTACCTTTATTCAACACAGTGCTGAAGGTTCTAGCCAATGTAATGTAAGAACAAGAAATAAAAGCTATAAGATTCTAAAAGGAAGAAATAAAACTGTCATTAGTCACAGACGACACTGAATTGTAAACACTGAAAATCCAAAAGAATCTACAGATGAATCATAGAAAATAAGTTTAGAAATGTTGCTGAATGCAAGGTCAATATAGAAAAGTCAGTTGTATTTTATATATCAGCAAAGAAAACGAAACTTTAAAAATACACTACTTCCAGTGGCTCCAAAAAAAGTATCAAATATTTGAGTAAATCTAAATAAATTATATAAGACCTCTACACTGAAAAACACAAATTACTGAGAAACTAAATAAATGGAGAAATACACCATGTTCACAGGCAGAAAGATAAAATATCTTGCAATCAATCCTCCCAAACTGATCTACAGATTTGATGCAATTCCAATAAAATCCCAACAGGTTTTTTTAACTAGTGATGGCTTTTTGAGGAACTTAATAAACTGTTTCTAAAACGTATATGGAAATGCAAACGGCCAAAAACAGACAAAATACTCCTGTAGAAAAAAAGGTGGGAGAATTTACTATACCAAACATCAAGAATATGATAACACAATGTGGTATTGGCATAAGGATAACCAATAAGACTAGTGGGAATAAACAGAGGCAGAAATAGAGCTACACCATGGGCACAATTTATGACAAAGGTAGTAAATTAATAATAAAAAACATAAAATGAATACAAGGGCAAGAGACTTGAATAGTCACAACCTAAAATGCTCATCAACAGTAGTATAAATTACCATATATTCTCACGATAGAATGTTATACAGCTAGATGCAATAACATGGTTGTATCTTGACAACAAAGATTCAATTCCTATAAAGTTCAAAAACAGACTAAAATCTTAGACATCAAAAGGTAGTTGTTACATTTGAGATGATGTGATATGATAGAAGAGGACATGAAGACTTTTGGGGAGCTGGCAATGTTTTGTTTTTTTAACCTGGGTAGTAGGTGTTTGTGATAATTCAGAGTTGTACATTTTTAAAAATAAACTTTTAAATAAGTTTTAGATTTACAGAAAAGCTGCCAAGACAGAGAATTTCCATATACCCTACACCTAGCTTCCCCTATTATCAACATCTTACATGAATATATTTGTCACAATTAACAAACCAATGAACCAATATTGATACATTACTATTAACTCGAGTCCATACTTTATTCAGATTTATTTAGCTTTTACCTAATGTCCTTTTTCTGTTCCAGGATCCCATCCAGGACACCACATTACATTCAGGTGTCATGTCTCGTTGGCTATAATAGTTTCTCAGACTTCCCTTGTTTTTTTTTAAACACTTTATTTTATTAGAGCAGTTTTAGGTACACAGCAAAATTAAGAGGAAGGTAGAGATTTCCCATACACTCCCTGCCCCCACATATGCAGAGCATCCCACCAGATCACTATCCCTCACCAGAGTGGTACATTTGTTACCACTGATGAACCTACATTGACAATTAGGGTTCGCTCGTGGTGGTGTCCATTCTATGGGTTTGGACCAATATATGATACATATCTACCATTATAGTATCATACAGAGTATTTTCACTCCCCTAAAAATCTTCTGTGCTCCGCCTACTCAGTCTTCCCTCACCTCTAACCCTTGGCAACCACTGATTTTTTCACTGTCTCCACAAGTTTGCCTTTTCCAGAATGTCATATAGTTGGAATCATACAGTATGTAGCCTCAGATTGGCTTCTTTCACTTAGTAATATTCATTTAAGTTTCCTCTGTGCCTTTTTGTGGCTTGATAGTTCATTTCTTTTTAGTGCTGAATAATATTCCATTTTCTGGATGTACCAGTTTATTCATTCATCTACTGAAGGACATCTTGGTTGCTTTATTCATAATTGCAAATTTGGCAATTATGAATAAAGCTGTTATAATTATATGTGCAGGTTTTTGTGTGGATATGTTTTCAATTATTGTTTTTAACAAAGAACATGTACTATTTTTATAATCACAAAAAATAATTTAAAAAGAAAATTAGTATATTCAATCATGAGACTAGACAAAGAGAATATTGAAAAGAATTTTAATTGATTCATCACAAAAGCATTGAGCAAACAAAATGTTAATAAAAATTTTTAAATAAAATATTTAACACAATTAAAAAAACCAGCAGCGCAGAAAATAGCATTAAAATGTTTGCATAATTACACACATTTTAACACTTCTACATTCTTTTTGGAACCCAGGCTTTTAAATTTTGGAACCATGTTTACAGGCAAATAAAAGAATGCAGATGAACAGATTGCACATAGAGTTACAACCTGGAAAACTACTTTCCTAGGGTCTTATTGCCAGATAGCAGTTAAATTATTTTTTTAGAATCAAAACAATCTGAATAATTCTTTGTTTTTCCAAGTAAGTATCCAAGAATTATACTAGGAAAATGTGTGCATATTTAGGCATATTTACATAATGTTATCATATTCTCTGGCAATCAGCCTAGATATATTTATTTACTAACCTTAGTTCTGTTACTATATATTTTGTCAGCACTTTTGCCAGATATCTCGGAACAAGATGTATTTTACACATGCAAAAAATCTTAAAATGTAACCATATGAATCATCTAATCCAACTAGATGTCCATTTTATTAATGACATCAATCCCAGTAATAAGTTCACTAAAGTAGCACAATTAACATTTTCATACACCAAAAATTAATAAAATGACAATAGTGCAATTACTAGGTTTAATTTTAATTAAATCTGATGACAGTTGTGCTTTTGATTAACATGATTTTTAAAAAGATTGAAACATTAAACTATAGAATTCTGTTCTACATAAAAGGATATGGACATTTTATTCATTCTTTACCATCTTTCCCTGTTACAAATTAGAAATTCAAAACACTTTCTAAATATATTCAAAACTGAGTCGCTACAGCCAAGTACCTATAAAGCGAGAATTTTGTGTACAGAATTCAGGAATTATCTTTAAATATTGGGCACAGAAATTATTTGCCTGTCTTTAAATTTTTCCGTTTGCTTCTGATCAGGCATGCGATAATCCTGGTCCCAAAGTGTGCTTTATAAAAGATAAGTGGTCACATTTCTGTGGAAAACCATCTTGCTTTGTCAATGTTCTTATGTAGGAGGCAAGTAATTTTCCAGTTATAGCTGCAAAGTTTCATAATTAAGGATTCAGAGTGCTAGTCAGTATATATCATCCAAAGATTTTTCCTTTCTTTGAATCCCCAGATAATTTTTAACAAATTTATCCCTGACTTTTCAATTCATAAGGGAAAAAACTGAGGCAAGTTTGTGTGTATGTGTGTTTGTGTCTTAGTATTTTTATTTTGATATTTGTTAAGTAGTTCATATTATATGATAAGAGGCTGTCTGAACTCGTCTACACAGTAACTGTTCTAGAGTTGAAATTAGCTTTAACTATTAAAATTGTACACAAGGAAATTAGGAGTGTTGCAGTACTTGGCTGCAAATAACTTGCCATCTGGTGTTGGGTCAGAAAACGCTATTTCATCAGTGCTGAGAAAACAGCCAAACATGAAGCAATTCCTAAAAAAGGAGAAAAGACAATTTAACAATGGAACAAACTTAAAATTCTGATTAAACACTAGCACAATTGATTTTAAAGCAAACCCAACATAAAATTTCAGTCTCCTGAATAAAATAAAATAAAAATTATTTTATTAAGTCATAAAATGACTTAATGCCTTAGATTTAAGAGATGGAAGTCTAATGATATCATCTCACAGATGAGAAAACTGAGATCCAGAAAAAATTCTGCTGAGAGGCAAAGGGAACCACATAAACCACCCAGCTGCCTCTAGGTGATCCACGGTCATGAGCAACTAATAGAAGATAAGATTGCTAATTAAAAGCCACAGATAATTAAAACCAAGAAATAAGCATCACCAATTTTAACCAATAACTTATACTCTTCTCAACTACACCACACACTCAGAGCTCTTAGAATGCAAACACTAATCTGCATTTTGACCACAACTCTCCTTGATCCAGCTCGACTAGGATTAAAAAGTAATAAAATGAAACGGTTGAAAGAATTCAACAAAATTGAGGGACATTCTATAAAATAACTGGCCTGTATTCATCAATGTCATAAAAGACAAAAAAAGGCGAAGAAAATGTTCCAGGTTAAGGAAGACAAAGACTAAAGAGATATGATGACTAAATGCAATATGTGGTCCTGGACAGGAAAAAAAATGCTATGCAGGAGATTTGAGGCAAATGACAAAACTGAAATATGGACTATACATGAAATAAAAGCATTATGTCAATATTAAATATCCTGAATTTGATAACTGAACTGTGCTTATGAAACAGAATACCCTTGTTCTTAAGAAATACATACTGAAGTATGAAGGGGCAAAGGGGCAGAATGTATGTAACTTACCTCTCAATAATTCAGGAAGAAAGTACATGTTAAACTTGATGGATCTGGGCAAAGGCATTTAGGGGGTTCTTTTTACCATTCTTGCTAATCTTTTATAAGTTTGAAATTACTTCAAAATAAAAAAAAATTAAAGAATTGGATTCAATTAGAAGTTAAGATATAAGCTTCTAGTACACTTACTATATAATTGAATGCAACTTTATTGCTAAATTTACTAGAATCCAAAGCAAAATATTGGTCTGATTAGTTCTTATTATAAGTGATATCTAGAAGACTAGATCTGTAGACTGGAGTCCTAACTGTCCTTCTACTAGCTCATCAGTGTAAATTTGTGCTAATAATTCCATCTGAGCCTCAGCAGCTCCTTAGGTAAAACAACTAGCAATAATATTCTCCTTGTGTGAGGATTTAAATATATATTGCCTGTTTAAAAAAGAGAGAATTCAGCCTAAGGCTCCTCATATACAGGACAGCTGTCAATTATGTTACCTGTATCTTCAATTCAAATGTGTGAGGAAAGATAAATATGTTCTCAAATGAATGTGTTTTATATTTCTCCTTTTGGGGCAACTTATTTTTAATTCATTATTGCTTATAGATAACCTATTGCCTTAGTACTCAAAGTATGATCTACAGACTAGCAACATTCAGCATCACCTGAGAGCTTATTAGGACTATCGAATCTCAGGCCCCACCCTGACCTACTGAATCACACCCACATTTCAACAAGATCCCCAGGTGATTCATATACACTCTCACGTTTGAGTAGCACGGGACTACTAACTGGTAGAACTAGGTTAGATACTAGTATTCCCCATACCAAATTTATGTATTTCTTAGTATAAAATATAGAAAATAGAAGTATTTCATGATTAACTACCAAAAAAAAAAATCTTTACAGACACCAATTTTTCTCATTGCTTCCTTTTATAAGGTATGTGTGGGTGACTAGGATTATGGCTCAAGACTGGATCCCCACAGTGGTCTTTGGTTTTCTTTCTTAAAAAGTATATAGAACTCAAAAGGCTAGAATAGTGCTACTCAAAGTGTGGTCACTGGTTTGGTCAAAGTGTGGTCACTGGTTTATAATCCGTTATTTTAAGTACAGAAATTGAGAGAATAAGTGTTGTGAAATTCATCCATCCAACCTTGATTAGGTAAATTAACAAGCAAGTAAGCTAATTTGTCACACTAGAAACTTTAAGTATCAATATACAGTGTCAGTTCAAAGTGTGAGCATAGGAGTTTAAAACGGAGAATTGCCAATTTATTTTTTACTGAGATATAACTCATATACCATAAGACTCACCCTTTAAAAGTGTAGAAGTCAGTGGTTTTCAGTACATTCACAAATTTGTGTAACCATCACCAATATCTAATTCCAGAACATTTTCATCATCCCCAAAAGAAACCCTGGACGCAATAGTCACTCTCCATTCACCCTTCCCTCAGTCACTGGGAAACTACTTTCTATCTATGGATTTGCCTATTCTGGGTATTTTCTATAAATGGAATCACACAAAATGGGTCTTTTGTGACTGGCTTATTTCAATTAGCATGTTTTCAAGGTTCATCCATGTTGTAGCATGTGTCAATACTTCATTCCTTTTTGTGGCTGAACAACATCCCACTGTATTAAAGTATGGATATACCACATTATATTTATCCATTAATTGTGCATTTGGTTTACACTTCCTTGATTATGAATAATGCTGTTATAAACCTTCATGTACCAGTTTTTGTGTGGACATATGCTTTCATTTCTTTTGAGTATACACCTAGGAGCAGAATTGCTGGGTCATATGATGATTTAATTTTTTTGAGAAACTGCCAAACCGTATTCCACAGCAGCTACACACCACTTTACAATTCCTACCAGCAACATACAAGGATTCCAATTTCCTCCACATCCTAACCAACATGCATTATTTCCCTTTTTTTTTGATTATAGGCATCCTAGTGGGTGTGAAGTAGCACATCATCATGGTTTTGGTTTGTAATTTCCCTGATAGCTAATGATGTTGAGCATATTTTCATGTGCTTTTTAGCCATCTGTATTTCTTCTTTGGAGAAATGTCTATTGAAATCATTTGCCCATCTTTAAATTCGGTTGTCTTTTTATTTTTATGTTGTAAGAGTTCTTTTATATATGCTAGATGTACTAGACTCTTATTAGATAAACGATTTGCAAATATTTTCTCCCATTCTGTGGGTTGTCTTGCTAATTTCACTTTTACATTTAGTTACACTTACGAGTTATAGTCTTTATTAACTACCTAGTTGCACACTGTCAATGACCATGTACAATTTCTGTAATTCTTTTTTTAAACCTTTGTATAGATTATATTTATTGAAATGTTAATTTTACATCTGTAGAATCTAATAAAAATCTGTGCTTGTATTTTCCTTTTTTTTTTTTTGCTTTGTTTTCCTATTTCATTTTCTAGCAATTCATCTGTATTTTACTTTATTAAAGTGTTTGTCTGTAACAAATTAAACTAGTCTTTCACCACAGGTAGCATGAAAAGCACTGGGCTAGAATGTTTCACACCTGGAATGTTGTGCCCTAAACTGAGTACATCTAGTATTTTTTTTCAGCGCCAACACTTGCCTTAGCCTGACTTTGATAGTATTTATACAGAAGTGTCTTACCAACATCATTCCCTTTGGCTCATGAGCCAGGAAAGGTTCTGGGAAAGCTAATCTAGATCTAGATCCATTTTATTGTATTTCTTTTTCTTTTTTGAGGAAGATTGGCCCTGAGCTAACATCTGCTGCCAATCTTCCTCCTTTTTTCTCCCCAAAGCCCCAGTAGATAGTTGTATGTCATAGTTGTCCCTCTAGTTGCCCTATGTGGGACGCCACCTCAGCATGGCTTGATGAGTGATGCGTAGGCGTGTGCCTAGGATCCAAACTGGCGAACCCCCAGCCTCCAAAGCAGAGTGCATGAACTTAACTGCTATGCCACCGGGTCAGCCCCATTTTATTGTATTTCTTACCTGAGAGTATCTACCAGTCGTCTTGCAATGCGCTTTCTTCTCTTCAGTCTGAAGACCCATATTCTACTTATCCCACAGACTGCAGGTTCTGGTACATTTGAACATTGCCAAGCCCTATGACATTCTTTAGAGCTTGGAGATTCTGGACCAGTTGGTTCGGACAGGACACGGAAGGCCTGCAATAATATACAGAAGCATCTAGAGCTAACAATACAGATGAGTTCACATTGCTTTTTAAAAACCATTCCTTAAAGGGCCGGCCCCATGGCTTAGCGGTTAAGTGCGTGCACTCTGCTGCTGGCGGCCGGGGTTCGGATCCCGAGCATGCACTGACGCACCGCTTCTCCGGCCATGCTGAGGCCACGTCCCACATACAGCAACTAGAAGGCTCTGCAACTATGACATACAACTATCTACTGGGGCTTTGGGGGGAAAAAAAAAAAAAAACCATTCCTTAAATAAAACTTAAGTATCTGAAATTAATATTTTAATACCTTCACCAAAAATGTCAAAATTCTTTGATATTTCTTGAATTCTTGTCCATTTATAGTAACACAATGCGTAAAAAGTACTAGTGGTGTTGAGATATTCCCACATTCCAGTGTATTATATACCACTATGAAACATCCTTCTTTTGTTGATTAAAAAAAATTGTAAAATTCAGACTGTTACCTTTAATAAAGTACATAAACTTCTCCCATTCTCTACAGCCTAAAATGTGTATATATGACATCCTAAAAAACAGAAAGCACTAAAGAAGATTTTTGCATATTAACTATGAAATTTGGTTTGAATTTAAGTTGTTTTTAAAACTTTTTATTTTGAAATAATTAGATTCACAGGAATTAAAAAATTAATTTTTTTAATTTACTATTAAATTAAATTTTAATTTACTATTAAAAAAATAGTAGAGAGAGAATCCGTGGATCCTTCCTGGGGTCTCTCCCAATGGTTACATCTTCCATAACTACAGTATAATACTAAAGCCAAGAAATTAACATGGGTACAACGTGTATGTATAGTTCCACGAAAATTTATCATACTTGTATATTCATTTAACCACTGCCACAATCAAAATACAGAGCTGTTGCATCATCACAAAGATCTTCCTCTTGCTACTTCTTTATAAACACATCCAACCTTTTCCCCTCCACCATGCCTAAGCCCTGGCAACCACAATCTGTTCTCTATCTCTGTAACTGTTATTTTGAGGGTGTCATATAAATGGAATCATACAGCATGTGACTTTTTGGCTTTTTCACTCAGCACAATGCCCTTGACATCTGTCCAAGTTGTTGTATATATCAACAGTTTGTTCCTTTATATTGCTAAGTAATATTCCACCGTATGGATATACTAGTTTTTTCAATCATTCACCTACTGAAGGACACTTTCATTGTTTCCAGGTTTTGGCCGTTATGCATAAAGGTGCTATAAACATTCAGGTATGGGTTTTTGTATAGACATAAGTTTTCATTTCTCTGGGATAAATGCTCAGCAGTATGACTGCTGGGTGATATGGTAGGTGCATGATCAGTTTCCCAAGAAACTGCCAAACTTTTCCCTGAGTGGCTGTAACATTTTACAGTCCCTCCAACAATGTATGAGAGATCTCATTTCCCTGCATCCATGCCAGCATTTGGTATCGTCACTACTTTTTATTGTAGCTGTTCTGATAGCTGTGTACTTAAGTTTTAATTACCATTAAGAAAACTGTGCTTTTGAAATGAAAATTAGAGGAAGAGAATATGTATGAATTAGTTGGCTATTTTTGCCTATTGTCACTATATAAATAGTCTGCTCTTTTAAGATCAAAGAAAGGCCAAATTGATCACTTTTACCGCCAATTATACAAACCAGCTGTTTTTCTCTCCAACTTCTGATAAACACACACGGGAGAATATATATGTGTATATATATATATATATGATGAAAATGCAGGAAATAAAAGGAAAATAAGAAAGAGAAAAAAAGATGGTAGAAATTAGGGGAAAAAAGGAAGGCACTTACAAAAAGGTATTAGATAAATTCACGCCAGCATCATTTCAAGACATATCGAGACAGATAAATATATTTTGTGTGTGTGTGTGAGGAAGATTAGCCCTGAGCTAACACCTGTTGCCAAACCTCCTCTATTGCTGAGCAAGATTGGTCTTGGGCTAACATTCATGCCCATCCTCCTCTACTCTACGTGGGACGCTGCCACAGCACGGCCTGGTAACCGTGCGTAGGTCCGCGCCCGGGATCTGAACCTGCAAACCCCGGGCCGCCAGAAGCGGAATGCGGGAACTTAACTGCTATGCCACCGGGCCAGCCCCCAGATAAATATTTTTAAAAGGAGATGTAAGTGTGGGATATATAGAGTCAGTTAAAAAAGAACACGTTGAACTATAATTTTCTACAGCTAAAGATTACCCTGTAACCTCCTTGAAGGCAAAACTACATCTCTCCATTCTAGAATAAGGATTGGCAACCTTTTTTTGTAAGGGGCCAAATTGTAAATAATTTAGGCTCTTTGGGCCATGTGGTCTCTGCTGCACCTACTCCACTGCCATTGCAGCACAGAAGCAACCACAGGTAACATGGAAATGAATGAGCATAGCTGTGTTCCAATAAAACTTTATTCACAAAAACAGGTGGTGGGCCACGGGCTGCAGTTTGCCAACTCCTCTTCTAGAACATTGCTAATTAGTATTTAAAGTAGATTCTAACTAAGGGACAAGTATTGACTATTTTGCCAAATATATTAACCTGCACTAAGCCACATGTTTAATAAGTGGGCTCTTTAGATTTGCTTATTTAAAATCACATACTTTATAGTCCAGGTATGGAAATGACTACAAGAACATAAGACTGACTTACTTATCCTACCTATATAAGGCAAAATATCAAATATAATAGAAATAAATGACTTCAGCTATCCATGGAGTCAAAGATATTTCAGTAGGAAAAAAGTTATTAATAATAGCATTCTTAAATGCTTATTGAGATTTCTCCCAACTACTTAATTTTGCTTACAAATTATGCCAATAATTTAAAAGACATATACCATACCTGTTTGATGGGCTCTGCAATTAAACACCCAACTACTCTCTTTTCATCAGATATAAAGAGAAAAGTTTTGGTTTTATTTGGACATCTGGGAACAACTTGCTGGAAGCCCAATTCATTATCAACAAGTTCTTGGACATCTTCTACCTAACGATGTTAAAAACCAAAGGAGGTGAATTTGTTTTAAAAAGTACAACAGAAACTATATATATTTATATACACAAACTTTATGGTTACTATCATTTTAGCCTCTTTTATCTCTATTTCTTAAATTTGCACACCCCCAAGATTATTCCCTTACTGATGCATGTATCTGCCACTTTGGAAATAGTTTTAAGACCCTATTTTAAAGATCACTTTCAGGAGAAAGAAATTCACTCTTGGGAGGGACAAGGAATAGAAAGTGCCAATTTTGTTTCAGCTTTATTCACTGTTCACTGGGGCTAAACATCCAGCCCAAGAAACATAAGCAACACCAACATAAGAAATACACTCTAGGGCCATTAATCTCTCAACATCGAAACATTTGGTTTATCTTTCACAAGTGGAAGACGAAGGTAAAAGATAAGCCATAGAGCCTTAACTGTTTTCTTTAATCTCCAACCGACACTTCTTGCTTTGTCCTGTAATTATAAATTTAGTTTTGTACGAACTACTATAAAAGTCATCCTTACATGTGCACCAAAGCGGATTACCTATCAGCAAAGGTGTTTCATTCTTCAACATAGGTTGATTTTTTGGTGTGGGAGGGGGAGGGAGTAGGAGAAGAATAGGAATTAAAAAAGCTAACATTCCATACCTTTCTGATAGCATAACTTGGATCATGTGGCAGGACCAGCACAATTTTCCCATCCCAAAACTCTGCTACTACACGTTCTTTTTTCCAGCCCTGCCAAAGGAAAAGAAAGCCACAGTTTAATCTGAAGACAAGAAAAATGTAAGTAATTTGGTCTGGAGAGGACAAGAAGATGAACAATGAGTGACATAAAAAAGAGGACAAAATCCCACTACAGGAATGTGGGAAGGGAAATAAATGATGACTAAAACAAAGTACCTGTCCTCAAGGGGCTGACACCCTATTGGGAGCCATATACATAATCTATTATAAATGAAGGCAAAGTCAAATAAGAGCCCTTCATAGGAATATAAAGAGAAAAAGATGAATTATTAGAAGTGGGAAAGTGGAGGAGGGGTAGGATAAGCAGTTTTAATAAACCAGGCTAAAAATACGTGAAGGCATGAACTACCACAATAAAAACAGGAAAAACAAGGGATGCATTTGAGTAACAGGTACAATCATAAAGATAAGGCCAACAATAGGATGTATTTGGACAAGACAGCTGTTTGATAAGGAGGTAGGACCCCTTCCCTCAGAAAAGAAAAAGCCTGGAGAAGTCATAGCAAAGCTGTTTTTCTAAGGCTATCTATAAAGAAACTAAAGTGAGAAGAGCAGGGTCTCCTCAAGTCTTTGAGTTTTGTATCTTGACTGTTCAGCTCTGCTCAGAAAACTAGAGCTAAGAATGCAGGATGTTCATTCAACCTAGAACAATACAGTTGTGTTGCTTAACAACGGGGATACATTCTGAGAAATGTGTTATTAGGCGATTTTGTCACTGTGCAAACATCACCGAGTGTAGTACTTACACAAATCTAGACGGTATAGCCTACTACACACCTAGGCTATATGGTACTAATCTTATGGGACCACCACTGTACATGCGGTCCATCATTGATCGACATGTTGTTATGCAGTGCATGACTGTGGTTCTTTTGTATTAGGATAGAAAGTTTGAAACGGCACTTGTATTAAAAGATGACATTTAAATACTGTCTGCTTCAAATATTAAGGATAAAATTGCAGATGATGAAATATTTATGGATATGTAGATCTTTCAATAAAGTAAAAGAAATGTTTCTTTTAAAGAAGTTTTATTTTTAGAACAAATTGAAAGACTATTTTCTGACTTAACTGCATATTTGATTCCCTCCAAAAATCTGTGGTGATGCTGAACATGCTGCATTTCATCTTCAGGGTTGGAAGCAGTATAGATCATGCCACAAGATTTACACATGGTGGCTCCAAAATGTTTCTGACCTGCATCCTGTAATTGGAAAAAGAAAAAAACAAAGCCCATCTAAACACATCACGAATAGCTCTGTATTTAGTTCATGTAACCATTCATTCAAATTTCTCCTTATTTTTCTTTTATGCTGGCATAACTGAAATACTAAATGAAAATGTGGTGACTATATCCTCCTCTCCCTCCCGCCCAAACAAAATGGAATGAGAAGAGACCTAAAGATGCAACAGATTAATGAAACAAATGGAATTGTCTCCTTGAATGGATGGTGTCAAAAATCAAGATTCAGGGGCCGGCCTGGTGGCACAAGTGGTTAAGTGCGCGCGCTCCGCTGCAGCAGCCTGGGGTTCACCGGTTGGGATCCTGGGCGCGCACCGACCGACGCACTGCTTGTCAAGCCATGCTGTGGCGGCATCCCATATAAAGTGGAGGAAGATGGGCATGGATGTTAGCCCAGGGCCAGTCTTCCTCAGCAAAAAAAGAGGAGGATTGGCAGATGTTAGCTCAGGCCAATCTTCCTCACACACACACACAAAAAATCAAGATTCTTTAGCTACATGCATAGTTCTAAGAAGGAATATGATTAAATCATACAAATTACAGCTAAGATGAATAATGAAACTTCTTTAATAAGCTCTTAAATGAGACCTAAAAAAGCCTTATTTCAAGGCTTTTTATTATTTATTTCAAGGCAGGGCAAAAATTTGAGGAGTTCTATATTCATTATATAGTATTTTTTCCTTAAGTGGTTAGGAATACTAAAATCCTTTGCCCCTCAAGTTGATAAAAAATAAATATAGAGCCAGCCCTGATGGTCTAGTGGTTGAGATTTGCTATTCTCACGGCCACAGCCCAGGTTCATTTCCTGGTGGTGGAACCACACCTCCCATCTGTCAGTTGTCATACTGTGGTGGTGGCTCACATAGAGAATTAAAACTAACAACTAGGATACACAACCATGCACTGAAGCTTAAAAAAAAAAATGTGTATACATATATATATATAAAATAATACATGGTAAAAGTTTAGGAAAAGCACAGACAAATTCATGAATATAGGGAAGTCAGGGATATTCAATGTCATGGTTTTTAAACTCCTGTTCTGTCTCATAAGGCATTGCTCAACGCTACTGAAAATACCAGGTTCTGAATTATCTGATATAGGGGTTGGCAAATTTTTTCTGCAAAGGTCCAGAAAGTAAATATTTTACGCTTTGCAGACCACTCATGGTTTGTCACATATTCTTTTTGTTCCAACCCTTTAAAAATGTAAAAGCCATTTTTAGCTAACAGGCCATGGTCTAGATTTGGCCCACAGCCATAGTTTGCCAAACCCAAGTCTAATACAATGTAGCTATTCTCATTAAATCTTTTGTTGATCAATGAGAATTTACCTTATCTGGAAACAACTCATTCATCAGCATTCACAAAATTACTAGCATTGCCCAACAGCATCAGTTTGAAAATGTACTTGACTAGCTTTAAATGCTGCCACTACAACAAAGCTGGTATTTACAAAACTCAGAATATATAACCCATGTCAACTATGCTAAGACAACATGTCTGATTTCATGTTCTATATGTGAGAGCCAAATACACGAGGAGCTTTGTTTTAAATTTACTCACAATGATGAGCTGGTCTTTTGTTTCTTTATTTGTATCTCTGGTATTAGTACTTTTCTGTGTGTTGATCTGTTTCAAAAAGTTAGTAGATATGACGGATCCCAGAGAAGACTGTTCTTCAACTAGAGATCTTGAAATAGAAAGTTGATAAACATTATTTAATAATTTAAAATTTTTTGAGAAATTACAATGAAAAGAAAACATATGTATATAACATTTGCAGAGCACCTTGCAATTTTTAGTGTCTTCTAATGACAATAACTTCATGAAGTTGAGCCAGCCCTGATGGCCTAGTGGTTAAAGTTCTACACTCTCACCACTTCAGTGGCCCAGGTTCGCCTGTCAGTAGCTATGCTATGGTGGCAGCTCACATGGAAGAACTAGAAGGACTAACAACTAGAATATACAACTATGTACTGGGGCTTTGGGGGGGGAAATAAATAAATAAATAAAATTAAATTAAACAAAAAACTTCATGAAGTAATAGGGCCAGGAACAATGAGAAACCTGAGGTCCACTCAGAGAGGATCAGTAATTTACCCAAGGTAAAGTAACTAGTAAAGAATGGCAGTAAGACTCAAATCCTCATCTTCTAACTCCAAGTCCAAGGGACTTTCATCTACAGTATCAGATGCACATGTGCAGGATCTCTTTGTAAGTTGACTATACCCTTAAAAAATGATCTTTGTTACTTTATTAAATCTTAGGACAATATTTACCTACACAAGTATAAAGAAATTCCTGGAATACCACAGCAAATAATATTAACTAGACTCTAATATTGAATTTCACAGATGCACAGGAAGCCAGTCACCAGCATATTATGATCCAACAACTTTTTACTTGAGCAGTGAGTTCTCATACCTAAAGCAGCACCCTACTATTCTCAAATTCTTAGGAAAAAAATTTTTTTTTGCCTAGATAGATATTGTTAAGGCAACTTTTTCCCAATAAGAAAGAATGCTGGGATTGGCTTACAGAGGTTGCAAACTGGAGCCCCTCAGGCCAAACACAGCTAGCAGATATGTTTTGACAGGCTCACATAGTGTTTAAAACTTTGGATTAGCTATCGATATTTTAAAATCTAGAGATTTCACTTAAAAATGTGTATTTCCAACAGTGCAAGAGACACTATAAGATCACTAAACCTCTATTTCTTCAAAGAATCTACTAGTTGGAGCTCAACAGCACATGCTCTTTCAGATGGGGCATGCATTCTCCAGCTGGCTCCAAGGCTCCGCCCAGGCTGGCTGGCTCTGCAGGCAATGAATGTGTAACCCTTGTCTTATGATGAAAAGACCTCGGTTTTCAAAGGACCAAAGGAATAGAAATCTCTACAGAATAGAGGCAAGGAGAAAAACTAAGTGCCCAAAGCAAGAGGTTCAAACAGAAAAAAACCTGACAAGAAAACAGTAGGAAAAAACTGTCTAATTCTTTAAGCTGAGCCAAGCTGTCTTATTATCATTTGACTAGAAGAATGGCTTTCAAACTGACTTGACAAACCTATGGTAAGAGATATATTTTACATCATGATCAATACAGACACATATATTTAACTACACTTACTATGTGAGATGCATTATTCCATTGAAAAAATGCTGGGGGGCCGGCCCCATGGCATAGCAGTTAAGTGCACGTGCTCCGCTGCTGGCGGCCCGGGCTTAGATGCCGGGCGCGCACTGACACACCGCTTGTCAGGCCATGCTGTGGCGGCATCCCACATAAAGTGGAGGAAGCTAGGCACAGATGTTAGCCCAGGGCCAGTCTTCCTCAGCAAAAAGAGGAGGATTGGCATGGATGTCAGCTCAGGGCTGATCTTCCTCACACACACACAAAAAAATGCTGGATATGACGCCCTTAAACTGATTTGACAAACTACTAATGGTACGTACATACCTGTAATATAAAAAACAGTCATCTAGGTTGCTGATCCCCTTCTCTTTATGCAACCTTTGCTAAGTAACTCAGCTCTTCCCATCCTTGTGTGCATGACCACAATCTCTTTACTTCTATCTTTGCAATTTTAACACTTTATTATACATATTTGTTTAAGCGCCTGTCCTCTTCTAACCATAACTTCCTTGATAGCAGGATCATGTGCTATTTCTCTTCATATCTCTAAAACTCAGTATAGTTCAACACCACATAGTACTCTATAAATGTTTGCCAAATGATTGAATAAACAAAAAATGAATGTGAGACCATGAACCTGGATAATCTGTAATCTACCTAACATACAAGTAATAGATTAAACCAGAAGACATTGATGATATCTGACCTTTTGGGTCCTACACAGACAGCAATTTCAAATGATTCAACCAATAGTATCCTAATATCTCCCTATGCTAGATTAAATTAGTTTACACACTTTTATCAGCTAATTGTGGTAGGTTTCAATCCTCAATAAAGTCATGAAAGAAGACATAGATAAGAAAAGGGAAAGGTGAAAAAAAACAGCAATATGGCCTTCGAAGGGGAAAAGTTGTCCACCCAACCCAATCTCTAAGGTGATTTAAGATGAGGTGCCCCAAGAGTAAGAGAACTTAGTTAGGAAGTTCCTTGCTCAATACCTCTAGTTATTTATCATCAAACGGGGAGAGAAGAATCAAAGCTGCTTAGGAAGATGTTGAGACTATAAGAAACTTCTTTTTCGTAGCTTTTCCACCTATCATGCTCACACTCACCCCTGCCTCCCTGATCCTAGTCTCAGCTTTGACCAGGATAGTGGTAGCTTCAGCCGGGATTTATAAAAGCATTAAGCTGCTGCAAGTTACTTACTCCTCTGGCCAGAGTATCCTCATCTATAAAATGGGGTAATAATGGTACCTACATCATGAGGTTGTAAATGCTCATTAAACATTAACTATTATTAATATTATCACCCAGGGAAGGCAATATAGCCTAATGGGCTTTGATTCAGATATGGATTCTAGTCCTGGCTCTGCCACCTAATAGCTGTGCAACTGTGGCTGAATTACTTAACAGTTTCCTCAGCTGAAAATAGAATTAATAATAGTATCTACCTTCTAGGTTGCTGTGAGGATTAAGTAAGATAATGGATATAAACTACTTATTATGGGCCAAGTACTGTATAAAAATGTTAGCAATTATTATTACTCAAGCCCATAAAGATCTTTTCCTTCTCTCAACTCTTAGGTTCTTATGAAGTTTCTATAAGAGAGTCTGATTTCATCTCCTATTATCAATATCCCCTTAGTGAGGAAGAAAAAAATGTTCTCCAAATTAAATAGTATAAAAAAGAAAAAAAGACCCAGAAGACTCATAATTAAATAAACTTTGAACATTAAAATAAGAGCAATCCCTACCTTTTTGTATTGACTGAAGAAACACTGAAGATGGGATAGACAACGGACTCAGGAGAAACTGGTAGGGGGAAAAAATGACAATAATTTGTATTACAAAATAAACTCAAAAGATTTTAAAGGTTAATAAAACCAAAATACCCACATTACTTGATTTCAAGGCTTAAGAGTAATCAAGACAGTATGGCATTGGCAAAAGGACAGACAAATAGATCAATGGAACAAAATAGAGAGCCCAGAGGGGCCACCCAGTGGCGCGGTGGTTAAGTGCGCGTGCTCTGCTTCGGCGGCCCAGGACTCACAGGTTAGGATCCCGGGCACGCCGAGGCATCGCTTGTCAAGCCATGCTGTGGCAGCATCCCATATAAAGCAGAGGAAGATGGGCATGGATGTTAGCCGAGGGCCAATCTTCCTCAGGAAAAAAAAAAAGAAGAAGAAGAAGATTGGCATTGGATGTTAGCTCAGGGCTGATCTTCCTCACAAAAAAAAAAAAAAAAATAGAGATCCCAGAAACAAACCCATGCAAATACGGTCAACTGATTTTTCACAAAGAGGCAAAGGTAATTCAATGGAGAAAGGAGAGTCAACAAATGGTTCTGGAACAACTGGACAACCATACGCAAAAAAATGACAACGCTCACATATAAAAATTAACTCAAAATGGATCATAGATCTAAATGTAAACCACAAAACTTCTACAAGAAAATATGAGAAAAATCTGCATGAAATTTTGTTTGGTGATAAATTTTTACATATATCACCAAAAGCATCATATATGAAAGAAAAAATTAATTAAGTTGGACTTTATCAAATTTAAACTTTCGATGTGTAAAAAAATACTGTTAAGAGAATGAGAGGACAAGCCACAGACTGGGAGTAAATATTTGCAATCATATTTCTGATCAAGGACTTGTATCCAGAATATAAAAAAGCTTTTAAAACTCAACAATAAGAAAACAAACAATTCAATTAAAAATGGGCAAAAGATGTGATTAGACACTTCACCAAAGACATACAGATGGCAAATAAACACATGAAAAGATGCTCAGCGTCATTTTTCATTAGGGAAATGTAAATTAAAAGCACAATGAGATATCACTACACACCTGTCAGAATGGCTAATATCAAAAAACTGACAATAACAAATGCTGGTGAGAATGCAGGATAATAGGAACTCCCATTCATTGCAGGCGGGAATGCAAAATGGCAGTTTCTGTGGGACAGTTTGGCAGTTTTTTAACAAAGTTAAACATAGATTTACCATACAACCCAGTAATCACACTTCCAGGTGTTCACCCAAGTGTTTTGAAATCTTATGTCCACACAAAAACATGTACACAAATGTTTATAGCAGCTGTAGGGGCACTAGTCTACATGCCCTATCATAACCATGTGTCCTTCTGGTCCCCTTCTGGGCAGGACGCCAACCATCTGGTATCGTACTGTTTATCTCAAAGAGCATCACGTCTTGAAGGAACACAGAGCCCTTCCACATGAGCTACTGCTCCTTGGAACGCTGGTCATGCAAGGACAGTCCCTCATGGCAAGCACGTAGCCTTTGTTCCCCTGCCTATATAAGCAACCCCCTCTCTGTTCACAGTAGTAGATGTAGATGCACAACTTCGTCCAGTCGGTCGCCACCAGACTCCCTGTACTTAAGTCCCAATAAACTCATACATCTTGCTCGCCGTTTCCGGGTCTTTTCTTTGGTCTCTCCTCAACCTATCCCACACTGCTCATGCAACTGAGTGTGTGGTCAGATAGCAGCTCTATCCATAATCGCTAAAAACGAGAAGCAACCAAGACGTCCTTCAATGGGGAAATGAATAAACAGACTATGTATGGAACATCCATAGTTCAGCAAAAAAGGGGAATGAACTCTTGATACATGCAACAACATGGATGAATCTTAAATGCATTTTACTAAGTGAAAGAAGTCAGATCCAAAAGGCTACATATTGCATGATTCCCCTTGTGTGACACTTTTATCAGAAAAGGTAAAGACCATAGGGGCAGAATGGGGTTGCCAGGGGGATGGGGGAGGGAGGAGTAGCTGACTATAAGGGTACACCCAAGGGAAATTTTAGGATGAGAGAACTGTTCTGTAGGGTACTGGAGTCGTCGATACGTGGCTCTATGCATTGGACAAAACCCATACACATGTATATAACAAAGAGTTAAATTTAATGTATGTAAAAACAAACAAACAAAAATCAATCATGATGTTGAGGGATCCCAAGATGGAATGCTGACTGTGACAAATGACTCTTGACTCTGACTATATTAGAACTGTATGGCAGAACTACACTGAAGGAGGTAGAAGAAAGGGAAGCTGACCTGAGTGACTTTACAAAATGGTGTTTTGACTGGAAATTATAAGGCTACGGAAAAAAGACCTGTACTTAAATATTATACTCTAATTGCTAAATTTGTTTCTCACAGGAGTATGAATTAACAATTCTGAAACTGTTTTGCAGGTATACTGGGATTGAACAATTAAATAGGTGGGAAGTGAATGGTGGGATCAGGTTTCTCACTGTCTGAGGGAAGTTACAGAGAAACAAGAAAGGAAGGGATAAACCCTGTGGTACTGGATTAGAGTCAGAGACATCAAGTCTGAACTTATGTTTATTTAGTATATGTACAGATGGAGCGATACAGAAACAATCACAGATATGTGTGTATACATGGGTTAGTATACATACATATATTTCCTAGCTCTGTCTGCTGAGAGGACCTAGAAGCAAAAACACTTCAGTAGCAATGAGCACACCACGTCCAGATTGTGGTTTCTAAATACTATTCTTCAATAGAAGGATCCAGGGTTCCTCGGAGAAATGGCTGATTCTAGGACTAGGGCAGGGAAAATACAAGACGAGCCTGGAGCATCTTGTAATGCCAGAAAATAAAGAAGTGCTCAAAAAAATAAAAGGATGGGACATGTCAAAGAGAAGTGACCTGAAAAGATCTCCCAATGGTCAAAGCTGGAACAATTTGAGCAATAGAATAAATAATGTAGTATTAGATTATAACCCAAGATACAAACTAAATATTCATGAGTCCATACTGATAAGTATCCATGAGTCCATTTATTTATTTAAAGATTGAATAAATAAATGGGAGAGAAGAGACAACTCTTCCTTACAGAAGAATTCCAAATAATACATGTAAATATTTCCCCCTCCAGGAGATGGAACTTAATCCCCAACTCTCCCTGAAAGGGTAGGCTAGACTTAGTGACTTGCTTCCAAATAGAGTATGGAAAAGGAAAAGAGTAACTTTATAGTGGAGAAACCTGGCAAACCAATCTTAACCAAGTGATAAAAGTTATCATCATCTGTAACGTCACGTGGACATTGGCACCCCTGATACGATGTGCTTAGAAGGACCCTTCACTTCAGTGGCATTCTTCCCCCAAACCCATAACTCCAGTCTAATGATGAGAAAAACATCAGACAAACCCAGATTCCGGGACATTCTATAAGATATCTGGCCAGTACTCCTCAAGAATGTTAAGGTCGGGCCGGACCCGTGGCTTGGCAGTTAAGTGCGCACGCTCCGCTACTGGCGGCCGGGGTTCGGATCCTGGGCGCACACCGACACACCGCTTGTCCGGCCATGCTGAGGCCATGTCCCACATACAGCAACTAGAAGGATGTGCAACTATGATGTACAACTATCTACTGGGGGGCTTTGGGGAAAAAAAAAAAAGGAGGATTGGCAATAGATGTTAGCTCAGAGCCAGTCTTCCTCAGCAAAAAGAGGAGGATTAGCATGGATGTTAGCTCAGGGCTGATCTTGCTCACAAAAAAAAAAGAATGTCAAGGTCATGAAAAACATGGAAACAAGGAAGACCGAGAAAATGTCACAGACCAGAGGAGGCTGAGGAGACATGACAACTAAATGCAGTGGTACTATGAATAGATCCTAGAACAGAAAGAGGACATTAATGAAAAACCGGTGAACTCCAAATAGTCTAGAGCTCAGTTAATAGTAATGTACTAATATCAGTTTCTTAGTTTTGACAAAGGTACCATGTGATTATAAGATGGTAACAATGGGGGAAATAGGCTGAATGATATATAGGAACTCTCTGTACTATCTTTACAACTTTTCTGTAAATCTGAAATTATTGCAAAACAAAAACCTTATTAAAAAAAATACCAAAGTTAAAATAATAGCTGATTAGAGAAAAATACGATGAAAGTGGGCTATTTAGTAAAAAGCAAACTTGTAACTTTGCATGGAAAAATAATTAGAGCTCTTTCTCTAGATACAAGGCCAAGACAGGTGCGAGTCTGATCTGCTATGGGTAAGTTCCTTAATGCAAGCCTGTTTCCTCATCTATAAAATTGGCATACAAACCTATTTCCTAGGATTGTTGTGAGAATTAAATGATAAACCACAGCTATTAAGTAATAAACTTTTATCATTTGTATACTATATTCACGAATTTTGCCATATCCTTGTACGATCTGTATTATTTTTTATGCACTAAATATTTTTATGTAAGTGGACTTAGACAATGTACTGAAATAAATTTATTTCAAAAGAAAATTTTATAACTACTGTAAATAGAAAGCTATTATGTTTCTGTTACATGTTCTATTATATCAGTGATAGTACAACCCATGGGAAACATAAACCATACTAAATACCTAGCACTGCCTGGTACAGCACCCAGTAAATACTAGTTATTAACAGTACTAACAGTGTATCTCAGAATTATCATTATGAATAATCATTCTATATATATATTATGAGATCTTCTTAAGGGCTATTGTTTCACATTATGCTTTTAGTTTTATCTTTTTTTGTTTTCTTCCTATGAGCTATAGTTTCTTAATAGTCAGCATGTCTACTCCTAGAATTATAATTTATTTCCAAATTTATAGATATAACCAACAAAGTAAAGTTCCAAGAATCTGGTTGGTAAGTAGAATGTTAATTAACATCTTTATATATTCATAGTTTAGTAAATACTGTTTAATTGAACAATGGCACTATAAGTTAGTAATAGGATTTCAGAACCAAAAGGAATTTAAAAATTAAGACTAACCCCTTAGAGATCTCTTCCCTAGATCATATAGCTAATTAGTAGCAGACCTAGACAAAATCCCAAGGTTCCTGATGGCCAATTCAGTGTCCTTTCTATAGCTTAGTAAATTCTGATTACAACCGGGCTTTGATGACAAACATATAACATAAATTGTTTTTACTCCTTCATATTATTTTGGGTAAAAGGTAGATAGGTCAGGTATGATGAGAACACCCAGCTCTAAGGAGCTTAAGTAACTTGGCCACATCCCATAGACCAATTAAGCAATAGTCTTTTGTCTTAAGTTCCAGCCTAAGGTCTCCATGTCTCCTCCTTTTCAAAATGCACTACACCACTTACCAGAGAAAACAGTGTCACCAAGACAAACACAGAGATACAAACACAGGCACAAATATTGAATATAAAAAAAAAACCAAAATATTATTACATATAATTTCATATTGACACATGTAATGAGGCATTATTACAAGTAAATAAACTCATTATTTAGAAGAGAAGTCTTCTCTTACTTACCTGCCTTGTTCTCACTGAGAGAATTCTCTGAAGGAAAACACTTATTTTCATGAGTTTTACATTCCCTTGAAGAAACTACTCCACCTGATGAATCCTGAATATAATGAATAGGTAAAAATAAAGGAAACCAATTATAATTCTTAATCGTCTTTTATTTAGTGAGTGAATCTCAACAGATCTGTTTCTAAATGCTTTTTAGGGGTGTTTTTTTGCAGCAGAGACAACATGAAGAATTAGTAGAATTGGACTACCGTGGCTTAGTCAGCAAGAACATGTTCCATTTAACAATATACTTGGCAATACCTGATAAACAGCAAAAAGCATTTACAATGGGGACTGCAAACTTAAATGACTACAAGAGCATCAGGTAAGCAAAATTAAAAGCAAAACTGCCCTGATCTAAATACGTATACATACACTGATTTAGTGGAGGGAAATGAGAAGCCCCTACCTGTCAAATGGCATCCTGATACTCTGTTCTGAGAAATTAATGCTATGCAGGAATGAGGGCTTAGCTCTGCCAGATCTCAATTTTTCATGAAACACCAGAAATCTGTTACTTTATATTTTTAAAAAATGCTGGCTCAAATTTTTTTTAACATTATGTAGGCCAAGCAAAACACCCATGGGCTGGATGTGGTCCACTGGCCACCAATTTAATAATCTTTGCCACTGGGATTTGAAATTTAGATGACTACAAGAGGTATGAACTGCGGTTGAATTTGAGAGGAGCGACGAGGAGCACAATAATGAGAGAAGGTGGGTGAGGAGAGAAATGACTATAGAGGGAGTCTGAATTGCTCAATACATAAGTCTCAGAGTGTACTGAGCACTGCGTTGAAAGTCTACCATTTCCAGCTGCAAGGTTGTGATGAGAAGAAACAAGTCACCACAGACATGGAAGCCCCAGACAACCTTTCTTTCTTTTTTTTTTTTTGTGAGGAAGATCAGCCCTGAGCTAACATCCATGCCAATCCTCCTCTCCCTTTTTTGCGGAGGAAGACCGGCCCTGAGCTAACATCTACTGCCAATCCTCCTCCTTTTTTTTTTTTCCCCCTTTTTCTCCCCAAAGCCCCAGTAGATAGTTGTACGTCATAGTTGCACATCCTTCTAGTTGCTGTATATGGGACACCGCCACAGCATGGCCAGACAAGCGGTGTGTGGGTGCGCGCCCAGGATCCAAACCCGAGCTGCCAGTAGCGGACTGCGCGCACTTAACTGCTAAGCCACGGGGCTGGCCCCCAGACAGCCTTTCTTAAGGTCTGTTGCCTCAACTGCTTTCTGCCTCTAGCTACCTGATAAAAACAACCTTTCTCTGATGAGATTACTGATAGGAAGTGATCGATACAAGGTATAGACCTGCATTGTCTATTATGGTAGCCACCAGCCACAAGTAGCTAACGATAATTTGCAACGTGGTTTGTCCCAATGGAGACATGCTGCAAGTGAAAATAAACAGACTTCAAGGACTTAGTACAAAAAAAAGGTAAAATACCTCATTAATAGCTTTTTATATTGACTACATTGAAATGGTAACATTTAAAATATACTGGCTGAAACATTTTGTTTTTTACCTTTTTTCCCTGTACGTTTTTTCATGTGGTCACTAGAAAATTTTGAATTACATGTGGTTGGTGTTCTATTTCTATCAGACAATACTAGTCTACGCTAGGTGTGTTAAATATGAGCAAGAGCATAGAATGCAACTATGAAAACATACTATATAAACAAAAACCCAACTATATGTTAACAGTGATCATCTCCAAGTAGTGGGATTACAGAAGGTAGGTTTTATTATACTTTCTGTCTTCTCTAAATTTTCAAGAATAATCTAGTACTTAGATAATGAGCTGAAACAAACACAAAAAATATGCTCATACTCTGGAAATCTACTACCTGAATTTTGTTATGTTAAGCTTCTCTAGACTTTAGTTTTGCCATGAGGGAATTTAATGAAATGTATACCTTAATGCCAAGAAAATGCTGGTAGGCTTCTTTAAGCCAAAAAAGAGAGAAAAGCCCCACCTTTCCACCCTGCCTCTAAATTCTTTACAGTGATTAAAACTATACTATTTGGCTTCATAAAAGCAGTCCTCCAGATTGCAAAGAAAATTAAATTTTGCTCAACTATGTTATATGTATAATGTATACTGAACTATTGTTATATAGCCAACTTAGTGTTTAAAGTGATATATTTGGTTTTCTTTACCTTTATTAATTTCTCTTCGTTTTTACTTCTTGCACCCAGCAGCTCAACGTTCAGTCCCTTTTCTAGTAACAAATACTTTGGCACTTGCCTTGTCTCAAAACCTTTTCTTTCACTGACAGTCTCTTCATCAGAATCTTCAATCACTTCTGATTTATTCTTTTGGGTGAGTCCCAGTAATGGCTTATTTTCTAGAGTCAGTTTTCTAAGAGAGGATTTTTTTCTACTAACAAAAAATGCGGCTCCACCCTGGAGTGTAACTTGTGGTTTGACTTTTTGGCTTAGAACCCGAGGAGCATTCAGATCATTTTCAGCTGAATAACAATTATTCTCTTTCTCCACAATTGGCTTATAGGCCACTCGATTTTGCTTGGAATTTTTAGAATTCTTTGATACAGGCTTGATGCACTTATAACTTGGTTGATACTTAGCAGTTAAACTCTTCTGTGTTTTTTTGTTCATTTTCTTGGAGCAGACTGGTTTTCCCTGCATTTTTTCTGTCACACTGGGAGAAGACTTATCTTCATTTTTAGCAATGGGTCTCCTCTCTTTTATCAGCTTTCTCTCCAATGGATTGAGGTACCACTTATCTTTGTTATAAAAAGATACAGTAGACACAGCAGATTTAAATGGTGAACCTTGATTTGCAGATGGCAATCTACTTTTTTTAGTTGTTTTGAATGGACTTGAAATGAAATGGTCTTGTTGAGAGCAATGCATCTTTTCTTCGTTTTTATCACTGCTTTGGCAAATGTGCTTTTTATTAGGTGATGGAAATATATTTTCAGTCAAGTCCAAAATTAATTTCTTCGAGGGAATATCTGATAATAGCCTATGAAAAGAAACAAAGTCCATTGATAAGTTTTTGCTTCAATTTTTATATCAATCTGATGCTAACTAATTAACAACTCTACCTGTAGGTCATATTAAAAACATCTTTCCCACCAAACGTCCATTCATATACATTATCTATGAGTTTAACAGTAGGATTCTCAAATTGTCTTTACCAAACAAAGCATTCAAATAATTTTCAAAAGTTAAGATGCCAATGTTTGTGAAAACAAACACTGTTTACAAAGAAGCTCTGATACACATGCATACGTATATGTGTCTGTGTGTGTGTTTTAAAACTTATTTCTACATCTTGGCCATATACAAATTATAGCCCATATACATTGGCTACAAATCCCCTAAAATGATTAATTCTGACCCACTAAGGCCTGTTCTGTGGGGAGTAATTTATATCTCTGGTATTACATGTAGTAAGTACTGAGTACACAGACTTTCTAGGATTGCTTACAGATGAGTGCTTAGGGTATACAAAATACTATGTTAAATATTATATAAGAGAGAGGAAAGGAGCAAAGTAATAAAAGATTTTATAGATACGTTTTCAAGCCACAGAAAACAGACAGCTCTTTGATCCCCTCCAAAGGCACTAAATAATTAATTATGAAAGCTTACAGTATTTCTAGACCATAATTAGAATATGAAATATTGCTATAGCCACAAGGGGTAGGCAAGTGACAGAATGGAAATTTTAAGAGTGAAGCTAAGAAAGACAAGAAGGTGGATTTTTCTTTTTTAAGAGTTTACCAATAGCATGAGACTCACTTGTCACAGTTCAAAGAATGCTGCTTCCTCTTCCTTGGAGTAAAAGCTGACATCTCAACTGAACTCCTAAAAGCAACAGGACAATTATAATAACCAAATTCATCCAATGTGTATTAAATTCATTTAATGTGTATTAAAATCACCATATCAAAATTGTACTTTAAAAGTCTGAACAAGTTTTCAGATGCGTGATGGTCCACAAAGATCCAAGAAAAGGGTTTTTTAAAAAGCAAATCACTTTAATAAAGATTTAAACCAAGAAGGTAAAAAAAAAGAAAAACACTACATCACAGTGGCAATTAAAAATAGGAAATAAAAGCCTCCTACGGCTGCTGGAAATAAACACGATCACGCGCGGTAACCCTCGAGCAGGTGGCACGCTGCTCAATAAAAGCTTTCCCTTCCCCTTCCTTCGGATCAGGTATATGAAAAAAAAAATTACGTAAGCGTAATTTCAAAGTTAGAAAGACCTGGGTTTCTGGGAATTAACGCCGAGCTGCGGCTTCAGGGAAGCCCCTTCTGGGGCGGAATGAGGAAAGGTCTGCGAGAAAAGCGCCGCTGGCCCGGAACCCTGTCAGGGCAAAAATTCAAGGAAGCTCCCGCGGCAGAAAGAGGGAAACCTGAGACCTGGAAGTGCCGAGAACCTACCGGTGGCTTCGCTCTCGAGCCGCCAGAGCGCCAAAGCTAGAGCAAAGGCTCCTTTTCCTTGACACGCACCCCTACGTTTCACAGAACACCCCGTTCTCCTCGGTCTCCCACCCCCGGCCCCCCGTAGCATTACCCGCGCCTCAGAACCCGCAACCTCTCAGCCGAGCCAGTTGCTCCTCCACTGTATTCAAATTATTGCGCGCCAGTCAAGTCTGAAGCTGCTGCGTTCTGATTCGCCACTTCTCAGCGCTTCCAGGGGCTGGCTCGCTGATTGGTCACGCGCTAGTCATTGCCCCACCCTCTGGGGAGGCGGTCTCCAAGATTCTCCCGCCTTTGGGAGGCAAAAAATCCTCTCTTCTCAGGGAAACCACGCCTTCCACAAGCCCTTGGGGCAGCGCAGGCTGCGTTCCTAAGGCCTTGTTTAGGTGCATTCTGGGAATTGTAGTTTTCAGCCCAATAAAGGCATCTTTTTTGTGTGTGTGTGAGGAAGATCAGCCCTGAGCTAACATCCACGCTAATCCTCCTCTTTTTGCTGAGGAAGACGGGCTCTGAGCTAACATCTATCACCAATCCTCTTCCTTTTTTTTTTCCCCCCAAAGCCCCAGTAGATAGTTGTATGTCATAGTCGCACAGCTTTCTAGTTGCTATATGTGGGACACAGGCTGGAGAATGAGTGCGTGGGTGTGGGTCCGGATCCCAACCCCGGCTGCCAGTAGAGGAGCTGGAGCACTTAACCGCTAAGCCGCAGGCCGGCCCAAAGGCATCCTCTTGAACTCGAGGTATTCTGGGGTTGCTGGGTGTAGGAAGTTTTTGTAAAGTGGTTTCTCCAAGATTCTCGAGGCAGTTATTTTTCACATTTGAAGCTTTATAATTAAACTTTTTTGTTAGTAATACTTTAGGTTTCTAGCTCATTTTTTATTTTTTAAGTTAAAGTTTAAAAATTAAATGATGGCATTAACATCTGCTATGTGCCAGGCATTCTTGCGCTCTTTACGTGTTTTATTTCATTTGCTCCTCCCCACAATCTATGAGATATGTATCATCACTCTCATTTTACAGAAAATAAAACTGAGGGCCTGAAAACGATGACTATTTACAGGACTCGTCTAGGTTCTTGCTTTAGGAAACCGGAAGGTTCCTGAAGCATTCATTGTTACCTATTGTTATGATCTTTGTGTCACCGGCGCCTGGTACAGTCTCTGGCATATTTTTAGTTCTAAATAAATTTAGTTAAGTGATGCACTTCACTTCATGGAACGAAGTCGGTCAGAACAAGTGAAAGCTCAGTGCTGCGGGAGCTTTACGTGGGTAAGATTATTCCCACTTTACAGCTGGAAGGTCTCTGAGATTCAAACTGGAAATCTGGAAATTTTTCAAATTGGAAAATTGGAATTCGCCCAATTTCATAGGTAATAGATGGCAGATCTTAGATTTAAAGACAGCACAGTCCGAATCCAAACCCCAAGATTGCCTCTGGGGAATATCACTAACAACTCACTCTAGTTGAGCGCTACGTTCTAAACCCTTTTCGCCTATCAAGTTATTTAACCCTAGCGAAATAACCTATGAACTAGCTGCTCTATTCGTCTTTATTCTGCAGATGAAGTAAGTGAAGCACGGAATGTGTCCGACATGCACCTTATAAGTGGTGGGGCTAGAATGAGAATAGTGGAGGAATTTGGGTTCATTCAAAATTTAATGAGCTCCTACGAAGTGTCAAGTACTGTGACTGGTGCAGTGAACGCCTAACTGTGAAGAAGGCGCACGGTTTCTGCTCTCAGGGAGTCCATGTGGGGGTGAGGGGAGGCAGATAAACCAATAGATAAGCCTGAAGACATGACCGCCCAATAGGTGGAGGTTCTGAAAATAAAGTGGACAATGCCATTGTTCTTTTAAGATGATGGAGTTTCCCCGCTATGTTTTCCAAACACCAATCGTCCTCGCTCCGCATCCTCTTTCCCTCAACCCCCAACACCTTGAAGCTCTTTAGCCCGCCAACACCCTCCTGTTCGCCAGGATTAAATATGGCGTCGCCGGCCCACGTTGTGACGTGGCCCGACGTCCGCCGGAAGTGCGCGGAGGAGTTCCCGGGAACCGGTGGCCTCGGCGCTTATGGTATCTTAGGCTTCCCGAGTTGGGTGCTGTTGCTGCGCGGTGGATTCGTTGCGCCGCCGCCGGGATCATGGTGTTCTACTTCACCAGCAGCAGTGGTGAGTGGGCGCCCCGACCTCCCGGGTCCCCGCTCAACAGCCGGGGCCCCGAAGCCGGGACCTCCAGGCCGCCGCTGAGCCTGGACCTCGTCGTAAGGCGCCTCGTCGGCAGGGGGTGCCTCTTCCCGCGTCCTCTCGGTCCCCCTCCGCCGTCCCCGAGTGCCCCCTCGTCAGGGCCTGGGGGGCGTGGAGGGACCATTCCCCCCTGTGGTCTTTGCGTCCGGGAGTTGTTCTCTTCCCTCGATTGGAAAGACCTCTCGTCACTACCTGGGATTGGGCCGAGTCAGTGGGCTTCTTCACACCTCCGTTCCCCCATTCCCCCCTCCCCCGGGCTTTAGTCTGGCTGCGCCCGGGTAATTATCCACTTTGAGAAAGAAAGGAGACGCTTGCCAACTACTCTGCCTCATAGGAAGTGCGCCTTACCCTTCTAGGAAAGGGTTGGAGGGCCTGGGATGCAACAGAAAGCGATAAAAAGACCCTGGAATGGCGATCCAGCCACTCCCTGAGCAGAGTTGATGTTCAGATCTTGAAAAGTGACGTGTGATAATGTTTTTGATTTGTCTTTGGCAGGAAAGGAAAGGGGGCTTTTAGTTCCCAGGTAATGCTATGTCTCAACTTCGTTTCTCTGCTTATGTGGTTCCTTTTTCTTAGAATCAACCCCCCAGTTAACTTCTGCTCTGGTAAGACGGCTCTGACCTCTCTTCTCCAAATACCTTTCTCGACCCAGCTCCCGCCCAGAGATTGCTTAGATATACCTCTTCCAGACCCCTTTAAAATCCCCTCTTTACTTTTCGCATTGCGCTTATCATATGGTGCTAAAGGCTGTCTGCCTAAGTTAGAGTGTAAGCCCTTTGAGGGCAGGAACAGGATCTCCTTTGTCTTGTTTCCCTAGCGTAGTGGCTGGCTCATAATAGTTAGTCAATAAATGTTTATTGAATAAATGAATGATATTTTTTTACTTACTCATGGCATACTCTATTCTATTACTATTCTCTCTGCTTGCTTGTTAAAGGTGAGATTTAAGTGAAACTAGCTCTGCTTTGTGTGGGTTTGAATAGGTTAGTACTTTCTCTTTAGAGATGAGAAAATTGAGGCCCAGGGAAGTTGTAACTCACAGGCCCAGTTCTTTCTATTCTTCTACACTGTCACATCTCATTATTTTTCTCAGCAGTTTTGACTTCCACAGTGAGCCATAAGCTAATTCTCTGCTTCTGTAGATTTGGTTTTTCTTTCTTTTTTTTTTTTTTGTGAGGAAGATCAGCCCTTAGCTAACATCCATGCCAATCCTCCTCTTTTTGCTGAGGAAGACGGGCCCTGAGCTAACATCCATGGGGATCTTCCTCCACTTTACGTGGGACGCCACCACAGCATGGCCTGACAAGCAGTGCGTAGGTGTGCGCCCGGGATCTGAACCTGGGCCGCCAGCAGCGGAGCGCATGCACTTAACCGCTCCGCGTCAGGGAGCGGTTATTCAGTATTATTCAAATTACTAGAAACAAAATTCAAACTAGCCTGAAAAATTGTTATAGGCCCCTAACAGCATTTTCATCCTTGTTCTGCTCCCCGTCATAACTCGAGCATCTCTTTGTAGCTTCTCCATTCATGAGAGTCTCCAGCAACATAGATATCCATACAAGCCCAACAATAAAATAAAAAATACAGACAGAGTGTAAAGGTACTAAATGTATTTTATGCTAGCTGCTTTATTCTCCTTAAAGCTATTCTTAATTCTTTGAATGCTAGTCATGCATACACAGGTGCCCTTAATAGAACAGAAGGCTTCAGCAGATTTGTGGATCCTGTTTTTTCCATTGTCTTCTATTATAACATCAGAACTGCTTCCTGTTGGAAAAATATTTGGCCTCTAAGTCTAGTAAAACTGCACTTGTGCAGCAAATCTTTTAAAATTGCAAAGCTGATGGAAAAATTATAGCTTTTCTGGTGAAATAGTAGTAAAACTTTACATTTTGCGCCACAAAAAACAATTTGAGCATAGAATCTTCAGGAAATGACTTCCTATAGATAGCCAAGTTTTTCAGCCAGCTAATGATTTACTACATAAAAACTTTTTTTAAAAAATGGGAAGAAGATCCCTGTAGAAAGTTTGTCTTTCCTTTTGTGTTAAGATTAGTATCTGACTAAAATCTGTTCAGTTTTCTTTTTTTCGTGCTGTCTAATAATGGAATAATGAAACATTGGCCTCACTATATTTCCAGTGTCAAATTTAAAACCATCTGGTTTATGCAGTCACAAAATACCTACACTTGGCTCATTAAGTCCATTTGTAATTTTAGTAGCTTTTGGTAGCATCAATCTCAAGATAGATTGTTCTGTAAATTATGAAATTATCATAGCACCTCTAAAATTGGGTTGGTTGCTACACCTGAATCAAGCTGTCTTCAAGATAACTACTTCCCATACTAATCTGCCATATTATTTGGGTGAGAAAAACAGAAGTACTAGAATAATTCAGTTTTCTTTTCCTTTATTTCTTTAACATGGGCAGGAGCTTAATTCAGACTTCTTGCTCAGCAATCATGTTCCGTTTAATTTTTAATTTTTAATTTTGGCATTTTCAGTCTTTCAGAAAAGGTGCAAGAATAGTAAAAGATATGCTTTATATCCTCTCAGATTCCCCAAATTCTAACATTTTGCCACATTTGCCCTATCTCTTTCCCCTTTTCTTTCTCTTTCTCTCTCCACACACACACAGGGATTTTTTCCTGAACCATCTGGTAGTAAGTTGCAATTTACCACTAAATACTTTAGTATTTTTTTCCTAAAATCAAGGATATTCTCTTATCAAAAGACATTCTTCATTATCAAAATTAGGAAATTAACATTGCAACAATACTCTTATCTAATCAGCAGGTTTTATTGTTTTCATCAGTGCCCTCAAAAATGTATTTATAACAAAGGAAAATTGCAAATCATTGTTGCATTCAGTTGTCCTTACTATTTAGCCTCTAATCTGGAGCAGTTGATCAGTGTTTGTCTTTCATGACACTGTTAGTTGAAGGATTACTTTGTAGACTGCCCTTCAGTTTGTTTCTAGCAGTTATGTTCTTAACCACCTCATTTATAGGTAGACCAAACACTCCTCTCATTCTCCTGGCTGTAACTTAGATAGCTTGGCCTACACAGAGACAACTTTATTTGAATAATTTTTCAGATTACTTTTGTTCTGATTACAAAAGCCATCTATATGTTTTGTAAGCCAGCTACCCAAAGTAACTACTATTAACAGTTAGGTGTATATCCTTCCATACATATAAAAAAAATGGGTGTGTATATTAAAAATATGTGTAAACATTTGTATATGTATACACAATTATATATTCATTTATTTTTTACAAATTAAATCTTACTATATATAATATACAATATGAAATACTGTTGTGCTGTTTAATTTCTTCACCTACCCTTTTTAATGGGTACATGGTATTTTGTTTTGGATGTTCTATAATGTATTTAACCAGTCTTAACTAATGAGTGTTTAGGTTGTAAAAAGAACATCATTGCTTGATGGAGTATTAAATTAGTAGGATATACTCGTAGTGGTGACATTATATGATCAAAAGGGTATATACATGTAATAGTGCCAGGTTGTGTAGAGAGAATCTGAAACACTTTTTAATTTCTGCACTTCTGGCATTTGTTACATGCTATGTTAAGGCCTTATCAAGCTAATAAAATGCTCAATTATAGACAGGTATTTCTGTCAACTAGTCAGTACAAACATCCTATCCTGTCAAGTTATTTCTGTCAACAACTCCGCGAAGAGAGGTAACTACGATTGATAATTTAAGGAGGTCCTCATTACTGAAAGTATAGGGAATCCTGAATTTAAGAATTTGTGTATGAAAGAGTGCTGCTTGCTGGCCTTCAGAGCTCCACTCATATGTGGTAGTTCTGTGATCTGGAGTGACAGCCTGCAGACTGCCCAGCCCAACCTTGCACCTATCTGTCAGGCTTGGTAGACTGTTAATTCAGGAGTTTAGATCCAAATGGGGTCAAACAAGTTTTGGTAGACTGGCTTGGAAACCCAGTACCCAGTTATAATTTCAATAAGAAACTTGACTTTTTGTTTGACTCCAGATGGAGGATGCCCACATTTTAAAACACTACCTCAGTAAAGCAAATGTCATTCCTAAGGTAAGCCATACCCAGAATATTCCTTTTGATTTAGGATAGTGGTTCCGAATGCTGACTTCACATTGGAATCACTTGGAGAGGTTTTAAAAAACACAAATGCCTACCCTCCAGAGATTTGAATTTGGTTAGTCTGAGGTAGAGCTGGCGCATAAGTGATTCTAGTGTGTAATCAGGATCAGAGTCACTGATTTAGAAGAAGTTTCAGAGTTATGTTTCCCCTGATTGGGATAGAGAGCCCATTATAATTTGCAGCACACCTGGAATATAACTAGTATTGGCTAAATAAAATTATGAAAAATGCTTGACAAGTACAGGAACCTATGTTTAAACGGTGGAGGTGAAGGTTGTTTGTTTAACTCTTAGAAGAAGGCAGAAGTATAGGACTGAATTGGAATTGCATTGAACTATATCCCTGAGAAAGTAGGAAAGTAGCCATTTATAAGGGTCAGCAAACTTTTTCTGTTTGGGCCAGATAGTCAATATTTTAGACTTTGTGAGCCACGTACTGTCTCTATAGCTTACTCTTCTTTGTTTTCCTTTTTTCCAACCCTTTAAAAATGTAAAAATCATTCTAGCACCGGGGCTGTCCAAAAACAGGTGAGGGGCTGGATTTGGCTTCCAGGCCTTGCCACCCCCTCACCCCAAGCATCTGTCACTTATTTTTCCCGTTAAACGGTTGTGTTAGTGATGAAGTTATCTAACTGTCTTTTGTTTTTATTTTGTCTTAGTTAACTCATCTGCTTACACTATTTACATGGGCAAGGATAAATATGAAAGTAAGTTTTCAAAAGCATTTGATTTTGAAATTTCCGGCAGGTAAGTGTTAATCGACTTTTCCCCCCATGGTTTGTTGGATATGAATTTTTAACTAACTACTACTAACTAACCCATTATAAGGAACTCCAAAGGATTAGCTTTCCTAGAATTTAGTTATACCAAATAATATTTGAACTAATTGGACCACCTGGTGCTGATTAGACACTTACTTTACAAAGAGTTTTGTGGTGTCATTTGATCTAGGGTGATATGAATCAGAGGTTAACCTGTGCTAGTTTAGATCAAATAAAAATAATCTGTGACTTGGACTTTGAAAAGATCATTTTCTGTACATTTTTACCACATTTAAGATTAGCAGAAACATATCTGTTGGCTATTTTGAGGCTGAAGATGGCTCTTTTTTTTTTTTTTTTTTTGGTGAGGAAGAGTGGCCTTGAGCTAACATTTGTTGCCAATCTTCCTCTTTTTGCTTCAGGAAGATTAGCCCTAAGCTAATATCTGTGCCAGGTTTTCCTCTCTTTTGTATGTGGGATGCCGCCACAGCATGGCTTGATGAGTGGTGTAGATCCGCACACAGAATCTGAACCCGTGAACCCCAGGATGCTGAAGTGGAGCGCATGGACTCAAACCACTACACCAACGGGATGGCCCCCTGAAGAAGGCTCTTTTTGAGTCATGAAATGTTAACAGGTTTTGTTGTTGACCGCTATCCTCAGAATGAAATACGTTGTTTCATACTATACACATTCATATAACTAAATGATGTACACATTCACATGACTAAAAAAATTTACAAAAAATACCCTTACTATTTGCTGTGCCCTTCATTTTCTGTTTTATTTCATTTTCAAAAAGCTAGTCTCAACCTGATAAATTAATTTTTTGACCCACTAATGAATTTAAACTAAAGTTTAAAAGAAAAGCACTGGTTTAGGGGATAGCTTTTTTGACTGGATGAGTGAGGAAGGAGACAAAAGTGAAGTTTAGCTTTCTTGACCGAGAGAGTAGTAAGTTAACAGCACTGGCCCTCACGGTGTGGAACACTGAGGGTAGGGAGAAAAGAACTGCAATGCTGTAGTCAGCTGTGAAGTCAGGCCAATCTGGATTAAAATCCCAGCTCTTTAGCAAGCTAGCTGTAGTTACTTAACCTCTTTGAAGCTCAGATTTCTTAGATGTAAGAAGAGGATCATGGGACGATATCTACCTTGCAGGGTTGTGAAGGTAAGATGAAAGAGCCTGGGTGAAGGGCCTGGCCCATAGTGGGCTCTCAGTAAATAGTAGTCACTCTCACTGGAGCCTCTTCAGCTCTGCAGAGCCGCCTCCTCCCTCCCCTGGGAACCCTCCAGGCTGGATGACTGCCTGTGGTAGTCTGAGAGCTGGCAATTCACAATAGTTACCTTTCTTTAACCCCCACATGTTGCTTTTGTGTTTGTTTCTTTGTTTCTTTTCTGAAACCATGAGTGTCTGTTCTAGGTGCAGTTTGAAACTGACAACAGTTTAGACTTGATCCTTTGTATGCCTTTAAAAGAGGCAAGTGTAAAATTCTTCAATATGAGACATTTGACATTAGTGAAATAAGGCCAAAAATTAAAAGATGTCAAAGAGCAGTGATAAGTTATAGATAACTATACACATATAATGTGATATATATAATAGTTACATAAATATATGTAGTTATAAATCAGATCCATATGAACAGTTTAGAACCTTGCTGTAACATGAGTTGCCATAAAGCAGAATCAGTATAAGCAAGACTATCACATCCTAGCCAAGAGAGAAAAACAAAAACAACAGAATAACTCTCATTTTTAAACAGTTTTTTCTTATAATGACTTTATGACATTGGCTCTGGGTGTGACTTAATGGAGAAGCAGTCTGCAGTATGTTAATACTTGAGTCTTAAATTTCTCCTAGTAACCCATAAATTGTCATAGGTGATTTGTGTTTTTCTCATAGCATTCTCCTGATGAATGTAGCTGAGAGGGGATGCTATCTCCCTATGTTAGGTTGAACAGTAAGGCAGTTACAAGAGTCATGGTTGTTTACAGTAGATATGGATCCAAACCTGACCAAATCTACTTTTTTTTCTACCACATCAAAGGTGCGAACCCGAGGCTTAGGTTTCTGAGAAGCACCTAAAGCAGAGCTGCTACGTATGGTTGTGCAGGTTTTGCACTGTGCAGCTCTGGGGAGGGGACTCTGTATGTTTCTTACAGTGAAGGGCTGTGCTGATTCTGGTGCACCCTGATGGATTAGCAGTGGAGCTGACCTAAGGCACCTGTGCCAGTGACATTCTCACATGTCTTTTCTTCCTTCTATTTTAGTTTACTATTTGCTGGGGCCTATCTGTGTGGGACCATATGCCAGCCTCTGTGAGTGTCCAAAGAGGAAGATTTAGTCTGTGCTTGCACAGTGTTCAGGCAGTTGCCCACACAAAAACAAGTATGGGGCAGTTTTGCTTGAACGTAAAACTGCTCTAAAAAATAAAGTCTATAAAAAAAAGTATGGGCGAAATGAATTAATAGTTAATGCTGTAGAAGTAGAGGGGGCAGAGAGAGCAAATGTAATTAAGGAGAGCCGAGAAGGTTTTGTGGAGGAGTGGGTTAGGATGGGCTAGATTGAGAAATCCTTTAAATGTCCATTGTAGGAATTTATATCTGCAGATCTAAATGTAGATATAGAATTTATGTCTACAGATGTCAATTTATATTCTATCTAGAGCCCGCTGGAGAGGTGTTTTGCTGTCATTAAAATGTATGTAGAAAAAGTCTATGTATAGAACACTTTTTCCCCTGGAGCTCTTGGAGTCATTGGAGGCGTCAACTTGCCTAGTCTGCCTTGTAAGAAAGGTATTACAGTTTTAAAGCACCCTGTTCTCTAGTGCTCCTTGCACATCACACTTATTTCTAATAGCCTTGATGACTTCAGACTAAGGACTGGATGGGACATAAATGAATTTTAAATTGAATGATTTACTTTTCACCAAAAAGCTTTCAGGTGTGTTCTTTTTATTAGCCAGCAGGTGTCACCAGGGAGCCAAACATTGCCAGACTGAGGAAAAGAGGTTTTTCTATTTCCCTTTACTTTTTCTTATTAGCTTTTGGCTATTTGCTCAGCTTCCCACTTAAGCTAGTAGAAAGCCCTTCAGAAAACTCATAGTTCTGCAGTTGCTAAGAGTACCCTCATCCAAGTTTATTATCCCTTTGCTTTTCTGGAAAATAAATACCCCATTCAAGTTAGATAGATTATACTTTCTTGAGTATTTAAATCATCGTATTTGCATCATTTTGTTTACCTTACGGTTTTTAACTTGATATCTTATACTTTAAATAATGCTTCTGTATTAAACACAATTAGTTACTAATTATTAATACAGCTATTAGAAATATATATTGATATAACCTTTCTGTAGCGATATATATTGTTAGCATTAAAATTGTGTATACATTTTCAACTAATACTCCACCTCTTAGATATACACTTGGAGGAAATAATTAGAAATATAGACGTATTTATTTAAAAAGTATTTATTGAAGCATTTGTAATTAGAAATAACCTAAATGTTAACAATAGAAAAGTTTAGTCATATGATAGAATTAAATAGTCATTGTTTCCAAAGAACTTTTAAAAGTTTTATTTTTTATCTAACAAATACATAGTTTAAAAATTCAAATAGTAACAGAATGCTCATAATAAAAAGAGGTTAAGTAACTACAGCTAGCTTGCTAAAGAGCTGGGATTTTAATCCAGATTGGCCTGACTTCACAGCTGACTACAGCATTGCAGTTCTTTTCTCCCTACCCTCAGTGTTCCACACCGTGAGGGCCAGTGCTGTTAACTTACTACTCTCTCGGTCAAGAAAGCTAAACTTCACTTTTGTCTCCTTCCTCACTCATCCAGTCAAAAAAGCTATCCCCTAAACCAGTGCTTTTCTTTTAAACTTTAGTTTAAATTCATTAGTGGGTCAAAAAATTAATTTATCAGGTTGAGACTAGCTTTTTGAAAATGAAATAAAACAGAAAATAAAGGGCACAGCAAATAGTAAGGGTATTTTTTGTAAATTTTTTTAGTCATGTGAATGTGTACATCATTTAGTTATATGAATGTGTATAGTATGAAACCTCCCAGAGACAATTACTTTTAACTTTTAGCTATTTCTTCTATTTTATTTTTGTTTTCATATGTGACAGAATTTTAAGTGATTTTTATTTTCTTTATTATACGTCCTGTGTTATTTTTCCTAATTTTCTACAATTGTATAATTGAGAGGTTTTTTTAAAGAAGTAAAATGCAGTCAATTAGTTTTAAAGTTTTAGCAAAACCATTTTAACCTTTAAGTATTACTACAGTGAAACCAGTTTTCTAAGATATCATCTAACTTCTCAGCTGCTCTGATTTGTCAGTGTTTTATCTTCAAATAGAAATATCTTTGAACTCTAAATTATAAGTATTATTATGAAAATTATAACGATTATAATTGTCCTATTGTAAAAACTATTCTTACAGGTTTTTTTCTGTATTTTCAAGCATCAAAGCCTCTGACTTACTCTTCTTTAAGGGAGAAAACAAGTTGTGGAAAGGACTAGTATTTCTCCCCTTCCCAACTTACTATAAACTCTGGCCTACCTTCATTTGACAGTTTTTTCACCTTTTCTTTGTTCTCTTGTATCTCACTGTAGATGAAGATCTAATAAAGTATGGCTGGCCTGAAGATATTTGGTAAGTAACAATTTGGTTCATTTTTCTATGGGTCATCATTTACTTTCTTAGACTTGGCCAACCTCCTGACTCCTATGATTAAAACTAGCACTCATGCTTTGTTTTATGAACCTTCAGTGGTAAGGAGCTGGCAGCCAGCTCCCTTCCTTTATAATTACCATGGAAACTGGGACTGACCGCAAAGGCCTCCGGAACGTAGGCTTTCTTTTACCTCTGGTGTGTCCCCTCACAGTAAGTTACTGTGACCACCACTCTCACACGTTCAGACCACTCCTCTTGAGTGGGTGGATGAGGGCTTCACAGAAGCGGTGAAGAAAATGGACATAAGCTTCCATGTAGATGCAGTAGAGCATCTGACCAGATCCAGCTTTAAAGAGAACACAGACTGTGTTCCCTTTGTCTTCTCAGCTCCCTCATGAGTTAGCCCTGTCTTGATCCAGCCCCTGCTCCCCTTTCTAAAATAATTTATAGAAATTTAAAAAATAATAATATATATTTTCTTAGCTTTCTTCTAAGATAATTTATTTTGCTTCTCACTAAACCCAGTCCAAAAGCAACCAAACAAATGAACAAACCCCCCCCCCCTTCTTTTAGTTGAATTCTTTTCTTTTTCTAACTGCCTTAGAATGCCATGTGGACTTTTCTACCACTCAGACCCAGGACCTTTTAGGAGCATGTGGATTCCTGGTGCTTTGGTTTTCTTTCCTGTAACACTCTCAAACTCAGTTTGCTCTCATTGTCTTTCTTCAGCTTCCACCACTCCCTCTGACCCTTGCTGTCTCTCTCCTGGAGCCTAATTCCACCTATAGAACAGGATGTAGTCTCCACAACTCCTCACACCCCCTCCCAAATGCTGTCCCTGAAGATAAGCACACGGATCCTGTTGCTTTAATGATAGTAATAATGAACATTTATTGAGCATTTAACTATATACCAAATTCTGTTAAGTGGTTACCTCCATTAATACATTTAATTTCACAGCACCCTGTGAAATAGTTACTGGTATTATGCCCATTTTTCAGATGAGGAAACTAAGGCTAAGAGAAACTGAACGGATCTGCTCTGGTTGTTGCTGGCCCCCAGCTGGCTCTACTTCTACATCACCGCTTCTCTCTTCCCCTAGGCCGCTACTCTTTGGGCTGCAGGACACTTCTTTCTTCCCTCAGGCTGAGGCTGTGGCTCTCTCTGGACCTCGTTTCTCCCAAGTGTGGCCCCAGACACTTCACTTAATTCCCTATAGTGACAGAGTTGAGGCTGCCACTTTTCAGAAGAGTTGATTCATTTTCAGTAGGGTATACAGCATTGGACATTTAGTAAGAAAAATATACACAGAGACTTAAGCTACCCCTGGATGTGGCCATTCTCAGAACCCCCAGGCCTATCTGCAGGCACCTGCTGAAGGGCGCTTCCTCTTTCGCTCCAGCCCACCCCATTATGAAGGGGCTAATTCATGACCCCAGTGCAGATGCTTTCCTGTCTGGCTGCTGTCTCTGAAGTCCACACTCCGGGAACCAAGAGGCAGTAGAAACCTGAGGAATTTTAAAGTCTTTTTTATCTGTCCCCTGTCCCAGCACAGTGGCCTGTCTTCTGAACTCAAATAGTCATCAAGGTAGACACTGCTTGGTACCCCCTTACCTCAGATGGGCAACTTGCACTGCTGAGGGCTTCTTGATTGGGTGCTGCCTACCTTCCCAGGACTCTAGACTGTGAGCCCGCTGAGGACAGTGATCCCCTTGTTTTGTTTACTAGTATATCCCCAGTACCCAGCGTAGGACCTGGCACAGAGTGGATGTTCAGTGAATATTTGTTGACTTCCTAATTGACTAGCTCGCTGCCTGTCTAGAAATGATCTCCACTGGACATTTCTTCATAATAAGTGCATTCTGGTTATCTCTATTTTGAGCACCTGTAACTCCCAGCTGGATTACTTTGGTTGTCCTTAAAGCCCAAAGATCCCCAGATGCTGTCAAGGGAGATAAGAAGGACTGCGCTGGTATATAGTTGCCTGCTGTAAGTTTTTCACATGTCAGTTGTGAGGCATAAATACCTGCATAGCAAAGGTCATGTATTCAGATGCACCGTGAAAGTCAGTTTACTACAGCCTTTTACCTGACATTTTAAAAGAGTAAGTGGAAGAGAAATTTCCAATTTACAACCTATACCCCATGTGTTGTGACTTGGGTTTTTCATTTCATTAAGGTTGACTATCTCATGGAATGCTACTTACCAAATTGGTGTCTACAGGTACCTAGACACCCATTTTGACACTCTTTAATAGTCTTGAGATTCACGACTGCTGTCAGAAGTGATCGACTTTTACTTTCAGAAGCTATTCGAGGTCTAATGTGAACTGGAATAGCCCTAAATTTCAAGACCTGTTCTGGTTCATCAACTGTCAATCCTGGAAGTATTGCTCACTGTGCTAAGAATGAGTCAGTTGATGTACATACCAGGGCAGATTTTCAGCCTGGTTCACTCTGACACAGACTTTGGAACTTTACCTCTGAATGTCAGCATCTGAGTTTATACCGGGAAACCTCCTGAGGTTCCTTTAAGCAAAGAATTTTTCCAAGATTAAATGAGACTGGAACTAAATTCGTCTTTAAACAAAGGAAAATAGAAATAGTGTGCATTTACTGCCTCCAAACTCCCTAGTGAGTAGTATTCCACAGACCCGACTTTGAGGAGTTAAATGACCCAGCATCTGGGGCCCTGCATTTCTGCATCGTCAGGTCATCAATGCTTGTTTATTGAAGTCTCTGGTCTCTGCATTCAGTAAAGGGTAATGGCGATTAAGCAGGGAGAGGAAGGTAACAAGGACGAGAGGGAAGTAGGGAACTAGTGGGCATAGTTTAAACTTTGAGGAAGCGCTTTGGGAGGTTTGGAAAGGTTTTCTTTTCTTTTTTTTTTTTTAATAATTTTATTTATTTATTTTTTTCCCCCAAAGCCCCAGTAGATAGTTGTATGTCATAGCTGCACATCCTTCTAGTTGCTGTATGTGGGATGCGGCCTCAGTATGGTCAGAGAAGCGGTGCGTCGGTATGCACCTGGGATCCGAACCCAGGCTGCCAGCAGCGGAGCGCGAGCACTTAACCGCTAAGCCACGGGGCCGGCCCTGGAAAGGTTTTCTAAGGAAACTTGTTCAAGATAGTTTACAGAGCTGGCTTGTTTGTTTGTTTGTTTGTTTTACATTTCAACCAAAGCCCCATACTTGCGTGCATTCCCTCTGCCCTTTGTAGAGGTTTACCTCCTACCTGGCGAGCCTGAATTTGGTGCTTATCAGCAATGATATTCCCATGTGTGTTTCAGTACTTTGACTACTTTATGTATGAATCCGTTGGATATATATTTAATTATTTGTGTATTTCTTTTGACAAAATTCTACATCGTAGACCTTTAAGAAAAACCAGAATACAATCGAGCTACTATGGGTTTGTGTAAGAAAGAGTTGTAAGTAGAAAACTGGCTTGACACAAGTTGGAATGGGACGAGTTACCTCTCAGTTGAGCTTGCTTACTAGTGGGGTATTTTCCTAAAAGAGGGTAATAAGATATATAATTTCTAGATTTGCAAAAAAAACATATTTTCTGAGTGGAAAATGACAAGCTGAAGATAATGGTAGGAATCTCTTGCATGAGAATGCAAATGAGTAATGAATCAGTTGGAGAAAAGTAAATCAGACTAACATGTTGTGTCCATTTCTGGCTATCAATTATGCTTAAGAATAAAACCTAGAGTCATCATAGACTGCCAAAAATATTTTTTCTTTATCCAAAGTGACTAGCAAGATGCTTAACCTCTTTAAAGAGGGCATTAGAAACAGCATAATCTTAACCTTTATATAGAATCACACTGTCTACATCTTGTACTGGATGTGAATGTGTGAACATTTTCACTTCTAAAAAATACATTAATGCTAAGAAAATGTCTAGAGAAATATATAATGGGATGTAATGGTGCCTCCTTAGGGTTTTACTGAACACTCTTCAGTCTGGAAAGGTAAGAACTAAGGAAAAGATGACTAAAGTTAACAGAATCACAAAGTGACAATCATGGGTTACCGTTGTTTGATGCTAGGATTCTGAGGGCATCTCTGGCTGTTGGAAAGAGAGAAAGTCAATTTCATATTCAACTGAATTGTAAATATGAAAAACTCAATATCCCAAGATGTTTGGACTAGGCGAAAAAGGAAGTAAGTTTAAAGAGATTAAATTGGTGGATGATAGGTAAATTTAGGGCATTGAAGTGGGAGGGTATTCTGAATGTTTTTAGGTCAGTGTCATAAAGGGCAATCACCATTCTCTCCCAGGAGACATGTATTAGTGCCATTGTCAGATGCAAGGCTGGATGAATTATTGGCTTGACGCATTTTATGATGTGGTTGGGGTTTACTGTCTTCAGTCCTCACCTGAGTCTTCCAACTCTGTGCTTGACATTCTCTTTGGGTTGTTTTGCCATCACTTGAAACTCAGGATGTCTCAAATCAAGCCCCTCATCTTTTTCTCCAAACTGGTGTCCTCTCCAACTGTGAGATATTTCTGTCAGTGGTCCTGCAAGTCTCCCAAGCTTGCAATACTAGAGTCTTGATGACTTCTTTCATTCCCTTCTCTTCTCACCTGAAATTCCTTTCTCTGTGTTTTCTCTAAGTCCTGTGCTTCAGTCAGGGACCCACCAAATCTCAGTTTGTCAATGAAGCCTTTGGTCACTGATAGCTTTGTTTCACTTGGGAAATCACCCTTCCCAGGGCATTTAACATTTAATGTCTTTAGTACTCCTCTTGGCACTTAGTCTCACACAGCTGCAGAACTTGCCGTGTTTATCTTGCCTCTCCCAGTTAATAGTGAGCCCTTTGGAGGTGGTGAATGTGTTTTATACTCCCCATGGTGCTTAGCATGTGGTAGGCACTGAGTTAATACTTTTTGGATTGGAATGCTTTAAATGCAAGTGGCCTGAGGAAATGGTTGTCTTGTACCTCTTGCTAAAAGTGGTTTTCCTTCTTTGTAGGTTTCATGTGGACAAACTCTCTTCGGCTCATGTATACCTTCGATTACATAAGGTAACTAGATTTAAACATGGATTTGTGACTTTTTCTTTAGTCATGAACATCATTTCTTGTACTCTGTCCTCTTTTTGCAATTAAATTGCTTAAGGTGATAAATATGTACAGAAGTCTAAAAATTCGCAGATGAAGAGATGTCTCCCTCCTGACCCAGAAAATCACTTAGGGAAATCGAGATTTGGAAGGGGATGCAGTGCATATTTCCCAGCTAGAAACACTGCCTTGTCCTGCCAGTTCAGGTGTGTTGTATGTCACCTCTGCTTTCTCTCCCCTTCCTTTCAGTTGATACTACTGGATTCTGTCTTCTCCAGTGGAGATCATGTTGTGGTTCCTTTTTCTCAGACTCATGTGATTCTCCTCCTTCGCCAAGGGCAGATGTTCCCAGTTATCAGGGGCTTTGGGAAGGTTAAAACAGCAATATAGTAGTAAAGGAAAAAAATTTAATGTTCCCTCATAACATAAACCACTGTTTTTCCAATCTGTCTTTACATCCATATGTTATATTTTGTATAGTTAAGTCATAGAGTATATATACTTGTTATGTGTATTGCTTTTATTTTTAATGTTTTATTTTGGAGTGATTTTAGATTTACAGAAAAGTTGCAAAGAGAGTACAGAGTTCTCATATACCTCACACCCAGTTCCTCTTATTGTTAACATCTTATGTTACCCTGGTAGATTTGTCAGGACTAAGAAACCAACACTGGTCCATTACTGTTGACTAAACTCCAGACTCTGTTTGGAGTTCACCAGCTTTTCCATTAATGTCCTCTTTCTGTTCCAGATCCAGTCCAGGGTCCCACATTGCATTTACTTATCGTGTCTGCCTAGTGTCTGGTCTGTGGCGGTTTCTCACTCTTTCTCTTGTTTTTCATGACCTTGACAATTTGAGAAGTACTGGTCACATATTTTATAGAATGTCACTCAACTTGGGTTTATCTGTTTTTCTCATGACGAGACTGGAGTTATGGGTTTTGGGGGAAGAGTAGCACAAAGGTGAAGTGCCGTTCTCATCACATCACATCAGGGGTACATGTATTAACAGGATTTATCACTGATGATGGTAACCTTGATCTCTGGGCCAGAGTAATGTCTGCCAGGTTTCTCCACTGTAGGGTTGCTTTCTCCTCCATTCCATCCTCTGTTAATTTGGAAGGAAGCCACTAAGTCCAGCCCATACTCAGAGAGAGGGGATGGAATTAAGCTCCACTTCCTGGAGTGGGGAATATCTGCATATATTGTTTGGAATTCTTCTGTGAGGAAGATTCGTCTCTTCTACATTTATTTATTCAGTTATTTATTTGCATCGGTATAGATTCATGTATTGATTTTGTACTATGTTATTTTGTTGCTGAAATTATTCTAGCTTTGGCTGGAGCTCTTGTCAACATGTCTCCTGTGTTCCTTTGACATGCTCTGTCCTTTTGTTTTTTGAGTACTTCCTTTCTAGTACTACAAGATGCTCTAGGTTCATCTTGTATTTTCCCTGCCCGGGCCCTGCAATCAGCCATTTCTCCAAGGAACCCTGGTTTCTTTTGTTGGGGAATGGTATTTAGAAACCACGATCTGGACTCTGTGTGTGGTCATTGCTTCTAGGCCCTCTTACCTGGCAAAGCTAGGAAATATATGTATGTATACTAACCCGTGTATGCACTCACATGAATGATTGTTTCTGTGTCTCCCCATCTGTATCTACATTAGCTAAATACAAACTCATACTGATGTCTCTGACTAATCCATTACTACAGGGGTCATTTTAGCCTTTCCTCCTTGCTTATCTATAACTTTCTTCTCAGACAGTGAGAGGCCTGGCTCCCACCATTCACCATCCATTTGCTTATTTATTTGACTCCAGTATATTTGTAAGTGGTTTCAGATTTGTTAACCTGTATCCCCATAAGAAACAACTTTATCAACTAAAGTACAGTATTTATGTCTTTTTGCCATATAGTTTCCAGTCAAAACACTATTTTCCAAAGTTACTTGTAAGCTGCTTTATCCCCCCCATGCTTTTTGGTGATGTTATGTCATATACTTATAATACAGTTAGATTCTTTTGTCTCAGTCTACATTCCATCCTGTCATACCCTGGTTGATTGTATTACTTTTTTTTTTGGTGAGGAAGATTGGCCCTGAGCTAACATCTGTTGCCAGTCTTTCTCTTTTTGCTTGAGGAAGATTGTCACTGAGCTAACATCTGTGCCCATCTTCCTCTATTTTTGTATGTGGGGCGCCGCCACAGCATGGCTTGATGAGCAGGTGCATAGATCTGTGCCCGGGATCTGAACCTGCAAACCTGGAGCCACCGAAGTGGAGCATGTGAACTTAACCACAACACCACCATGTCGGCCCCTGTATTACTTTCTAAAGTGACAATTTATAAATTTTTTTATGTAACTATTATTTTCATATTTATTATTTTGGCTGGCTGCTTTGAGTTGATAATATGCCACAATTAATATGAAAGCTCTCTTATCAGAATTTAGGTTGTTTATAGTTTTAGGCATTATGAATCCCCAACAAGAAATATCTTTTTATGAACTAGGATATTTCTTTTGAATTATTTTTTTAGAGTAATTCTCAGAAATGGGATTACTGAGTCAGAAGATATAAACAGTTTGGTAACTCCTTTTATGCCAGATTACCCTCTGAAAGTATTGTGCTAGTTTAAAATGCTATCTGCTATATATAGGTTTTCCAAACACTTACTGGGATTTTATAACTTAAAAAAAAAAGCAACCTTTTGACATGTCAGTAAATACAAGATGCTACTTCATTATCGTTATAATATTCACTTCTTGATTTACTAGCAAGGTTAAACATCATGCTCCATCTTTACTTATACTATTTATGCTTTTGAAAACTATATTGTAAAGGAGAAGAAGATGGTGAACTCTGTGCTGGAACAAACTTCTGATTTCTCCTAGGCAACTTCTTGCCATTTTGGAACTATTTTAAGTTTAGAGAAAATAGAGTGTGGTGTTACCAAGTTTCCTTTTGGTTCAGATTAAACTTTTTCCTTTGGATTCTTCTCTGTCAGAAATGGAAATAGTGGTGGTAGTCCCAAGTTCACATTACCACCAGTTACTACTTGTTTGAATAGAGGTTTAATTTCATTTTCTTTTTGAAGCACATAATGTGCTCAATAAAAATATGTGCTCCTTAAGTAACTTTTACCTGATCGATCTCCTGCAGTAAACAGCATAGCCCTCTGTACTTAGTAGGTACCAAGTAAGTGTTAGAGATGCAGTAAGACTAAGTGGTTCAGAACCCAGACTCTGGAGCCAGACTGCTGCTTGCTAGCTGTGTGACTTTGAGCGAGTAACTTAACTGTACCCAGTCCCTCATCTGTAAAGGGACCTAAGAGTACCTGTCTTCTTGGGTCATTGTGGGGATTAACTGAGCTAGCGTAACTGAAGCACTTAGAATAATGCCTGGCATGTGCTAAGCACTATATGTGTTCATTCTTTTTTGTTGAATTTGGTTGAATTCAGCCCAAACCTTGGAGATCATAGATTTTCAGCAGTGTTCTTTCCTATGCTTCTTTGATTTTTGAAAACCCATAGAAAAATCTCACTTATCTAGAGTTTTCTTATCTCATTAACATAGATGGCACAAAGCCCACAATCAAAATCTGACCTTTATGAGAGTACCTTAGACTCTCCACTCAGAGTTATTTACTCTGACCATGCATAATGCTAAACTGAATGATTTGGGGCGGGGGGCGGTCTGTTCATATTATATTAGAAGTAGCAAAATAGAAAAAGGAGATTACTTCAGGAATAGTGACAGCCACAGGTAAGAAGGGATATTGGGACATAGCCTGATATCAAGGACCAGGAAACTACGTTTCTACAAGATCTCCATAAGTGCCATACTCTGGGGCCAGCTGTTAGAGCACAGATTTAGTCCTGGGTTTGTCTCTCAGTTCTATCATTTACTAGATTGGGGTGCCCTTGGTCCGGTTACTTAACCTCACTAAGCTTCATTTTCTTCATTGGCAGAGTGAGGATAATACTTTCCATTTCGTTATGACTATTTACGTACTACCTGGCACATGGTGGGTACTCAAAAAGTGATAGCTGTTTTTTTGTTTTTTGCTTACTTGTTTTGATTTATTTAGTATAGGGTCAATCAGCTTCAGTGTATTTTAGAAGCCTCCGAAGGCATCTCTATCACTATATTATAGCCTAGTGTAATGGCTGATACTCATAATGATAACATTGTGTTATCAAGATGTTAAATTCAGAATCCTCTATTTAAGTGGTCAGGGAATTGCACGGGATGAGTTGTTAAGTAGTGACAACTTAAATCACTTATTTTTTGGTTAAAATTTATATATTTGAGAGATTCCCATTTAAAACATTTAAAATAAGGAAAAAATTCAGAAACCTTATAGAATAAACTTAGTTTATCTCAAATATTTAGGTAGGCAGAACATTTCATTCCCAGACAGAGGTGCTTCTGTAATCCCATGCGTAGAAAGAGCCAGTGCTGAGATGATTTCCACTCGCCTTTGCCTCTGAGGTATTTTTATTCTTTTGGAATGGCTTTGCTTATTCAGCTTTGACTTTGATACAGTATCTGTAGAGAAAATAAATCAATATTATTTCTTCCTTATGGTGGATAATTATATCTAACACACCAAGAGCTTGCTTCCTGATTAAAGCTAAGGACAGATGACCTACCAGATGTTTGAGACCCAAAGCTATAAGATGTCTCTTTGAGAGGAAGGTCATGGGGACCTCAGCTAAGAAGAGTTCTGATTGTCAAAATTAGGCACCATTTCTCCACAAGGTTCTGAAAATAAGAATGAGAAGAAAGAGGGAAAAATTACTCAGACATAATTACAGTTAATATTTTGGTGGTTTTCCTTCATACTGTTGTTTTTGGGTTTTTTTTCACTTATTAAGTATCGGTATTTTCCATGTTACTGCATCCTCTTAGTTTAAATAAACATTCCCATAATGGACTTCATTTTTCAATGTTTTGAAATACAATTGAAGAGCCCTTGCTTTTAATAAAATTGTGCTTAGTAAGGCAGCAAAGCCTTATCTGTGCTCCAGTATCAGTCAGTAACAAGGTAGTGGACCATTTGGTTTATTTTTTTGTTTCAGGGGGAGAAGATAGAAGGCATTCCAAAGGAAGTACTGATGGACTGTGCCCATCTTGTGAAGGCCAATAGCATTCAAGGTCAGTTTTCCTAGAGGTGTTCTCAGAATTAGCACCAATTTCTCTGTGTCTGAAATGGATTACATTTTAAAGAACATGTTAATTGCCTTTGGCTTGAGTCAAAGGGATAACATGTAATATGCCTTTCCCTGTTTTGTTCTTTAAGATGGCAGTTCTGCTACCTATAAAAGAACTAAAAACTAGTCTCCCTACCCTTCTAATGTTCATGGCCGTATATCAACTCTTTTTACCCTGTTTTCCTTACCTTGAATAGAAGGTTGTCTAGACCTGCCTACCCTTAAGGTTATTTGTAGAAAGACTTTTTTGGAAATTGTTAATAGCTAAGCAAGAGATGTGTCTCATGGCCTTATTTTAAGTGTTGTTCAATGTCTTTATTTCCCTTGTCATTAGATTTTAGAACTCAAGTCTCCAAACCACTCTTTCCTACTTTTTCTTTCTTTCCTTCTCTGGTTCGATATGAAGTTGAGAGATGATCCAGAAGGTTGGAAAGAAACGTGGTTTGGGTAGACGATAAGCACGGGGTAGGGCCGGCCCCGTGGCTTAGCGGTTAAGTGTGCGCGCTCTGCTGCTGTTGGCCTGGGTTCGGATCCCGAGCGCGCACCGACGCACTGCTTCTTCGGCCATACTGAGGCCGCGTGCCACATACAGCAACTAGAAGGATGTGCAGCTATAACATACAACTATCTACTGGGGCTTTGGGGGGAAAAAATAAATAAATAAAATTCAAAAAAAAAAAATTTATTAAAAAAAAAAAAAAAAAGCATGGGGCAGACACATAGCCGAAAGCAGATACCAGAGATTGGTGATTACAGGACAGGAGCTAGCCAGTGTACCCCCTTCCCCATCACTTAGACTGCATTTCCTGAATCTAACTCTGGCAGCTTTAATGAGTCAGATACCTAGCCAAAGAAAGTGTCTTGTAAAGCCACTGATTTTCAACTCCATAAATCATTAAATTGCAGTTAGTTTTAGGAAGTTCCATTTTTATGAGTAGAACAGAGTTTTTAAGATTTCCTCTTAAGATCTTCAGTTATTGAAATAAAAATAATAAAAATTAAAACAATCATTATGCTCTTTATTTGTGTGTTGCAACCTCTTTCATACATTCTTGTCCACTTCCCATGCCCCTGGCTAGCAGATGTGACTTTATTAAAAGAGCTTTGGACTCTATTCTTGGCCCCGCCTCTTTCTTCTTAATCTCTTTGTAGTTTACTAGTTCTAGGGGAAACAGGAAAGAGGAGGGAAGAGTCATGACACCGAATTAGTCTTCTCTCCTTTTCAGCCTTCCACAGTGATAGCTCACTTAGCAGAATATGGAGCTAAGAGTCTCACTCGTGAGTCGATAGCAGAGGATGCTGAGGAGTGAAGAAGATTATCTTTGCTGTGAGATTTGCTGAGTACGCTCCATTGGCGTCACTGTGGAGTTCAAGTATTTTCCTCCCTGGTTGACCACCTTCAGTGCTCAAAATCAAGGGAGTTGTGGTTAAACTCGCTTGTCGTAATAGAATCTGGTCAACCTGTTCTATCTTCATCTTATAATCTCTTGCAAGATAAAACTTTCTAAGAGCTTAGACCTTTCTGTGACATGCCCCACCTTGTCTATACAGTTGAGTCCAAACTTCTTAAGATGGCATTTATGCATCTCTGATCTGACTACAGACTTCTTTTCCCTTCTCATATTTCACACTCCAGCCAAAGCAGATATTTGCTGTTTTCCTGCCTTGTGCCTTTGCTTATATTGTTGCCTCTGCCCTCAGTTTTGTCCTCCTCACTCATCACATGTCCAGATCCAAGCTAAGTTTCAAGGTCCACATAGTAGTTGTAGTAATAGTAGTAATAGCTGACATTGCATGTTAATTACATGCCTGACACTGTGCGAAAATCTTTACGAATTATTTCACTTATCAGCCCTACTGAGTTGGATATTATTTTCATTTTTTAGATGAGGAAGCTGAGCTTGAAGAGAATTAAGGAACTTGCTCAAGGTTGCAGAGGTTTGAAGTGTGGTAGAGGCTGCATTTGAAGTCAGACAGTCTGACTTTAAAGTCTTCTGTCTTAACCACTAAGCTATGTTAACCTCTCCCATAGAGCCTTTCCCTTCCTCCAGCTTTGAGTGACCCCTGCCGTCTCTGAACCACATTAGCACTTTCCCTGTACCTTTCCAGTGTCATTTGATGAGTTCTCCTTTTAGTTGAAGTTATGTATGTACTTATCTGCCATCCTTTAGTCCTGGTAGGCAGGATCCCTTGTCTGATCCATGTTAGTATCTCCCACAGTGCCTTGTACGTGGAGGTTTTTTAAAAACTTAATTTTGAAAAAAAAAGGCAAACCTACAGAAAAGTTGCAAGAAAAATACAGCTCTCATATGCCCTTCATTTAGATTCAATAATTTTTCCATATTTATTTGCTTTCTCTCTTTAACATGCTCATGATAACTTTATTAGCTGAACCATTTGAAAGAAAATCCTAGACATCACGACCCTTCAGCATGTCCTAAGAAAAAGGACATTGTTGTAGGTAACTGCGTTACAATGATCAAATGCAGGAAATTTAACATGGATAGGATACTGTTATCTGATATACAGTTGGTATATAAGTTTTGCCAGTTGTTCCACTACTGTTCCTTTATAGAATTTTTTCTGATCCAGGATCGTGTGTTATATTTACTTGTCATGTCTCTCTAGTCTCCTTTAATCTGGAGATACTTCTTTGTCTTTTAGACATTGACACTTTTAGAGTGGAGACCAGTTGTAGAAAATCCTACAATTTGGGTTGGTATGATGCTTCCTCTTGAGTAGGATCACATTATGTGTTTTCAGGCAGGAGTACCACATAAGTGAAGTCTTGTGCATTACAGTCCAGAGGCACGTGGTGCTGTTTTGCCTCATTTTTGGTGATGTTAATTTTGATCACTTAGGTAAGGTGGTGTTCACCAGATTTCTCCAGTGTACATGGTGATTTAATAAACATCGAAATATATTGCCATCTGATTTGAAAGGGGCTTAAAGAGTGTTGGACCAATGATTTAACTGTGATTCTTGGAGCTGCCTGGGAGGCTGTCAGGGGTAGAGGGGAACGAGGGGATAGGAGGAGAAATGAACAGGGTACCTGGAACCCCATTCATCCAGGGCTTCTCTGCTTTGATTACTTTGATATGTCTTCTTTGGTAAAAGGGGTTCCACTGCTAAAAGAAACAAAAAACAAAAACGCTACTAAACGAGTCCAATTTCCTCGTGTTTCAGATGAGATTCCAAGAGCCATGGGGATGTTCCCAAAGTGACACAGCTGGTTTGTGATAGTGCCAGGGTAGAGTGCGCGTCTCTTGCATCCCAGGCCAGTGCTTTTTGCTTTGTCTTGCTGCTTAACCTTTTTTGGATCAAGTACTCCTTTGAGAATCTGAGGAAACCTGTTTGGTCCTTTTCTTTTTAAAAAGCACGTCTAGTAAATTTTGTGCTCAATTTTAGGAAGTCTCAGAAGTCCCTGAAGCTAATCCATGGACCCCTGCTTTCCATCGTAATACTTTTGCTTGGATTGTGTTGTCAGCTTTACCATTGCCTTTTGTGGGTGGTTTTTTAAAAAAGTATTTTGTGGTCTGAAACACCTGATGGCTTGTTCATTCTAAGCCTTTTCCTTTGTTGGATTGTGCTAATTTGCCAGTGGGTAAGGGAACGCCTTGCTCAGTGTCATCCTGCCTGCATGTTGAAGACAGTCTCTCTTGGCAGGCTGCAAGATGAACAACGTTAATGTGGTATATACACCGTGGTCTAACCTGAAGAAAACAGCTGACATGGATGTGGGACAGATAGGCTTTCACAGGCAAAAGGATGTAAGTGTTCTGCACCACTGGAGGAGGCGGAGTTCTGACGCTGAGTGGAATATCGGACTTTTCTGTCTAACACCTTTGTTGTTGAGGGCTCAGCATGACGTATGTTTTCTAAAGGGAATTAAGCTGGGTTGCTAAGCCCCTGGAAAGCCTCTACCCTGTTCTGGGGGAAAAAACATATAATAAAGATTCAATATTTCTTCCCCTATCTCCCTCAAAGGTGAAAATTGTGACAGTGGAGAAGAAAGTGAATGAGATCCTGAACCGATTAGAAAAGACCAAAATGGAGCGGTTCCCAGACCTAGCAGCTGAGAAAGAATGCAGAGACCGTGAAGAGAGGAATGAGAAAAAAGCCCAAATTCAGGAAATGAAAAGGAGAGAAAAGGAAGAGATGAAGAAGAAGAGGGAAATGGATGAACTTAGGTATGTGGGAGCTGCGGTTTTGGTATTGACCTCAAAAATTCTTCACTGCTGATTTTAATCAGGAATTAATCTTTAAGAATGATATACTGGTGGAGGGCGGACATATAACAAGCTCAGAGCTTTAAACAAGTTAGAAAAAGGCATTTATACTAATGTGTTGGTGAAATGAATTGCCCTTTTATAGAGGCAGGATATGAGAGTGTATGAAATAAAGTATCTAATTTTCTTCTTAGATAAACCATTGTAGGTGATCTTTAGAGTTTGGTTTGTAATTGTCTTCAGGGAAAAAAAAGATGCTATCTTAAGTGTTTAACATTCACTAGCTATGGTATTTGAATGAAGTAATCTTAGCTCTAAAGGCCAGTGCTAGTAACTCTTAAAAGCTGGTTTTAAAACCTCTTTTTGGGACCGGCCTGGTGGTGTAGCAGTTAAGTGCGCGCGCTCCACTGCAGGCAGCCTGGGTTCGGATCCCGGGCACGCACCGGTGCACCACTTGTCAGGCCATGCTGTGGCGGCATCCCATATAAAAAGTGGAGGAAGATGGGCACAGATGTTAGCCCAGGGCCAGTCTTCCTCAGCAAAAAGAGGAGGATTGGCATGGATGTTAGCTCAGGGCTGATCTTCCTCACAAAAAAGTAAATAAAACCTCTTTTCTACATTTTGAAAGTTTAATTAATTTAGTGAGACCTACTCCAAAACACTGTATTTTTAAACAGTAAATGGTAGTTAAAATATAATTTGGATCCTGAAATTTCAGTGTATAAGTTCATGGGAATACTGACTATATTAGTTTTCTATTGTTGCTGTGACAAATTACCACAAATTTAGTGGCTTAAAACAACATAGATTTATTATCTTACAGTCCTGTACATTAGAAGTCTGACGTGATTCTCACTGGGCTAAAATCAAGGTGTTGGCAGGGCTGTGTTCCTTTCTGGAGCTTTAGGGGAGAATCTGTTTCCTTTTCCAGCTCCTAAAGGCCACTCACATTCCTTGGCTTATGACTCCTTCCTCCATCTTCAAAGCCAGCAGCATAGCATCTCTCTGACCCTTCTTCCATAGTCACAGCCTTCTCTGCTTTTAAGGACCAGTGTGAAGACATGGACCCACCTACATGGAGATAATCCATGATAATCTCCCCATCTAAGATCCTTAACTTAATCACATCTGCAAAGTCACTTTTGCTATGTGAGGTAACATATTCGCAGATTCCAGAGATTAGTTTGTAGACATTTTTGGGTAGGATCATTAGTCTGCCTACCACACTGAATCTATAACAGATGCATAGTACTATCCCTGAAGAGGCCTCTAGTTTTTCCTTGTGAAAGAAGTTAATCCTGTGACTTCTAGTCACAGAATTCCTAGATTTTTTTGGCAGTTGTCCATAGGTGTCATTTGTGATAAGTATACCAAAAAAAAAAAAGGTATTGATGTGTTATTGCCTTTGGGAATGGTGTAGTATCAAAATGAGCTGTCTTGTCATATCCTGACCTAGTTTCCTTGGAATACCCTGGAGTATTAGAAAGATTGTTCGGTCAGAATGTTGGTATTATGATCAAGTAGTGGTACTGTTCCTGTTGGGGATTCTGCTAACACAGGATGAGTAGCTTCATTTAAATATAACATACAAGTGGAGAACTCCAGAAGCGTTATCCTGAGCTATAATCTGCTAACAAGAGACAGACTAATGCACAGATCTAAACATTTGATTTGACCTAGAATTGTGAGTCTGCTCTGTGTTCCGAGTGAAAGAAAAATTATCAACTCCATCACGGTGGTAAAATGTGTGGAATTTTGAGTGATGCGAGATTTAGAGTACTTTATTCTTTTTTTGTTTTTAGTGTGGAGTAGGGAAAAAATTGAAAACATGCCTTTTTCTGCCCTTTATAAACCTAACATAATTTTGTTTAGAAACATAATGTTATGTGTTAGAAATATAATGTCATTTAATTTACTTATAAAATTTAGTGAGAAAGAATAGCTAACATTTTTGGACTTCTGTTATCTGCCAAATACTACACTGTGCTTTACTGCATTAACTCATTTAATCCTAACAATAGCCATATGAGGCAGATATTTTTATCATCTGCATTTTGTAGAAGAGGAAACAGACTGAGAAGCAGTTAAGTAACTTGCTCAAAGTCACATAGCTAGTCTCAGTCTGATTCTCAGGCTCACACACAGTGTTACCCCACTCTCGGCCCTCTCTTCAGTCTATTTAATGCTAAAGTGGTATTTATTCCATATAAGTCAACCAAGTAATATATAGGCGTCATAATTTACCTTAAAATACATTACGTTTTTTTCCTATTAAGCTGAATACTACTAAAATTTAGGGGATTTTGTGTGTTTGATTTTACTAGTTTAAAAAGTTGCGAGCATTTAAACAAAAGAAACCATCTACTGAAACACAGTTTTCATATCTTCTGGACTTTCTTCATAGTGTCAATAGTATATAAAATATTCATATAAACTGAGGGGGAAAAAATTCTCATTGTTATTGAACAAACTGTTTGCTTCAAAAGTTGATCTAATCAGTCTGGTTTTCTGAGCTGTCACTAGTCACTTGTATTTTTTACGTTTGCTTTTCAGACATAACTTTTTATCATATATCACTCTGGTACATATACATAAAAAGGAAAATGTAAGTGAAATAAATTAAAAATCGCTTTTCTAGTCCGTGTTTTTCTATACAATTTTATCCGTACTGCTTTATTTTTAGTAAATTATCATGGGCCTCAGAAAACCAGAAACAGTTGATGTGTTTATTTCTGTGAAACATATGCCACAAAAACGTCTTTCTTTCCCGCGCCGCAGAAGGTGGCAGAACATGAAGCAGGGCTGTGGTGTGAGGAGGTGATCCGGTGACTTGTCGGGGATTTGCTCAGCATGTCCAGAGCTGCTGTTTGCATGCTGTGTTCTGCAGCTCTTGTGAAATCCCAACAGGAAGTTCTAAGCTTCTCACTTGTTTCATAATCTGTTTTTATTCATTTGTAGCGCTAGCATCACTTTAATTTCTCTCTTTGCCTCTTCACCCAAGAGATTGAATGCTGTGCACGTAAAATCTTCTCATTCTAAAGTCTTTCACTTGGCTTTCTGACAATGAAAATACCATTAAATTTCACCATAAGTTGATTCTTTTATTTGGACCATCTGGTAAGGAATGTCCACCTTAGTTGCTATGATTGCTTTAAAAATTGACTTTTGGATCTTGAGGGGGGGATTCTACAGGTATTTGTTAAGACATTCTTATCCAGACAGTATCCCCAGTGTTTCCAGATGATTTAAGTGAAGAAATACATACCAGCCCCATAACCAGAAGAGCTACTTTCCAGCTTCTTTCCAATTCTAAAACCATTATTTAGACTCTAGACTCCTTTCTATCGTCAACTTTTTGAACAAGAATGGCAATAAGCTTTTCGTTTCTAATTTCTACCAGGAGAAGAAAATGGTTGGAATTGCTATTGTATAGTCCAAGTTCTTTGAGCTCTAGTCAGGATCATATCCATCAGCCCTCTGCTCACAAGTGACTTCTGACTTCCTTCTCTGATGAAAAGAGCAGTAGCCCCTGGAGATGGAACTCCTTGTTCTTGCAAATGAGCACTTTAGTCCTTGTCGTCAGTGTGCAGAAGTAGTAATGATGTGATAATGTGAATAGGTCTACATAAAGATCATCCTTTCAGGTAGTTTTTAGAAATATTTGAGTTGTTGGGAGGACACCAAAGTGTGAAGGCTAGATAACAGCAGTGTATTAACACCTTCATTATTTAAACAATAATGAAAATTTTCCTTTCCTTTGACTTCACATATTAATACTCACTTATCCATCTTGTTTGCTAGCTCTTTATATAGCTTTTGTAGCTCACACTTGTCCTGTCAGCCTAGGATCTAATGGGACTTTAGTTTAGAGAATCTTTGTGTAGGGAGGAAGCCTTACGTGTTGATTCCTTTCCATACCTGCTATGCTGTAAGCCATGCATAAAGTAAGAAGAAGTAGGGGAAGAGACTCAACATAGGTTTTGAAAGTAGTCGGAGTCTTAGAAGTGACTTTCCTGGAGAGTTAGAGAAGCAGAACAGCTTCTAGTCAGTCTGCGTTTGGTTTTAGAGAGCAAGCATTTGGAGAAGTCCTTTGGGCAGGTACCTGTGAGTCTCCCAGTAGACGCTACCGTTTATTGACATATGCTAGGGAAGAGTACTTGTGGCTCCCTTCAGTGTGTCATAGTAATGTTGTTTCATCTCAGGAGTTGAATTTGTGATTACATCCAAATGAAAGCTCACCTGCTCTATTTTAACCTTGTCTTCACTTATTTGGTTTCTGTGGTACCATAACGCACATTTATTAACATCAAAATCAAGCTCGCCATATGGATATTGAAACCAGAAGAAATAAGCAATAGTCAGGGAAAAGTGGTTAACAGAGGATAAGTGAGTAACAGATCAGAAAAGACAAAGGGTGTGGACTATGGCTGCCTGAGGTAGAGATATTTAAAAATTGGGAGTCTGGAAAATTGGAATTGGAACCCAAGGTTCAGGTGATTAAAGTCAGAGAAGTATAAGACCAAGGTAAAATGGCAAGTCACAGGTAAATGTATCATCACTTTGAACATTGATGTGAACTTGATTTGGGGGCAAAGATTACCTCAGCAAGGAGGTTGATGTGTGAAAGGTTATAGCAGATAAGTGGCAAAGCAGGGATTCAAATTCAAGTCTAATTCTGAAGTCCATACTTCTGCTATACCATGCTGCCTATAAAGCAAGGAATGAACAGGTTGGCAAGGCCAGAGTCAAGGCTATCCACAGGCAAATAAAAGAATGAAAAATTAGGTACTGTGGAGAGTGACTTAAAAGGTTTTGTTTAGTCCAAAATTTCATCTTTTAAGTGATAAGGAGCCATGATGGGTTTCTTGGGATATTAGGAAGAAGTAGACTTGTAGGATGAGTTTAGTGGCAACATGTAGAAGAGGTAATGATGAGACCATTGATTAAAAGGATGATATAGTCTGATGTAGAAATGACGGCTGTAATTGTGCCCTCCTTTTGTTTCTCTCATACTCTACTACTGCTGCCTTCCATAAATAATGCTGTATGTGCCATAGCTCTTCGTTTTAATAAGCTCCTTCAAAGATGCACTTATGTGCATCCTTATATCCCCTTATATGTGACCCATTGCTTTGCATATGCAGTGAGTGATTAGTCAATATATTATGGATGAATAAGTAACTGAAATTAGCTTCCCTGATACAGTGATCCTTGAGCTAAGATCAAAACTATGTTTGCTAGTTAAAAAGAAGTGGAAAGAGTGCTCTAAACAGAGAGAACTGTGTGTGCAAAGACCCTGTATAGGAGGGAGCAAGGCAAAACACAGGACTGAAAGTAGGCCCAAATGTCTGGAGCAGGAGTGAGGGAACGCATGAATCAAGGTGCCAGTCTCTGCAGGGCCTCATTGGCTGTGTTTGTCTTCATCCTAAGAGTTTTGTGAGGTCATCTAAGAGTTTTAAGCAAGGGGTAGTATGATAAGGTTTGTGTTTTGGGAAGGAAAGCAGGTGGGTGTGGCTAGGACAGTTAAGAAGCTATTGCAGTTATCCACATGACAGATGGCGCTAGCTTGTACTGTGGGGGTGATGTGGAGGTGGAGAGAAGTGGACCAATGAGAAGTAATTTCATAGATGAAATTACAGGATATGGAGATAGATTGGATTGAGGGGAGGGGCAGGGGAAAAGAATGACTCCTAGGATTCCAGTTTGTGCAATGGAGTGGATAGCGATGTGATTCTTTGAGCTAAGGAATGCTGGAAAAGAACCAAACTGATTTTGGTAGGGGGAAGACCATGAGCTGAGTATGGACATATGGATCTGAAAATACCTTTGAGGCATCCAAAAAAGTGTCAAGTAGGCTTAATAGGATTAAGGCAAATATGATTAATGAGATGGAGCTCAGAGGAAACAAATGGCCTAAAGAAGGGTAAATGTGTGTGTTGCCTTCATAGGAGTAGGAATTCAGACCCCGTGGGTTTTGAACCTGGGGTGTAGATGCCCGTAACTGGGTATCTGAATATATTTTAATCTTCACAGGTGATTTTAAAATGCAGCCAGAATTGAGGTTCTCTGCTCTAACCACTTTTATTTTTTTTATTGAGGTCATAATAGTTTATAACACTGTGAAATTTCAGTTGTACATTATTCATTCACCGTATAAATGCACCCCTTCACCCCCTTGTGCCCACCTCCCAACCCCCTTCTTCCTGGTAACACCTAACTGTTTTCTCTGTGTGTTAGTTTATCTTCCACATATGAGTGAAATCACACAGTGTTTGCCTTTGTCTTTGGCTTATTTCGCTTAACATAGTAGCCTCAGGTCCATACATGATGTTGCGAATGGGACGATTTTGTCCTTTTTGATACCTGAGTAGCATTCCATTGTATACCGCATTTTCTTTATCCATTCATCAGTTGATGGGCACTTGGGTTGCTTCCACTTCTTGGCTATAGTGAATAATGCTGCAATGAACATAGGGGTGCATAAGTCTGTTTGAGTTGTTGATTTCAAGTTCTTTGGATAAATACCCAGTAGTGGGATAGCTGGGTCGTATGGTATTTCTATTTTTAATTTTTTGAGAAATCTCCATGCTGTTTTCCATAGTGGCTGCACCAGTTTGCATTCCCACCAGCAGTGAATGAGGGTTCCGTTTTCTCCACAACCTCTCCAACATTTGTTATATTTTGACTTGGTGATTATAGCCATTCTCACGGGCGTAAGGTGATATCTTAGTGTAGTTTTGATTTGCATTTCCCTGATTATTAGTGATGTTGAACGTCTTTTCATGTGCCTATTGGCCATCTGTGTATCTTTGGAAAAATGCCTGTTCATGTCCTCTGCCCATCTTTTGTTCGGATTTTTTTGTTGTTCAGTTTTGTGGGTTCTTTGTATATTATGGAGATTAACTCCTGTGGGATATATGATTTGCAAATATTTTCTCCCAGTTGGTGGGTTCTCTTTTTGTTTTGTTCCTGGTTTTCTTTGCCTTGTAGAAGCTCTTTAGTCTGATGAAGTCCCACCTGTTTATTTTTTTCTTTTGTTTCCTTTGTCCGAGTAGACATGGTATTTGAAAAGATCCTTCTAAGACCAGTGTCAGAGTGTACTGCCTATATTTTCTTCCAGGAGTTTTATGGTTTCAGGTCTTACCTTCAAGTCTTTGATCCATTTTGAGTTAATTTTTGTGTATGGCGAAAAATAATGGTCTACTTTTGTTCTTTTGCATGTGGCTGTCCAGTTTTCCCAGCACCATTTATTGAAGAAATTTTCCTTTCTCCATTGTATGTTCTTAGCTCCTTTGTCAAATATTAGCTGTCCTCAGATGTGTGGTTTTATTTCTGGGCTTTCAATTCTGTTCCATTGATCTGTGTGCCTGTTTTTATACCAGTACCAGGCTGTTTTGATTACCATAACTTTGTAGTATATTTTGAGGTCAGGGATTGTGATGCCTCCAGCTTTCTTCTTTTTTCTCAGGATTGCTTTAGCTATTCAGGGTCTTTTGTTGCCACATATAAATTTTAGGATTCTTTGTTCTGTTTCTGTGAAGAATGTCATTGGGATTGCATTGAGTCTGTAGATTGCTTTAGGTAATATGGACATTTTAACTGTTTATTCTTCTAATCCATGTGCATGGAATATCTTTCCACTTCTTTATGTCATCATTGATTTCTTTCAATAATGTCTTATAGTTTTCATTGTATAGGTTTTTCACCTCCTTGGTTAAATTTATTCCTAGATATTTTATTCTTTTTGTTGCAAATGTAAATGGGATTGTATTCTTGAGTTCTCACTCTGTTACTTCATTATTAGAGTGTAGAAATGCAACTGATTTTTGTAAGTTTATTTTGTACTCTGCAACTTTGCTGTAGTTGTTGATTATTTCTGATAGTTTTCTGATAGATTCCTTAGGGTTTTCTATATATAAAATGATGTCTGCAAACAGCGAGAGTTTCACATCTTCATTGCCTATTTGGATTCCTTTTATTTCTTTTTCTTGCCTAATTGATCTGGCCAAAACCTCCAGTACTATGTTGAGTAAGAGTGGCGAGAGTGGGCACCCTTGTCTTGTTCCTGTTCTCAGAGGGATGGCTTTCAGTTTTTCCCCATTGAGTATGATGTTGGCTGTGGGTTTGTCATGTATGTACTTTATTATGTTGAGATGTTTTCCTTCTAAACCCATTTTATTGAGAGTTTTTATCATAAATGGATGTTGGATCTTGTCAAATGCTTTCTCTGCATCTATTGAGATGACCATGTGGGTTTTTATTCCTCATTTTGTTAATGTGGTGTATGACATTGATTTGCAGATGTTGAACCATCCCTGTGTCCCTGGTGTAAATCCCACTTGATCATGGTGTAAGATCTTTTAACGTATTGCTGTATTCGATTTGCCAATATTTTGTTGAGGATTTTTGCATCTATGTTCATCAGCGATATTGAGCTATCATTTTCCTTCTTTGTGTTGTCCTTATCTGGCTTTGGTATTAGGGTGATGTTGGTGTCATAGAATATGTTAGAAGTATTCCGTCTTCCTCAATTTTTTGGAATAGTTTGAGAAGGATAGGTATTAAATCTTTTTTTGTTTTCTCAGTTTTTTGTTTGTTTATTGTGGTAAACATTGGTTTATAACATTGTGTAAATTTCAGGTGTACATCGTGATACTTCTATTTCTGCATGGATTACATCATGTTCTCATGTTCACCACCCAAATACTAATTACAACCCATCACCACACACATGTGCTGAATCATCCCTTTCGCCCTCCTCCCACCCCCCTTCCCCTCTGGTAACCACCAATCCAATCTCTGGTCTCTATGTGTTTGTTGTTGTTATTATCTACTACTTAATGAGTGAGATTCATACGGTATTTGACCTTCTCCCTCTGACTTATTTCACTTTGCATAATACCCTCAGTGTCCATCCATGTTGGTCACAAATGGGCTGGATTTCATCGTTTCTTATGGCTGAGTAGTATTCCATTGTGTATATATACCACATCTTCTTTATCCGTTCGTCCCTTGATGGGCACTTAGGTTGCTTCCAAGTCTTGGCTATTGTGAATAGCGCTGCAGTGAACACAGGGGTGCATGTATCTTTATGCATTAGTGTTTTCCACCTTCTTTGGTTAAATACCCAGCAGTGCAATAGCTGGATCGTATGGTAGTTCTATCCTTAATTTTTTGAGGAATCTCCATACTGTTTTCCATCCTGACGGCACCAGTTTGCACTCCCACCAGCAGTGTATGAGAGTTTCCTTCTCTCCACATCCTCTCCCAACACTTGTTGTTTCCTGTCTTGTTAATTATAGCCATTCTGACGGGCATGAGGTGATATCTCATTGTAGTTTTTATTTGAATTTCCCTAATAGTTAATGATGTTGAACATCTTTTCATGTGCCTGTTGGCCATCTGTATATCTTCTTTGGAGAAATGTCTGTTCAGGTCTTTTGCCCGTTTTTTAATTGGCTTGTTAGTTTTTTTGTTGTTGAGATGCGTGAGTTCTTTATATATTTTGGAGATTAACCCCTTATCAGATGTATGGTTTGCAAATATCTTCATCCAATTGTTAGGTTGTCTTTTCGTTTTGTTGATGGTTTCCTTTGCTGTGCAGAAGCTTTTTAGTTTGATGTAGTCCCATTTGTTCATTTTGTCTATTGTTTCTCTTGGCCGTTCAGACATGGTGCTTGAAAAGATGTTGCTCTAGACCAACGTCGAAGAGCATACTGCCTATGTTTTTCTGCTAGAAGTTTCATAGTTTCAGGTCTTACATTCAAGTCTTTAATCCATTTTGTGTTAATTTTTGTGTATGGTCTAAGGTAATGGTCTACTTTCATTTTTTTTGCATGTGGCTATCCAGTTTTCCCAACAGCCAATTGTTGAAGAGACTTTCCTTTTTCCATTGTATGTTTTTGTCTCCTTTGTGGAAGATTAGCTGTCCATAGATATGTGGGTTTATTTCTGGGCTTTCGATTCTATTCCATTGATCTGTGTGTCTGTTTTTGTGCAGTACCGTGCTGTTTTGGTTACTATAGCTTTGTAGTATATTTTGAAATCAGGGAGTGTGATACCTCCAGCTTTGTTCTTTTTTCTTAGGATTCCTTTAGCTATTCAGGGTCTTTCATTGTTCCATATAAATTTTAGGGTTCTTTGTTCTATTTCTGTGAAAAATGTTGTTGGAACTTTGATAGGGATTGCATTGAATCTATAGATTGCTTTAGGAAGCATGGACATCTTAACTAAAGAGCACAGAATATCTTTCCATTTCTTTGTGTCTTCAGTTTCATTCACAATGTTTTATAGTTTTCTGTGTACAGATCTTTCACCTCTTTGGTTAAGTTTATTCCTAGGTATTTTATTCTTTTTGTTTGCAGTTGTAAATGGGATTGTATTCTTAATTCTCCTTCTGCTACTTTGTTGTTAGTGTATAGAAATGCAACTGATTTTTGTATGTTGATTTGTCTCCTGCAACTTTACTGTATTCATTTATTACTTCTAAAAGTTTTTTGGTGGATTCTTTAGGGTTTTCTATATATAAAATCATGTCATCTGCAAGATCCCTTTTATTTCTTTTTCTTGCCTCATTGCTCTCATTAGGACTTCCAATACTATGTTAAATAGGAGTGGTGAGAGGTGGTATCCTTGTCTGGTTCCTGTTCTTAGAGGGATAGCTTTCAGTTTTTCACCATTGAGGATGATACTGGCTGTGGGTTTGTCATATATGGCCTTTATTATGTTGAGGTACTTTCTCCTTCTATACCCATTTTATTCAGAGTTTTTATCATAAATGGATGCTGTATCTTGTCAAATGCTTTCTCTGCAATCTATTGAGATGATCATGTGATTTTTATTCTTCATTTTATTAATATGGTGTATCACGTTGATTGATTTGCAGATGTTGAACCATACCTGCATACGTGGAATAAATCCCACCTGCTCATGGTATATAATCTTTTTAATGTATTGTTGTATGCGATTTGCTAGTATTTTGTTAAGGGTTTTTGCATCAATGTTCATCAGTGATATTGGCCTGTAATTTTCTTTTTTTTTGTGTTGTCCTTGTCTGGTTTTGGTATCAGGGTAATGTCGGCTTCGAGAATGAGTTAGGGAGCTTCCCCCCACTCCCTCAATTTTTTGGAAGAGTTGAGAAGGATAGGTATTAAGTCTTCCTTTGATGTTTGGTAGAATTCACCAGGGAAGCCATCTAGTTCTGGACTTTTATTTTTGGGGAGGTTTTTGATTACTGTTTTGATCTCCTTACTGGTGATTGGTCCATTCCAAATTCTCTATTTCTTCTTGATCTAGTTTTGGAAGGTTTTATGATTCTAGGAATTTATCTGTTTCTTCCAGATTGTCCAATTTGTTGGCATGTAGCTTTTCATAGTATTCTCTTAAGATCTTTTGTATTTCTGTGGTGTCTGTTGTAATTTCTCCTTTTTAATTTCTGAGTTTATTTATTTGAGCATTCTCTCTTTTTTTCTTGGTGAGTCTAGCTAAAGGTTGTCAATTTTGTTTATCTTTCAAAGAACCAGCTCTTGGTTTTGTTAATTTTTTCTGTTGTTTCTTTAGTGTCTATTTCATTTATTTCTGCTCTGATTTTTATTATTCCCTTCTTCTACTGATTTTGGGCTTTGTTTGTTCCTCTTTTTCCAGTCCCTTTAGGTGTATTGTTAGTTATTTGAGATTTTTCTTGTTTGTTGAGATTGCCCTGCATTGCTTATTAACTTCCCTCTTAGAACCGCTTTTGCTGTATCCCATAACTTCTGGCACGTCGTATTTTCATTTTCACTTGTCTCCAGGTATTTTTTGATGTCTCCTTTGATATCTTCATTGACCCGTTGTTGTTCAGTAGCATGTTGTTTAATCTCCACATATGGGTGGCTTTTCTGATTTTCTTCATATAGTTGATTTCTAGTTTCATACCACCGTGGTCAGAAAAGATGCTTGGTATTGTTTTCAGTCTTCTTAAATTTATGGGAGACTTGTTTTGTGGCCTAATATGTGATCAGTCCTGGAGACTGTTCCATGTGAATTTGAAAAGATTGTGTATTCTTTGGTTTTTGGATGGAATGTTCTGTATATATCTACTAGGTCCATCTGTTCTAGTGTGTCATTTAAGGCCAGTGTTTCCTTATTGATCTGTTTGAATGATCTATCCGTTGGTGTAAGTGGAGTGTTAAAGTCCCCTACTATTATTGTGTTACTGTCTATTTCTCTTTTTATGTCTGTTAATAATCGCTTTAATATATTTAGGTGCTTCTACATTGGATGCATAGATATTTACAAGAGTCGTATCCTCTTGTTGGAGTGTTCCCTTGATTATTATGTAATGCCCTTCTTTGTCTCTTGTTTTTGTTTTAAAGTCTATTTTGTCTGATATGAGTATTGCTACCCTAGCTTTCTTTTCATTGCCATTTGCATGGAGTATCTTTTTCCATCCCTTCACTTTCAGTTCGTGAGTGTCTTTAGGTCTGAAGCGTGTCTCTTGCATGCAGCCTGTATGTGGGTCTTGTTTTTTTATCCAATCAGCCAGCCCTATGCCTTTTTTGTGTGTGTGTGAGGAAGATTGGCCCTGAGCTAACATCTGCCAATCCTCCTCTTTTTTTGCTGAGGAATACTGGCTCTGGGTTAACATCCGTGCCCATCTTCCTCTACTTTACCTGGGACACACCGCCACAGCATGGCTTGACAAGCAATGCGTCGGTGCGCGCCTGGATCTGAACCGGCGAACCCCGGGCCGCCGCAGCGGAGCGCACGCACTTAACTGCTTGCGCCACCAGGCCAGCCCCCACCCTATGCCTTTTAATTGGAGCATTTAGTCCATTCACGTTTAAAAGTAGCTGTTGATAAGTATGTACTAACTGCCATTTTTTAACGTTTTTTTCTCTGTTTTAGTAGTCCTTCTCTGTTCCTTTCTTCTTCTCTTGCTCGCTTTCCTTGTGGTTTGATGGCTTTCTTTAGTATTATGTTTGGGTTCCTTTCTCTTAGTTTTTTGTGTATTCATTATAGGTTTCTGGTTTGTGATTACCACGGGGGTCCATATACACTAACCTACGTATATAGGAATCTATATTAAGTTGATGGTCTCTTTAGTTTGATCTCTGTCTGAAAGCTCTACTCTTTAAACTCCCCTCCTCTCACATTTTACGTTTTTGATATCATATCTAACCTCTTTTTTGTGCATTTGTATCCATTACCCTCTTATTGTGGAAATAGATAATTTTTTCCTATTTTGGTCTTCTCTTTTGCCCTTAAATAAGTCCCTTTAGCATTTCTTGTAGTACTGGTTTCTTGGTGACAAACTCCTTTAATTTTAGCTTGTCTGGGAAAATTTTTGTCTCTCCTTCCATTTTGAATGATAACCTTGCCAGGTAGAGTATTCTTGGCTGTAGGTTTTTTCCTTTTAGCACTTTAAATATATCATGCCACTCTCTTCTAGCCTGTAAGGTTTCTGCTGAGAAGTCAGCTTATAGCCTTATGGGGTTTCCTTTGTCTGTAACTTGTCTTTCTCTTGCAGCGTTTAGGATTCTCTCTTTATCTTTCATTCTGGACATTTTAATTATGATATGTCTTGGTGTGGGCCTCTTTGGGTTTATCTTGTTTGGTGCTCTCTGTGCTTCCTGTACCTGGATGTCTGTTTCCTTCCTTAGGTTAGGGAAGTTTTCATCTATTATTTCTTCAAATAGATTCTCTGCTCCTTTGTCTCACCCTTCTCCTTCTGGGACACCTATAACACGGATGTTACTGCGCTTGATGTTGTCCCAGAGGTCCCTTCGACTGTCCTCACTCTTTTGAATTCTTTTTTCTTTTACCTATTCAGCTTGGATGATTTCTTCTAGTCTTTTGTCCAGCTTGTAGATCCATTCTTCTGTGTCCTCTACTCTGCTTTTGAGTCCCTCTAGTGAATTTTTCATTTCCAGTATTGTATTCTTCATTTCTGATTGGTTCTTTTTTATATCTTCCATTTCTTTGTTGACATTCTTACTGAGTTCATCCATTCTTCTCCCAAGATGAGTGAGCATCCTTAACACTCTTTGTTTGAACTCTCTGTCAGGTAGGTTGCTCATTTCTGTTTCACTTAGTTCCTTTTCTGGGGTTTTGTCCTGTTCTCTTACTTGAAACGTATTCCTTTGCCTCCTCATTTTGCCTCTTTCCTTGTGTTTGTGTTTATGTATTAGGTAGGTTTGCTACGTTTCCTGCTCTTGGAGAGATGACCTTATATAAATGATGCCTTATGAGGCCTTGCAGTGCGCTTCCCTCAGTTGTGAATGTTCCAGGAGTGACCCCTATGTGGGCTACATGTGTCCTGTTTTGGTGTGGTTGCTCTCCCTGTAGGTGCCCAGGGAGGCTGAGCTATGCCTCTGGCCAGCTGTTGTAATGCTCAGCTGCTTGTAGTTGTTGTGGGCCCTTCAGTCTCTTTATCAGGTGTGGGGAGCCCCAGCACAGTTGGCTACAAGTTCTAGTAGCACGTTTGTGTTGCAGTATTTCTTTTAAGTGAGTAAGCTCCCAGCGTGGCAAGTTGTGAGGCTCAGGGGCTTACAATTGCTATAATCCTCCAGCCTTTAGGTCTCTTGTCAGCTCTCTGAGGATTGCAACTGGGTGGGGCTGGCCTCAGGCATGGGAGCACCCAGTTGTTTCAGGCTTTGGAAGATGGGGCAAACCCCCTATGTGGGTCTTTGAGAAGCACACGTCTTCTGCAGCTGACTAGCCCTGCCGCCCACAGGTCCACACACACAGTCAGCACAGTCTTGCCCCGTGTGCGCACCCCGACCTCCTGAAGTGGTCCCCGTCTCTCCAAGGCGGGAGCCCCACACACTCCACCACCACCCACACTCTCCACCCACTCCTACCCCACAGAGGTGGAGCCACTCGCCAGGCTGCAGAGAATCCAGGCAGCTCACTTAGCAGGCCCACAAGTTGTTGTTGGGTGGGGCCGGTCCCTAGTGTGGGCTGTCTGCCCTGGCTGAGCTGGATTAAATCAGTGCTCTAGTGGGTGGGGCAGGCCCTGGGCTAGGAGGCCCCAGGGAGAGCTCCAATGGCGTCTGCCAGTGTCTGTGTCAGCACACCCACACCAGGCCACAACAATGGCCGCCGCCAATATCCCAGTCCCTGGAGAGGTCTCACCTCTCACTGAGATGCACTCAGAGCCTATCAGGTGAGTCCCTTTTCACCAAAGCACTGTGCACCTGTCTTGCTGGTCATTTTAGGTTGCTTTCTGAAACGGGTGAATTTGTGCCTGGGCCCTTTAAGAGCCGAGTTTTTTTTTTTTTTTCCCCAAAGCCCCACTAGATAGTTGTATGTCATAGTTGCACATCCTTCTAGTTGCTGTATGTGGGACAGGGCCTCAGCATGGCTGGAGAAGCGGTGCGTCGGTGCGTGCCCGGGATCCAAACCCGGCCCGCCAGTAGCGGAGCGCACACACTTAACCGCTAAGCCACAGGGCCGGCCCAAAACTAGACAGCTTCTGTAATTGCCATGAAAGAATCCTTATTTCTTTTTTTTGTGTGTGAGGAAGATCGGCCCTGAGCTAACATCTGCCAGTCCTCTTTTTGCTGAAGAAGACTGGGTTAACATCCATGCCCATCTTCCTCCATTTTATATGGGATGCTGCCACAGCATGGCTTGACAAGTGGTGCATCGGTGCACGCCTGGGATCTGAACCGGCGAACTCTGGGCCACCACAGCCGAGCACGCGCACTTAACCACTTGCGCCACTGGGCCGGCCCTAAGAGCCGGTTTTAATTTCTTTGTGAACCAGCTTTTCTGGAGGTACTCTGCAATGTTTTAGTAACAAGCAAAGTCAAATATTATGCTACTTGTCTCTATTGTGCTGGGTCCAAAAAATGCCTACAACGGGAGCACTCCCCTGCTCAGGCCCCCACTCCTCCAGGGAGGGCTCTGTATCTTTGGGCTGCTCCCAGGTGGCCGTGGTGCGCTGCTGCTTGTGAAGGTGTTGTTTTTTCTTTCCAGAAGGGAATTTCTGCCTCTTCCACCTCAATTAGGATTGTCATTTGTTGCAGGAGTTCCTCTTATCCCATTTTCAGTTCTCTCTCAGGGGTAATTTTTCCACGAGTAATTGTATATTGGCTGTGTCCATGGGAGGAGGTGAGTTCAGAGTCTGCCTATGCCGCCATCTTGACTCGTCTCCTATTAAGTCTTCTTTGAATGTTTGGTAGAATTCTCTATAGAGAAGCCATGTGGTCCTGGACTTTTATTTTTTGGGAGGTTTTTGATTACTGATTCAATCTCTTTACTTGTGATTGGTCTATTCTGATTCTCTATTTCTTCTTGATTCAGTTTTGGGAGGTTGTATGAGTCTAAGAATTTATCCATTTCTTCTAGATTGTCCAGTTTGTTGGCATATAGTTTTTCATAGTATTCTCTTCTAATCCTTTGTATTTCTGTGGTCTCTGTTGTAATTTCTCCTCTTTCATTTGTAATTTTATTTATTTGAGCCATCTCTCTTTTTTTCTTAGTGAGTCTGGCTAAGGGTTTGTCAATTTTGTTTATCTTCTCAAAGAAACAGCTCTTAGTTTCATTGATCCTTTCTACTGTTTTTTTGTGTGTGTCAATTTCATTTATTTATGCTCTAATTTTTATTATTTCCCTCCTCCTGCTGACTTGGGGCTCTGTTTGTTGTTCTTTTCTAATTCTGTTAGGTATAGTTTAAGATTACTTATTTGAGATTTTTCTTGTTTTTTAAGGTGGGCTTGTATTGCCATGAATTTCCCTCTCAGGACCACTTTTGCTGCATCCCATATGAGTTGGTATCGTGTATTTTCATTTTCATTTGTCTCCAGATATTTTTTGATTTCTCCTTTAATTTCTTCAGTGATCCATTGGTTGTTCAATAGCATGTTTTTTAGTCTCCACATCTTTGTCACTTTCCTCACTTTTTCCTTGTAGTTTATTTGTAGTTTCATAGCATTATGGTCGGAAGAGATGCTTGATATGATTTCAGTCGTCTTAAATTTGTTGAGGCTTGCCTTGTTTCCCAACACATGGTCTATCCTTGAGAATGTTCCATGTGCGCTTAAGAAGAATGTGTATTCTGCTGTCTTTGGATGAGGCGTTCTCTATGTATCTATTAAGTCCCTTTGGTCTAGTTTTTCATTTAAATCCGCTATTTCCTTGTTGACTTTCTGTCTGGATGATCTATCCATTGATGTAAGTGGGGTGTTAAGGTCCCCTACTGTTATTGTGTGGTTGTTAATATCTCCTTTTAGGTTTGTTAATAGTTGCTTTATGTACTTTGGTGCTCCTGTGTTGGGTGCATATATATTTACAAGTGTTATGTCTTCTTTGCAGAGTGTCCCTTTTATCATTATATATTGCCCCTCTTTGTCTCTCATTACCAGTTTTATCTTGAAGTCTACTTTGTCTAAGTGTGGCAACACCTGCTTTCTTTTATTTGCCATTAGCTTGGAGTATCATCTTCCATCCCTTCATTCTGAGCCTGTGTTTGTCTTTACACCTGAGATGTGTTTCCTGAAGGTAGCATATTGTTGGGTCTTGTTTTTTAATCCATCCTGCCAATCTGTGTCTTTTGATTAGAGAATTCAGTCCATTTACATTTAGAGTGATTATTGATATATGAGGGCTTAATGCTGCCATTTTATCCCTCATTTTCTGGTTCTTCTGCATTTCCTTTATTTCTCGTCCCATGTATTTCAGACTACCTATTCAGTTTGGTAGTTCTCTATGATGGTTTTCTTAGTTTTCTCTTCATTTATCATTTGTGTCTCTGTTCTGATTATTTGTTTAGTGGTTACCATGAGGTTTGTATAAAAAATCTTATAGATGAGATAGTCCATTTTCTGATGGCCTCTTATTTCCTTAGACTAAGCCAATCCCATCCCTTTCCTCTTCCTCTTCTAAGTTATTATTGTCACAACTTATTCCAGTTTGTGTTATGAGTTTGCGGTTAAAATGATGAGACTGTATTTATTTTTGGTGTTTTCCTTCCCTTTATCTATAATGTTATAATTAAGTGTTTGCTAACTTGTTCTGATAGAGAGCTGCAATTTTCTGATTTTTTTCTACTTGTTTATTTCCTTGCTGAAGTCTTTGCAACCCCTTTCTTTTTTTTTCAGGTATGAGGGCCTTCTAGAGCATTTCTTGTAGGGGGGATCTTGTGGTGATGAACTCCCTTAGCTTTTGTTTATCTGGGGAAGTTTTTATTTCTCCATCATATCTGAAGGATATTTTCACTGGATAGAGTATTCTCGGCTGAAAGTTTTTGTCTTTCATGATTTTGAATATATGATTCCACTCTCTCCTAGCCTGTAAGGTTTCTGTTGAGAAATCCACTGAAAGCCTGATAAGGGTTCCTTTGTAAGTTATTTTCTTCTACCTTGCAGCCTTTAATATTTTTTCTTTGTCATTGACTTTTGCCAGCTTTACTACTGTATGCCTTGGAGAAGGTCTTTTTACATTGATATAGTTAGGAGTTCTGTTGGCTTCTTTGACTTGTATTTCCAGCTCCTTCCCCAGGTTTGGGAAGTTCTCAACTATTTTTTTCTTTGAACAAGCTTTCTGCTCCATTCTCCTTCTCTTCTCCCTATGGAATACCTATAATCCTTATGTTGCATTTCCTAATTGAGTCAGATATTCCTTGGAGAATTTCTTTTTAGCCTTAGTTCTCTCTCCTCCTCCATCTGAGGCATTTCTATATTTCTGTCCTCCAGACTGCTGATTTCTCCTCCATAATATCAGCTCTGTTCTTCAGGGAGTCCAGATTTTTCTTTATCTCATCCATTGTGTTTTTCATCTCCAACATTTCTGATTGTTTTTCTTTATAGTTTCAATCTCTTTTGTGAAGAAGTTCCTGATTTCATTAAACTGTCTATCTGTATTTTTTTGAAACTCATTGAATTTTTTTATGATAGCTATTTTGAATTCTCTGTCATTTAGATTAAAAGATTTCTGTGCCTTCAGGATTGATTTCTGAATGCTTGTCATTTTCCTTCTGGTCTGGAGATTTAATATGTTTTTTCATACTGTTTGACAGCATGGATTTGTGCCTCTGCATAGTGATAGTATCTGGTCGCAGCTTCCACCTGCCGCCACTGGGTGGGGCTCAAGAGCTGTGTATTCTGAGCCATGGCAATCTCTGGCTTTCGGGCCCACAGCTGCTGCTTTTCTATCATCTGCCCGGGCACTCTGACCAACAGGTTGAGCTGGAGTGCCAGGCGGGGTAAGGGGCCCTTGCTTTCTCCTGCGCGATCCTGGGGATGTTCTCGCTCTGCCCTCACTATCTGCTCTCCTGGGGTGCTGGCTTGATGAAGACACCCGCACAATAGCTCAGTCACTTCTGTGTGGGGCTTTGCCATGGGCTGTGAGGGAACTTGGAGAGTGAAGGTGTTCCTGCTGAGGGCCACCCCTCCCCCCACTTCTCTCAGAACCCAGAGTCACTGCCATTGGGGAGGGAGAGGAGATCTCCTTTCCTCCTTCCAGTTCCCCTGGGGTGTTCAGCACCTCCACTTTCAGACGTATGGCTACGTGGGTCTCTCAGATGTCTTTTGTGTTGTATGAATGTCCTCTGTTGGCATATGAATGTCCTTTTTGTTGTTTCTTAGGGGGAAGAGTCTAAGGGGAGAGCTCACTCCACCATGATGCTGACATCATTCCTCCTCTAACCACTTTTTAATCAACATGTCTTTCTGCTCATGCAGCTTATTGATCTTATCTGTTTATTTGTTATAGATACCACTTACTCGTACAAGCTTCAACTGATATCTCTCTGTGGATGTTTCCCACCGTGTTGTCTGCACTGTGACAATTCTTCCCTCTGGTCCCTAATTTTCAGTTTCTTCGGTTCGTATTTACTTGGATGTCCCGCCATTACTTCAAAAGCAGCATGTCCCAAACCAAGCACATCTGTGCAACACTTTCCCATTTCTCTCAGTTGTAGCATTATTTTCTTCAGATCACCCAGGGTGGAAACCTGGATGTCATCGTTGATTCCGCTCAGATTTATCCCTTCTCACTACCAGCACAGCTGTTAACATAGTGGATTCATGCCCTCGGGTTGGGATATGGTAGTAGACTGGAGCATGATGGCAAGAGTGTGAGTTAGGAGGCAGACTTGGCTTCTTCACTTATTAGCTGTAAGACCATAGACAGCTTCCTTAACTTCCCGGACTCTGCCTCCTGTGGGTACAGTGGGCATAATACTGTCCCCTGCCTTACAAGGTGGTTGTGGGGATTAGCAGTAGTTTATGAAGCACATAACACAGGTCCTAGCAAATAAAGAATACTTGCTACATGGTAATTACTGTTATTAACTGATCTCCTTCCCTTGATTTTCCTTCTCTCTTTCTTCTGTCTGCTACAGAGTGCTCTTTAAAACACTGGTATTATATGCTCTCATTTCCCTTTGTCTCTTTGTGTATTTTTAATAGAACTTTTCTTGTAGCTATTGCTGAATAGGTCTTATTTTCCCTGCTGGTAAGCTCTTTGGGGAGGTAGACTGTCTTATTCATCATTTTCTGTTTTCTTCACATCCCATCCTCCATCCAGACTTAGCACAGGGTCTTATACATTGTGGATATTTAATACATACTTGTCAAATCTCATATATCTCATCTCCATCTTATATTGTGGCTTCTTGCTGATCACATCATGTTAACTCATGCAATTAGGACAACATAATTAGGCCCCATACATCCAACCTGATTTCCCACTCCTTTGCTTTCAGAAGACTGCACTTGAGTCAGTTTGATTGAGTTGGTTTGAAATGTCATTATAAATGCCATCTCTTTGCCTTTGCTCATACCATTCTCTGGATCTGACCCCCTCACTCATCCTCCCCACTTGTTAGGCTGGGTTTGGGTTCCACCTCGTCTGAGAAGAGTGCTCCAACCCTGCCAGCACTGATGTGTTTCCTCTTTTGAATTCCTGTAGCACCTACAGTCTGGGCAGTAGATGCATCATCTGCTCTTGGCTATAGATGAATTTCCTCATCTGAATAATGCACCTACCTCACAGTTGTGGAGGTGACATGAAATGAGTATGAGCAAGCACTTTGTAAATTATAAAGTACTGTGCACGTCTTATTTATTGTTCATAGATATTTATCCCTTTTATGTTGCAATTTCCAAGAGGAGGGCAAGCATTATATTTTCTTTGAGAGACCCTCAGCAGTGCTAGATAGGCAGATGAAATACTTGCCAGCTGGATAACCTTATTTTGAATGTGTTTTTTTCTCTAGGAGCTATTCATCACTAATGAAAGTTGAGAATATGTCTTCAAATCAGGTATGTTCAAGTTATTTGCTCTAATGTTGTGCCTTGAAATAATTCACTAAGAGTTTTTAATAATTGAGTTACTGGCCAATGTTGATTCACATTACAGGTGGCTTGCCATGATTTGGCTACTCTGTGCGCTCAGGTAGATGCTATTAGACATTGCCTCTCCTTCCCTGTGGACTTCCTCATGTGTATGTTTTCAAGTAGGTCACTTCGTGGAGAGAGATTGTCGTACCTTGTCTGTTGTTGAAGTGCAGGTCTCTTAGTACTTACAGGACTTCCCCATTCCTCACTTTCCTTTTTTCTAGTTGCAGGCGTGCAAAAGTGCCTTTATTTATTAATGTTCTACATTAATGTGACTGTAGATTCTATATTGTAATTGAGTGAGAATAAAATTATCACCTTCAATTAAAAAGTAATTGACTAAGTGACAACATTGGTTGTTTTCGTGTTCCTCAGTGGTGATTCATCTTATAGTACTGAAAGGGTCTTCTTAGCATCAGCACCTAATTATTTTATTGAAACTATGTCAGGGACTTGCTGTCTGTGAGTACTGTCTTTCGCAAAATTTATTTTTAATTGTCTGGAGATAGTACAATTTAACTAATATTAAACTGTTAAACAGTCTTTGCAGAAAATTGAAACTAGGTGGACATATTTGCTGTATTACATGTTTTATAGTATGGTTTACAAATATATGCTTGAGTTCTGTGTTGTCCAGTGCACTAGGCACTCAGTGTATGTGGCTATTTAAGTTTAAATTAACTAACATTTAAAAATTCAGTTCTTCAGTCCTACTAGCCACATGTGGCTAGTGGCTACGATATTAGTGCAGAAATAGAGCACTTCCATCATCACAGAAAATACTGTTAAACAGCATTGCTTTAGATGCTTGGAAATAATTAAAGAGTTTAAGGTCCCTTAAGGTCATCTAGTTAAACCCCGTATTTAGTGCATGAATTGGAATTGTTAGTAGGATTTCACATCTCGTTCATATCTATATTTACTTCTAAAAATGAATAAGAACAATATCCTTATTCCTGTCTCTCTGAAGAACTAAATTCATGAGGCTTCTTTATGAGTCAGAGATGTATCTTTATAATTTATTCCTGGAAAACTCCAGAACAGCATTATGTAATTAAATAGAGCCTTGAATTTGAAGTTGAGAGACTTAAACTATCAGGTACTAATTGAATAAGTCTAATAAAGTTATTTAACTTCTCTGAGTGAGTATGCATTAGCAGTAAAAGGGAGACATATTACTTCATGGGGCTGTTCTAAAATTTAAACAAGATCATATATGTAAAAGTTCTTCCTCGACTTAGTCACTCTATGAATATAAATGGTCATTATTATTTCTTATCCATATAATCCTTAGTTGCTATTTTCCCACAAAGGATCAGTATTAAAAGAGGAGATGTATTTAATACCTTCTGGAAATTATTCTTAGATTTCTTGAAACTCTTAAAACAGTTGAACAGTTAAACAGAAGGGTTTAACGTACCCCAAATCTAACGTCTTTGTTGTTGCTTATTGAAGTTTTCTGTTATTTAGAGGCTACTTACCGGCAGAAATCTGGCACCTATATTATGTTATGACCTTAGGCATTTTCATTCCCATCACTGTGGATTTTTAAAGTTTGGATGTTCTGGAATTAAGAAATAAGTGCATACTTACACACATATAATGAATATACAAACACCAGCTGATTAGTGACAGATGTTAGAAGTTCCAGGGTTAAGAAATCAGATTTGTAGACCAAAGGATTACTAACCCTCTGCTTTTCCTCTCCATCTATTGCTTGCTACCCCTATTCCTGAGCTCCAGGTTTGAATCAGGTTCAGGTTTCCAAGGAAGTTTTGCGCTGGGTGTTTTTCTTCTCTCTTGCAGTGGAAGGACTCTTAACAGCTTTTCCCTGTACTTCAAAGGAATAGGCTTTAATTCTTATAACCATCTTCTCTTAAGGGGATACAGACCTTTTATGATCCAACTAGACAGCGTGATCAGTTGATTTTCAGTTAAAGGCTGGTGTTTATATAAGATAGGACTTGATTTTTAATTTAGCTTATGCAGGTTCATCAGGAAAAATATTAATCTTCCACTCTGAAGTTGGTTTAATTTTGAGTTTTTGCCCCCCTATTTGGAATAATTCTCTTCAATCTATAATTTCTAATCTTACTAAATTTGGTATCAGGAATTATAAACAATTACTTTTAACATTTTATTTGCTTATCACTTTTTAAGTGGGTGACAAGAAACCTATTTTGCTATGTTGAAAAACATGTTGACTCTTAAAGGGTATGTAAAATATAAAAATTGTCCAAATAAAATCTTGAATCTCAGATATATATTTAAAAGTTCCTGTAATCCCAAAATACAGATCCCCAGACACACAGAATTCTTTGCAGATCTACCTCACAGCTTTTATAGGGAGTAATGCACTTTCATTGTCATCAGCCCAAATTATCTTAGTGAGTGTTTCATCCTCAGTGTCTGGAACCTAAAGCTGACCTTCAAGGATATATGGTGACTCCTTCAACATCTCTAATGCTAGTATTTCAGTTTAGGACTCTAAGGCAGTGACAGTTCTGGTGCTCGCATAGAATACAAACATTGGTTTGCTCTTTGTACAATTATCTAAGGCAATTTTACTGTGGCCTCAGTTCATTGTGCTAACTGAAGAGAAGCACAGAGAAAACTACTGAATGAAAGGAGATAAAACCAAACTTCGCAGAAACCATTGTTTTCTACCTTATCTCATATTTCCCTACCCATAAAGAGCTATTAAGAAGGAGAAAAGCATATATACCTCTCAGCCCAAGTCCTCTCCCATTCTCTAACCACTTGGGTATCAAGCAATGGGAAAGAGATAGAAGCTGAAACAAGTAACATGTTCAAGTTGTGACATTTTCAAGCAAATGTACCAGAACTTACGCTATTAGTGAATGTTGGTAGTCAGAGCAGTTTTCTTAGGGTGTGCAGTAGCTCAAAAAGGAGCCTGGGACTCTACTTTGGTACTTGGTCTTCAGGACTTGTTTATAAGCCACACCATAAAATCAGTCCCTTTATACTGTATACCATTATGTAAGGTTTTTTAATCAAAAATTTGGCAAGCCAGCTAACTCGGTAACTAGCCTATGGCTTCCTAAGGACTTTTCCTAGTTAGAAAAAAAAAATCAGAGCCATCTTGTGATGTCACAACTATGTAACAACCTTGAGGCTCAAAATAATAGAATTTAGGCCAAAAATATTTTTGTATATTGGTAGCATTGTTGGCATAAGGATACTGAGGCAGTATATTTGTTTGGTTTTATATTATGATATATTTGTTGAAGGAGCAAGCACATTTTCTTGTAGTTACACTTGTTACATTCTATACTAGGTCAATTGGGCCTTATTTCATAATTTGGAAAGCACTGGTCACTCATAGCTGTGTAATCCAGGCCATGTCATGACACCTTGGAGATTATGACTACTAATCCAGCTATTCTAAACAACTTACAGTTTAAGATAGAGAAGTGATGAGTGAATTTAATTATTTTACTTTTTACTTTCTGAACTCTACAAGCATAAGGAGGCTTGTTACTTAAGACTAATTGTAAATTTTTAAAATTGAGTTAATTGTTTTGAAGGGTTTTATGGTTTCACTTTTTTGTTTCCCACAGGACGGCAATGATTCAGATGAATTCATGTGAATGGAGAAAAGGACCTTTTAAGGATATGAATTTAGGGACAGTAGCAGATGTTTTGGTTTCATCTATGTTCTGAGTTATAAAAAACAACCAACCAAAATTCTACATTCAGTTCTACACAATTACCAACTTTGGAGTTTTAAAGAAAATTGTTCTTCTGTTTGCTGACAGAAAAGGATCAGTTATATATAATATAGTTGGACTTGAAGACAGCATATGACTTTAGGAAAGTGAAAATATTTTTGCCTGAACATGTCTTTGTACCTCATGAAAGTTGGCTGCCCTTGTTCTTGGGATAGACTTTAGAACAAGCCACCTCTGAAAAGTATTTCTGTTGCTGTGGTCTGTCCCTGAAAATAGATGCCTTGAAAAGCTTTTCATATTCTTAAAATAGCCTCACTTCTGTTAAGAAGACTGTATTGGTGAGCAATATATGTGAATGTTCCCCACACTCCCGATTTCCTGATTAGAAAAAAATATATATGGGTTTTGAAGATATAGTGATATTTTCAGAAGATTGCTGGCTTCAGTATTCACGTTCCATTGTGTCATCTGAGTCTGTTAGTGGAGTTGCCCTCAACTCACAGCTTTTCCTAGCGTCTACATTCATCCTTTCTCTGAGTGAGGGCCTCCACCTAGGTACCATCAAGCTTGAAGAAATAGTTGGTGTTAATCAGGGTTGGGCCTTGTGGCAGTTTTTAACTGAGCACCAAGTAACCCAGGCCACATAAATTACAACTGCCAGGCTCTGGAGTCCTTTCTCAGCACTGAGGGGACAAATAGGAAAGGATGCTCTGTGAATCATTTTGAAGATGTAGCTTACCCAATTTTTGTCTTGGAATACAGCAGAAAGCAAAAGTCCGTGTTGTAAGTATGACTTTAGAGAGAAAGAAGCATTTTACTAGCCAGCCAAGTAATTTGTTTGTTTACTTTGAAATAATATTTATTTTGAATTGTGAACCCAGAGTTCGGATTTATCAATTGTAGACTCAGAAACTTAATATGTAACAGTACTGCTCATTCAAACCACCTGCTCTCCAGTGTGATTCTGAATAGAAGATATATTTTTATTGCAGTGTGTAAGGCAATCCCTGTAGAAAGAGACAAAACAAAACAATGAAAGGGAAAGAGAACAAAGCCTGCAGGGCAGGAGGCATACAGATTCACATTTTAACCACACCCAGAGCCGTACATGCAGCATTCTTATTCTTAAATCTATTCTAACCCAGCAAAAATTATCTCCTCAAAGATTCTATCTATAATAGCACTTTGGGACTGTGGATAAAACCAAGACTTCAGTGTTTCTATTTATCCCAAGTTGGTGCATGGGGTTGAACTGGAAAATTCCCTGAGGCAGAACTTGGCCAAGTTTTGAGACAGAGTATGAGAGACGACTCCAGAAATTAGTAATTTTGTGTGTGTGTATGTCTAATGATATTCAGCCTGGAGTTTTGTGATTTAAAAATAGAATAATAATCATTTTTTATTTGGAAGAACATCGATATATGAATTCTTAGAATTTGCTCGTTATCCGCTTCCCCAAGTTCGTTTTGAGGGTGATCTGGCTGTAGAAAACCTTGTGTATCATAGGCTCAATCTGGCAGGTTCTACAGGGTTATCATCTTCCTCGCTCACAGATAAATGCGTCTCTCCCCGAGATGCCCACTGGGTAAAAGTGAACGACCTTTTCCAGACACACCCTTGGTTGAGTCTAAGTCAATAGCTGTGTATCTTCAGTAAGGTGACCCTCCTGGCTGGTTACCATAGGCACTTAACACTCTGCTGCAAACATCTAAAATTTGCCTCTGGCATCACCTGCGTCACCTCTCTGCTCTCTGCTGCTTCTGAAGGACTCCTCTGTACCCCACATTACAGCATATGTGTGGATAGAGCTTTTGAAGAATACATCTGGTTTTGCTGTAGTGTGAGAGATCCTGGGGTCCAAATTTTAAACCTTTCATAACTCAGCTTAGGCTGGTTTAAAATGTCAAGACCCCTCTTCTGAATTCTCTGAGCTGAATTCCTAGCTCTTGAATCTTTTCAGCTGCTCTGTGCTGATTTCCACCTTACCTCTGCCTGTGTGTTGGGTAATATCTTCCCCCAGCTCCCGTGGTCCCAGAGAAAGCAAGGACCTTTTCTTTTGAGGACATTGGTTCAGTGCCAACAGGTCAAACTCATTGTCGTGAGTCATGAAGTCATCTCATTTCTTGCTGTTGGCATGTTTCCCAAACTTCCTGTAGGAGAATTCCAAATTGTTGATATTTTTATGAGCTGTGCCCTTGATCAAATTCATGCGTCCTGAGGATTTCTCTTTCCAACTCTGCCTCCAGTTTTCCCCACTCTGTTTGATCTGCATGCAGGTGAGGTTCACATTATCATTTAATTTGCTTCACAAACTCTGTTATATTCCTGTAGCTTTAGAATTTGTTTCTTATCCACCTTTGTTAATCTAGGGTCATGATTTCTGGGCAAGGGAGGTTTGTCACAGTGTTTGTGCTGGAACAGATGTTGGGAAGTTTACCAAAGTATGGAAGGTTTTGACATTAGCAGAGTAGGCAGTAGGCTTTAGTTGAATCCCTTCAATATCTTTTGTTTGTTTTGTTGTATTGTTTTTAACTCTTTCTTGAAGCATAGATTTTGGTGAGCCTTTTAACTGTTCAGTGCCAGTGGTGTCCCCCACTCAGGAAGGAAGGTGTGAGCCACACATACAGCAAGATCAAAGAGGGAGAGTTCAGCCCTAGCCTCCAGTTTAAGACCAAAGCTCTTTCTTCTGCCTTTGCACCTGTCTGAGAGGGGAAGCTCTTGTTTTCTGGGCTGGAACCAGTTATGGGGAACACTGAGCAGGATGGAGAAATGGAGCACTTTTCCAGTTTTTCCTGAGCTGTGATTTTGAAGCCTGCTTTTTTCTGTTTGATTTGAAGTACAGCATTGTGAATAACAAATCCCACACTCAAAATGATCATAGTAGAGTGAGTAGGCCACCTTTTGATTTTAAAGTAGATTGTAAAACAATCAAACTATAATCAGAAGTATAAAATTAGAATCTTAAATTCCAAGCTAAATGTCAGTCTCGACCCATCTGCCTCCAGCCAGTGTGTGGCAGCTCAGCAATGAGGACGGCACTGCTGGGCCTGAGCAGGCTCACGTCAGGTTCACTTAGAGCTCCTCTCTGCCAGATGCACGTGGGCCCAGCATGGGGCAGGGGACCTTTATGTGCATTTATTATTTCACAAATGAGATTCATTATGTCCTGGATGAATGATATGTAAAATATAATAAAAACTTATAGTTTGAGTATAACCAAGTGTGTATGTGATTTCACTTTTCTCCTCCAAGACTCAGTCTCACTGGTGGGATGTGCATACTTATGTTAGGCAAGTAAGAAGGAGGAGGTTCTCGGCTACCTGAGATGATGCCCTTCCAACAGTCAGTTTTGCTCCTTAGCAGGAGGAAAAGAGTAAATTAGAGTAAAAGGAAGATTGCCCAAGAATTCCAGGAAGAGAACAGAACCTGGAGCTCAAGGGTCGTGATCTTGGAGCAATTGTATTTGAAGTTTGCAACTTGATTCCCTGCCTCCCACAGTTCCTAGGAGTCTGCCTGAGGTTTTGACTAGAATGAGGCTGCAAATGTGAAGACTTGCTGGAATGGTATCATTGATGAATGTAGTGGCTCTGGGCCAGCGTTCTGTTTATAGATCCACCCCTTCTGTGGTAGTGCTTATTCTAATGTTACTCAGTTTGTTTGTGGGGAGGAATTGGGATAGAGGGAGCCACAGAAACTTTCAAGTGTCTCTCGCAGCTGTAAAAGCATATTTGAGTTCTTAAATGTTTATTAGAGGATATTTGGGTTAAATTTCTTATTAGGGCAATACCTTCATCCTTTTGACTTTAACTGCCTTAGCTAGTAGAATTCAGGGGTGTAAGTTTTTGAGTAAATTAACCTATATGAAGAATATGGGTTGAAACCAGAATTTTCATATAGAAAAATGTAGAGACCCATTTGTATGCTTGGACTCAGAAGTACACTGAAAATACAAATATCTATCTAATGCTATATTTTAACCATGTTTATCATTAGAACATATGTACGTACCTCTGTTTTCTGTCTCACATTAGAATATACGTACCTACGTTTTTCTGTCTTCCTGATTTCGTGGTTGTATTGCTTATCGGAGGAACTCAGAGCTTTCCACCTCGGTGGTTGTGATTATAGTTTTGCACCGTAGTCAGATGAAATAAGAAACAGGTCTCTGCCACTGGCATGTGCCAGTTGGCACTGCCTTGTCATTTTCTGCCTTTGTCAACAGCCAAGGAATGGAGGCCAGGGGAAATGAATGCTCACCCTAGAAATCCCATGCAGCTTTTGCTAGTTCCCAAACCTGGTGAGTGGGTGTCAATATTTAAGGCTGAAAAAAAAAAAGGAATTCTCCAAAGTCAGTATTGGTTTTCATTCCCACATCAACCCCATCTTGTAACTGCTGCAGTAAAATATAAGACTAATGGCCTGACATTTCACATCCTGCCTCGATGAGGCCTTAGCTGCCCGCACTCTTGTGGTATTTTGGTTTCTGCCTCAGCAGTTTGCCTTACAAAGAGGAGGCTAACATTTGCTTGTGATTTCTGGGGTATGCTTATGGGAACAGGATTTTCAGGTGTTAAAGGCTGGTCTGTTGGTCTTGAACCTTTTTAGCTCTTTGGTCAAATCCAAGGTTAACAGGTCAAAATTACAGATTGAAAAAGGTAAAGAGAAAAATATTAGAGGCAATGCCATTTTATCCAGCTCAGCCTTGCCAGAATTATCTTCAGTTGTGAAGCCCTTAGCTTCATTAAATTACATCTCTTCAAAACTCTGAAATCTTTATTTTATGGTTAATGTACTCAGCATCAATGAGGCTTACATAATGTATTTTAAAACTAGAATTGCTTTAAGAGTCTTTGGAAAGGGCTAGAAGATCTGAAATAGAGCTTAAATTTGGTCACACAAAAAGCTTTACTGGTACCTATGGTTAGAAAACATTTCCTTTTTCAACAAGAAGGGAGAAGGCCTTGTTCCTGCCCCCAACCCACAAAGTGAAGCCCCTCCCTGCCTGGTTCTTCTTCTGCCATGGTGGAAAGGCTAATGCTGCCATCTTTGAAACCAGTTGTTGATCAGGGCTTTGTAATATAGTAAAACCTTAGTGAACAGAGCAGTACGTTGATTACCTGGACTTTTTTCTCTCTCACTCTATCCAGACAACTGCTCATGTATCAGGGATTAAAGAGGGTAAAGGAAACACACAAACCTTCCCTCACTTGAGCATGCCAACTCCTCCTTCCAAGTGGCTGTGAACTCCACTGGAGGAGTGGCCTCCCCAGGATCTTCTGGGAATCCAAGTTGGGAAGAATGTTTAAAATGTTTTCATTTATAAAAATAGGTACACGTGGTTCAAAATTCAAAAGATGTAAAAGGGCATAGGGCACAGATTTTTAGGGCCGTGAAACTATTCTGTATGATACATCACTCTGAATACATGTCATTATGCATTTGTCCAAACCCATAGAATGTGCAACACCAAGAGTGAACCCTAATGTAAACTGTGGACTCTGGGTGATTATGGTGTGTCAGTGTACATTCACCAATTGTAACTAATAACACCACTCTGGTGCGGATGTTGATAGTGGGGGAGGCCGTGTGTATGTGTGAGGGTAGGGAGTAAATGGGAAATCTCTGTACCTTCTGCTTGATTTTGCTTGGAACCTAAAACTGCTTTAAAAAATAGTCTACTTAAAAGAAAAAAAGGGTATAGGGCGATATGTGTTCCCAGTTCCCCTTGTGAAATGAGTTGACAGCAGTGACTCCATTTTGTATCCTGGACTCCATCTTGTTAAAAATGAAATTGTGCTGACCTTGCTGACTTGCCAAAAAGAGGTATTTACTGAGAAGGGACTTTCTGAAAGACTGTGCAAAAATATACTTTTTCTGGTAGCAACAAGGTGTCCTTGAGTAAGCCAATGAACTGTAACATAAATTTACCCTCCAATCGTAAATCTTGACAAACAACTGAGGTAATTGTTCTGGGCTCTCCTTGTTGCTAATAAAAACTCCTGACTTTCATTCCTCAGTGGGGCACTTTTCTGGCTGCTGTGGGAACCTGTGTTCCCTGAATTGCATTTCTAAGACCCCAAATAAATGCTCTCCTTTTGTTCCCCTGTTGCCTCTTTTTTCTGTGTTGACACCCTTCTTGGAGGCAACTAGTATTACCAGCTTTTATTAAAGGCAGAAATTCTAGATCTGGACTCAGCTGGGCTTGGGGGTTCTGCTTGCTTCTTGGCCGGGGTGTACCTGGCTCAGCTAAGGAGGGCGAGGTGAGCGGCTTGACTTGGCTATGCCTTTGCCTCCTGGGGCCTTTAATCCAAGAGGAAATGCCCAGCTGCTTCCCAGACGTCACACCTGGTGGCTGAGCCTGTAGGGGAAGGTCAGGAGTTCAGAACTGGAGAGGAACAATGGATTAGGAGTGCCTTGGTGTCCCCACCCACGAAACCACCTCTGCTTAGACACGAGTTACAGTACAGTTTGTCTCTCAGGAAGCACCTATGTTCCAGTGAAAACCTGAGCTCAGTGGAGAATGAACCAAGAAAAGGAGGAAAGCCGCTTACTTTCATCTCAGTTTGTGCTCAATTTGGGAAGGGAGGTGGTGGGAACAGGACTGGCCTCAGGCAACTAGAGATGGCAGCGCCCCACCTCCCCTTTGATTCTCTCTCCCACTGCCAACCTGCTACCTTAGTTACCCAGGGTCCTGGTGCCTCTTCATACCGCGGCGGAAAGGATGGGAGAAAAGATACAGTTTGGTGAGGGTATGCACAGTATAATGAAGGAAAGGGAGCCATGTACCATTTCTAACCCTAGAGTTCCCCCCACGTTAGGAGTATGGATTTTAGAATATAACTGCTGCTTTTCTATGTGACTTACAAGTCACTTGTCCTCTCTTTTTTTTTTTTTTGTGAGGAAGACCAGCCCTGAGCTAACATCCGATGCCAATCCTCCTCTTTTTTGCTGAGGAAGACTGGCCCTGGGCTAACATCCGTGCCCATCTTCCTTTGCTTTATATGGGATGCCGCCACAGCATGGCTTAACAAGCGGTGCATTGGTGCGCGCCTGGAATCCGAACCGGCACACTCTGGGCCGCCGCAGCAGAGCGCGCACACTTAACCGCTTGCCCCACTGAGCTGGCCCCCACTTGTCCCCTCTAAGCCTCCTTTTGCCCACTGGAAAAAGAGACTAGGACTAGAGCAAGGATTATAAATCCAGTGCTATCGGGGTGTTATGAGAGGTTTGGGGGATTCGATCGGAGACCTAAAAGAAACTTTTCACTCCAAACAAATGGACTGAAGGTATATTTTATCATATAGAGGATAGTAAAGGTGATAGTTCGCAAACAGATCCGAGTAGGTCAAATATTAAGAGGGAAAAGCATCAGCTCGACTGGAAAAGGAAAACATCCACATCGACTGAAGGGAGATGACACAAATCAACCAGAAAGAGAAACACCAGGTTGACCAAAAAGATAACATATCAGATTGGTTACTCACAACATCCACGCCCCACTGCCAGGGAGAGTCCCTTCAATTGACACGGCTGGGCAGGAATCCAATCATCAGAGGTCCTGGGCCGGGTGTCCCCTCCACAGGTGAGACTCTCACCAGGCCTTAATCTCCAGCAGTTTTTATAGCATCAGTACTTTCCAGAGTAAACAGTTACAGAGTTTACAGAGCAAGCATTCAGTGTTTCCATGCACAAATGGTTGTCAGTGGCGTACGTGCACTGAGCCTCCTGGCTATCGTCCCAGCCCGGTAGTTGTGTACGTGCATTGTTTTCCCTGGTTATCGTCCCAGCCCGGCACAGATGGCCAGTCTGCCCCAGGCTGCGATGCCCAAAGGACCTTGAAATTTTTACAAATTGCAGCTATCTCCGTGGGAGAAAGGCCAGTTCCCACCACACGGGAAGCAGCTTTATATTTCTTTGTGTGCTAGTGGCTGTAGGTCAATGGAGCGGCCAAACATGGCTGTCCTTGTGTCGAGACAAGGGGTCAGGAAGGTAATGGAAATGGAGGCTGGTGAGGCGAGGTGGGCACTGTATACATGCACCACTTGTGAACTCCTAGCTCTGCTAAAGGGGCAGCTCCCAGAAGAATTGCCGTGGGGAAATAAAGTTTTATAAGAGGAGCCAGTGAATAACTGACTCGTTGAAGGGACTGAACTTGATAGGACAGAAAAAGAGAAATGGTTTTTTTCTTGCAGTGGCTTTCTTCAACACCCTTTCTCTTCCCCACCCTTTCCTGACATCTTGGTTGAATAGGTCCGATTCTGTGATTTTCTGATCATTTCCCAATGGAACAGGAACAGTTTCATTTTAAAATTACAACTTCCTTTTAGATAATAAAAATTCCTGCCTCGTTTAAATCAAAACTTGAATCACAAATACACTTCAAAACTTCAGCCCACCTTCTAGTTCAGGTCTGATTCTTCACTCCGCCCCTTCCAGCTCTCCCCGATGCTCCCCTCTTCCCCTGCAGCTGGCTCCTCTAGAAGTGGGGCATAGGCTAGAAAGGTAGATTTAAGGAGGGATATTGCTTATTCCTCCTCAACAGGGCCCAGGGGTAGGACTCTTTTGTGACTGGCACTATTGTAATCTGGTTGTTGGTACTCAACTACTTACTGCTCTCAGCTTTAAGACTTCATGAATATCCAATAGCAAATTACATTACGAATCTGCTTTTTAAGTCAAATTTCTAAATTTGTATATGTTAACTAAAAACTGCTGGGCCAAACCAAGTCTGTCTGTGGGCTGTCACCGCCCATGGGCTGGCTGTCAGTTTGAGGGCTCTAGGTTAGAATGAGTTCTAAGGTCTCTTCCAGTCCTCACTGTCTGGGAATTCACGATTTTTCTAGATTTAGTAAGAACCACTGGAAGTCATCCAAGCTTTTCCCCGTGTAGGCAGGGTCCCTCCCTGCTAGGAGTTTTGTGTAGCAGAGGCCTCCTGGAAATGTATTGTCCTGAGTGGACACAACCAGTGTCCAGATGAAGGGAAGGGCCAGCAGGTGGCAGGAGAGAATAGCGTGGGTCTCAGCTTCTGTCCAGGTGTGGTTCCAGCTGTCCTTGTGAGTCCATATCGTGTTCTTGCAGTTGGAGGGGAGATTGACACAGGACCTCATGTACCCTTCTGGCACCAAGAATCTTAAAGCACATCTGGAAAAGCTGTGCTTCTGCAGGGGTCTCAGAGCTCTTTGCCATTGAAATCTTAGAAATGTGCGGTAGAAGGTGCCTGAACCTTCTAAACCAACACCGTGTATTGATTTAAAAAGAAAATGGCTGTCAAAACACAATGCTTATATTAAAAAACAAACCTCTTTTGTTTCAGAATCAACTTCTAGCTTTCCTTCGCAGGCATAATGCACATAATTCTTTCATAGGATCATAGCTGAGATCAACAATCTCAACTGATTGTTCTCTCTGGACGTTTTACAATATCCCGAAACAGAACTCCTCCAGCCTCAGCGTGAATGCATCCAGAGACGGGAAGCTCATTACTTTCTAAAGCCATTTGGCTATTAGAAAGTTATTTTATTGAGCCAAAGTCAGCCTCACAGTGATTTCTACCCATCATTTTGTCTTCTGGAGCCACTCGGGGCAAAGTAACAGCCTTGAAAGGTTTGAAGATAGCCATCAATTGCCACCTGTGACTGCTCCTCAACACGCCATTAGCAGGAAAAGCAGGCCTCTGAGGACAGAAGGTGGCTCCTCACATCACGTGGGTCAAGTCCCCCTAACTCCCAGGAAAAGGGCAGCCCCCCGGCTGTGTGTGCCGGACCCTGGCCGTGATGCCAGCAGCTTGCACAGAGCACAGTAGAGACCATTCTTCTTCACATGTCGCCTAGATCAACTGACTCTTTGACCTACACTGTTAACTAAGTAAGTTGACAAGACTTCCCCTAAATCGTTTCCACACATCATGTTGATTAGACCATTGGGATTTTGGGGGATTTTTTGGACCAGAGCATTTTAGATTTATTTCTTTTAATTTTTTTTTTTTTTTTTTTTTTTTTTACTGTAAAATGTAACAAACACCCAAAAGAGTGCATGGAAAGATATATTATTTTCAAAGATAATAATAATATAAATACCTGTGTTCTATTGCCCAAGCTAAGAAATAGAACAGCTCCCCTCTCCAAGCCCCCTTTGTGCTTATTCCTAATCCCATCCCTTCCTTCCCTCCCAACTGTCCTGACTTGATGGTGATCATTCCCTTGCTTTTCTTCATGGCTTCTATCCCCTACATGCATTTCCCAGAACGATACACTGTTTGGTTCTGCCTGTTTTGAACTTTATATAAATGGAATCTTACTGTAATTTTTTTCTATGACTTGCTTCTTTCACTCAATATTATGTGTTTAATGAATTTCCCCTATTAAAGATATCTTGTTAGAGTCTATTGAGTTAATTCTGGCTTTAATGATTTCCTCAAACACAATCCCCTTTACAAACATTATCTACATATTTTTAAACCTTCCTTCTATATTGTCATCCAGAAAATTTGGAGAAACATTGAATGAGGTAGGTCTCAGGGTAGTACCTTCAGCAAACTTCTAGAAGCTGAGATTTTCTTTCGGACTGAGATTAATCAATTATTCAGCACTCTTTGGGCACACTCACCTAGTAAATAAATCCTCCTAATTTTACTTTGATCCAGCCTATATTTTCCTACTTGCTCACATGGTTATCAAAAAACTTGCTTGAAATCTGGATAAAATATATTGATGGCATTGTCCTGATCTACCAGTCCAGCAACCTTGTCAAAATGAGCCTTAGAGAACATGCACTGGCTCCTAGTAATTGCTGTAGCATTTTCTAAATAATATAAAGCAGCCCTTTGGTTTCTCTGATTTTATCTGAGATTGGCGGCAAGCTCACCAAGCCTATAGTTGTGGGAAATTGACTTCCACATCTGAAATATCAGAAGTACACTTTCTGACTATTGCTTTCCACGATTTCTCAAAGTTCACAAGTAACGCCTCAGTGACCTCTCTTTACAAGTTTTCAAAACCCAATTTTTCATCTGGGCCAGGAAGTTTGACTTGGAGAGGACAAGAGGTGGCTAATCCCCTGAGACAAGGAAGGCATTTTCAGTGAAAAGAAGAGAAGAGGACAAAGCTCGTAATGATTGGCTTCCAGAAAGTGGTGGATGAAGTAATTTTAAGAAATTGGCAGTAGGAGTGGGATTAAGAATTTGAGGGTGAGGGGGCGAGGTTGAAATAGTCACTGGAGTAATGAAAAGCATGCTATTACGAGAGGTGAATCAGATTGCCAAAAGGAAATGGTGGAGTAAGGATGATTTTGTAGGTGATCCATTTAGATGGAACGATAACTTTCTCCACCAGCCGACTCACTCCCAGCCAAGGAACAGGAAAGAAGATAGAAGACGGGGTAGTCCAGGACTGAGAGCGTACCAGCTCAGTGGTAAATTTAGATGAGTTTAGGCCATTTGTGAGGGCAGCGTCAAAGGGGCTGAGGGGCTCCAGGCCCCAGGGAAAGGAAATCAGATGGAACAAAAGGAGGTATGGACCGGGAAAAATGGGATAGGGTATGTGACTGGCGGTCTGATGAGAGGTGAGTGGTTATGGTAGGAAAGGGAAGGTACCAAGTATGAGCCTTGGTGAATGGACGCACGGAGTACGGTGACAGTGCTGCCTGGGGAAGTGGTGCTGCATGCTGCTGAAGACAGAGCAGAGAGTGACGTCAGGAGGGCGGGAGCAGGCTCAGGTGGGGCATCCCCACACGGGTGAGCTCCAGTGCTGGTCAGAGCACCAGGCCCACACGTTAGGTGCCAGAGTCACTAGAGTTGAAGGAGAAAGTACCAGAACCGGAGGGTGTGCACTTCAAAGGCAGAGCAGGAGGACAGCGATAGGTTCGTGGTTTGGAGGCTGCAGCAGGGAATCAGGCAGAGTTTCCTGCATGGTCATAGAATGTGGTGGCGGTGGGAGATGTCCCCATAGGACAGGGAAAGCCACTTTGACTAAGGAGAAGGGCAAGGGAGAGAAAGGGGTTGAGAGCGAATGGAAATTCGCAATGATAAAGCTGGAACACTGGGGCTTGTGACAGTGAAATGGAGTCAGGCTTTCAGGAATGGGGCTGAGGCCGATTGGAGAGTGGCAGGACGTGGCAGGGGAGCTGGTGGATGGCTTTTCAAGGAGAGATCTGTGGGTAATATGAATGAGGGCACAAAGAGTTGAGAGGTCTGTGTGAAGGCCAGGAGTGGTCTTGTTGAAGCCTCAAACTGCCCTATGAAATGAGTATGATCTCCCTTTTATATATGCAGAAGCCTAGAGTCTATATGAACATAAACAGTGAGCACTCTGCAAGCAAGGCCTGCCTGGGTCCTTACTCATCTTCATGTCCACAGAAGGAGCTGCCCCTCAGAAGGAGTTCCTGAAGAGGACAGTTCATCCAGCACAATATCTGCACACTTTTCCAGGGCATGCAAAAAAGTGTGAGACCTTTAAAAACATGTAGTGACTTTCAAATTCAAATAGAAACCAGCACGACCTAATACATATTTAACTAATGTCTACAAATATAATACTAGTATGCCATCCTTATTTTTAGATTTAGCATTCATAAATATTTCATTCCATTTTAAACACGTAAATTAGCAATGTGCATTGACTGCTGCGAAATTGTAATCATCTGTAAACTGTTGAGTTCATCAAAGCCAAACAACATATGAATCATCCCTGAATTAAGGTTGAGCCCAGAGTCCTGAGTGTTCCTGGCAAGACTCCCAGTCTCACTGACTTAATCTCACCGGAGGCGACTGGGGCTAATCTCAGTTGTCCTTTATCAATCATTGCCAAAGGCCAGGACTAACTGCTAAAACCCCGAGGCCTTTATGGGCAACAAACCGACCCTGTCCCTATTCTTGCTTTATTTTTAATTTATTTTTTGCTTTCTTTATTTTTTAAATTTATTTCTTGCTTTATTTTTCTCCATAGCATTTATCACCATCTGCCCATCTATGTACTTTTTGTCTCTATTTGTTGAACTCAATCCCACATAGGTTCCATAAGAACAGAGATTTTGTTAACTCTATACCCTAATACCTAGAACAGTGCCTGGCTCATAGTAGACACTCAATAAATATTTGTTGAATGAATGAAATTTTCAAAAGCAAAATTTAGAAAAACTTCAAAATTTTATAGCAAATACAAATATATATTGAGTGGGTGATATGAATGCATTTTATTGCATTTAATCTGGAGTGGGATGGGGCTTCCAAAAAATGTAATGAGTTTGGGTTTTTTTTTTTTTTTTTTTTTTGCTGAGGAAGAGTCGCCTTGAGCTAACATCTGTTGCCAATCCTTCTCTTTCTGTTGAGGAAGATTGGCCCTGGGCTAACATCTGTGCCCATCTTCCTCTACTTTATATGGGACACCGCCACAGCTTGGCTTGACAAGTGGTGCATCAGTCCATGCCTGGGATCCAAACTCGTGAACCCCAGGTTGCTGAAGCGGAGCGTGCAAACTTAACTGCTATGCCACTGGGCCGGCCCCCCAATTTTCCTCTTTTTGCTTGAGGAAGATTTGCCCTGAGCTAACATCTGTGCCAGTCTTCCTCTGTTTTGTATGTGGGTCACTGCCACAGCATGGCCGCTGATGAATGGTATAGGTCCGCTCCCGGGAACCAAATTCGGACTGCTGAAGCGGAGCACGCCAAACTTAACCACTATGCCGTGGGGCCAGCCCCTTGGATGATTTTTAAATGGCCTTGCTCATGAAATAATGAATAAATGAATGAATGAAGCTACAAAGGACCTTAGAGATCAGCCAGAAGAGAGATGTGCCCTGATTTGATCATCCAGGGAGTGGCAGAGGTGGGACCAGAAACCAAGGTCCTGACTCCTAGGCCACTACTCTTTCTGCAGCACCCCCACACACAGTGGGTGGAAGATGTGGGTGGTGAGCATCTTAGCAGAGACAGGCTTACCATGAAACCAATGATGCATAAGTTGTAGAGTCACTTCACTTGCACAGACCCCTTCCAAGATCTATATCTAATTTTGCATCTGTTAGGTTATGTTCCTCTTCTTAAAGAGGGCCTCCTGCCAAATTGTATCAGCTTCAGGCTCCCCACAATTGGGATCCACGCAGTCTTGGGCACAGACAGAATGGCGTACCCTCACCCTCTACTCCGACACCATACACACATCCCTACATGGCTGATCTGCCTCCCAGAGCCACCAGGCCCCAAACTTGGAGAACTTGTGTCGTTTATCTCTTAACTCCCATGACATTTTGGTGGCAGAGGTCCTAAGTAAGTGAGGACGGTTGGCTATTTAAAGGCAGTTGGGAATGGAGACGATTAGTTTGCCAATGACTACATTTCCTTTTCCAACTGCACAAACATAAAAAGCACAGGGAGATAAACAGCAGGAATTTACTAAGCACCTCCTATGTCCCAGATATAGTGTTGTTTACTTCTTAAGACTCCTTTGCTGTTATGTACATTAAACAGATGAGAAAACCAAGACCCTGAGAAGTGAAGTGGCTTGTTCAGCGTCACACAGCGTAGGCCTTATCTCCATTCTGAGAAATGATCATCATTATCCCTCCCTTTCTCCCTCCCTATGAGGATAGGATCGAGCTTGCTTGTTTCTTTGTCAGCAAAACTTTGTCATCAAAACCTCTACATCCTCAAAATCTCCCAGAGTGGAACAACCTGCATTTCTTGCAGGTGAAGTTCTCCGCATTAAAATACTTTATAAGATATGACATTCCAGACATGAGGATCCTTTGTGTCTTGAGACTGTTGGGTGTCTGAGGTTACTGATTTAGAGGGAGGAAAAGTGATTATTCTTTCACTTTCAAAAGAAGAACATGGGAATTATTTTCTGTGTTTCTGAAGTTAGTTATAGGACTCCAGACATCTTCCTTCAAGGAAGGGGAGAGAAGATAGAGGTATAACATTTTTGCTTTTATACGGTCATCGGGCTTTTTGAAATCTTGACCTGATGGAGGGTGGGGAGAGCTGGAGCATTCACTCCCACCCGCCGTGAGTCCTTCTATCTTCAGCTGGTGAAAAGCTACGCTTAGATATCTGTATTGCATCTTCTGTGGCCTAAGTGAATTATTCCACTGTTGTGTCTACTTTTCCCAAGAAATATACCCCCATTCCCCAAGGGGCCTAGAGTTAATGATATTGGTACAGCTTAAATTTTGAAAACAATTGAGCTAGAGTGAGAGATCTTCAAACTTCTGAGCTCTAGGGTCTGTTAAGTTATGAGTCACAGACTCCCAAATTCATTTGAAATCCATTCTTTGCCCAGGAAATGTTTTCACGGCAGGTCTAACATTTTGGGGAACATTATTCTCAATCCAAATGGATTAGGCAAATGTTCACTAGACATCTAGCCCTTTCAGACTTTGCCTAAGGATTTGGGGAAGCAGATAACTTTTCCCGAAGACACTCCTGAAGTTGCTGGAGGTAGACACATCCGCAGCTGACGAGTGACCACATGACAAAGTGCCCTGAGAGCCCAGAAGAGGGGGCAGTTAACTGGCTTGGACCAGGGAAGTTTCCACAGAGAAGGCAACATATAATCTGGGTTTCAAAGGATCAGTCAGAACTTACCAGGTTGTGGAGGAGCATTCTGGCAAGGGTCTGCCATAGAACCAAGGCCATAGGGGTGGAAGGACATGCAGTTAAATAATGCACATGTCGAGTGCTTGGCACAACCTTGAGTACTCAGTGAGTGCCCGTAAATTCTTGTGGTTAGTAAAAGAACCTAAAGGAGGGTCTGAGAAGGCAGGATTGAGGGGATGTGACTGGAGATGAGAATAGCAAGGAAGGCTTGAGACAGACAGACAGAACTAAATGCCATGATAAGGTTTAGGCAGAGGAGGGGCATGGTCATAGTTATGTTCTATACTTCTTAAAATTGGTTTATTTCCTGAGTAGTTAATACTATTACATGGTTTGAAATAAAAATTATATTAAGAGATATACATTGAAAAGTCTTGTCCTCATGCCTGACTTCATCCATTTATTCTCCCACACCCTGCTGCCCTAGGTTACCATTTTTATTAGTTGTTTTTTTTTTTGGTGTCATTCTAATGTTTATCTATATCTATATCTATACCTGTATCTGTATCTACATCAACATCCCTATGTAGCTGTGTAGTTTTATTTTGGAGCAATTTCAACCTTACAGAAAAGTTGCAAGAATACTACAAAGAACTTCACCCAGAGCCCCCATTTACGTTTCACCTGTTCCCCTAATGATTCTAGCAAAGGATGCAATCCAGTCCAGGGTTACATGTCACACCTGCCATCACATCTCTCTGGTCTTCTTCAATCTGGAACAGGTCCTCAGGGTTTCCGTGAATTTCAGGCCCTGGATACTTTTTTTTAAGGATTATAGGCCAGTCTTTGTAGAAGTTCCTGCAATTTGGATTCGTGCAGTATTTCCTTGTGATTAGACCCAGATTATGCATATTTTTGGCAGGAATGTCATAGAAGTGGTGCTGTGTTCTTCTTATTGCACCTTGTTAGGTTTCACATGATGTTGATTTGTTCCATTCCTGCTGGTGTTAGTTTTAATCACTTAATTAAGATGGTGTCTGCCAGGTTTCTCCACTGTAAATTTACACACTTCCCACTTTGTACCATAAAAGTACTTGGCATGGTGATCCTTGAAACTATGTAATTTTTTCTATTTTGTATCCCACTTTCACCTACTAGTTTTAGCATCCATTGATTTTTTTTACCTGAACTAATTATTACAATGGTGGCCGTAAAGTGGTTTTTCTAATTTCATCATTCCTTCTATATTTATTAGTTGGATTTTATTATAAGGAAGAGCTTTCTTTTCTTCCTTGTATTTATCTGTTTGTTTACTTATATCAGTGTGGATTTCCTATTTTATCTAATGGATTAAAATCTATTAATATCATTTATTTTGATGCTTAAAGTATTTCAGATTTGACAAGCAGGAGTCCCTTCAAGCTAGCGTCTATGTCCTTTTGACATCTCCCCATCATTCTTGAGCATTTCCTTACTTTCTGGTACCAAAAAAAAAAAGTTGTAGGCTCATCTTGTACTTTCCCTGCTGCAGCCCTGGAATCAGTCATTTCTCCATCAACTCCAGGTTCCTGTTAGTAAAGAGTGGTATTTAAATGCCAAGATGGCAGGGCCAGGTGTGCTCATTTCTACTGGGATGTGCTGCTATCAGGCCTCTCAGTGGAGATACACCCATGTATCCCTTTGCATCTCTGTTTATTTTTATACCTACCTACCTACCTACGTACCTACCTACATACCTACCTACCTACCTTCTGTCTCTCTATCTGTTAAACCATGAATTCACACTGATACTTCCAATTCCAGTTCATACTACAGGATCCATTCTTGCTTTCCCCCTTTTCATATTTACACCTACTTTCTCTGTCAGTGAGAGACCTGACTCCCATTATCTTCAATTTATTTACTTACTTGCTCAATCTCATGCATGTCGTCAACCACTGGGCTCCCCTGCCACCTGCTCTAATGCCCTTTTCTGTGGCTCACCATTACTGGCCATCTCAGCCAGTACACACACACCCACACACACATGTATTTTTTAAGGAATTGACTCATGCAATTGTGAGGGTTGGCTGGCAAGTTAGCAGACGAGAAATCCAGGCAAGAGTTGACGTTGCAATTTTGAGTCAGAAAGCTGGAAACTCAGGCAGAAAACAGGACACCATTTGGAAAACGACTAGCCAGTGACTGACACATATGTATACACGAGTCTGCACTTTGATTTTTTTCACTAATATCTCCTGAAGACCTTTCTTATTAGTACATAAAAAGCTTCCTCCTTCCTTTTTTAAAAAACATCTGCAAAGTATTCTATTTTGTAGAGGCACCACAGTTTATTTAATCAGTCCCATTTAGAGAAGCACTTGGATTGATTGCAGTCTGTTGGAATGTTGAAATGAAGAACCTGTTTAGAGTTATTCTGTACATGTGCAGATAAATCTGTAAGATAAATTCTCAGGAGAGGGATTGCTGGCTTAAAGAGGGAAGTGCATTGTAATTTGGATAAATTTGCCAAATTGCCCCTTTTTTTTTTTTTTTTTAAAGATTTTATTTATTTTTTATTTTTTCCCCCCAAAGCCCCAGTGGACAGTTGTATGTCACAGCTGCACATCCTTCCAGTTGCTGTATGTGGGACTCGGCCTCAGGATGAACGGAGAAGTGGTGCCTCGATGCGCACCCGGGATCCGAACCCGGGCCACCAGCATCGCAGCGCGCGCACTTAACCACCAAGCCACAGGGCCGGCCCCAGCCAAATTGCCCCTTTTGAGAACATTTCTTTTATTAAGAGTTAAGTTGATCGTCATTTTATAGGCCATTTGTATTTCATTTTCTGTCTCTTTGTTCACATCCTTCTTGACTTCTAGGGTGGTAGGACTTCTGGTACCAGGGAGATTAGCTTTTTGTCTGTGATGTAAGTTGCAAATATTTTCTCCCAGTTTTCTATTTGCCTTTGGACTTTGCATAAAGTATATTTTCCATGCAGAAAATTTTCACTTTTATATAATTTATTAATTTTTTTCTTTTATGGCTTCTGGATTTTGAGTCATCATTAGAAAGCTTTCCTCATTGGAAGAGACTGGAGAATGGATCAGAGCAGGGCCAGACTGGGAGGCAGAGAAACCAGTTAGGATGTTGTTACAATTGCTCCACTGGGGATAGAGAGAAGAGTATATTTGCCACCAACTTGGTCACGTGTTGGGATAGATGATGGGCCAAGGGAAGAGATGAGAGTAAATGAGGTTTCTGGCCAGATGGTGTTGCTAAGAATGTAATAAGGTTTCCTATCGTTTCCAGAAGTTTGGGCTGATTTGGGGAGTAGGTGTTGGGAGTGGAGCAGAACCCTAGAATGGAATTTATTGGAAAGCTGTTTTACTTACCATTCACCTTATCGGATCTGGCCACTATGAACTTTTGTACCATTAAAAACCAGATTATGTCATAAAGTAAATAAGACAGGCTTATCTTGTTCCCAAAGGCAATGTAGAGCTCCCCCAAATCAGGAAGTCAAGAAGGACATTAAGGGGAAAAAGAAAAATACAAAAAAAGAAAAATGCAAATAGCCACTAAACATATAAAAAGAGGATCAACTTTACTTATAATAAAAGAAATGCAAATTTAAACTACACAGAGGTATCATTTCTCATCTATCTGACAGAAAAAAGCTAGAAATTTGACCACGTATTTTGATTCTGATAATTCCAGAAGACAGGGGGTAGAATTTACAAAAAGGCAGATCTTGTCTTGGCCTTTGAGTTAGATCTCTGGATCCCAGGAGACTTGGAATCAAGGATCCTAGGAACGTGGTGAACGAAGACAGGAACCTGCTCTCTCTCTGTCTCCTTTTTGTGGCCTGCAGGGTTTTTGGTCACTGTGTCTCTCTGTCAGCTCCATTTTTTCTCTCCTACCTTGCTAACTTATTCATTTATCAATAAATATTTGTTGAGCACCCACTGTATGCCAAGCACCATTTTATGTGTCTGAGATTCTTTAGTGACTAAGACTGAGGAAGATTCCTGCCTGGCCTCAAGGAGCTTCCGGTCTCAGCAATTCTCTCTTCTCTCTGTGTTTCTCCCTCATAAATGCTGTTTCTCCATAATGGCTGCTTCCTCAAACTTTGGTTTATCATGACCCCTCATGGCCCTGTGTCCTCATGATTCTCTCAACATCTTGATGGACATTTATGTTATCCTAATCTTTTACTGTTACAAGTAGTGCTGCATTGAATAGCCTTGATATATGTCTTTCAATACTTATGCCTTGTGTCTTTGGGATAGATTCCTAGAAGTGGGGTTGCCAGGTCAAAGGGTACGTCTAAATGTAAATAGACTTACATATAGAATTAATGGTAAGTCCATAGTAAGTAATAGACTATTACATGGTAGTCAAGTATCAAATATATGTTGGTAGATATTGCCAAGTTCCTCTTCAAAGAGGTTATATGGTTTTTGTGGCTTTTCATTCCTTTTCTATGACCCTCTCCTAACTTTTTGGACCTCTTCACTCTATCCTCCATGCATCCTGAACTAGTCTCCTTCAGAGTGGTCTTTTTGCCATAATTTCTTACCACACTCAAATCTCTTTTCCCTTTCTAATTATCCCTAAAATATAAAAGCAAAATGAAACTAACAAACATAACTGCGTTTTGAGTTGGAGGCTTAACCACACTGAGAGTAATTATTTTAAATTACCTAAAAACACAGTAATTTGACTGTGCACTGTTAGCAGGAAATACCTTAAGGATAAAAAGAACTCTAAAAGATCTTAAACTTTTTTCACCAATTATATTGTTTACAATAGTATTGGTTTTGTTATTCTGAAACTATTAAATATATAGTAAGGTAAAGTAAATAAAGAATACTCTTGATGTTGTTAGGAATCAAGATTTTTAGCTTAAGAGGAAAAAGATAAAAATATGAAATGAAAGAAATTAAGTAAAATTGTGTACTCCTCCTAAATTTGAATTGGAAATATTATAGATACTCAAAAGTATTTTCTCTTTGTTAAAAAAAAATGTAGCTATGCTTCCTCTTCCTCATCCTCTTCCACTTTCCTTTCTTTTCTTGAACAAGTCAGTGCTAAAGCCACTAGGTGCAGCTGAGGGGTAAAGTAGATGTCCGTGCTGGGGGTTTGGACAGGGGAGCCCAGTGGGTGCAGAGGGTGTCCCCGCGGAAGGGTGGGCTGCCAGTGTGGGGGTCAGAGCCAAGTGGCACCAGGGGAGTGCCTCTGTAGGAGCAGCCTGACGCTGGGTGTTGGGGCATGGGTGGGGTAAGGAGGGTGTCCGTGTGAACAGTCAGTGGCAGCAGCCTGGAGTAGGTATCAGTGCCCCAGTAGCGTGGGCAAAGAGATCCTCACAGGAATGGAAGTGGCAGCAGCTGTGGGAGATTGTGGTGGGATTGGCCAAAGGAGTAAATATATTATGGATAATGGGAGTGATTGGCTAACTGTTGGAAAAAGGTACCACAAATACAGAAAGGGAGAAAGCAGAATGGAGGCTCTGGCGTGGGATTGGAATTGAACTCATGGTCTCCTGTAAATAGATATGGAAATAGGAACAAATATAGATTGTGTGTGTGTGTGTGTGTGTGTGTGTGTGTGTATACATATTATCTCTCCTAGCTGTGTCCATTGAGAGAAGTCCTGAGAATGCAGATACCCCATAAAGCAATAAGCCCATGTAGTGTCCTGATCTTGGTTTCTAAATACCATTTTACACTAAAAGGAACTGGAGTTCTTTGGAGACATGGCTTATTCCACAGCTGTGATGGGCAGAGTACAAGAGGAGCCTAGAACATAATGGGCACAAGTCAGAGAGACACAAAATTAGTCTGAAGGGGCATCTACTGGCCATATCTGCCACAATTTGAGCATCAAAGTAAATAATAATTGCAATGGATTATAATCCATTGAATAAAACAGGAAACCTTGAGTCCATACTGATATAAATATATAAATGAATAAACTGAAAGTTTGACAAAGAATAGAATATTTAGAGTACCTCTCCACAAAATACTTATTAATTACAAAGGGGAAAAGAATTACTTTATAGTGAAGAAGACTGGCAGACACCACCTTAATCAAGTGATCAAAATGAACATCATTTGTAATCCATCAAATTGAATCATGTGTTACCTAATAAGATGCAATGATATCACTTGTGTGATATTTTGCCCTAGATGCACAACCTGAATCTAATCCTGAAGAAACATCAGACAAACACAAACTCTTGGACACTCCACAAAATGGCCTGCCCTATACCCTTCAAAAATATCAAGGGCATGAATTTCTACAAAAGAGAGAGAACAGTTCCAGACTGAAGGACTAAAGAAACGTGACAGCTAAATGCAATACGTCATTATGAACTGGATCTTTTGTTATAAAGGACATTGAGACCAGGACAAAACAACCTGATTTTGATGGTTGTACTGTGCTTATGGAGGAAAATGGTTTTGTTTATTGGAAACACAACTAAAGTATTCGGGGCTTATGGGACATTCCTGCCAGCAATTTACTCTCAAATGGTTTGGGGGGAAAGTTGTTTATACTTTACTTGCAACTTTTTCATAAGTTGGAAATTTTTTTTCAAAACTGAAAAAAAGATAGCATCAAAAATTTCCTAGCTCTATCCATTAAAGAGACTCAGAAACAGTGATCAGCCAGTAGCAACGAATGCCTGCTGTCCAGATTGTGAACTCTAAATACCATTTTCCGCCAAAAGGAGAGTTCCTTAAAGAGTGTTGGATTATAGGGCTAAGACAGGGCATATACAAGATAAGCTAAGAACATTTTATCGTTCCTGACAGCAAGGAAACTATCCAAGACTACCGAGGTTGGGTCAGAATAATTCAAGACTAACTTGAGGAGGCCAAAGATGGGACTACTTTGAGCGCAAATAAGAATAATAAATACAATAGGTTGAAACACATCAAAATTGTTAAAACCCATGAGTTCATAATAATAAAAAAATAATAAAAAGAACTCATAGGTCATCTTTAGATGATATAGTGGAGGAGCCAGCTTATTCTGAACACTGGGAAGCAAAAAAGGAAGGGAATCAAGAATTCAGTCTGCCTTTCCTATAGGAACTGTACTTCAAGGTAATCATTATTTGAGGAGAAAATGTTTCTGTAAAAATTCCAGCTGGTAAGTGAAGATGCAGTACTAGAATCACCATTCTGCCAAGTCCTTATGAGCTAATAGACCTAGATAATGATCATCCATGTCTATTAACATCACAAAAAGAGAGACCGGGGGGCCTCCCTGTGACCTAGTGGTTAAGTTCAGTGCTCTCTGCTTCTGCAGCCCGGGTTCAGTTCCAGGGCGCGAACCTACACCACTCGTCGGCGGCCATGCTGTGGTGGTGACCCACATATAAAGTAGATACAAAGCTCATACAAAGATGGGCACAGATGTTAGCTTAGGGCAAATCCTCAAGCAAAAAAAGGAAGATTGGCAACAGATGTTAGCTCAGGGCGAATCTTCCTCAGCAAAAAAAAACGAGAGAGACCACTAGACATTATGTACCTCCTAATGGTACAACATCACCTGTGAAGTATTCTTGCTCAAAATCACACCTCACATCTATACATCTAACTATCAATTTACAGGAAATATCTGGGACAGAGAAACATATTTTTAAAATGTGACCAGCATAATCCAGAATATGGGAAACTCTATAGGAAAAATGACCTGTTTCTTCAACAAATGAAGTTTACAAGGAAAAAGGAAAAAGAGGGAGCGGGATCCTATAGATTTAAAGAGACTTAAGAGATGTATCAACCAAATGCTATATGAACATTTGGGGGAAATTTGAACACTGACTGAATATTTGATGATAGTATGGATTTGCCTCAAAACAATCCATTTGTGGAGATGGGGAGTGGAATGGGCAATGATAACAAGTGAAAGAAGTGTGGCCCTTAGTTGATTTTTTTTTTTTTTAATTTGGGTAATCAGTACATGGGAGTTCATTACCCTCTACTTTTGTTATGCTTTAAATTTTCCATAATTAATACTACTAAGTGTCACTAAATGCGATGTGCCTATTGATTTCTGCCTAGGTGGTTCTGATTCTGGTTCCTCCCTTAACCTGCCTCTCACCACTTCCAAGGGGAGCGGGAGATCCTCTGTCATGTTAATAGTGTTGCCTTCCACAGAAAACCCTTCTCCCTCCACCCAATGATAAAGGATCAGGAGTAAGAGAAGAGGTGGATGGGGCAGGTAGTGTAGGGTTTTGGAGTTAGAGCCTCTAATAACAGACGTGCTTGTGAGGCTCAAATATCTGAGATAATATACATGAAAGAGCCTGTATATAGAAAATGATATGCAAATGTAAGGCGAGATTGTTTTTATTTTCACTTCCTTCTCCTGAAGAGGATTTTTCTTGGCCCCAAGCTGTAAGAATATAGGAAAAAGGAGTATAGGGGAAATATTCAAGCCTAAGAGAAGTCTCTCTTTGATTTTCTGCAATCACATGCCACTTAATTTGCTAACCAGGAGATCCTGACATCTATGTCCCAGGGCAGAGCTGCGTGGGCCAGCCCATCAGCCACCTGCAGGGAGGGAGATCTGGAGGGAGGGAAAGAAGGAGGGACAGGGGATGGGATCTTGCCAAGTAATGAAGTATATGAATCAGAGTTGGCAGGAACCAGACATCAGCGCTAGGTTGGCCAATGCAAATGACATAGCTAGATTTTCTGGCTCCAGGCCTGGGCCACCATCCCACGCCTTTGGGCACAGGAGGGCATTTTGGGAAGCCAAGCAGCTGGCCGCCTGGCAAAGGAGCTCCACTGCTCATCTGGGTCTGGGGGAGTCCAAGGGTGGGCAGGTGAGTCTGAGCTGGCTTCCATGGGACCTGAAGCACCCCCCAAACCCATCCCCCGGCCCCAGCACTGAATCTCAACACTAGCCAAAGAGATGCATGGTGGAGGCTTCCTGGACCCAGTAGGGTACATCAAAGAGAAAACCAGGGTAGCATGGAAGCCCAGGGAGGTGCAGAAGCCACAGCACTGTGGGCAGGAGGCTGGGGCCTTATCCAGTCCTGCCTCTTCCTAGCCTGGTCACTTACTCCTCCTCCCTGGGTCCGAGTTACCCCAGGTCTTGAGTACCGCCCAGAAACCTTTTCTTGTAAAATCTCCTCAGGTGATTCTAATGATCACACAGGTTAGAAACCATGCATTCAACCAGATGATCACTAAATCTTCTGACTGGTTTTTGGAGTCTGTTCCTGCCTAATCCTTTGCCTTTCTCTGAATTGTGTTCACTTAAATAAACAAATACATGGGAAGTACTCATTCAAGGAGGGAAGGAAGGAAAACCGACAGTTCTTCAGGAGACATTCTGTGCTGTGTACTTGACTAGCTTCATCTCTTTGCCCCCTGCCCAGAGGACAGTCATAGACTGGATGTACTTTCAGCAACTTGCCTTTTTCCCTTTTCCTGACTCTGAAATGCAAGTGCTACCCTGCTGGGGATCTCCTCACGCTCTAAGGGGGGAAAACGGGAATGGGAACTCATGTTTCTTTTTTGCTATTTTATTTACATTTAATCTTTTAAACTAAAAAATTGTATAAAAGGAATCTCCACATGTGTTTTTTAAAGTCTGTAATGAAAAATAGCAATCATCTGTTTTACTTCTCTCCATATTCCAAAACTGTCCCCGCAGTCATCACCCAGACAACCACTTTCACCCACTTCTTTTGGTAGTTATCTCTATAATATAAAAATAATATGCTTATACTGCCTTTTTTTTGATATGTCATTTTTAGACATTGTATATTTATTGACTTGTCTGGTATGATAGTATATGAGGTATTAGCTCTCTTATTACCTCTCCCACCTGTTGTCTTCCCATCCTCTCAATATAGTTGAATCACTATCTTTTATTTTCTATTAGTAATCAGGGTATGCGTCATTAAGACTTTATAAATATTGTTTGTGGCAGAGTCAAGCAGCACCGTATGATTGCACTCTTTCCTGTATAGTTTTTTGTTTTACCTGAAGTTATTAATTGCTCTTCTTTTTACTTGCATAATTTCCCATACTTCTTTTCAGAAGCTCCATCATATAATCTACCATATCATTTATGTTATCAAGTCTATGTTTTTTCTGGAGAGCTCTTTTTCAGAGCCCTCCATTTTTCTCCAGTCTGGACAGGTCACTCCCTAGGTCTATGCTAGAGTGTCCTCTGAGAATTCTCTTCACCATTCCACTAAGTTGCAACCCTATTTCCTGGAATCTATGACTTTTTCTGAGTTTACTTTTTAGTTTTGCTGGAACCCATTCTCCCACAGTTTCCTAAGACAGCGTTGATGGGAACTAAATTTGTTGAATCTTTGCATGTTTGGAAAATATTTCTCTTTTGCTCTCATATGTTGCTGATAGATTAACTGGGTACAGAAATGTAGACTGAAAATAATTTTCTGTCATAATTTTAAGATAAATTTGCTCAGGAGAAGTCTAATACCATTCTTATTCCTTTGTGTGTAAGTTTTGTCTTTGTTCTGTCTCTGGAAGCTTTTAAGTTCTTTGCTTTAGGCTTGGCGTCCTGGAATTTTAGGATCAAACTCTAATTAGGTTTAGGTTTTTAAAAATTCTTTTAAAATTCTGGGCCTTTGGCAGGTTCTTTTAATCCAGCGACGTGTACTCTTTAGTTCTGAGGAGATTTCCTATATTATTTATTTGATAAATTTTTCTTTACCGTTTTCTCTCTCTCTCTCTCTGTAATTTCTGTTAGTCAGTTGTTGAACCTCTTGGATTGATCCCCTAATTTTCTTATCTTTTCTCTCTCTCTTCTTATTTCTCTGTTCTAGTTTCTGATAAATGTCTTCAATCTTATCTTCTAAGCCTTCTATTGAATGTTTTATTTTATTTATTAATTTCCAAGAACACTTTCTTGTTAAATGATTCTTCCTTTTTCATCGCACCTTGTTCTTGTTTCATGGCCTCATATTTCTATGAACATAGGAGGTTGATTGACTGTTCATGTTTAAGAATGAGAAACTACAAAAGTTGGTTGGAAGCTCTGTGTTGCTTTTCACTTTAGAGTGACTGGAATGAGACTTTGCCATTTCTTTGGAAGACTCTCCTCCCCCTGAATATTAGTATCTGGAAGTTTTTTCCTTGGGAACTATTCAGTTTTTCTTAAGAATCCTGTTTTCCTACCTGGGGAAAAGATGCCCATCAGCAGGTAGAACAAGAGGAAGGGGTTAGAGGCCTGCCTGCTCTGTAGTCAGACTTTCAATTGATACCTCTTTTTCAACCCTGAATCTCACCCTCACTATTTGCTGCCTGGAGCCCCCAAGTCCATAACCATTTCTGTTCTCTTTCTCCTAAGAATAAACCCTGTTTCCTGCCTCAGGAGTAAGTAGCTGGCTGCTAGCATTCTGAAGGTAGATAGGTTTCCAACCTCTGTCCTCATTTTCCTCCCATGCCCCACCCCACCTATCTCCCTACCTGGTGTCTTCATGTTCTGAGCCTCTCCAGGGGTCTATGGCATGGATTGGCTCTTTTCTCATAGATACCATTGTTAACTAGCACATTTCTCCTCCTCAGTGCTAAAATAGTTACTACTACTCCCATCACCGAAGCCTCCCCTTCTCCTGCAACATCCATTCAGTCTCCAAGTCCATTGATTCTTCCTTTCAATCATGTCTCACATTTACCTGCTTTCCCCTTCTCTGCCTTCACTTCACTTCACAGTCAGACCCCTGTTGTCTCTTGCCTGGTTCACTCCAACTTCCTTCTAACAGTCTCTTCACCCTCTTGTGTATTTCTCTTCCTGGGTCAATTCTGCACCCTGTAGCGAATACAAATCTGATCATCTCTTTCCCTGCTGAAACCCTCCATTAAAGTGTAGACTTAGGATAAAATCTAAACTTGAGCATGGATGGTCAGCCTCCACTGCCCTCTTCAGCCTCTCCTCTCCCTGATCTCCTTCCCACCACACATGCTTCATCTCCAGCCATGCTCTCTCTTACCACCAAGCCTATGCACATGTTGCTTTTTGCTTTCCTTTTTCTTGTGAAGCACTCCTACCTGTCCTGTGAGCCTCAGCTTAGATGTCATCTCGTCGGGAAAGATTTTACTGGCCCCAAGAATAGAATATGCTCCATATACATCCCTAGGGTAGCACTGCTTGTCCTCACTAAGCTACAAGCCCCTCTAGAGCAGGAACAATAGTTTGATTACTATTGCATCCGAGTGCCTAGCACATAGTAGACACTCAATAAATACTTGTTGAATAAATGATTGGATTTCCATGTTCAGATGCAGAAAGTGAGGTTTGGAGAGGCCTAGCAAATTTTTCAAGGTCACCCAGATGGGATCTGTACCAAGGTCCCTGTGGCTCCAAAGTCTAGATAGAAGCCGCTGTTTGATGATGCGTGCTTCATCTTTCGAGCTATACTTGCTTTCCTAGGCCTTGGCTTCTGGCTTATAGATGTTGACCTTGGCCCAGCGGTGACTGAATTTTTAGGGCCCTCTGGGGTGGCTTTACCGTCAGCATTGATCTCCAGCTGCTCCTGCCTGGGTCTGCCAAGGTCCTGCAGCAGGGTCGTGCCAGCCAAGTGTCTGTAATAAATGACACTGGCCCCAGAGGGAGGCAATGGGGGTCATCCCCCGTTCCATACCAGGCTCCGTGAGCCTGCCCCTCTTCTCCCCCTCCCCTCCTCACCCTCCTCAGCACTCATTTTCCCTGCCCCTGGCACCAAGAGAAACTCAGACTGTGAGGAATTTTATGGGGGATGCAGGGTGGGAAGTGTGAGGAAGGCAGCTTGTTGGTGCCCTCACTAATGGCTCCCTTAATGAGGTGTGAGTTCTGTTTTGGCCAAATTCAGAGGATGCTGTCCTCTGGGGAGAAGTTGGGGCTGAAAGTGCAGATTATTTTGCAGCTTTTGAAGCAAACATCCACTCAGAAAATGTGACGTCACCAAGGATAGTTTGATTACCCTGTGGGCTGCTGGCAGCAAAGACACCCCTCTCCCATCCCCAGCTCATCCTCCCTCAGGAGAGAAAGAAGAGCCCTCATTTAAAAGCAGGAATGATGCTTCTGAAGGGAGTTGTCTCAGTGTCTTCTGGGTGTGTGTGTGTGTGTGTGTGTGTGTGTGTGTGTGTGTGTGTGAAGAGGGAGAGAGAAAAGCGAGTCCCAGAAACCTGAGATATGAAACAAACCCCATGGGGGGGCTCTGTAAATGCTCTTATTAACTGTCTCTGCAGCTGAAACCACAGCTAGTCCGGGAAGTTTCCCTCTAGTCCAGCCCCGTCCAGGGTCTTTAACATTGACCCTAAGGAAAGCGGAGGGGGTGCTGACTGGCATTTCTTCTGCTGTCCCTAACACCGTACACTGCGAGGCCGACCCGGGGCCCCAGGACTCTGTGAGGAGAACACTGCCGTTACCTCCGTGTCCACGCTGCTCTTTCTCCGTTCCCTCCTTCGCTCCTTTTCTTCTTGCTTCGATTCCTTCCTCGTTTCAGCTGTTCCTCTTTCTCCTTTTTCCTTCTGCTTCTCCTCTCCTTCACACCTTAAGCTAATAGTATCTGACTTTTATTTGTCCATTATTAGATGCCAGCCTCTCATTTTGCTAAACACCTTATGTGTAATGTCTCATTTAATAAAATTTCTTTTTTTCCTTTAAATGCTTTACACAAGTAATCCTTGCTCATTGTAAAAAAAACATTAGAAAGTCCAGGTGAGCAAAAACCAAACAAAAAACCACAACAACAACAAATTAAATAATCACATGGTTGACATTTTGGTGTATGTTCTCCCAGATTTCTCTTTTTTTTTTTTTTGTGAGGAAGATCAGCCCTGAGGTAACATCCATGCTAAGCCTCCTCTTTTTTGCTGAGGAAGACTGGCTCTGAGCTAACATCCATTGCCAATCCTCCTCCTTTTTTTTTCCCCAAAGCCCCAGTAGATAGTTGTATGTCATAGTTGCACATCCTTTTAGTTGCTGTATGTGGGACGCGGCCTCAGCATGGCTGGAGAAGCGGTGCGTTGGTGTGCGCCCAGGATCCGAACCCGGGCCCCAGTAGCGGAGCGCACGCACTTAACCGCTAAGCCACAGGGCCGGCCCTCTCCCAGATTTCTTTGTAAGAATAAACCCTTCAGAATCTACTAGGAGATTCTTTAGCAGTCAGGCGTCCTGGATTGGTAGTTGAGGCTCCACCTTGAGCAAATCGCAGCCCCTCCCCGTCCTGTCTGGAGTTCAGTTTCCCCAGGCTGCACCTGCATGGCAGGAACAGGCCTGGCCGTGACCGTGGTAACCACCCCCAGGGTGAGAGACCAGATTTTTCTCTCAAGGAAGCCCCAGCCTGTTGCCTTTTGCCACCATTTCGAGAATCAGACCTGGATTCTCTGCCCAGCCACACACCCTCTCAGATCCCCTTGGGCCTCTCCCTGACTGCTCAGCTTTCACTTTTTCTGCCAACGCACTGGAAACTGCAACGTGCTCCTGTTTTCCCTCCACCTGCACTAACAAACACAGAGTGCTGCCCCCAGCACTATTTCCCACATCCTCAACGTCCTCTGCCAGGCACAGGTGCTGACGACAGCGTGTGGAGGGTTCCTGGGCCTGGCTCCTTTCTCCACCGAGGTACCAGGCCTGGCGGTGCGCACTGGAGGCTCCTCTCCTGTGTGGCTCAGGGCTGTTTTTTCCCCTGGAGCATCATGGCCAAGTTTTTGTGGCCCTGCGTTGAGGGACTCTGGGCCAGGGCTGTGGGTGTGGGCAGCTTTTGGTTCCGTGTGGGTTCTCAACAGGAAGGGCTTTCATGTGGGTGCCAGCTGGACTCCTGGGCCCCGCTCCGGCCCTGGCAGGGCCTGAGGAGGGAGAGCTGCAAGGGTGAAAAACACTGTCTGTTTGGGAGCTGGTTGGGGAGAAGGAAAGACAAGAGGGAGGGAGGACGGGCAGGTCAAATTGTTTGTCCAGGCTGAGAAGAGGGACCATCATGGCCCTATGGAAATGAGACAGTACAGCCTTTTCCACCCAAGAAGAGGCCTTGGCAGAGACCCAAGGAAGAAAAGCCTGTTGGGTGGGGATGAAAAACAGAGTTTCTCCAGCCTGCCTTTGCTCCCTGCCTCTCCCCAGGCTCACTGAGCCTAATCAGGTCAGGCATCCGGCTCCCGCTCCCTCACTGCCAGACACAGTGGCATTGTTTAAATCCCCAGCCTCCCCCATAGCCTCTCCCCACTGAGAACCGAGTTCTGACAAAGAGGCCCTGAGGGATGGGCCTGAGAGGACAGAGGCCCAAGGTCTGGGGAGGCAGGGCCACTCCCTCTGTCACTCTCTCCTCCCTCCCGCTGGTTATTTTTCTACCCAGGACCTCAAGAGGAAAACAAGCTAGCCTCTGGAAAGCCTGAAGCCTGTTTTTGTTTACAAAAGGGCACTTTCTGAGCAAGCTGCTCTCTGAAAGGCAGGCAGCGCTGGGACTGCAGAGCCCGTTTGGGAGGAGTGGGGAGAAAGGAAACCGGGGGCCACTCGGGGTCAGATGACTTCACTGGAGTGGGGAAATGGCAGGCCGGCAGTGGGGAGGGGAACTTCCTGGAGATGGGGCTCTGGAAGAGGTTCACGGCTCCATAAAACTTAAATAGGGCTTGTTTATCTGCCTTCCAGAACACCCAACAGCGTGGTAGAGAGGCCAGAGTCATGGACAGGACACAGTAAACTTGGCATCTGAGCCTGGATCTGCCACTGCTGCTGGCTTTACCTCTCTCTGGGCCTCAGTTTGTATGAGGGCACCAAAGTATAAGAACCTTGAGATCCTTCCTAACCCGTATATTCTAGGCCTTCAGCAAACACTTACTGAGCACACACCATGCGCCTGATATCATGCTAAACCAAGGTCCCAGATAAGTGACCCGTAGCCCCAGTTTACTAGGGACTCTCCCTAATACTGAAAACCTGGACGGTTGGTCACGCCAGCCCCAGACCTCATGCAGCTCATGATCTGGAAACAATGACAGACATGTAGTAGCATGTGATGAGTGGTCTAATAGAGGGTGTACAAAGACATGGGACTCAGTGGAGGCAGAGACTAGCTCTTGGTAGGGGAGCTGGGAAGTTTCACCATGGTGACACCTGTGGGGACCTATGGGTGGATTTTTTTTTTAAATCAACTGTATTGAGGTATAATTTATATACAATACAATGTACACACTTCAGTGTGCACTTTGATGAATTTTCACAAGCATATATATCCATGTGACTGTGACACCAATCAGAATTTACATCACCCCAGAAACTTCCCTAGTGCTCCTCTGTGGTCAATCCCATCCAAACCATCCCATCCCAGGTAACCACTTACCTGATTTCTGTAGCTATAGATTAGTTTCACCTGTTCTAGAACTTCATATAAATGGAATCATACAGTCTGTGTTCTTTAATGTCTGACTTCCTTTGCTCAGCCTAATGTTTTTGAGATTCACCAAAGATGTTGTGTGTATCAGTAGTTTGTTCCTTTTTTTTTCTCCAGAGTATGGCTATACCACAATTTGTTTATCCGTTTATCTGTTGATGAACATTTGAGTTGTTTCCAGTTTTTTTTTTTTTTTGCTATTATGAATAATGCTGTTATGAATATTAATACAAGTCTTTGTGCCTCTTGGGTAAATACCTAGAAGTGAAATTGTTGGATCATTTGTTAAGTGTATGTTCAAATTTATAGGAAATTGCTTAACTTTTCCAAAGTAGTTATACCATTTTACAATCACGCTATCAGTGTATGAGAGTTCCAGTTGCTCCACATCCTCACCAACACTTGGTAATTGTCAGTTTTTAAAATTTTAACCATTCTAGTGATATCTCATTGTAGTTTAATTTGCATTTCCCTGGTGATTAATGAAGTTGAACACTTTTCATGTACTTACGTGTCATTCATATATCTTCTTTTGCAAAATGTCTGTTGAAGTCCTTTACCCATTTTTAAATTGGGCTGTATGTCTTTTTTTAATTGAATTGTAAGAGTTCTTTATATGTCCTGAATGCAAGTTCTTTGTCTAATATATGTATTGCAAATATTTTCTCCCAGTCTGTGGTTTGCCTTTTTATTTTCTTAAAGGTGTATTTTGAAGAACAGAAGGTTTTAATTTTTTTAATTTTATTTATTTTTTTTCCCCCAAAGCCCCAGTAGATAGTTGTATGTCATAGTTGCACATCCTTCTAGTTACTGTATGTGGGACGCGGCCTCAGCATGGCCGGAGAAGTGGTGCATGGGTGCGTTCCCGGGATCTGAACCTGGGCCGCCAGCAGCAGAGCACGCGCACTTAACTGCTAAGCCACGGGGCCAGCCCCCAGAAGGTTTTAATTTTGATAAAGTTCAATTTATCAAGACTTTTCTTTTATAGCTTGTGACTTTTGTATACTAAGAAATCTTTACCTATGATAAGGTCATGGAAATGATCTCTTATGTTTCCTTCTAGAAGTTATATATATTTAGTTCTTACATTTAGGTCTGTGGTCCATATCAGATAAACTTTTGTGTATGGTGTGAAGTAATGTCAGGTTAATTTTTTTTCCATATGGAAAACAAATTTGGTTTTTTTGAAACAAAAAAACAAATTTTGTTTTTTTGTTGAAAAGACATTTCTTTCCTTATTGAAATTCTTTGGTGCCTTTGAGGAAAATCAATTGGTAGTACATGTATGGGTCTATTTCTGCATTCTCTGTTTGGCTCAATTGATCTATGTGTTTATCTTTACACCATTATCACATTGTCTTGATTACTGTTACTTTGGAGTCAGTCTTGAAATCAAGTATTATAAGCCTTCCAACTTAACTCTTCTTCAAAATTCTGTTGGCTTTTTCTAGGTCCTTTGCATTTTCATATACATTTTTAGGATCAGTTTGTCAATTTTCAAAAAAAAAAATCTGGGATTGTGTTGGGAATGTGTAGACTCTATAGATGAATACAGGGAGAATGGACATCTTAATAGCGAGTCTTCTTATAAATGAACATGATATATATTTCCATTTGTAAAGCTATTTAAAAATTTCTCTTAGCAGTGTTTTGTAGTTTTCAATATAGAGGTCATGTACATCGTTCATAAATTTGTTTCTAGGTATTTTATGTTTTTATGTTATTGCTAGATGATTTTTTAAATTAATTGTCCAATTATTTTGCTCCTAGTATATAGAAATGCAGTGGGTTTTAGTATATTGGCCTTCTATATTGACATTGATAAACTCACTTATTAATAATAATTGTTTTCTTGTAGGTTCCTAAGGATATTCTACATAAACACCCATGCTGTCTACAAATAAAGACAGCTTTACATTTTTTTCCCCAATATTTATTTCTTTATTTGCCTATTTCACTGGGGAGGACCTCCTGTAAAATATTGAATAGAAGAGTGACAGATGAGGTCCTTGCCTAGTTCCTAATTTCAGAGAAAGCGTTTAGTCTTTCACCACTAAATATACTATTAGCTGTAGGTTTCTTTAATAGATACCCTTTACCAAGTTGAGGAAGTTCCTTTCCGTTTATAATTTGCTGGGAGTTACTTTTTAAAATCATGAAAGGGTGTTGAATTTTGTCAAATTATTTCTCTGCATCTATTGAAATGGTTATATAATTTTCCTCCTTTGTTCTGTTAATGTGATAAATTACATTGATTGGTTTTTAAATGTTAAAACAATTTTATTCCTGGGATAAACTCCACTTGGTCATGGTGCATCATCTTTTTTTATCTGTTGTTGGATTTAATTTGTTAATATTGTTCATTGTACTTGTTAATAATTTATTAATATTATTAATTGTACTTGTTAAGAATTTCTTGAGAGTTATTTGTCTGTAATTTTCTTTATTGTAATGCCCTTGTCTGGTTTGCTATCTAGATTTACTCTGGCTGTCTTAGTCCATTTGGGTTGCTGTAACAAGATACTAGAGACTGAGTGGTTTAGAAACAACAGAAACTTAGAAACAACAGAAACTTATTTCTCCCAGTTCTGGAGTCTAGGGAGTCCAAGACCAAGGCACCAGCAGATTCAGTGTCTGGTGAGGCCTGCTTTCTGTTTCATAGACAGTCTTCTTTTCACTGTGTCCTCACTCAGTGGAAGGGGCAAGGGATCTCTCTGGGGTCTCTTTTGTAAGGTCACTAATCCCATTCGTGAGGGCTCTTCTCTCATGACCTAGTCACTTCCCAATAGCCCCGCCTCCTAATACCATTACCTTGGAGTTTAGGATTTCAACATATAAATTTTGGGGAGACAGAATTATTCAGCTCATAACACTGGCCCCATAAAATGAGTTGAGAAGATTCCCTTCCTCCTCTATTTTCTGAAAAAGTTTGCATAAGAATGATATCTTCCTTAAATATTTCATAGAATTTACCTATGCAACCATCAGAGACTAGTGTTGACTTTGTGAACTTCACTTTTCTTTAAAAATTCAATTTCTGTAACACATATAGGAATATACAGATTTTTTAAAATTTCTTCTTGAGTTAGTTATTGTAAGTTGTGCTAGTCAAGGAGTATATGCATTTCATCTAAGTAATCAAATTGCATTGGCATAAAATTGTTCATAATATTCCCTTATTATGCTTTTAATGTCTGTATGATCTATGGTGATAGCCCTTTTTCATTCATGATATTGGAATTTATATTTTTTTGTGTTTATTTTTAATCTTTCTAGGGGCTTATCAATTTTATTAATTTTTCAAAATAATCAATTTTTGGCTTTGTTAACTTTCTCTATTGTTTATATGGCTTCTGTTTCCTTGATTTCTGTTCTTACTTTTATTATTTTTTTTTTCTTCTACTTACTTTGGGTTTAATTTGCTCTTCTATGTCTAGTTTCTTAAGGATGAGTTTAACCTTTTTTCTTACCTAAAATAGACATTTAAGGCTATAAATCTCCCTCTAAATACTGCTTTAGCTGAATCCTACACATTTATATATGTTGCATTTTTATTATCATTTATTCTAAATATTTCCTATTATCCCTTATGATGTCCTTTTGACCCAGGTGTTATTTAGTAGCATGAAATTTAATTTATAAATATTTGGGAATTTTCTAGATATCTTATTTTCATTGATTTCTAATTTAATTTCATTGTATTCAGAGAACATATTACATAAGATTTCCATCTATTAAAATCTAATGAAGGGCTGGCTCAGTGGCATAAAGGTTAGGTTCACGCACTCTGCTTCAGAAGCTCAGGGTTTGCGGGTTCAGATCCTGGACATGGACCTCCACACTGCTCATCAAGCCATACTGTGGTGGCATCCCACATACAAAAACAATAGAGGAAGATTGACACAAATGTTAGCTCAGGGACAATCTTCCTCAAGCAAAAGAGGAAAATTAGCAATAGATGTTAGCTCAGGGCCAATCTTTCTCACTAAAAAAAAGAAAAATTTAATGAAGCTTAATTTATGACCCAAGATATGTTCTATTTTGTTGGCCGATATTTCCTTGAAAGGAAGGTTTACTATGCTGTTATTTGGCATAGTGTTCTATAGTTACCAATTAGTTCAAGTTGTTTCAAGTTCAAGTTGTGTACTTACTGATTTATTTTTTTGGTCTACTTATTTTATCAATTACTGAAAGAGGAATGTGTCAAAATACTCAACTATGATTGTGAGTTTCCCTATTTCTTTCTTTGGTTCTGTTATTTTTGCTTCATGAATTTTGAAGCTCTGTTATTAAGTTTATACATATGTAACATTGTTATGTCTTCCTGGTGAATTATCTCTTTTATCATTCTGACACATCCCTCTTTATCTCTTATAATGTCTTGAAGTCTGCTTTGTCTGTTATTAATATAGCCGTGCCAGCTTTCTCATGCATACTGTTGGCATGGTACAGCTTTTGCCATCCTATTACTTTCAATCGATCTTTATATTTAAAGTATATCTTATGTAGACAGCATCTAGTTGGGTCTTTTTAAAAAATCTAGCCTGGAGCTAGCCCTGATGGCCTAGTGATTAAAGTTCAGTGCTCACTACTTTAGTGGCCCGGTTCGCTTCCTGGTTGCAGAACCACACCACCCGTCTGTCAGTTGCCATGCTGTGGTGATGGCTCACATAGAAGAACTAGAACAACTTACTAGTTGTAAGTTGTTTCCAAAGATCCATGTACTGGATCTTTGGAAAGGGGAAAAAAAAGAGGAAGATTGGCAACAGATGTTAGCTCAGAGTGAATCTTACCCTGCAAAAAAACCCAAAAAAACCTAGCCTGACAATCTCTACATTTTAATTAGAGTGTTTAGTCCTTCAACATTTAATGTAAGTATTGACATGGTAGGGTATAAATCTACCTCATATTTGTTTTCCATTTGTTCCTTCTGTTTTCTGTTCTTCTCTTATTACTTACCCACCTTCTCATGGTTAAATAAATAATTTTTAACGTTCCATTTTATTTTTTTCTATTGGCTGCTTAGCTATTTATCTTATATTTTAGTGCTTGCTCTAGGGTTAATAATATGCACTTTAACTTACAAAAGTCTATTTAGAGTCAATATCGTACCCCTTAACACTTTATAATTCACAGTTTCCACTTCACATTTCCTATTTCGCTCTTCACACCTGACACTCCCACTTCACATATCCTACTTCACTAATGTAATGACCTTGCAACAACACAATTTCGTTTACACACTTCCCTTTGTCCAACCTGCTATTGTTATATTTTCTTAATACATTATAAATGCCTTACAATCTTATTATTTTCTCTAGTCAGTTGTCTTTTAAGAAAATTCAGAAAAGATAAAAGTCCTATAAATTTTAATATTTTTGGCCATTCATTTACCATTTCTGCTGCTCTTCATTCCTTCCTATAGATCTAGGTTTCTATCTTATATTTCCTCTTAGCATAAAATATATCCTTTAGCAATTCTTATAATGCAGATATGTTGACTGTGATTCTGTGAGCTTTCATTTTTCTGAAAATATCTTTGTTTTTCTCTAGTTTTTGAAGTATATTTTCAATGGATATAAAATTCTATGTTGACAATATTTTCTTTTAGAACTTTAAAGATTTCATTCCATTGTTTCTTGTCTCTATTGCTTCTGATTAGAAGTCAGTGATATTTCATATTATTGTTCCTCTGTATGTAATGTGTCTTTTATTCTCTGGCTCTTTTCAAGATTTTCTGTTTACCTTTGGTTTTTAGCAGTTTGACTAGTAAGTGCATAGGTGTAGTTTGCTTTGTATTTATCCTCAATTTTTCTTATGGCTTTCCAATTTCATGTATGTTGAACTATTTGATATTTTCCCATATGCCCCTAAGGTTCTGTCCATTGTTCTGCAGTATTTTTCTTCTCTTTATTCTTCAGTTTGGATAATTTCTATTGATTTGTTTTCCAGTTTACTGACTTTTTCTTTTTCCATTGTCAGTGTGCTTTCAGTTCCTCTCAATGAATATTTTATTTCAGTTATTGTAATTTTTAGTTTTAAAATTTTCATTTTTTTTTCTTTTTCTTTTTTTTTTTGTCAGGGAGAGCAGCCCTGAGCTAACATCTGTGCTAATCCTCCTCTTTTTTCTGAGGAAGACTGGCTCTGAGCTAACATCTATTGCCAATCCTCCTCCTTTTTTTCTTCCCCAAAGCCCCAGTAGATAGCTGTATGTCATAGTTGCACATCCTTCTGGTTGCTGTATGTGGGACTCGGCCTCAGCATGTCCGGAGAAGCGGTGCGTCGGTGCACACCTGGGATCCGAACCCGGGCCACCAGTAGCGGAGTGCATGCACTTAACCGCTAAGCCACCGGGTCGGCCCTAAAATTTTCATTTTTTTAAATAGCTTCTACTTCTCTGTTGAGATTGCCTATTTTGTCACTCATTATGAACATATTTTCCTTTAGTTCTTTGAACATAGTTATCGTATTTTTAGTGTTTGTCTGCTAACATTTGGGTAACCTCTGTGTCAGTTTCTATTGCCTATTTTTTTCTTGGCAATGGTCACATTTTTCTGGTTTTGTTCTGTTTTTCGGGGGGAGGCACATTTAGTAATTTTTTATTCTTTATTGGACATTGTCAGTGACACATTTTAGAGACTATGGAATCTCTTGTTTTCCTCAGAAGAGTGTTGAGAGAGTTGATTTTTGTTCTAGCAAACAGTTCAATCACTGGTTGATCCTCTTGAATTTGTCTTGACTTAATTTTATGCTGTGTTATGGCAAATCTATAAAAAGCCCAAGTTATTTTCCAAGTGCTCTGACTTCATGGGACTCAACCTTCAAACTCTGTCTCTTAGACATTTTTTCAGAGCTTGACTTTAGTTTTTTCAGATGGGTCTATGATAGGCCTTACTCTAGGATGTAGTCCTTGCTCCTAAAGCACAGCTTTTCTGATGTCTCAGCCTGATGCCTAAGATGTTAACAAGGCGTTAATGACCCTCTCCACTCTGGCTGGTATGGATTTCCAATATCTTCAGGACTTCTTGACCTCTTATATCTCTGTTCCATTCTCAGGCCTATATCAGTCTCAGGGATAATCTTGTGTAGTCTTGACCTGTGCATATACAGCCCTCATCCAAGCCCTCATGGGTGACCCAAAGACAATTTTTGGGCCCCTTATATGCACGTCTCTCTTATTCATTGCACTGTTCTGCAGATTCCAGTTGTTCCAGCTGCTCCAAACTCTGAACCCTGACTCTTCAGCTCAGCAAGACTGTTATTCTTAGATTAGACTTTAATCCTCTGGCCTCAGTTACAGAATTGTCCCCGGGATGATCATGGTGTTCACCTTGTGGGTTTTCTTTCTCTCGGGGATTGTAGTCTTGCATTGACTATTATCCACTGTCTGAAAACAGTTGTGTCATTTATTTTGTCCAGTTTTATGGTTGTCTATGGTGGGAGGGCTGATCTGGGACCAGTTACTCTGTTATATCCAGAAGTGGAAGTCACCCAGTGGATCTGGAATAGGGAAGTCTCAAAATCCCTTCAGTCTGTATCCTATGGTAAGGTATCGAGGGAGACCACTTAGAAGACCCTTGACCTACTCTGAGGAGGATGGGTTATTTTACCCAACTCTACCACATTTTCCACTCCTTTTACATTCCTTCCTTTTTCTGTATCCTTTTTTCCAGTTATAGTCCTGCCCTCTGGTGATTTGATCCTGCTGGGACTGGGGATGACAAACAGATGTGTTTAACTCCTTTGGCTCAGAGTTCCCTCCTTGCAGTTCCTAGATAGGTACAAATCTCGCTCTTTTATGGCTAGCTTCCATTCTTCCTTCATGTCTTCTATTATCCTGGATCGGTCAAGTTCACAAATTAGATCGTGAGTAATCTATACTTACCAAACTATCATGGAGGTAAGCTCATTATTGATCAGAGCTCCATTTACTTTTTATTCCCACACATTCCCTCACCTTCTCCTGAGCTGTTCGTTTCCTCAACTACCTGCTCATTCCTTTCATCTTCTATACATGCTTTTCTTCTCTCTATTTTTTTAGGAGGGTTTTTTTCCTTAATGAGAGTACATTCTTTAATAGGACTATATGTGAATAAGAATTCCATACAAAGAGAATATGTACCTTAACACAAGAAAGCAAGAAAGGAATTTTTTATGTTACACAGGACATTCAGTTGGTTCAATCATGATGGGTTACCCTTCCAAGCAAATACTTATTTTTTATATTTATTATAAATGTTGCAGTCAGTTCAGTACATGCCAACAATCATACAGTTTTAACATTTAGTAGTGTGAAGCACACTTCACTGTTTCCAAAGGGATATGTGATGTGGTCTTTGTTTCAGAGGAGCAGAGGTGATTGAATTACTGTCTTCTCTTTAATGTTTCAACTAACCATTCCATTGCCTCATCAAGGCCAGTGCCTTTGGTTGCTGAAGTTTTGAATGTCTGCCATTTTCGGTCCTTCAAGGCAGGTAACCCAAGTGAATTTGCCATCTCTGAAGGAGTCATGGCCTATTCCATGTCCTGCTTATTTGAAAACACCACTAAAATGGCTTTTCTCAGCTCCTCTTCCTCCAACACGGCAACTAACTCTGATTTGGAAATGTCAGTTCGGTCTTGGTCACACCTGTCTACTACATAAATGACTGCATCTGTGTTTGAATAATAACATCTCCAGTCTTGTCTGTCCTCCTAAATCCCAGACTTTGAATTTAAATTTCTTATATGTTACTATCTCAACATTAAATCCAATGGTAGGAATAGTAGTAACGACTTCTCCAACCTGTAATCTGTACAAAATTGTTTTCCCTGCTCCATCTAATCCCAAAATTAAAATCCTCATTTCCTGGGTTCCAAACAGCCTGGAAAAAGTACTTGAGAAAAAGCTACCCATGATGAAATGCCTGTTTGCCCCCGTCTATCGTCAAAGACAGGCCCCGGCCTCGGCAGCAACTCCTATTCGAGGTTCCGCGCCACCATCTCTGCTCACCTTGGCTCCGGCTGCAAGGCCTCCTCTCTCTATTTTTTTTCCTATTTTTTAAAAAGTTCTTGTCTTTTGGGTCATATGAATATGTATATATCTTTCAGTAAATCGATTTATATGTATATATACACATATAAGTTGATTTACATATATATGATTTACATATATATATACACACACCTGATGCGGAATGTTCCTGCATATGTTAGTGAGAGTGTGTGTAGCATAGTTTCTGTGGAACAAAGTTGGCAAAGTGAGGTTGGAGACCATCCAGTGAGAGAGAACTATATTTACTAAGCATTATGTCTGAGTCAAGGCACAAAAATACACCCTTTACATACAAATATCATTTAATCCTCATTACTACTCTGTGAAGTAAGGATTCTTACACTTATTTTTCAGAAGGGAATCTAGGGATCAATGAGGTAAAGCAACTTGCCCAAGACACAGCTGGTTAACAACAGAGCAAGGACTCAAACCACCATCTCTCTGGCTCAATTCTGGACTCTTTCCACTACACACAATATTCTCTTCTGAGAAAGACATCTGTTAAGAAATGTAATCAGAAGTCATGTAGTTCCTTGACTCGTGAGGTTGGAATGAAGGGAAAAAGATATCTGGGGAAGTAGACCCATGATCCAGCATTGCCTTGATAGAAATTGTCAAACTTAGGGGTCCTCTCCCACCTGGAATCTGAGTGATCTGGGAGGGTTTGTAATCAGGCACAGAAGAATGAGAAGGGTGGGAGAACGCCAAGGGGATCAGAGATTTAAGTAATTGAAATCTCAGAAAGGGAATCCCAGGACTCATAAGGAAATGGGCCCAAGATTTAGGAGGAGAAGGGATTGAGGATGAGGACAGGAGGAGGAATAGAAACCTCAAGTGACAAAGGGTCATTCGGCACTGAAACTTACAGGAATCCACAGGGTGCAGGATTAATGAAGCGACCAACAGGCTTCCCAGAAGCTAGTCACATGAGGAGAGACAGGAACTGGGTGAGTGCAATCAGCCTTCCCTAGTCTCAGCAGGGAGGTGACAACATCATTTATAATAAGGTTGAAACCAGTGGTCTAGTTGGAAATGTTAGCATGTTATGAAAGTATAGTGAAATGAAGCATGCTGTCATAACAAGTGCAAGAAGAAAGGAAGGAGTCAGAGAGTTTGAAAAAGAAAAAAGTAAAGAGAAGTAAGACTCTCTCAGAGATTCTCTCTCTGGTCAAGGGAGAGAGACTGAGCTGGGGAATTCAAAACCGTGGTCCCCAGAAAGCTGTACTCTCTGAAGAGTACTGATGATGTGCTAATCTATCCCCAGTCTGGATTAAATGTAAACACTCCTTGCTTTGGAGAAGCTGCCTGACTTCTTTACTTTTTTATATTTTAAAATAAAAGCAATTGCTTAACGCATTCACAAAATTCAAAAGGTACAATAGAACGTACAGGGAAACGTAGTTCTCCCTCCACTGTCACCACTTCCCCAGTTCTCCTTTCCAGAGGCAACTCCTATTATCAGGCTGTCACGGATCCTTCCAAAGATATTTGCAGCATTTAAAAACAGCTGTGTAGGGCTGGCCCGGTGGCGTAGCAGTTAAGTTCGTGTGCTCTGCTTTGGCGGCCCGGGGTTCGCGGGTTTGGATCCTGGGCGAGGACTGACGTACTACTTGTCAAGCCATGCTGTGGCGGCGTCCCGTATAAAGTAGAGGAAGATGGGCACAGATGTTAGCCCAGGGCCAGTCTTCCTCAGCAGAAAGAGAAGGATTGACAACAGATGTTAGCACAGGGCTAATCTTCCTCACCAAAAAAACAAATAAAAAATAAAAACAGCTATGTATATGTTTATATTTTTCACACAAATGATAGCATACTGTAATGCTCTTTTGCACTTTGCTTTTTGTAAATTTCAACCTTTTAAACATATTTTAGAATTATTCCTTATCAATACATAGAAAACTGCCTTATTACTTAACAGCCATATAATTTTCCCTCTTACAGATGTATCATAATTTAACTAGCCTATTAATAGGAATTCAGGTTAATTTCCTATCTTTTGCTGTTACGTACTGGGCACTAAACCTCCTTGAACATATATCATTTTGTGTGTGTGTGTGAGACAGAGAAGGAGACAGAAAGAGAGAACACAGAAGTGGAGTTGCAGAGTCAAAGGAGATGTGCATTTTAAGATATGGAGAGTGCGGGTCTTCCTTCTTTAAATGCATGCTGGCTGCTCATTTGTGAATTGGTGGAGCTGGCCTGTAAACTCTCTGACTGATGGGAGGAAACCGATCAGAGATACCATTATGTGTGCTCTTTATTAGCATCACACTGGGTCCCTTGGTTTGGTTTGGAACCGCCACAGAATAATCACACTTTTGATCAGCGGCTGCTGTTTCACTTCCTTGTTCCTCGTTCCATCCGTTGCATCCTCAGCCTGGCTTAAAGCCCTTTCAAACTCTTAGCTTTCCAGATTCTGAGGAAACAAAAGCTGTTCCCACTGTCCCCCCAAGTCAACCCCTTGGTTGGAACTGGGGGTTCTGTAGACCCCTGAACCCAGAGAGTGACTCCTCTGGACACTTCCAGAACTGGCTTATCAAATTTCTCCCTCAGGACCCTTTTGGGCTGCCTGGACACAGTCCTTTTAGGCCCTGCTTCTGATTTTCAGGCCTTTTCTGATTGACTGGTTCGGTCACTAATGTTTTCGGAGTGTTTCCTATGAAATTCCAGGTTCTGAGGAGGTGCTTTGGGGGCAGCTAAGGGAAGAGATCCTCTTTAACCACAGAGTTCCCCACCCTCCCCTCCTTGAAAAAATTGTAAACGATATCCTACATTCAGAAAAGTACAAAAACATATAGGTACAGTTTAAAAATAATCATAATGCAGGGCCAGACTGGTAGTGTAGTGGTTAAGTTCACGTGCTCTGCTTCGTGGGCCTGGGGTTCATAGTTTCAGATCCCGGCGCAGACCAAAGCACCACTTGTCAAGCCATGCTGTGGCGGCATCCCATATAAAGTGGAGGAAGATGGGCACAGATGTTAGCCCAGAGCCAATCTTACTCAGCAAAAGGAGGAGGATTGGTAACAGATGTTAGCTCAGGGATAATCTTCCTCACACACACACACACAATCATAAAGCCAATACCCATGTCACCTACACCAGTTCAAGAAATAGAATATTGCCAGCACTCTAGAAGCCCCCTTTGTGGCCCTCTCTAATCTATTTTAGATGTTGAAATTCAGGCAAGATTTCTCCTCCTAAGCAAGCCTGAAAAACACTGAGTTAATGTCCTTCCTGAATGCCCCCTAGCCATTTTCACAGCATCTGCTCATACCTGTTGCTCTCTTCTCCCCAGGTCTATGAAGCTCTGAAACTTTGCTCTCTCCCAACCCCTGCCTCCCACCCCACCACCCAGCTGGGTTAGGAAGAAGCATTAATGGGTGAAAAACTTAACAAATAAAATGTATAGGTCAGGGAGAAGTAGTTTTTTATGGTAAATCTTCCCTTTGCCTTTTCTTTTTTTTGAAAGTCTTTTTGGGTTTGTTTGTTGTTGTTGTTGTTTTTTGGCCACTATGAAGGACTTTGGCGGTTCTTTCCCTTTATCTTGTGTCCATTCTATCCCTCCTTCCCTTTTTCCCCATCATAAGTCGTCACTGATAGTCAGTCATGAGTACAACAAAACATTCCCTCCTGTAGATGGAAATAATTTCAGAGTACGAACCATACATGGTACCAATTACAAACACAGTAATAACTGCTCCCAGAGTCCAGTTCTGTCCATCAATTTTAGTTAGAATACCTAAAGCACAGGAGGCATCCAATAAATATTTTTGAATGAATGAAAATTTCTTGGACCAGTTACTATTGTCCAGCCCTGTCCTGGCTCAGAGTTTTGTTCTACCTTGTTCCTCAAGAAGCCCACCAGATTCCTCGTTGTTCCTGGCTTCTCTTTGCTGTCTAAGTTGAGTATCCACCGGTCCTCTTGACCCCAGACTTGGCAGAATGGTCTGATTTCTCACTCTTTGCTTCCTGGGTCCACTCAGGAAGTAGAATCCACACCAGTTATTCAAACATAGAGAAGGTGTTGACTGGTATGAAGTTGTCCATTAGAGAAAAGGCAAGGAGGGAACGCTGAGTTATCATGGAGGTAGCAACTACGGGAAACAGTGACCACCCCCAGGGCTGGTGGAACAAAGGGACGAGATTGAATTATTAAGATTCAGAAACTTGGAGGAAGGGCCCATGAAGCTGAAACTCAGACATCTGAGGAGGGGGCTCAGCTCAGCTGCTGCTGGTGTCTCTGAACTCGGAGAAGGCGATCCAGCCCTCTGAGAAGGGGGCACCAGCCAACTGGTGCTGGCGTCTTTAATAGGGGAGGGAGTGAAGCAATAAGGCTGCTTCTTTGTTGGACAAACTTTGAACTGGATTCAGTTGCTGTTAACAGATGAAGAAGAGAGGTTGGGGTGATGCTCACAAGAACCAAAAGCCCATAAGAAGCAGACAGGAAGGAGTGGTTCCCTCTTCTCCTCCAGCCTTACAACCTCCATCTGGTGCCCGCTCTGGGCAGAGTGTAATAGAGAGCCAGGTGGGTAAGAGAAATGAGGCTGGTGGAGTCCTGGCATCATAAAGCAAGTATAGAGCAGAGTGCAGAGTTTGGGACTAAGAGACAGTAGCTTAATAACTAATCCAGTCAGACAGGAAACCCAGGACTGGCTCCCCTGAGAACCACTAGCCTAGGGCTGTATTTAGTCCACTTCAGCTCACATGGATTGAGCACTCAATTCTGGAGGAGCAGAGAGGAACATATGAAACACAGTGCCTGCCGTGAACGACTTACATTCTAGTGGGAGAGCACATATGTATACTTATTATTATAGTGAGAACAGTGAGTGTGAAATGCTCCCTATCTGTAACTCACCCAGCCCCGTACTACTAATTTCTTCCCTTACTTTCAAAGGGATGATCAGGGAAGGCCCCCTGAGGAGATGACTTTTGAGTAGAGTTCTGAAGGATGAGAAGGAGTCAGCTGTATGAAGGTCATGGGGAAGAGAGTTCCAGGCAGTGAAATCCACAAGTGTTCATATTCTGAGACTGGATCCTGCCTGGCCTGTTTGAGGAAGATTAAGGTCACTATGTCTGGCGAGTGAGTGAGGGGCAGAGGGACAGGCTAGAGAAATCAGCAGGGTGCAGAGCAGGCAGAGCCTCATGAGCCTTGTTAAAAGAGTTTGGATTTTTTCTAAGTATGATGGGAAACTATTGGAAGGGTTTTAAGCATGGAATAGATGAGATCTGATTTATGCTGAAACAAAATGAAAAACTCTGGTTGCTCTAAGGAGAACAACAAGAAGAATGGAAACAGAAAGACCAGAGTGTGCCAGGAAGTGTGCTGTGGCCCTTCACATGTAGTATCTCATTTAAATCTCTCAACAACCCTGTGGAGGGCTATTATTATCCTTACTTTATAGGTGAGGAAAGTGAGGCTCGTAAAGTCGCACAGCTTGTTGGAGCTGAGATTCAAATCCAGACGCTTAGGCACGTGCTTTTTCCATGACCCCGCCAGGCTGCAGCCTTGTTCTTCTGCTTCCTGTTCAGTAGGGAAGAGAAGGTGCCAAAGAAAGTCTGCTCAGAGTTATTGTGGAGGAGGTGGGCCATGGGAGGAGGGTAAGAATCCTCTGATTGGTGGGCATGTAATCATGCAGAAGCCAGGTTGTTAAGTTCATGGTAAAAGGTGAATGGCAAAATGAAGGACGTTGACTAAATTAGCACATCATTGTAGGAAATAAGAAGCAAAAAATATCTCAGACACCATTTATTACCATATGTCAGCCCCTTATGCCTTTTACCATTTGTTTGTTTTTCTTACTTTATTGAAATTCATAGGATCTCCAGTTCAATGTTGAATATAACTGATGATAACAGCAAACACCCTTGTCTTGTTCTTGATCCTAAAGAGAATGCATATTCTCTCTCTCTCTCAAGGGTATTTTATTAATTAATGTCCCGGGAGATTGAGAGAGGAGACTGGTTGGAGGGGAGGAAGTGTGGCGATATTCAGGGACTGTAATATTGTCAGCAGGCTCTGAGTCTCTGCTTTCTTATGGTGGCTTCTTTCTTAGGCAGCGTATTCTCTCATTTTTAGGCAAATGGCCACAGCCACTCCAGGCTTTCAGTCTTCTGACCTAGCTACACCATAACGAGAAAGTGTCTCTTTTCTAATATTTGCAGGAAAAGTCTGGGGGCTGATGCTCTTTGCCTAATGGTCCCACCTGTGTAACATGCCCATTCCTGTAATCAGTGTGGCCAGGCAATGTGGTGTTCTCACTGGTCAGACCTGAGTCATTGGTCCACTCTTGGGGGATGTGGATGGTGAAGTCAACCCCATCTGAACCACATGATGTGATTAAAGGTGTTTATCCGAAGGAAAATAGGGGTGTTGCTACCTGAAGAAGAGGGAGTGGATGCTCAGTAAACTAACACGACAGCTATCTGCTGGAGGGAGCGTGTGAGCTGGGTTTCAGGATAGGCAGGACTTCAGCTGCAGAGACAAGCAGGAAGAGAATTCTGGGAGAAAGAAATGGGCCAAGCATAAGCCAAAGAGGTGGGCTGGAGACAGTGTGACTAGCAGCCAAGTCTCCCTGGGAGACCCCATGCTGGTGAAGGAGAAGGGCCTCTTGCCCTCTTTGTTTGCTCATTTTTAAATATTCGTTGTTATTATCATCATCAACATTATTATTTGTCTTTTAAGTTTTTATTATAGAAGATTTCCAACATATACAAAGATAAAGAGACTAGATAACAAACCCTCACATACCCATCACCCAGTTTTATGATTATCAATGTTTTGCCAATCTTGTTCTATTTATCTGATCCCGTGGAGTATTTTAAAGGAAAATCCAGACATCAAATCATTTAACCCCTAAATGTTTTAGGTACGTGTCTTAAAAAAACATAATCACAATACATTATCACACAATAATTTCTTAATATGGTCTAATAACAAATCTGTGTTAAAATTTCTAGGATTTTCTCAAAAATGTCTTTATAAGTTGGTTTGTTTGAATTAAAATCCAAAGTTCACAATCACACTTGGTTGATATGTCTCTTAAGTCTCTCTCTTCAGTAAACATTTACTTGAAGATTAATTTTAACTCTCTTTTAATCCATAACATTCCCTCTTCTCTTTACTTTTCCCATGCCGTTCATTTGTTGAAGAAACTGAGTCATTCTGAGTTTGGCCAACAATTCACGATCATGAAGATGATGTGAACTTCTTTCTCTCTTTGGAGCTGCTGTGTGTAAACTAGAAGATAGATCTAGAGGCTTGGTTACAACTAGAGTCAATTTTCTTTTCTTCTCTTTCTTTTTTTTGGCAAGTCTACTTACTAGGTGGTGCTGTGTACTTTCTGTTGCATCATATCATGAGGTATGTAATGTCTGGTTCTCTTAAAGGGAATAATTTCAATTTTTCACTTTTATGGAAGATATTTGCTGTGGACTTTTTTGGTAGTTATTATATTTTAGGTTTAAAAGTTCCCTTTTATTCCTAGTTTGATAAGATTTCTTTAAAGTCATGAATGGATGCTTAATTTACTAAATGCTTTCTCTGCATGTATTTATCTATTTTCTTTTCTGGTTTTGGTAACAGATTTTCTATCCTCATAAAATAAGTTGGGAATGCTCTCTGTTTTCTCTATTCTCTGGCAGAATTTGTGTTGGATTGGAATTGTGTCTTCTTTGAATGCTTTGGCAGAATTTGCCTGTAAGTCTTTCGCAGGGACCTGGCGTTTTCTTGGTGGGAATATTTTAAACAACCAATTCAGTTTCCTTAATGGTTTCAGAATAGTCAAGTTTTCTACTTCCTGAGTCAGTTTTGGTGAGTTGCATTTTCCTATGAATTTATTTGTTCCATCTAAGTTTCCAAATTTATTGACATCAGATATTCATAGTATTTCCTCTTAATGTCATCTTTTTCATTCCTAATACTCTTTATTTATACCTTCTTTCATTTTTCTTGATCAGTATTTCCTAGGTTTTATCAATTTTATTAGTCTTTTAGAAGAACCAACTTTTGGCTTTGTTGATCCTCTCTATATCTGAGTTCTGGTGCACTTCAAACTTTTTAAGTTGGACACTTAGCTCGTTAATTTTAGCTTTTCTTCTTTATCTAATATAAATATTTAAGGCTATTAATTTTCTCTCCAAGTACTGCCTTGGCTACATTCCTCAACTCTGAGATTTATAATCTTTTCATTATAAAATACCTTAAAAATATTTTTTATATCTATTTCAAACTAGTTTTTATTATAGTTTCTTTTTTGACTCACGAGTTTTTAGAAGTGAATTTCTATTTTTTAATGATTTTTAAAAAATTGAGTGGTAATTTACATTGAGTGAAATGCACAAGTCATGTGTATAGTTTGATGAGTTTTACCAAATGCATGCCTCTGTATAAATCACACATCGAGCAATATATAGACCGTTTGCACGACAACAGAAACTTGCCTTATGCTCTTTCCGTCAGTCCCTGCTCTGCCCCTGCACAGCCTGAGGTAGCGACTGTTCTGTCTTCAGCGTCCTAGTGTAGCTTCGCCTCTTCTAAAATTTGATATAAAGGGAATCATACTGTATGTGCTCTTTTGTGGCTAGCTTTTCTTCAATATGGTGTTTTTTAGTGTTTTCTATGATGTTGGTTATATTTTTTGTTGTTGTTCTCTCTCTTCCTCTTCTTCTTCGTCCCTCCCCCCAACTCATTCTTCTTTTGAGCGGTTCATATTGCATTACATGAACATACCACAATTTATTTATCCATTCCCCTGTTGATGGATATTTGGGCTGTTTTCAGTTTTTGGCAATTAGGATGAAAGCTGCTATGAATGTTTTGTACGTCTTTTTGTGGAATATGTTTTTATTTCTCTTGGGTAAATACCTAGGAATGGAAGTGCTGAGTCATAGGGTAGATGCGTGTTTACCTTTATAAGAAACTGCCTAACAGTTTTCCAAAGAGGTTCTACCGTTTTACACTCCCACAGGAGCATCCTCACTAACACTGGACATTTTAAGTCTTTAAACTTTAGTTATTCTTGTGACTAAAATGTGGTATCCTAGTTGTTTTTATAAATCAATTTCATTGATGTATAATTTACGTACAATAAAATGTACACATTTTAAGTATATAATTTGGTGAGTTTTGACAAATGTATACACCTGTATTACCACAATCCCTAATCAAGATATAGAACATTTCCATCACCTCAGAAAATTCCCTCATGCCCCCTTACAGTCAGTTACACCCCACTTCTGCCCCAGGTAACCACTAGTCTTATTTCTACCACTTCTGATTTGTTTTGCCTGGTCTAGAATTTTGCATAAATGGAATCACACACTATGTACTCTTTTTTTCATGACTTTTTTCACTCAGCATAATTATTTTAAGATTCATCCGTATTTTTGTGTCTAACATTAACATTTTCCTTGTTATTGCTGAGTGGTATTTCATTGTGTGGATGTACCACAACTTGTTTATTCATTGTCCTGATGATGGACATTTGGTTTGCTTTTACTTTTGACTATTGTGAATAAATATTCTATGAATATTCCTTGTACAAGTGTTTTTTGGATATATGTTTTTATTTCTCTTGGATAAATTCCTAGGAGTGGGATGGGTGAACCATATGATAGATGTGTTTAACTTTTTAAGAAACTACCAAACTGTTTTCTCAAGTGGTTGTATCATTTTACATTCCTACCAGCAGTGTATGAGAGTTTCAGTTGCTTCAGATCCTCACTCGAGATCACTCAGCCAACACTCAGCACGGTCAGTCTTTTTAATTTTAGCTATTCTAATAGGCGTGTAGTGTATCTCGTTGTGGTTTTCATTTGTATTTCCCTGATCACTAATGATGTTGACCGTCTTTTCATGTACTGATGTCTTTTGTGAAGTGTCTGTTCAAGCATTTCACCACCCACTTTTATGGGTTGTTTATCGTCTTACTACTGAGTTACAAGAGATATTTACATATTCTATTTATAAATTATTTGTCAAATATTTTCTCCCAATGTGTAACATGCCTTATCATTTACTTAGCTGAATCTCTTAATGTGAAGATTTTAATTTTGTGAAATTTAGTTTATAATTTTTTCTTTTATAGTTAATGATTTTCTTGTTTTAGCTGAGAAATCTTTGCCACCCCAAGATCATGAAGGTATTTTCCTGTGTTTTATTCTAGAAGCTCTATAATTTTAGCTTTTATATGTAGGTCTTGATCCATCTCAGATTACTTTCAATGTATAGTATGAAGTAAGGGTCAAGATAAATTTTTCCCATATGGATACCCAATTGTTCCAGCACCAATTTTGAAGAATCTTTCTTTTTCTCATTGATTTCTTTTGATGGCTTTGTAAAGAATCAATTGACCATTTAATATTGAGCTCATTTCTGACTCTTTTCTGTTCCATTTGTCTATCTGTCTATCTTTGTGCCAATACCATACTATCTTGATTACTATATCTTTACAGTAACCACTGAAATCAGGCAATGTAAGTCCTCCAAATTGGTTCTTATTTTCCAAGAATTTTTTTCTTTTCTTTTTTGCTATTCTATGTCATTTATATTTCCATATACATTTTAGCATCACCTTCTCAATTTCTACAAAAAAACTGTGCAGGAACTTTGTTTGGGATTGCATTGACTGTAGATCAATTTGGGGAGATTGTACAACATTGAGTCTTCCAATATGTGAATATGTGTATCTCTCCATTTATTGTGGTTTTTAAAAATTTCTCTCAGCAACATTTTATATATTATTTTATTGAGGTCACAATAGTTTATAACATTGTGAAATTTCAGGTGTACATTATAATTTATTAGTCACCATATATAACGTTTTATATTTTTATAAGTAGAGATTTTGCACAAATTTTGTTAAAGTTATTCCCAAGTATTTTATGTTCTTTGATGCTATTTTACGTGATATTTCTTGAATTTCATTTTTCAATTTTTTGTAGCTAGTGTATAGAGATACAGCTGATTTTTATATATTGATCTTATATCCTGTGACCTTGATAAGTTTGTTTTTTAGCAAAAGTAAAGTTTTTTTTGTAGATTCCTTAGGAATTTCTATGTATATAATTGTTTTGTTTGTAAATAGAGACAATTTTACTTCTTTTCCAATCTTTCTATTTCCTTTGCTTGCCTTATTCCACTGGCAAGGACCTCTAGTACAATGTTGAAGGCAAGTGATGAGTCATTTATTCCTGATTTTAGAGAGAAAGCATTTGGTCTTTCACCTTTAAGTGTGATGTTAATTGAAGGGTTTCCGTAAGACAGCTTTATCAAAGTTTAAAATTTTTTTTGATTCCTAGTATGCTGAAGGTTTTAGTTATAAAATGTTGTTGAATATTGACAATTGTTTTTTTGCATCTGTTGAGATCATCAAATGTTTTTCTCCTTTATTCTGTATTTATGATGAACTATATTAATTGACTTTCAAAATGTTAAACTAACTTAGCATTACTGTGATAAACCCCCACTTAGTCATGATGAATTAATCTTCTTTATGTATGGCTAGATTTGATTTGCTAATACTGCTAATTCAATTTGTTAAGAATTTTTGCATTTATATTCATGAAGATTATTGGTCTATGATTTTATCTTCTTGTACTTTAGTCCTCCTTCTCTTTTGGATGAGTTTCTGTAAGATTGATATTTATTCTGACAATGCTTGAAATAAATCACTAAGGAAACCTTCTGGGCCTGGAGTTTTCTTTAGGGAAAAGTTTTTAATTATGAATCTAATTTTTAAAATATATTTGGGCTGTGGAGATTTTCAATTATTTTGTATTAGTTTCTGTAATTTTTGTCTTTCAAGGAATTTTTTCATTTCATTTAGGTTGTTGAATTTGGTGGTGTACGTTGTTCACAATATTCTTTTCTTATCCTTCACTGTCTGTAGGATCCATAGTGATACCCCATCTTTCATTCCTAATGTTGTTAATTTATTGCTTCTCCCTTTGTTTTCCTTCATCAATTTACCTAGGGGTTTGTCAATTCTATTTATATTTTCAAAGAACTAACTTTTAGCCATGTTGATTTTCCTTATTGTTTGTTTCATATTTTGTAGATTATTTTGGTTTTAATCTTTATGGTTTTCTTCCTTCAACTTATTCTGTTTTTAAATTTCTTTTCTTTTTCTAGTTTCTTAAGGTAGAAATATAAATCAATGGTTTAAAAATTTTTCTTCTTGGGGCCGGCCCCATGGCGTAGTGGTTAAGTGCGTGCACTCCGCTGCTGGCGGCCCAGGTTCGGATCCCAGGTGTGCACTAACGCACCGCTTATCAGGCCATGTTGTGGTGGCGTCTCATATAAAAAGTGGAGGAAGATGGGCATGGATGTTAGCCCAGGGCCAGTGTTCCTCAGCAAAAAGAGGAGGATTGGCATGGATGTTAGCTCAGGGCTGATCTTCCTCACACACACACACAAAATAAATAAATAAATAAATAATAAAAAAATAAAAAATTTTCTTCTTTTCTTACATTGTCATTTAAAGCTCTGAATTTCCTTCTAAGCACTGCTTTGTCTGTATCCAACAAATTTTGGTATATTGTATTTACAATGTCAGTTCAAAATATTTTCTAATTTCCCTTGTGATTTTTTTCTCTGACCCATGGTTATTTAGAAGTGTGGGGTTTTTTTATTTCTAAGAACTTGTGGATTTTATATGTATCTTTCTGTTATTGACTTTTTTTGTGTCTAACATCTGCCAATGTTGTGTCTAACATCTGCCCTGTGCTAACATCTGCCAATCCTCCTCTTTTTGCTAAGGAAGACTGGCCCTGGGCTAACATCCATGCCCATCTTCCTCCACTTTTATATGGGATGCCTCCACAGCACGGCTTGCCAAGCAGTGCATCCGTTTGCGCCCGGGATCCAAACCGGCGAACCCTGGGCTGCTGCAGCGGAGCATGCGCACTTAACCGCTTGCACCATCGGGCTGGCCCCCTGTTATTGACTTGTAATTTAATTACATTGTGGAGGGAGAATGTTGTCTGTATAATTTCAATCTTTTGAAATTTATAGCCCAGTGTATGGTCTATTTTGGTGAATCTTCCATGTTTTCTCTTGAAAATAATGTATGTTCTGAAGTTGTTGACTCTAGCATTCTGTAAATGTCAGTTATGTCAAGTAGATTGACCTAATTAAGATCTTTTCTAACCTTATTGACTTTTTGTCTACTTGTTCTATCATTTACTGAGAAAGTAATGTTAAACCTCCACTTACAGTTGAATATTTGTCTGTTTCTCCCTTTAATTCTGTCAGTTATTGCTTCAGATTTTTTGAAACTCTGTTACTAGGTGTTTATGCATTTAGTATTTTTATATCTTCTTGAGGAATTCATGAAACATGAAAAAATGTGTCTCTTTATCTTTGGTAATTGTCTTTGTCTTGGAGTCTGCTCCAAGATATTTTATATAGCCATTCAACCTTTCTTATGATTAGAATTTGTTGGGTATATTGATTCCACTTTTTAAAAAATTTACTTATCTTTTTTTATATTTAAAGCATGTTTTCTTTCAAACTGTGTATCAAGTCTTACTTTTTTATCTAGTCTGACATTCTTTGCCTTTTAATTGGAGTGTTTAATTCACTTACATTTAATGTAATTTTTATATAATTGGTTTAAGCCTATGTTGTTCTTTTTGGTTTTTTATTTGTCCTATTTTTTTGTTCATTTAGTCCCCTTTCCCATCTCTTTTTAGATCAATTGAGTATTTTTAGTATTTCATTTTATCCCCTCTATTTGTTTTTCAGCTGTACCTCTTGCCTTTGTTTTTCAGTGGTTGCTGTAAGAATTACAATATACAATCTTAATTTATCATAGCCTACTTTGAATTTATATTTTCTTCACTCACATATGATGTAAGAATCATTCCACTTATCTACCTCCTTTCCATTGTGCTACTATTATTGCTCATTTTACTTTTTTGTATGTAATAACTTCACAATGCATTGTGATGATTTTCCCTTTAACAATTAATTTTCTTTTAAAGAAATTAAGAAAATAAAAGAAAAAGTATTTTATTCCATAAGCTTAGCATTTATGGCATCCTTCATGGGGAAAGGGGTTGTGTGGAACTCAATTTTCCAGCTGATATAATTTCTTTCAGCCTGAAGATCTTCCCTTAACACTTCTTTTGTGTGTAGGTCTACTGGTGATGAATTTGCTCAGTTTTGTTCCTATGAAATATCTTTTATAGTCCATGTGTGTGCTTTTAATATCATACTTAAGAAATCTTTGCTTAACTCACTGTCACTAGGATTTTTTCTGTTTTTTTTCCTAGAAGTTTTATAGTTTTAGCTTTTACATTTAGGTCTTTAGTACATTTTGAGTTAATTCTTATGTATGTTGTGAGATAAGGGTCAAGGTTCCTGTTTTGTATATCACTCTTCTGTTGTTCCAGCACAATTTGTTGTAAAGATTATCCTTTGTCCCTTGAATTGCTTTGGCACCCTTGTTGAAAATCAATAGACAATACATATGTAGATCTATTTCTGAACTTTCTATTCTGACCCATTGATCTATAAGTCTATCTATATACTAATACCACATTATCTTGATTATTATAGCTTTATAAGTCTTGAAATCAAGTTGTGTGAGTCTTCTAAATTTGTTCTTTTTAAAAATGATTTTTGCTCTTCTAGGTCCTTTGCATTTCAAACAAATTTTAGAATCAGCTTATCAACTTATAAAAAAGATTTCTGATGGGATTTTTATTAGAATTACATTGAATCTGTATATCAATATGGAGAAAATTCATATTGTAACAATGCTGAGTCTTGTGATCCATGAACATTGTATATATCTACATTTATTTAGGTCTTCCTTAATTTATCACAGCAATACTTTGTAATTTTCAGTTTTCTAAATTTCAGGTCTTACACATATTTTGTCAAATTTATTATTAATTATTTCACATTCTTGATACTACTGTGTTATTCATTCTTATTTTAATTTCTAATTGTGCCTTGCTAGTATGTAGAAATACAATTGATATTTGTATACTTACTTTGTGTTCTACAACTTTGTTTACTCACTCATTACTACTGGTAGTTTTTTTGTAAATCCTTGGGATTTTTTACATAGACAATCAAGCTGTCCTCAAATAAAGACAATTTTATGTCTTCCTTTTCAATCTGGATAACTTCTTTTTTCTGTTCTTGCTTTATTTCATTGGCTAGGATCACCAATACATGGTTAACTCAAAGTTGTAAAAGCATACATCCTTGCCTCTTTTCTGATCTTCAAGGGGAAACATTAAGTCTTTCACCATTAAGTTTGATGTTGACCGTAGAATTTTTTTTTAACATGTCCTTCTTCAGATTGAGAAAAGTTTATTCTATTCCTAGTGTGCTGTGAGATTTTTTTATAAACGAATTTTGGATTTTTTCAAATGCTTTTTCTCCATCTAGAGAAATGATCATATTGTTTTATTTTCTGTTAATGTGGTGAGTTATATTGATTTTGAATGTTAAAACAACTTTGCATTCCTGAGATAAAACTCATTAATGCTATATTATCCTTCTTATATATTGTTGGATTCACTTTACTAAAATTTTGTTACGAAATTTTGCTTCTGTGTTTTAAGGATATTGATCCGTAGTTTTCTTTTCTTATGATTGTTTTCTTTTCATATAATATGTATCAGGTTTTGTTATCAAGGTAATACTGGACTTGTAGAATGAGCTGGCAAGTGTTCCTGCTTCTTCTGTTTTCTAAAAGAGTTTGTGTAGAATTTGTATTATTTTTTTCTTTATTTTTTTATTTTAATTTTTCCCCCCAAAGCCCCAGTAGATAGTTGTATGTCATAGCTGCAAATCCTTCTAGTTGCTGTATGTGGGATGTGGCCTCAGCATGGCTGGAGAAGCGGTGTGTCAGTGCACGCCCGGGATCTGAACCCGGGCCGCCAGTAGCAGAGCGCGCGCACTTAACTGCTAAGCCACGAGGCCGGCCCTATTTTTTTCTTTAAATGTGTAGCAGAATTCATCAGTGAGCTCATTTGGGTGTGGCGTTTTCTTTGTGGGAAAGTTTTTTCCACAAAAATGTCATTTCTTTAATAGTTACGGAACTATTCACATTTATTATTATCTATTTCTTCTTGAGTGAATTGTGGTAACTTGTGTTTTTCAAGAGATTTGTCCATTTCATCTAAGTTGTTGACTTTATTGACTTGAAGTTGTTCATAATATGCTCTTATTATTCTTTTCATGTCTGTAGGATCTTTAGGGGTGGCCCCACTCTTGTTCTTGATATCGGTAATTTGTGTCTTCTCTCTCTTATTTCTGATTAGTTAGTCTAGAACCTTATTCATTTATTGATCTTCTCGAAGAAACAGTTTTTTGTTTTATGAATTGTTCTCTATATTTTTCTTTTTCTTTTATTTCTTATCTTTATTATATCTTTTCTTTTGTTTACTTTGCATTTAATTTGCCCTTTTCTTTCTAGTTTCTTAAGGTCAAGTTTAGGTCATTGATTTGAGAGCTTTCTTCTTTTCTAATATAAGTGTTTAATGTTGTAAATTTCCCTCCAAGCACTCCTTTAGCTATATCACACAAATTTTGACATGTTTTGTTTTTATTTTCATGAAGTTCAAAATATTTTCTAATTTCTCTTGTGATTTTCGTCTTTGACTCATGGGCAATTAGAAGTGTATTGTTTAGTTTCCATTTATTTAGAGACTTAGCAGATATCTTTCTGTGTTCATTTCTAATTTAATTTCATGTGGTCAGAAAATATACTCTGTATGGTTTGAATTCTTTTGAATTTATTGATACTTATTTCATGGCCCACAATATGCTCTGTCTTGGTAAATGTTTTATCTGCCCTTGAAAAGAATGAATATTTACCTGCCGTTGGGTGCTGTGTTCTTCTCACATAATTAGGTCAAATTGGTTGATAGTGTTGTTCAAATCTTCTGTATCCTTACTGCTTTTCTGTTTACTTATTCTATCAATTATTGAGAGAGGGATGTTGTTTTTAAGCTTTATTGCTGTGGGTCTAGAATCAGCTCACAGTCAGCTCAGAGACCCCCACAGACTCTTGCCCTGCACATTCGAGCCAGCCGTTCTGGGGAAATCTGCAGATTCTGGAGCTCCTTTTCTCTGGGCAGCTCCCTCCTGCCCAGCACCCTGTCTGGCGCCCAATTCCAGCTGCCTTGTTAGCCCCAAACTCTATTCTTTCTACCCAGTGAGACCACTGCTGTCTGTTTGGGCCCCACTTCTCTGTGAGGTGGTTTGGAAAGTGTTCCTGGGCAGCAAGCTGAAGTGAGTCTGCAGCTCGCCTCTCCTGTCCCGAGTGCACTGTGTGGCAGCTCGTTACAGCTCAACAACTCTTTCTTGAATGAGTGAACAAACTCAGTGGGATGCCCACACCGCCTATTAAGTTTTTAAATGTTTCTATGTCTGGAAGAAGGGAGCTCTGTGAAGCCGAAATAGGGACAATGATGGATGATGGGGAGCAAGCAAGTTCCAAATTGTAAACTTGGGAGTCAGGCTTGGCTGGGGCATTTAGAGCTTCTGGGCATTCAGAAGAAGAAGGAACCATCAGATTACAAATCTGAGTAAGATCATCATGTGGAGATTCCTTCTCTCTTTCCATATGGGAGAGTTCTGCTTTATCACAAGGGAGAATGTCAGAAGCAACGGAGTTGGCTTAAGGCAGTGGTGTTCAAATATTTTGATCACACCCCCCCATTAGTAAAAAAAATTTTGATCATTTTTTTATCTCCTAATATATGTAAATTTATTTATTTATAAATTATTTTTTATATTTCTATTGTTGGCTAATGTCTCAAGGCATAATTGCACTTAGGGTAATGTTTATTGTCAAGGATAATAAATATAAATTCATTTTCAAGTTGTATTCATGGTCATTCCAAACTTTTTGGCTGACCTCATGTCAGATCTGATTATGTGAAAACAAAGTGCGGCCTTGAATGGATGAAACACAAGAAGACATTTTAATATTTAATAGTTTGTTCCTCACCCTGGAGGGTTTAGTTGGGCACCCATTTTGGAGACCTTGGGTTTGGGGAAAAGGCCACGGGGAGGTTAGCCTGGCTGAGAGTCTGCATCTGGCTTCCTTCTCGCAGCCTGCAGCTTTCGCAGTAGGAAGCGTGCTCCTGTCTTTGTCTCCTGCGCGGCTCTCGCTGGTCCCGGGTCATGATTGGCGACAAGGCAGCCAGGGTGGGGGAAGCCTGGCAGCCCTGAGATTTGGGGCCTCATTACAGCTTCGTCACTAGTTTGTCCTGGGACCTTGAGCAAGTCCATTTCTGTGGATCTCAGCTTTCTCAGGTGCAAAACACAGGCCCCGTTGAATTCCCTATCCCACCATTCTGTAAGAAGTAGCTCAGTATAGCTGGCCTCCATAAATCTTGGGTTCAAATTCATGTAACGTCTATGTGGCCTTGAGTGAATTAGTTTACTTTTCTGAACCTTGTTTTCTGACCTAAAATGAAACTACATTAGTTTGTGAGGATTAGATAAGATACTATACATAAACAACAAAAAAAAATTATTTTCAAGCCAGGCCTGATGGCCTAAGTGGTTCAAGTTCAGCATGCTTTGCTTCAGCAGCCCGGGTTTGGTTCCTGGGCACAGAACCACGCCACCTGTCTGTTAGTAGCCATGCTGTGGTGGCAGCTCACATAGGAGAGCTAGAAGGACTTACAACTAGAATATACAACTATGTCCTGGAGCTTTGAGAGGGAAAAAAAAATAGAGAGAGAGAGGAAGATTGGCAACAGATGTCAGCTCAGGGTGACCCTTTCCCAGCAAAAAAAAAAAAAGTCAACTTATTATTTTTATCTCCTACATCTGTGGTTCTCAGTGTTTATATGGCGCATCAGAATTCCCCAGGGAATTCTCTCCTCACTCTTCCTGTCTCATCCCATCTCTGCAATTCTGAAGCAATGGGTCTGGGCTGGAGGCCTGCAGTCTGCATTTTTATGGGCTCCTGGGTGGCTGTCCCTGCTGAGGGCACTGTATCCACCTTTGCACATCTCATACCACATCACACACAGAGCCTTGCACTTTGAAGTGTTCACAAGAAAACAAAAGGACTGGACAGGTGAAGGTAAGGAAGACAGTGACCTGTGCTTCTGCAGGTCAGGCAATCCCCGGGGAGGCTGCCTGTCATGCTGGCCGCCTGTGTGTCCAGACAGTGACTTGCCAGCCCAGCCCTGCCCAGCCCTGCTGGAAAGTACAGCGTGGTCAGACCATGTTTGTCAGCTCCCCACTCTCCTCTCCCATGGCTCTGTTTTGACAAGTGTGTCCAGGGCTGGCGGTGCAGACGTTGCCAGCTAAGCCCTGGCCTGGGAAGAGGAACTGGAGGACGGCCTGGAGGTTCTGCCCAGCACCCCTGTCCTGCCCCAGCTGGAGGGGCAGTGAGGCTGCTGGGAGGAATGGTGAACAGGCCTGGGGTTTTTAGAGGTGCTCAAGGATGTGCCCCAGGCCTACACCCTCCAGGATCCCCCTTGCTCTCCTTAGAAGGAGGCCCAGGAGCTTCTTCAAGGCTTTGCAAATCTGCTGGTGATTAAACCACCCAACAGTGAGGGCCATCATTCTAATCCAGTGGCTGAAATCCTGCCGGCTATCACCTCTCAGCCTGGGTTCAGACTTTACTGCCTTGGCCCTGGCAAGTTCCAGGAAAGCAAGCAAGCAGGGCAGGAGGAAGAGCACTTGGTTAGAACTGCAGGACAGAGGCATCTGGCACATTCTGGATGACTCCCAGATGAAGTCAAGTCTGGGTCACTTCCTTTGTCTCCTGATGAGAAAACTGAAGGTCAGAGCCTGACAGTGCTGGGCCTAGGGTCCCACAAGGAAAGAAAGGCCCAACAGGGCAGCAGCACGACCTGCCCTGGTTCCATGTCCACGGAGGAACTCCATCATGGAGCCCATCAGTCACCCTACTCTGATGTGGGTTGGATCTATTTCACAAAGTTTATGCACAGACCAACATATTGATTCATAGTGTTTGCTACAGGCTTTATAGTTCCCACTGCCCACCCCACCAGCCCCATGGTCAGCTCTTAGGATTTTCATCAGTACCCAAAATGGTCCAGACACTCTGAAAGGATGTTTTAGTATAGGGGCTATTTGATGACACGAGACAGGGACATCAGGGGACACTTTCTGGGGAATGAGCAGCAAGAGCGGCCCAGTGGTGCTAACCAACAGCAAAGCTGCCTGAGAACTGGAGTGGCGGCACAACCAGAGTCAGGAGGAATTGCTTTGCCCAGGAACCGAGAGACCTGAGTTCTAGTCCCAGATGGGCAACAAACCCCTACCCTTTCTAAGCCTTTGGTTTCTCACTCAAAAAGTAAAGTTGAGCCTGATGACTCTCCAGCTTGTTCCTGGTTCTAATAGTGCAGGGAATGTGGGGGTGGGAGTGTGCAGGGGCTTGAATTCTGGCCAGTCATCTGCAGAGGACAATGGCGAGTGCTACTGCGATTCAAGAAGCTCTGGATCTGTATGAGGACCATCATGATAATGCTGGTGTTTATAGAATGGTAGCCATTGCCAGGTACTAGGGACTGAACTGTGTCCCCACAAAATCCGTAGGTTGAAGCCCTAACCTCCAGTGTGACTTGTGTCTGGAGATAGGGTCTTAGGAGGTAATTAAAGTTAAATGAGGTCATAAGGACGGGGCTCTAATCTGATAGGACTGTGGCCTCATAAGAAGAGAGCTCTCCCTCTCTCCCTCCCCCACACCTTTCTCTCTCCCAACAATGTGAGGACACAGCAAGAAGGCACCATCTACAAGCCAGGAGGAGGGTCCTCACGAGAACCCGACCATACTGGCATTCTGATCTCGGACTTCTAGCCTCCAGAACTCTGAGAAAATAAACTTCTGTTGTTTGAGCCACCCTGCCTCTGGTATTTTGTTATGGTAGCCTGAGTTGACTGATACTGGGGAAGTGGCCAAGAGCATCATCTCACTTAATCTCCTCAGCAACCTCATGGGTTAGATACAGTTACCATCCCCATTTTACAGGGGGGAAACAGAAGCATAGAGAGGTTAACTTGCCCAAGGCTGAGTTTCAATAGAGACACATCTAAAAACTCATTATCTAGGTGACTTTGGGAAATTAATCCCTCCAAACCTCAGTTTCCTCATCCATAAAGTGAGAATAAGAATAGTACATATAGATATAATATAGAGATATAATATATGTATATAGATATATTGATATAGACATATAGATAGAATAGCTACATTATAAATTGTAGTGGGGATAAATAAGTGAATATATGGAAAGTGCTTAGGACGGTATTCTGTTGCACAATAACTCCTCCATTGGTGTTTGCTATTATTATTATTGTTGATGTTATTCTCCTATTCCTATATTGCCAACCACGGATTTCATGGCCAGCTTTGCTCTTGGTCACTCTTGCTCTTGTGCCTCCAATTTTACCACATGACCCCTCTCCCTCCGCCTCTTCCTCTGTCCCACAGGGGTAGACCCCAGGCCCAAGGGGTTAGCAATCAGATTGCTCTCCTAGGAACTGGCCATTAGAAATGGAAGGACTGAGTCCTTTGGTGGTGAGCAGTAGCTCTCTTATGCTGGGCCTTGTGCAAACAGAAGATGCTGGTCAAGAGAAAGGAGACAAAGGACCAGAGAAGAGAGATCAGTGGCCACTGAGAGACAGAGAGATGGGAGATGCGTCAGTGGTCTAGTAACCTGTGGCCCAGCTGTTCTTCAGTCTCTGTACTCTGATCTAACCTGCTATGTTCTTTTTTTTTTTTTTTTTTGGTGAGGGAGATTAGCCCTGAGCTAACATCTATGGCCAATCCTCCCCTTTTTGTTGAGGAAGATTAGCCCTGAGCTAACATCTCTGCCCATCTTCCTCTATTTTGTATATGGGATGCCTGCCACAGCATGGTTTGATGAGTGGTGCATAGGTCCGCATCTGGGATCCGAACCTGCGAACCCCGGGCCACCAGAGCAGAGTGTGTGAACTTAACCACTACACCACCGGGCCGGCCCTAACCTGCTGTGTTCTTATCATGAGTGTCCCTCCCTTATTTCCTTGCTAGAGCTTGAGAGGACCCCTGTGGCCAGAGAAACTGGGGGCCTGGACCTTAGGGTGGGGGATGACTGCATGAGGGGGCTCAAGGTCTGTGCTCCACCCTGTGCCTGCGAATCAGGCTGATCCCCCCAAACCACACAGCCAGGGATGTGTTGGTGGCAATTGTCCAGGACCCATGAGTTTTTCTTCTGTCTTTGCTTTTATGTTCTTGAATTGCCTCAGGTATTTTTTTATAATACTTATCTTTCTACAATTATCTTTTTTTAATTAATTAATTTATTTATTTTTATTTTTTGGCGAGGAAGATTGGCCCTGAGCTAACATCTGTGCCCATCTTCCTCCATTTTGTATGTGGGACACTGCCACCGCATGGCTTGACGAGCAGTACGTAGGTCCGCACCTGGGATCCGAAACTGCAAACCCCAGGCCGTCAAAGTGGAGTGCACGAACTTAACCACTACGCCACCGGGCCAGCCCCTCACCTCAGTTTTTGAGCCTTGTGGCCTTGTCTCTCATTCTGGTCCCCAACTCATCCCTTGGAATTGATCCCAGAACTAACTTCTCTGGATTTTGACTCCATGACATTGGCTTGCCCTCATGCTCAGGCTTTACCTGCGCCACTTGCCAGGCCCAGTTCTCTAGGATCCCCCACTCATACTTGCCCACACCAATGGTGCCCCTGCCCAGCATGCCCTCCACCCCATGCTGGAGAATTAGTTTGAGTTTCCCGGAGGTTTTCTTGGGGACCCAGACTGTGAAATGACACCACTGGAATGTCCTCACTGCCTCCTTCAAGGCCCATCGTCTCTATGCCACCACCTGGGTGATACCTTCCCTGGTAGACTTGCCCCGAGGGACCTCTTCCTTTCCAGCCCTTGGCCTGCCCACGTACTGCTCGAAGTGGAGAGCTGTCTTTTACTATGTGCCCTCTCCCCTGCTAGAGGTGAGCCCCTGCAGGGCAAGGCCTCCTTCACCCTTGTAGGCTCACAGTACCTAACTTAGTGCCCAACACATCTCAGGTGTTGGTGGGGAGGAGGGACCCCAGGATACCATGGGCGGTTGAGGGCCTCGTGCCGTGGCCCCATTTGGCCCTATCCCCATTCTTCCACGTCTCTGCTCACTTGCTCTACTAAGCACCCTGTGAGGGTTAATTTCATGTGCCAACTTGACTAGGTCACGGGGTGCCTAGATATTGGTTAAACATTATTTCTATCTGTGTCTGTGAGGATGTTTCTGGAAGATTAGCATTTGAGTCAGTGGGCAGAGTAAAGAAGATCACCCTCGCTGAAGCAGATGGACATCGTCCAATCTGTTGAAGGCCTGAATAGAAGGAAAATGTGGAGGAAGGGAGGATTCATTCTGCCTGACTGCTGAGCTGGGACATGGGTCTTCTCCTGCCCTCGGGCCTCACACTGTTGGCTCTCCTGGTTCTCAGGCCTTTGGACACAGACTGGAACTACACCAATGGCCCTCCCAAGTCTACAGCCTGCAGATGGCAGATGATGGGACTTCTTAGCACCTCTTTCTCTCTCTCCATATGTATATATATATTCTATATTATTATTCTCTATATAGAATATATATATATGTATTCTATTGATTCTGTTTCTCTAGAGAACCCTAATACCCACCCTTTCCCACCCCCCCAAAAAATACAAAAGCAAAACAGGGTACAGGACTTACACTAGGCCATGTTTTACTAGTGAATGAGGTTACTATGCTGCCATAAACTGAATGTTTGTGTCCCCCCAAAATTTGCATGTTGAAAACCTAACCCCCAATGTGACAGTATTGGGAGGTGGGGCCTTTGGGAGGTGATTAGTCATGAGAGTGGAGCCCTCATGAATGGAATTAGTGCCTTATAAAAAAGGCCCAGAAACATCCCTCACCCCTTCCACCATGTAAGGACACAGCGAGAAGTCATCTATGGACCAGGAAGCGGGTTCTCCCCAGACGCTGATTCAGGCACTGTGATCTTGACCTTCCAGCCTCCAGAACTGTGAGGAATGAATGTCTGTTGTTTATAAGCCCCCCCAGTCTATGGCATCTGTTATAGCAGCCCGAACCGACTAAGAGATACACCTTAAAAGCTATTCCCCAAGGGCAGAGCTCCCTCACACACTCCTGCTTCCTGGAGCAGGCCCAGCTGATTCACAGGGGACCCAGCTGCCCTCTGTTTCCTGTGGACCCTGGAGAGCCAGGCTCTTTGGGGCAGATCTACCCTGGTCTCTTCCTCCTTTTCTGTTTTATCTCCTTGCCTTAGAGACAAAAGAGGTATCAACCGGGTGTGCAGGCCTGTCTTCTTTTCCAGTCTCATTTTAGCCAAAAAGGTATGGGGCCCTGCTGCAAGACGAACACAGCTTACCTTGTTGCCCACTGGGTCCCTGCCCCCATGGGTAGTCCCTTCACACGCTCTTGGGCCCTGGCCCAACAGGACCACGGTGAACCCTTGGCAGAGCTCAGCATTTCTGGAGTGAGGGGCCAGGGGTTTAGACCCAGACTCCACAGTGGGCCTGAATATCTAGGAGATCCCTCGTCCACTGATTCCTCTTCAAAGGCCAGGTGAGGCGGAACCTCTGAAGGCATCATGCCCCCAGCTGGGCAGAAAGGACAAGAAAACACCTGCCTCCTAGAAACAGCTCTTTACTGAGTCAGTAATACTATGTCACATGATATCATATGTAGACAGGAGAATTACATGGCAGTGGGGGCAGGAGTGCAAACCAGTTGCACATCTATTACAAGGTGGCATTAAAGCTTTTGGAAAGGGGCGGGGGGAAGGGCTGGTCTCTCAGTCAGACTGGGGAGGAGACAGCGCCATGCCCTCTACCCCGGGGGTGGGCAGAATCTGTTTGAACACAAAGGCAGGGCAGCTTTACAGCGAGGTTAGCCTATGGGTGGCCTTCACGCTGCCAGAGGAGCTTCCCAGGGCTCCTTTCTGCCAGTGTGTGCAGGAAGTTGGAGGTGGGCGAGGGTGACTTCAAAGTGAGCCTCCTGTGGATTTGGGCACTTCCCTCCTCCTCTGGTCTTGCTGCCCGTGCAGAGAGGCCTCAGGCCATTCTGGGTCACAGTGGGGTGAGGTCAGTGGGCAGCTGTGGTCAGAAGGAGAGCCGGGTGTGGGAGGGGAGAGCCGCCCTGCTATCAGGGGTTGGCCCTCCTTCAGCCACCACAGAGGGGCCCACCTCAGGGAGCAAAGGAGGCAGCTTCGCACACAGCGCCTTCGCGCTCTCCTCTGCCTCCCCTCCTCCAGCTTTCTGGGGGCCGGGCCCTACTTTGGCAGAATGTTCCAGGGCCTGAATAGTCTCCCCATGCAGAGGAGACTCCTGCTTGGATTCCTTCCGAGATGCTCCTGAGAGGTGAAGGCAAGTATGAAGCGAGGCATTTTCTAGAGATGTGAAAAAAATGCTGAACTCGCCGGGGACGCCGTGCGCAGGGCCCGAGAATGATGGCCCTGTGGAGTTCCTCTGTCCTGCGTGAGGCAGGGGCAGCTCCTGGGACTCTGTTCCCATGGCTGAGGGGAGGGTCTTGAGGTTGCCAAATCCATCTTGTCCCTAGAGTTCAAACATCATCCCCTGCAAAGGTGTTCCTGGGTCTTTTCAACCACTGGGAGCCTTAGGGACCTGCTGGCTAGGATGGGTGTGAGGATGCCAGAGAGACTGGAGTGGGTCACCAATTCAGAGACTGATTCAAGACCTTCCTCCCGAGGTAGCCACTGTCCTGGCAGGCTCAGTCATGGGAGAGGGGGTCTTCTCCTGCCCTCTCCTCCTGCCCAGCCAGGAAACCCAGTCAGCCCCCCTGGCCAGCAGGGAAATGTGTGTGCGTGTGTGTGTCTGCGTGAGGGGCTGCTTTCTCTGGTACAGTCACTACTGGGGAGCCTGGAAGTGCAGGGCAGGGCTGGGGGAACCCCCTTCGAGATCAAAGGACCACAACTGTCTGTAGGTGCAGCTTTCTGGGGGGCTTGCTCTGCCCTGAGCCCCCTTCCTGGCATTCTGTGTGGCAGTATCTGGGACTGGGGCCCTCCTCAGTAGCGGTTCTGGCTTCCTGGTGGGCCTGGGGGCCCCGGGAGGCCAGGGGGACCCTGGATCCCTGGTTCACCCTTAGGCCCCATGGGCCCCTGCTGGCCTGGTGACCCTGTCTTCCCGGCAATCCCTGGTTTTCCCTGAGGCCCCTCTGGCCCTGGAGACCCTGGGGGCCCCTCTGGCCCGGGGGGTCCCACATCCCCTTTGGGGCCTGGCTGTCCTCTTGGGCCTCCAGTTCCAAAGCTTCCCTTGGAGCCTTTGAGGCCTGGGAAACCTCGCAGGCCAACCGGCCCTCTTTCTCCCACAGGTCCAGCGTCCCCGGGCTGCCCCTGAGGACCCTGGGGTCCCGGGGGGCCCAAGCTGCCGGGGTCTCCTTTTGGTCCTCTGCCGCCAACAGGCCCTTTCAGGCCCACATCTCCCTTGAGTCCTCTTGGTCCTGGAGGGCCGGGGGCACCTAGGGTCAGAGAGAAGAGGGGAAAGGTCAGTCCACGCGGGCAGGTGTCACGAGGCTTCCCATGAAATAGGTGTGGTGCAGTGTGCACAGTGACACCTCGAGGGTTAGACACACGCAAAGCCCAGTCTGCTGACTGCCGGCTTCGGGAGTTCAGACCGGTTACTTGACTCCTCTGCGTCTGCTTTACCATCTGTGAAGTGAGATGAGAATGCTCACCTGCAGGCTGTTGATCGGATTCCGAGTTGAGACGTGTACGGCGGGCACATTCTGCCTTTAGGGCTTGTCTTTAGTTCCACATGCTCACTTCAGTTGGGGACCGAGAGAGCTGGACAGCTCTGGGAAAAGGCCAAGGCTGTCTAGGATTGTCTGTCCCACTCCAGAGGCTGGCCTGGCCTTCTACACCTCCCGTGGTCTTTGACTGCTGTACTCACTCTCTGCCCCAACCCCCCATCTCAAGCCCAGGCTTTGTCCATGACTGCTCAGGGGTCTGGGACCAGAGGTGGAGTCAGGTGACATGGAGGAGAAAATGGGGCATAAGAAGTAGACGCCTCCCAGGGTGAGTGAGGGGCACAGTAACAGCCCAGAGAAAGGGCACCTCCTGCAGGAAGCCCACTCTGAACACTCTAGCCTCTTCTCCAAGCTCTTGGGGCTACCACTTTCTGAGTCTTTTAGTTGACATGTGGAGAGAAGAGAAGTCACAGTACAGTGAAAGCAAACCATTGGTCCCTGTCTGGTGGACCCCACTAGACTGTGGAGCCCCAGGAAGATAGGGGGCCACAGCTCCTATCCCCCACCCTGGGCATGAAGCCTGGCACACTGCTTGCAGAGGGTGACTCACCACACAGCTGTGGACCCTGCTCCCACCCATCTATGGCCTAGGGCCTGGGGGAGATGCCAACGTGAAGACATGGCCCTTCCTTAAAGAGCCCCAAGCAAGGGTCAGCGCCCAAGCGCCCAAGCAAGGGTCAGATGACCTTAATACCCTTTCAGCTGTGCAGGTCTGGGAGTCACCACCTCTCAGACCTGTACCAGCCCTGAGGACACAAAGCGGAGTGTGGCTGTCACTCTGCCCAAGGCACATCCGAATGCCCCAGGAGCACAGAGGAAAGAGAACCGCCTGGCCGGTGAGAACAGTTTCAGCGCCCGAGAGGCCAAGGCACAGCGAAGACCTGGCTCTCCTCAGTTGTCTCCTCACAGGATCACTGGGTAGGGATGGCGGGAGCAGTGAACCCAGGCCTGGCCTGGGAGATGAATTCTAATGCCCATGCTCAGCTTTCCCTGAGAACTCTGCTGTTACATCATCCCTTTTGCAAGAGAATCCTAGAGTTTTTGAGCCAGTTGGGAGCTAGTCCAATTCCTTCATTTCACAGAGAAGGCAACTGAAGCCCAGAGAGATGCAGTGATATCCCCAGGGGCAGAACCCGGAACCCAGGTGGGCCTCTCAGAGAGAAGAGATCCTGTCTGCTGGGAGCTGGGAGCCCTCCCAGGGGCCATGATCCAGTTCTGTGGTGTCAGGGCCCCTTCCCTGGCTAATGCAGCCGCCACTGCTGTTAATCCCGGCTGATGCTACTTGCTGCCCACCGCCACCTCCCCCAAGCTCCCCATCCCTGCTGCCCCCTCTCTCGTCTACTTCCCGGAGTGTTTCTAAGTGGAGCAGTGTCAGTGAGTACCGTCCTCTGTTACCATCGCAACTGGAAACCGGAGCCGAGACAGAGTCAGCCCCACCAGGGCCAATAAAAACCTTCCAGCCGTTCCCTGCCACTGCCTGCCCATTCCCACCTCCCACACACAGCGGGATGTGGCCCTGTGTGGGCTTGGCTCACGTGGCCTGCCAGCCGCATAGGCTGGGATTCCGTCATCCGGCTGGCTGGCGGGGGGTGGGTTGGCTGGCAGTGGCCACGACCTGGCCTGGGAGCAGCCTGGAGAAGGGACCTGCCCTTCATCTGCAGTGAGCCCCCCTCCCCAAGCACGAGCACGGCAGCCAGAATAACAGAAAACAACACGGGCACAGGGAGATGCCCACACAGGAACCGCCTCCCCCGTCTGGCAGGACTTGCTGGAAACTGGCAAGGCCATGGTGCCTGTCTTCACCCCAGCTCTGCCCTTGGCACCTGGGCCAGCTGAGGCTGGAAAAGCAGAGCCATTCAGAGGTGGAGAGGCCCCTGGAGGCTGTGCGGGTGGATGGGAGTCGGAGGGCCGTGGAGCGATGCTGGGCGACTCCCTGCCCCATCTGGAGCTCCGGTCCGCGTCTATAAAGCTGAGAGTTGCACTTGCCGGTTCCTCAGGGCCCCTGTGGCTCCACGACCCCCACCCTCCTGCCTCTGTCCCTGCTCCTCGGCTTGCTTCTTTGGGCTCCTCCGCCTGCTCTAGGAACACGGCTCCCCAGGGCTCGCCCCCAGCTTCCTGGTTCTTCACCCTCTCTCCTCACAACCACTTCTGTGGCTTCCACTCTTGTCCCCCGAATGCAGGGTCCACAATCCCCACCTCCAGCCTCAACTGAGGAAAAGCCTGTGAAGTCTCACCTTGAGGAGAGCGCCCCGCCCGGCCCCAGGTCCAGCGAGAGCCCTCTCACTCTCGCCCTGGACCCATTCCTTCCCATGCCACCATCTTCTGCGAGGCCCACTCCCTAGCCCCTGAGGGCCAGAGCAGCCAGCTGAGAGGATTTTAAGGATTTCTGTACCAAGAGAGGAGGAGGAAAGGCAGAGAGTAAAGGCCCTCTCTTTCGCTCCTCCTCACCAGCCCCCTTGGCTCCTCTTTCTGGGGAAGCTCTCAGGCGTCTTTCCCTGGATGGGGAAGGCTGGGTGCCCACAGGCCCAGGGTGAAGGTTTGTGCAGAAGCCTGGGTCACACTGTCCACCTCATTCCCCCAGGAGCTGCGCCTCCCAGCATGAGCGGAAAGCGGACTGCGAGGAAAAGGGTTACCTCCCTCTTCTCACCCGCAGCCACAGCTGCCACCACTGACCTCGTCTCTGAGATCCTAGACAGCAGTCCCAGGCCTTGAGGACATCAAGTGTGTGGCTTCACCGGGACTACTGCCTGTGTTGCAGATGCTGGCCGCCCTCGTTGCCTGTGACATGGCCGGTGGATGGAGCCCGCACCATGCTGGTGCACCCAGACGGCACTGCAATCTTCAGACCCGCGCTCGCTCTCTATCTCCACTGTGACCTGCCTTCTCTCGGAGGAGAGAAGGGCGATGAGTGCAGTGAACCTCTGTCTAATCTCTGTATGTCCCCAGCCTGTACATTGACACTGTTGCCCCATTTTACAGATGGAAACCCTGGTACAGAGAGTGGCGAATTGCCCAAGAGTACCAACCACTAAGGAGTAGAGATAGGATTCAAACCCAGGCTCCTTCCTCCCCACCCTGCTGCCTCTGCTCCTCATTACATCACGGTTAGGCCTCCAGGCCATTCCCCCCTCGTCCCCCACTGTCCTCGCACTGCTGGGGCCTCCTGCCCTGGTGCTGCCCAGAGGAGAGGGAGGGGGTAACCTGAAGGACTGTCTTCCTCAGGTGAGCCGAGCCTCCGAGCCTCGGCCTGTCCCTCCTGGGCCAGCCATGAATCATGCGGTCAGAGAGGAGAGCTGGCGGCGCTGGGTCTGGCCGGGAGGAAGTCAACAATGGTAGTTTAGTGGTTAGCGTAGGGGGGAGGAATGTGGCCGGAGGCTGACCAAGGCGCTCTCCAGGACAGGATGCCCTGACACAGCCTGTAATAAGATCTTGGTATCGGCAGGGCTAAAAGGCAAAGGAGTAGGGGGCTAAGTGCTGCTCTGGAGGGGGGGGGACATTGAAGGCAAAGGAGGAAACGAGCAGCAGAGGCTGAGGTGTGGAGTTGGGAGAGAGGAGCAGAGCACCCTGGAGTCGTGGGGAGGCCCATAATTACGCAGGAAGCCACAGGCTGTAATTAGGCCATCTCGGCCCATTAGGGAAGAGCCACAACTGACTGCATGTCTGGGACAAGTAGGTGGTCTGCACGGGGAACAGGGAGGGCGTGGGGTGAGCAGAAGTACCAACCTCTCAGGGCCGCAACACTGCCCACCCGTGGGTGGGGGTACTGCATGGTAGGAGGGGCCCTCAGTCCATCTCATAGTTCAAAGCAACAGGCAGCTTACAAGGGGAGAAGGAAACAGAACCATAAGGGATGCCTCTCAGGAGACTGGCCTGGTGCCATGGAAGGCATACTGGCCTGGACTTCGGGGAAGCTGGGGTTGAGTCCCAGCTCTGGTATTAACAAAGTGGGTGGCTGGGTAAGTCTTTGTCCCTCCTTGGACCTCAGGCTCCCCTGTTCAATGAGAATATTGGCCTGAGTGAGGGACTCTCAGTCCTGGCTGTTGTCACCTGAGGAGCACTGAAAACATGCCAGTGGATTTCCACTTCTGCCTATAATGGTCTGGTCTGTAACAGACTAAACCTCCCACCGAGAACAACCAGAAAGAGTAGATAAAATCCCAAGACATCCTTCTGAAGGCTTTGGAGAGCGATCAAGGGCCAGGATCCCAGGGAGCTGGGAGAGTCATTGAAGTGAGCCCGACACTCTTGGCAGCTCTTCCTCTTAGGCATTTGTTGACTGGTAATTGGTTTGGGCAGAGAGGCCGAGAAGCCTCACAAAAGGCTGCAGCTGCCGTGTGGGTGGAGACGCCGAGCAGGGCTTTCAGCAGCTTCCCTGGGGCTGGAGTTCAGGGCTGCAATGAACTGGCTGAACTTGGTTTAAATGCCAAGGTTCAGGGTGGAGATTCAGGAGAAAGGGATCTGTGTGCACTTGCTATAAGGAGCAAAGAGCAGAGAAGCTGAGCAGAGCATTCGGCCTCATTCATTCCGTCTAGTGGTGCTGGGGAGACAGTAATCGGAGTGCCAGGCCGACAAAGGGGTAGGGCCCTGGACACTCCTCAAGGACTGTGCCCTGGAAGTAAGAGTGCATCAGAAACAGGCCAGCGTCATGTCTCCGCAGGCACCAACGGAAGCTTGCGTAGTGCTCCTTTTCATCCATCGCCTTGGCTGCTCAACAGCAAGCAAATCTAATCCTCCACTGTAGACATTCTCCTCCTCTCCACCTCCCCAGCTCCTCTGCCCTAAACTACAGAATAAGGTGACATTCTCTCCTTTCTCCTTTTTAACATGTCAACCCCTGAACACGTTGGGTGTGGGAGTAGGATGCTGGGTGGTGCTGATGGAACAAGTCTGCAAATTTAATACCTCTGTGTCCTGCCTTTCTCACTCATCCTCAGCTTTCCCTCTGTTCATGCTTTCATGTAAGTATTCACTGAGCAAAGGTTTCTGGAGTACTTTCCACGGGCCAGGCACTCTGCCGGGTACTTGAGGAGTAAAACAAGGAGCCCACCATCAAGCAGATTAGATGCAGAATCATCCCCTACATTATATATTTTACAAAAACTTGTTCATATCCGTTGTTAATACTGATACTCACAACTACCCCATGGGATATGGAGGCAGGGCAGGTATTAATATTCCTATTTGCAGATTACGAAACTGAGTTGAAAGTAGCCAAGAACCTGGTCCAAGGTCACTCAGCTAATAAGGGATGATGGATGGTTTCCTGCCTCCGATTCCCAAGCAATAGTCCCAGCACAGACACTCTCTAGCATAGACACAGAAATCATCCTCCAGAGTAGGAAGGGAGAAATAGTCTGAGAGGCACAAACACTATGGAAGTACCACAGGGTTTCTGTGGAGCAAATGGAGGCTTGGAATTAATCACCGAGCTGCAAGAGGTCTCAGAGAACAGCTGGTCTTATCCCTTCATTTACAGATGAAAAAAACCCCAGAGGCCTGGAGAGATTAAGTGATTCTGCCTAAAGACCCAGAGCAAATTAGAAGCCAGGCTCCCTTCCCGTGCAGTTTAAGAGTTCCAGCCCTTCAGTCAGCTCTCGGCAACTTCCACACTGGCTGTGGCCATTGCCGTCCCTGTCTATTCTAGAGAGCAGCTCAGCTCTGGCCGAGGGAGACCTCACTGCCAGCTCCAGCAGCAGACCTGTCAGCACCTGTCTGGGCATGAATGAGTGAGTGACAAGTCCCTGGAGGAAGGGATGTACATTTTGTCTCTGAAATTTTCTTTCAGATGTGAGAGATTTTACATGTGGTGCTCTACCAACCAAGAGGAACGTTGGCTAATAGACACAATTGAAACAAATGTGCAGAGGTTGAACTAAAAGTCAGACGTAGCTCAAACATAGGTCCCACCTTGTTCTCCAGCTAAGACGAGGTCCTTTGATGAGAACTCTGCCATTATTAGGACAGGAGCAAATATAAATTCCCATAACTATTGTTGGGTTATACTTAGAACAAGGTTCTCAAATGGTTCCCTGCCAACACTTTTGGTGCCATCTCCCCTTTCTCCTCCACTCTCCGCTCCATACCGTATACCTCGGCAGGACCTGAGCAGAAATGCCTTTTTATACCTCTACTACAAATGCCAAGCTCCTGGTCTCAGTGTCTCCTCTTCTGGCTGGGCACTGGACGTGTGCATCTCGGAGCCATGGCACGGGGTCAGGATTTTAAATCATAGTGTTACCTTCAGCTCATTCTGTAACCTTCCCCAGGCTCAGGTCACCTTTCTGTAAAATAAAGACACCAACACGTGCCTTGTCCACTGTACAAAGGTTGTCGTGAGGCTAAAATGAAACAGTCTGTGGATGGGCTTCGTCATCAAGAGCTTTATATTTCATGTATTCTTAGGTTGAATGCAACAAAAGTACAAAATTACCGGAGGATGAACCATAAGAACTAACTATGAATGCCTTCACTGGAACAGTGCATCCTAGAGGTCACACAGATACCTATTTTAGGTGAAATGCTGTGGGAAGGTTTCAGTTACCAAGGAAATACTCATTACCTGGTTTTGTTGCAAAAATATGACAACGGACAAACAAGATCTACTTCCTCATAGCCCCCAACACCACCATTCTAGATTAAAGAAAAGATTAGCTCTGGTGGCAATAGAAATGCTCAATGATATAAAATAAAGGCAACACAAGTTTGAGATTAAATGGTTAAAGTGAACTAGAGAATCAGAGAGGCTGGCTCCAAGTCTGAGCTCTGCAGAGAGGACAGGGCTGTCTAGGGTTGTAGGGCCCTCTTCCTTCCTCCTGGAGCTCCCTGGATGATCAGGCCCAGATGTTTGGCCCCATGAATATGAACTATAGGTTTGGAACTGCCAGATCCCAATGGCTACTTATTCTATTCTCTAGAGCCAAGATTTGCTATATTTTCAGGTTGAACATTCTTCCCGCAAAGACATACACTTCCTGGGAAGGGTCCCGGGAACCTGGGGATAGCCATCCAAACTCTTGGTATAAAGGAATCTGATTAGGAGTCTTTTGGGCCATTTTTCCAGGAGAAAAAGTGTTGGAAATAATGTTGCAAAGGAGTAGAATGAAAAGGTAATGGTATTTGTTGTGGGTTGAATTGTGTCCACTCAAAATTCATATGCTCAAGTCCTAACCCCCAGTACCTCGGAATGTGACCTTCCTTGGAGCTAGGGTCTTTACAGAAGTAATCAAGTTTAAATGTATCATTAGGGTGGCCCCTAATCCAATATGACTAGTGTCCTTATAAAAAGGGGAAATTTGGACACAGAGACAAACACATGCAGAGGGAAGATGATATGGAGAGACACAGGGAGAAGACAGCTATCTACAAGCCAAGGCATGAGACAGATCCTCCCCTCACAGCCTTCAGAAGGAACTAACTCTTACAGCACCTTGGTCTCAGACTTCCCAGCCCCCGGAACTATGAGAAAATAAATGTCTGTTGTTTAAGCCACCCAGTCTGTGGTACTTTATTACAGCAGCCCAAGCCGACCAATAGAATGTTTATTTCAGAATGAAGCACTCATAAGCAGAAGTCATAGAGCATTTCAAGTGAATTAGAAGAGTGGGCCAGATCACCAACTTTGGATATGGAATTTAAGGGTCAGTGGGCGGCCGAGTTGCCCCAAGGGGAGGAAGAAGTCAGTCTCCTGTTGGGGAAACTGGTGGGGAGTAGACAGGAGTAGACTGCAGTAGCTACACTGGGCAGCCTGTGCTGTCACCAAGGGACATATCCTGTTTGCTCAGGTGCTTTTAGAGGCATAGGGTTTTATGTGACTTTGGAGAAGGCCACTCAAGGCAGCTTGGAACTTAGGATCTGACCTGCCTTGAATTTGAATCCTGGGTCCATTCCTTGCGAGCTGTGTGGGCTTGGCGAAACCTCATGTGGCATCCAGTTCTTCGCCAGGGGCTTTTTGGGTTCACAGGTTCAGGGAACATGAGAATTAAAGGAGATGATGCGTGTGCTACACACTCTCTCCTCAGCATCTTTGCACGTATTGCTCCCTCCACCTGGAGCTCCTCTGCTCCGACCCTGCTACACCTGGCTTACTCCTCTTCCTCTCTCAGGTCTCCATTTGGATGTCACCTCTGATGGTTGATTTTATGTGTCAACTTGACTGGGCCACAGGGTGCCCAGGTATTTGGTCAAACATTATTCTGGGTGTGCCTGTGAGAGGGTTTTTGAATGAGATTAACGTTTGAATTGGTGGACTGAGTAAGGTAGATTGCCCTCCCCAATGTAGGTGGGCCTCATCTAATTGAGTTGAAGGCCTGAATAGAACAAAAAGGTCAAGTAAGAGGGAACTCCTCCTGCCTGACCGCTTCAAACTGGGACATCAGCTTTTTCCTGCTTTTGGATTCAAACTGAAACCTTGGCTTTTCCTGGGTCTTGAGCCTGCCAGCCTCCAGACTGCAACTACACCATTGGCTCTCCTGGGTCTCAGACTTTTGGAGTCAGACTTGAATTGAACCATGAGCTCTCCTGGGTCTTCTGCTTGCTGACTCACCCTGCAGATCGTGGGACTTGCTGGCTTCTATAATTGTGTGAGCCAATTCTTTCAATTCCTTATTCCAATCTCTCTCTCCAGAGATCCTAATGGACTACAGGATATATATATATATATATCTCCTGTTGGTTGGTTCTGCGTCTCTGGAGAATCCCGACTAATACAGATTTTGGTACCAAGAGTGATGCTAGGGGAACAGAATTTTAAAGTTGAGTTTTCTGAGTTGGTCTGGGGTTTCTGGAATTGGCTGTCTAATCTGATTAGATTTAAGGCTGCTAATGACTCTATGTCCAGCAATAAAGAAAGCCTGATAGTCCATGGCATGATCTGGCTATAGAGATGTGCAAAATATTGGAGATTCCTAATCAACCACTTATGAGAAGCAAGGATCTGGGTAACCATGTACAGGATACTTCGAATATTTTTTTCCAAATAACAAGTATAATGAGATTGGCTGGTTGCTCCTAATGTTACTGGACAAAGTAAGGAAAGAAAAGGATGAGCTCATGGATTCAAATTCCCAGCTCAAGAGCCCCATAAATGACCTGAAATCTTCTTTGTCTGCCCTGAAGGAGACCCTTATTTCCTGTAGCCACAGGGCTGATTGCTGAAAATCAAGGCCACAATCTGATCCTGTGACTGGCTGAATTACAATGCAAGTTGAACTCCCAGCCTTGTAGCATGTCTACTGTTAAAGTGAGGACATTGATTGGGAAGTAATGGGATCCTGAAAGTTGGAATGGGGATGTGTGGGAAGACTCTGATGAAGCTGGGGACATGGAACCCCTAAATTCTGAGGAGTCTTCTTTGCCAATGCAAGCAGTCTCTCCACCCCCAGTAAAAGTGACCTCTCAACCCCTGTCCAGGGGTATTAACCCTGCATTGCCTGAGGAAAGGGTAATGGTCTCCCTTGAGGCAGCTGCCAAGTGAGACAATGCTGATTCTCCTCAGGGCCCACCCACACCATCCTCTTTTTGCTTCTAGTCCTATAACTAGACTCAAGTCCCAGCAGGTCCCTAAAGGTGAGGTACAAAGTGTGACCCATGAGGAGGTGTGCCAGACTCCAAAAGAACAACTTGAGTTTTCTAATTTACACAGATAGAAATCTGGGCACAATATGTGGGAATGGATATTAAGGGTGTGAGATAAGGGTGGAAGGAACATAAAATTGGATCAAGAGAATTTATTGATATGGTCTCATTAGGCAGGGATTCTGCATCTAATGTTGCATCTCAGGGAGTTAGGAAGGGCTCTAACAGTTGGTTTGGTTGGTTGGCTGAAATATGGGCCAAAAGGAGACCCATGGTGAGTGAGTTAGAAATGCCTGACCTGCCTTGGTTTAACGTAAAGGAAGGGATTAAAAGACTTAGGGAGATTGGAATGTTGGAGTGGAATTGTCATTTGAGACCTCTCACCCACCCTGCAAGAGTCCAGAAGACATGCCTTTCACCACGACTGTGAGAAATAAATCTGTGAGTGGAGCCCTGGCATCCTTAAAAAGATCTATGATCACTCTTCTCTGTAAGCCAGACTTTATAGCGGGAACTGCAGTCACTGAGTTGGGAAACCTAACCACATTGAGAGTAATTGGATCCCGGGATGGCAGGGGCCAAGTAGAGGCACTCAACCACCAAGGTCAAGGAGGACATGGTTACTGTGATGGACAGCAGAGTCAAAGCAGCCGTCAGTATAGTCCGACATGCACAGACCCACATGGTGTTAGCTAGCTGATCAGGGTGTTCCTAGAAGTAAAATAGGTAGGAAGCCGACTGAATTCTTACTTGTTCCATATAAGCAGAAAAATTCTGGGTCAAGTGAACAGAAGTCTACCTTGAATCATAAGAATAGAGAATTGTAGCCCTCAATCAATTCTCAGACTTGAGCCAGTTTATAGACCCAGAAGCCCTGGAATGAAGAGGAGGCCAGGACCCCTTGAGGAAGAACCCCAGTACACTGCCAAAAATTATACTGTTAATCATTCTCCCAGCCTTCCACAAAGGGACCTACAGCCTTTTACCAGGATAACTATACATTGGGGAAGAGGAAATAATCAGACTTTTGGGGGGCTACTGGACACTGGCTCTGAACTGACACTGATTCCAGGAGACCCAAACATCACTGTGGTCCACCAGGCAGAGTAGGGCTTATGGAGTTTAGGTGATCAATGGAGTTTTAGCATAGGTCCATCTCACAGTGGGCCCATTGGGTCCCCAAACCCATCCTGTGGTTATTTCCCCTGTTCTGGAATGCATAATTGGAATAGACATACTGAGCAGTTGGCAGAATCCCTACATTGGTTCCCTGGCCTGTGAAGTGAGGGATATCATGGTGGGAAAGGCCAAGTAGAAGCCACTAGAACTGCCTCTACCCAGCAAAATAGTAAATCAAAAGCAATACTGCATTCCTGGAGGGACTGCAGAGATTAGTGCCACCATCAAGGACCAGAAGGATGCAGGGTGGTGATGCCCACCACATCCCCATTCAATTTGCCTATCTGGCCTGTGCAGAAGACAGGTGGATCTTAGAGAATGACAGTGGCTTATCATAAGCTTAACCAGGTGGTGACTCCAATTGCAGCTGCTGTACCAGATGTGGTTTCATTGCTTGAGCAAATTAACACCTCCCTTGATACACAACTATGAATTTGGCAAATGTTTTTTTTGTCTATTCCTGTCCATAAGGCACAACAGAAGCAAGTCTGCTTTCAGCTGGCAAGGCCAGCAGTATACCTTCACTGTCCTACCTCAGAGGAATATCAACTCTCTAGCTCTGTCATAATTTAGTTCACAGGGAACTTGATCTCCTTTGTCTTCCACAAGATACCACACTGGTCTATTACATTGACGACATTATGCTGACTGGACCTAGTGAGCAAGTAAGCAGTAGCTCACTGTAATAGCTCTATTTGTAAGACATTTGTATGTCAGAAGGTGAAAAATAAATCCGACAAAAATTTGGAGGCCTTCTACTTCAGTGAAATTCCTAGGGGTCCAGTGGTGTGTGGCATATTAAGATGTCCCTTCTAAGGTGAAGGATAAGCTGTTCCATCTGGCCCCTCTTACAATCAAAAAAGAGGCCCCACACCCTAGTGGGCCTCTTTGGATTTTGGAGGCAACATATTCCTCATTTGGGTGTGTTACTCCGGCTCGTTTACCAAGTGACCTGTAAAGCTGCTGCTTTTGAGTGAGGTCCAGAACAAGAGAAGGCTCTGCAACAGGTCCAAGCAGTGTGCAAGCTGCTCTACCACTTGTGCCATACGACCCCAGCAGATCCAATGGTGCTTGATGTGTCAGTGGCAGATAGGGGCGCTGTTTGGAGCCTTTGACGGGCCACTATCAGTGAACTGCAGCGTAAGTCCTTAGGATTTTGGAGCAAAACCCTGCCATCCTCTGTGGATAACTACTCTCCTTTTGAAAAATAGCTCTTGACCTGCTATTGGGCCTTAGTAGACAGTGGATGCTTAGCCATGGGCCACCAAGTTAGCATGCAACCTGAGCTGCCCATCATGAACTGGGTGTTATCTGACCTACCAAGCTATAACATTGGGCGTGCAGAGCCGCACTCCCTCATCAAATGGAAATGGTATACAGGTGATTGGGCCTGAGCAGGCCCTGAAGGCACAAGTAAGTTACATGAAGAAGTGGCCCAAATGTCCACGGTCCCCCCTCCTGCTACACTGCCTTCTCTCTCCCATGCTGCACCTGTGGCCCCTGGGGGAGTTCCCTAGGATCAGTTGACAGAGGAAGAGAAGACTCAGGCCTGGTTTACAGATAGTTCTGCACGACCATACGCAGGCACCACCTGAAAGTGGACAGCTGCAGCAGTACAGCCCCTCTCTGGGACATCCCTGAGGACAGTGTGAAGGGAAATCCTCCCAGTGGGCAGAACTTCTGGCAGTGTACCTGGCTGTTCTGTTTGCCTGGAAGGAGAAATGGTCAGACATGTGATTATGTACCAATTCATAGGCTGTGGCCAATGGTATGGCTGAATGGTCAGGGACTTAGAAGGAACATGAATGGAAAATTGGTTACAAAGAAATTCGAGGAAGAGGTGTATGAATAGTCCTCTCTGAATGGGCAAAAAATGTGAAGATATTTGTGTCCTATGTGAATGCTCACCAAATGGTGACCTCAACAGAGAAGGATTTTAATAATCAAGAGGACAGGATGATGTGTTCTGTGGATTCCAGTTAGTCCTTTCCCCAGCCACCCTTGTGTTCACCCAATGGGCTCATGAACAAAGTGGCTCTGGTGGCAGGGATAGAGGTTATGCATGGATCAGCAGCATGGACTTCCATTCACCAAGGCTGACCTGGCTACAGCCTCTGCTGAGCACCCAATCTGCCAGCAGCAGAGACAAATTCTGAGCCCCTGATATGACACCATTCCCCAGGGTAATCAGCCAGCTACCTGGTTGATTACAGTGGACAGCTTCCATCATAAAAGGGGCAGTGTTTTGTTCTTACTGTAATAGACAGTTACTCTGGTATGGATTTGCCTTCCCTGTACCCAATGCTTCTGTCAAAAATACCATCCATGTATTACAGAATGCATTATCCACCATCATGGTATTCCATATAGCATTGCTTCCGATCAAGTAACTCACTTCATAGCACAGTGCAGCAATGGGTCCATGATCATGGGGTTCACTGGTGTTACCATGTTCTCCACCATCTTGAAGCAGTTGGCTTGACAGAAGGGTGGAATGGCCTTTTGAAGACTCAGTTATAGCGCCAGTTAGGTGGCAATACCTTGTAGGGCTATATATGCTCTACATAAGCATCCTATTTGTGCTGCTGTTTCTCTGATAGCCAGGATTCACAGGTCCAGGGATCAAGGGGTGGAAATGGGAGGGGCACCACTATTACCCCTAGTGACCCCCTAGCAAAATTTTTGCTTCTTGTTCCCACGACTTTATGCTCTGCTGGCTTAGAGACCTTAGATCCAAAGGGAGGAACGTCTCCGCCAGGAGATACAACAATGATTCCACTGAACTGGAAGTTTAGACTGCCTCCTGGTCACTTTGGGCTCCTCGTGCCTCTGAATTAACAGGGAAAGAAGTTACTGTGCTGACTGGGGTGATTGATCCTGACTTCCAAGCGGAAACGGGACTACTCCTCCACAATGGAGGTCAGGAAGAGCATGTCTGGAATACAGGAGATCACCTGGGGATCTCTTAGTATTACCGTGCCCTGAGATTAAGGTCAACGGAAAACTACAACAACCCAAACCAGGCAGGACTAGTGAATGGCCCTTCAGGACCGAAGGTTTGAATCACCTTACCAGGTAAAGAATCACAACCAACTGAGGTGATTGCTGAGGGCAAAGGGATTATGGGATGGGTAGTGGAAGAAGGTAGTTATAAATACCAGCTATGACCACGTGACCAGTTACAGAAATGGGGACTGTAATTGTCAACAGTGTTTCCTCCTTATTGTGTTATGAATATATATATACACTTATCTTTGTTTTCTTCCCTCTCTTATCCTCTTATCATGTAACATAAAATATAAAGTGTATTGATTTTATATCACAGTATTTAAATATTAACTTTATATCATAGTATTTAAGTTATGGGATATCACTGAGAAGAGTAAACATCACTCAAGGACTTTACCTCATCTTCTGGGGAGGGGTTAGTAAATTTTTTGTTGTACACAGCATAGTTGTATCATGTACATTAGGCAGAATTATGACCTTGTAATTGTCTTCATTTGGGGATTAAGTATGATTTAGGGAGATGCACATGGGTGCCAAGTTGACAAGGGGTGGACTTGTGATGGTTAATTTTATGTGTCAACTTGACTGGGCCATGGAATACCCAGATATTTGGACAAACATTATTCTGGGTGTGTCTGTAGGGATGTTTATGGATGAGATTAATGTTTAAATTGGTACTGAGTAAAGCAGATTGCCCTTCCCCAATGTAGGTGGGCTTTGTCCAATCAGTTGAAGGCCTGACTAGAATAAAAGGCTGGCCCTGCGTTGAGTAAGAGAGAATTCTCCTGCCTGAGGGCCTTCAAACTGACACATCAGCTCTTTCTGTTTCTATAGCAGCCTCCAGCCTTCGGACTTGAACTGTGACATCAGCTGTGCAGATTTTGGACTTGCCAGCCTCCATAATCACATGAGCCAATTCCTTATACTCTCTCTCTCTCTCCCAGTGGCTCTATTTCTCTGAAGAACCCTGACTAAATCATGAGGGAGAAGGGAGGAGAAGAGAGCATCAGAGGGACAGGCATCTGAGGGGGATATGGTTGAAAGGACCAAGGAGGGGGCAGGAAGGGAGAAAACAAGAGGAGTCAAAGTTTCCCAAAGATGAGGTCAGCCTATTTCTCTATGTGGACCCAATTAAACAAATCCATATATAAAAATCCACATTTGTATGACAGGCAAAGTTAGGAGCCATAACACCTTTACAAAAGAGGTTTGTAAGTATGTTAAAGCTGCCAGTTGCCCTTGGCATTTGCTACAGGACTGTATTAGCCCACTAGGATTTTTGCCTAAAACCAGGTACTTCTGTATCTGGCAAGATCACCAAGGCCCTCTGGGAGCTTCGTAGTAGCCCAGCCCAGATCTGGCTCTCACCTCGGAGGATGGTGACATTGCGAAGGATTTCTCCGTGCTGTGTGTCCACAGCCTTCATCTCCTCCATGATCATGGAGAGGTTGCGGACGTTGAAGTCCAGCTGGGCACTGAGCAGGGTAAAGCGCTCCCGGAGCAGGTCCGTGGTGCCCAGCATGAGGGAGACGGACTTGTTCAGGTAGTAGAGCTCCTCGGCGTGGGTGTGGAAACCCAGTGTGCAGGAGAGCCGCACGTCGTCCAGGTACTTGAGCATGCTGTGCACGTGGCTGTCGGTGGCATTGATGTTGGTGAAGATGGTTCCAATCTCGATCTCGTGAGACGCCATGCGTCCTTCCAACGTCTCGAACCTCTCCACCGTGCGGTTCTGGGCATAGCGAGTATGGTACTGCAGATCGTGCATGTTCTCCTCGTGGTCATCCAGGAAGGAGGAGATGTTATCCAGCTGCAGCTGCAAGCCCATGACCTGCAGCACCAGGTCATGCATGCTTTCGGAATTCTGGCTGATGCGCTGTGAGGAGGCCCCCAGGGTGGCCTGGATGTTCCTGACCACTTCTCCGGTCTTGGCCGAGGTGGTACGCAGGCTGCTGAAGAGCCGGGTGTAGTTCTGCCAGTCAGTGACCATCTTCTGGAGGGTCAGGGTCTCCTCATCCGTCTTCCGCCGGATCCCGTGGATCCACTCTGAGGTCTGCCCCACGGTGAAGTTGATCTGGTGCACTGCAGCCTTGACGTCGTAGCACTCCTGAGTGAGGTCCTTCAGAGAGAGGTCCAGGCCGGCTGTGGCGGCCTGCCAGCCTCTCATCTGGGTCAGGAAGAGCCCCAGAGACTGGTTGACCTGGTGGATGGAGAAGGAACAACTGCCCATCTCCTGGGAGATTTGACTGCTGGTGGTGGAGAGCAGTTCATGGGTCTGAAAGGTCTGGTCCAGTTGGACCTCCTGAGCGAGAAGCATCTTCTGAATTCCCTCCAGCTCCTCCTGCAGTTTTCTGATCTCTTGCCCCAGCTGCCCAGCCTCATGGCAGAAAGAGCAGTTGTTCGGGGCTTTCAGATCTTCAGGAGAAAGGGACAACATTTTGAGTTGCTGAAGGATCAAGGGACAAAGGTTGCTTCTTTAAATTAAATACTTCGGAGCATAATGAATTGGCAAGTGGCTTCCTGATCCCTCTTCCTTTCCTCAGCCCTGCTATGAAATCCTTTTTGGACAAGCCTTGCCATCTCTATGAAATTTTATTTTTACCAAATGTATTTACTACGACCTGAAATGTAGGATTTAGGACATTTTCTCCATCTCACCACCAAATTCTCAAGAATATATCTTCATCACTTCTCTGAGGTTGCCAAGAACCTCCCATTTACATTTTATTTTAAAATTTCTCCTAATATTTTTATAGTTGTTACCTTACTTGATCCTCTCAGAAACTTGTGGGGAATGTGGTGTAGGGATTTTTCTCCCTGTGACTGATGAGAAATGAGGCATGGGGAAGTGGCTTACCAAATACCACTCAAGTACTTAGTGGCAGAACAGGACTCTTTCCATCAGAGCAGACCACCCCTAAATCCTTCTATTATGGCTCCTTCTGTCATTCTCAGAAGGAGAATGTCCCTAGTTAAAGCAGGAGATAAAGTGCATCACGAATTGTGCACACTTTAAGGCAGTGATGAGGAAAGGGCTGACTTGTCAAGAGGCTTTGGAAGATCTTAAAAATAATTTCAGATATGTGAGGATGTTTGGGGATGGACTGTCTTCTGCTTCCTTCTCTACCTGTGGGCTCTGGCTAGATCTGTACCACACACAGAACCCCTGGCCCCACTCCTGAGTATATCCCAGGATGGCAGCCCTCTTTGAATGGATGGTTCTCCAGCGGCACAGGGAGGCAGGGGGCCATGACTGTCTTCCCCTTGTGCCTAGAAGGTTGGTGAAGGCTGCCCTGCTCTGGGGCACCATGGCATGGGGAGGAGCCCTCGCCCCACCCCAGTTAGTATTGGTCTTCCATCATGGTCGTTAGCATATCTGGACACTGGACACTTACCCAGTCCTTGGAGATTTTCCTGCATAGACACAAGCTTCTTGTCATAAATGGCCTGGGCCAGGGAGAGATCTTCTGAGAGAGAGTCCACTTTCCTGAAAACTGTAGAGGAAATACAGATGAGAAACAGGCAGAGTCTTAGCTCAGAGGAAGAGCAGTTGTTTTTTGAGAAGGCATTTTTATCAGCCCCTCTGCAACCAAAACCATTCACATTGGGGCTTCCCAATGGTGGTAAGGGAAGATGCTTCTTACAGCCAGAGTTTGTCACACATCCCTTAAAAATATATATCTACGTATCTCTATCTGTAGACATAGATAGACATGTATCTCTTTATATATCTCCCTTAGGTGTATATATGTATGTACAGTCACGTGCCACATAATGACGTTTTGGTCAACGACTGACTGCATATACAATGGTGGTCTCATAAGATTAGTACCACATAGCCTAGGTGTGTAGTAGGCTGTACCATCTAGGTTTGTGTAAGTACACTCTATGACGTTCGCATAATGACGAAATCACCTAACAACACATTTCTCAGAATATATCTTTGTTATTAAGGGACGTATGACTGTATACATATATCTATGTGTATATATATTATAATGTATAATACATACATTTATACATATGTATATATTAACATATGTATGTATTATATATATGTAATTCCTCTCCCCTAAGATTTTAGAACTAGGACCTGACCACAGGATAGAATAGAGAAAATTAAGAAAAAAAATATATATAAAAAAAGAACTATTCTTAATCCTACAGCTGAGAGAGAACTGCCATCAGCATCTTTGTGTATCTCTTATAATCTTATCTCTACAACCATTTTATAGCTAAATAGATATATACATTTTTAGAGAACAGCAGCAGAAAATGGGAATGTTCTGAAATCTCATCTCTTTTCTTTTGTTTTATTGTATCATGTCATGGACATTTTCCCATTGAGGTTTAAATACCTTTAAAATCATCCCTTTTATTTTATTTTATTTTTTTGTGAGGTGGATCAGCCCTGAGCTAACATCTGCCAATCCTCCTCTTTTTGCTGAGGAAGACTGGCCCTGGGCTAACATCCATGCCTATCTTCCTCCACTTTATATGGGAGGCCGCCACAGCATGGCTTGACAAGTGGTGCGTCGGTGTGCGCCCAGGATCTGAACCGGCAAACCCCGGGCCGCCGCAGCAGAGCACGCGCACTTAACCGCTTGTGCCACCGGGCCAGCCCCCCAAAATCATCACTTTTAATGTCTGTATCATACTCTATATAAATGATTCAGCAATTATATAAAAATTCCCTATTGTTGGGGACATTAAGGCACCTCCCCTTCTGAGTCTAGAAATGAAACTTGACATGTAAATATGAGTAACACTTGATCCTAGAAATAATCTCTGTATGTGACGTTGTGTGTATATGGTTATTCTGTTAGGATAAATTGATGGAAGTAGAATTATTGAGGCATAGGGTATTTTTGAAGTCCTTGATACGTGTTGCCAAATTGTCCCCTGGAAAAGTTTATGCCGGTTTACACTGCACAGGCAGCCTCGCACCCTACTAAGGGGTCAGTGCTGGCTGGTGTTAGGGCACATGGGGCAGCAGCAGGACTCCTGGCTTTCTCCAGCGGGTGCCTGGCTGAGCCTGATAGTGAGAGGAGGGCCTGGATTGGATGGAGGGTCAATAAGATGCTTCCCACAGATCCTATGGAGGTCAAGTGGCAGGGGATAGAATTAGCCCCGCCAAGAGAGTTGGGTAATGCAACTTCTAGTCCAGATTTGCCTCAAATTTGTTGGGTGACTTCAGGCAACTCAATTAATATTTTTGGAGCTCAACTGAATCATCTGTAAAATGAAAGGATGAAGCTAGATGACTTCTAAGGCTCTTATCAACTCCAAAATTCTATGATTCCAAATTTTTTGGAAACTCTGGGCTTTAATTAACATTGTACATCTCAGAGCTGTCAAGATTTAATTAGTAACAATGACATGTTGAGAAGTTCTAGGAACAATTATATGCTGTTATATTAGACTAGCACTTTACGGTTAATGACATTCATTATTCTGTTGGAGCTTCCCACCAATTAAGATCCCTTGTGTAAATGGAGGAACAGAGGTGCAGAGAGACTGAATGACTTTGATTCCTATTCTGATGCTCTGTAAAGTCTACCTCTGAGCCAACAGCCCAGGGCTCACTCATATAATTCACCCTGTTCATTTTTTCATTGTGCATTTCACGATTTGTAATTATATATTAATTTGTTTGTTTAGCTGTTTTCCTTAGTTTTTAGACTTTATTTTTTTCATCCTTTCAAAATTGTGTTTTATAATGTATACTATGTAGTAAAGAGTATACATGTATGATTTATAAATAAAATAGGTATATTTTGGAGGTGTGAGCCTATCAATTTGTACATCTGTTCGTCTATTTTATCTTTTTATCCATCCATCAATCCATCAATCCATCTAATTTTTTGATGCATTTTAAATCAATGTTTTACTGATGGGGTGAGGAGTAAAAACAGTTCATAGATTACTGCTCTAGACTAGGGGTTGGCAAATTAGGGCCTGCAGGCTAAATCTGGCCCAATGTCTGATTTATGGGAACCCAGACACCCCATTCATTTACACATCGTCTCTGGCTGCTTTTGCTCTATAATGGCAGAGTGTGGTTGTGACAAAGACCATATGTGACCCATAAATCCTAAAATATTTACTATCTAGCCCTTTACAGAAAAAGTTTAAAAACTTTTTTTAAAGCCCTGCTCTAGTTATAAGCTCCATGAAGACAAGGCCTATGTTTTATTAGGCAGTTTATGTCCAGTCTAGTACAGTTCTTGGCCTATAGTATGCATGATAAAAAAAATACTCAATTAAATGCATGTAGTGGATTTTCCTTGTCCACTGAGGGGAAGGCAGATTTTGCCCAACCCTCTGGACTTTGGCCACAGTCCTAATTGAAAAGCATTGACTAGGACCATTCATATATGCTCACAAATCTCTAATCATTCATTCAACAGACATTATTGAGCACCTACCAACCAGGACAGGACGGTGCCAGCACTGTTCTAGGGACTCAGGATACCCAGGCTGGAGGCGAAATAAAAAGAAAACCCTAAAGTTCTCCCTCAATTCCCCAAACACACTCCTTACCCCCAATTCTTATGATCCTCTGCCCATTCACTCTGGATCTTGGGGCAGATCACTGTACCTTCCTCATGGGCAGAATGGGGCCAGCCTCCCATTTCAGGGCTTGCTGAGATTATTTGTGGATGTCATGTATGACAGTGCCTGGCGCATGGTGGGATAACTGTCCATCCCCTCTGAGGTGTTTCAGTGCCTACACTCTTCTCTGGGCTCAAGTTTGTGCTATTGGAGCTTTAGTAATGGTCCCATGGGTGCTGGGAGCTGAGGCCCTGAAAGGGCTGACCAGGAACCTTTCAAAGTTCTCCAACAGCCACTTTGCAGCCTCCGAATGGTGGGGCTGCAGCTCCTCCCCTCCCCTGGCCCAGGATTTTGGACACTTTCTGAGAGGCCAAGTCCTGGGAAGTGATTTAGCCCAGAGACATGGAGCTGAAGGGGTGGGGGGAGGCTTGGAAAGTTCCTGAAATCAGTGGTCTTCAAACCTGGCTGCACACTGGAATCCTCTGAGGGGTTTTCACAGACTATTAAGGCCTGGGTCCCACCCAGAGACTGTGATTTCATTCGTCTGGAGTGGGGGCTCCGGCACTGGTATTTTTCAATGCTCTCCGAGGGATTCTAACATGCAGACAAAACTGAGAACAGCTCTCTTTGATGGTGAAGTGTAATGGACTTCTCTCTGTGTTCCCTACACCTGGTACACAGTAGGTGCTGGTTTGTGTTGGATTAATTAACGCCTTTGAGATTTCTGGAAGATGAGAGTGTCTATTCAAACCAATAATATGCTGGCCTCTTGCCCTCAAGCCAAGGAAGCCAGTTACTGGACCAGGCCCCCCTCTTAGGGTGGCGCTCACTCCCAGGTCGTACGAGTGCTGGGTCGGCACCTGGAGCGAGGCACCCTCCGTGCCTCGCTTGTCTCACCCTAGTCCCCGCCTTGTCTCTAATATCTAGTCTATTGGGCAAACAAATCTGCTGGCTTCCCTTAGTAAAGAAGTCACAATTTTCAAAATCTGTGTCTAAGAGCGGACTGGGGTTGCAGTGAGAAGCCGTCAGATTTCTTTTCATCAGTTCAGGTAAACTGTTAGCACCCAGAGGGCAGAAGTTACCTGAATCTGGCTATATGCCCTCACCTGGGTCAGCTATCACAGTCATGCAAACTGTAGTGTGTATGTGACCCACTGGACTTCAGATCCCTGGGCATTACCTGCAAGACTCGGATTGAGTAGGTCAGAGTGAGACCCGGGAATCTGCATTTTACCAAACCCTGGGGGTGAACTCAATGCAGGCAGCCATCCAACTTCACTTTGAGAAACACTTACAAAGACCACGGAAGGGGCTTAGAAATGGCCCGATCCAGTCATCTCAACCCTGGAAGTACAACAGGATCACCTGGAAAGCTTAAAAATACTGAATTAATTCCATTGTCTGGGGTGGGGCCCAGGCATCAATATTTTTTAAAGCTCTCAGTTGATTCTAACATGGAGCTGAAACTGAGAACCACTGATCTGGTCCTATCCTCTCATCTTACCAATAGGAAAACAGAGGCTCTGAGAGGGGACATGGCTTGCTGAGGCCACACAGCTAATTACTAACCAGAAATTAGGACGCAGTCTTTGCAGTTTGAGCTTAAGATTTTCTAGCCAGAAAGATGCTGTTCTGGGCCCTGAGCCACAGAGATCTGTTTGTCTGTGTAGGGGTTTTGGTGCCGACCCCTGATCAGAAACTGCCCTGCAGCCCAGGGCAGGGGAGCCCCGGACTGGCCGGATGCTGCTGGGAGCCCGCACTCACCCAGAGAGGCCAGCACGGCCACGGCCACCAGGAGCAGGGCCAGGAAGAGGTAAAGAATCCGCACAGACGTGTGCAAAGAGAGGTTCCTCTGGCAGCGGCTGCAGCGGGGCCCCGGCCGGCCTGTGGGGGACAGATGGAGGGCAGGCTTAGGCCAGCGGCTGAGGCTGCAGCTGAAGCGTCAGTTTCATGCTCCTGCTCCAACCTGTCTCATCACATTTCGAACCAGCCTCAAAAAGGGAGTTTTTCTTGCTCTTCATCTCTACCCATCCCACTGCATTTTCTCTAGGTCCTAGTGCTTTTAGGACTAGAAGAGACCAGAGTCAGGGTCTTCAAAGAACACTCCCATCACTACCGTCATTCTCTGCGTGGCATCATCATGCAGCCCACTGTATGGGGAAACACCTCTCCCCAGTACATTGGCCTGATTGATGACGCACAACATGAATTATTTCATCATTGGGTGACCAACTCAGCCCAGTTTGCCTAGGATTTTCTGGGTTTTAGAACTGAAAGTTTCATGTTATGGGAACTCCTCAGTGTGGGAAACCAGGATGATTTGCCAAGATTGTCTCAGTTTTAAAACTGGAAGTCACACACCCTGGGAAACCCTTCAGTCCCAGACAAACCAGAAGGTTTGTCACTAGTCCCCCAAAGTTTCAGGTAACCAGCAGTTCTCCTGGAAACCACACGAATGGTGCCAGTCCACCAGCCGGGTCCCTGGTGTGGAGGAAGGAGAGAGCCCAGCGTTCTTGACTCCTCTGGCAGGTGGCCAATAACCAGCAGGAATGCAGTGACATTCCCAGAACTATGAAATTTCTAAGGTGAATTCACCTTCAGCTGCACACTATGAGTACGAGGAATGTTTAAAAATCCTGATGCCCTGTTCACACTCCAGATCGAAAGAAATCCGAATTTCTGAGGGCTGGGCTCAGGCATCCCCGACTGATTACAACGCACAGCCAAGGTTGAGAAGAGCTGCTCTAATCTATCCTGAAACCCACCGAGAAGCCCTACTCTGTAACAGTTCAGGTGGCATTGGTTTCTCAGGTTAGCCAAATGCCAAGCTGGGTCCTGTGAGCCTGAGAAGGATGGGCCACTTGGGTGGCATGGGACACAATGAAGGAGACAGTTCTGGGCCAGCTAGAAGACAGGCCTTGGAGGAGGTGGCAAAGGTCCCTGACAGGCCTCAGGAGGAGCCCTGGAAACGGATGTCACTTGTGTCAAACTTTGACTTCATCCATACTGCACAACCTCGCCCAACTCTGCCCTTTCACCCTCCATGAAGCAGCAGGGAGAGGACAGCTGGGATTTTGAAGCCATATAGAGAGATAACAAGTCACCAGCCTGGAAATGGGGCTAAAGAGATGAGAGGGCAGCCCCCAGAGCCCTTACCCTCCTGTGTGCACGGGAAGGTTGGCATGTCCTCGTCGTCACCAGCCAGCTCCTCTTCTGTAACACACAATGCATCTCCGTCGTCGGTGGCCGACCTCACTGTGATGGAGCCAGTGCCATCAGACCCGGGGCTGGGACCCCGAGCCACTCCCACCCCTCTCCAGCTGCCCCACTCATTGACAGTCTCCACACCCTGGGCCCACTCCTGCCCTGGGGTCCAAGTCAGCCCACTTGAGCTCCAGGTGACCTGACGGTAAGCAGAGAAAGGGGGACGGAGGTAAGCATCAAGTGGCTGAGGAACTGGGATGTCCTAACACCTCTGGGTAGGGAGATTTCAGGATCTCCAACAAGCTGATACAGACACACAGGCCAGCTCAGCTGCCTACTCTGTCTGCACTTGCTCAAACCCCTTGGGGTGGACTACGAAGAAATAAGAGCTGGCTGCTTGATCCGGCTCAGCGTCCTTCCGTGCCCTGACACATGGTAACCGAAGCAGAATTACTCTGCTCCAGGGACAAGGGGGAATCTGGCCCTAGCATAGTCCCCACCAAGACTCTGCATCCGGCCCAAGTTGGGGGCTGCAGGGAGGAGGAAGCGGGGGGTGGGAGGGTATGGATGGTCACAGAACTCTGCCTCACACGCCACCTGGTCCAGGACCTGCAGTGTGGAAGGGACGGTGGGAGGAGCAGGTCTCATGTCAGAAGGCTGATTTGGTGCTTGTTCCCTGGGATCATGTGCTTCCTAAATAAGACCTAAGTGATGTGGTCTCTCATTCAGAGGAGTGCTCTCATCCCCCTAGACATCTCATACCTCCTCCTTCTGAAAAGACCTGGTCTTTTATGAATGATGAGAAGAAAGATGCCCAAAATAGGCAGAGTGAGCTGAATCTCCAAGTGGGTGTTTGAGAAATGAGATGGTCTGGACTGAGCCAACCAGGGCTTTTGTTCTGGGAAGTGGTGGATGCAAGCTGATGATGACAACCAAATTGCTGGGGAGCTGCCTGTTGAGGGGATTTTTAAACTATGCCTCAAAATCCAGAGGCAATAGAAGAAAAGATCAACACACTTGACTACATTACAATAAAATAAAAACACTTTTGCATGGCCAAAAAAGCAAATGACAAACTGGGAGAAAATATCCACAACATATATCACAGATAATGAGCTAGGATATCAAATTTATAAAGAACTTCTAAAAATTGAGGAAATAAAGAACCAAAAATATTATAGAAAATTGAGCAAAAGACCTGAACAGACAATTATGAAAAGAGATAATAAAAATGGCTCCTAAACAAATGAAAAGATGTTCAACTTTACTCATAAGGTAAAATGCAGATTAAAGCTACACTGTGATATTTCTCAGCCATCAGACTGGCAGAAATGCAGAGGCCTGACAGCACACTGTGTTGGCCAGTCCGTGGGGAGTCAGGTGGGAATGCAAAATGGCCTGAACCTCGAGGAGGGGAATTTAACAGAATCATTTACCATTTGACCCAGTAATGACACTTCTATGAATTTATCCATAATATACACCTCCAAAATCTGAAAATACATATGACAAGGTTATTCACTGCAGGATTATTTGTAATTGTAAAAACTAGGAACTATCTAAAGATAGTTCATGTATATACTATGGTATATATACACCCAACGGGGCTCAATGCAGCTATACAAACAAATAAGGAAATCTCTATTAACTGATATGGAGTAATTTCCAGGAGATAGTAAATGAAAGCAGCAAAGTGCAAAGGAGCATATACAGTATGCTACATTTTTGTAATAAAGAAGGGGAAATAAGAAAACATGCATATATCTTCTCATCATTGAAAGAAGAAACAGAGGAAGGGTAAACCAAAAGACGAGGAAGTTGTTTTCTACAAGGGATGGGATGGGGGAGATGGGGTGGAAGGGACACAGGAAGGAGTGACATTTCTCTGAGTATAACTTTTGTATAGTTTTGACTTTTGAAAACATGTTAATATTTTACATATTCAAAAAATTAAATTTTATTGATTAAAAACACTCATCTGGAACGAGATGAATCTTGCTTGCATTTCTAATGAATACAATAAGCACACCGAAGGGGAAAAAGGAAAGAAGAGCTAACCTACGTAAATTACGGCATAGTTTTGACTACGTGAGCTCAGTCAGGGCATATGACAGGGTATGTCGGGGCAAGAAGTGCAGATAAATCTTGAACTTTCAAAGTAATTTTATGTATTGTTGTAGCATGGATAGAGCAATTCTGAAATTATTTTAGATTAATTCCAGATTGCGCAAATGAGTAAATGTGTTGATGTGGTTTGGCTCCAGGGTTCTCACTGTGGACAAATGGACACAGAACTATGGAATGGGAGAGACAAGAGAGAACCCCTTGGCGATGGATGGAAATTGAAGGTATCAATATGAACTCATAACTTCTAAAATATGTATATGTATATATTCATGTTTATGTGCATATGATGTATTTATGTATCTATATTCGTAGCTATGTGTATGTATATAACTTTGTTTGCTGAAAGGTCTAGGAAGCAAAGACACTGAAATAGCAATGAACATGCCTAGCAATCCAGATCTTGGTCTCTACTAGAATTTCCCACTAAAAAGAACCAGGGCACCTAGGAGAAATGGCTGATTCTAGAGTTGGGGCAGAAGTTAGGTAGAAGATGAACCTGGAACATCTTATTTCAGAAATTAAGGGAATACTCAAAAAAGCCAAATGATAGGGGCATGTCACAAGGAAACAGAAAACAGCTTGAAGATGTCCCCACTAAACAATTTGAGCACTAAAATAATTAAGCATAATAATGCAATTACAAGTCACTGAAAAAACAGGAATTCATGGATTTCTATCAACGATAGTTAGACAGACAGACAGATAGACGGAGAGAAGGGAGGACTCTTCCTTACAGTCGTGCTGGAGGTGGGAAATCAGCAGTTTGCAATCATTGTGGTAAAGACTGGATCAGGCAAGAACTACCAATGGATCCCACTTCTAGGGAAAATTTTGATGAAGAGCAGCATTTATACACGGTCTTAAAGTGTCTCCTTACAGACTACTTATTAGTTGCAAGGGAGGAAAAAAACTCCAGTAATTATATATTAGGGAAATCAGGCAATACCCTGACCAAGTGATCAAAATTAACATCACCTCTGAGGGCCAGGTGGACACTGTGTGCCTCCAGAGGTGACAGCCTGAGCAGCACACACCATCACCTATGTCATTTATTGGCTAAGAATGCATAACCCCAATCGAATCATGGGGAAACATGAGAAAAACACAAAGTGAGGATCACTGTTTTTAAAAAAAAGTGTGGGGAGGGGGTTGTATTTTTCAAAAATATTAGAGTCATAAACGACAATAAAGGTGAAAGAGACATGACAACTAAATGCAGTCCTTAACATTAAACTGGACTCTGTGCTGGAGGGAGAAGGAAATCTATAGAAGATATTTGGTCAACTGACAACACTGGAACATGCACAGTAGATTAGATAAAGTATTAAAGCAAATTCATGAACTCCATAACTACTCTGATAGTACTCCTATTCTTAGGAAATCCACACTCAAGTGTTAGAAGTAAAGGACCATGATGTGTGTAACTTACCCTCAAGTGCTTCAGAAAAAATTGTGTGTGAATGTCTGTGCATATGCACACATGTGTGTGCGTATGAATAGCATTGCAGGGAAAATCCTTGTATGTAAAATGTTATGCACATATAGTATTTTCTTAAGACAATTTCCTAACAGTGAATTCACTGGATCAGATTGTAAGAACATTTTAATGTTCTGGAACAAATGAACAAATTGCCATGTAGAAAGGGCATACAAATTACACTTCTCCCCACACAGCTTATGAAGATACACCCATGTACTAGTCCCTCCCCCAAGGAGTCTTACAAAAGTAAATGTCTTTACGAGTTTAATGCAAAGAATCTCCATATTTTATTTTGCATGTTTAAAAATTATTAGCGAGACCGAACATTTTAAGTGCTTGCAGACATTCCTTTTCATGAATTGTCTCCATGTAGCCTTTGCCCATTTTTCTGTCGAGCTGTTGATTTTTCTGTTCATGTGAGGTTGTTATAAGAACATAACCTTTCATCATGTGTCTTCCAGATGTTTCAATAGATTTATTTCTGAAAATTGTTAAAGTATGTGTGTGCACAGCTCCAGAGAGAGCCACCATGGTGCCCTCCAGGAGTTGGGTGGGGGTGGGGAGGGGTGGAAGGACATTCACATTGGACCCCTGATTGAACAGTAGAGTCCTGAGGGGTGTGTGTTCAAGACTCACTTCCATAAGGCATTTCCTTGACTTTCGCCAGGTGCTAGGGAGCGAAAGAACCGGGACCACTGCAGTCTGATTTCTTAGATTGGACCGCCCGCAATGTGCACATAGAATACTGGACACCCAGACCCACTCGAAGGCAAGCCTACCTTACCCGCACAGCCCTCTTCCCCTCACCTGGACTCTAGGGATACCCGGTTTCCTTGTCAGCTCTCCGGCAGGTGGACTTTTCCCCCTAGCCTCTTGTGCCTCCCTCCCCTTTATTCAAGGAACAGACTAGCTGGGCTGAGACTCAAAATCTCTAACCACAGGTATCGGCACTGACTGATCAGTAAGAAGACTGTTACCAATCAGAAAAGCCTGGGGCCAAAAACACAACCAGAATGGCTGTCCCAGGGTGACGCATGGTGACAGGGCCTGGGGCTTTACGCTGGGGGTCTTTGGTCCAGCTGCCCCCACTTGTGTCACTCACAGCCTTGTCTCCTCCGGCACCAAGACTCTAGGTTCCTGACATCCAGCCTCTGTATTTGTTGACCAGTTTAATTTTTTTTTTAGGTTGGTCCTTGGTGATTTCCCATTTTCTTTCCACTTTAGCTATGCATTTAGCAGTTTGCTGGTAGTTTAGTACCCAGACTTTATAGTCCAAGAATATTTTAAGCAAGTAACCCTAGAAGTAGAAGCTCCAAGTTTTGTTTTTCTTGGTTCTCCTTTTTAATGTGATGAAAGACTGAGTCTTGCCCTGAGGCAATCTTCACAATGACGCTATAAACTTTACAGTCTAAAGTATCACTTTTATGGGCAAAAAGACTGAGGTTCAGAGAAGTTAAGAGTGTTGCTTCACAGCACACAGAATATGCAGTGAAGCTGAGATTTGAGTTCAGAAATCTCTTCTACCATACCTACTACCTCCTCAGAGTGATGAGCAAAGGTTCTACAAATGCTAAGAAACCTTGCTTCTGTGACGACAAGGTGAGCGGGTAGACAAGAAGGGGACTGGGCCCATGACCCAGTGTGTGATGGAGCCTCAGAGGCTCTGGCAATGACCTAGAAGCAGCCTGAGTAGCATCTGCAACCTCATTTCCCAAATGCTGTGCCTTTGTAACCATCGTGATCAATGCTGGAGGCAGGAGGCAGAATGGGCAAGGAACACTCAGTAAGTGAAGGCAGCCCTGCATGGGCTCAGTAGGGGAGGGACTGTGGGTGACCCCAAATTAAAGATGCCACCATCATTGCCATGAATGCCCTCTGCTTGTCCTTCAGGTCACAGCTTCTATGTCACTTTCTCAGCAGTCTTTCTTGAGCTGCCAGACTGGAGTAGGTCTCGTTACATATACTTCCACATGCTCTGCATTTTCCCTTTGTAGAACGCAATATACCTTTAGTTATTTATTCAACAGCTCTCTTCCCCAGTGTTTAAGATCTGAGGGTGGGGAATGTGTCTGTCTTGTTCTTTGCTTTATCCAAAGCCCCTAGCGCAGTGGTTGGCACAGAGAAATGCTCAACACACAATTTCGAATGCATCTATGAATGATCTTGTATTATGCTTTCTGGTGGTGGGCCTATGCCTGCAAAAATCATTGGGGAGCTTGGTCAAGAGACGAAGGTCAGCACCCTACCCTTGAAGATTCCGAGTTAATTTGTGGGGGGAGAGTGGAGACCTGAGCTCACATCCATTATCCCATTTAATCCCTACGACTAGCCTGAGAGATTCACAGGGTGAGAAATTATTCTCCCAATTTTACAGGCGAGGAAACTGAGTTGCTGGGGCAGGGGGTTAACTAAAGTCACAGAACCAGCTGGTGGCAAAGCCTCCTGAATCCTGGCTGAGGTTTCCTCTCCACAATAACAGACTCCAGGTAGGCTCCTTCTGATAGAGCTAGCGTGTGCGTGTGCGTGTGCGTGTGTGTGTGTGTGTGTGTGTGTACCTTTTGGAGGAGGTGGGTACAGTGGCAGAAGGAAGGATGACATGGCAGGTATGACTGATCCCCTTATATGTCTCTGAAGAAATCCACCTCTTCAGCCCTGCTTTGTGTCTAGGTTGCTGTCCCATCATCAATCTGCCAACGGTTTCAGAGGATAACTTCGCCTGGGATGTTGCCAGGATTACCATCCCTTTCCCATAAACTTCATGCCTCAGGTGAGGCAAGCTAGGATTCCTTGGTGCCTCTGTGCTCTGTCTGACCAAAACCTCGCCCTAACTAGCCATGCTTTCTCACCCCCGATCATCTCAGCCAGAACCACGCTGAGGGCTGTCAGATTTACCGCACCTCAGGACCCCTCGGGGAGATATTCTTTCCACTTATTGGAGCAGAAACGCCTTCCAGACCTTCCTGTCCGTGTTTCTCATTTCTCTCCACCCCTTGACGGTGCTTCTCCGCCCTCCCTCATGACCGCCTCCTCCCTGCTCTGGCTCCAGGGCCAATTTCCTCACTTTACTTTTTATAGCCTTTGCAGGGGATCTGGGAAGACCAAAATCAAGTGAGGCTGACACCGACCTTCAGCAAACACCCTCTCCAAAAGCACACAGCTTTGTCCTAACTTTGCCCTACTATTGAGAGCCCCTCAAATTGGCAATCACTAGCAAGCGGGGATTAATCCAGACCCTGTTCCGGTACTCTGCGGAGCAGCCCATGGGAAGGGAAACGACGGTTGCCAGCACGGCTCTCGGCTCTCTCCAGACAACGCAGTTCACAAGTGTTTGGCCACATTCCCTTTGCTGACATCTCAGCTCCATAACTCACAGCCCTCCCCGGTCCCCAAAGAGGTCTTCTCCTCTGTCTAAGCCTTTGGACTTCCTGTTCACCAGCGCTGAGCTACGGCCCTCGGGGACGCTAATTTACCTGTGTCTGGAATGCCGCAGCAACTCTCCACCGTGGTCTTGTTCATTTTAACGAGAACATGATCCAAAGCATTTGTGAGGCTTTTATAAGCCAAGCGCTTTGCAAGCGTGGCCTCATTATGTTCACATTACACCAAGGTTGTTCCGGTCAGAGGATGGAGGAAGAAATAGACATAACGCATTGAGGAAAGCTTGGCTTGAGGACAGAGGCTCTGACTGATTAGAGGATGATTGATTAGACAGGAATCTGTATCCGCCATGCACTGGGCCACGCAGGGTCGACAGAGACAGGAAAAGAACGTTCCTCTCCCTCTCCACCTCCCATGCCTGCCTGTTCCCATGCCTTCTGGGGCGATCTGTTGGGTGCACCGGCTTTCCAAAGTGTTTTCAGAGATAGGGAGCTTATAAAGGAAGGGAACTTATAAGTCACAGAGCCCACGTGTCATGTTACAAAGGCTCAGAGAGGTTACGTGACCTGACAGCTAGTTAGTGGTTCCGAAATGCCCAGGGATCTGCAGCAAGATCCAGATACACATACAGAATGCTTGCAGAGTTGCACATAGCAGCTCAGACAGGCCACGGAGCTGCGCTAAGGCTTCTCCATCCAGGCCTGACATCTGTTTACACGGCTGGCCTCCCAGCAGTATGTCATCTCCGAGAGGTCAGGAAATCTTCCCTCAAACTCTTTTAGCACAGGGCTGATGACATAGTAGGTGTTCAAAAATGATGGGTTTACTAACCCTTTGAGGTCTGCATTCTTAGTTAATCGTTAACTTCTGCTGTTTTAATTGAGCTCATTTGCATTAAAAAATAAAGATTAATGACTTAAAATATGGTTTAAATATGGTTTATTCTTAGTGTTCTCCATGGCTAGGGAGTGTTGGGGAGCGCTGATGCATTGAGGATGCAAAGGCTTAAAGCAGCAGAGACTTAGAGTTAACAAACAGGGCACTCAAGTTTGAATTGAAAAGGAATGAACTGGGGGGTGGGGTGCAGCAAAATTTAGGATGTTCTTCCCCTCTCTGTCTCAGAACCAGAACAAGGGATCTGATATTCCTCACCTAAAGCTAAAAGGTCTCTCTTGTTTTTTGGGGAGAGGGGTATTTTTTTCCATTAGCATCCCAGTTAACTACCTCAGTATACCACCAGCGTTTTTATGGCCCTCTAAAATAAGGCCCTGGTTCTTCCCTGTGTCACACATAAATGATGAATTTGAGGACTGAAATGGAGGACTTTGACATGCTGAAAATTGAAGAGCACTTAAGGGTCAAACATTATGGGTTGCCAGAAGTCTGGAAGGGTTGCGGAAGTCGCTGTACTGTAGGCCATGGGTGTCTGAAGAGAGGTTAAGTTTCCAGGAAGGCAGAAGTAGCCCCTGTTGCCTTCTCTCTTTTTTTTCTTCCTTTTTTCATTTTGCTGATTCCAGGATAACGTCTATTGTCACAGGAGGAGTGGGCTTGGGAGAGGACACTGCAGAACCTACGACAATGCCCGGGCCTGTAAGTCTTCAGGAAAGCCCCGCTCTGGGGACAAGCACGGGGCAGCATGCTGCTCTGGGACTCCATGAGCCAGCTTCTGTTCCCCTTGTTCCAAAGGCCCCGAGGGATTGGAGCTGTCGTGAGGGAGTGTCCTGGTCCCTGTAATAAAGAAGCCAGGCCCACGGATGACCTACCAAAGGCACAGCCAGGCCCCGCTCTTCATCTAGGGATCTCTACCCAAATTGCAGGCAGTGTGCTTAAAAAAAAATCAAACAGGTTCAAAGGCCAGTGTTGCAAGCTCAGACTCATAAAGCAGTGGCAACCACTGGAGATTGAAAGAGCCTCTGTTCCACTCATACCTACGGTCATCACATCCAACTCAAATATCAGGAGAGCCACAAGAGGAACTCTTTTTTTCAAGCCTCTGCTCCCACAGTGCCACGTAGAAAGTTTGATTGAAGGTGCGTGTGTTGGCACATTGCTAGGCGGGACTGCTGATTCTGCTGGGGTTGAGCTTGGTTCACTTCTCCCTCTGGAGGTGGAAGAGAGCCCGGACCTGTTAACCAACTGCTAATTCAACTCTGGTCGCCGACTCCGGCTTTCTTTCAGTTGACCAAAAATGTGGAGTTAATGCCCTCTTTAGCCTTTCTGGGACTGCGATCTTTCGTCAGAGTCAGCAAGGGGGAGAGATTCGAGGAATGGAATAAAAGGTCTTTCTTTGTGAACTTCAAGGAACAATTTTTGATGATTATCTTCTACAGAGGTCACCGAGTGGGTTTTCAAAACAGCCAATTGGGTCAGTAAAAATAAAGATTTCAGAGTCATTTCAGAAACCAATGTTATATTTAAAGTTGCAGAATAGCTATAGTTTAAGGTTGGAGAATGCTATAATTAAGGTCACAAAATTGTTTTCATTAGAACCCTCCTGCCATTATCCCCTCCCCACAGGCTTCCTTTGCGGATGGTCTATATTCAGATGGGAATCTGTCTGCCCCTCCCTGCTCTAATGAATCTGGGCCCTCCCTTTCAGACTTTCCTGCTCAACAAGCTGTCATGATCTGCTTCCCTGTAACACTCAGCTCCTTTCTGCTCCTTCATTCCTAAAATGAAGGAAAGCCTGTGTTTCTAGTAACCACAGAGGTTGTGGGCAAACTCTCCCTTTATCCTAAGCCCTCTTTATCCTAAATGACTCTCCTCCCCTTTTTTGCCTTCAGTGTTTCTAACTGGGGTACTCGTGGCATTTGGGCGGCACAATTCTTCGTTAGACAGGATTTATCCACACTGCGTAGACATTTGGCATTCTGGCCCACTAAATGCCAGTAGCAGGGGCCGGCTCGGTGGTGTAGTGGTTAAGTTTGCACACTCCGTTTCAGCAGCCCGGGGTTCGCAGGTTTGGATCCCAGGCTTGGAACTATGCACTGCTTGTCAAGCCATGCTGTGGCAGGTGTCCCACATATAAAGTAGAGGAAGATGGGCACAGATGTTGGCTCAGGACCAATCTTCCTCAGCAAAAAGTGAAGGATTGGCCATAGATGTTAGCTCAGGGCTAATCTTCCTCACATACATACATACATACATACATATATAAATAGATAAATAAATGCAGTAGCAATCCCTGGTCATTGTGAGAACTCTCCATTTCTAAATATTCCTTCAAGGGGTGGCATAGCTTCTGGTTGAGAAGAGAACCCAGGCTATTCACTCAATACAACAGACCCTAACCCTCCGCCATCACATACACACTGGTCTCCTCTGTGTAGAAGCAACTCCTCCACTCCCCTGAACCCCACAGATCCAGTGGGATGGGAGGGGTGGGAATCACCAGTTTCTTGATCTCAGTTGTCACCTCTAGGCCTTCAAACCCCACATTCTCTCTGCTTCTCACCACTTAAGGTCCAGGCTATCTCTCACATAGAGACTCCCCTTCCCTTCTCTGAGCTTCATGTGCAAAAAATCGTGGGAATATCATCTACTTCACAGAGCTGCTGTGAAAATTCAATGAGATGATATATGAAAAGTGCCTGGCACATAGTAAATACTTGATAAATGGTAGTAACAGCCATTTTTATCAGGATTATTTTTCTATCCTACTTAAATTGCTGCTGTCACTTATCTCCCTTTCTCAATGCCTGTCCTCTCAGGACCTATATCCAACTTCCGAGAAATCTATTTTTCAAAACATGTCCTCTGGAACACTAGTTTCAAAATTTCCTTTGTGGAAAAAGGTTCTTTGATCAAGTCAGTATGGAAAATGCTGCATACTTTATCCCACCTTAGAGACTCACATTAACATACCAAAAATTTTGAAAAGTCCTGCAAAATAACAGGCCCATTTCAATGTGTGTTTAATTCTGTTTCTCAAACTTATTTGACCATAGAACTTCCTGCCATTCTTGAAAAAAATATTATCTATTAAATCCCATGGAACTGGTATTCAGAGGTGCACTTACTTCAGGGAACACCGTTCTGGATAAGTACCTCACCTAGATTAGATTATTTCTTTATCCTGTCGTCTGGAGGCAACATTTATGTTGAAAGCCCATTGGTCCCCCAGACCTCAGGGCTCCGTGGCCTGGAATCTATAGGGCTCATCCACATGTTGGCCACAGCTCAGCCTGCCCACCCTCTGGAGTGTAAAGCTTACCCCTGTTCCAGCTGCATGATCTCAAGCTCCTTTCTTTACACCTGTCCCACTGTTCTTCCTAATCCCCCCTGCACTAAGCCTTTACGCTCCCTACTTCACCCAGGCCATCAGCTACTCTGAACCGCAAGACCAGCCTAGCCCCCAGGATTGGGTGGGAAACCCGGCACAGTGGGAGCACCTCAGAGAGGGGTGTGGATTTGGCCCCAATCAAGTCCTGCCATCTGGATCCTCACTCGCTACTCCTCCTCTTCTCAGCCCATCTCATTCTCCAAAGATCAGAAGATCAAAACCATTAGGTTTAAGCTCTTTGTCTTCCCCCCTAACTCCCTCAAGGTGCCTACTCCTTAAACCCAGTGCAGGTGAGGGTGTGTGGAAAGGGGCCCTCTCGTGCATTTGGAGCACAGTCTGGCACTCTATTTCCAAACTCCAAATGAGTGTGCCTTTTGACTCAGCTATCTCCTTGCTAGGAATTTTTTTCTAAGGGGATAATTATACAACTAGGCAAGGATGGATGTGTAAAGATTATCGCTACATGCTATGATAGACCTGAGGAAAAATGTAGGTAACTCAAATGCCCATCAATAAAGGATTGGTTAAATAAATTATTGTAAAGTTGTACGATGGAGTATTATGCAACCATTTAAAAAATAATGCAGATCTATTTTTATTGCCCAGGGAAGATATCTATGTTCTATTCTTGAATTTTAAAAATACATATACAGAATAACATGGAGGGCCGGCCCTGTGGCTTGGTGGTTAAGTGCGCGCGCTGCGATGCTGGTGGCCCGGGTTCGGATCCCGGGTGCGCATCGAGGCACCACTTCTCCATTCATCCTGAGGCCGAGTCCCACATACAGCAACTAGAAGGATGTGCAGCTACGACATACAACTATCCACTGGGGCTTTGGGGGGAAAAAATAAAATAAATAAAATCTTAAAAAAAAAAAAAGAATAACATGGATAGTATAATCTTACCTATGTGAAAAAAAATCTGTGTGCAAATACACACAGAAAGATTTCTGGAAGAAGGCTCATCCAAATCTTGTCAATTATCTCTGAGGGATAGGATTTCATGTGAGTGCTATTTTTTTCCTTTTCTGAATTTTCAAAATTCTTCATAATGAGTATGTATTATAACAACATTAAATGCAACTAGTAATGCAAAAAGTCTGTCTCTATGTGTCATTTCTCCCTTCCCTTGGTTCCCCATGAAGGGAGACATTCTTCTTTGCATGGCAAAGCTCACCCACTCCTGCCTCCTTCATCACCGTGCCCCCGTCTCCCCTTCTCTTCTTGCCCTCTACCTTCACATGAGCACAGGCCAGCCCCACCTGGAAAGACCCTTCATGCCTGGCCCTGCTGCTTACCTTAACTACTTAGTTGCCTTTTTCTGAAACTTCTCTAACACGAGGCCTCCCCGCCCCTTTGCATCAAATGGACCCATTCCCCGTGTAGCTGTGCAGCCTGGCTGTCTCTGAATTGAACAATCCTGTGCTAACCCTGTGGATCAACAGTCCACTTCCTCCTTCTTGGAACTTTCTCCTCTCAATTTCCATGACATGACTGTCACAGTTCTCCATCGGTCTCCCTGACCACTCCTCCTGACTCCTTCACAAGCTCATTTTCTCCCTCCTATTCCCTAAAAGTGGAGATTTCCCAACGTCTCCAGGGAGAAGCAGCAGTCAGGCCATCTCCTGACAACCCCTTCCAGGGCCTCTCGAAGGTCGGCAGGACACAACTGGAAGTGCTTAGCAAGGCACTCAAGGCCTCCTGGTCTTGTGGCTCCCTGCGTCTCTTGGCCAACTCTCAACTCCAGGCAAATTGCTCTGCCCATCACCCCAAAGCACATTCACCGAAGGACATGATGCCCAGCTTTTACCAACACTGTCTGCTGCCTCTCCTGACTGTCCCTGGAATGACCCGATCTAAATCTTGCTCAGCCTTGAACTCCTCCCTAAAGCCCTTCTGCACAGCCCGGACTTGAAATGCTCTCCTTCTCCCCGGGGATTCCTATTGACTCTACTGTATATACCACTCATTTGTTCTTCTGCCTCATCTCCCTTGATTATTTGGGTTTTCTTCTTAAGTGTGTATGTCTTGTCTCTGCCTGAGAGTGGGAACCATTCTTGCTTACCTTTAAACCAGCATGCCTTCTCCCCAAAAGCATGTTTGCTGACTGAAAAGTGTGGGGCAACATCCCAGAATAACCAATATTTTAGCTTGGGTTCAGGTAGATGTGAAGGTATCTCATCTGAGCCTTAAAAGATGTCTGCAGGTCTCCATCTAGAGACTGTCAGGACATTGTCAGAAATATGGGTCTGGAGCTCAGAGCAGTCAATCTGGTATCATCAGCCTATCCCCCTGTGTCAAATCTGTGAGGCTGGGGAGACTGTTCAAGGAATGGGTGCCCAGTAGGAACCAAGGAGTCCACGGCTGAAACCATACACTCGTCCAGAAGAGCAGCAAAGGAGGAGCACAGGAAAAGAACCAATACCACCCCCAAACTGCCTCCTTGGGACCTCTCTTATCACACTCACCACTTTAAGTCTTTTTTGAATGATTTGGGTACGAATCTTAAGTGTCCTAGCAAAGGGGAGGCTCCTGGAGAGATAGGACACTTCCTGAGTTCTTCTTTGCATCTTTCTTGGGCATTAGACATTCATAGACATACAAGCCCTGCCATTTGGTATTTGGTCAATAAGTGTTTGTTAAACAGAAGCGTGAATCTTCACTGAATACCTACGTTAGGTTCTGGGGACATCACGGCGTGATTCCTGCCTTTAAAGATTTTACCCCAGTGGGGGACTCAGATGTACCCACTGAACAAATGTAGTGGCACTCCTAAGTGCCAGGCCCTGTGCGGGAGTGAGACAAGAAAAAGGCAGACAGGGTCCCCATGCTCATGAAACTCACATTCTCATACCTTCCTGTGGGCTTTACAGTCTTATTCTGAGGGATAAATTATATATATGGAGATATAGATATTGATAGATAGACATACAGATAGATATAAATATATATACCCTCATAGAAGGCAAAACAATAGAGTAGAATATTAGAGCTGGAAAGAATGTCAAAGATCATCCAGTCTACTTGCAGATGAGGAGACTGAGGGCCAGGGAGTATCAATGACTTCATCTTAGTTATAAAGCTGATCTGTGATGCTTAACCTTGGGTGTCAGTGCTTACAACACACACACACACACACACACACACACGCTAAAGTAAACATAATCAGACATGGATGGTGCATATGTGAGTGGCATGGTCCGTCATGGCACTGCACTTGCCAATTTTAACACCCAACACAACTGCCTGTCCTTCATGAAAACTGCCAAGCTATCCACCATCCATCGAGAAGCAGAATTCTTTTTCCTCTCTCTCAAATTAGCTTTGGAATGTGCGTCTTCAGTTATTAAAATTACCCCAGCTGAATGGCAAGGTGACCAGTGTGTGTGTGTGTGTGTGTGTGTGTGTGTGTGTGTGTGTGTGTGTGTGTGTCTGAGTGTTGGGAGTTGATCTCCAACACCTGAGCCCCTGGGGCACCCCTCCTCCCCGAATCGGGCCATTTAGTGGCCATGTCAGCTCCTTTTCTTCAGGTTCAGGTTTTCTTCAGTTTCAGGTTCCTTCCAGCACCCCAAGTTCTGGGGTTGAAGATGAGGCTTTCAAAGGGGAGCCAGTCTTCCCACTTGTGAGTGGATAGAATCTCCCCCCGCCAAGCTGTGGGAGGTAGATTTTCCTGGGATCACATTGCTGTATTCTGCAGCCCTCTCCTCTCCCCGCCCACTCTTTGCCCATGGGGTATGGGGACTGCGCTCTGATTTCCTGGAGAGGGGTTGTTCCCCCCATGCTTGGGGAACAGCAGGGTGTGGCTCTGCTCTGTTCGTGGCAGCTGAGGACAAGTCTCCCAGGGGCAAAGAGTGGCCCATGCAGCAGGCCTGTTTCCAACCATCTCTCCCGGAGCCACTTCCGCTCCCCGAGTGGTCCTCAGACCCAGAGCTCCTGGGCTGAGCCACAGTCCCTCAGAGCAGGATGGGCCTCAGGGACCACCCAGGAGGAGGACGAGGCCCAAGGGGGGAACACGTAGACTGGAGCCTCATGCAGGGCCAAGACCCGAGCCCATGCCTTTGACTCTCAAATCAGTCATCTCCGCAGGGAACCAGGTTGCTTCTCGGGAAGGCCTCATATAGATGGGAGGGCTCCCACGACAGTACCCTCTCGCCAGAGCTGTGGAAACAATCCCACAGGTAGCTGTTAATGGTTCAGACAAGCCAGTGGGAAGCTCCAAGGGGGGCCTGTCACCAAGGGGCTGGTGGCAGGTCTGTGCCCCTCAGGTGTGAGGGGGCGGCACCGGGGGCCTGGTGCTGGCTTGCATCAAGAGATTCAGCTGCCTGGGAGGCCTGGGACCAGCCAGTGGTGGGCAGGCAGGAGGGGCCTCAGGGTGGAAACAGCTTAGCTGGCAGAGTAGGCCCTGGCGCCCGGCCACTGGTGGCAGTGCTTCTCAGCAAACGTGTTTTCTTGTTTAAGTACCGTCTGTCCCCACCAACGCCCCTTTCTCCCACAAAACATAACATCATCGTGTTTTGCTTTGAGAGGGGATGGTGAATCTTTGCCAACAGATGTAATTCTCAGATTGGTGGGGCCTTTGGAGGGGCGTTTGAAGCCAGCTTCTCCTCGGGGAAGGGGCCGCCCTGCTCTGCTGGGCACTTTACTTTTTCCATGTGGTGAAAAAAATCCTGAAGCTTCATACTCCACAGATCCTAAAGGCCAAATATTTGCTGTCTGCCCTGCCTTTTCCATCCCAGGTAGAGGGCGGCTCTTCCTGGCTTCTGGGGAGGAAGAGGGAAGACCCTGCAGGGAGGTGCCTTGGGAATCAGCCCTCGCCTTCCCCCGCAGCTCTGCAGCCTAGGCCCGGGGTTGTTCTGGGAGATCATGGGAGGGTTTCCTGGAGACTGGAGGAAAAACACATGAGAGCTGCCCTGAAGGCCTCAGGGGACAGGAATTCAGCCCCACGTGGTGGTGAGGCTGTTGGTGGAGAGCAGGGAAAAGGAGGTGAGAGGGACAGGTCTCGAGCCTCTTTCTGGGAGCCCACAGCCTCCCAGCCAGCGAGCCAGGAGGACCCTGAGACCTAATGACACGTTTCAGCCCGTCCTCCTCAGGCACCTCCTCCAAATACTCATCCACACCAGCTCTTTCCTCCTCCACTCCGGAGTGGAATCGCCTCACAGAGTTTCAGAGAGGCAGGTCACGTGTTCCTGACTCCCTCCTCCTCAGGAGCTGGATATCTCCTCCATTTCAGAGGATTTCGGCCCTCACTGTATTTTCTCTGACAGTGTTTGTCTGGAATGTTGGTGGAGCCAAACCACTCAGAATGTGCAGCATCTTACCATCATCATTAAAGTCCAGGGCAGTGTGGGCCCCAAGCCTGTGGTGAGATGTGGTCTAAGACCTTTCCAGAGGCTTCTGGGTAATGACCTGCCCCAGGCCGGCTGACTGGGGAGGGTATAGGTCCATGGATGTGGGAGCTGAGAGCAGGAGCTTCGTGAGTGAGGATCCTCTCTGCAGCCAAAGGAACTCCCTGGGTTTGATTATAGCTTGCTTGCCTTATCCCAGACAGCCCAACACGGAAAGGCCATCAGGAAGCACAGAGAGAGGGGCCAGAGGCCAGAGGGAGGGAAGCGACAGAGAGGCAGGGGTATACTAACAGGCACTCCAGCCTGGAAGTCATTAGCCCTGGGCTCTAGTCCCTGTGACTAGCTGTGAATCTTAAGCTAGTCCCAGAGGACCAGGAACATAATTTGTGGGGCCCAGTGCAAAATTAAGTGCAGGGGTCCCTCGTTAAAAAATTATTAAGAATTTCAAGTCAGCGATAGCAGAGCATTAAACCTAGTGCGAGGCCCTCCAAGCGTGGTGCCCTGTGGGAACACACGTTGCATACCCATGAGGCCGGTCCTACCTGTTTTGGCCTCAGTTTCCTCAACTATACAATGTGGAGGCGGTATTCGATTACAGGTGTGTCTGTGGAGCCCTTTCTGCATAGGAACCCTCAGACTCGTGTATGTAAAAGAGACAGAGCTGCTGCCTCTCTACCACCTGAGAGAGTAGTTTAAAGCCCTGCAGATGATCTCGAAGGTGCTTTGTGGTTTCCACATTCAGTAAGTAGAAGAGAGGGTGAGATTCTCACTGCCCGGAGCACAAGCATCTGCCCCGGGTGCTATGGAAGGATTCTTGAAGAGTGTGGGAGACGGCACTGAAAACCCTCAAAGGTTTCCTGTCCCACAGGATGACCCCAAAGCCTGCTTCTCCCCTCACCTGAAAATGAGCCTGAAGACCAGGTGAGCTCTTGCCTTGCCTCAAGATAGCCAGGCCCAGGGATGAGCACCCGGGACCAAGTCTTGTTTCCATCCCAACAACTGGCTGCCAGGGCTGCTGTGGGGATGACCCACTGCCCTCGGCAAAGCGCAGGCCTGGACCACTGGTCTTTCCCAGCTGCTTTGTCCCCAGAGGTCAGAGGGCGGGTCAGCCAGGGTTCAGAGGTTGGGAAGGGCAGGGCCTAGGCTGAGGGACAGGTTTCTCCTGAGGGAGAGGTTGAAGCACCTGGCAGAGAATCCTGGGCATGGGGCTGGGCAGAGGCGAGGTGGGGGCTGCAGGAGCCTCCAAGAGGGTGCGTTGGCTGGGGATTTACACTGCCATCTTTTTGCGCTGACTAGTTAAAGGGGTCAGAAACGTCTCTAGAATTTAAAATTTAAAATTCATTGCTCTGGATGGAGCAATGAACGGTGAGGACCGGACTGTGAAGGGAGTGTGTGTGAACTTTCTCCATCCTCCTCCTCTCCCCTTCCTCTTGACTTCAGGCTCCATCCCGTCCTCCCAATACCTTTCCCAGAAGGATCCAAAGGCAGGGAGAAGCCCCCGAACTCGTTCCCGGAGAGGTCCTCCCCTCCTCAGGCCCGACGTGTCCCGGGCGGGGGTGGGGTGGTCCCGCAGGGTTTCGCCTCGGAGCTCCCGCGCGCTGGGCTTACCTTTCATGGTCCCTACCGCCGGGCCTCGGGAGGCCCCCGAAGGCGGCTGGAGCTGCGGGGTGAGCGGGGTGAAGCCGGAGGGTCCTCAGCGGGCACCGATCGCCGCCCTGCGCGCCGCCCGCGGGAGTGGGGCCGGGGCCGGAGTCATGCTCGGGCGCCCGGCGGAGGCGGCGCGCCGAGGGGAGGGTCCGCGCGCCGCAGCCGGGGGCGCCCGCCGGGCACCTAGCGCCGCGCCCCGCCGCCCATGCCGCCGCGCGTCCGCTGGAGGCCGGCGAGGTCTGCGGCCGCCCGGCCCGCGCCCTCCCTCCCGGCGTCCCTCCCCCGCCCCGCGCTCCCTCCCTCCTCGTCACTTCTTGGGCCCCGGCCCAGATCGACTTCCTCGGTATTTTCAAAACTGCCGCGGCCAGGCCTCTTTGTGCCGCCGCGGGGCCCCGCGGCCGCCGCCCGGCCCCCGCCCCCCATCCCCCATCCCCCGCGCCCGGCCTCGAACCCGGACTCCCCGCCCGCGGACGCGGCTGCGCGGGGAGCGCGCGGGGAGGGTGGTCCAGAACAGTCGCTTGCGCTACGGGGGCCGCCTCGTGTCTGGGGGCCCCCAGATGGACGTTTTCTCGCCCATCTAAGGGGTAGAGGTCCTGGGAGAAGGAAGGATCCCGGGGTCCCAGCCCCCTGGGACAGTCCCAGGCACACCGGGACGGTTGGTCACCCTCGCTCTGCCACTCTCGGCGCGTGACTTCCGGCAGCCACTTCTCGTCTCCAAACCTCGGTTTTCTGCCTGAGAGAATTGGGCCCCGAGCTCTCCCAGACTCTGTGATCTTGTGCGTGGAGGGGCCTCCGGTGTAAACAATGACGTCTGAGGGAAACTGACATCAAGCAAGGAGTGGTGACTCTGTCACAGGCTCTCCTCTCGGGTCCTCACGGTCATTCTTCCCTGAGGTAACAGACGTTTACTGAGCTCCCGCCGGGTACCGGGTTCTGCCCGCGACTCTGGGAGCGCGAGGATGCTTCCCACGTCCCTGTCTCCATGAGGTGGCATCTGGGAAGGAAAGCCAACAAGTAAGCAAGGGATGGTCTTGGGGTGTGTGAAGGCTGTGACAGGAGAGCAGGGAGAGATGGGACCAGAGTGGGGACAACCCGCCGGTCTCTTGATTGCTACAGTCAGGCCCTTTCCCCCATCCCCACACCTCCATGCCCACCCCCATTTGGCCCTTGGAGTAAAGTAGGTGAGGCCAAAGGAGCAGAGAAACTTTCTCCTCAGCCAGGAGCCAGAGGCGCCAAGGACAGCCGCCCCATTCACAAATCCCAGCTGATCAGGAAGGATGACGTTCAGCAGTCTGTAATCTCCTCCACTCTCAGTGGCAGGTTTGAGTTCGCAAAGCCCCTTCTCTCCATTATCTCAGCAGAACCTTAGGGCAACCTTGAGAGAGGTAACCAGGAGCCAGGCTGCCCATTTTACAGATGAGGAGACTGAGGTTCAGAGAGGATGTTGCCCACCTGGTAGTAGTCATGATGTGCTCCGGTGGCCCTGAATCTGGATTCCCAGTCTGCCACTTGAGCCTCAGTCTCCTGGGACAGTGACACAGATCAGGAGAGCTGCTTGGTAAACACCAGGGAAATATGCACATCAAAGGAACCTCTATGTAGGTGGTTACCTGTGTACTAACTTACTGAATCCTCACAGCAGCCCTCTGAGATAGCACTATTCTATTCTAGTCTTCATTTTTCAGAGGAAGAAACCGAAGCATGAAGAGGATAAACAATGTGCTGAGTGTCACACAGCTAGGAAGTGGAGATCCCGGATTTGAACCCAGGCAGACAGAATCCCACGCCTGTGTGCTTAGCCAGAGTGCACCACATGGCGTCTTATAGAAGGATTCAAATATTTGTTGACAGAAAGAACAAACAAACAACAAATGACACTTGGTTTTGTCCATGCTTTCTTTAGTTGGCTAGATCCAAGATGCTCGGTGAGAAAAAGGGCCTAACCCTGGTGTGAGGGAGCGCCCCCTCCACCCCCGCGCCCCTTGGGGATTGAAGGACATATGCATCCGGTGGTATTGCTATGAGAATGCAGATGCATCAGCAAAGAAATGAAATATGCTAGTGTCTGGTTGCAGATGGGCCCTGGGGGGCAGACCTGGACCCCCGCCCTGAAGAGGTTCAGAGGAGGAACTCCAGTTCCAAAAAGCCTCTGGGGAGAGGAGACCCAGCCCTGTGGAGTGGCAGGAAAGAGCTCGAGAGTAGCTGGCAGACATCAGGGGACAAAGCACTGAGTAGTCCAGAGAGGGAAGAAGGCAGAAAGAGGAGGGTAAGGGATGATCACAGGTCACAGATCAAGAAGGGAGGAGACACGATTTCCTAGAGATTACACCAGCCTCCCAGTGAAAATCTGCTGCCATTTCAGGCAATTTCTACCCACAGTCAGAGGGATGGACCCAGGGTCAACTGGACCCACTCCCCCCGCTAGACCAGATTCTGGGCCTATTGGGATGCAGCTCAGCTGGGATTTCATTGTAGAGGCACGGACAGGGTGGGGTTGGGCGGGGGGCGCGGGGGTGGGGGTAGGTAGGGAGAATGGCTCACTACTGTTTCTAACTTGAGCTGGGGTGAGATGGGGGCAGTTGGTTGCAGCACAAAAGCCACACTTATGTTGAAAGTCAAAGGAAATAGCTAAAGAGCAGAGGTCATTTAGAGGGGAAAACGGAATCACTAATGGCAAAACCTTCCATGTGTTAATGAATAGAAAGTCCCACCTCAGTTCTTGAGCAGCGTTGTGATTTGCTCAGAATAAAACCTCCCAGGGAGCTCCCCAGACTTTCCTTTCTCTTTTCTACTTGAAAAAAAAAAAAAATCTCTCTTTCTCCTAAAGCTCAATTCCTCCACCTCTGCCCTTGATCCTTTGCTCCCCCACCCAGGCTCTTCTCCAGCATAGGACATTACTGCCGCTTTTCCTTCTTAGAATGTAGCTTCAGCCCTCAATGCTCACTGAAATTGACCCTTCCTCCTAGTTGCCAAATATGATAAGCTTTTCAAAATCTGTATTGTCTTCAACGATTTTGTAGATTTAACACTGTATTAGTCAGGGTTCTCCAGAGAAACAGAACCAATAGCTGGCAGGCTGGAAACCCAGGGAAGAGTTGATGTTGCAGCTCAAGCCCAAAGGCAGACTACTGGCAGAATTCTCTCTTTCTTGGGGGAGGTTAGCCTTTTTTCTATTAAGTCTTCAACTGATTGGATGAGGCCCACCACATGAGGGCAGGTAATCTGCTTGACTTAGAGTCTATCGATTTAAATGTTAATCTCATCTAAAAACATCTTCAAGGCCAGCCCTGGCGGCCTAGTGGTTAGGTTTGGTGTGCTTTGCTTCAGCAGCCCGAGTTCACTTCCTGGCACAGACCTACACCACTCTTCTGTCAGTAGCCATGCTGTGGTGGCAGTTCACATACAAAAAGAGGAAGATTGGCTGTGAATGTTAGCTCAGGGTGAATATTCCTCAGCAAAAAAACACAAAAAACAAAAACACATTCACAGAAGCATCCAGAATAATGTTTGACCAAATAGCTGGGTACTATGACCTAGCCAAGTTGACATATAAAGTTAAGGGTCATAAACACCACTGGCAGTTCCTTCTTGAATCTCTCTCTTCTCCAGGTTTATCTGATCTTACATACTCTGGTTCTCCTTCTAAACTTCTTTGACTTCTCTTTCTCTAATGGCTTCTCCTATTTGGCGTATTCTCTAAATATAGGCATTCCCTACCCTTATATTAGTGTAAGTAACAGTTGCTGCTGCTGCAACAACCCCCACATCCCACTATATTAATGCAACAAAAGTTTATTTCTCATTCACATCACGGTCCAATCTGGGGTGGGCAGTTCTCTTCCAAATGGTGACTCAGGGACCCAGGGACCTTGCATCTTGTGTTACCACTATCTTCAACATGTGGCTTTAAGGTTGCCTCAAAATGGAAGAGAGAGTGGAGGATCACGCGTAGAATTTTGTGGGCTGGGCTGGAAGTTGAATGTAGCACTTCTACCCGTATTCCATTGGCCAGAGCCCAACTAACAGCAAGGGGGCTTGAAAATAGAGTTAGCTGGGTGCTCTGGACAGAGAGGAGAAGCACAGATCAGCAAGCACAGGCATTCTCCACACAGTCCACTTTCCTGGTCACCAAACACCTGTTTGCTCTCTTTTTTTCACACATAAAACTTATTTACTCTTCCCCAAGGAAGAAACTCAAAGTCCCACCCAGTCATTGCCTTGAGCTCAAAATCCCATTTCAAGATCGTGATTTCTGTAGTAGTCAGAGCAAGTAGCACTAGCTTTAACAATGAACTGCAAGATCTTAATGACAGTATGGTAATAGCTTATTTCTCGTTCATACCACAATCCGTTGCCGGTTGGGTGGCTCTGTTACAAATGTTGACTCGGGCATCCAGGCTTCTCCCATCCTGTGATGCCGCCATCTTCAATAAGTAGCCTCCCAGGTTGCTGTAGAGGGGGAAGAGAGATTGGAGGATTGTGGATTGGAGATTACCATGGGACAGGCCTAGAAGAGGCACACAGTCACTGTCGGCTCCATTCCCATGGCCCCAACCAAAGGCAAGGGGGCTGGGAGATATCCCTTAGCTGGGTTACTGGGAGGAAAGGGGGAGACATGGATGCTGGTGAGCCCTACCGTTTATTAACAAACAGCCCCAACTCAGACCTTTGCTAGGTTTTTCACCCTTTCTCTCTCATTAAGCTCTCTAACGCCATGGACTCAAACTCCATGTGGTGTCACCACTTTCTTAATGCCAGTGTTCCACCTGAATAACCAATCCTTTGGAAGCTAAAGAGTAGGGTATTTTCGGAAGGCAGACATGCTCACCACTATGCCACTAACGCTGCACAGGAGTAAAATACTTTTTAAAGGACATGGAGGGCCAGTCCAGGTTCCAGCAAAGTTGGCCATAAAGGAAAATCTAAATGCCATTTCCTATTAGCTTTAACTTAAAATAAGAAATAGAATTCCCTGGGGAAAAATCCATCAACATTCTCAATTGAAGACTTTCGTCCAGAGAAGTGTTAAGTTGGCCTTTTTTTGCCCATTCTCTGAACTATGTGATGTTTTCACAATTCTTAAGTTTCCTATCTTTTATTGCTGCCTCCCAGAAGTTTACCTAAGATTTCTCCCATGTCTGTGGATTCTTGCCTCACTTTACATTTACCAATACTGGAATTTTTGAGGATACAATGGCCAAGAGGTGCCTTGCAATACCACTCTTTACCAGTGGATGATGCTATATAATACGAATTCTAGCCTGAGAACTCCTTAAAGGGGGCTTCGCAGTGTCAAATTGGACCTTATTGTATGAACTCTGCAAGGGTGAAGTTCTGAGGAAAGCAGTTTAATTACAAAGGATGCTTCAGAGCCTGTACAGATCTTCCAGGTTAATATAATAAAGGCTTAGCAAAGACAAACTACTTAGATTGTTCATCTGAATCAATTATAAATTCAGGAAGAAAGTGGCTGACTTCATTTGGGGCTGGATGTAAAAGAAAAAAAAAAGGGCCTTGATGATCTATAGGGAGGAGAAGACTCTTTTAGGGAAATCATCTCCTGGACAATGGAAAGGGGTTCCTATGGGAATCTCGCGATTTAGGGTACTGCAAATAAGACTGGAAAAATGCCTGTACCGGCGTGCCGAGGAACTACACATATTAAAGTGGAAAGATCAGAGCTGGAGGGGCCTGAATGCTTTTGAGGAAGATATTCTCCAAGGGATTGTACATAGGAATTCTTTATAGCAGGCCTTTAAGAGGTTAGGCTTTTAAAATCATGGGAAGGTCCTAATGGACATTTCTATCTATACTCTGGATGAAGACCTGGAAGGCATGCTTATTTCTTTGTTTCTCATTCAAAACTGGAAGAACAAAATTCACAACAGTCTTGACAGGTGTCTACAGTGCACTTATAAGATAAAATTCCAGAGAGATAAATTTAAACCTATGTTTAGAGTCACCATCAGTTGCACCAGCAAAGGATGAAGTTTAGTAATTCAAAGAAAAAGATCCAGTTGATATTTGGCCATACGTGGCTTTCATTCATTTATTAAACAAATTCGTAGCCAGGAGCTGTGCTAGTGCCGGGGATATGTCCCCACCCTCATAGATATTATAGTTTTGATATGAATCAAAAATAGAGTGAGACTGCTAAAAAAAAAAGGGGATCTTAGATTGTGCTAATTGAAAAATTAATTCAGGTAGTATAACAAGTATTTATTAAGCACCTACTGCACGCTATGCCATGTCTTAGAGAATGGGAGCACAAAGCTGAATGAAAGAGGGGAAACCTTTGAACTATAATGTGATAAATTTCAGTATAATACTTAGTCAGGACTTCTTAGTCAGGACTCAGTCAGGACTTCTCTAACATTCCCACTACCATAATGACAGAAGTAGCAAATAGATCTTTGAAGTCTTTCCTTTTATTTGAAAAAATAATATAAAAGTTGCGTGCCATATCACAATGAGACAATATTTGTTTAATATTAATAGAAATATAATTTAATATAAATAATGGTTTTCCTGGATTGGGGGTGGGGGTGGTGGCAGGCTGGAGGAATAGCGAGGAGTGTGGCAGAGGACTACTGCATTGGTACTTTTTGTACTATTTGATATTTTAAAGTTATATGCACATCTTACTTCAATAAAAGAAAAATTCATTTAGAAACAAAATTAATAGTTTAAGTTGCTTCTAGACATATGTTATGCTTCTAAATAGGAAGAAAGAATATAAAAATGTGAATCTTCTGAAACTAATTTGTACATTTAGTGCAAATATAATTACAATACCATTTTTTTCAAGTGGACAAAAGTTCATGCAGAAGAATTAGTGTCCAAGAATAGCCAAGAAAATTTGTAAAGGAAGAGTGAAGAAGATTACCTTCTCAATGTTAAATATGGTTTTAAAGCTATGTAATGAAAGCAATATGTTACACATGAATAAAGAAATAAATCAGGGGAATAAACGAGAAAGTCCTAAAACAGATCCAAGTTTATTTGGGAAACTTCACAGATGACAGACTGGCATTTCAACTCAGCATGAACAGGGTGGTTTCCTTGATAAATCTTATTGACATAACTGGCTATACGTCTGAAAGAAAATGAAGTTAGATCTCTGCCTCACCTCCCTCCTTCACACACACACACACATACACCACACACGCACACACCCCCCCACACACACACACCACACACCCCACACACCATACACACACACCCCACACACACATACACCACACACGCACACACACACCCCCCCCACACACACACCACACACCCCACACACCATACACACACACCCCACACACATCACATACCACACACACACACATTCCATTTGGATTAAATATTTAAATATAAAAATTAACACAATAGAAAGCTAGAAGAAAGTTAGGAGAATAGCTGTCTATATTTTAGTGAGAGGAAGACATTCTTAAGCAAGACAAGAGATGTAGAAACTATAAGGGAAAAGATACACAAATTTCACCACATAAAAAAATTTAAAAGCCTCCATAGTCAAAGGTATGAGACACATGATAGCTTGGCAAAAACATCTGCAACACACATAGGATTACTTTATTTATTTAAAGAGCTCCCATAAATTGCTAGGGAAAAAAGAAAAACTCAATAAAATGAGCAAACAATACGAATAGGCAAGTCACAGAAAAGGAAACTTTATTTTAAAATGAATAGTCAAAAACAATAAATAGATGGAGGGATTAAGGTGGCAAAATGTCATTTTCACCCACCAGATTGGCAAAAATTCAAAAGGACAACAACATCCAGCCTGATGATCACGCAGGAAATGGGCGTTTTCAGAGAGAGCGGAAGGTGTTGCTCCCTTTTGGGAAAATCATGAGACAGTATATATTAACATTAAATCTACACATTCTCTGTTATTCCCAATCCCAATTTGAGAATCTACCTTATACTGATAAAGGCACCAACATATTAGGATGCATGCAGAAGGCTGTTTATTGTGGCACAGCTTACAGTGACAGAAACATTGGAACAGGGAAATGGCTGAATAAAATATATAGCTACTGAATAGTATGGTTAGATGATCTATTATTGACTTGGAGCCCTGTCCATAATATTTTATTAAGTGGAAAAGAACAAGTTGCAAAGCAATATGTGTAATGTGATTTAATTTTTAAAAAGAAAAGGCCAGGGCCGGCCCCATGGCTTGGCAGTTAGGTGCGTGCGCTTCGCTGCTGGCGGCCCGGGTTTGGATCCCGGGTGCGCACCGACACACTGCTTCTCCAGCCATGCTGAGGCCGCGTCCCACATACAGCAACTAGAAGGATGTGCAACTACAACATACAACTATCTACTGGGGCTTTGGGGGAAAAATAAATAAATAAATAAAATCTTTAAAAAAAAAAAAGGCCAAATCCCATATACATTTATATGTGTAATATATATCATGCATACATGTATATATGTACACACATCTTCTAAATATAAATGTATATATAAATAGACACCCATTGATTTAGAAGCATGAGATTTAGAGAGGAATTGAAAGAAGACAGACAGACAGAAAGAAAAAGAAAGAAAGGAAGGAAGGAAGGGAGGGAGGGAGGGAGGGAAGAAAGAAAGAAAGAAAGAAAGAGGGAAGGAAGGAAAGAAGGAAAGAAAGAAAGAAGGAAAGAAAGATGGAAAGAAAGAAAGAAAAAAGAAAGAGAAGAAAGAAAGAGAAGGAAAGAAAATTGATTACTCACTAAATATTAACTTTTCTCCCTAAACCTTTGAGTCAAGCTGCAGCCAGTTGCCTCTGTGTCTGTACTCCCAACACAGGACAGCCTGCCCCAGGGTCAATGTACACTGGTCTGAGAAGCACAGTGTGTTAGAACGTAGTAGAAAAGTAAGCAGAGTGTGCCTTGGGGGTGCAGGGAGCTTCCTATGAAGTCACATGTACTAAGTGTCTTCCTACCCTTTCACCTGGCCAGCCAAAGCTGGTGTCTTGTCTTTGTTCCTACAGCCACAAGAGAGACAATGGCAAAATGGAGCACCCTGGGGACAGGGATGAGCAGAGTGAGGTATCTGGTAATCTCACTCTACGAGAAGGGGCAAAGCACTTGTATAAGGAAATACATTTAAGTTGAGATACAATATTTGTTTTCAAATGTTTGAAGGGCTGTCCTGTAGAGGAGGGGGCGACTTAACATGCAGCACCTTGGAAATGAGATAGAGGACAGAGAAGTTATAAGTGTTACCAAGCAATGGGCTCACTCTGCTTGCTGCTATCTGAGCCAATTAATCACAAGTTAGGGATCAAGAAAGGAAGTTTAATTAGATTAGACTGGCCAGCAAATCAGAAGACAAGTGACTAATGTCTCAAAAAACCCATCTTCAAAGATTACAGAATCTTGAGGCAGTTTTAGTGAAAATGGGCAGTAAGGAGGGGGTTCAGGGAGGTTGTTCTCCAGGCCTGATGGGCTCCAGGCATCACATTGTTCCATTCTTCTGTCAGCTGTGATGGATACTTTGTAGGTATGTTTCCTGCCTGTGGTCAGCCTGTTCCTGGAGAGAAACTCATAGAACAAAGTTTTTAATTTATCAAGCTATCGGGGAGTACATACGTAAACAGAGGTCATAAATCAGGAGAGCATGTGAATTTTTTAGAGTATGTGCAGAGCAGAAAATAATCACACAGAGGAGGGACTGGGGCCGTTTAGTATAATAAGATGGCTTCACTTATGCTCACTTACATAAGGAGGCAGATTTCAGCTCAGTGTAAGCAAATACCTGCCAAGAGTCCTTTGACCCCCAGTCTCCTCATCCATATAGTGAGAATAATACCACATACTCTAACGATGACACCGAGATGCAGTGAGGATCAAATGAGACAAAGTGTAAGCCAGGGATTTGTAAAGTTGAAAACAGTGGTCCTCAACTGTGGCTACACATTAAAATTACTTGGAGAGCTGAAAAAATCCTGATGCTCTCTCTGCCTGCACCCTAGATTAATCCACCACAACCTCTGGACGTGGGGCCCAGGCTGTGGTAATTTTTAAAGCTCCCAGGTAATTCCGTTGTATAGTTCCTTTGAGAACCATTGATCTAAAATAATTGTTAGTTGGATTCCTGGTGCTTATGGAAAAAGTAGATTTCACCTGAGGTACATCTGGGAGCCAATTTAAAAAAATGCCCATTAATCTAAAAATTGGAGCTAAAGGTTAGAGTTGACCAACTCTGGAGTGGCAATATAGACCACATAGCCAGTCAATACATGATTAAGAGTGAAGATAGTTTAAGTAATATTTGTCTACTTATGGGTCTATGATGAGCAACTCAGGAGAGGCTGGCCTCATATTTTTCCCCGAAAGATCCTAGAGGAGAAGATAAGAATGCAACTGATGGGGTGAACGTTTGGACTTTAGGGAGGCCCTGAAACAGCCCTTGGGATGCCTCTGTACCAGCTGTGGGCTGATTTTATTGTATGATTTTATTATCCATGAATTTTTCATGGACCTGTAATTGACTGAATACACCCATTAAAATAATTAGAGCCCGGAGACTGATCTTAATTACAGGCTACAGGGTACTGCTCTTGTCCATTTCTAGCTTGTTCCAGTTACAACAGTGAGGGTTGAGCTGTCATGCTGGGGGCACTGAGCCCCACCATGGTGGTAGTGGTAGGGGCACATAGCAAAGATATTATAGCAGGAGAGAGATGTGGGCAAAGCATAAAGAGATAGACAGATCAATGTAAAGCTCTTTACTTTCCCCCTTCCCCCTTCCAAGAGATGGTCCCCAAGTCCAAGAAAAGAAATCAAGCTAAAAACTCCATACCCGACTGCATTAAGTCCCGGATGGGAGAAGAATGATTAAACAGCAGCATCTGCCAAAAACATGATGAATTCTATATGAATCAGCAAAGTGACTCAGCAGCTAAACAAAAGCTTATCTAGAGTGTTTGGGCAAGTGAAGGGGTGGTCCTGCTCTGCTCTGTGGTCATCCTCCCCATTATTAGCAGGCCCAGGGCTGGGCCCAGGGCTTCAAGAGAGGCCAGGTCCAGAGGCCAAAGGGCTAGGGAATAGTCTGCCAACAATGACAGGGCAGGCAGCCACAAGCTTGGGTCACTGCGAGAAGCCAGTTAGCTGCCTTCAAATGTCTGAAGGGCTAGCAGGGGAGAGATGGATTGGATTTTCTCTATGTGATTCCAGAAGACAGAACTGGGCTTGGGGCTAGCTCTCTCAGGAGCCAGACTTGGACTCAACAAAAGAAGAATCTGACTCTATAAACAGCTTTACTAGAGAATTGCGTGCATGGAGGTAGTGAGCTCCCAGTTATTGGGGGCATTCAAACAAAGGCAGGATGACCACCTGGAGGGGATGTTGGTTGGAGTGGGGAAGTTAGGAATCAAGTATTAGGTGAGGGTTGAACCAGTTGACCTCTATGATTTACTTAGAATATTCAAAATCCATTAATGCAATTATGGCACTTTGAAAATGCACACTTGTTTTCTTCACGTTAAATCCTCTGAGCCTTGTTTGTTTCGTAGCTGGAGTAATCAAATAATCATTCCCAGGGGACCACAGTTGTGCCTGTGAATCATGTTATTTTCTCCTAAATCCCTTCTTCCTCCCCTGCCTTGCCCTCCTTCAGCTGACTCAGGCAGATCTCCTTGACTCTCCTCCAAAGTCCGATTTTTAAAAATAAAATTATCACAGATTTATGCTGCCTGTGCCTGATGCTGGGGGAGCCACAGAACAGAAAAGTTACAAGGAGCGGGCTCAAAAACAATTCTTCTGACCTCGGGCATTGATATGCTAAAGAGGAGGCAGTTTCCATAGAAAATGTAGCTGTTATTGATAATTAGACTTTTTTTTTTTTTTTTTAAGGAAAATAAAGTGAAGCCTGGGAGAGAAATATTGCTCCAAGTTTTAGCTGAATTTTTGTTTTCTTCTGGGCTGATGATCTTCTCACACTTGGCACTGTCTCAGTTTAGGTTAAAGGGGACCTTAGAGATGATACATACCAGATTCTTCATTGTCCAAAATGAAGAAACTGAAGCCCACAGGGCAAAGGGAGTGGTCCACGGTCCCCCAGCACCTCGAGGCAGAGCTGAGACTGTAGGAGAATTGCACGCACCCCGCTCAGGCTCCCCCACTTCCTCACAGGCCTAGAAGCTTTCTCCAGGTTTCCTCCTGAAAAGGAGTGGGGTCCTGGTTGCCCCTGGACCTTGGGCAATGAGCGACTGGGCGTCAAGCTGGGAAAGTTATGAACAGGAAAACTGAGCCCCTGACCATACAGCTGTCCTCTAAGCCCTTTCATCTCAGGTGGTTTTCCAAGCCTGCCACCCAGTACAGGCTGCTCACACCTGCCCCACCCATCCATCTCCCCCCATCAGCGTGAGAACCATCTTCTGGGGGCTGGATTTTTCTCTTGGTGCTCAAACCTCCTAGGGCTCCAAAGTAGGTGGCTCTCAGCTTCTTCCTCAAGAAATAGCTATACCTGAGGGGCTTCTGGGTTGGTTCCCGCCCCCCCTGCCAGAGGGTGGTGTGACAGCTCCCATCCCTCTGTCACATCAAAGCCTCCGGCCAAAGGGAGAGCAGAAACAAGTCCTCCTGTCAGTGGAGGGAATTTGGGGCAGTTGGAGAGGAGTGAGCCCCCTTGCAAACCGGTGGCCTAATTTGCAGGGCCAGGCGCAAAATGAAAAGGCGCTTCAGGGTCAGAGGCCCGGGAAACCCACCCTGCTTGGCTGGGTCCCCAGTGGATGGGGACAATAATTGCTTAGGTCCGGGAATCAAGGACCCGGGGAGGCCTGCTGCTTCCTCACATAAATGCTCTGTTCGTCCTTATAAACGTGTTTCTGTTTCCTCCTGGCTAGCAGGTCTGCCGGGGGACCGCCGGGTTCTGTGATGGTTCGGGAAGTCTGTATCTCATTTTTCATGTTTTCCTCTGTAGCACAACAACCTTCTCCATCCCATCCTCATTATTTCACTTTGCTCCTTAAATGAAACGAGCAGTGGCGCCTGTTTAATGTGAAAGATTAACGTTCAATAGGGCAGCGGAACTGTGAGACTTTATTTTGGACTGGGACCGGCCAGGAGCGCAGGGGACCCCTCGAACCCTGAGGACAGGGCGCCCAGCTGTGCACGTTACCTCAAGCTCTCCCCTCCTGGGGGCGCAGTCCTCCGGCTTTGCGCCCCCGGGGAGCGGGGAGCGGGGAGCGGCGCGCAGCGACATCCCAGGGTCTGTCTCCCCGGAGCCTGCGCGGCCATTCGCGGTGCTGATGCACCCCCCGCCCCGCACAGCCCCCCCCGCGCCCCCCGCCCGGCGCTGCACCGGATCCCCCCACCCCCACCCCCACCCCCCGCGCCCGCTTCCAGAAAGCTCCCGGTGCATTCCCCGGCATTCTCTGGGCGTGAGTCATTCAGGTTTGCAGCCAGCCCCCAAGGGGGTGTAACGAGAGCGAGCGCTATAAAGCCCGGCGCCTCGCCGTGCTCACCACGCCGCGTCGCCAGCAGGAGCTCACCGGCGCCGGGGCTGCTGACTGGTGAGATTCTCCCCTCTCCCTACCCCTGCGCAGAGCCCCACGGGCACCGGTGGGCGGGCGGGGGAGGCAGCCAGGCGAGGAGAGGACGATCGCTGGCAGTCACAGGGCTGTCAGAGCTGCGCTTTGGATGGAGTCGGGGAGCGGGGGAAGGGAGGTGGCCAGAGCCCCGTCACCAGGCAGCCGAGTCGGCGGCCGAATTGTGGGGGGCGGCGTCCACGCTGCTCCTCAGGACTCCCTGTGCTCATTAGCTTCAAACACAATTCTGTGGGGTAAATAAGGCAGGTGTAATGATCCTCTTGCAAAGTGGGGGAAACTGAGACTTGGAGAACGGACGCCTATTGCCGGAGGCCCAGGCTCGTGAGTGGCAGAGCTGGCCTGCACGCAGGGCCTTCCTGCAGCATCTTCCTGTAAAGGTACTGCTCTCAGTGGGGGTTGTCCGCTTGCGTGCATGAGTCATCCTGTTTGCTCCGGAATTCTCTAGCTCTTCGAATAGTGTTTATAAGTATGATGTTTTGATTTAAGTTTATGTTGCAATCACTTAAATCCTACTCCTTCTGCTTCCTAATGCAGCAGGGTACATCAGAGAAAAGTCACACAGCCTCTGTCAGACCTTAGACATCTGATTCAACGTCTCATTTTATAGATGATGATCTGAGGCCTGGAGAGGTTTAGGACCTTCTCCAAAGATAAACAGCAAATGGTGTCAGAACTGGAATTACAACCGAAGCCTCTTGACCTTCCAGAATCTTTAGACCTAATGTAAAAAAAGAAGCTGATTGTTATTATTTTCTTTTAAGAGAGAGGTCAGGAATTTAAGAGTAAGTACGGACACTACAAAAGGATGCTCGTGAGTGTTCATTATAATTACAGTGGGAAATTATAGATAATTTAAATGCCCAACCTTGCGGGATAGCAAAATAGAGTACATCAGAAAACAGACTATTATACAGCCACAAAAGTGTGCTTTTAGAGAATATTTGAAGATAGTGGGTATAAAGGATCCCATTGTATACAAATGCATAGAAAATAGAAGGAAATATACTTCAGTGCTCATATTTGCCTCTGGATGGTATGAATTACCGGGGAATTATTTTCTCATTTTTCCTTGTGGTTTAGTTTTCTACATTTGGGGAGGCAGTAGGATAGGAGGTTGGGCCTTGGGCTTTAAACCCTGCAGCTTACTAGCTGCGTGACTGCTTTGCTTAGGTCTCTGTGTCCCCCCCATGGCCCCCTCTGGGGGAAAGAGGCTGCCTGGTATTGGTGGGGAAAGAAGGGCCTCTGCGTGGTTTGTCCGGTCGGAGTAGTTGGCAGCCAGGCACCCAGGCCAGGAGATGAGATGAGAGAGGAGGCGAGTCACTGCCACGGGAGGGCAGTTTGCCACGCAGCCGCTGTTCTAGGGCCATCCTTGGACCAGCAGTATCAATATCACCTGCAGGCTTATTAGAAAAGCAGATTCTGAATCAGAATCAGTATTGTAACAAGACTCCCAGGTGATTTGCAGGTACTTTAAAGAGCTGATCGTTTCACTATGGCAAAGCCACATGGTCAGGGAAGGACCACATGTGGCGTCTCTGTGCCTGTTTCAGTTCCTCTGCCCCTCCCCAAACATGCCACCTCCTCCCACTGCCCAGACAGGTATTGCCAATGCCCACAACTGGCCCTACATCAATTTTTGAAGTAGTCAGAATTTACTATGATTATATAAGACCCTTGTGTTTACAGAACACATTCACATCTCTGAGGTCTATAGTAGGTCCATTTCACAGATGAAGAAGCTGAGGCTCAGAGATAGAAGTGACTTGGTGTCAAGGAAAGAACAGTGGACTGGGAGTTGGGAGAGCTGGGTTGTCCTCCTGGGGTTGCCACGAGCTTGCTGCAGGCCTTGGGGGGCCCCATCCTGTCTCTGGGTTTGGCCTCCCCTCTGAGGTGGAGGGATTGGGCAGGAGACTGATCTCTCTCCCGGCTCTGAGCTCGATGGCTCCCCATGGACCCCAGGCTCCTGGTGGGAGACCCTACACGGGCTGCTGGGTTTCTGGACTCCTCATCCAGTGCTCTTGCCTTTGGCTGCCCTGCCTCCCCTTTCTTCAGGGCCGAACGCCCTGTCTTCTGGATTTCTCAGGAGTCACTGCCATCAGGGGCCTCTCCCGGAGAAGTGTTCCTTGCTGGCTTCCTCCCTCTGGCGTGATGAAGGATCTGTCCCTACTGAGGTGTTTCAGGCCTCAGTGAGCAGCTGAGGCAGAACCCGTGAGCCTGGGCCTTCTGCTGGGCCTCAACTAGCACCCTGGCTCAGCCGCCCACCCTGGCTTTGGGGAATGCGATGACCCACTCTTCTCCCACGCTGCTCCTTCGCTCCGTGTGGCTGGTTCGGGAACCACGACTCTGCTACCTTACCAATTACCCTTCAGAGAGGCTTGCCTTCTTAGTGCTCTCCCAGTGTCCAGATGGGCCTGCTGCGCTGAGAGCACAGTTTCAGGAAGGAGGGCCTCCCTGGTCTGTTGTGGGACATGGGTGAGTTCAGATGAGCATTTGGGGGGAGGGCAGGTTGCAGGGGGAGGGGTTTCTGTTTTATGCAACAACTTCAGCTTCTGGGAAAGGGTCTGTTGTGTAAGACCAGGCACCAGCCCAGTGGTGGCAGGAGCCCCTTGGCAGGGCACCCTGATGTGAGCTTAGAGGGAACAGGCCATGTGACAGGGACCTGGCAGAGCAGAGGGACTTTTCCTGGGGAGACGTCGGGGCCCAGCTGCTCCTTGGCCCACTGTTCACCGTTTCACTCTGCTCCTCCCTCTCTACTCCCTGGAGACAATTGTCCACCTCTCCTCGCTCTTCTCTTTATTTATACCCCCAAATCCATGCAGCCTGGCTCAAGTTTCATGCTAGGGATGGCAAACAGATTTTATTTTCCTGTGTGGACCCAAAGGGTTGGCTGTCACTGCATCAGACTCTTGAAAAGCAGTTTTAGGTGTCGAGGCTCTGGGGGAGGAAAGTGCTGTGATTGATTGGTCATGCCTGCTGTGGGCAGGGGGGTTAGTGATGCGCACGGCATGGGGCTGTCTGAGCTCTGGGATGCAGGCTTCGCTGTGGAGGGGCAGGATAGGGCTGTGAGTGATCCAAGAGAGGTTTTATCAGGGTTTGTTTGATATGAGCAGGTATCATTAGATAGACGCCCTTTCTGGATGCAGAAAGCGCGTGCCCCTTGCTCAGGCATATTCAGCTATTATGGGGAAGGAGGAGGAGGAGGAGAACCCGAGCCCAGTGGCTCTGACTGCAGGGTTCTTATTTCTTCTGTGTTAGGCAGCTGTCCTGTGGTTCTTCCCTGTACCCACTGCCTCCACTTTCTTTTGAAGGTGTCCAATGCCATGTCTGATCTTTTTCCCAATTTCCCATGGTGGGTAAAAACACAGTGATGCCACCCGAGAGGATAGCCCAGGGCAGGGCCTCTGCAGGGCCCCTGGGAAGCTGCTGCAGGCAGCAGGCTGGGCCGGAAATCAGCAGGCTGTCGAGCTGTTACCATGACAGTCTCTTGTTCTCTACAAACAGAGGCGTGCTAGGATTCCAGAAGTGGAGAAGGAGGCAAGATGAAGACTCTCCTGCTGTTGGTGGGGCTGCTGCTGACCTGGGAGAATGGACAGGTGCTGGGAGACAAGGCAGTCTCAGACAGAGAGCTCCAGGGTAAGTGGACCAGGCGTGCCCCTCTTAGCACACTTCCTCCATCAGGGCCCCAAAGGTTAAAGACCGTTTTTATCCTTTGCATCGGATTGGATTTGCTCTGCCCGGGCCCCTCTCTGAGCCTCTTCTCCCTGGCTACCTGGCCTACGCTCTCTGTGGGCAGGTTGGCTTCTAGGCATTGTCAGGTGTCTGCTAAGCCCTTTCTGGCTGCTGTATCTTGTTCAGCTGTTCCCTTCCCATTCTGCTCGCCCGGCCCCCATGCCTCCTCCGTGAAGGTCCATGAAGGCTGGACCACGTGATCCTCTGTGGCTCTCCCCTTTCTGAGTTTCTGTGGCACTTACTACGTGTTTCCTCCCTGCTTCTACCTACAAAACCAAATGGCATTCACTATGAGGGCTTGTCATCCTTCAGAGCACAGCTGGTGGTCCCCTCCTCTGCCAGCCCTTTCCTGAAACCTGTCCTCCCTCCACCCCACTCTTGTCCTACTTGCTGACCAGTTCTCCTGGGTAGTAGTTAAAAACCCAAACTTTGAGATGAGAATGGGTATGAGTCTGGCTGTGTAACCCTGGGCAAGGATCTTGATCTCACCGGCTTCTCTTTCCTTTCTGTGTGATGGGGATGATGACGTGCTGGGAGGGTTAAATAAAATGCTCGTGCCGTGTCCGGCTCAGCGCGTGGCCCCAGATCAGTACCACAGAAGCATTAGCTGTTACTCCTTTAGTACTTCGGTGACATTGTCTCATTGCATTTATCACAGGGTGTTGTGTCTTGATCACAGTCTCCTTGAGGAATGGTGCTGTTAATTCATCTTTGTGTCCCCATCACCTGACACTGTGCATTGGAACAAAGAAGAAGTTCAGATGTTTGGTTAAATTGAATTCCGAAAGGACTTGTATCCAAAATAATAATATTTTATATTTTGAAACTTAAGTGGTTACACTTCCAGAATTATTGTTTTCTTTGAAAATTTTCTTCTGCAGCTGGGCAGGCTCGTTCTCCAGAGCCGCAGGGGCGTGGCGTGGCTGTCCCTCCTCTGGGGTGTGTCCACTCCGATGGTCTGTGTTTCTGAGCAGCTGGGCGTAATTGACTCTCAGGCTCTGGGTCCACAGTGAGCCCTGCGATGGGAGCCTTGTCAGGGCAAAGCTGGGGTCCAAAGGCTGCGCCTAGACCCGGCTGGCCTTTCTGACCATTCCAGCTGGTCCCAGGGTTGTATCCCCATCACCATCTCTTCCTCTCCCCTCATTATACCTCCCTGCTCTTCTCCTGCAGAAATGTCCACCCAGGGGAGTAACTACATTAATAAGGAAATTAAAAATGCCCTCAAGGGGGTGAAACAGATAAAGACCCTAATAGAACAAACAAACGAAGAGCGCAAATCACTGCTGGGCACCTTAGAGGAAGCCAAGAAGAAGAAAGAGGTGAGAGCCAGGTGGCCCCACCCCACCTTGACCCCTGCTTGAGCGGAGGGCAGGGTCCTTGCTTCTTGGGTACCCTGCTAGGTTGCCATGGTGACCGGGAGTGGAGTCCTTCCTGGGCTGGGTCAGCTGACACTGGGGCTTTAGTTAGGAAATAGGGTTTATTTGCTTTTTGAAAGCTTCCAGGGGTGCGATCCTGGATCTGGTTTTGTTACAAGCCTGGCCCAGGGCCTGCTGCCCAGATTCACTTCAATAGATTTCTCTAAACCCTGGCTGTGTGCAAGCTCCAAGGTCAGCTTTGCATAGGGTCTGTCAGGGGTTAGGAGGGGGAGGCACACATTGTATTGCATTGTATTGTATTTAACTTCCTACCTTCAGAAAGCTTATCTGGTAGGGGCAATACCTTTGGGGTTAAGGCAGGCTCACACTGTACTGCCCCATGTCTCTCTAGAGTTCTGGACTACTTCATCCAGAGACACCCAAGTCCAACAGTGAACATGGTGGGTCTAGCCTGTGCTTAATGATGCAATAAAACTAAAACACTATAATTCAATAAACGACTTATTTAAAAAATCAGTAGTCTCCTTAAGGATATCCTAAAAACCTATGTTCATTGTCACCCTACCCCTGACAAAGGAGATGCTAAGATGGGGCCACTTGCCACCTTCATGATCCACAATGCATAGTAAAAGCATTTTAAAGGCTCTGAGAAGTTCTGCAGTGAAGAAACCCATGTAACTTCATTTAATCCTGTGTTTTCCAAATCAAATTGACCAGAGAATCCTTTTTTTTTTTTCCTGATAACTTTTAGCACAATTCCATGGAAACCACTTAAGGAAATGCTGGCCTGGATGCAACTCTAACTTTTTTTGAAACTTAACGCCCCTTCTTGGCATTGGTGTTAGTTCTCACCATTCTGTGAGAATCCTCAAATAGCTCATGGTAGGAGGGGCAAATCTTGTTCTTGAATTTTGTGATTATCACTGAAGTTTGATAGTTGACAATCCAGGTTTTATGATAAAGCACATCAAGTTTGGAAAAAGACTCTATTACTTGTCAGTTGAGGAATATGTGAACCTGAGAGAAGGGAAGTGAGCAGCGTAGTTGATGCTTGTGAATTGGGTAGGAGGTGTGGCGGCCTGTCTTTCACCAGCACGGAGCAGGGGATAGGGAGCAGGGGACAGGGAGCAGGGGACAGGAGCAGGGGACAGGGAGCTGGGGAAGATCTGTAACTCGACCGCCTCCTGGTCAGATCTTCGTAGTGTAGCTTTGCTTTGGGGTGTGGATGGTCTTCTTAATTCTTCTTTGAAGAGTAATACACTCATTTTCAAGATTTTATTTATTTATTTATTTATTTTTAAAGTGACACCTGATTTTGTTCACTTTTGGGAAAATGTCCGCCAAATAGGGCAGAGTCAAGTCTGAATTGACCATAATTTATCTGTTAGTCAATTTTTTTGTGTGTGTGTGTGAGGGAGATCAGCCCTGAGCTAACATCCGTTGCTAATCCTCCTCTTTTTGCTGAGGAAGACCGGCTCTGAGCTAACATCTATTGCCAATCCTCCTCCTTTTTTTCCCCCAAAGCCCCAGTAGATAGTTGTATGTCACAGTTGCACATCCTTCTAGTTGCTGTATGTGGGACGCGGCCTCAGCATGGCCGGAGAAGCGGTGCATCGGTGCACACCCAGGATCTGAACCCGGGCCACCAGTGGTGGAGCGCGTGCACTTAACCGCTAAGCCACGGTGCCGGCCCTCATTTTCAAGATTTTAATATGGAAAAGTAGAAGAGGAAAAGTTTTTCCATAACTCTTTAACCTTTGGACAATTTAGTGTTAACATTTGATCTATTGCTTACTATTTTTTTCTTGTATACTTTTTTGACTGTTGCTATATTCAAAATCATAAGTTTTTGGGGGGCTGGCCCCGTGGCTTAGCAGTTAAGTGCGCACGCTCTGCTACTGGCGGCCCGGGTTCGGATCCCGGGCATGTACTGAAGCACAGCTTCTCCAGCCATGCTGAGGCCATGTCCCACATACAGCAACTAGAAGGATGTGCAACTATGACATACAACTATCTACTGGGGCTTTGAGGAGTAAAAGGGAAAAAAAGGAGGAGGATTGGCAATGGATGTTAGCTTAGGGCCGGTCTTCCTCAGCAAAGAGAGGAGGATTGGCATGGATGTTAGTTCAGGGCTGATCTTCCTCACAAAAAAAGAAAAAAAAAAAAAACCCTAAGTTTTTAACATAAAAAATGCTTATTATAATATTTAACTCTTATTATAAACATCCCTTGTAATGCTTATCTACTCTTTGTATGGACCACAATTTGCTTAACTTGTCCTCTAGTTTTGAGCATCTGAATTCATTCCAGTATTTTGTTTTTTTTTTTTGCTATAAACGAATACTGTACAAATATCTTTAGACATATGGATTTTCCCTTTATGGCAGGGATTCCTCGGCATAGATTCTTATGGAATTATTGGGTCAAATGACAGGAGCACATGAGAGTTTGGGGAGTTGTTGTGACGTTGATTTTGAAAGCTTGCCTATTCCTGGGGCGTGGCAGGGGACCATGGTTGCAATAGAAAGCTAAGAGTCAGGGGGCCTCTAGAAGCTTCAGAAGACGACATTTAAACATCAGAAGTTGAGCATAGAAGATGAGGTGTAAGTAGGAGGTAAATGCTGGGGTGAGGACTGTAAGTGAGGTGCTGGGAAAAGGAGATGTCCACATGGGGTCTTGTGGCCAGGAAGGGTCAAGGAACAGCTGGGTCTTCAAGGTGAGGGGATGTTTAAAGCTAGGTGGGGAGGGCATTCCAAGTAGGCACATGAGGGAATGCATGAGCCAGAGCAGGGAGGTCTGGCACCACCGGGCCTGCGTGGGAAGGGCGAAGCCTGTGGTTTCTGTGTGGCTAACCCTGCCTTGTGTCCTCCTGTAGGATGCCCTAAGTGAGACCAAGGATTCTGAAACGAAGCTGAAGGAGTCCCAAGGGGTGTGCAATGAGACCATGACGGCCCTCTGGGAGGAGTGTAAGCCCTGCCTGAAGCAGACCTGCATGAAGTTCTACGCGCGTGTCTGCAGAAGCGGCTCAGGGCTGGTTGGCCACCAGGTGAAAAGGGGAAACGCTCCTGGAGGGTGGCCTGGGCTCAGAGCGGGGAATGAGGAGAACCAGATGAAATATGCTTCTGTTATTCCGCACCCGGTTCCAGTGTGTGAGGGGTCCCCACACCAAGCAGTCGCCGACACCATCCGGGTGTCCTACAATTCAACTGAATTTGGACACTATCTACCTGGAGATAGCATCAGATCCCACAGGTTAAGGGTTCAGTCCCACAAGACTGCCCCACCCCACTGCCCCCAACTTCAGACATCAATAGTAAGTCCAGTTTGTCACCTGTGCTTCTGACCGACGGGCTGTAGATTGGATGTTCCCATGACACCCTCCTTGGGTTCAATTAATTTGCTAGAGCGGCTCACAGAACTCAGAGAAACATTTTACTTACTAGATTATCAGTTTTTGATAAAAGGATGTAACTCAGGAACAGCCAGGTGGAAAGATGCACAGGGCGGTATGGGGAAAGGGCGTGGAACTTCCGTGCCCTCTCTGTGCGCCTCACTCTCCCAGCACCTCCACGTGTTCACCAATTCAGTAGCTCCGCAAGCCCATCCCTTTGGGTTTTTATGGAGGCTTCATTACATAGGCATGATTGATTAAATCATTGGCCATTGGTGATTGATTCAACATCCAGCCCCTCTCCCCTCTCTGGAAATCAGGGGGTGGGATTGAAAGTTGCAACCCTCTATTCATGGTTGGTTCACCTGGCAACCAGCCCCCATCCTTAGGGACTTTCCACAAGTTACCTCATTAGCTGACATCTGTATTGCTGTCATCACAGGAAATTCTAAGGGTTTTAGGAGCTTTGTGTCAGGACAAAGACCAAATATTTATTTTCTATTATAAATCACAGTATCACAGCTTTATTTCACATGCCAGATTCAATTGATTAGTTCTGGCTACATTTGGGCCCAGAGTGCCATGATCAATTGGTAATGTCTGCTATGAGTGCAGAAATGTGGAGTCATCAAAAGCACCTGTGCCAGGTGTTTGCCATCTCTTAGAAGACTCTTATCTAGCAGTTACTAGCTGGATAACATAACAAACGGCTTCATGGTATGGCAGAGCCCGGGGTCCACTTAGGCAGAAGGAATTAAGAATTTTTAGTACATTAACATTGATTCCATCTTCCCCTGTGGGCCTCCCTCAGTTGAGACTCATGAATTTTGCCATTCCCTGAAGGTATATCAGTTGACCCTTGGCTGAGCAGGGGTGGGGATCATTGGTGGCCGAAGAGGACAGCAGACTAGTCTGAAATGACAGGCCTTCACAGGTCTTCCTAAACTCTTCCCTGTTGGTGTCGGTAGAATGGAAGGGCATCACCTGACAGTTCAGAGACTGGGCAGCCAGTCTCAGGGGGGCCTTCAGTCACACGCTGTGCAACTCTGAAGAGACTGAGGTGCAGCGAGGGGCCGGGCTGGCCCATCTCGACCAGGAGAAGGCGCAGGAGGCTGGGCCTGTGGTGAGCTTCTCCTAACTGTCTCCATTCTGCCCGTCACAGCTCGAGGAGTTCCTGAACCAGAGCTCTCCCTTCTACTTCTGGATTAACGGTGACCGCATTGACTCGCTGCTGGAGAACGACCGGCAGCAGACCCACGTGATGGACGTCATGCAGGACAGCTTCAACCGGGCGTCCAGCATCATGGACGAACTGTTCCAGGACAGGTTCTTCGCCCGTGAGCCCCAGGATGGTTACTACTACTCGCACTTCGGCCCGTCCCGTAGGGGTTCTCTCTTCTTCAACCCCAAGTCCCGCTTCGCGCGGCACATAATGCCTTTCCCTTTGTTCCACCGCCTGAACTTCCAGGACATGTTCCAGCCCTTCTTCGACATGATCCACCAGGCCCAACAGGCCATGGATGTCCACCTTCACAGTCTGCCTGACCAGCTCCCCATGACAGAAATCCCAGGAGGTTAGAAAGGTGTCTCATTCTTCCTAAGAAGGGGTGGGAACTAACATTTTAGTGAGAAACCCATTAGATGCTGAGAACTATGCTGGGGGTTGGCATGTGTCACCTTGATTTCCCCCCAGCAGCCCCGTGAGGGAGCTCATCCCCATTTAAGGAGGAGAAAACTCTGACAGAGGTAAGGGAGTGAGTCCAAGCTTTCACAGCTGGTGAAGTGGGTCCCGGTCAAATCCAGCCCTGCAGGACTTGGAGTCTGTATTCTTTCGAGTTTACCATCCTCTTTTCAGCAACTAGTGGGCATGACGTGGACTGCTCCCTCTAGGGAACCAGACCCGTTTCTCTTGGGAGCTCAGGTGGCTTTAGGTGGATGCCATGCAAACATTGGTGACAAATGATATAATCAGCCCATATTACAGTTAAGACAGCTGTTCCTGGCTGTAACCTTAGGGCCTGGTACAGAATGGGTGCACAGTGAATAGTTTTTGAATGAGTGAAGTCTCATGTGGACATGAAAAGCCAATACTTTTAGAAGTGATTTCTTTCATTGAACCAATAGACATCTGTTGGCCAATGCCATCCCTAAATGCTACAGTTTGGCACCAGAGTTGGGCTTGAAATGGATTGGAAATATAGGAGGGCAGTGAATTTAACAAGCATCTACTGCATAACTGTGATGGGGGGAGCCCCGTGTGATAAGGAGGTTCCAGAGGATCCCATTCCTGCCTTCCAGGGACTTGCTGTACTTCTAGGGGAGAGAAATAAGCCAGATAGAACGCAGAGCAAAATGGGTTATGATGCCAAAGAGCAGTGCAAATAGTTAAGGGAGTGGGGAGGCAGGAGAGGTCTCATCAGATGGAGATGGTGGGGGGCCATGCCCTGCTGAGGGAGCCCTGGGGACCACCTCCTGGTGGTCTGCAGGGAGCCCTGATCAGGCCAACAACCAAATTCCAACCTGCTCTGCCCCGAAGAACCATCTCAAACAGAGGTGTGGAAGGGGTAGGAGAGATGGGGGTGGCCCATCCCTGTGTGGCTCTGTGTGGTCCCTCAGCATGACTCACTCTTGTGTGTCTCCAGAAGACAACCACGACCGTGCCGTGTGCAAGGAGATCCGTCACAACTCCACGGGGTGCCTGAGGATGAAAGACCAGTGTGAGAAGTGCCAGGAGATCTTGTCAGTGGGTGAGTCAGGGAGCCTGGGGTCCCTGGGACCTCCCTGGGGCTGCCTTTCTGGGGTCAGACAGACGGGAGCTCAGGTTCTGGCTCTGCTGCCTCCCAGCTGTGGCTCTGGGTCCTTCGCTCCGTCTGCCTGGGCTCCTCATCTGTAGTCCAGGGTTAAGAGGCAGGGTTGTCCCTGAGGTCGGGAGACAGTATCCGAAGTGCCTGCCACATCACCCAGCGTGTGATCAAGAGGCAATCCATGCGACGGGCGGCGGTGCTTTTTTAAAAAGCCGTCATCCTTTGATTTTCCCCAGTTATTCTTTTCCCGAGGGCCAAGCATAGTAGACATCCTCATTTTTCCCTGCTGATCATGAAATTTTAGATGGTATGCATTCTGTTTAACAACACTTACCCTGTGCCAGGCAGTGTTATAAACGCTTTGCAAATATTTACTCATTTCCTCAGAATGACCCCGAGTTGCGTACAACGATTGTCCCTGTCTCACAGAGGAGGAACCTCCCTCACAGATGGTTAAGTAACTTCCTGGGGTTCTGGGACACCCATGTGTGGGGAGCCAAGTGTCTGGGACGTGTCCTGAACCACTGCTTTTGTTCTCTCCCAGCACACAGGGTCCCTGGGAGGGGGCCCTTAGCTTCCCAGCAGCAGTCCCCCTGGTTGTCATTGACTAGTTTCTTCCTACTTTGAGGGAACAGCTATGGAAGCACCTAGAATAGTTCCTGGCACACGACAGTCTGTGCTCAGAAAGAGTTAACTGTTTCCCTTGTACACAGCCCATCGACCTTGTGGCTTTGCTCTTACTTAATACATTTGGGCTTGCCAGGGAGGCCTTCAGAGTCTAGTTAAATATTCCTAGCCTCATTCCTGTAATTTTAGAAGCCACTGACAAATAAATACAAGTGCTGTAAGAGGCTGATGTATGAAGAAGTGAAGATGAGTACATAACCAAGCCTTTTGTGCTTTTCCCATGAAATATCACAGTTAGAATATCATAAATTACATAGTACCTCACCACGAGAAAGTCACGTTAGGGCCAGAAGAAGAGATGTGAGATGCCCAGGCTTGGACCGTCACCCTAGCACTGATCTTAACGGTCACTGATCACGGCTTCCCCAAACAGGCACCTTCTCTGCAGTGAGGAAGACTCACAACCTCTTATTTAAGGTGCTCGCAACCGTGCGCGAACTGCCGCCTCTCTAGACCAGGATTTCTCAGCTTGGGGGCTGTTGACATTTTGGGCTGGGTCATCGTCTGTCGTGGGGCTGTCCTGTACACTGTAGCATGTTTAGCAGCACCCCTGGCCTCTGCCCACTAGATGCCAGGAGCCCCCCACCAGTGTGTCAACCGAAAATGTTCTCAGACTTTGCCAAATATCCTGGGGCGCAGCATTGCCCCCAGGTGAGACCCGCTGTCTAGACGGAGTCTCAGTTCTCAGCGACTTTTCTTATTTTTTAGTTATTCCCCGGCAAAAGAGTTAAGGGTATTTATTATATATCTTTTTCAACCTGGCTTCTTGTTAGTAATTCTATTTCTTGCCCCACCTAACATTTTATTTTATTTTAATACAAATGATTACATTTAATACAATTATTTAATATAATCATTTAATATAAATGATTACGACTCTGTGGTGTGCAAAGATCTCCTTTCCCCTGACCTGTCTGAGTCTGATGTGCCCTCTTCGGGATATTTTTGAAAAATTTAGGAAGAGAAAAACAGTTTTTTAAAAAAATTATTTTATTGAGGTCATAAGGGTTTATAACATTGTGTAAATTTCAGGTGTACATTATTATATATCACGTTCTGTATAGACCGCATCGTGCTCACCACCAATAGTCTAGTTTTTATCCGACACCATACATATATGCCCCTTTACCCTTTTTGCCCTCCCCTCACCCCCTTACCTTCTGGTAACCACCAATCTGTTCTCCTTATCTACGTGTTTGTTTATCTTCCACATATGAGAGAAATCATATGGTGTTTGTCTGAGAAAAACAGTAGTTTTTAAAGAGATAGTGGGTGGTTGCCAGCTCTTATCAATCTGACAACCTGCAGTGGGCAGTCAGGGACCAAAATGAATGACCTCTACCCCTCGCTCCCTGGTGAGCTAGGGCACCAGCCATGGTGGGCAGGTGGGCAAGCCAGGACTGCCAGCCACCAGGCTGCTGCACTCTGCAGCATGAGGGTCCTAGCTGGCTCTTCTGCCACATGCGCTCTCATGGCCAGAATATCCAGCTCTGCAGATATGCTCAAAAGACAAGCTTGGAGAATTTTCCAGAACCACAGACTCAGAATAGGAAGAGCCTGAGTTTGGGAGTTAAAGTCCTGGGTTCAATCCTGGCTCCACAAATTGTGCGTTCTATGACTTTAGGCAAGTGATTTACTTCTGCAGGCCTCAATTTCATTATTGGTAAAAAAAAAAAAAAAAAATTCACTATTGGCAGTGCTTAAGTCAGAATACATCTGCTTGTTAGAAATAATGGATTTCCAAAGCACTTAGGTGGTGTCTGGTATGTAGTAGGGGCCACACAAATGGTAGCTCTAAGCAACATTCCCCTCTTGGAAATGGCCCGCTGTGGGGGACTAGGGCAGCGAGAGTAGCTCCAGGTCTGAGCACACGGAGCCCTGAGACCCCCGCTTCTCGCAGTGTGGTCAGTGTGTTCACTCCCGGTCTCCAGGGAGATAAGGGTCTTGCACCCAAAGATAAATCAGCGATGTCACCGAGCATGCTGTTCAGGTCAGCTGACATTGCTTTCCAGAGCAGGACTTTCTCGATGGAGGAAGCCACATGTCGACTTACGTCCTGTGGCGAGCTCTTTATTTTGTCCGGGACTGACGACAGACGGTTTGTGGAGCGGCTCTGAGAGCAGCTCTGCTTCAGGTCCGGGCTGCGTGAACTGATTTCCATTCATGTTTTCATCCCTTTTTAGCTTTTCCTTCACATTTCTGCCTTTTGTTTTTTCGTCCCTGGGCAGACTGTTCGACCAACAACCCCTTGCAGATGCAGCTGCGGCAGGAGCTGAACAACTCCCTCCAGCTTGCCGAGAAGTTCACCAAGCTGTACGACGAGCTGCTCCAGTCGTACCAGCAGAAGATGCTCAATACCTCCTCCCTGCTGAAGCAGCTGAACGAGCAGTTCAACTGGGTGTCCCAGCTGGCCAACCTCACCCAAGGAGAGGACCAGTACTATCTCCAGGTCACCACGGTGAGTTGTGTCCCCACCACACCCTGAAGCCGGGGGCCCAGGGTGCGGTCTGGAGGGGATGCAGAGCTCCCCTGGGGGTGAAACGGGATGGAGGTATTAAGGGGGCACTTGCGCTTCTGACTGAGCATGTGTCATGTGGTGGGAAACATAACAACTTTACGTACATTGTTGCACGGAAGCTTCATCATCCAGTGAGGTAGAATATCATGACCCCATTTTATGGATGGGGAAAGTAGGGAGGTTCAACAGCTTGCCCAAGGTCAGATAACTGATGGGTGACCCACCTGGGCATTTGAACCTGTCTGCCTGGCTGTGGAGCCTGTACACTTTCCACGAAGCTGCCTTGCTGCCCTACGCCATGTAGGATGGCTCGTGAATTGGTGCATCGTTCTCCACCAGTGATAACAGGCTTCCCTCTAGCAGGGAACCTTCTTATTTTCTTTCTCTGATTCCTTTTCTATCACAGCCTGGCTGGTGGCCGCCCAAAGAAAGCGTGTTGGCTTGGAAACCAGTTTTCACTCTGTGGGGCTCCCCTGGGCTGGTAATTTGTGGATGGGTTGTACACCTACAACACGTGTCTCTGAATGAGGGCATTTCTGCTCACTGAGTTGTACAGATGTCGAGATTAGTAAAAGCAAAGGGGTCAACTGTCCAGATTTAAGCCTGACTTTTGTTGCAAAATGAGTTCCTTTTGACCCATGTTTCAGCCCTTCTGTTACCTTTTCTGCTTCTAGGTGGCTTCCCACAATTCCGACTCCGACGTTCCCTCTGGCCTCACGAAGGTGGTTGTGAAGCTCTTTGACTCCAACCCCATCACTGTGACGGTCCCAGAAGTAGTCTCCAGGAACAATCCTGAATTTATGGAGACTGTGGCAGAGAAAGCTCTGCAGGAATACCGCCAAAAGCACTGGTGAGTGTGCAGGCCTTACCTGTGATTTTTCCGGGCCCAGCAGGTCCCTGGGAGCCAACAAAAGAGCAGAGCACCCAGCCTGGGAGTGACGGCTCTTGCAGCCAGAGCCCAGGCACGAAGGCAGGGAATCACCGGGAATTTTGTTTTTCCTTTGGAGAGTGTTCTTTCTGGGAGGATAAGAATTTGAGTGTTGGTTGCTGCCTCTCAGTGAATATTGAGCCCTCACTGTCCCCTCCTTCATTTTTTTTCAGGGCGGAGTGAGATGTGAACATCGCTATTCCAAGTACGGGGGCGTCTGAGTCCAGTTGCCCCCGAGATGAGCCACAAGCCCCTAGAGAGAGTTCTGCATGTCACAAGTGACCAGGCCCTGGCCTCAAGGCCTCCTGACCCCCAGCCTCTCCTCCTTCTGGGTTCCACCCTCTAATGCCTGCGTTTGCTGATCACGGGAGGAATTCCCCCGCACGCCACTAACACAATAAACCGCCTTGTAATCTGGATGCACTGGAGTGTCCTCTTTTTATGCTGGGTTTTTCTACCTCCCATATGCCTTTGTTTTGGTATGGAAATAAAAAAGAAGACTAGGTGGAAAAGAAAAAGCCGTGGCTAGGATGGTACGGGAAGTATCATATAGTTGAGACTAAAAGGAGTGTGATGATGAAGTTGATCCAATTCCAAGATTTCTTGCTTTTAGGAAGAGGAATGTGTTCCAACAACCAACTAAAATGAATTTCTGAAAAGTGAATCTTTTCCATTCCGTTACAAAACTGTTGACGGATTCTGATTGGGGTAGGGGGATCTCCTGAAGGAATACATTGAAAATTAGGGTGAAGAAGGGGTGAAAATAAGGCATACTGGGTATTTTAATACATAATCGACATTTTCCTTATGGAAACTGTAATCCCCAAAAGACAAAAGGAGGCAGATTTCTTTCTAGTTGTAATTGCTTGGAATCCCTGTGGCACCTTCTTGACTGTAGGCCATGTCTGTCCATGGTCAGTCCATGCAACTGTTATACCTTTCCCTCGACCGCAGGACTCTCTCCTCTGCTTGGGTCTTTGGGGCTGACCACTCACTTGGCAGTCTGGAATATAGCTGGGCTGCAGTACCGCGTGCTGCCAGCAGGTGGCCCTGACTAACCATGGTGCTCATCTCAACATTGTCGTCAAGCCTTCCCACTTATGAATATGCTCTAATTATAGAATTCTGTTCATCAAATACACTTCAAATGGAAAAAAAGATCTGTCTGCATCCTAGCTTTGTAGCAAAGTCCACATATTAAAAGCTCAGAATATTCTTAGGTCACCATTCCTTGTCTCTCTCCTAAGTTACATGAACCTCTACCACACAAGCAACAGACTCTAAGGCTTGGCTTGTGTCCAAAGAAGCTAGTATTTCAGGATTGCCATCAAGGACACTCAGAGTAAAGTTAGTATGATTCACTTAAAGATATACATTCATTAGGGTTAAGAATACATTAATGTAAAGAATACATTCATCAGAAGGCATTTGCTAAAATGACCATAATTGTAAATTATATGTTACAGTAATATCACACATTATGTTTCAAAATTTGTTTTCTGTTTTCCATCACGTTGCTAGATTCTGGCAGTCACTATATCCAGTACTTGCTTCTTTTTACACAACCCACTTTAAACTCTCCTAGACTAGCAACCTAAAAGACACAGTCTACAGCTGACTTGAGGTTCACCGGGCCCCCTTCTCTCCATCCCCTCTCCCCCTTTGCGCAGTGGCCTGGTGTGAGGGTCCTTCGACGTCCCTCCATCCCCAAAAGAAGTTCCAGCCTGAGGCACTAGAAAGACTGAGGCAGGACAGGAGATCACCAAGGTGCGGCGATGAGATGTGGATGATTCTGACTGGGGGACTGAATAATGAGCCGTTGGTGTCTGGCTTCTAGGATTCTTGCGGCAAAGTCAGAGCAGGGCTTGATGTTCTGAGAAGAGAGGGCTTGGCATCTACCTGGCAAGGGGGGTGGCACCAACCTGCTGTTAGCCCCTATGTTGACACTCGACGGCCCTCTGCCAGAAAATTGTGATAAGATATCATCTCTGAGGACTACAAGGTGAAATGACACCAGAGGTGTGCAGGGTGCAGCTTAAGCAACTGTAACCAGCAGCCCTGGGCCAACCAAAGTGCTCTAACCCCTGGGCAATTGCTTCATATGATCCCATTAGGTCCTCCTCTTGATCTCCAGTTCCTCTCCAGTCAATAGAAACTAGCTGGGGCGGCCCGGTGGCATAGTGGTTAAGTTCCTGTGCTCCACTTCAGCGGCTTGGGGTTCAGAGGTTCAGGTGCTAGGTGCAGACCTACACACTACTCATCAAGCCATGCTGTGGCAGAGTCCCACATACAAAATAGAGGAAGATTGGCACAGATGTGAGCTCTGGGGCAATCTTCCTCACCAAAAAACCCCCCCAAAAAACAAAAAACTGGCACCTGACCCAGCCTTATCCCAAAGAAGGCACATCACAGGAGTAGAGTGACAGGTGGACCACTTACTCCAGCCTCACATTCGTAAGGAGACTTTTGACCTCTTTGCAAATGACTGCACATATATAAAATCGCAGAGATGCGCTGACAGCAATAAATGAAGGTGTTCATCTCCAAATTCAAACCTGTGTCACATCACCTGCCCACCTGGCCGGAGTGCACGAGGAGGTATTGGTCTTTAAAACAATATCCTGCAATTATCCAGGGCACAGCACAATGTTATCTCACTTTGTGTGTAAAGGCGTTCGTTTGTGGATGTAGAAAATTGAAACCCACCAAACTTTTGATAATTGTCTTTTGGAATTTTCTGGAAATGTCTGGGCCTCTCTGGAGCTCTGAAAGGCCCTGTCACCTGGGAAGAGAACCAGGGTAAAAACCAAGATGAGCCAGGCTCGGGGGTCTGGTGCAGCTCTGCCCCGCCACTGCCTTCTTCTTTCCCCTTTAGCTCATGGGCTGCTGGAGCACCTTGGGATCAGGGTCCTCGTAGCTATTTCCCCGGCTTCCACTCTTCCTTCCTTGGCATAGCTCCTGCCTTAGTCCTCATTTTAGTAACTGGAGACCTACAGGTAAGATCTTCCTTGGAGGGGACCCAGAGATACCCCCTCTGAATTTGAAACCTGCTGTTTTGTAGAACTCCCTCCTCTCAGCAGCCCCCTAGCGCCTCCCTCAGGGTTTGCTCTCTTCTCTGTGGCATTCCTGGTCACTTCATAGTTTGGGACTAGCAGCCTACACAAGGTTTAGGTCCGAGGGGGCTGCTTTGTCCTCTGTATACCTCGGCTGGATCCTGACAGCTGCCACCAGAGGGCGCCTTGAGTCCCTGCTCCAGAGCTGACCACCAGAGGGCGCCTTGAGTCCCTGCTCCAGAGCTGACCGCGGATGCTTACCCTGAGAGAAGGCCCAGAGTTGTGCTGTGGCCCTGCTGATGGTCGGCTTTGCTGCCCCCTCCCCACAGTGAGTTCGACTTCCCTCCTCCCTTTTTTCTGTCCTCTGGGCCCCGGCCACGCAGGTGGCCTGACTCCGCTGACTTTGGGTTATCCCCAAGCAGAGACACCTACAAGTGAAGTGAGGGGGCATCCGTCTTGGGCGTTTAAATATCCCACATCTTTGCATTTAGGGAGGCTTTCTGAGTGGTGGTGCATCCTTCTGGGACCCTCACAGCTCACCCGGACCCCTCCTTTTCTGGGATCTGTACCCGTGGAGTGTAGGGGCCAGGCGGCCCCCTGAGGGGAGAAGCTGCCCACAATTCACTTACTCTACTTGGTGAAATTTGCACGTTTCCTTTTGGAGGGCGACCTCTCAGCCCCGTTCAACTTTGAGAGGTGCTCATGGCCCAACAGCCCGATGCTGTACTACGATTTAGTTTTACACTGGCCCGAGGAGACACCGTTCCTCCTCCTTCCATCCTGTTTCTTCTTAGATGCTGCTGGCAATCACCGTCCGCTGTTGGGAGTCCAGTCTTAGAGCGCCAGGCTCCGAGCCTCAGCACCCACGACTCTCCGAGTCTCCCGAGGTGAGGACACTGCCGGCTCATGCTACCGGAGGGCAGCACTGGGAGAGGGAAGCCAGCCAGTGGGAACCTGGAACAGATAGCAAGGAGGAAGCGAGGAAGGAGAGAAAACGTGGGTTCACCTCAGCGATGCCCTCAGGAGCCCCGTTTGTAGGCTCAGAACACACCACTCAATACCAAGAGGACTCTGCAATGAGAAGTTTTGGGGAAGGGTGACCTTCAGGCTTCAAAAGATCCCAAATCAAAGGGAGAGTAAATTATATTCACCAAAGTCCTGAACGAGAAAGGGCACCCAGGTTCTCTGGTAATTAGGAAGTCTTTTTCCAGAACATTCTTTTGCCTCAGCATTCCGGGAATTGAAGTTTTACTGAACCTCAAGGTTTCGGACTTAGGCCATTGTGCTGCATCCCTTCGGTGTCTGTACTTCTCCCACCAGGGTGGATGTGAGGTGCCAGAAGAGGGACCACAGAACAAGCATGGCACTCCTTCCTAGAGCAGAAATTTACAGATTCGGAAAATAAAACATTATTCAAAAGTTTAAAAAACAGTTACATAATGGAATAGAATGCAAAATTCATAGACTTTAAAAATTAAATTCAAGCTATAGAAAATATAGAGTTGCGAGACATACTTTGGTTGAAAAGTTTGAAGGCACTGCCTTGCCTAACTGGCTGTGTGACGTTGGACAAGTTTATTCCCCTCTGAGCCTTGGTTTCCTCGTCTGGAGAACATGGGAGTGATTTGGACTCCATGATTTCCAAAGCCTCAGGGTTTAGCCGGCTGTGCTTTTCTTTGTATTAACTTCACGAATCCATCTCTTTCCTTATGTATTAGTCAGGGTCCTCCAGAGAAATAGAACCAATGGATATATTTATATTAGATTTATTTCAAAGAACTGGCTCATGTGATTTCCCAAGCCTGAAATCTGTGGGGCAGCCCCGCAGGCTGGAAACTCAGTCAGGAGCTCTTGAGGCAGAATTTAGTCTTCTCCCAGAAACCTCCATTTTGGCTTTAAAGGCCTCTCAACTGATTGGATGAGGCCCACCCACATTGAGAGTAATTTCCCTTAGTGTAAAGTCAACTGATTGTAAATGTTAACCACATCTACAAAATACCTTCAGCGCAACACCTCAATTGGTGTTTGATGAAATAACTCAGTATTATAGCCTAGTGAGCTGACACATAACACTAACTGCCATGCCTGCTAGTGGTGAGCAGGGTTAGTTTCACGGGGGCATGACTTGTGTAGTACTCAGAAGGACCCTGTGCTTGGTTTAATGCTCTGCTGTCACCCTCTTGAAATTCTTAATTGTTTTGCGCTGGGCCCTGAGAATTACATAGCTGGTCCTGCTGAAGGGTTAGTTCTTGTTCTTACGGCCGTGGACTTGGGTCCTCTGCTGAGCCAGACTTCCTGAGGAAGTCTGGTCCAGGTGGGCTGGCCTGGTCTTTGTAGTTGTGCCATTTCCCTGACACTTCATCCCGTTCTCCCTGGGATGGCTATTTACCATCCTATGCACATTAGTCTTGTTTCCCTGAACGAGAATATAAATTTCCTTATTTTTATTGGGATGAAAAATACATAACAAAAACTTTACCATTTTAATCATTTTTCACTATGTTCAGTGGCATTAAGTACATTCACACGTGTGAAACCATCACCACTATCCATCTCCAGAACTTTTTCATCTTCCCAAACTGAAACTCTATCCACATTAAACAATAACTCCCCATTTCCCCCTCGCCCAGCCCCTGGCAATCACCATTCTACTTTCTGTCTCTAAGAATTTGACAACTCTAGGTACTTCATTTAAGTGGAGTCATAAAGTATTTGTCCTTTTGTGACTGGCTTATTTTACTTAGCAGAATGTCCTCAAGGTTCCTCCATGCTGTAGTATGTGTCAGAATTTCCTTCCTTTTTAAGGCTGACTAATACTCCACTGTATGTGTACACCACATTTTGTTTATCTGTTCACCCATCAGTGGACACTTGTGCTGCTTCTGCCTTTTGGCTATGGTGACTAATGCTGCTATGAACACGGATGTTCAAATATCTGTTTGAGTCCCTGCTTTCAGTTCTTCTGGGTATATACCCAGAAGTGGCATTGCTGGATCGTGTGGTAATTCTATGTTTAATTTCTTTGAGGAACCACCATACCATTTTCCACAGTGGCTGCACATTTTATTACCTTCCCACCAGCAATGCACAAGGATTCCAGTTTCTCCATGTCCTTGACAACACTTGTTATTTTCTGGTTTTTTTTTTTTCATAATAGTGATCCTATTGGGTGTGAAGTGGTATTAATTGTGGTTTTATTTGCATTTCTCTAATGGTTGGTGATGGGGAACATCTTTCCATGTGCTTATTGACCGTTGTGTATTTTCTTTGGAGAAATGTCTACTCAAGTCCTTTGCCCATGTTTTGATTGGCTGTTTGGTTTTTTTGTTGTTGAGTTGTAGGAGTTCTTTATATATTGTAGATATTAACCTCTTATGAGATATATGATTAGAATATAAATTTCTTGAGGCCAGGAATCTGTCTTAGGGTTCTTTTAACTCTGCAAAAGCACTTGGCACCTAGTAGATGTTCAATGAACGCTCCATGAAAGAATAGCCACACAGTGTGGTAGGTCAGACACAAACTGAAATGAAGTTTGCAAAAGGAAAACAAGGAGCATTTTCCAGGGAAATCCACGACCTGCTGCCTCCAGAGGGAAGCCAGGGAACAGCGAGCCTCCTGCCCCCGAAGAACTCCCTTGGAGATGAAGGGGGAGCAGAAAGTGAATCACGTCTTGACCTTTATTGAGGAGAAGACAAGGAGAGTCCCACTCCCTAAACATCCCCTGAAATACACATGCTGAAGGTCAGGCTGTGCGAGGTCAGATGAACAGATGGACCCATCTGGAAGAGGGCAGTCCTAGGGCAGGGGGCTCACCTGAGCATTGGAAAGACCCTCGAGAGTGAAAGAAAGCGGAGCACAGTACACATGACTTCTGTGCCCAAACACGTGTCAGTGGGCCCCTTCCCAGGAGGCCTGGAGAGAGGACCCCTGGAGCTGCAGACGCCCAGCTGGCAGGTGGAACCTGCGAATGACGGAATCTCTAACCTCCTAGGCAAACTTAACACTTTGGGGCTTCTCTATCTCCTGGGAAAACAGGATGTGGTGATCGTAGGCTCAGGGAAAGAGGATGCCACGTGGAGGGGTAAATGGGGATTTGAGTGCTCTCCCTTGCATGGTTTGCTGTGAGGATAAAGGAGGTAGGAGAGGGGTGGGGGCTTGCCCAGATCCAGGCTCATCACTGTGGGTCGGAGCAGCTGTGGGTGCTGTAGCAGAGGGCTCTGGGGGAGAAGTCTGCTCCCATCAGGCCAGGGGGACACTGAACCTTTAACCTCATCAGAGGTGGGCCTGCGGGATGGGATGGGGCGGGCTTGACTTATTTTCTGTTACTGCTTCAGTAGAACACCTTCTCCAGATACACATTCAGGAACATCCCAGTGGGGTCCAGCTTTTCTCGGATGGCACAGAACTTTGGAAAGGCAGGATACATTTTCTCAAAGTCCTTCCGGGTGCAGTTGTGGGCCTGTAGAAGCAACCAGATACAACAGGCCTCGTTCCCTGAAGCTTGCATTTCAGCAGGGCTGCAAACAGGCACCCTTGAGTCTGTGTGCCTGTATGCGTGACATCCCTACCCCCAGGCACACACAGCACATGCATGCACACACACACACATTCATGCATACAAATGCACATACCCACACCCACATGTGTATGCACGCACACACACACATTCATGCACACGTATGCAATGTAGAGACTCAAACAGGAGGGAGGAAGTTCTTGGAAAGTAAGAAGGTGTTAAAATGTGGCATTAAAACCCCCATTCCCTTTGCCACCCGGCAATGCGATGGTGGAGAGAGCGCTGGCCCCAATTCTACTGCTAATTAGTAAGTAAGTCCCATCATCTCTGAGACACCCTCAGTTTCCCATTTGTTAAATGGGCTCACTGGCTCTTGCCTTATCGTGCTCATAGGGTTTCTTTTTTTTGTGAGGAAGATTGGCCCTGAGCTAACATTAGCATCTGTTGCCAATCTTCCTCTTTTTGCTTGAGAAAGATTGGCCCTGAGCTAATATCTGTGCCCATCTTCCTCTATTTTATATGTGGGACGCCACCACAGCATGGCTTGATGAGCGGTGTGTAGGTCTGTGCCTGGGATCCAAACTTGTGAGCCCTGGGCTGCCAAAGCAGAGTGTGCGAACTTAACCACTACGCCACTGGGCTGGCCCTGCTCACGTGGTTTCTGTGAGAATCAAATGAAATGAAAGATGAAGAATTTCTCTGAAAACTTGGAGGGAACAGCAATCACTGGGCTATTGGAATGTGAATGCAGAGGGAAGCTGGGGGTGGTTAGGGCGGTGGAGCCCCTCCTTCCTGGAATTTGCCCAGCCCCACATTTCCAGACATCCCAGCCTTGGGCAGGCTGAGGAACAGGGGAGAGAGGCGCCCCCTGGTGGAACCCCCAGCTCACAGCAGCTGCCTGCAGACTCGCCCAGGTGAGACTCTCACTGGAAGTCCTACCTTGGCCCAGTGGGGCCTGCCCCCGACCTTCTTCATGATGGTCTCATAGGCCAGCCAGTAGTCCAGCCGTGGCACATCCTTTCCATAGGGCCTGGGGAGGGGGCAGAAGGAGGTGAGGCCCTGTCCCTGCTCTGTATCGTCCCTCCCATAGTTATCTGGCACCTTCTCCCGGCCACACCCTGAACTTGGCATGTGGCATGGACATCAAGACGTGGCTGTGCCCGCAGGACATGGACAGCAGAGACCCAGCAATGGGAGGGCTTTCACTCATTGCTCGTCCCCAGAGGGATTTGGAAAAATTTGCATTCTCTCACATATTTTTCAGTTGGCATCTGAAATTTATAATGAATTTAAATAATTACAAAGATTTGTGTACATATGTATACACACACATAAATCTTTAAAATATATATACATATATATGATATCCGTTTGACAAAGCCTAGGAACTTCAGAATTGCCTCATTCGACGTATGGGAAGCACGGCCACACAACCTAGTTGGTCATTCCTCGCAGCCAAGTCAGCCAGTCAGACTTACTGACAGGAAAAGTCTACATCAGAACTTTTTAAAATTCAAATACACGTGTCATGATGCATCTCCATGGCAACTTTCTCGCTTCTGAATTTGCGTTCACACGTAGGGAGAAGGTAGACAGACAGACAGACAGATGAGGTCTGAGCCTTGCCACAAGCTTGTCCCTATGTGAAATAAGCTGCCCCTCATTCAGTATGTCTTTCAGAAACTCTGTTTTCTGGCTTTCTGGGACTCCCCTCCAGAACAGTGCATTCTTGAATTGTCTTGAGCATCCTACAAGTTTAGGGTTTTTACATGCTGGACAAATGCACCACATAAGATGCAGGCTGGGTGAGAGGTGTGTTTTTCTTTTGCAAAGTCACAGAAGAGCTATTATCAATGAGAGAAGGGAAAGAAGAGGCAGAAGGAAGACACCGCTTAAGAAAAGATGAGCTTCTTAAAGGATGCATGTCCATAAGCGTCGCACTGGAGACCGCTGTGTAACTAACTAGGAAAGAGACAATGCCGTCGTGAGCGTAAGGTGTCGGCACAGGGCCTGGCGGAGCTGGTCAGGGGGGCAAATGCATCTGGGCAGGCACCTCGCATCAAGCACGGTCCTCTCTTCTGCTGAACTTGAATCGGGCCTTAGAATCCTTCTCAGCATAGCATTGCAGACTCTCAGAATCATTGACCAGAGTAGGCACGTGAGACAGCACACATTTGTCATTCCGTAATATCAGCTTCACAAATGGTAGCTATTCATGTTAACAGTACTTATTATTCATATAAATTATTGTATTAACATAACAGAGGCTAGAAACGGTAGTTGTAGGAACTCAAAGGAGAGAGCGAGACTACGTATTTTCTGCTGCCAGGATCAGGGAAGTCTCCCTGGAGAAGGTGACGTTTGAACTGGCCTTGAAAGATGGGGGAGAGAGGGGTCCTTCCAAAGCAGAGGGGTCTCCCCCGCCCCTGCCCCTCAGCGAGCTGGTCACCTGTACATGATGATGTTCATGTAGCAGCTGTCCCTCTGGAAGCAGGGGCTCAGCAGGATGTCGTCCCCCCGGGTGAAGCGCACCTCCACGGGGTAGTGGGCCACTACCTTGGGGTTGGCCTCCAGCATGGCCTTCAGCTCCAGCAGGGCCTCCTTGGTCTTCTCTCTGCACTCAGCCCAGGGGACAGAAGTCAGACCTCAGGAAGGGACCTCCGGGAACCATCACAGGAGGCTCTGCATGGCCTCTCAGCCGAGGGGGCCTCTGCCTTCCTGGGCCACACTCAGCGACAGGGGCTCCCAGCTCACGGCTGCTCTCAAAGCCTTCCTCACGGAAGCGAGCCTGTGAGTGTGCCCCTGGAGATCTACCCACTGCTCCTGGTGCAGCTCCAAGGGTCCCCACAGAATCAGGGGCTCCCCTCGGATCTCTGGCCACAGCTGTCCCACACCCCCGGCCTCCTCTTCTTCACAGTAAGGTCACTCTGGTTCTAATACTTCTCCTTCTTCTAATATTCCTGCCTAGAGAGCTTGGGGGCCCCAGCCCTGATCACAGGGACAGAGGCATCCCCTAAGCCCAGGGCGCCATCCCCTCCTTTGCCTGGAGAGAGACAGAGAGAGGGGACAATTCAGAGAGAACGTTGCAGTGAGCTGGAGTACAAACCCAGCCTCGTACCTTGCCAGGGGTCCCTCCCAACGCAGAGTACAGGCCCCCATCATGGGTGGGCTCTGCCGAGGGACTGAATGCAGGGCACAGTCTTGCAGGTAAACGAGAAGCTGGGCAGGAAGCGCCGTGCTCTGCTCGTAGCCCGAGGCTGCGTTACCGGCCTCACGGCTGGAGAGGGGTAGAGGGGAGAGCGGAGGGGACTCCGTGGCTCGTTTCTTCGAGACGCAGAATGTTTAGTGGAAGACACTGGAAGGGACTCGGGCTCTGGTGTGCCCCCACTAATGATGGGTGGGCCTGGGAGCCTGGTTGGTGATCTACGTGTGGGTGCTGTGGCAAGGACCGAGGGGACCTCTTTGTCACTGACGTGCCGCAGCCTGGCCCCGCGCAGCCCTACCTGGGGATGGCCCAGTCCTGGACGTGCTGCTTGAAGCGGCACTCGTAGCTGAAGATTTTGTGGCTGAGGTTGCTGTTCTCCTTCTTCCCGGTGAACAGGAGCCAGAAGAAGAAGCGATTGATCCAGCCCACGAGGCCCGGCAGAAAGGTGCTGGAGGGGAGGGCAGGGGAGCACACAATAACCGTAACAGCCAGTGTTTAGTGAGTGCCAGCTGTGTGCCAGGCACTGGGCCGAGTTCTCTATAACCAGGCCTCATTCTTTACACACTCTGCCACGAACGTTGTCTAGAGCTTGGAAATCCTGCCAGGAAATGCGACCATCGCTCTCAATCTTTCTCTCAACAGCGGCACAGCAGTCCCGGTGTGGATCCCCATGATTTATCCCACTATTCACCCACGAATGACTAGATTGCTTTCTATGTTTGGGTTTTTTTTTTCATTCTTAATTGTGCTCAAAAACAAGTAACTCAAAATTTACCATCTTAACCATTTTTAACTGTATAGTTAAGTAACGTTAAGTATATTCAGGTCACTGTGCAACATATCTCCAGATACTTACTTGCAAAACTGAAACTCTGTACCCATTAAAAAATGACTCCTCTTTTCCCCTCCCCCCAGCCTCTGGTAACCACCATACTACTTTCTGTCTCCATGAATTTGATTACTCTTGTACCTCATATAAGTGGAATCATACGGTATCTGTCCTTTTGTGACTGGCTTATTTCACTTAGCGTAATGCCTTCAAGGTTCATCCATGTTGTAGCACACATCAGAATTTTCTTCCTTTTTAGGGCTGAATAATATTCCATTGTATGTATGTACCACATTTTGTTTATCCATTTCTTCATCAATGGACATTTGTGTTGCTTTGACCTTTTGGCCATTGTGCATAATGCCACTGTGAACATGATCATTGAAATATCTCTTTGAGACTTTGCTTTCAATTCTTCTGGGTATATATCCAGAAGTGAAATTGCTGAATCACATGATAGTTCTATTTTTACCTTTTTGAGGAATCTCCATGCTGCGCCGTTTTACATTCCCACCAGCAGTGCACAAGGGTCCCATTTCCCACATCCTCACCAACACTTGTTCTTTGCTTTCAGTGTTTGGCCACCACATGCACACTACAACAAATGTCTTTTTGCTTATATCCTTGCCAGATTATTGGGGCAAAGGGCAAGTAGAGTTTTAATTTCAGCAGGTTGCTGCCAGATTAATTTCCATAAGGACTGTCATAATTCACGCTCCTTCCACACCTGGCCATCCTGGGAAGCCTTGAGTGTTGTAAGTGGCCAATGGGGGCCAGTGTCCTAGGATGGGATCTTGGTTTACAGATTCTTGTCTCTGGAAATGCTGCTAGAACTGCCCAAGTCATCGCAAAGGGAGGCTCTGTGCCCCTTGGGCCAAGAAAGAGCTGTCACCTGGCTTTTTACTCTAGGAAACTCACTCATCAAGTATATTCTTCAAAATCTGTATTTACACACACACAGATTAAAGTTCCTTTTTTTCTCTTTATAAAAGAAGCAAATGTTCACTGTAGATATATTGGAAGGCCAAGAAAACAAAATCAGCCTTCTCCATGCTGTGCAATGTCAGACCTAAGGCCTGTGGTATCTGCCCAGAAGGAGGGGAGGGGGAAAAGGGAGCTCTTGCTGTGGGCAGGCACTCGCTCCACGGGCCTGTTCACTGCGTGCCACGTGCACTGTCTAACATTTATATCTGAATCTGATGGATGACAGATAGATTCCAGCCAGGTCTGCCTGACTCTCTGAAGCCCATGCTCTCCCACTACATTACATGCACTCAAGACACAGGGACACGGGAAAGACAGCGGGGAAATCGTCCAGGGAGGTGAACAACTCAAGTTGTGTCCTTGAATGTGTGTGGTAATCTGCACGTTAAGGGCAGAGAGCTGGGGCTGCAGGCTGTAAATGCAGAGGCTGGGAGGCAGCCTCAGGGAGGGCTGACCGCAGATGTGCAACCTGGGGCTCTATGGGGCAGGGGCAGGGGGAGCCGGTCCTGGCAGGGGCCAGAGGGGACATAGGTCCAGAGGCTCGATGCGGGACAGCTCACAGAGGCCTGTCGGGTCGCCCCCCTCATGAACTCAGCTCCTGCCGGCTCAGGGCCCTGTGAGTTGAGCGGGCTCTAATGTCACTCCTGGTGACAAGGCTCAGTCTGGCTTCGGGGGTTTTCTGGGTCTGGTTAAAGTGCCAATGGGCTGCCTGCTTTGAGATCTGTGGGCCTGGAACCACGCACAGAGCAGGCCTGTTCTTCTGGTTTACTCCCCTCACTCCCTGCAGGTGGCCTCTGCCCAGAGGCTCAGCAGCCACCTTCCCTCCCCACAGGTCTGTCCCTCGTCCCATCCCTGCCGTCTCATTGTCTGCCATAAATCCATCCCAGAGCACCTCGTGTGGGGTTACAGATGACACCAGCGGATTCTTGCATTCTGCCACTTAGGTGGGGCATGAGAACACTTCGTGCGCCTTTGTGAGAAGGGAGGGAAGTGATGTCTAATGATTCACGCGGACTTGATATTGAATCCTCTCAACAACCCAATCCTTGCTACCAACTGTACTTGATACATGGGTAAACCACAGCTCAGAGAGGCTGAGTCATTTACCCAGAGTCACACAGCAGGTGAATGAAAGGGCAAGGATCAGAGTCTGGGTCCACTTGAATCAACAGCTCATGCTCCTTCCATGGTCCCAAGCTGCCTGGGTTTCCTGAGACTCCGCATGGATACATGCTGCAGGGGTGTGAGGTGAGGAGGATGTTATCTCTCAAGGGAGATGCTCTCTGGTGTCTCAGAGGCCAGCCTGGCTGTGGCGGGGCTTCCACTGGCCCCAGGGCACAGGGCTGTTCTAACCACAGGCACTGAGCTTCGTCCTGGCCCTGGCTCAACCTCCAGGGACCAGTTTCTGACAGAGAGCCTGCCTCTCTGTCCTGGTCAGCTATGGCCACCACCATCACCCCCACAGCTGACTGCTACTGAGCTCTTCAAGGACAGGGACCAGACTTTCATTTGGCATTTCTTACACAAAATCTATGAGCCTCCTCTAGTGCCAGTCATTGTTCAGGGCACCACAGATCAAGCGTGACAGGATAGACAGGGTCTCTGCCCACACAGGGGTATGGTGAGTCTTACTGCAAGCAGCCACTAAACCACCAATTGCGCAGCCTGTTATTTACTCTTCCCTCCTGCACCCTCAGGCACACAGCTCAGCCCAGAGCTGCAGGGATGAGGCAGGGTGGATGTAGTTTCCAGAAGCAGCTAAGCTGGAGCCCCATGGGCTGGGCTCAGAGGCCACAGAGCTTTTGCAGAGCGTCCAGCCCCGGCCGGGATGTGGCAGCTATGATTTAGAACCCAATTTATTTAGATGCTCCCTGGGCTCGGACTCCACAGACGCGGGCACATAAAGCTGCCGAGCTGCTGTGATGGACGCTGGAGAGAAAGCCTGACACGGCATTTCCCTCTCACCTCCAATCCATCATCTGATGGAGTGATGGCCTCAGGCTGAGCTCACGCATGGCAACTCCACCTTCCCTGCCCAGGTCCAGGAAGTCACGTCTTGTTTCACTTTCCTGACACCTTCCGGTAGTTAGTCCTCTTCATAGCTCGGTGTCTGCCCCGAACATGGGGCCCATCTGATGCCGTCTGTAGCTCCTTGACCCTCAGGAGAGGCTGACACCCTGAAGGAAAGAGGCCAACTCTTCCCGGATGCCTGGATTCAGACCTAAAGTGCCAAGGGTCTCAGCCGCATCCAGAACTGACAGGAACACCAGCCAGTTCCCCAGGTCCTGTCATCAGTGCCACCTTTGATGGGCTCTCATGACCTTATGGTAGGGAAGGATTTGTTAATAAAGTACAAAAGTTCCACAGATAAAAGAATAGATGGATAAATTTGACTCTATGAAAATTAAATACATCTACACACCAAAAAACACCATGAAAGTGAAAGACAAGATACAAACAGGGAGGCGATGTTGCAACACATATAAACCACAGAGGATTAGTGCCCAAAATATAGGTAAATAAAACCCTATGAAACAGTAAGAAAAAAACCACCACCCAGTTTTTAAAAAGGGCAAAATACATACATAGGCACTTCACAGAAGAGAAATCTGAAGGATCAATATACTGAAAAGCTGTACAACCTTATTAATAATCAGGGAAATAAGAATTAAAAACCACAATGAGACACCATTTAATACATATCATGCAAAAATTTAAAAGCCTGACAGTTCCAATTTTGGCCCGCTGTAGGGCACAGAGACTGTTACATCTGCCTGGGAAGTTAACTTGGTGTAACTTCTTTGGAGAAAATTTGACCTAATAAAGCTGAAGGTGCTCATACTTGACGGCCCAAGAATTCCACTCGTGAGTGTACACTCAAGACAAAAAAAGCGTCAGGAGCAATGTTCAAGAATGCTCACAGCAACATTGATTGCAATGGCAAAAAAATCCTGGAAACAACACAAACATCCATCAACAAGAGTACAGACAAATGCACAGTGGTAAACGCATAATTAGAGCTATCCGTATCAACATGGATCGGTATCACTAACAAAGCTGAGCTATCAGATTTATTATTTCAGGATTCATAAAACTACAGTGTAAATAAAAGCAAGAGAAAGATAAGCATGAAGTTCAGGGTGGCAGTTTCCCCTCGAGGGGAGGTGCTGTCATCTGAGAGTGCCACAAAGAGGACTCCAGTTGTACTAGGGTTGCTTCATTTCTTAAGCTGGTGGTGAGGACATGGGTACTTATTATATTATTCTTTATACTTTAAATGTATGTTGCCTAAATTATTTTGTTTGTATAAAATATTTCAAAAAGTTTTACATGATGCCATCCCTGTGTCGGCTGGATACAAAGCCACCAACCAAGGCCCCATAGAACCTTCCGCAATACTCATAATTACATGCCCAGTGGCAGACATGGGGCCTGAGCAGGAGCAGATTTTAGGCCAGGAAGGAGGGAGAAAACAGGACAATATGACAAGATTCGTATGACCTGTGGGCCAGGGAGTGGGGCCTGAGCACTGGTATTTTTTAAAAAGTTCCCCAGGTGATTCAAATGTGCAGGTGGGGTTGAAAACCACTGCTCCACACCCAGCAGACAGACCCAATTTGCGTGCATGAAGGTCAGAGTGTTACTCTTCCGATGGACCACATCCTCCACAGCATATGGTGGATGCCGGAAAAAGGCACCCTTGCATTCCTACCTGATCCAGAGCAGGAACTCCAGTAAATAGAATCCAATGGCATAGTCCCAAAACCAGTTGGCTGAAGAGGAGGGGGGCTGGGAAACAGAACATGTGGTCAGTTCAGGGCCAGAGCTGAGCTGCCTTTGGACAGCATCAGCTATGCATCACAGCGTCCCCTTAGAGGCAGATGTGTCCCAGGAGTGTGTGTGTTTGTGTGGAGGGGTGACCCACCTGCCAGGACAATTGAAAGCCTGGCTTCTTGGTGGCATAGCCAATTCCTATGTCCTACCCGCTTTCGTTTCATGCTTGTTTATGTGTTTATGCATATATGTATTTATTTGCTCAAGACAAAGACGTGTATTTGTCCCTCCTCTTCAGAGCCTGTGAGCCAGGTGTCCAGCGATCACCGTTTGTGAAGCCCACACCAGCCCCTTAGACACAGCAGGTGTCATGGCCTTTGCCTGACTTGTCCCATCAACAATCATCCTGAGCGGTGGCTTTGTTTTCTTGTGCTGAGAAGCAGCCTGTTTGCTAAGGATGTGGGGGAGAGACAAAAGGTTTCTTCACCTGCACAATGGGGGGTGGGAGAGGTGGGGGTGTTGGAGGGAAGGTGGGTTGTATTAGATGGTTTCTGAGGTCTAGCCCACCTGCCTAGGACTCTGCCTTATCCTGTCCTGCCCACACTCTGTCCTCTGCTCTCCTCCCCCACAACTAGGCTGTCCCTTGACCTCCCCCTATGCGTCTCTACCCGCGGACACATTGACCCACACTGGGCCCACCCTCCTTCTTTCTCCAGCCTCTGGCCTTTTCTGCTTCTCTCATCATGTGCAGGGGCGCTCACCCTCACTTTCCCTCGCACAGTCCTCTAACCATCAGGATGATAACAAGTGTCAGCTGCCCTGGGAGCTGGAAGGGCGTGGGGACTGCGGGCCGTGTGTGAGGACGGGATGACGCCCACGGCTACCTTGTTGGTGTGGTCCTGGTAGATGATGCTGACGTTCTCGCTGTGCGGGAACCAGAGGAAGCGGAAGTATTCGGATTTCTTCAGATGGCTGTCTAGGTTGTCAAGAACCTGACCCCAGCAGAAGGAAAAAGGAAAGATTGTGTTGGTCACAGGATGATGGTGGGGAGGACTGGAAGTCGGACCCTGGATGTGCCTCAGTTTCTCCCCATCAAAAGAAAATGCTTAAAATTGTCCTAACGTTGCCAAATGGCATGGAATGTGTCTTATAATATGCCGGACATTGAAATGGTCCACTTACATGCTGACTCCCCTGAGTAGCTGAGAGGATAGAAATGATTTCTTATTTGTCCTGGCTTGAACAATTACTAGCTACATGAGTTTGGGCTTGTTACCCAAAATCTCCGGGCCTTAGCTTCCTCTTCTGTAAAATGGGACTAATAACAGTCCTCAGGTCAGAACTGTTATGAAGATTACATGCACTACTGACTAGAAAGTGCTTAAAATGGTGTCAGGTAAGCACTGTAGTTGTAAGCTGCTGCTGCTGCTACTGGTACTCTTACATTGTTGTCTTCATCATCATTATCATCACCATTCTCACCATCATCTCTCATCCCCATAATGCCTAACACATCGCAGGTCCTCAATAAAATGAACAGGGGAGTCCTGCTCTAGTATGGCTCATCACTGCACACATGGATTTAATAGTACAGAGCAAATCGTATCTCCCTGGAACTCATCAAGTTGATACAGGACAAGGCATGAGCCAAAGCATAGACAGATTTGGGTTTTCAGGCAGCTGGGAGGTTGGGGAAGAGCACTGGTCTTGGAGAAAGTCCTGGATTCAAGTCTTGGTTCTGCAGCTTACCAGCTGCACGACCTTAGAGGAGCCATGTACCTTGGTTTTCTCATCAATAACATGTGGGCCCTTGTGCAGATGAAATGAGATAACCTATGTTGAAGCTCCTAAGTAGAGTGACTACCACGTGGCATGTGCCCAGTGAACGGTTTTGGTTCTGAATTTGAGCAAGGCTAGCACACGTCTAGGGCACCAGTCCTATTCCCCCCGAAGTTCTTAGTTGCAACTCTCAGAAAGCCGTTTGAGGCCTCTGGGTACGTCTCTTCACCTGTAGAGTGAAGACAGTGATATCTTTCCTTCCTTCCTTCCTTCCTTCCGGGTCTGTTGTGGGGAAAATGGAGATCATGGATTTGAAAGAACTTTATAAGCTGTCAACTCAACATGTGAGCGAGGGAGGATTGTAGCGCCAGAAGAGAAAGCTTACTGATCAAATGCACTGTGGGGAATTTGGTACCCAGCATAGATGAATGGTTGCATCCAACTGCAGATCATTACACGTCCAAAGAGCTTGGTGAGCTTGAGGGAGAATCACCGTTTCCACATCAGACCAGGAAGGAAGGTGAAGCCAAGGTAAACCACTGAGATGAGCCCATCTAGAACTTAGGTTTGGAGTGTCTGTGAGAACAGTGGATTTAGAATTCTGGATCCTTGTCATAACTGTCAGGGAGGACCCCTGACTTACTAACTGATGCATGATGGGGCCTGGGGGTTACAAGGAGTGGATGGACGATTGTTGCATTCAAGTGGTTTGGCTGTTGTCCTGAACCTCTGCCACCCCATGCCGCCCCAATCTGTTGGTCACCCTATTGTATTCCTGCAAATGTCTCTCCAGTCTCCTCCTGTAATCCACTGCTGCTGCTGTGACCTAGCCCAGGCCCTTCATAGCTATCACCTGTACTCTTGCACCAACCTCATAATTCACCCCACTTCTCATCTCTCCAGATAGAATCTACAGGGAAGCATCCCAAAACACAGCTCAAAAATTGCCAGCAGCTTTCCATTTCCTACAGAATAAAGCCCAAACATCTTAGTTCAGCATTCACAGGCCTCCTTACACAGACACTGTCCAATACAGTAGCCACTGGCCACAAGTGGCCATTGAGCACATGAGAAGTGACTGATCCAAACTGAGATGGGCTGTAGTTTAAATGCTCAACTTAAATGCTCCCCATAAAGCCACCTCCTCCCATTCTAAGTGGTTTCTACTTATATTGCATCCATCCCAGAATTATATTGCAGTTATTGAAGCAGACATCTGTCTTTGAGATCCGTCAACAGTCTCTTATAGATCAGGGACTATTTCACTCACCTTTGGTTTCCCCCCCTAGAGCAGAGATCAGCAAAGTTTTTCTATAAAGGGCAGATAGTAAATATTTTAGGCTTTGGGGGCCATATGGTCTCTGTTGCAACTACTCAATTCTGCAATGTTAGTGTGACAGCAGCCATAGATAATATATCAACAATGACCACAGCTGTGTGCCAATAAAACTTTATATACAAAAATAGGCAGTCAGCCAGATTTGGCCTGTGTGCTTGGTTTTCCATCCCCTACCCTAGAGCTGCTGGCACAGGGCCTCACAGGTAGTAAATGCTGCAGGACCCAATGATGTCTTATTTGACGATAAGGGCCTTTCCTGCTGTGCTGTAGGCCTGGGAAAAGTTCAGGAAGAAACCCCAGGGTCCCTGTCACTATCAATTCCATCCTGATGGGGCGATGGACACATGGCACACAGAGCTGTCATGCAGAAACCTCTGGGCAGAGCCGATTTTCTCCTGGGGGAGCAGGGAACACAGCCTGGAGGCTTGGCCTGGAGGATGTGGCTGGGACACTAGAAAGCAGAAAAACCCTTGTTTCCTCATGTCTTAGCATCCTGGGCCATCCCACTATATTGCCCAGAATAGCAGCAGTAAATGTAATGGCGCCCTTTTCTCAGGTCTGGCACCTAGGAGATGCGTATCTAGCTTCCTACCTAGAATGGAGTGGTGAAAGTCGCCCCCACGTCACATTATGTGTCTCTCTCCTGGCATCTGTCATTTCTTTTCCTCCCTGCATTAGAGAAACAGGGCATATCTTTTTCCTCACACTAAATTATAAGCTTCTGGAGGCCTGAACCATGCATGACTCAGCTCTGTATCCTCCATGTCCCCTAACTTAGCACCAAATGGTCACTGAAGGATGGAACTACCCCAGGCCTTGTCCCATTGTGAATTAAACCCTTTCCCTTCAGGGTCCACAATCCTATCTGGAGAAGGATGGTCCCCGGGATCACAGATTTCCTTGATCTGACTTGTGTTTCCTGGGAACAACTATCAAAGGAGTTTGGGCCCCAGAGGAATCTCTTCGTTGGCATGTTAAGGGCATGAGGACTCTAGCAGGTTCTGCCCCCCCAAATTTAGAGTTGTAGCACTACTGAGTTGACCTTTGGGGAACTGTTACCAGGCTAGTGAGCAGAAGCAGAGGGCTCCATGTCCCAGGACTGGGGGTTACCCAGTCATCAGCAGATAGCCACCCAAGAGACTGGTGGCATCTAGATGCTGCTGACAAGGGTGGTGTGTCACTAGGACCAATCCCGCTTTCCCAGGGCATGGGGGGAGGGGGCGGTGCAGGCAGCCAGCAGCACTCATCACATCTCATTATGGTTTGGGTGGAATAAAGGACAAAATGTTGACAATGATGTCTAAAATCCTCATATCTTCTCCCTGGCTGTGATTCCATACTGATCAGACCTCAAGAGTCAAAATGCTGAGACTTTGTCACAAAAAGCCACGAAGGCTGCCCCTTTCTCAATTCCACCTTCACAGAACTGAACTAGCCATCTTTCCTCGCCCTACCGCCCTGTACCTTGAAACACTGATTCCAACTCTCCTGGCAGCCAGGGAACGACCCCTTCCCTCACATGGCTTTGAGCAGCATTCAGAAATTGTGTTAAGATGTATTTAAGAGAATCAGTACTGGGAAGCATGGCGCTGCATCTGAGATGGACCACATACAACATGGGTGGCAGGAGACCAGGAAAATCCCAGAAAAGGATGGATTTTTAATAAGTTCTTGATCAACTAACCTTGAGTTACCTGTATGGAGCACTGCTATGTATTTTGTGGATCCTAAGGAGAAAGGAGGCCTCAGATAAGATCCCTGCCCTCCAGAAAATGATCACAGAGCAGGAAGAGGGAGGGAAAATGTCAAGACGTGGTGACAATGCTCATGAGCAAATCAGGGCGACCAGCACCTCTCGCCTGCAAAGCGCATATTGACTCCGAGTCTAGACTCTATCCACAGAGCAGGTGCCAGTGGGTAGCATTCCCTTTGAACAATGTCGGAGAGAGGAGGAATCGGGGTTCCTCTCTCTGAGGCTGTAAAAGGAAGCAAGGGCAGAGGATTCACGGGCTGTGTTTCCTTGAGTCCTGACAACAATCCTGTGGGGACAGTCGTGCTCTTATCGCCACGCACAGGTGAGCAATCCAAGCTCAGAGAGGTGGGGGGACTTGTCCAAAGTCACAGTGGGTCAGTGGAGAAGCCAGGCTTCAAACCCAGGACTCTAACTTGGAGAAGTGCTCCAGCCTCTACCCCGCACCCCACACAATGGGCCTCCTGGGGCTCTTCCAAAATTCAGGGCTGGAAGACCACAGTAGATTTTCTATAAGCATGTGCTGGAGGGAATGAAGGGAATAGGAAGGGGAGAAATATAAGGGAAGGAAAAATGGCCAAGAAGCTGAATCCTCAAACCTAACTTTCTATCTAAGAAGCAATCATTTTACCCCTTTGTTCTGGCTTCCTATCCCCTGCTCCTCGCACGTTCCTCCCGTGGCTCAGGACCAGCCAACCTGAGGGCTCGGCCGTCAGGGAGCAGACCCATGCCTAGAGAGGAAACGAAGACACTGGGGGGCTGCGTGCATCTCGGAGCAGCCCCTACATAGAGGCAAACACTCAGGACAGCACGGTTTGCAGCCCCAGTGGACACGGGACAGTTTAAATGGCAAGAAACCAGGAACAGATGTCAAAGCGTGTCTTTGACATCTGTGCGTGCTGTCTTGCTATGGCTTCTCAAGAACCTCCATGCTTCCTGGAACTTAGGTCCAATTATTGCTCCTTTTAGATTAGAGGGAAACATCCCAGGCCAAGCAAGAGTGAGGAGAAACTGTTCTAATGACGATTTTCCGATCCAGCCTCCTCCTCGAGAGGCTGGTTTCTTTGAGGGGAGCAAAGCCTGTATTGCGGCTTTCTATCTCCATCTTAGCTTTTCCTCCCAAGCATTTCCAGCCCCTTGAAGGTGCCCTTTAAGGCTGCTCTGAGTGGAGAGAGCAAAAGCAAATTAAATGCGGGGCCATTTATTGCACACACCACTTGGAGTAAATCACAGGGCTGGAAATGCCACCCACCCTCTGTGGCAGCCCTTCCTTGTGGCCTGCGACTGGAGGCGGGGAGGGCTGCCAGCAGGGTGTGACGGAAGCTGATGGTGGGCCTCCCAGAGGCCAGCGCTGGGCCTGCGGCCCCGGGTGGACTAGCAGCAGCAGGCGCTTCAGGGGGAAGGGAGAGAATCCACAGAGGATGTGCTGACTCACAGATGAGGGGGAGGAGCAGAATCCTGCTCCAGCAGCCCTCACAGGATGAGCTGCAGTTGGCATGGAACGCGGGGGCGTCCCCACAGGGTTCACACCCCTCTTTGGGGGATAACGCCCAAGGGCTTCACCGGAATGCTCCAAAGGAGAGAAAGAGTAATGCAAGAGATGACCCAAGATGACCCTCTGTCTTGGGGGTGGGAGGAGGCGATGAGGTTGGGGATAGTTTTGCATCCAAGAGCTACACTGGCTTACAGAATGTCGGAGATGAAAAAGACTACAGGGTTTATCTAATCCAGCCCCATTTTTAAAACACAAAGAAACCAAGGCCCAAAAAGTGTGAGTGACTTGCTCAAGGTCACACAGAGTGAGCAGCACAGCCAGCCTTAGAGGCCCCGTCTCCCTTCCTAGAGCCCTTTCATTGCACCTTGTTGAGTGTTTATTGCTGTGTAATTGTGTGTGTGTGTGCACGCACACGTGTGCATGTCTACTTTGTCTTTTAAGGGAGAAAAGTGAAATTGCTATTTCTTATGTGTCATCACAGCCTTTCAGAGTCAAACAAATTGGAAGCTTTAAGAAGAATGTAGCCCATTGCCTAAGAGTCACTTAAACTTTTCAAGGATGTCGTGTCTAAGTCAGAAGCCTCCAGGTTGAGATGAACTGGAGGAGAAAAACCCTTGAGCTCTGGACAGAAAGAGAGGCCAGTCAGGGTGTGTGTGTGTGCACACTCGAGTGTGTTGGGGTGGGGGGACAGCTCAAGATAAGGCTCTCCTAGAACCAGGACTTGGCTGTAATCAATCTGAGCAAATCTCAGGCAGGTCGAAGGAGGAGCAGAATGACAATGCACGAGGTGTCAGGAGACTGTCCATCCACACAGCTCTAATATCCTAGTAGGAGCCTTGGGACTTATCCTACTGGCAAAAAGAAACAATCTCTTTATCTTTGGGTCAAAATATTCAGCTTAAAAATGAGCAAGTTCTGACCTAAGTGAGAGGCAGGAAAAGAGACTCAACAATTAAGCATGTTACAACCCCTTTCTGGTTGAAAGTGGTCTCTGAGGCCCATCTCCCTTCTTCGCCTGCCATGCTTGCCCCCGCTTAACCTGCCCAATGCTCCACTGAAACCATTCTCACTGAGGTCAGCAATGGCCTCCTGATGACCAGATCCAGGTGTTGACCCCTGATTCCCCATGGCATTGGACTCTGCTGACCACTTTGTCCTGGACACCCAGCACCCATTGCTTCTGTGGCCCCACCCTCTCCTCACTGGCTTAATTCCCCTCTGGGTCCCCCTTGGTTTCCTTTTTCACACCCTTTTCCTCCTCTCATCCACTGCATGCTCGTGTCTAAGCACTAAGGCTCCCTTCTCTTCTCACCCAAACCCACTATCCCTGGGTGATCTCATCCAGTCTCATGATCAGTCCCCTAGGGGGCTGACGACCCCTGCTTAAGCTGAATTGTGTCCACCCAAAATTCGTATATTGCAGTCCTATCTCCCAGTATCTCAGATTGTGACTATATCTGGAGACAGATATACCTTTAAAGAGCTAACTAAGGTAAAATGAGGTTACCGGGCTGGGCCCGAACCCAATGTGACTGGTGTCTTTATAAGAAAGGGAGATAAGGAAACAGACATGCACAGATGGAAGATCATGTGAGGACGCAGCAAGAAGGTGGCCATCTACAAGCCGAGGAGAGAGGCCTCAGAAGGAACCGACCCTACTGACACCTTGATCTCAGACTTCTAGCCTCCAGAACTGTGAGAAATAAATGTCTGTTGTTGAAGGCCCCAGTCTGTGGTATTTGTTACTGCAGCCCTAGCTGACTAATACAACCCCTCAATCTGCATTTCCTGCCCTTGCCTCCCGCCTGAGCTTCTGACCTGCCAAGCCAGCTGCCCCCGACACCTCAAACTCAAGTTCCCAAACCAAACTAATCATCTTGCCCCTGACACCTGCTGTGCCTCCTGGATTCTCTACCTCGGTGGTGGCTCCACCATCCTTGGCTCCTTCCTCGTACTCCACTCCACATTCAATTGCCAAGTCCTATTGCTTCCTCATCCCAAATATCTCTGACACTTGTGCTCTAAAAAAGTGGACCTGGTTCTGTGTTTCAGCCCCTTGGGCACCTCTTTAGGCTCTGCCCCCTGTACCTCACCCTCTTCCAGACCTTTTCCCATGGTGCTGACTCTGGTCACAGCCCTCTCTGCCAGGCCCTTTTCGGATTGTTATGAACTATTTCTTTAGCTCCTGGCCAGGCCATCTTCTCTGGATGCTGCCTTCAGTTTCAAGCCTCAGGGCAGGCTGGCTAGTCTGCCAGTCCTGGAGGCCCAGCTCCAAGACTATGTATGGTGCCTTCATCAGCCATGTTACATATATGCTTAATCCTCAGAGTGGGGACCAAGACGGTCTGTCTTTGTAACCTTCCCCTGCACGCTATTTCCATAATTCTCTGTCTGTCAGAAACCCTTTAGCTGAGAAGGGCTGGAATGCTTGGTTCAGAGGCTGCAGAGATGAGGAAAGTTGGAGGATCTGTTATCTCCTCTGCAGCCAGTCCAGGGGCAGGAGAACCCTGAGGGGTAAAAAGGATGGATGGTGGCAGCTGCTAAGAGGGAGAGAAGTAGGCCTTCCCAGGGTCTGTTGAAGAGAAGAAAGGCGCACCTGGGCTGCGCAGCACAAACCTGAGAAGATGCGTGGGTTGTACCTCAGTGGGGGTCCCTGCCTCATCCTGCTGCATGACCAGAAAGGAGTGGTCACTCCTTCAAGTAGAGAAGGGAAAGGCTAAGGACGCCTCAGAGGCATGAGAGCTGAAGGAAAACCTCTTTTCAATCCTTGCAGTGGGAGCTCAGAACTTGTTCCATGGCCCTAGGTCTTAGCCCTTGGGTCATATGACTCTCAAATGCTGACTCCACAGCAAGCCTCCATCAGCATGCCTGGTACTGGGCAGAATGTAGAATGCTTTTTGAACCCAGCTTGGAGCAAACAAAGGGCCTAGATCAGCCCTTAGTACCGGCCTGGGAGATTGTGGCTGGTTGAGGCAGGCTTAAGGTGGCCCCAAAGAGTTCAAAGTCTGGGATGGCTCCAGGCAGTCATGTGGACCAGCCCCACTCTCAGGGGGCTCCCTGGTTTAGCCACATCTTGTCACTGCCAAGCAATTCCATAACATGTCCTTGTCCCAAACTTGTCCTACTTTCTTGGGCCAAGGCATCAGGCAGCTCATTTGCCAATATTGGCCCATGGAGGCTCAGCACTGGTACTCTAGGGATCAATGCTGCATCCCCTAGAGCTGTGGAATCACTTTCTCAGCCATCAACTGGGAGTTCTGGGGATAAATTTCCACCAAACACCACGCCTCTGAATAGGACACCTTCTGGATTCACGGCCTTTGCCTCGAGGTTTAATGTATTAGAAATTCCATGGGCCGGCCCTGTGGCTTAGCGGTTAAGTGCGAGCCCTCCGCTGCTGGCGGCCCGGGTTCGGATCCCGGGTGCGCACCAACGCACCGCTTCTCTGGCCATGCTGAGGCCGCGTCCCACATGCAGCAACTAAAAGGATGTGCAGCTATGACATACAAGTATCTACTGGGGCTTTGGGGGAAAAAAATTAAAAAAAAAAAAAAAAGAAATTCCAGTGGTAAGGATTTTAGACCAGGTTCTAGATAACAAATTTTCCATTTATCACTGACTAGGTGCCATGAGGGACATGTTTTAATACTGAACTAGACACTTCACATGTGTTATTTTATTTAATCCTCAGATTCAATACTTTAAGACAGACATTCTTAACTCTCTTTTAAATGGGAAATTAAGGCTCAGCAAGGTTAAATGATTGGCTCCAAGTCACAGCTTAGACATGGGAGCGCCAGCATTCAAGGCCAGATCAATGTGATCCCAAATCCTACCTTAGCCATGTTCGGTCAGTAGTGCTGACATCACTGCCAACTCCGTCTGTGCAGAGGGTCTACTCATATTGAATGATAAGGTGACTACAGAGGAACTCAAACTCCAAGGAACTTGTAACCATAAATTTGAGTCCTATAGCTTAGTGATTATCAGGGATAGATCCAGGCCTGCCAGTCTTTTCAGGCCTGCTGCATGTTATCCATCCATCCATCCATCCATCCATCCATCCATCCATCCATCCATCCAGCTAACCGACACGGTTTTTCATTTATTCAAAAAACACTACTATCAATGGAAAGCCATCCTTTCTGCCCCTCATCATCGAGATCCAAATTCCTTGCACGTGACCTCAGGCAGCCAGCAAGACTGAAAGTTAGTCCACCCACTTTGCTGTGAAGAAACCACTATAAAGGGAATCCTGGGCATATCCTGTGGCTCAGTGCAGTTGAGAGTTAATGCTCTCCAAGGAGCAGTCAGCTCATGCTGGCACCATGTCTCCTGTGGCAAGTCTCTACCCAACCTCTTTTCTTGCCCATACCTCCGCCTCCCTCCTGCAGTTCCTCTGAGCTTCACTGACCTGATCAGAAAGGGTTCTGGCCACAGTATCATGAGGGCCAAGGAAAGGCTGGCAAGGTCAGCCCACTCCCGCATTCAGGGGGCCTGCAGAGCCACAGGGGGCTGACAGTAGAGTGTGGCCCACTTGTCAATGTCCTCTATTTATTGTCTGAGGTTGCGCAGTGGCGAGCAAGAGACCAGTACCTCTTTCAGAGTTGAGGGGAAGGAGGTCTCCTGCAAGTGGAACTGGGGCACACACTGCAGGGTGATGGTGAGGATGACTCCAAGGCAGCCCAGGTGCACGCACGCGGCCTGGAACACCTCTGCGTTGCTGGACTCGGAGCACTCAAGAATGGTCCCGTCGGCCGTCAGCAGGGTCAGCGCCACCACCTGGCAGTGAGAGAAGAGCCATACTTCAGAACCCCGGCAGGCATTTCCCACAGACTTCGGGTGAAACCCTCACTTCCCTGTTCGTCCTTGGAAGTGAAGCCAGGTATCACCTATTCCCAGATCACTGCTGTCTGGCCACAGGGGGACTCTCCCGGCCGGGTCTACCGTCACATCCGGAGGGGCTCTCAGTCTTGGGGGAGGGAAGAAAGGGAAATGGGGAAAGGGAGGCTATGTCTGGGTGGTATCAGCCCTCAGCAGGGAGGGGGACTGTCCATGATGTGAGGTTCCATGGGATCCAGGTGGCTTGTCCTCCCACCACTGCCTTGCTCACTCTGTGGGCTTCACTGTTGGGATGCAGCAAGCCTCTCCTGTGCCCAGAGGACATCTAAGATGAGGCCCGGCTCTAAAGAGCCGTGAGGTCCTGGGTGTGGTGCCTTGCAAGGCAATGGAAGGACACGCGGGTATCTGGGCTAGGGTGGGTCCTGCTGTCCTAACATGCAGCCTGGGGCCAGGGTCCCCTGCAGCCTCTCTCTGCCTGTTGCTCCTCCTGGGCACCATCTCAGCCAAGCTGAGTCCATCCTCTCTTCGGGGACCCACTCACTGCAGGAACTAGATTCTCCCACTTGGCCACACCCAACCAGAAACCTCTGGGTTTCTGCAAAGAGTGGGACTCTGGGTTGGATACAGATGATGAACTCCAGTATCTTCCCCCAGCCCCATTTCCAGTGGAATCTTCTTGCATTGCCTGCTTAAGCACTTCTCCACACTCCAGTACCTGCTACCTTGGATGGAAATTGCTTTTGACATGTGTAGTTGGCGCTGGGTGCTCAGGGTGAGAGAACAGATAAAGCTGAACTAATTCTGATGAACGGTGACCAGGACCAGAGAGGAGAAATTGGCAGGAAGGGAGCACAATGGCCCTCCATGGGAGTGAGGGCGTCAGAATGATTTTTACAGAAACCAGATTTTGTCTAAGATCCAGAGCCGTGAACGAGAGCTGGCCACTGAAACATGTCAGCGGGGTCCAGCAGTGAATAAAGGTGGGCCTGGATTTACTAGCTGTGTGACCTTGGGCATGTTATTTAACCTCTCTGTTTCCTCATCTGTAGAATGAGGATAATGACTATCTGAGACAGAGTATGTGAAGCATCAGCTAAGTGCCCTGTGTATGTGGATATTAAGGATGTCAATCCCCTCCCCTTGCTCCCCGCCATTCACATAACGTGTAAAATAAAACAGCAGGCTCTCCCATTCGTTTCCAGTGGCCTGTCCTGCTCAGCTGGACTTCCTAAGAGAAGGGCCAATAAATCTCATGTGCATTTTGATTTGTGGTCACTCAGAACTATTTTCCATACTCTGCTGATCATTTTGTAGAAACTGAGGCTTGACCCCAGCCCTCAGTGGTAGACTAGGACTGTGGCCTAATCGTGGGGGTGGCTACTGTGCTGTCCTCCCCCCCAGTTACCACTGGGCTCTCTTGGGTAGTGAAGCCGGCTTTGAGAGACGTGTCCACGGAGGGCTCCCATTACCTGGGCGTCAGGTCCCACAAATCCTCTGCCACTCTGCTGTACAGCTCTCACCTACGGGAGGGGTCGAGTGCCCTCAGTCTTCCCCTCCCCTGGCTCACCCCAGCCCCTCGCGATGCCCCTCTCTTGCCTGCGATGCTCGGAGGTTGATGTGGTAGCAGGAGGGAGGGGAGAAGGAGAGGAGCAACAGAGTGCGTGTGCGACACTGATGAGGAAGCGCAGCGAGGTTTTCAGGAAGAGGAAGCGTGAACTAGGTTTCTCCTCACAGAGTTCAAGCAAACAAATACAAAACAGAGTGAACCCCTTAGAAACTGCTTTTAGGCTGTTTTCTTTCTGTGTCGGTGCTGCTCTGAGACTGGAGCATGTGGGCCCCAGCTCCCAGAAGTCACATGCAGACAACGCTTGCCCGGGTGTCTGTCTTCCTCAGACCGCTGCGCAGGGGACAGCCACACCCCTGGGGAGATGACTGGGGGACATGTAAGTGGTCACTGTGGTCCAACCCCCAGCAATGCTGAAATTCCTGTGACAGCACAGAGTGTGGGCTCTGGAAAGCGCCTTGTCTTACACACACAGCCCATCACAAACATTTATTGAGCACTGACTGTGTACACTCTTCCACACCCCACATGCATTGCTGTTGTGATCATCCCATTTTCCAGGGGAGCAAAATGAGGCAGCCAGAGGTAAAGAGACTTGCCTCAGGTCACAGACAACGGCAGCGGCTGAGCCAGGATGCAAAAGCCAAGCCCCAGTGCTTAGCGGTGATGCCCCGGGGGCCAGAGGCCGCAGGGCCCCCAGTGCGGATGAGGCTCTGCAGAGGCCCATGTGGAAACACATGGCAGCTGTCTGGCAGGGATGCCAGCCCAGCCCAGGGGCTCTCATCCGTGATGGATGGATGAGCAGCCAGCCTCTGCATGTGTGGCCTGGCAGCCCGCTCTGCAGCGGCACAGCCTGGCTCATTGGGAAGCCCCTCCTAATACCGAAGTTAAAGGAGTTTGTCCTCCAAAAGGTGGCTCCCGACCAGGCCTCACGGACTGTCATTGGGTCAGCCCTGCATTTAACATCTGCCATCTGTTTCCTCCTCCTGGGTGGAGGACTATTCTCTTCTTGTTACAGATGAAAACAGGGATGTCCAGAGGAGTTAAGTAACCTACACGTGCATACTCAGTGTGCGTTGGAGGCAGGTTTTGAACCCAGGTCTGAGTCCAAAATCTGTGCTCATAACCAGTTCCCCAAACTGGACTCCTGTGAAATTTAAGAAATGCTTTTTGACGAAGGTCCAGTGTGGATTAGGCCCATATATGCCAGGCTCTGCCTCAGGTAGCCCGGTCTCCTGTCCTGGCCCCTCTCTGACTTGCTAACCTGGAGAGGCCCCTGGCCCTGCCTGGCTCCCGGCTCAGACCTTTCAGTGCGGATAGAACCCCTTGCTTGCCCTTTTCCATATGGTGGCCAGGAGGCTCTATGTACTAGGGCTCCTTCATCATGTGTGTCTGTCAGGGATGGATGAGCTTTAGAGAAGGAGATGATGTTCCTGGAGGGCACCTGTAGAGTCTCCATCAGAGGTGGGGACCTGGGGTGGGTTTGAGGCCTACACAGAGCTGAGCCAACACAGCCCATGGAGCACCGGGAGCCGTGGCAAAGAGGAACTCCAGTCCAACTCTCCCCTCTCCCTGGCAGTCACAGGAGCGTGGTGGAGCAGGCGGACTCACCTGGGTGGCCAGGATGCCGTGCTTGATCCCCGTGTTGTGCGTTCCGGACCCAATGACGCCAGCTGCAGTCACGTCTGACACGGCTCCCAGGCTGGGCTCGGCAGGAGGGAGTGAGAGGAACAGGAGGGACCAGTTAGGCTTTCCTGGGATAATGGGTGCCCTGGGTTGTGGTGTGAGGCCCTTCAGAGCAGAATAGTTGATTCATCTCCTGCCTGGGTTCTTGTCCCAAGTTTACCATGACTTAGCTCCTCTGACTCGGCTGCCCTTCTCCTCTCTGAGCCTCAGTTCCCTCATCTCGGTGGCCTGTCAGCTCTGAGGTTCAGCTCTGAGGGGAGGCCTGCTTGCGTGCCTGCCTGCCTCTGGGGTTTCTGCAGCCTAGAACATCCCTTTCCTCTGTCTTCCATCTGCCAACACTGTCTTCTCCACCAACCAAAGGCCAAAATGCTCCTGCTAAGACTTCTCCAGACCCAACCCGTCCAGACCTGCAGAGTCCCTGTGAGAGTGACCTGGTCCCAATGGCACACATCGATATCCCAGGAAGGTGTGAGGAGGTGGGAGCCTCCCTGAGCCGTGAGGGAAGGAGAAGGAGACCATGTCACCCCCCTGCTCATAAACCTCCAGGGGCTCCCCGGGGCCTCCAGGATAAAGCCCGCATCCCCAGCCTGTGTTCCAGGCCCTGGGTGAATAGTAAGAGGATTCTGTGTGCACCAGAGGACCAGACCCTTAAAGGGGAGCAGTACCCCACCAGAGGCGTGCAACCTGGGGCAGGAATTAGAAAGAAGGGCCCAGATCTCAGGGTCAAGGAAAGCATGGGTCAGGAGTTTAAAAAAATCTTACTTCTCAGGAGTTTTCTCTGAGACAGCCCTGCCCTAGCGTAAAGGAGAAGGAAGCCAACATTACTGACGGCCTCCTAGTGCCACGGCCATGGGAGCTTCACGTGCCGCACAAGAGCTTCACCAGAGCCTGGCTAACCGCAGTTCACACTTGAGGAACGGGCTCGGCAAGGGGAAGCGGCGCCCCTGGTCTCAAGGACACAGAAGCGGAGGGCGGGGCTCTGACGCAACCCTGGTCCTCAGCACAGACCCAGGGCCCCTGAGGCAGGCAGGCCCTGGCTCCCAAAGACGCAATCGGGGGACCCCGGCGGCTCTGCTCTGCTTTCAATGCAGGCTGACAATGATTAGAAAATGTAGCCTCAGACCTTCCTGCAGGGGCGGTGAGGGCTGGGGGCTGCCCTGGCAGAACAGGACGAGGATGGAGACACTGAAGCCTTTTCCAGCCTTCTCCTCCCCACTCCTCACCTTGGGTCTACTCTTGTCTCTTTGTCTCCATTAGTTCGGTTACTTGGTGATATCACCCCTTCTGATAATACCGGAAATCCCTGCCCCGGGGGATTACTCCAGCACGTGGAAAGGCACAAGCGTGAGGGTGTTCATCATGGCATCGCGTATAATAGTGAAAAACTGAGAACCACCTGAACGCCCACACAGGGGCGGTCAATCAAACTGCAACGTGGAGTTTACGAGGACTAAGGAGCCATGTGGAGACAGGCTTGTGACCGTGTTGAAAGAAATGGTCTGGATGAAAGTGGGGCCCTCAGGGAGAAGGGCCTCGAAGGAAGGATTAGACTCTGGCCCCTGAGGGGGTGGAGATAACAAGTGAAGGGGAAGGGTCACTTCCAGAGTCTGGAGGGAGGCATTGACAGAGCTGGGAAAATGGACGAGAACTCATGTTCATTGAGCACTTACTATGTGGGGCGTCTAACTCTTCCAGTCCTCTGAGCACCCCTGTTCTATAGACCCATTTCCCACATGAGAACTCTGAGGCCCAGACGGGTCAGAGACCTTGAAGAACACCTAGTATGAGGTAGAAGCAGGGTTGGCCCCCAGGCTGTCGGCTCCTGGAGCTGGGGTCTTCCCCATGCTGCCGTCCCGTCTGAGGAAGGGAGCCCGTGTCCTGCCTCGAGTGGCACACCACGCAGTGGAGCACTCCTGTGCCCTCAGCTGGGTGACCTTGGTGAGCCCTCTGCCTCAGACCTTGGTCTCTTCCTCCGTAAATGGGGGGTTATAGTCCCTCCTCACAGGTCGGTGTGACAATGAAATGAGAGAAAGCGTCACGCAGCAGAAGGCGGCCCGACACAGCTCTGGTCTGCCCTCCAGCCCTCCAGCCCTCCAGCCCTCAGCCCCGCCACTCCTGAAGTCCCCACAGCATCCTTGGAGCTGCAGACCCAGGTGCCCCTGGGACACACATGAGGAGACATCCTAATTCCCTTCGAGTGCCAGCTGGGCCTCGCGCAAGCAGCCACTTGAGGAGCACGAGGTCCCCAGGGAGGACAGAGACACATCATGAACAGGGCAGAGATGCTTCGGGGCCCAGAAGCTAACGCCTGTAATTAACAGAACACGCCTCTTCCTGTTGTCGTTGGTCACGGTCTCTGCCCCACTGTCTGCTTACAGGCCCCTGCACGCCCCACCCCCTTCCCCTCTCCTGGGCTTTTGCTCATGTGTTCCTTCTGCATGAATTCCTTCTCTCCTCTCTTTTTCCTGGTTCCTACCTAGTCATCGGGTAGGATTCAACCCAGGAGCCCCTCCTACAAGGAGCCTGTCCTGATCCCCATCCCCTCACACATTCCCGTCTGACAAGGCTGAACCTAGGCCCCCCTTAGAGCCCCACAGTACCTGACCATTTCTCTGACATTGACCCTGTTGCCCTGCGTTATGCTTGTCACTTTATGCGTCCACCCATTTGTTGGGAGCTCCTTGAGAGTGGGGTCTGGGTTTTATTCATCTCTGCCTCCCCAGGACCTGAACAAGGCCTGCATGTGGTAGACACTCCATAAATGTTTAAGTTGCCATGACCCTTGGAGAGGCAGGAACAGAATGGTTTCCAGAGTGAAAAGGTATAGAGATACCTCAGGGCCTCTGATAAGAAAGCTGGGGTGAATGGACCACCCACACTTAAAGTCCAACCACAAGCTTCTATGGTACAATTTCCAGCTCTGAAGAGATTGCTACCCCAATGTCCAAAACCCCTCTGTCACCTGTTCTAATGGTTGAAATCCCACAGTTAGAAATTCATTCCTTTGGCTGTGTTTGACTCTTATTTCAATGGAAGTCTTCTGATATTAAACCTGAGCAATCACTGACACCATGTTTGGATGGCTGAGCCACCAGGAAGCCCTATGGCTCAATCAGCCTGCTCTTCTGTTCCTCCGAGTGCTTATTTTGCATATCCTTCTGTTTAAGTCTCTACAGTTGTTTCTTGCAAGTTTTAAGAAAGACTTAATCCATGGTTTTCCCACTCCTGTACAAGCCTGTTATTTAAAGCTCAGTTCATCTCTGGCCCATTTCTTTCTATTCTCGTACACAGCCCCTGAAACCATGGGAGATGGGGAAACAGGTACCCTATAGGGGAAGAACAGGGGCCTGGAGAAAGGGGGTGCACCCTGGGAAGTGCTCCTCTCTGGCTCCTGCCAGGTCCTTGAGTGTCTGGCTGAGGCCAGGGCAGTGGGTGATGGGCAGCCCTGGCCTACCCAGGAAGGTGGGAGGTGGATCTTACTTGGACAAGGCCAGGCCATGCTTGTCCAGCTGTGGGTGCAGGTCAGCCAGGAGGATGCCGGCCTCCACAGTCACCTGCTTCTTCTCTGTGTCCACCTGCGAGAGACCAGCACAAGCTGGGGTGAGCTAGGCCGTCGCCCAGCCCTCGCCCTGTGGCCAGGCTCCCCGAGAGTATGAGCGTGTCTGTCCCAGCCTGTGGTCAGCTTGAGCCACTCCCGCTGCAGGCAGTGAAGGGGGTGTGGGTGGAGCCCTGGAGAGCCAGAGCCCTGGGCATACCCTGTACTACGCCTTCTTCTCACAGGGGAAGGCAATGAGCAGCGGAGAAGAGAAGGGACTTGAGCAAGGTCACTGGCAGAGCTGGGCCTCGAACATGGGTCTCCTCGCTGCCACAGCTGCGCTTCCCCCACTCCACCCCACCCAGCCTAGGAAGGTGCGGATCCTTGTAGAGTTGTGCCAAGTCACCAACCCAGCAGGGCCTTCTCCTGCAGGGGCTTAACTGCTAGAAGGAGTTCAAATCCTCCGCTTACTCCCTCTTCCTGGGAGGACGTGACCGAGAACGGGGAGGGGGTGGGTGGAGGACATCCATGTGGTGCCTGCCACGGGTGGGAGGGTGCTGTGTCCTGAGACCCCACGGCAGCCCTGGGAGGGAGGAACAGTCTCTCTCCATTTCACAGTGAGGAGACTGGAGTTCAGGGACTTTAAGTCACTTGCCCGAGGTCACACAAACACGGGTGGCGGAAAGGAGAGGAGAGTCCACATCTGTGTGACATCAGCACACAGGCTTGTCCACGGAACCCGAGCACAGAGCGCAGCAGCATCAGTGCCTGGAACCCAATCTTCACTCATTAGCATCAGAGTTAATTACTGCCGTGACTGATGTCTTGACTGGAACATTTTCTACGAGACGGAGACCGTCAGCCGGAGCAAATAGGGAAATCATAGAGAGAAATCCAGAACCTCTGCTAGCAGGGCTGGGTGGAGGGGAGGTTATCTGGCTAAAATTACAGCTCAGGAGAGCTGGCTCTGTCAGGTGAGAATAGGAGTACCTCACGTGTGGGACACCTGTCTGGCACCCTGACTCCCTGGCAGGCACCTGGGGGCGCTCACCAAGTGCCGGCTGAATTGCATGGACAGTATCCCAGCAGAGGGCTGGTGTCAGACTCCCGAGTCTGTGCCCAGCTCTGTTGCTGGTCGGCTGTGTGACCCTAGGCAAGTCACTTGCCCTGTCTGATCTTCAGTTTCCCCATCTCTGACTGATTAAGGGAAGGGTTTGTCATTGTGCCTCCATCTTTGGGGGCCTGACTTGTTGTTCTTGTTCTAGACAAGTGGAGAGAAGCCTCCAGGAGAGCGGGGTGGACATCCTCTCCGTGGCCACAAGGGGACGCACAGACCAGACAAGAGGCCTGAGCAAGCCCAGGGAGGGCACTGGGGAGGGTGATCACGGGTGGGCCAGGAATCGGGGTGTCACTTTGGGACTCAGGAGCAGGGAGGGGATCGGGCCTGAGGGGAAAGGCTAAGAAGTTTCTGCCTAGGGTCCTGCTGGAGGCCCAGGCTGCTGGGTTTGGGGCCAGCAGAGGTGGGGAGGCGAGGGCGCCCAGTACCTGGAGGACCCGGTTCATCTTGCCCATGTGGATCATGAAGCCATCGGTGCAGGCGATGTCTGAGGGCGAGTGGCCGCCGCCCACCACCTTCACCCGCTTGTTCTGCTGCCTGGCCAGGGCCAGCACCTGCCAAGGCAAAGCCTGAGTCAGCCCCAGCTCAGGCGCTTCTCCGTGAGGCGGCCAGAGAGCACGCAGGGCCCGCCGGGGGTGGGCGCCCCGGCTATGCACCCCAGGCCTGCAGAGCCCCTGCCTGGCTGGAGGCTGCTGTGTGGACCACTGCAGGAAAGAGAGCCAGAGGGAAGGGCCAGGAAGTGAGCGGGATAGAGAACCGAGGAAACATCCTAAAGCGGGGCTCCCGTGCTGGCCCTGCCGCAGCCGGAGCTCTCCTACAGGCACACCCGGGCACGTTCTTCTCCAGGGCTCCCCGGTGCCTCGGAATAAGGCCCAGCCTCCTCGTCATGGCCCACACGGGCCTCAGCTGCCTCCCAGCCTGGAAGGAAGGCTCCTGGGGGCAGGGACTGTGGCTTTGTTTGGCTTCATTCCCCCCATGTCTGCCCCAGGCCTGGCCTGAGGAGGCTGTCTCCAGGGATCACTGAATGAATAAATAAATGAATGCCTGATGTCACCGAAATGAATCCATTCCCTTCACCCCCATGTCCTTGCTCAAACGCCTGCACGTCTGGTCCCCGGAACACTAGTCATATGGTCCACACCACAAGGGACTCCACGAGCAGTGAGATTGGGAAATGCTCGCAGCACCCGTCTCCACCCCTCCTCTCCCCCGCCACGCGTGCGGCATGCTTAAGGCTACAGGTTCTGCAGCAAAAAAATCTGTTTAATACCATCTTCCTCGAGGCCCCTTGACCACACAACGTATTTTTACTTTCACCTGACCCTCGCCCTCCTGCCATAGCCTGATCCTGTTGGTCACTCACAACCGCATGGGCCTGCACAGCTTAGGAGCGGCCTCCGCCTACAGAGACCCTGGCACACCTCCACCTTCTTCCCTTGGCTCACGACAAGCCCGTGCCTCAGCGTTCAAGGCTCACTGATCCATTCAAAGCCCCTCAGGTCCCAGCCTTCCTCTCCTGCCCTCCACTCCGCCCAGCCTCCCCGCAGCCCTGTCTGATGGTGCCCCAGGCTTTCTCTTCCTTCTGCTGGCTCATAGCGCCCTGTTGAACTCTTGTTCATCCTCCAGGGCCCAGCTCAATGACCACTTTTCCATCATGTAGCTTTTCCTGCAGAGAAGCTGGGGGCTTTGAACTCAGACAATCCCTGGTGTGGATCCTGGCTCTGACGCTCATTATATGGGAAAATTACAAAGCCTCTCTGAGCCTCAGTTTGCTCATCTGTGAAATGGGGATAACAATCACCACCTTGCAGGAGGTCATAAGGATTGATGAGACCACGGATACGAAGCACATGGTGCCGAGTTAGAGGATCACTTCATGGTGACTATGTTGTTTGTACTGCTGTCCTCTCTGAGCACCCTCACACACTCACACCCGTACACACACATGCTTGTGCCCACACTTGCACACGTGCACACACACTCAGGATGAATTTCTCCCTCTTCTGTACTCGACTAGTGCTGGTGAGACAGCATCTGCACCCTCTGGAGTTAGTTGTATGCGTGCCTGTCTTAGGGGCAAGGCTTTTAAGGGTAGAGGTTGGGTCTTGTTCATCCCTTCACTTACTCATTCACTCACTCAACAAATATTTATTAAGTGCTTCCTGTGTGCCGGGCAGAGTGCTGGGTGCTGAGGATAAGATAGAAAACAAGACGAGCATGGTCTTATGCTCTTATGCAGGGCAGAGCCGAAGCATGAGAATGTCCAAGTCAACAAAACAATAGCGAGTTTTGAATATGCAATGAAGGCCACAAAAGGGAGTTGAGATAGAGAAGACTGAGCACGCCCTTCAGATCAGGTGGCCTGGGAATCCACAAGGAGGGAAGACACAGGTTGAAGGCAAGAACAAACAAAAGATCGAAAACATAGATTTGGGCATGTAAGTTTGCAACGTCTTTGAGACACACAGTGAGAGAAGTCATATGTGAGTCCGTAGCTCAGAGAAGAGACCTGAGCTGGAAACGTTAAGTCCGGCAGGCACTGGTGGGCACAGTAGGTGGTGACGTGGCAGCCCTGTGGAGCTGGAGCAGGGGAAGAAGGGCCAGGAGCCCACTGCACGGAGCTCTAGCCCGGCCAGCAATTCTGGGGTGGGGGTGGGGTCTTAGCTCCCAAATTCCATCCCTCAGCCCCCTCTCTGGGGCAGGGCCTGGTCTCTAGGGCCCGGATGAGCTGGAGGTCCAGGGGCTGGGCCATCCGGCGCTGTGCTGAGATGGACACTCACCTCTTTGATCTCCTCCACGGACGTGGGCTGGTAGTACATCTCCGGGCAACAGCCGTATGTCCTGGCCCAGTTTTGGAACTTGACACCTTTGTACCCGTGGACCTGTGGCAGGAGAAAAGCCGAGTGACCACAGATATGGGACATCTGGCTGCCCTGACCCCCATCCTGCTGTCCTGCCGTTGTAGAAATGGAGGCTGGGGCCATGGCACCCAGCCCGGGCTCTTTCTCTGCCCCAATCACCTCTCAGCGCCGGCGGGAAGATTCAACACAGGGGAAGCCCTGAAGCTGTGCAGCTACACGTGGTCTTCCTGCTCTTGTCTCCCTTGATCCCTCACAGTCAGGTGGGCAGACCACACAGAAAACTCTGCTCATGCTTGGCAGAAGGGGCTCAATGGGGGCAGGGGTGGAGCCCGAAAGATCAGGACTTGGGGCTCCTGCCTGGGGGACCTGGCAGCAGGTGTAGCCCGGCTGAGTAGGGCGATCGGGGAGGGCTGCATGAAGGACTTGGACCTGGCCTTCGGCTGTCCCGCCAGGCTTCTCCTCCAGGGAAGGGGTGCACCTGGGAGTCTCCATAGCAGCCTTCCTGGCATCTAGCCCCGGTGGGAGCCAAGGGCAAGACTCCCATTTGTGGGCCGCCTGCCGCTTTGCCCCAGCCCTGTGCTGGGGTCCTCTGTGTATAGTATCTTACTTAGACCTTGCAGTAATGCCACGAACTGGGTAATAGTACTCTCATTTTCAGGAGCAGAAACAGGCTCAGAGAGGTGAACTTCCCCAAGCTCACAGAGCAACCAAGTGAAGACACTGGAGTCCCACCCAGGCCTCCTCTCCCAGGCCTTCCCCACCACCCCAGTGCCTCCTCAGAGCCACAGGTGCAATTCAGGCAGGTCTCCGTGGCTGCCCCTTGGCCCCAGATTTCACCTAATTTTGCCCTCCCGTGCTTGGCTCACAAGCCCAGGGTGGACGCAGCCTGGCTGGGCTGACCCACCATGCCACGTGGCCCTACCATGGCTCCAGCGGTGGGTCAGTGGTCTTGGTTGACTCCTTCTTCCTCTGGGAACAGAGCACTGGGTAATAGGGTGCAGAGGCGCAGCCAAGGGGCCTGAGCAGGCAGCACAGCGACCTCGGCGCTCAGGGCTGACTCCGAAGCTGCTGCACACCCAGGGGCTGTGGGTCCCCACAAACGTGGGTAAACAGTGTTGCAACAGGCTCCTCCCAGACAAACAGCAGCTCAGGCCTGCCCCCTGCCCGGGGACCCACTCCTGCAGCGAGGTGGAAGTGCAGAGTTTAAGGGGCAGCTGCTCTGTTTTGGAAGCTGCTTAAGGTCTGTTGGGACAGGGAAAAATCCACTTTCTACTGTCTCGTGTTCTTACAGCTGGACTAATAATAAAATTGACACAAAACCGGATTAACAGGAGGAAAACCCAATTTAATTACACGTGCACATGAGAATCATGAAATGATGCTCGGAGAGTGAACAAAGCAGGCAGTAGGTAGATCTTTTACCCAAAGAAACAGTGAATTTGTGAGGAATGACAGGACAAAGAAACTTAGATTTGAAGTATGTAACTAGCGAGGAATGTAAGCAGAGTTTAGGTTGGAGGAGGTAAATGAGCAAGGCTTCTGGGACCCGCCTTCCCAGCTCTGGTGATCAGGTGCAGGGAGAGCACCTTCCGCAGGGTGATTTTCTTCCTGCTTTCAGTGGGAGCGGCGACAGCAGGGCAGAGGCCCTTTCTGCTTCTCAAGTAACTTTAATTCAAAATAATCAACATGCTATTGTGGGATATTTTGGGATGGCCTGTCCTGGGCCCCAACAGCTCTGACCCCAACTCTAGGGATTCTGGAGCCAGAGGACCCCTCAACTTCAAAACTAGGTCCTCAATACCATAGGTCAGGGGGCCTGTGATGGGGAGGCCTGGCGGGGGTCTTAATGCAGGGGCTCCCTTGGTAGCCTGCTTGCAGGAGGGCACAGGTGGTAAGCCTGTGCAGCTGAGATCTGCATCCGTGTGTTACGTCAGATCTAGGGGATGAATCCACCGAGCTCCCCACCACTGTAGGGAGACAGAACAGGACACTGGTGGCTGTAGCCAGGGGACAAGGCAGAGTCTTCTGGCCGTGCTCTTCCTTTCCCCAGGCTCCGGGGCAGGCAGACTCGGGTTCCTCATCCATGCGGTGCTGCTTAACTTCTGTGAACCTCATTTTCTTCCTCGATGAAGTAGGGGCACTTTTGCCTCAATCTGGGTCGACATAAAGGTTATAGTAGACATACGAGGGATGCAATCGGTGCTTGAAATGGTAGCAAACTCTTGCATCAGCCTCCAGCTGTGAGCTCTTGGGTCAGGATCCCTGGGACACTATTGTCCACATCATCATCCCTGAGCTCAGTGCCTGGCACAGAGCCAGTGCCCAGTGTGTTTGTGCAACAAACTAATAAGTCACCGAGCATCTTGGCTTATCAGATCTTTCTGAGCCAAGAGCTGGTGTCTAGTGGGAAGCGTGACCAACAGCTCTGGAGTTTTGGAGGGGAAAAGGCCGGGCTGGAGGAGTGGAGTTTGGGGACGAATATACACATGAGAAGTTCTGGAACCAGAGTCATACCCATGTCCCCTAAACCAGGATTTTCACCAGCTGCGAAGTGCACGTGCGCGTGTGTGCATGTATGCACGCGTGCACGTATGTGTGCATGCATGCTCATGTGCGTGTGCGTGCATGCATGTGCATGTGTGCGTGTGTGTGCATGTATGTGCATGTGTGCAGGATTGCACCCCCCAACTGCAAATGTCCGTGTGAGGTGACAGTGGCAGCCATGTGCTCCCCACAGGGAAATCCCAGCTAGAGGAGGTGCTGCTGTTGATGACAGCTTAGCAGCAGCGCAGTCACAGAGAGGGGGTCCTGGAGACAGGCGAGGAGACTGTGGAGCTCGGACCACAGAACAGAGACGACTTAGGGGAAGAGCTGGAACCCGTGTCTTACGGGCTGAATTGTGTCCCCCCAAATTCCTGTTTTGAAGCCTTAGCCCCCAGTACCTCAGAATGTGACTATATTTGGGGATAGGGACTTTAAAGAGGTGATTAAGTTAAAATAAGGTCACTAGGATGGCCCCTACTCCAATATGACTGATGTCCTTATAAGAAGAGCTTAGGACACAGACACATACACAGGGAAGATGATATGAGAACTGTCAAAATAGACTATAGTGGAGCCATTTTAAAATGGAGTTGGAGTTGCCTTTCCAGAGAAACTGCCTTGCTGTCCTGAGCCTTGGACTGGGCCAAGACGGCAACTGTTCTACAAGCAATTGTTTGAGAAGGCAGCAGAAGAATGTACATCCTGATCACCAAGACTGAGGACTGTGGACTTTCTGACGATAGAATCAATAGTCAATCACTGTTTAGCCAAGACTAGCTCTCTGCCTCCGACTCCAATTAAAATTCTTTGTAGGGGGCCGGCCCGGTGGTGTAGTGGTTAAGTGCGCGTGCTCCGCTGTGGCAGCCCGGGTTCGGATCCCGGGCGTGCACCAACACACTGCTTGTCAAGCCATGCTGTGGCGGTGTCCCATATAAAAGTGGAGGAAGATGGGCATGGATGCTAGCCCAGGGCCAATCTTCCTCAGCAAAAAGAGGAGGATTGGCATCAGATGTTAGCTCAGGGCTGATCTTCCTCACAAAAAAACAAACAAAAATTCTTTGTAATACAACCTCCCTTCTTTGCCTTTAAAAGCCCCTGACCTTGACTCCCTAGCAGGACAGTATTTGGGTTTCTACCTGAATCTGTGCTCCCTGAATTGCAATTCTAATCGCCCAAATAAATATCTGCTGTTTAAATTGCAGTGATTTTTCCTCGGTTGATGGGACACAGTGAGAAGTGGCCATCTACAAGCCAAGGAGAGAGGCCTCAGAAGAAACCAACCCTGCTGACAGCTTGGTCTTGGACTTCCAGCCTCCAGAACTGTGAGGAAAAGAATGTCTGTTGTTGAAGCCACCCATCTGTGGTACTTTGTTACAGCAGCCGGAGCAGACTAAGACATGGTGTCTGCAAGGCCTGAGGCTGGGGTCTCCACTGAGGCCTTTGTGAGAGAGAAGAGCAGGGCCTCCTCCCTCTGCGCCTGTTTCACTGGGACTGTCCCTGATCCAAGAGGTAGGGCCTGTGCATACCACGTTGACCAGCTCCATTGCCCAAGGGAAGAGAGATGAAGTCCCCATAGAACTTCAGACTGCTTGCCTGGGAAAGGCAGGGCTTGGGCGGGAGTAGGGAGTCAGTGGGGGGACTTTGGGGCCAAGGGATGGAGAAAGCACTGTCAGGTTGGCTACTGTCCCTTCTCCACACTCATGGTCCCAAAGCCCTGGAAGGGGGCCCAGGGGCCCCAAGCCTGGGGCAGGGGAGGGGAGGGACTGCAGAGGTACAGCCTGGTGTCACCCCAGATAAATAGCTTGTCTCCCACTTGCCCTCAAGTCCTGTCCCCACGACTTCAGGCAAAGTATGTCCTGCTCCCCCCTCTCCCCAGTGACCCTTTCAACTCTGCTGGTCCTAAGTTTTCTCCTTTTGGTGAATGTACTCCGAGCAGGGACATTCAGGAAGCTGGAGCTGTGGATGCTGGCTGCACTAAGCTGTGCCCCAGACCTGCCTGAGGGGCTCCCTTCCCTCCTCTGCTGAGATTTCTCAGAGCCTGGAGTCTGGCATCCGGTTTTCCTTCCTCACCCCGTGCGACTGCCTTGGAAGGAACGCTTCCTGCCCTGCACCCCCCAAGCCAGTCACATCAATTTTATAAATTGCCTTTATCGAAAAAAGTAAAATGATATGAAAAGAAACATAAAAATCAGCAAAAATGGTGTGTATCAGTTAATTCAATCTGCATTGCCTCCAGCCCATGGTTGAGGTCAATGGTTTATTGCTTATTTCTTCTTGTCTGAAGGACTCAGCTTGTTCAATAATTGCTGAGTCTTAACTTTTTCAAACATTTGTTGACAAAGGAAATTAATGTTACCGTGTCAGTGGTCACTGAAGCTTGTTTTTGACCTTTTCCCCTCCCGTACTTGTTCATTGGTGAGAATGAGCTCCTTCAGATACAATTTGTACATGGAAACTTCACACATTTCATGGAAACACTGAATATTTGGAAGAGTGTTTAATGGTTTCTGATCTGCAGCTATGGCTTCCTTGTCCAAGGCAGCCAGCTCATTCTCTTTAAAATATGACGCAGGGTGTAAAGTTCATGCAACACATAAGACAAGGTGGGATGGCACTGTCTAAAATGTCCCCTGACCCTCAGAGGTCTTTTCCCATCTGAATCCAGCATAACTGATGGAGACAAGGACCACATATTCATCCTCTCAATCTATTCAAATAGCAACAAAGACCACTCTTTGGGGCTTTCTTTGGAATTTTACTTTGAGTTGCATAAACAAAGAATTGTTTCTGTCTTCGAAATTCTGACACAAGCCAAACAGTCGTGCTGGGGGTGGGGGACAATGCTGATACCCTCTGCCCTTCCATTCTGGTGCCAGCATCACGGAAAACAGTGATCAACTACATAAGAAACAGAAGTTAGGTCCCAACCGAGGGCCTTTTAAACACATAAGTTCTTTTCTTTTCTTTTCTTTTTTTTTTAAATCTTGATTTTAATTCATTTTCTAATTTTTATTTATTTTTCCCCCAAAGCCCCAGTAGATAGTTGTATGTCATAGGTGCACATCCTTCTAGTTGCTGTATGTGGGACGCGGCCTCAGCATGGCCGGAGAAGCAGTGCGTTGGTGCGCGCCCAGGATCTGCACCCGGCCCGCCAGTAGTGGACTGCGCGCACTTAACTGCTAAGCCACGAGGCCGGCCCTAAACATGTAAGTTATTTTCTAATCAATTAAAAAGTGAGCTTACAACCCATTGGGTGGGAGAAAATATTTGTAAATCATATATCTTATAAGAGATTACTATCCAGAATATATAAAGAATTCCTGGAACTCAACAACCAAAAAACAAACAGCCTGATTTAAAAATGGGCAAAGAACTTGAATAGACATTTCTACCCAGAAGATATACAAATGGCCAATAAGCACATGAAAAGATGCTCAACATCATTCGTCATCAGGGAAATGCAAATCAAACCCATGATGAGATACCACTTCATACCCCTTAGGATGGCTACTACGAAGAAACCCAGAAAATAACAAGTGTTGGTGATGATGTGGAGAAAATGGAACCCTTGTGGACTGCTGGTGGGAATGTAAAATGGTGTAGCCACTATGGAAATATGGTGGTTCCTCAAAAACCTAAACACAGAATTACCACATGATCCAGCCATTACACTTCTGAGTTTATACCTAGAAGAACTGAAAGAAGGGACTCGAAATATTTGTACACCCATGTTCACAGCAGCATTATTCTCAATAGCCAAAAGGTAGAAGCAACCTTATAGTATATACACACAATGGAATATTATTCAGCCCTAAAAAGGATGGAAATTCGGACATGTTACAATATGGATGAACCTTGGGGACATTATACCAAGTGAAATAAGCCAGTCACCAAAAGACAAATACATTATGATTCCACTTGTATGAGGTATCTAGAACAGTCAAATTCATAAAGACAGAAAGTAGAATGGTGGTTACTGGGGGCTGGAGGGAGAGGGGAATGCAGAGTTAGTGTTTAATGAGGACAGAACTGTTTGGGAAGATAAAAAGATTTTGGAGATGGATGGTGGTTATGGTTATACAATAATATGAATATATTAATGCCACTGAACTGTATACTTAAAAATAGTTAAAATGATAAATTTTGTTATGTCTATTTTACCACAATAAAAAAGTGGGATTACAGGAGTAGAAACATCATTGATATTCTTTCAAAAGTAGGTACCAGCCTCAAAACCCTTAATTTAAATATGATAAAATGTTTTTAGGTAAATTGACAAAATGATTCCACTCATACCTTATAACATGAAAGCTGTAAACATGTACAGTAACCTTAACTACTTCAGCTGTGTTATTAAAATAATTATTGAAGTTCTTTTACACAGCAGAAACCCACTGATGCTCTGTTGCAGTTTATCCAATGAATCCTAGTGAAGATTTGGTGATGTCTACAGTCTGGATGTCTCCTTCTGAATTTAGTTCTCTCAGCAGATAAGCCAGCAGTCTTAATAAGAGATCCACCAAGGCTTGGAATAGTGAAAACAGTCATGCAATTGGCCATCCAGCTCACCCAGTAGGACATCAAAATCAAGAATTTGAAAGTAACTCATTTCTCCATTCTTTCATTTATGCATACATTCTCTGATTTATTCAGCAAACATCTAATGAGCATCTACAAAATGCCAGGCATGTGCTGGGTTAGGATCAAGGATGAATCACCTAGACAGGGAGCCTCTAATCCCAAGGGCCTTACAGTCTAAGGGAGAAAACTAATAATTGGGTGCAGGGGCCGGCCCCATGGCCTACTGGTTAAGTTTGGCGCACTCTGCTTTGGTGGCCCAGGTTCAGATCCTGGGCGCAGACCTACAGCACTCGTCGGCGGCCGTGCTGTGGCTGTGACCCACATATAAAATAGAGGAAGACTGGCACAGATGTTAGCTCAGGGTGAATCTTCCTCAGCAAAAAAAAAAAAAAAAAAAAAAAATCCGGTACAGTGGCAAACACTTGGGAGAAACTTCTACAATAGCTAAGATAAGAAAATATTTTGTCATTTGTGGCAGAAAGGATTCCTTTGAAGAGCAAAGCATGACATTTCCCACCCAATTCCTGTCATAAAAACCTTTGCACTTCCAACTTAGATATTTTAACCATTGTTTGCTTTTAGTTTGTGCTCATGGTAATGCTGGTGTGAACAATACAGAAACTGGCTAGAGTTACTTCAAGGCCTGAAACCATGGGTTCATTATACCCCAAGAGAGACAGAAATAGCTTTGTCCCATCTATTCTAACAGATTCACTTTTAGAAGACCTTTCTCCCGGAAACTTTGGACCTGCTAGTTGACAGCCACTAAGTGTAAGGACAGAACCAGTGAGTGACCTCAGCTCCCTCAGGAGAGCTCCATGACCCCACTGGTGTGTTGGTGTGAGAGTTAATATGGGTTTGCCATGCCTCTTAAAAAAGCCTATTTCCCTTAGCAGAGGTGAATACATTTGTTACTTATGCCTTTTGTAGTCATGAAAGAAAAATAACGTTTTATAATTAAATCAATTTAATTATACACTACCAGCAAGTCGTACTTAAAATGGCATCTGAGGGCCGGCCCCGTGGCTTAGGGGTAAAGTGTGCGTGCTCTGCTACTGGTGGCCCCGGTTCAGATCCCGAGCGCGCACTGACGCACCGCTTGTCCGGCCATGCTGAGGCCGCGTCCCACACAGGGCAACTAGAAGGATGTGCAACTATGATGTACAACTATCTACTGGGGCTTTGGGGGAAAAAAAGGAGGAGGATTGGCAATAGATGTTAGCTCAGAGCTGGTCTTCCTCAGCAAAAAGAGGTGGATTAGCACGGATGTTAGCTCAGGGCTGATCTTCCTCACACACAAAAAAAATAAAATAAAAAATACAAAAGATAAAAAGCAAGTGTTAAAAAAAAAAATTGGCATCTGAAATCTCCTGTGTCCTATTACAGTCAACCCCCTTTGTTGCCACAACTGCAGAGTTGACACGTGGCCTGCAGCTCCCCAAAGCAGACCAGGAAACACAGCTCTGGACGTTCCTAGTGTTTTCTTGAAACCTAGAGACTTTTTCCAGTCGAGTGTCCTTTACGACCATCAATCTTGTATGACTGGTTATATTTTTTGTTGCAATGCTATGGCTTAATTCATGTGACCCCTATTTGCCTGAAGAGTAGAATCTCTGAGGCATTTTTTTTTTGTTGAGGTAACACTGGTTTATAACATTATATAAATTTCAGGTGTACGTCATTGTATTTTTATTTGTGTAGGCTACATCATGTTCACCAGCCAGAGACTAATTACCATCCATCACCGTGCACGTTCAGAGGCACTTTTGATTGTTTATGGGAGTTGCCGCACAGAATGCTGCAGCTAAGACAGCCAGCGCGGACAGGTTGGCCCATCTGTGCTTCCTCTAACGAAGGGTGTTCTAAGACTCTTCTTTTCTTTCCTCCCACCTCTCCACACACATGAGCTTGGACATACTGAGGCCGTAAAATAACGTTATCTGGCTCATGTTTTCATTTCCCCAGGTCACATATTTGCCTTTTAAATGAGCCCTTTAATTCTCAGATCCAAAAGGAAGGAGGTGGTGGTGGTGAGGCTGGAAATTTAAAGCCCTCACAGCCTTGTCCCAGAATAAATTGGAAATCTTATAGCTAATACTTCTGTAGCACTTCCTCTGAGCCCGGCACCATCATAGGGCCCTGTGTATATTAACTCATCTAAGACTCACAACCACCTATGAGTTTCGTACTATTAATGTCCCCTTTATAGGTGAAGAAACCGAGGCACAGGAAGCCCTTTCTCGAGGTCACACGGTGGTAAGTGGCAAACCAGGACTCTAGTTTAGGTAGTCTGACTCCAGTTTAGAAAGATTTTCGGTAGAAGCAGCTCAGCCTCTGGAACCAGACGGCGTGTGTCTGAATTCAGGCTCTGCCCCCAACTAGCCAAATGACCTTGGGCAAATTATCTGAACCTCAGTTTCCCCATCTGTTAAATGGGAAGGGAAAGAGATGGTGTATGTACGGCTCCAGGCACACAGGGGCACTTAAAAATGAAGCTGCTAACATTTCAACCTTCCCTTTGCTTTCGACACACACATGAACACACATACCTTTTTTGCCTGGTTAATCTGAACTTGTCAAATTTCATAATTCAGCTTGGAGAGACCACCTCCTCCCTAAGCTTTCCCTGCAGAAAGCAGCGAGGGAGGTGTGCATATGTACGTGAGCGTGCCGCGCTTGCGCAGCCGGCAGAAAGTGCACATGGCCATGTGTGGCCAGGGGCTACTCTGTCCGATGGCACAGAACAGACCGTTTCTAGCACCTTCGAAAGTTCCACTGGACAATGCTGGTCTAGACCACACAGAGCCTGGTAGACTCAAGAGCCACAGGAAATGTGTTCATTCGAATGCATTGTTTTTAGAACAATGACTCTGCTCCCCTCCCAAGAACACAGACAGCAGTATCACAGTTGTCTTAGCTTTATTGAATAAAGGCGTTCCAATCCCTGCCGAAATGCTTCGAAATTAACTGCTGATTTTGCTGCAAAACTATGAATTGGTTAGTTAAGGAGAAATCACCCCCTGTTCTGTCCACAGAACACTAACTATTTTTAGAGATAAAGCGATGCATTTATACCCAGAGAATTAATCACACGTGATTCTTCCTCTACTTAAAATCATGTCAAATTTGACCCACTCCATTTAAAGAAAATCACTCTGCCCCAAACCCCTTCAGAACAATGCTGCCGGCTGTGAGAGAGGCTGGTAAGGCCCCATCTGGTCACCAAGAGCAGCGTCCCAGCAGAGGACAGTGTTGAAGGCCTGCTGCGGGCTGGCACATGTCAAACTCTAAAGCGTCAGGACAACCGGTGGGTCCTTGGCATCAGTTTCCAGCCACTCAAGGAGGATCTGATTCAACTCGGTGGGCCTGGAAAGGAAATAAAAGGCAATTCACACCTATCTGCATCCCCTCGCTCACCCCAAGGCAGAGGTGATGGAGTGGATGGCTAAGCCTGGAAAACCCTTACTGAAGGTGAACAGGGATCTCCCCCACCCAGGGACCCCCACCCACCCATCTCCTTACTTCTCCATCTGTGTCCAGTGTCCACAATCCTTAATGTGGCCCCTTTTCAGGTGGGGGATCTGCATGAAAACCCCAGAAAAGTAAATAGCAGAATGTAAACAGGTCTGGTTTCAGGTTAGTGCAATGAGCAGTGGCGACCCCTGTGAGGGGACACCTTCCTCTCTGCTCCCCAGAGGCCATTTCATTTTCCCCAGAAAAGCACTGTGTTATTTAGGAAAGGAATGACCGTTTATTGACCTCCTGCCGTGTGCTAGGTGCTCTACCTGCACTGCCTTATTTAATCTTGACCATAATCCTGTGCGGTAACATGAAGGCTCAGAAAGGTTAGGTAACCTGCCCAAGGCCACACAGAGAGCGGCTGAGCTAAGATGCAAATTCAGGGCTGCCTCGTACTCATCTCAACAAACTGCCTCCCTGCCGAATCATTAGGACTCCGCCTTTTGCTGCCTGGAAAATGCCTGGTTGTTGTTTGGCTCTCACCACTTGGTCATGACTGCGTCCCTTCCCAGGCTGCCTCCCTCTTCCCTGTTGGTGCGCATGCAGGGCTGCTGGGCCTCCCTTTTGGAACCTGAATCCCCACAGTGGGTCACAGCAACAAGGACCTAGAATGCAAAGCTCGGATCACGCGAGTTCCCTCTGGACCCAAGCCTTGAGGAGCGGCAACCACGACAGGATGTGGAAAATGCTGGGAGAAATGCGGCTTTCCACCCCCAGGCAGGAGCTGCCCCTTCCAGGCCTAACAACCCTCAGCGAGGTTAGCAGGCAGTTGCAAGGGCTGGAAAGGGCCAGCTAAAGAACTTGAGTCTCTACAGAAACCTCCCAGGGTCGGGACCACAGAGAAGGAGTCCCCGCGGGCTCTCGTAGCTTTCCACAGCCCTTCCTCGGCTGGCTCCAGAGCCCACGAAGGGCATCCTTGGCAGCATCTCACTAACCGCACTATCTCCACTATGTCTGATGATGTTAACAAAGCCACAGCTAAGTGCAGACGGACGGCTCTCAGCATCTAGCCGGTCCACAGGCACCCCACCTGCAGGCCTCCCCAATCCCTACCAACTCCACAATCTTAGCAGAGTGAGCTTCCAACCCACGGGTTTGATACACCCATCCCCTTCAATGGTCTCATGCCCATGGGTCTACACAGCTCAGCTGGCCCAGCGGGCTCAGCAAAACCTCACAGCCTCATCGAGCTCCTGCCATCCTCTGAGCGTGCCCCGCCCTGCATGCTCCTCACCCCTCAACACCCAGTGTCTCCCTCTCCCTGTTCTCCTTCTGCCGGGCAAGCCTCAGTGGTTCATCAGGGCCAGATGCAACGGTCAGCACCTCTGTGAAGCCTCGCTCCCAATCATGCCCACTTCTTCACATCTGTCCTGCATATGGGATTAACTGCTGGACAGTGAGCCCCTATAGGGCGAGGTCTGCATCTTATTCATCTTCACCTCCCAGTATCTAGTACTGTCCAAGTCATTTAAGTGCACAGTAAAAGCCTGTGAGATGAATGAATGAATGAGTGAATGAATAAGTGAATGAATGAATGAGAGCCTACATCAGTGCAGGGGAAAGGAAGCATGAGTCACGATTGCTGCTCTCAAGAAGTGACAGTGATGCTACTGACGAGGCCGCTCGTCAAGCAAGTGGTTCAACCAAACACCCCAGTCTGTGTCCTTGGCTGCCATCTTTCCTCTGGGACACCTGTGCCCTCTTCCAGGAAGCACTGATGACCCTAGAGCAGGACCATTCCCTTACCCAGTCCTCCATGTTCTTGGACATCTCAGGAACGAGCACGATGTCCTTCTCCGCGGTTACCATCAGGGCGGGAATCAGGATCTGGGGAGGTAAGTAGGCAGTAGAAGCTGGGAGGAGCAAAGAGCGGGTCCCTTCCTGCACCTCACACCCCTCCACAACTCAGGCCCTCCACCCCCGGGGCAGGGAGACGGACTCCATTTTCATGCTGTGCAGCTTTCTCCACTACTAACTACCCCCTCACCCCCACACTGTGGTCCTGACTTTGTTTCCACCATGATTGGCATGAAGGAAGCATCACTATTACTGGAGATCTAAAATGAGGGTGTGAGATAATAGAAATTAGTGGTCTTAGCCCCTGGTTCCTGGCACAGAGCTCCTGAAGCCCTTATAATTTCTTAAGTGATAAGAACACTTGGAGCATCTTTCGTTCTAATGAGGTGACTCTGGGTGGGCTCTTGGATGGAGGCTGGTCACCAGAAAGACCAAGCCATGATTTTAAGCTTGGAGTTTTCAGCCCCACCCTTCAGCCTCCAGAGGGGAGAGGGGCAGAAATGGAGTTAATTGATCATGCCTACATGAGGAAGCCTCCATAAAAATCCATAAAATCTCAATAGTATGGGGTTCAGGGAGCTTCCATGTTGGCAAACACATCCACACTAGGAGGGTGACACACCCTAACTCCATGGGGACAGAAGCTCCTGCACTCGGGACCCTCCCAGACCTCCCCCTATGTATCTCTCCATCTGGCTGTTCATCTGTGTCCTCTATCATATCCTCTAATAAACTGATAAACCTAAGGAAGAGTCTCCCTGAGTTCTGTGAGCCACTCTAGCAAATTAATCAAACCTGAGGCAAAGTCTTGGGAAGCTCTGATTTATAGCTGCTTGGTCAGAAGCACAGGTGACAACCTGGGCTTATGATTGGCATCTGAAATTGGGGCAGTCTTGTGGGACTGAGCCCTTAACCTGCGGGATCTGACGCTATTTCTGGGTAGATACTGTCAGAATTGAGTTGAATTGTAGGACACCCAGCTGATGTTGCAGAGTTATTGCTGGGTGGGGGAAAACCTCCACACATCTGGTGACCGGCAGTGTCAGAAGTGAAGTGTTCTGTGTGAAAGTAAAGGAGACACACAGCAGGAAAAGGCTAGGTTTTCTAACATAGATGGATTTCACAGTGTAATGACCAACACAAGTTTTGTGTGCATGTGTGTGTAACCAAGAACACACATGCTGGCCCACTCCGTGTGACTGATATTCGTGGAACCGAATGGATGGCACCGGAAAGGAGGAAAATGCCCTTGAACAGAGATCACTATTCCTTTTCTTTGAATTAAATGAATGCTTAAAAAGGGCAGCCAAGATCCTAGAGTGAATGGGTCTACCACAACTGTTATCAATGTGACATTGGAGGCAGCAAAAATGACTTCACTTTTATCTACTGACTGAAGGGGCACTGCGAGGTCGAGAAAGCCTCCATTTATCCTCTTTGTTCTCGCTCTACCATTATAACTTTCAAACAGCTTTAATTTGTCCCACTTAAGGAATCTGCACTATTTTTTACCTACACGCAGAACCATGTATTTCTCAGGGCATCCCCTCCTCCAAATGAAGAACCAGGGGATGTGCAAAAGCGATTTTGTTGCTGAAACTCATCGTGAAGCTGCTGTAGGATCGTGTAAACTCTAGAATCTTCCAAGTCAAAATGCAAATTGGTGGTGGGGGCATGGGTGGAGGTAGAAGAGGAGGAGGGTCTGGAAGGTAACCACAGAAGAAGGGGGTTCCCAACTTTGGCACCATAGGGGTTCACCTTCCCAAAGCCTTTGTCATTATGTCCCTTCATGCTGTGAGAGATTTTGTCTATCAAACTGCAGTGGTGTAATTTCTGTCAATCACAGATTAGAGAGATGATAAGGATAACGAGCATTAATTGAACTCCTACTATGTGCTAGGCACTGTTCGAAGCATTTTACATGCATTAATCCATTTTATCCTTACACCGCTCTATGAGGTAGGCACTCTTCTTGTCATTTCCATATTACAGAAGTGGCCAAGGAGAACAGACTGGTTAAGTTCCTTGCCAAAGGTCACATAGGGATTAGACCCCAGCTCAACTTGCTGCCCAGCCTGCTCTTAACCACTACGTTCTCTGCTCTACTGCCTCAAGTCCTAACCCCAGGAGGTGAGGACCTCATCTGTTTTATTGACCTGGTGTCCCCAAGGTCTAGCACAGGGCCTGGCACAGAGGGCGTTCACAGTCAAGTGAGTCATGAGATAACCAGCGCTTCCGAGTGAGCTGAGGAACGTGAAAACGCAAGCTCCCTCAGGTTTTTAACGTTTTGAATGTAACAGGGACCCATTACTCTCTGTGCAGATGCAGAGAATGGAAATCCATCTTCTGCTTGACAAATGAGGAAATGAGACTGGATTGACTTGGTCAAGGTGACCCAGCCAGAGGCTAAAGCCTTATCTCTCTGGGAGCACCTGATGCTCCTTCTGTGAGCCGGGGCTCCATGATCTCTGTCATCTTTGGGAGTCAGCCTGGACCATCTGCCGCCCTCACCTGGGGCACCGCCCTCAGATCTGGCCCTTCCAGACAGATGCTGCCATCACCCGGACAGACCCCTACCCCGCCCCAACACCAACCTCAACCACTCCCTGAGAATCATCAGGAAAGAGGTCCCAAGGGAGGCACTTCCAAAAGCCCAGAGGGAAAGGACGGAAAGGAGGAAGCCAGCAGGTCAGTCTGTCCACCTCCAGCTCTGACCCAAGGGCATAACAGTTGGGCCAATGGGAAGCCCCAGGGCAGCTCATGGGGGAGGGGAATAGCACTGAACCAGCACTCACCTTGCGTCCCCAGACTTTGCAGCCCCACTGCCAGTTCTTTTCTAGGTTCCGATACCAGTTTAGGGGACCCCTGGGGGGACCAGATCAGGAAATAGAAATAGGAAAGCTTTTAGTAGATGACTATGCTGCAGACGCCCCGGGAACCAGCTCTGCACAGAGCCAGTCATCTCAGGAAGAGCAGGGGCCTCTGCAGGGGGAAGAGAACAGAGCCCAGATTCAGGCCTTGCTGCCCGGCACATTTGCCGTGCTTTCACAGCGGGCACACAGGGCTCGGCTGAGGGGCTGACAGCCTCTGAGGTGGGCTTCTGGAACACATGGAAGCCGGCCCCACAGGACCCCCACGTTCTCCGAGGCTGTCACCCTAGAGGGTGGGGGGCTTGGTTTAGCACCCTCACCATCCAGAGGCCACTCCCTGCCCCAGGGAACCCACTGAAAAGGGACATCAGGAGATGGTACAGATCCTCCTCCAGACAGGTAAGGGTGGCTCTGGGGCTGTACCTAGAATACTCTCCCAATCCTCAGGCAGGGTTGGGGTTGGTGCCCTTGGAGAAAAGGAGAGCCCTGGAAATCCTTTGGATAAGCAACGTGCCCTTGTGGGACTTCTTATTTTCCCTCCTGTACAAGGAGGTGGGATCAGGTTATCTCAATGCTCCCTTCCAGAGCAAATCTGTTCCCAAGCCTGAGATCTTAAGTTGTGTCTGCTTTAAGAAAAAAAGGAGAAGCTTGGGGAAGAGTTGCGGGCTGTGGTGCGGGAGATGCTGGGGCCTAAGGGGCTGCTGCCACAGGCGTTCACGCCTCTGAACTTCCAGGCCTGGGCCGACAAAGGCAACACCTGCTGTTTGGCTCTCTTTACCCCTTGGATTTGAGTGAGGGGTGGGGGTGTAAAGAGGGAGGCGTAAGGGAGAAGAGGAGGACGGAGTGTTGCTAGTGTTGCTAACCGCTGCGGGAGGTCTCCCTGCCCTGAAGCTTCAAAGATTTGCAATATTCACATACTTGAAGAGCTATGCAGAAAGGGAGCTGTCAGAGCGATTCTTTGTGATGGCAGAGCAGGGGCCCTGAACTTCAGCCTGAAAATACATCTGGGAAAAATGAATAAATCCTGCCGCCTGAGACAACCTGAGTGAACCCTAGAGCATTATGCTGAGTGAGAGACGCCAGGGGCCCAGAGGAACATGTTGTTCTCCATTTACGTGAAGTATCCAGAACAGGCAAACCCACGGAGACAGAGCTGATTGGAGACTGCCTAGGACTAGGGGCCGAGGGGAAGTGGAGGGTGACTGCTAAGGGGAACAGAGTTTCTTTTTGGGGTGATGACAAGTTTTAAAATGGACTGTGGTGATGACTGCACAGCTCTGTGAATAGACTAAAAATTGTTGAATTGGACACTTTCAGTGGGTGAATTCTACGGTATGTGAGTTAGAGCTCAACAAAGCTGTTCTTAAAAAAAAAAAAAAAAAAGCCCTGAGAAGTCTATAGCTCCCTTGAAAATGTATGCAATTTTTGAGTTTATGCAGGGTTTTGTGTTTTTCTGAAGAAAGAACTCAGAGTTGTCATCTGATTCTCACAGGGGTTGTGACTGAAAAAAGGTTAAAAATGTCTGCTCTGAGGGCCCACAAGCATGAAGGACAGCAAACTGAGCTACCCCAAACTAGAGCAGGCAGAGCATCGTAAGATAGTGAGCCTCCCGACACTAGAGGCATTCAAGCAGAGGCTGGCCAGACATTCACTGGGGCTGTGGCACCCTGAGAGCAGAAGAGCCCCCCTTTGCCGACCACCTCTCTTCTGTGTTTGGGGCACTGTTCTCTTTACCTGAAACCAGACTTCTTGAACTGCTGCACATAGAACTGGAGGTCCTCCTCAGTGAGGATGCTGCTGAGGGTGGGCTCCTCTGGGGATCTCACCAAGATTCCTCCTGCAAAAAGCCACTTGTTTCCTCTCCCACCCCCCGGCCGGGGTTCCCAGTGGAGGTTAGGCACCTCACCATCTCTCAGGTCCCATCTGAACTCCCAGCAAAGGGCCTCTGCTCCTTCATTTGTTCTCTCTTCCTTTTCCACAATGAACCCATCTCCTCTCAGGCTCCAAGTCTGTGCTCTCACTGTCATTCTGGAGCCCAGTGGTATCACACACAGGCCTCGACTTCCAGGACAAACTCCGAGACAGACCATACTCATCCCCTCCTCCAAAAGCTCACAGCACAGTTGCAGGAGGACACCTGTCCTCACTGTCTGCCAGGCCCTGCAGCCCTGCAGCTACCTCTCCCCTAGGCTACACCTTTGCTAACTAGCTTAACTAATTACGTCCCTCTTTAGATATCCCCACGAGATGCTCAGAATTTTCATAAGCACATGCTCTGATTTTCCTTTAGCCTGGAAGACAATCTGGACAGGGAGCACGCATGCCATTGCCTTCTACATGCTCATGGACCCTCACACGGTGTCCTTGGTGGGGAATCTTATCTTGTTTCCAGGGGTATAGACTGTATCTCAGCAGTCCCCAGTCCCCTCGGAGGGTGACTTTGTGATGACAAGTGACAGCCCAGGGACCACTGCCATTTCACAGAGTACAGCCCCAAGGGCTATTAATGCTGGTGCCTGAGCAGGGCTGGCTCACCATTTTCAGGCTCTCAAAGCCTTGGAGGTACAGAGCCGGGCGAGGCAGATTTCTGTGAGATGTATCAAAGGGGCACATGATCAGGGTGCCTCCTCGTGCTGAAGCAACTCTGAGATCCCCCGAGGCTGCAGGCCTGGCTCGCTGCTGCCTCCGTGCCTCGGTGACAGCCCCCACCTGCCCTCCTCCCTTTATTACCGCTGTCTGCCCCCTCAAGAGACCACAGGCTCCCCAAGGGCAGTGACTCTGCTTTGTGTATGGGGATATCCACCCCTGCCTCTCACCAAGTGTGCGCTCAGATGTTAGAGGAATGGAGGCAGGAACGAGGGACTGCGTGGACAAGTAAAGGCAGACACGGAGGAGGGAGAGGTGTTCTTGGCCAGGGAGAGGGGCACGGCCTGTAGGGTCAGCGGAGTCTAACCCCAGCCTGGCCACTCTGGGTAAGTTCCTTAACTCTTCTGAGACCCATGTCCTCATCTGTAGACTAGAGATAACAATGGGATCTTTGGGGATCTCATGAGGATTATAAAGAATACAGCTTAAGTGGGCTAAGCCGGCGTTTGATGCACACAGTCGGTGCTCGAACAAGCGGTAATGGTCATCATTATTAATAAAAATACAAGTGAATAATGGCAAGGCCGCAGTGTTGGGGCGAAGGTAAGGTTCTGCAGGAACAGTGCTGGATCTGGAGCCATGGGGACAAGCTCCAATCTGCTCTCGGCTCTGACTCTCACTTATATCCAACCCGGCAGGGAGAACAACGGTGGTCTCATGTGACGGAACTGGAAATGATTGGACATGGAGACAGGATGGCGGAAAGGCCAGGGGACTATGGCAGAGGAGACCCAGGTTGGGGACTAGCCTGACTCCTGCTCTGTGTGCACCAGCTGACCCTGCAGAGGTCAACTCTTATCCTGGGTCTTGGTCCTTATCAGTAGAGGGCGGGATTGCCCTGATAAGCTCTAAGATTCCTCTAAGCTCTTACTGTTTAAGATCTTGAATCTAAAGCTCCCTGGGGGGAAGGAACCCAAGGCCTGTGGTCAGCCCAGGATGAGGGCGAGTGCTGCTCCCCAGAGGGGACCTATGTTAAGCAAGACATCATAGTTCAGAGTGGGCAGGTGGTTGCTTCTGCCCACAGCAGTCAGATGGAGACACAGTTAATGCTCAGCTGGTTCCTGCCATGGCCCTCCTGTCTCCCTCCCCTCCTAAGAGTGCCTCCTACCTGCTTCACAGACTCTGCTCGTGGAGATAAAACCCTGTAGGGAGAAACGTTAGAAATGATGTTATCCGTGAAGTGAAGGAAACATGCTAGAACGGGTCATCTGAAAACCCTATCACAACACAAGACCTATAAATACCATACAGATTATACAAACATGCTAATCTCCCAAGAGAGGTAGGCAAGTCCTCAGAGCTAGGAGCAGAGGCAGCTGACAACAAAGCTCCAGGCCGAGGCTGCTCCTGGGCACTTGCAGGTCTTGGTAAGGTAAGGACTTTGGTGTGTCAACCAATGGGAACAAGAGATGAGACCTTAGGTCTATGGCAGATGGGAAGTTAAAAATGAGATACTCTTCATTCCTCCACAGTATATCCAGTAAATCTGGGGTCCTCAGTTAAAAGGTGGACTAGAAAAAATCCACCCATCATAACAGAGAGACATCAAAGGAGTTCATCCATTCAGTTTGGTACTAAGAGGAAACCGAAAAAGCCCCCCTAGGAATTCATAGCTACAAGCCTGCCTTCACAAGTGTTCACTATCTGCATGATCTGAACCCCCCAAGATGCGAAGTAAATAAGAACAGCAAAAGTGAGCCTAGCCTGGTAATGCCACCAGGAAGCCCGGCAGAGCAGCACATGCTAAAGCACTCAGGAGGGCTCTTGCCTCCATCCCAGCGGAAGCAGACAGGTGCAGATTAAGTGCTGCTGAAGATGAGCTCACAAACCCAAATCACAAAACACACTCTCCCTCCCTCTCTCTGTCTCTGTCTCTGTCTCTCTCTCTCATACACACACACACACACACACACACACCCCAAGGCCCCATTGCAAGAGACAGAAAACATAACAAACAGTAAAATAAGACTCTCCAAGAATATCAAATAACAGAAGTTGCAGAGAGAGAGAGAAAGAGAATGAAAAATGAATATGCTTAAAATGATTAAAGACATAAAAGAAGGAACTGAAAACCAAGAATGGAACAAGACTCCATCAAAAGAGATCAGAATGATCTGAAAAAGAACCAACTACAACTTTCATAAATTAAAAAAAAATCTGTTTATTGAAATTAAAAAGAAAACCTTAAAGATGGGTTTGACCTCTGCAGATCAGACACTGCTAAAAGACAAATAATACCCAAGAGAGGAGACCTGAGGCCAATTTCTCATAAGCAATGACAGAAGCTTCTAAAGGAAAATAATTGTCCACCCACAATGCTATACTCAGATAAACTATTCTTCAAGATTGAAAGCAAAATAAAGACATATTCAGGCCAAAAAATTATGACTTTACTACTAACAGACTGTTATTGATAGAACTACAAAAGCAAGTACTTCAGGAAGAAAGAAATTGAACTCAATGTAAAGGAGTGAGATGCCAGGGGTGATCAGGAAAGAAACTGGCAACCGTGGGAAAGTCTAGGTGGCGCCGACTGTGCAAACCACAGTGGTGACAGTGACAGCTAACACACGACAGGAGGCGGGGTTACGGAGACAGAGCAGTCTAAGCTCCTTTGGTTGTTAAAGAAGAGGGTTAGAGATGTCAATTAGTTTTGGACTTTGATAAACAACTGTGTATATTAAAATGGTAATGGTAGTAATGGTATAATTTCTAGACTGTTGGTATTATAATCATTCTTTGATCTTAGTTTCGAAGCCCTCCTGGTGTGTGACAATGAGGATGTGACCTTTCCCCATTGAGGGGACCAGTAGAGTGAGGACCCCACTCACCTGACTACAGAAGTCAAAGAAAAGAAGCCCAAGTTGCTCATCCCCAGACGCTGTTACACCCCAGTCCTCCCCCCCACCCTCCAGGGAAGCCATCCAGAGACCCTCACTGCTGCAGTTCCCCCTTCTTGCACCCCCAGCCCCCTCCCCTCCACCCCCCTCACCTCATCACTTCTTCTGAAGATGCATTTGAAAGTCCGACTCAGGTTCTGTTCCAGTTCGGCCTCAGCCACTCCCTAAAACAATCAAGAAAGCAAAATGAAGGAGTCTACAGAAATCTTGGAAACCATACCCCTCCCCAACCTGACAGAAAGCAAGAAGCCCCCAGTCTCTGTCCCATCCAGCCCAAGTTTCCTTAGAAGTACATTAATTTGAATTTTCATATTGAAACATAAGTTTGAAAAAAAAAAGCTTCAAATAAAATACAAGATGCTAACGGGGCCCCCCCCCGGGGAGGTAGGTTTATGGACGTTGCTTTCTTTTCTTTTCTGTTTTTCGAAATTCCCACAATGAGAATGTATTACTTGTAACAATCTCTTTCAGGGAGTGGGGGAGGGCTGGTACAGGACTAGGTTGGGGGCTGCAGGTGTGAGAAGAGAGATTCCAAGGATTCTGAGAAGCCAAGTGGAAAAGCCAAAGCTGTTCCATTCACATATCTCATTTTGCTGCAGTAACTTCAAAACTCGCTCCTTTGATTTGGGCCTAAATTATTACAGACCGTGAAACTGCCTGTGGATGGTCTCCCTAAGGACAGGGCAGCACGGTCTCCTTTGTCAGAGAGCTGGGACACATACCTTTTTTGCTGACTAACGACCAGGCCTTTCTGCCTCACGGGAGCGTTGCTACCTTTAATTGCCTAATCTACACACAGTTCTTTGCCATTTCCAGGTCTCTGGCTTGTGCTCAATTGGACATTTCTCTGACTTGAACTTGCTTCATCAGTTCCCCAGATACTAGGTCCCTTCTCTGGCAAACTGGGCTAAGAGACGCTAACGTACAAAACAGAGGTCTGAGGGTGCGGGCGAGGGTTGGGGGAGAGATTCTTGCTGGAAACTCAGGGTCTGGATCCCTCATCTCTTTCTTACCCAAATCCCTCATCCAGGAGCATTTCCAGACTAAAAACGGGGGGTGGTCGGGGGGGTGGTAAGGGCCTTCAAGATCCTTCAGTGGATCCTAATCTACTGGCTGGGGTCTCCTGGGTCCATGACTTTTTAGGGCATAAAGGAAAAATTTTAATCCAGTATGTCTTTTCCAGAAATTGAAAGCCCTTGGACCTGAAAGCTGTTATAGAAGCAGTGTAAAGAAAGACAGTTAGCTGTCTCTGAGGCAGGGACTCACCAGGGGCAACTGCTCAGGAATAATAAAGACCCTTCCCCAACACAGTCCCTGAGGGGACCGGTGCTATGGGAAGGAACTGAGGAAGAGTATGGCAGTGTGTCTTAGTCTTTTCAGGCTGCTATAACAGGATACCACAGACCGGGTGGCTTATAAACACAGACATTTATTTCTCACAGTTCTTGAGGCTGCGAAGTCCGAGATCAAGGCCCTGGCAGATTCGGTGCCTGGTGAGGCCCTTTTCCAGGCTCATAGACGACCGTCTTCTCGCTGTGTCCTCAGGTAGCAGAAGGGGCAAGGGAGCTCCCTGGGGTCTCTTTTATAGGGTAACTATCAATACCATTTTAATATATATAATTGTTCATAGGGGCACTAATCCCGTTAATGGGGGATCTACCCTCGAGACCTAATCACCTCCCAAAGGACCCACCTCCTAATACCATCACATCACGGTTAGGATTTCAACATATGAATCTGGGGGGACATAAACATTCCATCTACAGCATAGTACCAATCTACTGTTTTCTCCCTCCTTTCCACCTGCTCGCCTGAGCACACCCAGGCACCAGCTAGACTGGGTTGCACGATGTTTGCAGAATGGATGCCCTACTTTCTCATCTCGCTGGTCTACCAAGCGAGGTGAGAAAGTAACTTCCACCAAGAATACTACTCTCCTCCATTTGGCCTTCAACGCCTGTCCCAAACACTGCCTTCTCCATGCAGTCTCACCTTCCCCATCACAATAAAATAACTCTGCTTTTCTTGGATCCCACAGAGCCTTTAAAGTGCTCTCCCTGGACCACCCCGAGAGCAGGAAAGCCTCCACTCCTCTCATTCCTCGCAGCATCTGTGACTGGTCTTGGATAGAGTAGAGGCTGAGGTATGTTTATTCCTCTCCTCCTAGGAATGTTCCCAGAGAGCAGGGTCCTACAAGCCAGGTCTACAAGGGGTTCTAGTGGCCAGCGGCTCTTAGTCCTTGCACACATCACAAGAGCTTTAGACCTACGAGAGGGCAGCACTGCAGGAAAGGAGACATTTATCATCAAGCAGTGCTGCATCTGCGGTTTGAGATTTTCCGATGGAAGCAATGTCTGTGTTAATTACAGTCCCCTCCCATTTGTAAGATTCATCTGATAGAGAATCAATCGTGCCCTTCTGCTACAAGATGAATGCCAATGCAGGAGATAGCCACGGAAGGAAGTGATCGATGAAAGCCCTGGTCAGCCCTGCACATCGCCATGGCTTTCTTATTCATTCCAATTTATTTCTTATTTATTGAGAGCAGTCCCCATCCCAGTAACAGTCGCTGTTCATGAGCTCAGGGATGTAGCTCAATGTGTGGAAGAATCTCCACAGGTCCAGAGGTCTGGACAGGGCTTTGGCCCTGAAATGGTCCTTAAAAGGGCAAACGGATGTCAGAAGGGTCAACAACAAAATCAAAGAGCAAAAAGGTAAATAAATCTGCCCACCCACACATGAAAGTACATCAGGCCAACAGGGAGAAGGAGGACAAAGGTGAAGGCCAGAAAGGGGAGAAGATAACATTTGTACTCTGGTTTTGCGCCCTGCTGACACCATGTGACTCTGTAATTTATAAAAGGTCCCACAGACCAACGACAAGCTTTCCATCTGCTCAGCTGGATGCGGCTCCTCCCTTTGCGCTCCTGAGCACAGGAGCTAAAGGATAGTCTTCCGAATCCAACAAACATGTTTTCAAGTCCCAGTCCTGATACTTATTAACTAGGCAACTTAATCTTCCAGAGCCTCAGTTTTCTCATCTATAAAATGGGAGTTTTGTAAAGATTATATGAGATATTGCCTGTTTCTTACAATGCCTGACACACAAGAGGGATGCCAATAAATGGTCATTATTATTATTATCTCCATCATTAAAGTTACTGAATTGCATCAGAATTGTCTAGTTTTGGATCTGGTCCCCTCGACAGCCTGTGAATTTCTTAGGGGCACACCCTGTATCTTATTCATATTTTTATTCCCACTGCCTTAGCATGGTAATAGTAGGTACCCAGCAAAGGCCTGCTGGGTGGCAAGAAGAGATGAAAAAAAGGAAGGAGTATGAGATAAAGACTTTGGTGGGGTGTCTCTAAAGGAGCACATGGATTGTGGCTTTTATGTTTCTGCCCTCCACTGCACGCTCAGATGCCCCAAACACAGTAGTTTACCTCCAGCTCGAGGTGGAGCTAAGCAGTAACCTACAGAACAGTCAAATGAACAAATCTGCTCCACCATTACCCAAAAGCTATCACCCGGAGCAGGCAACTGAAGACAGCTCTAGGTTCTAAAAGAAGCTCCTAGAACAAAGCCTTTGGAATTCCATGAATCCTGGGGCTTTATCTCAGTACTCTGAGGCTGTTTAATAGTAAAGACTCCCCGAGAATCAACTTAGAAATGACCTGAATGACTTGAAGTATAGTCTCCATTAGTGTCCATGGGGGATTGGTTCCAGGACCCCCGAGGATACCAAAATCTGTGGATGCTCAAGTCCCTTAGTAGGGTCTCCTTCCATATCCATGGATGCAGAATGTGTGGCTACAGTGGGCATATAAGAAACCAACCTTGGAGAATTCATCAGAATCTCTTGGCCTCTTTTATTAACCAGCCTCCTCCTTAATTTTAAACTCGAAATCACAGAAGCTCATAGCTAGAAGGAAACCTCTAATTCTCTTCTCCTTGGTTTCCATGGCTTCCAGATTGGTATCTCCAGCTTTGCCCTTACTCCCGAGACATATTTCCAACTGTGTGACAAACACGTCTGTGTGGACATCTTGTCACACTCCTCAATGTGATCATTAAAATTAACTTTAAAAAGATATGGCCAAGGCTTAACGCCCAGTACCCATGAATGTGACCATACTTGGAAACAGGGTTTTTGTGGATATAATTAAATTAGGATCTCGAGATGAGAGATGGAGCCACAAATCAAGAAGTGCCAAGGGTTTCTGGCAACCTCCAGAAGCTAGGATAGAGGCATGGATTCTCCCTCAGAGCCCCTGGAAGGAACCAAATCTGCTGAGACCTTGACTTCGGACTTTAGCCTCCAGAGCTGTGAGAGAATAAATTTCTATTGTTTTAAGCCAACAAGTTTGTGGTAATTTGTTACAGCAGCCCTAGAAAAATAATCTACCACCTCAAGAGTCTCTTGATTTGCATGAGGAGGGAAAGGGGCAAGAATCTGCATAACCTCCAGGTCAGTGGGGCCGCATACCCCTACCTGAGCAGCAGGATGATAAGTATGCTGACCACAGGATGGGGGATCTGGAGGGTCCCAGGATCCAAAGTACCCAGACTTCTCTTCACCCCTCACCATCCCCTAGTTTACTTCTCATGCACTTACTTAACTCATTTTAAGAAGAGGCCCAGAAAGGTAGGATACAGTGAAGAAGAGCAAGTTTTGTCTAGACTTTCCACCCGGAGTGCTGTCAGGGTGGAGTTCTCAATCACCTCATTTGCTGGGCGATCCCTACAGCTGCGAGGGCCACAGCAGGCCACCTGCCCCCACTCAGACCTCTTCCCAGAGGCATGCTCTCTGCACCACCCCAGTGGAACCTCTCCTCTTTAACCTTCCCGTTTGTTCTTCCCAAGATGCAGAAGAGGTCTGCTTCAGAGGACACACTGAATCGGGTCTATTGTCTCGTTGCTAAGACAGTGGAGACAGCCACTTAAACCGAATGGCAGCTCCCACAAGGCCTGAGCTCAAGCAACTTCCGTCCCTCTACACCTAACACCGTGAGACGCTGTCTCTGAGGGAAGACGGGGTCGTCCCTCTAATTGGTGGGTTGGGGCCAGCAACTCTGCTTCATGTTTTGTCTACCTTGATAATAATAACTTGAATTCCTCTAAAACTCTGGGCCAGAGTTCTCTCAAAATAGGCCAGAAAATACGGCTGGGGTGGTTGTCCCTGGGACTGAAGATGCCGGTGGATAGAGGCATCTGAAATCTGGGCCAAAAGAGAAAACTGTTTACTACTCTCTGTGGTTTGGCCAGACAGACGAGAGAGATGAGTCGGGCCTCAGAGGGCTGTGAGGAGGCCTGAGGCACTCTGAAGCCACTGGCCCTGGGCGCACCCCTCTGCTCTGCACAACAGCACTAAGTTGGGAAGGCCACCTTTCAGATTGAGACACTCAGGCTGAGAGGCGACCTCGCTGGAAGTCAGGCAGATCATGGTGAAGTTGGAAATGAGGGCTCCGGACTTCAAGCCCCTCAGTGTCTGGTTCTTTTCACTCCAACAGAACACTGCCCATTTAAGAGAACAAAAATGAAACGCCGACAGTTGCTTCCATGGAAGGCACAAAAGCTAAAACCATGATAGTTAAAGACTGGTGAATAAGTAGCACTCGGTGGCACTTTCTTTTAAAATGTATTATTCAGCTGTAAAAAACAATCAAAATAATGTCCTTCAATGGGGGATTGGTTAAATAAATCATGGTCCATCTGTATTATGAAGCCCCAAGCAGCCATTAAAAAGAATGAGGTGAATCTATATATCTGTCCAAGATCTATTAAATGCAACAGCAGCATGATTCCATTTATATTAAAGATTATATCTATGCTCTCTCCCTCCCTCTCTCTCTCTCTCTCTCTCTCACACACACACACAATTAAAAGCATATTAAAAAAAATGTTTGGGAAATACTCACCAAACTACTCATAATAGCTAGTTCTAGATGAGTGAAGGGAGATTTAACTTTTTATTTTACGCAACTCAGTTGTTTTTTTTAAGTAGCAAGCAGGAATTACTTAAAAAATAAATGATGTAACAAATGACCAGCTGTCTTTGTAGCCTGAAGGAGGCTGTGTTCTAGGGATTAAGGAAGCCTCAACACTGTGAGGGAGAAAGAAGAAAATCATTTGTGGATGTCGAGGTGCCCTTCTGCCAGGCAAAACCACCTCTCTTGACTACCACCTAAAATTTCCTTTCGACACATTTCTCTCTATTCCCTAGTTTCTCAGCTGGTTAAATACTTAAAAGTGGGTTTTGGCAAACACATGAACAGAGAGAACAGATTAGTGGCTACCGGAGGGGAAGGGGGTGGGGGGTGGGCATAAGGGGTAAATGGTGATTGACAAATAATAATGTACAACTGAAATTTCACGTTATAAACTATTATGACGTCAATAAAAAAATGTAAAAAAAAACTGGGTTTTGGTGCTTGAAATCTGCCTATAGCTTGTTATATGGTTCCAGACACACACATACACACACACACACACACACACACACACACACAGGTGCACACCATATACTCTTCCCCAAAGAAATAAAAATACATATATCCTGCTAAGGAGAAGTAAAGAGGACTAGTGCTGGGAGGGTTAATAGGGTATACTAGACACGTCCTGATTTGGGGGGCTAAGGGGCTGTGAGATATTCCCAGGCTAAACCAGGAAGCTAAGAATTCTAAGATTCAAAGAATAGAATAGGTCACGCTGAAATTATCCAGCAGATTCTACTTGTCTTGCTGCCCGGAGCTGCCGCCTCCTCATCTCTATCTTACTACACAAACAAAGCCCATTATCCCTTCTGAGAAGGAAAGAAAAACACTTTTTTTTTGTTTTTTGTGAGGAAGATCAGCCCTGAGCTAACATCCATGCCAATCCTCCTCTTTTTGCTGAGGAAGACCGGCCCTGAGCTAACATCTATTGCCAATCCTCCTCCTTTTTTTTTTCCCTTTTTCTCCCGAAAGCCCCAGTAAATAGTTGTGTGTCACAGCTGTACGTCCTTCTAGTTGCTGTACGTGGGACACGGCCTCAGCATGGCCAGACAAGCGGTGCGTCAGTGCGCGCCCGGGATCTGAACCCAGGCCGCCAGTAGCAGAGCGCACACTTAACCGCTAAGCCAGGGGGCTGGCCCATACCTTTTAATTTTAGTTTCCACCAGATTTGGCAAATTCACAGGACGAGACAGTGAACATGCTGGCTAAGGGTTCATAGAGCTAGGGGAGCTGACTCTACCCTGGAGTTTCTGTAAGCCACACCCTGTAGTGCTCAACAAACACGAGCAAGAGGTGGGAGGGCCGGGTGCACCCACAGCACAGACCGGAGTCTTCCTTGGGCTGAAAGAGTCTGGATCCACCTTGAGAGCTCACAGACAACTCCTCCGGGCTGCTGAGTGGTGGGAACTGGGCTGGGAGGAGAAAGGCAGGAAGGAGGGGCTCCCAGCACCCACTCCTGAATCACAGAGTTGCTCTACCTATTATGTTTAATTTATTGGCCTGAATTCAGCTTAAGTTTGAAGCTATTACATACTGTTTGAAAACCATCCCACTAGACCATCTTTTTTCAGATGAGGAAACTGAGGGTCAGAGATAGGAAGTGACTTGGTTGGTCTGTTTCCTTACTGAGCAGGTAGCAGACATGCTGGCAGGACCTCGTGAATGGTTTCTCCTTCAGCCCCAACTGTGCCTATCCTGACCAGCCTCAGCTGCTGGATTCACCCCAAACCCAGTTCTGGGTCCCTTTCAGTGGCCAGATCACTAAATTGAATATCCAACATTTCCCTGCCAAGAGGCTTGTTTTTTAAGAACAAAACCATCCCCCAAACTCTTCCTGCAGATTTTAGACCAGCCGCTACAACAAAACAATGGAGGTACTGATTTTTTCACAATGACTGTAACAATCTTTGAAACCAAAAACTTTGCCCTCCTAGGGCAGCTACTACTAAGCATCTTTCTCCTAAGGTCATTTTTTCAATCAGGACTTTGAGCTTATCGTGGTTTGCTCTTCCCCTCCATTTGGATGCGCAGGGCACACAGAATAAAGTCCAAGCTCCCTCTCAGCATGGCTTAGGGGAAGGCTTTGAAGTCCAACAAGGCTAGGTCAACATCCTGACCCAGTCATGTACCTGGTCTTGGGCCAGTTAGGGAACCTTTCAGAGCCTCTGCTTGCTTAGCTGAGAAGACGGGAGAGAATGCCATAAGGCTGCTGTGTATAGAACTACCTGCCCACAGACACTCAAAACAACAGTAGTTTCAACCTGAGTGTCCATCAACAGATGAATGGATAAAGAAAACGTGGTCTGTACTCACAATGGAATATTATTCAGTCTTAAAAAAGAAGGAAATTCTGACATCTGCTACAACATGGATGAACCCTGTGGACATTATGCTAACTGAAATAAGCCAGTCAGGAAAGGACAAATACTGTATGATTCCACTTATATGAGGTACCTAAGTAGCGAAATCCATAGAGACAGAGAGTAGAACAGCGGCTGCCAGGGGCTGGGGGGGAGGGGGAGTTAGTGTTTAATGGGGACAGAGTTTCAGTTTGTGATGATGAAAAGAGTTCTAGAGATAGATGGTGGTGACGGTTGTACAACAGTGTGAATGTACTTAATGCCACTGAACTGTACACTGAAAAATGGCTAAGACGGTAAACCTTATGTTACATGTATTTTTACAACAATTTAAGAAATAAGAAATTTTTTTAATAAACTGAATATTATTGATAAATACTCTGAATGTAGCTTGATCAAAATACAATATATTTTGTATTATTACTGTATCGTATTGTATACAATTGTATACTATTACTTCCTTTTTTCTATCTCCCATAATGACGTTAATACAACTTTTTTTTAAAAAGCAGTATTTCTCAGACACTCAGGTTGAAACTACTGTTGTTTTGAGTGTCTGTGGGCAGGTAGTTCTATACACAACAGCATTATGGTGTTCTCTCCCGTCTTCTCAGCTAAGCAAGCAGAGGCTCTGAAAGGTTCACTAACTGGCCCAAGACCAGGTACATCTGGAGACCTTGGGGGAGCTCTGAGGGCCTTTCAGGGGATCCATGAAAAACCATTTTTGCAATAATACCAGTGTGTTATTTCTCATGCTCTCATAAGCGTACAGTGGAGTTTTCCAGAAGCTCCACAACATGCACTATCATCACAGACTGAATGCAGAAAGCAGAAAAGAGAATCCAGCCGTCTCTGTTAAGCCAGCCATGAAAGGGGCTTGAAAAATGTAAAACAATGCTACTGTCTCACTAAATTTTTTAAGGAAAATCAAGTTTTCTTTAAAAAGTAAAAATTTTATTTACATTAACATGGGTACATTATTGTTATTTTTTAAATGAATATTAATAAATATTTAAAAATTTTGATTTCTAGTATGGTAAATATCAAGAGATATAACCCACATTAACTAAAGCTCTTTGAGGTCCTTGATAATTGTTAAGAATGTGAAGGGGGTGTGGATCAGAGTTTGAGAATCACTGCAATAAAGGGAACCGACATTAGGGAGTCAGTCAACGCGCCCCATGACCCGCTCCAGCGACCCTTGACTGGAACCAGCTGCCCAGGTCTCTAATCCACTGAGGACGGCTGTCCACCCACCACCACCTGGAAAAGGGCTGGATTAACCGTTTCCCGGGGCTACAGTGTGGTTCTCAAGCTGTGGCTCCAGGACCAGCAGCATCTGCATTACTTTGTTAGAATGCGCACCCTTTGACCCCAACAAAACTGACTGAATCAGAAGTCTGGGGGTGGGGTCCAGCAATCTGTGTCTTAACTAGCCTTCTAGGTGATTCTGATGTACCCCGATACTTGAGGATCAGTGTGCTAGAGAATCACAGAAACTGAGTGAGAGTCACAGAACACGAGCTGTCAAAGCAGGGAGGACCTCCCCAGGTAGTTAATATGCGTGAGTCACCTGAGGGACCTTGTGAAGACACATTCTTGTTGGGCAGACCGCAAAGGGGGCCTCTTTCTAACAAGCTCCCTGGTGATGCTGATGCTGCTGCTCCCTGCACCTCCCCTGAAACACCAAGGCCATCCACTGCAGCAGCTCCTAGCCTTTACTGAACTACTGTGGTTCTGATGAAAGTTAGGAACTCTTTCCCTGGAAAAATGCACGCATGCGTTAAATTCTGTGGGCAATCTCAAGATGTTCCAGACCTTCTGAAACTCACCTCAAGGATCACTGACTATTTTGCTAGGAACTCCCTCTCATCTCCCATGATCTTTGTCCCTGGGTTAAGCGAGTTTTATATGCATCTTCAGCCGCTTGTCCCGCCCCACCCCCCATACTCACCCAACCAAATCCTCCTCATCATCCTGGTTCAGTGCAAATGCTCTCTCCTTTGGTAGAAGGTAACGGCGTTTTCTGATGGGCTCCCCGAGGAAGCTGCACTTCCACTGCGGTCCCTTATGCTGCCTTATTCTCTAGGTATTTGTTACCTGCCTGTCTCCTCAAGAATTCTTTAAGTCCTTAGAGGTTGTTACTCATCTCTAGATCCCCTCCTGAAGCTGGCATATAATAGAAGGTGCATAAGGATTTGTTAGATGGAGTAATGAAATTGATTCTTCACACGGAACACCAGTCAAAACATTTCTGACATTTAAACGTATTTGTAATGCTCAACTCCTCACCCACATAATGGGGCACCTCTGTTTTGCAGCAGATATAAGTCTTCCTATGAATGTTCCACTCAAAAGGATAAGAAAGGGAAAACGGAAAACAGAGGTGGAGAAAGAAGTGGGCACATCCCCCAGCCCGTCCTCTCCCTCTGGATTCTCCACATGGTATGCGCCAGTGGTCGGGGCCATCGCGTTGAGGGAGGGCCTGTTGTAACCCATACTCGGGGCCTGCGGGCTGGGATAGGGAGAAAGATAGAAAGGTGAGAACTAACTACGTTGCAGGGGGCATTCGAGGCGATGGAAGGGCACAGAGGGCAGTAGGAGGAGGTGGGGTTTTTAGGGGTGGGGGCCAAGCAGAGCCAGAGATTGAGAAAGGGTCAGATAAGAGGTGAGAGGCACCCACACACCAGCTTCCCAATTTCACGGGGGGGCTCTGTTCCTGCCGCAATTCCCAAAGGCCGAGGCAACGCCACTCAAGAAATTGGAACCAACGCTGTGCCCCCATACCTGCTAGGATACTTCCCCAGTGTGAGACGCACGGGGGTGAAGCAAACATCTGGGAAAGGGTAATCAAACCTTAGACTGGGATCCGACTTCCAGTCCAGCTGAAAGAACTTTCTTGGGCCTCTAGGACAGGGTGATGAACCAACGAGGATTCTCAGCTGCTTTTGACACTGACCACAAACTCAAAACTTACTTTCCAGGCCTTGTGCAGGGCACCTACCTTCTGCCCCACTTGCCCAGGTCTCGTTCCAAATAGATCCATTTCTCACAGTCCTCACCCTTCATCGTCACTGTCCCCATCTTGTCACCACCCTCCTGTTTCTCTCACCAGGGCACTGACCCTTTTTCCCTTTACCCATCTGTTATGGGCTGAATTGTGTCTTCCCCAAATTCCTATGAAGTCCTAACCCCCAGTACCTCAGAATGTAATGGTACTTGGGAATAAGGTCTTTGAAAAGGTAATTAAAGTAAAATGAAGTCATTAGGGTGGGCCTCAATCCAATACGACTGGTGTCCTTATAAGAAGAGGAAATTTGGACACAGAGACATGCACACACAGAGGAAATGCCATGTGAAGACACAGCAAGAAAGGAGCCATCCACAAACCAAGGAGAGAGGCTTTAGAAGAAACCAACCATATAAAAACGAACCTTGAACTTGGACTTCTGGCCTCTAGAACAGTGAGATGATAAATTCAGTTGTTTAAGCCACCCAGCGTGGTCCTTTGTTACAGCAGCCCTAGCTGATTAATACACCAGCTAAATCATATCCGTCCCTCAAGATCAAGACTACTTCAAACTAATTAAAGACATTTTGATTCAATTCAAGCTGAAGGAAGCTCACTGCTTCCCACACTCTGGGCTGCAGCACGGTAGGGCCCTGGCCTCAGTGGAGGATGCAATACATTGAACATCTTTTCATCCTTTTGCTGGAGGCTTCCAGTGTCTTACTGAATGAGTCTGGTCATCGCCTGAATTAAAAAGTTCCTCTTTCAAAGCACCATCTTACCAGTTAAAATCGTTCATAAAGAGTTAGTCACCGAATCAAAACTGGGACAGTTATAACCCTCACTGGAAATGGTACATCCTACGAGCAGCAGAAAGGCAAGGGCTGGGTGAGAGATGTGGGGAGACGCTCTCAAGCTCTTTATTTTTTATTTATTTATTTATCTATTTCCCCCCCAAAGCCCCAGTAGATAGTTGTGTGTCATAGTTGCACAGCCTTCTAGTTGCTGTATGTGGGACGCGGCCTCAGCATGGCCGGAGAAGCGGTGCGTCGGTGTGCGCCCGGGATCCGAACCCGGGCCACCAGCAGCAGAGCGCGCGCACTTAACCGCTAAGCCATGGGGCCGGCCCTCAAGCTCTTTATTAATTCGATCCCTTCTTCTCTCTTTGGAGTGTTAGGAAACATCTTTTATCCTCTCTGGAATTACCCAGACATGGCTGGACACTGGAGTCCAGAGCCCACAAACAGATGAGTAGCAGGTGCCCCCCATAGATGAGGGCAGCTGCAGGGGAGGCACCCAAGCCAGATCACATTGACTCACAGTGATGCTCTCAACGAATCCCAGTGGAAGGTGACAGTGACACCCCCTCACACAAATCACTCAGGCTCCAGGGGTCATCTCTAAAAGGCATCTTGTGTTTTGTGGCACTCAGGGTGAGACCTAGAAACCTCCCACAGCTCTTGGAGCACACTCGGCCTTGGGCAGGGCTTTTAGGCTCTGGTGCTCTCTGTAATCACAGATGACACTCCTCAGTAAGCAGAGATATCAGGTTCCTGGCAAGAGGCCAGGAATTGTCACCAACGAGAGGTGGGTTTCACCAGCCTCTCAGCCAGAGAACTAAGAGGAAGCAGCTCCAAACTAGCGCTGAGCCTCCCACTTCACAATTTCAGAGCAGGAGAACCTGGTATGTCACCCCCACACTCCTGTTTCCCTCACCACCCCAAAGACACACACACACAGAGAAATGTGCCATCACCCGGGAAGGCCCAGCTGAGCTCTGGAGCCAGTTCACCTGAGCCCATTTGTAAAATCATTTCTGACTGATGCCACAGAAAATAGAGTGGACAGAGATAAATCAAACCAACGGGGAGAAGGAGAGAGACAGGGGAAAGAAAAGCAAAAACCTTGCTGGGATCATTGCTCTTAGGGCCCCCAACTTACTGGTTCCTGGAAGTAGAGCTGGTAATCAAAAACAGGATTGACTTTGATGAAATCCTTTGGGGACACGTTGGGATCTGCTGGCATGAAGGGAGTATTCAAACTGGCCACCGCCCTATGGAAAGAAGAGGCACCAAGACACAGACCATGTAAGAAGACAGTCTGCAAGAACCAGAAAGGACCTTACATGTCAAAACCGAAGCTTGGAGCAGGAAAGTGATATGCACAAGATCTCACACTAGCAGTGTGTGGGAGAAGGGGATTAGCACTCAGATTTCCTGACTCGCAGCCCAGTGGTTTTTTCGCACTAAACTGCAGTATTTCTCACCTACTTAGACAAAGACACACACACACACACACACACACACACACACACACACACACAGAGGTTACATGAAGTATATAAACTTGATTAGAATATGTGGACACTGCAATCTCTCCCTAGTTTTTAAAAATGCACTCATTTTTCCTTCTTTCCTTCACTCACTGTGTCTCCTCTGTGTTGAGTGTAATTCCATGCTATATACTAGGAGAGAGAAAATATAAAATCAATACTCAAGGAGCTTATTATAATTTAATAAGGAAGGCTAGACAAATACACCCATGACTATATTATGAGATAGATTGTGATATGAGCCATAAGAATAGCACAAAATACCAAGGGAGTTCAAGGAGATAAAGAATTTCTAGAGTTGGGCATCATGGAAGACCTTATAGAAAAGAGAGCATTTGAACTTGGCTTTAAGTGTAGGGGAGAGTTGGGGAGGGGAAATGATACCTGTAAGTGAAACATCATGAGGTAGCATGAGCAATCTAGAAAAGGGCAAAGCTAGTAGTTGAGTTTGATGGAGCAAGGAGTCTGTGTGGCCAGAGGGCAAGCATTTAATGGGGCATCTTGGGAAATAAAGCCAGAAAGGCAAGTGGGAGCCTGGAAAAGAAGGACCCTGAGTCTGGACTTGATGCTGCAGAAAACCAAGCAAACCATGGGGGCTTTGAGAAGAGGCAAGAGTGGATGGAAGTTGCAGTCAGAAAGTAAGGTATCGAGCCGTGATATATCCCATGAAAGCAGGGAGGAAACCAGAAGCAGGGAGATCCACCAGCAGTCTATTGCATTAGTCACCCTAAGGGGAATAGGATGGCAGCAATAGGAACAAAAGAGAGGGTGGATCTGAGAGACCCTGTGAAGGCAGAGTTGACAGAAGTCAATCAGGACTAGTTAGTCTGGCTGGTCAGTAAGGGATTCATATCCCACTCTTACCCTGGGAAACTTCTTCCCAGAAGAGAAATAGAGAGGAGAGAATATTTGGGACAGGAGGAATAGGATAATTAGGGCAAACGAAATCATCAGGAAAAGGAGTGGTGAGGTTTAGCCAGTGCCAACCAACAGAAATATAAAGAGAGCCACATATATAATCTTAAATTTGCTAGTAATCAAATGAAAACAAGTAAAAAGAAAAAGGTGAGATTAATGTAAAGTATTAATATTTAATTTAACATTTAATATTAATTTAATATTTAACCCAATATATCTAAAATATTTATAATTTCAACATGTAATAATCAATATAAACATTACTAATATTTTACTTTCTTCTTTTTAGTACTAAGTCTGAAAGCTGGAAGGTATTTTCCACTTACAGTAATCTCAATTCAAATTGGCCACATTTCAAACGTTCAATAGACACTATGGACAGTGCAGGTTAGATTAGGGTATAAAATAAGTTATATTGATGCCCACAGGTTTCTAATGTTACCATAGTTAACCTATTTTAAGCATTGCTTAAATCACAAGTCAAGAAATTCTAGCTTTTACGAAATATTCAGAGCAGTACAGGGTATTCTTTTTAATTGCCTTGACACAGAGTTTATTACATATATAAAAAAATTATCATCACTAAATGAGATGATAGCATATAAATGCTGCTGCCAACTGCATGAAGATTAGAAAAAGCTAAACCACAGCCTCCTTTAGGAGCAGAATCTCCAGGTGATTAGCAAAGAAAGGACATCAGAGGGTCTTCGTGGTCAAACAGGTGAGTCAACCCTTATATTAAGCAGGTCCCTGCAGCTTATCTCAGTAGACCGCCATAACCAAGGATCCAAAGAAATATTCCACACTGAAGGTGGGCTTTTTTTCTTTCATTCATTGTCTGACGATCAATACTGTCAATATTATTCTTAAATAAGAGATCTGCCCAGCCAAGAGATGCTGTGTCCCATCGTGGACATCCCTAGAGAAGGGTCTCGGTTTCCTCCCGCCCTCCCAGGAACGCAGTATCAGGGCTGCTCTGAGCAGATGTAGAAGGAGCTACTACGACCAGAACTAATGATAGACATGACGGAAACAGAACACGAAGACGAGGAATGGGAAGCCAGAGCGTGCTTACCTGTTATTCTGGGCACAACTTCACTTGGCTCATGTTAAATATTTTTAAATTCTCCCAGGAGAGAGAGATTATGTTTAATAAAACAACCAGAAGGTGTTTCACCTCCTTCAAGGTAGGGACCATATGCTTGTTGCTCTATTTCCTTTTGTTCCCTTCAGGACCTTAATAAGGTGTGTAGAGTAACTTTTTGGTGAACCCAATTCTTATTTTGACTTTGAACGAGAGAGAGGACAGAGAGCGAAGCTAAAGAGATCAGAAGAACAAGAGTGCAAAAACTTTACAAATATTTTGGAAAATGTTTGATTCTTTTCAGTCTTTGATATCATCATACAATTTGACCTGGGGTTGAGCTGAACAAAGTTCTCTGGTGTTTCCGTTCTTATAAACTTAGCCAAATAAAAAGTAACTGGGTTAGTTAGGGAAATACAGAAGGCTACTAAGGATGATGTTTATTTAATTTGCTAAGATCTGAGGGTGAAATAGGAGGCCAGACAGGCTTCAACTGCAGCTGCCAGCTCAAATGGGCTGTGGGCACAAAGGCTACCTGACTCTCTGGGTTTAAAACCCATCATCTGAAAGCTCCTGCTGGTGCCCTGAAATCTGAAATGCCATTTGAAGAATGATTGTGAATGATGAGATGGTGGTCATGAAATGGACTTCTAACCTGACATCTGTACAGCATTGTGCAGAGTGTATAGTCAGAGAGGAGTTACCGTTACCACTTTGTGGTTGAGGAAACCAAGGCCTAAGGGGTGACGGGATCTGTCATACAGCCAGTTCAGGGCACAACTGAAAGTCACTTTTTCTGACTCCAGTCCAAGGCTGAAGTCTCTCCTGGCACTCAGTTCTACGAGTCCGATACTCCCGCTGCCTCACCCACCCCCCTCCAAGTCTACCGTCATCCTCCTGCATTCCCACTGGCCACTCAGGCCCTGAACGATTTGTCCCATTACTGGTAACTGGGACAGGCCTTGCTTCCTAAGACATCAGCTCATGAAGCCCTCCTTGTTAACGTGTCAATGGGCACTAAGGAGCTAAGGTGTTAATCTTCCCAGATAACCTATCTGTTTTCAAGAAGTTTTCTGGGGTTCAAGACCTAAGGCAGGATTCTAATGTGAATTCAAGTGCAGTCTTACCCAAATTCTTACCTCACTCTCTCAGGGTAGAAGAGAGCCATGTTCCACACCAGGCTGCCTCCCCAGTCGTGGCCAATGAACACGGCTTGAGAGATGCCCTAGCGCAGGATAAGGAAGGGAGCCAGATGTGGGCAGGTTTCTGGGATGGGGTGCTGAGAGCCCAAGGCCTCGTGCTCCCCTTAGGCCCAGTCCTCAGCCGACACGCCTTTCGCTCACTTCCTAGGGACTCCGCCACTGATGGCACAGTAGCTACTCCAAACATCTACCCTTTTGAAGCCTCCATTCTTACACATATCGGCCCCATACACCCTCTACACAATTGACTGGCCTTTTAGATTTTCTTAGAAGACTGAGGCCACTGGCCATGAATCCCCTCTCCCTCTCCACCTTCTCTTGAATCAAAATTTGTTTCACCTCTTTTCCTCCTTTTCATCTTAAAGTTGGTATAACTTACCTGTTCGTGTTCCAAGTTCATCTTTCATTGAGTGATATGATTCTACTCCCTCCTCCTTTGGGATCTTCCCTCCCTTAATTAACCACTAAAACCTCAAAACCATCTTGAATCTCTTCCTTCCTACCTGCGCCTTCCTTTTGTCTGCTGCTGCTGACAATGAATGACAACAGCTCTCTTCTACTGGGCACCTACTATGGCCCAGACACTGTGCTAAGTGTTTACATCCACTATCTGGAATTCTTCCAATAACCTTCTAACACACATTCTACAAATGAGAAGACAGGCTCACAGAGGTCAGGCAACTTGCCCAAGGCATGGATGGTAAATGGTGAAGCCACAATTCAGACCCAGGTCTCCCCAGCCTGAAATCGAGTTTTCTCCTCCACCCAACCCCGCTGGCCCTGTTGAGCCACCTTAGTGCCTTTCAGATCCTCCCCAGCCTCATTTCCATCTTGAAAAGTGGTTCCTTGACTCAGCTCTCTGCCATACTTCTGTCTCCTTTGTGCCGTCCAACTTCTCACCATGGTCTACACCAGCTGCCTCCCTAACAATCTTCTTAAGTCCCTACAGCCTGGCTCCTTCCCTGCTACCACAAGTCCACTGAAACTTCACTTGTAACAGCTATTAATCACTAATAATAGTTTGTTCCTTCTTGGTTCTCACTCTTCTGACTGTTTTGCAGCATCAGACATTTCCTTTGACACTTTCTTCCCTTGATTTCTGTGATGCTGTGCTTTCCAGGCTCTTTTCTGACTTCACTGAGTCTACTCTCTCCTCTACCTCTTACATGGGAGTATTCAGGGTTCAGCCCTCAGGCCTGTGGTGGGGAACTTATCTACTCCAAAGGCTTTAACTACCACCTCCAGGTGGCAGATGACCGCCTCATCTGCAGTTGGCCCAGCTTCCTTCCTACATGTCCCAGTAATGACTGGGCCAGGGATGGACACCTAACCCAGCTGCCAGCAACCAGAGAGACTCTCTTTCAGCAATCAGAATAAAAGACATTCTCAGCCAGTTGGAAATCTTCCAGACAGAAGGTCATTATGGCGTCAGGACTGAGGTGACCACACTAGGCCAAGTCCTCTTAGATGTCCCATGATACTCAAAAATTCCAAAGCCAATTCCATGGGATGGAGGATCTGCAGAAGATAGGGACCATGACATCTTCACCTCATTTCCTACAGTTCTGGCACCATGTCTTGCTGTTGAACTGGAACTCCTTTGTCTTCTCGGATTCTTCTCTCAACTCTCACATCCAATTAACAGGCAAAATCTCACTGCTTTAAGGTTCTCTTTTAGCTACCCCTCCACTTTCACTGTCCTGGCTTAGCCCTTCTCCCCTTCAGTCCATGCTGCAGGGTTTTCATTCTGCCACCGTGACCTAATTGAGGATGGGAGGAGGGTGTTATCAAATTGTAGTCTCAGGAATTATATGTATGCTCTGCAAAAGCATATTCTCAGATCACCACTGTTGATTTGTTTTGAGTTTGACATTCCAAACAATGTTAATGAAGGCATTCGAATTTAGATATTAAAAAAGGGATGTAAGTTTTTAAAAGTGGTGAAATATTAGCCTATAGGATATTTTCCAAATTTCTTGACTCAAGCCACTTCACCCCGGCTCAAAGCCAACAGAGGTATCCTATTCCCTGGAACATGCTTTTCAAGAAAGAAAAAACAAAACAAACTCGTCTCTACACCATTCTCCAAACACCTTACCATCTCTGTCTTTGCAATCCCTCTCGACCAATCACTCCGCCTCCTACTGCCCCGAAGTGTCCCTGCCCTTGCTACTCCCCTCCAGGGCTCTAACAGCTGATACCTTCAAAGGCTACATCTTTTCTTTAACTGCCCAAGCCCAAACAGAATTCTCCAAAGAAATCAGTTCAAAATAAATACTTACCAACTTATCCAGGAAAGTGACCATGTCCTAAGAAAGAAAATATAAAAAAATCAGAAATTGCATCCACCCACCTCAGCTACTTCAAGATTAGAATTACTGCATCTGCCTTTGTCATGGGCTGAATTATGTCTCCCCAAAATTCCTGTGTTGAAGCCCTAACCCCTCAATACCTCAGAATGTGACTGTATTTGGAGATAGGGTCATTAAAGAGGTGATTAAGTTAAAATGAGGTCATGAGCGTGGGTCCTAATCTAACCTGATTGGTGTCCTTATAAGAACAGAAGATTTACACACAGATACGATATGTACAGAGGAAAGACCATGTGAAGAAACAAGCAGAAGACGGTCGTCTACAAGCCTCAGATGAAACCGTGCTGACACCCTGATCTTTGACTTCTAGCCTCCAGAATGGTGAGAGATAATCTCTGTTGTTTAAGCCACTTAGTCTATGGTACTATGTTATGGCAGCCCGAGCAGACTAACACAATGTTCCATCATTTCATGAGCTTTTGGTTTACCTTCCTTCCCTTCCCAGCATCCTCTCAGTAACCAAGCAGACCCCAAACATGCAGAGTGATTATTCAGGGTATGACGGTACACATTCCTAACTAGGCCGTATTCACTGTAAGACAGAAATCATGGCTTCTTTCCTGGAGGAGAAGGGGGAAGAAAACTGTTCTGGTGAGGTCTGCCTGCTTGCCTTGTCCCAGGATGGTAAGTTCCTGCCCCTCCTCCCCCAACACAGATGTAGACACCTGGCTGCACCAGCCAGCAACCATGGAGTCTGAAAAGGTGTCTGAAATGTGTGAGAAGAAACTGCAAATGCTGTCACATTCTGAGTGAATGGGGCTGGAGATGAAGGGTCATCCAGAATTTGGGCATGTGCCAAATGCGCAAGTAGGGTAACCTTGCTGGGGATGGGGTGGAGGGGACAACAGAGCAGACGTGGGAGGGAATGAATCAGAGGCCTGACAGGCCATTGAGACCCTGCAGAAAGCCACACTGGCTTTCCTGTTTCCCAGCCTCATTCCTTCTAAAAGACTCCCGTCTAACTTGTCAACATCACACCCCATTTACCTGAGCCAACGTGAGGGGCCTCTGCTGGTTATAATAAAAAAGTCTGAAGAGCTGCATGTAAGGAGCCCTTGCTGGGCAACAGGTGCTGGGCAATGCCCCTCACATCCATTACTTCTTGTCCCCTCACAGGGAGCTGCAGGGAGGGCCTGCCATCTCCTCTTGACAGATGAGGAAACAGAGGCTCAGACTGGTTAACTGACGCAGCCAAGACCACACAGCTAGTAGGGGCAGAACTGGGACTGATTCTAGGTCTATCTAATCTCAAATATTCAAAATCAAAACATTCAAAGCCATCCTTTTTTACTATGGAGACCAACAGCTTTATGTTAAATAGTTTGTAGTCCCGTGAATTCTCCCCTCTTTCTACCCATTAAGAAGTAATGCCAGCTTGTTTTTGATTCTCCAGATAAATACCCTCATTGCGGGCTACAGAGACTGCACTGGCAAGAGTCTGGATATTTAGAAAATACATGCGATTATATTTCTGTCATCTACTGTTCTAGCTGCTTCCAAAATGAAAGATGATTTTTTTCCTCCTCTGGGCTGGGCTTGTTTTTTGGTTCTTCTAGATTAAGCAAGGAGATGGAAGTTTCAGGACAACAGAGACAGGGATAAGACAAAGGGCTTTCCCACAGCCCTTGTATTCTCTGTTCCAAGAGCGTTAAAAAGTGTTCAGATATTCCCCACCCTGGTCTCAGTCCTCCGCTGGGGGAACCTCCCAGTGTGGAAAGGGGAAGACACGGAGTTCTGTCTACAACCAGGAACTGCTTCAAAGGGAAAGGGTGTTAAAGGTGTTCTGATTCCTTTGGCTACCCCACCCCATGCCTGCCTTGAAAAGGCAGGGCCACAATGACAGTCTCACTTGGGAGGGGAACAGTGGGCAAGCCCCTCACCGCACCCCAAGAGAACGTGCAAAGGAAAGCATGATGACAGGTTCCATCAGTTAAAATATGCACAATTTATTTTTTTTAAGATGGAGGCACATAGTATTGGTGTAATTACTTCATTTGCTTGTTATTTTCATCTTCCTCCCAAGGAGAGGGGAGCAATTATTGGATGGTTTCATGGGGTCTTTTTTTCATGAGGTCTGTTATGGACTGAATGCTTATGTTCCCTCAAAATTCATATGTTGAAGCCCTAATCCCCAGTGTGACTGTATTTGAGGATAGGGCCTTTACGGAAGTAATTAAGGTTAAATGAGATCATAAGAGTGGGACCCTGATCCTATAGGATTAATATTCTTATAAGAAGAGACACCAGAGCTCTCTCTCTTTCCACTACGTGAGCACACAGCGAGAAGACAGTGGTCTGCAAGCTACAAGGAGAGCTCTCACCAGAACCTGACCATGCTGGCACCCTGATCTTAGACTTTCAGCTTCCAGAACTGAGAAAATATATTTCTGTTGTTTAAGCCACCTGCCTGTGGTATTTTGTTATGGCAGCCGAGCTGACTAACATAAGCACTAATGAGGAATTTAGCTGAAGGTTTCCCAGAAACCCCATAACATGCTTACCAAAGTGGGCAGCATGCACATGAGCACCTAAGAACCAACAGACTGTGCCATATAAGAGAGAGTCCTGGAGGCTCCGAGTCTCTAAGGGCTGTGGGGTGCAGAATTATGTCCAGCTACAGTGACTGCAAGACCTGAGTCCTGTCAGTAAGAGAAGCAATTAAGGAGGAATGTGGGAAATGAAATAACCGCAGGAACGCCTTTTGCCTTCTCCTTCTAGGGCACCTGACTGATGTTACTGTTCAAAACCACCCTCCAGCGCTAAAGTTTTATTCATTGTGTCTCTCCACTTTCTTCTTTCTTTTTTATTCCTTTATCTCTCGGGTTCTCAAACTGGCTCCTCAGACTTGCCTGACCACCTACTGCTGTTTGGTGAGCCCTCATCTCTGCTGTGGAAGCAACTTAAAAGCATGGAGTTCTGCTTTTCAGTAACTTCCAGATGCGCTTATAGGCCAAAGTGGATTCAAAGTCAATAATTCCAGGGCAGCCAGAATCTTGTAAAGCTCCTGGGGCCATTTCATTTCTAACAAGAAATAGCCTCATTCTCACAGCTCCTGAAAGATCCCTGGTTCTGGGGCAATTGTTTCCAGAAAGAAGGGCCTGGATCCACAGACATTCTCAGGGGCCTACCCACGTAACTATCTATTGGAAAACCCACCAAGTGAGCTTTGGCGTACGCCCAGGCAAGAGGAGTGGAATTACACCTGGGCACATCACAGTCTCCTCATCCTGCCGGTAAGAAGCACCTGCAATTCCATTCCTTCCCTCCCAAACACCTCCATCACCACACACAACCCGATAAGCTCCACACTTACAACATCTATCCTCCCGATTAAAACTCACTCAGAGCCTACTATGGGCCAGACTTTGTTTAAGTGCTGGGGATACAGCAATGATCAGGGAAAGCCAAGTTCCCTGATTTCAGGGAACTTGAATTTAAAAAGAGAGAGGGAGAAGACAGTAATATCTCCCACTCTTTTCCTCAAACTGTAGTGGTTCCTCCGTCTACTCAGACATCTCCAAGGGTCTGATGGAAACCATGGGTGCTCTACCAGGAAAATGCACATGGGCACCTCTGCTTCAAATTCTGCCTCCATCACCAGGGGCTCTTGGATTCCTGAGGGTCTGTACACCACACACGAAACATCCTTGCTTGACTGCCTACAGCCACTTCTTTCCACTTTCCAGTTAACCACAGTGTGGCTGGAAACTAGTTCAGCTCTATTTCCACATCCCACAAACTGAGAAGCACGCTCAGGTCTGAAGGAGCCTTGGAGAGCACGGAGCCCATGCATTTACTGTATTTTACCCCTGACAGCATGACCTGGAAAGGTTAAATGACTCACCCAAGGCCACACACAATGAAAGGGACAACTGGGTGTAGACAAGCCTCCCTGTGTTAACGACTTTAGAAGACAGCATCATCGCTGTGTTGCATTCCAACATTCCTAACTGGGAATCCTCAGACTACACACACACAGAGAATAGGGTTCTGGTCCCTTCAAGTTACCCATTCTAAAACAAATAACAGTCGTTTGATGAAGTGGCACACAAATTTCGGGAGTTGTGGTTGAGAAAAAGGATTTTCAATACATTTGGGGGGACGTCATTGAGAAAAGAAGTTTTTTGCGGGCACTTAAGCGTAAGCAGTATTAAGGATCTTCATTCAGTTTTCTGTATACCTACATTTAAAGATAATACAGGCTGGGGAGACCTTGGCAGGATTTGGGGGGAGATAAGAGCAAGATCAGAAGTGGCAGAGTGGAGGAGGCAAAGCCTGGGAGACTGAGGAAGGCAGAACAAGCCCAGCTGGGGACTCAGCTTTCACCCACGTTCTCCTTATGAGATGCCAGACCCTGCCTGTGGAGCTGGGCAGGGGGCGCTCCAGACAGCGTGACTCCAAGATGGAGGCTTTTTGTAATTTTAGTGTAATCAGCGGCTTTGCCAATCTCCTGGCCACCCAGGAGGCAGTTTCTTCCCCTCGCCCCCCTCCACAGCCTGTGCTTTTGCTCCAGGGCTGATGGAGGTCTGAGCCACAGTCTCTTCACCTAAGCCTCTGCCTTCCCCTGCCAGCTCTGAGATGAGAGGCCCCCTCCCCGACGATGGTGGTCATGACTGTCTTAGAATAAGAATGCCGTTACAGTCACCAGTCCACACACGAACTCCCTAGGTCTGGCCACCAACAGCTTTACAAAATTAAAGTGATTTTTAAAATTCCCGGGATGGACAGGCAATATGGTGGAGGAGCTAAGAGGAGGGACACGGGAGCTATTGCAGGGTTCAAAGCTGGCTCTACTAGCTGTTGACCTCAGGCAATAATTTACTTCCCTGTAACTCAGTTTCCTCTTCTGTCAAATACTTAGAGTAGCACTTGACATACTGTCATTTTGAAAAATCATCTCAACTTTCAGTAAGAATTTATACCCAAATGCTGTGAAATGCTGCTTTCCTCAGATTTAAATGGACACCCGCACTTCTGGCTTGTATCACTGAAAACACCGGGATGGAATAGAGGTTACAGGTGTTACCAAAGAGCCTTCTTACCTTACATATCACTTCCATGGAATACTCTTCTATTTCTGTGATTAAAAATAAAATAAATATATTTAATTCACATGATTAAAAATATACCAACAAACTAAAAGGGCCCTTTTGCCCCCCAAAAAATCTTATTAAATTCTTAGATTGATGTAGTCCACTTGTTTCTTTTTGTTTTTGTTGCCTGTGCTTTTGGCGTCAGATCCATGAAATCATTGCCAAGATCAATGTCATGAAGCTTTTCCCCTATGTTTTCTTCTAGGAGTTTTAGTTTCAGGTCTTACATTTAAGTCTTTAATCCAATTTGAGTTGCTTGTTGTGTATGGTGTAATATAAGGGTCCAATTTCACTCTTTTGCATGTGAACAGCCAGTTTTCCCAACACTATTTGTTGAAGAAACTATCTTTTCCCTATTGTATGCTCTTGGCACCCTTGTCGAATATCAGTTAACCATATATGTGTGGATTTATTTCTGGGCTCTTGATTCTATTCCATGATCTATATGTCTGTCTTTATGCCAGTGCCATGCTGTTTTGATTTCTGTAGCTTTGTAATGTGTTTTGAAATCAGGAAGTGTGAGTCCTCCAGTTTTGTTCTTTCTCAAGATTGATTTGATTATTTGTGGTCTTTTGTGGATCCATATGAATTGTAAAATTGTTTTTCCTATTTCTGTAAAAAATGCCTTTGGGATTTGGATAGGGATTGTATTGAATCTGTAGATCGCTTTGGGTAGTATGGACATTTTAACAATAATAGCAATTCGAGAAAGAGAAAAGAAAAAAAATAAGAGAGAAAACAGAAGAAAAAATTATCAAATAAATAATTCCAGAAAATTTCCAAGAACTGAAAGATAAATATACTCAGCAAAGTAGATAAAAAAAAAAAAAAACCATATTATAGCACAGTATCATAAAATTTTAAAACACAACAGATAAAGACAAGATCCTAAAAATGTCAAGGGTAAGGAAAAAAACCCAAACAAATGGTCACATAGAAAGACTTGTGGATCAGAATAGTGTGGGACTTCTCAACAGCAACAAGGGAAGCCAGAAAATAGTGGGACAAAGGCTTCATAATTTTAAGGGGAAATTAATTGTTACCTAAAATCTATTGCCAAAGGATATGAAATTTATACACAAATGACCTGAAATGTATGTGTATGTATTCCAAATCACTATGTTTGGCTTTATAATTCATGTTATGTATAATCTTTCAACTATAGTTAACATGTAAGTTACGTTTTCTAAAAAAAAAAAAAAAGTTGTACTTAGGGTATGACTATAAGTCCCAGTTTGTCCAGGACAGTTTCAGTTTATGTGTGTTCCTATTAATAGTGTCTCTCTCACTTTTAATAGTGTTCTAGTTTGAATTATAAATTGTTTCACTAAGTTACGCCTAGGAGATTCAGGGAAGATCGCATTATAGATGAATAAAAATAAACATTTTAATAATAAATTTACAAAAATCCTCTTAGATGCCTTTCCTGGAGGTTTAGCCACTGAAACCCATCCTTAGATAGACTCCTACTGGGATCCATAGATGTTGGGTTAAGAATCTGGCCATCAAACTACCATATGATCCAGCAATTCCATGTCTGGATACATAGCCCAAAGAATTGAAAGGAAGGACTCAAACAAACATTGGTACACCCATGTTCACAGCAGCATTACTCACAATATCCAAAAGGTGGAGGCAACCTAAGTGCCCATCAATGGATGAATGGATAAACAACATGGTATATACATATAACGGAGTGTTATTCAGCCCTAAAAAGGAAAGGAATTCTGACACATGTTACAACATGCAAGAATCTTGAAGACATTGTGCTGAGTGAAATAAGCCAGTCACAAAAGGACAAATACTGTATGATACACTTACATGAGGTATTTTGAGTAGTCACAAATTCATAGAGAAAGAAAGTAGAATGGTGGTTGCCAGGGACTGAGGAAAGGAGGGAGAATGGAGAGCTGTTGTTTAATGGGTAGAGGGTTTCAGTTTGGGAAGATTAAAAGTTCTGGAGATGGATGGTATATCCTACATCCTACATGCCCACGGACCAGCAGGAGACTCCCTTAGGGCACAGGCCATTGGGTCTCTTGTATTCATTCAGAGTATGGAGAACGGAGACATCTGGGGCCCAAAGTACATAAACACAGGACACTGCAGGAGAGGAAAAGGGTGAAGCCAGACCCCCTTGAAGGGCTGCCTGCTCTGACCTGGGACCAGGGGAAGAAAGCACAGTTGGAGAGCTCAGACGGTCAGAAGGCATGACCAACACAGGACAGCTATGAGACAGCTAACCTACCAGGAGGAGTGGACGAGTCTCCATAGCCTTTCATGTCCACAGCTAGAACCCGGAAACCTGCCTGGGCCAGAGCAGGGATCTGGAAAGCAAACGATTCAGGCACAGTCCAGTGTGGTCTTATCGGTCTTTTGCTAACACACCCTGTTTGCTTCTGCTATCCCTGTTCTTGTAAATGGCTCAGCTCAAATTGCCACATGGCACCAGCTCATGTCCTTGACAGGGGGCTGGAACAGGCAAACCTGGATAGGGCTTCCGAGCCCAGCGGTGGGGTTTGTGCACTGTACTTACTGCCACATCCAAGAGAGCACCTTTCCTAGTAAAGACCTTGCAGATTTCTACATTCATTAAAGATTTCCCAGCAGGTAGTGTAGAGTGTCTTGAAGAAGTCTGACTTTTTCTAATCTGCAAAGGCGGCGTATGGGCTAGCACAACTCTGAGGTCTGGAGGGATCTCCGGCCCCAACATTTCTGAGGTATTGTGGTCATACTTTGGAGACAATGCTCCTCTGTAAGGTTTGAGCTTCTTAATGACACTCCAGGCTGGGCCACACCATCTAGACTTTCCCCTCCCCTCCCCCTGACTGGGGCACACCTTCTCCCAGTTTCCCTTACCTGGTACCTCCAAGAGAACCAGCTCTCAGGAAATCCATGGCAAAGGCACACGGCGGGGCCAGAGCCCAGCTCCACGAAATGCAGATGGACCCCAGGCTGTAGAAGAGAGAGTGAGCGGGAAGTGACCACGCACCAGGCTGGGCAGAACCAGGCACCTCTTCTGCAGACGGCCCGGGGCCATTTCAGTACATTGCCAGATCTCACCTGACCCAGCTGTCTCAGCTAGAGGCCCCAGTGCTCCAAGAAGATGTCTGAGAAGAGACAACTGGCCAAACTGTGCAATTAGAACAGGCGGCTTTCATTGTGACATAAGAAGCCTAAAGAGGCCGGCCCCATGGCTTAGCGGTTAAGTGTGCGCGCTCCGCTGCTGGTGGCCCGGGTTCGGATCCCAGGCGCGCACCGACGCGCCGCTTCTCCGGCCATGCTGAGGCCGTGTCCCACATACAGCAACTAGAAGGATGTGCAGCTATGACATACAACTATGTACTGGGGCTTTGGGGGGAAAAATAAATAAATAAAATCTTTAAAAAAAAAAAGAAGCCTGAAGAGAAGATTATGATATTGGAAAGAACCCAGAAGAGAACAACTTTGCCTTCCTCCCTAAAAGACTCTCATACTGTCAGAGTTTCTGTGCTGTTTGACATGTTTTCAATATTTTAAACTGGGGGCTGATTTTGTGCAGATCATAAGATTCATGTTAATGTGCAGAATACCATGATTATTTCTTTAAAAGCTGTTTAGCTCTTGACTATGAATTTTTTTTCAAGCTTTGCTACACTTCTAGTCCTTTCTGGGCTACATGGGTGTGGCAGAGACTGCTAGGATTCAATATCTGTGTTCTTCTCTTCTCCCTGGCACACGGTGGCATTTTCCAGACCTCCCCTCACTACCCTGCAGTGGGTGTGGCCATGTGACTGAGCTCTGGCCTACGGCATATGAGCGGAAGAAATGTGTGCTGCATCTGGGGCCCATAGAAACCTCCCACACTTGGTCCGCCCTCTTTTCCTGTCTGCATCTGGATGGACTGGGCCCTGAGAAGGGTGGAGCCAGCAAAGAGAAGGACCTGGGTGCTTGAATGTGTGTGGAGAGAGCCCGCTTCTACCCCACACTGGACTGTGCTGCACGTAAGACAAACTCGGTGTTAAGCCACCGACAGTTGGGATTGTTTGTTACAGCACTGAGCCTACCCTGAGGGGTTGGGGGTGGGGGCCCCTAAGCAAATGAACTAAAGCACCATACAGTGAAAGTGCCCTATTTTTCCCCAAAGTACCTATCTTCAACTTTCCAATGGAAATGAATAAGAAAAATAAGGGTCACATTATAGAAATTCACTTGGGACAATTCTATTCAGCAGCGTCTCACACTACTCCAAGCTGGGTTTCCAGACTAGAAGCTTCATTCACGATTCCCAATGAGCTATTTTGCTCAAGAAAACATTAGGCTGACATTTCACAAAGGCTTTCATGGACTACGATCTTTTTATCAGCATATGTTCCCTAGTCTTCCCTTTAGTACTTGGCAAAGGGAGGGAATTTAACTTTAAATTCTATACTCCTTTACAGTGAAAAATGTCATAGTGCTGACACCCAATCCAACGAACCTAACCCGCCTCTGTCCCGAATGGATCCCAACCAAAAGGCTCACTCTCGCTGCTTCATATTTGACTCAGTGGAGTAGCTCAGCAAACACATGTACTTTCCCATCCTTTAAATGATATACTAATAAAATTGCCATAAAGCCAAAAAATGGGAAAAGACCTTTTACCAACCCAGTTTGAGTTGCACTGGCATTCAGTGGTGACCGATGGACCAGCACCCTGAGCCTGGGCTCAGCTGGGGCTCCCCAGAGGTCGCTGCCTCAGTTCTTTAATTTGGGGTAGGGGCAGATGGGGTAAAGCAGCTCTGATGGCCCTCCTTCAAGGTCAAATGAAGAATCTACTGAAACTGGCTGGATACGCAAACATCAAGAGGACTACGTGAATAACGCTGTGCAGGGGGTTGAAGACACAAAGTTACACCCCAGACCCGAGTCCCAGGCAGAGAGCCCCTCCCTCCTCATCAACGCCAGAGGAGAGGTCTGAAGGGACCTTAGGAAACGGCACCCCCGTCAGGAGCATGCAAGGTCATAGCAGGGCTGCACTGATGCTGGCCATTGGCTTTCAGCACCAGGAAAGCCCTTTCTTGCTATCCAAACCCCACTCATCCTTTGATGCCCAATTCACCATGTCTGCTGGGCCTTACTGCCGGCATCTATGGTTGCTGCCTCCACCCTCACAGAGCCCATTCGGAGGGCTCAGGGCTCCGCTATTCTGCATGGACCTCATCCTGCGATGTGGCCGCAAGGGCTGCGAATGAAGGTTTATCTCAGCGTAAAGTAAAATCCCTGAGGTCATGGAAGACGCTCTATTCTCGGTATTTCTCTCCGTGCCCATCAAATAGCAAACGCTCAGAAATATCTGTAGGAGTATCCTCCAGGGCAGCAGGCCTTCCCCACAGTCTCCAGACCTGCACAGCTCAGGCTGCCAGCTGCTACTGTTTGTGGAGCACGGAGGTGTCAGATACTATGCCTTGTGGTCTACAGGCAGTATTTCAATTAATCCACATGAGAATATCGAGGGGAGTATTATCATCACCTCTTTATAAAGCTGGGTACATGGAGAGTCAGAGTGATAAGAAATGTACCTGAATTTGCAAACTTAGTAATTGCCAAAGCCCAGACTCAGACTATTTCACCTGGCTCCAAAGCGACCGTCGGGCCTCGTTCTGCTTGTGAGCTGACCTGTAGCTTTAGGTCCCTTCCCACTGAAATGGGGCCAAGAACAAATGAAGAAAGATCCTGAAGCAAATCTGTGAAGACGTTCTAAAGCCCTACTCCGTATCCCGGCCGGGTCAGGAGTCGGGGCCCCTCTGCACGTGGCCTTGCCACAGCCCTGACCACTGGGCATTTTAATGACCGCTCCCCTCTCTTTATCCTTGCCATGGTTCCTTGAGGACAAGTCTGTCTTGGTCCTCACTGCCTCCCTCGTACCTGGCCCACACCTGACATAAAACAAGTGCTCTATAGATACGCGTTGGATGAGAAAATGTTTTCGCCCCAACACAGGCCAGACACACACAACTTTAGCACCTGGGCGACCCAAGGCCCCATGTGGCCTGCTGTTTTGTTGAAGTCTGACACAGTGCTTTGCGCGTCCTGAGGCACGATCCACGTCTTCTATTGATTTTTGGGGAAAGATATTTGTGGGAAATACTATTTCCCTATAAATGGTGGATGTACAACTACCCTTGATATTTAACAAATGTCTCTCCAAGTCATGTAGGTGACCTGGCTGATAGCACTCAGCTGCCCAGAGAGCGAGCTTCCTTACCTTTATGGGCACGTACCCGTGGCTCACGTCGTTTGGATTGCATGGGGTCGGCAGAGGGGCTGCAGTTTTGAGAAGCTGAAAGTGAGAGAGGTACAGTGAGAGAGGTGGCTGCAGCTTCCTTCCACGAGAAGTTCTCAGAGGGAGTTTACAAAACACCAGAGTGCTGGCACCAGAAGACAGCTCACGAGTCACCTCTGCCATGGCCTCCTGAGTCCCATCAGGGACTGACTAACCTATCTCCCTCTCCTCTCGGGCACACAGCTAGACTTCATCTCCTTGCCTTCCTTTCTGAGTTCTGGCCAACAGAATGCAGACAGAAGAGTGTGGCCTCTCTGCCTGGCCTCTTAAAATCTCCATGCGATTCTCTACATTCTCTTTTTTTCCATCTTCCAGCTGAGTGTCTGGTGTGACCTCAGAAACCACAGGTGGAAGACAGTGGGTCCTCTGTCAACTTGGGTCCTTGAATGGCTGCGTGAAGCAAAGCTCCTGGCCACCACTGAGTGAACTTTACATAAGCAAGAAATAAATACCACTTGCTCTAAAACACTGAGATTTTGGACTTCAGTTAATGTAATTCTTCTCTACAGCAGTTCCTCAAGTGGTCACTCAGGCTCAAATTGGATACAGCCAGGAACACAAAGTTCACAAAGTGGCCATTCCATCATCGTAGGGCTCTTTTGAAGGGTTTCTCCTTCAAGCTGGCCAAAATCAAACTCTCTGTGCCTTTGTATTCGTTCGCAGAGCTGCCATAACCAAGCCCCACAGGCTGGGCGGCTTCAACAACAGACACTTATTCTCTCACAGTTCTGGAGGCTGGAAGTCTGAGATCAAGGGTTGGGTTCTCCTGAGGCCTCTCTCCTTAGCTTGCAGATGACTGTCTTCTCCCTGTGTCCGCACAAGGTCTTCTCTCTGTGTGTGTCTGTGTCCTAATCTTCTCTGCTTATAGGGATACTAGTCACATCAGATTAGGGTGCACCCTAATGACCTCGTTTTACCTTAATTACCTCTTTAAAGACCCTATCTCCAAATACATTCACATCCTTAGGTCTTAGGGGTTAGGGCTTCAACATATGAATTTGAGGGGAGGACACAATTCAGCTGATAATAGCCTTCTGCCTGCAGGCCCCAGTTCTGTCCTCTGGAGTCCTGGAGGGTCAGATAACCTGTCTTTGTATGACATCCAGGTAAATAGGAAATTCCTAAACGTAATATCCTTAGGAGGCTTCTGTAACTTTTTGGTGTCGGTTTCCTTGAGACAGAAGTGACCAAGGACAGGATGCTGAGCAGACGTAAGTGAATGGATTCACGAGGAGAGACATACTAGTGACTCCTACCACCAGATTTCTCATCTTTAGTCCCAAAGGTGTGACCTAAGGAAGCAGTAGCTCTCCTCAGCTACCAGTTTCCTGACCTCTAAAATGGGGGAAATAAACTATGAAATTCACCTCCCTTGTACACATGGGAGAGTCTGCCTAGGTGTCCTCAGAGAGAAAAACAGAAGGTGAGCCCCCACCTCTGTGGCATCTGGAGAGGACCCAGGGTGTGGCGGTAGAGATGGGCAGCTTGGTGCCCTCTGATGGCAATGAGCCCGAGACAGCTTGTCTGGCCAGAGACAGCTAAGATACTGACCAAGGGCTAGTGTCCCTCAGGGCCCTTCTTCGGCTATGTCCCTGGCTTCCTATGTCACACACCAGGGGATGTTCCACCGCTTGGAGGGTGGGGCTGTCTACTCGAATGGTTGTCCCATGTGTCTGCACAATTTACAAAGCCAGTGCATGACTGAGTCCCACAGCCTTCCTGAGAGATAAGAGGCACTCCTCCTCTGGTTAAAAAGGAGTGACTTTCATTTCTCCTTATACCTTCCCCACACCCCTGAGAAGAAAATAGGTGGGACATGGCTTACTTTCCCAATTTTATAGGACGGGTGTCTGTGGCTCAGATGCGACAGGGGGACAAACCTAGTAAATGGAACAAGCAGGTGGATGCTCCAATTCCAAGTCTAGGGGGCTTTCTTCTCTGCTGCATGAGACTTCCAGGCTTGCAGAAGGACAAATCAAGCTTGGGCAAGATGCTTTAAGGTTGTGAAGTCATTAGACACACATTTTTATTTATTTGTTAAAGATGAAAAGTCAATTATTCCTGTTAAGGGTGCTAAATTCATCTACTGAAGTCCTAACCCCCAGGACCTCAGAATGTGACTGTATTTGGCGATAAGGTCTTTAAAGAGGTAATTAAGGTTAAATGAGGTCATTGGAGTAGGCCCACTGGAGTCAGAATCCAATCTGACTGGTGTCCTTATAAGCAGAGGAGATTAGGACACACACAGAGGGAAGACCATGTGAGGACACAGCAAGAAAATGGCCATCTACAAGCCAAGGAGAGAGGTCTCAGGAGAAACCAACCCTGCCGACACCTTGATCTCAGACTTCCGGCCTCCTAGCAAGACTGTTCTCTTAGCCACCTAGTCTGTGCAACTTTATGGAAGACCTAGGAAACTAAAAACCAATACAGTCCCCTTTGAGAAAATGGTTGTGATGCCTTTGACGTCCAGCTAGCTCAGTAAAGTGTATGGACCCCCGCCCCGCTCCTCTCCCCTTATGCTGACACAAGCAAGGCATTGCATTACTGAAAAACGCTGGCATAACTGTCACTGCTGGACTCAATGGCATCAGTGATCTTAGGTAAGCTCAAAAGAACAAAAGGGGAGTCAGCTCTGGCAGAGCAGGCTAGTCCCCAAGCAGCCCCCATGGGTGTCATTCAGGACGTCCCATTCTCCTATGTGAGGGACAGGTTTTACCTAAGAGCTTTCCCTCTGACTGGCAAGAGGGTGTGAACCAGGTGGAGCTAAACAACCACACCTGGGTGCCAGCAGCACGCCCAGGCGGACAAGGTGAGGACTGGGCTCCCTACTCCCGCCAGGGCAGACCTAGCAGCTAAATTCTCAATATTTAGTCTCAAAAGTCAAGTCAGGTGGCTTTGAAAGCTCCACTCTTGTCTTGGTTCCCCCAACTCTGATTAGTATAGATTCTTGCTCTCAGAGCACTGTTTCCCTGTTTGCTGACTGCAGAGAAAGAAACAAGAAGTTCTTCAAGGGCATTATGCAGATCACACACAGGGAATGGATTCCCACCCAAGAGGTCCACGCCCGGGAACCACGCCAGGAGCAATGAACTCCCCAAACACCGGGTTCTCCTCTCCCTTGTTTTGTCTCCTGTGTACCTAAACACAGATGGGGGACGGGAAATCCACTCAGCACAGACGTACAGTTACCTGCATCCCGGTTACTTTCTCCAGCTCTCTCAGGGCTGTGTCAGTGTCATGGACGAGGATGGTGACCATTCCCAAGTCACAGGCTGGCTTCAGATAAGCCTCAAGGTCATCCAAGAAAACCACCTTAATCCAAATAGTGTGGACACTAGCATCACTTTGACCAAAGCAAACTTACACATGAGGGACAACACCAGAAAGAAACACATTTAAATGTGAACAGGGGTCATTTTATGATGATGAGATGAAGAATTATTTTTCTCTCCGGTAACTACTCTTAAAATTAAAAACATTTCATTGCATAAGCACACACATAAACACACAGATAGATGTACATGTTCCCACATACACCTATTGGTTTCAGTCTGAATTCTGAAACTGTAAGAAGATTAAGGAAGGATATAAACTTATCAGAATGACATTAAAATTCTTCTAGGAAAACTAACATGTATGAATAGACAAAAAAATGTCTGGAAAAGAAGTGTAAGAAGGGCAGATAATACATTATGAAGCTACAAAAGGTAAAAAAAAAAAAAAAAAGGTCTAGTACTAGAAAAGAAATAGACGTATCAATGAAATAGAGGAGAATCAAGGAATAGACCCCAAAACAAACGACAATTTAGTTTCTAATAAAAGTGATGTGTCCAATTGGTGAGGAAAAAGATTATTTAAAAGATTATTTAATTATTTTAACTGTTCAGGGAAAAAAGTAGATCCTTCCTTCATATCTTACCCCAAAATAAATTCTGAATGGATCAAAGATTTAAATTTTAAAAGAAATAAAGAAAAAAAAAAGATCCTTAAAGTTGTGGAAGAAAGCTTAGGTGCCTTTATTTATAATCTTGGATTGAGGCAGGCCTGGACTTCTAAGCAGCTCATCCGACCTGAAAGCCATAAACGCAAAGACATTTATTTATATGCTAACTAAGATTCAGAGTGCTGTTCTAATGCTTAACCCAGGGGTTGAGAAGAGCAGAGCAAAGTGTAAGAGGAGCAACGAAGGGCTCGGGGATTGAGCCTGCTAAGGATTCCCAACGACACAGTTCAGGGTTCCATCCGACCAGCTTGTGGGTGATGTGGGGCCAACAAGAACGGGTCAGAAACATCAGGGAAAGGAATTTAATCTTGGTCCAACTGCCTTTTGGAAGAGTAGAGAAGGAGAACAGTGAGAATAATCTAGAGATAGTATGAAGACAGAATTTGGGGGCAAAGGGGTGGCAGGAAGTAGATTGTTGCCACACTCCTGCTCACCCTTTGGTGAGGTGACCCTGGCTAGCCTTGTGGTCCTTGGGAAGTCTCCCAGGGTCTACGTTTCTTTATAGGCAAACTGAGGCAGCTGGTCTAGCAGCTTTCAACAATATCTGTTTTGACCAAGGTTCTGTAAGAGCCACAGAGAAGGGCCAGATGCCCACCTCCGGTAGAACTTTCTAGACTGAAGGGATGGGCAAATGTCCTTTAGAAGTTCTAGTCTGGGAGAAGTGGAACCTGCCACTGGACCTAGAACTGTCTTTCCAGGGCTCAGATGTCCCCCACCTGTTCGTTCCTCCTCAATTTTTCTTGATTGCAATATCTCTAGAATTTTCTTCTCCAATGAAAGGAAGTGTCTACGTACCTCATTGGGGCTGGCCTTCAAGGTGTCCAGCACGTACTTGTAGATCTGAGGCTCAGGCTTGGCCATTCCAATCCTACATGACTCTATCAGGAAGTCAAAGTGTGGCCTCAGCTCACACAACAGCTGGGCCATGCTGCCTCTCTGGGGGCTGTCGTCCAGCCAGTTGTTGGTGAGGAGACATGTTGTAAATCCTGAGCAAGAAGTCACGAGTGAATGGACCAGCTACAGAACTTTGCTCTGAGAAGCTCCGGGTGCCCCACGTGGAGCCTCATCTTTGAGGCCAAGTGGGGTTCAGCTCACTTACATCAATCTCCTAAAGCCCAGCATTTAAACTAAGTTGGAAAAGAATCATCTTAACCCATAAGGACTTCCTGACACAGAGAAATGAGAGTGAGCTAACTGTGTACATTAAGGGCTTCCAGAAGCCTGGATGGACACACTACTTCCCTTAATTCCTTGCAATTGTAGAGCAAAAGGTTGTGACATTCGTCAGCTCATTTAATCAAAGTGTTTTACATTCATCAGCCCATTTGATCCTCTCCACCTTTAGGGTAGGCAGGGCAGATCTCACTATCTCACTTTTACAGATGAGCAAACAGAAGCTCAGACAAATTACGAGCTGCCCAGAGCCACACAGTGAAGGCAGAGGCAAGCCAGGCCCAGAATCCTGCCTCCGACTGCCACTCCAAAACTCTAAAACTCCTTCCAGTCCAGGTTACTGCAAACTCTGCTCAGCTGTATTTCAAAACACCTGCCTTGGCTGCCAGAGACTGCATTTCCATCTCAAAACTAGAGAAATGTAAACAGAGATAGCACTATCCCTGGCTTTTTCTGTCTAACCAGAGAGGTCAAGAACCAGGAGACACTGGAAAAGAGACATGAATGAGTCGAAGTGAGACCCTTTCCACGTAATGAGTGAGAAATACGGACATGGGATGGCTGAGCCACGACTGGGTAAGTCTACTAAGTGGGTGGAATGATGCAAATATGCCTGTGAAGAAGAGCCGGGCTCTGACATGAAATAAATGCCTATTGGATGAATATGATTTCATGTCCTAGGCCATATGACACAATCTAAATCCATGTCAGCCAGCACATAGCTGAGCCACTCTGACCCCAGAGGTTAAAAAAATGATAGTTGCTTGAAAGGACTTGTTTTTTAATCACTGTGACAAGAGGTTGGCTCATTCAGGTCATTACTAGCGCCATTGAAGGGAGAGAATTTTGCTCACAAGGAAGTCTCTGGCATAAATCGCTTTATTAAATAAAATTATTTCATTTTTCCAGCTATTCTGATAGTGTTGTTTTTTGCCATTTAATAAAACTTACTTTGGGGCTATGTTTTAAGAATGGCTTTCCATCAAGGCCCAGAAGATTTGTGATCTCAAAACACATTTAGATGTATTCTGACCTAACCTCCCAAGGGTTCGGGTGTGGTTGGGTCAGAGAATGGCCAGTAGTGGATCCTTACCCTTCTTTCTGAGAGCGAGAGCTGCTTGAAGCATGGGGTGGTTGATGTTTCTTTCTGAAATTGCCTTGGCAAAGATTTGATTTATAGAGAACTTCTCAGGGAGGTGGATTCCAGAGTTCTTAGAGCGTTTCCTGCAGTCTTCTTCAATGAATGGCACCCACTGTAAAAGCAAATTGATGAGGGACTGTCAATTGGTACAACTGCTTGGAAAAGCTTTTGACAGCATTTACTAAATCTGAACACACCCATTCTCTGTGATCCAGCAATTCCGCTCGAGGACACACACCCTATGGAAATGTCTATATATGTTCACTAAAAGACATGTACAAAAATGTTCACAGCAGCACTATTCCTAACTGCCTAAACTGGAAGCTACTCAAATGCCCTTGTTATGGGCTGAATTGTGTTCTCCCAAAATTCATGTTGAAGTTCTAACCCCCAGGACCTCAGAATGTGACTGTCCTTGGAAATACAGCCTTTAAAGACGTAATTAAGGTAAAATGAGGTCATGGGTGGGCCCTAATCTAATCTAACTGGTGTCCTTACAAGAACAGGAGATTAGGACACAGACATGTACAGAAGAAAGACTGTGAGGACGCAGGGAGAAGACAGCCATCTACAAGCCAAGGAGACAGGCCTCGGAAGAAAGAACCCTGCCAACACCCTGATCTTGGGCTTCTAGCCTCCAAAGCTGTGAGAAAATAAATTTCTGTTGTTTGAGGCACCTAGTCTATGGTATTTAGTTATGGCAGCCCTAGCAGACTAACACACCCATTAATAGCAGAATGGACTGTGGTATATTTATACACTATCACAGCAGCACTATTTATAATAGTCCCAAACTGAAAACTACCCAAATACCCATCAACAGCAGAATGATCGAGAGCCCAGAAATAAACCCACACATATGTGGTCAATTAATTTACAATAACAGAGCCAAAAATATACAATGGGGAAAGAATGGTCTCTTTATAAATGGTGTTGGGAAAACTGGACAGCCACATGCAAAAGAATGAAACTCCACCACTATCTTATACCATACACAAAAATTAACTCAAAATGGATTAAAAACTTGAATGTAAGACCTGAAACCATAAAACGCCTGGAAGCAAACACAGGTGGTAAGCTCCTTGCCATCAGTCTTGACGATGATTTTTTGAATCTGACACCAAAAGCAAAAGTAACAAAAGCAAAAATAAACAAGTGGAATTGCATCAAACTAAAAAGCTTCTGCACAGCAAAGGAAACCATCAACAAAACGAAAAGACAACCTACTGAATGCGATAAAATATTTGCAAATCATATATCTGATTAGGTGTTAATATCCAAAATATATAAAGAACTCAAACAACTGAACATAAAAAAGCAAACAATCTGATTAAAAAATGGGCAGAGGATCTGAACAGACGGTTTTCCAAAGAAGCCATACAGATGGCCAACAGGTACATGAAAAGGTGCTCAACATCACTAATCATCAGGGAAATGCAGATAAAATCCATGAGATATCATCTTAACCTGTTAGAATGGATATTATCAAAAAGACAAGAACTAATGAGTGTTGGCGACGATGTGGAGAAAAGAGAATCCTCGTGTACTGTTTGTGGGAATGTAAATGGGCACAGCCACTATGGAAAACAGTATGGAGGTTCATCAAAAAATTAGAAATAGAACTACCATAATGATTCAGCAATTCTATTTCTGGGTGTTTATCCAGGGAAAATGGAAACACTAACTTGAAAAGATCTCTGTAGCCCCATGTTCATTGCAGCATTATTTACGATAGCCAAGATATGGAAACAACCTAAATGTCCATCAATGGATGAATGGATAAAGAAAATGGGGTATATATACGCAGTAGAATATTATTCAGCCATAAAGAAGAATGAAATTTTCCCATTTGTAACAACATGGATGAACCTCAACGGCATTATGCTAAATGAAATAAGTCAGACACCGAAAGAGAAATACCGTATGATCTCTCTTATATGTGGAATCCAAATAAAAAAAAAACAAAAGCTCAAGCTCTTAGATTTACAAAATAGATTAGCGGTTGCCAGAGGTAGGGGGATGGGGGAGGTGGGGGTGGGGTGGGAGAAATGGGTGAAGGGGATGAAAAGGTAAAAAGAAAAAAAAAGGATACAAATTGCCAAAATTGATGCAAGATGAAATATAAAATGTGAACAGACTAAAACTATTAATGAAATGAGAAAAATAAAAAAAGAATTCACTTTTCCATAAAAATAATAAAAATCCTCCAGCCCCAGACTGTTACACAAGTTAAAAAAAAAGTAAAGTGGGAGAGTTATACAACTAGATTTGCATTTTAGGAGGATCATCCTAGAAACAGTGAGGGACACTGATTGGATTGGAAGAAGGGAGAATGATTAGAAGAGAATTTTCACAAGTTCCCATCATCACAAATATCCACCTACTAGCACCTGTGGCCAAGAACTCTGCCTTCCCTTCTGCTGCCATAGATGAACGGTCTACTGCTCTTACCAAAGTTCAGCCCCTCCATCTGTGCCATAGATTCCATCCCTTTCTGCTTTCAAGGCCATGGCACCAGCCAGTCTCCCCTCTTTATTCCTCCATCAGCAGTTTTCCTCCCTTCTGGATCATTGCCATGAGCATACAAGCATGCTGTTATCATAAAGAAAACCTCTTTCTTGACCTCATTCTCTCCCACTACTGTATCAAAACTTCACATGGTCTTCAAACCCCTTCCTCTCATTCTTTCTTGAACATACTCTGATCATGCCTTCACCTCCACATTTCACAGAGACTTGTCTTGTCCAGGTTACCAATGACCTCCACGTTATGTTGCTCTATCTAGTGGGCACTCACCAGTCTTCATCTCACTTGACCTATCATCTGCATTTGACACAGTTGATCACTCTCTTCATCTGAAACTTGGTAACTTCTTGGCTTTCAGGACTCCACTCTCCTGATTTTCCTCTGATCGATGGAGATTCATTCTCCAGCTCCTACTGCTGGGTCCTCCTCATCAACCTGACCTTTAACATTAGAGTACTAGGGACTCTGGCCTCTTCTACTCTCCATTAATACTCTCTTTCTCCATGATCATATTGAGTCCAACGATGCTAAAAATGCCATCTATATTCTGTGAATACATATATTTATTCAACCTTGACCTCTTCCTTGAACTCTGGCTTTGTATATCCAGCTGCCTATTCTAAATAGCATATTCCAAATACACTTTATTTGAATATCAATAAGCATTTCAAATTAAAGTATCCTAATTGAGCACCTGATTTCGTAACTCCCAGAGCAGGCATACCTATTCCAATTAACAGCAACTCATACCTCCAGTTTGCTTTGGCCAGAAACCTTTGAGTCATCCCCAACTCTTCTCTCATGCCTCACACTCAATCTATCAGGAAAACCTGTTGGATCCACCAGCAAAATATCCCCAGAATTTGACGACTTTTTACCACTTCCACCGATATTACCTTAGTGTAAGCCACCATCCTCTCTCACTTGGATTTTCCAGTAGCTTCCTTAAGTAGTCTCTCTATAATGATCCTTGCCCTCTTGATCTATTCACACAGCAGCCAGAGTGAGGTTTTAAAAACTTAAGTCAGATAATGTCACTTTGCTGCTCAAAATCTCCCAATGCCTTTCCATCTCTCACTCAGGTGAAAAAAAAAAAAGCAGAATGGATAAACAGATTGGAGTATATTCGCACAATGAAATACCATGTAGCAACGAGAATGAAACTGTCTACAACCGCACACAATAACATCTATGATTCTAACAAATATAATGTAGAGGAAAAGATGCCAGATATGAAAGAGTTCATCTGCCTGATTCCATTCACAGAAAGTACAAAATAAGCAAAATGATCTACAAGGTTAGAAGTCAGGACGGTAGTTACTCTTGGAGGGGTGGTGTCTAGAAGGGGCATGGGTAGGTTGCCTATGGTGTTCATAACGTTTTAGTTCTTGATCTGGGTGCTGGTGACATGGGTATACAGTCATGTATCTCAACGACGGGGATATGTTCTGAGAGATGTGTTGTTAGGTGAGTTCATCGTTGTGTGAACATCACAGAGCGTACTCACAGAAACCTAGACGGTATAGCCTACTACACACCTAGGTTGTATGGTACTAATCTTATGGGATCACTATTGTATGTGTGTCCGTCATTGACCGAAATGTCATTATGCAGTGCATGACTGTATGCAGTTTGTAAAAATTCATCACGCTGTACACTTTGTGTACTTTTCTGTTTCTACAGTACACATAAATGAAAAGTTAAAAAAGGACAACTTTTTAAAAGACAAATTGAACCTAAGTGGCCTTTATCATAGTATAATTAGGTTCTTCAGGCCTCTTTCTCTATGATTTGAGTTTCGTAGAAGCTACTAAAGAAGTCTGAACGGACACAGGGTTTTCACAGCAATTACTAGAAATTCACTCTATAATTCCTATGTTCACAGAAAATATATAGTACTCCCCTCTTTCCTTACCTTCCAACAATATTACTGCAGCTTTTTATTGAGTCAAGCTCCAGTAATGTTTATTCCCAACAGTATCATTACAATATTCATTCACCAGTTGCCACAATGAGTGTGTGTGTTTGTGTGTGTGTGTGAGAAAGAGAGAGAGAGAGGGAGAAACAAAGACAGACAGAGAGAGAGAGAAAGAGAGAAAGAGAGTTTTAAAGTGACTACAATTCATTACACTCCCCACACTAAGACCACACTTGCCTTCACAGAGAAGGTGGGCTTTTGCTTTCTATTATAGTGGGCTCTAAGTCATAAAAAAATTTTAAATATAGACTGTTTTATCTGTGTGCTTATAGAGTAGATTTTCAGTAGCCTTTCTTCTTCAAGGCAGTAATGGAGAATTCAAGTGCTTTTAGATCCTGATTACTTTGTTAAGAAACAAGTGAGATTGTAGTAACAATCCTAACTACTCTTTATTGAGCACTTACTATGGGCCAGGTACTGTGCTAAGCACTTTTCAAGCTTCATAACAACCTAAGAAATAGACAGTATTATCACTCTCATTTTACAGATGGCAAAGCTGAGACTTTGCGAGGTTAAGCAACTTGCTGTGGTCACACAGTCTGTAAGTGGGAGCTACGACTCAAATCCTGATCTCTGACTCCAAGGCCCACCCATTATATAGTTATTAATGAACCGACCCACTCCCCCACTGGCCTTGTCTGAAAATAGCTATTCATTTTTTTATAATTTTATTTTATTTATTTTTTCCCCCAAAGCCCCAGTAGATAGTTGTATGTCATAGCTGCACATCTTTCTAGTTGCTGTATGTGGGACTCGGCCTCAGCATGGCCGGAGAAGCGGTACGTTGGTGCGTGCCCGGGATCCAAACCTGGGCCGCCAGCAGCAGAGCGTGTGCACCCAACCACTAAGCCACAGGGCCGGCCCTGAAAATAGCTATTCTAAGGAGAACTACTATCAAAAGAACAGAAAATAACAAGAGTTGGTGAGGATGTGGAAAAACTGGAACACTTGTGCACTGTTGGTGGGAATGTAAATGGGTGCAGCCACTACGCAAAACAGTATGGTGGTTCCTCAAAAACTTAAAAATAGAACTACCATATGATCCAGCAATCCCACTTCTGGGTACATATTCGAAGGAAATGAAATCATTATCCGGAAGATATATGTGAACCCCCACGTTCATTGCAGCATTATTTACAATAGCCAAGATATGGAAACAACCTAAGTGTTCATCGATGGATGAATAGATAAACAAAATGTGGTAAATCCATAAAATGGAATATTATTCAGCCTTATAAAGAAAATCCTGTTACATGCTACAACATGGATAAGCCTTGAGGACATTATGCTATGTGAAACAAGTCAGTCACAAAACGACAAATATTGTATGATTCCACTTATATAAGGTACCTAGTGTAGCTAAAGACATAGAGACAGAAAGTTCAATAGTGGTTGCCAGGGGCTGGGGGAAAGGAGGAATGGGGTGGTGGTGTTTAACGGTTATATAGTTTCAGTTTTGCAAGATGAGAAGAGTTCTGGAGATGGATGGTGGTGATGGTTACACAATGTCAATATCCTTAACACTATTGAATTGTATATTTAAAAATGATTAAGATGGTAAATTTTATGTTATGTGTCTTTTACCACAATTTAAGATGGAAAAAAGCTACTCTGGCTGTTGTAATTCCTTGGCATAGATCTTCAAGGGCTTGGAAGTTTCCCAGTCATTAAAGTGTGTCCCTCTGGTTTGCCCAAAGAGATAAAAAACCAGTCTTAAATGTCTCTTCCTGTGTCTCTGGGCCTCCAACCCAGTCTTGTGAGTTAAGTGCTATAAGGGGTAAACAGGTGCAGCAGACCTGGCTCTGCCCTCAGAGAGCTCATGGTCAGTGCAGGAGATGGGCATGCAGGCGCAGAATGCCCTCTCAAGGGGGTCTATGAGGTATCCCCTTACCTGGGAAAATGTGATCTCTCCTCTCAGGAGGCAGGCAACAGAACCACCTGGGGCTTCTAGCTTCAAAACTTCATTCAGAAAGCCTCTGGAATACCAAAAGAAACAACATCATGAATGGTCCGATGACTTCATCCTGCTGTCATGTAGGGAACAGACATTTACATCCAAAGACAAACTGCTGTTAGAAAGGCATTCTGCCATGGATGAGGAAATGCTAAGTTCAAGTTGGGATCTTTGCCCACAAGGAGCAATCCAGCTGGGGACATGAGACCATAAACTAAAGGATAAATATGCTCGCAGGTGCAGCAACTCATGGGGGACCACCCAGCAGAGACTCAACTAGAGGGGATTCCAGCTTTGCTGCTTAAGGGACAAAATCAAGACTGGACATGCGGTCATCACTGTTTTCAGCTCATTTGCACAAGGTATTGCTCCAAAGGACTGCTTTATTAGTTCATATTCTTCCAAGGGAATTAAATATATTTTTCTGGTTTTGGTTCAGCACATATAGTTTCTATTTTATCTTAACCTCATCTAGTTTTTTAAAAAGCTTTCTCATGTTATGAGCTGAATTGTGCCCCCACTAAATTCATATGTTGATGTCCTGATCCCCAGTACTTCAGAATGTGACTGTATTTGGACATAGGGCCTTTAAAGAGGTGATTAAGTAGGAGTATGGTCATTAAGGTGGGCTGTAATAGAATACGACTGGTGTCCTGGAGAGGCAATCGGGACACAGACATGAATAGAGAGAAGACCGCGTAAAGACATAGAAGATGGCCATCTACAAGCCAAGGAAAGAGGCCTCAGAAGAAACCAACCCTGCTGACCCCTTGACCTTGGACTTCCAGCCTCTGGAACTGTTGTTGAAGCCATCCAGTCTACAGTACTTTGTTCTGGCAGCCCTAGCAAACTAACACACCTTGGTTCATATTCATACCTTATATATGGCCCCAAGGAGTAGCAGACACAGAGGGAGAAAGACCAGCTAATTATCCGCTCACTTCCCTACGTTACAAAATAAAATATCCCATTCCACTTTCTTGATAATTTTTCACCCCCAACAGTAGATCAGCTACACTCACATGGCTGGCTGGGTGACATCAAACAGATAAAGGATGGCACATATGCGGCACACACACACACAGCCCTGCTCCCCTACACTCTGGCCGATTTTGATAACCCATCACCACATCTTATTCCAGTGAGTACAGACACTGATTTACAATCCTTCTTAATACAGTGCTCCAAGCACTTAAATTACAATGGACTAGAACTGAAAAGCCAGTTACAATTACTTATCATTCCCAAGTAAGAGTGAAATAGCACACAAAACAATGAACAGCTTCAACTAGTTTTGCTTCCTTGAAACAAGTTGTTGATTAATGAAATTTGGTGCTCAATAGCAGAGACAGCACTGTGCATGTGCCAGATGGAAACCCATAGCCCAGGATGACCCTGGAACCAAGAACCTTCAGAAATGTTGCCACCAGAGTCCTTTACGAAGTGAGAAGTCCTTCGATAAGGAAAATCCAGCTTCCAGCAGCCCAAGTAGCTTAATTACCATATATGGACTGATTTGAGACTAGCCAATCAGCCTCTGCCCCTAACTCCTTAAATTTTGTCCCAAATCCTGGACCAGGGAGACAGATTTGAGAGCCTTGCCTCCTGTCTCCTTGCCAGTCAACCTCATAATAAAGCTTTTCTTTTCTCAAAAGCTGGTGCCACAGTATTGGCTTCTATACTCCTCAGGCAATGAGCCCTTGGTCGGAAAAAATTTCTGACGACCATGATCCTGTGACCGCCTGCCCGAGGCTCTGCAGCCCCCAGTGGGGTGTGGGCTCTCATTGCTGACCCGATGCTGCTGCCTAGACTACTTTGTCTAGAGACTCAGCTGACTGGATTCCTGTTTCCTGCCACGGCGCTACAGGCTCCTAGGCGCTTCTTTCACTTTTGTGAAAAGAAACGGCTTCTGGATCAAGACGTTTCTGGGCTCTGGGGGAGTAACCTTAAGAAAGTGACTGTCCCTTATCTCATCTCTCTGGTTTGATTCCCTGGAAATATAAGTTTGACTTGTATGCTGCGGAATTCTGGTGGACTAAGTCCCGAATCTTGGGCCTGGACCACCCAAGATAATTAGAAACAGCATAAAAGGTTCATTTGAGAGTTACTCCTAGTAATCTGGTTCTGAGTACTCCTGGTAGCCTGGTTCTGAGTACTCTTGGTAGTCTGGTTCTGAGTACTCCTGGTAGTCTGGTTCTGAGCACTCCTGGTAGTCTGGCTAGCATTATGATCTGTGTTATATGTAGCATTGTATTGTGTATTAATTTTGTTTGTCTAAATTGAATTGACTGTTTGCAGACTGAGTTTCTCAGGTACTGTAACAAACTCCCTTTAGAAGTTAAGTCTATGAGGGTCTTCTGACTCCAAAGAAAAGAAGCACTGCGCCCTCTGGTCCTTTAGGACGTTCACCGGTGACTGGGGATTTTATGGAGGTGTCGGAGTGTCTGCCCACGAAGTGCAACGGCCTCACAGGGACTCTTTCCTGAAGAACATACCTCACCGAACCTTCACCATTCACGGCAAAGCAGTCGGCACCGGCAGCTTGTCTGGGGCCTACTCACCTGAACTTTGTTGATGTCAAAACATGTACGGGAAACTATGGAACCCTTGGTCATTCTTGGTGGAGCTGTAAGCACCACATCATGACGCTAAAAACCACTCCTAAAAAGGCCTTGTTTGCTGCAGCCACCTTGAAAAAGCCCTCTAAAATGGGAAATATAAATAGTATATTTTCTTTTGTAATATGGCCTGGCCCCAATACTCACTGGGGCCTGAGGTGTGGTCTAAGAACAGGTCTTTGAACTATAATACCATCTTGCAATTAGACCTATTCTGTAAAAGTAAAGAAAAATGGCTATAGAAGTGCCCTTGCCCAAAATCTAGCATCTTGAGTATCTTCTCCACAAATATTAGTAGAAAAGCTTAAAACAGAATTTGGATAAAGTACAGAAACTAGACTTAGAACAATGGCAATTATGAGGAACTTTGAATTAAATAAGGTCATTTAAGAAGCACACTTAAAAGCAAGGGCCATAATTGACCTCCTTAAACCCAGGGAGGATCCTCAAAAGTTTTTATAAATGGATTACCTCCTGAGATTAGTGAATAGATAAAAAGACAAAAATAAGACGGGAGGCCACCATCTGACTGAACTCATTGTAGTCGTGGGCCCTCCGGGACCAGTTCAACTGACCCCATCTCTTATCAACAGAGTGATTAAGAATTGCCTTTCAGAAAAATCTGCAAAGTCACGTAGCCAGGGCATGCACAGAAGAAATCTTGACCTGAAATGACCACAGAACCAAAGATCCTCCTACCCACGGAACCCAAGGACCGGGCCATGACTAGAAGTTGAAAGTCGGACTCGTATCAGAAGCTAGGGGTCCCTCATTCAGGAAGATCTGGTGTAAAAATTTCTTCTTCACCTCATCAAAAATGTTTAGAACCCTATTATAAAAGTTTAGAACCCTGTCATAAATGTTTAAAACCTTACCATAAATACTTGAAGCCCACAATCAAAATCTGTCTCACCAGCATTTCCGTGTGCCAGCCTGTTCTTCCTAATCTCTTAAATTTCACCCCAAATCCTGAACTGAGGAGACAGATCAGAGGGCACACACTCCCTTTTCCCTTGCAGCTCGATCTCACAGAATAAAGCTGATGTCTTTTCCCAAAGGCTGATGCTGTAATTAATTGGCCGTTTATGCACATCAGGCAAGTGAACTCCAATTTTGTGCAGTAACAATTGGCGACTACAAAGGGACAAGGTCCTGTGACGGCCCACCAGAGGCTTTGGAACCCCTGGTGGGGTATGGGGTCTTTTCATTGACCCTGAGCGGCCGCCTAGACAATTTCGTCTAGGGTCTCGACTGATTGGATTTCCGTTTCCCGGCTGCGGTGTTCCAGGCCCAAAGGCGTTTTTCTTTCCTTTGGGAGAAGAAAGCAGCTCCAGGATCAGATGTCTTGAGGGTGAGTGACCTCATTAAAACATGCTTGTGCCTAAAATTGTCTAATATCTCATCAGGATCATGGGTTAAAGGCCCCATTGGTGAGATTTTTGCTGGTTAAAGTCCCAAGGCTAGGATTGTGAGTTTAAGGGAGACAATATAAAAGGGTTACAGCTGCTAGGACACTCAAAAAGATCAGATTAGAGTCCCAAGCTCTCGGTTAGAGTTCCAGAGTATTAGATTTCGGTGTCTGTTCATGTTTGTCTATGTCTGACTGTTTTATTTGTTAAAATTGGCTGTTTGGAGACTGAGTTTCTTGGTGATCATAACAAACTCTCTTTAGAAATTACCCTGTTTGTTGCAGCCACATTGGGAAAAGCCCCTTAAAATGGGGATAACTATAAACAGCTAGCAAGATAACCCCAGATAATTTAAAATTACAGCGGCCGCTTTGGGCTCCTTTTGAGCTTTTGAACCAAGAAACAAAGAAATTTTTAGAGTCAAGAGCTCCACCTTTCAACCTAAAGGTTCCAGAAGCTATAAATGTTTGCAAAGAACTGCAGAATCTTACCAAGCTTGTTTTGTGTCCTGAGGGCTTGGCTTGATAATCATCAGGTTGGCGGGAGGTCCCAAAACTACAGTGGGACAAAAACGTGGTTGCACTCCATTTTGCAGTCAGAGATGGTCAGGCAGAAATGCAGGTTGCACTTCCATGTGTGGCTAAGGGACCTACCAAACTGCCATCAGCCTCAGGGGAATTACATAGGCCATTAGAGGGAAGCCTTGACTTGGCCTTCATTGTGAGGGTCTTGGTTTTGGGGATGTCCGAAATTTTCACGATCTGGTTCTAGCTACAGTATAAATATATGTTTGACCAGCTGTGTCTAAATTTTGAAACAATGGGAAATGCTAATTCGATCCCCACCTGTAGCCCCTTAGGCTGCATTCTCCTGAACTGGGCGACTTGTAGCTATGAGAATGTAGTATGAGCTACTGAGTACTCATTGGCTCATTGATCCTTCTCCTCCCAGAGATAGTCATTGTCCTTCCTTGTCTATGTTTTTTCGTGTGTGTCGTTTGTCATAAAAAGGAAAAAAAAACATAGGGCAAGATGAATGCATCTCCATAATCCTGTTGCCTGGGCAGGCCCGCAGTAAACTTTGCTGTAGAGCCCGTCTACAGAGTATGCACATAAGGTGGAAGCTGTTGCTAAGGGACATCTTGGAAGCCACAAAATTGGTGGGCACAGGTCAACCAGTTAAGAGCCATTAGGGCACTCACCACCTCAAGAAGACTCCTGTGACAGGATAAGTTGGCCACAGAATGGAGTAGATGATGACATGCCCCTGCCAACCTCAAGAAAATGTCTGTGCAACGAGGTACTCTGTAAAGCACACATGATCCCCAACCCCGCGGCATCTCCACCCTAGGTATAAATTTGGCTCCGAGAGACCCAAGCCTTAGCTAAAGCTGTTAATGTGCATGTAAGATGAGGTTTTTTTCTTTTGTCTTGTTTTATGTCTTGAGAGCTTGGCTTTGTGATCTCTTTGGTCTCTGCCATCTGGAGGATGCATGTACTGGCGTGCTTCTTGGCAGCCAGTCAAGTAGACTGGAGTTCCGAGATGTACTCTCTTTGTCCAGCTGTATCAGCCCTCAGGGGAGCTTGTCATGAGGGGTCCCAGTCCATCGGAGGACTTTGTCGTCTTGTCTTCATTGCTTGCTAGTGCACTACCACCTGTGCAGCAGAAGCCTTTGCATTCTTGGACTATTTTTGGGAGTGAACTATCTGGATCATATGAGGGCTGCTTCGTTTGCACCCCTTTTGGGGGACACCTCTTGCATCCATAGTTAAGCCAGAAATGCGTATTGGTTTGAATCACTATTAAGATCCTACTTGTCAAAAGTCAGAGGATGGATCCTTAAATTGGAAAAACTTCTAAATTGAAAAAATGTAGCTGAAAGGGTGGGTCAACCTCTTCTATCCTTGCAAGACTGGAAATGCAGCTCCAGAGGCTATTCAGATTCCACCCATTTCCCTTATCTCAAAGAGCTTGCAAACTCTCCAGGTAATATCTAGCCCATCACCAATTCCTAAGACTGAAGGGAAAAAAAAGGAAAATAGGAAAGAAAAACAGACATAAGAGCACCCATGCCAAAATCTAGCCTCTTGAGTGTCTTCTCCACAAATATTAGTAAAAAGGCTTAAAACAAAATTTAGATTCATAACTAGGAAGTCTTATATTACTGTACCTGATGCATGGCATCTGTTTAAAATAACAGCTGTGGAGTCTCTGTGTATGTGTGTCTATATGTATGTTACATTTTACCTCCAGATGGTATAATTTCTAAAGAGCTCTTTTCAATTGGCTTAAAGTAAGCACTTATATAAATGATTTCTAAATGTAATAGCAACTTACCCAAATGTCTTTCAATTTAACATGATCTAGTTAATCTTTGGTAAATAAAAGCTTATTTAAGATTCTTGGTTTAATTACAATGCAGATGTCCTCAGAGTTATCAGCAGTGGATATGATGCAGACATGCAGTCTTTATTCTACGTTTGTCGGTCAAATAAGCTGATGTTATCTCTATTACAAAACTGGTTAGCAAAAATAATGACTTAAAATGATAGCTAATTTTGTCTAATGTCTCATGAAGTTTTGTAGGCAATCTAAATAATTATTTGGAAATACTAAATAGATGTGAAAAAGATAAAAGTATTAGGTGAACTTTTCATGTGTTATGGCACGTATATTTAAGATAACTTCCAAAATCTCTCTGGTAACTTCAGACTTTGAAGTTTTGCCAGGTGAAATTAGATGATAAAAAATTCATTGAACATCTCAGTCATTTTCAAATAAGATAATATACTGAAACATTATCACTAAACATGTCTAAGTTGATCTACTTTTGGCTTCTTATTACAAAGAAACTAAAAGATGTTTGGGTGTATTACTAAACATGCCTTGTAGTTTATTAAAAATTATACTATGAAGTAGCATGTTTCTAGAAATTATGAAAAGTGTTTAGAATGCTAATATAAAAGTTCATAATTGCTTACTTTTTGATTTTCACTAAGGCCTGTAATGGTTAATATATGTAATTAAAGCTACTAAAAATTAATAAGGAAAACATCTTTGTATTCAAGGAAAGTAAGATGTATGTTTTCAGTAAAGAAGGTATAAAGAATGGAAATTGTTTTGTTAAGAAAGATAAATTTGTCCCAAAGTACTAGAAGGGAAAAAAAGGAAGGCATGGGACAAATTCTGAACGTAAAAGGAAAGTTACAGAAGGTTTGTGAAGGAGCAACCCTAAGGAGAGTTGTGCATGGTCAAGTTGGCTAAGACTGAAGTAAATCTAAGTAAGTAAATGAGTTTTAATGTCAAAAGTAAGCTGGTACAAAATCAGAATTTGGTTTTCTCTCTCCTAAAAGGATAATTTTCTTGAACTTTTAGTCTTCTCTTGATAAAAAGATTATGAAAGGGTTTTTTCTTTGAGTAGCCTACCAGAAGTGTAGGGATTTTATGTTTTATCAAAATAAATTTCCTGTATTGTTTTTATCAGGTCTTTAATCACAGGTGGTAAGGTTTTTCTTACAGCTATTTAATTTTCTGCATTGGCCTGAAAATCTTTAATTGTCACCATGGTTAAATGGATAACTAAGCATTGTTTCACAGGGACTGATGATATTATGTGGGTAAATGTTATTGATATAAGTGTTTTAGAAAATTATAAAATATTCCTAACATTCTGATCTGTCCTGGTTGTCAGCCACAATTCTAGTTATTATCTTGAAGTGTTGTATGACACAGAAATAGCCAAGTTTCTTTGTCAATTGACCTTTTTGAATCTTTTATCATTTGCAGATAGTTGTTTTACTCTGCTTTTGCAGATGTATTTCATCTTCAGAGAGATTCATGGAAAGGACTCTGACACTTACTCTAGAATACAGGTTTCTGATAAACTGTCAGATCATAAAACTGAGCTGGGTAAAAAAAAAATTACAGAACTCTAATGGAGAAACTGATTGCTTCACGAAACTGCTAACAAAAGATCAAGATCAAAAGTTGATTACACAGGACTGAATGAACTGATGAAGACAATTATAATTTTATGACTTCATTTGAGATATTGCTGATTTTTTAAATTTTTTTTTCAGATTTAAGAAAATTTTTTCTCTTAAACTAATTATGACTTACAGCAATTTGGTAAATTATACCTTTGTAAGTGGAATTGAAACATTTATCTTTTTTTCTCCCTACGTGATCCCTCCAGAATTTGGAAATTCTTAGTGAATGAATATTGTTTATGGCAATACCGCTATTTGCATAAGCACAATAAGAATCTGTTCTCCTTATAGCAGGACACAATTGGAAACACTGGTTATATTACTAAAGCTTTGACTGGAATGTCACCTTTGACAGAAACATGCAGATTCAGAGATGACCAAACAGCTTTAAGGAACAAAGATTGGACTTTATGGAATAAAGCCAGGTGGAAATATTGGCCTAGTACCTTGGGTACAGGGTTCCCAACAATATTACCAGGTGAGTAAAGAAGGCCACTTCCCTCACAGCTGCAAGAACCCCAGGATATTTTGGGGACCTTGCAAAGAGAGGAATTCACTCAAATCTATAGGTATTGCAGGCAGGATCTGATGACAAGACCTTGGCTTGGCTTTCCTGGCCTCAAGAGGCCTTTGAAGTTCAATCTGAGATTCCTCATAAAAGTTCCAGCAAAGCAGGTTTAAAAGAGCCTATATGATCAATTGTTATTCTTGCTGTACTTGTGTAAGTAATTGGGCCAAGTTTATTGAAACTAGACTTAATTTTGCAAACCAGTTACTCTTAATTTGGTAAAAACGAGGGTGATTTCAGGGAGAAAAATTATGTTTCAGTAAAAACTATAATACATACTTGTGAATATTAGATTCTAGTTCTGTCATTTGTCTTTGAGGTTTTTGTTTTCTACCTGTAAACTGGACTGGATCCTGAATTCTTCTAGTTTCCTGAGATACCTGGCCACAAATCTCCAAAGTCTATCCTTTTCATTTGGAATCATTGAGAACTGAAACCACTCTTTTTCCTGAAGCCTTGCAAACTGCAGCTGAACAACTTGATATAAACTTAAGTGAGATCACCATGACAGCCCATGTTTAGACAATCTTCATGCCTGTTGCTGTGTAAGCCACTCAGAAAAATACCTGAACACCCCATGACATCATCAGAGACATTTCAAACTACAAAAGATGCTCCGACACTGACCTCTAGAAATCTTCTTGACTGGCTGTCCTCTGCACTCAGAAACTGGTTTATAATTTGCTCCAACCATTAACTTTGTTTTTTATTTTTATTTCCATAGAAATGCTTCTTATTAAATACCTGATTGCTTGCTTACACAATATAGGCCTAACTTTGGGAGCCCAGGTGCATCACTGCTTTCTGAAACGAATTTAACTGGACTGACTGGCCATCAGGACTAAGAGACTGGTTCAGTGAGATGGAATAATCTACCAACTCAGCTTCTGGACTGTGAAACTTATTGAAGTTTCACAGGAGCAATGTGAGGGATCAGAATTTGCCACCCAAAAATGTGTCTCTTGGGCTTGATTATTTTTAAGAACAAAAGGCTCAGAAAGAAACTTTGACTTCTCCCCTAACTTCCTAAAATAATTTAAGATAGAAGGCCTGTTCCAGGAAGTAGCTAGAGTGATCATCGTCCTAGTTCCCTCAAGACTGAGGAATATACAAAGAAAAAGAGGGAATTGAAATAGGACATAAAACATTGACCAGCTTAAACTAGTTTTGCTTCCTTAAAATAGGTTGTTGATTAATCAAACCCAATGCTCAATAGCAGAGACAACACCGCACGTGTGACAGGTGGACACCCATAGCCCCAGGAGAACCAAGAAACTTCAGAAATGTTGCCATTAGAGTCCTTTACAAAGCAAGAAGTCCTTCAATAAGGAAAATCCAGCTTTCAGCAGCCCAAGTAGCTGGATTACCATATATGGACCGATTTGAGACTAGCTGAGACTAGCCAATCAGCTTTTGCCCCTAACTCCTTAAATTTTGCCCCAAACCCTGGATCAGAGAGACAGTTTTGAGAGCCTTGCCTCTTCTTTCCTTGCCAGTAGACCTTGCAATAAAGCTTTTCTTTTCTCAAAAGCTGGTGTCATAGTATTGGCTTCTATGCGTCTTGGGCAGTGAGCCCCCACCTGGTAACAATGGGACAAATATCTGCAATCTAGGAGTTTCATTTCTGATAACAGTCAACTACCTTTTATCTGACTAACCCTCTTGCAGGTAACAATTATCAACTTTGGACAAAATGTGACAAGATATATTCCTACTATTTGTAGCCTTGCTCAACTTTCCAGTAACAGCAATGGCTTTGCCACACCTTTGCCGTCAGTTGTCTTTTTTAAAAAACAGCTTTATTAAATTATAATTACTTAAAATCACATTCACATGTTTTCAGTGTATGATTCAATGATTTGTAGTAAATTCATAAAATTGTGCAAACATCATTCCAGTTTTAGAACATTTTCATCACCTCAAAAAATCCCTCATGCCCTTGCACTCCTGCCACCCAGTTTTAAGAAGCAATACACAATTCAACTCAACAATATTTTATTGAGCACCTAAGGTGTGCAAGGCATTGTGCTAAGCAATGTGATATAAAAATGGAAAAATATGATTCTATTCTTAGGGAGCTGACAGGTGAACAAGGGAGGCAACCTATAAACAAATAACTATAACACATGAAATGATTAAGATGGAAAAGCAAAGGGAAAATTATTTTTTTCTGACTGGAGAATGGGGGCTAATTAAAGAAGAGGAACTGAGGGAAGAATATAACTACAGAGGAAGGAGATACCAATGTATCTATAACAAAAGCAGGCAGTAATAGTAATAAAAAAGAAGCAACTGGAGATAAGAAGAACATTGTTGGATTGGAAAACATGAATTCCAAATTTTAAGGGTGCTTAATAAAGACAGTGAAAATGAAATGGCTATTACACAAAATAAAATTAGTGAATCAAAAGACACAATAAATTTTCCAAGAACAAAGAGTAAAATGATGAAGTAATTAAAATTAATGAGTGAAAAAATAAGACCTATGGAGGGCAAATTCCTTCAATAAACAAACAATAAGAATTCCAGAAGGATGGGACCAGAGAAGCAACAGTCAAAGGAATAATGGGATAAAATTTCTCTGGACTGAAGAAAGATTTAAGTCCTTAGAGCAAAAGTGTTCACCAAGTACCAGGCAAAATTAATGAAAAAAGAACCACAGTAGACGTATGTTGGGGAAATGTTTCAATTCCTAGGATAAAAAAGTGTAACAAACAACATTTTGTGTAGGAAAACAGGTTATATACAACAGGAAAACAATTTGGACTGACACTAGCCTTCTATTCTGCACCCTTAAATGTCAGGAGATTGTGGAGCACTACTCACTAGACATGGAGATAAAAAGAAACAATTGCCAAAAATTGCTATCCCCAGACAACTTACTTTACATATGTGCAAGCAATAGAGTCTCAAACACGTAAAACTAATAGTTTACCATCACATGCCTTTCCTGAAAAAAAAAAATTCAAGAAAGATTTCCAATCAACTTAAAGATAGTCAAAATAAAAAACTTGAGAACAGGAAAGATATGGTTTAAAAGAAATGAAAAAACAATTGGAAACAAAATTTTTTCAAATACCATTTACCACAGTATTAAAAAAAACAGAAATAAATCTAATGCAAGAGGTTTAAGTCCTCTACACTGAAACCTATAAAACTAAGAGAAATTAAAGACCTCAATATGTGGAGAGATACATATCAAGTTCATGGATTGGAAGACTTAACACTTAAGACAAAAATTCTCATCAAACTGATTTAAGATTCAATTCACTCCCAATCAAAATCCTAGCAGGTTTTGTATATATGTGTGGAACTTGACACACTGATTATAAAATTTATCTGGAAACACAAAGGACACAGAATAGCCAAACCAATCTTGAAGAAGAACAAATATGAAGAATTTATGTTACCAGATTTTAGGATTTATTATAAAGCTAGAATAATTAAGACAATGTGGTATTATTATAAGATAGACATATACATCAACATAACATAAAAAGAGTACAGAGAGAGACCTCCACATGTATGGTCACTTGATTTTTCAACAAAAGAGCTACCAAAATTTAATGTGGAAAAGGCTTTTTTTCAATAAATGATGTTAGAGCAACTGGATCTCTTTAAGGGGGGGGAGGGAACCTCATCCCCTACCTCACATCAAATACAAAAATTATTTTGAAGTGGATCATGGAACTAAATGTGAAAGCTAAAACAATCCAGCTTCTAAAAGAAAGCAGAATATCTTCATGACTTTTAGGTAAGCAAAGATTCCTTTAAAGGATACAAAAAGCACTAATCATAAAAGAAAAAACGGTAAATTAGACATCATTAAAATTAAGATCTTCATCTTAATTCAGGTTCATCAAAGACATCATTAAGAAAGTGAATATGTAAGCCATATACATGGAAATATTTGCAATATATATTTATTTGCTATATACATATACATATGTGTATATATATATATATATATATAACAAAGGATTTGTATCAAGAATCTATAAACAATTCCTAAATATCAATATGAGAAAGACAACCCAATTGAAAAATGGGCAAATGACTTAAACAAGAATTTCCCTTAAGAGAATTATCAAATGGCCAATAAGCATATAAAAAGAAGCTCCACATCATTATTCATCAGGGAAACACAAATTCAAACCACAACGAGATACCCCCACATACCCACCAGAATGGCTAAATTTAAACAGACTGACAATGTCAAGTACTAACGACAATGTGGAGAAACTGGAACTCTCTGATATTCCTGGTAAGAGTCGAATTGGACTCGACCACTTTAGAAAATAGCAGTCCCTACTAAGCACTTTTGTACTGACAAAGGGCACAAACCTGTATGCACTGATTGAGATAGCATCAAAATATGCAAAACTAAGAGAGCAGGGATTGTATCAAGGCAGCACTCTGAGCAGGTGTCTACTTCTCTTTCTGCCTAAAATGCTACTGAGATTACACAAAAGATATCCTTAAAAGGTTTTTTTAAAAAACAACTTTAATAGTTGAGAAAACCAAGAAAATATAAATTATCACACTAAAAAGTCTGAGAAAATCTTGGAAGATAGATTGGAACACATTGATTAAAAAAAAGAGAGAGACAGGAGGAAAACAAGAGCCCAAACGTGAAAAGAAGTCCGCCGTTGTTCTTCCCCCATAAAGGCCCAGAGAAAGTTCAAGGTCACTGTCAGCAAATGCCATGGTAGGAAGTGGACTGGAGAGGCTTCAGGATAAAGAAATCAGGGACCACGCTTGGAACAGCTGAGCTGGTCTCTCCCCTCCCTTCTACTCCTTCATTTACTCATTAACAAATCTTTACTGAGCACTTCTATGTGCCTGGCACTGTTGTAGGCAATGTGGAAAAAGGAGTGAATGCAAAAAAATGTCTGTCTTCAGGAGCTCATATCCTAGTGAGGGAGGAAAGAGGATAAACTGGTAAATTATATAGTATGTTAGGCAGCGATATTGAGAAAAGTAAATTTATATGGGAGACAGGTAGTGTTCTAGTTATTATTGCTACATAAAACATCAACCCAAAATCTAGTGGCTTAAACCCACCACAGTCATTTTATTATCTCTCAAGGATTTGTGGGTCAGGAATTGGGAAGGGCTCAGCTGGGTGGTTCTGGCCCCGGAGCTCTCACGTGTCTGCCATCAGTTGGCTGCTAGAGCTGGATGGGGAAGGGGAGAGCTGAAGCAGCTGGGGGCTGACCAGGTATCCTCTCTCCACCTAGTCTCAGAGCCTCTCCATGTGGCCTCTCCAGGCAGCTAGTTTGGGACTCCCCCCAGCAAGGACACCTCAGGGCAGTCAGACTGCTTGCCCAGTGGCTGCAGTCTTCCCGAGTGAGTATTGCAGTCAACAAAGAGAAAGCTCTAACACTTTATAACCTAAACTCAAAGTCACAGGGCATCATTTCCACCATATTCTATTAGCCATAAAAGTCCAACTACCTTCCTGCAGAGGGAGCATTGAGCCCACCTCTTAAGGGGAAAAGTGTCAAAATCACGTGTAAGAAGTGCATGCGGGGTGGGAGATATTGCTATGGCTGTCTTTGGAAAATACGATGTCAAAGGTAGAAAGTCCCCTATTTTAATTAACAACTAAAACACACTTGCTCCAATCCCTTTATTTTTACAGATGGGGCCCAGAAAGGTTAACTGGCTTGCCCAAAGTCACATAGCTAGTTGTGGAGAGGGCATTTAAATACTGACTCCAATTCCAGACTTAAATATTCAACTACATGGAAACTGCAGGTGACTCAGAACCCTATCAGTGTACTCACAATTTAAATTTAAAATACTGATTCCCGGGCCGGCCCCGTGGCTTAGCGGTTAAGAGCTCGCGCTCCGCTGCTGGTGGCCCGGGGTTCAGATCCCGGGCGCGCACCTACGCACTGTCTCTCCGGCCATGCTGAGGCCGCGTCCCACATACGCAGCTAGAAGGATGTGCAGCTATGACATACAACTATCTACTGGGGCTTTGGGGAAAAAATAAATAAAATAAAATTACAAAATACTGATTCCCTGGAATCTAAAACAAGCAAACAAACAAAACCAAGCTCATAAATACAGAGAAGAGGTTGCTGGTTGCCAGGGACGGCGGGGTGGCGTGGTGGGGGGAGTGGGCAAAATCAGTGAAGGGGGTCAAAAGGTACAAACTTCCAATTATACAATAAATAAGTTCTAGGGATGTAATGTACAGCATGGTGACTATAGTTAGTAACACAGTATTGCATATTTGAAAGTTGCTGAGAGAGTAAATCTTAGAAGTCCTCACCACAAGAAAAATAAAATACTGATTCCCATTTTTAATAAAGTTGGAAATTCAGCAACCTTTTTTCTTTGTTGTAGTAAAATATACATAACATAAAATTGACCATTTTAACCACTCTTAAGTGTACAGATCAGTGGCATTAAGTACATCCACACTGTGGTGCCACCATCACCACCATCCCTCTCCAGAACTCCATCTCCCCATCTTTGCAACCTAAAACTCTGCACCCGTTAAACAGTAACTCTCCATTCCCCCTCCCAGCGATCACTTTAAATCAGATTATATTGCCTACATTTTGTAACCTCCTTCAATCTTCCACAGAATATTAACTACATATGAAACTTAATCTTACAGTGTTAACTATTATAATCTGTTAGTGATTTTTATGCAACTGAACACTTGAAACTTACCATTATATCTAGAATTCATTAATTGTGCCCCAAAGGGATTCTTCACATACTGAATACATACATTCACAGCTTATAATGTACTAGGCAGAGCGGCTGGAAGCGGCAGATTTGTCCCATGATACAACTGAAGGCAGTAAACTACCTGCCTGGGAAAAATCCTAGTGTGAGTGAGTGTGAGAGGCTGGCCCCATGGATAGCGAAGCCGACCTGGGTGTGGCAGTGTGGGGCAGAATATTGTCGTTTCCACTCTAACTGGCCAACAGCAGGTGGGTGGACTGCAATTCAATTCTGACGCTAACTGCCCAGAGGGAGCACAGACCCCACAGGTTAAGGCCAAATCCTCCACAGACTGCTCGCACTTCAGACACCAGCTGGAGTCTCAGGGGATCTCCAGGCCATCCATACTTCTGACTGACTGCCTACAAATTTGGGGGTTCCCACAACCCTCTAGATCTGATAATTCACTAGAACAACTTACAGAACTCTGAAAAGTGCTAGACTCACTATTACACTTTCATTTTAAAGAATACACACAAGATGAGGTCTAGGAGGGCACGCAGAGCATCTGTGCCCTCTCCCTGTGAAATCAGGGCACATCACCCTCCCAGCAAATCGATGTGTTCACCACCCAGGAAGCTCCCCTGAGCTTCACTGTCCAGAGATTTTATTGGGGCTTCATTGCACAGGCATGAGTGAGTAAACCTGACTGAACTCAATCCCTAGCCTCCTCCCCTCCCTAGAGGTCTGGCTGGTCCAGAGTCCAACCCTCTAATCACTCCATTGGGCTTTCTGGTGACCAGCCCCCATCAGGAAGCTTTGTGGGACCCCCACATGAGTTACCTCATTAAGATAACAAAGACACTGATCACTCAGGAAATTCTAAGTGTTTTCAGCTCTGTGCTAGGAACCCAGGACAAATACCAGAAAAATTCTTCATTGTACAACAAATACAGATAGCAATAAACATGTATGCTGACAGAAAAGGTTATGTTAATAGTATGTTACAATATATGCACGTTAAAAAATCACAGGTAATCTTAAGGAGTCTAGAAACAAAATGTATCAGTAATAAGACTAGAAACAAAATGTTTCAGCAAGGGAAACTGGAAAAAAAGAAAACCTGATCATCTCAACTAAAGACAGGAAAAAAGAAGGGGGAACAAAGGAGAAACAGCAGAAAAGATGGTAAGTAGCAAACATAGAAACACAGTAGAAACCAAGAGTTCCTAGAAATCAGGAAGAAAGTGACAATCCAACACAAAAATGGGCAAATGGTGTAAATACGTAAATACCAAAGGAAGAAATAAAAATGGCCAATAAAAATGAATAGTGAAGAGGAAAATGCAAACTGACACAACAAGATAATATTTTTCACAAACATAATATTTTTCACAGCTCTAACTGGCAACAGTTTAACAGAGTCATCTCCACTGTGGGGAGGGTCTAGGGCTGAAGGGTTATCTCCACCACGGGCAGGGTCTAGGGCTGGCCTTCTCGTGCACTGTCAGGACACGTACAGCGTTTTTGGAGAACAGTTTGGCAGGATCTATCAATACTTGAAATGTAAATACACTTTAGCTGGGTGTAGAAAACTACTTTTAGAAAACTACCCTACAGAAATAGTGCAGTGACATTGTAACAGTGACAACTCAGAAATAACTAAATGTTCACCAACAGGGAAAATGTTTAAATAAATTATGGCACTTCTTTATCGTGGAATACCATGGAGTGGTTAAAAAAGGAAAGGTATATACATATATATATATATATATATATACATATATATATATATGCACACACACGTATATATATATACACACACACACGTATATATATATAAACAGACACAGAACGATGTCTAACTGTTAAATGAAGTAATTAAAATTAAGTAAATCTAGTAAAAATAATAATAAAAATTAAGACCTAGAACAATATGTGTACTATGATCCCATTGTCTGTGTTTTTTAAACCTCTCTCTCTATCTACTAATCTACCTACCTACCAATCTATGCATAAATGTGTCTGTAAATTCATATGAACAAGTGACAGGCTGACAATCCTTCATCTGAAACCTGAGAACCAGATGAGTTTCAAAAGTCAGAATTTTTCAGATTGCAACGGTAAAATGGGGGGATAATACCATATAATGAAGTAACACCTCTGGGAGGATCTGGGGCTGCTCTCTTAATCAAACTCATTAATATTTCTCTAGTGAGATGTGTGACTATTTACAGTAATAGGATAGATAATGATGATAAATAGCCTCATACTTGTTCAGATCAGGTTTGCTATCAAATGCAGTCAGGTCAGATTCTGCGGTCAAATGAAGTCAGGTCAGGTTTTGCTGCCAAAGAATTATGAAAAAAAGAAAAACATGCTGGTTTTGGATAAATGAACTATATATCAACCATGATTATGTCAGGGATGGGGAGAGGAACAGGAAAAGGTGAAGAGAGACTTCTGTTTCCTACTCTACTTATTCTGCGTATTTGAATATTTTCATAATAAGAACGTATTCATGCATTAGTTGTGTAATTAAAATCCAGATGTGAAATTTAAAAAGAGGAAAGATGCTTCAGAGAATCCATAAAAGGCCAGAGACGTGAAAAGCAACCAGGAATCTTGGAACTGCCTCAGAAGCTCCTGGAGCATTCAATAAATATTTCCTGAAATAGTACACAGGATACAAATAAGAAGTCCTGGTTCTCAAATACTCTTTTTGTATTTGCTCATCACTTGTTTCTTTTGCTCAAAAAATATTTACTGAACATTGCACATGGCAAGCACCTCAGGTTCTAGAATACACATTTCTGAACGAAATTGACACTTTAACCATTCCTAGAGTTCAGTCCAGTGACACTGGACAGACCCTCCACAATGAAGCCGTGTGAGAAGGTATTAAATGAAGCACACGAAGACTGTCTACACGTCGAGATCTGGATCTCGGGGGACCATCCTGGCTCCTCCAGATCCTGTCAGCCTCAGTTGCCAAGGTAACCACCATCTCCAGTCCCCTAACCCTCAGAGGACCCTGGTTTGGATGACCACGAATGAGAGCAGAGCTTCTCTTTCTCTCCTTCCACTGTATGATGCTGGAAGAAACTGCAACTCCCCGTTTCACCTCAGGTATTCAACCATCTCCACTTCTGGAGTTCATGACAGCCACTTGGGTCCCCACCACCTTGTCCTCAGACAGGTATTTACAGATGTCCAGGACACTCACCCCACCTCCCCTCAAGGCTGTAGCATTAGGCTCATGGGTTTCCCTTTTCCTCTGCTGGGCCCTGCAGCCTAGGTTCTTCATCTTCTGTGCCAATGACCCTGCAAACTCTCAGCTCAAAGAAGGTCTTGTTCATTTCAGTTCCAACCTCTGCCAGGCTTCACCATCACTCCGCACCGCTCCACCTCGAAGCTGTCAAACTTTCAGATCTTACTGTGAGCGTCAGCCTCTTTCCTCTTAACAATGTACTTGATCCATCACCCCAATGATCAGCTACCTTGATTGAGAGCACCAAGTATTTCACTCCTTCTATACCCCATCTCAAAACCCCTCAGAGAGTCACAGGCTATCAAAGTAGGTACATGCTCAGTCTGACTTTCATGACATATGACAGTGCAGGTCCAACCAACTTCCCCACTTCTCTCACAACTCCCCTCCTGTCTGGCTAGACTGGAATATTCAGTGTTCTTGTGCACAGGTCATGCTTTCCACCTCCCAGCCTTTCCTTGCACTGTTCCCCTCACTTGGAAAACTCCCCCCTCACGTTCTCCCCATCGACCTTCTCAGGGTCTGCCTCCACTAAGGCACCCCAAAATGTGTCTCTCTGGTTTGATTATTTTTAAGAACAAAAAGCTCAGAAAGAAACTTTGAGGGGCTGGCCCGGTGGCGCAAGCAGTTAAGTGCGTGCGCTCCACTGCGGTGGCCCGGGGTTCGCCAGTTCGGATCCCGGGCACACACTGACGCACTGCTTGTCGAGCCATGCTGTGGCGGCGTCCCATATAAAGTAGAGGAAGATGGGCACGGATGTTAGCCCAGGGCCAGTCTTCCTCAGTGAAAAGAGGAGGATTGGCAGATGTTAGCTCCGGGCTCATCTTCCTCACACACAAAAAAAAATGAATAAATAAAGTAAAAAAATAACTTAAAAAAAAAAAAAGAAAGAAATTTTGACCTTCCCCCAACTGCCTAAAAGAATTTAAGATAGAAGGCCTGTCCCAGAAAGGAGCTATCACCATTGATAACTCCAGGTATGGAAGACAGGAAGGTACCTAGCAAGGCCCATTTTTAATCAAAGTTCTCTCTCATTGTCTACAGACGGCCCAGCAAACATCTGTTTATCAAACATTTGCTTTTCCATCTCCATGTGAATTGTCTTCCTCTCCTTTGAAGTCCCAAATCGATGCCTCCAACATCCTCCCTTGTCTTTAGCTGAAGATGGTATTTAAGGTAGTGGCTTTGGCCATTTTGGCAAGTTACTCAGTTATCCCGTGTTTCTCCTATGTATACGTGTTATTAAATTTGTTTGATTTTCTCCTGTTATTCTGTCTCTTTCTTATTTTAAGATTAAGACCAAGATCTTAGACGAGTTGACTAAGACAGGTTAAGCAAGATTACCCAGCAGTACGTGTTAGGAACTGAGATTTTTACTCTGGGTCTGACTAAGAGACCAGTGCTCTTTTAAATACTCCACGTTTGTAAACTTGTATACATGTGACTTGTATACTCACAAATATACTCTCAAGTATATTCACTTGTATCCTCACAAGTATACATTCTTGTTTTTTGTGTGTGTGTGTGAGAAAAATTGGCCCTGAGCTAACATCTGCACCAATCTTCCTCTATTTTGTACACGCGATGCCACCACAGCATGGCCTGATGAGTGGAGTGTAGGTCCATGCCCAGGATCCAAATCTGTTAACCCTGGGGCACTGAAGCGGAGCGCATGAACTTAACCACTATGCCACCAGCCCAGCCCCACAAGTATACATCATTGATGTATTTACTCACCCCCCACAGTTTGACATCTTTCTCAGAACAACAGCCAAGGGAGGTGGGAAGTCATAAGGAACGAGAGAGGAGAGAATCCTAGACCGGGAGGTAGAAAAATTGGTTCCATAGCCCTCTATGTCTAATTATTGTGTGATCAAGTTAATCCCCTAGCTAAGCCTCAATTTCTACATCTGTAAAGTCAGGGTTGCTCTAGATTTTGAACCCCCTTTTGGTTTGGCATGTTTGCAGACACCAGTCTTTTATAATTTATATAGTATAACAGGTTAAAAAGCCACGTTGTCCTTTGGTATCACAAGAATTCTAGAATTCCTTACATGGGGAAGAACTCTCAAAGCTTCCACCCTACTCTTTATTCTCGCCAGTCTTTTAGAATTCACTCTTCTTTGGGTGTTGCCAGGGTGATCTTTCTTTTTTAACTTTTTAAATAAGTATGCTTTCCTTCCTTCTGATTATAGGAGTAACACATGTTCATAAGAAATGTTGACGCAAAATAACCAACAACCATTCTATAGATAAGAGAAATAAGGTGAGTTTACTTGAGCCAGAGTGAGGTTTATAACCCGGGAAGGCCTTAGAAAGTGTTCCAGAAGCATGGTTTTCAGTACAGTCTTATATCTTTTTAGAACAAAGAACATACATTAAACACACCTAGGATACATTTTTATCAAAATTTCAAAGAGGTATTCAATTGCAAATTAGCAGGTCAATGTGACCATGATGTCAGGGATGGGACTAGTCTGGGCATTACCACTAGGGTGTTACCAATAGGGTGTAGGAGGGAAAGTATGCATTCTTATCTTAAGATAGTGTATTCTTTACTTTAATGGCTAAGCAGATGTACAATGTATGTTTCATGGGGCATAAGTCAGGCTTTTTAGTTCAAGCTGAATCAGTTTTGAACCCAAATAGTTACCCCATATACCTCAATATGTGAAAATCTCTTATCATTTTCCCCTTTTGATCAATAATCTTTCAATAGAAAGTGTTGCTGATCAAAATATTGTCCCTTGGTACCAGGGTGGTTGCTGCCTGCCCTGGGTCCATCATGTCCCTTGGTGCTAAGGCTTTTGTTTCATCATTTGGCCAGTTATCCATGTTGGGGGGAAATAGTCAGATATAGTGGACAAGCATAGAGGTATATATTAACAGGGGAAGTATTCCATAGGTTATGTAATTTGTCAGTTATTTCTAGATTATTGCACAAACATTGCACATGTGCTTTTACATGACTTCCTATAGTTACATTGTTTATAGCAATTATAGAACAAGTAATCCAATACTTGAAATGATTAGCTTAAAAATGAATTCTTAGGCATAGCCTTAATAAGAAAAGGAGATTCGTCCAGGGTTATAAGATTGATCAACCACCTCACATCGCCGAGCAATTGTTACTCTAGCTAGTAGGCCAGTCTCACAACACTGAGTAAAGAAAACAATAATTAGTTTGAATATTATGACTAATATAAGAATTCCAGGGAGTAATAGAAATAGGAATTCCAATTGGGTCACAAATGGAAGCCAATACTGGAAGGGAGCCAACTAAAGAAATCAAGGTCAGGTATAGGATCACTCAAGGCATTCAGAGATGACGCATTGGAAGACTCATCAGGTATAAAAAAACATCATTCCATTTGAATGATATACGTGTACCACCTTGGGAAACTGTAAGAATATCTAAGACCATTCTATTTTGAAGGACAGCCTTCCTCATTAGAGGCATTTTAGTATTTAAAAAGCCTATTCCTGCTTGACAATTGTTAAGGGCTTCTGTATGGGATACGGCATCCTCTAGCCCCAAAGAAGGAACAAATATAGCTAGCTGCTCGGTGGTCATACCAGTGGAACACTGAATGAGCCCATCTGGCCTTAAGGGGACAGAGATTGGCAACAGATGTTAGCTCAGCAAATCCTTCCCCACATCCAAGGGAAGCTCAGGGTGCAGCGTTTTAGCCATCCAGGCAGGAGCCAAGGCCAGAGATTTGTTCCACATAACCATTGGGTTCCATTAGGAGACACCCGATAAATGCCTGGCCTTGGACCAGTCTGTTCCAAATCAATCACTTTCTCTAAGTATGATAGTATTTTGAAAACCTCAAATGGAACAATTATAAAATAGGCATACAGTTTAAGTATAACAAAGGTTTAAATGAGGAGATTTAAGGTTGGGAATACAGGCCTGGTCCGGGGTCTTGGGACAGCTGTCTACAACAGATGCCATCTTCTTCTCATCCTGGTTTGGAGACATTTGCATTGGTCAGTTGAAGCTGGGTATCAGAAATAGGAACTGAAACCCACTCAGGTGGAAAAGCCTCTTTTTAAAACAAGAAATGTGATTCCATCAGTCTAGGCCTTCTGATTCTGCAGTGTATGAATTGGTTAAAAGTACCTGGTATGGTCCTTTCCAACACGGCTGCAAAGAGTCTTTTATTTGATGCCTCTTCTGATAAACAAATTCTCCAGGTCCATGATACTTAAGGTCTGGGAGCTCTCTGTGAAAAGAATCAGCTACCTAACCTCTCATCATTTTTCTCTCTTTTTTTTTTTTTGGTGCAAAAAAAGGGCAGTTTATTACAGCTTTCTGGCAAGGGGGAAGACGGCCGACTAATGTCTCAAAGAACCATCTTACAGAACAAATACTACAGCCAGTTATATAGTGGGCTGGTCTCTGAGTGGGGGAGGCATTTGGTCCCAGGGTGGGGGCATCCATCTGATTACTGGGTGGAGGCATTTGGTCTTAGTTCCTGGCAGTCTTTTGTTTTACTTGATATGCATCAGAGACTGGAGCAACGCTCTATACTCTGATCTTTCAGTTGTCATTGATGATGGCTAACAGCATAGACTCTCTGCCAGGGGTCATCACATTCCTAAGGAACTCAAGGGAACAAAGTTATCAACTTATAGTGGCTGGAAGGGGCCATAAAATCCACACAGCATGTCTGGGCTAGTTAATCAGAGGTCATTCAAAGTTACAATAGGGTTTCTTTTCTACAATATGGCTTCCCTTACTTATGTCAACCTGTGTTGAGCCAGTATCAATTTTCTCCTTTAACTGTTTAATCCCTCAATCTTGAGGGATTTCCTGTTGTTTCATCTTATTGAACAAGTCTCTTAGTAAGACGGTGATGCAAGTGGACTCCCAAAGTTAGGCCTAGATTGTGGAAGCAAGTAGCCAGGTAATTAATAAGATAAAAGAAAAACAAAGTTAATGGTGGGAGCAAATGGTCAGACCCAATTTCTGAGTCCAGGGGGCAGCCAGTCAAAAAGATTTCTAGATGTCAGAGTCAAAGCATCTTTTGCAGTTCGAAATGTCTCTGATGATGTCATCGGGTATTCAGGTACCTTTCTGAGTGGCTTACACGGCAACAGACATGAACCTCTCTTAAGTTTATATTAAGTCCACCAGCTTCAGTTTGCAAGGCTTCAGGAAAAAAAATAGGCAGGTTCAATTGATTCCAAACGAAAATTATGGAAAAAACTGAAAACACTAGTTTGTAGATTTGTAGCCAGATATTTCAGGAGACTAGAAGAATTAAAGATCCAGTCCAGTTAACAGATATAAAAGAAAAAAACCTCAAAGAGAATTAACAGCAACACCTACAAATGTGTATTATAGTTTCTATTTAAACATAATTTTTCTCTCTAAAATCACCCTCATTTTTACCAAAAGTAGCCAAATTAAGACTAACTGGTTTGCAAAATTAGTCTAGTTTCAATAAAACTTGATTCAATTATTTACATAAGTGCAGCAAGAATAGCAACTGATCATATAGGCTCCTTTAAATCTGCTTTGCTGGAACTCTATTTTATAGGGAATCTCAGATTGAACTTTAAAGGCCTCTAGAGACCAGGAAAGCCAAGCCAAGGATTTTGTCATCAGACTTTACCTGCAATACCTACAGATTTGGGTGAATTCCTCTCTTTTCAAAGTTCCCCAAAATATTTCGAGGTTCCTTGCACCTGCCAGATAAGTGGCATTCCTTCCTTATCCAGGAAGTGCTGCTTGGAATGCTGAACATAAGGTACCAGGTACCAGGCCAATATTTCCAAGTGGCTTTATTCCATAAAGTTCAATCTTTGTCTCTCAAAAGCTGTCTTGTCATATCTGAGTCTGTATGTTTTTTTTCAAATATAACATTCCAATCAGAGCTTTGGTAATATAACATAACCAATTTTTCCAATTGTTTCCTGTTATAAAGAGAACAGATTCTTATTGAACTTATGCAAATAACTATATTGCCATGAAAATAACAATACTCACTCACTGAGAGTTTCCAAATTCTGGAGGGATCAGGCAGGGAGAAAAAGATAAATGTTTCAATTCTGCTTACAAAGGTATAATTTCCCAAGTTGCCATAAGTCATAGCTAGCTCAGGAGAAAATAGAAAAAGTTTCCCTTAAATCTGAAAAAACAAAACATTAAAAAAATCAGCAATATTTCAAACAAAAGTCATAAAAATTATAATCATTCTCATCAGTTCATTCAGTCCTGTGTAATCAATTCTTGACCTTAATCTTGTTAGCAGTTTCACAAAGTCATCAGTTTTTCAGTTAGAATTCTTTTTTTTTTGTGAGGAGGACCAGCCCTGAGCTAACAGCCAGTGCCAATCCTCCTCTTTTTTGCTGAGGAAGACAGGCCCTGGGCTAACATCCATGCCCATCTTCCTCTACTTTATGTGGGACGCCGCCACAGCATGGCTTAACAAGCGGTGCGTCAGTGCCCGCCCGGGATCCGAGCCAGCGAACCCCGGGCCGCCGCAGCAGAGCGCAAGCACTTAACCGCTTGCGCCACCGGGCCAGCCCCCTCAGTTAGAATTCTGTAATTCTTATCCAGTTCAGTTTTGAGATCTCAAAGTTTATCAGACACCTGTAATCTAGAGTGAGCACAAGAGTCCTTTCCATGAACTTCTCTGAAGATGAAACATATTTTGCAAAAGCATAAGAGCAAAGAAATAACTGTCTGTAAACAAGACCCCAAAATGGCAACTGACAAAGAAATTTGGTTAATTTTGTAACATACAACACTTTAAAATAATAACCAGAATCAGACTGATAACCAGGACAGATCAGAATTTCAGTAACTTCAAAACACCTCTATCAATAACATTCACTCATACAATATCATAGGTCCCCATGAAACAATGCTTAGCTATCCAGTCAATTAAAGTGACAATAGAAACAGTCAAGGGCAAACAGAGAGTTAAAACAGTCAAAAAAATCTTAATAGAGAGACCTCAGTCTTTTGAACATAGGAAATTATTTTAACATAGTTTTTCTGTCTTTTAGGCAGACTTACTCAAAGATAAAGAAAAACCTTTTATAACTTCTTTATCAAGTTCAAGAAAATTATCCTTTTAAGAGAAAGAAGACCAAATTTTAATTTTGCACCAGCTTACTTTTGACACTAAAATTCATTTACTTAATTGGATTTACTTTAATCCCAGCCAACTTGACCATGCATAAAATTCTTTTTCCAGAATTTCTCTTCCATAAACCGTTTATAACTTCTTTTTACATTCAGAATTTGTCTTATGCCTTTCTTTCTTCCCTTCTAGTACTTTAGGACAAATTTATCTTTGTCCAACCAAACAAAATATTTCCATTCTTTGTACCTTCTTCACTGAAAATACACATCTTACTTTCCCTGTATACAGAGCTGTTTTCCTTATTAATTTTTATTAACTTTAATCACATATATTAATTAGAATTTTTAACCCTTATAGACTTTGACTTCTAAGTAAAAACTAAGAAAGCAGTTATAAATGTTATTTTACATTAGCATTCTGTGGCTTGACAAATTTATAAACACTTTTCATAATTTCTGGAAACATGTTACTTTATGGTACAATCTTTTAATAAAACACAAGACATGTTTACTAATAGACCCAAAACACCTTTTAGTTTTTCTGTAATAAGGCAAAAGTAGATAAACTTAGATACGTTTAGCAATAATGTTTCAGTATTTTACCTTATTTGAAAATGACCCAGATACTCAACGAACTTTTATCATTAACTTAATTTAGCAAAACTCTAAAGTTTTAAGTTACCAAAAGGAATTTGGATGCTTTTTTCAAGTATACAGACCATAAAATATAATTACTGTACCCGAAAACTCTTAATTATTTTCATCTATCTAAATCATTTGTTTCCAACAATTGTCAATCAAACCAACAAACTTAAACCAGCTTTCATTTACCAAAGACTAATTTATATCATGTTAACTTGAAAGACATTTGGGTTAATTTCTATTACACTTAGAATTTATGTAAGTGCTTGCTTTAAGCCAATTAAACAGAGCTCTTAATTTTGACCATACCATCTGGAAGTAAAATATCCCACACATATAATATACATAGAGACACACACATAAACAACAGACAGATGCAACAAAGATTTTATTGCTTCTGTTTTAAAAATTTTAGCAGTTTGCGTCTGTAAAAGCTTCTTTTCCCATTTTTTTTTTCTCCTTCCAGTCTTAGGCCCTTTTTATTAAGCACTTGCGCAAGTCTCCAGAGTTCAGAGTCGTTGGGGCTAGCCATTCGGGAACTGGTCGGGTTTTTAGAAGCTCGATTTCTCGCTTTTCTTTTGGTTTTGTTTTGCTATAAAGTCTGAACAACATCTAAGGACAGTGTAGCAGGTCACAAGCGCTGCTTGTGAGCGTTACTCCCTAAAGAAAGGTCATAATCACTCTCTTACATGCCTCGGCCAGCCGTCTAAGACCAGCCATCTAAGACCAGCCATCTAAGCCCGCCAAGCGGGCTCGGAGTGCGTGGGTGACCAACCCCCCAGGCGCTTCCCCAGAGCCTTTAATTAATTAACATGAATGATCGTGGAGTTCCCTATGAGACCACTGCATGTCTTGCGGATCAACCTCAGACACTCCCACGAGGTTCTCAGTCACCTGAGAATGCCTTTCGGCTGGGAGGAGCTGGTGTCCCTTCTCTTCTGAGCTGAACAAGTTTAGATTCTCATTCTTCTATCAAGTAGTTTGTTCAGACTTTATAAACACAATTCTTTCCAATTTAAAGCCAAATTAAAAAGGTCAGCCTGCCACATTCACTCCAAAAGTTCCCCCTCGGCTCCCCCAGCTTGGGAAATTCCCCCTAGGTTTCTCTTTCCCAGGAATCCCCCCCACCCCCTGCCCCCGAGGTTCCTCTGACCTAGGGTATGTACCAGTACCCCCTTAAGACACCTAGTCTTAAGGTCTGAAACAGCTCAAATAAACTCTGGACCATCGACTTAAAATAAGGAGGTCCGGGTTTCAGGAGAACTCACCAGGGTCACTCGAACAATGCAGTGATCCGGTGGGGGGCACTCAATGGGCCCAAATGCCAGTTCAGTGTAGATTCCAGGTGGTTTCTGGTGGGTTTCTCTGAAACCCTGCTGACTATGCCAAGAAATGTCAATGCAAAACAACCAATAGCCATTCTATAGATAAGAGAAACAAGGTGAGTTTACTTGAGCTAGAGCGAGGATTATAACTCGGGAAGGCCTTAGAAAGTGTTCCAGAAGCATGGTTTTCAGTACAGTCATATCTTTTTAGAACAAAGAACATACATTAAACACACCCATTTTTATCAAAATTTCAAAGAGGTATTCAATAGCAAATTAGCAGGTCAACGTGACCTTGACGTCAGGGACGGGACTAGTCCAGGCCTTACCAATATGGCGTTACCAATAGGGCATTACCAGTAGGGTGTAAGAGGGGCAGTATGCATTCTTATTTTAAGAGACTGTATTCTTTACTTTAATGGTTAAGCAGATGTACAATGTATGTTTGACAGGGCATAAGTCAGGCTTTTTAGTTCAAGCCGAATCAGTTTTGAACCCAAATAGTTACCCCATATACCTCAATATGTGAAAATGTCTTGTCAGTAGGAAAACTGGAGAATACAAAGTAGAAAAGAAAATCATTTATAATCTCACCTGGGATTAATAATCCCAGGGATATTTTTGCATATTTCTTCCAGGCATTTTTCTACATGTAGCTTTTTTCCATAGTTGAAACCGTGTAGTATAAACAGTTTTACATTCTGATGGGTTTGTTTTCTTCACTTATTTAACAGCTGTTTTCCGATGTCACTGAATTCTCCTCCCGAACATCACGCTTACTGGTGATGCTTCCTAGTTTACTACTGCCCCATGGTTAGCTTTTGGGGCTGCTTATCTAGTTTGCTCTAATAATAAGTAAACCTCCAAGCACAGAACTTTTTTCTCTTCTAAACTTCAGCACAAGTCTTTTAAGACTCAGTCCATTACATAGAATTAAGCAGGATCGCTCAGCGAGTAATTCCTCTCACTTTAGGAAAAGCTTTCAACATAGAGGGCAATTTTGGAGTCCTTAGAGAGGTTTAATTTCTTATCAATTAGAAAGACAATGGATCTACTTAGATACATTAGTATTTTAGGGTCTGTTACCAGACCCTTGTTTTAAGTTTTCGCGGGGCTCTCGCCCTCCAGCAATCCGAAACCAGGGCTGGAAGTCCCGAGAGGCAACTTCTAGGCAGGGGTTCCGCCCCTACGCACCGACCACCCGCGCAGTCCGGGCGCCGGGTGCCCTTACCTGGGCAGCGCCGGGTGCCCTTACCTGGGCAGCGCCAGCTCCTCCTCGGCGCGGGCGAAGGCGCGGGGGACTGACGGCAGCGCCAGGACCCCGTACAGGTCGAACACGACCGGACGCAGCGCCATGGCGACCTCGCCTCAGCCTCTCCCCCAGGAACCGAGCACTCCGAGGAGGTGCCCGCAGGCCGGGCCGCGGGACTGCTGCCCCGGCGCCGGGACCTCTTAAGCGGAGCCCGGCCCCACCCCTGCCCGGCCTCCCACTCCCCGCAGGCCCCGTCCTCCGCTTGGCCACGCCCCCGCCTCGGCCTTGGCCTCCGCCCCGCCCCCTGGCCTGACCGGCCTGACGCCTCGGGCCATGCTCCCGGTCCTGGTCCCGCCCCCTCCCCGGCCTCCGCCTCCGCCCCAGCACCTAGACCCGGGCTAGAATCTCATCTCTGGATGAAGCGCCTTCCTTCACCTAAAATCAAAGTCCAAAGTAGGCCCGCGCTCAGACAGCGGCTGCTTAAAGAGGCGGACCCGGGCCCCGTGCCTCCCGGGACCGGCTGACCGCTTACCGCGAACCTGCCAGACTTCCACCAGTCCTGAGCAGGACTGGAGAGGGGGAGGCCTGAGAAAAAGCCAGGGCCACAGACTCTTTAAGGGTGTGTGTGTGTGAGATTGGATCCTCGCATATTCGTTTTGCTTGGTATATCCCGTAAACTGACAGCTTTGCGGCCCCTCTTTTATAGATTCGGTACATATATTTACAGGTCCCACGCTATCCTGTCCACGCTCTTCTAGTCACCCTCTTTGTTAAGGCAAAATGTATTTCTAGAATAAAATATCATGCTCCAGTTGTGTTATGCCAACCCACAATACATACATTCCAATCTCTTGTGAAATGATGCTTAGAAGAAATAAATTTGGACTATTTATTTCCCCTTTGTACGTTCAACTTGTACTAATGCCTAAAAATGTGTGAGCTTTATTTTAAACCACAGATTCTACACTACTGTCTCATTTGTGTTTCTAAAACTTTGCTTAGGAGTGTTTGAGCTGTGCTTGCATAGAGGTTGTTGGACTCCAGGCCACTGGAGTGTAGCTGAGTGAGTTCAAGTGTGCTTTGGGCCTGGTGTTCCAACTTGCCAAGAGCTCAGCTCAGGACAGAGACAGTGGAGACCTCCCCCTTGAACGTGTGGTCTGTGAATTTATCCAAGATATTCTCCCCCGTTTCCCCAGAAGAATGTTGTGAGAGGTCGTCAGATACCTTACTGAAATCAGGAGGTATCTGATCTACAAGATTCTTGCATCTACCAATTGCCAATCTGATAAATAACAGAAATGAGTCTTCTTTGGGGAGTTTTATTCCGGTAAACCGTGACCATGTTTACTTCTCTTGCTTCATAACCTCTTCTGGATTCCTGCCTGAGACAGTTGTTAGTGTGTTCTGAGATCCACTCCTAAGAAGCAAGAAGAGGTCAAGAACGGCCAAATGTTGCAGAGAGAACGGAAAAAAGCCATTTGATTTTGGACTTGGACGGCACTGGGTGACCGGTTTCAGAACATTTGCAGTGGAGGTTTTGGAGCTAGAAGCTAGATTATCCTGGGTTTGAGGACTGAGAGAGAGGGCAAGAAGTGAGTACAACAGTCTCTCAAGACGTTGGTGATTGCAAAAGTAAAATGAGTCGAAAAAAGGAAAGCAAATTGCAGCACGATTTGCAGAGTATGAAACCTCTTAAATTTAAATCTCCAACTTAGACTTTCCTTTGGTCCCCACACTTGCATGTCCAACTTCTCATTCACCATCTCCTCTTGAATGCCTAATAGGTATCTTGAACTTGTCATGACTAAAACAGAACTCTTGCTGCATTCCCACCTCCCCAGCCTGTTCTTTCCGGAATGTGCCCCGTCTTACTAAATGGCATCCCCATTCACTCAGTTGCTCAGTCCAAACAATTTGGGGCTGCTTCCAAATCCCTTGTTCCCAGTGAAGCCGTGTGTTCTTGAACTCAACCCAGCGATGGCCAGCTGACTGGGCGGAGGTGGCAGCTTCTGGTTCCGTCGTGTTTTCTGGGAGTCTTCCTTAAAGGCCCAGCCTGGAGCTAACTCCTCTCTTCCTTTCAAAGATTTTGTAGGCTCCTAATTTCCTGTGTTAAATCTCTTTTTAAAATAACTAGAGTGATTTCTGTTGCCTGCCTAATGCAGTATCATTTATGAATACGTACGTATGTTTGTGAAAGTAGCAAAGTGAGAGCAAGGACACACAGAACTGGATTTTATAAATCCCCCTTCGAGAAGGAAAATAAGAAACTTAAAATATAAGCCTCCACGTTAAGATGGGAATCATCTTTGGTTAAGTGGAGACTATGACGCTATCACATGGACCTTCATTTATTTAGGGACAATAAAACTAGGAGATTCACCTGGTCTGGAATATTTTATAATACTTGTGAGTTACAGAGCTTCCTGGCTGAGTCGCTCAGGCAAAGATCAGAGGTCTAAATTGCATTTTACTGTGCTCTGCTCCTTCTCCTGGGTCACATCTTCCCTGTGTTTTCTGCCACCCAAGGTACAGGAAGATAAGAGCTCACTGAGCTGGGCTGTGAAAACTGGGTGTCTTTTTGAAACGTAAATCCTAACCCTTATGTCTGCTAATTTAAATATTTATAGAATATGTTCCAGATGATAGCATGGAATTATAAAACACAGCTAATGTAGTAGTGAAAATTCAGAAATTACACCTCACGTCGATCACTAAATTTGTAATGAACTTACAATGAAGTCATTAGTTTTGGATTTCCTGCCACCACCCACTCTTTCCCACCTCCTGCTTGATGTTGGTTTTCCAACCCTGTTTTAAATCTTTGTTTAATTCCTAGTGGTTGAGAGAGGAGTTCGCACTGCTGCTTCTCTCGCTGTAGGTGTTTGGATCAAGCTTCAGGTTGTCTCTGGCAGTTTTCTAAATCCACATTCCACCTGAAGCTTTGACTTTCTTTAATACAACAAATAAATTTCTTTAATTCGTTCAATAAATGTATATTAAGCAGCTGTTACGTGCCGGTGCTTTCTAGGCACTTGGGATTTGTTGGTAAATAAAATAGACAAAAATAAGGACCACCAAGAAGCTTCCATTTTAGTGAAATGATGAATTTAAGGAGTTGCCACTTGCTTCTGGGGCCATGAGAGGAATGAGGCTGGGAATATTTTTGGTGGCTACTTGCCATTTTTCTTATTTACCGTGTTTTTTGGCTGCCCAACATCTATAACCTCTTCCTACATTTGGAAAGTTCTGCCCTGCAGTGGGCGTCTGTCAGTCAGAGATGCACAGTGTCCTTCAAATGTCTCTCTACTTTGATCTTTCTTACATTGAAACACCACGTTTCCCAGCCTCCCTTAATACTGGTTACATATATGGGCTCTGCCAATCAATATTCTTGCCTGAGATTTGAGTATGGGAATGAGCAACCTGAAGCAACAGCTATGTGAGCTGGAACTTTCTTCCAGTTATGGCAGGAGCAAAAGCATCTAGCTTTTCTGGGGATGCTGAGATGGACCTTCTCCAGTCTCATCCTGGGTGTACTTGGTGTGGATGGGGTGGCAGGGTGGTGGCTTCTTTAAAATTGTACCATGGCATAGATTGCTGTCACTGCATTGCCCTTGGCTGTGTAGTCTCCAAGCCTGCTTCTCTGGTCTTCTCTGAGATTCTGTGAGTTATCAATATCCTATAGTAAGCCCCTTTCCGCTTCTATAATGGAGAGGAAGTTCTGTGGTTGCAGATAAGAACCCTGTAAGATGTATCTATCTTATGAATCTGAGTAGAAGGAAGAGCTGCTTTGACTATATAATCCGAAAATGCCATATGCTCACTTTCCAGCCCGCCGTGAAGCTAGGGTGAAGGCCTGTGAGCTAGGCTCAGCAATCAGATGCATCCAGCCCAGACTTTATGACAGGAGCTGGTGAGGGGAACAGGGACAGAGGAGAAGGGTTTTGATAGGTAGTTTCGGGGCAACAGCAGCATCCAGGGTCCCCAGCTGGCGGGGATGGTGCAGGCCCTCTGGCCTTCAGCATTCAGCGACAGCAGCAGCAGCAGCAGCAGCAGCAACAGCAGTGTCCTCACCAGTCTGGGTTGGTGATATGATTTCACTGTTCACCTTCACTACTGCTTGTTTTCCAAGCTTGGTTCTCCAGGCTCCCAAGGGGCCTCACCAATACCCTGTCATTAACTATATTCTCTGTTTAAATCAGCCAGCGTAGGCACCTCTCACTCCTCATCAATTGCCAAAACTCTTCTAATGTGCCTTCTGGAAACTTCTGGAACTCACTATGCCCTCTGGAACTTCAGATTCATCATCAGCAAAATCCATTGTTTCCCAAACCTCTTTTCTATTCTCTTCTCCTTCTTGCTCTGTTTGAAGTCTGGCTCTCCCCTCAGGCACCTGCTTCTGCTCTTCTTCACTCCTCCCCTTGTACCTCTGGGCGGGGAGTGGGATAGATGTCCTTTTTAGTCCCCATCACTGCTCCCAGATCCTCCCTGAAGACTCACAACGGTAATATCGCCTCATCAGACTGTACCACTCTCCACCCAACAACTCTACAACTCATCTCTAGTCTGCTCTCTCTTCTCATCTCTCAGAAGACTCTACGACAAATTCCTTTCTCTACTCAGTCTCCCGTGCCTTCTCCCCCATCCTCACTCTCAGCCAGTGTCTTTGCTTCTTACTTCATTGAGAAAATCAGAGCAATCAGAAAACTGTCACCAACTCCCACTCCTCCACTGACCCACCTACAAGTACCTGTGGCTATTTCTACTCCACCTTCTCTCCAATTACACTGATCAGCCGCCTTTGCTCCTGTCTAAGGCCAATTATTCCACTGAGGTGTTAGATTTGGTACCTTGTAAGCACAAGGACAATCTCCTCCACCTTCATCAATAGTTATCTCCTCTATTGGATCATTCCATTCATGTGTCAACCATTATGGACTGAATATTTGTGTTCCCCCAAATTCATATGTTGAAGCCCTACCCCACAATGTGATGGCATTTGGAGATGGGCTTTTGGGAGATGATTAGAGTTAGATGAGGTCATAAGATGGGGCCCCTATGATGGGATTAGTGTCCTTATAAGAAGAGATACCAGAGCGCTTGCTCTCTTGCTCTGCACATGCACAAAGAAGAGGTCGTGTGAGCACACAGCAAGATGGTGACTGCCTACAGGCCAAGAGAAGAGGCCTTAGAATGAAACCTACCTTGATGGCACCTTGATCTTGGACTTCTCAGACTCCAGAACTGTGAGAAATAAATGTCTATTGTTTAAGCCCCCCAGTCTGTGGTATTTTGTTATAGCAGCTCGAGCTGACTAGGACACCAACAGTCTGTAACTTCACTCATTAAAAAAATAAATAAATGTATTGAATGTATTGAACCCAGATTTCCCTCCAGCTACTGTCTCGTTTCCCTCTTTTAAAGCAAAAGTCTGTCAAAGAATTGTTTCTACTCATTCTCTGTAAGCCCTCTTGGCCCATTCTCCCTTGAACTCTATTGCATCATGCTTTTGTCTTTACCATCTTGCTGAAAATTCTCTTGCCAACATCATGAAAAACCTCTACATTGCTAAATCCATAGGTCATTCTAAGTCCTCATAGTACCTGACTTAGCAGCAGTGTTTGGCCCAGTTGCTCATTCCTCTTCCTTAAGACACTATCTGTACTCAGCTTCTGGAACCCCCTCTTGCTTAATTCACCTCATCTTCCTTTGGCTGCCCCTGTTTGGTTTCCTTTGCCAGTTCCTCCTCATTTCCTGAGTCTAAATTAAAATCAGTCCTTGGGCCTCTTCTCTACTTTGTCTACAATCATTCTCTTGGTTATCTCAACCAGTCTTCTCTTCCCTAAACTATTCCTCCTGGAGTCTTCCTCATATGTGACCCTCTGGCCAGTCAGTTGCATGCAAGCCATGTGGGGGCTCACCAAGGGAGTCTCAGCAGGCAGCTGTGTGCAGGCCATATGGGGCTCTGGTTTCCATGTCAAAACAGCTGCAGAAAAGTGATTGCCAGGCTGAGGCTGCAAGGTCCCCTGGCCTGTGCCAGAAATTGCAGGAAACCTCTCTCTCATCTTCCTGCAATGTCCCTCCAGTGCTCTCTACTGAGAAAGCTTAGCACTGTGCACCCTTTAAAGGAGAAATGCTTAAAGAATCATATATTGAAGGTACAGTCAAAGATAAGAGGCGATGCGTGGATAACCAACCAGATGGCTAAAACCCAAGCTCAAATTTTGATTCTGTGATTTGCCTGATTATTGCATCAGTTTAATTCACAGCAAGACTCATCATGTACCAGATAAGCCAAACGTTCTTCATGCCCCACCCTAACCACCCCTCACTGCCTCTAGACATGAACCAGGGTCAGGTCCCCACATGCCCCAGCAGGCAGGTTCCAGGGACAAAACTGGGAGGAGACACAAACACACCTCAAACCTGCAAGATTCTGCTCATGTCCACAATCTGGTGAACATGCATAGAAATGGATTCTCGAGGTACTAGACCAAGGACAGAAAGTTGAAATAAGATTTGGCTGACTGACGGGGGTACATTTTCTAAAGATTTTGGTTTAGTCTACAAGTGTGAAAAGCTGGGAGTGTGTATTAGTGAGGGTTCTCCAGAGAAACAGAACCAATAGGAGATATACAGCTACATATGTAAGAGGAGATTTATTGTAGGTATTGGCTCAGCGGTTATGGAGGCTGAGAAGTCCCACAATCTGCTATCTGCAAGCTGGAGAACCAGGAAAGCCAGTGGTATTATTCACTTAGAATTGAGAGTCTGAAGGTCTGAAAATTGGGGGTGGGGGACAATGGTATAAGTCTTGATCTAAGTCTGAAAGCCAGAGAACCAGGAGCGCTGATGTCCATAGGCAGGAGAGGAGGTCCCAGCTCCAGCAGAGAGAGTGGATTTGTCCTTCCTCTACCTTTTTGTTCTATTCAGGCCCTGAACTGAGTGGATGGTGCCCACCCACATTGGTGAGGGAGATCCTCTTTACTCAGTCTATTGAATCAAATGATAATCTCTTCTAGAGAATCCCTCACAGACACACTCAGAAAGAACGTTTCACCAGCTATCTGGGCATCCCTTAGCCCGGTCAAGTTGACATATAAAGCTACCCATCACAGAGTGGTAGTAACAGTTTATTCAATTGGTAGTGCATGAAAGGGACTATGAGATAGCAGAAATTAGTGCAGCAGAATGGAAGACTAGGGGAGATAGGAACATTGGAATGGACTTTTTATGTATGACCTGCCACCTTCCACCTAATATGAGAAAGCTCACGAGTCTCTCCCTTCTCCAAGGCCTTGAGAAATACATTGGTGTGGGAGGACTATCATCTTGATTACAGGAGTGTGTGGGAAGTGGTTTGGACATTGGGTTCCAAGATTTGAGTTGAGAAAACTTCTCAGTACATGACACATCATTATCAGTCTTGGGAGGAAGAACCAAAAGGAAGCCTCCATAACAAAATATAAATAAAATCAATGCCGTGTCTCTGGGGGAAACACAAGAATCAGGACCACCATCAAAGAACAGAACAATGCAGGAATGGTAATTTTGATTACCACCAAACTCTGCCTAAGATGGACGGGTCTTGTAGAATGTCAATGGATTGTTGTAAACTTAATGAGGTGACACCAATTACAGATGCTGTTCCCAATGTGATCCCTACTGCTACCACTGCCAAATGCCCAGCTCCCCAGCAGCAGTGACAAACCCTGAGCTCCGGATAGGGTGCCTGAGCCCAGAGGCTCAAATTATTCACCTAGTGGCAAGCTGATTACATTAAACTCCTTCCACGATGGAGGAGGTAGCAATTCGTCTTTTATAGAATAGATGCTTCTTCTGGAGAGTGGGTAGAGGGGAAAACTATAAATACCAACTCTAACCTAATGATCTTTTACGACAATGAGGGCTGTGCCTGCCTATGTTTTTCTTCCTTACTTTGTTATTTTGTTTTATTTTCTGCCCATCCCATTACTTTATATGCAGTGTGCTTTTGATGAATATTATGATTTACTCCATAGGAAACAGAATTTCAAGATGACAATGTGTCAGGATTAGAGCAAGAATGGGTATTGCCCAGAGAGGCTAAGCTTGGAGCCTGATGCAGGAGATGATGAGACTTAGGGCTATGTCCCTTTGGGGTTAGCATGAGCACTTTTATTTCTGTGAGGAATGGTTGCCTTGTGTTAGTGTTCTGTGTTTTCTTACACTCTGTATTTGTCCAGTTGGCATCCATTACTCACAGGGCCAAACTAATGACCAAAGCTGTTTACATCTCCCCTGTGACCCATCTTTCACGTACATATAAAAATCATATTACAAACCCTCCAGCCAATCCCAAGTCAAGACCTCCAACCACATCCTTTATCTCTCTCTCACACACACCAAGCCAATATTCTCCCTGCACTAAGTCTCCCCAGGGCTGGGTACCAGACAGCTAGAGACCATCCATATACCCATAGCCTGCCAAAACTATTCAAACCATCCAATCCTAAGCTGCTTACCCCATCTCGTCTTGTCTTTCCTACAGAAACTCTAATAAATACTCTGGGCCATACTTTCTCCTTTGCCCTTTCTGCCCCTTTGCTGGCTTTGGTGCTTCTCCGTGTGGCCCTGCATGGCATATCATGACTCTTGATTCTAGGGATCTGTGAATATAAACTTCTTCCTTCATGACAATCATTCCCATGTCTGCATGTCTTACCACACCTGATTAAAACAAATTCCGGGTACAAATTTTAGAACAGTTAGGTGTAAGCATTATTTTTCAACGTATAATTATGGAAAATTGGGTGTGCATTGATGTTAGGAGCCAAAAAACTAGATTTTGGGGAGCCTTCCAGTATTTAAACTTCTTTCAAGTATTTTGGGAACGTTCCCACCTTGAAGGTGGCAGAGCTTGCCTTCCACATAGAAGTTCAAAACACCAGATTCCTGCTTCCTCAGTCCTTCTTGTATCTAGTTCATGGACACATGGTTAGTCAGATGCGTCCGTCCTGACCTTTGTCTCAGGAGCTGGTGACACAAAGAAGCAGGGATAGAGGAGAGTTAATTCTGGCAGGAGTGGCAGCAGCAGCAGGAGTGGCTGGTTTCCAGGGACAGCAGTGACCGCAGTACCAGTGACAGACAGCGCAAGGTTTTCACCCAGTTCTGCAGCATCAGGGCCCACCATCAGGTGATGGGTCATCATTTTGCCTCAGTCTGGCTGATGTGTCCCTTGTTGTCACCTGTGTTCCACGCAGGTTCTCCAGCTTTCTAAGTGCTTCTGTGAACCATCCATTGTCCTTTAATAAAATAATTTTCTGCTTGAAAATTAATCAATAGGTTTTTATTGCTTGCAACCAAGAACGCTGATTGATACAAGCTATGATTATTCTCTTTCTTTCCTTTTTTCTTTTTTTTCCTCTTCTTCCTTCCTTCCTTCTTTTTTCTCTCTTCCTTCCTTCCGTCTTCCTGTCTTTTCCTTGGAAGAATGTATGCATTTAATACTTATATAACAAACTTATATACTTATATAAACTTATATAATGTTTATATTATGTGTACTTATATACTTACATCAGCAAACGTATACACACACATACACACACATACATAGAGACGTATATACGTGTATACATGCACATAAATATATATTAATGTGAAAGTAAATATGGTGAAATGTTAACCTTTGTTAATTTGTTAAATATGGATAGTAGGAATATGGGTATTTTCTGATTTTTTTGTATTTTATGTCTTCTAATTTTCTGAAAAGATAATATTAGCAATCATATACACATGTATAAATACATATATGTTTATATGTGTGTATATGTATATAGTACTATTCCACTATTTTAAGTCCTTTATTTATGCTAATTCATTTACTCCTCATAACAAACCTATGAAGGAGGAACCATTATTCACAACCTCCTTTTATTTCTGAGGAAACAGAGAGTTTAAGAGAGCTGCCCCAAATCACGCAGCTTTTAAGGAGCAGAGCCGGAAATCAAATCCTGGCAGTCATGTCCAGGGCCCTTTGCTTTGAACAAAATAAGGGATGAGATAGCAAGTGGCTTAAGAGGGAGGCAGAACCCAAAGGAAGTGTTTAGGATGGAGGATGAGTTTATTTAGGGCTGAGGAGAAGGAACAAGTGAGAGGGAGAGGTGAAGATGTGAGAAAGGCTGGGGATGTTGAATAGATGGGTGCTGTCAAGATCACAGGTCATGGTTTGCCATGCACAGGAGGAGGAACAGGACTCCTGGTCCGATACCAGAGAGGAGGAAGCAAGGGGTTGGTTTATGGTTCGGAGGAGGGTGACCTTGCTTCTCTGCGAAATTGAAGGCAAGGTCAGTGGCAAGGAGGCTGAGGAGGTGACAAGCAAGCTGCAGACAAACCAGGTGGCAGCATGAGTGACGTGGTGTTCCTGCAGGAGGCTGGCTGGGGGAGAGGAGGTTCCTCCAGGGAAGAAGGGGAAGGAGAGAGCTGTAGGCTGGCTGTCCAGTGGCTCTGTTCTTGGTCCTATTTTATTTAAAACTCCACCGCTTTATCAACAGACAGACCCAGGCCCAGGAGATTCCCCAGCTGTGGGTGAGGTCAGGGGGCCCAGGCAGGGATCCTGAAGCACAGTGTCCTTCAGAGTAAAGAGCAAAGCATCCTAGTAACCGGACAGAGGAAAAGCAAGTCTGTTGTCTGTCTCGACTGGACACAGAGTGAATAGTCACAGGCTCCTCCCCCTCCCCTCCAGAGAGTGTGTGTGTGTGTGTGTGTGTGTGTGTGTGTGAGAGAGAGAGAGAGAGAGAGAGAGGAGAGAGAGGGAAAGAGAGAGAGAGAGAGAGAGACACAGAGAGAGAGAGAGTGAGAGAATGAGAACGTGAGTTTGTGTGCTTGCAAAGCCAGTGGTCCCTCCTGTGGACTGGCTCGGCTTTTACCTTCAGAAGCCTCTGTGCCAGGCTCTCCATGACGCCCTCCTCAGTAACACCTGCATGAAGCCTGTCTGGCTGCCAGAGCTGGAAGCCCAGGCAAACGGACCTGCCTGCAGAAGTTGTCCAGGCTCCCCAGGAAGCCAACCTGACTCTCAGAGTCAGGTGTCCCTCACCCGCCAAGGTGTGTCCGGACCCAGCATCTTTTTGACCATGAAATGAAGTCACCCAGCCTTGCTCTGCACCTGCCTCTGTGTTTCAGGGGGACTTTTATCAGCTGCCCAGGACCTCCAAGCCAAGCTGGTTGTCTGATTTTTTGAACGGCCTGTTTTCTTCTGTGACAGGCAGGTAAGAGAAAGGTGCCCCTAAGGCTTGTGTTGGGGACATTGGGGTGTGGGGACATTGTGAGGTTGAGGTCAAAGGGGTACTAGCCAATTAACAGCTTCTGGGTACTCAGGAGGGGGGTATGTCAGAATGCTGGAAGTCACTTGCTCCTAGAAAAATTTTAGTCTTCTGATTGTCCCTGCTGGGGCTGTTCAGAGCCCAATGACAGTCAACTTCTCCCACTGGTGAGAGTATCTCAGTCTCAGGAGTTATCAGCTTTACTATATTGAATCTGCTTCTATGTCTTTATTGTTACCATGACTCTTTTGTCACTTATTTACTCTTTAGTAAATATTATATATCTTTTCATGAAGACTAACACACTGACTTGGTAAGTAGCAAGTTCTTCATGGCTGGGGTTTTTCTGAGGCTGGAATTTGTGGAGAGGATTCTTACATCAGCTGGTGTGGCAATCCAGATGACCTTTAAGATTCCACCCAACCTTGAGATGTTAAGCTTCTGCAGTTGATCAGTTTATTGACCAGAGCAGATATAAAAGCTGAAATATGCTCTCTCTCCCCTAAGCACCACTACTGAAATTATTTGGAAGGAAAAACAGTATCATTTCCTCTAATCAGGGGGCTTTCTTTGGGTATTGACAATTGTGGGAGAGTTGGGACTTCCATGCTTGGTAAGCGGGTGGTAGATGGCAGAGAGGGGCTGCTGGGATCTAAGCAGGCTTTCTGGAGAAGGTGGTGATTGTGGAAAGAATATAATGTGGTCTGGTGGGTGAGAAGTTGAAAACCAGCTACAGTAGGAAGATGGGCAAAGAAGCAAGCCCAAATTACCTTGACGTCAATGGGATCAGGATTCAGGAGTTAGGTGAGAGAGGCTGAGGTGGGTTGGGGTTGGGGGGTGGTCTGGACATCCTCGTACATCAGAAGTGATCCAAGCTCAGTGGGGATGCTGGTATCTAAACCCTTCACACAGGAAATATTGTTTGTAGGTTTCTCTGTGTACCCCATTCCCCCAGACGCACTTTACAAATAGGGACATCAACCCACAGCCACCCCCTTCCCCAAACCTGCCAACACAGCCACTTAGAGGATCAAAGGGTCCAGGGCTCTTTCCCTTTTACTATCTTTCTAACGAGAGGTGGAAGGTTACTCTAATTACTGACAATTACCTGGAACAATTTCTCCTTTGGTTTCCAGTGACAAATTAATGAAATTATCATAGTGGGCTAATTACAAGGGATGTCAATTTGAGGCATCTTGCAGCAATACATCCTCTAGAGCAGGCTGAATCTCATTTGCACATTCTTCCAGAGGGTCCAGGATGTCTCGCATTAGATCTTTATATGATGCAATTTCAGCATGTGTGGATTTCTATTTCTTTTTTCCTAGTCTCACTAATGGGGAAAAAAATCTTTCTTTTATTTAATGCACTTGGTTGGAAGGTGAAACAGATCATATAGCCTTGGGATTTGTGGCCATAGTATTGGTTGGAAGGAGGAGTGAGTGAATCTGCACACAGATGAACCTCCTAGAACCTTGGGTCTAGGTGAGCCTGGCTTTGGGGTGGGGCACGTTTCCCTTCTCACCAGCCATCTGCCACTGACCTCGGTTCTGATAGTTGCTTAGCAAGGACAGTTGTGGTGCTAGGATCTGTAGAACACATCAAGCACTGGCGGAGGTGGCTCTACAAAATTGCCCTCCTGGCTAGTGCTCCTGGGTGGCATTTTACCACATTATGCTTTAGAAGCTGAAGACCTGACCTTGAGTCCCCACTTTATCACTTTTCAACTATGTGATCCTGAGCAAATCAGTTAACTTTTCTGAACATCAGTCTTTTTTTTATTTACATAAAAGGGATAATAATATCTCTTCCCCATACCCTCCTAGGGGTGGTATGAGGCCCAAATGAGGTCAAAGGTGCAAATTTCCTTGTAAACCTTAAAACTACACAAATGCAAATTGTTCTTCAGAAGATCTTCTAACAGTTATCATAAAGGAGACGCTGGAATCCTCCTTCTTGCACCTGCTTGGCTCTGTTTTCTCTCAGCCAGCTGAAAACAAAGCAGTGAATCTTCATGCACATGTGATGGTAGAGATGAACGTCTCTTCATTTTAACAAGCAAACAAAACTTTTAGATGGGGGTGGCAGTGGGGGTCAGGTAATATTTAAGTCACTGACATCCCCAGGTAAATTAGGAGGGCACGGGACACGCGAGGATCCTAAGTCCTCCAAGGCAGAGGATGAAGGAGAGAAAAGGAACCAGAAAAACAGCCCTGTGATTGTCAGGTTTTGAGTGAGTGCAGAGACAGGGAAAAGAACTCCACCCACTCTGCAGTTGCCCCTGGGTTTTAATGAAATTTAGTCTTTGGTGGCAACACCAGGATCTCAGTTCAACTCATTCAGCTCAACTCAATGCAACTCAACTCAAGCATCTCTCAGGTGCTTACACAGAATCAGACTCAGCGAAGGACTTCCCAATGTGAGGAGTTGTAAAAAGCTTGGAAGGGACCGTCTGGGAGCTTGGGGCCTCTCTGCATGGCTTTCAAACCAATGGGATGGAATGAATTGAGTCAAACTGCACAGCAGGGGTGAATGGGCAGGTGAGAGTCTAGAATTTTTCTTCCTTCTGCTCCTCTCTACCGTGGACCCCACACGGCCGGGCACGCTCAGTTCTCTGTGCCTGATGCCTGGCACACTGTTAGCTCTGTAACAGATGAGGAAGTGGAAAGATGAATGAATAAACAAAAGAATAAACAGTTGGATTATGGGAACTAATGTTTGACAGTCTTGCCCTCTAAACTAAGCCATAAGCCTTGATTTCCATGGACTCTTCCAGAACCCTCTTCCTCCCCGGGCACCTTTCACAGGTGGCCCTACATACCTGGAACCCACAAAGTGAACCCCTGCTAAGTGCAAGGGGTGGTGCTTGGGACTGGAGATAAAAGACGAATAAGACACAGTCCCCACCTCAAAGAGCTCACAATAGGGACTTCTGCTTTTCTCCAAAAGACCCTGTCAACCTTTGTCCCAACTTGGGAGCCCGCATGAGGAGTTCAGTCCTGGGATCCTATTTCCTGGTCTCATTTTTGCCTCAACCCTAAGGTGATTCCTTATGAACACAGCTGACTTTTTTTTAGATGAGTTTTGGATATTTATTACCTGTTTTATTCCAAGTATTTTTTAATGTGTTAGAGTACACGTAATTTACCATTTTAACCATTTTTAGGTGTACTGTTCAGTGGCATTAAGTACATTCACTTTGTTGTGCTGCCACCACCATCCATCTTCAGAGATTTGCATCTTCCCCAACTGAAACCCTGTCCCCGTTAAACAATAACTCCCCACTCTCCCCTTCCCTCAACCCCAGGCAACCACCATGCGACTTTCTGGCTCTATGAATTTGACTACTCTAGGTAGTCAAATAAGTGAATCATACAATATTTGTCCTTTGGTGTCTGGCTTATTGCACTTAGCATAATGTCTTCAAGGTTCATCTATGTCCATAGACGTATCAGAATTCCATTCCTTTTTGGGGTTGAATAATATTCCATTGTATGTCTAGATCACATTTGTTTATCCATTTTTCCATCGATGGACATTTGGTTTGCATCCACCTTTTATACAGTTGACTTTGGTTACTTGCACTCCACTCAGATGGAGGAATGGAGTCTCAGATCTACACGCATTTTGGGAGATGAGAGGCCCCTCCATCATGAGATAGGGGAGGGCATGTAAAACACACAGCAGACGTCACTGCCCAATTAAAAATACTTTATCATATTTAATACATACTTATGATAGGAAATTTGAAAAATGTAGAAAAATGTCAAAAAGAAGTAAGAATTACCTTTAATTGCTGCATCCAGAGATAACCCAGGTGATCTACATGTGCGTAGAAAAGATGATCAGAAAAGAGCAAGATGGTTGTTTTAGTTCATGGGCTGCTATGACAAAAATACCACAGACACGTGGCTTACAAATAACAGAAATTTATTTCTCGCAATCTGGGAAGTCCAAGATCAAGGTGCTGGCAGATTCGACATCTGCTGAGGTCCCTCTTCCTGTTCACAGCCAGCACCTTCTCGCCGTGTCCTCACATGGTGGAAGGGGTGAGGGAGTTCTCTGGGGCCTCTTTTATAAAGGCACTAATCCCATTAGCGGTGGCTCCACTCTCATGACCTAATTACCTCCCAAAGGCCTCGCCTCCTAATACCATTAGGGGAAAGGGCTTCAAGATATGAATTTGGGTGGGGGCACAAACATTCAGTCTACAGCACTGGTAATAACAGCTTTCTCCGGAAATAGATTAGCTGTGCTTGTTTCTGCTGTGATGGGTCTGCTTTAGGGAAGCCCCCAGGAGCCAGGGCCCTGCACTTGTGAGGGCCAGAGCCCCCAGACCTGGCCGCTGCAGCTCACCTGTGCCCCAGGAGCTGTCGAGACCCAGGCAGCGGCAGACGCTGCACAAACATTATGCACGATGTGCAGGGAGATGTTAGCTCACGTGTATATAAAGCTGCACTCGCATCTGAGAGCTCTGCCAATGGTGCTCCAGCGTTTGTTTTTTGCACAGAAGCACCTCCAGAAGGGGGTTGTGTATGGGGTGCTATCTACGGAGGAAGCTTCCTACTGCCAGGATTCCCTGCTCTACCCCCCTGGGAACCCCAGGGACCGCTTCTGGGAGAGCTGTGGGCTGTTCTGTCTCGGTGCTCATTAGATGTTCCAAAACAGCCGCCTTCTGGGCACCATTGGCCTACTCTACTTGCTAGCTAGGGTTTTTGGGGCCGGGAAGGAATGAAGAACCCCTGAGAGAGCTAGGACTGCTAAGTGAGGAAACCCGGGGCAGGGGTGAGGTGTGGTGTGGCGTCCAGGGTAAGGGTGGCTCGCTGTCAGGGACCATATTCTCCTGAGTGAACAGGAGATGAATGTAATTGTCAATCTCTAACGAGTCTTTGAGTTGAAACTTTCTGAGAAAATTGATCCAGGAGGACCTTCTTCCCCCAAACACAGTCTGGAAAAGCCTGTTATAATAAATATGTTCTAGAACTTCCAACACATTGAAATTCACGTCAAACCCCTCCCACACCCGCTCTTCCTCCAGTTGGCACAAACCATCAATGTGCAACGCCATCGGGTCTTTGTGCCTGATAACCACAGCAGCCACTGGCTCCCTTACCCCACCATCTGCAGTTCTCAGGAGCTTTCGTGGGCATGATTCCATTTGCTCCTTGCCCCTGTCCTGAGAGGTGGGCAGGGCAGAGTGAGCTATCCTTATCTTACAGATGAGACAAAATCCCAGCAGGGCTGAGTGCCCTGCACAAATCTGCTCAGTAAGTGGTGGGGCCAGGGCTCGAAGCCACATTCACAAGCTCCTCTCCACACAGAGGGCAGGAGGGGGTGGAGTGACCACCTGGGGAGACGTGGAGCACAGGTGACGGAATTGCTGCTGGAAGAGCTGGGACACAGTGGCCTAGGGGGTGAGAATGCACCGGAGAGAAGAGGTTTCACAACTCCATCAGCGATAGTAATGATTCCCCCATGTGCTTGGTGGTTATGTTTTTAGAGCACTTGCACTTATATTTTTTTCTTTTTAAATTGTGATAAAATATACATAACATAAAATTTACTGTTACAGATGCTTAGTACATTCACGATGTTGTGCAAGCATCACCACTGTCTAGTTCCAGGATATCGTCATTGCCCAGCTGGACGCCCTGTGCCCCATCTCTGCACTGAGAGTCAGTGTTACATCTCGACGACATGGCCGGTGCCTGACACGTAGGCGTCAGCTGATACAAACACTGTGTGCCTGAACACAGACCTCCCCATCTCCGAATAGGGAGGGTTGTCAAAAAAAACCCAAAAGCTAATGTATGTAAACTTTTTAGAGTAATATTTAGTGTATTATTAAAGTGACACACATTTTAAATCACATTCGCTCTATATTAATACATTAACTTAACAATATGGCTTTTTCCTGACCCTTCCCATTTACGAAACATTCAACACTTCACTCATATCTTGACATCGTGTCTTTCTCATCACTAGAACCAGTTTTGGAATCAGCTGTCCATGTCTGGCCTATATCATTATCATTGTCCCTACAGTCTAAAGAGAGTTGGCTATTTCTTATTAATCGAGAAGGTCTTTATTTTTTTTTTTTTTTTTTTTTTATTTTTATTTATTTTTTTTTTTGTGAGGAGATCAGCCCTGAGCTAACATCCGCCAATCCTCCTCCTTTTTTGCTGAGGAAGACGGCCCTGGGCTAACATCGGTGCCCATCTTCCTCCACTTTATATGGGACGCCGCCACAGCATGGCTTACCAAGCAGTGCGTCGGTGCGCGCCCGGGATCCGAACCAGCGAACCCCGGGCCGCCGCAGCGGAGCGCGCGCACTTAACCGCTTGCGCCACCGGGCCGGCCCCGGTCTTTATTTTTTTAATAAGCTTTTTTGAGATATAATCCACATACCATAAAATTCACCTTCTTAAAATATACAATTTGGTGAATTTTATTATCTTCAGAGTTGTGCAACCATTACCACTAATTAATTATCCACCGCTATCTAATTGCAGAACAGTTTCATCACCCCAAAAAGAAACCCATGCCATTAGCAGTCACTCCCTTTTCTCCCTTCCCCCTAGACCCCTCAAACCACTAATCTGCTTTCTGTCTCCAAAGATTTACCTATTCTGGATATTTCATATACATGGAATCATATAGTATGTAGTTTTTTGCATCTGGCATCTTTCACTTTGCCTAATGTCTTCAAGGTGCATCCATATTGCAGCATGTATCAGCACTTCATTCCTTTTCATGGCTGCATAGTATTCCATTGTATGGACATACCATGTTTTATTTATCTGTTTACCAGTTGATTGGGATTTGGGTGCTTCCACCTTTTGGCTATCGTGACTAGTACCCATAATCTTTTATTGACCATCTTTTGTGGTACGTTTATCCCCATTTTACAGATGAGACACTGAGGCCAAAGCAAGGGGGACTTCAATCTCGTCGTATGCTCTCCCCTATCCAGCAGGTCAGGGCTTATCTTAGGGTGCAGTAGCTGGTTGACCCTAGAAAAAGAGGTAGATGCTGGTTCTTCAATGAAGCCAGGGAGAGGTCAAGAGTCCTCAACTCCTGGGAGGCCTATTTGTTCACCTTTCACACCTCTGTAGTATGTGAAGAACAAAGGTACATCGTGTCAAGGATGCACAACCCTAAGAACACTTTCCTGGGTTTGCTCAGGTTCGGCAGTGAGAGGGAGCCACTCGAAATCCAGCGGGACCTCTGCTGTGCCAGCTCCTTGAGGCCCTGCTGGAGAAACAGCTGGAGGTTCAACCCACAGCAGAGCCTGGCCTGCCCTCCTTCTGATGTCCAGGGGCAGCCAGACCCCTCTTCTGAAACCATGGACCTCTCCCACTCTGCACACCTGCCCGTGACGAGGCTCGGCCTGTGGTTGCTCCATCTGATCCCAGCAGGTGAGTGGGTGTGATCACTAGGACGTCACCTCACCCCGTGAGCTCACTGCCGCACGGGGGAAGCTTCTGCAGGGGGGCTCGTGGCAATAGCCCAGGCTGCAGGGGACTCGTTCCACAGTGAGAAGGTGGAGGGGCACTCACAACTCTGACACTGGCAGCTGGTCACCCTGAACCTCCCCGAGCTCAGTGTTTCTCATTGCAAAACGCCAAAGGTCCTGTGAACCTCCAGGGCTACTGTGGGGACCACACGAATGACAGTTTGTGGGATACAGTAGCACTGGGGATACAATAGGCACTCAATACACCGCAACTATTGCTACGGATGTGCTTGTCTGGGTTTAGAGCAGTGGTTCTCGACTTGCTCGGGCAGCAGAACACTGAAGAGGTGAAGCTGTTTGCAGAACATGGTGAAAACAGACATGAATGATTCCATCAGACAATTTTGGGATGCTGCCTAACTAACAGGAAGGAGCAAATGCCAGTGGGTTAAGAAAAAATAGGGGAGATGCCTGAAATGGCAGAGGATTTTGTGGTTAGCTAGTGGTTCACTGACCAGTGGATGGGAATGGCAGGCCATCGTAATGCATGAAGCCCTGCTCCCTGCAGTTCACCCCACAGGGTCCAGGGGTCTGCCCCATCTTGCTGTCCCCCTCGGGGCTCCTCAGTTCACAGCGGAATCTTGTCTCCAGGTCTGACTTTGTCCCCACCCCCATGCCTCTGCACCGTCTCCAGCACTTATTTCCATGCCTCCTTACCTCGTGGTTGCAGAGTCCTTGACATCTCTTGAGCTCCAACCATGTGCTGGTTGCTTTGTTAAGCTCTAACATACATTATTATATTTAATTCTCAACAATGTTTGAGATAGATTCTGGATTAGTGTCCCCATTGTATAGATGAGGAAACTGAGGCTGAGTGAGGTTGAGTGGCTCTGATTTGATGGGAGAGGGGGCCCAGCCCCCACCACGATGGACTCCCGGAGACCTCACTCTTCCCTCCTGTCCCACAGCATTGGCGCAGCAAGCCTCCCAGACCCAAGCCGAGGACCGCCTCTTCAAACACCTCTTCAGGGGCTACAACCGCTGGGCGCGCCCAGTGCCCAACACCTCGGACGTGGTGATTGTGCGCTTCGGGCTGTCCATCGCCCAGCTCATCGATGTGGTGCGCCTGTCCTGCCATCCTCTACCCCCTCGGAATCAGCCCCAGACTGCGGGTCCCTTTCCCGGGATGCTCCCTCCCTCCCCAGCACCAGCCCTTCTCCCTCTGGGCCCCACAGCCCACCACATTAGAGCATCATCCTTTGGAGCCCAGGGGTGCCACAACTCCCTCCCACTCTCTCAGCTCTGGAGCCCCTCCTGAGAAGGCATTGATTGGCAGCAGTGGGTTTTCTAGATGACCTGCTTGTTCCACTTGACACCAGCCCAGAGGGCCCAAGTGGCCTGTGCGATCCTGAAGAATCTGGTGGCAGTGTCAGGAAGGGGTGCTGGGTGGGCTGAGCTTACAGTATAGTGTAAGAGGTTCTCCCGGTGAGTGGGGGGCTGGAGTCAGCCCATCCCACTCCCCCCTGTTTTCTGGGGCCGGTTCCAGCACTCTACTGTTCTGACTCTCTCCTGCTACTCCCCAGGATGAGAAGAACCAAATGATGACCACCAACGTTTGGCTAAAGCAGGTGAGGGCCCTCCCCCGAGCCGAGGCAGGAGCGAGGGTGGGAACCTACTGACCCCAGGCCCTCCCAGGACTCTCTCACTGACACAGGAGTTTGAATTCACAGGTTACCTAAGAGTTGCCGCTTGGGACGTTCCCAAAGCCAGCGGGGTGCAGACTGCTTCTCGTAAGGGGCTGAGCTCTCGTGTGGACAGGTTCCGAGCCCAGCGCTTGCGAACGTCAGCTGCGGGAGCCAAGGGGTCCCCTTTCTGGTGGTGGGCATTTCCTATGTCCCTGCTACCATTGCAGATCAGCTCGTTGAGTGGTCACTGAGAACCCCTGGGAGGTTTCATTCTGCTCATTTTACAGCTGAGGAAAGCAAGAAGCAGAGTGCTAGAAAAGGGGGCCCAGGTGTGCCCCACTTGGATGCCCAGTCTCCTTCTATGGGAGAACATTGAGTATTCCATGTCCATGCTGCCTAACGAACTACTCCCAAATCTACCAGCTTAAAGCAACAGTTGATTATATCTCATAGTTTTATGGCCCGGAGTTTGGGTGATTTCTTCTGCTTTGCCTGGTGACTATGGGGGTTACTTGCTGGTATTCGGTGGTGGATGGTCTGCTCTGGAGGGTCTAAGATGGTTTCATTCATGTCCATCCCTCAGTAGGGATATCTGAAAGGTTCTGGAAGCCAGACCCAGCTGGGCCCTTCTCTTTCTCCAGGCACTCTCAGGGTCTCTCTGTGTGTCCTCTCCAGAAGGGGAGTCGAACTCCTCACTTGGAGGCTCAGGGACTCCAGAGCAAGGGTCCTAAAAGACAGGAAATGAAACTTCTGGTCTCTTAAGGCTTGGAAACTGGCCCAGCACCAATCATGGCAAAGAATGTGTGGCCCTCTTTGATTTGCCACTCTTGAGGGCAGAACACGGGGCACAGGCTTCACTAGAGCCTGAATATATTCTCTCTCCCTCTTCATCCCCTCATGCTCAGCCCGGCCCCTTCCTCAGGCCTCAAAGTGGAGGTGATGGGAGAATATGAGAAAGAGGACCTAGCCCTCTGCCTACTTTCCTCCCACTACTTCCTCTCCCTGGCCCCCCCGGCAACCTAACCATCCTCTGTCTCAGAGATTGGCATGCAGAATACCACAACAATCAGAATTTTGATTGACATCTCTATTTTGAGTTTTTTGAATGAAAGCCAGGTGTGCCATTCCTGGCCCCATAGGTCCTGGAGGGTGTGGGGCTGTATGCTGGCTGTTCAGTTTTTATAACTGGATGCTTAGGCCTAAGGCATGGAGCAGACACCTCTGACACTGTTCACCCTGGAGCCGTTAGGGAGTCACAGGGCTCATCTTTACAGATGTGCAAACTGAGGCCCAGAGCAGTAATGGGACTTGGGAAGCCACATAGTCCTGCAGTGAGGGGCCAGACCTAGAATCTGGGTTGCCATAATTGTCCCCAGGGGCCAGTCACCTCAGCTTCAGGGGCTGGGGCAGGGAGGAGAAGAAGGAGCCCTGGAGCAGGAGGCAGGCCAACCAGTGCTGCCTCTGACTAGCCTGTGATGCTGTGCAAATTACTTAACCTCTCAGAGCCTCACTTTCCTCATCTGGAAAATGGGGATACTACAATCTATTGCCCACACTAGCAACCTGTTGCCAATTAATATAACCCAACTTGGTGGAGATGTACCCCAAATTTTGGTTGAACCTGAAAACTTGACAGATGATGGACTGGGGGAAGAGGATAAATTTATGAAGACCAATCCCTTTCAAAATTGTTCAAAGTCAATGTTCTGAGAAATCCTGACAATTTTACAAATGCTTTTATCTTTCTTATTTTGCAAGTCTGGCTCCTCTGTCCACCTAAGCCTTCCTGCAAATGAGCAGTCAACAGCACTGCTAGGCCAGCAGCTTCCCAAGCATGGTTTGGCTACCAATGGCAGTTTTGTGAGATGATTTTAGTTGGCTCATAAACGTTTTTGTAATAGTCACATATTTATATTTTAGTAGATGTTTTCAAATGATGTTGGTTTTCCAGTAATATCAGTGATATAAAATTTAAAAATGTATGTAAATTTAAAAACAGTGATCCAATTTAAAGGAAAATACTAAGTAAATGATAATACAGTGCACATATATCGGCAAAAATTATAAAACTGGAACTTGAGTGCTTGCTGTTAGTGAACACCGAGCTGGAGCAACGCGTTTCCTCTCCTGTGCCTGCTTCCTGGAAATGCTCCTGGTTCCCTTCACTCCTTCCTGGATCCCTCCCCAGCTTGATGTGTTTGTGTAAATGTTACACAGTGATCCTTAGAGTGGAAAAGGTATCATGCATGGAGTCTTTTGCACAAAAGGAAAATGGCCCCTGGAATTCAGGCAGGCTTGGAGTACGGGAGGCCAGGGTCCAAACCCCAAGGCTGCCACTTACTGGCAGCATACCCTCCGAGCCTCCCTTTCCTCACCCTAACCTGGAAGATTGTTGTGAAGATTAAAACGAATGACCTAAAGGGCCTGCAACAAAGCTGGCTTTCTAAATGGTAGTGGCTATTATTTCAATTATTAGAAGCCCCTGTGAGGCAAAGGACAGCCTGTGTGTCGACAGCATCATTATCTGTTGGGGGTAGTTGTTCCTTTTAGGTCCAGAAGAGACATGGGAAGTCCTCCTGGAATTAGGACCAGACACTTTAGAGGGAGGAGCCATTTTTTCATTGCTTGGATACACACTTAGTACTGAGCATTTACCAGGGGCTTGGTGCTAGAGATGCAGAGTGAAATAGATGTTGTCCCTCACTGCAGGGAACTTACAGAGGCATTAAATAAATAAATATGCAAATCCACGTATAATCACCACTTGTGATAATGCCATAGAGGAAAACTTCAGAGAGTGAATAATACTCACCCGGTTTTGGGGAGAAAACAGATTCTCTTGGACCTGCTGGTGGAAGCCCAACTGGGCCCAGAGCATCCCCTCCCTGCTGGGACTACTAGGGGGCGCTCTGGAGCACAGTGTGAAAGTCACTGGCTGACTCTCTTTTCTCAGCTGTATAACTCTGACGGGTTGTTTTAGCTCTCTGATCCTCAGTTTCCTTATCTGCTAAATGGGGAAATATCTCCATTGGCTCGGCATTCCCAACCTAGCTCTCCCACTGAGGCTCTTCCTAGACAAAGGGTGTAAAAAAACTTTGTAAACTGTGATGCACTAAGAAATGTTGTTACTACAAATGAGTGAGGTGGCCTGCGGGGGTCGTCCAGCTAGGGAGCCCAGAATGAGGACCAGAGGCAGGACTAGGGTGACCTATTGCCTGGGTTTTCCCCGGGACTTCGAGTACTGGAGGTTGGTCGTCTTAGCCTGGACTCCCAATTCCCAGCTCAGAACCCCACCCTGGCATCCTGGCCCTTTCAGTTCTGTGGGGCTGGGTGAGGAGCTCTGGGTGCTCCTGAGTCCGGCTGCTAGGGGATCCCCAGGCTGTGCTAGGTTTGCCCCGATGCCCCCTCCCTGGGCAAGGCCATGACATGACTCCCCTCCCCACACACAGGAGTGGAGCGACTACAAGCTGCGCTGGAACCCGGCCGATTTCGGCAACATCACATCCCTCCGGGTCCCTTCAGAGATGATCTGGATCCCCGACATTGTCCTCTATAACAAGTAGGAAGTGGCTGGGGTCCTAGATGCCCCTGGGAGGGCCCCTGCCAGGGGCGGGGAGAGTGAGGCTGGGCTGGGTTGGACTTGCAAGGTCGGCCCCCTGTGTCTCAGCTTCGTTGCCTCCCTCTCAGCTCCTGCTTTGCTAATCCTCGCCCCCTCCACCTTTTCTCCACCTTTTCTCTTGATTCCTCTCTTTCTTTCACTTTGTTCTCTCACTTATACATCATAATTTATTGAGCATCTACTATATATCAGTGCCTGGCGCTGTGCTAGTGGGACACAGATTTGCCAACACTGAGTATTATTTGAAAAATGTGGTTGGTGCAGGCTCTGAAAACAGTGCCTAAGGGCTGGAGTTTTGCAGGATGGCAGTGTTGTAGAAACAGGTAAGCAGCATCCCGGGGAGCAAACTCACTTGCTATGGGTCTTTGAAAAAAATCATATTAATTAGAGTTGCCTTGTATTCGAGACCAAAAAGGACCAGTCTTTGAGCATAATGACTAGCAGCTAATAAAAGGCAGGGAGTCTAGAGAGAGCAGCAGTGGACAAAAGAAAAAAAATGTTGTGTTTTTTGATAGAAGATATAGAGATCTATAGTTTCATTTGTGTGTTTGGTATCAGGTAGTTCTTCACATAGAACTCAAGAACTTAAAATTAAAAGATGTTTGGCACTACGTTCTTCTAAAAATTCTTTCTAAAGTGGGGCTCTAAGGAGCACTAGTTCCTGGAGATATATATAGCCATGAAAAATGGACCTGTGGTCCAATACTTTTGGATAACATTGTATGTCATCCTTCTTCCTCCCAGCCCCAGTCCTTTGGAGAATGTGAGGACACAAGAGCATTTTAAATGTTAGAAGTTGTGCAGCCAAGAAACCCACTTAGCCCAGCACTTCCCAATTCATTTGACCCAAGTTTGGAAAAGCTATTTTTAAACCATAAAATAAAGGAACAAAGATCCACTTCTGGAGTTTTGGTGTTTCTAAAGGGATCAGAGGGAAAGAGCAATGATTCCTTCGCGCTGCCCAGTCCTGTTCAGGCCCAAAGCCCTCTCATCGAGCCACTGCAGACACACACTCAGCACGGATTACCTGGAAGGTCTGAGGCTGCAGGGGCCTAGTGTTTGCTGCTGCAGCTGGACTCACAGACCCCTCACCCCGTATCTCTGTGCCGGGAGCCGGCATCCAGGATCCTTCTAGTGGCTACTTCCCGTGCATCTGGCAGAGGTCAGGAGCAAAGTCTTAGCCTCGGATATGACCTGGAGTTTTAGGATTGCCAATGCCAATATGGCTCTGGCAGTGTTACTTCATTATAACAGGAAATTCTTTTGATAGGACAAAGTTCCAAACCAAATTCTTGCAGCCATTTAAGGACGAGTCTGCTCCACCCAGACACTCCACTCCCAAGTTAATAGTTAATAAAGATCTGGGCAAGTTAGCTTTCCTTCCTCACAATGGGGCGCATGCTGCCATCTGGTGGTGATTATGTGTGATGACAAAAATGCCTTTTTAAAAAAATTTAACCTTTTCACCTGATCTGTTAATTATTCTCAAAGTTCCCGTTTCCAACCTGCCTATATCCCTGGCCTGGAACTTCTCCACGGGGAAGAAGTCTCTCTCCCTGTGTATTCTTCTGGCTTCCTGCCTTTAGGATTGACCGTGGGAACTGGAGGGGGAGGGACGGCAAAGGCGCTGAGCCCACTGCGCCATCTCCCAGGGGGAATCTGGGACTCAGGCTCCCAGGAAGCCCCTCGTAACTGGTCACATCTGTTCCCGTGTCCCCAGCGCCCCTACGGGCCCTTAAACGCCTAGGTTCCACGAGGCCGCCAGCCTCACCTCCCCCCACTCCCCGCCCCGCCCCCACGCCCACCCCCACTACCCGCCCTTCCCCGCCAGCTCCCGGAGCCCGAGCACACTCTGTGAGTTTTGTCCCTCTGCTCCTCTGTTGCTTATTCCTCCTGACGTTCTGGGAGTATGCTCTCCACACCAGCTGTCCACCAAATCCTACCGTCGGGTCAAGGCCTTGCCCAATGGAAACTTTCATGGTGACCTTGCTCACTCCAGCCAGAAGGGAGTCCCCTCATAGTTCTTGGGGACCATTCAGTGCTGTTGCCAAACTGCCTCCCTTGCTTCTACGGTTTCGGGGCTGCCTCTCACTTCCTCATGGTTCCTTAAAGGCAGGCATGACTCTCACATTCCGTCCCCTCACAGCTCCTGTAGAGGCCCCCATGGATGCACTGGCTCAGAAATGCGTGCTAACTGGATGCAGTCGAGGAGGATCTTCCTTCCCCAGCAAAGATGTTAGGTCTCATCTGAGCAAGGAACTAAATAGCCCAGGTGGAAAAGACATGACCCCCAGCTCAGGGGCTTAGTCACCATCTGCTAGGAGGAGAAAATACACTCATAAATAATCACCCTAAAATATTACATGAATACAAACAGAAAACCAAACTACGTATACCCCATGATCACAAATATGTAAAAATGTTATATATACGATCCATATGACAATCAAATATATATGATATATATATAACATCAAAACGTTAGTAGTGGTTATTTTTTAAATTCTTGGTACATTCCTATATTCTTCAAAATTCCTACTTTTGTACTTAAAAAGATGGTGTCTGAGAAGACAACTCAGGTAGCTGTAAATGACTGCGCTGGGAGAATCTTACACACTTGCATAAAACCCAGCAACTTGGCTGGGTCTGGCTTTGTTATCGCCGCTTGTGGCGAGCAGCTTGGTTTGGGCAGGTGGGACATGCAGGGCCCTCCAACTCCTCTCCTCTCCGCAGTGCAGATGGGGAGTTCGTGGTGACCCATATGACCAAGGCTCACCTCTTCTCCACGGGCACCGTGCACTGGGTGCCCCCGGCCATCTACAAGAGCTCCTGCAGCATCGACGTCACCTTCTTCCCCTTCGACCAGCAGAATTGCAAGATGAAGTTCGGCTCCTGGTCGTATGACAAGGCCAAGATCGACCTGGAGCAGATGGAGCAGACGGTGGACCTGAAGGACTACTGGGAGAGTGGCGAGTGGGCCATCATCAACGCCACGGGCACCTACAACAGCAAGAAGTACGACTGCTGCGCCGAGATCTACCCCGATGTCACCTACTACTTTGTCATCCGGCGCCTGCCCCTCTTCTACACCATCAACCTCATCATCCCCTGCCTGCTGATCTCCTGCCTCACCATGCTCGTCTTCTACCTGCCCTCCGACTGTGGCGAGAAGATCACCTTATGCATCTCAGTGCTGCTCTCACTCACCGTCTTCCTGCTGCTCATCACCGAGATCATCCCCTCCACCTCCCTGGTCATCCCGCTCATTGGAGAATACCTGCTCTTCACCATGATCTTCGTCACCCTCTCCATCATCATCACGGTCTTTGTCCTCAATGTCCACCACCGCTCCCCCAGCACCCACAGTATGCCCCACTGGGTGCGGGTGGCCTTTCTGGGCTGTGTGCCTCGGTGGCTTCTGATGAACCAGCCCCTGCCACCCTTGGAGCTCCATGATCCCCCAGATCTGAAGCTCAGCCCCTCCTATTGGCTGGAGACCAATGTGAATGCAGAGGAGAGGGGGGATGAAGAGGAAGAGGAAGACAGATGGGTGTGTGCAGGTCATTCATCCCCCTCCCTGGGTGTCCTCTGCAGCCATGGTGGTATCCACCAAGGGGCCTCAGGGCCTAAAGTAGAGGCCCAGTTGCAGGAGGGTGGGCTTCTGCTGTCACCCCGCATACAGAAGGCACTGGAAGGCGTGCACTATATTGCTGATCACCTGCGGTCCGAGGATGCTGACTCTTCGGTGAGTTGGGGCTAGGTGAGGGGCCCCTCCCCTGGGTGACTCTATCAGCCTAGTAGGGATCCATCTCACCCCAGGCTCTTAGCTTGGGCCTACCCAGTCTCCTCTGTGAGGGCCCATTTCCCTCAGTCATGGCCCTTGGGAGTCTGGCATAAATGGTGAGGGAGAACATCTAGTTGGTAGCTCTTAAAACATTTATTGGCAGGGGGCAGAATAGCAGGCAAGAAAGCCCCAGCTAAGCCTAACTGGGAGACAGCAGGACAGAGAGGGGGATCTCAGACTCGGAGCTTCCCATGCCATCCTCATGGCAGCCATTTCTCACATTAGCCTCTAGGCAGTGGGGAGGGGCAGAGGAACGTGGAGGGAATATCACCAGGAGAGACCAAATAAACCAGGCTGCTACCTCGTCGGCCTTCCTCCTTCCACATGATGGTCTCCTCCTCCTCCTCCTCCTTGTTCGTGGGCTCTGGGCATTTTGTGAATGTCACTATTCACTCACGAACCCTGAGGAATCTTGGTTGTACTAGGTGGGCTCCTCTCCCCGGCCCCTGCTGTGTCCGGCATTGTTAGGTGAGCAGGCCCCTGCCCAGGATCACAGAGTCCCTCTGATCAACCTTGAGAAGGATGAAAGCCTGGGAGGTTGAGTAGATAAGAAAAATTAATCATTATCTAATCCGGGAGCAGCTAGGAGTCCAGAGCCACTAGCCTGGGCTGTGAGCCCAAATGCCCCTCCCCACCCCGCCAACCTTCCCTGGGCCTCGCCTACCCTCACCTACCTTCCCCTCTCCATCTCCTGCAGTGGGTGGGGAGGCAACACGGGGCCAGCAAAGTCTTCACCATTTGTAACTGCCGGGTGTTGCATGTAAATCACTGCAGGTCCGCTGGGAGGGTCCATGCCTCTGGGTGGTTCTAGAACCTCCTTGTGTCCCTCTAACCTCCCTTTCCTGGAACTTGAGAGCCTGTGGAAAGGCTGGGACAGGATGGGAATCATTAGGAGAGGTTTTGTTTGAATTTTAGGACAACCCTGCTCCGCACCCTCTACCTTAGTTTCCCAAGGCGTCAGGGGGCCACTGCTGCCCCAGTGAGGGCCTTACAGGGGCTGCACATGGGGGGGACACTTCCCCTTTTCTAAGGCCTGGTCTCTGTCACTGAGCCCATTTCCACCCACAGGTGAAGGAAGACTGGAAGTACGTGGCCATGGTCATCGATAGGATATTCCTCTGGTTGTTTATCATCATCTGCTTCCTGGGAACCGGTGGCCTCTTTCTTCCTCCGTTCCGGGCTGGAATGATCTGATTTCACATCTTTGCTTTGGCCCAAAGGTGGCACTGCTGACTATCTTTACCCGCTGCCGCCCCTGGAGTACGCCTTTGGGGTCAGCACCATCTGACGGTAGGCATCTCTCCGGGGAGTCCTTGCTCTGGCCCCATCATCCAAGACTTCTTGGAACAATTCACTTGACGTGAGTGTACTCTGTGCTGAGAATCTGCTGGGCACAGAGCCCTGTTTTGGACACTGGGGAGCTAGGAAAAGAAGGAACTTGCTCTGCGGAAGGTTGCAATATGGTGGTGACAATGTGAAGCTGTGTAAGATTCTCCCAGAGGAGCGACGCAGAGTCTGAATGACAGGAGGACAAAGCATGGGGAGCTGAGGACCAAGCATGGGGAGCATAGGGGTGGGGCCAGGTGAAGAGGCACAGACCTCAAGGGAGCGGGGGATGGGGAAGGTGGGCAAGGGTGCCAAAGGGGCAGAAGGGCTGTGAACAACATTTTGGATTCAGGAATGAGCCCAAAGTGTCAGGGAGAACAGCCAGGCTGAGGTGGGGCTCCAGAAGGGGGGCAGTGGGAGGAAGTTGGAAAGGCAGGTGGGGTGTCTTTAAACCAGGTGGAGAGAGGGGTTCAGAGTGTGAGCTGCCTGGTCTAACAGTGAAGTGTTAGAGGCTCTTCCAGAAGGGGAGGAAGGGGGAGGCAGGGCTGCAGGTGGGGCCGAGGTGGGATGTGTGGCTGGATGTTGGGCCATCCAACCTGCCTGGAAGCTCTTGTGAACCTCTGGCTTCCCCTTCCCTTTAGCCCCTCACCCTTCCCTGCTGCAAACTGGCTCAGCACCTGCTGGCCCCAAGAGGTTTGGCAGCGCCGAGCATCCCTGTCTGCAGGGGCTCCATCTGTCCTCAATGTGCGTGGACAAGCCGGAAAGACATCCCTGGCCGTTCTTGACCCACTTCTTTCTCGCGGCTTGCTGCCTCCCTCCCTCCGCAGGGCAAGAGGTGGCCGGCATTCAGGATGATTTTCCTGAGTGGCTGAGGAGAATGAGTTGGGTTGCTTTGGACCCTGAGACTGCTGTGTACATGCAAACACTGCAGGACCTCCTCCCTTCCCAGCCTGCCCTCTCTGTCCTTCCCAAAGCCCCACGACGTCTTCTGATCGCTCTGTGCAAGCCTGTTCTCGCACCCTGGAATTCAGCAATCCAAGGCTGTCAGCCGCCTGCGGGAGCCTAGAGGAGCTGCCACCCCACATCTCGCTGTCAAGCCTCTCCCCAGCTCTGTCCAGCCCCCTGGAGGGCGGAACCTCAGCAGCTAACGGATACAGGCACTGGGTTCTCCGGACAGAATGGAGACCTTGGACAGGAAGTCAAGTAGGGTGAGCTTCCAGTTTCCCTTCGGACTTTGAGTTTCCTTCCTTCCAACCCCCCACTCGCCTCTCCCTGACCCCGGAGAAACCCAAGAAACCCCAGCCCAGGCCTCCACTCCTCAGTTCTCTCCCAAGACCCCCACTCAGTGGCCCATTCTGGTTTCTGGCTCCTCTCTGCTCCTGCGAAGAGTCCCCTGCCTGCGCTCTCCTCCCTCCGGGCTCTCCCGGACTGGATCTCCTGGTGCAGTGACGTTCGCTCATGTTATTCCATCTCCCATCCGTCTTGCATGTGAGTAAAGAGATTAAATAAAGCTGAAGCTGCTGCTCCTTCAGCTGTGGGCCTCCTCAGCATCCCCGGACCACCCAAGCCCCCCAGAGCCCTGGTTGTTTGGAGCCAGCTGGGAGAGAACCACTGGCATTCCTCACGTGGCCGTGAATGGGGCTGCCCTGTCCCCCACTGGAAAATCACTCTTGGGTTAGGTGCCAGGGCAAAGGGCCAGAGCACACACTGCCCAGTGTCACACATGCAGCCCTGGGGTTGAGCCGCGGCGTCACCCTTGATCTGTGCCCAACAGGAGCACAATTGATTTCTTCCAGAGCTGTGGCTGGAGGTCACCGTTCCCCAAAGAGCAGGTCAAACCAACAAAACAATCAAACCACAAAGCAAATGGTACGATTTTAATTCATCCACAAGTCAAATAGAAAGAACATAAAAGAGTATTCTGCACAAACATGAGAGAGAGGGAGGGACGGGATGAGAAAGGGGGAGAGAAAAGGAGGAGTAAGAAAAGGCAGAGAAGGAAGGAAATGGGGCAAGTAAGGGAAGAAAGAGAAGAGGGGCGAGGGAGAGAGCGGATTGTGGTCCAAGTCCTGTTTTGGCCTCGTCTCTCCCCTTCTCCCCGACACTTGACTTGTTGACCACACAGCGTCCTGTGCTGGGACTCCCAATGGCTTGTTCCTGGATTGTGTCCCAGGTCCCCGCTCAGGGGGGCACATGGCTGTCAGTCCAGACCAAACTCACATTAAATAAATTCCAATATACACTGTACAAGAAAGCAAGGTCCATCCCTCATCTCACCAGCTGCCCACTCCCAAAAGAAAGCCCCTCCCCGGCCCCTCTGTGCATGGCGGGGGGTGGGGGTTGACCTGGACCTCCATGGGTGCAAGAGGAAGGAGAAGGAACAGCTTCATTCCCAAATTGGTCTGCCATGTCCATGCATAAAGCCATCGTGGCCACTAGGGGCGCCAGTGTGACCCCCAAGGGGCCAGGCAGGTATGAAGAGGGAGAGGCCAGGTGGCAGCAGCACCCGCTCTGAGACCTCTTTGTCACCGCCTGGTGTCTACAGCCCTGAATCCCGTCTGTCCAGCTGCAGCCTGAGCAGCAGAGTCTGGGGGTCGGGTGGGGAGAGGGGGTCGTGCAAAGTGGCAAGGGAAGAAGGACTCCCCTCTGCCTTCCCCCTGAGAAGACCCACATGACCGAAGGCAAGGCAGGGGCTGGGGCAGGGGAGGTACACGACAGGCGGGGCGGAAGACGCAGGCAGGTAGTGCCCGCCCTCCATCACTCTGCAGGCGGGTGGGCCAGGTTGGCCAGAACCTTGGCCTGGTCCACGGCATCGAGCAGGTTCTTGGCGTCCACAGCTAGGGTGTGGGAGGCTGTGAGCATCTGCCGCTTGCACTCCTCGCTCAGGGAGGTCACGGCATTTTGCTGGGCCAGTCGCATCTTATTGATGAGCTCTGCCAGGTCCTTGTTGAGCAGTTTCTGGGTCCCCTCAATCTGTAGAAAGAGTGCACAGGAGAGGCTGGGAGCCTGAGGGGCTGCAAAGTCTAGACCTGGAGGATGAGGAAGCCACGAAATTGTCCACCTGGGCATTGGCCGAAGCAGTCAGAAGTTCTCAAGGGGGCAGGTCAGAGCTAGGCCTGGACTGAGCCTAAGGCCCCATGCAGGTTGGAGCCAGGTCAGCAAGGGCAGGAATTGCAGACATTTCGGACCCCAGCCCAGTCTGATCCAGCCCCACAGACCCTCCTCCTTTCACTGCAACATCCCCTTGCGCTGGCCCAACGTGAGAGTGACTAGTCAGGGGTCCAGTGTGTTTATTCATTTGTTAGCTGTCTACTGTCATATCAGGAGATCGAGACGGTGGTTTGGGTAGAGCTGTAGGGTTTTGTGTACTGCTGTATCCTCAGGCCTAGTGCACCACTCAGCACATACTCTGAGCTCAAGTGAAATGAATGACTGGGCCATCACGCCAAGGGCAAGGGGCGCTCACGCCAGACAGGATGGCCGGCCTGGGGCTCCTCTGTGGGCTGCTGCTACCACCCACAGGGAGGCCAAGAAATGCCCAGACTCTCCTGTATCGTCCTGTCTTGAGCAGTCACAGATAGTGGGGACAGTGGTGGGGTGTGGTGGTCACCTGTGCCACATCACTGGCCACTGGGAGACAGTAGATCAAACTACAGCCTGGCAGGGGTTGTGGGGTTCTACGACTGGTTTCCAGACAGACAACCAACAAATGTGCAGAGGCACCATATCAGTTTCGTATTGCTGCGGTATCAAATTACCACACACGTAGTGGCTTACAACAACACAGATTTATTCTCTTACTGTTCTGGAGGTCAGAGGGGTCCTATGGGGCTAAAGTCAAGGGACAGCTGGGCTGCATGCCTTCTGCAGGCTCTAGGGGAGATTCTGTTCCCCGCCTTTTCCAGCTTCTAAAGGCTGCTGCCTTCCTCGGTCTGCGGGTCCTTCCAGCAATGGCATCATTCCAACCTCTGCTTCTGTCATCACGTCTCCTTCTCTGACTCTTAAAAGACCTCTGCCTCTGGCTCCCTCTTACAAGGACCCTTGTGACTACATTGGACCCAATCAGATAATCCAGCATAATCTCCCCATCTCAAGATCCTTAACTTAATCACATCTGCAAAGTCCCCTTTGTCATGTAAGGTAACACAGTCACATGTTCTGGGGATTAGGACGTGGATATCTTAGGGGGGCATAATTCTGCCCACCACAGGTACCATCTCCCTATAGGGCACCAAGACTCCCATTTTGGTTTACAGTGATAGTTTGTTTCTCACTTAAATAAATAAAATGAGATCAAATGATCAGTTAAAGAAACCTTAACAGCTATTTAGATAACACTCTCACCTTAACCTCAGGATGGCGGGCAACTAGATAAAAGAGCGCAGGAGGTGGGGGAAGGTGTGTCCTCCTTTGCATATCATCAGGAATTGAGAAGTCACTAAACCAGGACATCAGCCTCTTGTGGTACCTGCTCAGATATGCTGTCAGAGCCAACTGCTTAAGGCCCAGCAGGCAGAGATGAGGCTGCCCAGTGGCCCTCATGAGCCTCCTGTGTGGAACACAGCTGGGGCAGGTGGAGGTGACGGGGAGAAGTCACAGCCGATGGCACTGTCTGGCGTGGAGACACTCACCTCTGTCCGTGAAGATGATGGCAAGGAGGGCAGGAGATCGTCCACACTCCCGATGAGCTTCCGCAGGGTCAGGCCCACGTTCTGGGAGAAAAAGGGGCAGGGTGACTGTCACCTTTTTTTTTTTTTTTTTTTTTGAGAAAGTCATGTTTCCCTTGAGAAGAGCCCTCCTGGGATGGTACCTGCCTTCCGAGGCTACCTGGCACTAAATTCCCTTTGACCACCTTGCTGTAGTGGGGGTCTTCCTGGGAAAGGCACCTACTGGGCAGACAAGGAAGCTCAGCCCCTCCCCCCTTCCATCCAGGGCAGGGATGAGCAGCCTGCACCTCCTTGCCCGCGGCTCCCGCCGCCGGTTCTCACCTTCACCACCACCACGTAGCCCTCGGGAGGCAGCTGGCTGAGCTCATTCTTGAGGTCTAGCACAGCCCGCACCAGCTCCATGACATTGAGGTACACCAGGTCGTCAGTCCGATCCAGGTTGGCTGTGGGCTGGATGGACTGCGGGGAGAAGCAGATGGCCGGAGAGGAGGGTTGTGAGTCAGGGGGACACTACCATCCTTTCCCGGGCAGGCACTACCGGCACCAGCTCAGCCCCCAGCCCAATGTGAAGACTCTTCTCTGCACAACAGTGCCCTGTCATGGGGAGGCACCCCTTCAGCTCCAGGGCAGTGGTTCTCACGTTAGAATCTGCCAGGGAGCCTTAAAGAAGACGGGGGGCCGGCTTCACACCAGACCAACTGAACCATCGCCTGGGCACAGGGGCCAGGAGGTTTGGAAAGCTCCTCAGATTATTCTAATGGACAGCCAAGGTTGAGAACAGGGTGAGGAAAACCAGACCTGTCTCAGGCTGCTGGAGGCACAGGGTGGATGCTGGACACCAAGAGGAAGGGGAACCACACCTTCTGCTCCTAGGGCTGGACCAACGAGCTTTCCTCCAGGTCGGGGAGGGGCACGGAGGATGAGAGACTGGGCTTCCCCTTGCTTTTTCCTGGATTAGCTGTGTGGCCTCAGACCAGGCACTTCCCTCTCTGGGCCTCAGCTCTATGATGAGGACACTGGACTGGATTATCTCTGAGGGCCTCTACAATCTTTGCAGTCCATGGTCTGCCGTCTTGTGGAGCTCTGATTCCAATGTATTACCAGCTTTGGCAGAGCCAACACATACCTGCGCGCCCAGCCGCGGTGGCTTCTGTGGGGGTCCCGTGAACTCCGCTGCAAGGGGGAGGGAGAGTGAGTGGGGGAAGTTCTCAGCACCCTGGCCCTTCCCTTTGTACCTGCTGACAACCAAGTCAACCCCCTCTCCTCTACTGCCAGGAGACCCAGGGAAATTCAACCCAAATCCCAGGAAGAAGGTGGGGAAAATAAACTCTGGTGCCCCTGGTCCCCGTGTCATCAGGGACAAGCACTGCGGTCCATCTTACAGAAAGAAAAAGCCAGAATCGCAGCAGAGATGGAGTGACTGGTGGGTGCCCCAGCCCCTGCAGGTCTGTGCTCCCTGCCTTGGTGCCCCGGACCCTGGAGACAGCACACACTCTGGGCTTGACAGTCTGTGGGGAAGAACTTCCCTCTGGCAAGGCAGCGGGTGGCTGTGGACCCCCAACCATGGTGCCACAGCAGCCAATGGGGTAGATCTGCGAGGATTGCCCAGTAGTTTGCTTTGGGCCTTTGGGGGTTAAGGGGGTGAAACGGCAGCAGAAGCACACTATTCACCCCCTACTTTGATAGGCAAAGACACCATAAGCCCTGTGGGGCTGCAGGGAGAGTGAGCCCCAGAGTGGAAGTCAGGAGACCAGTTCTACTCTCACCTCCACCTCCAAAGAGCTGTGTGACCCGAGGAAGCTCACTTACACTCCCTGGGCCTTACTTTTCATCTGTCAAATAAGAGGGTTAGCTCAGAAGGGAACTGGAGCCAGTGTGCCTGTGCTCAAATCTGAGCTTTGCTGATTACTAGCTGTGTGACTTTGGATAAGTTACTTAACCTTTCTGTGCCTTGGTTTCGTGTCCTTTGTAAAATGGGCATAATAATAGATTGTACCCATCTCATAGAGATGCTGCAAGATTGAGTTGACGTTTGTGAGCAACTTGGGCCCGGGCGTGTCTTGGGTTAAGTTCTCTGTGAGTGCTGTCATTGCCGTCGGTCGCTGTCACCATCACCATCACCATCACCACCACCAGCCCCAGTCCTCCAGGATAATGATGATGAGCCTGGCTCATGGCTGGCTCATCCCTCCCCCCCTTCAGCTGAGGCTTCTGGAAAGATCCTGTGGGCTCAGCTGCCCCTCTTTCTCTCTTCCCTCCCTCGGGCCTGGGGAAGATGAGCATCAACTGGGAGAGGCGGGTGGAGCTGCTTTATTTTTCTCCATAAAGAGTCTCCGACAGAGTGAGTGGGAGATAGGAAGGAAGAAAGAACCACCAACTCTTCCAAATAAATGCAAGAAGGAGATAAACTGGGAAGAGGACTGAGGACAGAGAGAGATGAGAACAGGCACGAGGCAGGGAGAGGGTGGGGGCGACAGATGGAGTGGAAGGGTAGATAGCAACTCCAGAACGGAACCTCTCCTCACACTCTGAATTCAAACCAGGCAGACATTTCCTAAAACTGCAAATAGACTCTGCTGCTCTGCAATAGGCAGTGGGCAAGTGGCTCGACACCAGATGTGAGAGGAAACTCCCACCAAAGGGCAGGGCGTGAACACTTACTGTAGCCGGCCTCCTTCTCTGGGGTCTGGCAGGAAGAAAAGAGAACACGTCACTAACGTGGCTCTGGGGACAACGCACTCCCCCTTGACTGTTCCCCACCCTCCAACTGTGCATGGAGAGGTTTAGAGCTCACAGGCGCAGGGGGCTCCGGGGAGCTCCTGGCCAAGTGTGACCCCAGGGCTGGGTCCCTCCTTTCTAAGACGCCGAGGGGGTCCTGTGGCAGAAGAAGGCGGTGCTGAGGGTGTAGATCAGGTGAGAGCTCAGGAAAGAGGCCTTGTGGGGATCAGAGGAAGGGGGAAGACGCGCTCCCAAGGCAGGAAGGAGGAGATGGGCAGGCCCAGGGTGCTGGAGCCGGGGTTCCCCGGCCTTCACTCTGAGGCAGACTCTCCCAGTGACTTACCAATGGGGACTTATCGTTCATGTAGACCATCGGGTCCTGCAGAGGAGGAAACCAGAGCACAGGACTTAGGATTCTGGAACTAACAACCCGGAATGACGGAGAGCATTCACTCTAGTCAGCTGGGGAGGCGGCAGAGGACACCAGCCGACATGATGACACGGACCTCTCTACCATCAAGCGTTTTTTTATCAAAATGTGTCCAGCAGCGCTGCAGAGAACGGGGTCCCTTCCCACCCAGGGCTCAGTGGCTGCTCACCAAGGATTTCTCCTCCTGCCTCAGCCACTGGGAATCTTCCACCATCTGCTTCTGCTGCTTGTCCAGGATCTGCCGCATCTTGACCCTCTCGGCCTCCCACAGCTGCTGGGCCTCTTCGCGGCTGCTGGGTCGGATGAAGTCCCCCTCCTGAGAGGACAGCGGGGAGAGGGGACGATGCAATGAGCCCAGTCCCCAGACTCAGGAGGGACAATCCTCCGAAGAGCCACAAGCTTTGGCCTCGCGGCTGCTTTTCTCTTGCAAAGTTGTTCTTACATCCACAGCCATATATGTGGACAGTTATTATGGGGCCCGTCAGCCTGAAGCACAGGCCTGCGTAATGGTGTAATGCCAAACCCGAGGACACGTTGGTTACCATGCACTATATCCAAACGGTTACACAATCTGTTAACATGGTTTTATTTTCAAATTACTGCCCTAATGTTATTTTCTCAGTTGGCATTTGTCATGGTTGCTGTCACTTAATAAATTTAGAAAAGCGAAACTAGCCCTCTGGAAAGCCTGGGGACTCATCTCCACCCAATCACCACGGCGGCAGGTCTGGAGGCTTCGAGAAGCAGTGGTGCTGCCTCTAGCCCCACGGTGTGCAGTCCCGCAAAGCTGTCCACGTGGGGCAGAGCCTGAGAGAAGGAGCAACAGCATGCACCCGTGTGGTCCTGCCTTTTTATTAAAACATACTCTTCATTGAGATAGCAGCTTGGGTTATTCAGCCAAAGGTTAAAAGAAATACAGGAGCTAAGAGAAAAAGTGGATAACAAAATTTCCAGAAATATAGACCTATAGACAGGCCATAAATGCTTCCTCCCCCCCTCCCTTTATTAATCTAACTCTTGTTTTAACTATCTGTGGGGCTTTGGACTTGTTGCTGGTTTTACCCGCTGTGTCTTAAACAGAAGGTGCTGCATGTTGTCTCTTACTTCCTTTCCTTCAACCTTCCCCAGGGTTCGTTTATTTAATTACCTGCTCAGTCCCTTCAAACTGTTTTCCTCTTTTCTGCTGCACACGATCGCCTTGGCTGCCTGGACTCATGAGTGTTCTTGGCATTTTTTGGATTGTGTAAAACTTAGGGTGGCCTTTGCCAGGGGTGGGACCTTCCTAGGACCTCCAGGCGAGCATGGCCCTCAAATCCCTTCCTAGGAAGCGACCACTTTACATATGTCACTTGCATCAAATGCTAAAAATTACTCTCTGTCTACTTTAACAAGACATAATCTCTGCCAAGTCTCTAAAAAGATTTTCCCCACTAAACTCTCTAAAACACACTTGGATATAACAGCACAGTTTAAAAATAGTTACATTGGGATGTTTTCCTTAGTGCTCATTGAGCTTCAATTACCTCTTTCAATTTCTAACTATACTTCTCTCCACAAGTTAGATTTCTTGCTGAAATGTTCTTTGTTCCTTAATCTAGGCAACAGCTATTTATTAAGAAACTACTATGTGGCAGCTGGCTGCTGGGAGGGCAGTGACGGTAACGTGTGCAATGTCCCTGTTCTCATGGGGCTAAGTAAACAATAGCTAGCCTGGGTTTTCTCAATCTCAGCACTATTAACATTTGGGGCCGGATAATTCTTTATTGGGGGAAGATTTCCTGTACATTGTAGGATGCTTAGAAGCAACTCCACCCACTAGAGGCCTATAGCACCCCTCCCCAGTTATAACAAAAATGTGTCCAGTCACCGCCAAATGCCCCCTCGGAGGCAAAATCACCTCAGTTGAGAGCTACTGAGTTAGACCTTATTTTCAGAAAACAAATTTCAGAAAGTAAGAGTATTTTATAATTATAGAATTGATAAAAAATAAATAAGATTTATTTCACAGAGACTGATGCTCCAAAATGAGGGAATTTTAAGGCTATAAATGTCCCCAGTTAAATGCCGACACCTGCAAACACTATGGTACCACCATCCCAGGCTCCTGACAAATGGTGACAAATGGAAACTAGCATCAAGCATTCTGAATAGTGAGTTAGGGACCTCCAGGTATAAGAAAAATGTATGGACTGAGGAAGACTAAAGTCAATCCCCGTGGGAGGAGTGACCAGACTCAAGAAGACACTACGTACTTTTGTAAATTCCCACCACCCAATGCTTTGTATGCCCCAGGTCTGATCACCACCTTACCAAATATTTCAACATGTCTTGGGAGATTTGTTCCTATGTCTTCCAATTTCACAATAAAACTCAATGAGAAAATGAGATTAAAAACAATTGAATGTCTTTAAGGCTTACTTGTCTGAAATGTACCTCAGATATTCTTATCAGGCGATGGTTACTTACATTGCTGGTCGCTCTTAAAAGGAATCATGTCTTAGTGGCTTTCTAAAATGACTCTCACAAGCTGTGACACTTTCCATCCTTTGTCTACCCGCCATCCTGCCGGCCTTACTTCCACCTGCACAAGCACCCTTCCTCATTCTAGCCAAGCAGCTCCTGCACCTGCCCTGTGGTTTCCCATCACTCAATCTTGGCTCCTACCGATGCCTCTTCCTCTTTCATCCCCTACATCCCAGTTTCTTCCCGTTCAAATCTTCCCCATCCTTCGAGGCCCAGCTGGAAAGAGTTGTTCTCCTCTCTGAATTCTCACTGCACTTTTGCCGTATCTCTGTGTGCTGCTCACAGCTTTCTGGCTTGCACTACAGCTAAGTGTGCACCTGGTCTGTTCCTTCCAGCCACCTGTAAGCTCACCGAAGGCAGAACCGCCTTGTTCTCCCTTCAGCACCGAGGACAGCGCCCAGCAGAGTGTCTCTGCAAAACGTACAATTTATTGAATTTTATTATTTTAAACCTCAATTGTGAGGTCCTCAAGAGGGAGATTGCTGCCATCCTGACTCTGGTGTGGAATCTCACAGGTTCCCAGATGAGTCAGGCAATAGACTCAGTCAGTAGAAAAATTGTTTTTCTGGGAATATCATCTCTGATTTTTGTTAAATGCTTTCAAATGCTTTGCAGGGAGCCTATTACACCTTTTCAGCATTTTACCGGAAGAGGCTTTCTCAATGTTTCTCATGTATACCATATAATGGAGTTATTTTTAATTTTTTATTTATTTATTTAAAGAAATGCTCATTATGTTCTTTTAGGTAGAGTTTCCTTATGGCAAGTACTTCTAAACCCCTGACACAAAAGGTCTTTTTCCTGCTGCACAGTCTGTCCTTATGGAACTGAACAAAATCCTTATGGTGACACAGGGATTAGACAAAGGCAATGCCACCCTTCAAATGTGCAAAATAGCTTCTTTCTAAAAGGACACATTTTAAAGCAAAACTCACTAAAACTCAATTAGTTATGAATAAAGAATCAAGGGCAGGAGGGTAGAGGAACTGATCACAGCCTAGATTATAGTCTATGCTTAAAAATGTAGTTTTATTATTGTTAAGTATATGCTAAGATATAAATTGGTTAAATGAATGTAAAAGAGAAAAATGAGCTAGGTCAGGGAAAAATTTATTCCACAATAGATCTTGCTGCCTAGAATTGTAAGTTATCTAACTCATTTCAAAATTTTACTAAATTAAGAATAATGATACAGAAAATATCAACATACTTGCCTACATTTTCTAAATCTATTGTCATAAACGTAGTTTTTCCAAAAATGTTTAGATATCATGTATATTGAACCTGAAGTATCTCGCATCAATACAGAGTTAAAGCTAGAATAACAAGGGTTTCAGTCTGTTTTGTCACGTATCAAGACTCAGTTTAGTAAAATACATCGTGTTCATAGCAATTGACCACATGGGCTATTTACATTGAAGGAGAAACAGGTGGCAACAAGTGACAAGTGGGCAAGCAAAGGCACTTTTTTTTTTTACAAGACTTGACAATCAGAAATTAGTCCATGAAGTACTCAGGGCCTCATCAGCAATTCAAAACACAGAGGGGACAGGGGAGGGTGGCTTAGCTCCACTCTAGCCCCTAAGCCCCTTCTTGTACAGTAGCAACTTTTACAAAAGCAGCAGGAGTGGCAGCCACAAGGAAGCCTTTCCTTTGACTGAAGAGAGATTTAGCAACCAAAGCAATCAGGCAGGAAGGGCAGAACAGGGCAGAACGTCCAGGAACTTTTATTCTCTGGCACCATTAGGCTTGGCTGCCCTCTGCCCACAAGCCTCTACACTACCCCTAGGGCTCAGGAAGGGGGCAGATTTTACATCATTCACCACAGCACCAGAATATGGACAGGGGAAGGTCTGGATCCAGCTGGTGTCCTCAGGAGCAGAGCCTGGCTTGGCCCCCAGCCTCTGATGTGTTTGCAAAGGAGAGGGAGTCAGAGAGCCCCTCAGTGACCTGACTAGTTCATGGAAACATGGAGGGTGCCTCCTGAGCCTGAGGACATGGGGTGCCAGGTGTCCCCGGCACCTCCCTCCAGCAGCCTCCTCAGTCCAGGCTGGGACCCAGCATGCAGAGCTCTCTTACCCGCATGCTGTGGCGCTTGAAGACATTGTGCCGGTGGAGAGGTGGGGTGTGCAGCGAGTTTACAGGAGATGGATACTCCATAGGGCTGGTGAGCGTAGGTGAGCTGGCACACAGACCCTCAGGGACCTATTCAGGAGAAGCACAGAAGCACCAGGCACAGGGACAAGGCAAGAAGGTGGACAATTAGCTGCTACAAACACAAGCACAAAGAAGTGATACATGAGAACCATGGAAGAAACAGGACTTGCTCTCCAGGAGCTAAAAAAGAACTTGGTACGAGGGGCCGGCCCCCTGGCGTAGTGGTTAAGTGCGCGCGTTCCACTGCTGGTGGCCGGGGTTCGGATCCTGGGCGTGCACTGATGCACTGCTTGTCAGGCCATGCTCTGGCGGTGTCCCATATAAAGTGGAGGAAGATGGGCACAGATTTAGCCTAGGGCCAGTCTTCCTCAGCAAAAAGAGGAGGCTTGGCGTGGATGTTAGCTCAGGGCTGATCTTCCTTCACACACACAAAAAAAAGAACTTGGTATGAGCATTTCATTGGCCTTGTTTGAGAGACATGGTGGAGCTACATAAACGGCTCTTAGCTAGGAGTCAGTGTAGCCAGTGTGGGCTCTTATTCATCTAACAGCCCTCCCCGTGATGCTCTGCATACGATGGGTCCACACGTGTTACAGACCTACTGAGAACATGTCTCCTCCCTCAGGACTCTTCAGAAAAGAATTACATTTCATAGTCATGTTACAGACTGACACATTGATTAGTCTACAGATATGTGTGTGTGTATTTTTAAATCAGTATTTTAAATATCACAAAAGGGTATGTTTTTTGGGGGGGGCATTGCTTTTATCTTCTGCATCAAGATTTTTTCTTCACATGAAGAGGAATTACCTGTTAGTTCTTGGTTGGGCTTGTTTTGGTACCGGGGTGTTTCCTTGAGAAATCTATGACCATGGGACACCACCTTTCTATAAGGAGCACCAAATAAATAGACATTGTTCCTATTGGTTGACATGCTCCCTTACTGAGCAGCAACTCTGAGCTGAGCGGTGTAAGAGAAGAAAAGAGAGCGACCTGGGCTCCCTATGACTGAGATGCAAGAGAGCGACACAGGACAGAGACATTCTGAGAGCGGGACCCAAAGCTTGGAAGCTCCCGTGCTTGGTCACGATGGAGGTGAGAGGAAAGCTCAGGTGGAACCCTGCTCTCTCTTCACTGGCCAGCTCGATTTTGGCCAGGGCTCTGTGGGAAGCCCCAAGGAGCAACTCCATTCTCTGGGGAATGTCAACTGTCCCCAACTGCCTGGGATTCCTTCTCAGAAGGCTCCGCTCAGGACAGGAGGCCAAGGAGGCCTTGGACACGAAGAGGTAGCTGTAGGTAGGCACAAGGAGCAGCAAACACTTGGACACATGGACTGGACTTAAGGCACATCTTAGCTGAGGACAGCTTGGTAGAATTGCATTTTGATTCTTTTGATCTCTAGGTACTCTGAGTTCAAGTTCTTTTCTGGATACCAAAGAAGAGCCAACACAGGTCATCTCCATTACCTGAGTAGGTGATTGCTGCTCCTCAAAGGGACAAGAAGGGAAGTGCAGGAAGGACCTAGATGAGGAATGGCCCCAAACTTTCCCAGCCCTCTGGTTACATGTTTACCTGGAATTGCAGCGTGGGAGCCAGAAGGTTGGTTTGTGGAGGGGGTCTATACTTGGGCCGGCTGGGCTGGAGACAGAACACAGAGATGACTCAGGCCGTGTCTCTCTCCTTGAGCGAGCATAGCTCACCAAGGGGAATATCAGGTCGGAGACAGGTCAGGCTTGTTCAGAATGAAGGGGAGATGAGGGGCAAAGTTATCATTAAAATCATTTGCATCCCATTACAAGCACCCATTACATGCTGAATGGTGATAAGGTACAAAGAGGCCAGCCTCTCTGCCCTCCTGGGGGCATCGTAACTGGAGGGGTTACCAATCCCTGTGTGTGTGACCTCTCTGGGTGTGGGAGCACCTGCCATCAGCAGTCGAGAGCCACAGACATCCAGAGACAGGAGGTCACTGAGGGCTCAGGCACTCCCAGCATCTTCATGGAGGAGATGAAGCCTGAGATGGGCCCAGAGTGAGGGGAGGAGCGGGGCATGCCAGGCCAGGGGGACAGTGAGAAAAGGCCCTGGACCAGATAGGGCTTTGTTAGGAACTGAATATTTGTGTCCCTCCAAATTCAAATGTTGAAGTCCCAACCCCCAGTGTGATGGTATTTGCAGGGACAGCCTTAGGGAGGTAATTAGGGTTAGATGAGGTCATGAGGGTGGGGCCCCTAAGATGGGATTAGTGTCCTTATTAGAAGAAGAGAGACCAGAACTCTCACTCTCTCTGCCATGTGAGGACACAGCAAGAAGGTGGCTATCCGCAAGCCAGGAAGAGAGCCCTCATCAGATACCACGTCTGCTGGCACCTTGATCTTGGGCTTCCCAGCCTCCACAACTGTCTGTTGTTTAATTCACCCAGTCTATGGTGTTTTGTTATGGCAGCCCAAGCTGACTAAAACAGGCATGGTCCCTCAAAACCCACTCACTCAATGGTGTGGCAGCAGTGGCAGCAGGGCACTGGCTCCTAAGCCCAGAGATGGCATGGAGATATGGACACAGAGGCTGGATCTAAGGGGCCCGAGGACACTCCCCATTCGTGTGCTCTGAGGGGGATCTAATCTGTCCCAAAAAACACCAGAAATAAAAGTGCTCTGGTCTCTTGAGGGAAAGGTTTCCAGGGTGATTCCCTGCCCCAACCGCCCCGCAGGTGCCTGCTGTCTTGCCGTCTCAGATTCCACCTGCCAGGGCACTGCTGTGGCGGGGGCAGAGTTCAGTGATGATGGGCGGTTGGGCTGAAGGGCTGAGAGGACTGTGGGGGCACATCCTGCCTATGCTGTGAGGGGGAGTTACCTAGTCAGGCCAGAGTGAGCCAGATGGGGACCCAGCTCTGCTGTGACTCACGGACTGACGAGGCCAGGGCTTGGCTTACCTTGGGTGGGGGTTCCTGGAAGGCTGTGGGCTCCAAGATTTTGGGAGGTCGGTAGTGAGCATTCCTCTCCTGCTCTGCATCGATGTCTTTCTCCATCTGATAAATGTCACTGCCAAAGAGTCAGGTCAGATAAGGAGAGGAAAACAAGGTCAAAAATACTCCTGGGGGGGTGGCCTGGTGGTGTAGTGGTTAAGTTTGCGTGCTCTGCTTTGGTGGCCCATGGTTTGTAGGTTTGGATCCCAGCTGTGGACCCACACACACCACTCATCAAGCCATGCTGTGGTGGCATCCCACATACAAAATAAAGGAAGACTGACATAGGTGTTAGCTCAGTGACAATCTTCCTCAAGCAAAAAGAGGAAGATTGGCAACAGATGTTAGCTCAGGGCCAATCTTCCTCACCAAAAAAAAAAAAAAAAACAAAAAAACTCCTGGGGGCTCCTCTCTGCATTTCACCAAAGCCCTGAGAGGCCCAGAGAAGGACCGCCAAATCCCATTTCCATCTGCTCTGCAGAGTGGACTGGCGAGATCCGTCTGAGATAGGTTGGGATATGGACCCTGAGGCTGCCCCCACACTGAGGTTGGGAGGGTCACAGGAATGGATCCATGGTGGGAAGAAGTCCTTGGAGAGCCAGTCCTTGCCCAAAAGGGCAGTGGAAGCGTCTCCAGCTCACCTCCCAATGCCTCTTGTCCTCCTGTGCCTGCTATTGGCATTGATCGCTCACGTAGATTTCTGATGACCCAGACAACTTCGTGACCAAGGCCTGCGTTCTCCTGTTTTTCATTAAACCTCCTACCAATGCATTCCTGGTGTGTGCTCATGGGAAAATGCTGTGATTCACTCCCAGGTCAGCTATGGGCATGCTTCTTGCCTTTCTTACCCAATCCAGTGGTTCCCAACCTGGGAATCACAGACCCCAGAGGACTCTGGAGTGATTGCAGGGGGTCCATGACTCCATATGTTCATACGTGCACCAAGCATTGTCTATAGACCAAGTATTACATACTATGGAAATAAATTTCTAGGCCCAAGATGGAGCTGCTCCTGCCCGGGTGCCACGTCAGCAAACTGAAACTCAGAGAACTTTTGTGTCCCTCTAAAGGCTCTGCTTGACCAGAAACGCAGTCTGTCCAGTCGGCCAATCCCCAACGCCAAGCCGACTCTAGGTTTTACACTTGCTTTCTTGCTCCTTATTCATTTTCTATTTTTCTCTTCCTTGCTCCTTATTCGTTATCCTATAAGAGCTTCCCGCCTTCTACTCCATTGTGCAGTTCTCTGGACCCTTGGGAATGGAGACTACCCGCTCCATGGAGTGTTAAATAAAATTTGTTTGTATCACATAAATTGTCTTATTTAATTATTTTTAAGAGTACTACTGAATATATAATATTTGGTATTGTGTTTTCAGATATGTATACATTATACTGTGTGTAATAAAAAATTCATTATACAGCTTACTACATCTTGTCAATCAATAGATTCCAAAAGTGTAACTATTGTTACATGGAGGAATTCTCAAAATTTGACATTAAAAGGGCCCTTCTTACCCCAAAAGATTGGGAAAGACTCATCAACTCCTTTCTTAACTCTAGTGGAGGACTGTCAGGCTGTGGCTTGAGGGAGATATCCTGGGGTCACCGGGGTCTTTGGGATCCTTCAGATCACACCAGAAAAGCCTGCCCCTAACTCCATCCATGTGAGGGATCAGCCTGGTACCTCTAAGGGGGCACACCTCTCAGCCCCAGGAGAGGCCCCCTGTCACAGCTCCCCATGGTTCTCAACCCCCAGAGTGAAGTAAGACCCCTACCCTCATCATCCCAGAGCTTTTGCCCTCTCAAGTTACATCTTTCGAATACTTTTCTCCTGGAACCCTTTGGCTTCTCTAATCTCCCTTATAAGGGACCAACAGATGAGTCTAGAATTAATTGGGAGTGTCGGTGAAGGGATAGACAGGAACAGAGAGGCTTTTCAAGCTGGAGGTCTTGCAGACCATGCTGGAGCCCTTGCTCCTACAAATACAGTGTCCTTCCCTCTGTCCCAGCCTGAGCCTTCCCAGCAACCTCTCTGGGAGGCCTCCTCCCAAGGCAGTTTCCAGTGGCTGTTTTCTTGCCCTAAAAAAAGGCCCACATGTTGACTACAGTGTTTAAAGCTGCCGTATTTAACTGAGCACTAGATTTCCTAGAGCAGGATCAGCAACTTACGGCCCACAGGCCAAATCAGCCCCCACCTGTTTTTGTACGGCCCCAAACTAAAAATGGTTTTTAGTTTATAAATAAAAATATTTATAAATAAAAAGAAGAAAATATTTTATGATGTGAAAATTAGATGAAATTCAAATTTAAGTGACCACAAATAAAGTTTTATTGAAACCCAGCTACAGGGCCGGCTCTGTGGCTTGATGGTTAAGCGCGCACGCTCCGCTGCTGGCGGCCCTGGTTCGGATCCCAGGCACACACCGACACACCGCTTGTTGGGCCATGCTGAGGCCGCGTCCCACATACGGCAACTAGAAGGATGTGCAACTGTAACATACAACTATCTACTGGGGTTTTGGGGAAAAAAAAGGAGGAGGATTGGCAATAGGTGTTAGCTCAGGCTGATCTTCCTCACCAAAAAAAAATAAATAAATAAAAGATAAACAATCAATAAAAAAAAAAAGAAACCCAGCCACACCCACTCATTTATTTATTGTCTATGGCTGCTTTCGAGTTCCAGCGGCCGAGCTGAATAGTTTCAATGGAGACTGTACGGCTGGCAAAGCCCAAAATACTTACTATCTGGCCCTTTACAGAAAATGTTTGCTGACCCCTGCCCTAAAGGACACCAAAAGAAGTCAGACCACCCAAAGAGGAGCTGATGGCAGGCAGGCCATCAAGGAAATGGGGGACCCTCTAAAACATGCTCGGACAGCACCCATCATCTGGGGACTTCTCAGTCCCCAGGGAATAAGGGCTCTTGGGCAGCTGAGGCGGATCAGCCCCCCAGGCCACCGATGCTCCATTCAGAAGGGAGAGGTGACCCTGGGTCATTGTCTTAACAGTCAAAAATCTCTCCCTTCCCTGCTCTCTGAGAAGAATGACCTGAGGTGGCAGGAGAGGCAAAAGGGTGCTGTTGGGACAGCCGGTCGCACGCCCCAGGCCAGGCGCTGTAAGGTGCCCCCGACACTCTGCAAAGAGCATGCACTTCAGTGACAGGTGGGCTCAGTCTTTCTGTTCAAACCCCAAACATATTTTCCGAGCTCATACTAGGAGCAAGGCACTGTGCTCGGTGTTGAGGGATGCCAAGATGAGGGAGGCTCACCCATGCCCGCCGTGTCCCTGAGCTCACACCTGACAGTGAACTCAGTTTCAGCGTCTGTCTCTGACGGAGCTGCTGGGCCTCTGTAACACGTGTGGCCCGCGCTCCTGCTGCAAGGACCGGCTGACTCCACTGGGACATGTGCTCTGAGTCGGTCAGAGGGCAGGTCCCGTGGCAAGTCCCAGCCCCGCCCGTCACTGCCTCCTGCGAGGCTCCGCCTCTGAACCTGAATTCTCTTCTCTGGAGGCGGGAACAAGGACACCACCACGTCTTGTCTAGGGAAGTACGTTGTAAACCTCTAGGCGCAGAGGAGCCTCGCTCTCAGGGGGCCCTGTGCCCGCAGCCCCCACCCCTCGCTCCAGGCTCACCTGAGGCTGCACACGAGCTCTGTGAAGCGGGGCCGCTCACTGGGGTCATAGTCCCAGCAGCGGGTCATGAGGGTGTAGAGGACAGGCGGGCAGAGGTCGGGCTTGGGCAGCCGATCTCCCTTCTCGAGCACCCCAATGACATCCTTGTTCTCCAGCCAGAAGAAGGGCTGCTTCCCAAAGCTCAGGATCTCCCACATGCACACGGCTGAGGGCAGGAGGGGAGGGTCAGGACCCGCGCTGGGGGGGACTCGCACCTGGAGAGGCCAGTCCGCCCTCCCCAGGAACAACCCAGTGGCAATCAGCACTCGGTCCCTGCCGGGAGGGAGTCCCGTGTTCCCTGTCTCCCCCTCTAGCATCCCTGGGGTCTTGCCCACCTTGGTGGTCCACCGAGGGACCAATCACCTGCACTGTAAGTGAACTAAGCCCCCTCCCCAGAACCTCTCCACATGGAGCTATTAGGGCTCTGTGGGATGAGGAGGTGGTAGTCGAAGGCACTGGGATCACCAGTGCCTTCTCTTAGGAGGGAGTGAAGCCTCCATCAGAAAGCCAGGTTGGAAGCCCAGCACCAACACTTGCTGCCTATGTGATCATGGGCAAGCCCCTGCCTCGCCTGAGCCTCAGTTTCCTTATCTGGAAAATGGGAGTAATAATGACGAGATTTGACTGGGGCAGCCTGGAGAACTGAGAGGGATAATCCACACTGCTGGGTGCCCGGTCAGGGGCTGTCTGTCTATCCCTTGGTTTTGTTCTCACCTCTCCCCGTACCTCCTTCTCAGAGCAAACCTCAGCGTTTCATTTGAGGGTCCCCTCCCGGGTGTCCGCACATAGTCCTTGGGACTGGTTGGTGGAGGACACGTTTGTCTCAAGAGCCTTTTCCAGGAAGATTAGCCAAGACTGCCCAGGCTAGTCCTTAGTCCGTATCACCGCCAACCCACCACTGGTTTCCCTACTGTGGGACTTCTCCGTGGCTGCAGCAAACAGAACCCTTGCAAGCCGGGGTGGGGGTCCAGACCCTGCCCCTGAACCCCCCGTTAGCCCAGTCATGGAGGCGAGAATTGGAACCCTTTTCCACACCCTCCTGAAACTCCACTCACCAAACATCCAGACGTCGCTGGCCGTTGTGAAGCGGCGGAAGTTAATGGACTCGGGGGACATCCATTTGATGGGGAGCCGCGTCACAGAGGCTTGGGGTGGGCAAAGAGGTTTACAGGAGATATTTAGGGAAGAAAGATCCAGAATTATCCAGAAATACAGCCTATTCTCCAGAAACCCAACGACCTGCGGACCCTTGACCAGAGGCTTTATTCTGGGATTTTGGCTTCAGCGACCCCTCCAGGGGCAAAGCAGAGGCTGGAACACTGACCCCCTCACCTTTGTAATACTCCTCATCCTCAATGTACCGGGAGAGGCCAAAGTCCCCCAGCTTCACACAATTAGCGGAGGCCACCAGGATGTTTCGGACAGCGATGTCCCTGGAAGAAGGATGCAAAGACAAGGGAGAGGTGGTTCAGAATGCTTCCGAGAGACAGACAGACAGACAGACAGGTGGACAGAGAGATGAAGAAGAGTGCTGGCCAGGGACCAGTCTCTGGAGCAGAGGTGGGCAGCTTCTGTCGGTTAGCAGTTCCCTGACCTGGCGAGTGGTCCTGCCGCAGCCCAGCTCAGGCGGAGCCTAGGCCTGCCCTGCAGCCCGCCACACACGAGGCCCTTTGTCGGCTCCCAGCACACGCTGAGCTTTCTCTCCATCGGCAAGTCCGCAGCACTGTGTAGGCTTTGTGGTGCCACAGCCGCTGCAGCATGTAGCTGACTCCCTGGAGCACTAGGACAGCCAGGAGCAGCGCGTGGGTCACGAGAGAGAGACCCGCAGACCCCTGGTTCAGAGGAGGAGCCCGGGGCACGGGAGCCGAAGGAGCCTGCTCAGCACGTTACGGGCGGGGAACGAGGTGGGCCCAGGCAGCCTAACTTCAGAGCTGAGCTCTCACCCTCCTGGGGGGCATGCGCTGACTTGGTTTACCTCGTGTTCCTGGCTTCACTTCTAACCCCGAGTGGTTTGTCTGCTTGCTTCTCACAGGCAGGCTCCACTCTATCATTTGTCTTTATTATTGAAAAGAGGACTTCAGAGCAGGACAACTTCACACAAGCCGACAGAAGAACAAATCTATTGTCCCACCACCTTTGCCCCCAGACCATTTACTGCCTGCGTCTCACCCTCCTGCTAGGAGGAAAGCTCCACAGGAAAGGGATTTTGTCTGTTTTGATTGTGACTTTCTCCCAGAGCCCAGGACAGTGCCTGGAGGCACCAGATAGGACGTCCATACTATTTGTTGAATGAGTGAACGAATGAATGAATGAATGTTTACATCCCCCAACGTTGCTTTGCATGGATCATCCACAAGGCTACATATGGGATGTCAGTGGTGTTAGTTTGAAGAATTCACCCGCTCACCCCAGTGCTCTGAGAGCACCCCCTCTGTCTCCCCCAGGGGACCATGTCCCCCGTGGCAGGGACCTGCTTTGGAACAAAGCCAGGTGAAGGGGCCAGCTCCACAGCCAGAGGGAGTATGGACTTGGCAGCCCACGGCATGCTGGGGACCAGGGCAGGGGCAGTTGCACAGGCTGGAAAGGCTCAGACCCCAGGATCTTCCCGGCATGGCCCTAGCCCCGTCCCTCTTGCCTGGGCCTGTGTCACCAAATGCGCGAGCCAGAGGAGAGCAAGTGGGGAAGCCATCTCCTGGAACCCACAGGGAAGCAGGCTAGAATGCATTGAGTTACGATCAGACACCCAGGACTTGAGATTCGCTCTTAATAACAATCCTGTTAAGTACATAACACTATTTCCACTTCTCAGATGAAGAAACGTTTCCTAGAAAGCACTCTAGTTGTCACATTGGGTAGGACCAAAGTGGGGTTTCAACACTGGTCTGTGAGGCTCCAAAACCCCGCTTTACCCCCGACCTCTCCAGGATCAGGTCACGGGGCCCAGCTCCTCCCCAGCCCACCTGTGGACACAGTTGATGCTCTCCAGGTAGGCCATGGCCTTGCAGACCTGCAGCGAGTACAGGACGAGAGTGAGCACCTTCAGGGCGTTCTTGTTTCGCTCCAGGTAGTGGCCCAGCTGCGGGAAGGGGAACGTGCCATCAGGACCCCAGCTCGGTCTCAGCCGCCAGCCCTTCCCTGGGGCGCAGGGGTGGGAGGGAAACCCAGGCTGGTGAGACATTCCAGCAATTTCCTCTACAAACGGTCTCTGGGTTGTTTCAGCTGAAGACAGAAATCAGGAAGCTGCGAGTTAAGCGCCCCTCCACTCTAAATGCTTCCCACCCGGAGGCCCTGCTCAACAGTGGCCCAGCTGTCATCGCAGGGTTCCTCTTCTGTCACCTCAGCTCACCTCCCCGAAGGGATACAATTCCATGATGATCCAGGTGGGCTCCTCTTCAATGATGCCGATCAGCTTCACAATATGCGGGTGATCGAGATTCTTCATGATCACTGAAATTGGGGGCAAGAGGGATGGGCGGGGGGCTCTGAGGTCCAATATGGGACACGCGCGTTGTTGTCCCAACTGGGAGAAACGGAGAGTGACACCCCTCCTCCGGATGTGGGTCCCAGAGCTGTTCACGGCCTCCTCCTGGGTTCCAGGCCCCCCGTCTTAGAGGCCTGTGAGCCTCAGGGGTCCTTTCCAGCTCCCGGGGCCGTGGCCTCCTCAGGGGATACCCACCTGCTTCACTCATGAACTTCTCCTTGGTGTCGGGAGCGCAGTCCTTCTTGCAGGTCTTGACAGCCACACCGATTTTCTCCCCTTTCTGCAACGAGAGTGTGTTCAGGGCCCTCGGTCCGGCCCAGTGCTCAAACGAGAGCGTCCCCTTCCGGGCATCACATGGTCCTCCCACAGGCTTGGCTGCCAGCCGAGGGAGGACAGGTGACATCCGGGCTCCTGGTCTCTGCACAGCACATTCCTCCCCCTTCCTTCCTCTTTCCTCCTCTCCCCATTTCTACCCCGTCCCCCCACTTCTCCCCTCTCCCTTTCTTCTTGATCAGGGTCGGGACTGGAAAAGACTTGCAAGAGGCCCCTGGCTGTCCAGATGAGGACGCTGAGGTTGAGAGGCCACGTGGTCTGCCCAATGTTAGGGGCTTGTGTGGAGCAGGTGCAGGGCCATCATCAGACGCGGCTCCAGGTCTTTTCCTCTCTTTGTGGTTGGTCTTTACATTTTTGCTGCCTCCTTCCTTTGGCTCTGCCTTTTCCCCAGGCCTGGCAGAAGCACCACCACACAGGCAAACCTTGTCCTGCACCATCGGCGGCCTCGAGACTAACTCTGGCCTCAGATCTGGCCCTTCCTTTTGTCAGAACTGCATTCTCCCACCAAGAGTCGGTCACCCCCCTCCAGGTGCCACCTCTATTTCGACCCCGGTATTTCTCTCCTTCTTGGAAGTGACTCCCATTTCTGTTGCTCCCTTGGTATTTCATAAATACTGCAAATGCCAAGTGGATGAAATCCACACATCATGGCGGCTCCCTCCACCCCTAGAAAATTCAAGCTCTTCTCTCATCCTACAGAGAAGAAGGGGAGTGTCAGGAAAGAGTCTGGAACTTACATGATTTGTGTAGACACCTTCGTAGACCTCCCCAAAAAAGCCTTCGCCAAGAATACAATTCAGAACCACATCTTCCCTGGTGATGCCATACTGTGGGCCTGCGCAGATGGAGAAAACAGACAGTCCTAGAGCTCTGAGACTGGTTGGCATCCCCTCAGGAATCTGGGTGTTTGCAAGCCCTAATGCCAAGCTCTGTTCCCCTCTTGACCAGGTGTTACCAGACTCCCCAACAGCACCTCAGCCAAGATACAGGCGCTGGACTGGGAAAGGGGGTCTAGAACATTCCATTGTCTCAGACCCAGGGAAGAGCCATTGCCCTGTTCCCTCTGAAGGCTCAGTCCCATGTCCATGCTCTTAAGATCCCCACACACCACAGGCACACAAGAGGTCAACAGTGTGGGCATACAAAGAATGATCTCGGCTTTCATATCAAAGGTGCCTCATTCAGGTTTGTCCCTGTATCAGGCACACATGGGAGAAGACGAAGGAAGGAAAGAAAGTCCCCCTGCATCTGCACAATGTCACTTCACAGAGCCCTGGCTGTGGTCAACATGGTGGGGTCAAGGACCTACCTCCCGGCCTTCGCAGGGTCTCGTCGGGAATCTCTGCGTAGATGTCTGATTCTGCAATGACAGAAAGAGAACGTCCCATGGGCAAGATGCCCTCAGCGGGCTCCACCAGGGACAGGTATGTGGCTCTCACGTGCAAGCCAGTGGAACCAAGGCTGACATCCCTGGAAGCGGAGAGGGGGCAGCCAGGTGAGAGAACAGCCTCCTGTTCCAGGCTTCAGAGTGGCCACAGAGCCTAGGGTACCTCAGCTTGAGTCCCTGCTCACTACTGCTTGGTTGTGTTATTTAGAGCAAATTGGTTAGTCTCCTTTAATCTCAGTTTCCCTTTCTGTGAAATGAATGTTTCTGGAGAATGTAGTAAAGGTCGAATAAAATAATACCTGTTACATATTTAACACTGGTTTGGACTGAGTGTTTACGTCGCCCCCAATTTCATATGTTGAAACCCTGACCCCCACCCTGTCCAGTGTGATGGCATTAAGAGGCGGGACCTTTGGGAGGCGATTAGGTTTAGATGCTGTCACGAAGGTGGAGCCCTCATGATGGGATTAGTGTCCTCATAAGTAGAGGAAGAGAGACCAGAGCTCTCCATCTCTCCACCACATGAGGACATAGAGAAGGCGGCCATCTGCAAGCCAGGAAGAGGGTCCTCACCAGGACCTGACCATGCTGGCACCTTGATCTTAGATTTTCAGTCTCCACAACTGTGAGAAATAAATGTCTGTTGTTTAAGCCATCCAGCCTGCGGTGATTTGTTATGGCAGCCCGAGCTGACTGAGACAAACACGGTGTCACGTACTAACTGCTCAATACATGTTAGCTATTAGGAGTAACGATATTTTAAGCTATCATTGAGAAGTCAGAGGGAAAGTTCATTTTTCTGTAACTTTGAGGGAATCCTTGACGACGTCACAAGAGCAGGTGGAGGAGAGTCTCTGGGTGTGGGGAGAAGATGGCAGACGGGCAGGCTTACCTATGCTACAGCTTTCTGAGAGGTGGGACTGCCGAGTCTCCAGGTTTCTGTAGGAGGAGATGGGAGGGCAGGAGCCAAGTGAGCTCAGAGCCTGGCAATGCTCCCCCAGGATCCACAGCCTCGGCCCACTCTCTCCCACCCACAGCTGTGCTGTGCCGCTGTCTGCCTGGAGAAGCAGCCTGTCCTGATGGCAATAACATGGAAGCATGTCCCAGGCTGCCAGCGGGCAGGAGGGAGGGGACAGCAACAATCCCCCCTAAGATGATGCCAGTGGCACAAATTCCCTGCAAGAATTTACTGGGAGAAATTTACTGGTGAAAAATTGTCACTTGTGAAATGCTGGGGTTCCAGCGTTCTCCCCTGGGGCCCAGAAACCAGAAACCATGGGGGTGGAGGCTCCCTGTTTGTTCTGCCTTCTCGGGGCAGACACAGCTTGAGTGCAGGGCCTGTTCCCTGCCTTCTGGTTGTACTCACAGCACGGGGATCTGGGGCAGGCTGTTTCGCTTCTCACCATCTGGGGAGAGGGGAGGAAGAGGGGGGGCTGGGACACAGGGTCCTGGAGGGATGGCTGACCTCGCTGCTCCTATGAGCCAACACAAGGGAGCCCCCTCCCCACCATTCGGTGCTCAGTGACGGTCAGAGTGGAGCTGGGTCGGCTTTGGCCTGAACTGGAATCCTCCTTCTAGAAGAAATTCTCAGGCTTCCTCCTGCCACTTCCACATGTTCCAGCCCTCTGGAACCCTACTTCCCAGAAGCTCCCTCCCTCCTGATCTCATCCCCCAAGCAGACACACCAACACAGGAGGGACCAGCCACGTTCTAGCAACAGCTTTGATCTTCCTGGGGCTACAAACACCTCTCCCCCAGGAGCCGGCACCCATGCCGCCCCTCAGCCAGCAGGGCCAGGGTTGGACAGACAGGGCCAAGGCCTGGAGCTGAGGACCCAGGATGGGACCACAGGGAGCATCATGTCAGGAGGGGCTGGGTGACACCTCCCCATACTTCCAAAGCCTCTTCATTCATATATTGGTCAATGGCTTAGCTTCTCCCACTCTGCCTTGGGGGCGCGGCTCAGCTGTGCCGCCATCTGCCCATCAAGCCATTTGCCTTTGAGTGGCAACGCACCTTTCTTGGGATGGATGATGAGAGAGCCTTTGTGCTCCCCCTGCAGCCGGCAGTAACCATCTACGAGGTCAGCCATGTTCTCCGCCTCTGCCAGAGAGGAGGTTTTGATGGACAAGGACTGCAGAGAAGAGACCAGGCAAGGATGAGACCCCAGGGCCTTGGCTAGAGTCTACCCCAAAGGACTGGAGAAGACATGGCATATTCGGAAGGAGCAGGACTCTGCCACCCACCACATCCTATGGGTTCCCTGCCATGGGGCTCGGCTTGCATCCTCCATAGCCACCAGAGGGCGCTCTTGTCATCCCTCCCACTGACCGCCCTAAACTCTAGGCAGGCCAGTTCCAGGTCTGACTTATTTTGGTCACCGAATGCACAATGCTTTGTACCTAATAGAGGCTCAATACGTAAGAGCAGAAACTGAGAAAAGGGAAGAGGGAGAGAGAAAGTCAGGGAACAGATAGATGAAAGGAGAGATAGACAATCTGTCTGCAGTCTGAGGTCTCTCTGATTCTTCCGCCTATAAAAAGCTCTGGGTCCCTGAGGTCTTTATTCTGAATCATTGCTCACCTATTCAGAGTTAGGCCTCTGATTTGTACCTTGATTTCTGGTCACCTTAACCCTCCAAGAATCTTCCCCAAGAACTTCTATCTTAACAATTTTTTTAGATAGCTTTTCCTCCTGACATGTTTTCCTTATAATTTATCATCACCCTGGTACCTTGTCTAAGAACTAGGTGCAGTTTTCTTAACAAGATCCCAGAAGCCAGGGAACCCCTGGCTTCCTGCCCACTCTGGCCAGGCTGGCCTGAGCGAGAACTCCCAACCTGCAGTTGTACCCCTTGTTTCAGAGGTCAGGTACCCAGAGATGCTTACCTGGGGGGCACCTTCGATGCCCAACTGCAGTACCGCCTGGCCCTCCTCCAGGGGCAGGCACCTGATGGACTTGATCTGCTTGAACTCGGCCAGGCAGGTGGGCTGTGGGAAAGGAGGGGTCCCTTCAGACCATCCCACTCCTGGGATTAGGCCATGCAGATTGGTCAGTACGGGGGGTATAATCAGGAACTGGGAACTGGGAGTCTCTCAAGGGGAGGAAAAGGGAATCAGACTACTAAGGCTAGAAGGATCATCTAGTCCAAGCATCTCACTTTGCAGAAAGGAAAATGAGTCTGGAGAGAGCCAGGACTTGCCCAAGGTCATATGCCAAGTTGGTGGTAGAGCCAGGACTGGACCCAGGTCTTCTAAGTCCCAGGGGAACGATCACCCCATTTTGCCAGTGAAAGTGCAACTCTTTTATCTGAGCCAGAAGAGCAATAATAGTGTCCTTCCTTCTTCTCCTCCCCCCAAACCACCCCTCCCCTGAAACAACCCCCGTCCCTCAGCCCCTGTGCAGAGGATAGTCACAGAGAAGTAAAGAACCATCTGCCCCCACGCTGTTACCCCAAACACTTTCTACAGCTACTCATACCAAGGGCTTCTGCTCTCAGCTATGGGGCAGGAAGAACTGATGGGGCAGGCCCCGGTGGGAGGCAGGAGAGAGGGAGGACAGCTCTGCCTGGGGCTGGGCGGGGCCTGCCCCCAGTATCCCTCTACCTTTGCATCTTGGCTTGTCAGCTGGCGGATGCCTTTAGGGCCGATGACCAGGTCCACAGTAATGTTCCAACCTTGCTGGAATAAAAGGAGAGAGGGAACTGTGGCCCCAGCTCTGCCTTGCCCATACTTCAGAAATTTGCAAAAAAGCTCACTAGGTTAGACACTGTCTCCTGGGCCCTCCAGCTCCTTCTATCCTTAACCCCCACCATACAGATTACCCCCTGCCCAACACCCTGCCCACTCTGTCCCGCTCCCAGAGTTGGAGCCAAGATTTCAGTTCCCTTCCTCGGGCCAGTAGATTAATGTTAGTTGCATTTTAGGGCACGTCCATGAGGCCCTGCTGCTTGAGAACCTACAAGCAAGCTAAGCTCCTTCCCGGCCCCCCAAGGAGGCCTTCTAGCCCCCTTTCCTGAGAGGCCAGGGCTTCAGGTCAGGGGAGAACAAAGAGGGCACGCCATTACAATGAGTTCACAGCGGAAGGTCTCCTGGTCGATGCTGGCGAAGCCCGCGAGGGTGTTGAAGAACTTCATGACGCACTCCTCCTCCCGGAGCGAGGCATACTGCTGGAAGGTCTGCTGGATCATCTTCCGGAACTGTTTAGGCTGCGGGGAGATGGCAGTGGTGGCGGGCCCTGCTCCTCCGAGCTCTGAGTCCTCCCCTTAGGATCTCACTGAAAGCCCGCCCACTGCTGTAGGACGGTCTCCAGGCCTCAATCTGTTACTTAAAGCTGCAAACTGTGGTCTCAAGGGAGGCTCCCCATAGCCCTGGGAGGGAGGCAGGGGAGGGAACACCCCCAGTGCTCAGGCCACAAAGCTAATTGGCCTCCAATGTGGTACAGAGCCAGGTTCCCTGACTCCCAGCCACAGGAAGGGCCCACTGGATGCATTCAATGGTCCAATGTCTGGATGGCCCAAAGCAGCACAGACACCCTGGCTTCCCCGAGTACCCTAGCCCCATTCCTTTAGCTCCAGTCCTGGGGACCAGCACGAAGGGGCTCTTTCTGGGCCCCTCACCCACTGGTTTCCTCACCTTTAAGTTCTCCTGCATCTGCTTTGGGAAAAACAGGTCCAGCCCCACTTCCTTCCTGGAAGAAGGAGAAAAAAAGCAGCATTTGACTCCCCCTCACTCCCAACCCTGGACTTCTGGCCAATCGGGGAGAGGCGAGAGGGATTGAGGACCAGGAGACGGGTCCTGCCTGGTCTGGTCTGGGCTGAGCAGGAAAAGCCAGGCAGCAGGAGAAGCAGGGCGGTCCCAGCACTTACTCCAGGAGCTCGAAGTTGGACTTTTTGTCAAGTGCGTTGTGGGGCATGTCCTTGAAGAACCGCCTGGAGAGAGAGAAGTCATGGAGAGGCTGATGGCTGGAGAAGGAGGCCATCAGAGGCGGATCACCCAATGCCCACACATTGGCCTAGAAGCCCCCTTCCTCTGCTAGATGTGGGAACCATGGGGAGGGAGAAAGTTAGGGGAGTTAAAAAATTCAATATTTAGAAAACTGTGAAGAAAAGGAAAACCAACAAATTTCATTCCTAGAAAAGACTCCAGCCCTGTGCTCTCAGAGGCCCAGCTCTGGGACTTAGACAGAGGAGGAGATGGTGGTTCTATCAGCGGCCTCTAAAAACAAACGACCCAAGGCAGCCAACGCTCAACCTATCAGCTTCAGAACACCCCCCTCAACCTTCAGGCTCTGGGTGCCCTTTGTGATTTCTTTTCCCCTCATTTGCTGTCTCTGAAATATTACATATGTGTTTGTTGGTGTGTTCATTTAAATAATTGTTAAATGTAGTACGTACAAAAACTTTAGAACTTATGGAATGGAAGAAAATTAAAAATAATCCATAATCCTAACACCAGGGGTGACATCTATTAATTTTTTAATACATATTCTTCAAATCCCATTTCCCCTTAAAATGTGTGCCTTGATGGATATTTTTATGTATTATTTATTTACAGCAACCATTGTTCAAGCAGAGACTAAATAGCCAACGTCTCCACTTGTGTCATCCTCCCTTCCCTGCCTGGATCACTGTGTCTAGTAATTTCTTTGACTGTTACAGACATTGTCCCACTCTTGATCTTACATTAGAGTAACTCAGTGTTCCTTTAGCTCAGGTATCCTTTAATGCATCCAGGAACAGCTTTGTGCTACTGACACTATAAGCAGATAGGCAAGTAACTTATGATTCAAAAGTTACTATGAATTTAGACAATTCACCTGTGATTAGAAAATAGTAAGAGTAGGTCCTCATCACACACTTTATTTTAAATATTTATTCTAGATGGATTAAAGGGGTAAATGTAAACAATAAAATCATTTTAAAACTAAAAGAAAATCTAGGGAAATATTCCCAAATCAAGAGATTGGAAAGAACATCTAAAGCATGAAATCATAGAAGAAATTCCCTAGAAAAAAACACATAATGTTATATCCTTAATAAGTTTTAATAAGTGGTGTTTTTGAATATATTGTCAGGCAAGGTAAGTAGTTATCTTTTCATAATTATGGTCTCAATTTTAGAAGAAAAAATGCATTGGAAAAAATCAGACTGGATCTCCCAGGTTAATGGAGGTTATCTCTGGTTAGTGGAATTCCGAGTGATTTTAGTCATTTTTTCCCCTTTCCTACATGTTCCAAATATTCCACATTGAACAGGTATTACCCTTTTCACTTGCAAAAAATTTAAGGCCATGAGGTTAGTCAAATCATCGTAACACAGAGGTTTTCTGGCTCACCACCTGCTGAGGTGGCCCCTCCATACCTGCACACCTCCTTGGTGGGAAGTTCTTCTTTCCCTTCCCTTCCTCTCGCTAGGCTCCTGCAGCCATGGAGACTAAGCTTAGTCCCTTTCTTAGATGTCATATATTTGAAGGCAATTATTTTATCATCACTTCTCTCGTCATTATGGTCCCCTCTCTTCTCCCAACGCCCCCTCCGCCACACCAGCTCAGCATCCTCAATTACAGGTACTTCAGCTGCTTCACTCAGACAAGAAAAAGTGAAGCACAGCCAGAATGAGAAAGAAAAGAACAGCTATGTGGTGAGACGGGCACAAGAAGACAAGTGGTTCTTTCTGGTTGGGGCGTGTTGAGCTGTTTCAAATGCCAGTGGTTGGAATGGAGGGAAAGCGAAACATAAAAAGTCTCTTATATAAAATTTCTCTTATAGAATCAAGAATGAGCACATTAAAATGAGTATTAAGGACTAACAATATTTAATGATGGCTCAGTAAATATTGTTGAATTATATTTTACAATATTGAAATGTATTTCTAGCCTATTTCCTTCCAAGAAAAGATGCAAGGATACAAAGGTTTAAAACATATTTAAATAAAACAGGGCTAGAAAGAAATCAGGCAATGAGATAAATGAGATAAAGAATATGCCAAACCTGTGGTTTGGGGCTTGGTTGTCCTGGCAGCCAGGGTAGAAGACCTCATTAAGTGCATAATTCATCAAGAGAAAACATTTACCATAACATAGAGATTTCATTTTTTAAATTAAAAAGTTTGAAAACCAATGATTAAAAGAAAACTAATAATTGCAATATTCATTTTACCAAAAAAATGAGAAGCCAATTTTATATGGTTTTCTTTCTCCTGTCACAATTTTGGTAAATACCAATGTATAATGTTAAGGCACAATTCAGTAAATGTGATTGTTGGAGGGCCTAACTAAATGCGGTTGGAGTATATGGCCTTCCAATGGTGTAATTCAGTGGTTTTCAACCAAAGGCAATTTGTCATTCTTTCCCCAGCCTGGAAACATTTGGCAGCCTCTGGAGATCTTTTGGTTGTCAGACCTGGTTGGGAGGAGGGGTGGTCCTAACCAGCATCTAGTGTGTAGAGGTCAGGGTCTGAGATGCCGCTAAATATTGTACAATGCACAGGATGGCCCCTACAACAAAGAATTATCCAGCCCCAAATGTCCCTATTGTTGAGGTTGAGAACCCCTGGGGGCTTGATCCAAGGACAGAACTTAGGAAATTAAGAAAAGTGGCTCTCCCTAACCCCACTTCTCACTACTGGGTGTCTGACAGAGCAGGACCCCAGATGCTACCTGAGAAGGAGTATTCAGGCTGGTTAAGGACAGATCTGCACTTCGGAAACCAGACAACAGGTAAGCAGGGATGACATTCAGTTATAGGACATCAGAAGCCTATCCAGGATTCTCCCCTGAATGGAAGATCTTCCTCCTACTACTTCTACCTGAAGAGTGCTTGCAGTGAAGATCCAGAGTTTCCACATGGTCAGTCATGGCAGCTTTAGAAAGTTTACTGAGCCAGTGTTACCTGCTTGCCCTCCCATTCATAGAAAGCCTCAGAACATGCCTGTGCAGTGTGGATTACAGACAACGTGGCCATTCGCAATTCCTGCTAGGTTGAGTGAGCTGCAAAATGTACTCCTAGGTGACTGAACAAATTGGCTTGCTGTATGCAATTATTTCTTTCTAACAGAATAAGTGTTGGCAAATGTCTACCAGGGAAGAGGATTTTAGATCTTTCAGGGTTATCCGTTCATCTAAGTGTGTACGGGGCTCTCATTATGTGCCAGGCGAAGGCAACACCAATCCCAACTTCAAGGATTTGATAGGATTTCAGAATCCAGTGTGTGGAGCCAATCAGTGTAGGACAGAGCGATGCCTCAGTACAGTGGACCCATGTAGGGCAGGGCAGGTGGGGTAGGCATGGGGAAGGGAAGGCTTCAAGATGGAGAGACCCTTGCATTGGTTCCGCAGCAAGAGCCTATGGCCACACTGCTTATTATCAACGCTTCACAGACGTGCTCTGAGGTTTTCGACAAATCGAGAGGGTGAGCAGGCAACACTGGCTCAATAAACTTTCTAAAGCAGTCAGAATAAAGAAGAGTTTACCATGCTGAAAAGGGGAATGAGAAGAGTGTGCCAGACAGACGGGATGCATTACCCACTGAAGGGGTGAGATCTGCTTCCCAGCCTCAGACTACAGCAGTCTCTTAATATCACTTCTGGTTTATGATAATTGTTGAATGAATGAATGAGCTTTGAGACTAGGGATGGCTGAAAGAATTCTGAGGACGAGGTTATTTAAATAAGTCTTAGTAAAAAAAAATTGGGGTTGGCTAAAGAGAATGGTAAACAACTTGGAAATGAACACTGAGGAATTAAAAGACATGAAAAATGATAGCAATTTTAGAATGATTAAAGAGGTGGTGAATGGAAAATGTTTTATTAGGAGAAAGGAAACTCGGGTAATATACCTAGGTCTTCTCAGTCTCTTGAAATCCAGCTTGCCCAACTCACTCCCTAAATCGCTGATTGCCCTTCTCTCATGCATTGAAGATCAGTTATTGTGTTACTTTTGGCAAAGGTGCCTAATCACTCAAGCGTGTCATGATCTGTGTGTTTCTAACGTTTGGAGCAGTTGAACATATTGGGATGTCCAGAGAACCCGTCACCACTGCTTATCAGACGTACTGCTCTCTCCAGAGATTGAGCTTCACAATCTTCTGTGCTGAGCGTCATCTCAGCTGCTGTCAACAAGCTCCCTATGATCCCCAACCTGCCCCAGCTCTCATCATTGAATGAGGCTGCACCTGTTAAGAGCACTGTCTCGTGCCTGGCTGGTCCTCCCCAGCCCAGGTCTGCCATTTTGACTGACACCAGGTGGACGGGGGTGCCTATGGGCAGGCACAAGCCCATGACTGATACCCAGGTAAGGACAGCAGAAAGCAAAGAAGTATCTACGCAAAATCCAACTGGTTGTGTTTTTCCTCTAAAACGCAATAGAAATATTAACTCATCACCAACATTTATAAATTAACTATGAGACAAAACGCCTTTTGAAGCAAGCTGAGGGCTCTTTCTCTAAGCTTTACTTATTATCAGTTACTACTTAACTACTATTGGGTTACATGTTCACTCTGAGTTTTTAGGTCAGAGTGTTCTGGGGCTCTGCTGGGGGTGGGCAATGGTCCTGGACGTCTCAGGTGAAGGGGAGGCTATTTGGTTCCTCATACTGGGCAGGTACTAATTTCTAGAATGTAGGCCATGAATTTCACATTTTTAACTTATAGAAGGACATGCAGATAAAATAGTATATTTGGCATTTATAAAGCCCCTCCAAAAAATCAATAAAAAATTAATTAGGTATGATTGCAATAATATGACATTCTGGAAAAGGCAAAACTATGAAGACAGTAAAAAGATCAGTGGTCGCCAGGGGTTGAGGGGAGGGAGGGATGAGTAGGCGGAGCACAGAGGATTTTTAGGGCAGTGAAACTACTCTGTATGATATTGTAATGGTGGATACATGTCATTATACACTTGTCAAAACCCACAGAATGTACAACACCGACAGTGAACTCTAAAGTAAACTATGGACTCTGGGTGATAATGATGTGTCAATGCAGGGTCATCGACTGTAACACGTGTACCACTCTGGCAGGGATGTTGATGGTGGGGGAGGCTGTGCATGTGTGGGGGCAGGGGGTCTATGGGAAATCTCTGTACCTTCCACTCAATTTTGCTATGACCCTAAAACTGCTATAGAAAATAAAGTCTATTAAAAATAAATAAATAAAAATACTAAATAAGGATATAGAGAAAAAAATAATTAGTACAAATAATGAGTAACTATTGAATAGTTCTGTCTCTATCATTTTTCTAAGTACATTAAATACATTAACTCATTTATTCCTCATAACAATCCTATAAGTTGCTACTATTATTATCATTCCCATTTTACAGATGAAGGCACTGAGACACAGAGAAGTTAAGTGACTTGCCCAGTAAATGGAAGATCCGGCTAGAGCTCGAGGCAGCCCAGTCAGACCCTCTGCTGTTCATCGTTATGCCCAATTGCGCCTCCAATCACTCATGAATTGAGTCCATTGAGGATTCATCTCGCTAACTTCATATCTTGTGCATATATCATACTTCTTTTAGCCAGGAAAGAATACATTTTTTTTTTTCTGGAGACACCATGTATTTGTAGGCAGGTGACAGAGTCAATGATGTTAATAGAACATGGGACTTTTGCCCATGATCTGCAGGTAGCCTGCACTCTGGAACCTTTTTAGGAAAAAAATCACAGCCCTGGAAAATTGTGCATTATTGCTTGATTTTCAGAAATGTGTCTGTCTCTTTTGCTGAGAAATAGTCATAATTTGACTTTAAAATAGTCCATGATAATGTGTAGCTTTGTAGTCAACTTTAAAAATTATAGGTTTGAAAATCTTCTATTAAGCTTACAAAATAGGTGTTTTCCAATTCCTCTCCCTAATATCACATAACCTGTACCTCAAAGGTCAACCCGTAAGGAAAGGAACATTTATCTGACTCTGTTCCACAGACTTGGGAGACGTGAAACGACATGTCTCTGTCATAAAACAAGCATAGGTTTTGGAATAATCCCGAGGTGGTAAGAGAGCAGACACACTCTTGACGAGACTATAAACGGAGCCAGCCAGGGCAGCTCATCGGGTCCTCCAGCGCATTTAGCACAGTGCCTGGTGCCAAATAACAAAAGTTGTCATTATTATGATCAATAATTGTTTGGGAATCATTTGAGGAAATAAGAACATGAAATAGAATGCCAAAGGGTCGTCTCTATGCCGCTATTTTACTGTTTAGTGATGCTATTTTGACAGGTGACTTAAATGAGTGGAGTTTCAAAGTGATACTAGAGTCCCAGGTCTGACATCCACGAATAAAGAGGTGAAGGGAAGCTTTCGAGCTGTCTAATGCCAGAGGGTGGGTGAGACTGTGGGATTCGTGTGACGCAGGCTATTGGAGCTGCGGTGGTTGTGGAAGGCATGAGAGGTCACGTGTAATCAGGTAATCTTCACAGGCAGCCCCCGTTCCACCAGCACGGAACTCCCAGGACCCCCCTGACTGCGGCGAGGTGGTCTGTCCTCCAGCTGCATCGGGGCTGCAGACATCCTCTGCGCGCAGGACCCCAGTGTTCCCTGGCTGAGACAGAGTCACCAAACGGAAATGCAACGAGGAGCCCCCCAAGGCTGTCCTTGACCTATTCTGTCACAAATGAGATAAAAGTGGGACCTCCCTTCCCATCCCATGGCCCTCCCTGGGGACCCCTCAGCACTCTCTCTGAGACCCAGGAATTCTGGGAGCCAGAACTCCTCAGTGGCCTCCAACCCTGCAGAACAACAGCAGAGTTCTACTCTCTATAACTTTAAGGTCACAGACAGGGTCAGGACTCACCCGGAACCACCTTTCCAGCAAACCAGAAGTAACCCTTCCCAAAGGTTTCCTTGACAACAGTCCTGAAAGTCCTTCCATCAACTCACATGAGGCTTCCTGCATCCAAATCACCTGGGGGGCTTGTCAAAAATGCATATCCTGAAGTCCCACCAGACCTACTAACCCCGTTTCCAAAGGAGGGGCTAGGGAATCTCTAGTTTAATAAACTCCTAGGTGATTATGATTTGCAACCAGATTTTGGAACCACTGCTCTAAGACACAGAAGGGGTACAGAAAAGGTGATTGGAGGGTGCAATGGGCCAACAGATGTTGAGGGATGGTGAAACTGAATGGTGCTGCTTTGGTTAAGAAAGTGCTAGAACACAGGTTTAACATCACCCTCCTCTGCCTCAAATGCTCCCAACAGCCAAGAACAGGCTTATTTCTTAGACTGTCACTCAAAGTCTTCCACCATCAGCTCCAAATTACCTCCCCAAGCTCATCTCCCACTATCCTCCAGTCTGTTTTTTGTCTTCCACTGAGCCCGGAATGCATGCTCTCTGGCTTATCTGCTGATGGAAATTTTTCTCCTTTCTGGAGCAGTTCAAATCCCCTCTTTCTGATACCCTTAGGCAGGATTAATGGCTCCTATATGTACGTCCGTTTGGCACATTTTCATTTTGCCTTGTATTATGATCAATTGTAGACACATCTGTCACCTCCCAAACACTGTAAGTTTGAGGGCATCTCTGGATGATCTACTAATTCTAGACGTATTTATTAGTGCCTACGGGAATTGGAGATGCAGCAGTGAAGAGTAGAGATGGAAATCCCAACATTCGAATATCTTCCAGAACCTCACCTAGAGTTCAAAGAAACATTTACTGAATCCCTTCAACAACAGAGAGATGGAAGAAACAAGCAGCCTGGAGGCAGGAGTGTGGCAGCCACAGGAAGACAGGGCATACCAACCAGAGAGGGAGCTGGCACTTCTATCATCAGGGCCTTCCCCTCTCTTGGTCACCATTTATCCCCTACTGGTTCTCACACCCACTCTTGCTTCCCACCCTGCAGGAAAGTCGGAGCAGGCCAAGAGCCCAGCACAGGAGGGGAGGCCTCGAGGCCACATACCTGAGCTCCAGACAGCCCAGCTGCAGGGCCATGCCCTCGCTGACCTTGCTGGCGTATCGTTGCATGTAGTCATTCCGAAGCTGGTGGGGAGGAAGGCCATGGTTCAGATTCACCCCTCATTGCCCGTTTCCCTGAGCAGAGGCCCCAGGAGATGGTGGGTGCCTCGAACACCATCCTGCCGCCCTGAGCTGTCTCTCAGGCACCCCGCCGTGCACAAACGCGGCACATGGGGAGCCGAAGAGCAGAAGAGGGAGGCTCACTCTCACTCTGCCTCTGCCTCCTCCAGAACCCCAGGCAGTGCTGGTCATGCCTCCACAGGCCGTGGCCTTCGGGTTTTTGAGGTGCTTTCAGACACGTTCTCTCATGGCTCCATGAAGCAGAAGTCCAGAATCCCCTCCCCAATGCCTCGTTTTGGAGATAAGGACACAGATTTTTGGGAGGGGTCAGGAATTTATCCAAAGCCTTGAGGGGAAGTAGTGACAGATATCATCCACTGTACAAGACAAGTCTGGCTTGGTCTCCAGCAAACCAGGAGGGACATACAGGAGGGAGCTAAGACCAGACAGAAATAATGATGGCGGCTCACACTGACCCGGCATTCCCTCTGGGCCAGGTCCTGTGCACTCTACATGCATTGTAGCCAGCGGTGTGTTGGAGCAGATCAAAACAGCTCATGAATGCCAGTTATTAAATTTTCCAAAATTTTGCGAGCTCATTGATGTCATATTGTTAGTTTGAAATAGGCCCTGGTGGGAGTATTTACACCATGGAAATTGGCAAGTGCTGCAAATCAGGGATCTTTTCTTCAGAGAGCCGGTTTACCAGCACACTACTAACGATATCATATGGTCCTCACAACAACCCTATAAAGTAGGTATTATTATTATTATCCCCATTTTATAGAAGAAGAAACAGCTTCATGCAGGTAAATGACGTCCCTGGGGATACCACGTTAGTAAAAGGCAGAGCTGGGCTAGAAACCAGGTATGTCAGATGGCAGAGCCCGTGTGCTACCACCACCACCTTCTCTTTGGACCTGCTCTGCCTGCCTCACCAGCCAGGTCTCCTCGGCAGTAAATAGCCACCTGGAAAGTCTGAGAGGAGCTGTGCATATGGGGTGGGGTTAGCAAACACTTAATTATCTGTGAGAAGCAGGGTTGCACAGCTGACCAGGGACCAAAGAATGTCCCCCAGAGAAGTTTCCTGGACTGGGATCTCCAAAATCTGGGCTTTGTCTTTCCATCTTCCTAGGAGAGGATGTGTAACATGACCCTGGGGACAGGGAGATAAAGTACTTTTACCTGTTGGTAAAAATAAAGCAGTGTGGTCCTATCTTCTTTCAGGCTCTCCATGAAGTCCTCTGGCAAGTAGCGGATTTGAAGGTCATACCTGGGACAGGAAATTCAGACTCTCTGGTTGACACAGGGAAGCTGGTCATGCAAAGGGCTGCCCATGGGGCTCCTGGCCGTCCATTCAGGACTTGCTCCTTCTTTCCCTCCTCTGTGGTTGGGTGGAGGATCATGGAGGACAGAGGGTGGCCAACAGGAGGTGATCAGTGCTAGTCCTGACCCTCCATCTCTTCCCCCTCATGGCAACTGTTTTCCTTAGGTTCACAGAGCAGTCTTTGGCCTGCCTCTCCACCTTCCCACCCTTCTGTTCCTCCTTCTCCACAGCACCAACAGCCTCCTAACTGGGGGTGTCCCTGGATATCTGTCCTGTGAGCCCATGTTAGGCCTTGGCAAATACATGCATTGGATGCCTAAAATGCCAATCAGATTTTCTAGAATATTATCAGAGGTTGGGAAATACTCCAAGGAAGGACCCCCCAGGGCCTCCCCACTCCGCACTCATCTCCCCCCATTTAAGAGCCCAGGGCTCCTCTCCTACCTCCACTCGGCTTCCACGTGTAGACACTCATACTTGTGCTGCACCTCACCCACCGTCATCTGTGGGTGCAGCCAGTGGATCTCATCCGACTTCATGTGCTTCAGCCTCAGCCCGTAGCACTCAGCCAGCTGGATGTTGGGCCCAATCCGCCCGCTCAGCAGGATGGAGGCAATGACCTCCTACGGAGAAGAAGAGAGAGAGGACTCAGAGGTGCCCCCTTCTAGGCTCCCATAGTCATCATGAAACCCCCGAAAGTGTGATTCTCTAGGGTGGGATTCCATCCTAATGTTTTATTTACCTCTGATTCTCTAGCACTTAGTGCAAGTCAGTACACAGTGGGCTCTATCTGCTGAACGAAGAAATTTGCAAAACGAGACAGAGACAGAGGAACTGAGGGGGAGAGCAGAAGTGAAGGAGAAAATGCAGCAAGGCAAAGAGCATGAATTCTATGCTTCTGCATTTTATTCCCACCAAACCAATGAATAATTACTGAGCATCTGTCATGTAAAAGGCACCCTCTGAATGGTTTCCAATTCAGCCAGTGTTACTGAGGGTCTGTAGGATGCACTCTGCATGCATTATTTCATTGAATCTGTACACACAGGGGAGTAGGTGTTTTCTCCCCTTTTGGCTGATGAGGAAACTGATGTAGGTTACACAGCTCATGGAATTAAGCTGGGATTTTCAACTCTGGGCCAGTGGACTCTGAGGATTTTTACTAGGCCAAGCTGCTTTGTGGGATGGTGGAGCTGGGCAAGACAGAAGGACAGGACACACATTAAGGGATTAATTGGTGCAGTTCCCACATAAGAAACACGGCCACAGGAAATAGAGTGTTGACAAGAAATTAGGTGTCCTCCTTATTCCTGCTTTCTTCTTGACCAGAAGTCAGCCTGCCCCACAGCCTGATGCCATGGCTTTCTGGCCTAGAGCCAGAGCTGGATTAAGAGGAGGTCCATTGGGTAGCTGCCTGGAAGCCCATTTATAAGGCTCTGCCTGGTCTTGAGTCACATCAGTTCCAGTCTAACTCATGTTTCTCATGCAGTTCCATACATAACTAGTGAATCGAGCCCACTCCTGGTGGAGCAGAGAGTACCCTCAAAGGCAAATTAAAAAAGTCTCAGGCACTCACCAATGTCTGTTGAATATCTTTGCAATGTGCGTGCCACCAAGCCTACGTACAACCAGCCTAAAGACTGAACAATGCATAGCGGGTTGCTGTCTGACCAGGAAGACGAGTGACACTGGATTATTCAGAGTTTATGTTTTTGTAACATGGCTCCCCAGAAATGATTGTCTAATTGAGTAAATCAAATGTAACCAATTCCTTAATTGGAACAAAAACAAGAGGTATACCATTTTTCTTAGAAGAAAATCAGTTGCTTCTTATTTTCACGAATAAAATTTCAAACTAATATTTAAACAGTACTGTTTTGAAAAAACACCAAATTATTCATCTGCTTGGGCACCCACATGTCTTGGTCCAGCTCTGCCTCCTGCCAGCTCTGTTCAGCTCCGTGGAGTTGTGAAGCTAAAAGACCCTAAGCCCGAAAAATCCCTCCACCGTTAGGAAAGCAAACGCCCATCTGAGCAGTCAACTATTGCTCTGTGAGATAGATGGGGAAACCGAAGCACAGAATGCACGTATTAACGGTTATAACAAATCAGCACAGGAATCAGAACTGTGACCCATCCTGGGATGGGGAAGAATGCTGTGATCAATGGTATCTACAGTGAGAGGGACACAAATAAGAAGAGCTCAAGCCTGTGAAGTTGACCATTTTGTCATTTTTCCCACCCATTTTCCCTGCCACTGACCCTCTGTACTGCTCTGGCCACTCGGTCATCCTGTTGTAATATTCAGAGCCCCCATGTCACTCCTGAGCCTCACCTAGAGTCCCAGCCTTTGGTGTTTTTAAACTTAGAGCCTTCCCTGACCCAGCTGAAACTTATCAGCCCTATGTCTAATTTCCCCAGGGCTGGGACCCTGGAAATTATTGAAAATTTCAAACTATATGAAGTAAACAGAAGTCAATAGAATAGTATAATAAACCTGTGTGTACACGTCACCCAGCTTCAATAATTACCAATTCTGCCATTCTTACTTCATCTATACCACCACCTATTCCCAACCCATCCCTGAACTATTAGCACTTTTTACAGTTCTTCTTTTAAGGTAAAATTTATTTACAATAAAATGCACAAATTTTAGCTATACAGTTTTGACACATGAATACAACTGTGTAACCCACATAACAATTAAGACATAGAACTTTTCCAGACTCCCAGAAAGTTCCCTCATATCCTTTCTCAGTCAACCCTCATGGCCCATTCCCAGCCCCAGTTCCAAGCAACCATTTTTAACTCCCACTTTAAATTAGTTTTGCCTATTCTAGAACTTCACATAACTGGAATCACTCAGTATATATTCTTTTGTGTCTGGCTTTTTGCATTCAACATAATGTCTGGGATTCATCTATGTTGTTGCATGTGTATATATGTATATATATCAGTAACTTGTTCCTTTTTATTGATGAGTAATACTCTACTCTATAAATAAACCACAATATGTTTATTCATTCCCCTGTTGCTAGATACCTGGGCTATTTTTCATTTTTGGCTATTGTAAGTAAAATTACTATGAACATTAATGTACAAGTCTTTTTGTGTACATATGTTGTCATTTCCTTTGGATAAATACCTAGGAGTGGAATTATTGGGTTAAAGGTAGATGTATGTTTAACTTGATAAGAAACTGCCAAGATTATTCCATTTTATATTTCTACTGTTATATATGAGATGTCTTTACACCACATCTTCACCAACATTTGGTGTTATGTCTTTTTAATATTAGCCATTTTTGTGGGTATGAATAGTATCTCATTGTGCTTTTAATTTTCATCTCCCTGATGACTAATGATGTTGAGCATGTTTTCACCTGCTTATTGGCCATTCAGATATCTTTCTTTATGAAGTGTTTGTTCAAATCCTTTGCCCATTTTTTTTTGTGTTATCTTCTTATTATTGAGTTGTAGGAGATCTTCATATATTCTAGAAAAAAGTACTTTGTATATGTTTTATGAATATTTTCCCCAGGTGTGTACTGTGCCTATTAATCATTCCTTATCAGTGTTTTTTGATAAAGTATAGTTTATCAAAATTTTCTTTAATGGTTAGTGCTTTCTGCATCCTATCTAAGAAATCTTTGCCTGCCTCCAAGTTGTGAAGATACTCTCCTGTTTTCTTTTATAAGCTTTACAGTTTTAACTTTTACTTTTAGGTCTGTGATCCATCTTGAATTAATTTTTGTATATGGCGTAAGGCAGGGATCAAGATTAATTGTTTTCTCGTATAGAAGTATAGCTGCTCGGCATTGGTTGTTGATTTTCCTTTCCCAATTGAATTGTTTTGCTGCCTTTGTCAAAAATCAATTGGCCATATAAGTTAGGTCTATTTCTGGACTCTCATTTCTGTTCTATTGATCTTTGTCCATACTATGCCAATACCACACTGTCTGCATTTCTATAGCTTTAGAGGTGATCTTGACGTCAAACAGCATAAGCCCTCCACCATTTTCCTCCCAAGGTTATTGTGCTATTCTAGGTCTTTGCATTTCCACATAGATTTTTGAATCAGCTTGCCACTTTCTATTTTAAAAGTCTGCTGAATTATATTTGAGACTGTATTAAATCTATAGTTTAGTGAGGGAGAATTGACATCTTGACAGCATCGAGTCCTCCAATCATCAAACATGGTATATCTTTCCATTTATTTTGCTCTTCTTTAATTTCTTTTGGCAATGTTTTATAGTTTCCAGTGTATAGGTTTTGTAGGTCTTTTGTTAAGTTTATTCTTAAGCAGTTTATGTATTTTGGTGTTCTGCAAATTAAGATTTTCTAAAAATTACCTTTCTATTTTGGGGCTGTCCCCTCTGTGGCTCCCTTCTTTCCAGGATTTTCCCCAATCTTCTGGCTGCTCTGCTCTCTCCAAGTTCTGTCCTCTGACACCTCAAGCCAGTAAGGCTGCAGCTTTCTGCTCTTCCTGCCCCTCTCAGATGGGAAAGTGCCCTCAGGCAAAAAGTCACAAATTTACAAATCTCATTAGTTGCAGTTCGCCTCTCAAGAACAGATTTCCCTCTAGTTCCTGCTTGCTATGGTCACTCTGCAGGGCTTTCAAGATAATTTGCTTTTTTGTTTTGTCTAGATTTTATTATTGTTTTCTGCAGGAAGATTAATCCAGCCAAGCTATTCCACCATTTTTGAAATTTCTGCGCTATTTTAACAAAAAAAATCTGTATTCTTTGCAAACTGGAGAGGGTTGGGTAGCAGAGATCTCCCTTTAAGACACAGACAGCCATAATGCAGCATAGCAATAGCCCGAAGTACAAGCTCTGGTGTGAGACTTCTATAGTGAACACTCCATCCATCGACCACTACTTAGCTAGATGTCTTTAGACAACATATGTAAGCTCTCTGGATTCAGTTTTCTCATCTATAACATAGACAAAATGACAGTACCTATTTTGAATGATTTTACAAGGATTAAACTAGATAAAACTCCATAGGACAGAATATGGCACAAGGTAAATACTCGAAAAACGAAAAACGTTAGCGTTATTTTGACACAGCAATCTCTTGTAGAGTCTGGTGTTTTGTAAAAACAAGCAAAGATTGGAAAAACAAAACAAAACTGTGGGTTCCTCTTCTTCTACCTTTTTATCTCCTTTTCTTCTTCCTTCCCCTGGAGGTTGTAGTTTGGCCAGGGATCAAAGTAGTGAAGCTGAGGTGTTGGCAGTGGCTGCAAAGCCAGGAGCAGAGCAAAGGAGGAGACGGGGCCATGGTGGAGATGTCTGGAGTAGTTAGGAGATTGGTTACACACAGGGGGATTGAGCAAAGGAGTAAATATTCTGAGGATAATGGGAAATGGGTTTCTTATTGTTGGAGAAAGTACTTGAAATATGGAGAGGGGAAGGCTAGAGAGCACCCTCAGGTGAGGGATTGGAACTGGAAGTATTGGGGAGAACTCATGGTTCAAGAGAGAGCGAGAGATTAGGATCAATGACATTCGGGTAATTACTTGCATACCTAGCACAGAGTCTTTTCAAATATCCTTCTCACTAAAAGGATCAGGGCTCTTTGGAGAAATGGCTGATTCCAGGGCTGAAACACAGAAAGCACAAGATAAGCCTAGAATATCTTTTTTTGCTAGAGAAAATGGAAGTGTTTAGAGAATGTTGGGGATATATAACAAGGAATCAGGATCAGCTTAAAGGCGCTGGAGTGGGCCAATCTGGGATAATCTAAGCATTAAAATATATAATGATAGGAATGGATTACATCCCACTGGATAGAATCTAAGACAGAGAGAGAAATAAATAAGTGGGGGAAAAGGAAATGTTCTTTCTTATAGCAGAATGCCAACTAGTAAATGTAGAAGAAGGGATGGAAAAAGAAAATCACCATTTGGCCACAAACTCAGTGTTGGTTCATTCAAGTACAGTTCATAAATGGATGATAAAGCTGGAGGGTGGAGGTCTGATGATGAATAGGATACTGACATGGTCTCAGTGTATCTCACCTCAGACACTAATCAAATACAAAGGAAAACCTGGCAGACACAAATGACCAGGTCCTCAAGGTAACCTCACCAGAGTTAGAACAGGTAAACAGAGCATGTCTCCCACCTTGAGGCACTGAGAAGAGCACAGCATCATTTCTGAGATATTCCTGCCAAGAGTTCATGGCTGAGTCTAGTCATGAGACCCAGACAGATAGAATAAAAGGCCTGTACTCTTTAAGATTGAGGAACATTTCCAGATTGGAGGAGACCAAAGAGATATGACAACTAAATGCAATGTCTATTCCTGGACCAGATAGGAGAAAGAGATATTATAGGGACAGTTGGTGAAATTTGAATGGTCTCTATGGTTTGGATGGTAGTATAGTAGCAATGTTGACTTCCTGATTTAGATGGTCACAGTATAGTTCCATAGGAGAGGGTCTTTGTGTGGGAGAAATAAACACTGGAGTATTTTTGGCAATGGAGCAGTATTGCAATAACTTGCTTTAAAATAATTCAGAAAAAGAATAACGATAATGGGCATAATGTGTGTGTGTGCGTGTTTAGGAAGAGCTAGAGCTACTAAACATGGCAAATGATACATTTGAACAATAGAGGAATCTGGGTGAAGGTGATATGGAAGTTCTTTGTACTGTTCTTTCAACTTTTTTATAAGTTTGAAATAATTTCACAATAGAGAGAGAGAGAGAGACTCTGGTGAGGGAGATTCCTAGCCATGTGAGAGGTAAAAAGGCACCATATCAAATGGATGAATGCAGATTTTCATCAGGCTAGACAGCGCCTTGCAGCTTCTCTTCTACTCAGAGTCTCTGCCAGGGGCCAGACTGAAACCAGCTCTTTGTTCTGTGGTTGGTGAAACTCTCCAGGGCAACATTTGTGCAAAAAGCTTGTGCAAATATTTTTCTATCTTTCCTTCTAAAAAGCAACCAACTTCTGCTGTAGGGGTGGTGAGGTAAGGTTAACTCTAGATCCTTGGGGTGGAAATTCGTGAAGAGACTCTTCATCCAACAGATTTTCATAGGAAGATTGATTTCAACTTCAGGTTAGGAAGAACTTGGGGGTTTTCTAAGCATGAAATGCACTATTTGGGAGGCTGCCTGGTGCTGAGCAGATTTTTACCAGGGGGGCATTCTTCCTGGAAGCGCAAACCTGAGGCTCCTGGGGAGAGGGAGCTTTACTAAATGGTACCTCCACCCACCTCCGCTGCTGGTTACTGATGAAAGTATGTTGAATAATAAAGAATCCATCTGGTCTTTGTCCTTACTTCTGGGGAGGGAGCCTCTGAACCTTTGGGATTTCCTAAGTGATAGGAGTGTCTTTGTTATTCATGGTGGGCCCCTCTGACCACACCTGAGTTTATGCTAATAAGGTGACTCAAGGTGGCCCCTGGATAGTTTCAGGAGGGGGCTGGCCACACCAGAAAGAAGACCAACCATGTGATTAGAGGTTTGGAGCATTGAGCCACATGATATCAGCTTGGCCTCCAGGGAGAGAAGGAGGGCTGGAGATGGAGTCAAATTATGTGGCTAATGATTTAATCAATCAAACAATCAATTAATCTATCATGCCTACATAATGAAACCCAAAAAACACACTCTAGACACCAATGCTCAGGTGAGGTTCCTGGTTGGTAATGCACATCAATGTGGCTGGAGAGTGATGTGTTCTGAGGACACAGAAACTTCATGTTTGGGACCGACCCTCCCAGAGCTCACCCTATGCAACTCCTCATTTAGCTGGGTCTGATTTGTATCCTTTACGATAAAACTGTAATCATGAGTACAGCACTTTCCTGAGTTCTATGAGTTGTTCTAGCAAATTATCGAACCTGAGGGGGTAGCAGGAACCCCTAAATTTATAGCCAGTTGGTCAGAAGTGTGGGTGGCCTGGGAACCCCGGAGCTTGCGACTGAGGAGAGGTGTCTTGTGGGGGACTGTGTCCTCAACCTGTGAAGTCTGTGCTAAGTCCAGAATTGCATTGTGTCAGAACTGCATTGCAAAGTGTGCCAATCCTTCACGCATATCTGGGGAGAAATAAGGTTGACAACCACAGGTGACATAGAAACTTTGGAGTCACACAAACCCAGTTCTGACACTGGGTTTGTGTGACTCCAAACACACAACCCATCCTTCTAACAGGATGACAAGCTCCCGAAGCCATTGTCTCCTTTCCACTGTTCTCTACCCTGGTCCTATGAAGCTGCAGAACGGTTCCTTCATTCAAACCATCAGCAACTATCTAGGTCATACCCACTCTGCAAAGCACAGTCTGGAGCCCCAGTATACACACACACAGCCCTCACTCAAGGAGCTTCTATTTAGTCGGTGGCAGGAAGAAGGTGCCTTAAATTGAGGGGACACAGAGTAGGTTGGGGAATCAGTTTAAAAGAGGAAAAAACTTTGAGGTTTGACAAGATCTCCCTGTGAAGGCTTTTGTATCAGCCCCGCCTCCCTCACCCTTCGCGGTCTTTTCACTAATAATCACACAGCTTCTCAAGCAAATGGTGGGAGCCGCGAAACCAGCCCTCTGCCCGTCGCTCAGGAATTGTCATCAGTGAGTCAATATTTCTCTCTCTATTAATAAAACACTTGTTAAAAACAGCAGTATAAGATGTACTCACTAACCTGCCATATGTAACATAATAGAAAAAAAAGCTGTCTTAATTTTATCACTTGCTGTTTAGATAAGTCCAGGATTCTTTTTGGCTACAGGAAAACCTTTCCTTCCGCCCACATGAGGGCTACTGAAAAGCAGGCCCTCAGACTGCCCATGGCTCTCAGTTTCTAAGGCTTTCTTGCAATTTCTATGGCTTCTCTTCCTGCTTGGCTCACAATGATTTACTTGCTTTATCATGCAGTGTGAAGACCCCAAACTGCCTTTGCCTCTCTCCCTATTCTCGGGTGTTTCCTCTGACAGGTCAGAAACAAAGAAGGGGTAGGACTCAATGCTTGTCCCATGCCCAGGATAATTTATTTCCAGAAAGAAAAAGGTCACTCAAGCAATTAATTACTCAAACCACTTTCTCCTTTATTGGTACTCGGCACATTTTCTTTTTCCCATTTGAAATTGATTTTTATATATAGTGTGAGATATGGCTTAAAATTAGTTTGTTTTCATGAGGATATCTAACATTAGCTGACTATATTGGGGCTGTTTCTTGTCTCTGTGTCTGTTCCGTTGGTCTAATAGGCTATCCTGGTACCTCAGCCACATTTTATAACTTCTTTAGTCATCTCTGTTGTCTGACGATTTTCTCAGGCTTGCCTGTTTTTTTTTTTTTTAATACAACACTTAATCTGTTTGGTTTTTTCTTGAGCTTATTAAACATACTTCATGTTAGTGGCTGGGTTTTTGACAACATGACAGCTGAGTCCCCAGCCCTCCATCAGAATTGCCCACGTCTCGCATAAGGTCATATCCCTTTCTGAGGGCAGCCTGCCCCCAGTGACTGGTCACTTTAGGGGTTTAAAGTCCCGTCCTTTCATCCCAATTTCAGACAGCTCTGCTGGGCCATCCCAGCTCCAGCGCTCCTGTGGTGTGGCGGCATCACGCCCAGCCTCTCGCTCTGCCCAGTCCTGCCTCCATCAGGCCCCCGGCAAGTTTCATGAGTGGTTCACCCACACACTTCCTGCCTGCAAACCTCCACCTGAGGCTCTGGCCCTCAAATTGCTTTCCAAGCTTGATTTAACTCACTCTCCTTACTCTTTGCTCCATGAAGACAAAGTGCTCCTTTTTAAAAAGATGATTGAATTTAAAATTTTAAGAAATTAAAGCCTTAGTTCAGAAAAGTCTTGCCTCAATTCTATTTTGAGATCGAGGGCAAATTCAAACAGGTGATTTTTGTTGAAAAACCCCATTGGTTCCTCATTTTCTATAAGCTAGGATAAGAGCCAAACTCCCCAGCACGAGGCACAAAAGGCCCTCAGGAATTTTCCCCCATGGGTTCTTTCCAGCCTCCTCTCCCACTCTCAAGGGGATGTGCTGTAAGCTCCAGCCTCCCAGAATTCCTCTTTCTTCTCCAAGCACAGCACGCTCTTCCTGCCTGGAGGATGCCTGGTGCCCCTCTCCCTCTTCCCTCCCCTCCCAGTGAGCTGCCAGTTATCCTCTAAGGCCCAGGCAGCACTGTGAGGTCCTCTGGGAAGCCCTCCCTGACTTGCCTTGACAGGGCTTGTTTCCTCCTAGTAAGATACTGTTCTGGGTTGAATTGTTTTTTATGGTTGAATCCCGCCCAAAAAGATAGGTTGAAATCCTAACTGTCAGTACCTTAGAATGTGACCTTATTCGGAAATAGGGCCTTTATAGACTAATCAAGTTAAAATGAGGTCATTAGGATGGGCCCTAACCCAATATGACTGTTGTCCTTACAAAAAGGGGAGATTTGGACATAGAGGGAGACATGCACACAGGGAGGATGCTGTGTGAAGACGGAGGATCTGAGTGATATGCCTACCAGCCAAGGAGCACCAAAGATTGCCACAAACCACCAGAAGCCAGGAAGAGGCGAGGAAGGATCCTTCTCCCACAGGTTTCAGATGGAACACGGCTCTGCTAACATCTTGATCTCGAACTTCTAGCCTCCAGAACTGTGAGACAATGAATTTCTGTTGTTTTGAGCCACCTTATTTGTGGTACTTTATGTCAGCCCTAGGAAACTAATACAGACACTTACCAATTAGAACTAAAATAACTGTCCATGTTTGTCTTTCTAACTTTTCAAGTCCAAGGTCAGAAGCCAAACCTTACATACTATAATACTATCCCTGACTCCAAGCCCAGTGCCTGGCACAGAGTGGGTCCTCAAATATCCGAGGAATGAACGAATGAGTAAATGAATAGGCACTAGCTCTCTGGATAACAAGTCAGGATTATGAAGGATGGTGACCCGCAGTCAAAAATCTTCAAGAGATCAGGAGTGTGGTGATTCATGATAGAGGCTTTGGAGTCAACTGGATCTGGCCACAGCTCCGTGGTGTTGGGTAGGTCATCTAACCCCCATTTCCTCATCTGTGAAATGGGGGAAAATACTCCTTCCATTATGGGATTTTTGGTGGAATTAGATAACATGTAGTATAAATAAAAAGAGCAGATATTACATTATAAGTACATGGCACTGCCCCCCTCCATCTTCTAAGGAGGTTTTTCTGTGCATCACTTAACTTTTGAACTTCTGTGGCATGAACTTGGTAATGCGGGAGGTTGAAGCAAAAAGATCTTGATCCAGTTGGATTTGACTTACCCCGGAAGAAGCGAAGAGTGACCAAGGGAAGAAAAAGAATGAATCTTGAAATGAGCAATGGAGGGGGAGAAAGATAAAAGCCTTCATGGGCTGGATTTCAGGAATTTTTGAAAATGCAAGTAAAGATATTTCCAGATAGCAGCCAAGCCAACTTGATATTAAGAAATGGATATGAGCATTTTAAGAAATATTGCTATCTATCTTAAAGTGATCCCCCAATGATGTTTTTGCACCCCAAAGAGATTACAGCAAAGATTTAAATTGATTTTCAATTCTTTTTAGATGATGGATTAATATTTTTTGGAATGTGACCCCACTGAGTCTGGCTTCAGGAAAAAGCAAGCTGGCCAGCTTTATGTGGGTTATAGATACCTAAAGAGCTGAGCATAATAGTTGGCACAGAGTAGGTGCTCAATAAATGGTGGCCATTATCATGATGGGCAGGCAAGGGAGAATGGTCAAGGGTCAAGGGTCAAACCAACCTGGGTAGTTGGATTAATTAACTCCAGAAGTCTATAATTGAGACAAAAATTTGAAAGCCTGAAATGGAGTCCAAGGGTCGCTGGGCCAGAGACTCCTCAGACTCTCCCCGCTGGAGTGGGAACTGGTGCCGTGGGAGACCCCCTGCCATGGGAGTAACTGACTAAGTGTGGCTAAGGGAAGAGGAGGGAGCCATGGTTGCCAGTAACTTCCAGCAGCTGTTTAGTTCTGCAGAAGGAGTACAGGTGGTGGAAGAAAGCAGTCTCTGGAAAAGGGATCTGAGACTGTTTCCAAGCTGAAGACAGGCCTAGCAGCAGCAGGCAAGCGAAGCGTGATAAATGAGCCTTGTGGGACGTCAGGTTGTGGCCATGAAGTTGGCTGGGAAGAAATAATGCAGAGAAAAGTGACTTCCTTCCGCTTGGGCCAGAAGGCCATGAAGGGTTTCATGTTCCCAGGGCGAAAGCTCACTGCAGCAGGCTCCTTCCTTTTTCCCTCTGCTACAAGTGGAGACAGGAAGTAAAACTCTGAAAAAGTGCAAACACATGTTGCAAAGGCGACAAGAGGCCTTCTCTTTAAATGACTTGAACAGAACATAAGAGGTGTTTCTGAAATATAAAAATATTTTGTTAAAAATAAGACTATTCTGTCAACTGTTCGGATTTACTAACAAACCACAAGGAAGGGCTCTTGATGCCAAGCTGAGATTTAGGAGGAAAGAACATTACAGATCAGTTAGGAAAGTACCAGGTGGACTTCATGTACTTTGAAAAAGTACCCCTACTAAAATACCTCTTAAAGTGATGACTTTCTGATTCATTTGTGTGACATGTAGCGACCGCCTCAGGGAGGGAGGGGTGAGTCATGCGAGTCACTTCAACATGACTGATGAAGTTTTATTTCTCACATAGGGTGACGGGTTAGGGGGCTTCATTTCACTATAGTGCTCCATAACTCTCATCAGCGAGTCTCAACGGCACCGTTGGCACGTGGGGCTGGACAATTCTTTGTTGTGTGGGACCATTCAACACCCACGGCTGCAGCCCACTGAATGCCTTGCCCCGAGCCCCAGTCAACCTGTCAATGATAACGTGACAGCCAAAAAGGAGGCCCCTACACATTTCCAAATGCCACCTTCCAGGAGGTGTGGAACAGCCCCTGGGAGAAATGCTGACTCATCTATTCAGTACCTATTTTCTTCTGTGTACACCAAAAGTTACATGAGAAAGCCTCTCAATGCTTCCTGTCCATGCATTCAACAATGACAGACTGAGCATCCCTCGTATCAGGTCCCATTCTAGGTGCTGTGGACACAGCACATGAGACAGAGTCCCTGCCCCGGGGGAGCTCCCATCATAGTGCAAAGACAGATACCAAAGGAATACATGTGTTATACGAGGAACCTGAAAAGCGCTCACACCTTTGACTAGTTCTTTGCCTGGGAGCATGCTATGGACTGAATGTTTGCGTCATCCCCAAATTTATACATTAAAGCACTAATCCTCAATGTGATGGTGTCTGGAGGTGGGGCCTTTGAGAGGTAATTAGGTCCTGAGGGTGGAGCCCTCATGAAGGATCTTAGTGCCCTTTTATAAGAAGAGACCAGAGAGAGATAAGCTCTCTCTCCACCATGTGAGAACACAGCCGGAAAGTGGCCGTCTGCAAAACAGGAAGGGGGCCTTCACTAGAACTCAACCATGCTGGCTGATGGTGGACTTCCAGCCTAAAGAACCGTGAGAAATAAATTTCTGTTGTTTAAGACACCTGTCTGTGGTATTTTGTTATGGCAGCCAGAGCTGACTAGGACAAAGCATAAATGGAAGAAATGATTCAAAATACAGAAATATCCTGTGTACAAAGAAACCTATTGTAGCAATTTTTAAAATAGCAAAATCCCCACAACAAGCAACCAATCCAAATAGCTTGAAAAGGGCTGTGAAAATGATGGTAGCATCACACAGAGTTTACACGCTAGTTTTTAAAATTGTATAAAAAGCTTGAAATAACTTTTGGAAAATGCTTTTATTATAATAAGTGGGAGGTATAGGATATATGATCTTTATTAAATATGACAGTGACAGAAGCAGAAACAAACAAATCCAGAATGAAATAGATCAGCATGTTCATAGTGTCGTCTTGGGGTAGTGCAATTATATAAATATGTTTTTATTCTTTCGGGTTTCCTGTGTTTGAACTTTTGTACATAAGTGGTTTTGTACGTATGTAGTAGTTAAGAATGGCCACAGGAGTCAGAAACTGTTTCATCTCTGATTCGCTTTGTGACTTTGGGCAAATTAACTTCTCTCTTTGGTTTCCCCATTTGTGAAATGTAAATATTTTCCCATCTCATAGGGTTCTTGTGAGGATTAAATGAGATAATGCAAGTAAAGAGGTTAGCGTACTGCCTTGTGCACAGTAGTGCTAAATAAAATGCTATTATTATTATTGAATGAACATATGTTCATTTTATATATTGTTAGATTTGATTTGCTAAAATTTTGTTGAGGATTTTTGCATCTATGCTTCTGAGAGATATTGGTCTGTAGTATTCCTTTCATGTCATATATTCAGTTTAAAATTGTAAAAAATCTCTTCAAAAATAAATGTTTAAGTTTAGCTGTTATGATACACTTGGTTTTGCAGATTAGGCATAAAAAATCATGGTTAAATGACAGGAGCAGACATCATTTTCCAACTTGAGACAAATGATGTAGCTTCTGCCTATGTGCTTGGCTCGTGTGCTACCAAGAGGACACTTCATACCCTACTTATAGGCTCAGCTTTTAAGAGATGAATAAACTCTCTGTAAAATATAAAACTCTACAATTAAAATCCTGACTATTTGACAAAGGAGCTAAGAACATACAATGGAGAAAGGAAAGTCTCTTCAATAAATGGTGTTTGGAAAACTGGACAGCCACATGCAAAAGAATGAAAGTGGACCATCTGCTATCGCCATTCACAAAAATTAACTCAAAATGGATCGAAGACCTGAAGGTGAGACCTGAAACTATAAAACTCATAGAAGAAAATATAGGCAACACACTATTTGACATTGGTCATAAAGGAATCTTTTCAGAGGACGTGCCTACCCAGACTAGAGAAACTAAAGAAAAAATAAGCAAGTGGGACTTTATCAGATTAAAGAGCTTCTACAAGACAAACGAAACCAGAATCAAGATGAACAGACAACCCACCAGCTGGGAGAAAATATTTGCAAAACATATATCTGACAAGGGGTTAATCTCCATAATATATAAAGAACTCACACAACTGAACAACAAAAAAAACAAACAACCCGGCCAAAAAATGGGCAGAAGAAATGAACAGATACTTCTCCAAAGAAGATATACAGATGGCCAATAGGCACATGAAAAGATGTTCAACATCACTAATCATCAGGGAAATGCAAATCAAAACAACACTAAGATATCACCTCTCACCTGTTAGAATGGCTATAATCACCAAGACAAAAAACAACAAATGTTGGAGAGGAAGTGGAGAAACAGGAACCCTCACACACAGCTGGTGGGAATGCAAACTGGTGCAGCCTCTATGGAAAACGGTATGGAGATTCCTCAAAGAATTAAAAATAGAAATACCCTATGATCCAGCTATCCCACTATTGGGAATCTATCCAGCGAACATGAAATCAACAATCCAAAGAGGCTTATGCACCCCTATGTTCATTGCAGCATTATTCACTATAGCCAAGAAGTGAAAGCAACCTAAGCATCCCTCGACTGACGATTGGATCAAGAAGATGTGGTATATATATACAATGGAATACTACTCAGCCATAAAAAAAGACAAAATCGTCCCATTTGCAACAACATGGATGGGCCTGGAGCGTATTATGTTAAATGAAATAAGCCAGAAACAGAAAGACAAACACTGTATGATCTCACTCATATGTGGAATATAAACCAACACATGGACAGAGAAAACTGTATTGTGGTTACCAGGGGCAATGGGGGTAGGAGGTGGGCACAAGGGGTGAAGGGAGACATATGTATGGTGATGGACAAACAAAAATGTACAACCAAAAATTTCACAATGTTATAAACTACTAAAACATCAATTAAAAAAAAAATCCTGACTAGACAGTAAATGTCACAGGGCCAGAGAGAAAAGAATGGCCAAAATTCACTCAGGTCTCAATAAAAGTTAAGTTGAACAGATACTTTGCCTTCTAGATCCTAGAAGCTCATATGTGAAAGATGTAGCCATAAAAATAAAATCTACAACTCTACAGATGCTCAAATGTTCACATGTTTATTAAGCTCATAAAACTTAGACTGGAATTTTAGAGCTTTAAGTAAATTCAGAGATCACTTAAGTTGACTCTGTTTTTAAATAAAGAAACTGAGACCCAGGAAGGTCAAGTGACTTTCCCAGGGATATACAGGGAATTCTATTTTAGACCAGCGGAATTCTATTAACCCTCCTACACTTCGTCTTCTATGAATGCCAATCTTCCTTCCATCAACTTCCTATTTGGTCTTTATGTCAAGTGATCTAGGAGATTACCAGTCTCCTTTGAATACTCTCTAGGCCTCAGTTCATTCACTTGTTCATTCATTCATTCTACAAACATCTACTGAGTACCCACTTTGTGTTAGGCTCTCTGTAGGCACTAGGGATATAATGGTGGACAAGACAAGAGCCCCCGCTCTCCAGGAGGCCACCTCTGCTTAGAGACTGACGAGAGGCAGTTACTATACAGCCTGTTGAGTGCTGGGATGAGGGAAATTGGAGTCCTATGGCGCCACCTCCAACCACCTGCTGCCCCTCTACAGACCTTCTCTTCCCTTCTGCCCCATCCAGCCTTCTGTCACCCTTTCATAGACTCTTACAGACTCTGAGTATCTTGTGAGTTCTCAGACCTATAACATGGTGGGGTTCCCTACCATCCAGGTGACTGCTGATAATCCTTTCCAGAAAGTGTGAGCCAGATGAGTTTCTTGCAGGCAGAGGTGGGTCCTTCGGGGCAGTGACTGGTCCCAGCACCCCTGAGATTGTGATTTAGTGAATTTGGGATGGGACTTGGAAGCCTAGTATTTTAAAAACTCCCCAGTGACTCAGATCATCTGCCTCATCTGGGAAGACTGATGTACTCGTTATATGAACCAATCTGCCTGCCCTATTCGTAGCACCTCTTGGGCATTTACTGCCACAGACCCAGGACCCCACCCCTGTACACACCAGGTTAATCAGAAACTCTCTCTCCCCTGCCGGAATTTGGAATTGAGACATGGAATTCTAGCCAGTCTCTGTTGTCTTTATAACTGGAATCTATCCATCCACCCATCCATCCACCCATCATTAAATAACTACTCATTAATGTATTCAGCAAATTGGGGAAACAAAAGCAAAGTCCCTCTCTCATGGAGCTTACTTTCCACTGGGGGGGCAAACAATAAATAAGCATACTAGCATCTCAGGTTCTGACAAGTGCTAAGACAAACAAAGCAGGTAAGGGCACCAGAATGACAGGGGGCTGCTGTGTTACATGGAGTGGCCAGCAAAGTCCTCTCTGATTAAGGGGCATTTGAATAGATCCCCGGAGGAAGTAAGGGAGAGGGGTAGCATTATGGGGGAAGAGCCTTCTGGGCAAAGGGACAAGATTTCACAGAGGCGCTAAGGTGGGCATCTGCAAGGCCCCAAGGCCCCAATGTGCTTGGTGCACTTGAGTGACTGTGAAGAGGCCAGTGGGGCCAAAGTGGAGGGGGCATGGAAAAAACAATGGGAGAAAAGGCAAGAGAAGGACAGGCCAGCACTTGGCAAACTTTTTCTATAAAGGGCCAGGTAGTAAATATTTTAGACTCTGCGGGCCATATGGCTTCTGTCACAACTACTCAACTCTGCTCTTGTAGCTAAAAACAGCCATAGACAATACATAAACAAGTGCATGTGGCTGTGTTCCAATAAAACTATTTACAAAATGAGTGGTGGGCCATATATGACTTGTAGGCCATTGCTTGCTGACTCCTGTTGTAGGCCAAGGTAAAGACTTTGGATTTTATTTTGAGTGAGACAGGTAGCCATTGGAGAGTTTAAAGTAGAGCAGTGATGTGATCAAGCTGTACCGCAAATATATCCCTCTAGCTGACCTACGTTTTGAAAATTCACCATGGCCGCTCCCTGTAGAATGGACCACAGAGGAATAAGGGCAGAAGCAGTTAGGAGGCAAATGCGTTATTCCAGGTCAGAGATGCTGATGGCCTGGACCAGGGAAGAGGCAGTGGAGGTGGTGAGAAGGAAGTGGTCAGAATCCAGACATGTTCTGATGGTAGGGCTGACAAGATTTCCTGATGGATTGAATACAGAGTGTGAGAGAAGGAAAGACTTCAGGAATGACTCTGAGGTCTATAGCCTGAGACACAATTAACTGAAGGAACAGAGGTGCAAATAATGGAGCCGGGGAAGACTGGAGGAGAACAGAGTTTTAGGAGAGAATTACAAATTCAATTCTTCACATGGAAGTTGGACGTCCAGGGGAGATGGCACGCAGGCAGGTGGATCTGTGAGCTGGAGTTGTGGGAGGAGATCAGAGCCAGCGTTACATATTTGAGCACTACTGGTTAAAATCAGAATTTCAAGCCATGTGACTGGATGAGATCACCTGATGAGGGACAAGGGACCAGCCTATGGTGACATAGCCTGACAGCGTCACAGGAAACATCATGCCAGGGCACAGGCAGGCCACAGGCTGCCCAGCAACGGAGAATCCCTGAAGCAGTGGGGAGAAGTGGTAGACTTTCATCAGCCCGGGCCCCGTGGACATTTCCTGACACTTAGCCTTGCCTCAGTGTGGGTGTGCATATGTGTGCAAAGTGCTCACGCTCACTTGCATTCTGTATACATGGGTCTGTGTACGCCTGAATGGGGGTACCAGTGCCAGACACTGTGATCCTAACTGACGCTGTAGTGAGTTGAATGGTGGCACCAAAGAGATATGTCCATGTGTCAACCGCCGGAACCTGTGACTGTGACCTATTTGGAAAAGGGGTCTTTACAGATATAATTAAGTTACAGATCTGAAGATGGGATCATTCAGGACTATCTGGGTGGCTCCTAAAGCCAATGACAAGTGTCCTTATAAAAGACACACAGAGGAGAGACACATAGAGAGAAGAGGAGAAGGGGATGTGGAGACAGAGGAAGAGCCTGGAGTGATGCAGCCCCGAGCCAAGGAAGCCTGGAGCCACCAGAAGCCGGAAGAAGTGAGGAGCGTTGTACTCTAGAGCCTTCGGAGGGAGCTCAGTCCTGCCAACCCCTTGATATGGGACTTCCGGCCTCCAGAACCGTGCGAGAATACATTCCTGTTGTTTTAAGCCACCAGGTTGGTGGTAATTGTTACAGCCACCCTAGGAAACAAATACAATAGCTAGACAGGTTCAGAGTTCTCAACACACCTACGGGATAATTTTTAAAAAGTGATTGAAGAACAAAATAATAAAAGTTAGCACAACTTATCACTCTGACAGCACTCACTTTGACGTGATAAAAGCTTCTATCGAACAAGGACGTTCAGCAATACAACTGCCAGATTAAAAATAGAAACGTAAGCACAGGCACCTGACTGCTCATTTGTCGATGTCATGAATCTAGGCACACAGATAAATAGAGAGTGGCCCAGAACACAGCGCGTCTGCCTTGTATTGGCCTCTGCAGGAATCTGGGGGTGGGTGGGCCGGCCTGGTGAGCGCACAGAGGAAATGGGGAGGGGTGTGGAGAGGAGGAGGTCCCTGTGAATGTCCTCCTTTTTATGTCACTGTGAGTGTCTCTGTGGTATTGGCTTGTGGTTTCCTGGCTGAAACCTTTCTTCTCAGGTTTTTAGGGACTTTTCTCATGTATGGGGGGCTGGCCTTGTATGGCTTCATTTGTTGTCTTTAGGGTAATCTTTCTTTTAGAAACAGCAATTTCCCAGGACAGGCAATCATGCCTTCCCTTCCTCTTGCACCTCAACTTTGTGGTCTTGCCCTTAGAGACATCTGAAGGAGGGCAGTAGGGATTGTTCTGGAAACAACCTGAGCCAATGAACTGCGGGCTGTAGACTGCTCCTTTGACCACAAGGAGCTGCTGGCCCCATGTCTCAGTCAGCTCTGGCTGCTATGACAGAATACCACAGACTGGGCAGCCTAAACAACAATCATTTATTTCTCACAGTTCTAGGGGCTGAGAAGTCCAAGATCAAGGGGCTGGTACATTCGGTTCTTAATGAGGGCTCTCTTCCTGGTTTGCAGACAGCAGTCTTCTCTCTGTGTCCTCACATGGCAGGGGAGAGAGCTCTGGTCTCTTCCTCTTCTTATAAGGACACTAATCCCACCATGGGAGTCCCACTCTCATGACCTCATCTAAACCTAATCACCTCCCAAAGGCCCCCACCTCCTAAAACCATCACACTGGGGATTAGGGCTTCAACATGTGGATTTGGGGGGACACAAACATTCAGTCTGTAGCACCCTGTGTCTGGATAAGTGATAAGTTTAAACTCAAAACTAACTTGGATGAACGTCTGACGAGTATAGGGCAGGGACAATGGGTCACAATATCTGAAATCTGCTTCTTTGGGAATATTCTGGAATGTATTATTTGTATTGAATGTATTCTGGAATATATCAGGACTGGACTCTTCCCTCCTCATACACCAGGTAAGCAGCACCTGTGTGCTACCCCTGCAGCCTGGAAGCCCTGCTGTGAGGGGAAGGGACACAGCTGGACAGGGCGGGAAGGGCGCAGGATGGTTCAGTCTCTGTCCCTCCTGGGGCTGTAAATGTGGATTCTGAGTGGGGCAATGCTTCGGGGCAAAACAAAGATGAATCTTGAATGCGGCTTTTCAGCATGACTGAGGCTGGCTGAAGGAGAGGGTTTGGATGTGCGGGCCCTGCTGGCACCCTCGGAACCATACCCTATCACAGACAAGTGCCTGCTTTTCTGTTTAAGGCCCTCCTATGTGAGACACAGATGGTCCGATGATGGACAAAGATGGGCCCATGCAGAGACTGGGTCATCTGGGGGCAGCCAGAGAGAGAAAACACCATGAGCTAGCAAGTCAGTGTGCCAGGCAGAGAAAGCAGTGCATACGGCACTTAGAAGTAGGTGACCATATAATTTCCCTCCGAATCACAATGCTCTTGAGATTGGCAGGGGCACTGCTAATAGTCATCCCTGGACAGCGTGTGTAACTAGCACTGTCTGAGACAACACGGCATGTGGTCAACCTACCCAGAAGAGAGCGAGAGAAGAGGAGAAGGAGAAAGGAGAAGGGAGGGAGAGAGCAGGAGAGGGAGAGAGGGAGAATGGGAATGAAGGAGGGCCTGTGACAGGCAGAGAGACGCCCTGTGTGGGCACGTCTGGGTGGCACTCTGCTAGTTGTTTACAAAGTGTTATCTTAACCTCTTTCCCAGACAAGCAAATTAGCATGTTAGAGAAATATATAACGATATAAGCCTCCGCTTGCTACAGAGATTCAGAGCTCCCAAGCAAACACAATTTCCTATGAATATCAAACAAAAGGGAAATGGAAAATCAAGAAGAGCAAAATACATTTCTCATTCGGCGTGTTGCTCAATTCTCTCCAACGTCTGTCTAATCTCTGTTGGATCCTAAGCACAAGGGCCAGGGCTTATTCACATAGCTTTCAGCAGCACAGAGAAATCATCATAAGGCTATTACACTCACACAGAACGAAGTGGAGAAGAAAGAGGAAACATGAGATCAGCAAGTACGCATGGAGCAACTATGTTTTGGAAATGTGCTACTACCTTGACTCTGCCAGGGTGATCCTCAGTTGCTTCTATTTGACCAGACACAGCTACATGGGGGTGTCAGAATTTCAGGAATGTTCTCATGGAAGGGCCAGTGCTTGGCAAGTTTGAAAGGACTGGAAGCTTTTTGGGGACAGAGAGGATGGTGAAAGAAGATACAGAGCTGGAAGTAGAAAAATCCATCAAAAGATGAAGCTCAGCTAGGGAAGGAGAGTACAAGAAGAGGTCAGGAAGAAGAAGGTGGGAGGGGCCACTCCAGGAGGGTCTCAGGCAGGGGAGCTGCATCTGGACCTACATGACTGGACACAGCGTCCACAAACAGGCCCTGAATAGTAAAGCTGTTGCTTGATGTTTGAACCCAGCTCTTTTGAATTCTGTGCTCTCACAGAACCTCTTTCTTCCTGTCAGAGCACTTGCCTCTGTTTGTAAAGGTTCATTCATTAGTGTTAGTCAATGTGAGGCTCACTCTTGGCTTGGAAGCCCCACGACAGCAGGGAGCGCTTCTGTGTTTTGGGGTACGATGACACCAACAGGCCATAACCAGCATGGTACCAGGTACATGGGGGCATGCAACAAATATTTGTGGATGGATGATGACGTTATTCAGGACTGTCATTAATGATCTCACCCACAGCCATGGCTTCAACCACCACCCAGCGGCTGACAACACTCAAATGTCTACCTCCAGCCCAGTTCTCTCTTCCAGAATCATGTATCAAACAGTCTACTCGGCATTTTCACATGAAAATGTTAGAGGATCTCGATTGCCCTTGACAGCTTCCAAATTGAACTTGTGAACTCCCCACTCCCCAACTTGTTCTCCTCAAGTGCTCTTCATCTTAGGGAGTAGGACCTTGTCCACCTGAACCAGGGCTGCCGTCCTTGACACCTCTTTCTTGTTTATTCTTGCATCTCCTGTCCATCAGCAAAACCTTTCATTTCCATCTCCTAAATTCTCTGGATTACACTCACTTCTCTCCATAGACCATGGTGGTTAAGAACACAGGCTCTGGAGGTGGGTTGACTGGGTTCGAAAACAGACTCCACCACTTACTAGCAATTTGTTTAACTCCTCTGCACCTTGTTTTCTTATATATAAAATGGCAATAATAATAGTATGTGCTTCATAGGGTTCTTTTGAGAAGTCAATAGGATAATGTATATAATGTGTTTTCACAAGTGCTAGCTGCTATCATCACCACTACCATCACCACCACCATCAGCAGCAGCATCACCATCACCACCATCATTCACCCTATCATCACTATCAACACCACCATCATCATCACCATTATCATCATCACCATCCCTACCACCAGCATCATCACCATCAACATCAGCAGCAGCAGCAGCAGCACCATCATCACCATCTCCATGACTACAATCCTAATCTAAGCTACCATCATCTCTCAGCTGGATCACTGCAATAGTCACCTAACATCTCCCCACATCTATTCTTGCCTTTCTCCAATCTGTTTTCCACTATGTAACCCAAGTGATCTTTTAAAAATGCAGTTTCCTGTCATTCACATGTTTAAACTATATCATGGCTTCCCACAAGAGATGGGGTAAAATCCAAAATTTTTAACATGGTTTAAACAGCCAGCCTTGGGAGGGGCCAGTCGGGTGGCGTAGTGGTTAAGTTCACATGCTCCGCTTTGGCGGCTCGGGGTTCGCAGGTTTGGATCCCAGCGCAGACCTTCATACTGCTTATCAAGCCATGCTGTGGCAGCATCCCATATATAAAGTAGAGGAAGATGAGCATGGATGTTAGCCCAGGGCCAATCTTCCTCAGCTAAAAGAGGAGGATTGACAACAGATGTTAGCTTACGGTTAATCTTCTTCACAATAAATAAATAAATAGCCAACCCTGGGCATCCTTTAGCCTCAAATCTGCCATGTGCCATCCCACTTCAGGACCTTCACATGTGCTGTTCCTTCTGCTGGTAACACTGCTCCTCTTGCCTTCTCCTCTTTCCCTCCCTTCATGATCAAAACGTCTCTGAAATGTTGGTTATACTCACTACCTCCACTCTCCAACCAACTGTACAATGGCTTCTGCCCCCATCTCTCCACCGAAACTGCCCAGTAAAAGGTCATCATGGCACCTGTTGCTGAAGTCAATGAATCTATTTTTAGCCTGATCTGACTTAACCTTTCTGAGTGTGTGACACTGCTAACCACTCTTCCCTCAAAGTTTCCTCTGTCTTTATCTCCCCTGCCTGTGCTCTCGGCTCTTTTCATCTTTCTCTGGCTGATTCTCCTTTTTCCTTCACTTGCCCCTCTTTCTCTATCGGCCTCTGAGAAGTTGATTTCCCAGGGCTTCCTAATTGGAACTCTCTTTCTCTTGCTCTACTCATTCTCTGTGGGTGATCCTATCCTTTCGCGTAGTATCCATTGCGTCATGACTCCCAAATCCTCATCGCTAGGTCTTTTCTCCCTCCTGAGCTCCAGGCCCACGTTCCTCTATGGGGTGTTTCATGCACACTTCAAAGACAACACACGTGAAGCCAAAATCTCAGAACACCCTTCCTTTCTCTGCTGGGATCCGATGAATGGTACTAACACCCATTCAGTTGCCCAAGCAAAGGCTTGAGTCATCCTTGTCTCCTTCCTTTCTCTTCCTCCTACATCTAGTTAATCATCAGGTTCTGTTGACGCTGCCTCCTCAGATGCACTCAGAGCTGTCCCCAATGCCACTCCTCTAGTTCAACCCTCATCAGTTCCTGCCAGCACCATGGCCACAGCTTCCTCATCCATCTCCCTTTCACCAGCCTTTCCTCTCTCCTGCCCTTTCTGTATTGCTATCAGAGTTTAGGGAAAACAGATTCCTAAATGATTTTCCAGAGAACTAGTGGTCCAACTTTTAAAAGAAGGATTTCTTAGGCAAATAAGAAATGGCTTACTTAAGAAATCATCACCTCTGTGGCCCTTTCTTAGTGATCCACCATGCATATCACCATATTTAGGTTCTGAGAAGTCCTGTTGCAAAGGAATTTATTCAGAATTGTTTAAGCAAGCATTTCCCAAACTTCTTTGACCATAAAACCCCTTCTCTAAGACACACTTCATAACATCTTGCAGGACACTATATACTGTTTCAAAACACAAATTTGATCATCTTACTTCTCTGTTTGAAGATATGACAGATGAGTGGATAAATACTAAAAGAAGATAACTTGAACTTTATTCTATGGGCAATTAGAAACCCTTGGAGATTCCTGAGCAGGGTAATGACTTAGTGTCCACACAATCAATAGCTTCCAATGATTGAGCTCCTACTATACGCTTGGTGCTTCTCATCTATCATTTCCAACCCTTACAACAAGGCTGCAGGTGGGCATGATCCCCAAGTGAGGAGACTGAAGCCAGGTTGGTTAAGCGTTGGGTCTAAGGCCATATAACCAATAAGGGTAGAGCAGTATCTGGCTCAAGGTCTAGGTGGCTTTTAAGCCATGGCTGTTTGCAATAAGCAGGTGACATTTTGCCCGCAGGACAGATTGGAAATAGGAAAAATCGGAAGGCTTGGACGTAAATTCCTAGAAGGCCATCACTTCTTTCTTTGTTCTTCTCTACCCCTGTTCTCACATCCCTCCAGATAATGCCTCAAATGCTGGCCTTTCTTCTTAAGCTTGGGTCCCACTGCCCTTTCTGTAGGCCCATTGTAACTTTTCCCCATAAGCACCCAGCTAGACATCAGATAGCTTCAGGGAAGCCTCTCCCCTGATTAAAAATGGTTGTTTCTCCTTTTTTAATGGAGCGCTTGTCCAAGTCCAATCCCTCAGCCTGATATTCCAGGCCCTCCCTTATCTGCCATCAACTTTCCTTTCTGATCTTGACTTTAGACACTTTTCTAAATATAACCCATGTTCCAGCCAAACCGAACCACTCACTATTTAGCAGCCTCCCTGACTTTGTTCTTGCTGTTCCCTCCTCTTGGAAAGCCCCCTGCTCTCCTCAGCTGCCACTTCAAATCTACCTGTCCTTCAGGGTCTCTTTCCACCGTGACTCCACAGAACACTTCCTAATCTGGAGCAACAAGATGCTCTCTGGGTTTCAGCACAAAAGGGCAAAGAGGTGCCCTCAAACTTGGAAATCAGGTTAACTTCTGAAAATTAAACTAGTAAAACCCACAGTGGATGGCGTCAGCTACCTGCAAAGATCACACACCCAAAGGAAGACTCAAGAAGGAGATAGTTAAGGAGAAATGAAAATACCCTCCTGGAAGAAGGTACATAGAGCTTATTCTCAGGACACAATTGTACCTACATATCTGGAAACAGAAGATGAGCAAACGAGGCCCTGATCAAATCAGTTACAGGAAACAGAGGGGGTAAGCAAACCACAGTCAATTGTGATAACTGGCCAAGGCAGTGACCTAATCTATTCTATCCTGCTCTGGTGCATTGAAGCACAGCATGTGCTCTAATAGACAAAGGCAGCCCAAGGGATGGACGTGGAGAGGCTGCTGCCAGCATGGACCAGAAGAGACACTCACTGGGTGATACTGACTTTTAGGACAGGGGAAGGTGATGAGAGGATTGGAGATAGTTCATCTAGCTTTCTTAGACCTGGTTAGGTTTCCCAAAAGTCCCTTGCTTTCTTTGTGCAAATTACAAACCCACCAAGAAACCTTTTGAGAACCAATTTGGCTTTCTTTTGCATCATCAGAAAGGAATATTCTGGGCAGTGGAAAGGGATATACTCATTGTATCTACCTCAAGGGGTTGTTGGGAGGGTTCACTGAGATAATGTATATAGAGGGATTGATACATAGTCATTGTTCAATAAATGTAGGTGTTTAAATTCAATCAGTGTGATGAAACTCTGCTTCTGATGAAAAGTTCTTATCCATTTGGTCAAGGTGAACTGGCTTCCTGGTGTCTAGGTGCCCTGATGACGGTGGGCTCCTAGACCTGCAAATCAGATTCTGTGACCCTGGATGAGAATGAGCCAGCTGAAGTATTGTCTCAGAAAGGGCCTGGCACCCATCCCCCTGGTCTGGGGCATCTCTACTTCATTATCATCCTCTAAGTCGCCCCCTTCTCTAAGCTCCCAACTCATGTCTTATACATTTTTGTTCTATTTTCAATGCAATCACTTGTGTATCTTTCTAATTCCAAGTCTATCGGAGTGTAAACGCTTTGAGAGTGGGGGCTCTTACATCCCTTGCAAAGCCTCAAATGTCATAAATATTTAATGAGTTGAATCAAAGACCAAGCAAATGATCTGGGATTCAAACAAGGCTATAAAATTTGTCTCCCACGCTACTCACGAAGTGGGCTGCAGACTCCTGGAGAGGAAGCCTGGCCCTGTAGGCTGAGAACATCTCTCCTGGTGCCCCAGCCTAGGAGTAGATATAGAGGGCCTGCTAGGCTGAAAGAGGGCTACTCAGCTGCCCAGGAAGGCAAGGGAGAGACAGACAAAGAGACAGAGCAGGCACTGCCCGCCACACTCACCCGGATCTCGGTCTGCACTGTGCATTTAACCAGCTTGAAGTTCTTCCCGGGGTTGAAGCTGTTGCTATAGAAGCAGACCTTGAGGATCCGCACGTCTTCCTTTTCCACATCTGCTGGCACTGCCACCGTGGGCTCGGCGGGGCCTTCCGGCCGACGTAACGTGCCTACCTTCACTCGGCTCAGGGGCTCGGACACCCCAGACATCCTCTCAGACGGCAGCTAGGACCGGCACATCGCAGTCCTGCAGAGACAGCAGAGGGACAGCCCTGAAATGAGGCCGTGTAGGCCCACACGCCGCAGCCCCCAGGGACAGCACCCACCAACCTCCGAGACCTACGGCAACCACACATTCTCCTGTTCTAGAAAACTCCCCTTAAAGGCGTCTGGCTTTCTCGACCGGGGGAAGCTGAAGCACAAAGGAGCAGTTTGCACAAAACTTCAGGTATAAAGCCCCCTGGACCTCGAGCTCCCAGGCTGAGCTCTCTCTTCCAGAAGCCCCCTTTCTCCATCACATTTCTCCTCCCACACTGGCTCCTAAGCAAGGGGCCCACACTTTGCAAGCGCAGCTGTGAGAGGAGGCGGCCACAGCATGGTTCCAAGGTACAGCTGAGCCCAAAAAGCGAAGAGAGTGACAGTAGAAAATAGCAGGAGAGTAACAGGGACAAGGGGAAAAAGCCGAGAAGAAACAGAATAGGAGAATGGGTGGCCTGGAGGGCAGTGGAAAGGAGAAAGCAGGAAAGGACCCAGGTAGAGGGCCAGGCTCTTGGCTGACAGCTTTGTCTGCCACCACCCGCAGCTGCCAGCCCAACTTTCTGGGCAGGAGGCCTCAGTCCCACAGGAATTCATCGTACAGCACATCATTCATTGCATACAGGAGAATTCAAGAGGATCAGCACTCCAGAAGCCCAATTTGGGAGGTCTTCTGCCCGGGGGTGGGGTGGGCGGGTGGGGTGGGGAAGGGGCTGTGCCTGGCCGCTAGAAGACCCAGCCCAGTTCTGATGACAGTTTGGTTGACACATATAGATGATAAGAATCCTAGGAACTTTTAGTTCACACTGAATCTCAGCAAAACTGGTCCTGGCATCTTGATCCAACACAACTCTAGGGTTTACTCCCCACTGGGCTAAAGCAGGGGTGTCCAAAGGAAGCAATGGAAGTTCTCTCTCCAGACTGGTGGTGTCAGCCTTGGCTCCACACTAGGATCCCCTGAGGAGCTTTCAAGAAAGCCTCTGTGCTCAGAGACTGCCACTGAGTTGGTCTGTGGGGAGGCCTGGCATTGATATTTTTAAGTTTCCAAAGATTTTTCTAACATTCAGTCTGGGTTGAGAACCACTGTTCTAGACTAAGCTTAGCTCTCAATCTGAACCCATTCTTACAGAAAATATCTCCCTTCTAACAAGCTATTGTGATCTTAGGAGGATATTCTTAGATCAGGAATTAGGGGCAAAAGGATGGTGTTGGCAATGTTAAAATACAAATGTGGAGTGATATATTTTAGAAGTAGAATCAAAGTCTATGTTCATTCATTCACACTGTGCTGGGCCCTAGAAAGTAAGATGTAAACAGTCATTAGCTCCAAGGAGTCATTCCTTTTGAAAAGCCAATGTGTATTGTGAAGACATGAAGGAGATGCTGTGTGGATGAGGGAAGGAGCAGGACATGTCCCTTCCATTGGTGGCAGGCAGACAATGGGCAGAGTGCCAATCTGAGTCCACAAGGGCAGCCAGAATTTGGGACAAGATAGATGGAGAAAAGAATATCCAGTCTGCTTTATTTTAGAGACTAATATGTATATTCTAGAAGCATCCATGCCATTTTTCAATAAATGTCTGCTCAACAGTTCTTTGTGCCAATACTCTGCTCTGTACCAGGCATGTATCTCAGTTTCCCCAGACCCTCAATAAGGAATCCAGAGTAAGTAGCTTGAGAGGTAACCCTAGGAAACTCACACGGGGAGTGGGAAATGTGTGACAGGGAGAGGAAGAGAGTCACAGCAGGGTTATCAGCTGAGTTATCACTTGGGTACCTGCAGTGCAGTCCCGCAGGAAACTCTGGGAGCCAAGAAAGAACACACGCTGTGGAGCTCCTCCCCCTTGGGAGGGGGGAATCTGGGGTATTTATACACCACCTCTTACAGTCATTGTTTCCAGCCTTTCTAGCCAGTTCTGCACAAGGGCAGAGTGGACTGGGAGACAGAGAAAGTCCTCAGGCACAAAAACGCTGACACTGGCAGTAGACGTAAGCAGGAGAATACTGGAATGGCAAGGCCCAGGGGATATCAGAGGGAACAATGACAGATCTGCGATAGGACGCAGAGATGAGGGAAGACTGTCTTGCTGCTAAAGAACATACACTCTAGTCGTAGAGACCCACAGCCATCTTATATATACAGGTAAGTAAATAACACACACATAGCTGGGCCCAGATTCAGGATCTGCTGTGTCTATTGAGTCAGGGGCCCTGTAACCCCTGGGCATCTGTTTGTATAAACTAATTTTCAGGCAGGGGCTTCATGAGGCAGTTTTGTGAAACAGATATCTGGGGTAGGAAGGAAATGGAGGGGAATATGGTATCTGTCCCCAGGGACTAGATCCTACCAATGGAAGCCAAAAGGCCTACATTCCAAAGGCCATTTGGAAACTAGGGGCACAATCAGTGCTGTCATGTTGGCCAGTGGGAATGTGGACTCGCAGCTGGGAAGAGGGCATTATACCCACTCTATAGGTTACACCATGTGGCTTCTGGGCATCCACATTGAAGGGGATGGCGTGTCATTCAGGAGAGGCCCCCCCAGCCCAGGCAGCATTCTCACCCAAAGGGTGCTGGTGCCAGTGAGCACACAGGAGACACTCTCAGAGACTCCCTGAAGTACTGGGGAAGGGTTTGAGAGTGAATAGTTAAGTAGAAATAATATGTCAGTAAAATTCAAGAAATCTGGGTGGTGCAATCTGGGAAACTCCATTTTCAGACAGTATGTGTGTCACTGACTGAAAAGTAAAGGAGACAAGCCCTCTCTGAAAGGCAGAATGCAGGAGCAGAGATAGAGCCAGTGAGTTAGAAACCTTTGCCCAGGGCAGAGACCAGGGCAAAGTCCGGCAGGGGGACAGGGATTGTAGCTACAGCCAACGGTACAATGAAATGTGGTGCTTTTAAACTTGCGGAGCCAAGTGCATACAAACAGGTAACGAGGATGGGGAGCAACACGAACTCTCATTCATTGCTGGTGCAAACTTTGGAAGACAGTTGAGTGGTTTCTTACAAAACTAAACATACTCTTATCATATGATCCAGCAATTGTGCTCCTTGGTATTTACCCAAAGGAGCTGAAAACTTATGTCCACACAAAAACTTGTACATGGATGTTTACAGGAGCTTTATTCGTAATTACCAAAACTTAGAAGCAACCAAGATGTCCTTCAGTAAGTGAATGGATAAATAAACTGTGGTGCACCCAGACAATGGATTATTATTCAGTGCTACAAAGATATGCTCTGTTAAGTCATGAAAAGACATGAAGGAACCTTAAATGCATATATCTAAGTGAAAGAAGCTAATCTGAAAAGGCTACTTACAGTATTATTCCAACTATATGACATTCTGGAAAAGGAAAAACTACAGAGACAGTAGAAAGACCAGTGGTTGCCAGGGGTTGGGGAAAAGGAGAGATGAATAGGGGCAGTACAGAGGATTTTTAGGGCATTGAAAATACTCTGTATGATATTATATGATATTATATTATATATGACATGTCATCATACATTTGTCCAAACTCATGGAATATGGAACACCAAGAGTGAACACTAACGTAAACTACCAACTTTGGGTGTTAAGGATGCATCAATGTAGGTTCATCAATTGTAACAAATGTAGCACTCTGGTGAGAGATGTTCACAGTGGGGGAGGCTGTGCATGTGTGGGGGCAGGGCGTATATAGGAAATCTCTGTACCTTTCCCTCAGTTTTGCTGTGAACCTGAAACCGTTCTAAAAAAATAAAAGTCTATTAAGAAAAAAATGTAATGATGAGAAACCACAGCCTGATAGTTGACCCCCTTACCCAGCCTGACTGGGCAGTGTCTAGCCCACTCAGGAGCCGGCCCCCACCTCTGCCCTGACCAAAGAGAAATACTCATATCCTACACCTGGCTGAGTGCAGCCCACCCAGACTGATGCCATCAGCAACATGCCCAGGGGACACTGGTTTCTTATCCCCATCAGTTCTTCCTGGCTCTTGGTTCAGGAGCCATCACTCACAGTGGTCAGCATGTTGACATGTTTTAGCAAAATCATTTCAGTCACCCAGGATCTACCTTTACCTTCAGCCTGATGCAAGTTCCTCAGGTTCGCCTTTAGTCCTTTGCAGCAGTAACTTCGAGCTATTTATTCCAAAAATAATTACATTTTAAAAACTTTAGGAGCCAGCCTGGTGGCATAGCGGTTAAGTTCACATGCTCCGCTTCGGCAGCCCGGGTTCCACAGGGTCGGATCCTGGGCGCGGACCTATGCACTGCTCATCAAACCATGCTGAGGTGGCATCCCACGGAGAGCAACTAGAAGGATGTACAACTACGACATACAACTATCTACTGGGGCTTTGGGGAGAAAAAAGGAAAAAAGGAGGAAGATTGGCAACAGATGTTAGCTCAGGGCCAGTCTTCCTCAAAAAAAAAAAAAACTTTAAGAGAAACATAAATGCTTTGCACAACAATCCTGAGATGGGCAGGGATGATTATGCCCATTTTACAGATGAGAAAACATACTCCAGAAATTTTAAGTCATGTAGTCAAGGTTTCATGCTTGTTCAGTAGCAAACTTGGATTGCAAAGCATATTTGAATCCAAGTTCAAAGCTTTTCTCACTCTCCCATCTGCCTTGGAAGAAGGTAGGATCTCCTGGTACTACTGAGGTTGGTACAAACCTGCAATAAGAAATGTGTCAACCCAGCACTGAATATCCCTAGTCCATGGGGAATCCTGAGGCCCTCCTGGCTCAGAGAGCATTACCCCTTCCCAAGCTAGGACTTGTTGTGAGAGGTCCTGGAGAGACTCAAAGGTTTGTTCAAAAGACCCCGCCCCAGAAGGGTAGTGCCCACATCTCCACTGACACATGGCAACCTCCTCAAGGGCACCCACAACTCCCATCTGTCAGTACAGATCTACCATGAACTGCTGAGGGACCCTGCAAAACTCTCTGAAGCAAACCCACCAGCTGGGAGAGAATATTTGCAAAACATACATCTGAAAAGGGGTTGATCTCCATAATATATAAAGAACTCACACAACTGAACAACAAAAAAACAAACAACCCGATCAAAAAACGGGCAGAGGAAATGAACAGACACTTCTCCAAAGAAGATATACAGTCGGCCAATAGGCACATGAAAAGATGTTCAACATCACTAATCATCAGGGAAATGCAAATCAAAACAACACTAAGATATCACCTCACGCCCGTTAGAATGGCTATAATTACCAAGACAAAAAACAATAAGTGTTGGAGAGGATGTGGAGAAACAGGAACCCTCATACACAGCTGGTGGGAATGCAAACTAGTGCAGCCTCTATGGAAAACAGTATGGAGATTCCTCAAGGAATTAAAAATAGAGATGCCCTATGATCCAGCCATCCCACTAGTGGGAATCTATCCAACGCACCTGAAATCAACAATCCAAAGAGGCTTATGCACCCCTATGTTCATTGCAGCATTATTCACGATAGCCAAGAAGTGGAAGCAACCTAAGCATCCCTCGACTGACGACTGGATCAAGAAAATGTGGTATATATATATAATGGAATACTACTCAGCCATAAAAAAAAGACAAAATCGTCCCATTTGCAACAACATGGATGGGCCTGGAGCGTATTATGTTAAGTGAAATAAGCCAGAAAGAGAAAGACAAACACTGTATGATCTCACTCATATGTGGAATATAAACCAACACATGGACAGAGAAAACTGTACTGTGGTTACCAGGGGCAGTGGGGGTAGGGGGTGGGCACAAGGGGTGAAGGGAGACATATATATGGTGATGGACAAACAAAAATGAACAACCCAAAATTTCACAATGTTAAAAACTATTAAAACATCAATAAAAAAACAAATTTACTCACTGAAAAAAAAAAAAAAAACTCTCTGAAGCAGAGTAACTGAGAGGTGTGAGGCAAGGAAGGCCTTAGCCCTCCGTCTTCAGGGTCTTGGAGAACATGGCCCCCAACTTCATGCACAGACTTCTCTCAGTCACTCCCCCGGCTCATGGCATGAGTTACTTCACCTCTCCTGGCTTCATTTCCTCACCTATGAAATAAGGATAATGCCACCTGTCTTGTTTTCCTTAGAGAAAGACTGTGAGGATAAAGTGTGAAAACATAAGTGCAAGTCCGTTACAAGCAACAAAGCAGGACACAAATGGAAGTCTTTATCCTCATGGCGATTACTTGCCTATTTTCCAAAATCTTGTCTGATTATCTGTATTCCCCATATCTTCTTCCTCTTGCCAGTGACTATCCAGGAAAAAAAAAAATTCTGATTTGCAGCACTTGCCAATTTCCGTGGTGTAAGTATTCCCACCATAGCTGATTTCCAGCTACCAACATACATAGAACGCAGAGTTAGGAAGAGATGAGAACAATCCACTGACTCTAGCTACGGTTTTTGACAACAGAACTTGCCTTTTCCTCTAGATTTTGCCTGATTACTTGAATTTCTCATCAACAGCTTGTCTCTCACTTTTGATGTTCACAAAATCCTCTGACTCAACTTGTGAGCCAAAAGCCCTGTCCCTTTCTCCAGTCCAGACTTGGACTCTCAGCCTGGCCATCCCATTTCCCTGCATCCTGGCCTGCTCCAGACCCTCTGAACAGTGTCAGAGGAGAGAACATCCCGCCCCACTAGTGAAAACCCTGGCTCTGAGCCATCATGGGCTCCAGCTTGCCTCTCAACCCTCAGATCTGCCCCAGTCAAAGTCAAAGAATAACAAACACAAGGAAATGGGCTCAAATTAAAACAGGAAAAGTTTTTGATTGGCTATAAGAACATCTTGGCCCAAACCTGTAAAGGGTGCTAAGGGAGGCTGTACAATCTCTGAGTCCCTGAAGTCTTCAGGAAGAAAATAAATGACACTTTTCCTGAATGGCAAGACATTCACCTGCCTGAAGGAGGGGGAACTGAAGCAGGATTTAAGTCTCCTCAGGTCCTCTAGGTTGTCACTGCATCCAGGGCTGTGTTCCTGGCATGGGGACGATGTCAGGGTTACAGGGGTCAATATCACAGAAAAATACAATCTTTCACTTGAAGACATTGTAGGGTAATGTCACGTCTTACTGAATACACGCTGTGTGCCAGGGCGTTTATGTAAGTAATCCCTAATTCTCTAGAAAATTTCTGTAGGATAGGTAATGTGAGCCTCATATCCCAAGAGAGGAAACTGAGGCCTAGCAAGGTGACCTTGTCCAGATCACATGACTGGTAAGTAGCAGAGACTTAAGGCGCCCATGTTGCCTAATTCCGAAGTGCATCGTGAGTAACACCCCAGACCTGTGCGGTGTGGCAGCCCCGAGGACACGAGTTTTAAGCCCAAGTTTGAATGAGTCAGATGTGTGCGCCTTCTCCCTAACATCACGGTGCCTTTGTGACTAACGGTGCTCTTTCCATGCTCCCTCAAATCACGGGCAGAACTTTCAAAGACTAGAGGGCTGGTGTTATTTCCCGCCACTGTGCTTAGGAGTTAGTGCCCAGCTCTGCCACCACTGGCTCTGATGCCTTGAGACATCAGGCATCAGGCCGGATGCATCAGAGTTCCCAAACAGCAGTTGGTAGGTAGATGATGGCCTTTGATGGTGTTTTCCCATGTCCATGGGAAAAATAAAGACACCGTAGAGAATTCATCATAAAGCTCAATGTATTCCATTTGAAGGGCAGCCTTTTACTCTAACATTATATCTTTCCACCATTTTTTTAGTTTTCCAATGCTCATTCATTTATGAAATGACAACGATAGTCTTTGGCAATTGACATCAAAGCTTGGCCTCTTGGGGAACCAGACATGAGAGCAAACGCTGGAAGTCCCAAGGGTAAAAATTGTCTTGAGGACTGAAAGCTCTGCCTGTAATTTAGGGAGCATGGAAAGAGCAGCATTAGTCAGAAAGCATGATGGCAGCGAGAAGGTGCACACATCTGACTCATTCGAAGTTGGGTTTAAAACTCGTGTCCTCGGGGCCACCATGCCACACAGGTCGGGGGTGTTACTCACGATGGACTTTGGGGTTAGGCGACATGGCGGCCTCATGTCTCTGCAGCTCTTGTCCAGGAGTGTGATTGACAAGGTCACCTCACTAGGCCTCAATTTCCTCTCTTGGGGTATGAGGCTGATTACCTATCCTGTGGAATTTTCTGGAGAATCAGAGATTACTTATGCAAACTCCCTGGCACGTGTATTTTTTTAAATGCCTGTGACTTGGCAGAAGAAAGAATCAGAAACCCATTACCAGTCCTCACTTGTAAAAAATTAAACTGGCCTATTAGCCCAGGATCAGGTGGTTGTGGCGGCCCCTTCTGTCTCCAGTGCTCTGAGGCTGCCTTTCCACCAACACCCACCTTCCTCCATCCACCTGCCCACCTGAAAGATCCCCCCACCTCCTACTCTTTGCTCATACACAGGACATCGTCTGTCCCGAGAAACCCACAGAAGCATGGAAGGAAGCCTCCCACAGGACAGTCAAGACGCCAGCCCTTGGGATGGAGCAGAAGCCAGAATGTCACGAGATACACACTTTATTTCCACTCCGTCTCTGAGTCACTTCCTCTGGCCATTTCCACATCAACAAAATGGAGAACACATGCCTTTCCTCTGCAAGGCCCACTGAGAGCATCCACTTAACTAATTAGCAATGACCTTGCAGTCTCAGGGAGCCAGGCCTGCATTTCTGGGCAAGCGGGGCCCCACTGGCTCCATGCAGCGCCCCCTCCCCAGCCCAAGCCCTTTCAGCCCCCAGTTCCCGCAGGGCCAGTGTTCTGTCTGCTCCAGAGCCGCCCAATCCATCATTTGGTCAAGCCCTTCCCCTTCTCTCCAAGCATCCCTCCCGATTACCTTGCAAAGGAAGGAACCGGAAAGGTTGTGATTATTGCCAGCTATGATTCAATGTAATTCAAAAACCGTTTATTGAGACTCCACCACACTTTCAGCTTGCCGCCTCCGCACGCATTACCCACTCAGGATCATTCTGTCGCCAGCACCTGCCAACCCAGAGGCCAGCTGACGGGGGGCTGGCTCTCAGGGGGGCGGGAGGGGAGCAACAGGGACACATTACCCTGTCCTTCCTGTTCTTCCTTGTTAACAGAACCTCCGTTAGCCTCCCCTGTTCATGGACTTTGATCCCTGCAGATTTTTCTTACCTCCTACGTGCCCTCTGGGTTCCACTGCTCCCTCACACTTCAAAAAATCACACTCACCTGGCTCCTCATTTGCCAGGTCATGAGTGATTTTGGCTGACCTGTTTTCCTCCTTCCCTCCTCCTGTCCTCCCTTTCTCTCTCCCTCCTTCCATTTTTTCCTTCCTTCCTTTTCCTCTTCTCCCCTTCCCCTCTTTTCACCTCTCTCTCTCTTTCTGCCTTCCTATGCTTTGAGAGGCACACCAGACCCTGGAGATATGAAGATAAATAGAAGAGGGAAGAGAAACCCTGTCCAATAGAGACTCATAATCCAGTAAAGAGGAAAAAGATGAAACAGAACAGCCACAGCATGATCGGGGGTCTAATAGGGGTCTAAGCTTGGTGCAAGAGGAGCACAGAAGAGGACTTGCCTACGGGGCCCCGGGATCTCAGGAAAGGTGACACAGCAAGATTGGGAAACCACATGACATGTTGCAGGGCTGGTGAGGAAGGTGGTGAGGGGTTATTGGGAAATGAGATGAGACGGTGGCAACCTGCTAAGGAATTTGAACTTTACCCTGTGGAGATGCAGATTTTCATTTTAAAAGTATAATTCTGGCTATAGGATGAAGCACAGGCATGAGCCAGGAGGCAGCAGGAGCAGTTTGAATAAGGCCCTGGTACGTGTTCCACAACTGGAAATCCAGGGCAAAGATGACTTGATTTGTAGCATCTGCCAACTTCTCTGGTATAAATGCCTCCATCATGGCTGATTTCAAGTCACCAACGTGACCTCACTGCAAGCGGACTTGGGGAGCAATGGGTGCTGTCAGCTTGAGAGAGCTGGTTCCGGCACACAACTGCCTGAACTGTGAGAGGTCCGGGTGGGAGGAGGGCAGATTTCAGGGTCACTTGCCTCAAGCCCACCTCTGATGCTTGATGTCACCTGGTTCCAGCAGTACTATCACCACTCAGAACTTCATGACAGCAATATACAAGGTGCACAGAAGCACAGAATTCTAAGATGTGCTCCTTCCTCCAAGGAGCTTCTGTTACTCTCCAATCTCCAAAAAGTTGTAAGTTTCAAAACCACACTCTTCGTCATCTTTAACCTCAAACTATATTCTTCTCCAGCTTTTCCACTTTGAGTCATGGCCTCAGTCTTTTCCTTCTCTCCCAGCCTTCAACTCCAGCAAATCTCATTTCCCTCTCTGAGTGTGTTACAGAGTTGGTGTTTGAGCAGGGAAATTTGGTACCATGATGAATCAATGCTTTAGTTGAGTATCTGAGTTCTTCCCCGTTTTCTTGAGAGGTTAATGAGGAGGCCAGATGGCAAGCAGGTAAATTCATAATTGGTCAATGGTGTCTCCCGGTGACTGCTGATCCAGTGTCCATCTTAACCTGAGGACCAACTGCTGTTTTAATTGGCCTTTGTGCACACCCTTTATTTGGCATTAAGGAGTTTGTGGTTATCAGACAAGAAGCACCAGGCTGAGCATGAGATTGGTGGAGATTGTGACTTTAATTGCAGACCACAAAGGACCCTCGAAATCCACACAGGCTGGAAAAACACACCAAGTGTAACAAAACGCAAGTGGTGAAATGTGATAAACGTGAAGTTCTTCATAGAGATTTAGAAAAAAAGTCTCCCTGAGTCTGGGATGAAGAAGACGTGGTTTAGCAACAGCATGGATTAAAAAAAATGGAGTTTAAGCTAACTGTGAACTCACTGTTAGTCACTATGATACGAGTGCCAAAAAAGTTAATGCAGTGCTGGGGTTCCCTAACATAAGGATGGTGACTTTTTCCAGGGCTCTGCAGAGATGTGACCAACTCTATGGCACTGCCAGCCCAGGGGCCCCACGGTTTGGGAGGCTGTGTTCTAGGGCAAGGACCTGGGAGCTTGGGGACCCTGCCACACGATACCAGCCCCGAAAACTAAAGGGGTCCTGGGAAGTGAGGACGGGATCGCTGGTTTCAAATGGTTGGAGGGCTGCTGTGCAAAAGATAGACCCAACTCCTTCATCCTAGGCAAGGTTTTAAAAAAAGTGCAGCAGACAGACAGAAGGGCAGAAGGTCTTTGCATCTGCAGACCCCACTCTGTGCATCCCTTTCTGGAGTGTCTGCAGCCTCGCTATCTTGCTGGCATCTCCCAAGGCAGATTTCACTCCCACTGGGAGGGTGAGGAAAATTAACCGAGCAGCTTGCCCAGGGTCACCTTTGCGAAGTGGCGGAGGCAGGACCAGAACTCAGATTTCCCATCTTAACCCAACAAACACAGCCTATAGCCCAAGTCTCATCAGTGAGCCCACTGCTCTGGGCTTTGTCTCCACACGTCAAGGTTATCTCTGTGCCAGTGAGCACAGCTCAGATGAACACTGCTTTTCTGATGTGGCCCCAGAATTCTGATCAAACAAAAGCTTACACATAAGCCTATCAGTTTCTAGCCATGCAGCACTAAAAGGAATAGTGGCCTTTTGATCTATTAATATATATAATAATGATGGCGAAAGAGAATTTTATTGTTATTTTTTATGACACATTTAATAAGCAGAAAAAAACTGCTTATGACAATAAAAAGAAAACTCAAGCACCTTTTTTCTCAACCAGAAAGCACAAACCCAGGTCTAACAGGACAGGCACTGTCTCCCTCATCTATTACACCTTGGAAACAACCAGAACATCCTCTTGAACAGGCTTCTCCACCTGCCAACCCCCAATCTGCTACTCTTTGCAAATCCAGTATACACTACAAATTTGCTTCATGTAAACAGATATCAAAACCATTAAACATGATGATGTCCCCCCATCTGTACACGGCAGCAATCAGCTTTTATTTTAATGTGAATTGGATAAAACAGCAATTTAGATGCCCCATCAAGCAAACAGGATGCCACCTCTGTGTGAAAAGACTTGGGAAAATTAAAAATTGATGGAAAAATCCTCTGCAGTTAAAAATGCTAATGAAAACAACTTTGAGGTATCACTACAAGCCTAATAAATAAGCCAAGATACCTAGAGAAAAATAATAAAATCTTATGTTCATGGGCTTGAACTGAAACTGGTACAATTGCCAATTGATTCAAAACTGGCTTTCTGAAGAGCAAGCTTGTTAAATATAAAACAACTCCCAAGTATGACCTGGTCGCCCGACTTTGGGAGATGCACCCCACATATCTAAAGCGGGGGGACATAGGTCATTTGCACAAAGATGTTTGCAGCTATACTATTTATAAGAGTGAGAGAATGAAATCAGAACAAAATGCTCAGGGAAATGCTTAGGGAGAATTCTAAGCAATATTAATAATAAACTCTATGATAAAAATACGAGCAGCAGTAACATGAAAATATTTATATAAAAATGTTAAGTGACAGGGAACGGAGTTTACATGCAATTATAACTACATAAAAATGCATCTGCATTTAGAATTACATACAGTTAAAAGATTTTAAGTTCTTTTACTGCTATATTGGTTAAATAAAGAAAAGAAGTGGCTTCCACAAGGATAGAAGCCGGCTCTCTGTCTGTCTCAAGCTCCTCTGACAGCCTTACTTTTGTATTCTCCACGTGGCCCAGAGAGTGGCCAATCCTCTCACCCCAAAGCCACACTAGAGAGCAAAGAGGCCCCTGAAACTGATATTTCTGGATCCTATCCAAAATCAGGATTGAGGGTGAGTAGGGTGGAGATGTATCTCAATCAAACCTGCCAAGAGAACCCTGGGCTGACAGAAAGTTCTTCTCAACTCCAGACAGTCCTCCAAGACCAGAGTGTCCAGCAGTGCCTCCGGGGCTTTGCCACCCTGGGACCCTGATTCCCTCTCCAGTCTGAGACCTTGAGCGCGTGTCCTCTTCCTTCCTCCACCCCTGCAGGCCCAAAGGGCCCACTTCTGAGAACCAACAGCAGTTAACACAGAGCGCTTCCCTCAGCCGACCCTGGGCTGGCCCTTCACATGCACGATGAGCCCATCACATCCTAACAACAAACCTAAAAATCAGGTACTGTTATCACCCATCTCAGGCATGAACCACAGAGGCTGAGCAAAGGGACTTCCTGAAGGTGACACGGCAAGTAGAGAGCAGAACTGTGATGGAGTCCGGAGCGGCTGCAGGTGTGGGCTCTTTACTGCCACAGCCTACAGTAACCTAGAGTCTGGGACTGCCTGTGGCGGAGGCCTCAGCCCAGGGTAATGTCCTTCGGGGCTCTGGTTTCTAATGGCGAGAAGAGTGGGCTGTTGAACCTGAAATATAACCTCAAACAGCACTTGGTCCTGTGTTCTTCACCCTGACTGTATGCACATGTGCCAATAGGTGTATTGACAAACATTCTCTCCTTTACCAAATTTCAGTCAGGCTCCTCTGAGGCCTCTGCTCAACTAGGCCTGAATTTCAGCTTCTGTCTCTATCTATGTCGAGTCCAGCTTTAGCAAGAATCCTGCTAAGTGAGTTTAGCCAGAATTCCCCACCTTCTATAGCTGATTCCCTCTGATCAAATTTCTCACACTCCCCTACCCACCGCCTCATCCCTTAGGTAATAGCTGATCAATCTGGCCTGCCTTCAGCAAGAATCTTATTAGGTCAACTTAGAAAAAATTACCCTACCCTTCCATCCACTGACCCCCACCCTGCTCCTTGGCTATAAATCCCTACTTTTCCTTGTTTTATTTCAATTTCTTTCCCCTACTGCAAAACTCTCCCTGAATAAAGTCTGCCTGACTATTCTTTAACAAGGGTCTGAATAATTTTTCTTTAACAATATATACATACATGTATGAGTATGTATATATCCCAAGCCTTGGTCCCGCCCTAATGAATGGAGACCTCTGGGGCTGGGGCTCAGCCACCTGTATTTTTTAATAACATCCTAGGTGATTCTGATACAGACCCAGTGAGGATGGAGCCCTTGTGTCACTGGTGAGAACTGAGTTTCAGAGAGACAAAAATGTGAGGACTCTTGGTAGGAACCCAGGTGTCCCAATTCCCAGGCTGCAGGCCCCCCACTACCAGGGGGTGTTCGACAAATACGCGGTGTGGCGAGGGGTCTCCGTGAGCTACAATTCTTAAATGCAGGACCTTCCCGGGTGTCTCTGAGCCTCTTATTTCAGAGCGCAGTAGTGGTTTCTGCTTTAATTTCTTGTTACCCAAGTCCATTATTAGGAAATGGACAGGAAGAGAAGAAACAGCTGGTTTCAGTTATTTAGAGCTCAGAAAATTTGGGGGCACTCTTGTCTTTAGCACGCCAGCCATGGTAGTTCCAAGGTAGGGAAACCTTGAGTTCAGTGGCAAGAAATCCCCCAGCTTAGGGCTTTTCTCCACATTCTTCCCAACCACTACTCAAAATAAAACAAAATAAAATACAGAGGGAAAACCCAACCCAAAATTTCCTGAGCCTGAAAGGTAGCAAAATTACTGTTATCCTTTTAAAAGAGCCACGGAAGAAAGAGGTCTCATGGACCCAAAGTCAGAGGGACTAACTCAGAGCCAGGTGGCCAGGCCAGGCCAGGAAAGAACCGACCCTTAGGGTTCCCTGTGGGTCACAATTTGCGTAGGAGGCCTTGAGAATGGGAGTTTATGGGCAGAAAATTCAGCACTGTGCCATCAAAAAAAAAAAAAGGAAAGAAAGAAAAAAGAAAAAGCATAGTATTTCCCCATAGTTCTGTCCTTCTCAGCCAGGTACAGAGCTTCATTTATAAATTAATTCCTGTCTGTCCTAAGAGATAATTGATATGGAGACTACTTAGGCATATGCAATTAAAGTAATAGAAAAGCTCCAAAGATTATATGCATATTCACTACACAAATATGCTTCTATGGTTACAACTGGGTTGTAAGCAGAAGAGGAGACAGAGAGAAATTAAAACCGTTGTAGTAGAGAGATAATTAAGTTTTCCCTTTAACAGGTTTGGTTTCAATGATAAATACTTCTCAAGAGTCACTTCGGCTACCTCTCTAGATACGTTTGACCCGAGCCTGAAAATAATGAGGACCCCACTGCCTGCTTCCAGCCCCAAGCACTGATATTCCCTAGCAGCCAAGAAGGGAATAGGGGAGTCAGAATCCCGGGCTCCAGTTCTATAGAGATCAGGAGTCCAGCTCCGCACCACCCCCACCCCGTGTCAGATATAAGTCTATGTTTGGCACAACGGTCCTTGGCCCTTTCTTCCTTTAGCTCTCTTTCATTGAGGTTTCCGAAGCACACAGGAAGTCAGAAAAAAGAACAGCAACCACTTCTCCACAGCTTTGCCTCAGACACGGGGTGGGGGGAGAGAGAGCATAGCAGAAAGTGCCGTGTGACATAGGAGAGACTAAGGGAACCCGTGCTGGGGGTCCTCCCCTGCACCACAGGGTGGAGGTGGAGCGAGCAGGAATGGGGGGAGGGCAGCACAGGGGTTATGTCCACATCCAGGTCTTCAAGAGTTCCCAGGGGAACCCTAGGCTATTACTTTTCTCTTTCTATTGACTGAGAGTTTTCTGGTTACCTTATGTACACACACAAAAGCTATAGCATTTAAATTCTTTTGAATCACATTCAACTGCCAGAAAGATACTTAGATAACTTGGCCAAGTCACCTCACCTGTCGAGACCTCAGTTTTCTCATCTAAAAAGTGAGAGGATTAAGTAAGAGGAGTGTGTTTCCAACAAAGTCTTGAGCATGAATATTTCAAACTGTTAGAAGTGATAGCCTGGTGCCTGAGGTGGTTTAATTTTTCATTGTTTGTCTGGAAATGTTTTAGTGTTTGCAGAACCCCCCAAAATACCTTTCAGGGGCCCTGAATTCCACATTAAAGCCGCTGGACCACATTGGACGCTTCCCAAATTGCCCTCGTGGACCTAAAATTCTGATAGCTAAAATCATTAGCCACAAGGAGAGACCCTGGGTCATTGAGGGAGAAATGAGAGCGCTGAGAAAAAATGCAAGGGCCAGGAAAGTAATCAGGAAGAAAGGAGAAAGAGTGATGTGGGATATTGATAAGGAAAAAAACATAACAACTAAGCTTATAAACTCATTGGTGGTGAGAACCAGAGGTGAAGGGACTTATAAACGACCTGTTTTTACCTCCTTTGTTTCACAGATGAGGAAACTGAGGTCAGAGGTGTCACGTGACTTTCCCAAAGATGCAGAGCTGAAATCTTGATTGTGAGGAACAGAGCAGGGACCCTTTGATGGGGTACAACCACAGGACTGAAGGGCCGAGTCTGTCAAGAGGCTGATCTTACCCAAGGTAAATCCCCTGGTGGGTTCGAGAATCCATGTGATGCCATATGGAGTGACCATGCAGATGATGCCAGCCACGTACAGAGTTAAACAGAGGAGGAAGAGGCCTCGGTCTTCTAGAACCTTCTGCACCCGCATCCAACATCTCTCTGGTCTTGACCTTGCCCTGTCAACTGTAAACTGCCCTTGGGGAGAGGCTTCTTCCAGACTGAGCCAATGTGCTTGCGTGCCCAGAAAGGGAGTCTACATTTTAACGGCAGCCTAAAGAAGAAAGGATCTGCCCTCCACATGCAGTAGCAAGTGACAGTTCACAAAGCATTTGCCCTTTCTCCTTCCTCCTCTCTCTGGAGGTACTGCTGGCCCCTTACAGGGGAGGGAGCACTGGCTCAGAAAGGGTTAAGGCCCACACTCAGCTGGAGGCAGAAGGGGGAGGGGGAGCAAAGGAGGCCTTCCAGGAGAGGAAAGTTTATATCACACTGGGCATGGAAGGAGTCCACCTCTGGAGGTCTGTCCTGAACCAGGTAACTCATCTGGGACAAATCCTGTTACCTCGCTGAACCTCAAGGTGCTCACCCACAAAAGCTGGGTAAGTTAATACTTTCTTCCTGAGAACTGGTGTGAAGATTAACAAAAACAAAAGCACTTGTTAAACGCCACATCTCCAACATCAAGCATTGGTCATGATTACAAATCATCCATGATCCTCTGGTTCCTTCAAGTGTCAACACAAACACACCAATGACAGGGACTCATTCTTGTCAAAGACAACTCATTTGTTCCATTTTTGAACCATTTTCAGTTCTGGAGAGGTCTTCCCTATGATGTGTTAAAGGAGTTTTTCTACAACTTCTACTGGCAGGTGCCTTGGGATCTGCCAGGCATGAACCGAGCCCCCCTGACCCCTGCTTTGCACAGCCAGTCCTGGTTCAAAACACAGAACTAGAAACATGAGGGTTTTGGGGAGGCTCACAGATCATTCCACACCATGAACACCTGCTGCTCGCACACATTTTCACGCTCGCCTCGAGAAGCCCATAGAAATCAGTTTGGATGAGCTATGCTGACACCAGTGATGGCAACCAGGTGCCTCCAGAGGCCACTTAGCCTCCCAGTGGGGGCCCTGGGAGGGCGGTCAAGCCTCCTCGCGCCTACCCAGACTTGCCTGGCCTGAGCCTGCCCCGAAGCTCCCAGCTCTCTGGGTCTAGCCTTAGGTTCTTAGGATTTTAGAGCCGCATATGGGCTTTGAAGCTCACACATCCCCCGACCTTCTCCTGTGGCATTGTAGTCACAGATGTGGCTCCTGTTGGACACTCAGTCCATTCTGAACTCTGGTCCCTGCTTGTCCTTGAGCTGAGGTGGCAATCACACCCCTCTTTGTCCCCATGGCACTGGCTAAGCAAACTCACCTCCTACTCATGGGTTCTATTCTTGGCTGTCAACATCATCATCACCATTGCCATCATTTGTCAAGTGCCTAATTGCACATGGCTGTGTGCCAGGTGAGGGGAATGAAGAACCCAGAACACAGGCTGCCTGTGTGCTGCTGTGGCCCACGGCCCTTCTGGGAATGAACAGGTTGTGTGGGCAGAATACTGAAGCAGACGTGGATGGACATGGTGCACGTATTATATACAGCTGGGCTCTCCAAAGGTGGGGAGTAGGGCCAAGTGCATAAGTAGGGGCAGGGAGGGGGGAAGAAGAGGCCCACTATGGAAGAGGCAAGAGGAGCAGAGGAAAGAACAGCCCCAGGAGGCAGGAATCCTACGTTGAAGCCCTAACCCCCAGGACCTCAGAATGCATTTGGAGACAGAGCCTTTAAAGAGGAGATTAAGGTAAAATGAGGCTGTTAGAGTGGGCCCCAATCCAATCTGACTGATGTCCTTACAAGAAGAGGAAATTTGGATGTACAAAGAGACACCAGCCACATGCAGAGAAAAGACCATGTGAGGACACAGCGAGAAGGCAGCCATCTGTAAGACAAAAAAGAGGCCTTAGAAGAAACCAACCCTGCTGACACCTTGATGTTGGACTTCCAGCCTCTAGAACTGTGAAACAATGTATTTCTGTTATTTACACCACTCAGTCTGTGGTGTCTTGTTATGGCAGCTCGAGTGGACTAACCCAGGCCGGAGATCCAGGTTCTGGTTCCACCCCTTCTCTACCTGTAGCTGTGAGCTTAAGAAGTCATTTCAGCTCTCTAGTCCTCCACTGCCTCTGTGGTGTGGTGCTCATAATTCACCCACATGGACCAGCCCAGATGATCAGAACACTGTAGGATTTAGAGTCAGAAGGGGTCTTGGAGATCACTCTGTCCGGTGGTTTACAAAACCTGTATGCTCCTCAGGGGGAGACTGTTGCAAATACAGGTGGCCTAATACAGATTTATTGGTCAGAATGAGTGGGTGGGGCAAAGGAACAGGAATCTTCATTTTAAAAGGAAGGATGACACACAGCAGATTGGGAATGACTGGATCACAGTTGATAAGCCTGATGCCAGGGAGGGAAATAAGCTGCCCATGTCAGACACTTTGGTGCAGGACAAACAAAGCTGGGACCCAGGTTGCATTCAGCTCTGAGACCCAGGCTCTAGGTCTTCCTTGTGCGTCCAGGGCAGAGTAGGGAAGAGTCAGAAGCCTCGTTGTTTGGCAGGGGCTGCACTCCTGACCCCACATATTCCTACTGTCCTGGGAACCCCAGATGCTGCAGGCTAGAGGCATTTCCTAGTCCATGTGATCCTATCATGGACTCTCATGGATGAAGACTCCGCGGATGAAGACTTCTCTGAGCAGACTCCGTGACTGCTCCCTCCAGCCCCTTCCAACCGCACAGAATGGCCAAAAGAGCACCAGGTTCCAGGCTCTGCTCTGCAACTAACCCTGAGACTGACCAAGTTGGTTCACCTCCACAGGCCTAGGTCCTCTCTGTACAAAGAGAGAGTAAGGCTGGACTCTCAGGTCACTTCCAGCTTGTATGTGCTATTTGATGATAGCACCTCAGGGCAGGAAGGACACGCAGACATCACCTTGTCTGGTGCTCTCCTTCTGGTGCACCTGGACAGACTGATCCCCTCAGTGGGCAGGGCCTTGCAATAACTGTGTTTTCTAGTTTCTGTATTTGGTGCTTTGACCTCTGGGGCCTCGTTGACCCTGGAGGGACTGCTCCTCCTGTGCCAGCCAATTCTTGAGAGCCTGCCTTTCATGCGCAAACCAACCAACCCAGAGCCCCACCCCTAATCATCTAGGTTATTGGAGTCTCACACTCTGGGCCACTATCCCCCTGCCCTAATCACCCCAGGGCCACGTACCAGACAACTAGGGACAGGCCCTGTGCCCCAGAGCCCACCGAAATTATTCAGACTAGCCAGTCCTAAACCTGCTCACCTTGTTCACCTGTTCCTTCCCAAGGAAACCACAGTCAAGGCTCTTGCCCACATTTTCCCCTTCTCTCTCTGCCCCCTGACACACCCTGGGGCTTCCCAGTGGGGGGCCCCTGTGTGGCTGCTCTGCCTCCTTTTCTAGGGACCTGAATATAAACTTTTTCCTTCATGAGTCATCTCTGCATCTGCGTGTCTTACCATATCTGCTTAAAACAAATCCTGGGTCCCCTCAATACAGGCCTGCCATGGCCTGAATCTCTGGGCCTGTGTGCAACCACTTTTGCAGTTCAAATCTCCTCCAGTCTACCTCCTGTGTGCCACACAAATATTTTCACTGTCTATGTGTACCACCCATGAAAAAGGTTTGGAACCCCTGATCCAGTCAGCCTCCAGTCTAACAATCCAATCCCCTCTGTAGCCCCACTGCCCCCTCAGCCATGGGGCCTTCCTGCCTTGTGCACCAGGCCTTTCTACTTCTAAGGAGCTCTCATTGCTAGAAAAGTCTGCATTATGCTCACCACAAACCTGCCTTCTTACAGCTGTTGGTCCCTGGTTGGACTCCTGCTCTCTGGGGACATTCAGAATTGGTTTAATGTCAGTCAGTATGACATCCTTCCACTACTTAAAAGTAGCTCTTGGTTACCCTAGAGGCATTTCTTCTCCCATCTAAACATCCCTGGTTCCTTCATTGTGCCTCAGAAGTCGAGAGTTATGTTTTTCATGATTCTGTGGCTCTAGAAGATTCCATCCCAGGGCCCATCTCGGAGGGTCAAGCTTGAAGGAGAAGACACTCTGACCTAAAAAGATGCCTGAACTTCATGTAACTACTTCTCATTTTTCATGAGATTTTGATTGTGAAATCTCAAATTTTTACGTATGGGTACAAACTTACAAAACATGGCAGCTACATGGAGCTGCTGGTCCTCTCCCAGTCACCGCCCGAGGCCAACTCCCCCGGGACGGCTTGGCTAGCCCCTAGCTGGAGGAGGGGACAGAGTTTTCCCACCCTACCCACGGCCCCTCAGCTGGCGGTTGCCATGTCAGAACGGATGCCTGATCTCTACATGCCTACTTCCTTTAGTTTTTCATGAGAAGCTGGAAATTCAGATTTTTAATGTGAACTCTTTAATTTTTAAATGTTGGCATAAATTTACAAAACATAACGTAAACTAACAAAAACATGACTGCTGATTGGACGGAGCCCCAGGACAACGAGTTTGCATCCTGTCCCAACTCCAGCTGGGGTTACCCTCCCCCTCAGGACAGGGTGCTCACTCAGCTCTTCCCCAAGGGCCTTCTCAGCTACAGCATCCTCCAGCCATGGCTCTGTGTGCTGGTTAATTTTATGTGTCAATTTGACTGAGCCATGGGGTGCCCAGTTATTTGGTCAAAGATTATTATGGGTGTTTCTGTAAGGGTGTTTTTGGATGAGATTAACATTTACACCAGTAGATTGAGAAAAGCAGATTGACCTTCCTAATGTGTATGGGCCTCATCCAATCAGGTGAAGGCCTACTAGAACAAAAGGCTGACCTTCCCCTGAACACAAGTGAGTTCTTCTTGCCTGACGGACTTTGAAGTGGGGCATTGGCTTTTTTCTGTCTTTCAAACCCAACTGAAACGTTGGCTCTTCCTGAGTCTTGAGCCTGCTGGCTTTTGTACTGGAACTACACCATTGGCTTTCCTTGGTCCCCGGCTTGCCATTACAGATCTTGGGACTTGTCAACTTCCACAATCATGTGAGCCAATTTCTTATAATAAATCTCTTCATACATATACATATATATATATATGCACACACACATACATATGCATCATATATATAGGATATATATGCATATTTATAGGAATATATGTGTATGTATATGTGTGTGTGTGTGTATCTCCTATTAGTTCTGATTCTCTGGGAAACCCTGATAATACACTCTCCTCAACCAAAAGAGAGCTATCAATCGAAGGAAGAAGCTATAGATTTTATCCAATGAAAACACCTTTTCTGGTTCTCTGCCTGACCGTTTATACCACATTTCTAGTGTTGAATAAATATAATAACAATAACAACTACCAGTTATCAAGCAGTTTTTGTGTGTCAGTCATGGCATTAAGTAATACACACACACACACACACACACACACACACTCCTTCTTATTTAACACCCTGGCCCCTTATCAGAATATGTGAGTCTCACGAGGAGGACAGGGGCTGTACTAGTCCTTCCCACCACTGTATGCTTGTGCCTGGACCAGTGCTTGGCAACAAGGAGGCACTTAATAAATTACGCGTTGAATTAAGGAATGAACTGTTCTTTAAATCGAGACTGTTAATATCCTCATGTAACGGATGAGGAAATGGAATCTCAGAGACACTAAATAACCAGCCCAAGGCCACAGGGCTAAGAAACGGTGGAGCTGAAACACACCCCCAAGTTGTTTTGAGTTCAAAACCCTCTGCCCCCTCCCAGTGCACACGGAAGGGCCAGGCCCGTCTCCAGTGCCCGACCTCGACATTCACACCCACGACTCTCTCCGCCTGTAGGAATGCCCAGGTGGCCCCTTCCCGGCTCAGCACCCCTCACCCACACCACACCGACAGCTCTGCTGCCAAGCCGTCCATTGAGGTTTCTAAAGACCAATTTGAGAGTCTAACCACAGTTTCATCTTTAAAAATAAGACAAAAGCAAGAGAGGAAACCCACTGAAGGGGTCTTGGCTCACCCTCTTTTCTCAGAGTTGCTTCAGGTACCGGAGACCAGCTGGACTGACGCCCAGGCTGAGAGGCCAGGCCATAGAGCCACTGAGGGGATGCTGACCGCTCTTAACCCTGGGTAGGAACATGGTTTTGAGGAAATGTGCACAGTTTCTAGAAACTACCACCTCCTTACATGCTGCCTCTGTAGCCCCATGTGGGTCACGCCGCACAGCAGGCTGGCCGATAAAGGACTGATGGGGAGTGGAGGCAGGTAAAGCTCACCAAAGGGGAAACGCAGCAAGCACAGGAGAGGGCAAAGGGCGCGGGCAGTGCAGGGGTGCTCCAGATAGACCCAAACAGAGGGGAGAGGCTTGCACAATCATGGATGTACCATCAGACCCACATGGAGGAGAAGGCACAACGAGGGATGATTAATAACTTGCTCTCGAATGTGGCCACATACACAAGTCTCTTCATGTGCTCCTTACTGACCAGACCCTCCCACCTACAGGTAACCAGAACGATCCCTGATTGCCTTGCTCCCTCATGGAAGCCACTGCGGTCCACAAACACACTGGGTACCCCACATCTGCTTTTTCTAAAGCCAATAATAGTTTGATTTCTCTTTCTGTCCCTGCAGCATCCAGCTCCCATTTCAATTATTTCAGTACAACAAGTATGTCATTCCAATGATAACATAGTGAGTTACGAGGAAAACTGCACAGTCAAGGTGTTATGGCTCCTACTTAAATCCCAGGAGCTCCGAGACCCTGAGCACGGCACATCCCCAGTGGGACCTCAGTCGCTTCATCTAAGCACGAGGGGCTGGACCAGCTCTCACATTCTTTGGCTTAAGTTCTTAATATATGAACTCTTGTGCCACTTGACATTGAGTTCTTGTAGGCCCTGGAGCCCCCAAGCCTAGCACAGGGCCTGGCCATAGCAGGGGCCCACACATGCCTGGGAGGGGGTCCTGTATAAGATGGTAGAAGGAGGGCTGCAGGGCAGGAGCGAGGTAGAAGGGGTCTTAGGGCAAGGCCTTTAAGAAGAGGGAAGTGGAGGCTGGAAAACACTGGGGAGAGGGAGGGCATAAAGAGGAGATGATATTCTTTTCTTTTATCCCAGTATCACAGCTCTGTTCATTCTGAGAAACAACCAGCTGCAGCTCCAAAATAGATATGCTAAGAAACGCCTCTAATGACAGAGAACGCTGCTGCGGGAACCAAGGTTAGAACAGCCCTCTTCAGGGGATGGAAGCAAAGAAAAGCCTGGAAGGGAGACACTCCTGGGTGCTCTTTCCACTCTCACTGTGCCGGCTCCCCCTCCTCCTCCCTCTCAGCTGAAGGCAGTAAAGGTTCTTTCCAGAGTCGCCAGGGCACGAAGCTGACGGATGACAGAGCAGAACATGGCCCTGCAGTGGCTCGCAGGCCCCCACGAGAGTGGTCAGCTCCTCTCTGACAGGGGCTCCCACAGCCAGGCATGACAGATGGCTCTCTTCTCCCCAGACCTGAATATCATTTCCAAGCAGCTTTTCTGAGTGCAGGAGAGAGAATGAAACAACCCGATAGAACCAGAGGGTTTAAGTGCTAAGAGTTTGTGTGTGTGCACGTGCAGGCACAAAGATAAATGCACCAGGTGGAGTTAGAGAGGCAAGGAAGACTTTATTTAAGACTATTGCAATAGGGGAGAGAGATTGAACTCATCTCCAGATACAACAGGGGCAGCAGGGGCAGCAGGGGGTTGATAGCCTATGGGCAGAGTGAGGGAGTCAGTGGATGGAAAATAGCTAGAGGAACTTGGTTAGGTATCAAGGGTGGGGAGATTCTTGGCAGGTCAAGGATGAGGCCTAGTTGAGAAGAGGGTTCAGGAGAGCCTGACCAAAGTTTGGTCAAGGAGAGAGTCCTTGTCAATGAAGGGAAAGCAGAGAGATCAGTAGTTTTGGGAAAGAGCTGTTCTGCTCCCTTACTTTCCTTGGAAACAACCCAGCATAAGCATCAGCTCTGATAACAGCACTAGACCGTCATCCACTCACCCCATGGCAGAGTGAAAGGATGGTCCAGCTGCCTGGAACTGGTAACAAGGGCAGTGTGGTCTGGGCACACAGGAGGCCAGTCCCCGAAGCAGGTCCAGCCTGGGCCTGACTCCACCTCGTCCTGTTCCACGGAGCCTTCTTTGTCCCTCAGCTCTGGATAAGGAGTCAAGGAGATACTGACAGGAGTTTCCCAGTCAACACCTACTGCACTTACACGGGACGGATATAGGGTGACCAAGGGGGAGAGAAGATCTTCCCTGGGGACCACAGCCTGCCTCCTGCCTAGCTGGACATCTGGCTGAGAACGGACACTGGGACAAGCAAGACACCTGCATGCCTGATTCATTCAGTCCCTCACCATCCCCAGTAAAACCAAGTGGATCCAGGCCCCTTCCAGGACCCACGTTTTGGAATTTTTGTTTAACTGCCCAGCATGCCAGGTCCTCCAGCTGCCTCCCTATATACCCCCTAGAGGGTCTCTCAGGGAAGGTGGGCTACTCCCAAAGCCAAGAGGGCCACTTAGTCAGGCTTCACAGCACAAACGGTCCTTGACACTATTTCCAAGTGAGTCCATTCATGCAGTCACTGTGTGTGTGTGTGTGCGTGTATGTGTGTGTGTGTGTTTTAAACAATTAATTGGCGAAAGTAAACACTTAAAACAATCATGATGCTTGTTGCCCTATTTTCATCTTTCTTCTTCTTTCTTAATGCAGAGAGCCTCTAAAAACCAAAGAGGTCCCGGATCTCTCCAGAACTTTAGACTCGGTTTCAGGAAGCTTCTACCTCTACAAACTGAGAATTTAAGCCAGAGTCCAATCTCCTCCTCGCCCTCTTTCCTCTCCTCTCCACCCAATGTCGTTTCTCAGCAGGCTGCTGCTCACCACTCCTCTCTGCACAGTCTCCCACCCCACCCCCACCCTGCAGCACCCTCTCCTCTCCACACACACAGACCCACAGACATAAACACCCCCTGACCACTTGAGCTGGAGCTCTGAGCCAGCAGGGTCCTCTCCCACCCTCTGTTCTACGTGCTCAGAAGTTTCAAACTGGACTTCCTGCCTCTCTCGCAGATACAGGCTCAGTCGCAAGCAATTTGCATATTGTGAAGCCTGACCTGCACAGGAACCCTGCTCAGGAACTGTCCCCCTGGGAGTGGGAGGTTAGGTAGTGAGGGGGAATGCAGAAGGCTAGAAGTCTCTGCCATTCCTGGATGCCTACTCTGATCTGGGCCTGGAATGGGCTCTGTAGGACTTTTGGCAGACCCTAATCTTGCCAGCTGAAAGACTTCCTAAACTTCACTAAGCCAAGGCTGGCCTACCACCACAAGACCCTGGGTGCCCAAATCTAGAAGCTGGATGTTTCCTGGAAAGACTGTGCTGTTTACACATGAAACAAACTAGGTTAGCATAAAACGGATGGAGCTGCGCTGCGAAGCAGAGGGGTGGGAATTAGTCCGAAGCCCTAAGGGAAGTAGCCAGCCTCCTCGTGGGAGAAGATGAGGTGCACTAGCAAACACCTGGGATGGTGTCTCATGCAGCTGTAACAAAACAGCACAGACTGAGTGGCTTATAAATAACAGACATCCATTTCTCACAGTTCTGGAGCCTGGAATCTGAGATCAGGGTGCCAGCATGGTCAGGTGAGGGCCCTTTCCCAGGTGGCAGATTTTTCATTGTATCCTGACATGGTGAAAGGGGCAAAGGGGCTCTCTGGGGTCTCTTATAAGAGTACTGATCCCATTCATGAGGGCTCTGCCCTTATGACCTAATCACCTCCCAGAGGCCCCACCTCCTCATACCAGCACCTTGGGAGTTAGGTTTCACCATATGAATTTGTGTGTGTGGGGGCACACATTAAGATCACAGCAGAAGGAGAGATTGAGGAGGTGGGAGGACCTGAGGGGGCGTCTGACCTTAGGGAGGTTGAACTAATTCTAGGATCAAGATGGGATGGAGTCCCCTGAGATTTTCTAGACTGTGACTTGTGTCACCCTAGCCATGATTGCCTCTTTGGGTTCACATTTCCTGTCGATCACAGGAAGTGGAATATCAGGTGAGTCTCTGTCGTATTTGAAAAAGAAACTGAGAAGTTTCCTTGGAACATCTGGAATGTGGCAGAGTAAAGAAGAGATGAGGGGGGTGGTGCTAGGGCTGAAGGCCAGAGGTCTCGTGTTTCTGGGGCAGTGCCAACGGGAAACATTATAAAAACTGAAGGTATGATTGGTGTCTGGAATCCTCCTCTCAGGACTGCTAAGTCTGCAGTCCCTCATGAACTTATCTCATATCCTAAGGGAAGCTTCTGAGGGTCCACTTTGTGACCTTCGACAAGAAGGTAAATTTCCAGCAGTCTCCCTCAGTAGGGGCATCTCAGGCCTCCCTGGTTTTAAGATGTGTGCCTCCTGCCTTCTAGGATGAGGCATAGGTTATTAGTAATAACAACTTTAAAATAATAGCCATATATTGGGTATTTTTAATGTGCCAGTTACAAATATTAATTCTCAAGACAAAGCAAACAGGTTGGTACTATTATTCTCCTGCCATGTTATGTGTGGGGAAACTGAGGCATGGTGCGGTTGCAGTAATTCTCCCGATGTCATGGAGCTAGGAAATGGCAGGTCTATCTCTTACTTCCTTATTTCTACCACACTCTATCTCAAGGAAACAAACAGGACATTGTCACATTGTGGAGGAAAGCAGCCAGGGCTTTGGCACGTCCCTGTTCTAGGAAGTTGTTTCTTTTCCCATAGATATCATGTGCTGCCCCATGCCAGGGTTAAGTTAATGTGCGCAGCCTCTTTCCCAGGGTCCTTCTGCGCTCCTCAGCCTGGGGCTGGACTGCAGGGACTGTGATTAAAATCAACTCAACAAACATCACTGAGTACCCCCCAGTGGGCGGACGGAGGAGAGAACACAAGGTGAAGTGTGATGCAGGAACTTACAACCAGGTTGGGCAGACAGACATGTCCACAAATTAATTCCACACGGGAAAGTGTGGAAAGTGCTACAAGACAGACACAGATCAAATTACGCAGGCGGAGCAACAAAAGAGAAAGGATTTAACTTCACCTGATTGGGAAGGGCAGCATCTGAGCTGGGCCTTCAAGAAAGGATAGGTTTGTAAACAAAGGAGGTGGGCGGGGAAGGTTGTCAGCAAAACTTAGAATGAAGTGGGCAAGACAGCAGGAAAGTGAAGGCCTCCTTAGGATTCAAAGTGTCGATGTGTGTAAGGTGACCCTACCTGACAGCTATGCATAAGATAGATCTGCAAGGAGACACCCCGGGGTCAGCAATTTGCTGGCTGACGCACTGATTTAGGTAGGAAGAATTAGTCTCACCCTGGATGAGAGGTAACAATAAGGGACAGATAAAGGGAGACATCTGAGGTGGAATCCACAGAACTTAGTAGCCGATTGAGGGAGGAGCTGATGTCACCTACAACCTTCTCCAGTCAATGGGAGCATGGTGAGGCTATTCGTCAAGTGAGAAGTTGAGGGGGTTGGGCTGGAAAGTTCCATTTGGGGCTGGGGCCATCCATGGGTGGGTAGAGAAAATGAGAGGGTCAATCACGCTTGCTTAACAATAGCTCAAGAATTCACGGGCCTGACTCTGTTTGGTCTCTGTGGCATTGACTGCAATGTCTCCCATCCTCGTGCCGCAGTATGTCTGCCTAAGTAAGGTTCCTTTTTGCGAAGCCCACTTCAAGTTCCATCTCTGTCATGCTTTCCTTTCCGTCACTCAATAATATGAGCTCTTGTTTTCTATTCACCACATCTTGCTTATTATGAACATGCAATGCTCACTCCTTTGGACCACAGGTTTCTTGTAAGCTGGGAATAGCACCTTCTACACTTTTTTCCCTAGCTTTATTTAGCACAGACCTGGAATATATGGAGTAGACCATCATTCACCCAGGAGTATGGGACTGGATGGCCCAGGCCCCATCCCCTGGGGGACACGCTCTGCAGCTGCATGGGGCCCCTCCTTGCTCGCCCGTGGGATGCCCCTCGCAGCTCCTGGTGGAGGAGCTAGCAGCATAGCTCTAGCCCTTACTAGGTGTATCACAGACACAGTTCCAACTATTCTGAGCTTTGGCTTACTCCTCTGTAAAATGGGATGATAACATAGCTGTTTCAGCTGTTGCCATAAGGATTTAACTCGAGACTGTATGTAGGGTGTGTGGACAGCTTGGGGGCTGGCATACAGGCTCTCCATGAGTTGTGTCAGGGACAAGAGGGTAGGCTCTCGGTCTAATCTTAGCCCTGCAGTAGCCTGGGTATTTCCTTACTTCCTCATCTGTAGCACAAGGGAGAGTAATCTTGACCCACAGGACTGGGGCTGGGTGAGATGACCAGTAAGAATTCACAGAAACATGTAACAGAAATGCTCAGTGACTGTACCAGCTCAGCACGTGGCTGACATTCCTGGGGCTTCTGCCAAGAGCCGCCACACAGCCTACCCCAGGCACAGGCGCAGGCCAGACCGTGTGCCTCTGCCCTGCTCAAGGAGGTCTGTGATGAGAGATGGAGACATGCTATGGGAGCACTGTGGAGTTGGAAGAAAGGGCAGAGCTAGATCCGCATCAGACTCCCAGAGGCTTAGAGTGGGAAGAGCTGTCAGAGATCGTGCAGTCCAAACTTTGGCTCAGTGCAGGAGTTCCCTCTTGGCCATCTTCTGCTTGAATTCTTTGAGTGATAAGGAACTCACTACCTCAAAATTTTAGCAGCCTGTTCCATTGCTCAGAGCTATAATTATAAGAAAGGCTTCTTTTACATGCAGCCCAAATACACTTTTCTGTAACTTCCTGGGTCTGCCTTCTGGACACACACATAACAAAACACATGTCCCCGTTCACCTAACGACCTTTCCGTACCAGAATACAGCTCATCTGCTCCTCCCGGTTTTCTCCAGTTTAAACTGCTTCGAGTCCTTCACACAGTCCTCACAAGACTTGATCTTCAGATCTTTCATCTCCCTAGATGCTTCCAGCAAGCTCTTTCCCATTAGTTCAAGATGGGGCCCTCAGGAGGGGTCCAAGACGGCAGAAGCACCACGGCCTGATAGAGCGAGCTGGCCTGTACCCCAGTTCCTACCCCAATAGGAGGTTCTCCTGGGGTCCGTGGGACACCCTGTACTTTCACCCATTTTCCGCCGTGGGGGGGCAGGAGTGGTCGCTGTCCTTGGAAGACCTGATTCCGGAGCCAACCTCACAAGAATTCCACTCCGACTCTGGCCACCTGGGCATCATGTGTAGCCCTTGTCACAAAGAAGTGTGACAATGCTGGCAGGGCACTGACATGCCAGCACTTACTGCGCTTCTTCCCATCCAGTGGTTCTAGACGTCACGCGGGAATGGCTCTTCGCCTGCACGCTGACTCCCGTCCTGCTCTGACAGAGCTCCTCTGAGAGAGAAGCATTAACTAAGACAACCAGTAATGGGCTTGCGAGGCTCATTCCCCCTGCCCAACCACAGCGCTTATGATAACCCCGCTAGCCTCCCCAGTGAGGGGCGGGCTGCCACAAAGGGGTTGCCTGCAAGGCCAAAGGGTCCCAGGGAAGCACTGGTGGGGGGAAGGTGAGGGGAAGGCGGAACAGTTCTGGGGGACGGTGGTGGGAGTGCTGGTTTCCCAAAGATGTCAGGGAAGGAGGGATGAGTAGTGACCGAGTGGCAGAGAACAGGATGAAACAGACTGTCCCAGTCCCCTGTTTCTCCCAAACATCTCTCAGGAAAAACACAAAGCCTCCCACAGGTAATAAATTCACCCCAACAATAAATTACTACCCGGATGCTGCTTCGAGGTTGAGGGTCCAACTCTTCAACCCTGTTCAATCAGACTAGCCCAGTCACAGGGGCGGGGGGGTGGACACTGAAAGCCTGTGTCTCTCCAGCAGAAGGAAATGACACATCGCTGCCATGCTGAGAGGGAACCTTTGGCTGCGTGAATCACGCCCAGGAAGTGGAAAGGGGAGAACAGTTTGGCTGGGAGGAGGGCGGGACAGGGAGGGAGATGAGGCCCTGGGAGGCAAGGGTTCTGGCACTGCCAGAGGCTTCACTTTTCAACCCTGCCTCCAGGGTTACGAACTGGCTCAGCAGAACGACAGGAGGCTCGGGCCAGACCTGGAGTGGAACAGGCCCGCCAGGGTGGGTCAGCAATCTGCGTCCATAAAAGGAAGTTCCAAAGGGAGACCAGGGCCTCCCCTTCCCACCACCCCGACCCCGGCCGGTTAGTAAACACCAAATAGGCACACGCCCAGCTCCTTGTTTCATGACCATTTCATGACGCAGAGGTTGCATTTTCTTGGCACACTGGGCAGTGCTGGATGCAAAGATGGATCTGAGGGTGAGAAACACTCCAGAGGGAGGGTATTGGATCAGTGGGGTCATCAGTGACAGGAAGTAGAGGTGGGGAGGTGAGCGAGGTGACTGGGTATAGAGGCCCAAGGGACTGTAGCTCACTGGAGACCTAGAAACACAGGGCAGCTGGGGCCTCAGCAGCACCCACCTCCCAGGGGAGACTGTCTGCAGTCTCTGTGTCTCCCAGAGACAGAAGGGTCCTTCCAGCTACCTTAGTGCAAACTCCTAATGTGACAGAGGGGACCTTGCTCCCATGTGCCCCTTACCCATGGTCCCACCAGGAAGTTGGAGGGAGAGCTGGGCTGTGGCTCTCCCCACCCAGGGGTCTTTCCTTTAAAAAGCTCAATCCTCCCCACCCTTCCCTTCCTCACCCCACTGGCTAGTTGAACGACCAAAACGTTTTATTTCGAGAACAATCAAGGGCACTTTTTCCTGGTTGTCATCTAGAAGGAGAAGAAATCCTTAACTCTAGACCCAGAGGACAAGAGAAGTACAGTTTTAGCCCCCTCCCCCATCTCTGCTTGTCAAAATACACCAGGTGCAACATTCTGTAGACAAGTCTTTCACATCCTTTTTTGTTTTTAGTTCACAGCATATATGGCATCATTTTGGGGTAGTTCACAGCATATTAAGGCATCATGCCAGGGGAAATCCTGCTCCTCCCAGCCCCCCACCATCTACCCCACATCTATCCCCACCCCTGTAGGCTTTAATCACTATGGGCTCCTGCTACCTGGTCAGAGAGAAAGTTAAGCTCCCAAATCAGACCGGGCTCACACAGTGTAGGGGGAGGAAGGGGGAGGGAGCAGGAGGGAGGGGGAGGGAGGCGGAGGGCCCTGGTGACAAACCTGCTTCTTGCAATTAAACCCTCCTTAGGCTGTCCTCTGGCCTTTGTGACATCTTGCTTCTCCTTTCCTGACCGTTGGCTGAGTCAGACCCCACTTAGAGCACCCACTGCCGTAGAACAATGTGCCTTTCCTTAGCTGCAAAATTTGCCGAAGTTGCAAATTTATGTTTATCCTTTAGACACCTGATTCAAGCCTGTCTCCCCCTTTGGATGTTCCGTTCTGAGAGGGCAGGACGGAGGGATTCTCTTCACTCAGTACCGTAGCCCCAGAATCTCGTTGACTCAGTGACATCTGCTGACTGAAAAAATGAATAGGAGCTTCCGCCACTATAAGACGAGATCGTATGATTCAAAGTCATTGTGAGAGACCAACCTAATGTAGACTGGGCCCGTCCCTCTCCAAATGTGTAGAAATGCTGGACAAAACATAACAAAAAATTCTTAATCACACCCAAGCTGGAAAGAGGAAATTCTCAGGTATCAGAAGTAGAGCGGACTCCCACCCAGAGCAGCGAGTGGGAGCTAACGCTCTGAAGACCCAGGAGCAGGGGCTGGGGGTTATATCCGCACAGGGTGGTGTCAGCTGGCTTCAGATCCCTGAGACGCAGGGACTGAGCACAGAGAATAAATGGCTGTCCTGACGCTATGGTGGGCACTGGAAACACTGCTCACCAGCCCACAGAGGTGAGGAAGTTTGACCTCTACCTGGGACCCAGCTGGAATAAAAGAAAGAAAGAAACTAAAAACCAAAGCCTATGCCATTCTACTTATGTGCAGTGGGAATTCTAATCCAAGTAACAAAATAAAGACAAATCAAGAAATGGTGACAGGTGATTCAGGCAGAGGAAAAAGCAAAATTCTGTAGAACATTTCCACAATCAGAAATACACGGGAATTACCCCTCCCCACATACACAGACACGATTCAAAATTACAAACCATACAGGCAAACAACCAGCCTTGAGGAAGGCTCAGCCGATGCAAATTACAGACTAGAAAACAGAGAACTGGTGTTAATAGAATAATTCAGGACTTTATAGAAAAGGCATATTTGAAATATTTAAATAGAGAAAAAAAAGGTATTAGAAGTTCAAGATAATAATCCTAATGGCTAAATTTGGGAGGGAGAATTTTGAAAAGAAGGTAGTAGTAAAATACCGGTCTGTAATAGCTTGGAGGATGGGAGGAGGAAGGCGCAAGTCAGTGAGTGAAGTCCTTCCACCTGGGGGCGGAGGATAACTACGTTAAGGAAGGGTAAACCTTCAATTCAAGCCATGTGTTAAAAATGAGCAAAAACTATTAAAATAATAGAATGGTAATATAAACTTCTAAATCAGGAGGGTGAAAAAGGAGGAAATAAAATAAATACAATCAAGCCAATGAAAGGCAATAAGGTGGGAGAAAGGCAAAAATAAAGCATGGCAAATAGAAAATAATATAGTAGAAATGTACTAAATATATTAGAAGTCTTAATAAATAAAAGAAGCTTAAAGTGCCTGTTAAAAGACAATGACCCTCAGACTCAATTTTTTAAAAATTCAGCTATATGTACTTTACAAGAAACAAACCTAAAAGATTAAGACATAGAAAAGTTGAAAATAAGGGGATAAAAAAATATATAAATCAGAGAATTACTAAATGAAAGAAAGTTGATATTAATATATAAATTAATTAATAATATATAAATTATTAATCTGGGGGCTGGCCCCATGGTGTAGTGGTTAAGTTTGGTGTGCTCCTTTCGGTGGCCCAGGATCACGGGTTTGGTTCCCAGGTGCGGATGTACACCACACATCAGCCATGCTGTGGGGTGACCCACATACAAAATAGAGGAAGACTGGCACAGATGTTAGCTCAGGGCAAATCTCCCTCAAGCAAAAAAAGGAAGATTGGCAACAGATGTTATCTCGGGGCAAATATTCCTCAGCAAAAAAAAAAAAAATCTAGATTTGAAGAAAAAAATTAAGAATATGATTATGAGAGTGATTTTAAAAAGGAAAAATTCACCAAGATGATACAATAATAAATACACCAAAACACAGAGAATTAAAAATATACATCAAAAATTAACAGAAATACTAAACGCATTTTCTCCTTCCCAATTTCATGTGGGCAGAGCTCTACAGAACTGTGCAGAAACCCCTGCATTCAGCTCTACTGAACCTACAGGACTGAGCCATGTCCACAGCACGGTGCTGCCCTGGGGAATTCAGATGGTTATAAGCAGTCCATATAACAGGGGAGCAAAGAGAGGGGATAGTGAGAACTAATGAAAACACTGACATCTACCACTTTTAAGATATTATGCTAAGCACTTACACACCATCTCAGGCAACCTCACAGAAATCCAATGAGGTTGGGTTAGTAACCCCAATTTGCAGAGAAGAAACTGAAATTCACAGATATTAAGTCACTTTTTCAGACATCACAAGACTGGTAAGCAATAGAGCTTGAATTCAGACCATCCATCGGATATAATCTCCATGAGGCCAGGGACCATTTTTACCCTGTATCCCCAGTATGTAACACCAGGCCTAGCACAGATCAGACACTTGATAAATACCTGCTGCTCCAGATGGAATGTATGCATCTCCACCAAACTCATATGTTAAATCCTAACCCCCAAGGAGATGGTATTAGGAGCTGGATCCTCTGGGAGGTGATTAGGTCCTGAGGATGGAGTCCTCATGAATGGCATTAGTGTCCTTATAAAGGAGATCCCAGAGAGCTCCCTTTCCCTTTCCACCACGTGAGGATACAGCGAGAAGACGGCTGTGAACCAGGAGGCAGGCTCTTACCAGACACGAATCTGCCAGTGTTTTGATCTTGGACTTCTAGCCTCCAGAACTGTGAGAAATGAATATTTGTTGGGTAAGTCACCCAGTCTGTGGTATTTTTGTTATAGCAGCCTAAACAAAGACACCTGCTGAATAAATGAATGAATTCAGATAATACTCCAAGCCCGAGCTTTCTTGATTATGCCAGAGCACTGGCTCTGCTATCTGTCTTGATCCTAGCTGTCTCTTCACTCCACCCAAATCTCCCCTCCAACACAGGCTTCTCTCTCCGGTCTGTCTACCTGCCATTTCTCCTCCCTCATCCAGAGTTGGCAGAGGAGAGAGAAGAAAGCAGGGCTCTCACAACATGTCCAGCGGGTCTCGCAAACACAGCCACACTCCCTACAAGCTGCTGGTTGGGAATGATGCTCCCCACAGTTGCTGAGGGAGAGGGCAGGCATAGGGTGGTCCGATGCATTGGAGGTTTGGGAGAAAATGAGTTTTCCATTCTCCTCTGCTGTCAGTTGCTAGCATCATCTCCCTATCCTATGTGGCCATGAAGTGATGGGGGAACCATGAGGTATTTAAATACCAATTGAAATGGACCTGGAATGATTTGAGTCGTGAGAAAATTCTTGGGGACAGAAGTGTCATCAGGCAGAGGAAATTTAGTCTGTAGCTATTTTTTTTAACTTTTTATTTTGAAATAATTAACAGACTCACAGAAAGTTGCAAAAATAACACCCAGAGTCCTGTGTAGCCTTGACCTGTCTTCCCCTAATGGTGAGATCTTTAGTATAATATCAAAACCAGGGGCTGACATTGGTATAACACTTGATTCTAGTTCACCACATTTTACATGGATTTGTGTGTGAGTGTGTGTGTGGTTCTGTATACTCTTATCCCAGGTATATGATTGTGTAACTACCTCCACAATCAAGATACAGAACTGTTCCATCACCATGAAAAAAATTCCTTGTGTTACCCCTTCATAGTCATACTTACCCCCCCATCTCTGCAACTACTAATTTGTTCTCCATCTCTATAGTTTTCTCTTTTTAAGAATGTCACATTAATGGAATCATACAGTATGAAACCTTTTGAGAGTGACTTTTTTTTTTCACTATGCATAATGCCCTTGAGATCCACCCAGGTTGTCGCACTTATCAATAGTCCATTCCTTTTTATGCTGAGTAGTGTTTTATTATAGGGATATACCAGTCATCCATTGAAGGACATCTGGGTTGTTTCCGGTTTTTTGCTATTGACTGTAGCTCTTGAACAAGAGGGCTAGTCCTACTTCAGACTGCAGAGCCCTCAGAATTCCTGGTGAGCAGCCAGGATCTATCTCTACTCTCAGTTACTACGTGCACACAGAATGGCGGGGAAAGGACTGCACTCCTTGAATTGCCTTTTCAGCTGTGGCTCATTCCTACTGATCCTTCAAGTTTTAAGTGGAACATCATCTGTTCCAAGAAGTCTTTGTGTTGATAACTATCTCTCCAGCTCCTGCAGCTCCCCATCCTCCCACATGAGTCCTTTGCCTCTGTGCCTCTAGCTCTGGCCCAGGACCCAGTATGCTCAATGAGCATTTGTTGAGTCAGTAGATTGACAACAATGCTGTCATCACAGTCATTTTCTAAGCCAGGTCATCCCCACCTGTGATTACAACACTTTCTTGAAGTAACATCATAAAGAAGGATGGTCATCATCCAGTGGGCCACATTTTCTTACTTGAACAATGTTGTAACTCTAATAAAGTTGAGACCACCAGTAGGGTCCTTAGGTGGTTCCAAGGTTTTGCTATTATAGATAATACTGTAATGAACATCTTAATATATCAGTACATTTCTACAGATCTGATTGTTTCATTAGGAGAGAGTCCTAGAAGTAGAATGACTGAGCCAGAGGCAGAAACTCTTTTTTATCTCTGAGTAATGTTGCCAAGTTGCCTTCCAGAAAGGTAGTTGTTGGTGTAATAAATTACCACAAACTTAGTGGCTTAGAACAACACAAATTTATCTTGGGAAAGGTCAGAAGTCCTAAAATTAAGGTGTCAGCCTTCTGGAGGCTCTAGCCTCTTCCTTGTCTTTTCTAGCTTCTAGAAGCTGCTTGCATTCGTTGGTTTCCTCCATCTTCAAAGCCAACAGAGTAGCATCTTCTACTCTTTTTCTCTGACTTTTGCTTCTGTTGTCACATCACCTTGTTTGACTCTGACCCTCCCGTCTTTCTCTTATAAGGACCCTTGTGATAACATTAGGCCCACCCAGATAATCCAGGATAATCTCCTGATCTCAAAATTCTTAACTTAATCATATCTGCAAATGTTCTTTTGCCATGAAAGTTAACATATTCACAGGTTATCAGATTAAAACATGGACATCTTTGGGAAGCCATTATTACGCACCCACCAACCGAGTGTTAAAGCATTAAGACTCCTTTCGAACAAAGGCAAAGTATAGTCTGTAGAGTTAAGAGGCAGAATCAAAAATAGCCATTTACTCTGAGAACACCATTCACTCAAGACTGAAGGGCAAGGTGGTTTTTCAATTTCAGACATATGCAGTACAATAAAAATATCATTCTTGAAAATCAGGGCTGATTCTGGGGGAAGACGGTCACTAATACTGACATCTTCAAGCCCAGGAAAGAAAGAACAACCAATAAACGTGTGAATTGGTGTGTTACATCTTACAAGCAGGCCAACATGACCAGGAAGTCCAGCTCAGTTATCTCTTTCATATAACTGTTGTCAAACAGCCCAGTAGTGTGTAAACGGTTTATTGACATATAATTCATGACCTTGCCGCCTGTTCTTTCTGCAAAGTTTTACTTAGTTCTCAGGTATTTTGTAATTATACATTGGCAATTCCCAAGCACTTTAGATGTCACCATTTCCTTCCATTTCTCTAGTTTAATGCTCCTCCCAACAGACACGCAAACCTGCTAACCACAGATCACAAACTGCTACATGACCAAAGCTTGCAAATTTATTGCAGGGGACCTCAATTGCTTTGTCTGCCTGCAATGCCTCTTCCCCCTTCTTCAGAGAGTTTCACTTGCTGTCTTTGCAGGGAACTCTTCCTCCTCCCATGGCAACTGGGTAGTTCTGGTGGAGGCTGCCCATCATGGTAGACCATCTCTTCTACCTCCTCCCCCTGGTCTGGACCACAGGATGGGATGCATTACCCAAGCTCTGGCACACATGGCACCCCACCCTCCTGGCTGGGGTGATTGGTCCAGCAATGGACCCATGATCTTAACCAAACCAATCAGAGCTCTTCTTTGGCATTTTTTAAACTTTAGCTTAGGGAAAGAAGCTTTGTCCTGTGGGTGAGAAGGCGGTGGACGACAGCTTGGACACAATTAGCAGCTACGCCCTCTGCCTTTTATTTATTTATTTATTTATTTTTAATTGATGTTTTAATAGTCTATAACATTGTGAAATTTTGGGTTGTACATTTTTGTTTGTCCATCACCATACATATGTCTCTCTTCACCCCTTGTGCCCACCCCCTACCCCCATTGCCCCTGGTAACCACAATACAGTTTTCTCTGTCCATGTGTTGGTTTATATTCCACATATGAGTGAGATCATACGGTGTTTGTCTTTCTCTTTCTCGCTTATTTCACTTAACATAACACCCTCCAGCCCCATCCATGTTGTTGCAAATGGGACAATTTTGTCTTTTTTTATGGCTGAGTAGTATTCCATTGTTTATATATACCACATTTTCTTGATCCAATCATCAGTTGAGGGACACTTGGGTTGCTTCCACTTCTTGGCTATAGTGAATAATGCTGCGATGAACATAGGGGTGCATAAGCCTCTTTGGATTGTTGATTTCAGGTGCGTTGGATAGATTCCCAGTAGTGGGATGGCTGGATCATAGGGCATCTCTATTTTTAATTCTTTGAGGAATCTCCATACTGTTTTCCATAGAGGCTGCACCAGTTTGCATTTCCACCAGCTGTGTATGAGAGTTCCTGTTTCTCCACATCCTCTCCAACATATGTTGTTTTTTGTCTCGGTGATTATAGCCATTCTAACGGGTGTGAGGTGATATCTTAGTGTTGTTTTGATTTGCATTTCCCTGATGATTAGTGATGTTGAACATCTTTTCATGTGCCTATTGGCCATCTGTATATCTTCTTTGGAGAAGTATCTGTTCATTTCCTCTGCCCATTTTTTGATCAGGTTATTTTTTTCTTGCTCAGTTGTGTGAGTTCCTTATATATTATAGAGATTAACCCCTTGTCAGATATATGTTTTGCAAATATTTTCTCCCAGCTGGTGGGTTGTCTGTTCATCTTGATTCTGGTTTCATTTGTCTTGTAGAAGCTCTTTAATCTGATAAAGTCCCACTTGCTTATTTTTTCTTTAGTTTCTCTAGTCTGGGTAGGCACGTCCTCTGAAAAGATTCCTTTATGACCAATGTCAAATAGTGTGTTGCCTATATTTTCTTCTATGAGTTTTATAGTTTCAGGTCTTACTTTCAGGTCTTTGATCCATTTTGAGTTAATTTTTGTGAATTACACCCTTTGCCTTTTGCAGAATTTGTTCTGAAAGAATGAAGCCAACACGCAGCGAGAGCCAGAGGGGCAGACCCAGAGACACTTGGCGGCGTGTAAGTCCCCAGCTCCAGTCGTCCCTGAGTTTAGCTGCCTCTTGAATCTTCCTTTAGTTTGGATATGTGAGCCAGTGATTCCTCCTTGGGGTTTCTGTCATCTACAGCTACAAGAGTGCTGACTCTGACAATACCGGGTGGATGGTACCTTCCTTTTCTCACTTCTTCCCTTTTCTGCTGATGCTGCATTTCTTCTGCTCTTGGGAAACATCTTCCAAGGCCACTCTTGGTCAGGTCTAAGCGATTGATAAAGTCTGATGAGTTGGAACTCCCAGGCTATTCATCCTCAGGCAGCTGAACAGTGGGAAATCACACCCCCAAAGCAGCATCCCCTTAGAACAACCCTACCACCAAAGTGCCCATTGCTCCAGCGCTGGTCTTGGTCTGATCTGCCATTTCAGGGTAGATATGGGGATGCGCTGTAGTGACCAAAGTATGAGTGTGTCTGTGTGTGTGTATGAGAGAGAGAGGGAGAGAAAGGTTGAGCACGTGTGAGCGAATGCGTTAGAGGCTCAGCTTACTTACACTCAGAGGTCAACATGTACAATTAGGCCAAACTGGGCTGTTCCTATCCCATCAGAAGAAAGGAGGGAGAAAAATCCTACAGCAGTTTGGCAAGCAATGGGCACTGCATCCAAGATGTCCTGGCAAACAGCAGCACTTTCTTGGACAGAGCATGCCATCCCCAAAACAAAGGGTGACGTCCTGGCTTGACATGGTGGCTCTCGATCCGCCCCATTGCCTTCCTCTCAGACATCTAATAGCCTCCAACATTAACAGCCCCATGGATGTGTAGCTCACAGCAAATTTGTGCTATAGACCTTCTGGGCCTCTTTTGTAGTGGGTTCTAAACAAATATTTTTGGAATTAAATCCCCTTTAATCCTGAGACTAGATCAGCGGTCCTAGGAGCATGCAGTTCTCCACTTCTCCGTCTCCTTGAGATGCCTGAGGCCTCAGCTGGCTTAGGGGAAGGAGACCCCATGCCCCTGCTTCATTGCCTTTTTGTTGTTATTGTTATAGAAAATCCTGGGAATTTTACTATCCCCTTGAGTTCAGAATAATGTGCATCCAAATAAATTAAAGCTCCTATCTTGGTTGACTCTTAGAGCCAAAACAAGTTCACAAGTGTGGGCTGGCCCAGATGACCCATCCGTCCCCTATGAACGTTAAGTATATCATATTCTTGCTCTGACAAGCATTTAGAAGAGGAGAGGTAATTGGGAGGCTTTTCCTGTCTTTTGTTTTCATTGTTCACAGGAACACATTTTGACCTTGACTTGGCCTTCTGTGTATCATGCATATGCTGGAGACTACAAATTCTATAGATGAGTAGGTGGATGAGAAAAGCGCTTTGGCAGTTTGTCAAGATAAGTGTACAGCACTTTTTTTAAAAATGGAGGGGGTGGTGAGACACTACCCATATTAATTGGTGAGCACTTTGGAGGCTGGGAAGGGTCGGAGATCTCAGTGCTCAGACGAGCAGAAGGGAGCTTCTTCAGCTGGGGAGAGGAGAGGCGCCCAACCAGTGGGGCCCCTGAGTGTGCCCCCTGAGTCACCCATGACGGGCGCAGCAGAGCACTGTCAGCTCCCTGCCCAGGGGAAGTGGAGCCCAAACAGCAGATTGAGTCATATTTATCCAAGAGCTTAGGGGAACAAAAGCTGTAGACAGGAGCCTAGGCGGGGGATGGCATTCACACTGCTTGTACCACCCCATTAACAGTGTTTCTCTTTCCTCAAGTGGATGGGCTGCGTGGGATGTGGGTTAAGAAAATCAAACACAGGTTCCATTTTCACATTATCCTTCCGAGGGTGGTTTTAACCATGTAGAACCAGGTGTGTTTTGAGAGATTTGCTTACAACTGACATTTTACTTTATTTTATTTATTTTTTATTTTATTTATTTACTTATTTTTTGGTGAGGAAGATCGGCCCTGAACTAACATCTGTGCCAATCTTCCTCCACTTTGTAGGGGACATCGCCACAGCATAGTCTGAAGAGCGGTGTGTAGGTCCGCACCTGGGATCCGAACCCATGAACCCCCGGCCGCTGAAGTGGAGTACACAAACCCAACCACTACCCCACCAGGCTGGCCCCCCTGACATTTTATTTTCAATAGTCCCCATAGAATAAGTCTATGTTTTTTTGTGTGTGTGTGAGGAAGATTAGCCCTGAGCTAACATCTGTTGCCAATCCTCCTCTTTTTGCTGAGGAAGATTGGCCCTGGGCTAACATCATGCCATCTTCCTCTACTTTATATGTGGGACACCTGCCACCACATGGCTTCATAAGCGGTTCATAGGTCCGCGCCCGGGGTCCGAACCTATGAACCCCGGGCCGCCGAGGCAGAGCATGCGAACCCAACCACTAGGCCACTGGGCCAGCCCCGAGTAAGTCTATGTTTTATTCAAAAGAGAATGCTTATGAAATTACCCTGGAGATTGTAAAATGCTGATAATTTAAAGTTGAGTTTTAAACTGGGAAGACTAATTGGCAGCATGATTACATTCTTATTATAAAATATCTTTTTGGAAACCTAGTTCTGGCTTCAGATAGAATCTCTCTGGGACAAGCAGAGGAATAAAAATCAACAGATTTGGAGGCTAGGCAAGTTCTGTTTCTACAGTGTGACAGGTCCTTAGGCAAGTCATTTTCCTGTTTTCTTATTTTTGTGTTTTTATTTGAAAAGTAAAAGAAGCAATGGAGAAAATAACAATCACTCACATTTCCACCATCCCAAATTAACTACTGTTAACATGTTAGAGGCTATTTTCTCATTTGTTAACACAGGGGTTAGACTGGGTGATTGCCAAGGTCCCTTCCAGCTTAACATTCTCTGGTTCTATGACTAATTATTCCATGAGTCCAGTCATAACATAGATCAAATCTGTCTCCACACTGTTCCCCCACCAAATACCTGTATTTTTAAAAAGTTAGTGGTAATGTTGTTAACCGTTGACACTTGTGCTGTATCCGACCTCTTGCAAGTTTATTATGAAGCAATAGTTCCCAACTTATTACTATTTTTTTTTTTTTTTGGTGATGGAGATTGGCCCTGAGCTAACTCTGTTGCCAGTCTTCCTCTATTTTGTATGTGAGCTGCCATCACAGCATAGCCACTGACAGACCAGTTGTGTAGGTCCACACCCAGGAACTGAACCAGGGCTGCCAAAGCAGAGCACGCCGAACTTAACCACTAGGCCACCAGGGCTGGCCCCCAACTTTTTAATAGAAGCCTCTATTCATCTTTCCTCTGAAGTCATGGGATTGGGGAATGGGTAGCAATCAAGTCCCTAAGTGAAGTTGCACCCGTCTCCCCAAAGGGCTTGGAAATAGATCTTCCGAGCCAAGCCAGAGCTTTGAGAGTTGCTGGCATCATCCACCTTTCCTGCTGGGATCCTCTTTATAAGGAGACTCTATAATTGCCTGGGGGAAGTCTCACTGAAGAGAATGCAAATGTCTCTGGAATGTTTGTTCATCCTTGGCCAGACTTCCAATCATCAAGATTTCAATAACATCCAAATTCTATTTGTCGGTCCCACTTTTATTTAACTTGCTATAAATTACTGATGTTATACGCTTTAATATCTCTTGCTTCAAATATCCTCCATTTGCAAATTCAGCTCTTTTTCAGGCCACTACTAAACACATAACCACCGTGGAAGGATCCATGACATAAACTTCAAACACCTACACTAGTAATTGCTTCCCCGGTACCTCTATCACGCCCAGGGCATGTTCTGACTCATTTGTTTTCCTTATTGAAAGGACAGAGCTATATATATTTCCAAGTCAGAACTAGAAGCCTCTAGAACATTCCTGGGCTGAGGTTTTGACTAGGTGATAACCAGTCATCTTGGTCATGGGGCCCCAGGGATTAGGGAGTGGAAGTATCGCTGCAATCTATTCTTACAGCCACAAGACAAATACTGTCTGTGCAGAAGGATTTGGTTCTGTCCATTGAGGCCTTGGAGAGGAGTGACTGTCATCTCTCAGTTTGCTACAATTTTAGGATTTAAGAGGGTTTTAGACATTTTAGAATCCAATTCCTTCATTTTACGGGGGGGATAATAGGACCGGGTTTGTCGAAGATAACTCTTATCTCTAAAATTTGTAAAACACCTTGAAATGTGTAAAGGATATTGACACCTATTATCTCCTTTGAGCTTTACAGCAACTCTGTGCGTTAGACAAGTCAGGTGTTCTTAGCTCTGTTTTACAGGTGAACAAAAGGAACCTCAGGGCTGCTGAGGGCAGGACCCAAGATCAGACGTACCAAGTGGTCGACTTAGAGCCGACCCTCCGCACCCCGACCAGCCCAGCATTCTTGTCATTGCATGGCGCTGCCTCTTGGGAATCCAACCAGAAAGCTGGTTTTCACTTGAGGAAGAGTAGGTTCCAAAGGAAGAATAATGAGGTAGAGATGGAAGGAGATGAACAGAATAGTTAGAGTTGGCAACTGCATGCTATATATTTTGCTGAGTTCTTTCTGTTACTTCATATAACTGTCATAATAGCCCAGGAAGGGAAATATTCCAGCCCTCTTAGAAAAAGAAGACTTGGAGAAGCTAAAGAAACTTGACCTAAATCACATAGTCAAGACAAAAAAAGAAAGGATCTGGAACTGGAATATATATCTTCAGACTCCAGACTCTTGCCTTCTCTACTGCTTCATGCTACACAACACTTGGGAATTCCAAGTCACACGATCCAGTCTCTGATGAGGACACCAATAGAGAGCAGGAAGTGGGCCTCAGTCCACTTGTGTGGTGTCTGACCCAGTGGTCTGAGGCTGGGATGTAAGGGACAGGAATTGGGGAGGGACATGGCTGATCTGAGGAGCGGGGGGCTGTCCAGCAGCATGGAGGAGCATCTGAAAGGCAGAGGTACCAGAGACTGGAAGAACAAGAGGGCTGCAAGGGGGTCATAGTCACAGGGCAGGGCCAGAACATTGAAGAACAACCTCCAAATAGAAGAGACTGTGGGGAATGTGGTGGCTGGGGGTGACGTGGGCTTCACGCAGGGCAAGGATGCGTGGGAGCAGAGAGGATTCTGCACGCTGCCCTGCCTGCATCACAGGCATCCTGAGAACAAGTGCAAGCGGAGATATCCGGCCCTTCAAGAACCACCTACCCAGCCACCCCCACAAAGACATTACCCAATGCCAAGTAAAAGCTAAGCAGCAACCAATTTGAGCCCCCGGACGATGAGCCAATATCTCTGGAGCATAATGCTGGCCACCTCTGACAGTTACCTTCCTCTTAGTTGCAGAGAGAAACCAGGGAACTGTTTGTATTGTGTGCAGTGCTCCACGGACAGCGCTGGGAGGTGTGATCACACTTCCCTTACTGGTTGCTAAGCAACAGCATTAAGATGCTGTGCAAGCCTGATGCTCTAGGAGGTATGTGTGTTGGAGTGTGTGCATGCTGGGGAAGAGCTGCAGAGTGGAGTGGAAAGAAAAGTAGGTTCTGTTGACTTTGCTTTGACTGAGGGATCTTGGCAGGTAAAATTTAGGAGAGCCCTGTCTTGCAGAGGGAACATGGAGGAGACTGCAATACTCCTGAATTGTGGGGAACAAATGAAGAAATATTTGAGTATTCACAACACAGGAAGAAGATCAAGTTCTATTTAAAACTGTTTTCCCAGAGCAGTATCTCAGAGGAGACAGGTTTCACGCATCTAGTTTCATTAGTTTTCAACTTCTGGGATATTTTGTTGTTGTTGTTGTTTGTTTGTTTTTTTTTCCATTTGCTACCCAGTTCTTATTTTATCTAGAGGTAATTTTATTTATCTAGAAATCATTTTATCTGAATTGAAAGGAAAAGCACCTTTGGTTTGTGAAACTTGAGGCCTTTCTAGTCCACGTTGCTAGGGTGGAATGCTGTTGAACCAAGCAGAACGGGCTGGTTCAAGAGAAAGAGAATTCTCTGTCTCTGTGGGTGTCTCAACAGACTGGACAAACACTTGGCATGAGAGCTTCTTGGAAGAGTGGCCTTAAAATAGAAGTGGGGGAGGCAGGGCAAGAGGCAGCAGGAACAAAGGCATGAGAGACAAACAAAAGGGTGTGTTCTGAGAAGACTAAAAACAGCGTAACCAGATGAAGGTGGAATGTTAGGGGATGAATTGTGTCCCCTGCAAACTCATCTGTTGAAGTCCTAACCCCCAGTACCTCAGAATGTGACCGTATTTGGAGATAGGGCTTTTAATGAGGTAGTTGTTGTTAGCGCTCTCAAGTCGATTCTGACTCCTAGGTACAGCAGAGCAGAACCCTGCTCAGTCTTTTTGCGCAATCCTCTCACCTTCCGGCACTATATCAGCCAATGCTATGCTGCTATTCATAGGGTTTTTACATTTAATGAAGTAATTAAGGTAAAATAAGGTCATTCAAGTGGGCCTTAATCCAACATGACTGGTGTCTCTCTAAGAAGAGGAAATTAGGACAAGGACGTGAACAGAGGGAAGGCGATATGAGAATACTGGGAGAAGACAACCATCTACAAGCCAAGGAGAGAGGCCTCAGAAGAAACCAACCCTGTGGACACCTTGATCTTGGACTTTCACTCTCCAAAACTCTGAGGAAATAAATGTCTGTTGTTTAAGCCACCCAGTTGGTGGTATATGTTATGGCAGCCTAACCTGACTAATACAAGAATGATGAGAAGCAAAGTTGGGAGAGTAGATTAGAATCAAACTGCAGAGGAGTCCCAGGACCAGGACAGCCAGGCTGAGGAACTCAAACTTAAAGGGATTTGAAGATGGGTTTTACTTAGTAAGTTTAATTAGAAGATTTCTAAACAAAAGGTCCATTTTGAGAGAGGAAAGGCAGGAGTCCACAGTGACGAAGAGGCTGGGAACCAACTAAGAGGTCTTGTTTCTTGTGCAGTGTTATGTCTACTGATGGCCATAACATTTTAAGATGGTGACAGAATAATTTATGCAGAAGTGGAGAACCAGAAAGGCAGGGCAGCTGAAAACCATCTCATGCAACGAAGAAGGGAAACAGCTGTTTATGTTAAACCAGGAACAGAAAATAATGGCATGGGTGGTCTCTATCTTTGAGAGCTATCCTACTGAAAAACAGTGATTCTTCTGGGCTGTTGCAGAGGGCAGTTCTAGCACCAGTGGGTGAGTTTCAGAAGGAGTTCAGCTCAGTGAAAGGAAGAACCTTCTAGCAATAAGAGTTTTCCAACAATGACGAGTTCTCTGGATGAGATATTTTCCACAGGTGCTCAAGGAAAAGAAGACCTTTCTCCATGAGAAGAAGTTTGGACTAGATGACTTCAATAGTCTACCCACTCCTTCCCCAAATAATTCTTTATTCAATGAGGTCATTTCTGGTCCTTTGGATATTCCATTTTTCTGTAGTCAAAGGAGACTCTCCATCACTTTCCCCATTACTCACAGTAGCATGGTGAGCAGAAAGCAAGTAGTTCTATGAGAATAGAATCAAAATAAGGATCCAAAGAACCTCTTTCTTGAACTCTTTCTTCCCCATCTGCAAATGGGCAAACTACCTATAATATATACCATGGTCTTGAGTGACCAGACTTGTAGCTAAATCAGGTTCTCCTCAACTTTGCAATCACAGCGAATCGATTTTTAAAAGATACGTAGAGAACTTATCAAGTGCCAGACATTGCCTAAATCACAGACAGGGCTGAGAGTGGATTTAAGAACAGGTAAGACTGTCTTATAGTGCTCACTGAAACTGCGAAGGAGGAGGGTGCCCATTGTCACCCAAGGCCGTGTGCTGGGAGACCAGGAAGAACAGAGCCCCTCATTCTGACCATGTGCCAGAGGAGATCAGGAGGGCCCCACAGAGGTTGTGCAGTTGAAAGCTGACAAGGATTTCAAAGGATGAATAAGAAGAGCGAGAAAGCAAGAGGGAATGAGGAGGATTTGGGCAGAAGAAACAGCTCTTGGCAAAGATGTGAGAAGTGAATACCACTTTGGGGACCTAGGAGTTTGGGCACCTTTGGTACGGTGTGTCAGGTAGGCTCAGTCACTTTGTAGCCGGTAGTGTGAGCCTCTCCCGCTTCTCCAAGTTCCCCACCATAGCCCAGAGCCCTCACTGTGGCCTCCAGGGTCAGGAGCTCCTGGTCTCCTCCACAGCAGCTCTATATACATTTTTACTTGATTCGCCTTCCCATGTATGTGTCAACTCTGTCATAGGTTTTGTTTGTTTTTCATGCCTGGATCAACCGTATGTAATAGAATTTGTCTACCTCTTGTCAACTTGTTTGATCAGAAAGTCAATAGAGCGGTTACCAAGTCCTATCGTCAGAATGTCAGGTCTGCAATCTGGGGAAAGCAACCGCTTCCCTCTGTGAGCAGAAAAAAACATGGCCCTGGCTGAGTTTGCATTTGCAGGGTCATGGGCCTCTGTTCCCATAGATCTTGTTCTCCAAGCCACTAAAACCCTCATGCAGAACAGCCACTCTGTCCCCCAGTGGTGGGCGGCTCCCCAACTTCACCACTCAGGCTTACCCACATGTCAACATGGGCAGTCCTGCCCCAAGGACATAGCTTGGTTTAAACACGTGTAAAAGATGCTGAGGTTTCTATTCCCTTAGGAGATGGTAACAGAGTTCCTCCAGGAGGAAAACTGTATTTGTTTAGAAATATGCCTGCTATGGTCTGAATGGCTGTGTCCTCCAAAATTCACATGTTGAAATCCTAACCCCCAAGGTGGTGGTATCAGGAGGTGGGGCCTTTGGGAGGTGATTAGGTCATGAGAGTGGAGCCCTCATGAATGGGGTTAGTACCCTTATAAAAAAGACCCCAGAGACCTCCCTTGCCCCTTCTGCCATGTGAAGATACAGCAAGAAGACAGTCGTCTGTGAACCAGGAAGCAGGCTCTCACCAGACACCGAATCTGCCATTGCCTTGATCTTGGACTTCCAGCCTCCAGAAATGTGAGAAATAAATGTTTGTTGTTTATAAGCCACTCAGTCTATGGTGTCTGTTATAGCAGCCCAAACGGGCTAAGATAATCCTCCACTAAATCACTGCAGTTAGAAGATGAGGCTCAAGGAGCCTGGGCAGGTATATTTTGTTCATTGCTCTGGAAAACGAGGAGGAAAGGACAGGAAGGAGGAGGCGGAGGAGACAGAGAAAGAGCAGAATGCGACAGGCTCTGACCCTCCCCATAACACTCTTCTTCCTCCCTCCAATTCTTCAGTGAATCCCACAACATCACAAATGGTCTGTGTGGTCGGACTTCTTGGGGTAACTGGTGAAGGGGCTGAGTTCTGTGCCTTGGGGGGATGTGACAGAATAATATCTGACAGCACGGAGGTGGCAAGAAGCACCAGGAAGTGAGTCTGGAACTGGCAGAGGTCCTGCGGCAGGACCTTGGCTGGCACTGGCTGTGGAGCTGGGGTTTCTGCCAAGTGTGATCAGACAGACAGGGGCAGGGCCCCATGTTACGTGTATTTCTGTCTTCTAATAGCATATGCCATTGACAAGAACAATTGCTAAATGTACTGAGTACTTATTACGTGCAACGCACCAATGCTGAGTGCTTTCTATATGTAAATATTATCTCTTTTTAATCTTCGCAATATCTCTTTAAGGAAAGCACTGCTATTATCACCATTTGGCGGGTAGAAAAGCTGAGGATTAGAGAGGTTAAGAATGTGCTAGAGGCCACATGACCAGGAAGTAAGGAGCCACACCTTGAGTTTGAGCACTTGCTCCTAAGCACTATGAACACTGCCTGCTGAGACACCATGAACTGTGTGCAAGCCCACGTTCCTCCGCCTCCTCCGGGAGATTCGACTGCCCCATATCTAAAGGAGCAATAATATCAGGCCCAGGTTTGTTCCGGGAGGGGCAGAGGTAGGAAGGGGAGGGTATGGAGTTGGGGGATGGTACACAGATAAGTGAGCAGACATGCTTGCCATTTTCCGGAAAAGTGAAAGATGGGGTCAAGAACTGAGTCTAGGAGTCTTTTCTTCAACTTCAGGGCATTTTCCTTTAGTCACGCCACTCGGCACTCAGAGGAACAGAACAAAAGGAGAAAGGCTAGAAGGCAGGCGACAAGTTTAATAAATAAGGTAGAGGTTGGAGAGGGGCCTACAAGAACGCCTCTGTGGAGAAGATAAGCTACGACCTGTTCAAGGCGCATTCTGTGAGCTGTAGGTCTCCTCTAGGGTGACCCTGTCACTAAACAACAGCCAAGGGCAGTGGTTCCCAGAGATGGCCCTGGGTCACCGGGCCTCCTGTGATTCATGTGGGGTCCTCAGGTCGGGGGATGTCACCAGCCTGGAGGGCCTCAGTGGCTTCATCTGAGAGGAATGAGGTAAAACAGCAAGAACTACAAGACAGTCTTGGGGGAGAGGAACTCTGTCTGGAAGTTTTTTGAGTGTTGAAGAGGGCAGAGTGAGGGCTTGGCTGCATGTCCACTGAGAGATCTGGAAGGAGCAAATCTGGAAGAAGTACACGAAGGTGCAAAAAAACAGAAGGATCAATCATAAAATGAAATTCTTAAGGCTGACTTGGATGCCAAAGGCAGCACATTTTTTGCCTGAGGAAAACATTCTTAACACAGCTGTGGGGGTGGTAGTTCCCTAAGTGATACAGATTAGTAATCAAATTATTTTTAAGGCTGACAAGCCTATTGACAACTCTGGCACCCAGCCATCCCATCCTGTGGACGGGGTTCAGCAAATGCCTTCTCTTCTTCATCTTCTCAGACTTTGGGGACACATTTCAAGAACCAGCGGCTGGTGAGGGCCAAAGTAAACAGGTCTTGGTTTGTTTTGGTTTGTTTTTCAGACCTTCACTGTGATTCAGCACACTGATTGAACACCTCCTCCACAATTCCCACTGAGGGGGGACACAGGCACCATGACTGGGATGTCCAAGATTTATAGCCTAATTGGGAAACACGATGTCATGGGCTGAATGTCATGTCCCTGCAAATCCATATGTGGAAGCCCTAACTCCTAATGTGACTGTATCTGGAGAGAGGGCCCTTATGGAAGTAATTAAGGTTAAATGAGGTCGTAAGGGTGGGCCCTGATCCCATAGATTTACTGTCCTTATACGAAAGGGAGGAAAGACCAGAGCTCACTCTCTCTCTCTCCTCCCACACACAAAGCAAGAAGGTGGCCACCGACAAGCCAGGAGGAAGCCCCTCACCAGAAACTGACCATGCTGACACCTTGATCTCAGATCTTCAGCCTCCAGAACTGTGAGAAAATAAATGTCTGCTGTTTAAGCCACCCAGTATACGGTATTTTGTTATGGCAGCCAAGCTGACTAAGACAGAGGGCATACATATTATCAACAATAAAATAAGGCAGAAGGAAAGTCCTATCAGAGTCAAGAAGAGGGTTGTAGGGACAGAGAGGATGGTGAGATAAAGCCAGACTGGGGGTGCTAGGGAGAAGGCCATGGCAGAGGTGGTCTTTGGGTTAGGGCCTGAAGGGCTCAGAGAGGTGAGAATTTAGGAAGCCTGGGTGAGGCAGTCCTGACTGAGAGAACACCATGGACAAAGGCCGTAATCTGGGAAAGTCCACTGAGCACTCAGGGGGCCTTGCGCAGATGAAAGGTGGGGCCCGATGGTGGAGGCCATGGAGACACAATAGGTGTTTTAACCAGGGTGGGCATCAAAACCATTTCTGGAGTATTAAGAAGAAAGCAAAGCAAAACCAAAAAAGGAGGAAATGGCTGCCTGGGTGTGCACAAACAGAGGGATCTAATATACACCTCTAAATAACAGAATCGGCTCCACATCAGTGGTTCTTAAAGTGTGGTCCCTGGGCCAACAGCATTAACATCACCCGAAAACTGTCAGAAATGCAATTCTTGGGCCTCACCCCAGACACAATACGTCAGAAGCTTTGGAGTTAGAGCTTGGTAATCTACGTTTTCAAAAGCCCCCCAGCTGATTCTGACGGCACTGACATTCAAGAAGCACTACTCTGTGCTACATTGGAGGATCTAGGTTGCTTCAGGAATGTTCTCCAAAGTATGTTTATCCTGGGATCAGGAAGTTCTCTTCCCACTCGTCTCTTTTAGCAGCTGATGAGATCTGGTGTATCGTGGGTATGGGAGACCATCTCTAAATTAACCTTTTTTCTCAGATCTCTTCCCTAAAACCTCCTCAGATCTGAACAAATGTTTACTGAGTACAAGTTTCACATCCTGACATTTGCTGGAATGTGATTGGGAGACAAAGGTGCAGGAGACAAGGTCCCTGCCTCCCACTATTCCATTTAGCAAGGCATGTACTTGTGAAAAATAATTTTATCTCAAGATAACATGTGCCTGGATGGTACAGCCAAGAGCTCCGGGAGGAAGGGCACTCAGGGAAGGTGGAATGTGAGTTTCTGTCCTATGTCCAATCCCTTTCCCTCCACCAGAGTCTTCTAGGACTGAATATCCTATATGCTCCATAATTCCTGTGGAATACCCTATTCCTACTGTTGGGGCAAAAATAGATGCCTAGTTGCCCCCTTGTTTTCCAGGTAGGTGTCCTCTCCATAGATTCCTCGTTCCTGTAGACTCAGCACCATCTTACCCTCCTCACTTGCCCCACTGAAGGCAGGTTGGTTCTTGCTGATCTGGCCAAGGCCCTCTCTGTTTTCTCTGCCCCACTCTCCACTGCACATAGATGTACACAGGAAGAAGGCAGGAAGTGGGCTCTTTCCCGGGGCCAGCTCTGTGGGCCAGCCCTCGCCACCACTCTCTCTGGCCAGTGGCAGTGTGGTTAGCTGGGACACTCAAGCTGACAGCAGGAACTCCAGGCCATTGGCACGGCCCTGCTGGCAGCCCTTGGTCATGCCCAAGAAATGCTTGTCTGCGGGTCTCTGAGCCAAAAGCTTCTCTGTGCTTGGCACGAGAGCTGCTCTGACTGGGGTCCAGAATACTCTTTTCCAAAACCAAAATCTGACTCTCTTCTCTGCTTAAAAACTCCTATACCTATAAGATATGCTATCTTATATATCCTATAGCCTCCTGTGGCTAGAGAATAATGTCCAATGCCAAGCAACCACGATAAAGGGCTTCTCGGCATGCTTCCTGCTTTATTTCCACTACAGTCCCACTGGAGCCAGCCTCCCTGAGCTGTTCACAGCTTCCCCACAGGCCACACTCTTCAGTGCCTTCTCACCTTTAAGTATGCTGTCTTCTCTGTCTGGAAGAGCACCTCACCGCCCTTTCTCCGCCTGGTACACTCCCATCCCTTCTTCAAAACCCTTCCTAGCATCACCTGGCTTGTGAAGCCTTTTTAGCCTCTCCGTGGTAAAGTTGGCAGCTCTGGCCTTTGTGTCTCTACGGCACTTGACCCTCCTCTTGCAGCACACCTGGTTTTACTGCGACTGCGTGCACTGCTCTCACCCTGAGGACGGTCTCTTGTTCACCTTTGTCTCCCCAGTGCTTGGCCCATAGTAGGTGCTAAATAACGTGGAGCTGGGCTTCCGATGCACCGTCAACGTCACTAATCCCACTTCCTAAAAAAAGGAAACACGACTTCAAGGAGGAAGAATGTAGACTCTCCTTCCTTGCAGAGGTTTAAACCCAAGGGAGACACCCACCTGGGGGGACAGCTTAGACTCAGCTCTGTCCTGGTACAGAAGGAAGGACTGTGTTCCTGTCACTGGAGAATGCTGGGATCCTCTCTAGGAATGGACTAAAACACTGTGGAAGGGACTCAAATGCTTCTCTGACATACTCAGACCTGAACCCCGAACTTCCCTTACGGACCACCATCAGCAAAGGAAGGACTCCAGGCCATGTCAACACTTCCTTTCACTGTCCCTTGCTCCCTGACCCCAACTCCAATCACACACATTTCAGAGTAAACTTCATGGGACCCTGCCTTTCTGTGGCTGCCATGAAGGCCTTTTTTTTTTTTTTTTTGGTGAGGAAGATTAGCCCTGAGCTAACCTCTGTTGCCAATTTTCCTCTTTATCCTGAGAAAGATTGGTCCTGAGCCAGCATCTGTGCCCATCTTTCTCTATTTTATATGTGGGACGCCTGCTGCAGCATGGCTTGATAAGCGGTTTGTAGGGCCGCACCCGGGATCCAAACTTGTGAATCCCGGGCCGTGGAAGCAGAGTGCGTGAACCCAACCACTACGCCACCGGGCCAGCCCCCATGAAGGTCTTTTGAAAGAGCAATATCATCTGTCACTTATTCCCCTCCAAGGTCTGAGCCTTTAAAAGCCACCTCTCAAACTTTTGCTCATGTCTCTGTCACTTCTTTATATGGCAGACCACAGCCTCCATGTTGCCCTCTTGCCTGCTGTTCTTTCTCTTCTCTCCTCACTCCTATCCCAAAGTCCAGAGTGCTACTCTCCAGCTCACGTGCATCTCTGAAGAGAAGACCACAGGGGAAGAATGAAGGGACAGTCTCTCGCAGAGGAATTTGCTGGTGAATCACTAGTGAGCTTGTGGGATGGATCAGACTGTCCCACCCCAGAAAGGGGAGAAGGAAAGGCCTCTAGTGCCAGCCCACGCACGAGGCACCAGCAACCCTGGAGTCCTCATACTGGTGGGAAGGACGGTAGAGGACTCAGGGCCTGAACAGGGCAAACCCCAAGAAAACCCTCATGTCAAATCATGTCCCTAACGGTCCTGCTCCAGGGCCTCATAACCCGGAATCAAATCCTGCCGTGGTGTCACGTGACCTTTGGGTTTCTCAACCACCTCCAGGAAACCGGGGTGACTCAGCTTCTCCCATTTTAAAGGAGGATGATAAAGATATTCCAGACAACAGAAGACACTTGTTGTTTCCAACTTGTAACTGCAAACCTGTTTTTTAAACAATTTATACACGTAAATTAAAGACCAGTGCTGGATTTCTTGGCAGGAGTGGACACTGATGTCAAGGTGCGAGTGAAGTGTTGAATGTTTTGTAAACAGAGAGAGTTGGGGAAAAGCTATATTTTTAATTTAATGCATTATTTTTATATAGCATGTGATTTAAAATGTGTGTCACTAAAAATAATACATTAAATATTACACTGAAATGTTGACATATTCACATTACCTTTTTTTTTAAACAACCCTCCTTATAGTGAGGCACACATATGTTCAAGCACACGTTGTATACATCAAATGCCGACTGTGTGTTAGGCACCGGCTGTGTCCTCAGGATATAACACTGACTCTCAGTACAGAGATGGTTCTGACCTCAACAGAGCTAACAGCCTAGTTCATCTGAATTAAAATGGAGTTGAAGTTTGAGGTCATTTCTATGAAAAGTTTGTAAAACTGATTACAAAACCTAGTGGGTCATTCTTAATACTTGGGGGGCCATAGGTTCCTGGGAGCTCAGATGAAAGCGCTGGACTTTCTTCCCGTAAACATGCGCATTTGCTCAGAGGTGAAAATTATGCATCTTTTCTCAAGACTTGCTTGTATACAAAACCCCCTACCCCCAGCACATACACATGCCATGCCCCAGGTTGGATTCCTCACTTTGAGATAATTCTTTACTGACTCCATTTGAATCTGGACCCATTCTCTAGCCCCCATCACATGTAAACAATGGGGATCTCAAGTACTGGAGCCTGGAAAGGATCCAAGATGATCTGGGCCCCAGGAGATGCAGGGAGATGTCCCCAGGGACAACCGAGGAAGGGGGTCAAAAGGCCCGGCAGGCACCTGCCCTCCCCACTTCAACCATGGGAGGGTCTACTTTTACATGCTGGGTTTTTGCGTAAGATCCATTTTGAAGAAAGATTTCCACTTGTTAACAAGCCCCCAAACCCCCTTACTGTACAATTGAAAACCCTGAGGCTTGAAGAGGCTTACCCAGGTGACTCACCCCAGATCACATGGAGGGGCAGTGACAGAGCAGAGGGCGAGTGACCAGGCCCAGGGCTCCCCATCCCAGGGCAGTGCTCTCTCTGTCCTTCGCCTCCCCCTGCCAATGAACACAGGTTGGCGGCTAAGTGTTTAGCAAACAGGTGCAGGAAGGATTTTTCTACATAGACAGTTGGGTGAAGAAAGAGGGAGAAGGCTCAGTGGCTCATTGGGGACAACGGAGGGCCACCCTCTGGAGATGAAGGTGCCAGTGTGGACTAAGTGTTTTCAAATCCTGGACTGCAGAAGCCAGAAGGCTCCGAGTGCAGTGATCATGGCAAGCCTATGCCTGTGCACAGGTGGGTGGAGTCCAGGTCCCTACAAACTGCCAACCTCTGCCTTGCAAATCTCTCTCCCATTTTCCCAAAGCAATGTCACCCTCTACCAAGGCTCCCTGCCTTTTTTCCTACTTCCTGTCTTTCTCCTGTCACTCAGTCTGGCTTAAATGGGCTCAATAAACAGGAGGTTCAGGGAAAAGGGAAAGACAAGGATACAATGGATTAGAGAGACCCAGGAGTAGCTTACTAAAGGGATTATCCAGCTCCTGCTCTAAATCCTGACTCCTCTCTCTGGGCTCTGGGAAACCTCCACTTTCTAGAGAGGCAAGGAGAGCAGCCTGACCCCTGGGGGAGAATATGGCCCCTGCTCTGTCTCAACTGGCTTCGCCTCTGGCTCAGGTGAGCCAGTGAGTACTAGAGAAGGAGGGAAATGGAATCACCCATCCTTGGAATTTGAGGGAGTTAGGAAGGAGAATAAAAGGAAAAGCACCTCCCTGCCCCAGATGAATTTCACACTGGGTAGAACTGATAAATTCTGGGAGATCAGAGGATGCAAAGAAGCCCTGAGGAGCACAGGTTTCCCAGTGGCTGGGTCTCCAACTGAACGTGGAGGGAGGAGTCGGACTGGGGAAGGAGGAAGGGGGTGGCGCTCCAGGCAGGACACAGGACTTGCGTAAAGGTTCGATGGCGAACAGTGAGCAGACTGGGCTAGCTGGGGTGAAGGGCTTAGTTTGGAAAGCATAGGGGAGTTAGATTAGAAGGGTAGACGAAGGTCAGATTATGGAGGGCACTGAATAGTAAATTTAAGGGAACTGGATTTGCCTGGAGGCACAGGAGCTTCGGAGGAAACAAAAGTTAGGAAGGGGAAAGGCTCTTAGGTAATGTTAGGTGATATTAGATAATTCAGCTCAGGCTAGAGTTGGGCTGGAGAGAAGGAAGGAAGGAATGAGAGGCATGAAGAAAGAATCTGCAGGATTTGTGATGGGTGAGATATGAGTGGAGAAAAGCAGAGAAGAGGAGAAAGGGAACTGAACTCTAAGGTTTCTGACCTGAGTGTCTAGAAGTACCAGTGCATGAACAGCAGGGATGCCTGAAGGAGGAGACGGTTTGGTATGAGAAAATGATGAGCTTAGTTTCCGACATGTAGCATTTAAGATGAGTTACTCGAGTGGAAACGTTTATAGACTCTTGGAAGTGGAGGACTGAAGCAAGGGAGGAGGGCCAGCCTGGAGGTAGAGCCCTGAAATGACGAGAGTGGATGGCAGCAGCAGACCTAAGTGCATGTTGCTCCTCGGTTCTGCCATCCAGAGGCTGCCACTAGACTTCTAGACAGGTTGATGTTTAGTGCATACCTAGCAAAGATGAAGTCCACGAGAAAGGGCTTATCTGTGAACCCAGAACACCGAAGAAGGAGAGGATTAAGGAGAATGGCAAATTACTCATATAACCTAAACAATTTGATGCTCCCATAAACCCTACATCTTTTAAATTCACCTGAGGACCAGTTCGAACTCAGAACGTAGAAGCCTCCAGTTAACCAGCAGATACTATCCAGGTCCCCCAAATCATCCTGAATTACATAATTTATCTAGACTCTTAAAACATGAACTATTATAACAGTCTCCTACACACTCCTCCTCAATATCAAGTTCTCTTCTCTCTGGTCCACTTTACACGCTGCTGCTCAAATCTGATCACGGCCCCTTCACTTAAGCCGACATCTCAACAGCTCCCTGCACCCTTCAGAATAACGTCTAAACTCTTCAGCCATTGTGTTCAAGCCTTATCTTAGTTCACCCTATCTTTGTTGCCCTTTGGCACCCTTGGCTCCTCCCAAAATGAGTCATTCAAACCATGCCTTCCCACCTCCCTGCTTTTATTTATACTCTTCTTTGACCAAAACCACTATCCCAAGTTTCCATGGTCATATCCTACTCATCCTGTCAGAGATTTTCCAAATGCCACTTCCTCCAGGAAGCATTCCCAGACTCCCCATACAGAAGTAATCTCTCCATCCTCTGACCTCATAGCACTTTCTTGGTGCCTTTTTTATGGCACCATAAGTCCCCACCTTGTCTTACAGTCACTTATCTTGATGTATCATCTCCCTTACCAGACTGTTAACAGTCCCTCAAAGGTGGGGAAAGAAGATTATACTCTGAGAGTGATGGGGGTGAAGAAGGGGAGAAATATTAAACAAACGCCTAGAAGGAGTTACAAACGAGGAAACAAAGGCTCCGAGGGGTTACATAACTTGGCTAAGTCACACAGGTAGAAAGCTACAGAGTCAAGACTGAAACTCACATCTTTCTGAACCAAAACTCTTCATCTTTTCAGGGACAGTGTCTGGTGGTGTTTTACGGGGCATTTTCACACAAGTCAAGTATTTCTCTCAACAACTGTATCAGGGATGCGGAACGATTTTTTCATTTTCAAATGAGAAAAGTCAGGCTTGGAAGAGCGAAGAGTCTCATTCAAAGTCACCCAGTAGCAAGCGGAAGACCTCAACTAGAGCGGGTCTCCCGACCCCTGTCTTTCCACTTACCAGGCTGGCAAACTGCCTGAGCAAGGGACTGCTCCCTGCGTCGGGCTGGGGCTCGGGACAGCCACTGCCTCAACTGACATCACTGTGTTTCAGCCGAAAGTGCAAACAGCAGAGGGAACGTAACCGGATGCTGATAAGAGGGCCTTCAAAGGTGGCAGAGCATCAGATCTCTTGTAACCTGCCTGGAGCAGGAACTGGGGGTGGGGTGGGGGTGAGAGTGTAAACCTCACCTGAAGGGAGAGGAGCTGGGTTCTCGCTCCAAATGCTCCTGGAGAACAAAGAGGGTGCTTGGGCTAGGGAGGAAGTGGGGGGGTGGGGACAAACTACATTAATTTAGAAACCAGAAAAAGATGCGATGCTCCAAGTGGCGAGGACCAGAGGAGGGACCGTTTGCCACAGGCAGGAAAGGGAACTCCCCCGGAAGAGCAAGGCCCAAACTCTGGGCAGAATCCCCAGCAGGCCAGAGAGGAGCCTCCTGGGCCTGCGTGTGGCCCAGTGGGATTGCAAAAGCTGGGGGAGCTGAGAACCAGGCAGAAGACTCTCTGAGAAAGAAGCGGTATGAAAAAGGGGGACAGTGGTCTTGGTGTCCTCAAAGTTGTTGGGAGAATTGGCCTAACTGAATGGAAGACTACCCCACGAGACAACAAATAAACCCAGTACCAAGTTCTAAACACTGGGCCAGGTGCATTCCTATGAGCCCCCCGTCTGGTGAGCAAGGGTGCCAGATTCCGTGTGAGTGGATTTCAGGACATAAAAGGGAAAAAGGGAACTGGAGAAGAGGAAAATGTTAGTGAACTGTCGCCAAGACAGAAAAGGGGAAGGCTCATCCTTCTGCCTTCTGCGGCTGTTGGCAGTGGTTGATCTTAGTTCTCATTACATTGACCAGCTGCCTCATAAAAGCAGCAGTCGCCTTAATGCTGGGAATAGGTAGGGGTGGGGGAGACCCAGACAACCAGGAGCACGTCCCTTCCTGCAGCCCACCCATAGCCTACCTAGAGGGTCCCTTGGAAACCAAATCCTGCCCTCCTATCAATACACCGTTGTGTCTAGGTAAGAAGTGCATTGGAATATGCAGTCTCCAGTCTGCTCTCTTAATCAAACTGTCATCATGAGTAATAATTATACTTTGGGAAATAGCAGAGTGACTCAAAAAGCCGTCCCCTCCCCCTCTGCCACCCCCTCGCACAGCTCAGAGTTTTAGAAGTGAAGCCACCATTTTCTCCTGCCTGTCAACTCTCTCAACACCTTAAATGACCATTCGGACTCTGGTGTCTGCCAGGCAGTAGTAGAAAGTCTCTTTGCTGGCTAAAGAGCTAATTAGGCCCGGCTGTCCATCAAACACAGTGAATTGGGGGTGGGGTGGGGGGCAAGAAACAAATACTATTGTATACTTGATGCGTGTCAATAAGACCTCACACTGAGAAGACTTCTGCCCCTCAGGAGATGGCCTCTTTTCTCAGGAAAAAAAAATGATGCTTCCGCACCAGCTCAGATTAACCATAAGTGTAAAAATACGACAAGGAGAGCTAACACTTATCAAACGCCTACTGTGTGCCTGTTAAAGGACTGAATGTTTTCTGTACAGTTGAGGCCATTATTAAGCTGGTGCATAAGGGCATTTGAGATGTTAAAATATTGAAATAGTCCATGAGTTGGTAAATGTCCGCTACCCCAGCCGCAGGACGCCTGCCTCCTCCACCCCCTGGATTCTCCGGGGCCCTGGCACAGCACGGGGCCACCCCGATCCTGCTCAGGGCATTGGCCAGGGTCAGTTCTGTTAGATCCCTGCCCCTACTTTAGAGGCTGTTAACGTTTTGAATATCACTCCTGGTATACTCTCACACTCACAAAAAGCCCTGCTGTCATCTCCATCTTACAGATGAGGAAGAGAGGGCTGAATGACTTGCCCAAGAGGCCCAGAGCTGGAGTTGGCACTCAGGCCAACTGACCAAGCCTGGGTGCTTGACCACCGGACCACCAACCAGGTGACTGGTGCAGAGTCTGTCACCACTATCCTGCTCCTCCCCCTTTACCCTAGAACTGGCCCAGAGTCTAGGAGGAAGTCTTGGTCATCGGGCCAGCAGAACTTCTGTTAATCACCACCCTTCCAGCCCCGAGCACCTCAGCACTTGTGCATCTGTACTCCAGCCACCCCGGTGGGACCCGTTCAGAGCCCCATTCACCTGAGAGGTCAGGGCTACATGGTCCCAAGCCCATGACTCCTGGGCAGGGGAAAACTAGGGGCTGGGAGACCTACCACACGGGGTCCACCCCAGGGTACACTCCCTCCCCTCCCGTACCTCACCATCAACTGTACTTGTCTTTCCAGTACTCAGGACACACGGAGCTACTGTCATCACCATGCGGAGCGGCCTGCTAAGAGATTTCCACTTTTCCCAGGGTCCTCTGAACAAAGGGAAACTGGTGTAAGCTGTGGTAGGGAGATCTAGGCTGACACAGGGAGGAGTTTGTGTCCATGAGGGATGTGTGACGCTGGGACAGTTGCACACAGCACTCAGTCCCTGAAGATCTTCTGTAAGTTGGATGCTGCTGAGTCTAGGATAAATTAGGACCACTCTGGCTCGAGTTATGGGATGAAAAATGTCCCCTGAAGAAACTGCTCGGTCCCAGAACTGCACCCACATCAACAGTCACTAGATGTGGAATGCTATTTCCCTTGAGACGGTAATAGGCGCTCCCCCATGCCCCTGCAAGGGTTCTATAGTTAAATTTAGGGAATGCTATTAAGCCCAGTGATACAGAAGTCTTTTCTGCAGGACTTAACACAACCTTGACCCTGCAAATACATGTGACGAATCTCCAAGAGTTGCTCATTTGAATGTCTCACCACTGGAACACCTACAACTGTCTCATGGCATAGAGTTTCTCTGAACACTGTTGGGCAAATGCTGCTCTAAAGAGCTGGGGACAAAATGTTTATCACTGTGCCGGGGGATGGGGAGATTCAGCCACTGGAAAGAGGGACCATTTTTAACCCAGCGGTTCCCAGAAGGGAAACACACTTTCAATTTCCTCTTTCTCTTAACAAATTCTTAACTCCCTCTAGGTTCCCTTTCAGGAGGCCCCTAATTTGCTTTCACAAATGCTCCCATTAAAGTCAGAACCCGGCTCACAAGGCACCCTTCCTTCCTCTACCCCTGAGCTCTATTTCTCTAATAAGGTTCTCACTACAGAAAAGGGAATAATGAGAGCCAAATTTTATGGTGCATTTGTCTGTGCCAACCACTGTGCTAGGAGTTTACGTGGATTCTTTCTTTTAATTCATTCACATTTCCCTTCAGTTAATTCTCCTTTGAGCTACTCCCTCTCCCCCGACCCCCACTGTCCTCCAAGAGGAGACTGGGCATCTCCTCCTTGGAGCAGGTCACCTGGGAGGGACCGGCAGAGCTGAGGGAGTGATTCAGCTCTCTCTGCTCAGGGGCTAACCCCTCTCTCACCAGGAGCAGAACCCCACCACGTATTTCCCCTGGGACCTCTGAGTGCTCGACAAATAAAAGCGGAAATAAATGAGCTCCAAGCACTTTGTGGAGGCTGCTCTGGTCACCTCTGTGAAGGTGTCACAGAAATTAACATCTACCACTTTGTCTTTAGCACTCACTAGCCGATTTACATACATTATCATGGACCCTCTCACTGCCTGGACAAACAGATGTTCCTGTCCTCATTTCAAAAAAGGGGTTCTGGGGCCCCGTGAGCCCCACAAGCGGGCAAGTGGCCATGCTGGGATTTGAATCCAGGTCCACTGGGCTCCAAAGCCCAATTTATCTCTGAGGTACCATCATCCTTGAGCTGCACAGACGAACAAGCGACCAAGGAATTGATTTTTTTTTTTTTTTGGAAATAACATGGTCAATCAGTGAAGGAGCCCAAAAGTAGAATCCAGGAGGACTGGGTACAAGATAAATATGTCCTGAGACTGCTCTCGTGGTGCCTGGGCACTCCCCACCCTTCACTTCCCAGCATAGCAGTACCCTCAGCTTCTCCTAGAAGAAGGTTGCTGGATAAAATACCCGACACTCACTTAACTTTAAATTTCAGATACACAATGAATAATGTCTTAGCATAAGTATGTCCCAAATATTGCATGGGGCATACTTATATTTGAAAAATATTCATTACTTATCTGAAATTCAAATCTGAGTCTCCTGTATTTTTATTTGCTAAATCTGGCAACCCTACCCTGGAGTCAGAGGCATGCTGGGAAGTCTCATGCCTGGCTCCAGGTCCTAAGTGCTGCTCCCACAGGAGTTGCCATGGCAGCCTGAGCAGGCCCTTCTGGAGCTCTCTACTTACCTCTCCAGCTCCACCTCGCCCCTGCACTCTCCACGCTCTGAACACGCTGAGCTACTTTCAGTTTCCTGGCTGCGTCATGCTGCTTCTGGCCTCGGGTCTTAGCATTTACTGGGCTCTGTGCCGTTCTTCCCCTTCGTCCTCTCCCTAGCTAATTCTTATTGATACTTCAGGTGTCTGCTTAGAGCCACTTCTGCCAGGAAGCCTTCCCAGACACCCCTGCCTGTCTCCTCCCACAGCCCTCCAGCACTGGGTTGGTTAGTACCCTGCCCCTTCCCACTGAAGCACCACCACTCATCGCACTGCGCTGGAGAATGGGGGCTGGTCACAGGCACTGCTGTCTCCCCACACCCAGCACTAGCACCTGGCCTCAGGTAGGGAGTCAGTAAGTGCTTAATGGAGAATGTCCTGCCAGAGCTGGGTCTCTTGAATGTGGCTACTTCCTTCCTCCCTTCCATCTTTCCTCGCTTTTTCACTGCTGCCTCCTCTTCTCCCTCCCCGCAGAAGAGTTGTGAAATGCTGGGCTTAGGTCCACCACAGCATTTCTTGGCCTGGACTCAGGCGAGGAGGGAGCAGCCATGGCATGGAGGGGCCTCCTCAGCCCCGCACCTGATCGCACCACACCAAGTGCACCTGTCACTCACATCTAGCTATAGGTCAACGGAACGCTCTTCCTCCTGCGGCATCCCAGGGAATGCCTCCTCTGTGTCCAAACTTTTGCTCTCCTTCTCCCTCTGGCCTCTTTAAAGGAGCCTAACTGAACTGAGCTCCAAGTTTGGGGTGTGGTGAGACGCCAGTGTCAGATGGTTGAGGGTTAGGGCAGGTGGTGGGGCTCGGTGGGCTCAGAACATCACCCATATGTTCCCTGTTCACCCACCCAAGACTTTGCCCACGCACAGCCTGACAGTAAGGGAAGGCAGCACAGAACTTAACGCTTTAGTGGCATTCAGAAGGCACTTTCACAAAGAACCAGTGTGACAGCGAGTGTTAACTTTAGTCCCCACAACACACACACACACACACACACTCTCACTCACTCACACACACCAGAGTTCTGCCTCTACCCCCTTGCAGAGCTCTGCTTGCTTCCAGTCAGGACTTGATTCAGAGGATGCCCTCTCAGGGGGCAAAAAGCCAATAAATACTGGGGCAGAGCGTTGCATGGGAGTATGACCAGGGTGGCGGCCCTGAAGGGCATGGGGAGAGGGGAGAGAGCTGGGCGCAGGGACAGGCTCTAAGGCAGGAGTTCAAGTTGGATTCTGAGAGCCTTGGTTTGTTGCTCTCTAATCTGACCTTTAGAGGGAGGCAGCCTCTCCGTGCCTTCTCATCACCGCCCCCAGCCTCCCCAGTCTGAATATGTTAGGAGGACAACGAGGGAGAAACACATTTTAGTCTCAAATTAACTCCAAAAATAGAATCCCTCACCCCCTGCGGAAGGCTAGCAAGCCCCGGGCGAGCACCCCACCCGCAGCTACGACTTCTAGGTCCGTGGCTCCTATTCCAGGAACTTCCGGTCCCGTCCAGGTACCCACAACATCGGAGTCACCCCCTCCAACCCCTTCCACCTCGTCCAGCCTTCAACTTCTGGCTGGCGCTCAGCCCCGATCCCGGGAGGGGACTCACACGGAGCGAAGCGCCGACTCCGGCGGCGGCTCCTCGGCTCGGCCAGGTGACGCGGGGGCTGCGGCAGGTAAGGGGTTCGCGGCCGCTCCGAGGCCTCCGCTGAGTAAGAAGGCTGACAGGTTTGTGTTTTCCCCTCTCCTCCTCGTTAACCACACCCCTGCTGCTCTCCTCCCCACTTCCTTAAAGGGTGGGGTGTGTTGTCTGTGGTGCTGAGTGTGTGCCTGCTCCAGCCTCTTACCATAAACTCTGAAATAGACGCCGCCCGCCAATTCCCTGAGCTGCATGTGCCCACCTGGGGGGGCATTTCTGCCATCCCCCCACCCCAAATGGGGTCTTCTGCTGTTGTGTGCCCCCTGTGAGCAGCTGACTGCCCAATTCCTGCCACCCCTGCCTCCTCCTCCCACTCCACTCCCGGACTTCTGGAGGCCACACTTAGAGGCTGGTGTTTTTCCTCACTAGCCTCCAGGTATGTTTCAGAGTGGGAGACTGGACTTGCCTCTCAAACTCCGAGCATCTATGTCCCTTCTCGGCTCTCCATGTCCTAAAGTGGCCCCAGGCCCTTTTCCAGGTCCCAGGGATCAGGTGAATATCACCAGGGGCTTTGGCAGAACTGGTCTGGGTGCCTGCACTGGGATAGGGCAGGACCAGGGGGCGGCACAAGAACAGTCCTAGACGCTGGGCAGCCTTTTCCCAGCTCATCTCCACATGCACCCACTTCACTGCCCAAAGAGGTTGGTTCACCTCTTTACTCAGGCCACCAGAGCAGTGAGATTTGAGGCAGTGACTGAAGGGCACTTAGCAAAGCAATCCTTTTCCCTATCACTAGAAAGATTCCAGCCTTTCTCTTGAGTAGGAGGAGATGAACTGGACTTAGCATAAGGTCAAAAAGCTGGTATGTACTCAGTGTCCCCCATATCTTCAGAGTTCCTCTCCAGAGCCCTTATCTCAAATTTCTTCTCTGTATCCTGTGAAGGGTTAGGATCTCTCATAGTTCTAGAGGATGCTATTCACAAGGTCATCTCTCAGGATGGCGCCCTCTGGAGTTGTGCAGCGGCACGTGACAACCTGGCATACACAACAGCCCCTGTGACACTCTCTCACCCCCTACCCTTGAACTCAGTGGATCAGCCACTCCAGGAGAAAAACAGGAAAAGCCATCATTTGGTGAATATGTCTAAACGCCAACCACTGTGCTAAAGAAGCACTCAGCTTACCGGATTTCATTTAATTCTCCCCATTTTCTGAAAAGAAAAGCAAGACTTAGATTAATTAACACATCCAAGGCCACAAAGCCAAAAAGTCAATGTTCCTCAAAGTATGGCCAGTGGACTACCTGTAGCTTTTAAAATGCAGATACCTGGACACCACTCCAGGTCTACGGAAAATCAGAATCTCTGAGCCTGGGACCCACCCACTCAAACATGGCAACTTACAACCCAACTATGGGAGCTCACAGCCATCACTGCTGGAGCTCCCCTGTGTTCATCCTGGGCACCAATTCGCCCTGTTCCCAGCACTCACTTGAAATCTTAGAGATAATGCTCTTGCCTGCAAAGAAGTCAGAAGACAACCAAGTAGGTGTCAGGGAGACCTTGGCCAGGGCTTGAGGCAACAAGGCAAGTCGGACAGGTAACCTGCAGGGAGAGTGTGGGGGAAGATGAGGAGGCTAACTGACCACACTGCAAGGAAACTTCGGAGGGCTTCAGAAAGTGGCTGGCACCTCCGTATTTCCGCACTCGGGAATGAGGTGATGAAGGGCGAGCGGTGTGAAAGTTAGCTACCTGCATGAGTTGTTGAGGGTCTGTGCTCGGGTGCTGGCAGTGGGAACTAAAGCGCAAAGCAAATCCAGGCTGGTTTAAGAAAAGGTGAGTTTGTGTGTGTTGCCCCTCTGTGGCCAAACTCAAGAACTACAATCTCCCCAGGCCATAATTCAGGGAAAGACAAGTTTTCAGATAATTCAAAAATTTCAGAGGTTGCTGAATTCTTAAGCAATTTTTTTTGAAGCTCCAAAACCTAGCTCCTAGAATTGTAGAATCATAGGTTTTATTTATGAAAGAGACCTTGAGAAACTCCCTGGCGTGGCCAACTCTACCTTCAGGTCTCCTTATGTTCTGTCCAGTGTGGGAACTAAGGTGACAGGGTCACACATGTCTGCCTGTTACCTGCCTTTAAAAAAACCTATCAGAAACGCTTCCAGGAGCCTAGAATTTTATATAAATGCTCTAAAAAAGTTCTACCCATGGCTCATTGTGGGTTAGGATAGTGACCTGCCCCAGCGGAAAAGCAAATTATTTCCCTTCTGTCGACTTCTGTCTCTGAGTCTCAAGTGGAGAGAGCGCTATTGTGGGAGGCCCTGGTTGGAGAGTGGGGGAGGAGGGTGCGACTGATTCAGCAGGAGGAAAAAACTGTGAGGAAAAAAGTTTCCATTTAGATGTTCCACCCTGACCCCAGGCTCAGGTCTTCAGCCGTGCATCATATTGCTCCGCAAGTAGATCCCCTTCCAGTCTTCCTCATGAGTGTCAACGGTACCCCGGGCACCAAGTGTTAAACTCTTGACTCCCCCTTCTCCTTCCTTACCCCATACTCATTCAGTCTCTAAGTGTGGGAACCCTTCAAAGTTTCTTTCCAATTCAGTGTTTTCTTTCTAGTCCTAGTGCCTCCACTCTGGTTCATGTTCTCTTTGTTTTATGCCTGGACTCTTGTGAAAAGCGTTCTCCTAACCTGCCTCCCAGTCCCACCCCAAGAGGAGTTGGGACTAGAGCTCAAAAAGTAGTCTGAGCTGGTGATGAACTTCCAGGTTGGCATCTGAAACCACAGGAATGGATGAGATCGTCTGGGGTGGCAGTAAGAGGGAGCAGAAATCTTAAGGTCAGGTTCTTGCCAGGAGCAAATTTAGTGAAAAGGCAAAAGTGAAATGGGGTGGGCTGATGACTAAACTGGAAGTGAAGCCATGGAGGCAGCATGCGCCCATAACTCTTTTGAAAAGCTTGGCTGAAAGGGGAATCGAGAGACGGGGGATGAAGGAGAGGGTAGTGGGTTGAAAGAGGCCGTCTGCCATTTGTTTAAGATGGTAGCTAGTACAGCAGGTTTAAATGCACATGGGAAGAATCCAGTCAAAAGGGAAGACGTAACCCTGGGCAAGTGAATCTATCTCTCTGAGCTTGTATTTCCTAATCTAGGAAAGTAGAAGAGTAAGTACTATCTGCTCTACCTATCTCACAGGGTATTGTGATGCCCACACTAAGTGATAGGTACAAAAAGCTATAAAATGCTATAGCTATTATTTTTAGAAATGATAGGAATTAGATAGGGTAGGATTAGTAGGGAGATATTACACAGATATCTGTTATATAGACACAGTTTGTCAGGTGTTCACTGTGTGTCAAGAACTTTCATCCATCATCTAATTAATCTTCACAACAATTTGGTGAGGTCGATAGTAGTATTTCTATTTTGTAGAAAGGAAAAGGAGGCTTGAAGAAGGTAAATAATTTGTCCACAGCTGCCCAGGTGGTAAAGAGCAGAGCTGAAACCAAACCCATCACTGGCAGGGCTGTGATGGTATGTAATGGGGTCTCTCCATTATGGATAATAGAATGAAATCGCATAACATAAATTTACTATTAGAATAAATTTCATTAAAAAGAATAGTGTGGTTATAAGTGTTCTGAAGAAAGAAAAAACTTGTGAGCATAAGGACTAAATAATTGAGGTCCTTCATCACCAAAGGACATCTATCTCTAATTAAACCAGGTACCACCAGATTAACTAAGTGGACCACAATTGAGGCCAAAATAAAGAACCCAAAACCATGCCCTTGACTTCAAACGAAACTTTTATTCCATCCACGAAGGCACTGCTGGTTGTCCCCATTTCTTCCCTTAAAACAGAGTCCCTGATTTTTAGCTGATCGTAGGCTGCCAAAAATAAAGACTACATTTCCCGGTCCCCTCGCAGGCGTGAACATGTGACTAAGTTCTGGGCAATGGGTGGTGAGTAGAAGTCACGTGTGTGCAGCTTCAGGATCACGCCCTTCAAGGGAATGGGCACGCCCTCCACTATTCCCTTTTCTACCTCCACCTGATGAGGGGACCTGGAGCTGCCATCTTGGTCTGTGGTGCTGAGAATAGCTCAACAGCATGAGAGATTAAGCCTGGGTCCCTAATGCCATCAAGTCACCAAGCTAGCCCTAGACATGGTCTGGACCTAGTTGAACTTTTACACGAGAGAGAAAGAAACACTTAAATATATCAGGTTATTGCACTTGAGGCTTTTCTGTTACCATAGCTTAAATTGCATCCTAACTAATATATCATCATTTAGCCTATTTTCTTTTATATACAAATTAAGGCAGAACCTCGATTTTCTCATCTATAAAATGGGAATAATTTACCTTACAGGGTTGTTGGAAAGACTAGAAATAATATATGTAAATATCCTTGCTTGTGCTAAGGCTCACAGGTAACAAATGGAAGGTATTATATGCTGTTGTAACTTTTAAAAATGTGTTTCTGAAATAAGAATAATGGTTGATTTAAAATACTCCATAATTGCCCCCCCCCAAATGTGGAGGGGAGAGGTGAAATAAAAATAGCAAAGTTGACAACTGACATAAGCTGAATGATGGGTATGTGGGGGTTAATTATACTGTTCTTTCTAATATGGTGTTGGAAAATGTTCATAGTGAAAAAGTTAAAATAAATAAAATCTTTCCAAAGAGGAAAAAACGGATTCCTGGACATAATCCAAAGTGGATCTCCTTGTGAAAAATAAAACCATATTAAATCCATTGAGAAATAATTTGGGTACCAAAGAGGGAGGGCAGATGGAGAAGGCAGAAGTGTCCTTATCTTTCCATTAAAGAACAGCAGTGGGCAGAGCCTCAGTGCCACAGAGGCCAGGCAGTTTCCACAGCCCTGGGCACTGCTGTCAGGCCTTCCATAGCTCCCCAACGTGGCCACAGGACAGTGGGCTGCAGGATGCTCCTTAGGCCTGCCCTGCTGCCCTGCTTAGTGGAGCCTGCCCTGCTGCCCTGCCCACTGAGTCAGCTCCATGACTTCTGTGACTTTGGCCTTCTTGACTCTCAGTCCTTTACCCCTCCTGTGAGTGAGCTCACGGGGTCCCCCACGGCCCATGAATGAGCTCTGAAGAAACAGAGTGACTGTATGAACCTTGTCTTGCCATTGTCAACTTTTGCAATTCTAACAAATGTGGCTATCTGCTCCTAGCCCACACTACGATGGAAGCATCAACTAGGAAGTGAGAGCAGGCTGCTACAGGCAGATTCATTGTGAGTAGCAAAAAGAACCTCTTAAAAAGAAAGAAACAAACAAAAAATGCCTAGCAGATCCAAGAACCCTCAAAACACAGGCATCTGTGGCCATTTACAGAACAGAGACAAACCACCCTCCACACTTCATTAACTCCTGAGAGCACCCCTTTATTACCCAGCACAGCACAGTAATTATTGTCTATTTTGGTAAATCATGAAGAAAAGTTTAATTATGTTCTGTATCCTATATTTTAGAGAAAAAAAAGCACACAATATATTTCAGAAAAATTTCTATTCAAAATGTTTGCAATAAAATCATTAGGTGCTTCAAGATAAATTTCAGGAACATGAAAAATCAGCTTAGATTTCATTTTGTCAAATTGCCAAGTTGCCTGTCTGTACCAGCATATTTACCACCCTGGCTCCTTCATAATGAACAGCAGCAGTGTGTAACCTTCACTGGAGTCCTCCAAACGGGGGGTTAAAAGCTCAAATGCTTATAGACGCAAGGCAGGGAATGTGAGGGAAGTCTGGCTGGATAGGGACTGTGGCAAATGGAGAACAAATGTCCCTCCTACAGGGAGCAGCTGCTATTTAGCTCAAAAGTCTACTGCCATGCAGGAGAGGAAGCTTAATGCAGCAATGTAGCCAGATCTTTCTTTTTTCCAAAGCAAAGGCAGATAATGAACTATCTGAAAAGGAAAATAATTCCATTTACAATAGTGTCAAAAAGAATAAAATACTTAGGAATGAACTTAACCAAGTAGGCGAAAGACTTGTACACTGAAAACTATAAAACGTTGCTGAAAGAAATTATGGGACACAAATAAATGGAAATATATCCTGTGTTCGTGGATTGGAAGACAACATTGTTAAGATGTCAATACTACCCAAATACTACAGATTTATTGCAATCCCTATCAAAATCTCAATAGTGTTTAATAAAGACATAAAAAAAATCCATCCTAAAATTCATGTAGTATCTCAAGGGACCCCAATGGTCAAAACAATCTTTAAAAAGAAGAACAAAGTTAGAGGTGTCACGCTTCCCAATTTCCAAACTTATTACAAAGCTACAGTAATAAAAACAGTGTGGTACTGGCATGAAGACAGATATGTGGGCCAATGGAATAGAATAGAAAGCCCAGAAATAAACCCTTGTGTATATAGTCAGATGATCTTCAACAAGGGCGCCAAGACCACTCAATGGGGAAAAGACAGTCTCTTCAACAAATGGTGCTGGGAAAACTGGATATCCACACACAAAAGAATGAAGTTGGACCCTTCCCTTACACCATATATAAAAATTAATTCAAAATGGATCGAAGACCTACACATAAGACCTAACTGTAAAACTGTTAGAAGAAAACATAGGGGAAAAGCTTCATGACATTGGATTTGGCAGTGATTTCTTGGATATGACATCAAAAGCATAAGCAACAAAAGTAAAAATGGATAAATCGGACTACATCAAAATAAAAAATTTCTGTGCAACAAAATCAACAAAGTGAAGAGGCAACTTACAGAAAGGGAGAAAATATTTGCAAATCATATATCTGATAAGAGGCTAATGTCCAGAATATATAAAGAACTTGTACAACTCAACAACGATAAAAAACAGCCTGCTTAAAAAATGGGCAAAGGACTTGAATAGACATTTTTCCAAAGATAATATCCAAATGGCCAAAAGGCATCTGAAGGGCCGGCTCCGTGGCTTAGCGGTTAAGTGCGCGCCCTCCGCTGCTGGCGGCCCGGGTTCGGATCCCGGGTGTGCACCGACGCACCGCCTCTCCGGCCATGCTGAGGCCGTGTCCCAGATACAGCAACTAGAAGGATGTGCAACTATGACACACAACTATCTACTGGGGCTTTGGGGGAAAAGTAAATTAATTAATTAATTAAAAAAACAAAAACAAACAAACAAAAAACAAAAGGCATCTGAAAAAATGTTCAACATCACTAATCGTTAGGGAAATGCAAATCAAAACCACAAGGAGATATCACCTCACACCCATTAGGATGCCTACTATAAAAAAATAAAATAGAAAATCACAAATAGTGGCCAGGATGTGGAGAAATTGGAATGCTTGTGCGTTGTTGGTGGGACTGTAAAATGGTGCAGCCACTATACAGAACAGTATGGTGCTTCCTCACAAAAGTGAAAATAGAATTACCATATGATCCAGAGATTCCCTTTCTGGGTGTACATCCAAAAGAATTGAAAGCAGGGTCCCAAAACGATATTTGTACACCCACATTCACAGCAGCATTATTTACAATAGCCAAGAGGTGGGAGCCCCCCAAGTGTCCATTGACAGATGAATGGATAAACAAAAATGTGGTATCTACATACAATGGAATATTATTCAGCTTTTAAAAAGGAAAGAAACTCTAATACATGCTACAACATGGATGAGCTTAGAGGACATTACGCTAAGTGAAATAAGCCAGTCACAAAAAGACAACTACTGTTTGATTCCACTTACACGAGGTATCTAGAGTAGTCAAATTCATAGAGACAGAATGTAGAATGGTGGTTGCCCGGGGCAGGGGGGAGGAGAGGACGGGGATTTTTGAAATGGGTACAGAGCTTCAGTTTTGCAAGATGAAAAGTTCCGGGGACTGGTTGCACAACAACGGGAATACACTTAACACTCCTGAACCGTACACTTAAAAATGCTTAGGATGGTAAATTTTATGTTTACTTTAGCACAATTTAAAAATTTTTTAAATGAAAGAAAAAAAGTAAAGTAGAAATCTTTTTTTTTTTTTTTTTTTTTTTTTTTTTTGTGAGGAGATCAGCCCTGAGCTAACATCCGCCAATCCTCCTCTTTTTTTTTTTTGCTGAGGAAGACGGCCCTGGGCTAACATCGGTGCCTATCTTCCTCCACTTTATATGGGACGCCGCCACAGCATGGCTTACCAAGCAGTACTTCGGTGCGCGCCCGGGATCCGAACCAGCGAACCCCGGGCCGCCGCAGCGGAGCGCGTGCACTTAACCGCTTGCGCCACCGGGCCGGCCCCGAAATCTTATTTTTTATGTGAAATCTCCCAATTTGCAAATGTTGACAATTGTCCTGAACCTGTAGTTGCCTATCTAACGGTGATTTCCATTTCTTTCATAATAAATAGCTGAGTGCCAAGTGTAGCTCAGTGACCACCCCTCCACCACGTGACTCAGGTAAATCCTCATTGGTTCAAGTCAATCATAGTGGTCTTATTCCCTTGGCCAGCCATGAATTTAGAGGTGGGCATGGAACCCAGTTCTGACCAATAAGATGTGAGGGGAAGTCTCCTGGAGGGTTTTAGGAAAGGTTTCTTGGCTCTAAAAATGAGACATACTGGGGAGAAACCTCCCCATTCTATTTCCGGACGTTGGTTCCTATCAGGGTAAGATGCCTGGCGCTGCTACAGTAATTTTCCAACCAAGAAGCAGCCATCGGCAGACCAGAAAGATGGGAGGAATCTGGGGTCTCAACATTGTTGGGTTGGACATAGGCTTTTTGCCTCCAGACTTTCTGTTATGTGAGATAATCCATCCCCTCATTGTTGAATCATTCTGAGTTGTATTTTAAAAGTGGCAGCTTAGAAGATCATAAACAATACAGAGAAAAAAAAAAAGCCCTTGGAGCAAATAAAAGAAGTCTGCAGCTAAATCTGACACAGAAGCCAGCGATTTACTACCCTAGGTGTTTCCCTAGTCACTTGTGTTACCATCATTTCTTAGGGAAGTTCTCCCTGCATTATTCAAACCAACTCAGTGCCTCCACCCTCCTCTTTTCAGTGTTTTAGGCCTCAGAGAAGGCCCAAGCATCACCGAGTCCCACGTCAAGCATCAGACTATAGCAATTTCCTCAAAGATTTCCTTGGTAACTCTGCTAACAAACTCAATTATGTCTGCATCTCTGGTTGCCTACTTCCTATTGGAAATGGTTCTTGCTACTGCCAGCTCTGCAACTATTGCATTCAGCAGCCATCCTCCTTATCCCTATAATATTCTTTGATATGAAATGTGCTTTGCCTGATACTAACATAGCCACTCCAGCTTTCTTTGATTTGTGTTAGCATGGTATATCTTTTTCTATGCTTTTATTTTTTTAACTTATTTGTATGCTTATATTTAAAGTAGGTTCCTTTTAGGCAGCGTATATCTGGGTCTTGCTTTTTTATCTAATCTAACAATCTCTGCCTTTTATTTGCACTAGCCACTTTCTAGTCAATTGCTTTAAAAAGAAAAAAATAGAAGCCGTTCTTCTTTCTGCACCTAGAAGATGTTTTTTCCTAACACAACATTTAAAAAGTAGTTGTCTGTCATTCCTGACATAAATTTACATGATGATAGCAGGGGATGTGGAAAGGCGGCAGCGCCCGGCAAGGATGCCTGGGGTACGGGATGCAGCAAGTTAGAGACTGCGAGAACTGTGAGTAGACTTTTGCAGTAGTTTATACAGAGGACCTAACTTCAGGGTCCTCTGAAGAAGGTCCTTTCTACTGAAAGAACCAACAGAAGTTGGCAACAGCTTGGTTATAGTCACCACGATTTCTCTTTCCCGGTCTGGTCTCTGGGTAAGTCCTGGTTACCCTCTTTACTGAAATTATGCAAAGGATAAAAAAATTTCAGAGTGTCTGAGCTGGTAAGAACTTGGAGCATTTAGTTCAATCTTTCCTTTTATAGTTGAGGAAAAGGAAGTCAGAAAAGTGAATTAATATGTCCCAGGTCATGCCCCTGGCTAGTGGTGGAGTTTAGAATAAAACCAACTCCTTTCCGGATTTCCAGAAAGACTGGAGAACCTTATTGGTTTAATGTTAACCTTTGTATTCTACTTAAAGCAAAAAAGATATATTTAATTTCTACTCTTCATCCTTGTTTTGATTTGTAGCCCCACTCAGTCTGAGAAAAGCAACAACAAAACAAACAAGGAAAATCTTATGAGAACAGAATGAAACACAGATAGCAAAACAGACAGATTCACAGAGCAACTGGGACACACAGACAAGATAACCCAGTGAGAGAAAATGAGACTGAAGAGACAAGATTTTCCAAGGGGGTGCCTGGAGTGTGGGGTTATTAGCCCCATCGTGTGGCCTTTTTGGAGATTGCCTCTAAGGTTAATTTTTGAACCATTAACTATGACTAAGGACCTGACGACTTGTTTGGTGAGTAGATCTAGAACAGTGGGTCTCAAACTTTGGTGTGCCTGAGAATTGCCTGAAAAGGGGGTGAAAATGCAGATTCCTGGGCCTTTCTCCCAGAGAGGCGAGTAGATCAAAGTGGGCCCAGGAACTGTGCTTTTAGACAGCTCCCCAGATGACTGCAGGAGGACCATGAACCACGTATAAGAAACACTGCAGAAGGCAGTAAGAATTAGTGGTATTCATCCCCTTGGCATTTGTCAGGAAAGGACTATTCTGAGGAAAAGTCTGGAAGGAAACTGTCAAGAACTATAAAGGGTCTGAGATTGTAGCCTACTTGCAAACTAACAAGTTAGCCTGCCACAGTTTCATGAATGCTGGTAGATGAGACTCCTGGGTTAGAGACAAAGGATGGTTTATTACTAACAGTGATAACAGCAGTCAGAGAATCATTACTTGGGGCCAGTTTTCTGAGCCCCAATTCTCACAAGCCTAAGTGATGAGGGCCACAGTGGGTTGCATTATAAGAGAGTAACTCAGAGCTTAAGGAACCTGAATCTTTTATAATGGAGACCAAATCTGCCAGATCTTTGCCTGGAGGAAGACATTATTTCTGCCTTTCAAGGCTATTCGCCATAGAAACAGCCTTGAAGAGATATTCCAAAAAGGCAGGCAGTGCCTCTGCTCGCATATAGGAACATGAGACACAAGAATTGTCTTCCAACAGAGACCAGGAGTGGAAGTGTGTCAAGGGAAAGGAATCCTACATCTGAAGGCTGTAAAGTGCTCAAACTGAAGCAGGAACGGGGAGTTGGGGAGACTCAGGCCTGCTATATCAGGCAGGAATCCAGCTTGGATTCTAGTCCCCATAGCTAACTTTGCACAAGTCCTTAATCTCTCTCTTTTAATGAGGACCTGTTTCATATCATAAGCACTTTCCATATTTATTTCACTTTATTCCTCACATCTCATGGAGACAGATATTATCGCAATTTCACTCAAGAGGAAATATATTTTGAAAGATTGTGACTTGCCTACTTAACCACGGGACAAGAATCGGTCTTCTCAGAGGTCTTCCCACCATGCCCTTCCCTCACCCCTTTCCTCCTTACCCCAGGGAGCAGGACTAAGACTGGACAAAATAAGTAAACAATTAATGCAAGACTGGGGGCAGATCTTTGGAGAGGCACTATAAATCCTAAGTGGTGAGAGCACTGTAAGACCCGCCTCTACTTCGGAACCAGGAAGGGGAGAGCTCTCTCTTTTCCTACCTCGCGGGCCTGAGATTTCCGGGGATCAGTTAAGGAGAGGGCTTCTAGACTTCCCTTCCCATATCAAATCGGAAATAGGTTTCCAGTGACACGCAAGCCCTACGCAGAGCTGGGTAGTTCCTTCCTCGCTAAACTGGGCCACCCTGCCGGGTACTGGCGGGGACCGCAGAGCACGTGGACCGGCCCCCGGTCTTCCGGGGTTTCCCGCGCCGACCGGAACTGGAGCGGAGCCTCACGAGCGCCTCCCGCGCGATTGGCCGGCGCCGCTGTCGCTCAGCGTTCCGAGGGGGAAGGGGCTGGGCGCCGCTCCCCACAAGGCGGGTAGGAGGGGCCGGGGCGAAAGTTGGGGGCACGGGAGCCGGCGGCCGGGGCCATGGAGCCAGGACCGGCGGTGTCCCCCGGGCCTTACCGCTCCTTCAAGGAGGAGCTGCTCTGTGCCGTCTGCTACGACCCCTTCCGCGACGCCGTGACTCTGCGCTGTGGCCACAACTTCTGCCGCAGCTGCGTGACCCGCTGCTGGGAGGTGCAGGTGGCGCCCACCTGCCCGGTGTGCAAGGACCGCGCAGCCCCCGCCGACCTGCGCACCAACCACACCCTCAACAACCTGGTGGAGAAGCTGCTGCGCGAGGAGGCCGAGGGCGCGCGCTGGACCGGCCACCGCTCCCCGCGCCTCTGCCGCCTGCACCGCGGCCCGTTCAACCTCTTCTGCCTCGACGACAAGGAGCTGCTGTGCTGCTCGTGCCAGGCCGACCCCCGGCACCAGGGCCACCGCGTCCAGCCAGTGAAGGACACTGCTCACGACTTTCGGGTAAGAGCGGCAGTGTGCGGGAGTGGCTGGGCGCGCAAGTGGTGGCCGAGGCAGGACTGGAACCCAGCACCCCTGACCCCGCCGCTCCCGCCTGCCAGAGCTGTGTGCGCCCAGCCCTGCCCCTCTTCCTGCTGCCAGCTTGCTGGTGCCTTCTCAGGACCCTACCTCTCTGACCCTGGTAACCTACTGAGGCTGCCTTCCTCAGGGCCGGCCCAGGGGGCCTGAGATGGGGGAAGGGTGTAAACAGGAAGTGTGAGAACTGGGGTTACATGGTGTGCTCGAGCCAGCCCCGCCCACTTCTGACGGCTGAGGCCATACATCCTTTATACCAATGTGGTGTGGCCTATGAGAAGCCCAGGTGTGGGTAACGCTCAGGTATCCTGGAGCTTGCCATACTCAGGTTAGAGGTGCGGGAGCCCAAGACCTGGCCAGGGACATGGAGCCTTAAGATCTCCCCAAGTCGGTAACCTAACTTCCCAAGGTGCTGTCATCTATTGTATAGCTGTGGGGAAGCCTCTGGCCCTAGCCAGCTGGTTTATTCTGGATCATTCTCTCAGCATCCTAATGCCTAGAGTTCCAGTAAAGTAGGGGGCAACTTCTAGGGCAGAACTAACATGGAGAATTCTTTGGTTTAGGAAGGAAAAATGATCAGAAAGCAAGGATTAGCCAACTCAGGAGTTTTCAGAATTTTTGACCTTAGCCCTAATAAGAAATACTTTTTTCTTTTGTGACCCAGAACACCCATATGTATGTATCAGTGAAAATGTCTGTTGTACTCTGGCATTTTCTGTTGTTTTATTTTTATTTATTGTTTTATTTTAAAAGGTGCACAGGGAGTGAAACACTAACTTCTTTCCTCACTTACTGATACATGGGTCAGACCCACAGTTTGGAGAATACTGGTTAGCTGGTAGGAAGCTGAGTGTTTTGAAAAGGAGGCGCTACGAGAACCCCCAATGCCTAGTCTCCATACCCTGTTTTAGTTAGTTTGTTTTTAATCCTTTCTTAAAAAATATCAGAAGTTGATTACAGTTCCATATACATTTTGACAAAGTTCAAGTGAAGAGGAATGTCATCAGTATGCATGTTTGAACACTACAGTAGCTTGCCAGAGGGATAACCCTGTAACTTCTGTCACCTTATTTAACAGTGGTCCACAACAATGCTCTTTCCCATTTCCACTGGCAGAAGTGCCAGGTCCTGTTTGGGACAGCTAAAGTAAGTGCTGGGCATTGTGGGAACTGTAGGGAGGCACCATGGATCAAGTCAGGACTAATCACCTTGGGGCTGGCAGAGGTGCAGATCAGGAAGATGGGCAGGGGTCAAGGCCAAGAGCACTAAGGCAGAACCACCAGGTCCAGGCTTAAGCCAGGATTCCAGATCAGTGAGCCAAGTGCCAGAAAGCGCATATGGCCTAATGACAATTTTCTGTTTATTCAGCAGATGCCTTGTACTACTAGACCCTGGGAATACTGCAGAATACAGATAAACAATATTTCATACCTTCAAGAGCTTCAAGCAGAGACCTGAGGGATGAGGAGGTGTTAGCCAGGTGAAGAGGGTGAGGGAGGGTATTTCAGGCAGAGTCAGCAGCATATGTAAGGGTCCAGAAGCGGGGAGGCCTGACTTTCCAGGCACCGAGAGTTTCAGAGTAGTTAGAATGAGGGTGGAGATGCAGAAGGAGCCAAGAGGCCTCAAGTCCTGGTCTTTATCCTAGAGACTGTAGGGAGCAATTGGAGGGTTTTAAGCAGAGGAATGATGCTGTCAGATCGATGGGCACTCAGAGTGATGTCTGCTGGGGTAGGGAGTCTAATCCTGAAAGATGTGAGGAGAATGCAGACCGAGAGTGCTCAGCCTGGTGCAGGGTGGAACTCATTCGTGTGTTAGACAACTAAGTACCAAGGGCCCGTTGTGTTCCAGGACCTGTTCTGGGTGCTGAGGTCAGTAAGACAGCCCTCGCCCCACGGAGCTCACATTGTAGTGGGGGAAGTCAGACAGCAAATACACAAGTTGTAGTTCTGGATGATTGGAGTAGGTGGTGGTTGTGGGGGGAGCAGTATGGGAAGGCTGAGGAGGTGGGAAGGGGCTGAGGGGGTTTCCACTGTGTGCTCTCTGGAGCCCTGAAAGCTTTTAAATAGGGATTTTGTGATGAGATGTGTGCTTCAGCAAGATCGCTTTGGCTACCGTGTGAGCAATTCGGCGAATAAAATAATCATACCAGCCAACACTTTGACCACTTACTATGTGCCAGGTGCTCTTAAATGTTTCAATGGCAACAAATTTAATCCTCATAAAAACCCTATTAGGCTGTGTATTAGGTTCCTACTGCTGTTGTAATAAATTGCCACAAATGTGTGGTAGTCCCCCTTGTCCATGGGGGCTACGTCCCCAGACCCCCAGTGGATGCCTGAAACCTCGGATAGTACCGAACCCTATACATACTATGTTTTTTCCCATACATACATACCTATGGTAAAGTTTAATTTATAAATTAGGCACAGTAAGAGGTTAACAGCAATAACTAATAATAAAATAGAACAATGATAACAATATACTGTAATAAAAGTTACCATAGATCTTAGCAACCTCAGTATACCATGTTTTTCTTTCCTTTTAAGTCGAGAACTTTCACCTTTTCACTTCAAGGAAGCACTTTACTGCTTCTCTTTGGCATATTTGAGTTGCCAGCATCACTACTGTTGCGCTTTGGGGCAGTTATCAGGTAAAGTAAGGCTTACTGGAACACAGCACTGCGGTACCCTCACAGGCAGTCTGATAGCTGAGATAGCTACTGAGTGACTAACTGGCTGATAGCGTATACACGGTGGATATGCTGCACAAAGGGATGATTCCCATCCCAAGGCATGATTCACCTCCTGGACAGGAAGGAGCGGGACAGCGGGAGATTTCATCACACTACTCAGAACGGCGTGCAGTTTAAAACTGGTGAATTGTTTATTTCTTAAATTTTCCCTTTAATATTTTTGGACCACTTTTTTGACTATGGGTAACTGAAACCACGGAAAGCAAAACCATGGATAAGGGGAGACTACTAAAGTGGCTTAACACAGCACAGATTTATTATCTTACAGTTATGGAGGTCAGAAGTCCTAAAATCAAGATGTTGGCAGGGCCACATGCCTTTTGGAGGCTAGGAGAGAATTTATTTCCCTGCCGTGTCCAGCTTTTAGAGGCCCCTTCCTCCATCTTTAAAGCACGTCATTCCAACTTCTGCTTCTATTGTCCCATTGCCTTCTCTGACTACTACTATCTCCCTCTTACAAGGACCCACCCAGACAATCCAGGATAATCGCCTCATCTTAAAATCCATAATTTAATCACATTTACAAAGTCCTGTTTGCCATATAAGGTAGTACATTCACAGGTTCTAGGGATTAGGACGTGGGCGTCTTTGGGGGGCCATTATTCAGCTTGCTGCAGGGAGGTACTACTCTCCCCACTTTACAGACAGTGACACTGAGTCTCAGAGAGGTTAAGTAACTCTTCCAAAGTACACAGCAGGTACTGTAGAGTTCACCTGGGGCCTTGTTCAGCCCCTAGTCTGGTCATGGACTTTGAGAGCAATTTCTCTGGTCCCAGGGTAAAACTTTCCCTGCTGGTCCTCTGTTCCGGGAGCTGAGAGGCAGCTGTGTGTGTGTGTGGGTACTTAGAGGCTGAGCAGATAAGGACCACTGTCAGTGGGCTGACAGTAGGTGCTGACTGAGTGCCCACTGTGTGCCAGGAGAGGAGAGGGCAGTCCTAGCCCCTGCCTTCTTGGAGTCAGATAGGCATGGTTAAGTAACAATCACGTGAATAATTACATAGTTTTAGACTGGCGTTCCTGTGAGGGACAGGACAGGATGTGGCGGCCCGTTGTAACAAGGAGGCCTGCTCTCGTCTGATGGTGTATGGGGAGGAGTCTCTGAAGAAGTGATTTTGCAGACACTTGAAGGCTCAGAAGGCGTAAGCTAAGTGAGGGGCAGCAAGCAGTGATGGTGGGCTGGGGGGCAGGGCATGCAGCAACCAGAGATGTCCTGGATGAGGAATGAAGGTGTCCAGGACAGATCCTGTAGGACACTGTAGGGCATGTTAAGATTTGGGATTTTATCCTAAGTGCAGTGGGGCAGGAAGGGAAGGACCAATAAGATTTCAGAACATGCTATTTGTTTAAACTAGAGCTATAAAGTGTGTGGTGGAGCTTCAGGGGACCTAAGGAAATCCTCTAGTTTAGTGTTTCTCAAACTTGAACAGTGTAAACGTCTGTCTTAGAGGGAAAAAAAATTCCAACAGTGTGACTTAAATTACTGTATCAGGTTCCTTATATACAAACACAAAACTAGTGTGCATATCTTTTGCTTATACCATATGTAGGCAATGAAACCAAAAGAAGTTTACAGATTAAGTACAAACAAAATTAAAATCAATACAATTCTAGTTAAAATATTAATACAAAGTTTTATTTTGCTAAAACTAAAACCCTGCCTCTGGCTGGCTATGAGGCTTCTCTGGCAATACTTGGGTACCCCTCTACCCTGTCCAAGTGGTTACTCGATTTGCCAGCCAAAATTTCCGTTTGAAGAACTGTGAAACTTCCCTCTAATGTAATTGGCCTTCCTTGTGGGTCTAGAACATGCCTCACCTATGAAGTGTATTTCTGTTCTTTCCTTATTGGCCAAGGCAATGAAAGTAGTGTAGCCTGGTGTCGAGGAAGTTGTTAACAAAATACAAATGCTGGTGCTGAGTGGCAGGAACCGAAAGCATGTGTCAGCACTGTTTATAAGGTGACTCACAATAGGCTTCTCTTAGTATTTTTTTAGGTTATCATTCAATGAAAACACTAAATTAAAACACTCATGGAAAACTTGCAAATCCTCCAAATACATAGACCCAGAGCCATGGGGGTCCGTGAGACGATTACCTTTTACTAATGAGGAAGTGAAAACTTGGAGAGAGAACAGCAACTCATGCCAGTTACAGGGAAGGAAAGTGGTACACCAAGGATTAGAACTCAGGTTTCCTGCCCCCAGGCCAGCGTTCACGCTAGTTTGCATCTTCAGAGCAGACCTGCCCTGAACCCCCACCAAGTCCCAGGCCTCTGAACTGCCCTGTCCAGACCCCTTTCCTATCCATCCCACAGGGCTGGCATGACAGCCATTCCCTGCCCTCCAGCCTCTTCCTGCCCCAGCCCAGCCCCTTCCAACTTAGAATTAGGGGGGTTGGGGTTACCGTCTTAGAATCAGTCTGGTCAAGTCTAACCTAGGAGTATTCCAGGTACCTCTTAAGTCTTCCCCCTTCCATTCTTTCCTGCTTTTTCCCAACTACTCACCCCCATCCAGATCCCCCCTTATGGGCCAGGCCCTTCCAGATCCAGGTTGCACTGGAGGACAGCTTTTGCCTGCTTGGCTAGGCGTTTGCCTAGGGGCATGATAAGGTCTTATGAACACTGCTCACTGGGGCTCCTGAGTTACGGGGCCCCAGCACTAGGCCATGATAGACACCTGCGTCTTAAGGAAGGCTGAACACCAAGGGGAAAGGAAGAACGGGCAGACTGGGTTGAGATGGATAAGAAAGGGATCTGGATGAGATCAGGGTGTCTCGGATGCATTTATGCTATCCATGTAGGAAAGCTGGAGGGGGTTAAAGGGTAGGTGAAATGGGTGAAGGGGGCCAAAAGGTATAGACTCCCAGTTATAAAATAAATAAATCCTGGAGATGTAATAGTTAATAATAGTGTATTGCATATTTGAAAGTTGCTAGGAGAGTAGATCTTAAAAGTTCTGATCACAAGAAAAAGAAGTTTGTAACTATGTGTGATGATGGGTGTTAACTAGACTTGTGATCATTTAGTAATATATGCAAATATCGAATCATTATGTTGTATACCTGAAACTAATATAATGTATATCAGTTATATCTCAATTAAAAAAAAAGAAAGCTGGGAAATAACCTGAGGAGAGTTAAGTTACCTGGCACTAAGCGGTACTTGATAGTGATAAGAGCTCACACTTGCCCGGTGCAGTCTTGTAAGCACTAGACGTGGATTGACTTGTTGGATCCTCACAGCCATCCTATAAGCTAGGCAGTATTCTCGTCCCTGAGGTGCAGAGAAGTTAAGGCACTTGCTCAAGATCACCTGCTACTAAGTGGAGGAGTTGGGATTTGACCCTGGGTGGCCAGGTGCCAGAGCTCAGAGCTGCAACATCAATCTGCCTGAAATCAAATGTTTGAAATATATAGGAAAAAAGACATGAACTAGAGACAGATGCTGGGAAATCCTGGTGATCCGCCAGGTAAACATGGACAGAGAAAACTGCATTTTTCATTTTTTATTTATTTATTTTTTTGGTGAGGAAGATTGGCCGTGAGCTAACATCTGTGGGCTGCCCCTGCAGCGTGGCTTGATGAGTGGTGCGTTGGTCTGCGCCCGGGATCTGAACCTGTGAACCCTGGGCTGCCGAAGCGGAGTGTGCTAACTTTACCACTACGCCACTGGGCCATCCCACGTTTCATTTTTATGGTGAAATTTGAGATGCCGTAGAAACTTTCATGCCTTCATCTTTAAGGTGAAGAGCCTGACAGCCAGAGAGAGAAAGGGCTTTTGCCAAAGGTCTCACCAGTGGTTAGTGACAAAGACAAGGCTGCAAATCAGGTCTCCTAACTTTCAGTCCTGGAGGCGATGTGGCGTAGTGGAAAGGACGTGGGAACATGGGCGTTCAGTGCACTCATTGACTGGGCAAGTAGTTAATTGAGCATCTGCTTTGTGCTGGGACCTGGGGGTATGCTGTCGACCCTTGTGGAACAACCATCCATTCCTTCTGCAAAGATTTACTGAACACCACTGTGCTAGGTGAGAGGACCTGGGCATTAGGACCTGCCCCCAGGAAGCCTGCAACCTTTCCAGGAAAGTGAGGCGATTATCCAGGGTAAGTGGGATGACAGAGGTGTACTGGGGAGCTGTGAGAGCCCACAGAGATGCACCTGAACTCTACTGGGGAGATCAAGGTGGCTTCCGGGAGGAAATGAAGGGGGCCTGAGCTGAGTTTTCACGGCCACATGGGGATAGTTGGGTGAAGCAGCTGGGGATTGGTTAGAAGCAACAGACTGTATAAGGCCTCAGAGGACAGAAAACCAGGCTCGGGCCAGACAGCCCTGGCTTTAGACATGGCTCTAGCACTTTGATAAGCACTTGCAGGAGGCATGTGATGATCTTGGGAAATAATATTTATTCTTTGTTTTACCCTCACCCTTCCCACTTTCTGTTATACCTGTGATAACGAATATTTTGGGTAAAACAATTTTGTAAAATCCTTAGGGTATTAAATATGCTATTGAAATTTGCTGCTTATGGAATCAAATTGTAGTTTTTTAAAAAACTATGTAGACTAATCAAATTCGGAATCTTTTAGTGTAAATAAAAACTTCCTATTTTGTGTGTGTTTATAATTAAGTCATCTTGAATGTTATAATTGGAAGACAAAATCAGAGCCCGTTGCTCTCCGGGGCTTGGAGACTGGGTGATGTTCCAGGTGTGTCGGGGTCACTCAGCTTCCCCGTGGCGGTGATGACCGGATTGGCCCTGACCAGCCTCCACCCCCAAGCCCCCACCAGTGAGCCGGCAGTCTGCTGGTCAGGCACTCCTTGTCCTGTAGGCAGCTCCCTGAATGGTGGTCCCCTGTGACACAGATGGGTTTAGGGTAAAATCAGAATATCAAAGGCAAACGTGGAAAGTATATTGTTTAGATTCGTTTGAATTCACACTTTTACATGTAGTATTTTCTAGGTCAACCATTAAATGCATAGAAGGGAAAAAACTGGAATAAAAAATGGTAAATCTAAAAAAAGGCAAGAGAAGGAAGAAAAAGAAATACTGAACAAGGACAACAAATAGTACAGAACAAGAGTGTAAATTTAAATGCAAATATATCAGTAATTATGTTAAATACTCCAGTTAAATGACAAAAGGTAGACTAGATAAGAAAAAATCCAATTTTGTGCCACTTAGATTACTTCAGTAGATCAAAAAAATACATTTGATAAAATTCAATATCCTTTTGTGATTAAAAAAATTAGCAAACTAGGAATGAAAGGAATTTCATTAATCTGATTAAAGGTGTCTACCAAAAAACTTTTAGCAAATACCATATTTAATGGTGAAATGTTGAAAATTTTCTTATTGAGATCACAAAAAAGACAGGAATGCCCGTTATGACCAATTCAATCCAGTTTTGTGCTGGAGTTCCTAGCCAATAAAGTAAGTCAGGAATCATAAAAGGTATAAGGTTTGGAAAGAGGGAAACAACAGTAGCATTATATGCAGATAATATGATCACGTATGTCTGCATGGAAATTTCTGTTGCATAGAAAATAAAAAGATGCTACAGATAAATTATGAATATAAATGAGTTTAGACAGAATGGTGGTTGCAAAATCAAGATTAAAAATCAATTGTAGGGGCCAGCCTGGTGGCGTAGCAGTTAAGTGCACGTGCTCCACTGCTGGTGGCCCGGGTTCGGATCCCGGGCGCGCACTGATGTACCGCTTGTCAAGCCAGGCTGTGGCGGCATCCCATATAAAGTGGAGGAAGATGGACACAGATGTTAGCCCAGGGCCAGTCTTCCTCAGCTAAAAAGAGGAGGATTGGCATGGATGTTAGCTCAGGGCTGATCTTCCTCACAAAAAATTAAAAAAAAAAAATCAATTATATTTCTGTATGTCAGTAGCAAATAGAAAAAAATAAAAACTGTTTACAGTAGTATAAAAAATTGGGTATCTAGGAATAAATGTAACAAAAAGTGTGTAGAACTCTGGCAGGGAAAATTACAAAACTTCATTGAGAGACATCAGAGAAGACAAAGTAGCAAGATGTACCATGTTCATAGATTAGAAGAGTCAGTATTTAAAAATGTCACTTATCCCCAAATTGATCTGTAGAGTCAATACTACAATCAAAATCCCAACCTGATTATTTTTGTGGAATTTGACAAGCTAATTCTAAAATTTGCATGAAAACTGAAAGGGCCAAGAATTGCCAAAACATTTTAGGAGATATCTAGTAGACATCAGTTTATTTTATAGCTATAGAAATTAAGACTCTGTGGTATTGTCCAGGATGGGCCAGAAAAGCAGACCAGAGAACCTAGAAACAGATCTGTATTTGAGGTATGATAGAAGTGGCCCTTCAGATCAGTGGGGAATGATAGTATTCTTAAATAATAGTTCTGAGACAGCAAGCTACCTGGTCACACCATTCACAAAATAAACTCCAGGTATCCACATTAGACCTAGATGTGAAAGGAAAGCCATAAAGCTTTAAAAAAGTAATATAGGAGATTATTTTTGTAACCTCAGGTAGGGAGGTATTTCTTTTTTTGTGTGTGTGAGGAAGATTGGTCCTATGCTAACTTCCGTTGCCAAACCTCCACTTTTTGCTTGAGGAAGAGTGGCCCTGAGCTAACATCTGTGCCAGTCTTCCTCTACTTTGTATATGGGATGCTGCCACAGCATGGCTTGATAAGTAGTGAGTAGGTCCGCGCCCAGGATCCGAACCTGCGAACCCTGGACCGCAGAAGTGGAGCACGTGAACTTAACCACTCTGCCACCAGGCCGGCCCCAGGGAGGTATTTCTTAAACAAAACCAACGAGCACTAATTCTAAAGGCAAAGACTGATAAATTTGACCATACTTAAATTAAGTATAAGCGATACAATGGAAGATACTTGTTATACATCTAATCCATAAAAGACATACATTGTGCTTGTATAATAAATTCCTACAAACCAGTAGCAAAATTGCAGGCAACTTAATAGGAAAATGGTGAAAAGACTTTAACAGATAATTAAAAATAAAGATCCAAATGGTTAATGGTACAACTGCTTTGGACCATGGTTTGGCATCATCTGCTAAAGTTGAAGAAACGTGGACCTGTGGCCCAGCAGTTCTACCCCCAGGAATATTTTGTAGAGAAACGAGTGTACATGTGCACCAGGAGACCTAGACAAGCATGTTCATACTATTTGTGTTACTCGAAGATTGTACGTGACCTGACTGTTTGTTAACAGAATGGAGAAATGATTGTGATATATTCATACAATGGAATACAGTGCAACAGTGAATGAGTAAACTTACAAACAATAACGTGTTTAATCCTACAACCCTTATGTTAAGTAAAGGAAGCAAGACACAAAAGAGTACATATAGTATGATTTCATTAAATAAAGTTCAAAACCAGGCAAAGCTAAAGATATAATTTAGGTTATGGATGCATAATAGGTGATATAAATATAAAGAAAAACAAAGAAATACTATAAAAATTAGGACAGTTGTTTCCTCTGACAGGAAGAAGGGGATAAGATTGAGAAGGGACACATCCTGGGTAGTGGTTACAGGGGTGTTCAATTTCTACTTATTTACGAGGTTGCACATTTGTCTTTTATGCCAAAGAAAATAAATTGCCAACAACAAAGGAGATTGAAAGGTAAAAAGTAACTCATTAAACCTGAGAGAAATTAAAAGGAAGGAATTTCCTTTCAATGAGGAAGGAAAGCTCTTGGTAAGTGACAAGAAAAGGCTAAAACTTCTCAAGTTTTCCTTTTACAGGCTTTTAAAAATTTGAGGTATAATTTATATACAATAAGATGCATAGGTCTTATTTTTTTTGTGTGTGTGAGGAAGATCAGCCCTGAGCTAACATCCATGCTAATCCTCCTCTTTTTGCTGAGGAAGACCGGCGCTGAGCTAAGATCTATTGCCAATCCTCCTCCTTTTTCTCCCCGAAGCCCCAGTAGATAGTTGTATGTCATAGTTGCACATCCTTCTAGTTGCTGTATGTGGGACGCGGCCTCAGCACGGTGGGACAAGCGGTGCGTCAGTGCGAGCCCGGGATCCGAACCCAGGCCGCCAGTAGCGGAGTACGCGTACTTAACTGATAAGCCACGGGGCCGGCCCCGATGCATAGGTCTTAAATGTTCGGTTGGATGAGTTCTAACTATTACACATCCCCTGTCCTGCCACCCTGAACAAACCGTACAACATTTCCATCACCGAGGAGAGCTCGCTCCCTCTTCCCAGTCAGTCACCAAGAGGCAACCACGTTCTGATTTCTCTCGCCTTCGACTGGTGCTGCCTGTTCTTGAATGTCACATAAATGGAATGATACTGTGTGTACCCTTTTGTGTCTGGCTTTGTTCCTCCCAAATAGTACATATATTTTTTGATTCACCCATGTTATATGTATCAGTGGTTTGTTCCTTTTTTTTGTTGCTAGGTAACTTCCCATTGTGTCAATATACCGTAATTTATTCATCCATCTCTTGTTGATGGCCATTTGGGTTGTTTCCAGTTTTTGAATATCCATTATTGTTTTAAATGTATTGTTTAGTTTGACATTTATGGGAGGAAAATTTCATTAACATGCTAGATTATTTAAGGTATTGGGCCAAGTGTTGACAGAATTATAAGCTTTTATTCTCCAGAACTAAAGAAAACTGACAACGTTTGATAACAACAAATTTGGAAATAAGATGACACATTGAGAAACACAAAAGACAGCTGGACAAGCATGGTGGTAGCTCTCTTAATGAAAAGGGGTGTACAGTCTTGTGGCTAAGAACATGGCCTTTAGTGTTGGACGGTCCTGAGTACACATCCTGGTTCTGCTACTGTCTAACTGTATAATTTTGGCAAGTTACTTAACTCCTCTGGGCCTTATTTTCTCCTCTCTATAATAGGAATATAGTGCCTACCCCACAGGAATGTAAGAATTAAATAGAATGATGTTTGTAAAGTGCTTAATTTAGTGCCTGTGCATAGTACATGCTCCATAATAACAGCTTGCTAGTAATAATATAATCATTGGTTGATCTCACCAGCTAACATCTCAGAGAAGGGCCATTTTAGGGTTGGTCTTTGCTGAATTAAACTGGAACTCTCCAAGTGCTTGAAGAGTTGGGAAGGACAAGGGACTGTCCCCCCTCCCATCTTCGTTGTCCTGTAACTCCCAGCCATTGGAGTTGAGGAAGAGGGTCGGCCGTGTTGTTTGGAGCCAGCACACTCCTGGGTAAGGTGTGGGGGCAGGTGCTTCGCTCCTATTGCTCACACTTCTCTGGAAAACCACAGAATTGTCCTTTTGGACTCCACTGCATGACTTTGTAACAAAACATGTCATCCCACAAAATAAAACATTAGCATGATATTTCAGTGGTCTTGTGGGATGCTCATACTGTTATTCTGTTGTTGAGGAGACACACCTTAGAGATGATGTACTACAGAAAACGATGTTTAAAAAATCTGTTAAATATTCTCAGGAAGAACATAAAAATGACCAGAATGAGTAGAAAATAAAACAAAACCTGCAGAAAATGAAATCAGTCATTGTTTTATTCTCTGTAGTCTAGCAATTAAAAGGATGGGCTGTGGAGCAGGACAGACAGGCTAGTTATCTATTGCTGCATAACAAATTATTCCAAAACATAGTAGCTTAAAATAAAAACTGTCTGTTATCTCCTGGTTTCTCTGGGCCAGGAATCTGGGCATGACCTAGCTGGGTGCCTCTGCCTCAGGGTCTCTCGTGATGCTGCGACGGAGGTGTTGGCTGGGGCTGCAGTTCGCTTGAAGCTCAAGCAGGCCGGGATCCCCATTCAGGCTCACTCGTGTGGCTGCTGGCAGGACTCAGGTCCTCACTGGCTCTGGGTTGGAGGCCACCCTCAGTTCCTAGCCCTGTGGGCCACTCCATAGGCTAGAGCACAGCATGGCAGCTGACTTCCATCCAGGTGAGCAAGCGAGAGGCGAGAAAGGGCATGCACAGGGTTTTTGTCCCCTCAATTCAGACGTGACAGCCTATCACTTTTGCTGTATTCTGTTGGTTAGAAGCAAGTCACTAAGTCCAGCCCAGAGGGAGGGGATTCTACCAGGGCGTGGATACCAGGAGGTGGGGATCACCAAAGTCACCAAGGTCATTTTAGAGGCTGCCTCCAACAATCCGCCCTCTGGCCCCAGTGATGATTCATGTCTCTCCCACCTGCAGAATACACTCACCCCCTCCCCAGATCCCTAAACGTCTTATCCGTTACAGCAGCAGCTCCAACTCCAGAATCTCGTCTGAATCAAGTCCAGGTAGGGATGTGGCTTTTGAGCACAAATCTGTATTATCTATTGCTGCATAACAAATCACCCCCAAATTTGGCAGCTTGAAACAACAAACTTTCTTATCTCACAGGAGGGAGGAGTCTCTGGGGGCCAGCTTGGAGACCGCCTTCCACCACTGTCTAGGTTCACATCCGTGTTCTGCCACGTACTAGCTGTGTGCCCTCAGACTAGTCACTTCCCCTTTCTGTGCTGCAGTTTTTTTAGTCTGTAAAATGGGGCTAATAATATTACTCACCTAATAGGGATCATGTGGTGATTAAGTGACATCATTTGTAAAGTAATTAGCACAGTCCCTGGCAAATAGTAAATGCTCAATGAATGGTAGTCATTTATAATTAATGTTATTAGAATTATTTTGATTATTTTTATGAAGAATAAACTTGGAAAGCTTTCTCAGAATGTGGAGAGAGAAGAATAAAGATGGAGAGAAAGTGATAGGCTTTGGATACAAAATGTAGCAATTCAACCTAAAACTAGTAGTGGTTCTTCGAGGAGTCCAAGGAGGTCAGAGCAATGGTTAAAGTTTAAAAAGCAAAAACTACTAAACAAAAAGTATTTGAGCCTGCTGATTACAGTATTTCGTGTGATCCAAGCACTATTAGAATATTGGGATACGGTAGGGATGCAGGGAGACGTGTCATTTAGTTAAGGCCCAGTTGGGTTGGCCCCATAATCAGACCTGTTTGTGAGTGACTGCAAGCCAGTTCAGTTCAGAAAGTCTCGAAGGGAGCCTGTGAGCACGTTGTCTCTACAGTTACGCACATAGCTCAGGGATTCACGGCTGGCCTGGACCAGCTCTAGGCCTGAGCAAGACGCCATTCTATGCTATGCTATGAGCAACTCGAGAGGAAACAGGTCTCTTTACCTCCTCAGCCCTGTCTCCCCATCTGTACCAGAGATAAAACAAAGGGGCCGGGTTAGAGGAAATCTGAGGGCCCTTTATGCCGTAAATGTTGGATTCCAGGTGAGGGCTGTACTTTCTGCTGTGCTTTGCAGCGCGTGGCTGGACCAGTTCAGTAAATGTGGTTGACTTGTGCCCGTGTTGACGCGGAACTGCAGTTGTGAATTTGGTATGTTGTCCTCCCTGCCTGGCCTCCAGCCCTAACCTGCCTCCGTGCTTCCTTCTTGTTCCTCACGTAGGCCAAGTGCAGGAACATGGAGCACACGCTTAGGGAGAAAGCCAAGGCCTTCTGGGCCATGCGGCGCTCCTGCGAGGCCATCGCCAAACACAATCAGGTGAGTGAGTGCTTGGGCTGGGTGGGGAGACTGGGGTCACCCAGGGTAGTGCGGGGGAGAGGGCAGGGTGGGTTGTCCCTGGCCTGGCTGTTGATGCAGGGTCAGCCTTCCCCAGCCCTGATGGTCTATCACAGCCATGTCCTCAGTTGCTGATTGTGGCTGCACTGCCATGGCGTTTTTAAATACCTGGGGATGGCCACACCAGCAGCCACAGGAGTGGCTTAAAAAGCCACTTGTGCCGTCTGCACTGTGGATTCAGACTAACTTCAGCTCGTGCTGCACTTCACCATCTACCCAGGTACTCAAGCCAATGATGACCTGGGGCTCATTAGTTATTCCTCTTTCCCTCTTGCTCCCTGTGTCCACTCCATCAGCAAGCCTGTGCCCTCTGTCTCCAAAATAGATGATGTCCATCCAACACTCCATTTCCACTGCCACCATCCCCCTCCAGGTCACTGTCGTTTCTCACCTGGCCTCCTACCTGGGCCCCAGGCTTCTGCTCTTGTTCTGCAATCCACTCTCCATGGAGTGGACTGACCTTTTAGAAAAATACACCGATTGGGTCATTCCTCTGCTTAAAACTGTCCAGTGGCTTCCATCACACTCTCAATACAATCTAGACTCCTTGCCACGTCCTCCAAGGCACCCATCCCAGCCCTGCCTGCCCCTCGACTTCATCGCCTCCCATGCGTGGCTGCACTCTCTCTCCAGCCACACTGGCCTTCTGTCCTTACGTGAGCTAAGGCTTCTCCCCAGCTCCTGCCATGCTCAGCATCTTGTCGTTAAAATCTCAGCTCAAATGTCCCCCCGAGAACGTTCCCTGATCACCCTACCCAAAGGAGCCCTCCCCGTTTACTTGCTATCGTATCTCCCTGTTTTACTTTCTTCATCACACTTCACTACCTGTAATTAACTTTTTGTTTTCTATTTATTTTTTTATCTCCTTCCATTAGAATATAATGAAAGCAGGGCACGCTAGTGTCTAAAAGAATTCTTGGCACACAGTAGGTGACCAATAAATGTGTGTTAATTGAGTGAGTGAATTGGCCCTCCTCCATCCCCACTCTTGTTAGACGTTGGCACCCTCTCTTCACCTGAGTCTGGGGTGGGTTGGCAGCCTGGTTTCTGACTGGTTATCTGGCTCTGCTCCTTCGCTTCCTGGGCGAGTGCTTCTAATAATTACTGCTCAGGTGGACTCATCCCACCCTCAGCTAAGACACCCCTGGCTCAGTCTGCCTGGCATTCCCCTACAGAGCCGGCCAGGCCTCCAGTATCTGTGTGTCCATGGGAGAGGATTAGGCTTGGGAAAAAGCCTCATCAACATCTGGCCAAGGAGTTTACCCCCAGCCACAGAGCTGGTGGAACAGAGCAGAAGAAAGGATTGTGAAATGTTGGTGGTCAGGGCAGTAACCACATAGCAGACCTACTGTCAAATCCAAGCCGTGTTCTCCAGGCAAATCCCTCACCCCTCCAAGCTCTGTACAAAGAAAACAAGTCCCTCTTACTAGGATTTTTTTAAACGTTCAGATGAGATAATGCATGTGAAATGTCAACAGAGAGAAGTCATTCAACATTTCTCATGTCTGGGCCGGCCCCGTGGCTTAGCGGTTAAGTGTGCGCGCTCCGCTGCTGGCGGCCCGGGTTCGGATCCCGGGCGCTCACAGACGCACCGCTTCTCCGGCCATGCTGGGGCCGCGTCCCACATACAGCAACTAGAAGGCTGTGCAACTATGACATACAACTATCTACTGGGGCTTTGGGGGGAAAATAAATAAATAAATAAAATCTTAAAAAAAAAACATTTCTCATGTCTTAGAGACCAACAAACTGATGTGAGAGTTATTTTTCACTGTTTTCAAAGAATCATTTTGTCATAATATTGTCAGAGCCATAAACACACATTGAACTCTCAGTCCAAAAATGAGATCACTAGCCTGCCGTGGCGAGGGCTCACTTTTTGAGTTGTCCTGCAGTCGTCGTGGAATCCTGGGGCTTCGTCTCTGTGGTTTCACCTGATTTCCTTGGTGGCTAACGCCGTCACCTGGCTGGCCTTGTGTGGGACTGGAGTGGTGTTACTTGGGGAGTGTCCACGTGTCCAAGTGACGGCACCTGTCTGCCCATCGTAGGCATGTGGAACTCTTAACGTGGCCAGGTGTGACGATTCCAGATTCTAGCTGGAGTAATGCTTTTCCTCCAAGTCCACTCAGGCCAGGCTGATGAGTGGATGGAAGTTTCACTGCGAGGCTGCCATTGCCAGCAGTGCGGGGTCTGGAGCTGGCTTTGTACAACTGGTTTTTCCTGCCTGCTCTGTTTTTTCTCTTCCTGTGTGATGAGAATCATCCTGGACTTCACTCTCTCTCCCACTATACGTTATCAGTCCTTTTAGTCTGACATTTCAGCCGTGCCATTTGCTCTCATTTGCATTTTTTCTCATTTGCATTGGTAAGTTTGTACATCCTTTCACAAGTATAATAGCCATTTGCGTTTCTTCTGTATGTGCCAGTTCACATTCGTTTTTCTTAGAATATTTGTCTTGTCTCCTAGTGGATTCATAAGAGCGCTTTGTGTATTAAGAATAATAACAGTCTGTCATATGTTGCAAATAATTTCCTAGTTTGTCATTTGTTTTTCAATGAATCATTTTCACTTTTTTTGGTCATTTTCACTTTTTCATTGAATCATTTCATCATCATATCATCAAAGCCGTAAACATACACTGAACTTTCAACCCAGAGATGAGATTACTAGCCTGCCGTTGCTGCAGCTCACATTCTGAGTTGTTTTTCCAATAGTCGTCTTAGAATTGTATTGATGTATTTAACTTGATCAGTAGTCTCTTGCCATACAAAACTTCTTATTTTTATATGTATTCAGTTATCTCATTCTTTCTTTGAGGCTTCTCGGTTTCATATCATGGTAAGAAAGGTCTTTCTCCTTCCAAGATGAGAAATATTTCTCTGCATTTTTTTAATTACATTTATGGTTTTGTTTCAACTTTTAAAAAGCTTTTTGCAGTTATGATTAGGAGTATGCATATTATTAATAATTCAGTTTTAAAATAAATACTTCCTACTACTCTTTTGGTAAGCCTCTGGATCAGACAAATTTGAAGTCCTAAAATTGGAAGGCAAATAACTTTTAAAAGTCGTTGCCATTTGCGACAGTTCCTGTCTGTGATTCATGATTTCCGTTGCTGTTGTGCGACCTAAACAAGATACAGAATATTGTATGTTGAGGAAGTTGTGGGACTACAGTTGTCATCTAAGCAATGATTTTATTTTTTTTATTTTATCAGGATAACCTCATTATGATATTTGACATTTTAAATTTAAACTTATAAATTTGTGCTAATAAAATTGCATCTATAGTTTATCTGTTGGGGTTTTACATATGGATTCTTTCAAAAATAGAGTTCCATTGCTAAAAATCTGGTATTTTTAAAATTTTTAAAAATCTAAGTCATTGGGTCAGGTGATGGCTGAGGTTCCCTCTGTGTCTGACCTTCTGTGGCTCCCGCCCACCCTCTGCTGTAGGTGGAGGCTGCCTGGCTGGAAGGGCGAATCCGGCAGGAGTTTGATAAGCTTCGAGAGTTCTTGAGATTGGAGGAGCAGGCCATCCTGGATGCTGTGGCCGAGGAGGCGAGGCAGAAGCAGCTTCTGGCCGAGGAGAAGATGAAGCGGCTCACGGAAGACACAGAGGCTCTGGCCCATGAGATTGAGCGGCTGCAGATGGAGATGAAGGAAGATGATGTTTCTTTTCTCATGGTGAGCAACTCATCTGGATTCAGTGACAGGGACCAGATGTTCAGGAGCCAGTGGGCAGCCCGAGACCAGCAGCCCTGGCCATCCCAGTCTTCCTGTAGCTCCTGGATACTGGGCTGGAGGAGCTTACAGATTGGTGCTCTGCTGTGTCAAGAGGTGGAAAGATTTTAATCAGAACAGGGTTCCTTGAGGGGCTCTTCATTTCTCTCTGCCTCCCTCTTCTTTCCTTCTCCCTCTCCCTCCCTCTCCTGCACTTGCTCTTGCTCTCTGTTTTTTTATTTCTTCTTTCTTTACTCCTTCTTAATATAATGGAGTACTTTTTTAATATACTTTTTATTTTGGAATAATTTTAGATTTATGGAAAAGTTGCAAAGATGGTACAGAGTGCTCCCGTGTACCTCTCCACCTAGTTTCTCCCTTTGTTAACACCTTACATTACCTTCTGGCATGTTTGTCCAAACTAGAAAAATGACATTGGTGCATTATTATTAACTAGACTCCAGGCTTATTTGGAGTTCACCAGTTTTTTCCGTTCATGTCCTCTTTCTGCTCCAGGATCCAATGCAGGGTCCCACATTGCGTTTAGTTGTCAGGTCTCCCACTCTCCTCTGGTCTGTGATAGCTGCTTATTCTTTCTGTTTTTCCTGACCTTGGCAGTGCTGAGGAATACTGGCCAGGTATCATGTAGAATGTTGCCCCAATCTGGGTTTTTCTGATGTTTTTCTCATGATTAGACTGGGGTTATAGGATTTTGCAAAGAATACAAAATGGAGTATTTTTAAATTATACAATTATTTAAGTATGATGTTTTGGTATTCTCTATTATTTTCTTAAGAAAAGGATGACTCTATTCTCTCTTTAAAAAATATATTTAGTTTATTTTCTTTTTTCCTTTTGTTCATTTCATCCCCCACTCTCCCATCCCCCTACCCCCCGTGAGTCACTGGGTCTTTATAGAGAAGTTTCTATAACTGGAAAGCTAGTTTAGAAATCGGTCAGGATAATGAGTTCTTCTCTACTTGGAGAACAGCTGAACTTTCTGGAGGGGAGTCTTTGTAGAGTGGAGTGGGAAGGGACAGGGACGTCCTCCATTTGGGCAGGATGTCACATTCTGGCTGGGGACCTTTGTGGGTTCTCCACCTCATACAAAGCTTTGAACCATGATGTCTCCTGTTGCCAAAATGCCCCAGATTATAAAATCATTTAGTGGGTTCTGAAAGCTGGATTCCTTGCTATTTCTGTTTAGGAAATTGGGAGTGTCTCTTGCCCAGTAACCAGTGTGCTTTCAGGATGGTTTTGTGACTTTCTCTCTTTTTTTATATAACAGCTTTATTGAGATATAATTCACATACTATATAATTCACCCATTTAAAATGTACAATTCAGGGTTTTTTAGTATATCACAGAGTCATGCAACCATCACCACAATCAGTTTTAGAATGTTTTTGTCTCCATAAACGGAAACTCCATCCCCTTTAGCTGTCACCCTCCTGTGCCCGCATCCCCACCACCCACAACAACCACTTATCTACTTTTTGTCTCTATAGATTTGCCTATTCTGGACATTTCATAGAGATGGAATCATTCAATATGTAGCCTTTTGTCTGGCTTCTTTCGCTCAGCATAATATTTTAAAACTTCATCCATGTTGTAGCATGTGTCAGTACGTGGCTGAATAATACTCCATTGTATTGAGCCACTGCATTTTATTTATCCATTCAGCAATTGGTGGACATTTGGGGTGTTCCCACTTTTAGCTGTTATGAACAGTACTGCTGTAAACATTCACATACAAGTTTTCATGGACATATGTTTTCATTTCTCTTGAGTATGTGCTAGGAGTAGATTCGCTGAATCATGTGGTAACTCTAAGTCTAGCCATTTGAGGAGCTGCCAGGGTGTTTCCCAAGCGCCTGCCCCATTTTTCATTCCCATCAGCAGTGTGTGAGGACTGTAATTTCTCCACATCCTTGCCAACACTTATCTGATGTTTTGATTATAGCCATTGTAACGGGTGTGAAGTAGATCTCGTTGGGGTTTTATTTTGTATTTCTCTGATGGCTAATGATATTGAGCATCTTTTCATGTACTTGTTGGCCATTTGTATATCTTCTAGGAAGAAATGTACATTCAAGTCTTTTGCCCATTTTTTAAATTGGGTTGCTTGTCTTTTTGTTGTTGAATTTTATGAGATTTTATATATTATGGACACTAGATTTTGATCAGATATGTGATTTATAAATATTTTCTTCCATGTTGTGGGTTATCTTTTCACTTTCTTGATGACATCCTTTGAAGCACAGAAGTTTTTTCATTTTGATAAAGTCCAATTTATGTGTGTTTCCTTTTGGTGCTTGTGCTTTTGGTGTCATATCTAAGAAACCATAGCCTAATCCAAGGTCGTGAGTTTTATAGTTTTAACTCTACATTTAAGTCTTTGAGCCATTTGGAGTTAGCTTTTGTATATGGTGCAAGGTGGGAGTCCAGCTCCGTTCTTTTCATGTGGGTATCCAGTTGTCCCAGCACCATCTGTTGAAGACCATTCTTTCTCCATCGTGTGGTCTTGGCACCCTTACACACAATCAACTGACAGTAAATATGAGGGTTTATTGCTAGACTTGCAGTGTCCATTGATCTATATGTCTGTCCTTATGTTAGTATCACATTGTCTTGATTGCTGTTGCTTTTACTAAGTTTTGAAATCAGGAAGTGTGAGCCACCAACTTTGTTCTTCTTTTCCAAGATTGTTTTGGCTATTCTGGATCCCTTGAATTTCCATATGCGTTTTAGGATCAGCTGTCAGTGTCTGCAGGGAAGCCAGCTAGAATTCTGATAGGAATTGCATTGAATCTGTAGACCAATTTGGAGAATATTACCATCTTAACAATATTAAGGCTTCTGATCTATAAACTTGGAATGTATGACTCCTTTTGAGGTCAGAAACTTCTACTTATTTTCTATGTTTGTGTCTCTGTGGTTTTTTTCTCTTTCAGAAACACAAGAGCCGAAAACGCCGGTAAGTTGCCATGGCTGGTGGAGGGGAGGGGAAGAGCAGGCACAGATACCAGGGGTGCAAACTCCACTGGCTCCAGGGCCAGCCAGGTAATGAAGCCAGCTGGGTGTTAACACAGAGGGAGTGGTGGGGACTGGCCAGGTGGAGAGAGCCCTCTTTCAAGGCATGCCACTTCCAACTGCACTGGTGCAAGGTTGTTTGCTTGAGTGTGGAGCATTACCGGTAATCCACGGTGTGGGAGTGAGTGTGCCATCCTGCACGTGGCTCGTATTTCTCGGGGTCGTCCTAATATTTAGGCTTGTTTCTTGGTTAGCCCTCTCCCTCTGAAAGCCTCAAGACACAGTGGTTTGTGTTGCCGTTTGTTGGGCAACACAAAGCCCATTCAAAGCAATGAATAAAGAAGAACTGTGTCCCAGTCAGAGCTGTACAAAGATGGAAGAAAGTACTTTGAGCAGTAGTGAGTTCCCTGTTACTGGAGGTGTTCAAACGCCAGTGACACCTTCAGACTATTGGACTAGAGGATCCTTATGGTCCGTTCTGACTCAGACATCGCATAAGCAGATGTGTAAGTGTGATTTCTGCCCACAAGGATGGAAACTGTGTCTGAGAACCTTCTATTTATGTGTATGGGGCAGGCTGAGCCCAAGTACTGAATCATGAAGGGGTATGAGCTGCCCAGTTGGCTCCTCGCTCATCTCCCATCAGAGCCCAGTCCAGGTTTGTCTTGGGCAAGGTGGCAGGGAATTTAGGCCTGAGGCAAGGGAACAAGTCCTGTTGCCTGTTTCCAGCTGACCCAGTCAGGCCCAGGATGCATGGCCTTGGCCCCACCCATCAGGCCCAATTCTCCCTTTCCAGCCTCTTTTGCACCATGGAGCCAGATCCCGTCCAGCCGGGCATGCTCATCGATGTCTGCAAGTACCTGGACTCCCTACAGTACCGCGTCTGGAGGAAGATGGTCATGTCTGTTGAGTCTGGTGAGTGCGGGTGTGGGTAGGTATTACTGGGGTGGGAGCACTTCATGCCAGGCAGAGAGCCAGCTGAACTCATTTCTTCCCACCCCATCACACCTCCTCATCTCTCGACTGATCCCTTCTCCAGCTTCTTTCAGACAGGTCCCTGGTGCCCTGTCCACTCCTGGCCCCACTGCTCAAACCCTCCAGGCAGAACTCCTTCCTCTTTGGGTCCTGATACCCGGCCACCTCCTCAGAAAGGGAAGCTGGCTTCCCTCTCTCTTCAGAACCATACTGTATATGTAATGAAAGGCCTCCTCAGTTCAGGATCACCTCTCCCAGGGTGATTCCAGCCCATGTGAGTCACTATGTCATGCACTATAGACTGAGTGTTTCTGTCCCCCCCAAATTCATATGTTGAAGCCCTAACCTCTGATGTGATGGTATTTGGAGGTGGGGCCTTTGGGGGGTGATTAGGGTTAGATGAGGTCATGGGGGGCCCCTGATAGGATTAGTGCCTTTATAAGAAGAAACATGAGAGAGCTGCTCCCTCTCTCCCATGTGAGGACACAGCAGGAAGGCAGCCATCTGTAAACCAAGAAGAGGGTTCTCACCAGAACCCAATCACACTGGCACCCTGATCTTGGACTTCCAGTCTCCAGAACTATACGAAATAAATTTCTGTCGTTTAAGCCACCCAGTCTGTGGTGTTTTTGTTATAGCAGCACAAACGGACTGGGTCATCATGATTTTACAGGACGCAGGGGAATGTTAGTGCTTTCCTCAGACATCATGGGAGTTGTGTGAGCATGCGGGGTCCCTGCCTGTATTGGTTTCCTCTGGCTGCCATAACAAGGGACTGCAAACTGGATGCCTTAAAATGACAGAAATTTATTTGTTCACAGTTCCAGAGGCTAGAAGTCCAAAATGGAGGTGTCAGCAGGGCCACGCTCCTTCTGAAACCTAATTGCCGGCCATCCTTGCTGTAGCACTTTCTCCTTCATCACATGGCCTTCTCCCCTCCTGGGTCTGTGTCTCCTCTTCTTTTTTTTTTTTTTTTTTTTTTTTTTTTTTGTGAGGAGATCAGCCCTGAGCTAACATCCGCCAATCCTCCTCTTTTTTTGCTGAGGAAGATGGCCCTGGGCTAACATCGGTGCCTATCTTCCTCCACTTTATATGGGACGCCGCCACAGCATGGCTTACCAAGCAGTACTTCGGTGCGCGCCCGGGATCCGAACCAGCGAACCCCGGGCCGCCGCAGCGGAGCGCGCGCACTTAACCGCTTGCGCCACCGGGCCGGCCCCTCCTCTTCTTTTTTTGTAAGGACAATAGTCATATTGGATTAAGGGCTTACTCTACTCCTGTCTGATCTCATCTCAACTAATGACATCTGCAGTGACCCCATTCCCAAATAAATAAGGTCACCTTCGGAGGTGACCTTCAACATATCGTTTTTAGCAGGGCACAATTCAACCCATGACACTGCCCCTCAGCCAGGGCAGCCCCTCCGTGCACTGGGGCCTGGTCACTTGGTCACTTTGGGGGGGACTGGAGGCATCAGTTGGCGGCAGAAGGGTGGGATGTGAGGTTTGCTGATTTTCCCCCACTTTCCTCGTCTGCTCTCAGTGCCCTTCAGCTTTGATCCCAACACCGCTGCTGGCTGGCTCTCTGTGTCCGATGACCTCACCAGCGTCACCAACCACGGCTACCGAGTCCAGGTGGAGAACCCGGAGCGCTTCTCCTCGGCGCCTTGCCTGCTGGGCTCCCGCACCTTCTCCCAAGGCTCCCACGCCTGGGAGGTGGACCTGGCTGGGCTGCCAAGCTGGCGGGTGGGTGTGGTGCGGACCCGCCAGGACGCGGGCGCTGAGGGCCACTCGCACAGCTGCTACCATGACACCCGCTCGGGCTTCTGGTACGTGTGCCGCACGCAGGGGGTGGAGGGGGACCACTGTGTGACCTCGGACCCCGCCACATCGCCGCTGGTCCCGACCATTCCGCGCCGCCTGCGCGTGGAGCTGGAGTGTGAGGAGGGCGAGCTGTCCTTCTACGACGCGGAGCGCCACTGCCACCTCTACACCTTCCACGCCCGCTTCGGGGAGGTGCGGCCCTACTTCTACCTGGGGGGCGCGCGGGGGGGTGGGCCCCCTGAGCCTCTGCGCATCTGCCCCCTGCACATCACTGTCAAGGAGGAGCTGGACGGCTGAGGCTGGCCCCAAGTTGCTGGACACTGCCCAGTCTTGTGCCATGGTGCCCTTTTCTTTCTGTCCCTCTTCCTAAAGCCACACTCGCCTTGGTACCTCTCTACTGCCTGCCTTCCTGCCGAGTCATCCTGCTGACCTGTCTCGTCCTCTTCCATGGCTCCAGGCCCCAAGCCTCCTTTACTTTTGGTCCCTTCTCTACCCACAGTTGAAAGTCATCCAGGAGACAGCTTGCTGGCCAGGCTCTCCCCAGAGTTGTGGCACCTTTAGGATGTGAATTTTCTGAATCTTAACTCCAGGATTTCTGAGGATAATGTTTGCTTCTAGAATGGGCCTGTTTTAAAATGTAGGTTTTATTGTTATCCAGGTGGGGTGAGGCCAGCAGACCAGGAGACAGCTGCCATTGAAAAAGTAGTTTGCTAGAATTACCAAGAGGAGGGGCCGTGCCATGGGGGAGCCACATGGGGAAGTACCAGGCTTGGTCAGGAGGCAGAGGGAGTGAGGGGAAGGCAGGGGCCGGAGACTTTATTGTGGTTTTCGTGGGAAGGAACAGGCAAGGCAGGATGCAGGGTAGACAGCTTTCGGATCAGCAAGTTTGAATAATTTTGGTGGGCTCTGGGGCATAGGGGCTGCCCCTAGTTGTCTGGTACCCGGCCCTGGGGGGATTGGGACGGGGCTATTGGCCTGGAGTGTAGAAGCCCTGGGAGAGATGAAGGAGGTGGTTGGGGGATAGCTCTGGGTTTGCATCTGAAAGCTGGGCTCACAGGGGAGTTGTTTGCTCTCTCCAGGAATTAGCTAGCCCGGGAGGGGCAGTTTCCTCTCCATCAGTGAGGCCCCAGATGCCAGAGCATCAGAACTACAGAAAATAGGAAAATATAGTTAATACCGGGCTGCTGCCCTGGCTTCGGGGCAGGACCCAGGGCTTGGCTTGTCTCTCACTTTACACCACTATTTTAAAGCTGCTCCACAGAGCCTCTGGGGGCCCACACGGCAGAGGCAGGCTGTCCTTCCCATCAGCTCTAATTTATCTATTTACTCTTCTTGAATGATTTCACTTAAAAGACACAATTTTAAAAACCATAGTTTAGACCCATTCCCTCTCTTGAGTCTCAGTTTCCTCATCCGTAAATGAGATAGTAGGGCTGGAAAATGATGTCCTTCTGTAATTGCTGTGGCGGAAATTCCTCTGATTCATTCTTATAAAGGTATGAGAAGGGAAGGAAAGAGGGACCCTTTTTCAGTTAGGAAGGAAGGAAAGGGATGCAGTCTGGGGTTTTGGGGGTGGCGCCCTCAGGGAGACACTGGCGCTCACGGCCTTTCCTGCCCTCTAGTCTTTGCCGACCTCAGGCTGCTCATTCTTGCTCTGCTGCCTTTTGTGTTTTCATCCTGATTTCTCCCTCCACCATGCCCACAGGCTTGGATCTGCACCTTTTCTTCTCCACACATGCCTACAGTAGTTTTTAATTGTCAGCTCGCCGTGTCCAGGGAACAGCATGTTGAAAGGAAGTATTTTCCTGTAGGAGTGGTATTCTAATCCGGGGCACAGTCCTGAGCAAAGGCTCACATCCTTTCTCCTGCCTATGCCCCCAGTTTACAGAAATAGACATTTTAAACAGAAATGATGATTCAAAACTATAAATTGGTTATAAATGTGATATGTACATTGGTAGGGGCCACGGGGAGGCGCTCAGACTCAAAAACACTTTAAGGCACGTTGGAGCCAAACACATCTGAGGCCAGTGTGCACTTTCTAGGATAAAGTGTTTATCTAGCCATCAATTATAATTTCTATGTAGTAATCTTGACCTGAAATTATTTTGTTAGTTATAATAAACTTTTAAAAATGTTTTTTATTTCCACCTTACGCATTGGAAGAGTTTTTTTTTACAGGATAATTTGGATAGCCTAGGCCCCTTTTTATAAAAATAAAAATGATATTTGAGCTAAAGCCCACTTTCTCTTTTGATATTTTCCTTTCAGTGTTCTTGTAAGCAAAAGTTCATCCATGTTTTAGCATGTATTCGACTTTATTCCTTTTTATTATCGGATAATATTCTGTTGTATGGATATACTACATTTTACTCATCCATTCTTCATTTGGTGGACATTTAGATTGTTTCCACTTTTTGGCCATTATGAATAATGCTGCTATGAATGTGTGTACAAGTGTTTGTGTGCACATGTTTTCCCTTCTCTTGGATATATACATACCTAGGAGTAGATTTGCTGGATCATACGCTAACTCGGTTTAACTTTTAAGGAACTGCCAGGCTGTTTTCCAATGTGGCTGCACCGTTTTATATTCTTACCACAGTGCATGAGGGTTCCAGTTGTTCCATATCCTCACTGACATTTGTTATTGTCTGTCCTTTAACTTAGCCATCCTAGTGGAGGTGAAGTGATACCTCATTGCGGTTTTGATTTGCATTTTCCTGATGCCTAATGATACTGAGTATCTTTTCATGTGCTTGTTTGCCATTTGTATATCTTCTTAGGAGAACTGGCTTCAGATCCTTTGCCCATTTTTGATTGGGTTGTCTTTTTATTATTGAGTTGTAGGAGTTCTTTATACATTCTAAATACAAGTCCCTCATCAGGTAAGATGATTTACAAAACTTCACCTATTCTGTGGGTTGTCTTCCCACTTTCTTGAAGATGTCCTTTGAAACACAAAAGTTTTTAATTTTGATGAAGTCCATTCTGTTTCCTTTTTTCTTTCGTTGCTTGTGTATCCTAGAAATCTTACCTTTGACTTAAGGGCAATCCCTTAAGCCCATATATTCCAATTTCTGGATTTTGGCTCGGGCATGGGGCAGCTATCCTGTTGACAGGGAGCCCTGGTCCAAGGGGCCTTTCTTTCCTCCTTGGAACCTTCTCCAACCCTTGTCTTCGCTCTCGCTTGCCTCTATTTCACTCTGCCGCTGGTTACTGTATCCGGGCTAAAGGCAGCAGCCCACTGGGCAGCTCCCCTTCTCCATCTTCTCCCATCTTCAGTCCATCACGTGTGCTGCTGCCAGAGGCACTTTCCTTCAGTCTGACCCTGGCCCCCGAGTGACTCCACTCCTGCCTGCTCAGGTACATTCTCCAGGGCAGCATTTGGAGCTCATTGTCATCCAGGTCTGCCTCTGTCCCCAGAGTTCCCCGACTCCCAGCACGCACACAGCTCCCGCAGTCCGGGCTTCTCGGTTCCCTTCAGACCGGGCTACCTGGCTTCACACAGCTGCTGTTTTAATTGGAATGTCCTGACATGTGTTACTCTGTCGGTTCTGGTTAAATTGGCCCTACCTCTTACATGCTGCTTCTCCTTGGGCACACTCTTCACTTTCCTGAGCTCATGTCCTCGTAACAATGGGGATAATCTTCACCTCGTGAAGGTCTGATGCCACGGCCTGTGCAGTCCCTGTCCCTCTGTGCGCACTTCATAATGGCGGCCATTGGAAGCGTGCTTGCAGCACCGAAGGAGATAACGTAAGCTTCCCTCGTTGGCCTCCCTGGCTCCCCCTCACTTTCACGTCGGCTACCAGTTATTTTTTGGTCAGAATTAAGTGCACCACGGCCATCTCCTTCCTTGTTTCCTCCTGCTTGTGGAGGATGAAATTTCTGTCAACAGAGTTTGATTGTCCGTTTTTTTATCAGAATATTGGAACTCTGTCGTGAACCGCACGGTTAGTGAAGTGGCGGTGCCAGGATTCTTGGCACAGAGTGACCGTTTTCCCAGCTCCTTAGAGTTACATTGAGAGCCCCCCCCGCTGCCCCGACGGCTCCTACTCACGTTTGCCACCACTCTGCACACAGACTCCCCGCAGCCTTCCCGAATCCACCAGGCACTTGCCCTCCTCTGGGAGCTGCCTCTCGTTGCTTCTGCCTGCAGTGCCTGGTGCCCTCCCTGATTTGCCTTCAGTTGTCCTCAGCTCGGTGGTGCTTTTCGAGACCTGCCCGGGGCTCTCGGCTGCCGCCACACGGTGCTGTTCTGCTGGAAGGGCACTTGCGTGGTAGAACTGCCTCTGCTGCCCACTCTGCACAGAGACTTTTGAGAGCAGGAGCCACATCATCTTCACCTCTCTGCTCCTGGATCCAAGCATGTTGCTGCAGTGTAACAAATGATTATTGAACGTGTGAGCTGGAGCTTGGGGAGGCTCTCCCTGAACAGTCACAGACCTGGCTGCGTCTTTGGGAAGGAGAAAGTGGCCTGGAATCTGAGGTCCAGATTCCTGGATCCAGTGCCCACCGTATGATTTATGAGCTACCTGAGCCTTTCGAACCTCTGTGCCCTCATCTTAAATGAGGATCACAATGTCTACCTCAGGCTGTGGTGGGGATTAAGTGAGGTGATTTTGGGGTACAAATGATTATATCCTAACATGGTATAGACAATACAATTCTTCAGAAAGTGGGAGATTCTGAATGTTGACATTATGATTACATTAATGAAGAATCCCAAAGGAAATTGAGAAATACAAGTTCCATATGTTGGGAGTGCTCAGATTTCTTAAGATTTTAAACAAGGATGTATACATAAAACTTGTTTATGAAAAATTTCAATGACATGGGAAAATGGTTATATTGTACTAACTGAGAAAAATAGGATTCAGAGTTATGCATACAGACATGCAACAGACACAGTAAGAGAGGCGGGGTCGTGTCTCTAATCTGTGTGTATTGTCTGATTAGATAATCCAGTTACATGCTGTAAATTCCAAAGGTGCTAGAACAATCTCTGCCACTTCTCCCCAAACACTCAGGACCCCTCCTTGTGGGCCATCATATTACCATAAAAAAATCCTCCCAGGGGTATTGTATGCACAGCAGTATTCTATTTATGAGTATATTCTGGTTCCCCCAATACACTGTAATTTAAGAGCAGATACTCTAAGCCTGTATCCCTAAGCAACCCAACAAGAGGAGAAAACTCAAAATAAAGGATACTATTAAAATAATTTCCTCCCCTCCAGGGGGAGGTTTGTCGTGGATGTTTTGATGCAGTCAGTTTAACTGATGGGTTTAGCTTTTTGTTCTCGTTTAAATATTTCACGCTAGGGTTTTAAAATGGAAAAAACGAGTGGAATTTAGTTGCTCCTGACATTAGAAGATAAACTTTAAACCTGAGACGTCAACATGTGTTTTTAAAATCTCGGTCCTCTCAAAGGTATCCAGTGACCTGAATAGCCTAGTGGTTAGGAGGTTGGGATGTGGGATTGGACAGCCTGTGTTCAGACTCTGACTCAACCATTGTGTGACCTTGGGAGAGTTCCTTAACCTCTCAGTGCCTTAGTGTCATCTGTGAAAAATAGAGACAATCAGATACCTTAGGCTTAATAGAGATAATAACCTACCTCATAATGTGGCTATGAGATTAAATGAGCAAATGTGTACAACAGTTAGAATAGGGTCTGGCACGTGCTTAGCAGTTGAGAGTGTTGCTTTACCTGGCTGTGCTACTAAGTAGCTGTGAGGCTTTAGATAAAGCCATTCAACTTCTCTTCTGTGAACAGGGAAACTAGGACACTTGCATAATGTTTTTCAAGGTCTTTTCCAATTCTGACGTTCTGTGATTCACAATTTGTGTCACTAGCAAAAGCCTAGTGTCTTGCACACAGTGGGGACTGCTGGTTCAGGGTGCTGCTGTAACCAAGAACCTGGGTGTGGTACCAGGAGCTTCACCTCATGTTTTGAGTCTGGAGAAAAAGAAGATTGAAGAATCATAATGTTTGAAGTATAGAAAAGGCTATTTTAGAGAGGAGCAGGTCTTGAAAAATTGTTCCTAAAATTAGTAATCAACATGCACAATAAAACTGTATTGTGCTGTTCCAGAGATGGCTCATGTGCTTGTATCTGCAAGATTAAAGATGGTCACGTATTGACTCACATCCACCATGAATGTGATCTTAGCGGCAGCAGAGCTATCTGGATTGGGCAAAAGATGACTGTGGTGAAGATTGTAGCAGCTCCCTTCAAGGTTTCAAAAAGAAAATGCAGCTTCTTACACTGGCCTGTGCCACCCTTTCCTTTCCCCAGCCATGAGCGGAGGATGGAGCAGGATGGATCCAATGGCCATTGAAGCCTGATGCCCCAGGGCAGAGGGAAGCCCACCTGCTCTGGGTGCTGTTTGTCCTTATTTGTGGGTGTCACTCAGGTGGGTTTCTTTTGCCAGGGAACAGGCTGAGGAAGATGGGAGATTTTGGTTTCTATGGATACTGGGCTAGCTGGGATTTGCATAATGTATTTCAGAGACAGACAGTCTGGGAACAGTGTGGACCGAGGAGGAGCATAAAGGCACATGGAAACGAGTTGGGGAATCTGGTCGTCAGGCTCCATTTCAGCCCTCCTCTAGGGACTGGAGTCTGGCATCCTCCCCCACTCTCAGGAGACGGCAGCACGGAACCCTGAGCATGGAGGGAGGTGGTGTGTGAGCAGCGCCCCCACGGGGCACAGCGCATACTTGGGCTCAGCAAATGCTCATGCTCTTTGCCTTGGCCTTCATTCAGCTTTTGGCAAAAGGGTCCTTCAGTAACTCGATCTAGCGTGTGAAACTCCCTTGTTTACTTACAGACCATCTCACAGACGCCCTCTCATTTTAATCCCTGCTACCACCTGCCACCCTGTGAGGCAGATTCAAGAGGTCAGGAGACTTGTCCACGGTCATGTGACCTCACCAAGGTCTGGAGTTCCCATCCCCAAATCCCAAAACATGTTCTGGGTTTGCAGCAGTAAATGTGGCATAATTGAGGCAGTTCATTTTGCAACAGCCTGAACTAGGGAGGGGGAGTGGGGATAAAGAGGACAAGTGGGCATTAGAACTACTGGAGGAGGTAGGGTGGCCAGGCAGCATCGTGGAGGAATGTACCAGGTGATGGAGATCAGGAGTCTGATGGCTGCCAGGTTTCTGGCTTGAGTGGTGTGCTAGTCACTGAGGCCTGGACTAGAGAGCAGGTGGGTTCAGTGTTGTGTCTGTGGGACATTGGGATGAAATTATAGAGAAGGGCCTTAGATACAGCTCTGTAGCTCAGGATCTAGGTGGGAGATGCAGAGTCAGGAATCGTCAGCAGAGTTGTCTTGTTGAGTCTGGGCTGTCACATGGGGAGTGTCTAGAATAAAAGAAGGAGGCAGAGACAGAATCCTGGGGGCACTGACGCACTTTAGAGGTGGGCCAAGGATTCCGGGTTAGAGCGCCGAGGAGTGAATAGAGAAGCAGAAGCAGAACCAGGGAAACCAGGTGGTGTGACAGAAGCGAAAAATCACGTTGAAGGTAGAAGGGAGTGAGCAATAGTGTCAAAAAACCCAGAAAGTCAGGTTAAAATGGGGATAGAAAATAAATGACCAACTCCAGTTTAATCATGGCACAGCTTCTCTCAATATCAATGAAGACAGAAGAAAAAATGAAAATTCACGTCATCAACAAGAAGTAATAGATGACCAACCTCATGGCAGAAATTAGCAGGATTTCTAATTATAAAGGATAATTATAAAGCCAGCGGAGCCAGACTTTTAGCACCTACCCAGACTTTGCCTCTTGATACGCCAACCCAAGAGACATCAAAAGCTCATTTGTCCCTTCTTCTATCTCTTCTATCTCCTGTGTGGACCAGATGCTATGGAGGTTCTGATGTTGGACTTTTGGGTTCTAATGAGGTGGTCTTGTTTGTGCTGCAAAGTCGTGCCCCTGGGTTACTCCTTGCTTTATTGCCTTTTGCTCTCTGTGCCCCTGCTCTCAGCTGTGAGAATTTAAAAAGGAATCCCACAGATGACAGCACAGTGGTGACAGAGGAGCTTACTGAGATTAATATTTGTTGAGTGAATGCATATAGAAATAAATCAGTCTCCAAGGAGAAAGTGAATTTGGGAAATAAAAATTGAGGTTTGGAGATCCAGCCATTCTCTTCACTTGGAAATGATCTCTTCACTGTTGAGACTGAGGATCAGGGCATTATTTTAATTAAGGGGCTTTCCTTACATGTCCTAACCCTCTACTGTTCCCAGGCTGCTCTTTGAAGTGGCCAGGAATACTGTTTTCTTCTGTCCTTCATCTTGCCATCCCCATTCAGTCATGGCACATCCCAGAAAACAACGGGGCAGAAAGGAGGGGGAAGTGGTGGCAGCATCGTGCATCCCGGGAGGTGTAGTTCCTACAAAATGGGGGCAGAGATGAGAAGGACCCTTACCCGGGTGCAGGCGGGGGTTTGTAGTTTGGTGGTGTTTCTGTTTTTATTAGTCCACTTTTTCATGGTTTCAGGGGAGCTGTGGGCCTAGAAGATCCCACCTCCAGACAGCAGAACCACCCCACTTTGATGTTTGAGGGAAACTGGGAGGTGCTGGGAGCTGGGAAACCCGAACTTCCTCAGTTATATACACATCGTCACCTGAGTGGATCTTGTGTAGGGCCAAGGAAATCTGTGTGTCTTGTTACATATCACCTCCTTGAGGATGAGTCTGTTGATTAAAAAACAACATGGGTGCACGACAAAATACCACGGAACAATGGAGAAGAATCTTCTCAGATTCAGTGGGAGCACTTACCCCTCTAAAAGGCCATCTGCAACATCCAGAAGAAAACTTTGGCATCCTCAGTAAGGAGTCATCTCTATTTAAACAGGAGCAGAGAGAGCAAGAGGAGAGTTAGCCCAAATGGAAAGGGAGGGCGTGGGAGAGAGAAAGCAGAATTGAGGAAAATGAAAAGGTAGCAGCAGACTTGAAACCCAGAGCAGAGACAGTAAAGACCAGAATTGTAACTAAGACTGAGCACAACTGAGCAAGGAATGTGGAAGATAAACTTGAGAAACCTTGCCAGATGACAGAGGTGAGGGACATTTTTTTTAAGAAAGGAAAATAAAGATATGGAGGACAGAAGATAAAAATCCAGCTTAAGAATTGTAGGAAAAAATCTGAACAAATTAGAACCAAAATGACTGGCATGATTGGAGATTAAAGTTTGTATCACATTCCGGACAAATTCACGACAAATACTTTGAGTTATAGGATATAAAATAAACTCTAACATCCAGGACTCCAGAGGAAAACAACACAGCGAACACCTAGCTAAGTACAAAGAAATAAAATTAGTCTGTTACCAAAGACACAGACCGGGAAACCAGGTATAGAATCTTGAGCAAATCCCCTGAATTGTCTGAGAATTTTATACCCTGACAAGTTGTATGAAGGTAAAAAATGACATTTTCAAAAAATGTAAGGATTCAGAAAATAAACCACCCATGAACCCTACTTGATTGATTGATTATATAATTTTGTTGAAGATTTATTATATTGCAAGTGTCAAAAATTATTCTTGGGAGAGAATATATAATGTTAAATGTAATTTAATAACAATAATCAGATTATATAACTCTGGGTTATATTAACCAAACCCAAAAAATCTGGAGGCAAGGGAAGTAAAGTTTCATTTTCCTCTATTTTATATGTGGGATGCTGCCACAGTATGGCTTGATGAGAGGTGCGTAGGTCCACACCTGGGATCCGAACCAGTGAACCCTGGCCCAGCGAAGCAGAGCACGCTGTGAACTTAACCACTACGCCACCAGGTCGGCCCCCATTCTGTACTTTTGATATCGAGAAAAGTACATATTCAAAGGTTGCTAAAACACTAGGAGACTTTTAAAACAGCATATATTCCTTTCAAAACATGAAAAAAAATAGAAAGGAAAAAAGAGAGTGTATGCAGCAAGAATGAACACAAAGGAAACAAGAAGCCATAAAATTCCATGTAATAGTCACTATGTCAACAAATGTATTCCCATTAAAAAATTAAGATTTGCAAATAAGATTTCAAAAACTATAATCAACTGCTTATTAAAAAAAACCACATTTCACACAAAATCAGAAAAGGAATCCCAGTGGCAAGGAGTCTGGTTTCTAACAATATGTCCAAATGGAAAGAAAACAAGATTGGCAACAATAATTTCACACAGAAATTCAAAGGAAAATGACAAAATGGGATTTACAGGGCTATTTCATACTGACAAAAGCATCACAATACATAAGGCACGTTGTTGGACACACTGCAAGTTGGCTGCTGTCAGAACTGCCCACAAACCCAAGACAGACAGCTCGCAACAGAACCCACAGGATATCTGGTAAACTGAGTCCAAATGACCAGTTTATAAAAAGCAACACTTTTTATGCCAGCAATATCCAGCTAGAGAATATAATAGAAATGAGCTCTTATTCACAAAAGCAACTAGAATAACAAACTACCTTGAATGAAATTTTAAAACAGAACTAGAAAACTTGACAAATTAAAAAAAAAAAGATTAGGAAAAAGCAGTCGTACATCAACATACCTACGTATTTGGTTTTGAAATTAGACAAAGTGATTTTAATTTAATTTTGAATGACAAAGGAGGATTAATCCAAATATTTTGGGGGAAAAAATGGTCATATCACTAAGATTGCATTTCGAGGAAATATTCAGATATTGGGACAAGAATTTATGTACAGAAGATCCTTGTTCATCACTGAATTATTCAAATTTGGGAATAGCTGGAAATAATCTAAATATACAAGAGAAGAATAGTTTAGTAAGTTATTCCATATGCTGGAATACTATGAAGCCACCAAAAAAAAAAAAAAAAAGAATATTTAAAGACACAAGGAAATGCTTCCTTGAAAAAAGCTAAATTAGAAAAATAAACTATAATCAGTGCAACTCCAAACTTGTAAATCTATCATATTTTTGAAGTGAATGTCCAATATTGTTAACCATGGCTATCTTTGGATGATGTGTTTACATGTGACTTTTGTTTTCTTCCTCCTCCTCCCCCACTGCTCCTCCTCTTTTGTTTTCTAAAAAGAGAAAGCATTACACTTAAAATCATAAAAAGGAAGCATTTAAGAAGATGAGAGTCTGTTAGATGCGGCTATAGGTGGTTACTGGTGCCCTTGAAGCACGGTTTTATTTTCAGAACCGTCAGGCTATGAGGGGGAAGCCTGAACAAAGAGGAGACGGCGACACCGCTGGGCTGGGTCCCCAGAGAGAGGACAGGCGACAACAATGGGACAAACGGAAGCAATCGCATTGACTCGTGAATCCTCGATTGCTTTCAGCAGGACGCAGGGCCACCTGCTGAAAAACAAGCGGCAGAGGTGTCCAGAAAAAAAGTGATGAAGCTCTGGAACAAGGGGGCTCGGCGAGGAAGCCAGAGCGCTTCTACGAGCTGCCCGCCAAGGACCAGAATTCGCGGACTCGGAAGACACCCTGGGGCGGCGGACACCTGCAAGCTAGGCACAGCCGACGACGTCCGGTTCCGCAGGGCGGGGCCCGCGGTCCTCAGCTGGACACGCCCACCGAGCGGGCCCAGACGCCTCAGTGAGGCATCCGGGTCTTGAAGAAACTTTCTAATCAGGGACGCTACTATTGGCTCCCGCTGCTGGCATGATGTCACCATCAGCCAGTCTGAAGTCAGTTACTCCTCCCAGGCTAGGGAGTTCATTAGGAGTTAATTAACTCTTCCTAAGCAGTAGGGGCCAGTGTAACAGTGCCCGTCGCCCCTTTTGAGTACTCTTTGGTGGGGTAATGGAGTGAGGAGGTGGAATGGGAAATAAACTGAATAAGAGCAGATGGTGCCGGGTTTTGGAGATGTAATTTTTTAAGGTATAAAAGTAATGTATATTCACTCAGAAAATTTTGAAAAGAATCACCCAGAACTCCACTACCTAAAGAATTACTATTAAACATTTTGATGCAGTTTCTTTCTATATTTTTGAACTCAAAAGTGGGAGATTTTTATGGAAATTAACTCACTCTATTTTTGCAGCAATTTTTTATTCACTTACTGTGAGAATTTTCCTGTTATTAAATAATCATCAAATGCATAGTATTTAATGGCTGCAAAACTTTTCAACTAAATGGACATTCTGTAAGTATACCAAATTCCAGTATATAAATCTATGCTATCATTTTTATTGGCTGCAAGGAATTGTACTGTATGGATATATTATAATTTATTTTAAAAGTGCCCAGGTCACTATTGAAAATAACGCTGCAATGAACACTATTGTATATACACTGTATTGTAGGAGCCTTGTCCAATTAATTCCTTAGGATAAATTTCTGGAAGTGAAACTCCTATGTCAAAGATTAAAGTACATGTTCCCAGATTATTCTCCAGAAATGTTGTAAACGGTCTATGAGAGTGTCCAATGCTTCACACCCTAAACAAACTTGGGTGTTTTCAATCTTTTACATCTTTGATAATCTAGAACAAAACGATAGTCCGTGAATCTTTTTTTAATTCATTTTCTTCATTACTAGTGATGTTGACCGTGTTTTCATGTATTCCATGGCCTCATATTCTTTTCTGAATTATCTGTCGTCTTTGTTCATATTTATATCACGGTGTTTGTCTTTTGCAAGATCTTTAATTTCAACTTGGCAGTATTTTCTTGTGTCTCTTTTCATAGGTACATAAGTGGACATATACTTTTCTTTTCTTGTGTGTGAGGAAGACTAGCCCTGAGCTAACATCCATTGCCAATCCTCCACTTTTTGCTGAGGAAGACTGGCCCTGGGCTAACATCTGTGCCCATCTTCCTCTACTTTGTATAGGATGCTGCCACAACATGGCTTGATAAGCGGTGCATCTGTCCGCACCCAGGATCCAAACCTATGAACCCTGGGCCGCCGAAGTGGAGCGCACAAACTTAATTGCTGCGCCACCTGGCTGGCCCCTAGTTTTCTTTTACTATGCTGTTTTTCTCAGGCCTTTGTTTCAGTGTTCCGTTTGCTTCTGTAGTGCATCTGGACAGCTCTCCTATTTTTTCTGTGCTGTGGAATAGTTTATGTAGTATGTTCCTGGAAAGTTGAAAGAACCAGAGCCATTTTTGGAGATAATTCTTTGACCACTTTTAAAATGTCTTACATAATTATTAGTTCAATTCAATGAATCTATTATTTTCTTTATTAAATTTTAATTATTTTTAGTTCAAATAATTAAAGTTTTAATTAAAACTTTATTAAAATTTCTTTATTAAAATTTTAAAAATTAGTAATAGTCATTTGGGTACAAATGCAAAATTCAAAAGGAAGACAGTACAAGTTAAGTTTCTCTCTTTTCTCTGCCCCTGACCATCTACTTCCTCTTCCCATAAGCAACCACTATTACTGGTTTATCATGGACCTTTCCAGAGATATACTAAAAACAGGCACATTCTTTTTTTTTAAACCACAAAATAGTCACAGACTATAAATATCTTTATCTTGCTTTTTAAAAACATAATATATTTGGAAGATTGTATCTCATATAACACATATAGAGTTACCTCATTCTTTTTAAGACCTGTATATTGTCACATTGTATGGAATATATAATTTACTTAGCTACCTAATTTTCCAGGGAAATTAAGGTTATTTTTAATATTTACTATTACAAGTACTACTACAATAACTACCAAATCTGTGAGTTGTTTCCTTTTATTAAGCAAGCTTAGCTTGTTTGTAATAATTAGCGTGACAGATAAGCTTAGATTTAATCCTGTCATCAAATTTATATTATGAATTCTGTTTTTATTGCTTTGTCTGACTTTTTTATATTTTACTATGTGTCTGTGTTTGTTCGTGTGCATGAATGTGTTTCTTTTGAGAATTTGGAAGGATTTTATTTTGGCTCCAGTGGTTACCTCTCTAACTATAAACTTTATTTAAGCTGTTTTTATTCTTTGAAGTCAAAGAATGGGGTCTGTATAATTTTTGCTGTTTGTAATTGTTGGTGCTTTCTTTGTGGTTTTGTATATAACCATTTTTAAAAATTTTACTGTGTTCCATGTGGTAGTTTAAAAAATGTGTTCATAAATTCTTTGATGCTCTGCCTCTGAAGAGAGGGATCTAATTCCCCTCCTGCTAAGTGTAGGCTGGACTCAGCAACTCAATCCTAAGGGAAGAATAAAGCAGAGGTAATGGTATGCAACTCTGGAAAACAGGTCGTATAAAGGTACTGTGGCTTCCATCCTGGTTGCTCTCTCTGTCGTGGGTCATTTGCTCTGCTGCGTCTCCAGGACATTCTTGGAAGCAGATCCTCCAGCCCCAGTCAAACCTTCAGATGACCGCAGCCCTCACTGACACCTTGGCTGCAACCCCGTGAGAGACTCAGAGCCAGGACCACCCAGCTAAGCCCCTCCTGAGTAACTGACTCTCAGACACTGTGTCAGAAAATAAATGTCTATCATTTTAAGTTTTGAAGTAATATTTTTCACAACAATAGATGACTAATGCACACTATTTATGTTTCGCATTGAATTCTATTTTGACATAATATTGCTACTTTCATTTTATTTTTGTGTCCATTTGTCTACTATATATTGGTCCATCCTTTTAGTTTTAACTTTCTGTCTTTTTTTTTTTTAGATATGTCTGTAGTACAATAGTGAGATGAGATTTTTCAGATGTTGTTTTTAATAGAAAAATCTAAAACTTAACTTTACTATCAATCAGTTTTATGTGTTTTACACTTCTTTGTTTCATTTTCCCCCCATCTTTTGCTGTGTAAAGTGCATTTTCTTTGCATTTTTTTTCCTTGAGGAATTTGGTGAGTACTTATGTTATTTGTAGTTTTAGCAGTTGTTATCTTTTGTTTTATTAGAAAACATAACTAACACCCCCCACTCATTTTATGAAATTGGCATTGCAGATCAAAACCTGAGAGGGACATTATAAGAAAGATAATTATAGACCAATTTCATTCATAACCAAAGATCCCAAACAAAAATCCTAAACAAAGAGTGAACCAAATCTTATTTAAAAATAGTATAGGGGCCAGCCTGGTGGCACAAGTGGTTAAGTGCACACTCTCCGCTGCGGCAGCCCGGGGTTTGCCAGTTCGGATCCCGGGCGCACACCAACACACTGCTTGGCAAGCCATGCTGTGACAGCGTCCCATATAAAGTGGAGGAAGATGGGCACGGATGTTAGCCCAGGGCCAGTCTTCCTCAGCAAAAAAAGAGGAGGATTGGTGGATGTTAGCGCAGGGCTGATCTCCTCCCAAAAAAAATAAATAAAATAAAAAATAAAAATAGTATATATATATAACATAACCAGGTTAAGTTTATTTCAGGAATTTATTGCAGACTTTGCTTTTAAAGTTCAAAAATCAGTCAATTATTTCAACATATTAACAAGTGAAAAAAGTATATGATTATCTCAATAGATGCATAAAAGTTATCTCATAAAATTTAACAGCCATTCATTAAAAAATTCTTTGAAAACTAGGAATAGAAGAAAACCTTCTCAATCTGATACTGGCTATATACAAAAAACTTAGAGAAAACAATATACATAATGGTGAAATGTTGAAAGCTTTTCCCTTGAAGTCAGAAACAAGACAAAGATGTCCACAATCATCATTTCCATTTGGCGTCTTTTTGGAAGCCCTAGACAATGGAATAAGGCAAGATAAAGAAATGAAAGGTATAGGGATTGAACAGGAAAAAATAAAACTGTCATTACTTGCAGATGATGTGATTATTTTGTAAGTAAATCAAAACAATCCACATATAAATTATTATTAATAAATGAGTCGAGCAAGAAACTGGAATGTGAAATTTAACAAAAGATATTTTCAACAAAAGATTCTTTTCAACAACATTGAAAAATTAAATATTTAGGAATGAATATAACAAAATATTTGCAAGACTCTACGCAGAATATTATAAAACATTTTTGAAATAATTAAAGAAGGCCTAAACAATGAGAGATATACCATGTTCATGGACTGTAATATTCAACATTGCTAGGATGTCAGTTCTCCCCCAATTGGTCTATATGTACAACACAATCCCAGTCAAAATTCCACATGGTTTTCAAAAATAATATTGTGTAGATTGCAGATCCAAATGTGAAGGGCAAATAATGCATCTGGAAAGTTAAATATTTTCATGACCTTGGTGTAGGGAAATAAACAAGAAGCGCAGAAAAACCTAACTATAATGAAGAGATTGATGAACTTGACTACATTAAGAAGTTCTGTTCATCAAAAGAAGTCATTAAGAAAGTAATGAACCAAGCCACAGAGTAGGAGAAGACATTTGCAATAATATAACCCAACAAAGAGCTTGAATTTAGAATATATGAAGAAGTAGGGATGGGTTCTGGTATAGTTCTCTGCCTGGATCTGAGGCCAAAATGGAGACAAAAAAGAAACATTTTCACTTACCATATGTATTCTTTTCCAGTTCAGAGAACCAGGAGCCTGGGGTGGGATGCTGAGGAGGGAGGAAGAGCCCTAGTTATCACAACTGGGAGTTTTGCTTCTGTGCTGAAGTGTCACTGCTCTACATTCTGTGTGGCGGCCCCCATCAGGAACAAGCTGGGGCTGTGTAGCTGCTCACCTCTCTAGGGTGATGCACTGCTCTCTGCTTGTGCCAAGGTAACTGGGAACCAGAATTATGAATGACTTTAATCTTCTAATTTTGTAAATCCATATTTTAAAAAATTGCCACAGTGAACATGTATTTCTTTTAAAATTAGAAAACAAAACTCTAAGCCTTATAATAAAAATATGCAAAGCAACAGAATGGCTGTACAATGATGTAAAATGAGGACTATGGTAAAATCCCTCCTTTATTCAAAATATCTTCTCCACATTCATACTTCAGGATCTGAAATTTCTCCAGTATGCTTCCTATATTTAGGAATTTAAGAATTCCACTATCCCTCTGGGTTCCCCTTAAAAAATGCTAAATTCATGTTCAGCTCTCATGTTAGCTATTCTTAATCATTGTGTCTGTTCTGTGCTTTGGGAAACACAGGGATGAGAACAACTGTTTCCTAAGTCAGGGAAAGCCTCCCAGAGATGACACATGTGCTGGGACTTAAAAGATGAGTAGGACCGGGCGGCCCGGTGGTGTAGTGGTTAAGTTCATGCACTCCGCTTCGGCAGCCTGGAGTTCACTGGTTCAGATCCCAGGCACGGACCTATGGACTGCTCATCAAGCCATGCTGTGGCGGTGTATACAAAATGGAGGAAGATGGGCACCAATGTTAGCTCAGATCTAATCTTCCCCAGCAAAAAAAGGAAGATTGGCGACGGATGTTAGCTCAGGGCCAATTTTCCTCACCAAAAAAAAAAAAGAAAAGAAAAGAAAAAAAGATGAGTAGGAGCTAGCCAGACAGAGATGTGGTGGGTGGTCACCCCAGCCGTGGGGAAGGACAGTGAATTGAAATGGTCTGGTGTCTTTGGGGAGCCAATTATATTTTGTTGTAGCTTGAAAGGAGTTCAGCGTGTAGGGTGGTGTGTGTGTGTGGCAGGGGTAGGGGGCAGGAGGGGGCAGTGGTGCCCATGGAAGGCCTCGGGGACACACAGAGAAGTTTGGACTTTTTCCTGTAGGTGCTGGGGAGACACTGAAGATTTTAAAGGAAGGTCAAGGTATGATCAGGGCAGGTTTCCCCTCGTTTTCTTCTCCCCAACCCCCAGCCCAATGAGGTTATTCTCTGTGTGAGGAAAGGATGACAATAATGCCTTGACTTCTACAGCCATGATGCTCATTGCTTAAGAACTGCAGCTGCTCATGGTCCTTGGAGCATCTGCCTAGCAGTGTTGCTGGGAAGCTGAAGGCATCGTTGGAGTCCTCAGAGTCTCAGTGGCCAGCATGATGTCATGCTCAATGTGGCTTGACTCTCCTTCCCCAGGGACAGCATTCACTGTGCTGCTCTTGGTGAGCCTCTCCCCAAGCAGTGAGCATGCCTGCAGGCTGAGGAAGGCCGAAGGCAGGAGCTGAGATTCAAGCTGACACGTGCCCAGAGATGGCTTGTGATGTTTTCTGAACATTAAGCATGGGGTTGACAGTGGCTTCCACTCTCCATTTCTAGGTCAGCTCTGTAGGGCAATGGTGAAGTGACACAGTGGCAAGAAGTCCTTCTGTGCAAGACCTCTGAGGTGGGTCTGTTCCCTTTTGGCCCTATTCCCCCCCTACTCCTTAGCGTTCCTCAGAGTCCATGAGGGCAGACCTTAAATTACAATGGATTGTGTTCTAACAGTTCATCTGGGGGATAGTTGCCCAAAACTTGAAGCACATAACCCATAAAGTACTAAAAGTTTGCTTCTATTGCCTTGGAATGAATCCATCTACTATCTCTGTCCCCAAAAGTTTCCTTCTTTGTTTCCCTCTTCCTGTGATGTTTCCGGTACATTCTGGGCTCACAGCCTGCTGGGTTAATCTCCAACACCTGCATATGTGTTTTTGTCGAAATGTGCCACCCAGTCCAAGGAGAGAAGGCGGCAGACAGAGACGGTGCACTGTCTTCCTTCTTCTTTCCTCTCTCTGGACTCCTTAAGAGTCAAACTGATAGCCCCAGGAAGGGGCCTTAGATATGACCCAGCTCAACCCTCTCACCTTACAGGCTGGGAGCTTGAATCCCACCTCCTTTCTCCATCCCTAGGACCTAGGAGAACACCTAGGACCCCTTTGCCTCAAGTTCTGTGACCATATTCTTATGCAAAGATTGGGATTTCCAAGGCCAGTTCATTCCCTGTCATTTGTTTGTTCATGGTTTTTTTCATGCCTTCTTTAATTCCACAGTTTTTGAGATTCTGCCAGGCCCTGAGATCCATGCAGAGGATAACAAGCTAATAAGTCCTTGCCCTCAAGAGGTTCACATTCTAATAGAGAGACAGATAAGAAAAATATACCGTGAAAGTTTAGTGTCAACATTCTACTTGAGGCCAGAGAGGAGTCAGATGGGATGAGGAATGCACGGGGCTTCCCACAAGGAAGAAGGAATGATGACCAGAAGAGGGTGGGGCCTGGAAGGAGAATGAGGTCACACCTGCACTGTGTGGATTGTAAGCTCCTTGAAGGATTTTGGATCCCTGGATTTTGTTTCCATAATATCAACTTAACATCGAGTCTTTTTGCCTAGGTCCAACGCGGCATAGAGTCTTGGAGACAGAAGGCCTGGGTTCGTCATCTGGCTCCCTTACATAGCAATGTGACTTTGGCCAAGTCAGTTGACCTCCCTGAGACTCAATTTCCTCATCTGTAAAATGGTGATAGTCATTCCCAACATATAGGTTTATTTTGAAATTAAATGAGATAATCTGTGTTAAGAACCTGGCAGAGTACCTGACCCATGTAGGAATCAGCATGGAGCAGCTGTTCCTGGTATTGTTTCAGGCTGAGATTCCAAGAAAATAGGGCCAATCGCTCCCACATTCTGAAGTGAGAGTATGTAAGGGGAACTGTTTTGCAAACCTTAGCTGACCACCCTCTTTCAACCTACAAGAGAAGCTGGGAAACCAAAGGGCAGTGCTGGCATTAGAGGGAGGATTTCTTTGAGGAGCGTCATTGGGGTGCTGTGGGTACCACCTTCCTTCTCAATCCCCAGCTGTGCTTCCATGACCACAGAGAATGTAGGACATGCCTTTCTCTTACCCCAGGACCAAGGAAAGGAATTTTAGCGGACCGCCTGGACTACTTCCTGTGTGACCTCTGGAGCTCAGAGGTCATGGTGGGCTGGTTTCTGACTGATGCTTGAGGAATCAGCCTGGGAGGGTCCACACTTGGCTGGCCGCTCTGACGGCAGAGAGAGGCTGCCACATCACAAACAACCTGGGCCTGCAAGATTTGTCGAAACCTTGCAGGTTTGTGTTCAAGAATCTCCTGAGGACCAGATATTGCCTGTGTAATGAGCCGCCTGGAGCTGTCTTAGATTCTGCCCAAGGGGGCCACCTTGAGGGGAGATGGATCCTGACCTACAGAAGCTGGTGTGTCCCTCCCCTGCCCAGGGGCTGATAAAGCTTGGAGCAATCAGCTAGAGAGGCAGCCACCCCTCATCACAAGGGAACTGCAAGTCAGAGAGGCCAGAAATGGGGGGTGGAGGGCACTTTGAAGACCCCTCCAAAGTGCTCCAAGGGAAAAGGTCAGCTCTGAACACCTGCAAGGTCCTCATCACGACCGAGAGAGACATCCTCGGAAGAGGCTTCTTTCCCCTACTCACATCTCCGACCCCTTCATCCCCATCCTGGCAGGAGGGGAAGAAGGCAAGGCAGAAGGGTGGAGAAAGAGCTGACCCCAGCCCCAAACACCCGAGGGCTGGAGGGGGAAAGTGGTAACTTCTAACGAAGCTGGAGATTTTGATAGGACATGCTGATTATCGCCTTCAGGCTGCTTTGGGAGCTGAGACGAGTCTAAGCAGAAAAGTCGTGGGATTTGCCAGGATTTTTGTCCTGGAACAAGTGGTTGCCTCTCACAAGTGTTGGTGAGGATCTTACTATTAGAGTTCACTGAATACACCACTCAGTAAATCCAGTGCCTTACAAAAGCTGATCTCTGCCTGAAATGCCCTCCCCCTCCTGCCGTCCTATGGAAGCCCTGTTCCCTCATCCAAATGCAGGCCAGTCAGTCTCCTTTGGAGGGTCTCTCTTGAACCTCCTTCTACCTGCTTTCCTTTGTGGAGAAAGAAGGGGTACACCTGCTGGATTCCAGGAGGACATAACCCCTCAATGCCCCAGCTTTGGGGGAAGACGCTATCCTTTCAGTTTTTTTTTTTTTTTTTGGCCATTCCCACGTAGTAGTTTTTTTTTTCTTTAAATCACTTTTATTGAGATATAATTTACCAACAATAAAATAAAATCATTTTAAGTTCAATGAGTTTTGATAAATATATAAACTCATGCAATCACTACCACAATCAGGATATGGAACATTCCATCACCCCAAAATTCCCTTGTGTCCCCCTCAGATAATCCTCAGCCCCACCCAGCCCCAGGCACCCCCTGATCTGCTTCTATCACTGCAGATGAGATTTGTCTTTCCTAGAGCTTCGTATAAATGGAATCATACATGACAACTCAAGTTTAATCAAGAAAATCTCTCTGGATAAGAAAAAGTCAGTTTCTTTCTAGAAAATAAGAAAATGAGTTTAAAATGTGAATTTTTTCCTTCTAACAAGCAAACCAATATTGATTCTCTCTAGAAAGTAAACACACTGAAATATAACCATTTTGACAATATATTCCAACTAGCTCAACTTCTCTGTGCCCCACCCCATCATCCCTCCTTCGATTTATCTGCTGCCATTTCATTTGATGTCTTATTTATTTTGCTAGAATATGAAAATGCTATTGGCATTCTGCTTGTGGGTGTTCCTAATTTCCTTGGATTTTTGGATATGGATTGATTTTTCTTGGGCTAATACATCTTCAAGATTACTTGCTTGAATGTGGCCTATTCATTGATCTAAAATGGTTTTGAAGCTATTGAGCAGAATGAGGCAAAGCCTAAAGTACGTGGTGATGAAAGCCACGTTGGCTTTCTGTCATTGAGGTGGACTGTATGTATTTCTTCGACCCTTCTTTTTAACCTACCTTTATGTTCTTCCAAGTCCCTCCTGTCCCTTAAACCTCAATTCTGTAGGGAGGGGCAAGTTTGCCCTTTCCCCACTGTTCTCTCTGAGCTCCTGAGTGGGGCAAGGAGGGAATGTGCCAGGATGACCCAGAGGTGATGCCGGCTCCCTGTTCCAGCACCTTCCACACACACAGAAGCATGCAGCAGACAGAGCTGGACAGCTGGCTAGCCATGACCTTGGCTGAGGGAGCAGTGGCCCCCTCACCTCCCAGCCCCCAACTCTTCTGACGCCCTGTGTTGGAAGCATCACCTGTTAGCTCCCTGCTCCAACACCAGAGGAGGCATCTCTCCGGGGACTCAGCCCCTGGGAATTCTGCCAGGGAAGAGAGCCCCAGTGCTAGAGGCTGAGATATGTGTAAGGCAAATATTCTTCCTGTCCCCAGCTTTCCTCCCTCTTTTTTTGCCTAACTCAATTCAAATGTTCTGCCATTGGCAATTACCTTTGGTTCAAAGACATTTTTGCAATAAGCACAATATTGCCATTTTATTATTAGTCACTAACCCTGATGGAGTCCCCATGTGGCATGTCTGCTCAGCTCTCCGAGATGCCCCACTCTGAGAACAGTTCCCCTGCTCCATGCAGATTCTCACTATGCAACCCACACCCTGGCTAGGATCCTTGACATCAGACACGCACACCTGACTGAAATTGGGCCAGGTGGGTTCTCTTGCCTCGACATTTGAAATCAGGATTGAAAGAGGGCTAGTCTGTCTGTCACCTCAAGAACCATGGGATGGCCAGTGCTCAGAAAGCAGAGTCTGTCATGGAGATGGAAGGAAATAGCCTTGTGAATGGATGCAGAGGTGAACATGAGTGACCACCTGGTGCTGGGGTGGGGGGAGGCACATCCACAGACAGAGAAAGGGAGAGAGAGAGGGAGAGAAGGAGGGAGTGGGAGGCAGGGAGAAAGGGAGACAGGGAGAGAGAGGGTGAGGGGTGCAGGGATAGAGGGAGGGAGAGGGATGTGGGGGGAGAGGAAGAAAGCGAGGGGGTGAGCGAGAGAGAGGAAGAAGAGGAGGGAGAGAGGGAAGCAGAGAAGGAGATAGGGAGGGGAGGGAGAGAGAAAGAGAAAATGGCTGCCCACATTCTGTTGGCTTCCAGTTCCAAGTTCCAGCTCAGCTGTTCTTTTGTGTTGGTTTCTACGTGATATCCCTGTAAACTTGAATGACCTTCCTGTTTTTGCTTAAGGTAATTTAGGGTAGTTTCCTGTTAATTTGCAGCCAAGAGACTCTGAATAAGATGCAACCTGGTACCAGGAAGTGAAGTTGCGCATAACCACATAATTGGCCCACTTCAGGGCTTGGGAATGACAGGATTCCGCCATTTTGGGACAGGGAAGAATCTTAGTGGAACACAGACTGAAACAGCTGGTGAAACTGGTGTCAGTAGTTTGGGGCACTTGGAAATTTTCCTCCTGAGGCTGAGGCTTTAGGGGGCTCGAAAGGCCAAGCTGAAGGACGTCCAACTGTGCTGGCTCCTCGCTGGGACTTCAGTAAGGTGCATGGGAGACACGAACCAGTCTGAGGCGGCCTGGCTTGAAGAGGATGGGAAAACAGGTCAGTTATGCAACTCTGCTCTTGGAAGTCCTTTCTGCTTACAATATAGGAGCTGAGACCACTTCGGGATCATTCTCAGAATTGATCAGAGGACTGAGCTGTAGCACTTAACGCTCGGTGCAGCAACCTCCATCAAGAACTAAATGTGGTGCACCAACTATGGAACAGTGAGGTCCTGGCAATCAGAAAGAGGACATCTGGGATGCACCAGGGGCGTTGAGGAATCCTGATCCTTTGACACTTCTTCTAAGTCCATCTGTTGCATCCTCTTGCTGGACAGAGTTGGCGACACCTGACGCTGTGAAGCACACTTTAGGACCAGGTTTGGGATGCTCCATTGGGCTACTGAGGCGAAGCAGACTCTCTCCACTGCCCTCTACACCATTAGGTGAAATCCATTAAGCAGAGAACATGGGCAGCCCTCAGGTGTCTTTCCAAGAAACTGAAGCCCCACAGACATGGCCCACTTCTGGCTGCCAGCTTAGCAAGCTGGCTAGAAAAGGCTTCCAGCAAATCGAGTCTCCCTAAATTAAATCGACGGGCCACCAATGAAGGTTTTATAGGCTTTATGCTGCCAGGAAAACCTCAAGCCTGGAGAACAGGGTCTTTAGAGAGACACAAATCCACACCACAGGGCTTCTCATACGGCAGGTACACCCACGCCAAAGCTCAGAGGCTACCAGCTGGAGTCAGAAAGTGTCACGTGCCCCACAGCCAATTCCTCCTCAGTCTCCTCTGAGGGGTGGCCCTGGAGGACCCTGGACAAGGGCCATGTCCCCCGGGACAGAACGTGGAGTGGTTCTACTACGTAACCCTCGAGCTCCCCCAGGTGCCTGCAGGTGTCAAGAGTCAATGGACACGAGCTTTGTCAGATATCCAGTGACCTGCACATGACTGCTGTCTTGGAGGTCCCTTTCTTCTTCAATTTTAAGTGGGAGCTTTGTAGTTATAGTCCAGTCTCTCTCCCTGTGTTCTACATCAGATGAGACATAGAGGGCAGATTTCTATCATTTCCTCTATAGACTAGACCAGCTTGAGACTGACTTGGAAGAGGAAGAGGCATCATTTGGGTTGGGGCCTCAAAGGGAGGGGGTGAAGGTGTTCACCTTGGCAGGTATGTCTGTGCCATGTAACCCCACTGCCATGGGATGAGGCATGGACTCCCAGCCCAGACAGTCCTGTTGATTTTGTTTTCCTGGGAATTTTGCATTGAATCAAAGAGAGAGCTAATGGATTTCTCTGTGGCCCAACTACAAAGGATACCAGCACCACCAGAAGGCAACGGGTCCTTCATGGCTGTGAGGCAGCCCCGCGCAGGGAGAAGCAGAGACGGTGGTCGACAAAGAGAGAAGAAGGAAGCAGCTTTGCAAGGAGGGGAGAGAGAGAGACAGAGACAAAGAGAGCGAGCGACAGGGAGACAGAGAGATTGATTCCTGATTGCTTTCCTAGTTCTTGCTTCTTGGGAGGAGGTGTTGCACTTTTTGCTTTGGCTTCCGTGAAATATCCTTGACACTCTCCCCACCTTTAAAAAAAACCTTTTAATTTTGAAATAATTATAGATTCAGAGGAAGTTGCAAAGACAGTACAGAGAGGTCCCATGTACCCTTCACTGTTTCCCCTGTGGTTACAATTTACATAACCATAGTATAATATCAAACCAGGAAACTGACATTGGTACAGTGTGTGCCTTTTTATCACATGTACAAATTTATGTAACCACACTGCAATCAAGATATAGAGCTCTCCATCCCACAAAGATCTTGTTACTGCTGCCCCTATATAGTCACCCCTTCTCCCACCGTTCCTAATCCCTGGCAACTATCAATATGTTTTCCATCTCTGTATAATTTTGTCATTTTGAGAATATTCTATAAGTGGAAGCATACAGTTTGTGACCTTTTGAGACTGGCTTTTTTTATTCAGCATATTCCCTTGAGATCCATCCAAGTCATTGTGTACATCAGTTGTCCATTCACTGTGGTTGCTGACTAGTCTCCCATGATGTGGATGGACCATGATTTGTTTAATCGTTCACCTACTGAGGGACATTCTGGTTGTTTCCAGTTTGGGGCTATTACAAATAAAACTGCCATGAGCCTTGTGTACTGGTTTTTGTATGGACATGTTTTCATTTCTCTGGGAATATGCCCGGGAATGCAATTGCTGGGCTGTATGGTGAGTGTATGTTTTGTTTTTTTGAGAAACTGAGAGACTATTTTCTGACGTGGCTGTACCATTTTACATTCACACCAGCTCTGTGTGAGAGTTGCAGTTTCTCTGTGTCCTCGCCAGCATTTGGTGTAGTCATTTTTTTATTTTACCTGTTCTAATACGTGTATGTATATCTCATTGTGGTCTTAAATTGCATTTCCTTTATTGCTAGTAGTGTTGAACATTTTTTCACGTATATATTTGTTGTCTGTATATCCTCATTGATGAAATGTCTCTTCCCATCTTTTGCCCATTTTCTAATTAGTGTGTGTGTGTTTACTGTCAGGTTTTGATGTAAATCCTCTTGTTTTATTAACAAGTTTGAAATGGGCTGCTGTTACTTGCAAACCCCTGGGTAATCTACTTTTGGATTTAATGACAATCATAACAATAGCCAACCTTTATTGAGCACATACTTTGTGTCAGGCACTGTCCTAAGTGACTTACAGGTTTTGGCTCACTTGATACATGTTGTTTTTATAAACAGCACATGTTATTGTTCTAAACATTAACCGCCATTACAATTCAGTTTACAAATAATGTTCAGCATAAACAAACAGCTTTGGCAATGCAACTTTGCCTAAATTTGAATTGTCTGAGTTTATTTGTATTTCAGTTAATTGAAAAAGTGAAAGCCACTTGGGTCATGTGGCTTTGATGTCACAAGGGTGCACAAGTCACAATAGCCACTCTTCAAGTGAAATGATGGTGTTTACAGTTTAAAAAAAATTACAAACACACGTATGTTTTTATTTGTTTTAAGTAAATATCTGACAATGTTCAGTTCAACACATTCTACACAAAAAGTCCCCCAAACTTTAGTCTCCTAAAATAAAGGCAGAAAATAAATGCCCATTTACATTATATAGTTTAAAAAACCTTATTGGTGTGAGTGAAGCAGACAGGCATGCAGTGATCAGATATCTGAACTGCTGTGTGAGGCTAGGACCATATTTCCTGAGGTTTGGAGAGAGATCAGAGGTTTATTGAGGGCCCCAGGGTGACAGTGCAGTTGGCCCCACAGTGGAACTACCTCCCGGTTGGGCAGAGCCCCTTCTGGGACTGGGCACGCCCCTCTGCGCCGCTGGGGCTGTAAGTGTGAGTTATTGGTGAGTCCAGTCATTGAGCAGGGACTGCCCTTGGTTGCCTGGCTTCTGGATAATCAGTCATCCACGCTCCTGCTTCTAGCCACACTTCAACATCAGCAGGAAGATGCAGAGTCCCGATTCCCGCTGTCAGATGGTCATGTGTCCACCCTGGAAGAGGTAAATGAATGGAGTCCCCACTGTGCAGCCAGGCAGCACCTGGGGATTCTAGGAATGGCTGCAAGAGCCCGTCCAAGAGTCATGACCACAGCGCAACCTGAGCTGTGGAAGGTGGCATCAGCAGAGCGACCCACGCTCCTTTGACTAATGTCCAGCCGCTGCATTTGGATGGACTGATCACAATCAGCTGGCTCACCCACAGCTGACACAGCAGGCCCGGGACAGCCTCTGCTCACCCACCTTCCTCAGCGCAGCTCACGGCAGCTTTGGACATTAAGGTGTGAGAAACAGGCTGCCAAAACGCCTTCCACCCCTAGGAACCTCCCAGCTCTGACCTTGCTGAGTCCTCTCCCGGTTTTGGTCTCTCCTCACCCTTTATCCTCTAAACTTGATGCTTGGCACTTTTCCTACAAAACCCATGTTTCTTTCTTTGTTCCATCACCATATTGCTTTATGCCCCCTCAGGGAAGCCCTGGGACTCTCCCGCCCGGTGGTGAGGCCCCAGGGGCGGTGGCTCCACCCACTCTCCCTCTCCCCAGTAGTACTTCCCTCCGCCAGAAAAGGTCAAATCTAGGCCTCGCCACTTAACAGCTAGGCTGTTTGCAAGTTACCGTTCCCATCTGACTCTCTTTCTTTTATAAATGGGGCGGCCCATCTCTGTCTCACAGGACTGTTGTGAGATTTATCGGTTATATCTTACCAGGGGTTGTGGGGAGAGGGAAAGGGCAGTTACTGTTTAATGGGGACAGAGTCTCAGTTTGGGAAGATGAAAAGTTCTGGAGATGGGTGGTGGTGATGGTAGCACAACATTGTCAATGTATATATATGTGGCCCTCACAGCTTAGTACTCAAATGGTAGCTGGATGATTCTAGAAATGGGGCAGCCCTGCCCATACCCCTTCTCCCCGACCCTGGTATCTGCTCTCAGGTCCTGAGGTCCTGTCCCTCCCTCCCGGGCCCTTGTCCCAGCCCCACCCTCCTGTCAGTCAGTTAGGGGGACTCAGACAGAGGCTCCCCACCCCTAGCAGCAGAGGATCTCACATTGGCTGCCATCACCATGGCAACGCACTGTCTCCTCCCCCCGCCCTCACTTTCCCGAGCCGGCGGTTTTGTGGAGTTCCGACTACTCCGGGCTGGGAGGGAAGAGGAGAGCGCCACTGCGGGAGGGGAGGGAGGCTCCCTTGACTGCAGAGGTGGCCACACGGTTCAGGTCTGCTTGGCTTCCCGGTTCCAGCCTGGTATGCAGTGTGGCCTCTTTTGTCTCCGCACGTTGAGGAACCATTTCGACATCCTTACGCACTCCTGATCCCTCTGAAACGGGCCAGTGTGGGGCCCGAGTCCTGGGATAGTGATATGTGGCGTGCATGATAAGTGTGTTGTTCAAACAGAGGAACGGTTTTCGTCCTGCTCCCCTTGCAGCGCTGCTGGGAGATTACACGATAGAACCAGTGCGGGTGAGCTGGGAAAACTCCCAAGGCTCTCGGGGGTCATGCGTGATTCTGCCCACCTCGGTGTGGTTGGCCAGAGGGGTGGAACCTAACAGGCACTCCCCCCTGTGATGTGAAGTGGGGAGTTTGGAGCTATGTGTCTAAATGGGACCCCCGGTGAACAGCACAGGCACAGGGCAGTGAGCCACCAACCAGTCGGTGCCAGCTCTGGGTGCAGGCAGGGAGTCAGTGTCAGGGCCTTAGAACCCACTTCCTCCCCAGCACACATCCTATACATGGACAAGCTGCGATGTGCAAATGCTCTCCGGTGCTCTTGTAGTTTAAAAACATAGTTTAAAAGCATTGGCTGAATTCAGTGTAACTTTTTGTCTTTGTGTGTGTTCTCAGTCAACAGGGGTGTGGTGGCAGAGGGTGAGAGTCCATGAAATTGATTGTGGTTGAACAAATCCTCCTTTAAAAGGGTGAGGTGATGAAATTCTGACATGTGCTGCAACATGGGTGACCCTTGAGGACATTATGCTAAGTCAAATAAGCCAGAAACGAAAGGACAAATATTGTATGATTTCACTTACATGAGGTAATACATGAGGTAATGAATTTGCTAGAATAGGCAAACTCATAGAGACACGAAGTAGATCAATGGTTACCAGTTGTGGGGAGAAGGGAAGGGGAGTTAGTGTTTAATGGGTACAGAGTTTCAGTTTGGGAAGATAAAAAAGTTCTGGAGATGGGTGGCGGTGATGGTAGCACAACACTGTGAATGTACTTAATGCCACCGAACTGTATACTTTAAGTATACATTTTTAACCATTTTTAAAATGGTAAGTTTTATGTTATGTATATTTTACTCCAATAAAAGAAATTTACCCCTCTCCAAAAAACAGGCATGAGGCGAGGCTGGGTGGTGGAGCGGTCTGTAGCTGCCATGGCAGTGTGGGAGGAGAACACGCTCAGGGAGGCTCTGATCTGGAGAAGTGTTCTGGAGAAGGGGGCTCACTCCCTGGGCTGCCTCGTCCCTCAACTGCCTTGTTCTGCCACCTCCAGCTGACTGGCTGAGGGTGAGCAGGCTGAGAAGGTGTCACAAGGGACTCCCTGCCCCCATTCCCTGAGGGAACTAGAGAAGCCACCACGATGACCTCTCATCGCCTCAGGGTTCCACGTCATTTAGGAATCACAGGGTAGTGATGACCCTCAGCTTCAGTCCCGGTCTTCCTCCATCTGGAAGGCCCGGGTAGGCTGGGTGGGCTGTGAGGACCCACTAGTGCGGGTGAAGTTGCCACAGCAGTGGTGTGGCCAACATCACAGCGAGGTGGTGAGAGGGAAGCCCTGCTCTCCTGGGACCCCTGTGCAGCGCCCTCCCCAGCTCCAGGGCCTGCAGCCCCTCCTTGCCTTCTGAGTCACTGTTCAAACCCACCAGCCCTTCTGACAGAGCTGGAAACAGACACCAAGCCCTCCGGGAAGCTATTTTTAGGGTTCAGCTGTTCTTTCTGATTTCTCCTTTAGACTCCATATTCTCCCACCCCCAGATCTGCAAGAGCTAAAGATTCTGGAAGTCATTCATCGTTCCCCCTCTCCAGGTGCTCCCTCTAACCGGGCGGCTCGGCTGCGAGCTCGAGCTCTGTGCCTTTACCCCCACCCTCCCTCTTTCTCTCTGCAGCCCCACCCTCACCCTCTGGTTCCCCAGCTCCACAGGCAGCATGGAAAGCAGGCTATTTGTCTGATATCATCTTCCACTCCCTGGCCTGCTAAGAGTTACTCACTCAGGCAATCCCTGCTCCACCAGAGGAGATTGTCCAATTGCCAAGCAACCCACTGTTGGCCAATCACGGCGCTCGGAGGTGATGTCATGGTGAGAGCCCAGCAGTGGTGCTGATGAGAGAGAAGCCCAGGGTACCACTAATTGAAGGAGTGAGGAAGCGAGCAGCTCGCTTCTAACTGGACTGCAGGTAAGTGGAAATGAAATGCAAATTATTTGAAGCCTTTCAGACAAAAGACAAAAAAGCAAACAGCTGCTGCAGAGAGGAGAATCGAGGGGTCTGGCATCTATTGTGTCGCCATTGGCTTCACTCAATCAATTAAACTTTGTCAAAGCCTGGGGGACTTGGGATGAGGCGCAAAGAATGGTGCTCGGCAGAGGGGCGAGGGTGGGCTGCAGGCGCTCCTTCCAGAGCTGGGAGACAGAGGACGGGTGGGGATTGCCGGGGTCTCTTTCGGGTCAGATGTCCATGGTGAGTTCTTTCTGCATAAAAATGTTTTGTTGCTGAGGGATAAAGGTTTTGTTCAGAGTCCTGCTTCCCCTGGAGCCGGCTCTGACCCCTGGCCCCCTCAAGCTAGAAGCTGCCCTGGTCTTGCATTTCCTTTCTCAGCCACAGCTGTTCTCGGCTCCCCTTCCCATTTGTATCATTCTTTTCCTTCTCCTCTACCTGCACTGGGTTACTTTTTTCTCTTGGTGCTAAGGATACAATGAGATCACCGCCTCTTCCTCGCCCCGCCCCGCCCTGAGGTCAACCTGATCCTACCTGGGCAGGGCCAGCAGCTGGAAAGCTGCAAACTGCGGGAACCCACTGCCACGCCCTGGTCCCTGCATGTGGCCGCTCCGGGCGCCTCTTTGCTCAGCCCACCGCCCTCCCAGGAGTTTAGGCATTGTCCTTTCCTCATCCCTGGGACCCAGGGATTTGGTGTCCAGCCGCCAGCTCCGTCCCCACGTAGCAGTGCTGTCTTTGTTTTATTCCTCCCAAGAAGACACAGTCAGGTGTGGAGGAGTGCCATTGTCCTGAAAAAGGGCAGGTCTCCAGAACCCCTGGGAGGCTCAGAAATGTGTCCAAACACCCTGGGCAGGGAGACCCCCATGTCCCAAGGCCAAGAGAATAGTAGGAGGGAACGCCCAGCGGTGGCCTGCCAGAGTCCTGCGGGGCGGGTGGGAGGTTGAGAGGGAATGTATGGGAATCTGTCTCTGCTGAGGCTGAGGCCCCCTCCAGAGGGAGGAAACCTCTCCCACAGGCGGGGAGTCAGGGTGCCACAGGGAATGAGATCATCTGTCAGAGGAGGAAATAATCACAGTGCTGGAGCGAGCAGTGAGGGAGCAGAGGGGAAAGGTCTGATCAGCAGCTCCACAGAAGGGAGCTGGTCTTTCAGAGACCCTGCCCTATCCTGTAGGGCCAGCCAACCCCCCCAGCTTGCCCCAAACCCCCATCTTGCTGCTAGAAACTGTGTTTTTACTCCTCCTTGAAGTCCACTTATCATCACCAGCACCTGAGCACCTGTCAGCGGGTCCCAGGGTTTCTGCAACAGGTTTGGAGGGGGTGAGAATCTTTAACTGCTAGATGGATCCACCATAGAGCATTGTAGGGAGTGAGTTCCCCATCATGGAAGCATTCAAGCAGAAATTGGATGACTACCCAGCAGGGTGGCTATAGAGGAGATTTCTGCATTGTGTTGGAGATTGGTCTAGATTAATGTTTTTCAAATTGCACATTGAGACCCATTAGTGGATTGTGAAATCAATTTTGTGGATTGTAATTGGTATTTTTTTTAATGAAATGGGATAAAACAGAGCAGAAAATAAAGAACATATCCCATATAGTAAATAATGTTTCTCATACCATTTTTTAGTTGTGTATATATTTATAAATATAAATACATTTTATCTATTTATAATAAACATAAATAAATATGTTTATAAATACATATATTATTATATTTTATATTTATAAACAAATATAAAGCATATTTATATATTTACGTTTATAGTTCAGTTATGTGTATATTTACGTGTATGTATGTATGTGTACATATCAGTGACCGTATATATGTATATATATGTATATATATATGTATGTCAGTATCATGACATATACATATTGGATCATGATAAAAAATGTAGTTCTTTGTTGTGGGTCCCAGTAAAAGAAAGGTTTGAGAAACATTGGGCTAAGTGACCTCTAATTAACTTTTCTAACTCTTATAGGACTGTTAGCCTATGGAAAACTCTTACAAGACTGTGAACTTCTTTTATTTTTAATTGTGGTAAAATACACATAATATGAAATTTACCATTTTAACCATTTTTAAGTGTACAATTCAGTGGCATTAAGTACATTTACATTGTTGTGCAACCATCACCACCATCCATCCCCAGAACTTGCTTCATCTTGTAAAATTGAAACTTTGTCCCCATTAAACACTAACTCCCCATTCTCCCCTCCCCCTTACCCCTGGCAACTACCATCCTACTTTCTGTATCTATGAATCTGACTACCTTAGGCACCTCGTGTAAGTGGAATCATATGGTATTTGTCCTTTTGTAACTGGCTTATTTCGCTTAGCATGATGTCCTCAAGATTCATCCATATTGTAGACTGAACTTTTTGCAAGGAGAACTGTCTCGTTCATACGTGTCCCTATTACCAGGTACAAAATAAGTGCCCAAGGTAAGGGTCCAAGTAGTCTTGTTTCAAATGGAAAACTACATTTCTTTAGGGAGATACTTTGTTCTAAAGGACCCATCAAAGATAGAGAAGCCTGGTCTAATATTGTCCCTCCTGGGCAGGTTGTTGAACAGACATACTATTGGCAGTGGGGTCATGGGAGTGTCTTGGATTTTTTACTTAATGTCTAGATTTCGTTTTGGCTGAGTAAAAGAAATCCCAGGGCCAAGTGAGGTTGGCTGCCTTCTTTCATCTGACTAGGCCATTTTAACCACATTTGCCCTATGGGAGAGAAGTAAACAGACTGATAAGACTTAAAGTAGAGCAATAAAGATTAATAAACTGACATCCAGAGAGTAAGGTAGAAGAACAGGAAAGAGGGACACAGAGCAAGGAAGGAAGGGAAGAGAGAAGGAGAGAGCGTCTACATTACACCAACCATAGAGAGAGAATGGGAAAATTCAGAGCTTTTATGTTCTTGATTTTAAATAATTGGATATTTAAAAAACCAAGATCATAACCAAAGAAAGGCTTAATTTTTCCCGAACCCCTAAGATCCTGTAGCCAGACCCTTTTGATATTTTTACATTATATTCCTGCTTACCTCGAGATTCTCATTTGGAGACACAGAATTCCCAGAAATTTTGAAGTCATGAGTGGATAGAAATAAGACTTTTTTGGGGAGGGGGAGATAGAAATTTTGGGGGAAAATTATAAAACATGTAAAAATGTCCTGTAGAGAACCAAACGCTCTCCCTCGCTCGCTCTCTCCCTCCATCTCTCTCTCTGCCTCTCTCTCCCTCCCTCCGTCTTTCTCCCTCCCTCTCTCTCTCCCTCCCTCCCTCTCTCTCTCCCTCCCTCCCTCTCTCCTCCCTCTCTCCCTCTCTCCCTCTCTCTCTCCCTCCCTCTCTCTCTCCCTCCCTCTCTCTCCCTCCCTCTCACTCTCCCTCCCTCTGTCTCTCTCTCTCTCCCTTCCTCCCTCTGTCTCTTTCTCTCTCTCTCTCTCTTTTTAGCTTGGGAAATAAACATGCACATGTATAATTTAGTTTGCTTATTAAATTAGAATTTGCTATGTTTAAAGATGTGATAGTCTGTAAAAGGTTACTTTTTCTGTTTTTCTTTGGGGAGGAGTAAAGACAAAAAAAGCTCTCTTGCCATTTTAAAAAGCATTTTTTTCAGGTTTTTATGTTTTTAGGCCCACTAGGAAGACAGGGAGACACACAGATACAGGTACACTACACCCGCCTCCCCATACACACCCCATCCTTCTTCCCCACCAAAGCTCACTGGTCTTTTTTATCAATTGAAATTCCCTTAGCGTCCTGCTGTTGGAGGCAGGTGGTAGGAAGGCAGAGGACAGAACAGATCAGAAGGGGTGGGAGCCTGGAGGTGGTTGGTCTAATTTATGACAGGGTACAGACAACCTGGGAGTTCAGAGAACAAACCAGAGATTGTGACTCCAGAGAAAGGAGCTGAGCACAGGCTTTAGGGTGAAAGACCCAGTGGGGGAGGGGCTGGGCAGAGTGCAGTGCCAGCGGATCATGTGGGAGTCCGTGCCCAGAAATCCAGACCAGCTAGGGAGCAGGGTTCACACCGAGTCTGTGAGAACAGGTGGACAGGCTCTGTCTGCTGACAGCACAAGCACAACTTGACTACTGATCCTGGGACAGGTCTGTCTGTTTTCTGCACCTGCCACCAAACCAGATATGGAAGGACTCAACAAGTACTCTATGAACACTTCCTGGAAAAAAAATTACTCCAGAAGTAGTTTAGCTAACCAAAAAATTTTATCAAATTAAAGAACTCAAGTACAAAAAAAGATATGGTATTGATAATGGTCATGAAGAAAGAAAACACTAGAATTTAGAGTCATTGTCTAGTTATAATCAACATGTTTATAAAGCTGAATGCAAATGGCGACTCTCTTGAGGGTAAGGAATATGTCTTTCAAATGCATCATTGTATTCCTTCCCAATACCTCGCATCGTGCATGTAGTAGGTTCTCAATAAATATTTGTTGAATGAATAATGTAAGAAAGAAATCAGTAATCATAATCCAGAACTGAAAATCCAGATCACTGTGACAAAATCAGAAGGTTTGTAGTGAAAGGAAGTAAAAGTATACTAAATCTCTCATCTCACACACAAAAAAAACCATTAGATACTGTTTTATTCTTAATGTAGTGAAATATAGATATAAACGATTTTAACTTATAGATAAAAACAAGATTTGAAACTTACAAAGCATTGGCAAAGAATGAAAGAACAAAGAAAACGAGAGTAATATTGCAAAAGAGAAGAGTCTCCCCTTAGTATAGCTAAATGCCGGCCAGAAACCCGGCTCTCCTCCTCCTACTTAATCTTGAGAAAGGCGCCGGACCTCGTGGGCCCTCTGTCTCCTCATCTGAAAAAGGGTGGGAAATGGAAATGCTGGAGATCTCCATGGCTCCTCCCATCTATGGACACAGAGCTTGACCCTTGGAAATGTCTACAAATCCATTGCTTGTTCTCTGCTGATATGAAAATGATTTAATTTATTACACTTCGTAGGTCATTTGTGTGCATTTTAACATGGACTTTCGGAGCAATACCTGATGCAAAAGGGAGCTTAATGGTGAGAATTTTAAGCACCAGGGCCACTCGTGGTTGGGAGGCAGAGTTGGAGCGAGCAAGCCTTTGTGCGCCCTTCAACCACTCACCCTAGGCAATCATCTGTCTTGCTTACATTTATGCTTGGCCTTGCATATGAGGAAGTGCCATAGAACTTTACTGGAAACAGTATGGGCTTTGATATAAAAAGACTTTAGTTCAAATCCCCTCTTTATCATTTTCTACTTGTATGACGTTGGGCAAATCAAGTCACTTACCTGAATTGATCATCTGTAAAATGGTACCTATTTCATAGGATTTGAAGAGAATGAAATGATAAAATATATATGCTCAGATTACAACTATGTAAAAATGATAGGCATAGAAAAAAAAAAGCTAGAAAGAAATGCCAGTAGCAAAAAGTAGCAAGATGACAGGGATTTCTTTTCTCTGTCACATAGATGTTCTGAAATACGATGTTAATATGTTTGTAATTAAAGCACTGTATATAAAATGCATATATGCCTCTATACGCACTTGACAGTGCCTGGTAAACTGTAAAGCTCTAAGAAACATTCCTATATCGTGTTTAGGAGTGAGATTACAAGGGCTTGCTCTGTCTGCCAATGCTTCCAAGTGCTTTGACCCCTGACTTCACACAGTACCTGGGTCACAGTGCCTTGCTCTCCATCTGGTGACACTGAATGGAAGTCCGTGCCCTTAAAGTTGACTTCTAATATGTTGATTCCTCTTTATATATTAAATTGAAAATAAAAATAGCCCAGAAAGTGCCATCACTGTGATATTTGGGACTGTCGGTTTTCCAGGCTTAATTTCCTTCTCTGGCTTGCCTCTCAACGTAGCTGCCACAACTAGGAGGGGCTCCCCAGCCTAGGCCCCTAGAGCCCTGCATTTGGCAACAGGTGACCCCTCCTTGTTTCCTGAAAGTGCAACTGAAGCTGCATTTGTAAGCCTGTTAGGAACTGTCTGGAAGCTGCTCTTGACCACGGTTCTCACCATCTGTTCCTCTGTAAGCCCTTAGAGGCAAAACTGGGGGCATGGGAATCAGACAAGCACCCCTTCCCCAAAGGCAGTTAATGACGCACTATTCTGCTTTGCCCAGTTCCCCTCTGTTCGTCTCACTAGTCCCTTCTCGGCCTGAGCTCTGAAACCCACTCCTTCTCCCTTTATAACATGGTCCATGTTACTGCCAGAGAATTGCTGAAAGCCCGCAGAGCATCTGCGAAACTTCCGGAGGCTCCAAATTCCCACCCAGGGGACCTATTTCGCTTTTTCATCATCAAAACCCCTGTGGTTTTTTTAGGACCTAGCCGAGGGCTTGGCACGGACTTAAATATTCAATAAATATTCTGGAAAGAATAAAAACCACATTCATGAAAAAATAATTTCTCTCTCTCTCTTTTTTAACCCAAATAAGGCATATGGCTGCCAATCAGAGCCTTCTGATCGGTACAAAATAACCAGGCTTACTGTAAGGAGATGATATGATTCCATGACATTTAGGTAGCTCATGCAGCTTATTTCAGGTAAACATGTAACTTCAACAGGACTTTTAAAAATCCTGATGATAGGCACGGATCTAAAGAGCCACCTCCCTGTACTACTTACGATCAGGGGACCTGCATCAGAACTCACTGCTTCCATGCCCTGATTCTACGCCAGAGTTCCTATATTGTCGCAGAACATCCTTGCCAGGGACCACTCTATTCAAACCACTTGGATATGCATGAGCTTCTTATCCCTCAAAAGCGGGCCACATGGGATTTGACACCTCCTGATGGCATTATCTGGGCATTTCTTGCAGTGACAAATAAAATGCTTGCTCCCTTTGGCCACGTGGTCAGTCAGAGGCATCTCAGGAGGTCAGGCGTGCACCCAGTAGACGGCCATCGGGCACCTGAGAGGGTGATGCTCTTCTCTGTTGACGCCTAGTCATTGATGGCATTACAGAAAGCCTGGGAGCATGGGTCACCACTTCTGGTCACGTAAAAAGTTCCTTCTGCCGTGGTGTCCCTTCTGCATCCCCATCTTTACATTGCTGCTCTGGTGGCCCCCATGTGGGCTGTTCCCTTGATTCTGGTATGTGGGAGGAGAGAAGGGATCAGCACGAAGGGGGAGGGAACCGACACTAGAATCCAGAGGCTTGGACTCTGGTCTCATATCTGCCACCAACTCAGTGTGACCTCAGGATGTCAGGTCTCTGGGGAGGAGGGTATTGGCATTTTGGAAGGGACAATTTTTCGTTGTGTGGGATTGTTGTGTGCAATGCAGGACATTTAGCCTACCGGGTGCCTGCCCACTGAATGCTGCAGCATCCCCAGTCTAGTGACCATCAGAGTCCCACGTGTTTCCCGGGAGTGAGGCTGCCCCTAGGTGAGAACCCCTAGCTAATGATCACCAGTTCTCTCCATCTCTGACATTCTGAGGTTCTAGGGGAAACTGGGGGCTCTGATCTCTTCACTTGAGGCATTTTTCCCCACCACCATGTCACCACGAGCTCCCTCTTCAGTCAACAGCTTGATTCTAGACCTTCACTATCAGCTGCCTTCACTCCCGATCAAGACTTACTCCTTCTGCGTCTCATCTCCTGAAGGCCTGCCTCTCTGCTTGGTGGGGTTTTCACTAACTAATTTATTTGCCAATTACGTTAATGGTTCAATCCAGCAACAAAAATGTGTGCTTACTTGCTTTTCCATACACAGACTCTTAGACTGTGGGAAATGTATGGATCAGTTTGCAAACAGGGAAACAGTACTGGGTGGGATGCAGACCGTCCGGGGTGTAAGTCATTCTAGCCAGGTCCTCATCACTTTGTGCCTAGTCTCAGCTTCCAGCCTTCCCCTCCAAATCTCTTCCCCAAGCTCATGCTGCCAGATGAATCTTTTTGTACTAGTGGCGTAATCAAAGACAGAGATGGGCTTTAGAATGAAAATCCCAGCTCTGCCCCTTACTACCTGTATGACTTGGTGTAATTAGCCTGACTCTGCTGAGCTTCAATTTTCTTCCTATGAAAGAACCTCAGAGAATAAAGTGAGATAATATCTATGATTTTCCCAGTACCAAGCAGGTGCTAAAGAAGTGGTAGCTATTATTATTATTGTTGTTATCATCAGCATCAACTTTTCCTCTCTCTATTCAAAAGATGTCAGTGGCTTTCTAATGAATAGAAAATAAAGTACAAACTCTTTCCCTGGTCTGGAGGTCTTGGATCTTCTCATTTCCGTTCTAGCAACTGGCCCCAATGCATCTTGCATGCAGCCTAGCGGGCCTTCTTTGTTCCCCAATAAACCCAGTCCACACACCCAGCACACAGTCAAGTTCCAACACCACTGCAAGGTTAGAGGCACTGTAGAGCCTGAATTGCTTAATAACCTCATCACACTCTCACCTCTGCCATCTGAAGCTTGAGTCCTCTTGCCACCTACTATGCTGGATGGATAACTGACAACACAGGGACTGGGCTGCCCAAGGAGGCTCTGCCTCTCGACCAACCAGTCTGCACCCATCAAAAGTGCTTGGGGGTGAGCACTGGGCAGGGGCCAGGAGGCTGCCGTCCTGAGCTCTAGCTCTGGGTCTGTGGTTATCTGCTGAGTGATCGTGACACATCCGCCTTTGGTTGGGGACCCCTTTGATCTTTGCTACCACTGGATGAGGTCAGTTTGCTGGTCTTCCTTAGTGGCTACCCAAGGCCTGGGATTGGCCTCTGCCTTAACAGAAAACAGGCGTAGAGCCTCTGGGAGGGCCACAGGTTTGCCTCAATGCGGAGCTTTGCCTTATGATGCTCTGGTGTCTGATGTCTTGGAGGGACTCTCCCACTGATGGGCCTGACCTCATGCCTCCTCTGACCTCTGTTGTCTCTCAGTCTTTATCCTGCCTCCTCGAATTCCTAGCATTCTGTCCTCTCTGACCTTGGGCAATGACACCCCTTACTATCCTTCTCTGTCAGTCCCAGAATAGGCCTGGTGGCCACATTCCATTGCAGGTATTTTGCTGTGGCATGACAATATGACCCAAACTTCCAAGCCATTTAACAGATTCCATAGCACTGTGAGAGGATGGTAGGGCCAAGGCCTCCAGACTAAGGTTGGTTTGTGGGCCCTTGGGTTGATTGGACCTGCCTAGGAGAATGGCCTGAGCTGTGGCTGTCTAAGATGGGAGAACAGGGCCTAAGAGCTGTTCAGAAGGGCCTCCGGCCATGGGTTAGCATAACTAGATCTTCCAAGTGGTGTGTGTCCAATCTGAGTCTAACCTATAAGACAACCTGGAGTCCTCACACAGCCAGGCTAAGCACTGGGGAGGAGGGTGTGACCAGTCTCACCCAATGCTGATGCCACAGGTTAATTAGGGACAAAGTCAGGCTCTCTGCTGTGGCTGCCACCACCCAATGGCTTAGGACCCCTTTGCATTGCTGGGCCCTCCATTAGAGTCTTGCCCTCTCCCCTCCCCTCTTATATCCTTTCTTAGAATGTCCCATGGGCAGCAGCATCTTTGGGGTCTTGAGAGCAATAGAAATGATGTGACTGTTGGCATGAGGATGTATAAGGGCCCCATGTACCCACAGGTACATGTACACAGATTATCTTGAGGGACATATCAGACCATGTATAACCATGGTAGCTGAGACAAGGTGAAAGAATCATGAGTTTGAACCCTGGCTCTGTCACTTACTGAGTGTATTAGTTTCCTTCAGCTGCTGTAACAAAGTACCACAAACTTAGTAGCTTAAAACAACAGAAACTCATTCTCTCACAGTTCTGGTGTCCAGAAGTCCAAAATCAAGGTGCCAGCAGGTCCACACTCCCTCTTGAGACTTTAGGGGGGGATCCTTCCTTTCCTCTTCCAGCTTCTGGTGGCTCCAGGTATTCCTTGGCTTGTGGCTGTGTTACTCCAATCTTTGCCTCCATAGTTCACGGCCTTCTTCTCTCTGTGTGTCTCTCATCTGCATGTCTCATAAGGACACTTGCTATTGGATTTAGGTGCCACCCAGATAATACAGAATGATCTCATCTTGAGATAATTAAATCTTCAAAGACCTTTTCCAAATAAAGTCACATTCCCAAGTTGTAGGGGTTAGGATGTAGACATACATTATTGGGGGACACCATTCAACCCACTATGCTGAGTGACCTTGGAAATAAATGTCACTTGGCCTCTCTGAGCCTTAATCCCCACATCTATAAGATAGGGATAGTAATTCCTATGTCACAAAGTTATTAAGAAAATTAAAGTGAAAGCATTTGTCACATAGTAGATGCTCTATAAATGCACATTTTTAGTTATGCAGACTCCAACTCTGTGAAGCTAACAGTTCTCAGTTACAAATCCCTTGGCCGTGCATACCACTTCCCATCTCTAGGATGTCTCCTTTTGCCTGCCCTGGTCTTCCTTCTCTGTCTCTCTGACCTGTGTTCTCTACCTGGTTGCACAATATCTACCTTAGATGTCTTCAGGCCAGACTGGCTTTCCCTTTGTCCCTAGGACCATGAAGGAACCAGCAGTTAGCATCTAGTTCCTTCACTGACCACAAGGGAAGAGCTTATAAGTTGAAAGACCTGGATCCTAGAGCCAGCTCTACCACCAACTGGCTGTGTGACCTTAGCCAAGAGTCTTAATTTCTCTGAGCCCCAGGTTCTTCATCGGAAAACAAATCTGATGATGCATGCCTTGTCAGCCTAGCCCAGCCTCATGTGAAGATCATCTGACATAATGTAGGTGCCAGGAACTGTAATCTGTAAAGTGCTCCATGAGTGGAGGGTCTTAATTATCACTCTCAGCTTAGGCTGAGGGGCATGGTCTCTGTCTCCAGCTACCCGCTCCTACAGAAAAAGCCAGCTCAGTCCCCCTTCTTTCTCAGGGTTACCTTCTCTGCTTCCCCATCACCTGTTTGGAGCCTCGCTTCTGATCCATTACCCAGGTTAAAGTCTGAGGCTGCTCCCTCTCCTGGCAAGGGCTGACTCACTCTGCCAGTCGTCTCATCAATCAGCCTGGTCATGAGTGGAGGTTGTGTAGAATGGAGACTCATGACCACAGATGTCGCATCCCGGCACTCAGTCCCCCTCCCTGTTCCGGGACTAGCTGGTACTGTCAGGATCAGCTTGACTCCGAGGAGAGAGGCCCATTGTGCTGTGTCGGGAGGGACGTGGAAGGGGCCTCTGGCTCCAAAGCACAACAGGAGCGGACCCCGAAGACGCCGCAGGGAACAGAGCACTGGAAGGCCAGTTGACCCGGCTTCAGATCTCCGCTCTTTTACTTTCTAACTGATTGACCCTGAGCATGTCACACGAACTCTCTGAGCCTCAGTTTCTCACCTGCAAATGGGGACGACAGTCCTTCCTTGCAGGGCTGGTGAGGACCACAGGTGATGACTCTGAAGCAGTGCATGGCACCTGGTGGCTACTCTGATGAAAAAGGCAGAGGAAGGGAAACTACACTTATTAAGCACCTCATTTTTGCTGGATGCTGTAACATGCTTTTCTCATTTAATTTGTACAACTCTGTGCGGAATTAAGCACAAGTTAGACACGTCAAGTGACTGGGGACAGCCAGTAAGAGAGGTGGCGTCTGTTTGACTCCACACTGGTCTAGCCCTAAAGCTGGAGCTGAGCCCACGGCTCCCGTGGGCTCCCTGCCCATCCCAGCCTGTGTGGACTCTGGTCCGCAGAAGGAAAAACACCTTGTTAAGGAAGAAAAGCGTTCTAAGTCAGCCTCCAAGTCCCTTCACCTCGTGAGGATGCAGACAGTGGAGCTGTTGGCTCATGCCACCCCTCGCTGGCACAGTGACCGCTGAGGGCAACTGTATCAGGGTTCTTCAGGGAATCCACCGATAAGGTATTTATAGATATATAGGAGGGGTTTATTATGACAGTTGACTCATGCAGTTATGAAGGCTGAGAAGTCCCACGATCAGCCACCTGCAAGCTGCAGGCCCAGGAAAGTTGGTGCTGGAGTTCCAGGCTGAATCCGTAGGCCTGAGAACCAGGAGCCCCCATGTCTGAAGGCAGGAGAAGATGGGTGTCCCAACTCAAGCAGAGAGAGCAAATTTGCCTCCTCTGCCTTTTTATTCTATTAGGGCCCTCAACTGATTGGATGGTGCCCACCCATATTGGTGAGGGTGACCTTTACTGTCTATTGACTCAAATGCTAATCTCTTTTGGAGACACCCTCATAGACACACCCAGAAATAACGTTTTACCAGCTACATGGGCATCTCTTAGCCCAGTCAAGTTGACACAAAAATTAACCATCACAGTGGCCACAGATCGAGTTGTCCCCACGACAGACGCTCACTGCAGGTCATTCCTCTCTGTTGGATAGCAGCCTTCAGTGGAGCCCCATTGCCCATTGTCCCCCAGACACTCCCTAATCTTCTCCCTCCCTGCCTCTCCTGTTTTACCTCCCCCTCCTCTTTCACTTTCTGGTCCAACATCAACCAGCTTGAGATCCCCATAGACTCTGAGCTTTCTTACCCCCAACCCTTGCACGTGCTGCTCTCTTGGCAGAATGCCCTCCCTGCTGTCTCCTGCCTAATTCCAACTCATCATTGAACTCTCAGTTCAGGTGCTGCTAACACCGTGGGGCCCTCCCTGGCTCCCTAGGCCCCATGATGGATATGGAGCCCTATCTCTGTTCTCCCACTGTAATCCTGCATACTGATGTCTGTCTCTGCACTAAACACATGATGACATCATTCCTTAATAATGCTCATCCCTTTTCATAGTCCAGGGTTGTCTTAAACGGCGTCAAGGAGTCCTTAGGACAGTGGTTCTTGTGGGGGAGAAGGAAGGGAGTGTGGAGGCATCTGAAGAGGTATTTTGACACCCTCTGTCCAGTTTCCTCTCACCCCATATCAGAATGGGCTGAGTGAGAAGGGCTGGGGTGGGTGTAGGGAGAAATTCAGGATACACAGCTATTTTGTGAACATCTCCCAGGTGATTCTGACTTAGGATTTGTCTCTCGCCCTAACCCTTGCTTTGGGCCAGGCCACTGAGCTGCACAGGGAGCCATTACCCCTGATCCATACAGTTTTGGAAAACCCATGTTTGCCCACGCAGGGGGCTTGGGACCAGGAAATCAATTACGAAACTATCATTAGCATATGGAAATTGAGCTTGATTGGGGTGGTGCGGAAGAGGGGGTTGGCGTTTGGAAATGGAGAGCTGGTGTGGAGAGCGGCTGGAGGTGGGAGCAGACGAGGTACCTCCTGGGATTCCCTCCCCGGGTGTGTAAAGACCTTCCTTAGAGAATAACCTATCAGGGGTAAAATACTCTCTTTTCCTCAGATTTGTGACAGTGTCCTGTGCTGTGACAGACCTACTCTGTGACTTTTAGTTGGATTCATCTCTCACATTCCAGAAAACATGACCCTTGCTGGTAGGTACAAAAATTGTTTATGTGATGGGCACCATGGCCTAGGGTGTTTCTGTACACTCATAATGTACTTACAGATGCACAGAAAAAGAGAAAAAACAGACAGGAAATAAACCCGAGGGTTAAGAGAAGTTACCGCTAGATGGCGAGTGGGATCACAGCTAAGCTTTGCTTCCTTGTGTTCATCTGTGTGTGTTCTTAAAAAGTTTTTACAATGCACATGTATTATTTTTGCAGTTCATTATGTTTTCAATCTGTAAAAGCACATGACGGGGGAGCACCGGGCACTGAGCACCGGGGGTTAGCTGAGTGCTGAGGGAGCCTGAGCTTGAAACAAGATGCGCTGGCCCCAGGGCGGTGCGGCAGCCATGCCAGGAGCAGGGAGCGCTCGCTAGGGCCAGGGCTGGGGTGGGCTGGACGTCAGCACAGCAGCTCTAACCCATGCTCTCCAGACACAGAGAGACTAGATGCTGGGGGGGTGGGGGTACTACTCCAGGCCTCACAGACACCAGCCCCTCTGGCTTCGACCCTGTGCTGGGACGGTCAGGGGAGGCTCACAGCCTGATCTGGCCACCCCGTGAAAGGCAAGACCAGAGGGACGGTGGTGAGCTTCTTCACCCTTCAGGGAAGCACTGCCAAGTACTTTGAGTAAAATGGAGTGTAGATTTCCTGCACCCTGGAGCATAAGAAATGGACTATCCTGGGCAAGTGTGGGGAGACAGAGAGCTGGGTCCAGGGCACGAGGCTGGGGCAAAGGCGCTGATGCTAGGGGTCTTTACCTGAGGGCATTTTACACTCAGTACTACAAAGGGGAATGATGTACTGGGGGAAAGATGGTGTCACCTGGATGTTCTAGAAGGCTCAGGTTCTAATAGGAGGGCAGAATTGTGTCCGAATCACACACAGGAATCCAAAACAGGGCTGCCTGGGGCAAAGTGGGCTGGATCCGCAGCCAGGGGTGGGCCTGGGTGGTTCGGGTGCCTCTGTGGAGCCCAGTGACCCCTGACTGCTCAGCCGCCCAGACTCTCAAGGATGCTGGCTTCTGAGTCTAGGAGGGGTGGCCATCTTCATGTGCTGGGTGTTTCCGCAGCCTACAAAGAGAAGATGAAGGAGCTCCCACTCGTGTCCTTGTTCTGCTCCTGTTTCCTGGCCGACCCCCTGAATAAGTCATCTTATAAATATGAAGGTAAGTGAGGGCCACATTTGGGAGAGTAACGGGTGGAGGGTTCCTGCGGTTTGTATCCATGAGCACAGCGCCCCCTACCCCGATTCCCTGAAACTCTCTTCCCCAATCACCTTTCTTTTCCCAGAGTCAGTAAAATCACCCGGCTGATTCTGAGGGTCTAAGCCCCCTGTGAAGGCAGGTGTCAGGCTGCGGCCTGGGCACCAGACAGCAGTTGAAGGTCTGATTCAGACACTCTGCGGAGTGCTCTTGATCTCAGCTGTTATTTATTTGTTTAACAAATGGATGCTGTGGAGTGTGCAGAGGTGAAGCAGACAGAGATTCTGTCTTCAGGGAACATCTAGACTAGAAGAGAAGACAAAATGTGGTATAAATCACTAGATTCCACAGTCACCAGGTCTCCTCAGTGAAGGGTAGAGAATGTTCTGGGAGAGTCCAGAGGTGGGAAGAAGACTTCCACCTGTGGCCACCCAAGGAGGCTCTGTGATAGCCATGCTGCCTGGGACCCGCGACAGGGTCCCAGGACACCACGTCCCAAGAAGCTGGCAGGGAGCACTGAATGGCCATGTCCTGATAGGGGGGTCGGGTAACATGTCACCTCTCAATTTCTTGGAGGTTAAAAGGAAGGGACGGGTTTGGTCTGGAAATGAGAGGTGGGAGTGCTCGGGTTGCCTGAGATTGTTTTTTCTGTTTAGGCTGGTGTGGGAGACAGTGTAGGAGAAAAGATCAAAGCCAGCGGAAAGACAGTGCTGACTGGAGAGAAAGAAGAGAGCAGGGTAGGAGGGAGCAGGGGAGAGGTGTCAACAGGCCGAGCCATCAGATTCGTGGAGGGCTGAGGAGCGGAGGGGTGGTGGGTGGTGGGTAAATGCACCCTGCTGGCCACCAGAGATGACAGTTCCAGCAAGAGCTCATCTATGGGAGGAGGCTTGTGGCAGCAGCAAAAGCAGAAGCAGTTGCTCAGCCGTTATTATACCTCAGATATCCTGATACCCCCATTCTTGGAGCCTGAGACCTTACTGTGGCTACCAACTCCTCCAGCTCCAGCAGAACCCATGACCTTAGTTGCCATGCTCAGGACAGACCCAGAGCCCTAGCCATTGGTTTGCCTTGGGGACCCCAGACCTCCCACGTGTGTATGCATGTGTGCATGCTTTGTGGGTGCCCATGCAGTCCTCAGGGGGTGAGCGGCCCCTTTTCTGCTCTCTGCAGCAGACACGGTGGACCTGAACTGGTGTGTAATTTCCGACATGGAAGTCATTGAGCTGAACAAATGCACCTCGGGCCAGTCTTTTGAAGTCATCCTGAAGCCGCCCTCCTTTGATGGGGTGCCCGAGTTCAATGCCTCCCTACCCAGGCGGCGAGACCCATCACTGGAAGAGATCCAGAAGAAACTAGAAGCAGCTGAGGAGCGAAGGAAGGTAAGTGCTGTCCTTTCTTCCCTCTATCTCAGTATGACGGCGAGGGAGTTGGAGAAGACAGGTGGTGGCCCCGAGCTGGGGTCAGGTCACCACCAACCTACAAATATTTAGGCAGCACCTCCCAAGTGCAGGGTGGAGAATGAGGCACCATTGAGGGAAACAAAGAAGTTAAGTCCCTAGTCTCTAGGAGCTTACAGTTTGGCTAGGGGATAAGGCACTGCATTACATACCTCCAAGAGGTGGCCCTACATGCACAGTGACAGGGATAAGACATTGACAAACACTAAGGATTAGGGAAAGTCTCGACAATTAAGGAAAGGGCTCCTTAATTGGGGGAGGGGCAAGAAGGTCGTGGTGTGGGGTGTTTCCACTCCCTGGCATGCCTTCCAGGTTTCCTATTGATTCTTTGATGCCATCTTTGTGTAAACTTTTCTTCATCTTTCAAGCAGAAAATAATCTTCTCCTCCCTTGAATTCCTAGAGCACTTCCTCTCTACCTCTTAAGGCATATGTCACATGCTGGTCTGGGTCAGAGTTATTTATATATGTCTTATCTCTACTAGACTTTTTTCTTTCCCAAGTTGCTAGAATAGTGCCTGGCACATAGTATATGGTCATTTAGTATTTGTGAATGAATGAATGAATGCCTGATGGCAGTGATAAAAAGGGAACTGGGGGTATGATGGGAGAATCCAGGAAGGATCCTTGCTTCCTGCCAATGGGTCAGGGACCAGGCTCAGGAAGGCATGTGTTCTGGGTGTGGAGCTCTTAAGTCATGATGATAAAAATACACCCTGGCATGCTCACCTGTAAGGACCTCTTTCCCTCTTTGTGCTTCCCTAGTATCAGGAAGCTGAGCTCCTGAAGCACCTGGCGGAGAAACGAGAACACGAGCGGGAGGTGATCCAAAAAGCCATTGAGGAAAACAACAATTTCATCAAGATGGCTAAGGAAAAACTGGCCCAGAAGATGGAATCCAATAAGGAGAACCGGGAGGCCCACCTTGCTGCCATGTTGGAACGGCTGCAAGAGAAGGTAGGTGGTCTCGGATCAGAGAGGAGACTCCTGGGACACTCTCTTCCTTTCATGGCAAGTATAATGGGCCTATATATCATTTCAGGGAGCAAGGAGCCTCGGGCAGGAAAGGGGATATATCTGTTAGGCCTGATCCTTAGAGAGTTCCAAAGGATGATTTGGGAAGTCATAGGCAAGAAACACGAACTGAGCTTTGGAATTCCTTGGGGGACGTGCTGCACAGCTACACAATGGAAATTTCTCATTGTATTAGGGTAATGAGACCTCTTATCTCCTAGAGAAAGCCTGCCTAATGCAAGGGAGTAGGGAGAGGCAAGCAGTTGTACATTCCTGGCATCATCCTTGAACAGACTGATTGGATTTAATGAAAGATGATGACTTGAGCTCTTGGCTCTAAGCCAAGGGCATGATGAGCCAAGTTGCCCATTGAGCAGGAAACATGATTCTCTCCAAACTTCTTGATATAGACTGAGTGAGTCTCCGGTCTTTCCAATATGCTACCTTTGGTCAGTAAACCAAATGGTGTCACCTAAATAAGAGAAACGTGATAGACTGGGGTTGGTCTCGTGTGTCAGCAGAATAACAAGAGCCCATCCTGCCGAGAACATGCTGGCCTCATTTCCTGAGCCTCAAGGCTGCCCCAGTTTCTCCTGCAGCTCCTGGGAGAGCTCCAGCTCTGTGTTTTATTTCCAGGAGCCGCCTGCTGCGCGGTGACTCCCGGGACCCGATCGGTGGCCTCATCCCATGGTGAGCAGCGTGGTCCCCGCTCCTTCCTGCCCATCCACCTAGAGTCTCAGGCCCTTGGCCACAGCTCATAGAAAGATCTGGTTTCTTCACAAGGGATCTGGATGTTATGTAGGCCCTGCAGCTGGCCAGCATGTGGCAGCCCCTCTGCTCTTATACCCACTCCATCCTTCTAGGGGCAGCACGGCATCCACCAAGTATCAGATGGGAGGGAAGTGTTCTGGGTCTGATTTCAGGCTTTGCCAGTTATTGAGGGATGACTTGGAGCAAATTCTTGCAGAAAAAAATCTGGGGTTGGGATAGGATAGGGCATGGGCCCTCAGGCCATACCCAAAACAGATAATTGCAGCTAGAGCCATGATATGGTATTTGAAAGACTGCAGAACACTTTGATTTCCTCATACCCTTATCCTCACAAGTCCATGAGGTAAGTAGCACAGGTGTTATCTTTATGTTACTGATGAAAAAACTGTGTCAGAGAAGGTCAAATGACTTGCCCAGGGTCGCACAGCTACTAAGTGGTAGAGCTGGGACTAGAACCCAGTTCTTTGGCTACGAGTCCAGGTGGCTTTTTCAACGCCTGTCTCAGGGAGATCAGCCCACAACCATCCTGCCAGCATTTTGTCAGAGAGGGGCTACTGGAGGCCAAGGAAAGGGATTCCAGAATCCTAGGGGTCTGCCCAGTGAGCTCACCTGGGAATGGAGGTAGATTCTGAGGTGGGGAGATTGGAAGGCCTGCACTCTGGAGTAATAGCTTTGCAGGTGAGGTGAGACTCAAAGAAGCAAGATGTCAGAGCAGACATTTGAGTGGGCCTCATTCCCCTGGGATCTTGACCCCTATTCACCCTTGCCCAGGGGTGAAGTCAAGAGGTGGAATGAGAGATAGGTGTGTGGTTTCTGCCTGCCCCAGGCCAGGGACACCTTCAACAGTGCCTTCTGTGTCAGTGTTTGTATGGGTCACTGACCATCTGCACCAGACTCACCTGGTATAAAGTTTAAAACTACAGATACTTGGACCTCACCCCAGACCTACTAACCCAGCTCTCTAGGGATGGTGCCTGAGGACCTGCAGTTTAATGAGCTTCCTAGGTCATGCTGATTCGTAGCAAGGTTGAGAACCACTGCCCTACACACACCACTCCCCACACTCTCCCCAGGGCCATGGAAAGTTCAAAGGCCTCTCCAGGGACAGATTTGTAGTTCAAGGTATATCCTGGAACCTGGACTGCCTCAGTGGGTCTACACCAGGCTGATTCTTGATATCTGGATGTGATGATGCCAGAGTCTGGCAGAATATTTACTGAACACCTGCCCTGTGGAAGGTGCCACAGTAGCAAGTGCAAGACAGAAAGAAGAAAAAGGCATGGTCCCTGTCCACAAGGAAGTCCCTGTCCGATAGAGCACCCAGATACATGCACAGTGAGCAGGGAAGTAAGGCAGACTGTGATAAGCCCTAGAGGGGAACACTGAAACTATAGAATTCTAGAGGGAAAACAGCTTCCCATCCATGCCTCTCTCTCTAAGACCAGAGAACTGAGGCCTGATGGGTGAAGTGAGCTCATTAAGGCCACACAGCTGGTGGGCCTTGGAAGTCATTTCCCATCTTTTGGCTTGATTACGCTGTGAAACAGAAGAGAGCCCCCTTACAACACTTGTAAGAAAGTCCACTTTTTGGAGTTGGATAACATTTCCAAAAACTCTTGAGTCAATTTAAACTTTAAGAGCCGTCATCTTTCACCAGGGGGGTTAAGAAGACTTTCGCTAAGGAGATGGACAAGAAAGAAAAGCAGCAGTCAGGTTGCGTGTGTGTGTGTGTGTGTGTGTGTGTGTGTATGTGTGTGTGTGTAGGGGACACCTACAACGAGGCCTGGCTGTTCTACCTGCTCCTCTAGCAGCTACGCTAAGCTGCCCCTTACATGAACTCCAGCAGCATATTCAGTTCAAACGCCAGGATTGCTAGGGGAGGGAGGGAGAGGCCGGTGGGCCCTGAGGTCGCCGTGACGGGGGTCCCCACAGGAGGTTGGCCCCAGTCTGTGAGCTCCCTGGGGCCACACCACAGGCCCACACACCTGCCTCCTGCAGGTCTCACCTGCCACCTTCCACCCCTTCCCAGGAGCCTTTGCAGACCCTGCTCTTCACTTCCTGTGACAGCCATTCTTTGCTTTGGTTCTCTTAACCCTCATCCTCCCTTTTCCCCCTGGGAAACCTTGTGTGACCTGCCCTTTTCCCTCCTTTCCCTCCCAGGACAAGCACGCGGAGGAGGTGCGGAAAAACAAGGAGCTGAAGGAAGAGGCCTCGAGGTAAAGCCCAGAGGCCAAAGAAGTTTCCAGAACAGCCGGACAGCTCCAGCAGCTCCGCAGTTCCCGAGGCAGCCTCGTCCGCCGCGGCTGCTCTCCCAGCACTGGGGTTTGGGGGGAGGGGGGTGGCCAGGGGCGTTTCCTCTGCTTTTGGTGTTTGTACATGTAAAGAATTGACCAGCAAAGCCATCCTATTTGTTTCTGGGGAACAATGATGAGGTGGGAGAGGGGAGAGAAGGAGAGAGGTTGGGAAGGGGAGATGGAGAAGGACTCATGGACATTGCAACCCAGCCCACCGCAGACTCAGGGCGTCTTCGGCTTTTCTTCACAGTGAGCGTCCAGGCCCCATGTTGAGGGAAGGTGAAAACGGGGCAGTAGAATTCCAGTGAAGGGCAGAGGCCTGGGGGGCGGTGGCTGCAGGGCGTGGCAGGAGAAGCCCAGGACGGGGTGGGGCCTGGAGGTGCTGCTTCCGCCCCATGCCAGGCGGGAGGAGGTCCCGGTGTGTGTGTGTTAACCATCATCTTTTGATCATCATGACCAATGAAACATTTACTCCAAGTCTCCAGTCCTTTATTGCCTGAATTTGTCCTTTGGTTGATTGATCGAATGTTCTTGAATTTGGCTTCCACGCCCATCAGGTGGCACATGCCCCTTGTTTTTTAGTCTGACCGTCACAGCATCTGAGGTGCTAGGTGAGGTGGGTTGAAACATGCCAGCCTTTGGCGTAGTTTGCTTTTGCTTTTTCTTCTTTTTTTTAAAACCCCCTTTGTGGGTTGTCCTTTATTGGATTCAGTGCACTGGATTATTGAGAAAATAAATCCAATCTTCCTTTCCATGGATTGACATTCTAATACGGTCCCCAGTATGCATAGTAAAAAGGAAGTCCTCCCTGCTTTGGGGCCATGGGATTCCAGGTGGTCACAAAAAGCGAGTGAGGAAATAAAATATTTGCTAGTAGAAAGCAGAGAGGGTCATTTCAGACCCAGTTGTCACCTTCTCCAGAACAGAGTCATGACTGGGAAAGGAGTCTCCCTCTGCCTCTCCCCTGCAGCAGGAATTGGGGGGCAGTCTGTGTGGACAGGGTCCCAGGGCATCTCCACACCCTGCTCCACACACTGTGAGTTTTGTACAGATTTGTAAATAAACCGTTTGGTATTGCCTTCTCCCCCTCCCCGCCAGTGGTACTGCAGTTTAGCTTCATTTTAGAATGAGATAGCAGGAAGGATCAGACATGATGATGATGATGATGATGATAGTAGTAATAATAATAATAATAATAATGGCATCTAACACTTGGCACTTACTAGATGCCTGGCTGTTTTCTGGGCATTTATATATATATTATCTCACTTAATACCTACAGCAACCCTGCACGGTAGGTCCTTTTATTATCCCATTTTGCAGACAAGGAAACTGAGTTATAAATTTGCCCAAGGCCACACAGATAATAAGTAGGGGAACAGGGACTTGAATTCTGGCAGTTTGCTCCCAGAGTCCGAGTTCTTAGCCACTGCACTATGCTGCTTCTCCACATTCCAAACTAGGATACAAGTCCTAGGATAGTGTTTCTCAAACTGTGAGTTGTGACTCATTGGCGTGTGAGATCAACTTAGTGGGTGCCACCCAACTTTAATTTTTTTAAAATGGGCTAGAATAGAAAACAAAATATCAAAGTGATCACAGGCAATAATGCAGGTATTGTTCTATGGAAATTGTGTTTCAATTTTATATTTGAGTATGTATATTCTAGGTCAGCATGAAATGTCTTTCTTACTGGGGGTTGTAGTCACTTTGAAAGTCACTGCCCTGGAATGAACGTGGTGACCAGAGCTCCAGCCCCAGGGGAGCAGCACAGAAGCTGCTGTGCTTGAGAAAATGAGAGGCTGTGGCCATGCCATCCAGAACCGCCTGCTTCTGAGAAAAAGGGAGACAAGAGTGGCCTCAAAGGTATATTCTCACAAATTTACCCCACCAGCATCTCTGTCCTCCCATTGGAATACCCAAGGCCAGGAGGAAGGTCCATTCCCACCACTCTCTTTGACCAAGGAGGAAGGTCCATTCCCACCACTCTCTTTGACCAAACGCCTGCAGTTACCATTCATCCCCTGATAAACCACATAGACTCATACCTTCATCCTTTGCACATGCGGTGCCCTCACGTGGGTTGCTTTTCCCTGCCTGGTTGAGTTAATTCTTACACATTCTTTTAAACTCAGCTCAGATATTAAGTCCCCTGACTCCGTCGTACCTCTTACGTGCTCTGATTACTGTGAAACTGTTTACGTATCTTTCTCCTCTATTAGGCTTGAAGTTCTTGAAAATAGAAACCAGTTTTACTAATCTTTGTGTCCCAGGCAGTGGCGTCTTCAGAGTCCCTGCATTGGATGTGACTAGGGGCAGCAGTCTGGTTGAAAGAAAGGCCAGGGTTCTTGTCTTGAAGCTTCATTGGTGTAGCACCCTCTACTGTGTATAACCCAGAAAATATTGTCAATTGCACATATCGAAGAATGGAGGTGGCTGATCCAGATTATGCAGGAGACTAAAAATCGTCACCAGGACACCCCCTGGGCCCCAATGCCTGACCCTGAAAAGTGAAATCTCCAATTATATGCTCAGCATGAGGCCAACTTCCAAGCATCAAAAAGCAATTCCTACATTGAAAGCGTTTACAAAACAGAGACACATGTGGGACACACATGAAATGACCAAGGCAACGGTTCCTAAATTTTCAATTAATATCAAAATCCCTCTGAGAGCTTGTTAAAATGTACATGTCTTTGCTTTGGATGTTTGTAAGTGAAAATAATTGACCAGGCTTATCATCAAAGAAATATTATCTTTTGAGGGTGATGCCTCAGAACCTACATTTTGACAAGCCATTCTCCAGGTTTTAGGGGTGAATCATGACTACAGTGTGAGTTCTGTATATTTGAGAACTAAACCATTGGCACTATCTCCAAGGGGAAGAGGAAGGATAGGTTGCTGTCAACTGGAGTCACTGGAGAAGTTGTCACAGAGTAGACAGCGCTTGAGGAGCCTTTAAGGACAAGCAGACTTTGACAGAGAGGAAGAGGCAGGCAGGAGGGCCAGCCTGTTGATGTGGGTGTGGGAGCCATGAACTTTGGGCAGTAGCTGCAGCCACAGAAGCAAATGAATTCATCATTCAAGAAGAGTATATGAAGAAAGGGCTCTTGGGATTCCCCTAATGATGTGGCAAGATGAGGAACTGGGGTCAATGAAGGGCAGAGTATCAAAGGCATATTTTAAACCCCAGGATCTCAAACCAGTGGTTTTCAATGAGGCAAGTAACGCCCCCTAGAGGGCATTTTGGAAATGTGCAGCATCAATTTTGGTTAACACAAGGAGGGGGCACAGCGCTTTCTTTGAGTGGGTGGAGACCAAGGATGCTAGGTGTGCGCTAAGAGAATGTCCCACATCACGCTCAACTTCTGAATGTGAGAAAGCTGTTTGTGATTATCTAAGCCCAGAACATAACTCAGTTTTACATATAAACACAAACTCCCTTCCACCCCCACCCTAGTTTAAATATACACTGACTTTTGCAGGAATGCAGCTCCTTAGCTTCACTGGTCTCTGGTCTTTGCCCCTTGATCCATCTCATTCCTCTGTGCTCTCTCCTTGGCTTCTGAGTCTGATTCTTCTCCATTCACTCTCAGTCCTTGGACTTGATTCTTTTCTCCTACTCAGCACCTTTTCACAGACAAAAGGCTAATTTGTACCCACTCTGATAAAACTTAAAATCAAACCTTGAAATAGTTATACTGCTTTCAAGTAAATTAAAGGCATGCCAGAACAAAGTCCAAACTGATTTAGGGGAATCCAACAAAACCCAGGACCCAACAACGTAGAATTCATAATGTGTGTTATCAAACAAAAATTTTTCAGGCATGCAAATAAGCAGGGTAATATCACATTTAATCAGGAGAAAAATTTATGGAAGCAAATATAGAAAGGACAGCTATGATGGAATTAACTGACAAAGCTTTTGAAACAGCCACTAAAAATATGCTCCGTATATTCAAGATAGTAATGGAAAACATGGAAGATATAAAAAAGGCCCAAATGGAACTTCTAGAATAGAAAATACAATATTTGAAAAAAAAAATACTCTGGATGGTATTAACAACTGGTTGGTTACTGTGAAAGAAAACTCGAAGTTGAAGACAAAGCAATAAATACTATCTAAAACTAAGCACAAAGTGAAAAAGACTAAAGAAATGAAGAGGGCATTAGTGATCTGTGAAATAGATAAACTGTTTTAATATATGTGAAATTTGAGTCCAAGAAGGAGAGGAGAATGTGGGGGGTGAGGGGAGGCATAGAGGAGATGGAGGGAGCAGAAAAATATTTGAAGAAATAATGGCTGGCATATTTGAGATTTCACAAAAAGTATAAGCATCGTATTTAAAAATCCCAAGCAACTCCAAGAAGGATAATTTTTAAAAAAACCACACCAAGACACATCCCAACCAAACTGTTGAAAAACAGTGATAAACAGAAAACCTTAGAAGCAGCTTGAGAAAAAAGACGTTACATACATACAGAGGATCAAAGTTAAGAGTGATAGCATGTTCTTGTCAGAAAATAATTGTGATAGGCTAAATGTGCATTCTCAAATTCCTGTGTTGAAACCCTAGCCCCCAGTACTCAGAATGTGACTATATCTGGGGATAGGGACTTTAAAGAGGTGATTAAGTTAAAATGAGGTTGTACAGTGGGCTGTAATCCAGTATGACTGGTGTCCTTATAAGAAGAGGAAATAAGGACACAGACATGTGCAGAGGGAAGAGCTTGTCTGTACAAGTAGGTGGCCATCTGCAAGCCAAGGAGAGAGGCCACAGGAGAAATCAACTCTGTCGACATCTTGACTTTGAACTTCCAGCCTCCAGAACTGTGGGCAAATAGATTTCTATTGTTTAAGTCACCCGGTCTGTGGTACTTTGTATGGCAGCCCTAGCAAACTAATACAATAATGGAGCAAAATCTTTAAAGAACCGAAAGAAAAAAACCCGGCAATTTAAAATTATATCTACAACAAAAATATCCTTCAAAAATGAAGGTGAAGTAAAGACTTTTATCAGATCATCAATATCTGAGAGAATTCACTGCCATTAGACCTGAACCAAGAGAAATGATAACAAAATTTCTTCAGGCAGAAGGAAAATGCTATCAGACTTACATAAAGGACTAAAGAGTGTCAGGAATCATAAATATGTGGGTAGATATAAAACACATTTTTTCTCATTTAAAAAAATATTTAAAGAATGTACTGTGGGGTTTATAACACATAGAAGTGAAATGTATTACAACAAGTCACAAAAGATTGAAGGTGCAAAATGGAAGTGTACTGTTGTTAAGGTTCTTACACTATAGGTGAAGTGGTAGATATTGTTTGAGATAGAATGAGATAAACTGAGAATGTATATTGTAAGCCCGAGAGCAAAAACTAAAACAACAATGACAACAACAATGAAGATGACAACCACAAAAGCAAAGAGATGTAGCTAATAAGCCAAGACTGGAGAGAAAATGGAATATTAAAAAAAAAAAAATCCAGGGGCCAGCATGGTGGAGTAGCGGTTAAGTTCACGCGTTCCGCTTCAGTGGCCCAGGGTTGCGGGTTCGGATCCTGTGCATGGACCTACTCACCACTCATCAAGCTACGCTGAGGTGGCATCCCCTATAGAAGAGCTACAACTCTGCAACTATGATACACAACTATGTTCTGGGGCTTTGAGGAAAAGAAAAAAAATAAAAAGAGGAAGATTGGCAACAGATGTTAGCTCAGGGCCAATCTTCCTCAAAAAAAAAAAACTCCAAAATAAGACAGGTGAAAAGGAACAAAGAACCAATGGTACAAGTGTAAAACAAATAGCAAGATGTTATATTTACATCTAACCATATTGATAATTTAAAAAGTTTTTTTTTCAGTTTTATTGAGATATAATTGACATACAGCACTGTAAAAGTTTAAGATGTACAGCAAAGTGACTTGACTTACACATACAACCGTGCATCACGTAACTACATTTTGGTCAATGATGGACTGCATATGCAGTGGTGGTCCCATAGGATTAGTACCATACAGCCTAAGTGTGTAGTAGGCTATGCCATCTAGGTTTATGTAAGTACATAAACATCTACGATGTTTGCACAATGATGAAATTGCCTAATGACACATCTCTTAGAATGTAACCCCATCATTAAGTGACCCACGACTGTAGTGTGAAATAATTACTGTAATAAGTTTACTTAACATCCCTCATCTCATATAGAAACACACACAGGAAAAAGATGTTTTTTTCCCTGTGATGAGAACTCAAGATTTACTCTCTTAACAACTTTCAAACATACCATATTGATAATTACATTACATTTAAATGATCTAAACACTCCAATTAAAAGGCATAGACTGTTACATTGGACAAAAAAGCAAGATTTAGCTATTTGCTAGACACAAGTAACCCACTTTTAATATAAATATAAGGATAGGTTAAAAGTAAAAGGATGAATAAAGATCTATCATGCAGCCACTATTCAAAACAAAGCTAGAGTCGCCATATTCGTATGAGACAAAGTAGATTTCAGAGCAAGGATTATTACCAGGCATAAAAAGGGACAATATACAATGGTAAAGGAGTCAATTTATCAGGAGAAAACAACAATTCTAAATGTATATGCATCTACTAACAGAGCTTCAAAATACGTGAAGCAAAACCTTGATAGAACTGACAGAAGAAATACTTGACAAACTTGACCAGCTGGAGCATTATACACAACAACAGCAGAACATAGATTATTTTCTCAAGTGCACACAGAATTCATCAAGGTGGACTATATTCTGGGCTATAAAACAAGTGTCAGAAAATTTAAGAGGTTAGAAATCATACAAGATAAGTTCTCTGATCATGGTGGAATTAAACTAGAAATTGGTAGCAGAAAGATATCTGGAAAATCCCTGGGAAATTAAACAACACACTAAATAATCCATGGGTGAAAGCTCAAATCACAAGAAAAATTGAAATATTTTGAACTGAACAAAAATAAAAACACAATATATCAAAAATTATAGGATGCAACTAAAGAAATGTTTAGAGAGAAATTTATATCTTTAAATGCCTATATTAGAAAAGAAGGAAGATCTCAAATCAATACTCTAAGGTTCCATCTCAAGAATTTAGAAAAGGAAGAACAAATTAAACCCAAAATAGCAGGAAGGAAAACATAAAGGTAAGAGCAGAAATCAATGAATTAAAAACAGAGAGGCAATAGCTAACAGAAAGAGAATAGCCGATTGTCGCTCTGGATGAAGTAAAAACCACAGTGCCCCACGGGTAATGTTGAGTTTGGCTTCCTTGAGATGCAGAGTAATGCTTCTCAAACTGGGCACATGATATGCAGGGAGATGCAAAGCTACAAGGTAAGAATTGCACATCTTCCTAGAGAATCATTTTTAGTGGAAAGTTGGGGAAAAACATTGTTGTTTAAATGTAAAAATCAAATATAATAAAAAATGTACCTAGATTTTGTTATTGTAGTAAAAACACGGAACATGAAATTTACCCTCTTAACCATTTTTAAGTGTACAATTCAGTAATGTTAATTACATTCATTGTTGTGAAATAGATTTACAGAATTTTTTCATTTTGCAAAACTGAAATTCTGTACCCATTAAACACTAACTCCCCTTTCCTCCTCCCCCCAGCCCTTGGTAACCACCATTCTACTTTCTGTTTCTATGAGTTTGACTACTTTAGATACCTCATATAAGTGGAATAATACAATATTTGTTGTTTTGTGACTGGCTTATTTCACTTAGCTTAATATCCTCAAGTTTCATCCATATTGTGGCATGTGACAGGATTTTCTTCATTTTTAAAGCTGAATAATATTCAATTGCATGTATATACCACATTTTGTTTATCCACTCATCCATTGATAGACACTTGGGTTGCTTCCACCTCTTGGCTAATATGAATAGTGCTGATATGAACATGGGTGTACAAATATCTCTTCTAGACTCTTCCTTCAATTCTTTTGGATATACACCCAGAAGTGAGATTGCTGGGTCATATGGTAATTCTATTTTAAATTTTTTAAGGAACCACCACACTATTTTCCATGGTAGTTGCAAAAATGTGCGTAGATTTTTGAGGGAAAACCAAGGTTTCCAGGGATTCACTTGCTTATAAAGGGCTAGCTCTGTCTATACCCCCACAGACTTCAAGGATCTGTTTTCACTCTTCTCTGCCATTAGGCTCACCTTAGTGGAAAAGTTTGGGAAGTCTTGGTGTAGCAGTTAAAAGCATGACCTTTAGAATCAGTGCACCCTGGATTTATGAATACTAGATCTGCTATTAATTATCTCTGTGACCCTTGGTGAGTGACTAAGCCTTTTGAAATCTTAGTCATCAATTTGTAAACTGAAGATTCAATCACTACTATGGTTAAATGCTCAGCACAGGGCCTGGCACACAGCTAATGCTCAATAAATAGTAGCTGGTGATATTTATCATTGTTCTCTGTCGTGACACTGAAGTTGGTTTCCTCTTGCTCATGATTGTATTATCATAAAATCTTTCTTATGATAGACATTTTCAAATATCGATCATGTCCACTCTAATTCTTCAGGTAAACTTTCCATGTACCTCCAATATTTACTTGTATGTGATGTTTACAGATTCCTCAAATTTGTTTCATTCTGCTATAGACGCTTTCTAGTAGGCCCATATCTCTCTTAAAATGTGATGCTCACTCTCATGTACTGCTTTTGTGAATCCCAATGGGTTTGACCATTTTAGCAAACCATTTGGCAATACATAAGATGACCCTTAAAAATGTCCATACCCATTGATTTAGTTACTTTCTTTCTAGGAATCTATTCTAAAGAAATACTCTAAAACACAAAGCTTTATCTACAATAGTGTTCATCAAAGTGTTAAATACATTATAAAAAAATGCAACTCATGCAAATGTCTAGTAACAGGAAAATAATTTAAAAAGTATGGGACAGTTATACAATGGATAGTTATAAAGAATTTTAATGTTTTAGGGAGCTTGATTCAGCAGCCCATATAAATAAAAAATTTTATTATATAACTTTAAGTGGAAAAAAACAGTATATCAAATTATACATAATTCAGTAATTCTCAACCATATAAAATTATACAGGCATCAGCACATCAAAATGCTAATTTACATGTTTAGTTTTTCATTCTTTTGAGGTCCTATTATGTATTAGGTATTGTGCAATGTTTTGAGGATACAAATACAAACACACAAAAATTTTTATTCTGGAATGTCTTGCAATCTAGATGAGATAAATAGAGTTTTAAAATATTGTGATGTATTTTGATACATATATTGTCATGTAATGAAGGTATATGTTTTATGAGTGAAGCAGAGGATCTCACTCTTCAGTGGAGTGGGGGGAGGGAGAGGAAGCAAAGCAGGTTACACAGAGGGATGGTGTCTGAGCTGGCTTCTGAAGGAAAGCTAGGAGAAGGTCAGGCAGGCAAAGGATGAGAAGAAACGGGTGGGAGAAGAGAGTGGAGAGCCTTCCAGTCTGAGAAAAGCATATGCAAAGTGGGAATGCCAGGTGGCATTCTGGAAGTGAGAAGTAGCTCCCTGAAGCAAGGATGTATGGTAACAAGGGGAAGTGCCAGGAACTGAAGCTGGAAGGATGGGCAGGGTCCAGATTCTTCATGTGGCTGGGAATGGTGGGAGTTCAGGAGTGCGGGCTTGGTCCTTGAGTGTTATGGCAGATTCACAGCAGGAGAGCAACGCACTTGTAGTTAGGAAGGTCACCCTGACAGCAGAGAGGAAGAGCTGTGACTAGAAACAGGGAGGCTGCTGGAGAAGGTATAGGAGGAGACCAGGCGGGGTGTGGAGGAAAGGATAGAAATAGGAAGAATCAACAGAATTTGGTGACTGAATAGAGAGATTTCCAGGTTTCTAGCTTGAGCAGGTGGACAGATGGTGGTGCTATCGTTAAGATGAGAATATGCGAGGAGGGGAAGGTTCAGTTTGGGGCATGGTGAATTTAAGATGCGATTTCTTTAAATAATCTAAGCTGATTTCTTGATTATAATTAAGTTACATAACTTGCTTATGAGCTGTTTTTCATTAACACCATTAGGGAGTAATGGGGCTCGGTGTTTAACAACCAAAGCTGGGAGAACAATCCTGCTAAAAGTAGACATGGGCAATCTCAGAAGCAGTGACTGCAATAATATTCTAGCACATGATTGAGTTAAATTTAAGTCCTAGCTATAAATACATGTGAAAATATATGCTTGGATGTGGAGTAACTAATTAATGCTAAGTGGACTGCACGTTAACTTGCCTTGAGCATAACTTCAAATTATAATGTCATTGCAGTTACCAGGAATCTGTTTCATGAGTACGTGTTTAGTTTGCATAATGAAACTTGAGATAAAGACCCCACACTTCCCAGCCTCCCCTATTGCTAGGTGTTGTTGGTTTACCGATTTCTGGCCAGGAAATGGAAATAGTACATACAATTTCCAGGAAGTGCTTTTAATTGGAGGAGTGTGCCCTTTTTCTTCCCTTCCCTGTCTCTGCTGGATTGAATGTGAGTTTGATGACTGAAACTGGAGCAATCATTTTGGATCCTGAGGTGGAAATGGGAAAAGAGGTGTGCATGGAGGCATAAGAGGGTGGCAGAAGCCTGGATCCCTAACACCATGGGCACCAAACCTACGTTAGACATATAAAAGAGAAAGACTTAAACACTTTTTTTGAGAATCTTTTTTTATGTCAGTCACAATTGAATCTAATCATATTGGATTTAATTTCTCTTTTTTTTTTTTTTTTTTTTTTTTTTTTGTGAGGAGATCAGCCCTGAGCTAACATCCGCCAATCCTCCTCTTTTTTTGCTGAGGAAGACGGCCCTGGGCTAACATCGGTGCCTATCTTCCTCCACTTTATATGGGACGCCGCCACAGCATGGCTTACCAAGCAGTACTTCGGTGCGCGCCCGGGATCCGAACCAGCGAACCCCGGGCCGCCGCAGCAGAGTGCGCGCACTTAACCGCTTGCGCCACCAGGCCGGCCCCTTAATTTCTCTTTTTATTAGTAAGGTTTATATAAAAGCTTTGTCCTACCTATGTCCTGAGATTATAATAATGCACTTAAAGCACTGGGATGGTGGCTATGAATAAAAGGACCATAAAGCTTTTATTCCATTGGGGAAGAACTATACACCACCAACTAAAACAACAGGTGATGTATTCCATTTTTGTTGTTTGCTCGGGGCACAGAAGAGGGAGTAATTAGCCCAGGCTGAGTTAGAGTGACATTTGAGCTGAATCCTCAGCTTAAGGAGGCTACTGTCAGGTACTGAAAGGGTGTGAGGAGAGGGCATTTCAAGGATCATACAGCATGGGTAAAGGCAATTGTATGCACAGCTTCTAGGCAGTGTTCTCTGGAAGGCTAGTGTGTTTAGGGAACAGTATGTTATCCAAAGTGTCTAGAACACCGTATACGGTGGGATTGACAGAAGATGAGCCTGGAATTGGGACATTGGGAAAGGCCCTGAACGTAAAACTAAGGAATTTGGACTTAATCTACAGGTAATTAAGAGCCGTCAAATGATCTGCAAAGATAAGAAGTCTACTCAGCCTGCTGTGGCAATGATCACATAGTTCCGCATTCAGAACATCAGTCTGTTTCCAACAAAATAGTGAAGAAACTACCTATAGAAACACAATATATTGCAATTGTTTTCCAAGGGACTCAAATAATTTTGGGGGCAAGAGATGGGAATTGAGGGAAAGAAAGAAGTGAGGGAAGGAGAGACACAGAGAGAGAGAGAGAGAGGGAGGAAGAGAGAGAGAGATGGAGACAGAGACAGACAGACCAAGAGAGACAGAGAGAATGCATGCGTGTACACGTTCAGTAGAAGCTCCAGATGGTAGATAAGGGATAGAAGAAAGCCTGAAGACTTGTCTCTGAAAAGATTTCAAGAAATGGAAGGAAGAATCAAGATGAATTCTGAAAAGTTTAATTAAGACCATAGAACATTTCTGCCTTAGGGAAGGAGAAAACTGTCGCTACACTTATTTGTAATGAGATCTTCACACTTTCTTTCTCGGTCTATTTTTATGGCTTCTCAACATGTTAATGGTAATAGATGTTAAACATCTTTTAAGTGAGTTTCAAGAAATGTTATGTATAGTATTTATAAAATTTCACTTTTATTCTTCATAAAGACAGAAGAAAAATTTTATAATCTTAAAGTTATATTTTGTACTGGGGACAGGAGAAGAACTCAGACATGTAGCGTCTACACTGTGCCTATTATGTGGCTGGCACTTGGCCTACCCACCTCATTTAGTTTAATCATCACCATAGCCCTATGAGGTGGGCATTATTGCACCCCTTTTACAGAGCGATTGAGGGGCTCAGAGGTTGAGGACAGTGACCAGGTTGTTTCTAAGTGGCAGAACCAGGATTTGAATTCCAATCAGCATACTACAGAACCCATGTTCTTTCTAAAACACCAAGAACATTCTGGCTCTGCCTTTCACACGCTGAGAGAACCTGGGCAAGCTGTGCTGCCTTAATGAGGTGAACTCAGTTATGCTTTGAATTCTCGAAGGAGATGCTTCTGGAAACCTTGAAATGAGGCACACTGGTTACTGCAGGCCAATTTTCTCATGGGAAGGAAATATAACACTTATACAGTTTTTTTCGTGTTGACAATTTTATTTGGATCCCTTGAATCTATGCAGAAAAGAGTCTTCTGAAGCCACTTGAAACGCTCTGACCTCAGGGAGACAGGAGGAAAAACTGAGCAATTCTAAGACACTTTAGGTCACTGAATGTCTTCACATATAAACCATGTGTTTCGATGAAAGGTCAGGAGTAGCAGGCTCTCGATCTGTATGGGAAGCTTTAAGAACGTGAGAATGCCTTGTTACTGTGCTATTTTTAGTCAGTTTGTTTCAGAGGCCTTGAATATCTCAAATTAAACAGGATACTAATCTGCCTTTTTTAACATAAAATTCAAGCAAAGTATCTGAACACTCATGATAATGTGCATTTAATTTTCTTATTTCCTCTTCTCCATGGTTACTTCATGGAATTGTCATACACTCGGAGGTGGACATATAGTATTCTGAGTATAAAGCTCTGTTGTCAGGTCACAGGACCCTGAAGTAGAGATAGGATATGGTTGGAAAATGCAACATCTTGTATTGCCCTACTGTCCAGAATTCAAGAGTTCACACCTTCTGGGATTTATCTTTTCAACTGGAACTTCTAATATCCCTTTTTGCAAAGCTCTTTTGCCTACCAGCATACTGTCCATCAGCAAATATATATTTCCAACCCCGTGCCTCCCCTCCTGCTGGAATGTGCTCCTCTTACCTCCACTTGCCTATGCCCTGCTCTCCTTTCCTGAAACAACTCAAATCTCATCTCTGAGGAAGGCTTTGTGGTTCTTAAAGTCTGCCCTTCCCTCGGAATTTATAATTCTGCTACTTCATGTTGTTTTTAATCCTCTAACTTAATTTATTTGCCTCTAATTAAATTATTTGAGACCAAGGGTTATGTCTTATACGTCTTTGTATTTTTAGCATCCAGCACTTAGTTGGTGCTTAGTAAATGCTTATGTTACCGCACCAGGTCCATTTTTGCCTGCCACCCAGAAAGCCAGTCACCGAGACGACGAGATTGCAGAGAGAGAGGGTTTAATCACAAGGCAGCGAAGTGAGGAAAATGGGAGAACAAGTCTCAAATCTGCCTCCCCAGAAATAGGGACTCAGGGGTATTTATGGATTAGGGGGCAAGGTGGTCTGCAATGATTGGAGGTGAGGAGAGACGAGGTAATTGATGATCTGTGCAAACATAGTCAGGCTTCACGTCTCTTCGTAGGACACATGTTTACAGAATGGCAGCATTAACATGCCCTGAGGGTGGAGTTCCAACCTCTTGCCATCAAAAGGGCCCAGTTCATGGGTTAGTGGTCTCAGTCCGGCCTGAAGTGGACAAGGGGTTCAGTTCCTGAAAAAAATAGCTCAAACACCCATTACCATGGTAACCCAGGCTCCGGGGAGATGTCATCTATAGGAACCTAGTGGGAGTCAGATAGCATATTGCCCAAACAGCACAGTTAACAATGAGTAAGTTTATCATGCAGATTTAAGTCCTCACCTTCCATTCTGATAAGTTTCTAGGTAAGGCCATCCCCCTCTTCTTCCTGGTACAGGGAAGATACATTTACAAATGGAGATTTTCTTTACAAATGTAAATGTCTCCTATAAAGGGTAATCAGAACTAAGAATGGGCTTAGCACGATCCAGGTACCAGAAGATGTCTATGGTAACAAACTTTTCTGGGGGCAGGCCTCCCATCCCAAACTCCTTTGGTCAGTTAGTGGGGGTGGGGGTCAAAATGTCATTCAGGCAGAGACAAATTTTGAGTTGGCAAATTCCAATCCCTCATAGTTATTAGCTGCTTAATTATCAATGGCTGTTTGCTGGTTTCACTTATCGATGATTGACAGGTCCTGAGGCAGCTTAGATCATGCCCCTGGGAGAGCTAGCCCTTTCAGCCGCAGGCCAGGTAAGAGAAAGTGGGGTAAGACTCTCAAAACCTCGACCTCTTTTCTTTAATGACCTCCGTATGACCAGCTCTGGGCACGACCTTCTTACTTCTGGTTTCTGCTCCCCTCCTTCCCGACAGTTTCTTTTGCTCACACATTGCCAAGCATTGTCTTCTCCTGATGCCGATCTTTTCAGATCCTGATGATTCAGAACAGGGGTCTCTGCTGTTTCCTGGCCGACGGACCTGGTGTGCTCTGGATGTGGTCTCTGAAATACCGGGACATCAGCTTCTCTGGTTCTCTGAAGAACTGGCAATTATTTTGATGCCTGTATCTCATCTGTAAAATGGAGATAATAATTCATAGAGTCACGAGAAATTACTGACAGAGTCTGAAGATTTATTATAGTACAAAAAATATAATAAGCACAATAAAATGTGAGATCTTACCATCAGCTTCCTCTGCCTTCCTACACTTTCTCACACCACCCCTCGCAGTTCATGTCCAGCCTCGTTTATCTGTTCTGTCTGGATCTAAAGAAGGAAATGTTTCAGTTCTTAAAAATCTCTTGTCATTGTCTTCTCACTTGCTTATTTTCTGATGAGAAGTCTGCTGCTATTTTTACCTTTGTTTCTCTACATGTGTCTTTCTTTTCTGGCTGCCTTCAAGATTTTATCTTTATTTATCTGCTTCAGGTTCTCTGAGCTTCTTGAATCTGTGGTTTGATGTTTTCCATTATTTGGGGGAAAATTTCAGTTGTTTTCCCTTCATTCTGTATGCTACCTACAAGAAACACACTTTAAATATAAAGACACAAAAAGGTTTAAAGTAAAAGAATGAAAACAGATGTCATGTTAATTTTAATCCAAATAAAGCTGGACTGACTTTCTCAAAGGCAGCCTGTGACTGAGTCTTGCTTTTCTACCCAATCCAACTATCTTGACCTTTTATTTGGGGTGTTTAGATGATTTTATATTTTTAAATAATAGCTTTACTCTGTATGTAATGTGCCTTTTTTTCTCTAACTGCTTTCTTTATTTTAATTTTTAATTGTGCTAAAAACACATAACATAGAGTTTACCATCATAACCATTTTTAAGTGTACAGTTCAGTAGTGTTAAGTATATTCTCATTGTTGAACAGCAGATCTTCAGAATTTTTTCATTTGGCAAAATGGAATCCCTTTACCCACTGAACAACTCCCCATTTCCCCCTCCTCCAGGCCCTTGGTAACCACCATTCTACTTTCTATTTCTATGAATTTGAATACTTTGGATGCCTTATATAAGTAGAATTGGACAGTATTTGTGCTTTTGTGAGTGGCTTATTTCACTTAGCATTGCGTTCTCAAAGTTTATCTATGTTGTAATGTGTGACAGGATTTCCTGCCTTTTTAAGGTTGGATAATATTCCATTGTACGTGTATATCACATTTTGTTTATCCATTCATCTATTAATGGACCTTTGGAGGGTTTCCACCTCTTGGCTATTGTGAGTAATACTGCTATGTATATGGGTGTGAAAATATCTCTTCAAGACTCTGCCTTCAATCTTTTGGACGTATACCCAGAAATGGGATTGCTGGATCACATGGTAGTCCTATTTTTACTTTTTCAAGGAACCTCCATACTATTTTCCATAGCAGTTTGCACCATTTTATAATCCCACCAACAGTGCACAAGGACTCCAATTTCTCCACATACTTGCCAACACTTGTTATTTATTTATTTATTTATTTTTGATATTAGCCATCCTAATGGGTGTGAGGTGATATCTCATTGTGGTTTTGACTTTCATTTTTCTAATTATCAGTGATGTTAAGCATTTTTTCATATGTTTGTTGGCCATTTGGATATCATCTTTGGAGAAATGTCTATTCAAGTCCTTTACCCATTTTCTAATTAGAGTTTTTGTTTTTTGTTGTTGAGTTATAGGAGTTCTTTATATATTCTGGATATTAACCTCTTTTCAGATATGTGATTTGCAAATATTTTCTCCCATTCTGTAGGTTCTATGTTCACTCTGTTGATTGTTTCCCTCGCTGTGCAGAGCCTTTTAGTTTGATGTAATCCCATTTGTCTATTTTTGCTTTTGTTGCCTATGTTTTTGGTATTATATCCAAAAAAAATCATTGCCCAGACCAAGGAAGACTTTTCCCTATGTCTTCTAGTAGTTTTATGGTTTCTGGTCTTATGTTTAAGTCTTTAATCCGTTTTGTGTTGATTTTTGTATATGGTGTGAGATAAGGGTCCAACTTAATTCTTCTGCCTGTGGACATCCAGTTTTCTCAACATCACATATTGAAGAGACTATTCTTTCTGCATTTTGTGTTCTTTGCATCCTTATCAAAGATCAGTTGACTGTATATGTGGAGTTTTATTTCTAGGCTCTCTCTTCTGTTCCATTGGTCTGTATGTCTGTTTTTATGCCAGCACCAGGCTATTTTGATTACTGGAGCATTGTAATATATTTTGAAATCAGGAAGTGTGATGGCTTCAGCTTTGTTCTTCCTGCTCAAGATTTCTTTGGCTATTTGTGTCTTTTGAGGTTCCATAGAAGTTTTAGGATTGTTTTATCCATTTCTGTAAAGAATGCCATTGAAATTTTGATAAGGATTGCATTGACTCTATAGATAACTTTGCATAGTATGGACATTTTAACAATATGAATTCTTCCAATCCATGAACAAAATGTGTTCACTTCTTATACTAGCTTCAATCACTGGAGCCAACCTCAGGCTCTGGAATCCTATTTTAAGAAGGATTCTAAAGGGGCCAGCCCGGCAGAGTAGTGGTTAAGTTTGCCTGATCCACTTTGGCAGCCCAGGGTTGACTGAGTTGGTGTCTCACATACAAAATAGAGGAAGATGGGCACAGATGTTAGCTCAGGGACAATCTTCCTCAAGAAAAAAGAGGAAGATTGGCAACAGATGTTAGCTCTGGGCCAATCTTCCTTAGCGAAAAAAAAAAAAAAGAAGGATTCTGAAGCTCCATCTAAACTGAGAGCAACAGAGCTCTATGACTGATTGGAGATGTCTGACATGGGTGAAGGAGAAGGAAGTAGTGAAATGCTTGCTGTGTATTTGAAATTGCTGGTTTAGGCAAAATATATCACTGCAATTTAGTATTGTGGAAAGAAGACGAGCATTCAAATCTTAGCTCTAAAATCGAGTAGCTGTATGATTTTGCGCAAATTAACATTTCTGAGCTTTACTCATGTGTAAAGTGGAAATACTATCTCGAGGAATTTTTGCTACATCTAGTGCTGATAGGGCCAGATTGAAGGCAAGAGCTGAGGGCTAACTTGAAGCTCCCTTCCCAAAAAATTGCAGAACCTAGGAAGAGAGCAGAGGAGACCCTGAAAGAACCCCACTAACACACCCTGTGTTCTTTTTATTTCACTGCTGGAACTTACCAGCATAAAATAATGCCTGTTTATTAGCTCATAGTTCTGTGGGCCAAAAGTCCAGCATAGGCTCTACTGGTTCTCTGTTCAGGGTCTCATAATGCCAAAATCAAGGTGTTGGCTAGGCTGGACTCTTATCTGGAGGTTATGGGAGAGAATCCACTTCTAAGCGTATTCGGGTTGTCAAAATCCAGCTCCTCCTGAGGTTCCTATGTCCTTGCTGGCTGCAGCTGGAGTCTGCTCTCTGCTCCTAGAGGCTACTCACATCTCTTCTTATGTGGCCCCTCTATCTTCAAGCCGGCACAGCAAATTCTTCTTATGCTTGAAACCCCTCTGGCTTCCCTTGTGCTTTAAAGGGCTCATGTCATTAGGTCAGGCCTATCTGCATAGTCTTAAGGTCAACTGATTTGGTTCTTTAATGTCTGCAAAATGCCTCTGCAGCATCACCTACATTAGTGTTTGAGTGAAGAACCCCATTCCTAGGGCATGGGAATCTCGAGGTCCATCTTTATAATTCTGCTTACCACAGACCCTAATTTGAAGGGTCAAGGGATATAGGAGATGGCAGGCTGAGGAACACCGGGGGCCACACGCCTCTTGGGAATCCTTTTGCCGGTGAAGAGCAACACAGTCAGAGAGCAGAGGGAGAAAGTGGTGGCCAGGCTCCCTGCAGTGCTCTGTCAGGCAGAAAGCTGGAGGGGCTGGGGGTTCCCCTGACACAGAGGACCGCTGCTGCAGGAAGAAAGCCGGGAACAGCCACTGGGGAGCCCCGGGGCGAGGTCAAACCAAGGACAAGATTTAATGGAGAAAGCTGCAACTTCACCAAAACAAGTAGAAGAAACTGCACAGCGCTAATTTTTTCTCCTAGGGCTCTGCATGGCCTTTTCTCTTCAGTCACCTTAGGCTGCTGTATCCCTGAGTGGTAACGTAGATTATTGTCAACCAGTCTTTTAGCTTATGAGCTATAATAAGGACTCTCCATAAACTAGTGGGACATTGAAAGGGTGCAAGGAGAATCTACCGATTCTAGGGCCAGGTGGAATTGTCCTTGCTCAAAGATGTGCACACAGGGAAAACCAATCCAAGACTGTGAAGAGAGATGAAAGTACAAAACAGGGCTTTCACAGCACCCAAGTTGTATAGGAATTCTTGGCATTGTTTTGAGAAATATTTATTATCATGGAATAGAGAAATACATTTTAAATAGCATCTGCTTTGCCTCTCAATAAAATTCAAGAAGCTATGGACCAAATCAAAGACAAAAGATAAGAAAACAGATTAATATGAAATGGACTGAAAAGAGAAAGAAAGAAATATGGGAATGAATATGCTATTGGGAAGTATTGAGGGAAAATAAAAATGCAAACCAGAATTAAGACATGTATTAGAATCAGTAAAATAAATAAATGAAACTCATCGTAAATAGATTATTTAAGCCAGATGTAATATAAGCCTAAAAATTTCACCCAGAATGCAGGGGAAAAAAAAGAAATAAAAATTTTAAAGTGAACAATAAATAGAATATACAACTTATTAACATGTATTCTTTTGGTACAGATAATGGATATTCATCTCAAACGAATTTAAGCAGCGAAGGGAATTTATGGGCTCACGTAACAGGGAGGGCTCAGAGTGCTTTGGCTTCAAGCGTGTCTCTAGACTGCTGCTCCACGACTGTCTACCTGGAATGTTTCTCCTGGCACTCCCGTCAGCTTTCTCCTCTACGGCATTGGGCTAAACATTGATTTTAAAGGGGATGTTTATTTACTTATTGACTCATTACTCATTAGCAGTATTGAATTCACGTAATGTAGATCTCAGAAGGGAGTCTATGGGGAAACTTATTTTCTAGAAATTAACTTCAAGACCAAACGTGATTCTGTTTCCACATTGTAGTTCCTACTTTTCTGTCTTGGCTTTCTATCTGCTTTAAGAATCTGCCACTGGGTTTGGGACTTTTTTCCATTGTGATAAGAAGAAAGAAGTTTATTACTGTGCAAATTCCGTGTGATCATGATACATTTCTTTGTGGAAATCGGGAGGATACTTGCAGTGAGAGATCCTGTCATTTCGATTGCTCCGTGTTGCACGTCCAAGGCGTCACGGAGCGCGCAGGAGAGAGTGTCAGCCACCAGGGGGTGCTCTTGGCTCTTGCTGTTTTCATTCTGGGAGCTTGAGCAATAGTTCTGCAAAAACATAGACTTGCACAAAAGAGATTGCTACACTAGAGCTCACACAATTGGTAATTAGGGAAAGGGTTGCTATGGTGATGGGGGGGGTCTTGGGATGTTTACTGCTTTGTAAGAGCCAGTGCCTATAAACTATCAGATTGTTTCCTTGGATGATAATGGCTGGCATAGCAAGGTCATGAAAATCCCCTGATTGTGCAAACTGAGGTGGTTGCTATTTTTGGATGTCGCTATAACCAGGGTTTCAAGAGTGACAGAATGTACTTCTTTTAACATGTTTATCTTATTCCACGTTGGATTTTTGACATTTTCCATATTTGTTTTCTCCCTATCACCAGCATTTCTCAATGTGTTTTTCATAAAAATATTCCGTGAAGAAAGACTTCATGGTCTAACAGGTTAGGGAAAGACTGCATGTGAATGCTCTTGGAGATTTGCAATACACACCAGGATATTAAAATCTATGTGAAATCCTGTTTCACTTCCAAAAAGTTGTATGACAACTGAACCCATTTTAACGGAATATTCATTAACACTTAGGGAATCTACCTTCATTTTGTTCCTAAGATGTTAATGAATATTTCGTTAAAATGGATTCAGTTGTAATTTAATATGTTTCTGTAGGTCTCCCCAACAAAGCGTTGAGTTCTTTTCTGTGGCACAGGCCCAGCAAAAGCTTAGTGCATAATGGAGTCTCTATAAATGTTAATTGTTGTTTATGGGCTCCTAAGAAGTATTTTTGAATTGAATTATCTATCCATGGATACTATCGATTGCAATTATTTTTTATAAATGGTCTCTATCCATAAGTTTTAGTGGGAAAATGAATCCAACACAAAGACATAGCCAACAGCCAACAGCCAAAGACGTAGCCATGGGCACACAGGGGAATGCTCTTTGTTGAAACCTGTACCAGGACACCAAACAGAAGTCTCCTGACTCCTTTCCCCTGGGTTACTTTATGTTGCTTCCATTGAGGAGGGTTCTTCTCCAAGCAATGTAGCCTCTGCTTGACTTTGGATTTAAACACATCTGGGCTCAAAAACCATTTTATGTCTCTTACAAGTTGTGTAAGAAGGGAGTGGGGGACGGTGTACCTCTGAGCTTTCATTTTCTTATCTCTGAAATGGGGGTAACAAAACCCACCAAATGGATTACTTTGAGAATCAACTGTGGGGCTGGCCTGGTGGCGCAAGCGGTTAGGTGCGCACGCTCCACTGTGGCGGCCTGGGGTTTGCCGGTTCGGATCCCGGGCGCGCACCAACGCACTGCTTGACAAGCCATGCTGTGGTGGCGTCCCATATAGAGTGGAGGAAGATGGGCATGGATGTTAGCCCACGGCCAGTCTTCCTCAACAAAAAAAAAAGAGGAGGATTGGCAGATGTTAGCACAGGGCTGATCTTCCTCACCAAAAAAAAAAAAAGAGAGAGAATCTACTGTGATAATGTAGGTAATGAAGCAGTAAAGTGTCTGTCATATAGGTAGGCACTCAATGAATGTTACTTCTCCCTTTACCTTCTTACTTTTTCCATTGTTTTCTTTTCTCCCTGTGTCACTGGCAGTAAAAAATGATGGACTCTAAGGCTATGAGGTGGGGATAGAGTAATGGTGGAAGACACTGCTATGGTCTGAATGTTTGTGTGCCCCCAAATTTATATTTTTGAAAACCTAATACCCAAGGTGATGGTATTAGGAGATAAGACTTTCAGGAGGTGATTAGGTCCTGAGGGTGAAGCCTTCATAAATGGGACTAGTACCCTTATAAACGAGGCTCCAGAGAACTAGCTTGTCCCTTCCACCATGTAAGGACACAGCGAGAAGTCAGCAATTTGCAACCTGGAAGAGGGCTCTCACCAGAATCTGACCATGCTGGCACGCTGATCTCAGACTTCCAGCCTCTAGAACTGTCATGAATAAATTTTTATTGCTTATAAGCCACTCAGTCTCTGGTATTTTGTTATAGTAGCCCCGTTTGGACTAAGGTAGACACCAAAATCTAGTACTGCACCTAAACATTTCACTTTTAAATCTCTACTCTTTCAAATTCCATGTGATAAATATTTGGAGCTGACAAATCCTGCCGCCTCCCTCTACCTGTTTTACATCTTTATTTCCAGCACATGTTAAGTGTTGGTTTTTTAGATTCACAGAACTATCTAAGTCTAGTCAGGATGTTTCTGCCGGCAGTGCTCCTAGGGGCATAGGTGGAGGCTTATTTCATTGTAAAATAGAAACTCTCCCAATTTTACCTTGTAGTTCATACTCACTAGCAAATTTTTGCTAGGTGATTAATTTTCATGTTCACTTGTTTTTCTGCGCTAGCTCTGGTCTCCAATTGCTTTGCAACCATTCACTCAGTTACCATCTTGCGTTGCTCCTATAATGTGGTCTGACTTTTCGATCGGTACTTATCCATCAGTACTTTAAAAAAAAAATCTTCTGTTGATTCTAAATTTACAGCTTCCTTTTGATCAAGCTTCTAAGTTATTTTATCTGAAGATTGACAATTGGCTTCTACTTAGGATATGTTAATTAACACATGAATATTTGTCTGAGATTTCACTGACGAGCAACACATCACTCTTTTTCATACCTAGTGGATCAGTTTAATGGCTTTATTTACCAGCCTAAATATGAATCAATGACACACACTTTCAGCTACTCCAACAGCTTATTTTACTACAGGGAGAAATAATTGTATAATGATTTTTTTTCCAAAGTCATTAATTTTTAGTTTTACAATACACAATCCTTTAGACACATATTTCAACTTTTATACAAATAATCCCCATCATAAATCAGAAAGAAAGATAACTGAGATCACATTCAGTTAGCTGTCTCAAGTTCAGGAACAAATTTACTGCAGTCTGAAAGAATTTATGGATAAAGATTATAAAGAAGCTTGATGTGTACAGATACATCGTACTCAGTTCTGACTTACCGTAAGTATTTATTTGTGAATTTCAATTCCTAATTAGGTGGGTTACTCACACAGCTGATTTTACAGTGTGGTGCCCAGCCCATGTTGTTACGTCTCCAATAAATATTAATTGAATGAGTCGATCCACTCATCTGTTACATTCATGTAATCATCTGTTACAAGTTCACATTCTCTTCCACTTTTTATCTAAGGCTGGAGATCCAGTTCCTTTGGTCCCGGGGAAAGGAAGGTCTTTCTTTCTAGACTTAGTTTGTTCTCCATTTTTCTTCCAAGCACGTTCTTACAATGACTCAATCCCTCCTTCAGTGGTACCCTGGATCTGCAGAGAGCACATCTCTGGTCTCTGGGTACACAGTACCCATACAGTCATTATAGTTGCAGCTTCTCTCCACTCCTCTTAAAGTTCCCCCACAAGGTCTTTCAACTTTCTAAGACCTGCCATGTTTTCCCTCCCAGGGTGTACCACCCAACCACCATTCCTGGATGGCCAGATGCCTCATCAGGGAGTCACTTATCCATCCACTACCTTCTGACCATTGCCTGGACTTGGAAAACATTAGCTTGGCATCAACAAAATCATTATTACTTTTTTAAATTGAGATTTATTTATTTTACTTATTTATTATATTTTATTTATTTATTTTATTTTATTTATTTATTTTTATTCAGTTCCTTCCTCTGTGATGTGGGAATAATAAAGAATTCTTCTTTATGAGATTATAGTGAGCATTAATCATGTAATATATGCAAATCTCCTAGCACATTTTAGGAGGCATTATTAGTATTCCAGGAATGTTATTTTTCTTCCATACTTCCATCCTTCTTTCCTTCCTTCCTCCTTCCATTTTTTTCTTTTTCCCTCCTTCCTTCTCTATTTCCCTTTATCCTTCCCTTCCTTCCTTTCTCCTTTCTTCCTTATTTTCCTCCCTCTGACTATAGATGAATCTTCTGGTTATCTCTGAAAACTATGCCTCACTTGTTCCTTTTCTGTTGTCTCAGAAGAAGAGGAGAGAGGGAAGAAGGAAAGAAGTCACAGAAAAATTTTCTAAGTATGAGAAAAAGTCATATAAAATCATTGCCCTAGGTAGCATTGGAGGGAGCTCATGGCTTTCCGCTATGTTCTATTCTCCCTCCCGTACTGAGAGCGTGGAGCCTCACTGGGGGCAAAAGGACACATTTGGGCCTTTAAGTTGGGAGTTGATGCTCTTAGGGGGGAAAATCAAAACTCAGCAATTCCTCCCACTTGGGATTGCTTCCTTGTTTTTCTTGAGTCTGTGCCCCTGTTTAGATTGGTTCTCTTTGTGATTCTTCTCTAATCTGGCTGATGTAAGATGGCTTGGTACCTCTTCTCACTTTTAAGAAGGCAATACCCCATGGTTCTCTCCATCTTGCAGAAGACAAAGCAGCAACCAAGGTGGAGACCAGAGGAAAGGAGACTTGAGGGAGACTATGTCTATTCATTAGGTAAAAATTAATGCTCTCCAATGCATCCAAATTAACTCAACTCAGCAGGGTATAGAAATATAAAAAAGTGGCTTAGCCAAAGTCCCAGCATGGATTATAATGTTCCTTTTTCTCAAATGTCCTCAGGGACAAAAATATATATCTTTTAGTGTCCTAATAGGTGTACATAGTTATGAAGGATGCTGGTTCAGGACTGGGTTCAGCATTCTCTTTTGCCTTAGGCGAGAAGAACTAATATTTGAGGAAAGACTTTAGCAGACCGAGGGGACTACTTTCAAAATAGAGGACTGGTAATTGGGAAGAAGGGTCACATAGGTAACTGAAACTATGACAATAACTGTCAATCATGTGAACTAAGTCCCAAAGAGCAATCATGGCTTATGCATTAAGGGATGTTCTCAAGCTGTTATCTGATATTAATGGGAAAATGATACATTTTGTTCTTTCATTCAAATGCTCTACAGTTGTGGGGACTGTGTCATGGAACTTGGGACTCGGGGGGTTTCCTGGGATTGTGTGATGGTAATTCAGATTACAGTGTGAATAATACTTATATAGAACTGGACGAAGAGGAAAAGTAGGTCAAAATCAGATATGTCTTATAAAGTAAATAAGATTATTGATATAACAAAGTCTTTTAGTAAAATATGTTTGAGTTAGTTCAGTAGTACAGGGAAAAGTGAGACTATGCGAAAAACCAGAAGTTGGAGTTGAAGAGGATAAATGTGATTGCCATTTTCATAGATGCTATGGGATAAGAGAGCTATCAGAGAGAGAATCCATGGATTGACAAAACCTTTGACGGTAGAACTCAGGAGGAAATAAATAGATAAAAGCAAATTTATGAGAGTTAACGTGCTTAAGGCAGAAACTAGGAAGTTACACTTAAGAAGAAGAACAAGGGGAGATTAGTATCATGGTGAGTGAGATAGGAGACTTTAAAACCAGCGTGAACCTTCCCACTGAAAATAATTAGAATAGCTTCATAAAAATAGATACACGAAGACACTGGAGAGCCAACCAGACAGTGAAGACTTCCACTTTTGGTCAAGATGGAGTATACAGGTCAGATTTACCCTTCTGCCTTGAAACACCTAAAAAAATGTACAAAATATATGAAGCAATGGTTTTCAGACATTGGAAACCAGGCAGTACAGGACAGTGGTTCCTGAGAGAGAGGAAAAAGGATAGGTGAGCCTTAAAATTTCCCTAGACTGGAGAGAGTTTCCCAGCTGCATTGCAGAGAGAGAAACTCAGTCAGAGCCCAGAGGTCTGTCTAGGTTAATGAAAGAGTTAGGGATATGAATATGCCAAGTCAGAGAGAGTGTGCACAGCCGAGAACTGGAGAAGGGAGATATGTACATAGAGAGATCGAGAGATCTTCAGTAGGTTCCTTTTGGGTCTTCAGTTGACTGTTGATCTTTGCATGCATGTGAGGAAACTACCCAACACTGGGGAAATATCTACTCAAGAAGAATACAGGGAACAACCCATGGACCTCCTAAAGGGCTGAGAATAGTTTATGTTTCCGCCAGCCAAAGTGGAAACCCGCATAATTCACTGGATATCCTGTAGAACACCCAGGAAAGTATTGTTTCAACAGAGAGGCAAAATTAGCCCTAGATAAAAGACTACATAAAATCCTACATAACGAAGCTTAATAACAAGCCTTGAAAGGATCAAACTATTTCCAAGTAATCTGACTGTGCCCAGAATAAAGGGCAAGAGTATTTACAGGAATACAAAACATCTAGCATGTAACAAGGTAAAATTGACAACAGCTAACATCCAAAAAAAAAATTACTAGGTATGCAAAAGAGTGAAAGGAGAAATGTCAATCTATAGAAACAGACCCAGAAATGACAGAGATGATGGAATGAGTAGATAAGGATATTCAAACAGCTATTAAACCTATATTCCATATGTTCAAAAAGGCAGAGAGAAATGGATCATGTTAAATGCAGTTATGGAAGATATAAAAAAAGACAGAAATCAAACTTATAGAAATGAAAAATACAATATCTAAGATAAAAAATATATGTGATGAAAAATTTATTAGAGGAATTAAACATTGCAAAAGAAAAGATTAGAGAACTAGAATTCATAGCAATAGAGCTATCCAAAATGAAACACACAGAGAAGAAAAAACTAAAAAAGAAGAACAGATCTTTAGGAAGTTGTGCAACAACTTCGAGCAACCTAGTGTACAGATACATTAGGCTTCCTCCTTCAGGGACGTCAATATATATGTTGGATATATCCAATGTATACATCCTCACTCAATAATTGATAGAACAAGTAGACAAAAAATCTGTAATTATATAGAAGACATGAATAACCCTATTATCAAAGCAGTGAAAACCAATAAGGACAAAATCTGCAGTAAGAAGGAAATGTATAGAGGTGGCACCTGTGGGCTCTTTTCTCTTGGTGGAGTCTGTCAGTTTCGGAAGAGATAACTGAGTGTCTGTGAAACCGAACAGAGCTTTTTACAGCCTCTTGTACCTAGGGGGCTACAAATTAGAGTCCAGTATGTACTAAATATGAGAGTCCCAGGAAACATTGTTTGTATTGAGATTTCAAGCAGCTACGTATTAGAAATATTGATAAATCAAAAATAAACTGGCATATACAGGGTTAAAACCCAGCTTCAAATAATTTTATTCATGAGATTGTCTTCAAGTAATCCAGAATTGCTAGTGTCCCTGGCTACTTGCAAGAAGCAATAGTAAGTAATCTCTGGAGGAATATAATAACACCCAGAAGTCCAACTGTCTGGTAAACAATAAAAGAATAACTAGGCTTATGAGGAGACAAGGCAATATGATTAAAATCCAAGATTAAAAAACAGACAATGGAAACAGATGATATGGCTCCAAATAATGGACTTATGAGGCACAGAAAGTTAAATAACCGTCTTTATTATATTCAAGGAATTTTACAAAAAAGGCTTTGAATTTTCTCAGAAAACTGAAAATTATACAAAAGGAACAAAAAGAGATTGTATAAGGAAAAAAAACAATAGTAAGGACTCAATGGATGGTTTAACAGCAGATTATATATAGTTAAAGAGAGAATTAGGGGGCTGGCCCCATGGCGTAGTGGTTAAGTTCAGCGCTCTCCTCTTCAGCAGCCCAGGGTTCACAGGCACAGACCTACACCACTTGTCAGCCATGCTGTGGCAGCGACCCACATACAAAGTGGAGGAAGATTGGCACAGATGTTAGCTCAGGGCTAATCTTCCTCAAGAAAAATAAAAAAGAGGAAGATTGGCAACAGATGTTAGCTCAGGGCGAATCTTCCTCACGAAAAAAATAATAAATAAAGAGAGAATTAGTAAACTGGAAGATAAATCAGAAAAACTGTCTAGACTGAAATAGAAAAAAAGATAGAAAATAGATGAGATGATTTGAGAGATATAGGGGGTACAGTGAAAAGTGCCAATATGCATATTTTGGAATCTTAGAAGAGAGATTTGGAATGAATAGGGTAGAAATAATATTTGAAGAGATCAAAGTTGAATAATCTTCCCAAGTAGATAAAATGATCAATCCATTGATTCAAGAATTAAATTGTAAGCAGTGTAGATACAAAGAAAACCACACTTAGGCACATCATAGGAAAACTGATGAAAAGTAAAGACAGAAAAAGACAGCTAACTTCCCAACAGAAATGAGAGATGTTGGAAGATAATAAAATAACATTTAAATGCTGAAAACATAGCTATTCTCCAGAAAGTGAAGACGAATGAAGACATTTTCAGAAGAACAATAACTACCAAATAAGAACAACATTTGAAGAAGGAATGATGACAGAGGGCTGTAAGGTGGATACTTTCCAGAGCTCGTGCAGGGCTGGGAATCATTCAAGTTCCCTTGAGACAGAGTGAACAGACCCCAGTGGATACACAGAGCATTAAGAAGAGACTCCAGAAGGGTCCCATGTCACATTGACTTTTTATCTCCTCCTGAATGTCTCTCACATGCACCTCAACCTTAGCCTATTACAAATCAAATGCTCAATTCCCTCCCCATCTCCCTAAAATCCCAGTCTTCCTCAGTCTCCCTCATCTCAGTAAGTGAAAAGAAACATCCTCAACTAGTGGCTCAAGTCAGATCTCTGGATGAATTCCTGACTCCACTCATGCACTCACCACCTACAACAGCAACTTCTGTAGTTGTATCTACTAGATGTGTATATTTAGTACCTTCAATTTTCTTCATCTCCACTGCCAACCTCCTCATCTCCCATATATCCCAGGTAAACTATCATTTCCCAGTTAGACCACTGCAATCAATCCGTATTTTTCTGGCCTACCTCCAATTCATTCTCCATATGGTAGCCACAGGAACCTTTTAAAAAACCTTAACTCATATTGTGCCATCCTCATAACTTGAAACTCTTCAGTAGCTTCCTATTGAACACGGAACATTTTATTGTTTACCGTGGTCTCGTCCCTGCAAACTTGGCTCGCCTCAGCTTTATCCCTCCCCCCACTCGCTGTGCATCAGCCACGATGGCTGGTTTTCAATTTCTCAAATGTGTCGAACAGTTTTCTGCTGTAGAAATTTTGCTCATGCTCTTCTGTTTACTTGTGTCCAGAAATTATATTCAAACATTTTTACATCTAATATGGCAGAGGCCCTCCAATCTGGCATGGACTACAGCCAATCAGAATGGATGTCTGGCTGTAAATGGAAATGACCACGTGTGCACTGGCCAACAGCAGCCCAGCGCGGACTCTGTACCCCTGCTCGTTATAGACAATATTCTTCCCCGTCTTTCGAGTCTCAGCTCAAATGTTACTCCTCAAAGAGGCATCCTCTAGTTCTCTGTTTAGACAGATTCCTTTTTCTACTTTATCATTCTATTAGCTATATTAGCATTTATAGATGCTATAAACGTAAAACAATTTTAAGAATTAGTGTTTGATTATCACATCTTCTTCAATAGATTATGCACTCTGCAAAATAGAGACCTCATCTGCTTTTTATTATTATTATTATTTTTTCTTAGCAGTATATACCCCATGCCTAGTATAGAACATAGCCAAAGTAAGTGCTCAATAGGCATGTATTCAACGAATAAGTAAAAATGAGTCCAGGGCAGGCTCACTCCACAACTTCAAAGCGTAAGCGTAACTGTGGGTCTGGGGTAGACCACCCTAGGAAGAGGATGTAGGACAGTTCTGGTTGATTTTTGTCTAGGTCTGTTGTGGGATCACCCCTGAACATACAGGATTTTGATCTGAAGAGTTTTGATTTGATGATGTTGGTCCTTTCTCCAAATTATCAGGTAGGTTTAAGAGACTGACCTGACACTCTAGGGGAGATCAAGGTATGGACTGCTGCAGCCGGGTAAACGGGGTCCTAAATGTTTTTACATTTTATGTTTACAAATAGATGTTTGTACTGCAGTAAGAGGAGGAAAGGCTTTCAAAGCTCTGGAGAATGCAGAAAGTTTACAGGGAGAGGCAGTTAGCAGAGGAAACACTTCTCACGAGCCTCAGAAGCATCAACAGTGTGCTCCACAGGGGACTGAGAGAGCCTTGCAATGGACAACGGCAGAAAATGAGCTTTGAGGGGTGGGGTGGGAATGCATGGCCATCAATTTGCTTGAAAAGTTAACATTTACAAGCGTGGATGTCAGACCCACAAGACAGAATTGTAGATAAAACTCATATTCAATGTATGCTGGGAACACGAGGACCCAAGGATAAATCTGCAGGAAAATCAAGAGTTTAAAATACAGGAGGAGTTGCGGGGGGTGTGTGTGTGTGCACAAAAAAGACCTGGAGATTGGAAATCCCATCTTCTAAAAATGTCTGACATTTCCCAGGAGACAAAATGTTGTAAGTTTCATATTCCAAGAGAAATAAGTTTGGACAAGTGGTGGACTTTGCCTCTCTTTCCTCCTGCTGTGAGACTATTATTTCTGCAGATAGTATCTTTAGGAAAGAGATTTTTCAACTGAATTAAATTTTTAAAAGTAACTTTTCCAGATTTATTAGAAAAGTAACATGTGTTTATTATATGAAATTTGGGAAGTAAAGATAACCAAAAAGAAGAACTAAAAATAACCTTGCCACTCAGACTGAAACTGCTAAAATTTTATTGCATGTCTTTCCAATCTTTGTTCTATGCATTCATACTTACCCCTGCACATGTATTTCTAAAAGTGGATCACTGGCACATACCATTGTGTCGTCTGCTTTTCCATTTGAAAATGTATCATTAACATCTTCCCATGTCATTAAATTTTCTTCTATTACAAAAAATTTTAATGGCTGTATTAGAACTCAATTATAAGCATCCATCATAATTTTAATTTTCAATTAGTATTTTGGTTGTTTCATTCTTTTGAAAACACACGTACAGATTTATGAATTTATATTTGATACAAAAACAATGATGGTATGCGTACTTATGAGGACAAGGTTTTTTGCATATGTTCATGGTTAATCCCTTAGGATAAATTCCTGGAAAAAGAACTGTTAGCTCCAAGAAAATGTAAAAATTTAAGACTTTGGAATATACTGCCAGACTACCTCACATAAAGGTTAATCCACTCTGCATTTACACTGGTGCTATAAGAAGGCCCTTTTCTCTATCCTTGCCATCCCAGGATAGTGTCATCTTCTCAAAAATAGATTCCAATAATTGTATTTCATTGGTTTAATTCTATTTCTTTCATTATTAGTAAAGTTGAGCACATTAAAACTAAGTTTTTTGGGACCATAGTTCTTAATTTGTGAATTGTTTATTAACGTCCCTTATTTATTTGTTTATTGGAATGTTTATCTTTTCCTAATTAATTTACACTTGCTCTTAATATTGTAAGGTGATTTTACCTTTGAAATTATTTTGGAAATATTTCTCCCAATTTTTAAAATTTCTTTATTTTTGTTTCTGTTGTTTTCTGATATTTTAAATTTTTGTTTAGTTAAATCTAGTATTTATTCCTTTAAGGTCTCTGCCTTTGGTTTAATGTTTAGAAAGTTTTCTCCTACCACAAAGCTATCTAAATATTTATCTGTTCTTTCTTCTGACTCTTTTGGATTTTACTTCCTGCCCAACATTTAACTACTTCATCTGGAATTCATTTGGATGTATGGGTTGAGGTAAGGTTCTAATTTTAAATTATTTCCAACCAGTTGTTTCAATACTATTTTTGAGTAATCCATTCCTTCCATATTGAAGATTCTGAAATGTCTTTAACACATGATGCATTCTTGTTCGTATATTGCTGTTCTGGGGTTTCCTTTTCTGTTCCATTAATCTATATTTTTATTCCTGTTCCAGTACTATTTTAATAGGTGTTACTTCTATGCTTTAAGATCAAGTAGAATAAGTCTTCTAAAATAATTTTCCTTTTGGTTCAAATTTATTATGGCTAATCCATGATGTTTTTCTTCCAGAAAAAAACTTTAGTGGTGGGTGGTGGGGAGCGGTGAATAGGCAGAGCACAGAGGATTTTTAGGGTAGTGAGAATACTCTGTATGATATTATAATGATGGATACCTGTCATTATACATTTGTCCAAATCCATAGAACGTACAACACCAAGAGTGAATCCTGATGTAAACTATGGACTTTGGGTGATTATGATGTGTCAATATAGGTTCATCCTTGGTAAAAAATGCATATTCTGTGAGTGATATGGTACATTTTGATAATGGGGAAGACTACGCATGTGTGGGGGCAGGAAGTATATGGGCAATCTCTGTATTTCCATCTCAATTTTTTTGTGAACCTAAAACCACTCTAAAAAAATTGTCTTAAAAAAAGATTTAACAAAATAAACTTTTTAAAAAAAGAGCCCCAGGCAGGATGGGAAGGAGGGAGGAAGTTGTGATGGAATTCTCTCTAGAACCTTCTATCAGCAACTAGCCCCTGAATACTCACTATATGAGGGGCACTGTTCTAGGCACTATGGGGTTTCAAAGGGTTGTCTTTGGAGCTTAAAATCTTGTTGCAGAGACAAGACAAAAACATATAAAAAGTTAAGTAAAAATAAAAGATGTAACTTCCATAACTATGAGATAAGTAAATGTAAATGAAAATCATTCACAAAAGAATTAGAACACCTCTTATTCTCAAGCCCAATAACTTCACAAGCCTAATAATGCTACACCAAAAAACACAGAAAACATACTCTCCTTCCCCACCCAGCTCCTAAGAAGGTGGCAAGTGCAGGGTGATGGCCAAGAGCAGGTGCTCTGGAGCAAGCCTGTCTTGGATTAAATCTTAACACTCTAACCTTTACCACTCCAGGTCTGGGTGATCTCGTGCAAGGTTCCCAACCTCTCTGTGCCTTGATAACCTCAGCTGTTAAGTAGGTAATAATCTCTCTCTCCATAGAGTTGTCGTGAGGATTAAATGAAAGGCACTTTGAGCAGTGCCTGGCACACCGTAGGGCCCCAATAAGTTTTAGTAATTATTATCTTTTCCACTCTCTTTTTTCTGTCATGAGAATTTGGAGCCAAAGAAATACTTAGAGGGTTCTGGGGTTCCTTCTATGCTATCACATGGGCTGTCATTTTACTCTCTAGTACAGTTTCTGTTATGACCTTCTATGTTGTAGATCAAAGAGAAGAGAAAATATCTCCCATATAGGTAAAGACACTTCCAGGAAATCGCCCAGGGGCATAACTGAATTTGGCCTTTGAAGATGATAGCCTGTGATTTTAAGGGAGAGAGGAGGGGTGGAGAGACTGCTACATTCTTGGGGTGATATAAGACAACCAGTGTCACTCATTGAAAACACCAGGCTGTGGAATGTGTCTTGAAGGAAATTAGGCCTCGCCGCAGACCCTGAGAGAAAGGTCACATTTTTTGTCATCCCTCAAGGACCTTGGCTGACAGAGCAGCTGCCATCTTGAACATAGCTGACCTCCGTGCCAGAGAGAACAGAGTGCTCTGAACACTCTCAAAACAGCGATTAAATGCTCTGATTCACTTCATTTTCTTAACTTGTTTGTCAGAAATATCCATAGCCAACCAAAAAGGGCCAAGAAAGTGCAATCTGACCATGTGTCAGATTGTGGAGAGTTAAAATATTTGGTGAACAGTTCCTTTCGAAAAAGCTGCTGAAAATATAAACATTTGTAGACTTGGAGTAGATTAGAGAAAACAAACAAAAAACCGCTTTCTAGATTTTCCAGCGACCAGAGCTCTTTGGTAGATCTTCATCATATATTCTCAATACGGGAGCCAGTGACGGTGGAAATTTTCTGGACTCAGTTGAGGCTAATGAGTACAGCTGATGGGGAGTGAGTTTGAAGTAGGCCAGAAGTGACCAGGTATTAATTCACAAGTTTATTGTTTATCACATTAATCTTTAGCCCAAAGGACTTCCTTGTCCCTGAGGGATGATTCGTTTTCCTCAGAAAGCCCATGGACCTTGCTGGCTATGGCAATCATATACCCTGAATTTTCTGTAACAATCCTGACTTTAAATGTTCAACCCATTTTCCTCAGAAACACATTTATATTTGTCAGACCATGGGTCCACAATTTTGGTAAAAAATGTGGTCTCTCTTCCAGAGATCCAGAAGATAGCCAGTTGTTTAGAGCCTAGAGGACAGGGAAGAGGCCGCAGCCTCCATGAATGAATGAACGAGCTTCTGACACCACACTCCAACGCTACACACTGTGGCACTACACACAAATTTAAAATATCCAGGAATCTCACTTTTGATAACTTGAGTCATTTCTACAGCCTGTCCTGAAGAAGTTCTCCAATCACTCCTCTTCCCTCTTTCATCAGATACCTGGTCTATTGGTCCTCTTCCATCAGTGGGGCCCTGTCCTCTGTATATTGGTTCACTCTCGTCTGTTGTGCGATTGTAATCACAGTGTCATACTGGAGTTGTTCTTCGTGTAACTGTCCTCCTAGACTGTGAATGCCTTCAAGGTAGGGCCTGGATAAACAAATCAAGAAATGAGAAGAAACTAAAGACCAAAACCCCTTTAAAAGGGCTTAAATGTGTGATTAAAATATCATTTAAAAATCTGTAAGGCAAATACGAGGAACTCAGTAAATGCTTGAATTAATGAATTTGTGTTTTACATATTCTTTCCTGAGGATTTCCTGTTTTCTACCTGCATGTTAAACTGATTGTTAAATAGAACACAGACTGATGAAACGAATAACTCAGCGAGCACAGCTGTCTTTACAGGCAGCTCTGCCCGTGCCCCACAGCACTAGACTGGTTGTTTTTAACAATAGCAATGAGCAATTTGCCCAGATTCAGCCTTCTCTAACTACTCCCCCTGTGGTCAGTGCGAGACATTTTTAAGGTGGCTGGTTTGGTTTCCTTCTCTTCGTGGCTTTTACTCCTTTTAGCACCCTTTTCTGACCTAGAAATATAATCATCCACAGACAAAAACAAAACTCAAACCCTCAATGTTTTAGTAGCAGCCTAGTCTAATGTGAACGCAGGAAGACCGACGGAGCCCGTCCTTTTCTCCCGATTTCTTCCTCTTCCGACCAGCTCCTTTACCTTCTTTAAGAACCAGCTGGGGGCCCACCACATCCCAGAAAGTTTTTCCTGATTTCTCGCTCTCTGGGTTTTGGGCTTCACCTGTGGCTTCCTGTATCAAGATGCAAAAAAAAAAAAAAAAAAAAAACCTTATAATTTTCCAGGTTCCTAAAAATTATATTGGAGATTTTATTGCAACTTGATAAAATTTATAGTCCAAACTGGGGAGAACTGAAATCTTGATTCATTATGTATTTTTTTTTAATAGTTTTGTAACATTTTATTTATTTATTTATTTATTTATTTATTTATTTATTTATTTATTTATTTATTTTTTTCCCCAAAGCCCCAGTAGATAGCCATATGTCATAGCTGCACATCCTTCTAGTTGCTGCATGTGGGACGTGGCCTCAGCATGGCCGGAGAAGCGGTGCATCGGTGCACGCCTGGGATCCTAACCCGGGCCGCAGGCAGCGGAGCGCGCGCACTTAACCGCTAAGCCACGGGGCCAGCCCTCATTATGTATTTTTATCTAGCAATAGTATGGCCTTTTTTCTGCAATTATTCAAGTCTTTTTTATGTCCCTCAGTCAAGTTTTATAGTCTTCTTCAAATAGGTTTATGGATATTTTGTTAATGTAATACCTGGGTATTTTTTTTTTTAAAGTTTTATTTGCATACAACTTTGTTTTTTTTGAGGAAGATTGGCCCTGAGCTAATATCTGTTGCCAATCTTGCTCCTTTTTTCTTCTTTTTTTTTCCTCCCCAAAGCCCCAGTAGATAATTGCATGTCATAGTTGTACATCCTTCTAGTTGCTCTATGTAAGATGTCACCTCAGCATGGCTTGATGAGTGGTGCGTAGGTCTGCACCCAGGATCTGAATCGGGAAGCCCTGGGCCACCAAAGCAGAGTGTGCAAACTTAACTGCTAAGCCACCAGGCCAGCCCCATACCTGGGTATTTTATACTTTATGTAACTATTATTTTTCTAGCTTGTTATTACTAATATTTTGGAAAAATATCCTCTTGTATGTATTTTGTAATTGAGCATAAACTCACTAATTCTTAAATATGTTTAATTAATTTGGTGAGGGATGTGGGTGTTTCCAGTTAGGCAATCATATCACGGGCAAATAATGATATTTTGTGCCCTGCTCCAATATTTTACATTATATTCCTTTTTCTTGTACATTGCACTAGCTAGAGCCTCCAGAAAAAATACTATCCAAGAACAATTAAAGTGGCCATCCTAATCTTGATCCAAACTTCAGTAGAGATGCCCCCAACGTTTCAACATAAAGTATAATATTGGTCATATGGTTGAGAAATGTACAGGTATGTTTGTCAAATTTAAGGAAATATCCACATTTCAGGTTATTGCAAGTTTAATAGAATTAAGAATAGATGTCCAATTTTGTCAAATGCCTGTGAGAATTGGTAGCAGCAATAAAACTGTGCCTTTCAGACCTCCTGCTGGGAGGGGAGGGGAGGTAAATGACGGATGGACCAGCTGCTGTGTTCTGAATCTACGGGCGTCATGCTGAGGCCACACGTCCTATGGGCTGCTCCCAGCCAGTGACTGAGGCAGCAGGGATACTAAAACAGTCTGGTGCCTGAGATGCATGGGGCTCCTCTGATGGTCCCCTTCCTTTCCTCGAGGACTCCCCACCAGCTTTGCCCAGACTTTCTTAGAACTCACTGTGGTCTAAGACTCATTCTAGCCAAACTTCCTTCCTTCCTTCTCTCTCTCTTCCACAGGAAGAGGCCCTGCCTCCTGGCCTGACGACATTCCTAGCCTCCTACCACTCCTTCCCCATTTGCCTCTACAGGTGTTTTTCCCCAGTGGATCTCTGTCTTCCACAGGCCCTACCTCCTGGCCTGACGACGTTCTAGCCTCCTACCACTCCCTCCCCATTTGCCTCTCCACTCCCATCTGCAGTGCCATTGGGCCATGGAGAGAACTAAGTGAGAAAAGGAAGAAAAGTGTCTGGCGACAGAAAGTCTTCAGTAAATGTTAGCATATAAAAGCATGAAGTAATAGGGGCCGGCCTGGTGGCATAACAGTTAAGTGCGCGAGCTCCGCTTAGGCAGCCCGGGGTGCGCAGACCCGGATCCCGGGCGCTGACAGGCACCGCTTGTCAAGCCATGCTGTGGCATTGTCCCATAAAAAGTAGAGGAAGATGGGCACGGAAATTAGCCCAGGGCCAGTCTTCCTTAGCAAAAAGAGGAGGATTGGCATCTGATGTTAGCTCAGGGCTGATCTTCCTCACACACACACACAAAAAGCACTAAGAGTTATATTTTATTACAATGTTTAATTCTCCTCTATAGATACATCCACTTTCTCCTTCCTAGGTTATATATTTGTGGGGTTTTTTTGTTTTTACTTTTTCTCTTCAGTAGACTTGGCAGAAATTTGTCTATGTTGTTCTGTTTTTCAAATAATCAGCTCTTGGATTTATTTATACATGTATTTAATCTAACTCATTAATTTAATAATTTTCATTTTTTATATTTATCAACTTCATCTTTCTTTATTGAAGTTTGTTTTGTATTCTACTTTATAACTTCATGAATTGAATTTTCAGTTCTTTTATTTTCATTCTTCCTTGTTCAGCAATGAAAATATTTAAGGTATTCAATTTTCCTAGGAGCATGTTTTTGGGGCCAACTCATTAGTTCTGATATGTCGGGTTCTCATTGCTGCATTTTGTCAATAATTGCTAATTGCAGCTTTGATGTGCTGTTTGATCCAGTAATTATGTGTGAGAGGATATTTTTATTTATATGTTGGTTATTAATTTCTATTACAATATTTTTACAAATACATGCTGTACAAGCTCTCCTCTTTTGAATTTATTGAAATTATTTTGTGGCCTAATATATGACAAGTTAATATAAATGTTCAATGATTGCTTAAAAATACAGGACAGTTTCTATTGCATAATTTAAAGTTTGCTATCCAGTATAGCTATTGAATCAACCTTATCAACTATATTACTTAGTCTCTGTAATGTTTTTCAGTTTCTATTTTTTTTTGTTATGTTAAATTTCCCCTTACTACTATTTTCTACAAATTTCTTTTTACATTTCTATTGTAATGTAATTTACTCATTCATTCATCCATTCAAGACTCTTTATTGAGTACCTTCTTGGTGCAAGGAACTCTAGTAGGCCTTAGTCTAGTAACAAAATAGGTAAGAATCCCTGCTGTCTTGGGACTTGCATTCCAGCAGAGGGAGACAGACAAGAAACAAGATAAATAAGTAAGACAAATAATGTGCTAGATGGGGATAAGGATTATAAAGAAAAATAAAGCAGGGAAGGAGGACAAACTATAGTCTGGGGGAAGGAGTTGCAATTTTGGATAAGGTGGCCAGTGAAGGCCTCACTATCAGGTGATAGCTGAGTAAAAATCTGAAGGAGGTGAAGGAGTCAGCCTTGCAGCTATCTGAGGGAGGAGCATTCCAGACAGAAGGAACTGCAAGTGCAAAGGCCCTGAGGCAGGGGCATGCCTGATGTGCTCAAAAGAAGTAAGTCAATATGCTTGGAGCAGAGAGAGCTAGGGAGAGAGTAGTAGGAGATGAACTATTCAGCACATAACATTCATGGTGTGTTCATTGTGAATTATACCTTTTATCAATTTCAAGTGGCCTTCTTGGTTCATTCAATGTTGTTTACATCAAATTCAACTTTGAAATTAATAATGCAACCTTTGTTTTCTTTTGGCTTATCTTGCACAATATGACCTCTACAAGGCCCTTAACTTTTAAACTTTTCGTGCTATTATGTTTCAAATGTGCCTCTTAAACAACATTATAGTTGGATTTTATTTTTGATAGAATTTAGCTGTCTACTTTTAATTTCTGAGAAGCTTTTGTTAATTGTCAGAGTTGAGTAAAATGGTGTAGTTGAACACCCTACCACTTCAAAGGCAAAGAGTTAAGTTCAATTATACACCCTCTTCCCTCCCAATAATATAAATAAGCATATAAATTAGGGTTTACATTTAGATGATATTGTGTATATCTATATGTCTTATGATTATCGTTAGATCAGAAATGACTTTCACTTTTACCCCATTCTTGACCCTTGCATCTCGATGGTGCCTGTACCCATTTCCAGTTGGCCTAGATTCAATCACACATACAACACACTCTCGTCCTTCTCTCTCTTTCCCTCCCCTGATGTTCTCCCTCAATAATACCCCTCCCCCCATTTACTCTAAAACATCACAGAGTGATTACAGAGTGTGTGGCCTCAGTTTGCCATATCCTTTTAATGCATTTTCAAAGTCAGTATGGTTTCCAGATGCGTCATCTCATCTGAGTTGTGTGATCTAGTTTGAACTGTCAACTTTACTCTTGGTATATTTGCCTAATGGAATGTTTTGAAACTCACTCCCTATACTGGATTAACGCTGATCAGCCAGTCCTTCTGGAGCTTTGCTACAATTTTTAATTTCCCAAAATTATCTGGCTTACTCACCATTCTATGCATGCACCACTCCCTAGTTATACAGACAGAGAGGGATACATATCCATCTATAGAGAAGTATACGTCCATACTTTATAGAGAGTTTAAACTTAATAGATGGAACTTAACAATTGTAGGCATAAAATGCCACCACATGTAGTTTATAATCTAGTTGGGAAAGTAGATATAAAAATATTTTAAAAGTTAAAACGGGGCCAGCCCGGTGGCGCAAGCGGTTAAGTGCATGCACTCCACTGCAGCGGCCCGGGGTTTGCCGGTTTGGATCTTGGGCGCGCACTGACACACCGCTCCGCAAGCCATGCTGTGGCGGCGTCCTGTATAAGGTGGAGGAAGAAGGGCACGGATGTTAGCCCAGGGCCAGTCTTCCTCAGCAAAAAGAGGAGGATTGGCAGATGTTAGCTCAGGGCCGATCTTCCTCACACACACAAAAAAAGTTAAAACAAAGGAACTACCAAATGAAGTTTAAGACAATAATAAAGCAGATGACACAAGGCAGTGTTTAGTAATCAAGAGCGTAGGGTTTGGCATGAGACAGACGTGGGTTTGAGTCCTGGCTCTGTCCTTTATTAGCTGTGTAATCTTAAATGTGTTATGTAATATTTCTAAAATTTAATTTTGTGAACTTATTATGAAAGTAATTGTAATATTCCTTTCATAGAGATGCTGTGAAGGTGAAATTTAGTAGAGTGGGCATTTTATACTGCTGACATTGTGGTTTTTGGCTGCAATAGCGTGATTCTTACAAGCTTATCTTTTGCTCTTTTTTGGGCAAGACAGTGACAAAACTTGAGAATGGAAATGGCTTGTAGATGGATTTCTTGATCTAAGATATAATATAATTTGGGGATTAATGTAAGTGAAATAACAATTCAAATCTTTTAAAAGAGCTTTTAGAGAATGAACAAAAGATATAAACGGACAATTCACAGAAGAAGAAATGAATATGGTGTTTTAACGTGTGAAAAAGAAAAGCTCAATTTCACTGATAAGAAAGAATATACAAACTAAAACTACACCAAGAAGCCACTTATCAGTAAGATCTGAAAAGATCCAAAATTTTTACAACGCTATCTGTTGGTACGCTGTAGGGAAATGGCCAGTCTAACACATTGCTGAAGGGGCTGCAAAATGGTACAACTCCCATGGAGCTGAATTTGGCAGCATCTAGCAAAGTAACAGAGACGTTGATCCTTTGACCCTGTAATTCTACTTCTAAGACTCTATCCCAAAGATACATGAGCAAAACTATAAAATAACTAATGCACAAGGTTGCACACTGCAATAATATTTGTAATACCAAAAGAATGAAGCACAGAGGACTAGTTTAATAAAAAATGACACATCCAGGGGTGACATCAGCAAGATGTCTGAGTAAGGCATCCCTCACTTGTATCTTCCCCTCGACAACAATTTGGCATCCATCCACAGACAAAAGTGCTTCTATGGGAGCTGTGGGATCCAGGTAAGAGATGTGAAACCCTAGTGCAGTCCAAGGATGAGAGAAACCAATTTGAGAAGACAGGCCTGCACCAAGCTGGCTGACTTGCTGCCTGTGGTCCCAGCTATAGACCTGGAAACACTTCGGTACTGCTGAAGAGTCAGCAGCAGCCCTGTTCGGTTTTGGTTCTGTCACCAGCACCATACATGAGGGACCTGAGAGGAGTCTTGCCCACTTGTGTGTCAAGTAATAGGTGTACAGACCTCAGTCCTAGCTGTGGACCCTGAAGTGGTTCATAAACCAGTTACAGCCCCTCTCAGCTGCAGTCTTGGAGCTCTTGGAGGACACTGATTTAGATGGTCACCCATGGATGAGAGAACCTCTGTGGAAGTCCAGGAGTTTGGCAGAGAAGTTCCAGCACATTATTGGAGCCAAAAAATCTGATATTGGATGCATTGGAGAGGGTAAGAAGAATGGTTTCACTTTATCTGCATCACCTCTCCTCTTAGACGGCACAACTCAGTGACAAGAGAGCCCTTCTGCATCCATGATTTCTCCTGTAGGGGAAAGTGAGAGCGTGAGTGAGCACCCAACTTGCCTAGCTGGCCAAGACACTGGCAAAAAGGCCCATTTCTCTCTTGCTTCATCCAGAGTGCTGAGCTGTGGGCTGCATGATGGTGGGGGGTGGGGCTGCAGTAAGTGTCTGGGAGAAGAGCACCCAGGGCTCAGAAAATCAGAGGGATGCAATTCTACCAACTGTGTCACAGACTCCATTGGGAGGCCCACCCATGAGCTGCTGGGGATTCCTCAACTGCGGATCCACACAACTGGCCAATGGGCACCTTAGCACTCCGCACACGTAACACACATACCCCACCACCCCATGTCTGGCTTTTTGTGCATTGGTAGGTGGCTAGTGAGCACATGCAGAAAGCCAGCCCAAATCTGTGGGCCTGGGAGAGACTACAAATGTGAGCATTTAAGACCACCTTTGGGAAAGCAAAAGGAAAGCTGCCTGACCTGACTTTAAGCCAAAAACAGTAAGAAGAAACAAAGAAGGTCATTATATAATGATAAAGGAGTCAATTAATCATGAAGATATAACAATCAAAAATATATATACACCCAACATGGGAGCACCTAAATATATGAAACAAATGCTAACAGATCTGAAGGGAGAAATAGACAAAAACACAACAATAATAGGGGACTTCAATGTCCCATTTCCAACAATAGATAGATCATCCAGACAGAAAATTAATAAGGCATGCTAGACTGGAACTACACTTTAGACCAAATGGACCTAACACACACATACAGAACATTCCATCCAACAGCAGCAGAATATGCATTTTTCTCAAGTGCACACATTCTCCAGGATAGATCATATGTTAGGTCACAAAACAAATCTTAGAAAATTTAAAAGATTGAAATCATACAAAGTATCCTTTCTGACCACAATGGTAGGAAACTAGAAATCAGTAATAGGAGGAAAACTGGAAAATTCACAAAAATGTCAAAATTAAACAACACACTCCTGAACAACTGATGAGTCAACGAAAAAATCAGAAGGGAAACTAATAAATATCTTGGAACACACAAAAATGGAAACACAGCATACCAGCAGCAGGTCTAAGAGGAAACTTGATAGTGAATAATTATACATTAATAAAAAAGAAAGATCTCAAATAAGCAACCTAACTTTACATCTCAAGAAACTAGAAAAAGAAAAAACTAAGCCCAAAGTTAGTGGAAGGAAGGAAATAACAGTGATCATAGCAGAAATAGTGAAATAGAGATCAGAAAACAATGGAAAGGATCACCAAAACTAAGAGCTGGTTCCTTGGGAAAAAAAAAAATGGACAGACCTTTAGCTAGACTGAAAAAAAGAGAGAGAAGACTCAAATAATTGAAATTCAAAATAAAAGAAGAGACATTACAACTGACACCACAGAAATACAAAGGATCATAAGAGACTGCTATGAACAATTGGGCTAACAATTGGATAACCTATAAGAAATGGATAAATTCCTAGAAACATACAACCTACCAACTGAATCATGAAGAAAGAGAAAATCTGAACAGACCAATAATGAGTAAGGAGATTGAATCAGTCATTAAAAACCTCCCAATAAAGACACCCCAGAACCAGGTTGTTTCACTGGTGAATTGTATCAAACATTTAAAGAAGGATTATCACCAATTCTTCTCATACTCTTCCAAAAAACTGAAGAGGAGGGAACACTTCCAAATTCATTGTATGAGGCCAATATTTCCCTGATATCAAAGACAGATAAGGACACGATAATAAAGAAAACTATAGGCTGATATCCCTGATGAATACAGATGCAAAAATTCTTACCAAAATACTAGAAAACTGGATTTAACAGCACATTAGAAAGATCATACACCACGATCAAGTGGGACTTATCCCTGGAATGCAAGGATGGTTCAACATATGCAAATCAATAAAAGCAATACACTACATTAATAGAATGAAAGATAAAAATCATATGATCATTTCAATAGATGATGTTGAAAAAGCATTTGACAAAATCAACATTCTTTCATGATAAAAACTCTAAACAAGTTGGATATAGAAGGAACATACCCCAGCATAACACAGGCCATAGATGACAATCCCACAGCTAACATCATACTCAACAGTGAAAGGCTGAAAGCTTTTCCTCTAAGATGAGGAACAAGACAAGGGTCCTCACTCTCACCACTCTTATTCAACATAATACTGGATGTCCTAGCCTGAAAATTAGGCAAGAAAAAGAAATAAAATTTCATTCAAATCAGAAAGGATGAAGTAAACGTGTTTTGTTCACTGGTAATATGATTTATATATAGCAAATCCTAAAAAGTCTATCAAAATCCTGTTAGAATTAGTAAACAAATTCAGTAAAGTTGCAGGATACAAAATCAACATACAAAGATCAGTTGCATTTCCTTAAACTAACAATAAAATACCTGAAAAAGAAATAATAAAACAATCCCATTTACAATAGCATTAAAAATAATAAAATACTTAGGAATAAATTTAACCAAGGATGTACACTGAAAATTATGACATTGATGAAAAAAATTGAAGAAGACACAAATGGAAAGATGTCCTGTGTTCATTGATCAGAAGAATTAATATTGTTAAAAATATCCATATTACCTAAAGCTATCTGTAGATTCAATGCTGTCCCTATCAAAATTCCAATGGATTTTTCACAGAATTATTTAAAAAATCATAAAATTTGTATCAAACTACAAAAGACCTGAATAGCCAAAGCAGTCTTGAGAAAGAAAACAAAGCTGGAGGCATCACACTTCCTGATTTCAAACTATATTACAAAGCTATAGTATAGGTACTTGCATAAAAACAGACACATAGACCAATGGAACCTAACCGAGAGCCCAGAAAAACTCATGCATTTATGGCCAACTAATATTTGACAAGGTAGTTGTGGAAATTACTAAAAGAAACCTTAACTAAATTGGAGTTGGAAAGGCCTGTAGGAGGAGCTCTCATGCCCTATCATACATCATCAATTACACCAAACAGAAAGAGAGGGACACTTGCATCTTGCACAGGAGGTAAAACTACTTTACTACTGAAGGAAGACTTCTCTCCCCACCCTGCAACAGCACAGCCAATGAGAAATGCTGCAGCTCAGCCAATGAGAAGCCATTGTGCCCTGAACTGCTACTTTCCCCCAATGGACTTTCTTTTAGAACAGCCCCTCCCTGCTCTCCCTTTTTCTCTATAAAAGCAGCTCCCTTCCTTTGTTTTCTGGATTTGCCTATGGTTTGCCATAACATGCACATCCTGAATCGCAATTCTTTTGGCTATTCTCGAATAAACTCAATTTGAGATAAAGTAATAGGCAAATTTGCTTTTTAAGTTGACAGAGTTAGGAGTACTCAATGGGAAAAAGATAGTCTCTCCAATCAGTGGTCTTGGGGAAACTGGATATTCACATGCAAAAAAGTGAAACTGGATCCCTGTCTTATACCACTCACAAATATTAACTTCAAATGGATTAAAGACTTGAACATGAGACTGAAACCATAAAACTCCTGGAAGAGAACATTTGTCTTGGCAACGAGTTTTTGGATATGACATCAAAAGCAGAGGCAACAAAAGCAAAAATAAGCGGAATTATGTCAAAAGATTCTGCACAGCAAAAGAAACAGCCAGCAAAATGAGAAGGCAACCTAAGGAACGGGAGAAAATATTTGCAAAGTATCTATCTAATAAAGGGTTAATATCTAAAATATATAAAGAACTCATGCAACTCAACAGCAAAAAGTCAAATAATTCAATCAAAAAAATGGTGGAGGACCCAAATAGATATTTTTTCAAGGAAGATATGCAAATGGCCAACATACGTGAAAAGATGCTTGACATCACTAATCACCAGGGAAATGCAAATCAAAAGCACAATGAGATATCACCCACATCTGTTAGACTGGCTTATCAGAAAGACAAGAGATAATAAGTGTTGGTAAGAAAAGGGAGGAAGAAGGAAGAAAAGGAAACCCTGTGTATGGTTGATAGGAATGTAAATTGGTGCAGCCCCTGTGGAAAACAGTTATGAAAGTTTTCTGAAAAAATTGAAAATAGGACTATCATGTGATCCAGCAATCCCACTTCTGAGTATACATCCAAGGGAAATAAAACCAGGATCTTAAAGCGATATCTGCACTCTTATATTCCTTGCATCATTAGTCACAATAGCCAAGAGATGGAAATAACCTAAGTGTCTGTCTATGGATGAATGGATAAAGAAGATACAATGGATACAATGGAATGTTATTCAGCCATGAGCAAGAAGGAAATCCTGCCATTTGCGATAACATAGGTGGACTTTGAGAGCATTATGCTAAGTGAAATAAGTCAGACAGAGAAAGACAAATGCTGTGTGATCTTACTTATATTTGGAATCTTAAATAGTCAAGCTCATAGAAACAAAAACAATGGTGGTTGCCAGGGGTTGGGGGGTGAAGGAAATGGAGAGATGTTGGTCAAAGGGTACAAACTTCTAGTTATAAGATGAATAAGTTCTGGGGATCTAATGTACAGTGTGGTGATTATAGTTAACAATACTGTATTATATACTTGAAAGTTGCTAAAGGAGTAGATCTTAAATGTTCTCCCCACTAAAAAAAAAAGGTAATTACATGAGGTGATGGAGGTATTAACTAACTTTATTGTGGTAATAACTTCACAATATATATGTGTATCAAATCATCACATTGTACACCTCAAATTTACACGTTGTTATATGTTAATTATATCTCAATAAAGCTAGGAACAAAAAGAGAGAATGACATATCCAAAAATGGAATACTATGCAGAAGGTGATTTTTTTTTTTTTTTTTTTTTTTTTTGTGAGGAGATCAGCCCTGTGCTAACATCCGCCAATCCTCCTCTTTTTTGGCCGAGGAAGACGGCCCTGGGCTAACATCCGTGCCCATCTTCCTCCACTTTATATGGGACGCCGCCACAGCATGGCTTGCCAAGCAGTGCGTCGGTGCGCGCCCGGGATCCGGGCCAGCGAACCCCGGGCCGCCGCAGCGGAGCGCGCGCACTTAACCACTTGCGCCACCGGGCCAGCCCCTGCAGAAGGTGATTTTGATACTAGAATACAAAGTGATCTCCAGGATTTACAGATAAGTGCAATAAGTAAGGTGCATAAATGTGTATATAATATATCTTTCAAGTAAGAAAAGAGGGGAGATACAAATATAGATTTATTTGCTTATTATACATGCAAAAAAGAAACACTGAAAAAATAAACCAAATACTAAGATACCAATAAGTGAATTGAAAAAAATGTGTGAGATAGAACTGAAGGCGAAACATACCTGAATGTGTCTTTTTTTGTGTGTGTGTGAGGAAGATCAGCCATGAGCTAACATCCGTGCCAATCTTCCTCTTTTTGCTGAGAAGACTGGCCCTGGGCTAACATCCGTGCCCACCTTCCTCCACTTTTATATGGGACACCGCCACAGCATGGCCTGACAAGCGGTGCATCAGGGTGCGCCTGGGATTGAACCTGGGCCACCAGCAGCGGAGTGCGAGCACTTAACCGCTAGGCCACAGGGCCGGCCCCCTGAGTGTATCTTTTGTTATATAATTTTGGCTTAGAAAACATATACTAACTGTATTACAGACTTAAAAACTAAAAAGGGAAAAAAACAATTCCTAAAACTAAAAAAAAACCCAAAATAAAAATCTAACAAGTAGTTTTTAAAGTAAATCATCGAGTGAAAAGAATTATTTCAAGTGATTTTAAAACTTAGTATTTTGACTATGCATTTTTAGTGATATATAGTAAGAAGACATTAAAAAAGCAAGAGTATATTAAATTTCATTCTGTATATCGTTAGTGGTAATATTAGAATTATAGTTTTGAATTTCTTTTATGCATATTATAAAATAATGAAAATAAATAATTATGTTAAGAATTTTTGAGAGTAACATTTTCAGTGTAAGATGTAGGAGGCACAAGTATATAAGAATATAAGAAAAATTCTATAATTCTGAATAGGAAATATTAGTATGAACTTTTGAATTTTTCCATTCAAAATTACACATTTTCATTCAAAATTACATATTACAATTTCATTCTAAATTACACATTTTCCACTGCAAAGGCTTAAGAGAAATGCTAACCCATAATCAATAGGCACAGCCCATTGATTGAGATTGAGATGTCTAAATACCATTCCTTCTGAAAAGAAACAGGGGTTCTGGAGTGATAGTTGTATCCATGCATGGGGAAAGAAATACATTCCATGACCCTGGAATGTTTCATTATCCTAGAAAGTAAGGGAGCTATAAAAGGTAATAACAATGCATTTCCAAAAGACACAGGGGCCAAAAAGAGGGGTTCCCTTTGGCCAAAGATGGGACTACTGGAATATTAAAAATAATAATAAATGTAACTGGTTGATAGCATTGACTGTCTAAAAACCTCGGAGTTCAAAAGGATACTTAAAAAAAAAAACCATGTCGCTGGACAAAAATGTAACTAGAACAAAAATGACTTACCACAAAAACTGGAAATTAAAAGGAAAGAATTAGGCATTTAGTCTGTATTTTCTTATATTTTGAGGTTATCAGAAAACCTTAGACAATAAGAAAAATAGTTCTTTATTATATAAGAATTCCAGTTAAAAATGTGGAAGACACGATGGAATTATAAAATTACTATTTTGCAACTGTTAGTGATCACCAATAGACAAAACTCCACGTGAAAGTTTGATGGGGAGCTTTCTAGTGAGGAGTGGGGAAGGATCAGACTGCCACTTCCTGAATCCATTCATCAATCTCACATCACTGTCTATGGGACATCCAGACACTAGCACCACTGATGAAGTATCCTTGCCCCCTCCCCTCCAAAAAAGTTGAAACTAAATCTAATCAGACTTGCAGAGTTAACTCCCATTTACAGGAAACACAAGGATAGAGAAACAAGTTAAGATGCCAGGGATGCAAATTCAAAATGTAGGACATTTTATAGATGGTTGACTTGGTTTTGCAACATATTAGTCCCTGGCATGGAAAAAGTAATGAAGGAAAACTCTAGGTTAAAAGAGGTTTAAGACATAGCAACCAAAGGTAGTGAGTGGACCTTATTTGGATTCTGATATGAACCAATCAAATGTAAAAATGACACTTTTGAGACAACTGGGAAAAATTTTTTATGGACTGGTATTATATGAAATAGAAGAAGGATTTTTGATTTTATTAAGTGTGATAATGGCATCATGGTTACGTATTAGTCATGTTTTTACAAATGCCTTTTGAATTATGTAGTGTAAAATGACATGATGTCTGGAATTCGCTTTAAAATACTTCAGCAAAGAGACAGACAGAGAAAAAGAGCTAGATGAAGCAAATATGACAAAGTCTTAACAACTGTTGATTTAGGTAAAGGGTATATGGAGGTTCTTTATACTATTTTCTTAATGTCTCACTATGTTTGAAAAATACATAATACAATTTTAAAACCAAAAGATTACTTTGGAAAATAATATACTAAAACAACTTCTGGGGAAAGCATTGAAGAAACATTTGAAAAGTGTCTTAGGACGAAGGCAAAAGATTGGAAACAGCCTCATTCAGGTGCAAAGTTTTTCTGGAACTTTGCTGATTACTCACTGAACAGGAATGATAGCACCCTTGGTTGACTTTGGATCTTGGTCTTTATATTAAGAAGAAATGCATTGAGTGTAATTCGCATGCTATAGCTTCTAGGAAGGGGGCTCAAGATTCCTATCTCCCCCAGTTCAATCCCAGGAAGGATTTGCTTGTACCAGTCAAGGGTCTGGGAATATCACGTTTGGGGTAGGCTTTCTGTGAAGGTAGCCAAGAGGTTAAATGTTCTTTCTTCCAGAAGGCTTTCTTTCTTGACTTTTAGAATTTCTCTGTCCATTTGGATTGCTATTTTTTTTTTTTTTTGAAATTTGTTTCATATGGCTAGGTAATAAAATAGTCTGGGTCATTTTTCTTCATGAGAGGAAACATATCACTTTCTCCATTTAAGCCACATGGGAACCAAGGTGGGACACAGTTGAGGAGGTGCATGGGGCAACATTTGGCCTTGCCTTTAATGTAGACCAGTGGTTTTCAAAGTGTGAAAGGTTCTGGCCACAGAACCTTGGCCATTCCCAAAATCATTTCAGGGGAATCTGTGAAATCAAAACTATTTTCATTATAATACCAAAACATTATCTTTTCTAGTATGTTGACTTTTGCACTGATGGTACAAAAGCAGTGGTGGGTAAAGTTCTGGTGCTTTAACACAAATCCAAACAGTCGCACCGAGTTGTACTCACAGTCACAGATTCTTCACTCTCAGGGAAAAGAAAAGCCAGTTTCAATTAAGAATGTCTTTGGTTAAGCGATAAAAAAATACTAATTTTATTGAATACACGTCTTTTTAATATCTTGTGTGATGAAATGGGAAATACACATAAATCGCTTCTGCTGAATACAGAAGTGTGATGACTGTGTTGAGGACAAGCACTTCTGCAAGTGTTTGAATAATGACCGAACTGGCTGCTTTATTTCACGGGACCCCATTTTTCCTTCAAAGAATGACTGACAGACAGCTATGGTTACTCAGACTCGGGTATTTACATGCATTTTCTTGAAAATGAATGTCACCCCAATCACTTTAAAGAAAACAACTGATTGGATTTATTGCCAGCGATAAAATTCAAGCCCTGAAGAGAATATTAGATGTTAGAAAATTAGAATTTTGAAAAATTTGCATTCATCACTGTTAGCTCAACAGTTTCCCAACCTTAAAGGCATTTCTAATGCGAGCAGTACTGATATTAACAAATGTCATTTTTTTGATAATGTAATATTGAAATGTGTCAACATTTGGAAGATGTGCATAAATTAGTGAACCAATATTTTCCAAATGACCATTGCATGATATCACAAAATCATGCATGAGTAAAAGATCCATTGAAATGTAAGACAGACTCATGGATTCAAGCCATATCAATGAACAGTTTATTGACAAAATTTCAGATCTTACTTTGCTTTAAGAAACTACCATTTGTTGAATTTTTATGTAGTATTGAGAAAAAATACCCACAACTATCTGAAAAGACTATTAAAATATTCCTTCCATTTCCAACTAAACATCTGTTTGAGATGAGATCATTTTTCATATAGTTTAACTGAAACAATACATTGCAACAGGTTGAATGCGGACGCAGATATGAGAATCCAGCTGTCTTCCAGCCAGAAGAGATTTGCCAAAATGTAAAACAATGCCACTGTTCTCACTAATTGTCTTTGTTTTAGAAACTATAGTCATATTTCATAAAAACATGTTACATATGCTAATATGTTATCGGCTTATTCTTCTTAAGTGAGCAATAAATATTTTAAAATTTTCTCAGTCTCAATTTCTAGTATGGTAAATATCCGTGAATGTAGCTTACATAAACAGAAGCTTTTTGGGGACATGAATCAATTTTACTAACGTAAAGAGGCCCTGAGACCAAAAAGTTTGAGAACTACTGGTCTAGGTTACATAAATCGGACGGTTTCCAGTTCACTACAGCTAGGAGATGATCCTGGAGTTTCAGTGCAAAGCTCTAACTAGTAATAGAGTACTTCTTTGCCTGTAGTTTCCGTGTATGTGTAAGCATGTATTTATAAATGTCAATTTGGAGGCATAAAAATATATCATCACCTTTCAAGACCTCAATTAAGAGATGTGAGTCTTAAATTCAGAAGCATCTGTTGGTTACCAGGTACATCAGAATCTGCCACGATTGTGTTGGAATTTAGTTGGTGCTCAATCACTTGCTTCTTTTGTAACCAGGGATTTTGTTAATTCCCTCATGGGCTTCTGAACCAAAGGACCTGAAATGAAATATATTTGTAGGCTGAAGATGGTTCCTTCTGATGAAGAGCTGGAATTAGGGCTGAATTTGATATGTAAAATTGGATTGAAACATTGAATTCTTGTCTCTAATTGTTTTAACAGAGGGGAAACCTTTGTTGCTATTCAAGGGCCTTTAACAAGTCAGATGGCAAGTTCTGAATTTAGACTTGACCCCATATCTGGGCTTGATGATCTGTCAAGTGTTCATGCAATCCATTCACTCTAATCCAGAGGGCACTTAAGAAACTTCCAAAGCACAATATCCCCAGGCATTTACTGACATGCTTTTCTGTAGAGTCTCACTTGTGTAGTGAAGTTTGCAAAGGAGTATTTTCAAATTGTTCTGTCACTTGTTAGCCCCCAAAGGGAAGCATAATGTACCTTCGGATGGCTGGAAAAAAGCAGTCATCCTTGCCCTGCAGAGCAGTGGTAGCCAAGGCGACGGATGGAACATATGAGGGTGGAACCCTCGCTGGGAAATAGCAAATAGAGGGGGACCTGGCTGTGGAGCTCCCGGGGGTCCCGAGGGCAGTGCTGGTTGAAGTTTAAACCTCCCATTCGCTGGAGGTTTCCCTTTCTTGCTAGCATTAGCACTCTTCTTGGAGATGCTGGAGCTTTCCTGAGAATATGGGGGATGGAGTTCACCAGGCTTACCCTGAGCCCAGAGAGGCACCTGTGCCCCCAAACTCACATCTCGGGCAGAAGCGGGCTGTGGTGTCCACCTGAGTCCTTCAGGTTCCTGAGTGACAGATGGGCTATGCCTGGAAATCTTGAGCTGATGAAGGGGGAGCGAGGGGAGTGAATCGCCCAGCCTATTGATTGATCCTGAACGCTCTCAGACTGCACATCCCGCCCCCAAGTTTTGTGCTGCAATGCCTCTGTGTAGAAGACCGAATTATCCAGATCTAGCCCTAGATAATGATGTAATAGAGAAAGTATTAGAGGAGTAGTTAGGTTTTACTTCCACTCTGCCCTAACAACTGTGTGACATTGGGCAACTCATACAACTTCTCTGAGTATATTTCCTCATCTGCAAATGAGTGAATTGGGCTCACATCACTAAAGTCCCTTCTGGCTTGGGCATTCGTGAGCCCATCTCCCAGCCACAATTGGAATGATCCTCAAGAGAACAATAAGCACAAGCAATCATTTTCATGCCTTCCTCCAACAACCCTGGTCCTGATGTATTTTCCCATGAGGAAGGAAATCAAATCACTCCCACAGGCTCTGACACGGGCATGTAAGTGGACAAAGTGTTGGAGTAAATGTGGAGAGCTACTGGTAATAGATTTGTCTGGGTAGAATAATAGTAAGTTTGTTGAGGGCTTCCTGTGTGCCAGGAACTCTTGTAAGTACTGAGGTGACTAACTCATTTTAGTCTCACATTAAAGCTTTGAGGTATATACTGTCTATCATCCCCACTCTACAGATCGAAAAATGAGGCACAGAGAGGTTAAGTAACTTGTCCAAGATTACACAAAGAGCAAGAGGCAGAGCTAGAATGCAAAGCCAATCAATCTAGCCTCCAAGTCTTAGATCCTTAACCCCTACCCCACCAATCTCTTGTTTCTCATCTATCTCCCAAGTCACTGTTACTTTGGCTTCATATTCAGAATCTCCTTCTATGTTTAGCCCTTATACATGAGTGTTCTGTTTGAATATCTTCCCAAGATTATCTCTCTGCCCACACGTTCAATCCACACATCATGTATTGCTCAGGCCTTTTGGAATGGAGAATTAGCCATTGGCTTCCCTGTAGGGATAGCTCTGACTCCACCCCCACCTCAATGCAGCATTCAATTTTGGATGGAATGGAGTTATCTCTTTAAGATATAAAATTTTGTTTAGTAATGAAAAAATGTAACTCCAAAGCCTAAGGGAGTTGACTGTGATTCCGAGAGGCCAATAAATTAACACATTCATGTGCAGGTACTTCTGGCTCTCACTATCTCATCAAATAATTCATTGGTTTGACTTTTCTTACTCAACATGACTTTTTTTTTGTTACATAAACACTGATAATGTTAAGCTGAAATCATTCCTTCTAATCTTACATGATCACTCTCTTCTCTGGCCTTATGGTTCTCAGTCTGTCTCCTCTCAATTAGATTACCCTTTACTGAAGAACTGTGGAAGTACAATGTTGCAGACACTCTTACAGACTGTCAAAAATCATTCCCTATCTAGATTATGTGTTCAGAAACACCCTATTTCAGAGAATAAAATAGTTGGCTATTTTGTAAATGAAAGTAGCCTCAGAAAAATTAGTGTTTGAAATTCTTCACAATGACACAATGCCAAAGCATTTGGAAAAAAACATGTGGGATGGTTTATGGTTCCATCATAAAGGGAAGTTCTTTTTATTTTTCCTGATTTTTGACTCTGTTGTAGATTAGAAAAAGGACAGCAGAGAAAACTTAGGTTGTTTGAGAAGATTTAGGTTGCATGAGTACCTCTTGGCAAGAGCATTGGAAATCTCCAATGTGCTTGTTCATGTACATTCTCCAGTATTATTCTTTTTCAATGGGGTTCTCACTGGGGAGAGGGCAGTATGTTTCTCTCCATTGGGGAGAATTTGGATATTTTTGTGGGGGTTTTCTGGTTTGACACAATGACAGAAGAGGTGCTACTGGCATCTAGAGCTGGGGTGGGTGGTTTTGGCGCCAGCTCTATGAAGCCCCTGGCAGAATTTCTTTATTATTTTAAAGCTTTATTGAGATATAATCCACATACAACACAATTCACCCACTTAAAGTATGCAATTCAATGGCTTTTAATATATTCACAATGTTGTGAAACCATCACCACAATCAGTTTTGGAACACTTTTCTTACTACAAAAAGAATCCCCATACCTACTATCAGTCATTCCTGATTTCCCAGCTCCAGGTAACTGTGAATCTACTTTCTATCTCTATAGATTGCCTTTTTTGTACATTCCATATTGGAGTCATATAATATGTGGTCTTTTGTGTCTGGCTTCTTTCACTTAGCATATTGTTTTCAAAGTTCATCCATCTTGTAGCATGTATATCAGAACTTCATTTCTTTTTATTGCAGGATACTATTCCATTGTATGGATATACCACATTTTTTTAATCCATTCTTCAGTTAATGGATTTTTGGGTACTTTCTAATTTTTACCTATCATAAAGGTTATGTTTGCTATGAACATTCATGTACAAGTTTTGGTGGGGACACATGGTTTCATTTCTCTTGGGTGTATACCTAGGAGTAGAATTGCTGGGTTTACATATTGTATTTCTATGTTTGATATTTTGAGGAACTGCCAGACTATTTTCTAAAGTGGGTCTACCATTTTACATGCCCATCAACAGTGCATGAGGGCTCCAATTTCTCCACATCCTACCCAACATTTGTTATTATCTGTCTTTTTGTTATAGCTATCGTAGTGGTGTAAAGTAGTATCTCATTGTGCTTTTGCTTTGCGTTTCCCCGATGGCTAGTGATGTTGAACATCTTTTCATGTGCTTATTGGCTATTTGTATGTATTCTTTGGATGAACGTCTATTCAGATCCTTGGCTCATTTTTAAATTGGCTTATTTGTCTTTTTATTGTTGAATCGTAAGACACCTTTATATATTCTAGATACAAGTCGTTTATCAGATAGATATATGATTTACAAAATTTTTCTCCTATTCTGTGGGTTGTTTTTTGCTTTCTTGATGATCTCCTTTAAAGCACAAAAGTTTTTAACTTTGGTGATGTGAAAGCGGTCTTTGCTCCATAAATTCTCCCACCAGAATGCCAATAGCATGAGTACTGCCAAAGGTCAGGCTAAAAGGCAGTTGGTTTATGTTGGTCTCAAACCAACAGTCTTAATGCTTCCTGACATCTTTAAATCCACAAAAGCTTATTTTTCCCTTTCCTCTGTGAAAATCTCACTAATATCCTGTATAAGACTTTTCTGCTTAAAGATTTTGTTTCCATGCCTCAGCAGTGAGTAGCTCAGCTTTAAGTGAACTTCTTTTCCTCTTGCCGTATTTTATTTCTTACTAAACTTCAGACTTAGGATCTATTGGATTGATGTTTAGCTGGTAAGTCTCACATTGTGATATTTTAGCATTTTCAGAACATGTGGTGTGCTTGGCTACTTATGTGCAAAAGCCCACAGATGTGACAAAACATGATATTTTGTGGGAATAGCAAGAAATGCAACATTGCTAAGCATTGCCCATTTTAGTAGCTGGGGGCGGTAGTAAAACTGAGGTCTCAACAGGGGAGGAGAGGAAAGACAATGACAAGAGAAAAGGAAAGTAAAAGGGAAGATGTGGATGAAGATGCAGAAGAAAAGAAGGAAGTGGGAGGAAGAAGAAATTTTAGAACTGGGAGAAACAGAGAAAGAAAAAAGAGAGCAAGATCTCTCAAGCATGGTTGCCTCCTCTTCAAACTCTGCCCACTCTCTCCCTTCCCACTGCTGGGGAAGGATCCACAGTACCCTGTGTAAATCTATCCCAACACTTACCACCCAGCTTGATACAGCGAGGAGACCTGTCTTCTCCCTTCAGTGAGAGTGGTTTTTATGCTGTCGTCAGTCCTAGCACAGTGCACGTGTAGAGTAGACTGAGGCATTGTGTGTATAAAAGCTACTGCAGTCTGTGACTTGCAGCATGACTTGTAACTGAGCTGAGCCTGACTTGTAATTGAATCTGAATCCTGTGTGGCATGAAGCTGGCCTGTGAATGAGCTGCACTGACCACCCAGAGCCCATCCATATTCTAGTGTGGATTTATTCTCCTCTTGTTATGTCTGCACTTAAAGTGGAAAGTGTTAAAGTGGACTTTTAAAAATTGGAATTTAATTGAAAGTAAAAAGTCTATTACATATGTTTAAAGGCAGGTAGGAGATATGAAGGTGGGTGGAACAGAGTGTCATTCACAATTTTCTTGTGTAATGCAATCATAGTATGACTGAGTGCAATCATGCCACAAGTTAGCTATCTTTGGTCAACACCAATAAAAAATTAAAGACGAAGAGGCAGGCCTGGTGGCCTAGTGGTTGGGTTTATGTGCTCCACTTCGGTGGCGCGGGGTTTTCGGTTTGGATCCCAGGCACAGAACTACATACCACTCATCAAACCATGCTGTGGTGGCATCCCACCTACAAAATAGAGGAAGATTGACACGGATGTTAGCTTAGGGCCAATCTTCCTCAAGCAAAAAGAGGAAGATTGGCAATAGGTGCTAGCCCAGGGCCAATCTTCCTTACTAAAGGGAAAAAAAATTTAAAGAGGAAGGAATGAGAAGAGTGTGTTGCTCCTTAACACCTTTAGCTGTGTCATGAGTTTTAAGTTCATTAATTTAAGGATCATTTGGCAATACTGAGTGAGTGCCACTGCCACAGGCCACCTGGCACTCCTGGTGGGTTTGTAATTATTCCACTAGGCCTTTAAAGTCTTTCTTTAGATACTTCTTATTGTGAAATGATGATGTCAAAATAGATTCAGCAACCATAATCCCCCAGGAACAGATTCCTGGGAAAGATGCTGACATCTCCGTTTAAAAGAAAGGAAGAATGTGGGAAGTCCATCCATGGAAATGTTCCCATAAGAGATTAGTCACTGGGTATATATTCATTATTTTGCTGTTTGTACTAATATTTCCCATCAATAAAAAAATGTAACTGCTTCTGGTTCTCGTTCCTGCTTTCAAATCTCATTTCCTACAATAGAGTCTAATTTAGATGAAGCCAGGCAGGGCATAAACACATCTATCCAGGCAGGCCAGCATGGAAGATTAGAGAAGTGACAGCCTGGTTGACTTCCTGTGAAGCTTAATTACTTCCATTTATATAGTCATATGTAAACAGCACAGTCACCTTTAGATATGAACTTGTCAACAATTATGTGTTTAAATTCTCCTCCATTTAGGCAGAGAGGAGCAGTTATCATCCCTTGCAGGATGGTCTGTTACTGGTGACTTGTGTCCTGCCTTCGTTGCTCTTTTGATTGTAAGACTGTTTATCAGTGGTCGGAATCACAGCTCCATTCAATGGAGCTGCTTAGAAATTAATCAAAAGCATATTTCCAATTTAATCACACCTGCCCTTGCCTGAAGTGTAATAAGGGTGGTGAGTTATCTTCTAATTTCCCTAAGTAAAGAACTTTTCAGGGGCTGGCCCAGTGGCTCAAGCGGTTAAGTGCGCACTCTCCACTTCGGCAGCCCGGGGTTCACAGGTTCGGGTCCCAGGCGTGCACCGACGCACCGCTTGGTAAGCCGTGCTGTGGTGGCGTCCCATATAAAGTAGAGGAAGATGGGCACGGATGTTAGCTCAGCACCACTCTTCCTCAAGAAAAAAGGGGAGGATTGGCATCGGATGTTAGCTCAGGGCTAGTCCTCCTCACAAAAAGAAAAAAAGGAACTTTTCACAAAAATGGTTCTGTATCATGATTTTCTATCTATCTATCTACCTTTACAGCCAGCAAGTAATTCTTTCATTATTACTGCAGTTTCTTACTTTGCTTACTTAAGCCAGAGTGCTCATAACAACAGGGTTCCTAAATTTAAGGCATTTAACAGCTTTCCCGCATATGGGAAATGTGGGCTCTGGAGCTGGATGGAATTAGGTTAGGAGAGTAGGTCCACATCGATGAGCAGGGCTCCCTCTTTGATTCTCTACTTCCTCATTAGATTAGCAAAAACTAAAAGAATTTGTCAACAGCAGAACTGCACTGAAAGAAAAACTTAAGGTTTCTTCATGCTTTCCAGGTAGGAAGCACAGAGAGTTAGGAAGAAATAAAAAGCAATAAAATATGTGAGTATACATATGTAAGTATATATAAATGAAGATTTACTATATAGGAAAGGAAAATAATGTTTTATGGGATTTGAATACATATAGAATAAAAACATGACATTGCTTGCACAAAAAGTTGAGATGGTAGTAAATAGAGTGTATTCGTCACTCTAACTCAATCTAAGAGATTTATTATATATATGCATACGTAAAGACACATATTATAAGAGATTTATTATAAGGAATTGGCTCATGAAACTTATGGAGGCTGAGAAGTTCCACAATCTGCCATCTGCAAGTTGAAGACCCAGGAGAGCCAATAGTGTAAGTTCTAGTCCAAAAGCCAAAAGTCTCAAGACCCAGGAAACATCGATATTTCAGTTCAAGTCCGAAGGCAGAAAAAAGCCAATGTTGAAGTCAGGCACTGAAGCAGGAGGAGTTCCCTCTTGCTCAGCCTTTTTGTGCTGTTTCGGCTCTCAGTGGACTGGATGAGGCTCACCCGCGCTGCGGAGGGGCTCAGTCTACCAATTCAAGTGTTAATCTCAACCAGAGACACCCTCACAGATACACCTAGAATAATGTTTGGCCACATGTCTGGGCACCCAATGGCCCAGTCAAACTGACATATAAAATTAATCATCACATAGAGTTAAAGAGGTCTAAATCTTCTAATTCAGAGAAGTGATAAAAATGTTAATTTATATGAGAGTTTACTAAGTCAAGGATGCCTATTGCAACCTCTAGGGTACGTGAAAAGAACACACCATTAATAAGTTTATGGAGGGAAAAATAGAATGATATAAGTAATTAATTAACCCTAAAAAAAGTAAGAAAGAAAAAAAGGGCAAAGAAAATATAGGAATGAAGTAACATGGTAGATTTTACTCCATATATTCATTAATTAAGTTTAACAGATAAAATACTCTCATAATAGATCAAAAATTGTCAAACTGGATTAACAATAAAACTATTACCTAAGTGCTCTTTATAAGAAGCTTTCCTTAAATATAAGGTTATGGAAGGCAAGGAAGTCCAAGGTATTAGTAAGAGTGATTCAAAAGGTGGGTCATGGACCCTAAGCAGAATAGAGAGGAGATTAAACAGAAAAAGACCTTTGAATAGGGAGGGAATATATCGATTGTTCTCAACCTTAGCTACACGTTAAAATCACCTGGGAGAATTTTTTTTTAATTAAACTTATATTGAAATAATTGTACATTCACATGCAGTCGTAAGGAATAATACAGAGAGATCCTGTGTCTCCTTCATCCAGTTTCCCCCAGTGGCAACATCTTGTGAAATAATAGCACAATATCACAACCAGGATATCGACATCGATGCAGTCAAAACACAGAACATTTTCATCTCCTCAAGGACTCCTCAAGTTGCCCTTTTGTAGACACACTCATTTCCTTCCTGTCTACCTGCTCCTTAACCCCTGGCGACCATGAATCTGTTCTCCATTTCTACAATTTTGTCATTTCAGTAATGTTATATAAATAGAATGATACAGTAGGTAATCTTTTGCAGTCGGCTTTTTTACTCAGCATAATTCCCTGGAGAGTCATCCGGTTTGTTGCATATATCAACAATTTGCTCCTTTTTATTGGTAAGTAGCAGTCTACATGGATGTACCACAGTTTAAGTATTCATCCACTGAAGGACTTCTGTTGTTTCCAGGTTTTGGCTATTATGAATAAAGCTGCTATAAACATTCATGTACAGGTTCTTATGTGAACGTAAGTTTCCATTTCTCTGGGGAAAATGTCCAAGATTTCAATTGCTTGGTCATATGGTCACGGCATGTTTAGTATTTAAAGAAACTATCAAACTGTATACAGAGTTGCTGTACAATTTTACATTCCCATGAGTAATGTTTCATAACAGATTCTCCATATCCTAGGAACTAGTTATTATGGCCAAGTGGATGGCGCTTTAACTGGCCAGTCATGGGCTATGCACGTGCCGCTGGAGGGAGAATGTTCAGCTCCACCCCAGCCACATGGCCTAAGAGTAGCTCCCAAAGAGTATCAGGAGGCCATTATAAAAATAACAGCCAGAAAGCCAATATTTGATTACCCACTATGTGCTAGGCAGTGTTCTAAGCATTTATGTGTATTAGCTCACTGAATCCTCTCAACAATACAGGTACTATCACTCCATTTTACAGATGAACCACCTGAGGCCCCAAGATTAAATAACTTGCCTGAAGTTACACAGCTATAAGTGGAGAGCCAAAATTCCAACTCAGCCTGCCCGACTCCAGAACCTCTGTTCTTCTCCATTCTGCCATGTTTCCCCCAAAGGAGGGGAAAGGCATCTGGGCAGGCAAAATTCATAGATCCTGTAGGAAGGCTCTTTCCTGTCTGGGGGGTGTCCTCCTCCCTCAGGGTCAGCTATTTCCGCTCTTCACTCCCTGCCTCTTCCTCCCAAGCATTTCTCGTTCTCCCTTATCCCCTAGGGTTTCACATAGTCTTCCTCCATGATTCTAGGGACACTGTTGCCCTCACACTCCCAGGGGTAGGGTGGGAAAGGAGATGCTGACACAAGCCGGTTTTCCCCCCCCCTTCTAACTCAGTGTTATAGATTAAAAGAAGGAAAAGAACAGCACCACCACAAACATCACAGACCAGAAGGCCAGCTCTCCAGTCCTTCTGGATTAATACATCTTCTTAGGTTTCAGTGAGGATGGATTTTCTCTTCCAGTGGGCAAGCACCTGTCTTGCAGGTGATCACTTCTCCCAGGGTGTTCTGGCTCAGGCTGGGATCCATGTTACTATCTTCTGTTTGATTTTCATGTGGTCCATGCAAAGCACGCTGTCAACGGCCCATGAAAGGCTGGTGCAAGCTTTCTCTCACCCCACTGCCTTTGCTTAGCTTGGGTGCCAGTACAATGCAATTCCAAAAACAGTATTGAGCATTTGCCAAGTATCATCTACAATCAACTGTTTGAATTTCCCAGAAAGCAATAAGGATATTTACCTTCACATATGGTAAATTTCCTTCCAGGAGCTCTATAGGTAAGGGAGTGAGGGAGAAGGAAAGAGTCCAGAATGATCTTTAGCTTTCTCAGAGCTGCCTTGCTGGAGGATTGGAGCTGGGAGGAGGTCACAAGAGGAGGAAGATGATGGACAGCCAAGGGAGGAAAGAAAGAATGGTACAGGGGAGCATTTGAGCAGGGCAGGACTGGCTGAAAAGATGCATTGAAGCCCAACTAATTCTGACTTTTCTGTCTCTCCTTTCTTTGTCATCAACTCAACATTGCCATGTTTTCTGAGCTGATAATTTGGCTGTAAAGTCAAATCCATGGTCTGACAGTGGAATAGAATATTTTCATTTGCAGATCTTTTGGAAATCGAGGATATATGGTTGTCATGCTTCTGACCCTCCTGTTCTTCTTCTTCCACTCTTTCTATGAGGGAGGAGCTGTGTGTAAATTACTTATATTTTCACTACAGGTATGGATTTGGCATCAGCTAAAATGTGTCAACTGGATAGGTTATTATAGAAAGAGGTTTTTCACACCTCAAAATATAGGCTGAAATAAACATTGCCTTATTGCATCACAGACCCATCTGGTTGTTCTATATTACAACTCTGAAGCGTTAATTCCCTGACTAAAATGCATGCTTGTTAGATTCCAGTCCTATCTTAAATATTTTAGCCAACATTCAGCCAATAGTCCCCTTTTATTCTCTTGGCAGTATTTTCTTTTTAAGAAAAAAAAAAAAAACTCTAAGAATCATTTGACTCCGCAAAAGGCGATGTGAGGGCACATTGATTTTTACCCCCCACAATCAAGGTAAATTTATTCCTGTCTTGAATAAAAGCCACTTAAAAACTGTAGTGCATTGAGGCTGAATATTGGAAATGCCTGATGCAAGAAGATTGGATTCTTTAAAAAAATATATATATACATATTAATTTTTATCAAAATAATACAAGTACATATTTTTCAGTCAAATAGTAATATAATATTTATAATGACAAATAGCTACCTCCTAACCCTTTCCTTTCCACCCCAGATTTCTACTTCCTAGAGGCAACCACTGTAAATTCTTTTTCTCTTACTATTCACTTTGATTATTCCAAATAGATCCTTAAATTGCTATTTCTCGACTTTTTTTTTTTTTTTTTTTTTGGTGAGGGAGATTTGCCCCGAGCTAACATCCGTTGGCAATCTTCCTCTTTTTGCTTGAGGAAGATTGTCACTGAGCTAACATCTGTGCCAAGCTTCCTCTATTTTGTATGTGGCTCACCTCCACCGTGTGGCTGATGAATGGAGTATGTCCGCGCCCTGGATCTGAACCCACGAACTTGGGCTGCCCAAGCGGAGTGTGAGGAACTTGAACCACCTGGCCATGGGGCCGCCCATACTTCTTGATTTTCCAGTTTTATATTTTATCAATTTTACCTGGCGACTTCTTGCTGTGGAAGCTGGGATTTAGCATTCTCATTTATGTTTCACACACACAGCCTAACAGAATTCGAATCCTTTTTTGGTTGGATCCCTACCGAGTGTGTGCAATATTGTAACTATGTAAATAAATATTGTTCCCTGATGGGGTATGGAGTTTATGATGTTTGGATTTCTGTGTCAACTTTTTATTTCCCAAAGTAAATTTCCTCCAATGTTTCTTTTCCTTGGCTCCCTTAGAATTTCTTGCTGTTTGCATATCCTCCACTAATAATGCAAAATATCCCTCATTCCAATTTTCCACACAGTCAAACCAGTTCCCACCCCACCCCCCACCTCCACCACCCCTCCTCACCATCCATCCTAGAGCCCTCTGAGCCTATTTCTGATCTGAACTAGGTTTGCACTCTCAGCCATTGCCCAGTTGTCATCCTGGGAACTCCCTTTGCAATTCCCTTGAGAATTCCCATTGTCCCACCCCTGTGTTGGATCATTTATTTTCTGTAATCCTTATTTTATCATTTAAGGTGATGCTAGCTGCTATAACAAACAAGCTTCAAAAGTTATTGGCTTGATGTAAGAGAAGTTCATTTTGTCTAACAGCCAAAAGAGGATATCTAGTGGGTCTTCCACTAAAGAGGGACACAGCCTCTCTTCGCCTTGTGATTCTGCTGTCCTTTAGGGTCTTGACGTGTTTTGCTGCCAGCCTGTAGTCAGAGGAGAGAGGATTGTCTGTGGGAAGTTGTATTCCATTGGCCAGAACTCAGTCATCCGCCAGCGCTGAATGGCAAGCGATGCTGGGAAACGTAGTCTCTGTGCCCAGGAAAAAGAAATGGAGGTGAAGGAGCAATACTAGATATACTAGCTGAGAATTTTCTGGAATTAAAGAAAGATATGAGTCTTCAAATGGAAAATATTCTGAATTCTGAATCCTACATAAGACAAAAATAAATCCACACTTAGACTCATTATAGTGAAAATGAAGCTCATTGTTATTAGGTTTACTATTCACAGCCTCTTTTTCCGTTTTTTCCATACTTGATACTCAGCTTTGGTTCATGACTCAGTTGACTGTAATATATCTTTAAATAATATTTTTTAAAGAGTGGTATACTTTATATGACTTGAAGTCTGAAAATGGCAGTACTGACAACGGCCGTTGCCCTTACAAGTCAGTGACAACTGGGTTGACTGTATCTTTTTTGTTTTCAAATCTGCAGACCAGCGGTTCTCTACAGGAGACAAGTGTCCTTCCCCCACCCCTGGGGACATTTGACAGTGTTTGGAGACAGTTTTGGTTGTCACACTGAGGGGCGGTGTTGCTGACACCTAGTGGGTAGAGGCCAGGGTGCTGCTAAACATCCCAGGATGCTCAGGACAGCCCCTCACTGGCCCCGAGCGCCAACGGTGCTGAGGTGGAGAAGCCTTGCTCTGGACAGTGCCTCATTGTTTTGTGACAATCAGCAGTGTGGAGACGTCTGAGGTCAATGTGACTTTTTTTTTTTTTTTAATTTGTAGGGGGGTTGATAGGAGTTTGTGAGATTTAAAAAAAATTTGTACTTGAAATTGTAACAGAATTTCATAAGGCTAAGCCTAAGTGTAGTTTTTTTACTTCACAGATTCAAGTTTCTCTTTGCACAGGAGAGTTTTCAGTGGTTGGTTCCTGCCACTGCAGAAGAGGATCCCTGATGAGAACCCACAAACGGCTCTGGCTCCCAACCACTTGCCTACAACACACTTCATCAGAGTTGTTCTCACACACCTCAGTGAACAGCCCAGTCCTGCTTCCCTCCAGAATCAGAACTTTAATTCATGTAATAAGCATTTAGCAAATGCCTACTCTGTGTCAGGTACTGTTCTAGACTCTGGGGTTGCAGCAATGGATGAAAGAGGAAAAAAATCCCTCTGATTTCATGGGGCTTATATTCTTTAGTTTTCGGAAAATGTGCCTGGATTATGTGACTTCTCTTTTCTGAGCCAACCTCTGAGGTTGGACTATTTCCCACAGCTCTTGCTCCATTTGGTTCAGACTTTTTTCCTCTCTCTACTAATCCCAAGTTGCTGAGGTTTCAGCCTGCCTTGCCAAAGTAAACAATAAGTAAAAGCCAACACAGATAGAAAGACAGGCATTATCAGAAATTATGTATCTAAAGCTGGGCTGTGGCTGACTGGGTTAGGACGGTGGTTAGAATTCTAGACTATACAAGTCTACATCATGTCCCCAATAGGAATAGGCCTGTCAGGTCTTGTTCAATGGCTTGCAAGATGATCATAAGCTCCTAAGAGTGTTATAATTTCACAGTTTAGGACAAAGTGGCATGGTTTCTGGTTTCAGTTTTCTCAACTCAGGAAACATAGCGAGGTGGCATGGAGGTTTTGGCACAGTTGTCCATTCTCTCTCTGTTCATATTCTGGGCACTTTTGCCATTTATCCCTAGGTACTGTTGATCTTAAACAAATAGACAGCCAGTTATTTCTCCAGCAAAAAATGGGTTTATTCGGGATCAGTAAAGAATTGCAATTAGGGGTCTGCAACCGTGGGGAGCCAGGTGTAAGTCCCCCAGCAGCAAGGGAGGAGAAACTCTTTCAGAGAGGGGAAGAGGAAGTTGGGAGGGCTATTGTAAACAAAGAGTTCAAGTGTAGTGGCTTTTCGTTGGCTGAGTTGTGACAGTCTCTCATTGGTTGAGCTCCTTGCCAGTCAAGAAGCGGAAGTCTTTCTTCTCCCTGTTAGGCTCTGCTATCCTGTAGGGCATGAAAGCTCCTCCTTTGGCCTCCTAGCTCCAATTTAATGAGGTTTCTGTTCAGTAATTTCCATGGTATGCATATCCACCCACAAACTTGTCCTTCTAGGAAATAGGCAGCAGCAGTTCTAATAAGCCTGAGAGGACATATTTAAACATGTTTATCCTACTAGAATACATGCATAGCAAATTCAACATACTTATATTTGGATGACTGACTTTCAGTTTCACGTCTGAGCTTACCTCCTGCATGAGTTTCTACTCCTCATACATCAACTTTACAAAGTTGCCAATGGATACTCCACCTACCTCAGCTGGGCTTCACTTCCCTGCATTCCTCAGCTGCCCTCCTGTGGGAGGAAAATTATCTTCATAAAATAAATATTATCTCTCAGGATGTCACATGGCAAAGTAAAACACTTTGAACGGTACTTGGCTAACGCCTAGTGCTCTTTAGAATTCCCCAAACCTACCTTTGCTTTCCAGACCACATGCTGTCTCTTTATGAAGTGCAAGCCAATACTTTGAATTCAGCAGGAAGAACTGAAGCCCCCCGCCTTCAGAGGAAGAGTTCAGAGAAATGAGCAAAACTACACATTGGTGATGTCATTTGTCCATATGGCTCAGAAAGAGTCATTTAATGTTAATGTGGGAACTCTTGCTATGAGAACAGGCCCACGAAGAAGGTGAACAGTTATTAGCATAAAAAGGAAATTTAAGGACAAACTAGAGCTAAAGACCCAAGATCTTACCACACTTTCTCTATTCCCAGCACTGGACCCTGGGACCAGATCTCACTGATCCCCCAACACCCAACTAGGAGGAACCTTTCCAGGGAAGACTTCTAGTGTAGGAGAGTAAGACACAGAAGGGATAAACGGTCAATATTTTATTTCAGATTTTTGCATCTATGAATATAAGTGAGATTTGTGTATAATTTACTTTTCTATAATTGTCCAGTGTTGGCATAGAACTACCTTATCAATTAGCTCATAAAATGAGTTAGGGAAATGTTTATCTTTTTCCTGTGTCTAAAACAGTTTAATAAGAGATGGATTATTTATCTGCTCCTTGAAGGTTTGGAAAAAATAAATGATAAACCCATCTGAATCTGATGCCTTGTGGGTGGGTGGGTGTGGGGGAGACTTGAGCACTGATTGAATTTTTTAAATGGTTGTTGAGTTACTCATGTTTTCCATCCATCGCTCAGTTAATTTAAAAATTTTTATACTTAAAAAAAATCCATTCCATCTAAACTTTAAAATTTCTTGGTATAAATTTATTCTCAGTATCTATAACAACAATCTTTTTTCCATTTTTGATTTTTTTTCGTCTTTTCTCTATTTTTCTCAACAAGTCTTGTCCATTATATTAGTTTTTCTCTTTAAAGTACAATCTTTTCGTTTTGGTGAATGTCCTGCAAGGTGAATCCCCTCTAGGTTTCTAACTGTCAGACCAAGTGGGTCCCTATCTGGGTCTTCACCTGTCATGATTAGGGTATGGGATGAATTCCATAGTATGGCTAGAAGACATGGGTTCAGGAATAGGTTTCACTGAAAAAGCTTACAGAGGTAAAGGTTAAGCAACAGGAGAAAAGGCAGGCATCCCCTTCCCCTTCCACCCTTCCATCACCCACAGAGAGGCCAGAACTGCAGGGGGCCTGCAGTGAGGGTCTTCCTCTCCATTGGAGGGACCTCTTCCAGCTGTGGCCTCTCCTTTCATCAGGTGAGAGAGGGGAAGCAGCTTGTCAATGGGGAAACAAAGAGGATGCTGGATGCCAGGCTCTCTGGATTTAGGGGGCAGCTCTGTCAGCAATGCTAGCTGCTTGATACCTGGAGACCTTGTTATTGACCCCCCTCATGGAAGCTACGAGAAATCCATTATTTCCCAGGGAAATTGAGTTCAGGTGCATCTCTCCAGCTAAAAAGAAAGAAGAAAGACGCTATCTGGTTTCAGCTAGCTCATTTCCAGACAGTTCAGAGTGCGGACTCAGGCCATTCCCTCTGCCTGATATCTCTGTTTCTGCTAGAGATGCATTACAGTCTCCCATTTGAATTTGGATTGTGTCAATGTTTCCCTGCAATTAGGTTGAATTTTGTTATGTGTATTTCAAGGTTACGTACATGATCACAAAAATTCATGATGATGTTTTTGATGGTTTGTCTCTCTTGTTATTGTGTAGTATCCCTCTTTATTGCTTTTAATATTTTTGAGGGAATTAAAAAAAATAAACTTTTTATTTTTCAGCAGTTTTAGATTTATGGAAAAATTTGGAAGATAGCACAGAGTTCCCATATATATATATACCTACACCTAGCTTTCCCTACTAACAACATCTTACATTAGTATGGTATATTTTTTACAATTAATGAACCAATGTTGATAAAGTATTTTAAATTAAAGTCCATACTTTAGTCAGATTTCCTTAGTTTTTACTTTATATCCTTATTCTGTTCCAGTATCCCATCTAGAATACATTACATTTGGTTGTCATATGTCCTTAGGCTCCTCTTGGCTGTGGCAGGTTCTCACATTTTCCTTGTTTTGAAGACCTTGACAATTTTGAGGAGTAGTGGTTGGGTATTTCATAGAAGATCCTTCAATTGGGATTTGTCTGATATTTTTCTCATGATTAGAGTGGGGTTATGGGTTTAGGGGAGGAAGACCATAGCGGCAAAGTGCCTCTCAAGATATCACATCAAGGGTACATTCTATCAACATGACCTACCACGTTGATGTTAAGCCTGGTCACCTGGCTCCGGTAGCGTTTGTCAGGTCTCTCCGTTATAAAGTTACTCTTTTTTCCCCCTTTCCATATTGTTCTTTTTGGAAGGAAGTCACTATGTGCAACCCACACCTAAGGAGAGGAGAGTTATGCTCCACCTCCTTGAGGGTGGAGTGTGTGTCCCTTTCACTTACCCCTATCAATGCAGTTTTTTGGGTTTTTTTGTAGCACTTCCTTACTTTCTGCCACTACAAGATGCTCCAGGCTTATTATGTTTATTTTCTGCCCCAGCTCAAAAATCAGTCATTTCTCCAAGGACCCCTGGTTCCTTTTATTGGAGAATGTCAGCAACCAAAATCTAGGCACTATACTGGGTGTCATTTCTTCTAGGCCCTCTCAGCTGACAAAGCAAGGAAATATATGTGTGTGTACTAGCCGTGTATGTACACATATCTGTAAATATTCCTATATGTAGCCATCTGTATTTACATTAAGCTGAATGTGACTTCATCCTGATGTCACCAACTTTAATCCATTATCACATAGATCATTCTAGCCGTCTACCCTAGCTTATCTGTAACCTTCCACTCCAACAGTGCAAAAGCTAGCTCCCACCATCTGTCATGCATTTATTTAATTGTTCAATTCCAGTATACATGGACAGCCATATCAGATGTACTAACCTATATCCCTGTGGGAAACAACTTTATCAACTAGACTACAGTGCTTACCTGCGGTTCCTTTTGCTTTTAGTCTTAAGGACTCCACTCATTTTCAAAGTTACTTAGATCAGCACTTTTTCTCCCACCCCTTTCAGTGAGGTTGCTTCATACATTTGTAATATAGTGAGATTGTTTTATCATATTCCACATTCCTTTCTTCCTGTTAATGTTTTTAAAATCAACTTTATCGAGCTATAATTTATGTATAGTAAACTGTATCAATTTAAAACGTAATTCAGTGAGCTCTGAAAAATGCACACACCCAGGAAACCACTGCCACAATCAAGACATAGAATATTCCCATCACCCTCAAAAGCTTCCCTAGTCCCCTCTACCATCTACCCTCTCTCCATTCCTGGCCCCAGGAAACTACTGATGTGATTTTGGCCACTATATGTCAGATTATCTTTTTCTGAATGATTTTGAGATTTATCCATGGTTTTGTGTATATCCATTGCTGTTTTTTTAAATGAAAATCTGACTAGTCTTCCATTGTATAGATATACCACAATTTATTTATCCTTTTACCTGTTGAGGAATATTTGGTTCGCTTCTGGTTTTTAGCTCTTGTGAATGAATAAAGCTGCTATGAACATTTATGTATAAGCACTTTTGTGGGTATAATATTTGTTTTCTCTTGGGTAAATAACTTGAGGTGGAAGGTCTGAGTCATATGGTAGGTGTAGGTCTAACTTTAAGAAAGGCTCAAACACTTTTCCAAACCAGCTGTACCATTTTCATTCTCACTAGCAGTGTATGAGAGTTGTCACATTTTCTTCTCTCACTCTGACTTGCATTCCTCTTGTAAGGATCATTGTGATTACATTAGACTCCCCAGGATAACCCTGGATATTCTCCCCATCTCAAGATCTTAACTTAATCACATCTGAAAAATCCCTTTTTCCTTGGAAGATATAACATTCACAGGCTCTGTGGATTAGGATGTGCATATCATTCAGCGGCTGTTTTTCAGCCTACCACAGACCCCCACCTCTCAATCAGAACAGTCTCAAAGAATTTGAGGCTGTCTTTTATCTCCCACACCAGCATTTCTAAGGAGAAATTTCTAATTTCTAATTTCACAGGGACTGATATTGCTGAAACACAGTGTACAAGCATGAAGGATAGTAGGAGACAAGATCTGAAAGGTTAATTGGGTGATCCAATCATGTAGAGCATTTTCTGCTGATGTGAGACCCTCAGTTTTTACTTAGAGTAAGATAGGAAGAAATTGGAGGGTTTTTGAGCAGATTAACAAAAGGATCTGATGTATTTTAACAAACTCACTCTGGCTATTGTGCCAAGAGTAGACTAAAGTAGGACAAGGTTGAAAGTGGGAGATGAGGTAGGAAGCTTTTACAATAATCCAGGCAAGTATGAACGTGGCTTAGATCAAGGTGGAAGCTGTGACAGTGGTAAGAGGTGATCAGTTTCTGGATATAATTTGAAGGTAAAGTCAAAGGTTTCCTGATGAGTTGAATATGGGATGTGAGAGAAAGAGAGGAATTAAGGATAACATCAAGTTTCTTTTGGCCAGAGCCATTAGAAGGATGCCGTTAAAATTTTTGAGATGGGGAAGGCTCCTGGAATAGTAGGTTAGAGGGGGAAGATTAGACTTTCAATTTTGTACATGTTAAGTTGAGATGCCTGTTAGACAATCTTATGGAGAGATTGAGGAAGCAGTTGGATATGCAAAAGAGTTTAGGGAAGAAGGCTGGGCTGAAGATATAAGTTTCGGAGATGTCAGCATATAGATGGTATTTCAAGTCATGAGAGTGGATGAAATCATCAAAATAGTCAGTATACAGAGATAATGACCAAGGACTGTTTCCGAGAATTCTCCAACATTAAGAAGTCAAGAAGATGAAAAGTACCCAGAAAAACAGACTGAGAATTCATGACCATTGAGGTAGAAGGAAAACCAGGAGAGTGTGTTGCCTTGGAAGCCAAGTGAAGAAAGTGTTTCAAAGAGTTGAGAGTGATGAACTCTGTCAAGTTGAGGTGCAGATTGAGACTCGATCCCTGAATGTAGAAACATGAAGATGATCTGTGAACTTGATAACAGCAATTTTGATAGAATTCGGTGAAGTGCAAAAATCTGATTGGAATAGTTTCAAGAGAGAATGGAAAGAGAAGAATTGGAGATAGCAATCACTCTCAAGGAGTTAAGCTCTAATGGAAGGAGATAAATAGGGTGATACTCAAAGGGTGAAGGGAGATCAAAATAGGGTGGTTTTTAAGATAAGAAAACAAGCAGAATGTTTGGAGCAGATCCAGGGAAGGATTCAATATAGAGTGGGATATGTGGTAGAGAAGAGAAGAAACAACTGCCGGAGAGATGTCCTGGAGCAGGCAAAAGGGATAATCCTTGGCTGGTCGTATCTACAAGCTAGGTGCTACGTCTGCAGGGTTGATTCTAGCTAAGAGCGTATAGAGAACATCAACATTTTGATCCCATCTGCTCAGAAAAGCCAGTTAGGGATTAAGAAAGGCCACCACATTAAAGCAGCAATTCTTTGCTCATAGGAAGTCCAGCCCGTTAGTTTAGAAAATTAGAGAGATTTCTCTAGAACCTAGAGAAATAAAGTAACTTTACATTTAGCCCAGGATTTTTATGGCTTCATCTTTTCCATGATTTTATCTTTTAATTTTTCATGCCTTCTATAAAAGGGTTTCTAGAAGAACTGATTTGAGAAACAATAATTAGCACAATTAGAAGACTAGTTTCTTACCTCTAGGAATTTTACTAGAGAAATAAAAGAAGAAACTCCATATTGTCCCCAATCTGCCATCGAGAGAATGCAATTTCCCCCCTAAACTTGTGAACTGAATTTCACTGAGAAATTTGGAAAAGCTCTTTTTAGTAAAGCTCTCTAGAAAAAGAAAATCAATGAATACTAGAAAGCTATAAAGATGGTTTTCTATAAAAGCCCAAGTACATCCGAATTTCTGTAAAGAACTAAAAATTCTTAGAGACTCCTTGGGTCCAACAAGGAACAACATACAATTCCGTCACTTGTTATCCCCCAAGAAATAATCTCTTACTAAACGCAGTGACAAGACAGACATTTCTTAAGAGTTATTTAAGTAGGAACATTGAGGGGATTGCTATTCCATTCTGGCCGCACACTCGAACCTTGACAGAGATCTCAGGATTTTCTCTCTCCCCTTGATTCTGTTTCTAAAAATGTTGAGTCTTGTAAAAGCTCAAGGATAACTCTGAGGACTTAGGTTCACCAGTAGGCTGCCCTAGGAGAGGCCCGCCTGTTCTCTTAGAGTAAGAGGGATACAGATGTCATTCTTTTCTGACAGATGACTTCTTTTTCCTCACCCACTCCTCATCTCTCATCTCCTGCTGATTCACTTCAGTGGAAATATAGACCCTGGAGTCTCTTTCTGGTAGCCCTTGGCACCTTTGGGAGGAAGCCCATCATACAGCCCAGGGGAGAGGAAACATAGAATTGGCCACTTGGCCTGGCTCTGCAAGAGGCTTGTTAGAGTTGAAATGTGTCTTTCCTTCTTCCCTGAGTGGTATCCTCTAGATGTGTGGACCTAGGGAGAGGAGAACTTACTGCAGCCTTGAAAGAAAGACATAAAAGAAGCTTTTAAGTCAACCCAGTTCACAAGGTAAGGAGATCCGTAATTTTTAGGACTCTATAGTGAACACTTCTTGTTTTATCTGCCAAGCTCCTACTTTCCTCTAGGAACAATACTCCTATTCTTTTAGGAACTCTGTGTTTTTTCTCCTCCATCCCCTCCTACTCCCTCTCTCAACCCATCCAGCAAGCCCACCTCATTCTTACTTGACTCCACTCACTTGCCTACTGTGGATTAGGCCAAAGGTGAGCATCTGACTCACACTGAGTCAATCACAGCTCTTCCCCAGAATTTTGTCCTGTGAAAAAATCTGTTCCTCTCCAGTTCTGACAGCCAAAATTCAAGGAGCCATCTTGTTTCCTCCTTTTCCCTCACCCTACATCCAATTCATCAGCAAGTCCCGTCAAGCCCATCTCTAAAAGCTGTCCTTTTTCTATCTCAAGCCATCACTCTGGGCAAGACACCATCATCTCTCACCTGATGATGGTGCCTTGACCCTTCCTGACTGGCTTCCTTACCTTTGCTCTTGCCCCACTGGAACCTTACTCTCCACCCAGCAGCCAAAGGGATACTCTAAAGAGGAAAATACGATCATGCCATTCTTTGCTTAAACCTCAATGGACATGAGTGCTCATAGCAGCACTATGCATAATAGCCAGAAGGTGGAAACAATTGAAATGTCATCAGTGGATGAATGAAGACACCAAATGTGGTATTTCATACAATGGAATATTATTCAGCCATAAGAAGGAAGGAAGTACTGATACATGTTATAATCTAGACGAACTTTGAAAGCAATATACTGAGTAAAAGAAGTCAAACACGAAAGCCTTGTATTGTGATTCTTTTTATACAAATCCAGAATAGGTAAATACATAGAGACAGGAAGCAAACTTGTGGTTGCCAGGGGCTGGGGGTAGAGGAGAGTAGGGAGCAATTGCTTAATGGGTACTGGGCTTTCTCTTGGGGTGATAAAGATGTTTTGGAACTAGATAGACGTGGTGGTTGCATTGTAAATGTATTAAATGCTACTGAATTGTTGGCTTTAAAATGATGAATTTTGTGTTATGTGAATTTCACCTCAATTAAAAAAGTGTAATATGAAAAAAAACCTCTCAATGGTTTCCTATTGCATTTAGAATAAAAACTAAATTCCTGGGCGCCCATCATGGGGTTCCTGCCTATGTCTTCAAGCTCCCCTAATACATCTCCCTTGCTCACATTCCAGGCACTCTAGACATCTTGCTGCCCCTATTTTCTGTCTTAGGGCTTCTGCCCTGGCTTGTGTCTTGCTGGGCATCTCTCCTTCAAGCCTCAGCTTACATGAGACCCCATCAGAGAGACCCTCCCTGACTTGTGTGTAATAGGCACCATTGCACCCAGCTTCTCTCTGTCACGTCATCCTATTTATTTCCTCATGGCATTTATCATACCTTGTAGTTATCTGTTCCTTTATTTTGTTTAAAATTTGTCTCAACTAGGGGTATGATCTTGAAGGCAGAGCCTTTCTGTCTTGTTCAGTCTATCTTCTATTCCTGATGCACAGTGCTCCACACAGAGTAGGTTTGCAACGTGACTTGCTGAATAAATGAAGGATGGCACTGCTGTGGCTCTGTGGTCTGCTGTGAGAAAGGATTGGAACCACATGCCAGCTAAAGCAGAGACAAGAGACAGAACGCTGGGATTGTGGATCCCATTGAACTGAGGCCCTGCACCCTCATCCCTCCTGGGGTGGGGCTGGTAGCTCCCTCTGTGGATTCTGTGGTCCAGTGTGCTTCCATTTTGTGTGAGCCACTGTGGAAGGTAAACCAAGCCAGGTGTTTGTTAGAGGTGATTAATTCTGATCTCATTCTGTAACTGCTGCAGTAGGGGAAGAGCTGAGCTCTGCTCTGATTTGCACAGAGGTGACTGGGTGTTTTAAAGGGAGAATGAGGGGGTGGGGGGGAAGGGGGAGCTTGAACAGTCATGTTACCAAACACAAACACATGTTCCTTTACCCGCCACACAAGAGGGGCTAAAAGATAAAAAGCTGAAATTCCAGGCTTGTGGCAAAGAAACGGGGTTTATTATCGAAAGGCAGTCAACCAAGGAGATGGGAGTTAAAATTCAGATCCACCTCTTCAAAGGGAAAAATGTAGCGTTTTTTATGTGGGGTTTTAGGTAGGGGAGGGGGGACAGGTGGCCTTGCTGGTTGGCGCCTTCCCATCAGCCTGTATTTGGCCTTGAAGACTGAATTTCTTTGCCCTCGACTGTCTGGATTTTTCTGGTTAGTTTTCATCTTCAGCCTGCATTTGGCCTTTTGAGGCTGAATCTTGATATCTGGACCTTGAATTCCTTGGAAAGACAGCTCACTCATATACTAAGGAGGGACAGAAAGACCTGGTTAGTTTTGAACAACAGTTGATTATGCTGAGTAGGCACAGCTGCAGTTAGCAAAGCTTATCTTAACGTTTTTTGCTCTAGGGAAGATTTTTTAACTTCTTCATTCTTGGTTTCAGTAAAGAAAGTGAAAAATTACAAAAAATGAGTAAGAGGGTTGGTCACTGTGAATGTGAGTAGGCCATGTGTGTCTGCTAACTGGCATTTATGAAAGTTAGGTTTCCCCTCCCATGGAGACTGGGGGACAGATGCTCTATCCTTTCTGATGACTACATTTCAAAGGAATGGCTTTCAGATCCTCTAGAAAGACCTTCCTGGGTTGTAGGAGATACATATACATCTCAAAGAGGAAGGATTTACAGCTGTAACCTTTTAAAATAAATACTCTAAGAAAGGGGGAATGTCAAGGGCCTATCATCAGGTGTTGTTAAATGATGAATTTAACAAATAGTAAATACTTTTGGCAGCCTTGAGCTTTTCCTGACCTGACTCAAGGGGTCGGGGAGGCTGGGTCATCCAGGGACGTGACCTTCGGCTGCTAGAAGCCATGGTAGGGTGGCCAGGTCTCTGAGTGCAGGGGTTTGGAAGGAGTCATTCACGTGAAGAGTGTTTGCAGTTCTCACCACTTTAATTTATTTTATGTCATTTGAAACCTAGAGTTCTGATTTATAAAAGTTAACATTTCTAGAAGGCACTAAATTGTATATGCACTTGCCAGGTGGGTCCTCTGTCTATTTGTCATTAAGCAGGATGTTAAGGGTGGTGGTGGCCATTGGGGGTGATGGGCCGGTGAATTGGAGCAATCACTAATTAATCTGCTTCTCTTCTAGGCTGAAAAGGTCAATGAAAAGGAAAGTCTGTGGCTCAACCATGTTCACAGGGCCAGGAGATCAGCTACATCTGTTACATTTATCAGACCTACACTTCATCCCTGAGCTGCTGTTTGTTGCCCAGGGCGCCTCCTCGGTGAGGAACAAATCATCTCTTTCTATAATATGACATGATTAACAGTCTCTATTCCTTGCTATGCCTCTGATGTCTCTTGTAACATTGGATGATTGTAAAGTGTTCCCCTTGGGAGCTCAGCAGCAGTACATACTGTAAAACTGGATGATGAAAAGAGAGCACAATCATAAAACCTAATTTTTTGTCTGTAAGTGAATCTAGAAAGGGATATCTCTTAAAGGAAATATTTATAGTTGTTTTTCTTTTACTCATAGAGTCTGCCTGAGATGGAAACAAAGACATCCTCACACACTAAAACAGAGTGTCTCTCTGACGTGAGAGTAATTATCGCCATTCTGCAAAGGCATTCTGAAGGCTCACATGCCATACATTGTGCTGAGAACTTGACCAGTTTGCTAAGTAAATACTTCAACCATCTAAGACTACAATCCTTAGCCTTCTTAGAGATGGCCCTTTTGAAAATTTGACAAGAGCTGTAGATCTTCTTTCATAGCTTATGCTCATAAATACAACGCTTTGCCTATCATTTCAAAGAACACATAGAGTGGTTGGCCCAGTGGTGCAGCGGTTAAGTTCCCGCCTTCCACTTCGGCAGCCCAGGGTTCACCAGTTTGGATCCTGGGCACGGGCCTACTCATCGCTCATCAAGCCGTGCTGAGGTAGTGTCCCACATGGAAGAACTAGAAGGACCTACAACTAGGGTATACAACTATGTACTGGGGCTTTGGGGAGGAAAAAGAAAAAGAGGAAGACTGGCAACAGATGTTACCTTAGGGCCAATCTTCCTCAAAAAAACCAACCAAACAAAGAATGCATAGATCCTCTGTAGCTTAGGTTTGGAAACCCTTCTTTGGAAACTTAGAATCATAATACAGTTCACATTCACAGATGTTCCCTGTTCATCCATCCCCAGAAACACAGTGCACTGGGCATTCTGACAGAAATAGAGATGGATAGTCTGTGGCTCCTCTCTCAGAGAGCTTAAAAGCAAACACACACTGAAGATAAGGCAAAATTGGTAAGTTCCTCAAGAGAAATATTGAAAATGCTTTAATGTTACGTAGTAGATGTAACTTTTCAAAACATTTAAAGTATCTTAAATTTGATATTGTTTTATTCTCAAAATAGTACCATTAAAGTACAAAGGGAGGGCTAGGATGGAAATGAGGAAGAGAATTAATACTTACTGAGTGTCTACTCTGTGTTAGGCACTGTGCTAGAAGTTTTAATTAAACAATAGAGCACTTAATACTCAAAACATTTCTATGAGATAAATATTTCCCCTCAAGTTATTTATTTCAGCTTTTGTAAATGAGGATATTGTGGCACAAATAATTACATAATTTGTTAAAGTGGTAGGACCAGGGCTTAGAATAAGGATTGTCTGACTCTGAAGGTCATACTCTTTTCAGTAAATGATGAATAAATAATTATAGTATTTGGAAACTAAACAAACTGAGAAATGGAGATATTAAGTGGTTTGGCTAACATTTACCACTTCTATGAATTATTGCCCAATTTTTCTAAGGCAGAATAAATTATTTTCTTTTACATGGTTCCTTAAATACTGTGTCCATAGCTTTTTTTAGGAAAAAAAATACATTTTTTAGAGCAGTTTTAAGTTCACAGCAAAATTAAGCCTCAGGTGCAGAGAGTTTGCATGTACTTCCTGTTCCCGTGTACTTCCTGTTCCCACACAAGCGCAGCCTCCTCCATTGTCAACATCCCCCAGCAGAGTTGTTCCTTTGTTGCAATCAGTGAACCTACAATGGTGCATCATTATCACCCAAAGTCCATGATTTACATTAGAGTTCACTCTTGGTGTTTTATATTCATAGGTTTTGACAAATATGTAATGGCATATATCTACCTTTGTAGCATCATACAGAATAGTTTCACTGCCCTAAACATCTTCTGTGCTCTGCCTGTTCACCCCCCATCATCCCCTGACAACCACTGATCTCTTTACTGTCTCTATAGTTGTGTCTTTTCCAGAATGTTATATAGTTAGAATTATATAGTATGTGGCCTTTCAGATAGACTTCTTTCACTTAGTAACATGCATTTAAGGTTCTTCTATGTCTTTTCATGGCTTGATTACATATCTCTTTTTGATTCCTATAATATTATATTATTATCCTTGGTTAACATGTCCTTTTTCCCTATTGGAGCTTCTAGATGGTGGAGATGTTGTCTCATTTTTATGATTCCAGATCCTCGTTCAAGTTTCTGGCATACATTAGGTAAACAATGTTAGATCGATGAATTAAAGAATGAATAAGTAGATGGATGGATGAAGTCACACAGCTAGTTTGTGGGGTTAGAAGCTAGATTTCTTACTGCAAGCCCAGGTTCCTTAACATAGACAAGCCCGACTGGATGCTTTGCAAAAATGCAAGACCCAGGAGGATTCCTAACATACAAGGTACTTAGGAGCTTTAAGAAACAAAAACAAAAACAAGAGAAAGACAACTTGCAGACTACCTAGTAAATATATCTTTGCCACAGTAAGTATTAGTTTTTTTTGGACAATCCCAATATAAATTTTTTTGCACCCTTATATTAAAAAATACTTTGTAATTTTTATTTTTTTGTGTTTGTCTTTAAAGTACAACTTTCTACACTTAGAAATTAAAATTTTAATTACAAAAGCTAAGCACATATTATATTTTCTGGTGTTGAAAATATAGTCAACATGTATCAAACTAAAAAGCTTCTGCACAGCAAAGGAAACCATCAATAAATGAAAAGGCAACCTACAGAAAGGGAGAAAATATTTGAAAATCATATATCTAATAACACGTTAATATCCAAATTATATAAAGAACTTATACAACTCAAAAATATAATGGATGGGCATCATTAAAATCAGCTCAAAAATATATACTTGTAAGTAAAGATTTCTTGTCAAGATGTCTTGGGTTGCACTTTTCTTGAGGAAGACAGTGTAAATAGTTAAAGACTGTTGATAAAGTTGAAATATTTGCTTATGGAATTGTATGTGGTGTTAGAAAGTTTCAGTTTGTGAAATGTATGAATTAATAATAAAATTTCAGGAACAAAATAAAAGCAAAAAAGCAAACAATCTGATTAAAAAATGGGCAGAGGAACTGAATAGACATTTTTCCCAAGAAGACATACAGATGGCCAATAGGCACATGAAAAGGTGCTCAACTTCACTAGCCATCAGGGAAATGCAAATCAAAACCACAATGAGATATCATCTCACTGCTGTTAGGATGGCCATCCTCAAAAAGACGAGAAATAACAAGCCTTGGCGAGGATGTGGAGAAAAGGGAACCCTTGTGCACTGTTGGTGGGAATGTAAATTGGTGCAGCCACTAGGGAAACAGTGTGGAGATTCCTCAACAAATTAAAAATAGAAATACCATATGATCCAGCCATCTCACGCCTAGGTATATATCCAAAGGAAATGAAAACAGGATATTGAAGAGATATCTGCACTCCCATGTACACTGCATGTCACAATAGCCAAGATATGGAAACAACCTAAGTGTCCAAAAGCAAATGAGTGGATAAAGAAGACGTGGTATATATATTCAATGGAATATTTTTCAGCCACGAGAAAGAAGGAAATACTACTGTTCGCAACAACATGGTGGAACTTGAAGGCATTATGGTAAGTAAAATGAGCCAGACAGAGAAAGACAAATACTGCATAGTATCACTTATATGTGGAATCTAAAAAAAAGTCAAACTCATGGAAACAGAGTAGAAAAGTGGTTGCCAGGGCCTGGGGGGTGGGGGAAATAGAGAGAGGTTAGTTAAAGGATACAAACTTTCAGTTATAAGATGAAGAAGGTCTGAGGATCTAATGTATAACATGGTGACTAGAGTAAATAACACTGTATTGTATAATTGAAATTTGCTAAAAGAGTAGAACTTGAACATTCTCACCAAAAAATATACCAAAAATTGAGGTGATGGGTGTGTTAATTAACTAGATGGGAGAAATACTTTCACAATATACACATACATTAAATCATCAAGATGAACACTTTAAATATCTTATAATTTTATTTGTTAATTATACCTCAATAAAGCTTAAAAAAAAGAAATACTGTTAATCTACCCATTGCCCTTAGATGGCATCCAAACATAGACGTAAGACCTAAAAGACAATAAGGACATTTGTACAAGCACATAGAGATACAACAAAACTCTGTTTTAAACAGCTGTCCATATAAGAGTAAGAGTGGACACTATGGGCAGGAATCGGGTCTGACTTGAGATCAATGTATTCTTGGGACCCAGTGTAACACCGGGCAAGCAGAAGCTACTAAATACATGTTTATTGAGTTAATAAAAGGTGAGTTCTGTGAACATGGCAACTTTATCATTGTGAGAGGCACGTGGTGCAGTAGAAACAGCTCTGGCCTTGGGGACACACCTGGGCTGAATATTTCCTGATGCCCCTCCATCCTCTTTGCCCTCTGCACCTTGCCCTGCTCTGGCCTGCACCAAAGTTCTCTCCTGCTCTTGGCTTTCAGACTGGTCTGGTGAATGGGGAGCAATGCCAAGAGTTCAGAGGGAGGGAGAGAGGGGGGGAGGAAAAGGAAGCCAGGGTATAGATCCCCTGGCTCCCTCCCTGCAGCATCTCCAGGGTTGGCTGTGTCTCTCAATCAAAGATCACAGCCCTTGTCACAGGGCCACCTCCCCATCCTGTCACCATTCCAGGCCTAGAGATGGTGAAGTTGATACACTCCCCAGGGTACTGCACTGTTCTTTGTGGTTGCCCTACAGCCTGCATGAGCCTTTGTAAATAGTCCCTTGATGAAAGCCTTCTTGAATTAACCATTTTGGACATTGCTATCTTTTCATACAGGGACCCAGACAGATACACTTGTCATCAGGGACCATTTGGCTTTATGAAATAGAAACCCATTCAAATATGTGAAAGAAAATAGACAGGCTTGGGATGATTATAAGGCTATGGGGTAACTTCTGGATCCCAGAGGAAGAGAGTAAGCAGACCCTATTGCATAAGGGGCTGGAACTAGAACTGGAAGTTCAGCAAGAAACAAAGCAGCCACTTTCTGTACCTCTCTAGGTCTGAATGGTCTTTCATAGCTGCTGCTCTATGCACGTCTCCTTCTGTCCTCCTCTGCTCCCTCACCCTGCATGGTTGGCTTTCTCCGCTTCTCTGGGGGAAGATGATAGTTCCATTTGGTTCACAAGATTGCATGTCCTCAATTCAAATGACTCACTAAGATTCGCTATGGATCTTAGGTCTTAGAAGAACAATTGGATTTTCCCAGATAGGGCCAGCACTCTGTGCTTGTCCAGTTAAGCATGTCAGGGATCTGTGGCATGCAGTACAAACATGGTTTCCCTGAGCGTGGAGGTAAGCAGTTCTGAGAAGGGGAAGCTGGGCGGCACTGTGGAAGGTGTCTGCTGTAAGAGAGATGAAGAAGATCCAGCCACTCTTTGACCTCATGCACAATTCTGCGGTCACCTTCACCCATAACGGATGCAGGTGAGACCATGATTTGTGTTGGGACAGAGTTACACTGTGCTAGTGTGAGATTCAAGCACAGAGTCCCTTTTATTCTTTCCTCTAGAAGGCAGTTACCTTCGAAGGAGTGCTCCCAAGCAAAGACATGAGTGAAGCGAGGGAATGAGCTGTGCAAAGATCTGGGGAAGGGCCCTGTGGATAGAGGGAATAGGAAGCCCAAAGGTGGGAGTAAGATGGAGGTCACAGTGGCAGCACCAAGGCCAGCATGCCCGAGAGAGAGGCAAAGAGTGGTAGGAAAGCAAGCTGAAGAGGGCGGCGGGGCCACGTTATTTAGGGCTTTGTGGTTCTAACAGGGATGGTTTGGGATTTTATTTTAAGTATGAAAGCCATTGGGAAGCAATTGGAGAGTCTTGAATAGGGGAGAGACACTTTAATGTTTTGAAAAAGGAGCATGCTGGATAGACTGAAGGAGGACAAGCGTGGACACAGAGAGATGGATCAGGAGATGGTTGGACAATTCCACCTAAGTGATGATGGTGGCTAGGGTTAGAATGATGGCAATGGAGTGTGGGAAAGTGTTGCCAAATACGGAATATGTTTTGAGGAAAGAGTCTTGAGGAATTGCTGACATCTATTTGAACAGGGGACAAATATTACAAATCTACAATAATTAAAATAGTGTTTTGCTAGCCTACAGTAAATAGGCAGTTCAGTGGAAGGAGCATACAGTTCCCAAAGAGAGCCACATGTGCAAGAGTTTTGCAAATCGTAACAAGGAGCTAATCAGTGAGAAGGGGGACTATTTAAAAGTGGTACTGAGAAAATTGGCTTAGAATTTGAAAAACAAAATGAGACCACCCATCGTCGCATACACACCAAGGCGTATTCCAGATAGATCCCATAATTCAACGTTCAACATAAAAACATCAACACATAAGGAACTGTTGGAAAATAGAGAAACATATGTGTCAGTTCCTGGAGGATTGGGAGGGAGGGGCTTATTAAGCATAAAAGCAAAGGCAGAAAACGTAGAGCCAAGGACTGATACATTTGGCCACATAGAAATAGGAAGCAGCTTCTGTATGTCAAAAAAAAAAAAAAAAAACAGCATCAACAACTGAGAGCAAAGTGAAAGACAAAATCTGTTCACAGCATGGCATGAAGTGTTACTAGCAATGATACACAAAAGAATTCTTTTATTTGTAAGGAAAAGACAAATACTCAGTGTAAACAATGGTCAAAGGACAGTGTACCAGGAAGCTTTCAGCTGCAAAAATATAAAACTGGCTTAAATTCAAATTGGCTTAAGCTGTAAAGTAATTGACTGACTCACACAACAGCAAGTCCAGAGAGTGGGTAAGCTTTAGGGTTGGTTGATCTGACTTGAAAACCGGAGGATTCAGATTCTTTCCCTCACTCTCTAGTCTATCAACATGTCAGTCCCATGCCGGCTGGGTTCCAGGCGTTCCGGAAGGCTGCCCGTTACAGTTGTAGACACATGTCTCATTCATGTTCATGTAGCAATTCCTTCTGTCTCTCAATATATTTTGAAATTATGTGACATTTTGGACATACAAATAATGTGTATTCTGTATATGCAGGTCATGCAGCAAAAATAAAAAGAAACAACCACGATGCCACTGCCCGAGGTAAGAACTGAAATTTTACCAATATCTTGAAATCTTGAAGTTCTCTGTGTGCTCTTCCCCAATGCCCCTGCCTTCCTCCTCTTTCTGAGGAACATACTGCCTTGATATTTGTTTTATCATTCCCAGGCTATTGATTTATTTTTACTTTTACTACATATTTATATATTGCTAAATAATATGTAACACGTTTGTTTGTTCTTGAGTCTTATAAAAATGATATTATACGGTATTGGTCCTCAGGGACTTGCTGTTTTCATTTAACGTTATATGTCCAAGATTCATCTGTGATAAAAAATTCAACTGTATTTCCCTCACTTACACTCATATATACATTCTATGTTGTGGTTACACAAGAACTGATTTGTCTATTCTCTACTGATGGACATTTGGGTTGTTTTTGTTTGTTTTGTTTTGTTGCAACTAAGAACAATGCTGTGATCGTTCTTGCATAAATCTTCTTATGTATGTGTGTGCAAGAGTGTCTCAATATTTACCCGGGAATGGAATTGTTGCATAATATATTATGCAAATTCACCTTTACAAGATAATGCCTAATTGTTCTACAAACTGATGGTACCTGCTTACAGCGTCACGTGAGAGCATAAGTAACTGTTCTCAGTGATACTTGATATTGTCAGACTTTTTTCGGCCCAGCTGAAGGGTGGGAAAGATGTCTTATTGTCAGCTTAATTGTCATTAACTGTCAATAAATTGTCATTAAACGACTTGTTATTTGCCTGATGGCTAATAATGTTGAGAATATTTTCATGTATTTATTGGCCATTTGTGGTTCCTGTTCTATGAATTATCTGCACATCTCTTTTGCCTATTGTTCCCATGTTGGGTTGTTTGTCTTTTTTTGCCTGATTTATGTAAGTTCCTAGTAAATTCTGGATATAAATACTTTGTTTGTTGTGTTTGTGACATTCTGTCCCAGAAGCTACCAGGAAACCTCTTCTCACCTCTTGTGGGCCTCAAATGGCTCAGGCCTGCTTGTCCCTAAACCAGTCCCTGGCAAGAGGGATGATGGAGTTATCATGAGTGGGTTAGCTTAATGAAGGCCATCTTTGGAGATGGTTGAGGAGTAGATTCCTAAACAAAACCAAGATTCTGTTAGGAAGGAGAAGAAAGATGGAGGTGGATACTGTGTATTTTTCTCTCCCTACGTAACATTCCAGCTACCATACCTTTTCTGAGACACTTCTTACAACAAACTCTTCAAAAAAGTTGCCTATAATCACTGGCTGCAATTCCTCAATAGGGCTCCCTCCATTCGAGGTTTCACCCACCACTGCCCCATCAATATTGTTCTTGTCAATGTCACCAATGACCCCACTTTGCTAAATCCAATGGTTGGTCCTGGTTTTTATCTTAATTTACCTTCTAGCAGCTTTTGACCCAGTTGACCTCTTTCTCTTCCTTAAAAGACCTTCTTCACTTGGCTTCCCGCAACACTCTCCTGGTTCTCCTCCTACCTGAATCAGGCTGTGGGAGTTATCCATCCTATGTAAATAATCACCCCCAAATTTTAGTGGCTTAAAAAAAACCCTTTATCTTGCTCATGCACCTGCAATCTCGGAACGGCTTTGCAGGGACAGCTTGTCTCTGCTTTACTGAGCATCATCCAGGGAAACTTGAGGACTGGGGGTTGGAGCTGGAATCACCTGAAGGCTTGGTCACTCTCATGTCTGGAGCCTGTGTTGAGAAGACTCAAACAGCAAGGGCTCCTGAGCATCTCTCTCTATCTCTGTATGGTCTCTTCAACATGGCAGCTTCTGGGGAGCCAAACTGATTCTGCACCTTGGTTCAGGGCGGCTAAGGTGTGAATTCTCAGACAGAGCTGGGCAGAGGCTTTATCACCTTTTCTAAGGTAGCTTCAGAAGTCAAACATGGTCACTGCTGACAAGGACTCCCTCTTTGACTAAACTTTATCCAGGCTTCTTTGAGCCCTCTTCTTGACTTGGCCTTGACATTGGCCTTCTGTATTCTTGACCTGCTGAGTCCAGTTTTAGCAAAGAATTCTGCTAAGTTATTTTAGCAAGAATCCTCTAACCCTTGATATCTGATCAACTTTTTCATTCCCTACCCTTGATATCTAAGTCTTTGGCCTGCCTTTAGCAAGAATCCTGTTTAGCCAGTTTCGCATGAATTCCCCTACCCTTGATACCTAATCAAGCTCCTCTTAGTAATTTTACATCCATTGACCCCTTCACTCTGCTCATTGGCTGTAAACCTCAGCTGTCTTTGCTGTATTTGGAGTTGAAATCAATCTCTTTCCTATGGCAATAGTCTTGACACCTATTGCCGTAATCTTGAATAAAGTCTTCCTTGACTATTTTAACAATTGTCTTGTGCAAAATTTTTCTTTTACACTGCTATCACATTCTATCCATTAGAAACAATTCATGAAAGCCAGGTTAACACACTTTTCTTGGAGGGAGTGTTAATGAATTTGGGACATGTTTAAAACTATCACAGAGGTTACTTTTCAGATACCTGTTATGGTTCTCGCTAATTTTCATGCTCACTAAACATTGAAATGTCCCAGGTCTCAGTCCTGGGGCTTCTTCTCTTTTCTATCTACTCTTATTTCTGTAATAATTTCATCCAGGCTCCTGGCTTACACACTTTTTTTTTTAATTGAGATATAATTTACACACGCATAAAATTCAACTTTATAGAGTGTACAATTTACTCTTTTAAAGTGCATATTTTAGTATATTTTTAAAGCTGTACACCATCACCACTATCTAATTTCAGAATATTTTCATCATCTCAAAAAGAAACCCCATATCCATTGGCAGCGACTGTCCATTCTCCCCTCCCTCTAGCTCTTGGTGGCCATGAATCTTCCTTCTGTCTGTATGAATTTGCTTATTCTGAACATTTCATGTGAATGGAATCATGCAAATAAGACCTTTTGTGTCTGACTGCTTTCACTTAACATAGTGTTTTCAAGGTTCATCCATCAGTACTTCATTCTTTTTTAGGGCTGAATAATATTTCATTTTATGTACCACATTTTGTCTATTCATCCGTTAGTTGATGGACATTTAGGTTGTCAATATTTTGACTATATAAATAATACTGCTATGAAGATTCATGTACAAGTTTTTATGTGGACATATGATTTCAATTATCTTGGATATATACCTAGGAGTGGAATGGCTGGGTCATATGGTCATGCTATGTTTAACCATTTGAGGAACTGCCAGACAGTTTTCCAAAGTGGCTCCACCAATTTACGCTTCCATCAGCGATGAAGGTTTAAATTTCTTCCCATCCTTGTCAACATTTGTTACTGTCTATCTTTTTGGTTAGAGCTATTCTAGTGTGTATGCAGTGGTATCTAATTGTGATTTTGATTTACATTTCTCTGATGACTAATGATGTTGAGGATCTTTTCATGTGCTTATTGACTGTTTGTTTGTCTTCTTAGCAAAATGTCAACTCAAATGCTTTGCCCAGTTTTAAATTGGATTATTTGTCTTTTTATTATTGAAAAGGAAGAGTTCTTTATATATTCCAGATGCTATACCCTTATCAGATATATTGTTTGCACATATTTTCTCCCATTCTTTTTGTTGTCTTTTCCCTGCCTTGATAATGTTCTTTGATACATAAAAGTTTTTAATTTTAATAAAGTGCAATTTATCTATATTTGCTTTGTCCTTTTTGTATTTAGTATCGTATCTCAGAAGGCTTTGCCTAACCTAAGGTCACTAAGAGTTATGTCTATTTTTTTCTAAGAGTTTGTGATGGTTAATTTTGTGTGTCAACTTGACTGGAACACAAGGTGCCCAAACATTTGGTCAAAAATTATTCTAGATGTGTCTGTGGGTTGTTTCTGGTTGAGATTAACATTTGAATTGGTAGACTGCGTAAAGCAAATTGCCCTCCCTAATGTGGATGGACCTCATCCAATCAGTTGAAGGCCTGAATAGAACAAGGCCGACCCTCCTCTGTGTAAGAGGGAATTTCCTTCTGTCTGAGTGCCTTGAACTGGGACATAATTTTTTTCCTGCCTTCAGACTGGTACTGAAACATCAACTCTTCTTGGGTCTTGAGCCTCCTGGTCTTTGAACTGGAACTACTTCATTGGATCTCCTGGTTTTCAGGCCTTTGGACTCAGAGTGAAACTACACCACTACACCATCGATTCTCTTGAGCATTCAGCTTGCTAACTGCAGATCTTGGGACTTGTGAGCTCCATAATGACATGAACCAACTCCATATTAAATCTGTCTCTCTCTCTCTCTCTCTCTCTCTCTCTCTCGATGGATGGATGGATAGATAGATAGATAGATAGATAGACAGACAGATATAGATATAGATAAATGTAGGTATAGAGATCTATAGGTCTATATAGATCTCTATATATAGATCTCTATATCTTCTAGTTTCTCTGGAGAACCCTGAATAATACAGAGTTTAATAGTTTTAACTTTTACATTTAGGTCTTTGATACATTTTGATTAATTTTTGTACATGGTGTGAGAAAGGAGTCCAACTTCATTCTTTTGCATGTGGATATCCAGTTGTCCCAGCATTATTTGTTGAAAAGACTATTATTTCCCCATTAAGTGGTCTTGGCATTCTTGTCAAAAATCAATTGACCATAAATGTGTGAGTTTATTTCTGAGCTCTCAATTCCATTCCATTCATCTATGCATCTATCTTTGTGCCAGTGCCACATAACGTTAATAAGTAGTTTTGTAGTCAGGAAATGTGAGTGCTCCAATTGTGTCCTTCTTTTTAAGATTGCTTTGGATATTCCGAGTCTCTTGCATTTCCATAGGAACCTCATAGTTAGCTTTTCAATCTTCAAAAAAGTCACCTGGGATTTTGATGGAGATTGAATCGAATCTGTAGACTAATTCTGGGAATATTACCATCTTAATGATATTGAATTTTCCAATCCATAAACATGGAATATCTTTCCATTTATTTAGGTCTTCTTTAATTTCTTTTAATGATGTTTCGTAGTTTTTGGTGTACAAGTATTGCACTTCTTTTGTTAAATTTACTCCTAAGAATTTAAATTTTTTTGATGTTATTGTAAATGGAATTGTTTTCTTAATTTTATTTTCATATTATTCATTGCTAGTATAAAGAAATACAATTGATTTTCATATACTGATATTATATCAAGATCAGGTCATCCATAAACAGGGATAATTTCACTTTTTCCTTTCCAATATGGACACTTTTTACTTCTTTTTCTGCCTAATTGCCCTGGCTAGAACCTCTAGCACAGTTTTGGATAGAAGTGGTGAGCACAGATATTCTTGTTTTGTTCCTCATCTTAGGGGGAAACAATTCAGTCTTTTACCGTGAAGTATGATGTTTGCTATGGGTTTTTCATAGATTCTCTTCATGAAGTTGAGGAATTTCTCTTCTAATTCTATTTTGTTGAGTGTTTTGGGTTTTTTTTAAATCATGGAAAAGTGCTGGATATTTTCAAATGCTTTTTCTGTGTCTATTGAAATAATCACATGATTTTTGGATTTTGTTCTATTTACATGCTATGCTAACACCTATAGTTTTATTTCCAGCTTTGATTTCTCCTCTAGATTCCAAATAGCCCACTCTACCATCATCACTCAAATATCTAAGAGGCATCTCACGCTTAATGTCTTCAAAATTGAACTCCTGATCTTTCTCCTCAAACTTGATACTTCTTGTATACTTTGCTAGCTGTCCTCTAAATCAATGGAAACTTTGTTGTCAGTTGAACAATATATATCAAAAGCTTTAAAATATGCATTTTATTTAACTCAATATTTTCACTTTGAAAATGTTCCCTGAGGAAATTATCAGAAATTTGCGAAGTTTTTAATACAAGGATGCTCACTGAGATTTATTTCTTTGTTATTAATGTATAAAATACATATAATGAATTGCACACATTGTATAGCTTTGTAAATTATTACATGTGTAAACACTCATAAGCACAACCCAGTTGAAGATAGAACAATGTTTCCATCCGCCACAAGATGTTTCTTTTGTGCTGCTCAGTCGATAGCAACTGCTTCTACATCCCCTCAACAGGAAACTACTACACTGATTTCCGTCACCATCTTTTAGGTTTGCCTGTTCTTGAACTTCATATACATAGAATTGTATAGTATGGACTCTTTCTGTGTTTGGATTCTTTTCCCCAACATACTGTTTGTAAGATTTATCCATGTTATTTCATATACTAATAGTCCATTCTTTTTTTGTTGATGTGTAGTATTCCATTGTAAGAACACATCACAATTTACATAAGGATTTTCTGTAGATGGACTTCTGGGTTGTTCTAGCCTTACCTATTATGAATAAATCTTCCAATACCATATGTCTTTTTGTTGTGTTTCCAAATTTTGACATATAGTAATCTTTGGGATTTGAGAATGAGAAATCAGAATTCCTGAAACCATAGGTTATCTGTATTTTTTATAACATTATATTTATATGTTTTAAAGTAATAATGAGTACTCATAATAAATAAAGTCAATCACTTTTTTGTGTGTGTGATAGGATTATCCTAAAAGTTTCAAATTTTTTTTTTTTGGTTTAAAAATGATATAATAATAAATGCATAGTTAATTATTATTATAAACCAATATGTTATGACAAAATTATATATCTCAACATCGTATAAATATAGTCTATACCTGATAAAGAATTTGATATCAGAGAACATTAAAAGAAAGAAATATTAATACAAAATAAATGTCAAATAATCATTTTATTTATTTATTTATTTATTTATTTATTTTTTTAATTTTTTGTTTATTGCAGTAACATTGGTTTATAACATTGTAAAAGTTTCAGGTGTACATCATTGTACTTCTATTTCTGCATAGATTACATCATGTTCACCACCAAAATACTAATTACAACCCATCACCACACACATGTACCGAATTATCCCTTTCACCCTCCTCCCTCCCCCCTTCCCCTCTGGTAACCACCAATCCAATCTCTGTCCCTATGTGTTTGTTTATTGTTGTTATTATCTACTACTTAATGAAGGAAATCATACGGTATTTGACCTTCTCCCTCTGACTTATTTCACTTTGCATTATACCCTCAATGTCCATCCATGTTGTCACAAATGGCTGGATTTCATCGTTTCTTATGGCTGAGTAGTATTCCATTGTGTATATATACCACAGCTTCTTTATCCATTCGTCCCTTGATGGACACTTAGGTTGCTTCCAAGTCTTGGCTATTGTGAATAACGCTGCAATGAACACAGGGGTGCATGTATCTTTGCAAATTGGTGTTTTCAAGTTCTTTGGATAAATACCCAGCAGTGGAATAGCTGGATCATATGGTAGTTCTATCCTTGATTTTTTGAGAAATCTCCATACTGTTTTCCATAGTGGCTGGACCAGTTTGCACTCCCACCAGCAGTGTATGAGAGTTCCCTTCTCTCCACATCCTCTCCAACACATGTTGTTTCCTGTCTTGTTAATTATAGCCATTCTGATGGGCGTCAGGTGATATCTCATTGTAGTTTTGATTTGCATTTCCCTGATAGTTAGTGATTTTGAACATCTTTTCATGTGTCTGTTGGCCATCTGTATATCTTCTTTGGAGAAATGTCTGTTCAGGTCTTTTGCCCATTTTTTAATTGGGTTGTTAGTTTTTTTCTTGTTGAGATGCATGAGTTCTTTATATATTTTGGAGATTAAGCCCTTATCAGATGTATGGTTTGCAAATATCTTCTCCCAATTGTTAGGTTGTCTTTTCGTTTTGTTGATGGTTTCCTTTGCTGTGCAGAAGCTTTTTAGTTTGATGTAGTCCCATTTGTTTATTTTTTCTATTGTTTCTCTTGCCCGGTCAGATGTGGTGTTTGAAAAGATGTTGCTAAGACCGATGTGGAAGAGCGTACTGCCTATGTTTTCTTCTAGAAGTTTCATAGTTTCAGGTCTTACATTCAAGTCTTTAATCCATTTGGAGTTAATTTTTGTGCATGGTGTAAGGTAAGGGTCTACTTTCATTTTTTTGCATGTGGCTATCCAGTTTTCCCAACACCATTTGTTGAAGAGACTTTCTTTTCCCCATTGTATGTTCTTGGCTCCTTTGTCAAAGATTAGCTGTCCATAGATGTGTGGGTTTATTTCTGGGCTTTCGATTCTATTCCATTGATCTATGTGTCTGTTTTCGTGCCAGTACCATGCTGTTTTGGTTACTATAGCTTTGTAGTATATTTTGAAATCAGGGAGTGTGATACCTCCAGCTTTGTTCTTTCTTCTCAGGATTCCTTTAGCTATTCGGGGTCTTTTGTTGTTCCATATAAATTTTAGGATTCTTTGTTCTATTTCTGTGAAAAATGTTGTTGGAACTTTGATAGGGATTGCATTGAATCTATAGATGGCTTTAGGAAGTATGGACATCTTAACTATGTTAATTCTTCCAATCCAAGAGCACGGAATATCTTTCCATTTCTTTGTGTCTTCTTCAATTTCTTTCAGAAATGTTTTATAGTTTTCGGTGTACAGATCTTTCACCTCTTTGGTTAAGTTTATTCCTAGATATTTTATTCTTTTTGTTGCAATTGTAAATGGGATGGTATTCTTAATTTCTCTTTCTGCTACTTCGTTGTTAGTGTACAGAAATGCAACTGATTTTTGTATGTTGATTTTGTATCCTGCAACTTTACCATATTCGTTTATTACTTCTAAAAGTTTTCTGGTGGATTCTTTAGGGTTTTCTATATATAAAATCATGTCATCTGCAAATAGTGACAGTTTCACTTCTTCCTTTCCAACTTGGATCCCTTTTATTTCTTTCTCTTGCCTGATTGCTCTGGCTAGGACTTCCAATACTATGTTAAATAGGAGTGGTGACAGTGGGCATCCTTGTCTGGTTCCTGTTCTTAGAGGGATAGCTTTCAGTTTTTCACCATTGAGGATGATATTAGCTGTGGGTTTCTCATATATGGTCTTTATTATGTTGAGGTACTTTCCTTCTATACCCATTTTATTCAGAGTTTTTATCATAAATGGATGCTGTATCTTGTCAAATGCTTTCTCTGCATCTATTGAGATGATCATGTGATTTTTGTTCTTCATTTTATTAATGTGGTGTATTACGTTGATTGATTTGCAAATGTTAAACCATCCCTGCATACCTGGAATAAATCCCACTTGATCATGGTGTATAATCTTTTTAACGTATTGTTGTATGCGATTTGCTAGTATTTTGTTGAAGATTTTTTTTAATCATTTTAATGATTAAAAGACAACACCACAAATATTTAAAAGTTATTAAAATAAAATTTTAAAATACTCAAAGCCTATCACTTCCCTATCTGGTAACTTTGATCTTTGTTTCATGACAAATATTCACGGGTGTAACAATTTTTTTCATTTTTGTCATGACACTGCTGGAATCATTGATTGTGAGCAAAGGCATTTTTAATTTGGATATTGAGGTTCATTTTGATTCATATAAGTTCATATTCTTTTTTTAAATGAGGAAAATATTTTGTCTGCCTGCTGTGACTTTAGTTTTGCCATTGAAATTCGTATTGCTTTTGCTAATTCAGATTTAGATCTGTTTCTGATTTCATGTTGGAGTATTTTACAACATTCACATCTTCTCTCTTTGCATTTTTTTTGGGTAAAATATTTACAAAGAACTGTAAAATGCTTAACATTCAGATTGCCTAGCAAGATTAACAGCACTACAGAGAATCATATGTCAATATTGCCAATATCAGGATTTATTTTGCCTGGAACACTAGTCATAGGATTTGTAAAGTATTCTATGAATATAAATTTACTCATAGTTGTTTTATTTGCAAGGATGCCGACAGGGCCACGCAAACACACTTTAACCAAGCACTACTCGTTGGTTAGATCATGACCGATTTCCTCCTACCTACTACCATACTGGTTTCAAGGAGTGATGACCTAACTTTTAACTCTTGTTCTTGCCTGTTCCTGTTCTCGTTTTAGACTTGATTCAATGAATTCCTTCCAATCAGTAATGTGTCTATGTTAATTCTGAAGCTTTAATTTTTGCAGAAGAATTGTAATACTTTGTCCCATTTTTCTGGAGTGATTTTTTCAAGCTTTATTGAGATATAATTGACATATAACACTGCGTAAGTTTAAGGTGTACAATGTGATGATTTGATACATGTATATATTGTGAAATGATTACCACAATAAGGTTAATTAACCTGTCCATCACCTTCTGTAATTACCTTGTGTGTGTGTGTGTATGGTGAAAACATCTACGATCTACTCTTAACAGCTTCAAGTATATAATACAATATTGTTAACTATAGTTACCATGTTGTACTTTAGATCCCCAGAACTTATTCATCTTATACATGGAATTTTATAACCTTTGACCAACATCTCCCCATTTCTCCTACCCCTTAGCCCCTGGCAACCTCCATTCCAATCTCAGTTTCTATGAATTCAGCTGTTTTAGATTCCATATATAAGTGAGATCATACAGTATTTGTCTTTCTCTGTCTTACTTGTTTCACTTAGCATGATGCCCTCAAGATCCATCTATGTTATTATGTTGTGGCAAATAGCAGGATTTCCTTCTTTTTTATGGCTGAATAATATTCCATTACATATAGATAGATATAGAGGTAGATGTAGATAAAGACATAGATAAAGATATAGATATAGACATCAGATTTACTTTATCCATTCACCTGTTGATGGACACTTAGGTTGTTTCTTTCTCTTAGCTATTGTGGGAAATCCTGCAATGACCGTGGAGGTGCAGATATCTCTATGGAGGTGCAGATATTTCTTCCGAGATAGTGATTTCATTTCCTTTGGATATATACCCAGAAGTGGGATTGCTGGGTCATCTGGTAGTTCTATTTTTAATTTTTTGAGGAACCTCCATACTGTTTTCCTTAGTGGCTGCACCAGTCTACATTCCTACCAACAGTACACAAGGGTTCCCTTTACTCCACATCCTTATCAGTACTTACTATCTCTTGTCTTTTTGATAATAGCCATTGTCACAGGTGTGAGGTGATATCTCCTTGTGGTTTTGATTTGCATTTCCCTGATGATGAGTGATGTTGAGCACCTTTTTATGTACCTGTTGGCCATTTGTATGTCTTCTTTGGAAAAATGTCTGTTTAGGCCTCTGCTCATTTTTAAAATCAGATTATTTGTTTTTGCTATTGAGTTGTAGGAGTTCCTTATATATTATGGGCATTAACCACTTAGAGGGATGATTTGCAAATGTTTTCTCCTATTCCACATGTTGCCTTTTCCTTTTGCTGATTTTTTTTTTTTTTTTTTTTTTGCTGTGCAGAAGCTTTTTACTTTGATGTAGTCTCAATTGTTATTTTTGCTTTTGTTGCTTGTGCTTTTGGTGTCATATCCAAAAAATCATTGCCAAGATAAATATTAAGGAGTCTTACCACTATTTTTTCTTCTAGGAGTTTTACTGTTTCACATCTTACATTTAAGTCTTTAATCCATTTTGAGTTAATTTTTGTGAGTGGTGTAAGAGAGGGGTCCAATTTCATTTTTGTGCATATGAATATACTGTTTTCCCAACACCATTTATTGAAGAGACGATCCTTTTCCCATTCAGTATTCTTGGTTCCCTTGTCAAATATTTGTTGACAGTAAATGCATGGGTTTAATTCTGAGCTCTCTATTATATTCCTTTGGTTTATGTGTCTGTCTTTAGGCCAGTACAATACTATTTGGATTACTACAGTTTGGTAATGTAGTTTGAAATCAAGAAGTATGATGCCTCCAGCTTTGTTTTCTTTCTCAGGATTGCTTTGGCTATTTGGGGTCTTTTGTAGTTCCATATGAATTTTAGAATTGTTTTTCTATTTCTGTGAAAGGTATTATTTGTGTTTGATAGGGATTGCACTGAATCTATAGATGGCTTTGGATAGTATAAAAATTTTAACAATATTAATTCTTCTGATCCATGAACACAAGATATCTTTCCACTTATTTGTATCTTCTTCAATTTCTTTCATCAATGTCTTATAATTTTTAGTACACAGATCTTTCACTTCCTGGGTTAAATTTATTCCTAAGTATTTTACTGTTTTTGATGCTATTTTAAATGGGATTGTTTTCTTTATTTCTTTCACAAATAGTTCATTGTTAGTGTGTAGATATGCAACTGATTTTCGTATGTTGATTTTGTATCCTGCAACACTGTTGAGTTCGTTCATTAGTTCGAAGAGGTTTTTGGTGGAGTCTTTAGGATTTTCTATATATAAGATCATGTCATCTGCAAACTGAGGCACTTTTACTTCTTCTTTTCCTATTTGGATGTCTATTATTTCTTTTTCTTGCCTAATTGCTCTGGCTAGGACTTCTAGTACTATATTAAATTTGGGGGGGTGGTGAGAGTGGGCACCCTCGTCTTGTTCCTGAATTTAGAGAAAAGCTTTCAACTTTTCACCATTCAGTAGAACATTAGCTGTAGCTTGTCATGTATGGCCTTTATTACGCCAAGGTACATTCCTTCTATACCCAATTTGTTAAGAGTTTTTGTCATGAACAGATGTTGAATTTTGTCAAATGCTTTTTCTGCATCATAAATTTAGATTATCATCATTAATAATTTTTATAATTAATCATTCTATTAATTATTTATTAACTCTATTAATATAGTGTATTACACATTGATTTGCATATTTTGAACCATTCTTGCATCCCAGAGATAAATCTTGCTTGATCATGGTGTATGATCTTTTTAATGTGCTGTGTTTAATTCAGTTTGCTAGTATTTTGCTGAGAATTTTTGCATCTATATTCATCAGGGATATTGGTCTGTAGTTTTCTTGTAGTGTCCTTACATGGCTTTGGTATCAGAGAAATATTGAATTTGCGAGTGTTCCCTCCTCTTCAATTTTTGAGAACAGTTTGAAAAGGATTGGTGTCAATTCTTCTTTAAGTGTTTGATAGAATTCACCAGTGAAACAATCTGGTCTTGGGCTTTTCTTTATTGGGAGGTTTTTGATGACTGATTCAATCTCCTTACTCATTATTGGTCCGTTCAGATTTTCTTTTTCTTCGTGATTCAGTCTTGGTAGTTTATATGTTTCTAGGAATTTATCCACTTCTAGGTTATACAATTTGTTGGCACATAATTGTTCATATTAGTTTCTTGTGACCTTTTTTTCTGTGGTATCAATTGTAATGTCTCCTCTTTCATTTTGGATTTTATTTGGCTTTTCTCTCTTTTTTTCTTAGTCTAGCTAAAAGTTTGTCAATTTTGTTTACCTTTTCAAAGAACCAGCTCTTAGTTTTGTTGACATTTTCTATTGTTTCCTGATCTCTATTTCACTATATCGGCTCTGATATTTATTGTTTCCCTCCTTCTATATATTTTAGGCTTAGCTTGTTCTTCTTTTTCTAGTTTCTTGAGGTGTAAAGTTTAGGTTGTTTATTTGAAATTATTTTTTTCTTAATGTAGGCATTTTTTTGCTATAAATTTCCGTCTTAGAACTCCTTTTGCTGCATCCCATAAATGAAGTTGTGTTTTCATTTTTATTTCAAGATTTTTTTTTATTTCCCTTTTGATTTCTTCTTTGACCCATCAATTGTTCAGGAGTGTGTTGTTTAATTCCACATATTTGTGAATATTCCAGTTTTCCTCCTGTTATTGGTTTCTAGTTTCGTTACCACTGTAATCAGAAAAGATACTTGGTTATGATTTCAGTCTTATTAAATTTTCTAAGACTTATTTTGTGACTTAACATATGATCTATCCTAGAGAACGTTCCATGTGCTCTTGAGAAGAATGAATATTCTGCTGCTTTGGATGGAATGCTCTATATATGTCTTTTAGGTCCATTTGGTCTGAAGTATAGTTCAAGTCCAACGTCACCTTGTTGACTTTCTGTCTAGGTAATCTATCCATTGCTGCATGTGGGATATGGAAGTCCCCTGCTATTATTGTATTGTTGTCTATTTCTCCCTTCAGATCTGTTAGTATTTGCTTAATGTATTTAGGTGCTCTGATGTTGAATGTATATATATCCTCTTGATTAATTTACCCCTTTAAAATTATATAATGACCTTCTTTGTCTCTTGCTACATTTTTGACTTAAATTCTATTTTGTCTGAAATAAGCATAGCTATTCTATTCTTCTCTCACTTTGTTTCCATTTGAATGGAATATCTTTTTCCATCCCTCCAGTTTGAGCCTATGCATGTCCTTAAAGTTGACATGAGTCTCTTGTAGGCAGCATATAGTTGGGTCTTGTTTTTTTTTTTTTTTTTTTTTTATTCATTCAGACACTCTACGTCTTTTGATTGAGGAATTAATCCATTTACCCATTTACATTTAAAGTACTTGTTAGTAAGGACTTACTAATGCCATCTTATTAATTGTTTTCTGGCTGTTTCATAGTTCCCTTGTTCCTTTCTTCCTTTCTTGCCGCATTCCTTTGTGAATTGTTGACTTTCTATAGTGGTATGTTCTGATGCCCTTCTCATTTTCTTTTGTGTATCTACTGTAGGTTTTTGCTCTGTGCTTACCATGAGGCTTACATGAAACTTCTTATAGATATGATCGTCTATTTTAAGCTGATAACAACTTAACTTCTATTGCATACAAAAACTCGACCTTTTACTCCCCCGCCCAATTTTATGTTTTTGATGTCACGATTTACTTCTTTTTGTGTGTGTAACCACCAACAAATTATTATACCTAAAGTTACTTATTTATTTTTTGCAGAGGAAGATTTGCCCTGAGCTAAAATCTGTTGCCAATCTTCATCATTTTTTTTCCTCTCCAAAACCCCAATGCATGGTTGTACACACTATTTGTAAGTCCTTCTAGTTCTTCTAATTGAGCTACTGCGACAGCAGGGCAACTGACACATGGGTGGTGTGGTTCCGTGACTGGGAAATGAACCTGGGCTGCCAAAGCCGTGAGAATACTGAACTTTAACCACTAGGCCATCAGGGCTGGCTCTAATGTTATTTTTAATGCTTTTGTCCTTTAACCTTCATACTAAAGTTAAGTGATTAACACACCACCATATTACAGTATTAGAGTATTTTGAATGTGACTGTATACTTACCTTTATCAGTATGTTGTATATCTTCATATACTTTCATGTTACTAATTAGTGTCTTTTCATTTCAGCTTGAAGAACTCTTTTCAGCATTTCTTGTAAGGTAGATCTAGTGGTGATAAACTCCTTCAGCTTTTATTTGTCTAGGAAAGTCTTTATCTCTCCCTCATTTCTGAAGGAAAACTTTGATGGGTAAAGTATTCTTGGTTGGCAGTTTTTTCTTTCTGAACTTTGAATATGTCTTCTAACTCTCTCCTGGCCTGCAAGATTTCTGCTGAGAAATTCACCCATAGCATTTTGGGATCACCCTTGTATGTGAGAAGTATTCTTTTTTGTCTTGCTGCTTTTAAAATTCTCTCTTTGTTTTTGATTTTTAACAGTTTTAATATAATGTGCCCTGGAGAAGATCATTTTGGGTTAAAATTTTGGGGGGACCTATGAGCTGCATGAATTTGGATGTATAAGTCTCTCTCATCATTTGGGAAGTTCTCATCCATTATTTCTTTAAATAAGCATTCTATCACTTCCTCCCTCTCTTTTCCTTCTGGATCTCCAATAATGTATAGACTGTTTCTCTAATACTATCCTATAATTCACATAGGCTTGCTTCACTCTTTTCCATTTATTTTTTCTTTGTTCTCCTCTAATTGGATAATTTCAAATGATCTGTCTTCTGCTTCACATATTTTTTTCTTCTCCTTGATCCAGTCTGTTGTTGGTGGTCTGTATTGCATTTTTTGTTTCAATGATTGTATTCTTCAGCTCTAGAATTTCTATCTGGTTCCTTTTTATAATTTTTATCTCTCTGTTCAACTTCTCATTTTATTACACATTGTTTTCCTGATTTCATTGAATTATCTTTTTGTGTTTTCTTGTAGCTTGCTGAGCTTTCTTCAAACAACTCTTTTGAGTTCTTTATCAGGTAAATTCCAGATCTTCATTTCTTTGGGGTCAGTTACTGGAAAATTAATGTGTTCCTTTGTTGGTGTCATGTTTCCTTGATTTTTAGTGTTCCTAGTAGTCTCACATCGCTGTCTTTGCCTTTGAAGAAGTGCTCACCTCCTCCAGTCTCTACTGACTTGCTTCAGGGGAGAATACTTTCCGTTATCCCTGTTAGGGATTCTTATGCCTTCTCAGACCTTTTGCATGGATACATCTGCCCCACACTTTTTGTTCCCTCTTGACAGGGAATTCTTAAGATTGTATGCATGCAAAGCTAGGCTGAGTGCTGACAGCTTTGTGTTTGTTTTCACTAGGGCAGTGCTGAATGCTTAGGTTTCTCCCAGTCCTGCACAGTCAGGCTGGCTTTCTGCCTGTGTTCGCTAGCTGTTTATAAAGCCTTGCTCTCGCCACAGTGGAGGAGCACACGTGGAGTAGGCCATGGGATGGGGCTGTGTGGAGGTGAGACATATGGAGCATTGGGAGTGTCCATGGGCCAGTTGGGGGGATCTGCAGGTGAGGCACCCCACAGCACATGAGTGGGCTTCCTGATAGAATCTGTGTCCCTTTGATGTTCTCTTCCTAGTCCTGGCTCTGATCCCAGCCACTTACCACCCCTCAGGTAAGCAGTATTCTTGATGGGGTGATAAAGAGGTGGGCCTCTTTGGAAGCATCCTGCACAGCTGGGAACCACATACGCATCCTCTCACTTTCCCTGTGGAAAATACTCCTGGCTAATAGATCTCTCTAGGACTAAACTGTGCCACCTTGTGGGAGGTGTAATTCGGGTAAAGTGAAACTGTTCCTCTTACCCTCTTCAATGCGTCCAATCTTGGATTTTTTTTCTCTCTGACAGTGTGCTAGAACTTTTCCACTGGACTCCACAGGCTTTCTCATCTGTGGGTAATTGTCAAAGCAGGTGTTCTTTGGGAGGAAGATGGTCGAAAACTCATATATTGCTATTTTGATGATGTCACTCCTCTCAATTGATTTTTTTCTCAGAATTAGAAAACAGATTTCCCAAAAAATGCTGGGAAGGAATTCCTGCATGGGTGTACTAGTCTTTTGATGTTTATGTGCACTAATCTCTCTTAAGAGCATACTCAGGAGTGGAGTGGTCAGGTTATAGGGGGAGCTTTAGAATCCCGATAATGTTCAAGGTGGTTAGACTATTTTAGAATACTCATTAACTATGTAAGGAAGTTCCATTGCTCTACATCCTCAGAAAACACTTATTATTTTCTGCCTTTTTAATTTCACCCATTTTGGTAAGTGTTACGATATCTCATTATAGTTGCAGAATTATTTATAGTAGTGAAACTTGGAGACAATATAAATGACTTAAATGATAGCAGATATATAAATAACTGCTTATTCTTTCCATAGGATAACACTCAGCAATTATTCTGCCTTTAAAAATCTAGATAAGATTAGCACAAATCTCCATTTCATTCCACATCTTATTGAAATAGGATGCCTTTCCCACCATTTCTGTGGATTTCTGGGTAACCTGTATTCCATGATCATCTTGGGCTCTGAGTGGCTGCCTCTTCTAAATGCTTATTCTCTCCTCCATGTTTTGGTGCAATTTCTCATTCACCTGACCGTTGACCCCACGTGGTGCTCAGACTCTTTCCTTGCAGTTCACACAAAACCTCTCAGACAAGCCCTTGTGTATTGGATTTGGGAAGACTGAGAGAGCTGCATCATAAAACACAAATGAATGAAAATTGAAAATTAAATATTCCTGCTCTTAACAGTCTTTTGGCTGTGCCACCATGTAGTTTGGTCCTCTTTTCACTCTTTCTCGCCTTTCTTTTCTGCCTCCTTTTTCACGGAAACAAAGAAACAAAAAATTCCTCTCGTTTTGTTGTGCATAAGAACTCAGCTCTCTCCAGTCTTTTCCCTTTAGCTCATTTCCAAACTTCCCTTTGAAAATCCAAAAACTTGGCCAAAGCTTAGAAATTGCCACTGGCAAGGACCTGATTAGGCTCTGAGACAAAGCACCATTCTTTTATGCAGGTTTTTGTCTAGACGCAGATAGTGGCTCTATTCTTTTAGTTCAATAGGCATTAAAATAGAAAACTGGAAGAATATTAACAAAATGTTAATAGCATTTATCTCTGAATAATGATTACCCTACAGTTTTTGAAATTTTCTTCAATTTTACCTTATATACTTTCCAAGTTTTCTAAGTAAACATGTCATGTCACATCCTTTTAAGGATCAGTTACTTTCAGGAAACTTGTTCCTCCTTAGGGCACAAGCATCAGTGTAACACATGTTGTAGCATAGGGGTTGAAACCTTGGCAATCAGATAGAACTGACTTCAAATCCTGCTTTCATTCCTTACAAATTGAGACTCTTTGGGCACCTTTCCTTATTTAAATGAAGGATATTGTCAGCATTAAATCAGATAATGTACATTAAATGGTTTACATAGTGCCTGCTATATATTAAGATAAGTCTTAGCACCTGAAAAGAGCAATGTTGGTGGTTTTGAAGTGGTGACATGCTGGCATGTTGTGGTCAACAGTGCGGTGTGTGAAAAATGATATATTAGCAGTTACAATCAAAGTGTTAAAGCTTGCAAATTAGTGACTTAGATATACATTTATTTTATTTATTTTTTTAATGTATTTCTTTCTTTTTCTTTTTTTTTTTTTGTGAGGAAGATCAGCCCTGAGCTAACATCCATGCTAATCCTCCTCTTTTTGCTGAGGAAGACCAGCTCTGAGCTAACATCTATTGCCAATCCTCCTCCTTTTGTCTCCCCAAAGCCCCAGTAGATAGTTGTATGTCATAGTAGCACATCCTTCTAGTTGCTGTATGTGGGACGCGGCCTCAGCATGGCCAGAGAAGCGGTGCGTTGGTGCGCACCCGGGATCCGAACCCAGGCTGCCAGTAGCGGAGCGCACGCACTTAACCGCTAGGCCACGGGGCCGGCCCCTAGATATACATTTAAATTCAATTAATTTACTTAAAATATATACAAAGGTGACTTTAAAGTAATCCCTATAGTCACATCACTTTTCCACATTTGATTTCAGAATACTTTCTTAAGTGGAAGAAAAAAAGGTAAAGTTATGCTAAAAATTCCAGGTAAGTACATTATCTATGTTGCATTTTATTTAACCCTTGTACATTATTATCTGCTGAAATGATTGTTGATTAAATTGCTATGACTTGCGATTGTATAATTATTTCATTTTTTATTGATTTTTTCACTCCCATGAGTAAATTTTAGTAATAAAGTATTAATTAAGAAATTTCAGGTAGTGTATCTATATTGCACATGGGAGAAGAATGCAATAAGTATCTTTGTTAGGAGCATAAAACAATTAAACTGATCAAACAAAGAAATTAAAAATGATGATCAAATGACTATGCATTAACAATTCTATGTTAATAATATATTAAATTTGATTTCATTGTGCCAATCAAAGACAAAGTACGTGCCCTTATTTATTTCTGCCCAAATTGTCTTTGGGTTTCTTCAAAGACTTTAAGGTGCCATTAGAATGCCTCTACTAAATGTTTTGAAAAAAGATTAGTGGAAAGTGCTACTTTTAACTATGTTTTCTCCAGCCTGTTCTATTCGAGATATATAGAATTGCATAATCTAAAGGTCTTTTGTAGTGTTCAGATCTTTATCCAACTTCTCTTCCTTTTATTTTCTGCTCACATTTGTTTCTTTCCATTTCTTTTCCTTGACTGTTCTTTCATACAGAAAGAATTATTTTATTATGGGACTCAGTTATGAGTATTCAGTTATTGAGAAAGCAAAGTAATTAGCTGTAAAAAGAAAAAAGTACAAAACCCAACCGCTTTTTTCTGCAGAAAGAAATAAAGGATGGGAAAGGAGATAGTCTTGTAGGAACGCTTTGCGGGAATTCTGAAGCAGGTTACCATTATTGAAAATACCATTTTCAGTGGATCTTGCCAGATGATTGCTAATTGAGGAGATAGGCATTTAAATTTGGTTGCTTTTTGTGAAAAAGCTTGCAAAAAACACAATAGTGTATATTAAGAACTTGGAAAACCCAATGTACTTTATGGCACATCACATACTTTTACAGCAAATACAATTCAATATGTTAAGATAGCTGTTGTCTATGAGCAAAAACTTATTATTAGAATAGTTCTAAAGCCTCCAGCAAATCAGCATCCTGTGTTCCCAGTAGGGTTCACAACCATCTTCACGTTAATTAGGAATCAGAGATGGAGGTAAGAAACTGATGAATAACAAGAAGTTACCAGCATCTTATGTTAGTGGCAGAGGATTCTACTGCATGAGTCACAGGATCTTCATCAAGGCCCATCTAAACTGGGTGCCATTGGTGTAATGTTTGTCACAGATGAATTCAATTATATATATATGCATAATCTAACAAAATCCTGTTTCTCTCATGGCTCAAGGCATTTTTCAGTCCATTGGTCCTCAGCACGGCAGACACTGATGGCTGATTTCCAGGGTACCAAGGCCAAATGACAAGTGTAGGAAGAGTGATTCTTTCTAGCCCCACCCATTAACCTCCTGCTATAGACTGAATGTTTGTGTTCCCTCCAAATTCATATGTTGAAACCTAATCCACGGTGTGATGGTATTTGGATGTGGGGCCTTTGGGAGATGATTAGTTAGGTCGTGAGGGTGGAACTCTCATGAAAGGGACTAGTGCTTTTATAAAAGTGACCTCAGAGAACTCCTTTGCCCCTTCTACCATGTGAGGACACAGCCAGAAGATGAACATCTATAAACCAAGAAGAGAGCCTTCACTAGACACCAATCTGCCAGCACCTTGATCTCAGACTTCCCAGAATTGTGATTCCAGAACTGTGAGAAATAAATTTCTGCTGTTTAAACCACCCAGTTTATGGTAGTTTTGCTTTAGCAGCTCAAACAGACTAAGACACCTACTGTGATTATTGGAATCCGTCTATGGAATGGCCCCTCAGATGGCTTTGGCTTTGGTAAAGAGTCACATTTCCTATCAAAGATATCCCCTAGAAAAAAAAAAGCTGATTGCATTTGTCATTATGTTATTAAAGAAGAAAGTAGGCAGATGAATTTGTGCTTCTATATTAGGCTGAACTAAATTATAGTCTCTTATTTCCCATCCTAGCTAGTAGTTTCCTTGTCAACTAGCTAGTAGTTTCCTTGTCGAGTGATCCACTGCGTCTTGTTGGAGATGGAAGATCTGGTTTTGAGATTTACTCTGCTTCCTGCCAGTTGTATGACTGTGAGTGGGTTAACTTTTAGGACTTCATTCTTTCAATCTTTCTATTGAGGAGGTTGGTCTCTTCATTCTCTCATCGAATAAGCATAAATTGAATCTTGACTATATGCCAGGCATAGTACTGCACATTAGTTTCCAAACTTCTCACCACACAAGATTCCTCCTTATAATATTTCTTCCTTTTGGTGCTAGTATTTTGGAAGATTTGATCTACCAAATGGACTGTGTGTTGTGTGTTAAGTAATACAGTTTTTTCTGTTTAAAAACATAGGGTTTTTTCTATAAAAAATATATATTTTTTTCTATAAAAATATAAAATAAAATATTAAAAAATATATTTTTCTATAATGTCTTAAAAGAACACATTTAGAACCAAGAATCACAGCTTCTGATTAGCTGGAGATAACGATTCCAGCCAAAAGAATAAAACCTTACTGTTGAAGTTAGCTTTTAGAGTCATGTTGCCAATAAATGTGTTGTTTCCATTAGGCTTTTTTAAAAAAATTCAAATTAATTCCAAGCTTTTAATCAGTTTGTTGAAAAGTGTCATCTGCACATAGGCACCTTGTCATATCTCTTCTTGCATGCTTAATTCACAGTTCCTGAGCCCCTAAAGAACTGGCATAAAGGAGGGGACAGAGGTAGCTTCAGTTGTAATATCAATGGAATTAATATTTATAGGACATTCCAATTTCATGGCTCTTATCCATTATGCTTTTCTAAAATATTAAAAATGATTCAAAGATGTCTATTACTACCTTTGAAGGTTGTTTAGGAATCCAGGAACTCTAAGGTAGGATGGAGGAGATGGTTTCCATTCTAAATTGCTGTGGCCTGATAATTCAAAGGACAGGCAAACAAAATAATATCGTCGAGCACTGTGCTTTTGGCTTGAGTTTGTTAGCAGATGTTTAGCAAAGCAGGAGATCATTTCACATCCACTTTGCTAGATGCTTGTGGAAAATAACTTATCCATCCAGGAAATAAATACCCTTGAAGTCTTCTCAATGAACGGTGTCCTTATTTGATCATGGGCCAAATAGTTTGAGGTGTCACTAGTTAAATCACTGGGCTGAGATGGGAAAACGTGAGGTTGAAAATAATGTAGAATGTCAGGGAAAAATATGTTCCCAAAACATGCTTGAATCTTTAGATTCAACTTAATTGCAAGTTCATTCTCATCTTCCTCTTACCCCACTCCATCCCTGAGCCCCCAAAGCTGGTAGTTTCCATTCTTGTCTATTCAGTGACCTTCTGGGAACAAGTAATATTTGGCTGATGATTTGAAAATATTCATGACGGGCATAACATGAGTGAGAAACACCTCAGGGCACCAAAAAATATGCGCCCTAGATATTTCTTCATTAAGCACTCATTAAATTTAACAACATTTTTTGAATATCTTTTATAGGCCAGGAATTATGGAATACAATAACTTATCTGTTGTTTCCCTACTGCCCTTAAAAAGCTTCCAGTGAAATGGAGAAATCATAATATACATACACAGAATTAACAGTCATGAAATTACTGCGGATAAAACAATGTAGGACAGCGAATTATAATGTTTTCTTCTGAAGATAATCACTGCTCAGCTTCTGACATAGATACTCAAGCCAGCCCCTTTCAGGAGGACAGTGGTTGATATTGATGGTGTTATTTTGGCAGCTACCTAAGAGTGACATTTAAATTAGGCCTGGAAACGGGGCAGAATTAGGTGAGAAAGGTTCAAGAGTATTTAGGCAAGGGAAAAGGCAGAGAAAATGACCCAATAACCTACCATAAAATATCTTTTGCAGAGTTCATTTTTCTGGTTGAGACAACCAGATAAGTTTCCTGAACACCTTGACCTTCATCACTGAAATCTAGCTCTGTTAAAAAAAGAATCAATAAGTCCACTGCACTTTTTCTGTAGTACGGTTGAATTGTGCATTCAAAGAAAATGAATCCTGAAGGCTTTATTTTTAACACAGCGCAATTTAAAAAGCTTTAAGATTGTATTATTGTTGGAAATGCTTGTCACATTTCATTTTATTACAATGAGTTGCTAAAACAGCACTGTGTGAAAATCACAATGAACTTTAGGGGGGTATAGTTGATAATAAGAGAAACTAATATTTATCAATCAGATATTTGCCAGGCATTATGCTAAAGGTTTTACACATATGTTATTATTAATCTCACAAAGCCTATGAAGTAAGTACTAGTTTCATGATTTTACACAAAATAAATTAACGTTAAGAGAGGATAAGTCACTTGCCCAAGGCCACAAAATTAGTGTTTGGCAGAACCAGAACCAGCACTCATCAATACTCTTAAGCACAGGTCTATACATACACACTCACTTGATATTTAGCTGATGTTGGGGCCCGGGAAGGCTGCCTTCAAATATCGCACAATGGCATATTGATTGTTTTGAATTAAAGTTACTTGTTTTGACTTAAAAGTTTTGACCCTCCTCTCTCTGTTCCCCCTAGAGCAGGAAGTAAATCTCCCGTGTGAAAGGTATTCGCCCCCCTCCAGGAGACAGAGACATCCTTATCACCAGAGGTAGAGAATTCAGGGCCAAGAGGCCTGTATAAACAAACCTTGTTGCTTTTACTAATTTACTACTCAAGCCTAAACTCTGCTTAAATTCCTCACTAATTACATACTCTAAACCTAAGTTTCTTTTTCCTGTCAGTTCCTCACAAATTTATTGTTTCTTTGTGTAAAAAGATATATAAACTGCCTGCTTTGTTCACTTGGAAAGCATCATTAATACAACCTCCCATATATATATATTAAATTGTTTTTTTTCCTGTTCATCTGGCTTCTGTCAATTTTATTATTAGTCCAGGCATAAGAAATCAAGAAAGGTAGAAGGGGCAATTTTCCCTCCCCAACACTGATATCAAGCTGAAAGACAAGAGCCATATATACAAGGCAATCTTCAGAATGCTAACTGTGTGATCTGGGGAAGTTTTTTCCCCTCCTATAATAAAGCCCTGATCACCTTTTGAATGCACTTGGAGAATGGCAAATTTCAGTTTCTAGGTAATGAAGGATTATGAAGAAAGATTTTTATTTAAACCTCACAGTAAATAAGACTGAATCAAGTTTTTCTTCACTGAGAAGCTGGAAGGACAGTATCTCAGTTCAATATAGCAAATATTAATTAAGTACCAACTGATACACTAGCTGCTTCAGGCATTGTGAATATCAAAGTTGACTGTACTTCTTGCAATGTGACAAGTGTAGGATTGAGATCTCCAGCAAGCCAATCAAGAAATCTGATTTTTAATGGAACCAGATGCTGGAATGGCCCTTTCTGTCACTTTTGAAATGGGATCCACCTCCTTCTCAGGAACTTCACTTTCTCCTTGCACGTAGACACCATGTCCTTTCTTCTTAAGAGGCCAAAGAAATTAAAACAAGATCCCCCTAACAAAATATTGAAGACTTTTTAGGTACTTTTTTTAACTTCAGAACACCTGAAAACACAAATCATATCATATCATTACTTTTCTTAAAGACTTTTAATGGCTCCTTATTCCTTAGATTAGAGAATTAAGACCAAAGTTCTTACGTTGACCGTAAACAAATAGACAGCCAGTTATTTCTCCAGCAAAAATGGGTTTATTCAATCACAAAAGAATTGCAATTCAGGGTCTGCAACCACGATGAGCCACATGTAAGTCCCCCAGCAGCAAGGGAGGAGAAACTCTTTTACAGAGAGAAAGAGGAAGTTGGGAGGGCTATTGTAAACCAGTTCAAGGTATAGTGGCTTTTCATTGGCTGAGTTGTGGCAGTCTCTCATTGGCTGAGCTTCTGGCTGGTCAAGAGGAGAAAGTCTTTCTTTTTCTTGTTGAAATCTACAATAGACTTAGGACTGAGAGCTCCCCCTTTTGGCCTTCTGACTCCAATTTAATGAGGTTTCTGTTTATTAATTTCCACACTTAGCTTCATGGTCAAAGCCCTTCAGATGCGGCTTCAAATTTTAGTCTTACATTCTACATCTTTCCATCCACCAGGAGTATTATTGTATAAAGGACTTGAACTCTGGTATTGAATTTCTCCTGTATCACTTACTGAACATAATCTTGGATATGTAATCTTGAGTAGATTTCTAAATTTAGGTTTTCTCAATTCTAAAATGGGTATGATAATAGGCAAATCTCCCCTCTTCTTTTTCTTCTATTACCTTTCCTTACTATGGATTAACCATACTGGGATTTCTGCCTGTGATATTGTGATACACTAAGAAATATATATTTAGTCTTTCTCCCTTTGGTCCTGGAACACAGCTATTAAAATGCTTTTAATCTCCTAAGTGATAAGAGCAGGCAATAAAGGCTAATAGAGCATATTTTGTTATTCATAACAAGACCCTTTCAACCACAGTTTATGTTAATGAGGTGATTTTTGGAAAGCCCCTAGATAACTTCAGGAGGAGGAGAGGCTGGTTGCCAGAGTAACCAACCATGTGATTAGAGAGTTAAAATGTTCGGTACCTCCACTCCACCTCCGGGAAGGGGTGGGGGCAGGAGATTAAGTTTAGTCAGTGATGGCCAATGATTTAATCAATCATGGTATGTAATGAAGCCTCCATGAAAATCCCTGAAGAAGGAGGTTCAGAGACTTTCCAGGTTGGTGAACACGTGGAGGTGCTGGGAGAATGGCATGCTCAGAAAAGGCATGGAAGCTCTATCCCTTTCCCCATACTTTGTGCTATGAGTCTCTTCCATCTGAGTTGTATCTTTTCATAATAAACCATTAATCTAGTAAGTAAACTGTTTTCCTGAGTTCTGTAAGCCATTCTAACAAATTATTGAACCTGAGGAGGGGTTGTGGGAACCTCCAACTTATAGCCTATTGATCAGAAGCACAGGTGATAACCTGTACTCGTGATTGGCATTTGAAGTGGGGAGCATTCTTATGGGACTGAGCCCTCAACCTGTGGGATCTGCACTAACTCCAGTTGGTGTCAGAATTTAATTGTAGGACACCCGGTTGGTGACACAGAATTGCTTGGTGTAGAAAAAACACATATCTGATGTCAGAAGTGTCGTGAGTGTGGTAGGTGTAGTAGTGTAAAACAGAAGAGAAATAGTTTTTTCTTTCACAGCCAGTGATGACTAAATCTCCCCTGGAATGAATTGTGCAGTTTGTCACAGGGGTCCTCGCTCTCCAGTGACTGATACTGGCTCAACACAAGGTTGACAAAAGGGAAGCCATATTGTAGAAAGGAAACCATATGGTAACTTGGAATGACCTCTGACTAACTAGTCCAGCTGGATATGCACCCTTCAGGAGATCTATCTGCTCTGTAGATTTTATGACCCCTGCTTGTATATGTACCTCCCAGCTGCAGTAAGATGATAACTTTGTTCTTTTGAGTTCATCAGGAATGTGATGAACCCCAGAGAGTCTATCTGGTGTGGCGACTCCCAGTCTGTAACAGCAGCAGGTCAACATTCCTAACCCCCTCCCCTAAAACCCACTGGCCTATATAACTGCTTCGAGATTCTATGCCCCCCTTAAGATGGTTCTTTAGGACAGTAGTCTGCTCATCTTCCGATTTGCTAACTTATGACTTAATAAGTGCCCTTTCTCTGCCACCATCTTGCATCTTGATGATTGACTTTTGTCTTGAGGTGAGCAGATCGTGCCTTTGGTGCAGTAACATGACTATGGGGCCCTGATATTTGGAGGGACCTGTGGAAATTTGCTTGGGCGGGATTGATTAGAGAGTTTTTTGTGTGTGTGTGTGAAGAAGACCAGCCCTAAGCTAACATCCGATGTCAGTCTTCCTTTTTTTTTTGCTGAGGAAGACCGGCCCTGGGCTAACATCTTTGCCCATCTTCCTCCACTTTATATGCTGCCACAGCATGACTTGCCAAGCGGTGCGTCAGTGCACGCCTGGGATCCGAACCGGCGAACCCCAGGCTGCCGCAGCGGAGTGCATGCACTTAACCACCTGCACCACCGGGTGGGCCCCTGATTAGAGACTTTTAATTATTATGGAAAGTCATCGGCTGCTTTCCAGCGAAGAATTGGATTATTTGTGTAGGGGCAAAAGACATTTCCCTTCTTCCTTTCTAGGTTCTTTGGCTTGTCTAATAGTTAAATTGACATAAGACAGATAACAGGAGAAAAACAAATTTTGTACATATGGGAGCCCCATAAAAATATGAGATTCCTCAGCAGTCAGGTAATTGTGGCTTATATACCATCCTGAGCTAAGGAGAAGGGGTAGGAGTCTGGGATCTCAAAGTGGAGGAAGATAATTCACAGGAAGCTGAGAAGAGCAGATGTTTGGTAAACAAGTGTTTGCCATGCCATGCAGATAAATCTCCGGGATATAAAAAGTTATTTTTGGTAATAGCTCTCTTCCTGGTACAGGTCCCTATCTAAACTCCTTAGGCACTTAAGGGGGAGGTAAAAAGTTCTTCCTGAGTCTCTTGGGCCCCAATTGTCTTCAGCTCAAAATAATCCACATGCCAAAGTGGGACATTCAAGGGAAATCATCTCAGTCTTGAATAAAGTGAAGGCAAAGGGGGGTCTAGAAGGGAAGGGTTGGATTCTAACATTGAAAGGACTTACAGGCTGAATTTAAGAAAAGTGAACAAAATCATCTTAGTGCATCAGCTGAAACAGGGACAACCAGAATCACACATCAAAGAGAATTTGCTGGGGTTGGGGCTTTCCAGTGTGTGTTTTTTCCCACACCACCAAGCAATTAAGTCAATTCTCCATGAGTGTCCAACAAATTTAACTCAATTCTGATACTATTGAGACAGGAACTAGCCTAACAAGGCAAGGTCATCTGGCAAGACCCCTGGCCTAACAAGATAAGGCCCCTAACCAATCGGCAAACTAGGAAAAGAGATAGAGACCACGAAGATCCACGTTCCACAGCCTCAGGACTTTCCTGGGCTTATGCCTGCGCCCTAGCACCCGGGAGTTGACTGAAGGTAACCCTAGCCCCATTACCATAGTTAAATCACACCCAAAAATCACAGGGGTGGAGAGCTACCATGCTAATGATACATGCAACGCATGTGGTGGCATGTCGAACAACAACGGAAGCGCAAATAAAACCCCACCTCTCTGTGCAGTACAGGGACTCCTCCCCAGCCTTTGCCTAATAAAAGCCCCACAGTCGTGCTCCCTAACAAGCTGGTCACCTGGCCCTTTCCTTTCTGCACTGGCTTCCTTGTGCCTCCCCGTGTACAAGCTAATAAACGTTTACTTTTCTACTCCCGTTTGTTGTCTCTCTTGATTTCTATCCTGGGGGACAAGAACGCAATGCGCTGGTAACTCTACCTGGAGATAGCATCAGAGCTCACAGGTTAAGGGCTCAGTTGCATAAGGCTGCCCCTTCCTCCAACTTCAGATGCCAATCACAAGTCCAGCTTGTTATCTGTGCTTCTGACCAAGCAACTATAAATCAAAGGTTTCCAAGATCCCACCTCGGGCTGAATTAATTTGCTAGAGTGGTTCACACAACTCAGGAAACCAGTTTACTCACTAGATTACTCGTTTATTACAAAAGATATTAAGGGATATGAAATAACAGCCAGATAAAGAGATACATAGGGTCAGGTCCCGAATGCAGGAGCTTCTGTCCCTGTAGAGTGTGGGGCCTGGCATGGTGGCATGTGGAAGCATTCTGGTTTACCAATCGGGAAGCTCTCTGACTCCTACCTCCTTCTCGGTTTTTATGGAGGCTCCATTACACAGGCATGATTGATTAAATTATTAGCCCTTGGAAATGGATTCAGCCTCCAGTGGAGGTCAGGGGATGGGACTGAAAGTTCCAACACTCTAATCATGTGGTTGGTTTCCCTGGCAACCAGCCCCCATCCTTAGGGGATTTCCAAAAGTCACCTCATTAACATAAACTCAATTGTGGTTGAAAGGGGTTTGTTATGAATAATAAGACACTCATTTCATCTTTATGGCTCTGAAGCAATTTCAGGAACTGAGGGCAAAAGACAAAATGTTATAACAAAAGATGCTCCCATTGCTTTAACCTCTTAGGAAATTCCAAGGGTTTTTGGAGCTGTGAGCCAGGAACTGTGGCCAAAGACCAAAATATCTATTTATTATAAATCACAATATCACACGCTACTGTGCAAATGTTATTTTCTTTGTGTTCTAAGACCTAAAAAAATTGGCAAGTATTTATTTAAATATCACTTGTAAATCTAGTAAGTTAAATTTATGAGAGTTCTTAATTCCTCTTAAACATTCCAATGCCATTTATAGGCTTAGTAAAATACTCCTACATCTTCCAATTAAATTAATTACTCAATGTAGTAGGCAGAATAATGACCTCTCGAAGATGTCCCTCATCCTAATCCCTGGAACCTGTAAACATGTGATGCTACAGGGCAAAGCAACTTTCCAGATATGATTCAAGTTATGGGCTTTAAAATGGGAAGGTTATCTTGGAGTATCTGAGTAGGCCCAATCTAATCACTCGAGCCTTGAAGATGGAGAAATCTCCAGGTGGAATCAGAGAGACGCAGCCAAAGAGAAGGCAGGAGAGGTGAGGCAGAAGTGAAGGTCAGAGAGATTGGAAGCATGAAAAGGATTCAACCTACCACTGCTGGCTTTGAAGAAGGAGGAAGGGAACCACAACCAAGAAATGAACGTGGGCAGCCTCTTGAAGTTCCACACCCAGCAAGGAAACTAGAACATTAGCCTCGTGACAGCATGTGACTGAATTCTGGCAACAACCTGAATGAGCCTGAAGCAGGTTGTTCCTCAGTGTCTCCAGCAAGGAACGTAGACCTGCTGACACCTTGATTTCAGCCTGGTGAGACCAGTGTGTCCGTCTTCTGATCTACACAAACTCTGAGATAATAAATTTGTGTTGTTTTAAGACACTAAATTTGCTGTAATTTGTTGAGACAGCAATAGGAAACTAACACACTCAAAACATTTTAAAATTAAGTCCAAAGGTTAATAATATGCCAAATTCACATCTATATTATACTAAAAATTACTCTAAAGTCAAACACATTAATTCTAAGGGTTTGATTTATTTCATCATCTCAATAGTTGATTCTAAATTTTCCGAGGTTAAGGACACTTGCACACTAAGCACTAAGGGCACTTTACCATTCAGAGCTACTTGGGACCATCTTCCCACATAAATTCAGAGTAACCTTAGTTAGGTGAGGTTGCATATCCACCAGAGATTTTCATCTGTTCATAAGGTATAAAGTTATAAACCCCTAGAACATTTTCCCGATGGCCTAGGTGTCTAGTCTGAAATCCTTTTATTAGCTTTGGGACATCTGGGGATGCCAAGTCCATATCCTATAAATAAGATTGGTTTTACAACTGGTGTCCTCAAAATTCAAGATAAGCACTTGCCTAATTAACCTTTATCTCTAGATCAGAGCTGAGGAAATTCTGAATAGCCCACTCGGTTACTTCACTACTAGACTTGATTCAACCAATCTATATATTGCTTCATTCTGAGTTTTTTACAGATTCTCCCTCTCTTGCAGGACCACAGAGCTTATGTTTAAATGACATCTAATTGGATTTTGGGTGTCTGTCAAGGCTGTGGTACTCTGCAATTACATGACTAAAGTCGTATTAGTGACATAAATCAGCACATTTCACATTGGCACTGCTTTCTAGCCTTCAAAATCATTACAGTTTGTGACTTCTAAAAATAATCATGTAACATGTATGCCCAGAAGAAAATTTGATATTTCACAGAAAAATTTAAATAGCAAAAGAGTAAATCTCTTCTATTTTCTTAATATAAGAAGCATTTTACATTTTGAAAAATACAAATATAAATTCATCTGGAACATTCAAGGTTTTATTTCAAAAGGGAATAAACTTGGGGTCTATAGGGGATCAGAATTTGCCACCCCAAGATGTGTTTCTTTGGCTTGATTGTTTTTAAGACCAAAAGACTCAGAAAGAAACTTTGACCTTCCCTATAACTGCCTAAAAGAATTTAAGATAGAAGGCCTGGCCCAGGAAGGAGCGATCACCGTAGATAACTCTAGGTGTGGTAGATGGCCCAACAAACATTTATTTATCAAACATATGCTTTTCCATTTCCATGTGAATTTCCTTCCTCCCCTTTGAAGTCCCAAACCACTCCCCCCAACATCCTCCTTTGTCTTTAGCTGAAGATGATATTTAAAGTGGTGGCTTCAGCCATTTTGGCAAGTTACTCAGTTTTCCTGGGTTTCTCCCATGTATACATGTGATTAAATTTGCTTGATTTTCTCCTGTTATTCTATCTCACATCAATTTAATTCTTAGACCAGCCAGAAGAACCTAGAGGGTAGAGGAACAGTTCTTCCTCCCTTCAGTTCTTTCTAAAATGAACTTGGAGTCTATCTAAAAAAATACTTGCACTCAGCAAGAATTAACCAGGCCCTAGTTGAAACAGTACTGCTCAGTGCTGTAGAAAATACAATAGAACTAGAAGAAAGGTCACAGCACACAAATTATTTAAGACTTAGAAAAATATATAAAGGAAACATGAACAACCAGAGCATATGTGAAAATTTTAGAAACGTTTGTAGAAACTACATCTAGAAGTGAAAGAAAGGCCAGAGAAGTGAGAATCTGTGCCAAAGATGATTAGTTAAGGCAAAATGGGGCATCTTGGAGGTTTGTAAAGGATTTAATACATACAAAGTAACATAGGAAAAGAGGAAGGACATCAGATGTCTTGAGAAAAAGTACTGTTGTTCAGAATGGGTATGATCCATCCAGTTCACATCTTGTTTTCAAAACGTCAGTGCTCATAAATAGAATAAATTATGAGTATATGCTAATTGGGTTAATAAATACATGAAGTACACAGGTGCACACGGTGGAAAACAAAAACAAGTCTGCAGGAGTAAGGCAAGAGGAATAAAAAGGATAAATTTGATGAATATTTTGTAAAATTTCTTAGTTTTGCTAGGAATTTACTGCCAAGATCCTAACATTTGGAAGAAAGAACCTTTAGAGAAGCGAAAAAGTCCTTAAAACCACATAATATAGAAAGGGATACCCAGAAGAACAACAAGCAATCCCATCTTTCAAAACATTGGATAACAATTATTAGAAGTCCAAAATCAATTCAGATGGTTTAAAAGTGATTTAAAATTACTAAGTTTGAATACAAAATTTTAGGCAAAATTGGCCATTAGTCAATTGGATCATTAGGCATTTTGTGTTTAATGGATGTGTTACTGCTCCAGACAGGCAGATGAGCATGAATGAGCCTCAGAAGAGGGGCAAAGCTCCCAGGGGACAGAAAGGACACCAGCCTTGCCATAAACTAACATACCTGACGATGGGATTCTGAGACAGGGGAGGGAAGTGTGCGTGTGTTTGTGCGCGTGCGTGTGTGCGTGTGCTTTGGAATCAACTGATAAAGGACTTGTCCAAAAGGATGACAGTGACAACAGAATTGCCTTGATTTTTCTCAATTCGAAGTCACAATAGTGCTTGTAAGAAGCCTCCTCAAGGACGTCAAGGGCGTGATTTGGAACATCCTGTTTGGAGGATGTTGAATTACGCTAACCTGGAGAAGCATCTGCCAGTGTGGAACTACAATACTGTGCTGTGCTCCTGGATGCAGCCTCAGCAGTTTTCAAAATGAGCCCCACCACGTTCACCTCATCCACCACTGAGGCTCAGAGGATTTAGGCCTGTGATCAACGAGACAAGTCCCAAATCAAACAAGCCCTCTCTTTGTCCACACTTAAAACCTATTTTTAAAAAATGTACAGGTAATATGGGGCCAGCCCGGTGGCCGTAGTGGTTAAGTTCACATGCTCTGCTTCAGCGGCCCAGGGTTCACAGGTTTAGATCCCGGGTGTGGACCTACATGCCGCTTATCAAGCCATGCTGTGGTGGCGTCCCACATATAAAGCAGAGGAAGATAGGCACAGATGTTAGCCCAAGGCCAATCTTCCTCAGCAAAAAGAGGAGGATTGGTAACAGATGTTAGCTCAGGGCTAATCTTCCTCACCAAAAAAAAAAAAAAAAGTACAAATAATATATGCTAAGTAATGAAAAACTTTAAAAATTGGAGAAGCTTGAAGAACAAAATAAAAATCACCAGTTATTGCACTTCCAGAGGCACCTGTTTTGGTTTTCATCCTTGCAGGCTTTCCTCTTTGTATATATTTAACCAGTATATAGAGGGAGGGCATCTCTTCTCAGTGGCTGTATACACAGGAAGCAGATCAATGAGTTCAGCTGGGTTCTGTCAAACTCCTTTCTTGTCCCTTACTACTGTCTTAGGCAGATTCCATAACTTTCTGGTGAAAATTGATTATTCAAAGTCCAGTCTGAGATAAAGTGTGAATCTCTGATTTGATTGAGAATACTTCCTGTCTCTCCTTACAGGTCAGACTCATGGCTAGAGGGACATGACACTCCTTTCCCCTTTCAAAACCTCTCCTTTTGTAGATGGGGGGCAGTGGGTTGACGGTAGGCTGATTCTGCCTGCTTGTAGCAAGCACTGTAGGATGTGTCTGGCTCCACTTGTGGGGGGTCTTTCTAGAATATTGGGGACTTAGCATCCCTTTGTCTTTAGCATTGTTCTTAGCAATAGTTCTGGCCAACAAGAATCTTGCACAATGTTGCATTGCAATATATATTTATTTTTCTCACAAAATGCAAACATATGTACATATTAATTCCTTACATGCTGTTTTTTTACTTAAAAGAAAATTATATGACCAACATGGAGCAGACACATTTCTCCCTATGTTTCCTGCTAAGTACAGCTGATAACTCTGGACACTGTATACAAAACAAATGCAGTAAGACTCTGAAAGGTTGAGAGAAGGCAGATTGACTAGGGACCTGGAGACCCAAAGATCAACATGGCAGTAAGTTTGCTGGGTTTTCTTTTTATCTCATATGTTCTGGACAGAAGTAGGCAATCAGAAAGCACCAGTGGACACAGACACACACAAAAAGCCCCCCAAAAGCCTGCTCTCTCTAGCCAAAGGACCGGTAAAGGAACAGCAGGACATAAACCTTTAGACAATAACTAGCTCACCCAAGTCAAACACTTGGGGAAAACCACAGCCCCACACACCCCCTGTCAGCAAAGGCCAGGTGGGGAGAACAGACTTTCACCCTTAGCCTGGCTATAATGAGGCACCCCTCCATCCCTCCTCTGCCACGGAGGTGGTGTCAGTGGAGGCCTAGTGGGTAGCTGGAAATCTCACCTCTCCTCAGCAATAGCAAAGCAGTTCTCCTCCCTGGGGGTGGGCAGGGGTGTCAAGGGAGGCTGAGTGGACGTCTGGACTTCCACTCTCATCTGTCAGTAATGAAGTGGCACTCCCCTTTCCTCACCAGCTTGATGTCAGAGGAGACACACTAAAAGAGAAGATTTAAAAATGATCCAGAATCTCATAGCATAATACCCAAAATGCCCAGGATACACTTGAAAATCATTCATTGTATAAAGGACCAGGGAAATCTCAATTTGAGTAAGAAAAGAATCTATAGATATCAGCAATGAGGTAACACAGATGTTGGAACAATCTGACAAGAATTTAAAGCAGTCGTCATAAAAATGCTTAAACAAGCAATTATAAACACATTTGAAACAAAAGAAAATAAAAGAAAGTGTAAGCCAAAACTTAGAAAGTCTCAGCAAACAAATAGAAGATGTAAAGAGGAATCAAAAGGAAATCTTATAACCGAAAAACACAATAACTGAAATAAAAAACTCAGTGGATGGGCTCAATAGCAAAATGGAAGGACAGAGGAAAGAAACAGTGAACAAAGATAGAACACTAAAAAGTAAACAATATGAACACTAGAGAGAAAAAATAACTGAAAAAAGAAGAACAAAACCTCAGGGACCTGTGAGACTATTAAAAAAATCTAACTAATCTAATTAGTGTCATTGGTGTCCTGGAGGGAAAGGAAAATGAGGGTAGGGTAGAAGTATTAGAAAAATATTGAATGAAAAATTTCCAAACTTGGAAAAAGACATAAACCCCCTATAGACTCAAGAAACTGAGTGAACATCACACGTGATAAACCCTAAAAATCCATGCCAAGGCATATCGTAATCAAACTTGTGAAAACTAAAGATAAAGAAAAAATCTGAAAGCAGTGAGAGAGAAACAACATTTTACTGATAGTGGAAAAGCAATTAGAAAAACAATGGATTTCTCATTAGACCAGAAAGGCCAGAGGAAATGGGTACATCATTTTTCAAGTGCTGGAAGAAAAGCACTGCCAACCTCAAATCTTGTATCCAGCAAAAGTATCCTTCGGGAGTGAAGGGGAAATAAAGACATCATCAGATGAAGGAAAACTAAGAGAATTTTTCAACAGCAGACCTATCTAAAATGGCTAAAGGATGTTCTTGAGATAGAAAGAAATGATGAAAGAAGGAGTCTTGGACCATCAGGAAGGAAGAAAGAACAACAAAAAGAACAAAATTATAGGTAATATAGCTATATCTCTTCTTGAGTTTTCTAGATTAGAGTTGACCATTGAAACATAAGTATAACACATGTGACGTGGTTCTCATTGTATGTAGAGGAAATATTTAAGACAATTATACCATAAACAGGGGAGGGGAAAGGGGTATAAAGGAAGATAAGGTTTAAACATCACTTAAACTAGAAAATGTCCACACCAGTAGACTGTGATAAGTTATATGTATATATATATATACACATACATATATATATATATATATATATAAAATGTAATACCTAGATAACCACTAAAAATCTATGCAAAGATATATACTCAAAAACACTATAGGTAAATCAAAATGGAATTCTAAAAATTGTTCAAGGCAATAAGGCAGAAAAAAGAGAAGAGAGAAATGAAAAACAGAGAAAAACCAGAAAACAAAACAAAAAGTGAGTGAAAGAACCGCACAGACATTTCATCAAAGAAGATGTATGTGTAGCAAATAAGCATATAACAAGATGCTCTCTGTCATTTTTCATTAGGGAAACACGAATCAAAATATCAATGGGACAGAACTTCACATCTATTAGAATCGCTAAAATTAAAAAAGACTGACCATACCAAACATTGTGAGGAAGTAGAGAAACGGAAGGCTCATACATTGCTGGTGGAAATGTGAAATGGTATAGCCACTTTGGAAAACAGTTTGGCAGTTTTTTAAGTTAAATATAAATCTACGTATGACCCAGAAATTCCACTTCTAGGTATTTACTCAAGAGAGGAAAACGTGTGTCTGAAAACAGACATGCACATTAATATTCACAACAGCTTTATTTGTAATAACCCAAACCTGGAAATAACCCCATCGTCCATCCACAGGTGATGGATAAATAAGTTGTGGTGTATCCATACAATGGAATACTACTCAGCAATCAAAAGAAATGAATGATTGATACACATAACAACATGGTGAACCTCAAAATAATTATATTGATTGAAATAAAACAGATAAAAAAAGAGTACATGTGATGTAAGCCCATATATACAAAATTCTGGAAAGCACAAACTAACTCATAGTGATAGAAAGCTTATCAGTGGATGCAGGAGGATGGGGAAGGCTGTGGGAGGGCAAAAGGTAACTTTTGGGGGTGATTGACGTATTCATTATTTTGATTGTGGTGATGGTTTCATGGGTATAGACATATGTTAAAACATCAAATTTTACACTTTAAATATGTGCAGTTAATTGTATGTCAATTATACCTCAATAAAGATGTCTTAAAAAAGAATATGATCACCTTTCCATGTCACTAAATATCCTTCTATAAGGATTTTAAACTACCATTTCATAGTCATTATATGGATACACTATAGTTTATTTAATGACTTATCTGTAATTGGACTTTTAACTTGTTCCTAATTTTCAACTGTAATAAACAACGCTGTGATTAAAACCTGTGTATATACACGTGGAGTGAAATACACTCTAAAGCCTCTGGTTTGGCAATATTTATTTTTTTCATGACCAATTAAATCTAATTGTAATTCCCCATTCAGGCTGGTAATAAATTAAGTTTCTTTAACATAAGGTTATCCCAGGGTCGCTACCTCCTGCCTGGAAAATGGGGGACAGCCCACTGATGTGATTAGTTTCCACTAATGCTTCTATGCCACATATGGCCGCTTGGCCATCCTGTCTGAGGCACTCTCATCTTCACCAAGCATTGTCACAGAGCAGGACGTGGGTCCTTGTTGCTGGCAACATTCATAGACCCCTAACCCCTTCTCAGTTCAGATGAATCTCTCCTCTCTCTCTCCTTGCCCTAAAGCAGGACTGTCTAATAGAAAAATAAAATGAGCCATCAGTGTAATGGTACCAAATACAATTACAACACCAAAATGTAATACCAAAACTTTTCTAGTAGTCACATTTCAAAAAGCAAAAGTAAAAAAGTAAAATTAATTTTAATAATATACTTTAACCCACTAGATCTAAAATATTATCTTACAATGTGTAATCAATATGAACTATATTAATGAGATATTTTACATTTTTTTTTTTGTAATACATCTTCAAAATCTGGAGTGTATTCTATACTACTTACAATTTGGACTAGACACATGTCCAGTGCTCAATAGCCCCACTTGGTCAGTGCCTTCCATAACGGACAGAGCAGCCTTGAATGCTACTGTTCTCAGACTTCCTTCTCTAGGATCAAAGCAAAATCTTTCATAAAAATTAGGAAGAGCAGTGCCTACTTACAATTTCTACTTTCCAAAGCTGCCAAGTGAAAACAGTGTCTCTTTACTGTTTTAGTTTCTGTTTCTTTGGTTATAAATGAAAGTGGACATTTTCTCATCCTTGTTCTTTTGTATTTAAGCTATCTGAAATGCTCGTTTATGTCATTTGCTTGTTTTTCTCCTGGGGTATTCATCTTTTCCCTTTTTGATTTATAAGAGCTCTTTATATATTAAATATTTTTTCTATAAAATATAAATATTTTCCAATTCTTCTTTTGCCTCTTAATTTTGTTACTGAACTTTTGCTAAAGTGAAATTTTAAATTTTATGTATTTAAATCTTTTGATATTTTTCTCTACAATTTTTGCCTTTAATTGGCTTTCTCACCTCAAGATTATGAAAATATTCACTAAATGTTTTGAATAGTTCTTTTTTATATTTATGTAATTTTTCATAAATGACTCTCCAGTTCCTTGGACTTTGTTGTGGTGTTGTAAAATAGGGACCCATATTTAATAAGAGTTAACTATTGATCAAGATCTGTTCATTTAGTCTTTCATCCTTAGGCTACAGATCTGAAGTCCACTCTCATCATGTACTAAATTCTTCTGTATGTCTGGATCTGTTTCCAGGTTTTCTTTTCTGTTTCTTTGATTTATTTGTCTATTCTGGTGCCAGAAACCCATTGTTTTAATTATCATCAATTTAAAATATGTTTACACATCTGCTAGTGCAAGTTCTCTTTCATTACTAATTTTCCTTTTTTTTTTTAAGAACATCTTTTTTTTTTTTTTTTTTTTTTTGCTGAGGAAGACCGGCTCTGAGCTAACATCTATCACCAATCCTCCTCCGTTTTTTCCCCAAAGCCCCAGTAGATAGTTGCATGTCATACTTGCACATCCTTCTAGTTGCTGTATGTAGGACGCCACCTCAGCATGGCCAGAGAAGCAGTGCGTTGGTGCGTGTCTGAGATCCGAACCCGGGCCGCCAGTAGCGGAGCGTGCGCACTTAACCACTAAGCCACGGGCCGGCCCCGCATTATTCTTTTCTCTTCCTGATGTTTTCTTGGCTGTTCTTTTTGTTGTTAGTGCCCTCGAGTCAATTCCAACTCCTGGTTGGACCTTGTGTACAGCAAAGAGCAACCCTGCCCAGTCTTTTCGTGCCATCCTCTCACCTTCTGGCGCTGTATCTGACAACGCTCCACTGCTATTCACAGGGGTGTCATGGCCAGTTTTTTTGGAAGTGGGTGGCCAGGTGCTTCTTCCCAGTCTGTCTAGTCTGGAAGCTCTGCTGAAACCTGTCCACCATGGGTGACCCTGCTGGTGTTTGAAATATCGGTGTCATAGCCCTCAGCACCCCAGCAACACAGCCACCGCAGTATGACAGCCACAGATGGCTGCTGTGCTTCCCTGACCAGGCAGCGAACCCGTGCTGGGGCACTGAGAACGCCGAATCTTAACCACTAGTTCACCAGTGCTGGCGATTCTTACTCAATTATATTTCTAAATTAATTTTAGAATCTGAGAATTTAATTAGAATTGCATTAAATTTATAAATTAATTTAGAAAGATTTTTTGTAGTTTAAATACTGAATCCTCGAATGCAGGGGTAGGATATCCCTCTCTCTCTCTCTCATTTTCTTCATGCTGGATCAGCATATTCCTTGTCCAATCTCCTGTACTCTTGGCTAGTTTATATTTATTATTGCCATTGTGTATGGAATCATTTCTCTTTTATATTTTCTAACTGGTAGGTATTACATTGGACAGCTTTTTTGTACATTTATTTTGTAATTGCAAACTATTAAATTTGGATTTTGTTTATTGTCGCTTTTTGGTAGATTATTTTGGAAATTCTGGGTTAACAAAATTGTCATTTACAGCTGATAATAATTGCCTTCTCCTATCAGAGTTTTCCCTCTTATCTATTTGTCTCTGCATTGTAATGAGTAGAATTTCCAGAACAATGGTAAATAATAAAGGCTGTGATGCTCTCATTGCTTAATAGTTTAAATGGTTTGTTTTATTGGGGATGTTTCTAGGGCAGAATTTTAGCTGGCATCTTCAGTTGCCATCTCCCACCCCTCCGTTGTGTCATGCAAGTGGAACAAGTGACCCAGACTCTACTTCTTGCGACCAAAGAGCAGCTGCTCCTCTCTCTCCATGCTTTGCAGGGTTCCTCATCTCCCTTTATTGAAAGAGCCTGTCTCACTAAAGAGATTAGCAGGTGCTTTTCTAGGGGACAGTCCAACCACAGCACGCCTCCATTTGCGGGCTGCAGCATCACCAGCAACTCCACCTTGATTCCACAGAAAAGACCCTGCCCCTAGGTGCTCCAGGCTGAGGCATCCCATTTCAGCCCATATGTAGAGAAGTGAGATGAAATGGAGAACAGGGCCATTGTGCAGCATTTCCCAGCCATTAGGATGACTGCCCCATTCTGCCCTCAAATATGCCGTTTTTAAAAGATAGGTTTATTGAGGCATAATTTACCTACAGCAAAATTCACTCATTTCAGTGTAGAGTTCTAGGAGTTTTGAAAAATGCAGTCATGTAACCACCACCATAATCAAGATCTAGAACACTTATATGCATTTTTAAAACAAGCATTTTGATTTTTTTTCTGATTAACATGATAGTTGTCCCAGTGCTTTACTTTATCTTCACAAAGAAAACATCTTCAAGTTGAGAAACTTGAACCAATACATTTCTTTCCTACCCAAATTCACATGTATACAGGATCCATGATAAAACACAGTTGAAGAACAAAGACATAGCTTATCCGCCTTTCCATTGGGAGAGGCGTGGCCAAGTCTATAAGCAGAAATGAGTCAGCAGCTACTTACAAATTCAATAGATTTTTGGAATTGGAAATGGAAGTAAAGTAGAAACACACACATCAGGCATGTAGTTACATTGCCCACATGTGTTTCTGACTCAAGATGACTACCTTCTAACCACAGTAGAGCTTGGCTGGCTTTCTTCTTTATAGTCTCTTACCTGTGTCCCTGTCAAATGGCTTAGAGTCACCAGATGGTCTCCCCTTGTAGCCCAGAAAATGACCTAATAGGGTAAACACCTTATTTACCCTCTCAGACAGGAGAGGAATCTTTCTTATTAAAATACAACCCCGTTGCTTGGCACCTGTCACTGGATCGTCTGGGGTTCACTCTCTAAGTTTAAGCTTTGATCTAAGACATAGCTTTCTCAAAGCCAGTAGGCAGCATAGTAAAGATTAATGGCCACAGAAACCTAATATACCATCTTCCTTTTCTGGCCTAGATTTTTAGCTCTTACCACTTCAGACAATTCTATGACGATTCAAACAGTGAACACATTATCAGTGGAGAACATATCAGTAACTGCATTGTGCAAAAGTCACCTATGTCTGACATACCTGGAAAAACAACAGGGTAATTCCCCCCTCGCCCCAGGTTCTGGAAGAGTGGTGGTTAACATCATGAGCTAGCAGCATGATCTTGGGCAAGTCGTTTAACCTTCTTTTACTTCAGTTTCCACATCTGTCATATGCAGTGATATAAATAGCATAAATATGCAATGATATAAACCTACATCATAGTCTCATTGAATGGAGCAAAGAGATAACGTGAGAAAGTGAAAAATGGTGCTGGCAGCCAGCAGCCAGGCTATGATGTTCCCAACAGAACATAAAATTGCTCACAGAAGATAAGCAATGCTCAGACAAAGCCACTCTAGGATCATGGTTGAAACAAGTTGGGACCAGGCTGCTCTGCAACCACAAAATGACAAAACATCCCCCTCTCCAAACTTATGCAGTGACTATTGCTTCTCTGTTTGTTTCTTAAAGCAAAAATCTTCATTGATATTTGAGCTGCAAATGTGCTCAAAATTGTTTGTTCTCACCTTGACTCATAGCTTCATAAAGCACCGTGGAATGTGTGTTACTGCTACTTCTCTATCAATGATAACTTGTTCTAATCCTCTTGCCTTCAAAATAGCAATTATTAAGGTGCCTCATCATCAACTTGCCCCTTGTCTAGACAAAATCCATTCCAGAACTGACCCCTGCTGTCTTAAACCTCCTGAGTACCACCCAGAATTGGCCCAAATCTACGGGACGCCCCCACCCACTCCTTACTGAGATATCCCACAGGTCCTCTGCAGCAAGCTAAATAATGCTAACTTTTCCCCAATGAGTAAAGTGTGCATTTTGTGCAGTGTCCTTTTGGCCACTAAGAGTCTGCTTTGTTTCTTATAACACATTTAATTTGGCAGACTCTTGTTGTCAGCCATCCAGACCTTCTATCTCATTAAGCTTTCACAATCCCTCAATAAAGCTATTTGGAGAATTTCCATAGTAAGCCAAAGACACTTCTGGTTCTAAACGGTGCCTGGCTAACCTCCTCCATGCAGCCTTTTCCAACTCCTCCCTGAGAGCCCATAAGGTCACAGAAAAACCAGCTACAAACTGAGATTGGCAACTCAATTCCAGAATCTTGGAAAAAGTGACACTAATTATAAAGCATATGGATCAGGGCTGAGAATAACCCACCACGCTTTAACTCATGGCACACCCAGGATTGGCTCACAACTTAGACAACATCTGCAAAAGCAGAGATGAAGATAGGTTGTAGCTCCATGAAAAATGTTACCTGGCTCACCAACGCAAGTTCAGACCAACCAAAACGTAGAGAAGGCATTCTTTTCTCTGCCATGTGTGCTTCTCTGGGAGTTACCCAGAGTTTTGTTTCTCATCTCCACCTGTCCCCCACCCACCATTTTTCTACATCCAGGCAGAGATGGAAAAATCCCAGACACCATGGGAAAGGCATGGGGGAGGAGGTAAGACGATAGTAAGGGAGGTAAGAGAGACGGAATGATGCACCCAGCACAGGGTGAGTAAGAGTGAGGAAGGGTCTAGCAGCAGTGCATTGTGCCAAGTTGTAGTTTGCACGTATCACATTAGCACTAGGCAAGAAAATCCACTGGGACACAAGCAGAAAATATTAGAACTTTCATTTCAACTTAGTTTCTGTTTAAGAATTTTAAAAGAAATTAAGCTGGCTAATAGTATGTCAATATTGGTCCATTAATTATAACAAATGTTCCATGCTGATGTACGATGTTAATAATAGAGGAAACTAAGTGTGGAGTCTATGAGAATTCTCTATTATCTTCTCAATTTTTCTGTAAATCTAAATCTATTAAAATACTTGAAAATAAAGAAATTAAGATTTATTAACATTGTTGTCACCTCTTGTAGATGAGGGAAATGTGGGAGTTCTACAACATGGAGGGTTGACGGAGGTACCTTCACCAGGTCCTTCATTTCCAGCATTTGGCAACATATAGCGGTTTACACATGCTTTATTGAGTGGATATGTGGATTATGACGTCTGGTTTTATGTAAGCCAATCTTCCCCAAATGATAAATAGCTTTAAAATATTCCTGCAAAGAAAATGTGGATTATACATAACAGTAGCAATGTTAGCATAAGGGAATAAGAAAATGGCAGAACCAACTCTCCTCTTATTCCTGGTTGGGCTTTTCTTTTTCAGTCACATTAGTAACACAGTGACTCTCAAGAAGACCATTTGAAATATTATTAGTGATAAACCTTGTCCATTATTACCTACATCATTTTTAATGATAAATTTTGTCCTATTTGTTTGTATGCCTTTAGTATTAGCTAATTAATATGAAGCTCCCATCATTACCAAGACATTTAAAAACTTTTTGTTAACCTCAGATATGAAGACAAACATCTACAGTTTTCTCAGTGCTGTTTAAAGTCATGAAATATTCCATTTGGGACATCACAGAACTTTACTAAGCATGCTTCCAAATATTTAGCATCTTTTTTTGAGGATTTTGAGGTTAATAGATAAAGACAAAAAGTCACATGCCATTGTTTTTCCTGCAATAGTAAAAAGAGGTAAAATACTAATTGAAAAATAAATGACAAACTAAAGTGCATTTATTTGACAGAAAACACTGGTGTAAAACACATGAGGGAATATTGCCAAAGATTTGAAGAAGGAAATATTAAAATAAATTACACATTTTAGGAAGTTTGCTATGTTACATTGTCATAAATTATGAAATTTTCTAGATTCTGTTTTAATAATTAAATACATGAAGAAATATTTCTTGTGAGTTACTGAAGAAGGATATTCTGAAGACAATGTATTTTCATGATTAAATAACTTTTTAATAAATATAACATTTTATGGAGAAATTATGCAAGTGTTCCCATTGATGGAGTGACTACTGGGACTGCGGTAAACAATTGTGGGGGAAGTTTACAAAGATGGCATCTCTCTCGTAAGTTCATTCACTTTGTCATTGGTAGGCAAGCTCTTGCGGCAAAGAAGTTGATGCTAGATGTGCACAGAGGTCTGCAGTAGTTCTTCAATGTCGTTTCTTTAACATATACACATATAAAATATAAAATAGAATGCTTTTAATGAGATGGGGTGTGATGGTGAGAATCTTTCACACCCACAGTTGTTGCTGATCATTACTGGTAAAGTACACAAAAGTTATTGCACGTAAAAAGGATCCACTCATTTTTCTGTCCCAAAACATGTGCACTGATCTTTTCTGTGTTCCTACCTAGTAGTTCTTTTTTTTGTGTGTGTGTGAGGAAGATCAGCCCTGAGCTAACATCCATGCCAATCCTCCACTTTTTTTGCTAAGGAAGACTGGCCCTGAGCTAACATCTGCACCCATCTTCCTCTACTTTATGTGGGATGCCGCCACAGCATGGCATGACAAGCGGGGTGTCCATGTGGCCCGGGATCTGAACCCGGGCCGCCAGCAGCAGAGCGTGCACACTTAACCGCCACGCCACGGGGCCAGCCCCGACCTAGCACTTCTTTTTGAAGGAATGAATAATCTGCCCCTCTCAAAGGCAAAGTTGATATTTGGAAAATATGGAGATATAACTAGTTTCTCTTTAAAAGAAACTAGTGATATGGAGAGTGCATTTTGAAAGCAGATATCCGATGGTTATCTCTAGGTGGGAGGATTTGTTTTCTTCTCTTTACTGCATTTTTCAGGATTTTTTTTTTCACAATATGTTGCCTTATAGTACCAAAAAATCGATTTTTTTAAATGCGCTTGGCACATAGTTGGCACTCTATAGGTTGGAGATCTTTCAAATATAAAAAGAAAAAGGCAAAAGGCAAACCAAAGCTCTCTTTTTGTTGTTGTTGTTGTTGTTGTTTTTATGTGAGGAAGATCAGCCCTGAGCTAACATCCACCCCAATCCTCCTCTCTTTGCTGAGGAGGACTGGCCCTGAGTTAACATCTATTGCCAATCTTCCTCTTTTTTTCCCCTTTTTCTCCCCAAAGACTCAGTAGATAGTTGTATGTCATAGTTGTACATCCTTCTAGTTGCTGTATGTGGGACGCTGCCTCAGCACAGCCCGACAAGAGGTGTGTAGGTGCGCGCCCGGGATCTGAACCCTGGCCACCAGTAGCGGATCGCGCGCACTTAACCGCTAAGCCATGGGGCCGGCCCCCCAAAGCTCTCTTTTGACAGCTGGAATAAAATAAAACTGCGACAAGAAATGTCCAGGAGAGAACACAGCATTTTTCCTTGAGTTGGTTATAAGGGGACTGGAATCTTTAAGTGGTTGTTTTTCCCTTGATAATCCTGGACTCCGTATTTGTGAGAGAACAAATTTAAAATAATTCCTCAGCCGTGGGCTCCGAGGCCTCACTCTCGCTTTGCTGTTTCTGAAAGCTTCAATTGATGAGCAACTTTCAAGGAGCTAGAACCATATGGAGTAAATTTCCTTACAAAAACATGTTGATTTCAAGGTCAGCTACGGAGTTTCCAGCCAGATGGAGGGTGGATGTTGCTGGCCCTAAATGTTGGACTGTTTGGAAGTGTTTGGCTGACACAACGTACTGCCAGCTTCTTCCATCTGGAGGAAGCACAATGGGAAGAGATCAGCCTGCATCAGCCACCACGCGTTTGTGCGTTTAGGGTCGTGAGGAGGACTTAACAAGACATTCTCAGTTCGAGAGGGGACATTTCCCACTAGTCTTTCCCCCTAGTTTAAGTCAACTCGGTTAAGATGCAGAAAATATTGAATTTCTTGAGGTGTCAGATTTCTTTCTCACTTTTCCACCTGAAAGAGTTGAGGACCAGTTTCTTCAAAAGGAAAGAACGTTGGTGCTGTGAGTCTGAATTCCATCTCCATCGCTTGTCACCCCTTCTAAGCCTCAACATTCTCGTGTATAAAATACATACTAAACCTGCTTCCTAAACTGAGGTGAACAGAAATGAGAAGACATATAAAGCTCAGAGCGCAGTCTCTGGCCCATAGTAAGTACTAAATACAGGTTAACTATTATTGTGATCGTTTTATTTGTTATTTTCATTATCTCTGGGCTTTATCCTTAGATGCCTTCCTCTTGGAACCAGCCTTTCTCTCCTGGGAAGACATGTGTGATCTGAATCCCACGTCTGCACTCGGGAGTGGAACAGTTCACCGTTAATTCCAGCAGTGATTAAAGTTGTTTGTGATGGTTACTTTTATGTGTCAACTTGACTGGGCCATGGAGTGCCCTGAGGTTTGGTTAAACATCATTTACGGGTGTGTCTGTGAGGATGTTTTTGGAAGAGACTAGCGTTAGAAATGGTAGATTGAGTAAAGCAGATGGCCCTCCCCAAGGTGTGTGGGCATTATCCAATCTGCTGAGGGCCTGAATCGAACAAAAAGGTGGAGGAAGGGAGGATTCACTCTCTCTGCCCCACTGAGCTGGAAAGTCAGTCTCCTCCTGCACTTGTACTGGAGCTTACACCACGGCTCTCTTGGTTCTCAGGCCTTCAGACTTGGACTGGAACTATGCCACCAGCTCACTTACGTCTCCAGCTTGCAGACAGCAGATCTATAACAATCTATAACAAATATAAATTCTTTACATATCTATATCTATCTCTACATCTGTATCTATGTATCTCCTATTGTTTCTGTTTCTCTAGAGAACCCTGACCCATATACCTATGTTAAAGCTCAAAGGCACCACCTCAATGATTAGATCAATATAGGTTGGAGCAGGTATGAAAGGTCACGACCCTCATGCAATCCATGCCATCCAGATGCACCACCTTTTTCAGTATTTATTTGGCAGTAAGTAACAGACAGCAACAACGCCTACATGCGAGAGACATCTCTGAGAATCCACAGCCACACAAGGGGTATCCTAGGAGGGCAGAGGGATGAGAAGTCCTGCTGAATGTGAGCAGGCAGCTGCATGGGGGTGGGCTGTTGTCTGAGCCCGGGGCACAGAGGAGAGGAATGCGGAGCACTGCTGTCATTGATTCCCCTTTCCTGTGCTTTTCAACACAAAGCAAACCTTCCTCCCTTACCTCCACTGTCCATGATCCCAAGATCCCCGCTTCTCCCTGGATCAGAGAAGAGGTGTGATGGTTTTCCTTTCACTCTTTTCTTCATCTTCAAATGTGTAACTCCTTTTTTGTTTCATTTGTTCTTCTCTTTGGTCCATAATGATAGGACTATAGTGATGCTTGGGATCTTGAAAAATCATTGGATTCATTCCCTGCTTTTAAAAAAGAATAAGTTCCTTTTTTCAAATTAAACAAGATTTTAAATTTAATTAGAATTAACTTTAAAAAACTTGCAATCTTTTTTATTGATGTGGACAATTCCATCAGAAGCGATTTGGAAAATAAAATGCGAAGCCAGCCTCCCAAGCCTGGTCATCCACAGTAACCGGATGACCCTATGGTGGCACCGTGATGTGATTATTTTATTCCAAAATGCATAGATATGATCATACTCTGGGCTCGCTCCCACTTTTCACTCATGTACCATGAAGATCTATATCCCTCAGCTCTGACTGCAGAGAAAACCACTAACCCCGCATCAGACAAGGCTCTCATTGAGGTATCATCCATTCGAGACTCTTTGGGGTTCTTTCTTTCAATTCCAGTGGGGTTGCCAAGATGGGTGCTTTGGAAAGGGCCTGCCAGTGGTGAGTCAAGGCATAGCTTCCAACTTAGAAGACCCGGCTTGAATCTCAGCCCTGCCCCTTTCTAGTTATTGGCCTTTGGCAAGTCACTGGCATCGAGCCTCACTTTCATCCTACGCAGAATAAGGATAGGACCCCAAAAGAGCACAATACCCACTCCATGGAGTTTTTGTGAGAACTGAACGACATATTGGAGATGATGTGTTTCCAACCCAGAAATTGCTAGTAATTCAGAGGGAGGCTTATGGCCTGGACTTGGACAGTTTTCTGAAGCATGTTTATGCCCTCCGCACAACTACCACAAAAGAGAAAGGGGCTATGGGAGGCTGAGAGGTGGCAGGGCAACAGCTGTGGCCTGGGCTTGCTGCCTGAAGGAGGCCAGGGTTTCGGACTGCAGAAGGGATGACATGGCTGAGTGTATCTGTGGAAAGGGGAGCGAGACCCACAGGAACTCCAGTGGAGAGTGCCCAGGCTATGATGGGCAAAGTGTGGGGGATATCCTGGCTGCCTCCTAACCCTTTGCTCCATGTATGGCAACTTCCCTCGCCCTCAAGACTCCAGCTCTCATTCCCAAGCTTATGCCTCACTCAGTTGTCTCTGTCCAATTAGGAATGACCTCTTTGGGGTTAAATTATTTTGCGTTCTGTTAGTTTAGCTTCTTAAAATATTTTAGTTAACACAGCATTTCTCTGAGGCATTATTTTTTAAAAGATGTCAGAAGATTATTTTTATTTTTTAAATAATTTTTTTTAGTACAAAATGCATGCTCATTGTAGAATATTTGGAAAACAGAAATAGTGAAAGAAGAAAACTAAAACCACCCAGAGCTCCAGGATCCAGAGAAAAGTCTGGCTTCCTCAGCTGTTATTGCGCGTTTCAAAAGACCATTTAAGCATACAAAAGCATGAAGGTCTTCTTACAGTGCCTTTTCCTCTCTCAGCACTGTTCTCTCTCTCCAATCTGCTCTCCCCAACTTTATCCTGATGGTGCTGCCTCTTGTCCTCCTGTCTCTGTCACAGCATCATTGTCAAGTGTTTTTGGGTTTTTTGGTAATCTATGGAGGTTTATATTATAAAGTAAAGGTTCAATGTACAAGGTTGAAGTCAGAAGTTTAAGAAATTGAAAGTAGCTAACAATGTTTAGTTGCAAAGAATAGGAACCCATTTCCAGAAGCCCAAGTAAAACGAGACCCTCTGACAGGGCAGCATCCAGAAGCCAGCTGCTGGAAGGACAGAGGGCCCTGGCAGGGACTCTTCTCCCGAATCTCATTCAGACACCTCATGGCTTCGCATGTGTGCTCTTCCGTGTGCACCTACTCCGCATTCTACTCTCTTATAGACTTGCTCCTTATCTTCTTCTCATGGCCGTCCCTAGCAGGTGGAAGGCTTGGTGATACTCCAGCCCAGCTCCCTCTTCCTCTCTGTCCCTCTCTCCTATTTATTTGGAGACAATAAATGGGCTCAGGTATTTATGACTGGAATGGGGAGGGGCTGCCATTACCTCCAGGAGCGTGGATGAGATGGGTTCTCTGACAAGCGAGTAAGAGCCAGAGACACACCCTAAATGGTATCCACATCAGTGTGGGAGAGAGGCTAGAGGGAGCAGATAGAACAAGCTTCCAAGAGAACCAGATTCCTCCAAGACCCATATCTAGCATCACCACATTGGTGCAGTGTCTCTGCTCTCTCCGGGCCACTAATATCTGTTCCCACCTTGAACTCCTTTATTGCTCTAGTATTTATCATGTGGTATTTTAATTCTCTATTTACATACTGTACTGTACTTTCCTTTGTAGACAGTGAACCCCCACAAGGCAGAAAATAGTCTATTTATCTTTGCATTGCCACTCATATTCCGGGGTCTAGCACATGATAGGTTTCTGAATAAATGTTCGTGGAATTAACGCTAAAAGAGTAGGACATGAAGAAGAAAATAAGAGAAAGAGTACAAACCGTAAGGAATTTCTAAATAGGTGGGCACCTTTCTCAAATAAATAGGAACTATCGTCTTTAGATGAATATGGTTGATGTTGTTTGAAGAACTAAATAATTTGTCTCTGATTAAAAGAGAAACCAGTTTTTTTGTCACCTAGCTTTGCTTTGACTCTGAAAGTTTTAAGCATGATGCACCCTAAAAGAATGTGAGAGTTTTGAGCCCTACAAGCTGTTTTCCAAAAGGCATGACCCTGAACTTGAAGGGGATTGTGATGGCTCCAAGGCTGCCTGGGAATGTTGGTGGGGTTGAGCGTCTGCTTAAAATGGGCTGTCTTTTTTCGTTTGTGGTTAGGTGCCGTGGATATCTGGCAGGCTGCAGAGCAAAGAAAACTAAAAATGTCCCCAGTGAGTGAGAGAGAAAGCTTGAGAACTTAGTGGAATTTCCATCCCTGCAGGTTCTATAGATACCAGCTTTCAGATTTTGATGTTATTTTCCCAAATGATCACAGTAGCTTGGCAGAGAGTCATGCATCCAAGAATGATAATGAGAGAAATGGGTCATGTAAAATGCCAGTGGAAATTAGAGGAGAGACCGTACTAACTTTTATGGACAGTGTAGTGTTAGGGAGAGAGCTCCAGAAATAAAGGTACCTACACCCCACTTGGACTCTACCAGTCATTAGCTATGGCATTTTGTGTTGGTCACCTAAGCAAACAACACTCCACTATAATATTAAGGGTAAAATGAGGGGAAGGACTTGTCTAAAAGATTTGTATTATCCTTGCCTGCCTGGTTTTAGAATCTCATACTCTAAAAGTGTAGAACTGACCATAGAAAAAGTTGTTAGTAGTTTCCATTTGTTTTTGAAACCCATCCATCAGTCTCAGTGCTATATTCATCTTCCTAATTCTCTTAGGTTTTTCTTCACCCATCCTGACAATATGCTTTGTCACCTGGTGTTCTAATCTGGTAGACTAACGTTCTCATTATGCAAGTCCACCTAGACTTAATGTTTCTCTCCAAATTTATCTCCTGTGCCACATTTTACCCATATGAAGTCCTCTGCTCCCTCGGTTTACCTTATCCTAACTATGTATTAAGAGGTGTTAAATATCACTGAACTAGTTCTCTGTAAGGCATGCAGGACCAGTAGACAGTTGATCCATGCTCTCAAGAAGAGTATAATGTTTGAAATGAGAGCATGTGGGAACCTGAATGAATCTCTAGAAGGTAGAAAAATCAGCGAAGATCGAGTGAAAATGTCAGGCAGTACACTTGCGAGTTTTTGGAATAAAGATCTTTTCTGCGCCCCTGAAAATTATGCCATGAAGACTATTGCCATTGTCTCTACATACGTTTGGTTCAAACATAAAGACTGAAAATTAACTTCAAAGTAAAACTGAAAATCTCCTTTGGTTTCAATAATTACCTTTGAAATGACGTGGGTCTCACTACTCCGGGACCACCATTTCCTTCTTTGATAACCGAAGGTCAACAAACCAACCACCACACATTCAAAGATTCATTCCCCTAGACAGACCATCGCTTTTCTTGGACTGTGTTGTGATGGTCTGTTCTTTAAATAAGCCTAAAGCTGCCAAACAGTAATTTTCTTGTTAATTAGCCAATTCATTTGCAGTTTTAAATACACTATTTATTTTCCACTCTGTCCCACTTCCCTACATCATATTAGTTTATTGAAGGGATGTGTTTTCAACTCAGTTCTACCCTTTCAATATTTTGCGCATTAGCACATTCTCTCAACAAGCTTCGTAGGTGTCACAGATGATGTTTTTCTGCGTGAAGAGATAATTGCCTTTCAATAATCCCCACACCTTCTTTCTGTTTCTTCACATGCAGTCTGAGTAAAAAGCTTTCTGAGAAAGAATTGAGTTGGGCACCAAAGAGTCAGAAAGAGCTTTTAAATGCTTAAATCTTGTAGACCTCTGTAATATATTTGCTGAACCCCCAGAGACTAGACAGTTTTATTCACTAGCTCTTCAGAATCCTGAAGCACTTGAGAGTTTTTTTATAACCATACCCAGCAAATTAGACAATTATTATTCAGTTCTGCATTTCCTGTCAAGGTGCATAGCAAATGTTTATAGCTGATGGCTTAATTGGATTGATCCACAGTCTTGAAGTGGCATGCCATTCACAGAACATTTTTTAGCTATTTATTTGCTAGAGATGTCATTAAATGCACTCAGACATATTTTGAGGAGACATTTCAGCTGCAAAGGTTGTAGGCTGCTAGTCTCTGAGGTTGGTGCTATCAGAGCTCTAGTGGGAGACAGTGAGGGGCCTAAATGACATTTTCTCATTATTGATTTGATATGAACACCTGTCTCATGTCTACAAGACATAGAAATAGGTTATAATTGGTTTCTGATATGCAGCATAAGTCTTGCAAATTATTGCATGTATTTAGGTTCATTAACTCTTTCCTTCTCTATGAATTCATTTTTATTGTTAGCATTGCCCTGGCATGAAATTTTCATCTTAATCCCTATAGAATTTAACACTTCAAATAACAAAACAGGTTCTTTGTTCTGTTCTCTATTCTTGCAATGTTGCTAGGTGACAACACATGTTCTTATAAATTCTCTGTTTATATGGAGTAACATGGCAGACATACGTAACAACTTCCATAAATCTTAGAACACTTCTTAAATCATATATTTTGGGGTTCAGAAGAGAATCAAGCAAATAATTTTTAGCCTCCTAAAAACAGGCCATCAATGACACATCTGACACATGCTGTGCCATGCCCTGCACCAAGCACTTTATATGTATTATTTCATTTAATTCCACAGCCTTATGAGAAAGTGATACTACTACCCTCCATAGAGATCAGGACATTAAAGCACAGAGAGGTTAAATGGCTTGCCGAAGAAACTGGCAGTGGAGCCCAGGTCTGAGTTAGATTAATCAGAGTTCAGATTAACAACCTGGGCTCTTAATCGTGACACTATGTGGTCTGTATGCAATGTGGAGTGCCTAATGAGCAAGGCTAAGGAGTCAGAAGAAAAGCCACCAGCTGCGATGAAAGGATATAGGATGTCTTTGAAAAGAGAACAAAGTAAATAAACTGTGGTACATCCAGATGATGGAATATTATTCAGCACTTAAAAGAAATGAGCCATGAAAAGAAGTGGAGGAAACTGAAATGTAGATTACTTAGTGAAAAAGCCAATCTGAAAGGGCTACACACTCTGTGATTCCAACTATATGACAACCTGGAAAATGTAAAACCATGGAGACAGTAAAAAGATCAGTGGTTGCCAGGGGTTCTGGGGAGGGAGGGATGAATCCATGGAGCAGAGAGGATTTTAGGGCAGTGAAACCATTCTGTATGATACTATAATAGTGGGTACATGTCATCATACATTTGTCCAAACCAGTAGAATGACAACACAAAGAGTGAACCCTAATGTAAATTGCGGACTTTGAGTGATAGTGACCTGTCAATGTAGGTTCATTGATTGTAACAAATGTACCGCTCTGGTGTGGATATTGATAGTAAGGGAGGCTGAGAACGTGTGGGGGGAGCGGGGAGGGAAAATCTCTGTACTTGCTGATTAATTTTGCTGTGAACTTAAAACTGATCTAAAAATTAAAGGAGTTTAGTACAGTGCCTGGTACTCAACAAAGACTATATAAAAGTTTGTTAAGTAAAATAAATTTCTGTATGTAACAGAAAAAAAAGGGCAACAGGGTGAGAAGAAAAGATGTAAGGATGAGATGAACAAGAAGAGGTGTAAATCTAGGAACAACCGAGAGGAAGCGGAACCTAAGAGCAGCGGTATGAGCTGATCTGTCAAGTGCAGCGGGCTGACTGACCCTGATCCCTCCTGTATCTTCTGGGCCTTCAGCCTCTTTGATTATGGAGAACCCGGCTGCCACCATAGCTTCAAACTCAGACTTTTCCACGTCATCTACCAGTTCTGCCAGTGGCCTCAGCATTCCCCAGAGTGGGGATGAGGGTCTGCCGTGGCCTCCATCATCCCGTCTCCTCCAGAATGAGCCCACCCTGACCAGACTCACAAGGACACTGGCTCTTTCTGTCAGTGCCAGGCACACACACCACAAGGCCTGGGGTCTGCTTTCTCCAGTGGCTGCATAGGGCTAGGAGGCATAATCTGGAAGTGCAGGGGAAAGTCCCTATATTAGTTTCCTAGCGCTGTCATAACAAAGTACCACAAACTGGGTGGCTTAAAACAACAGAAACCTTATTTCTTCACAGTCTGAGGGTTGGAAGTCCAAAAATAGCAGGGCCATGCTTCCTCTGAAGGTTTTAGGGAAGACTCCTTCCTTGCCTCTTCCTAGATTCTCACGGTTGTCTTCAATCCTTGGTGTTCCTTGGTTTGTAGATGCATTACCCAGTCTTTGCCCTTGTAGGCACATGGTGTTCTCACTGCATGTCAGTGTTTGTTTCCTCTTCTTAATAAGACACCAGTTAAGATTGGATTAGGGCCCGCCCAAATTGAGTACAATCTCATTTTAATTTCATTATATCTGCAAAAATACTATTTCCAAACACAGTCACATTCACAGGTACCAAGGGTTAGGACTTCAACATATCTTTTGGGGAGGAGGGTGGGACACAGTTCAACCCACAAGAGTCCCATAGGGTGAACCTTGACAAAGTTTCTTCTTATACCTCTTCCTGATTCTACAGTAGTCTGAGGAATAAAGAGGAGGTAAATATAAGCCAATTTCAATTATTTTGGGGGGGATCTATCTCCAAATAATCCTACCTCTTTGTTGTAAGAAAATTTTAATCAATTGTTTGTTCTTTAGCAGGAAGTGTAATCATTATATTGAAAATGAGCTATTACTTTTGTTTCAAAGGAAGCTTTTTTGGTTTAATCTTTGTTAATATGTTTCATCATTATAGATGGAAATTCTGCTATAAAGTTACCTGTATTTGTGCCAATATGGCTGTATTAATATTTCACTGTTTTAGAAAGTCATTGAGCTAGAGTGAGAATTATTCTTGCAATAAAAGCTTTCCTTTGCTTATTGCCATTACCTTCCCTCTCTTGAGGATTACTATGATATAGAAGAATGCTTTCTCAATGAGTGTACCTTTGTTCAATTCGTAATTTTAACAAAGTGTCCAGTCTCTTCATAGAGTAGAGTTTTGTTCAGCAAGCGTTTTCATCAAAAATTGCGTAGTAGCAATCATGGGAAGAAGGCTCCTTACCTTGTCGTTTCATAAACACAAATGAGTAATGATGCAAAAGGAGTTAAGTTTGCTTATTGAGATTTGCATGGGCTTGTACATGTCCAGAATTACAGAGTGCAAATTGTTTTGTTTTTTTACATAAATTGACAAAATGAGTCTTTGGTCTTCATTTCAAGATACAAATTGTTTTAAATTTTTTAAATGTCAAGATAATAGTATCACCATAACAAAAATATTTGTATTTATCGGTACTTAAAAATAGCATGAGAAACCAGATCACACGAATGACAGAAATTATTATTTCAATCACTAGCTGTAGGATCTGTGACAGGAGTTGACAGTGTTTTTTTACCCCCTACCACGTTTTTATTGGTGGTAGATTGTGCCATGCAGAAATTTTTATTTTTGTGAAGTCTGATTCTTCAGTCTTTTCATTTATGACTTCTGGGTTTGAGTTCATGCTTAGAAAGACTTTTCCCACTCTTAATTCATACAAATATTCCCATGTTTTCTTCTAGTACTTTAATGGTTTTAGCTTTTATGTTTCAATTTTTGATCCACTTAAAATTATGTAAGGAATGAGATAAGAATCCAACTTTATTTTTTGTCTCGGATGACCATTTGTTTAAAAAATTTCTTCAGCAATGTATCTTTTCTCCACTGATAGGCAGTGACTACTTTATCATATACTTATTACCTATATATATATTTGTGTCTATTTTTGAATGTTTCTTTAAAATCCATGATTCTGTAGCCAGTAGGCCAAATCCAGACAGCTACCTGCTTTTGTAAGCAAAGTTTTATTGGAATAGAGCTAAGTCTATGATTATATAGTATATTATGTTATATTATATTATTATTATATACAGATAAAATAATTTAATAATAATTACATATTTTTTTTGCTTCCAGCCAATGCACTGAATTTCTTATTTTTTTAAACTATTTTTCAGGTTACTATCTTGGATTTTTCTTTTTAAAAAGATTTTTCAGATACGTAATTAAAAAGTGGACAGTCTCTTTCTTTTTTTATGTTCAAGAACAATTTAACTGCCTTCAAGTTATCTGTTCTTTAAATGTTTGGAAGAAATACTTTGAGAAATTGCCTAGAACTAGTGTTTTTGGGAGGCAGTAGCTTTTTGAAAACTTTCTATTTTTCTATTTAATCACTATGCTCAGATATAGAATTTCATTAATTTACATTTTTTCCCCTGGAAAGTCATCAGTTTTACTCAGGTTCTCCAATGTATTTGTCTGGAGGTGACAGAAGTTGTCTGATGATTCTTTTAATTTCTTCAGTATTTGTGGTTGCTACACTCTCTTATTTTGTGTATTTTTTTCCTACATTGTTTATTAGGAGTGATGACGATTTACATATTATTCTTCTTTATTTCTTAGAGAACCATCTCTTGGGTTTATTTGTTGGAGTCTAGAATTTTCCTATTTTTCTAAGTGCATTAATTTCTGCTTAAATTTTTTTTCAATATGTTTCCTTAGGTTTATTTTATTGTTATTTTTATAAATCTTAAGTTAGATGACTAATTTAGTTTTAGTCAGTCTAATTTTCATCCAAATGATTGGGTGATTTAGACTGAAATATTTCCATTAATCAATGTGTAGTGCTGTCCCCACCATGAAAAAAATAGGTGTCAAGTTGATGGCAGTCTTACAATCAGTGGTGTCTTACCATCAAGAAAATGTAATAATTAACCAAAAAGATGAAAACGATACAAGCAACAGCCATTATAAGATTTTTCTATTTCATGAGGGGCCAACCCAACCTGAAAAGAATAAAGGCATAATGAGTGTTTGGTCTGGTTAAAGGTATTGAGTAAGGAAGTGAGCACCCAGAAAAAAGGAAGCCTTCCTCAGGAAGAACCTACCAAAGAATTTTCTTGTTAGAGTCAAGAATGTTTAGCTTAACATCAGAGAGCAAAAGAGGATGTAAGAGAGTCAGAAGTAGCAAAGTCAGTGGCATCAAAGGTAGAGATTAAAATTAGGGTCACAGAGTCAAGAATTCAGAAACTGAGATACAATACCAGGCAAAGGAAAACAAAAGGTAAGGAGAGAGGAGAGTCTGGAACAATTTTCTCAAATGCTAGTTAGCATTTGAAACTGTATTCCACGGATGTCCTTAACTATGAGAAAGGGCTGGCCCAGCCCTAAGTGGCTTACCTGTGTTAGGGAGTAGCCGCATAGGGCCAACCCTCTGTCCCATCCTGCTTTGCCCTTGCTGACCCCCGTAACATATTTCTGAAGCTTCCCCTCTGCTCTGTATAGGAATTATTCTAGACCTGTTTTCCTGCCCTGCACTCTGAACCTTCTCTCTTTTGGTAGTCAGTTTCACAATCTTCCTTTTGCTTGGATAGAGACTAGCCCTACAAATTGACCACCTAGTTCATACTGCCGTCCTTTTTCCTCCCCACAAGGGTCTGCATGTGTAGTTAGTTTAATATTTTTTAAACCAAGATTTATTTAGTTAAACACATTAGTCTTCTATGCAGAGTGAATTCAACACTTGCTATACAGAAGTAAATGCTGAGTTCCAAGTATCTCCAATTGTGAGACTTCTTAGGTAAAACTCTTACTCAAGTTCATGTTATGGGTGTTTTTTAATGGCAACAAATGAAATACTAGCCTTACATTACCTAGAAATTCAAGAAAAGGAAACAATTTACTCATGAAATTTACTACAAAATAAACTACATTTATAAAACACTATCCTAAGAATTATAATTCTATTGAGTTTTTCTCTGAGCAACAGTATGATCTTGTAACCACAGCAGTGAAACTAAATGAAAGAAAATTCAAAATTACTTTAGAAGAGAAACCAAAAATTTGCAGTGTTTCTGGATCAACAGAAGAGATTTGTTAAGTAACAATGACAAATCTACACTATCTAGAAATCAAATAAGAAGCATACAATTTACTAGTACAATTACTAGTAAGATTCACATTTATATAATGTACATTTATAAAACACTGTCCTAAGAATTATAATCCTTTCAGGCTATGGTTAGAGCATTTAAAAAATAGCAATAAAACCAAAAAGAGAAAAAAAATTATTGTACCAAGTCCCAGAAGAAAGACAAAAAATTCTTTGGCGATTCTGGATTATTCCAGTGGCTTTGTTAACAATAACAAAAACACTATAATTACACTACTTACAAATAGAATAAAATGAAAGCCATCAACTTATAAGATTCACATTTAAATCATTTACACTTATGAAACATTATTCTAAGAATTATAATTCTACGAAGCTTCTAGAGAGCCAAAAAACTGCCTTCATTTTGGTTTGACACTTCCTTAAATTGTGGATTCTGGACTGCTAGTCAGCTCTACATACTGTTGTCATCTGCAGATTAGGACAGGTTGTTGGAAGCACGTCAGGATGACGGAATATAGCAACCCTAGCCTGGCCTTTGTCTCTAGAATCTGTGCTCCTCCTAAGGATAGCATTGACTACAAACGATCAGCAGTGGTGGAGACAGTAGAAATTGCTTTTCTAATTTCAAAGGGAAATTTTTTTTTAAAAAATTATTTCTATAACAATGAGTTACTTTGATCCTAAAGTATTGGGACACATCTGAGATGCAATATATTAGAAAAAAATTAGCACTTTTAGAAGGCAAGGCTGTTTTTCTAGCTGTCGTTGGCAGATAGAAAGGATAGAATTAGCAGTCTCCAATCCTCGTGGTTCATTACATGAAGACTGTCATACTTTTAGTTCAGGCGGGCCAGGCAAAAGAGGTGCATGCTCCTTGGACTACCCTTAAGGCACTACAACAAAAAACAGGTAAAGAGATTGTTGTGATTATTTGCTGGTTCAGTCCACAGCTGGCAAGAGTAAGGGAGTTCAGTGCCGTCATTTTGAAGCATTCATTGTAAAACAAACAGCCGTCCAAATACGGCCACTCCAAACTGAGCAGCACTCCTTTCACTTTTTTCTCCAAGATAGTTTTCTGATAACTAGTCAACAATATTCTTTTCCTTCCCTGAACTCTACTCATACATTAGCTGGACCACTCTCTGGACCTTTATCTCTTACTATCTTGTGACATAATTTCTTGTTAACTTCACTCTCAGGTGTTATTTAGTTTTCCATATAGGCTTCTTTACCCAAATAAAGTCAAACAGTACCTTAGAGCAGGCACTAATTCTTTCCTTCCATAATAAGGAGCAAGTTATATTGTCTAAAAAGAAACTCAATAAATTATAATTTATTTAATTTCTTACTAATGTGTGTCATTTTTATTTTTCTAGGCTATCAGGACCCAAATATCTTTTCACTGAGCCAGTGTGGTTAGAGAAGAAGCCAGGGCCCTGACCATGCAGACAATGAAAAGGACTGTGCATTTTATTCTAAATGTTATGGGAAGCCATAAACAGGAGGGTTCTGCTCACAGGTTTGACGTGATCCATCTTATTTTGGCCATGTTGGGAATAGACAATAGTGGGTAAGAATAGAAGCAGGGTGATAACCTAGAAGGCTCTGTAGTCTAGGCTCATGATAATGGGGACTTGGATTATGGTGTTAGCAGTGGGAGTATAAAAATTCCAGATTCAATATCTATTGTGAAGATGTTAGCTCAGAGCTGGTCTTCCTCAGCAAAAAGAGGAGGATTAGCATGGATGTTAGCTCAGGGCTGATCTTCTTCACAAAAAAAAAAATCTATTGTGAAGATAAAGCCAATGGGATTTGCTGATAAGCTGGCTGTGTAGACTGAAAGAAATGGAAAAGTCAAGGGTAAATGTTGAGAAACGGTGTCATGAGAGAAACACTTGGGGTGTTGAGCCAAAAGAATTTAGAAGTTAATTTTCCATGTGAATATTTATGTGTGTTCTTGTGTTCATTTTCTTCAAAATGGACAAAGAAGCCCAGGTTTATTGAAGTATTTTCCATCACCAGCATAGATGTAAATAAAACATTTTTGATGCAGGCTTCAAATCTCATTTCCTAACTCTTTATTAAACTGAGTTAAGTAACCTCAGCTCTATGGTCAAAATGTAGTCTTAGTAATAAATTATCACTTCTATTTTCTAGTAACATGGTGCATTAGAAAGCCCAAATATTTTCCCAATATAAACCACCTAGAAATTGTACAGGCTATAACAAAAACTGTTTTCATGGCAAATCTGTGAGCAGAATGAGAATTCCCAGCAGCCAAAAGGAAGAACTAAACCTAGAATATTGAGTTTGAGCTACAAGTACAGAGGCTATAGGGATGTTTGATAACTTGGTAAGTAAGAAAATAGAGTTTTAATACAGAGGAAGTAACAAGAAACACATGCTTGGGTCTTCATGAGAAAGTTTTAGCCTTCATCAGATGTGTTGAACAGGAAAAAAAAAAAAACAAACGGATAGACTACCATAAGGAAATGACAAGGGAGATTTTCCATATCTGTCTGGGGTCTGGATGGGGAAAGAGCTATCCCCTAAGACACTGAACTAGAGGCTTGTCCTCTCACATGTTTGAGGGGGAGTCAATGTGAAATTCCCGCTTAGTTCAGGAAGCTCCAAGCTAGTAATACCAAGGTCCATCATTTTTAATACTTCTGGGGCTTCTAAGTGGCAGACACAAAATTCAACATAGAGGAACACAATATCTTTACAATTCAAACAAGTTTGTAACAATGAAGAACTAACTAAAGATGAGCTCATAATCCAAAATTATAAAACACTAATAAATAACCCACCGTGAACAAAAGCAGACATAACAATGCCTTTTGAAGACTGACTCCCAAACAACTTAAAATAATAGAATTATCAAAAAATGACTACAAACAAATTCTTTTTTTTTTTTAGGAAGATTGACCCTGACCTAACATCTGTTGCCAATCTTCCTCCTTTTTTTTTTCCTTTTTTTCTCCCCAAAGGCCCAGTAGATAGCTGTATGTCATAGTTGTACATCCTTCTAGTTGCTGTATGTGGGATGCTGCCTCAGCATGGCTTGATGTGCAGCGCGTAGGTCCGTGCCCAGGATCCAAACTGGCGAACCCCATGTCGCCAAAGGAGAGGTCACGAACTTAACCACCACGCCATCAGGCCGGCCTGACAAAACAAATATATCTAAAATTAATAAATACAGAAAATAAGAAACCAAAAACATGAGTAAATACCAAGATGTTATGTAATAATGACCAGAAGATTTGAAAAATAACTAAATGGAACTTCCAAAAATGAAATTGAAAAATATAGTGTATGAAGATAATATTCAATAACTGGGTTAAACATTAGGTTAGATACAGCTAATAAGAGCATTAATAAATGAAAAGAGACATATGAGCACATTATCTAATAACTGCAGAGAAGGATAAAGATAAAGAAAAGAATAAACGGAGGTTAATATAAATGAAGAAGCACCATTATGTTTTGTTGTGTAGATGCAGCATTATTATTTATCCAGATAATTTTGATGGAGACTCAGGTTGTTTTTAATTTTTTTTTTGCTACTACAAATAATTATGCATCATTTCACTTATTTGCAAGTATATGATTTCATTCATTCAGTGCATACTTCTTTTTATAAGTCACACACTATTTTAGGACCTGTGGATAGAGCAATAAGCAAAACATATTCTTTGTCCTCATGGATCTTATATTCTAACTGGTGGGACAGATCAACAACAAATAAACAACTAAATATATAATATGTCAAATGGCAATAAGTTCTACTGAGAAAAACGAAGCAGAGTAAGGGAGAGAGAGAATTCTGGTGGTGGCAGCAGCTATTTTATGTAGGGTTATAAGAAAGCTTCCTGAGGACATGAGTGAATGAGCCATGTAGGTATCTTGGTAAGTACTTTCCAGACAGAAGCAACTGCAAAAGCCCTAGAGAGGAGAGAAGTGAGGAAGGACGAGAACACCAGGAGATGAGGTCAAGGATGGTGAGGAGACAGGTCTCGTGGGGCAGGGTGGGCTTGTGCAAAGGCTTTGGCTTTTGCCTTCAGTGCAGAAAGAAGCTATTGGAAAGTTTGGATCAATGTAGTGATGTTCAAAGACCATTCTAGGGTCTATTCTGTAGGATAAATTCCTAGAAGTGAAATGGCTTGGTAAAAGTACATGAATTTGTAATTTTGAAAGATATTGCAAAGTTGTCCTCGGTATTGTCTAATTTACACCTCCGCTGGAAATTTACAGCAGATTTATCAACAACAAAAATAGAATAAAACAGTGAAATAATAGTTTAAAACTACTAATCAAAAATAACAGTCAAGTTTGAATTCTATTTTCAGGTGAAATGTCTCTAAAGAATATGGATAAAATAAAAGACATTTTTAACAAGCAAGTGCTGAGTAGTTACCATTAACAAACCATCACTAAAAAAAGTCCAAAAGTGCTTTATAAAAGAGATCGAATCTAGAGGGACAGAAGTAAGAAATGCTGAACAAAGAAATAGTAAAGGCCAGGAAATTGAAAGATGCATTGACTGTAGGACAATAATAATAGTGATAATTAGAGTAGTGATAACGATAAATAATTTGCAGCTATAAAGCCAAATATTAATAAAACGTTTTACAACACTACTCTGTAGTACGGTGGGGATATGGTTGTGGTGGAGAATTAAAACCAAAGTACTCTAAAATCATTATGCTCTTCAGGAAGGTAAAGATATTAATTAAAATTAAGGAGACATAGAAAAAACGTTAAATAATCAGTAAAAGAATAGAAATAGATTGTCTAACTTCCAAACCTGGTGGGAAGAAAAGTGGATTAATCAGCTAAAAGGAAGAAAAAGAGAAGAAAGATATGGCTTACAAAAATCATAATTAATAGAGAGCCAAAATAAGACGATAGAAAGAAATCTAAATATAGAGAAAATAACACCAAGTATATCTACCTTTAGAAATATTGCCTTTGACAATACTTTGGTACTTAGCTTTCATTTGCATTGGTGTACCACTGTGATCATGAGATTATTGATGTCTAATAATTCCATCTCAGATAACACGCACAGTGCCACAAGTTAGGAAGTTAACCATTAGTCAAGTACATCTTCCAGGATTTTTCCAATCCTTTATCATCTTTGATTCTTACAAGACCCCACATAACAGAGTGTTAGATTAGAATGCTGTGTCTTAGACAGTTCAGGTTATGTGATTTAAATCTAAATTAGTTGACTCAGTGCTCTCTTCAATATGCACAGCTGCCTTTCTTCTTTGACTCTCCTATCCCTAATATTTTCTATTCTTGTTTTCATAAATGTGCAAAGTTTTTATTCTGGCTCAGGTTTTACACGGAAAAGATCTAGAGAAATTAGGAGGCTAGGAAGAGTGATAATACTGACCAGCTTTGAAAGGAAAGGAGTACGACAAATATGAAATGAAAATTGCAGTTGGAGTGACCTCACAGTGCTCTGCCTTCCTCACTCTTTGCCTCTGATACCAGATGTTGGAGTAGCCACTTCCTTGGAGAGAAGAAGAAAATACATGGACATATGTTACCTACAATATCTGAGTAATAAAATTTTTTTTATAGCTGTCAGTTTTCTACCCATTTCAAACTTCGATCCCTATTCTTTCAAAACTACCAGGACAAGAAATTCTTTTGGTGCAGAATTTCCAAGGATTCTGGCAGGGAGCATATATTGCTCATTGGCTCTGTGTCATTGGAGACAGGTGATGACTAATTGTCTAATTGACAACTAATTGATCCATTCTTGATCATATCCATTTGAAGCACTGAATCTCAAAATATGGTTCATGGCTAGGGTAAGCACGTGTCCTGGTTTGTTCAGGAGAATTCTGGTTTGGATGACATTTTAGGGTCACCCTTTTGGAGAGCTCATGCCTTGCCATGAACATATTGTCTTGATATGATCATGGCTTTTAGTTGCTGCTGTCTGGCTTTTTATTTATAAATCGCTATTAGTTTACTTTCAATATTAGGAGTTGAGTTTACTGTCTCTACTTTGGTTAACCCTACAATACCTAGTGATACAGATTTACAACTGTAATTTTGGCCTAAAATCCCAATAATCAGACTTTAAGACTGGCAAGCATTGAGACCAAGATACCCTGAAGTAGATATGAAACAGGATTCAGATTAAGTCCTTTATTTACTTAATCAACATTTATAGAGCACATATTATATATCAGTCACTTTGCTAGGTATTAAGATAAAGAGGTGCAGGAGACACGGGTCCCACAGTCTAGGAGGGGAAGATAGACATGAGAGAAATCCAGGCAGTGAAGTGCTGTAGACTCTCCCGTTGACTTATGCATGTAGTCCCGAGGGAACGGGCAGAGGCAGGGGAGGAGAAACTCTGGGCAGAGGGAGCAGTGTGAGCAAAGGTGCTGAGGCCAGACACAAGGTGGTTTGGAGACATTACATGATATTGAATGTGCTATTTATTTGCCATTGTTACTACTGGCTTAGCGACCCATATATCTGTTTATATTAACTTATTTTATATATGTGCATGATGTTTGTTTCCTTATAGCAATATCTGTTCTCCTCTTGCATGCTTCTTAAACAATTTAATCGTATTTTTTTCGCTGTTCAGGATTTTCAGAACTAATGAAGAAAATGTGGCATCAAAAAGAAGAAAATTAAAAGCACCTACAATTTTCCCCATACAGAGACAACCATGGTAAGAGTTTTATTCGGCATCCTCCCTGTAGCTTCTATGTGTTTTCTACACATACTATAGTGTGATGTTGCATATATCCAAGCTTCTCTTTACAATAATATATCTTGAACATTTTTTTGGGCTATTAATATTCTTCTACAGCTTCAGTTCTCTTCAATTTTTATTGTATAAGCAATACACGTTTATTGTTGAAAAATGAGAAAATATGGGTAACCATAAATAAAGCAATAAAAATTGCCTTAAAATTTATGACCCAGAAACAATCAACACTTTGGGGTTCATCCTTCAGCATATTTTTAGACACATAAATACTTTTTATTAATTGTTTTTAACATGTTTTATATTAATATATCACAAGCATAAGCATTTTCTAGGAAGCTACTGTTTAATATCATTTTTACCATTCATTGAAGAAACGACCAGTTGAGCACCTTTGATGTTCTAATCACTCTGCGAGGTTTTTGCATTTGTTATCGTGCTTGCTTCTCACAAAATCATGGGCTCTCTTTCACAGATGATGAAACTGAAGTCCAGAGAAGGTCCGTGGTTACGGATCTCACAGCCCGTAAATAACAAGGTGGTATTCAAACCCAGGCCTCTTGTATCCAAAAGCCACGCTCTTTTTCAGAAGGATGACAAAGGCAAAGACAGGAGTTAGGACACAGAGAGGGCTCCAACTCCCCTAGGGCTCGCCCCCTCCCTCCCTACAAGACCACAGAGCAAATGGAGTCCTGCTACTCCCTCCCTGCAAGGCTTCCCAGGAGTCTGGTGTTTTCTTCTAGTTCCTTGACATCTTTGCAAATATGCTCGTTTGGCACCAGTGTACAGTTGGCACTTGCTTTGGAATTCCTGCAACTAACAGCAGAAAAGACATTTGTTGTGAAAGGTAAGCCACAGGTAGTGTTTTGCTGCAGCAGTCAACAAAGTAAACACAACTAGAGAATGATGGCCTTGTCGTTTGTTTTCGGCCCTTTGGAGGAGGAGCTGCCTTTCCCACATTGGGGAGGGCAGAAAAATACCCTCAACTATGGCTGAGCCCAGCGGGGAACTGCTCCCTCACAAGGGCTGAGAGAAGACCAGGTCAGCCGCCAGCCAGTGCTCAGGCAGCTGCCCTCATCAGAGCGCTTGAAGGCCGGTCAAGAAGTGCTGGCCGTAAACACTTCCTTCCGCTCAGCCCTTCCACATTCACCATCATCTCTCGCGCTGAGAGGCCCCTAACGCTAACCTGCTCTCTCGGACTTCTTTACCTTTTTTTGGTTTTCCTAGAAATGTGTTGTTTCCTCAGACTCAGGGGAGGGTTTAGAAACAAAGCAACATTTATTCCCATCTGAGAGTGTTGAATGTTAGACTTGTCCAGGGAAATGATTCTGTGTATAGAGCAGAGTAGAGGGAAAGGAAAGGAGCGAGCATTTGTTCCTGCGGTGATTTGGATACTTCCACCTGCATCATCTCATCTAATCACAACATCCCCAGGTGGTAGGGATTGGTGGTCCAAGTTTACAGATGAAGAAACTGAGATGCAGACAGACAAGTTTTCATCCAAGAGCAGCTGAGAGGCAAAGCAGTGTTTTGACCTCTCAGGATCCAGGATTCCAAAGCCTCTCACCGTGTATTTCTGTTGGAAAACACTCAGAGGACAATCGCTAATATTTAAGAAGCGTATTTCTATTATCCAATTACATTCTTAACGTGACAGGAAGCAAAAGAGGCGGACAAGAAGAAACCAAGTGTTTGCTGCTCTGTTGAGCAGCTCAGCAGTGCATTTGCGTGGTTTCTGGAGTGTTTTTGCCGGTGGCCACAGGGAGGTGCCCAAGAGCAGCAAGGCAGCTTTCCCAGCGAGTTCTAATCGCTGGCATTAAAAAAATCATTGAGTGGCTGTTTCAAGTTAGTATCTGGGACTTTCCATGGATCAGCAGGCCTTAGATTGCTGGGTAATCAGTGTAACGCCAGGAAGTAAAGGCTCAGGGGTGAAGAATTTTAAGGAGATCCTTACATGTAAAGAGCCCAGCACAGTAATTAGGATGCAGCAGGAGCTCCGAAAAATGTGAATTTTCCTTTTCTTCTTCCTTCACCTTCCCTGTCCCTTCCTGCCTCCACCTCCCCATCTCTCACTATATCTCCGCACCTATCCTGTGCTTTCAGTGAATCGTGAAATTTCTTAGGAATCAAATTACAGCAATTTCAGAGCAAGCAAAATCCCACCAACAAACGCGAGAATCAAACTGTGCTGTGCCTCTTGTGGGGAGAGAAGCAAGGCACACATGTGAGCCCAGACAAAGCTTTCATGAAGCTTATGCAGCATGCTGAGGCCAAAAGAAGTGGACGCTGGCGTGAGGTCTCAGTTCAGACTCCAGCTCAAACAGGAAGTAATCAGCTATGTGACCAATGGTATGAAGACCCTCCCTGACCCGCAGTTTCCTATTCTATAAGGCAAGGGTCATACCTACCTCACAGGATTGCTGCAAGGATTAAATGTGAAAATGTGGGAAAGCACCACCAATAGTTCTTTTCATCTTACAAGTGTTGAAATTTTTATTTAAAACACAGTTTTAAGGTGAAAGCCCTGCACAGGCTTTTGTCAGGGAGGCTTAGGGGTGGGAAGCAAAAACTTGAACTGCTTAGTAATACTAAACTCTGGTGGCAACTGTGTTTCCCCGAGAGAGGATGCAGCCTCCTCTGCTCACCTTCGGGGTCACAGACCAGCCACTGCCTCCCAGGGAAATCCACGGGTAAGAAAAACTCTTGAGTGGACTGATTGGATGTAAGGAGTTTAAGTTAGTATAAACACGTAGAGCATGCATGTGTGCATGTTAATAAGAGGAAGGAAAGGGCGAGGAGTTCCAGGACCTCTTTGCCTCTCTACTGTGTAAATCGTGAACCATAGACAAATAATTTAACAGAAATGTAGTCAGGATCCCCAAAGAAAATCATGCCCTTCTAAACCTGTCCACACGTGTGTGTGTGTGTGTGTGTGTGTGTCCAAAAACACTCAGAGGAAATAAGGAAGATAGTAATTCCAGTATTAGAGTACAGTTCCAGTATCAGGAACAGCAAAGATTGTAAAGATTATTGATGAGGAGGAAAACAAATTTGTTTTATACCCAATGCCTATCAAAACATAGATGCTTGATAGCTTGGCTAAGTGGATTTGTTCAATCTTCCTTGTCACAGTCTCTTTGCTGGAGCCAAGATTTTCTGCAAACATGAGGAGAGCTAGACCTGGAGATGTAAACGTGGAAGTCAGCTCCATAATGGTTACTGTCTTAGTCCGTTTGGGCTGCTATAACAAAGTGCCATGGACTGGGTGGCTTATAAACACCAGAAATTTATTTCTCATGGTTCTGTAGGTTGGGAAGTCCAAGATCAAGGCACTGGCAGATTCATTGTCCAGTGGGGACCCACTTCCTGGTTCGCAGATGGCCATCTTCTGGCTGTGTCCTCACACAGTGGAAGGGGTGAGGGACCTCTCTTTATAAGGGCACTAATCTCATTCATGAAGACTCCATCCTCATGACCTAATCATCTCCAAAAGGCCCTGCCTCCTAATATCATCACATTGGGGGTTGGGATTTCAACATAAGGATTTTGGGGGGACACAAACATTCAGTCACTGGCAATTACCTACCAGAAACCCGTAGGCCTGCAGAAGATGGTCTTCTCTTCCTTGGCCGAGCCACTCTTGTTCCCACTTTGGGCTCTCCTGCCAGCCCCTCTGCCTGGAATACTGTTCTCCCAGGTCCCGGGGTTGACTCCTGTGGCTCATTCAGGTTTCATGTCACCTGATATCACCCCCTGAATGTCACCTCCTTAGACTGCCCTTCCCTAACCGCCCATTCTAGGAGCAGCTTATCACACCCTTATTTTCTTTTCTTTAGAACATTGACCATTTCCTGATATTTTCTTGTTTATTTGCTTATCTCCCCCTCACTAGAATTTAAGCTCAATGAGAGGAGCAATTTTGTCCATCTTTCCATCTCTCTCAGTAGCTCCTAGAAGAGTGTCCTGCAATAAAAGGAACTCAACAAATATTTGCAGAATATTGAAGAAAGATAATATGCATTCTTGCACCATAAGCCCAAAGCACTCTAGACTTAGCTTTTAAAGAGGATATGGCAACCATTCAAAAAAAGAAAAGCCAAGGAGTATGCTTAAAAATCCTGGTTTATGCTTTAAATTTTTGCAAAGGAGACAGAATTAAAGTGTTTCCCTTTAGTGTTTCCTCCTGGACCTCTTACAGCAAAATTAGCAGGAAGGAGAATAGTACATAATAAAAAGTGAAGGTAAGCATTAAAATATTGTTTGTCTCATGCAAATTGCACAATCCAGTTCTGATTCATGATGAAAAAAACGTTTTTTCAGGAGAGTTAGAATTGATAGATGCCAGTTTAAATGCTTCAGAAACACAAAGCTTTAACATTGAGTGCAAGGCTTTGTTTATGTAATACGTATTTATTGAACATTGCCAAAATGCTGTCCACTACCCTAGACACGGGTGACAATGATAAACAAGACCAAGTCCTCCCTCCCTGTCTATAGGGTAGGGGAGACAAGCAAAAGGTATCACAGCAGAGTGTGATAAACGGTATAAATACAGCATTATAAAAGCCCAGACAGTGGTACCGGTGGCTTCATGAAAACTTTGGCTATGAAATAATGAAGTGGAGGAAAATTTAATGGTCTTCAAATATGCGCCTAAATAGTAATAAAAGCTGATGGATAAATAAGAGACATACAGAAATCAAATTTAACAATAGCAGATGTGACATGTCTGTCAATCAACAAGCATTTACTAAGAGTCTCCTCTGTTCTGGGTGCTCTCCTAGGTGCTGTGACTCAAGAAGCTCGCAGCTGCTCATCAGGCTAGGTCTGGGAAGGCATCTGAGAGAAGCAGAAGATGTGCTTTCTGCCTTTGCCAGGCTTCAAACCTTAATAATCCACAAGGAGAGCTTTGGCAGCTACAGGCACCATCAGATTGCTTTATTTTGCCCTACTAGCATTGCCAACATTCAGACCAAACCCTCAAAGGAGGTTAGACTGGGAAGAGGGAGTCTGTCAGGTAACTCAAAGGCTAGCCCAGCCTCCGGGCCCTCGCTCGTTCCTGTTGCAGCAGAAATCTTCCCTTCTCAGAAGCCGTTCATCTCCCTCTGTTTTGCATGGAACTCTTGGACAGGGCCCAAGTTCTACTGAGACTGGTGGGATGATTTGATTTACGACGGTGGAGAAACAGGCTTTCAGTTAGTTTTCCAGTCAGAAACATTTTCTAACTCCAAAATAAATTGTGGCAGAAAGTGCAGTCCATGCCAAAAGCCCGTGTCATGTTGAGTTAGAGCGTCAGATTTAAAGGGAATGTTAATAGCATTTGCTTGTTAAGAAATTTGCTACTTCCTTACACAGGAAGCCATGATATTGAATTCTGCAAAATGTTGACCCTCTTCCCCTTTCCAGTTTCTTTGCTCAAGTCTGGTTTATTCCCCGATTTCTCTTTCCTGTCAGTACGGTTTGGGTTCAAGCGGTTGGTTTCAGGGAGATTGACGCCGTTGGAATCAGATGCTGTGTTCGCCATCCTGGCACAGCCTTTCTGACGGGTATTTGAGACCATGAGGGGGTGGCCACTGCAACTCTTTGTGGCAATGCCGGGATGGGTGGGTGGGCGAGACCAAGGCCACCAGCACCCCTAGTAGGGATGAGGGAACCAAACTGCTGCTTGGAAGACCCCAGCGGCACAAGCCCTCACACGAGCAGCCAGCAGCAAGGACACTCCCTCCCTGCCTTGGTGGTCCTGGGAGGACTTTTGATTAAAGTTCATGCAATAACCAAGAGACAGAGCTTCAAGTTCCTGGGTTAACAGTCCCAGAGCTGAAAACCAATGTTTCATATGTACTTACAGGCAGAAAACATTGAGAAAGCCTGGCCCTGACAAGCAGAAAATATCAATGGATTCAGTGAGGGTTTAAATATAGTGCCTAACCTTATCAAGAAGAGATTGGAGATATTTGGACCATGTCACCAAAGCTTTTAAATCAACATTATGGGAAGCAACTCCCACAAATCTTGCCAAAGACAGATATATGGGTTGACATTTTGAGACAAAGGGGCATTTGAGAAGGCACTTATGTCTAAAGGGTCCCAGATTATTAATTATTTGTTTAGTTAGAGTGAATTGTTATGCTTATTTAAATAGAGAGATGAAGACAGCTGCAGTGGAAATAAATAGTAGAGAACCAGCCACTTCCCCTTCCACATGCATCCCCTTCCTCGTGCGACCTCTCCCACCATCACCACCACACCCAAGGATGGGGGCGCTATCATGGATCCAGCACCGGGAAGTCTATTTACAGGCAAGATCTCATTTAATAATTACAGAAAAACCTATGAAGGAGATGCTATTATCATTTCCATTTTACAGATAAAAAAGTTAAGATTTCAAGGGTTATAGAACTGACCCCAGGTCACACAGCTAGTAAATCACAGAGCCAGCCCTAAAAGCCTTTGTGATGTCAGAGACCTTGCTCTATGACATTATACAGCCTCCCCTTAATGAAAAGTAGCTATGGGAAGTGGGGCCTTCCACTCTCCCTCCAACCAGTGTTTCCCAGGCCTTGGTTTGACCTCTGCTGGCGAGAGTGTATTTCCAGCTTCCTCCATTCCAATGACGGACTCATCTTATATGTATCACATGGCCTTTCTTAAAACATAAATCCATACACAAAACAAATGCCACTAAAGAAATACCAGACCAAGATAGAGTCTTTAATTTTGCCCTTAAAAAATTCCTCCAGAGGAATGATAAATTACACTGCTAAGTGTAATGGTAAATTTTCTCCCCTTCTGATCCATTCTTCTCTATTCTGGTCCCCTCTGTAAAGCCTAATGAGATTTACTTGAAACCTAGCAATTTTGTGGCTTTCTTTTTACTTATTCCTTAGGAACATCTGGCAGCTATTTATTCCCTACCTGTGAGCTGTATAGACCACACTGCTCAGTAGTAGCCTCAGGAGCCAGAAGTCAGTCTTGATTTAGGCCCTGATATATATTTTTTAATTTATTCATGAACTCAGTCAATTTCCTGCTGGCCTCAGGCTTTTTTCTGCCAGCAATATCTGCATTGAGGTTTACCAGATGCTTCTATTGAGCTTTGTTTATTTAGGTTAAATTGTTAGTGCTGTTGGCCCCTCTGTTCTTCCCACTAGACTGTGATTCTGTGGCAGGGACAAGTTCTTACTCAGCTTTGTGGTTCTGGTACCTGGCATGGGCCCAACATGGTGGAAGTGGGTGCTCTGTAAAACTTGGAAGGAAGGAAGGAAAGAAAGAAGGAAGATAGAGAGTTATTATTATTTTTATTATTAGTATTTGGGTTCATTTTCATATGGTTTGATTTCTGGTGAAGGTACCTGAAGCAGAGAGAAGATAGAGAGGAGGGGGATGGACTCCTCTACCTGACCTCTTGGACTTTTCTGAAAGAAGTGATTCAATGGGAAGTTAAGAGCTCTACTCAGAAAGCTGGCTGTTGGCGGAATCCCAGCTCTACTGCTCACTACTTAGATGACCTCGGGCAAGTTTCTTAACCTCTCGGTTCCTCAATTCTCTAATCTGTGAGGTGGAGAAAATGAAAGCACCTTTTTCGCAAGGGTAGTAAATGAGTTAATCTATGTAAAGCACGGGAGGAAGTTCCAGCACATAGAAAGAACCATTTTACTATTGTTGTTATGAGAGAGGGTTTAAGCCAAAATTTAGGGACTTCTCTCTAGGAAAAACATTCAATCATTTAGAATATTTATCAGACACCTAATTTGTGCCAAGCATTGTGCTAGATGTTAGAGAAGAAGCTTAATGAAGACAGGAATAACATAAAGTCTCTATCAATAATTATACATCAAATTGTTAGAGGTGTAGGGGAAAGAACAGAGCTCTATGTTAGTGAATGGGGTGGGAGTGGGACAGGGGAGGTGGTCCCTTGGGCATCATTATCAGACTTTTCCAAATGGGTGCTCTAAACAGTACAGCACAGAGGTTCTCAAAGGCATCCCTGTAAGCAGAAGACATGGGCCAGAGCAGACGCAGAACAGGGCAAAGATTGAGCACAGAGTGAAGCTGGTGGAATAATCTGTGAGTGCTAGTGAGGCATCCATCCCCTGGGAGATGCCTGGGTTTGAGGTCCTGCCTTTGTGGTGAAGGCTTAGAGCCAATGTCATTTGGACATTAATGTTAGCATGTCCTCATTTGTACTCAAAGACTGGTGTTGCCCAGGGCCATTTGGGTCACCCAAATAAATGAGAGTTCTGCAATGTTTTCTGTTGACCGTGACGCTTTTCAGAAGAGCTTCAATTCCCTCTCTCTAGGTCCAAGAACTATTGAGTTAAACTTTAAACTAGTCTCCTGGACTCTTCATTTTTTTAAACTGGAGCACGTAATATCTGGTAATTATCTTTTTTTTCCTCTTAGGATGTTATTAAAAATTGATCTCTGTGTTCTTTCATTTTTAGCACGTGTTTTTTGTTTCTGATCTAAAATTGCTGTTATTGTTATTTCTTGAGTAGGATTCCTTTTTCAATCTGTTTAGCCTCTGGCAATATTGAGACTCCTTTGGTATTTCTGAATCTTTATACCAAGATGTTAAGTTCTTGATTCCATTAAATCATTTACAAACTGTGCTGCTTTTGTGAGTAATAATTTGTTGTTGTTAGTGCCATGAATCGATTCTGACTCCTAGTGATCCTATGCACAGCAGAGCGGAACCCTGCCCCTTCTTTTTGTACCATCCTCTCACCTTCTGATGCTGTATCAGACAATGCTCCCCTGTTTCATAGAATTTTAATGGCCAATTTTTTGGAAGTGGTGGCCAGGTCTTTCTTTCTAATCTGTCTTAGTCTGGAAGCTCCGCTGAAACCTGTTCATCATGGGTGACCCTGCCGGTATTTGAAATACTGGTGGCATAGCTTTCAGCATCACAGCAACACACAGCCGTCACGGTATAAGAACCAACAGATAGGTGGTGTGGTTCCCTGACCAGGAAACGAACCCAGGCCACAGGGGTGTGAGCACTAAATCTTAACTACTAGACCACCAGGGCTGGTGACTAAAGATAAAGATCTGATTTTCTTAAAAAAAAAAAAAAGATGGAGAACAATATGAACCAGAAATTATTCACATACACTTTTACATGAGACTTCTGTTTTCTTCTATACTTGAAATTTACCAGAAATTCTCTCTAAGAATAAGCTCTATTTAAAAGAGTTGTGCTGATGAACTTGGGAGATAATACTACAATACTTATAGAAATTAGCTCTGCATCCATTTTACTGACAAGTGTGTGTGTGAATGTATATATATATATATATATATATAAACATATATAATATGTATTATATATTATAATATATAATATCTGTATATTATATATTATTTCAGGAAGGAAACCCTCCATTTTATTCACTATACATATTATATTACATAAAATATAATAATGTATTATATACAGTAAATATTTTACTATATATTTACTATATATGGTATATGTGTAAGTTATTTACTATATCTAATATGAATTATTTTATATATATAATATAATATGTACAATGGGAGTTTCCTTCCTAAAATCACTAGATGGATACTCTAAATTAATTAGTGATTTATCACTTGCTTTCAATTCCTGGATGGTTGATATGTGTGCTCACGTGAAAATGACCCAGTCATGGACTAAATCTAGGCAAACAATATGATTTGTGGAAAAGATGCAGTTTAAAAATAGTGTTTCCAAAGCCAAACAAATGGATACAAACATAGGCAACATTCAGCATCCTCCTCAAATATCACTTTACAGTAAGTTGACCACCCTCCCTCTCTTCTCCCCCAGAACTGCCACCTCGTGTAACTTGCTCTCCTGATAACCGCTTCTGCCTCTGGAAAGGTGCTCCTCCCCTCTGTCAATTGCTGCTAATGGTGTCAGCGCACAAAATTGGGGTTCTCTGCCCGATGCACATAAATGAGCCAATTAATTATGGCACCAATCTTTGAGGGGAGAAATCAGCTTTTTATTCTGCAAGATCAATCTCCAGGGAGACAGGGGGCATGTGCCCTCAGATCTGTCTCCTCGATTCAGGATTTGGGACAAAATTTAAGAGGTTAGGGAGAACGGGTTGGCACTCGGAAATGCTGGTGGGACAGGTTTCGATTGGTGGGCTTCAAGTATTTATGGTAAGGTTTTAAACATTTATGATGAGGTTGTAAACATCTACAATGAAATTGGGAAGGAATTTTAACATCGAATTTTCCTTAATGAGGGACCCCTCGCTTCTGATACTAGTCCAGCTTTCAAGTTCTGGTCACATCCCAGTCCTTGGGTTCCGTAGAAGGAGGCTCTTTGGTTACAAGGTTGTTTCAGGTCATGATTTCTTCTTTTGCGCATGCCCTGCCTGCGTGACTTTGCAGTTTTTCTGAAAGACAATCCTTAATCACTTTGTTGATAAGAGATGGGGTCTGTTCAAACTGGCCCTAAATGGGCCCATGGTTACAATGGCACGATTCCCTGCTCTAAAGCAGAGCCTCTATGAAGCCAAATTTTAAGAATAATCAGAAATGACCTCTTAGGACAATGACTCAGATGCAGCACGCTCTTTCAGGGTAGATTTCAAGTGTGTCCTCTTCCATATAAACATTCCTGTTCGCCGCAGCTGGATGTGAGTCTTCCCTCTTTCACAGCCCTGCGGCAAAGCTCTTTTATTTTTCTTATGGCACTGAGGCTTGATGGGTTCTGGAAGAGAAGCATCTTTGACTACCCCTTCCTGCCCTGACCTGACCCCAGGTAATAAAGAATTGGTTTTGAATGAATCAATGAAACAAGATGGAACAAAGTGTCCAGTATGATCAGTTTTATTTATCATGGGCTACCTGAGTCTCTTGTCAATTGTACAAGCCACAGTGCAAAGAACCGGCCTTGTAATCTGATAGTGTTTTTTTCTCTTGGGAGGGAGGATATTGTTACAATCATTCAAGTTTACTCTCCTCCTCCCCCTCTTCCTCCTCATCTTTCTCTTATTCTCCTCCTCCCCGTCCTCTTCCCCCCTCACCATAGGACTGCCAGATAAAATACAGAGCACTCAATTACATTTTAATTTCAGATGACACATAAATTTTTGGTATAAGTATATGCCAAATATTGCATGAGATATACTTACAAGAAAAATTATTCATTGTTTATCTGAAATTAAATTTAACTAGGCGTCCTCTGATTTTATTTATTAAATCTGGCAAAACTACCTCTTTCAACTTTTTTCAATAGCTTTAAGAATAGGAAAAAGTGAAATTCTGTGGAGATCCTCCAGCCTTTAGCCCTATTATCAAAGCCTCAAACCTACTGTATTCTTAAACATTTCTGAGAAAAGAAAGCTCCCGGTAAATAAAATTGGGCAATGGAATCAGAGGTCATCTATTCCTAACATCAGGAGCGTAATGCTTGCACTTTGCTGATGATGCTTCTGTATTTTAAAAGTGGGAAGTGTGGTACAGCTGGAGGAGAGGCAAGACAGCATTAACCATTCTAAGGAGGGCAATGTAGCTCTCAGTTTAGAGAAATAGTCAGTAAGAGAAATTCAATAGGGACAGATTTTCTTTGCAGTTAGTTTTTTCCCAGGCACACAGTGGCTTGGCATCCATGAGAATTCAGAAGACTTAGAGTTACTGTACAAAGGCCACCCTGAGGATAGTATTTAATTTTTTCTTTTTTCTTTCCTGTTGTAATAACTGTCTCATCTTAGCATGAGAAAAACTGATACTGTCAACAGTACCAGGTTTTCATGTTTGTCATTTAGAGTTTTAAAAGCTGTGCATTTCTAGAATGCTGTCTAACTTTGGTCAGATAGAGAACAACATTTAAACATTTTACTGAGTAGAGAGAGCAGAAAGGACCCTTCACTGGAGCTAAGTCCAAGGGTCCCAATTTGGCACTGCCACTCTCTGGCTGTGTGATCCAGAATATATCAGTCAGCATCTCTGATCTCTAAAATGGAGTGGGCATGAGATCATCAAGTCCCATTTCTGGTCACAGTCCTATGATCCTGTAATGATCTAGAAACATTAGCAGTGGGTATCTGTGAAATTCTTCCTTCCAAAATGCTAGATTTACTGACTTTCTCCTATCTAATTCTGTCTCTCTCCCCTTTGCTCTGTATCATCGACAGTAGGGAAAAGTTCTATGGAAAGCCCTGAAATAGCAACAGCCAAAAAGCCGACACGGAGTCCGCTCGGCTCCACTGGGCCCAAACCCTGCCAAATACTTGTCATCAAGTCACCAGTAGGACATGGGAAGGAACCAATGCTCGGGAGGCAGCGGCTCAGACTTGTGACTTGTGTCATTAACCTTCCTCCCTAGAGAACCCAAGCCAATGAGGAAGTCACTCGAAGAGCCTCTAGAAAGCCAAAATACCAACTAGAGTAAAAATGCCCACTGGCATGGCGATCAATTAACTGCCTGTGTTCTGGCAGGGCTGAGGGCTGAAATGGTACTGGCAGTGGCCGCTCAGTCCTGCACCCCAGAACCCCTTAGTTCCTATGGCAACTCAGAGGGCTCTTTGAAAGAACTCTGAGATCAGGCAATTTTATCAATTGTGTGCCCTGGAATCAGTCTTGGACACCACCCAAAATCTACAGGGAGTAGAATTCTGGACCTTGAAAAATGACTCCTGGTGCCCACAGGCTTCAAACTTTTGAAAACCACTGTAATATGTTCCACATTCTGGCCCTCGAGTTCACTTACTAAACATGAAATAAATTAAATGCTTAGTGTTGGACTAGATAAAAAAGAAAGTGGTTTCTGGTTATTGGTACATAAGAATAAGAGATCCATGGTATTCGTTCCCAACTTTATTAATAGTGGGACTTAAACCGCTAGAAATAAAGGTGGCTTTAGCTCTATATGATGGTGGTTTGTATATCTTCTCCTGAATCCAGTTTGGTAAAAGTTCTCATGGAATAATTATTCTTTGAGATACATATTTATATATTACCCTAAATTTATGTTATTGTATATCTTAAAACTGACCTTGCACTCACAGCTTTCTCCCAGAACTGAAAAGCAGAATGCGAAAGGCTCTGAAATGTGGGTTGTAATTTTCATTAAGAGATTATCGTGTCTTTGAAGATAAACCATCTGCAATAAAAATCACAAGTTTGCTGCATTTGGAATGCAATGCCAATGTAATTTCAGTGAAAAGTAGAAAATAAAACAGCCTTCTTTCTCATGGAGCTTGCAGTTTACAGTGGATTTTCGTTTATCAGTTTATTTTAAGTCTATTAACATGTACTAAATACTTATGATCTGCCAGATTTTGCACCAGGCATTGGAAATATACATATAAACACATAATTAAAATACAGTGTATTAAATGAAAGATGTGTATGGTGTGCTGTGAGAACAACAAGAGAAGCACTTAATTTAGGCTGGGATGAGGATGATGCTTCCTAAGGTGGTGATTCTATTGAGACCTTAATCTTTGAAGTAATGTTAATATCTTTATTTAAAAAAGAGAAGAAAACCAAAGCTGAGATGATCACATGAGTACTTCGTACAAAGAACAGAGACTATGCTGGAATCCATATTAAGGCCAAGTCCATGCTCTTTGTAATGTCTCAGTACCAAATCTTTCTCACTTTTGCTTTTCACCAAAAAATTACTAGTGCAATGAACTCAAGCATTTTTTAAGAATGAGAATAAATTTCTTTTCTCCTAAGCATCTCTTCCATAGGCTTTTTCATCTTGACAGTGTACTCCAGAATGAAAAATCTCACTCATCAAGAAAATATTATAGTCTGTACATCTAACAATATTAGCTTTTCTCTATATTCCATCAGCTTATGAAATCCTCTAAATTTTTTTCTCTGGAAATAGCAGGCTTGAGTCTGAACATTAGAAGTGACTTAATATTAAACCCTGGCCTGTGAGGAACCAGAACACTGACTGAATGTAAAGAACAAGGTCTCAGCTGAATACTGAGTATTGTGCCAGATATGAGAATCTTTAAGGAGAAGATCCTTCATGTTGGAAAACAAGACTGAATAAGAGGACTTTGTGAGCTTCATAATCTGAAGTTCCTTAGCCAGGAATATAAGTGTGATAGGTGGGGACAAGTAGAGAAGTTCCTCCCATTCTTTGGTGAACCAAGAGATGGATGAGAAGGATTCTAAATAAAAGCCCAGAATGTGCTTGAGTCCCTTGGAGCTGGAACATATCTTGAGCTATAGTACTGAGAATAGAACAAGGTTTGTAAGAGAGACACAGTTCAGACCTAAAGACACTCACAAACTGAAACTGAAAGGATGGAAAAAGATATTTCGTGTAAATGGAAATGCAAAGAAAGCTGGGGTAGCAATACTTACATCAGACAAAATAGACTTTACAACAAAAACTGTAACAGGAAACAAAGAAGGACATTACATAATGATAAAGGGGACAATCTAACAAGAGCATATAACACTTGTAAATATCTATGTGCTCAACATAAGAGCACCTAAATACATAAAGCAAATAATAACAGACATAAAAGGAGAAGTTGACAGTATCATAATAATAGTAGGGGACATTAACACCCCACTTGCATCAATGGATAGATCATCCAGACAGAAGATCATTAAGGACACATTGGCCTTAAATGACACATTAGACCAGATGGACTTAATAGACATAGACAGAACATTACATCCCAAAACTGCAGAATACACATTCTTTTCGAATGCACATGGAGCAGTCTCCAGAATAGATCACATATTAGGCCACATAACTAGTCTCAATAAATTAAAGAAGATTGAAATAATATCAAGCATCTTTTCTGACCACAGTGGTATGAAACTAGAATAAAACTGGAAAAGTCACAGATACGTGAAGATTAAACAAAATGTACTGAACAACTATTGGGTCAATGAAGAAATCAAAAGAGAAATAACCAAAATGAAAATATGACATACCAAAATCTATGGGATACAGCAAAAGTGGTACTAAGAGGGAATTTATAGCAACACAGGCCTACTGCAAGAAACAAGAAAAATCCCAAATAAGCAATCTAACATTACAAAAGGAACTAGAAAAAGAAGAATAAATGAAGCCCAAAATCAGTAGATAAAAGGAAATAATAAAAATCAGAGTGGAAATAAATAAAATAGAGTCTAAAAAGACAATAGAAAAGATCAATGCAACTAAGAGCTTGTTCTTTGAAAAGATAAACAAAATTAATGAAACTTTAGCTAGACTCACTAAGAAAAAAAGAAAGAAGGCTTAAATAAATAACATCAGAAATGAAAGATGAAAAATTACAATGGATACCACAGAAATACAATGTAAGAGAATACTATGAAAAGCTGTTTGCCAACAAATTGCATAATCTAGAAGAAATGGATAAACTTTTAGAATTATACAACCTTCCAAGACTGAATCAAGAAGAAATAGAGAATCTGAATAGACCAATCACTAGTAAGGAGATTGAAACAGTAATCAAAGACCTTTGAAAAACAAAAGTCCAGGCCCAGACAGCTTCTCCAGTGAATTCTACTAAACATTCAAAGAATATTTAACAAGTGTCTTCCTCAAACTCTTCCAAAAAATTGAAGAGGAAGGGATGCTTCCTAACTCATTTTACATGAGTACAGGGGCCAACATTACCCTGATACTAAAACCAGGCAAGGACAACACAAAAAGAGAAAATTATACACCAATATTGTTGATGAAGATAGATGCAAAAATCCTCAACAAAATATTAGCAAATCAAATACAATGATACATTTAAAGGATCATATACCACAATGAAGTGGGATTTATTCTAGGGATGTGAGGATGGTTCGACATCTACAAATCAATCAACATGATACACCACATTAACAAAATGAAGAATAAAAATCACATGATCATCTCAATAGACGCAGAGAAAGCATTCAACAATGTTCAGTATGCATTTATGATAAAAACTATATAAAATGGGTATAGAAAAAAAATACCTCAACATAATAAAGGACATATATGACAACCCCACAGCTAGCATCATACTTAATGGTGAAAAACTGAAAACTATCCCTCTAAGAACAGGAACAAGACAAGGATGTCCACTTTTGCCATTCTTATTCAACACAGTGTTAGAAATCCTAGCCAGAGCAATTAGGCAAGAAAAAGAAATAAAAGGGATCCAAATTGGAAAGGAAGAAGTAAAACTGTTACTATTTCCAGATAACATGACTTTATATACAGAAAGTCCTAAAGAATCCACCAAAAAACTATTAGAAATTATAAACAAATACAGTAAAGTTTCAGGGCACAAAATCAACATACGTTTGTTTACAAACTAACAACAAACTAGCAGAAAGAGAAATTAAGAATACAATCCCATTTACAATTGCAACAAAAAGAATAAAATACCTAGGAATGACTTTACACAAGGAGGTACAAAACCTGTACACTAAAAACTATAAAATATTGTTGAAAGAAATCAAAGAGGACACAAAGAAATGGAAAAATACTCCATGCTCCTGCATTGGAAGAATAAACATAGTTAAAATGTCTTTCCCTGGTTAAAATGTCTACAGACTCAATGCAATCCCTTTTAAAGTCCCAACATCATTTTTCATAGAAATAGAATAAAGAATTCTAAAATTTATATAGAACAACAAAAGACCCCGAAGAGCCAAAGCGATCCTGAGAAAAAAGAACAAAGCTGCAGGCATCACACTCCCTGATTTCAAAGTATACTACAAAGCTGTTGTAATGAAAACAGCATGACACTGGCAGAAAAACAGACACACAGATCAGTGGAACAGAATTGAGATCCAGAAATAAACCCTCATTTTTATGGACAGCTAATCTTTGACAAAGGAGCCAAGAATGTACAATGGAGAAAAGAAAGTCTCTTCAATCAGTGGTGTTGGGAAAACCGGACAGCCACATGCAAAAGAATGAAAGTAGACAACTATCTTACACCATACACAAAAATTAATTCAAAATGGATTAAAGACTTGAATGTAAGACCTGAAACCATAAAACTCCTGGAAGAAAACATAGGCAGTATGCTCTTTGACATTGGTCTTAGCAGTATCTTTTTGAACATGTCTCCTCAGGCAAGGGAAACAAAAGAAAAAATAAACAAATAGAACTACATGAAACTAAAAAGCTTCTGCATGGCAGAAGAAACCATCAACCAAATGAAAAGTCAACCTAACAATTTGGAGAAGATATTTGCAAATCATATATCTGATAAGGGATTAATGTCCAAAATATATAAAGAAGTCATACAGCTTAACAACAAAAACCAAATAACCTCATTAAAAAATGGGCAGAGGGTTGGAACAGACATTTTTCCAAAGAAGATATACAAATGGCCAACAGGCACATGAAAAGATGTTCAACATCACTAATCATTAGGGAAATGCAAGTCAAAACCACAATGAGATATTGCCTCATGCCTGTTGGAATGGCTATTATTAAAAAGACAAGGAATAACGAGTGTTGGAGAGGATGTGGAGAAAAGGGAACCCTTGTACACTGCTGGTGGGAATGTAAACTGGTGCAGCCACTATGGAAAATAGTATGGAGATTCTTCAGAAAATTAAAAATAGAACTAATGTATGATCCAGCTATTCCACTTCTGGGTATTTATCCAAAGAACATAAAAACACTAATTCGAAAGGATGTATGCACCCCTATGTTCATTGTGACATTATTCACAATAACCAAGACTTGGAAACAACCTAAGTGCCCATCAATAGATCAGAGAATAAAGAAGATATGGTATATATATATAAAATGGAATACTACTCAGCCATAAAAAAGATGAAACCTTGCCATTTGCAACAACATAGATGGAACTTGAGGGTATTATGCTAAGAGAAATAAGTCAAATGGATAAAGCCAAATACTGTATAACTTCACTCATACGTAGAAGATAAAAACCAATGACAATAAACAAACACACAGATACAGAGAACAGGTAGTTATCAGAGGAGAATGGGGGTGGGGGGAAGGTGAAAGGGGTAAAACGGCACATTTGTACATTGATGGACAGCAATTAGACTTTCGGTGGTGAACATGATGTAGTCTATACAGACGTGGAAATATAATGATGTACATTAGAAATTTAGATAATGTTACAAACCAATGTTGCCTCAACAAAAAAAGAATAAAAATTTAAAAAGATTTGTGAAAAAAAGTAATAAGTTTTGTAAAAATCAGAAACCTATACTATATACAGGCTGGTGGTTTGCAGATAGTGGTTTATAAATACTGCTGCTCTAGGACTCACAACGGAAATAAGACATAAATTACAAACTGTAGGCAGGATTTATGTGTGAATGGTGGTTGGAGCACATGTGTTGGAAACAAGCCACAGTCTTTGGGGAATTTCTAATTGGATATAGAGCAATCTACGGGTCTAAACTAAAGAAAGACACTCTGAGTAACCCTGGAAACTATCCATGTTTCAATTTTTGCTAATGTTGAAGAAAGGAGAATTGGTATCTAGTCGTTTTAACTAATAAACCCTTGGATTACAAATGAGATTATTAACCTCTGTCAATCACTTATCTTTTTACTATCTCTATAGTTTTGGTTTTCTAGAATTTCATATAGCTAGAATCATACAATATTGAGCCTTTTCAAACTGGCTTCTTTCACTAAGAAATATGCATTTAAGTTTCCCTCATGTCTTTTTGTGGCTTGATAGCTCATTTGTTTTTAGTTCTGAGTAATATTCCATTGTATGGCTGTACCACAGTTTGTTTATCCCTTCACCTATTGAAGGACATCTTGGTTGCCTTTAAATCTTGGCAATTACGAATAAAGCTACAATAAACATTTGTGCACAGGTTTTTGTGTAGACATGAGTTTTCAACTCGTTTGAGTATATACCGAGGAGTGCAATTGCTGGTTTGTATGTTGAGTATGTTTAGTTTTGCAAGAAACTGTCAAACTGTCTTCCAAAGCGTCTATACCATTTTGCATTCCCACCAGCAATGACTGAAAGTCCCTGTTGCTCCAAATACTTGCCAGCATCTAGTGTTTTCAGTGTTTGGATCTTAGTCGTTCTGATTTATGAGCAGTGGCATCTTATTATTGCTAAATTTGCAATTTCCTAATGACATATGATGCTAAGCATCTTTTCAAATGTTTATTTGCCATCTGTAAATATTATTTGGTGATGTGTCTATTCAAGCTCTTTTGCCCATTTTTAATTGGTTGGTTGTTTTCTTATTGTTGAGTTTTAAAAGTTTTTTATATAGTTTGGATACAAATCCTTTATCAGATAAATGTTTTGCAAATATTTTCTCCAGTCTGTAGTTGTCTTTCCATTTTCTTAGAAGTGTCTTTTACAGAGCGGGAGTTTTAATTTTAATGAAATCCAAATTAACAATTTTTTTCTTTCACAGATTGTTCTGGTGGTGTTATACAAATAGGCCAAAGACAGCCCCTGTGTTTGGGCTTAAAATGGCTCCCATGTTATTTCTTCATCACATCAGACTAGGACCATTAGCCTAAAGCCCACTGGCACTAAACTCAAATTCGTACACATCCAATTACTTTAGATATAATGCAAATAAATATTCTTATTCATTTAGAGCCTACCTACTATACATACCCTGTGAAACTACATCCAACATCTGCTAACCATAAATAAGAAAACCCTGTAGCTATAAAATACCTGACACTACTGCCACCCTTTGGAGCTCTCTGACCCAGAGACTCCCACCTTGCTGCTGAGCAACATCACTCAGACACATAGCCGCCTCTCTGATAACCCCCTTTCCCCAAGGAGACCCCCTGCCTACTTCCTTTCTGGGTGGTGGCCTTGTGCCACTGTCTCTGGAAAGTCCCTTTTTGGGAAGGACTTCCCCTCTCATGAACCCTGTCTAATAAAGCATATTGTGTGTTACTGCCTCTCATGGCCCTCTCTCTTCCTTGATCAACCCCAAATCCTCAAATGTACCACAGTGTTTATCCAAAAACTCATTGCCAGACTCGAAGTCACCTAAATTGTCTCCTACATTATCTTCTAGAAGTTTGTAAGTTTGCATTTTACATTTAGATCTATGATCCATTTTGAGTTAATTTTTGTGAAATTTGTAGGCAGGGTCTGTGTCTAGACTAATTTTTTTGCATGTAGATTTCCAGTTGTTCTAGTGTTCTTTGTTGAAAAGACTACCCTTTCTTCCTTGAATTGTCTTTACTCTTTTGTCATAGATCAGTTGGTTATATTTGTGTAGATTTATTATTTATGGGCTCTCTCTTCTGTTCCATTGATCTATTTGTCTACTCTTTCGCCAATACCACACTTTCTTGATTACTGTAGCTTTATAGTAAGTTTTGAAGTCGGGTAGTGTCAATGCTGTGACTGTATTCTTCTTTAGTATTCTGTTGGCTGTTCTGGGTCTTTTCTCTCTATATATAAACTTCACAATCAGTTTGTCAGTATGACAAAATAAAATGTTGGCATTGCAGTACACTTTTATCAACAACATCTCTCATATCATTCTTAACCAAGTAATCACTGCTCTGTTTAGGTTTAATAGTTTTCCAGTTAATTCTTTTAGGTTTTCCTGTCTCCTTTCTAATATTAACAGCTCTTTTTTCAGTGTCTCTGTATTGGCTAGTCCTTGCAGAACAATATTAAATACAAATTGCATTTGTAAGCATCCTTACCTTGTTTGTCTATTTGATAATAATGTGTTTATTATTTCACCTGTAAATTCGACATTGCTGTTAGTTTTAGACATATTTCTTGTTCTGTTTGGTCAGTAAGATTCTTTCTGTGCTTTCCTGAATGTGTTTTTCTTGATCTCATCTAATAGATGCTGCTTTTTATCAAGTGCTGTTTTTGCATCCCTTAAAATGACTGTTTGATTTATTTATGTTGTCATGTTAATATAATCATGTATGTCAACTTATTTCTCAATCTTGAATCTCCTTGAATTCCTAGTTTAAGCCTTTCTTGAATTTATCCAGGGAATTCTTTATTTTAGTCTACCCAGAATTTAACTTGTTAATGTTTTATTTAATGTTTTTGCACTTATATTCATAAGCGAGATTAGGTGTAGTTTTATTTTTTTAAAATAATCTTCATCTTTATACTTTCAAGCAGTTTAAATAGCGTAAGAATTACCTGTTTCTTGACGGTTTGAAAGATGTTGACTATGAAACTGTCTGGACTTGTTGCTTTTGTCATTCTTTGATGAAACTCTTCCAATTTATTCTCTGATGAAGGTCTATTCGGGATTTTAAAATACTAGTTTGTATTCAACTTTGGGCATTTGTATTTTCTGAGATTACACATTTCAATGTTATTTTCAAATATGCAAATATGAAGTTGTATATAGAATTATCTCATAGTTTAGAAAATCCCTGATCTGCTTTTATGTCTCCTTATTCTTTCTATTGCTGTTTTCTTTCTCTTTTCCTGATTAGATTTCTTAAGAACCAGATTTTGAACTTGTGTTATTAAAATCAATTTTACTATTATTTTCCTTTTACTTTCATTATCATAATTCTTTCCTTCTGCTTAACTAGGTTCTTATTTCATTTATTTTGATATCTTAAGTTGAATGCCCAGTTCACTAACATTCATTATTTCGTGTTTAATAAGAAAAGCACCAAAAGCTATAAAGCTTCTTCTAATACAACTTATTCATAACATTTGATTTTTTTATATATAGTGTTCTCATTGTGATTGATTTCTTTTTCAAAATACATGAAAAAAGTATATTCTTTGTAGAAAAATGAGAAAAGTAAAAACCAAAAAATCACTCATAGTTCCACCAGATATAATAACATCTGTTATTTAGTTTTGACAACAAAATTGGCTAAAATGCCTGAATGTCAAAACCCATAAAGAACAGAGTTAAGAGGGCAAACTGGAAGAAAATGTTTAAAACGTATTTGAGGAAGTTTAAAATCAGCTCCTGTAAAGCTTTAAGAAAAAGTAGGAGAATAACCACTTCAAAAAAGAAAAAAGCATATTGGCCTAAAACACATTTTAAAAAAAATCAATCTCATTTAGTAAACAAAGAAGTGCAAATTAAAGTCACAGTGAAAAATCTTTTTTGCTTGTAAATTAGCAAAGATTGTTTTTCCTTTAGCTATGGTCCCCAAAGTCAGCAAAGTGGTGGGGAAATTGGCTCTCTCATCGTCTTTTGGTAAAAACTGAAAATAAGTTGAAAAAGCCTTAAAAATGGATATTTCTAAGAAAATAATGACCAATGTGTCAAAGATTTAGCTATAAAGATATTTACTGCAGCTAAAAATCATAAACAGCCTGAATGCTAAACAAATAGAGATTGGCTGATTTAACTATGATAAAAACGAGTGGATTAGACAGCTATTACAAATGACACTGCAGAAAATATTCACGGAAAGAGAAGGATTATATGCAGTATTGATGTATAAAAAGTCAATTTACAGCCATATATTTATTGCATGATCTCATTTTGGAAATATAAAGATATGTGACTAATTTGCATTTGAAAATGCTTATGCACACACATATATATATATTTTTATTCATTTTATTTATTTATTTTTTCCCCCAAAGCCACAGTAGATAGTTGTATGTCATAGCTGCACATCCTTCTAGTTGCTGTATGTGGGACGCGGCCTCAGCATGGCCAGAGAAGCGGTGTGTCTGTGCGCGCCCGGATCCGGACCCAGGCCACCAGCAGCGGAGCGCAGGCACTTAACTGCTAAGCCACGGGGCCGGCCCTATGCACACATATATTATGGGTAATTTTTCTTCTCCTTTTCCTTCTCCTCTTCTTTCTCCTCCTCTTCTTTTGCTTATTGTAAAATTTATGAAAAAGAAAAAATTAGGACATATAAAAATTGTCCATAAAGTCTTAAAAATTTTTTTCATAAATATTTCAGGCTTTTGTTGCTGTTGCTATATATTGTTTTGTTTTGTTTTTTCAAAGACTTTACCTTTTTAGAGCAGTGTTAGGTTCACAGCAAAATTGAAAGGAAAGTACAGAGATTTCCCATAGACCCCCTGCCCCCACACATACCTAGCCTCCCCTATTAACAACATCTCCCACCAGAGTGGTACATTTGTTACAATTGATGAACTTTATTCCAGCCTTTTTCACGTAACAGCATTCGTTGTGCCTTCAGATTTGGCAAATAGAAAGTCACTGTGATTATTTCTACCAGAGACATATCAGAAAAATGGGGAGAGGAGACTCTGTTAGAAGTGAGCAGAGGTCTGAACCTACAAGTGTATCCAGAGCCAAGAGCAGAAAAGTGTTTGAAAAAGTTTAATAATAAAAGATATAAAAATATAGAATCATTGCTTGAGGGCAAAAATAATACTCATTTGTTGCCTAATGCAATTCTTGATTCATTAAATACTGAATTGGTTTAAATTTATTTCATAAATAGCTCTTTCAAAAGACTTAAGCTAGCTGAGGGCAGACAACATTTCAATTTTTCTATATCCTCCCCAAATATCTGCAATCCTTTTTTAATGAGTGCTTTTATTTTTCATTGAATATTTTATTGCTATAATGTGGATTCACTTGAAGTTGTAAGAAATAGTACGGAGATCCCACATACACTTCACCCAGTTTCCCCCAATGGTAACATTTTGCAAAACAGTGGTACAATATCACAGACGGGATATTGACTTACATGTAATTCCCGGTCTTATTCAGATTTCCTCAGCTTTACTTGTACTACTCATTTGTGCACGTGTGTGTTTTCTACAACTTTCTCAGATATTAATTTCATGTATCCACAACCACAGTCAAAATACTGAACCATCGCTGCGAAGATCCTTCATGTTGCTCTTTTATAACACCACCCACATCCCTCCTGCCACCCATCATATGCCCCCAGTCCCATATACCTGAAAACCACTAATCTGTTCTCCATTTCTAAAATTTTGTCATTTCAAAAATGTTATATAAATGGAAGCATACAATATTTAACCTTTTTGAATTGACTTTTTTTTTTCGCCCTCAGTGTAATTCCCTGGAGATTTTTTAAGTAGTATGTGTGTCAGTAGTTCATTCTTTTTATTGCTGAGTAGTATTCCATGGCATGGATGTACCACAGTTTGTTTAACAATTTACCTGTATAAGGATATCTGGGTTGATTCCAGTTTTTGGCCATCATGAATAAACTGCTATGAATATTTGTGTACATGTTATTTGGGAAAACATAATTTTTCATTTCTCTGGGATAAATGCCCAAGACTACCATCACTGGGTCATAGGGTAATTGCATTTTTAGTCTTGTAAGAAACTGCCAAATTGTTTTTCAGAATGGCTGTGCCGTTTCACATTCCAACCTGCAAGGTATGAGTGATCCAGCTCCTCCATATTCTCACCAGCATTTGGTGGTGTCACTATTTTTTATTTCAGCCACTCTGATAAGTATGTAGTGATATATCATTGTAGTCTTAATTCGCATTTCCTTGATGACTAGTAATATTGAACATCTTTTCATGTGTATATCTTGTTTAATGTCCATGATTTTCATGAACGATGATGACATTCATGACGTTCATTTTCAGAGTTCTTTATATATTCTAGATATTAGTCCTTTTTTGAATATGTGGTTTGCAAATATTTTCTCCCAAGAGGTAGCTAGTCTTTTTATCTTCTTCATGAGGGCTTTTACGTTGCAAAAGTTTTTAGTTTTTTTTTTCTTTTTTTTTTTTTTTGTGAGGAAGATCAGCCGTGAGCTAACATCTATCACCAATCCTCTTTGTTTTGCTGGGGAAGACTGGCCCTGGGCTAACATCCTTGCCCATCTTCCTCCACTTTATATGGGATGCCGCCACAGCACGGCTTGACAAGCAGTGCATCGGTGCACACCAGGGATCCAAACCCCAGGCCGCAGCAGCAGAGTGAGCGCACTTAACTGCTGTACCACCAGGCTGGCCCCAAATGTTTTTAATTTTAATGAAGTCTAACTTATCAGTTTTTCCTCTTATGGATCATGCTTTTTGTATCAAATTTAAGAACTTTTTGTTTAGTCTTAGATCCTGAGGATTTTCTTCCATTTTTTTCCAAGTTTTGTAGTTTTACATTTTGTCCCGGATCCATTTTGAATGAATATTTGCATTAGGTGTGAGATTTACCTGAGGTTCATGTTGTTTGCCTTTAGATGCCCAATTGCTCCAGCACCCTTTGTTGAAAAAGCTATCCTTTCTCCATTGAATTGCTTTGGATCAATGTCAAAACTTAGGTGAAAATATTTATGTGGGTCTGAATTCTGGATTCTCTATTCTGTTCCACTGACCTATGTGTCTATCCCTCCACCAATACCACAGTGTCTTGATTACTGTGGTTGTACAGTAAGCCTTAATATTGAGTAGAGTGATTCTCATACTTTATTCTTCTTTGGCAAGGCTGTTTTAGTGATTCTAGGGCCTGTACCTTTCCATATAAATTTTAGAATAAGTTTGTCTCTATAGCTACAAAAAACCTTGGTGAGATTTTGATAGAAATTGCATTAAACATATAGACAATTTGGGGATATTTGACATCCTTACTATGTTGAGTCTTGAACTTAATACATCTTTCTATTTTTTTAGCTCTTGTATTTTGTCATTTTCAGCATTCAGATTCTGTACATGTTTTATGTTTATGCCTAAGTACGTCATTTTCTTTGGAGCAATTATAAACGGCATTGTGTTTTTAATTTTGTATCTTTATGTTCATTGTAAGTATTAGAAATGAGATTGACTTTTTTCAGTTCACTTTTTTTCCTGAAACCTTGCTGAACTCACTTATTAGTTCCAGATTCTTTTGTGTGTGTGTGTGGATTCTTTGGGATTTTCTATGTAGACATTCACGTCATCTGCAAATAGAGACAGTATTATTTCTTCCTTTCCAACCATATTACTTTATTTTTTTGTGTGTGGCATTATAGCAGCACCTAAATCTCCCAATATATGTTAAATATGAGTGATGGGACATCCTTGCCTTGTTCCTGATCTTAGAGGGGAAACATTCAGTCTTTCACCATTAAGTATGATGTTATCTGTGGGTTTTTGTAAATGCTCTTTATCCAGTTGAGATAGTTCCTCTCTACTTCTAACCTGCTGAGAATTTTTTTCATAAATCAGTGTTGCACTTTGTCAAATGCTTTTTCTGCGTCAATTGATATGGTCATATAATTTTTTCTAAAAAGTATGATATGGGGGATTACATTGATTGGTTTTTGCAAGTTGGATCAATCTTACGCACTTGAAATAAATACCACCAGGTCATGGCATATAATTTTTGTTATATAGTGTTGGATTCGATTTCCTGATATTTTGTTGAAAGTTTGTGCAACTAAGATTATGCAAGATATTGATCTATAGTTTTGCCTTTTGAAGTGTCTTTGCCTGGTTTTGGTATTGAGGTAATACTGGTCTCGTTTAATGCATTGGAAAGTATTCTCTCCTCTTCTATTTTCTGCAAGATGTGTAAAATTGATGTTAATTCTTCTTTAAGGGTTTGTTGGAATTCTCCACTGAAATCATCAGGTCCCAGAGACTTTTCGAGGGAGAACCTTTTAATGACAAATTCAATTTCTTTAATGGTTAAGGGGTTATTCACATTATGTATTTTATCTTTGTTGTGTTTTAATAGGATAATTTTTAAGAAATTGGTTCATTTCTACTTAGTTGTCAAATTCATGAATATAAAAGTTGTTTGTAGTATTCTTTTATTATCTTTTTAATGTCTGCAAGATCCATACAATATTCTTACTCCATTTCTGATATTAGAGATTTGTGTCTTCTCTTTTTAAATTTTTTGTTAGTCTTGTTAGTGATTCATCAATTTTATTGATTGTTTTTGAGGGACCAGCTTTTTGATTGATTTTATCTATTATTTCTCTATTTTTGATTTCATTTATTAGCTCTTATCTTTACTATTTCCTTCCAACTGCTTGCTTTAGGTTTATTTTGCTCTTCTTTTTCTAGTTTTTAGAGGTAGGAATTTAGGATATTGACTTGAGATCTTTTCTCATTTCTAATGCAAACATTTGTGATATAAATTTCCCTCTTAGCATTGCTTTAGCTGCATCTCACATATTTTGATATGTTGTATTTGCATTTTTATTTAGTTATATTCGTTTTTTATTTCCTTTGAGATGTCTACTTTGACCCAAGGGTTGTTTAGAAGTATATTGTTTAATTTCCATGTGTTCAGAAATATTTCTTTTATCTTTCCGTTATTTATTTCTAGTTTGATTTCACTATGGTCAGAGAACACACTCTGTATGATTTCAATTATTTTAAATTTGTTGAGGTTTGTCCAGGTATGATCTATCATATTGAATGTTCCATATGAGCTTGAGAAGAATGTGTATTCTTCCGTTGTTGGGTGGAGTGTTCTACATATGCCAATTAGATTCTGTTGATTGATTGTGCAGAATTTGTATATCTTTGCTGATTTTTTGTCCAATAGTTCTATTACTGCTGAAAGGGAGTGTTGAGTTTCCAACTATAATTGAGGATTTTTCTTTTTCATCTCTCAGCTCCATCAGGTTTTGCTTCCGTATTTTGAGGTTCTGTTTTTTGGTGCTTATCCCTTTAGGATTATTATGTCTTCCTGGTAAATTGATGCTTTTATCATTATGAAATGTCCCTCCTTATTTTAGTAATTTTCTTTACTCTGAAGTTCACTTTATCAAATATTAATATAGCCACTCCCACTTATTCTTTGTTTTTTTTTTTGTTTTTTTGTGTGAGGAGATCAGCCCTGAGCTAACATCCGCCAATTCTCCTCTTTTTTTGCTGAGGAATACGGCCCTGGGCTAACATCTGTGCCTATCTTCCTCCACTTTATATGGGACGCCGCCACAGCATGGCTTACCAAGCAGTGCGTCGGTGCGCGCCCGGGATCCGAACCAGCGAACCCCGGGCCGCCGCAGCGGAGCGCGCGCACCCAACCGCTTGCGCCACCGGGCCGGCCCCATTCTTTGTTATTTTAATATTGTTATTCATTATTTTATTTTAAATTATTTTTTGTATTATATATCTTTTTCTACCCTTTTCCTTTCAACCTAGCTATGTCATAAAATTTCAAGTGAGTTTCCTTTAATAACATATAATTGGATAATTTTTCTTAATCCTTTGTAACAATATCTGTTTTTTGATTGGTATTCAGACCTTTTACTTTTAAGGTAATTATTGATGTGTTAGTGCTTAAGCCTGCTATTTTATTACATGATTTCTGTTTGTTTTCTCTGGTTCTCATTCCTCTGTTTCTCTTTTCTTGGCTTTCTGTGTGTTGGTTGAACATTTTTTAGGATTTTATCTTGATTTATATATATATAGTTTTACATTAAGATTTAATTTTTTTACAGCAGTTTTAGGTTCACAGCAAAATTTAGACAGAGGTACAGAAATTTCCCATATATTCCCTGTCCCCATGCAAACATAGCTTCTCATTATCAACATTCATCACCATAGGGTACATTTGTTACAATCGACAAACCTATGTTGATGTATCATAATCACTCAAAGTCCATAGTTTACCCTAGGGTTCACTCTTGGTGTTGTACATTCTATAGGTTTGGACAAATATATAATGACATATAAATATCATTATACTATCATACAGAGTGTTTTCTCTGCCATAAAACTGCTCTTTGCTCATATTCTATGCCTGTTCCAGAATGTCATATGGTTGGAATCACACAGTATGTAGCCTTTTCAGATTGGCTTCTTTCACTCAGTAATATGCATTTAAGGTCACTCTATGTTTATACATGGCTTGATAGCTCATTTATTTTTAGTGATGAATAATATTCTATGGTCTGGATGTTCCACAGTTTTATTTATCCTTTCATCTGCTGAAACACATTTTAGTTGCATCCAAGTTTTGGCAATTATAAATAAAATTGCTATAAACATTTGTATGCATTTTTTGCGTGTGTGGTCATAAGTTTTTAATCCTTTGGGTAAATACCAAGGGATATAATTGCTGGATTGTACAGCAAGGATATGTTTAGTTTTATAAGAAACTGCCAAATTGTCTTCCAAAGTAGCTGTACCATTTTGTAATCCCACCAGCAATGAATGAGGGTCCCTGTGGCTCCACCTCCTCACCAGCATTTGGTGTTGTCAATGTTCTGGATTTTGGCAATTCTAATGTGTGTAGTAGTATTTAATTTGTATTTCCCTGTTGATATATGATGTGGAACATCTTTTCATATGCTTGTTTTCCATCCATATATCTTCTTTGGCCTTTGGTCTGTTAAGGTCTTTGGCCCATTTTTTAATTGATTGTTTTCTTTATTGTTGAGTTTTAAGAGTTCTTTATATATTTTGGATAACAGTCCTTTATCAGATGCGTCTTTTGCAAATATTTTCTCCCAGTCTGTGACATATCATCTCCTTTTCTTGACATTGTCTTTCATAAAGCAGAAATTTTTCATTTGAATGAAGTCCAGCTTATCAATTGTTGCTTTAATGGATCATGCCTTTGGTGTATCTAAAAAGTCATTGCCATACCAAAGGTCATCTAGATTTTCTTCTATGTTATCTTCTAAAAGTTTTATAATTTTACATTTTACATTTAGGGCTTGGATCCATTTTGAGCCAATTGTTGTGAAAGTTATAAGATCTGTGTCTAGATTCGTTTCTTGGCATGTGGATGTACAGTTGTTCTAGCACCATTGTTGAAAAGACTATCTCTGCTCCATTGTATTGCCTTTGCTTCTTGGCAAAGATCAGTTGAAGGTATTTATGTGAGTCTATTTCTAGGCTTTCTATTCTGTTTCATTGATATATTTGTATATTCTTTCACCAATATGACACTGTCTTGATTATTGTAGCTTTATAGTAAGTCTTGAAGTTGGATAGTGTCAGTTCTTCAACTTGGTTCTTCTCCTTCAATATTGTTTTGGCTATTCTGAATCTTTTGCCTCTCCATATAAACTTTAGAATCAGTTTGTCAATATCCACAAAATAACTTGCTGGGATTTTGATTGGGATTGCATGGAATCTATAGATCAATTTGGAAAGAACTTATATCTTGATAATACTGGATCTTCCTATACATAAACATGGAATATCTCTCCATTTATTTGGTTATTTTTTGATTTTGTTCCTCAAAGTTTTGTAGTTTTCCTCAAATAGCTATTTTACATATTTTGCTAGATGTATACCTAAGTGTTTCATTTTTGGGGGGGTGCTAATGTAAATGGTAATGTGTTTTTAATTTCAAATTCCACTTGTTCATTGCTGGTATCTAGGAAAGCAATTGACCTTTGTATATTACCCTTATTTTCTGCAACCTTGCTATAAATGCTTATTAGTTCTGGGACTTTTTTTGTCAATTCTCTTGGACTTTCTACATAGATGATCAAGTCATCTGTGAACAAAGACAGTTTTATGTCTTCCTTCACAATCCGTATACCTTTTATTTACTTTTCTTGGCTTACTGCATTAGCAAGGACTTTCAATACAATATTGAAAAGGAGTGGTGTGAGTGGATATTCTTGTCTTGTATGTGATCTTAGTGAAAAGCTACAAGTTTCTCACCATTAAGTATGATGTTAGCTGTAGGGATCTTCTATACATTCTTTATTAAGTTGAAAAAGTTTCCTTCTATTCCTAGTTTACTGAGAGTTTTTATCACAAATGTGTGTTGGATTTTGTCAAATGCTTTGCTCTGCAACTATTGATATGATTATATGATTTTTATTCTTTAGCCTATTGATAGGATGGGATGGATTACATTAATTGATTTTTGAATGTTGGATCAGCCTTGCATATGTGGAATAAATCTCACTTGGTCATGGTGTATAATTCTTTTTTATGCATTATTGGGTTCTATTTGAATATATTTTATTGAGGATTTATGCATCTATGTTCCTGAGAGATATTGGTGATAGTTTTCTATATTTTTTGTAATGTCTTTGTCTGGTTTTGGTTTTAGGGTAATACTCACCGCATAGAATGAGTTAGGAAGTATTTCCTCTGTCTCTATCCTCTGAAACAGATTGTAGAGAATTGGTGTAATTTCTGCCTTAAATATTTGGTAGAATTCACCAGTGAACCCACCTGGGCCTGGTGCTTAATGTTTTTGAATGTTAGTAATTATTGATTAGATTTCTCTAATAGATATAAGCCTGTTAAGTTTGTCTATTTCTTCTTGTGTGAGTATTGACAGATTATGTCTTTCAAGGAATTGGTCCATTTCATCTAGGTTATCAAATTTGTGAGCACAGTGTTGTTCATGGTATTCTTTATTATCTTTTTAATGTCCATGAGAGCTGTAGTGATATCCCCTTTTTCATTTCAGATATTAGTAATTTGTATCCTTTCTCTATTTTTTTTTCGTTAACCTGCCTAGAGGTTTATCAATTTTATTGATCTTTTCCAAGAATCAGCTTTGGTTTCATTGATTTTTCTCTATTGATTTCCTGTTTTCAATTTCATTCATTTCTGCTGTAATTCTTATTATTTCTTTTCTTCTGTTTATTTTGGATTTAATTTGCTCCTTTAGTTCTAGTTTCCTAACGTAGACACCTAGATTATTGATGTTAGATTTTTCTTCTTTTCTAATATATGCATTCAGTGCTGTACACTTTCCTCTAAGCACTGCTTTCACTGCATCTCACCAATATTGATGAGTTGCATTTTCATTTTAATTTAGTTCAAAATATTTTTAAATTTCTCCTGAGATTTCTTCTCTGATCAATGTGTTATTTAGAAGTGTGTTGTTTAATCTTCGCATGTCCTGGAATTTTCCAGTTATCTTTCTGTTATTGATTTCTAGTTTAATTCCATTGTAGTCTGAGAGCAGACATTGTATGATTTCTATTCTTTTAAATTTGTTAAGTTGTGTTTTGTGGCCCAGAACGTGGTCTATCTTGGTGAATGGCCATGTGAACTTGAGAAACCTATGTGTTCTGCTGTTGTTGGATAAAATAGTCTATAGATGTAGATTATATCTAGTTGATTGGTGGTGGTGTTGAGTTCAACTATGTCCTTACTGATTTTTCTGCCTGCTGCATCTGTCCATTTCTGATAGAGGAATATTGAAGTCTCCAACTGTGATAGTGGAGTCGTCTATTTCTTCTTGCAGTTCTATCAATTTTTGCCTTACGTAGTTTGACACTCTGTTATTAGGTACATACACATTAAGGATTGTTTTCTTGGAGAATTGATTCTTTATCAATATTTAGTTCTTTACCCTAGAGAACTTTCTTTGCTTTTCATCTGTTCTGTCTGAAATTAATATAGCTACTCCTGCTTTCTTTTTATTAGTGTTAGCATGGTATATTTTCTTCCATCTATTTGCTTTTAATATATATGTGTCTTTATGTTCAAAAAGCGTTTCTTTAAACAACATATAGTTTGGTCTTGTTTTTTGATCTACTCTGACAAGCTGTCTTTTAATCAGCACTTTTAGACCACTGATGTTTAAAGTGATTACTGATACAGTTGGATTAACATCTACCATATATGTTACTGTATTCTATTTGTTGCCTTTGTTTTTAGTTCCTATTTTTGTCTTCCACTCTTTTTCTAGCTTTTATGGTTTTAGTTGAGCATTTTATATGATACCATTCTTTCTTCTTTTTTTAGCATATTAGTCCCCATTATTTTTTTACTTTTTTAGGGTTTCCTTGGAATTTGCAGTATATATTTACCATTTATCCAAGTCCACTTTCATATAGCACTATACTGCTTCACAGGTAGTGTGCATACCTCACAGTAACAAGATACTTCTAATTCCTCCCTTCCATCCCTTGTATTATTGTTGTCATTTATTTCACTTATATACAAGCATGCATAAACATATATATGTACACATAAGATATATACATAAGTATACATAATCAGATACATTATTGTTATTATTATTTTGAACAAACTGTTCTGTTAGGTCAATTAAAAATAAGAAAAATATAAGTTTTTTATTTTACATTCATTTATTTCTTCTTCAGTGCTCTCTCTTTCCTTATGTAAATCCAAGTTTCTGATCTATATCTTTTTCCTTCTCTTGAAGAGCTTCTTTTAACATTTCTTGTAAGGCAGTTCTACTGGCAACAAATTGCCACAATTTTTGTTTATCTGAGAATGTCTTTATTTCTCTGTCACTTTTGAAGGATAATTTCAGAGGGTACAGAATTCCTGGTTGGTGTTTTTTTTTTTTCCTCTCTTAACACTTTAAATATTTCACTCCACTCCCTTCTTGTTTGCATAGTTTCTGAGGAGAAATCAGATGTAATTCATATCTTTCTTCCTCTATAAGTAAAGTGTGTTTTTCCTCTAGCTCTTTCAGGGTTTTTTTCTTTATCTTTGATTTTACGCCATTTGAAAATGATATGCCCAGGTGTAGTTTTCTTGGCATTTATCTTGCTTGGTGTACTCTGAGCTTCCTGGATCTGTGGTTTGGTGTCTGACATAATTGGGGAAATTCTCAGTCATAATTTTTTCAAATATTTTTTATGTTTCTTTCTCTCTTTCTTCTTCTTATAGTCCCATTACACGTATGTTACACCTTACGTAGTTGTCCCTCAGTTCTTGGATATTGTGTTCTGCTTTTTTCCCATCATTTTTTTATGTTTGCTTATCAATTTTGGAGGTTTCTATTGAGATATTCTCAAGCTCAGAGATTTTTTTGCTCAGCCATGTCAGTCTGCTAATAACCCATCAAAGGCATTCTTCATTTTCAATACAGTGTTTTTGATCTCTAGCACTTCTTTTTGGTTCTTTCTTAGAATTTCCATCTCTTTGCTTACATTGCTCATCTGTTTTTGCATACTGTCTACCTTATCCATCAGAGCCCTTTAGCATATTAATCACACTTCTTTTAAATTCCTGGTGTGATAATTCCAATATCCCTGCCATGTCTGTTCTGATACTTTCTGTCTTCAAATTGTGGGTTTTTTTGACTTTTGGTAAGCCTTGTAATATTTTCTTGATTGCCAGACATGCCATACAGGGCAAAAGGAACTGCTGTGAATAGGCCTTTGGTCATGTGGTGGTGAAGTGGCGGTGGGGGGGGAAGTGTTCTACAGTCCTATGATTAAGTCTTAGTTCTTTAGTGAGCCAGTGCCTCTGGACTGTGAACTTCACAAGTGTTTCTCAGTTTTTTTTCCCTCATAAGTGGGAGAGGATGGCTAGAGTGGGCTGGAGTTGGGAATTTCCCTCCCCCAGATCAGTTAGGCTCTGATTATATCCCAGGAGGTTAGGTGCTAGTTAACTAGCTTCTCCTGCAGGCAGGCCTTGTTAAGAAGAACAGAATGCTTTGCCATATTTAAAAGTGGTTCTCTTTTCCTCTCCCTGCCAGGAGCACAGGGGATTTTTTTTTTTTTGATATTTACTGTGAGAACCTGGTTGAGCTCCTGGAGGTAAATCTCACAACAATGTGTGGGCCTCCCTATGAGTGGGTCTTCCTGGAGTTTTTAACTCTCAGAGTTGTCTGCACTGAACCTCCAGCAATCTGTCAATTACAGTTCAGGTTTTCCTACCCTGGCACTGGTTCCACAGCAGTTTCTGCTCATGAATCTCTGCTCCAGTAAGTCATGACTCCCTGTATTTGCCTCTCTGTCTCTCCAATCTTAGGGCAAATGGTTTGCCCTGGATCCTCACCTCTCTTATGGATCCTAGAAGAGCTGATTTTTCAGTCTGTCTAGCTTTCCATTTGTTAGGATGGCATGATAACATCCAAGATCCTAATATGTGGAACCAGAAATGGGAATTTACTGTATAAATGTTTTTTTTTAAGAAAATATCTCTTTGTATAGTTTTCATAGTTGTTGCTGTGGGTATTACAATATATATATGTATATTGAATCAACATTTTACCACTTTGAATGAAGTATAAGAAACCTCCCTTCCATTTCCCCTCTCCACTTTAAAATATCATTGGCTTGAGTATCCAATGATGTTATAGGTAAAATACAATTTATACAAATCACAAGGAAAAGGATAATCTATTGTATGTACCCATATTTCTGCTCTTTCTTTCTTCTTCTTTCTTGATACTCCAAGATTCTTTCTTTTATCATTTTCTTTCTGTCTATTAGAAGAATTTCCTTTAGCCATTCTTTTAAGATAGGTTTGCTAACAAATTCTTTTAGGTTTCCTTTATCTGAGGATGTCTTTATTTCTCTTTCATTCTTGAAGGATAATTTTGTGAGATATAGAATTTGTGGCTGACAGTTCTTTTCTTCCAATACTTCCAAGATATTGTGACACTTCCTTCTGGCTTCCATGTTTTCAGGTAAGAAATCTCCTGTTATTTGAATTGGTGATCCCCAACTCATTTTTCTCTTGTCTACTTTCAAGATTTTTCTTTGTCCTTAGTTTCTAAAAGTTTAATTATGATGCATGTTTGTGTGCATATCTTTGGACTATGTTTGGAGTTTGTTCATTTAGCTTCTTGGATCTGTAGGTTTGTATCTTTCACCAAATTTGGAAAGTTTTTAGTCATTACTTCTTCAAATATTCTTTCAGTCTCATTCTCTTTATCCTCTCCTTCTAGGACTCTAATGATACAAATGTTGGATTTTTTTGTTATTGTCCCACTGGTCCTTGAGGATCTGTTCAATTTTTTTTTCAGTGTATTTTCTCTTGTTCTTGTTCAGTTGGGGGAGATTCTATTGCTCTGTCCTCAAGTCCACTTATTCTATCCTCTATCTTCTCCACTCTACAACTAAGCCCATCGAGAGAGTTTTTAAAATTTGTGCTATTGTATTTTTTGATTCTATAATTTCTGTTTGGTTCTTTTAATAATTTTATTTCTTTGCTGAGATTTTCTATTTTTCCATTTGTCTCAAGAGATTTTATAATTGATTGTTGAAGCATCTTTGTGATGGATGCTTTAAAATCCTTGTCAGAGAATTCCAACATCTAATTCATACCCATATTAGAGCTTGTGAATTGTCTTTTCTCATTCAAGGTGTGTTTTTCTTTGTTCTTAACGCAACAGATCATTTTCTATTGTATCCTGGATATTTTGTCTAATACATTGGAAAACTGTGGGTTCTGATTACTTCTTTTATTTTAGTAGGAAGTCTCCCTGTTTAGCTTTAGCATTCAGGTCTTGGCCTACTTATGTGGGCTGTGATTCCAATGGCTGTGTAGTTTTCAGAGCATTTTCAGTATTCTTTTGGTTCTCTGGGCTCATCTGGTCCCTCTGGGACTCCCTCTGGTCTCTGCTGGCGCTGCCTATGGGGACAGAAAGGGCTTTCCCAGGCCAGGCTTCTGGTATTTCTCCGTGAAGGAGCACTGTGTTGAGATCCCCTCACTGGTGCTTTCTGGCATCTCTGGTGTTCCTGGGCATGGAAAGGCACTCTGGAGCTGGGGAGGTCAAAGAGTCTTCTCAGCTTAGCTGCTTATTGTTGCATCCCTCTTGCTGGTTCCATTCACCCTGCTGATGCCCTCTGGAGAGTGATCCTGGTCATTTGCTATGACCAGGAGCAAATGGGGATTTGCTCGTTCCCTCCCACTCGTTCCACTTTCCAGTCCTGATGGCTCCCAGTAGGGGAAGGGATATCAGGAATATTACATCTGTGGAGCACAGGGGATAAAAGAGGCTTCCCAGACTAGGTCTCCTGTGGTAAGTGGGCCCCTCTTGCCAGTTCTGCCTCCCTGCCTCAGTGTCTCTCAGCAGTGCAGGCACCTGGGGCTAGTGGGGGAGAGCACTTCCCCTTGTCTCTTTTTGTTGGTGAAGCTCACAGTTGGGTTGCCTTGCTGGTGGTGTCAGGCTCACTGATGTTGTCAGAGAGTCTCTCATTCAATCCAGGGAAGGAATGAGCCTACCTGGGCTGCATTTTGTTGCTGGTTTGGGGGTCAGGAAATGCTGGATCTTAATGGCCTTCCTCTGTTGGGTGTAGGGGACACAAGACATCCTGCCTCTGTGTTGTTCCTCCAGTCCTGGGTTTCCAAACCTTCTCCTTACCACCATTCAGAGTTCTCCTTGGTTGTCTCTTGCATTATTTCTGGGGTTTATAGCTGTGCTTGGGAGGAGGAGCAGTGAGAGACAGGTCTATGCCATCTTGTTAGGAAGCCCTACCCTGATGGTTTTGCTAAAAACTTAGAAATTGATTTCTGAAGAAATTTTACAAATGCAATGAGTCAGTTTCTGCACATTATCACACCAAATAACCCCCAAACAATCTGAGAAATGAATATAGTGTAGAGATATATATCACTTTAACGTGATTAATTCTCCATAGGTATAGGTGCATTTATAGCTAGTACTGGTTTGAGAAGTAAACCTGAAGATTAGATAGAGGAATAGCATTTTGTTCTATAGTGATGGTATGTGAGGTTTCCCTCTTAACGAACATGAGAAAAATTATGCTCAATGTTAATATAGACATATATCTGTCCTCTAAAGACAATATATTTAAAACAACTTGCAGAATTTCTACAAGGCTTTAAACTAAAGAACTTCATTATTAAAATTACATCCACTTGCTAATAATATGCAAACCAATAATGTGATGCTGTAATCAGGCTCCCTTCACCCCTCTGACTTAATTGTGGATGACTTTGGCTCATGACTGTGTAATTTATTCCAGGCTAGAAGTTTCAAAAACAAAGAATCTCCATCTGTCTCTGTCTTTAGCCCTCATGTGAGGAGCCCATTTATCAGCCTTCTTTATTGATTTTTTATTTGGAGAAGTGATGCAATATGTACTAGACTTTCAAATAAATTACTGATCACTGCCTTCTTTGCATGGTTCTGAATTTCAAAAAACTATAGTCATATATAAGATACGTCATTCTGTTATATATGAATAATTTATAATACCTAGCAGGTGTCTCACCACTTAAAACACACACGCACAAACACACATATGCAATCTTAATGGCTTTTATTGATTTAGAAATGAGAATTCTATTGACAGGCTATTTTTGATATTCCTTAAGTGATGATTTAGTTTAATTATTTTATGATACATAATTTTATTTATGCAAGGACTATTTGGATATTTTATATTTGTGTCAATTAAAATTTTTTCAGTACACTTTTACATTACTGATCTTGTTTTATTCCTTTCACAACCTTGCTTTATAAAGTATCTTCATTTGTAAATGTGCAAACTGAAGAGAGGTATAGAACTTATTTTTCCTAAGGTTTGTTAACTTCTAGCAGCCCTGATACCGGAACATAGATCTTCTGACTCCAGGCTCTTTGCAGTAAACATCAATCCTTCTGTGACTAAACTTCAAACACGGGATGAAAGAAAACATGGAGCGGAATACAAAAGGAGTCATTTCATGCTGCATTTAGGTATCATCTGTACCTAGGAAACACTGCTAATTACCAACTCAGTGTTAATTTACTGATCTGTATCTAGTCTATGGCTAAACGTTATTTAGCCCATGCTGATTAATTCTGATATGAATCAGATAATTTCATCATTGGCTAAAAGTCATGCATTAGCCATACCTCTGTGAGCAGTATCCTACCCCATATATCCCATATATAAAGACTATTTGTAGTTAATTTTTTTTAAATTGTGATTCATAGAATTACAATTTATAAATTGCCAAAAATGCATAGAATGATTATTACATAGAAAATGATGTTAGACTCATTATATACCAATTAATCTAACTTCCGTTCAGAATCCTGTACAGAACAGGAAGCTAAATTTAGGACTCAATTTGTGATATGCTCACAGATTTAACCAGAGAATGCACCTCCACTTTGTATAAACAATATAATTTTCTTTGTTTATTCAATACAGTGCAATATGTTTTATTATAAAAATTATCTACTCACAAGATTTTAAAATAATTGAGTCTATTTGTTTCGTATCCCCTGATGTATTAATATTTTCTTTGCATAGTGCTTCAGAAAATGTATGACCTAGAAAGCAGCCTAATTCTTGTCACAGCTGCAACCCTACTGAGGCAGACAATTTGGCATTTATATAAAACGAAACCATCTCTAATGCTTTGTCCGCCCTTCTATAATCCCCTTTGTTTAATCACCACATTTGGAGCCTCTGAAAAGGGACTGCCTTCAGGAATAAGTGGATAGGAATGAGGGGATGCTGGTGTGTGAATAAAATGGTGATATAAAGGAAAATTGATTCTTTTCTCCCTCCAGCTGAAGTGTGTGGAGGTTATCCTGACTGTCACTGATAGCTGTACGAATCAGTCTCTGATTCGTGCATTACAATCCTGACCCCCCGGACCAGGATTGCCCTGCTGCACGTTTCCATGGTGCCAAACTTCCCTGCAGCACATTATTGTTACTGCTTATTGTGTCTTCTGTGTTCTCTGACAGACACACGGGGCCAGGGACGGTGTCAACCTTGCTTCCCATAGTAGCACAACATCTAGCGCAATGCTGGCACAGGAGCGCCCTTAATAAATGTTTGTTCAACTAAAGAATGAACACAATTTAAAATTTGAGGTCATTTCCAACTTCTATAATTCTTTTTTTTTTAACAGCTTTATTGAGGTATAATTGACATACAAAAAACTGCACATATTTAATGTACACGTTTGATGAGTTTGGACGTATGCACACATCTGTGAAACCATCACCACAAGTGAGGTAATAAACATATCCATCAACTCCAAATGTTTCCTCGTGCCCCGCCTTTTTTTGTGGTAAATATATCACAGAAAATTCAAAGCCAAACTTTAATACTTGACTCTTTGTTGTTACATCCTCTAAAACTACTTGTTATTGTCACTTCTTCCTGCCTATCCTCCATCTCTCTTACAAATGTTGAACAAAGTGAATCATACTAAAAAGAAATAAAATAAATGGAGAAAATATATAAATAATAAAAATTAATAAATACGGGGAAAACTGACTGGGGCAGCCTTCTCTCTCATTTCCCAAAAATAACAGTCATGAGCCCTGATATTCATATTTTCATCATTTATATGACTACCCTTATCTTGAGTGACAGTTTTGGAGAAAGAGGGAAGTGGAAATTAAGTATACGTGGCAGTATTATGACGTTTGTTTGATTATATTAAATACAATTCTAACCATCTATAGAAATTGTGCCCTCAACTAACTGCCTGTATAGTCTTAATCTTCTCAACATAACAACAAGTACTCCACATTATGGCAGAGGGTTCTTTATCTCAAGAGAAGGGGTGGTGCTAAGAGGAGATGTGAATTATGCAGGGCCTGGGGCTCTGGCAGAAAGTCCTCCCTTTGGCAATGCTGGTGGGATAAGAAAGGGCTAATTAGAGGAGAGTGCAGATGCTGAAACTGAAGGAATAGGAAAAGCCAAATCCAGGCAGTTGTGTCATGGTCAAAAATTCCAGTAGGAAATAGGGACAGTGGCCAAGTTGAAGAATTTCAAGGAAACAATTAAGACAGGGCTATTACAGCAGGAGTCTAGGGGTGAGGAGATGAAAGCAAACACAAGTTAGGCAGTTGATGAGATGGGGTCCAAAGGTGTTGGAGCTTCGTCTGATGAGCCATCGAAGCCATGGGGCAGGGATGCTGATGCTTGTTTTAGGGTAAGAGTGGGGCAGATGAGATGCACTAATTCCATGCTTGTGGTCTCTGAGTAGTATTTTGCTTTTCTTCTCTGTAGTCCTCTTCACAGCACTCTACAACTCCACCACCATGAGCATCTCACATGTTCTTTCTTTACAGACATCACCAGTCGTCTCTGCCATCTCCTTGCCCAACCTCATGAAAGAGATGTCAGCCCTGGCTCTAAACCTACTCAGTTAACTGGGCTGAGGTCAGCATGGCTGTGTTTACTATCACTTGGATTAAGCCTGGTAGCAAGATGAGGGGAGCAGGGAGGGAATAGGAAACAGTAGGGCATGTACACATTATAAATCTAGGAAAGATATTGGGGTCCAAAGTTGTCATATTTTCTACATACAGTGAAAAGTTGGGATAATGATTATCCCTTTGCTACACTGTCAACCTGGACTAGGCTTTTTCAGCAGAACAATCAATCCAGGCTGTGGCTAACTTCTTCCAAGGAGGCCTAAATTCTTCCATTCACCACATACTGCTGGGACTTTTTTAAAAAACCATGTAGTAGTCAGCTTTACCCACAATGCCTCACCTTTTGTCATCCCTGGACACAACCCAAGACATAAGCTGCTCTAGTCAACTGGGATCTTTCCACTTTCACCGTCTCCTCTGATGGATCCTCCTGTATCTCCTTTTACTGTAAGTCCTCTAGAATCCCTGTTCTGTGGACAACAAAATCCTTACATTTTCACTCTCACCATCTCCACTTGGATGTGTAATAGGCATCTCAAACTTAACATATTCAAAACAGAATTCTTGCTTCTGCTCCAGTCCCTCCCCCAATCTATTTCTGCTTCATTTTACTTCCTAATATTTAATGGTAGCACCATTCTTCCGGTTGCTCAATCCAAAAACCTTGGAGTTACCCATGATTTCCTTCTCCTCTTCTAACGCATATTGAAGTCATCAGCAAGTCCTCTTGACATTACAGCTTGAATCTGACCCCTTGTCACCACCTCCACCATGACTATCCAGTGCAAGCCACTGTATGTTCTCCTCACTTGGCTCCTGCTTCTACTTTTGTCCACCTGTGCTGACTGGTTCCCAGCTGCCAAAATGATCCATTTAGAACAGCATCCAGATCATCTTATTCTTCTTCTCTAACCTTCTAATAGCTTAGCACTTCAGATTTAACATCAATAACTTACCTTGGTCTACAAGGCCCTGTATAATCTGGTTCCCAGCTATCTTTCTGACCACATCTGTGTGCTAGTAAATGATTAATAACTGACTCTCCAGGTACAGTCTTGACATGAATTTTAGTTGATATTTTGATTTATGCTAACAAGTAAGACAAGAGTAAAACAGCAAAGATGTGTGTTGGAACTTCATTGATGTGTCAATGACACATCAATGTGACTTGTTTGCTGAACTGGATCACAGTTTTCAAATACTGGGAGAATATTTTCTCAATTTTTTTATGCTATTTAAATGCAATATGAAATACTTTAAGTTTAATCTGCATTTTGACATTTTCTCTGTCTCTTTCTTAAGTCTAGACAATCAACAAAAAGTAAGTCAAGTCCTGACTTGCAGCATTTGCCAATTTCCATGGTGTAATTCTCCACCCACTGTGGGTCCTGAGTGCAGAGTTCGGAAGAGACATGCAGTAGCACACAATTATATAGTATTTCTACTTTAAAGATACTTAGACGTAAATAACCTCAAGAGCATAGAGAATAGTAAAACATAAAAAAATAATTAGGAAATGATGAGCTTTGAGTATTTATTACTTTTCTTTTTAATATGATGTGTTAAGCTGTAGGTTTATGTAATTTAATGTTTAATAACAGCTGTGTTTAACAACTGGCTTGCAAAATTCTTGAAAATTCAGCAATTGGCTCTTAACAAGCCCAGTATACACTGGTCCCAACACAGCACTCACCACTGTTCACTCTGCTTCAACTACCCTGGCCTTCATGCTGTGCTTTGCACACACTAAGCACTTTCCTAACTCAGGGACTTTGCACATTCTATTCTCTCCACCTAGAATGCAGATACCTGCATGCCTTGCGCCCATACTTCAACCCTTTCTCTGCTCAAATATCACCTTCCCCCTAAGGTCTTCTCTAACCACCCTGATTTTCTCTCGCATCCATTGCTCTCCTATCGCTTTTTCATGCTTTTGTTATATTTTTTGTGTAACACTGATAACTACATAAAATTCTATTTGTTTACATGTTTACTCCCTATTTACAACACTAGCATATAAGCCCAGTGAGGTCAGACAGTTGTTCTTTGCTGTAGTGCTAATGCCTAGAAGACTTGGTAGCCTACTATAGAGATTCAAAATCTATCTGTCAAATGTCTTGCGATGGACTGAGTGTTTCTTTCCCCTCCATGGCTTAACTAAAATCTGCTTTTGAGACCCACTCAAGTGGGATGCTCTTCTTATTCACAAAAGGTAATCCTCAGACCACTTGTACTTGAACCACCTGGAGTGGTGGGAGCACAGGGACCTCAGGGTTGAGAGGTGGAATCAGCATCCTCCTCTCTCCCCAGAGTCCCTTCTAAAGTCCTGCTCCTTTGAGTCTCATGCCATTGCTCCCTACCCCCGATACCTCTCTACTCCTTGTTCCCATGGGCCTCCTGGTCACTCTCCCTCATACACTGAAGACTTTGCTTCAACATCCATGTGGGTATCACCCTTCAAAGACAACATCTTTTATGTTCCTTTTTGCAGCATCTAACTCAATGTCTGGCACATATTAAGTGCTTGATAAATGTTTCTTAAGTACTTGAATTAAGGAGTTGCAACCAGGTCTCATCTTGGGAGTGAGCCAGTTATCCGTGGATCCAATCTGGAGACCCTCTGGTGATTACATCCGCTAAGAGTTGTCTTCTGGACAGGGTAAGGGTAGGGAACAGGCACATACCTGTCATAGGCATCTCCCTGACACAGAAGTTAAACAAAGTTTGTATCCTTACACAATTTTCAACCTAATAGAAACTGGACACTCAAATAAATTCAATAGTTCAATTCTGATTTTCCTGGTCCCCTGACTTTGTTTACTGATGGTACCAATGAAGAATGCAGTCCCAAGTCAATTTCTGAACATCCTCCGTTTTGATTCTGAAATTTGTCACACAATGATGAGCGGCAGTCCCTTGGTGTGCTGGGTTTCATGCATCTGACCTGGCATTTTTTGGTTGGCCTGTGGATGCATGCAGTCGTCAGTTTCATTTTTTGCTGTAAAATCATATTCTGTTTTGCAAATATCTAAAATTTACATATTTTTGTTAATAAACATTTGGATTCTTTCCAGTTTTGCTGATGTAAACGGTACTGCTGATGAACATTCTTGTACATGCCTCTTAGTGGACAAGAGTTTATACTTTTTTAGGTTCTAAATATCATATATATTTGTTTATGTATACATATACATACACATACGCATGCATATATGTGTATAGTATTACATATATATATATAAGATATATATTATATATATATGTGTGACCCATGGATCATAAAATATATGCATGTTCAACTTTATGGAATAAAATCGAAGTGTTTTCCACAATAATTATACTAATTTCCAGACACACAACAGTGTAGGAAGAGTTTCTATTGCCTTCCATCTCTGCCAACACTTGGTCCTGTCATGTTGTAGTGGACGTATAATGGTATACCATTCTGGTTTTAATTTGAATTTTCTTGATTACTAATAAGGCTAGCACTTTTTCATATATTTATTAGTCATTTGACTTTCCTGTTTGTGAAGTATGTGTAAAGAGTCGCTTGAATATTTTACTATTGGGTTGCTTGTATTTTAATAATTTATAAGAGCTCTTTATATATTCTCCATATTAATCCTTTGTCCTGTTGCTACATCTTATCCCAGATTATAGCTTGTCTTTTTACTCTTTAAATGCAGTCTTTGATGAACAGCAGTTTTAAATTTTAATGTGTTTGGATTTTATATCTTATTTAAGAGATTTTTCTTCATGTCAAAGTTAGTAGAGACTTGAGCCTTGAACCCACACAAAAGCTGGCTTGTGTATACAAATCTTCAGGTGGAGACTCTTTACTCCAGTCAAAGACTGATAAAGGCAAGTTTACCTCTATCTTTCTTTGAAAGGTGCATTCTGTACCACTCTTCCCCATAATTTATCTACTCATTGATTTTAAGGCCCTTCAGAGGTTCTACTGCAATTAAAAGATGTCCAATAACTCTTTACCGTGTGTGAACCCTTGAATTTATCATCCTATATGTGCTTCCATTTTACCTGCAGTTCTAGGTCTATAAGGTTTGGAAAGCACCTCAAGGCAGCCATTGGCTTAGTCAGCTTAACTCTCTGGATTGCATGTTACCTTTGCTTTCCACTCTGAGAATTTTTCTTAGTTTCTCTCCATCTCTGTCATGTATTTGACAAGAGTTTCAAATGTTTTATCTAGAATTTAAAGTTGTTTTCCAAGTGGAGGATTTCCCAAGATATTTTGTATGACTTCTGGCCAGAAACAGACGTCCAAAACAATACATTTTCAGACAAGAAAAAAGAACCTGGTTATCACTGGGAGGGTAAGTTTAATAGATAAGGGAATATAAGATACAGCAGTCAAAAACAGAGCCCAATTGTTGAGCAGAAAAGGGAAACAAATAAGAGACGACTACTTGTCTCTTTACTCCCGTTTGTCTCTGATTAAGTGGAGGGCCCCATAGAGCTCTCCCAATTCTCTTTAAAGCTCCTTTAAAACAGTTTATTGGCTAGAGGATCCTCAGTGTTATTTAAATCATAGCACAATTCCTGGCATGTAATAATCACTCAAGAATCTTTTTAAATAGGAATTTAAAAACATCAATATGATCCTGTCATCCCTTTGCTTACCATACAAATATATATTAAATAAGGTCTTCCTTGTCTGTGCCTTTGCATCCGGTGTTCTCTCCACCTGGAGTTCCATTTTTCTTCTTTTGTCCACCCAATTTGCTCCTGTTCATCCTTTGAGAATCTACATAACCTGTACCACTGCTGTAACAGTTTCTTTGATCACCCTCAGTTCTTACTCGTGCACAGATGGTATCTTCCTCCTCCTTGTTCCATTGAGTGATCTATACACCAAATTGTATCACATCACACCATATTGCTGCTACTTGTTATGTTACTGCTTGGCCACTAAGTTCACTATAAGTTATTTGAGGACAGGACAGTATCCTAGTCAGTTCCTTATCCCAGGACACTAAATTTTTGTGCCTAGAACATAGAAGATGTTCAAAAATGTTGATTAAACGACCAAAGAGACTAATATGATTTCCCAAGTTGGGAGGCTGTACATTTTAAAAATAAAATCAGGAATACCCATGCAGTGTAAAATCTGGGTATTGTCCTCTAAATTCCTGTTAAAATAACAGTGAATCTAGAGAAAGATGAAAAAGACTCGTATCTCTAAAAGCTAAGACTGACAGACAAGTTAATGACCAGATGTAATGGTAATTACCACCGGCAATAAGACACATATAAAGGGACTAAAAATAAAACGTATCTATGCCCCATGGCATTACTAGATTTTCTTTTGAGTGAAACAGAATTTCTGGAAATAAAAAGCAGAAAGACATAGTGCCCCTGTCTGGAAATCCACCCCTTCTATTCCCACTCCAGAGAGTCCCAGGGATTATACTTAGAAAAAATGATATGCCAATCTCCAACACTTTGGGCACTAACTTGAGATATGAGAGGAATTCTCCCATCCTCCTCTGCATAAACACCTATCAAAGATAGACAATCCCAGAAAACAACTATGCTGTAACTGGAGGAAAGGTATGAGCTCTTCATAGGAGTGGGGCTCACAGTAGCGCATTCTATTCTAACAAACATGAGTCCCTATAGTTAAGTAAGCGTGGTTTGTATGCATGTGTGTATGCAGTGGGGAGGGTAAAGCAGAACATCCCTCCCAGTGCACGAGTCATTTCCTTTACTGGGTCAGAGTAACAGAGGTCCAGAAAGTAGGGGTGGGAGAAGTTGCCTATTTACTGAAGATTTCAGTTAAGAATTCAACCATTCACTCTCCAGATAGAGATCTGAAAAAGAGATGAAGACATCAAACAAGAGGGTGGTTCCACTTGTAATTTTTACATTCCATTTATTGGTAAATACAGAGTATGTGTAGATTTTTTAAAAGAGTATGGGTAAAGATAATGAAACCAACATGTACTATAGAAATAAATTTTTTAAAAAAGAAAGAAAACATCATCAAGAAGACTCAGAGAAAAACACAACTCTGAAAACGAGCTACCAGAGACTTCAGAAGAAAATTACAGTTAACTGGCATCCTCAGAAAGATGAAAGAAGACATGATCTCTAAGAGTCAGAAGCAAAAACTCACAAGGAGAGAACAGGCTTCAGAGAGAAAAAAAGACAAATTGATAGAAAAGAGAGATAAATGAAATATAGAAGGACAACCACAAATCTGCAATTTTATCTGGAAGAATAAATATACATAAAATGTCAAGAAATTCTTGAAAATGGAGAGTATAGAGGAGGGATTTGCTTTACTGAACACTAATTATTGTATTACATTGGGTTCCCTGGGAAACGGACTCTGCAGTGGAGAATTGTATGTAGGAAGTTTATTAGGATGTAGCCTTAGGGTCAACACCTGTGAGAGAGTCAAAAAGCAAGATTGGGCAGAGGCAGGCACTGATAGGTGTTGCAGTTGCAACATAGCCTACAGCATCTTCCTCCCCCACGGGATGGCTGGAGCCAAGATGGTCCCCCAGAGTTGCCCAAATCAAGGCAGGGGGGGCCTGGTCTTTGTACACCTACACTGGCCAATCAAAGGGTTCAAGCTGTCCTCAGGATGCGGGCAGTTTACCTTGGGTGAGGCAACTCCCTTCAGCAGAGACTAGTCCCTGAGGAGTGACTGGAATTAATGCCTCAGTCTTGAAGGAGGATCTTGGTGGTGTCCCACAGCATCCACTGAACTACAAAAGGAGAATAATTGAAACACAATGATATCGAAGTGGATTCCTACATATCCATCTTCTCACAGTCTGGGTGGAGGAAGTCTAGGAGTGTAATGGTGGCTCTAATACACTAATTGTCCACATTCCTTTTATCTGATTGTCCCACCATCTCTAAAGAGTGGCACTTTTTGAATGTTCCAAGATGTTATGCAAACATGTTGTAAGCAGCAAGATGAAGGATTAAGAGAGGAAAAGGGTCCTCCCTTTAAGAACAAGACCCAGACATTGCATTTGTCACTTCCACTCACATTCCATTGGCCAGATCATAGGCTGCAAGGGAGCCTGAGAAATGTATCTTTATTCTGAGTGGCCATGCACCTCGCTAAAAATTAGGCCTTTTACTTCTATGTTAGAGAAAGTAAGCACAAATATTGGAGACTACCTCTGTCACAGACATCATAAGCCAAAATAAATTCCAGATGAATTAAACTTTTAGGTGTAAAAATTGAAACCATAAACTATTCGCAAAATCTTATGAAGCATGTGGGAAATAAACTCTCTCAAATATAGACACTAAAAGTATTGTTATAATCTAGCTTGTTGATCTAGTACTTCCACTTCTAGTTATTTACCCTGAGGAAGGAAACAAGGATGTGTGCAAACATTCAAGTGCATTAGGTATCACATTATTGTGCATGTTAGTAAAAAATTGAGAACAATGAGATATTGTTAAATATTTAACAAGATGAGATCGGTAAAGTAATTTTATATCTTTATGTTTTTATGCAGAGTTGACTCAGCTCTACAATGGAATACTACACAGTCATTAAATATTTTGTTGCAAAGAATATTTGTTGTAATAAAAAATATGCAACATACATTACTGAATGAAAAAATTACAAAGGTGTATGTATAACATGATCTCATTTTTCTAAGGAGCATATGCATAGAAAAAAACTAAAAAGGTACAGGACAAAAATGTTAAGGCTTATCACTATTTGCATATATACTTTTCCCAAACATTTGTGAAGTATTACTCTGTAAGCAAAAAGTAAAATTATTTAAAAGAATAGAGACTCTAAAATGTTGGTAGCATTTAAGATGCGTGCAGTGTAATGCATGGGACTCATGAGTGACTCCACAGAGATGGTGGCACTTGACATGGCTCTTGATGGCTCTTGAGGGACACATAAAATTTTATGTTTGGAAGAGAGGAGGACCATCTATAATGACAAAATGTTATGGACCAGTCAAATCTGTTCAGGGAAGAATGAGAAATTTAGTGTTTTGGGGAGATAAGGCTGGAAAGTTAGGCTAGCATCCAATTGCCAAGTGATATTAGGAAGCTTGAACTCTTTCTTTTGAATAATGAAGAGCCATTGAAGATGTCAGTTGGAGGAGGTAATATGATTAGATTTGACTACTGAGATAGGCAAGGTGTACTTTTCCAGTCCCTCACCTCCTCAGCTGTGCCTCACTTCTTTATTCACTACTCCCCAGTAGAAGCATCCCAGATTTTTCAGCTTCCTCTACTTTCAGGAATGCCTCACTCTTAAATTGGTCATTGCACCTGTGTTCCCTGAAATTCACATATTGAAACCTAAGCCCCAATGTGATGGTATTAGGAGGAGAGGGCCTGTGGGAGGTGGTTAGGTCATGAGGGTGAAGCTCTCATGAATGGAATTAGTGCCAAGGTAAAAGAGACCCCGGAGAGACCCCTCACTCTTTCTGCCATGTGAGGACATAGCGAGAAATTGGCCATCTATGCACCAAGAAGCGGGTTCTTACCAGACATCAAATATGCTTTGATCTCGTACTTCCCAGCCTCCAGGACAGTGAGAAATAAATTTCTGTTGTTTATAAGCCACCCAGTCTATGGTAATTTGTTACAGCAGCCCCAATTGACTAAGGCACACTTTGTTATTTAAATGTGTTTCTTTTCAATTGGAATATTCTTCACCTCCCTGACCTTAGTAGACTCTTTTATTTCATTTATATGCTTACACATATACTTTTGCATAAATTCATTAATGTGATTGTACTAAATGAGTTTTCAGTGCACTTTAATAACAAATTTGATTCCTTCCATAGTTTATTTTCATGTATTCATAAACATATAGTGTCACATATACATCCACACATAACCACATGTGTAGGATCTTTGTCATCATTTGTTTTCCAGAATATAGGATCACATTATACACACTTTACTGAATATTATCTTTCTCATCAGTTATTGGAAATATCTCCAAATTAATTGGTACAATTCTAAGTCATTCTTTTCAAAACTACACATCTTATAATTTCTAGGTAATATGTTTTCAGTCATTTTCTTACTGATAGATTTACTTTGTTTCCAGTTTTTCATCACTACAATGCAATAAACAGCCATGTATGTATTTGTTTCTTTGGGATACCTCAAAAGCAGGCTTGCTGGGTCAAAAGATATGTGTAATTATAATAACAATAGGAAGCGGCCAGATCACTTTCCAAAAAGGTTATAACACTGCATTTCCAATAGCATTGGGAAAGAACACCCTGTTGTCCAGATCTCCACCAGTGATAAATATAGCTGTTTTTGACATTGTTGTTGCCAACCTGATGGATATAAAATGATATCTTATTATTCTTTCAGTTTGCATTTCTCTGACTGCTAGTGAATTTTAGCGTCTTTCCACATGGTATTCTCATCTACTGGATTTGTATTTCTATCAGTTATTATTCACATCTTGCTTTCCAAATTTTCATAACCCTTTTTGATATAGGGCTAGCTGACTGGTCAGTTTAGATTCTCCCTGGCCTCTGTTGACACAGTGTCCCTGAGTACTGTTAGAATTGGCATTTTAAAACATGAAATGACTCCTCTGTACAAGTCTCTCCCTAGAGAGAGTCAGTATGCCCTATTCAAGCCAGATAAACTCCAGGCAGGAGGAACCAGGAGATTCACCCACATCCCTCTTCTGGGGAAAAAATGGATGAACAGAATACAAATTCCCAACTCTGGAAACACCTGAATGAGTTAGGTGCCTTATCAAGAAACGCAGAACTGTAGTTATGGGATAAGGTCTCTCTAGCTGTGTCAAACACCACCTTTGTAAACAAGAACTAGTTTACAAATAATGCATTCCCTGGGCACAGCAGAATATCAGAATAACAGACATGACTCTGGGCGATCTCAAAGGACACTCTTGATAGGGTGGCATGTATCTCTCTCGTTGATTAGTCAGTGTCTGCGCTGCCACTCTAATCTATTCCAGCCAGCTGCAGCAGCAGATTATCACCTCGTCAATAGGGAACACAGTCAACTGCTGAGGAGGCACTGGTCATTACGCCGACATGCAGAGCAGTCGATGAGACCAACTCTTTCCCCAGAGCCCTTTAATAACTAAAATGATGCGGATTGCTCGATCTCCTTGTCACTATAATGAAAAAAATCAAGAGAACTCAGCCTTGTTTTTATGACTAACATCATCTGATTTTCTAAGGAGAGGTTGCAAGAGGACTAATGCCCACTAGGAGTTCTCTGCTCCCAGCCACTACCCAAAATTATCCACCTGCCCACTGCATCCTCGCCCAGCATTAGCTGAGACAACAGGCTGCTCTAACTGGTTCTAACCTGTTTGCTCCAAAATAATTTTAAAAAGAGACCCCTCTGCTTCCTTTTTCAAAGGAAGGAATATTTTTCATACAAAATATTATATAACCACAGGCATTAAAGTGGAAAAGACCATCCCCGTATGTTGGATAGGTCTCCAGATCAAATCAAGAGAGATTAAATGACTTGCCCAATTATAGTTAGTCGATGTCAGGAGCAAGACCTCCCATGGATACCCTGACTACAACCTGAGTATTAGGATGTTCATGGCTGATTTTCAGGAACACGTGAAACCTCTAAAATGGCATGGAAATTTTTTTGCGGGAAAGAGTCCATGGTTTTTATCAGACTCCCAAATGGGTCCCAGGTTGAAAATGAGTTAAGAGTTACTATTGTAAAGGAAGTTCAAGTGCTCACTCCAGTTGCCAGGAGGGGACTCTCATATGGGTTAAGGACAAGTCAGACATCTCACAGATACACAAATAGGATCCCGGCAGTAGAAGGCATAGGAGTTTTGGTGGAGAGGAAAGTGGATTTTAATTCTCTTTCAACTTTGGTTGTATTCTCTATGTGCTCTTTTCTCTCATGAGGTGAATGTGATCACATGGAGCTCTGAGTGTCCTCTGTTTGGGACTTTCCTTCATTCTTTGATGGCCAAGGGACCTGTGGTAAGGCTCAGGGGATGGAAGCCTGGAGGAATGGCCTTGGCATGCCCCACTCGAGGTCTCTCCTGCCCTTCTCAACTGTCACTGTCTTTGGTGAGGAAGAGCCAGAGGGTCAGCTAGACCAGATAGGACCAAGGAACAGAAGACTGAGCTTGTTGGACACTTTTTCAGACCTTCCTTGACCCAAAAGAGTAGCGGGAGCTGAAACCTTCATGCTATTTATCCCAGTTCACCAGAGCAAGAGACCAGACTGAGGTTCACATAGAAGCCTAACTAGCAATGAGACATTCACATTTACCTGGAGGGGCCTCCCTGTGCATCCCTTCGAGGCCCTGCTCAGGAATAAGTGGCTCCATGGGGATATAAAACTTGGAGACTGGCTACATTTGACATGAATAACATGATTTATTATTGATTATCTGTGGCATCTAACTGCATTCGGGCATCCAGCAGACATTATTAGCGGGTTGTGCAGGGAAAAGCAAACTCATTTTAATAGCAATGCCAGGAAAACCAGATTTGCAGTGTAAGTCTGACATATACTGACCAGCACACTTTTATATACATACATGTATGTACATATGTACACAGGCACACATTTGTATGTGTACATGGAAAATACTTTCCTGTGGTGAATAGAAATAATTTTAAACCACTACTCCTTTAGATGAGCCACACCACTGGTGTTCTTCAATAACGGAAATACTCGAGAAATAGATATGACTTTTATATCCTCCTCTGTCATTATATCTGGTTTAATGTTCAAATGCCTAGCATGTCCACGAACAACATGGTACCTCCTTCCAGTAACCAGCAAATAGTACCTATTGCTGTTAATCCTGTGCTGGGTCTCAGGGATCTCACGCACAGCAGGGCTTCAGCTCCAGCCGGCTTTGGTTTTAAAGTTACTGCATCAGTATCCTGGGCCTAAAAGGTTATTCATTTATCCTACAAGTATTTATTGACGGTTCACTTTGAGAGAGTCCCTGTTCTAAAAGCTGGAGACACAGAAAACTACAATCACAGCCTTTATAGAGCTTGCATTTTGGTGGAAGGAGACAAGCAAACAAATAAATGAAAACAATTATGTGAGATGACAATAACCACTATGAGAAAAAAAAAGCAGGAAAGAGGGATGGTGCTGCCACCAGTGGGGAGCGATGGTGTGCGTGTGCCATTTAAGACAGAGCAGACCTCACTGAAAAGGAGGCATTTGAGCAAAGACCCGGAGGAGGAGAGATTGCACCATGTGGACGTCTAGGGAAAGAGCTCTAGGCAGAAGGAACTGCAGATGCAAAGGCCCCGAGGCAGACCGTGCATGGAGGCCAGAGTGGCTGAAGCAAAGTGACCAGAAGGTCAGAGAGGCGACAGTGGGCCACAGTCTGGCACCCAGGAATCGAATCTGACTCTGAGCTTTACCTGATGAATTTTTTTTCCTGAGCTGCTGTACAAATAACTGCATTTTTTTTTTCAAAGAATTTAAACATGAAAAAGGTAGTTTCTGGATAAAAGGTTCTATGGTGGTTTCCTCATAATCTCTCCGTTTCTTCCAATTCTTGTCTCCTTCAGATCTTCTTTACCTCTTTAGCTGTCCACATTCTTGTTACATGGCTTAAGATTTCAACCTCCAAACTCAAAACTCAGGGGAGACCCAGAGGCACCTGTACGTCAACAAACCAGACCCATGAGGCACGTGCTGGGAGAGAAAAAGACCAGCCTTTGGCCCATTGCCAAGTCACTGATGGGGAGGGCCCAGGACCGAGGTAGTCACTGGCTCCGTGCACAGCACAGACCAGGCTCCTGTCTCTGGCACCCTGAGAAGCGCCTCTTGGCTTGTGTTCACCGCCTGCTGCCACCCACTGCTGCTGCCCACACCTGGTGGCCTCAAGCAAATGGGCTATTAGTGCTGGTCACAGATTCTGGGCTTCATGTCTAAGTCATGGTAGAATCCCAATGAGGCCCACTGCCCACGTTCTTCGAAATCCACTTGCCTCCCTCATGTATTTGTAAACCTCGGTTTCTGGCTGAATACTGTCATCCCCTGTGACAGTTACCTGGTCTAGACCCTGGGTGGTCACCAGATCGTGTTGACTTTTCCTTCTAATTGCCATTTGAATCCATCCTCTCCTCTTCCTCTACCCTGCTGGGAGCATGTCCTTCCAGCCATTGCCCTCCTGGCCAAATGACTCACCTGGCTTCCAGCTGTCCTGCCCAATCCATTCTGGGCAGAGTAACGAGATGATCTTTCTAAAGGGCAAATCTGATCATATCACTCTTCTGGGTCACTTAGGCGAAAATCCAAAATTCTTCATAAGGCCAGCGAGGGCTCTATGTGATTCTTTTCCTCGCCTGCTTCTCTGGCTTAATATGATTCACCTGTCTCCTGTGTGTTCTACGCTCCAGCTGTTCTGCCTTTTTTAGCTCTCAAACACGCCAAGTTCCTTCCCACCAGAGACTACACCTGCTGGATCCTCTACCTGATACACGCTTCTTGTGCCCTCCTTTCCTCGATAACTCCTACTCACCTGTGTGTTTCAGCAGGCGTGGCTCTTCCTCAGGAACACCCTTCTGCATACTTGACTAGGTTAGATACTCCTCCTATGTGGCTTTTTAGCACCAAGAACTTTTATTTTATGGATGGCACTTAGGAAAATGGCCATTGATTCATTATGTGGTTGTTTATTTATTGTCTAGACTATACACCCCAGGAGTGCAAGGATTCACACTTTCCTTCTGCCACTTGACCCTGCACCTGTTAGAGAGGAATTTTATTCATGACCTTTGTTAAAGATGGTCAGGCAGACATTTTTCAGGGGGATTACTACAATGGGGTTTGTTGTAGAGGAGAGACCAGCCAAAACTCCAAATACAATGAGGACCAGTGGAGATTTACAGCCAAGGATCAGGGTGGGGGTCAGTGGACGGAGAACTAGTAAGAGGAAACATCAAGGGTTGGGGATTATTGCCACACCCACTCAACAGGATTCTTGCTGCAGGCGGTCGGGGTGGTCAGATATCTGGGAGCCGGGGATGAGGAATTTCATCAGATCTCCAGGGTGGGGGATTTTTGTAAACTGACCCAGCAGGATTCTTACTAGTCAAGGACAGAGCCCATGGTCAGGGCCTCGAAGGCTTAGTGGAGCCTGGGTCAAGGGCAGAGTCTTCGTCACACCTAGCACAACGCCTAGCAAGTAGTAGGTGGTTGATAAATGTTTGTAAAGTGAATTAAATGGCTGAGAATCTGTTGGTGGAGGAATGAGCGTTATTAGTGAGCAAAGCTGCCTGCTCTAATTTTATCCCTAATGTGAACACAGGTAGTTAAGCTCTTCTCAAAGACTGAAAATGATTTTATTAATTTAAAATTTCCATAACCACATCTGAAGTTGAATTTTCTTTGAGTTCATTTCACTATATAGCAAAATAAGGGACCTTGAAAAAGTATAGCTTTCCCACAACATATACATAATTCACTATGTGATAAAAAAGAAAACCATAGCTATAGATTTAGAAAGCAATGTTTCATTGTAGAATAATATTGTTTGTACAGTGTTCCAAACCAGGCATTTTTCTTCTTTAAAACCAATAGCAAAGGTTCCAGGCATCTAATGGAAGCCTAAAATATTAGCGATTGTTCCATCAGTCGCTGAAACATTCTGATCAGCCTAGCCAGCTGCTTTGCCCAATAAACAAGAAAGTAATGCCTCTTCCTATTTAAAATCACAGCTACAAATTTTAAAATCATTTCACAGTGTGTGGACAGCCAAATTATGCCGCAAATGTATTACTATAAAGACACAGGGTGCCTTAAACTCATTCTCAAAACAAAGCACATTCAATCAGCTTCTGGATATTTTTTGTTTTGTTTTGCTTGTGGCTCCTATTTCAAGCCCTGAAAGGCTCTAGCCCACACAGCTTAGGTCCTCCTTGTGGCCTCTGGAATCAGTGGAAGGTGAATTGATTTACTTTTCATTTAAGTAAATAAGACCCCAAGTGACCTTCTGTGAATCAAAATGTGATTCCCCCACAGAGTCTAATCCTTTTCCAAAAATAAAAATGTTTAGTGACCTCTTCGTCAGAGCACTGCTTAATTCTCAAACACAGCAACTATTCTCACCCTTAGCTAAGAGTGCCTGCATTTTCCTTTTTCTTTGGTTCTGAGTTTGTACTTCTTTTATCAAGTGTTGTATCTTTGGTTTAAAAATGTGTCAAGTTTTTTGTTTTGGGGAAGGAGTTGAATTTAATCAAGCTCAATACATAAAATATTTAAAATTTACTTTATAATTGTACAGTATAATACACTTTATGTAAATTTTAAAAACACAAAATAATACTAAGCAATGCTTATTGAAGTATTCATGTGAAGTAAAGGAACAAAAACACACAAGGGAGTGACACATCAACTTCAGGATGCAGAGACCTCCTGAAAGAGAAGGGAAAGGAGGAGAAGAAGGCAGTGCGCTGGTGGTTGTGATTTAGCTTTAAAATTGCTGACATTCTAACGCCATACAAATAGGGGGATTTGCAAGACTGCAGGCAAATATGGTTAGCAGCTCCTTTCCAGAACCCAATCTGGAAATGCTCCAGGGTGAAAGTGAAATCAATGGACCTGACTAATTAACTTAAAGACCATCAGACTCCCTGGGGACATCTGAAGAGGGCTGATGTGTGAGGGAATTGCAGGCCAGATTGAAGGAGACCTGGGAGCCACAGGAAGAGAGAAGCAGAGGGAGAGCTCTTAACTGTGCTCATTTCTCTCTCCAAATTAGCCCGAGTGGATCAGCCCAATCACCACTTGGAGGAAGAAAACCTGAATTACAGCCTAATGCTGGAGCCAGGGATGGGTGACATCCAAGTGGAGTGAGAGGCCAGTAGGTAGGGGAGAACAGATTACAACAGGTCCCGGTTACCACCCGAGGGAGGTGACAGCCCTCTGGTAACATGAGCTCACAGAGAAATATAATGACTGTCCAAAATTCAGCTGGAGAACCTACATAAAGTGAAGCAGAATTAATTAATTAACTTAAACAAGAGAAATATTCTTCAGGAGGATATTGGTAATTTGAAGCAGGAACAAACGGTTATAAGACAATTGCAAGTTATCATTACAATAACAAACTTAGTAGACGAATTGAATATCAGAATGAATATAGCCAAAGAATGAGCTAGCAAACTGGAAAAACATGTAAGGGAATTCTCCCAGAAGACATCAAGTATGGGTAAAAAGAGCAAAATTTAAAGGAAATGTTAAGAGAGAGGGAGCATAGAAGAAGCTTCAGAAGAAGAGAATACAATAAATGGAGGGGAGAAAATATTTGAAGAAATAATGATTGAGAATTTCCTATAATTAAAGAAAGAAGAAAGACCACAGATTGAAAGGGTTTAGAAAACATCAATAGAATAGATAAGAAAAAAACATACTTTGTTATATTACAGTAAAATTTAAGACCATCGAAGTCAAAGAGAAGATTCCTAAGACAAAGTGTTACCGCATACAGGGCATGAGCTGCTTGCTGCGAGACAAAAGCCAATCATCAAGAGGCAAGATGGTGGAAAAGACAGGGCAGTTTATTGCAGCTTGCTAGCAAGGGGGAAGATGGCTGACTAATGTCTCAAAGAACCATCTTACAGAACAAAGACTACAGGCCAGTTATATAGAGGGCTGGTCTCTGAGTGAGGGAGGTATCTGGTTCCAGAGTGGGGGCATCCATCTGATTACTGAGTGGAGGCCTCTGGCCCCAGGGTGGGGGCATCCATCTGGTCTTAGTTCCTGGCAGTCCTTTGTTTTACTGGATGTGTATCAGAGACTGGAGCAACGCCCTACACCCTGATCTCTCAGTTGTCATTGATGATGGCTATCAGCATAGACTCTCTGCTGGGGGGTCATTACATCACATTCCTAAGGAACTCAAAAGAATAAAGTTATCAATTTATAGCAGCTGGGAGGGGCCATAAAATCTAGAGTCAGTCAGACGTCATTCCAAGTCACAACATGGTTTCTCCTCTACAATATGGCTTCCCTTATGTCAACCCTGTATTGAGCCAGTATCAAAAGGAACAAAAATCAAATGGACATAGGACTTATCAGCAATATTAGATTGAGACTAGGCTAATATTTTCAACATATTGAAGGAAAAAATAAATTTGAGTCTAGAATGTTTTCATCCAATTGAGTTTTTGTTTAAGTGCAATAAAGATATTCTCAAGCACACAATTGTCTCAGAAGGATGAACATAAAGGTTATCTTGGAAATCACTCTTAGAGGAAGTATTCCAGCAGAAGAAAATGCATCCAGAAGGTACAAAGAAATACATAAAGAAAGTAAAGATGAGTAAATAACTGAAGACTGTTAGTGGTTTTCTAAACGAGCGTTGGCACACCAGAAGAAGGCCAAAATAGAATAATTTGGATGAGAACTGAAAATAACCAGAATGATGGGAATCAGAAATGTTGAATTTGTATATGCTACTTTTGTATTTTCTACTATAGTGCTAGGTGCACGGTTATCAAACTTGACCTGACCAAATCTAGATTGACTTGAAAGTGAGGACTCAGTAGTTGAATGGATGGAAAAGAAGGAAAGAACAAGAGGGCCAGTGGTTATGATTTAGCTTTAAAATTTGTAACATTTTGATAATTTGTAAATTATACTTCTAGAAAATAACCTTACACTAACACTAAAATCATTATGTCAGGGGCCACTGTAGTTGGAATTGATATCTGCTGCAGATGCTTGGCTGACTTTCTCCTTTGCCTGAATTCTGAGTTCTGAATTCTGAATTCACAGTATTTAATCTTAAAACAGTAGTATAGACTAACGGGCTTCTACGGCAGAATTATCAGTTTCCTCCTTCAGGGTCATCCTTAGAACATTGTATGCTATCATGACACCTATTAATCAGATTCAATCAAGTCTCAAACACAGAACATCAGACCTAAGGGGAAAAGGTCAAATAGGCTTGGTCATCATAACAGGGCTTAGTCCTCCAATTCTAATTTTTACAAGATAGGAATGCCTTGTGACATTTTCCTTCAAGCCAGAAACTAACACATTTATGCTATGTGTTCATACTGAGCTTTCTGAGGTCAAAATGTAGTTTTAGTCCACAGTACTGAAATAGAATGTTTACACTGTCTAAACCAGATTTCTTATTCTTTACTTCCAAGATATTTAGGGTTCAATCCTCAACTTAATGTTCTGTTAACTATCATTTTACAATGTTTTTTATTACTTAGAAAATAATTCATACTTGGTACAAAGTACCTGGAAAATACAAGAGTAGAAAGAAACAGAAGTTAATGTTAACCATTCAACATTGTTGTTCGTTCCCTTCAATTTTTTTTTTACTAATTCTGTCCTACAAAGCAATATTAAGTAGCACAGTAGTCTCCCCTTATCTGCAGGGGATATGTTCCAAGGCCCCCAGTGGATGCCTGAAATCCCGGATAGTACCAAACCGTATATATACTATGTTTTTTCCTATGCGTACATATCTATGATAAAGTTTAATTTGTGAATTGGCACTGATAAGAGGTTAACTGTAATAATTAATAATAAAATAGAACAATTATAACAATATACTCTAATAAAAGTTACCGTGAATCTTAGCAATCTTAGCATATGAATTTTTTTTTGCCAGCATCACTACTCTTGTGCTTTGGGGCTGTTATTAACTAAAATAAGGGTTACTGGAACACAAGCACTGTGCTACCCTGGCAGTTGATCTAATAACCTAGACGGCTACTAAGTGACGAATGGGTGAGTAGCATATGCAGTGTAGACACACTGGACAAAAGGATAATTCACGTCCCCGGTGGATCGGTGTGAGATTTCATCACGCTACTCAGAACGGCGTACAATGTAAAACTTATGAATGGTTTGTTTCTGGAATTTTCCATTTAATATTTTTGGACCACAGTTGACTGCAGGTAACTGAAACTGCAGTAAGCGAAACTGTGGATAAGGAGGGACTTCTGTATACAGAACATGAACTGAGTCAAATTCTCTTGGTCTAGTTTCCACTGCAACATCTGGCTTTGGGATGCCATCTGACTTCTCCAAGTCTTGGAGAGCTTATCCATCAGAGGGTGATGATTCCAGTCATGTGCCATATAACGACTTTTTGGTCAATGATGGACCACGTATTCGACGACAATCCTATAAGATTAGTACCATATAGGCTAAGTGTGTAGTAGGCTGTATGATCTAGGTTTGTGTAACTACACTCTATGATGTTCACACAAGGACGAAATCACCTAATGAAGCATTTCTCAGAACTTATCCTTGTCATTGAACAACCCATGACTGTACAATGGTACCTGTCTCACTGAGTTGCTGTGTGGATGAAGTGGGAAAGGCAGTGAAGCATTTAACTCCATGTCTGGTGCTTAGAAAGTGTTCAATAAAGATTTATTATCATTAATATAATTATTAGTAGAACGCAGATTCTAGATAAAACTAAGAAGCCCTGGAATTCCCTCGTTTTCCTGCTAGTCAATTCCTTCCGCTGTCCCACATGCCTCCCCACAACTGTCAACCACCCTCTGCTTTCTGTCTGTGTAGACTAGTTGTGCCTGTTTGGGGATTTCATATACATGATTCACACAGGATGTACTATTTGGGTCTGGATTCTTTCACTTAGCATAATGTCTTTCAGATTCATCCACATTATTATATATATCATCCCTGATACTTCCAATTATTCAAAATTTTAGGGACAAGAGAGATGAGAGTCAAAAGGGCAAACACCATAGACTTGAAAGACCTGAGCTGAAATCCTGACTATTTTCAGTTGTGTGACTTCACACAAGTGACATAATCTCAGTGCTGGCTGTTTGGACAAATCTCTGTAAGCCTCAACTTCCTCAACTTAAAACAACAATAAAAATACCCATCTCAAAGTTTTCATCAAGATTGAGATAAAACAAGAGAGAACATGGTGTTAGACACGTAATAGTTGTTAAAAAAAAAAAAAACCAAGGTTTGTTCAGTCTGAACGTAACCGGCCAATCACAGATATTGACCAGCTGGCACGGCCTCAATGACCAACCATGGAGGAGATGAAAAGGAGCAGAAACTGTTTTTTTCCATCAAACGTGACGATATGAACCTTATTTTCTCCCTTGGAATAGGTTTCAAGGCTTAAAAGGGACTATATAGAAGAATATATGATCTCAGATTTAACACAAACGAGCAAGCAATCAAACATAGAAAGCCAATAGCAAGGTTTAGGATTGCTTCTTTTGTGAGTCTTAACTGTGTACTTCAGAGTGTGGATTCTACCATTTCCATCTGTTTTTCCTCAGGGAAGATGGAATTAATTTGAAAGATTTAAAGATAGGCATTCTTGTTATGTTAAAATATCATGGTGTTCTTCAGCAAGACGCTATGACTCAAGCAAAAATCTTTTTCAAGAGAAAAAACAGGACCAGTATATCTGGTGGCATTAAAATGTAACGATAAACAAAAAACTCATCATTTTTCTGCCTGTGTTTCAATCAGCTCAGAGAAATTCTTCCCATACACATTAATTATTCTAGGATGTGGGGGATTAAAAATGGAACAATCATTTCCAATAGTTTGTGCTGTTCTTTAAGAACTGCAGGGCGGTGAAGCACTGTACCCAGCTGATTTGGGAGTGAAGGCTGTCTTTGAATACACTGTGCATTCAAACACCGTGCAGTACACTGACACTTTGTCATCTGGTTTGGTGTGACAGTCAAAATTACCATTTAACTGAGACATTTCTACATTGATAATTCTTGGACTGGGCAGCTTTTGGTGAAAAAAATACTGAAGCAATCATTTTTCTTCTGGTGGTGAATTTTACATGAATAGAAAGAGATAATACAAGTCAGTCTCTTTGCTCATACTTCCAAATAGGATTGACCTTATGGAAGTCTAATTATAAAACACATTTATCAACCATAATGAACCTATTATGAGGCTGTAGCACAGATAAAGATATGAAAATAATTTCCCTCAAATAAGACCTATAGAGTTAAGAAATAAATATGCCAGTGACTAAAAGAATACTTTATATCTTTGTAGTGTTTTTAAGAGTTCATATATATTTATTCACTTATCTATAGGTAATCCTATAAAGTAGTAGAGTGAGTATTATGATCTCCACTTTATAGATAAGGAAATTTGGACTAAGAGTTTTGGGGGGATTAATATGGGTGAGATGATGCTTTTTCCCAGATGTTATTATTGCCTCAAATTTTTATGGCCCCCTCATCATTTATGAAGCACTTCGACAGACATGACTTGCTAGGGCAGGAACTCAAACCAGGTTAATCCAAAAAGAAGGAAATTCATTGATTCCCATAACTAGGAAAACTAGTATGGCTGAATGAAGACAGAATCAGACTCCATGTTGTTAAGGTTTCTTGCTTCTTGCCTTGCTTCAGCCTCCCTCTGTTTGTGGCCCTCGTTTCCTCCCCTACAGATGGGCTTCCTCCATGTAGCTGGGAACGTAAGTACCACTGGTGCCAATATCACTTTCTCCCAGTGCCCAGATTGCAAATGCCAGGAGAAGTCTTCTTCATTTGCTCCAATTGAAAAACCCTGGCGCCCAGCTTGGGTCACATGCCAATTTTTGAACCTTTTCCTGAGATGAGAGGTATAGGGAGCTCTGATTGGCACAAGTAGGACCCCTGTCTCCTATCTGTTAGCTGGGGACAGATCACACGATTGACCACATGTGGTGGGAGGGTGACACACCAAAGAAAGGGACATTGGTAAATAATGTGTTTTCTATATACTGGCATAGAAATAAACAGACAGGCAGCTTAATGGGCCAGATTAGAACATCTAGAAACAGATACATGTATATATAAGGATTTATTACAGGATTTTTCTGGAAATTCAAGTAGGTTGGGAAAGGGTGAACTATTTAATGGTAAATGTTGTGAAAACTGAGTTGATGATGTTGTGAAGATATCATCAACTCAGTATTTGTTGAACGTTATAAAATGAATAAATACATGAATGAATGAAGAGGTCCAAGTTAAGAGTCTCAGTTCTGCCACTTGCAGCTCTGGGATCTTGGGATATGTACTTATCTCTCATAACTTCCATCTTCATTCCAGCTCTTTATTGCTGGAGGATTAAAAGAGCTCTTAAAACTGCAGAAGCTCCAGTGGAAGTATTGGCAGAAGACACAAATACATAATAAAAATATACAACCCCACATAAAGTTAACGCACAACGTGCGCTGGGAAACACTGATGCTAACACTCCACTCTGGTGGAGGGGCAGGCGTACTCACACATCACCGATTCAAATGTAAATTCATACCACCTCTTTGGAAAGTGATTTGGCAACACTTTGCCAAAATTCTACAAACTTCATATGTTCTTTTGTACTGACATTTCACATCTATGACTTATAGCTTTGTAAGTTACAGATGTGAAATCACTGTGATTTCATTATAAAGATTGCTTCCTAGCATTGTTTATTAGAGCAAACAATTAGGACTGACCAAAATATCCAACAATAAGGAATCACTAAATATATTATGGTATATCAATAAATGGAAACACTATAGTCATTAAAAGCGAATTTGTAAAAGAATATTTAATGACACAAGATGTTCACTATGTGTTTTTAAATTAAAACAGAGAATCTACATATAGTGATGGAAATAATTTTATTTCAATAAATAATATGTATTTAGGTGATTTTTCTAAAAAAGCGTTCAAAGGTGCACCTATGTAGCACAGACAGATACTGCCAGATAAGGACAAAGGCTTCGCAATCACACCGACCTTGCTTATTTCCAAGCCTGATCTTTTTGAACCTCAGTTTCTTCTTGTTCAAAATGGAAATAACCATACACGCATTACTGCAAATCTGTACACTTTAAATGAGACAGTGCGTGACCAGTGCTTAGAAGAGTGGCCAGGAGCACGTAAGTGCTCAGGCTATAGTATGGAAAAATTGATACACCCTCAAATGTTACCCGTGGGTGCTGCTGTGTGGTTGAACAATGGATTGTTTTCATTTTGTTTCTCTGCTTTCTATAAATTCTTGATAATTCACATGTTAGTTTTTAAACAAAGATAAAAGTGATTTTGTAAAATCTATTGAAAATGTGAAGAACATTGTAAAAAGACTGCTGGGAAAGAACCAACATGAAAATTGTGGTTATCTTGGGAAGGTGAATTTTTAGCAACATTTTTCTTTGTGTTTTTCTCCATTTTCAAAACTTTTCATAATAAGCATGTATTCCTTTAAGTGTTCATTTCCTATTCTAGTCTCCTTTTCATTTCATCCTCACCATCCTGTCCTCTTCCAAGATAAAGGTGGAGAATGCAAAAAAAAGTAATGGAAATTGCTTCCTTTGCCAGCAAGGAGTTTCTGCTCTACTTTCTTCCACACATTGCTTCAAGCATAACAAAGTCAATGATAATTGTGGATTTTTTTTTAATCCAAAAATTGGACATGCCATTTGGCATGTTGTCCGAAACACAGTGTGGCTGTGAGACTCAGTGTCCAAATTAATGGCATACCAGAAAATCGCAAGTGAATTCTTTTACCAGTAAAGTCCCTTTTTCCTTCTGCGTGGCACACACGTGCATGATGTTCAGGGTCCAAGGATGTTACTGTGTCTCAATAAAAGAGGGATTATTCTTTTGCCCATTTTCCCATTACCTCTATAATGTAAGAAGGATCCAGATACTTTATGCACACCACTGTTTCCATACCTAGGGAGGAAAAGAGTTTACTATTACTATCATTCTTACATTCAAGTGTGCATGTCAACTTACTGACAAGAGTAGCAATCAGATAGATTTTCTTCTGTAAGATGCACTACTTTCACTTACCTATCGAAGATTAATTTTTAATTCGGTCTTCTTAGAGGGGATCATAAAAGTTATTCATCCAAAAATACAAAGAAATATCTATGTGTATGTAGTATTAAGATTGCAGCACAAGAATAAGGAAAGAATTTATTGTACCCTAAATTTCTCAGTTTTCTTGTTGCTAAAGAAAGTGAATGGGCTTGAGGCCAATGTAAGCTCTATCTTATTAGTTGAAAAACAATGTTCTTTTGGCTCTTAGCTTAAGAGCCACAAGTTTTTACCCACTTTTAATTTTATGTTGAATTTCTCTGCACTTTTTTGGCCCACTAGGGTAGGAAGGCAGACTAGAGAAAACCAAAATAGATGCAAAAAAAATTCACCAGCAACCTGTATAGAATCCATAAACATCTGATTTCTTTTTGTTTGTCTTGCCTTCTCTCTCACAATCCTCAAATGAACCAAACAACTCCATAGGATAAACAGGCATTGCCCAGTGGTAGGTATAAGAGTGATCTGTATTTATACAGATAATCTGCCATTCCCAAGAAATGGACGAAGGGTCTGGGGTAAAGGGAATTTTCCTAGCTTGACCTGTTAAGATTGCTTCACAGTGGGTGACTTTTGGCCCTACTGACTCCACCAGCTCTCACTTGTGCAACACCAGGCTGTGGAGGAGCTAAACCATCATTTTGATGCAGTTTGACTCTCTAAAGTAATATTTAAATGGCAGAGTATCTCAGAATAAGAAGCATAGACTTTAGGGTCAGACAGACAGCATCACTCAATATTTATCGAATGTGATGAAATGAATGACAAGCAGGATGAACAAGCTCTAGGGACCTGCTGTACAACCCTATACCTGTAGTCACCAATAGTACAGTGTACACTTCAAAATTTGTCAACAGGGCAGATTTCACGTTGTGTTCTTTTCACAATTATAAAAAAGAAAGAAAGAAACGAATGAATGAAGAGGTCTAAATTAGAGTCTCAGGTCTGCCACCTACAGCTCAGGGATCTTGGGATGATACTTCTCTCTCACAGCTTCTATCTTCATTAGATTGTTGGAGGATTAAGTGAGATAAAAGTGTATAAAGTACTTAGCAAACTATATATAAGTGCTCAATAATTACCTCGCTTTGAGATGATGGTCCTATTACCCTCAGGCTTCACAAACATTGCAAGAAAAAGTAGTTACTACACTGTAATTCCAGCCAAGATACAAAAATTTCGACTCTGGCTGATGCCTTTTTTCTTTAGACTTGTGGCAAATGTTCTCCAAGTTGAAAGGGCGTGGCGCTGAGACTGTTACAAAAGCTAAATGACAGCAGTAAAGGGAAACCTTTATCCCCCAGAACAAAAGACCAGCCTTGCTAAGGTTGGAGTTGCACCTTTGCTACAAATCACTTCAAACCAAGAAAGGTTATTTGTCGTGCGCCACATGCCAAGAATAAAAAAGAAATCTAAGACTTGGGAAATAAAAAGCATGTTCATATTGTTTTCACTTCAAAACTCTTGCTGACTGCATTTGCCTATACAAAAACAAGGATCCCTTCTATTTACCTTGAAAAGAGGGTTGATTTGCCTCTAGAAAGATGATTCCTTTCAGAATTTCTGACTCTATTTAGGCACAGGACAGCATGCGAGTTGTACAGGAACTTGTTTTCTCCTATTTGCTCCCTTCCCCAATTTTGTGGCTTTAGATCCTCTGGGGTCACTGGTCAAAGAGGAACTTCATCTGAAATGTAACCCATGGAGCTGTTCTATCCTGTTTTGAATTCACAGCCTGTTGCACTGCAGCAAGCAGCAAGCTCATGTTTAGGAAAGAAAATGACCAAACACAAATGTCATGGCTTCCTTCTGAGCTGAAGAGTTGGCCAGGGCAGGCAGCTCAGCCGGCTCGGCTTCAGTCCCCAGCTGCATAAGGACGTGGCGTCTGTCACTTACACTGCAGTGTCTATATGGCACTGGAAAACAGATTAAATGATGTCTGCAATGCGTAAAGAAAGAGACTGTAACAATCCATTTCCCAAAGAGTAGCAATTCCACAGACCTAATGCAACTTCTAGGAGCAGAAAAAAAAAAAAATAACGCACGCTCAGGATTTGTTGCCAGTGTTTGAGGCTGGTGGGAGTCTGCTGGTTTCCTCTCATTATTTGCATATTGGCATGATATGTGAGGAAAGGCAATGCAACACCAGTGGAGGCGGATATTTTAGGAGTTAAAATTGAATCGAGCAGGGATCTCAGACTCAAATGCCTACAGGACTAAGCAGGTGGCCTGACCACGTAAAGCAGACTGGGGATGAGCACTTTTGGTGGTTTGTTTTATAATAGTGCCGTAAGTTTTATTCTTTGACAAAGTCACATTCAGCTTGCATATAAACATGTGAAAATGTTCTTTACTTCCACCAAAATATGTTACTCCTCTTTTTGCTTGAAACTCTTGGTCTTCTCTGTTTCTCTTGCATTTTCTCACTTTTGAAAGAGACATAGACATAATAACTATTTCATTTCATCTTATTTTTGCTATAAGAAATACAGCAGCCTATGCCTAAGGTGAACGGCAACTGATACTAGTCAGTGTTAGGGAGACAAAAAGGAATGGTGGAGACTGTGGCCAACTGGAGAGTACATGCCTTGTACTCTGGACTGAATTGTGTCCCCCTAAAATTTGTATGTTAAAGCCCTAACGCTCAATGTGACCGTATTTGGAGATAAGGCCTTTAGGAGGTAATTAAAGTTAAATGAGACCATAAGGGTGGGGCCTTAATCCAATAAGATTAACACCCTTATAAGAAGAGACACCAGAGGGGGCTCTCTCTCTTCCCTTCCGAAATGTGCAGAGAAAAGGTCATGTGAGCACACAGTGAGATGGCCTACAAGCCAAGAGCAGCGGCCTCAGAATAAAACCTACCTTGCTGGCACCTTGATCTTGGACTTCCAGCCTCGAGAACTGTGAGAAATGAATTTCTGTTGCTTAAGCTCCCCAGTCTGTGGTATTTCGTTATGGCAGCTCCAGCATCTTGTCAAAAGGAGGCAGCTCCTTCTTAGTTACTTATTATTATCACCAGGCAGGAATGAGGATGGTTAGATAGTCCATGTTTATCATAAGACAGAAACTTAGATTTTTACATGAAAAATTTCCTGGATTTTTAATGTTAGTAACTAATAAAAAATTAAAACACTGTGAAGATATGAAACGATGTATATAAAGTTTGTCATTGCAACATTATTTGTAAAAGTAAAATGTTGAAAATAACCTGTGTGTCTATCAACAAGGGACAGGTGAAATAAATGGCAGAACATTTATGAATAGATTCAGAACTAGTATACCCTTTATTAACACATGTTTTGCAATGCCTCCTTGCAATGACATTCAAAAATAATATAATTGGGGGCCAGCCCAGTAGCATAGCGGTTAAGTTTGCTCACTCTGCTTCGATGGCCCTGGGATCGCAGGTTTGGATCCCAGTCATGGACCTACACACTGCTCATCACACCCACATACAAAATAGAGGAAAATTGGCACAGATGTCAGCTCAGGGACAATCTTCCTCACACACACACAAAATAATAATAATATAATTGATCTCCAGACACAATTTTAAAAAATTAATCTAGTGTCAACTCTAATATAAAAACTATATAATTTATAACTAATTATAAAACATGTATCTCAATGTGTAAATGTTCAGACTCAACTATTCTAGATGACGTAACAACACGGTCAAGTGCACCTATCCGTAGAACCACTGTGAAAGCAACAGCTACAAATGCAGACCAACATAGCATGCTGCACTGAAGAAAGTTGGGAAGAAAGCAAAGTACACTCTACTCTCAATTTCCATAATCTGGCAATTTCAGTGTAAAATACATTTCATGTTTCTGGGTAAACAAGAATAAAGTTCTACATTTGGATAATTATGAACAATCCTGTGAATGTCCAGTGATGCATTTGAAAAGTTGTGAGGCATGGGGGAAAATCATCAGGTTGTGGATTGCAGCATGTCTAACACTTCCGCTAAACGCCAGTGGTGTCCCCAATCTCTGTGACAACCCAGAACAGCTCTACAAATTTCCAACACACTTCCCAGGGGTGGGCAGTTCTGTCTTTGTTGCAAACTGAATGTTTCTGTCCTCCCATTCCACCCCTTCCCCCCCAAAAAATTCATATGTTGAAGTCCTAACCCCCGATGTGATGATGTTTGGGAAGTAATTGGGTTATGAAGGTGGTGCCATTATGAAGGGATTAGTGCCCTTATAAGAAGACACAAGACTACTCTCCTCCTCTTTCTGTACCATGTGAGGACACAGCAAGAAGGCAGCCGTCTGCAAACCAGAAAGAGAGCCTTACCAGACACCTAATCTGCTAGCACCTTGATCTTAGATGTCCCAGTCTCCAGAACTGTGAGAAATAAGTGTTTGCTGTTTAAGCCCCCAGTCTACGGCATTTTGTTATAGTGACCTGAGCTGACTAAGACATTGAGAATCGTGGGGCTAGATCATTTCTCATGTGTCTTCCTGCTCTATAACATATAACAAATCTACAGCAAGGACTGCGGTATATAGGTAACTGGAGATACATGTTCATAGTAAATTCAGGGCTGGTTGCTACAGAATAGTCTCTCTAGAGAAGAGACGATTTTGTGAGATTTCAAGCCTCTGAAGAAAAGACAGAACACATGTCGGGCAGATAATATGAAATCAATCATGGGGGCGGGATGTGAACTGAGGGCCTGCTGCTAATGGAAACAAGCTGCCAGATTGTCTTAGGTGTCTTGAGAAGCTCTGAATTTTCCTGAGGCAGACACTACATATCTTCTGAGGATCAGCTGTAGGATTTTGAGTGAAAGTGCAAAATGAGTTCAAAGGCCTATGAAGACCCTGATGGCATTAGACTGAGGTCACAGGCCAAAACACAAAAGTGACAAGAAAGGGACAGACTTAGGATAGAGTGAAAAGTACCACTTCTATCAACTTCTTTGTTGTTTACTTTTTTGTAAAAATACCATAAATAAACCATAAAAATTGTGTTCAACAATTATTTCATTCTGCCTCTTTTTTAGCAAATAATTCTTTCATCAAGAGTCTCTAATTATTGTTGCTTTAAAAAACACAAAACAACAAAAATTTCAGGTGTGACTGAGACCACAACTGGATTAGCTCATCTCGAGACTGCTGTTTGCATCTCTCCCATTCCCTCATGTGCGTGACAGTTAATGTGCTTTAAAAATACATCACCCCAGTTCTGCGTTCTCTACAGGGTGTGATTACATGAATAATCTTGTCTGAACAAAGTAGAAGTTCCCTCCACCACTCCACTTGTCCACCCCCTCTCTTCCTCCACGGCAGTCAGCTCTCCTCCCTCTCTGGAGTTTATCCCGGAGTTTTTCATCAGCTACCCAACGTGGCTCTGAAAATGGAGCCAGGACCCCATGAAATAGATGATAGTAAAGGACAACATCTGTGAAAACATAAGACAGCATTTAAAAGACAGCGTGAAGGATCCAGTTAAGAAAGAGAGATTGCGTACACAAGAGAGAGAAGTTCCAGTTGTTGATGTAAGGCTTCTGAGAAGATGTGGGAGAATCCTCAAGTAGGGGAAGGGATCACAAAAGGGGATAATCAGACCCCTGGCTTCCTCTGCCCTCCTTCTCACCGGTTCCTCCCCCACTTCCCTCCCGTCTTTCCATTTCTCTTACTTCAAGGTCCAAACATGTAGACTATATGGACATAAGTTGGCCATTGCCTACCTTACGTTATTAGGTTTCAGCAATTTCAAGAGTGCTCCTAACCTGTTTTGGAAGGATCCTAGGCTAGGTCAGAGTCATTAGGAAAACTCTTATAGCTCTCTTCAAATAATTGCATATATAATAGTCCCCATGACTTCTTTGGGATAGATTTTATTATGGACTCATATTGTCCACACTTTTAAAACAAAATACCAAGCAAGGTCAGCTAGAAAACAGAGGAGCCCTTTCCATTTCCCCACCTCCTAACCTCAGCTCACACTTGAGTACCAGAGATTGGTGACTTCTGAATAGATACTGTCAACTTTAAAATAAAACAGCCAGTTATTTTACCAGCAAAATGAGTTTATTCAGGAATAGCAAAAGAATTGCAATTTGGGACATTCAAAACATGGTGAACCACGCTTGTTCACCATGGTGAACAAGCAGGTCCAGAGAACAAAGGTGGCTACCTTGCTTTTATAGAGAAAAGTGGGAAGTTAGAAGGGGCTGTTCTAAATGAAGTTCATTGGAGGAGAGTAAGAGTTCAGGTTGGCGAGGGCTCCTCATTGGCTGAGTTGTGGTGTTTTCCATTGGCTCAGCTTGTTGCTGGGCAAGAAGAAAATCTTCCTTCCTCCTGCTGGAGTAGTAAAGTATTAGGTAACTTCCTGTTGGAGATGCAAAAATACATTTCTTCTTTTTTGGGGTAATTGACCATGAGTGGTCGGGCGTGAGAGCTCCCATTACAGGCCTTCCCGACTCCATTTTAGTTGCAACTTCCTTTATTAATTTTCATAATATGCTGAAATTGGTCTTTCATAGTTGTCTCAAAAATCTATTTTCCATAATCATACATCCTGAGGTGACAGTTAAGAGCAAGGTCAAGTCTCATAGTGTGAGATGATCAGAGAAATTCATCGCTCTAGCCCCTGCTGCCTGTCCTGGTATAGGGGCTTTAAGCTCTGATATGTGAGTCTTCAGCCCACATGGGTCATTGAGTAAATCCTCTGACTCAAGATTGTCTATTAAAAGCCTCTGTTACACATTCATTTCACAGGAGACCTGTGGGTTTTTATGTTTGTCTGACAGTAATGCCCCAGGCATTGGTGTGCAGGCTACAGACGCACTTGTCAAGTGGTGACCTGGGTTGGCTGTGGCTCCCCTCTCCTGCATTGCCACACCCAGCCCACCTAGCCAGGGATAAATGTCTCCTGCCTCAGGGACTGGTGCTCTTTTGTAAAACAATCTTCTCTCATTTACATCCTTTTTAATTCTTCTTTTGAGTAAACCAATTTTCAATTAAATTCAGCTAACTCATATTGGATACTAATAAATGTAAGGTATTGTTATAGGTACTGCAAGGAACATAAAGTTACATTTACTAGGTATAAGTGCCTCAAAGGCAGAGACAATATCTTATCATCCTTGTATTCTGACGTAGCAGAGCACCTGGCACGTAGCAGGGGCTTCATAAATGTATCTTGCACTGAACAAAAATGAATCTGTCCCAGCTGCCATCTTTAGGTGAGTCTATCAAATAGGAGAGGATAAGGCAAATGCAAAAATTAATTATAAATCCTGGCAGAATATACTAATACTATAACACAGAGACAAAAAAGGATAACACTAGAGGAATAACATGTTTTAGGTATTAATTAAAAGGAGCTTCACAGAGGCGATGGTAGTTAAGGTGATCCATAAATATACGGAGATGATGCGGGGTGGGGGGAAGAAGGGAGATAAAAATGGGAAAAAAGACACTTAAGATGATATGAAAGAAGATTCTGAGGCTTTGGAGATGCAGATCACGATGCCTATACAGGCAGCATTACATAGTAGTTACACACACAGGCTCTGGAGTTCAAATCCCTGTGCTGCCACTTACTAATTGTGCAGCTATGGTCAGATTACTTAAGCTTTTCTGTGCCCCAGTTTCCTTGACTGTGAAATGGTGATAATAATAGTATCCTTCTCCTTAAGGCCGCTGAGAGGATTAAAGTTGTTTGTATGTGTACCTGGCACATAGCAGATACTCAATAAATGTTATTTATTATTATGACTGTAGTAGAAACTTGAACACTGGATAAATGCTTAGAAGGTTTTCTCTAATTTCAACTGTACCACTATGTAGGAGTACGATGTTGCAAAGTTTACTCATTCAACAAAAGATTAAGTGCCTACTGTGTGTCTATCAGTTAACCTCACTGGGACTCAGCTTTTTCGCTTATTAAACACGACAAGATTGCTATTAAGTCCTTTTTGGTTCTAGAATTCTATGAGTGTGTTTATTATACATGGATTAAAATGCCAGATAAATGTAGGAGAACCAAAAGAAAACAAAGACGGAAGGAAGGAGAATGCCAAGTTGTGAGAGGCTTTAAGGGCCAATAAGTTGGTATTCCAGCAAATGAAGAACTCTTGTAAAGAGTTCTGAACGGAGGAACACCCTATTAGGTTCCAGTTTGAGGAGAGGATTTAAGGAATACAAAAGTATTCATTAAAGTCATCTGTCTCCCCTTACTGCAGCAAACTACACCTGTGTAAATGATTTAACCCAGAGAGGACAGAGTTGACAATTTGCAGTGTCAATAAGTCACTGCTAAATAAATAAGTTACTTAAAAGATCCTATTATTTACTGTTTCACTGACAATGAAGAAATCCAAATGTGAATCCTAACCCGACCCTGTAGCTAGTCCTATCTACAGAGAGGTCATAGGCGTTCAACATACAATTGCCTGTGATAAAAAAAAAAAAATGGTCCATGACCACCATGGCGATCTCAGTGTAAGCTGAGTCAAAGTTGTCCACAGGTAGAGGTGATGAAACATTATTTTCCTTAGTGTACTGAATCCAGGGATTTTGAAATTGAATATTTAAATTTTGGATTCACATGACCCTTTCCCCAGAGTTTAAGTTTTTCACTGATTGGTACTTCAGAAACTCCCTTGATAAATTGTTCCATTTAAAAAGTAACTCTATTTCCTGTAATTTGAACTTGTTACTTCCTGCATTCTTGTAACAAATATTTACTGACCTCCTACTGCACCCACCCAGTATTCTCCTGGGCTCTGTTAGACGACATAGACAAGTTTTCTATTTTAGAGTTTATAAAGTAGCAGAGATTACAGACATTGAACAAGAAGACAAAATATATACATACATATATATGCACATTATTAAAATTATGGTAAAGTCAATTAAAAAAAACAGGTGCTAGAAGAAAGACTCTAAGAGGAGTGTTGATTATGGATCTGACAGCCCGGGAAGGCCTTTCTGAGGAGGAGACATTACAGCTGAGACCTGACTGATAATGAGTCAACCTTACGAACAGGGGCAAGCAGGGTTCCAAGCAGAGGCATAAGCCTGTGGGAAAAAAATGTTCGGCTTCCTGGAGGGGAAAAAAGAGGTCAATGTGGCTAGAAGGGAGTGATTGCAAGTAGGTGAGATGGAAGAGGTTGGTGGGACCAGATAGAGAGCTGGAGATCACGCCAAGGATTCTGGATTTTCTTCCATGCACAGTGGGAGCCACTGAAGTGTTTTTAATAGGGGAATGTTATGGTCGCATTTACCTTATATAAATATTACTCTCATTGCTGTGTGGAAGACGGATTGAAGAGCGACCCGATAAGCAGTTGGATAGTAGACAGTCTGAGAAATATTTTGCAGATAGAATCCATTTGTTTGGAGAGACAACAAGCAACCAGGGTCATTCTTACAAGGTAATACAATTTAGAGCTGAAGGGAACTTCAGTTAGAGCAGTGATTTTCACATGTTATTTTGGAATTTAAACTTATTTTCAAATGAGATTTTATGCAAGAACACCATAATCGAAAATTGCTTTGGTGAATCAGGGGCAGGGACCAGGGACCCAGAGCCCAGCCCTGAACGAGACCACTGGCTTCACCACATTGGTGGCCCCTCCAGCACAGCCTTGGGAAGGAAGTGACATACAGCTTGAAAACCATGTTACAATCGTTTATTGGAAACATCTTATTTTACAGCTGTATTAATTCAACAAACATTTACAGAGCACAGCCCATCTGTTAGGCACTGTGCTAAGTCTCATAGAGCTTTAAATTTCAATTAGGTGGCAGACAAGAAAAGAGAAATTAAATATATCAACAAGATAGTTGCAGAATGTGATCTATGTCTTAAAAGCAGTGAATACGCCATGGAGAGGAACTTGGAGGTGGGCCTACTTTAGGTTGGGTGGTAGGAGGGGGTCTTTTGAGGAGGTGACATTTGAGCTGAGTCTTTGTAGTGGATATTGGTTGAAGTCTGTGGCTGCCTAGTACCTTTTGAATGTCCACCTATCATGTGCACAATTTCTCACTTTACGCCACTTACCCAAGGTAAAAGCAAAACCTTGCTTTCCCAACCCCCCTGTGGCCAGGGTGCACGCATGTGTCATAGGCTCCTCCGATCAGTTGCTCCCTGTAGTGTAAACACACTGCCAGCTATACAGCTTGACAAAGCACCAAGGTGGCCCGCCCATGAATCTATGAGTGTGTTTATTATACATGGATTAAAATGCTTTATTATACATGGATTAAAGAGCTTTGTTTTAGAAAGCTCTCGTTGACCTAGATATCTGACCATTTGACTGACCGCTTGCTTTTCCCTTCCTAGGCTTTAATTCGCATTCTTACGTTTAAAGTTCACCAATTAAGAGTGAACCTACAAAACACTAGGCACCCCACCCTTGACTCCAATAAGGGCAGAACCTCAAGTCTGCACTCCTTCTCTCTCTCTCTACCCACAGCCTCGCTGTGTGGCTCTGGCCATGCCGTGTACCCTCCAGGACCTGTGAGTAATAAACATTGTTTTTTCAAGGTTCCCTGGTGGTTATTGCTGAGGGGCGTCTTGCAATCATAACAGGATCCGCAAGGGCTGGTCCAGCCACAACATTGGCCCTGGTAGGGGAAATGTCAATGGGGACTCGCCACAAGTAATACAGGCCCAGGTGAGTGCCCTAGGCATTCCTAGCCCATAGCATTGCTATCGATAGCCTGAGACTGACCCAAAAGTGACACCCACTGGAGATTCTGACTCAGAAAAGAGTGATACAAAGAGAGGTGATGACTTTAAAGCATTCCTGGAAGAGTGTTGGATCTTGCTTGAGAGACAACAGGGAAGAGGTCCTGGTGGGTGCACCCCTCACCCGGCATCATGATGTAGGCCGTGGCACCATGCGTCATGGTGGCGCCAGTCAGATCTGCACTGGAGCAGCCACATACGGTATTGTTCAAGCTGGTCCCTGGCCCATCTTCAGATTCTAGGAGCCCCCAACATGATTTAATAAATTACTTTCCTGCTTAAACTAGCTGCAGTGAGTTTGTTCTTTGTGACTTAAAACCTCGATCAAGGCAGCAATTGATTCTAGGAGTGTCTGCAATGAACAGGCCTTCAAGGAAATGAAATACAAGGACTATGGAGCAGGCTGGCTGCTTTGAGCTGAAGAGCTTATAGAAAGAAAACAAGTTCAAAGTCAGCCCAAGGCATGATCAGAAAACCAGGGAATTTCTTGGACTTCTAAGCCTGTACTAAAAGAATCACTTATCTTGGCTGCAAACACAGGGCTGACATAGTCAAAAACCAAAGTCAAATTTTGAACCTGAGTGTTGCCAAAATTCAGAGTAAGAGAGCGATGTCACCAACATAGCAGTCTAGGAAGCCCCAGCCTCTATCCCCCTACAATGATCAACAATTAGAGTTATCCATAAACAAAAACAGCTCTGGTCAAGCTCTGGAGTCCACTCAAGAAATATCAGCAGCATCGTGGGACAAAAAACCTGAGAACAACCACACAGAAAGGGAAGAAAGACAGCTTCATTTTGCTGCATCATCCCATCCCTTAAGCCGGCATTGCTCAGCACCAAGAGGGAACTTCCCAGCTAGAAAGAGGTCCTCTTGCAGAGAAAGGAAGAGCCAGCTGAGTGACCAGCTTCCTCAGTCTTTTGGGGCATCACATGAAGGTCCGTCAGCTGCCTGAGTCCCTCGCTGCTCCCTTCTCCTCCCTCCACCAGAGCCCAGATACCACACCAGCAGCCAGCTGCAGCCTCTGTAGCTGTGCAAGTACAAGATGCCAGCTGAGGTCCCCACAGTGACCCCCACCTCCGAGCATGTGCTTTGGCCTGGCCCCTCAGCTGTGTTATTTGCATGCTGCCAGGCTGACACTCACTGGCGGCTTCCACTGTTGAGCGCACATCCTGGGGGAGACTGTGCAGCCATGGGAGAATATGCTGGCAGCTGCATGAGGGCCTGGATCAGGCCCTGTCTCCTGTCATTGACCTGCACCACTGCACTCAACTGCAGCTAGCCCCTCCAGTTGTGCACCTACACACCCTGGCCTGATTCCCATCACTGGCCTCCGTGGCAAGACCCAGGAGCCACAGTAGTGCATGCCTAGAGCCAGCGCCCCTGAAGCTGCCAGTGCACTCACAGTTGGCCCTGGCGCTTGCTGTCTGCCTTGGTCCCCACCACCACATGTGTGTTTGCAACTGGCTCCTGCCACTACACAGGTACCTGCAGCCAGCCCCTGCAGCTGAGTGTGTGCACACCACCAGCTCTGGCTCCCATCGCTGCCTACCCTAGTCTCTAACCACCAGACCTGGAGGTGCCACAGAGGACCTCAAAAGCCCTTCCAGCCACTGCAGACCCTCTGCAGTGCACACCAAGCACCAGGCAGTTGTTGATGCTGTGGATACCAGTGGCCTGAGCAAAAGAGACATTACGCCCCCTGGACCCAGTGCCGCCACATGCCCCAAAACTTGGCACCCTGCACCACTAAACCTGGGGTCACAGCATGCCCCCACCTGCAGGTGGAAGTCTTCCCTTAGCAAAGTCAGTCCATAAAGTGTAGAAGAGGCGACTAATTTTCAAATGTGCAGACACCTGTGCAAAGCTATAGGGATCACAAAGAATCAAGGAAGCATGACTCTAACAAAAGAATACAGTAAATCTCCAGTAACTGGTCCCAAAGAAATGGAGATCCAGAAATTGCCCAGCAAAAATTTCAAAATAATTGTTCCAAAGGTGCTTGGAGAGCTACAAGAGAATACAGATAAACAATTTAACAATATCAGGAAAACAATACAAGAACAAAATGAGAAGTTCAACAAGAAGGTAGAAAACATAAAAAAGAACCAAACAGAAATTTTGGAGCTGAAGAATACAACGACTGAACTGAAGAATTCAATAGAAAACTTCAACAGCAGACTTGACCGGTCAGAAGAAAGAATCAGTAAGCTCAAAAACAAATCAACTGAAATTATCCAATCAGAGAAGCAAAAAGAAAAAAAGAATGAAAAAGAATGAAGAAAGCCTACAAGACTCATGAGACAACGTTAAGAAACTATGTACACATCGCTGGAGTCCCAGTAGGAGAAGAGGGAGAGAAAGGGGTAGAAAGCTTATTTAAAGAAATAATGGTCGAGAACTTCCCAAATCTAGGGAGAGGCTTGGACGTTCAAGTTCATGAAACTAATTGATATACATTTTTCCAAAGACAAACAAATTGCCAACAGGTACATGAAAAAGTGTTCAACATCACTAATCATCAGGGAAATGCAAATCAAAACCAGAATGAAATACCACCTCACACCTGTTAGTATGGCTATCATCAAAAATAAAAGATATGTGTTGGTGATGATGTACCTTGTGCACTGTTGGTGGGAATGTAAACTGGTACAGCCACTATGGAAGACAGAATGGAGGTTCCTTAAAACGTTAAAAATAGAACTTCCAACAGTCTGAACAGTGAACAGAAACAAAGAAACTATGGTGGGAAGGAAACACTTGATTGGAGGAGCGGGGAGAGACAGATATATGAGTACATCCCCATTCCTGAGGCTTTCAGCTCGGGACTAAATGCAGTTTACACAGGGCACACAACAAAGGCAGGGGCTCATGTGGAAAAACTGAATTCTCTCTGGTCTGTGAACCAGAAAAGGGAAGCTGTGAAATTGTGAAAGCTGAAGAGAGTGTGGGAATCTTGTAGGGAAAAAGAAATACAGGGATCCCCAAACTCTATGAGCACAAGTCTCTGACTAATTCCTGAATCATGCATGCGCAGAACAGATGCAAAGAAGCCTAGCTAAACAAATGTCTAAGATTTCCAAATTTGATGAAAGACAGAAAATTGTAGATATAAGACACTAAGCAAATACCTAGTGGGATAAACAGGAAGAAGTACATGTTGAAGCACATCATAATCAAATTGTTAAAAGAAAAAATTAAAGAGCAAATCTTGAATGCAGCAAGAAAAAAATGACATATTACAAAAAGAAATCAATGATCCAATTAATGGTCGACTTCTCATAAAAAACCATGGAGGCCACAGAGAGTGGATTAACATTTTTAAAGTGAAAAGAAAAATAAAACCCCAAACCTGACAATCCATAATTCTATATACAGTAAAAATATCATTAAGGGTGAAGGTGAAATAGACATTTTTATATAAAAGAAATCTAAGAATTCATCTCCAGCAGACCTGCACTACAAGACATGCTAAAGGAAGTTCTCCAAGCTGAAGGGAAATGATACCAGTTGGAAACTCGGATCCTCAGGAAAAAATGAAGAGTCTCAAAAATGATAAACATTTGGAGAAATGCAAAAGACTATTTTTTCCCTTTTTCCTCTTAATTTTATTATAAACCTTGCTGCTGTTTAAAACTAAAATGCGAACTCTGTCAAACATGTGCAAATGTAATACATATAACAACTAGAACAGAAAGGACAGGGTGAAGTATGGAATTACAATGTTGTAAGATTTCTATATTTTATAATAGGTAGTGCATGATTTACTGTAAATCGGCTTGTGAAAAGGTATGGATATGTTGTATTTCCTAGGACAACCATTAAAAAAATAATGCAAAAAAAGAATAGCTAAAAAGCTAGTAGGAAAATTTAGATGCAATTATAAAAATACTCAAGTAATCCAAAATAAGGCAGGAAAGGAGGAACAGAGTAACAGCAACAACAAAAACTAGCAGAGACAAGTAGAAAACAAAAATAAAATGGTTGACTCAAACCAAGCACATCAATAATAATGTTAAATGTTAATTAACTAAACACATCAATAAAAAATATTTCTGTATGAATTAAGAAACAAAACACAAATATATGCTGTCTACAGGATACACATTTTAAATATATAAACACACATAGGTTAAATATAAATGGATGGTAAAAGATATACCATGCATTAGTAAATATAAAAAAGCTGAAGTGGTTATATTAATATCACATCAAGTAGACTTAAAAACAAAATGTAGTAATAGAGATGAAGAGGTATGCTTCACAATGATAAAAGGGTCAATTCAAGAGGAAGACATAATCAAATACAGATGAAGCAAATCAAAATACATGTAAAAATCGACAGAGCTAAGGAGAGAAAGAGTCAATCCTACAATCACAGTAGGAGATTTTTAAAGCATTCTAAGCAAATAATAGAAAAACTAGAAAAAATAACAGGACAAAAACATGACCTACCTTGACTTAATTGAAAACTACACCTAACTGTGACAGAATGCACATTTGTTTTATGTGCACATGGTACATTTACCAATATTCTAGGCCGTACAAGTCTCAATAGATTTAAAGATATTGAAATAATATATAATATGACCATAATGGCATTAAGTTAAAAATAAAGGTAAATTAAAAATTAAGATAACCTGGAAAGCATCAAATCTTTGCAAATTACAGAAGTTATTTCTAAATAATTATTGGGTCAAATAAGAAATCATAAAAAAATTAGACAATATTTTGATATTGAAAATAGACTACTTCGAAATTGGTAGGATGCAGCTAAAGTAGTGCTGAGAGAGAAATTTTAATGTTTACTGCCTGCATTAGAAAAGAAAAAGGCCTCAAGTCACTGATATAAATTTCTACCTTAAGAAACTAGAAATGGAGCCAAATTAAACTCAGAGCAAATAGAAAGAAGGGAGTAATAAAAAAGAGAGCAGAAATCAATAAAATAGAAACAGAAAAATAATAGAGAAAAGTAACTAAAACAAACTCTGTTTTTTTTTTTAAAAGATCAGTAAAATGGTAGATATCTAGACAGACAGATCAGGAAAAAAAAGAGAAAACACAAATGAACAATATTGGAAATGAAAGAGAAGGTATCAATACAGACTCTTCAGACATTAAAAAGATAATAAGGAAATATTATTAACAACTTTATACCAATAAATCTGACAACCAGATAAAATGGACACATTTCTTTAAAAAGACAAATTACCAAAACTGACTTAAGAAGAGGTAGAAAAGTTGAACAGCCCTTATCAATTATAGAAATTGAATTTAGAATTTAAGAACTTCCCAGAAGAAAACCCCAGGTCTAGATGACTCCACTGGTGAATTCTATTAAAGAAGGAATAATTTCAACTATACACAAAGTCTGTCATAAATTAGAAGTGAAGGGAAACTTTCCCCACTCATTTTGTGAGGTCAGTAATATCCTAATTACAAAAGTAGCCAAAAATATCACAAAAGAGAACTAAGAACCAATATACCTCATGAACATAGATACAAATATCCTCCAGAAAATATTAGCAAATGGAATGTAAGAACGCATAAAATGAATACTAAATCATGACCAAGTGGGTATATTCCAGGAATGCAAGGTTGATTTAATGTCAGAATGGTGAAAAGATGAAAGATTTCCCTCTAAGATCTGGGACAACGCAAGGATGCCCACTCTTGCCTCTCCTATCCAACATAGTACTGGGAGTCCTAGCCAGAGCAATCAGGCAAGAGAGGGAAATAAATGACATCCAAATAGGAAAGGAAAAAGTAAAATAATCTCTGTTTGCAGATGGCGTGATCTTATATGTAGAAAACCCTAAAGACTCCACATACACACAAAAGAACCTGTTAGAACTAATAAACAAATTTAGTAAAGTTGCAAGATCCAAAATCGACATACAGAAATCAGTTGTGTTTCCTGTGTTTGTTGATTGGAAGGATTAATATTGTTAAAACGTCTATACTACCTAAAGCATTGAATCTACAGATTCAATGCATCCTCATTAAAATCTCAATGGCATTTTTTATAGAAATAGCAAAAACAATCCTAAAATTCATTTAAAACCACAAAAGACCCCCAAAAGCCAAAGCAATCCTAAGAAAGAAAAAGAAAGCTGGAGGTATCACACTTCCTGATTTCAAAACAAAGCTACAGTTATCAAAACAGTGTGACATAAAAATAGATATATAAATCAATGGAACAGAATTGAGAGCCCAGAAGTTCATCCACGTTTATCTCATTATCTGATCTTTGACAAGGATGCCAAGAACACTCAATGAGAAGGGGAAAGTCTCTTCAATAAATGGTGTTGCAAAAACTGGACAGCCACATGTGAAAGAATGAAATTGGGCCCTTAATTCACACGATATACAAAAATCAAGTCAAAATGGATTAAAGACTTAAACATAAACCTGAAATGATAAAACTTTCAGAAGAAAACATAGGGATAAAGATTTAGACATTGGATTTGGCAATGCTGTCTTGAATAAGACACTAAAAGCACAGTCAATAAAAGCAAAAATAGACAAGTGGGATTACATCAAACTAAAAAGCTTCTTCAGAGCAAAGGAAACTATCAACAAAATGAAGAGGCACCCCACAGAATGGGAAAAAATATTTGCAAACCATATAGCTGACAAAGGGTTAATATACAAAATATATAAAGAGTTCTTCCAACTTAATTGCAAAAACCAAATAACCCAATCAAAAAATGGGCAAAGGACCTGAATAGGTATTTCTCCAAAGAAGACATACAAATGGCCAATAGGTATATGAAAAAGCACTCAACATCACTAATCATCAGGGAGATATAAATCAAAACCACAATGAAATACCACCTCACACCTGTTAGGATGGCTATTGTCAAAAAAAAAACAAAAGGGGGGCGGAGTCAAGATGGCAGCGTAAGCAGACTCGGAACTCACCTCCTCCCGGGGACACAGCCAATTTACAACTACTCGTGGAAAAATTACCCCTGAGACAGAACTGAAAACTGGATGAGAGGAACTCCTGCAACAACGGACAATCCTAACTGAGGTGGAAGAGGCAGAGACTCCCTTCTGGAGAGGAAAAACGCCGCCTTCACAAGCCGCCAGCGTCACGGCTGCCGGGAGCAGCGCACAGGTACGCACCCTCCCTGGAGGCGCGGGGCCCTGAGCCGGGGAGCGCCCTCGCTGTGGGCATTTTGTAGACCCAGCATAATCGACACCAGCGGCATAATATCTGACTGTGCCTGTTACTAAAACACTGGGGAGCACCCCCAGAAAACCCGGTTCACAAAGAAACTAAAACTGGCTCTTAAAGGGCCCGCAAGCAAACTCACCCGTTTCAGGAAGCATCCTAAAATCACCAGAAAGAAAGGTGCACAGTGCTTTGGTGACAAGAGACTCACCTAATAGGCCCTGAGTGCATCTCGGTGAGGGGTGAGACCTCTCCAGGGACTGGGACATTGGCAGCGGCCATTGTTGCGGCCTGGTGTGGGCGTGCTGACACAGACGCCATTGGAGTTCTCCCTGAGGCCTGCTAGCCCAGGGTCTGCCCCACCCGCTAGAGCACCGATTTAATCCAGCTCAGCCAGGGCAGGCAGCCCACCCTAGAGACTGGCCCCACCCAACAACAAGCCCTCAGGCAACTTGTGGGCCTGCATAGATTGGTGACTGGATTCTCTGCAGCCTGGCAACTGAGCCGACTTGAGCGGCACAGGGTGTGCACAAGGAGCGGGTGGAGAGTGTGGGGCCGTGGCAGAGTGTGTGGGGCTCCTGCTGTGGAGAGACTGGGTCCGCTTGGGGAGGTCGGGGCGCTCACACGGGGCAAGACTGTGTTGACTGTGTGTGTGGACCTGTGGGCCGCAGGGCTTCTCAGCCGCAGAAGACTTGTGCTTCTCAAAGACCCACATAGGAGGTTTGCTCCACCTTCCAAAACCTGAAACAATTGGGTGCTCCTGTGCCTGAGGCCAGCCCCACCCAGCTGCAATCCTCAGAGAGCTGACAAGAGACCTAATAGGCTAGAGGCTTATAGCAATTGTAAGGCCCTGAGCCTAACAACCTGCCACGGTGGGGGCCTACTCACTTAAAAGAAATACTGCAACACAAATGTGGTATTAGAACTTGCAGCCAACTGTGCTGGGGCTCCCCACACCTGATAAAGAGACTGAAGGGCCCACAACAACTACAAGCAGCTGAGCATTACAACAGCTGGCCAGGAACATAACTCAGCCTCCCTGGGTGCCTACAGGGAAAGCAAACAGGCCACAGCAGAAGGATACACGTAGCCCACATAGGGGTCACCCCTGGAACATTGAGAACTGAGGGAACACACTGGAAGCCTCCTAAGCCATCACTTACATAAGGTCACCTATCCAAGAGCAGGAGACATAGCTGACCTACCTAATACGTAGACACAAGCACAGGGAAAGAGGCAAAATGAAGAGGCAAAAGAATACATTCCAAGTAAGGGAACAGGACAAAACCCCAGAAAAGGAACTAAGTGAAACAGAAATGAGCAACCTACCCGACAGAGAGTTCAAACTAAGAGTGTTAAGGATGCTCACTGATCTGGGGAGAAGAATAGATGAACTCAGTGAGAATGTCAACAAAGAAATGGAAGATATAAAAAAGAACCAATTGGAAATGAAGAATACAATACTGGAAATGAAAAATTCATTAGAGGGACTCAAAAGCAGAGTAGAGGATACAGAAGAACAGATCTGTGAGCTGGACGAAAGACTAGAAGAAATTACCCGAGCTGAACAGGTAAAAGAGAAAAGAATTAAAAAGACTGAGGACAGTCTAAGGGACCTCTGGGACAACATCAAGCGCACTAACATCCGTGTTATAGGTGTCCCGGAAGGAGAAGAACGAGACAAGGGGTCAGAGAATCTATTTCAAGAAATAATAGATGAAAACTTCCCTAACCTAAGGAAGAAAACAGACATCCAGGTACAGGAAGCACAGAGAGCCCCAAACAAGATAAACCCAAAGAGGCCCACACCAAGACACATCATAATCAAAATGTCCAGAATTAAAGACAAAGAGAGAATCCTAAAAGCCGCAAGAGAATGTCAAGTTACGTACAAAGGAAACCCCATAAGGCTATCAGCTGACTTCTCAGCAGAAACCTTACAGGCTAGAAGAGAATGGCACGATATATTTAAAGTGCTAAAAGGAAAAAACTTACAGCCAAGAATACTCTACCCAGCAAGGTTATCATTCAAAATGGAAGGAGAGATCAAAATTTTCCCAGACAAGCAAAAACTAAAGGAGTTTGTCACCAAGAAACCAGTGCTACAAGAAATGTTAAAGGGACTGATTTAAGGGGAAAAGAAAAGACCACAAATAGGAAAAATTATCTATTTCCATGATTAGAACGTAATGGATACATATGCACAACAAAGAGGTTAGATATGATATCAAAAACATGAGGGAGGAGGGGAGTTAAAGAGTACAGCTTTCAGACAGAGGTCAAACTAAAGTGACCATCAATTCTGTATAGAAGAAGAAAGGAACAGAGAAGGACTACTAAAACACTGAGAAAAAAAAAAAGTTAAAAAATGGCAGTAAGTACATACTTATCAATGGCTACTTTAAACGTCAATGGACTAAATGCTCCAATTAAAAGGCATAAGGTAGCTGACTGGATAAAAAAACAAGACCCATATATATGCTGCATACAAGAGACACACTTCAGACCTAAAGACACTCACAAACTGAAAGTGAAGGGATGGAAAAAGATACTCCACGCAAATGGCAATGAAAAGAAAGCTGGGGTAGCAGTACTCATATCAGACAAAATAGACTTTAAAACAAAAACTGTAAAAAGAGACAAAGAAGGGCATTACATAATGATCAAGGGAACAATCCAACAAGAGGATATAACACTTGTAAATATCTATGCACCCAATGTAGGTGCACCTAAATATATAAAGCAATTATTAACAGACATAAAAACAGAAATAGACAGTAACACAATAATAGTAGGGGACTTTAACACTCCACTTACACCAACGGATAGATCATCCAAACAGAAGATCAATAAGGAAACATTGGCCTTAAACAACACACTACAACAGATGGACCTAGTAGATATATACAGAGCATTCCATCCAAAAACCGAAGAATACACGTTCTTTTCAAAGGCACATGGAACATTCTCCAGGATTGATCACATATTAGGCCACAAAACAAGTCTCCATAAATTTAAGAAGATTGAAATAATACCAAGCATCTTTTGTGACCACAACGGTATGAAACTAGAAATCAACTATAGGAAGAAAATCAGAAAAGCCACAAATACGTGGAGATTAAACAAAATGCTACTGAACAACGACTGGGTTAACGAAGAAATCAAAGAAGAAATCAAAAAATACCTGGAGACAAATGAAAATGAAAATACGACATGCCAGAATTTATGGGATACAGCAAAAGCGGTTCTAAGAGGGAAGTTTATAGCGATACAGGCCTATCTCAACAAACAAGAAAAATCTCAAATAATCTAACAATGCACCTGAAGGAACTGGAAAAAGAAGAACAAACAAAGCCCAAAATCAGTAGAAGAAGGGAAATAATAAAAATCAGAGCAGAAATAAATGAAATAGAGACCAAAAAAACAATAGAAAAAGTTAATAAAACCAAGAGCTGGTTCTTTGAAAAGATCAACAAAATTGACGAACCTTTAGCTAGACTCACCAAGAAAAAAAGAGAGAAGGCACAAATAAGTAAAATCAGAAATGAAAGAGGAGAGGTTACAACAGACACCTCAGAAATACAAAAGATTATAAGAGAATACTATGAAAAGCTATATGCCAACGAATTCGACAATCTGCAAGAAATGGATAAATTCTTAGAATCATACAACCTTCCAAAACTGGATCAAGAAGAAGTAGAGAATTTGAATAGGCCAATCACCAGTAAGGAGATTGAAACAGTAATCACAAACCTCCCCAAAAATAAAAGTCCAGGACCAGACGGCTTCCCTGGTGAATTCTACCAAACATTCAAAGAAGACTTAATACCTATCCTTCTCAAACTCTTCCAAAAAATTGAGGAGGGGGGGAAGCTCCCTAACTCATTCTACGAAGCTGACATTACCCTGATACCAAAACCAGACAAGGACAACACAAAAAAAGAAAATTACAGGCCAATATCACTGATGAACATCGATGCAAAAATCCTCAATAAAATACTAGCAAATCGCATACAACATTACATTAAAAAGATTATACACCACGATCAAGTGGGATTTATTCCAGGGATGCAGGGATGGTTTAACATTCGCAAATCAATCAACGTAATACACCACATTAATAAAATGAAGAATAAAAATCACATGATCATCTCAATAGATGCAGAGAAAGCATTTGACAAGATACAGCATCCATTTATGATAAAAACTCTGAATAAAATGGGTATAGAAGGAAAGTACCTCAACATAATAAAGACCATATATGAGAAACCCACAGCTAATATCATCCTCAATGGTGAAAAACTGAAAGCCATCCCTCTAAGAACAGGAACCAGACAAGGATGCCCACTGTCACCACTCCTATTTAACATAGTACTGGAAGTCCTAGCCAGAGCAATCAGGCAAGAGAAAGAAATAAAAGGGATCCAAATTGGAAAGGAAGAAGTGAAACTGTCACTATTTGCAGATGACATGATTTTATATATAGAAAACCCTAAAGAATCCACCAGAAAACTTTTAGAAGTAATAAACGAATATGGTAAAGTTGCAGGATACAAAATCAACATACAAAAATCAGTTGCATTTCTGTACACTAACAACGAAGTAGCAGAAAGAGAAATTAAGAATACCATCCCATTTACAATTGCAACAAAAAGAATAAAATACCTAGGAATAAACTTAACCAAAGAGGTGAAAGATCTGTACACCGAAAACTATAAAACATTTCTGAAAGAAATTGAAGAAGACACAAAGAAATGGAAAGATATTCCGTGCTCTTGGATTGGAAGAATTAACATAGTTAAGATGTCCATACTTCCTAAAGCCATCTATAGATTCAATGCAATCCCTATCAAAGTTCCAACAACATTTTTCACAGAAATAGAACAAAGAATCCTAAAATTTATATGGAACAACAAAAGACCCCGAATAGCTAAAGGAATCCTGAGAAAAAAGAACAAAGCTGGAGGTATCACACTCCCTGATTTCAAAATATACTACAAAGCTATAGTAACCAAAACAGCATGGTACTGGCACAAAAACAGACACACAGATCAATGGAATAGGATCGAAAGCCCAGAAATAAACCCACACATCTATGGACAGCTAATCTTTGACAAAGGAGCCAAGAACATACAATGGGGAAAAGAAAGTCTCTTCAACAAATGGTGTTGGGAAAACTGGATAGCCATATGCAAAAAAATGAAAGTAGACCCTTACCTTACACCATACACAAAAATTAACTCCAAATGGATTAAAGACTTGAATGTAAGACCTGAAACTGTGAAACTTCTAGAAGAAAACATAGGCAGTACGCTCTTCGACATCAGTCTTAGCAACATCTTCTCAAACACCACGTCTGACCGGGCAAGAGAAACAATAGAAAAAATAAACAAATGGGACTACATCAAACTAAAAAGCTTCTGCACAGCAAAGGAAACCATCAACAAAACGAAAAGACAACCTAACAATTGGGAGAAGATATTTGCAAACCATACTTCTGATAAGGGCTTAATCTCCAAAATATATAAAGAACTCATGCATCTTACCAACAAAAAAACTACCAACCCAATTAAAAAATGGGCAAAGGACCTGAACAGACATTTCTCCAAAGAAGATATACAGATGGCCAACAGACACATGAAAAGATGTTCAAAATCATTAACTATCAGGGAAATGCAAATCAAAACTACAATGAGATATCACCTGACGCCCGTCAGAATGGCTATAATTAACAAGACAGGAAACAACATATGTTGGAGAGGATGTGGAGAGAAGGGAACTCTCATACACTGCTGGTGGGAGTGCAAACTGGTGCAGCCACTATGGAAAACAGTATGGAGATTCCTCAAAAAATCAAGGATAGAACTACCATATGATCCAGCTATCCCACTGCTGGGTATTTATCCAAAGAACTTGAAAACACCAATTTGTAAAGGTACATGCATCCCTGTGTTCATTGCAGCGTTATTCACAATAGCCAAGACTTGGAAGCAACCTAAGTGTCCATCAAGGGACGAATGGATAAAGAAGCTGTGGTATATATACACAATGGAATACTACTCAGCCATAAGAAACGATGAAATCCAGCCATTTGTGACATCATGGATGGACATTGAGGGTATAATGCAAAGTGAAATAAGTCAGAGGGACAAGGTCAAATACCGTATGATTTCCTTCATTAAGTAGTAGATAATAACAACAATAAACAAACACATAGGGACAGAGATTGGATTGGTGGTTACCAGAGGGGAAGGGGGGAGGGAGGAGGGTGAAAGGGATAATTCGGCACATGTGTGTGGTGATGGGTTGTAATTAGTATTTTGGTGGTGAACATGATGTAATCTATGCAGAAATAGAAGTACAATGATGTACACCTGAAATTTTTACAATGTTATAAACCAATGTTACTGCAATAAACAAAAAATTAAAAACAAAAACAAAAACAAAAACAAAGGATAACAAGTATTGGTGGGGATATGGAGAAAAGGGAACACTTGTACACTGTTGGTGGGAATGCAAAGTGGTGTAACCACTATGAAAAACAGCATGGAAGTTCTTCAAAAGATTAAAAATAGAATTACCATTTGACCCAGCAATCTCACTTCTGGGTATATATCCAGCGGATTGAAGTAAGGATCTTGAAATGATATCTGCACTCCCATGTTCACTGCAGCGTTATTTACAAGAGCCAAGATATGGAAACAATCTACATGCACACCAACAGATGAATGGATAAAGAAAATGTGGCATATACATACAATAGAGTATCATTCAGCCTTAAAAAAGAAGAAAGTTCTGCCATTTGCAACAATACAGATAGACCTAGAGGACATTATAGTAAGTGAAATAAGCCATTCACAGAAGGAAAAATACTGCATGATCCCATGTTTATGAGGAATATAAAATAGTCAAACTCACAGAACCAGAGAATAGAATAGTGGTTACCAGCGACTGGGGGCAGGGGAAAATGAGGAGGTGCTTGTCAAAGAGTACAAAGCTTCAGTTATGTAAGACGAATAAGTTTTACAGAAATACTGTACAACATGGGACCTATAGTTAACAACATTGTACTGTATACTTAAAAATCTGCTAATAGGGTAAATCTTATGTTACATGTTCTCACTGTAAGAGAAAAGAAAAATAAGGATAGCGAGAGGAACCTTTTGGAGGTGATGGTTATGTGTACAATCTTGATTGTGGTAATAGGTTACAGGTGTATACTTATCTCCAAACTCAAGTTGTATACATTAAATATGTATAGCTTTTTGTATATTAACTATACCTAAATGAAGTGGTTTTAAAAAAGAAAATTAAAATAATTCATCACATTAATAGAATAAAGGAGAAAAATCATTTTCATAGATCAGAAAAAAGTATTTGAAAAATTCAACAGCCTTTCATGAAAAAAAAAAAATACTCAGCAAACTAGGAAGAGAAGGAAACTTCCTCAATCAGATTAACAGCATCTTTGAAAAACCTACATACAGCTAACATCATATTCAATCGTGAAATGCTTGATGCTTTTTACCTAAGATTAAAAACAAGACAAGGATACTCACTTCACCATTGTTATTTAACATTACACTGGAGGTTCTAGCCAGTGCAATAAAGCAAATAAAAGGTGTAAAGATTATAATAAAATAATTAAAATTGTCCTTATTTGAAGATGACATAATCATGTATGTAAAAAACCCTGAGAATTCCCAAGGAAACTACTAGAACTAATAAATTAATTTAATGGGGTTGCAGGATATAAGTTCAATTTTTAAAAAATTAATTGTATTTCTTTATACTAGCAATAAACAATTAAAATCTTAAATTTTAAAAGCTACTCCACTTACTATAGCATAAAAAAGAAAGCAAAATGCTTAGAAGTAAATTTAATGAAGAATATGAAAATCTTGTACCCTATAAACTACAAAACAATGTAAAAGAAAATTAAAAACATCTAAGTAAATGAAAATACATAACATGTTTGTGGATTAGAAGACAATATTATTAAAATGGCAATTTTCCCTCTATAGATTCAATGCAATCTCAACCAAAATTCTAACAGACTTTTTCTTTTCTTTTTTTTTTTTGTGAGGAAGATTGGCCCTGAGGTAACATCTGTCGCCCATCCTCCTCTTTTTTCTGAGGAAGACTGGCCCTGGGCTAACATCTGTGCCCATCTTCTTTCACTTTATATGGGACGCTGCCATAGCCTGGCTTGACAAGCGGTGCATTGGTGCTTGCCTGCGATCCGAACTTGCAAACCCTGGGCTGCCAAAGTGGAGTGAGAGAACTTAACTGCTACGCCACTGGGCTGGCCCATAACAGACTTTTTTTAAATAAAGAAATTGTCAAGCTGATTTTAGAATTGTTATAGACAGGGAAAGGACCTGGAATACCTAAAACAATTTAGTAAAAGAGAAACAAAGTTGAAAGGATTATATCGATTTAAATATTTACCATAAAGCTACAGTAGTTAAGACAGAGTGGTATTGGAGAAAGGCCAAACATACAGATTAATGGAACAGAATAGTCAGGCCAGAAATAGACCCACACTTCTGAGGTTGATTGATTGTTGACATAACTGTCATGGTGGTGAAGAGAAAAGGTGGTGTTTTCAAAGTGCTGTTGTAACAACTGTATGTTTGTACTGGGAAAAAAATGAACTCTGACCTCTACACTACACCATATATAAGTTAACTCAAAATGAATCATAGACCTAATGTGAAAGCTAAAACAATTGATTTTATAGAAGAAAAGGCAGGAGAAGATCTTAGTGAAATTGGATTAGTCAAAGATTTCATAAACAGGACACCAAAAAAACAAACTGTAAAAGAAAAAACTGATAAAATGTGCTTCATCAAGTTTAAAAACTTTTGCTCTTTGAAAGGCATAGTTAAGGTAATGAAAACCAAACCACAGACTAGAAGAAATTTTTGCAAAATATGTATCAAATGAAGGACTTATAGTCATAATATATAAAGGACTCTTACTACTCAATAATAAAAGACAAAAAACTAATAAAAAATAGACAAAAGATTTGAAGACACATTTCTCAAAGAAGATATATGAATCACCAATAAGCATAAGAGAAGATGTTCAGTTCAACATCAGCCGTCATCAGAGAACTACCAGTTAAAACCACAATGAGACACCACCGCACATTCATTGCGATGACTGAAGTTAAAAAGACTGACAATACTGTGTAGTGAGGATGTGGAGTAACCAGAACTCTCACACATTGCTGGTGGAAAAGGAAAATAGCATAGCTACCTCAGAAAACTGTGGCAGTACCTTACGAAGTTAAATATGTATTTACCATATGACCCAACATTTTCACTCATAAGTGTGAGAAACAAAAACATCTATCCATACAAAAATGTAAACATAAATGTTCAGAGAAGCATTGTTCATAATAGTCCTGAACTGGAAGCAACCAAAACGTCCATCAGCGGGCAAATGGATGGGCCAATTTTAGTATATCCCTACAATGGAAAACTCTTCAGCAATGAAAAGGAATGAAATATTAATGCATGCGACAATGTGGAAGAATCTCAAAAACATTATGACAAATGAAAGAAGTCAAACACAAAAGGCTACATACCATATGATCCCATTTATGTGAAATTCTAGTGAAAATCTACAGTGACAGAAAGCAGATCAGTGATTGCCTAAGACCAGGGTGGGCATAGGGGATTAAGTGCAAATAAGGAAATATTTTAGGGTGAATGAACTGTTCTGTAACTTAGTTGTGGTAGTATTTACATACTTGTATACCTGTACCAAAATTCATTAAATTGTACATTTAAAATTGGTGAATTTTATAGTATGAAAAAATACCTTAAAAACCAAAAAAGAGAAAGAAAAGAAAAAAATGAATGAAGTGAAGAGCAAGGTGCTACACAGAATCCATTCTACTAAAAAGACATCCAGCTTTCACAGGCAGTAGTAAAAGTTCTCAAGTCCTAGAACCAGTTCTTGAACTTTTTTGTGCCAATAACCCCTTTGGCAGTCTAATGAAACTTAGCCTTGTCAGAATAATTTTTTTTATTGTAACAAAATATACACAGCATAAAATTTATCATCTTAACCATAGTTAAGTTTATAGTTCAATGACATTAAGTACTTTCACGTTTTTGTGCAACCATCACCACCCTCTATCTACAGAACTCTTTAAAACTTCCCAAGTGAACTTCTATACCCATTAAACACTAAATCCTCATTCTCCCCTTCCCGCATCCCTGGCAACCGCCATTCTACACATTTCTGCGTCTATGAATTTGACTACTATAGGTAACTCATATAAGTGGAACTAAACAATATTTATATTTTTGTGACTGGCTTATTTCACTTAGAATAATGGCCCCAAGGTTCATCCATGTTGTGGCATGTGTCAGAATTTCATTCTTTTTTAAGGCTGAATAATATTCAATTTCATGTATATAGCATATTTTGTTTATGCATTCATCTGTCAATGAGCAGTTGGGTTTTTTCTACCTTTTGGTTATTGTGATTAATACTGCTATGAACATGAGTGTACTAATATCTATTTGAGACCGTGCTTTCAATTCCTTTGACTGGGTATTTGATATATACTCAGAAGTAGAATTGCTGGATCCTATGGTAATTTTATATTTAATTTTTTGAGGTTCAGAATAATTTTTAAATGAATGAAGGTAAACACATAAAATTACAAAAGAAACCAAATATATTGAAATACAGTTATTAAAATATTTAAAGAGGGGCCGGCCCAGTGGCGCAAGCGGTTAAGTGCGCGTGCTTTGCTGCGGCAGCCCGGGGTTCGCTGGTTCGGATCGTGGGGGCGCACTGACGCACTGCTTGGCAAGCCATGCTGTGGCGGTGTCCCATATAAAGTGGAGGAAGATGGGCATGGATGTTAGCCCAGGGCCAGTCTTCCTCAGCAAAAAAAGAGGAGGATTGGCAGATGTTAGCACAGGGCTGATCTCCTCACAAAAAAAAAAGAAAATATTTAAACATAAATGTGTATTATAGTAATACATGTGCTCTACTAATGCATTAAAAAAGAAAGAAAACATTTGAAATCTAGGCCAATTAAAGTTATTCTTAACTTTTGAAAGATATATTAGAATGAAGACTATTGTTGTTAAGTTTGAATAAGAAAATCACTATGGAGTGGTCTTTTATAAGAAAAAACGCCTGTCTTGTTGACATATAACTCATTTTGACTTTTTGTTTTAATAGTTATAAATGTTGAAAATCTCTGTTGCAAAGGAGTTAAAGCTTCAGAGCTCACTTTATAAGGCAAGGATAGACTACTTTGAGGAGACACCAGAATTCTCCAAAGCTTCAATTCCTTCAATTATAATAGGTTATTTTTGTCCTAAGATCAATAAGTTAACTTTTGCTAGGTCAATGTCTTCAAGACTGTTTATATCAGAAAGAAAAGAATCGTGTATCTATGATTACCCTTTACACCACTAAAATGCGGGAAAAAAACATTTGAAAGGTTCCTGAAGCGTTTCCAGGGGTTTCACAGATTTCTCTATTCAAATACATTGGTGAAGAAATTTCTGTTTCAATTCCATTTATGAAAAGTACTTCACTCAGTACTTGAGGGTTTGCAAAAAGTGTTGGCCTATGCTCTCTTCTTCCATATTAACAGCTTGGCCAAGAAAGTTTGTAACTTTTTTAGTAGTATTCATAATAGTGACTTTAGAACCTTGAATTAAAAGACTTATCTCATTCAAACAATTAAACATGTCTGCCAGGTAAACTAACCCACGGATAAAATCCTTTGAAATAAAGTGTTCCTAGAATGTATTTGTTCTTTTAACAAACACAGAACTTCTACCTTTAGTTCAAACAGATACCTCAAGGCTTGTCCTCCTGAAGGGCAGTGAACTTTCTCACCCATAGAAGTCATAAGTATTTTTATCTCACACAATAGTTATTGTACATATCTTGAAATACTGCTTATGCTCATCACTATTTCAAAATCACATCAGTGATAGACTTGCTACTAGATCACACATGTTCACAGTCTCCCCCTCTACAGACACTTGTTTGACTAGTTGGTCAACACTCAAGAGACTGTGTCAACTGACCATTTAGCCCCAAATATTGAGTAGGCTTGTTTTCATATTGGTGACCCAGCCATCCATGTTATTGGTGACCCAACCATCCATGTTGATATTTGTAATTTTCTTATTTATCATTATTTGTTGACCAACACATGGCTAGATCCATAAGACTGTAGGCCAGGAAGTTTAAATATCTCATGGTTGAGATAAATGTTGAAATACATTACTTAAAATAATTTATAATTTCTACTTATAATAGAAAGCATTGTAAGAGACTACTATGAACAATTACACATCAACAAACCAGACAACCTAGAAGAAACGGATAAATTCCTAGAAACATACAGTCCACGAAGACTGAATAGTGAAGAAATAGAAAATCTGAACCAAACAATTGCCAGTGAGGAGACTGAATCAGTCATCAAACATCTCCCAACAAAAAAACAGATACAAGATCAACGGAACAGAGCAGAGAGCCCAGAAATAAACCCACATATATGTGGTCAATTAATTTATGCCAAATGAGTTAAGAATATACGATGGGGGAAGAATAGTCTCTTCAATAAATGGTGCTGGGAAAACGGGACAGCCACACGCAAAAGAGTGAAACTGGACCCGTATCTTACACCACTCGTGAAAATCAACTCAAAGTGGATTAAAGACTTGAACCTAAGACCTAAAACCATAAAACTCCTAGAAGAAAACACAGGGAGTAAGCTTCTTGGCATCAGTCTTGGCAATGATTTTTTTGAATTTGACACCAAAAGCAAAGGTAACAAAAGCAGAAACAAAGTGGAACTACATTAAACTAAAATGCTTCTGCATAGCAAAGGAAACTGTCAACAAAATGAAAAGGCAACATACAGAATGGAACAAAATGTTTGCAATTCATACATCTGATAAGGGATTACTATCCAAAATATATAAAGAACTTATACAACTCAGTAGCAAAAAAAGCAAACAGTAGTTTAAAAAAATGGATGAGGAACTGAATAGACATTTTTCCAAAAAGACATACAGATGGCCAACAGGTACATGAAAAGATGCTCAACATCACTAATTATTAGGGAAATGCAAATCAAAAATACAATGAGATATCACCTCACAACTGTTAGAATGGCTATTATCAAAAAGACAAGAGAAAACAAGTATTGGCAAGGATGTGGAGAAAAGGGAACCCTTGTGCCCTGGTGGTGGGAATGTAAATGGGTGCAACCACTGTGGAAAACAATATGGAGGTTCCTCAAAAAATTAAAAATACCATATGATACAGCAATCCCACTTCTGAGTATATAGCCAAAGGGAATTAAAACATGATTTCAAGGAGGCATCTGCATCCCCATGTTCATGTTCATATAGGCATGGCCTATACCCAATGTAGTGGGTTATAAGAGTAGTAACAGTCTTTTAAAATTTGCTTTCTCTTTGTATTCCTTTTTAGTTTATTCTCTGGGCTATGAAGCAATGGCATACACATGCAATGTATGACACAAATGATATTCATATATTATTACTGCATGAAAATATCATACAATAAAGATATCTTTGCAAGAAAATTGTGAAATCTATCAGAAATAAGACCCACTATTTTATGAAGGCAAAAAACAAGCAACTCCAGGAGCCAGCCCAGTGGCGCAAGCAGTTAAGTGCGCACGCTCCGCTGCAGCGGCCTGGGGTTCGCCGGTTCGGATCCCGGGTGGTCACCGATGCGCTGCTTGTCGAGCCATGCTGTACCGGTGTCTGATATAAAGTAGAGGAAGATGGGCACGATGTTAGCTCAGGGCCAGTCTTCCTCAGAAAAAAGAGGAGAATTGGCATCAGATGTTAGCTCAGGTTTGATCTTCCTCACAAAAAAAAAAAAAACAACAAGCAACTCTACTTGACAGTAGCTGAATTTCAAGAAGAACATAGATTCTAAACTAGTGTTTTAATTTGTATGTCAACATAAGGATTAAAAGTCATTAAATGAATTAAAATTTAGGATAAACTATAAAATCTACTGTATCTTGTTTACTTGTTACAAAAATTTCTTGAATATCATATACTCTGCTTAGTTAACATAAAAATTACTTGTTTCTATGCAGATTAAACAAATTAGAAACACAAAAAAATTGTTTCAAAATGTCAATTGAATCAATAATATTATTTTAGATTTATTTATTTTTATAGACCCAATTTAAGTTGAAATATCAAAAAAAAGGAAGGATGATGATTTCTGTAAAACATGCTTTTACTTGTGTTATTGATGTGACATGAGGATGGAACACAAAAACAATAGTATTTTCTGGGCTGAAAGATCTCGCCAATTAAAGTATGTATCTAGCAAACCAATAAAGCACTTCACGTCTGTCCATGCCAAAAATGGATCTAAACAAGATATTTTAGGGGAGGAAATCTCAACTCAAAAGAGCTGGGACCTTCCTAAATCTTGAATTTACTGTTTCCCAAAAACCTTTTCTTGACACATCCTATAAAGTTGCCAAACACAAGAAGCTCCACTCTATTGTAGAGGCTTGAGTAAAGCCATGTGTTGCAAATAGTCGAGCTGGTTTGTGAAATAGAACAGAGGGAAAGCTGGAAGTGGTGTTCTTTTCTAGTGATATGTTCTGGAATAGTTGATATTGCTTTTAACATTTTTTTTTTTTTTTTTTTTTTTGTGAGGAGATCAGCCCTGAGCTAACATCCGCCAATCCTCCTCTTTTTTTGCTGAGGAAGACGGCCCTGGGCTAACATCGGTGCCTATCTTCCTCCACTTTATATGGGACGCCGCCACAGCATGGCTTACCAAGCAGTACTTCGGTGCGCGCCCGGGATCCGAACCAGCGAACCCCGGGCCGCCGCAGCGGAGCGCGCGCACTTAACCGCTTGTGCCACCGGGCCAGCCCCGCTTTTAACATTTTTGAAACAGATCATCAAGCAATTGACAGCCTCCTTATCCCTCTCAGGATGCAACTGGATGAAACTAAAGACATCTTTTTATGTAATCACCTTCTTTTTTATATTCACTATGTACATGCTAAAGCCATCAAAGAAAAAAATCTTATTTTGTGAGCTTTTCTTGAAATTACAAAAATTGTCGATGTTTGGAAATAGTAGGAAGTTTTTTTGCCAAACCACTTTCACTGAAAGTAGTAGCTTCACATGCTGCACAGATGGACCCCCTATAATACTTAGTAAGACATCTGGTTTTGCTACTTCAGGAAAAAAGGAAGCTCTCCACATCTTCATCATGCACAGACATGCCATTGCTCTTTCAATATTCCTGAACGAAGTTTGGTGGACAGCCATAAAGTCATGAACTTCATCAGAACTGATCATGATTCCTTGGTTACAAACAACTGAAACTGAATCTGAAACTTTATTAAAAAGGGAATTTTTATGAAGGTTTTGACCATAATAAGGCTAGAGAACCAGGCTTGGGCAGGTCTCAAGGGAGGGGACCAGCCAAATTCCTCTCATAGCAGTGGCCAGTGGTGGTCCCAATGCACTAGACTCTTAACTGAGATGCAGCAATCAGAAATAATCCCTACTGACCCTCTGCTTTTGTGTTGCTACTTCAAGAATATCTGTTTGTCACTTTTAGGTCATGTGACTACACTCAAGCTGCCAAGAGATGGGGAGAGGAGTAACTGCCTCCCTTCAGTTTCTCTAGTGGGAGGAAAGGTACAATTTTCAAAAATATACAGCTGACCAGTGATGAGCATAGTGGAGCAAATAGGTCTGAGCTCTGTCCTACCAAATTTTACTATGATATCATATTATGAAGTTCAGTTTTCAGATAACAGCCTAACATTGTGAATTCACATATACCTTGCCATCTTGCATAGGTCTATTAAGAATGATTGCAGTGAGAATGGGTGTATATGTGCATGTCTGAGTAAGTTTTTATGAAAAATTTCAAAAGAACTATTGGTCATACATCAATCCTTTTAGCCATACCCACAAGCAGGAGTAATAATTGATTTCAGTCATGTCATTTTCTATCACAGTGAATATAAGCATGTGTTTTATTTTTAAGTGCAATATTTTTATTTTTCCTTTCCAGGCAAATGAAATCACGTGCTTGAAGGAAAAAGAAAGACAAACTTCTTTTGGGTGAGATCATAGAGAGGTTAATTGTCTGTGGAAAGAATCAAAAAAGTTAAATCTCTACTTCAATCAATAAAGGAATTAAATTTTAAAATTTTTTGAGGACTCGCGTACCCAAATTATGGTTGGATACCTTGTCAATGATGCTTTATTCCAGCACAGTGAAGCAAGAGCCTCAGAGTTTTGAGAGAGAAAAAAATTATGATCCAAGAATTATCAATGTAAAATTGGATTGCAAAATGAAGGATCTGTGAGGATTGTGTTATTGATGAACAGATAATGGGCAAATGGGGTGGGAGGGGTGTGATGAGTGTGATGGGAGGGTTAGGATGAGATATTGGGAGGAATGGGCATTGAAGGTTTCCTGGGCCTTGATAACCCCCATTCCCACATCAGCTTCCTCAGATCCTTGTTAAACAGTGGACTTTCAGGAGTTATCCCAAATGCCACTGCTGATGTCCCTCAGGAGGGAGGGGTGTGTGTGGGGTACGTGATGAGGTATCAGCTGGAGAGGTAGGGCTAAGGGTTCATGGTCTGCATTCTGAAGTAGGACCAACCAGAGCATCAGGCACACTGGCATGGGTGGACATCGCTGCTTACGAAGACCACGTCAGATGGATCTTTGCTATGGAACCAAGAGCAAGGCCAACTCTGGATATCAAAACTAAGAGTAGTCTGATCTCTACTGTATTTTGCACCAAGTTTTCCATAAGGAAACCCCTTTTACTCATGAGGAGCGGAAAAACATCTGAAAACTATAATCTGGCTCTAGTTTTACAGGGGCAAAAACCCATCTGTCTTCAATGGGACCCAATAGAAGTCACAGAGGACCTGATTGATGAGTCTGAGGAGGATGTGAAGAATCTTCATACCAGGAGCTTTATTTACCTGCCTATAGTGTGAAGTGAACAACTTGGAGGAGTCTGTCCTCCTTGATTCACATAGATAAGTTGGCTTTCAGTTTAGAAAATAAATATATTTTTTTAAAAAAGGAGATTTTTTGAGCTTGTGAGAACATAGAAAACTCTGAAGGCTGACATCATTTGTGAAATTATTGGAAGAACCTTGTTCCAAAAAAAGCCATCTGTATTTGAGGTGATCTTTTCTGAGGAATGTTTTTAAAATGTTTAAAATATTGAATAGCTTAAGCATTAACCAAAAAAATTATAGAAAGTTCTTGAACAAAACTATAAAGTCTAAGTTAAACCAACAAAACTCTTACCATACACAAACATATATTACATTATCTTGCTATAACACTGTATTAGTCAGGGTTACCCAGAGAAAGAATACCTATAAGGAGATATATATGCAATTATGGAGAAGTTCATGATCTGCCGTCTACAAGCTAGAGACCCAGGGAAGCCAGTGGTGTAATTCCAGTGCAAGTCGGAAGGCCTGAGAACAAGAACTGATGGTCTAAATTCTAGTCTAAGTTTAAAGGCCTGAGCCAGGGGGGCTAACGATGTAGGTCCCAGTTTGAAGGCAGAAGATTGATGTCCCAGCTCAAACAGTCAGGCAGAGAGAGAGAGAGTAAATTCTCTTTTGCATAAAATGTAAGGAATCATAATGGCATCAGATTCCTAAATAGCAATACTAGGAGCGAAAAGAGAATGGAGGCAGTGATTTCCAAATTCCAATGGAAAACGTATCCCTACCAAAAAGTCCACACCCAGCCAAGCTATTAACAAAGTATGATGTGTGATAATAGACACATTTTCAAATACAAAAGTTCTCAAAAAATTTCTCTCTTATATTTCCTTTCTCAGTAAGTTACTGGAAGAGGTACTCTATTAAAACAATGTAATAATTGTTGTATTGTTACACCTTTTTCCTGGATTCAGGCTTTCTATGAATTGGATGATGCCCACCCAACTGGGGAGGGCAATCTGCCTTACTCAGTCTACCGATCTGAATGCTAATCTCATCTAGCAACACTTTCACAGATATACCCAGAAATAATGTTTAGTTAAATATCTGGGCACCCTGTGATCCAGTCAAGATGATACATAAAATTAACCATCACAAATGCATGCAAACATTGTTTTTCTAACACTTTTCTTATTTTTAAATCAATTATGCATGCCCACAGTTAAAACTGTCATATGGTTCTACAAAACTTATTCCAAAATCCAAACAAACAAAAACTCTTCTCCCTCTCCTCTACACACATAAATACCATCTGATACTTGCCAAAAACAGCCAGTCTCAACTTTTTTAGCTATTTCCTTTGGTATGTATCTCAATATTTTTAAATAACAGGCTTTTATTGCTACTCTTGGTTTTTCAATCTTACACACAATCTAATGAACGTCCACTGTGGAAGATGAGAATTTAGCTCTCCTTTACATACTCAATCAACACATATTTACACTTTTCATAGCCCCATCTTCCCAGTAGATTCATATCCTAACTTTGGTTAGATGAATACGTATGACTAGGTACATTATGAATCACGTGCTATAGCACAAGTCATGTCATGTACTAGAGTCTCTTTTCCTTTCTTGCATGGCTTAGTTATTTTTGGAGATAATGATTCCTTTGTTTTGTTGTTCTCATAGTGTCCTCACAGTGTCCTTATAATAAATTCACCCCCAATTGCTACTACCCTTCCTCCAATCTATCAATTTCCCCTACTTTAAGATAACCTCCTCAAGTCAAGACCAATGGCATTTCAGGATTGCCGTACAGCTGTCACTGCAGCATTTCTTTTCATTGTCACCCTGGGGATTCTCTCCTCCTCTCTATTCTGCTGAGTGGCCCTTTTCTTGGATCACCCATCTTTCTCTCCCTTCATTTACTACATTACTTTAACAGAGTACCTCTTCCAGTAACTTACTGTGAAAGGAAATATAAGAGAGAAATTTTTTGAGAACTTTTGTATTTGAAAATATCTCTATTATCACACATCATAATTTGTTAATAGCTTGGCCGGGTGTGGACTTTTTGGTAGGGATCCATTTTCCATTGGAATTTGGAAATCACTGCCTCCATTCTCTTTTCACTCCTAGTATTGCTATTTAGGAATCTGATGCCACTATAATTCCTTATATTTTACTGATAGCTTGAAATTCTGCCCCTCCTCCTGTCTATTTTTTGGATCTTACTTCTTGTCCCCATTGTCTAATATTTCACAATGATGTGCCATATTTTTAACCATTGTTCTGAATACTCATTGGGCTCTTTCAATCAGGAAACTCTTGTAGTTCCATTGTAAGACATTTTCTTGAATTATTTCTTCAATCATTTCTTCCATTCTGTTTTATCTATTCTCTCTTTCTGGGACTCCTATTGTTCAGATGTTGGGACCTCCTATACTAATCCTCTAATTGTCTTGTATTTTCGTCTTTTCTGGTTTCCGTCTCTGCCTTCTTCTTCTACTTTCTGGTATATTTCCTCTGGTATATTGTAATATGCAATCTTCCTGTGCTTCTTTCATGAATGCAATGCCATTTTTTATCTTTTTGAAGATATTAGTAATTGTTTTAAAGTTATCATCCCCTTAGATAATCTCTATTCCTTCCAGGTGGGTTTTTTCCCGCTTATTTCTTGTCAGAATCTTTTCCCAGAAGTCCACCAGTATCTGCCTTTCTCTTTATGTTTAATGAGCGAGTACTTTTAAAAAGCTGTTGCAAAGCTTCATTGCATGGATAGGACATGTGTGCATTTCTGTGGAATGATTTGGCTGAGATTTTCCTTGTGGAACCCTTGATGTCTCTTTCTTAATTTTGTATTTTGTTGCTGCTGTTTAGTTTTTGTTTTCTTTGGCCTGGTCAGATTTTTCCAGAGAAAAACCTTCTAACGTCTTACCTGGGAGATACAAACATAACTGCCAGTGTTCTGAGAACCAAGTTAGGGAAGAAATTGGGAAGTCTCAACATGGAATAATAGATTCTGCTTAAACTCTGGTCCAGCTGGTACTTCCTCTTGCCTCTGTTTCTATTGCCTGCTGCTCCAATATGCTCTTTCCAGAGAACAAATCTCAATTTTTTTTGCTGGGATATAAAAGGTTCTAAATGCTTCCTAAATAGACTTGCAAACATTCCTTCCGTTTTGAGACACCTTTCCAAGGACCTTTGTGTCTCTAAATCCTGAGACTTAGGGATTTTACAATGGACACTGGATTGGTTCTCCACTGCTCCTCCCACCAACTTGACAGTCAACTTTGTCAGATCTAATTAGGAAATTACCATTTCTCCTGCTTTTCAGTTTCCAAAATTTTGTCCCTATGGTCTCCTCACCTTCTTATGTTGTGTGAGTTTATTCCTTTTGTCACAAATATAATCCCCTCTCTGTCATTTTCTGTTTTTGGAGGGAGCAGAAATAAAGGTTCAAGTTCAATCTGCAGCCTTTAAACACCATCTTCATCATCAATTTCTAAAGATAGAATTTTCTTGCCTTATTTTCTTCAACAAAATTATGATTTTTTTCACAATGCTGCAGGTAAAGGAGAGATTTTTGTTTTACGTTTTTGCCCAGTTAACTAATAATATGTTTTCTTTTTGTTTAAAAATTGTAATCTTTTTAAGGCATTGCTGCATGTTTTTAGCTACTACAATCTCAGTGCAAAAATTGATTTCAAAACTTGGCAAAATTAGAAGTTATTTCAACTCTCTGAATTTTAATGTCTGTGGATGATTTGAAAATTATGCCAACTTCTCCCAATATACATATTTTTGTACGGAGAGTTTAGCTCATCTGTGACTAAAGCACTAACAATGCAAGCAGTTCTGGAAAGCGATGATGATATTGAAAAGAAATTGATCTCCAACAGGATTCTGGGTAAGGAAGACCTGTCCATTAAGGGGACAATTTCCTACTCTAATTGACCAAAGTACATCATGACCACAACTAATAAAACGGGAAGAAGCTGTATTTTTGTATTTTTTCTCTAACAATTTTGTGCATATTCACACAGTATCCTTTTTATTCAATATTTAAAAGAAGACTAATGTGGAAATGATGTAATAGCTGGGTGTAACAAAAAGCACTCAATTTTCCCTGGCATTGTTAAACCAGCACAGTTCACTATCTTTATTTTAGAGTCACTCATATTTTTATGGAGTGCCACTTACCACATAAAATTATATGATGAACAAAGATTTTCTAAGGAGATTCTCGGTATCAATAAATTCAAAGCACACTTTTCTAACCTTGAAAACGCTTTGATCTAGTAAAAGGATAATTGTTCTTAGAATTGAAATGCATAATCATTATATAATGAAGGAAAACCTTTTGAGCTTTTCTGGCTGATGGAACAAGTTTCAATCTGTTGAACTCAGCTTCAATTGAATTATTTGAATTCATAGAAGTGGTAGACATTACATTTCTTAGTATCCACAGAGTTAAAGTCTTTTATTAGAAACACTTCTATTGTAAACACACGCTGAGCATATAGCATTGAAAGATACTGTTAAGAAACAGAAATTTAAAAGACAGACCCAAACACAAAGATTAACCACTTACGGCTCTGAAGAGGGCTAGTCAGGGAGAAATCTGTGGGTAACACAGCTTTGAGTCCCAAAGAAACCAGAATTGGCCCAGAATTTCTTTTACAGTATCAAGATCATAAAAAGCCTCCACAAGAGGTAGGAGTACAGAACCAGCCCCTGATTGAAATGAGGGCTTCTAGTGGTCTCCCGTACTCATGAAAGGTGGTTACAAAAGTTGCTGCCCCATCCCTCCTTGGGCCTGAAGTGAGAGTGAAGGGACATGCCTAGGGAGGCTGGAGGACCCAGACACATCTCCCAGACAGGAATGTCTGGGGTTAGTGATAAGATGTGGAGCACCACAAATACCACTCTGAGGAGAGGTTCAAAAACCACTTCTTAATGTAAGATCTGATTGTTTGGGCTGGGTTACTGAGAGGTTGGATGGAAGCAAATACAATGAGAGAGAAAGAAAAAAACATAATGAGGAGGAGAGAAGGAGGGAGAGAGATAGCTAGAACTTTACTCAATATGAGCTTGCAAACTAAAAGTAATAAATAAACATAATAAAAAATTTTAAATGCAGAAGATTAAATCATTTTAGATAAATATAAACAGTGTAGCAACCTGAAGAATGGCTTGAAATAAGTAAATTTAGTTTCTTGGAAAAAAATATAAAAATAACATCCATAAAAAAGAATAAGACTATATTAAAAAAGAGGCAGAATGAAATAGGAAACAGTGGATATGGACAGAACAAATTAGAAATCTTGAAATTAAAATGCTATGATTAAACTTTAAAAATTCTTAGAATTTTAAAAATTCTTAGAATCATACAACCTTCCAAAACTGAATCAAGAAGAAATAGAGAATTTGAATAGACCAATCACCAGTAAGGAGATCGTCAACAGTAATCAAAAGCCTCCCCAAAAATAAAAGTCCAGGACCAGACGGCTTCCCTGGTGAATTCTACCAAACATTCAAAGAAGAATTAATACCTATCCTTCTCAAACTCTTCTAAAAAGTTGAAGAGGAAAGAAAGCTTCCTAACTCATTCTATGAAGCCAACATTAACCTGGTACCAAAACCAGCTAAGGACAACACAAAAAAAAGAAAATTACAGGCCAAAATCACTGATGAACATCGATGCAAAAATCCTCAACAAAATACTAGCAAATCCCATACAACAATATATTAAAAAGATCATACACCATGATCAGGTGGGATTTATTCCAGAGATGCAGGGATGGTTGAACATCCACAAATCAATCAACATGATATACCACATTAATAAAATGAAGAATAGAAATCACATGATCATCTCAATAGATGCAGAGAAAGCATTTCACAAGATACAGCATCCATTTATGACAAAAACTCTGAATAAAATGGGTATAGCAGGAATGTACCTCAACATAATAAAGGCCAGATATGACAAACCCGCAGCTAATATCATCCTCAATGGTGAAAAACTGAAAGCTATCTCTCTAAGAACAGGAACCAGACAAGGATGCCCACTCTCACCACTCCTATTTAACATAGTACTGGAAGTCCTAGCCAGAGCAATCAGGCAAGAAAAAGAAATAAAAGGGATCCAAATTGGAAAGGAAGAAGTGAAACTGTCACTATTTGCAGATGACATGATTTTATATATAGAAAACCCTAAAGAATCCACCAAAAAACTTTTAGAAATAATAAATGAATACGGTAAAGTTGCAAGATACAAAATCGACATACATAAATCAGTCGCATTTCTATACACTAACAATGATGCAGCAGAAAGAGAAACTAAGAATACAATCCCATTTACAATTGCAACAAAAAGAATAAAATTCCTAGGAATAAGCTTAACCAAAGAGGTGAAAGATCTGTACACCGAAAACTATAAAACATTGCTGAAAGAAGTTGAAGAAGACACAAAGAAATGGAAAGATATTCCGTGCTCTTGGATTTGAAGAATTAACATAGTTAAGATGTCCATACTTCCTAAAACCATCTATAGATTCAATGCAATCCCTATCAAAGTCCAGCAACATTTTTCACAGAAATAGAGCAAAGAATCCTAAAATTTACATGGAAAAACAAAAGACCCCGAATAGCCAAAGCAATCCTGAGAAAAAAGAACAAAGCTGGAGGTATCACACTCCCTGATTTCAAAATATACTACAAAGCTATAGTAACCAAAACAGCATGGTACTGGCACAAAACAGACACACAGATCAGTGGAACAGAATCGAAAGCCCAGAAATAAACCGACACATCTATGGACAGCTAATTTTCGACAAAGGAGTCAAGAACATACAGCGGAGAAAGAATAGTCTCTTCAACAAATGGTGCTGGGAAAACTGGACAGCCACACGCAAAAAAATGAAAGTAGACCATTACCTTACACCATACACAAAAATGAACTCAAAATGAATTAAAAACTTGAATGTAAGACCTGAAAGGATGAAACTTCTAGAAGAAAACATAGGCAGTATGCTCTTTGACATCAGTCTTAACAACATATTTTCAAGTATCATGTCTGACCAGGGAAGAGAAACAACAGAGAAAATAAATAAATGGGGCTACATCAAACTACAAAGCTTCTGCACAGCAAAGGAAACCATCAACAAAACAAAAAGACAGTCTAAAAATTGGGAGAGGATGTTTGCAAACCATGTATTTGATAGGGCTTAATCTCCAAAATACATAAAGAACACATACATCTCAACAACAAAAAAATTAACAACCCGATTAAAAAATGGGCAAAAGACCTGAATAGACATTTCTCCAAAGAAGATATACAGGCAGCCAACAGACACATGAAAAGATGTTCAACATCACTAACTATCAGGGAAATGCAAATCAAAACTACAGTGAGATGCCACCTCACACCCGTCAGAATGGCTATAATTAACATCACAGGAAACAACAAGTGTTGGAGAGGATGTGGAGAGAAGGGAACTCTCATACACTGCTGGTGGGAGTGCAAATTGGTGCAGCCACTATGGAAAACAGTGTGGAGATTCCTCAAAAAATTAAAGCTAGAACTACCATACAATCCAGCTATTCCACTGCTGGGTATTTATCCAAAGAACATGAAAACACCAATATATAAAGATACATGCACCCCTGTGTTCATCGCAGCATTATTCACAATAGCCAAGACTTGGAAGCAACTCGGGTGCCCATCAAGGCACAAATGGATAAAGAAGACGTGGTCTATATACACAATAGAATACTGCTCAGCCATAAGAAACGATTAGATCCAGCCTTTTGTGACAACATGATGGACATTGAGGGTATTATGCTGAGTAAGAAGGTCAAATATTATATGATCCCATTCATAAGTAGAAGATAAAAGCAACAACAAACAAACACATAGAGACAGAGCTTGGATTGGTGGTTACTGGAGGGGAAGGGGGGAGGGAGGATGGTGAAATGGATGATTAGGCACATGTGTGTGGTGATGGATTGTAATTAGTATTTGGGTGGTGAACATGATGTAATCTATGCAGAAATAGAAGTATAATGATGTACACCTGAAATTTATAATGTTATAAACCAATGTTACTGCAATAATAAAATAAACAAACAAACAAGCAAATAAATAAATAAAAGAGAAAAAAAGGAGGCACTATGTAAAAAAATAAGTAAATAAAAATCAATGGATGGGATAAACTCTATGCTGGGTAAAATCAAAGATAGAATACAAGAATTGGAACATATTACTGAAGAATTCACCGAGAAAGCAGAACAAAAAAGGAGAGATTAAACATATGGAACAGCAGATAAGAGATATGGAAGATAAATTTAGAGGCTCCAACATATGTCTAATAAGTGTATCAGAAAAAAGAATAGAGACCATTAGCAGAGAGTTATATATGAAGAAATAATAGCCATTGATTTTGCTGAATTGAAGAAAGAATAAGGTTGCAAAGCAAAGGAGTATTCTAAATATTAAGAAGGATGTTAAAAAATTAAGCCATACCTGGATAATGGGTAGTATAATTGAAGAGCATCAAGGATGAGGAGAAAATTCTAGAAATTACTAGAAAGAAAAAGCTGACTCTACAAGGTAATGACAATGAACTTGATAGTAGGCTTCCCTCCAGCAGTAATGGATGCTAGAATACAATGGAATAATAATAATACATTAAACATATTGAGGGAAAAGAAACAATTATTTCAACAAACTTTTGCAATTTTGGTGTCATTAAGGTTAGAGATATTGGCACAGAGATAGACAAATGGACATGTGAATAGGGTAGAAAGCTGAGACACAGAATTACACATTTGTAGGAACTTGGTGTGCATGAGAGATGGAGTCACACACCAAGAAGAAAATGATGGATTGTACTTGATACTTGCTGCTTGAACTATTGTTCTTCCGTGTGGAAAACAATGGGACCAGAACCTCACCTTCACATCATGGCCAAGAATAAACTTTAAGTGGGTTAAAGACCTAAAATTTTGAAGAAAACTTTAAAACTCTCAGAAGAAAACTTTTACTATTTTTATGATCTCAGAGTATGGAAGGCTTTCTTAAACAAGGCCTTAAAAGCCAATTATAAAGGAAAAGATTAATAGATTTGATTACACTAAAATTAAAACCTGCAGTGCAAAAACACCGTGAGCACAGTGAATACGATTTAGTTTGCTTCCGATTTTTTCTCTATTACACTGCTATAATAAACGGGCTTATATGTATATTTTTATGCCAGTATTTTATAAAATAAATTTCTTGAAGTGGAATTGCTGAATTGAAGAGTAGATACAGCTCAATATTTGATAGTTCTTGCTCTGCAAATAGTTTATTAATTTATATTTGTATTAACACTAATGAAGAGTGTGTTTTCCTCGCATCCTATTCAACACTGGTTATTAATTTTTGTATCTACAATACGTATTTTGTTTTTAGTCTTTTGCTATCTCAGGTAATGCTGCAGTAAACATCCTATTCATGTACATTTTTGAATTCATAAATGTTCTATGTAAATTATAGAACTATGTTAAGTTCTATATAAAATAGTCCTAGAAATGAAATTGCTGAATCAAAAATGTGTATATTTTAACTATTGCCAAGTTGCTGTCGAAAGAGATGGTAACTGTTTGTGCTCCCACCAAGAGTTCATGAGAGTGGCCATTTCCTCAAGTCCTGGGCAACACTGTGAACTCTCAAAGTTCTCCATCTCTGCCCATCTGACAAGTGAAGAATGGTGTAGCCTTTTCAAGTCTGCATTTCTTTAGTTATGAGTGCGATTGAACCACTTTTTATATTTTCTAAAGATATTTGGACTTTTTTTTCTATGAATTGTGTGTTCACGTCCTTTGCTTATTTTTTTATTGTGTTTATTAATTCAGTCCACAATCTTATTGAGTACCTACTATCTGCCAGGCTCAGTTCTAGATCCTGGGGAAACCATGATGAAAAGAGCAGGGAGAGCCCCCTGGGTCATGGAACTTACCATTTAGTGGGGAGAATCAGGTAATAAACAAAGATATAAAGCCCCACTTCAGTGTCGTGAAGAAAATAAAACATGATATTGGGACAGATGGTAACGGGGAGACAGTGGAGAGGACTGCTCCAGAGGAGGTGAGCAGAGGAGGCATCCTTGTTGAACCCACTCTTCCCGTTTCCTCTTCTCATTATCTGAATTTATTATCTTTTTCTATATTGTCAGGGTATAGAACATCTATGATTCTGTTTGGCAATCATAATTACCACAGAAGTTTAGCTTTAATTCTAAATTTAATGCATTAAATTTACATAACCATGCTTTCTTCCCACAGCCTTCACATCTCTGAGTTCTTAATTTTGATTCATCTATGGGTTGAGTTAGATTTTCTCTTCCTGTGAATTTTTTTAAAGAAGGAATGATGTGTGCTCTGTTCCTTAAATGCTTGCATGCCTGAAAAGGCCAGTCCTTTGAAGGACAACTTAGCTCAGGATAAAATTCTTGGGTCATACTTTCCCTCCCTCCTAACTTTTCACTTGTTCCAGTGTCTTCTGCTATAGAGTATCTTCTGTGACTTAGTCTGAGGCCAATTTGATCTTTCCATTTCTTCAACATGACTTGCCCTTTTACACTGAATGTTTAGAAGATTCTTCCTTCATCCTCGAGGTCCAGAAACATGACCAGTATATTGATCAGTGCTACATTGTTCCGTTTACATTTTTCCTAGGACATCATCCTCTCCTTCAATATTGACACTTTAGTAAATTTTGTTCTAGGAAATTTTTAATCTTTTCAATCTTCTTGTGTTCTGAACTTCACATTCTTATTCTAATCTCATTCCTCAAAATGTGGTTTTAATTTATATAATGTTTTAGTATTCTGTTCCATTTCCTTCCTGAACTCTGCCAGCTCACTTTTTTGTTGCCTTTTGTGGGCTTATCGTAGCTCTCTTGATCTGTGGTACCTCTCCTTCTAACTCTTGTCTCAAAGAGGCCATGTTTCTTTAATTCCTCTCAAACTGTGGATGTTTTAAAAAACTTTCTTCCATTTTGAGGCCAAAATTGTCTTCTGTGTTGTATTCATTCTTTGCCTTCTGATTTTATTTCCTGCTTTCTTATTCATAGTAGTTTATATGCATAGGAGCTGCCATAGACTGAATGTTTGTGTTCTCCCCAAATTCATATGTTGAAACCTAACCCCCAGTGTGATGGTATTAGGAGGGGGGTTGTTTAGGAGGTGATTAGGTCTTGGGGTCAGACCCTTTATGAATGGGATTAGTGCCCTTATAAAAGAGGTCCCAGAGGGCTCCCTCGCCCCTTCTGTCGTGTGAGGACAGTGAGAAGACAGTGGTCTATGAGCCAGGAAGCAGGCTCTCAGCAGGTATCGAATCTGCCATCTTGATCTTGGACTTCCAGCCTCCAGAAGAGTGAGAAATAAATTTCTGTTGTTTATAAGCCACTAGTCTGTGGTATATTTATTACAGCAGCCTGAACAGACTGAGACAGGACTCGTCACCCATTTCTTTCTCTTTTTTTCTCATAATTTCTTATTTAAATACAGAATATTTTAGTGAGGAGAGCACTGTGTCCTGCTGCAGTGCCCATTTTCATCCCAATATGTTAATTTAGAATCCATTCTCACTAATTGTGACACGTGCCAAGGACATATCACCTTAGTGAAGCAAGTCTCCTCCTCTTTTTTAGTAAAATTAGTGGGATTTTTTTAATTGAAATATATTTGACATATAACATGGTGTAAATTTATAGAGTACATGTTGATTTGATACATTTATATATTATAATATGATTGTCATTGTAGCAATAATTAGCACCTCTATCACATCACATAGTTATCATTTCTTTTTAGTGGTTTGAAAAATTAAGATCTCATCTCTTAGCAAGTTTGATGATTACACTTGAGGTGAGCAGAAGGTCTATGTGACTCACGGTGAAGCACATACGTTCCTGTGTGGCTGTGTAGACCGGTACTTCACATACTGTAATGTGCACACAAGGACCTGGAGTATCTGGTTAAAATACACACTTGGATTCAATGAGTCTGGGGTAGGGGTGGAGATTCTGCATTTCTAACATGTTCTAGGTGTGTTCAATTCTGCTGGTCCATGGAGGATACTTTGAATTGCAAGGATTTGGGATTTGTTTCTTTCTTTTCGGCTGACTTTGAGCAGCTGCTTCCAAACAGATTGACAGCCATGTCACCCAATTGGCTCTGCAGCTCTTTCTGCCTGGTCTGCTCCTCCCTCTGCCCACGTGGTCTGCTGCCCTAGAAGATGATTTTTACAATTTCTAGGTGTTTATATTATTTGAATTAACATTTAGAACTTAAAAACAGTTCTAATTCTACCGCATTGTTTTAAGAAGTTGTTTGCTATGCAATTTCTACTTTGGGAAATTTATTAAGAATTTTTTTTGGCCTAGATTATAAACTGTTTTTGTATATGCTGCAGTGCTACTGGAAAAGGAAGTCCATTTTCTGCTTATAGAGGCCAAAGTTACACACACACACACAATATTTAACCGTATGCATTATATTTTTAAAGCTTCTTTTAATATTAGTTTTTTTCTCTTTGTGTGTTTGAACTGTGAGGAAGTAAAGAGGTGGAGAGGTGTGCTAAAGTCTCCACCAATATTCTGGTTGTGTTGAGTTTCTACAGATTTTTGCTTGCAATTTTTGTTGCAATATTATTCCAGGTATAAGATTTCATGAAGCTAAATCTTCAGTGTGAACTTTAATCTTTAAAAATATTAACTAATCCTTTTTAAGTTCCTTTTTAATTCTTATTGCCTGAATTCTACTGTCTTTAACATTAATTTTCCAAGCTTTGCTTGCTTTTTGTTTGCATTTGACTAACTCCATCCTTTTATTCTTTTTGCCTCAGTTTGTTTTAGGAGAATCTCTCAGAAACAGCATGTACTTGACTTTAGTCTGAGCCCTGTGTGACTATAGTTTCAACAGGATACTTTAATGTCTTTAATTATTATTTGAGTTATATTTCATCTTACATCTGTCATTGTGTTTCATGATTTTTTTAATATCTATGTTTTCTTTTTTTTACAATGAAATATGATGTCTTATTTTTATTTTCAACATTTATATATTATAAATTATATCCTATTTTATTTATAAATTGTATCCAATTATATCCTATTTTTATTTCCTTTGGTGATTAACTTTTTGAAAGCATTCTTTCACCTATTTTATCTAATTATCAGAGTTAAAAATGGGTGTTATGACTCCCTTAATTTGTGATAAGTAGTTTAATACACTTTTTAAGTTTTCTCTCAAAAATCTCTACGTACTGATATGTGTTATGTATTCAGATTACGCTGGCTATGTGCCCTGGGATGTTTCAATGCTGAGACTACCTCGATGAACAAGGCAGACTAAAGGACCTGCCCGCAAGGAGTTTACACTCTAGCAACACAGACAGTTAAGAAAAAAACCTAGCGCACATATACTGTAGAAGATGATTTCAGGAAATTGTAGATCTATATTATTCCTCTTATCTTATTATGTTTTTCCTTCATAGTTTTTCATTTGAAAATACTTTTGACATTTACATTGAGCAATATAACCAGATTTGCAATAATATTTACATTTATCTCTGTTTTAAGTGGTTTTAGTGCTCATTATATGTTGCTGATATGCAATAGTTTTCCCACCTAGAGTTCTCAATTTTACATAATTAACTAAAAGTACAGATAAAATCAAGAGTTTGGTTTCATGGCTGTATTTTCTAAGCTCTTACATTGCTGAAAATAATCTTCTGCTAATTTCACGTGTGAAAGAATTAATATTGCCGTAAAATTATTGGATCATACCCTTGTCCTTTAAAATCCTGTATAATTATTTCATTGCTTTCTGACATTTCATGTTACATAAGGAGGAGCTTAAGAAAGACAAATTTTTGCCTGTTGTAAATTATCTACTTTTTCTGCCTGGAAGCTTTCAGGAATTTTTCTTGTGTGTGTGTATAGATGGATTCTTTTAATGGTTTTACAAATGGGCATAAGGGTTGGTATGCAGTATTTTGCCTGCCTCCTGGCAGAACTCATGGAGTAGAAAAAAGCAGCTTACATCTGTAGTGGTATAGATCCCAGATCTTTACTTGAAGGACAGTTTGCAGAAAACGTACAATTTTCCTACCTTTTTCAGTATAATCATGTGCTGCATAAAGTTTCAGTCAAGATTGGACTGCATATACAATGGTGGTCCTGTAAGAATAGTATGATATAGCTTGGGTGTGTAGTAGGCTATACCATCCAATAAGATAAACATCCTTACAAGAAGAGACACCAGAGAGCTGGAGCACTCTCTTTGTCTCTGGGTTTGTGTAAGTACTATAGGGGAGGAAGAAATTTTCCTCTACTCTTCTAGGTTCTTCTGGCTGGTCTAAGAATTAAATTGACATGAGACAGATTGACAGGAGAAAAACAAAGAAAAGTTTAATAACATGTATACATGGGAGAAACCCAGGAAAATTGAGTAACTCACCAAAATGGCCAAAGCCTTCACCTTAAATTTCATCCTCAGCTAAAGACAAAAGAAGATGTTGGGGGTGGGGAGAGTTAGGGAATTCAAAGGGAAGGGAAGCAATTCACAGGTAGGTGAAAAGGAGCAAATGTTTGAAAAACAAATGTTTGTTTGGCCACACAGAAACAGAAGAACACGGAAGGGAACCCAACAAACAGGCTTTTCTAGGTTCCTCCCTGCCTAGTTCATGTGATGCTAAGGTGATACCTCCTTTCCTGAGACAGGATTTTTTTTATCTGAGTTCTTTTAGGCAGTTAAGGGAGAGGTAACAAGAAAAACTTTCTGCATCTTTTGTTTCTTAAAAATAATCAGCCTAAAATAATCTTCATGTTAAAGAGATGCATTTTAGGGTGGCAAATTTTATTCCCCTTCAGTACATTCTATGATGTTCACACAATGACAAAATCACCTAACAACGCATTTCTCTGAACGTATCCCTGTCATTAAGCAATGCATGACTGTAGTTCATTTTATTAATGGAACATGGGAGTGTGTTATTAGCCTTAGGAAATTTTTCCCAATTGTCTTCTAATTTGTATAAAAACTTACATGTATTTTGACAGTAGTCTGTGAACTTTTAGTGAGACAGTTAATTTTTGTCTTTTGCGTTTCCTCTTAAGTAACTTGTTGAGAAGTTTGGTAGACTGCTAGATGGATGCTAATTAGAAGAAATCCATAGTGTTTATTATTTACTATTATTTTACACGTTTTTTTAAAAGGAAAAGAGTACTCAATTAATAAACAATGTATAAGGTCTTAGAAATCATTTTTTCAAAACGTATGAGGAATTCAATGTTTTAAACTTTTTAATGTAGGCTATATTGGCCAGAAAGCTACATTGCTCAGGACTCTTAATTGCAAATGAGAGAAGCCAAATTCAATAGTTTATACAAAAACAAAAAAAAGGAGAATTTATTGGCACATGCAAGAAAATACCCAGAGGTAAAAGTAACTTCAAGCATAGCTGTCTCTAGCAGCTCAAAAGATGTAATCAACCCATAATACCAATGCAAAAAGATCTTTCCAGACTACCCCAGAAACAGTCTAGAGTTGACTGGCCTAACATGAGTGTTATGGCCATGCCATGGGAGTAGTCATCCTATGACACCCTGGCTGTCTATGCTTGTGTCCCTCTCCACCCTACAGCTACATGTTGTATTACCATGAAGGTTGATTTCATGTTCTAGAATTTTTCAGAATGTATTTTTATTTTTCTTAGTTCTTTTTTTCCCAGCTTTATTGAGATATAATTGACATATAACATTGCGTAAGTATAAGTTGTACAACTTGCTGATTTTATACACTTACATATTGTAAATTCATTACCACCATAGGTTAGCTAACACCTGCATTATGTCACATAATTACCGTTTCTTTTTTGTGGTGAGAACATTTTGTGGTGTGAACAAATTTAAGATTTACTCTCAGACACTTTCAAGTATATAATACAGTATTATTAACTAGAGTCACCATGTCTTACACTAGATCCACAGAACTTACTCATCTTATCACCGTAAGCTTCTACTATTTGACCAATGTCTCCCCTTTTTACCCAACCTCCAGCCCCTGGTAGTCACCATTCTAGTCTTTGTCTCTATATATTTGGCTTTTTTAGATTCCACATATAAGTGATATATGAACTGAACATAATACCTTCATCCATCCAGGTTGTCACAAATAGCAGGATGTCCTTCTTTCTCATGGCTGAGTAATATTCATCATATATTCATCACATAACACAACTGCTTCATATATTCATCTACTGACACACACTTAGGCTGTTTCCATGCCTTAGCTATTGGAATTAATTCTGCAAAGAACATGAGAATGCAGATATCTTTTTGAGATTCTGTTTTCATTTCCTTTGGACGTACACCCAGAAGTGGGATTGCTGGATCATATGGTAGTTCTCTTTTAATTTAACCATTGCTGAAACTGATGTCAAGGTGCTTACCCTCTACGTTCTCTTCTAGGACTTTTATGGTTTTAGGTCTTACATTCAAGTTTTAACCCATTTTGAGTTGATTTTTGTGTACAGTGTAAGATAGGGCTCCAGTTTCATTCTTTTGCACATGGTTGTCCACTGTTTCCAACACCATTTATCGAAGAAACTGTCCTTTCCCCATGGTATAGTCTTGGCTCCTTTGTTGTAAATCAATTCGCTATTTATGGATGGGTTTAATTTGGGGTTCTCTATTCTGTTCTATTGATTTATGTGTTTGTTTTTATGACAATATCACACTGTTTTGATTACTATAGCTTTGTAATACAGTTTGAAATCAGGAAGTGTGTTACCTCCAACTTTGTTCTTCATTCTTAAGATTGTTTGGGCTATTTTGGGTCTTTTCTGGTTCCATACAAAGTTTAGGATTGTTTTTTCTATTTCTGTGAAAAATGTCATTGGAATTTTGATAGGAATTGCATTCAATCTGTAGATTGTTTGGGGTAGTATGGACATTTTAACAATATTAATTCGTCCATCTACAAGCAGGAATATCTTTCTATTTGTTTGTATCTCCTTTAGTTTTTTCATCAAATTCTTGTAGTTTTCAATGAACAGATCTTTCACTTCCTTGATTCAGTTTATTCCTAGGTGTTTTATTCTTTTTGATGCAGTTGTAATTGGGATTTTTTAAAAAAATTTCTCTTTCTGATAGTTTGTTATTAATGTATAGAAACACAACAGATTTTTTTATGTTGACTTTGTATCCTGCAACTTTACTAAATTTGTTTATTAGTTATAACAATTTTTTGGTGGAGTCTTTAAGATTTTCTATATATAGTATGTCATCTACAAATAGAGACAGTTTTAATTCTTCCTTTCTGATATGGATGCCTTTTATTTCTTTTTCTTGCCTAATTGCTCTGGCTAGGACTTCCAGTACTACATTGAATAAAAGTGGTGAAAGTGAGCATCTTTATCTTGTTCCTGATCTTAGAGGAAAAGCTTTCAGGTTTTCACCATTGAGTATTATGTTAACGTGGGCTTGTCATATATGGCCTTTATTTTGTTGCTGTATGTTCCCTCTGTATGCAGTTTGTTGAGAGTTTTTATCATGAAAGGATGTTGAATTTTGTCAAGTGCTTTTTATGGTTTTTACCCTTCATTCTGTTAATGTGGTGTATCACATTGATTGGTTTGTGGAATTTGAACCATCCTTGCATCCCTGGAATAAATCCCACTGGTAAAGATGTGGAGAAATTGGAACCTTCATATATTGCTGGTGGGAATGTAAAATGGTGCAGCTGCTGTGGAAACAGCTGGGCAGTTTCACAAAAATTTAACATAGAGTTACTATATGACTCAGCATTCTACTCCTCGGTGTATATCCAAGAAAACTGAAAACAGATGTGCACACAAAAACATGTACATGAATGTTCATAGCTTTGCTATTCACAATAGCCAAAAGTCAGGAACAAGTCAAATATCCATCAGCAGATGACTGGATAAATAAAAAGGCAAGTTATTCAGCCATAAGAAGAAATGAAGTATTGATACATATTATAACATGGATGTGCCATGAAAACATTATGTGAAGTGAAATAAGTGCAAAAAAACCTCATACTGTATGATTTCATTTACGAAACGTTCAGAATAAGCAAATCAATAGACATAGAAGGTAGGTTAGTGTTTTCCAGAAGCTGAGGGAAGGGGGAAATAGGAAGTGGTTGCTAATGGGTGCAGGTTTCTCTTTAAGGTGATAAAAATATTCTAGAATTAGATAGCAATTATGGTTTCAGAGCTTTGTGAATACACTACAAGCCACTGAATTGTACACTTTTAAGAAGGTGAATTTTGTAGTATGTGAATTATCTATCAACAAAAAATAAATAATTCTTTAAAAATAGAGGATGGATCTAGAATGGAGAATGTGTAATTAGCTTCTTAAAATCAGCGCTTATGACAAATCATAACATCTTCAGGGAATTCTCTAGAAATCTAATAGTAGAGGCTATAGAGTGCCTACAGCTGCTCCAGAGCATAAAGCACAAACTGTCTTAGAAGCAACTGCTCAAAGTCCTTTTTTGTTTGTTTTGTTAATTAGTGCCTCCTTCCTGTACAGCCAGAATAATTTCAATTTGCAAGTTTTAAATGTGATTGCTGATAAACCTTAATAAACAAAAGGATTCCAAATACTGCTGAATTAAGTGGTATTTAACACCTGGAAGATATTTTAGGTCAATTGCAATTTATTAAACAACAAAATCAGCATGCTGCTCACGAAGTTTTCTCATAAACCAGAATATAATTCAAAAATTTCTTTTGAGAACAGTAAAAGCACATTTATATATGTAAATAACTTACCAGAGAAAGATAAATTTAGGCAAATAGTCAAGAGGTCTTATGTTCAAAGGATAATAAAGAAAGTGTAGATAATTTATATGTAATTTTGACTTTTAAAACTATTTTATTATAAAACAAACCACAAATACAGCAAGTCCTTCCAAACAAAGGAAGCCTCAATGAGTTATGATAAGGTCCTTTTGTAGCCACCACCCAGGTGAAGGCATGTGGCCCATTTCAATCATAATCTCCCTCTCCCCACAAAGTAACTACTATACTGACTTTTGTAGAGATCACCCAAATGTCCATTCCTAGGGACTATAGTTTAATCTTACTTGTTTTTAAAAATGTGTTAACATTTTATGTCAATTTTAACCTACAGATTTCCCACCTATCCCTTTTGTCTTCTTATAATTTATTTATTGGGAAATCAATAATATTTGATTATTATTATTCAAAGAAACCCCCAGGGCCTTTGCCCTGTAGAATATTCCACATTCTCGATTCTGTTTATTGCATAGTCATAGCACAGTTCCTCTGTCCTCTGTATTTCCTGCAAATGGGCAGCTGAACTCAGAGATTTGATCAGACTCAGGTTCAAGCCCTTTGGCAGGACTATGTGATGTTATGTATTTCACCAGGAGGCATCTGTCTGCTTGTCTTTCACTTTGCAGTCTTAGCAGCTGTTGATACTCAGTGCCTAGTTAATTCATTCATAGGTGGTTGCAAAACTGTGACCTTCTAATTCCATTATTTCTTTTTCATTTATTGGAGGAAATGCTTTTGCAAGGAGATGCGTTCCCTCTTCTACTGTCTGGTTATCCAGTGGTACAGTTTGTATGGAGAAGCCAGGATAAATGCTTGATTCTTTCCCTCTGAGTATTTGTTTGGCTTTCGCGTTGTGGGGGTAGAAAGAAATGATTCAACGTTTTTAAAAGTTTTAATATTCAAGAATAAAAATGTGATCTCAGACTTTTATGAAAACAAAAAGAAAAACTAGAGATTTAAAATTCTCATTTATTTTTAACTTTTTATTCAAGTATGATACACTTAAAGAAAAATGTCCATGTCATAAGGCTGTAGACCAATGATTTTTCACAAACTGAACATACCATGTGACCATCAACCAGATCAAAAACCAGATCACCAGTACTCCAGAACTGCCCCATCCTGTCCCTTCCAGTCACAACTCTCCCTGAGGACAGCTGGCCCCCGACATCCAACAATGACTTGTTCTTGTTTTGCTACTTAGATGGGTGGAACCGTACAGCGTGTACTCTTTGGTGTCTGGGTTCTTTTGCTCATCATTGTGTTTGTGATGGTCACTGTATTGTGTACCTGTTATTCTGTTGACAGGATTCAGGTTGTTTCCCGTCTGGAACGGTGCTATTGTGAACTTTTCAGTGCATGTCTTTGGGGAACACTGACATGCATATCTTTGGGGATAATTTGCCTTCATTTTTAAACATGATATTATGACCAGATAGTTTCTTGGGAAGACTTCCGAAATGTGTAAATTTATTTTATAGAATAAGTGATTTGTTATTCATAAATAGCACTATGCTTCATTTAGTTTCAAAATGTTAGCTGCTGCTGCTGCCAATACCAGGCACAAGCCCCTAGCTAATCTCAGAGATGCTGGCACTGCCCATGGTCACATCCAATAATCTACCTATGTTGTCGCAAAGTAAAAAAAATAGAAGAGACAGCTCAACACTGGAGAGGAGTTTTATCTGTCTGTTTGTGTTTTGATGCCCTCTCAAAGCTCTGTCTATTCTGTCAGAGCAGTACCAGTTTACATGTCAGCAGTTACTCAAGAAGCTCTGCTTGGAAACCTGAATGACCTGGAAACTTATTTTTAATTTATTGCTATGGGGATTTATAACCTGTTATGGGTTGAATTGTATCCCCCCAAAATTTATATATTGAAGTCCTAGCCCCCAATACCTCAGGATATGACCTTATTTGGAAATAAGGTCATTGCAAATGTAATTCACTAAGATGAGGTCATTAGGGTGGGCCCTAACTCAGTATGACTGATGTTCTTATAAAAAGGGCAAATTTGCACACAGAGACATGCACACAGGGAGAAAGACGTGAAGATGAGGGCAGAGATCAGAGTGATGCTTCTACAAGCCAAGGAATGCCAAAGATTGACCACACACCACCAGAAGCTGGGGGAGATACACAGAACAGATCCTTCTCTCACGTTTCTCAGAAGAAACCAACCCTGAAAACACCTTGATCTTAGACTTCTAGCCTCCAGAGCTGTGAGACTATACATTTCCGATGTTTAAGCCTCCCAGTGTATGGTGCTTTTCTGTGGCAAATTAATACATCCCCCTTTATAGCATGGTACCCTGGGTCATTGCCAATTTGCCTGATCCTTAGTTTGGCTTTTAACTTCGCCTTAACGACTGGCTTTTACAGCTGTGTAATCTTGGGTAAGTTGCACAACCTTTCTAAGCATCACTGTCCTCATCTGTATAATTAGGATAAGAATCATATCCATGTCATAGGATTATTGTGAAAATTAAATAAAACCTACATATAAAGGACTTCTTAAAATATCTCTAAATAGTAAACTTTTCATAAATGCTATCTATAATTATTGTACACTAAGTCACAACCTCAATAAACTTTCCAAACCAGAACTTGTATAAGCCTCATTCTTTGGAACACAGAAACATGCACAAAATAAATAAATAAAAAAAATTCTCCCTAAAAACAAATGTGGAAAAGGACATAAAACTGTAGTTACAGACTATTTGAAGATGGGGCAATCATGACATCAAAGCTTATGGATATAGCCGTAAAATAGTTCTTGGATAAAAATGCATAGCCTTAAGTGCTTCTATTTTTCATCAAGGAAATTTTTAAAAAATAAAATAAAGCAGGTAGCACAGGGAGCTAGAAAAGGTGACAAAGTGACCCAAGAAAGCAGGATGAGGAAACTGATAATGACAAAAGCAGAAAAAAAAAATAATAACACTAACCAAAACTGTCATTCTGGTAATTAACATTTACCAAGCACTTTCTACCTGCCAAGCCCTGTGCTAAATGTTTCACCCGAACTGTCATTGAACTCTCAGTACAGTCTCGTGAGGGAGGTACTATGATTGTTCCCATTTTACAGGTGAGGAGACTGAGGTTTTGAGAGGTGAGCTAGCTTGTCCAAGATCACAAAACGGGAGGCAGGATTTTGTCCCAAGAAGTGTGACTACAGACCCCAAGTTCTCTATCACTCTACACTACCTGGTCTTCTTCACCCAGGATGCAAGTGATCACATTCTACAGAGCCCCTTACTGCTTCTCCTGTACTGACTCTACCGCATGCCCCCTGCATTCGAATTTAGACATTTCTGGCAACCTGCCCTCACAGCCACCCAGCTCCATCCTCACATACACATCCGACACTTTCTTGGGCTCTCTCCATCATCAGACAAGAGTGACAAAACAAGGACGCACAATTTTCCTTCCTAGGCTGGACCTCTCTCTAACGGTTGATGAATAACCGCACCTCCTACCATTCAAACACGGAAGGCTCCCCCAGCACCGCCCTCCTTGTCACCACCTTGCACGTGGCCGTGTTCCGTCTCTGTTGCTGGGTGCGCATGCGTGGCTCCTGGCGCCCACCTCTGCTGACACTTTGCTGCCAGTTCTCCTGACTGTCTTACTCAGCCCTTCTAAAGGCTTTGGAAATTTTCAGTCCATGGCTTTGTTTACCCACAAAGGATTTAAAGCCAAATCGAGAACTGATTTATTTTCTTCACTTAAAATCCACAGATAAGAATGAGTTCCAGGGACAGAAAAAATTATTTAATATTTATAAATCTCTGGTCTCCGTGGGTTCCTCAGATAGTGATTGTTTAAAAAAATTTAAATCTCCACTTTCATGTTATGCTCTCACAAAATATATTAAATACAGTTAGCTGAAATATACCTTTACTTGGCAACTGTACTTTTTTTAGCTATAACAAAAGTAAATCTTCTTTTCAAGGATCTTTACATGCATAAGAAGTCAGTTGGTTCTAGAAGAAAACATAGGAAGTATGCTCTTCAACATCGGTCTTAGCAACATACTTTCAAGTACCGTGTCTGACTAGGCCAGGGAAATAATAGAGAAAATAAACAAATGGGACTACATCAAACTAAAAGCTTCTGCACAGCAAAGGAAATCATCAACAAAACCTAACAATTGGGAAAAGATATTTGCAAACCATATATCTGATAAGGGGTTAATCTCCAAAATATATAAAGAACTTATACATCTCAGCAACCAAAAACTAACAACCCAATTAAAAATTGGGCAAAAGACCTGAATAGACATTTCTCCAAAGAAGATATACAGATGGCCAACAGGCACATGAAAAGATGTTCAACATCACTAACTATCAGGCAAATACAAATCAAAACTATAATGAGATATCACCTCACGCCCGTCAGAATGGCTATAATTAACAACACAGGAAACAACGAGTGTTGGAGAGGATGTGGAGAGAAGGGGACTCTCATACACTGCTGGTGGGAGTGCAAGCTGGTGCAGCCACTATGGAAAACAGTAGGGAGATTCCTCAAAAAATTAAGGCTAGAACTACCATATGATCCAGCTATTCCACTGCTGGGTATTTATCCAAATAACATGAAAACATCAATGCATAAAGATACATGCACCCCTGTGTTCATCACAGCATTATTCACAATAGCCAAGACTTGGAAGCAACCTAAGTGCCCCTGAAGGGACAAATGGATGAAGAAGATGTGGTATATATACGCAATGGAATACTACTCAGCCATAGGAAACGATGAAATCCAGCCATTTGTGACAGCATGGATGGACATTGAGGGTATTATGCAAAGTGAAATAAGTCAGAGAGAGAAGGTCAAATACTGTGAGATCTCACTCATAAGTAGAAGATAAAAACAACAACAAACAAACACACAGAGACAGAGATGGGATTGGTGGTTACCAGAGGGGAAGGGGAGATGGAAGAGGGCGAAAGAGATGATTAGACACATGTGTGTGGTGATGGATTATAATTAGTATTTGGGTGGTGAACATGATGTAATCTATGCAGAAATAGAAGTATAATGATGTACACCCGAAATTTATACAATGTTATAAACCAATGTTACCGCAATAAAAAAAAAAAAAGAAGTCATTTGGCGTATATTAAGACAAACCCCACAAGCAGAACAAAGGTAAATTGCAATTAGTAGTTTTGTAAGCCCTGTGTTTGGAAAGCCCAGTGTTTATTTCAGCTTTGCACGTATGGTATAATGATAGAGTCTATCTGGAACCATACAAATTTAGAGACCATAATTATAGCTGTGCTGCACTTCACTCCCTTATTCACAAAGCTTAGTTGAAAACTGAAACTAAGTGGAGTCAGAGTCTACCAGTTTATTCTACAAATTTATCCCAGTTAGAAATAAAATTGCAAAAACAATAACACTTTTAAAAAGAAATAAAATTGCTATATTTTTCATCCATTTAGAATTTGATGCTTACTAAGGTAGAAAGGAGAAAAATGGGGTTTTTCACTGGATTTTTTACTGCCATTCAAGAAAGCAGATGGGGTAACATCTTTTGGTTTCTGTTAATATTACTGTTATAATTAAGGATGGATGGGCCGTAATTTAGCTGTCTTTAAAACATTTCACACTTTTATAAAAATGTTTTGTGTTCAGAGAAATTCAGAAAGTACTTTGTCCTAAACACTCTTTCTTTTTATTTTTAAGTGACTGTGTAAACATTTACATCAGTTTCAGATTCATTTGCACTTATCTCATCAAAACTTTCACAGCATGACTCTGGAAGTACTAAAATAAAACCAAACACTCTTGCTTATTAAAGACACTGAGTCTCTGCAGAGTCTACCGAACGCTTTGTTCTTAGAAGCACAAAGTCATGTTTTACCAAATACAGTTAGAATAAAATATCAGCTGAGTTTTCATTCCCTTTCAAATTCATTGTCCCATCTGAGAACTGAGGAATGGTTGGCCTAAGCCTTTCCACCCTGCATGGTTCTTGGTCCCATGATAATTCCATGATTAAAGCCCAGTGTACTCAAAACTCATCATCTTCCCTCCCAAATCCAGCTTTCTCTTTTGAGTTCATTTTCTCGGGAAATAGCAAAACCTTTCTCTCACTGCCCCATCCAGAACCTAGGGTCATCCTTGACTCTTATTTCTTTCTCCCTTCCCCCAACCCCACCAAATCCTGTTCATTTCACCTCCGAGCTTTCTAATTTTTTGCACTTGAACTCTCTTCATCTATGCAACATTATTTCTTGTCCATTTTTGTGCAATAACCTCCTAAAATTAGTTGATCTGCCTCTAGACTTTCCAGTCTGTCGTTCATTCAAAGCCAGAGTGATCTTCCTAAAGGGAAAATTTGATCAGCTGAATCCCCTTCTCAAAACTTTTTAATGGTCTCTCATTACTTTTAGAATAAAGTTCAAATTTCTTAGTAGATTTTACCAGACACTTCTTAACTTGCTTCTATCTTCCTCTTCACTCTTCTTTACTCTTTCCTGCCTGCCTCTCACAAAGGCAAGGAAACTTCCTTCATTTCCCCAAATGTATGCTGATATCTCTGTCCTCCTGAATAATAATAGCATAATAGCTATGATTTATTGAATGTTTTGTCATGTACCGGGTAACAGGCACTGTTCTAATACAGTCAGTTCTGCCATAACGTGATATTTGCACTGCAAAAAATCACCACGCCATGCAAACTCAAGCAATGAAAACCCTTATGGAAAAAAGGAGGTTGGGGCACAACACTTGAAAACTTCATCAGTGGCACATTAAAAAAAAGACAGAAAAACCAATAAAAATGGTAGCATGCTTTGATTTATGTTAGATGGTTAAGAAACATATAAATACTACAATCAATATGGCATTTTACCTTTAACAAGGCTTGAAATTTGCTTGTGAAATTAGGCTTCAGAAGGGTAGTAGCCTGCGAGTTATTTTGAAGTGGTAGAAGGTGGATTATCTGAAATGGGATGGGAAATTGAAACACCCGATATGATTCATGATACATGCAGTGAACTGAGGGAGATGGTAAATGAGAGGGCGCGCATGTGTCTGTGTGTGTGCATGTGCAAATTTTGTATATTCCCGCCATTGGGCTTAGTGCAGTTTTCTGTGTTCATTGAGTATTTCTTGTGGATAAAATTACATGTAAGCAAATGCAAAATTCAAGTGAATGCTCAAATTGTTCCACAACATGTGGATCACTTTGGGTCAAATTCCTGTTTTCAAAACAAGTGTTACAACAGAACTGACAGTAAGTTAAATTTGAAATTTATAATCCTGATACAAAGCCAAAATGGTCAGTGCTATATTTATCTCTATTTTACAGATAAGGAAACTGAGGCATAGAAAGTTGAACTAACTTGTTCAAGATATACGTTTAATAATCAACAGAGCCCAGATCAGAACACAAGCAATCTCCTCCATATCTTTACTCATAAGCATTATGCTATATCACTTGTGATATTGTGAGATAATAAGACATATATATATATATGTATTTGATCTTCATCCCCAGGTTCCTGATGCAGAGCTCCTAAAAGACTTGGAATTTTCTGAGTGATGGAGATGGGAAGAGTGTCTTTTGGTACTCATAATAGGCCCTTCTCAACCTTACCTGAGTTTATGTTCATGAAGTGACTCTTGGAGGATGGGAGCTGGTTACTAGAGGAACCGACTATGCGATTAGAGGGTTGGGACTTCCAGCCCTCCCTCCCCAACCGTCCTTGACCGCCTGGGAGAGGAGAGGGGCTGGAGATTGAGTTAATCAGTGATGGCCAATGATTTAATCAATCATGTCTGTGTAATGGAGCCTCCATTAAAACCCTACCTGAAGGGAGCCAAAGAGCTTCTGGATTGGTGAACACATGGAGGTGCTGGAAGGCATCGAAGCTCTGCACCCTTCCCCCATACTTGGCCCTATGCGTATCTTTCATTTGGCTGTTCCTGACTTGTGTCCTTTATAATAAACCCGTAATAGTGAGTAAAGCATTTTCTTGAGTTCTGTGAACCATTCTAGCAAATTATTGAACCTGAGCAAAGGGTCATGAGAACCCTCAATTTATTGTTGGTCAGTCAGACGTGCAGTTGGCCCACACTTGCAATTGTTATCTGAAGAGAGAGCAGTCTTGTGGGACTGAGCCCTTAACCTGTGGGATCTGCACTAACTCCAGGTAGCTAGTGTCAGAATTGAATTGAATTGTAGGACACTCAGTTGGTGTCTGGAGAGTTGGAGAACTGGTCAGTGTGAGAAAAAAAAACCATATACTTGGTGTGAGAAGTGTTGGTAGTAAGAAACAGCTCAAATATCACTATATCTTCCAATAGTCTTTATTAGAAGTTATATTTCAATTGTACTGAACAGCACTTTCCAGGAGTCAAACATGGCCTGTCTTCCTGACAGCTCACATCCAAAGGAAGCCTGAAGAATTCACTGAATCAACTGCTTCTCTCCACATCTGGAGGTCTGGGGTTATGTGGTCCTGGACAACCACTGATATCATGATTTGTGGGAAAAGAATAGGTTTTTGAGTCTGACAGGTGTCAAATCCTGCTTCTTCAACATACAGTCTGTGGCCAGGGAAAGTCATCTTCAATGGATCTGTTTCCTTATCCCATAGTGTTGCATGTAATACAAGGGATACGAGTTAAAGGGGCAAAAAGATTTTCTCAGTCCTCCTTGTTAATAGCTGAAATTTCACAATGAAGGATTCATTTTCAGGTTAACTATTGTTTTCTTCATAAAGTAAACATAACCCACTGAGGCCCTAGAAACTTCCTTCAAATAAATTTTTCAGATTGCTTTCTTCCAAAGAAGGGGAGTATAAAAGCACTAACTTTCTTGAAAGGGAGAATGCAATCAAGGAGGAGACTGAATGCAGACAGGTGGCTGAGTTTTCTTCACAGCTTTGCCTAGAGCTGGTTATATTTGTAGTGTCAACATGTGCCAATCATCCTCTCCCTGGCCTTAGCTTTTGATGCTGTGGTAGCTTCCAGTTCACACAAAAGCCAAAGGACTATAAAGGGAGCAAGTATAAAGCCAACAAACTTATTTCCCATATATACAGTATTCTTAACTTTTTCAACTTTTTACACACAGCTCATTTTAGCCTGACAAGTTGGATGAATGGGTTGCATTATTCCTACTTAACAGATGAAAAATCCGAGGCACAGAGCTCAGGTTAATGGATTTTCAAAGAATGTAGACCTAGTTGGTGGCAAGGCAGGACCAGAAACTGGATCTCCTGTCTCCAATTCCAATAGCAATTTCAATTATTCTGCAGTTTCTTCATACAAGAAGAATAATGTACTACTAAATCACTCGTTGGTTCAAAATCTTTTGTAATTATCTAAAATGTCGAAGCACTGTGGGAACTGTGGGGATGCAAAGACAAGTACTAGATGGCGTGCACCCTCAGCAAGGCCAGCTCTGTGGAGCCTGAGAGAAAGGGCTCCCTCCATCCCAGGCCATGGAGCGTAGAGAGGCCTGGGCAGGAATCGCGGGATGTATTGGGTTAGTGGTGGTCCTGCACAGAATTTTGCCTCCTGAGAAAACCAGGAAGCAAAATAATAACCCAGCTCAGAAGAGGTTGGGTTCTGGGAGATTATCACTATATGGAGGCAGGGCTCAGGAGGATTATTGGGTTGAGGGTAGAAAGTACGACCTGAGTCACAGAAACAAGGCAGAAGAGAAAGTACTAGAAATTGGACACGGGATTAACAGCTAAAGCAAGTTGGCTGGATGTTGAGTTCCACAAATACTGCACCTTCAAGGTTGTTAGTTCCCTCTGAAATACACAGTATTAAACTGATCCTCTAGCTCAACGGTTCTCTGCATTGAAAAATGACCTGCATAGTAAAATTCAGCTAGGAAACTTTAAAAAATAAAGCATAATATTCTATCCCCACCCCCAGGGGTGCTGATTTAACTATGGCAGCCAGACATTGTTGTTGTTGCTTTTACTTTCTCAAGTGATTTGAATGTGCCAGGGTTGGGATCCACCTGGAGCAAAGCGGACTTACAAGGTGGAAACACATGGCCGCAGAGTGGTATGGGAGCCAGGAAGGTCTTTAGCACCCCCACCAGCACTCGGGCTGGTTGGACTGAGTTCTCTACTGGCCCCAGAAGCCTATGAACCTGTGCTCAATAAGACTACACTGAGGAGAGAACAATTCAAAGCACTAACACATCAAACTGGTTTGAAAGTACTTTTATACTCTCCTCAAACCAGATTTTATATTATGAATTGACTTGAGTACTGTGCTCCAAATTTATTTTTGTGAATTCCAAAGTATTCTTGTCTGACAACAAGAAAATCAGCTTTAGAAAGCATATTAAGTAGGTGAAGAGATGTCAGAGTGTGGAAGGATTTTAAGAATTGTGATAGTGGTACCTTCGGGTGATGAGTATAAAATAGAAAAATTGATCAGAACAGCATTATTTTCTATGATGGTTTAAAATATTAAGAATCAAGGTAAGCTTGGGACACCACATTAATGGGGTAACTGTCAAAGGATGTGTCATAAATTACTAAATTTTTCTATTCAGCAAGATGAGATGGGCAGAGAACAGTGTTTTCTACTGTGTATTTCATTAAACACTGATTTCCTAAAATTTTATGGGCAATGATAGGTGACATAAAATGAGACAGGGTTCTTTTACTCCTGGATTTTTTTCAGTTTTTATTGTGAAGACGTATGTAGTGAATCTCTAAGAAGGAGTGACAGTGAACTATGTTGCCAAAATCTCTCTCTCTCTTTCTTTCTCTCTCTCTCTCTCTATAGATTTGTGCTTCAAAAAACATACTTTTAGAAGTCCCAGTATAGTGGATTGGGGAAAATGAGAACCACTTAATTCCATCTTTCTCAAAACTGCTTCTACCCAGTCCAAATGTTTGGTTATACTCTATGTCTTAGATCATTTCCCTTGCTACCGAGTCGAGGACCCCGCCAGGCTGGGGGCATCTGCAGGGCCAAGCTCCTTAGCATCAAGGAGCACAAGAAGGAGAAGAAGAAACAAAAAGAGCGGGGGCAAGAGAGAGCCACAAGCCAAGGTGGGGATCTGATGACAGACCTCCTTAACAAGCTAGTCACGGGGCACAGAGCTATCTTCACGGAAGGACGTGGGGCAGGCCAGAGACTGGCCAGAAGGAGTCTTCCAGCACACTCCATCCTGCCCCTGGCTTTCCCACAGCACCACCTGGAAAGGAAGATGAGGATGACTGGGAATCCTAGGGACTCAGCCATCCCTTCCTCCCCTCAAACCTCAACTTATGCTATTGCCCTCAGACAGAATCAGCGAGGACGGGCTCCTTGGACTGCTGGGTCTCTCAGCCCCTGGTGCACTTGGAGGGACAGGGATCTCGGAGGACTGTCACAGGTCTGTGCCTGGACCCTCTTCAAGAAGACAGGAGGCTGGTTTCTGAGGCCAAACGGGTGGGGTGGGGGGCTCATTCTCTGCCTGTGTTCTGCCCACTCCCATTACCAGCATGGTCTCCTCTTCCCTAAAGAGACTTTGAGATAAAACAGTGCATGAGTCAGTAAAGAAAAATAATGCAGAACTGAAAAAAACAGCTTTTCATCTTCATCTCGAATTAACAAGCTAATATATAATCTAACATAAATGAATAAGCTATTTTTCAATGTGCAAAGAAACAGCGTCTCTGCCCACTGATGACAGCAAGTCACGCCCTCATTCTACAGTGATGCGCACTCCTGGGCTTCGACTTGGCCATATCTGGGCTCATCGTGGCTCTCTGATGGGTGATTTTTAGAGCTATCTGTCCTTATTTTTCTGTGATTGATTATACTTCCCATCTCTAATACGCGGTCTCTGTGCTTCCTGTCAGCTTTTAAACAGGTGCTATGCAACTTAAAAATCACCCTGAATAGTAAAGTGGACAAATGAGTTTTCTGTGAGCATGAAAGACAAATTGGGTAAATGGACAAGCCTAGTCTGGGAGCCAGAACGTCAATGAATTTTCCAGCTTCAAATAGAACTAATGCTATTTCACAGCAAGTTATTCTTCTCCATTCCATTTTAGTAGTATGAGTCCTGAATTTAAAATTAGCATGAAAAAGCACTTTCTTGTAGATAGATTTCTGCTTCAGGCTGCATTAAAATCGAAAAAGCTTTTGTTCAGCAAATGCCAACCACATAAAAGTACCACCCTCGGGGTCAGAGAATGTTCCTTTCTTCCTTGCAATCTTCAGACTGCTGGATTTCCCCAAAACTGTCAGGGAAAAGAAATTTTTTCTGGGGCCCAGCCCGGTGGCACAAGTGGTTAAGTGCACGCACTCCGCTACAGTGGCCTGAGATTCTCTGGTTCGGATCCCGGGCGCGCACCGACACACCACTTGTCAGGCCATGCTGTGGCGGCGTCCCATATAAAGTGGAGGAAGATGAGCACGGATGTTAGCCCAGGGCCAGTCTTCCTCAGCAGAAAAGAGGAGGATTGGCAGATGTTAGTTCAAGGCCGATTTTCCTCAAAAAGAAAAAAAAAAAGAAATCTTTTCTCTTCTTTCCCGAGAAAAGGAAATTCTAGCGTAAAAAGTAACCACTTAAATAAAGATCTGTAAATCTTCTCATTAAAGTTGGAGGGCAGGGTCCTCTGAGGGAGGGAGTCAGACTCTAGCCGCTGTTCAATTTGTTCTCTCCTGGGGCCCTCAGGAAGACTTGCCTCCTCCAAAGCATGGGAGTAACAATCCAGTCAGCCCGGCCAAGGAGAGGAGGTGAGCTCCTCCTTACTCGTGTGCGCTATCCAGAACGCACAAATCCTCTCCAGAAGCTGAGAATTAAGTAAATATACAAACAGACATTAATGATTAGAAAATAGAGAGCCAGAAGAACTGATAAATAAATCCAGGGGCTCATTCTTTACAAATAAAACACAAGTGCCATAGCTAATCACAGTCTCTGATCCAAAGCCGCCTCCTCAGAGAAGCCTTCTTTGACTTCCCTAAAGGAATTCCGCCAGTCCTCTGACTCTTAATCCTTTGCTTTCCTTTAGTTACTTTGTAGCACTGTGATTCCGTTGCACATCTACTTGTTTCCTTTTTCTTGCCCCCTCCTCTTCTGCAGTATGATCTCCAAAAGGGAAAGGCCTTTTTCTGTTTTGTTCACAAAGATACCCTCAGCACCTATTAATTACAGTGCATGGAATATAGTAGGAGCTCAATAACTATTGTTGACTAGATGGATAATAAAGAAGATAAATAAAACAACATATGCTCAATAGTAAACGTGGAAAAGATATATACATATGTAGTCTTGATATATATATATATATATATATAAAATCTATCCTATATCTATGTACAGATATAGACTATATATATAAAATCTTGGAAAAATTGGATAAAAATATATAAAATAATAAAGTCACATGTTATTTACACTTTATACCACTAAGTCCCAAATAAATTAAAGATGATAATATTAAACAAAATACTAGAATAAAATATATATGACTGTATAATCTTGGGTCTTGAGTTGGGAAAGGTCTTTATAAAAATGATGACAGCAAGCATAAGGGAAAAGATTGGTAGTCGTGAATGTCTTAAAACAAAAAGAATCAAAATTTTAGAAATAAATCAACTGCAAGAAAGTATTTGCAACATATACTATAAACAAAGGATTAGCATCTTAATATAAAAGAGCCTTTAAAATTCAAGAAAAAGATGAGCACCTCTTTCAAAATAGGCAAAATGTAGAAGATGACCAGTAAACATATTAAAATGTCCCACATCTAGTTAGCACAGGAATGCAAGCTTAATGCAATTCTATTTTCACCTATTGGCCCAAAAGATAACTAATAAATGCTAATACTCAGTCTTGGTGAAGATGCAGAGGAAGAGATACTCAAATACGGATGATGGTTTGGCAAATTGAACCTTTATGGAAAAGAGTCTCACAATTATATATATTATACAAATCTTTATAATTATAACTGCAGGGGAGAAAGAACTATTCTTCTACCCTCTAGATCCTTCTGGCTGGTCTAAGAATTAAATTGACATGAGACAGAATAACAGAAGAAAATCAAAGTTTAATAACATGTATACATCAGAGAAACCCAGCAAAACTGAGTAACTTACCAAAATGGCTGAAACTATCACCTTAAATACCATCTTCAGCTAAGGACAAAGGAGGATGTTGGGGGTAGTGGTTTGGAACTTCAAAGGGGAGAAAGGCAATTCACATAGAGATGGAAAAGCAAATGTTTGATAAACAAATATTCCCTGGGCCAACTATAGACTATGGGACTAGAGAGAGAAAACTTGGATAAAAATGGGCTTAGCAAGTACCCTCCCAGTCTATGTACCCAGAGTTATCTATGGTGATGGCCCGTCTCATCATAAATTCTTAAATTCTTTTAGGCAGTTAGGGAGAAGGTCAAAGTTTCTTTCAGAGTCTTTAGTCCTTAAAAATAATCAAGCCAAAAAGACATTTTGGGGTGACCAATTCTGATCCCCCACATAACCATTACAATGGTAGTTTTACATCTCCGAATTTGTGACAACAATGTTAAGGAAATCTGCCAAGATTTAGTGACAAGGACATTAATAACAACATTGGTTATAGTCTCCCTAAATTAGAAACAAACTAAATATTTATCAGTTTTGAATTCATTAAATAAATCGTGGTTTATCCATGTGATTTATACAGCCATTAAAAACAATTATGGACTAGGCATTAGATGATATTGAAGAATTCTTCCTTTAAATTTCTTTTCTGTTAGAGACACATTCAGGAATAGCTGAAATGATATCATATCTTCACGTGGATTGCTTTAAGATGGCCTATCCTTTCCCATTCCAAAAGTATGTGGGTAGGATAGAGGGGGAAAAAAATCCTGACTCTGGGGGTCACCATTGTGTGACTCTGAGCAAGTGACTTAACCTGTCTGTGCTACAGTCCCTATGTGACATGAAGCTAATAATAGAACTTACTTCTTCAGTTGTTGAATAAGGCGATGCAGGTATTGGGCTTCCCACAGTGTCTGGCACAGAGTCAGGTGCCTTCCCAGGATGTGGAACATGCAGGATAATAGCAGGCACTCAGAGGCACTTGGAGAACTAAAGAGGCCCTTCGTCAGCATTATCACTCTGGTTTTGAAGGATTAGCTCCTTTCTTCCGACAGTTGCCTGGATTTCAATGATGAGGGCTAGCGAGGCTTAGGTAAGACATAACACCAGTGAGGAGAACGCCTGGCTGCTGGGAGAAAGCCGGATACCAGCGAAGAAAGCCCCTTAATGGATAAGAGTGTATCTGATAGAGAAGAAAAAGTGCTTCTTTCAAAACTTTGCCCAAAGCTTCCCCTGTTGCCTGTAATTACTCAACGGGCTATAATGACGGGGCGGGAGGTGGGTGAGGAGGCCAGTCCAGAGACTGACCTTAGAACCTGCTCTCTAAGCCCCTGGCTCCTTCCCTGAAAGCCCCTCCCCACTCTTGGTTTTCCTTCCTGCATATCGTGTTCATTTAAGCAGGACCTTTACTTCCCAATGCAAAGAATGACCAGTATGGGAATTAACCAAGATGGGCTCTCCAGCATGGAGGTAACTGACCCAGAGGGCGGCCCTAGCGCATAGGTCTGTTCCAGGGCCTTGCAGGGAAATTTGTCCTGCAGTTACTTTCCAGCTGAAGCAAACATTTGGAGTCTCTGATCCCTCTCTTTCCCAATCAGGTCCTCAGGGGTTCCATGGCTTAATCAATGAAAAGAATAGGGTGGGATTGGAGGGTCGACAAAGGTTAGAGAAAAAAAGTTCTTGGTCTGCTTTGAATTAGACTTAATAAAAGATGAAGTGCAGTAGATGAGCAGAGAATGGAAGGAGTCCAAATAATTCTTTTTATCTAAAACACTCAAATTAACCTCCAAAGCACTTAGTAACCAGACAGACAGTTGTGGCTTCTAATGTAGACTTAAAATAAGACATGATGGAAGGGAAGATTTTGTTCTTTTAGTTCTATATGGTTATGCTATAGCCTCAACGTGAAGTCACTATTTCTCTCATGAATGAATATTGCCAATTCTACCCCACTGCCTCTCGTAGAAGCAATACTGCACAGCTTCTCGATTTTGGTCATTCCATCATTTAGGCACATTTTTTTAAAGAAGGAAGATTTCATTTTTACAAATAACCTGGGAATGTGGAGCTGAAGGAAGGCTGTTATCCTATTTCAAATCCTCCATCCATACCCTTTGTTATTTCAGCCACATCCTTAACGTGTAGAGGATGAGTGACAAAAACTCTGGGAAGAGCCAGTATAAAGAAATTAGTGCAGGAAAACGTAATCATCCAGAAACACTGATGATTGTGCTTTGCACAATGTAATCAGAGATGATGTGTTGGTTTCCTAGGACTGCCATAACGAAGTACCACGACCAGGTGGCTTCAACAAACAGACATTTATTTTCTCACAACTCAGGAGGCTAGAAGTCTGAGATAAAGTGTTGGCAAGGGTGATCTCTGCTTGGCTTGTAGATGGCTGTCTTCTTCTTGCAAGATTTATGCCAATTTGGTCTTCCCTCTGTGTGTGCCTGTGTCCTAATCTTCTCTTCTTATATAAGGAGATTATGTTGGATTAGGGCTCTCGCTTAAGGACTCATTTTACCTTAATTACCTCTATAAAGGCCCTATCTCCAAATACAGTCACATTCTGAGGTACTGGGAGGGTTAGGACTTCAACCTAAGAATTTGGGGAGGACACAATTCAACCTATAATACTCAACCTTCTGGCCTCCAAAATTCATGTCCTTCTCATATGTAAAATACATTCACCTCATTCTAACAGCCCCCAAAGTCAACCTATTCCAGTAACAACTTGAAGTCCAAAATCTTATGTAAATATTGTCCAAATCAGATATGGGTGAGACTCTAGGTATGATTCACCCTGAATCAAAATTCCTCTCCAGCTGTAAACCTGCAAAACCAGAAAACAAGTTATCTGCTTCCAAAATACAATGGTGGGACAGACATAAGATAAACATTCCCATTCCACAAGGAAGAAATAGGAAATAAGGAAGGAGTCATGGGTCCAAGCAAGTCTGAGAGATAGTAGGGAAAATTCCATTAGATTTTAAGGCTCGAGAGTAATTCTCTTTGGCTTGGTGCTCTGTCCTCCAGGCCCACCCTGGTGGCTCTTCTGCCTTTCAGGCCCATCAGGGAAGTGACCCTGATTGGACAGACTGTGTGGTTTGGGGAGAGGAGCACTAGACTGAAGAGACACTAGGTGTGACTCTATTCAATAATTAGCTCTCTGACCTTGAACATGACATTCAGCATCTGAGACTCATGGTTTCCTCAACTGTAAAATGAGATGGCTACCATCTGTGAGGCTCTTCTTTATCTCCAAAATTATTTAGTTTGATAGGGAACATTAGCCTTCTTTTTGACAACTTCTGTCCCTAAAGGAGAATAGATGGTCAATGATTCCGAAATACAAAAATGCAATAATATTTAGGACACATTTATCTGTCTACAGAGATCACTAACATGATTGTTACAAAATAGTAAAGGACGAGTGGCCATTTTCCAGTCTTCTTAATCAAGCAGTACATCAATAAAATTTGAAACGGAATTTGAAGACATGCTTAATACAATAAAATGCAGACTTTTAAGTTTGATCCAAAAATATGAAGTTCAGGTGCCTATTTACAGGCCTGGCAAGTACCATAGCTCAAATCACCACTGTGAAGAAGCAGTCTGTGTAACCAAATCCCTTCCTGCAAATCTGGGGGAGATTATATTTCCAATGACACTTGGCACATCCTTCAGCAACTAATTGCCTACTCATTCAGTAATTCTCCAGTTCTACAGTTAAAATCCCCAATTTTTGTCTTTAAGATGTAGGCAGGAAATGTTTCAGCAGGGAAATTAGAAAAAATGCAGACGAGTTAAAATAAGAGCCAATTCATGCCATTAGAAAAATGTGACTCAGCAGGAGGTAAAACTAAATTATAAGAACCCTGAGGTTAGCACGTCTCATAGGCTCAGTGCGTCAGAGTGCTGTCATCTCATTAGATAGCAAATTGTGCCAATGAATTAATTAGGATTGTCATTACTTACTAACATTAAAAGAATCTCAAGAAAGCCCCTTCAGCATCTTCAGCAATCCAAATCTCTAAAAGTTTAGATTCTTCTTCATTCCAAGTATTCCATCAAGTAGAATCCAAGCCACAAGCTAATATTGGTCACTGAGAAAGCTGAGCTTGGTGGTGGGGTCTTCTGTATTTGAGTGAGGATTGTGTATATTGTAGGAGATCTATAGATGACTGGGATTATTGAAAATTAGAGACAAGAGGAGATTTAGAAGTCATCCAAGCCAATATTATCACTTAATGGACAGATCTCAGGTTCAGGAAAGTGAAGTTCCTTGCCCAGGTCACCCAGAAGACACAGGAGGTCTTCTTTCACTACGTTCAACATTATCTCAACTAAGCTAACTCTGAGTATACCAGAGGATACAAAGGATTTTGTCTTCTGTGGGATTTTTTTGGTGTTTTTCTTTTCGTTATGAAGAAGATATATCTGACATCTCTATTCTTTATCTCTACCAAGACCAGAATAAGAGAGAGGTGAAGGTTTCAGCCAAAATATGGTTAATTTAAGAAAAAATTTGTATATCTGTATATATATATGTAAATACACACACAGCTATATATATTCAACAATGCTCGCGTGTGTGTGTGTGTGTGTGTGTGTGTGTGTGCGTGTATGCATTGTTGAATATTTGGACATGCTTTATAAAAAGGATCAGCTAGTTTCAGGCCTGGAAAAAGCACCTTTCACTTTTCTGAAATGATTATTCAATATAAAAGGCAAGTAGGGAGGGGGGGAAGTTGCATTTGGAATAAACGAACTACGGCTTGAATTTGCTTGTGTCCCCTTTTGAACAGTGTGCTCTAGAACAGTATCAGAGTTGTTTAGAGATTAAATGGCTGACATTCAAAGTGCCTACATAATTTCCTGGCAACCTGGTAGGCAATTAACTGTTTCCCACAAAACAAGCGTCTATCGTGATTCTGGGGAAGACTGTGGAGTCAGCACAGTCCTCCCTCCGTGTCCTCCCTGCCAGTGCAGCTGGACAAGTGGACTGGAACTAGAGGAATCTCCCTGAGGGCTGGATCTTAGAGAAGGGGACCTCCTATTTGCCACAAATTTTGAGGAATTGCTTTTAGATTTCACGCCTATGGAGCTGATAACTGATTCACAGATCCTCATATTGAGAGAGTGACTAGCGGTAGCAGGAAATAAAAGTAGATCCCAGTAGAAGCCCTGTTACAGCTGCAGACATGAAGGAACAAGAAGTGGAGGCATGTGAATGGGCCTTAGGAGGAAGGAATCATCCCACCAGGAACTCACTTTCTAACACAGATCAAAAGACCTATACTAGGTGAATGCCGTTTGACCTTGGAATAACGGGAGCTGCCTAAATCTAAACCTCTCCACACAACATCCCCCAGACACCTAAGATCAGCAGGGAGTGAAAATAATGCCACACATGACCAGTGCTTTCAGCATAGAAAATGTTACTACCCTCAATCTACCTGTAAGCAGGGAAATAAACACAAATTCCAACAGAGCTTGAGCTCCAGGGGCTACTCCTAGCAGCAAAAGCTTCCTCTCCCCTCCTCACTACCCGAGAAAGAAAAAAACCCAACACTCAGTATTAAAATGCCCAGCACAGGCCTGAGACCTGGAAGTTCACAGCATCAGCTACAGGGAAGTGGCTTGAAAGTGAATGGGACTGGAGGTGGCCCCCTCAGAGAAGCATTGCGTCCAGAGAGGAGGAGATGGAGAGGTCTCCCTGAGAGACGTGGCAATGAAGGGAAAGAAGGAAGAGAGGAAATTAAAGATGCTGCAGAGATGAAAAAGAACAAGGCATACCAACCTTTCCCTTTCCTTTCCCAACATTATCCATTAAAGGAAATGCATTTTATTACACTGGCTATAAAATGCCTAGGAATAGGAAATATCAGACCAATTTTACACAGAGTCACTGAAAGAAAAAAGCAGAAAATGAGAACTACCCCCCCAAATCAGTCAAGAAGCAGAAGAAAGAGTTAAAACAATTCTCCATACTGAATTCAATATCCTCAAAAAGGCATCTAAAGACATTTTTAAAATCTGAATGTGCAAATTAATGTGAATATGCGAAACACAGAAAGAAATAGAACAAGAGCTAATCAAGATCAGGAAGGAAATTAAAGGCAATGCAAAAAAATCAACTCAGAAATAAAGAATACATGGTGACTACAGTTAATAGTACTGTACTGTACGCTTCAAATCTGCTGAGAGTAGATCTTAAGTGTTCTCACCACAAACAAAAAGAAAATGGTACCTATGTGAGGTGACAGATGTGTTAATCAACTTGATTGTGGTAATCATTTCACAATGCATATGTACATCAAATCATCACATGGTTCATCTTAAATACATATAATTTTTATTTGACAGATGAATCTCAATAAAGCTGGGGGAGGGGAAGAAATGAAGAATAAATTACAAAGGCCCCAGTGGAATAGAGTCAAATAAAAATTTAATAAGGGATAATGAAGAAAGGCAGAAAAATCACTAAGACTAAAAATGAAATAAAGAAGCAAAAGGAGGCGGAGAGAAATTGGTTGAAAACAAGACCAAAAAGAAGATTCAACATATATAATTGGAGACCCTGAAGAAGAAAAACAAAACAATGAAACAGAACTGGTATTTAAAACTATAATTTGAGAAAACTTTGTAGAAAAATTAGAAATAGAAATACCATATGATCCAGCTATCCAACTACCGGGTATTTATCCAAAGAACATGAAATCAACAATTCAAAAAGATTTATGTGTCCCTATGTTCATCACAGCATTATTCACAATAGCCAAGATGTGGAAGTAACCCAAGTGCCCATCAACAGATGAATGGATAAAGAAGCTGTGGTGTATATATACAATGGAATACTACTCAGCCATAAAAAGACAAAATCGTAGCATCTGTGACAACACAGATGGACTTTGAGGGTATTACGCTAAGCAAAATAAGCCAGACAGAGAAAGATAAATACCTTACTGTTTCACTCACATGTGGAAGATAAACAAACATACAGATAAGGAGAACAGATTGATGGTTACCAGAGGGGAAGAGGGTGGGGGGAGGGTGAAAGGGGTAAAGGGGCACACATGGTGATGGATAAAAATTAGACTATTTGTGGTGAACACGATGCAGTCTATACAGAAACTGAAATGTAATAATGTAACCTGAAATTACACAATGTTATAAGCCAATATGACCTCAACAAAATAATAGAGAAAAGAAAACTTTGCAGAAATAAGAGAAAACTTCGATCTGCATAATAACACAGAGTTGAATCCAGACACGTCAGTCAATAAAATAAATGAAGTTAAAAGGAAAAATTTCCAAATGGCTTATAAAGTAAAATCCAACTCCATGATGTATACAAGAGACACATCTAAAGCAGAATAAATTGAAAGGCACAAAAATAAAGGGATGGGCAAAGACATACAACACAGAGACAACAAAAAGCAGGGGTTGTGGTCCTATTCAAACTGATAATTAAGCTCCAAAGCATAATTGTTTATTATCTGTCCGCTTGACCTGTTTTGTGTTGGTATTGACTTACCTTAAGTCTCTTATAATTTCTTCTGTCATGCCCTGTAATTTCTTCTCTGTACACATGGTGGTTCTGTGTCATATGCGAGGTACATAGAGACTCTTAACTGTTGTATCATCATCATGGTGTATAGCTTATAGCATTATAAAGTGTCCTTCTTTGTCTTGTTTTACATATGTCTATGGTCCATTTTGAGTTAATTTTTGTAAAGTATGGATCAAAGTTCACTATTTTGCATATGAATATCCAATGGTTCCAGTGCCTTTTATTGAAGAAACTACATTTTCCACACTGAATTGCCTTTGTACCTTTGTCAGAAATCAGTTGTCCATAAAGGTGAGGGCCTGTTTCAGGACACTTGATTCTGTTCCATAGATCTTTCTGTTTGTCTATGTAACAATATCACATGAGTTTGATTACTGTAGTTTTAAAATAAGTCTTGAAATCAGGTAGAGTTAGTCCCTTAACTCAACTTAGTTTTAAAAATTAAGAAATTCGAGATCTGTTGTATTTCCACATGAATTTTAGAATCAGCTTATCAATTTCTACAAAAACTGCTGGGATTTTTATTGGGACTGTGTTAAATCTGTAGATCCATCTGAGGAGGATTGAAATTTTAATATATTGAATCTTCTGACCCAAAAACACAGTAAGTATTTATCTAGGTCTCTAATTTCTCTCAGCAATGTTTTGTAATTTTTGGAGTACAGTTATTGTATGTTTTTTTTGTAATATTTTTCTCTAAATATTCCATATTTTTGGCACTATTATAAATGTCACTCATTTTTGTTTCAATTTCTGATTGCTTATTGCTAATATATAGAAGTAAACATGATTCTTTATGTTGATCTTATAACTTGCAACCTGGTTAAATTCGCTTATCATTACTAGTAGAATTCTATTATTTATTACTAGTAGATTTCTTTGTTGTTGTTGATTCCTTAGGATTTCCTACATATAGAATCCTGTCATCTGGGAATAAAGACAGTTTTATTTATTTCTTTCCAGTATGCCCGTTATTGGAAAGTGTTGGATGGAAGTGTTGAGTGTGGACGTTCTTATTTAGTATCTGATTAGAGGAGAAACACATTCTGTCTTTTACCTCTAAAGGTGAGGCTCTAAGTTTTTGTGGATGTCTCTTATGAAGTTGAGAAAGTTCCCTTCTAGTTTCCTGGGAGTTTTTATTCCAATAAATTATGGATTGTGTCAAATGCATTTGCTGTATCTACAAATCTTCCTCAACCTACGATGGGGTTACATTCTGATAAACCCATCATAAGTTGAAAATATCGTAAGTCAAAAATGCATTTAGTACACCCAACCTACTGAACGTCATAGCTTAGCCTAGCCTAGCTTAAACATGCTCAGAACACATACATTAGCCTACAGTTGGGCAAAATAATCTAACACAGAGTCTATTTTATAATAAAGTGCTGAATATCTCACTTTATTGAATGTATTCAATAATTTATCATCCAACTGAATTTATTATTCAATAATTTATTGAATATTGTACTGAAAGTGAAAAGCAGAATGGTTGTATAGATACAAAATGGTTGCAAGTGTATCGGTTGTTTATCCTTCTGATTGCATGGCTGACTGGGAGTTGTGGCTCGCTGCTGCTGCCCGGCATCACAAGAAAGTATGGACCGCATATCACTAGACTGGGAAAAGATCAAAATTCAAAATTTGAAGTATGGTTTCTACTGAATGTGTATCACTTTCACACTGTGATAAAGTCAGAAAATCATAAATAAAATCACAGTAAGTCGAGGACCATCTGTATTAATATAATTGTATAGTTTTTCATGTGTGTGTGGGAGGGTGTTGGTAAATTACAATGACTGAATTTTTAGTATTAAACTAGCCTTCTATTCCTGGGATAAAATCTACTTGGTCATGATATATTATCCTTTTTATATAATTTTGGATACAATATGCCAAAATTTTGTTTAGAATTTTGCATCTGGTTTCATGAGGGATATTGGTCTATAGTTTTCTTTTATTGTGTCATTGGTTTTGGTATCAGGTTAATTCTGGCCTCATTGAAAGAGTTGGGAAGAAGTCCTTCCTCTTCAATTTTCTATTTGGGTAGATTTGGTTATTATTTATTCCTTAAATGTTTGAATGAAATCACCGGTTGAGTTTCCTTTGGTGTAGATGTTTAAGTGCAAAGTCAATTTCTTTAACAAATGTAGGACTGTCTGGAGTATATGTATGTATACATACAGATTATATGCATACATATATATACATACAGATTATATGTATATATATTATACACATACCTAAATATATAAGGTATAAGTCACATACCATACAGTTCACCCTTTTAAAGTATACAATTCTATGGTTTTAAGTATATTCTCAAAGTTGTGCAACTATCATCACAACCAATTTTAGAACATTTTTATCACCCCCTAAAGAAACCCTGTACCCATTACCACTTAGTCTTCAATTCTCTCTACCTCCTCAACCCTAGACAACCACTAACACTCTTTGTATGTAGACTGGCCTATTCAGAACATTTTATGTAAATGAATATGTGTTTTTTTGTGAATAGATTACTTCACTTAGCATAAAGTTTTCAAGCTTCATCCATGATGTGGCAAGTATCAGTGCTTCCTTCCTTGTATTTGTGAAAAATACTTTATTGTATGGATGTAGTCAAATTTATTTATCCATTTGTTAGTTGATAGACATTTGGATTGTTTCCATTTTTTTTGGCTTTTATAAATGATGTTGCTATGAACATTCATGTACAAATTTTTGTGTAGACATATGTTTTCATTCTCTTGGATATATAGGTAGGAGTAAACTTCCTGGGTCATATGGCAACTCTATGCTCAATCATTTGAGGAATTTCCACACTGTATTCCAAAATGTGAAAGGGTTCTGATTTCTCCACATCCTTGTCAACACTTGTTATTGTTTTTATTATAGCCATGATAGTGGGTGTGAAGTGATATCTTATTGTGGCTTTGATTTGCATTTCCCGGATAACTAATGATATTGAGCATCTTTTTATGATCTTATTGGTTATTTGCATGTCTTCTTTGTATATATAGCAATTCATATCTTTTACTTATTTTTAAATTGTTTTATTTGGTTTTTTACTGTTGAGTTTTAAGACATCTCTATATATTCTAGATACAAGTCACTTACCAGATATATGATTTGCAAATATTTTCTCTCAATCTGTGAGTGGTCTTTTTATTTTCTTGATATTTCCTTTCATGCACAAAAGCTTTTCATTTAGATGAAGTCTAACTGATCTATTTTTTTGTTATTGCTTGTGTTTTTTGGTATCATATCTAAGAATCCATTGCCTAATCTGAAATTGTGACGATTTCCTCTTATATTTTCTTCTAAAAGTTTTATACTTTTAGCTCTTACATTTAGATCTTTGATCTATTTTGAAATAATTTTTATATACGGTGTGAGGAGAGTCCACCTTCCTTCTTTTGCATTTGTCTATTTATTCAATTGTCCCAGCACCATTTGATGAGAGAACTATTCTTTCCCCCATTGAATTGTCTTGGCATCTTTGTCAAAACTCAGTTGACCATAGACACATGGCTTTTTCTGCATGCTGAATTCTATTCCACTGATCTTTCCTTATGCTGGTACCATACTGTTTTGATTGTGTAGCTTTGTAGGATGTATTGAAATCAGAAAATGTGTGACCTCCCACTTGTTCTTCTTTTTCAAGATTGTCTTGGCTGTCCTAGTTCCTTGCAATTTTATATGAATATTAGAATCAGCTTTTCAACTTCAACAAAGAAATTAGCAGGGATTCTCATAGGCATTTCATTGAATCTGTAGATAAATTTGGGGACTGTAATCATCTTAACAATATTAGGTCTTCCAATGTATGAACATGAAATATTTTTCCATTTATTTAAATTATTATTAAATAATTAATATTTAATAGAATAAGATTTATTAAAGAACTTCTTTAATTTCTTTCAACAAAGTTTTTGTCATTTTCAGAGAATAAGTTTTACACTCTGCTTGATAAATTTACTCCTAAGTATTTTATTCTTTTTAATGCTATTGTACATGAGATTGTTTTCTTAATTTTATTTTGGATTATCCACTGCAAGTATATAGAAATATAATTGATTTTTATATATTAATATTCTATTTTACAACCTTGATGAACTTGTTTATTGATTCTAATAGTATTTAGTGAATGTCTTAGAATTTTCTATATATAAGATCATGACATCGGTGAACAGAGATAATTTTACTTCTCTCTTTCCAATTCAGAGGCCTTTCACTTTCTTTTTCTTGCCTAATTGTCCTAGTTAGAACCTCCAGTAAAATGATGAATAAAAGTGGCAAGAGCAGATATCCTTGTCTTGTTGCTGATCTAAAGGTGAAAGTATCAAGTTTTTCTCCATTAAGTATAATGTTATCTGTGGATTTTTCATAGGTTCCATTTCACAGGTTGTTCTCTTCTGTTCCTAGTTTGTTGGGTTTTTGTCGTGAAATGGTGTTGGATTTCATCAAATGCTTTTTCTGCATCTATCAAGGTGATCACGTGGTTTTTGTTTTTTATTCTATTCTGATTGATTTTCAGATGTTAAACCAACCTTGCATTCCTGAAATAAATCCCACTTGGTCTTGAGGTATAATTCTTTTTATATGTTACTAGATTCAGTTTGCTAGTATTTTGTTTAGGGTTTTTACATCTATATTCATAAAAGATATGGGTCTGCAGTTTTATTTTCTTGTCATGTTTTGATTTTAGTAACAGGGTAATGCTGGCTTCATAAAATGAATTAGGAAGTATTTCTTCTGCTTCTATTTTTTTGGAAGAGTTTATGAAGAATTGGTATTAATTATTCTTTAAATGTTTGGTAGAATTCAGTGGTGAAGCCGTCTGGGGCTACGCTGTTCTTTGTGGATAGTTTTTTGATTAACTCAATCTCTTTATTTGTTAAAGGTTTACTCAGTTTGTCTATTTCTTCTTGAGTCAGTTTTTGTGGTTTGTGTCTTTCTAGGAATGTGTCCATTTTATCTAAATTACCAAATTTTTGACATACAGTTGTTTATGTTATTTCTTGATGATACTTTTTATTTCTGTAAGATCTATAGTATGTCCCCTCTTTCATTTCTCATTCTATCAATTTGAATCTTCTCTCTTTTTTCCTTGGTTAACCTAGCTAAAGATTTTTCAATTTTGTTTATCTTTTCAAAGACTGATAAATTGGTTCCCTTTATTTTCTCTATTGTTTTTCTATTCTCTATTTCACTAATTTCCTTCCTAATCTTTATTATTTTCTTTATTCTGGTTCCTTTAGGTTTAGTTTGCTGCTCTTTTTCCAGTGTCTTCAAGTGGAAGATCAGGTTATTAACTTGAGTTCTTTCTTCTTTTGTTAACTTAGGCTTTTGCTATGATAAACCACCCTCTAAGCATTGATTTAGCTGCATCTTATAAGTTTTGGTATGTTTTCCTTCATTTTCATTAATCTCAAAGTTTTTTCTATTTTCCATTTTTTGAGAATTCTTTTTTGACCCATTGGTTGTTTAGAAATGCATTTTCCACATTTCTTCCCATTATTGATTTCTAATTTTATTCTACTGTGGTTACAGAACATACTTTGCATTTCTTCTATCCTTTTTTATTTATGGAGGCTTGTTTTATGCTTTAGCATATCAGAGAATGCTCTATGTGCACTTGAGAAGAATGTGTATTCTGCTATTATTGGGAGTGGAGTATTCTATAGATGGCTGATACATCTCATTGGTTTATGGTGTTGTTCAGGTCTTCTATTTCCTTGTTGATCTTCTGCTTAGTTGTTCTATCTGTTGTTGAAAGTGAAGTATTGAAGTCTCCAACTATTACTGCAGAATTGTCTATTTCTCCCTTCAATTCTCACAGTTGTTGAAGGCTACATTGTTAGGTGCATATAGTTCGTAATTGTCATATCTTCCTGAAGTATTGATTCTTTATCACTATAAAATGTTCTTCTTTGAAACTTTTTTGTTTTAAGCTCTATTTTTCTGATATTGGTATGGCCATTCTAGCTTTCTTGTAGTTGCTGTTTGCATAATATATCTTTTTTCTTCCCTTTACTTTCAGTCAATTTGTATCTTTAAATCCAAACTGTATCTCATGGAGACAATATGTAGTTGGGTCTTTTTTTTTAACCCAATCTATATTCTCTGCCTTTTGTTTGGCTTGTTTAATCCTCTCATATTTAATTTTATTATTGATAAAGTTGGATTTACATCTACCATTTTACTTTTTGTTCTCTATATGTCTCATGTCTTTTCTTGTTCCTCTATTCCTCCTTTACTGCTTTCTTTTGCAGTAAGTGAATATTATCTAATGTGACATTTTAATTGTTTTAATGATTTTTTCACTATTTTTTTTAGCTATTTCCTTATTGGTTGTTCTAGGACTTACCATATACATCTTAACATAAAAGAAGCTACTTCAGATTCATACTAACAAATGTTACTCCTACGTAGCTCTATTCCTTCTTCCTCTTTTTTGTGTGGTTAATGTTATATATTGAAACTATATATGTTACAAACATCACAATAAATTTTTATAATTATTACTTTATGTAGTTTTATGTGGTTTAAATACGTCATATTACTTTATATAGTTTTATGTCATTTAAAGAGAAGAAAGGAGAACAAGTATATATTTATAAAGTTTGTTATATTTTCCTTTATCTCCACATTTCTGATTTTCTTCTTTTATTCTTGTAGGTTCAAGTTACTATCTGGTGTCATTTCCCTACTATGATATGGCTTTGCTGCCACCCATCTCCTTTAGACTATTATTGTCTAATATATTATGTTTCTATATGTTATAGTCTCAATAATACAATTATATAGATGTTGTTTTATACAATTTCTTTAAAATCAGTTAAGAGAAGAAAGGAGAAAAGATACATTTATACTGTCTTTTATAGTTACACAATTACCTTTATTTGAATGTGTGTCTAGAATCATTTGCTTTCAGTCTAAAGAACTTGCTTTACTATTTACTGTAATATGGCCCTACTAGCAACAAATCTCAAATTTTTTTTTTATCTAGGAATGCCTTTATTTTACCTTTATTTCTGAAAAATAGTTTTCCTGGATATAAAACTCTTGGTTGACCATTTTTTATTTTAGAACTTGGGATATGTTATCCTATTGCCTTCTGGCCTCCATTGTTTCTGATTATAAGTCAGCTGTTAATCTGGTTGGAGTTTCTTTGTACGTGAAGAGATGTTTTTCTGTTGCTGATTTCAGGATTTTCTGTTTGTCTTTTACTATTTTCAGTATGATGTATCTGGTTGTAAGATCTCTTTGCATTTATCCCACAGGGAGTTCACTGAGCTTTTTGGATGTTTAGATTAATATTTTTCATCAAATATCAGAAGTTTTCCTTCATTATTTTTCTGTTTTCCCTCTCTTCTTTCTCTGATACTTTCTATATGTGTATGTTGGTGCACTAATGACATCCTTTCTCTGAGGCTTTGTTCATTTTTTTTTCATTCTGTATTTCTTCTGTTCTTCAGATTGCATAATCTCTATCAATCTATCTTCAGGTTTGCTGATTCTTTCTTTTGCCAGCCAAATTAAATTTACTCTTGAGCCTCTCTAGTTAAATTTTTATTTCACTTATTGTACCTTTCAATCCAGAATTTTTGTTTGGTTCATTTTTATACTTTCTGTCTTTTTATTGATAGTCTCTATTTGATGAGACATTGTCATCATGCCTTTCTTTACTTCTTTAAGTATGGCTTCCTTTAATTATTTGACCATATTCATAATTGTTATGTTGAATTCTTTGTTCGATCTGACATCTGGCCTCTCTCATGGGCAATTTTTCTTGCTTATTTTTTTGCTAGGGATAAGTCACACTTTCCTGCTTCTTTGCATGTCTCATAATTTTTTGTTGAAAGTTGTACATTTTTATATATATTGCAGCAACTCTAGACTGCAATATTGCTGAACCCTACCCCACTGTCACTGGTTTGCCAGGATTTGTGATTGTTTGCCTATCTGTATAATTACTTGACCAGACTATTTTAGTTATGTATATTTTACCCATAGTGTGAAGCCTCTGATGTCCTTATGCAGAGGACACAGCCTTGGGCAAACACATAGTCACCCTGGGATGACAACAGTTTTTGCAGGGCTCTCTTTGACTGTTTCTTTCCCTATCTCTCTGTTAAGCTCTCTTTCTCTGCTGGTATCACATTCAGCTATTAGATTCTACTAATTTCCAGTTTATTACTTTGTTGTTTTGACAGTATCAGGGGCATAAATTGCTCCACAGGCTGATCTGATTAAATTCAGGCCCCTTTGCAGAAGTAGTTTTTGCAGTGAGTCTTGGAGGTTTGTTCTGATCACAGGGGGGCTTTTTCCAGTTGTCTCTTTCTCTGGTACTCTTTGGTAAACTAGATGGCCCATAGTTTAGCTTATTGTTTTCATTGAGCTACCAGTTTCCTCTTAATTGCCTACTACCAAAATCTCCACTGCTTTCAAGAGCATCCTTAGACTTTAACCCCCTATACTCTGTCCCAAATTAAATCAGTTCCTTTAGTGAGAGCTTTGGAGCACTCTGTTCTTATAATCTGTCCTTTCCCCTGGGAAAAATCTCTAAGCCACTGCTCTGGAGCTGGGAATAAGGATAGTGGCCCACTTCTGTCTTAATGACATCATAATTTATGAGTGGGCACTGGGTGGGGGCAGTAGCTTCTTGTCATTTCAGCTTTACTCTTCCAATGTGGGAACTCTGTCCCTTAAGCAAGCTAGAGTGAGGGGGATCAGGGCCCCAGTATTCTCAGCCTCCATGCCTGGGGTACTACTCTATGAATGGAGGTTGAATGAAGGAAGGGAGCCCCCAACCTCTTGGCTGCACACATCTGGAATCTCATTTCTATAACATGAAACTGGAAGGATGAGAAATTCTGGCAACCTGCTCCTTTCAGGGAGATACCATAGCCCTTGACTTGGGGAAAGGAGTCCCATGTTCTTGACCACAATTGCACAGAGGGAAATTTCCATCACACTGAGGTGCAGAGGATGGGAGGCGGGAGTGGGTCATGGTTCAAGTGCCACAGACTCTTGCTGTTCTTACCAAGAGTTAGTAGATTTTCCTGAATAATTGTTTTTTCACTTGCTATATGGCCTTAGGACAATTTCCAGATATTTAAATTGTCATATTTTAAAAATAATTTTCTCTAGTTGTACTTGTTTTGCTGGGGAGTCAGTCCATGGAACTCCTCATGCTACAATTCCAAAAGTTGTCTTCTATCTATTTCTTTTTGAGTATGCTTTGGTGGTTGTGTCTTTCAAGGAATTTATCCAATTGATCTAAATTGCTGAAGATATTGGCACAAGTTGCTTATAATATTCCTTTATTAACATTTTAATATCTGTAGACTCTATAGTGATATCACCTCTCTTATTTCTGATATTGATAATTTGTGTGTTCTTTTTTTCTATCGTCTCTGTAAAGAATTATCAATTTTATGGCTTTTCTCAAAGAAGCAGCTTTGGTCTTAATGATTTTATATCATGTTTATGTGTTTTCTATATTGTTGATTTCTGCTCTGGTCTTTATTCTTACCTTTCTTCTGCACACTTTGGGTTTTATTGCTCTTCTTTTTCTAGTTTCTTAAGTTTGGAGCAGAGATCGTTGACTTGAGAAATTCCTTCTTTTATAATACAGTTTGCTGAGTACTACAAATTACACCCTAAATACTGCTTTAGTGGCATCCTACACATTTTGATATGCTGTTTTTATTTAATTCAGCTAAAAATACTTTCTAATTTTTCTTTTGATTTATTTTCAATCCTTGAGTTATTTGGAAATGTGTTATTTATTTTTAAAATATTTTGGAACTGTTAAAAAGATCTTTCTGTTATTTATTTCTTACTTAAATTGAAGAAACATACTTTGTACTACTTCAATCTTTTAAAATTTATTTATTCTTGTTGTGTGGCCCTGAATATATTTTATCTTGGTAAATGTTTTATGTGCACTTAAAACTAGTTTTTTGTTGTTGTTGGGTGGAGCATCTTGAAAATGTCAATTAGGTTAAGTTGGTGATGGTGTTGTTTAAGTCTTCTATATCCTTACTGATTTTCTATATACTTGTTGTATCAATTAGTTAGTGAGAGCTATAGAAATCTCCAGCCATACTTGTGGATTTGTCTATTTCTCCTTGTAATTCTATCAGTTTTTGCTTCATGAATTTTGAAGCTCTGTTATTAAGTGCATAATTGTAGATTGTTATGTCCTCTTAGTGAAGTGAACTCTTTATCATTAAGAAATGATCTTCTTTACCCTGATAACAGGCTTTTGTTTGAAATCACCATGTAATTTTACTTAGCCACTTCAACTATATTTTTTTTAGTGTTAGCATAGTATATGCTAACATATACTATGTATATGTTAACATAGTATATTCACTTTTAACCTCTTTGTGTCTTTATGTTCAAAGTGTATTTCTTGTTAGCAGCACATTTTAATCCAGCCTGACAACCTCTGCCCTTTATTTGGAGTGTTTGAACTATTTACATTTAAGGTGAGTAGTGATATGGTTAGGTTTAAGTCTATAATCTTCCTATTTGGTTTCTTTTTGTCCCATCTGTTCTTTGCTCCTTTTTTCCTCTTTTTATTTTTTCCCTTCTTTTAGATTAATTGAGTATTTTTAGGATTCCATTGCAACTCCTTTATTGGCTTATAAGTTATATTTGTTTATTTTAGTGTTTGCTTCAAGGTTTATAGTATACATATTTAACTTATTACAAGCTACTTTTAAGCAGTATTATGCCACTTCACATATAGTAAGATAACTTTATAATAGTATACTTCCATTTCTCCCGTCTTGGCCTTTACATTATTTTTGTCATATATTTTACTCATACATATGTTGTATGCTTCATAATAGAATGTTATTATTTTTGTTTAAACAATTGTCTTTTAATGATATTTAAATGGTAATAAAAATCATATATAATCACCCCTGTAATTAGTATTTCCATTCCTTTTCATTCCTTTGGGTAAACTCAAGTTTTTTTCTGGTATAATTTTTCTTCTGCCTAAAAGAATTCCTTTATTATTTTTTATAGTGTGGGTCTGCTGATAATGATCTCTTTTATATCTGAAAAAGTCTTTACATTTTCTTCATTTTTTAAATATTTTTTTCTGGGTAGAGAATTCTAGATTGACAGCTTTTTCTTTCAGTATTTTCAAGTTGTTGCTTCGCAGTCTTGCTTAAATTTTTTCTGACAAGAAATCTTTCATCTTTATCTTTGTTCTTTTATATGTAATATATAGTTTTTCTCTTCCTGCTTTTAAAAGTTCTCTTTATCACTGGTTTTGAGCAATTTGATTATGAAATGCCTTGTTATAGTTTTCTTCATGTTTCTTTTGCTTGAGGTTTGTTTAGATTCTTGAAGCTACAGGTTTATAATTTTCATCAAATTTGGAAAACATTCAGCTCTGACTTCGTTAAATAACTTTTTCTATTCCTTTTATCTCTCCCTCCTTTAGAGATTTAATTACATATACAAGCTGTTTCATGATGTCTCGCAGCTCACTGGTGCTCTTTTCATTTACATTTTTTTCTTTGAGTGATTAATTTTGATAGTTTCTATTTCTTTGTCTTCAAATATAATAATCTTTTCTTCTGCAATGTCTAATCTGCTATTAATCACTTACATATATGTTTCATCTCACATATTTTAGTTTTCATGTCTGGAAGTTTTATTTAAACTTTTAAAATAACTTCCATTCTCTATTTAACATTTTGAACACACAGCATTCAATGATAATAACTGTTTCAAGGTCTTTGTCTGCTAATTTTCCACATATGTGTCAGTTTTGCTTGGTTTCTCTTGACTGTTTTTCTTCTCATTATAGGTCGTATTTCCCTGCTTCTTTGTATATCTGGTAATCTTTGATTGGATGCCCAATATTGTGAATTTTGCCTTGTTGGATACTGGATCCTATAAAGATTCCTGAACTTTGTTTTAAGATGCAATTAAATATTTGGAAAACAGTTTGATCCTTTTGGATCTTGCTATTAAGATTTGCTAGACAGGACCAGAGCATCATCTCATCTAGTGATAATTATTTCCCACAACTCAGACAAGACCCTTCTGGGCATTCTATCCAATTCTCCATTAATTATAATTCCAGGCTGGCTACTAGAAATAGGCAGTTTTTCAGGTCCAGTATGAGCACCAGGTACTGCTCCTTTTCATTCTTTTGAATTTTCTTTCCCGAAGATCAAGATTTTCTTTCTGGTGTGCTGCTCTGTACCCTACTGAACACTGAACAGGGACCCTTTGGAGATCTCCAGTGTTCTCTTTCTGTGAAGTTTTCTCTAGTACTCTGTCTTATAAGTCTTGTTCTACCTGGACTTTCAGCTCTGTGTCCTCAATTCAAGGAGACTACCATTCTCCACCTGGTTTCCTCTCCTTGTTCTGAGGGTTGGATGCTTTCTTAAGGAATTAAGCTTGGGCAATTATAAGGTTCACTTCATTTGTTCCCTATCTCTTAGGTATCATTATGGATGTCCAGTGTCTTAAAAACTGTTGTTTCACATATAGTCTGTTTTTGTCTTTTAGTTGTTTCAAGCAGGAGGATAAATCTAGTTTATCATTATTTCATTTTGGTTGGAAGTGGAAGTCTGGAGAACATACTTTTAAAACCTGTGGGAAATGGAATGAAATTTTAAGTATCCTCTGGTATCTTTCACAAGGAAATTAAATAAAACAAAACTCTGTGTAAAAATAGAAGAAGGATGAGACTGAAATGATAAGAGAGCTAATGAAATTTTTAAAATTCAGAGACAACAATACCATAATAAATTTTTAAAAATAAACATTGTTTTTAAGAACAATATTAGACTTACAGAAAAATTGCAAAGATAATATAAGGACTTCCCATTAACTCTACACCCAGTTTTCCCTATTATTAACAATTAACATTATATGGTACATTTGTCACAATTAATGCACCAGTATTGATACATTGTTATTACTTAAAGCCCATAATTTATATGAATTTTCTCAGGTTTTACCTATTGTCTATTTTCTGTTCTAGGATCCCATCGAAGATACCACAATCATTTTAGTTGTCATGTCTTCTTAGGATCCTCTTGGCTGTGACAGTTTCTAAGACTTTCCTTGTTTTTGATGACTTTGACAGTTTTGAGGAGTACTGGTCAGGTGTTTTATAGAATGTACCTCAACTGGGATTTAGCCGATTCTTTTCCCCCTGATTAGACCAAGGTTATGTGTTTTAGGGAAGAAGATCACAGAGATAAAGTGCCCTTTTCATCACATCACATCAAGAAAACACACTATCAACATGATTTATGACTGCTGATGTTGACCTCATTCACCTGGCTGAGGTAGGGCTTCTCAGATTTCTCCACTGCAAAGTTACCTTTTTCCCCCTCCATGCTATACTCTTTGGAAGGAAGTCACTATGTAGAGCTCACACTCAAGGAGTGGGGATTTATGCTCCACATCCTTGAGGGAAGAAGATCTGCATAAACTATTTGGAATTCTGCATGGGCTAATTGTCTATTCTTCCATGTTTATTTATTCAATCACTTATTTAGATCAGTATCGACTCATAGATATTTATTTTATACTTGGGATATAATCCAATTTATTTATTTATTTATTTTCTTGCTCAAATTGTTCTGGCTTTGGCCATTGGAACCTCTTTAAACTGGCTCCTGTGTCACTTTGGCACATCTCCATCACTGAGAATTCTAGCATTCCTTACTTTCTGGCACTATGAGTTGCTCTAGACTCATCTTGTACATTTCCTTTCTCAGTCCAAGAATCAACTATTTCTACAAGGAACCCTGGTTCTTTATTGGATAAAGGTATTAGAAACCAAGATCTGGGCACTAGGCGTGCTCATTGCCTCTGGAGTGTCATTGCTTCTAAGCCTTCTCAGCTGACAGAGCAAGAAAATATATTTGTGTACAAACCCGAGTGTACACACATATCATATTTCCACGTGTATCCATCTGTATCTGTATTAAGCTCTGAGTCCATACTGATGTCTCTAAATCTAATCCATTAGCACATGGGTCATTCTTGTATCCTTCCCTTGTTTATCTATAACCTCCCACTCCAACAGTGAGAAACCTGGCTCCCACCATATGACATCCATTCACTTAATTGTTACATTCCAGTATGCACATATAGTGGTATCAAAATTGTTAACTTGTACCCCCAAGGGAAACAACTTTATCAACTAGAGTACAGTGCTTATGTACAGTTCCTTTTGCTCTTAGTCTTACAGACTCCAATTATTCCCAGGTGCTTAGGTTAGTGCCTTTCCCCCCATCACCTTCATGAGGTTGTTTCATATATTTGTATTACAATTAGATTGTTTTGTTACATTCTTCATTTCATCCTGGACCCCCTTGCTCCCTGAATGATAACTTTTAAATGACTTCAGATGCAGAGAATAACAGAATCGACACTGCATCAAGTAGAATAAATGGTAAAAGCTTGAGAAATTTTCTTAGTATGCAGAGGAAAATGCCAAAAACATGAAAATGATCATAAAAGGAAAGAATTTCCCAAAATAAGAAAATTTTGAAAAAGTAATAGTAGGAAGTTTTTTTACAATACACTAAAATATGTTTTTAAAATTATAATAATGTGGTAAAGATACGAGAATAGACCAAAAACTCAACAGAATAAAAAACAGAGTCCAGAAACCAACCTAAAATTACAATGGAATTTAACATGGTATGAAGGTGGCATTTGAAATCTGCCTCCCCTGATCTATTTTCAGAGCCCAATCTCCCATGTCAATCTTTCATCACACAATTGTACTTTTAAAATACAATCACTGCTATAATAAGCACTACTCTTCAGGTGCTCAATCCTGGGATATGCTGGCATTGGCTACACAGACTGGTTTGGCTAATGTTAAAATTTCTAACTCTTATGATAATTGGTCCCCAAAGGGGGTGATCAACTGTCCATATCACTGCCCAAAGAGGTTCAGCAAACCCGTTTCTGGTTAGAGCAACAGTAATAGGGAAGAGAACTTGGTGGAACTGATTGATCAGACAACAGAAATTCACAAGCCTCCAATGAGAGGAAACATTTGAGATAAACTTCAGCTAGAAATCCTGGGGTGCAGAAAGAAAGAGATTTTCTCTGGTGAAAGGGATCTAATCTTGGTCAGCAGCATCAAGTCTCCAGCACAATTTACTGAAGTTCAAGACCGGACTTAAGAGATCAGGAAACCAAAGCAGCTACCCAAGCAAATAAGGTAAATGAACCCAGGCACTGAATACCAGGAATGAGGGAGCAAAACTAATTCTGGCCTCTCAGATTGGTGCAGGACCTAGGGCTGGCTGAACCTTTTAGAGGATTAAATGCTCATAGCTGGGAAAGTTGGAGATTTCAGGTATTATGAAAACAATGCCTTAGAAATGGGTTGACAAAAGAAAAGTTGATAAATGAAGGAAGGGAATACACAAAGAGAAATAAAAAGCTGCCACAGAGAGTTTATCTTGTGATTTCCTCAACAGATGTGCTCATAACATACCTTCACTATTTTTTTAAGTCACTTTGAGCCGGGTCTGGGTGAAATACTTTGATCAGCTATAGTCTCATAAGGAAAGTGAACATGTTTAGGAGCTGTCTTTGAAGGCAGTGTTTCTCTGTAGGAACTCTGTACCCCAGGGTGGTGTGTCCTGCACCATTTCCTCATGTCCCTGAAGCTGGTAATGATGCCCACGCCCAGCCTCCTCTTTTTTTGGTCACTACCTCCCCATCCTTTTCCTCTACGCTGTTCTGGAGTTTGAGAAGGTGCTGAAAGGAAGAGCCTTGCCAAAGTCAAACTTGAAAGATTCATAATTTAGCCTTTGGCCAGGCCTGCTCTTTTCATGTGAGAGCCAAGAATAAACTTAAATCAGACCAAAGCCGCTTTCTGAAGCCAAGAAATTTTAAAATCACGAGCAGAGTAGTACAATTCTGGAAAATACAAATTCTCTTCTGCTGTCACATTTCTGTTGACGCTTCATCTTTCACATTCACATAGTGCGTGTGTGTATGTGTGTGTGTGACTGGTGCTACAGGTAAGAGTGGGACTAAATACACTAACTTGTGTTCTATAGTGGCTGCTTCCTTGATTCTTTGACATGAATTCCCAGACCAAGTCATCTTAATAGTTCTGATTCCTTACACCCATCCCCTCTGGTTCTTCACTTTCAAAGAAGGAAGCTAAAGCTTACTGGTGATGTGAATAACTTCTACTCCCTAAAAAGAAACTAACATTTATCGAGCACCTACAATGCATTATTTCACCTAACTCTAAAAACAGAGTTAGATATTATGTTAATTTTATAAGTGAAGAAACCTTTAGGAAAATTAATTTGCTTATGATCTTACAGTCATTAAGTGGCAGAAATGATACTTGAGTATGAATGTGTGCTCTCAACACTCGTCTTCTTTCTACAGCGTCTCATGTTAGTGCTAAAATGTAGAGCTCCTTTTGAGCTGTAGGGGGAACAATATGTGCCTTACAAATAACCCAGAAAACACAAGATTCAATCCAACACAACTTAACAAATTCAGAACAACAACGTTGTGTTCATACATGCCAAGAGGAAAACAGAAAAGAAGAAACAAATAAAAAGATTTCTTCAAAAATGTACTCAGCCCAAATCTAATTCATCCTTATCCATTTTTAGAACTTGACAGGGGCTGGAGGGAAAGAGGGGATATTGTTCCATGAATATGAAATGCTCAGATAGAGGAAAATTAATTAAAACATTGATTCTTGACACCTATATTTTAGCAACCACAATTTTTAAAAGCACATCAAAATTAGAGAAATGTGATCCTTTAGACATTACCTTAGAAATCAACAAAATCAAAGAATCAAAATTTTTAAAGTTTTATATACCCTTAGAAATGATCTTAACCAGTGATTTTCAAACCCATGGAACCCTTAGGATTCTATGGAAATCCTTCAGAGCCTTGGGAGGGGCAAGGGGGGGAAAAGTAGTGTGAGAGGACATCAGTGAAAATGAGCTCTGAAAGAAGATTTTTTTTGGGGGAAAAAAAAAGGTTGTTTAGCTTAACAAAGTCTTTTCTCATTAGCAGCAGAATTCTAATCTTATTTGAGATGGCAGTGTACCCAGCTCAAAAGACTACATTTCCCATCCTCCTTCACAGAGATGAAGTTCTGACCAATGAGATGTCAGCAGAAGTATTACGAGACTTCTGGGAAGACTCCTTAAAAGGTAGGGCCACCCTTTTGTTCCCCCCTTGCTTCCTCTGTTCTGGCCCTGGAATGTGCAGGTGATGGCTGGAATTTCAGCCTTCAACTTGAACTCTGGGGGACCTTGAAGATAGAAGCTATGAATTGAGGACGAAGCAACTCAAACAGCCAGGGATGACAGTACGGAGCCACCATACTGTATCAGTCCCAGACTGCCTGACTCCAGACCTATTTTAAGAGTGAAAAAAATAAAATTCCATCCTGCTCAAGCCAGTATTCATTCCAGTGAGTTACAACCAAATGCAATTCCTAGAGATAAACCAGATTTAACACATAAAGCATCAGAGGTCCTAAAAATTTCCTTTGAGGGCTCAACTCTAAAGAAGTTAAACATTTATCCACTGTTCTTTTTGGAATCCCAGTGTGAGAAATTTCTCAGCCATCTGGGTGGGGTTTTTTTGTTTTGTTTTGCTTTTTGCTGAGGAAGATTAGCTAGCCCTGAGCTAACATCTGTGCCGATCTTCCTCTACTTTATAGGTGGGTTGCCACCACAGCATGGCTTGATGAGTGGTATAGGTCCATGCCTGGGATCCAAACCCACAAACCCAGGCCACACAAGCAGAGCGTGTGGAATTCCAACCATTATCCCACGGAGCCGGCCCCTGGTTGTTCTTAATGAAGAAGTTGTGACTATGTAGTAAAAAACATTGGTCATAACTCAAAGTGAATTTTACAGCAAGAATAGGGAATTTTTATGAGTATTTCCATGAAATTAAGTCAATCCGTATAAACTCATTCTCAGAAACGAGTAAAATCAGGGAGCCATGAACATAAAAAGTATATAAATTGAAATAATTTAAAGATGATAGTAAAAGACACTATTACATTAATCAATACATTTTTACTTTTGGACAAAGCCTCACAAAAACTTTAGAAGAAGGAATGGATATAAACTGCCCATTAAAATTAGCTATAAAGTTTAAAAGCAGTAGGAAAATACATAATGTTGCTAGAGTTGAGAGAGGAAGTATCCACACAACACAATACTGTGGATATATGTCTTTTACCAAGGATACTTAAACAAGTTTTGAATTCAGTTTTGAAGTGGGGATTACAAAAAAGAGAGTCTAATAAGTACACTTGCCCACATGTCATGGTGAAAGCTATTGCCTTGACTCCACACCACGTAATGTCTATAAATCCCCTTTAACTTGTGAAATATGAGAATTGCACATAAAATATCTGAGAAATAAAATCAAAGCCGTCCTTCACTACATTTCACCAAAAAAACTGGCCAACTCAACCCTATGACTTTCTATTTTGTTTTGGTTTTGCTCTGAGAGATATCTCTCTATATATCTCTAAATCAAGATTTCTCAACCTCACCACTATTGACGTTTGAATCAGATGATTCTTTGTCGTAAGGGGCTGTCCTGGGAATTGTAGGATGTTTAGCAGCATCCCTGGCCTCTGCCCACTGATGCCAGTAGCAACATTCCCCACATGGTCATGATAATCAAAAATGTCTCCAGACATTGCCAAATGTCCCATAGTGGGGAAGCCATTCCCATTGCGGACCACTGTTGAGGCTGTGTTTTACTTCAATCGAAGGTTAGAGAGCTTGCCTGATGCTAAGCAAGTCAGAAGCAGGAAAAGAATTAGATAAGATTCCAAGCACTCTTGCCAACTTTGTAAAATCCTTTCTCTTAGAGGAGTGGAGCAGCAGAGATGACTCAGAGAGGCTCACCAGCCACATGTGCTTCTCAGGTGAGGGTCCTCATTACTCTGCTCAGGCCCCTACGACTTAGCACTTTCTGATGGTGAAGTTGTCCTGGGCATGGCTAGAGCAAGGGAAGCCCTCTCTCTGCTGGTAACTGGTCTTCACTTACTGCTCCTTGTTTCCTTCCCTTCTGTCTTAAGGGCACTTTCTGGCAGGGAGGGAAATAAGGCTTAATTATCCCATTAGTGGAAACACTGTTAGTCAGTTTTTCTCCTGGCCAAGTTGTTTCGGGCTCTAATGAAATTACCTGGAGTTAGAGCAAGAGGGCTTCAACCTTCTCAAAGAGTCCACTGACTGTATTGAACAGTAAGTAGCTTCCCTTTCCAAGGTGGCTGCAGAATGACTGTTTGCTAACATTACACAGACTCTGATTCAAAATGGAAATTATATGTTTACTTACCCCTTCTTCTAGATTCCCAACTGGAAAGACCCAAGAATGAAACACAGGTAAAAATCTATATTGGCACTGAAAGCTAGAGAAGCATACCTTCCAAGTGCCAGAAATGTTAACAGAATTCTGCAAGAAATAAGAGGCGGGCTTGAAGGAAGGGCCAACTCACCTTAAAGTCACCATATGAAGAGGAAAAAGCCCACCTGGAGAGCATGTAGAGAGGGTCTCCTGGGTCTCTTGGGGCTGTAGGTGGGGAAAATTTAAAGCTTATGTCTCTAGGTAATGCATCAGTTAACCAAGAATTACAGAGTGGAGATTTTGCTAAGAGGTTAGCTCCCAACTTATATTTGGCAGTGAGGTGTGCTAAGTGAAGTATACACTGCTTTCATTCATAAACCAGTTCCCTCTCTCCCTCCCTCCCTCCCTCCTTCCTTCCTTCTTTTCTTTCCTCACTCACTTATTTTCTTCTGTCTCTTTTTTTTTTTTTTATTTCATCAGACAGTCATTGAGAGCTTGTTATTGCCAGGCACTGTTCTAAGCATTGAAGATATAACAGTACATGAGACAGCCCATTCTCTGCCTTCCAAGAGTTTATAATCAGTCTTGCTAAATAGAGAACAGAATTACCACCTGGATAAATTTTAGTTGCAGTGACGGGATAAGGCAGGATAGAAAACAGCATATCTTGAAGTCTTCCTAGTTGGGGATTCACCAGATCATAGTGGATCCAGGGAGGAGTGTTAGATGAAGCGGGGGAGACAGAGAAATGTTTCCTCTCCGATACTCCCAGCACCCAGACTAGGAAAAGATGCCCCTATATAGGAGAAGAGTGTGAGGGGAAGGCACAAGAGGGAGAGTTCATGGGGTTTCAGAGCAAGGAGTCCTGTACTCCTGGGGAACAACCAGACCCAGAGAAGTAGAGTCTGTGGGGTGTGTCTCAGGCAGACAGGGCATCCCTGGCAAGGGATCATGGGAGCACAAGTGATAACTGGGTGGACCCACCAGAACCTAGATACTACCTTGGGGAAAAGGAAAATGTTCCGAATTAACCCAGCTTAAATTTCTACCACTCCGGCGACACAAGACATAATAAAAATTAAGTTCAGTTTTAGAAAATTCAAGAAAAGTTATATATCCTGCACACTGAATTTATAAACTCAGATTCATACTGCTATATCCATAAGTCTTTCCTATCTAAAAATAAATTAATAAAGTAACAAAGAAAACTTCCCTTAATCCCACCTCTCTCTCTGTTATCACTCATTTGCTGCTTCTGTTCGCAGATCAATTTCTTAAACATAATCTGTACTAGCTATCTCAATTTCCTTCCTCCCTACTCACTCACCCCTCAACCAACTCCAAAATGGCTTCTGTCCCTATTACTCTACCAGAAAAGCATTTACTAAAGTCCTTGGTGACTTTTAGGTTTCTAAATGCACTGGGCATTTTTCAGGTCTCATCTTATTTGACCTTAAAACAGCATTTGGCACTGTTTTTCTCTCTCCTTTTTGGAACACTTACTTTCCTTGCTTCCATGACATCACACTCTCCTGTTTCCTACTGGCTCAACCTTTTCAATCTCCTTTGTAGGCTCATCCTCTACTTGGCCGCTCAATACTGGCATTCCTCAAGGCTCAGCCCTAGGCACTCTTCTCACTCTATCTTCTCTCCCTGCACGTTCTCATCCAGGACCATGGCTTCATTGGTCCATGGTCGTATACATATTGGTGTATATATAATATACCAATGACTCTCAGTTTATATCTTTTGACCAGTCCTATCCTTTATACACTGCATCCTTATATCCAACTACTTACTTGAAATCTCCACTTGGACTTCTCAAGGATATCTCAAATTTAATATATCCAAGATCAAATTCTTGATCTTCTATCCTATCCAAACCTGCTCATCTTTCAGAATCCCTGTATTGGTGAATGGCACCACCTCTTCACCTCACCCCATACCACTCTTCACCTTATTCTCTGGCTTTGGGTCACACTGGCCTTCTCTTCGTTCTTCAAATGGACCATACCTTCTTCTCCAGAAGGGCTTGCTGTCCTCTGGAATCCTCCCCTTGCTGCCTTCTCCTAAACTTGGACTCCTCTTTCTGATCCCCACTCAAGCATTACTCTGCAGGAAGTTTTTCCTGGCATCTCAATGTACATTAGGCTCATCTGATATCTGCATTCCTAGAACCACGCTCTCTTTGCTTCATGTAATTACACAGTCATCAGTCAGTGTCTGACTCCTCCGGATCATACACTTCACGAAGGCAGGAGCCTTATCTGTTTGTAATCTCCATTTTACCCCAGTGCCAGTACTTTTCAACGAATAAATGAATGAATCAATAAAAAGAGAGAACTGTTTTCCCGAACTGAGTTGTTTGCCTTTCCTTTTTATTTATAGTGTTTTCACATACTGACTTTTACATTTTTATGAAATCTGATGTATCCATCTTTCCTACTTCAAGGCCATTTTTAGAATGGCCTTTGCCACCCCAAGATTACATAAATATTCACCAAAATTTTCTTCCAGTACTTTTATGGTTTCATTTGCAAGATTTAATTCTTAAATCCATCTGGAATTTATTTCCAAAAGAAGTGAAATAGTCCCAGCTGTTTTGTTTCAGAGCCAATTTCTCCTAAATTCAGAACTTCAGCTATATCCAGTAGTGTGATGTCATTAAAGATAATAGAATTTGGAATCAGAAGGCCTGGATTTAAGTTCAGCTCCACCACTTACTCATTGTGCAAATTTTAGCAAGTCAATCCATCTCTTTGAGAATTATCAGAAACCTTTACGGGAAGAGGACTCAAGGGAAGAGACAGTTGAAGAATACTCATGAACAAAATGGCCATTGAAGAGGCAAGAGAGAGTGGAAGGATAGCCTAATGGTTAAGAATGCGGGCTTGAGTCAGACTATCTGGGTGTCAATGATTGTAAAATAGTCTGTAAAACAGAATAAAAACTGTAACCTTTGCATGGTTTATTGTGTGACGTGAATTAATGGACGTAAAGCACTTAGATCAGTGTCTAGATCGTGGTCGCAATAAGTAATAAGCAATGGTTCTCGTAGAAAGCGATGTCATTGTTTCAGTGAGGATAATGGAGAAGAGGCCTCTTTCATCCTCCCTTGAAGAAACTGGGAAAGTATGTTGTCAAAGTGTACTCCAAAATGAGCTAATGGGAATAGTAAAAAAAAAGAAGTAGAAACATCAGTTTACTGGCAATACAACCAAAGTGACGCTCTCCCAGTTCTAATTTCCTTTCGTTCTTGCAAATTTGTTGTCTGCGATCTATTCTTAACACGGGCAGAGTAACCTCTAATGTTTTCCAGTTTTAAGGGAGTTAGCTTATTAAAATCAGTAAATTACTACCTCAAAATTTATAAAAACCAATTCCTTTGACATGGACAGATTTTAATAACATAACTGGATATGAATATCCTTCAAAAAGAACTGATAAATGTGTCACATAGTATAAGTAAGCAAGTGGGGTGGGGAGGGGGGTTACTTCATATGCCCAATCAGAAAGCAGGAGAAACTGGGGAGCGGGTATGTTTTAACTACATAGTATCACAGAATAATAAACGCTAAACCACCATTTTCATCTCTCCTTTGCTTTCCAAATATTTCCTTAGGTTGCACATCCTGATATGGACTAGCCGCACATCAGAACAGACATGGCCAGGCCAAGATATGCCATTTCCGGAAACTGATTTCAATGATGAATGGAACTATATATCTCTTTCATTGATTCAAGTTAAGGGATTTAGTACTCTCACTGAGTTTACTCTCTGACTTATTTGGAATTGCTTATCATTTTACAGTTTGTCACATAACTAGATAGCATCTGTCACTCGACTAAGGATAAAATAAATGCGTTTTATTGGTTTTGTTTTTTGTTTGTTTTGCTTTTGCTTTCATGCTGGAAAAAGTGTTTTTGTTTTCTGACATGTTCACTTTTATAGCAGAAACATCTTTGACTGACAAGTTCCCACAGAGAATTCAGATGTTCATTTGACATCAATGATCGTAAATACAGTTTAGTAATTTTAAGTTTATTAAACTACAAAACAAGTTTATAAACAGAATTCCCGTTAGCATTTTCACCATAATATATTGAATCAGGAAAACAGCAGTTATTGGAATCTTTAAAATAAATTGAGTTTTTCTCCCACCTATACTTCATGTTGGAGTAACATTTACCCCAACTCCCCGCCTCCCCTCTATCGCCAGTTGAGTAAGTGGGGTTGGAGGTAGGAGTGGGGGGATGGTGCAAGTTGAGTATATTCTCTACTACTGTGTTAAAAAAAGGCAACCCTGGGGGCTGGCCCAGTGGCATAGTGGTTGGGTTCATGTGCTCCACTTCGGAGGCCCAGGGTTCGGGGGTTCAGATTCTGGGCACAGACCTACACACTGCTCATCAGGCCGTGCTGTGGCGGTGTCCTACATACAAAATAGAGGAAGACTGGCACAGATGTTAGCTCAGGGCCAATCTTCCTCACCAAAAAAAAAATAATAATAATAACCCAGGCTCCCTTTCTCTGGCTGTCTCTTGTTCAATGATTAGCCCTCCACACCCACCAATCTCCTGGGGTGTGCAGACCGGGCTCTCACTGCTCAGATGCCCCAGCTAGGTCTCTGATCCTTCTGTTCCAGCCTCTGGGTGGATAATTCGAGTCAGCTTTCTGCTCTTCAGTGGGGGCCAGTTATCTTAAACTTAGAGGCAGAAGTAAAATGCCCCATTTGCTCTCAGGTTCAAACCATACTCTCCGGTCCCGGGTTGGCAGCAGTACAACTAGTGCTTCGTCTACCTCCCTACCCTCCACCAAAACTCCATAGTATTTGCCATCTTGTGTTTCTTCTGCGTATATTGGAAGCCAGGGAGAGAAAATCATGATTAACTGAGTCTCATGCTCTCATGGCATAGTGTGATCAGAGTTTGCTCGATCCAGGGCACCAGGCAGAAGACCCGTGATGAATGTCAGCAGGAGCAGTGAAATGCCAGTTCACTGTATGAACTGAAATTTCAGTTTCATGTGAAAAAAAAAAAAACACTACTCTAATCTAGTCAATTTTCAGTTATTGTATCTTGAAGTTAATTATCTGAAACAACGGAAAGGAAAATATTATTCTATTTTAATATCTACTTAAAACTGAGATAGGAATCAGATCCTGTGCAAGGAATGTTTTCCCAGAACAGGAGGAACGAGAGCAAAATCATTGATTTACTTCCACTGGGGGAAAAAAATCAACAAAACTTTCCTTTCTCTTTCATAATTATTCTCTTTTGAGTTTTCTGTCTCAGTTTTCTGAAAAAAAGTTTTCAGATGGGATATAGGTGCTTTTTAGTTTTAGAGGAGAAAATGAGTCACTTCTTTTTGGAGAACAGCTCCCGTCCACGCGCGATTCCATTTCAGAATTTTGGAGGGCTCTGCTGACATCTTCAGACAACCATCAACCAACTGGTCAAGGATTAGTGTCTGGCTCAGTGCTGCCCACTCTAAGCTACAATGTGCACGTCACAAACAAACTCAACAGACCTAGGTCAGCACTGGCAAGATTTATTATTATTACTGTTTACCTGGGGTCACTGTTCACTTCATTGGGAGCAGGAACTATCTACATTTTGCCAGTTCTATTAGCTTCCTAGGGCTGCCATAACAAATTACCACAAACTTGGTGGCTTAAAACAACTGAAATTCATTCTCTCACTATTCTAGAGGCCAGAAGTCCGAAATCAAGATGTCCACAGGGCCATGCTCCTTCTGAAGTTTCTAGGGAGGAATCCTTCCTTGCCTCTTCCAACTTCTAGTGACTCCAGACATTCCTTAGCTTCTGGCCCCATAACTCCAATCTCTGCCTCTGTCTTCACATGGCTTTCTCCTCTCTGTATTCTTCCTTTCTCTTGTTTTATAAAATCACTCGCCATTGGATTTAGGGCCCACCTTTATCCAGAGTGATCTCATCTTGGGATCCTTAGTGCACTTGCGAAGATTCTTTTCCCAAATAAGGTCACAATTACAGATTCCGGGTGGACATATCTTTTGGTGGGCCACCATTCAACCTACTATGCCAGGTAAGTAAGAAGAGGATGTGGAAAAACCTGAGTTAGCTGATTCTGTATTTCTGGTGTGTTTCAATTATTTAGAGCCCCTTACACACCACCCTGTCTTTTTGAAGCTTTCCAGCTGACCTCATCCTAAATCTGGCTCTTGGCTAGGGAGAGGAGGGCAGAAGTTGTGCACTGGTTTAAGAAAGAGACATTTGAAAGAAGAGATCCTGTAATGGCATTCTGTACATTCCTCCACCAAAACCCCACTGGGGACTGTTTATTAAATATTTCATGAAACTAAATCTACTAATATAACTCCCTCCATTGTCCTTCCCAGGAAAACCACCATCCTGTTTAAACTCAATATCTATCTTTCCCACACATATTCCCAAGTATTGACCAAAGTACTGACTTCCCTCATATGAAATTCATGCATGCCAACAAGTTGACATTAAACACTGTTCAGCAATCCTACCTCGTTTTCTTCCTAAGTATACTTTCCACCTTCGAGGACAACTATTGCACACCTTCTCCTCTGTCCTCAAGAGTACATCCCCCAACACTCTTAGCTGATGATCTTGCTTATCACTTTATTGATAAAATTGAAACAGTCTTCCCATCCTCAAATTTATAATCAGCTAGCATCTATATCCAAAATCTCTGTCTTCCCTGTTTTTACAAATGTAATAGCTGTTTTCCTATCGGATACCACTCTTTAAGGTAGTTTCTCATAATCTCTTCTGCAGGACCTCACTCCTGCAATTAGCCCCTCTTTCCATCATCAGCACTCCTCCATGGATCATTCCTACCTCAATGGATCAATCCTACTATTATCCAAGTCTGCTCTAGTAGCTCCAGTGCCATATAAATAAATTCTCCCTTGGCCCTCTCTATTTTTGTTGTCTATTTCTCCACTTCCCTTTTCTGCAATTCTTATTCATTTTTCAACTCATTTTCCTTGGATTTCATTTTCCTTTACTTTACAGACACTACCCATGTTTAAGTCTCAAACCCCCTTCATATTGTCCATTTCATTGATCATCTCTGTATCCTTAGTTTCCTTAATAAATAAAAGTCCTATCCTTTGCAGATTTCTGCACATTCATTAAGGATTTTATTTTCTTTATTGTATCAGTGACTTCAATTTTTCTTTTTTTTTTTGCTACATCCAAAATATACAGAGATAAAAATCCTACAGCCAGTCTACCTACCTCAGTTTTCCACTTGGGGAAACTGATAAAAAAAATCTTGGAGGACTGATAAATTATGCATATATCTGTTTTAGTAATAGCATTTAAATATCCTTCTGTAGTATAAAATCTACATATCATACAAAATGGTCACTGGGTTTCTAAAATCAACCAGAATGATGAATAATTATCTTAAAAATTGGCAGGATTTTTGTTTCCTGTAGAGGTGATTGAAGCATAACTTTTTGTGCAAATTAGATTGTTAAATTATTTCTTTGGAGCAAGAGAGAGTAAATATATCTCAGATAGTGCACATTTGTATAGCCCTTTATAATTGTCAAGGAAATTTCATATCCATTATTTTATTTGATCCTTACAATAGCCCCTCAGACACTGGTATTTATCTAATTTTCAAATGCAGGAAGAATGAGGCTCCTAGAGTCTATACGACTCACCCAACACCCTCCAGCTAGTACTCAAACCCATGGCCATTCCCCCAGTGGCTCAACCTCGGGTGCACATTGGAACCACCTGGGAAGCTTTGAAAAATCTTGACATTTGGGTGGAACCCCACATCAGTTATGTCAGAATCTCTGGGAGTGAGACCAAGGCATTGGCATTTTTAAAAACTCTCCGGGTAATTTTAGTGTGCAGCTAAGTTTGAGAACCACTACATTACCCCATCTTTTCTGGAGCACTGCTGTCTCTCCAATTCAGCTCCTTCCACCCTCACCTTTAAAAACAATTTTCACTGCAGTTTAAAGGGGAAGATTCTTGCAACATAGATATCAGTCTTTTATAAGGAAAAAAAGAATGAAGAAACAATATCAGTCACTTTAGATATATAATTTTCTCCAAAGCTTCTGATGGACATTCATACATTCATATTGATTGGAAGACAAAAGATGTCAAAAAGTTGTACAGTGTGATTTGTGGGAAGTATCAAAACATTTCAACTTGCAGGTTTTCACATATCGTATGGATATTCACATTCAAATTCACATGCAAGTATCTTACGGAGATCATCATCTTCTTACTCTTTCTGAAGGAATTACCAGTGTGGCTCTGATAATATGGTTTATCTGTTTCTTTTTAATAGCTAGGTTAACATTAGAATGGTTTGAGAAGCAGCTTAAGTATCTTAATACTTGTCCTAGAAATGTACCCTACACATGTAAGGTCTGAGAACTGTTGGTTGTAAAACATTTTTTACATTTCTACACTTGGCTCTGAGGCTGAACGGGAAAATGGCAATTATTCTGCTGTGACGATGAAATGTCTCTGTTCCTAAGCATGCACCGGGGAGAAGCAATGTTGGTAAAATGTAAACTGGTAGCACAATGCAGTTTTTCAATTACTAAAAGAGCATTTTCCTTGCAAGCTTGGGCTATGAATACAAAGTAAATGAAAGAAAAATATTCCCAGAGTACAAGTATATTCCGAGACTGGTAGCAATATTATTGAAAGAAGAATGTAAAAATTGAGTTAAAAATGATGTTCCTTACATCAGTTCTTAAGAATATAAGGTTACATTGTTATAGTACATTCTGCAACCATTGCCTCAGTTTGCCATATGTAAAAACGGGATATACTTCTGAAATTCACATAAAGCCTAGAGAGTTTGCTTCTTAATTTTCTCAGCATATAAAGAGAGGAATGAAATCAAATTTTTGTCATTACTAGATTAGTTTTCATTACTATATTTTAAGTGAAATACATTTAATTATGATTGTTTCAGTGGCTGATTATAAGCAACTGTTGGAGACTAATGCTTTGACCATTTATTTATCTCTAAGTATTACAGTGAACAAATAGACAACTCTTTCCAGAATGCTATTTTCATCAGATGAATGCCCAGCTCAAGAATGTGGCTTCCTGTTGTTATTGCATGAAATTTATATTCTTCACTCTAATTTTTAAGGCACCATATCTATCCATCTTGTTTCTTTTTGTTTCCCATCATGCTCACTGTTCCAGTCAGGCTGTTTTCTCCTGTCACCGCACCTACTTCCTCATGCTAATCCCCAGACCCATGTCTTTGTTCGTGCTGCTTTCTCAACTGGATTACCTTCTCTTTCCTCTCCACTTGGACAAAGCACTGTCTTTCTTCGAGGCACCGCTCAGTTCGTGTCACTTCCAGCTACCCTTGACCTCACTGATCTTGTCATTCTCTAAGCATCCATTATACACTCAAAGTACAACAGTGGCAGCATGTTCTCCTGGTTCTTGTGCATTAAGAAATTTCTAGTCCACGCAGGGCCCTTGCTCTGAGGTACCAAGAAGAATGCATACAGATGCCCAACGTTGAGAGGCCAAGCCGCATAGTACTTACTACTGACACTGTGCTTCCCCTGTCCGGGCATGGTCCATGGGAACTGTAAGACAATATAGCTCGTGTCCAGACTGCTAGTTACCATCTCAAGTTAGAAGGAGTCCCATAAGCAGAGATTTAAATGTTTGTGATGTGCTGGGGTGGTCAGCTGACCTTTTGGTGCTGTTTAATCATCAGGAAAAATGTTAGATTTAATGCTCCTTGAGAAATAATTCATCTTTAAATTTCTGTGACTCTGATTTTCTTTTTACTCAACAGATGAAATTTTGCCCATTGATTTAGCACCATGTTGGCATCCTTAAATTCAATTAAACAAACAGATTGATCCATGGTTCCCTTTTCTTCTCACTAAGCACTTCCCTGAGTGACATTGTCCATTTATGAATGGCATGCCAGCATTTCAGCTGAGGTGGGAATTATAGCCTACTGTGGACTATTAGCAAGTAGTCCAGGCTATTCCCATCTCAATCCCTCCCCTTATGTGATTCAGTGTCCACCAGTGTATGAGGAATCACTATTGCTTGGCCCTGTTTTTTCCCCAAATCTGAGGCGATGCTGAGCAGATCGAGCCTTCTGCTCCTGCTGGTACAGCAACTGCCGAAGCTACCATGATTCTGCAAAGGAGCAAAGACTACAGCCTCCACTTCCACTGTGGAACTCAACCAAGAATATCCAAGCCCAAACTGATCTGATTTCTCAAAGTTACAGCTCACAAATCCTTAAGAACTAAGTTTGTCCCTGCTTCCAGCCCACCTCACCTACCCTCTGTCCTCCACGGATGGGTTAGAACAGATTAGGGCAGAAGTTCGCAACTCTGACTGAACATTACAATCACTCTGGGAGTTTGTGGGAGAGTTTTTTGGTAGCAGCTTAATTGAGATATAGTTTATACAGTATACAATTCACTCATTTCAAGATTAGAATTCAAGGGCTTTTAGTATATTCACAGAGTTGCATAACCTTTACTACAATTAATTTTAGAACATTTTCATAATCTTAAAAAGAAACCTCCTACTCTTTATCTACGATCCCTTTAACCCCACCCCATCCCCATCCTCCCAGCCCTAAGCAACCACTCATCTACTTTCTACCTCTATAGATTGACCTATTCTGGATATTTTATGTAAATGAGATTATTTAATATGCAGTCTTTTACTTAGCATAATATTTTCAAACTTCATCCACGTTGTAGCATACATTAGCACCTCATTCCTTTTTATGGCCAAATAGTATTTCATTGTATGGATATGCCACAGTTTGTTTATCCATCCATCAGTTGGTGGACATTTGAGTTGTTTCTACTTGTTAGCTATTACAAACAAAGCTGCTATGAACATTTGTGTACAAGTTTTTATGTAAACATAAGTTTTCAATTCTCTTGCCTATATATCTAAGAGTAGAATTGCTGGGTCAAATGGTAATTCTATGTTTTGAGGAACTTCCAGACTGTTTTCCAAAGTGACTGCACAATTTTACATTCCTACCAGCAATATCTAAGAGTTCTGATTTCTCTGTATTCTCACCAACACTTTTTATTATCTGACTTTTTGATTCTAGTTGTCCTAGTGGATGTGAAGTTTCTCATTTTAATTTTGATTTGTAGCCTAGTATCTAATGATATCAAGCATCTTTTCTTGTACTTATTGGTCGTTTGCTTAACCTCTTTGGAGAAATGTCTATTCGAGTCCTTTGCCCATTTTCAATTGAGTTGTCTTTTTATTATTAAATTGCAAAATTGCAAAAATTGCAACAAATTTTATGTATTCTAGATATAAGTCCCTTATATGATATGCAAATGTTTTCTCCCATTCTGTGGGTTGGAGAGCTTTTCAATAATATTATTGTATCCACTCATATTTTTTCAGTGTGCCAGGTAGAGGACTACTGCATTAGACGACTTCCCCTTAGAGTCCCAGAACCAATCTCTTTTGCCTCCAGAACAAGGGCCAGGCCACTGGTAACAACTATTTCCAGACTCAAAGTGATTTTATTTGGGGATTTTATTGCCCTTTGTTTTGATCACAGTCACCCAAGTGTTCCCAAACATTGATCTAACTTTGAACCTGAGAAGAGGAGGTTAGGAGAATCTTATTTTCTTTCCTCCTTCTGAGTCTCTGATGCAAAATCTTTGATGACACCCCTGTCCCCACCTAGTCTTCTGCATCTCAAGCAGTTTGTGGAAGGACAGAATTTACCAAGTCAGGGAGAGAAAGGCAAAAGCAGAGTGTCTTCTAACACCCTTCCTCAGAGAGTGAAACACCCTTGCCTTGTATTTATAAATCTACAGAAGACAAATCCATTGACGTTTACTATACTAAAGAATATGCACCAGATGACCTGCTGTTGTTACCTCCAGATACACATGTAGTTGCAAAATTTTAATTGGCCCTTTCCTTTGCCTAAAGCACTGATAGATAGATGATAGACAGACAGATAGATAGATAGATAGATAGATAGATAGATAGATAGATAGAGATAGATAGATAGATAGATAGATAGATAGATAGATAGATAGATATGATAGATAGATAGATGATAGATGGATAGATAGATTAGATAGATAGATAGATAGATAGATAGATAGATAGATAGATAGATAGATACAGTTCTGTACTCTTCTACACAGATTAATGATTTCTATCCCCACATCCACCGTTTTTCAAGAGGGTGCTAATTGGTATTTAGATGGTCAATTCCTCATCTTTTGCTTCATAGCATAGTCCAGCACGCTTCTTCGCCTCCTCTTGACTTTAAATGTCAGTAGCACTCCTCCTAGTCATTTTGACAACCCAAAATGCCCCCATGCAGTTCCAAATTATACTTGTAAAACACAACAATTCCAAAATCCCAAAATATATGTCTTCAGCAAGGACAACTCTGCTCCCTAAAGCCCTCACCTAAATTTCTAATTGCCTGTGCCACAGACCAGTCCACGTGTAAATTCCACGGACAACTGAAACTCAACATGTCCCAAGAAAACTCATCTTCTCACCCTCCAAACCGAAGCCCCTCTGAATTCCTTATCCAAGATACCTTCCACTGTACATTCCAGTATCTTAGCCTCTTAATTCCACCTCTTGCTCTCTTCCAACTTAATCTCCATGTTCTGTTGACTCCACTTCCTAAAAATCTCTTGACTTCATCCCTTCAAATTCCTGCTTACTAATCTTTACCTGGAGGACTATTGCAACAACTCCCAGTTGTTTCCCTGCCTTCAGTGGCTTCATTGCCCAATCCAGAGGGATTTTCTAAAGGAAAATTTGATTGCGTTCCTATTTAAATCCCTTCGTTGGCCTCTCACCAATGCTGGTGGCTCTGCTCAGCTGGTGGTTAGAGAACACTTGGGGATTTAATGGAGGGGTTCCAGAAGGTTCATTTCATTCACAACAATGACACTTATTCCTTTCTAGTTTTATCAGTTAGTTAATAGAATAAAGTTTTTCAAAATTAATCAATAAATAAATCAATGATTTTAAATATTTTTCCCTTTAAAAAAGAACACTTTGTTAACTTCTCACTTCATTTCTAGTGAACAGGTTGCTGTGGCCAGTGAATTTCAAAGTGAACAAACTCATGCTCACCCAGTTTGTTACTTAACTGAATCCCACTGGCCATGATGATTTTCAATTGCTTTTACTTGTAGTCTTAGAGTTTTTCCTTTATATCCGTTATGGACCACTTGTTAAAGAAAGCATACAGAATAAAATGTCAAAATTCAAGTTATGAGAAGAATAAAAATAATAGCAATTCTACAATCGTATTTCAAATTGATCTTCACTAGATCTGTAACTTACATAAATTACAAGTTAACTTTCTAGCAGATCTCAACATATATTGATCTTATGCTGCAGATCAAGGTATATGAACTACTTTTTTAAAAAAATAAAAAGAGGAAATATAGTAATGAATTTATTTAAATTCACTATTCATTTACTGGATATAAAGAATAACACTGTATATAACTATATAACTATAATAACTAAGTTATTTAAGAAAATAGGTTGGACACAGCAGCCTAAAATCTTTTCTGGTCTCATCAAGTAGAAACATAAAAATGAAACCGTTGTTTCTTTAACCCATGGTCAACAAACCAGTTTTTGTCAATTTTTAACGCAACAATAAGTAATTACATTTTAATCTACATATTAACATACATTCCATTCCCAAACCAAAAATAAGTTAGTCGTTTCTAACTTATTTGTCGATAAATTGTACTTTCCTTACACAATTAATATAAAGTAAATCAAATTATGCAAATCATTGGTAAGGGGAAAAAGAGATTTTGTCTGTAATAGGACTATTGTTAAAATTATATTTTAAAAGAGCTTTACAAACGTAGAAGAGGCAATGATCAACTGATTTGAGAGCTGCTAAGAGGTAAAGAAAGATGAGGGCCAAGAACTTTTCACTCCTCCAGTTTCCCTGAAAACCTGCAGAAAATTCCAGTTTACTTTAGACTATGCTATCGAATACTGAAGTCAACTAGTCCTCCATTATTCATTCAGCGAATATTTTGAGCATCCATCATGTTCTAGACCCTCACATACAATGCTAGCAAGTGGTCCCTGCCCTCATGAAGTGTAGCGTTTAAAAGGAAAACAAACCAAGCTAAGTGAAACAGCAATGAATTCAGTAATTACGAATTGTTATAAGTACTAGGAAAGTGTCACCTTCGGCCTACCTGAGGAGAGGACATTTGAGCTGAGACCAGCGAGGTAAGAAGTGAGGACCAGATGGGGAACCTTTGTCCCAATAGCCCTGAGTGAAGATATGCTTGGAGGCTTCCAGGAGCTGAAAGGAGGCTGCAGGGCGGGGGGGAGGGGAGGGGCTGAGGCTGGAGCTTAGGGAGGCACAGGGGAGGGACAGCCAAAATGAGGTTAGGATGGTAAGAAAGAGCTTGTGGAGGGCCATGGTGAGAGATTTTGATTTTCTTTCTAATGGTAAAATGGAAAAAAAAAGAAAAGTGTTTTAGGCAACTGACTAACATAATTCTATTTACATTTAAAAAATATAAATCCGGAAAGTTCTGCTTGTTAGGAGCAAGCTCCTAACAAACCAATCTCCCACAAATCACGGTATAAACTCTGATCAAAAGAGAAAAAGCAACTCCTTGAGGTCTGTGGGAACTCGGCAAAGATGAGCAGATCAGAGCCCCACGTGACCCGTCCCCACCGCCTTCCTGATCTTGTTTTTTTCCCTCTTCCTCCTGCGTGTCCTTCTCTAGCCACACTAAGCACACTCCAGGCTTACTTACTTACTGCCCTGCCCACCTGGAACCCTCTTCCCCCGTAACACGCCTGGCTAGCCCACATCCTCTGCATACCCACACGAGGCCCTTTCCTGACTGTCTTATAGAAAAGAACAACGCTCCAGTCCTCTCCCCTGCCAGGACATCCTACCCTCTCACCCTGCTTTATTCTTCTCCATAGCACATGTCACCGTCTGACACACCATGTATTTGTTTGCTTATTGGTTATTGTCCCTTTTATCCATCCATGCCCACTAGAATGAAAGACTCAACAGAGCAGGGACAACACCAGCACCTAGAACAGTGCCTGGAACAAAGCAGTAAAAAAAAAGGTGTAAAGTAATTGAATGGATGGATGGATCTGAAGGACTGGAGGGATCTCATTTGACAGTCTGGGAACAGAAAGTCCTTCTGGACATAGTGATGTCCGTGGACAAAGGAACAATGGCTGGTCAAGGGCAGCATGCATATGTGGTGATAGGCCACGGACCTGACTGGACAGACTGGACTATGTCTGATGTTACTGTGAACCATAATACCCCTGAGGGTCAAGCTGGCAAGAGCCTTGTGATTTTCTCATACAAGTCCCTCAGAAGTGATAATTACTACTCGAAATGTGAAATGACTTGCTCAATTCACGTAGCAACTAGGGGAGAAAAAGGGCTTTCTGAGTCCTGGTCCAGATCTCTCCACATTTACCCACATGCCCCCCTACCTACTATGGATTAAATTGTGTCCCCCAAAAGTTCATATGTTGAAGCCCTAATCCCCAATGGGACTGTATTTGGAGAAAGGCCCTATGAGGAAGTAATTAAAGTTAAATGAGGTCATAAGGGTAGGGCCCTGTTCTGATAGGATTAGTGTCCTTATAAGAAGAGACACCAGAGAGCTTGCTTTCTTGCTCTCTTCTCCACACACACACCGAGGAAAGGCCACTCGAGGACACAGTGAGAAGGTAGCTGTCTATAAGCCAAGAAGAGAGACTTCACCAAGCACTGAACCCTGCCAGCACCTTGATCTTGAACTTTACAGTCTCCAGAACTGTGAGAAAATAAACTTTTGTTGTTTAAGCCACGCAGTCTAGAGTATTTTGTTATGGCAGCCCAAGCTGACTAAGACACTGCCCTCCCTCCTCTGCCACTGCTTCTTGATAAAATAGGAGTCAAACCGCTCATCTACATGACGGGGTGGTTATGTCAATCACTAAGAGGGGAAGAAGGAATAAAACTGGGAAATGAGTTATAAATGATGTCTTTCCCGTGCTCACATTCTCAGACATAGGTGACTCACTCGACTAATGCAGTGGCTTAATCTTGACATTTATAAGGGCTATCAGAGCCATATCTACTTGAACATTTCAGAAGAGATTTAAACAGTGTTCTCCTGCTGTCTTGTTCTTTGGGCACAAGCTGAATATGAAGGTGGGGGCAGGAGCAGTCAGGGAAAGACAAGCTCTTGTTTTCATTTTCAGTCTATCAGCTTCCCTGGGTAATTCACCCAGTGCAAAAACAGTGAAGCATGGATGTCACTTGTAATGACACATACCCAGGCATATTAACCCAATTATTTTATAATGACTTGCAGAGAATTTCTCTTATCTGGTGCTCTAATATTACCTTTTTATTCCTTAAACTGAACAAGAAAACTGGAGAGTCGATTCTTATTTTAGAAGAATCCTGGCGAGCAAAAATATTGATATTTAAAGCTAGGATTTTGGGGTAGGAAAGTGGGAGAGATTGCATTAGAATTCAATTCAATTCTCCTAGTGTTTATAAAATGTAAATGATATGCAAAGCACTGGTTATACTGTGGAAAATGTAAGAAAACCCAAAGCCAGCTCTCTGCTGTCTAATTAGAAATATGTATAAGACTCAACAGCAAGCATTTATAAGCATCGTGGAGACCAGAAAAGATGATGATATGCGTACTTACTTCAAATTGCTCCTCCCCCATTCCTACTCAAATGATTATAAAGATTATGAAAAGATATCCAGTGCTGCGGTTTGAGGAAAGATTGTATATATGCTAGATGCATTGAGGAAATCATTTAGCTATAATGAGATGGGATTGGATGAAAAGAGAGAACCATCTACTACCATGCTGTCTGCCCAGAAAGTAAGAGGAAGAGAATCCAGCAAAACTGCATTAAAATCTTAGGGTTCAAAGGAGTGAAGATTGGTACCAATGGGCCGAGGGGTAATGTGGAGGAAGATAAGAGTGTATTGCCTCCAATATTCAATATTCAGTGTAATATTGAAGAGCTCGGTGAAACATTTCCACTCTACCAGCACCTGTGGGACGTTCTCCCAAGCTGGAGCCACCCAGAAGGTACACATCAGGTACAAGCATCAGGGAACTGCTCTGCTAGGGATTCAGCACAGGGAAGGTCCCTCCGAGATGCCTTCCAGCTCTGGCTCAGGCTTCCAGACACTGAAAATGACTGGTGTTGAAGCAGCGCTGGAGATGTGGCAGCAGGAAACTGGCATGAAGTGAACCAGAGACAAGCTGAGCAGTCCTGTCTCCCTTCTACTAGACTGAAAGACTGAGAAAGAGATAGGGCCATCCGTTCTTAGACAAAGCCCACACACACAAAACCACGAAATCCTATCTCTCTCTGTAAGCCAAACTTGAGCAAACCTGGACCTCCCTCCTGAAGGGAGAATAAACAGAAGGCCACTGAAACCATCATATTTCATAACAAGAGGAATAAATGTCATCTTCTGAAATCCACAGTTATTATAGGAAACGGGGGCATTTTAAAGAAATTGTGTAATCTTTGTTCTCTGTTTCAAAAGAACACTGCAAGTATGAGATTAAAGCAGGTCTTCATAAAAAGGAAATTATTTGAGATCAGAAAAGAAAAAATGATGATGAAAATTATAGTTTCTGAATTCAAAGATTCAGTGTAATATTGAGTAGCTGAGTAGATACTACAGAAGATCTAATCAGTGAAGTAGAAGACAAGCTTGAGAAATTCTCTAAAACACAGAAGAAATTAGAAAAATGAATATGATATAAGATATGAGAGACAAAAAACAAAGTTACATAAAACATAATTAACAGAAGTCCAGGAGTAAAGAACAGAATAGAACAATAACAATAAAAAGAAGAAACTACAGAAGAAAATTTTTCTAAACCTGAGTAAGACCTGAGTCTGCGTGAAAAGGGCCTACATCTATAAGGTCAAGATCAAAGAAACTCCTGCAATTTTTTAAAAATTTAAGGTCAAATAAAATGTCCAAAAAGCATCCAAATGGAAAAAACAATCACTTTCAAAGGAATGAAAATCAGGATGACATCAAACTTTCTTGCAACTTTAGACACTGTAAGACAGGGGAGCAACATCTACAGAATGTTGAGAGAAAACATTGTGACTCCGGAATTCTGCACTCCGTTTAAGCATGTGCATCAGTAAGAACAACAGAAAGACATTTTCAGATCTACAAGGGGTCAGAAAGTATATCATCCTCATACTAAAGCAGAAAATTTACTCAGCATTGTACTGCAGCTACTGACCCATGTTAAATTCATAGACAGGAATAAAGTAGTACAGAAAGGTGCAGTAAAGCATGAAACCATATCGTATACCCACTGAGTTAAATTTTAAAAATTAATACAAATGCTAAAACATGTTTAAAGAGATGATTCATAATATAAACATAATAATATGGGTCTAAATATTCCATAATGCATAAACAAAATTTGGGAAGTAGAATGAAGAATAGTAGAGGTATTGGTAAGAAAAATAAATACGAAAATTTTTCGTCTCATAGTGTATGTGTCTGGAAGTCAATGAAAACTGTTTTAAGTTTCTTTTTTTTTTTTTTTTTTTGTGAGGAAGACCCGCCCTGAGCTAATATCCAATGCCAATCCTCCTCTTTTTTGCTGAGGAAGACTTGCCCTGGGCTAACATCCATGCCCATCTTCCTCTACTTTATATGGGACTCTGCCACAGCATGGCTTGCCAAGCGGTGCGTCGGTTCGCACCTGGGATCCGAACCGGCGAACCCCGGGCCACCGCAGCGGAGCGCATGCACTTAACCACTTGCACCACTGGGCCAGCCCCTTAAGTTTCTTTTGATTTTAGGAAAAATGGATTTAAATAGATTATTTTTAAGAACTTAAAGTAACCAATAGTGGGATAAAATATTACATATATAACTTCTAAATCATTACAGAACAAATGAAAGACAAAAAATATTCAAATTCATATAGAAAAAGTCCAAAAAAATAAAAAACACACAAAAGCATTAATACTGGTAAACATAAACTAAGGTGACAATTGTATGCCCAAAATATGAGTAATGACAACAAATGTAAATAGGTAAACTCTTTTACCAAATCACAAAGAATATAAAATTATATCATAAAATAAAAATCAATTATATGCTGTTTTTAAGAGACAACTACAAAAGAGATATAAAAAGTTCAAAAATTTTTAAATGACAAAGATGTATGAAGCAAATACAAATAAAAAAATACAAACAGTAAAAATTTCGATATAAAATGGAAAGAAACACAAATCAAAACAGTACATAGGAAAAAATCATTTTATATTGGCAAAATACATAACTCATAATTAAAATTTAGCTATCACATGGGCCGGCCCCATGCCCTAGTGGTTAAGTTTCGTGCACTCCACTTTGGTGGCCCGAGTTGAGTTCCCCATGCGCGGACCTACACCACTCCTCAGCAGCCATGCTATAGCGGGGACCCACATGCAAAATAGAGGAAGACTGGCACAGATGTTACCTCAGGACTAATCTTCCTCAGCAAAAAAAAAAAAAAATATATATATATATATATATAGCTATCACAAACTTTTCTCTGCCACTTAATATTGTACTCAAATACATAAAGCAAAAACTGCTAGAAATACAAATAGGAACCAACAGAAATGAAATAGCGGTGGGGTAACTTCAAACACACGTCCTCAGTCTGTGGCAGATCAACAGACAAAATGCAGAGGATTTGAACAATGTCCTTAATAAGATTGATTAGATAGATATAATACTTTACTACTTAAACGCAAAAGTACCTCCTTTTTCAAGCATGCAAAACTTGTCTTGTATTGGGTCATAACAAAAACCAAATTAAATATAGAGGATTAGAAATTGTACAGACTGCAATCTCTGACGATAACGCAATAAAATTAAGCAATAACAAAGAAAAAAATCACACAAACAAAAACTCCCTGACATTAAAAGGCAATGTTCTAAATAATTCTGGAGTTGGTCAAAGAGATCAATACACCATTACAGACTATTTAGATTATAATGACAATGAAAACACTATATATATATCATTTATGGGATGCTGCTAAAGTTATAGTTGAATGTGTTCTTCCAAAATTTCAAAGAACCAATTATTCCCATGTGGTATAAACTGTTCCAGAGCATAGGAAAGGATGGAAAGCTTCCCAATTTGTTTCATGAAGCTAACGTACTCTAATACCCAGTTCTGAACATGACGGCACTAGAAAGAAAACTACAGTAAATAGAAGTGAGTAAAGTTCAGCAATTATTCAAAAGAACAACAGACCATAGTCAAGGACAGCCGACTAAAGAAAGCAAGACTAACTGAATATTAGGAAATCTATTGACATAAATCACATCAATAAAGCAAAAAAGAAAACTCGGATGGTGGTCCCATTAGAGGCAAAGGAAAAAAAGATTGCATACTATTCAACATTGATCCCTGATACAAACTTTAAATAAAAAAGCATAAAAATATTATTAACATAACAAAAATATTTATCTCAAACTCACAGCTAGTACCATACTTCCACAAATTTATTGAAATATGCTTGGTATTTTTAAATGAGAAAGAAAAATAACAATTTAAATAGTGCAACTTATAATACCATAAAATTACATTTTATATATTTTTATACAATATATATTAATACATACACTATGTATTACTGTACTGGGTTAAAAGGCCCAAACTCTGCAAACTTATTTTCTGGGCACTTTAAGGAATTCTCAAGGTTTAATTTTAGTTATATTTCATTTTTGTCCTGTGTGACCAACTTTAGCACTTACTGCCCCCCACCCCCATCATAGGTGATTCCTCTTGCATTTTCCCTTCTTCTCAGTAATCCATGTGCTTATCTTTCACTGATTCCCAGGAGCTTTTCCACTACTACTATGAGTGGCTCAGCTCACAGTAGTAGTAACAGTTTATACTCACATCAAAACAATAGGAACCTTTACCCAAGACTGTTCATCAAAGTCAAGCATTACAAACATCCACTTCCTGGTGTTCTCTTATTCTATTTCAAAAGAGTAGATGCCATAAGACTCCTTTTCAACAATGATTGCGAATAGAATTGACCCCCACTTTAACGGCTTATTATTTTCATTATGAAAAACAGTTAAATATTATTGTTAGAGATGAACTTACAATGAAATGTGTGATAATATGAGTCTCTGAGCTAATCTGCTAAAGATCAACACCGTCCCTTTCAGCTGACATGTCTAAAACCTAGTGACAGAATAAATCACTGAAATAACAAACCAAGTTGGAGACTTAAATCCACTGGAATCACCAAACCATTGGACCACCTTCAAAACCATTTTTAAGTAAATACTCCCTAGACAGTCTGCAAGTGGTGGCTGATAAATATTAATAATTGTACATGCATTCCCAGTGTAGAGCCAGCTGAGTGCTACGCCAGAGGTGGACCACACTTCTGCTGGGCACACAACGCATCTGCAGGACATAAAAGACCAGAATTGGCAAGGAGCTAGCCCAGTAAAGAGAGAGAATGGAGTGGAGTCAGTTGGAGGTGAGTAGGCAATAAGCGTGAGACTAATAATAAATGATGGATGCGTTCAGGTACGTGCTGTAGGATTCCACCTGAATGGCATTCTGGAAAAGGCAAAACTATGGAGACAGTAAAAAGATCAGTGGTTGCCAGGGATTAAGGGGAGGGAGGTATGAATAGAAGGAGCACAGGGAATTCTTAGGGCAGTGACTATTCTGTTTATACTGTATGGTGGATACATGTTGTTACATACTTCTCAAAACCCAAAGAATACACAACACCAAGAGTGAACTCTAATGTAAACTGCGGACTTTAGTTAATAATAACATGTCCATGTTGGTTCACCAGTTTTAACAAATATACTAATGCAAGGTGTTAATAACAGGGAGAACTGCAGAGTGGGTGCTGAGGGGATATATGGGAGCTCTCTGCTCAGTTTTTCTGTAAACTTAAAAACTGCTCTAAAAATATAAAATCTCTTATTTTTTTTTTGGAATGGATGAGTACAAGGAAGACACCATAGGGATATTGGGAGAAATAAAGAAGAGTCTCACAGTTTAGCAGCCAAGATGAGCTCAGACACAGAGGGCAGGTTTCAAGAATGTCCAGCAGTTAATAAAGAATGGAAGAGGTGGAAGTTAAAGACCCTGATCTTCAGAGAAAGGCAGATAGAACCTCCCCCACCACCCTGAGAGCATACAGAGGCTCCTCTCCAAAGCCGCCTCCTTCTACTTGAATGTCTTCGTTATGCAGAAGCTGAAGTAGTCAACCAGCCGTGAGAGCTAGTCAGATGCTTGTGTAATTCACTTAAATGTTTTTGAAAAGTTATCTTGAGTTTTAGTATGAATGTAAAACCTGTGTAACCCTCGTTTCTTATAAAAACACGGAAGATTATTACATTTTTAAATAGTTTTTGTTAGCTCATTGTTGCATTTCAAGGACTTTTACTCTATCCTTGGAAAACTATGTGAAAAGTTATCAGAGTTACAATGGGCTCAACCCCTTAACAGCTTTCTTTGCACCCATGGGTGAAGCCAGGAGCAGTACGGCATGACGGTTTGGCATATACATTTTGGAATGGACAAGTTTGGGATTCAAGTCCCAGATTCTCTTATTTATTTTTTGACTTTGAGTAAGTTTCTCAACTTTTTTGAGCCTCAGCTCTTGTATTAATCAGAGGTCTCCAGAGAAACAGAACCAATAATATATATAATGAAGAATTGGCTCACACAATGAGGGAGGCTGAGAAGTCCCATGATCTGCTGTCTGCTGGCTGAAGACCAAGGAAAGCCAGTGGTGTAATTCCAGTCTGAGTCTGAAGGCCTGAGAACCAGGAGAGCTGATGGTGTAAATCCTAGTCCGAGGGTAGGAGAAGACTGATGTCCCAGCTCAGCAGGCAGGCAGGCAGGAAGGCGACCAATCCTCACTTCCTCCACTTTTTGCTCTGTTCAGGCTCTCAGTGGTTTGGATGATGCCCACCCACACTGCAGAGAGCAATCTACTTTACTAAGTCCACTAATTCAAATGCCAAGCTTATCCAGAAACATCCTCACAGACACTTCTAGAAATAATGTTTAATCTGGGCACCCCATGGCAAGTTGACTCCAGTAAAGCTGCCACATAAAATTAACCATCACAGTCCCTCACTGTAAAGCAGATGAGGACTGTGTAGGGATAAATGAGTAGTTCATGCATGGTTCTTAGCACAGCTTCTGCTATGGACTGAATGTCTGTGTTCCCCTAAAATCCACATGTTAAAGCCCTAATCCCCAGTGTAACCATATTTGAAGGTGGGGCCTTTTGGACATTATTTGGGTAAGATTGGGGCATGAGGGTGGGGCCATCATGATGGGATTAACGCCCTTATAAAAAGAGGAAAAAACACAAGATATCTCTCTACATCAGGTGAGGACACAGCAAGAAGGCAGCCACCTGCAAACCATGAAGAAAGTCCTCACCAGACACCAGATCTGCCAGCACCCTGATCTTGGACTTGTAGCCTCCAGAGCTGTGAGAAATAAATGTCTGTTGTTTAAGCCCCCCAGTCTGTGGTATTTTGTTATAGCAGCCTGAACTTGCTAAGACAATGCCCACTACACAGTAAGTGCTAAATAAATGTTGGCAGCTATCCTCATGCAAATTTCCTGCCTCTGTATTCCGGCCCCTTAGAGAATGTCTCCAGGATCCACCTGTTTTTTCTCTTCTCTACCTGCTTGGTTTGTCTCACTATCTCCATTTGTAGCTCCACGGGTCTGGTTTTACCTCTTCTCCATCTTTTCTGGACCGATACTTGATGTGGACTAATGCCAATTTGGTTCTGGATTCTTGTTTGCCTCCGGCGGCAGTCTCCTGGCTCCATGGCCAGTGGCTGCACACCAGCTCTACACCATTCCCACTTCCAGCCCTGGCTCCTGAAAGCTGGGCCTCAGTCAGATCCTACCTCCCCGGACGGAGTTCAGGCGAAAGATTTTGTACAAAGTGTTTGTTACAGCATTCGTTTAATAGGAAAACAGAAAAATGTAAATGTCCAACAATTGGGGAATGCATAAAGAGATCCTGGGGCATTGGCATGGCAGAATATCATGCAGCTTATGTTTAAAGAGTTTTGAACAAAATGAAAAAATGTTTTGCTACAGTCAGTGTACACTAAGAGCAGATTTGTGGGGAGGAGGGGTCACAAAGACCTGTGTGTAATTCTGGCTCCACCATTCATTAGCTATGTGACATATGGTAAGTTGTTTAACCTCAGTTTCCTCATCTGTTAGCTGGGGATGGTAATATCTACTATTAGGGTCACTCTGATAATTAAATTCGATAACACACGTAAAAGCTTCAGCAATCAGGATATTCCAGTAAGAAACAACCCCAAATTCCCAGTGACTTAAAACAGCAAAAGTTTATTTCTTGCTCACACTTCAGGTCCATCAAGAGATGCCTGGGAGCTGTGCTCCAGATCATCCTTGATGGGGCACTCAGGCTGACAGAGACTTCACTGTCTGGACCATCACCTGCCGCCAAGGCAGAGCGAAGGACCTTAGCGAATCACGCATCTGATCTTAAGTTTCTGCCCAAAATGTCTCATGGCTACGCCTATATTCAAGGGGCAGAGAATGGCAATCCTACAACATTTGTGAAAGGAGGAAAACCAGAAATATAGGTAAATAGCACAAATGACTATCACAAATATCTATTACATTGCTGGCACCTAGAGGTTTTCAATAATAAATGTATGTATGTAACAGTATACATTTTTATATGTAAACATGTTAAATGCATAAAAATGAGAACAAAACGTGTGACCATTTTAACAGCAATGACTTCAGATGATCAGATTATTGATAGTCCTTTTCTGCTTCTATACTTGTTCTGTAATTATTAATTTCATATAATGTGTCTATATTTATTTAATATGTCTTTTTTAATGAAGATAAATGAACAAGACTAATAATATTTATTACTGTTTATGCTTAGCTGTTTTCATTAAGTATTTTAAGGTGTAATTAAATTTAAAAATCATTCTTCCCTCTCTTTCTGTTAACCACAACTCTAGCTGTTTGGATGACCAAGTCATAACCAAGATACCGCTAGCGAAAAGAAAAAGATATACAAATTGTAGGCAGAAGACAAAGAAAGACATAAGCAGACTATGCATAGTTACAATTAAAGATTCAAATGTTCAATTGACAGCAAATGCCAAAATATAGGAGTTACAGACTGTACTGCAAGTAGCAATGCCATAAGATGCCACTAATGAGAATCTTGTATAAGTGGCTTCATTTCAAATTGTTTGATCAAAGTTTTAAAGTCTCCCCAAAATTTCATCTTACTTGTGTTCAATAAAATCAAAAACATTATAGTCTTTGGTTAGAATATCCTTAAAAAGCATATTAAAAATTGTAGATTTGCAACGGAAAAAGGTAGTTGAATGGTTTTTAAGAATTCTGCTAGAACTGAAGAAACTCTAGGCTTGCATCTAATAAAATAGAAAGTCCTTTAAATTATATTGCAGATTTAATGTCATCCATTAAATTTTTCCCCATTCAGCGAAGAAAACATTTTCTTTTGGTCTCCTTTTGCAGTTATCAGCCACTGACCTTACACCCCAGTCTGACTCCCGGAAGAATTGTGACCCCAAAGTCTGGGGACAGGAGCTGGTTTCTTTGAGTCACAGCTGTTTGAGCCAAAGATGTCAGTTTTATCCTATTTTGTTTCTTACTGAGAACAGAGTTATTGGAGAGGGACTTTGAGTTAAATAGTGCTTATAAACCAATCCAAGGCAGCATAATATTGCACCTCTACTAATGAAGAGGATGCAGGCTAATAGCTTATTTGTCATCAAAATTTTTATTTTCTTCAACAAATTAATGTCACAAAAAAAGGTGGAGGAGATTGCTTTATTAAAAGAGAATGTTAAAGCATAACAACCCAATGAAATGTTTGGACCTTAGTTGGTTCAAACAAACAAGGTAGAAAATATCTTAGGAACAATTGGGGAAATTTGACTAAAGACTGGGTATTAGGCAATGTCAAAGAATTATTACTAATTTATTAGTTGTGATGATGGTATTGTGGTTATATAGGCACATGTCTTTATTATTTAGGGGTGAATGTCAAGATATCCACAATTTTAAAAACTTAAGCAAAAATAGTTAAATAAAAATAGCAAAATGTTAATAGTTATCGAATGTAGGTGAGGAGTATTTAGAGGACTTTTATAACATTTTTCTACTTTTCACTATGCTTAAATTTTTTTTCATTATAAAAATTTTAGGTTTTCCAGCAGTAGGAGCAATATAAGGCATGAGAATACATTGACAGTACTAGAGAATTTTAGAACTGGGAAAGATACTAGAGAACATTTATTCCAACACTCTCACTTAGAGATGTGGAAATTGCTGCCTCGAGTGATTGGCAAGTTACCTAGGGCTACATAATTGATTGGTGACAGAAGCAGGTCTCCTCACCCCCAGTACCATTCTACAAGCACATTCTGATTCCTCGATTCTGTCCTGCCACACATGACTTGTATTTAAGCCAACATGGCTGCCACTCCAAAGCCACCAACTCCACTTCGTCTGGGCCACCTGTTGTGGCCTCAGGCACAATCACCACAGTTGTCCCTGCTGCTGCTATAGAATCACAGGGGCTTCAGTAAGTAATACCATCCCTATGCCCAATCCCAGCTCAGATGCTGCCCCCACCAGCAATTCAGCAATGAGAAACTAGTACAGCCCCTTTTCCCTCCAACACTGAAATTTCTTCCACCTCTCACTGCTTAGGTTCTACCAGAGTGAAGGAAGGTTCACTGTCATTTTTAACAAAGCAGATTTCCTCCAAAAATGCTTTACTCCCAAGAGATACATCAATTGAATTATAATTGCATTTCTCTAATGTAATGATTATGCCTTTTTTTTTGAGATGTGAATCTTTGAAAGGTGTTAGCAATGAATAGAAGAAATCACATGAATTAAATGTGTATTTTTTTTTTTATGAGGAAGACCCTGCAAGCATTTAGGCAGCTTATAAAATTACAAAATGCCTAAAATTATCAAAACAAAATTGGTTACATAGTTCATGTAGATAAAGTTGTAGATTAAATTCTCATTTCTCATTCTAGATTTAGAATATAAGCTTACTTCTTTCCTTCCTTCCTTTTTTAATGCTTTCATTTTTATAGTGAGAGTTACTGAAGGTAAAATAGTTGAAAGATTATGCAAAATATTGGACTCAGAGAGAGAGAAAGAGAAATACTAAAACATTACTTTTACTATGACTTTTCTGTACCACAAAACTGTCATCACCTATGTTGTCTTTTGGCAAGGAATTTTAGCTTCCTTGTCTTAATTAGGGATTAGTTTCAGCTGTGTGATTTTTCCTACCTTTCTAGTTACATTCAGTGCCGGTCTCCGGACCTGTGACACCTAACAGGCAGCGTATAATATAGGAAAGAGTAAATCACCCTCGGGCTGAGAGTCCATCAACAATCTCAGGGGTCCTTCTCTGGATGGCTCTCTAAATGATGGATCTGAGCCCCATCTTCCTGCCCTTTCCTGCTTTAACAAGCCTCTTAGGACTTCCTTCTTCAGCTGTCAGAACTTGTACCAGGTTACAAACTCCCTCCCATCTTCTGAACTTTTCCTGGTCCTAAACCCTCATGAACACTGTTTCACTGCTTCTTTTACTCCAACATAACAACAACACTTCATGGTTAAAAACAAACCCCCAAAATTCTGAAACTGATATAATAATCAAAATGAAGAATTTAATTAGTTTGGAATTTATGCCCTATTTTACTATTATTTTAGCAGTTGCCCTAGAAATTCACTAAAATTTAATTAAATATGTTCAATAGAAAATTACACACAATTGAAAAGAAAGAATTGGTAAATAGCATATAGGTCAGAAAATTCTATCAAGAAAAGATCATAGAATGACAAAAGGAAGAAATTACAGAAGAGAGGATAAGAGATGTGGGAAATTCAGTAACAAGGTCTAACAAATAGTTGATTAAAGTCCCAGGAGGTGAAAGGGAAAATGATGCAGGTACAAAAACTGAAAAGACAGGGGCTGGCCTGGTGGCACAAGTGGTTAAGTGCACACACTCCGCTGTGGCGGCCCGGGGTTCGCCGGTTCGGATCCCGGGTGCACACCGACGCACTGTTTGGCAAGCCATGCTGTGCCAGCGTCCCATATAAAGTGGAGGAAGATGGGCATGGATGTTAGCCCAGGGCCAGGCTTCCTCCACAAAAAGAGGAGGATTGGAGTTTGTTAGCTCATGGCTGATCCTCCTCACAAAAAAAAAAAACTGAAAAGATAATGGCTGAGAATTTTTCAAAACCAATGAAAGAGATGCATCTAGAGATCTAAGAAGCCCAGTACATCCCAAGTGGGATAAACAAAAAAGAAACCCAAACCTAGATCCATTATAGTAAAACTGTAGAAAACCAAAGATAAAAAGAAAATCTTAAAAGCAGCTTGAGGTAAAAAGATAGATTACCTTCAAAGGAATGACAAAATATAGCCTGCCTCTCAGTAGCAATGTCAGAAATCAGAACACAGTAGAACAGAAGTATTTCTTTCAAAATACTGAAAGAAATAACTACCAACCTAGAATTTTATACTGACTGTAAATTCCTGCAGGAACAAAATTGAACTAAAGACATTTCAGATAAACAAAAATGAGGTCATTTGCCCCCAGAAGATCACACTAAAAGATATCCTAAAGGAGGGTCTTCAGGCCAAAAGAAAGTAATCTCAAATGGAAGGTTTGAGATGCAGAAAGAAAGGAAGAACAACAAAGAGGATAAATATAAGGGTAAACCTAAATGAGCATTGATGGTACAACAACAATAATAATGTCTTGTTTGGATATTATATGTATATAATTTAAATAAATGGGAATAATAGCATAAAAGTCAAGAGAGGATTAAAATAAAGCAAAGTGTTCTGAGGTCTTTTTATTGTTTCAGAGGATGGTAAAATGATCAGTTAATATTAGACTTTGGTAGGTCAAGTACACACGCTGAATTTCTAGAGGAACCAGTAAAATAATAGTAAAAAAGTGCATCAATTCTAAACTAACAGAGGAAATAATGGAATAATAAAGTAAATCCAAAAGAAACCAACAATCAAAAGAGAAAGAAACACAGAAGCACCAAGGCAAATGGAAGGGACACACTAAGATCTTTGGAAGGATTACCAACCTCAGAGGCTAGTTTAAGCTCTGGAATTTCAGTGTAAGAAAATTTTTCATAACAGATTTTTGGTTGTCATTCCCTGAGATTATAGGGCCTCATGGAAGAGGGAACCAAAACAACCCAGGTCCTCACAATTTGAACTTGAGGAGTCCTGATGTGTTAGGCCAAGGTGTCCTCAACCAAGTCCCAGTGACAGGGATGGACAATGATGTCTCTAAAATACAATTTCATTGAGAAAGTGGGAGTTGAAGCTGAAGATGAAGATTCAGGATAAGGACCTAAAGTTCCATATAAAGCATCATTTCTTCAGTAAGGCTGATGCTGGAAGCTCCTCCAGACCAAACCCCCTGTCACAGTGCTTGTAACCTTGGGAAATTGTTGAGCATGAGAGCATCAACTAGACAGAAGCCCAAGTAGGAGCATCCTGGGATGAACCTGGCACTCATCTGCTCTCAGAGGACTGTGACCACCTATGTTTAGTTATTTATTACTGCTTAACAAACTACCCAAAAATTAGTGGCTGAAAACAATGAACGTTATCTCTTAGTATTTGTGGGTCAGGAATCTGGATGTAGCTCAGCTGGGTACCTCTGGCCCAAGGTCTCTCTTGAGGCTGCAGTCAAGATGTCAGCTGGGCTATGGTCTCATCTGAAGGCTCCACTGAAAGGTAGAGAGAACTTCTTCTAAGCTCATTCACATGGATCTTAGTAGGCCTCAGTTTCTTGTTGGCTGTTGACTGAAGGCCTAGCTCAGTTCCTTGCTTCATGGGCCTCTCCACAACATGGCAGCCCAAGATGGAAGCCATTTTGTAACAATCTCAGAAGTACCATGCCATCACTTACCATATTCCAGTCATTAGAAGTGAGTCACTGGGGCCGGCCCGGGGGTACAAGCGATTAAGTGCGTGCACTCCACTGCGGCGGCCCAGAGTTCGCCAGTTCGGATCCCCGGCGCACACCGATGCACTGCTTGTCAAGCCATGCTGTAGCAGTGTCCCATATAAAGTGGAGGAAGATGGGCATGGATGTTAGCCCAGGGCCAGTCTTCCTCAGCAAAAAGAGGAGGATTGGCAGATATTAGCTCAGGGCCGATCTTCCTCACAAAAAAAAAAAGAAGAGAGTCACTAAGTCCACACCACACTCAAAGAGAGGGGATTACGAGAGGGGATGGATACCAGGAGGCAGGAATCATTGTGGTCCTTCTTAGAGGCTTCCCATCCCAGGGCTGGACTAACAAGATGTCACTACAGAGAGGACAGCATCATCTGACTGTAGAGAACAGACTCTCAGCAGTGACACCATGACACTATGAGCACGGAGAAACAAGAGAGATGCTAATAATAAGAACCACCATTTATTGAACATTTACTCTAAGCAAACACTAATCAATTTACAAGTTGTTGTGGACTGAATGCTTGTATGCCCCCTCCCTACTAAATTCATATGGTTAAGCCTTAACCTCCAATGTGATGGCATTAGGAGGTGGGGCTTTTGGGATGTGATTAGATTTAGATAAGCTCATGAAGGCGGAGCCCCCATAAACGGATTAGTGTCCTTATAAGAAGAGGAAGAGACCAGAACTCTCTCTCTCCCTTCACCATGTGAGGACACAGTAAGTGGGCAGCTGTCTACAAGACAAGAAGAGGGTTCTCACCAGACACCAAATCTGCTGGCACCTTGCTCTTGGACTTCCCAGCCTCCAGAACTGTAGGAAATAAATGTCTGTTGTTTAAGCCACCCAGACTATAGTATTTTGTTGTAGAAGTTCGGGCAGACTAACACGCATGTATTAACTCATTTAATCCTCACAATGAAACAATGAAGATGTGTTATTATTATCTACATTTCACTATTGGGGAAAATCAAGCACAGAGAGGTTAAGTAACTTGTCGAAGATCACACAGCTAATAAATGGTGGAATTGGCATTCAAACCCAGGAAGTCTGGCCACAGAGCCCGTGCTTTCATCAACTCCACTCTACTGAGTGGACATTAGTGTGAGCACACTGAACGGACACCAAGGTCCTCCCTTAAGACTGTGTAAGCCTTTGGAGTTTTGGAATATTTGGAGTGGGAAAAGAAGACAAATTTATCTGATTTCCTTCTAGTATGGCAGGTGGGGACTTGAGCAAGTGCTAACCTGAAAAACAAAGGGATATGACTGCATCTGTGCCTGTAAAGGCACAGAGTTATGAAGTGATTTGCTCAAGCTCATAAGCTAACTCTCGGGGTGTTTACCTTCTTTGGGTTGATCTTCAGATGCCTCTGCTGTTGGGTAACTGTGGTTTGTCTTAGGGAGCAGGGAGGTTGAAAATTCCAGGAAAGGCATGTATGGTTTTGACTGAATTCCACCAAGATTACCTCAAAGAAAGTCCTCAGAAGACAGCCCACTTTTCTTAATGGCTTTTGGTGGCCAGTTCTTCCCTTTCCCATAGTCGTCCTGAAAGTATGTAACAGACAACCTTTGCCTTACATTAACAATCGGCCATAAAAATGAGTTGGAACAAATCGACTTGAGTTGGACATAATCTAAAAGCAAAGGAGATTTTTCACTTAGTACCTCTGAATTTCTCCCTCTTCAAAGAACGTTCTCTTCCAGACGCCCCGCACCTGAAGTCATGGTCCATACGTCAGCAGCCATCACTGTGTCTCCCACAGCATAGGCTGTTTGCAGCGCGGCACGGATGAGCTTTCTCACAACTGGGACTGGAACCTATTTGCATTTCTTCCTACAAATATAACAATTCCAAAATGTCTTAGATTAGTTTTACTTTTACCTTTGAAATAAAGTCCACTTACTTTTCCAATTTACTTGGTTCCATGTGGTCTTTTTTGTAGTGGAGGAGATTCTTAGCGGGTACATGCTGAACCCAGGATACGCACCCAGGAAATACTTGTTGGGTGACACAGTGAGGGAAGGCCTCCTCTGAACGCTTTGCATAAACCTAAGTTTTCATTGGCCTAAAAGGAGAATGACTATTTCCATTTGAACTTGGCCTGGCATCAACACTTTTTGCTTCTCTGGTTTTGATACCACTGCTCCCTCTGCCAATTTCTCATAATTCGTCTGGAAGCCTGGGACGACTCAAAATGCCCTGATAGCCAAAGTAACTCCAGAGCGTGAGAGAGTAATTCTGTGAGCACCAGTCAGCAACTTCCAGGGACTTGAGGCCAGTTTGAATTGAAGCAAATGCTCCTTTTGGGATCTCCGAGTATAGAGGGAAATAAATTGCAATGGGTAGATTTGTTTTTGGTGTCAATGACTATTTTGCTCCAGTATAAAGTATAAGCTGTGACATCTGAAAGTGAGTGGGCAAAGCGGGCAAGTGAAAAAGCAGAGCCAGCCTGTGATGGCAGCAGATAAAGGTTACATTTGCATGTGATTCGAAACACTAAAGACAGAGCCACCCCAAATAGCGTCACATAACAAATGTTTCCATGTGTCGGTACCCCAGCGACTTCCCTCTGCCAAACCCTCTCACTTTCCTGAACTCGTTTTGCTTGCTAGATGTGGATTGTCGCCGGGCTTCTTGTGACTGTCTCAGGCTGACACAGCAAACAGATTTGATGGCTGCCCGTGCCTGTCAGAGTTGCCATTAGGCAATGGTGGCGTTCCTGGTTCAACGCTTAATTGGAGGCTTAAGTGGTTTTTAGTGTTGGTGCCACTTGCCATTTTATTTGTAGAACTTTCTTAGGTGGGAGGAGAAAATACTGCCTGGTATACAATATGTTCCTAGTAAATGTTTGTAGAATTTTCTGGACCTCCACCGACCAGTCGTTGATAAAAAGCTACCTTCAAAATTCATTTCAGCAGCAAAAAGCTATAGGTGTTGTCAAGATCCAGGTATATTCGATGCCAAAATTGCATTTATATATGTCCATTAAATTTCTCTTTAATACCTATTATAACATGTTTATGCAGCTATTTACGTCTATCTCCCTTGCCAGTCCATGAAGTCCTGAGGGCAGGTACAGTGTGTTATTCATCTTCATATTCCTAGCTTTTGGCACAGTGCCTTTCACATAGTAGGTATTCAATGCAAGTCTATGGAAAGGCCATCTTTAGCAACTATACTTTTCAGTTATGAGTCTCATATTAAATCTTTTAAATGCTAGATATACTAGGCTAAGTAAATATTTCAAATGGAAGGAAACCTATCCAACTTCCTGATGCCCTCTACATTCTCTCACACAATTGTCCCGGATGAGAATGAGCATAGGAAAACCACCCTGTTTTTTTTGCTCAGTGTTGATAAAGACGCCTTAGGCTACCACCTTGAGGTAGGATTCTAAGCCAGACATTCCAGAACATTATTGGGGAAGTTTGAAGTATAGAATGACTCCTAAAGTGCTCTCATATGCACAGTACCAAAGGTGCATGGCCCGCCTGCCCCTGGAGGCAGAAGCCTGGTGGAAGTCAGGCCTGAATGGACTACCTTTTTCCACTGGGGTCCAGGTCCTTAGCCTCGGAAACCACATGGGTCAATTCCTAGAGACTTTCTGGGAAATACAAGCCAGAGGTGCCCTGAAAACTGCTAAGACAATCCTCCTCCCAAACTCTTAAGCCCATGGCAGCATTTGCCATAAAAGTAGGTGCCTCCAGGTGAGTCTAATACCAATCATGCGATAAAACAGGGATCAGCAAAATTTGTCTGCAAAAAAACAAATTGTAAGTATTTTAGATTTTGCAGGTCACATACATATCAGCTGCATACTTTTTGTTTATTTGCTTGTTTTTACAAACCTTAAGAATATAAAAACATTCTTAGCTGGAGGATACCTAAAAGAATTAGGCTAGAAGGCCAGATCTGGCCCATGGGGCATAGTTCACCAACCTCTGCATAAGGTCGAATTGATGTGCTGGGCAGTAGCCTCATCCTTTCACTTTGATGATACCTCCTACCCAACAACAAGTTCAGCCTATTTTGCACCTTTTCTTATTGAAAGTGTTAAGGATTTAGATTCAGAAAACCTAGGTTTCTACCTCTAAGTCGCTGTTTGGTTTGGGCCAGCTCACTTGACTTCTCTAAGCTTCAGTCGCCTCATCTTAAAAATGTGGGTAATAAATGAATATCTTATAGAAAGACTCCATGTATATGAAAGTTCTTTGTAAACTATAAACTCTATTTAAGTATTAGCTATTATCACTCTTAATGTTATGGAACACCTAGGAAATAGAATCACTCTGATCACGTTACAGTTTAGTTTGCACATATACAGTTCCAATGATAGATTGTGGGAAAAATCTCAAAGAAATATTTAGTTTGAATCATAAATTATTAGAAAGCTTCAAACTTTTCTTAGAAGTTATTATTTTGTTTATGTAGGAAATTACTTGTATGGAAAAGAAACTGTGGTTTCCTAACCTTCCACATTCAAAGAAGAAAAACCACAAAAGGAAAATAATTATTTTTGTAAAAAATATTTGTAGAAATCTGTTTTCAAATGCCAAAAATTCTGTCTTCTTGAAATTAAAATGAGTGAAGCAATTGAGATTTTGCTGAAAATTAATATAATATACTTTGGTAAGGAGAAAAGGCACATTCAGTTAAATGCTGTTAGTTGGTTGTGACCACAATGCTACCTTGTCTAATACATTTAGGAATTGAACAGCTATTAAATGTCACCAAACTTTTGCAACAAACCAGACAAAAGATGAATTTATATTCTTCCCATGAGACTCAAAGTACTTCTCAAAAAAAAAAAAAAGGTTATTTAAGGACATCAACAAATTGTGGTAAACTGGGATAGTAAACAGTATGTCCATTTCTAAAATGTGTATAACAAATTATCTCTAATTGTTCAGTCACTCTCTTTTAATCCTTAACATTTGACATCAGACCACACTATTTTTTTTTAAAGCTTGAAATTTTTGACATTTTACTCTCCCAGCATTTCCCAACAATTTTTGATTGACCCCAACTCTTTCCTCAGCTCCATCCTTCAGACAACAGAATCATTCATACCTATAAATAGTTGTCTATGGTACCTATTCCCATTAGATTTTAAGCTCCATGAGGGCAGGAACTTTGTTTTCTTCCCTGACAGATCCCTCTGTAAGGAATATAGAACCTGGCTCCCACAGCTCACTCCCAGTGTTTTAACCACCACTATCTGTCCATCATCCTGTGTGTACTCTGCATTCTGTCACATAGCTCACTAGCAATCTCAACATATCCAAGCCACATTTATCACACTTATCAGCCACTTCACAAATCTTTTCCTGCACCTGACTTCCTTCAATTAATGTTACCGACTATTTTCCCAGTCACTTGGAGGTATCTCCTTTCATTAAACATCAATTTAATTGCTAAATTATTGTCCATTCTGTTTTTTTTTTTTTGAGCTTCTAACATGGATAGGGTGACCAAATAACACTACATATAAACTCGGACAATGTTGAGAGCAGAAAGGAGTGCTAACTAGATGGGCCATCAGGACAATAGCATAAACCTAGGCTGTCCTGAGAAAACGAAACATACCGTCACCTTAGCTATGGGCTAAGAACTACGCTAGAAATCATACGTAATACAAAGGTATATACAATTCAAATAGTTCGTGTCTCACAGAATGTAAGCCTTATTACAGGAGATAAAATAAACACAAATAACTATGAAATTAAGTACAAAGTGATAATTACCAACAAATGATATAAACAAAATTTTGGAAGTTTAAGAGAGAAAATAATTTTGGCTGAGTGTATTAGGGAAATTATCATAGAAGATGTAACATTTGAATGAGTTCTGAAATACAATTACAATTTTCACATGAAGATATGAGAGCAAATCAGGCTGAATGAAGAATGAGAACAAAGCTTTGTGAATGGCAAATAATTCAACATAGCTGGTGAGAAAAGAGCAATAGTGAGAAACAGGACTGGGAAAATGTCGAGGATTTCTTGTCAAATTGGCACTGTGAGTTTCACCGTTTATTTTACCTTCGTCTCCCCAGTTGCTATAAACTGCAACAATATACAAAACATTAAACCATTTTAAAACCCTAAAAATATAAAGCATACTCTAAAATAAGGTAATATCTCTATGAATCTAAACAACAGATACAATCAAATCAGTGAATGAGCTTGAAACAGGTTTGTTGGACCCAGATTATAGAGACTACCCTAAAGAATGAGAAACAAAATGCATCAGAGCCACCTGAAATATTTTGCAGTTTGGCAAGGAATTCTAAAATGTATATGGAAGTATGAAGAGGCCAAATATAGCTAACACAATATTGAAGAACAAAATTGTAGGACTTTCACTACCAGATATCAAAGTTATTGGAAAGATACAGGAAAACAGTTTGGTATTGGTACAATGATATACAAATAGACCAGTAGACTAGAATAAGGCCAGAAACCAACCCCATATACTCAAACAATTTATTTAAGACCAAAATGACACTACAGAATAGTGAGGGAAAGGATGATCTTTTCAATAAATGATTCTAGGTCATTGAAAAATGAAAAATAATTTAGGTCACAGAAAAAGTAATTCACCTTGATCCCTACCTCACACCACACGCAAAACCTATTCTAGGCGGATTGAAGATCTAAATTTGAAAGGTAAAACAACAAAGCTTCAAAAGATAACATAGGGTAACATCTTCATGGCGTTGGGGTATAAAACACATTAAACATAAAGGGAAAGATGAATATATCTCTTACATTAAAATAGAAACTCTAAGGGGCCAGCCCAGTGGCTTAGTGGTTAAGTTCGTGCGCTCCGCTTCAGCGGCCCGGGGTTCACAGGTTCAGATCCTGGGCATGGACCTACACACCACTCAAGAAGCCACGCTGTGGCAGGCATCCCACATATAAAACTTGCTTCCTCAGCCAAAAGAGGAAGATTGGCAACAGATGTTAGCCCAGGGCTACTTCCTCACAAAAAAATAATAATAATAAAATGCAATAGAACCTCTGTCAAATGACACTATTAAGAAAGTGAAAAGACAAGCCATAGATTAGAAGAGATCTGCAATACATACAACTGCCAAAACACAAGTATTCAGAATATATAAAGAACTCCTACAAATCAATAAGAGAAATATAATCCATTAGAAAAACAGATAAAAGACTTCAAAAATTAGGATATTCCAAATAACTAATAGGCATTTTTAAAGATGCTCAAGCTCATTATGCACTGCTTTAATGCAAATTAAACTGCTGTGAGATACCATACACAGAGATAGCATACATAGCCAGAAGAACGGCTAAAACGAAGAAGATACTTGCGGAGGTGGAAGAACTGGAATGCTCATCTACTGCCATATGAGAGTAAATCGGCATAAGTTCCTTTTGAAAACTACTTGGTATTTATCCACTGAAGCTTAATATATGCGCGTGCTAGGATTCAGAAATCCCACTCCTCAGCAAAACGTGTACATATGTGTGCCAAGAGACTTGTACAAGGATGTTGATAGCAGCTTTATTCATTAAAGTAATTCTTACATACATAAACAGCAGAACTTACAAATAATTTGTGGCATATTCATACATGGATTATTCTAGAGATCTGCTGTCTCACATGATAGCCACTAGACACATGGGACTATTTAAATTTAAATTATTTCAAATTAAATAAAATTAAAATTTCAGTTACTCAGTCACACTAACCACATTTCAAGCACTCAGTAGCCATATGCGGCTAGTGGCTGTCGTATTGGAAATCACAGAATGTAAAAAATTTATATCATTACAGAGGTTTATTGGAAAGCCCTGCTCTGGACCCTTGAGAAGAAATGAACTAATATTACATACAAAACAGGATGAATCTCACATATAAGATTGAATGACAGAAACTAGACACAAAAGAATATGTATACTTAGGATTTCAATCACATAAAGATCAAAAAAATAGGCAAAATTAACCTATGGTCTTAGAAGTCAGCATAGTAGTTACTATGCTGGAGGAAGGAAGGAGATATTAATAATTGGGAGTTGGCATGAAAGGTCCTAATGGGATTCTGGTAAGATTGTATTGCTTAATCAGGGAGTTTACTTTGTGAAAATCTAGCTAGCTGTACAATACTACTGTTATTTTTTTTTTCTTTTTTTGCTGAGGAAGATTCACCCTGAGTTAACATCCGTGCCAATCTTCCTCTATTTTTTAGTATGTGGGCTGCCAGCACAGCATGGCTGCTAACAGAGTGTAGGTCCACACCTGGGAACCGAACCCCGGCTGCTGAAGCAGAGCATGCTAACCTTAACCACTAGGCCCCTAAGGCTGGCCCTGTTTTTTTAATAAAAAATTTTATTTAAAAAATAAAACTAGACAAGAAAAAAAATAGAAAACTCAATAGAAATTTCAGAAAGAGACCTGCACAAACACTTCACAAAAAAAGATAGTCAACTGACCAATAAACATATGAAAAGTTTCTCAACTTCATTAGTAATCAGGAAAATGCAAACTAAAGCCACAATAAGCTATCTCAGCGTACACCAAAATGGCTAAAATTAAGAAAACTGACAACAGAGACTCTTGTTCCTGTGATAGGGGTGTAATTGGTACAACTACTTTGAAAAAGTATGTGTCAATATCTGCTAAAGCAGGACATTTAGAAAGTATATTTTTCCATATGATTCAGGAATTTTATTTCTAGGAAACATACCGGATGGAAATTTGCAACATGTGCACCAAGAGTGTTTTACACATTATCCACAATAGCTAAAAACTGGGCAAAGAAAGGATAAATAAATATTGGCTTATTCATACACTGAAATACTATAAAGCAATGTCAATAAATGATCCACATGATTTATATGAAATAGCATGATTGAATCTCACAAATATCTTGAACTAAAGAAGCAAGACATGATTGAATATATACTGGTATGATTTATATAAAGTTCAAAAATAGGCATAAGTATAAAATTAGACATCAAGATAGTGGTTACCTTTAGGGAATAAATATAACCAGAAGCCTGTGAAGGAGGCTCCTAGGGTATTGGCAATGCTCTTGTTCAAAATCTGGGCACTGGTGATCCATCAAGCAGTACATTTACAATCGGGGCACTTTTCTGCATATGTGTTTTATTTCGATTTTAAAAGTTTAAACAAAGAATAATGCAATTGTCAAGAAATAAAGAATTACAGGCATCTTCACTTTGAAAGAACACAATAGTACCCAACAGAATAGAAACAAATTCACATTTTATTAAACTGCAGAACATAAAAGGTAAAAATATAAGCTACTAGAGAGAGAAAAGATTACTTACAAATAAATGTCAATTAGATTGATAGCACAGTTATCAGCAGCAAAAATGAATAACAGCAGAAAAAGGATTAATCTTCTAAATACTAAAGAGAAAATAAATGTTAACTTAGAATTTCATCACCAAAGAAACTATCTTTCAAGAGTAAATATGAAATAAAAATGTTTTCAGATATACACAGATTGTTTTATACCACTTATAAAACTTTTGTGGAAGAATTACCAAAGATGATATTTTAACAAGAATACAAAATCTATAAATGAAGAGATTTTTATCTCCTTTTATTTTAATTTTTAATTTATTTGAATTTTAATAAAAATTTATTGAATGAAGAAGAAAAGTGAACTCAGAGGGAAACAATAGGTGCAACAAGCCAAGTGAGGAAAAATTAGAAAATATGCTTGTAAATTTAATTATAACTATCCAATGTTAATTTTTATTTTTAAAAGGATTATTCCTTTATTTTAAAAGGAATTAAATTCTAATTAGCAATAATCAGGAATTGGAAAGTCTAGTTCAATGCATAATGAGAACATGCTAAAATGGTTAGTTTTAGGAGGAGAAAGAGGAACACAGCATAACTCTGGCTTTTGCTTGAAAAACACATACTTAAGTATGAATAACAAAAATTTGATAGTAACTATGATCAGAATAGAAAAAGTATATACAATTTTTCAAACAAAAATTAGATGAAGGGAAAAAGAATAAATTTATCAATACAATAGAAAGAGGGAAAACAGGAGAAAATGCAAAGATAATGATAATCAGAAAGCAAAATAATATGACTGAGATAAATCTAATTTTGAAAACAGATAAATAAATCCAAACAATTTATAATCATAATGCACGTGAACAGATGAAACTTACCATTAAAATACAGAACTCAAATTATATTAAAAAAATAAAGAAGCTTTATAGTACCTATGCAGAGCAGTCCTATAACAAAAAGATCCAGAAAAGTTGAAAATGAAAGTCTGGAAAGACATAAACCAGAAATAGGTTGCCCAAAGCAAAGCTGGTTTTGCAATATTAATATGAGACCAGATAAAATTTCAGGTAAAGATCCTTAATAGGAAAAACGAAGGGACATTACATTATCATGTAGCAGGGACTTTTTCTTGGTCTGCCCCTCAGCACTATGAATATTACAGAATGAATAATTAGGCATTGGAATGAACCAGGCTACAATACTGACACAGCGCAATAGTTGTCAGAATTATAAAGAGAAAATGTTATATCCATAATCATAGTGGAAATATTAAATCACTTATATCAGAAACTAGTAGATCAAGCAAACATAAAATTTTCATAACAAAATTATGTTTGATGTAATAGGTGTACAGAGATCCCTGTGTCCAATAAATAAAGAATATGCGTGTTTTTCAAGCATGTATGAAACTTTTCAAAACTGACCATATACTAAATTACAAAGTAAGTCTGAAGAATTTCAGAGTCAATATCATATAGATGATTTTCTCAAACATCCATGTAATCAAATTACATATCAACATTAAAACAATAGCTTACAATTTTGATACTAAAAACAAAATCACACTCCTAATTAATTCATGGATAAGGAAGAAAAACATATTGGAACGTTTGAAGTGTTTAGAACTGGATGGCTAGGAAAGCACTATGTAACGAATCAAACCTTGGGGATTGTTAAGCGGAATTTTGAGACAAATTTATTACTATAATTGTATTTGGTTTAAAAGTAAACTAGTAAAATATCCAATGTGTCACGTCCAACATGCCAGAATAATGACATCAGAGTAAAACTAAATAAAGTAGAAAACAAGAGTAAAGGAAAGAGCAGAAATTAATAAAAGAGAAAGCATAGTAATATGTGTTATGACCCCAAAGCAATTAAACTTGAAATCAACAATAAAAAGACTCTTTAAAGAGACAAAACCAATTCTAATAAAACGAAAAGCACAATGTTAAAAAGCGAATGAGTTAAAACTATGGAAATTTTAGGAAAGAAAATCATAGGTAAACATCTCTGGGCTAGGCAGAGTTCTTAGACTTGATGCCAAAAGCACAATACATAAAAGGAAAAATGGATAAATTGATGAGAAGAAATTTTGCTCTTGTTAAAGGCACAAAAAGTAAAAACTGGAAGAAATTCAAAATGGATCAAAGACTTAGACATAAGACCTGAAACTGTAAAACTCCTAGATGAAAATATAGGGACTAAGCTCCTCAATATTGGCCTCCGCAATGATTTTTTGGGTATGACACCAAAAGCCCAAACAACAACAAAAAATCATCAGGTGGGATTACGAAAAACTTAAAGGTTCTGCACTGCAAAAGGAACAATCAACAAAATGAAAAGGCAACCTACGGACAGGGAGAAAATATTTGCAAATCATGTATCAGATGAGGGGTTAATAACCAAAATTTATAAAGAACTCACACAACTCAATAACAAAAAAAACTAACAATCTGATTTTTTAAAATGAGCTGAGAAACTAAATAGACATTTTTCCAAAGAAGATATTCAAATGGCCAACAGGTACCTGAAAAGGTGCTCAACATCACTAATTGTCAGGGAAACGCAAATTGAAACCACAATGAGATATCACCTCACACCTGTTAGAACGGCTATCATTAAGAAGACAAGAGATAACAAGTGTTGGCGTGGATGTGGAGAAAAGGGAACATTTGTACACTGTTGGTGGGATAGTAAACTGGCTCAGCCACTATGAAGAACAGTATGGAGTCTCAAAAAATTAAAAAGAGAACTACCATACAATCCTGGCAATCCCATTTCTGGATATATATCCAAAGGAAATGAAAACAGATGATCAAAGAGATATATGCCCTCTCATGTTTATTGTAGCACTATTCACAATAGCCAAAATATGGAAACCATAGGATATGGATTAAGTGCCTGTCAGTGGATAAATGGATAAATAAAATGTGATATATATATGTATCACATATGCATATGTATGGAATACTATACAGTCATGATTTTAAAAAAAGGATATCTTGCCATTTACAATAATATGGATGGAACTTGAGGACATTATGTTAAGTAAAATAAGTCAGACATAGACAGACAAATACTGTATGATATCTTTATATGTGGAATCTAAAAAAACCAGAACTCGAAAATACAGAAAGTGGAATGGTGGTTACCAGGGGTTGCGGGGTGGGGGAACAGGAGAAATGTAGTTTAAGGGTATGTACTTGAAACCAGTAGATAAATAAGTCCTGGAGATCTAATACACAGTACAGTGATTATAGACAACAAAACTGTATTATAAACATTAAAATTCTAAGAGATTAGATCTTAATTGTTCCCATCAATAGAAGAAATAATTATGTGATGTATATATCAAAACTTAATAGTAAAAAAACTAAATAATCCAAATAGAAAATGGGCAAAAGACATGAACAGACATTCAGTAAAATCATTGAAGAAGATATACAGGTGGCAAATAAGCACATAAAAAAATGTTCAACATCACTAACCATTAGGGAAATGCAAATTAAAACCATGTTGAGATATCACTACACACCTACCAGGATCGCTAAATAAAAAAGATTGTGAGAATACCAAACTCAGAGAAACTGGATCACTCATACATTGCTGGTACGGCCACTCCAGAAAATAGCTTGGAGGTTTTTAATAAAATTAAACATACTTATACAATCCAGCAATTGTGCTCTTTGGCATTTATCTCAGAAACGTGAAAACTCATGTTCTCATAAAAACCTGTACACAAATGTTTATAGCACCTTCATTTGGAATAGCCAAAAACTGAAAACCCTCCACACATTGTTCTAAAGGTGAATGATTAAACTGATTGTGGCACATTTATACCACGGAATGCTGTTCAGTAATAAAGAGGAATGAACGATCGTTACATGCAACCACTTGGATATCTAGGGTATTATGCTGAGTTATAAAAGTCAACCCCAAAAAGGTCACATACTGTGTGATTCCTTTTATAATATTTTGAGAGAACAAATTTTAGAAATGGAAAACAGATTAGTTGTCAGGGGAACGGGACAGGTGGGCGTGGGGCAGGGAATGTGAGCAGCTATAAAAGGGCAACATGAGGGATCCTTGTGGGGACCGAACTATTTTGTATCTTGACTCTGTCAACGTCAACATCCTGATTGTAATATTGTACTACGGTTTTGCAAGACGTTAACGCAGATACTAGGTAAGGAGTGCACGGGATCTCTCTGTATTATTTCTTACAATGGCTTGTGATCTACAACTATCTAAAAATAAAAAATTTAATTAGAAAAAATAATTGGTTAAAGAAAAATACTGATGAAATTAAAGTACATCTAGAACATAATAAAAAAGGAATGACATCAAACTTCTAGAATACAGCTTAAGTGACACTTAGAAATAAATTTATATTCATAAATGCATTTTAAAATACAAAGATTGAAATATAAAAAATATAAAGATTGAAATTAGTTAATTAACACCAAAAAACTAAGATTTTTTTTTTTAAGTTCTGGATTTCTTTTTATTTTTTATTTTTTATTTTTTTTGTGAGGAAGATCAGCCCTGAGCTAACATCCATGCTAATCCTTCTCTTTTTGCTGAGGAAGACCAGCTCTGAGCTAACATCTATTGCCTATCCTCCTCCTTTTTTTTTTTTTTTCCCCCAAAGCCCCAGTAGATAGTTGTATGTCATAGCTGCACATGCTTATAGTTGCTGTATGTGGGAAGCAGCCTCAGCATGGCCGGAGAAGCGGTGCGTGGGTGCCCCCCCGGGATCCAAACCCGGGCTGCCAGTAGCGGAGTGTGCACACTTAACTGCTAAGCCATGGGGCCAGCCCCAATACTAAGATATTGACTGCAGAGTAAACCCAAAGGTAGTAGAAAGAAAGAAGGAAAGAATAAAGATAATGGCAGAAATTAATATAGTAGAATACAAATAAGCAAAAGCGATAAAAGAGATGACCAACAAAATTACAACCAGTGTTTTGAAAAAAAACATAGCCCACTTGAAGGACTGATTAAGAGACAGGAGAGAAAGAGCATTTAAACAATGTTAGGAATAAAAAAAATAGACATAAAAATAGAGTAAATATTTTAAAAGTTGTAAGACAATATCATGAAAAATGTATATGACAATAACTATAAAAAATTAAATTAAAATATAACAGAAAATTAAAACCAGAGTAAACTATAAACTGTTGAAGAAATAGAATTGACAGACAAAAATTCCCCCTCTAAAAAGACATTAAGTCAAATGTTTTATACTTGTTTGTACAACTTTCAAATAACAGAAGTTCCTATTTATTTTAACTGTCCCTGAGAACAGAAAAGCAGGAGAACTAGATATCTTTTTTTCAGCTAGTATAATTGTAATTTCAAACCAGAACAAAGACAACATAAGAAAACGAAACCAGAGGCCAGCCTGGTGGCTTAGCAGTTAAGTTCCTGCATTCTGCTTCGGGGGCCCGGGGTTCACTGGTTGGAATCCTGGGCACGGACCTACTCACTGCTCATCAAGCCATGCTGAGGCGGCGTCCCACATAGAAGAACAAGAAGGACCTACAACTAGGATATACAACTATGTACTGGGGATTTGTGAAGAACATAGAAAAAGAGGAAGATTGGCAACAGATGTTAGCTCAGGGCCAATCCTCCTCAAAAAAAAAAAAGAAAAGGAGGGGCCTGCCTGGTGGCATAGCAGTTAAGTTCACATGTTCCAGTTCGGATCCTGGGTGTGGACCTGCTCACCGATCATCAAGCCATGCTGAGGTGGCGTCCCATATAAAAGAGCTACAACTCTACAACTATGATACACAATTATGTACTGGGGGTTTGGGGAGGAAAAAAAAATAAAGCTCAAAAAAAAAGAAAAAAATGATAAATTATTTAAAAAAAAGAGAGAAAAAGAGACCATAGCCCAATCATACTAGTAAATATCACTAGGAAAAAATTCTAAATAAATTTCAAAAAATGAAACAAAAAGTATGTAGAAGAAAATATTAAGATCAAGCAGTGTTTATATCAAGAGTGGAAAAATTATTCAATATAAAAAATCAATCTGGGCCGGCCCTGTGGCTTAGCGGTTAAGTGCACGTGCTCTGCTATTGGCAGCTCGGTTCGGATCCCGGGCGCGCACCGACGCACCGCTTCTCCGGCCATGCTGAGGCCACGTCCCACATACAGCAACCAGAAGGATGTACAGCTGTGATGTATAACTGTCTACTGGGGTTTTGGGGGAAAAAAATAAATAAAATTAAAAAAAAATCAATCTGTGTAATTCACCATATCAATAAATTAAAAGTGAAAAATCATATGATTATCTTAAGAGCTACAAGAATAAAAAAGCCTCTTAGCAAACTAGAACTAGATGGGAACCCATTTAACTGATAAGATTATTATCAAAAGATACACAAACATCATATTGGAAGTCTAGAAGCATTCTCTCTAAAGTAAAGATTAAAGCAAGAATGCCTATAGTTATCCCTAAAAGTCAACATTATACTGGGGCTAATGAAATATAAAAAGAACAAGAATAAGAAGTATAAGCATTTGAAAGAAAGACATAAAATTGTTATTAAATATAGATAATTGTCTTTGCAGGAAATCCGAGATAATTTGCAAATAAAAAAATCAATATTAATTTTTAAAAAAGAAATAGAAGAAATTCGGCAAATAAGATCAGTATGCAAAAATTAATACCATTCCTATATATCAGCAAAAGAAAATCTTAAAATCTAATAGGAAAAAGACATCATTTATAATAGGAACAAGAACTATAAGTTATAAGAAAACTAACCAAAGTCATGCAAGATGCTTATGAAAAACAGTTTAAATATTATTGAAGAATATATTATGAGTAAAAGGGGAAATATTCATTGTAGCTGATGTGACTATCATAAAAATGTTACTTCTCCACAGATTAACTCTTGCAATAACAATTAAAATTCTAATAAGATTTTTGTTGGAAACCAGAAAACTCATTAAAACTTAAATGACTCATTTAAATTCAAATTTCTAGCTTCTGGAAAGGTTGGAGTATTTTTGTAATAGTAATCCTCCTACACATAACAATTATAAATCCTGGATTACCTATATATATGTGTGTGTGCATATACACACTGTATATGCGTCTGCATGTGGGTATGTTTGTGTGTGTGATACACAGACAGACACACACTTTATTCTCATTCATGGTAGTTATGTTCTATAAAGTCATTGCAAACACTGAATTAATGAACACTGAATCATTGCTCCTACAGGAAACACAGAGTCAGGTTCCTGCAAGCCTCTGGTCACAACATTTTCATCAATTGATCAATACATAACTTTGTTGTACATGTATTTCTGTTTAAAGACAACTTACTTAATATATATTGTTGATCCATTAACATTGAACTCATGGCCAACAGTACTCAGGGTTGAGCAAAGATAATCTGACACGTGCATTTTCTCCATAAGGCACATCACAGCTTTCTTGCACTTAAGAACACTAAAGAGCACTTCAGCACTGTGCTGGTGGGCCATTTTAAAAAGTAAAATCACAGGGGCTGGCCCAGTGGGGTAGCTGTTAATTTTGTGCACTCCACTTCGGCAGCCCAGGGTTTGCAGGTTCGGATCCTGGGTGCAGACCAACGAACCACTTGTCAAGCCATGCTGTGGTGGTGTCTCATATAAAGTGGAGGAAGATGGGCACGGATGTTAGCTCAGGGCCAGTCTTCCTCAGCAAAAAGAGGAGGATTGGCAATGGATGTTAGCTCAGGGCTGATCTTCCTCACACACAAAAAAGTAAAATCACCACCAAAAAACACAAAAATGTGAAAAATGTGGCACTAAGTAGAGCATCAAAAGGACACTTATTTATAGTATGAAGCTAAAACAAGAAAGCAGAACATCACCTTGTTTGACCTCAACTGGGAACACGCACATAGAGCAACAATTTTTTGATGTTTTGCAAAAGTCTGTCAATGACTGCAAAAGCACAATGAATATTCATTTAAGGATTACAAATAAATTTTAGCAAGTTTATCAATTTTCAAATATGAAATCTGCAAATAATAAGGATTGGCTATATATCTACACACTATATGAAAATACCATAGATTAACCAAAAAAGGACAGAAACTGGAGGAAAGTCCATCTTCAAAAGATGGAAATTGCACCAGATGAGATTGTTTATCTGTGCTGTTTGCTTTAGGGCACATTCCAGTCTTTATTTTATAGGGTCACAGAAATCTCCAGTTTTACTTGCTTTAGGTATCAGAAGACAGAATTCAAAGTTGGTAGAGCAGCTGAAAAATTGAGGGGAAATCTCCAAAAGGAGGAAGTCACAAAGGGCATGAGCACTAAAATCTGCATATAAAATCTGCTCAAATCCTTGGCTGAATGCTGAATTATTGGTATACAGGGGACATTCCAGGGAGCTCTGTGAAAGCTAAGATGGAATCTAAAATAACCAAGAGGAAATTTCAGCTGCTGCCCACCACAAAGGAAACAGCTTAGATTTGGACTTCTGGCAAGCTAATTGCCTGCTGGAACAAAAATCAACACTCTTCAGAAGAATATAGCTAAACCCAGATCCCTAAAATGTATCAACATAATGTCCAATATATAATAGAAATTACTAGACATCTAAAGAAATATGAAAATATGATCTGTATTCAAGGGGGGAATAACACTGAATAAAAACTAATTCCATTATGACTCAAGTGTTGAAATTAGCAGAGAAGATTTAAAATAGCTATTGTAAATATATTCAAGTACTTAAAGGAAATATAGTTACAGTGAATGAACAGGTGAGGAATCCTAACAAAGAAATTAAGACTTTACAAAATATACAATAGGACTCCTAGAAATAAAGAAGTACACTAACAAATTAAAAATTGCTGGATGGTCTAACAGCACATTAGAGACAGCAGAAAAGAAGAGTCAGTTAACTTGAACATAGATCAACAGAAAATTTCCAATCTGAAAAACAGAGAGAAAAAAATTAAAGAAAATAAACAACCTTGGAGACTAGTGAGACAACACCAAGTGAAGTGGTCTGACATACATGCAACTAGAATCCCAGAAAAGAAGAGAGAATGAGGCAGAAAAATATTTTTAAAGAAATTTTCCCAAAGGTAGTGACAAACCTAAATCTATAGATCCCAGAAGTTCAGCAGGATAAATACAAACAAAGCCATACCTAGACACATCCAAGTCAAGCTGCTGAAATTCAGAAAGAAAGAGAAAATCTTAAAATCAGCTAGAGAAAAATGATATACTATCTACCGTGAAAGAATGATGTAAATTTGTCTGACTGCTCAGAAACAACGGCAGTTAGAAGACAACAGAACACATATACTCTGGAAAATCATCTTGGTCTGTTACGCGGGTTACAATATTTGCTCCCAATTAAAGTTATAATTTAACCTTGCCCTTTTGTCCCTTTTATCATACTGAAAAGTATGTTCAATTTATCAATTTTTTTCAAAAATTCTATTTTTTGTGTCTTGTTTAAAAAACATTTCCTGAATCTCAGTATGAAGATATATTCTCATATATTTATTTTTATTTGTTTAAAATTTTATTTTTTACATTTAGATCTTTAATTTAGCTGTATTTATTTTTGTGTATAGTGTGAGTAGAGGTTGAATTTTATTTTAATTTTTCCATATGGAGAATCAAATGTCCAAACGCCACCAATTAATCTTTCTTCAGTTAAACCCTTTTCATTGTGCAATATTTTTCTTGATTAGACTCTCACCAATACAGGAAGTAACAAATTGAGTATCTCACCAAGAAATTTTACCAAAATCAACAATCATTTTGGACATTTTAGTTTCCCCCATGTTCCCATTATAATCATTGCCTTGATTATCCATTTTGCTTTTTCTGACATAGCTCACTGGTAGTTACACAATTTCTATATATGGGAACTGAGAAGTGCAAATCTGATTGGAGAGGAAGGCTAGGGTTCTTGCCTTGAAGTTGAGTTTATATAGCAAGTACACTTTTTAATTTAGGTTTTACGTTTTGGGGGAACCACGGAGAGAAGATTAATGGAGATCAAACCTGCTACACTAGACTTAATTGGTATTTAGTTTGCTTCGTTAAAAACTTTCTCATATTTGGAAACTTACTTGTCACTGAAAATATCAAACAGATGCTCAGGATCCTCAACTTGCCAGGTTTTTTTTTTTTTTTTTCAAATTTCTCTGTTGATAATTTAACTCTTCTTTCCAAGAATTTCCCAATAAAAATGTGTGCGATAAAATCAGATTGGCCTGACTTCTGATGGTTTTTTGTTTTCCATACGTGCTTGTTATAACTTTATTAACTGGGCTCATTTGATTACTATAAGGGAGTAAACAAAAATGATGAAGGTGGTTTCAGAAAGTGAAAAAAACAATAAAAATTGTTTTGTTTTGCTTTTTATGATGCTGGACAGAGGAACAAGACCATTTTGTCAATTTTTGTCCCATGTCTTACAGAAGGCAAAGAAACTGCATTAACGGCAGGTGTATTAACAAGACTGGATAAAAAACTCTGATTATTGATCTAGAACTTAAGCTTATCCTTCAATAAGAAAGATGAGACTCTCTCCTTTTAAACCTTTAGGATAATCATGTATTTTCTGCTGAACTGCAGCCAGAGGAAATTAAGGGAGCTCTCCTCCTCAATACTTACTCTATAAGGTTTTCATTTTAGAATAATTTTAAAATTAGTGAAAACTCTCATCTGCTTCATATGGGTTCAATTCAGTCCTATCAGAAATCTTAAGTGTGGAACAAAAATTCCCTGAGTAGAGAGAAATAAGGGAGCTCCTCTAGGTTTTTTCATGAGGTCAATCACTCTGACCATGAAGAAAAATCACTGACCAGTAAAATCCTATAAAATATGCACAAAGTATGGGCAGATTAGGTTAATATGTTGCTAAGGTATAAATAAATATATCACTTTCTGTTGATTATGAGAGAACTTATGTGGAGAGCCTCTCTCTTTATATAAATCCAAGAAGTGTTTTCCTTTAAATACCTATGACAGGAAGAAATGACAACAAATATCACAAAGGGCTAACATCCTTAATATATGTGTTAATTTTGCTCCTCCAAGAAGCAGACACCAGGACATGATTAATCACAGAAAAGATTTATTGGAGGAAATTCCTGTGAAGGAAAAAGGAAGAATTGGAGAAGGAGAACCTTCTGACTATGATCCAACTCAAAATCCTTTGAAGCAGAGGGGAAGGAAGCAGGATTGGGAAAGAACATTGTCAGATTGTTGCATAGTTATTAGAAAGTTTTGTCCAGTTGATGGGGAGTCCTTGAGACAAAGTCTCTCATTCAAGAAATCTCATGTCTAGCAATAATGAGCCTGCATTAAAACCTCTGCCATGCACAGCTGTTGTTTGGGAGCAGCCTGTAGGAAGTGTGGCATGAGCGCAGGAATGGATCCAGAAGGACAAAATTTGAGACTGTCAGTCAGTTAGGCTCAATTACGCAGCAGGAGATCTGAGATGCACATTTCATGACTGCCAATATATAAAGAGTTCTTGCAAATCAATAAGATAAAGAAGGAAACACCAATATAAAAATGGGCAATAGACACTATAACAAATGGTCTAATGGGCACTCAGAACCATTTTTTTTCCTTCTATGCTCTTCTCTGCACTGCAATAGCTGGAGGAATCTGTCAGCAGGATTCTGGGTTACAATCCACCGATGAGAGGAATTTCTGAAAGTAAAAGAGAAGCAGAAGCCATTGTTCATCCTGTAACAGTGTTGTGCAAGAATGAAGGCTTCAGCCAACGGCACACGTGAGGTTTTGCCAGGAGCTTCTGGGTGTTCTGCACATTACTGATGCTGCAGGCAGCTGAACTCATCATTGTGGTTTCCTGATAGTCCTCGTACTTCCAGGTTTCCTGAAAGCAAGTAGCAGCTTTCCCTGATCTATTTCTCAATCCTTCCCAGCTGTCTGATCAGCCTCTAATTCCTTGTATTAAATCACTTTCTGCTTGAAATACCTACAGCAGTTTCTGACTAAATCCTGACTGATAGAAACAGGGACAAGCAAATCACAAAAGAATAAAGGGAAATGTCAAATAATTGTATGAAAATGCACCCATAGTTAAAGAACAAAACTTTTTAATGGATATTTTTTTACTTATCAAATTGACTAAGGTTTATTTCATTTATATATATTTATATACTTGTCTATTTTATTATAAATACTCAAGGTTGACAAGAAGCAAAAAAAAATCCAGATTCTATCATACACTACTTTGACAAGTTTACATTTTCCATTTCCATTTGTTAAACCTTTCTAGAGGGCAATATATATTATAACCTTTAAAATGCTCATAATTTTGATCCTCTAATTTCACTTATAGAAGTTAATTTTAAGAGAAATTTAGAGTACAATGTTATATATGAGTATTCATCACAGTACAAGTTATAAATCAGACATTTTCAGAAAACCTAAATATCCAAATAGTAAGCATCCAAATACTTAAATTTATCATGATACATACATGCAACAGAATTACTGTGAAGCTGCTATAACTCATGTTTTGGTAGAAATTTAATAATATGGGTATGTGTTTATAAAATAATATTAAATGAAAAAGCAAGATATATAACTGTAGATACAGTTTAAGCACCATATTTATATAATGGACATATACACACACAATAAATATATGTATATATTTCATATATATATTTCTATGTATATCATTTACATACATAGGTAAAACAATGGGAAAATGTACCAAATATTTAACAGCGGCTATTTCTGCAACAGTAGAATTACAGATGTTTTATTTTTATACATTTCTAACTTTCCAAAATGTGGTGTTATGACCATGTATTTATAATGAAATACAGGTCAATAAGCATTTTAATGTGCCTATAACAGCCCATCAGCAGGCGGAGAAATGAGATAAAGCATTTCTACGTTCGGTACAGACATTGATTTAAGTGTTTCACTCTCCTTTCAGATGATGTTTGGCAAAGGTATTGAAAAAATTTGATTGATAACGTCTCAACTCACATTTGCTATGCAAGAGCAAAGTTTTGTCATTTTAAAGGAATAATTTTACCTGATCTAGCTATAGGCGGACTTGACCTCACAGTCCCACCACAATATACAATGTAGGGGTGGGATGTCACGACTCACAAGACTTGGAGCAGGTTATTTTCTCAGGGTGATAAGAACAAACAGGATGAATGATGCCAAAGACAGAATTACTATTCCATCCAAGGCTTCCTTCAGCAGTATCTGAGCACTGCGCACTTTTCTCATATTGATAAAGGGTTAGCACACAATGCTCGTTTGGAGAATTGTGACTTGATACCGCATCAATATCGTTCAGAACAATGTTTTTCATTTTCCTCCCATTTTAACTTTTTAACCGTTAGGAGAACTAGTTGAAAAGCCAGGTGTTTTTGGTGGATACTAACATCTCTACTCTGTCACTTGGAATCATAAGTCCCAGAAAACAGTTCCTAATTCCATTGTGTATTGTCTTCTAAGAGAATGATTGACAGATTCTTTTTTTTATTTCCTTAAAGTCTCCCACACTTTCTGACCAGTGACTAATAGAGTCCTGCTAGCCAAGGCATGGAGTGGATGCTGATTGCAAGCCCTTCTTTTCCAATTAGGCTGGTTCCTCCAGTGTCTCTGAACACACACACACACACACACACACACACACACACACACACACCACTCTACTGTACAGCTGCTATTGATTTGCCTTCCTCACTTTGCCTACCAGTCTGAATCCTGCTTCTCCTGCAAATCCTAAATCGAGCAGTATCATTCCATGAGCCTTCCCAGAACCTCCCCTGCAGTGGGTTTCTCTACTTCCACCACATCTGAAGTCTACAAAGTAGCACCCTTAGGTCCAGGCAAGAGGACCCTTGCCTCAGGTTTCGGATTTTAGAGAGCCCAGTTCTGACTCTCCTTGGCCATGGCCTTTTCCTTGGGACAAAGTGTCCACAGGACCACAGGACTAAGGGAATATCCCTGCCTGGAGCCTGTGCCCTCTCTTGCAGATCATCCTCCCATCTAGATGCAAGGACCCAGAATCCCCTGCCCCAAATGGCCACACAGCCACCTTGAGGGCCTTTAGGCCTTTTCCCTGGGCCTATCCTCTCTAGGGCAGACCACACCACAGGTGTGCGCACCCCGAGGCCCAAAGCCAAGGGACAGCTGTCTGGGTGTACAGACTGAAGTGTTCACACATATTTGCATGGCCCTTCAAGATGTGGGACAAGGGGGAGTGGGAAGAAAAGGAGGAGTAGCCAGTGGCCAGGGCCAGCTCTCTCATCCTGCCATGTTGGGTCACTCTGATTACATCAGTGGGCCCAGGTGTAATTCTCAGGTCATTGTGCACATTTCTTCCGCTGAATACATCGTGCTCATGTTAAATGTGGGATTTGGACCACTCTGGGTTAGAAATGTGTTTCACTTTAAAGCAGCATGGAAAATGAGCAGAAAGGGAAAGGATTAATAATATTAATAACAAGAGGGTTGATAAGCTTCATGAGATATAATCTCACTCAGTCTGATAACAACCCTGGGGGGTTTTATCATCTCCCTTCAAATAATAGGAAACCAAGACTTAGAAAAGCTGAGTTCTGCCCTGGTCTCACAGCAGGGCAAGGACAGCATCCTTATGACTCCATAGCCTACTCTCTCTTCACCCCACCTCCCACATGTTTAACTCAGCCCCTTCTGGGACATCCATGTCAATCATTCTTTAAAGAGTAACCAAAAGATAGATAGTTTCCTGTTTGTGGAAACTATGGTTAGCCATGGAAAAAATGGTTCTGAGAGTTAGTTTCACAAAGATTGATATTCACAAGCTGAAAAGCAGATTCGAAAGACCTACCTGGTAGCAAAGAGGGGCCAAGCTAGAAATAAGGAGCCGCTCTTCCCAGTCTTGGCACTAGCTAGTGAGTTGGGGTGGGGGGTTGGGGATTGTGAGTATGCTTCTTTGTTGGGGGGTGAGGGACTGGGAGTTCCAAAGAGCTTTGTACATTTTGACTTTGCAGAGCTGAGCAATTTTCAGTTGCTTTTCTTGCTGATAACACAACTTCCCTTATCTACCATGGAACAGATCTTATAGAAAACTCGCATTCATGGTATAAGGTTAATGAATATGAAACTAAACAATAATATATCCCTCTAGTGGACGGGATTTCCGAAGAATAGACATTATATACATATTTGATGATAAGATGTCAGAATCGCAGGGAACTGTAGTCTAGCCTTCTCCACCTGAGGGGACTGAATCCCAGAGAGAACAGGTGACTTAGTGATAAGAGTGAGCCCAGATTTCCTGTCTCTTCACCCAGTGTGTTTCTCCTACAACAAAAAATGCAGTTTATGGATGAGCAAGCCAATTGTGTATATTTTTGAATATAATATTAAAGTCAAATCAAATAATATTAAGGTCTAATCAAATGTGATAGGTGTGGATACTACCCCTACAGATGTGGGGGGTGGAGTGGCATTGCGTGCAAGAAAGGAGATCTAAATGTTAGGTCTTCAATGAAGCAGGGTTCCCTGATCCTCTCATTGGCATTCCTCTGTGGCATTTTGAGATATATTGCTATAAAAGAGCCTCCCAAATATCTCCCTTGGAAAAGGTAATAATATTCATAAACTTTTGTTCAGGGAAGGGAATTCAAGCACAAACCACTGCTCAAAGTTATATCTTTGTTACTAGGTCTAAGGGAACCTAGTAAATATTTCAAGAACAGTATGTTTTGTCTGAATCAGTAGAGATGAAAGACGATGACTTAAGACGTGGGAATCAGCGAGGAGAAAATTCTAGTGTTCTTCCAATATTCCAAAACACATATGGCTTTATTCAGTTGCAAGGTAAACAGAAGATGGAATTTACCAGGAAAAAAAAAGTAAATTAGCTTTTCATATTGCAACTATTAAAGAATCAAAGAGAAGCAACATTCCTTTAAAGGATACATTTCTTACGAAAACTGGAAAAGAATGTGTGGCACTTTAAAAACACTAAACCACGTAAGAAACTACAGTGGGACTATAATGTTTTCTAAATCTATTTGTCTAAAGAAATGAGAGGTAAATCATACTTAATAAGGTTTAGATATGCTCACTCTATCTTCCCGGAATTATAATTTTATTACAATCAGATTAATTGAATTTTATCTGATTTTACTTGTATCTAAAGATTTTACTTGTATCTGCAAATAATTAAACTTACCTGCATATTTCGCATAACAATATGCTTCTTGATTTTAACAGAATCTAGTCCAAGTATTAACCGAATCAAGCTGTTGAAAAGTAACTTTATTGGGCATTTCTTTGAACACACCAAACACACGGTAATATCTGTCTGGCAAGTGTCAAATTTTCTTTATTTTTAAGATCAGGGTATTTAAAGAAGTTATTTGCTACAAATAAATCCCTCCCCTCACCTTTTTAAAGTAAAGCGAGAACTCAATCCACTCAAGGCAGGTGGAAAAAAAAAAAATTACGGCTGTGCGCACTGTGCCTGTTGCCACAGAGTAATACGGTAACAGCAGGAGTTTACGGTACTAGCAGGGGCTACTGCCCGTGTGACGTCAGCGAGAGCTGCAAAGTTCCTAGCCATCCTTTCCCGATGTCGAGGAGATGAATATTAAAAGGGTGAATGTGGAGTTATTGGTTGGCTGTATTTTTTTTTTCTTATCCTTTTTTCACTCTTTATTTTAAAATCTCCAGGTAAAGCGATAGCAAGCCAGGAGCTTAAAGACATCTGTGGTGGAGGGGTGAGTCAGCGGGTGCAAAAGGACTAGAAATTGGTTCCTCGGAGAGACAGTCCCCTCTCCCTCCAGAGAGGAGGCGTCAGGGCTGCTCCTGGGACCGAAACCCCGTCCACTCGCCGCCGTACGCCGGCGGGTGGCTCCGCATCGGCGCTCCAGGTGAGTGTGCCGCGGCGCGGGGCGTCCAGCAGGGCCGGGAGGGCGAGGACAGATCTCCCTCGGCCTGGCGGTGAGACCGAACCCCCACATTCCCCCAAGCACCTCCCTCTTTTTCCACCTGCTCTGACACCAGCATCCCCACCGCACCCCGTTCCCTTATATATTCTGGGAAGTTATCTCCTGGTTAACAAGTGTGTTTGTAACCCCGTATTTATCGCCCCGAGGTAGGGGAAAACCGGTTTCCGCGCGTGCTTGCTTGCTTTTAGTACCACCTGTGAACTCTTGAACTTGTGATTTTCACATTAGCCTTTGCCCGGGGGTCCCGCCTCAGGGCCCAACTCAGAGTCCTCAGAAGGCAAGAGTGGTCCCCATTCCTCGTACTCCTGCCTGAGTCCCTGGGGTCGGCTTGCGGTTGTGGAAACCTAGGTTTCTTAAGCAGACTGTGGCCCCCAGCCCAGAAAATCCGCGGCGTCCCCTGTCCACGCCGGCGCGCGGGCATGATTTTTACGCCTACCAAATCCGCAGTGACTGCCACCTGCAAAGCCCCTTCTGCAGCGAGGTTCCCCCCAACTCCTCCCCCTGGAGCCCAGCAGCCCTCCTGGGTGTGGCTCGAGGCTCAAGTCCTCCGGGACTGCTGACCCCCTGGCTTGGAAAGAAATCCTGGACCGACCTAGGTCGCGTTCAGCCCCCGGGACCCGCCGGGCTTTGCTCGGGACCTGGCCCTCAGGCCGGCTCGGCTGGTCGACAGACCCGCGCGCTCTGCATACCCAAGTGTGAATTCCTCCGGGGTGAGCGTGCGCGCGGCACTGGCCCCGCGGTCCCCGGGTCGCAGCGGTTCCCTCTCCCAGGCCGCCTCCTCCAGGTGACTGCGAAGCAACCTGTTCAAATGGCAACCGGGTAGAACCTCCGGTTTCCACCAGCTCGGCTGGGTGCGACACACACGCCAGCCGCAGTCGCGCCTCTGGGGTTGAGGGGTTTTAATTTCGCCGTACGGCCGCTCTGATCCGGCCGCCGGGTGCTGCGGTTTGGGATTTGTTGGCTCCAGATCTTGCACCCCGCCAGAGGCCGCGCGGCGGAGCGCGCCAGGGCAGGTTCCTAGCAGCGGGGACGCGGCGCGCGGTCTGCTCCCGCGCCACCTCTGCTGCGGCAGGGCCAGCCGCTCCGGGACCGCAGAGTTGGCGGGCTCCCAGCCGGGTCCGACCGCCCGTCGAGCCGGGCGCGGCCTCGCTCCCCAGGACGCCTGGCTTACACCCGCCTTTCTCTTTGCGCTCTTTCAGGAGGACGCGGGCAATCAACGCCCCGCAGCCGCCTCAGTCTTGGCAAACATTTCACATCCACGTCCCTCGGCCTGCACGCCTAGAAGCTGGATCTAGCACAGGTCCACCGCGGGCCAGCCACACGGTGGGTAACTGCGGGCCAGGAGAAGTGCCCAGATGCCAGAAGTGCCCGCCTTTGAGAGTCGACGGCAGACCGGTACTTGCTTGTGGTTTGGGAGCAGACTGAAGCTGGGTTTTTGAATTCCAAATTATGTGCAGAATGCTGCAACTTCTAACCAGGACGGATCAGACAGTGCAGAAAAGCGTACAACCGTAATTCTGGAATTGCACTTTGCACCGCGTCTCTTCGAGCTTCGCGCCAAACCTCGGGTAGGGAGGGAGTTAGGGCCTGGGGCCCGCGCAGCGGGTGGAGAGGGTCCGCGGGCAGCCCCGCGCGACCCTGGCCATGTCGCCTTTAATGCCCTGCCCCTTTGCGTGGCCTTCTGAGGGTGTCCAGGGCTGGCCAGGGTTGCTTCCCCCCCGCGCGCTCTCTCCCACCCCCAGCCAACCCCAGCGGGCAAGGCTCCCCCGAGCCGAGATCTTTTGACTCGCTGCTCCCCCGGTGGCCCTTGAGAGCCGGACCTCGTCCGGCGCGGCTGGGACCATGGTGTTTCTTTCTGGAAATGGCTCCGACAGTTCCAACTGCACCCACCCGCCGGCACCAGTGAACATTTCCAAGGCCATTCTGCTCGGGGTGGTCTTGGGGGGCCTCATCATCTTCGGAGTACTGGGGAACATCCTAGTGATCCTCTCCGTGGCCTGTCACCGCCATCTGCACTCGGTCACTCACTACTACATCGTCAACCTGGCGGTGGCCGACCTTCTGCTTACCTCCACGGTGCTGCCCTTCTCCGCTATCTTCGAGATCCTAGGCTACTGGGCCTTTGGCAGGGTCTTCTGCAACATCTGGGCGGCGGTGGACGTCCTGTGCTGCACCGCGTCCATCATGGGACTCTGCATCATCTCCATTGACCGCTACATCGGCGTGAGCTACCCGCTGCGCTACCCCACCATCGTCACCCAGAAGAGAGGTCTCATGGCTCTGCTCTGCGTCTGGGCGCTCTCCCTCGTCATCTCCATCGGGCCTCTGTTTGGCTGGAGGCAGCCGGCCCCCGAGGACGAGACCATCTGCCAGATCACCGAGGAGCCGGGCTACGTGCTCTTCTCGGCGCTGGGCTCTTTCTACTTGCCGCTGGCCATCATCCTGGTCATGTACTGCCGGGTCTACGTGGTGGCTAAGAGGGAGAGCCGGGGCCTCAAGTCCGGCCTCAAGACTGACAAGTCGGACTCGGAGCAGGTGACGCTCCGCATTCATCGGAAAAATGCCCCGGTAGGAGGCAGCGGGGTCAGCGCCAAGAACAAGACGCATTTCTCGGTGAGGCTCCTCAAGTTTTCCCGGGAGAAGAAAGCGGCCAAAACGCTGGGCATCGTGGTCGGCTGCTTCGTCCTCTGCTGGCTCCCGTTTTTCTTGGTGATGCCCATTGGTAAGTCTTCACAACTCCTCATCTTAGTTGTTTGGGGAGTCTTCACCCTCTTCCGCTTCTGCTGCTCCAGACTCAGTCTGAGAAAGAGAAAGGATCTGCATTTCAAACAGCAAGACTAGGAGGGCAGTTAGGAAAGGCTCCCTTGTAGAAAAGTGAACTTTCGTTCCCTTTCTACTCCAGTCTCATTTACATTATTTCCTAGGGCACTTTTTCAACTAATGTAAAGTGGCTTCCAACCGATGCACATTAATTGGTCTCCTTAATAAGAATGTCGACTTTTCTTAATGACTTTAAGCATGTGTTTAATTTAAATACGTACATCCTCTTTCAAGTCTCAGAGTCTCCACCTGCATGAAGGCAGCGGCTGGGAATGCCACATTCCCCTCTGCTGCTGTGGACCACAAATTCTCTTGGCCTAAAAATAAACACCGTGCTTATTCTGAACAAATGTGTAATTTTATTATTAGATTAGATTATTCCTAAGGGTTAGTTATAATGGTCTGCTTATGTTCTCTATCTGTGTTAATTTTATTTTCTGGATTCAGTATGGAAGAAAGTATGGTGAGCCACTGACAAGAAAAAAAAAGATTTTATGTCCAAGCCAATTTAGGGCTTAAATAATTCAACATAGTGTTTCCAATAAGTAAATACTTTTCCTTTTATTTTAATAATAAGTATTAAAGCAAACACTACTCTTATCCAAAATCATTCAGGAGGTTGCAGATGACACTGTTTGAAAATAATACAGTAATGTTACAAATCCAATTTTTGCAAGTGCTAAATTAGCTGTTGTCAAAACTAATTAGCTCGTTGTCAGTATCAGCAAGGTGATCCACTTGGAATAGTCATCTATCTCCGAAAGGCCGTTGTGAGATCCCAAAATGGTTGTTTGCTATTTTTAGTTTGTGAGCTCAAATATAGACCCACACATTGATTATCCACTAACTCTAGCAAACAAAAAAAATGATAAAAATTAATAAAAGTCTGTTTTCAGCACTTTAGAGGCAAATTTAAATGGCATGTACCTAAAATACTTTAATTTGCAGCTCTGTGTAATAATAGCAGCTATTATTCTTTGAAAGCCAATTGTATTTCAGACATTTGACAAGGCTTTTTATTTCGCTAGTCCTCTCAACGACTCAGTGGGGTATGCATGATTATCCTGAAACCACAAGTGGGGGAGGGGAGGGATTCTTCAGGTTCTAGAGCTTCACTGTCTAGTACCATAGCCACCAGCCACATATGGCTATTTAATGTTTATTAAAATTAAAGACAATTAATATGTAGTTCCTCAGTCCCACTAGCCACATTTCAAGTGCTCAGTAGCCATATGTGGCCAGTGGCTACTGTTTTGGACAGCAGAGATATAAACATTTTCATCAATGCAGGAATTTCTATCCAACAGGGTTGCCTGAGAGGCCCTTCTGAGTCCACTACCTGGCCTTCTGTTGTGCCTGCCCATCATTATTGCTTACTCTGCTCCTGGAAGTACATCACAGCTTTGAATTTATTTAAATAGCGCTCTTTACCTGAGCCACTGCCTGCTTACCTCCCTTCCTGCATCCCATCTCTTACTTCCTTCTGAAGTTTGCACCCTTGTTGATGCATCCATTCCCTCGTCAAGTGTTTATTGTTCTAGCACTTGTTCTAGACACTTAGGATGAACAAGGCAGAAAAGTCCTTGCCAGTTAGATGTTTGCATTCTTTCGGGGGAGATAGACACAAACAAATAAATAGATCCTAAGAAGTCGAGGATTAATAAGCACTATAAAAAAGTAACCAGGATAAGTGGGATAGAGAGTGGCAGGATGACAGGGCGAGTGGTGGGAAAGTCCTCTCTGAAGAGGTGATGTTTGAGCAGAAACCTGACTGAGGTGAGGAGCAAGCCCTGCAAAGTCTGGGAGGAAGGGCTTTCTGGGCAGAGGGAACAGTGAATACAGAGATGGGAAAGAATCTGATCTGTTCAAGGCAGAGCAAGGAGGCCGTTGTGGCTGAACTACAGAGGATGAGGGTGAAGACAGGTTCAAAAAGACGTTGGAGAGCTAGACAAGGTCAAAGTAATGTGGGTCTTTTAGGCCAAAGTAGAATTTGCCTATTATTCTAATTGTGATGAGAAGCCATCACAATTGGAGGCTTTTTAGCAGGTGAGTGGCTGGTCTTATATTTTTAAGGATCATTACAGTTTCTGGGTAGAGAGTGGGCTGTTTGGGGGCAAGAGTGGAAGCAGGGAGACCAGTTAGGAGCCTGCTGGAGAAGTCAAGGGGAGCAAGGTCATGATGCCTTGCCCTCAGGTGAGACAGGTGGAGATGGTGAGAAGTGATCACATTCAGCACTTATTTCAAACGTAGAGCTAACAAGTTTGGACATAGGATGTGAGAAAAAAGGGAGGAATTAAAGATAACTTCTGGGTTTGGGGCCTAAACAACTGGACAAATAGTAGTGCATTTTACTGAGATTGGGAAAACCAGAGAATGCCAGGATTACAAGGGGCTGGCGGGAGTGTGAAGTACAAGTGTGTATTTTGCATAGCCTGCGTTGAGAAGTGTCTATTAGACATCTAAGCAGAGATGCTGAATAGATAGTTGGATGTATGAATTTGGAGCTAAGAGGGGAAGTTGGGCTACGATATAATCTTGGGACATGTCAACATATTTAAAGCCACAGAAATGGAAGGATCTACAAGAGAGAAAGTATGGAGAGAAAAGAGAGATACGGACTGAGCCTTGGGACATTCTGATATTTGAGGGTCGGGAAAAGGAAGAGAACCAACCAGCAAAAGAAATTGAGAAGGAGTGGGTCGGGAGGTACGAGGAAAACCAGGAGAGTGTGGTGTCCCCAAAGCCAAATGGAAGTGTTTCAAGAAGGCAGGAAGAATCAGCTGTGTCATATGCAACTGCTAGGCCAAGACAGATGAGGACTGGGAATCGACATTGGACTTGGCTGTGTGGTGGTCCCTGGTGGTATGAGGAGGTGCTTTGAGGATAATAGTTTCAGTGGAGTGATGAAGACAAAAGCTGGATTGTGTGCTTTCTTGAGAGAATGAAAGAGGAAGTGGGAATGGTGAAAATAGACAATTTTTTGCAAAAGTTTTGCCAGACAGTGGAACAGGGAAATGGAGTGTAGCTGGAAGAATCTAGAGAGAAATTTCAAAGGCGGGCGATAGGATATCATGTTTATATTCTGATGGGGATGATGGAATAGAGTGATGCTGATGGTACAGGCAAGGAAGAGATGGGTTTCAGTGCCCGAGTGGAGGCCTGGGAAGTGATGGGAAGCCAGAGGCAAGTAGATATGGAGGGGGAGAGGTAAAGACCTCTTCAAAATGTGTTTCTGTCCTCAATGAAATAAGAAGCAAGATCATCAACTGACAGTGAGGAAGGACTAGGAAATGATGGTGGCTTGAGGAGCAAAAGAAGATATGAAATATTAGTCTTTGAGGTGAGAGAGTAGATAGATTATGGAAATTTAGTAGAGTCACCAGGAAGTCCTGAGGACATGTTTGAGACTTATGGTCCTAAATTTAAAGTCAGACCAGTCAAGAAGGTTGTACGTTGCTCCCTAACAGCTAAAAGGCTGAGGATTATAGGCTGCTGATGACTGACTATATCTAGGAACAACAGTAAAGAGAGGCTGTTTGTGAAGGGCACAAATGGGATCAGATTAGGACTCAGACAGAGTCAGATGGTGGAAAAAGCTCAGGTGATGATAGGTGACTAGGAGTTTGGGACTTCTGGTGGTGACTGAGCTGTCCGGGGAGATGAGCACAATGGGCTGGGTCCTGAGGTCCTCAAGGGCAAGGAGGACTCGGGTCTAATCACAGCCTCCCTCTCGGATCTGCTGTCTTGGGGGTTATTAATGTTGAGGTGAAGATGTTATGGCGGAAGGAGTTGTGGTAAGACAGGAGCACCTGGAATCCCTGGGCTTCCTGTAAGTCCTCATGATGTGATGTGGCAGAAGGGAAAGTGAAAACTTAACAGTTGGTGGTGTCTGACCAACCTGCTCAGTAGGGCAAAAGATCCTTAAACATACCAAAAAAATGGTCCACAGTTTCTTCTTGACACCAAATGAGTAAAAGACTATTTCTTCCAGGATTTATTGACTGTATAATAAGTACCAGGCACTGAGTTAGACAGAATAAAAACATACTCTAGTTAAGGAGATAGATTAGGAACAATTATCACAAGTCTGTGAGATTGGTCCTCAAAGTGGTATTACAAGTGCTGAAGAATATAACAGCAGTTAACTGTGTCTGAAGGTCACTGCAGAAGCTTCTAGAAGTCTTACTGTTGACTGAGAGGGACTTGCAGACTGCACTGCTTCTGCTGGGTCATCAATGAGATGTTATTTGTTTTTAGTAAGTATCTTAAGTAAATTTTTCATGCAAAATGTGAACAAAAGAATAAATATGCCATTATATTATCATATACAAGGGACATGAGCTCTCAAGTATGACAAATACTCTCTTGGGAAGAAGGGGTTATCGGTCTGTGCTAGGCTGCCAGAGAATGATGAGATTAGAAACTAAAACCAGACCAGAGATGAGTGTGGTGTACAAAGCTGAGAAGTGAAGTGCCGACCTGCCTAGGAGCTGGCCCAGGGCAATCAGCTGAGTGAGTACTCTCCATTTCATCGCCGAAGGTCACCCCTTGTGAGAAGCCTCTGTCTCCTTATTGTCTCCACACTTCCCTCCCTCCCCAGCTCCTCCCCACCAGGACTGGATTGGTTGCTGGACTAAATGGTGTGACTGCAGGTAGGAATCTGACTTGCCTGCTCTCAAGTCTAAGTCTTCCTAGTCTTGTTTTCTTTTTGCATCCTAAATGTTTGGTTGAAATTCAGAACCCCTTCAGGGGAGGGGGATCACGTTTGAGTTTGTTATCAGTCATTTATACCTTGGAGTGAATGTTTTTAAAAAACAAGTTTTGATTATGGATATAAATAGAATATGAAGGTGGTAGCCTTCAACATATGAAAGAAGGAAGGGGGAAAAATGTGCCTCACACAGAAGCCCGGGTACCCGAAGTATGTGCATCATCTGTACCTATTTCATCCTTTTGTCTAGAGCTCACTAGCCCCAGGGGCAGTGTGCCAGCTGGAAAACATATTGGCCTAAGATTTAAACCTAGGCTTTCTTTTTCATAAATAGGGGACGTTATACACGTCAGCTGCCTAGCATAGTGCTAACAGAGTAAATGGCAATAAATGTTCATCTTATCGGAAGTCATATGAGTCACAGACCATTACTGACATATGTTGACATAAGGATGTTGCCATGAGGAGTGGATGCCCTTGGAGGTCTAAAAAGGAGAGAACATCAGAAAGAAAGGGACGAAGCGGGGGCAACATTTACTGAACACATAGTGCATGTCTGAACTCTGGACACATTATCTGATGGGAATACAAAGTAGGCATTATTATTGGACCTAGCCATTGCTGTTTTCTCTGAATCAAAGGAGGCAGCATTGGGCTGAGCTGTGGCTCATGTGGACACAGAATATTTGAGAATTACGTTAAAACAAAAAAGACAGCAGACAACACTGTGGTGAGGAGGGAGAATGTGTTTTAAAATAAGACGTTTAGGGGAAGGCAGAGCTGGCAAGGGGCTTATCAGATGGAAGCAGTGAGGCAGCAAATCATTCATTCATTCATTCATTCAGCAAAATTTCATTGAGCATCAACTATTGCCAGGCAGCTGGAGAATCACTGGAGATAAAGAAAAACAAACCTGTGCCCTAATGGAGCTGAAAATCTGCATAGTTAAATACACAGCAAAGTTTCAGATGGTGAAATGTGAAAAACAGGAAGGAAAAAGGGCAAGTACGTATAATGACATATAATGACTCTGACCCTTGTGGATGCCCAAGGTCACTTGAGATTGTGTTGTTTGCTGCAGGTACAAAGGGATCGGGCCCCTGATTCTTATGGTAGAAGTTGACCTCTTAGAGATAATGGTGTGGAGAAAATCTAAGAGCCATTATGATTTTAAGATGAGAGACCGGTTTTTCAGTTACTCTTACTGCACCGCAAAGCATTCCAAAATGTAGTGGCTTAAAGTAACAACCGTTTTATGGCTCTCGATTCTGCGGGTCAGGCCCCGTTCATCTGGCTGTTGGGGCTGGCTCTCAGAATCGGGGGCCTCTCCTCCTCCAGTGGTCTAGACCAGCGCTCTTACAGTGTGGCAGTCGTCTCCAAGAGAGCCAGGGCAGAAGCTGCCAGGCTTTTGAAGAGCTAGGCCCAGACCTGGCCCGGTGTCACTGCTGCCTTGTTCTGCAGTGAAAGCAAGTCACAAGCCCAGTGTGTGTTCCAGGGGAGGGAAATAGACTCATCTCCTGATGGGGGAGCAGCAGATGCGTAGAGGGATAGGCGCATTATTGTGGCTGTCTTGCAGCACATCTACCTCACAGGTATATCAAATAACATTTCTCTTTCACCCACCAGTTATTCATTGAGAACTTCCCATGTGCTGGGCTTTACGTAATGCACCAAGTAAAAACACTCTGAGTTCTTGCCTTCCTGCAGGTTTCTAATCTCCATGGGGAGATAGCCATTAATCAGGTAACCACGCAAAAAATCCAAAACTATGTACAATAAAGAAGATGTGCGTGGTGCCTTGAAAACATATACTGTGGCTAAGGGTGACCCTGGGCAGGGAAGGCAGAAAAGCCTTGCTGGGAAGGAGGGCTTGACATTTGAGCTGAGATCTGTAGAATGAGGAGGGGTTCAGTAGCTAAAACGGGGAGGGAGGGAACAGAGTGGGCAAAGACTCTGACAGGGCTGGCCTGATGTTCCTGAGAATTTTCCAGAGACCAGTGTGGCCAGAGCTGAAAGGCCAAGAGATAATTGGTGTCAAATGAAGCTGGAGAAAGAGGGACCAGACCAAAGAAGGCTTTAGAGCCATTTTATGAGTTTTTGTTTTACCTGAAGAAGACTAGGAACAGGGATGACATGATCAAGTCTATATATCAAAGGCTTAGTGAAAAGAAGACTGTAGATAGACGAGTTAGGAGACCTTTACACAAGACAGGTGAGAGATTTCCTGCCAAGTACGATCCTTCTCACATGTGGTTGAAAATATTTATTTCCGTGAGCTGCTGCATAGTTCTGGGATGCCTCTTTTATCACTGCCTCTGGAGCAGGTTTACGAGAAAACCTTTCTCTGATCATAAATAGTATAACCAGACTTGGCTTTAAATTAATTTTGGCTCTTTCTACAAGACAAATCTGTCAATGAAGATTTACCATCATATTCAAGAGAATGTGCTGCAGGCTTGAGGACTTCTACAATGAGTTCTAACTTGCTTGAACAATAGCCCACTCTCAAATCAGGCTACAGACAGGCAAGTCATTAGTGACCACACGTAGTGACTAAGGCATTTCAGGTTCGGATGTGAGGACATTTTTCTCAGGCATTTTCTTGTCTAGCAGGTTCACTGTATTTCAGCCATTTGGTTTGCCAGCTGGACATTTGCATAGTGACTTCTCATTTTTAAATTGTATATTTCTTTATTATTTGAAAATTTTACCCCCACATTTTTGTCATTTATATTTTGAGTTTTGTGATGTGAAATTGCTTGTTTGTGCTTTTTGGCCACTTTTTATAAAGGTATTTCTTTTTATTTTCTATTTGTAAGCTCATTTTATACATTGAAGATATTAATGGCTTATTTATCGTATATACTGGGTTGCTCGTTTTCTCATGCTGCGTTCAGACGTGCTGAGAAAATGTAGCTTCTTTATTTTCCAAAAATCTATGTGATCTTTTTCATGAACTTCCACGGAAATGCACACACTTTTAGTTAAATCCAATAGGCTCAGTCAGATTCGACCTTTAAGCAGTGTTTTTCTATATTCAGTCTCTTTTGGGTAACTCAGCCTTTCAGATTTGCTCCCTAAGTTGTTGACCAGGCCCAAGGGCTCACATAACCTCATGGTAGTGGAGGGGGTGGGTAGGAAATTAGGGCACTGGGCTGACCCTTCATTGTTAATTTCAGTGTCTTGCACTGGGAGGGTTGGCTCAGTCTAGCGACTGGTTCCTAGGCGCTGGTCCCCAGCCATCTCGCTGTTGTCCCCTGATGATTGTGAGGCTGCTCGCCCATGGGCCGTTGCCCCACCTGATGACTCAGTCCCACTCAGTCCTTACTGCAACTGCAGATGCTCAAGGTTTGTTGGTGACTCCATTTGGTTCCTGGCTGCGGTGACCCCTGTTCTGTTACCATTGGCCAGGGAGTCATTTTGTCCCTACGGCCCCAGTGATCACCTTTCCCCTCCTCAGCCAAATCCTCAGCAACATTCCATTCCTGTCTTAAGGAATGGAGAGCCCTGTGGGTTCCTTCCACACCACACCACACTACATGACACTACACCACACCATGTAGGCGTGCCAACTCTGGCTTGCTTTCTGCCCAGCCATGCTGGCTGCCACTTTAATAGGTGCTGTTGCCCTCGCTGCTGTGAGCAATGCCATCTCCCAGACGCCCAGAACGGAGAGTGGGAAAAAGCACCTTCACTTCCACCTTTATCTTCTTAAATGCTTCTGTGGTCCTTGTTGAAGGGGAACTCAGAACAAACACCCCACAGCCTGTTTCCATTACCTCCTTCCCCACTTCCCCGCAGTCCCCTTGTGGGAGGTAGATGGGAAAGACTTTCCTTTCCTTTTTCTGCCTAATAGGACACTCCTCTGAATCGTGTCCTCCTGCTTCCCAGGGTAGCATCCGCCCTCTATGGAAGAGCGATGGCAAATGGACTGCAGGTAGAGAGAGACAGGCTTACTAAAACGAGAATCGAGATGAGGAGTAGTTAACAATATTATAATCCTTGTACATATTTAGCAACGATTTTTCCCATTGGGTTTTTTGTATTTTATTGTTTTTGTGGTTTTTACAAGTATATGGACATATAAAATTTTTCTATCGTCACATATTTTAATCTGTTTCTTCGTGGATTGTGCCTTCTCGGGGATGCTTGGAGAGATCTTCCCCAATGTAAATCAGATAACCTCTATTTTCTCCTAGTTCTTTTAGAGCATCATTTGTAATCTACCTGGAATTTATTTTTGTCTTTTAGTAGGTGATATCTATCTATATTTATGTTGAAATGGTTAGTCAGATATTCTTAAAAGATTTATTGAATAATCCATCCTTTCCTGTTTTATTTGGAAAACCACCTTTGTTATATTAGAAAGAATCTTAAATCTGTTTTGGGACTTCCACTTCTGTTCCATTTATCTGTCTGTCAACTCTAGCATTGGTGTCACATTATTTTAATTACTGTGGTTTCATAATACATTTTAATATTTTCTGGTTTAAGGTCTCTGGATGAATATTCTTTTTCAAAATTATGTTGTCTACCCTTGAACATTTATTCTTCCAGGAAAACTCTGGACTCATTTTGTCAAGTTACACCCCCTTCTCCACCGACACCACACACATGCACACACACACACAGAAATCCTGTCACATGTTAATCATAATTTTTTAGAATGTATAGATAATTTGAAAAGTGACATCTTTATCAAGCTGAGACCTTCTGTTAAGACATATGACATGTTTCTCCATTTACTTCCCAAATTACTTTTGAACTATTGTTTACATTTTTCTTTTAATCACACTTACTAACATGTCTTGGAAAACTGATTATTACAATCATGTTGGGAAATACTGCTTTGGTATTTCAACATTAGATATGACATGATTATTGATTTTAGATCAATACACTTCATCATATCAAGGAAGTATCTTTCTATAGTTTATAGAACAATTTTATCAAAAATGAATTTTTAATTTTATCAATTGCTGCTTTTTTGATATCCATCAATATAATCTTTTTTTAATTGACATTGATTTGATAAATTTTATTTCATGATATTAACGTATCCATACATTCTTGGGTTAAATTTTATCTGATCAGTGGCATTATTCTTTTTTATGTTACTGCATTATACTAAATATTTTATTTCTGATTTGCATCTATATTTCTATGTGAAATGAGTATAGTGTTTTACTTTATTGTGCTATCTTTGTCACATTTTGGTATCAAGTTTATGTTAACTTCATAAAGCAAATTGTGACGCTTTTTTTTTTTTCCTATGATATGTAACAGTTTAAATAGCATAAGAATTATGTGTTCCTTGAAGGTTTGAAAGAACTTGCCCATAAAACATTTGGGCACAGCTCCTTTTATGGATGCAATTCTTGGAGACTGGTTTCTATTTCTTCCATGGATAGTGGTCTATTCTGATTGTCAGATTTGATAATCTTTGTTTTCTTACTTTCCGTTTTCCTTCTCATTGAAGTTTAACATTTTAGCATAGAATTCTACATGAAATTCTGTAATTTTTCATTTCTTTTCTATCTTGCTCATTTCCCACATCAGGTACTTGTTTTCTCTCTTTTTGTCTTCACAGAGATGTCCCAGAAGATTGTCTATTTTATCAGTTTTTTCAAAGAACTCAGGTCTTGGATTTATTAATCATTTTAATCTGTTCTCCAGTGCACTAATTTAATCTCTAGAAATTTATTTCTTTTATTTTTCTGGTTATATTTCTTTCTTTATATTAGCTTGAGCAGAAAGTTTGGTTCACGTATTTTAATTCTTTCTTGCCTAAGATTAAAAGTGAGCAAAGCTGTGCCTTTTTCTCTCAGCAAGCTTGAGTTCCTTGCCTTATGTTTTACTAGGCAGTGCTCTCTCATCTGGTTCATCTGTGTTTCCACTTTTAATATCTCCTTTGTCCTGTGTAGACAGAAGAGGATTCGTTGTGTCGTCGTTTGCTAATTTGAAAATAATTGGTGTTTTTAATCCTCCACTTTTAAAAATTAATTTCAAATTTACTGCATTGTGGTCAGAGAATGTGAACTACATAATTTCTAGTTTATAGAGTTGATTGAGATTTTCTTTATGACAATATATGATCAGCAATTAGCATATTTAATAGATATATATTAACTAAACTTTAACAAGTGGTGTTTTTAAGATCTTCTTTATCCATTATTCTTTACCTTTATCCATCATCTCCTTTATTTTTCAAATATTGAGAGAGATATGGTAAACCTTCCCACTGCTACTGGGAATAATTCTTTCAATTATTTCTTATCTTTTTAACAGGTTTTGCTTTATATATGTTGATGCAGCTGCTTGATGCTTAAAAGATTGAGCCGATAACATCTTCATTTACAGACAGACTTTTTTGTCCCATTTATTTTTCCTTGATATGTACATTTTAAAAAATTAATATTGTAATCTCTAATATATTTTTACTTGCATTGGCCAACATATGTTTGCACATCGTTTTACGTATCAGCTTGTGTATCTTGCATCAAATGGATTTTTCATAGCCTGTGTGTCAAATCTAGATATTTCTCTTAGTAAGGATTTAATTAATTCCCATTGTAACGGATATTTAGTTTGATTTTTATCTTCTTGTTTTATGCTTTCTTTCTTTTGTTTTCTGCCTCTTACAAATTGGACCAATTTTTTTCTTTCCTTGTTATTTCTGCAGTGCTTTGGAAAGGTTGTCTTCTCCTATTTTTAATTCTACTAGAGGTCATCGTTGAGTTTTTCAAGAGCATTTATTTTAACCTTCATTTCTCTCTTACCACCCACCTCTCATCACCCACCTTTGCCCACATAAGGGAAGAAGTTTAGCACACTTCTATTTCTTCCTCTTCCTGAAACCCGCATCTTTTGGTTAATAAAATTTTGCATTTTAAATCCAGATTATTGGTATTAAATATTTGTGTTACCTACCCCATCTTTTTTATCTGTCTATAATTTAGTTTAGTAATACTAATTGCCATCTTATTATATACTGTGATTTACTCACTCATGAGCTCTGGATTTTGCTTTATCTACCATATGGAAGAGAGGCCAGCAATCAATGGCCTGTTTTTGTAAAGTTTTATTGGAATACAGCTGTGCCCATTTGCTTACAAGTCATCCAAGGCGGCTGCCATGCTACAGCAGTAGAATTGAGTAGTTGCTGCAGATACTGCATGGCCCACAGTTTAAAATATTTACTATCATATTTAAAAAGCCTATAACATCAAATAAAATTTTACCAATAAAGACATAAACAAAACACATTTTCTAAGCCTTCACATGCTTGAGTTGACATGAAAGACAACTTTTCTGAGCATAGAACTCGAGTGGTTTTGTTTTTTTTTTTTAATTTCAAAATACTGTTGTTGTTACTCCTTTGTCTCTTGGTATTGAGCACATTATAAATGATTTGAGGTCAACTTTATTGTTTTTTGTCAAGTATTCTCTTTATTTATGCATTTATTTTCTAGCCAAGATGCTTATAGAATTTTTTCCCAATCAAATTAAAAAATGTCTCGTGGGGCTGGCCCGGTGGCGTATTGGTTAAGTTTGTGTGCTCCACTTCAGCAGCCCGGGGTACAAAGCTTCTGATCCTGGGCTCGGACTTAACACACTGCTCATCAAGCCATGCTGAGGCGGCATCCCACATGCGAAAAATAGAGGAAGATTGGCACAGATGTTCGTTCAGGGACAACCTGCCTCACCAAAAAAAAGAAAAAAAATGTCTCCTGGAGATTTCTGGTTTAGGAGTCACTTTGCATTGCCATTGTCTGTAACCCAGTGTACATTTTTGGTCCTGAAGCTAAAGATAGCGCACTTCCGTGATCACTTCCTCTGCTTTACTCTTTCTCTTGGAACTCATATTAGCTATATTTTGGATCTTCTGTATCTGCCCCGTTTTTGTTTTGCTCTTTTCCTCATATTAGTCATCTTTTCACTATTTTCTTCTGACTTCCATTCGAGTTTCTCAAGTTTGTGTCCTATTTTACCTAGTTAATTTTAGTAATATACCATCTCCTCCACATTCCCTCCACTCCACTCCCATTTTATTGGCACACTGTTCCATCTTCATTACCGCCTACCCTCATTGTATAAACCCAATAGCTCCTTAAGTCTCATTTCAATCCAACTTAGAGATTTTCTAACATATCACTGTTTTCAAGGTGGACTTGTGCTCTGATTCCTCAGATCTATCTCGTCTACTGAACAACTGAATCTTTTCATGACAACAGTAATGCTTCTCTTTTTGTTCAACCTCACAGAAGATGACCTAGTCATAAAATTTGAAATGGGCTCTGTTTGGAACTGGGTGGGTCCCTGTCCAAATCTTTCAGAGCCAAATTAAGGGGAGAAGAAAAGAACTGTCTTTGTTGTAGGTTAAATTTACCAGAGTGCAGATCTGTTTATCCATAGGGAGCAGAGAAGGAAAAGGTTTCACTTTTGTGCAGCAGAGTTTTTTTGTCCTATTTGCTTGGCACAGCAGGTGCAGTGGCCTCCCTTCAGGGTGGCGTGACCGGCCCCCTGGGATCCATATCTCTAAGAGCCCCCTTTTCTTGTCTGCTGACTTTGCCTGGGAAAACCAAGGGGCTTCCCACCCTGTGTGGACCTCAGCATCGGTACTCTCCTCAGACGCTCGAGTACAGTTGAGATTCGTCTTTGAAAAGCGACCCTTGAGTCCGCCTGTGTTCAGCGTCTGTTACTCCAAGCCTCTGGGGGTGTCACTGAGCTGCAGCTGGGTGTCATCTTACTTTTACAAACCCCTTTTCTTGAAGTAAACTGGGGACTCATCAGTCCTTCATTCAAGCTAGTCATGACCAAACTATAGTTTCCAGAATTTTCTCTGAGATTCTGGCTTATGATATTGCCCTTCCCTAGTGTTTTTAGCAATGATGTAAAATTTTACCCCTGTGTGTATTCTTTTAGATTTAGTAAGAATTTAGAAAGAGGATGAGGAAGTTCAGCTTGATCTGGAAGTCACTGCCACTGCTCAGGCACCTTTCTACATTGATATCAAAGTGTGAAGCAGAAATGAGAATAACCTGACGTGTGATTGTTTCCTTTGGTACCATGGAAGTTTGTGGTTCAAGACAAAGCAGTTAGAGGAAGACACCTATGGGGTCAAACAGTGGCAGAGTTCCATATAGTTCAGTGAGCTGAGTTTTCTCTTGTGGCCCTGATCACAAGAGGATTAGACGAAATCATGTGAAGAGTTTAACAAGTCTCTTTCTGGGGAAAAGAAATGAAGTGGTTCACATATCTGATGTAATCAGTGGTTGTCTTAGTCAGTTTAAGCTGCTGTAACAGAATACCACAAACTGAGTATCTTAAACAACAGACATTGATTTCTTATAATTTTGGAGGCTGGATGCCGGCATGGTCAGGTTCTTGGTGATGGCCCTCCTCCTGGTTCACAGACGGCTGCTTTCTCACTGTGTCCTCACATGGTGGAAAGAGCGAGCTCTGGTCCCAACGTCTCCTTATAAGGGAACTGATTCCATCATGGGGGCTCCACCCTCATGACCTCATCTAATCACCTCCCAAAGGCCCCACCTCCTAATACCATCATATTGGGGGTTAGGGCTACAACACACGAATTTGGGGGGGGCGCAAACCTCAGTCCATAGCAGCGGTGCTTGCACGCCACTTACTGCATCTAATTTAATTCCCAGAACAAGCCTGTAAGATAGAAGCTGCTCTGCTCATGTAGAGAGGCGGAAACTGAGGCCCAACAGAGATGAAGTGACATCTTGCTGAAGCTGCTTGGCTGCCTTCCCTGGAATAGTGGAAAGTGGTCTGGCCATGAGTTAAAAGCCCTGGGTTTCTTCTCCTCGTCTGTAGAAAAAGGGGTGTGCATGGGGCCAGTTGCTTCACACTTCTCAGCTTCAGAACTCCTTGTTCAAATGAAATCCTACTCAGAGGCCCAAGATATAAAACAGATAAAAGTGGCCCCACGCCCAGCACCCTGGTCCAGCAGCGGCCACCCAGGGGGGCCTGGAGCACAGGTTGCTGTCAGTGCTTAACGGTATCTCAGTAAATGGTATCAGAAGTTCTGGAAGGAATTTGGTTTGCATTTTCAAAGAAGAAGGAGGGAAAGTTGACAAAGGGCACATCAGCTGTCATTATTCTGGAATGCTGGCAGAGCAGTAGTCTTTGCCCAAAAAGGGTTTGAAAAGAGAACATTGCACACTAACTTTCTTTCTTTCTTTTTTTATGTGCTATCCACATTTAGCTCATTGCCAGGGCAGTTAGTTGCCAGTGAGAAACCTGCTGTTTACAAGTTGATCATGTAGTTTGATCCCTTATATTGAGAAATGTTTTCGAAGTTTACCTGCAATCTGCAGTCGTGTTGTTTTGCAAAATGATTTCGCCGTCATCAGGGGATAACAAAAGGACAATCTCAGAAGTGGATTTTTTTAAAGGAAACTCTAGGAGAGCATGAAATCCCAGAATAACAAACCATTCCTAAAGAAGTCATAGCAGTAGTTCTCAACTAGGGGCGACTTTACCCCTGGGGGACATTTGGCAAGTGTGGAGACATTTTTGGTTGTCACAATGTCATAGTTGGGGTGGGAGGTGCTTTGGGCATCTACTGGATAGAGGCCAAGGATGCTGTTGCACAGGAAAGCCCTCACAACAAGAACTATCCAGCCCAAAATGACAACAATGCCAAGATTGATAAACTCTGGTTATATTATAGGAATCCTAAAATCTATAAAAATCTTTAGAAACACCACACTTAAAACAGAACACCAAGTTTGATTATTTTTCAGATTTTTTTTTACTTTGTTTCCAACATCTTGGTTAGTGATTCAAAAAAACCGTGAGGTCTCCAGATGCCTCAAGTTTCCTAAAATGGTAATAGCTGTCTACTCACTATTTTTTTTAATTTGGTAAAGTTTACGTAACATATAATTCACCACGTTAACCATTTTGAAGTGTATAATTCAGTAGCATTTAGTACATTGACAATGTGGTGTAACCATCATCATTATCTACTTCCAAAACATTTTCATCACCCCAAAATGAAACCCCGTACCCATTAGCAGTCACCCTCCGTTTTCCTCATCCCAAGCCCCTGGCAACCATCAATCTGCTTTTGTCTGCATAGATTTGCCTATTCTTGATAGTGCATGTGAATGGAGTCATACAAGATGTGGCCTTTTGTGTCTGGCTTCTTTTACTTAGCATCGTGTTTTCAAGCTTCATCCATGTTGTGGCATGTGTCAGCACTGTATTCCTTTTTATAACTGAATAATATTTCATTGTATGGAAAGACCATATTTGATTTATCCATTCATTAGTTGATGGACATTTAGGTTATTTCTATCTTTAAACTATTGTGAATAGTGCTCCTATGAATATTTATGTAAAAGTTTTTGTTTGAATACCTGTTTTCAGTTCTTTGCGGTATTTGCCTAGGAGTGGAATTGCTGGGTCATATGGTACTTCCATGTTTAACTTCTTGAAGAACCAACAAACTGTTTCCCACAGCAGCTGCCCCAGTTTACCTAACTCTCAGTAATGTATGAGGGTTTCAATTTCTCCACATCCTTATCAATACTTATTTTCCTTTTTATTTTCTTTTAATTGTAGCCATCCTAGTGGATGTAAAGTAGTATCTCATTGTAGTTTTGATTTGCATTTCCCTAAAGACTAATGAAGTTGAACATCTTTTCATGTGTTTGTTGGCCATTTGTATACGTTCTTTGGAGTAATGTCTAGTCAAGTCCTTTGCCTGTTTTTAAATTAGGTTGTTTTGTCTTTTTTGTTGCTGAGTTGTAGGAGTTCTATATATATTCGGGATACTAGACCCTTATCAGATACATGATTTGCAAATATTTTCTCCACTTCTGTGGATTGTCTTTTCACTTTCTTGATAGTGTCCTTTGATGCACAAATGTCTGTAATTTTTATAAAGTCCAATTACTCTACTTTTCCTTTTGTTGCTTTTTGGTGTCATATCTAAGAAGTCATTGCCTAATCCAAGGTCAGAAAGACTTATCTCTTTGCTTTCTTCTAAGAATTTTGTAGTTTTAGCTCTTGCAGTTAGGCCTTTGATCCATTTTGAGTTAATTTTTATATATGGTATGAGGTAAATTCCCAACTTCATTCTTTCATGTGGAAATCCAGTTGTCCAAGCACAATGTGTTGAGGAGACTATTCTTTCCCCCGTTAAATGGTCTTGGCACCTTGTTGAAATCTGATCAACTATAGTATATGGGTCTTGTCTGGACTCTGAATTCTCTTCCATATTCCATGTCTATTATTATTATGCCAGTACCACACTGTTTTGATTACTGTAGTTTTGTAATGAGTTTTGAAATTGCTACCTACTACTTTTTACATTCCCAAAAGCTTAATGGAAGTTTTCAAAAAAACTACCTCTTTTTTAGAAAACTATGTAGAATAGTACAGTTACACAATTCCTTTGGAATTCCTAATTTAGAAATCTCTGAAGATGGAAAGTTCTACATTATTAATCTGGCCAAAACCTGGCCTGATCAGAACTCATTTGGCAGCAAACTCAATCTGAACTCACATGAATCTATAGATTCTATGAGATCTGTGAGAATATAGATTTCAGAATATAAAGAATATAGACTGTAAAATCTATATTCTCACACATTGAGTTGCAAAACGATTTGTGTGTTTGATTGTGGGGTGCTGCCCCACACCCTACTGGTGGTGTTATACAGTGTACAGTACATGACCTGTATTATCTTTAGAAAATCTGAAAAATCCTGAATTATAAAACACACCTAGCTCCAAAGGTTTTGGAAAAGGAATGGTGGACTTGTATTATTCTATGAGGGCAACACTGGTTATCTCATAATGCTCAAAACTCTGCTGATTTTCTATCTTTGATTAGAAAAACACGAGGAAAAACAAATGATCACAATGTGTTTTATGAACTAGCATTTGTGATACAACTGATCTGTGTCAGTCAATGTGTTAGGCACTTCACCTACTCTAGCCCGTTTCAAATCTTTCAAAACACAGGTTCCGTGGGGAAAAATACTTAAGTGATCTCTGGCAGTGGAAGTTGGGAGTGGTTTTTCTGAGCCTCTTTTTATAAATCGGGAGAAACTGAAAAGGAAAACGCTGCCATGAATTCAAGGTCCTACTTAGCTCCTCTGGGTGGGAAACCAAAGAAAATCTTCCTCCTGCTGTTGGGTGGCTGGTATCTGGTCTGGCCTCAGTGTGAGGACTACCCCGTCCCTTTTACAGGTCTGTTCTGCCTCATCACTCCGAGAGGAAGTGGACCTGCCCAGTTTCCCTCTCACCTCTGTGTGGCCCTCTCCAGCCATCATGGGCTGTTTGTGATTTCCAGATGATTCTCCTCCTTCAGATTAGTTTACACAGTTTGGAATTTTGCTCTTTCATGAGTTATTTTGGTAAAACATGCCCTTTGGCTCATTCTTTAAAATGAAAGTGCCCAGGCCGTCCATGAGGTGCATGCATTCTGTCTCTGGTACATCCAATCCTATATCTTTAGCCAGTTATCAAGTGTTATTTTATTTAACTCTGTAATTCCCCTATAAAGTTATGAGGAGGTATTTTTATCCTTGTTTTACCTGTCCCAAGAAATGAGGCTCATAGAGGTTGAATAGTTTACCTAATGCCATCAAGCTGGTAGCAGAAAGTCTATCATGATGTTTCCTCTATAGTATGTTAACTTCCTCAGTAGAACCATATGGTTCATATGGCAAACAAAGCATTAGCTGTAGTCACCAGAAGAAAGAGAAAATCCTGCACTTTCTACCCTGACCCTGTCATGATTAGCTTGAATAGTGTCCTGGATGAAGGGAACAATTAGACAAATGAGAGGAACTGAAGCTGGAAAAAGCCAGGACAAATAGAGGGACGAGCAGAAAGTGAGGGGGAGCAAGGAGTAAATTATTAACAATGTGAGTCTAATGTCCACTGAGTCCTCAGTCCTGTTCTTATCCTGAACTTGCTGATTAGTTGAGAAGTGTTTATGAAGCACTCAGCATCTACTGTGTGCTCGGTTCTGAGCTAAGTCTTATGAAGGATACTGAAGATGACCCACTGCCTTGAAGTCTAATTGGGGAGAAAAGGCTAACACCCAGGAAACAATAGTTACCAGGACAAGATAGCATCCCTTATAAATGCTCTAGGAATTCAGAGGCGAGATATGTCAGGCAGGGCTTGGATAGACATGGAAATCTCCATGGAGGGAGGGAGTCTTCAATTGGGTCTTGAAAGGTGGGATTTGCAAAGCCAAGCTCCAGGGCAAGAGTGAGTATGGCATGTTCATGGACTAGTTAGATAATCCCCCTGGGGAGGTGTTTGATTGTGTGTGTGTGTGTACATGTGTGTACATGTGAGTGCATATGGGGAGAGCCATGGAAGACAACATTGACCACGCTTGGTGGAACAACATTCTCCAGGATGTCTTTTTGAAAACTGGACAAGGATTTTGTCCTTCAAGTAAGTGAATGTAGGGAGCCACTGTGGGTTTGGGCAGGTAAATGACATGATGGAGCAGTGTTAGGATAAGATTAGACCAGCCGTGATGGCAAGATATATTGAAGAGAGAGATTCAGGCTGATTGTTTAGGTTTGAATGAGGACCTGAACAAAGATGTGGCCATGAGACACAGAGGGTGGTGCAGAGAGTGGGGACATTTCAAGGCAGAGTCAATGAAAATCAGAGCCTGTTTATGAGGAGGCAGAGTGGGATAAACAAAAGGTAGCATTCGAGCTTTAAGTATGGAGTGGGGTTGTGGTGCCATGGACAGAGATGCTAGGAGGAGGAATACGTTCTGGAAGTCCTTTAGTTTTGACCATAGTCAGCCTGAAATCATGGTGTTTAAGTGAAACTATCTAGAACTGTGCTGTTCAATACGTAGCCTCTAGCCCACATGTGGTGAATTAAATTGAAATTAAAATTTATTGAAATTAGATAAAATTAAAAATTCAGTTCCTCAAGAGGCTAACCACATTGCAAGTGCTCAATAGCTACATATGGCTACTGGCTACCATACTGGACAGTGCAGATGTAAGGCAATTTCCATCATCTCAGAATGTTCTATTGGACAGGACTGATCTAGAGTGCAGTAGCAAATGTCAGCATTATGATGAAGAGAGAGCTCTTGAGATGAGAATGGGAAAATGGTGATGCTAAGTCAATGGGTCATCTCTCAAGGAGGAGGGCCAAGGGCTGAATTTAGGACATGTATGAAATTGGGAGAAATGGGCAGGAGAAGAACCAACAGAAATTTCCCGAGATTTTGGAAAAGTGGAAGACTCAGCATAGCATAAAATCCTGGCAACAAAAAGAGGAGAAAATGTCAGTGAGGAGGGAGTGGTGCCAATGTCAAATGCTGTGGAGAAGTCAAGGAGAAAGAGAACCAGAAAAAAAATTGTGTTTAGTAATCTGAGGTCGTTTGTGACCTACAAAACTCGATGGAGGAGTGAGCGAGAGATGCAGTTAAATAGGAATGTCACCAGCTTTCTCTGAGACTGAGGCAGGAGTTCAGGACCTAGGAACAGTTTCAGTAGAGTGGTGGGGATGGAGGGCTTGTTAAGGAGGATGTGGGGGGAAGAAAATGGAGATGAGGAGCAGAGCCAGCTGCCGGGAGAAGAACGGAGAGGAATGAAGGAGACTGAACTGTCACCACCAAGGGCTTCGTGGTCAACTACTGTTTTTTTCCCCAAGAAAAGGAAGACAAGTACAGAAGAAGAGGGAATCTTCAGTGGTTGGTTGAGAGGATTAGAAGAAGAGAGTACCTGTGAAAACCAAATGCCTTAATGGTTGGAATGGGATGTCACGAGGAGAGGGGTTAGACTTTGTGGGGCTCAGGGCACTGGGGAGAAGGGGAACTGTGGGTGGGCTTGTGGCCATTGTCCTCGGCGCTTGGAACAGTTGCTTGAAGCCAGAGAATGTGTCAGCTTGGTCTGCGTGCTTTTGTTCTCCTGTCTTCCCCACTTCTCTTCCACTGGATTCTTCCTGTTGATTGACTTAATTCTGATTTTTTTTCTAATGCGTTACACCTTAACATTTATGCATGATGTTACTGCTGAGCTGTGGAGATTTCTCTAAATCTGTTGTCCCTATACGTGTGCACTTAGTATTTGTCCACGTCAGTGTCATCTGTTTTACACTGTAAGGACAAGGACAGGGTCTGTTTAATGTTTGCCGCACAGGGCTCATCATACTACGTTCAACATGTGGGCAACTGATTCAATGTTATTTAATTACAAAGATCAATAATTACACTTTTATTTGAAGAGCTCCTTTAAAAAACAGATGTATACGGTTGAATATGTGTGCGTGTGTGCATGCGTGCGTGCATGTGTGTACTGCCAACTCCACTGACCAAAGATAATTCGCCCTCTTTGCCATTAAAGAGTTGTTAGAGATTGATTTAATTTTTGATTTTAGTTTATTATGGGCTGATACTAAATGCTTTGTGTGCATTATTTCATGAAGTCCTTGCAAACATTTGGAGCGATTGGTACTCTGAGTCTCATTTCAGAGATGAGGAAATTGTGGCAGAGGTGGTTAAGAAACTCGCGCAGGGACATGTAGCAAGTACAAGTGGCAGAGCAGGAGTTGGAACCTGGTTCTCTCTGGCGCCCAATCTCGCCTGCCCTTAATGTCCTCTGTGTTCTCAGGCCAGTGTGCTAAAGCGACTGGTCTATTCCTGCTATCATGGTTGGGTTGGCCACAACTGTGATCATGCCCACATAAGGCTGTGTTTGCTCTCTCTAGCCATAATTCTCCTCTCGTTATGGAGAGGTGGAAAAATGGTTATGGGGAAATAAGACAAATAACGCCTCCTGGTGTCAACCCAGCCTCTATGGGGGACAAAATGCTTAGCAACTCTTTCCAAGTATCCAAGACAAAACTTGACCTTTAAGCAGTTTCTTCGTTTAGAGTTAAATTTGTCTTCAACAAGTATGGTTTGAATAAATCAAGACCTCCTGTTTTAGCTATTTAACTGGGAAGGTAATATTTCCAACCTGATTTTAAATTTCTCTTTTGCCAAATTCCACATGGCAAGGAAAAAAAAGAAAAAAAGGAAAACCTGACGTTCAGGATAAAAAGAAACTTCCCAGGAAGTACGTTCCCAGGGTGCAAACCATAGCTGTGGTCATCATAAATATCACTTTTACTTTCCAACCCAAAGCCTGGGGTTTCCATGGTAACTGCTTTTACCCCAGCTGGTTTGCATCATGTTTTTTGCATGGAAGCCAGTGGAGCAGGATCCAGCTATGTCACAAAGTTCAGGTGTCAATATCAAATGGATCTCCTGGGACAAATACCAGAAAAAAAATATTGCATGCAACAGCCTCTCCCACCCAACCACTACCTTCCCAAACACTTGCACTTTGCTACTGTGCTGACCACGTGCCCAGAGCTTCCCAGAGTAGGCTGTCCTCTCAAAGTCAAACCGTTGGCTGCATCCAACTGTGACTTCTCTCTATGTATAACTGTGTGCAGTTCCATATAATTGGAAGGGAATTCGAGCCACAGGCTTTTGATGTACTAATGTTGCAACCATTGGAGTGTTCTTGGGTAATAGTGTTTCATAAGGGTCAGAGTGTAGATTTGACAGTCCAGGCCAAATGCAAACTGGAGAAATTGCATATTGCCTTCCTGTGACTCACCCAGGCTTCCAGATGGAAGTGATTTCTCAAGGTCACTGCAAAGCTCGGCACAAAGGTGTCTCACATGGAGAACATATGGCCTGACAGTACAAGCGAATTTGTGCTGAGGGTCAGGACTTCCTCTCCTGTTCTCACCTTTGACCTCGGAAGAGTGAGCCTGCCCCTGAGAACTTTTCTCCAATCATGGGAGAATCATAGGAACAGTGTGTGCCTTTCTTTCCCCCTACCCTTCTCACCACCCCTACCCCAAGCACTGCTCCTATTTTCTAGGCATAGTGAAGGAACTGAGGAAGAAATGTGCCTCCTTCCACCAAATCATTTCCATTTCTTAAAATAAATCTCAGCTTTCCTCTTCTGGGAAGCCACCCTGGAGTGGAATAGGATCTCAAAATATCTTTTGTTTACTTTATGCAAGAAACATATTGAGAGCCTACTGGGTGGCAAACATAAGCAGATCCTAGCTTCAAGGTGGAGACCGACATGTAATCAAGGCCGATAAAGGGCTGTGATAATTACACAGGCACAGCTGGAAGAGGTTGCTTTTCCAGTTTGGGGGGTAGGATGTCAAAAAAGACTTCATAAAAGCAGTGACTTCACTAGCATGATCCATAGCGTTCTAATATAAATATCATGCACATTTCATAATTATAACATTGGTTCTAAATTCATACATCTTCATGCAAGTCTGTCTTGATATCTCCTTAGATTACAGAAATCGTGAATGTGAAAACCTGGTCTTTATTATACTGGGTTAAATCTCACTTACCTAAATAGAGCTGCGAACATAGTGAGGATCATCGTAGCCTTGACGCTGCCTTCAGAACCGAAGGGGCAGATTGGAGGACCACAGGCAGTTTCTGTGGGGGGCTGGCCCTGTGCAGACAGTGTGCAGACAGCTGAGTGTGCAGTGTCCAGGTTGGGAAATGGATTGACAACTAAGTCCAAAAGCTAAAGAATGGGAGACTTGCATACGGTACTTTTATTTTCTACCATTTCTTTGATAATAATGGCACCTACATTTTAACTATACCTTCAAACTTTTGAATTACCCTGGTTCAGAAGTATGACTTTTGAAGATTTGCACTTGCTCTCTGTGTGACTTTGGGAAGGTTCCTTCTCTCCAGGCCTCATCAGTAGAATGATGAGGTTGGCTGAGGTGATCATTTCTTAAGCTATAAATTGTATTCTACGGGCCTAACCTGAATCAGTCTTAAACAGCTTTGAATCCTCAGGGCTGAAGCACAGTAGTAAGTACTGAATAAATATTTGTTGAATCAAATTAAAGAAACTCAAAGTGCAGTCCTACATGTGAGGTGATAGCACTGGTCCTAATGAAGAGCACGGAGATCCTGATTGGCTGGGCCATATTTTGTCTGAGTGACAGAACCAAGGGTTTGGGTTTTCTACTGTCACAGAGACTGGGAAGGCAGCTCCTTGGCCACTTGGATCTTTAAACTGGTTCTTCAGATGTAGATTCAGGCAAAGGCTGGCCTAGACCTTGTGTTGTTAAATATTTAAATATAAAAGGAAAAAAATTCAATTATCCAAAGTAGTTAAATGTAGTCTTATAAACTAAAGAAGATCTCTGAGTTTCTTTTGCTGCCAGAAAAGAAAACATGGTGTGAAACATCTGTATGATTGAATGCCTGTCCTGGTTTGTACTCGGTTACTTGGCTTAACTTTATACAGCCTGAGAAACAGGAGTCTTGTGATCAGTATAGACGGCCAACTGGAACAACTCAAGCCAAAAAAAAATCTGAATTGTCCTGATTGTATGTTGTAGTGCGTCCAGTAACTTAAAGACGATTCTATTTCCCTGTCCTCTGAGTTGCCTTGATAGAGACTAAAGTCGTGTGTTAGGATAGGAATCAAAGCCAGCAAGGGCGGGCACACGCTGCGCCATAGATACATCTTCTCCATACATGTTAACTTTGGGGTGGGCATTGAAATATTCTTTGCAAAGTTGTTTCATAAAGCAAACCTTTTCTTCCGGTGCTATAACACATCCCCACTGTGGACGCCAGTCAGCTCTCAGACTATAAACCGAGTAGCCAATGGCTATTGTAGACTCTTCTTCTGCTTTGAACTGTGTTTTTTCATGTAGATTCCACACCCCGCCTGAGGCTATTTTAATTCTATTTAATCAGTTTGAGGCAAAAACGAATCAAAAATCTTTTTAGAAGGGGCTGAAAAGATGCAGGCAGGTGCCTGGTAGAGGAAGGTGAACTCGTATGCTCTTTCTGTATTCACAAGCATAAACATTTTCCAGCACTTATGTGCTAAGCCATTTTACTTATATCTTTGTTTAATAATCACAGTTCTATTAGGTCAAGGCCCTTTGCAGGAGTGGCAGGGCTGGGATTCATACCAGGACCCTGTGACTCTGGAACCAAGGCCCTTCCACTGCACTACGCTGCCTTCCTGGGCTGGTCACTCGCTTCCCTGCAGCTCTTGGGAACCGTGTTTAACTGCATGAGCCCTGAGGTGACCTGCACACTTACCTTTGGTGTCACCCATCACAAACACCACTGCTGGCCCCTCCTGCAGAAGACGGGGAAAAGCGTCCCCTTCTGAATAAAGAGCAGGGATTTTGTTAGAACTTTCTGAGATCTCTCTGGAGTTTAATTTGCAATCTTGGCATCCGAGAGAGGCTACTCATTTGCTCTTACATAATGTACTTGTCGTTTGGGAAAACAGCTAGGAGGGCAGTGGTGCTGCCTTGGTTATGTCCGTGTAGCCTAAACAATTTGCTGCCGTTCTCTTAAAGAGTTTCAGGAGAGTTTTTAGTGACATGGCTGCAGTTTGATATTTGCTATTGTTTTTAAGAATCATGGATCACTTGAAATTTTTCTCCTAACGCAATGACACAGTGTAAGAACAGCATCATTAGTCCAAGAGCTCTGGGCAATCTGGTGGGCTTTCTCTTCAAGGATATGGGGCAAAGAAAGGTAGAAAGGGACTTCTGCAGTATTAGTGTTTAAAATGCTTTGTTGGTCAGAGCCTTGAGGTTAGACTCATTGAGTAGATCAATATCGAGTTCATCGCCACATCTGTGGTTCAGTTAAGGAGGGGGAAGAACCCGGATCGTGAGTCAAAACACTTCAGGGGAGTTCCAGCGTTGTTACTAACCACTTTGAGCACATCACGGAATGTCTCTGTGGGGATCTGCATTTCTTGCCTGACAAATGGGGTTGGTTTAAAAGCTGCCCAATTACCTCAGAATAGAATTATTGGAGAGTCACATGAGGGAAGAGATTTGAGTGCTATAAAAAGCTAAGCGCTATAAAAATATAAGGTTGTCTTGTTACATCGACCACAGGGAGTGAAGAGTCCTCAGCTCAAGTGTACCTAGTCTGTGGGTGATGAGGTGAGAGCTGTGCAGCCGGTGAACAGGCGCCCTGCTGCTGACGGTTTGTCACTGGTCTGTGAAAAGAGTAAGTGTTTAGAGACGTTTATAGCAATATGACAGAGTGATTTTATCTCTCTTGAATATAATAATAAAAATTGGGGCTTGTATTTGCTTGGTATTTTTTTTTTTGTTTCACTTTTAGTCATTTTCTTTTTTTACATTTAAAAAAAGTACTGGTGCATGATGGGTTGGGAAAAAACTGGCCCTTCACACAGATGATGTGAGAAGCTATGGTATGTGAGATAGCAAAAGTCCAGGAGACAATTGAAAAATTAAAATAAGAGTCTGCATGTTTTACTCTTCCAGAAAAAGGCTGACAGGAAGTGGAAAATGTAAGAGTTCGTTCCAAATGGATAGGTCACTTTTTTCCCAAATGTTTGGTGTCCTGTAGACACAGAGGACGTGCTCTGATGTCTGACCTTGGAGACTCACTCGGTATCATTAACAAGAATACAGGTTGGAAGGTTAGGGCTACAACTGCTTTTCCTAAGATGGGGCTGAGAACCATGGGGGCTCATGGCTCTTTTCCTGGGCTGACAGGATTTGGATGGAGAAGCCATGAGGTGGAATAACATTCACAAGAGTCCATGGTCGACTGAGGAAAGAGAGAATGCTAATTTTCCTGTGCAGACATGTCAGAAGTGGGTGAATGATCAGCAGACAGCCTAATTTCTATTTTGGTATTGATATTTATACCTTAATATAATTTTAAAATGTATTTTAATATCAAATAGAGCAACCCCCATCTCATTTTGGCTTTTCATCCATATTTATTCCTCCAGATGAAATTTAGAATTGTCTAGTTCTAAATAAATTTTGTTGGAATTCTGTTAACTTATCTATAAAAATGAATGAAATTGATATCATCACAATATAATGACTTCCCGTCCAAGAATGTTATCACTTCATTCAAGTTAGCTAATTTTTGTAGCTTTCTCTTTGTTTATTCTATACATTTCTTGTTAAATGTATCCCTATTTTATATTTTTATTGTCACTGTGAATGGAATCTTGTCGCCCACTACATTCTAATTCTAATTATTACTGGTATATAAGAAAGCTATAGATTTTAACATATTTAATGTTTAACCAACCACCTTCCTGCTCTCTTATTACAGTTCTAATTCTTTTGGAGTATCCAGATATAAAAAAATCATCTACATTTACTAAGTCTAGCCCTCCTTTCCAATACATATAACTCACCTTTTTCTTGGCTAATTGCCTTAGCTATTATTTCCAGAACAACGTAAATAAATGAAGATATCCTGTCAGAACATGATAGGCTGCTGGATCTTTCTTTCCATATCAACAGAAACACGGAACTTGGAAGCTGTGTGCCAGCCTCCCCTCCCTCTCCGTTGCTCCTCAAACACTTGCTGATGGAAGTCAAATCTCCGTTCAGATGACTGTGAAAGACAACCTTGGGAGAATATGCAAGTTGAATGCATTGTCTCCACTTTGCCTTAGAAATAGGGTGTAAGAAGAAGGTAGGATTGAGGCACTGATTATATGTCTAATTATGAGGTTCCTACATTTTTTATAGAATCTTAATTGTCTCAGGAGGGGGCCTGAGTCACCACTGGGCTTCCTAGTTAGGGCTGGGTCAGAGCAATCGCCTCAATTTTACAGCATTGTAGCTCTGCCTCCACGGGAGACAGCAGGTGTCCTTCTGAGATCTTTACTTTATATTTTATGCTTGATTTCAATTCGAACCCATGTTGAAGGTACCCACTCCTGACAAGCAACAGGGAGACGAAATTTATCCCTTGGTTCTATTTCCAACCCATTCGAAAATAGAAAGCAGTCAGAGTTCTCAGGAGCAGACATTAATTCAGCCGGGAGGCTGGGCGCCTGGTTTCCATTGTGACAAGGTCAGGGGAAATCGTCGGGCCAGCATTACCACCAGAATTGCCCAGGCTGGGAGTCTCGTCTGTTTCCTTTGGTACAGAGTCTGGTTAGGCTTCAGAATTGTCCGTGTTAGAAAGAAATTTAAAATCTGAGACTCAAAGAGGCTACTCTCTTCTTCTGCTTACTCTTTTTCTTTATATGTCTGCACATACATTCTATCTCTAATTTCACAAATATACGTAAATGAGATCGTGGCCCCGTGCTGCGGATGCTCCACTGTGCCGTTGGGTCCCTTCCCTCCAGGGCTGAAGTGCTCATCGCCCCAGTGCTGGCCGTGCTGACAGCTCACAGCTCACAGCTCAGTCTCACCTCCTGGTGATCGCCCTCTGCTGATGGGAGCCGTCTCCCTTCTGGTAGCAGCTCGCATCCAATGACTGGTCTTCGTCCTAATTCGGGACAACTGTCCAGAGCACTCCCAGCTCCACTGGGATAGGCTGAGGCCCAGCTTGCTTCACTCCCCCACAGGTGTGATCCTGAGGGCAGTCCCCTAAATCTCCTGCAGGCAAATCTCCATCTGAGTCTACTTCCCAGGGAGTAGAGTCTATATCTCAATCTACTTCCCTGACCTATACAATCTGCCTGAATTTTTAAAGTGTCATCCTTTTGCTTTTTTTTTTTCCCCAACTCCTCCCATCTCTTGTCCTGTATACCAACATCAGCCCCACTGACCTCTCCCAAGAAAACATATGTTCACAACCTATTTTGTATCTGCCTGCGTTTCTCCTCTGTTCATTTAGTTCCCTATAAAAGCATCTGTAGTCTATTGCGTTCCTCTGTCAATGGCGCTCACCTGGTTCCCGAGCTTTTGCCTTCACATGGCGCACATCATTTTATAAAGGTGCTTATGTACGTAGGTGCTTTTGCTTCTGTAGGATAGACTCCTAAGAGGATGATTGCCGGTTTAAAGGGTATGCATACTTTCAATTTTAAAAGATGTTTCCAGATAACCTTCTTAAGAGCCTGTTACACTATTTCCCCAGCAATGTTGAAGAGTTCCCTGCTGCTTATGTTCCCACAGAAGATTAAAGAGCTAGTCTTTGATCAGGCCTTTGTTCGGGCCTTCATCATGTCTCACGGCAGACCCAACCTTGTCCCCTCCCTGCTGAAAGGAAGGAGAGTTTGGTGAGGGGAAGACAAGTCCGATGGGCTTAGAAAGTCCTTAGGCCTCCAGGTGGCTCCTTCCTCTAAATGGATGAGAAATATGGAGTGGAAACCAGCAGGACCTCTTCTGCTTCAGCCTACTGGCCTGGAGCGCATGGCTGCACAGGGTGGGGCAGCCCATAGGGCAGGGGCTGCTGCTGTGGCCAGCCCCAGAAGTGTGAACGGAGCACTGGAGGGCAAGGTTGGGGCAAGGATGGGCCTGGGGAGGAGATGCACACGGTGTGCTCCCCCTGGCACAGAAGTGTCCTTAGCTAGTTCCCTGTAAGAGGAATTATGCTCTTCTTGTCCCTGAAAACTAATAAGAAGAGAACTGGCAAGTCACTGATGTGCCCAGGCTGGAAAGGGGGAAGATTGAGGTGACTATTTTTAAATTGAGGAAAACCTATTTAGGATTTTTGGCCACAGATGCACCTCCTCCAATGTCCAACATGTCGGATGTGACCCAGCAACTCCATGGCCTATACACCCTTCTAAACCGACCATGATCAGTGTTGGGGTGTGGTGGGGGCTTGTTGCCAGGCAAGTGTGTCTCTGCCTGCCTGGTTGGGCACTGGGCATGAAGCGTTGCCGATTCTGTCTCTCCCTGCCTTGCCATCGGCATCTCCTCTCCTCCTTTTGGTGTTGAAATGAGGCTGACCCTACATGCTGTTATTGTAACACAGAATTGTTATCCCTAATAAGCATTTCATAACTCAATCTATTTTTGCCAATTGTTTTAAGTCTTTCTCATTAGCTATGTTAGGCATGCTATTATCTTAATCTTCTTAACGTCCCTGTGAGAGTTTGACAAGTCAGCAGGGGATCCTGCCTTAGCTGCCAGGGATGTGTGATTAGGTTACAGTTCCAGACACCCGCCCCCCAACCCCTGCCCAGACTCATCTCCTGAGCATATTTCTTTATAAAAGACCTCAGTCTCCTGAAGTCTGGTAAGTCACAGTGCATCAGTGAGAACAAAGACATTTATGAAGACAAATATCTTCTTTCATCAAATCATTTAATCTTGTGAAAATAAGTAAATAAAGAGGAAAAAGGTGTCTCTGTGTGTGTGTGTGTGTGTGTGTGTGAGAGAGAGAGAGAGAGAGAGACACCCCAACCAGCCCCATCTTGGAGGCTACTGCAACAATCCAGGTCAGTTCTGAGAGCCTGCAGAATCACATTTTAACATTCTAAAGGAGTTAACACAAAGTCCAGAGGGAGTAGTTGACACTGTGGTAGAACTTGGACCATTCTTTTCCTGGGATCATCCCAGGGTAGGAAAATAACTGGATTTTGGCAGCTGAGATGACTGTGGGCAGAACAGCTTATTTCTCAGTTAATTCCTTAAGTAAACCGTCATTTCTGCAAACTCTTGCCATAGCCACACTGATAAAGCTTTGTGCTGTCCCACTGGCCAAACCATCTTTGGTTTTGCCTTCTGATGACTCTTCCCCTTCTTGTATTAAAAGTATACTCTCTGGCTTCGGAGTTTCGTCCTTTCATGGCCGTTTCCCTATGGTCCAGACATGTGTCGTCCTCACACTCGGGACAAAGGAGCCCTCATGGCTAAGTTTGGGGCTTTGGAGATAGCAGAAGAAAACAAGGCTCGGAACCAGGTTGACAAGAGTGAGATCACAGGGATTTCACAGCCAAGTTCCTCCAAGTCCTCCCCTTTCCTTGAAAGAAGGGTATCCCTGGCTGCCCCCGAGGTTCGAGGGCAGGTACGGAATAAGCCATGAAGCATCTTTTGTCTGGCAGGGGGAGGGACAGCTCTGGGTAGGAGGGACTATAGTAGTGGTTCTCAAACTTTGGTGAGCAAAGAATGACCTAGAAAGCTTATAAAAAGTACAGATTCCCAGCCCCACCCCCAGAAATTCTGCCTCATGCGGCTGGGGTGGGTCCTGTGGTTCTGACACAGATAGTTAATTGAACTGAGTCTAGTAGAGGCTCACTCTCACACATCTGATGTTTTCTTCAAGCATTTGGCATTTCTTCTCCCTGCAATACCCCAGTCCACCCCTCCCTCCACACCCTTGGCATTTAGGAATGTGGAGCCACTATTTCCCTAATGAATCAGCCTCTGCTCAGCTTGCCTGAGCCTTAGATCAGGATTTTCAGTATTTCCCCTGTAGACACTTACCAGGAACCTGTAGGGTTGTTTGTAAGGGGAGTGATGGGTTATGGAATTACTGATCTTTTTCTAGGTTTTAATTTTCTGTTAGGCTATTCTTCTGAATCTTGTTGCTGCCTCTTTGCCCATGTTTATAATAAACTCCAAATGCGGGTTCCATGTGTTCAGAAGTGAAATCAGGGATTATGTGACTTTTAGCTGCGTTTCTTTGATATATGAGTAAGCAATTTATCATATTGCCTATTTTTCATTGGTTGTTGTTTTCTTTCTCCATTTATTGAATTATCCATCTTTTCCTTGCCATTTTTTCTTGTGGATGTTATTTATAACATAATTTTAAGTGCCAAGGAAAATTCCGTTAGAGTAATATTGTATTTATTTAACATATGGGATGAATTGAAATCTTTGCAATATTGTTCTTTGCTTTAAGGAAACTGCATATCTCTTCATTATCTCATTTTTTAGAATGCTCTTCAGGACTGTCTTGTCTTCCTGTTAATTCTTTCTCAGGAAACTCTGTTTTATGGATACTATAAGTAGCCTTTAGAATTTGCCTTGTTTTGTGGTCATTTTTTGTCGGCCCTATATTTTGCCCTCTCATCATTCAGTCTTGAATCCAGCAGGGTTTATCTAGACTCTGTCTTCGCCAGCAGGTAAGGCAGGCAGGCTGCCTGTGGCTCTATGGGTCAGTGTGGGTGATGGTTCAATCCTTAGCTCAGGTGACAGCTGGAAGGCACCACTGTTCCTGGTGTATTTCCCAGCTTCCAACAATCGTTTATGTAGTATGGCTCTGCTGTACTGAGATGTGATGCTTTTGCAAAATTTTTATGTGCCAGACACCATAAACTTGACATGCACTACCTCATGCATACAGCCTCATAAGGTAGGTACTGTTATTATTCAAATTTAAAGGAAGAAACAGAAATGGAGGAATCCCAAGTTTAAGTGATGTGGCTCATAGAGCTGGTATGTGTCAAAGGCAAGACTAGGATCAGGTCCTGGGCTCTAACCCAATGTCCTGCACATGGTTATGACATGTCCCTAGCAAATGGTACGCGCTCAATAGGCGATGGGCACGATTTCTGTTTTCAGTGTTTAGGTCAATGGAATATTAGGCCACTGACCACAAAGACTTGAAAGAACTGAAATTCACACACTACAGCTTCATTTAGCAGAGAAGAATTCTACAAGAATGTTGTCACTCTAAAACCAGGAGGACTTCATCATATTGTGGCAATGCCAATATCACAGAAAAAAAATATGTATAAAGAAGGAAACAAAGTCAGTCCTCAGCATCCCAGGCTTTCGCCCCCAGCCTTGTGTTCTTATATCCTTCCTTTCACCAGCTGATGGAGCTGCTCTCTGGAGACAAGAAGCACATGTATGTTAAAGTGTTAACCACTGATGAAGGATTTATGCATTACCCCTGCTAGGCATACGGTATTTTTATTTTCATCGGGATAGGGACGAGGAAGGGCGCTAGCACTCTTGAGCTTAGCAACAAATCTCCTGGTCTCCCATGAGGACTTTGAGGCTTCCATAACCACAGGCAAGCAGGAGGTATTTGGTTAGACACTAAACTTCGTTCTCAACAAAAAAGGGAGACAGCCGGGTGACAGGGAGACCCGGGACAGTTTTAATACTTGTGGAGGAAGTATTATTATGATTTGATTTTACAGATGAGAAAACAAAGTCTCAGAGAGATTAAATCTGTGCCACACATCACCCAGCTGGTAAGTGGCAGAGTGGGATTTAAGTCCACATCTGTCTTATTCCAAAACCTTTCCGTTAAACCTCAACATTTTCCATAAACAAGCTTTGGCTGCAATGAGACATGAAAACTGGAGCCATGGTTTCATCCTGTGGCAGTTCTGTGAGAACCCAAGTATTCTATAAATATAAGTTATTGTCATATTAAATCATAATGATAAAAATGTTAACATTTATTTAGTGCTTACCATGTGGTAGATGCTGGGTTAAGCATGAATCCTCTCATTTCATCCTGACAGGAATACCATGAGAGGGATTCGAATCTTGCTTTCCATTTTACAGATGAGGAAACTGAGGTTTAGTGAGTTAAGGAAGTTGCCCAATCATGCACAGCTGCGTCATTGATACATATAGAGCCCTAAATCCAGGCAAATCACTGCACAGTGTGCTAGAGAGCTAGCAAAAGGCCCAAGACCCTGCTGTCTGTCTGGCAAGGCCAGTGTGTACCTATCAGGTGGGCAGAGCCAGGCAGCATGAGCTGGGTGCCAAGGGCATGGGGCTTACCAGCGCTACAGAAGTTCAGATGAGGAAGAGATGAGTGCAGACTACATGAGCTCAGTACCTAGGAACCATGATACTTTTAAGTACTCATGGAAATGTTTTAATTTCCTTAAAATCATAATTAAAAAATAAACTTTTAAGGTCAAAGAAAGTCTACTAATACACAATATATTCATCTTTATACCAACAGAGTCATAAAACATAATTTTTAATATTTTATATGGAAGAAGGGGCCCATGAAAGTAAAAGTAACTAGAGCCATGAAAGTTATAATGTGGCTCTGCTGCTGCCTCCTGGACCTGCAGGTCACCCCAAGGCCTTACAGAGTGGCAGAGCCACAGGTGGAAGGAGCCTGTGGGAGGGCTGCCTGCCAATCAGAATCACCCAACTACAAGTGGAAATCAATTCAAAAGATCATCCCATGAGACAATCATCTTAGTCAATTACTCTAGCATTCCTTATTTCATTTTCTTAGAAAAAATGATGAAACGTGTAGTTACACAGTCTGAGGAAGTTCACAGAAGGACATTCAACTTGAGCTGAGCCTTGACAGGCATGAAGTGCTGGCTCAGCTGTAAGCACCCTGTTTTCGTTATCTCCATGATGAGAATAAGGCCACCTTGTAGGTGGGTTGGCCATCTCCTTGGGAAGAAGTGGAGACTGCTCTGGACAGAATGTGTTTCTGATGTGGCCAGTGGCCAGCCCAGTACCGAACACTGGAGAAATTCAAGAAATGTGTTCTGTGTTGAACTGAACCACTGCACCATGGAAAGCTGTTTCTGCGGCTTACCAAGCTCATGTCCTCATGCAAACACCAGCATGCAGAACTCAGAAGTGGGTTTCTGTTTTAAGCAGGTATCAAATAGGCAACCAGCTCTGCCCAGCATTGAACCAGGACACCTGTGGAAGACACAGGTGGGAGATTTGAACCCCTCCCTTAAGGATCATTAAATCAGGATGGGGAGTCTAAATTACATGACAATACAATTTGTATGTAATTATGAACTAAATTTTGTTTTTTCTAAAGAAGTGACAGGAGTTGTGTGAGGGCTGAAGTACTAAATGAAGACTTTTTGAGGAGGTGACATTGACCTGAGACTTAGGGAATAAGTAGGACTTCAGTAGGAGGGATTAGAAAATTTTGACAAGAATGGCTGATAGCTTGCAGGTGGGGTAAACTCAGCCTTTGGGGGATGAGAGACCCTAGGATGACCAGTGAAAGGTGCTCATGGGCGCATTGTAGGTCAGGAAGTAGGGCGGAATTAGGAAGTGAAGGAAATCTGTCTTCCTCCCTACTTGCCTTCTACCTTTTGTAAAACAACCCAACTCGCTCACTTTGGCGTTGGATGGAAGGAAGTACGGTTAAAGGCAGCAAGGATAAGAGAGAAGGAAGGAAAAAGAGCTACAGTTGGAAAGCGGAAAACAAGTTAGGGGGTGGAGAGTAACAATTCACAGTAGTCCTTGGTGAAGAGATCTCATAAAATCCTCCTAAAGAAGAGGCTCTCCTTGCTCTCCTCAGCACAGAAGTGGGGACCGAGGCTCTGGAAGGTCTCGCAAGCTCAAGGTAAGACCTTGGGCATCCGTAGTTTCTCTGCAGCATGTAGGCATCACTGTTTTATGCAATGCTTGAATTCAGAAAAATCAAATGCTGACCAAATAGAGCTGGCACATTGTTATGCTGGTAATTCAGTTCCACGCTGTGAATCTGCTGGCTAGTTTAAGATCAACTACTGATCAATCAAAATCCAATGTCCAATTGGAAATGGAAGCCACCCTCTCTTTCCGTAGAAGGTCAAGAAGCAAGCCTGCTCATGGATTAGAGAGCCTTGCTGTCTTTTTCCCCATAAATAAAGATGGGCTCATTTAACATGATTTCTACCCGTTCTCCTGCAATTAGTGTTTAAGTGACTGTCACTGGATATTAGTCACTCCGAGGAAATGAAATGATGCTATGGTAATTGGCCATGTGGGTTTCTTTGCTTCCCTGGGGACTTCACTTGGCTCAGAGAGCATTTTTTTACATAGGCCCTGTCTGCACTCTTTATTTAGCTAATTAGAGGGCTTAAGGGAATGAGCTGGCATTGAGATAGGAGGGAGGGAAGACGAGGGGCAGCATATTATAATGGGAAGATCACTTGATTGAAACAGAATATCTGGGTTCTAGTCCAAACTAATAAATTTTCTCTTCTATTATGTTCTTATCTGTCCAAGATAATGTATTACATACATTATCTCCATTAATTCTCACAATAACCCTGTGATGTTGGTATCATGACCCCCTTTAGAGAGATGAGAAAAATAAAGTTCAGAGAGGCTTCCCTGACCAAGGTTTCCCAGTTGAAAAGCAGCAGAGCTGGGATGGGAACTGTAATTGGCCTTAATTCCCAGGCTGTGCTGTCCATTATTAGTGTCTACTTACCAAACAAACCTGTGTTAAGTGGAACAAGCCATTTCGCCTTCCTGTCTTCACTTTCTTTAACTGTTCATGATCCTATGAAGATACTGGCTCTTCTTGAAACTCTAAGTGCCTTTCTTTCTGAACTAATGGAAACTATTAAGCATCCTGCCTGCCTTTCTCTTTTTTTTTTTGCTCCCTATCTCTTTTTTTCTGCTTTTTCCCTCTTTTCTACACATCCAGACAAGGGCTGGTGTTAACAGTTCTCTTTTTTTTTTGCTCCCTATCTCTTTTTTTCTGCTTTTTCCCTCTTTTCTACACATCCAGACAAGGGCTGGTGTTAACAGGTGTGGGGATTGAGAAAGGAGGGGCAGAGGAAGGAGAGAGAAACAGATCTATTCATTAGGCACTGAGTTTTTCGTCCTTGAGCCATACTTTCTTCTAGGTGAGCTCAGAGCAACATGGTATGGGGCAAAGACCTGAGGGCTTGGAGTTTGAAGATTGTGTTTCTAGTTCTGCCACCAACTTACTGTGAGGCTTTGACCAGATGACAGTCTTATTGCACTTCTGGTTCCTCATCTCTACAACTCTAATCATAATATATGTCAGGGAGGGGTTGTTTCCATGAAGCCACAAAAATATACAAATGTCAGGTACAAATAATGGAACTGTGGTCCTGGTGGGCGTCTTGGGCCATCAAGTTCTGACCCTCCATTTTACACAAGATGAAAGGGAGTTCCTGGTGCCACATAGATAGCTGGTGGCACAAATATGTCAAGAACCCCAGCAGCCTGACACCCGTCCTGATGCTCCTGGAGCTAGTCCACTTGTCCTCACTTCCAGGTTGGAAGAAAGGTTCTTTTTTCTTCATGAAATTCACAGCTATCTTGGGGAATAATGAACTATCTGTCAATGAACCTCATCTACTTTCCTTGGATAACTCTTTGAAGGGAATCAGAGATAGGGCTCACCAGGGACCAGTTTTTCATACTGGAGCATATTCCCATTGGTGACCTATCTCCATAATGAGTTCTGTGAGGCAGTGCTCCATAAGGAAGCAGATGGAAATCGCTTGCGCAACCCCCAGCACTGAGCCGCCATGTGGAGTGGAGCTCAGCAGGTGACAGAGTGGACGGCAGATGCTGTACTGTGTGACTGTATGAGTGTGTCACAGAGAGGAGCACACTTTGGAGAAAGGAAAGCCACACATTTTGCTTCCTGTTGCTTCCTCCCCTATTTCATTCATTTCTTGCTGGTATTTATTCTTCAATTCATTTCTATCACAAAAAATGTCTGTTCTCATTTAGAAGGGAAAAAACTGTTTTGACCTGTGCTCAAACTGTACTTGAGTTATTATACTGACAACAAATATCACCTTAAGTTGTATACTACAGTGTCTTCAAGGCATATTTTATTTTCCATATTTTTATTTACTCTGCATTGATCCCATGAGGATTATTGTTATTCTCTTTTATAACAATGTAAGTCTGTGTTGTCTAATATAGTAGCCACTAGCCACATGTGGCTACTTAAATTTAAATGACTTAAAATTGAGTGAATTAAAAGCATCACTTCCTCAATCATAACAGCCATATTTCAAGTTCTCAGTAGCTACATGCTAAGCATTTGTATGTATAATCTCTTTTAGCCCTCAAGAACAATTTATGAGTTAAGTATGGCTTTACAGATGAAGAATTTAAGTCTTGGAGATATTTGGTCACTTGTCAGGAATCGTAGTTGGCAGAACAGTGGTGGATATTGGCTAGTGTGATGCCAAAATCTCCTCTCTAAACCACCGTACTGTACTGTACCCCTGATGGAGAAATAGCAACAAAAAATGCTTACAAAATATGACTAGTGACTTTTACTTCTAAGGAAGATGGAGTGGATGTACTTTTTCCTGTTCTTGCCACTAATTACAACTAAAAATCCTGGACTTTATATATAAAATAAACATAAGAAGATTCTGAAAGCTGGGGAGAAGAAGGCAGACCACCTAAAGACCTTCATACCTGAAGAACAACACAGTGATAAATTTCCTGGGTTTTGGATTTTACCTCATGTATCACAGACTTGGCAAAGTGAATTAAAAAAATATGACCCACTTATATGCTGTCTACAGGAAACTCACTTCAAGTAGAGTGGTATATGAGAGTTGAAAGTAAAACAACAGAAAAAGACAGATCATACAAACATTAATCAAAAGAGAGCAAGAGTGGCTACTCTAATAGCAGATAAATTAGTCTTCAAAGCATGAAAATTAATCTGACAGAAAGGTCAATCCACTAAGAAGATATAGCAGTCCTAAATGTGAATGCACCAAATAACATACCTGCAAAGTGTGTGAAGCAAAAACTGATATAATTGAAAGGAGAAATAGACAAATCCACAGTTATACTTGGAAATTTCAACACCCCTCTCTCAACAATTGATAGAATAACCAGATAGAAAATCAGCAAACACTTAGAACTCAACACACTATCAATTAAGACAGTCTAATTGACATTTATAGACTATGCCACCCAATAATAGCACAATACATATTCTTCAAGCACCCACAGAATATATATCATGATAGACTATATTCTAGACCATAAAACACACACATCAACAAATATAAAATTAAAATCATACATGTATATGTGGTCTCTGACCACAGTGGAATCAAATGAGAAATCAATAACAGAAAGGTCACAGGAAAAACTCCAGACACTTGGAAACTAGACAACACACTTCTAAATAATCCATGTACCAAAGAGGAAGTATCAACAGAAATCAAAAATACATTGAACTGAGTGAAAATGAAAATAAAACATATCAAAATGTGTGGGACACAGCTAATATAGTGCTGAGATGGAAATACTTACATTATAAAAAAGGAAAAGTCTCAAATAAATAATCTAAATTTCTACTTCAAGAAACTAGAAAAAGAGAAGCAAAATAAACCCAAAGCAGGAAGAAGGAAGGAAATAAAAAGATAAGAGCAGAAATCAATGAAATTGAAAACAGAAAAATAATAGAGAAAACCAATGACAAAAAGATCTGGTTCTTTGAAAAGATCAATAATATTGACAAACATCTAGCAATACTGACCAAGAAGAAAAGAGAGAAGATGTAAATTGACAATATCAGGAATGAAGCAGGATATCACTACAGATCCTACGGACATTGAAAGGATGAGGAATACTATGAACATCTCTATACATATCAATTTGACAACTTAGATGAAATGGACTAATTTCATGAAAAGTGCAAACTACCACAAATCACTCAATATAAAATAGATAATTTAAATAGCCCTATAACTATTAAGGAAATTGAATTCATAACATAAAAACTGCCAGAAAAGAATCTCCAGGCCCAGATGGTTTCAGTGAAGAATTTTGTCAAAAGAATTGACACCAATCCTACAAAATCTCTTCTAGAAAATAGAAGATAGAATGTTTCCTAACTCATTTTGGAGCTAGTACCAAAACCAAAGACAGGCAAGAGAGAAAGAGAGAGAGGAGAGAAAGAAAACTCATCTGATATCCTTCATGAATATAATATAAAATGCCTTAACAATATAATAGCAAATAGAATTCAGCAATATATAAAAAGAATTATATATCATTATCAAGTGGGATTTATTCCAAGGATGCAAGGCTAGTTCAATATTTGAAAATCAATCGATGTAGTTAATGTTAACACACTAAAAAAGAAAAATCACATGGTCATATCAATTGATGCAGAAAAAGCATTTGACAAAATCCAACATGCAGTTATGATAAAAACTCTCATAAAACTACTAATAGATGGGGGAACATCCTCAACTTGATACAAATTATCTACAACAAACCTACAGGTAACATTAAACATAATGGTGAAAGAGTACCTGCTTTCCCCCTAAGATCAGGAACAAGGCAAGGCTGTCCACTCTCACAACGTTTATTCAACATATTGCTGGAAGTTTTAGCCCATGCGGTAAGGCAAGAAAATGAAAGAAAAGACACACAGATTAGATAGGAAGAAATAAAACTGGCGTTATTTGTAGATGATATGATATATATTTTGAAAATTTCAAGGAATCTGTTTAAAAAAGAAAACTTCTACAACTAATAAATGAGTTCAGCAAAGTCTCAAAATACAAGATAAACCAAAAAATTGTATATTTATATACTAGTGATGAGCGCATGGACACCAAAATTAAAAATACAATACCATTTATAATTGCTCATAAAATGAAATAGTTAGCTTTAATCTACCAATGTGTATATGGTATTTGTATGCTGACAACTACAAAATGCTGATGAAAGAAATCAAAGATCTAAATAAATGGAGAGACATTTTGTGTCCATGGACTCAACATAGTAAAGACATCAATTCTCCCAAAATTGGTATCCAGGTTTAACACAATCACTGTCAAAATTCTAGCAAGACTTTTTTGTAGTTATACACAACACAAGACTCTTCTAAAATTTGTGTGGAAGAGAAAAGGAACGAGAATAGCCAAAAACATTTGGAAAGAAGTTTCAAGTAAGAGGAATCACTCTATCCAATTTCAGAACTTATTTTACTGCTAAGACCTATGTCAAAGAGTGTACTGCCTATATTTTCTTCTAGAAGTTTTATGGTTTCAGGTCTTACATTCAAGTCTTTAAATCCATTTTGAGTTGATTTTTGTGTATTGTGTGAGATAATGGTCTACTTTCATTCTTTTGCACGTGGCTGTCCTGTTTTCCCAACACCATTATTGAAGAGACTTTCCTTTCTCCGTTGTATGTTCTTGGCTCCTTTGTCAAAGATTAGCTGTCCATAGACATACGGTTTTATTTCTGGGCTTTCAATTCTGTTCCGTTGATCTGTGTGTCTGTTTTTGTGCCGGTACCATGCTGTTTTGATTACTATAGCTTCGTAGTATATTTTTGAAGTCAGAGATGGTGATATCTCCAGCTTTGTTCTTTTTTCTCAGGATTCTTTTGGCTATTTGTGATCTTTTGTTGTTCCATATAAATTTTAGGATTCTTTGTTCTATTTCTGTGAAGAATGTCATTGGGATTCTGATTGGGATTGCACTGGGTCTGTAGATTGCTTTAGGTAATATGGACATTTTAACTATGTTTATTCTTCCAGTCCATGAGCATGGAATATCTTTCCATTTCTTTATGTCTTTTTCTATTTCTTTTAATGATGTCTTATAGTTTTCAATGTATAGGTCTTTCACTTCCTTGGTTAAATTTATTCCTAGATATTTTATTCTTTTTGTTGCAATTGTAAGTGAGATTGTATTCTTGTCTTCTCTTTCTGCTAGTTCATTATTAGTGTATAGAAATGCAACTGATTTTTATGCCCATCAATAGATGAATGCATAAAGAAGATGTGGGGGGCCGGCCCAGTGGTGTAGTGGTTAAGTTCGTGCACTCTGCTTTGGCAGCCCGGGGTTCGCAAGTTCAGATCCCAGGCGCAGACCTATGCACCGCTTATCAGGCCATGCTGTGGCAGGCATCCCACATATAAAGTAAAGGAAGATGGGCATGGATGTTATCCCAGGGCCAATCTTCCTCAGCAAAAACAGGAGGATTGGCAACAGATGTTAGCTCACCAAAAAAAAAAAAAAGATGTGGTGTATATATATACAATGGAATACTACTCAGCCATAAAAAAAGATGAAATCATGCCATTTGCAATAACTTAGATAGATCTTGAGGATATTATGCTAAGCAAAATAAACCAGACAGAGAAAGACAAACACCATATGATTTCATTCATATGTGGAAGATAAACAAACACATGGATAAAGAGAAGAGATTAGTGGTTACCAGAGGAGAAGGAGGTAGGGGGAGAGTGAAAGGGGTAAATGGGCACATATGTATGGTGACAGATAAAAACTAGACATGATGCAGTCTATACAGAAACTGATATATAATAATGTACACCTGGGCGGACCCCGTGGCTTAGCGGTTAAGTGCACGCGCTCCGCTACTAGCGGCCCGGGTTCGGATCCTGGGTGCGCACTGACACACCACTTCTCCAGCCATGCTGAGGCGGTGTCCCACATACAGCAACTAGGAGGATGTGCAGCTATAACATACAACTATCTGCTAGGGCTTTGGGGAAAAAAAGGAGGAGGATTGGCAATAGATGTTAGCTCAGAGCCGGTCTTCCTCAGCAAAAAGAGGAGGATTCGCATGGATGTTAGCTCAGGGCTGATCTTCCTCGGAAAAAAAAAAGATATTCAGCATCCTTAGCCATTAGGGAAATGCAAATTAAAACAACGATTAGATATCATTACACAACTATCAGAATGCCTAATAAAAAATAGTGATAACATCAGATGCTAGCAATGATGCAGAGAAACATTGCTGGTGACAATGTAAAATGATACAGACACTTAGGATATGTTTGACAATTTCTTAAAAATCTAAACATGCAACTACCATACAACTCAATAATTGCATTCCTGGCATTTATTCCAGAGAAGTTTATGCTCACACAAAAACCTGTACAGGAATATTTATAGCAGATTTATTTGTAATAGCCCCAATCCAGAAACATTTACTTATTTGTCATTTTCATTTACTTATTTTTTAGTGAAGTGTATGTTAAAATGTTTTTGTGCACATCTTTATTGAATTTTGAGGGTTTTTAAATATTCTGGATAGAAGTCATTTATCAGATATGTGACTTGCAAATCTTTTCTCCCAGTATGTGGCTTGCCTTTCACTCTGTTACCAAATTTGTTCAAGTAACACAAGTTCTTCATTTTGATGAAGCCCAATTTATCATTTTTTCTTGTATGGATCATGCTTTTGGAGTCATATCTAAGAAATCTTTAACTAACCCCATAATCTTTGACTAACTCCAGGTCACAAAGATTTTCTACTAAATTTTTTTCTAGATGTTTTATAGTTTTAGGTTTTACATTTAAGGTGATTTTTTATGACGTACAGGAGGCAGGGATTGAGGCTCATTTTATTGCAAATGAATATTCAAATTTCCCAGCACCATTTGTTGACATGCCTATGCTTTCTCTGTGGAATTGCCTTGAAACCTTCAGAAAAAATCTATCAGCCAGATATAAATGGGAGTGTTTCTATACTCTCTGTCCTGTTGCATTGATCTATGTCTTTCCTTTGTCTAACATTTACACTGTCTTAATTACTGTCGTTTTATAGTAGATCTGGAAACCAGATAATATAATTTTTCTGACTTTGTTCTTTTTTTCTTTCAAAATTATTTTGGCTATCCTAATTGCTTTGCCTTCTCACATGAATTTTAAAATCAACTTCTACAAAACGTCCTTCTGGTATTCTCACTGGAATTGTGTTGAATTTATAGATCAGTTCAGGGGAAATCGACATCTTAACAATATTGCATCTTCTAATCCATGAACATGGTGTATCTCTCCATTTATTCAGGTGAGGTTTTTTAATCTACTAAACTATTTTTTTCCCTTTTGAAATTTTTTTCTTTTTTTAATTGAGACGTAGTTGACATATAACATCATATTAGTTTCAGGTCTACAACGTGATGATTTGATATTTGTATATATTGCAAAATGATCACCCTAAAAGTCTAGTTAACATCTATCACCACACATAGTTACAGTTTTTTTTCTTGTGATGAGAGCTTTTAGGATCTACCCTTTTAGCAACTTTCAAATAAACAATATAGTATTATTAACTATAGTCACCATGCTTTACCTTACATCTCTAGGACTTATTTATTTTATAACTAGAAGTTTAGGTGGTTTTTTTTTTATTTCATTAGTGTTTTGGCATTTTCAGCTACATATTATATATATTTTGTAAGATATTTACCTAAATATTTCATGTTTTTAGTAGTATTGTAAATAGTACTTTTTTAAAAAAATCAATTTTCAATGTTCATTACTAGTATATAGAAATACAGCTAATTTTTGTATATTGGCCTTGTATCTCATGGTCTTGTTAAACTCACCTATTAGTTCTCGTAGCTTTTTTGTAGATTCTTTGAAATTTTTTATAAATAGAGACAGTTTTAATTCTTTTATGTTTTTCTTTCCTGTCTGTGTGACTTCTATTTCTTTGTCTTTTCTTACTTCACTGTTGAGGACCTCCAGTACAATGATGAATCTGAGTAGTGAGAGGAGGCATCCTTGGCTTGTTCCTGATATAAGAGAGAATGTAGTCAATCTTTCAGCATCAATTACAATATTGACTCAGTTTTTTGTAGTTACCCTTTATAAAATTAAGAAAGTTCCCAACTATTCCTAACATCCTGAGAGATTTTATTGCAAATAGATATTAAATACTATTAAATGATTTCTTGCATTTATTGACATGATCATATGTTTTTCTTCTTTAGTCATTGATATGGTAAATTACCTGGATTGATTTTCAAATATTGAGGCAGGCTTGCTTTTGTGAGATAAACCTCACTTGGTCATGTTATATTATCCTTTTTATATATTATTAGTTTTAATTTTCTAATATTTTGCTAAGGATTTTTTTCATCTATGTTCATGAGGGGTATTTGACTGTAGTTATCCTTTCTTATAATGTCTTACCTGGTGTCAGGATAATTCTGACCCCCCAAAAATGAATCTTCTGTATTTTGAAAGAGTTTGTGTATAATTAATATTACTTATTACTTAAAAGTTTGGTTGAATTTTCCAGTGAAGCCATCTGGGCCTGGATTTTTCTTTATTGTAAGGTTCTTAACTGCAAATTGAATTTCTTTCGTGGATATAAGACTAGTTAGGTTATTTATTTCTTCTTGAATAAGTTTAGCAGCTTGTGTCTTTCGAGGAATTTGTCCGTGTCATCTAAGTTGTTGAATGATCATAGAGTTGTTTGTAGAATTTCCTCACTATCAGTTTAATATCTGTAGGGTCTGTAGTTCTCTGTAAGTACTGCTTTAGCTTCGAACCACATTTTTGATAAGTTATGTTTTCATTTTCATTCAGACAAAAGACTATGGATTCTCTGCAATTTCCTCTTTGATTGTGAGTTATCTATAAGTGAATTATTTACTTTCTTAGTTCTTATAGATTTTTCAGTTATCTTCTTTTAATTGACTTTTAACTCTATTATGGTCTGAAAACATAAATATTATAATTTCAATTATTCTAAAATTATTCAGGTTTTCTTTATGGCCAGAATACAGTCAGTCTTTGGGAACTTTCCATGTTCACTTGAAAAGAATGTGTATTCTGCTCTTGTTGGGTGGAGAGTTCCATAAATTAAGTCAAGTTGTTTGAAAGTGTTGTTCCAGGCCTTTTATATCCTTACTTATTTTCTCTTTACTTGAGAGAAGTGTTGAAGTCTCCAACTTTAATTGTGGATTTGTCTATTTCTTTTATTTCTATTGGGTTTTGCTTATGTATTTTGAAGCTCTGTGATTAAGCGTATACACCTATGGGGTTGTTATATTTTCTTAGAAACTTGACTGTGTAATATCCCACTTTATCCCAGCTGAAAGCTACTCTGTACGACATTAATAACTCCTCCAGCATTGTTTTAATTAGTATTTGCCTAGTATATCTTTTTTCTTCCTTTTACTTTTTTTTTTAATTTTTATTTATTTATTTATTTATTTATTTTTTCCCCCAAAGCCCTAGCAGATAGTTGTAGGTCATAGCTGCACATCCTTCTAGTTGCTGTATGTGGGACGCGGCCTCAGCATGGCCAGTGAAGCGGTGCGTCGATGTGCGCCCGGGATGGAACCTGGGCCGCCAGCAGCGGAGCGCGCACACTTAACAGCTAAGCCACGGGGCCGGCCCCTTTTACTTTTAACATATCTATGTCTTTATATTTAAAGTTGGTTTCTTATAAACAGCATATAGTTAGGTTTTGCTTTTTGACCAGTCTGATAATTTCTATCTTTTAATTTGTCTTTTTAGTCTTTATATTTATTTAATTATTGACATTTCAGTTAAAATCTACTACCTTGCTAGCTGTTTTCTACTTGTTTCATCTTTGGATTTTTTCCCCCTCTTTTTCTGCCCTCTTTCGGATTTCACTGAGTATTTTTTATTATTTCAATTTTTCTTTACTATTGAGTTATTCTTCATGCTTCTTTTAAAACTTTTATGGATACTCTAGCATTTACAGTATACATCTTTAATTATACTCTGCCCTCAAATAAACGTTTATCAGTTACATGTAATGTAAGGACCTTACAACAGTATATTCCCAATCCCTTCCTCCCATTCTTTGTGCTAATGTTGTCATATATTTTACCTTTACAAATGATATAAACATACAATACATTTCTGCTATATTTGCTTTAGTCAGTTATCTGTAGAACAATTAAAATTAGGAGAAAATGATTTTATATTTACTTTCATTTATTCTATTTCTAGCATTCTTCATTTTTTTGTGTAAATTCAGATTTCTGCCTGAATAACTTCCTTTCACATTTCTTATAGTATGGGACTATTGGCAATAAATTCTTTTAATTTTCTTTTGTCTGAGAAAGTCTTCATTTATCCTTCATGTTTGAAAGATATCTTCACCAGGTATAGAATTCTAGAGTGACTTTTTTTGTCAGCACTTTAAAGATGTCACATCTTTGTCTTGTGGCTTGCATTGTTTCTGATAAGAACTCTGCTATAATTCTTATTTTTGTTCCTCTGCATGTAATAGGTATTTTTTTTTCTCTGCCTGTCTTCAAAATTTTCTCCTTGTCTTTGGTTATCAGCAGTCTTGTGTTGTTTTTTGTTGTGTTTATCCTGCTAGGTTTTCTCCAATGCTTTAAAAGTGACAGAGTTTCTTGTTCTTCCCACATCAGTTTAAGGCTCTTGTTCCATTAGAGATATATGGGAGAAGGATCCAGGTGAGATTTTATACCTTTCCTGCAAGTGCTGCAATTCCCTTCCCCAAGTCCTACACAGGGAGGGAGGATGCTTTTTCGTGATTCTGTTTTGAGGCACTATTTCTCTGGATAGCCTGTCTAGAGATAGAAAAGGATGACCAAATTGGTACACTTCTCAAGCAAGCAGCTGGGTCTTACTGTGGCTTATAATAAATCAATGGCCAGTGTACAAATATATCACATTACATTGCTTCTTATCCTTCCTTGCCTCACTTCACTTTTTCCTCATTCTTTCCTGGGAGTAAATCTTCCAAATAAAACTTTAGCACTTGATCTTACATCAATCTGTATTTTATAGAGAACAGAGACAGATACTTTGCTCTTTAATTTTCAGCTTTCTTCTTTCCTAATAGAAGTGTTTAAGGCTGTAAATTTCCCTCTAAGTACTGCTTTCGCTGCATCTGACAAGTGTGGATATATTTAATTTTTGTTATGGTTCAGTTCTCAGCAGAGACTTTTCTCTCCCACAATCAGGATCCAGGCTGATACTGATAAGATTCCTAGTCATCTACTTTTCAGTGAAGGCCTAGGCCTTTGAGGGTTCCAGCTCTCAGACAGGGATCTCAGTTTATATTCCTCCCAGTCTTATGTAGGCCCAAGGCCTAATCTTCTGTCCTCGGGTGGTTCGTAAAAGCTGCATCTCTTGATAATCAAGAACAACAAATGCCCATAAGGCAGCTTTAGGTCAGTGTCATGTAAATACTCTGTTTTGAGCTACGTCTTGTTGCTGGGCTTTGGAGAATTTTTTGCTATCTTGCAACTTAACTGTGTATTTAAAGAAGGAGCTTGTTCAATTTATCCATTGTGTCTACGTGTTCTGTTACAGGAGGTTTTTCAATATATCTTGCCTGTCTTATTTTTGGAAATGGAAGTCTGCCTGTGATCTTTAAGTCTCTTTAAGACAATTATTTTACTTTTACCATAGAATTTAATCCAGTATGTCTTGATGAGAATTTGGTAGTGAAAATTTTTAACATTTTGGCCCATATGTCTAGATGATATTGAGCAACAAAAGGAGTAAAACACATGTCTTCGTAAATTATTAAAATGAGTTAAATACATAATGGTTGGTATTAGGGGAAGAAGCTATCTAATAGAGAAACTCTGATTTTTAAATTTTTCTTATGATCTGAAAAATGACATTTTTATTAATTTAGATTTCACTGAATCACATTCATTAAAAGTTCAGTTCAAGAGATAACAGAAAAGAGGTATATTTGAATTTTAAAGGAATTTTTTTAATGACAAGGACTATTGTTATGTAAAAATGATATGTGTTGAATACTAAAAATGACAACAACTCAGTAAAATACAAAAAGGAAAGTTAAAGGCCAAGTAAAATCCCACCATCCAGAAATACCTACCATTATCATTTGGCCAACACAGTCTAGATGTCTCTCTAGCTGGATGAGTGGATGGATAAATAGATAGAAAGAAAATTATAAAATGGTGTCATGTATACTTTTTCATTTTAAAATATTAAATTTAATTTACTTAACAGAAGAAAAAAATACAGTAAAGCTAATTGAAGGAATTATTCAATCCCAGGAAATGTTTCTTCACCATATCAGATGATAATCACTAAAGGTATTTTTTTTTTAAGTTAAGAAAAAAGATCATGAAAATCATTAAGCACCCTCTTTTTATTAGATAAGCTAGACTCAAGCTTTATGTGAAATAGTCTAATGTTAAAGTTTTGCAAGTGATTTATTATTTTAGAAATATCATGCTGGCCAAACAGAACACATCTCTTAGCCCCAGGTTGCAAAACTTGATCTAATGAGAATCAGTACCATATCACTTATACAGAAATTATTCTCCTCCTCCAAATCTTATAGAAAAATTTCTTCTCTCAGATTCTTCTTCATTTTATCTAGGTTTTGGAGTCCAGTCTTAAAAGGCCTTTACATATGAAATTGCCTTGTGTTTCTAATATCCTATTGCCCAGCAGTTGAAACAACTGTTATAGCAATAGGGAATAAAATATTGAGAAGAATGAAAGAATGCTAACTTATCAAAGCTACTTGTTGACCTTGTTACTTTGTCAGGAATGAGCTGGCTGTTGGCTTGTGTGAGTCCCATATCACTGGGAAGAACTAAACATAGAGTGAATGTCCACAGTGTGGAATACTGGTCTGGGATCCAAGCATTGGATGGATGGATGGATGGATGGATGGATGGATGGATGGATGGATGGATGAATGGGTGGGTGGGTGGGTGGATGGATAGGTGGATGGATGGATGGATGGATGGGTGTATGGACGGTTGGATGGATGAGTGGATGCACAGATGGATGTATGCAAGGGTAGTTAAGATCTCTTTCAACTACAGGTTCCCCTCCAGGAAGAGTCTTTGTTAATTCACTTTTTTGTGAGGAGTAGGATCAATGAAGCAGAAAGTTTGAGGGAGTAGGGTTGGGAAAGGAAAGACAAAGGGCACCAAATACTTGTTTTACCTTCTTTGTAATCTTGCCTAAAAAAGCCTCGTGCTAGTCATGTCACTGAAAATCATTTTACCTGCTCCTTTGGTGGCTTAGACTAGGTTGCCTATCATGAATATAATAAGAGGAAGCAAATATTTTTCAGTTTTTGCTCTTTTAGAGCAACTAGACAGCTTTCACTACTCTGAACCTCTAACTGAAAAACCTTCCTCTAGTATAGTTTACTATTCAAGCAAGTATAATCTTTCATTACATGTCCCTTGGCTGGGAATTTGTAGGACAGATATGGTTGTAATTAATGCTTAAAAATTGTAGTCAAACTATGTTTCATTTGTTTCCTCTTGATATGCATGTGTAATCAGGAAGGTGGTGTCATTTTCATTTAAACCTAAGTGTTAGTTGCTTGATTATAATTTTTTCTTTAGATATAAGTTGATGGAGTATGAAGAAAACCCCAGAACAAAAATGGGTGAGTAGGAGTGGAGGCAGAAGGGAAGGAAGAGGCAGGAGTGGGAGCATCAAAGACAGAAAAGACACAATTTGCAGAGGTTACCTCTGGATTCATCTGATCAAAGTCCAGTTTTCTTTGCTTCCCATTTCAATAGACCACATTTCTTCTTCCAAAAAGAAAAGACATAAACTGTATCTAATTTATCAAGTCAGATATTTGGGTTTTTTTTTCCCCTAAAAAAGGGCTTATGTCTACCAAAATATATTTATAAGAATGTTCATTGCTGCTTTATTTGTAATAGCCCAACAACAAGATACAACCCAAATGTCCGTCACCTGTTAAATAGGTAAATACATTGTGTTATATTCCTACAGTGGACTACTGTACAGCAATAAAAAACAAATTACTGATACATATAACAATGTGAATGAATCACACACACATGATCTTGAGTGAACAAAGTCAGACACAAAAGAGTATATACTCCATTTGCATGAAATTCAAAAAAGCACGTGAAACTAAGCTATAGTGTTAGAAGTTGGAAAAGTCATTACCTTTATGGGGAATATTATCTGGGAGCAGGCATAAGGGAGCCTTCTGAGGTGCTGGAAATGTTCTGAGTCTGGATCTGGGTAGCAATTTTCTGTGTGTATACATATGTATAAAACCATTGAGCTGGATACTGAAGATTTGGACACTTTATAAATCTTATATCTCTATTTTTTTTTAAATGCAAGAAATTTGAGAGTCGATACTCATTTACGTGCTCCCATGGGTTGATGAAAAGTTTTGTGAGTGGGCTCTGAATGGACTGGAGTTTAGTGGCAATGACTGAAGAAAGACTGGTGTAAGGACCAGTTTGTCTTTAGACAGCTAGATGGTGAACCCTGTACAGGCAGGATCCAGCCTTCTGTCTCTTTGTTTCCCCCCAAGGGCCTCACACAAAATTATGATGAACAAATAAAGGCACCTGTGGGAGTCTGTTTGTTAGTGGACTGAGTGTTTGATACAGAATGCCCTGCAGGAATTCAAAGCATTTCCTTTAAATTCATGTTTCTGTATTGGTTAACTCCAAAAACTGGTTGAGCGCAGAAGCACATGTGGAGGAAATGATGAAAGAAGAAAATGTCGTGCTAGGTGAATCTTGATTTTTTTAGATACTTTTTCAAATAATTGGTTAATCATAGTTTAAATTAAGGCAACTTTTTATTTTACTTTCAAACTATTTGGTGTCAGTCAAATAGGAAGCATACTAGTTGAAAATTGCAAAACCTGTCATTCAAGGTACAAAGATGCATTGGCCAGTCTATGAGAGTAGGTATGTTGGGTTTGGAGGGTTGACCTGAAATATGGGTTCTGGTCTCTGCTAAAGTCTCCATTGCCATCTCTCCAATGAACTAATTGGTTTTCTGCAAGGAATATCACTGGGCATATTTTAGGCTGGAACATGCCAGGTCTGCCTTGCCAGTATGACTTCAGAATGGGATGTTACTAAGGGCTTGCTTGCCTTCTTATTTGAGATGCTTCAGATCATCCCTTAAATACTCAGTTACCTTTAGCTGAGCTTCTTGAAAGATTCTCCACCATTTCCTTCCTTAGCACACTGCTGAAAGATTCCAACAGATGGTTTCATTCAGAGTACACGTGCAGCCTCTCTCCCCAGTGAAACAGAGCGGCTGTTTTAAGCTTGTTGCCTGTCACCAACTCTTAGGATGGAACAAGTTAAAAATCCACAGTCGTGATTATGTTCAGTCGAAATTGCAGTGGGGATTCAGAAATGCAGCGTGAAATTAACTCAATGTGGAATTTGTGTGAATTACCAGAACTTGCATGACTTCTTTTTTGTAAAAATTGCTTTGGTAGTTGAGCAGTCAAGATCTTGGCTTTATTGACTTGACCTCTGAGTTTAAAATATTAATAGTTAACAAAAAAGACATGTACATGCCAGAGGAGCTCGGTTAAGGGAAGGGCAGCCAGTTTTCAAGGAAAGATCTCCCTCTTAGAACCCGAGTTCCACTGCTGTGATAAAAGTTGCCAGCTAAGACACAGAACAGAATGTAATAATCTGAGAAAGAAGTACCATTAACTATCTAGGAAATCTGAGGACCAAATTGCTTGAGAGACTTTTCAAAAATTGTATAGCAAGCCATTTATGGAGGTAAGCCATGTCCAGGATTGTCACTCTTTTGTCTTTGAGTAGGTGACATCATTTTACATTTTATGAGGCTAAATCGGTGGTCATGACTATCTGTCAGCCCTTTGAAAGAAGAGACCATCCTTGTACTCCATGTATAGCCCAGTGCCCAGTGTATAAGAGAGATAGGAGCTCAATGCATTCATTTATTTGAATTTAAGTGTAATATATGCTTCACTAAAGTAGATAAGACTTTGTGTTTTCACAAATGGTTACTATGTATTATTCCATGGGATCTTCCCTATTCTCCAATAAAAGTTGCAAGGCAAGTATCAGTCTAACCTTCTGGGGCAGGATGACTTGGCTCACTGGGAAATAGAAATGAGTAGTTCCTCATCTTAGAGTCTCTACTGTTTCTTGGCTCCTGGAACTGAGACACCGGGATTCTGGTTTAATTTCCTCCACTTGAGTAAATTGCTTCCTTTGGGGCTGCAGTGTTTTTAGGGTAATCAGATAGCACTTCTCAGAGCTGCTGGGCCCTGGAGGCTAATGGTTTCTCAGTATGTGGCCAGAGTGACATATGAGGGAAGAGGACAGACTATTCCAGGCAGAGAGAATGGCATAATCCAAGTCATGAAAGCCAAAAAGGCATACTTCACTATAGTTCAAGGTGGCTTTGGTATAAAGTTCATATGAGAGATTAGTGGGAAGTAAGATTGGAAATGCCCATTGAAATTATGTTGTAGAGATAAATTCAACAGTTGTTTACTTAGCACGTGCATGTGCCCCTCCTCATGAGAGATGCTTGGGATAAGATGGTAAACAGGCGGGTAGGTCCCTACTCTTACAGACCTCACAGATCAATAGAGAGACATCTAAGTCTCTGATTACAAACAGTAGTGTACACTTTCTTCACTAGACAGTGGGATATGCCTGATGGCAGGAAATAATCCCATCAAAATTGTAGGAATTTGCCTCCCAGAGTTTTCCAGACAGTTAGAGTGGAAAAACGAATTATATATTGTTTTTAAAAATGTCCAAGTATGAGTTAACAAGGACCTGAACTAGACAGTAGCAATCAGAATAAAAAGAAAGGACACATGGCTAAAATGTTGTACAAGAAAAAAAAATTGAGTTTGTTGACACCCCCTCCCACGCCCCGCCCCCCCCCCGCCCCCAGTGTAGAGGTCAAGGAAGGCAAGAAAGCACAGGCAACAGAAGTTTCTCATCTTAGTAAGGAGGAGAGCGAGCATGGCATCTCAGTGTATATCTTTTCATTAGGAAAACCTACAAGCAGAGAGGGTGGAAGGAGAAGATGAGGTCAATTTTAGAGTTGCAGTTGAGATGTTTGTGAGGTAATAACATCGTCATATTAGGCAGGCAGCTGGAACAGGGGAGGGGACACACTGGCAAGAGGGCTTTGTTATCAGCGTGGAAGTCATCTATGGAGTCCTAAGAATGACTGAGGTCACCAAGGAACAAAAGGCAACAACAAGTAAGAAACCAAGTTCAAAAACTCTTCAAAATTACTAGGTTATCCATTTCCACATGTATATAGTCGGAAAAATAGGGATCAAGCCAAGTATTCAGCAATAGGTGACTGGTTTAATAAACTATGCTAAATATACATGATGGAATACTACTCAGCTATAAAAAAGGCTGACAAGATCTTTACACATTGATAGAGAAGAGAGTACCAGGATGTATTAAGTGAAAAAAGCAAGGTGTAGAAGTATATAATCATATGCTGCCTGTTGTGTGGGAAATCTAAGCAAATAAGACTATATAGACCTACTTTCTTATATTTGCATAAAATAAAAGGTTGAAAGAATGAACAATAAACTAATAAAAATGGTTACCTGGGGGCCAGCCCTGTGGCTTAGCGGTTAAGTGCGTGCTCTGCTACTGGCGGCCCGGGTTCGGATCCCGGGCGCGCACCGATGCACCTCTTGTCCGGCCATGCTGAGGCCGCGTCCCACATACAGCAACTAAAAGGATGTGCAACTATGGGGCTTTGGGGAGAAAAAGGGGGAAAAAAAAGGAGGAGGATTGGCAACAGATGTTAGCTTAGGGCCAGTCTTCCTCAGCAAAAAGAGGAGGATTGGCATGGATGTTAGCTCAGGGCTGATCTTCCTCACGAAAAAAAAAAAAAAAAACGTTACCTGTAAGGGTTGAGGGGGAACAGGGTAGAGTCAAGGGGTATGACATTTCAGTGCATACCTTGTTATATTGTTCTAATTCTTGAACCAAGTAAATGTATTAGCTATTCAAGTATGAACTTAAAAAAAATAAGGAAGTGCAAAGTGCATAGCCCTGTGTCTAGATAAGGGGCTGGGGAACTGGGTCTGTTTCCAAAGAGGAGAAGGAGGTGATAATGGAAAGAATTAGCCATCTTGAGAGGCCTTGAAAAGGAGGGAGGGGGAAGAATTTACAGGTGGGGAGCAAAAGCAGGTGGGTCCTGGCCTCTCTGACGTCTCCCCTTCTCAATACTCCTCAACCCCTGTTCTCTAGCCAGGCTGCCCTCCCCCATCTTTTTCTGAATATTCTAAGTATGTTCCTATTTTCGTTTGTGCCACATTCCCACCAAAGGGAGCACTCTCCTCAACGTTTCCCACCAACACAAATCATCATTCATTCCTTTATTCAATAAATATCCAAGCACCTCCTTTCACTAGACACAGTGGCAGACCCCAGACCCAAATGAGGCACAGTCCCTCCTGTAAAGGGGTTCACTGTCTATTAAGAGAGACAGACACTGAGATTAGTAATGTAGCATGGCATTCTGGAACAGCTTGTCAGATAGGTGACATTGACTCTAAATGGTAAAAATTTGTAAGACTTGACCAGGGAAGAGATTCCCTCCAGACAAATCAGAAAGAATCAGAGTGATCCCAATCTCTCTAACTTAATTGTGCCAATCATTTGTATTGCTTTCATTTCTTAAATTAATATTTTTAGCCACATATGTGCTTAGTCACCCTCCTTGATTCTTGCACGTACATTGTTATTTAATTGCTAAACAAAGCCCTGTGAAAATAGCTATGATCTTCCTCATTATATTGATAAAGAAGGGAGACTTGGAGAGGTAAGTGGCTTGCCCAAGGCCAAAAGCTAATTCCTCTTAGGAGGCTGTGCTTAATGAGAGGAGGTTAAGTTTGTGATATTTATGAAGGAAAATAATTCTTGTTGTGAAAACTATTACAAGGCTCTGAATTCTTATATCCATTCCACCTGGTTCTAGGACCTTGATGAACCAAGAGTTTCTGGAATTTTAAGCTCATTCATTGAATACATTTATTTTTGTAGCATTTTCCTCTACATGAGTTTTACATTATGAACAAAGCCTAAGTCAAGCTCTGTCAGCCCTCAGTAAAGGAGCAGATGGTCCATTACGTATCTGAGAGCTGGCGCTCCTCCCTCCAGTTCATTTTCTCTCAGGGCTCACAAGTGTCTGCTCCCTCCTCATTCACTCTGGTGACCCAAGGTGGTGGGGTCCTCCGGTTTCTCCATTTACTTTTCTTGAGTGGAGTCCAGAATGTCACTTATCCTTCCTGTGGGTCCGTAACTGGTTCCTTCTCTTTTTCCAGGACTTTCCTTCAGGCCATTTCTAACCAGGGCCAAGTGCACAGGTTTTCCTATTTCATCCTTCAAGGCATGTGGCATCTTGATATAGTGACTGAACTCTCAATTAATCCAGAGCAAAGAGACTTGGGGAACAACCCAGATTCTCTGGCAATATCAGCAGTTCCACCCCAAACTCGAAGCCATTTTCATTTCCTGCCCCATGTGAGGCATGACATCTTCCCACTAATTAATAGCAGCTCTTCGCAGGGATGAGTGGCTGTCTGGATTCCCACGCAGCATCTGCAGAAGAGGCTGGACCCCGTAGAGTTGCTATTTTTATCAGGCTCTGGCATTGCACTTACATTCCATTAAAACTGAGCCAGAAGTCACAGAAAACTTGAATTGTGCTCTTTTTTTCCACCTAGGGCCACTGTATTAACTTGATAAAGAGCTTTTACACGCTCTTATCTATTATACTACAAGGGAAGAGCAAAACAGAAACCTGCTTTCAATTAAAAAATAAGTTCTTGAGCGTAAACACTTAGCTTCTGGGGCCAGTTTCAGCACGTCTGAAGGAAGGTTGTGGGGAAATTGTTTTGAAACAAACAGAGATAGGAGGCTGAATGAATTGCAGCCCAGTTAAAAATAGGACAGTAATCACTCCCCACAGTGGGTCATGCTTAAGGTAGGGGGAGAGCTAGGTGGGGCAGAAGTGGGGTCATGATAGAGATTTTCTCTTTTCCTTCAGAGGAAGAAAACTGTTAGATTGGCATGCCAGCTCCTCCTCCAAACAGAAAGGATGTGGCCACCTGTGGCGAGGTAAGGTAAGGAGGGTGTAGAGGCTAAGAGCATCAGCTCTGGAGCTGGGTTGCAGGAACGCAAATCCACTTCCATTTCTTTCTTGCATGGTGTCAGGCAAGTTACTTAGCCTCTCGTGCCTGTTTCCTCATCTGTAATAATACTTTACTTCGTAGAAATTTTGGAAAATTAAATGAGATAATACATGGAAAGCGTTTAGAAAGTACCAGGCACCAAGTGAACATGCAGTAGGGTTTGGTCTTCATTGACCTAGAGTCTTGATCTCCCTTCATAGCAGCAAGTGATTTGCCTCATCTTTAAAGTGGTAATTATACCCACCTTGTAGACCCTAACCTAATTCAATGTTAATTTTTTTGTCCAGCCCATGACAGTCTAGAAAATGAAAGGAAGTACTGTGAATAACTATGCCAAGAGAACAAGCGTGAACTGAGAATGCCCTGGACAAACCAGGAAGCTGATGGTAGGTAAAGAGATAGGTAGGCCTATGTGACCCCCATTTTCAGTGGTCACAATTAGGTGGCATCTAACTGATCTTTTAGGATTTGATTCCTAGCCTAAAATAAGCATCCAGCTCACCAGAGGCATTAGAAAAAATGTCAGAGCTGTGCCCAGATCTGCGTAATCAACATGTGTGGAACCTGGGTGATGTGTGTGTGTATACATGTATGTACGTGTGTGTGTGCATGTGTGTGTATATGAGACTCCAAAGCTGATTTTAATGCACACCCGTGGTTGATGCTCACTGATGAGCTATGAAAGCCCAATTTCATGGCTTCTCTCTGGCTGTTAGTAACAAACAATAAGAATAAATTAAATTTCTATCAGGCCTTATAATTGCTATTATTTTTCACATATGTTGTCTCATTTGATCTCTAAATACAACCAACCTCTAAGGCATCAGATATTCTCCCGGTGGTACACACAGAGGTTACCTGACTTGTCAGTGGTCATTCTGGAATTAGCCCCCAAACTCTTAGTTTAGAGATTTTCCACTGTATATGATCATTTCTTCATTAAACAAACAGTGACGTACATTAGAGTAATTCAGAGCATAACTCTGGCTCCCGTGGAGTCATAGACTTCTGCCCCAGGGCAAACGCTGATCTGTTTTCTGTCGCTGTTTATTAGCTTGGAATTTCAGAATCTTGCCTGGATGGAGTCATATAGTGTGTACTCTTTTCTGCCTCTTTCCCTTCTTGCACCATGATTTTGAGGTGCATCCATGTTGTGTGTATCAATAATTTGTTTCTTTTTATTGCTGAGCAGTGTGTGTATTATAATTTGTTTATGGTTTCACCTATTGATGAACATTTGGATGACTTCCAGCTTGGGGCTATACAACTAAAGCTGATTTCAACATTCATATATAAGCCTTTGTGTGGACACATGTTTTCATTTCTCCTGGGTAAAGATCTACGAGAGAAATGACTGGGTCATATGATAGGTATATGTTTTAACGTTTTAACTCCCAAAATATTCTTTTACAAGGTGATTGAACCATTTTGCATCCCAACCAACAGCGTATGAGATTTCCAGTTGCTCTTCACCAATGCATGCTTTCGTCAGTTTGTTTGTTTTTTAAGTTTATCCATTGTAATGAATATGCAGTGGTATCTCATGGTGATTTTACTTTGTATTTTCCTGATGACTAACAATGTGTGTTACCTTTTCATGTGCTTATTGGCCATTTGTTTCTTTTTTGGTGAAGTCTATCTTCAAATCTTTTGCACATTTTTTTGTGTGTGTGACATATTATTATTGAGTTGTAAGAGTTCTTTGTATATTCTGGACACATATCCTTTGGCTGATATGTATGTTGCAAATATTTTCTTCCAGTCTATGCCCTGTTTTTTATTTTTTTAATAGTGTCTTCCAGAAACAAAAGTTTTTAATTTTGGTAAAATCCAATTTATCAGTTTTTAAAATTATATTTTATACTTGTGGTGTTCTATCTAAATAACCTTTGCCTACCCTAAGGTCACAAAGATTTTCTGCTATGTTTTCCTATAGAAATTTCACAGGTTAGGTTTTACACTTAGGCCTATGATCCATTTTGAATTAATTTTGTGTATGGTGTGAGATAAGGGTTAATGTTCACTTTTTTCCATATGGATAACCAGATGATCCAGAAACATTGTTGAAAAAAACTTTCCTCTACCATTAGATGTATGTGAGTTTCCTAATGCTGCTGTAACAAATTACCACAAACTTGGCTTGAAACAGTACAAATTTATGGTCTTATAGTTTTGGAGGTCAGGTGTTTGAAATGAATCTTACAGGGCTGAAATCAAGGTATCGGCAGGGCTGTGTTCCTTACAAAGGTTCTAGAGGTGAAACCATCCCTTGCCTCTTAGAGAATGCGACAGACTGCTTGCGCGCTTTGCTTCACGGCTCCCTTCCGTCTACAACGTCAGCACTCACATCGCCCTGACCTCTGCTTCCATTGTCACGTCTTTGTCTCTGACACCAACCCTCCTGCTTCCCTCTTTCACTTATAAGGATTCTTCTGATTACATTGGGCCCACCTAGATAATCCAGGATAATCATCCCATATCAATATCATTAACTTAATCACACCTGCAAAGTTTCTTTTGCCATGTAAGGCAATATATTCTACAGGTTCCTGGGATTAGGACATGGACATCTTTAGGGGGCTATTATTCTGCCTACCACACAGTGCCTTGGCATCCTTCTCAAAAACCAAATGACCATATAGATGTAGGTCCCTTTCTGGACTATGTATTATGTGTCATTGATCTGGATACCTAACATTTTGCCAATACCAAACTGTCTGAGTTCCTCTAGCTTTCTAAGTCTTGAAATCAGGCAACATGAGTCTTCAAACTTTGTTTTTTTAAAAATTGCTTTGTTTATTCTAGATGCTTTGTATTTCCTTATAAAGTTTAGAATCAGCTTATTGATTTCAACAAACAAAAACCTGGAATGAGTTTAGAAGTGCTTCTTCCTCTCCAATTTTTTGGAAGAATTTGAGAAAGATTGGTATTAATGCTTCTTTAAATGTTTGGTAGAATTCACCAGTGAAGCCATCAGGTCCTGGGCTTTTATTTGTTGGGAGATTTTTGATTACTGATTCAATCTCCTTACTCATTGTTGGTCTGTTCAGATTTTCTATTTTTTCATGATTTAGTCTTGATAGGTTGTATGTTTCTAGGAACTTATCCATTTCTATTTGAGGCCAGCCTTAGCCTCCTACCAAAGCCAGACAAGGATACTACAAGAAAAAAATTATAGGCCAATATCCCTGGTGAACATAGATGCAAAATTCTCAACAAAATACTAGAAAACTGAATTCAACAGCACATTAAAAGGATCATACACCATGATCAAGTGGTATTTATCCCTGGAATACAAGGATGGTTTGACATATGCAAGTCAATAAATGCAATGCACTACATTAACAGAATGAAGGATAAAAGTCATATGATCATCTCAATAGATGCAGACAAGCATTTGAAAAAATTAAGCACCCTTTCATGATACAATCTCTCAACAAATTAGGTTTGGAAAGAATGTACCTCACATAATAAAGGCCATATATGACAAGCCCATAGCTGGTATCATACTCAATGGTGAAAAGTGGAAAGCTTTTTCTCTAACATCAGGAACTAGACAAAGGTGCCCACTCTCATCACTTCTGTTCAATATAGTGCTGGAAGTCCTAGCCAGAACAATTAGGCTAGAAAAGGAAATAAAAGGCATCCAAATTGGAAAAGAAGAAATAAAATTTTCTCTGTTTTCGGATGACATGATCTTATATATAGAAAACCCTAAAGACTCCACCAAAAAACCGTTAGAACTAAAAAATTAATTCTCTAGAGTTGCAGGATACAAAATCAACATACAAAAATCAATTGCATTTATACACACTACCAGCAAATTATCCAAAAAAAAGTAATTAAGAAAACAACCCCATTTACAATAGAATCAAAACAACGCAATACTTAGGAATAAATTTAACAAAGAAGGTAAAAGATCTGTGTATGGAAAACCATAAAACATTGATGAAAGTAATTGAAGTAGACACAAATAAATGGAAAGATATCTCGTGTTCATGGGTTGGAAGAATTAATATTGTTAAAATGTTCATAATACCCAAAGCAACCTACAAATTCAATGCAACCCATATCAAAATTCCAATGGCATTTTTCACAGAAATAGGAAAAACAAACCTAAAATTGGTGTAGAACCACAAAAGACTGTGAATAGCCAAAGCAATCTTAAGCAAAAAGAACAAAGTTGGAGGCATCACACTACCTGATTTCAAAATACATTACAAAACTATAGTAATCAAAATGGCATGGTATTGGCATAAAAACATACTTATAGACCAATGGAACAGAATAGATGCATTTACAGTCAACTGATCTTCAACAAAGGTGCCAAGAACACACAATGGGGAATGGATAGTTTCTTCAATAATGATGTTGGTAAAACTGGTGTTCCACAGGAAGAAGAATGAAATTGGACCCTTGTCTCACTCCATATACAAAAGTCAACACAAAATGAATTAAAGACTTAAGTGTAGGCCTGAAACCATAAAACTGTTGGAAGGAAACATAGAGAAAAAGCATCTTGACTTTGTTCCGGACAATGATTTTTTAGGTATTTCCCCAAAAGCACAGGCCACAAAAGCAAAAACAGACAAATAGGATTGCATCAAACTAAAAAGCTTCTGCATGGTAAAGGAAGCAATCAACATAGTGAAGAGACAACCTACAGAATGGGAGAAAATATTTGCAAACCATCCCCTGATGAGGGTTAATATCAAAAATATATAAGGAACTCAACTCAATAGCAAGAAAACAAATAACCTGATTAAAAAATGGGCAAATGAGAAGTAGTCATTTCTCAACAGAAGACATACAAATGGCCAACAGATATATGAAAAGGTGCTCAACATCATTAATCATGAGGGAAATGCTAATCAAAAACACAATGAGGTATCAATTCATACTTGTTAGAATGACTTTATCAAAAAGAAAAAAGTGTTGGCAAAGATGTGGAGAAAAGAGTACCCTTGTACACTGTTGATGGGAATGTAAATTGATACAGATATTATGGAAACAGTATGGAGATTCCTCAAAAAATTAAAAATAGAGCTACCATATGACCGAGTAGTCTCACTTCTGGATATCTACCGAAAGGAAATGAAAACAAGATCTTTAAAAGATAACTACATTCCCATGTTCATTGTAGCATTATTCACAATAGCCAAGGTAAGAAAACAACCCAAGTCCATCAACAGATGAGTGGATAAAGATGTGGTGTATATATATGTAGACTGGAATATTAGTCAGCCATGAGAAATAAGGAAGTCCTGCCTTCTGTGACTACGTGGATAAAACTGGAGGACATTATGCTAAGTGAAACATGCCAAACAGAGAAAGACAAATACAGTGTGATCTCACTTATATATGGAATCTACATGAAAAAAAAGTTCAACTCATAGAAGCAGAGGATAAAACGATGGTCACCAGCTGAGGAGGTAGGGAAAATAGGGAGATGTTGGTCAAAGAGTACACAATTGCAATTATGTAGGATGAAGAAATCTAGAGATCTAATGTACAGACATGGTTACTATACTTAGTAATCCTGTATTAAATTCTGGAAATATGCTAAGGTGATTTCAGGTGCAGTCATCAAACAGAAAAATGTTTAGAAATTCTTGACAATTTTTTAGATGTATTCCTAAGTATTTTATGTTTTTAGTCCTACTGTAGATGGGATTTTTTTAACTTTAAGTTTTACAAATGTTTCCTGCCAGTATATAAAAATACAATTGATTTTTATATATTAATCTTGTATCCTGTGACTTTGCTAAATGCATTCATTAATTCCTGTAGTTGTTTTGAAGAGTCCCTGGGATTTTCTATATACACAATTATATCATCTGCAAATAAGGATGGTTTTGTTTCATCTTTTCCACTTCTGTGCCTTTTATTTCCTGATATCCTGAGCAGATATCAGGGAAAACAATTCAATATTTCACCATTAGCTGTAGGTTTTCCATAGATACCATTATCAATTTACCATTCCTAGTTTACTGAGAGTTTTTATCATGATTGAGTGTTTAATTTTGTCAAATTATTTTTATGTGTCTATTGAAATGATCATATAGTTTTTCTCGTTTATTTTGTCAATATGGTGAATTTTATCATTTGATATTTTGAAGATTAAACCAATCTTGCATTACTGCAATAAACTCTATTGGTCATAATGTAGTATCCTTTTCATATGTTGCTAGTAACTTGTTTAATTCATCTAAGTTGCCAAATTTGTTGCTGTATAGTTGTTCATAATATTATCTTATTATCCATTTAATGTCTATATAGTATGTGGTGGTAACATCATTCTCATTCATGATATTGGTGATTCCTCTTTTCTCTCTCTCTCTCTCTTTCTCTCTCTTTCTCCTTCTCTCTTTGGAACAGTCGAGCTAGAGATTTATCAATTTTGCTGATCTTTTCAAAGAGTCAGCTTTTGACTTTGTTAATTTTCTTTATCATATTACAATTTTCTATTTCATTGATTTCTCCTTTTTATTATTTTCTTCCTTCTACTCATTTTTGAACTTACTATTCTCTTCTTTTTCTTGTTTCTTAAGGTATAACCTTAGGTCATTGATTTTAGATCTTTTCTAATGTAATCATTTGAAGTTCTAAGTTTCCCTCTCAGCTGTAGCTGCATCATTATATGCTCTAGCTGCTTCTCATTAATTTTGGTATGTTTTATTTTTATTACCTATCAGTTCAAAATATTTTCTAATATCCCTCCCAATTTCGTCTTTAATCCATGAATTATTTAGAAATGTATTGTGTAATTATAAGATAATGTGGGTTTTCTTACATATCTTATTGTTATTAATTTCTTATGTGGTCAGATTTTGTATGATTTCAGTCCTTTTAAACAAATTGAAACTTGTTTCCTGAAGCAACTTAGGGTCTATCTCGGTGAGCGCACCATGTGCACTGAAAAAGAATATGTGCCCTGCACTCCTTGGATATAATGTTCTCTATAGATGACAGTAGATCTTGGTGGTTGGTAACGTTCAGAGTGCATATGGTTTACCGAGTTTTGTCTACTCATTTTTCTTTGCTGAGAAAGGACTATTAAAATCTACTTTAATTGTGGAATTGTGTCTATCTCCCTTTATGTTTGTCAATTTTGGGTTCATGGATGTTGAGGGTTTGTTATTTGGCAGGCACATATCTATAATTGTTGTATCTTCCTGATGAATTTTCTCATTTATTGTTAGAAAATGTTGCTCTTTATCTCTTGTATTTGTCTTGGAATCTACTTTTTCTGTTATTAATATAGCCACTCCAGCCTTGCTATGCTTACTGACTGCTTAGTACCTTTTTCCATCTGTTCACTTTCAAACTGTCTGTATTTTTTTACGTATGTCTGTGTGTAGTGTCTGTGTGTATATTTAAAGTGTGTCTCTTATAGGCAGCATGTAGTAGGATCTTGGTTTTTTTATCCACTCTGTCAATCTCTGCCTTTTCCTTGGATGATTTAGACTAATTAATATCTAATATGATTATTTATGTAGCGGCATTTAGGTCTACCATTTTATTACTTATTTTTGTTTGTCCTCTGTGTTTTCTGTTTCACTCTCCTTCTTCTGCTTTCTGTTGCATTATTTGAGTATTTATTGGTATTCTTTTTTAATGCACCTATTCGATTTTTTCTGTATAGATGTGCATTAAGTGGTTGCTTTCTATATATCTATGTAAAACTCCATGAGACATTACCATTTTTGTCTTCAACAGTCATAAATATTGACTTAACTTTAGAGTGAAAAATAGGCATTTATATTTACCATTTGTGTTATTTCTCTTTTATTCCCAAGGGTTCAGGTTTCCCTGTGGTATTATTTTCCTTTATCCTGAGGAACTTCCTTTAGCAATTCTTGTAGAGCAGGTCCACTGGTGACAAATTCTTAGTTTTTCTTCATCTGGAAGTGTCTTTATTTCCCTTCATTTTTGAAAGATATTTTCACTGAACATAAAATTCTGGGTTGCCAGTTCATTTCTTTCAGAACTTTAAAGACATTGTTTCACTGTTTTCTGCTCCATGGTTTCTGATAAGAAATTTGCAAGAATTTGAATCATTGTTCCCCTGTGTGTAATCTTTTTTCTTAGCTGTTTTAAGATTTTTTTCTTTATCTTGGGTTCTCAGAAGTTTGAGTATGATGTATTTGGCATGGTTTTCTTCAAGTTTATTCTGTTTCAGGTTCACTGAGCTTCTTGGATCTGTAAATTTGTGTCTTTTGCCAAATTTGAGATATTTTTGGCAATAATTTCTTCAAATATTCTATTCTGCCCCAATCTCTTTTTCCTCGCTCTATGGAATTCCAGTGATGTCTATGTTAGATTCTCTGATACTGGACCACAGGTCCCTGAGACTCTGTTCATTTTTTTCAATCTTTTTTCTCTCTGTTCTTCAGATTGGATAATTTGTATTGATTTATCTTTAGGTTCTGTTATCGCTATTCTGCTGCTGAGCTCATCCAGTGATTTTTTTTAAATTTCAGGGTATTGTATTCTGCCATTCTAAAATGTCTGTTTGGTTCTTCTTTATGGTTTCTGTTTTTCTGCTGAGAACTCATATCTTTTCATTCATTTCAAATATGTTTTCCTTTATCTTATAGACAATAGTTTTAATAGATACTTTAAAGCCTTTTCTTGTAATTTAAACATCTTGGTCATCTCAGGGTTGGCATCTTTTGCTTGACTTTTCCTTTGACAGTCACATTTTTATGCTTCTTTGTAGTTTGAGTAATTTTAGATTGTATCATGGACATTGTGAGTGTTATGTTGTGTAGACTCTGAGTCCTGTTGTTATCCTCTGGAAACTGTTGATGTTTTTGAATATCAAGTTTCCTTGAGACTACAAATTCATTCTTGCTTTCTGTGGGAAGTGATTCAGTTGAGTTCTCTAAGCCTTTGCTATATTCGTTTGAGTCTGTCCCACACATACATAGTGCTTGGTGACTCAGACAAGAGCCTGAGACTTCTCTAGGTTCATACACATAATTAGGGTGTACACTTCTCTAGTTATCTCTTTTTTGGGATTTCCCCCATTCTCTGGCCCACAAAGACTCCTTTTAATGGTACATCTGACCAGAAAGATGTTTTTTATTGGAAGTTTAACCACTCATGCAACTACCACCATTTAGCTCCACAGCCGGGGTCTACCCTCAGGGCAAAGCCATGAGGAAGAAGAAAACAAAACGAATTGGACTCTCCCCATCCCACCCTACCCCTGCAAGTTGCTTCTCCAGATTTTGATACTCACGCACAGTCTAGCATCTTTTCCCTTTACTTTTTATTTACTTTTCTGACTTTTCAGGGAACTCGGGTTTTTTTTGTTTGTTTGTTTATTTGTTTTAGGTATTTGTCCAGAAATTTTAGTTTTAACCAGCAAGAGGGATGGGGTATAGAGGGATGATGCCATGGCAGGATAGGAACTCTCTCTGTTTTTTCCCTAACCTTTTAGGATGAAAATTTGCAAACATAGAGAGAAGTTGAAAGAATTGCACAGTGAATTCCCATATGCCCACCTTTACCACATATCTATCCATGCATTCATATAGCCATTAATCTGCCTTATTTTTGTACTGTTTCTCATATAGTTTTTTATTGAAATATAATTCACATGCTGTAAAATTCACATACCTTTTTAAGTGTATAATTTAGTGACATGAATTACATTCCTGATGTTGTACAACCATCACCACTATCTATTTCCAAAATTTTTCATCACTCCAAACAGAAACTCTGTACCCATTAAGCGATATCTCCTATCCTCTTCTCCCTCAGTCCCTGGTAACGTCTAATCTACTTTCTGTCTCTATGAATTTGCTTATTCTAGATATTTCATATAAATGAAATCATACAATATTTAACCTTCTGTGTCTGGCTTCTTTCACTTAACATAATTTTTTCAAGGTTTATCCATGTTATAACATGTATCAGTATTTCATTCCTGTCTATGGCAGTATAACATTCCATTTTATGGATATACCACATTTTGTTTATCCATTGATCGATTGTTTACACTTTTGGGCTATTATGAATAATGACGCTATGAGCATTCATGAACAAATTTTTCTGTGGCCATGTTTTGAATTATCTTGAGTATATACCTAGGAGTGAAATTGCTGAGTCATATGGTAATTTTATGTTTAAATTTTTGAGGACCTGCCAAATCGTTTTCCAAAATGGCTGCACCATTTTACAGTCCCACCAGCAAAGTATGAGGGTTCCAGTTTCTCCACATCCTCGCTGACACTTGCTATTGTCTGTCTTTTCTATTATAGCCGTCTTTAAGTGGGTGTGAAATGGTATCTCCTTATGGTTTTAATTTGCATTTTCATAATAACTAATGATGTTGAGCATCTTTTGATGTGCTTATTGGCCATTTGTATATCTTATTTGGAGAAATGTCTATTCAAATCCTTTGCCCATTTTTTAATTGGGTTATTTACCTTTTTATTGTCAAATAAGTATCTATTTTTGAAGCATAATTTACATATAGTAAAATACTCAGATCTTAAGTCTCCATTTTGATGAGTTTTGACATATGCATATACCCGTGTAAACTACAGGTATACTTTGTTTTATTGCACTTCACTTTATTGTGCTTCACAGAAATTGTGTTTTTTACAAGTTGACGGTTTGTGGCAACCCTGCATTGAGCAAATCTATTGGCGCCATTTTTCCAACAGCATTTGCTCACTTCCTGTGTCTGTGTCACATTTTGGTAATTCTTGCAATATTTCAAACTTTTTCATTATTATCATATTTGTTATGGTGATCTGTGTGATACTGTTGTAATTGTTTGAGGTGCCACAAACTGCACACATATAAGATGGCAAACTTAATCAATAAATGTTGTATGTGTTCTGACTGCTCTACCCACTGGCCATTCCCCCACTTCTCTCCCTCTCCTCAGGCCTCCCTATTCCCTGAGACCCAGCAACATTGAAATTAGGCAAATTAATAATCCTACAATGGCCTCTAAGTGTTCAAGGGAAAGGAAGAGCCACACATCTCTCACTTTAAATCAAAAGCTAGAAATGATTAAGCGTAGTGAAGAAGAGCACTAAAAAGAATCATAGTGCCAAAATATAATGTAAACAACATTCCCAACAAATTTAAAGTGCATATAAAACACAGATTTGCATTGTTGAACTTAATTGACCATGGACCAGAAGAACTATGGACTGAAACTAGAAATATTATTAAGGAAGAAAGCGAAAAGACAATGCCTGAGGTAGAAAGAAAAGAAAAATTGAGATGCATGAAAGAAGAAACACTAATAATTGCTAAGGACAGGCAAGAAGCAAAAGTAAAAGGTGACAAAAGTAGAGTTAGAATCCTGCACACAGTTTTTCAGCGACTATCCTGGAGAGATAAAGAGAACTACTATAATGGCCAATGCAAAGAGAAGAAAACAACAAAAAAGGAAAAACAAGAGTTCTCTTTCGGAATATTCAAGAAATCAAAGGAAAATTTAAACCTAGACTAGGATTGCTGAACAACCAATGGGGAAGCACACTATCTGATCAGGAGAAAATAAAGGAAAGGTGGAAACAATATACTGAAGATCTACACAGAAGAGACAAACAGATGACAGATTCCTTTGAAGAAGATTCTTACAAAGAAGAAAGTATAATTTTAGAAAGTGAAGTGAAAGCTGCCCTGAAAGTACTGGGAAGAAATAAGTCACCAGCGTAGGTGGGATCTCAATAGAATTATTTCAAGCCACAGAGACGGACTGTCAAAATCTTAACAAAAATATGCCAACAAATATGGAAAACAAAACAATGGCCTACAGACTAGAAACACTCATTATAGATATCCCAATCCGAATGCCAAGGAGTGCATTAACACTAGGACCATTGCTCTGATTTCCCATGCAAGTAAAATCATGCTCACGGTGCTGCAACAAAGGCTTTGACCTTATATGGAGCAAGAAATGCCTGATGTCCAAGCTGGAGTTTGAAAAGGGAGAGGCACACGAAATCTAATTGTGATTATTTATTGGCTACTGGAATGCTCCAAAGATTTTCAGAGTAAGGTTAATCTATGTTTTATAGACTACAGTAAAGCCTTTGACTACACTGATTGTGAAAAGTTATGGGCTGCTCTGAAAGAAATAGGTGTGCCTCAGCACTAGACTTCCTGATGCAATACCTGTATTGTGGACAGAAAGCCACTGTGGGGACAGGATAAAGAGACAGGATGGTTTCCTATAGGGAAAGGTGTCAGACAATGGTGCATTTGATCTCCCTGTCTGTTTAATGTGTATGCAGAACGTATCATACAAAAAACTGGGCTAGACTCAGATGAAGGAGGAATGAAAATTGGTGGAGGAAATATCAACAATCTAAGATCTGCAGATGACACTATCTTACTGGCAGAAAGCAGCAACAACTGGAAACGACTTCTGATGAAAATGAAAGAAGGAAGTGCCAAAGCAGGACTGCATTTGAACTTCAAGAAGACAAAAATCATGACCACAGAAGAACTACACAACTCTAACATAGACAATGAAGACACTGAAATTGTTAAAGATTTTGTTTATGTTGGTTCTGTCATCAATTTAAATGAGGACTGCAGCCAAGAAATCAAGAGAAGACTGAGACTTGGAAGGGCAACGAAGAAAGAAATAGGAAAGATCATCAAGTGTAAGGAAGTGTCATTAGAGACCAAGGCTAAGATTAGCCACACCCTCATATTCCTAATTACGATGTGCAAAAGCTGGCCAGTGAAGAAGGCTGACAGGAAACAAATGGACTCATTTGAAATATGGTGTTGGAGGAGAGCTCTATGGATCCCCTGGACTGATAGAAAGACAAGCAGGTGAGTCCTAGAGCAAATTAAGCCTGAACTATCGCTGGAGGCAAAAATGATAAAATTGAGGCTGTCCTCCTGTGGGCACATCACTTGACAGCAGGATTCTTAGGAAAAGACAATAATGCTGGGAAAAGGAGAAGGCAGCAGGAAAAGAGGAAGACTGAATGTAAGATGGGTTGACTCCATAAAGGAAGCCATAGGCCTGAGTCTACAAGAGCTGAGTAGGACTGTTGAGCACAGGACATTGTGGACATCACTCATTCATAGGGTGGCCAAGAGTTGGAGCCAACTCGATGGCACATAACAACAGTGAGGAAGGCGTGTCAAAAGCCGAGATAGGCTGAAAGCTAGACCTCTTGCACCAAACAGTCGGCCACGTTGTGAATGCAAATGACAAGTTCCTGAAGGAAATTAGAAGTGCTACTCCAGTGAACACACGAATGATAAGAAAGTGAAACAGCCTTAACACTGATAAGGAGAAAGTTTTAGTGGTCTGGATAAAAGATCAAACTAGCCACAATATTCCCATAAGCCAAAGCCTGATCCAGAGCAAGGCCCTAACTCGCTTCAATTCTATGAAGGCTGAGAGAGGTGAGGAAGCTGCAGAAGAAAAGTTTGAAGCTAGCAGAGGTTGGTTTATGAGATTTAAGGAAAAAAGCCATCTCCATAACATAAAAGTGCAAGGGGAAGGAGCAAGTGCTGATATAGAAGCTGCAGCAAGTTATCCAGAAGATCCCGCTAAGATAGTTAATGAAGATGCCTAAACCAAACAACAGATTTTCAATGTAGATGAAACAGCCTTATATTGGAGGAGGATGCCGTCTAGGACTTTCATAGCTAGAGACGAGAAATCAATGACTGGGTTCAAAGCTTCAAAGGACAGGCTGGCTCTCTTATTAGGGATTACTGCATCTGGTGACTTTAAGTTGAAGTGAAACCTCATTTACCATTCAGAAAATCCTAGGACCCTTAAGAATTATGCTAAATCTACTCTGCCTGTGCTCTATAAATGGGACGACAAAGCCTAGATGACAGCACATCTTTCATAACATGCTGAATATTTTAAGCCTGGTGTTGAGACCTACTGCTCAGAAAAAAGGATTCCTTTCAAAATATCACTGCTCATTGACAGTGCACCTTCTCACCCAAGAGCTCTGATGGAGATGTACAATGAAATTAATGTTGTTTTCATGCCTGCTAACACAACATCCTTTCTGCAGCCCAAGGATCAAGGAGTAATTTCAACTTTCAAGTCTTATTATTGAAGAGATACATTTTGTAAGACTATTGCTGCAGAGATAGTGAGTCCTCTGATGGATCTGGGCAAAGTCAATTGAAAACCTTCTGGAAAGGATTCACCATTCTAGATGCCATTAAGAACATTTGTGATTCATGGGAAAAGGGTAAAATATTAACATTAGCAGTAGTTTGGAAGAAGTGGATTCCAAGTCTCATGGATGATTTTGAGGTGTTCAGGACTTTAGTGAAGGAATTAACTGCAGATGTGGTGGAAATAGCAAGAGAACTAGAATTAGAAGTGGAGCCTGAAGATGTGACTGAATTGCTGAAATCTCGTGATAAAACTAGTGGGTGAGGAGTTGCTTCTTATGGATGAGCAAAGAAAGTGATTTCTTGAGATCAAATCTACTCCTGGTGAAGACGCTGTGAAGATTGTCGAAGTGACCACAAAGGACTTAGAATATTACATAAATTTAGCTGATAAAGCAACAGCAGAGTTTGAAAAGACTGACTCCAATTTTGAAAGAAGTTCTATGGGTAAAATGCTATCAAACAGCACTGCATGCTACAGAGAAATCGGTCACGAAAGGAAGAGTCATTCAATTTGGCAGACTTCATTGTTGTTTTATTTTAAGAAATTGCCACAGCCACCCTAGCCTTTAGCAACCACCACCCTGCTCAGTCAGCAGCCATCAACATCAAGGCAAGACCCTCCACCAGCAAAAAGATTATGACTCGCTGAAGGCTCAGATGATGGTTAGCATGTTTAGCAATAATATATTTTTTAATTATGGTATGTACCTTGTTTTTTAGACATAATGCTATTGCACACTTAATAGACTACAGTATAGTATAAACATAACTTTTATATGCACTGGGAAACCAAAAAATTCATGTGACTCACTTTATTGCAATATTTGCTCTATTGCAGTGGTCTGGAACTGGACCTGCAATATCTCCGAGGTACGCCTGTGTACTCTATCAAAATATAGAGTATTTCATTGCCTGTTGCCCCTTCTTAATGAACCCCTGCTCTTCTCAGTCAAACCACAGTATTGATTTTCATCTCCATAGATTAGTTTTGCCTATTCTTAAAGTTCATGTAAATATAATCATACAGTGTATACTATTTTGAGCTTGGCTTGTTTACTCGCCATAATGTTTTTTGAGATCCATCCCTTTTGTTAAAGTATCAGTAGTTTGTTCCTTTTTATAGCTGAGTATTTTTCACTGTGTGAATATATCATAATTTATTCATCCTTTTTCCCGTTGATGGATGTTTTAGCTGTTTTCAGTTTTAGGTTTATTATGGATAAAACTAATTTGAACATTCAGGTACTAACCTCTCTTGTGTGAATATATATTTTCATTCCTCTTAGGTAAATACCTAGGCATAGAATTGTTGAATCATATGATAGACATAAATTTAACATTATAAGAAGCTGTCAAATGGTTTTTCAAAGTTATTTTACATTCCCGTCAGCAATGTACGAGAATTCTGGTTGCTGCACCACAATATGATGTTGTCAGTCTTCTTTATTATAGCTGTCGTAGTGGGTGTGTAGTAGTATCTCACTGTGCTTTTAAATTGCATGTTCCTTATGACTAATTATGCTGTGCATCTGTTTACATACTTATCAGCTGTTACATATCTTCCTATGTCAAATGGCTATTCAAGTCTTTTGTCTATTTTTTATTGCATTTTTTGTTTTTTATTATTGAGTTGTAGAATCTCTTCGTATGTTGTGTATACAAGTATTTTCTCAGATATTTATATTGCATATATTGTCCCAAGGCTGTGTTTTGTCTATTAATTTTCTTAATGTTATGTTTTGATGAGCAGGAGTTTTGATTTTGATGAAGCTTATTTATCTGCTTTTATGGTTATTGCTTTCTAAGTCCTGTCTAGGAAATATTTCCCTACTCTAAGATCGCAAAGGTATTTTTCTGTTTTCCTGTAAAAGCTTTGTAATTTTAGCTTTTATGTTTACATTCATAATCCGTATCAAATTATTTTTTGTGTATGGTGTAAGGTACAATAAGGCTCATCTTTTTTCCATATAGAATATCCAATTATTCCTGCACCATTGGTTAAAAAGACTTTCCTTTCCTCCCTCGAATTGCTTTTGTACCTTTGTTGAAAAGCAGTTGACTGCACGGGTGTGGTCTGTTTCTGGAGTCTCTATTCTCTTCTATCATTTGTTAGTCTGTCCTTACACTCATACAATACTGTTTTGATTACCATACCTTTGTAGTTACCTAAGTTAGGTAACATAACTCCTCCAACTTTGTTCTCCTTTTCCAAGTTGTATTGGCAATTTTAGATCATTAATATTTCCATATAAATTGATATGTTCAAATGTTCTATTTCTTCGTACATCACGTTTGAAAATGTGTATATTTCAAGGGATTTATCCATTTCATCTAGGTTGTTGAATTTTTTGGCATAAAGTCCAAAATATTCACTTATTATCCCTGGGGGCTGGGAGCTCAACAGAGATTCCAGAGGTCACACTGAAGGAGAAACCAACTAGAGCGCAGACCTTGTTCCATACTCGGGGCTTGGCTAAGACCCCAGAAAACCATAACTTAGGAGCAGGGCTGCTCTAGCCCTAGAAGCAATGACAAAGCCTAAAGCCAACCTCAACAGAATCAGACTGGTCTGCCTGCCAGATCTTCTTATGGGCACCTGCCCTATGCTTGCACATCTATTTGGCCATAGATTCAAAGGGACCCATCTGCAGCTCGCTGGGACTTCCCTGCACAGCTTTCTCGTCTCTGGAACCCGCCCCGCAAATTTCATCCGTCTCTGTCTCCCTAAGCAACAACCTTCTGTCTGTTCTACCCAGAGAGATGCTCTCTGTTTCAGTTGCACTTCCCTGTGCCAGAGTCTAGAAAATGCCCCCAGGGAGAAAGCCACGGTAAAGGTGGAGCACATCTCATGCATTTCCTTCTCTCGAGGATCAAGACCATCACAAACTAAAGTGACCATCAATTCTGTATAGAAGAAGAAAGGAACAGAGAATGACTACTAATACACTGAGAAAAAAAAAAAAAGTTAAAAAATGGCAGTAAGTACATACTTATCAATAGCTACTTTAAACGTCAATGGACTAAATGCTCCAATTAAAAGGCATAGGGTGGCTGACTGGATAAAAAAACAAGACCCATATATATGCTGCATACAGGAGACACACTTCAGACCTAAAGACACTCACAAACTGAAAGTGAAGGGATGGAAAAAGATACTCCACGCAAATGGCAATGAAAAGAAAGCTGGGGTAGCAGTACTCATATCAGACAAAATAGACTTTAAAACAAAAACTGTAAAAAGAGACAAAGAAGGGCATTACATATTGATCAAGGGAACAATCCAACAAGAGGGTATAACACTTTTAAATATCTACGCACCCAATGTAGATACACCTAAATATATAAAGCAATTATTAACAGACATGAAAACAGAAATAGACAGTAACACAATAATAGTAGGGGACTTTAACACTCCACTTACACCAACGGATAGATCATCCAAACAGAAGATCAATAAGGAAACATTGGCCTTAAATGACACACTACAACAGATGGACCTAGTAGATATATACAGAGCATTCCATCCAAAAACCAAAGAATACACGTTCTTTTCAAAGGCACATGGAACATTCTCCAGGATTGATCACATATTAGGCCACAAAACAAGTCTCCATAAATTTAAGAAGATTGAAATAATACCAAGCATCTTTTCTGACCACAACGGTATGAAACTAGAAATCAACTATAGGAAGAAAATCAGAAAAGCCACAAATACGTGGAGATTAAACAAAACGCTACTGAACAACGACTGGGTTAATGAAGAAATCAAAGAAGAAATCAAAAAATACCTGGAGACAAATGAAAATGAAAATACGACATGCCAGAATTTATGGGATACAGCAAAAGCAGTTCTAAGAGGGAAGTTTATAGCGATACAGGCCTATCTCAACAAACAAGAAAAATCTCAAATAAACAATCTAACAATGCACCTGAAGGAACTGGAAAAACAAGAACAAACAAAGCCCAAAATTCAGTAGAAGAAGGGAAATAATAAAAATCAGAGTAGAAATAAATGAAATAGAGACCAAAAAAACAATAGAAAAAATTAATAAAACCAAGAGCTGGTTCTTTGAAAAGATCAACAAAATTGACAAACCTTTAGCTAGACTCACCAAGAAAAAAAGAGAGAAGGCACAAATAAGTAAAATCAGAAATGAAAGAGGAGAGGTTACAACAGACACCTCAGAAATACAAAAGATTATAAGAGAATACTATGAAAAGCTATATGCCAACCAATTCGACAATCTGCAAGAAATGGATAAATTCTTAGAATCATACAACCTTCCAAAACTGGATCAAGAAGAAGTAAAGAATTTGAATAGACCAATCACCAGTAAGGAGATCGAAACAGTAATCACAAACCTCCCCAAAAATAAAAGTCCAGGACCAGACGGCTTCCCTGGTGAATTCTACCAAACATTCAAAGAAGACTTAATACCTATCCTTCTCAAACTCTTCCAAAAAATTGAGGAGGGGGGGAAGCTCCCTAACTCATTCTACGAAGCTGACATTACCCTGATACCAAAACCAGACAAGGACAACACAAAAAAAGAAAATTACAGGCCAATATCACTTATGAACATCAATGCAAAAATCCTCAATAAAATACTAGCAAATCGCATACAACAATACGTTAAAAAGATTATACACCATGATCAAGTGGGATTTATTCCAGGGATGCAGGGATGGTTTAACATTCGCAAATCAATCAACGTAATACACCACATTAATAAAATGAAGAATAAAAATCACATGATCATCTCAATAGATGCAGAGAAAGCATTTGACAAGATACAGCATCCATTTATGATAAAAACTCTGAATAAAATGGGTATAGAAGGAAAGTACCTCAACATAATAAAGACCATATATGAGAAACCCACAGCTAATATCATCCTCAATGGTGAAAAACTGAAAGCCATCCCTCTAAGAACAGGAACCAGACAAGGATGCCCACTGTCACCACTCCTATTTAACATAGTACTGGAAGTCCTAGCCAGAGCAATCAGGCAAGAGAAAGAAATAAAAGGGATCCAAATTGGAAAGGAAGAAGTGAAACTGTCACTATTTGCAGATGACATGATTTTATATATAGAAAACCCTAAAGAATCCACCAGAAAACTTTTAGAAGTAATAAACGAATATGGTAAAGTTGCAGGATACAAAATCAACATACAAAAATCAGTTGCATTTCTGTACACTAACAACGAAGTAGCAGAAAGAGAAATTAAGAATACCATCCCATTTACAATTGCAACAAAAAGAATAAAATACCTAGGAATAAACTTAACCAAAGAGGTGAAAGATCTGTACACCGAAAACTATAAAACATTTCTGAAAGAAATTGAAGAAGACACAAAGAAATGGAAAGATATTCCGTGCTCTTGGATTGGAAGAATTAACATAGTTAAGATGTCCATACTTCCTAAAGCCATCTATAGATTCAATGCAATCCCTATCAAAGTTCCAACAACATTTTTCACAGAAATAGAACAAAGAATCCTAAAATTTATATGGAACAACAAAAGACCCCGAATAGCTAAAGGAATCCTGAGAAAAAAGAACAAAGCTGGAGGTATCACACTCCCTGATTTCAAAATATACTACAAAGCTGTAGTAACCAAAACAGCATGGTACTGGCACAAAAACAGACACACAGATCAATGGAATAGAATCGAAAGCCCAGAAATAAACCCACACATCTATGGACAGCTAATCTTTGACAAAGGAGCCAAGAACATACAATGGGGAAAAGAAAGTCTCTTCAACAAATGGTGTTGGGAAAACTGGATAGCCATATGCAAAAAAATGAAAGTAGACCCTTACCTTACACCATACACAAAAATTAACTCCAAATGGATTAAAGACTTGAATGTAAGACCTAAAACTGTGAAACTTCTAGAAGAAAACATAGGCAGTACGCTCTTCGACATCAGTCTTAGCAACATCTTCTCAAACACCACATCTGACCGGGCAAGAGAAACAATAGAAAAAATAAACAAATGGGACTACATCAAACTAAAAAGCTTCTGCACAGCAAAGGAAACCATCAACAAAACGAAAAGACAACCTAACAATTGGGAGAAGATATTTGCAAACCATACTTCTGATAAGGGCTTAATCTCCAAAATATATAAAGAACTCATGCATCTTACCAACAAAAAAACTACCAACCCAATTAAAAAATGGGCAAAGGACCTGAACAGACATTTCTCCAAAGAAGATATACAGATGGCCAACAGACACATGAAAAGATGTTCAAAATCACTAACTATCAGGGAAATGCAAATCAAAACTACAATGAGATATCACCTGACGCCCGTCAGAATGGCTATAATTAACAAGACAGGAAACAACATGTGTTGGAGAGGATGTGGAGAGAAGGGAACTCTCATACACTGCTGGTGGGAGTGCAAACTGGTGCAGCCACTATGGAAAACAGTATGGAGATTCCTCAAAAAATCAAGGATAGAACTACCATATGATCCAGCCATCCCACTGCTGGGTATTTATCCAAAGAACTTGAAAACACCAATTTGTAAAGGTACATGCACCCATGTGTTCATTGCAGCGTTATTCACAATAGCCAGGACTTGGAAGCAACCTAAGTGCCCATCAAGGGACGAATGGATAAAGAAGCTGTGGTATATATACACAATGGAATACCACTCAGCCATAAGAAACGATGAAATCCAGCCATTTGTGACAACATGGATGGACATTGAGGGTATAATGCAAAGTGAAATAAGTCAGAGGGAGAAGGTCAAATACCGCATGATTTCCTTCATTAAGTAGTAGATAATAACAACAATAAACAAACACATAGGGACAGAGATTGGATTGGTGGTTACCAGAGGGGAAGGGGGGAGGGAGGAGGGTGAAAGGGATAATTCGGTACATGTGTGTGGTGATGGGTTGTAATTAGTATTTTGGTGGTGAACATGATGTAATCTATGCAGAAATAGAAGTACAATGATGTACACCTGAAATTTTTACAATGTTATAAACCAATGTTACTGCAATAAACAAAAAATTAAAAAAAAAAAAAAAAGACCATCACTGCCTAAAAACAGGTACTTCATATATTGTGTCCAGTTCTATCATTTTTCATGCTAGGAGAGTATGTCGATACCCATTACTGTGTCATGGTTAGAACCCAGTAAGAAGCGTTTGAACAACTACATACATTAAATAAACAAATGCAACATAGATGACTCTCAGGATTTTTTTAGCTAATTAAGTTCAACAGCCATTATTGAAACTTGGCACTGCGTAAAGCATTGTTGAGAATCAAATATGAATAAAGTAGAACACCTGCTCTGAAGGGTCTCCCTGGGCAGGGAGGTAAAGCAGAAAGAAGCGTAACAAAATGTCATATACCAAAGGTTAATAAATGCCGTAGGATAAAATTCCAAGTGCTCAGAGCGCGCAAGGGCAGTGTTTAATTTTGACCTGGGGATGGTGGTGGGTGAGTGGTGTTTTGGAAAAGTTTCTTAAAGAAGTAAACTTTCATTTGGGTTTTGAAGAATGGTAACTTACAAAACCCCCAAAAATCCCCTTTTTGTAAACTTTAGAATATTTAATAAGCTCTGTGTCTTTTTTGCAGGAGATACCATCCTATCTCTATTTTTCATTGGACTCCAGATAGTCAAATGAGATGGCTTTTGCTACACACACATTAAATGATATGTCAAGATAAATAAATTATTATTTCTATCTGGGGAAATAATTTGGGAATGAAAAATGTCCTTGGAACAAAAGTAAATGAGAATAAGCAGGAGGTAGGTGAGAGTTGACAGTGTTTATGACTTGTGTAAGCAAAGGGACAGGATATTTAGATCTGCTTAATATATTAGAAGTCCTTTTTAGAACATGTTCTTTCTACATGAGTTAATAAAGCTATGCTTTTCTGAGTGAGAGAGGTTCAAAAATTTGCTCATCCACTCAGCTAAAAGAGCAGATAATTTGGAGCATCACTAGAAGTTATTCAAAACTAACTTACTTGTCAATGCAGATGACAATTTGTGTCTGACTGAATCAGAAAGCCAGCTTCACTGCCTGAAGACATCTTTTATCTCTCCTGCCTCATTTCAGTACCTTGGACATAGTGAGTGCTTAATGATTATTTATTGAAGTAATCACCACGTCTTGACCAATTTTCCTTGAAATTCCCCTTGAATCCCATTTTTTCTCCACATCCTTAATAAACACTCAAATTCAGCAGTTCTCAAACTTTTTGGTCTCAGGCCTCCTTTACACTCTTAAAAATTATTGAGACCATCAAACATCTTCCATTTATGTGGATTATATCTGTTGATGTTACCATATTAGAAACCAAAACTGAGAAATATTTTAAATATTTATTAATTCTTTTAAAATAACAATAATAAACCCATTGCATGTTAGAATAACATATTTTTGTGCAAAGAAACTACATTTTCCAAACTGAAAAAAAGTATAGTGAAAAAAGTAATAATATTTTACATTTTTGCAAATCTCTTGTATATCTGGTTATAAAGGACAGCCAGATTCTCGTATCTGCTTCTGCATTCAATCTGTCACAATAACACACATCGTGTCATCTCTGGAACATTCCACTGTACTCTTGCAAGAGGATGAGAGTGAAAAGGAAAATGATGTCTTAGTGTTATTATGAACATATTTTCCACCTTACGTGCCCTCTGGAAGAGAACTTTGAGAACTGATGCTCTAATACAACTCTCTTCATTTCAGACTCGATTCTAGTCTCATTTCTATAAATATTTGCTCAGTGAGTGAATAAACCTCTCCAGTATATCCTGAATATATCTGTCTTAAAAGCAAGGCTGTATCCAAGAGTTTTCTGTGATCACACATTGCAGAAGCTGCTGGACTATCATTGTATCAAATCTAAATGCCTTTGCTTAATTTCTGGGGACTCCTTTCATCTCAGCCCAACCTTTCTAATTTAATCATGTTTCCACCCAGGTTCATTGTGATCCTTCTCTTCACTTGAAACTCCCTCCCCTCCCTTGTCCCATAGGTCTACACGTTATCTATTCTCTGAGGCCACATGTAGGGTACATTGGTCCTCGAAACTTTCCTCCATGAGTGCTTCCATGCCTCGCTGACCATCTCCTCTTATGCTTGTCATGGCATTCAGTGCTGTGAATTACTGGTGGATTTCTACGAGTCTTGGTTCAAAATGGACCCGGGAGGTGAAGAACAAAGGCTCACCTCTCTTTGTCCCTCAACCGACCCAAATACATTCAGTCTTCAAGTAGGATGAATTAAAGAGCAAATTTGCTTAAGAGAATTTTAAGAAGCTTAGAAATGCAGATAAAAGCACAAAAAATCAGGTAATAAGTGAACTGCTTTTATAGTTATCTGCTTTCATTCTTTTTTAATTTTTAAAATTTTTATTATGAAAATTATCAGACACAAAAGTAGAGAGAATAGTGTAACAAGGATGCTGTGCCTATCACTTAATTTTAACAATTATAAATAGATATGTAGGCAGTTTTGTTTTATTCAAATTTCCCATCACACACAGATTCTTTTGAAGCAAATTCTAGACAACACATCACTTCATCTGTAAATATTTCACCGTGTACCTCTATACAATACTCTTTTTTGAAAAGCATAACCATAATACCATTATCATCTCTAAAACAAAAGTCAGTAATAATTTCTTATTATCAAATATCCAGTCAGTGTTCACAGTTCTCCAATTTTCTTATAATACTTTTAGAATCTTTTTGTTTGAATTGAGATCCAAATAAGGTCCATATATTATGGTTGGTTTTATGTCTCTTAAGTCTTTTTACTCTTTTTACTTTTTACTCCCTTCCTCTCTCTTTTTCTTTCCTTTTCCTTGAAACTTTTATTTTTATTTTATGTGAACAAGCAGTTTCCATAGTCTGGATTTTGCTGCCTTCATCCCTGTGGTATCATTTAATATGTTCCTTTTCTCCTTGTGTTTCCTGGAAATTGGTCGTTGGATTCAGAAAGCTTTATCAGATGTTTGTTAGTGCTTAGATGGTGTATACTTCCATCGGGAGGGACATAATGTTTTATTGACTCTCTTTTTAAGATATCAATAATGATGACCATTGCCTAGATTCATCAATTTGCTTTATTTACTAGGATTGCAAAATGGTAACCTTCTAACTCTATCATTCTATCTTTACTTATTATTAACTGGAAAACATCTACAAGGAGCAACTTCCACTCATCAACTGTTGGATTAACTGATGTGTAGATTTTATAAGAATGGCTGGATAAATGTTTGATTCTTATTTACCAATTTTAAAAATAATAAAGTAGGTATTTAGCTTCCTTCAAAGGTAATCAGTAATCATTCCCCCCCTTCCCCAGCATCATTAAAACTTACAGATTGAAACACATTATTAATCCTTATTGTGATGATTAGTGCTTTTTAAATCCATATTGAGTCTTAAACTGTGGCAGCTTTGGTCAGTGGTCAGGTTAGTTTCTGATTTCTTTTGACATGAGCCTGTGGTCTCTCATAACCACCCTACCTGTGTCTGTTTTTGTCTGTTTCCTGTGCAGACCTGGCATCAGTCATTTCTCCAAGAATCCTTGGTTCTTGTTGGTGGGAAACAGTATTTGGAGGACATAATCTACTGGGGTGCTTATTACAACTGCATTGATCATTGCTTCTAGTTCTTTTTAGTAGTCAAAGCTAGGAAATATGATTTTTTTAAAGATAAAATACACCATCTGTTTTCCATGTAACAAATTATTAGTATACAGTATACAAATAATAATAAATTATCTTTTCCATTATGTATATCTCTTGTTTCTTCTGTCATTGCATTGACTTAGTCTTCTAGAACATCGTTTATTAATTATAATTTTAGACTTTTTTTGTTCATAAAAAACATTTTTAATAATCAAAGGACAGAAAAAATACTTCTGCTTTCAGACAAATGCCCCTTAAAGTGAGGGGTAAATCCTACTTTGGGTGTCAGCAAACTATGGCCCCCGGGCCAAACCCAACCAGCTTCCTTTTTTTGTATGGCCTGTGAGTTAGAAATTATTTTTACATTTTTAAATGATTGAAAAAATCAAGGGAAAAGTATATTTTATGACACATGAAAATTACATGAAATTCAAATTTCAGTATTTTCTAAGGTGTCTGTCATTGCAGTTTTGATTTACTCTTCGACTGGAAAATTATCAACAGATATTTTGCTGTCTCTATATTTTAGTCATTCTACTTTGCGTATCATTTTATCAATTTTTTCTAAGAGCTTTTTTAATATACATACATATACACATATACATATTCAATATCATTTGGTACATAAAACTTAACAAATATAGCTCTCTAGGGATATATGCCTTTCATCAACATAAAATAAGCCTGTTTATCCCGTGAAATGCCTTGTGCCCTGGATTCTGCTTTGTTTGATACTAATATTGCTGTCCCAGGGATTTTTTGCCTTGGTTTGGTATAAAGTTCCAAACCATGTTATTCTTTTAACCATGAGATGGTATTTTGTGTTTTATTTTGTTTGTATTTTGGTTCTTTCACAAACAGTACATATTTAATTTTTTTTAACTCTGAGAGTGTTTGTCTTTTTTTGTTTTATAAAATTTTTTACTTTTTTAAAGCAATTTTGGTTCACAGCAAAATTGAAAAAGTATGGAGATTCCCCACATACCCCCTTGTCCCTACACATGCGTAGCCTCCACAATTATCAACATCCCCAATAGAGTAGTACATTTGTTACAATTGATGAACCTACATTGACACATCATAATCACCAAGAGTCCATAGTTTACATTAGGGTTCACTCTTGGTGTTGTACATTCATGGGTTTGAATAATGTATAATGACATGTATCCACCATTACAGTATCATACAATAGTTTCTCTACCCTAGAAATCCTCTGTGGTCTGCCTATTCATCCCTCCCTCTCCCCAACCCCCCTTTGCTTTTTACCAGTCTTTGTACTGTATCCATAGTTTTGCCTTTTCCAGAATGTCATATAGTTGGAATCTTATAATATGTAGCCTTTTCAGGTGGGCTTCTTTTCACTTAGTATTATATATATAAGGTTCTTTCATGTCTTTTCATGGCTTGATAGCTCATTTCTTTTAGTACTGAATAATATTCCACTGTCTGGATGCACCGCAGTTTATTTATCCATTCACCTCTGGAAGGACATCTTGGTTGGTTCCAAGTTTTGGCAATTATGAATAAAGCTGCCATAAACATCCATGTGCACATTTTTATGTGGACAGAAGTTTTCAGCTCCTTTGGGAAAATATCAAGGAGCACAGTTACTGGATCGTATAGTAAGAGAATGTTTAGTTTCGTAAGAAACTTCCAAACTGTCTTCCAAAGTGACTGTACCATTTTGCGTTCCCACCAACAATGAATGAGAGTTCCTGTTGCTCCACATCCTCACCAGCATTTGGTGTTGTCAGTGTTTTCAATTTTGGCCATTCTAATGGGTGTAATGTGGCATCTCGTTGTTTTAATTTGCATTTCCTTATTAACATATGACGTGGAGCATCTTTTCATATGCTTATTGGCCATCTGTATATCTTCTTTGATGGTGTCTGTTAACGTCTTTGGCCCATTTTTTAATCAGATTGTTTGTTTTCTTCTCCTTGAATTTTAAGAGTTCTTATATTTTTTGGATACCCATTCTTTATCAGATGTGTCTTTTGCAAATGTTTTCTCCAGTCTGTGGCTTGTCTTCTCATTCTCTTGACATTGTCTTTTGCAGAGCAGTTTTTAATTTTAATGAAGCCCAGCTTAACAATTATTTCCTGGATTGTGCCTTTGGTGTTGTATCTCAAAAATAATACCATACCCAAGGTCACCTAGGTTTTCTCCAATGTTATCTGCTAGGAATTTTATAGTTATGTGTTTTACATTTAGGCCTACGATTCATTTTGAACTAATTTTTGTGAAGAGTGTAAAATCTGTGTCTTGATTCATTTTTTTGTATGTGGATGTTCAGTTTTTCTGACACCATATGTTGAAAAGACTATCAGATTTTGTCTTTTAATACAAGACCTTAAGCTATTTACATGTATCTTTTCAATTGGTATATTTGAACATCATTGTAATTTATTTTACTCCTCAAAGGGTGAACACGGATATATTAAAAATATAAACATTAGTTAGTAAATAGTTATAAATTTACTATTTTAATGTTGCATGTAACATAGGATTAAGCAATAATAATCACCAATGTGTGGTTAACCACACACCAGTGTGTGACCCTTCTGTGTGGCAGACACTAATCCAAAAGCTCTACCATGTTAGCTCATTTGATTCTCACAACATGAGATTATGAGGTAAGTATTTAATATATGAGGAAACTGAGGCAAAGAGAGTTAGCAAAAAGCACTGATTTCAGCATTTCTCAGTTATATATTATTGCAGAACTTGATAGGTCTTCTTTGTGCTGCTAAGGAAGTGTCCTCCTGGTCATTGAGCATTAAGAGGATTTTATCAGGGGTAGCTGATAAATTTCACTAAGTGCCTTTTATATCTATCAAGTTAATCATATATTCTTTTTTTTATCTGTTATTCTTACCTCTCAAGGAAATATTTAATAGGCTTTATGTACATTTTTCAAATAATGAAAAAAGAAGACCACTCGATGGAAAAACGAGCAGGAATAATTAACAGGCAGTTTGCAAAAGCAGAAATACAAGTGACTAATAGAATATAAAAAGATATCATATTTTGCCTATCAAATTGGCAAAGAGATAATAAAGACATGCTGCTGCTGAGGGTGGAGACGATGGGTGTTTTCCGTATGTTGCAGTGCTAAAAGCAAGAGTTTCTGAAGGGGATCTGGGTTCCAATATTGATGGCTTTTTCTAGTTGTTCTTTCCTACGGGCATTTGTTCATTCAGCCTGCAAGCGTGAATTGAGTTCCTCCTGTTTATCAGTGTTAGCGCTTCTTGCCTTTAAGATGATTACATTTCATTGGTGGAACAGACAATTAAAAAATGTTTCAGAAAGTGACAAGAGCTGATAAGGAATAAAACTAGCTGATGTGATAGGGTGGCTGAGGGTGGGGGTGGGCGGGTAGGGGGCAGGGAGCAGAGAGATGAAATGGGCGCTCCTTTGGATGGTGTGCTCAGCTAAGGCCTCTCTGAGGAGGTATCCTTGGAGCTGAGATGTAAAAGAGAAAGATCTAGACATGCAAACCCAAGGGAAGAACATCTCACGAAGACAGAACACAGGCACCAAGGATGTGAGTTTGGGAAATCTTGGCAGTTTAAGAAATAAAAAGAGGTTCAGCACAACTATGAAACGCTTTCTCACCAAATGACAGAGGCCAGGTCAGCAGCCCCTTGTGTCCTCGGCCAGGATTTATTTCTTAGCTTCTATGAGGAGAAGTGATGTCTTGTGTGAGAGGGGCTCCATGGCACCCAACCTCATTGAGCAGATGTGAAGATTAAGTCAGTTGCTGCGTGTGAAAGCTAGCACAGTGCCTAGCACACAGGAGGCACTCATCATAATTCATTGTCATCATCAACAAAATTTTGTCATTGTTTTTCATTAGCATACAAGTGCAAATAGTTATATCTTCTCCAGAGGGAAATTTGTCAATATGTGTCAAAAAACTTACAAAAATTTATATCATATGACCCAGAATTCTTTTTCTAGGAATTTTTCTTTAGAAAATACTCCATAATGTGCCTCTGAATCTATCCACACAAATGTGTATTTCATAGTTATTTATAATAGGGAAAACTTAGAAGGACCAAAATTTCAAATTAGCAAGAGCAGATAAATTTTGTTATATTCATATGATGAAATACTAAGATGCCATGAAAAATAGGGTTCTGGAATAAAAATAAAATAGAAAAATGTTCATGATATATTAAGTGAAAAAAGCCTGGTCACAAAAATGTGCTATAAGTGCCATCTCAGTTTAAAATGTGTTGTTATTTCTAGATTGTAACATCATGGTTGATTTTTATTTCGTGTGTGTATGTGTGCGTGCATGCATGCGTGTGGGCACACATATGGATACTACAGATTGTACAAATTTAGTATGTATTAATTTTGTAATTTAAAAAATATAGTATTTTTTAACTTAATTGCTTTGACCTTTTCCAAACTGTTTTGTTGCCTAAATATAGATAAACTAATTCCAAAAAGAAAGTCACTATCAATTTTTATGTTAGGAATTTTCCAGCAATTTCTTAAGAATCAATTCAATACTGCCCCGTTTTCATTGTTTAAATCAGAATCTGATTTTGCCTTTGCGAATGTGGTAGTGAGCACTCAGCCCCACACAGACAGCAGCGGTACAGATGTTCGGCACGTTCAGTATCAGGGGTGAAGTGCAGGGTCTGAAGCCAGGCAGAGGTGGGTTTGAACCCAGCTTCATTCCTCCTGGCTGACTGTTCTTTGGCAAGTTATTAAACTCTGTTAAGTCTCATTTTCCTCATCTGTAAAATGGGGATGAATAGTATCTACATTATAGGGTTGTAACGAGATAATGAAGTAATGTGTGAAAAGCGCTTAACACAATGATGCCGGGCACTTGAAAATGCTCAATAGTTTACATCTATTATTATAGTTATTACTACTAGAACCACCATCATCACCCTCATGGTGCTCTGAAGAACTCTTGTAGGTTTTATGGGATCATGCAACTTTAAAAACAAAACAAAACAAAAAAACTATGTCTAACTCCTAGGAGCCTTCTCATCTAAAACAGATGAAAATAAGAAACAAAGTACCAGATGTGGTAGAAAGGCCAGATGGCTCTTCATGAGGAAGGAATTCCAGAGAGAAATGCAACATAATAACATGTGACCCTCGCTCTAGTCTGGACATAGCTTGGAACTTGGAAAAGGACCTATTATCTACCTAATTAGACTCAACCTAGTCCTGGAAAATTCTCAAGCGGACCTTTCCTTTTTGTAGGCAAAATTAGATATTATCAGGCAGCAGGCTATTCAAGAAATGTGGACACAAATCACTGTGAATGTCCCTGTTCCCCAATACACTGAATAAGAGTGCAAGTTCTCTCAAAGTACTTGGAGATTCTCAGAGCAGCTGCTCTGAGAAAGTGACAGGTGAAATTCCTGGCTCGTCATGGTTTAAGGAGATAAGCAAGTGTGCAGGTTATTAGGGAGAGCTCATGGATGGCCAGAGTCATAGAGCCAAAACAATCCCAGATGCGTCTCAGTAGGAAGATAACTCATGGACAGTCAGAAGGCCTGGCTTCTGACCTCACATGGCATCCCTGAAGGTTAAACATGGACAAGATGAACACTAAGGAAGGAGCAGCAGGTGCAGAACTGATCTGCCTGGAAGAAGAAACAGCTCAAATGTAATGAGTGCCCACAGCCAGCCTCTGTGCCCATAAGCGTGAGGAAATTGAGGCACGGAGAAGATAAGAAACTTGTCCTCGTCAGTGGACTAAGAGCTGAGTTCTCAGGGTTTTCTTCCCAGGGACAAGGGCAGCTCTAAAAAGTCTGGGGCAGGAACTGGTACTTTTATGCAGCACAACTGATGGTGACTATTTCCATTTTCCTCTCCTTCCCCTTTCCCTGACTCTCCACGTTCCAGAACTAGAGGTTTCATCGCCTTTTAGGCCTAGACTTTGTCTAATGTTTATTTGTAAATGACAAGTCGTACCTTCTGACCGTGTCTTACCTGATTGTTTTCTAAGCATACTTATTAATAGTTTTGTCGAAGGTTTTTTGACAGAACATAATGTTCCCGGTTTTTCACGTGGGCAACCGTGTCTATCTCGAACAAGCCAAAATTCTTAACTTTCAAGAATTTATTTTTGTTTTAATGATTTGAGTTATACATATCTCTGCTTTCCGAAAAATAGTACATGAAATGTGTGATTAGTTTTTTTGGCCACTCAGATGATCGTTTTGTTTTGAACTCTGAGTACTGTAACACTGTGCACTGTTTTCACCGTAAAGCCAGCAAAGCAGAGACCGACACTTAGATGGCATAATCTGAAGTTTAAAAGCATGAACTTTGGCATCAAATGGGCCTGGCTTTGAATCTGAACTCAGCCAATTTCTTTAGTTGTGAATTAAACTGCTTAAGCCTCAGTTTCTGCATCTGTAAAATGGGGTTGATAATATATAGGGCAGTAGGGAGAATTAAATTTGATAACGTTTGTGAAATATCTTGCATGATGTCTGGCATATAATAAGGATGCAATTAATGTTAATTTTATTCATGAGTAGATATTTACTAAACACCCACGGTGTGCCAGGCACGGTTCCTATCTTGATGAAATTCGTATAGGGAGAGACGTTAAGCAAATCATCACACATGTAATCATAGAAGAACAATTGTGACAGGTGCTATGAATCAAGAGTATAGGCTGCTTTGGTAGCATTTAACAAGAAAAACTCTCCTAGTCTGGAATCTGAGGTGTGTAGATGGGTGGAAAGAGATCAGAGATAGTTTTCTTGAAGAAGTGGAATTTAAGCTAAGACCTAAAGGTTGCAGATGAGTTAGCACCACAAAGGGGCTGGGGGTAGAGAGAACATTCCACGTAAAGGGAACAGCAGATGTGAAAGTCCTGGAGCAGAGAACATTCTAAAATCAAGAGAAGATCAGGGTGATCAGAGGAAGAGTCAGGGAAAGTGTGCAAGGCCAAGATGGGGCAGGAGCGGGAGGCAAGACAGATCATATGGCCTGATGGGCCGTGTTAGTGATTTTGGATTTCATCAAAGATCGCTGGAAGGTGTTGGAGACATATAAGCAGAGATGTCACTGAACTGGAGTTGCATTTCATAGAGATGATCGTAGAGAAAGGGGAGGATGATGCATGCATGCAGGAGACCTGAGAAGGCTCTTGCAGGTGACAGATGGTGGTAGCTTGGATTGGGCCATGACAGTGGAAAGAGAGGGATGTGGAGAGGCAATGTTAGGTGGTATAATCTTCTGGAGCTATCAAAAAGAAGGTATCAGGATTGACTGCCATATTTTTGTCACAAACAAGTAAGTAATGTTAATTATCATCTATAGAGATAGGGCATGCTAGAAGACAAGCAGATTAGAGTGTGTGATTTTGGACACATTAATATTGAAGTTCCTGTGAGACATCTAGGTGGAAATGCATGTATGGGTCATGAACTAAAGAAATAAACAAGAACTCAAGTTATACAGGGATGTCTAAGTGCTAGCTACCAACATTAATCTTGAAGTTGTCCATATATTTTTTTCTTTTTTTTTTTATTGCAGTAACACTGGTTTATAACATGGTATAAATTTCAGGTGTACATCATTATACTTCTATTTCTGCATAGATTACATCATGTTCACCACCCAAATACTAATTACAATCCATCACCACACACATGTGTCTAATCATCCCTTTCGCCCTCCCCCCTCCCCCCTTCCCCTCTGGTAACCACCAATCCAATCTCTGTCTCTATGTGTTTGTTTGTTGCTGTTTTTATCTTCTACTTATGAGTGAGATCATACGGTATTTGACCTTCTCCCTCTGACTTATTTCACTTAGCATAATATCCTCAATGTCCATCCATGTTGTCACAAATGGCTGTATTTCATCATTTCTTATGGCTGAGTAGTATTCCATTGTGTATATATACCACAGCTTCTTTATCCATTCGTCCCTTGATGGGCACTTAGGTTGCTTCCAAGTCTTGGATATTGTGAATAATGCTGCAATGAAGACAAGGGTGCAAGTATCTTTACGCTTTGGTGTTTTCATATTCTTTGGATAAATACCCAGCAGTGGAATAACTGGATCTATGGTAGTTCTATCCTTAATTTCTTGAGGAATCTCCATACTGTTTTCCATAGTGGCTGTACCAGCTTGCACTCCCACCAGCAGTGTATGAGAGTCCCCTTCTCTCCACATCCTCTCCAACACTTATTATTTTCTATCTTGTTAATTATAGCCATTCAGATGGGCATGAGGTGGTATCTCATTTTAGTTTTGATTTGCATTTCCCTGATAGTTAATGATTTTGAACATCTTTTCATGTGCCTGTTGGCCATCTGTATATCTTTTTTGGAGAAATGTCTATTCAGGTCTTTTGCCCATTTTTTAATTGGGTGGTAGTTTTTTTGCTGTTGAGCTGTATGAGTTCTTTATATATTTTGGAGATTAACCGCTTATCAGATATATGGTTTCCCAATATCTTCTCCCAATTGTTAGGTTGTCTTTTTGTTTTGTTGATAGTTTCCTTTGCTGTGCAGAAGCTTTTTAGTTTGATGTAGTCCAATTTGTTTATTTTTTCTATTGTTTCTCTTGCCCAGTCAGACATGGTGCTTGAAAATATGTTACTAAGACAGATGTCGAAGAGCGCACTGCCTGTGTTTTCTTCTAGAAGTTTCATGGTTTCAGGTCTTACATTCAAGTCTTTAATCCATTTTGTATTAATTTTTGTGTATGGTGTAAGATAATGGTCTACTTTCATTTTTTTGCGTGTGGCTGTCCAGTTTTCCCAGCACCATTTGTTGTAGAGACTTTCCTTTCTCCGTTGTATGTTCTTCCCTCCTTTGTCAAAAATTAGCTATCTATAGATGTGTGGGTTTATTTCTGGGCTGTCGATTCTATTCCATTGATCTCCGTGTCTGTTTTTGTGCCAGCACCATGCTGTTTTGGTTACTATAGCTTTGTAGTACATTTTGAAATCAGGGAGTGTGATACCTCCAGCTTTGTTCTTTTTTCTCAGGATTTCTTTGGCTATTCGGGGTCTTTTGTTGTTCCATATAAATTTTAGGATTCTTTGTTCTATTTCTGTGAAAAATGTTGGAACTTTGATAGAGATTGCATTGAATCTATAGATTGCTTTAGGAAGTATAGACATCTTAACTATGTTAATTCTTCCAATCCAAGAGCACAAAATATCTTTCCATTTCTTTGTGTCTTCTTGAAGGTGTCCATATATTTTAGAGTAAGTTCTCTGAGCACTCTCAAATAACTGGAGATATTTCTACTCTTGCATTGAAAAATTCAGTGTGTTAATTCATTGAAAGATTTCTGAACTGGGAGTCTGAAGAGCAGAGTTCTTAATCTAGTCCTCTGTTCACTGTGTAACCCTGAGCAAGTGCCTTACCCTTTCACATCATTGTCTATTTGTAGCCTAGATGTCAGCTTTGTTCTTGGTGCCTCAAGGGTTTATAGGAAATGGTTGTAAATGATTTCAATAACAATTTAGATCAAAATGTGTATACTGTATCCCAAGTAGACTATGAAGAAAATTTAGGAATTATTGAAATACATGTAGACTAGTCCCATTCTCAGAAAAAAGTAAGTTATACTAAATAAATCATTTGTCAGATCCAATAATATGTCCATATTCCTATATGTGTGTGCCTCTTACAATGCTTCTAATGCACAATTTCTTTATTGCAATATTAAAGAAGTGAGACATTCAGAACAAACAACTGTTTCTCCCCCAGTAGTGTTTGCTTTTTCAGGAAATTCTAAAGCTTCAGACTTAGAATGCACCTAAAAGAGTATTTTAATAGGATGCTTTATGATGCTTGAATCTCCAGTATGTTAAATCTCAGTGAGTGGTTATCCATCCTATCCTAGGATACTTCCATTGATGGGAAGACCAACTTCCAGGGCAGCCCAAATCTGTCTTCCTACAGCTTTTAGCCACTAGTCAGAATTCTAAGCCAGACCAATGGGCTAGTCTCCTAGTTGGTCTCCTTGTCCCTAGCAGCCTCCCTCTTTAGTTATTCTTAGACAAGTGTAAGCTTATGAAAAACTTAGGAAAATGGAAACCTTCCAGAGCCACCAGGTCCAAACATGTTCCTAAGCCAGCCACTTGCTAACACTTATATCTATCTTAAGACCTAAAGTGAGCTTCTAACTCACCAGAATCAAATTGGAATAAACAAAAACAATGAGTGTCATTATTTTCATTTTGACAAACTACTGTAGCTTTCTTCTCTTCTCATGAAAATTTTTCTGTAAATGAGAGAAAGACAATTGACAACAACAGCAAGGTAAAAGTTCTGTTGCTTCAACATTTGCCTGGGTAATGAACACAGCTGTGCTGGAGTTGCTGAGGAAGGCTGCTATTCTGAACAGCACATCCAGAAAATAGTGTTTGTGGTTATCTGATGTGTTCTGAATTAATCATAATTTGAGCAAGTATTGAGTGGGCATTTCAGAGGGGAATCGTGACAGTGGGGAACAACCTTTCCTTAGAAACACGACTGTTGTTGGTAATAGAAAATCACACCATGCACCAGGAATGCATTCTTTTCAGGCAGCCTCGAATGCGATTGCCTCTGTCTTTGGTTTTTCTTCGCCACTTTCCGTGTTTATCCTTCAGATATCTTTATTCCTGACTCAGGCCTTCCAGATCTTGCAAAACTTTCTGAACCATTGTCATCACTGCCACTGAACAGTTGGAAATTCATGAGTGGTTTCTACTCTTTGGCCTTGGGAAGACTTTTTAGTAGAAATGCTGCCTTCTGGAAGCCAGATATTTATTCCTTAGGATTAAACTATGATACATCAACCAATATAAACCTAAACCACATTATAGTGAATCAAAGATGCTGTATCACTCAGTTAACAATTACACAAATGTTCAAATCCTGTTGATTATAATTTTCTGCTTTTCTACAATACTAATTAGAGTCTTTGAATGGATACTTAGATCACCATACTCCATTAACTAGTGATCTAGTAAAGTGGATTTTCAGTCACTCAGACCTATGGACATTATAACTCCTAGTACAGAATTTGGATCTGGTTTTGAATTCACTGAAGAGTCACTGAAATGATTTAATCAAGGAAGATATAATCGGGTTTGTTGTCTCAGAATCTCTCTGGCAGCACTATGGTAAGTGGGTTGGAAGGAGGTAAGACCAGAAGCGGGAAGCTCAGTTAGTACCTGATAAAGGGTCCCACCTAGAGATGATGGTGGCCTGAACTAGGATGGATGGTGACAAGCAGAATGAATGTCCAGTGGTCTGGACTGGGTGATTGGATGTAGTGGAGGAGGTGGGAGAGTGAAGAGTTGAGGATGACAGTGGCTTTCTGGCTGGGACAACTTAGGGGAAGGTGTGCCATCTACTGAGGATGGAGCAGAGAAGAAAGTAGGTTTTGTGAGAGACAATAAGTTCAGTTTGGTTATGTTAAGGGTGAGAGGGTTTGGGAACATCAAGATGTTCTGGTAATAGAGAGATGTTTGGTAATAGTTGTGTGTGCAGGACTGGAGCTCAGGAGCCAGATGTGGTCTAGGGATAGAGATTTGAGAGTCATCAAGGTTAAAAAGGAACTTGAAACTGTGGAAATGGATGAGCTTCTGTGACCTCTATCTTCCCCCTTAGAGTATCAGACAGTTCTCAGTTGAGACTGCAGAAGGCTGGGTTAAGTTTGAAGAGAATGAGGATGTGCCCTGCAAGCAAAACTGAGATTTCCCAACATTGCATTTATTATGAAAGGTGGAGGCATGGTCAATTCTTTTTTCAGAGACATCTATAATCAAAACAGTGCCATACTCTATTGTCTTTTAAAATTAAAGAGTAAATTTTCCCAATCCATTTCTGCACTTTAAAATTGGTTTGCTCACCTGTACTTAAAAGCCATATTACAGCTTCCAAAAAGACACCTTTTATTTTGAAAATAAGCTATTAAAATGCCTATGAGTATATGTTATGTCAGTTTGAATACCACCCACTTTTGATGGAGGTCAGGCTCTCTGCTGGTCTGGCCCAGCTTGAGCCTGATACTGGGGAGAAGTAGCAGGGGTCCACAGACAGCCCCAATCCTTGGCTTCATCCAGGTAAGGGAGGGGGTGTGCAGAAGCTGGGAGTAGAGAGCAAAGTGCTATACATATTCTGCCTGATACAGAGCTAGATAATATTCCTGGAGGATGGCTACAGTATCAGAGGACATGCCTCTGGGTGACCCAGTGGCCAGTGAGAGAACCTGGAATGTCATTTCCAAGTAGGGAATTGTCCAGAGAACTCTGATTCAGCATCTTTGCAGGCAGTCCAGAACCAAAAGTCCATCTGCCTGCTCCGCTGTTCACCTCTTATTGCATAAGCACCAGCCAATTCACCCATGTCCTTGCTGGCAAGACTCTGGAATGGAACCTGCCTTAGCCTTTAAGCTGAAAGCAAAGGGACATCATCCTGAAAAACTCCTGCACCTCCTCCCTGGGTAACCAATTTTCACTCTTTATGTCACTGCTTCGGATTTGCGGTGTTTGGCCTTGCATTCACATCCCACAAATATGAGAGACTGCTGATGACTATCTCATCTTAATTGCAGGCTTTGACCTTTCCTACAGGAGCCTATAAAATGTCTTTATAAGTACTGGAAGTAAGAATATTATGAAGTGCCTGCGACGTAGCTGTATAAAATTATCTGTAGAATGGTTTTGTTTTTATGTAAATATGAGTGTCTTAAAGATCAGGAAGATAAAATGTTGGAATGTGAGTTAAGACAGGCTCTCTTTCTCCATTTAAGAGTATATTTCCAGCTGTAAGTAGTTGAAGCAGGACTTTTATTCAAAATGTCATTTTCTTCCATCAACAAATGTCATCTGTTGATTCAATAAACATTTATTGAGAATTGTGTTCATCACTGAGGGGGATATAAATGAAGGATAAGAAGTAGTATGTGTCTTTAAAGAGGCCGAAATCACAAGGATGAAATGTGTCATTTATTCAACATCATTTGTCATGAGCCTACTATGTGCTGTAAACATATAGCTCATATAGGTGTTGTGGATACAGCAGCGAAATGAAGAGACAAAAACCTCTGCCTTCAAGAAGTTCGTATTCAAGAAAGGGAACAAAAAGAGAAATAAGTATAGAAGATGGTGATGAGTGCTATAGAGAAGAGTAACTAAGGGTAATGCTTAGAGGAAACAGTGAGAAAATACAGACTGTAATGAAGGAGGGGCTCGCGGATGAGCTGGATTTTGAAGACAGCTTTCAAGATAGGCTGAGACTCGGAATGGATTCAGGTTTGAATAGATAGGGGAGAGAGGGCCAGGTCACTGAGAGAGGGGCAGGAAGTGAAGCGGAGAACCACACAAGCTGAGGCCGTAGTCACCTTGGTTGGTCAACAAAGTCACAGTGAAAAGTCTACCATGGCAAGAAGAAAGCCTTTGTGTTGGAAATTCACAATCCAATTTAACAGGCATTTATTGGAAATTCTCATAGAATGTAAACTCCAAGGGCAGGAACCTTATGCATTTTCCTGACCATTGTGTCTCCAGTATCTACAACAGTGCCTGTCTCATAGAAGGTACTAGGCAAATTATTTGTTAAGTGAATGAATAATGGGAGAGAAGGTTATGTAAGACTGGTGAAACCAAATGATGAAGAGCCTTAAATGACAAGGTGATGAGCTTGAACTTGATCTTATCAACAACAAAAAATAATGCACAACACATGTCTTGGCAGATCTCACTATTATGAGGTTCTTTTAACTATATTACTGAGCACCTTGAAAAACCTCCCTTCCCTCTAGTTATTTCTGAGAATTTTCCCTCATGGCTTACACTACTTTCTTCCTTTTCCATCCTATCCCCTTAAAGATGACCAGATGACCACTGCCATAGCCTTACAGGCCCCAGATGTGCATGTGTGCAGCCCCCATACTACCAAGGAGCATGGGAGCTCTGGAGCTGCCAACAGCCTGGACCATGCTGTGCTCCACACAGAAGAAGAGCAAATGCCATTCCTACTCAGTGTAACCCACTGTCAGTGGGCCTCAGAGTGTCACATGACAATAGCCCTTAGGTTTCTCCTCCCAGCCATTCTTTCCCTCCAGCTCAGACACAAATCTCCAGGATGGACCTCAGGATGTCCTCCCTAAACCCTAACCCAAAACCTTGGGTTCTCTCCCTTCTAGTCCGCTCTTGTCTGGCCATCTCCCCACAGGGTTCCTTAATCATCTTGTTTGACACACTGGTTTTCACTTTTGGCTATTTCAGTTTTCCTGGAAGCATATGCTTCTACGGGGGAAAGGAGTGGTAACAATTACCTGGTCCAGATCTTTCATGTTACAGATGAGGAAACTGAGGCTCAGGAAGGGAAAGTGACTCTCTCAGCTTTAAACAATCAATCCAAGCCTTCCTGATTCCTGGTCCTGAGCTCTCCCTTGATTTCTGAGCAGGAAAGTGGCACCATCCTGACAAGGCTGCAGGGTGATGAGTTGAGCACCATTAGCTTAGCAATGAGCGAGGCTGGAAGTGAAGAGACCCCTCCATGCTTTGCTGCACAACACAGGGGTGCTAGGGATGGGCGTGGAGGGGAAAGGCAAGTCTGAAAGATGTTTCAAAGGAAAATGTCAGTGGGGCTTGGTGACTGGTTGGAATGTAAGAGACAAAGAGGAGGAGCAGGAGTCAAATATACGTTCTCCTTTCAGGAACTGAGCCAGGCCCTGCGCTTGCACTACCGCAAGAAAGACGGCCCGGGCCTTGCCAGGGTAGAGCTTATTGCACACTCTGGAGGACGACACAGTCAAAGAAAACAAGTAAACAAGAAAACGTACAGGGAGGTGGGGGAGGGGGCAAAATGGGTGAAGGGGGTCAAAAGGTACAAACTTCCAGTTCTAAGAGGAATAAGTCCTGGGGATGTAATGTACAACATGGTGACTATAGTTAATAATACTGTACTGCATATTTAAAAGTTGCTAAGAGAGTAGATCTTAAACGTTCTTATCACAAGAAAAAAGAAAAGAGAACAAAAAGTTTTTGAGAAAGAAAGAATACTTACAAACCATGATATGTGCCATGAAAGAAAGAAACCATGCTAATTGGTGTGTGTCTGAGGACTACTCTTCTTTAGACTGGGTGGTTGGAGAAAGCTTTTGTGTAGAGATGATCAGAAGATGTTTCAAATGTGAAACTCATGAAATGATGGTGACCTTAGTGAAAGTGGCAAAGTTTGGAAATTAAGCTGGTTTATGAAAGGAGGTTGCTTTTAAGGAAACAACCTATAAAGAACATGGTGACTTCATTGCTAGCGTTTTCCTGAATCAAATTATTTTTGTTAAGTAAAGGGAAAGAAATCTTGCTATCTTTTGAAAGTGTTTGAATTATTTATTCATTTCAAAAGGAAACACACAACACAGGGAGCTCTTCTGGGAAAACGGTGAGTTAGCACAGCTGGGTCAGGGGTTACTCTCTCCCGGTTATCGTGGGTGTTTGGGCCAAACATGCATGCTCTGGGAGACATGATCCCCCTTTCTAAAAGGAGAAATACTGTTTGGGGCTTTGGTGATTAATGAGAGAAACTCTTTGAAGAGCTTTACTTCAAGCAGCTTGGACTCAACCAGGGTAAAATCCCTGATTCTGCAGAGCTACACTTGGCCGTCAGAAGGACCCCATGAAGAGTGTCCCCCACCTGCAGAAGTCTGAGGTATGAGAGAATGTCTCCCCAAGCGACCTCTTTCCTTGCCCAGGTTGGAAGAAGCAGTGATTCTCGACAACAGTAACAGTAAGCCAATATACCTCAGTCCCTGGAAAAAGGGAAAAGTGCTCCCATCCCACACTGCACAGCCCCCGTGGTGCCCCGGGTTTGTTCTGTTTGGTGCTATGTACCCAGAAGACGGTGTGCATCTTTGCCCCTACTCACTGCACCCTCCCTCACCTCCATTCTTCCTCACCTTGACTACTATTCAAGCTTCCTGCCAGAAAGTTCAGAAAAGACTCAACATATTAACTCTCTCAAGGGAGCAACCACATTACTTCCCTCAGAGGCACAAGACGAGAACTGTGCTATTTCGAGCCCCAGTTAAGTCGAAGAAAATAGCGTGTTCTTCTAAAGAGGTGTTGAACTAACATCCTTTTGCCCTGTTTGTAAGCTTGACACTCTCATCAGGACATATGGGCTAAGTGAGGTGGACCGGCCAGAGGGAGAGCTTGTTCTCAGCAGCTGGGAGCAAGGCTTAGCCATCTTTTGTGTCCCCAAGACCACTATGAGAAGCCCATAGAAGCTGAAGTCCTCTTCTCAGGACAATGAATCTCTGTACATACACGGACTTGTATTTCATTTCATGCGAAGTCTATCCATGAATCTTGGGTTGAGAGTCTAGGGTTCTAGTCCGCGGTTAATCTGGCCAGCATTCTTAGAGATTCCTCACCACCATTCTAGGTAGATAACCTAAAGACCGGGTCTGGCTGAGAACTGCCCAAGGGTGGCCCCTGGGTGAATCTCCGTGCCAGCCCAACACGGAGGCATCTAGTAGACTCCAAGATGATAAGAAAATCGGGGCTATGCTTACACTCTGATTCCTACAGCTTTTGTGGTTTATTTCAATGGGGCAGAGTTTTCTTCCTGGCAAGAAGATGCCAAGTGATCTGGTGTGAACGTTGCTAGGCACTGGAGCGTCTTGGCCTGGGGAACTGGCGGCCTATTTGTGTGACAGCTTGTGTCTCTCCTCTGTTCGTTGGATGTACACCAGTCACGTTAGACTGGTACCACATGCACGGAGAGACCACTGGTTGGACAAGGAGAAACAATTAAAGGTTATTTTCTCTTATGGTGGCATAACATTAGCTTCCCCTTTAGAGTCCATGTTTTTTTAATTGGAGTCATTTAAACTCCAATTTTCAGAATGTGATACCCTGCAGATGAGCCCTTCCAAGATCATCATCCATTGCTCTTTTTTCCAGTGTCTGAACAGTACATTACGACTTTTTAAATGATATAGTTACGGATATTGCCACTCTCCTCCCCCTTCTTTCTCATTATCTCTACAAAACCTGTTATCATTCTATGACAACAGCTGGGCATATTGGCATTAACATTTCCAGTGCCATTGTGGGGTTCCTAAATGGCACACAAGATCAGGAGCAGAAATGCGTGAAGGAGAGCAGAGTCTGGGTCTAGTCTTGACTGGAGCCAGGTGATTTTGTGAAAACCACTTCCCCTCCTCAGCCTTACTATCTTCATCTGTAAAGGAGGGGTTGACAGTACTTGCTAGTCTCTAAGTTTCTGCCAGTCTTCACATTCTTGCATTCTATGACTCCAGCTAATTCGGGTTTTTCATAACCCTATGTCTCTCAAAGTTGTCATTAAGATGTCAAGTTTTCAGGTAGGTGAAATGAAGCATAGAAGCTGGGAGACTAGAACGAAGACTGACTCATAGCTTTCTGCTTCCATACTGAGTCACCTTGATTCTGAAAGAGTTGAACTGAAGAGGAACCTTCTAATTGCCAGTGCTGGGTTGGAATTTGAGAACTCCATTTCTATCTTCACTGCGTTTTAGAGTGAGCACTGGTGGAGAAAACTCACTTAGGAGACCAACATTGGCAGAAAAATGGTTTTCTCTTGTATAGGAGGCATTGAGAGCAAACTTTGCTGTAACTTTGTGGCTAAAATGTGACTACAATGGCCAAATCTTCACTAGGATTGCCCCAGTGTCCCCCATCATAAGCCTACAGATGAGCCCCACAACAGAAATGAGACATCAGATGTTCCCGATGGAGAGGACATCAGGTGATGAGACATAAGTGGCATCATTTGAAATCATCAGTTTCAATTACCCCTTGGAATCTAGAGGCCTCAACAGTGGAGTGAGGATTCTGCATCTCCAAGGGTGAAGACATTGATGGTGTTCCAGGATATACTCATGCTCTAGCCATCTCAATCTGGCCAAGTTTTAGTTGACCAGGATGTTTGGAGGGTCCTGAAAAGAAAAGAGTCAGAAATTCCATAGCAGACCAAATAGCAGAAGAAACTCAGTGAAGGGAAGAGTCCCTAGGGGCTTGGGATTTTCCAAAGCTCGAGAATTAAACCAGACAGATTCGCATGCAAGGATGACCTGACCTACAGGGCGAGGGCTTCAGGGAATTAAGCCGGGCGCTGTTTATGCTTCTTGAAGCAGAGTCTGGGCAGAAGTTGTTGAGGAGCACAACATACCTATGGTGACAGGAGGAATAGGAGTCCCTGTGCTCCTGTGGATGATTCAAAAGTCTAGCTCTTGCTATGAAGCATGAGGGGAGAAACTAGAGTGTTAGATACCAGGTAGTGCAGCAAGGAAAAAAAGATGGCGAAATAGTATCACAGAGAAAACCAGAGGATTGAACTGGGCAGAAAAAGGGAAAGAGACAACAGAAGGAAGGCACTGGCAGGAAGGAAAATACAAGGCTACAGCTGTCAGGCAGAGAAGAGAGCTGGGCCACATGGAGAAGCAGAGTCGTGGAGAGGACAGGGAGACGCATTCAGTCAGTCAGTCAGGGAGCTGGCCATTCATTCAGCAAAAACTGGGAGGATGCCTTGATATGCCAGCATTGTGCTGGGTTCTGGAGCCCCATGATCAAGCAACACTGACACGGTACCTGCTCAGATAGAGCTTACAACCCAGTGACTGGGTCAGAGGTGTCCATCTCTAAACCAGGCAGGTTTTACCCTGGTGCTCCGTGCAGTGATGGGTGGAGGACAGGGAGAAGCATGATCCAGCTGCCTCCCATTCTAAAAAGCATCATGGGGGCCGGCCGGGTGGCGCAGCGGTTAAGTGCGCGCGCTCCGCTGCAGCGGCCCAGGGTTCACAGGTTTGGATCCCGGCACGCACCAACACACCGCTTGTTAAGCCATGCTGTGGTGGCGTCCCGTATAAAGTAGAGGAAGACGGGCACAAATGTTAGCCCAATCTTCCTCAAGAAAAAAGAGAAAGATTGGCATTGGATGTTAGCTCAGGGCTAGTCCTCCTCACAAAAAAATAAAATAAATAAAAAGCATCATCATCCTCAAGAAGAAAGGGATCTGAGGAGAATTTGAGGTTGAGAATAGAAATAATGGAGAGTTCAGAGAAGAGAGTGCGTGAGCAGGAAGGTTTGGACAGAGAAGAAGATAGTGGGGTCAGGGGCCCCTGACTGGGACCCGGCAGCAACAGCTCTTTTCCAAGTCTGAACCCAGCTCAATGTCCCCTTCCTAGGAGAGGAAAAACGAAGGGAAGAAAGACCTGAAGATGTGGATAATGCAAATAAGGAGGGAGGGAAACAGCCCGTTGCTGTCTTTTCTTACCTTTTGGAAATTTCCTGAAGGAAGTACATTTATGAGTCCCTCTCCTAACCCCAGCCAGCAGCTGCTGAAAGAGAATCACCCCCACACACACAGAGAAGAAGAACACTGCAAGGAAAAATTGATCCCGTGACCTGCCCTTTGGAACTGTCAGATTGGGAGTGGGCAAATCGTGCTGGGCTTAGACCCACCTAGGTGCTGGCACACACTTCATGGGATAAACCAAATGGTGTCATTTATGGGAATGCCTCTGGCCCAGAAAAATCTAGAGATGTCTGGAGATGGCATCTAGAGATATGCTTGGATTAGCAAGGCAATGTCCCTGGAGTGTTAAAGCTGGAGACCATCTGACATTCAAATCTTAGTGTAAATTCTTTTTAACCATCTCCCTTTCTCAACCTGTACCTCAGCTGCAGGGAGGAAATAGGTGTTTTGAGAAGGACACATAGAGGGGAAACTAGTATTTACCTCTGAAGCTGTGGACACAGCAAGAAGGCCAAAGCAAAAAGAGCCCAAGAGCTCACTCTGGATCAGCCAGACCTGGAAATAAGGGGGATTGAGGAGTAGGGGGCACTCGAGGGAGGGAAGAGGAATGGGAAGAGAGGGATTAAAAAAGTGTTGAGATTTATAAATGCAAAACTGGGCTCTGTAAGCAGAGAGTGTCCTTGAAGGAATTATGGGAAATTCCAAGGCTCCCAAATCACTTTATTAGCATTGACATTCATAGTTCATATATTCTTTTTTTTTATTGAAATTCTTCAAATAAGGGAAATACGCTCCTTTCTCTAGATGATTTACAGCTTTTGGTGTGCCCTGCTCATTATCTCATTAAGCCCAGGGCAAGGCGTGCCTTTGTGAAGCTGGTTCCCTTAATCATGTCACTGTGGCTATGGGGAAGAAACATTGGGCAAAATACAGGCATCCTAACATAAGATGAATTTTTATGTTGTTAATGATAATTAAATTGTATGTAAAGTGTTTAGCCCAGAGTGCTCCAACCAGGCACTCAATAAGTAAATTTTGTTATTATTATAGGACAACATTAAAAGCTTTGGAGCTAAAGAATAATACTTTGTCACTTAACAGCCATCACTCATGTGTGTTAATTTCTTTGAGACACATTGAACTTAGCAGGGAGTGTGCTTTAGAGATAATAAATGCTCCCGTTGATCACTGTACCATTTTGTCTTCTTTGGTTCTGCAATATTTATGTTTGCTCTTTGTTTATATTTATGAGGTCCTCTACTAAATTTCAGGGCATTGTTTGCCAGAGCAGATTTTAAGCACACTCATCAGTTTGTCATGACTCTGATGGGTCCATAGAGCAGAAAATAAAGAACACTGGACTGGGAGTTCCATATCCCTTTATCCATCACTCTATTAGTACTGTAGCTGTCATGTTGGTGACAACCTCTTTAGTTATCATTTTTTTACTTAGAAATTGAGTAATTGAATTAAATAATCCATAAGATTGTTCCTACTTTAAGGTTCCATGGTTTTGTTATTCTGCTGCCAAGAGCTATGTGATAGTTACTGTATGAGATGTAAAGAAACTTGATTCCTAGGCTGGCCCTGTGGCTTAGCGGTTAAGTGCGCGCGCTCTGCTACTTGCAGCCCGGGTTCGGACCCTGGGCATGCACCGACGCACCGCTTCTCCGGCCATGCTGAGGCCGCATCCCACATACAGCAACTAGAAGGATGTGCAGCTATGACATACAACTACCTACTGGGGCTTTGGGGAAAAAAAAAAGAGGAGGAGGCTTGGCAATGGATGTTAGCTCAGAGCCAGTCTTCCTCAGCAAAAAGAGGAGGATTAGCATGGATGTTAGCTCAGGGCTGATCTTCCTCACAAAAAAAAAAAAAATAGAAACTTGATTCCTGCCGTGTAAATTAGTGGATAGGACTTGAGTAGGTAAAGAGAATGAGAAGGGGCATTTTAGACATAGAGACTCAATGGGAGAGAACAAAAAAAAATGAGCAATGACTTGGAGACAAGTTTGTAGTGAGTCAGGCTAAAGTAAAAGTGTTAACATTGGAAAGCTATTAGGTTGAGTGCTGTGGAGGACCCTGAATGTCCAGTAAGTGACAAGCATTTGACAAGCATTTGGCAGCCACTGGAGTATGCCCAGCAGGGGAGTATACTGTAACTTGAAAAGGCATCGTCAAAGAAAAATAATCGAGAATCACTGGCCAAAAGTTGGCAAAGCCAATATTTTGTTAATTTAGGCTTCTCATTAAAATAGACAATTCTAATATTCAGGAGAAAAGGAATTCATAATTATTTAGGCTGTGCCTGTATAACACTGTGTCAGAGAACAAAGGAAATATTCAGGTGACCCAATTTTAATATGGATTATTTGAATGGATTCCAACTTATTTTTAAATTCAGGCAAAACAATTTGCATATGACTCAGCCTAAATTTCATGTTTTCATTATTTAAAGCTTCATAGCAGATGTCAAGTGATATTTTTTCACTGAGAACAGGTGCAACCCTACCTGTTGGGTCTGCTCCCATAATTGATGTTGTACATGTGGACCAAGTGAGAATGTTCTTTGAGGATATTCGCAGGGGCTAGTCAGTCAAATATAGGAAACTCAAATGTGTTTGGAATCATTTGGAACTTTTTAAAGATACAAAATGAGGTTTGTTGGTTTGTTTGCTTGTTTTCCTAGCCAATTGGCCTGTTGGCTTGCAAATAATATGTATGAATCTGTGTGTTTTCTTCCAGGGTCTTTCTTCCCTGATTTCAAGCCCTCAGAAACAGTTTTTAAAATAGCTTTTTGGCTCGGATATCTAAACAGCTGCATCAACCCCATTATATACCCATGCTCCAGTCAAGAGTTTAAAAAGGCCTTTCAGAATGTCTTGAGAATCCAGTGTCTCCGCAGAAAGCAGTCTTCCAAACATGCCCTGGGCTATGCCCTGCACCCACCCAGCCATGCCCTGGAGGGGCAGCACAAGGACCTGGTGCGGATTCCAGTGGGATCAGGAGAGACCTTCTATAAGATCTCCAAGACGGATGGGGTCTGTGAATGGAAATTTTTCTCTTCTCTGCCCCGTGGATCTGCCAGGATTACAGTGCACAAAGACCAATCAGCCTGCACCACAGCCCGGGTGAGAAGTAAAAGCTTTTTGCAGGTCTGCTGCTGCTTGGGGCCCTCAACCCCCAGCCTTGGAGAGAACCATCAAGTTCCAACCATTAAGATCCACACCATCTCGCTCAGTGAAAACGGGGAGGAAGTCTAGAGGACAGGAAAGGTCAGAAGGGAGGGGGGATGATCTTAGGTACCCACTCCACTTCCTTATCAGGATGCCAGTTCACTCTTCCTGGATGACAATACAGGACCATCAAACGAGGGACCATCTGGGAATGGGGTGGCGGAGGAGACCTGACTCATGGGAAATGAGTAGGGATCAGGTAAGAGGGAGGACATCACACAACCATCCAGCTCAACATGACGATAAACAGCATGTCCTTGAGGCTAATGCTCTCTCAGTCATCCTCTGAGCCCACTTTCCACGTCTGGCCCTTTCAATGAAAAACGCCATGGGAAACAAAATTTCATACACAATCCAGAAGACTATAAATATAAGATTATGATTTCATCATGAATATTTTGAGCATACACTCTAAGTTTGGAGCTATTTCTTGATGGAGTGAGGGGATTTTATTTTCAGGCTAAACTTACTGACAGCTACGTTGGATATTTACGGGGAGCAGGCCTGGAGAGGAAGAGCCTTGAGATGGTGGCTGATATCCAGGCACATTATTTTTAGAGCAAGTTTTAAACTCCACCATTTCTGATGCATCCAGTTTCTCAACTTGGGTGAAATTGTAAAGTGGGATTTACCTTTTGCTGCAATTTGACTGGACACTGGTCCTGATTCCCTGAGGATGAGAGTGAGGGGCACTCGTTATGTCTCTGAACTAATGGAGGCACATCCTCTATGCTTGAGTCCAGAAAGTGTTGAAAGAACCAGTCAGGGAAAAGATGGCTTTCACTAATGGAAAACAGTAGAGATGAGGGTCATCTTTTCAAGTTAGCTACTACAGACAAAATTCCATTAAACAGTTCCCAGATCAGATGGAGGAAGGCTTCTTGTGTAACATTTAAAGATCAAGAGGTTGCAGTGGGATGGGTGCTGATTTCATGCAAGATAGAGACTGCAAAATTGCTCCACAGCCTTTTTGCCATGGCCTAGAAAGGCCTTTCTTGACAAATCACTTACCTTTTCCAGAACTCCATTATGAAAATCCAGAGACTATAGTATTTTGAAGGCACGTCTTCACTTCCGTTTTTTCTCAGCTGCTTCACTATCACATAATGAATGAGATTCAAGGTCCTGAATGCAGGTGTGTCATGCTGGAATGAGCCTCATGATCCACGTATATCCTTCCTGAACTTTGAAAGATACAAATGCTTAACTTGGGAGAATACAGACTGGTCACCAAAAACTCGTCTAAAGCAGGAGTTTGCAAACAGTTTTTGACAGAAGCTCATTTATTTTGGTAAAAAATCCAGTAGCCTATTCACTTCCTCTATTCCCACTTTTATAGGAACTTGGGAAACATGCTATTTTTTCCCTTATATATACCAAATTTTGGTAAACCTTAATAACTCAGTATATTACTAAAGAGGAAGATGGTAACTATATGTAAATATTAAAATATTTTTCACGATCCGCAATAAGAATGTAGAATAAGATTTATGGTTTTGGAATAATTTTTGACTAGAATCACTGGTCTAAAACTCCTGACCATTTCTGTGGCCTCTTTCCCCTGTTAGGATAATTTCCTCTAAGAATTTCAAAGCAGATTATAGCCATTATTTAACCTTTATGGCAAAGGTTGTGGCCCCATCATCTTATCCTTCTTCCCTTGCAGCAAAATGATAATTTCCTTGAATCCTTCTAAAAGGCTAATATCTTTCCACACTGCCATGGAGGGTACATTTGCATTTGCATTTGAGCTTGGTTGTTGATTGCATTTGGACATAGAATATTACTGCTTTCTCAGCCTTTTCTGGAGGTGTCTTCTTTGTTGACCAGATAGACACCCTGCCTGGTGCTCATAACTTGGATTCTGGCATAGATGTTGGCTGGATTTTCAGACTCTTCTGGTCTGCCTGCCTGTGCCATAACAGCTCTACCAGATGTGGATGTTCTCTTATGGATGTAGGCATCAGGGAAGGACTTGAATATGCAAATCTCACCTCTCGTGGCCTTCATAGGAAAGATAAGTTTTATTGTTGAGAAAAGCTCCTTTCAGAATCTGAATTTAAAAAACCACTTTTGCCAGGCTCCCCCTTAGAGGAAAAACATCCCCCTGAAACGAATGGCAATAGTTTTTCATCAGCAAAATATGGCTCCGTGTTTAAGATGATCTTTTAACACCTTTACAGACAAATTTAAATTTTAGGTATTAGAAAGCTTAAGATCACCAGAAAGCGAACATTACTACTACTTCTAATCAGAAATCTTTTGGTCATCATATAAAAGCCATGACAATTGTATTCATGTAAAACTATCCATAAATAATTGTCTGCTATGCTATTCTCCAACCCCACTCCCTCCAGGGAGGCAAACTTTAACATTTTTTTTCCTTTCCCATAACATATTACGTATAAACATGCCAATTTTACAAGAAATTGACAATGTCACCCAAGACTTAGTCAAAGTGGGATAAACATTATCCGAGTTATTTTTTACTCATCCACAAAAATCTCTGTACCTTTGAGCATGCCAAAAACTATCTAAAATTGTCACAGTTAAACAAATGATTGTCATATTTATACTCACATGTTTACTGCTTCTATTTGGAGTTTGAAGAATTTACCCAGAGTAACAGTGGTCAAAATGTCTTCTCTAATGTGTTGTAAAAAGCAGTTGCTTTGGGATTGTCTAAATATCACAAAAAATCAATTTGACATTATAGGATAAGCGAAATTTGAGTTTCTCCTGCAACTCAAATTGTGTGCATTGAGAGACCTTGAATCTCTTTATTCAAAAATTTCCCCAAACTATTGCAAGGACTTCAGAAAAGCATTTTACTTCTCATAGTTTTCTTCCTTTTGCCTCTCTCATGTCTCTTCGAAGACCGCTTCTGCCTGTAATCACTTATTGTATGCTACCACTCTCCAAAGTATTAAGGCTGCTAACTCTCTCACCACCTCTTAGACTGGTCCATCTGTGGTAGATAGTGATATTTGGGTAAATAAATATTTTCTTAAGATTTTTTTGTTTGTTGCTACTGTGTGCCAGGCATCAGCAGGGCGTTTTTCTCCCGTTGTTTCTAAACCTCACAGCAATTCCACATTCCTATTATAGAGATAAAAATCTGATAGTTAGGAGTGGTTAAGGACTTGCCCGAAGCCAAGGAGGAAACAAGAATTCAATCCTGGGACTCCCTAACACTAAAGTCTGTTTTCCTCATAAATTGTTGGGGTAAAAGTCTCCCAGTTGAGATTGGGTATGCTGAGGATACTAAATCATACTCAAATTTTTTAATGTTTTGTTCCTTTGGGATTTGCCTTCCAATTAACCTCAGTAAATATGCTGCCAAATCTCCATCCCAGCTAAACCCAAGAGCAGGTCATAATTGGAAGGGTTTGGTGCCTACGATTCTAACCATCAGAATGTACCACTCTTTTAGGGGATAATGGCCTGGAGTGTTATTCAGGCCTTGCAACAAAGACAAATTATATCAAATTGGGAGAAGATGGACATATAAGAAAATGCAGAAGAGGCTGCATTGGCCTAGAACAGCAAAACGCAGTGTGGACACGAAACACTTGGTGTAGTGTGTTGAAGTTATTGACTACCAACCACAGATGATTGGCATGCTTTCAGGAAGTATATCCCTTTTTAAAAAAAATTAAATAAGACATCACTCTCACTCACCTGTATTCCAACATCTTTTTTTTTTTTTTTTTGAGTTGTAGAGAGAGAGAGAGAAGGAATTGTAGGTATTTCGCTAGGAATTACACAGAGCTCAGAGAATGTGTCAAACATGTGGATTTCATATCTGTCATGGTGGGGAAGTGGTTCAGAAGGCTGATCTACAGGTAGCCAGAGGCCTAGGCAATCTTTGAAAATGAAGAATCGGTTGGCAGCTGTGGCTACTCGTTAGCTGGCATCACTTGTTCCTGGATTTCTTTCCACAACTGAAAGCTTTATGTCCTCAGCATCTCAGCTCCCTCCACCCCCTCAAAGTGAACCATCACGCAGACCTTCTGGCCCAGTAGGTTTCATGGTTATGGCCTGGGAGTGAGAACTTTTGAGGACCTATTGGCTTTGGCAGGTAATTATTCACGCTTTAATCACAGCTGCTTAATCACAGCTTGACAAACATTCTCACTTGCTTCTGGGCTGGTTCTGCTCAGGTCCTCCTGCCACAAGAGGTGCTGCCTCTGCATATGAGTACTCATTGACTTAATTAAGGAAAGAGCTCTGCTCATCAGCAAAGGGAGAAGGGAGGCCAAGCGCATGGAAGGTAAACTCTGCAAGCAAAAACAGGGTGACCAAGAAGAAGACAGAGGTGGCGAATATGGAGGCATCAGAGGTATGCTCACTTGTTACTCTGATTTCTTTTTACACTACTAGGACTTTTAACCACGAAAACCACCTGCACACAGCGCCGGTCAAGCCCGGTTGGAACAGTGTTGGCGCCTGCCCCTTGTCTACAAACTGTGCCGTGGAGCGGGGCTGAGCCTAGACTGCTGTGGGGTCCACCATCTTCAAAAAGCAATGGCAGCAATGGCCTCCGGGCCCTCCAAAGTCCCTGCAAGATGAGTGAGTGGAGATGACTGTTGTGGGGCTCGGCTGGCAAAAGCAAGTTAGGATTTCAGCAGAGGACACCCGGCCTCTGGCCAATGCTCCCATCAGCGTTAACTCATTCATGCTCCCCACGACCCAAACATCATGGGCGCTGAGGATGGACCTTATCTGCTCTATGCAGGAAAATATCATTTCTTCTTTGCTACTGCAACATGGATTACTGAGTCTCCCACCTAAAGAGAAGGTTATGATGGTGGGGAGGGGGGCGTGTTGAGAAGGAGGGGGAAGACTTACCACGGACATTACTCAAAGCAGGATGGATGGTTTAGTAATACTTTGCTGCAACTGATAAGCAAGGAACTGCCCTAAAGCTGGTTGCTTATTCATTTCCAAAGACAAAATAATTGTCTTTTCTTATGGCTCAGAAGTTATTACATTACTTTCCCTCCATATCATAGTCAATGGGGCCACGTTATAAGCTGGAAATGATTATTGCTAAACTATGAGAAATACAGACTTGATTAGGTAAAAAAAAATCTAAGAGCAAATTTATACTGTACTTGGAGAAAAGAATAATGAAGTTGCTGGTCAATTAAAAAGCCTGAGTACAGTGGGTACATTCAGATGCAGTAGAAAAGAAGCTAAGACAAAAGTCCCAACATGAGTTTAATATTTTCTTCTATTTATTTAACACTTTATACTTGTCAGTTTTGCCCATCTCAAGTCATTCCTGTGAGGTATAAAAAGAAGAAAGAGATTATTATCTATACTTAGCATATGAAGATGTGAGGGGGGATAGGGAGAAGTTTAAGGATTTCTTTGACTAGCCCCAAATCCAGCCTCTGACTCCTTTTTCCAGGATGGCTTCAGTATCCCTTGGGTTCGCTGTGTTTCCTGACACCCTAACTTTCATATTTCACTCATTTGTCACTGATCTGTATTTTCAGCTCTATTTGCACCCTCTCTCCTGTTATATCTCTCCAGTAGCTGGGCAGTGCAAGATTATTCCAGGGGCTGAGTGCATATTTGTCTATGCTTCTCTCATTGGCTGAAAGACAAGCAGACGTAATTCTGCTCTTTCTCCCTAGATAGGCAGCAGCAGAGCTAAGGGAATAAGCAGGGCAGGGGGCTCTTGGCTTGCTCAACAGGGTGAAGCATGAAAGGCAAAGCCAGCAGTGATTGACACCTTAAGGACCTCAGGAATGCAAAGGTCTCAAAGGGAGTTTTGGGAACGTTCCTTTTCCGGTGAGCCTGAGAGTTGTATACACCCTGATCATCACCATCAGCAAGCTGCTCACTTCCTCTCCTGCACCAGGCGCTGTATTTGGCACAAAAAGTACAGAGAGGCACAGACAGTCCCTAGCTTATGAGCTGGCTGTGTTCTAAGCTCATCTGTTGCAAGTCAAGGATGCATTTCCCCAAGAGGCATTGTTATAAATTGGGGGGGGAGGGGCGGGGGGATGTTCCCAGATGAACGAAAAAATAAAAATCTATTTAATGTACACCAGGGTTTGGCAAACTTTTTCTGTAAATGTCTAGATAGTAAATATTTTTTGCAGTCTGGGCCATATGGTCTCTGTCACATATTCTTCTTTGATTTTTTTTTTTACTTGGACAACCCTCTAAAAATGTAGAAACCATTCTTAGTTCACAGGCCATGCCAAAAAACAGGCCGTGGGCTGGATTTATTCCATGGGCCGTAAATTGCCATCCTTGACCTGTGCCATCGCTAGCTTACAGTGCAGTGCAAATGATACTAAGCAGTGGATTTGGTGTTCAGCGTACAAGCATCTTTTTTAATATGCCAGTGACACATCTCCAGTTGGCAATGTTAATGTTCCCACCTGCATGCGTTGTTACACAAAGTGACAAGCTCATATTCAGTGGTGGGTGCCTGCTCCATATAACCTGCCCACCCAAAAGGTAGACTTTAGTATATATCGTTGTGATTCTCTACATGGGCATCAGGCTAAGAGGAAAGCACCCACTGTTGTATGCTGTAGAACCGGCAGGTCAGCAGAAGCTCAGGGGAGTCCATGGGGGTCTTTCAGCTTTTCACCTCGGTAGCAAAATCCCCCAGCACACTCTGGCTGACTCTGTGAGTAGCCAGTAGTAACCAGTGGGTGCCATTTGACCAAGGCTGATGTGAAATCCCTCCCAGACCCCCAGAGCCTGCTGAAGTGGAGGTCCGCAGAGGCTCTAGGGCCACATTTGGCTCCTTGGGCAAGCCTCCAACCACAGCACCCTGCATCAGGGCACTGGAACTCTCTAAGAAGTGGGGTACAGAAAGCGGTTGTGGGTGGGAGAGACATCTTCCAAAAGACAAATACTAGTTTCTAGCAGGATTTCTTCTCCCCCTCTTCCTCCTCATCCTTTTCCTTCTTCTTTTCTTATTTTTCCTTTTTGTTTAAGTCTGAAATAGTCTAACTAGACTCGAAATGGCGTTACCATGGGGAAACGTAATTAGCCCTCCCCTGGGATGGCGAAGCCGTATTTCCCTGAGCTCACACTTTGTTGAAGGGACTTCTTTCGCCGTCCTCTCTCCAGTCCACATGGGCAGTGAGGGGGAGGAAGACGTTCCTGGTTGGAAACAAGGTGTGTGGCCTAGGGCAGGCTGTCCACAGCGTTGAGAGATGAGACTCTACAGTAGGGCTCGGGGGACGGACGTGGAATGGTAGTGGGTGCAGAACTGATATGGAATGACCTGGAAATATGGAGGCTAATCAATAATAACGCCACTGCCCATCTTGGGCACAGAAGGGAAGGCTTGGGCCAGCTGTGTGGCAGCTTCCCTTCTTCTCTTGTCCCCTGTCTGTCTTGACCCTTTCCCTTTCTCCTTTGCTCATCCCTTCCTCTCTCCATAATTCCACCCTCCACTTCTTGCCAAACTTACAAGCAATGCACAATATGGGGGTAGGTGTCCTCGCTCCAGAGGTGCCAGTTCCCATGGGAGACAATGCTCCGTGCACAGCCCTGCGTGACAAGATGGGGCCCCTTCAGCTGCTCCGTCCCCTCCCCCGGTCAGGCCTGGTGCTACAAGCTCAGCCCCTGTGGCCTCCAGTGCACCCAGGGCAGGAGGCGCCCAGGGGGTGAGGGCACACTCCAGGCCCCGTCCCCAGGGACTTTTACCCTATGCCCATATTGCTGTCTTTCTGTTCTTATGCTATTATTCTGAATGAAGGGTGCAAACACGACAGGCACCACATTGGAGACAGAGCTGCTAGGCAGGAGGGTTTTCTGTGGCATTTCTACCCCACCCCAGATGTGCTCCTCTCTTTTACCAGTTCCCATCTCTCCCTCTGACTGTTCAGAAGTTTTTCCGAGCCCTGCAAAGCCACCTTCTCTTTCTCTTCTTCTCCGTCTTTCATCTCTTGCCTTTGTTGTTTCTTTCCCTTTCCCTTTCCCTTAGAGCCTTCAAGGCCTTGATTGATCCCGTAAAGTAGACTTGGGTCCCTGTTCACACTAAGCGGTGATTACTCCCTTAGCGGCATACCCTAAGCTGAGCTCGACTGGGTGAAGGGGGGTCCTTCTCTTCTGGTGCTCCTGCTCCCTGGCCCTATCCCACCAGCCCGTCTGCTCCTGGAACTTGCTCACGGACTCTCTCGATTCTCTCCTCATGTCCTCGTGCCAGGAGCCTCTCCACTCCAAGCAAAGGCTCCCCTCCTACCCGACGTGCTCCTGCTTTAGCTGACGCAGCTCCATGCATTTGTAATCCCCCGCATTAGTGTGCTAGGGCTGTCATAACAAAATACCGCAGACTGGGTGGCTTGAACAACAGAAATTTATTCTCTCACAATTCTTGAGGCTGGAAGTCCAAGTCCAAGTGTCAGCAGGGCCTTCTGAGACCTCTCTCCTTGCTTTCAGATGGCCACCTTCTCCCTGTGTCCGCACATTACCTTCCTTCTGTGTGTCTGTGTCCTGATCTCCTCTTCTTAAAAGGACACCAGTCACATAGGGCCCCGGCCAATGACCTCATTTAATTGTAATCACCTCTTTAAAGACCTTATCTCCAAATCCAGTCACATTCTGAGGTACTAGGAGTTATGAACGTATGAAATTTAGGGGGACGTAATTCAGCCCATAACATTTCCTTCCCCCCTCTCTCCTTTCTGCCCATAAAAATTTATCCACGATTCTTTTCCCGGATCAGAAGTTCAAATTCAAGCTTTCCTGATCATCCTCACCAAGTCCCTATAGCAATTGTCTATAAAACGTATTTGGCAACTAAGTGTGCACTTTACTGTGCTCTTTCTGTTGCTTTTTAAAACCTATACTTATTTTTTCACTTTAAAACCCACTTTATGCTGTACCTGTCTGGGTCCTGCCGTTTCAACTAGATTAAAACTCCAAGAGGGCAGGAACAGTCATATCGTTTCGTACGCACACAACAGTCCTCAGCCCTGGGTATTCATATGTGAGGACCTGGGTGCCTCCTGAGCAGGTAAGCAGGAAGGGGACGAAGAAGAAGGGACAAGATTCAAGCAATAGTTACAGGCAGGGTCTGGGAGACCAGGTCCACAGGGACTTGGAAATACCAGATGACCCACCAAGAAGGCTCAGGTAATAGTTGACAACACTGGGCTTTTGAGAAGTTACAGTAAGATTCCCATCAGAGGTACAGAGCACAGCAGTGGGGAACCCCAATCTAGTGACCATCTGGAGTCAGGCAGGCGTGGTATCCCCTCAGACACATCTGTACCCAGGAAAGCAGAGCACCATCACTGAAGAGGATAGTTGCTAGACCCTGAGAGCAAGATGAGACAGAGCAAGATGGGATCAAGAACCAATGACAGAACCCAGTCCTGGGAGATGGGTCATGGAGGACCACATGGGAGGCTGTAATCACTACGGGGCCCAGTCCCAGCGATGGGTGAGTTGACACTATTTCAATGACATCTGCCCTGCATGAGGGTTAGCTTGGGAAATGGGTGCCAACAAGCCTTTGGGTAGCTTTTCCTCTACCTTATCTCACAGCCTAAGAGAGAGTAGAGGAAAGGAAGCTACACTGACTTGATTGGATAGGAGGATCTAGACGGCTATTCCTGCTAAAAGGCACTTTAATTCAGACCTTCTGAAGACTGCCTCCCACTCTCACTACCTAAGCCCCCAGTGGCTATAATGGGACAGTCTTAACTGCTGCTGCACCTGCGTCTTGGGTGCCGCTGCCCATTCTGCATGGCCTTAGAGTGTCTTGGCCTGGTCACCTTGCTTGTCTCAAGAAATTCCATCCCTGGTCACCTTGTTTGTCTCGAGAAATTCCATCCCATTTCTGTTTCATCAACCCACGCAAGGCCCTATTGTAGACAAATTTATTGCCTGCCTGGTGCTTCCCTGACAAGCGTAGAGGGATGTCTTCTCTTCTGCCTGGTTCCTGCTGAGACGCGAAGAGTGTCCGTTCTCATTTGGAAATACCCGGACTGCTCTAACTGCACGGCATCTGCTGTGGTGCTTTCTGGGCGAGGAACGCCGCCACGCTGTTTTCCTGTCCCCTTTCCCCCTCCCCAGGAACTCTCACATTGGAGGTGTTTCTGGTCCCATGATATCCGTCACAATGGAACACTCTTATTTTCTAGAGTACTGTGGTTTGCCAGCTTCGGTCCAATCTATAAATTATAGGAGGAAAAATCACATGAAGAGGCAGGGCCTACAAAACCATTACATGTATTTAAGGCAAAACCATCCAAAAACAGATTTGAATGAGTGTAGCGATGGCTTTTTGATTTATCCACTAAAAGAATTTGTCTTTCTTCCCACTCTGGTCCCCATTCCTTTTGCTGAACCCAGCCTTATCTTTCCTGATGAAAAGATCTCAGCTCTGCAATGTGGCTAATTGTCTCAAGAGTTGGAGGGCCCTTGGCCCATTAATCAAAAGCCGAGCATCAGGACGAATGCGTCTCAGTCCACAGTGCCTCCCCCACCAGCCCCTGTGCCACAGCAGAGGTGACAGTTGTAAAGTGCGGGGAAAGAGGGAGCGTTGATGAATGCATAGGCAAATGAGCAGCTTTCATCAAAAATAAGGATGCCCAAATCCAATCCGAAGGCTATTAGAAAGTGAGCTGATGAAGTATTTTTAAGAACAACACAAGCAAGTATTACAAATATTTAAATAACATTTTATTGCTAGTTTTCTACATACTTTCTTAAAGGAGTTACCCATTTACTAGGGAGTAATTGAATGAAAAAGTGGGGTCCCACGCTTGCTTTGTCTCCATGTCCAGCAGTTCACCTGACCCTCTGCCTTCCCCTTCTGAACATCACACACAACCCTGATACCTCAACCTCAGCTCATGAGAACTGACCTTCTGCAACAGAACTTTTGCTTCAGCCTTTTAAGCCTGAATCAAAACACATGCTTTCTTCATCAGATGTGGAGGGAGGAAAATAGCTACTTTTGTCTCTGGGGTATAAGTCACAAGCAGTCCACTTTCCAGTATTACCACACCTACTTAACTCAATATTGCAGACAATGAACTGAGTTTGCTCCATACCATGCGCTGTGATGAAGTATGCAGAGAGAATGTTTAAGTAGTACAAATTACATTTTTGGAGCATCTACTATATGAAAATCCCTTTGCACATTTTGATATGGTAAAATATAAGAATCTGCAGTCACGTTACAAAAGAAACATTTTCACAGAGAACAATACTGTGATATGGGTGTGAGAAGAATAAAGACAGCGAAGTCTGTAGGGAGTTCAGGAAAAAGAGAATCCGGAAAGAGTAGAGCCTTCCGTGTACCTCTTCCTGGAGTTCTCCTGTCCTGGCCACCCTGCTCGCTGAGCCCGTGGCCTGACCTTACCACCTTCACCACAAGGCCAGCATAGCAGGTGAACTAGCGGGATCTTGTAAGTGGTGTCATGGGAAGAGCGGTGGCCCGGGAGCCACACGGCCTGGGCATAATTTCAGGCCCCATCTCTGTACCTAACTAAGTGATCCTGGACAAGTCATTTCACCTCTCTTGGCCCCGTTTTCCTCGCCTGTGAAATGGGGTAAGCAAACGAAACGGTGTAAGTGAAAATGCCTCGTGAGCTAACAAGACATTTGAAATCAGTCACCCCCAATAAATGCTAACACTCTTTCCTTGCCTTCGTTTCCCCTCCCAAATGCTACATAAGTAAAACATTATTGTAAATTAGATCACGTTGAAGCTGATGTGGAGATCTCCACATGCAGGGGTAAAAATGGAATGAGTCTTTCCATTTCCTTTGCCCTTTATCCTAGTTCTTGGTGATTCATTTCTGGAAGTTGGTCATCACCAATTCAAGACACTAATTACTCTTTCATTAGAAAGGAAGTCCCAAAAGGGGTGTCGTACCACTGCTTGGGGGCTATCATTCCTAAATTTGGAATGCTGGGCGCCAAACTCCAAGTTTCAGTTCTTTCTCTCCCCACCCCTACTATACTATTTTCTTTGGGTTGGAAATATCCCCACCAGAACATTTTGTTTTAATTTTTAAAACTCAGACTCAGTGCACTACTTTCAGATTGTAGACAGCCCAGAACAAGAGTACCCAGGGCTGGTGTTGTCATCTTTCTCACATTGATTGCTTACTTGGCAATAGGAAGTATTTTGTCATCATAGTGGTCTATGAAAGACACTGTATAGACTGCAGTCACTATATAAAGGAGGTATGTGTGTTTATATAACCGACGTTCTGAGAAAGAGAAGTAATCTTGACCACTGGAAGAGAGGAGAGCACTTGAAGCAAAGCTTGAGTTTAAAATCAGCTCAGGACATAAGGCCAGGCACTGCTTGGCCTGGGTAACTGTCAGAAGTTAAGTGTTCACAAGACAAAGAGCACATTCTCAGTCATGACCCAGAGGCGTTTTGATTTCAGCCGGAATTCAAACCCACAACATGGGAGCACTGGATCACAGTCTCAGCTCTAATTTCAAGGTCGGCCAGTGAGAGCCCCGGCATTTCTGTGAACCCCATTAAATGATCTCCAGGACTCCCCTGGGCAGATGGCTTGACAGGAAAGTTCACACAGCAAGCTCGGTTCACCACGATGCAGTCTGCTGAGGGCAGTCAGCCATACTCAACGGCTGTGTTTGGCAGGGACCTGCCACCATCTTCCTGCCAAATGGTCTCTTGTGACTTGGAATCTCAAACTTGTTTTAAACAGAGAGGAAAAGTCACTTTTGGGGAAGAGGTTCTTGGCCCAACTCTGCTTGGTATAAACACGGTCTATGGCTATTTCGGTCTTCTGGGTTTTGAGAAGCAGCTGCTGAGCTGTGGCAAGGGTGAACAGCTTGGTGTTGGCCCAAATTAAAAAGAAGAGTTTTCCGTTCTTTCAGTTCTGGGAGAAGGAAAACTGAGAGCATCACCCCATGGGAAGCAGAATGTGACTGGGCTGGCTAACAGGGAAATATGTGTGGGCCTCGATTTGCAAAGAACCTGCTCTACTGAAGTCTGAATTTGTAAAAATGGATACATTGGGTTTGGAGTAAGAATTCTTACTCTATAGAAGGATAAAATTTTAGTCATGTTGATGCACGATACCTAGTATGTTAAAAGTATTAATATAATTCATTAAAGGTCAGTCTGCCTTGTTTTTTGAGGGGACGCACACCCATTATGTGAAGCCAGCTTCGTGTCCATGAGTGCTGTCCTCGCCACCCACTGAAGGAGAGCACCCAGCCCAGCCCCCTTTCCTGCTACCCACTGTCTTGAATCCACCTCAGGAGCCTATAAGTCTTACCTGCCACGTGGATTTACTTCTTTATCAAGCATTCATCCAGCCAAGGCACACATCTAACATATGACCGTTGTCAACACTGCGACAATAGTGATTTAAGGAGTGATTGTGGATGTAAAGAGAAAGAGAAAAACAGATTTGGGAGATAAATAGCTCAATTTTTTGAAAGTCAGCTTGGTACAACTCCCCTGTTGTGTTCTTAAAGGTTAAACACTAAAGTTCTCTTCGTGTCCCTCAAATTCTAGCACGTAGAAGTAGAAGCCCTACAGCAAAGCAAAATCACCTTCCTCCAAGCGAAGCTGCCCTTGCCACCCAGTGGCTCTTCTACTCGTTTATGCATTTTGTCATATTCAGTGAGGGTTCCAGAGGGTGGAGAAAAACAATGGTGGACACATGGTCTCCGCCCTCAAGGCACCTATGAGTACAGTCAAGTCAACAATTCCATAGAGCATGATAAGCACTGTGACATGCGTATTCACACAGCACCGTGGGAGTGTGGTGGAAGGCACCCAACCCAGCCTCGGAGCCTGCAGGGCAAAATGGAGTGAGGAACAGAAGGAGTTGTTCCAGGCAAGGAGGGAATGAACCCGTGCAAAGGCCCGGGGGTTTTGAACCTCAGGCATGTGCTGGAGTTGCTCCCCCTCCAGTCTGTCAGGGCCCGTGGAAGTCAGTCTTGCTTATCATGGTGGCCACTTGGCTCTGCAAACCTCATCCCTGAAGTCCCCTGCAGGCAAACCACACCTGCTTTCCTTCTCACTCCTTTTTAAGCCAAGGAAGGGCCAAGGAGCAGCGAATAAATGAAGAAAGAGTTCAGGGGCTTTCCTGACCAAGCTCCTATGTTTGGCTTGGCTGAAAATCAAAAGGCCTTGGTTTTTCAGTTGCTGATCCTCTTTGTTCTCAAGGCTTAGCACAGCATTACAGTGAGTGGCCAAACAGAAAAAAATGTCTATTTCTTTCTCATCGTTTGAATAAACATTTGCTCAAATGTGAAGTGGCTAATCCATAAGAATAACCAAACGCTTTGGAAATCTTAACAAGCAAATCTTACATGAGGCAATTCAGCATTTTTAGAAATTGAGGAATTGTTTTTAGCAAGAAAATGTTGTGCAGTAAGTTTTAAAAGAAAGAGTTTTTCCTACAAAAAAAAGCAGAAAATAATTGGATCCCTATAGTACCCCAGAGGCTGGCTTTCACCTGGTCCGTCACCAAAGGGTCGGTGTCTTCGGCTCTATGAGGGCACCGCTGTAGTAGCAAAGGGTGCCTGGGAATTCATTACGAACCAAGAGCAGCAGAGGGGGTGGGAGAAGCAAACAAAAGTGAAGGCCTTGGAACTGCACTTTTGCCATCAACTAGCAATTCGGAAGGACTTGACTTGCTGGGGCTATGGAAAATAAATTTGGTGGTTTATTTTGTCTGTGGAATTAAAACTGTATTTTAGTAAGTAAAGCCAATGTGGTTTAAATGTGAACCCCATGACATTTCCTGGCTTACTGCAGCTTTTTTGATTGATTCCTTATTAGATCTGTTCAAACTACAAACACGGCATTTCCACATTGCCAGGGACGCAAATGTGAGCTGACTGGCTGATTTGAGCTGCTGTGGTTTCCCTATAATCCTTATGATTGCTGTGGCAATAGGATCCCTGTAAGGTACCAGTTCTCCCTGTGTGGTGTTGGGGAACCACACCCACATTGTCCAGGTTTTGGCATTTGTTCAGTTGAGCTGATCTTACCACGTTCCCCTCCAGGTAACAGAGTTCATCTGAATCCGCTAAGAGTTTGGTCTGTGCTCTCTGCCATAAGAGGGAGATTCTCTCCTATGTCAAATAAATATGTTTATAGTGTGAATTGTTATACTTGAATTTACCACAGCATTTCGTACGGATGCATATATATGACACCTAGGCTGCTTACAATGGCTTCTAAAGCATTTAATTCCTTTGAAATGGACTCAGTATCCTTGGAATGTGCTAAGTGTTCCTGAATTTTCTACATACCATTTTTACAGGTCCATTTGTTTATGATGTGATGTGGTGATCAATCACATTGTTTTGTTTTTCTTTGAAGAAAACAAATGTATATATTACTAAGCAGATGAATAAATTATTGAAATAATATACTTTATGGATAATGCAATCCACTGTTAAAAAGGAATTTATTTTGTTTGTTTAATGAAGTGACTGTTCAAATTATAAGCATTTATATTGTCCTTCTAAATATGAATGCCATAATATTTGTGTTGTTCAGTATTGGTGTATGTTCTCTAATAAAATGTTTTAAACCTCTTTCTAGACAGATAATGCCCTAGTTCTTCATTCAAAATGTATCGTTAATATGTCTGTTGAGTGGAGTTATAGCTCTAAGAAGGAGAGTTGGTGTCTTTGGCTAGCTAAATAGGGTAGATTGTACGTAAGATGTGCTGGTTAGCAGTGTTCAAGGCACAGGTAAGAGCCAAAATACAACAGCATCATCAGGTTTAGAGCCAGGGGCAGGTGACAGTGGAAGTCAGACACATAAAAATGTTGAATGTGTTCAAGGCTGGATGTATTAAGTGACCCAAAGCCAGTACAATAGGTTAGGGGGGGCTAGCAGTCAGAGAAGGTCCTGGGCAACACAGTTCAAGGAGAGTTGTTAGATGGAGATTCTCCTCTGACCGTGCTCTCAGAACCTGGAAGCCCCAGGACTACTCCTTTAGCTCCATTCCCGCAGTGGGACTCCTCGGCAGCATGGTGTCATCATTGGGGATAAGAACTCTGGAATCAAATTGTCACAGGCTTCAAATTCCCTCAACCACTCGCCACCTCTACTATCTCAAGCCAGTTATTCAGCATCTCTGAATCTTAGTTTCTTCTTCTCAAAAATGGGGACAATTGCTGTACATCACTCAGAGGGTTGCTGGGATAATAAAACAATGCGTGTAAAATACTTAGAAAAATGCCTGACATCTAGTTAGCACTCAGAAATTATAGGTTGTTCTTTTTCTCATTGATCTTGCTGTTTTTGTTGTGGCTGTCTTTTTGGTTACAAATATGGACATTGCCTTCCTGATGCTGAGGGTTCATTATTTTTTACCCAAAGCCCTTAGCATCTAAGTCAAATGATAGTGCCACATCTCCTACACTGATTTGGGTTTTGCCAAATTGTGTGATGCCCTGCAGATGCTCTGCTGGTCACAACGCTCAGTTGGCATGAAAATGGCCTTACTCCCTGGACCCCAGGTGCAGAGTAGAGGACAGATGCAGAGTGAGAGGGCATCCTAAGGTACACAAAATTTGCAGTTTTTCAGGCTTTGTTTTCATGGAGCTTGGAAGTGGCATAACTAGTTTGTAGACTAACATCACTGGATTATCGTGTTGACTTCTCTTTTTAACTCATTTATTTTTTGCTCCAAGATATAGACTATGGAAAAGAGAGAATGTGGAAATATGGTCAGTTTTGCCACTCATTAGTCCCTACAGAAGTGGAGAAACAATTTGAAAAAGATGGCTATAATGACAGTAGGACCATGTCTCTGCTGTGCATTCTTCCATGGCTAGCATTTACTATGGAAAGCCCTGTTCTAACTGGTTCAAATGCATCATCTCATTTAATCCTCCTAACAATCCTATAAGGAAGCCCGGGAATCAATTAGAGTGCATTTGCCTGGAAGTAACAGAATACCCAAATGGAAGTGGCTCACACAATAAGGAAATTTATAATACACTTTTATCAATAATTTGTCAAATTTATCAAACATTCATCTTTACCAAAATGCTCTGGAATTGAACTGCCTGGGTTTGAATCCTATCAGTGATGTGTCCATAAATGTTTAGCAACCACGTCTCAAGGAAAAAAATAATCAAACAAAAACACCCCACAATTTGCAGCATTTGTCAGTTCCTATGATGTAAATTCTCCCACAGTGACCAATAGCAAGCTGCCAACATGATGTCGTTGAGCACTGTGTTAAGGAGAGATGTGCACAATCATCTTACTGGAGCCCATATGAACCAACTTCAGCACGCCACGGATCCCACCCTGCCCCTAGGAGTGTGTGACCACGTTTATCTGTGTGTTCATTTCCTCGTGTGTAAAATGGGATAATAACAGCACCTTCCCCGTTGGATTATACGTGTAAAGAATTTCTGTGCTTAGCTCGCAGTCAGCATTCAATGGATGTTAGCGATTATTGTTGTTACTATAATACTGCTTCATGTAGGCACAAAGCAGAAACCATCTCAGAATAGCGAAAGCGTCCATCCTTAATTCCTAATGGAGCAACTCTTCTTAAACGTGTGTGGCAGTATTACAGTCCTCTTCAGACATTCTGTAGCAACTGACCCCTCACCCCCACCCACACTAAATTTGTTAATGTCTGTTTCAGACACCAGAGTTTTTCAGTAATAATTCTGCTTCTTTACATTTTTATTTTAACCAAAGTATTTAATGATTCTATGAACCAATTGTCTCAAACACAGAGCCTCTTAATGCCAAACCATTCTGCCATCCAATTATTATTATCACTTCTGTTTATACAAGTTGCCTTCAACAGAGTTTATGAAAAATTATTCTGTCGCATAGGTGGACAAAACCCACCATCCCTGTGCGCACTCCTCACTTCATTATCAGGTTCTGACCCATATGCTCTTTTCAAAGAGAACACATGCACACGGTAAACTACATGAATAGAAGCCCTACAGCATCACAGGATTGGGGTGAATCTGGGGTTGCTGGATGCTACCACACGCCGCCCTGCAGTTCTCTTCTGCAGGAACTATACACAGAAAGACAAGAGGCAAATGAGGAACAAAGGACAACTTTTATAAATCCCCCGGAGAGCTCCATTCCCACTCAAGGTTTCTTACAATCACCTGCTTGATTCTAAAATGTCCAGGTTTGAGGAATAAACCCCAAAGTCTATTTCCATCCAGCCCCAGGAGCAAGGCACTGATAAGAAAGCTGAAATGACAGTATAATTATGGCCACGCCTCCTTCTGGAAGCGAGGCCTCAATCACAATGCAATGGGGATGGGAAATGGACCAGAAAGAGTGGAATCTTGCCCGCTAAGAATACAGGTACAACCGGCCAGAATGTGCATTTCTCCTCCATTTGGCCAGGGCCGGGGAGGTCATAAGGGCAAAAGACAACAGTGAAACAAGGGCAGAAGTTTATTCATCTCTGTGGGCAAAGGCACAAGCATAAAGAAAGAAGCAGACATTCTTCCCACCCACCCCTAGAAATACCACATGCAGGTATAAGTTAAAAATTAATATGGGTCGGCCCGGTGGCATAGTGGTTCAGTTTGCAAGTTCCACTTTGGCGGCCCAGGGTTCACAGGTCTGAATCACAGGCGTGGACCTACGCACCATTCATCAAGCCATATGTGACAACATCCCACCTACAAAATAGAGGAAGATGGGCACAGATGTTAGCTCAGAGCTAATCTTCCTCAGCAAAATGAAGAAGATTGGCAATGGATGTTAGCTCAGGGCCAATCTCCCTTACCAAAAAAAAAGAAAGAGAGGGAGGGAGGGAGGGGGAGAGGGAGAGAGGGAGAGAGGGAGAAAGGAAGGGAGGGAGGGAGGGAGAGAGAGAGGGAGAGGGAGAGGGAGAGGGAGAGGGAGAGGGAGAGGGAGAGAGAAAGAGAGAAAGAGAGAAAGAGAGAAAGAGAGAAAGAAAGAAAAATTAATAGCTCTACCAGCCTCCAGTCCTACGAGGTAACCACCATACCATTTTCTTGTGAATTCATTCATTCAACACTTATCTATTGAACATACATTATATGCCAGGCATCATCTCGGGGTACACTAATGAACAAAACAGGGACAAAAAGGCTTGCCCCATGAAGCCTCCACTCTAGAGCATCTTCCAGAAATACTCTATGCACATGCAAATATATGGATCCTTTAAATATCTTTATAAAAGCAGAATGAGCCAGATATTCTGATTGGTTACATTAGATGCATTTTTATAGGTCTGTCATTGAGTAATTGGTCGATCCCTGATTATCTTAGATCTCTGAAGTTTTGCCTTAACAAATAACCCACAAAATTGATAAAGCAAAGTCCAGTCTCCTGCCCTTTGGAAAGTTACGGTTTGATATTACGAGTCCTACAAAAAGATTTTGAGAGCTTATTTTAGAGCTTCTAGCGTTTTTAGGGGCCATAAACTTATTTCAATGGTGTGTCACTGCTTAAAGTATTTTTGGAACTCTTTTGAGATTGCCTTTGGAGTCAATTTATGTGTGGCACCTCACCCATAAAATCCCATGTTGTTTACTTATTACCGTAAATAGAACCAGCCTTGACCATGAAGCCCAGAAGGTGAGCCTTTCAGCAAAGAGGACAACTTCAGAGGTCCTCTCTGTTTGACTCTGTATGTGACTGGTGCCAATGCTTTGGCCAAATTGCTCTGTCGTCCTGTTGGCCAAAAACAAGCTGGAAGGGTCAAACCACTATAAAAAGCCATTCTGAACAAATTCAGTGGAAAAAATTAGGTCAATGGTTTTAAATTTTTTTTTTTTTTTTTTTTTGACAGTGCAATCCTCTCTTTGGTTGGAATCTTATGCAGAAGCCCAATATACAGAACAAAGAAAAGCAGGGCAGTGGTGGAACAATGTAGGGAGCAGCATAAAACCCCAACCACTCAGACACCCCCACCACACACACCCTCTCCCTCGTGAACCCTGAGGGGTCTCTACAGGACCCTTAGGACGGCCTGGAGCAGGGTTTAAGCACCACTGAACTACACATTCTTCTGGACCAGTTGTTACTTTACCTTCTCATAGACTTGGCACGTAGCAGTCAGCCAATAAAGGTTTCCCAAGTGAGGGAGGGAATAGGTAGTAAAGGCTATGGGGGACAGGGTGTCTTACTATAGAGGTCAGTTTTTAAAGAATCCTGCTAATGATCAGCGGAGGGCTGCTAACCAAAGATTATTACCAAACGGGGCTCAGATATTCAGGAACGATTTCCTGAAGGCTGAAATCCAGAGCAAGCAGACATTTATGAAGGCTGTGGAAAACAGAGAGGGCGCACTAACTCTCTTTGAATCAATAATGTGAATGAGTAGGGGATAGGCCCACGGCCTGGGTGAATAGTGTAATGATGACAGAGAAGACAAATACTCAATTTTCATTTTGCTCCCTTCACTCCAGCAAAGAGAATAATCTATTTAAAAACTAGAAAAGGAATGCACATGTATTTAAGAAGAAATTCTTGGGAATTATAGCCGAGGCAGGTGGGGTGGTCAGGAGAGGCCCCGGCTCAGGAGCAGTGGCGATGGTGGAGCAGGAACTGAGATTGGCTCCCTAAGGAGCCCAAGACCCACCATGCTCCTTCCCTGAGCAAGTTCTGAGTAAATTGATGACTAATACTTGTTTGCTATGGACGGGGGCGGGGGGGTGGGGCGGTATTGTTCTAAACGTTTTACGTGTACACATTCGTCACGTGCCTTCAGACTCCTATATGACAGGCGCGTCACACACACTGCCCACCCTGCCATTGACAGCCGGCTTTTCCAGCACATAGGATGCTCCTTTTACAGGTGAGGAAACTGAGGCCTAGCAAGATGGAGCACCTGCTCACAGTTTCCCAGCTGTGGAATGCCAGTCATGTTTCCTCTCTGCCTCTAGTAAACCTCACTTTTTGGCAAAGAAACTTGCTGCATTGCAAAATATTCAAATGCTGCCTTAAATTAGAACATTGCTTTAAAAATTCTCCACTGCATATAATAAAGCATTTAATAAAACGTTTATTGTGGCTTCTCTACAAAAGCACATTCTCCACCCACAGTTGACAATTATTCTCTCATCCCAAAATTAGGGTGTGCAATTTTAAAAAGAAGACAAGACATTTCGACGTGGGTGCATCCCGTGGACACCTGGTTGCTGAACTGCACTGGTCCTCAGGTCTCACAGCCAGTATCCTCCGTTTAACACTCTCCTCTGCTCAGCTACATTAAGTCGCCCCTAAACTAATTTCATGATCCCATGAGTGGGCTGATACATTCCAATTTCATGACTTTCTGATGAGGAAGGCAATAAGAAACCAGCGCCAATAAAATGTGGACACCAGCATTGAGGCACTGAAAATTATCATTCCTTTGCAGCCACTTCTGGCCTTGCAGCTGGATGCCTCCTTTAGGACTCAGATCTTGAAATTCTCCAGATGGTGGATATCGCTTCCAGAAAAATTTCCCCCTAGAATTCATCTCAGTAACACTCTTTTTAATTGCTTGCAAAAACAGCCCCAGAGTTAATACCCTGGCCCCTAGTTAGCTGGTAATTGGAGAGTTGCTACTTTAATCACTCCCTACTACCCACGTAAAGGACCGGAGGAGGCCTGTCACATTAGGATAAATATTTAGTAAGAGAAAAAAGAGTCTCCTGTCCAGCTCAGCCCTCCGTGAACACTCGAGAATATTGAGGTGTGAGAAGAATTCACGTCCATATTTGGAAGAGATATCTTCAAGTTGTGCCTGCCACTGTAAACCTAGAGGAGAAAATACTAGAACAAAGCAGGAAAGATAAGATTCTCATGTCTCGGGCACAAGGTCCCTGTGCACTGCTTTAGGGGAAATAGTCAATAGAAATGAAGAAAAATTACACGGACTGACAAGCGTCACCTTCCCTCTTGCTTAGGGTTAAAAGCTGTGTAGGCAGGCAGTAGAGTCCTCAGCCTCGACCTTCAGAGGCCTCACTTTGATATGGCAAGAAATCCATGAAGCCAGGTGAGCCCCCAACTTTCTAGACCATGGCCCAGGTACCCTGGAATGCCCAGACGGCCCTGAGGTTGCTTCCAAAGCCTGCCCAGGCCTCCTCCTCAATCTGCCCACTTAAGCCCAGGCAGTGGCCCAGGAGCTTGTTTACAGGGTTGTGGGTGGAGCCTGGACCCACGGGCCCCAGGATCCAGACACAGGCACACCATGGAGCTGGAAGTGGGGAGGGAGAAGTGAGCTGCAGGCCAGAGGCAGCTCTTCGCACAGGTTCGGTCATTTGAACCTGCTTTCCAGGTCGTTCTGAATGTATATTTGTCATGGTAGGAGGAAGAGGATACAGTCGATTCCCATTATTCGCTGCAGTTTTGTACTGAAAAGTCACCACAAACACTGAATTAGCAAATCCTGAACCATCGCCCCTCGGGGAAATTCAGGGTTAGGTTGCTGCGAGCCTGTGGTCACAACTATCTGTCAACTGATCAGTACACAGCCTTGTCTTATGTGTGTTTCTATTTGAAGACATCTTATTTAACTCTAGATATTGTTGATTCAGTAACACTGAACTCACGGCCAACAGCGCTGTAACTCATGCCTGAACGAAGCAGGTATTTTCTCTGTAGGCACATCACAGCCTTCTTGCGCTTGGGAACACCAGGCAGCATTTCAGCACTATGCTTGAGGGTCGTTTTAAACAATGAAATCCCCAACAAAAAAACACAAAACTGCAAAAACATGACACTAAATATACTGCCTAAAGGACATTTGTTTACAGTATGAGAGCTGAAACAAGAAGGCAGAGTGTCGCCCTCTTCCACCTCAGCTGGGAACGCACGAATGATTGTGAAAATGCCGCAAGTATCGATTTGGGAGTTATAAATAAATTTTAGCAAGTAGGCAAATTTGCAAATACAGAATCTGGGAATAGTGAGGATGACTGTATTCGATTTGAGATGATGGCAATCTGGCCGTCAGATTTGACACTCTGGCCTTGGTCCAAAAATGCTCGGGGTAAGCCTACAGACAAGAAATAAATTCTTCCAGAACTGTATTCTAACTAGCGCCTGGCCAGAGGAAGACCATCCTTCCACTCGTGCAACTTTAAAATGGTGCTTCTACAAAGAAAAACAACACGACAGATGGTTTGAGTTTCCGAACTTTCATCAATGAAAGGGCAGAGTGGACTCCTGGGGCCAGGGCAGAGCTGTTGGCCGGTGAGCAGCAGCCAATACATGGACAAGCCTGATCTTGACGAGGCAAATCGAAGGCCACAAGAATGACTATGACTGTGCTTGGAAATATCAAGAGAAATATCCCCATCTCTCTTGATGGCTCCGTGCTCTCTCTCCCCATGTGGTCCTACTTCTTTCCTCGTCGCACCTGGAGCCCTGGACCACAGGAGCCCTCAGTGCCCTGGCTCAGTCATCCTTCCCAGCACAGCACAGCTAAACCAACCATCTGCCTCAAAAATAGTCATTGCTAGCACTTACGGAGTACTCCCCACATGCCAGACAATACACTAAATGCTTTACATGCACTACCATTTCTTGCTCATAGCAGTATTATAGTAATTACGGTAATTATTAATCCACATTTTACATATTGGAGAACAGAGGTTTAAAGAGGTTAAGTAACTTGCCCAGGGTCAAGCAGCTAGAGAATCAGCACTGTGAACCATTATGTATTGATTGATGAGTTCCGATTCAATTTAGGCCCTCAGGCACACTCGTGCTTGATCAGCGTCACTCTCCTCAGCTGCTGCTGAAACCTTTGACATGCTTTGAGTCCCAAACCAACCCTGCCCCCTTCCTACAGTTTATATTAGTTTACCATGTTCCAGTCAAGAAAAATCACTGAGATTTTGATTAAAATTGAATTAAATCCATAAGTTAATTTAAGATAATTCATATCTTTTCTATGGGCCTTTCTTCCTGGGCAGGGGGACCCCTAAGCCCAGCCAGGCTGGAGGTGGGAGCCAGGACGGGGCAAGGGTGTCTTCTACACCTCTTTCAGTGGGGATGCGGAGAGGAATGGGGGGACCTCCCTCCAAACACTTAACTAACCACACCAGCGTCGCGGAGGGAGAGGAGAGCGCACAGAGCCATCTGAGGCAGGACCAGGGGTGCTCTCAGTCCAGCTCAGCTCTGTTGACAGTCCTTTCACCTCTCCCAGGGGAGCCCCCGGCCCAAGCCTAGTACACACATCCAGGACCCACATCAGCACTTCTCCTGCTGGGGATGGAGTAAGAAAGGGAGCGAGGTTAGAGGGACACACACAGGATCCTCCTGCCCCCAAAACAACCAGTCCCGGATAGATGCTGCTCTTTTCTTTTCTTTTCTAGCTTTATTGAGATACAGTTGACAACACTGTGTAAGTTTCAGGTATACAATGTGATGATTTGATGTACATATATATTGAGAAATGATTTCCAAAATAAGGTTAGTTAACACATCCATCACCTCACATAGTTACTATTTTTGTGTGTAGTGAGATCATTTAAGATCCACTCTCGTAGGAAATTTCAAGTACACAATACAGTATTGCTTTTTTTCTTTCAATTTTATTGAGATATAATTGACATACAGCACTGTATAAGTTTAAAGAGTACAGCATAATGACTTGACTTACATATATTGCAAAATGATTACCACAATAAGTTTAGCTAACATCCATCATCTCACATAGATACAAGAAAAAGAAAGAACAATATTGTTAACTATAGTCACCGTGCTGTACATTAGATCCCCAGAACTGTTCATCTTATAACTGAAAGTTTATACACTTTTAGCAACATCTCCCCATCTCCCCCACCCTCAGCCCCTGATAACCACCATTCTACTCTGTTTCTATGAGATTGACTTCTTTAGATTTCACATATAAGTGAGATCTACAGTACTTGTCTTCCTCTGACTTATTTTACTTAGCATAATGCCCTCAAGGTCCATCTAAGTTGTTGCAAATGGCAAGATTTCCTTTTTATGGCTGAATAGTATTCCATCATATATATACATATATGCATGTGTGTGTGTGTGTGTGTGTGTGTGTATATATCACATATCACGTTTTCTTTATTCATCCATCAGCAGAGGCTTAAGTTGTTTTCATATCTTTGCTATTGCGAATAATTGTGCAACAAACATGGAGATGGAGATATATCTTTGAGATAGTAATTTCATTTCCTTTGGATATATACCCAGAAGTGGAATTGCTGGATCATATAGTAGTTCTATTTTTAATTTTTTGAGGAACTTTCAAACTATTTTCCATAGTGGCTGTGGCAATTTATATTCCCACCAACAGTGCACAAGTGTTCTCTTTTCTCCACATCATCACCAACACTTGTTATCTCTTGTCTTTTTGGTAATAGCCATTCTAACAGGTGTGAGGTGAGCTCTCATGGTTTTGATTTGCATTTCCCTGATGATTACTGATGTCGAGCACCTGTTGGCCATCTGTATCTCTGGAAAAATATCTGTTCAGATCCTTCTCCCGTTTTTTATCAGATTATTTGGTGTTTTTTTGCTATTAAATTATAGGAGCTCCTTATACATTTTTGTATATGTATAAGGAAACATGATGTTTTCCTTTGCTATGAAGAAGATTTGTAGTTTGATGTAGTCTCACTTGTTTATTTTTGCTTTTATTGCTTGCTCTTTTGGTGTCAAATCCAAAAAATCGTTGCCGAGACCTATGACAAAGAGCTTTTTCCATATGCTTTCTTCTGGGGGTTTTATGGTTTCAGGTCTTACATTTCAGTCTTTAATCCATTCCAAGTTAGTTTTTGTGAGTGGTGTAAGGTAGGAGTCCAATTTCATTCTTTTGCATGTGAAAATCCAGTTTTCCCAACACAATTTATTGAAGAGATGATCCTTTCCCTATTGAGTATCCTTGGCTCCCTTTTCAAATTTAGTTGACTATACACGTATGAGTTTATTTCTGGCCTCTCAGTTCTGTTCCATTGGTCTAGTGTCTATTTTTTTGCCAGTACCATACTGTTTTGACTACTATAGCTTTATAATGTAGTTTGAAATCAGGACGTGTGATGCCTCCAGCTTTGTTATTCTTCCTCAAGATTGCTTTGGCTATTCCTGATCTTTTTTGGTTCCATACAAACTTTAAAATTGTTTTTTCTATTTCTGTGAAAAATACCATTGGAATTTTGATAGAGATTGCATTGAATCTATAGACCATTTTGGGTAGTATGGGTATTTTAACAATATTAATTCTTCCAATCTGTGAACACAGGATATCTTTCCACTTACTTGTGTCATCTTCAATTTCTTTCATCAATGTCTTATAGTTTTCAGTGTATAAATCTTTCACCTCCTTGGTTAAATTTATTTCGAAGTATTTTATTGGTTTTGATGCTATTGTAAATAGGATTTTTTTTTCAGATGGTTTGTTGTTAGTGATAGAAATGCAACTGATTTTCGTATGTTTATGCTGCTGCTTTCATTGATGGAGGAGATCAACAGATGTGCTAAAAATCCCACCTGAATCTTCTGTGATGCCTCTTCTCTTTTACCAAAGAGAGATTTTCTTTACAAAAACAGAAGCTAAAATTAAGGACATAGGAAAATACAAACAAAAATCACCATGCAGTGACAATCACGGTTAATATTTGGATATATGACCTGTATATTTTTATTATTTTTTGTAGATATAAATGTACTAGAGTAGAAGGTCACTTCCCCAAAACCCAACTATTCCAAATTTACATTTTTGGAGTTGAGATATCTTATCTCTAAAAGAACACAGTGATTTTAACAGCTATTTTGGCCCATTATATGTGTGTGTGTGTGTGTGTGTGTGTGTGTGTGTGTGTGTCCAGTCTTCAAGAACAACTGTCAGTCAGGCTTTCCCCTGAAGCACAGCTATTGCATCGCAGCCAGTCATACACAGCCCACCAGCTTGCTCCTTCTCCATGCTCTGTAATTATGTGATTCCTTTACACGATTGAACATGTACGAAATCTTTTAGAACAATGCCGTTTTTTTATTCTTCTAGTGATTAGACTCCTGAATAATTTCTTTTGCATATATTAAAATATATTTAACAAACATATACCTTGCTTTATTCACTTACCAATAGTATTTAAAAAAAGCTAACATTTTTGGGCTAATGTTACATACTTAATATTATTCTAAGTGCTTTAGTTCAATAAATATTTACAACCAACCTATGACATACCCACTACTATATTTCTCCAATTTACAGATGAAGAAACCAAGTCACAGACAGGTTTTAAGTAACTTGCTGAAGGTCACACAGTCAGCAAGAAATACAGCTTAGGCTCAATACCTAGTGGTCTGACTCCAGAATTTGCACACCTAACCATACACAGATATTATGAAGTCAGTAAGTAGGACATAGAACTAATTCCTAATAACCACAGAGTTTTCTGTTATGCGTTCATAGCATGAGCTCCTTAACCAATGCCCATTGTTGCATATTTAGGTTATTTCCAATTTTTTTCTATTATAAAACACTTTCATAAACACCCTCATGGCCAAATCTTTGCACATATCCACTAGTACTTCCCTAAGATAATAAATGGAAGTGAAATTTATGGTTGAAAATATACGCAAATTTTTAAGTCTTTCATACAGATGACCAAGTTGCTCTCCCGCCAGCAGTGTTCAAAAGCATAGATGTGCCTATGCCTTCACACTACTCGTTTTAGTATTATCATTCTGTTATATTCTTTTTCAATTTGACAGACCAAAATGGCAGCTTGCCAAGTAAATGTATTTGATTCCTGGGAAGGTGAAACATTACTTCATAAATTTATTGACAGTCTGTATATCTTCATTCTTTTTTACATCCTCTGTCTCTTTTTCACTGTAGTGTTTGCCTTTTCTTATTAAATTGTAAGAACTCTTTACATACTGAGAAATTCAACTCTTTATTACATATGCAGCAAATATTTTCCAAGTGTTTTCCTTATCTTTAGATTTTGTTTATATTATGTTTTTATGTAACATGCTTTTATTTTGCTTCATTTTTTAAAATTTTTATGTTGTCAAATTTGTTAATATTTTCCTCTGTGATTTCTCATTTGGGTTATGTTTAGAGAGGCCTTTGCCATCACATGATTTTCAACTGCATTTTCTTCTTATTCTTTTAAGTATTTATGAATTAACTCTTTCCTTCTGTTTGGAATTTATTTTGGTTTATGATATAAGGTCAGGCTCTAAATTTCTTTTTTTATAAATAGTTATCTAATTATTCCAACAAATTCCAGTGGCTGACTTTCAGTCTTTGCCACTGCTTCTATAAAACCACTGGAATAAAGGAGGTAGGTATTCAGTCCCTCAGAATTTTGACAAATGTGTCTTTTCTGTTATGCCCATAAATCTTTGAATTTGATTTATCCCAATGTCACAATAAATACCATATCAAGAAGCCACTTCATTTATTTTCCATTTCCAATTATACTCAATTGTCTCATCCATCCAAACTCAACAGATAAGCTAATTCAATGTGCTCCAGATATTTAAAATATCTCATTACCACATAAAAATTTTACTTTTTAACCTTACTTTTCTATCAATTGAATGGTCTATCGCCATAGAGAAATTATGGCCCTACAAAAGGAATCTTCCTATATGCCTCTAATGTAAATTATAAAATATGAGTCAGAACAGCTCCCAACCCCATCTTTTGCTGCCTGGCCCAACAGAAGAGCATCTTCCAGGTGCCTGGGGGTTGAGTCTGCTCCTTAGCAGCCAGAGCCAGGCCGTCATGCCCTAGAACTGATGTAGCTCCTTCAGTACCTCCAAAATTGGAGTGGACCAGGCCTAGCCACCCATGAGTCACACTTTTCCAAAGTTCTGTATTTCCTTCCAGTCTCAGAATTCTGAAAACAAAAACAATCTCAGAACCAGATGTGACTTCTTGCAGCAGCTTCCAAAACAAGCACTCATTCCTTTATTTGGTTGGATACCCCACACATAATGGGGTTCAAGACTACACATTTTTAGTACCAACCATGGATTGTAATTGGCACTTGTGTATTTCTCACAAGAATAAGTAAACAGAAAATGGAGAGAAGAAAGAGGAAAAGAATTCATGGCTTCTCTTTTTCCAGGCTATCAGCAAATCTAAAGGAGTGTTGCTGTGAACTCAAACTCATTTGGGAGATAGTGCCCAATAAAGGGTTAATTTGTACTCAGTTTTTTTTTGGGGGGGGGAGTGGAAACCATCAATAAGAGAAACTAGATCCTCTCTCATAAAGAGATGTTTGAAATAGCTGTGATTACTTAAAATTTTTAGTTAATTCACAATGTGCATTGTGGCCCTTCTAATTCCCAAGCCATTTCTGAAGACCGCTTATTCCTCTCAGTGTCTCTTCCAATTAAATTCCATTTTCAATATTTCAGAGATTCTTTACATCTTTCTCTTGATCCCTGAGTCTCTGGTGCCTCAAAGCCAAGTTTAGTGTATGTTCTGCCCAATGATACAGTCTCCACTCTGACTTACAGTGTGCTATAGTCTGAATGTTTGTGTCCCCCAAATTCGTATGTTGAAAACCTAATGCCCAAGGTGATGTATTAGGAGGTGGGGCCTTTGGGAGATGCTTAGATCATGAGAGTGGAGCCCTCCTGAGTGGGATTAGTGCTCTTATAAAAGATACCCCGGAAAGCTCCCTAGCCTCTTCTACCACGTGAGGACACAGCAACAAGTCAGCAGTCTACAACACGGAAGAGGGCCCTCACGAGAACCTGACCGAGCTGGCACCCTGATCTTGGACTTTCAGCCCCCAGAACAGTGAGAAATAAATTTATACTCTTTATAAGCCACCCAGTCTGTGGTATTTTGTTATAGCAGCCTGAGTGGACTAAGACATAGGGTGTCTACCACTCATAAGAAGCACTCATCAAAATAGATGGCCGCAAGCCCAGCCCACTGTTCTTCATTCTAGAGAGGCATATGTGTAGTAGAGTGTTTGACCTCATGGCCTTCGGTATCAGACAGCCTGGTTCAAATCCCAGCTGTGCCTCTTACTAGCAGTGAAGTGCCCACTCTGTGCCTTAGTTTCCTCATCTGTAAAATAGAAGTGATAATAATATCAACTACTTAGTAGGATTGTTGTAGGGATTAAATGAGCTAATATATGTGAAAGGATTAGACACATGGGTGGCCTGACTATATGTGAGTGGTATATGAGAGTGAGCTGTCATTCTAGTTACGTTTCTAAGTAGACGACCAATCCCAAGGTAGTCTAAGCTCTGTGCTGCTTCTGTCCCAGCTGCCACCACACCTGTACCCAGGATCCACCGTCTATACCATGTCTCTCTAGAAAACCATGCCATTCAATGATTTGGTTCCTAGGATAGACATCAATAGCTTATTGGAAACATAAATGTCTATTTTTTTAAATTTCCATGCTACAGTAGTACCCACCTAAATCTCTTCTTTCTGGAGTGCCGGATTAAGGAACTGTCAGCTGGGCCAAGGGGCAGGATAAAAAGAAATAAAGAGACAAGGGTGAGCCATCCTCCAATCTTAAAAGCCTGCACCCTGGAGGTCTATTTGAGCTGAGTCCACTGTGACCTTTGGATTAATCTCTATTTTTCCCGGGGTCAGATCTCACCTGCTTCACTGGGGAAATGGCCTACAGAAAGTGATTGCCCAGGCTGACTCTGCTCTGGCCCTAGAATTGATTGCTGCTCTCCAGCGATACCCGTTCCTCCTTTGAGAACTTCTCCTACCACAACGGCCTGCTCTCTTCCTATGGGAATTTGTCCAAGACAAGAGCCCCTGGTCCCACACTGGCAGGACCTGGAAGAACAATGCTGCAGAAATCACAGGCCCCTGGGCAGATGCCCTGGCTACCCAGCAGTGTAGGTGTTGCTTATGATTCTGATGAGGGGGTGGGCAGGATCCAGAAACCTCGCATCCTATTTTGTTCACAGCCATTCCTGCTGGGCTTCCAGCCATTTAGGCAAAAAGGACAAGGCCAGACAAGTGACAACTAACCAACCATTACTAATGAGGATTTGGCCTAAATCCCTCCCTGGTCTCCTGCCAAATCAATCACGTCACTCCTGCTTAACACCCTCCAACGACTTCTCATTGCTTTTAGGGTAGAATCCAAAATCCTTAACACGTTCACAGCTGAACAGGCCCCTCTTCCCCTTCCTCTCTGCTCTCCACCCACTCCAGCTTACAGCTCCTTGAACTTACCTGCTCCCTCCTGCCTCTGTCTGGAAAGCTCCTCCCCTCTCCACTCAGCCTCTTTCTGCTCATCCTTCAGATCTCAGCTTAAGCTTCACTAGCCCCTTCCCCAACCCCAAGACTGGGTCAGATCCTCTTTATATACATTCTTATAGCATCCCATACTTCAAGGTAGCACTTATTAAATTATAATTATATAATGAATTTGTAATTATCTGGCCAACATCTGTCTCCCTGACTTGACTGTGAGCTCCATGCGAGCGGGGACCATATCTGTCAGAATTCCTATTGGATCTCTGTGTCTAGGACAGTGCCTGGCACACAGCAGTAGCTCAAAAATTTCTGCTGACTAGGTGAATAAAATAAGTGGGGCTCCAGTTTTAATGCTAACCACAGAGTTCCTAATTTCCTTTCCACTCTGGCTTTAAATTGTTCTATCCTTCCTGCAAATGACAGTGTCAGTTTCCCTAAATGACTTGAGCATTCTCACAAGCCTTCCCTAACCAGGCTCACGCAAACAAGCACGGGAACACAGTCAGCCAAGCCATGTTATTTTATTCCTCATTGTCATTCTTAAGCCACATTTTCTGTTCCACTCCCCATAAATCGATCTGTCCTGCTCTTCCCACAAGGCGTCAGCCTGGGCCTTTGAGTTACTGCTATTTTTCCTAGAAAGCTCTTTGCCCTTAAAAGAAAAATGAAAGCCATTAAATCTTCTCTCTGCCATGCCATCTTTACCTGTGCAAAATCAATGTGCTGCAGAAAATGTCTTCATTGGTAAACCCTGGATCCTGGTCTCAGATCAGAAAAAATTGCACTCTAAGGCCTTGGTATGCAAGCAAATCTCACCCCTAAACTAGATGATTTCTAACAGCACTGCCAACCTTAGTGCTCTGCAATTCCATGATTATGTGATTACTCACGGGGGGATTGGTTGGCAGTCATAAGCCTTTGGAGTTGGACAAACTTAGATTCTAATTCTGTCAATCATTTACCAGCTGTGAGACCCTGACCAGTTCCTTAATCACTCAAGGCCTGGGAGTCTTCCTCCATAAGAGGAGGATAGTAAGACACCTCATGAGGTCATTGGAGGAATAAAATGAAATGGTGTTTGTGAATGTTTAGAACAGTTCCTAGTCCTCATAAGGGTAGTTGTTGTGGATGTCATCAGTATCATCATTTTCCTGGGCCATGTTCATTTATAGGATCGAATCTCCTCACCCCAGCCCACAGAGGCTGCCTTCAGAGGCACAGTAGCTGTCTCCAGAATGAGCATGGGGATGGGCTGCACTAAGAAGGATGAGGGGGCAAAATAGGCCAACTTGTAGGAGTGGGTCCTTAAGGATTCATCCATTCAAAGAAATTGTCTCACGAAATTTAGTTAAACACAACTGTGTTAGTCAGTGTTCTCCAGAGAAACAGATCATTAGGACATACATATATAAAGATTTATTATATTTATTACAAAAAGACTTATTATAAGGAGTTGGTTCACATGGTTATGGAAGCTGAGAAGTCCCACAATCTGCCATCTGTAACCTGGAGACCCAGGAAGGCCACTGGTATAGTTCAAAGGACTAAGAGCCAGAGAGCCAGTGGTGTAGATTCCAGTGCAGGTCTGACGGCCTTAGAACCAGGAGAGCAGAGGGCAGGAGAAGATCGATATCTCAGCTCAAGTAATCAAGCAGTGTGCATGAATTCAACCTTCCTCCACCTTTATGTTCTACGCAGGCTCTCAACAGATTGGATGAGGCCCACCCACATGGGTAAGGACCATCTGCTTTACTCAGTTCACCAATTCAAATGCTGATCTCTTCTGGAAACATCCTCACAGACACACTCAGAAACAATGTTTAACCATATATCTGGGCATCCCATGGCTCACTCAAGTTGACAAAAATTATCCACAACAATAATTACAAACATTGGGTTGTATTTTTTAAATTTTCTGTTGGGATTTGGATTTTATGCTACCCAAAATTCTGACTAACGTTTTTTCAACCAGTAGTATTCATGTCATGTGGACAGAGTTTATGAAAAATCAACACAGGGAGATTCCTCAAAAAATTAAGGATAGAACTACCATACGATCCAGCTATTCCACCACTGGGTATTTATCCAAAGAACATGAAAACACCAATGCATAAAGATACATGCCCCCCTGTGTTCATCGCAGCGTTATTCACAATAGCCAAGACTTGGAGGCAACCTAAGTGCCCATCAAGGGACGAATGGACAAAGAAGATGTGGTATATATACACAATGGAATACTACTCAGCCATAAGAAATGATGAAATACAGCCATTTGTGACAACATGGATGGACATTCAGGGTATTATGCTGAGTGAAATAAGTCAGAGGGAGAAGGTCAAATACCGTATGATCTCACTCATAAGTAGAAGATAAAAACAACAACAAACAAACACATAGAGACAGAGATTGGATTGGCGGTTACCAGAAGGGAAGGGGGGAGGGAGGAGGGCGAAAGGAATGTTAGGCACATGTGTGCGGTGATGGATTGTAATTAGTCTTTGGGTGGTGAACATGATGTAATCTATACAGATATCAAAATACAATGATGTACACCTGAAATTTATATAATGTTGTAAACCAATGTTACCGCAATAAAAAAAAAATCAACACAGGATGATGGTCCTTGATAAAGTAGAGCTCACAAAAATAACTTGAGTTGTCAAAATATCCTATTACTAGCTGGCTGCTCTGCCTCCAGGCTCATTGCTCTATAAAATTTACCTACACATCCCCACTGCATTAGTTTGCTAGGATTGCCATAACAAATTACCACAAATTTGGCAACTTAAAACAACAGGAATTTATTTCCTCATAGTTCTGGAGGCCAGAAGTCCAAAATCAAGGTGTGGGCTAGGTTGGTTCCTTCTGGAATCTTTGAGGAAGAATCTGCCTCATGCCTCTTTCCCAGATTCTGGTAATTACTGGAAATTCTCAGCATTCCTTGGCTTATAGCTGCATCACTCCAGTCTCTGCCTTCATCTTCACATGGCTTGCTCCTCTGTAAGTCTCTGCATCTTCCCCTTTCCTATCTCTTTTAAGGCCATTTGGCATTGGATTTAGGGCCCAGTCTAATCCACGATGATCTCATCTCAAATTCCTTAACTTCATAACATCTGTGAAGACCCTTATTCCAAATAAGGTGGTCATATTCTGAAGTTCTGGGTGGACAATCCTTTGGGGAGATACCATTTAACCCAATATACCCATGAAACTCATTTTTCTCAAGTATCATTTGAAAGGCAAATCTTCAGTGGCAATATATAGCCTATAAAGTTAGTTGCAGACTCTTTAGCCTGGTTTTCAGTCTCCTCCACAGTTTTACTTCAGCCTGTGCTTCAATCTTATTTCTCCTATTTTCTTCTTATTTTCTCCTTTTTTCTTCTTTTTTCCCTACCTCAAGTCAACACTTCTACCAACACTTCTCCATGTAACAGAACCAATAGGATGTGTACATACATGTATAGAGAGAAAGAATTTATTATAAGGAATTAGCTCATGTGATTATAGAGCCTGAGAAGTCCCAAGATCTGCAGCAGGCAAGCTGGGGACCCAGGAGAGCTGATGTTTTAGTTTGAGTCGAAAGGCGAGAAAAGACCAATGTTCCAGCTCAAGTGCTCAGGTGAGAGGAGTTCCCTCTGACTCAGCCCTTTTGTTCTATTCAGGTCTTCAACTGATAGGATGAGGCCCACCTACATTAGAGAGGGCAATCTGCTTTACTCATTCTACTGATTCACATGTTAATCTCATTCAGAAACACCCTCACAGGCACATCCAGAATAATGTTTGACCATGGGCTCTGGGCATCCCACCACCCAGTCAAGTTGACACATAAAATTAACCATCACAGAGAGATACACAGGGGTAGCAATTGGCCACAACTCTACTAAAAGAATAAAGCACCACTGATCCCTAAAACCAGAGCTTCAGCAACCTGGAAGCACTAAAACTTCCTGCAGGTTTTCTCCAGCTATAGTTTGAATGAGACATTTTTCCAGAATCTCTCCTTTGTAATGGGAGGCAATTGCTCTTCCTCTAGTGGATCCTGAAACAGGAACAATGAAATAAAGCAATATTTATTAGCAAACCAAATAACAATGTAAATATCTGTTGGCTTCTTATCTTCCCAGTGCACGTCCCACATGCAATCAGCTCTGACAATTTATGCTTGAGAGAGACTGAGAAATCAAGCTCATAGGTTCCAAGAGGAATGTTTTAAGATTCCCTTGAGAATCATTACACTGCACTGATGTGCTATATCTGAAAAGTCACTTTAACCCTGGTAATTCACACCTAAGACCCTGTGCTTTGCACGTAACACGTAATAAATATTGTTGAATCAATGACTGCAGAATATCTATTTTTACTTTTCTGCTCACACTTTCTTCCTATAAATGTGATGTTGTATTTCATGTCATCATTTTGGGATATTTCTAAATAAGAATAACAATTTGAGGCTATGATTAATACTATGAATGTGTACTGAAAATAAAATAAAGTCCTTCAGTCCAATAGCCTATCTTCCACTACCTGCACTTCTGAGCTATGCATAATGTCTTACCTAACACCACCTTTTTTTACACTTGGCTTGAAAAAGTTTGCCTGTGATGGTCCCCAGTGCCTTTGATTCCCATTTATTTTAGCATAATGTTATCCTGCGTCTGTACCTATGAATCTCCAGCAATAATTTAACTCATTTTAAGTAAGCATTTCTAATTCATCCATTACATGCTGAGCACTGGGCTATACTCATGAGCTTATTAATTAAGAATATGCCACTGCAGCTGTATCTGTCAACGTCCAGCCACAAAAATAAGCATCTCTCTAAATAATCCAAAGAGAAATATAACGCAGGGAATTAGTTTTAAATGTGTTGTAATGGCTGGAAGCGCAAAGGAATAAGGGTGTGGAAGGGAAGCTGGGAGGGAAAAAGAGAAAAGAGAATTGTCACCGAGCTATCAAGAGCTGGCCTGGAAACCCCAAGCCCACAGTAGGTGCTGAGCTACCAGAGGCGTGGCCACTGCTGCGAGAGGCACCCTGCTGCTGGCTCAGGTCACCAGGAGCCCGCTGTTACTGCTGAAAACACCTCTGCTGCTGGAGCCCACAGGTGCCTGCAGTCCCTCAGCCACCTGCCAATGCTGCTGCCACTGTCCCCATGGGTTTCTCAGCTTCCTGTGTGCCTTGCTGGGTACGCCAAAGTTGCAAGAGTTTGACCACCAGCTAACACAAATATGCTGATGTTCATGCAGAGCGCTGTGCTTGGATTTGCCAGATTTAGCAAATAAAAGTTAAATTTTTGCCCAGTTAAATTTTAATTTCAGATAAACAACAAATAATTTTTTAGTATAAGTATGTACCTGGAGTGATAAAGTCCTATGTCTCTGACTCAGGAGACTTGTGTCTTCTGCCAGACTCCATGAAACAGTAACAGGCTAACTCCATAGCTTGGAAGGAGGGTAAAAGTCAAACCTCAGACCTGACCTTGGGCAGCCCTCAGCCCTAGGACCCTCCAGATCGCCAAGTCTGATCTTCACATGCAAACACACAATATAAACTTCTGAAGCTAAATAATCAGTGCCCTCCCATCCCGAATTACCCACTTCTCTTGTAGGGGGGAATCTAGTACAAAGGTTCACACATACAGCGTATGTCTACATATGCCCAGGCATGCATCAACTCTGGAAGAAAACTACTTCTAACAAATTGAAACCTTGAGTGAATTAGTTGGTTGAGTCTCTGACTTTTCAAATGATTGCTATTCCATGATTCAAACAACCTTAGTTTGCAGACTCTTTAGCCTGGTTTTCAGTGACCTCCACAATCTGACTTCAAGCTCCCAATAGAGGGCCAGATCATTTGACTCAGGTCCAAGGACAGTCAGTACATCTTAATTGAGCTCAGCCTGTACTAAACAGCATCAGGTGTAGCAGACAGAATTCTTGACTGCAAGCAACAGAAACCAACTCTCACAAACTTGAAATTTACTAGAAGACTATCAACAAGCTGAGAGAATTGGCAGGAAGGCTGGAGAACCAGGCTAAGAAAAGGAGCAGGATCCATCAAGAGAGTCCCAGGAGGAACATAGATGAGGTCACGTCAGGGAATCAGTCAGGTGAGGATGCCATTCCTGGCTCCGATTCCTCTGTTGCCACCAACAGCATTTGTCAATGGATAACCATTCCTGTGCTAGACCGTTAGTGCCACCATCGTCACCCTGAACAATTTGTTAGCTCTTTTTTCTTAACATGCATCTTTACAGTACTCTGCAAAATCAAAGTTCCAGGCTAGCGAAGCTTACATTGTGTGTCCACATCTATCTGCCAGGCATGGAGACAAGGAGTAACAGAGTTTCTGTCCCCTCAGCTCCCATTGGAGGGACCCTGTCCTCCACCAAGACTCACATAATTTGGGTTTCCCCCATAATAAGAAGAGAATTGATTCGATTACTAAATAGGCAAATATGACAAATGGTCGCTTTGGGTGGATATCAAAAAAGTATGACACGAATCCTGCTCTAAAGTAATTTAGCTCTAGTGCCCAAAACAAAACAAAAGAATAATTATGACCTTACCCCTAGAGAACTAGGTGGAAGGACTGAAAGAGCTATGAGAGAAGGAAGAGACGAGTATGAGCTGGAGCTGCCACGGAATCTCATGGAGGAGCTTGGTCATCATTCAGGATTAGAAAGATAGGAAGACTGCAAGATAGAGAAGAAGGTGGGAGGAAGGCACTTCATGTGGGGGGAAAATGAGCAAATATGTAAATGTGAGAATGAGCAGAGCCTGTGTGGGGATAGTGGGCTGCCCAGTCTGGCTGGAGGAGAGGGTCCCCCTTGGAAATCAGAGGTAAATACACTATAGGGACAGGGAGGCGCCTAGGAGAAATTTGGGGTTGATGGAGAGACATGTACATTTGGTATTCAGAGAAATTCTACACTAAAAAAAAAATGATGCTTCAGAAAGATTTATCTGGCATCAATAGGCAGAATAGGTTGGACGAGGAAAACACTGACATTAAGGTCTGTGTTATGGGGGCACTTCCTTTCTCCTGACTTCGTGTTGAGATATCCATTAGAGAATACTTCTGGCCTCCCACCACCCCTCCGCTCCTTGGCTGCAGGAGTGCCCAGTGCATTTGGGTCAAGAAGCTGAGCATCGGAGGCTCAGCCCCTTTCTCTAGCCTTCCCTTGGAGGCTCTCGGCTCCTCCACGCCCTAAGTTTCACATGGGCAGGCCGCTACAGGGAGGCCTGTGTGTGTCAATGCTGCCTGTGACTGTGTGGGTAAACTTGGCTAATTGAGGACTGACCTACAAGCCAAACCATTTGGCCTTCAGACCCAAAGTCTTACTCCTGGTCCCATCTCTCATTTGGTCCAGAATTCAGGCAGGCAAAAAGAGGTGATATCTACTGAACCCCCAAAACGTCATCTTGGAGGCCAATGCATTAGCCCAGGAAAATTATGAGGAAGACTTGGATCAGAGTGTTTATGATGTGGATTTTGAGGTTGAGACTCAAAAAGTCTAGGGTCTAGTCATAGCTCAAATGTATGTGTAGCTGTGCAGCCTTCAGTTAGCTTCTCAGAACCTCAAGCTCCTCATCTGTAAAATGTGACTAACTCCTGACCTCCTCAGCTCTCAGGATTGTTAGGAAGCTCACGCACCAAAGGAGAGCTTGCCTCATTCAGGGTCTGAGTCTCCCTCCCGCCCACAGGGCCAGAGACTTGGTCAACACAGGGTCCCTACAATGGCACTCCAAATTATTGAAGCCCCCAAAGCTGGCATTTGGAATGTTGCAAGTAGTTTCTGCACTTTACAGTGAAAAAAACAAAACTGTCTTCAAGACAGAGTTTCTTTTGCTCTGGAAGAGACCACTTAGTGAGACCTGGTTAGTTACTCACATGTTTTTGTAGATGCTCTGAACATCGGGAAATAATTCATGTGCAGGTGCCTCAGGCTCAGATGCTTAAGTGCTCTATTCAGCAAGGTCACTTGAGTGATTCTGGAGCATAGCAACGCTTGCATTTGTGAAACACGAAAAGGTTTTCCTTAAATTTTTATTTTGACTTCCCAATCTTGAAAATTATTAATTGCCCTTGGGGCATGTGTGCATGCCATTGTGTCCAGGCATTTGCTCACCAGCAATGACTGGTGAGTCTGGAATGCAGCAGGAGGAAAATGTAGACTTGGTTTCTTCAGGAGGAAAGATTATGGAAAGGCCTGCACAGAAATTGGTACAAAGCATATTCAACTGGACTGTTGATATTTTGCACAAGTGATTATTAAAAAGAAAATAAGCCACACCTTGAGAAATCTCTATTGTGGTTGCCTTATCTGGGCCCTGAGGGTGGAATGAGGGTCAAGGTGTCCTCCTAAGGGACGGAGTCTCCAGTGGTCAGTCATCCTGGAGAGCAGTTAATCCTGGGCAGTTAACGGGGCTCTGGGCCGGGGAAGATGACTCAGCCGGGACTCTGAGCTATGGAGGTGCTTTAGATGTGGGCCCACCATGCCCAGGCCTGCCAGGACCAGGCAGGGCATGCCTGGGCCTGTTGTCTCCAAGAGCCCCTTCCTCTGTTCACTACTGTAGGATAGTCTCGGCACTTCCATTAGCCCTGAACATTCAATTAATTGTGCATGAAGCCACAGCCTGGCTGTGGTTGTGCTGGAGGGACATGGGGAGGGCATTTCTCCTTTTCAAAGGCCAGAGTGTGGGGTGTCCGTGGTGGTCACCAATAGAGACAGGGTTTCCCAGCAAAACATGGGCCTGTGAGGCAGCAGGGTGGAGGCCACATGAGGAGCCAGGGAAGCTCAGGCACTGATCCTAGACACCCCCAAGTCAGGGCCCCGGGAAGCCTTCAGAAATAGCTCGGGGAGGAGGGGATTGACGTTTTCAGGGGATAATGTTTCCAAAAAGTAAGTCAGTGTATGAAAAGTTTATATAATCCCACTTTATAGGCTCACAATGGTGAGACTGGGAAGGTATAAGTGTGAGGCACTGTGCTAAGTATTTAATATGCCTTGTCACATTTGATCCTTTACAACAGTACCATGACATTGTATTGCTATTCTCATTTTACAGCTGAGGAAACTGAAGCTTAAAGACTTTAAATAACTTGCACAAGATCACAGGCCTGCTAATGGGAAGAGCTGGAATTCAAACTCAAACTCAAACATGACTAACACCGAAGTCTGTGCTCCTAACCCCGTGCTCAACTGAGTGCTGGAGGGGGTCTCTCCTTGAAGGTCCAGGGATACCAAAGTCAGACGGACGTGCAGAACAGAGACATGACCCAAGACTCTAGTCAAGTAAGTCAAAGAGGGAAATTGGAAAAAGCCATCACAACTGAAGACAAAACCTCAGACACTGAGAGCCCATGGAGCCAGGGCTCAGAGAGCCAGTGGGATGAGCACACAGCCAGAGACAAGAGCAATTATGGGGTGGTTCTGGGAAATTACCTAGGCCAGCCGTTGTCCTGAGCCATTCTATGTGCTGCCCTCTCCCCACTGGAATGGAACTGAGATTTTCCTGGTTTGGCAAGCAATAGACCTTGTGATGGTTAATATGTGTGTGAATTTGACTGGATCAGGGGGTGCCCAGATATTTGTTAACATTATTTTGGGGTAAGTCTGTGATGGTGTTTCCAGAAAAGAATAGCATTGGAATCTGTAGACTGAGTAAAGCAGATTGCCCTCCCCAGTGTGGATGGGCCTCATCCAATCTATTGAGGGGCTGAATATAACAAAAAAGGCAGAGGAAGGGAGAAATCACTCCCTCTGCCCAACTGCTTGAGCTGCACATCGATCTGCTCCTATGCTCTGACTGGGACTTACACCAACGGTTCCCTTGGTTCTCAGGCCTTCAGAATCAGACTGAAGTAGCCACCAGCTCTCCTGGGTCTCCAGCTATATATATACTATTGATTTTGTTCTTCTGGAGAACACTGACTAATACAGGCCTACATGTAATTTGGGTCATTCTTGAAGTTGGAGGTAAGCCTCTACAGGCCTTGATCAGAAAGCTGAGCAGAGATGCTACTGACTGTATGGGCCTGGGTGCAACAGATCATGGCCCTGTAAATGCTTCTATTTCTAAACAGCTTGCTACTTCTGTAGACAAACAAGCCTTTATCCTTTTAAAATGATATGTAAGTGTGGGGAAATAGACATGTATCTAATATTGGTGGGAGCGTAAATTAGTATAACTACTTTGAAGAGTGATTTGGCAAATCTACATCAAAATTTAAAATGTGGTTGCCCCCAGACCCAGCAATTTCACTTCTATACGTTTATTCTACAAAGTCATACTAGTACACGAAGCTATATTTACAAAGATGCTTATTGCAGCACATTTCCATTTAACTGTTTACTGTTAAACATGTACATTACTATTTGAAATATGAACAACCTTCTAATCTATTAATAGGGGATTAAATAATATGCCACATCCATCCTATTAAATGATATGTAACTACTTTTATAAATGAGATACCCTTATATTATGAAAAGATAGGCAATACATATTCAGTGGAAAAAACTTAATTTCAGAAGAGTATGTATAATATGATCCATTCATGTGAAAAAGGATAATATATAAATTTTGTTTTAAAAATACTTAAAACAGTTCCATTACCACCCAGATCCCTCATTTTGTCCTTTCATAACTGCATTCACCTCTCTCATTACTAGCCCCCAATCCCTAACTCCTGACAACCAGTAATCTGTTCTCCATCTCTGAAATTTTGTCATTTCAAGAATGTTATATAAAAGGAACCATACCATATGTAACGTTTTTGGATTGGCTCTTGTTCGCTCAGCATAATTCCCTTGAGGTTCATCCAGGTTGTTGCAGGTATCAATAGCTCATTCCTTTTTATTGCTGATTTTGATTGTTTGGATATAACACAGTTTATGTAACCATCTGGAAGGACATCTGGATTGTTTCCAGTTTGGTGTTAATATGAATAAAGCTGCTATGAACATTCATGTGGTTATAAAAAGGCAACAAAGGGATCTTTTTTTGTTTGGTGAGGAAGATCGGCCCTGGGCTAACATCTGTGCCAATCTCCCTCTATATTGTATGTGGGAGGCTGCCACAGCATGGCTTGATGAGCTGTGTGTATGTCCACACCCGGGATCCGAAACTGCGAACCTCAGGCCACTGAAATGAAATGTGCAAACCTAACCGCTAAACCACCGGGCCGGCCCCAACAAAGGGATCTTTATGGTGATGGTATTCCTCAGTATCTTGACTGTAGTAATGAGTACAGGAAGCTCTACATGTGATACAAATGCACAGAATTAAATACATACACACATAAAGGGGTACAAGTAAACCTGGGAAAATCTGAATAAGATTAGCATATTTTATTAAGGTCAATATCCTGGTTGTGATATTGTACTATAAGTTTTGCAAAATGTTACTACCAGGGAAACTGGGTAAAGAGTACATGAGATGGCTTCTACATGTGAATCTACAATTATCTCAAAATAAAAAAGTTTAATTTTTTTTAAAAGTTACTCTTTTAAAAATCCCAAGTAAAATACACAGTTTGATTTCTGCTGTTTCTAATTTACTTACTAAATGTCACTGATTGTCTACTAGTGTTAAATACATCCATTCAACTTTGCTTTATAACAGATTGATCTTCCTGTGCTATTACATAATTTTAAAGGATCAAATTAATTAAACAAAATATTAATATCACTAAAAACACTTTAAAAATCACAAAAAATTGAAAGTCATCAATAATTCTACCACTTTAAAAAATTATGTCAAGGCAGGTCATCTTTTCCCCTCCAAGTTCCCTCCTCCTATCTAATCCCAACCCCAAAAAGTCTCCATTCACTACATCTCTTTCGTGACTCCAAAGCATATACAGAAACACACACATACATATACATATCTACACACATTTTTAAAATGAAAAAGGAATCCTGCTATTCAAAATGATCTGCATCTTGTTTTTTCATTTAATAATATACCTGGAATAATAATGTATCTGGGATGAATCAGGACATCCAGCTCTACTTCGGCCACTTTTAACGGCACACACCATAACTTCTTCAACAACTCCCCTATAAATGGACATCTAGGTTGCTTCTGCTGTTTTGCTATTATATAAGCAAGTCTGCCGCAAACATTCCTATACATGTGTCTTTACATAACAGTGATACTATTTCTAAAAAATAGATTCCTTGCAATGATATTGCTGAATCCAAATACAGATATGTCTTTGTTTACTGTTTAAAATGTGTTTATCAGGGATATTATTAGTATTTCCTTTTTACTTTACACACTGCTGGTATTGCTTAAATTTTTGTAGTGAGCGTGTAACTTTTATAATAAATTAAAACACGTAACCTCTTTAAAAGAAGATATGGCACACAACCCTTTGATCACTTTGGGTCATTCCCTAGACATCTTCCTTGCCAAAAATTCTGTCTACTCTTCAGCACTTCTCAAGGCGTTTTGGAAATGTGTGGAGCAGGATTTGTCGAGTTGGTTAGTTGGTTGATTTGTTAGGTTTGAGCTCTCAAAACGACTAGGAGGGGCTTCTACTGGCATTCAGTGGGCGGGAGCCAAGTATGCTCATATCTTGCAATCCATGGGAGATTCCGGCACACAACGCCGGAAGTGCCTGTGCTGAGAAACTCCAAATCCTGTCCTAGAACATCGGATCCATTTCTTCCTGCTCTGGCTTTTGACCTCAGTCCTTCACCCTTATCAGCCATGGATGTACGGGGCTGCAACATCACTTGCTTCTTGATACACAAGTGTGCAGACCTCAGAGAAGAGGAAAAACACTAAAGATCGCGGCTGCTGAGCTGAATCTGCATCTGCCCAGGCCTGTCACGGGCAGTGTGAATGGCCACGCAGCCGAGCAGATGGCTGGGATCCCTACAGCCTGTGCTTGGCTCTTGTTAAAGCAATCCAACTGATGCAACCATTTCAATTATTGATTCATTGTCCAGCACTTGCTTGTTATGATGATTGAAAAGTAAATGAATTAAAAATCATCCAGCCTGAACTTCCGTCCAATAAGAGACTCACACACAGAAAAGAAAAAAGTGTATTTCCTAATGAAGCAGCAATAATACAATAATAGTCCTTTGACCTCGGATGTAGAGTCTCAGGACAGGAAGTCAGGACCTTTACAGAGTGAAGAGTGAATAAGCTCCCAATCCTGAAACTTCTTGGTGAAAACCACAATTTGTTTTCAATAAAACAGCGTGCAAAATTTGTTCTATTATCGATAGACTAGTGTCCCTGTTGCCAGAAGGACAACTTCTACAGTCTCAGGTCTGTAGTCTGGCTATTTTTAGGTGAACCCAAAATTGTAACATCACTGGCTCCCCTGATGCATTCCACAAAACCAGAAGAGGCAGGTAAATTAAATTATGAAGCTTAATTTTCTTATTCCTGGCCTCCTAGCATTACCCAGAGAGGCTTCTACTTCCATTAGAGAATCCTCAACTATAAATCTCACCCCCAGGTGCGTTTGCATACGCCTCTGTGGACACTGATGGGCTCCAGGGGCTTCCTCAAAATTACCTTCCACTCCGGTCTGAATTTCAACGCTCTTCTTGGTGCTGCCCGAGGACAGGTTTGATAGCAGCAGGGGAATGTCCACTGAGGGGTTGGAAGAGAAACGACGTGGTGCAAGGGAAGCAGGCAATCCTGCCTTCACAACCAGCTCATAAAAGGGAGACAGAGGCTGTCCTTTCTCCAGGGGAACTCCTCCCTGAGCCCCCGACACAGAGGAATGCAGGAAAGACCCACAAGTTGTATCCTCAAAGCCATCTGCGATTTCCCCCACTGAGAATTGGCTCCGTGGTAGATGGCGCTTTAATTAGAATCTCGCTTTTGTAATAGTCTTAGTTCAGCGACAGTCTTACAAAGAAATGCCACAAAAAGAGACAGCTTCATCGTTTGCTTGAAATTCTATTTTTGCCTAAGGACATCTGGCCACAATCATAATTTACTCATTTGGATTGAATGAATGGTGTCTTATTTCCTCGCCTATGTACAAATCCTCAAGTATGGCCATTAGAGGAGACAGAGAGCTCACATGTCATCCGATGCTGCTCTTTGCCAAGGAAGTCTTGTTCCCTATTTTTCAGCTCTTACAACAATCCCATTTTAGGGTATTTTTTATCTGGACTAGCTTTTTGATAATTTGCATCACTTTTTTTCCTTTTAAAAATGATTTATCTTTTTTCCATTGGGTCACCTTTCTGGATCTCCTGTTGGAATATTCGTGGGTCTCTATCCAACGTTCCTGCTTGCTCAGTTAGGAAGGAAGCAGCCCTCACACTTATTGAAGGAACAAGTTACAAAGACTGTGTCAGTGCTTCCCGACCTCGGCAGCACATTAGAATCACCTGGAAAACTTTTTAAAATCTCAGTGCTCCAAAAATGACGTACACATGATTCCATTTACATGACATCCTTAAAAGGCAGGGGTGGGGGTGGACTGTAAGGACAGGGAACAGATCAGTGGTTACCAGGGACTGGAGCTGGGGGCTGGGGGTGGGAGGTCTGACCTCGAAGGGAAATTTGGGGGGAACCAGGGAAATTCGGGGGGTGTTAGAATTGTTCTGTATCCTGATTGTGGTGAGTGTTGCCAGAGTCTATGCATGTATTAAAACTCATAGAAATGTACATTTTAAAAAAGTAAATACTACTGTATATATTTTATTTTAAATCTCAATGCCCAGGCCATATCCAGACTAATTAATTCAGAATTTCTGGTGGGATCCAGGCATCCACATTTGTTAAAGCTCCCCAAGGGTTTCCAGTGTGCAGTCGAGGTTAAGAAACACTGGTCTATGCCAGTAATGTTTGTTTGACGTGGAAAGTTGCTGCTTTGTCAGCAGCCCATTTCTGTCCTCCTGACAGAGGCAAACTGTCAGTCAGGACCACCTGCCACAGGTTTGGGTAGGAGATAGGTTTGTATGATGTGATTCTCAAAGAGATGCTTTTCCTTATGGATAGGGCAGATTTCTACCTCTGGGGCCCCTGCCCAATGCCCAGAAGTAGTCCTATGAGACATAGAAAAGACTAGAGTCCTGTGTTTCTGGGCTATTCCCAATTCACTATGGCCCCTCCTTCCCCAACCACAGAAGGTAAAAAACATTAAAAATTGGCATATGTGATCAGAGACAGGCGAGGGTTCTGTGATAGTTAATTTTATGTGTCAACTTGACTGGGCCACAGGGTGCCCAAACACTATTCTAGGTGTTTCTGTGAAGGGGTTTTTGGATGATATTAATATTTAAATCAGTTGATTGAGTAAAGTAGATTTCCCTCCTAATGTGGGTGGGCCTCATCCAATCAGTTGAAAGCCCGAATAGAACACAAAGGCCAACCCTCTCATGAGTAAGAAAGAATCCCTCCTGCCTGCCTGCCTTCAGACTGGAACTGAAACATCAGCTGTTCCTGGATCTCAAGCCTGTCATCCTGTTGGCCTGTCGGACTGGAACTACACCACCAGCTCTCCTGGTTCTCAAGTCTTCAGTCTTGAACTGGAAAGACACATTGGTTTTCCTGGGTCTCCATCCTGCTGACTCAGCCTGCAGATCTTGGGACCTGTCAGCCTCCATAATTGCATGAGCCAATTCCTTATAATAAATCAATAAATGTATATTAATGTATGCATGTGTATGCATGTATATGCATATATGTGTATATGTATATGTATTATAATGTTTGTTCCCCTCCTCAGTGGTTCCATTGTTTTCTGTCCACCCTGCAGTTTACTGCCTTGAGTGTGGATAGCAATTCAGCCATTGCATTTTTAATTGCTTTGCTGTGGTTCCTTGGTTTACCTAACTCCCTTCTTGACTCATCCTTTTTACGCTTTCGAGGCAGCATGTTCTCCTGTTATAAATTCCTATCCCTTCGTCACTGAAGCCATGTCTTCCTGCATCCTGTTATGCAAATGATTCCCTACAATGTTCTACTTCTGCAGTAGGTTGTTTCTGACTTGACTCTCCATACAAATATTCAGGAAGATGCTCCCTCTCCTTTCTTTTGCAGGAGGATTTCATAAGCCCCGTGATGAAATGTTCTCTGTTGACTTAGTCAGTAAAGAGAAGATATCCATCTGGACTCAATGTTTACTAAAATTCAAGGTGTGTGGACTGTCCTTGGCCCTGAACTCTCTCCAAAAGGGTGCTGACTGAATTTTATTCTCAAATATGCAGCTGGAGAGGAGTTGATATATTCAGCTTCCGGATCAATTTTCATGTCTAGGAAGCTTTATCTGATGTGATTCTGTTAAGATAAAATGGAATCAAATTTTATTTCCAGTACCTGGCTCTCTGATATTGTGAATAGATGAAGCACATATAAAACTACAATCCCCCAAAGGTACTACTGTCGAGTTCTTTTAGTCTCTGACTTCCACATAGAGTGCCTAAGTATGGGGGGCAGAAGAGTGTTAAACTTCTCATGATGCAATGCGCCCTGGCCGTCTTCCCTCTTCTTTACGCTCTCCGCGAGTGGGGGTAGAACAACAAGTAAAGATGGAATGAGAGTGCCTCTAAAAGCAGTAGCCACTCAGTATAACATTTTTCATGCTTTCTTTCATTGAATAGTTACTAAACACACCTTTTGTGTCTGTCACTCTTGTAGATGGTGAGGATGCGAGAGCAAAACATAGTCCCCACCTTGAGGAAGTCACATTCCAGTGGGTATGGCGTTCACGTCCCACCAAAGAACTTGATCAGTGAGCAAGTGCTCTGAAGAGCATCAAGCAGATGAGGGAGTGGAAAGTGGTGGAGGGGCGTAAGGGTTGAGGAAAGGCGCCTCATAAATTGATTTTTGTCAGCTCTTTTTCCTCCAAAATAAATGTTATATAGAATCCCAATATAGAAAACACAAAATGTCCAGTTAAAATGGAGCCCTCAGCTTCCTCTCGTCCCCTCCAGCCCTCGGGGATGTCCACAGGCCCTAGGGCTTCAAGGGACACAGCTGGGAAACAACTAAAATGAACCCATGAGACACATTGTTTTCAATATTTTTAGTGGTATTTTTGCTTCTTGAAAGAGCCAATAGTGATTCAGAATGGATCTAGTTCCTCAAGTAAAGGAAAGATCTGGGGAATATCATTTGGATTCCCAAAAAAAGTGAGAAAATTTTAATTTAACGAGATTATTTTTCTTACAAGTCTTGTAAACAAACTGTCTCAAATGGTAACAAGTGTGAAAACACATCTATAAATTGTTCAAACAATGGCCTCATTGTTGGAATAAAGGCATAGACTTGTAAAGTGAGTCCTTTGAGCAAAAGCAGCTATTTGAGTGAATGACTCCTGATGGTTATTAAAAACCAGTCCCGTTGCTTAAAGAAACAGTGTTAGGCAGTGGAGAAAACAAATGTTTTGTGTCCAGACAGACCTGAGTCTGAAGCCCAGATCTGCCACGTGATGCTTACATAACTGTAGGCAAGATATTTAACCTCTGTAAGCCTAGGTTTTCTTATCTGTAAAATGGGAGTAAAGAGACATTTCACATAAGAAGAAATACACGTAGTCAATATACATGGGGAGATGGTCAACACCATCTTGTTCAGGGAAATGTAAATCAAGATTACAAGGAGATGCCATTTTATACCAATTTAGTGAGAAACAAATGTAAAAGTCTGACAATACCAAGTGCTGGAAAGCATGTGGAACCATTGAATTTCTTATAGATTACTCATAGACATGAAAATTGGTGCAACTATATTGAAAAACAGTTTGGTGTGATTTTCTACGGTTGAACATGTATATACCTCTGTGACTCAGCAATTCCACTCCTAGGAATACACACAAGAGAAAGATTAACCCACGGACAACAGGAGACACACACAAGAACGTTCGTAGCAACACCATTCACAAAAGTAAAATTCTGGAGACAACTCAAATGCCCATCAACTGGAGAGGGGATAAACTGTGATGTCTTCACACAAGGGAATAGGATACAGTAGATAAAATGAATGAAATACGGCCATCCATGGTGTGGGAGATCAAGATTTGGCCACCCTGAAATCTATCTCTTTACCTTGGTTGTTTTCTCTAGGGACATTTGACCTCCCCCACTAACTGCCTAAAGAATTTGACATGGTGGCTCCTTCCTGGAACAGATCTATCATGATGGCTATAAAGATAATGTAGGATGGAGATTACAATAGGAAAGGCACCAACAAGCCGCTCTTATCAGAAGTTCTGTCTCTCTGGCCACATTCTCTGGATGACCCTGGATGACCCTGCGAGGAGTTGCCAGACAATCATTTACATTTATAAGGGAAATCTCCATTTGTAAAGGTATCTCCCTCTCTGTTTTGAAAAGAGAAGGGGATGGCCTCATTTCTAGAGGCTTATCAATGTGGGAGTTGAGGCCTTAAAGCTGCATAATAACCTTACTCTTGTTTAGTGTGCTTTAGTGGTAATCTCCTGTAACTGACACCCCCACCCCCAACATCCTCCTTGTCTTTGGTTGGACATGGTATTTAAGACGAGAATTTCTGCTATTGTGTTGAGAAACGCAGTGTCCCTGCTTTCTCCCATGTATACATGTTATTAAACTTGGTATTATTTTCTCCTGCTAACCTGTCTTGTTAATTATTTGGCCAGCCATAAGAACCTTAAGGGAAAGGGCAGAGGGAGATTCTCCCTCTTCCCCCTACAATGGCAATATGGACAAACCTTAGCAAATCACAATGGATATAAAAGGTAGGTTTCAAAAAATACAAGCCACTTTGCATACATTTTACAAAGTTAAAAAGAGTAGAGGGATACTCATTGATGCAATAAAATGATATAAAAAGGAACATAAGGTAATAATGAAGATAGGATCCAGGATGATGGTTACCTTGGTTGGGAGGAATCAGTGAGATGGAAGCGTCACCGACTAGGTGCCTGGAGAAACTCAAGGGTGGGTTTGGAAGCAATTAACTGTTTTTCCAAGTTGTTTTTTCCCTTTTGTATGTTAAGGAGATATAACCACCAACCATCCGGAAACTGACCCACCCACACCACAAGAGCTATGCCCATGACCTTTGCCTTGTTTTTAATGCAAAGTTCTCTCCAGGAGGAGCTTAGGCCTCATTATGCAGAAGCATGTTCACCAACTGAGCCTGTGCAAGTGAATACCTCCCTCTCCCTTTTGAATATTCAGTCCCCATCTGAAATACGAGTCCCTGCATCCCTTTGTCCGGGGACACCATGACTTTGGAAATGATGCCTCATGGCCTCCTATTTGTTGCACATACACTTTACTTTGTGAGACAACTTCCACTGTTGTAGAGTCTTATTTAACTCAGCAGGAGGCGAGCCCACTTGGTTCCGTAACAGAAGTAGAACCCATGTGACTAGATGTGGCTATTGTCAAGATCCTAGCTTTTGTCTGGGGCCACGGATTTGGGGTGTTTATCACATTAATAAAACACATCCAACTATGCAAATAAAAGTAGACCATGTGTGACACATTAACAAGAATGTGTCATAAACCTAGGATTATGATTAACCCAATCTGTGCACCTGGGATCCAATGAAGAAACAACAAAATAGAATGGGGCTGAACAAGACTTGCTTAGCATTGATCTATATGTGTCTTGCTAGAAATTTCCTTAAAATGCTGTGTACTGTCATTCATCATTAAATTTGCTTATGAAGCCAAAAAAAACCAAAAGAAAATAGAATGGGGCTAAAATAAGACTTACTTCACATAGTTATTGTGAAGACTTGAATGACTTAATGAAAAAACATGTAAAGCAGCTGACACATAGAAATAAATTTTAAAAATTAATTCCCTTGGGGCTGGCCCCGTGGTGTAGTGACTAAGTTCATGCACTCCACTTTGGTGGCCCAGGGTTTGCAGGTTAGGATCCTGGGCATGGACCTGCACACCGCTCATCAAGCCATGCTCTGGTGGCGTCCCACATACGAAATAGAGGAAGATTGATACAGATATTAGCTCAGGGCCAGTCTTCTTCACCAAAAAAAAAAAAATTTAATTCCCTTAATACTGTTTATCTACTTCTTACAAGTCATAATAAGAGTGCTATTTCTTCACATTGTCCTGCTAAGATATGGAGTAGTAAAAAGTGAGGGGTGCATTTAGAATTAGAAGACCTGCTTCTAACTGCTAGCTGGTGACTTTGGATAAGTCATTTGAGCTCAATAAACAGAGCTTACTCATTTGGGAAAAAAAAAAAGATAAATTAATAAGCTTGAAACCTTTGAATGTGGTACTCATGTCAGTTATGTCCTATGATTTTCTCATTTCATGAAATATTACATTTATTTACATGTTTTCCTCTCTATCATTCCCAAGAATACCTAAAATACTGAGTAGCTTTATTAGCCAGTCTTCTTGCTTGCATTTACTCTATGGAAATTAGAATAGTTTAATCAATTGTAAATAACATAATAAATGCTAAGGAAATAAGAAGAAACTGAAAATTCCCATTACACAAGCATTCCTATTTGTAACCATGTTTCATTTAAGTCATTGTGTTACCAAACCAAGTGGGCTTGCCTCCTGGTAAGACTCTACACCAGTGGAAGTTGTCTCACAAAGTGTATTTGCAGCAAATAGGAGGCCGTGAGGAATCATTTCCAAAGTCATGGAGTCCCCGAACAAAGGAAAGCAGGAACTTTTATTTGGTTGGGGAATGAATATTCAAAACGGAGAGGGGGGTATTCTCTTGCACAGGCTCTGTTGAAGAACATGCTTCCACATAATGAGGCCTAAGCTCCTCCTGGAGAAAGCTTTGCATTAAAAATAAGGCAAAGGTCATGGGCATAGCTCTTGTGGTGAGGCTTGGTCAGTTTCAGGATGGCTGGTGGTTACATCTCCTCAACACACAAAAGGAAAAGAAACAACTTGGAAAAACAGTTAATTGCTTCCAAACCCACCTTTGAGTTTCTCCCGGTGCCTAGTCAGTGACAATTGCAGCTGAAGCATTTCAAGAACTCGAAGTATATTAAACTACTGCAACTCAAATGGCTTATCAGATTAATTAGTGCAGGTCGCGGCCCAGAAAGATGGAGACACAAGATGAACTAAGAGAAGTGGAAGGCAAGAACCAAGGGAGATGCAGAAAATAGAAACATTCCGGGCATTTGTGGGGAGAGTGAGCAGCCTGGAGATCAGGACTGCAAAATGAGGAAGGAGTGAGGAGCCCCTAGAGCAGAGGGAAGGAAGTGAATCAAAGGGCCTGCAGACAAACATGCCTCAGTTGTCATTCCATAAACTGGGCATGGGGGGTGCGACACTCTCTCTCTCCCATAAACACACACACATGCACTCTCACATATAACACAACTCTCTTAGACAAACGTCAAGCAGAATAAAATCTATCTGAATTCTATCAATCTATCATGTTCCCCAAAAAACTAGATAAGTGCATGATGATATTTTATTTCTTCAAGATAGCACCCTAACAGATGAGAAATATTTCAGTCACTAATTCAGTCTCTTGATCAGTTTTGTGATATGTTACTGAGTCTCTATTATAAAAACATCACTACTCAACCACATGAAGTAAGGCATATACGTAAGAGAATATAATATCGGACTTATGGCAGATGTGACAGCAAACAGAAGGAGGGGAAAGAGGGGGAAGGGAAAAGGAGAGAAAAGAGGGAGAGGAAGGAATTCTCACATACTGCTGGTGAGAGAGTAAATTGACTTAATCACTTTGGAAAATACTTTGTCCTTATCCAATAAAGTTTAAGATGCATACACCCTACAACCCAAAAATTCCACTCCTAAGTAATTACTCTACAGAAATGCATGCTTACATGCTCCTGAATATGGTCATAGTAGCATTATAGTCGGTAATAGCCTAAAACTGTAAACAAAATGCCCATAAAAGAAGAATAGTTAAATTATGGTTTAACTCCAATTCATCCAAAGGAATACTATACAGCAATGAAAATGAAGGAACTACAGCTACACACAGCAATGATGCCATGGATGAAAACATCTTAAAAATATAATGTTGAACAAAACAAGCCAAACACAAAAATATTTCCTCTATACAATTCCACTTATAAAGTTCAACATCAGGAAAAACTAAATTAATTTTAGAGATACATACATAAGTGGTAAAATCATAAAGCAAAACAAAGAAGGAAGGAAAGGGATTGTAATCCATGTGATGGTTAATCTTATGTGTCAACATGATTAGGCGATGGTACCCAGACATTTAGTCAAACACCAGTCTAGGTGTTGCAGCAAAGGCATTTCTTAGAGGAGATTAACATTTAAATCAGTAGACTTTGAGTAAAGCAGATTACCCTCCATAATGTGGGTGGGCCTCAGCCAATCAGTTGAAGACCTTAGGGGAAAAAGACTGAGGTCCCCAAAAGAAGGAATTCTGCCTCTAGACTGCCTTCAGACTCAACCTGCAACATCAACTCTTCCCTGAGTCTCCAGCCTGCTGGCCTGATCTGCAAGCTTTGGACTTAGCCCCCATGACTGCATGAGCCAATTCCTTAAATTTCTCTCTCTCTCTCTCTCTTTCTCTCTCTCTCTCTCTTTCTCTCTCTCTCTCTCCATACATGTATGTGTGTGTGTCCTATTGATTCTGTTTCTCTGGAGAACTCTGACTAATACTATCTAAAATGGGCCTTTGGGTTGCTAGGCCCATTTCTATTTCCTGGGTGATAGTTACACAGATGTTCACCCCTCAATTATTTATTAAGCTGTATATTGATGTTTTATGTACTCTTCTATATATGAACTATATTTTCCAATAGAAAATGATTTATAAAAGTATTACTTTCTAGCTAGCAGTGAGAAGTTCACAAATAAACACAGGAAATTGTGTCTAGCATCAAATGGCATATCTTATAGCTGGATAGCTGGGGAGTTATATAAAATATTCAAAGGTCATTTATGTCATATTTTCCTCCAGTGGCTTATCTTTGATTCTGCCCGTTCTCTAAAAACTCAAGTCTCCTTCTAATGAACCCCGACAATACTTTATCTAAACCTCTTTCTACTTTTTCTTATCTCCTCAATTAGACCCTAAGCACCTTAAGGGAAAGACTTATATCTCTTTCATTTTTGCAGTCTGGAGCACAGCATACAGAAGGAGCGCAATAATGATTTCTTAGATGAATTAATGAACCAGTTCATTAATAAATAAATAACATTTTTCTGAATAACGGACCCTGAATTATGATTTGTCATGGTTCTGAATAATAAGGGAATGGTATAGACTAGAACAGTCGAGAAAAATTCATGGAAAAGATGGTCTTGTGCTGGATTCCGAAGGACAGCAGAATTTAAGTAGGCAAGCCTGAAGAATAGGCATTCTGTCCATAGCTTAGAGAATTTGTAAAGACAGAGGTGAACACAGAGGGCTTGCAGAGCAATGGGGAATATCTGCAGGGATGGGGCAGAGAGTACGAACTGAGAAGTAGAGCAAAGCTGGGCAGATAGGTGAAGTCAGGCGGGGAGACTGGGTCTGATTCTCTAGGAAACGAGAACCGATTACTATTTTCTTATCCTTTCACTTTACATGAAGATCCCACTTTTGGAAAGGGAAACCTGCAAACTCCAGTTCTCCATGTGGTGAGACTTCATCACTAAAAGATCTAAATTCTATGTTACTACAGCTCCAACGCTACTGATCAAAGCTATCGAAACACTTAGATGTCCTCTTTTTCTTTGGTTTTCAGCCAGGGAGAAATGTAATTGTTACTAAAGGCATTAACAGAGTACTTTAAAACATAGGAATGATCGTTTTAAATAGTGGCCTTTGGTTTCTGTCATGTAAGCATGGGACCCAAGTTGTTACATTGAATTATTGGACGCAAGATAACAAGATACAAAAGGTTAAGACCCCAAAATGGAGTAGATTGAATTTTGTCCACAGAGCTGAGTAATATTTTTCAATTATTTAAACGGTTATTTTGACATCAAGTAGACTTAACCACTAACAAATTAGACTTTCATGTTTTGTGCTCTTGAGTTCATGCATTTAGTGTCTAGGAAAAGTAATAACCTTTACGGTAATGCCAGTAACAACACAGAGAGATTGCCAACACAGGGAAATATGTTGGCCCATAGTTTCAGTCATCTCTGTGCCATTGTTCTCGCTGAAAACTTGCTCATTGCTTTTCTTTCTCTTTAGATATACACGGATTCCTAACATAGCTTTCCTAACTCTAAAGTTGTTTTTCTTTTAGTCTATTACATTCATAAAAGATAAAACAGCCATCCATAATTGAATCCTTTTTTAACAAAAAAAATGAAATTAAGAAAAAGCAGAGAAAATGGGAGATGGGGAAAGTGTCTGAACAAATGGTTGAAACTGTGGGCAATTTTCCAGCTTGATTTATGCTGCTCTTAATTGCATTCCCAGGAGCCTCTTCTGCTTGTTCTTTAATAGGAGAGGGGATGATCTATGCTTTGACCGGGAGTGAACCTTAAATGATGGACAGCACGGGCATTCAACAATTACGCCCTGCGCGTGTGCAGGAGACTTCCCCTGCCTGGGCTGAGAACTTAGTCAGTTTGTGATTCAGTCGGTTTGTGATTCCCATAAAAGCCAGAGCCCACACTTGGTGTGCATTTGAATGCCACAGTGTCACTTCACCTGTTTTAAAGGATGGCGTTTGTTGTAAATTCTTTGTCCTGGAATTCACAGAGAATGTTTCACACATCAGTGCAAAACTGAGGGAGAAACAAATTTGGAGGTCATTATCCAACTGTAAGGTGCTATAATAGCATGTGCTATAAAAATGAAATTTCTTTTGAAAACAACATTACAAATATGCACGCATCGCCTCTTGTCCTACTACACAGAGACGACCACAGTTAACTTGGTCGTGTGTGTTCTTCCCACACACTACAGGTGAGGATGTTATTATAAACCGAGTGCTTGTGTCCCCTCAACATTCATATGCTGAACCCTAGTCCCCAACGTGATGGTGTTAGGAAATGAGGCCTTTGGGAGGTCATTAGAGTTAGATGAGGTCATGAGGATGGAGCTCCCGTATGGGATTCATGTTCTTATAAGAAGAAGAGACCACAGCTCTCCTCTCTCCGCGCACAAAAAAGAGGTCACGTGAGAACACAGCCAGAAGGCAGCTGACTACAAGCCAGGAAGTAGGTCTCACCAGAAACCAAATCAGCTGGCACCTTGATCTTGGACTTCCAGCCTCCAAAACTGAGAGAAATAAATGTCTGTTGTTTAAACCACCCAGTCTATGGTATTTTGTTATAGCAGCCCGAGCAGACTAAGACAGGTGTATTTTTTAGAGTGTGGACCAATGGTTTTCCATCCCTTTCACTCCTATCTTTCTTTTTTACTTTGCCCAGTAGTGAAGTGCTCTACAGAGAGAGAAAGGTTTGTATGATAATGCTCTTCTCTGTAGTAGAGTGGTTAAAAGCAGAGGCTATAGTCTGTTTGAATTCAAATCTACCACTTATTGGCTATGTGACATTAGGCAAGCTACTTAACCTCTCTGGGCCTCAGTTTCCTCAACTAAAATAGGATGTATACAGTACCTACTTCAAAGGGCTCTTATAGGAATTAAATTAGTAAATATATATATAGTATTTAAAATATCTGTTATATCGTAATCACTCTACAAGAATTTGCTGCTACTATTCCTGTTACCACTAAGGACATCTCAGATTGAGCACTACCAGTGTGGAGCTGAAATTTGGGGAGGAGGCCAGAGAGATGGGGACAACATGGGGGGAAGAGAGAAGAAGAAGAGAAACCAGAGAGAGAAGGGTACTCCAAGACAGCCACCTGACTCCGTAAGGACTGAAAAACACTGTAAAAGAAAAATTGTTCTAAACCCCGCCAGGGACAAAACCTTTTTGGATGATGTAATTCACAACTCATTTTGAAAAGAAATTAGTATTTCTGATCAAACGCTTGAGCAATTTTCTGATAAACTTTAATGGGATTAAGACTTGTTCTGGGGCCGGCCCAGTGGCATAGCGGTTAATTCCGTGTGTTCTGCTTCAGCTGCCCAGGGTTCTCCAGTTCAGATCCTGGGCACGGACCTGCTCACTGCTCATCAAGCCAGGCTCAGGCAGCGTCCCATATAGAAGAGCTACAACTCTACAACTGTGATATACAACTATGTACTGGGGCTTTGGGGAGAAAAAAGAAAAAGAGGAAAATTGGCAACAGAAGTCAGCGCAGGGCCAATCTTCCTCAAAAAAAAAAGACTTGTTCTGGTAAACAGTGCTCTGCAGTGACTGCCAGCCAAGAGTCCAGTGGTCACGCACCCCTGGGTGCTGGGTGAAGTCCCAGGTTCGTCTCAGTGTAATCATTAATGGTGTGCCCTTGCTCTCTCAAACTATGCCAGTTGGAACAATAAATTCTTTGGACAGTATTCCTTTCCTTTTTGTATGGTGTAACTTTTTATATATAGTTTAACAATGATTATCTGACCATTCTTTTTTCTTTAAATGTGTCTTCCAAAAGTGAATATTTAGACTATATTAAAACCTTTTCCTTTGCAGCAAGAATAAAATAAAACTTTGACACATGTTCTTAACTAAACTGCCAAAAAAAATTTTTACTTGACAACAACTTGATGGGTAAAAGAAAAGATGTCTGGTCCTGTCCTCCTGTATGCTTATGATCTTTTAGAAATAAGTTTGTTACCAGCAAAGAACAGTTGGAATTTGAAATTTAAAATACAGTAGCATTTACATTAGCACCAAAAAAGTGAAATACTTAGGTACAATTCTAAAAAAATACTTACAAGATCTATATGAAGAAGCTACAAAACTTTGATGAAAGAAATCAAAGAGGAACGAAATAAATGGAGAGGTAGTCTATGATCATGGATAGGAAGAATTAATATTGTTAAGAAATCAGTTCTTCCCACTTTATCTATAGATTCAATGCAATCTCATTCAAAATCCCAGAAAGCTATTTTGTGGATAACAATGAATTGATTCTCCAGTTTATACTGAGAGGCAAAAGACCCAGAATAGCCAAGATAACATCAAAGAAGAAGAACAAAGTCAGAGGACTGACAGTACTCGACTTCAAGATTTACTGAAGCTACAGTAATCAAGACTGTGAGATACTAATGGAAGAACAGACAAATAGATCAATGGAATCACATAGAGAGCCCAGAAATAGACCCACACAACTCTAGTTAACTGAGCTTTGATGAAAGAGTAAAGGTGATTCAAAAAGAAGATAGTCTTTTCAACAAATGGTGGTGAAACAACTGTAACACCAACGTGCAAAAAATACATCTAGACACAGTCCTTACACCTTTCACAAGAAACTAACTCAAAATGGATTATAGATCAAAATGTAAAACACAAAACCATAAAACTCCTAGAAAATAACATAGGAGAAAGTCTAGGTGACCTTGGGTTTGGTGATGACTCTAAATACAATAGAAAAGCACAACCCATGAAAAAAGAAAGAAAGATTTGACTTCATTAAAATGAAAAACTTCTGCTCTACAAAAGACGCTGTTCAGAGAATAAAATGATGAGCAGCAGACTGGGAAAAAATATTTGCAAAACACATATCTGATAGAGGACTGTTATCCAAACTACACAAAGAAATCTTAAAATTCAACAATAAGAAAACAAGCACCAAGAAAACAACCAAGAAATGGGCAACAGATCTGAACAGAAATCTCACCAAAGAAAATATGCAGTTGGAAAATAAGCATATGAAGAGAGGCTCAACATCATACATCATTAAGGAGTTGCAGAGGAAGTCAAGATGGCAGCGTAGGCAGACTCTGATCTCACTTCCTCCCATGGACACAGCCGGTTTACAACTACTCTTGGAAAAATTACCCAGAGAGAGAACTGAAAACTGGATAAGAGGAACCCCTGCAACAAACGACAATCCTAATTGAAGTGGAAGAAGCAGAAATTCCCTTCTGGAGAGAAAAAACACCACCTTCACAAGCTGCAGCACTCCATGGCCACCCAGGAGCAACCCAAAGGTACTAAGCCTTCCCTGAAGGAGTGGGCACCTGAGCCAGGAAGTGTGCCCGCTATAGGAATTTTTTGGATCCAGCACAACCGAGACAAGTGGCATAATATCTGACTTTGCTTGCTGCAAACAACATTGGGGAATACCCCCAGAAAAGCTGGTTCACAAAGAAATTAAAGCTAGCTCTTAAAGGGGCAAGCACAAATTCACCCATTTCAGAAAGCAACCTAAAATCGTCAGAAAGAAAGGTGCACAGTCCTTTGGTGAAAAGAGACTCACCTGATAGGCTCTGAGTGCATCTCAGTGAGAGGTGAGACCTCTCCAAGGACTGAGACATTGGTGGCAGCCATTGTGACACACACCATTGTGACACACACCAGACACACACCATTGTGACCTGGTGTGGGAGTGCTGACACAGACACTGGCAGATGCCATTGGAGTTCTCCCTGTGGCCTGCTAGCCCAGGGTCTGCCCCACCCACTAGAGCACGGATTTAATCCAGCTCAGCCAGGGCAGGCAGCCCACGCTAGGGACTGGCCCCACCCAACAACAAGCCCTCGGGCAACTTGTGGGCCTGCATAGATTGGTGACAGGATTCTTCACAGCCTAGCCAGTGGGTCCACCTCTGTGGGGCAGGGTGTGCACAAGGAGCAGGTAGAGAGTGTGGGGCATTGGTGGAGTGTGTTAGGCCCCTGCCTTGGAGAAACTGAGTCTACTTCAGGGGCTCAGGGCATGCACATGGGGCAGGACTGTGTTGACTGTGTGTGTGGACATGTGGGCAGCGGAGGTTGTCAGCTGCAGAAGACTTGTGATTCTCAGAGAGAATCACAAGATTGGCCCCACCTTCCAAAGCTTGAAACAATTGGGTGCTCCCATGCCTGAGGCCAGCCCCACCCAGCTGCAATCCTCAGAGAGCTGACAAGAGCCTTCTAGGCCAGAGGCTTATAGCAACTGTAAGCCCCTGAGCCTAATAAACAGCCACGGTTAGGTCCTATTCACTTAATGGAAAAACTGCAACAGGAATGTGATATTAGACTTTGCAGCCAACTGTGCTGGGTCTCCCCATGCCCAATAAAGAGACTGAAGGGCCCACAACCACTACACACAGCTAAGCATTACAACGAGCCAGCCAGGGGCATAGCTCAGCCTCTCTGGGCACCTAGGCAAGAGCAACCCTGCCACAACAGAAGGACACGTGTAGCCCACAGAGGGGTCACTCCTGGAACATTTGGAACTGGTGACGAGAGGGAAGCACACTGCCTGGCCTCATAAGGCATCACTTACGTGAGGTCACCTCTCCAAGATCAGGAGACGTAGCTGACCTACCTAATACATAGACACAAGCACAGGGAAAGAGGCAAAATGAAGAGGCAAAAGAATATGTTCCAAGTAAGGGAGCAGGACAAAACCTCACAAAGGTACTAAATGAAACAGAAATGAGCAACCTACCTGACAGAGAGTTCAAACAAAGAGTATTACGGATGCTCACTGATCTTGGGAGAAGAATGGATGAATCCAGTGAGAACATCAACAAGGAAATGGAAGATATAAAAAAGAACCAATCAGAAATGAAGAATACAATATTAGAAATGAAAAATTCACTAGAGGGACTCAAAAGCAGAGTAGAGGATACAGAAGAATGATCAGAGAGCTGGATGAAACACTAGAAGAAATCACCCAAGCTGAACAGATAAAAGAAAAAAGAATTAAAAAGAGTGAGGACAGTCTAAGGGACCTCTGGGACATTAAGCACACTAACATCTGTATTATAGGTGTCCCAGAAGGAATAGAGTAAGACAACGGGGCAGAGAATCTATTTGATGAAATAATAGCTGAAAAATTCCCTGGCCTAAGGAAGGAAACAGAAATCCAGGTGCAGGAAGCACAGAGAGCACCAAACAAGATAAATTCAAAGAGGCCCACACCAAGACACATCATAATCAAAATGCCCAGAATAAAAGATAAAGAGAGAATCCTAAAAGCTGCAAGAGAAAGACAACAAGTTACATAAAAAGGAAACCCTATAAGGCTATCAGCTGACTTCTCAGCAGAAACTTTACAAGCTAGAAGAGAGTGGCACAATATGTTTAAAGTGCTAAAAGGAAAAAACCTACAACCAAGAATACTCTACCCAACAAGGTTATCATTCAAAATGGAAGGAGAGATAAAAGGTTTCCCAGATAAGCAAAAATTAAAGGAGTTGTCACCAAGAAACTAGTTCTACAAGAAATGCTGAAGGGATTTATTTGAGTGGGAAAGAGAAGACCACAAATAGGAAAAATTATCTATTTCCATGATAAGAAGGTAATGGACACAAACACACAAAAAAGAGGTTAGATATGATATCAAAAACATAAAACGTGAGAGGTAGGGAGTTAAAGAGTAGAACTTTCAGATAGAGGTCAAACTAAAGAAACCATCAACTTAATATAGATTGCTATACACATAGGTTACTGTATATGAACCCCATGGTAATCACAAACCAGAAACCTATAATAAATACACAAAAACATTAGAGAAAGGAGCCCAAACTAAGTACATATGCATCAATAGCTACTTTAAGTGTCAATGGACTAAATGCCCCAATTAAAAAGCATAGGATGGCTGATAGGATGAAAAATCAAGACCCATATATATGCTACATACAAGAGACACATTTCAGACCTAAAGACACTCACAAACTGAAAATGAAGGGATGGAAAAAGATACTCCATGCAAATGGCAATGAAAAGAAAGCGGGGGGTAGCAATACCCATATCAGACAAAATAGACTTTAAAACAAAAACTATAACATGAGACAAAGAAAGGCACTACATAATGATCAAAGGAACAATCCAACAAGAGGGTATAACACTTGTAAATATCTATGCACCCAAATAGGAGAACCTAACTATATAAAGCAATTATTAACAGACATAAAAAGAGACATAGTAACACAATAATAGTAGGGGACTTTAACACTCCATTTACACCAATGGATAGATCATCCAAACAGAAGATCCATAAGGAAACATTGGCCTTAAATGACACACTAGAACAGATGGAACTAGTAGATATATACAGAACGTTCCATCCAAAAGCTGAAGAATACACATTCTTTTCAAATGCACATGGAACATTCCCCAGGATTGATCACATATTAGGCCACAAAACTAGTCTCCATAAATTTAAGAAGATTAGAATAATGCCAAGCATCTTTTCTGACCACAATGGGATGAAACTAGAAATCAACTATAGGAAGAAAATCAAAAAAGCCACAAATATGTGGAGATTAAACAAAATGGTACTGAACAGTGATTGGGTCAATGAAGAAATCAAAGGAGAAATCGAAAAATACCTAGAGACAAACGAAAATGAAAATACGACATGCCAGAATTTATGGGAAACAGCAAAAGTGGTTCTAAGAGGGAAATTTATAGCAATGCAGGCCTATCTCAACAAACAAGAAAAATCTCAAAGAAACAACATAACAGTGCACCTAAAGGAACTGGAAAAAGAAGAACAAACAAAGCCCAAAATCCATAGAAGAAGGGAAATAATAAAAATCAGAGCAGAAATAAATGAAATAGAGACTAAAAAAACAGTAGAAAAAATTAATAAAACCAAGAGCTGGTTCTTTGAAAAGAGAAACCAAATTGACAAACCTTTAGCTAGACTCACCAAGAAAAAAAGAGAGAAGGCTCAGATAAGTAAAATCAGAAACGAAAGAGGAGAAATTATGACAGACACCTCAGAAATACAAAAAATTATAGGAGAATATTATGAAAAGCTATATGCCAACAAATTAGATAATCTAGAAGAAATGGATAAATTCTTAGAATCATACAACCTTCCCAAACTGAATCAAGAAGAAATAAAGAATTTGAATAGATCAATCACCAGTAAGGAGATTGAAACAGTAATCAAAAACCTCCCAAAAATAAAAGTCTAGGACCAGACAGCATTCTGGTGAATTCTACCAAACATTCAAAGAAGACTTAGTATCTATCCTTCTCAAACTCTTCCAAAAAATTGAAGAGGTGGGGAAGCTTCCTAACTCATTCTACAATGCCAACATTACCCTGATACCAAAACCAGACAAGGACAACACAAAAAAAAAAGAAAATTACAGGCCAATGTCACTGATGAACATCGATGCAAAAATCCTCAACAAAATACTAGCAAATCGCATACAACAATACTTAAAAAGATTATACACCATGATCAGGTGGGATTTATTCCAGGGATGCTGGGATGGTTCAACACCCACAAATCAATCAACATGATACACCACATTAACAAAATGAGGAATAAAAATCACATGATCATCTCAATAGATTCAGAGAAAGCATTTGACAAGATACAGCATCCATTTATGATAAAAACTCTGAATAAAATGGGGATAGAAGGAAAGTACCTCAACATAATAAAGGCCATGTATGACAAACCCACAGCTAATATCATCCTCAATAGTGAAAAACTGAAAGCTATCCCTCTAAGAACAGGAACCAGACGAGGATGCCCACTCTCACCACTCTTATTTAACATAGTATTGGAAGTCCTAGCCAGAGCAATCAGGCAAGAAAAAGAAATAAAAGGGATCCAAATTGGAAAGGAAGAAGTGAAACTGTCACCATTTGCAGATGACATGATTTTATACACAGAAAACCCTGAAGAATCCACCAAAAAACTTTTAGAAGTAATAAACGAATACGGCAAAGTTGCAGGATACAAAATCAACATACAAAAATCAGTTGCATTTCTATACACTAACATTGAAGCAGCAGAAAGAGAAATTAAGAATACAATCCCATTTACAATTGCAACAAAAAGAATAAAATTCCCAGGAATAAACTTCACCAAAGAGGTGAAAGATCTGTACACTGAAAACTATAAAACACTGCTGAAAGAACTTGAAGAAGACACAAAGAAATGGAAAGATATTCTGTGCTCTTGGATTGGAAGAATTAACATAGTCAAGATGTCTATACTTCCTAGAGCAATCTATAGATTCATTGCAATGTCTATCAAAGTTCCAACAACATTTTTCAGAGAAATAGAACAAAGAATCCTAAAATTTATATGGAACAACAAAAGACCCCAAATAGCCAAAGGAATCCTGAGAAAAAAGAACAAAGCTGGAGGTATCACACTCCCTGATTTTAAAATATACTACAAAGCTATGGTAACCAAAACTGCATGGTACTGGCACAAAAACAGACACACAGATCAATGGAACAGAATCGAGAGCCCAGAAATAAACCCACACATCTATGGACAATTAATTTTCAACAAAGGAGCCAAGAACATACAATGGAGAAAGGAAAGTCTCTTCAACAAATGGTGTCAGGAAAACTGGACAGCCACATGCCAGAAAATGAAAGTAGACCATTATCTTACACCATACACAAAAATTAACTCAAAATGGATTAAAGACTTGAATGTAAGACATGGAACCATGAAACTTCTAGAAGAAGACATAGGAAGTACGCTCTTCGACATCCATCTTGGCAACATATTTTCAAGCACAATGTCTGACTGGGCAAGAGAAACAATAGAAAAAATAAACAAATCGGGCTACATAAAACTAAAAAGCCTCTGCACAGCAAAGGAAACCACCAGCAAAACAAAAAGACAACCTAACAATTGGGAGAAGATATTTGCAAACCATATATCTGATAAGGCGTTAATCTCCAAAATATATAAAGAACTCATACAGCTCAACAACCAAAAAACTAACAACCCAATTAAAAAATGGGCAAAAGACCTGAACAGACATTTCTCCAAAGAAGATATACAGATAGCCAATAGGAACACGAAAAGATATTCAACATCATTAACTATCAGGGAGATGCAAATCAAAACCACAATGAGATATCACCTCATGCCCGTCAGAATGGCTATAATTAACAAGACAGGAAACAACGTGTTGGAGAGGATGTGGAGAGAAGGGAACTCTCATACACTGCTGGTGGGAGTGCAAACTGGTGCAGCCCCTATGGAAAACAGTATGGAGATTCCTCAAAAAATTAAGGATAGAACTACCATACGATCCAGCTATTCCACTGCTGGGCATTTATTCAAAGAACATGAAAACACCAATGCATAAAGATACATGCACCCCTGTGTTCATCGCAGCATTATTCACAATAGCCAAGACTTGGAAGCAACCTAAGTGCCCATCAAGGGACGAATGGATGAAGAAGATCTGGTATATATACACAATGGAATACTACTCAGCCATAGGAAAGGATTAATCCAGCCATTTGTGGCAACATGGATGGACATTGAGGGTACTATGCTGAGTGAAATAAGTCAGAGGGAGAAGGTCAAATACCGTATGATTTCCTTCATTAAGTAGTAGATAATAACAACAATAAACAAACACATAGAGACAGAGATTGGATTGGTGGTTACCAGAAGGGATGGTGGGAGGGAGGAGGGCGAGAGGGCTGATTAGGCACATGTGTGTGGTGATGGATCATAATTAGTATTGGGGTGGTGAACATGATGTAATCTATGTAGAAATAGAGGTATACTGATGTACACCTGAAATTTATACAATGTCATAAACCAGTGTTACCACAATAAAAACAATTTTTTTTTAAAAAAGGAATTGTAAATTAAAACAATGAGATAACACTAACACACACATTAGAATAACCAAAATCCAAAACACTATGACACCAAATGCTGGCAAAGACGTGGAGCAAAAGAAAATTTCATTCATTGCTGGTGGAAATCAAAATGGCACAGCCACTTTGGAAGATAGGTTGGCTGTTTCTTACAAAACTAAACATACTGTTACCGTACAATCTAATAATCAAGCTCTTTGGTATTTATCCAAATGAGCTGAAAACGTGTTTACACAAAAAACTGCACATGAAGGGTTATAGCAGCTTTGTTCATAATTGCCAAAACTTGGGATCAACCAAGATGTCCTTCAATAGATGAATGAGCAAACAAACTGTGGTACATCTAGACAATGGAATATCATTCAGCAATTGAAAGAAATGAGCTATTAAGCCACAGAAAGACATGGAGGAACCTTAAATGCTTATTGCTAAGTGAAAGAAACCAGTCTGAAAGTCTAAATATTGTATGATTCCAACTCTGTGACATTCTGGAAAAGGTAAAACTATAGAGACAGTAAAAAGTTGAGTGGTTGCCAGGGGATTGGGGAGAAGGAGAGAGGGAGGAGTGAGCGGAGCACAGGGGATTTGGGAGCAGTGAAACTATTCCGTATGATGCTGTAATGGTAGATACATGTCAATACACATTGGTCAAACTCATTGAATGTAAATACACAGAGTGAACCCTGATAAATATGGACTTTAATTAATAATAATATATTAAAATTGGCTCATCAGTTGTAAAAAAATTTGCAAAACTAATGCAAGATATTAATAACAGGGGAAACTGGGGAATGAGGATGAATGGGCATATGAGACTCTGTGCTTCCTGCTCATTTTTCTGTTAGCTAAAACTGCTCTGAAAAATAAGGTCTATAAATTTTTTAAAAGTTTGCTTTCTTTCTGACAATGGACTGTGTCTGCCCACTCTTCCAGGTGTTTTTTGCATATGTGAAAAATTAAATGGACAACAATGGGATCATATTATCAATATTCTTTCATAGACTTTATCTTTTTTTGTAACTGAATCTTATGAGGATTTTTCCAAGGCAGTAAATATTCTACAACATTATTTTGGCTATAGTGATTTCCATTTATGCATACAAGTGATTATACCAATTTCCCATTTTAGATATTTAGGGTGGTCCCAACAGCTGGTAAATAAATAGCACTATGATAACATTCTTTTGCTTACATTCTTTCAAACAGAGTGATTCATTGGTTAGGATAAGCTCCTAAAGGCAAAATTGTTTGATAAAGTCATATGCATGTTTAAGGCCTCTTATAATTATTGCCAAATTTCCCTCCAGAAACATCCCAGTTTTCATTCCCCACAGTCTGGTCCCTTGCCAACACTGAGTATTATCATTATGTAAAATCAATGCTGATTCCATAGGTAAAAGCTCATTATTATTAGTTTAAATTTGCATTTTACTACTAATGAACTTAAATATACTTTAATATGTTTTTGGCCATCTAGAATTCCTTATGATCTTACTGAAAGGTATTTTTAAATTAATTAACATATTAAAGGAAATGCTGGCTAGGGACCTAGTTTTATTAAAAAAAAAAAAAACTAAATCTCTAAATCTATAGGCCCACATATTCCATAATGATAATTCAAAGAATGCTTTTAAGTGTTAAAAAAAAAAGACAGTAATTAATTTTCTTCAAAGAACTTTAGATTAATAATTTCCAACTCTGTTAGTGGCTATCTACAGATAAAAAAAGCATAGCACCTATTAAGCTTCTTGATACCAGCTGGAAAATTTTTAAAACAAGATTTTGTTATATAGCACATCTGGTAGAAAAGAATCAACCTATAGGAAGACAGCAGATATAAAGTAAATGCCCAAAAGCAGAAAGGCTTTGTCTACATGCCAACCTTTCCATTCACCTGTACTGTGGTGAGATTGTGGTAATTGATGTAAATGAACTATGTTCGCTGTGAAAAGCTGGCCTGATTCCTTGAAATCTTAGAACCATCACTCAGAATGCAGTAGAATGATAAATCTTCCATTTTACTTACTTTGAAACTCACCAGCCTGCTACTAATAGGCTTACTGCCAAACCTTTAAAGTTTTATGAAGAGAATGGGAGGAAGTTCAAAAGTGGATAAGAGATCTCAACACCTCTCTGAAAGATGGGAAGTAAATGGCAGCCAGTGGCCAGTGAAGCAGAGCTGAGCGTGCCCGGCTTTGAACTCAGGGGTGGAAGCCTCAGACCTGCCCTGCAGACAAGGAGGATGTGACTGGAAGCGGAGCCTTAATGGAAGGTCTATGTATGTAAAAGTTCACCACCCACCCACCCCTACAACCACTGCAAAGCAAGCGGAGAAAGTAGGTGTCTACAGTCTCCTCTCCAACACACTACCAGAAAAGACAGAAGAAAACACAAAACATAATCTAAGGATACTCTTTAAAAAATGAACGAGCTGCCTTGCCATCAAGGACAATGACTCAATTTGAAGGGCACTTATGTAACGGCTCATCCTCTCTCACCCAGTTAGCAGGTCACCTCCAAATCAGTCCTTTTATCACTTCGTATTTAGATATGAACAAGTAATAAAAACTTACCAGACATTTGAGGAAAACCTACAACATGAAAAAGAGAGACAGACCAAGAGAAATGTACTAGTTGCAAGATTTTGTGTGAATGGATTCCTCTATTATTTCACCAGCTATGAACTACAAGCACAACTACAAGTTGGTTTGCAAATTCCTGATGCACAGCTGGTATTGCTTCTCTAAAGACACACAGAGAACCAAGAGGTCAATTTCAATATGTGGAGGCTGATCATCAGCAGATGATTAATCTATTGATCTATTGGCTGATCATCAGCCAATTAGAGGTTTCTACTAATACCTGTGACTACTACAACTGGAGGACATTTTAGGTTGCTATATACCACAGCACTTCATTTCATCCACTGCAGAGTCATGGTACTCGCAAAATGTTTGCAAGAACTGGACTCACGCTGAATAGCTGGATGCTATTCTTGGTTTGAAATCTGGGGGAGAACTAAACGCTATTATTCAGAGCTCATTAGTAGAAAGCAAGAGTAGCTCGAATGTCCCTGTGTTGATCCTTGCTCTCACTGGGACTGACACTGTCGTATGACAAACCTCCGTTTCCTTTGCCTTAAGCTCACATGCTGCTATCATTTCAATCACAGGAAACAGATATGGAGTTCTCCCAGTTTCAAGGAGAACTAAGCCACCACACTCCTGTGATTCAATTCGTGTCCTAGGCACAGACAATGATGATCGGACATTCCTATCAGAGCCTATCATTTTTAAGGGAAGCCAGGAAATGTCATTCTACTGACTCTTTTAATTTCTTTTTCTTCCTTCATTTCAGGGATTTATAGTGCTGCTCTATTTTGCTTTCGAAAATAGAACTTGAATCACGTAGCTGGTGTGTTTCCGTGACATTTTATAGAGAACCGTCACAAACAAACTCTCATATTTGTAGTTTGGTACTGGACGTTTTGGCAGTTTCTGTCAGTGCTCAGTATAGCTCCTGTTAAATTACTTTCAATGGAATGACAAATACTTCATTAAGGTTGGTGCAAAGCTCACAATCGGGACACTAATTTGTTTACAGGAAGTGGACTGGTAGCAATTAGAATGAGTTCTCAGAGAGAAGAACTGAAAGACACAGTCTCCAGTGTCTCAATCCTACATTTAGAAAGACAAAAGCCCCATTTGGTTGCTTCATGCATGCTACCTGAGGCCAGAACAAATGCAATTCATGAGTGACTCCTTCCTTGCAACTGCTAAGGAGAATACAGTAGTACAGTTATCATATTTTTAGGAAATGCAATTATAGTGAGGAGTGAAGAACATGAATGGTGAGCAAAAACTTGGCTGAATGTCAACTCAGGCCATGTAGCACTGACAGAGGACGTTGCTGACATTGCTATCAACGTCTAGAACCAGAATCTCTTGTGCTTTCAAGTGGTTCTCACGGAAAGGTCCTGGGATTCACATCAGACCTCCTCCAACACCCAGGGAATCCGCCTAAGAGCAAATGTAGCCCCGTCTGTATCCTTGACTCTGATCAACTCTTAGCAAGTTGGACAGGGCACAGAGAGAAGCTTCTCCAAGAGTTGACATTTATAAATGACCTCCCAAGTCCAATTCTTACACTAGTGCTATCGGAAGCATACGTGTCAGGGAAGCAGTTAGTATAATATTTAATTGCACTTCAGCCATAATCATATTCACCAATGATAGAAACTTCGGAACAGTGATTTCTCAGATCTTCCTTTAGTTGTAAGGAATTCATTCCAGGTATCTCATGTGAATGTACTTTCTATGAGCAAAACAAAGCCTAGTGACTGATGAAAGGGAGGAGTTCATTCACACTTTCTAACTTAAACTCACCCCTGACTAATGTAAGTACTCACAGAAACTCCCAAACATTGGTCTGGATTTCTAGAGCTGGAATTCACGCTCTACTTGTAAGCTCTAGGGATTTACAGGAGAAAATAAATATTATCTGTTTGAACTTTTTAATACCAAAACAATAGTAGTTAGCAAACTAATTTGTTGCACTTAAAAGCTGGCTGTTGTGAGCATTCAGAGAAGCTTCTAAACAATAACTCGTGTTATCAAGGACTAGAATCAAAGCTCTGAATCTTGTGCAATCCTCCCTGAAATGTCGAGGAAGCCACACCAACAATTCCTTGTACTTTTATATTCTGCCAAAAAAATAAGTCACAAGACTGAATTTTCTAGCGAGGGAAATGAAAAATAAGCCTACTGAAGTATTGAAAACGTCTTCTTGAAACTGCCTTAAATTCAGACCACTGCTGTCTGTGTTTTCTGTAGAGATACCTGTACTAATTATATGGCCTATTGGGTGATATGGAGTTAGCTTATTACACACCTGCATTTTCCTAACTGTATCACTTTCTGACAGATGCTTAGAAATTTTGCTTTCGTTGTCTAGGATGTGAATTAAGCACTCGAGCTTGTATGGCTTGGTTCTCCCTGAATCTCTAAGGAATTGAGATCAGATTCTCACTGAAGTTATGATTCTTATAAACAAACTGGGGTTTGTGATGGAGTGCCAAGGTTTCCAAAATACAAGCATTAACGCAATAGCACAGGGCCTCGGTTCTTCTTGACATTGCAAAGAATTCTTACCTTTACCCACAGAGAGTTCATTCGCTCTAACAAACTGGTAGCAATGCTATGTGCTGTGAGCTTTTAGCAAGAAAATGTGCTTCGGTAGAGCATCAACAAGTGTAGACAGAAAATGCAAATATTACTGTCGTTGTCCAAGGACTAGAATCAAAGTATGGGCACTTGTGGCCCCCTATTTTCACTTAAACTTCAAGGGATCCACTCTAGTTGATCTCTGCCATTTTGCTCCCCATGAGCGAAAGGATATTTTCAGCCTCATAGCAGGTGCAAGGAAGACAGTAACAGCCCTGGATAGCCAGCATTCAAAAAGCTTCCCCTTGTTGGCCTGTGTTGTTTGGAGCCAGCTTCAAAGTTCTGGAGAGTTGTCCAAGTTTTAAAAAGCACACACCAGCTACTTCATTCAAGTCTCCTTCAAAAAAAATTATTTTCAAAATTTGGTAGCTTCTCAAACAAGGACGTTGGCATATTTTCTTTGCCCAACAGTCTCAACCATAGCAACCCTTCGAAGAAGCCTCTAGACACTGTTGTCTCTCTCCAGGTGGACAGGACAGATGCAAGAGGCTCTCAGTTCTCAGGGAATTACCAAGGCGTTGACTCCAGCTGCTTCCTGGAAGGCTGCTTCTGGAAACTGAATTAAAAAGACAAAAATGTTTGGGCAGAAAAATGAAGGTGTTAGCACGCTCCTTGATTAGTCGTCAGCCTAACGGACATCAACGAAGACACCCCAGTATTGTTATCTCAGCCAAGGAATAGATTTTAAGCTGTTACTTCTCTCTCCCCAGTTGCCTCAAAACTTCCATGAATCCCTGCTGGCTCTCACTACGGATAAACAGAATTACTGGTATTCATAACAAAATCATTATTATAAATTGTTTGTGATACATTCCATAAAGGGAATGAACAGCATGGTGTGAGAGAGAAACATTATGGGAAACAGTCAGGGGTTGGGTAGTTAGCTGCTGAGGAGCGACAGAATGCATGATACGACTCTCTCTCAACTGTAAAGGCATCATCTCCTCCTCCCAGTCCATTTCCAGGGAGCACACGAGGGCAAGAGGGAGGAGCGTCCTAACCGCAGCAGTGAGGGTATTATCAATCGTGATGCTGAGCAGTGCTTCTGCTTTGGCAAGAAGTGATATTGATGGAGCTTCTGAACATGTCATTTCCTGGGGTTAGACTCCAGGGCTAGAGCTTGGGTCACTTCCTTCTCCTCGAAATTTTAAGGATTCCACTCAAGATGTTCTACTTCCCAAGATCAAGCTTTGTAGATGGTGAGGAGCAGGCTGTAAGAGAATCTTAGTGAGCCTCAATCCTGGTCACAGAGGGTACAGATAGAAGCTTCCACAACATGTTCTGAATGCCTAGGATTTGACCTTATGCTGGATTCTTCCCTGCTAAAAGAATCCACCCCCACACAGCATTAATAACTAATATGAACTCTAGTGAAAATCTCACCAAGGAGACAGTGGAGGGACATGCGTAACATTGCACAGCCCACAGCACACTCCTTAAAGTCCTCATTAAAGGCTCTTTGGTGCCCCAGCCCCTACACCCAGTTTGCATTTCCAAAACCATCACCAGGGTCCTCCAGTTCACTAGATCCACCCTCTTAGGGAGGTGATTGGTTGCCATCTTTTATTATGTTACGCGCTCTAGGGGAGCTCACTTAGGATCCTCACCTGTGGTAGTTTGTTTTTCTAAACAAGTTCAGTACTCCTACAAACAGGAATTATGATGAGTAAAACTGTCTAATTACACTGATAAAGGTAACCAGGTAATCAAAAAGCAAGGGAAAATCAGGCATGGTTTGCAAGCATCAGCAACAGATAACCGAAACTGAAGAGTCAGGGTCATGATTACAGTCAGCTGCAGCACAGTGGTTTCATGGACCATAGGGGCCCAGTCAGCAGTCAGGGAGCTGGACCAAGGCCCCACAGGAAGGAGCCCCTAGACATCAACAGGGGTCAAGGCCTAAGCTAAGTGGAATTTGGAGCAGGGCTCTAGTCTCAGTAGGGAAATAGAGGCAGAAGCCCAGTCCTGCAGAGTTGGAGAAGCAGGAGACGGCGTGACTCAAAGGTCTTGTAGTTATCCAGAAGCCATGCACAGACATGAGGTCAGTGAGCACCACAGCTTTCGTTTCTGAGAGCCCTCCTGCTCCTCCTCAAAACTAGGAAGTTCTAAACCAAGGTGGAGAACATCAAGGCTGGCTATAAGAAGGGCCAAGGGGGCTGCGGAGCTGTGTCTGCCTGGGGCCAGGCACTGCGGTTTGATGCGGACTCTTAGTAACCAAGGACAAACCATGAAATTAAAAAGTTATCATGTACATTCTTCTGGAGAACAGATACTCCCCAACTCGTCATTCTGATTAACTGTTTCTGAGAATTACCTGGATGATGAACCTATGAGTTATTTAAAAAATTGGAAACCACATAGCAGTCTCTTGGATTTTTCCCCCTCAACTTTCTATGTCTTTGATCTAAGATGTTCTATTGTTTTCTGATTCTACTCATTTCTCATGTCAGGAAGCTAAGAGCAAACCCCCCAGATGTTTGCTTAGTTTAATTTAACAGAATATTTCTCCTTAGTTATTTCCTCCTAATTTTAATTTTTTCTCAGCAAAACGAGACTCAGGCACACAATAAAATATTTTTGTATTCAATTTCAGAACTTCTTTAAAAGTATTTTTTGCAAACAACCTAAACTCCCAATATTAGGAGAATAAGTTAGAAAGTATATTTGCATCTAAAGGAACAGCCCACAGCCTTTAAAAGCAATCATTAAGCAGACAACAAGGGAAAAGCTGATGATAAACTATGAAGTGAAAAAAAATAAAATGCTAAATTCTCCTCAGGACATTCCAGAGGATCAAATACAAAATCTGACCTTGGAAGAAATAGCTTACACTCCAAATGAAGTTCAAGATTGTGCTAATCTACACCAGCAGAAACCTAGTAATATGGGTAGGAGTGGATTGTAAGCATGTTAGACCAAGGGGACAGAGCATAGCACAGGACTGGGCTGAGTGCATTGATACTGGTGAAACGACCAGAGATGCAGGGTTTCACATGTCAGCTACTACAACTGGAAATGGTTCTAACAGTCTGCTTGGCTGGGAGACTGAAACTTGGACTCAGCAGTAGCCTACATCCACCAAGGCTGGTATTCTAGAACTTTCATGACATAATGTAGAGGAAGGAATTCAAGGAGTCATGGAGATAGGGATGTTGAGTGGATTTCTCATACACATCATGTACACCTATCTGCACCCCTTCTAAATTCCTCAAGAGGGCTCAGGGGACACTTCCTCACTCAGGCATTGAGAATTACAGTAGTGAGAGAAACACCAGTACCCTCACAAAGCTTTCTGGTGGCTGTCTCCTGGATGCTGATGTGACAGTGGAGGACGTCTCTACTGAGATGGGCTCCTTGGTTTCAGAGGAATGATGGGATCTCAGAGTAGCAGAGGTCAAATAGCACTTAACTGTCAGAGACGGGGATGTACAGTTAGAGTGATGGGCACTAGAATCTTTTGATCTGCCTGGATCTTTGATCCAATGTGGCTCATTGATCACAGTGTGATCCTAAGAATGGAGTAGATGGGAAACCTACTAAAAATATGTCTTGGTCTATACAGAAGGAAAATTCCAGATCTGGTGGTCAGAAACCTGACTTGAGTGACTACAATGAAAAAAGTTTACCCCAGTTTCTACACTCAATCCATTTCACAAACCCTTGATTGAAGAGGAGACTCAGTCACCTTAAGGAAGGACCCTGCAACACTCTCACAACTATATACTCCTCCAAGCCTTCTCTCAAAGGACATATGACCCTAATAAATGGTGACTGTACATGGAGAAAGGAGAATGCCTGGACCTTTTGGGGATTACAAGAGACTGGCTCAGAACTGACGCATATTCCTAAGGACCTAAAACATCTCCGTGTTCCACTAATCAAAGTGGGGGTTATAATAGTGAGCTGACAAGTGGAATTTTAGCTCAAGTCTAAATCACAGTGCACCCGGTAGGTCCAAGGACCATTCTTACAGTTATTTCTCCATTTCCTGAATGTATAATTGGAACAGCCACACTCGACAACTGAAAGACTCCCCACATTGGCTCTCTGACCCGTGTGGTAGGAAGGACTAAGCAGAGTCCCTGAATACCCTCTCTCTGCTAGGACAGTAAACCCAAGGCAGTGCTGCCTCCTGAGAGGAATCTGCAGAAATCTTCCCCCATGAGACCTGAAGGAAGAAAGAGTGATGATACTCGTCACTTTTCTCATGTAACAGATCCATCTGATCCGTCAGGAGGTGGATAGATCTTGGAGAATGTTGATTATTATAAACTTAAACAGGTGCAGGCTTCTATCGCAGCTGCTGCTCCAGGTGTGGAAACTTTCCTGGAGCAAATCGGAACAACTCCTTGCGTCTCGTATGCAGCGCCTGATGTGGCAGATGCTTGGTTTTCTCTGCACCAGTTTCCAAGGACCACCAGAAGCAATCTGCTTAACCATGGCCTGTGGGTTGACAACCTGTTTTTTTTTTTTTAAATAAACTCCAGATGTTACAATAAAAAAAAAAAAAAAGAAGCAATCTGCTTTAATTGGCAGGGCCAACAGTACGCATTCAAATTTTACCAGAGGGTAGAAATATTGATGGTCTTGACATCCCACAAAAATCATACTGATCTACTATACTGACAACATTATGCAGATTGGACCTGATGCACAAGAAATAGCAAATATATTAGATGCCTTAGTAGGAAGACAAACGTAAGCCAGACAATGAGAGATGAGTCCTGTCATCCAAACAGAGCATGCTGGGATATCCTCTCCAAAGTGAAAACAAATTGTTGCGTCTTTCACCTCTTACCACTGAAAAAGAGATGATAACGCTTGGCAGGTCTTTTTTTATTTTAGATGGAACATATATCACATTAAATGTGCTATTCTGACCCATCAAGCTTCTGGTTTTGAGTGAGGACCAGAGGCCAAGAGGGTATCTGCAGCAGGCCCAGGCCCCAGAGCCAGCTGCTCTGTCACTTGGGCCTTATGACCCAGAATATCCATGATGCATGACGTTTCCATGGAAACTAATGATGTGGTATGAAGCCTCTGACAAGCTTCAATAGGGGAGTCATAGTGCAGAACCTTAAGGCTAGGAGCAAAGCCTTGCCCTCTTCCACAGATAATTATTCTTCTTTTGAGAAACAGCTCCTGGCTCTCTACTGGGCCTGACAGGGACTGAATACCTAGCCATGGGATATCATATGGTTATGGGGCCCGAGTGTCCCATTGTGAACCGGTGTTATCCCACACACTGCGTCATAACATTGCAGATGCCCAAGATCAGAGAGACACATCCCCACGTAGCAATGGTACAATGAGTCAGGCTCCAGCAGGCTCAGAATGCACGAGTAACTTGCATGAGCAAGTGTCTCAGACTCCCCTGACATCTGCTCCTGTTCAGTCCACTTGTGCAACCTCATAGAGATTTGCTTAGGATTCATTGACTGAGGAAGGAGAAGGCTCCACCCTTGTTTCAGACAGTTCTGCACAGTATGTGAACCTGAAATAGACTGCTGCTTACTATAACCCAACCGGAAGTGTCCCTAAAAGACGGCGGGAAGAACTCCAATCAGAACATTTGTTGTTGTCTTTGGAGAGGTAGCCAGAGGGACAGGCCTACACTGATTCACAGGGAGGGGCTAATGGTTTGGCAGTTGCTCAGGGACTTTGAACAAGATGGGAAGATTGGTGACTAGGGTGCCTGATGACAAAGAGGTATATGGGTGGATCTCGGAGAATAAGCATGGGGTGTGGAGATAGATGTGCCCCTTATGAATGCCAACTACAGTGCATCACTGCCGGTGAGGCTCTTAACAATTAGGTGAGAGTGAGCCAGCCTCCTCCCCAGCCACCCAGTTCTTTCTCTACATGTGCATGTGCAAGAGGCTCTGGTGTTGGGATGGGGGCAGTATTAGTTTGGACTGCTAGAACAAAATAGCATAGACTTGGTGGCTTAAACAATAGACGTTTATTTCTCACTGTTCTGGAGGCTGGGAAGTCCAAGATCAAAGTGTTGGCATGTTAGATGTCTGGTGAGGGCCTTCTTCCAGGCTGCAAATGGTCACCTTCTTGCTGGATTCTCACATGGTGAAGAGAGAGAGCCAGCTCTCTGATCTCTTCTTAGATGGGCACTGATTCCATTCATGAGGGCTCCACCTCATGACCTAATTACCTTCCAAAGCCCCATCTCCAAATATCATCACATTGGAGATTAGACTTCAATGTATGAATTTGGGTGCGGGGTGGGGGAGCACAAACATTCAGTCCACAGCAGGGGCTATGCATAAATCCATTAACGTGGGCTTCTCTCCAGTCAAGGCTAATCTAGCTAACGCCGCTGCCTAACCTGTCAACTATAGAGACCAACGCTGGGCCCACATTATGGCACCTTTCCCTGGGGAGGCCACCCAGCTGCCTGGTAGTGGTTGGTTATACTTGACTGCTTCCACATAAAGGAGACACAAACTTGACTTCATTGGAATGGACACACAGTTGCCTTTCTGGACAAAAATTCTTCTGCCAGTATGATTATGTGTGGACTTACAGAACACCCTATTCACCATTATTCCACACAATATAGCTTCTCACCAAGGAACTTGTTTTATAGCAAAATAAGTAAAACAAAGGCCTCATGCCCATGATATTCACTTGTCTTAATGAGTGCCACATCCTTAGAAAGGACAAGCTTGATAGAACCTGGTGGCCCAGTGGAATGGCCTCCTGAAGGCTCAGTTATGATGTCAGTTAGGAGACAACATCCTGAAAAGCCGGGGTCCTATCTTATAAGAAGCAATATGTACTTTGAATCAGCAAATAATACACTGATGTTTTCTTCCTTCATAATCAGAATACCTGAGACCCAGAATAAATGGAAGAAAATGGGAGTAACTCCCTTCACTATTACACCTAACAATCCACTTGCAGAATTTCTGTTTTCCATCCTTGCAACTTTAATCTTTGCTGGTTTGGAGGCATCCGTCCTCATGGGAGGAAGGCTTCCACCAGGGACAAAAACAATGGTTCCACGATGACTGCCACCAGGCCATGTTGGAGTCCTCACGCCTCTGAACCAACAGGCAAAAGGGGGGATGCCTGAACCAGCTAGGGTGACTGGTGCTGATTCCAAGTACCTGGGGTACTTCTACACAATGGACAGAAGAAGATATTTCTGGAACCCAGTGGTTCCTGTGGATTCTTCAAGATTCTCTCCCTGCTCAAGATTACCTCCCTGCTCAAAATAATAGTAAGTGGAAAACTACAGAAACTAAAAAAAGACAAGACCACTGAGGATTCAGACCATTTTGGAATAAAGATTTGGGTCACTCTACCTGGTAAAGAACCCCAACCAGCTGAGGAAAAAGGGAACATGGAATAGACAGTGGAAAAAGGAAACTTTTTTAATATGTTGGAATATAAAAAAGATAGTACAGAGAGTGTCTGGCCATCTATACCCTTCACCCAGCTTCTCCTAATGTTATCATCATCACTACTGTGGTGCATTTGCAAAACTAAGAAACCAATACTGGTGCATTGCTAGCAACTAAACCCCAGACTTGGTCTAAGTTTAGCAGTTTTTCCACCAATATTCTTTTTTCTATTCTGGGATCCAATCCATAATATGATTCCTAGATTCAGTTGTCATGTCTCCTTAGCCTCCCCTGGTCTGTGACAGTTTCTCAGCCTTTTGTAGTGTTTCATGGCCTTGACAATTTTGAGGAGTCCTGGTCAGGTATTTTGAAGAATGTTCCTCAATTTAAGTTGGTCTGACATTTCTCTCCTGATTAGACTGGGGTTATAGGATTTGGGAAAGAATACCTCTGAGATGAAGTACCCTTCCTGTCACATCATTCAGGCGTACATGACATTATGGGTGATGTTAACCTTCATCTCTTGGTGTTATACTTGACTATTAAGGTTGAGTTTGCCAGGTTTCACCATGGTCAAGTTGCTATTTATCCCTTTCCATACTCTATGCATTAAAAGTGAGCCACTAAGTCCAGCTCAACCTCAAAGGGTGGGGTGGGGGGAGAATTAAGTCCTCCTCCAGAAAGGAGGGTGGCATCTGTGCACGTTTTTTTTGGAATTCTTCTGTAAGGAAGAGTTGTCTCTTCTCCCCATTTATTTATTCAATCATTTATTTATATCAATATGGACTGACTTACACTTTGGGTTATAATCCAATATGACTTTACATTTTGTAGCTCAAATTGTTCCATTGTGGCCATAGGAGCCCTTTCATGTTGGCTCCTATGTCCCTTTGACATATCTCCATCTTTTTGTTTTTTGAGCATTTCCTTACTTTCTGGAACTACAAGATACTCTACTCTCATCCTATATTTTTCCTGTCCCAGATCTAAAACCAGCCATTCCTCCAAAGAACTCTGATTCTTTTTATTGGAGAATAGCATTTAGAAATCAAGATCTGGGCACTAGGTGTCTGTCATTGCTTCTAGGCCCTCTCAGTGGACAAAGCTAGGTGCATGTGTGTATATACTAACTCATGTGTATACACACATCTATGATTGTTTATGTATCCATCCATGTGTATACAAATATTAAGTGCACCTGAGTTCCAGTGATGCCTCCAACCCTAATCCAGTACCACAGGCTTCATTCTAGCCTTTCCTCCTTGCTTATCTGTCACTCTAGGAAAAGAAAGTTTTAAATATTAACTATGGCCTTATAAACAAGTGATCTAGCAGCTTATGCATATTTTCCCTTTCTTGTGCTTTGTGTATATAGTATATATTGATTAATTTTTCCCTCTCTCTTACTTCTCCCTTTTTATTTCATATAAGGATTATTGGTAGTGGTTAACTGTCGATTTGTTATCTAGGTTACAGAATATTCCCGAAGGACTCTAACTGAATTAGGGGAGTAATAAATATCACCCAGAGATGGATGCCATGACTGACTCCCGGAGTGGGGTACCTCCCTTGTGGGGGAAGAGAGTCACAGCATCTTCTTTACATGAGAGACAGTTGCGTCTGATTAGGTGGAAGCATCAAGTTGTTATTGTTCTCACTGGGAAGTTCAGAAGCATGTAGGAAGCTGTGTATATGGATGCTGGGTACCCAAAGAGGTGAACTGGAATATTATGCTCTATCTCTCAGCTCCAAGTCCACACTTCTGTGCTCTGCTCTGTGACTCCAGGACTGGAATTCTACAGACTACATTTCAGCGGGCTTCCTGTTGGGTTCTGCGAAGAGTGAGCAGTAGAGGGAGATGAAAAGGCTGCCAGCATCACACAGCAATGGCGGCAGCTGCTCTCATTCCAGCTTCTTTCCAAACTTTCAGAACCAGCCTCCTGTGCCACCTCAGATGCTCAGGTGGCCGCGCCCCCTCCTCAGAGAGCTGAGTCCTAGCTCCACAGAGACGCCCTCCAACCTCCCGCTTTCTGATCATGTCGCCTCCTTCCTTCCCTGCCGCAGTCCTAGGCACGTAGCTGCTCCCTGCAGGGACTGTCTGTGTGTTACTCAGTTTCCCCTTTTTGCTTTGTCAGTTCTCCAACTCCTGTTTATCCAATTCTCTATATTAAATTTTCTCTGTTAAAATAACTAATTTAGTTTCTATTTTCCCACCTGTGTCCTCACAGATATTGAACAAAATGTATAAGCATGCAGCTAAGAAACCACAAGCAATACGCAAGCTGAAAATGGTTGTTTTGGTGTGGTGAGCTCATGGGTGCTTCTCTACCTTTCTCTAAATATTCCTAAAGTCCTGGTGTGATTTGGTTTCGTAATTCTGTGCTCTTTTCAGAGGACAGCGTGTACCCTGTGTACTAGGGCAAGGTACCCCTATGTGTAAAGTTAGGTAAGCGGATCAATTTATATAACTCACTGGTAATTGCCAGATGGGAGGGGACAAAAGGCAAGTGCTAGGAGAAAAAGCAAATAGAATACTGAGAAAGATGCTATTTAATGGAGAAAAATAGGTTTTCTGGTAACAGAAAAACAGTCCGAGTTCAAAAAGAGCACAAGGTTTTACTACATTAAAAATTCTGTCTCTCTTTTTCTTTCTCTGCCATTGGAAAGTAGATGGGGTACACAAGGAAACTGGGGTACTCCCAGGAGAAACAAGGTGTGTTTCCAGAAGCAATATGCATGGGAGACAGCTATCCCACCGGATGTTTCCCAGGGGATGGACTGCAAGCATTAGCGCCCTCTGCTGGTCAGAACTCTGAGGATGAATGGACAGCACCCTGAGTGTTATGGACTGAATTGTGTCCCCCCACAAATTCCTATGTTGACGTCCTAACGCCCAGTACCTCACAGTATTATTTTATTTGTAGATAGGGTCTTTAAAGAGGTGATTATGGTTAAAATGAGGTCATTAGGGTGGGCCCTAATCCAACCTGACTGGTGTCCTTATAAGAGGAGATTAGGACACGGACACACACAGAAGGAAGACCATGTGATGACAGGGAAAAGATGGCCATCTACAAGCCAAGGAGAGAGGCCTCAGGTGAAACCTTGACACCTTGATCTCGGATTTTTATTTTCCAGAACTGTGAGAAGATAAATGCCTGTTGTGTAAGCCACCCAGCCTGTGGCATTTGTCATGGCAGCTCTAGCAAACTAAAACACTGAGTCCTTGGTTACCTTGGTGACAGCCCCTTTGCTTTGACTCCACTCCAGAAAAATGCATGTTTTGTTACTATATAAGGCTGTGGCCCCAAACTCCTATCAAGTCTCCTTCTCTGGAGAACTGGGCTGGACAAAGTATGAATTGCAAGGGCTTCACATCAGGTTATCTCAAGTCCAAAGTGGACTGGCTTTCTATCCCAACAATAAGGAATGTGAGGCAGTGTAGCACAGCATGGAGCCAGGCAGATCTGGTTTCGATCCAATCTTGACGCTCACTGAATGTCAAGCAAGTCAATTCCTCACAGATTCCTTCTCTGTAAAATAAGGATACTAATATTTACCCCATCACTGTGGACTGAATGTTTGTGTCACTCCACCCAAATTCATATGTTGAAGCCATAACCTCCAGTGTGGGTGTGTTTGGAGAGCGGGCCACTAAGGAAGTGACTAAAGTTAAATGAGGTCATACAGGTAGGGCCCTGATCCAATAGGATCGGTGTCCCTTATAAGAAGAGACAGCAGAGAGCTCTTTCCCCCACCCCCCACCAGCACACACACAAGGAAAGGCCATGTGAGGACACAGCAAGAAGGAGGCCAGATAAGCCAGGAAGAGAGCTCTCACCAGAAACCACACTGGCCAGAACCTTGATCTTGGACTTCCAGCCTCTAGAATTGTGAGAAAATAGATCTCTGCTGTTAAGCCACTCCATCTGTGGTATTTTGTCATGGCAACCTGAGCTAACGGATATACTCATAGAGAGGCATCAGGGTGTTAAATAAGAGAACATCTCACCAGCTCCCAGTGTCAATAAACACTAGCAGTGATTATTAAAAACTTGAGACTAGTGGATAGAAATGAAAGCGAGGGCCGGCCCTGTGACTTGATGGTTAAGTGCGTGTGCTCCGCTGCTGGCGGCCCGGGTTCGGATCCCGGGCGCGCACTGACGCACCACTTCTCTGGCCATGCTGAGGCCGCGTCCCACATACAGCAACTAGAAGGATGTGCGGCTATGACATACAACTATCTACTGGGGCTTTGGGGGGGAAAAATACATAAATAAAATTATAAAAATAAAAGAAATGAAAATGACTTTGTTTTCTAGTGGTCAGAGGTACCCAAATGGAAGCAAGGCCTTGGCAGGTATGACTGCGCCCATGATGAAGCTCCAGCTCAGGCCAGATAGCCTGCGGAAGTGTTGTCACAGAGATAACTCCAGCACCAAAAAGTGGTTGGAGAACATGTTTTTCAGCTCCCTTTCCACTCCAAGTGTTTTTGGAAGTTTGCACTGAGATTTTAAAATCTTTCCAAGCTGCGTTAATACTCATTTTCTCTGGAGAATATATCCTCAAACCTGTAAAGTGATGGTCAATACCACAAAATGTTATCAGAAAAGATGTCCTTGTTGAGCTATCCTCTTGTGTGCGTGTGCGTGTGTGCGTGTGCGTGTGTGTGTGTATGTGTCTGCTTGTACAATTGAAAATTCCTGCTTTCATGTTTCTCTGATGTCAGTGTAGCAGATGTTTCACAGACCACCTTCCTGGTGACAATAAAGTCACACACACAGAGAGAAAAAAGCCAACGAAACAGTTCATCTGTGGCTTCCTCAACTGTCTCCAACACCTCAGGGCAGCCCTAACCAGAATCTCCCTCTGTTTCACAGGAAACTTCTTCCCCGCCTGAGACACTGCACGGGCATTAAGAGTCGATTTTGTTCATTAGCAACTGAGGGTCTTAGTCAAGGGGCCGCATGTTGGCCCCAAATATGTCCTGACTTCCTGCAGGAGACCCCAGCCTGGCCTGTCCAGTGCCCCATCACCCCGGCCTGGTGCGTGCCTGTAGGACATTGGACTCGGCTGTCGTTCTGGGATCCCCTCACAGGACACAAGAATCACCATGGGTCAGATGTACGTGCCCTTCTCCACCAGGTTTCCCTCACCTTGAGAATAGCCACAAACAACCCTATCATGAGTAGTACTGCTTCAGTTTTAGTGCCTCTCATATCTGTAAGCCATTTGGAAGTAACAAATCCCTTTGTGCTTGCTTTGAACATCTTTGAATTTTGTCAAAGACCAACAACTGTGTGAAGCTGGTTACTGTCATCCGTAGATAATTGCACGGACCCACTGTGTGAGAACCATGAGAGAGGCTGAGAAGCAGGACCTTGGGGATTGTGCTGGAAGCGCCCTCTGGTGGACATAGGATTTGCTGCCTCTTGGTCTCTGCCAAACTGCATGCTGAAAAATTGTTACTGAACCGTATTAAACCCGTTTGATAACTTTACTAAAGTCAAGCATATTGTCTTGTTTTCAAAAATTGATTGGTAAGTTTATTTAATGTTGTTGAAGTGGCATAGAGGCTCAGAGTGCGGGATTTAAAGACAGACAGCGTGGGTTTGACTCCCAGCAAAGCTACTTTCTAGCTGTATAAAGTTAGGCAAATTATTTAAACTCTATATGCTTCGATTTCCTATTCTATAAAATGTCTCAAACTGTGTTGTGATAACTATTTGGGTAAATGCATGCAAAGTGCTTAGAACAGTGCCTAGCACTAAAGAAACGCTAATCCTTAATCCTAAAAGATGCTGAGAAGCCAGGTGTCTGATTCAAAGTTACACTCTCCAGAAATCGTTTATTAATCAAGGGCCCTGCTTTGATCAGTCACATAATGATCAAGATTCCTGCCTCTGAAACTGGCACACTCTCTGTACCTACACTTCAGCAGGTGTCTCCTGCTGCCACCTGCAAGTTCAGCAATGCCCCCGTGTTGGGACTAGTCTGGCTGGGCTATGCCATCACGTGATGTTGACTAATACTGTGTGGTCTCACTTATATGTGGAATCTAAAAATGCCAAACGCAGAGAGACAGAGAGCAGAATGGTGGTGACCAGGGGCTGGGGGAGATGGGGAGATATTGGTCAAAGGGTACAAACTTTCAGTTATAAGATTAACAAGTTCTGGGGATCTAATGTACAGCATGGCAATTATAGTTAATACTGTATTATATGCTTAAAAGTTGATAAGAGAATAAATCTTAAATGTTCTTATCACAAAAAAGAAATGGTAATTATGTGACAGGATGGAAGTGTTAGCTAACCTATAGTGGTAACCATTTTGCAATATATAAGTGTATCAGATCAACACATTGTACGCCTTAAACTTACACAATATGTCAATTGTATCTCAATAAAGCTGGAAAAAAAATCATATAAATGTCTGGGCATATCCTTTGCTCATTTATCCATAGGGTCTTGCATTCTGCTTATCTATTTTTCTGAGTATTTCCCATATGTGAAAATACTAATATTGTTGTATTTGTGACAAATACTGTTTGCATTATATTATGTTAATCTTTTGTAAATCTTATATTTATTTCTAGATAATCTGGTCTTCATTTTTAAATGTAAATGTACCTAAATTGAAAAAATAAATAATAAAAATAAAAAGTGATCCTACAGAAGGACTATGGGTAAGGTTGCTGGCACATACAGCACTCTTGAATCAAATAGATGAGAAACCAACCAAGTCTTTTGGGGAGTTATACTTCTGAATGAACAACCAGCTGAGACTGAAAGGGACTGTGACCGTTCAAGGTTTAAGATGGCTCTTAGGCCCTATTTTAGATCCAGCTTATGCACCTTCCCAAACAGTCTGTCCCCTGGGCCTCAGCCACTTGTCTTTAATCCTAAACAAAGTGGCCCCAGATATGGTTCATGCTCATAAAATCCCAACCACTGCCTCATTACTTCATCCATTTTTTCATACCATTTTTTTATTGAGATATAATTTACATACCATAAAATTCACCCATTGAAAGTGTAAAATTCAGTGGTTTTTAGTATATCACAAAAGTGCATGACCATCACCACTAATTCCAGAACATTTTCGTCACCCCCAAAAGAAACCGTGTACCCAATAGCAGTCATGCCCCATTCTCCCCTCCCCCCAGTCCTTGAGGAGTACCACTCTACTTTCTGTCTCTATGAATTTGCCTATCCTGGACATTTCATATAGATGGAATCAAACAATAACTGGCCTTTTTGTCTGGTTCCATCACTTAGTGTAATGTTTTCAGTATTCATTCATGTTGTAGCATGTGTCAGTACTTTAATCTTTTCATGGCTGAATAATATTCCATTGCATGGTATACCACATTTCGCTTCTCCATTCTTCAATTGATGGGCATTTGAGTTATTTCTACTTTTTGGCTATTGCAAATGAATTATGTTCATTCATGTATAAGTCTTTGTGCAGACATATGTTTTCAGTTCTTTGGGGTATGTATAACAAGGAGTAGAATTGCTGGACCATGTGGTATCTCTTTGTTTAACTTTCTAAGGAACTCCTAAACTGTTTTCTACAACAGCTGCAACTTTTTACATTCCCACCAACAGTGTGTGAGGGGTCCAGTTCTCCATATACTCACCGACACTCCATCTCATTGTGGTTTTGATTTGCATTTCCCTAATGACTAATGACGACAAGCATCTTTTCATGTGCTCATTGATCATCTGTATATCTTCTTTGGAGAAATGTCAATTTAAATCCTTTGTCCATTTTTAAACTGGATTTTCTTTTTATCATTGAATTGTAAGAATTCTTTATATATTCTGGTATGATTTGCAAATATTTCCTCCCATTCTCACCACTGCTGCATCTTCTAACCCTACAGTTATCACAGTCTCTCCCAGTTGTGAGGACCAAGGTTCCTCATAGCTTTGTTGTTTTGTCATGGCAGTATTCACAAAAGCTCCAGTGCCCATGTCAGCCAACTGAAGCCATGGAGGCTCTGGCTTCCCCAGTTGGCCACCCAGTAGGATCAGGTAACACAACCCAGAAATGTGGGGAAGTTAGTGCCCCAAGAGGTACACATTGACTACTGAGGGACAGAAGATGGGAAGGAGTCAGCAGATAATTACCCACTCTTCCTCCACACAATGGATGATTCTGAACACAGTAGTTCTAGCTTCTTCACAGTTGGCCTGTGTGATCAAGTAACCTCCTGCTTTTTCTTGTGAAGTTGTGATAAGTTGAGCAACCCCAGGCTAAGACAGGGCCCCAGCTATCTACAGGACTGAGAAAGCTTGTGAGCCCTCAAAAAGGACAGCATTCCCCAAAACCCATTTCACATGTGGCCAAGGAAGTCCATCACAGAGGCTGGAGTCAGGGACCCTGGGAGTGGAGTGGGGCCTAATCAGTGCTGTCAGGCTGAACGCCGCACATGAGTTACCAGTCCCAGGGGAGGACACTAAACACGTCTGCCCTCCACATCTTGATATCAGAGTCACCAAGAAAAACAGAACACACTCAAGCGCTGGATGGAATAACACTTCCCTTATGCAGAGAGGAGACAGAGCAAGATCAGCTTCAGTAGCGTGCTATTGTCCCTCATGGCTAACGGGTCCCCCTGCAGCCAGTGTAGGACAATCGGCTTATGCACACCCCTCTCATGCCGCAGCAGAAGGACCCTGACCCCTTCCCCTTGGAGTCTGAAACACTGAAAGCTGGGGGTGTGCTGAGGGCCACTGGCTCACACACTTACGAACGCTCGTCGAGCATGAGACAAGGAAAGATATTCCCTCACAAGGCAATAAGCCCCGCACAGGCTGTGAGGGCTCTTTATCTCTTGGTAAGGAAGTGTTGCAGGCCCTAGGCCCATTCCTATATGGCCAAGAGAGGCGCGAGACCGCCTTTCCCAACAAACACCCTCTCGGGATGGTGGTGGATCCTGCCATCACTCATCTCTGGGTTGCTTCACCGCCCTGTCTTTCTGCTCAGCTCTTTCCTCCCCTGTGTAACCAAGTCCTTGTTTTATAATGTTTCCCCTCTTTGAGATACATAGAGTGCTTCTGAGATCCAACAGAAGAAAGACATAAGGAAATCTTCCCAAATGTGGTATAAGGACACCCCAGGACAATCACTGTGCTCAGGTACAGAAGGAAATCCCTCTACATTGCAGTCAGCAAGAAATTTCAAGGATACTCTTCTTCAGGAAGATGAAATTGACAGAATACCTAATGGGGCTGAATATTATGAGAGAAGACATAGACAGTTGTGGTTTAGGGGTATATATGTGGTAAGTACACGAAAAATAAGCAAACAAACAACAAAACAACAAATAAATCAGGGAATATAGAGTTATGCAGAAAAAGCAAAGTCATCATAGTTTACTACCTGACAGCTCTGAGTAGTATTTATATGGTCATAAAAATGTAAATACACACTACTGCTTAAACCATAATTATATTGGGAAAATAACAGTTTTATCCTCATATTCCATGGTGCTTAAAACTGAAGATTTTGAGGGGCCGGCCCAGTGGCGCAAGCAGTTGGGTGCGTGCCCTCTGCTACGGCAGCCCGGGGTTCACCGGTTCGGATCCCAGGCGCGCACCAATGCACTGCTTGTCAAGCCATGCTGTGGCGGCGTCCCATATAAAGCGGAGGAAGATGGGCACGGATGTTAGCCCAGGACCAGTCTTCCTCAGCAAAAAGAGGAGGATTGGCACAGGGCTGATCTCCTCACAAAAAAAAAAAAAAAAAATTTTGACCATTTTGAAAAATCAAGAAGCTATATAGACGTTCTTTAGAGTTATTGATGTAAATACCAAAATTATCACCTGAAAGGAGTGAAGATAGTTGCCTCTTGGAGGTGGACCAAGAGGGCAAGAGATGCAGGATTGCTACTTTTTCTAACACACCTTGTAGAATGTTCTACACTCTAAAGTTGAAAACAACAGCGTGCATAACTTGACTCCAATAAAAATGAGGCCTGGGCTGCGCAGGGCTGTGGTATATTCAGCTACAGCTACACCTCCTTCCAGCTGGGAAGGCAAGGCTGAGAGTTTGAGAAAGAGGGGGTATATTTCTTGCTAGTGAAAAGGATAATATATTTTGCTGGTAGGAAGGCCAATCAAAATCAGCAGAAACGGCACTTGGTGTTCTCGATCCTCACAAAAACGCCACTAGCCAGCAAACACCTGTGAGGACCGCCCTCCACAGAAGGAGCCTGAGAAGCAGCCACCTGATTCAGGCAGTGTGTTCCGTCTCATAACCCCGAGACCGTCTGTGAGAGAATTAGCCACAGGAGGAATCTCAGCTTCAGCGGGTATTTCAAATAGTCCCAGAGAAAGAGCTCTGAGGGTAAATCAAAAGCCATTTTATCCGGATGTGGTGTCTTTGTCATGTGTCCTCTTGGCTAAGCTGAGACACATTTCCCAGTTCCCACAATTCCTTTGTGTTTCTGGGTCACAAGGAAGATTCTTGGGCGACTTGGAGGGCAGAGGGGAAGCAGCAGCCGTTTTGTAGCTCAGGCACATTGTTGCTGATCTGCTGACCCACCTGGGCGGCGGGAAGCAGCAGCTGGGCCTGAACCTGCTCGTCCTTCCCCTGGAGCCTCCCTCGGCTTCTCCAACTCCTGGGTCAGGGGTGTGAGTTCAGCTCCATGTAAAAAGTCCCCAGCTTCTGCAGGACACTCATTCCACCAAGGCCAGAGGCGACAAGAACTGACACAGGTTTCAGGCCGTCCCAGGGTTCCAGCCCATGCCTGTGGTACGCAGCCTGCCCTTTACATCCATCTTCCCTTCCAGGCTCCCTGTCGGGTGGACTTGACACTCCAGCACCAGACATGGAGACAACAGCCTTACAGAGACTGCTTAGCCAGCTCCTGCAATAGTGTAAGTCCCTGCCACAATCCCTTGATCCCTTATCCCTTTGCATATTTAGACTCCTTTTCCTATGGCACTGCTTCTCTGGTTGAACCCAGACTTGGAATTTTAAAATGAACTTTGTCTGCTTCCAGGGATGGGAATGGGGCAGACTGTGTATGGAACCTGGCTTGGAGGAGTCAGACCAGGAATGTTGCACGCTGCATGCTTGGGCACAAGAAGCCCAAAACAAGAGGTGACCAAGGGCCAGCACCAGAGAGGTGGCAGTGAAGCTTTCAGTAGGCAGAGGGTGGACTTGAGGCGTGGAGCCGTGGTCAGTTGCCAGGGTCAAATTCAAAGCACGAAGAGCCAACTTGGGTGACTGGTGGCAGACAAGGGTCATACCTGCGCCATAAAAGCCACAGTGGCCAAGGTGGTCAGGGTTGAGTAGAGCAGAGATTGGCTTGAGAAGCCAGTGACCCCTCCCCTCTGCAGCCCCACCCCACGCACCCCGATGGGGTCTGTTTGCATCAGGTAATTTGCGTACTGTGTCAGGCAACACCCAGACAGGAAAACAGAGACCACTCTGGATATTCAGAGGAGAATGGGATTTAATGCAGTGAATTGGTTACAATGTGTTGGCAGAACTGGAGACGTAAAGTAGGATGAGGGTGGGAATTATCCAGAGATCAGGAAGCTACTCCCTGAGCTGGAGCTGTGCTTGCTGCTGCTGCGGTTTCTGGAACTCTGTCGCTGCTGCTGTTGCTGCTGCTGAAGTGATGCTGCTGGAGCCCCCATCACCTGACCCGGCTGCTGCTTCCTGAGCCAGAGCCAGAGAGAGAGAGCAAGAAATAGACCCATCACCTGACCCGGCTGCTGCTTCCTGAGCCAGAGGCAGAGAGAGAGAGCGAGAAATAGACCCATCACCTGACCCGGCTGCTGCTTCCTGAGCCAGAGGCAGAGAGAGAGAGCGAGAAATAGACCCATCACCTGACCCGGCTGCTGCTTCCTGAGCCAGAGGCAGAGCCAGAGCCAGAGCAGGCGAGAGAGACCCCCATCACCTGACTCAGCTGCTGCTTCCTGAGCCTGAGCCAGAGTGAGAGAGAGAAAGGCAGGCTTCCTCTATCTCATCCTTTCTGGTTTCCCACTAGTGCCTTCCATTGATGGGCCTTACCTGGAAACGAGCTAGCAAGGGAGTCTGGGAAATGTAGTTTTTGGACTTCTAGCCCCCTGTAAAACCAAGAAGAGCAAAGAAGGGAAACAATACAGCTGAGTGCCAACAGGCAGCATCTGGGATGCATGTAGTGCTCTTATTTTTCCAAATTGGCTAGAGGATCAGGGAAGATGTTTTTGTGAATGGGCATCTTGGGAAGAAATGTGGACAAAAGAGGAGATGGCATTGCATCCGTTCCCACCTGGTCTCGTGGGCTGACTTTGATCTTTCCTGGAGCAAAGTCAGAAAAGTCAGTAGCTGCGGGAGCTGTTTTCTTGAAAGTCTGTGTGGACAGAAAGCGGTGGGGCCCAAGCGACGGAGCGTCACAAATCCGTAGGGATCAGGTTTGTTGGACTGCTTGCCAGTGCTGAACTCCTGGGAGCAGGAGAGGAGCGTTAGCGGTGAGGAGATGCGCACAAGGAAGGTGGCGAGGGAGGTGAAGGCCGGCTCTGCAACCAGGGGTGTCTGTAAAGCTCTGAGGAGCCTGCGCCAGTCTGCTCGGGCTGCCGCAGCCAAGCCCCACAGGCTGGGCGGCTTCAACAGCAGACATCTGTTTCCTCACAGTTCTAGGGGCTGGAAGTCCAAGACCAAGCTGTCGACAGAGCTGGTTTCTCCTGAGGCCTCTCTCCTTGGCTGGTAGATGGCCATCTCTCCCTGTGTCCTCGTATGGTCTTCCCTCTGTGTGTCTGTGTCCTAATCTCCTCTTCTCATAAGGACACCAGTCAGTTGGATTGGGGCCCACCCCAGCGACCTCATTTTATCTTAACTATCTCTTTTAAGACCTTGTCTCCAGATACAGTCACATTCTAAGATCCTGGGGGTTAGGACTGCAACAGATGAACTTGGGGTGGGAGGACATAATTCAGCCCATAACAATTGGGAATTTTGGAGAGTCAGGGTTGCCAAAAATCCTCAGGAATCCCCCTCAGCCCTGAGCAGCCCCCTTCCTGATGGAGGGCCCAGGTGACACTTTTCAACACAAGAAGACAGATAGAACACATAACGTTAAGGGGATGCATATGCCACTACAACAGGACACATCTGATCACTGTCAGCTAATTTATAGTTTTGGATGACTGCCCTCATAGTCGAAGCCAGCGCTTCGCAAACTTCCATATGCATACAGATCTCCTGGAGCTTGTTAACATGCAGATTCTGACTCAGTGGGTCAGCGTGGGGCCTGAGAGTCTGCATTTCTGACCTACTCCTAGGGGCCACCCACGCTGCTGGCCTGCAAACCATACTTTAAGTAGCAAGACAGTGGTTCTCAACTCCGACCATATTAGAATCTGGGGAGTTTTTAAAACTCCCAAGGTCTGAGCTACACCTCAACCACTTAAGTCAGAATACTGATTCTCAGGGCCCAGGCATCAGTATTTGTAAAGCTTCCCAGCCAATTCCAATGTGCAGCAAGATGGAGAACCACTTCTTTGATGAATTCCCACTACCCACAGTGTGATGGAACTGGGAAAAAGACAACTCCACCACCCGTACCCACACTGCGCCCCCCTCCACCAGGCGGCTCTGACACCAGGCAGCACGCAGATGGCCACCAGCGTCGCTGCCTTCCTATGGCAGTGCCAGCAGCAGAAGCGGTTTCAAGTGCAGGCACTGGATCTCGACCGGAGACAGAGGCAGACTAATTCCTCAGGATGTGGGGAACACTGAAGATTCCCCAAAATAACTGGGGGAGAATCTGAGGAGGCTAAAGTTTCACGTCGGCGCGTGGGAGATAAGAGGTTAGCAAAATCTGGGTGTCAGTTTTAAAGTGACCTCTTTCACATCCACAGTCTGGAGAGATGTGGGGACATGCAGGTTACACAGGTTCACAGACCAGGGCAACAGACAAGGCAAATGGAGATACAGCTGCAGGCAGAAAACAGTACACTGTCTGAGAACCTGTCCAGCGTTCCAGGGATGAGAAGGTGGTCCCCAGACATGGGCCTGACTGTCACTCTTCAAAGCGACTTAAAGGTGTGAGGTAAGGAGGGCTGGTCCAGCCTCATGTGGACACTGGCCTGAGGGCACACAACTCCGTCCGTGTCTGTCTGGGGAAAGCGTGTTCTCCATCAGCAGTTCTCTTTCCTAGTACATCTAGGCAAACGGACTGGACGTCCTGATACTCCCCACATGCATGTACTTTCAGAATAAAGAAAGAGGCTTAATTTATAGCAAATGAAAGAGCAAATATTAAGTTTACAGACTTTAAAGGGAAACTGAGTTTCCTCCATACCTCAATCTTCTAAATACAACTGTACCACCCTCAGGGGCTGGATGGATGAGAGGCAGAGATCTTCCACGTGGAGACATCTTCAACCTGGACTACTCTCCTTCTCCAGGCCCTCTGGCCTCTGAAGGCCACCTTCCTCCCTGTGCTGTGCTCCCTCGATCCTGAAGTCTGCACTGATACTAAACTCACCCAAATCCTAGGAGAAGCGAGTCAGAGTGGAGGAAGGAGGGGGAGTTTCTCTGTACTTCTACTGCCACAATGGCATTTAAATGTTCCTTCTCTCTCCTGGTCCAAATTTTGATATTGGAAGCTCTCTGTTCACCCTCAGTTTGAGGGCAGTGCAAAGAACATTCTACAGTGATTCGTGTAACTCTTCCTGTAGGTGGCCGTTTTGGGCTATATGATGCACGCCATCCCTGGTCACGAGAGATGGGACCAGGGTGGACCCCTGAGCACCTGAGCCATTTAACTCAACACCTGAGTTAGAGCCCTGGCCTTAGCATTTGGAATTAGGAACACCTAGAGTCAGACCCTTGATCTGAAGGGAATCAAGCTGTCAGGTCATGCAATTTAGGTCTGCATCAGCAAGCCAAAGCCACCTGCAAACCAAAGCTTGCAGAGGAGTAAGCAGGAGACTGGTCGACATTGCAGAAAGAAGCAGACACACAGATGCATGGTCGCTGAGGGCAGGATGGTGGGCCCAGTTCACACGAAGCCCAGCGGCGTCTCACTTCCTCATGTCGGAGTCCTATGAGAACAGCAGATTTAAAATTGGCTTCTTTGGAGTAAGAGATTCCCAGGAACAGTGAGCTGTGGGCCTGGAGTGGAGTGCTAGTGAACTTCTCCTCCCTTCTCCATGGTGTGCTCCCTCCCTCCACCTCCATCCAAACCAAACCAGCTCACAGAGATCACACCCCTGACGGAGCGAGGGCTCTCTCCCAATGCCTGGGGACTGCTGAGCTGTAAGAATTTACAATTCTTACATCTGCTTGCCCATCTGCTTGCACGAAAGCAGACACAGTGAGGGAATTCCTAGGATGACTTGACACATGTCCCTCTAAGTATAAGAGACACATGACACATGGAGACGAGCAGTGCCTGCTTCTCGCCTCGATACTTCTGATGCAGGAGGCTGGCTGGAGGAGTCACAGCTGCAGGACGAAAGAGAGAGCAGCAGTGCACCGGGATATGCGAGTTTCCTAAAGTCCGTGGACACTGCAGAAGGTGTCCAGACTGAAGTTGTCTTGGAGGTACCTGGACCAAAGGGGCCAGCTGACATGAGGAGACGCAAGCCAAGAGACTGTGGGGTGCACTCTGGAGGAAAGGGTCTGGGGGAGGCCAGGATGCCAGCCAGGCAGTGCCTCCCTCATGTCACGAAACTGGGCAGTTATGTCCCCCACACCCTCAGCTCACAGTGTCTGTGAAGAAGCCACACCTGAGCCCCAAATTCTGAAGAGCCAGAATTTGAATGCCTGCCCCAGGGAAAGCCTGCCACTATTGTAAGCCAGTATTAGCCAAAAGCAAACTATAGCAATTAAATTAAAAGATATTTTTTGATCCTTTCTTCTAACCTCCCTTCCCTCCTCCCCATGATCCTGAAAACAGCAGAGACAAAAGGAAGTAAAGAAAGGAAGAAGAGAAATGGAGAAAAACGTGACCATGGCCCTTCTCCCACTGTGAGTCCTGTTATGGGCTGAATTGTGTCCTCCCAACCCAAATTCATTTGTTGAAGTCCTAACCCCCAGGACCTCAGAATGTGGCTGTATTTGGAGATAGGGTCTTAAAGGAAGTGATTAAGTTCAAAATGAAGTGATTAGGGTGTTCCCCAATCCAGTATGACTGGTGTCCTCATAAGACGAGGAGATGAGGACACAGACATGTACAGAGGGAAGACCATGCGTGGACACAGGGAGAAGACGGCCACCTGCAAGCCAAGGAGGAAGCCCTCAGAGGAAACCTTGACACCTTGATCTTGGACTTCTAGACTCCAGAATTTTGAGAAAATAAATATCTATTGTTTAAGCCACCAGTGTGTGTGGTACTTTGTTATGGCAGCCCGAGCAAATTGATTCTGTCCCCCAGCCACAGACCAGCCTGGAATTGGGAGGGAAGGTAAAAGTGAGCTGGGTGTGAGGTTTGGGGCTGGCCCTTTTCATTGTGAAACTAGGTTGTAACTATCAAAATGAAACTTGTTTTTATAGCTGAAAGCAACCTAAATGCTCCAGGTGGAGATACTGTCAAAGGGAGGGAGCAGATTGCAGAGCCGGTCTGGAGGCAGTGTTGGGGGAGATACAAGTCATTTCTCATGTGGACCCCACAGAGTTCAGCCTGTTCAATAAACCCACTATACTTAGAAGAGTTCAGTATCTTCTTGCTGGGCTCTTTTCTCTTCTGACTCTTTCTTCTCTAATTATAACTTTTCTGAAATCCTTGTGCTCAAGTTTTCTTATTCTCAGAATTCCTTAAAAGAGAAAGAATTCTTTAACAGATCATAACTTTAAGATCTGAGTGTTTTTCTGCCATTTCTGAATTTTTAGTGTTCACCCACCATAGGGTAAATTGGACTTCACATCTCAACAAATTTTTCCTGAGTAATTTCTCATTGCGGCATACTTTTCCATGCTTATTTAAAGCCCTAGTTTATTGAACCATGAATTTAATTACAGAGCCGCTGCCGGTATGAATCATCTTTATGAATCTGGACAGCAGTGTTCTCTCGGCCACGAAGAAACAAGGGTGATCCACCACAGTGACTGGCCCTGGATGAAATGTATCCTAGTCCACAGTGTTGGAGGCTCTTCTATTGCGAGCAACAGATTCTGGTTAACTTTTGAGAGGGAAGTGGGGAGAATTTTATTGGGAAACACTGAATAACTCTCAGAATCAAAATAAGAACTAAGGAGCCAAACCTCAGGAAAGACAAATTCCGGGAGCATATGGCGCAGGCATGCACTAACTTTTCCTCATGTGCTGCGCTATTGTGATTCAGATCCAAACAAATATATACACAATGGAACATCATTGAACCTTAGAAAGGAAGGAAATCCTGTCACATGCTACAACATGGATGAGCCTGGTAGACATTCTGCTAAGTGAAATAAGCCAGTCACTAAAGGACAAATCCTGTAGGATTCCATTTATATGAGGTACCTATAATAGTGAGACTAATAGAGAGAAAATAGAATAGGCTGGGGGATGGGGGAATGGGGAGTTAGTGTTCAATGGGGGCAAACTTTCAGTTTTGGAAAATGAAAAACATTCTGGAGATGGATAGTGGTGATGGTTGCACAACAATGTGAATGTACTTAATGCCACTGAACTGTACACTTAAAAATGGTAAAAATAGTAAAAAGAAAGAGAAAGAGAAAAAAAAGAAAAAGGAAATAGCGATGGCTACTAAGAGGTTGAGTCACAACCCTAATGCCAGGAGTTAATTCCAGTCTAAAGATTCCAGATTCATGTTTCTATTGTCAAATACACAGAGCAAACTCTAAGAAATCAAATACACTGGAATGGATTTGCCCATGAAGAAGAGAGTTTTGATGTTGGATGATGACCAGGTGTGCACCTTGACATCAATAACTGGGTGCTTATCATCAGGATTGTATGCACCTTGGCCTGTGCTGTGCCTGCTGTCTCTGGGAAATGAGTCCCTTGTTTAGGTGAGATGCTCTGTTCCCATTAACCTCTCTCAGGTTTACTCACTTTGTGACAGTGTCAGGTTATCCAGTGCTGACTAAGAGGGGTTTAACCACTATAGTTTCCTCTGTTGCTTGTAAAGATAAAGCCAGAGGCCTGTGTCCTGGTCAAAGTACAGCTTATACCTGTTACATAAAGCCATAGCTGAACAATCCCATGTATATCCCCCTGATAAACGGAAACCCTAAGTCAGATAACAAAGAGGAAGCCCATCTTTTCTTATAGTTGGTGTCAAGGGGCTCTATTACTTAAAGAAGACTGCTTCAATATGTCAAGCATTTAACAATCCTCCAGTTTTTACACACGAAACAAGTCACTTTCCCTTAATTGCACACATTTATAACCTAGTTATGGCTCTGGGCTCAGACAGTTTTATGGGCAAGTCTTTTCAAACTTTCAAACAACAGACAATTCTTATGCTATTTTGCAACACAGAAACAAACGGAAACAATCCCAATTCATTTAAGAAGAAATCATAGTCCTAGAGCCAAAATCTGGCAAAATTAGCATATACATTAAAAAATAGACCAATCTCAATTATAAGTAGTGATCCAAAGGTCTAAATAAAGTTCTAAAAAATTGATATCAGCTTTATGTGAAAAAACAATATGCATATGTGGTGATGGACAAACAAAAATGTACAACCCAAAATTTCACAATGTTAGAAACCATTAAAACATCAATTAAAAAAAAAAAAAAACAATATGCATGAATTAATTTGATTTGTCACTTCAGTAGATCAAAAAAGAAAAACCATATAATCATCCCAATAGGATCTGTTAAAATTTGGTATCTGTTCTTTAAAAAAAAAGAATCCTTTCTAAAATAGGATTTTAAAAATAGTTTCTAACATGATAAACAATATCTATGTGAACACAACAGCCAAACTCTATTTATTTGGTTGTTTCTTAAAATATGTTCCAAATAATTTTGGTTCTGAGGGATTTTATTAGTAAGTGTAAAAATGGTGCTGTGAGCAAATAAACTTGAGAAATGATTAAATAACCAAATTAAACAGGGTTTTCTGTGTTTATATGTATTCTAACTGCCCAAACGTTCCACACCCATTTGACCCTATAGGATGTTGTTTCCACACAGCGTCTTGCCTGACTAGCATTACAGGAATTCACTTCGGAAAGTGTTGTAGTGATTGTCCCCCCAGTAATGTGGAGAACAAAATAAGAATGCCACTGGCTCCACTTTAACATTGTTCTAAAATTTCTGATCAAATTGTTCTCAGCTAGCATGCTGGTATGGATTGATATAAGAAATAGACAGATAATCACTATGGACATTAGGAGAGTCGAAGGACTCTATCACCCAATATGACTTACTGACACTTACAGAACACTCCATCTGCTAGCACCAGAAAATTCATTCTTCTCAAGTGTGCTTGGGACATTTTCCAAGATGGACCATATTTAAGGTCATAAAACAACTCTCAGTAAATTTAAAGTTATTTAATTCATACAAAATATGTTTTTTAACTACAAAAAATTAAAGTAGAAATCAATAACAGAAAGATCTCTGAATAATCACCAAATGTTTAGAAACTAAATAACACACTTCTCAATAACTCATGGATAGAAGAAGAAAGTAAAGCAGTAACTAAGGTGCCTATGTTAAAGTAGGCAATAGTTAGAGTAAAGCAGTAACTAAGTGCCTGCATTAGAAAAGAAGAAATATTTCAGATACACTTTAGGAAACTAGAAAAAGAAGAGCAAATTAAACACAAAGTAAATTCAAAGAAAGGAAAAAGATCGGAGTAAGGGCTGGCCCCGTGGCCTCATGGTTAAGTTTGGCACACTGTGCTTCGGCAGCCCAGGTTTGGTTCCCAGGCACAGACCTACACCACTTGTCAGCAGTCATGCTGTGGCAGCGACCCACATACAAAATAGAGGAAGATTGGCACAGATGTTAGCTCAGGGTGACTCTTTCTCAAGCAAAAAGAGGAAGATTGGCAACAGATGTTGCTTTGAGAAGTTCTTTGAGAAGATCAATGAAATTGATAAGCTTATAACCACGTGATCAGGAAAAAAGAGAGAAGACACAAATTACCAATATCAGGAATGAGAGGATGACATAGCTACAAGTTCTACAGATATTAAAAAGATAAGAGAATATTATGAACATAACATTTATTAGCACGAATTCAACAACTCAGATGAAATGGACAAATTCCTTGAAAGACACAAATTAACAAAGCATACTCAAAAAGAAATAGATAACCTGAATAGTCCCATATCTATTAAAGAAATTGAATTTGTAATTTAAAAATCTTCCCACAAAGATAACTCCAGGCCTAAATGGCTTCAATGGTGACTTCTACTGAACATTTTAGAAAAACATAATACCAATTCTACACAAGTTCTTTCAGAAAATTGAGAAGGTGAAAACACTTCACAACTTATTATATGAAGCCAACATTACACAGATACTAAATCAAAGACATTACAAGTAAAGAAAACTCAAATCAATATTCCCCATAACAGAGATATAGAAATTCTAAATGAAAGTTTAGCAAATTGAACCAAACAATGTAATAGAAGGATAATACATCATTACCAAGGGCAGTTTATCCCAGAAATGCAAGGTTGGCTCAACATTTGAAAATCAATCTATGTAATTCACCATATTAACAAATTTTAAAATAAAAAGCATATGGTGGTCTCAATAAACAAACAAAAAAAGCATTTGAAAAAATCCAACATCTATTCCTGATTGAAAAAAAACTCTCAGGAAACAAGGAATAGAAAGGAACTCCCTCAACCTAATAAAGAATATCTACAAAAAACTTACAGATAAGATCAGACTTAACAGTAAAAGACTGAATATTTTCCCCATAAGATCAGGAACATGATAAAGATTTCTGTTCTCTCTGTTTCTATTCAACACTGAACTAGAGAAGGCATGAAAAGGAAATAAAGGCACTCAGATTGGAAAGAAAAAAGTAAAATTGTTTTCATTTGCAGATGAGCTGATTGTCTGGACAGAAAATCCAATGGGATCTACAGAAGTTACTGGAACAAATGAGCATGATTAGCAAGATCGACATACAAAGATCAATTGTATTTCTACACACTAACAACAAATAATTGGAAATTCAAATTTATAAAACAATCCCATTTAAAATAGCATCAAAAATACAAAATACTTGGGGAAAAATCTGGCAAAAATGAAAGATCCGTGTGCTAAAAATCTACAAGCTCTGCCCTCTAAGAAGTGAAGCATAACTCCCCACTCCTTAAGTGTGAGGCATGCACAGTGACTTCCTTCCAAAGAGAATAGAATGTAAAGAAGGAAAAATGAGTAACTTCACAGAGAAACCTGAAAAACACTGCCTCAGCCAGGCGATCAAGATTTGCATCAACAGTGATAAGTCATGTTGATCATACATACACTTGATATGGTGTGATGTGATGTGATAGTATATACACTTGATATGATGTGATGAGAATGACTCTTTATCTCTCTGGTCATCCTCCCAAAACCAATAACCCCAGTCTTATCATGAGAGAAACATCAGACAAATCTCTATTGAGGGACATTCATCAAAATACCTGACCAGCACTCCTCAAAACTATCAAGATCATCAAAAACAAGCAAAGTCTGAGAAACTGTCACATCCAAGAGGAGCCTAAGGAGACATGATGACCATAGCCTGGATGGGATCCTAGATCATCAGAAGGACATTAGGTAAAAACTAAGGAAATATGCATAAAGTATGGACTTTAGATTTTAGTAATGTATTATTATTAGTTCATTAAATGTAACAAATGTACCATACTTATATAAGATGCTAATGATAGGGGAAACTGGGTGTGGAGTATATGGGAAATCTCTGTACTATCTTCACCATTTTTCTGTAACTCTAAAACTATTATAAAGTAAAAAACATATATTTAAAACAAAAACTTACATACTGAGAGAAATTTCATAAAGACCTTAATAAATGGAGAGATATACCATGTTTATGAGTCAGAAAATTCAGTAATGTTATGATGTCAATTCTCCCCTAAATTGATCTATCAAGTTCACACAAATCCAATCAGGTTTTTTCTAAAAAAACTGACAAACTTATTCTAAAATTCATATGGAAATTCAGGGGACCTAGAATAGCCAAAACAACTCTGAAAAAGGAGAACAAAGTTTGAGGACTAAACACTAACTGATTTTAACACTTATTATCAAGACGGTGGGATACTGGTGTCAAGATAGACAAATAGGTCAATGCCACAGGATATAAAGTCCAGAAATAGACCCACACATATATGGACATATGCTTTTTAATAGAAGTACAAAAGCAATTCAGTGGAGAATGAAAAGGTAATCCATAGACTTGGAGAAAATACTTCCAAGGTGTATATCTGCTAAGAACTTGAATCCAGAATATTTTTTAAACTTTCAAAAATTGATAATATTAAGTGCCAAAGAAGATGTACAGATGGCAAATAGGCATATGAAAAGATGTTCAACATTATGCATCATTAGGGAAATGCAACTGAAGTATTAAAAAGACTGACCATACCCTGTGTTGGCTAGGGGAGGAAGCAACCGGAACTCCCATACACTGCTGGTGGGAATCTAAGTGGTCCAACCACTTGGGAAACTAGTTTGGCGATTTCTTTTAAAAAGTTAAACATGCCATATGATCTAGCCATTCCACTCCTAGGTATTTACATGTGAAAACCTATGTCCATACAAAAACTATACTCGAAATTTCTTGGCAGTTTTTATGGTAATAGCCAAAAACCGGAAACAATCCAAATGGCTATCAACAAGTAAATGGATAAACAACTTATCCATGTAATGTAACACTTCCCAGCAATAAAAAGGAATGAACTATTGATATATGCAACAACATGGATGAATATAAAAATAATCATACCAAGAAAAAGAAGTCAGACAAAAAGAAAGAAGACAGGCAAAATGAATCATATGTACTATAGGATTCCATTTATAGAAAATTCTAGAAAATGCAAATTAACTGATAGTGACAGAAAGCAAATCAGTGGTTGCTTGGGAATAGGGATGGGAAGCACGGAAGGGAGAGAGGAAGAATTAATGGGCACAGTGAAACATAGGGGGCATATATTCATTATCTTTATTGTGCTGATAGTTTCATAAAAGTATACATGTGTCCAAACATGAAAATTGTACACTTCAAATATGTATAGTTTAGTGTATGTCAATTATACCTCAACAAAGCTGTTAAAAAATTAATACATTTTGAAGAAACTTTTAAAAAGTAAATGATGAATTGGGGAAATATTTGTAAATACACTACAGAAAAAGGGTAAATATAATCTGTATACAAAGACTTCACACAAATCAGTGAGGTAATAGATAATCACTACAATTTTTAAGTGGACAAATGACATGAATATACAATTCACAAAGAATAAGCACAAATGGCTAATAAAGATAAGAAACAGTAATCAAAGAAATATAAATAACACAAAAATAGAACACTCTTGTCTATCAAATTGGCAAATACTGTTTTTAAAGTTATATTCAGTGTTAGTGAGGATATGAGGGCACTTATATAAACACTTTCTGAAGGCCATTTTGACCATGCATATGAAAGTCTTAAAGCAGGCATACCTTTTAACTAAAGAATTCAGCCCCTAGCAATTTGTACTAAGGTTAAAATCATGAATGAATACAAAGATTTATCTGCAAGCGTGTTCATTAAAGAATTAATTATAACAGAAAAAAATGAAAATCAACAATAAGAATAAAGGATTAGTCAAATACATTATACTTCCTTAGAATGGAGTACTAACTAGCCATTAAAAATGTTATAACTAAAAAATATTTCAGTATAGTATATACAAAATGGTATCGGTTTGGGGGGGAATATATGAATATATATACCAAAATTATAACCTTCTTTGTGCTTTTAAAATATTTTTTTACATTTAACATGTATTACTCTTGTTTTTAAATTGTTATTTTAAAAAGCTTACTTGTTCTATGTTCCATTCACTTAGGGTGCTAAGCCTTAGTTAGTACAGATAGATGAATTTGCATCAATGGTATATAAGCAGCTAATGTATTACCTATCCCAGTTACCATGAGGACTTGACTCTCTCAAAATACAAAAGTAAAGAGAACACCCCTCCAACACATGGCTCCATAGTGGAAAGACCATGCTTTTCAGGGTATCCTAAATGACAATGTGTAGCCTCATACCCCTGTACATCACGCATAACAAGAAAGCCAAACCTGGGCATGGGGAGCAGGAATCGGGGACAGGAGGGAAGGAGATGGAGTATGGCAACCAGTTTGACCAGTCATTGGTAACCTTATAGTACCTGTATTGATGGAGAGAGAGAAAGAGAGGCCTGATATCAATAGGAAACACCAAAACAGGCTATGAGAGGAAATGAAGACCCCAACTCCTATTGTGTCTGGTTGGCTAATTGACAACACTGCTGTAAACTCTATTATAAAACAGGCCACCTCTAACAGGAAGACCATCTTACTTAATGGGGGGGTCTGAGACTTTGGCCCCTAGTAATTAACTTTTTTAGTGACTCTTGTTAAATCTATACACACACTTTATATTAATACAAAATTCTCCAAACTCGGAGTCATCCATTGGTCTCCTCATAGACAGAACACAGCCCATATCCACCTATAGCTGGCTGGCTGCTTGCTTAGGAATTGGGTTGTTCCCTGACTTAGGTGTTGCATTCTGTTCTCTTTTCATGCTGTTTCAAGGGCTCCGGAACTTGCTGTTGCTCAGCTCATACACTGCTGCCATCTAATGGAAAAGCTGTGCTACCTGCCAGAGCTAAGTTTTTAATAGGTTTCAAATTCCTCAACAAATATTTTGTCAAACGAAACTATTACACTATAAGTCTGTCATCCAGGAGGCAAAGGGCATGGTGAAAGTAGACAGGACCTGGAATTAAAGTAGAATTAAGCATCTAAAGGCAATCGGGTGAAGGACATTCTTCTAGTAAGAACCTGAAGGACAGGATGCCCTTCAGGAGTGGGTGGAACTGAGTGGCAGGGTGGGGTGTGGAGAAGAAGAGGGAGAACTAGGAATGAGGAAGAGAAAGCAGTAATAATTCCAATAAAGTAATCCTTTGTGAAAATTATAGCATTTCAATAAGTGGCCTCATATTGGATTTGCAAATGAGTCACTAAGAACTGATAGAAACTTCTTAGGGAATGAACAGCAGGCCCTGAGAAATAGGACATCTGGTTACCTTGGTCTTAGAACAGTTTACATAGAAAGTTTAAGTTCAAGGATCAGATCAGTGCCCTTGGAGGTGCACTAGGCCTAAGATATATAGAGAATAGGCCCATGGGTCACTGCTCCCTGCACGAGTAGACCTCTCCATTTTTTTCTTTGTCTTACTTTCATTTTTTAAGACCTGTTAATTCTTTTTGAAATCTTTTCCATCTCCTCAATTAGCTCCATTTTCTTGCTTATGTATCTTGTGGTTTATAGCTCTGTTACAACACTAATCATGAATATTTGTTTACAAGTCTGCCTTCTCCTCTAGACTGAGACCGCATTTGACCCAGTTTCTATTGTACTGGACGTGCCCCCGGGGTTTGGTGGAGGTCCAGCCCTCCACAAACTGTCAGCTAGAGGGAATTCATGGAGGGGTGTAAGTATAATCCACACCATTCTGGCCTTTTCTCTCTGCCAAGTAAGCCCCCAGTGAAAGGAATTTATGGATGCCACCCTGAGGACAATTGTGTCAAGAGCTGAGGCTATAACCAAGAGAGCTCTGGGATGCAGCTAGAATCCATGCAGTCTGGAGTAAATAACTCAACAATTTGGGAATCAATTTCTCATTTTTCTTAAGATAAAAGCGATAAGATTATCATCCAGTGGAGAGACACTTGGACTTTGCAAATAATCTTATAATTAATCTGAGGGTAGTAACTTCAATAAGTTTTTCCACCCCTCTTCTACTTCTATCACCCCAGTTTTCCTTGAGGAACCACCCCTTCCTGTTGTGGCAGAGACAATGCTCCGTGTTAACCAGACTGTCTCATTGTTGTCTTGGGCACACGGGAAGCCTATATTTCCTAAGCTGCTTGCATGGAGGTGAGTCATGAAATGAGTTCTGGCCAGTGGAATGCAAGCAAAACTGATGTACCTATTTCCAGGCCTGATCTAAAAATTTCCTGTCTTCCTTTTCTGGCAAAGCTAGCGGCCACATGTGAGGAACGGTGGTTTCAGAGAATGAAAGGAGCCGGGGTCACTGTGTTACCACTTAGAAGAAAGACACAAGGGAGAGCCTCCTGACCTGGAACAACCGCGCTGGAATTTGCATGGCAAAAAACAACCTGTTGCTATGTTAGCCACTGAGATTTAAAGGTCGTTTGTTCCAAAAAGCTTACGGTTTACTTTGGGAGATAAGACATGCACCTTAAAAAGACAATGACAATAATAGCATTCACTTCTGTAATACTTATGATGGGCCAGGCATTGCTCTAAGCACTTCACATATAATAACTTATTTAATCCTTATCGTGAACTTCCAGAGTGGAAAATATAGATTATCCCTAATTTTTGGATGAGGAAGCTGGGGCACAGAATGCTTAGGTCACTTGCTCAAGAGCACACAGCTAGTAAGTAACAGGTCTGTGATCTGAACCAGATTAGTCAGGCTCCAGAGTCTATGTTCTTAAATACTATACTGTTTGCTTTATAATACAGCTCAGTTGACATTTATTCAGCACCGAACTGTGATAAATGCTTTGGGGGATAAATAAAACATGAGGCTATTCTTAAAGAGCTGATAATCACATATAAGGTAAAATTGAGAAGCATCTACTGAGTGTTGAGTACTGACTATTGAGTATTGAGGACTGAGCATTGATATGTAAGAGGCCAAAGAAGGGAAAGCCAACAGTGCAGTAAATGTAACCATAACAACCCTACAGAGCACCTGGCACTGGTCCAAGTGCGCTTTCACACACTGACCCATTTAAGCCTCCCCACAACCAGATGAAGAACGTTATGATGATTATCCCCACCCCATAAAGGAGGAAAGAGGCACAGAGTTTCAATGACTCACCGACACACCCAGCTAGGAGATGGCTAAGCTAGGATTCGCCTGTACACAGCCTGGCTGCAGAGCCCACCCTCCTACCCACCAGTCTCTACCGCCTCTCATGACTCAGCAAAAAGAGCAAAGATGAGACACACAGATTTCAAATTTTCTTATTTCCAGGAATATGAGGCTGGGCTCGTTATTTACATTCTCTTAGCCTCAGTTTCCTCATCCATAAAATAGAGCTAACAATTTCTGCTTTGCTCACTGTTATGTTTACTACTAGTATTATTGATATGATTGTTATTAACACTAGTATTATCATTAGGTACTGAGGCAAACAAAAGAATGGAGAAGGGTGGTATTCCAAGCAAACGTGCTGAGGCAGCAATACACAAAGATGTGTCACCCTGCTACAAAATGTCTTGGATGGTCTGTCAATGATAAGAAATAACTCAGGGTCACTAGGTCAGCTAATTGTACATCTACCTGGTGAAAATGTTGCTTTCTCATTTCATCAGGACCTTTCTCTCAGGGCAGGCCCTCCCAGCCTGCTCCCAGGAGTCTCTCTCTCTCCTGTGACCCCTCTGCACTCCTTTTCTATCTTCTCACTTCGGGTCATCAGCTTCATCCTGTTCTACTTCCTGTACTTGAGCTAGCCAGTCCCACTGAACAACATTTTTTATATCATTTGCGGTAGATCTTTATATTCTTCAGAGAGGAGCACCTATATAAGGGGGGGAGAAAAACTGAAAAATAAGCTCACCTCTCTTGCTGATGTGGATCACCTCTCACAGCATAATTCTAAAGCACTGTTTTGCCAAAAGGTCCCATTCACACCAGGAGAGGAAGGGGGCAGGAGTGTTTGGCAAACAATAAGGAGACCAGTCTGGCTGAAGCAGAGATTTCATTTAGATAACGTAAAGAATTTAATGAAAGAAAACCTAAGAAATACAAAGTTCAAATTAGCATACAAGGCCCAGGGAGGAGAAACCATTTTTCACAACCAAAGTAGTTCCTGTTAAGTCTGCTCATGTACCAGCCAACCACGGTACTGGCTCCCTACCTGATTAATTGTGCAATGGATTCTACAGTTCCATCCAAACATTTTACTGTATGTTCTGCTTTCCAAGGTAAGGAAAGCAGATTTTTCCCAAAGTGGGAAAAATCAGTTGAAAATGTAAAGTAAGTCAGGGGAAAAGACTATGAGAAAAGACACAAAGGAAATTTGAGTAGACTCATCTTCACTTTCTTTCTCCATTTCTCTTCTCCAGCATCGAAGCCTAGGTCTTGGCAATTCCTTTAAAATGTAGCCAAGGGAACATCTATGTCTGGTCTTTGTATGAGATGGCATTTAGCTCAATTAAGTCCGGAACAATTTTGAGTACCTATCGTGAACCAGACCTTGTGACAAGATGAAGAATATAAAGAATAATGAGATGTAATCCCAAGGAACCCAATAAAAATGGGCAAAAGACTTGAACAGCCATTTCACAAAAGAAGATATAAATACACGAATAATAAATACATGAAAATGTGCTCAATATAACCTCTAGAATGGCCAAAATGTAAAAGTCTGATAATTAAGTGTTGGCGAGGATGTAGAGCCACTGGAATTCTGATACGTAGCCAGTGAGTGCGGTGATGGTACAATCACTTTGGAAAATAGTTTGGCAATTCCTTAGAAAATTAAACATACATCTACAACATGACTCAACAATTCCCCTCCAAAATATCTCTAGCTAAAGTGTATGAAAACATATGTCCACAGAAGACTGCACAAAAATGCACAGCAGCTTTATTCACAGTAGCCAGAAACTGGCAACAGTCCAAGCATCCACCCACAGGTGAATGGACAAATTGTGTATATTCCTATGGTGGAATGCTTCTCACCAGTACAAAAGGAGATTTACTGAATCTCATGAACATTATACTGAGCAAGAAGTTGGATGCGAAAGAATACATGCTTTATGATTCAATGTAAATGAAATTCTAGAAGAGCAAAACTAAACTAGGGTCCTAGAAATCAGAATACCGGTGGCCCCAGGCTACAGCCGGATTATTGTGGCAAAGATTGACTAGAAAGGCACACAAGGGAACTTTCTGGGTGTTGGAAATGTTCTATATCTTAATTGAGGCATTGGTTACATGGGTATATACATCTAGAAAATTCAATGAATTGTATACCTAAAACCTGCACGATTTTTTGTCTCTATACTTCAATCAAGAACAGTTAAACGAAACAAACAAAAATGGATGCAATGAAACCACTTACGAGATTCTTTAGTTATCGAGGAGAGTAGTAATGGTAGTTGGGACTAAAGGCAAGGCAGCAGAGGGGAGGATAAGAGTCAGAACAGAGACTAAAACTGTAGATTTGAGAGGTACTGAAGAGACAGAATTAACAGACTTTTGAGACAGTTTATGTAGAATGAGTGAAGGATAACTAGGAATTGAAGATGACCACTAGATTCTTGGTTTGAAATAACTAAATGGCTTGTGGTTTCAATTTTATGAAACACTAGAGTTGAAACAGATCTGTGAGGGAAAGAAGGCAAAGAGTTACATATTTTACATGTGTTTAAGGTCACCATAAACTATGTAGGTGCGTTTTGAGTAACAGTTAGACATATTGGTTTGACCTGGAAGAGAAGTCATTGTCACATAATGACCTCTTGGGAGTCTTCATCTCATAGTCAGAAAGTGAACTTTAGGAGCAGAGGAGATTGCCTAGGGAGAGAATGCTGAGTGAAGTGAAATGAAACGGCTGGTATGACAGAGATTTGAAGGATTCTAAATACCAAATCAACTGGAGAAGAAAGGGCTGGCAAAGAATACGGAACAACGGCAGGAGAGAGAGGAAGAAAACAAGACAAGGACACGATCGGCAAAGAAAGAAGGGAGAAGTTACCTGCACCGAGTGCCCCCAAGAGGTCAGGTAAGACGGAAATGGAAAGTCTCCCTTGGATTTACGACCAGGGAGGTTGTTTTGTGGTCTAGTCAGGAATTTGAATAAGTTAAGGAGTAAATGGGAGGTGGAAAAATGGATCCAGTGAATCTAGACGCCTCCTCCAAGAAAACTGGCTCTGAAGAAGGCAGGAAAAATAGAGTGGTACCAGAACGGAAACATGGAGTTATGAGAGGGCTTTTTAAAAAAAAGATGTTTGAACATGTCTCAATGTTGATAAAATTATCCAGGAGAGAGAGAGAGAGAGAGATTATAGATAAGAAAGTTCTTTGAGAAGGTGGAAGCAGCAGGCACAGGTAGAGGGACTGACGTAGATAAAACTTGGGATTGAAGAGGAGGCTAGGGTGAGCGGGACAGCTGCAGACAGTTCCATTCATCTGGTAGAGAGGTGTCAAAGACGTTTCTGCGTGATGGTTTACATCTTTATTGTGAAGTGGGAGGCAAGAACATGTCCTCAGAGGGACATGGGGAAAAGAGGGACAGAGATTTGGGATAGACTTTCTATATCTATGAATTAAAAAAATAAGATTCCTGGGGAGTGTTCAGTGCTCAGTGTACAGTTGGAGTTACTGTCATGATTTTCTCATGATAGCAACTTGCCTAGTTGTGCAGTTTTCTCTTGCAGAGCTCTGTGGCCCATGCCCAAGCTAGAGAGGAGAATGGTTGGGTTCATCTAGGGTTGCAGTTTGACAAAGAGGATACAATGAAAGGACAAAGGTCAAGGGATTAGGGTGTTGGTGAGAGAATGAATTAAATGAATTGGAATCTAAGTAGGATAGGGAGGGAAGACAAGAGGAAGCTGGTGGAGGGAGAAGACAGATGGAATGATGGACAGGAAGGCTTGGTGCTGCCAAAGAACAGGAGCATTGGAAGTATCCGAACAAGCAAATCAAAAGGACCAGAGGATTGGTCAGAGTGGGGATGTTGCATTAGTGATTTCAGCAAATAGAGATTTGGGAAAATGAAATGGCCCAGGGAGTAGATAGCTAAGGTAGAGTGGAGAACAGATCACAAGACTGAAAGTCTTGGATACTGGATGGGTCACCTACATGGATGTTGAAGTACCTCCTCTTGATGACGGGAGCTGTGGAGGAGAGAAAACTATGCCATGGTTTGATACCAAAGTCTTCAGTGAATGAGAGGAAGTGTCTCTGAATCAGTAGCTAACAGCAGTGAGCAGGGTGTGAGAGCAGCATAGCCAAGAGGCAGGGGATGGAAGGAGTATTTTTTTTTTGGTGAGGAAAATTGGCCCTGAGCTAACATCTGTGCCAGTCTTCCTCTATTTTGTATATGGGACGCCTCCACAGCATGGCTTGATGAGTGGCGCATAGGTCCGTGCCCCAGATCCAAACCTACGAACCCCGGGCCACCGAAGCAGAGCACGCGAACTTAACCACTATACCACAGGCTGGCCCCTGGAAGAAGTATTGAGGCTTGAACACACATCAACCCCCTACCACCCTGAAGAATGTGGGGAGTGAGATGCAGAGGAACCTCCACTTGAGAAGACTAAGGATAAAATTCTGTCTTTAGAAAGGGGGACTCGGTTTTCCTTTAAGGCAAAGACGTGGAGGAGAAAGTTCAGTGAAGATGAGAGTTTACTGAATCATATGAGTAAGTTTGTTGATCATGAAGCACACATGTAGAGTTTGGGAATGGGAGGTTTGGTCAAGGGGAAGAGGCACAGAAGAGGATAGAGGATAGTGCCCAGAAGGACAACATGTGGGTGACAACTGATAAAAAAAAGAAGACCAGCTGCGATGGACTGGACTTCCATAGTCCCCTGTTGCACAGTAGCACTCGGGCCTCTGGGAATGCAGCCGTGGCCTGGAGGGAGACCAGGCAGTTGAGGATGGGTCATGAATTCTCATTCCTCGTGATTCATTCCTCATGATCTGGCACACAGTGTGGATTGCCAGGGAGCAAGTGAGCAATAGTCAAGGGGTCCTTCACCATGAAGGGGTTGTCCCTGTGCTTTGGAGTTGGTGCTCCAGATCAAGACAGAGCCGTGCGGGGGCTACAGGCTGGCAGGGCTCCTGGGGTGGGGGAGGGGGGATCCAGAGCTGGGGATTGTTCAACAGGTACAATTGGAGGACATGGGTTCAAGGATATTGAGGGAACTAGTAAGAGAGTTCAAGTGCATGCCATGGGGTCCTGGTGGGATGCCAGGGGGAGGCTAATAGCCAATGGACAACCGAGTCAGGAGACTGAAGGTGTCTGACATGAGAAAGCGGGTGTGGTGGGAGGGGGCGGACAGGAAAGCTGGTCAGACAGCGGAAGAGAAAGCTGGGAGCCCACCTCCCTACATCTGGGCGGGACACCCACAGTCCATCCCAGCACACGGCCAGCCCTTCCCCTCCTTGTTCTCTTGAGAGACACAGCCCTTGCCGACGTTCACCTAATACTTAAATACGTAGTAAAAGATAAAAGATGTGTGTCTCCAGCAGAGGGAGTGCAACACCAAGAGTGAGGTGACCGCCTGTAATAGCTTGTGCCCTGAGAGGCCTCTTGAACTGCTAAGGGATAAAAATGGCGAACCTCTGGAGTGATGGGAAAAATCAAGGGAAATAGCCATCAGAATGGAAAGCCTCGAAATAAAGTCCACTGTACTTTCAGTCTTCTCTGAGGAGGGATTGATCCTAAAGTGCTGTGAACAGCAAAACAAGAAGTTCTCCTCTCCTGCCCCCTTCTTTCCCGAGGGGTCCACCCTTGGATCCTATCAAGGATCCCTAGTGTCCCCAGAGTCCCAAGACAAAGCTGAAAACAGCCAGTCTCAGGCAAGGTCCTCGCTGGAGGAGTCGGGGCCACTTCTCTCTGACTTCCACCCGCCCATCACACACACCAGGCTGCAGGATGGTTCTGTGTTGTGCGATGAAGTTTATGAGGATGAGGACTGTTTGCATAACCACAGTGCGCACGAGGCTTAGTTGCCAAAGCTAATCATATGAATAATCTCAATGCAATAAATTATTTGAACCATAAAACTTTATATGGTGTAGCGTTTGGTTTTCAACTCTCCCAGTGGGACTTCGTGGGCCCCTTACTTTATACCCAGCCCTGGAAGCCCCAAGCCTCGAGCAGATGCCACACTTCTCACTGCCAAGGGCAGCCCCTGCCTGCTCACTTCCTGCCTGCACCAGCCCTCTCATGACATCAAATCCTCATAAAATGACCACGCACTTACACACCCAGGGCCCTTTGCTCCTTTTCAAAGTATTTTCAATAGACGTTATTTTATTCACTCTTTCAAGATCCTTATAAAAATTAATTGTATATATGTACACCTATGTGTATACACATATTTGTAATTTTTCACCAAAGCAACATAATTTCCCCAAATCTTGTTTATAAAACTTAATGCATCAAATTGTTTTCCTTTACACTTTTTGCCCTTCTCTAAACCATTGTCCTCCTGCTCTCTGTGTTTTATGGGCCTCTCATGCCTTCTTCCCTTGGAGCCCATGTTCCTCCAGGTTTGTGTTGGCTTCACGAGATCATGGTACTCTTTTCTGAAAAGCTCCCATTTGTCCACAATTTTCCTCCATGAGTCTGCCTAACTACCTCCACAGTCTGATTCTCTGGCACTTTCCATCTTTCCTTATCCCACATCCTTCTAAGCAGGAGCTTCGTCATAAGAGATAGTAGAATAATAGTGATCAAAACATGGCCACTGGCCTCGATAGAACGGGTTCAAAGTGGTTCTATCATGCTGAGCAAGTTGTTGAACTATCTGTGCTTCCGTCTCCTCACCTGCACAATAGAAAAACAATAGTGCCTTCTTCTGGGTTGCTGCAAAGATGAACTGAGTTGATGTGTGGAATGCCCTTAGAGCAATGCGTGTCACATAGTAATAAATGTCAGCTGTTAGCAACGTGACTTTGACCAACAGACTGTTTTGTTTAACAATCGACACCATCTCTGATGTCTCATATTCTACAGTCTCTGCAGTCAACTAAAGACCTGTGTGGTCATCAGTCTGCATCTGCTAATCTATTTCTACTTTAGGAGAGACACAGGACACTGTTTCCAACAGCTTCCTATTGCTTCTTTGCGATCCTCTACTCTACACCATATCTGATTTGTGGCTTGCCCCTTCTGATTTGGTCCTAAGCTGGGAGTTAGGTTGAGTAGATAACATCATCTCTCTCTTGCAGGGAGGGTAAATACGGCCCAGAGAAGCTAAACAGCTTTCTGAAAGATGCATAACTAAGCAGCAGCACATCAAAACTTACCGCACCTCAGTTGATGGGAAAAGCATACTTCTGCCTTTTCTTATGTGTGCTACATATATGTGCTACAAAAACCTGCCAGAGAATATAACTTTCAACTCACAGCAATACAAGACAAAACACTTCCTGAAGCATATGCATTTCACTTCCGTTTTCCTGATGCTCTAAAATCTGTTTTTGGATTAAATCACACCACCAGAGTTAAATACCTGGCCCCATGGGACTCCCTTTAGAGTACCCACTCTCCGCCCATCCTTCTGCAATTCTCTGCTCAAATGGACCCACAGCCACTCCCAGCACCTACACAGGCCTCCCTGCTGGGTGTCCGAGAGCAGACTCACAGCTGGTGTGGACAGCCCTTGGGGGGGCTGTTTCCCAGGGGTTGGACAGGACTCAGACACATGGGCTGAGGGGTCCACAGGCACCAGCATGAGGCCTGTTTCGGTGTGGGATGAAGCCTGGGTGGGAATAGGAGAAAGATGGGCTGTGAGCCTGAGATTTCCACTTTAACTCTTATTGCAGGTACCTCTGATGCTAGAGCAAGCCTTTTTGCCCCCCTCTCCTGGACAGATTTGATTTTCCAGGATAAGCAGCAGCTCTACACACGCCACATTGGTTGCTGGGGAATCCGGAACTTGCCCTCAGGGCTGAGGACCAGGAATCTGTACTCCTTCCGGAGGACTACTTTATTCTCCTGTCACTCTAATGTTACATGGTCTTTCGGCCACGTTTCGCTTTTTTGTGTTTGCTGCTGAACCGCTCAGAGCTCCCTCACAGGTTTACAGCCTCGTGGCAGGTGTGCTGTACTCAAGCCATTCAGGCTTTCTCTTTCCTACTCTTACTTGCCCTTCATCAAATGCTGCTTATAAAAGCTTGCTATAGTATATATATTTTTGTAAATCACCTCATATCTTGTTTGGACAGGGCTGGATAGAAAAAAAGAGAAAGGAAGAGAAAAAGACCAACGGTTTGTCGGGCCCGGGGAGCCCCAAGCACACACCTCCTCATTCAGTGTTTTCAGCACCAGCAACACTAGCGCAGGTTAACAAGATGACCAAGCGTCCCTCTCACCCGATGTGCCTTCTTAGCACTTGCTTGGGGGCAGGAGAACGGGTGCTTTATGTCCTGGTTTCCTGCAAGCTCCTTGGCTGAGCTCTGGGGGCAGGTCAGCACACTTGAGCCTCTTATCTTCAGGCCCCAGGTCGTGTGCAGGCTCTCCAGGTGAACACACTGCAGGAGGGCAGAGAACCCCGAGGGGTCGCCACTCTGACCTATCTGGCCCACCCGATTCCCAGGCCCAAACTCATGATTGCAGCTTGATTGTGGAGGCTCACGTGTCCTCTCTAGGATGGAGTCTATGGATTTCTGACACTCAGCTCTGTGACGCAGAGCTCTGCTAGGAATGAGACCTCAGTGGCCTGGATGTAACAACCTGTGACATGCAGTGAAATCTCTTGAATTGGTGGAGTCATCAAAACGAGGTCGCAGGCGCCCGTGAAAGCTTCAGGAAGGGAAGTCTCGCAGGAGGGCGGGCCAGGCAGCTGCCTCCTTGAATATCTCAACACAGACACATGCTGAAACAACCACATTTTGCTTTATTAGGCGTTCCATGGTAATATAACACAGAGTTCTTCAGGAATAATAAACACGAGACTTGTTTTTTTACCATAATTATTTTGCCATTAAGACAGCGGTTACAAAAAAAAAGGTACTCTTCTGGCTACACACATGATCAGCTTCAGCACTGAAAATTCCTCCACTCATGGGTCACAATCACAATTCCAAGGATTAAAAACCATCTATGATTAAATCCTACGCTGTTTTAGAGCATCAAGTCACTGCAGTTACTCAGTTCTGAGATACTGTCAATTTATTTTAGCATTTACATATGACATTCATTGAACAGACACACAAAGCAAGCCCACAGGTAAACATGCTTACACAACCTGCGGAATCTTCGGGTTTTGTGTTAAGAGAACAATCCAAATGACCAAAACGACCATGACCAGTACAGGAAAAACAGGAAGACTCAAGTGAATACTGAGGAGCTGCAAGTGTTTCTTAGAATTGAAACAAAAAATTTTTTTCCAACTTGTTCAAATTTCCTCGAAGTGCAGGTGAGAAAAAAAAAAGCAAATATATTAAGTTAACCAATTATTCTTTAAAAGTGCAATTTACTTTTAAAATAACAAATAAACAACAACAACAACAAAAAATAACCCCCAACCATAACCCCAAAGGCAGAACGTATGGAGAGACGAGTGTAAGGATGTGATGACCTACGTCTTTAGGTTACGCTTTACAAAAGCAGATTTGGTTTAATCAAAGCCTGCAAACATGACATTGCTTAGGAGAAGCTGTAAACACGTTTGGAAGGAAATGCCACACAAATCAGCGAAGACAGGGACGGGCACAAAGGCAGCTCTGGAAGGGTCTCTGAGACAGGTGGGTAGGGATGTAGACACAAGGTCACCTGTGGGCTCCAAGGGGGCCACACGTCTGATTTGTAAGGTTTCCTCCCCACAACAGCTCCAACGTATCACTTATTAAACAGATTTTTCCTCTTGCAAAGTAAAATGGACTTTAAGTTAAATTTCCCCAGGATTTTCTCAGTTGAGAAGGGCTCCCTATATTGCATGATGTCTTTTGAAATAATTGGACAAGAAAAAAATATGTTTTTCTCCAAAGTAAGAAGGTATTTTCTGGAATCCCAAAAGATACTTAGCTGGGAAACGGCAGGACCTCAGGGCCAGACTCTCACCAGCTCAACGCCTCTGAGCTGGGTGGGGGCTGGCTCGAGGCTGGTTGGTGCACTTGGGTTTGGGGTTCCATTTACAGATTTGATCATGCCTTTAGCGAGTTAGCATTGCACAGAGGAAAAAACTCTTACGGCCTATAGCCTCAGACTTCTTCAACATCTCGGCACTGTTTGAGGTTCTATTCTGGGCCCACCTGTGAGGGTGTGGGTGAGTAACTCGGCCCTTCCCTGCACCTGGGAAGCGTCTCAAACTCAAACGCATATCCTCGTGACGGCGAGTGGGTAGCACCAGTCTCACGGGGACTACGACAGCAGTCCCTACAGTTGTGATGACAAAGCTCAACATCCTTCCAGGCAGGTTCTTATGCTAGATCCAGTCATTTGAGAAGACAACGGGGAAGGAGAAAAAACACCGTCTCAGAGACAAGGGCTGGAGGAAGCACAAAGAAAGAGACAGACGTGAAAATATTCATGAGTGAAAAAGCTAGAGAAAGAGGGCAGAAAAGTGGTGAAGAGAGAAGAGAATCCTCAAAAGATTTAATCTGCAGCAAAATCTAGGCCAAAAAGAAAACCCGCCCTTTATCAACAGTTGACCCAGAAGACTATGGAATGACGATGTGGACATTTTGGAGCCTCTCAGGGGGTACAGGATGAGTTTGCCAACCACCCTGATCAGCTTGATGGTGACATAATTGCATCATTAGGATGTCCAGTTCAAACCCCTTGTATTAATATTGAATTAGGCTTTCCAATTTAGCATTTAAAAAAAAAAAAAAATCTCCCCCCTCCCCCGCCCACCCCTCCCCAGCCGCACAAAGAAAACTTTTTAAAATTTAAAAAGAAAAAGGCAGCTCTGGCCAATTCACTTTATCTTCCCCTCCATGAAAAGGAAGAGGACAACAAGTACAACAGAGGTTAGAGATGAAAAACACCCTCGTTATGATTTGCTTTGTTCGCATGTCTGAGTGTTGGATGCAGTTCTGTGTATGGGGTTGGTGAATAGACTTGGGTGTGATATTCGTAGATGTGTAGGGAAGTGGGTGAGCAAAATCAGTGACTCCAGGTGAGGGACGGAGTGCGGGGCCCTAGAGGGAGCCCCCCGTGAACTGGCTGCCCCACAGTAACTATCACAGGCTCTTAAAAAAAAAAAAAGGAAGGAAGGAAGGAAGAAAGTCTCAGAATGTCTTCAGGTGTCCCATCCCCCATCCCCAGGCGGACTGCGGCCGGAACTCTAGCCCAGGCTGGTGATGTTGGCGCGGCCACCAGGGGGAGCCACGATGCGCTGGGTGGTGCGGCGGGGAATGTTGTCGTCGATCTGGGCGCCTGGAGGGGAGAGAGGGGCGAGGGTCAAAACGCAGCTACGCGAATTCTTGCTCTAAACCAAAGTAACACGGCTGGGGCGGGGGGCGCGGGGCCGGGCAAGGCCCATTCTTTGTCCTCTCAAAACCTCACTGGCAGCTTGGACTACAGCAAAGGGATAGGCCTACAGTATCATAGACTGTATACAGCAGTCCTTACAGAAGCTAGTTGGTTGGATGCATTGCTTGAAAAAGTAAAACCACGTATAAAATAACACTACGTGTGAGGCTTCTGACTGCTCAGACCGCATCCCGTCCCTGTCCTCATTAGTCAAAGTGAGAGTGGCTTTTCTGAAGGTGCAGCCCTCCGTCTGGCATTCTGTCCCCAACACTGCACACCCACTGTGTAAGCAGAAGTGGCAGTGATGATGGCTCCTTATATCTGAACGGCCTGGGGAGATGAGACAGCACAGACATTTTTATTATTCATTTTACTTTGAGAGAAAACTAAGCTTCGTTATTTTTAAATTTCATGGTAATCCATATATGGCATATATGGTAACTTTCTCAAAACCAGTATATTTGACAAGAAAAAAAAACCTATCCAGTTAACTGTTTCTTTAACATGCCATAGAAATCTGGATACGCATCTGTGGCTCAGGGAGCTGGAAAAGTGGAAGGTTTCTAGTCACAGGCCAAGTGAGGGACTGGAGGCAAGTTTCAGGTAAGGAAGCTCTAAAATCTGGACCATTTCCTCTCGCCTTCCCTGACATCTGGTATTTTATCCAAACAAATAACTAACAACGATCACATGGCTCTGTTCTAGGCAGTTTACATGTCTATTAACTCATGTAACGCTCACAACAACCCCACGAGGCAGCCACTACTATTATACCCATTCTAGAGACGAGGAGACTGAGGCACAGCCAGCATCTGGGCTAAGAAGTTAAGCTGTTGAAACTCCAGACTCCACAAGCTGAACTGCTACAATATACTGCATGTGTGGGGGAGAAAAGAAGTCCTGAAATACCACAACACCCTTTTTTATGACGGACATAACACATTGAAAAAATGTCCTCCTAATATACTGGGTGTTACACACAGCATATGCACCATGACATTATACGTGATATGAACTCATGCCAACATTCTGAAACCCACTGGCCACTGCTGTGAATTACATCTCTGGTGATATTAGTGTTTCCTACTTTGGGAAGAATGGGAGTATCATTCCTTTCTGCTTCTGCTCCTCCTACAAGTGCTTCCAGACTCGCCAGCTCCGCTGAGCGTGGCCCTGCAGAACTGGGCCCTAGCCACACCACAGCCGTACCAGACAAGCTGAATCCAGACTGGTGCAGGTTCCGGACAGGCGGGGCCTGCTGCTTGGCAGGAGAGGTCTTAGCGGAGGAGGCTGGAGTGACCGTCTTGGGTGTCACAGACACCTCGCACACGGGTCCGTCATACAGGCCGCGAGGAACCCCTCTCAGCTCCGCCAGCTGCAAAACACAAGAGCCTAGACTCAGGCACGTTCGCAGAGGATGGCTCCTCGGCAACCCTCCTGATGGGGATGGCAGACAGACCAGGACAGCCTGTGAGATCCGGGGCTGGAGGGCTCTCCTTATGGACGGGAATGGCAGGGACAGAGGAGAGCATGGAGCCAGCCCCCCGGTTCTAGGCCAAAGCTCCCCCAAGGTGGATCATGGGCAACTGGTTACTCTATAAAACCTGACTAACACTTCTTATCATTTTTCCCCCGAGGCACTTTAACTTCAACCCTGTAGGAACCCCTAAACGTGTCGTGAAGAAGATCTGGTCTCACACTTCCTTTCCAATCTCACTCTCCCTTTAACTCCCTTATAGCTCCATCCACTGCCTGCCTCCCAGTCACGAAGCACCAGTGCTGTAGACTGTTCACCATGCCCTGAATACATTGTACATTTTCCATGCTCATGACATTCTCTCTACCTAATTCCCTTGTCTCCCTTCTTTGACTTGTCAAACTCCTACTTAAACTTCAAGACCCAACTCAAATTGCCCTCTCTCCATGACACTTTCCCCCATGACTCCGCAACAGTGGTTCTCTCCTCTGAACCTCATTGCACACTCCTCATCACAACACATACTGTAGTCTCACTTCATTCTGGCTGGCTGTAGACAAGCCTGACTCATCTGCTGAAATTCTGAACTCTGGGAATAAAAAGACCATATTTCCCTTATTCCTGATTCCTCCATCTTCATCTGAATATTCCGGCTCAAAGTGCTTAGAAAGTGCTTATGGAATTGAACTTAATCCATGATAAAAACAATTCATAAGATCAGAGCTACTCACCCTGCTCCTTGCCTTGATACGCTTGTAAACAAAATCAGGGAAGGGCTTCCGGGGAATGTAGCGCCCAGAGCCTTCGGTGACATGAAGGGTGCCATCTTCCAGGACAATCTTCCCCTGGCTGATGACCACCAGTGGAGAGCCACGGCACTCCATGCCCTCGAAGATGTTGTACTCAAGAGACTAGAGGAAGGGAACAGAGAGAGGTTCAGCCACGCCCTGCCATCCGGGCCGGATCTAACCAGCCTGGCGGCTCCCACTGCCCCGTATCATGAACACAAAAAAAAAGGCCCAAGATGCAGTCCCTGTCCCGACTGGCCGCCCCAGCAAGCACTTAATCTCTATATCTCCATTTCCCTGTCTAGAATGTGGAACAGTCTTTTCCTATTTCTCAAAAATTTGGGGGGAAATAATTGAACAGAAAAACTGTAAGGAAAAGCCTTGGGATTTATAAATGCTACACAAATATAAAGAAAATAATTCGTTGTATTAACAGTGACTTTGTTCTCACGAACTCAAGCTCCAATCAGATTCAGATCCAAAGGCCTTCTCTGAGCAAGTTCTAAATTTAATCTTGAAATGAGCCGCGCAGGAGTAGGTTTTCCCTCTGGCTTGCCTGGTTTTCCAATCTGTTAGCGATGTGGTTAAACTGAAGGCCCTAAATGAAAGGACTATGGTAACCTAAGAGACAGGCCTTTGATAAAATGAGGTTTAGTTCATTTCATTTGCCTCCCTCGCAAGGCTCATGTGAGGACGACAAAACGAAAAGCATCAGGCGTGTGTAGATCACCACGAGAATTCTGTCAGCTCTGAAGCGACCTCTGAAGGCTGTGCATCATCCTTTAAGGGCTGGATCAACCCCATCTCTTCCATGTCACTCCACAGCTAACTGTCTACACCCTGAGAAACTCCTCTGTGCCCTAGTGGATTGTAATGGAGACAAGCCTGGACACAGTGCCACCTGCCCTGGGTTCACAGCCCAGGTCTGCTACTCTCCAGCTGTGTGACTTTGGACAAGTCCCTTACACTCCTGAGTCGCAGCTTCCCCATTAGAAGGGAATAAGGCCCACGTCGCAGGACTAATGCCAGGATCACACGAAATGCAATGAACATAAGCATGTGGCAGCCTACTGAGCACAAAGCAGGCATTTAGAAAATGTTCATCCGTTCACTGTCTGATTTTTTATCACACTTTCCCAACAAGTCTGCAAGCCCTTTAGTGTCAAAGACATCGTAAGACGCATATATTGCCTTCAGGTGCCTATAAATGACTATCACAGTGCCTAGCAGAGCTCTGGGCCATCGCCCAATTTTAAAAGGTGGAGGCACCAGCTCGTGACTCTAAGTGACTTAACATTAACGAGTCCATGGGTGGGTCACAGCCCACAGTATTCAGAACCACGAGGCAGTGAGGCTTCGTGGTTCACCAGGTGTAGAAATTTTTAACCTACATCCACACAGCCTCCCTAAAATTACTCATCTGGCTGGATGCCTGGGAAATCCAAGCAGAGGCTTAGCAACAGGGCTGTCAATAATAGTTAGCTAAATGCTCCAAATTAAAGCTAATTAGTCCCGTGGTAGGAAACACTGTATTACACGGGGAAAGCCTCCTATTTGTATTCTCCAGATGATTAATGCTGCACAGGCATGCTTAGTGGTGGCTCCTTCAAACAGGTGAGGATGGAAAAGAGGCACTTCTGGAAATCAACATTTCTCACACGGGTTTCCTGGAGGTAAAAGGGTAGAGCGGTGCTATTGCTCTGGAAAGGTTTGGGTGGAATGTCTGGAGGACAGACTCTGTCTTCTTGAATCATCTCTCCTTCACATCCTCTCTCTGCCACGTTAAGAGCTCCAAATGCAAGCTTCCTGGCTGGGTCATCTGCAGCTTAAACAATGAGTCCAGTTCGCCCTTCATCTTACCTCTGGGGAGGGGACTCTGCAAGGGAGGGGAAGCAATTTCTCCATCTAAGCCTGACCAAGAAGCTGCAGACACAGTCTGGTAGGGAAGAGCCCTGGACAATTTTGGGTTCTAATTCTGGCTCTACCGCAAAATAGCTATGTAACGTTAGACCGGTCACTTAAGCTCTCTAACCTCTGTTTATTTATCTTCCCAATCGGGATAATAACACCATCCCTTTATTGAGAAGGCCAAATGAAAGAGTAAAAGGGACTGTGATGTTAAATGTTATGAATAGGTAGGTTCACTGGGCAGGACCCTAGGACCCCTGCCCGTAAAGAAGCCATTCTGGACTCCCAAGGGATTGTGATCTAAGTTACAAGTCAGTATGGCTGTAAGGCTATGCTGCGAAGCTAAGCCAGGGCAGTGGGGAAGGAGGAAAAAAGTCAACTAGGAACGCTGAGAGCTCAGCAGCCTTCCAGAAGGCACCCACAGACGCCAGCGAAGCTAGAGTGAGCCCCGCAGCTCAAGTGCCTCTGCCCAAATGGGAGAGGAGTGGGATATGGCCAAGGGCCCCGGGCTGCCCTGGAGGGATGCCAGAAGCCCACCCTTGCTCTGTCACGGTGCTTGGCGGAGGTGTCAGTACTTGCTGGCTGAGGCTACCTGGGGCAGGCAGTCTAGTCTACATACAAACATACACTAGTCTACATATAAACATACACACGTAGTTTTTTATACGAAGAACCAACGGTATCTAACACTTCTGCCTCTCTTCTAGAATCACAGGACTCCGAGACCTCGTCTAAATCCCTCGTTCTCAAGTGAGGAGCCTGAGACATGACGAAGTCACTTGCCCAGGGTCCCGTTAACAAAACAGGACATCCCCAAGCTCTGTAGTCTAGACTGAGACGCAAGAGATACCTCAAAACTGCAGAAACTAAAATCCTGATCAGAACGGCTGCTGGGGGCATTTCTTCTACTTGGGGAGAAGTCCAAGTCAATCAATTCCTTTAGGACAATAAGAGCACCTGTCATTTAGGTTTCTGTACAGCAACAGTGACATGAGAAAACAGGGGCTTAAAAGAATAAAAGTGCCTAGTGGCCATCTCAGGAGTGGACATGTGAATGTTTGATGTAGGTTCCTTGAACCAAGTGCTGCTGTGAGAGGTGCTGCACCAAACTATTAAAATGGAATGGCGCCTGACTTCTAGAAGCTTCTGATGCCCAGGCATGACTTTGGAGACTCTAAAGATCTACAGATAGAGACCTCTATCTATACAGAGGCCATGGTACTCCAAAATGATGATAAGAGTAACAGTCTTACTGACCTCATTAAAGAAAAGGAAATAGCTCTTTTTTTCTCAGAAAATTGCAGGTTATAACATATTCTGGGGAAAAGTTCTTTCCTATCACAGTGAGTTCTTTTCATAAATCCTCTCCCTGCCTCTGTCTCTTTCTGTGGCTGTCATTCGTTTGGACTGGGTCCGTGTGGCTAGCAGGCCTTACGCTGTTGTGGGTCTTGGCAGAGATGGTTTTAACGCTGTCGGGGTCCCAGATGACCAGGTCAGCATCGGATCCCACAGCAATGCGGCCTTTCCGGGGGTAAAGGTTGAAGACTTTGGCTGCGTTGGTGCTGGTCACGGCCACAAACTGGTTCTCGTCCATCTTCCCAGTGACCTGAGAAGTACAACACACACACACACACCCCAAAAGCAAGTTAAAAAGTTGAAGGGCATTACTCTACTTAGCAATAAAAAGGAATAAACTTTTGATACACACAACAACTTAGATGGATGTTAAGGGCATCATGCTGAGTGAAAAAAACAATCTGAAAAGGTCACATACTGTATGATTTTCTTTATATAACATTCTCAAAATAACAACGTTGTAGAGACGGAGAACAGACGGAGGGGTGAGATGGAGATCTCTCCAGGGTTAGGGGTGGGTGTGACTATGAGGGGCAGCATGAAGAGGGTCTTTGTGGTGATGGAGGAAATCTGTGTCTTGACTGTGGTGGTGGTTACATGAACCTACATCTGACAAAATGACATGGAACTATACACACACTGTGCCATTGCCCGTCTCCGGGTTTTGACATCGTACGAACGTTATCTAAGATGTGACCATGGGGAAGACTGGGTGAAGAGTATGCAGGACCCCTCAGTCCTATATTTGCAACTTCCTCTGACTCCATAATTATTTCAAAGTGAAAAGTTTAAAACAAAAGTTGAAGGAACAATGCCTCTTCAGGAAATAGCACTTGACTTGAATGGCTGTCCTTGTCAAAATACAGGTGTGGTCTAGGATTCTGGCCTAGGCAACTCAGGAGTCTCGGCCCCGAGCCTGGCTTTCCACAGCATGCCACAGGTGCCAATCACACCTCCCCATGTCCCTCCCTGCACTTTCTCCTCTCCACCACTTGTGCTCCGCTTCCCTTTAAACGCAGAACTTGAGGAAATGAGTGCCTGTCTCTAAGTTAGGAAACCCGCTCAGAAGCCAGAAGAAAAATGGGCAAAGGAAATAAGCTGGTATCAAGAGAAAGAGAAAAATACAAATGGCCAATAAGCATATGAAAAAATATTCACTCTAATCAGTAACTGGAGAGATTAAATGTAAAACAATGAGACACAAAATTCACTAATCATCAAATCAGCAATACTTGTGGGTTTTTTGATGATGATAACAATTTGAACCTGGTGGAAGAAACTGGGGAAAGTCATACACTGTTGGTGGCATATAAACTGGTACAATCTTTCCAGAAGGAAGTTCGACAATATATAGCAAAAGCCTTAAAAATATACACACCCTTTGACCCAGAACTACTACTTCTAGAAATTTCTACTACAAGCATAATTAAAGATGTGTCCAAGGATGTGTTTACAAGGATGTTCAACCCAGTAAAAAAATCAGAAACAACATAAATGTTTAACCAAAGAATTACAAATGAATTACAGTTCAGCATTAAGATGGAATAGTTTGCTATTAAAAACCAAGTTTTTCACATATATTTAAGGATGTGGAGAGGCTGCATGATACACTGTTTTTAAAAACAGGCCACAATGTTTGTATGATGCCGATGTTATTTACACACTCACACACACACATCATATACACACGTGCACTCTTACACTGGCAAAAAATGGAAAGACATTTGCCAATGTTAATTGCAGTTATATATCTGAATTATAGTTTTTATATCTGAAAGATGGTGTTATGAGTGATTTTTATTTACTTATTCTTTTTGGAATAAGGATATACAGTTTACATAATATAAGAAATTCATTAAGAAACAGAAAACCTTTCTGTTATCACGTTTTAAAACATTGACGGGGGCCGGCCCCGTGGCATAGTGGTTAAGTGCGCGCGCTCCGCTGTGGAGGCGTCCCACATAAAGTGGAGGAAGATGGGCGTAGATGTTAGCTCAGGGCCAGTCTCCCTCAGCAAAAAGAGGAGGATTGGCACGGATGTTAGCTGAGGGCTGATCTTCCTCACAAAAAAAAAAAAAAGAGAGAGAGAGATAAATAAATAAATAAATAAATAAAACATTGAAAACGAAAAAGCCCAAAGATCCCTTACAGGTCAGTGTGCGTTCATCAAAGCAGGCCTGCCAGGAGCCTGCAATGGGGAGAAACGCTAAGCCCAGAAGGCCTGAAATGACAATTTTAAGGAAATTGAGTCCATTTCCAAGAGCAGAAGATTAACTGAGAAAGTCACCAGGTTGCTAAGGAAGCTTTTCCCTGACTGATCAAAAGAGTCATATTTTAAAGACTCGATGTTTTTTTTCAGTCTCCACTGATCCACAGATGATAATGATAAGAGATATATATGTAATATTTACGAGGAAATGACCTATAAGGAGCCTTGGGTTTCCAAACCTAAGAAATATTGTCACACAAGTACCAGCCTGTAGAAATTTTCTCAATTGCCATTTTAAGGCCTACATGAGACCTTTGCCCTCTGCTGAGGAGGCAGGGGAAAGCTGAGCCCAGCACATGAGTGAGACCACTGCTCCTTACCACAGCCTTATCCCAGATGACAGACATCCGCTCCTCGGTGCCATTGGTGCCTTCAGGGATCAGGGTGAAGTTGTCCTTCCCCACAGCCTTCTGGGCGGTGTTGAAAGTACAATGTGCACTGCCAGTGACCTGGAGATCTCCACTGGAAGGGAACAGAAGACTGGCTTTTAACAAATCTTTGACTTCAAATCACCTTTGAACATTTTTGTTTTTTTAACGTGCCAGGCCACTGAACGTTTTTGCAATAGCCTATCCTCCCCTCAGGAGATAGGAAACTGGGGAAGACATGACATGGTATTGAAGCTTTTTTACAAGGCTGTGTATCTAAATCTACTGTGTGAGGCGTCTGGTGGGTGACACTGCCCCACAGTGGAAGCCTTGATACCTCCTTCATCCCCTTTGGTTGACTTTCAAGATGGCCCAGATTTTTATCCAGAATTCCCCCTAGAACCACATCGGAATGATAATCTCTTGTTCCCGTTTAGCGATCAGAGTTTGGAGCACAAGGGTGCCTTTGTCTGCAAGCCTGCTTTCACCCACCATGTTGTAACCCGCCACGTCAGTCTGGTTTGAGGAAAGACTGAGAATGGAAAGTGAAAACAAGTCGCCAAGACTCACCAGGACAGCAAGGAGTTCAGAAAGTCCGGAGTGGTCGGGTCGGGGCTCAGGGGCGGGGAGGTGACGAAAGCAGCAGCCTTGGCCCAGTTCTTGCTCCAGTAGTGGGAGCCATCAGTTCCCAGGCTGGCGGTGATGGGCTCGCCATACACCACGGTTCCTGACAAACACAACAACAAGGCTGGGTATGCTATAAGGAGAGAGGCAGGAGACCACTGCTGCTGGAGCCATCCCCTTGCTGGCAGCATGCAAGTGCTCTCACCATCCCTTCAAGGAGGATGCGAGCCGTCTCACAGGTGAGGAAATCGATGCCTGGGGAGGTCAAACGCCTCAGCCAGCCAGTCACCGGTCCAACAGGTGCTCCCTAAGATTTCACTTTGGCCCCTACTCTTCTAACCCAATACATTCTCCCTACGTGATCCCAAATGTTCCACCTCCCACACTGATGATCCCAAAATCTTTTAACAATCTCCAGCCAGACTGCATTCAAGCACCCCATCCCAAGCGGCTTCTAGACTCTGATTTTGGGGTGATCCATGGCACCTCAAACTTAACCTTACTGTTCACCAAACACTCCCCTGGCTCTCCCAACATGTCCCAGGTCCCCTGCACCGTTGGGCTCTGGCTAATGGGCCGACAGAGGAAATTAGATGTGTTATCAGCGGGCTGAAGCATCTGGGAGCAAGTACACAGCCCTCCGCCAGCCCTGGTGGTCTAGTGGTTAAGATTCTGCGCTCTCACCGCTGCAACACGGGTCTGTTTCCCAGTCAGACAACCACACCACCCATCTATTGGTTGTCATACTGTGGCATCTGTATGATGCTGAAAGCTATGCCACTGATATTCAAATAGCAGCAGGGTCACCCACAGTGGACAGGTTTCAGCGGAGCTTCCAGACTAAGACAGACTAGGAAGAAGGACCTGGCCACCTACTTCTGAAAAAATTGGCCATGAAAACCTTATGAATAGCGTGGAGCACTGTCTGATACAGCGCTGGAAGGTGAGAGGATGGTGCAAAAAGACCAGGTAGGGTTCCTCTCTACTGTACACAGGGTCGCTAGGAGTCAGAATTGACTCCACTAACAACAAAACACAGCCCTCCAGATCTGCCCAAGAGACAGTCTGGATCCTTGAGTCCCACCCGAAGGGAGCTGCTCTTGAGTGCCACCAGATTCATAGAGTGAGAAATAAAGGATTTTGCACAGTTACGCTATTGAGATTTCAGAGTTTCCAGAAGCCTAGTCTAACTTAATTAATACATTGTCAAGAAGGAATGTCAATTCCCTGATGCTACAATCATGTCCTCTTTTCCGCCCATTCATGTGCAAGCCAGGAAGTTGGGAATCATTTATATCCTTCAAATGCCAATGCTTTAACACCGTAAAAACATCTTTTCCTTTCCACTCCACATACCTTCCCTTAAATCAGCCCTCCATGATTTCTTCCCAGCTCATTCCAGCAGAGCCTCCCCATCAGAGTTTAGATTTATTTTTGCTTCCCCAACCTTGGATTCACTCTCCGTGACACTTCCAGAGTGATCTTCCTAAAACATAACCTTCCCATGATATTCTCCTGCATAAAATCCTCCCAAGGAGCCCTCTGCCTTCAAAGATAGAAACAAACTTCTCGCTGAAACATCGGATGCCCTTCATTATCTGGCTGCATATCAAAGCTGATCTCTTCTTTAACACTGTCCAAAACTCAATCCCGTCCTCCAGTCCAATAATCCAATAATCATCCAGTTTTGAATTTTTTGATTCTCCATTTGATGGCGATATCCTGAAAAAAATGAATCTGCCTGCACATGGTAGGCACTCAATAAATGTGTGTCAAGTTGATTAAAGAGCATAATATTTTATTAATTAAAGGCATGAGAGCTGGAATTGGATCCCAGGCCAGCCCTCCCACCACCAGGAATTCACCTCTCCTCACCTCCTCCCATCACGGGGCTAACCCCCACCCTACAGCAGTCCTGCCAAACGTTCCCTTTTCTCCCAACACAGGGCCCTCAAGGCCAAACCCTTCTCAGTCAGGAATGTGTCTCCTTTCCTCTGCACAGCCTTTTTCAAGGCCTTATCTCTTGATAATATACCACAACACCCTCTGCTGCAGTCAGCCGGCCGCTCTGAGAGCTGGCTCCTCTGACTGCCCCCTCCAGCCTCAGGAATGTCACAAAGGAGTTGCTGTTCAGCCAGGGAGTCTCAGAGGCCACAGCGGGCAGCTCACTTGAGGAAATCAGTAACAATCCCCAGCAGGGGGGAGGGCTCCAGAACCCAGGGGAAGCCTCACCCAGAAGGAATCCCCAGGAAAAAAACGGCCAATGCTCAGAATCGCCTGGAAGGTCCCCTGGGTTCCTGACCTACTCAAAGCCTCCCAGGCAGGATTTGGTCCGAGGAGCCAGCTGGGCAGCTGCACCAACCGCCCCAGCTCATCCCAAAGTGGAAAAACGCCACATAATAAGAAGGCCTTGGCTGCTACCGAGGCTGTTTATGCAATGCGAATGGCTAAGCAGGACCCAGTGCTGGGCACTCAGCTCTCACAGGCCCGCCGGCTCCCAGCGTTGGGTTTGAGCATCAGCAGGAACCGGCTGAGCTGAGGGTGGCCCTCCTGACCCAGGCAGGTCTAGAGGTCCCGCTGCCTATTGTCTGGGCACAAAGGTGAGGTTTGTGCAAGTCATTAGGAAAACAAAGGATCTGTAACCATAAAGGTTTCCTGGTTTTGTCGACGTGAACAAGTTCAAGAAAGCAGAACAGCTTGGAGAAAAAGAACCGCCTGTCCGTCTTTGAAAATCCAGACAAGCATAGTTTCCTGATCTTCCTGTAAGTTGTTACTGCTCATCCTGCCCCCGAATCTGCTCTTCAGTCCTGCTTCTGGAAACCTGAGTAAGAGGAGGGGCTGGTTCCTGGAACGTGTCCTGAATCCCACAAGTGTGAGTGCCCTTGACCGTGGCCTTCATCTCACTCTGTGAAATACAACGCAGATCGGGGTGGGGAACCTGGTACCCAGGGGCTGGGTCCCGCGCTCTCTGTGCACAGGAACCTGCACCTCACCACAAGGGAATGGACTCGGCCTTCAGCCTCTGAAAACCTAGAACTGGGTCGGAGCTCCAAGGCGCTTGCTGATCAGACCTGCCTCCTTAGAGCAAGGCTGAGCCAGGACTCCTGGGCTGGGGCCAAGCCGAGATGGGGGCACCCGGAGAAGCAGGGGTGCATCTCACGGCTCCTTTCTGTTCAAATTCCAAGGGATTTGGAGGTCCTTGCTGTCCTTTGGTTATTTCTTTTCTTCAGCACCCCCGGGCAGGGCAGGAGTTAAACTGGCCTGTCAGAAGCCTCCACCTCCAGGGGAGTGTGGGGTCCACGGGTGGGGGCTCTGCCTCCCAGCACCAACGGCCTGGCCTCCCCAGGGCCTCTCCCCATCTTGTAAACACTGTCCCCGAGGGAGCCGGGGAGGAGCCTCTGGACTGCAGTCAGGCCACAGACACTACTGAACAGCATGCCAGAAATAACTGCCACTAATAATAATAAACCACGAAATAGGCTTAATTGGCCTTTCCGCACTCCTCTACACACACTGCTGACGCTTTCTTGGCGGCAGTTGGACCTTCATGATTTTCTTCTCCAGGGAAAGTCTAAACTGAAGGATGTGACCCGAGCCAGCCCCTGGCAGGCTCTCTCGGATGGCCGGGAACTACAGGGGCCTTGGGGTGGTGTTTATTCACAACGGGCCTGGGGGCTGAGTGCATTCATGAAGAATAAATGGAAGGCTAGGGTTTAGACACGTTTGACAGCTCCCAGTCTGACAGTCAGTCATTTCCCATGAACAAGAAGAGGAGGACAAAGCCACAGTAGAAACAATGCAAAATCATGTATTTCAAAACACAGCCACAAAAGCACAGGGACACACACACACACACCACTCTCCCTCTCCTCTCAGAGAGCCCATGCCAAAACCCATCAGCCTGGGGTCTATCCGTGGATCCCCCTGTCAGATTTTGATACCGAGAGTTGTTCTAGAGGAACAGAATCTTAAAGTTTTCTGAATTGGTTCTGGGGTTTCTGTAACTGGCTTTCTAATCTGATTTAATTTAACGGCACTAATGACTCCGTTTCCAGTAGGAGAGAGTGCTGCCAGTCCACAGTGTGAGGGGGCAATAGAAATGCACTAGATACCACCACTGGATGCTCCTGATCAAATGCTTAAAGAGGCAGAGTTCTGGGTGACTGTGTATTTGACACCTTAGCACATTTTTGTCAAACTGAGTATAGCAAGATTGGCTGGTTGTTCCTAATCAATGCTGGGCAAAGTGGGGAAAGAGAAGGATCCGTTCAGAGATTCAAATTCCCAGTTCAAGCTCCACATAAACGACCCGAAAGTTTCCATGTCTGCCCTGAAGGAGAGCCTCTTCCAGTAGCCTCAGAGCTAAAACCAAACCCAGAGTCCCACCCTGCAAGCGGCTGGATTACAGCGCAACTAAATTCCCAACTGCAAAGCATCTGCATTACAGTGAGGGCACCGACAGGAAGGGGTCCTGCCGCCAGACGGCCTTCGGAATCGGCCTTCGGAATCGAGCTGCAACATCCACTCTTCCCTGAGTCTCCTGCAAGTTTCAGCCTTGCCAGTGCCCACAACTGTGAGCCAATTCCTTAAAATCGCTGTGTGTGTGTGTGTGTGTGTGTGTGTGTAGATTCTGTTTCTCTCGAGATCCCTGACTAACCCAGATTTTGGTGAGATTTTATGATATTCACAGCCACTCTCTGGGTTCAAGATTGCTAGGCTGTACATTAGCTTAACACTAAGGATTCATCCCCAGTTGGGGTAGTCGTCGTGGGCCCTATGACCATGAGCTTCTCATTGTGCCCAAGCCATTCTTCTCGACCCGCAGGGCACAGGGAGTCTTGTCTCAAATTTGGATTCCCAGGGCTTAACACCCCTCAGCAGCCACAACCGTTCTGAACGTTTCTGCAGCTGGGTTATGGGGGTGCGGAGGCAGGGGGGATGGAGAAGGATGTCCACCAGATGAGGTCATCAGGCCCCACCTACGTGCTACCATTCACACACGGAAGGCAGCAGCAGCCACGCTAGATTGCGCACGTGAACAAAATGCAGGCTGAGGGAGCCCGTTCTAGTGAGATTCCTGTATTAGATCCTAGTGGAAAGAGAGACGGCCAGGAATCGGAACTATAGGTTATTTCCCACCGGCTGGATGTTCTGGGGCAAGATATTCAATTTCCATGTTTCAGTTTCTCTTCCATGACAAGAGCCTATTAAATAGACCAATGTCTAAGTGTCTAAGTTCTTTTGATGAGTAAAAATTGCCCAGAGTATTCTGGTCCCGGTGTCTTCATTCCCCCATCTGCAGAATGGGGCTGATGATACACTGTCCTGCCGAATCGCACAGAACGGAGGAGGCAGCATGTGCAGCGGTCTCTCGGGAAAGACCACATGCGGTCATGTTGGATAAAGCAGGCATGTGAAGATAGTTCTCATTTCCGTTTTATTTCCTATCTCCACTTCCCTAAACGCCTCCTGTCTTAGATTTAGGACCTGTAGGGCTCTGGGTGGGCAGGCACACAGGGATCAACAGGAGGAGATGCTACTGCTGCTGCCCTTGACAGGAAGGTGATTTTCACCAGCTCACATCTGTAGAGAAACGCTGAGTCCTCTTATGCAGGCTGACCCGAGATGGGGGGGGGGGCGGTGCATGTCTGTAAACAGGGGCACCTTCCTCTGAGCTCTAACCTTGGTCGGCTTGCACCTCTTTGATAACATGACCACTTCCCACCGTGACTTCCCGATAGCGTGTCCCTCCCCTGCCAGTGAAGGAGCTAACAGGGCTGGGACCATTTCTCATCTCCAGCACAAAGGCCTGAAGTATCACATAGTAAAAGTTCGTTGAGTGAATGAATCTCTCCATTTTACAGATGAAGAAATGGAGCAGCAGACAGTTGGCAGTGTCTCACACTTGCCTCCAGGGGCCAGAAGAACCACCTGAAGTAGAAAAGCAATCCTTAGCAGAAAACCCTTGCCCTAGGTCAGCAGGTGTCTTGGCTCTGCTTTTCTAACCAGCGCAAAGTTAAACCTTCACTCTTTCATCACGATAACAGTAGGTAACGTTATTACATGATGCATCTTTACGTGCATTATCTCATTTAAGCAGCATCATCACCCTATGAGATGAACCACTATTACTATCCTCCCCTTGCAGATGGGAGAAGGAGACCTAAAGATGATCGGTGACCTGCCCAGTATCACGTGCTAGCGCATCATGGAGCTGGGATTTGATCCAGGACAGGATACTGACCCCAGAGCGCAAACGCTTAATACAGCCTTCTATTGTTTCTCTTCTCAGTCATTGGGGAATCCTCGCTTCTGTATTATCCATGACTCTGCTGGGTGTCAGCCTTCAGTTTCTACCAGGTGTGTTGAGGAACTAACCCCCAACAGCTACTGAGAAGGAGATATTCATAGCATTTCCCCTATTAAAATAATCTCAAAGCTTGAAGGTAAGTCGGATATTAACGTGGATATTGGTGGCCTGAAGTCAAATGCCCGACGATCAAAGCCCCATTCCATCCCCCTCACTAGCTCTGAGCTTCAGTTTACTCAGCTGCAAAGTAAAAAAAAAAGAGTACAAAAATTCCTGCCCAGCCGCCTCCCAATGTTGTTATGAAGTTCCTACGAGATGGAAAGAGCCTCCACAGCCTAGGAAGCAAGCTAGGATTTCTCATTCCTGCTCATTAGCACCCGAATGCACCGGAAATTCCTTTCTGGCAGCTTAGGCTTTCAAGGACTAAAGAGGGGCGGTTTGAATGCAAAAGCCACCCTGGGAACTACAATGTGGGCACAGTTGGACTCACATTTAGAAGGTTCTGGAAGGAATAGGCTGATATAGTCCCATGTATGCTCACCCCCCAATACACACACAGAGTCAAAGTCATAAAGACAACAGAGGGACGTTGGGCACCGAGTCGCAGAGTATCAGAGCAGGACTGGACTCTATAACATACTCCAACTCTGCATCTTCAAATGAGGAAACTGAGGCACAGAGAGGAGAAGGCACCCCAGCACTGCCAACAGGGCGGCCCAGCGCCCTACAACCCCAGACAAGGCTAGCTCCACCTGGCCCGGACTGAGGTCTGGTAGAGACTGGACTCCTCCATCCTCCAATCTGGACAAATGAAGAGTCTGAACTGAAAACAAGGCCTCAGTTTTTAAATTATGTTAAATTGTATGTTTAATAATATTAAAGTTATGTTAAAATGTTTGCTTAACTATTTGTTTCTTATTATCGCCTGGGTACGGTATGGTTGCTAAAATAAATAAAATAAGCTGCCCCCTAACTTCCCCTTTTCAGACACTGTGCCAACTTCCCCTTGCTCTGTGTGGAAGCAGCGATTCAGCGATAGCATTGGGTGCTGAGGCTGATTCCCATACTGCAAATGTGTGCCTGGGTGGTAACAGGCCCAGGTGAGCGAGGGCCACCGACAGAAATCATCCACAATATCTCCTAGAAGCACAGCTCAAAGCTGATTCTGAGTGGACGACGTTATTTTGGCTGAATGTTTATTTCAAAAAGGCAATTCCTTCTAGCTGCCAGGAGAGGGCAGGTCTCCAAGATGATAATGCAGCAAACATTTGATGCAAAGCCTAAGGCCAGAGGCCCCAAGAGCTCCAAAGAACAGGGGCCAGGAATTGCTGGGTCTGTCTGGAAGCCATCATCTCTTGGGACAAGCTGACTCAGTGGTCATTGAGTAATTTGTTCTAAGTCTTGCACGAAGTCACCCACCAGTGAAAACATCCTACGGTTCTCCTTATCCACGTGGATCATATCCCGCAGAGAATTAGAAACAGAACCACAGAGGTCAAACTGCCCCCTTATTGACAGAGAAAGACAGAGAGAAAGAGAGATGAAGGGATAGAAAGAGAATGAGATAAAGAGAGAGACCAAGAGATACACAGACCAGGACAAAGTTAGACAGAAACCAAGAGAGAAATGGAGACACAGAGATGGAGAGAGAAACAGAGCAAGAAATAAAGAGAAATCGAGATAGGGAGATAGAGAGATACAGAGAGGAAAAAGGGTAGGGGAGCATAATGAGGAGAGAGGAAGGAAGAAAGAAAGGAGGGAGGGAGGAGGGATCCTTTTATGATACTTATGTTCCCAACAGGCCAAGATCCGCCCTCAAAGTCAACTGTACGCTATCAGGCTACACTCCCAAGCACAGAACATGTGGTGTGATTATCCAAACTCATAGTCAACGGCAGGTTACAAGAGGGCTCTGCTGCATTCATAATGGATAAGTTGCTCCTTGGAACATCCTCTGGAAGCTACACTAGAAGCTGCACTTAGTAGATTAGTTTCCAAGAACCTTTTCGATGGATTCCATAGTGATAACAGAGAGCGAGCTTCAGCCCAGATTATATCAATAGAACTTACAGGAAGTGACTCGAGCACCAGGAGAGCGGGACATGACGGAATCTGGGCAAAATCCCCCGTCCCACGCCCCCACAAGACACTCCTACTTACCACAGCAGAAATCACTACCAGCCACCGAGGGGAAATGCATTTTGCAATAGAACGTTCCCCAGAAGGATTCTGTGGCAGATGGAAACTGATGTCATCTGTGTATGTGCCTAGTTTATTTAGATTGCACCAAATTAAATCCAACTTTTCTATAGAAGGGAGGCAGGAGGGAAATGTGCCTGCCCACCCACTCTTTGCTGCACGCGGCTCTAAGTAGATACTGACAAGGCCGCAGCGGCGGAACAGAGGGAGAAACGGGAGCTCCCTGCCTTGCTCAGCTGTAATTAGGTTAATACTGGAACGTGATGAAAGCCACCCACTTGGCTCGAGGGTCCGGTGGCACTTACCCTTTTTCCGGGCCTGGGCGATGACTTCGGCCGCGCTCTTGCTCATCACCTTGGTGATGTACAGAGGGCAGTTGGTCTGGTTGGCGATGGTGATTGAACGATTCACAGCTTCCGCCTCAACCTACAGAAGAGCATCTAAATGTGAGAACTGTGCCCACTCCATGAACCCCTCACTTTACCCTCCACCACCGAGAGAGACCAAGACGAATGAGAGACCACTGTATCCTCAAGATCCTACCTCGAGCGGCACTGCAGAAGGGGGATGTGACTTACCCAGTGTACTCAATATTGGTTTGTTTGAAATGATGAGGCAACTCCCCCCCAGCCCTTTTGAGTGGTTCTCAAAGTGTGGTCAGCAGGCCTGGGAGTCTATAAGAAATGCATATTCTCGGGCCCCCCAGACCCAAAGGATCAGTAACTCTGGGAGTAGGACCCAGAAATGTGGGTCTTAACAACTCTAGGGGGTTTTTACATCTGCTAATGTTTGAGAACCAATATGCACAGAAACTGATCACTCCAAATTCAGTGCATCCGTTCTAGCTGCACAGTCGAGTCAAGACATATAGTGATGCAATTTTTTTGCCAGGCTTCTGTCCGATGCCCACGAATGAAGCCAGCATCGCCCAAGGAACAATGCGACCTCACAGGGCTCTGGGAACGGAGCAGGCAGCATTTGTGTAAAACCAAAGGCCCTCTGTGTAAACACGACCACGGCCAGCCACAGACTGGTACGACCCTCGGCACGAGATGGGAGAGATGCTCTGATTAATCATCTGATTCTTTAAACCTGACGCTTCAATGAATGATATTTCAAGACCCCAAGTGACTACTGGTAAATACCTGATCAGGTAAGACTACTTAGATCAACTTGCCTCTTACAGAGGAATCAGCAGTGTGGGTTTAGAATGACAACTGAAGGAGCAGACGGAACCGGAATGACAGGGCTCAAGAAGTCTTTTGCTCCCTCCCAAATCCTGGCCAAAGGCGGTGGCTTCAGCTCCTTGAGTCAAGGGGCTGGGTCTTACTGGGTTTTTTGTATCCTCCATGCCCCACCTTCAATAGCTCCCAACGTCGAGCCCAGTACACAGCTGGTGCTCAAAAATGTTTACTGAATAAATAAACGACTTCATTTTGTGTTAATGGTTAAAGCTCTTCCATAAAGAGCTGCTATTTTCACAAGAAATGACTGAGCTCCTAACTGAATCATCTTAGCTAACCGAGTCTCTACAGGAGCTTGGCCGAGAGCTGAAGTTCTGTAACTGCATTAACTGGTAATCTAATTTAATAAACTAAGACAACTTTATTCACTTTTGGCCTTTCAGGCATCAAATATGTGAAGAGAGATGTCTAGAAATCTAAAGGCAAACCAAATGGCTCTTGAAAAAGCTCATTAAACTTCCAAATGTTTTTAATTCCTGGAATAGCTGACCGATCGGCCCTCCCTCTCCTTGGCCCTAGTTACAACAGAAGTGCCTCTGGCCCCGGCAGCACAGGGGAGGGACATCCTGGGTTTCTGTGGTCACCTCCAAAGTCCACAGAGTGACATGCAAAAAGGACTTCCCTGGAATCCTCACCCCTGGGAACAGGGGTGCAGGGGACCACCAGATGTTCTGACCCAGCCCAGACACCTTCGCAAGTGAACAGAGGCACTGCTCGCAACTGCAGGGGCAACTGTGTGCAGCGGGCTGTCGAGGGTGAACTGGAAAGTGAAATCATACTAATTAGGGAGTAAATGGCAAGTGCCATTTCTGTCGGGGGCCCTACTCTTGAAGACTGGCGTCCGCTAGGACTGGCTTTGGATTGAAGATTCCAGGTCCCAGGGCCCTGTCTGGACCTGCTCATCCACTGTGAGGTGAGTTCTGACCCTTCCCCGGCCCCAGCCTGGCACAGGCCTGGAATAAGGGCAGAGGCCCAGCTACAGGGTGACCTCGTTGAAGGAGAAGGTCATTTAAATCCAGCTCTCCAGGTTCCACCCAGAACCATGGAAGGACCCACATTTTACCCTTCAGTGTGTGTATGTGTATGCCTCCAATATAAACACAAACTGTCTTACACACAGTGAACTCTGATTTAAATAATATTGCTTTAAAGTATTATAAAAATAGTATTATAGTTTAAAAGTAAAAACTTTTATTTGCCTTATTATAGAGCTATCAGGGATTAGGGGGTCATCTAGCCCTGCATTCTAATTTTAAAGATGAGGCACCCAAGGTCCAGAGAGGTAAACAACCTCTCGAGGAACACAGGACAGTGTCAGTGCACACAACAGTGTCCGTGCACAACAGTGTCCCTACACACAACAGTGTCAGTGCACACAACAGTGTCACTGCACATGACAGTGTCACTGTATGACAGTGTCAGTGCATGACAGTGTCCCTACACACAACAGTGTCAGTGCACGACAGTGTCCTTACACACAATAGGGTCAGTGCACGACAGTGTCCCTACACACTACAGTGTCAGTACACATAACAGCATCAGTGCACAACAGTGTCCCTACACACAACACACACAACAGGGTCAGTGCACGACAGTGTCCCTACACACAACAGCTTCAGTGCACGACAGTGTCCCTACACACAACAGTGTCCCTACACACAACAGCATCAGTGCACGACAGTGTCCCTACACAGAACAGGGTCAGTGCACCAAGAGGGTCAGTGCACGGCAGTGTCCCTACACACACAAGAGGGTCAGTGCACGACAGAGTCCCTACACACAAGAGGGTCAGTGCATGACAGTGTCCCTACACACAACGGCGTCAGTGCACGACAGTGTCCCTGCACACAACGGCGTCAGTGTACGACAGTGTCCCTGCACACAACGGGGTCAGTGCACGACAGTGTCCCTACACACAACAGTATCAGTACACATGACAGTGTCAGTGTGTACAATAGTGTCAGTGCACAACAGTGTCCCTACACACAACAATCTCAGTGCATGACACTGTCCCTACACACAACAGTGGCAGTGCACACGACAGCATCAGTGCATACAACAGTGTCAGTACACGACAGTGTCCCTCCACACAACGGTGTCAGTGCATACAACAGCATCAGTGCACGACACTGTCCCTACACACAACAGCATCAGTGCACACGACAGTGTCCCTACACACAACACCATCAGTGCAAGACGGTGTCCCTACACATAGCAGTGTCCCTACACACAACAGTGTCAGTGCACGACAGTGTCCCTACACACAACAGTGTCAGAGCACACAACAGTGTCAGTGCACAACACTGTCCCTACACACAACAGTGTCAGTGCATAACACTGTCCCTACACACAACAGTGTCAGTGCACACGACAGCATCAGTGCACACAACAGTGTCAGTACACGACAGTGTCCCTCCACACAACGGTGTCAGTGCATACAACAGCATCAGTGCACGACACTGTCCCTACACACAACAGCATCAGTGCACATGACAGTGTCCCTACACACAACACCATCAGTGCACGACAGTGTCCCTACACATAGCAGTGTCCCTACACACAACAGTGTCAGTGCACAAGTGTCCCTACACTCAAGTGTCAGTGCATACAACAGTGTCAGTGCACGACAGTGTCCCTACAAACAATAGTGTCAGTGCACACAACAGTGTCAGTGCACAACACTGTCCCTACACACAACAGTGTCAGTGCACATGACAGCATCAGTACACACAACACCATCAGTGCACGACAGTGTCCCTACACATAGCAGTGTCCCTACACACAACAGCGTCAGTGCACGACAGTGTCCCTACATACAACAGTGTCAGTGCACAACAGTGTCCCTACACGTGACAGTGTCAGTGCACACGACAGTGTCCCTACTCACAACAGTGTCCCTACTCATGACAGTGTCAGTACATGATACCCTTTTTACGACCCAGTCCCCCAGCTGTCTGCACACCCCAGTCACACCCTTCTGCAAGGCCCAGTTAGAACATTCCCTTCTCTGTCAAGGATTCTTGTCACCCTCCCCTCTGAGTCCCCACTGTCTTCCCAGATCCCGGAGTCTGACGGCTGCAACTCGCCCAGAGCTCCACCATGTTCTACCCCCTCGCTACTGTCCATCTCCCTCTTTCTCCCCAGCTCGTCTAGAATCCCTTTCAGAAGGGATCACTTCCTCACTCTGTCCCCCACAGGGCCTCCATCGTAATACGTGCTGGGCCCTATTTGTGGATCAGTGGTTTCCAGAGTTCTGCATTTCCTACAGTCTCCCTTCCAATCTTCTCAGCTGACGACTGGGGAAACCCTCCTGGCAACCTCACCCGGTGGGTGGGGAAGAGCAGCAGAGAGCGGCAGGAACGTGTTTTGTGCAGTTCAAGCACAAGTCGGCGATCAATCACAAAAGCGTGAAGGAATACATTTTTGTCTGTCATTAACTACTGTTCACCTGTACAGGCAGTGTCCCCCTGACTGGACTGTGAGGCTCAAGTTCCTTCAGAATGGTTCCATATTTTATTCCCTTTATCGCCCACATAGAGTTTAACACACAACGCATCCCTAGTGATGAACCAAAAAATCGTCACCAGTAACTGTGGGAGAAGGCACCGACTGGTGCCTGGCGCCTCACAGGGCTGTCATAAGGAGGCCCCTGCTCGGGGGAAGCACCACACACTGTGGCCTCCAGGGAGTAGGTGCCTCTGAATCAGCTGAGAAGCAGGTGACCCTGGAAAGCAGAGAAAAGAGAAAGCCCCAAAAGCAGCCTCTCGTGAGACAAGAGGGCCCTCCGAAGGAGCCAGGAGCCCCCATGTTGCAGTGTTCCTGGATCTGTCAGCCCCCAAGGAGCCTTCCTAACCCACTGCCGGGGACTCTGAAATCCTCACAGCAACAACCTCTAAGTGTGCTTTTGGCAAAGGTGAAAGCCATATCAAGGTATTACTATAAATGCTACTGCTACAAGAGAAGGGCTTGGTTTTTGTGGTCAAAATGGCAACCAAGACAACTCTCCTCTGACAGCTTTGGCCTGTCCAGAAAACCCAGGGAGGGCTTGCTTCCTGTTTTCGGGTTTACGGGGCCCTGAGGATGCAGAGCAGACAGCAGGAGAAAGACAAAGCGAGCCCCCAGGAAGGCTCTCTAAAAATTAAAGCAGCGCATGGCTCTCAGAAGTAGCCTCGTGTCATGGGATAAGCGGCATCTACTTCTCTCAGAGAGCAGCATCTTCTCACCCATCTGGACAGCTGGAGCAGGAGGTGTGGCTCCCAGCCAATGAGCTGGATGAAGGTGAGAGTAAACCTTCTAATTAAGCCCAGCCCCAGGTGAGACCACCTGGTTACAGGGGCCCACTGGCTTTATGCTTAGCTTGGGCTCCCGTGTGCATGTGTGTACACACTGAGGCATGGGTCGGGGAAGCAGGCAGGCACTACACTTTCTAGCTTTCTGACACTGGGCAGTCACTTAACCTCAGGCCTCCGGAGTTTCTTTACGTGAGAGAGACAGAGATAACAAGGCTTCACCACAGCACAACTCCGGGCAGCAGCATGCCCAGGGAGTAGGATGTAGATGGGTTCCCTGGACACAGCCATGCCATCTACGTGAATGCTGCCCCCCCTGGAGTCATGTGAAGGAGGCTGTGCTGTGTCTCCCTCCCAGGACAGCCGTAAAGCTTAGACGTGAACTGCTAAGCATGGTGTCTGGCACTTGCTCGGTACCTGCAGGGTGCTCGGTAACTGTCAGCTCTCAATGGGTGCACAAGGAAAAGAAAGAAAGCACTTGAGAGCCACGTCTTCTCTCTGCCTCTCCTGGAGTCCTTGCAGCTCAAAGGCCTGATCCCAAAACTGTTTCCAGACTGAACACAGGACCAACCACCTCCAAGGGGGATGGGGCTGAGGACCATCATGGCTTACGCCATCCTTCCCACCCAGACAGGTTTATCCAGATTATTTAACCTGGTTGAAATGGTCACCAAGGCCAGCTCTGAAGGGGACACAAAGCCAGAGAGAGGAATCTTGAGGGCGTCTGTGCAAGTGAGATGCTGTCTGCACGTGTGTCAGTATGTATACGTGTGTACACAAGTATCTATGTATGCGTGTAAATGTGCATTTGCATGTCTGCATAGCATTTCATTGTGTGAATGTGTGTTTGTGCGTGTGCATGTGTATGTGTACGTGTGTGCTTGTGTGTGTGTGTGTGCATATGTATAAAACCAGCCTCAAGTACTTTTAGCGTCAGCTACTAAGACTGTCTCCCTCTCTCCTGCAAGCTGCCTCCCTGAGGTCAGTGACCACCAGCCATGGTCACAGCATGGGGCTCCCCAGAGCTAACACAGGGGCCTAAAGATGTCACTTTAGCCTCCTTCACCCTCATGCTGGCTCTGGCTCATCCCCTACAGCTTTGTAGCAAGCACAGGAAGACTGGACGGCTATGAAAGGACCTATCTGCCATGGCCTGGAGAGAGACCACAAAATATCGAAAATTTAATAGCTTCTATCCTTTCACCTGGAGAGACAAACACGTCTTCAGGACCTCAGATGGTGCCAAAGATGCCCTGGTGTGCATGTGTCTCTGTGTGTGTGACTGTGTGTGTGTGTGTAACTGTGTGTCTCTGTAACTGTGTGTGTCTCTGTGTGTGTGCCTGTGTGAGTCTGTGACTATGTCTGTGTGTGTCTATGTATGTGTGTGTAACTGTGTGTGTCTCTGTGTGCGTGCCTGTGTGAGTCTGTGTGTATAACTGTGTGTGTGTCTATGTATATGTGTGTAACTGTGTGTGTCTGTGTGAGTCTGTGTCTCTGTGTGTGTGTATAACTGCGCGTCTGTGTAACTGTGTGTCTGTGTGTGTTTGCATGCATGCAGTAAGGGCAGAACGAGAAGCGTAGACCCTCAATGTGTGCAAGACATTCCAAGTGGCTTCCACCTTCTCTTTTTTCTGCCTCTTTGTTACATTTGTTCTCCTTTTCCAGCCTCACCCAAAGTCTGAAGAAAACGGCTATGGATACATGCCACTTCACCCCCACACTAGGCAGCCTGTTGATGGCACTTTTGATGTCAAACCAGCATGAATCCATTTTCCTTCTAGGGGAGCAGACGCCCCTTCCACCCACGGGTCCTAACATGAATGCCTCCCAGATTCAGAGGGTGCATCCTAGGTCTGAAGTTGTGCGATATGGTGGCACTGGTCCCACTCATACTCTTGTCAAGCATCTCCCTCAACCTGTTTCCAGAAGGAAAAATCAGAATTTTAAGCCGACATCCAGTTCCTTGATGACTTTTCATCTGCCCTTCTCTGCACGGTGCCTTTTCCATCAGGGACTTTTTTCCCGTAAGAAAAAAGTCGGTGACTCCATGAGACCCCCCCAGCATTCTCTTGGCTCAGAGGCACCAGATCCTCAAAAGCCTGACCTTGAGCCTTTCATTAGGGAGCCTACTCTTGAGAAGTATTGAAAGGCCACAAATTCTAATTTAGAAAAACAGATTCTCCATCACATAAGATGTAAGTGTCCCCCTTCTAACTTATAAGCCTCACCATCCAAGACTGACTCTCAACCCTTGTGCCAGCAAGGACTCTGCTTGTAATTTTCCCTCCCCAATACTGAAAGATTCTGTCTACCAAACCCTGCTGATTATGTTATACCCTGTGCAGACTTACAACCGGAAAAACTTACAATTCCCCTTATGCTTTTTAGACATTTAGAAGAGCTTTTAGATCCCAATGACTATGTTTTGGTGACTAGTAAGATTTTGGAGGCACCAAGTTATGAACCACAAAGCCCAGACTGCAGGATGCTAATAAACAGCTGTCTGTATCTACCCAAGAAAGCGCTGGGAGAATTAGACACAGAAAGAGGAGTCTTCAGGCTAAAAAATCCACACTGTTTATCCCACAGCTCAATCTAACACTTCACTCTGCCTGTTAGACACACACACGGGTAACCTACGACTTCTCACAGGGACCACAATCAGCAACTAGAAGCCCCATTCTGGACAGGCAGGAAGTGGGTTCCATGTGGCTCTGGCAGTGCCCAAGGGACACCAATTCCCGCATTCCACTCACAGATGCTCACCTCCTCAGGCCGGCTCAGCACATGTCCCTCGGGACCCGTGATGCCCAGATCCAGGATCCTCTGCTGTTCCTGCAATGTTGAAAGAAAGCCAGGCTGTCAGGGAGAGCTGAACTGCAGAGGGCTCTGATTGCTAGAGACCTGGGTAAAAATTCTTCAGGCAAGACATAAAAATGGCATTTTTATGTCTCGGCCCTCATCCCAAGACCCCATGAAGGGAAGGGCTCACCACACTGTTCCCAGACCTGCATGAGCTAAGACAGATCAATTAAAGCCTCCCAAATATGTCCAGCTACTCCCCCGCGATGCTGAAAGCCAATGTGTTCCCAGCCATGAGCTACAGCGTAAAATGTCTGTGTGACTAGGGGGTCCATGTTCCCCACGCCACAGGCAGCACTGAGAGAAATGACTTCTCCGTGGAAAAGGAACAGCCGTATGTCCTGCAGAACACACTGAGAGGCGCGAGTGTCACCAACATTCACACCGTTGGTGAGACTGCTAGCACAGTGCCCCAGGACGGTCACATCAGGTCACCCTGCTTTTCCTCCTCAGAGGTGAACTACAGAATTTGCTTCACTTTCCTGAGCCTGCCTCTTGCCTGGTAGGTCATGAAGTAATGATGAAGAGGAAAGCACCCACCTCTGCAATGATGTCGCCATTTTCTGCGTGGACTTGGGCAATTGCACCAATATCCCGGATCACGCTCAATACTTCATAGATCTGAGAAAGGGAGGCGTGGGATCAGACACAGAGACTTTCACCTTCCTGTCGGCCATAGGGATCAGAAACAGCTCCCTCTGGCTGTTTCTGTTAAGGCCAGCTTTTTGGACATGCCCCAAGGACAATGTTTCCAGCCACATGCGGCAGAAGAGGACCTCCCAGTAACTGAGAGGCAGCGTAACCTAAAAGGATGTGGATCAGGAGTGAGCAGCTCATGGATGACACCCGGCTCTGCACCAGGTGTGCTAAGGAGGCTCTGAGCACATCTTGGCCATGCCATCCTACGGCAGATGATTCCAGAGCCTGGTGGAACACTGGTCCTGGGGGCCAGAGCCCTGGGGTCAGACCCCCGCTAAAGGCAAAGTTACGTCAGGGACTTCATCCACCAGCCACTGTCCATGAAGCCAAGGGATGTACATACACTGAAGGCAGCTTCCAAGATAACAGCAGGGGCCCAAATGAACCAAATGCCAGTAAGCCAGTGAGTTCAGAAAAGATGACTCTTCTTACCTGGGAATCTGTTAGCTGGAAACGATCTTTGAAAGCCATGTATACGAGGAAGGAATTTACCCCTGGTGGACAGACAGAATAGAGAAGTGGAGATTTGACTTCAATAGATAAAACAAAACCAAATAATCTGGAAGGGAATAAGAAAGTTATAATACTATGTATATGTGTGTATAGAGAGAGACAGAGAGAGAGAGACAGACAAAGACAGACAGAGATGGAAACAGAGACAAAAGAATAAAGCAAATAGGGTAAAATATAAACAACTGGGGAATCGGGGAATAGGGTGCACAAGAGTTCTTTTTAATATTCTTACAATTTTCTCTAAGTTTAAAATTATATCAAAATTAAAAGTTGCCCATATTTGTACACTCATACACATACATACCAGCATTATTCACAACAGCCAAAGGGTGGAAGCAGCCCAAGTGTCCACTGACAGATAAACGGATAAACAAAATGGGGTCTATCCATGCAAATACTATTCAGCCTTAAGCAGGAAGGAAATTCTGACACATGCTACAACATGGAGGAACCCTGAGGACACAATGCTAAGTAAAATAAGCCAGTCATAGAAGGACAAATACTGTAGGATCCCACTTATACGTCAAATTCATAGAGATAGAAAGTAGAATGGGGGTTCCCAGGGGCTGGGGGAAGAAGGGAATGGGGAGTTATTGTTTAATGGGTACAAAGTCTCAGTTTGGAAAGATGCAAAGTTCTGGAGATGGATGGTGATGATGGTTGCACAACAATGTGAATGTACTTAATGCCACTGAACTGTACACTTAAAAATGGTTAACATGGTAAATTTCATGTTAGGTTGTATTTTACCACAATTAAAAGTTAAAAATTAAAAACAAAAGTTGCCCCCAACTGTTGTGACTTTAACAAGAAAATGAATTAGAAGATTCTGTAGATGAAGATGTATAATAAATGTCTTTTCTTTGGTAAACAGACTGCCCTCCAAGCTCATTTTTAACAAACATTTTTAAATAAAAGGTCCATGAGTGCAACAAGCAGATGTCGCAATTCTCATCCTGGCATTTTAGAATTCTTGCCTCCAGAGGAACCAGACCGAGAATGCCTGCACGACATCCATCACAGTGGTAAACAATCGTACTGACAACCTTCTAGCCTTGGAGCTTAATTCAAGCCACTGAGGGTGCTGGAAGCTGCCCGAGTTCAATGACTCGGGACATCCTGGCCCTTCTCTTCTGCTAGGCAACAGTTGCTATGGTAACCTTCTTGGCTGATTTGAAGTAAATTCATTATAAGTATCAAAGTTAAATCCATTTGAGTCCCAGTATTCTCAAAAGTGAGAAAGGTCAAAGGTTAGCTATTTTCTTTTATGTGGGACCTTCATACCTGAAAGAATCTTAGGCTATCTAGTTCAACACCCTCACGTGATAGATTTTGTGTGTGTGTGTGTGTGTGTGTGAGGAAGATCAGCCCTGAGCTAATAACATCTGATGCCAATCCTCCTCTTTTTTTCTGAGAAAGATTGGCCCTGGGCTAACATCAGGGCCCATCTTCCTCTACTTTATACGGGACACCGCCACAGCATGGCCTGACAAGCGGTGCGTCGGTGCATGCCTGGGATCTGAACCTGCGAACCCCAGGCCACCGCAGCGGAGCCCATGCACTTAACCACTACGCTACCGGGCCGGCCCCCGTGACAGATTTTTTTAAAAACTGAGACTCATAAAATGTAAGTGATTTGCTCTAGGTCATACAGCTAGGCCACACTAGGGCAAACATGCTCTTTGTGCAAGAGCAGAGACAGAAACCCAAGACTCTAGATCTTCACTCTGGGCTTTTTCTACCACATCCATGCCTAGAGATTTCCCTCCTGCCATTTTACTTGGAGGTCATGGTACTTCTGAGCCTAGAAGTCCCAGAACCCTAAAGCAATAGATGCTTCCCTGATGGCTGAGATCCAGTGAAGTCAACACGTGACCCTAGGAGTCTAGTCCATAGCCAAGCTCCAGGAGACCCTGGAAGACAATGTGGTATGGCAACACCACCTAAACCACCCCCCTCAGGTTCCTGTGAACAAGAGTCCCAGGGGCACCTTGAGGTAGTTATAGTCTTCCAGCCTCCCTGGGAATCTTTCAGAACCCAATTCCTGGAATCTTGCTCCCCAAAATAGTCCCGTGGAACAAAAAAGATCCCTCAGGTTGCCCCAGAGCCTCATTACCCTCAAATCTACCCCGGTTCTTCCACGTTTGCAGAACAATGCTGTTCAAATCCTCTACTCTCCTAAGACCGCCCAGAATCCTCACTGGGATATTCACCGATATCCTTTGAGGGCAATCGCTCTTGAAGCCTCAACTCCCCACCTGGCTAGGTCACACAATTCCCTCAAACCAATAAGCTGTGAGCAGTCGTTACATAAGAACAGGTCCCCCTAATAAGGCTCATGTTCTCATATCAAAGCTTCTATTGCTGCACTGGGTTTGGCCACCTCCAACCAGCATGAACTGTAGCCCATGCCCTCTCTCCTTGCAGGCAAGGGGGTGAGGCACAAAAGGGATCTATAAGCATTATTCACAGAGCTTTTCTTCACAGAGCTGTGCCAGCTCATAGACTGAAATGGAAATATCCCCAGAAGGTGTCGGGTCGGCGCAACGTACCGTGGTCCTTCACCAGGGCCTCCATCTCCTCTTGGATGCCCTTATGCCACTCAGTGATGTCCACGTGCAGAGAGTAGTCGCAGCAGGACTTGCTGTCGGCCCATTCCCTCCACTGGTCGAAAGCAGCCAGCAGGCTTGTCCCAGGCTCGGGAACGACATGGTCAACTAGAAAAGAACAGAGATTTGTCATCATCAAGAGAAACCTTAAAGGCCACAGGGCAGCAGGTGTTTTCCCATTTCAATCCTGAACAAGGCTTCTCAAGTTCAAAATCGAGATGGTGATCTCTATAACCAGCTTCTAAGAATCCACTTAAGCCAGCTGACTACCCAAGAGCGAGAAAGCAGAAAGGAAAAACTTGGCATGGCATGACTGCTCCAGTGAAACCACGCATGAACTGCCCAGATCTGATTTCCCAGCTCAAAACCCCTGAAAGCCCACACCTCAGGCACTTTTCACGGACAATGAGTCCTTATGGACAATGGCAGTGTCAAATGGCCGGCCAGAGCCGCCAAACCCCTCTCTGTGTTGATAGCTGCTTGTGAGACGCCCCCCTAGAGGACAGGGAACTTGAAGATGCTGGACCGGAGCCATGTAGACTGGGCCTTTTAAATGCTCCTTGGCATATCCACTCTCTCATCTCCACTTGTATTTCTCCAGCATAATACCACTTTGTAATTTAAGGGAGATCTTTCAACTTAAGAGTTCAAAGCATTTGAAAACCGTGGTTATCGTTGTATTATTATTGAGCTAGGCTGATAGAGGACAGAGGACTCTGGAATTAGGCTGACCTGAGATTGTTTCCTGGCTCCACAACCCACCAGCAAGGCACTCTTGGGTAAACTATTTCATCTCCACTACCCGAAGTTCCTGTGCTGGTTTAAAATAGAGATATTACCTACCATGTACGTAGGTAGGTACGTATGAGGATTGTTATGAGGATTAACTGAGACAGCATATCTATCAACCGTATTTCACTCCTCTATTTAAATCCTCCAATGGCTTCCTCTTGCTCTTCAGATAAAGATTAAAGTCCCCACCAAGGTCTACAAGACCCTGACCAGCTTGGCCCCTGCCTACCTCTACAGCATCACCCTGGACCGTCTCCCCCTTGCACTCTGCTCTCCAACCACACCAGCTGCTTTTCAGTTCCTACAACAGCAGCCTGCTCCCTTCTGCCATAGGGCCTTTGCACATTATTGTCTCTCTTAGGTCTTGGAGAGCTCTCACCCAGTTACCATGATGACAGGAGGTTTACCAGAACTATTAATGACCCATCTTCTACACAGGGACACTAGAATACAAACTGAAATGACTTGTCCAAGGTCAAATCAAATTTATGCAACAAAGAAGATAAAACCCAGGATTCTTGATGCCCAAAGCAATGAATCATTCTTCTAAATAAAGTATTAGATTTTCTACACGCAGGTAAGCAGTTCTCAGCTAAGAAAATGCCAACCCAGGCAATGTTAGTGAGCTCAGATTTCTGAAATGAATCAAATCTTGCAGATGCTGCTAAATTGTAATCAACTGAGCTTGGCTTTATATGTCTCAAAAATATGGACATCTACGCTGAATTTTCTTTTGATAAATTTTACTTTGTGTAAGTAGTAGTATATGTAATGAAATGGGTACATACATAGCTGGTACTGTAAGAATATAATGTCATCTAATGAAAGCAATGAGAATGTACACTTGTAATGCAAGCCTGTCCCATTTGTAAAATGCTAACACTGAAACCCTGACAAAACAATTCCAATTTTCTTCTTAAATTGTGTCCCCCAACCCTCTGAAAAAAAAAAAAAAGAGGATAACACGACTTTGTAGCAATCACAATTTGGACAGAATCTCCCCAGGCTTCATCTGTTGTCCTCGTCCAAACCACTATTCATAAGCAGCCAGAAGGATCTTAAACCTTTCATCAGATCCTGTCCCTCTCCTAATTAAATCCTGTCCACCATCTTTAGAGTAAAATTCAAACTCCTTCTCTTGGTCCTGCAATCCGGTCCTGGCTCATCTCTCCACTCTCTGCCCCCTGCCCCCTGCCACCACCATCAGGCCACCCGGGCCGTGTTTTACTCTGACCTGCCCAACCCCTCCTCACCTCCAGGCCTCTGTACAAGCAGTCTCCTCTCCCTGGAAACCCCTCCCCTGGCTCTTTACTCGGGCCTCTCCTCCTCCTCCTTCTCATCAGGCTGAACGTCACCATCCCAGGATCGCATCACCATGTGCAGGAGTTTCTGTATCAGTTTCCCTAGTGTGCTGACTCCCTACTAGGATGTCAACTCCCTGAAAGCAGGAAGTGGATGCCTAGATAGAGGAAGTGCTCAGTAAATATTTTCAATAAACGGATCGATGTTCCCTTCCAGCTCACATTCCACACTGCAAGAGCAGGTCCAGCATAGAAGGAGGTGCTCTCCTGGGAACACAACCAGATTTTCCTGCTCAAGCCCAAGCATACGTAAGATCATCTGGTGCCATGCTGCTCAAACTTCAGGGTTATAAGAATTCTCTCGAGAGCGTATAAAACACAGGTTCGCGGACATCACCCCCAGAGTTTCAGTTTCAGCAGGTCTGGACTGGGACCTGAGAATTTGCATTTTTAATAAGCTCCTGGGAGCTAAAGAGTCCACCTTGGACCACTTTGAACATCACTAATTGAGTGCAAATCCTTTCAGATTTACTTCTCCTGTCACCTCCATTCACTCAGAGCCATTTTACTGCAAGGGTCCCATTGACCACCCAACAATATCATCACTTATAAATACCATCAGGTTCCCTGGCTGTAATACCATGGCTTCCCATCATATCCAAAAATAGCTCCTAGAGTTATGAACCCTTGAAAACTCAGGATAGACAAAGCTGAGGGCTTCAGGGAAATAAACATATTTCCTCCAAGAGCTAATGACACTCAGAAACGTGTCCACGAAAAGTCTCCACATGTTTTCCCACAGATCTCTTTCCATAGAAGCTCTCCTGGGAAGAGCTGCTCCAGGGAAGAGAGCAGAATGTCACGCTTCCTTCCGGAAGGAGCAGATTCCCCACTGAGCGCACAGCCTGAAAACGACTTGCCCCGAACCCACAGCCCTTTTCTCTGGTGACTTTCCTAAGCTATCCGCCCCTGGAGGAGCCTGGCTTTTGCCTTGGAGCTGACTTCTCTCCACTCGTGCGAGACATGAGGGAAAGCGCATCAACCCCGCCTTCCAGCGGACTGTGGGGTCAATGAGGCCCAAGTTCTGGTTCTGGTTCCTGCTGCAGGGCCTTCTCACTGAACAATTTTTGGAACCTCCATTTCTTCACCTATAAAACATGGCCCGCCCTACTGTGAGGGCTGCAAGAAGTTTAAGAAAGCGTGTGCGAAAGCACCTGGCAAATGTCTGGCACACACTGAGTTTTCATTCCCTCAGGATGAGCAATCGGAAACCCCACTGTGGTTTCAGTGGGAGGCCGTGAATGTGGTTTATGAGGGAGCCCAGAATATGCCCCAGGACAGTGGCCTGAATTTAGGCCTGAATTTAAAACCAATGTCTAGAAGTGCTTTCATCTAGAAGACACTAGCTATTTCCAAAGGACTAGCATTCCTTCTCTTAAAACTGTCAAAGGACCCTAAATTTTTTTATTGAGATGTAATTCACATACTATACAATTCACCCATTTAAACTGCGTAATTCAATGGTTTTTAGTCTAGTCACAGAGTTGTGCAACCATCGCCACAATCTAATTGTAGAACATCACCCAAAAAAAGAAACCCCAGACCCATCAGCAGGCCCTCCCCCTGCCCTCCTATCCTTGCTACTCCCGGCCCTAAGCAATCACTAACTTGCTTTCTGTCTCTATAGATTTGCCTATTCTGGACATTTCATATAAAAGGAATCATACAATATGTGGCCTTTTGTGTCTGGCTTCTTTCACTCAGCATAATGCTTTCAGGGTTCATCCACATTGCAGTGTGTCAGCACTCCATTCCTTTTCATTGCCCTCACTGGTTCTGGTATCTGATTTTTACGTTTATTGGATAACGGCAAAGTGTTAGACACAGAGTAAACAAGCTGCTCCTTGAAATTTATACAGGACTCCCTTGGAGTAGTATTTGAAAGACTCTAATTTTTTTAACTTTTTATTTTGAGGTAAATGTAGCTTCATACGCAGTTGTGAGAAATGATACAGAGAGATCCTCAGACCTTCCACACAGCGACGCCCAGGGGTAACGTCTTGCCCAACTTCAGCACAACATCACAACCAAGAAGTCAACGCTGACATAATCCAAGACCCTAGTTTTTAAAAGGCCAGTGCGGTTGGTATTTCTGACCAGTTCTCAAGGGGCCCTTCGTATTTAAAACACAGAGAGAGGCCAGAAAAGTCATCACCGCGTCCCTGTTCTGGAATTGAAGAGACGAGCAGGAACCACATTCCAAAAATCTGCCAGGGGCGATAAGCAGGTAGAGAGAAGGAAGAGGGGGGACAGCCCTGCCAGGTCCCCTTTTTGGCTCCCAGCTTCTTTGAAGCCTCACACCCAGTCGCAGGAAGGGGCAGTTCTACACACACCACCCGCGCCCCCGGGATACCTACTCTATCAGAATCACCCATCGTCAGCCTCCCATTCCAGAATCATCACTGCTCATTCTCTAGTCCCAGCACCTAATTGCGTGTGCGTCAGTCTCTCCCTTTTTCATCTTAGATAAATTAATGGACTTGAATGAAAAGCAAACCACCAGGGAGATGACAACACAAGCCACCGCTGGCTTATCTACAGCGTCCTCGAGCTGGCATCCACTCAGCAAAATGCCGGGTGACCTATTCAACGAGGAATGGCTTTTGTTGGTGGAGAGATAAGAACCTTTGGGAGCCTGGCCGGCCAGTTAGAATAACATGGTTTTGTTCTGAAAAACAGGCAGAAAAGGAAGAGAAGACACCTGCCCCTGGGAATCTAAGGGGTCCCCAGAGAGGTGGTGGAGGACAGATGGGGTCAGACGCCTGAGTTCTGGCAAGTTCTGCCGCTTATTCATCACGTGACTTTGGGCAAGATATTCAACCTCCCTGGGCTTCAGCTTCCTTATCTGTAAAATGGGGCTAATATTGGTACCTGACCCATAGGGTTCTAGTGAGGTGTAAATGAGCTAATACGGGAACAACTCAGAAGAGCGCCTGGTACATGGACGAGCTCAATAAACACAGCAAGAAGACAAGGTTCTAGTCCTTTACAAGGAAAACTGTCTGGCATTAACCCCTCCGTGAAGTATGTGGGGGCCTCTAAAGCACACGGTTACAGGGCTAACTACTTGCCTTGTGCAAATCCACTGCTTCTCCTGCAACACAAGGAAGCATTGTTCTCAGAGCTGGAACCATCTAGAATGTTTGTGCCTGATTTTCTCATCTACAAACTGATGACAATAACGTACCTCACAGCATTTTTTGAGTGTTCACTGAGAAGGTGTTCGTAAACTACAAAGCACTCTTCAAATATGACCAGTTATCATTCATCTTCTCTTCTCTGTGTCCCCTAAAGCACTAAGCCAAAGGACGGGCACACAGAAGGTGCTCAATAAGCACAGGAGAGACCAAACATCATCATGCATGCCTCTGGCAAACAAGGCCTTGGCCAACTCTAGCCCCGGAGCTCCGGGGCCTCTTCCTCCCAGGGGCCCAGCCACGGGACTTCACGATGGAACACACCAATCTAAGACGCCCTGGAGCTCCACCAGAGTCCTCAGAGCACACAGCTTTCCTGTGGGTCTGCCATACAGACTCCCGTGGCTGGTTTTTAAATCCCCCAAAGGCCGGCGAGGGGCCCCACTGCCTTAGGTTAGTTAACACCGGCCAAACAAAGAGTGACTAACTTTAACGCAAGTGTAATTCTCATACTTCAAAGACAGGAGTAACAGTAAAAATAATTAATATTTATTGAACACTTTCTATGTGCCTGGTACTATTCTATGCATCTTCCACGGATTATCTCATTTAATCCCTACATCAGCCCCTGAGGTTGGAGCCAGCGTCGGCTCCAGGTTTCAGGTGAAGAAGCTGAAGGACAATGAGATTAAGTGACGTGCTCGTGTTCCTTAAGACGCACCCAGCAGAGAGCCTGGCATACAGCAGGGGTGCAACGCTCACACCACCCGAGCCTTGGCCAAGTGAGGCCCTTGGCAGAACTCTGGGAGGTCGGCGATAATGTGGTCTGAGCTGGTGCAGCTCCTGACCGGCAGAGGTGGACTGTGACCCCAGGATGTGACTCCGGAGCCCTTACTGTCAAAAGAGGGTGGGGAGGGGTGGTTGAGAAGGGAAATGCAGTCCTAGCCCTTTATATATTCTACCTACGGCGAGTAGTTCACCAATTCAGTCACCAGAGAGGAAAGCCGTGGAATCAGCCCCACAGTCGCAGGCTATTAACACAGAATCCTAACCGCTCGGACCGAGGCACTTGGGTAATCCCCTATTTCTCTCTTTCCCAAACTTTCTTTAATGTAATCTTGCTTTTAAAACTAAACAAGTACATTCATATAAACCAAGCGGAGTTGTCAGTAATTGTGCAGCATCCAGCGAGCACTGCTAGAATCATTAAGCCAGAATCTGGGGGGAACAAGGACCGAGGCAAGATCCAGTAAAATGTATTTATAAAACAAAGAGCCTCTTCAGAGATCTGATCATCAGCCAGCTTTGGAGGAAACAAAGAGGTAGGAGATATAAACCATGTCCTTAAAATGTTTAAAAACTAGTTGGGGACAAAAAACTACGTTAAAAGCTACACATCAGAAACGATTCTGCTTGATCCTCGTGCTCCTGCCCTCTTCCCGCCCATCCTTCCCACCAAGCTCTGGAAAGAGCCGGATGTTGGTGATGCCCCCACTTTCTTGCCTCCCATTCACTGTTCGCTCCACCCTGCCAGCACCATCAAACGTGCTCCTGATTCATCCCATCCCTGCTCCCCCACCCACACCACCCTCCGCGGCCTTGGGGTGACCGCCCTCAGCATCGCGGCTCCGGCTGCCCACGCCCGCCCCAGCTTCTGGACAGCGCTCTGCAAGTTCGCCTCCCGCTTCTCTGAATAATTTTCCCCAGGCTCCTCTTTCTCCCCCACATTTTCCAGGAGCTCTGTCCTGCTTCATTAGATTCACTCACATTTCTGACGTTTATTCAAAAGATCCTGAGCTGGGGATCTGAACAGTGGAACAGCAGGTCCTTCTTCGGCTGGCCCGCATGGAGCTCCTTATTTCTTGCTCTCGTCTGTCTTCTTTTTCTTCTCTTTCCTTCCAGTCAGTCCTCACTTTCCTCCCTCCTGATCTCCTTCCTCCCCATTTCTCTGCTTCCCACAGTCTTCTGCATCTTGGGATCAGCACTCACCAGCTGGATTTGGGGATCTGCCCTCTTCAGTCGCAGGCAAATCCCCATGATAAGTACCTGGATGCAGGTGGGACCCAGGTGGGACCGGCTACAGCACCTGTCAGGTGCTGGCTCCAGCTGCACAAAGAAAACTGCCCGTCCAGAGGCTGAGAATGGGCACATGGAGCTTCCCACACTTGCAATCCACACCCCCTGCCCACCAGATTTCCCTTCCCGTGGCCTGGGCCCACTGGAATGAGGTTACCATTTCTTCCAGACTGCTGGAAGATGACTCTGGGAGTCCAGGAGTCAGAGCTGGGGACCGAGGGTAGGCAAAGAGAGATGGGGAGCAGGGTAGAAGAAGGCCCAGATTCCCAACCCAGTGTTATTTCTGATTCTAAAGATGATCTTGGAAAGGTATCTTTGGCTTTTCACTCCATTTTCACAATTTATCACAGGCATAACCAGAGCTCCCCACTTTAGGGGAATATATTTATCCCTCCAGACATATTTTTAAATGGGAATGAGACCATTGAACCATGTTTAATTTCATACCCCTGTTTGCACTTATTTGATAGCAATAGTATCAGCCTCACATCGGTATAGCTTTTTAGCAGTTCACAAAGTGCCATCACATACCTTATCTCATTTGATGCTCAAACTAGGTAAGAGATGGGGAAGTTGGGTGCCACAAGACTTGCCTGCAGTCGTGCAGACACTAACTCAAGAGCTGGAACCCAAACCTGCCTTGTTTTACAGCCTTTGCTAACCACCACCTTCTTGGCATTTCTACAAATAGCACTCACCTCAACTTTCCATATCTAAACCCTTTTCTATCACTGAAAACATATGTAGGTTCACTTAAGTGGGCAGCTGACGAACTTAACCCATGGACAGAGGGGGAAATAGCCAATGCTAGTTCATGAAAGTCAATTTGGGGCATCAGGTAAAGAGTGTGTCAAAATGTCAGCACCTCATAAATCCTTTTCTTTGAGGCTTGGTTAGCTTGCACACAGTCTCCTTGCACGCAAGATCAAAGGCCAGGCTAATGAAACCTGTGTGTGGGAATGGAGGGTCATTTATAATGCGTAAATCCTTGAAGAGTGACAAACCCAACGATGAGCAGAAGTCTCCTTGACTCATCAAAAGCAGACAGAGAGAGACTGGGAGAGCCCGAGAGCCCATCTGTAGGCAGCATAGGGTCAACGTTCCCAGGAAGGGGCCCACCAGAGTCCACCGGTGGGCATGGGGAGGGAGTGTCCAAAGTGACCCACTCGCCCAGAAAGGGCTTGACTTGAAAATCAGCCTCTGAGGCAGGAGCTGGTAGTTTGCTCTCCATTCACTCAGAGTGGATATGCATGGGATGAGTAGCGCCTGCAGGGAAGGTTTCAACAAACTGCGAATGGTGAGAACAAATCTGGAGGAGCACTGTTTAACCACCAGGAGTGCTTAAAGGACTTCAGTGGTTTGTGCACAATGATGCTACTAATCACTCACAAGTCTTACTTATTGATACAAGCAAGTCGGGCAGACTCGACTCAAAGAGACTGTTAGTGGCTAGAGTCAGGTTCAGATCCAGGGACCCTTAGAAATGGTTCTGTCTTTTTACTACCGAGGAATCTGAGTCCCAGAGAAGTTTCAAGAGTTGCTAAAAGACACATACGGAGATGTAGCAATACCAAAATTAATCCTAGGTCTGAATCCAAAATGTGTACTATTTCCTTTACTTTTTTTTAATAATAGGAGAAAATATTACCTATAATCCTGCCATCCTAATAGAACCTATGAATCTTTTTCTCTATCTTCTTCCAGATCTGTCATGTGCATATATTTTATGTGGGTGTAATCACAGGGCACGCTCACTTTTAATTGTGGCTTTTTTAATACCATGTTGTCTTAGAATCTTCATAATTCAATTTTTTATGAGAGCTACTCTTGAGGGAAACCACTATAACTTTCTTAACCATTCCCCGATGTTGAACCTATAGATTGCTTCCAATTTTCCTCTATTATACGTAATGTTCTTATGAAGATATTCACACAAATAACTCTCCCCCATTTTTTTTTAATTTTTTATTTATTTATTTTTCCCCCAAAGCCCCAGTAGATAGTTGTATGTCATAGTTGCACATCCTTCTAGTTGCTGTATGTGGGACGCGGCCTCAGCATGGCCGGAGAAGTGGTGCGTCGGTGTGCACCCAGGATCCGAACCCGGGCCGCCAGCAGCAGAGCACACGCACTTAACCGCTAAGCCACGGGGCCGGCCCAACTCTCCCCCATTTTAAATGGTTTTCTCTAGAGTTGGGATTCCTGGATGAGCCACGGTTCTTAATACAGATGATCATGTTGCATTACAAAAGTGTCACCACTTTACACTGCCACCACCAACACAACAGGATGTCACTCCAGCCAGTGCTGGTATTTCATCTTATTTGCTAACTATTTAAGGGGGTAAAAAACAAAGCTCTTTCACTATACCAGGCCATCTCTGTTTCAGATAAATGGCCACCTTCCAAGACCCAAATAGGGGACTGAGTAATACATGAGATGAGATCAACCAGCTGTACAAAGAAGTCACTGACACCTTAACAAGAACATGATCAAATGGCTACATCCACCATCTTAGTTCTAGTGACCCCTCAACACTTCTCTCCGCTTTGTCAACCTGAGCCCTGAGATGATCCCCAGTAAGGCCACCTTGTTAGGCACACAAGACGTAGGCAAGGCAGCACAGACCTGGAGAGAGCCCAGGCCCCTAAGCCCCCGGTGTACAGAGAGAAGCTTTGCTTTGTCTCAGCTCCATGTATGTCCACAGATAGACACTTAATAGAAAGTGCCATCCCCAAAGCAGGATGACGAAATCGTGGCCTGGGGAGAAGGCAAGGAGAGCCAAAGGTCAAAATTCCAGCCAAATTCATTAGAATGCAAAGCTTCAAACTTCAGGTCAACGTAGAAGTTCTCCAAGAGATGTTGAAATTGTTGGCTAACTGTGGGAGAGGGTTCTGTTTCCTGTAATTAGACAGGCATTCTGAGTCTGAGTCTGAAAAGAAGCCGAGTTTCGTGCATCTCATATCCACGCAACAGTGGGAGAAACACAGAGTTTGCTTCAGGCTAGCATTTCGATCCTGGAATTCTTCTAAGCATTCCGAAGTCGCGGGGACAGACTACTCACACACAGGGACTTCACTGGCCCTCAAACACCAAGCTCAGAAACCTGGGCCTCAACACCACCATCTGAAAAGCTGGGCTGAAACATGCTTTCGTTCATGAAGGAAATGTTAGAGAACCAGTAAAAACAGTGCGAGGTGAGTACGGTCTCCAATGCCGAACTGTCCCCACTGACTGTGCTGGGAACAGGACCACGATGAAAACCCACAGCGAGCACACCACAGACGCACAGGGCTTTGGCTCCCAAGTTTACTTGTCTGGGGTTGAATCTATGCTCTGCTACTGACTAGTTCCAGGACCTTGGGCAAGTTACTTAACCCCCCAGTGCCTCAGTTTCCCCATGTGCAAAAAGAGAATAGCAACAGTGCCCACTTCACGGTATAGGGGTTAAAAGCATGAACTCTGGAGTCAGCTCTGCCCCCCAGTAGCTGTGTAACTCAGGATCCTTAACCCTCTCTGGGCCTCAGTTTTCTTGTCTGTAAATGGAGATAATAATGGTATCTATTCACAGGGTTGTTATGAAATGGTATTTGTAAAGGGCTTACAGCACTGACTGGCAAAGTAGGTCCTATATAAGCATCTGTTAAATAAATAAAGAGTAACATAGGAACGCTTGAGGATATAAGGCTGCTTGACCCGATTCTTGGCATGCACTCAGTCTTCGCCAAATGTTCAATTTTACTTTGAGGTATGATGTAAAGGGGATCAGACCTCGGGGGATCTCAGGGCACAGAATCTGGAAGGCCCAGGGCACCCTCCAGTGCTGCTTGTGGGCCAGGCGGCAGGGGAAGGGCTCGGCAGTGGAGGCTCAGGTAGAGGACCCAGGAGGAGCAAGAGTGGGTGGGAAGGGGCCAGATAAAGGTGTTACTGACAGGAGGCCGGAGGCTCCCAGCACCACAAGGAAGGCATGGAACTTCATCTAGCAGAACAGCCGGGTGCATAAAACCAAATAAGACCAAAACAAGTAAAACAAATCTGTCCAGTTTACACAGCAAGTAAGCACTGGTCGTAAAATACAAGACAGTATAATGCTAGAGCAGGAAGAATCACAGAGACCCTCCCTGGTCCACAGACATAAACACAGACTTTTCACGTCCCAGGGACCCTCCCTGCCCGCACGCACCTCTCCTGAACCCTGGTCAGCCTGAGAGAAACAATCTTCCTATCAAATGGAACGTATTAGGAATTAACAGATTCATCCCCCATTTTATTATGAATCAAATGCAAGTAAACTGCCAATCAGAGCAGATAACACCAACTAATCATCATTAACAGAGATCATGGAATTACAATCAAAAGCCAAGAAACCTGATCCTACCCTCGAAACATCACTTCAGTTAAATCTCCAGCAGGCTTTTTACAATATTGAAACTATTTAAAACAATTTTCAAAAACCCCTAGGGATATGGGAACCACAGGCTGGGATCAATGACCTGGTTCTCCCCTTTCCCTCTCCACGTGGGGAGAAGACCTGGCCGGAGGTGAGTTGCCTAAGAGCTGCTAGCCCGAGGCTCTATAGATGTCCTGAGCAGACCTCCTTCGTCAGCACCATTTAACCAGACACAAGGTGCTGGGCACCGGGATGATGACCAGAGTCTGTGCATGTGCCTGTGTGTGTGCATGTGTGTATGCAGGTGAGTGTGTACACACGTGTGTGCGAACATGCACGTGTGTCTGTGTGAGTGCGACGGGGCAGAGGGGTAGGAGGCAACCTCCCCACTCTATTTCCCGTGGCCTTCAGGCTGCTTTAAGGAAATGGAGGAGACTTCCCAGGTTTCCCCACAAAGTCTGCCATAAAATAAATTCCAGACTATGAACAAATTACATAAAGAATACAGGAAAGTAATGAGCGACAGGGACCCTAGGGGTCGGGGCCATGCGGGGACAACCTCAAGGGACTCCACATGGGGCCAGGTCAGACAGCTCTGAGGAGCTCCACCTCGAAAGAGGGGCGGCAGCTGGCCGTGTCAGGCCAAGATGAGGTGGCTGGGGAAACATGTGAGTAATGACACTTCCTCTGTTTGTCTCAGCTTTTGGTTGCCCAGGGCTACCAGACCACAGATTCAGTGCTGGCCTGCCAAAAATCAGAGATTACAGGGCTCTGTGGAACATCACAAAAAAATAAAAGTCACACCACACGCCATTCACGTGCAAAGATTGGGTTTGTCTCAGTTTTCTTTCCTGCCTGTTCCTTGTTGGGAAGGGAATCCAACTATAAACTCAAGGACTTGCAGCTTCCTAATTAGAGATCGACAGAAATACATGTACTCACATATATAAAGTGTGGAACCATGTCAAACCGCTCCAGCCAAAGCCCCAAGGTCATTGTCAAAACAGGAAAGAACAACAAGCAAATTAATGAAACAGGGTCATGTTTACATTCCTGTTGAAGTAGATAATCAAACAAACCCTATGATCTGATCACAAATCTTTCCGTGAAAATACGGACTGAACTAAAAGATGTGATGTTCACAACTACTATACTTCAGGACACCAGTTATGAACACACATCAAATAACATAGTACACACAAGAGGGCCTAGTTCACACAAGAACTGGCCTGTACACAGGACTCTAACTGGCGAATGGCACCCATCCCACCCTTGTCGAAAGCTGCTCTGACAGTCTCGCTGTGCACGGTAAAGAGTGTATCGGCTATTGGACTGGCGCTCAACCCAGAAACAAAGGCAGGAGTCTGGTGTCTATTCTGTCTATTCCAGCGCTGCACAACTCTTCTCCCCGCATCCCCTCCAATAAAGCTGGGCAGGGAAGGAAGAGTTGGTGATGTCATATGTTGACTGGGATCTATCTCGAGCCAACATAATTGACGGGTGTTTTCCTCCTAGGAACCTGGACTGAATTCAAAAACATAGCATAACATCTCTGGAGTCTGAACCACGCCATTGTACCATCATGTGCTGCCCATCGCCGGCTGAGGGCTAGCTGTTCAATGGGTCTTTTTTGCTCCCAGTGGATTAATAAGACTCTGAATAAGAGCCAGTGAATCTGGACAACAAGGTTTAAGCCTGATAAGGGTCCCAGTTGTTCAGGGAGCCTTTAATTACACTTTACAACTGTGTGGGGAGCTGAGAGTTCAGGCTGCACCCCGACACCAGCCCGCACTGCTGTCCATAAATTTAACTGCTTCCTCACATTATGCTCTCTTCCTTCCCAGGGATGACAGCAATAAGAGATAATAACCCAGATGCAAAGGAGAGCTCCAAGGGAACTTTTCTTTTTATAAAACTCCTTTAAGTGCACAAGTACTTAAATACCAAAAACCTGAAAAACCAGAAAGAAATGAGGAAAAACCCAAAATTTTCCATTATTCCATCATCCAAAGAAAATTACTATTAATATATTGATGTATGTCTAGCCAATCTCTTTTTTCCTACCCACTTATACACCCACATATATATTTTTTTTACAAAAGTGGTATCATAATTTTATAGTATGTAAATTAAACTTCAATGAGGCTCTTTAAAAAAAGGTAGTATCAAATCGGACACAGTGATCCTGGCCTGCTTTTTTCCATCAATATATTATGAACATGTTCACCTTAATAAATATGTTTCACAATGGTTTTTATTTTTATTTATTTATTTTTTTTCTGAGGAAGATCAGCCCTGCGCTAACATCTGTCAATCCTCTTTTTTTTTTTTCTGAGGAAGACTGGCCCTGGGCTAACATCCGTGCCCGTCTTCCTCCACTTTATATGGGACGCCGCCACAGCATGGCCTGACAAGTGGTGCATTGGTGTGCGCCCGGGATCAGAACCGGCGAACCCGGGGCCACCGCAGTGGAGCAAGTGCACTTAACTGCTTGCACCACCAGGCCGGCCCCTCACGATGGTTTTTAATGACTACATGCTATTTTGTTCTAGAGATGGCCATCATTTACTTAATCAATCACCTATTTTGGTCATTTAGGTTGTTTCTAATTTTTTCTCATCATAAACAATGTTACAATGAACATCTTTAGAACTAAATGTTTGCACATTGATTATTCTGGCTCAAGGGGTATGAACACTTTTCGTTTATAAATTTTTAAAGCTCTTGTTAGATATTGTCTTGCTACCCTCCAGAAAGGCCTTATCAACGTGAACACCCATCAGCAGTTTGAGTGCCCATTTCACTACACCCCAGCCAACACCAGGTAGTGTAAGTCCTTTTTATATTTGAAAATTTAGTAGACAAAAACTTAACTCATTGTTATTTTAATTTGTATTTCTTTTATTACTCATTCAGTTGAATATGTTTTCATAAGTTTAATGGTAGAATTATTTCTTTTATTTGTACGCTTTTTCTATTAAAGTGTTCATCTTTTTATCAAAATGTTAAGATCTCATATTTTAAATGCGTCAACCCTTTACCATATATTGCACATCTAATCTCCTACTTCTTGGTTTTCCTTTAATTATTTAACTCTGATGATGTTTTTAATTCCTATGTAGCCAAATATCTCCATCTTCTCTGATTTCTACCTTTGAGGAAATATCTAAATTATATGACTCTCTGTCTGTATTTTCTTCTGGTTGTCTTTTGACGTTATTGTTTAAATTTAACTAACCATCTGAAAGGTATTTTGTTCTATGATGTGAGGGAAGGGGTTGACCTGTCTTTGTTTTTTGAATGGTTAACTATTCCAGCATAATACTGTGACTATGTCATCATGTCACCATTAGTTTGAAATGTTACCTTTTGAAATGTTACATACACTAAATACTTAGATACAGTTGGTTCCACTTATGGATTTTCTACTTTATCTTATTGATGTGGATGTCTCTTCTGGAGCTAGTGCCATATCACTTTAATTATTATATTTTTTTATATATAGCCAGTAGTGGTCTCCTGTCCTTTTTCATTATGTTCTTTTTTAATATTTTCTTGGCTTTTATCATCTGTTGATTCTTCCACCTGAACTTCAGAATCATTCGGTCAAATGTCAAAAAAACAAAACACTAAAACACTTTTTGAGGTTTTGGTTGGAACCACACCGAATTTATAGATTAATCTCTAAAGAATATGTTCTTTACAGTTTTAGGTCTTTCTATTCATTAATAAAGGATTTCTTTTAATTTATTAATGTCTTCTCTTGGGTCCCATTTATAAGAATGCATTCTTGTAATTTCCAGTTATTTTATATTTTGTGTTGCTATTGTGAATATTTTTAAATTATATTTTTCATTTGGTTATTTCTGACATACAGGAAAGCTATTAATTTTGAATACATATTTTTTAACTGATCATCCTAATAAGCTTTCTTCTTCGATCCATTATTTTCTTCAGTCAATTCCTTTGAATATTTAAGGTAAACCATCTAATGAATAGCAATCATTTTGTTTTTCCTTTCCAATATTTTTACTTCTTATTTTTCTTGTCTTATTACACTGGCCAGGACTTTCAGAACAATGTTAAATAATAGGGACAATAATTGGCATTCTGTTCCCTTATTCATCTGGGAAGAGACATGACGAATTTGCTGGGCCAGCCCTGGTGCTCCTACTCAAGTTCCATGGCCCAGGGACCTGATGCAAAATGGCAATTTCAAGGCAAAGAGACAGCAGTTCCTATACATTTTCCACAACCGAATAAAATGCCTTTGAGAAACACATGAGATATTGAATACTAAAACAGATCAAATGAAGACAATGCTAATATTTCCTATGGTAAAAGCAAGACTTCACACGCAGGGGATTAGGGTGGAGATGGTCAGATGTCACACTTTTCATTAGTCCTGCAGTGAAGAAGTGTTGAAAACATGGCAGCATGGAGCCTGAGGGGCAGTCAGCGGCTGATTTCCCAGCTCTGTGCTTTTGTCACGGATTAGGTGCCTCCAGAAACTCAAAGGTGGGTTTGGAAGCAATTAACTGTTTTTCCAAGTTGTTTCTTTTCCTTTTGTAGGTTAAGGAGATGTAACCACCAGCCATCCTGAAACTGAACAAGCCTCACCGCAAGAGCTATGCCCGTGACCTCTGCCTTATTTTTAATGCAAAGATCTCTCTAGGAGGAGCTTAAGCCTCAATACGTGGAAGCGTGTTCTCCAACTGAGCCTGTGCAAGCGAATACTCGCCTCTCCCTTTTGAATATTCATTCCCCAACCAAATAAAAGTTCCTGCTTTCCTTTGTTCGGGGACGCCATGACTTTGGAAATGATTCCTCATGGCCTCCTATTTGCTGCAAATACACTTTACTTTGTGAGACAACTTCCACTGGTGTAGAGTCTTATTTAACTCACCAGGAAGTGAGCCCACTTGGTTCAGTATCACTTCCTGACTCTCTCAAGAAGAAGAAGGCAAGTTCTCCCATGCATTCCTTCACCTCCTCTTTCTCCAACTGGGTCCATAACCCCCTCCTCCAGGAAACCTTCTGAGACCGTCCAGATGGAAGCTGTCCACTTGCCCTTCGGACCTGGCAGAGTACTCATCTGGCTTTCACCTCCTCCCTGGCACGACTTTCCGGGACGCAATGACACCTCACTATCCAAATCTGGCCATCTGACTTCTCACTCAAAATCCACAAAATTGCCAAAAAAGACCTCCATTCAGTCACAACAAATTGCTCTCGGGGAGGGGTGGTTATAGATTCTCTCACTCAGGGCTCCTATCTTACTACTTTCACACGATGCTGAGGATCTCGGCCATCTGGTCCCCAAGCAGAAGGAAGACTTGAAATGTGAACTTAAATGGGGGAGGGTGGCAACCAAAGTCAGGCATACTAACAGCTCTAAGAAGTCAGAGAGGAAAGGAAGGGAGGAGGCAGGAAAATGATGACATGGAGACAAATATTCCCAATAGCTAGAGACCATTTGTGGGAGTTGTTAAAAACCCAACACTTCAAAGGTAAGCATAGTGCTATAACATAGATTCACAATAATAACCCTGAATCATTAAGAAAGGCTTAAATTACGTTCCGTTCCCTTCACGTAGAAGGAAATATGCACTACCCTTAAGCAGGTATTTTTCATCAAAGTAGTTAAAAGTGCTTTTGCTTTAAAGGGTTAATTTTTCAGGAGAGAGTGGAAGGGGCCTTTCAGGAAGGAAGAGACTTAAAACATTCATTATGTGCCAGGCACACAATCGGTACTTTGTATACTCTATCAAATTTATGCTGCAGAGTAACCTTGAAACATCGTATTACAAATTAGAAAACTGTGGCAAAGTACACTCTATCAAATTTATGCTGCAGAGTAACCTTGAAACATCGTATTACAAATTAGAAAACTGTGGCTCAGAATTACCGTATGATTCAGCAATTCCACCTCAGGGTGTACGTCCAAAAGAACTGAAAGCAAGGACTCAAACAGATATTTGTACACCCATGTTCATAGTAGCATGATTCACAATGGCCAAAAGTGTCCATTCACAGATGAGTAGATTAAAAAAATGTGGTATGTACATACAATGGAATATAATTCAGCCTTAAAAAGGAATGAAATTCTGACACCTGCTACAACATGGATGAACCTTAAAGACATTATACTAAGTGAAAGAAGCCAGTCATAAAAGGACAAATACTGTATGATTCTACTTATATGAGCAGAATTATACTTATACAAAATACTCAAATTCATAGAGACAGAAAGTAGAATAGTGGTTGCCCAAGGCTGGGGGGCGGAGGGTATGGAGAGTTATTTTTTTTGTTTTTTTGTATTTTATTTTATTTTATTTTTATTGCAGTAACATTGGTTTATACCATTGTATAAATTTCAGGCGTACATCATTATACTTCTATTTCTGCATAGATTACATCATGTTCACCACCCAAATACTAATTACAACCCATCACCACACACATGTGCCAAATTATCCCTTTCACCCTCCTCCCTCCCCCCTTCCCCTCTGGTAACCACCAATCCAATCTCTGTCTCTATGTGTTTGTTTATTGTTGTTATTATCTACTACTTAATGAAGGAAATCATACGGTATTTGACCTTCTCCCTCTGACTTATTTCACTTTGCATAATACCCTCAATGTCCATCCATGTTGTCACAAATGGCTGGATTTCATTGTTTCTTATGGCTGAGTAGAATTCCATTGTATATATATACCACATCTTCTTTATCCATTCGTCCCTTGATGGAGAGTTATTTTTTAATGGGGACAGAGTTTCAGTTTAGGAAGATGAAAAGCTCTGGAGATGAATGGGGGTGACGGCTGAACAACAATGTATATGTACACACTGAACTGTCCACTTAAAAATGGTTAAGAAAGTAAATTTTATGTTATATACATGTTACCACAATTTAAAAAAAAAAAAAGAGGGAAGGAAGGAAAGAAAAGAAAGAAAACCGTAGCTCAGAGAAATGAGAAATACTTGCCCAGCTGGTGTGCAGAGAAGAACTAAGCAGGGTATGTCCAAATCCAGTCCAAGCACCTCCCTAGAATGCCCCCTGCCCCTAGGTGCACACTCCTGAGGTCTGTCCCTGCACAACAAAGGCTTCACTGTAATGCCCTGCTCCTGCCCTCCAGGAACTGACTCTCTGCAAAAGAGATTCCCCTGCCCTAAATCCCAGCAGCACCTGCCACAGGAGCCTGCAGGGCCACATGCAGCCCGGAGTCCCTCAGCACCGTCTGTGAGACGACTGGCTGAATTTTGATGGTAAACAGAAGGGGCTAGAGCCTGGAGAGGAGCTGATAAAAATAGGTAGCAGCTCCTGCCCCACGGACAGGACCACAGGACAGGACCATACCCACGGGGTATCAGGCCCCTCCCCACCAGCCTGATCCAGCCCACCAGACTCCCCCTATGCCCCTCACGCTAAAACTTTTTTTAATACCCAGCAGTACTGATTTACTTGTAAATTCTAAAGCATACCAGACTTTTATTTATCCAATTCCACCCATCTCAATCCATTCACGCACGCCTCTCTTCTGGCGGGACACCCCTCCTGCTGCCCACCCCACAATCAGACTCCAGGGCGAAATCCGAACCGGCCTCGAGTCTCACCTCACACAGGACCTGTTCAGTCAAGCCTCCTCCTGACTCTCTCCAGCAGATTTTAGAGATTTCTTCTTCTCTGCTACCCCTGAACCTTAGTATAGAAATTATCACATTTTATTGTAATCTTTTATTTGTGGGTCTCCCCAACAGCCTGTAAGTTGTTTGAGAAGAGGGGCCATATCTGCAGTTGTAATGCCACATCAGTACCTACCACGTGGCCTAATAAACATCAGCTGAGTGGATGAATGACGAGATGAATGAACAGGGTTTCCTAGCTGTGGAAACCACAGAGCTAATTAAATCTGCTTACAAAGAACAGTGGCTGTGATGACACCGGGAAAGTGACCACATCCTTTCTTCTCATTATCACCCTCCATCAGCCCACATCAATGCAGCCTCCGCAGTCTAGCACAATAGGTACTCGCGGTTCTCAGATCTAGTAGGTGCTCACGGCTGTTAGGTCAGAAACACGCAGAAAGCAAGGATGGGGTGGCCCTCAAATCCAGCACACGTGCTGATACGCTTCATGCCCGACGGCCCCCTGATGATGGAGGCCCAGCAACATGCCGAGCAGGGCAAGTGCTGGCCAGGGAGACAGATGACCAGGGTTTCAGTCCCCATTCAGCTTCAGATTAGTTGGGTGGCCTTGGGCAAGTCCTTAACCTTTCTATTCTGCAATTTCCTCATGGAAATTGGGGGATATTTCCTGCCCTATCTACTTACAGAGTGAGAGGGAGGGTCCCAGGAAAGGGCAGCTGTGAGTAAAGGGCTCTGTAACTATAAATGCAGCACGTAACTAGTCTTAATACTCTGGCCCATGGGGAGGGGGCATGGCCATCTGAGGCAGGAATGGACTGGCCTGGGAGATCCCCAGCACTCGGCTGAGAGTACCCAGGCCTGGCAAGCTACAGAAAGTGTGCTATGTCAGAAGAGGGACACTTAGCAAAGAGGCTACAGGGCCTCCGCCAAGTTCCCCTCCTGGCACAGGACCACTTATCCTCCCACCCCACCACAGAGCAGAATGACGGATGGTCACAAGAGGCAGCAAAACAGGACTCACTCTGGGCCCCACGGTGAGAGAGGAACAAATCTGGAGCGGGCAGAGGCAGCCATTCCAGCCAGCCAGGAACAGGGAACCCCAGAGAAAGGGCTCCAGGGGCTGTCGGGTGGGAGGGCCGAGAGTCCTGCTTTTCTGTGGCAATCCTTGATTTCAATTATTCTTTCTCATCTCTATGAACATCCTTATACTTTTCACATCGTATGGCCCCGTGCAGGGTTAGGAAAACATACTCAAAACCAAGTTCTCACATCATAGATCAAGAGAAGCATGACTAAGAGTCAGTGAACGAGTGGACTGGCCTTAAAATAAAGCCTAGGGCCAGCCCGGTGGCGCAGCGGTTAAGTGTGCACGCTCCGCTTCGGTGGCCCGGGGTTCGCCGCTTCGGATCCCTGGCGCGCACCAACGCACCACTTGTCAAGCCATGCTGTGGCGGTTTCCCATAAAAAGTAGAGGAAGATGGGCATGGATGTTAGCCCAGGGCCAATCTTCCTCAGCAAAAAGAGGAGGATTGGCGTCGGATCTTAGCTCAGGGCTAGTCTTCCTCATAAATAAATAAATAAATAAATAAATAAAGCCTAAAGTCAAAACCACAATGAGATACCATGTCACACCCCCAGGGACAGCTGTAATCAAAATGATGGACAATAACAAGTGTTGGCAAGGATGTGGAGAAAAATAGAGCCTTCATACAATGCTGGTGGGAATGAAAAAAATGGTAACACTGCTGCTGGGAATGAAAAACGGTACAGCCATTGTGGAAAACAGTTTGGCAGTTCCTCAAAAAGTTGAAGATACAGTTACCATATGACCCAGCAATTCGACTCCTGGATATATACCCAAGAGAAATGAAAACATACCACACAAAAACTTGTCTATGAATGAACATTATTCATTCACAATAGCCAAAAAGTGGACACAACCCAAATGACATCAACTGACCAATGGATAAGTAAAATGTAATACATCCATACAACATAATATTATTAACCCATAAAAAGGAATGAAGTACCTTTTTATGATACGAGCTACAACATGGATGAGCCTTGAAAACATCATGCTAAGCCAAAGACGCCAGACACAAAAGGCCATATATTGTACGAGTCCGTTTACCTGAAATGTCCAGAATAGGCAAATCCACAGAGACAGAAAGTAGATAAGTGTTTGGCATGGGCTGGGGAATGGGGAGTAGCTGCTAAGTGGTATGGAGTTTCTTTTCAGGGTGGTAAGAAGGTTCTGAAATTAGATAGCAGTAGTGGTTGCACAATTCTGTGAATATACTAAAAATCACTGAATTGTACACTTTAAAAGAGTGAATTTTATGGTATATAAATATATAAATTTTTAAAGAGTCAATATAGTTTGTATAAGCCAACACACACATGCATACATACATACATAATAAATGAATGAATAAAGCCTCAACTGATAAGACTCTATTACTCAGCATCTCTTCTTGATGAAATTCCTAAGAACAAGCAAGAATAGGCTGTTTTTTGCAAACTGCCTTAAAGACAAAGAGAATGAGGGAAAGAAAAGGCTAAGCCAATACGTAAAGAGGGAAAATAATTAGAAAATAACATTTCCTGGCACAATCATGGATGGAAAACCTATTGGTCACTAGAGGCCACCTTTAACTGGCAAGGAGACAATGGAAATAGGGGATTTATGTCAGACAAACAGAAATGCTGCGCAGAACGTGGCTTCTGGATCATCTGACTCGCTCAGACCTAAGACATAAAAGTCAAATGTCCATTTGCACAAGCCAAAGAAACCAGAAAATATAGTTGAGTAAGAACTTTCCATCCTCCTACATAGGAGAACCTGTTTGTTTTTTATTTACCAGCTTTTCCAGTCCGTCTTTCATTAAGAGGCCTTGCCATTTAACGAAAACCTACATTTCACCACAAAGAGGGATGATAACACCTTCTTCAGCTATTCTCTGGAAAGCAAGCTTCTTCTCAGAGACAAGTTACTGCATAATGGAAAAGCTTTTCTTTGCATCACTGGCACTCACTGTAGGCAGCGAGCTGAAATGCACACAAGCAGCACTAGTATGGATATGAACGTGCATCACGGGAGAAAGGGCACAGAAGTGGCCTCAGTCCTGCCCCCTCCATCATGCCACCCTCTGAGGCTTAGTTTCCCTGCTGCAAAATGAGGAGACTGCAATAAACAATCTCAGTCCCAGATACAGCCCCCACCTGGAGCCCAGGTGTGGGGCTACCATCCACCCCCCAGTAATAAAGATTTTGGTGTTGAAGCTTTACCTACCCTTCAAGCTGACCTTTATTTAAAAGCACTTTTTTCTATAATATACAGAGAGAAAATGATCCGCCCACTAAGAAGAATATAAAATTCAGCAAAGCGAATCTTCCTTTTCCAAAGTAAGATGGAAACTATGTTTTCATGGAGGTGGGGCGGAGAACTCTCCAGTACACAGAGCTGAATGCCTTCAGCAAGAAAAGAAATTCAGATGATAGTGAGGACAGGCCTCTGTAACGTTAAAAAAAAAAAAAAAGCCAGAGCTATGCTGACCATTTTAATTGATTCTTGATGGAAGAAGAATAAGAAAAAAGATGTATGATGAGATGAGAGGGCTGCTGAAGTCAGTCACCAAAAATAAATTCACCCCTTCAAATATCCCAGTTCCCAGGTGTCATGATCAAAAGTGCCGGGAGCAAAACTGGGCTGAAGGGCCTACGCCCTGCAACCAGGCCTGTCACACCCACCATCTCACTGAATCCTTACACCAGCCCTATTAGGCAAGAAAGGCCGATCCAGGCCTTTCTGACAATTGACAAAACCAAGACAGAGACGTGGGGCAACTTGCCTGAGCTAACAAGCAGCAGAGTGGAGACCAGAATTAAGGTCTCCTGATTCCCAGCTCTGTGAAGATGTGTCGTCAAGAACTTTAGGCCTCAAATTCTTTCCATTATACCTCATGCTGCTCCTTGGATTATCTCCACACAGGAAAAAACAATGCGCAGAACAGCAATCCCAACTCTGAGAAATTGTTTGATTTTCCTCCCTGTCCCTGCTCCTCCTCAAAAAATGCCATCTGCCTGAGGTGTTTCCCAACCAGACTTGCGAAGAGCTGAGTCTAATGAACTTGTAGGGGCCATGACAAAGCGATTCAGAGAAATGAGGAAAGATGAGAGCCAGGCAAGGGCAAGAAGACCTTCGAAGCAGCTTGTGTGATGGAACTCAGCACAATCTGGCCTGCACGGAAAAGGGCTCCTGGGCCTCCCAGAAAAGGGATTAAGTTCAGTTGATGAATGCATGGCATCATTACTCCTGCCCATTGCTCTCCAAAGCCTCCCTGGGATGCAGGGGGAAATCTAGGTCATCAACCCAGTGCTTCTGTTGGGATACCAGAGATGCTCAACACACCACCATCTTGGTGAGCATCTGCCCCCAGTGGGCACAGCCTCCTGTTTAGTGAGAGATGTTCGCTATCTGGTCACTTTCTCCCTTATATGACAGAAAAAATACTTTTAAATAAGAGTTGGATCAATGGGCAAGATAAAGCTTGAACACCAAAATCTTTCTGTGTCTTGGGGATGGTTATTAGCCTAACGCCTGATCACAAACTCCAGGCGGGGGCTGCATCTGGGATGTTTGTGAAGCACCTGGCACATGCTAGGCACAGAACAGCATTCATGAGCACGCTTTTTCATTGTTAAAAAGCACATAGTACTCCTTTATTCTGCGATCTGTGAGTGCCATGCCCAGAAGCTGGGATCAGAATCCCAGCCCTAACACTTGCAAGCTCCGTGGCTTCTCTGGGTTTCCCATTACCTCATTTATGGCATGAGGATAAGCCCACCTATCGTCAAGGTTGACATAAGGATTAGAAATGGTGTGTACAGGGCTTGTGTGGCACAGAGCCCCAACAAATGGTATCAATTATCTGCACCCTCCAAATTACCATCTCGTGTGCAAAGGACAGTGTCATGCAGCTCCTCCCTATGACTCCTTGCAGGTCAGTGGAGGGGTCCAGAAAACAGCCACTGGGTCACTCCCTTTCAGAGCTCATCAGAGGAAAAGAGAATTCAATGCAAGCTCTTTAGAGGAAGAGCGATGGACATCTAAATTTACCTGAGTCAGCCCTGGTTTACGTTGTTGTCCTGGGGTAATAATTAGTAGCACTCCCTTTCACTCTCAAAAGTGCATCCATTTGGACAATGACTTAAATGCCCACCCTACTCATAGGGCTGAAGCTCCCATCTACTTGTGTCAAATAACACTTAAAGCACACCGCCAATACTGGGCCCGAGTTGTGACACTCGGTCGGGTTTGCATTTAAAACTCTGAAGCAAAAACTGCATTTCCTCCAAAATACTAAGTCCACCCCCTTCTACTGGGCTCAGACTGCCCCCAAAATATCTATCAACCCCTTAGGGCATAGTTTTCTAACTAAACTCTCTTCTTGCTTTACTATGAATCTGTCCTGCCTGCTTTTTTATCCCCCATGATTTATGTAGCTAATAAACTAAGGCAAAAAATAAAAAATAACAATCATAAAAACTCCCAGCTGAAGGAAAGGAGCATGAGATGTGCATGTCGAAGAAAAAGCAGCTGTTTGTCTCTGTCAGAACTGACCAATCATGGGTCAAGGACCAGCGCTTTCATCTCTGAGGGGTCCAAGGCAGTCCCTTCATTTGATGCCTGAAAGAGGAATGAGTCACTCACCACACCCGCCCACCCGCCCGGGGGGAAGAGCTCTGCGTGCTGCCAGGACTCGCAGGCCACACTTCTCTGAATGTTAGGCTCCATATGACTAAATGCTTCCTTAGTCGAAACACCCACTGGGGAAGAATTTGTCACTAACGCTGCCAAAGGAATGACCCCAGGCCGTGCACTGGAAGCTCATGGAGCTGCAGGGCTGCCGGAAGGGGAATGTGGGGGCAGGTTAGCCAGGAATGCAAACTGCCTATGGAGGCTGCAATGAACCCGTAAAGAATTCACGACAGAAACGAGGGGTCCGGGCGTTCCACAGCACAGTAACGACCAATTATAAAGTTGGCCTCATGTGAATTCCTTTTTTGGCTGAAAATTCAAATCTAGAAAGAGTTATTGACTTGAGGAGCTGTTTCCTGGTGACATTGCTTTGCGTCTGTGGGCCAGGGTGTGTTGTCAAGAAATTTAGGGCCCAAATTCCCTTGCAATTATTTAGAGGGGGAAAAAAAAGTGAAAAGTCAAAAAATTTTTTTTGTTATAAGAAGCCATTTTAAAGGGCTTGTTATACATAGCTGTTTTTCCTGCTATGGTCGAAACACAAACTCTTTTACATGGGCTTGAAGATGAAACAAGACTCGAACTCTCTTCCTGATCTCACCAAGTGGCAGTAAAGAGAGACAAACCATCTGGAGTCAGCCGGCACGTGACTGTATCCTTAGGTCAGGAGACCAACAGCTGATCAATAGATAGATAGATAGATAGATAGATAGATATAGATAGATATATTTTTAAATATATAACAGATAGATAATAGATTAGATAGACTAGATAGATATAGATGATGCTACATTAGATAGATAATTGAGAGATAAATAGATAATAGATAGATAGAAATTGATTGATTGATTCACACATGTACCAAAAGTGTCACAATAATCATTTTTAAATAGTATGGCACAAACACTCTCACTTACTTTTCACATAACCCTAAGAAATAGTAATCTATTGTCTCCATTTTATAGATGTGGAAATTGCCATCTAAAAATATATCAGATGATTGCACTCAAACAGAAAGTATTAGAAAGGGGAGTTAAACTTAGATCTTCCGATTCTTGGAGCTCTCCCATCCCTGTCTTGTGGGGTTACTTGCAATCTCGTCCTCTGAAACATGGTCCAGTGAATTTCACCCAGCTGGGAGAGGGAGGCTGGGACAGAAGACCTGAATGGTTGCCTTAAGAGTCTATGATTCTCTGTTATTACCAGGTTGTTTTGATTTTTCCCTTACAGGCTCCCCACAAAGAAGGATTCCAGTTCTGACCTATCATTAGAGGGAGATTAGGTCATAAACACTATTGATTCAACCTAAAGACAGTAGGGTTTTCTCAGGGAAACCAGCACAGCAGGTGGCCCACAGGGCTGGGGACAGCAGTCCACATTCCAGCTCCACTCTGCCTTAGCACTCCCTCTCATGCCACCACCGGCCCTATTCCTGCTCCTCGCCTCTCACTCCGCTTCCAAGTCCTAACCAGCGCCCTGTTACGGCCTTAGCCCAGTAAAACCTTCCAGGACACCAAGGACAACTGAAGGAGAGGCCCTCTTGATGACATTAGCTCAGCCTCACCCTGTTGCATAAGCCTTTGAAGGTCCCTGGCTACAGAATCCACCCACCCCAGGTCATGACAGTGTAATCCCCCCGCCCCCTCACCAACAGGGCAGGATTCAGCAGGGAACCAGGAGCAGAGGGCACCTCTAGCTTTTGAAAAACCTGGGCAGACGTGTTCAGTTTCAGCAGAAGTCCAACTGTGGGACAAGCACCTAGGTCCCCGGTTCTTAATCTGCCCATCACCTAGAAGCTTTAAAAACTACTAATGCCCAGGCCCAGGCCCACCTAGAATAATTAAGTCAGAAGTTCCGGTCTCTGTATTTTGTGAAAACTCCCCAGGGAATTCTAGTGTGCAGTTGGAGTTTGTAACTACTGCCCTGGCTCATTGCAAAATTCCCCTCACCAGATAGTCAACCTCGGTCACAGACACCCAACCCCCAGCTGCATCCTCTCTATCATTAGGAGAACATTTAGTCACATTCAAAGAAAGCTGCCTCCCAAATGGGTTAACCAGAAAGAACTCTAATTTCTAGTCACTGTAATTCCCCTGTATCATTAACCATGGCAGTTAAGATGGACTAAAAGCAAGGAATCTGGGTAAATGGCTTCACCTAACAACAGCAGCAAGTCAGAGGCAGACCCCTCAAAACCCAAAGAAATAAATAATCATTTCCCTAGAAATAGAGAGGTCTTCTCAAGGAGTCAAAAGGGGAGAGGAAGGGAGAGGGCTCCAAACGGAGTGATCTGGAGCCAGAGCTATGAGAGTAGGCAGGAAAACGCAAATCCCTTGGCTAACCACTCCCTAAGACGGTCGTTTTTCCCTTTAAAACACTGTGTACCATTAATTTTTTCAAGAAGGACAGAGTACTCACCTATTATGGGCTCTCATGAAAAGCAAAGCAAATCAATGCAAACCTAGGCAAGCAAAATGAAACGGGCGCGCTGTCCTAGTTCCTGTCTTGAACAGAAGGAGGTACATTAAACAAAACCACTGAAAACGTAGTGTGGTTAGGAGTTTCTGAAGTGACTAAGTGGGTATGTCCCTTCTTACTAAACACCTTTCCCCTACAACTCAGTGTAGAAGCTGTGCAGGGGCCAGTCGTGTCGCCATGCTTTGCAGGGAAGGTAAGCAGTGGGGAAGGCAGCAATGGAATGGAGCGCCTCCCTAAGCCCTAGCATTCCCCAGAGGCAGAGGGGCTGCCAAGAGGGGGAGGACAGGGAACAAGGGGGCGAGGATCTGGGCTCTGCCATAGCCCACCATTCCAGCCAGAGTAGCCCAGCTCTTATCAGTCTTATCTGCCAGGCAGGGAGTCCCATGTAAGACTTCACAAGAGCAAAGGGTGGCCCCAGGACAACACTGTTAAAGCTGTCAAGAGTAGAGGGAGCAACAGGGTAGCGGTTTTGGTCCAGACTCATTCAGTTGCTTATCGGGCAGCCAGCACAGGCAGCTTCCATGTATGCTGGGGACCACAGAAAAATTGACAGGGCTCGATCTGAGCACGCCAGAAGTCTTCGCCCAGCTCACTCAGCTGGGACACAGAACAAAGATGTCCTTGGACACATGTGTGTCACGCAGGCTCTTATCTAGCCACGGGGAACCCTGAGCCCACGGGATGCTGACCACTGAAAGCCTGTCCCTCACATCTAAAGGCAAGGAAGGCCTCGCTGGAGCCCAGCATCTCCAGTGCCCCATCACCACTCCCGGCTCAAGCAGTCACTCCGGGCAACAGGACCGACAGGAAGTTCCCAACAGTCTGAACATCCCACTCTACAGAAAGTGAGAGAGGCTCTGGGAGCATCGGGTGCGGAGACTCTCTAAGCCCTGTGCACAACCCACAGGCAGAGTCAGAACTGGAACAGGAAGGATGCAGACAAAGGCCCACCTCCTGCGAGGGCTGGGGTGATTTCCAAAGCTGTAACCGCCAGCTCTCAGGGCCAGGAGCCAGGCAAGAACCCCTGGGTAGATGACGATAAGTGCCACAATGTCCATGAACTAAGGCCTAGGCACCCAAACATGGGTGTCCCTGCTTCTGGAAGGGCCTAGCAGACCCGAAACCCCACCGGGCCATGAGGCTGGCTGGTCGAGCCCAACCCAACGGCCTCCCTCATGAGAAAGGCATTTAGTAAAGCATATGTGCTGGGCCTTGCGGAAGGGCTGTGCTGTTTCCCAGGATGCTTCAGCTTTTCCACTCTCTTCCTCCATCCTGCTCAGCGTCAGGTACCAGGTGATCAGCCCAAAATGTCCCAAGGAGGGAACGGATTCTTCCAGTCCAGTCATTCGTGGCCGAGATCCGCACAGTGATACCTGAGCAGGCCCAGTCCCACGGTGTTTGCTTGCAGAAGGCACTCGTGTCCTCAGGCGAAACGTGTGACCTCACCCATGTGGGGCCTGGGGAGACGCGAGGAGGAGCGGACAGAAAGAGCCCACGCCGACAGCCCATCGGATAACGTGGCTTTCTAATCGCCAGGCCACGGGCCGATTTTGTGGCGACAACTTCGGTCCTGGACTTTGAAACTTGAGTCTGATGTGGTCGGGCTTTTCAGTAAACACTTTCTAACCCGAGTCAAATGAATGATGCGAAGGGAATAATCAAAGTATCAATTACAGACACATTCATATTACAGTGTGTGTGTGTTCACACATGTGTACTCACCAGAAGCAGGGAGCAAACCCAAATGCCACATCGATGAAAAAATGACAAGCAGTGGATGTACCACAGCGACACTCGGAGCCACGTCTCCTCAGGAAAGCCCAGCCAGCAGGGCCGTGGGAAGCCACCTCGCCTTTACCTCAGCCTCCTGCCTCCAGGCAGGCTCCCTAGCTGGGACAAGCCCAAGGGGTTTTGGGGAATGACCGCTGAGTCCGTCATGGTGCTTGGGGCCGCTTCTCCACAGATCTGACCCTGTGACTCAGGGAGCAAGCTCTGTCACAGGAGGACCCGCCCGCGAGCTGCTGTCTCCACCTCCTGCCGAAAGAACAGTCCAGGCAAGGGGGCTGTCCCCATTCACGACCTCAGGCCAGTGCTTGGGCTCTGGCCTTTCCCATCCTGCTTCTCTCCCCCAACTGCTGTGACAGCAGACTGGCTGACCAGTGACTCGGGGGGCTGCTGAAGAGACAGCTGCTTCCATCGAAATGAACACAATTAACATTAGACATGTAAACCCTCTTCCCACCCCAGGATGCTCAGTCCTCTGGCATCACACTCAGATGAAGCAGGAAACCAAGTCCCGTTGGCATATCCATTCATTCATTCATTTAACTGCAGGCATTAACGGAGTGCCTCAGGAGTGAGCCCTGCCGGGTGGGCGGGGAATACTAAAACAAAAGAGACAGAGGGGCCTTGATCAAGCTCTAACACAGGATGAATGTCATAAGGGCCACGGGATAGAAACCCAGTGTTTGCCAAAGTGCAAAGAAGAGGCCATAGATGACAGTGAGGGGGCTGAGCAGGGCCTTTGGGACGGAGGTGGCACCTAAGCTGGGCCTCGAAGGGTAACGGAGATTCCCAGAGGCAGAGAAAAGAAGGGAAGGGCATCCCTGGCTGAGGAACCATGTGAGTCTGGGCAGCGGGATTGGGCCATACTTGGGCTGCATTCTCCAAGCAAGAGAGAGCTGCTGAGGGCTCCAGAGGAGGGAGGCGGCATGATCAACGCTGCGCTGGAGAAAGAGCCTGGCTTCCAGGAGACGTGGGCTGCAGAGGCGGGATGCTGGGGGCAGTGAGACTCCTCAGAAGGCTGCGGCAAAAATCCAGTAGAGACGACAAAGGTAATCACCAGTGGCAGTATAGGAAGAGGTGCAAGAGATAATACAGAGACAAAATGAACTTGATTCAGCACAGGGTGACACTGTGGGTTCAAGCCAGCAGGACCAGGAGGGCAGCCCTCTCTGTGACTGGGCGCCAGAAGAGAGGCAGGAGTGCGGCGGAGGACGGTGCATCTGAATGGAGACAGCTGGCTGGAGGAACTTGAGGCACATCCAGGGAGCCACGTGTAAAGGTGAGTGACAGGTCCAGAGCTCAGGATAGAGGCCCCTTCCAGCACTGCTGCAGCAGCTGACCTCGCCTTCTCTGTGCTCCGGTCAAATCCTGATCTCTGCTGGACGGTAGCACCCGGCGGTGGGGAAGAAGCCATCTTTGGTGTGTAGTGCCCGGGGCTTCACGCCCTCTAGGGAAAGCCACGAGTTCAGGTCAGCAGAAATGACAGTCAGGCTCTCTTCTCAGCTGTGGCTTCTGATCCTTGGCGATCTGGAGTCCGTAGATCTGGCATGGACTCAGGAGATCCGTACCTCCAGACAGCTCCCCAAGTGCCAATTAATCTGCCAATCGCCAGATTAAAATGCAGATTCAGGTCCCACCAGCCGACTCTTACTTCAATAGGTTAGGTGGGGCCCAGGAAGCTGAATTTTTAAGGTGTACCCCAAGTGACAACGGGGTACACAGCCTGCTGACTATGCTTGGAGAAACCCTGCTCCCAGCAGATGTTCAGGGCAGCCCTCCTGCAGCTGCAGCCTCTTTACTCTGGCTCTGCTGGGAAAGTAGAGATCCAGAGTGGGTCTCTACAGAGACAGGAGGTTGCTGACACCTAATGTGGGATGGAATAATAATAACCACCACATCTGAGTGCCTACTATGGACCAGGTACTGTTCTGGTGCCTCCACAGTCAATCGCAGTAACAACTTTCCCCATTTTGTAGATGAGGCAACTGAGGCTTAAAGCAAAAGTCACACAGCTGGCAGGTGGTGGAGCCAGAGCTGCAGGTGTGTGTTCCACACCTGCCCCCTGTGCTGATTCACAGGGTAAGTGTTGCCAAGTAATGCTCTTCCCTCTGGCTTCAGTTTTCCCCTCTATAAAACGGAGGGAACCGTACCCAGCTGCTTCCTGGAGACTCTGGGGTCTTAACAACTCTGATGATCACAAAGCCCCAGGAAGCCAGCAGTGTTTTCCTCAAGCAGCAACCCTGTCACCAGCATGACCCCTCAGCCGGTCTGGATGCCGTCTGCAGGGTGCGTCTGGAGCCGCTGCCCACCCATCACTGGAGAGAAGGGGCAAAGGGCATTCCCTCTGGCCTGCGCTGGGTGCCCCTCACAAAGGTCTTATTGTACGACTCTCAATGGGAGGCTCTGTTTGACGGCAATAATATTATTTTCTGCTGCTGACGTATCACCCTCATTTTTAAACTGGGAATATTCGGCTACATTTTCCTCTGCAGGCGGTGCCATTTCAGACAGAAATGAAGCCTCCAGGTCCCATGACCCGGGAAACACAGAGCAGGGGGCAGGTGAAGACTTACCTTCGGGGGCAGGTGACACAGCCTGGAGAAACTCAGAGAGACGGGAGGAAGGGGGTGCAGGCGGCATACCAACTTACTTCAATGGCTTGTTTCTGCAAGTTTTCACTTGACTCTCTTCAAAGCACCCCTAAGTATTTATTTCTGGCCTCAATACTCATTAAAGAAGCTACAATCTCGTTGAAGGAGCAGGTCGTAGGTAGCAACAAAGTCACATGAAGCTAGCTATTCCTCTTTGCAAGGCTCCCTCTCTGTAAATCATGCCCCAGACGCTCACTCACTTGAAGCAATGCAGAATGTATGATCAACAAGTGGGAAAGAAATCCTGATTTCCTCATCTGTGTTATTAGCACTTGTCTCCTGAGGGAAGGACAGGCTAGTGGGAATTCTATGGAGGTCAGTAACCACAGTGGTTATTTGCAAGAGTAGTCAATATTTTTCTCAGGCTATAAAAGCATTGGAATTTTGGGGTGTGACAACTCTGACCACATCCCCATCACCTCTGATTACTTTCATTCTTTGGGGGTTTGCTCATTAAATCCCCCTACTCTTTAACCTAACTAACTGCATCACAAACCCTGCATTAAATGCAATTGCATTCTGCCCAACCAAGCAGGGCAGGCAGTCTCACTTCTCACTTCTCCTTCATTCTGCTCTGCCATAAGACTCTGTTGACTATTCTGGGCACCCTGGCCAGCTGCAGGATTATTGAGACATCTCTTGTCCCAGCACAGAAGGAACCACCTGGAATGAAGAGAAAGAAGCCCATAACCGCTGAGAAAAACAGCCAAAGAGAAAGTCAGGGCATTGGAAAGAAGGAAGGGATGTGTCCACATGGCGAAGGTGGCAGAGGTGGAGAGGCAGAAAAAGAAGAGGGGCCAAAGAATGGGTCAGGTGTGAGGAGTGAAGAGGCGCCTTCAGGAATGCCCAAGAGGAGAAACCAGACTGATGGGGTCTTTCAAGTAAGTCTGAGAGAAAACAGGGCTTTGCGTATCTGCTGAGCAAAGTGCATTTTGTTAGAGGCCGACTCTGTCTCTGAGCTCAGTGAACCACTGCCTGTGGGATCTAGAAAGGACATCCAGGACCATCTAGTGCAAATCCTTCCTTGTGCAGATGAGCAACCCAAAGAAGTGAGGATGCTTGCCCAAGGTCACATAGCAAGTCAGTGTTGGAGGGAGACCAGGATTCCAGATGCCTGGGTGGGGGCATTTCCACCACAGAGGGCTCCCGCCCAGCAATTCCTCCAACAATGGACATCACCAACCACTCCCTCGGGAAATATTATTTGTGGGTTATTAACACTCTGTGACCAATGCAAGGGCCTACGGGGCCCCCCTACGAACGCCAAACTGAGGCGGGTTATAACCTTGACTTGGCCTCCCAGGCTGATACCCAAGCAGTCTGTGCGGCTCCATAGCCAGCCCTGGAGGAGGGCCAGAAATGCCCACTGGTGCCAACTGAGTCCTGACAGACACCACTGACAAAATGGGAGTCTCCCCCACCAGGTGAGAGTCCCGAGGTGTGTGTGGAGGGCCCCCTTGAGAAGGGCACCCATTAGGTTAGAGAGTGATGTGTGCAGCAAGAAAGAGGCAGTGAGGCTTAAACCTGGAGGCTCTTTCTGGGCAGTGATAAGAACACTGCAACAGGAGAGAGTGGTCCCTGATCCTCCAGGACTGACAGGACACCGAAGCCCAGTACTGACAGAAGACCAGAAGCATGCAAGTTAAAATGCAGGGAGCTCAGACTAGAAGGGGATGGCTGGGCAACGTTCTTCTAGGCAGTAGGACAGAAAAGAGGAAGCTTAGAGACACACCCCGAAGTTACAGGTAAAAAGACCAACGCTCCAAAAAAAACCAGTAAGATAGGTTTCTCTAAAGCATAAATAGCTAAGTTCTTTCTACTGTGACCCTCTTCTGAACTGAACTGTAAGCTTTTAAGACAGACTGTACACCGCCTTTCACTCTTGGATAAAATCTTATTTTTTTTAATACTTGTCTAATGGGCCACTGTGCAGCTCGCCTAAATCCTCAACAACAAAATGATATTTGCCAAAGGGATAATCAACAGGCACAATGGAAACTGACCATTCACAAGCAACATTTGCTATGACTCCAGGAAACAGACTTTAGATCTGGCTGAAGGAAAAGCATCAGTCCTTTGGAGCAACACATCAAGGGCACAGGGCTGCTGGTGGCGGCAATTTTCATATCTAAACGACAATTAGCAACATGTGTGGGCCCTTCTCCAAGCAGGACTGCCAGATCCACTTCTGTCAAACCCAAGCCAGGAAGCACCCCCCATTTGATTTCCTGTCGGTAGAACAGAGGTTCCTGGCTCAACATTTCATTTGCTGCACCCCATCCTCGTTCCAAGAAGATGCACCCAGGAATTCTTTAAAAGTCAAAATCAAGTACTTACGAGCAAAGGCTCAAAATTAATAGCTTTGAAGATTATTCCGAATGCTGTTTTCAAAGTAACCACAATCAAATCACATTTTCAGGTTAAGGAAGACAAAAGTTCTCAAGCAGAGAAAGCAAGAAGCCACTCCTTTTATCCAACCCAAATTCTGTAGAAGCAAATTCTCAAGTTCAACTGGAGAACTCAGAGTCGGACTGAAAATGAGAAGGAAACGAAACAAAGACTGGCCCACCCCACCCCCTTATGAGGTAGATCAATCCACCGCCAGTTCAGCAACTTGGAGAAGGAAAGAGCAAACAAGACAGACTCATTTTCAAATGATAATGGTTCCCCAGCACTAAGACCATCACGTTTAAACTGTCTTACTGATCATGGTGGTTCCCCCAGCCAGGGCTGCCTTAGTGCCTTGAAAGAAGTCATCAGCGGAGGTCATTCCCTGATCAGGCATCTGGAAGCGGGTATGGACATCAATCCCTCCGGGGATCACCATCCTGGAATGGGCTTCAATGGTCTTCACCCCTCCTGGTACAATCAGGTTTTCTCCTATTTGCCTAAAGAAACAGGGTGGGGGATAAAGGTTGTCAATGAAACATCCTCAAATCAAATGGGATCTGACAGACACTTTCACCAAGCCAAAAACTATCCTTCCCTATGTGCTGTAGACTTTTCGGATTATTGTTATTATTCACACGTGCACGCCCCACTCCCTGCCCCCAACTAAGAGGCAAAGCAGAGCATAATACTAGAAAACAAAATTTAAATAAAGCCTCAGAGGCCCTGATCCAAGAGGTTTATTTGCCAGAAAACCCCTAAGATCAACTGATAACAAGGCCCCAAGATATTTATGTTAAAGGCCTACACTTTCTCTGTAACACACGCGGCTGAGCTAATCATCCTATAGCAATTTTCTCTGACCTGGCTGCACTTCACAAACATTTATTTTCACCATGTCCTTTTCAATGTAGAGAAAACAAGGGTGGAAGAGTGGGGGTAGAACAAAACAAAACAAAAATAATAATAATAATAAGTGAACACTATGATTGAAACTATTTAAAAATTTGGAAGCATGTGATCAGCAACTCAGATAATAAACGCAGAAAAATTAATATTCTTTATGTTGGAGCACATGGATTCATTTTCAATTTTTAAAAAATATCTTTGCTATATCTCTTTACCAGTTTTTTAAAAAAGAAAAAGTAATCAAGGAGGAGTTGATAAAGTTCTAAAACAAATTAGTGATGACTAAAAATAGCACACAGGCTTGCTCACTTCTAGGCCAGTGTCTTTCTGCTGGACCAGATCATGCTGCCTTCTAATAGGGGGAAAATGGAACATGAAAGTCATGGTATTTCAGAGCCTGGAGCTGAGACTGTCACAAGCAAACACACATGGAGAAAACATTAAACGTGAAAATGTTAAAACCTCTTTTAGGTTCATAAATCAGAGTGTGAGTTTCCAGGCAACAGACACATCCACTCCAATTTTCCACTCCTCCGACTAGTTTGCTGCTCACACTTGATGAATGCTGCTTATTTAAAAGATGTCATTTGCTGCAGTGTTTGTCTTTAAACAGATGTGCGCCTTCTCCAGAGCCCAGTGAGCTGTCCCAGTCGGAAGGGCACGAGGATACTGGTATGTACTCAGCTCACTTAACCCTCTGGCACCCAAAAATACCCTAATTCAGTAACTGCTCTGTTGTCTCTCCTTTGTAACACAACACACAATAAAGACAAGGGCAGCCTTATTTGTGTTTGTTGCCACTTAAAGAATGAAACCTAAAATCCCCTCGGGTGAAGGAGTAATTTGTCTCTGTTACTTGGTAATTAATTGGCGTCCTTTGGCCCCAACAACTTGGATTCTTGATGAAGAAAGCAGATGTGCTATGTTGAGAGAAGAGGCTGTACTCCACGTTCCTGTCCTTCGATTGGGCAATCATCCCAAACAACTACATTCTAGGGAAACCTTTAGTATATTCAATAGATCACAAACCAAGTATTTGAGCTGGCAACCAGAAGATATTACGTCACCTGGGTTAAAAATAGTAAATTACATAACACCTAAGGAAATGGGTGTGCATTTAATTATGACTTTGCATTTAATTTGAGACTTTCAAATCTGAGTTTTCAAATTCACTAATTACTACCAATCAAAATGGACTTAGATACTAAATTAGTCACTCTCTGAAGTCACTAAAGCTTGACACTATGTTTGTGAATTGTAGGTAATGCCTAGGAACACTGGAAGGGACACAAATGTGTCTATATAACGGGTTCCACTTACTTGATCAACCCATCTTCCATGTATATGTCTGCATAGAATGACTGGTCATCATTAACAATTTTACCTCCTTTGATCAGAAGACGATCACTCTGAAACAAAGAAGGCATAAGGTCACAACGCATGCCTGATCCATGAGAAACATCGGGACTAAGACAAATGAGCTAAGGACACATTTTCACTATTCAAAAGCGATGCTCAAAATGAGTCAATTTGGGAAAGACTCAGTGACAAAGGTGAACCTGTATGTGGCAACGTATTCATCACCTGATGAGTCAGAACATACCGGCAAAGCTCAAAGCTTACCCTAGCTTTTAAAAAAAAAAAAAACTCTCTTTCTTTTAGACCTGCAAGCAAAAAACAAAAAGCCTAGCAGTCTCCCTTTAAAAAGCAGTGAAAACATTTCAGATACAGAAGACAATACTTTTTAAATGGCTTTAGGCTAAACTTCATTTAAAAAAAAATACACCCACATGTAGGGAAGTCAATTCTTGGCAAGGCTTGTGTTGGGGAAAATTAACCAAAAGTCTGTTGTCATGGAACACAAACACACTTGTTCAACCATAGCAAGGTTTCAATTCAATTCAGTACGGTCTTATTTTTATTTATTTATTTATTTTGATGAGGAAGACTAGCCCTGAGCCAACATCTGCTGCCAATCCTCCTCTTTTTGCTGAGGAAGATTAGCCCTGGGCTAACATCTGTGCCCATCTTCCTCTACTTTATATGTGGGACGCAGCTTCAGCATGGCTTGATAAGTGGTGCATATGTCCACGCCCAGGATCCGAACCTGTGAACTCCCGGCCGCTGAAGCGGAGAGGGTGAACTTAACCACTATGCCACCAGGCTGGCCCCAGTATGTTCTTTTTATTTGCATTTATCTTTGAGGTAAATCACAGCAATTGTAGCAAAGAGGGAAAAAAAACACATCAAATATATACCTTTTTAACTATTAAGCTGTTAAGAAAATGGTAAAGTTTTATGACAAAGCAGATGAGATGGCAAGTTCTAAAATCTAACATCACTATGGATTGTTGATGCACTTATATTTTAATTGGTGCAAAAAGTACATAACAAGCAGCACATGAGGGCCGGGAATGCAACAGAAACGTTACATTATGACTCATCTATATCCCAAATGGGCCCACGTCTGTATTCAATGGATACACACCTGTACTATTCCAGACTGAGTTTAAACGTTACAAGTTGAACCACAGATTACCCTTTTTAAAACGCAAAACATTTTAAAGGATGGCATTCATTTTGACAACAGTTAACTCAAAATTCAGTTACAAACAACACTCTCAGCAGGTACTATTTATATTAAGCACCTACCAAGAAAAGAAAGTTACAGCAAATCTCTAAAAAAATATATACCTACTAGAGATCCAGGAAAACATATTTTTACACATAAATGTACACGTGGGTTGCGAAAGTATTTATTGTTTCTCTAACAATGAAAAACAGTAAGATCATCTTAATTTTGTACTCTGTACTTTGGAACCTCAGATGGGAATATATAGTCAACAATTCCCGCACCTGCAGAGGCGAAGTGTAAAGACCTTCACAAAATCCTGCCGTGTACACCATGTCACCAAAGCTGCAAAATGAATATGTGAGGTGGAGGGAACCAGATTCTTACTCCCATGACACATAAAGAAACTGAAGCTCAGAGAGGGTAAGCCACTTGCTGCTGATCAGTGCACTGATCAGCAGTCACCTGATCTAGTGCACTTTCCTCTGCCTACAGTGATCTCCCCTCTCCCTCAATATTCAGCTTTGACAGGATACATATCGCCTGAGAGGCAAGGAGAAGCCCTGCCCTTCACCACCTGCTCCCTTAGGCACTGCGGTACCTTTCCCAGCCAACACTGCGAATCCCCGAGCCAACATCATGCCGAGAAAAAAATGAAACATCACAGCCCCGCTCACTCGGGTGCCTTCCAGCAGGCTTCTTACATAAGAGGCTGGACGTGATGATGGAGGGAGAGACACCATGCTATAGGTCCTACGATAATGCAACCAGATTTTTTAAACGGTAGAGGGGGCGCTCTTTTAAAAATCGCTCTTGTTGATTGTTTGCTTTTTAAATGTTTTCTTCCCCACACTGTCAAAACGAAACTGCCTTTTTCATTCACTAAGACAGCAAATTATTTGAAGCTTGCAGCAAATCTGCTCCCCACCCCCACTCCCCAGACTCCTTCGTCCACTGGAAAGAACACATAATGCTGGGTTCCCCTGCGCCCGGCCCTTTGGGATCTGGAGTCTCTGGCCTTCAAGAAAAAGCCAGTACCCATCCTCGCTGTAGAACAGCCTAGCTCATCCCATACAATCCTCCCGAGCACACGCCCCCTCCCCTGTGCATCTGTTCCCACATCTCTCTCCTGTGGATGGGTGTGCCCTTGTGCATCCAGAGGAAGCCAGGGCGCCCGTGGCTAAGGAGGCAACCAGAGCGAAAGCGCGTCCTCAAATCCAGCCCTAAACACATCTAGACTTTTCAAAGATACTTTCGGTCTCTGCCTCAGCCCTGGTTCTTCCCAGCAATCAGCTGGCCAATTGCAATTGCACATCATTATATAACAATGAATTTCCCTCGCGTTCCTCCCTCCCCGGGATTTCACTCGGGGATGTAGAGAACTAGGACTGGCGAGATTTTTCCAGGAAAGGATGGGGAGGTGGTGGGGGCAGGGGAACGGTGGAGCGAGAACCTGCGTTCATCGCAGAAGCATCGCAAATACATTGCTTAGATGTTTTTCTCGTGATTTACAAACTAACCACCCCGGGCCCCAGAACTGCGCCGACACCTCCGGCCGCAGCGATCATTGTCTGGCCGAGGCCGAGCCATCTGCTCCGCGCGTCGCGCAGCGCCATTACCTCCCCGAGCCCGGCTCGGCGCTGTCCCCAACGCCCACCCTCCCCGCCCGCTTTGTATGCGCCAACACGGACGCCTCCCTGGCTGCAGAAGGGACAGAAGGACACAAGAAAGCTAGCCCAGAGCCCTCCCAGGGTCCCAGCCCCAAACTGGAAGGCTCGAGAAAGCCGAGAGGGCCACCAAAAGCCCGTCCCCGGTCAACAAAAAGCCCACGCCTGGCCCCCCACCCTCCTCCTCTGCTCATCATCGCGTCCCTGTTTTTCCTTCCCGTTTCCACATCATCCCGGTACACCCTGCCCTTTTCAGCATCCCTCCGCTGTCATTACGCCTCTGGGCTGAAACTCGCTTTTTCTAAGAAGCAGAGGAAGGCTCCAGAAAGCCGTTTACGGTGGGGGCGGGAGACAGTGGGAGAATCCATTTCCCATCTCCCCATCCAGCTCCTAGAGTCCAGCCTCGCAGCATGCAGCCCGGAGAACAATATACGAGCTCCAGCCATGCATATTCAATCTGGCATCCATTTGCTTACACCCCGCAGGCCAGCACTGCAGCATCTCGCTCTGACAATAAAAGGATACAGCGGATCTGGCGCGCTACCTAAGACGACCTTAATGCACTCACGCTCCTATTTTAGTGCCTTACAAATTATGTAGCTTACATTGCGTCTCCCACCACCATGATCCCCTTCTTCAGCAACAGGAAAAAAAAAAAAAAAAAGTTGGGTCCCTCTTCCTCCCGCTCCTTTTAAAAAATTCCTTAGATGTTCTGTGCCACAAAAGGTTGCTGGCCCACCGCAGATTTCCCAAACAACAAACTCACCGTGATGCGTGGGATATTTTTCTTCCCCTGATAAGACATCTCTCTCCTGGGAAAAAATTAATTTCAAGAGGACAGCTCTAAAGCAAAAATTGCCAGTAAAGAGACTTGATATTTTTTGCAGGATTGAAAAAGGTGCAACCGCTTAGCCGGTCTTGCTGATAGCAAATTTCAGGAACGTAAGGGATAAATGCAATCCTCCGTCTCTCCTTCTTCCTCTCCTCCAACTCAGCCCCAGCTAGGGCGGAAAAAAAGAAAGAGAGAGAACAGGAGGGAAGGGGGTGGAAATAAACTACAGCAATAAAAGCCTCGGTTGAAGTCGGCCACCGCGGCGCATGCGCCGCCAGCCACTCCCTTTCCTCTCAGGCAAAAGCCATCCGCTTCGAGAGAGACGAGTCCTGATTGGCCACAATCCTGGGCTATGCAAATGAGCGCAGGCGGGGAGGGGACCGGCGCGAGAGCGCGAAATGCTGCAGTGTGCGGCCGAGGGCGGCGGTCCCGGCGTGCGCCCGAGCTGGGAGCGCGCCTTTCGCGCCCTTTCTTTGGGCCAGGGCGTCGGGGACTGCGGCTGGCAGCGGCCCCAAATGCAGCATCAGCAACGCGGAGACTATGGAGGGGCGATCATTACGGACAGGGGGAGCCCAGCTCCGAGACGGTGGGCTCCAGTGCGGCCCGGGCGGCACGCACCCGCTCGCGCGCGCCCCGATGGATGCCCGCCCGCGCGCCAATCCGCGGAGGCCGCCGCTGCAGCCCCGCGTGGGGTGACTGCACCGAGCCAATGGCTTTGCTGGCGGCGAGCGCGCGACTGCACCGCCGGCCGGCGCCGCGCCGCCCGGGAGGGGCGCCCGCGCCCTCCTCCCGCCGCCCTCGCCCTTCGCGAAGGCTCGCTCGGCCTCCGCCCAGGAGTCGACGGGGAATTCAGATAGCAGCGAGCGGAGGAACAGGGCGCGGGGCGGGAGAGCTCGCCGCGGCCCCGTGCAGGTCACGCCCGGCCCCGGAGAGGGGCGGCGGGACGCGGGCCTGCGGGCTGGGCGGCGCTGCGGGCGTCCGGCGCCCGGCCGCGCTCCCCGGGGGCGGGGAGGGCCGCAGCCCCGAGTGAGGCTGCGAAGAGGAAGTCTAGCCTGAGGGCAGGCGCCGGACTGCCGCGGCCTGACAGCTGGAGATTCGAGTCTGAAGCCGTCACTACTCGAGGAGGGAAGGGGGCCAGCCGGGGAAGGCTGTAGTCCGCTGCTGGGCATGAGAAACCCCGCCCTGAATCGTCCTTTTATGCCTTCGGGCAACAAGGCTCTAGGGGGCCAGGGAGCAGCAGCCGCCTGTTGAGGCAAAAATGGCCCATCTAGGGCCCTGTTCTCCTTAACACTCACGCCCATCCAGATCCATTTGGAGGATTGGGGAGTGGGGAGGCATTTCACTGGTGCCTGCAGATCTGATGAGGAAAAGCTGTTAGGATTACCGCGCCCAAGTAGCCCCAAGGACTTATAGTGCTATAGACGGAACCCCACACTACATGAGGCAAAAAGCGAGGAGATGAACTGAACAAGCAGGAGGAATGAAAGGAGAGCTTATATCCCAGAAGAAGGGGAAACTGAGTCATGGAGCAAACCTCCCGGAATCAGAGTTAAAAACGGGAGTTTTGTCTCCCCAGTCAGAGAAACCGGTCACACTTAAGTTGGCATTCAAGGCCTCACTTCCTGGCGCTAGCAATGGAACAGGCCTGGGACCCCTTGGCTTTGCTGGTCCAAGTCAAGCTCTGATGCTTTACTTCAGAGTCACTGTGGAAGAAAAAAGAGGGTCCAGATGATCGATCGGGAGCAAGCTACCAGGGGTCATCTCTGGAAGGTTGTCCCGGCAGGTGAAATGACAAGCATCTGGGCTGGCTCATGGCTTTGGGCTTCTCTGTTGGAGAGCAAACGATAGAATCCCTACATAATCTAGGCCATCAGGCAGCCATGAAAAAAAGAATCTATTTAATTGGCTCACACCTGCTCAACAAAGATTAGCTAGATAAATACAAAATCTTCCTGGGGCCCATGTTCGAGTGTCTCTGCATCTTGTCCCCCTGGCCACTTTGGATGGTTATCTGTCCAGAAGGTGTAAAATGCAGCTTTCACTCCTACTGCTGTAAATTCTAAAGTCCCAGAAAGGGGCTGTGGCGCATGCAGCAAGCTTCCTGGCTGGTTAATTCATTCAAGTTCCAATTAGCTATGCATCTTGAAAATAAAATGGAAGTACTTCTTCCTCCAGCGAAGTGAGGTGCTGAGCGCAGAGTGAGCTGATGTCAGCAAGTATTGGTGTCAGCCTGTAAGGGTTAAAGTCACAAGTCTGAGAGACCACAAGAACCCCCTACCTGTGAAAGCCAACTGCAGGTTCCAACTGGGAGTGGGGGGAGGGGTGGCAGGGGGGGTGGATGTCCTATTAAATCATAAGGAAAATACCACTCGGCAAGCAAGTAAATAAGATTCAAATTAATTTAAAACAAAATGAATTCTAATTATATTATTTGTTTATATTGTTATATTTTCCTGCTCTGGAATTGTTTGATTTTAATGGATTTAACTATATCTTGGTATTTACCAATTTGCCGTTGAATATTTTGCTTTGTAATAAAAGCCCCGAAGAGCTTGTGTGTCTTAATTTTATCAGTCTTATTTCTATAGCCATTGACATGAGGTTTTTAGTCCGTGATAATTGACATTTCCACTCCTAAATATCCAAAGATGTAAGGTTTAAATGGATTTGTCTGTTCTGACTACAGCCTAAGAGTATTCGGCACATAGAAGATATCAGTAGTTTTAAACGACCAAGGACAAGAACTGTCTGAAGTCTGCATTTCTCAGCACGCTTACCGCTCAACGCAGTGCAGGAAAGTAAAGGGCTCCGGGGGGAGAATATTCAACCCGCTCTGCACTGACAGACTGGTTAATAGGCACTATTTTTTTACACTCTTTAGACAAACAATGGAAATTTCCTGTAAAGTTACAAATCATTATCCCTGAACCAAATATTTAAACCTCTTCTCACCATGATTTTTCTGAATTTTCACAAAATTAAGTGCATGTCAAACATGAAAAACCATTGTAAGATGGCCTGTTCCACATTCATGACCCCTTCCCAAAGCCCCTGACTTCCCATACTGCTCCCCCAGGTCCTGGGAAGAGCAAGATGTGGGGACTAAACGAGACAGTCGTTTAATGAAATGGTTATTTCCGGGGCATTCTGGGTGGTCTGGAGGAAGGGAGAACCTGCCTAAACAGATCCCTGGGCGCGAGGGGTGAGTTCTACCCAAGTGCTGTGTCAGACTGACCCCAGCCTCCTCTGCATCGCCTATCCCTCCACAGCCACACCCCCATCCCCATGCTTAGGGAGTGCGTGCACACACACACCAACAGACACACTTGCCCCTCGAGTCAGTGTGCCTTCTCAAATCTGTGCCCTGCCTTATGATGTTCCCTCCACCTCCCTCCCTTTTCCCTCAACACTTCCCCTAAAAGTGAGCTTAAATGTCACCTCCTTGGTGAAGTCTGCCCCCGTGCCACCCCCTAAAGCCTTAAGCACAACGTCCTTTATTCACCTCTGCTGTGACACCCATCCCTCCTTATTGTAATCATCTGTCCATTTCTTCTATCAGAGCATGACTCCTAGACGCCACGAGCTCTGCATTGCTCTCTTTCTAGTGACCAGCACACTGCCTGGTCCATGGCGGATGCCTTTACATTTGGTGCATAAATAAACGCTGTCATTGCTATTATAACAAGAAAAGGTTCTTCCATGTCACCATCATGGTGAGTTTTGCTGTCAACAAAATCCCCAACTCAGGCCTTTCTTTTAGCACTGGCGCCTTGCTGGGTCTTTCTTGTTGGCAGCCCAGCTCGTCTCCTCCAAGTCTCTGAAACTGCAAGAGAACCTTGTTATAATGCAGCTGATTATTCCTTGCATGGGTGTAGCTGCCTGAATTTTAAGCTACGCCTCCCCTAAACAAAACTGCCTCATACCACCAAGCCTGATAAAACTCAGGTGGAGAGTAGCCAATCCAAAATGAACTCCAGAATCATAGAAGGCATCTCTGGTAATTTCTTCCCAGCACCAATTTCTTAAATTGTTATTTTCTCCACCCTCCCATTATTCTGTGTACGTGCCTATATGATACCATTTATCATATCTTACCACCTACACTAAACTACCCTCACCTACCCCACAACTAGGTGAGCATGCTTTTCCTTCCATTTGAAGTCTGAGCTGACAGAGACTAGGAACTCTTCAAAGTCTTCCTCATTTCTTACCCTTTTATAGGGCCCGGCATGGTGGGGGCTCAAGAGGATGGGACGGACGATGGATGTATAACTTCATCCAATCAGGATTTTCAAGATGTTCACATCACACAGCCTCCCAGGACTGGGGGTGGGGGGATGAAGTCACCCAGGCGCTCCGGGTGCCTGGGCTGCTTTCAGTTCCTCTGAACCCTGCTCAGGACATGTCCGGCCTGGACCAGGCGTGCACTGCTCTTGGTTTCATCTTCCCCCTGTGGGAAGCTGCAGTAACCATTTCTGCCTCTGCGGCCCCCTGGGCTTCTGTGGAAGTGTTACGTTCAGGATGTCACCGAATAGGGAAATTCCAAAACATAAATTGCTGACAGGAAGAACGGAGCCTGGATGTGCAAAAAAAACCCTGAGTCCCCGCATTGCTGCAGTATTGACACCAAGGGCCGTGGCCTCAGATGCAGTTGCAGGGAAGGTTAAAATTAATGCAGTGGTAGAGAGAAGGTACCGGAATTCTTCTTTGGCAAAAACTGAGGGCATTGACGAGGACACTTGAGCTGGAAGTGATGCCTTCTTCTCTGCAGATGGAGCTTTCTTTGTGTGGGTAACCCTGAAAGGGCAGACTGCAAGGGACAGCCAAGGGCAAACAGGTCCACTGCCTTCTCCAGTGGGCGCGTCCTCTACCAGGGGGGATGGGCCGGTGGCCAGGAGGGTCAGGAGTGACTGGCCCTCTGAGCCAGACGCTGCTTTTGCCAGAGCTGGAAAGACTACTGATCAACTCAGCTGGGGCTGTGAAAGCCTGCTGGAGAAGTCCTCACTGCATGAAGACACAAGGGTCATTGTCCTGTGAGACCTCAGGGCAGAGGAAAGCGTGCACTTCACAGAATCTAGGAGACTCCGGCTTTCTCCTCTTATCTGCAGTTAGCACACCAAACTCCCAAAGACCCCTGCATCACCTACGTTGCACATCACCCTCTGTGTGACTACAGATTTTCCCTGGGGTCTTTCTGTCAGGGCTAGAGACAGCGGGCATCTTGCTCTGGCCATCATGCCTCAGGCCTGCCCTCTGGTGGCGAATGATGAGAGTGCGTTCTGGTCTCCTTGGTCCTTGTCTGGCGCGGTGACTCAGGACTAGGAAAGGGCCGTGGAGATACCTGTGCCAGCATTCCTGGGTCCAAATCACCTGGAGTGGTTTTGCCTCTGCGTCAGAAGCATCTGGGACCCCAGCTCAGACGTTCTGATTAGAATCTCCTGAGATAAGGCCCAGGAATGTTTTTAACTAGTCTGCCTCTGGCCACTAGACCACATCCACACTCTTTTGCAGAAGAGGAAGCTGGGAGAACATGAACTAAAACGCAGGCCTCACTCCCCACCTAGGACTTCTCCCATCCCCAAAGTACACCGATGGTGCTGCTCTTTACCCAGAGGGAACACCTTATGAAAGAGGATAAATATTATCACTGTCCTTCTACTTGTCTGCCTTCCAGTGAAACACTGTTATGTAGTCAGTAGGAGGGAACTAACATTGATAGAGCACCTACTGTTGTCTAGGTATCACTGGGTGCTTCAAATACATCTTATTTATTCCTTCCCCAAAATCTTACTAGGTAAGTCTTCACAAGAGTAAAGCTCAAAGAAATCTCTTGTTCAGGCCCAGGTTCACACAGAGCCAGAGCAGGATTCTAACCCAGGCCTGTGTGATGACCCCAAGCCCAAGGGGCTATTTCTTTAAGTGATAAAGTACTTGTTCAGCAGAAACCAGGACCCACCTTGTGAAAGCAGCAGGCATAGGTGGTCTGCTTTCTCTTTCTTTACCCCATTTGCAGGCTGCCACTCAAGGCTCCGAGAACGTCCATCAGCCCATCGAGACCTGCGTGCATTCCTTTCACGCTTCCCCTTGTCCCCAAATTAGGTCTCCATCCCTTTCTTTCCTCATCACCCAACAGGACTCAGTTTCTCTCAGTGGCCTGGCTCTCTTCTCATTGGAAACATGACAGATTAACACCAAAGTTTAAAAGAGCAGTGAACCCTGAATGTGCTGAAAGGGGAAGGCCCCGATGGGCAGAATTTCAGACAACAAGGCAGGCTGTTTGGATAAATGAAATGCAAACTGTTTATCAAGACCACTTGCCTTCCCAGCCCCATCCGGGCCCCCCCCTGACTCTGCGGCACCTTCGTCTCCTTCCATTTTCTCCCGGGGCCCCTGCCCTTCCCTCTGCAACCACCTGTTGCAGGGCCAGCTCCTTCTTACCCTCAGTATCCTCTCAGGGAGACCTTCTCAGGGAGGCCCTCCCGAGCACCCGATCTGAAGTCAGCCCACACAGCCACTGCTACTCCCTATCTCAGCACTGTCTCCTCCACAGCAAGGATCACAATGTGGAAGTCTCTTTGTGTATTTGTTTACCTGGGTATTTTTAGTTTCTGCCTCTCAACTGCAAACTCAGTAGGCCACCTTGTCCTCCACCCTACCTGGCAAGGACCTCACGACACTCCATAAACACGAGTTCAATGAGCAAACCAACGGCAGAGCCTTTCTAACGACCCCGTGCAGGTATCCTCCTGGCTTTGCCCACTGAGCCAGCCCCGCAGCCTAGGTGACCGAGGCCTCACCTTCTACCTCTGCCTCCCTGAGGTAAACTCCAGGTTTCTAAAGTGTCAGATGGCAAGAATTCGCCTCATTGGATTGAGTTATGCGGCCTGGGTCCCAATTATCCATGACCGAGTATGCAGAATCCTTTCTCACTGGGAGCTGTCCTCCAAAAGCCTCAGGCCTGGCGTCCGCGGAGCTCAGCTCCGCCTGCAGGTCCAGCTGTGGTAACTGCAGTGGGTTCCTCTGTCCAAGCCCATGCTTCAGGCTCGGGCCCCACCACACCCAGGAAATGCAGCAGATCCTCGTCAAACTGGGCCTTCTTGATTCAGAAGCTGTGTCAGTTCCAAAGGGGCGGAGAAAAAGTGTGAACTATGTGCCCAGATAGTGTATAATATTTCGGGAGTTTAAGTCTCTTAAAAGAATCCAGCCATGTTCAAATACTGAGAACTACTCACTTATTCAAAAACACCCCATGCCTCTTGCCCATTTGTTCAAACAGTTTCCCTGGAGACCTCTTTGGGGCGGTTTATTAGCTTAGTCCGTGAATTCTTGGAAGTAGTCCATTTGGACATTGTAAAGATTTAAAGAAACACTGAATTTTCCCTTAGTCAGTTTGGTCTTCTTTGCCCCTTCCTCACTCCCCTCTCCACTGCCAGCCCCCTTTGGTTTTCAAGTTAGCCAGAGTATTATCCACCGTGTGCCAGCCTGAGAAGACCAAAGGGTAATCAGGAGCGGAGCTGCCAAGCTCCTCCCACACAGCCCCCTCGGTGTGCTACAAGGGGTTGTGCACAGTGAGGCCGAGGGGTGCTGGCAGGTGCAAACCCAGTGCTTCACCAGCTCCAGAGAAGCCTGCTCCTCTGCCCTACACCTGGGCGGGGGGCTCTGTGCCCCCAGAGTGTCACCCATCCAAGACTGAGCACCAACCAGCTTCTGAGCACATCCAGCCTCCCTGGAGAAACAGAATGGGACCTCATGAGGACACAGCAGGCATGGAAATCATTGAAAGGATGAGCAGCGAACTGGAGCTGTGCTGTGAGCAGACTATCCACTGCATATGTCAGCCTTTAAACTACCTCTACATGGATGGGCAACGTTGACTCCGCGCAGGCACGCAATCAAACCAGGGGAGGAATCGGAGTGCCTGTGCTCGTCCATGCAGCTCAGGAGCTCCCTTCTGTTCCTCAGGAATGGAGAAATAAAGTTAAATCAGTAAAATGACCACTTACGGTGATGGAGCTAAGAGAGGAAGAAAGGAACACTGGAGGCCTGAGAGACTAAGGGAGGTGGTGCCCTTCCTCTCTCCTCCTTTCTCCTCTCCATCTGAGGCCACGGCCCTCGTTGGAGGTGTCGCCATCTGTCCCATGCTTAATTAACTGGGGCCCTGCTTCTAGGTCTTATTCTGTCCTGAAGTCAGAGTACTTTTTCAAAAGTACAAATCTGATTGTGTTTCTCTTCTGCTTATAATGCTTTAATGGCTCCACAATACCTGTGGGATAAAGTCCAAAATCCTTAGCATGGTGTCCAGGCTTTTGAATAATCCAGCATCTGTCTACTTCTCTTGGCTTCCTTAGCGCTCTCTGCAGCCCTATTTAACACCCCGCACTCCAGCCACATGAAACTTCACTTTCCCTGAAGGTCTCAAGCTGTTTGTAGCTTCTGTGGCTGTATTCACATCTCTACCTGTCCCAGCACACCCATCCCCTCTCTGAACCCTACACCATCACCCCTTCTGTGCAGCCATTCCTGAGTCCCCTAGAGCTGACCACTCCTTTTTTATGCACACTGGGTTCCGTACAGACTTATAGCAGAGCACCTGAAACAGCTTCCTGCATTATTTCTTCATTGTCTCCTTCTTCTAGACAATAAGCTTCTTGAGTACAGAGGCTACACTCTCTTTCTTCAGCACCCACCATAGGGCCTTGTATCTAATAGGCACACCACAAGTTCTGAAAGAATGGATGGATAGGTAGATGGGTGGGTGGATGGGTGGGTGGGTGGGTGGATGATGGATGGATGGAGGGGTTGGTAAAAGATAGATAGATAAATAAATGAATAATCTCCTTGAACAAAAGTCCCAGTTATAAAATACAGTTACAAGGGACTTGAGTCTAAAATGATCTTCCAAGGCACAAAATTCATAACCGGGCTCTGTCTTAGGCCCCATCCATTTAGTTAAAGTTCCCAGGAGGACCAACGGGCACTCATGACAACCATTCTCTCCTACCGGAGGAGCCTGTGGAAATGTCACTAAGGCCTGGGCTCCTCTAACTTGCTACCAGCACCACCCTATGTTCATAGATGGATTAGGCCCTCTCTGACAGACACCTTCCATGTTGCAGAAACTTCTAGAATCTGCAGATGTGTCTCCAGACACCCCTCCTTAATAGGATAGGATTGGAGAACTTGAACAAAGGACATTTTTACAGCACTGGCATCCTCCAGTGTGACAAATATCCTTCTTGGTTGGTTTGGCCGAAGTCCAGATAGGCAAAGGCAGGATGATAAACTTCACCTTGTGAAATGTTCTTTCAATCCAATATTGAGACAAGTGCTCCTTCTCCCACCCCTCCCACTTTCTTCCTCTTTCTTTTTTTTTTTTTTTTTGGCTATATCAAGTCATTTGGCCATCTGCCTACAGAATGTTGGAAGTAGTCATAATCTGGTGGATGATCAAGGTTATCACCAGACTGCAGGGGTCTGAATCCTAAACTCATGACCCCTGGGGAGCCACCAGGTTGAGCCCTTCCCTTTCAGCCCCCTTTGGGGTCAAGGCCAGAGCTGCGAGACACAGTGTGAGCCTCACGCAGACTGTCTCCTGAGACCTCAGCTGCTGGGGAGGCCAGGTCTGGGCACTCATGTGATCAACCTCCCAAACAGAATGGTGGAGAAGAGCAGTGGAGAAGAATATGTCAAGGCCATTGTAATTTCTAGTAGCAAGGATGTGGCAAAACTTTCTAAGTCTGCAACATCATAATAAAAAACGCAGTATTAGAACACATGACCATTCCTGGCTCAAGCCACCCTCTCAGCCTATGGATGTCCATAGCCGGTTGGCCAAAATGCAGCTTGCTTGCATCACTATTTCAGCCTACCTAGGTTAATACTCAACAGCAGTTCCTACTGGGACAACCCGAGAAGTTTCTCCCATTTGCTTGTGAAGGTTAATTTGGTCCTCACGATGACAGCAGTGAGCAGGCCAGTGGGCGATGGTCCAACCCCTCTTCTGCATCACCATGGACCTTCCTCGCACTGTAAGGAACTGACTTAGCCTCTCTGTGCCCTCAGACCTTCAACAACCCAAACAGCAACTGCCTGATTCTGACCGAATGCCTGATTCTCCCCGCCCTGATCATGGCAGGGGCCTCCTGACAGCTTCCTCCAGGACTGTTTAACAGGCAAACCTCATGTAGCCCTCCTGTGGCAACTGCATCTGCCCACACCAGTCTGAGTCCAGCCAGCTAATGCATCACTGAAAGAGATGGTGCCATTTGGAACGTTACTAGCTGTGGCTCTCATCAAAGCATGAAGAATATAGTGGCCCCAAATGACTTCAGGCTGTACCCCAGCCTGATGGATTCCAGGGACTGAAATCTGATATGCATGGGAGAACCTCCTGAGGAATGGTGGACCTCCCACAGAATGGAGGACCTCTCACAGAATAGCAGGCCTCCCATAGAATGGCTGCCTGCTTCCCTACCAGCTAGTGCTTCTCAGAGGGACCTACTCCAGGATCCCCGTTCTAGGGCTCTACTTACCTGATGGACCGCTGGCCTTCGCACCTTAGAGATACCACCACCCCCCACCCGCCGCCCCGCAGAACTGCCACCATTGCCACCTACTTTGCCTGAAAAGTGACTAAAGAGAGCTAAACTGTTTGATGGACTGTACCTGCCCAACTAAAGCTCCAGTCCCAATCTTGGCATGAGACTCAACTTCCTTCCATTTTCATCCTGGCAAAGGAGGAGGACCTAGGACACACCACAGCCCCTTCCCACTGGAGAAACCAAGAGTTCTGCCTCAGGGTGTTAAGATATAACTCCTTCTCCTCACACTGGGGGTGTAGCTGGTACAGTCAGGGTATAGTGGATAGAGGCAGGGTGGAGTGGAGCGATTCTCCACCCATCCAGCACTGTCAAGTCCCCATGACTCACCAAAGTTACAGCCCTGAGGAGTGTCTTACACTTGAGCGTGAGACAATATGGAATTCTGCATGAACTGTTCCTCTGACCCCCGTCCTGGCTATGTGACAAGACATAATAAATCGGTGCAGATAAAACATAACTATATGTCTACATCTAAGCAAGGGAACCACTTGTGACATGATATCACCTTTCATGGCCCTTCCGTCTAGGGAGTCGTGCTTTGTAAAGGGACTTTCTGCAATGAGGGGAATTTTCTATACCTGCTCTGTCCAACACAGTAGCCACTAGCCCCCCCCCACCATCCCCCATACCTGTGGACCACTAGAAATGTGGTTAGTGCGACTGAGGGACTGAATTTTTAATTTTATTTCATTTAAATTAATTTCAATTTAAATAGCCCCTTGTGGTTATGGCTACTGTGTTGAACAGCACAGATCTGGAGGCCAAGGCTTATAGGTGGCCTTAATTGATGCAGAATAAGCAAGTTGCAAATTGGTGGCCCATGGGCCAGATCAGCCCTGAGACATATTTTGTTTGACCATACAGTGATTTTAATAGATTTTGAATTTGTAATCAACATTTTAAAATGAGGACACTTCACATGAAAAAGCCACACTTCCACCTTCTTTTGGAAAATCAGAAGCTCTAGGCAACTCTAGTGTCTGTTCCCAGGTGACTGGAGTGGGACAGCGGCTGCCCCTGGAGAAGGGGCCTGGGCTCTCCTTGCTCAGTCTCCACACAGCTCCACTGAGGCTGAGTTTCAGCTGCGATCTGTCATTTCCCTGGACCCTCTTCATTCATGCCCATTACACAGCTACCTACCTGCTCCAGGTAGCCTTGATGTGAGGTCTGCTCTAGCCAGCCACAGACCTCACCCAACTTTCTGAACAAAGTTTTCCCTCTGCTTGTGATTTTGAAGGGCCTTAAATATGTAGAAGAAGAAAAATAACTTCCATGAAACAGCTGCTCTTCACTAAGCACTATCAGGTACATCATCAGGTTCACACTATGAAATCAGTGGTATTGCTCCCATTTTACAGATGAAGAGACCAAGGCTGGAAGAAGTTAAATAATCAAGTTAAATAACTGGGCCAAGATCAAAAAACTGGAAAGTAGCATACCCAGCATTCAAATCCAGACAAATCTAACTCTTAAATACTCCATTTGTTCACCCCACAATGTCATTTCCAGACCATCACACCATGCAAAAGCCCTGCCCCAGTGCACCTTGTGCTGTCATCTCTCAGCTTCCAGGCTACTTCTCCACATTTATTCAGGATATAAGCAACTGGATCGGCCTTTCTGTCTGTGGCACTGAAATGTGGCAGAGCTGTTCTGGAAGTCCATGTTCTCCTCTTCTTCTAGGACACACAACTGGACTGCATTTCCCAGCCTCCTTAGCAACTAAATGTGACAGAGTTCTAGCCAACTGAACTGCCTTTTATGTGCCATGGGCTATCCCTTGATTATCCTATGATAATGAAAAAACTTACCACATCCCTGCCCCTATGGAAGTTATATTCTATAAATAGGTAAAGAAACAAATAGACAAGGTAAATACAGATTGTGGGAAGTGCTATCAAGCAGATAATCAGTCAGAGGATGGAGTAAGATCGAGAAGCACTTTAGATACAGTGGTCTAGGAAGGTCTTTCTGGGGAGCTGACATTTAAGTGGGGATTTAGTCCCAAGAGCAAAAATCAGAACTTTGCCTCTGGAGGGAAAATTCTGGACTTAGCCTCAGGCAGCAGAGGTCAAGACTTAGCATCCTGAGGGAGAAGTCAGAACATGGTGCCTGGGAACTGAGTTCAGGACTCTTGTCTCTGGAAGGAGAGATCAGGGCTTCCTCTCGCCAGCAAAGTTGCAGACTCACTGCGTGAACCAAAAATGAAGACTTAGTCCATCTCTGGACTAAGAAGAGAGTCAGATGTGCAAATATCGGGGAGAAGAAAGTTCACGTCAGAAAGAACAAAAAAAGTGGAAAAGCTCTGAGGTCAGGATTAGTTGGTGCGTTTTTAGAATGGAAGGGAGTCTGGTGTAACTGGAGAACTGTGAGCAAAGAGACAGTGACAGAGATGAGGGTGGCAGTTAAAGACATTGCCACAATTCTTCCTTCCACATCCTCCTGTTGAGGGGTGGGGTCTGTGTGCCCTCCTCTTGAATCTGGGTGGGCTTACAAGTGCTTTGACCAATCGAGTATGTGAGAAGACATGATATTTGGCTTCTAAGTACAGGTCACAAAAGGCCATGTTCTGAGTTCTGAGCCATATTGTAAGAAAACCAACAACGCTGAGGTTGCCATGATGTAAAGAAGCCCAAGCCATGAAGATGCTGATGTTAGGAAGGCCAGTGGACAGTCCCAGCTGAGCCCTGTCTTCCTGCCGTCTCTGCCAAGGTGCCAGGCACGTGAATGAAGGCGGCTCTGGATGATTCTACTCCTAGTTGCTGAAGTCACCTCAAGCTATTCAAGTTTTCCCCCAATGAGTTCCCAGACGTCATGGCGCAGAGATGATGCATCCCTGCTCCACTGGGCCTGAATTCCTGACCCACAGAATCTACGAGCATAATAAAACTGTCGTTGATTTTTGCCACCACATTTTGGGGTGGTTTGTTATGCAGCAATATCTACCTTGTACAACTGAAGTTAAAGCAGTAGGCAGGGGCCACATATAGAAAACTTTCTAGGCCATAGAAACAAATTTGAATTTTATTCTATGTTTTAGAGGAAACCACTTAAGAGTTTTATTCAAGGAGCAACAAAATCTGATTCACACTTTCTTTGTATCATTCTGGCCGCAGTGTGGTGAAAGGATTGCTTCAAGGCAATCTGGTAAGAAGGTGAGAGCTGATCACGGCTAAGACTAGGGTGGAGGCAGGTAAGATTGAGAGAAATGGACAGATAAGTCATTTATTTTGGAGGTAATAATAACAGTTACCACTTTTTCAGTAATTACTGTGCCAGGTATTGCTCTAAGTACTTTACATGTATTAACACAGGTTAATCCCCATAATACTTACATATAATCCTCATAAAACCCTATGAGGTAGGGTGGAAACAGAGAGAGGTTAAGGAACTTTCCCCAGGACACAAAACTAGTAAGTGGCAGAGCCAGGAATCAAGCCTCTGCAGTCTGGTCAGAGTCTGTGTCCCTTCTCTTACCCACTCTAGTTGCTACTGCCAACAGAAACCACCAATAGATTGGATGTGGGTAAGCACAAGAAAAATATCTGGTGTGAATCCTGGATTTGAGGCCTGAATCTAGGTGAATGGTGGTGTTACTGACTGATGTAAGGAAGACCAGGAGAGGAGCAGGGTGACGTGGGGTGGTGAGAATATGGGGGCTGGTCAAGACTTCCACTGGGGGAAAGGAAGATTTCCATTTGAGGCCTGGCAATTTGAGACAGCTTTAAGACATCCAGGTGGAAATAATCAAGCACTCAGGTGAGAAGTCATGGCTTAGGATATTAATTTAGGAGCCATTAGCTCATGGATGGTAATTGCTATAGACTGAATGTTTCTGTCTTCCCAGAATTCACGTATTGAAATCTAATCCCCAAGGTGATGTATTAGGAGGTAAGGCCTTTGGGAGACGATTACATCAGGAGGGCGGAGTCTTCACGAATGGGATTAGTGCCCTTATAAAAGAGGCCCCAGAGAGCTCCCTCACCCCTTCCACCATATGAGGACACGGCGAGAAGACGGCTATGAACCAGGAAGCAGCTCTCACCAGACGCTGAATCTGCCAGTGCCTTGGTCGTGGACTTCCCAGCCTCCAGAACTGTGAGAAATAAATTTCTATTGGTTATTAGCCCCCCACTCTAGCAGCCTGAATAGACTAATTAAAGCCAGAGGACACTATAAGACCACCTGGGAAAGTGAGGATGGTGGAGAGAAGAGGGCCCAGTTCTGATATTTCTGATTCAATTAAAAAAAAAAATCTGTCTGTGAGAACTGAAAAGGAGTGGCCAGAGAGAGGCAGGCAGGAGGGTGTGGCATAATGGGCACCAAGAGAGGAACCTGTTTCAAGAAAGCGGGAATTGTCCGCTAAGGCTGCCAAGAGCATCAGACAGAACATCCCCGCTCAGACGGCCCACTGGCCATCACAACAGAAACACTCAACGATGGACTTCTGGATGAACCTTTCCCTTCTCATTTGCCCCTCGCTTCTTTGAAGGTTGCTGTGGGCGGGCAGAGGGTGAGATAATAGATGGGATAACAGTGGGATAACATAAGGTGCCATTAATAACCATGGACAATTGCTCTCTCCCGTCCTCTGCGAGATTCTAGCCCAAATTCAAATTCCTCTTAGACCCAGAGGCCCCACAAACACTTATCATATAATTAATGATGTTTCTTTCCTTCCTGGTGGGAAACAAGTGGGATCAGCAAATTATAACTCCTGCCAATTACACTTACTTAGATCACACTGAGGTTCACATGTGCCTTTATCAAAAGGATAAATCGTACACATCGCAGAAACAGAGCACATAATGCTTGGAAAATCCCCATAGGAAATCCCCTTCTACCAAAAAATTATGGCTGCTCACTCTTTTAATGTTTTGAGTAAAGAACAGATTTGAACCTGCCTCAAGGGACATTATCAGGTGTCACCAAGACTCCATCTCTGCTCCAGGGAGGGGAGGCCCCCAAACCCCTTCCCCAAGAAGTTCTCACTGAGTCCTGCCCACAGATCCTGCTTGTGAGCCATGGACACTCATTTATGTCCACCTTCAGCATCAAGTAAACGGACATCCAGAACTTCTCAGGCTTTCAGCCAGAACGTCATCTCACCAGCAGAGGGCTGCAATCATTGTGAATAAAATCTAAACGTTATCTTTTTTTTTTTTTTGAGGAGGAGGAGGATTGGCCCTGCACTAACATCTGTTGCCAATACTCCTCTCTTTATTTTTTTATCCCCAAAGTCCCAGTACATAGTTGTATATCATAGTTGTAGAGTTGTAGCTCTTCTATATGGGACACTGCCTCAGCATGGCTTGATGAGCGGTGAGTAGGTCCGCACCCAGGATCCGAACCAGCAGACGCTGGGCCACCAAAGCAGAAGGCGTGAACTTAACCGCTACACCACTGGGCCGGCCCCTAAATGTTATCTTAAATAGAGAATAAAGTGGGCAAATCCTCTGACAGGGCTCTGTCTTCAAATGTCCTAAGACTTGTCTTACTGCTCATTTGTAAATAACCCAGAAAAGGCCTGGCCTAGAGAATGGAAACACACCTAGTTTTGTGAAAAGTTCTACAATACCCCCCGGGGTCAGTCAGGATCACCTGCCAAGACCATCAAGCATGCTGGGGTCCGCTCCTGAGGAATAATTACACTCGGTCCTTAGCTGAGCCTACTCTGCATTGTTACTATTAACACAGTATCTCCTATGGACCTGTTGCGGCAGAGCCGGGATGTGAAGCCGGGAGAAGAGGAGAAAGGTCTCTGCTGTGTCCCCATAGCACAATGAGACCGGCAGTGCGGTTACTGGACCATCCTGGAAGGCTGCAATCCCAGGGCATCCTCCCTGTGTCTCTGACCCCCGTTGGAACTTGCTCCGTTTAACATGAGCCAGAGCACAAAAGAACTTGAGATGGGTGGAGGGGAATTTGTGAAGCATGACACCAAAGCTAGAAACTATAAAGAAAAAGATTCATAGAGCTGACAATATAGAAAATTTAAATGTCTTAATATTGTACATAAAATTAAAAGGAGGTAACAAACTATGAAATAAACATTTGGAACCTATGACAGTAGAGTTAATATCCTTAACTAACTCTTTACAAATCAATAAGAGAAAGATGAACATTGTAATATATTTAAAGAAAAGAACTAAGGAAGGGACATGAATAGACAATTCATAAAAGAAGAAATAAAATGGAAAACAAATATACGAAAATATGTTTAACTTCACTATTATTCAATAAAGGACAATTTTTTAAAAAATGAGATGTCATATTTTAGCTGTCACATAAGTGGAGCCTGAAAAGATCGGGAATACCCAGTGTGAGGAAATGGGCCCTCTCATTTCTTACACAGGAATGTAAATTCTTGTACAACATTTGTGGAGGGAAACACAATTAAAAATTTTAATGTACGTATCCCTTGATGCAGCAATTCCTTTTCCAGAAATTTATCCTAAAGAAATAATGGGCAAATCTGCATGTTTATGGATGTTCCTCACAGTACTATCAGAAATAGTAAAAAAGTAGAAACAACGGAGAATTGTTTAAATTCATGATACATCCAATCATGCAACTGTGAAATTTTTTAATGTGTACAACATATTATTAAATTGAAAAAGTAAGTTACAAAACCCTTTATACAATATGATGCCATTTTTTAAATTAATAGACTTTATTTTTTTAGAGCCGCTTTAGAGTTACAGAAAAAATGAGCAAAAAGTACAGAGAGCTCCCATATACCACCTCCCCCTCCCACAAACACAGTTTCCTTATTATTAACATATTAACATATTAACGTCTTGCATTGGTGTGGTAGATTCGTAGCAACTAAGGAGCCAATATTGATACATTATTAACTAAAGTCCATAGTTTACGTTAGGGTTCACTCTTTGTGTTGTACATTCTATGGGTTTTGACAAATGCACAAGAACAGGAATCTACCACTATAGTATCATACAGAATAGTTTCACTGCCCTAAAAATCCCCTGTGCTCCATCTATTCATCATTCCCTCCCTCCCTCTGAATGCCTGGCGATCACTGATCTCTTTACTGTCTCTACAGGTTTCTTCCCCAGAATGTCATATAGTTGGAATCCCACAGCATGTAGCCTTTTCATACTGGCTTCTTTCATTTAGCAGTAAGCCTTTAAGGTTCTTCCATGTCTTTTCATGGCTTGTTAGCACATTTCTTTTTGGCACTGAATATTATTCCACTGTCTGGATGAACCACAGTTCATTTATCCATTCACCTACTGAAGGACATCTTGGTTGCTTCTGAGTTTTGGCAATTATGAATAAAGCTGCTATAAACATCTGTGTGCAGGCTTTTTGTGAGTCTAAGTTTTCGACTCCTTTGGGTAAATACCAAGGAGTGTGACTGCTGGATCGTATGGTAAGAGTATGTTTAGTTTTTGTAAGAAACTGCCAAAGTGGCTATACCATTTTGCATTCCTACCAGCACATCCTAGTCAGCATTTGGTGGTGTCTGTGTTCTGGGATTTTAGCCATTCTAATAAGTATATAGTATACCTCATTGATTTAATTAGCATTTCCCTAATGACATATGATGTTGAACATCTTTTTGTCTGTATATCTTCTTTGTGAGGTATCTCTTCAGATCTTATGCCCATTTTTTAATTGAGCTATTGGTTTTCTTATTGTTGAGCTTTAAGAGTTCTTTGTGTATTTTAGATACCAATCCTTTATCAGATAAGTATTTTGCAAAGATTTTCTCCCAGTCTGTGGCTTATCTTTTCATTCTCTTAACAGTGTCTTTCAAAGAGCAGAAGTTTTTAATTTTAATGAAGTCCAACTTATCAACTTGTTTCTTTCATGGATTGTGCTTTTGGTGTTGTATCTAAAAAGTCATCTCCAAACCAAAGGTCATTGAGAATTTCTTCTATGTTATCTTCTAGGAGTTTTATAGTTTTGTATTTTAAATCTAGGTCTATGGTCAATTTTGAGTCAATTTTTGTGAAAGATATAAGGTCTGTGTCTAGATTCATTTCTTCGTATATGTATGTCCAGTTGTTCCAGCACCATTTCTTGAAAAGAATTTACATTCTCCACTGAATTGTCTTTGCTACTTTGTCAAAGATCAGTTGACTATATTTGTGTGGGTCTATATCTGGGCTCTCTATTCTGTTGCATTGATCTATTTGTCTATTCTTTCACCAATACCACACTGTCTTGGTTACTGTAGTTTATAGAAAGTCTTGAAGTCGAGTAGTGTCAATCCTCCAGCTTTGTTCTTCTCCGTCAGTATTATGGTGGCTATTCTAGGTCTTTTGCCTCTCCATATAAGCTTTAGAATCAGTTTGTCATATCAATGAAGTAACTGGCTGGGATTTTGATTGGGATTGCACTGAATGTATAGATTAAGTGGGGAAGAACTGACATCTTAATATTGAACATTCCTATCCATGAATATGGATTATCTCTCCATCTATTTAGATCTTCTTGTTTCTCTCATCAGAAAATTGTAGGCTTCCTCATATAGATCTTGTACACATTTTGTCAGATTTATAACTAAGGGGATTTTTTTGATGTAATATAAGCAATACTGTGTTTTTAATTACAAATTCTAAATGTTAATTGCTGGTATATAGTAAAGCAATTGACTTTTGTATATTAACCTTGTATTCTACAACCTTGCTATAATCACTTCGTAGTTCCAGGAGTTTTTTGTTGATTCTTTGGGACTTATGACATAGAAAATTATGTCATATGCAAACAAAACCATTTTATTTCTTCCTTCCCAATCTATATACCTTTTATTTCCTTTTCTTGTCTTATTGCGTTAATTAGGACAACACAATGCTGAAAAGAAGTGGTGAGAAGAGGCATCCTTGGCTTGTTCCTGTTGTTAGTGGGAAAGCATTTAGTTTCTCACCATTAAGTATGACGTTAGCTGTAGGTTTTTGTAAATGTTCTTCACATCTAGTTGAGGAAGTTCTCCTACATTCCTGGTTTTCTGAGAATATTTATCATGAATGGTGTTGGATCTGGTCAAACGCTTTTTCTGCATCTACTGATATGATCATACGATTTTTCTTCTCTAGCCTGTGGATGTGATGGATTACACTAATTGATGTTTGAATGTTGTACCAGCCTTGCATACCTGGGATAAATTCCACTCAGTCATAGTATAGAATTCTTTATATACTTTGTTGGATTTAATTTGTTAATATTTTGTTGAGGATTTGTACACCTATGTTTATGAGAGATATTTCCTTTCTTGTAATGCCTTTGTCTAGTTTTGGTATTAGGGTATTGCTGGCTTCACAGACTAAGTTAGGAAGTATTCCTACTGCTTCTATTTTCTGGAAGAGGTTGTAGATAATTGGTATAATTTCTTCCTCATTTGGTAGAATTCACTGGTGCTTTCTGTTTTAGAAGATTATTAATTATTGATGCCAATTCTTTGATAGAGATCTATTCAAATTATATATTTCTTCTTGTATGAATTTAAGTGGATTTTGTCTTTCAAGGAATTGGTCCATTCATCTAGATTATCGAATTTGTGGTCATAGAGTTGTTCATAATATTTCTTTATTATTCCTTTAGTGTCCCTGAGATCAGTAACGATGGCCTCTCTTTCATTACTGATATTACTAATTTGTGTCTTCTCTCTTTTCTCCTTAGTTAGTATGCCTAGAGGTTTATCAATTTTATTGATCTTTTCAAAGAACTAGCTCTTGGTTTTGTTGATTTTTCTCTAGTCATTTCCTGTTTCGATTTCATTAAATTTCTGCTCTTATTTTTATTATTTATATTCTTCTGCTTATTTTGGATTTAATTTGCTCTTCTTTTTCTAGTTTCCCAAGGTAGAAGCTTAGATTACTGACTTTAGATCTTTTTTCTTTTCTAATATATCATTCAATGATATAAATTTCCCTCTAAGAGCTACTTTTGCTGCATCTCACAAATTGTGCTAAGTTGTATTTTCATTTTCATTTAGTTCAATTTTTTTATTTCTCTTGAGACTTCTTTGACCCATGTGTTATTTGGAAGTGTATTGTATAATCTCCAAGTATTCTGGGATTTTCCAGCTATCCTTCTTTCATTGATTTATAGTTTAATTCCATTGGGGTCTGAGAGCTTACTTTGTAGATCTCTATTCTTTTAAATTTTTTGAGGTATGTTTTATGGCCCAGAATGTGAAGGTTGGTGAATGTTCCATCTAAGCTTAAGAATAATATGTATTCTGCTGTTGTTGGATGAAGTATTCTATAAATGTCAATCAGATCCAGTTGATGGATGGTGCTGTTTTGTTCAACTATGTCCTTACTGATTTTCTGCCTACTGGATCTGTCAGTAGATGCTGACATCTCCAACTATAATAGTGGATTCATCTACTTCTCCTTGCAGTTCTATCAGTTTTTGTCTCACGTATTTTGATGCTCTACTGTTAGGTACATACACATTAAGGATTTTTGTGTTTTCTTGGAGAATTGACTCCATCATCATATAGTGTCCCTCTTTATCCCTGATAATTTTCCTTGCTCTAAAGTCTTCTTTATTTGAAATTATTATAGCTACTCCAGCTTTCTTTCAATTAGTATTAGCATAGTATATCTTTCTCCTCCTTTTACTTTTAGTCTATCTGTGTTTTTATATTTAAAGTGGGATTCCCACAGAAAACATATAATTGAGTCTTGTTCCTTTTACCATTTTGACAGTCTGTCTCTTATTTGGTGTGTTTAGACCATTGATGTTTAAAGTGATTATTGATTTAGTTGGATTAATATCTTCCATATTGGTTACTATTTTCTATTCATTGTCCTTGTTCTTTGTTTCTTTTTTTTCTTTCACCCTTCCCTGCCCTCTCTAGTTTTAATTAAGCATTTTATATGACACCACTTTCTTTCCTCTCTTAGCATGTCAATTATGCTTCTTTTTTAATTTTTTTGTAGTTGCCATGGAGTTTGCAATATATATTTAAAATCAATCCAAGTCCACTTTCAAATAACACCATACTGCTTCACACACAGTGCACATACCTTATGCCAGAGAATTCTCAATTCCTCCCTCCCATCTCTTATAGCATTGCTTTCATTCATTTCACTTATCCATAAGCCATAATTACCAAATACATTGTTGCTACTATTATTATTTTCAACAGTTATCTGTTAGGTCAACAAAGAACAAGAAAAATAAAAAATTTTATTTTACCTTCATTTATTCCTTCTCTAACGCTCTTCTTCCTTCATGTAGATCCAAGTTTCTGACCTATGTCATTTTCCCGCTCTCTGAAGAATTTCTTTTAATATTTCTTGCAAGGCAGGTCTATCGGCAACAAATTCCTTCAATTTTGTTTGAGAAAGTCTTTATTTCTCCTTCACTTTTGAAGGATAATTTCACTGGACACAGAATTCTAGGTTGGTGGGTTTTTTCTTTCACCACTTTAAATATTTCACTCCATTCTCGTTTGCATGAGTCTGAAGAGAAGTCTGATGTAATTCTTACCCTTGCTCTTCTCTATATAAGGTATTTTTTTTCCTGTGGCTTCTTTCAAGATTTTCTCTTTCCCTTTAATTCTCTGCATTTTAAGTATAAGTCTAGGGGGAGATTTTTGGTATTTATCCTCCTTGGTGTTCTCTGAGCTTCCTGGATTTGTGGTGTGGTGTCTATCATTAATTTTGAGAAAATATCAGTTATTATTGTTTCAAATATTTCTTCTGTTTCTTTATCTCTTTCTTCTCCTTCTGGTATTCCCATTACACATATGTTAAACCTTTTGTAATTGTCCCACAGTTCTTGGATATTCTGTTCTGCATTTTCATTCTTTTTTCCTCTCTGCATTTCAGTTCTGGAAGTTTCTAGTGGCATTTCTTTAAGCTCACTGATTCTTTCTTCGGCTGTGTGTAGTATACTGAGAAGCCCATGAAAGGCATTCTTCATTTCTGTTACAGTATTTTTGTTTTCTAGAATTTCTTTTTGATTCTTTTTTAGAGTTTCCATCTCTCTGCTAACATTATCTATCTGTTCTTGCATGTTTTCCACTTTTTCCATTAGAGCCCTTAATATATTAATCACAGTTATTTTAAATTTCCTGTTTGATAAGTCCAAAATCTCTATCGTATCTGAGTCTGGTTATGAGTCTAGCTAAGCTCTGTGTCTCAAATTGTATTTTTTATCTTTTAGTATGCCTTACAATTTTTTCTTGAAAGCCGGCCATGATGTACTGGGTAAAAAGTATCTCATACTTGCTGCTGTGGCAGGCTTCTGCCCCAACAAACTCTGATTCTCTGTATTAGCCTGTCTCTCCAATTGTAGGTGCAGCAGTTTTCCCAGTGACCTTGATTATCTGACGGATCTAAGAGGAGTTGTTGATTTTCAGTTTGTTCAGCTTTTTACTTGTTGTAAGAACAGAAGTCATGATTTCCAAGCTCCTATCATGTCAGACCAGAAACAGGAAGGCCTCTCATCTGAGCCCATTTTTTTAAATGTAATATACATACAATAAATGTAAATAAATGCATGTGTATACATTTTTTTAAAGATTCTAGAAGAATATACACCAAAATATTAATATTATTGAGCAAGAGCAGGTACTATGTGCCAGATATTGTTTTAAGCTCTTACAATAATTAATCATTATTATATGATATGCTATAATTATATTATCATATAATTATTAATAATGATTGATTTAAGTAATTTGCTTAAATAATTTAAGTAATTGTTTAAATAGTTATTTCATTAAATAATTGCTTAAATAATTAAATAAATAGTTAATTTATTCCTCACAACAATCCCAGAGAAAGTTTGTCACTATGATCATTTTAATTTTAGAGATGAAGAAATTGAGGCACAGAGAGGTCAAGTAACTCACCTAAATAAGTATTTGAACCCAGGCAACCTGTCTGTAGCATCTGCACATTTAACACAACAATAACAGGGGTTATCCTCGAGTGGGATTAGAGCTGAGGATCATTTCTTTATACCTTTCTGTATTGTCTGGATTTTTCACAATGAGCATCTATTACTTCTGTAATAAAATAAATAAAGACATTGCCTTAAAAAAACTAGTAGGAATGCAAAGCAGCTGGGGGAGGAAATCACAAGAAACATTTCAAAGTCAAATCTAAATTGCTCTTGTATCATCACATCACTGCTTGTCTCCATAAAGGGCTGCGGTCCTTACACTATATCTAGCAGAAGACTTTAGACCAGTGTTTTGCGAACATTTTGACCAAGATCATTAGTAAAAAATACATTTTACATCATGACCTAGCATACATATGTGTGTCTACACAACTGAAATAAAACAAAATATCTTCTCTTTTAAAAATCGGGTCACAACCCACCAGTGATCTCAGCACCCATTACCCCCAATTGGAAGACTCTTAGACAACTGTACCAAAGCAATAATTGGTATGACTGATTGACAGTGTGAGTGTAAGTCCCTCTCCCTGACTTTTAACAAAATTTGGTGTCAGGAGTTTAGAGGGTTATTCTATTTATACATTCTGAATTCCCAATTCATCTGCCTCAGAGCTTGTACATCCACTTCTCAGGAGGTCAATGTTCAAAACTGGAGAAATCCCATAGCCTTTTGAGGTTTTGCTATACCATGCAGCAGGCAACTGCTGCAAAGCTCACCAGCTCCCAGGACCTGGACATTTAAGGAACCCCCAGAGAACCCCCTCTCCAGGCAAGCTAACTATGAGGATGGGGCCTTAGGACTCCAAGGAGTACTGTCAGCAGGTACCAGTCCCATCCAATACTGCAGGAGACCGTCTCTGACCTTGCAGGTCAAGACTGGTCACTCAGACACCTGCAGCCCCATGTCCAAGCAGCCAACAACCAAAACACCCAAGAACAACAAGTCCCAAAGGCCTCACGTCATATGAGGGCTATCTGTCTACCCCAGCTTCTGCTTTTCACAAGGTACATTGCAATTATCCCCCCTCCCCAGGCCATTTAACAAATAATGTACCAAACACTCTGCTAGGTCCTGGGCATATAAAGACAGACAAGGTCCATATTATCCAGGAACTTGCAGGCTAGAAAAGGAAAAAGACAATTAGATAACCGCACTAATGAAGTAAGAAGCTAGAACTACAAACTTAGAAAGGGGCCCTGAGGACTGAGCAAAGGAGTATTTTTGAAAACATCACTGTAGCTGCAGCATGGAGAACAGGAGACTCAGACATGACGAGGGGAGAGCAGATCTTAGGCTATCACGGGACGTCCAGGGGTGACCGACAGCAGCCGGAACAGTGTCGCACAGTGAAAGGAGAACCACACCAGTTCTAGTCCTGTCTCTGTCACAGATTAACTGTGTTACCTTGGGCAGCAACAAGTTTGCATCTGCCAAATGTTGATTTCACAGGGTACTATGAAGATTAAAATAGAAAAAAGTCCTAAAAATTACAAAATGCTACACATTAACATAAAAAGTATTGTTCTTTATGGTAGGCAGACTTCTAAGGTGCCCCTCAGTGGTCCCTTCATCTTGGTATTCACACTCTTGTGCAATCTCCTCCCCTTGAATGTGGGCTGGACCCAGTAACTTGCTCCTACAAATAGAATGTGGCAAAAGCGATGGAATCGCACTTCTGTGATTGTGATGGTTAATTTTATGTGTCAACTTGGCTGAGCCACAGTACCCAGACATTTATTCTAGATGTTTCTGTGAAGGTATTTTTAAATGAGATTATCACTTAAATCAGTAAACTTTGAGTAAAGCAGATTACCCTCTATAATGTGGGTGGACCTCATCCAATCAGTTAAAGGCCTTCAGAGAGAAAGACTGACCTACCCTGAGAAAGAGAAGGGAATTCTCCCAGCAGCTTGCCTTCAAACTTGAACTGCAATATCAGCTCTTCCCTGGGTCTCCTGCCTGCCAGCCCACCCTGCACATTTTACACTTGCCAGGCTCCACGATCACATGAGCCAATTTCTTAAAGTAAACCTTTCTCTCTATATTTGCACATCCTGTTGGTTCTGTTTCTCTGGAGAACACTGACCAATACAGTAATTAAGTTACAAAAGACTATGGCCTCTGCCTTACCAGCATACTCTTTCTATTGTCTTCTCTGCTTGTATGAATTAATGAAGCAAGCTACCGTGTTGGAAGAAGAGACCCATGTAGCAAGTAAGTGAGGGCTTGCCAACAGCCAGTGAGGAGGTGAGACCCTCAGTTCAATAACTTGCAAGGAAATGAATCCTGCCAACAACCATGTGAGTGAGCTTGGAAGCAGATCCTTCCCCAGTCAAACTGAGAAATGATTAAAACCCTAGCTGACACCTTGATCACAGCTCATGAGAAATCCTGAAGCAGAGGACACAGCTGAGCTGTGCCCAGAGTCCTGACCCACAGAAACTGTGAAATAATGAATGTTGTTTTAAGCCACTAATTTTGGGGGTAATTTTTTATGCCATAATAGATAATTAAAACATTATTAATTACTAGTAGTAGTAGTAGCATAAAAATATAAATTGTCAAAATTACTACTATTAGTTTTGGGGATAAGTGTTTTTAAATGTGGGAAGAGCTAATGCAAGTTTTTCAAATTAGCAAATACTTTGATGGAGAGGCAAGGGTTGTGGCAAGAAATCTATATATTTTTTTAAATGCCCAGGTGATTCTGATACTTGGCCTCTTGGAGAATCCTTGACATGGCCTGTGCCCTTAATTCCATGAAGTCATTTCATAATGAAAGATGCTAAGCCTGGGGCCAGACTGCTCTGGGAAACCCACTGGACCATTATTTCCCAAAGCGTAGAGGTACTCAAGGTGGCACCTAGAGAAACACTTTTATTTGAATAGTTAATATATTTATTGTGCATGAGAAAAAGGATAACTAGCATGTCAACCCCATATTTTCACAGATATTATTGCTTAGACCAAAGTTAAAGTGAAAAAATAAAATGAAATAATGCAAACTGCTTCCCTCTTCTTTCTCTTCCCATTGTTCAGGACATGTCCTGGGGGAGCATCCAGTCAGAGCACTCAGCAGGAGTGGAGGGCGACGGGGGAGGAGTCACCAGTCCCAAGCTGAGGAAATGGCTCACATGACCAGGAAGTCAGTTGCTTACAGGAGTGTTGAGCAAAATAAGTAAACATATTGAAGATAATGGGAGTCACATTTCTTACTGTCAAAAAGGAAAAAGGAGAAAGCTAGAATAAATCCTCTAGTGTTGGATTGGAATTGAAAGATATAGAGACAGAAATATAGATACATAGGTAAATATAGATGTACACGTGTGTCTCTGTATGTTTGCTGGCATTTATATACATACATGTATTTCCCAGTCCTGTCCACTCAGAGGGCCTGGAAATAATGACAGCTCAGTAGCACTAAGCACATCTAGCACCCAGATCTTAGTTTCTAACTACCATTCTCTACTGAAAAGAACCAGGGCACCATGGAGATGATTCCAGCACTGGGACAGAGAAAGTACAAGATGATTCTGGAATATCTTGTCATACCAGAAAATAAGGAAGTACTCAAAAAATGATGAGACGTGAAAAAGACAGAGGAGCCAACTTGAAGAGGCACCTAATGTCCAAATCTGGGACAATTTAAATATCAAAATAAATAATTATCAGAACAAATTATAACCCACTGAGTAAAACATAAATCCATAAGTCCATACTAATACAAATAAATAAATGGGAAAGAAGGGAAGGATCTACCTTAGAGTAGAGTATAACTAATAAATATGGAAGGAAATAGGGAATTTTTAAAAGTATAAGCTTTTGGCAGCCATCATAATAACATTTCATTCAACCAAGAGTCATCAATGGATGCTGAAGCCTGCATGTGAAAGACTGAGGAGGAGCATGACATTTATATAATCTCAAAATATCACCCCACAAGATCATTATTAATTACTTACTAATTAATAAATACAAAATTTTTATCAATTAACTTTACAGTGGATAAATCTGGCAGACCAACTGATCAAAGTTAACATCACCAGTAACGGAAGAAATGGGCGTCATATACCTCCTGATACAATACTCTGAAGAGACCCAGCATCACCTCGGAGACAGTGTTACCGACTGAATGTTTGCATGCCCAGGAAATTCATATGTTGAAATCTAAGCCCCAATGACTAAGACAGGTAGTCATGTCAAAAATGCATAAATCATGAAGAAACACCAGAAAAATCCAAATTGAGGGGATGTTCTACAAAATAACTGGTTTGTAATCTTCATTAAGTGTCATGGTTATAAAAGTCAAGGAAAGATTAGCCATTCTAGATTGAAGGATACTAAAGAGACATGAAAACTAAACGTAAATCCTGACTTAGATGTTGGACCTATAAAAGTCTTACTGGACAACTGGTGAAATCTGAATGGAGTCTGAGGGTTAGATGGTAGTATTGTATCAATGTTTGCTTTCTAATTTTGAGGGCTATACGTTGGTTAGGGGAGAGAGTGCCCTTGTCTTTTAGGAAATACACACCGAAGTATTGGGGGGTAATGGGGCATCATATCTGCAACTTCTCCTCAAATGATTAAAAAAAAAATATATGGTTGTGTGTGTGCTGAGAGAGAGAGAGAGAATAAGGCAGATGTAGTAAAATGTCAACAGTTTAGGGAAACTGGGTGAAAGGCATACAGAAATTCTCTACTATTTTTGGAACATTTCTCTAAATTTTAAATTACTTTAAACTATAAAGTTAAAAGATAAGATTTAAAAAAAGAAGTCGATTTTTACAAATTTTGAATAAATAATAGTAAAGATTGTGCGCAGATATGGCAAAAACTAACGACTGGAGTGAGGGACCCGTGCTGAGTCATCCTGCAGCTCCTGAACTCGCCTGGAGGTTGCAGAGCTGGGGCAGCCTGCCCACATGGGTCTCCGCTAAATGGGAGAGTGAAGAATCAAGGCCACTCCTCGGCTTCTCCCAGAACACCTGATTTTGCCCTCATTATCCAAATATTTAAGCAGTCGTGAGGAAACTATCGCCTAATCAGTTCTGTAGGAATTACTTCTAATTCCCACAGCCCTTTAACATAAATTTAGCTATGAACAAATCTATTTAAATCACTAATCAGAAAATCAGTATCAAATAAATATATCCTTATTACCTATCATAGCCTTCATTTGTATGTCTCTCAGCTATGAGGGGATGTCAGGTTTAATAGACATTTTCTCACCCATTGCCAAAGAGAGTCCCCTCGGTGGCCGTGTCAGGCTATAGCTCACATCTTCCTCACCATTCTTTCACTGCCTTTCTCGTCAACAAAGCTGCATTCAGAATCTTCAGCATTTCTCTATTATATGCAAATATTTCTCTTTTGCTTCTGTTCTGCTTCTTTCAGACTTACAGTAGTCCCCGCTTATCTGCCGTTTGTCTTTCCATGGTTTTAGTCACCCACGGTCAACCACGGTCGGGAAATATTAAATGGAAAATTCCAGAATTAAACAATTCATAAGTTTTAAATTGCATGCCATTCTGAGTAGTGTGATGAAATCTTGCTCCATCCTGCCCAGGACGTGAATCATCCCTTTGTCCAGTGGATCCACGCTGTAGACAGGACCCACTCCTGAGTCACTGTAGCCATCTTGGTTATCAGATCGACTGTCAGGGTATCCCAGTGCTTGTGTTCAAGTAACCCTTATTTTAATTAGTCATGGCCCCAAAGTTCAAGAGTAGTGATGCCGGCAATTCAGACATGCCAAAGAGAAGCCACAAAGTGCTTCCTTTAGTGAAAAGGTGAAAGTTCTCCTCTTAATAAGGAAAGAAAAAAATTGTATACTGAGGTTGCTAAGAAGTATGGTAACTTTTATCACAGTATATTGTTATCATTGTTCTATTTCGTTATTAGATATTGTTGTTAATCTTTTACTGTGCCTAATTTATAAATTAAACTTTATCATAGGTATATATGTATAGAAAAAACATAGTACATATAGGATAGGTTGGGTACTATCCGAGGCTCCAGGCATCCAGTGGGGGTCCTAGAATGTATCCCTTGCGGATAAGGGGGGACTACTGTATTTCCAGATTCCTCTTTGTTCAAACACGATTTACTCCCCTTCACAAATCCACTATTCATGTCTTGCCCACCTAATAATTTATTTATTAAAAGCATGTTACCCATAGAGAACTTCTTTAGATGGGGAGAAAGCTACATGAACTGTAACACCACCAGACCAGGATAACAGCATTGTGTATTAACAGGAAGCTCTGTGGTGAAGTGGAATATGCTGGCACTGTGTCCTGCTACATTTATTTCAAGGCAAAGTCAACAAATTAACAATCTCATCTTGACCAGGTCATCTAAGTAAATAACTGGTTTACATCCCAATTCATAATTTTGATCTATGCGACCCGACACTGAAAAAAAACCAAATCTCAGCATTCAATTTTGCATGAACAGGCCCGAAACATAGTAAGTTTTTCTTTTTTCGTTTTCTACCACTATCTCCACACTTACATTCTGTGAAATGAATTCAGGCTTCAGTCAGACTAGAGCAGAAAAAGGTTATGCAACATCAGAGGTAATAGTTTGGTTTTTAGTATGTGCCAACTCCTGCTCTAAAAACCATATATGTTTTTACACATTTAATCTCCCTAAACAACCCTAACGTTATGGACTGAATGTTTATGTCCCCCCAAAATCCTTATGTTGAAATCTAATCCCCAAGGTGACAGTATTAGGAGGTGGGGCCTTTGGGAGGTGATTAGGTCATGAGGGTGGAGCCCTCATGAACAGGATTAGTGCCCTTATAAAAGAGGCCAGAGAGCTCCCTCACCCTCTTCCCACCATGTGAGGACACACTGAGAAGTCGGCTGTCTGCACCTTGGAAGAGGGCTCTCACCAGAATCTGACCAAGGTGACACCCTGATCTCAGACTTCCTGCCTCTAAAACTGTGAGAAATAAATGTTTGCTGTTTAAGCCACCCAGTCTATGGCAATCTGTTAGACCAGCCTCAACTGGCTAAGACAGGTAAGGACCTAGACATTGTTCCTATCCTGATTTAAGCCAAGAGGAAACAGTCACAGAAATACCATTATCAGGTGAAATATACGATGCCCAGTTAAATTTGGATTTCAGATAAACAATGAATCATTTTTTCAGTATAAGTTTCCCAAATATTGCATGGGACACATTTATACTAAACAAAGTATAAAACTATTTGATGTTTACTGAAATTCAAAATTAACTGTGTGTCCTATATTTTTATTTGCTAAAACCGGCAACCCCACACAGAAAGGGTAAGTTGGGTAAGGTCACACAGCTGGTCAGCAGTAGCAGCTGCCAATATGAAGCCAGGCAGCTGGCTCCAGAGCTCACACTCTGAGCTCATAGATCTTTGTGAGGATTAAACGAGATAGTCCACATAAACCGTTCAGCATAGTATCTGGCACCTAGTGAGGATTCAAATACTAGTTGTTAATAATAATACCAAAAACTAGTACTGCTGTCGTTTTTGTTAGTGCTAAGACCTTCAACTTCAATCTCCTTAACAGCCCATTCGCATTACATTCTCTGTAGATTTGAAGAACATGGACTTCCCAACTCCCAACTCCTGAACTCTACCATTCCTCTATCCTGCCACTCATTCTTGCCAAAGTGGCTTTTCAGTTGCATTAATAAAGCCCTTCCTGTTTTTTCAGGGCATCACTGGGTACCTCCGTCAGTGACTCTCAGCCCTGCTCATGAGAGCCTCACTTCCTTCAAGTCTTTGTTCTTCTACCATTCTTCCACCGTCTGGGATCTCTGGGACTCCTCTTAACCACACGGCTCATCCTGAGAACATTTTACAGCCATGTTCATGGGCTTCACTACCAATGCGACCTTTTAAGTCCCAGCTGTTTCTCCTATGCTGTGTGGCGATGTTTTATGCCTATCGCCACTCCTGGAATATTCTGCCAATCAACAAGTGGTGCTGTAACAACTGGATAGCCACAGGCAAAAGAATGAAGTTGGACTCCTATCTCACACCATGTACAAAAATTAACTCAAAATGGATGAAAGACCTAAATGTAAGAGCTAAAACTATAAAACTCTTAGAAGAAAACAAAGGTTTAAATCTTTGAAAACTCAGATTAGGAAATGGTTTCTTAGATATGACACCAAAAGCACAAGCAACAAAGAAAAGATAAATTGGACTTTATCAAAATTAAAAACTTTTGGGCTGGCCCAGTGGCTCAGCAGTGAAGTGCACACACTCCACTACTGGCGGCCTGGGTTCGGATCCCGGGCACGCCCCGACGCACGGCTTCTCCGGCCATGCTGAGGCCACGTCCCACATACAGCAACTAGAAGGATGTGCAACTATGACATACAACTATCTACTGGGGTTTTTGGGGGGGGGGGGGCGGAAAGGAGGAGGATTGGCAATAAATGTTAGCTCAGAGCCAGTATTCCTCAGCAAAAAGAGGAGGATTAGCATGGATGTTAGCTCAGGGCTGATCTTCCTCACACACAAAAAATATTAAAAACTTTTGTATGTTGAAGGACACTATCGAGAAAGTGAAAATGGACCTAGAGGATATTACGCAGTGTGAAATAAGTCGGACAGACAAAGACAAACATCATTTGATTTCATTTATATGTGGAATCTAAAAAACAAAACAAACAAACAAAATAAAACAAAAACAGACTCACTGATACAGGAAACAACTGGTCATTACCAGAGTGCGAAATAGATGAAGGGGATTAAGAGGTACAAACTTCCAGTTATAAAATACATAAGTCATGGGGATGTAACGTATAGCATAGGGAATATAGTCAATAATATTGTAATAACTTTGTGTGGTGACAGATGGTAACTAGACTTGTTGTGGGGATCATTTTGTAATGTATATAAATATCGAATCACTATGACGTACACCTAAAACTAATAAGATATTGTATGTCAATTATATTTCAATAAAAAAAAAGAAAGTGAAAAGACAATCCAGAGAATCAAAGAAAATATTTGCAAATCACATATCTGATAAGGGGCTAGTTCCAGAATATACAAAGAACTCCTACAACTCACCAACAAAAAGACAAACAACTCAATTTTAAAAAATTCACAAACACTGAAGAGACATTTCCCCAAAGAAGATATACAAATGGCTGACAAGCAGATGAAAAGATTCTCAACATCATTCATCATTAGGGAAATGCAAATCAAAACCACAATGAGATACCACTTCACACAGACTAGGATGGCTATAATCAAAAAGACAGTAACGGGGCCGGCCCGGTGGCACAAGCAGCTAAGTGCACGCTCTCCGCTGCGGCGGCCCAGGGTTCACCGGTTTGGATCCCAATGCACCGCTTGTTAAGCCATGCTGTGGCGGCGTGCCATATAAAGTGGAGGAAGATGGGTACAGATGTTAGCCCAGGGTCAGTCTTCCTCAGCAAAAAAAAAAGAGGATTGGTATCGGATGTTAGCTCAGGGCTGGTCTTCCTCACAAAAAAATAAAATAAAATAAAAAATAAAAAAACACCACCCAACCAATGCAATAAATTAAATCCACTAAAAAAAAAAAAAAAGACAGTAACAAGTGTTGTCAAGAATGTAGAGAAATTGGAACCCTCATACACTGCTAATGGGAATGTAAAATGGGGCAGCCACTGTGGAAAACCGTTTGGCAATTCCTCAAAAAGTTAAACATAGAGTTACCATACAACCCAGCAATTCTACTCCTAGATATATACCTAAGAGAACTGAAAACATATGTCCACACAAAAACTTGTACATGAATATTCATAGCAGCATTATTCATACTAGCCCAAACGTGGAAACAATCCAAATGTCTGTCAACTGCTGAATGGATAAAGAAAAAGTGGTATATCCATACAATGAAATACTATTCAGCCATAGAAGGGAATGAAGTACTAATACATATTACAACATGGATGAACCTTGAAAACATTATGCAAAGTGTCTTCATCAGTTCAGGTTGCTATGACTGAATGCCAATGTTCAAATGTGGCTTGAACAACATTTATTTGTCACAATTCTGGAGGCTGGAATTCCAAGATCAAGGTGCCAGCATGGTCAGATTCTGGTGAAAGACCTCTTCCTAGTTTACAGACAGCCATCTATTCATCGTATCTTCATATGGCGGAGAGAGGCAGCTCTCTTTCTTTTTTTATAATGGCACTAATCTCATGGGGGCCCCACCTTCATGAACTAATTATTTCTCAAAGGCCCCACCTCCTACTACCATCTCCTTGGAGGTTAGGGATTCAACGTGTGAATTTTGGGGGGACACAAACATGCAGCCCATAAAACTAAGGGAAAGAAGTGAATCATGAAAAGCTTCATATTGTATGATTCCACTTATACGAAATGTCCAGAATAGGCAAATCCATAGAGACAGAAAGCAAATCAGTGGTTTCTAGAGCTGGGGGTAGAGAGAATAGACAGTAACTGCCCAATGGGCTTCTTTTTGGGGGTGATGAAAATGCCTTGAAAGTGGATAGTGTGATGTTTGCACAACTTGTGAATAAACTAAAACTACTGAATTGTACACTTTAAAGGGGTGATATTTTATGGTATGTGAACTATATCTCAATAAAAAATGCTTTTACCAAAACTCACTCCTCTCCTGAAGTCCACCCTGGCCTCACCTGCCCTTGAAAGATACCCTCCTCTCTTCTTTTACCTAAAAATCAAGCCCACCAGACATGAACTCCCTCAAGGGCCCCCTCTTCACCTTCAACCTCATCCCTGGTTCACACAGTCTCTTCCCAGCTGCAAGAGAAACCCCTGATCATCCTCAAGCAACATCTACCTCTGCACTTGAAGCCAATCCCTCCTCCTTGTCAGAGAACCACACTCCCACCCTCTCTCAGTCCTGCCCTCCCACTGGGGCCTCCTCTCACTACACAAAGGTGATCAGAGTGCCCCATCTTACCAAGAGCAAATGAACTTACAAATGCATAAGGGCCCTCCCTGTGTCTGCCTCCCCAGCAAACTACCGTCTTCCCCAAGGACACTAAGATGAGATCCCCCACACACCCCCACCACCTCACTTCCCAATTTCCCCAACCTCACAGCACATGGCCGCTGCCACCTGCCCCCACCAAGACTGCTTGCACAAAGACTTCATTTTATTCTGCTTTTGACACTACTGACCATCCTGCACCTTCTGAAATTTCTTTTCCTCCCTTCCCTATCTTAATTTTTATGATATTAATTAACATAAAACAGCCATTGATTAAGCACCTGCTAATACCAGGCACTGCATTTCCACCAATCCTCTTGGTTAATCTGAAGGATGCTATGGAATAGGGGGTTGTCTCTATTTTTCTTATGTGGCTCCAGAGCCAATAGATGAGTTACACTGAGGCCCAGAATTAAATAACTGACTCATCCCCAGCTCCAGATGACTGCAAAATCAGTGCTCTGTCTACCATTTCGCCTGCTATTAGTCTTATTCCTCTGGCTGCTGCTTCTTAATCTTATGGTCATTTTGCCACCAGACTTTTCCCACCTCTAATAAATTGTTCACCTCCTGCCAGAAGAATCTTTTCACAACAGACATCTAATCATGTCATTCCTGTTGAGACCGTCCAGGCGAGTTCCATCAGCTCTTGAAAGAACAGGTAAACCTGATATTGTTTAAACCATTTCAGAGCAGAAAGAAGAAAAGCTTCTAAATTCAGCAGAGTCAGCATAACATTCTAATAGCAAAACTTGGGGGAAAGCCCACATAAAGAAAAAAGAAAACTAAAACCATTCCACTTAAAGCATTATACGAAAATAAATAAAAACAGAAGTGCCAACATTAGCACTTTCCCCCCATAAGCTATATAATAAAACTCAAGCACCTTAGCATGGCTTTCCCAGCCCTCCACAATCTGGCCTCAACATACTTTTGCAGCTTCATTTCCTGATGATTCTCTCTTTCCTGATCCCTCCTCCCTCAACTTTCACCTAAAGCCAGTGAGAGTATTCCTGACAAATAATGCACTCCCCTCAACTCAATGCTATTATTTATTCTCTTCTTTCTGCCTGTTGTGGTCCATTTCTCTTCATGATGAAAAGTCCTACTCATACTTCAAGGGCAACCTCAAAAATCATATCCTCTAGGGGCCCGGCCCAGTGGCGCAGCAGTTAAGTTTACGCGCTCCGCTTCAGCAGCCCAGGGTTCGCAGGTTTGGATCCTGGGCACAGACCGACGCACTACTGGTCAAGCCATGCTGTGGCGGCATCCCATATAAAGTAGAGGAAGATGGGCACAGATGTTAGCCCAGGGCCAATCTTCCTCAGCAAAAAGAGGAGGACTGGCATCGGATGTTAGCTCTGGGCTAATCTTCTTCACACACACAAAAAAAATCATATCCTCTATGTAGCAAACCCTGACCCACTGCACCTCTGTCCATCTATCCTTTCAATTCATCCAACAAAAACATTGAGTACCTCTATATTCCAGCACAGGAAATCCAAAAGTTAAAGTCATGGCTTCTGCCATCAAGAAGTTTATAATCTAGGGGAGGAAGACCAACATTAAGCAAGTAAATAATAACAGCTAACATTTCTATGGACTTCCTATATACCAGGCACTATTTTAAGGACTTAACATCTGCACAACAAGTCTCTAAGTTAGGGGCTATTCCTATGTTAGATTAGCAGATAAGGAAACCAAAACACAGAAACGTTAAGTAACTCTCTCTGTAGATCATACAGCAGCAAAATGATGGAACTAGAATTTGAACTTGGTTGATCTAGTTCTGAAGTCCATACTCTAACTCTTCTGAGTACCCCCATGACAGTGGCTTTGAAGGAAGTAAACAGAGGTGTGATAGAGGGTAACCAGGGCAGGGAGAGGGAGTCATTTTAAGGCTGTGCTGTCCAATACAGTTTCCACTGGCCACAGGTGGTTATTGACCACTAGAAATCTGGCTAGTCTGAATGCAGGTGTGTTGTAAGTATAAATAAAATACATACCAGATTTCAAAGCCTTAGTATGGAGGGACATCAACAAGATAACTGAATAAGACATCCCTCCCTTGTATCCCCCCTCCACAACAACAGTTTGGCATCCATCTACAGACGAAAGTGTCTTTGCGGGAGCTGTGGGATCCAGCACCGTATGCCAAGGGATCTGAGAGGAGTCTTGACCACCTGTGTGACAGGTAATAGGTAGACAGACCTTGGTTCCAGCTGTGAACACTGCAGTGGCCTGTGAACCAGCTCCAGCCCCTCTCAGCTACGGTCCAGGAGCCCCTGGAGAACACTGTCTTAGACAATCACTCATGGATAAAACAGCCTTTGTAGAAGCCCAGGTTTCCAGCAGAGAAGTTCTAGCACACCACTGGAGGAAAAAAATATGAGTTTGGATGCATTGGAGTGGGAAGAGGGACAGTTTACTCTCCCTGCATCACATCTCCCCTAAGGTGGCACAGCTCAGTGATAAGAGCCCTTCTTGGCCTGTGATTTCTCCATGGGTGAGTGAGAGTATGAGTAAGCACCCAGCTCTCCCACCTGTGTGGGATGCTGCCAAAAAGGCCCATTTCTCTCTTACCCCATCCAGAGTACTGAGTCATGAGCTGTGGGGCATGACTAGGGGGCAGAAAAGAAGCAGAGAGCTCTGAGAGCAGCAGATAGAACACTCCGGGCATTAAAGTAGAATGCAGATCCTACTAACTGCATCACGGACTCTATCAAGAAGCTAATCCAGGAGCCATTAGGACACCTCCCTGTGGCCAGCTCCCTATGCACACTCCTGACAGTGGCAAGAGCAGCAAGAATGAGTTTGGCAGACAACTAGTGAGCACACACAGATGGCTGGCCCAAATTTGTGGGCCAGGGAGACATCACCAGCTTGAGCTTTTGCTCCACTCTTGAGAAAGCAAAAGGGAAGCTGACAGCACCTGGCCTGGTGGAGGGTCAAGAGAAGGCACACAAGCTTAAGAACCCTGCCACAAAAGGGAGCAAGAAGTATGCAGCAGGCATATCCATAGAAGCATCAGAATCCCTAGCAGGGCTGACAGAAAGCATTTCTCTCCCAAAGTCAGTTAGTAAAAACTAGAGGTGACTGCTACTTCAAATGTGAACAGGAAAAATCAAGGAAACAGGACACCACGAGGGGATAACAATAATCTTCCAGTGCCCAACCCCAAAGACATGGAGATCTGTGATTTACCCAATAAAGAATTCAAAATAGCTGTTTTAAGGAAGCTCGATGAGCTACAAGATAGCTCAGAAAGACAATGTAACAAAATCAGGAAAACAAAACACTAACAAGTAAGAAGTTTAACAAAGAGACAGAAATCATAAAAAAGAACCAAATAAATTCTGGCACCGAAGAATACAACGAATGAAATGAAAAATACAATAGAGAGTATCAAAAACAGAGTAGATAGGGCTGGCCCCGTGGCATAGCGGTTAAGTGCATGCGCCCTGCTACTGGTGGCCTGGGCTCGGATCCTAGGCACGCACTGATGCACCGCTTGTCAGGCCATGCTGTAGCGGCGTCCCACATAAAGTGGAGGAAGATGGGCATGAACGTTAGCTCAGGGCCAGTCTTCCTCAGCAAAAAGAGGAGGATTGGCATGGATGTTAGCTCAGGGCTGATCTTCCATGCACACACACACACAAAAAAAAAACAGAGTAGATAAAGCAGAAAAAAGAATCTGTGGATTAGAAGACAAGACCTTTGAAATTATGCAGTCAGAGAATGAAGAAAAAGAATGAAAAAGAGTGAAGAAAGCCTACATAATCAATGGGAAACCATCAAAAGAAACAATCTGTGAATCATTGGAATCCCAGAAAGAAAAGAGAGGGAGAAGAGGGCAGAAAGTTTATTTAAAGAAATAATGGCTGGGGCCGGCCCGGTGGCGCAAGTGGTTAAGTGCGCGCGCTCCGCTGCGGCGGCCCGGGGTTCGCTGGTTCGGATCCCGGGCGCGCACCGACGCACTGCTTGGTAAGCCATGCTGTGGCGGCGTCCCATATAAAGTGGAGGAAGATAGGCACAGATGTTAGCCCAGGGCCGTCTTCCTCAGCAAAAAAAAAAAAAAAAAAAAGAGGAGGATTGGCTGATGTTAGCTCAGGGCTGATCTCCTCACAAAAAAAAAAAAAAAAAAAAAAGAAGGAAAAAAAATAAAAATAAAAATAAAAAAAATAAAGAAATAATGGCTGACACTGTTGGTGGGAATGTAAATCGGGGGCCGAGTGTAAAACAGGGGGCCGGCCTGGTGGCATAGTGGTTAAGTTTGCGCACTCTGCTTCAGTGGCCCGGGACACATGGGTTTGGATCCCAGGCATGGACCTACACACCACTCATCAAGCCATGCTGTGGCAGCATCCCATATACAAAATAGAGGAAGACTGGCACAGATGTTAGCTCAGGGACAATCTTCCTCAAGCAAAAAGAGGAGGATTGGCAGCAGATCTTAGCTCAGGGCCAATCTTTCTCACCAAAAAAAATAAAAATAAAAATAGAACTACCATATGATCCAACAATTCCACTTCTAAATATTTATCTGAAAGAAACAAAAACACTAACTCAAAACATATTTACACTCCCACGTTCATTGCAGCAGTATTTATAGTAGCCAAGACATGCAAACAATCTAAGTGTCCATAGATGAATGAATGGATAAAGCAAATGTGGTACATGTATATAATGGAATATTATTCTACCATAAAAAGGAAGGAAATCCTGCCATTTGCAACAACATGGATGGGCATTATGCTAAGTGAAATAAGCCAGACAGAAAAAGACAAATACTGTATTATTTCACTTATATGTGGAATCTAAAGAAAAAAAAAAAAGACAACAAACTTGTAGATACAGAGAATAGACTGCTGGTTGCCAGATGCGGGGGTGGGGGGTAGGCAAAATGGGTGAAGGTCAAAACATACAAACTTAGCTATAAAATAAATAAGTCCTGATGATATAGTGTACAGTTTGGTGACTATAGTTAATAACACTGTATTATATATTTGAAAATTGCTAAGAGAGTAAATCTTAAAAGCTCTTATCACAAGAAAAAAAAAAATTTGTAGGGCCAGCCCCGGGGTCTAGTGGTTAAGTTCAGTGCGCTCCTCTTCAGTGGCCTGGGTTCCATTCCCAGGTGCAGACCTACACCACTCATCAGCCGCCATGCTGTGGCAGCACTCACATACAAAATAGAGGAAGACTGGCACAGATGTTAGCTCAGGGCAAATCTTCCTCAGGAAAAAAAAAAAATATTTGTAACTATTTGTGGTGATGGATCTTAACTAGACTGATTGTGATGATCATTTCACAATATATACATATATTGAATCATTATGTTGTACACCTGAAACTAATATAATGTTATATGTCAATTATTTCTCAATTTAAATAAATAAACAAAAAAAGGCTGAGAATGTCCCAAATCAGGAGAGATTTGGACATCCAAGTTCATGAAGCTCATAGGTCACCAAACAAATTCAACTTAAAGAGATCTTCTCCAAGACACATTATAACAAAACTGTCAAAAAAGTCAAAGACAAAGAGAGATCCTTAAAAGCAGCAAGAGAAAAAAAGCCTGTAATTTACAAGGAAACTTCCATAAGGCTTTCAGCAGAGGTCTCAGCAGAAATCTTACAGGCCAGTAGAGAGTCAGATGATATATTCAAAGTGCTGAAAGAAAAAAACTGCCAACCAAGAATAATCCATCTGGCAACGTTGTCTTTCAGAAATAAAAAAGAGATAAAAACTTTACAGGCAAACAAAAGCTAAGGGGGTTCATCTCCACTAGACCTGCCTTACAAGAAATACTGAAAGAAGTTCTTCAAGCTAAAATGAAAGGGTACTAATTAGTAACATGAAAACATATGAAAATATAAACCACATTGGTGAAAGTAAGTATATAGTCAAATTCAGAATAATCTAATACTGTAATATGGTGGTGTGTTAATTACTTAACTCTAGGATAAGGATTAAAGGTCAAAGATATTAAAAACAACTATAGCTGCAATAATTTGTTAATGAACACACAATATAAAGAGACAAATTGTGACATCAGAAACATAAAAGGAGGGAAGCAAAAGAGTAGAGCTTTTGTATGCTATTGAAGTTAAATTGTTATCAGTGTAAAATAGACTGTTATGTCTATAAGATGCTTGATAAGCCCCACTGTAACCACAAAGAAAAAACCTAAAGTAAATATACAAAAGATAAAAAGAAGGGAATCAAAGCATACAGCTATGGAAAATCATCAATTCACAAATAAGGCAGCAAAAGAGGAAAAAAAGAACAAGGGAACTACAAAACAGCCAGAAAACAATTAATAAAATGGCATTTAGTAAGTCCTGACCTATCAATAATTACTCTAAATATAAATGGATTAAATTCGCCAATCAAAAGGCAAAGAATGGCTGGATGGATAAAAAAACAAGACCCAACTATATGCTGCCTACAAGAGACTCACTTCAGCTTTAAGGGCACACATAAGCTCAAAGTGAAGGGATGGAAAAAGATATTCCATGCAAGTGGAAACCAAAAGACAACAGGGCTAGATATACTTATATCAGACAAAATAGACTTTAAGCAAAAAATGGTAACAAGAAACAAAGAAGGTCATTTTATAATGATATAGGGGTCAATGCATCAAGATGATATAACAATTTTAAATATATACGCTCCCAACATTAGAGCACCTAAATATATTAAGGAAATACTAACAGATCTGAAGGGAGAAATAGAGAACAATACAATAATAGTAGAGGACTTCAATACCCCACTTTCAACAATGGACAGATCATCCACACAGGAAACCAGCAAAGAAATATTGGACTTGAATTGTATTCAAACCAAATGGACCTAACAGACAGATACAGAACATTCCATCCAACAGCAGAAGAATATATATTCTTCTCAAGTACACATGGAACAGTCTCCAAAATAGTTCATATGACAGGCCACAAAACAAATCTTAGCAAATTTGAGAAGACTGAAATCATTCCAAGTATCTTTGCCAACCATAATTATATGAAACTAGAAATTAATAACCAGAGGAAAACTGTAAAATTCAAAAAACATGCAAATTAAACAACACATTCCTGAACAACCAATGGCTTAAAGAAGAAATTAAAAAGGAAATAAAAAAATATCTTAAAACAGATGAAAATGGAAACACAACATACCAAAACTTATGGGATGCAACAAAAGCAGTTCTAAGAGGGAATTTTATAGTGATAAACATCTACATTAAGAAAAAAGAGGGGCCGGCCCCATGGCTTAGCGGTTAAGTGCACGCGCTCCGCTACTGGCGGCCCAGGTTCAGATCCCGGGCGTGCACCAACGCACCACTTCTCCGGCCATGCTGAGGCCACGTGCCACATACATCAGCTAGAAGGATGTACAACTATGACATACAACTATCTACTGGGGCTTTGGGGAGGGGGAAGGAGGAGGAGTGGCAATAAATGTTAGCTCAGAGCTGGTCTTCCTCAGCAAAAGAGGAGGATTAGCATGGATGTTAGCTCAGGGCTGATCTGCCTCACAAAAAAAAGAAAAGAAAAGAAAGATCACAAATAAACAACCTAACTTTATACGTTAAGGAAGTAGAGAAAGAAAAATAAACTAACCCCAAAGTCAGCAGAAGAAAGGAAATAACAAAGATCAGAGCAGAAATAAATGAATAGAGACTAGAAAAACAATAGAAAAAATCAACAAAACTAAGCTGGTTTTTTGAAAAGATAAACAAAATTGACAAACTCTTAGCTAGACTAACTCAGGAAAAAAGAGAGAGGACTCAAACAAATAAAATCATAAATGAAAGAGGAGACATTACAGCTGATACCGCACAAATACAAAAGATCATGAGAGACTACTATAGAACAATTATATATGCCAATAAACAGAACAACCTAGAAGAAACGGATAAGTTCCTAGAAACATAGAACCTACCAAGACTGAATCATGAAGAAATAGAAAATCTGAAAAGACAAATAATGAGTAAGGAGATTGAATCAGTAATGAAAAAACCTCCCAACAACAAAAAACCCAGGACCAGACAGTTTCCCTGGTGAATTCCACCAAACATTCAACGGAGAACTAATATTGATCCTTCTCAAACCCTTCCAAATAATTGAAGAGAAGGGAACACTCCCAAATTCATTTTACAAGGCCACCCTTACCCTGATATCAAAGCCAGATAAGGACACTATAAGAAAAGAAAACGACAGGCCAATCCCTGATGAACACAGATGCAAAAATTCTCAAAAAATATTAGCAAATTGAATTCAACAGCACATTAAAAGAACCTTACACCATGTTCAAGTGAGATTTATTCCAGGGATGTAAGGATGGTTCAACATCTGCAAATCAATTAATGTGATACACTACACTGACAAAATGAAGGATTAAAAATTATATGATCATCTTAATAGATGCAGAAAAAACTTCTGACAAAAAAAAAATTCTTTCATGATAAAAACTCTCAACAAATTGGGTATGGAAGGACGTACCTTAACATAAGAAGGGCCATATATGACAAGCCTGCAGCTAGCATCATACTCAATACCTCCAAGTACTGGAAGTCCTAGCCAGAGCAATTAGGCAAGAGAAAAAAAGCATCTAAATTGGAAAAGAAAAAGTAAAATTTTCTCTGTTTGCAGATGATATGATCTTATATACAGAAAATCCTAAAGAATTCACCAAAAAGCTGTTAGAATTAATCAAGGAATTCAGTAAAGTTGCAGGATACAAAATTAACATACAGAAATCAGCTGCATTTCCATACACTAACAACAAATTATCTGAAAAAGAAATAAAGAAAACAATCCTATTCAAAATAGCATCAAAAATAATAAAATACTTAGGAATAAATTTAACCAAAAAGGCAAAAGATCTTACACTAAAAACTATAAGACTTTGACAAAAAGAGACTGAAGAAGACAAAAATAAATGGAAAGATAACCCATGTTCATGGATGGGAAGAATTAATATTGTTAAAATGTCCATACTACCCAGAGCCATCTACAGATTCAATGCAATATCTATGAAAATTCCAATGGCATTTTTCACAGAAATAGAAAAAGCAATCCTAAAATTTATATGAAATGACAAAAGACCCCAAATAGCTAATGCAATCCTGAGAAAGAACAAAGCTGGAGGCATCACACTTTCTGACTTCAAGCTATATTACAAAGCTATAGTAATCAAAACAGTGTGGTACCAGCATAAAAACAGACACATAGACCAGTGGAACAGAATCTAGATCTCAGAAATAAATCCTCACATATACAGTCAACTAATATTTGGCAAGGTTAGCCAAGAATATTCAATTGGGTAAGGAAAATTTCTTCAATAAATGGTGCAGGAAAAACTGAATAATCATGTGCAGAAGAATGAAATTCGACCTCTATCTTGCACTACTCACAAAAATTAACTCAAAATGGATTAAAGACAAATATAAATCCTGAAACTGTAAAACTCCTAGAAGAAAACAGGGAAAAAGCTCTGTGCCTTTGGTCTTGGCAATGATATTTTGGATATGACACCAAAAGCATAAGCAACAAAAGCAAAAATCAACAAGTGGGACTACATAAAACTAAAAAGCTTCTGCACAGCAAAAGAAACAATTAACACAAAATGAAAAGGCAACCTGCAGAATGGGAGAAAATACTTGCAAGTCATCTATCTGATAAGGGGTTAATATCCTAAATATGTATGGAACTCATACAACTCAACAGCAAGAAAAATAAATCCAATTTAAAAATAGGCAGAGGAACTAACTAGACATTTTATACAAATGGCCAACAGGTATATGAAAAGGTGCTCAACATCGCTAATCATCAGGCAAATGCAAATCAAACCACAATGTAATATCACCTCATACCTGTTAGGATGGCTATTATCAAAAAGACAAGAGATAACATTACTGGTTAAGATGTGGAGAAAGGGGAACCCTTGTGCACCACTGGTGGGAATGGAAATTGGTGCAGCCACTATGCAAAACAGTATGGAAATTTCTCAAAGGGTTAAAAATAAAACTACTATAAGATCCAGCAATTCCACTTCTGGGTAGATATCCGAAGAAGATGAAATCACTATCTGGAAGAGATATCTGCATTCCCGCGTTCATTGTAGCATTTTTCACAATAGCTAAGACATGGAAACAATCTAAGTGTCTGTCTATGGATGAAGGGATAAAGAACATGTGGTATATGTATACAAAGATTCTATTTTGGACATGTTAATTTTGCACAAAAATTCTATTTTGGACATGTTAATTGGCCTGTGGTATATATATACAAAAATTCTATTTTGGACATGTCTATTAGATATATAAGTGAAAACGCGGAGTAGGCAAGTGGATAAGTCTGAGTTGGAGACATAGATTTGAACTAAATAGCTTACGTATTTAAAGCCATGGGATTGGATGACTGCATCTAGGCAGACATAGAAGATTTAAGCACTAGTCTGAGTCCTAACGCACTCATTCCAACACTGGTTCTTTTGGGGAAGTCTAGGAGATCAAAATTATTATTATAATAATACTAAGACATAATTTGCCTTTTTCAATTTCATTCTCTCGTGAGTATACAGTAGAGTCTTCCAAAGGCTATATGATGTGTGATAACATCATGGCTCCAACAGCTAATGGAGTATGTTCTTGTGTATCCGTATGTTTTCTAGAATTTTCTAAAGTAGTACGTTTAAGTTATAAATATATGTGTTTTCAGAGATTAATTCTTTTCTCAGGACTTCTACTCTCTTCTTACCAGCTATCATCACTTACACCTGCCATAATCTCTGTAGTCTCATTACCAGTCAATAAACAGTTATTTTGAAATCCCAAAGTTTGCTTGAGCCTCTGTGGAAACATAACTAGAACTAAGTATCCTTTGTTTCTTTGTTTTGCAATAAATTTTTTTTAAATTTTGAAATAGTTTCTAAATTTTTAAATTTTATCTCAGACTGTTATTATTTAGAACAATATTTTATTCTAAAATAAAATCTATTTATAATATTTTTATCATATTTAAGGATGGACGGTTGACTTTAAAAAAGATTATAGGAGTCGATTTCAGGACACATAGCTGTACTGTCCACATTTAAAGATGATGAAGATGAAACTGACATAACAGAAGGTTCTCTGAGTCACTTTTCATGTAAAACATGCTATTTATGTTAACTTGTAATGGGTTTATTATTGTTATTTTCAAATGGATTAGTAAGTATTTTTTTAATTCCCCAGTTTTAATTTCTAAAATGGTAAATAGAGAGAGATATAACCTACAAAAACAAAGGCTCTTTGGGGTCCTCAACAATTTTTAAGAATGTGAAGGCATCCTGAGTCCAAAAAGTTTGAAAACCACTGATCTAGAGGACACAGAAGACCGTGAGTCAGCAAAGAGGACTGAGAGGGAGGCCGGTGATTGGGAGGAAAACAGGGGGGTGCAGCATCAGAGCGGAGAGTGTAGCATTCAGAAGAAGAATGTTTCAAAAGAGGAAGTGTTAAATAAATGGGTTAACATGGCCCCTGTATACCGGCCCCCATGTTGTTTACTTGTTCGCAGTACACTGGGACTGTTGGCGCAAAGCTTGCCAGCACCAAACTCAAATTTTCACACATCCAATTGCTTTAAATATAACCCAAATAAGCATATTTTTAGCCATTTAGAGCCTGTCTGTTTTGCAAATCCTGTAAAGCTGCACCCAACATCTGCTTAGCCATAGATAAAACAGGTCTTACGGCTGTACAAAACCCCAAGCTGCGGCAGCACTTCAGAGCCTTCCGACCCAGAGACGCCCGCTGTGCTGCTGAGCAACATCGCCTGGACACAGAAGCCCCCACCTCCACCCCTCAGATGCCCCTCTCCCCCAGGAGCTCCCCTGCCCCCTTCCCGTTCTGGGTGGTGGCCCCACACTTGTCCCTGGAAGGTCTCCTGCTGTGAGGGACTTCCCATCTCAAGCAACCTGTCACAGGGCTGCCCAAACAAAGCTGGTTGTGTCCTACCGCCTTCTAGTGGTCATGTTTTTCCTTTACCAGCCCCAACATCCTCAAACCCACCACAGTGGGTGTGGTCATAAACTACTGGGTTATAGAGTAAGACAATGACAGGGAAGGATCTACTGAATCCACCATACGGAGGATACTATGACCTTGACAGGTTCCGGTAGAGATAGGAGCCATATTGGAGTGGGTTGTGGAGTGAGCTTCGGTGTCCAAAATATAGAAACAACTCTTACAAACCAAAAAGAAAAAGACAAATATTACCACAGAACAATGGGTACACAGGCAGTTCACAGAAGAAACACTATAAATGACCAGTAACCATAGGAAAAAATGCTCCACCCACCAGCACTCAGACAAAGCCAAGTGAAAATCATGAGACACCGTTTTTTTTCTTTTTGATGAGGAAGATTATCCCTGAGCTAACATCTGTTTCCAATCCTCCTCTTTTGCTGAGGAAGATTGACCCTGGGCTAACATCCGTGCCCATCTTCCTCTACTTTATATGTGGGACGCTGCCACAGCAAGGCTTGATAAGTGGGGAGTAGGTCCATGCCCAGGATCCAAATCTGCGAACTCTGGGCCACCAAAGCAGAGCACGTGAACTTAATCACTATGCCACTGGGCCGGCTCCACAAGAAACTATTTTTAATCTATATGATTGGAAAAAATTTTAAATATGATATCAAGTCTTGGTGAAATCATGGGGAAACAGGTATGCTCCTGTATGGCTTGTGGGAGTATAAAATGGACAGTCCCTTTAACGGTGACTTGACAATATGTATAATAATGTTAAATGTACTTACCCCATGACCCAGAAGTTTCACTATCCAGTGTCTACCATAGAGAAACACTCACACTCCTGCACAAACAAGCAAGCATGTCCAAGATGCTCCCTGAAGTGCTGTTTATTATCAATAAAAACCGGAAACTACAGGAAAATGGCTTAATGCAGCGTGGTATTATTCACACTACAGAACAATGCAGTGATTAAGAACACAGACTTTGGAGCCAAATGCCTGATTTTATATCCTGTCTTCATCACTTACTGAGCACATAACCTTAAGCAAGTTACTTAGTCTCTTTCCGCCTCAGTCTCTTCATTAAAATGGAGACAATAATACTTAGCCCCTAGGATCACCGAAAGACCTCAATAAGTGTCCGCTTGTAAAGCAATTAGAATAGTGCTTGGGACGTGGTCAGCACGCAATAAATATTAACAACTATTGGGGGCCGGCCCCATGGCCTAGTGGTTAAGTTCTGTGCACTCCACTTCAGTGGCCTGGGTTCGGTTCCCGGGTGCAGACCTACACACTCGGCGGCGGCCGTGCTGTGGCAGCAACCCACATACAAAATAGAGGAAGATTGGCACAGATGTTAGCTCAGGGCAAATCTTCCTCAAGCAAAAAAAATAATTAACAACTATTATGAGCATCAGCAGCTAAAAGAATGTAAGTTTGTGTGAACTAACATAATTTATATATACTAACACAGACTCCTGAGACACAGGGAGAGAAAAGGAACAAGCTGCTGATATAGAGCGACATCATTTAGGTAAATGTGCACGTGCACACACACACAAATAACACTACACGTTTTTCCCAAGGACATCTACACATGTAAACACGTGGAAAATGGCCTGGAAGGATCCAGAGGAACGGATGACCCTTGGTTACCTCTGGTCAGCGGAGGGGACCCGGACGGGAAGAGCGGTCAGAGTGGGCGTCAGCTTGTCTCTGGATTGAATCACACATTCCCGTGTGACGGACATCAAGTTTGTTTTTAAAAGCGGTGAATGGGAGATGAAGAAATGGAGGCAGCAAATATAGATGAGACTTGAGAAACGTTTGTTAAGAAGACTAGAAAAATAGTAAGATCTGGAGAGGATTGTGAGGTCAAGAGAGTTTTGCGAGTTTTATTGCCATTGTTGTTTTCTAACGGGGATGTTAATGGACGTCTGCATGCTGACAGAAACGATCCAGTAGATGGTCACAGGGTGGACAGTGCCAGGAGGTGGGAAGTGACAGTGCTCAAGGCATACGTGAGCAGATGGCTACAGACAGAGTAGGGACCTTTCTTCTGCTGTGAGTGGCGGGGAGGGGAAGATGGCACCGGTGATGGAAGATGATAAATTTGGTGGCGAGAAGATAAAAGGGCTCCTCCCCGAAGACTGGCTCCCCCACACCTCCCAGTGAATAAAGCGGAGTCATCCCCCGAGAGAAGGTAGAGAGATGGCGTGTGTAAGATTTGAGTGGAGAGGAGAAGACACAGAGCTTTGCACTGAAAATGACTCAATGTCCATTTGTAGTTTGTGGTCACAAATTAAAAGAAAATAAACTCTTCCCACCTGGGCACTCCCACAGCAATGCTTCCACGCCTCTGCTATCGACCTCACCAAATGGTTCTCTAATTATTTATACACAGTCCATCTCCTACTCACTTACAATATTCACCGCTAAGGCTGCTGAGCCCCTACTCAGGCCAAGCATTTTACATACAATACTCCACTCAGTCCCCACAATAACCCCATGAGGTCAATATTTTGATGCCCACTTTTCAAATGAGGAAGCAGATCTAAAAGAAATAGGGGATTTGCCCAAAGCTACCATGTGGCATAATCAAAAAGCCCTCTATAGCATAGTAAATTCATCCTAATCTTATGCATACTAAATTCTGCAGAGACATTCAAGGAAGCCTCAAGAATTAAGTGTAAAACACAACATTGGACTGGTTTTCTCACAAAAGTACATCTTCTTACCTAATTAAATGGCAGAAGGAAGGAAAAAGAACCAACGGTGATAATGTTAAATGTCAAAGTCCAGAGTCCTACTGGGCCTGAGAGTTTGCACAATGTCTCTGCATTGCTCTATCTGGTTCCAAACTTGGATAATTCCATGCAGGGCTAAATTCCTGAATCCAGCATGATAACTGCAGAGTCCACAGCTAATTAGGATGTGACCGAAAATACCACAGACCAGTTAAAGGTTATTTCAAGAATAACATTACAAAGATGTACTTTCACTGGTGTACCATCGTTAAGCTAAGATAGCTAGATGGTGCAGTGATGCGAGTGTGCACTGTTCCAGGACGAATTCAAGCTCAGGAAGGAAAGCGGATCCTTCCTGGAAATCCTGTTTTTGCTAATTCTGTCATTGAAGTTGGAGGAAATTTAGTGAGCAGAGCTGTAGACGATAGTTTTTTGCAGCTGATTTTTTTCTAGCCATCTTCACTACCAGCTCTGGCATAATTACATGTCCTGTAAGAAATGCAGTTCATTTATGTAAATAAATAACAAGTCCCAGCAGTGTAATGGAGGTTTTGGTTCCATTGCTTTTAGTGATTGTGACTATAACTCTGAACATGCAGCAAGTTTTTAAAAGTCAGATTATGGATTTCCAGACTTTAAAAGGCCAGAAACCCCACATAAAACATCCCAACTAAAACACTACGGAAAATCATACAAATACAAAAGCTCCCAAGACAACAGACACCTAAGGCCAGAATCTTGTAATAATCTTGGATCTACTCTTGCCAGTTAGGATCGTCATATTAATCATGCAATTTTATGCTCTGTATTTTGGATGCTTGGACACCTGGGGCCTTGCTGACCCTGCAGAGAGTGCCCCTCCAGGGCCAGCCAATTCCCAGATTCCCGGGAGTGCACCTTTCACACACAAACCAATCAAGCTAGAGCCCAGACCCCCGTCTACCTCCTTTCTGAAGCTCTGAAACTCAGGGCCACTATCTGCCTGCCCTAATCACCCCAGGGGCCAGGTATCAGACAAGTAGGGACAGCCCCTAGCCCCAGAGCCCACTAAAATTATTCAAACTAACCAATCCTAAGCCTGCTTGCCCTGCCTTGCCTTTTCCTTTCCCAAAACCACAATAATGGCTCTTACCCATGTCTTCCCCTCACTCCTTCTGCCTCCTGACTGACCTGGTGCTGCCCGGTGTAGTCCTGCGTGCACGCTCTGTCTCCTGTTTCTAGGGATCTGTGAGTACAAAAACTCCTTGCTCCGTGACAGTCATTTCCATGTCTGTGTCTTACCATACCTGATTAGACAAATCCCAGGTACACTTGAAAACAATTGCCCACACTGGCCTGGGAGGGGTCCTGTCTCTTTATCCAACAAAGCCCACAACTCCTGGAAGGAGACAGGTCAGACAAGGAGAGGTGAGAGAGGGGCCACCTCAACCAATGCTGGTTTGGTAGCTGACGCTAGGCTGCCTGGGGCAAAGTGTTCACAAACCTAGGTCAAAATAGGAAAAATAAGGATAATACATTTAATTTTTCATAAAGCTCAATTTATGCATATTTTTAAATTCTAGAGTTATTTTCCCTTTAATAGTTTTGGTGCTAAAATGTTCTTCATTTTATGAGATGACACTACATAGTAACGTTGTTTTGTTTTGTTTTGTTTTGTTTTGTTTTGTTTTGTTTTGTTTTTTAGTGTCCTTTAGTGTCCTTATTTTGGCAACCCTTTGGCTTTTCCCCAATTTTATTTTTGAAATTTACCTGGACTGTGAAAGCCATAATCTGCAACCACAGCACCAGAAAAAGGGAATTGGACAAGGAGCTGGTACTTGAATCAATCCTCAAACAATAAGCCTAATAAAGAAGATTCAGCTGGTGCATGGAGTCAGGGAGTGGTGCCAGAGACAGTTCGCACACTCCTCTGCTAAAAACAAGGATTCTGAAGGGATCTCACCTGAATTGAAGGTAAATACAAAGGAAAAAAGATCAAGCTTATGAAAAATTATTACAGAACAAGGGATAGGAGATATTCTCTGGGGGTGGGGGTAAAGTTCAGGAAACTATTTGGCATCTTCAGTGGAGGGTAGGAAGACAGCTCTAAAATAGCAACAGATATAAAACACTAGAGAATATAATCTATCACATCAAACTCTGATTTTAACAGTATATGGAGAAACAGAAAATAGTTGCCAAGAGCCGGCCTGGCACTCACAGCAAGGCCTGATGTTCTCCTGTTGAATGTAAACTTCACAGAGCATCAACATCAGAGACGCCCACTCAGTGACCACAATGGATCAAGACAAAAACTTGACCCCTCAATAATCACGTCTAATAAAATATGGACATTGTCAAAGTCACAAAATACCAAACATCCCCCTACCCCAGCTAACATGAGTGCCTGCTGCGGCTACACCAATTCCAGCTCCAGCCTCAGTCTAACCTGCCCTTCTCTAGATCAGATTTCTGGAAATACCCAGTTAGAGAGTTGCCCCCACTTTATGACCGCACCTGGTCCAGAGGGAATCCTCGCTTCCTTGAGCCCTCCCTAAAATCACCCCACCAAAGCCTAAAGTTCTCTCCAATATCCTCTGATAGAGACGCCCATGGGTCCCTGTGGTCTGTCTTCCCCTCCCTGCAACAAGCTATAAGCCCAACTCGTTCAACTGCATGTGTGCTCCTGGTGGTCACTGGCTGAAGGACACTGAGGGTACACACTAGCAGGAACTGAGTGATGATTTACCACGATAGAGAGTCTCTCTCTCACGCAATAATGAAGGCGTAGAGGCTTCTCATTGGAGTCAGAAATGAAACAGGGGGCCCTCATACTACCACTGTTATCCAACATGGTTCTAGAAGTTCTAGCCAATGTAATCAGACAAAGAAGAGAAAGAGTAAATAAAGGTATTGGAAAAAAGACATAAAAGTAATGTTAGATAATGAAACTGTCCCAAGAGAATCAATTGAAAACTATTAGAACCAAAAGTGAGTTCAATAAGGCAATCAATTATTAATTAATATAAAACTCAAGAGTCACCCAGAATGTAAACCACAAAATACGATAGGGAAATTTCCCATTCACAACAGCAACAAAACATCTAGGAATAAATGTAACAAAAAATTTCAGAGGAACAGAACAAAATACCTGAAAAAGTGGCAAGATATACCATAAACTTAGGTAGAAAAGCTTGCTATCTTAAAATTAAATATTTCTTATAATTCAATATATAAATTTAATATAATTCTGGTAAAAATCATATTAGGTTTCTGTAATTAAATATATCTTTAATGGAAAATACAACTGAATGGTGGAAAAAATTAAGAAAAGTAAAGATATTAAAAAGCTTCAGTAACTAAAGGGATATTGAACCACCACAAAATCAGGAAGGCAGATCAATGAAACAGAGCAGGAAGCCAAAAAACACATCCCGACATACATAAAAAGTTGAGGATATAAAAAGATAAGTGGAGGGGCCGGCCGCGGGCATAGCGGCTAAGTGCATGCGCTCCGCTGCTGGCTGCATGGGTTCAGATCCCTGGCGCACACCAATGCACTGCTTGTCAGGCCATGCTGTGGCGGTGTCCCACATAAAGTGGAGGAAGATGGGCACAGATGTTAGCCCAGGGCCAGTCTTCCCCAGCAAAAAGAGGAGGATTGGCATGGATGTTAGCTCAGGGCTGATCTTCCTCGCAAAAAAAAAAAAAAAAAAAAAGATAAGTGGAAAAACATTAATTATTCAATAAATGCCATTAGGACAACTGGCTACCAATTTGAAAAATTAAATTATACCTTACTTCAAGTTATATGCAAAAATTAATGGCCAGATTTAAATATAAGTAAACACAAAATCCAAAAAGGTTTTAGAAGAAAATATAAGTAAATAATAATCTTGAAAGGCAGAAAACATATCAGAAAAGGTGAATTGACTTAATTATGTAAAATTTAAATTTGGATGTCAAAAAATAAAGACCATAAAAAAAATAGATGCATACTAGGAAAAAAATGTGTAACAAGTGACGTTAAAATGGTACACTTTAATATATAATTTTTACAAATTAATGTTTAAAATATGAATATGTTAACAGGAAAATCAGCAAAAAGCAAGATACTACTTGTCACCCATAAATTTGAGAAATATCTATAGGAACTATAATATTCAGTGATGTTAGGAATGCTGAAAAACAGTATTTCTTATTCATTTTTGGTGGGAGTATGAAGACTGGAAAAAATTACCACAAAATGCTATAGTGGTTACCTCTAGATAATAAGATTATCAGTGACTTCTTTCTTTTTAAAAAAAATTTGTTTATCAGGGTTATCTACAACACACATGGTACTTTTGTCATGTTATTTCTAAAAAATAGAACAAAATAAAAACTGAATTCAATTAATTTCTCAAATTTATTTTTCCTAAATTCAGCTTGTTAGTCACTGCCCTCCTCAACACCATCCCCGCCACTCTCAAATCACTGGTCTGGAAAACAAGTTTTCACCTTCATTAAAAAATACATAAATATAAAAAATACCACATATATGTGTGAACACACACACAAATGAAAGAATTTTCTTTATATGAGCAGGATCATGAGATAGAAAGATCAGACTTATGCAATACACAAAACATTCAAGAATATTGAGCTATTGCGAATGCTATTCTAAATGAATTTCAAAGCTCCCATAAAACAACAGGATTTAGTTACATAAATGTGATTCTAGGAAATGAGGCCCTGGAACTTCCTTGCTAGATTTCAGCTGCAACAGTTTTAAGCACAGCCAGGGATAATATGACACCAAAAGCACAGGTAACAAAAAAGATAGATAAAGATAGATGAAAATAGATAAACTGGACTTCATCAAAATTAAAAACTTTTGTGCATCAAAGGACACTACAAAGAAAATGAAAAGACAACCCACAGAATGGGAGAAAATATTTGCAAATCATATATCTGATAAGGAGCTAGTATCCAGAAGTTACATATAAAGAACTCCTACAACTCAACAAAAAGACAAACAACTCAATTTTTAAAAATTGGCAAACGACTTAAATAGACATTTTTCCAAAGAAGATATACAAATGGCCGATAACTACATGAAAAGATGCTCAACATCATTAGTCATGAGGGAAATGCAAATCAAAACCACAATGAGATACCACTTCACACCCATTAGGATGGCTATAATCAAAAAGAAGGAAAATGACCAGTGTTGTGGAAGATGTGCAGAAATTGGAACCCTTGTACATTGTTGACGGGAATGTAAAACGGTGGTAAAATTGTGGAAAACAGTTTGGCAGTTCCTCAAAAAGCTAAACATAGAATTACCATATGATCTAGCAATTCCAGTCCTAGGTATATACCTAAGAGAACCGAAAACACATGTTTAAACAAAACCTTGTAAAAGAATGTTAATAGCAGTATTACTCATAATAGCCAAAAAGTGGAAACAACCCAAATGTCCCTCAACTGGTGAATGGATAAATAAAATGTGCTATATACAAACAATGGAATGTTGTTCAGTGACAAAAAGGAATGAAGGGCTGACACGCTACAACATGGATGAACCTTGAAGGCATTATGCTGAGTGAAAGAAGCCAGACACAGAAGGCCACACACTGTATGATTCCATTTCTGTGAAATGCCCAGAACAGGCAAATCCACAGAGAGAGAAAGTAGATTAGTGGGTGCCACAGGCTGGGGTGAGGGGGTAATGGAAAGTGAGTGCTTAATGGATGCGGGGTTTCTTTCTGGAGTGATGAAAATGTTCTGGAATTAGACAGTAATGATGGTTGCACAACACGGTGAATGTACTAAAAGCCACTGAATTGCAGATTTTAAAATGAGAATTTTATGTTATGTGAATTTTACCCCAATTAAAAAAAAAGAACAGCCACGGACAGCATAGCCTTCTTTCAGAGCCCAGCCTGATGACAGCCCCAGGTTAGGTGACTGTGTGGCTAGCACAGCTAGTGAATGACAGCACCAGGACTACGAGCCAGGTTTCCTTACTGCCGGTCCAGAGTGCTTTCTGCCAGGGAGCTGCCTTGGAATCAGAGCCCAGCAAGCTGTCCATAACGTCTCAAATACAAACCCAAGCCACCTTCAACACCAAGTGCCTCCCCTTCAAGGCACTGCCTGTGTGCCGCTCTTGGCCTATGCTGCCAGCCTTTGCCATGGCTGCAGCCAACCAAACTCAAGTGTCCATCAGCCCATGGTCCACTCAAGGCCACCTGACAATGCTTTTAGTGACAGCTCCCTCATTATTTGCTTGCAGTTCATAATTTATATCAAGTGGGAAATCACATTGTCATCACATTGCTCTAATCTTGGAAAAGCATGTCACTCATACTGTCAGAGTGGGCCTCTGTTCCAGAGATACTTGAAGACATTTCTCGTGTTTAAAAAAATGGTGGACAGAACATCAGCAGTTTAGGGTACATTGATAAAGAGAGATCAACGGTCCCTTTTACAAATGGCGTCAAAGAGTACATTGCAAAACAGAAAACAGAAAAAGCAGCCACTTAAAACTTTTTTGCAATAGTTAACTCTTTGGAGATAAAATGAGAAAAGAATAATTAATATAGAAAGCAATTCGGTACCTCACAGTGGTTAAGAGGCTCTTTGGCCACACAGACCTGGGTTTAAATTCTGCCTCTGGCTTTTGATTAGCAAGTTGCTTTGCAAGTTTCTTTTACTTGCAGATATTTCTTCTGCAAAATAAGGACAACAGTAGTACCTGCTTAATAGAGTTCTCTTAGCATTAATAATAGCACATATAGAGCACTTAGCACAGGGCCTACCCCATAGAATACATGAAGTTTAATGGGATATGAAACATTTTGCCTGCAAAACTAAATTGTACCTTTATGTTCAATAACTATCTCTGGCAATGGAACTGAGCCACAGCAGAGTGTGCTGCAAGAAATATGGGACTGAGTAGGAAACCTCGGTTCAAATCCTAGTTCATGCACTTACTAAATAGCAAGACCTTGGGAGAGGTCATTAACATCACTAAAGCTCAGTGTCCTTATTTACAGACAGGGAATAACACCTATATCAGAAGGTATGGGGACAAGTTTTAAAATAATATATTCTATACATTCTGAAATATAGAATCTAGAATGTAAACATACATTCAAGAGTTATATAATGCCCCATAAATAACAAGGTTTTACTGGTATAGGACTGCAGTGGGACTGGGCAGTGAGAGGCCTCCATTCTCATCCTGGGACTATCACCTGAGTTCCATGGGATGAAGCACTGTTTTTCAGAGCATCGCTCTCTCCACCTCTAGAATGAGGTGATTAAATAATCATTAGGTCTCTTTCTAGCTCTGACATTCGATGGTAGTATACGTGGGAATCCATGATGAATTCTGACTCTCCCTTCTTTCTCTGACTGGCACCAAAGGACTCATAAGAATACCTGGCTAGTCTTTACCAAGGGTAGGAAAATGCCCAGTGCATTCCTGATTTCCATGACCATGAGTTTGTGAACTATGCAACGTTCAAGAGGTCATGGCCAAATATCACTGGAGGTTCAATGTCAGCAATTCTCCTCCCCACCCCACACAGAGAAAGATGGCAGAGGCGTTTAGCTGGTGGGAGTTTTCTTCTCCTCAGGCCTCAGGCCCCAGGCTGGAGGAGTTTATCTCATTCCAAATATAACCCTTCTTGCTTCTTCCCACGATTAATTCATTGCCGGTCAATTAATTGAGCAACAACTTTTTCAATCATCAATGACATTAAAATTTAACTAATTACAGGAATATCATTCAGCCTTAAAAAAGAAAGAAATCCTGTCACATGTTACAACATGGATGAACCTTGAGGACACTATGCTAAGTGAAATAAGCCAATCACAAAAAGACAAACACCGTATGATTCCACTTATATGAGGTACTAGTAGTCAAACTCATAGAGACAAAAAGTAAAATGGTGGTTGCCAGGGGCTGGGGGGAAGGGGAATGGGGAGTAATTGTTCAATGGGCACAGAGTTTCTGTTTTGCAAGATGAAAAAAGTTCTGCAGACTGGTTGCACAACACTATTGAACTTTACATTTAAAAATGGTCAAGATGGTAAATTTTGTTATGTGTATTTTACCATAATTAAATTTTTTAAATTTAACTAATTATATGATTAGTTCCATAATCATTTGGGAAATCAAGAGCAACCAATAATTATGGATTGTCGCCATTTCCTTCTCCTCCCCAAGCACCTCTCTCCCTTTGAACCCAGACGGGTCTTACGTTTTTTTGGAATTCTGAACACACAAATGTTCATATTTGTGTCTCCTCTTTTGAAACAATGTGGCTTCTTAAAGTATCAAATTAATACCCTTGTTCTAGGCTCCCAGCCAAATCTCTACCACTATCCCGCTAACTACACATTCATTTTGTTGAACAGCCTAGTTTGTTATCAAACAAGTGCCTCTGGGGACAACTTGTATATCAGTCCTTCACATAAGAGATGGATGCCTTCAATCACGGGGATTTCTCTCTAACTAAGATTAACACAAGGAAGAGATTTTGAATGGGAGAGGGAAGGGCAAAGGGGAAGAGAGTGATTTCAGAACTCATTGCTTTCGGAGGAAAGAGGATCTAGAAGGGGCATCAGCATCAGGATGGCATAGGAGTGGCACTGAACAGTAGGAGGGCAGCAGAGTCACTGGGCATCCAGGGCTGGGAGATTATCAACATGGGGAGAGGAGACGGGGACGCAGAATGGAAGGGAATGTCAGAAAGCATTTTACAGACCCAGTGATTCTGTCAAGTTCAGCAGACTGGTGTATAGCTCACTCACTGGCACCTGCCCTGGAGAAGTGGAGAATCACTCCTCTGCCACTCAAGTCCATGGAGGCTTTTGCTGCTGGGAGAAGGGCCTAGGAGCCCCTTGGGAAGGGATGCTCATGCTCCAGTATCCCTGGCTAAACAGCTGGTTCTGGCTAAACTGTGTCTGAGGTGGAATGCAGGGAATTCCTAAGAGGAAAGGAGGAGGCTAAGGGAGCCCTGGGCACTGGCAAGAGAGAATTTGGCCAACAATATTGCCCTTCTGCCCTCTATTCCAAGAGGCTCAGAGTCTTTCACAGGTCATAATCAATTTAACCTCATTGCAGCCCAAGGTAGACTTCCCCAAGGACACAAAGGAAAAGAGAGTAATGAGATAGAAGCTTTCCTCATTCACAATCACACCACTGCCTGTTTCCTTTCACCAAAACCTGACATCCCAGCCAAAGCCACGCCCATTGCTTTCTGGTGCTGACCTGCTCACAACAGAAGCATATTTCACTTAGTTCCTGCAAATGCAGACACTCAACCTCTCCTCACCTCCCACAAGTCATGCAGCACCTGGGCTAAGGAAGTCTGTTCCCTCCTTTCTCAAAGCCTTGCTAGAGGAACAGCAGGTGCCCTAGTGCGACAGGTGGGCAAAGCCACTTCTGACAACACATTAACAAGACCTATAAAGACAGATTCGGGGGAGGAGGGAGGGCATGAGACAGGGGCCCTGGGATCCACTCACTCTAGTTCTCCCCACCTCTCTCTGTGCCAGGGCTTCTGACAGGAACGCACTGAGATGCTGCCAGTCACCCCGCTCATTAGCTGAAAACTAAGTAACGGCTACTCAATTCAGTCAAAATGGTGGGCCCAGCTGTGCTTTTGGAAATCACCATTGATACACACACACACACCTCAAATGCCTTTTCTCTCTCATATAGACATGAAATATTCAAACACTGTGAGCACTGATCCTGGTAAATGTTCTTAGTCATGAATGAAAAAAATCCCATAGGAACAGCCGTTACGTGTTAAGGCAAAATTGAAAATGAAAATCCAGGACTGCAGAAAGACCAAGCCAGGATTACTCTCTGTTACTGATAAGCTGGCAACTGAAGCAAATGTAGGTTTGCGGAGGCTAATTCGGCCCAGGGTTTTGGTTGGGTATTTCCTCTTCAAATCTCCCCCTCCATGCTCCCTAGGTTTACAATTTAGAATTTCTAATAAATCTGGGGCGTGTTCAAACAAGCAGCATCTAAGCTTCTAAATGGACAGGAAAAGAGAGGTGTTATTTAACCCAGTGAAATTTTGCCTTTCAAATTTGAGTTTTAATTCACTGCCATCATTACAGGGGTGGCCGCTCTCAACTTCTGCCCCCTGACCTGCCATTTTTTTAAATGATCTCTTCCTTATCTCAAGGCATTTTTCTCCTCCCTTGAGGACATCTGAATTACCAGCACAACTTATTGAAGATGAGGTTATGTTATTAGAAACTTTTACTTAAATTGTCTGATCACTTGGAACAAAGCGAGGTTTTTAGACTTCGGTTCTTCTGGCTGCTTCATAGTGACACATGCACATCAGATACCCTCCTATATGAATAAACCAGAGGACAGGGCTCGGGGAGGAGGAATCAATTAAGTGATGTGTTGTCCCACCTTTTGAAAATGACAGCAAATGTCTTATCTTTCCTAGCATTGGTCCTTTAAGAGTCAAAAGCTCCAAAACTCTATGCCATATCAGGAAACAGTAACATGCTCAGGCCATTATCAGCAACTCATAATTGTTCTCACTGTAAGCACACAACCTGAATGCCAAATAAATGCTGTGGAATCACTCGGTGAATATGTATAGACCACTCCCAACTAGTCTGGAAGCCTCTTAAGAAGAAAGCACCTTGAACTTTTAATAGCTAACCATCCCCCTGCCCCACAAGGGAAGGCACACAATAGGTCTCCAATAAATAATCAATCATTGACTGATTTCTCATCTTCTCCAATGGGCATGGGAGAGAAACAGCAAACAAGTGTTAAAACATTCCACACTGTAACTGATCAGTAGAGAAAATAAGGCTGTGAAAAAAATTGCACAAGTATGAAGGTCACCCTGATAAAAAAAAACGTGGTGCAAGAAGACTACTGCACTTAAAATGCACACTATACATATTTGCGAGAGATGACAACACTTTCTAAAATCAAGGTTTACCAAATCGGTCTTCTTTGTTCCCCCATTGACACAGTGTAGGGATCTAATCCATCTCTGACAATCTATTCAAAATGTGAGGGGTTTTCCCCTTTTCTTTTCTTTTTACCCTTTGAACATAATCCACTCAGTCCCCATCCCCAACGTGCTTCCCCAGCAGCGGCGGGGGGACCGCTCTGGGAAGCCCTTGCTAGGGTACTCAGCGAACTTTGTTCTCCACATGGCTATTGAGGAGCGTCTCGGTTTCCTCGCGTGACTCCACCGCCTCCCTCGTTCTTCTCACACTGCGAACAGGAGTCAAGGGTGGTGCGATTCTGCGAGGCGGTCCGGGGAGGCGCTGGCCATGGTGCTGGCCTCTGAGCTCGGGACGCGAGCGCGGAGGGCGCGGGAGGAGGTGCGGTGGGTGAACGCGCAGGGCGCGGTGGGGAGCGGCCATCGAAGCCCCCGCCCCTCCCGACCCCCGGGGAGCCCGCGGGCCTGCACGCGAACTCTCCGCCGCTCGCTCCGAGCTGCATCAAAAAAGGGTGGGGCATCCAGCCACAGCTGCAATCGGAAGCCGCCCGGCCGGATTTAAGAATGGACGGCGGCCCATCCCCCCCGACCATGCGACCCCCTAGCCGGGGATCGGCCCATCCTTTACCCCCACGCGCTACTGCCCAGGCCCGGGGAGGCGCCGGCAGCCTTTGTGGGCGCACAGCCGCCCACCGCCGAGCCCGAGCCTCTCCGCACCCTGCACGGAGAAGGGGCGGGTAGGGTGGGGTGCGTGTGCAGATGCGGGGAGGCAATGTTCGAGGAGGGGCAGGACGGTGGGCACGCTGAGATCCTCGTTCTTCACCGAGCTGGAAGGAGGCGAGGGAGGGGCGACCCCCGCGCCCGGTCCTCCGTTTCAAACACCCCTCCCCCCATACCAACCTGGTCGTTGATGTTCTGCAGGGCTTCCTTGCCCGAGGCCCGCCGGATCTCCACCTTCCGGCTCGATTCAACAGATGGCTCCCCGCCGGCGCGCCGGCCCTGCCGGGAGTACGGAGGCTGCGGGTCCGGGCCCAGGTGGGCGACGTCCCGCTGCTGAGCCACCACCTGCCCCGAGCCCCGGCCCACCGACAGCGAGTCGAAGTCGATGGTCTTGTTCTCCGAGGACCCTTCCACGGGGCAGAACATGCCACAGAATTTCTGCCGGGGCTTGGGGCTGCCTGAGCCCAGGTTTTTAAAAAAGGCAGGGACCTCTTCGTCCTCCGCCGCCTTCCCGGATTGCTTCCTCTCGGCCATGGCGCGGGGGCTCGAGGAGGGTCCTCTCTGTCGGTCCGTCCGTCTGCTGGTCCCTAAGTCTGCCTCTCCCTGTGCACAAACCCCCTGGCTGCTGCCGCGGCTACCGCTCTGCGCCTACCGCAAGGTGTACAGAAAGGAAGGAGGGCTGGCGAACGGGCGGCCCACCGCTCCCGGTCCCTCCCCCTGACCCCGCTTTCTCCCCTCCCTGCCCACGCCTCCCCCCGCCGCGCGAGCTCCGGCGAGCGGCAAAGTTGGGTCTGGGCGGGTGGCCGCTGCGGCAGCGGGAGCGGAGAGGCTGCCAGTTCCCGGCAGCGGCGGGAGGAGGGAGGCGCGGGCGGGGCGGGGGCGGGGCGCGGCGCCGGGAGAGGAGCCGAGCGCAGCGGAGGGAGGGAGCGCCGCGCCGCTGGGAGCCCCGCGCTCCGGAAGTGAAGTGGCCAGACCACCGGCTAATGGATGCGGAGCGGAGGGCCCGCCGACCGCTCCCGGCTCCACCGTAAGTATGGAGCAGGGCACGCGGCGGCGAAGACCTGAGGGCGCAGCCCCTGGCTCCCGCGCCCCTCTTCCCCGCCTGCCCGGCCCAGGCGTCTCTCCCCACCACATTGCGGAGATGGGCCAAGGGCTGTGGCCCACCGTGGGGAGGGTTTCATCACCCAGGATGTGAGCTGATGGATGGGGAAAGAGGGACAAACTGACAGGCGTCAGGATACCCGGGGGGAGGGGAAGGGGCGGCACTGAGGATGGGGAAGGGATGGCGCAGGCGGCGCAGAAAGGTAGGGGCCATACGAGGCGCTGGACACCAAAGCCTTAGTTTACACACGGCCCTTGGTGGGCTGCTGGGAGCAGAGATTGAAACGAGAAGGTTCTCACTTTGTGCATCCACGGTGGTGGGAGAGGCACAGCATGGCGGGGAGAAATGCAGAGGGGCGTAGCAAACGGTGGGGAGCGGATAGAGAGAGACATAGGTCTACGGTCCGTGAGAGTGTAGCAGAGTCCAGTCCAGCACGGCAACTTATGTATTGCCCCAGGCGCCATGCACCAGTAACTGCGCCACTGCGCCAAGTAGAGCACAGGAGAAGGTCTTCATTTGGTATCTCCCGCCCCCGCCCAAAGTGGGGGAAAGCCGCAGATTAAAGCCCACTCCCCAAATCTCCAGTCCTTCTCCGGCGCCCCGGGCGCCCCGCCTCGTCCCCACCCCGCCCTGCTGCGCACTGCGCCAGAGCCGCGGGGTTTCCCAGGTGGCCAGACGCCGCGTGCCTGAGGCGTAAGTGCGTGCGCGTCCAGTGGCGGGTAGGAGATGGGGTGCTGGCTGTGATTGAGTGTCTTGGATTGTGTGAGGCCAACCTGGGGAAAGGTGTGTGGGGACTTGGTGTGTATGTACGGATAGACTAGCCACAGCCACAGGGCATCCAGGGGGGTATTTTGATTTGTGCCAGTAACACGGTCTCTGAGGGTCCTTCACGGCTTACTCCCGTCCCCACGTCCTTTCCGTGTATCAGTCTCTACCTCTGGTCGATTACAGCCCCGCCCCTCTTTCCACAGTGTCAAAATCCTGCAAAAATGATGCCCATCCTTTGGCGGCTCGAGAGAGAGGTCTGGGCATGCTCAGTAACCAGGGTGGGTTTGGGCTAAGAGGCTGTTTACCGCAGGACCGTAGCGAGGGGCAGTGTGACCAAGTATTCGGTCCCGTTGTCAGCCCTTGCCCCTAGAAGCATTAAATGCGGATACCCACCCCCTAGTTGTGAGGGATAGTTTGGTGAATGGAGTTAAATTTAGAGGACCACCACTCACAGTTTGGTGAGGAGCCCACCATGCTAGGTGGGCAGGAGTCCCCGGATGAGAAGGGGAGAAGGGGGAAGGAGAGGAATGTGCGTGTGGAGGGGCTGAGAGAACCAGGGGCAGGCTTTCGGACTTAGCACCAGATGTGCTTAGCATTTGAATAAAGTGCTTCTACGTGAATTACATCATTTCCTCCTCAAAGCAGCCCAGGGAGAAGAGTGCTTTCCTTCCAGGGCAGGAAGCTGAGGTGTAGAGCTATTGAGGAGCTTTGCCCAAGGTCACTATCTAGTTAAATGGCGCAACAATTACAGTGAAGTCTTCCACCTGAAAGTCTGGTTTCTTTTCCAACTTATCCTGTCTTTATGTGAGAAAATACAAGATTTTCACATTTTTTCCATATCCAAATATTTCCATACGGGTCATCCCGTATCTAAGAAGAGGAAAGTGAGGTACGGAAGAGTCATCGAGCTCAGATCCCTGGGCCTGCTGGGGAGGGCGTGACCCACCATTTTGCCCTCTGGCCCTCTGGCATGCGCCGCCTTCAGCACCTTCCGGGAAGACTCGGGAAATGTGCCTGCAGCAGGAGCAGCTGCCGCCATAACTGCAGGTTGGCATCTGTGGCATATGGACCCCATTAGGACTGATGGAGATTTTCAGGCCTGGGGAAGAACGGTGGTGGTTCCTAACACACACTCCACACCAGTAACTGGGACACGTTAGGAGCTCTTCCCTTTTCACAATACCCAGTCTCCACCCCCTCGCCACAGATGTGCTTCCTCTCTTTTCCTTTTTCCTCAAATGACCCGTTCAAGTTCAAATGCTATGAAGAAAGTGTCGTGTTAATAACTTACCATTCATAGCAAAAGAAACATCTTAATTTTGCTTTTGCAAAGCCTGACCAGACATAGCAAAAGAGAATTAATTCATAATTCTGAGTTTATTTGGCCCTGAGGTTTTTTAAATTGTTATACTTCTATTAGGTTGTAATACCTATATTATTATGTCATATTAAAGTATATTTTATAAATTATATTATTATGCCTATATTAAATTGTTTTTAAATATTTGAATGATTTCTAAAAGAAATGAAGCAACTCAATTTAGTAGATTTAATTAAGTTTTGAAGGATTGCCATATTTTTGAATAAGTGCATTAACAGTCTTCATCACTGGATATTATCAAGCCATAAAAATACACTATTATTTATGTATAACAGGGCAACTTGGCTTGGCTGGAGCTAAGATCCAGACACGCTGTTGTGTGGACTTGGGTGACATCTTCCTGTGCTAGAAGCTGAATAAGCTCCTTGACTCTCATGGAACATTCTGGAACGCATAAACAGGTATCTCACCACATTTCCTGATTTCATTATTCATGTGGGAAAAATCTTGAGTCCTGTCCACAACTGGGGCTCAGATATTAATCAGCACTTCTGATGAGCGTGCGGTGGGGAAGCTAGGTTGCAGGAGGGTCCCCAAGAGAAAAAAAAAATGTCACTGTAGGCAAAGAAGAGATCTGACAGAGTGGGATAGACACAAGTACAATGTCTCCCCGGGTCTCCCTCCACCTCCATCCCTAACTGGAGTACAGATGCTCCCTGGGAAGGAGAGGGCTGGTAAAACTGACCGTTCTCTCATTAGGAGTCCAAGCCACTCTGCAGTGAGACGTCTCTCCAGGACTCCTCGGGGCCAGAGGAGGTATTTCCCTGTTGACTAGAGAGGTGAAGCAGCAGAGACGGGGAAAGTGGTGAAAACAGCTCTCGAAGGTGCAGCGGACCGTCAGCAGGGGGTCAGCACCACCACGTGGCTGCTAGCATTGGCGAGAGAAACAGCAGCCACCAGACTCCAGAGCCACTGAGACACTGCCACCCACCGCAGGTCTAGAGACAACGGGAGGTGCTGAGCTCTTGCCACTGGGCAGTGAAGGTTATTGGTCCAGAAGACTGAGGCTGCTCTTGGAGTGACCTGACCCAGGTTCCATTCCCTGGTGGGTTATAAGTTTGGAAGCTCCTCCAGGATAGTCTCAGTCCTGAGGCAGTGCCCATCTGCACCACAAACTAATTGGTACCCCTAGGGTCAGAGCGAGTAAATATTTGGGACGATGGCACTGGCACTGCTGGAGGACTGGTGCAGGATAATGAGTGTGGATGATCAGAAATCGCTGATGGTTATGGGGATACCAGTGGACTGTAATGAGGCTGAGATTCAGGAGGTTCTCCAGGAGACTTTGAAGTCTCTGGGCAGGTATAGACTGCTTGGCAAAATATTCAGGAAGCAGGAGAATGCCAATGCTGTGCTATTAGAGCTCATGGAGGATATTGATGTCTCAGTGGTCCCCAGCGAGGTTCAGGGAAGGGGGGGCATCTGGAAAGTGATCTTTAAGACCCCCAACCAGGACACTGAATTTCTTGAAAGACTGAACCTCTTTCTAGAAAAAGAGAGACAAACAGTCTCTGGTATGTTCCGGGCCCTTGGCCATGAGGGAGTGTCTCCAGCCACAGTTCCCTGCATATCACCGGAGTTATTGGCCCATTTGTTGGGACAGGCAATAGCACATGCCCCTCGGCATCTGCTCCCCATGAGATACCGGAAACTGAGGGTGTTCTCAGGGAGCGCTGTGCCCACCCCGGAGGAAGAGCCCTTTGAAATCTGGTTGGAACAGGCCACTGAGATAGTCAAAGAGTGGCCGGTAGCAGAGGCAGAAAAGAAAAGGTGGTTGATGGAAAGCCTGCGTGGCCCTGCCCTGGACCTCATGCATATAGTGCAGGCAGACAATCCGTCCATCAGTGTGGAGGAGTGTTTGGAGGCATTTAAGCAAGTGTTCGGAAGCCTAGAGAGCCGCAGGACCTCTCAGGTGAAATATCTGAAGACCTATCAGGAGGAAGGCGAGAAAGTCTCAGCCTATGTGTTACGGTTAGAAACCCTGCTCCGGAGAGCTGTGGAGAAGCGGGCCATCCCTAGGAATATCGCAGATCAGGTCCGCCTGGAGCAGGTCATGGCTGGGGCGAGCCTTAGTGAAATCCTTTGGTGCAGGCTCAGGGAGCGGAAAGACCAGAGGCAGCCTCCCAGCTTCCTTGAGTTAATGAAGGTAATCCGGGAAGAAGAGGAGGAAGAGGCCTCTTTTGAAAATGAGAATGTTGAAGAGCCAGATGAGGGGGACGGCTATGGCCACTGGGACAATGAGGCAGATGACTAAAAACCAACTCAGAGGGAGACCCACAGCCTGTGGGCCTGGGGCCATTCCCTGTACCAGGCTAAGACCTTGTCAGTATTTTTTTCTTTAATGTACGCAATTGAAATCAAGGCATTCAAGCCAGGTCTTGATTCTTCTTTCTAAAAAAAAAAATCTGAGAGTTTGTTGGACCCTACATAGATTATTAATAAACAAAAGATTAAATTCCAAATAGTAGACAGTAAGCCTGAAGGAATCTGAAGCACTTCAGGTTTCCTTTAAATACCCCCAAATAGACCCAAGTTTACCCACACCATGCTAAGATGGTAAGAAAGAAATGATGTGAGAAAAAAATATCTTTAAAATCTATTTAAAAATCTAAGCTCTTTGACTCCTTGGGTGTTTTCCGTTCTCAAATCGGCAGATTCCCTCTGAGTTCCCAGCAGCGTGAGGCGCTGTGCAAGGAGGTCACAGTCATAAACCGAGCATGGGCCGTGCTCTCGGAGCTTACGGTCTCATTGAGGACATGGCCTCGACATGTGAAAAGCTAGATATGTAACCTCGTGTGAATAAGTTCATGATGCCAATAGAAGCCAATGAAAGTGTTGTTGCCAATGAGTACAACCATCTCCGCCTTTAGGTCTCTTTCTTTCCTGACTTGGAAAGCACTCCTCCTGCTTCTCCGCTAGGTGTCAGATAGACAGTTCCAGGCACTGTGTTAGGCCCTGAAGACTCAGGTGACTCAGCCTAATCCTTGCTTTCAAGAGGTCCACAGTGAGAGAGGCAGCCTCCGAGAAAGGGAGACGTTAGAAGAGATCATGCTGGAGAGTGGGGACATGCGGGCCGTGTTTGGATTTAATGAGCAGGCCAGTCTGGTTAGAGGGGAAGATGTTGAGTGGCGACAAAGGGCAAAGAGGAGAGGAAGGGAACTCCCATTTACTGAGGGCCTGCTATGTGCCAGGTGCTTTACACATATCCCATGTGATGTGTCCAGCAGCCCCAGTATGAGGTGATTTGCTCTTTTTGAAAGAGAAAGAAACTGAAGCTCAGATGGGTTAAGTGGCCTCCTCAGCATCAAAGTTCTGACAAGCGACAGAGCCGAGACAGAAGTCTGGAACTCTCTGATTTTTGTTAATTTTCTCTTCACTGTGACTATGGTTTTCTACAGTGATTTTTCACCCGTTCCATCTTTAAAACATGTTTTAAACTCTTTAAATCTCTAATAAATAACAGGTAGATTCAAGTTTGTTGATATTCAAATTTTAACACATCAGCATTCACCAGCAGGCTCACTTTCATTTCCAGATTGACTCATTTTGTGCAGACGTTTGAGAAAATGTTCCCTTGCGATATCTGAGTGCATATCAGAACTTCTTTTAATCATTCATAGAATAAGGAAGAGATAGCACCTCATAGATGTTTAAATCAGACCCATGCGTATCCTGTGATGTGAAGTGTGCTGGCAGAGCATAAATGAGCACCATTCAGTTACATGCTAGGCCAGGCTCCCACACGGTGACGTAGAGCATCATGGGAGCTTTGTGTATCCAGTAAACAAGTTGCTTAACTTCTCTAAACATCAGCTTCTTCATCAGAAAAAGGGGAAAATAATAGAATAGGGTTGTTGTTAGGATCAAATGCCATAGTGCCTTTTAAGCACTTAGCATGAAGTCTGGAACATAGAAAGCCCTCAAACCTTGAGACTCATTATGATTTTCATAATGCTTATTGTCTGCTCACTGCATGCTCTCTTATTGGTCTAACAGTTGTGCAATAGCAAGTAAATATGTAACCTGTCAGTCAAGTTGTGGCAACATCACATTAGAAACCATTTTAGCTCTTATGGAAGTTTGAGTGCTTGTGTCTGTTATCTTTGTGATAAGAGTCCCAGTAGTTGTTGACTGTTGTTAGGGATTTGACTTTGAAACAATAAATTATTCTTTCTGATCGTGGATAATTTTAACTGAAGAATATCCTGAGAGTGTAAGAAAAGTATTTTTTTTAAAAAGGTACCATTTGTAATCATTTATCTAAGTTATATTTTTCAGTACTGTTCAACCAAAGTGATACAATTGTCATCCAATATACCCTGATTTCATGTGTTTTTGTATTCATGAAAATGGCCTCATTGTTGTCGTTTGTTGACAGTAGACAAATTAAAATGTTATAAACGTGATGTTATAAAATAAATATATGCTAATAAATTTCTGAGTTTTTTCTGTTTCATGTATTGTGGTTCTGTATAAAGTATTGCTTGAAGAACAAGTTTCATTACTAAAAAAATTTTGAGAGCTAAGGTTAGAAAATCAAGCTAAAGCCAAAAGGTCTTGAACTCTTCTAGAGAAAACCTCAGAGCAAATGCTGGAAGAGAATCCTGAGTCTTTGTCTCTGGGGAGGAGAGGGAGCTCAGTCCACCCATCATTGGTTTCCCTTTTAAAATATAAGAAATGACAGATGGAGGCCCGAACCCTCAGAGACCTCCAACTCATTTTCTTAGGCAAGGAACTGTACAGACAATTTCACCAGCCTCTATTCTGCCAAGGGTGAAATGACCAAAAGGTGAAATATTGCATTTTTTGGATAAAGTCATTTCTTACTATATTGATGTGTAGGGGAAAAAAATTCCTCTTGCCTTTGGCCCTCTTGAAATTGCTTCTCTTTTCTACAGTGCAATGGGGGAGCATTCCTTATTGGGCTGTACACTGTGCAGGTCGACCCATTACAAGATGAATGTCCTGAGGGATGCCCGACACCCCCTCCCAATTACTTGAGCAAAAACCTCCCAGGAGCTGGTCTCACCTTGTACTTAATATGTCTCCAGTCCTGACCCTCAGAGACTGAGGCCTCCAAGATTACATCGCCCACTGCTGAAGATAACTTTTCACCAGGAGCCATCAGTCTCTTCAGGCCTTAGGTGTCACCTGTCATCTCCTCCTGTTCCAGCCAGTCCTGCCAAGCCTCGCATCCTGTTGTCTTCACTCTGCTACCTAAATGCAGGACTTTGTGATAGTCAGTTCTCATCTTTACTCTCATGTTCATGCTACACTGTGCTTCCTCCCCAGTGCTGGTCTTTAAGACCCTCCAGCATGCCTACTGGATAGTCCATGATGTCTTGAACAAACTAGCCTGTATCATCAGAGTCCTTCAGAATACCCTGTCACCGTGTTCCTTAACTGAGCTCTGATCCTCCTGGTCGTCTGTTGAGTGGAAGCTGCGCAGTCTCCCCCGACCTCAGGAGAGATTGGAGAGTGGTGGTAGCACTTCTTTTGGCTCACCATCATCACTTCCCCACTGGCAAACACATTTGCTCCTTCCTGGAAGGTGCTTACCCACTCTGCCCCACTTCCCACTGTGGATTGGTCCTGACAAGCCTGGACAGAGCATGGGCAAAGAAGCTAATGTGGAGAGGGGCCTATTTAGGACTGAGTCTGGCTGGGTGTTAGCTAAAGCAACAAAAAGTAGGAAGAAAAAGATAATGAATATAAATCACATCCAAGCCATCCTATAGGTCAAGACTGGCAAATCAAAGAGGGTTGGAAGCTAGAGTTTTGAAGGAGTGGAGCCTGAAATGAAACACAGAAGTGAAGTAGAGGATCTGAACAAAACACACTCTTTGGATGGTCTAAAGGCCCAGGATCAGGGCAGACGTCTCTCCCACCCGCTTTGTTTCAGAGTGGGCCAGGAACTCCAGGGAAGACTTATACTCATTGAGAACCTCTCTTGGAGTGGAAGATGGTGTCCATAGATGGGCTTCGCAGAAGCTAGCCTTCCCACTGTAGCAGGCCCTGGAGTTGTCCCTGATCCAGACTGCATTACATAACTCTGCCATGCCCAAGTGGTCCTTGACATCCCAAAATGGACATTTTCTTAAAAACTAGAGTAACTCCAGAAGTATATGCCAGAATCAACTCTACCATTAAAAAAAAAAAGGTGTAGGATTTCCGTCTCTTTTTCAGGACCCCAGCTGGAGCTGCCCATTAATTGTCTGGGCTGTTTAAGCAGCAGCTGAGACTTTTTCCCAGTCTGCTCTACCCCCACCCACCCTTGAAGGGAAAAGTTACCAAAGGGAGGAGTTACCCAGACTGTGCAGTGGTGCTGAGGCTGGGAGCCACTGCAGGAAGTCCCCAGGGAAAGCAGGGGAAGCTCACCCCCCTCCCAGCCTGCCCCAGCCCTACCCCTGCTCTGCGTGGCCTAAAGGCAGTCCACTGAAGGCCTTTCATGGCTTCTGGACACAAGGGCTTTGCCAGCAAACTCGATTACTAACATAAAACTTTCTTGTAATAAGAAATTGTCACAAAAGTAAACTTTATTTTTATCCAGCTTTATTGAGGTATAATTGACAAATAAGAATTGTATATATTTAAGGAGTACAAAGTGATGTTTTGATATACATTTACATTGTGAAATGATCTCCACAATCAAGCGAATTAACACATCCATACTTCACATAGTTACCATTGTGTGTGTGTGTGGTGAGAACACTTAAGATCTATCCTCTTAGCAAATTTCAAGTACGCAATACAGTATTATTAACCGTGGTCAGCATGCTGTACGTTAGATCTCCAGAGCTTATTCCTCCTGCATAAGTGAAAGTTTGTACCCTTTGACCAATATGTTCCTGTTTCTCCCACCTCCCAGCCCCAACCACCATTCTACTCTGCTTTTATGAGTTCATCTTTTTGAGAGTCCACATAATACAGTATTTTTCTTTCTGTATCTGACTTGTTTCACTTAGCATAATATTCTCCAGGCTCGTCCACGTTGTCAAAAATGGCAGGATTTCCTTCTACAAAAGTAAACTTTATATTGTGAGTGAACATAAGCAAGACAGTGGAAACCAGGTTGGTGAAGAAGGGACGCTGAGTTCGGCTGACTAGCCGTCACATTGCACTCCCTGGTAACACCCCATACAAGGGGATCAGCCTCTGATGATGCTCGTTGAGCCTGGGGACTCTGCTGTTCCACGTAGTGGCTAGTGGACATTTTAAAGCTTCTAAATAGAAAGCGTCTAGATAAGTCTAAGGCAACTGTAAATGTCTGCGGCTAGGTGTGCTGCCATCTTGGGAAAAACATCTACCAATCCAGAATTGCAAGAGCCGTTTCCAATTTCAGGGCGATTTACGGGTGTAAAACTAAGGTAGTAATCCTTTGGACTCCCATGCCCTGTGACTGGCCTGGGTTTATGGCCTACAAATGGCAATACAGGGAGAGGACCCAGGCTCTGGAGGTCCCACAGGCCATATTCAAGGCCTTGGATGGGCAACTTGGCACAGCCATGGAATCCCTAGGTCATATTTCCTCACCGGGACCACTAGGTTTTATCAGCAGCTCAACTACTTGGGAGCTAGTCCTCCTATCACAAGCTCTGTGGGACCTGTCCACAAGTTCTTCGATGCTTCAGAACTCACAATGGCACGGATCTGAAATGTATTCCACTGATACTTAGGAATCCATCAGAGTTGTAATGCAAGGGATAGGGGCTGGGCATATCCACCTCCTCCATTACCAGGCAGGCTGTGGTGTTTGCCAGGAGTAGGCAAGTGAACCTGAAATGGGCATTCTGCTTCTAAAGTAGACAAAGCCCTCATAGACACAACTGATACATATTGAGGAAGAAGGAGAGAGCCAGAGGGGGCCATGCGTGCCTCCTACCCACACACCCCCACTCCTGGCACTCCCAGCCTATATCAGAAGCAAAGGATAGAGCAACAGAAATTAAAGCCTAGAAACAGACAAGGAGTGGAACAAAACATAAGCAAGGGAACAGACAACCCCAAACAGAATAAGTATGAAGAAAATCACGTATAGGCTCATCATAGTCAAACTGCTGTAAACCAAGAAAATCTGGAAGGCAGCCAGGGGAGAATGGCACGTTACGTGCGGAGGAACACATCATAGGGGTTACTGACGGCTTCTCATAAGAAGACGTGGAGGCCAGAAGACAGGCAGTGACATCTTTAAACCACTGAATACACAGGGATTATTTTTTCAGCCAAAGTTTAGTAAAAATTTGCCATTAAAATCATCTGAACCTAGAATATTTTTGGAGGTGGTTGGCAGTGTAGGGGGCTGCGGAACTGGGGAGAAACTTCTGACTCCTGATTGGATTTCTTTAATGGCTACTGAAATATTCAGGTTTTCTATTTTCATCTGGAGTCAATTTTAGTAGCTCAGATTTTGTCATTTTTTTCGATTTTATCTGAGTTTTTAAATGTATAGGGGTAAATTCGTCAGTGTTCTCTTCAGATGTTTTAAATCATTAATGCTTCTGTAGTTATGGCTCCTTTTGCATTCCTAATACTAATTATTTGTATTTTTTCTCTTTCTTTCTGGGTTAATATTCCCAGAAGTTTAGCTATTCCATTGCTGTTCTTCAAAGAATCAGCTTTTGGATTTGTTTATCCTCTCCATCATTATTTTATTAATTTCCGTTCTTATTTTTATTATTTCTTTCCTTTCAGAATGTTCAGAATTAATATAGCATTTCATTTTCAGCTTCTTGAGGATTGTTCCTTGTTTTCTATGTTCATGATTTTTCAATAACTTTATTTAAGCATAGAAATTTATGTCTAAGTACCACTTTAATTACATAATTCCCATAATTCTGTTATATAGTATTGTAGCCACAGGCCCTCCAGGACCAGTTCCACTGACCCCATCTTATCAACAGAACGATTAAGAATTGTCTTTCAGGAAATGTGCAAAGTCATGTAGCCAGAGCATGTGCAGAAGAAGAAATCTTGACCTGAAATGACCACGGAACCAAAAATCCTCCCCTCTAGGGAACCAAAGGACCAGGACACGACCGGAATTTGAAAGTCAGACTCTTATAAGAAGCGAAGGGTCCCTCATTCAGGAAGATATGGTGTTAAAATTCCTTCCCCACCTCATCATAAATGTTTAGAACCGTATCATAAAGTTTATCACCTTGTCATAAATGTTTAGAACCCTGTCATAAATGTTTAGAACCTCATCATGAACGCTTGAAGCTCACCAATCAAAATCTGTCCCCCCAGCGTTTCTGCATGCCAACCTGTTCTCCCTCACCTCCTAAATTTTGCCCCAAATCCTGAATCAGAGACAGATCTGAGGGCACATGCTCCCTGTCTCCCTGCAGGTTGATCTCGCAGAATAAAGCTGATCTCTTTTCCCAAAGGCTGATGCCATAATTAATTGACCATTTATGTGCATCGGGCAAGAGAACCCCAGTTTTGTGTGGTAATAGTATTTTAAATATTTTCATTATAATTTTTTTCATTAAACTATGCATTTGTTTTTGGGGGGGCAAAGTAGTTAAAGTTATTGTGATTTATCATAAATACAGTAGTCCCCCGTTATCTGTGGGGGATACATCCTAAGACTCCCAATGGATGCCTAAAGCCACAGATAGTACCAAACCCTATATATACAATGTTTTTTCCTATACTAAGCACGTACTATGCAGTATGGCCGTAACTTTTTCAGTTTGAGAGGCAACAACAAAACTAGCACAAATTTCTTTTTCCTACAATTTCACAGATACAAGATTTGTTCTTACTGTGGATCTTAGCAACATCAGCATGTGATTTTTTTTCTTTCCTTATTAAGGCAAGAACTTTCACCTTTTCACTGAAAGGAAGAACTTTACGGCTTCTCTTTGGCATATCTGAATTGCCAGCATCACTACTCTTGAGCTTTGGTGCCATTACTAAGTAAAATAAGGGTTACCTGAGCGCAAGCACGGCAATACCGTGACAGTTGATCTGATAACCAAGACAGTTACTAAGTGACTGATGGGCAGGTAGTGTATACAGCATGTATAAGATGGACAAAGGGATGATTCACGTCCCAGCTGGGACGGAGCAGGATGGAGCAAGATTTCATCATGCTACTCAGAAAAGCACACAATTTAAAACTTATGAATTGTTTATTTCTAGAATTTTCCATTTAATATTTTCAGACTTCAAAAAATGCAGTTGACTGAGAGTAACTGAAACCACAGAAAGTGAAACCGTGGATAAAGGGGCACTAGTGTGTATATTTTGGTCTTCCAACCTCAGTTCCTGGCCTACAGCCCCCAAAACCCTTGGAATTTCCTAAGTGGTAAGAGCAATGGGAGCGTCTTTTGTTGTAATAATTGGTCTCTTGTCCTGGAACAGCTTCAGAGCCATAAAGGTGAAATGGATGTCTTATTATTCAAAACAAGCCCCTTTCAAGCACAACTGAGTTTATGTTGATGAGGTGACTTTTGGAAACCCCCTAAAGACGGAGGGAGCTGGCTGCCAGGGAAACCAACCATGAATAGAGGATTAGAAATTTCAGTCCCACCCCCTGATTTCCAGGCAGGAGATGGGGGCTAAAGGTTGACTTGAGCACCAATGGCCAATGATTTAGTCAATCATGCCTATGTAATGAAGCCTCCATAAAAACTGGATGAATAAATGAAAAGCAATAGGATATATTGGAGTATATAAGGAAACTATTTGGTTTAAAACTGATTTGGCCTGATCTTGTTTTTCCAAAAAGGCCTGACATGGCCTGTTGAGCATGCATTGTACATCTGCTTTAAACATTTACAATGTCCCAAAGCCAAGAATGATGCCCTTAAAGATAGGGATGTTGCCTCCCCCACATCAGCATTTCTTTATAGATCAGCATGTCTTCCCAGAAACTAAGGATTAACTACTGACCTGCTTTAACTCACTTCATGACCACTGACCTGCTGACCAACGACTTGCTGTGCTCACCTTGTGACTGCTCACTTGCTGTGCTAGCAAAGCGTCTCGTGACAGTAGTAAAAGGGGTATTCCTGTTATATGTGATGAATGCTCTTTGTTCCAAGATGGTATATAACCACTCTGTACACCCTACTTCTTTGGAATGCTTCCTTCCTTGGTGGAAAAGTTCTCCTGGGCTGTAGTCCTCAAGTGGGCTCATATAATAAACTCACCCCAATTTTGATTTATAGATTGATTTTGGGTTATTTGCATTGACAAACCCAAAAGGAGGGGGTTTGGAAAGCTTCCGGGTTGGGGAACCAGAAAGCTTACACACACCACCATGCCAGGCCCCAAACTCCACAGGGACAGAAGCTCCTTTGTTCAGGACCTCACTCTGTGTATCTCTCCATCTGGGTGTTGAGTCGCATCCTTTAATATCCTTCATGATAAATCAGTAATCTACTGAGTAAACTGGTTTCCTGAGTTCTGTGAGCCTCTCTAGCAAATTAATGGAACCCAGGGAGGGGTCCTGGGAACCTCTGATTTACAGCCAGTCAGTCAGGAGTACAGGTAACAACCTGGGCTTGTGATTGGCATCTGAAGTGGGGGCAGTCTTGTGGGACTGAGCCCTTAACCTGTGGAATCTGATGCTATCTCTGGGTAGGTAGTGTCAGAATTGAGTTCAAGTGTAGGACACCCAGCTGGTGTCCAAGAATTGCTTGGTGGTGTGGAAAAACCCACACACATAGGAATTGGTGACCAGAACTGTAGTGATATCTTTTTAATTAAGATATTTCTAAGTAATTGCATTATGATAAAAGAATATATTAATTCTCTGAAATGGGTTGACATTTCATTTGTGATGGATGGGACCAAAGGGACCAGTGGACCATTTTATAAATATCCCATGTGTACTTGAAAAGAATCTATATTCTGTATTTATTGGCTGTAGAGTTCTATGTTGTTAATTCATTGTCCAAATCTTCTATATTTTAATTTTTTTTTCCTGAGGAAGATTCATCCTGAGCTAACATCTGTTGCAAATCTTCCTCTTTTTCTGCTTGAGGAAGATTATCCCTGAGCTAACATCTGTGCCAATCTTCCCCTATTTTGTATGTGGGTTGCCATCACAGCATAGTGGTCGAGTGGTGTAGGTCCAGACCCAGGATCTGAACACGTGAACCTGGACTGCCGAAGCAGAGCGCACCTGACTTAACCACCATGCCATGGGACCGGCCCCCTATTTTAATTCTCAGCTACTTTACCTGTCACTTTCTAATTCAGCTGTGTTAAAATTCCCCACTATGATTGTACAATTGTCAATTTATCCTTAGAATTCTTGTTTTTTTCTTTTTCTATCTCAAGGTATATTTATTAATTATTTTCAGGTTCAAATGCAAGTGACAAAGAACCCAAAATAATAGTGACTTAAAAATCTGATGGTCTCTGTAACTTAATCAGTCAATTTAATCCATTTACACTTTTTTTATTACTGATATATTTGAAGTTACTTGTACCATCTTTGTGTGTGTGTATGTGTGTGTGTGTGTGTGTGTGTGTGTGTGTGTGTGTGTGTGTGATCTATTTACCAGTCTTTTTCTTTACCTTATTCATCCCTCCCCACTTTCCTTACTCCTTTTCTGGATTGATAATTTCTTTATTCTCTTTTCTCTCCCTGCTAGTTTTGAAGCTATAGATTGCAGTTCTATTTTTTATTGATTACCCATATTTTATAAGGATATGCAACTGTAAATTTTTTCTATGAATCTAGTGTTATTCATCCTTTCACTGCCTCTCAGAAACATGCTAAGACTGTAGATAATGGTCCAGCATGACACACCCTCTCTTCTTCCTCTAGCTCCTATCCCACTCTGTCTTTCAGAGAGAACATCTTTTAAAGCAACCATTTCAGGGGCCAGTCCCGTGGCTTAGCAGTTAAGTGCCCGCACTCTGCTATTGGCGACCCAGGTTCAGATCCCGGGCGCACACCAACCCACCGCTTGTCCAGCCATGCTGAGGTGGCATCCCACATACAGCAACTAGAAGGATGTGCAACTATGACATACATATAACTATCTACTGGGGCTTTGGGGAGAAAAAGGGGAAAAAAGGAGGAAGATTGGCACAGATGTTAGCTGAGGGCTGGTCTTCCTCAGCAAAAAGAGGAGGATTGGCATGGATATAAATATCCCATGTGTACTTGAAAAGAATCTATATTCTGTATTTATTGGCTGTAGAGTTCTATGTTGTTAATTCATTGTCCAAATCTTCTATATTTTAATTTTTTTTTTCCTGAGGAAGATTCGTCCTGAGCTAACATCTGTTGCAAGATCAGCTCAGGGCTGATCTTCCTCACAAAAAAAAAAAAAAGGAAACAAAAAAAAAAGCAACCATTTCACTTGTGAAACCACTAGAGTGTGTTTTTCAGCATTGACTTAGAGATGGTGTTGTAGTTGCCACAGGAATCCCAAATCCAAGGGCTTGTGCCAGGAAAGATCTGTAGCAACAGCGCCAGGAACAGAGTTTGCCATCTCAAAATATGCCTCTTTGGCTAAGGGCTATTTTGAGCTGACGATTATTAAAAAACAGCAGACACAGGAAAAGCTCTGAAAACCTAGTAGAATTTACCCTTTTCTGAGGGAAACTTACATTTATAGGAGAAATCTCCATTTGTAAGGGTGCCTCCCTCTAGGAACTCTTCAGTGGAGAAGGCAATGACTTAAATCTGCATAACAACTTTACCCTTGTTTACTGTACTTTTACCAGTAACCCTCCATAACTGGCCCCATCTTAACAACAGGATGTTAAAGTTATTTTTCAGGGGTGGCGAGCCAACCGGGAGGATGCGCGGAAGAGAAAATTTTGATCTGCCAATCGAAATTCTGCCAGAGCTTCCCTGATCCCTTAAACTTTACCCATTAACTTGAACGGGGAGACGTATTTGAGAGCCTGGCCTTCTGTCTCCTTGCCAATTGATTGCGCAATAAAACCTTTCTTCTTTCAAAGACCGGTAGTCCACGGAGTCGGCTTCTGTGCTGTGCACATTGAGTGGTGATCACTTGCTTGGTAACAAATCCAGGAAGAAAATTAAGGTCGTTAAATAGATGACTTAAGTGCGTATTTATGTATATACATTTGGCAATCCAAATTTCTTTAGAAGGAATGTAGTGTCAAACTGAATGGAGATGAAAAACAAAACATCAGATACATAGAAAATTTCTTGGGCACAAATATCCAATCACAGTGTGAAGCAGAATCACAAAAGGATTCTTTGAAGTGAAACGTGACCCTGGCCGTGTATATGATTACATGGCCTCTTAAAGGAAAAACATGCCTGTGACTTGCTACAGTTTCTGCCTGTATCTAGGCCAGGTATCTTCCTGAATATTTTGTGTTACCTGTGCAAATCAATCCAAATCCTTGAAGTTGACTGTATAGAAATCCTATTTTTCCCCTGCATTGGACAAGCCCAGACAAGATTGTCCTGAGTTCCTCCAAACAACCACCACCATCATAAAAATGTAATTATAGTAAAGCCTGTGAAAAGACAGCTTATTATTATTAACATTTATATCATCAAATATGTGAGTACTTTAGAGTATAAAACTACTCTGACATATATTTTGGTTCAGCCAATACACTGTGACATAGATATTGTTTTTATGTCATCTTACAGGTAAAGAAATAGGGTGTCTGAGGGATTAAAATAATTCCCAAAGTTGTATAATAAGCAGCAGAAGCAGGCCCGCCCGGTGGCGCAAGTGGTTGAGTGCGCGCTCCGCTGCGCCCGCCCGGGGTTCTCCGGTTCAGGTCCTGGGCGTGCACTGACGCACCGCTGGTCAGGCCATGCTGTGGCGGCGACCCATATAAAGTGGAGGAAGATGTGCGTGGATGTTAGCCCAGGGCCAGTCTTCCTCAGCAGAAAGAGGAGGATTGGCAGATGTTAGCCCAGGGCCAGTCTTCCTCAGCAGAAAGAGGAGGATCGGCAGATGTTAGCCCAGGGCCGATCTTCCTCACACAAAAATAAATAAATAAACAATAAGCAGCAGAAGCAGATGAGAAACCACATGGTCTAGCTTTCCATCCTGCCGCATGCTCAGTAAGCATGTTGTAATCTGAAGAGCTATACATCCTATTAAATGCTAACTGCCTAGATATTCTACAGGCATCTCAAACTTATGTTTTGCTTCAGTTTGCTAGAATTCATCAATGAAGCCAACAGAACCTGGAGATTTCTTTGGGGAAAGATTTTAATTACAAATTCAAGGCATTTGAATTTTCTATTTCTTATTGAGTTCATTTTGTAATTTCAAGAAATTTGTCCATTTCATCTAAGTGATCAAATTTGTTGTAATATATTGTTCATAATATGCCCTTTGTGTCTTTTCCAAGACTGTAGGAGCCCCAGTATTCTCCCCTTTCATACCTGATATTAGCAACTGCATCTACTCTTTTCTTCCTTCATGACTCTAACTGAAGTTTTATCAATGTAGTTGATCACTTCAACCAAACAACTCTTGGTTTTATTGATTTCTCTGTCTGCTTATTTTCTATTTCATTTATTTTTGCTTTCACCTTTATGATTTTCTGTCTCTTGCTTACTTTGTACTTAATTTATTCTTCTCTTTCTAGCTTATTAAGGTGGAATATAAGCATTGAAAGCTATAAATTTAGTTTTATGAACTGCTTTAACTGCATTCCACAAATTTTGATATATAGTTTTATTATTAGTTATTTCAAAATATTTCCTAATTTCTCTTGTGACTTCTTCTTTGATTCATGAATTATTTAGTAATATGTTTTCCAATTTCCAATATTTGGGGTTTTTCAACCATCTTTTCATTACTGATTTCTAATTTAATTCTCTTGTGGTAAGAGAAAAAACTCTGTATGATTTCAAAGTTATTGAGACTTGTCTTATGATCTAACATATAGTCTATATTGGTGAATATTCAATGTGCACATGAAAATAATGTGGACTCTACTGTTGTAGGTTATAAATTTTAATTATGTCAAGTTGGCTGAAAAAGTTATACAATTTTTCTATTTTCTTACTCATTTTCTACCTACTTGTTTTGTGAATTACTGAGACAAGAGTGTTACAATATCCAGTTATTATTGTGGATTTGTCTATTTCTCTCTTTTAGTTCTTCTAGATTTTGCTGCTTCTTTTTTTTTCTTTTTTGCTTATGGATATCCAATGGTTCCAACACCATTTGTTGGGAAGACTATCATTTGTCCACTGAATTGCCTTTGAATCTTTGTCAAAAATCAATTGATCATATATGTGGCTGTCTATTTCTGGACTCTATTCTGTCCCATTGATCTATTCGTCTATCTTGGCACCAATACCCACTTTCTTGTTTACTCTAACAATATAATAAGTTTTGACATCAGGTAGTATAAGTCCTCCAACATTGTTCTTCTTTCTCAAAGTTGTTTGAGCTGTTCATGGTCCTTTGCATTTCCATGTGCATTTTAGAACCAACTTCTCAATCTCTACCAAAAAAGCCTTCTGGAATTTTCTTGGGATTGCCTTTAATCTATAGATCAATTTGGGGATAATTGACATCATGACAATAGTTAATCTCCTGATCATGGTCTATCTCCCCATTTATTAGATCATATTTAATTTTTTATAGCCATCTTTTGTAGTTTTGAGTATTGAGGTCTTACACATAATCTGTCAAATGTATTCCTAAGTATTACATTTTTTTAATGTTATTGTAAGTCATTTTGTCTTTTAATGTGTTTGTTGCTGGTATGTTGAAATACAATTAATTTTTATGTATTGATCTGTGTCCTGCAACCTTGCTAAACTCAGTTATCAGTTCCAGTAGCTTTTTTTAAGATTTCATGGGATTTTTCTACATAAAAGATCATGTCACCTGAGGTTAAAGACAGTTTTCTTCTTCCTTTCCAATCTGCATATCATTTATTTCTTTTTCTTGAGTTATGGCACTGGCTAAAACCTACAGTACCATATTGAATAGAAGTAGTGAGAACAAAAACATCCTTGTCTTGTTTCTGATCTTAAGGGGACAACATTCAATCTTTCATAATTAAGTTTGATGTTAGCTGTAGGGTTTTCATAGATACCTGTAGTAGGTAGAAGTTCTAAAATGGCTCTACAAAGATGTTTCCTCTAATTCCTTGAAAGACTGAATATACAAACTGACGATGGCCAGACCATGTATAAAAATAGAACACAAATTCTACAGCAACCAGCCCAAAACAGTCAGCAGTTGGTCAATAACTGCCAGCTTCCCTAATTTTTGCCCCTACTTCCAACTTAGGAACAAGAGAAAGCCAAATATGCACTCCCTAAGCAATCATATAGGATGTCCTTCTTCTAGTTAGCCCACCTCCAGCTTCTCTATGCCAAAAGCCTCCAATCAGAGCATACTTTAAGCCTTCCCTTTTTCCGCTTTAAAGCTTTCTAACTCCCCAGCCTGACTTTGAGTCTCTGTGAAATGCAAGTGATGGTGTCTGACTCCCTTGCTATAGCAAGTGCTAAATAAATAGCCTTTGTTCACATTTGGGTGGTCTTCATTTATTCCCACACCCTGGAACCTGTAAATATGATGAGATTTCACTCCTGCAATTATGTTATATTATATGGCACAGTTGACCTTAAGAGGGAAATTATCTGGGTGAGCCATATCTAATCATATGAGCCCTTAAGGAGCCCTTAGGGAGCTTTATGGACCAAAGACCTTAACAGATACCTCTCTAAAGAAGATCTACAGATGACAAGCATATGAAAAGACGCTCCACATCATATGTCATCAGGGAAATGCAAATTCAAACAACCACTCCAAACCTACTAGAATGGCCAAAATTCAGAACACTAACAACACCAAATGCTCACCAGGGTGTGGAGCAACAGGAACTCTCATTCATTCCTGGTGGGAATGCAAAATGGTACAGCCACTTTGGAAGACAGTTTGGCAGTTTCTTAAAAAACTAAACATACTCTTAGGTTATGAACCAACAATCATGCTCCTTGGTATTTACCTAAAAGAGTTAAAAACTTATGTCCACACAAAGACCTGCACACAGTTGTTTATATCAGCTTTATTCATAATTGCCACAACTAGGAAACTACCAAGGTATCCTGCAGTAGGTAGATGAATAAATAAACAGTAGTACATCCAGACGATGGAATATTATTTAGCTCTAAAAAAGAAATGAGATATCAAACCTTGAAAGGATGTGGAGGAAGCTTAAATGCATATTGCTAAGTGAAAGAAGCCAATATGAAAAGGCTACATACTGTATGATGCCAACTATATGACATTCTTGGGAAGGCAAAGCTATGATGACAGTGAAAAGACCAGTGGTTGCCAGAGATTGTGTGGAGGGGAGGGATGACTAGATGGAGCACAGAGGATTTTTAGGGCAGTGAAAGCACTCTGTATGATACTATAATGATGGATACATGTCATTATATATTTGCCCAAAGCCATAGAATGTACAGCACCAAGAATGAATGTAAGGTAAACAATGGACTTTGGGTGCTCATGATGTGTCAATGTAGGTTCATCAATTATAACAAATGTAAGGGGCGTTGATAGGGGATTCTCTGGTAGAGGATGTTGATAATGGGAGAGGCTATGCATGTGTAAGGCAGAGTGTATATGAGAAATCTCTATACTTTCCTCTTGATTTTCCTGTGAATCTAAAACTGCTCTAAAAAAATAAAATCTTAAAAGAAAATTAGAGACTTTTCTCCAGTTAATAGAAAGGGAAGTCAGACAGATTCAAAATGTGAGAACTTGATATATCACTCTGCTTTGAAGATGGAGGAGGCCATGTGAGAAGAAATGTGGGGCTTAGAGAGCTGATGGTAGACCCTGGCCAACAGCCAGCAAGGAAACATAGTCCTCAGACCTACAACCCACAACCTAGAATTGGGTTCTGCCAACAACCTGGATGAGCTTGGAAGTAAATTCTTCCCCAGAGCCTCCAGATGAGAGCCCAGCCCAGCCAACACTGTGAATGTGAGAACCCAGGCCAGCCCACCCCAATTTCTGACCTACAGAATGTTAGATAATAAATGGATGAAACTTCTTTTTTTAATAATTTTATTTATTTATTTATTTTCCCCCAAAGCCCCAGTAGATAGTTGTATGGCATAGTTGCACATCCTTCCAGTTGCTGTATGTGGGACGCGGCCTCAGCATGGCCAGAGAAGCGGTGTGTTGGTGCGCGCCCGGGATCCAAACCCGGGCCGCCAGTAGCAGAGCGCGCGCACTTAACCGCTAAACCACGGGGCCAGCCCTGGATGGCATTTTAAGTTTTTAAGTTTGTGGTAACTTGCTATACATCAACAAAAACTAATTCCATACATTCTCTCACTGAGGAAGTTTTTATCATTAATGAATGTTGGACTTTATCATTTGAGATAATCATATGGTTTTTCTTTTTTAGTCTGTTTATATGGGGAATTACTTTCAGTGATTTGTAAATGTTAAAACCAACCTTGCATTCCTAAAGTGGGATAAATCCCACTTGGTCATGATGCATTAGACTTTTTATAAATCTTATAAACTGTTGAATTGGATTAGCTAAAATGTTAAGAATTTCCTCATCTGTATGTATAAGGGATATTGGTCTTTCGTTTTCTCTTCTGTCATTTGTTTGTCTGGTTTTGGAATGATGGTGATGCTGACATCATCACATGAATTGGCAAGTATCCCCTCCTCTTGAGTTTTCTGGAAGAAGGTGGTTAGAATTGGCATTATTTCTTCCTTAAATGTTTGGTAGAATTCACCAGTTAGGCCTTCTGGGACTGGAGTTTTCTTTGTGGGAAAGGTTTTAACTACAAATTGGATTTCCTTAACATATATAGTGCTACTTAGATTATCTATACCATCTTATGTAAGTTTTGGGTTTTGTCTCTCTCAAGAATTTTTTCCATTTTATCTAAGTTGTCAAATTTATTGGCATAAATTTTTTTATAATAATCCCTTATTGTCCTTTTAATATCTGTGAAATCACTTGTCTCATTCCTCTCTCTCTTGTTGGTAAATTGTGTCTTCTCTCTTTTCCTGAGCAGTCTAGCAAGAGATTTATCAAATTTATTGCTCGTCTCAAAGAACCAGGTGTTATATTTATTTCCTCTATTGTTTTTCTGTTTCCTCTCTCACTTATTTCTGCTCTGATCTTTCTTACTTCTTTTCTTTCGTTTCTGCTCACTTGGGTTTTATTTGCTCTTCTTTTTCTAGCTTCTGGAGGTTGAGGATAAAATCATTGATTTGAGACTTGTATTCTTTTATAATACAAGTGTTTAGAGCTATAAAATTTCCTCACAGTGCTGCTTTAGCTGCATCTCACAAATTTTGATGTGTTATGTTTTGATTTTCATTCAGTTCAAAATACTTTCTAGTTTCCTTTTTGACTTCTTCTTTGCCTCATGGGCTATTTAGAAGTGTGCTAGTTCATTTCCAAATATTTATGGATTTTTCCAGATATTTTCTGGTTTGGGTTTATAATTTAATTCCTTTAACGGTCATTTAAATCTTTTCACATTTATTGAGATTAGTTTTATGTTCCAGAATATATAAATGTTCTACGTGCACTTAAAAATAATGTGAATTCTGCACTTGCTGAGTGGAGTGTTCTATAAATGTCAGTTAAGTAAGTTGATAGTGTTGTTCAAGTCTTCTCTAGCCTTACTGAATTTCAGTGTACTTTTTAAGTCAATTTTTTGAGAGTTTTTGAAATCTTTGAAATTGTAGATTTTTCTATTTTGCTTTGCAATTCTATCAGTTTTTGCTCCATGTATTTCGAAGGTCTGTTATTAGGTTCATAAAAATATAGAATTGTTCTCGTCCTGATTAATTGGCCCCTTTATCATTGTGAAATTACTGACTTTATTTCTGGTAGTGTTCTTTGCTGTGACATCTACTTTGTCTCCAGCCTTCTTTTGATTAGTGTTAGCATGGTATATCTTTCTCCATCCTTTTATTTACTTTTTATTTATTTATTTATTTTTGGTGAGGAACACCATCCCTGAACTAACATCTGATGCCAATCCTCCTCTTTTTTTTTTTTTTTTGGCTGAAGAAGATTGGCCCTGAGCTAACATCCGTGCCCAGCTTCCTCTACTTTATATGGGATGCTGCCACAGCATGGCTTGACAAACAGTGCATCGGTGCATGCCCAGGATCCAAACTGGTGAACCCCAGGCCACCGCAGCAGAGTGCACACACTTAACCACTTGCACCACCAGGCCAGCCCCTCTCCATCCTTTTATTTATAAGCTATTGCATCTTTTTAATTTAATGTATGTTACTTTTAGACAGCATATAGTTGGGTCTTATTCAATCTAACAATTTCTGCCTTTTAATTAGGTGTTAAGACCATTTACATTTAATGTGATTATTGGCATTACTAGTTGATGTTTATTTGTTCCATCTGTTTTCTGTTCCCCTTTTCTTCTTTTTCTGCCTTCTTTTTTATTATTTTTATGATTCATTTTATCTCTTTTGTTGGGTTGTTAAACATAATTATTTGCTGCATTATTTTAGTGGTTGTTTTAGGGTCTATAGTATCTATCTTTAACTTACCACAGTCTAACTTCAAGTGATGTTACATCATTTCACATATAGCATAAGTACCTTACAATAATAGTGCATTTCCATTTCTCCCCTCCTAGTCTTTGTGCTAGAAGTGTCATACATTTTACTTCTCTATATGTTATAAACGCAAATACATTATTATTTCTTTTTTTTTTTTTTTAAAGTTTATTTATTTATTTATCCCCCCAAAGCCCCAGTAGATAGTTGTACGTCATAGTTGCACACCCTTCTAGTTGCTGTATGTGGGACTCGGCCTCAGCATGGCTGGAGAAGTGGTGCGTCGGTGCGCGCCTGGGATCCGAACCCAGGCCGCCAGCATCAGAGCGCGTGCACTTAACCGCTAAGCCACGGGGCCGGCCCTACATTATTATTTCTGATTTAAATTGTAAATTATTGTTAAAGCAATTTAAACGATGAAAAATCTAATATATTTACTTACACAGTTAACATATCTAGTGCTCTTCATTTCTTTATATAGATCTATGTTTTCACCTGGTATCATTTTCCTTCTGCTTGAAGCACTTCCTTTAACATTTTCCACAGTGCAAGTTGGCTGAATGAGTTCTTCCAGTTTTTGTGTGTCTGAAAATTTCTTTATTTCACATTCTTTTTTGAAAGATATTTGTGCCAGGTAAAGACTTCTAGGTTGACAGCTTTTCTTCAGCACTTTAAAGCTGCTCCCCTGACTTCTAGCTTGCATGGTTTCCAATGAGAAATCTGCTCTCATCCTTACCTTTGCTCTTCCGTATCTGTGTCTTTTATCTCTGGTTACTTTTAAGATTTTTCTCTTTATCTCTGGTTTTAAGCAATTATTATCATTATTATTATTATTATTAAACATACTTATTATGTACCTTGGTGTAGATTCTTCGTATTTCTTGTGCTTGGACTTCATTGAATGTCTTTGATCTAGCTATAGGTATATCATGAAATTTGGAAAAACTTTTGCCATTATTTCTTCAAATATTTTTTCGATTTCCTTCCTCCTTCAGTGACTCCAATTACATGTATATTAGGCCACATAAAGTTGTGCTCCAACCCACCTTTTCTCTGTCATTTTTTAAAAGTCTTTTTCCTCTTTGGTTTCTTTTTGGCTCATTTCTATTGCTATGTCTGCTGGTTCATTAATCTTTTTTTCTGCAATAGATGATCCATCATTAATCTCATTTTGTGTATTTTTTATTTCAGACATTGTAGTTTTCCATCTCTAGAAATTTGATCTGGATCTTTTTTATATCTTTCATATCTCTACTTATCATGGTTAATCTTTCCTTTAACTTCTTAAACATATGGAATACAGTCATAATAATTGTTTTAACAATCTCTTTCACTAATTCTATCTTCTGAGTCATTTCTGGGTCAGTTTTGATTTATTTTCTTCTCATTATGAGTCATGTTTTTCTGCTTCTGTGCATGCCTGGTGATTTTTGCCAGACATTGTGAATTTTGCCTGCTGGATATTTTTTTTTAATCTTATAAATATTCTTGAGCTTTGTTCTGGGATGCTGATAAGTTAATTGGTAACAACTTTTTTCTTTTAATTCTTACTTTTAAGTATTGTTAAGCAGCATCGGTATAGAATTTAATCTAGGTCTACTTTTGCCCCAATACTGAGGCAAAATCTTTATGAATAGTCTACCCAATGCCCCATGAATTATGAGGCTTTCCACTCTGGTTGGTGGGAACAGACACTATTCCTGTAACTGGTTTGAGTACCAACAACTGCTCTCTCTAATCCTTTTAAGTGGTTATTTTCCCAGCACTGGGTAGTTTCTTCACACTCATGAGCTAATCAATACTTAGCTGAATACTTGAGGGGGATCTTCTGCAGATCTCTGGAATTATCTCTGTGTAAAAGCTCTCTCATCTCCAGTGCTCTGCCCTGTGAATTCTAGCTACTTTGGCATCCTTGTTGCTCCCAGCTCTATCTCCTTAACTCAGGGAAACCACTGAGCTCTATTTGGGTTCCCTCTTCCTGCACTGCAGTAAATTCTCTTCAGTTAGTAAGTTGGAGCAATTATGGGGGTCACTTCATTTGTTTCCTAATTGTTAGGGATCACTGGCCTTTGATGCCTGATATTCAACATCTTAACGAATTGTTATTTCATGGTTGTTTCAGACCAAAAAAACAAAAAAGTAAATCTAATCCGTTACTCCGTTTGGCTGAAAACAAGTCTTCTGTGTTCAGTTTTCTCTTAAAGAGATTTAAAAATTAGAACAAATGTCTTTTATATTTATTCGTTCATTTAATATTTCTAGCACTCTTCATTTTTTGTGTACATTTGAGTTTCTATCTAAAATCATTTTCCATCAGCCTGAGGAAACTCCTTTAACAATTTCTTGTAGTGCTAGTCTATTTATTGGCAATGAATTATCTCAGTTTGTTTATATAAAAAGTCTTTATTTTATCTCTACTTTTTAAGAATATTTTCACTAGAAATAGAATTTGAGGTTGGCACTTTTTTTTATTTCAGCACATTAAATGCCATTCCTTTATCTTCTGGCTTGCACTGTTTCTGATAAAAATTCTGTGGTAAATCTCATTTTTGTTCTCTTGTATATAATGTGTTTTTTCTCTAGTTTCTTTAAGATTTTCTCTTTCTCACTGGTTTTCATCAATTAGATTATGATATGATTTGATGTGGTATTTATTCTTGGTGTTCATTGAGCTTCTTGAATATTGTTTATAACATTTTTCATCAATTTTAGAAAAAATTTGTACTATTTTTCCAACTATTTTCTGATCCTACTCTCTTTTTGGGACTCCAGTTGTGCTTGATGTTGTCCTAACAGTCTCTGAGGCTCTTTCTTTCTTTTTTTTCCCAGGCTTTTCTTTTCTCTGTGCTTCAACTTAGAGAGTTTCTATTACTGTGTCTTCAAGTTCGTTGATTTTTTTTCTTCTGTGGTGTCTAATCTACAGTTAATTCCATTTGGTGAATTTTTCACTTTGTATATTTTATTTTTCAGCTCTAGATTTCCATTTGGTTCCTTTTTATACCTTCCATTTATCTGCTCATTATCTTTAAATTCTTGAGCATGTTTATGATGGCTCTTTTAAAGTCCTTTTCTGTTAATTCTAGCATCTCTGTCATGTCCGGGTCTGTTTAAATTTTTCCCTGGTTATGGGTCCCATTCTCTTGCTTCATTAAATGTCTAATATTTTTTTAATGGATGCTGAATGTGATGGCTTTGTGATATGTCAACTTGGCTCGGCTGAAATACAGTCCCCAGAATGCCCTTTCTAGAATGTTTGCAGTTAGGGTGGGGTACAAGGGATGTTCTCTCATGGGAACTGAAGAATGGAGTGGAAGCAGCAGCTATTTTGTAGGACACACACACTTCTTCTCTGAGTTATTCAATCAAATACAAATCTAGGTGCTGTTTTGAAGGAATTTTGCAGATATAGTTCAAGTCCATATTCAGTTGTCTTTAAGTTAATAAAATGGAGATTATTCCAAAGTGGGTCTGACTTAATCATTTGCAAGTGTTTTAAAGAGGGCTCAGACCTCCCCTGAGCTCAGAGACTCCAAACAACAGCTGTGTCTGAAATTGTTCTTCTTTCTTCCTTCTCCCGCCCCATGCTTCTAGCCTACTGTGATCCTCCCTTCCTCACTGCCTGCACTATGGACTGCAAGCTTGCTTAGCCAGCTCCCACACTTGTGTAAGCTAATTCCTCTAATAAATTCAATATGTATTTCATATATATATATATATATTCTATATATATATATATATATATTCTATATATATATAGAATATATATATATATATATATATATATATATATACAGTCTCCTACTCATTCTGCTTCTCTGGTTGAACCCTGACAATACATTGGTCATTGTGAATGTCAGGGTTGAGTGTCTGGATTTCATTCTCTTCCTTAAAGGGTGTTGAAGTTAGTTCTGGCATATAGTTAAGTTATTTGTCAAACATCTTGAACCTTTTGAGGCTTGTTTTTAAGCTTTGTTAGGGGGAGTCAAATAGGGCTAATTTAGCCCTACTACTAATGCATGACCCTTCTGGAGTCTTTACTAAATGGTCCAGGGGTTCAAAGAGGTCTCTCTCCTTTGGCTAGTCATAAGTCACACATCTCCAAGCCCTGTGTGAGCTCTGGGAATTGCTCAATTTGGAGAATTGTCATTTTCTTTGCCTGGTGATGTGGGGTTTTTCCTGGCTAAACTAAGTATTTAGCCAAAGACTCAAGGGGACCCTTATGCTGATTTCTAGAGCTGTTTGTCTACATAGCTCTCTCCTCTCCAATACTCTGCCTGGCAAATTCTAGATACCTTGGCCTCTCCTCAACTCAATGAGACCACTAGCTCTTGTGGGGTACCTCTGCCTTGTGCCATCCGTCAGGCAAGTGTCTCCAGGAAGAAAGCTAGGGCAATCGTAGAGCTCATCTCATTTGTTTCCTATCGATCAGGAATCACAACCCTGAACTGGCTATTATCTAATGTCTGAACACATTTTTTCATATATTTTTGTCCAGTTTATTGGTGTTTAGATCAGGAAGGCAAGCCTGGTACTAAATATTCCATCATGGACAAAAGTAGAAGTCCACCTTTTTGCTTGGAAGATATAAAAGACATTCAGTACACTGCATACTGGGAGGAAAGAACAACTAGAGAGGAAGAATTAAAAATAGAAAAGAAGAGGTGGCTGATGGTCAAGGTCTCTGGAGAGGAGGCTTCTGTGCACACATGGCCTTGGGGAGGAAGAAAGAGAGTCAGGAGCTCTACAAAGAAAGACAACAGCTATTGGGTTGATGTGCAGTCAGAGTGTTAAGGCCAGAAGTGTCTTAGGGACTGTCTAGTCTAAAGCCGCATTGTATAAATGAGGAAAATTCAGCCCCAGGGTTTGTTACTTGCCCGAGGTCGTAGTTTCTCTGAGTGGCAAAGGCAAAGGCAGACTTCTGTTTCTGCCTCTCTAGGTTTTCTTCCTAACTTGCAGCCCTATTTCAGGATGCTTTCTAGATTCCTCTTCCTCCACCCACTCCTTCCAGACTCCAAATCCTTATTGCTCTTTATTTGTGCACCAGGCCAAAAGGTGGGACTTCAGTTGGGCTTGACGATGTGAGCAACTTTAGGACGGACCAACCTGGGAGAGATGGGTGATCTGAGTCTGGGGGAACAACCAGAGCAGGGTTACAAATGAGGCATTTTTCTGGGAGCAGAGAGGAAACTGAGCCAGCTAGACCAAAGTGCCTGTGAAGGCTGAAAAGTCGGGACCAGATCACAGAGAGCTTTGAATGCCAGAGAGAGGAACTAAGAATTATCTCTGCTCTCATTTATCTATTAACTCATTTTTAAAAATGTATTGAGTGCTTACTGTGTGCAGTATCTTTGCTTGGAACTGTGGATACTGGGAGCCAGCTGTGGATGTTGGGAGATTTTCAATGAGGGAAGTGAAAAGAAGACAGAGGTAAAGCCAGTAAGCACACGGACTCATACCAGGTCCTTTGAAACATAATTTAAAAAATTCACACTTGGTTGCTGTTCTTAAGAGACTATGCTTAACTGAAAATATAGGTGTTATCCCTTTTCTCCTGACATGGCTGTTTGCACAATGGCTGTATATTAAGTTTACTGAGTAGCAGAGTGGAAAGACCCTCAAACCTGGATTCAGGAGACCTTGGTTTTAGTCCTGGCTTTGCTTCTGTGTCACTTCACTACTCTAAGCCTTTGTCTTCTCCTCTGCAAAAAAAAAAATTAGGGGGCTGGCCCGGTGGCGTAGTGGTTAGGTGAGCGCACTCTGCTTCGGCAGCCCCGGGTTCGCAGATTCGGATCCCGGGCACGCACCGACGCACCGCTTGTCAAGCCATGCTATGGCGGCGTCCCATATACGGTAGAGGAAGATGGGCATGGATGTTAGCCCAGGGCTAATCTTCCTCACACACACACAAAAAAATAGGAACAAAAGACCAGCAATTTCTCTTTTGCTTTAAATCCTGAGGCTTCCTTCTCTTGGCCAGAATAAGATCCACTAATTTATTCAGAGACATTTATTAAGTACCTTCATCCTAAGTACAATTCCAGTGGCTGGGATACAAAGTGGAAGAAGATAGTATCCCAACCTCAAGGAATCCCATTATGGGATCTCAAATACATTAAAAATACGGTAAAGGTGGGTGGGTGGATGAAGGAGGGACACAACCACTCATGTTGCCCAAGCCTCCTGGGCTGAATCACTCAGACCTATCTTTGCCTCCTTTTGCTGTAAATGGTGGGTGGCTAGGTCCCCATCAATCACTTCACAGAATGTTTATCCAGTGAGAGAAAAGACCTTCAGACGTGTCAAGGCACAAGTATATAACACATCACACGGGAGGGCAGTGAGCTTGCTGGCGCGCTTGGTGGAGCCTGTCTCTCTCGGAACGGGACTGTAAAGCGGAATGATTTTAGGCTGACTTCCCTAAGCCCCGTTCTGACAAATCTTCCCTCTGCAGCCCAGAGGGAAGTTATATTATTCTGCTCAGGCTGCCGTAATAAAATACCACAGACTGGCGCGCTTACACAACAGAAATTTATTCTCTCACTGTTCTGGAGGCTGGAAGTCCAAGTTCAAGGAGCCGGCAGTGTTGGTTTCTCCTGAGGCCTCTCTCCTTGGCTTGCAGATGGCCAACTTCTTACTAAGTACTCACATGGTCTTTTCTCTGCATGCAGCTGGTGTCTTTTTGGTGTGTCCAAATTTCTTCTTCTTATAAGGACGCCAGGTAGATTGGGGCCCACCCTAACGGCCTCATTTTAACTTAACCACCTCTTTAAAGGCCCTGTATCCAAAATATACAGTTACATTCTGAGGTCCTGGGGCTTCGGGCTTCAACATAAGAATTTCGGGGGGATTCATCCTATAACAGAAGTCAAGTCTGGATCTCTCATTGCTTAGCACAGTGGGAACAAGGGTGAGGGGCAGGGGCCAGGGTCAGCTCTCCTCTGAGGCGAAAGCACTGCCCATGTGCCAAGGCCAACAAAGAAACAAAAAAAAGGAAGCCAGCAGCTTCCAGGGCAGGCACTGTTGCTCGGAATGTGCAAACATGGCCCTTTTCCAAAATTAGAGAGCTCTGCGCTACTGTGTTACTCTAAATAGCGCCTGTTGAGCTGCCGTCAGCTTTTTTCAGACCTCATCTTTGGCATCTTTTAACCCTTTGGTGAGCAGCAGCGCTCCCTAAGGAGAGAGGCGTCAGTCCTGCCCTCCTGGGCCAGCCGGGGGCCTCTTGCCGGCCTGCTGACTCCGCGCCTGTGGATGTTCTCTCCTTGTCTCGTCTAATCTCATTTTCAATGCTGGCCATTACTCCCAAGAAGAGAGGAGCGGGGTTCTGGCACACCGAAAGAGAAATGATTTCAAAGGAAGCCTGTTGCCATGGGGACTGGTTGTCAAATGCTTTTCTGCGCGGGAGGTGTCAAGAGTGGGGCCGCAGCTTTTCCTGAGCACTGCCTGCTTTTCTTTTTAATTTGCAACAAGAACAATGAGTGACGGGAGAGGGGTGGGGAGGAAAGCACTCATCTGTCAGAAATTCACCCGAGAGGGAGCCCGGGCTCGAGGCAGGGCCTGTTCCAATGGAGCCTTCAAATTGCAGCGCTTAGGGACGGGGCAGGGACACGCTGGAGACGGATAAGGACGCAGCAAGAGGCCCCTTGGATGGATCAGAAAGTGTTGCCAGGGCTTTTACTCTGCGCTCAGTCTCAGGCTAGGCTCTGTCGTGGATGCTGAGGGAGTCACACACAGTCTGCAGCTCTGGAGGGCTCACAATCTCACCGGGGAAGGGGAACCAAGACACACAGAATGAGAGAAACAACGCAGACAGTGCGTGATATGGACATGTGCTGCTACTGTAGAGAGGCCTCCTCTACATGTGCAATACTGCCTAGAATGGATGCAGACTCCAAGATTTGCATGGCTACGCATGACCCACGTCCTTGAAAAGCTGTTTCCCTTTGCTTGGGGCCAAGGCTAGTGTGGCAGGCGTGGAGATGCACTGCTCAGATGGCCCTCTGTGGAAGCACTGGCCCAACCACTAGGCACGTGGTTAACTGACAGACTACGGTCGTTAACTCCTGTGGGTCCACCTCAGCTTTGGAGTCAAAGTCACCCTCTTCCTGGGGCAGCCAAGACGATGACCGAGCATAACACAGCACAAGTGCCCGGCTGCTCCCACCCACCCTCCTCTAGCAGGCGTTTGTTCTGGAGCTCCCATCAGGCTGGCAGAGACTCAGAGCTGCACGGCGTTCTGACTGCCCCCCGTCCCTGGCCATCCTGCATCCCGCCTTCTCATTTTACAGGTGGTACCCACCAGTAAACTTTTTGCATTCGTAGCTCATGTCAGTGTCTGCTTCCCTGAGGACGCTAGCAGAGCTCCAGTTTCACTGGTCATGAGGTGCCTATTGGAATCTACAGCTAATCCTAGAATATCCATGGTAAAGGCAGCCTTAGAAGCTTTAGTGCAGATGTGCTTATCCTTTTTGGCTCAGGGACTCCTCAGAATCTGGAAATAAAGCTATTTTTCTACACTGGCAGTGGATGGAAGCAGCAGGGACATCTAGATACAGTTTCCGGGGTCAGTGGAGGCAACACCTGGTGTCCAGTGTGGAGATGGCCCCTGGGCTGCCTGAGCCCCAGCAGCACGAGGGTGAGTCCTTCCGCATGTGGCAATTTGTTCCTGGACACACAGCCTCTGAGCCTGGTTCTCCATCCTTCCTAGAGAGTCCATGACCTACCCAATAGCCCTTGCTCAATTCCTTCTCTTCTTTAATTATCCAGAGATGGTTTCTCTTGCTTATCACTAAGAACCTGGTATAATTTGGAAACGAGGGGACATTGGATTATAGAAAGTGACTCTCTCACGAGGCAATAGGAAACTTTGAATCTGAAAAGGCACTGGCAATGAGGCAAGTCCTAAAGAGAGCTGCTCAAGCGCAACATTATTAATCATATACAAGGCTGATGTTAATTGTAAGGAAGTCTAATAATTCAAACGTTCAAAGCCAGGCCCTGCTGGGCTTCTCTGAGGAAGGATACATTTGATGACCGGAGATGTGCATCTGGTTCTCCTCTGCTCCTGCCATCCCCAGCTCAGTGAGCCAGAATCCCCACATACCTTTCCTTCTGCCTGCTTGCTTCAGTTAGAGCCCCAATGAACAAAGAAGAGTAAAGGTGGGTGTTACAGGTTGAATTGTGTCCCCCCCAAAATCCATATGTTGAAGTCCTAACCCCCAGTACCTCAGGAGTTGACCTTATTTGGAAATAGAGTCATTGCAGATGTAGTAGTTAGGTTAAGATGAGCTCATACTGGAGTAGAGTGGGCTCCTAAGCCAATATGACTGGTGTCCTTAAATAAAGGGAACATTTGGAGAGGCACGCACATAGGGGAGAACACCACGTGAAGATGAAGGCAGAGATCAGGGTGACGCATCTATAAACCAAGAACGCCAAAGATTGCCAGCAAACCACCAGGAGCTAGGGGAGAGAGGCACAGAACGGATTCTTCCTCACAGGCCTCAGAAGGAACCAACCCTGCCAACACTTTGATCTCGGACTTCTAGCCTCCAGAACTGTGAGACAATAAATGTCTGTTGTTTCAACCACTCAGTTTGTGGTATGTTATTATGGCAGCCCCAGCAATACGGGGGGCGGGGGGGGGGGGGCGGGAATGCATGCCCCCATTTAGGTAATTTAGGATTTTTGGTTTGGGGCAGGGGTTGCCCAGAGCCTGGCAATGACCTATGTGGAATATCAATTAGGCCACTGGTCAAGATGGGACCAGAGACTTCAGGTTGCAAGTTAATTAGTATCCTGGTGACATTCCCTCCAGCTTCCCTTCTATGTTTAGTGTGTAGTCACACGGTTGTATTTGGAAGAGGGTAGAATTTGTAAGAGGGAGTTGGGAACTTATTAAATCTTTGTGAACCTCTCTCTTAGGCTTGACCCAGGATAGCGCTTCACTCCTCTGGTAGAGTAGACATTTGCCCACTTGCCAATAAAGACAGCACCAAGTAGCGTTTGAAAGCCATCCCCAAACACCGAAAAGCCTGTCACGATTAGGGCGCGGGTCCAGGTTGTTGTACCAAGAATACAGGAGGCATGGAAGCAGTCCCAGTACAAAACGATGACGTGGCCAAAGCTTGTCTCTCCTTCCTGCCTCCTTTTCTGTACCCTCTGGGCACCTCTCTGTGCTCCGTCCTCACGTTGCTCCGGGGCCAGCTTCACCATGCGGCACCTTGAGGTGCAGGACCAACCTATCCATCAGGCACACTAGCCACAGTGCCTAGGGCCGATGGGAGTGGTTTCATTTTAATTTCTTTTAGAATCAGAACAAGGAACATGACTACAGTAATAATGGAGATAAAATAATGAATCTGGATTACGTTCATTTTTTTACCAACACAGCTGTGAGATATAATTTTTATTGGTTTTACAGAGGAAGGAGCTATGTTCTGACTCCAACTGGGTTTCCTACAATTCAATTCAGTTCTCACACTAACTGGAGTTAGTACAGATCTCATAAGTTAAGGGCTCAGTCCCACAAGACTGCCTCCACTTTGGACACCAGCCACAAATCTCAGGTATCCCCAGGCTACCCACACTTCTGCCTGTCTGACTACAAATTCAGGGATTCCCACAACCCTCCTGCTTGATATGTTGATATGTTCACCAGCAAGGAAGCACCCTGAGTCTCGTTGTTCAGAGTTTTTGGCAAGGCTTCATTACGTAGGTCTGATTGATTAAACTATTGGTTGTGTGATTGAACTCGATCTCCCCCCACCCTCCTTCCCTGTAGGTCAGGGGTGAGGTGGGGCTAAGAGTTTTAACTCTCTAATCATGTGGTTGGTTTTTCTGGCACCAGTCTCTATCCTGAAGCTATCTAGGGGCCCTGCCATGAGTCACCTTGTTAGCATAAACTCTGGTATGGTCAAACCTGGCTCATAATAAATATAATAAATAACAAAAGACGCTCCTATCGCTCAGGAAATTCCAAGGGTTTTCTAAGATCTGTGCCAGGAACTGGGGACAAAGATCACAAGTATTTTTTTAATATACCATGGGGACCCATGAAGGCAAGCATGCCTATGGCCCATAAACATCATAATGCAGCTCTGAGCTGTGCTCCCAGGGCCTGTGGGGCCAGCCATCCTAAGGTCCACCCCACCCAGCAGAGGTCACGACAGCCCAAATCCCAAGGTGGTGTTCACTGCAACCCCCACACCTAAGCTGCTCTTGGCCGTTCCCATCCAGTGTCCTCTTCACTCAGCCTTCCCACCTCCGGCCTCACCGAGGCTTTGTGGCCCTTGGTGAGCATGTAAGTTTGTCCCTCCTTCCTGGCTCAGTACTCACACTCTAGCTTTCTTTTTCCTCATACTTCCTGACTTCCAGACAGGCATAAACCATCTCCTCAGAGTTCAGGCCCCCTCCCCTGGCCTCTGTCCCTGAATGGTCACACATGAACACAGTATCTTTAAACAGTTTCCCACATCGGAAACAATTCTTTCCTATGTCAGCATCCTCCTCCTCTCCTGTTGAGTCTGCTGGTTCTTCAGGCACACGCTGTCAGCTTGCTGTCTTGGGCCCACCGTGTAGAACGGTACCAAAGAAGGGGACAAATCAGCAAACGTGTCCCGGCTCCCACATGATGCCAGGGGCCCCAGACTGGCCCTAGTGGCCATCCCATGTCAACTTCGTCTACTTGCATTTGCCTGGAACCAAGACATTTTAATAAGGGGAGCAAAAGAGCAATCATCTAATTTTGGAACTTCAGGCACTACATCAGCTGGGAGGAGAGAGATTTGGGGGCAGAAAATGTAGCTTCAATCACACCTCACAGGACACTGCCTGGGCCGCCTCACCAGATGCCAGCCCCCATCTGAACACCATACCCTTTCAGAGACCAGAAGTGAGGCTCAAAGGAGCTTTTCCTTTCTCTTAAAATTAATGACTTTGAAATGCTGACCTGAAGGCATTATAATAGACTGAGACTCAATACAAAGGAAGTGGAGCAGTGAGCTTATTCGGGGAATTGGAGGATAAATGATCAATGCAATTAAATTCGCAAAGGAAAACTTCAACTTACTTTTGCTGGGTGGACCGGTCTTCTCAACACGCTTTATCCCACGTACTTTATCTCTTCAAGTTCCCTCACAGGAACCTCACTGTGATAGCATTGCCTGTCCTCTTATAACAAAACAGAGCAAAGGGGATCAGGAGCAGGGGCAGGGGGTCTGAGATGCAGAAAGCAGGCTACGTATGGGGCTGGCCAGGGGCTGGGGGATACCACTCTGCTTTGGGGTCCAGCAGAAGGGAAGTACAGTTTGGCAAGTAATGCTGGGTCCTAGATAACAGCTGTTGCAGGTAGCAGGCCAGGCAAACAGTTGGCGATAAGTGTAAGGGGAAAGGATGGGAGAGGAGGAATCTAAGAAGCAGAAAGGAAAGGACTAATACTTGTTCAGCTCTTTCCATATGCCAAACACTGGGCCAGGAACTTTGCAGATATTATTTCATTTAACCTCACGACAATCTCTATTGTACAATCTCCATTTTACACATGAGGAACCAAGATTCAGAGATCACCCAGCTGACGGGGATGGAATCTGACCTCAGATCCTTCAGTCAGAGCCCACAGTCTTTTCCTCTGATACTAAAGCATCTGAGAAGTCAGCTGAAAGCAGGTCCTGGGGACAGGGGCTGAGTGCCAATTTCAATCCTTAGGAGGAGGTCTAGAAAGAGAAAGGCTCTCCTCGCACGATAGAACCATGAGTCCCTGCAGCAGGAAGCAGAGGGCTGACCGTTAACAACGACGTCTTGATGGTTGAGTTACAACGTGTGGGCCTGGATCTGCTTGAATTCCCCCTGCCTCAGGTCTGGATTCACCTGTAATTTACCATTTTCCCACTATTTGTCTTCCTTACTAGGCTGTGGCTTCCTTAAGTGTTCTTGGTGTCCAGCTGGTGGTGCAGTACCTAGCACTGGGTAGGTGCTCCATAAATGATGGTGGAATGAATGAATGAATGCACAAGTCCTTAGCCAAGAAAAAGCAGCCCTGCAGAGACAGCTAAATCAGGCAGTGACTGGGCAGACAAGGTATCAAAGAGAAGCCAGAGTCCCGCATACCCCTTCAGGAAACTCAGTGGTCGCTGGTTAGAATTCTCCCCTAGGATTCTTTGTACTTCTAAGTGGGTTTGACAGATATGAGTTTTAAAAACCCATGCACACTTGGTTTATTAAATAAACACAAGGTTTATTTTTTTCCTACATATTGAAGGCTGAATTGGCTTAATTTTTCATTTTACTTGCTTTTTGTGTCTGTGGTGGGAGGGGCTGTAAACCGTGTTAGAGGAGGTAGAGGGAAGGTTCTGGGCTTCTCAGAAGCATCCAATCCATTGTTTATCCAAGGCCACAAAGAGCCTGAAATCCTAGCATTCTCTTTCTGAGATGTTCCCATGGAAACCATGCTTGTGCTGTGCATACAGAAGGGCAAATTCTAGCACAATCGGCCCTGGCTCCTGAGAGAATGTAGTGCCTGAGGTAGCAACCTGCAGACCAGTCACCAGGAGGGAAAAGCAAACAGATTGCTGCAGAACATACAGATTGTATGTTCTGTACAAAACGATTACATAAAAAGATTGTACAACCAGAACATACATTTTCCTCCTCCTCCTCTCATTCCTTTTCTCCTAGGCACCCTGGTGGGTAATGTGCCAGCCCCTCAATGACATGGAGCACAGACCTCCCCTGGCCTGAGTGATGGTTCAAGCAGGCATCTGCCTAGGGAGGCTAGAATATTAATTGCACCCTGTCACGTCAGAGGAAGAAATGAGACAGGGCTAAGGAATTTTGCATAGGGCAATGTCTGATGCATTCTGCAGCGTGGACCCATGATGATCAGGAGTAACCAGGACAAGAGAGAAATGCTGCTGCTTCTCTGGACAGGGAGATGATGGCCATCCCAGCCATCCTGCCACTTCTGGTCAGCAAGTCAGTCTTTTAGGCAGGAGCCACTGGAGTTGCCATCTTGGTTTCTAATGCCAGCTCCATATCTGCTTCCGCCACCTACTAATTGTGTGACCTTGGGACATTGTGTGACCTCTTTGAGCCTCTGTTTCCTTGTCTATTAAATGAGGATAATAAGATCTGCTGCATACAGTTCTTGCAATTCCAAAAGGGAGTGATATACAGGAGGTTCTGGGCATGGTATAGGGCATGCATAGGCATTCAGCCGATGTTCGTGCCCTCTTCCCTTTCCATTTGCATCCTGATGTCCACTCTGTCAAGAGAACTGGTGTTTCTTCCTTTGAAATGTCTCTTGACGTACCTTCCTCCCCAATCCATCTCTGTATCTGTTTATTTGGAACATGCTGAAGAGCAAATTAGAATCTATCAGAAGGATGCAGGGATATCTTGTGGAATATTGGGATGGGAAACACAGCCAGGCTTCAAGAGGGCCTGAAACCAGGAACTGGGACCAAATGGCCTTGCCTTCTTGCACTTTAGCCTGTCTCTGCTTGTCAGCTTGCCCCGCCTCTCTGTGCACGTGGAAATAATGATCACGCTAGCCCTGACGCCACGTGGCCTTCTGACTTGTTGGTTCAATAGGAACTAGAAGAGTCTCCATGCCAGCGCCCAATTCCAGGAATATCATCTCATTTATCCATATTCAGTCAAGTGTCCCCCTATGTCCATTCAACTGTGACCAGAGATGGTGCCTAGGGTCAGAGCCTCCCCTTCTGCAGGGGGAATTCTCAGAGAAGGGAACATGGAATGAGCAGGCACCCAAAGTATTCTTTGGTTCCTTAAAGCCCCCAAATCTTTGGGCAGATAATTCAGCAGGAGATTGTGGTCCTGGGAGAGATCATCCCTATGCAAAATGAAGCAGACAGAGCCAAACTCAGGAACTTCCTTCCTGCTGGTTTTATGGTGTTTTTTGTTAGTACCATCGAATCAGTTCTGACTGCTAGCAACCCTGTGCACAGCAGAGCGAACCCTGCCTGGTCTTCTTGCACAATCCTCTCACCTTCCGGCGCTATATCAGACGATACTCAGCTGCTATTCATAGAGTTTCATGGCTACTTTTTCAGAAGTGGGCGGGCAGTTCCTTCTTCCTAGTCTGTCTTAGTCTGGAAGCTCCAATGAAACCTGTCCATCATGGGTGACCCTGCTGGCATTTGAAATACCAGTGGCATAGCCCTCAGCATCACAGCAACACACAGCTGCCACAGGATGAGAAGCCACAGATGGGTGATGTGATTCCCTGACCAGGGAAGGAATCCGGGCTGCTGGTGATGAGAGCGCTGAATCTTAACCACTAGACCACCAGGGCGGGCTAGTCATATAGTAGTGTGCGGAAATTCAAATCTTACAAACATGTCCAAATTTTGGCATCTGGAATACTGAGAGCTTCCCTCAAGCTGTAAATGGTGCTTCCCTCACGCACCATTTCTAAGGAAATGGTGATGACGTAAAGGACGTGCTAGATTTCAGGCACGGCTGCATGCGAGAGAAACATTATTTCACTGTACTGGGTCCTTTCCCAGAAAGTCAAAAGCCATTCTCCATAGCTGAGTTTAATAGGATTCCTCTGTTTTAGAGTTGTTCACTTTTGGGGACGATCCTTTATCTGCATTATTCTGCCAGTCTTAGAAGAAGGCAGCCAGGATCATCAGTGCTGCCTCGAGACTCCTAGAGGGAAGTGATTCAGTTAGTCACTCATTCATTTGACGAGTATTTATTGAGTGCCTATTATGAGTGTGACAGTGTATTAAGCACTGGGGATAAAATGGTGAGCAAAAGCAGGCAAAATCCCTGATCTCATGAAGTTCAAGTCTAATGGTGAAATGGGCACTATGCAAATCACACAAGTGGTGTGAAATGACAACTGTGACAGGTGTTCCACAGGAGAGAGAGCCTGTGCTGGGATAGGGAGTTTGTCCCACTCAGAGAGTCAGCTTCCTTGCCAACTGATGCTTGAGCTGAGTTATGAATACTGAATAGGCGTTCCTAGGAATCAAGGCAAGGAAAAATGGAATATTATTCAGCGCTAAAAAGAAATGAGCTATCAAACTATGAAAAAACCTGGAGGAAACTTAAATGCGTATTACTAAGTGAACGAAGCCAATCTGAAAAGGCTACATACTGCTTGATTCCAACCATATGACATTCTGGAAAAAGCACAACTATGGACACAGTAAAAAGATCAGTGGTTTCCAGGGGTTGGGGGAAGGAGTGATGAGTAGGTGAAGCAAGGGAATTTTTAGGACAGTGAAATTAATCTGTATGATGCTGTAGTGGTAGATGCGTGTTATTATACCTTTGTCAAAACCCATAGAATTCTTTGTACAACACAAAGAGTGAAACTTGATGTAAAATAAGGACTTTAGTTAATAATAGTGGATCAATATTGGTTCATTAATTGTAAGAAATGTGCCACACTGATGCAAGATGTTCATAATAGGGGACACTGTAGGGGAGAGGGGTTGTATGTGGGAACTTTCTGTACTATCTGCTCGATTTTTCTGTAAATCTAAAACTTCTAAAACATAAAATCTATTAGTTAAAAAAAGAGAGTGCAACTATACAATGTTTATCTTTGTGTGATGAAACTGAGCAACATCTTTTTCTTTTATATTTCACTGTAATCCCAAAATTTCAACGTAAGAAGGTTTTTCTTTATGTACCTTAAAAATTGTTGATTACATGATTGATACATAAGTACTTCCTTACTGAAAATATTTGAAACACTACAAAAGTATTTTTTATCATTTAATTGAAAATCAATCAAAAATGTTTGATCATTTTATTATTTTATTTTTAAAGTACTACTCCATAATCATCTTTTTCTTTTTTATAATTTTATTTATTTATTTTTTTCCCCAAAGCCCCAGTGAATAGTTGTACGTCGTAGTTGCACATTCTTCTAGTTGCTGAATGTGGGACATGGCCTCAGCATGGCCCGACAAGCGGTGGTCAGTGCGCGCCCGGGATCCGAACCCAGGCCGCCAGCAGCAGAGCGCGCGCACTTAACTGCTAAGCCACGGGGCCGGCCCCATAATCATCTCTTATGGGTGCTCTGGGTGGCACAGGGGAAGCATTATTTGTTGTCCTAGACCTCAAGTATTTACACCTTGACTTGGAGTTTCTAACAAATGGAAACAATTAAGATAATAAAAGTGAATATATATTCAGTTGCTAAGGCAATTGATTTAGAATTGAAAATGTGATGAGCATAGATATGTTAGATTTATTTATTTTTTCTGTTCAAGTTATTTATTTATTTTATTGTGGTAAATTGGTTTATCACATTGTATAAATTTCAGGTGTACATCATTATTCTTCTATTTCTGCAGAGATTACATCATGTTCACTACCCAAATACTAGTTACAATCCATCACCACACACATATGCCTAATCATCCCTTTTGCCCCCCCCACGCCCCCCCCGCCCCGCGCTTCCCCTCTGGTAACCACCAATCCAATCTCTGTCTCTATGTGTTTGTTTGTTGTTGTTTTTATCTTCTACTTATGAGTGAGATCATACGGTATTTGACCTTCTCCCTCTGACTTATTTCACTTAGCATAATACCCTCAATGTCCATCCATGTTGTCACAAATGGCTGGATTTCGTCATTTCTTATGGCTGAGTAGTATTCCATTGTGTGTATATACCACATATTCTTCGTCCATTCATCCCTTGGTGAGCACTTAGGTTGCTTCCAAGTCTTGGCTATTGTGAATAACACTGCAAGGAACACAAGGATGCATGTATCTTTACACATTCGTGTTTTCATGTTCTTTGGATAAATACCCTGCGGTGGAATAGCTGGATCATATGGTAGTTCTATCTTTAATTTTTTCAGGAATCTCCATACTGTTTTCCATAGTGGCTGCACCAGTTTGCACTACCACCAGCAATGTATGAGAATTCCCTTCTCTCCACATCCTCTCCAACACTTATTATTTCCTATCCTGTTAATTATAGCCATTCTGATGGGTGTGAGGTGATATCTCATTGCAGTTTTGATTTGCATTTCCCTGACAGTTAATGATGTTGGACATCTTTTCATGTTCCTCTTGGCCATCTGTATATCTTCTTTGGAGAAATGTCTTCATATCTTTTGCCCATTCTTTAATTGGCTTGTTAGTTTTTTTGTTGTTGAGCTGTATGAGTTCTTTATATATTTTGGAGATTAACCCCTTATCAGATGTATGGTTTCCAAATATCTTCTCCCAATTGTTAGGTTGTCTTTTCGTTTTATTGATGGTTTCCTTTGCTGTGCAGAAGCTTTTTAGTTTGATGTAGTCCCGTTTATTTTTTCTATTGTTTCTCTTGTCTGGTCAGACATGGTGCTTGAAAATATGTTGCTAAGACTGATGTCAACGAGTGTACTTCCTATGTTTTCTTGTAAAAGTTTCATGGTTTCAGGTCTTACATTCAAGTCTTTAATCCATTTGGAGTTAATTTTTGTGTATGGTGTAAGATAATGGTCTAGTTTCATTTTTTTGCATGTGGCTGTCCAGTTTTCCCAACACCATTTGTTGAAGAGACTTGCCTTTCTCCATTGTACGTTCTTGGCTCCCTCGTGAAAATTAACTGTCCATAGATGTGTGGGGTTATTTCTGGGCTCTCAATTCTATTCCATTGATCTGTGTATCTGTTTTTGTGCCAGTACCATGCTGTTTTGGTTACTATAGCTTTGTAGTATATTTTGAAATCAGGGAGTGTGATAGCCCTAGCTTTGTTCTTTTTTCTCAGGATAGCTTTGGCTATTCTGGGTCTTTTGTTGTCCCATATAAATTTTAGGATTCTTTGTTCTATTTCTGTGAAAAATGTTGTTGGAACTTTGATAGGGATTGCATTGAATCTATAGATTGCTTTAGGAAGTATGGACATCTTAACTATGTTAATTCTGCCAATCCAAGAGCACAGAATATCTTTCCATTTCTTTGTGTCTTCTTCAATTTCTTTCAGCAATGTTTTACAGTTTTCAGTGTACAGATCTTTCACCTCTTTGGTTAAGTTTATTCCTAGGTATTTTATTCTTTTTGTTGCGATTGTAAATGGGATGGTATTCTTAATTTCTCTTTCTGCTACTTCATTGTTAGTGTATAGAAATGCAACTGATTTATGTATGTTGATTTTGTATCCTGCAACTTCACCGTATTCATTTATTACTTCTAAAAGTTTTTTGGTGGATTCTTTAGGGTTTTCTATATATAAAATCATGTCATCTGCAAATAGTGACTGTTTCATTTCTTCCTTTCCAATGTGGATCTGTTTTATTTCTTTTCTTTCTCTGTTTTTTTTTTTTTTGAAAGAAGATTAGCCCTGAGCTAACAACTGTTGCCAATCTTCCTCTTTTTGCTGAGGAAGATTGGTCCTGGGCTAACATCTGTGGCCATCTTCTTCTACTTTATATGGGACACTACCAAAGCATGGCTTGACAAGCGGTGCGTCAGTGCGCACCTAGGATACAAACCTGCGAACCCTGGGCTGCCAAAGCGGAACACGTGCACTTAACTACTATGCCACTGGGCCGGCCCCTCTTTTATTTCTTTTTCTTGCCTAATTGCTCTGGCTAGGACTTCCAATACTATGATAAATAGGAGTGGTGAGAGTGGGCATCCTTGTCTGGTTCCTGTTCTTAGAGGGATAGCTTTCAGTTTTTCACCATTAAGGATGATATTAGCTATGGGTTTGTCATATATGGCCTTTATTATGTTGAGGTACTTTCCTTCTATACCCATTTTACTCAGAGTTTTTATCACAAATCGATGCTGTATCTTGTCAAATGCTTTCTCTGCATCTATTGAGATGATCGTGTGATTTTTATTCTTCATTTTATTAATGTGGTGTATTATGTTGATTGATTTGCAGATGTTGAACCATCCCTGCATCCCTGGAATAAATCCCACTTGACCATGGTGTATAATCTTTTTAATGTATTGTTGTATGCGATTTGCTAGTGTTTTGTTGAGGATTTTTGCATCGATATTCATCAGTGATGTTGGCCTGTAATTTTCTTTTTTTGTGTTGTCCTTTTCTGGGTTTGGTATCAGGCAAATGTTGGCTTTGTAGAATAAGTTAGGGAGCTTACCCTTCTCTTCAATTTTTTGGAAGAGTTTGAGAAGGATAGGTATTAAGGCTTCTTTGAATGTTTCATAGAATTCACCAGGGAAGCCGTCTGGTCCTGGACTTTTATTTTTGGGGAGGTTTTTGATTACTGTTTTGATCTCCTTACTGGTGATTGGTCTATTCAAATTCTCTATTTCTTCTTGATTCAGTTTTGCAAGATTGTATGATTCTAAGAATTTATCCATTTCTTCTAGGTTACCCAATTTGTTGGCATATAGCTTTTCAAAATATTCTCTTATAATCTTTTGTATTTCTGAGGTGTCCATTGTTATTTCTCCTCTTTCATTTCTGATTTTACTTATTTGAGCCTTCTCTCTTTTTTTCTTGGTGAGTCTAGCTAAAGGTTTGTCAATTTTGTTTCTCTTTTCAAAGAACCAGCTCTTGGTTTTATTAATTTTTGCTATTTATTTTTAGTCTCTATTTCATTTCTATTTCTGCTGTGATTTTTATTATTTCACTTCTTCTACTGATTTTGGGCTTTGTTTGTTCTTCTTGTTCCAGTTCCTTTAGCTGCATTGTGAGATTGTTTATTTGAGATTTTTCTTGTTTGTTGAGATAGGCCTGTATTGCTATAAACTTCCATCTTAGAACCGCTTTTGCTGTATCCCATAATTTCTGGCATGTCATGTTTTCATTTTCATATTGTCTCCAGGTATTTTTTGATTTCTCCTTTGATTTCTTCATTGACCCACTTGTTGTTCAGTAGCATTTTATTTAATTTCCACATTTTTGTGGCTTTTCTAATTTTTTTCCTATAGTTGATTTCTTGTTTCATACTGTTGTGGTCAGAAAAGATGCCTGGTATTATTTCAATCTTCTTAAATTTATGTAGACTTGTTTTGTAGCCTAATATGTGATCAATTCTGGAGAATGTTCCATGTGTATTCTTTGGTTTTTGGATGGAATGTTCTGTATATATCTACTAGGTCCATCTGTTCTAGTGTGTCATTTAAGGCCAATGTTTCCTTATTGATCATCTGTTTGGATGATCTATCCATTGGTGTAAGTGGAGTGTTAAAGTCCCCTACTATTATTGTGTTACTGCCTATTTCTCCTTTTATGTCTGTTAATAATTGCTTTATATATTTAGGTGCTCCTATGTTGGGTATATAGATATTTACATGTGTTATATCCTCTTGTTGGATTGTTCCCTTGATCATTATGTAGTGCCTTTCTTTGTCTCTTGTTACAGTTTTTGTTTTAAAGTCTATTGTGTCTGATATGAGTATTGCTACCCCAGCTTTCTTTTCATTGCCATTGGCATGGAGTATCTTTTTCCATGCCTTCACTTTCAGTTTATGAGTGTCTTTAGGTCTGAAATGTGTTTCTTGTATGCTGCCTGTATATGGGTCTTGTTTTTTTATCCAATTAGCCACCCTTTTAATTGGAACATTTAGTCCACTGACATTTAAAGTAGCTATTGATAAGTATGTACTTACTGCCATTTTTTAACTTTTCTTTCTCAGTGTTTTAGTAGTTCTTCTCAGTTCCTTTCCTCTTCTCTTGCTCTCTTCCCTTGTGGTTTGATGGCTTTCTTTACTATTATGTTTGGGTTTCTTTCTCTTAGTTTTTTGTGTATTTATTATAGGTTTCTGGTTTGTGATTACCATGGGGTTCATATACAGTAACCTACGTGTATAGCAATCTATATTAAGTTGATGGTCTCTTTACTTTGACCTCTATCTGAAAGCTATACTCTTTAACTCCCCTCCTCCCACATTTGGTGTTTTTGATATCATATCTAACCTCTTTTTTGTACATTTCTATCCGTTACCCTCTTATCATGGAAAGAGATATTTTTTCCTATTTGTGGTCTTTTTTCCCCCTTAAATAACTCCTTTAGCATTTCTTGTAGGGCTGGTTTCTTGGTGACAAACTCCTTTAATTTTTGCTTGTCTGGGAAACTCTTTATCTCTCCTTCCATTCTGAATGATAATCTTGCCAGGTAGAGTACTCTTGGCTGTAGGTTTTTTCCTTTTAGCACTTTAAATATATTGTGCCACTCTCTTCTAGCCTGTAAGGTTTCTGCTGAGAAGTCAGCTGATAGCCTTATGGCCTTTCCTTTGTATATAACTTGTTGTCTTTCTCTTGCAGCTTTTAGGATTCTCTCTTTATATTTTATTCTGGGCTTTTTAATTATGATGTGTCTTGGCGTGAGCCTCTTTGAGTTTATCTTGTTTGGTGCTCTCTGTGCTTCCTGTACCTGGATGTCTGTTTCCTTCCTTAGGCTAGGGAAGTTTTCAGCTATTATTTCTTCAAATAGATTGTTTGCCCCTTTGTCTCATGCTTCTCCTTCTGGGACACCTATAACACAGATGTTAGCGTGCTCAATGTTGTCCCAGAGATCCTTTAGACTGTCCTCACTCTCTTTAATTCTTTTTTCTTTTATCTGTTCAGCTTGGGTTATTTCTTCTAGTATTTCATCCAGCTCGCTGATCTGTTCTTCTGTATCTTCTACTCTGCTTTTGAGTCCCTCTAGTGAATTTTTAATTTCCAGTATTGTATTCTTCATTTCCAATTGGTTCTTTTTTATATCTTCCATTTCCTTGTTCATGTTCTCACTGGGTTCATCCATTCTTCTCCCAAGATTGGTGAGCATCCTTAACACTCTTTGTTTGAACTCTCTGTCAAGTAGCTTTCTCATTTCTGTTTCATTTAGTACCTTTTCTGAGGTTTTGTCCTGCTCCCTTACTTGGAATGTATTCTTTTGCCCCCTCATTTTGCCTCTTTCCCTGTTTGTGTCTATGTGTTAGGTAGGTCAGCTATGTCTCCTGATCTTGGAGAGGTGACCTTATGTAAGTGATGCCTTATGAGGCCTGACAGTGTGCTTCCCTCTCATCACCAGTTCCAAATGTTCCAGGAGTGACCCCTGTGTGGCCTACATGTGTCCTTCTGTTGTGGCAGGGCTGCTCTTCCCGTAGGTGCTCAGGGAGGCTGAGTTGTCCCCCTGGCCAGCGGTTGTAATGCTCAGCTGCGTGTAGTTGTTGTGGGCCCTTCAGTCTCTTTATCGGGTGTGGGGATCCCCAGCACAGTTGGCTGCAAGGTCTAATAGCACATTCCTGTTGCAGTTTTTCTATTAAGTGAATAGGCCCTCAGTGCAGCTGGTTGGTAGGCTCAGGGGCTTACAATTGCTATAAGCCTCTGGCCTAGAAGGCTCTTGTCAGCTCTCTGAGGATTGCAGCTTGGTGGGGCTGGCCTCAGGCATGGGAGCACCCAATTGTTTCAAGCTTTGGAAGGTGGGGCCAATCCCCTATGTGGCTCTTCGAGAAGCACAAGTCTTCTGCAGCTGACAAGCCCTGCTGCCCACAGGTCCACACACACAGTCAACACAATCCTACCCCGTGTGCGCACCCTGACCCTCCGAAGTGGACCCAGTATCTCCAAGTCAGGGGCCTCACACACTCCACCAATTCTCCACACTCTCCACCCGCTCCTTGTGCAGGCCCTGCCCCACAGAGGTAGACCCACTTGCCAGGCTGTGGAGAACCCAGTCATCAATCTATGCAGGCCCACCAGTTGCCTGAGGACTTGTTGGGTGGGGCCAGTCCCTTGGGTGGGCTGCCTGCCCTGGCTGAGCTAGATTAAATCCATGCTTTAGTGGATGGGGCAGACCCTGGGCTAGCAGGCCACAGGGAGAACTCCAATGGCGTCTGCCAGCATCTGTGTCAGCACGCCCACACCAGTTCACAATGGTGTGTGTCTGGTGTGTGTCACAATGTTGTGTGTCACAATGGCTGCCACCAATGTCCCAGTCCCTGGAGATGTCTCACCTCTCACTGAGATGCACTCAGAGCCTATCAGGTGAGTCTCTTTTCACCAAAGGACTGTGCCCCTTTCTTTCTGGTGATTTTAGGTTGCTTTCTGAGACGGGTGAATTTGTGTGTGGGCCCTTTAAGAGCCGGCTTTAGTTACTTTGTGAACCAGCTTTTCTGGGGCTATGCCGCAATGTTGTTAGTAGCAAGCAAAGTCAATTATTATGCCACTCATCTCGGTTGTGCTGGGTCCAAAAATTGCCTACAGCGGGAGCACTCCCCAGCTCAGGGCCCCACGCCTCCAGGGAGGGCTGTGTACCTTTGGGCTGCTCCCGGGTGGCCGTGAAGTGCTGCAGCTTGTGAAGGCGGCGTTTTTTCTCTCCAGAAGGGAGTTTCTGCCTCTTCCACCTCAATTAGGATTGTCGTTTGATGCAGGGGCTTCTCTTATCCAGTTTTCAGTTCTCTCTCAGGGATAAGTTTTCCAAGAGTAGCTGTAAATTGGCTGTGTCTGTGGGAGGAGGTGAGTTCAGAGTCCACCTATGCCACCATCGTGACTTCCACCAATATCTATGAAAGTATTTAGAGGAAAAAGTCAATCTCATTCCATTATGGAGTGGTGACCATAAGCAATTTGGTGAGAATTCTTCTGCATATTCTCTGTGCGTCTTCTCTGGATATATGTGTACCCATATATGCTTGTATCAGTAGGAAATGTTTGCCTAGAAACTTGTACTAAAAGTTACTTAAACAAATGGGGGTTTTATTGACTCACAATCCAAGAATTCTGGACAAAAGTAGGTGCTAGAGTTAGCTCAGGAGCTCAGGGACATTAGGTGGCACCATTGTCTTGAGGATTCTCTGGAGCTTTCTTTCACATTTGTGACCTTGTAACTACAACATGACTGTACCCCTCCAGCAGTGCACCTGCTATAATTCTGCATCCAAGTCAGGAAGAAGAGGAGAGCATTGCTCTACCCGACCTTTTTATCAGGAAAGCAAAGATTTCCCAGAAACCTACCAACAGACTTCTGTATATGATTCATTTGCCAAATGTGTCACATGGCCACTTCTAGATGCAGTGCAAGCCAGAAGGCAAGTATTCCACTCTTCCAACCCCCAGAGGAGATGGCATCAAGCAGGCAGTTTGATAGTTACTTTGGGTCTGCCAATAGCTGTATCTGACAAAACAGCTATTTTTTTCCACTTGTATATGTTTTCAATTAACAAAATGCCTTAGAGATTCTCTGTCAGTACATTTATATCATTCTTTTTAATTCTGCACGATACTCCATAGTATAAATAGATGGTAATTTTTGGTTCAAGTTGATAAACACTTAGATTGCTCTTAAATTTCCCGATTGGAAACAACAATACAGCAAATTCCTTGTACAAGTTTCTTTGAGCACATGTGAAAGAATCCTTCTATGATAGCTACAGGGGCAACTGTGTGTCAAAGGATGAGTGTTTTTGAAACTTTTATGGATTCTGCTGTATTACCCTCAAAAATGGGCCAGTTTACATCCCCACCAACACTGTATTTGAGTGCCTATTTCCCACATTCCTACCAACAGTGGAAATTCTAAATTTTATCCAAATAAGGAGCAAAAGTATCACATTATTTTATTCTTATTTATTGATTACTGGCTGTTTCCACTGTTTCTCTAGGATGTTTATAGTAGATAATTGTAGTAACTGCAAATAGTAGTCTTGTCTCTTCAACGTTTATACCTTTTATTTGAATTAGCCTTTCTGAAAAAAAGCCTTTTTTAAACAGTTCACTTCTGTTCTATGTTTACTATTTTCTAATATGCGCATTTGAGGCTATACATTTACTCTGGTTACTGTTTTCTTTTCATCCATGGGTTTTGATATATATTGATCTTGGCAACTGTATTTCTAAATAACTCATTTTTTTCAGGTTTTTTAACTGGAACAAGGGAGATTTTGCTTATTATATATCTTATTCATATGTTACTTTATGTATTTATTACTTTATACACTTAAAAATTACACACAATAATAAAAAATTCAAGCAAATACTTCATACGTGAGGCTATATGTGAACATACCCAGACCCACATCCAACTCTTCCCCAGAGGTAATGACTAGCAACAGTTTTTGACTCTTTCTTAAATTACCATATGAATGGTTTCATTTTTCACATTTTCTTTTGCAATCATTTTTGTTGTTGTGGCCATCTTGCATTTTTGGAGTTGAGATTTTCTTTGTGACCTGGCAGCTAATTTTTATTCATGTACCTTAAGTATGTAAAAATAATGTAGTCTCTCTTTGTTGGGTGTGAAATTCTACATATAGTTATTTGTAAAATGTGTTCCTTTATTCAAGCCCTCTGTATCCTTGCTTAATTTTCATTTACTTTATTTGTCAATATCTAAAAGAGGTGAGTTTTTTAAATCTCCCACTATGATTATGGATTCACTCATTTCTCTTTATTCTTCTATCAGTTTATGCTTAATATGTTTTGAAGTTGTGTTATTAGATGCATAAAGATTTATAACTATTATAACTACTTGGTGAATTGTAACTACTATAAATAAAAAACATTTCTCATAATTTTTACTTTGAATTCTATTTTTGTCTGATATAATTTTTTTATTAACATTTGCTTAAAATTTCTTTTTTCATGTTATGTTTTCAACTCCCCTAAAACAGTTGTTTTAGGAAAGTCTTCTATCAACTGTATATTCCTGAATTTGAGGTTAGTTTTTCTTAATCCAATCTGAGAGACTTTTAATAGAATATTTAAACCCATTTTCATTTATGGTGATTATTGATGTACTTAGAATTATTCCTGATTATCTTTTATACTTACCATGCTTTCTTGTTGTTTATTTTATTTCTTTTCTGACTTTTATTGGATTGCATTTTTCTTGTAATTATTTGGAAATTCTACATTATGATTCTATTTTTCTGCTGATATCCTGTAACTTGAAACCCGTTTTTTTCTATCAAAATCTAGTGCTAATCAGAACATACATCATTCCCTTGCATGTTCTCAGTGTGGGTAGAGGTGAAGTAATGATTTTGAGCTTGGAGGCCCTCCTTATTAAAAATAGATTTTCATTCATTTCATGGGATCTGGGACTGGAGAAGAAACGGATACATATACCATTTTGATCCAATATATACTTGGTATATCATTTTGTTCCAATCTCTATTCTTTTATTATATGGGGAAAAGCAACTGAGAAAGCTTATTTCAAAACAAAAAAGATGAGAAGAAAGCAGAGGATGATGTTGGAGCAAAAGGGATGATTTGGTGATGGAAAATTAGGCATCAGAGTGCAGTTTATCTGGGGGCTTGGAGTCTTTCTAGGGCAACTCACATTACTCTGTGAGGGTAAACTTCTCTTCAAACATTAGTTCAGCTTTGCTTGTTGTGTTGGCTTGACTTGAACAGAGAGAAATTAAAGCAGATAGCTTGAAGAGTCAGATGACAGGCTTAATCTTTGGCTAAAGAATCAAGGCCAAGGAGCCAAGTCCCATTCTGAGTGTCACCAGGAATTACCAAGATTTGAGCCAAAGAGAGGCTATAACTTGTTGTAAATTGTACCCAGGATTGTTTTAATCAGGTTTAGTAAGACATGCAGACACAAAAATGATTGTCATGAAGGAAGAAGTTTTTTATACTCACACATCCCTAAAAATAGGGGACACACCATGCCATGGGGGGAGGCCACATGGGGAAGCATCAGGGTCAGTCTTTACTGCAGGCAAGTCTTTACTATGTCTAGGAGTTGGCTAGCCCTGGGAGGGGCAGTCTCTCCAGGATCAGCAAGCCTCCAGGTGCCAAGGCATCAGAAAATGCAGAAAATAAAAAGGCATGATTAATATAAAAGTCTCAGCTCAACGTGAGATTTGAGGATCAGGAATCAGCAACAAGGTCAAGGTGCTGGCAAACTGGAAGATAAGAAACAGTCATGTCGGGACCTACTATTCTCCAAAGAGGCCCTTAGGGATGGTTTCAAAAGGCCGCCCACAAATGAACTAACTCTAGCCTTCTGTCTTCTGTCTAATGTCTTAAAGACAACTCCTGATATTGCTCAGAAGCAGAAAATTGTGTTCCCAGCTGGAATACTGTGCCTCTCAGTTTTCCCATAGCTCACATAACACAAAAATAAAGGCAAGTGGCTATCCAAAGGATTTTTTAAATTAGTGAACTCACATGAAAAACTTTACAAAGATATAAAATTCACATCACATTTAACTGTTACATTTAGCACTTCATCTCCATTCCAATGAAAAAAAATAACGATAATCTGAACTCTTCCAGAAAAACCCAGACCTAACTCAGCCTGTTCTCCCCAGAAGTCTGGTTTCCATTAGGTAGTCGATAGATCCAGTGCCCCCCGCTGATGAGCTTCCGAGGAGAAGGCAGGCAAGGAGGGAGGCTGCCAGGCCTGCAGATGGGCATGCATACAAGATGCCAATGTGCAAATCCACCAGAGTGGACCAGCCATTTTCCCTGACAGCTCCACCACGGCCAAATCCAGCTGAGATGTTAAACAGAAAGTCCAAGGGTGACGGGAAGCCCGGCCAGCCTAGAGCCAGCACGTCTGGTCTAATGAAAAGGCCTTTGGCTGGTGGCCCTAAAGGCAACAAGTACAATCCTCTGAGATGGCTGAGGCAACTCCTTCACCCCCTTCCTCCGCAGTCTTGGCAGCTGCACTGGCTCCAGCACCAAGAATGCTGAAGCAGCAGGACAGCTATGACCCGAGTTTACAATTCACAGGGAGCGGGAAAAGGAAGAACTCTGTCCACTCCTCCTCGGCCTCCCTTCGGGGAGAGAGGCAGCAAAGCCAGTGGCTGTGGCTTCTCACCCATTCTTATAGCCATCAAACATTGTGCAGCCCCTCTGAGCCAGGCACTGGGCGAGGCGCTGTGGGACATGCAAAGGCTAAAATCCAGGCTCTGCCCTTTGAGAGCTTGCGGACCAGAAAGGGGATAAGGCCCACACAGACGGCCCAGACAGACAGGGAAAGAGAGTCAGAAACAGCCTCACAGGGGAGCAAACAATGGGAGAGTCCGCCCAAACCAGCAACTTCCTACTGCTGGTTGGACTGGACTGTGCTGGGAGTGAGAAAAAATCCAGCCTTGGGAATTCAGTCCAGTGGAGGCAGCAAAGGAGGGAAGGCAAACAAACACTGGGGAGCCAACGCTGTATGCACAGTAACAGCAGTGCGTATTAAGCACAGAAATAGCACAGTGGAGCACTGGAGCTGGGTTTTTAAAGCTTAGGAAGGATTGCAACAGAGCGGGGAGGAGAGAAAATCAGTGTTCTAGCCAGAGGGAGCAGTGCATGCCAAGGCAGAGGTAAGGGTGTTAGGGCATGTCCAGGTTATGTAAGCAGAGAGAGCAGGTGTGGGAGGGCCTTGAAAGTCAGGGTGCAGAGGATAAATTTAGTCAATTCATCCATAAGTCATTTTTTTTAATATTGGTAAAAAGCACTTATAAAATTTGCCATCTTAACCATTTTTAAGTGTACAGTTCAGTGGTGTTAAGTATATTCACATTGTTGTCACACTGATCTCCAGAATGTTTTCATCTTGCAAATCTGAAACTCTGTACCCACTAAACAACAACTCCCTTGTTCCCCCTCACCCTAACTCCAGGTAACTCCCATTCTACTTTCTGTCTCTATGAATTTGACCACTCTAGGTACCTCATTTTAGCAGAGTCATACAGCATTTGTCTTATTGTGACTGGCTATTTCACTTAACATAACGTCTTCAAGGTAAATCCACGTCGTAACATGTGACAGGATTTCCTTCCTTTTTAAGGCTGAATAATATTCCATTGTGTGTATATTACCACATTTCGTTTATTCATTTATCTGTGAAAAAAGACAAATATTGCATGATTCCACTTACATGAGGTACCTAGAGTTGTCAAATTCATAGAGACAGAAATGAGAGAAAATGAAAGAAAAGGGAGTTATTATAATAGGAACACAGTTTCAGTTTTGGATGATGAAAAGTTTCTGGAGATGGATGGTGGTGATGGCTGCATAATATTGTGAATGTGTGTACTACCATTGAACCATACACTTAAAATGGCTAAAATTGACGTGTATTTTCCCACTATATATATTAAAAAAAAAAAAAAGTTTCCATGCTGCCAGTAGGAAAGCCAGCAAATCTCTTCCCCATCTTGTCCTTAGTCTCATCTTTAATAAGAGGGGCTGATTAGATGCTTCTGGGTCTGCAGTCTAATGTTTCCATGGTAACCACAGTAAGCAGCTGCCTGGCGGGAAGGATTTCACCATCAAGTCAACAGGGTTCACCCTACTGGTCTCCCTTCCATCTGCTCCATTCTCTAAGCTGCTACCCAGAAAGCTAAACATCAGTGTCAAATCTTGTGCCCCTGTCTGCATCTCACGCCATCACCCAGCCACTCAGGCTCAGTTCTTCAAACATGCCCTGTGAGAGTTTGTTCCCAGCCAGTCACACATGCTCTTCTCTCCACTCTAGAACACCTTCTCTTTCTTCTCATACTCCACTCCCCCACTTTGTGCCTTCACTAGGTCTTCCTCCTCCTTTGAATTCTTCAGGGCTCAGCTGAAATGAGCTGAAATGTCCCTTCCTCCAGGAAGCCTTCCTTTCCTGATTGCCTAGATGATGTTACATCCTCTGTTATGTACTCCCATGGCCTCTTCCCAAGGGAAGACAGTCATGGAACGAACCACAGGTGAGGATGAGAAAATCAGGCAGCGGGAGAAGGGAGAGTCATCTCAGATGCCTTTTATTTAAATTAGAGAGAAGCCTGTGAGCATTATGGACTTTGGACTCTGAACCTATCCAACGGAAACCCCAGATCTGCTCACCAGCTATGTGACCATAGGAAGTTACTCAACTGCTCCAAGTCTCTGTTTCCTTTTCTATAAAGCTGGGATAAAATTTCCTAACTCTCCAGGGTGTTGAAAAGATGAAGGGAAGTGAAATATCCCAACAGCTCTTGTCTTGGGCCATTCCCCACCAGTTATATGTCCTCACCCCTTCTTACCTAACACCTGGATTCCTGCCCACACCCTACGTCCTCCCCAGCTCATTTCCCAGGTTGCAGCCACAGCATCTTTCTAAAGTGCACATGTGATAACCCACCGCCTGCCTCTACTCACTCTCCAATGACTTCAGGATAAAATCCACATTTGCAGTTCATCCCCTGCTGCTCTCTCTGGCCTCATATCTCTACTGCCCCCGACACCCTGAATTCCAGCCACACCAAGTGCCAGTCCCAGCCCCTCTCCTGCCTGTGAGTCTTCATGTTTTTCTTCCTCCATATGAAAGACTATCCCCTGTCCCATGCTTTGCCTGACAACACATGTGAAGCCTCACCTGACCACCAGCACTTGCATGCATGGCTCTACCTTGAGCCCCTATAGAACCCTATGATTCTCACCTTCCTACCCCTTATTAATTACATTTTTGTTGTGCATTAAAATTGTTTTTAACTTTGGCTTTAACAGCTTCATTCATGTATAATTGACATACATAAACAGTACATATTTAAGTGTACAATTTGATAAGTTTTGACATATGTACACACCCATGAAAGAATCACCACAATCAAGAAAATGAATTTCTCTATCACCCTACAAAATTTCCTTGTGTCCCCTGGCAATCTCTTCCTCCTGCCCTCCTGCACCTTTTCTCATTTGCAGGTAACCCCTGATTGGCTATCACCATATATTAGCATTTCTAGAATTTTATATAAACTTAATCACACAGTATATAATCTTTTTTGCTGGCTTTTTGTTTTACCCAGAATAATTATTTTGAGATTCATCCATGTAGTAGCAATAGTTCATTCTTTTTTTTAATTTTTTATTCTTGAGTAGTATTCTGTTCTATGCATATTAACAGTTTGTTTATCCATTTTTCTGTTGATGGACATTTGTGTTGTTTTCTGTTTGTATTAACCCATGCTTTCATGTCTCCTGGGTAAATATGCAGGAATGCAATGGCTGGATCATATGACAGTGCATGTCTAACTTTCTTAACAAACCGCCAAACTGTTTTCCAAAGTGGTTGTACCATTTTACATTCTCGCCAGTGGTGTTTGAGAGCCCCAGTCGCTCACATCCTTCTCAGCACTTGGTATGATCAACCTTTTTCTTTTAGCCATTGTAACAGGTGTGTAATGGTGTCTTATTGTGGTTTTAAGTTGCATTTTCCTAATGACTAATGACATTGAGTATCTTTTCACGTGCTTATTTGTTGTCCATGTAGTATCTTGTTTGGTGAAGTGTCTCTTCAAAAAGTTTTAAAATAAAACAAATTGTAAAAGCTAAATCTGTTAGGTAAATTTTTTTCATGAATTTAATTTCTATGCTTCATTCCACTATCTAAAGGTATTATCATAATCTTTTCACATGTTTAAAATTTGTGGTAAAATATTCACAACATAAAATTTATCACTTTAAGCATTTTTAAGTATACAGTTCAGTGGCATTAAGTACATTCACATTGTTGTGTAACCATCACCACCATCCATCTCTCTTTTCTTCATCCCAAATTGAAACTCTGTGCCCATAAAACACTAACTCCCCATTCCTCTTCCCTCTCCCAGCCCCTGGCAACCGCCATTCTACTTTCTGTCTCTATGAATTAGACTACTCTAGGTACTTCGATCATGTATTTGTCCTTTTGTGACTGGTTTATTTCACTTAGCATTATGTCTTCAAGGTTCATGCACGTTGCAGCATGTGTCAGAATTTCCTTCCTTTTAAAGGATGAATAAAATTCCTTTGTAAGTATGAACCACACTTGGTTTATCCATTCATCCATCAATGGACACTTGAGTTGCTTCCACCTTTTGGTTATTGTGAAAAATGCTACTAGGAACACGGTTGTACAGATATCTGAGTCCCTTATTAATTGCATTTTTAATTCTTAATATATTTTAATTGCATGTAATGGTTGTATCCCATTGCCTACAATAGTGCCTGACATATAGCAAACATTTAATAAATACATGTGAAATTAACAGCTAAATGAACAAGTGAATGAATGAAACAGTGAATCCCAAATTGGACACCAAGTGAGACAGAGCTGTATCATTTGTCCTGTGGGTGCCAGTCACTGTCCTAACCCCAGAATGCTGAGTCAGTTAAGAAACTGATCTCAGGGCCGGCCCAGTGGCATAGTGGTTAAGTGCGTGCACTCCACTTCAGCAGCCCAGGGCTTGCAGGTTGGGATCCCAGGTATGGACTGACGCACTACTTGTCAAGCCACGCTGTGGCAGGTGTCCCATATAAAGTAGAGGAAGATGGACACAGGCGTTAGCTTAGGGCTAATCTTCCTCCCCCCCCCCCCCAAAAAAAGGTCTCTTTGGATCCCATCCAAGAAGTGAAGAAAACACTTCCCATGACTTGGTTTGTCACCCTTGTCACCCTTGCCTACACTTGGAGGCCCAGCTGCCTGAAATCTCTGAGTTAGTCACAAGATACTAACTCAGGGGGAGGCATAGCTGAGCCTACTCAGAGGAATTCTTCCCTCTGAGACACCTGAAGAGCCACTTACTACGTTCCTTCCCAAGAAATAATAACAACATCAATAGCTAACATTTTTGTGTGCTTACCCTGTGTTAGGTACTTTCTAAGCTGTATCTTATTTAATTGTTAAGTAACTGTGGATTAGGCACTGTAAGGCTCCTCACTTTACAAAACAAAAAACAAAGGCACAGAGAAGATAATTTGCCCATGGTCCCCCAGCTGGTAAATGGCAGAGCCAGGATTTGAAGCCAGGTACTCTTGACTCCAGACCTACCAGGCAGAAGCAAAAGGCACAACCAACCACTCAGGCTGAGAGCAGTTTTCAATTAGTTATATTGAAGTTAACCAGGGTCTTTTCACAATATTGTTTTTCTAAGTTTAAATAATATTTATTGAATAAATTTTTGAAAATACATAAAAAGAATTAAGTAACCCAATCCCACCAAAAAAGATAACCACTCTGAACATATTAGAATGTTTCCTTCCAGTTTTTTCTCCTTACTTATGTATTTTAACTTAGTTGATATAGAGTGTCTTCATTCTCTTAAGAGGCATCAGTCCTCCTGTGTTGATATGTCTGCTGCTGGCACCCACTCCTCCGCCTTACTTCTCTTCTGTAGGTTTCTAATATACTCCTGCCAAATGATACAATAAAAATGGCAATGTTAGTTTATAGTAATGATGATGGCAGTTGACACTGAGTGCTCCCCACGTGCCAGGCACTGTGCTGAGGAAGCACTTCACATCCACTATCCCATGTAGCTCTCCCGGCAACTGCATTAGGTGGGAACCATTATTATGCTCATTTTACGGATGAGGAATCTGAGACTTCAGATTTAACATGTGGCTCTTCTTCCCCTTCCCTGCCTGGATAACTTAGTCCTAAAACCGCTGGGTGAGGCCTCGAAAGGCAGGTGTCCACACGGTGGGTGGAGAGGGGTTTAGATGGAGGTGTTGGAGCCCCCCTCTTCACTCCAGGCAGGTAGAGAGAACATCTACATGAGGGCAGAAGGCTGTTTGGTTCAGGGGGTGTCAGTGTAGGGGGTCAGACACTGAGCAGGGTGAAGAGAGCCCACAGCGGTGTGGGGAGTACCCCGGTGTGCAGCGTCAAAACCCAAGCAGATGGAGGATGGGGTCCATGCAGGAGGGTGGGTGGCCCTGGTATCAGAGCCCCAGAAGGGTGAGGAAGGCCACTGTGTGTGCGAGTGGGGTGCTGGAGCCCAAGCCAGGTGAGGGTGGCATCCGTATGGGGGAGGGGTGCTGGTGGCAGTGGGAGATCAGTTACATAAAGAGGGGTGATCATCAGCTAGTCATATTACAGAGAATGCCAGGCAGATTTCTCCCTGCTGGAGAAATGAGTTATAACTAAACAAAGGGAGGAGACCAGGATGAATTCTGTGGTGCTAGATTGGAATTGAGGCATCAGTACAAGCTCATTGTTTTCAACAGTACAGGTAGAGACAGAAATAAACATATATGTATAGATGTAAACATGTGACTGTATCTTCACATACACCCCTAGCTCTGTCCACTGAGAGGGCCCAGGAGCAGCAACACCCCCAACTGTAATGAGCACATCCACCCCCTCATCTTGGTTTCTAAATCCATTCTCAGCTAAAAAGAACCAGGGCTACTAGGACCAATGGCAGAGAGAGGACAATATGCCCAGAATATTCTTACACTATTCTTATAATAAGAAGTGCTTAAAGATTGATGGGGACACTTCAAAAGGACATAGAAGCCAGCTTAAAGGAGGTCCCACTGGCCCAGTTGAGGACAATTTGAGTATCAAAATAAGAAATCGTAGTGGGGGCCGGCCCCGTGGCCTAGCGGTTAAGTTCAGTGTGCTCTGCTTCGGCAGCCCGGGTTCAGTTCCCAGGCGTGGACCTACATCACTCATCAGTGACCATGCTGTGACGGCGTCCCACATACAAAATAGAGAAAGATTGGCACAGATGTTAGCTCAGGGCGAATCTTCCTCAAGCAAAAAGACAAAGATCGGCAACAGATATTAGCTCAGGGCGAATCTTCCTCAGAAAAAAAAAAATGTAGTAATGGAGTATAACCTATTGAATAACTTAGGAACCCATGATTCCACACTCACATAAACAAATAATTGAACTAAAAGTTTGATGAAGAACAGGTATTTATATAGTTTCAAAGAACTTCCCCACAAAATATACAATAATGACAAAGGAAAAAGTAACTTTACGGTGGAGAGGCCTGGCAGACACCATCTTAACCAAATGAGGAAAGGGAACATCTTAGTAATGGGACAAACTGAAATCAGGGGCTGCCTGATAAGATGAAGTGAGAACACAGTTTCCTGGGCTCCCCCAGAGAGAGCTGAGCTGTTTCTGGTGAGGCCTGCTGGAAAATTTGGTCTCTTCGACATGAGGGCATAACCTTTAACTTTCTGCTTCTCAGGATGAGAGATAATGCGTTTTCTTCCTGAAGTGTCTCAAGTAACCATTTAAACATAACTCTTCTGACACAGGATTTTCTATTAGAATGAAATTCTTAACATCTGTCAAGACGCTTGTTTAACCTGTGCCCCTAATGGATGGAAAGCGAGAAGGCAAACTGCACTACCAGAGAGAAAACCATCCCAGCCCGACACAGAGACCACAGGATGGCACCCAACAGTTGCTGACTTTTCCTCTGGAGTCACCTCAGTCCACACCGAACCCCCTCAAGTGGGCATGGGCAGCCTCCCTCTCTCATCTTCTTCCTCCTTCCCCTCGTCCCCGTGGACCCTCTGCCCTCTCCACAGAATCTAGCCAGGATCATAAGCCTCTGCCTCAGGTCGTCCATCAGCTCCACCTGGTTTTCAGGCCGTGGAGCTGGAAGAGATACAGTCCAGTGAGCTGAGGGGCAGCGGGGTATCATGTAAAGGAAAATGGGCCCTCTTGGGCTACTTCAGTGACATTTCTGAAAGACATGCCCCTCTTGATGGTATTTTGGTTCAAAATCGGCCACAACACTCTCTCCCACCCCGCATGCCCTTTTGCAGTGTGACTTTTGCCACTCCTCCTATCAAGAGGTGGTGTCCATGTCCCTCCACTGAGTCCTATCTGGCCCTGTGACTTGCTTTAGTCAACAGAATGCAGTACAAGTGACACTGAGTAACTCCTAGGCCTTGGCAATAAAAGGCCTCGCAGCAGCCGGTTTTTTCCTCTCAGAACCCAGCTGCCATGCTGTTAAGAAGCAGTCTGGCCTAGGAAAGGATTGAGGCTCCACGGAGAACCAGGGTTCCAGGTGATGGCCAGCACCAACTGCCAGCCACACGAGTGAGGTGGTCCTGGCCCTGCCAGCTGGGCTCCCATCTGACTGCAACCACACAAGGGAGCCCAGGCAAGAATGTGCAGCAAAACCACCCGCCTGAGCCCAGCCCACTGGCAGATTCATGAGCAAATAAACGATTGTTGTTTTAAGTCACTAAGTGTGGGGGTGGGGGGTTGTTACACTGGAAAGATAACTAAAACACCTGCTAAAGCCGACTGCTTCTCCTAGCACGACTCTGGGGTGTTGTACTAAAAGAATCTCTGTCCCTTTCCTCCATCTGACCAAGAACCTGTCAGTATCCCAGCTTGGCATGGGCCGGGCCCCAGGAAGGGGTGGAGATAAGTGTCCCATCTCAGCAAGCAGGCGACGGGAGGAGACAACGAATGCAATCTACCAGTCAGACCTGGAAGTATTTAGTGAGAGCCTGCAATACATTCAGCATTACTCTGGGTGCTGGAGGAGTACAAAGATACATCTAGGAGCATCTCTGCCACCAGGAAACTTACACTCCAGATGAGGAGTAAAGATTCATAAACGTAAACCAATGCAGGTAACTCACAGTCATGAGCAAGCATGTGAAATGACTCTGAGCTGTCAGGACTGAGGTGGAGGTGGGGCCACACCAGACCTCGAGGATGAAAAGGGTTGACTGAAGTGAGAGAGAATATTCTAGGTGTGTGTATGGGGAGATATCCTGAGAGGAGGTATAAAGATACAAATGAGCTTGCTGAGGAGAGGGGCAGTGGTAATGCTGAGAGACAGAGGACAAAGGGTCAGGAAGGCAACAGCCTGGCCAGAACAAAGAGGGGTTTCACAAGCCATTTTACTCACTCAGTACTTCATTTAAGAGCTGACACCAGCAAAGTCTGCTCGGCATGCCATTACTTACAGCTCTGCAGAAAGACTGTACCTCCAAGAATGCACCTGTCAGCAAAGCAGGGTCCACCTGGGGAAGGAGACAGGCTGGGGCCAGGCTCGGGAGGGCTTGGCTGACTACTGCACACCGGAGGAAAGAAGGTGCACACATTTGCATTTATGTCCACATTCTGTGGCTCAGCCCTGAATGTTCCATCAATCAAGCTACTTCCTAAATCACGGGCCCATGTTTAGCACAAAGGGAAGCTTCACCTACCCCATCCAGCGTCAGAGCGTCGCAAAGCCACACTCTGCCCCTGGGGAACCCCAGTGTCATGACATCTCTCTCTGTGAAGTCCGCCACACCTCTCCAGCCTTCCTCCTCCCCTCCCTGTGGGGAGTACCACCCTCCCTGCCAGGCTCCTCCTGGCCCCTCCGTGTTGCTTCAGCCATGCCAGGCCACTGATGTCACTGGAGGCTGCACCCACTCCATCCCGAAAAAATGGCAGTCCCACCCACCAACTGCCTTGATGTGGGAGAGGCTATTTCAGAGTGCACCTACCCTAAGGGAAGCTAAACAGCCAGTACCTTACTCCCGATTTACAGGTGGAGAAACTGAGTCATGGAGGTGACGTAGCAGGGCGTTCTTAACACTTCAGTGACTCAGCGAGGTCAAAATCCCAAAAAGCCCAACTCGAAAGCTGTGTGACTTCAGGCACGTCACTCCGCTCAGCACTTCATCACTGACATGGGGCCTGGCTGGTGCCAGAAGTTTTGCCTAGTGCTTTGCTGTGGCAGGTGTGGGATCCCACCTCTCAGACCCAGTCATGTTTCTGCCATTAAAGCTAGAATCTCAAACCCAACACAGACTTGCAAATCAAGGAATTCTGGCTGAGAATCATCCGAGTGGTTCTATATACCTATGTGAGAGATAAAGCTATGAAATGTGTGTCTCTGTGTGTGTCCGTTCCTTCTGATGTAATCAGTATCAGGAAGTGCCCTCTGTGTGATGTGTAAGAATCCCTAACAAAGAATAAACAAGCTGAGACCGTGTCTTAATGCAGCCCCAGTCTGTAAGGGGATGTGCACCCCAGAACAGGTGGCAACTATGCCAGGTGCCTATTCTATATGACTCGTAGACACCGATTCTGTTGGAGTCGATTTGGCTCTTGGCTGTCTTTAAAGCGTCCAGCGATGCCTCAGAAGTTAACTCCCTTCTCCTTCTGGGAGGGAAAAGGTCTAAGTTTATTAAGCAGCCCCATGCTATGAATGGCATTACAGTTTCACAGCTATTATAAATCTTCACAACAGTGACCTACTGTCCCACCTACAGATGAGGACACTGAGGCTCAGAAAGGCTACCTTGGCCAGGTCACACGGCTGCCGAGCGCAGGAGCCTCGCCTCGCACTCGCCGCACACCCAGCAGACTGCAGGGCACTGGCCCGGCCCGGCACTTTTCTGGCTCCCCTCCCACTCCTCCAGTCCTCGACTCCAGTTCCACATCCCACTCTCCCGGCACCGCCCCGAGCACACAGTAGGTCCCACTATGCGCCACGGAGTGCCCCCACCGCTCCGCCCCGCCAGCAAGCGCGCGGGACACGACCCAGACGTCCCTGCCCTCTGGCGCGCGGTCCAGCAGCCGAGGCAGGGAAGGGCGGTGGCTGTGAGAACGGCCGCGGAAGAACCGAAAGGCCCAGAAACGTGCTGTGACCGGAAACCCCCAGGCGCGGCGACGGCGCCAGGGCCAAGTCTCTGCAGGCGGCTGCAAGCCCCCTCCGGCCTCGCGCCCCCCGCACCCGACACTCACTCGCGGGCCCGCGGCCGGTCGCAGCCCCTTCCGGAAGCCCCTCCTCCCATAGCTGGGGCTCCGTCTTTTCTCCTAATGGGCCAGTAACGATTCACCAGGGACACTGTCCTCCGCGGGAAGAGGGACGCGGCTGCCCCGGCCGAGACCAGGCCTCCGCCCCGCGGCAGGAGGCGCCCCCGCGCCCATCTTCTCCCCACCGTCCCCTCTCCGTCTCCCCACCCCGCCCCTCTTCCCCTCTGCGTCTCTCCCACCCCTCGTCCCTTTCTCCCCTCCCCACTCATTCCTCTCCTCTCCTCCTCCCCTCCACCCTGCCCCACCCTACCCTTCTCGCCGTCTCATTTCGTCCCTCTCCCCGTCTTCTCCCCACTCCGCCCCTCTGCCCACGCCCCCGGTCCCTCTCCCCTCCCCACCCTGCCCTGCTGTCCCTCGGCTCGCTTCCTGCCCCGCCCCAGCCGCAACCCCAGCACCTCCGCACCCCGCGGCGCGGTCTCCCGGGCACCGCGCGTCACCGCTCGTCCCACCGCCTTCCCAGCCAATCAGTCCTCCCCTCCGCGCCCGGCCTGTCCTCCCTGGGGAAACCTGTGGCCGGAGATGCAGAACCGAGTACAGCGTATGCAATAACCGTGCGAGAGGGCAAAACTGGGTGCGGAAGAAACCAGAAGATGGGGGTGGGGTGTGGGTTCCAGACATCAATCATTTAGCCCAAATCAGCGACCTGAAAGTAGTCACGTAGATTTGGCATTTTACGAGTTACAAAATGCTTTTCTATAAATGATCTCACATGGGCCTCACAACAACCCAGTGAGGCCGGTGTTATCGTCTCCTTTGCATAGTGGAGAGGTGAAGCAACGTGCCCGCGGTCCCAGGCTGGCGGCAGAGCCCCGTTCGGTCAGACGCAGATCCGGGCCGGACTCCACCGTCCTCCTACTCAAAACCCGGGACAAGTTGAGGCACGCGTGATTGTCTCGGTCGGACCCGTTTGAGATCCACTCGCCTGGACTACTCTTAGAGTTTCGACGGTTCAGGAATGGAAAAACAGGGGAAGATAGCTGGCATGAGAGGCGGGGTTTAGGGAAGGACGTTTACGTTCAGGAAGCCGAAAAAAAGGGATAAATCCAAAGGGTTACTTTGGGATTTTTTCTGCTACAAGCCCGGCTGATAGCAGGGAGGAATTTGCATTTTAAAAAGAAAGACAAAGACAGAAAAGCCTTGGGAGCTACGAAGAATGGCAGAAACCCTCGGCAGACATTTACTTGTGCGTGCCCCCCAGTAAACACAGAGCACGGCGCCCCGTGCGTTCCAGCGCCTCGCTGTCCCGAGCCGCTCAAATCACAGTGCTCAGAAACAGTGCGGCGAGGGCACACCCGAAACGAGAGCCCTGGAATGAAGACAGAGTGAGGACGAGTCCGCTTCGTGCGGACCCTCCTTCACCAGCGCGCTCGTCTCCAGCCTCCCTGGCACAGACAGCTCTTGTCTCAGTGCCTGCGAGCCTTCCCATCTGCTGCAGCTTCTTCCTCTAAGTGTCTGCAGAGCTGACGGCTTCTAGTCAAAGGCCTTCTTCTCGGTGAGGCCTCCCTAACCCCTACACTGCCTCCTTTTTCTTCCCAACACTTATCAGAGTCTAAGCAGGGCGTCTCAAACCTCAGTGCGCCTGCGCATCACCTGGGCATCTCCCTACAACACAGAGGCACGTTCGGTTGGCACGGGGTGGGTTCCCAAATTTCTAACCCTGTTCCCACATTATGCTGCTGCTGCCCCTTTGCCTGTGCATCTGTGGCGGACACTTTAAATAGCAAGGATCTGAAACACTATACTTTTCATATTTATCTTGTGTTACCTTTGTTCTCCCTGCACTGGAATGTAAGTTTCAGGAGGGTGGGGCTTTGGTCTCTTTTGCTCCCTACTGGGTCCTCAGCACCCAGTAGGGCGCATGGTTATTCATTGAGTCAAGGAAGGAAGAAGTGAATGAAATACAAGCCAAAAAAGAAAATAGAGGTGATAAACCTAATGTCATACAAAGTAGAATTCCAGGTGAAAACTGTAAATGGAACCAAGGTTTATTTTGTATTTATAAAAAAGGGAAGAAATAACAGTCACAAACCCTTAGGTCTTGAATAGTATGATATCAACTTATTTAAAGTAAACTATCAAAACAACAAGGAAAATTGCAAATATCACAGTGATTTTAGAAACTTTAACTCCCTCTCTTGGTCTCATCTCATAGGTGAAAGGTGACATAGAAGAAGACGTGAATAAAGGAATTACCTTGATTTAAGAGCTCTGTATTTACTTTCTTATTGTGGTAAAATATGTATAACATAAAATTTAGCATTTTAGCCATTTTTAAATGTATGGCTCAATGACGTTAAGTATGTTCACATTGTTGTGCAACCATCACCACCATCGTTCTCCAGAACTTTTTCATCTTCCCAAACTGGAACTCTGTCCCCGCTAAACAACAACTCCCCATCCCCCCTCTCCCCTGCCCCAGGCAACCACCATTCTACTCTCTGTCTCTATGAGTTTGACTACTCTAGGTACCTTATATATAAGCAGAATTGTATAATATGTGTCCTTTTGTAACTGGCTCATTTCACTTAGCATAATGAGCATAAAGACTCATTCATGTTGTAGCAGGTGTCAGAATTTCCTTCCTTTTTAAGGCTGAATATTATTCCATTTTATGTATATCCCACATTTTGTTTTTCCATTCATCTGCTGATGGACACTTGAGTTGTTTCCACCTTTTGGCTACTGTGTATAATGCTGCTATGGACATGAGTGTACAAATATATGTTTGAGTCCCTGCTTTTGATTCTTCTAGGTATATATCCAGAAGTAGGATTGCTGGATCATATGGACCATTCCTTGTTTAACTTTTTGAGGAACCACCATACCGTTTTCCACAGCAGCTGTACAATTTTACATTCCTACTAGCAATGTACAAGGATTCCGAGTTCTCTACATCCCTGTCTACATTTGTTATTTTCTTTATTTTTTTAATAATAGCCATCCTATTGGGTTTGAAGTGGTATCTCATTGTGGTTTTGATTTGCATTTCCCTAATGATTAGTGATGCCAAGCATCTTTTCGTGTGCTTGTTGGCTATTTGTATATCTTCTCTTTAGAAATGTCTATTCAAGTCCTTTGCCCATTTTTGAATTGAATTTTGTTGTTGCATTGTAGGAGTTTGTTACATATTCTAGACATTAATCTTTTATCAGATATGTGATTTATAAATATTTCCTCTCATTCTATAGGTTGCCTTTTTTCATTCTGTTGATAGTGCCCTTTGAAGCACAAAAGTTTTTAATTTTGATGAAATCCAATTTATCTATTTTTTCTTTTGTTGCCCCATGATTTTGGTGTCATATCCAAGAAATCATTGCCAGATCCTATGTCACGAAGCTTTGTCTCTATGTTTTCTTCTAAGAGTGTTATAGTTTTAAGAGCTCTGTATTTACTTTTACAGAAAATACATATTCTTTTTAAAAGCTCGATACATTTCAAAAGTAGAAATTGTACAGACCACAATATCTAGCTGCAATGCAATAAAAACTAGTGATTAACATACTAGTAATTGTGTATTTGAAAGTTGCTAAGAGAGTAGCTCTTAAAAGTTCTCATCAAAAGAAAAAAATTTATAACTATGTGTGGTGTTGGATGTTAACTAGACTTACTATGGTGATCATTTCACAATATATACATATATCAAATCATTATGTTGTACACCTGAAACTAATGCAATGTTATACATCAATTGTATTTCGATTTGAAAAAAAAAAAAAAACAAAGAAAACAAAAGCACTGGAAGCTGAAGCAAGTGACTGGGACTTGATCTCTGTAAGCGTTGCCTTACTATCTCAGTGTTTCCTATGGAGTTCAACATAATGCCCTCACACAGTTGCTGTCAATTAATGTCGGTCAAATAAATAAGTTTCTTCTAAACATACACACATATACACACACACACACAAATAGCCTTCCTGGCCACCCCGCACCCCACCATCAAAAAAAAACAAACAAACTAGTAATTAATGACAAAAGATTAACCACTTGGAAATGTTAGAACCCTCTCTCTAACTCTTGGGTCAAAGAGAAACTCAAAACTGAAATGATAGATTGTTTGGAAAATAACACTGAGAACATTTACATATGAAAAATGAACTTAAGGAAATCAAAAGGAAGAAATTAATGAGGATAAGGCAAAATTAATTATTTAGAAAATAAAAAACATAGTGAACACTTGAAAAAATAAAGGGTTTTTTTTTCTAACTAAGAAAAACGGATATAGGGGATGGCCAGGAACTGGAGAAGAAGGGCAGGTGGTGCCAAGGAGAAGAAAGACAAGGAACAAAACAATACTGTCTTCTCACCCGCTGCCTCCCACGGCCTGAGGCTGCCCTACTCAGAGTTCGAGTCTGACAGTCTTATTACATACGAGGTTTGTGAACATGGACAAACTACTCAACCTCTCTGAACTTCAGTATGTTCATCTGACTAGTTGGGATGATACCTACTTTTTAGGAGGGAGGGCCAAATGAGCTACTGATTGGAAAGGACTAAATACAGGGCCTGGCACGTGGGGATGGTTGTTACTATTCTTTGTTGTTGTGGATGATATTGTTAATGAGAATATTAATATTGTGTTTCACCCTAAAGGAGGCCCTAATTGGAAAACGTGGGTGGAAATTCCAGTGCCAAGCCAGGGGCCCTGTTCACCTGTGACAAAGGGAAGAAAGGCATCCAGCGCGGCAGCAGGTCAACCCAGTCCAGGAGACGCACACTGGCCAAAGCACAACATGTCCTCCCTCCTCCTCCAACATTGCTGCACAGGTGAACGAGGGCAAAAATGAAGGTCTCGCCATCCATACAGGGAGGGGCCTGGATTAGTTGTCCCTGAGGTTTTTCCTAGCTCTGCTGGCCTGTAGTCAGGGATCTCTGAGGAGGAGCAACATAGAATGGAAGCTGGCTGGAGGGAACTGGGGCAGTTTTCCAGCTCAGAAGCTGAGAGTGATGGCAGTGGTGGCAATGGGGTATTTATGGAATCACAACCCAGGTCTGGACCTCAAGATGTTTTTAGCTTCTTGCTTGCCTGTGCTGGGAGAGGTAGGAGCCGGCCCTTTTGGAGCACTAGGCAGACAGGGGGCTCCCTGCACCCCAAGGCCTGTAAAGGGAGAACCTGATGTGTGGCAGGGAGTCCCAAAGGAGCAGCACCCAGTGGCCAGCCATCCGCAGTGTCATGGCCCCAGAGGCACAGAACAGTAGAGAAATTCTAGGTGCTGAGCCCGGCTCATTCACTTGGGCAACCTTGCTCACTGACTCATATCTCCTGTGGACAGGTTGGGACACAGGGACAAATGCCAGATTCCTGAACAGAATAAAGCAGGGGTTAACAGATATGCATCCATCAAAACCACACGAACAATAGGTCAACAGATGCAACGCCTGTCCATTGTGCAAGTTGCCCACAAAATCAAGATTGCCCGGAAGAAGCTGGTATTCCCAGCCAGAGCTTTCTCTCCTTGCCTTCCTTTGGGTAGAGGCAGAGAAAGAACATTGCCTGGCAGCACTTTGGGGAATCATCCCCCACATTCCATGATAATCCTCTTCAGTTATGATTGGGCGAGGGTGCGTCTAGGCCTCAACGGGTGAGCATGTGACCCATGACTCCTATGGGGGTTGCCATGGACTTGTGGGGAGATCTTTTTTCTGAGGTTACCCTTGTAAACCTGGGTGTAATCAGGGCGGGCGGAGGGTAATCTTAGCCATCCTGTGGGGAGTTCCTTCCTGAGCATGAAGCAACACTGAGGACAGGAGAGCCACTCCCTTGTGCTTCAAATTATGCAAGTAGATAAACTCCTTTTTTCCCCCTTAAGCCAGAGGTTGTCTGACACTTTCAACTAGAACAGACCTAATATACCTGTGGCGGGTTGAATTGTGTCCCCTAAAAACGTATGTTCAAGTCCTAACCTCTGGTACCTGTGAATGTGACCTTATTTGGAATTAGGATCTTTGCAGATGTGATCAAGCTAAGATGAGATCAATTGTATTAGGGTGGGCCTTATTAGACAAAGGAAACTTGAGCACCCAGACACACACAGGGAGAAGACCATGTGAAGAGGGAGGCACAGACTGGAGTGATGTGCCTACAAGTCAAGGAACGCCAAGGAGTGACAGGAGCCACCAGAAGCTGGGAGAGAGGCATGGAAATTCCCCCTCAGAAATCCCCTCAGAAGGGAAGAGAAATTCCCTTCTCTCAGAGCCTCCAGAAGGAACCAACCCTGCTGACACCTGGATTTTGGACTTCTAGCTTCCAGAACCATGAGAGAATAAATTCCTGTTGTTTTAAGCGCCATCCAGTTTGTGGTACTTTGTTACAGCAGCCCTGGGAACCTAATACAACCTCTAACAGATGGTGTTGAGTGTGTTATCACCTCCCACCCCTTCCTCCCAAGAAATAGATGCAAGAGACTTTTACAAAGTGGCTTCAGTGGTAAGCCACATTTTACCTAAAGATGAAGTTTGCGCAGCTGTTTTCATCAGATCCTGGCCTCTTGGCCGTCCTTCCCAACTCTTCTCCCAGCAACTATGCTAAAAGAAATCTTAGTGCAGGCCCTCATCATATCTTGCCTGGATTGCTATAAATAGTCTGCCATCTTTTTCTCTCTTGGTCCATCCTCCATACTGCCACTTTTCCCCCAACAAACTGATTTCATCTTTCCTCTTATTAAAAATCTCCATTGGTTACCCGGGCCCTATAGAAAAATTCCAAGCTCTTCAACATGTCATTCAAGAACCTAAAGAATCTCATCTCAACTTCTCTCTGTCTTGTCTGCCCTGGCTCCCTTGCCACATGTCCTATACTTTGGTGATATTAAATTATTTGATCCTAAATATTCCACGTACTTGCACAGCTCTCTGTTTTCATAAATGCAGGGAGCATTTTTTTGTAAATGTTTTTGTAAATGTTCTGTCTGTTAGTTGGCTCACTCAGGGGCCAGTCCCAACCCCCTTCTCCTACATGCCTTCCTATAGAGAAACTGCAAAAGTCAAATCCTTTCTTTCCCAGCCTCCACTGCTGCTAAGAATAACCATGTGACACAGTTCTGGCCAATGATATGTAAGGAGAAATCCATGGGAAGGTTTCTGGAAAAGTTTTTGCTTTCCTGATAAAAGAGGGAAACACGGCTGGCACTGTCCTCCTCATCATCTTTTTCCTTTGAATGTGGACACAATGCCTGGAGCTGCTGCAGCCAACCTGTGACCACAACTCAAAGGACAAGAGAATTCCGGAAACTTCAGCTCTGACATTGTTGAGCTAATGTGCCATTTTGAGTGCCTAACTCTGGACTTATAATAAATATATAATACATATATTATACATATCTATAATATTTATTTATTGTTATTATTTTTTAAATCACTGTTAGTCAAGCATTCTGTTAGTTGTAGCTGAACACATTTCTAACCAAAATATTGGTAAGGTGTTCAACTTTCTAGATCTTTCCAGTTAGATTGTTACTTCCTATGAGAAGTAGTCCCAAACTTCCTGGTCAGACTATGATTTCCTCCTCTAAGCCCCGTGACCTTGGGCACTTACCTTGGTTGCAGGACACAGCATGTTATGATTAGTTGCTTACCTCCTGCAGCAGGCTATGAGCTCCGACCTTAGTCTTGCATGTATCTGCCCAAGGCATGCTGGGCCCCAGCAGAGTGACTCACACAGAGTAGGGGCTCCAAAAATGCATCGCAAGTGGAGACTTCCATTCACTGGAGCACATCACTCTATTGTAACCCCTGGCTAGGTTTCTCACCCTTTGAGATCTACAAGACAATGGCTGACCCACCTCACTGGGTCATTTCTACAGGCAGAACATTCTCTGTAAGTCAGTCCTTCCAGCAGATACTTGCTGTGCTTTCACGTAAAAGATGCTGTGGTACGCTCTGCACGGGATGACAAGAAAGGAAGGGCATATCTTGTCGTTTAAGGGAATACTTTAACATGGAAGTTAATGTTTCCCTTGCATGTGTCTTAAATAACAATACAGCCAAAGGAGTGGAAGCAATACATATTTGTTTACAACAGTAGTTCTCAACCCCAGCTACATGTTAGAATGACCTGGGAGCAAAAAGACAAATGCCCTGGAGAGTCTGATTAAATTGGTCTGGCGCTCCCTTCCCCATCCCATCTCATTTTTTAAAGCTCCCTAGGTGATTCTAATACGTAATCAGGGGTAAGAACCATTGACATAAAAGAAGGAGAGGTGGGGCTAGGAAGGATTTTTGGAGGATGTGATCTACGGGCTAAGCCTTGAAGTATAGGGGAAGTTTGGACAACATGGAATAGGGGTATTTGAGGAGTGGGGAAAGGTGAGTGTGGTGGCAGGAATGGAATGTCAGTCTGGCTGTCAATCAACCAGACTAGTTGCCAATCAACCAGACTAGTTGGAGAAGAATCTTCTAATAGGTCAGTACTGGGAGATGCAGTCAGAAATATAAGTGGGCCTGTCTGGGAAGGGCCTTGAATGCCAGGCCAACAAATTTTGACCATCTTGAAGGCAAGGAAAGGTCGTTGGTGACTTTTATGCTAAGAAAGTAGCATGATCAAAGAGAAATTTAAGAAGATAACTCCATGTGCAGGAGGAATATAGACTATCTGAATTATTAAATAGTGATACATTCTCTTAAGACAATTACACCCAAGCTAAAGCAGCCACCGATGAGGTTGCCCGTGGATCTGAGGTTTTCCCAGGTTAATCTTCCTTCCCTCAACCTCGGCTTACAGCTCTTGTCCAGTTCAGACATGTTCAGACCTAAATGATGTTCCTAAGAGAATCCCAGGTTTCTTTGGAGTTCCTTGATATCAGCAGTCATGTTTCTTTCATCCTTTTCTCCCTAATGCCTATCAAAGTATATCATAGTGTCTGGCACCTTTCAGGTCGCCAAGAAAGGTTTATAGAAAGGAGGGAAGAAAGGAAGAAACCTGCAACAAGGTAAGGTCCACATAACTCAGGTAGACTGAGCTGCAAGGGCTCCCAGGCTCAGCTGAGACCTCAGAAGCATGGAATGCTGGGGAAATGGAAGAGAAGGCTAGACCCAGTTAGGGCTGACAGAAGTAAACAGCGTAGGGGTAGCCTCAGGTGTGGGTGAAAAGCAGTGCAACCTGGAACACGGCAAGGGCTGTGGTGAGCCACCAGGAACTGACTGAGGCCAGTAGCCAAGGCCGTCCACACTCGTGAAGGTGGGGAAGGCACTACCATGGGAGGCTCCAGGTGGCAGACATGCTGAAGGGCGGGTGCTCTTAGCTGGGCAGGAGGGTCCTGGCCAGGGAGTATGCCCCAAAAGCTCAGCAGGATGTCAGGTCCAGACCAGACCTGAACTGCCAAACAGAACATGGGGTCAGAATACCAGGGGAACGGTGGGGCCTTCCCAGCAGGTGGTAGCTCTGAGGGCACAGCATTTGAGGTTCACCTGAGCCTTGGGCTCATGGCAGCAGGGAAAGGTTTGGACCCCAGCAAGCGGTGAGTGTAATACAACCAGTCCCCGATCGAGCGTTGACTCAGGAGCTGCAGGGGTAGTCCCACCCACCGCAACTCCAGCGGATGGAAATGGAGAGGTGAGTCCAGGCAGCATTTGCTGAAGACGCCCAATGCCAAGATGCCTGTGAGAAAAAACAGAGGTTGTTGGTTTGTTTTCAAGACTTAGCAGGGGTTCCAAATCGGTGAAACAAAGACAGTTTTCTGGCTTCCTTTATCTTCTCTCTGAAAGAGAGATGACATGATCAATAGCCATTTCCCTGCACTTCACCACTCCAGGACCACCAAAGTTCCCACCCTTCCCTTGTTGGTCCCAACCTCCCTGAGCCTGCACTAATGTGCTCCCTTGAAGGTCGTCATGCAGCAAATAATGAGCTCCAGAGGCAGACCCCATAAGGAGACTGTCTCAGGAGGCAGTGCAGACAATGTACTGTTGGAAAAAGAGCCCTGGTCTGGGGTCAGAAGACGTGAGTTCCAGTCCTGATTTCGTCACTAATTCACTGCATGCCCTTGAGTATGGTACCCACTGGGTCTGTCAGTTAGGACAAAAGCAAAGAGTCATTTGGAATTTGTTTCGTAATGGCAGCCACCTTTCCTGTCTCACCAACCCCTTCAGGACTCACGTCCCCAGGTTGATTTGGTAACTGCACTGCGTAATGCCCAGGAAGAGGAAGAAGAGGGAAGTAGTTGGGAAATGGTGTCAGACACCGGGCCATCAAACTGCATTGTGTGAAGTGAAGCCTTGGGGCCCTACCCAGAGCCATTGCCAGGCCACTGCGGTGAGTGGGGGCTGCCCACCGGCCCCGGTGTCTAGAGAACGACCCTTTACTGACAGGAGCCTCACACAGCTTTGACATGATTGATACAGTGTACAAAGCTGGCCCCTTGCCTCAAGGTGGGTCAGCTCTGCAGTGCAGTTTATGTTCCAGAACCTTCCCCCTGTGGATTAAGCCAAACCTAAACTCTACTTGAGACTACAGTAACGTGCTGCATAGCGACGTTTCGGTCAACGAAGGACTGCATATACTACTGCATAACGTTACCATCTAGGTTTGTGTAAGTACACTCCATCACGTTCTTTCGCACAACAACGAAATTGCCTAACAATGTTTCTCAGAATGTGTCCCGGTCTTTAAGCAGCGCAAGACTGTACGGTGTTGCTCGGCCCCAGCCCTCCCTGCTCTCTATCCTGCTTCCCTCTCTCCCTTACAGGTTTTCCCTGGAGAGCACCCTCTTAATAAATCACTTTCACAAGACTGTCTTGTGTTCTGCTTCTAGGGACTTGATCTAAAACAGAATGTTTTTTAATAAATAAAGGTAAAATGCCATTGATGGGTAAAACATGAATGGGGGCAAATATATATGGGAGTATAGGAAGTAAACTCCCAGACTCACTTAAAAAAAAAAAAAGGCTACACGAGTCCATTTGTGGGAGAAGGAAGCAGAGAAAGACCAGCTTCCTGTTTGTCCCTGGACGGCAGTAAACTGAGTAGTTCCCTGGTATTGAAACCCCATTTTGCCTGTTCATTTCCTAAGCATAGTTGGGCAGCTAAGAGCTTCCAAAATAAGGATGGATCCCATTTTCCTGAATAGCACCAGTCAATGACTTACCTGACTCATGCAAGTAAGAATATCCTCTTTCGAAAGTCCCTCTCTTAAAAGCTACAGTAAAAGTGTCAGGAGTTTCTTTCAATGAAACTCCAATGAGGAATGCAGCCCTTTTCCCTTTAGAGACTAGACTGATCTGTTAAGAGTCTAATTCAAAAAGGCTACAGAGGCCAAAACTAGCCAACCTTGCCCACAGTGGCCACTCAAGTTCCAACAAGATGGTCCAGTGAGAGTCGTGCCTAACAAAGAGCTCTCACGGGCCCACCAGCTGCTCTCAGGCACATCAGTCAGGTTTTCCAGCATGACGCGTAAGGGCACAAGCTCTGGAACCAACGTGCCCGTGTTTGATTCCTGGCTCTGCCCCTTGGTAGCTGTGTGGCCTTGCCTCAGTGTCCTCACCTGTCAGATTAGAGGCTCATGTTTTATTAAATGCATTAATACAGGGAATGAGCTGGGAAGGGTGTCTGGCACATGGCGAGGTTCAATACACGTGAACTCATTATTATCCTAACAAGTAATTGCTCATTCATTTGAGGGCACTTGGGGCTCCACTACTAAGTAGCTATATGTATCCGAGCAAAACACTTAAGCATTTCAAGCTCTTAAACACAAGTCTCAGTAGGATGCCCTCTGAAGTCCTTTCTGGACCTAAAATTGAGTGAGTCTTGACCAACTAATGTCAACTGTGAGCTCAGCATGGTTCCAAGTCCTGAACTGTAATTGTAACCAGGACACTTTTCTCATTTATCCACATGAGACTTCTGATGGATAATTTTATGTGTCAACTTGACTGGGCCGCAGAGCGCCCAGATATTTGGTTAAATATGATTCTAAGTGTGTTTGTGAGGGTGCTTCTGGATGAGATTAACATTTGAATTGGTAGACTGAGTAAAGCAGATTGCCCTCCCCAATGTGGGTGGGCCTCATGCAATCCACAGAGAGCCTGAATAGAACAAAGAGGCAGAGGAAGGGAGAGTTTGCTCTGCCTGCAGGACTGTTTCCAAGCTGGGACCTCCATCTTCTCCTGCACTCAGACTGGAACTTCACCACTGATTCTTCTGGGTCTCCAGCTTGCAGATGGCAGACTGTGGGACTTCTCAGCTTCCATAATCACATGAGCCAATATAAGGTCTCTTTATATATATCCAAACCTAGATCTAGATACGCTACTGGTTCTGTTTCTCTGGAGAAATCTAGTACCCAACTTATGCATGTCCAGCAACCAAGACACTAAAACAGGGATTTGTTTAAACAAGCAAAAAAATTCGGGAGTGTTGTTCATTAAATAAAAAATGGGGGCTGGCCCCATGGCTTAGCGGTTAAGTGTGCACACTCCGCTACTGGCGGCCCGGGTTCGGATCCCGGGCGTGCACCGACTCACTGCTTGTCCAGCCATGCTGAGGCCGCGTCCCACATACAGCAACTAGAAGGATATGCAACTATGACATACGACTATCTACTGGGGCTTTGGGGAAAAAAAAGGAGGAGGATTGTCAATAGATGTTAGCTCAGAGCCAGTCTTCCTCAGCAAAAAGAGGAGGATTGGCATGGATGTTCGCTCAGAGCTGATCTTCCTCACAAAAAAAAAAATCAAAGGCGTTAAAAAAAAAAAAAAGGAGAAAAGCAGTAGGAATAAAACCTTGGACATATCAAGCCAATGTGTTTGATTATTTTACAGTCTCTCTCCTTCCAAGGAGTCTGTCTTTACCAGCGATGATCTCTTGCCACCTCTCTAGTACACGGCAGCTGAGGATTCACAGTTGAACTTCAATCTCCTTTAGAGGAGGGAGTCTTGGGTGGCAGGAGGGACTCAAAGCCCATGGCTGGGAGTCAGCCAGCTCTTCCTTCAAAGTCAGGTCCATTGCTCACTACCTTGTACAACTGAGTCCTTACCTAACTGAGTCCTACTTTCCTCCTCCATAGTAGGATAACAATACCTACCGTTCAGGGATGTCATGAGGTTTAAACGAGAGGATGTGTGCGTGTTAGTCTCCTATTGTTGCTGTAACAAATTACCACAAACTTAATGGCTTAAAACAACACAACTTTACTATCTTACACTCCTGGAGTTCGGAAGTCTAAAATGAGTCTGCTGGGCTGCGTTCCTTCCGAAGGCTCTAGAGGAGAGTCAGTTTCCTTACCTTCTAGACGCTGCCTGCTTTCCTTGGCTTGTGGCCCCACATCACTCAGACTTCTACTTCCACTGTCACATCTTTTCTGACTTGAATGTTCCCTCTTTCCCTTATGAGGACTTTGTGATGACGTTGGGCCCACCTGGATAATCCAGGATAATCTCCCCTTCTCAAGATCCTTAACTTTTTTTTTTTTTTTAAGATTTTATTTATTTATTTTTTCCCCCCAAAGCCCCAGCAGACTGTTGTATGTCATAGTTGCACATCCCTCCAGTCGCTGCATGTGGGACGCGGCCTCAGTGTGGCCGGAGAAGCAGTGCGTCGGTGCGCGCCCGGGATCCGGGCCCGGGCCGCCAGCAGCGGAGCGCGAGCACTTAACCGCTAAGCCACGGGGCCGGCCCTCAAGATCCTTAACTTGATCACATCTGCATAGTCCCTTTTGCCATGTAAGGTAACAAACATATTCACAGGTTCCAGGGACTGGGTGTGGACATCTTTGAGGGGTCATTATTCTGCCTACTCAGCATTGTCCCAGGTAAAGACCTGGGACATTTATAGCTATAAATGCTATAGCAGTTAATTCATGCGCTACAGCATTCACTGCTCAACTAATTGCCAGACACTGAAATAGGCCTGGGTGTTCAAAGATGAGTGGTTCACTGCAGGATGATGCAGACACTTACAACATATGATAAATAATGCCGCTGGGATCGTTACCCGAGGATCTGAGAGCCAGGAGCAGGAGCACCACACAGACCCAGCATGCCTTGCTGCTGGCACCAACGCTGCAGCTTGAATGCAAGTCCCAGGCACTGCCCAAGCACCTCCTCCCCCTCCAGGCCGTCTGGAATGTGTTCCCTGCTGGGGACCTAGATGACCCAGCTGTTCTTGGACTATACAATCAACAGGCGGCTGAGGCACTTCTAAGTATTGACAGCTATGTCCTGGGTCAACTTTTGTCAACAAACTGATTAATTTATAACAAAGGTTAAAACTGCTAAGATCAAGTTAAGCAATTCTGCCCATTTTCCTGAGAAGAATGAGAGACACTTCAGAAGTAAATGTGGTGGCTACTGGAGGGCATATGGAAGTCAGCTGGGGAGTCTGCCCAGATGGTGGACAGTTAAGGACTGTCACCCATGAAGCAAGCATGCTTCTTGTTGAGGAGAATATGTTCAGAAAACAATAACAACGAACATTCACCAAGCGCCTGCTGCTCCTGGGACTGCTCCATGCTCTCTACATGTATATGCTCAGTTAATCCTCACAGTAGGCCTATGCGGCAGATACTGTTATTATTTCCTTCCTTTTTTTTACTGTGGTAAAATATATATAATATAAATTTTACCGTTTTAACCATTCTTCAGTGGACATTTTAAAGTATATATGTAACCATATTTAAGTGTACATCTGTGACATTAAGTACAGTGACGTTGCTGTCCAACTAGCACCACCATCCATCTCCAGAAATTTTCCCCTTCTCAAACTGAAACTCTGTCCTCATTAGACAGTAACTCCCCATTCCCCCTCCCTCCAGCCCCGGACAAACACCATCCTGCTTTCTGTCAGTCTCCACCCTCTGTATGGCAGCTTTTACCTGTCTTCCGGTCTCAGCACAAGTTTAGGTCTCTCCTCCTCAGAGACACTGGCTCCAACCCCCTAGCTCTCCTGACGGCCCTCATCACTCTGTTACATCACCCTATTTACTTGCTTCGTAGCACTTACCACTATTGCCGTTATTATCTTATATCTTATCTTATAATTATATCTTATATGTAATTATAAATGCTTTGTTTATAATAAGACATAAATATTGTAAGATATAATATAAAATAAGTTTATGTGTCTATCTTATTTATTTCGTCCTGCTGTAATCCGTAAGAACAGGGACTTATCCATCTTATTCAATGCTGAAATCCCAGTGCCCAGAACACGGCCATGTTAGTCAGCTCGGACTCCCATAACAATATATCACAGACTGAGTGGCTTAAACAACAGAAATTTATTTTCTCATAGTTCTGGAGGCTGGAAGTCCAAGATCAAGGTGTGGGCAGGGTTGGTTTCTCCTGAGGCCCCTCTCTTTGGCTTGCAGATAGCCGTCTTCTCCCTGTGTCCTCACATGCCTTTCCTCTGTGTGTGTCTGTGTCCTAATCTTCTCTTCTTATAGGGACACTAGTCCTATTGGATTAGGACCCACCCCAATGACCTCATTTTATCTTAATCACTTCTTTAAAGGGCCTGTCTCTAAATACAGTTACTTTCTGAGGTGCTGGGGGTTAGGGCTTCAACCCTAACCATATTCAATTCAATATGAATTTTGAGAGGACACAATTCAGCCCATAACAATTGCCTAATATATAGCAGGCATGCAATAAACATGCTGTTGGATGAATGATAAAACTATGAGCGTACTTACAGAAACATAAATGAAGGAGATTAATTGGAAACTCACAAAAGAAAAACTCAAATGGATGGCAAACATAAAAATGTCTCACTAGAATCAAAGAAACACAAATTAAGACAACAATGAGTGTGGTGATGGGTTGTAATTAGTAATTGGGTGGTGAACATGATGTAATCTATGCAGAAATAGAAATATAATGATGTACACCTGAAATTTTTACAATATTATAAACCAATGTTACTGCAATAAACAAAAAATAAAAATAAAAAAAAGACAACAATGAGACACTATCATTGTGCCTAGCATAATGGTCAAGATTGAAAAGAATGGACAAAAGCCACCTATAGGAGTGTAAATATGGGAAAACCAGCCATTTGATATCTTGCTATTGAGAGCGTACTTGGAACACATTTTCTGCAAGGCAGCTTAGCATTACATACTTTTCAAAGCACAGTGTTCCGTAGAGTGAGCAGACTTCCTTAAGGGAGTGAACTGAAGTGTAGGTCTTAGTCAAGTGAAGGGAGAGAGAGGAGCAAATGAGGCAGAGATAACAGGTTGTGTGAAGGCCTGGAAGCCAGAAAGCACGGTGCCTTCAAAGAGGTGGGAGAGTGAGAAGGGGAGGCGCCTGATCATGCTGCCCTTCATGGACCAAGGTCAACAAGATGTCATCTTCCTCCCCAAATCCCACCTATATCAATATCTACACTCACATCTAGGGCATCACCCTGTTTTATTTTCTGATTGCCCTTATAATTATCTAAAATGGCCTTTATTTGTACAATTTATTTAAATATCTGTTTATACATTTGTTTCTTCTCCACTCGACAAGAATAGGAGTTTGGCTTTTATATCAATGGCAGTTGTAAGACATCGAAGGGATTTGAGCAGCAGGTGATATGATCAGGTTTGCATTTTAGAAAGATCACTCTGGCTGCTGTGTGCAGAATCCTCTGAAGGGTGGTAACGTGGAGGCAGGGAGGCCTATCAGGAGGCTGCTCCATAACCCAGACCAAACATTATAGTGACCAAACCAGGGGAGGAGCAGTAGGGAGAGAGAGAAGCAGGTGGATGCTGGAGAAATAGTGGAGTTGGAGTCAGTAGACTTGATATATTCCACCTGGGGAGAAGGGGCAGAGAAGGAAGTATGGGTGTTACCCAGTTTTGACTGAAGCAGTTGAGTGGTGGCAATACTTTCAGAGGAGATAAGGAACAGGATGAGGAGTTTGAGGAGAAGATGTTAATATCCATCTTAGACATGTTGAATGTGAAGTACTATGAGATATCCTCTTGGAGAAGTCCCAGAAGGCAATCAGTATATAAAGATATTATCTACATAAAGTCAATTTGGAAGCCAAACCTATAGTTGGGATGAAGCTGCCCAACTAGGGTGTTAAGGTTCCCAGGACCCATGCACCCAGCCCCAGTCACTAGGGTCATAGGGCAACAGAAATCAAGGTGGGGTCATGTTGTGGCCAGGATATGGAAGATGCCACAGGCTTCATAGTGACCCCAACACCATGGAATTGAGCACCGTCCCTACATAAGGCCGATTCTGAGAGAAAGGTTTCACAAAGGTTTTATGAACTCCAAAAATTATAATGCACTATCTCCTGTGAAGGTCCTTCCCTAATCCCAGCCTCCTCCCTTCCCAACACTGTAACCACTTACATAGAAATTGGAGTGGGGGTGGCTACCTTATAAGAAGAGGCAATTTTTCTCTTTATCATATGTGTTGAAAAACATTTTCCCAGTTTATCATTAATCTTTTGACTTTATGTTATTTTTTTATTGAGATATAGTTGACATACATTCTGTTAGTTTCAGATGTACAACATAATGATTCAATATTTGTGTATATTGTGAAATGATCACCACAATAACTCTAGTTAATGTCTGTCACCATACATAGTCACAGAATTTTTTTCTTGTGAGAACTTTTAAGATCTACTCTTAGCAATTTTCAAATATGCAATACAGTATTATTAACGACAGTCACCATGCTGTACATTACATCACCATGACTTATTCATTTTATAACTGGAAGTTTGTGTCTTTTGACTCCATTTACCATTTCACCCACCCCCGACTCCTCACCTCTGGCAACCACCAATCTGTTCTCTGTATCTATCAGTTGGGGGTTTCTTGTTTTTTGGTTTTAGATTCCACGTATAAGTGAGATCATACAGTATTTGTCTTTCTCTATCTGACTTATTTTACTTAGTATAATGCCCTCAAGGTTCATCCATGTTGTCCCAAATGACAAGATTTCATTCTTTTTTATGGCTGACTAATATTCCATTACATAAATAATATATATAATATAATACATATTCCATTATATTATATATGGTATAATTTAATATTAATATTATAATAATACATCTTGATATTTATTATATATTAATAATATATAATTTAATATTATATTTAATATATTATATATAATATTGTATAGAGTATATAATATTCCTATATATATATATACACACACACACCACATTTTCTTTATCCTTTCATCCATTGATGGATGCTTAGGTTGTTTCCATATCTTGGCTATTCTAAATAGTGCTGCAAGGAACATGGGAGTGCAGACAGTCATCCCTTAGTATCCATGGGGAATTGGTTCCAAGACCCCCATGGATACCAAAATCTGCGAATGCTCAAGTCTCTTATATATAACGGTGTAGTATTTGCACATGATCTATGCATATCCTCCTGTATACTCTAAATCATCTCTAGGTTACTTATAATACCTAATATAATGTAAATGCTATGGAAAAAGTTGTTATACTGTATTGTTTAGCCAGCCCTGGTGGTCTAGTGGTTAAGATTTGGTGCTTTCACCACCGAGGCCTGGGTTTGTTTCCCAGAACCACACCTCCTGTCTGTGGTTGTCATACTGTGGTGGCTGCGTGTTGCTGTGATGCTGAAAGCTATGCCACCAGGATTTCAAATACCAGCACCCATGGTTTCAACAGAGCTTCCAGACTAAGACAGGCTAGGCAGAAGGACCTGGCCAGCCACTTCCAAAAGACTGGCCATGAAAACCCTATGAATAGCAGTGGAGCATTGTCTGATACAGTGCCAGAACGTGAGAGGATGGCGCAAAAAGACTGGGCAGGGTTGCGTTCTGCTGTACACGGAGTGGCTAGGGTAGGAATACACTCCACAGCACTAACAACAACAAAAACTTCCCTCTCCCTCATCTTCCTCTGCGTGGGGTCCCCCATCTCCACACCTCCCACTAGTTATTTTTCCCCTAAGTCATATAATGCCATACACACTACATATATATATATGTATCTTTTCATATAAATGAGAGTGGACAGTATTAAATAAAATTTGAATAATAGTTTACAGACTTTTTCACAGCATACTTTTTTTCACTGAACAATACCTCATGGAATTCACTGAAAGACATCTGCTATGGCTCTAATTTATTCTTTTTAATGGCTGTTTAATATTCCACAGTGTGGATGAACGATCGTTCAGTCATTCCCTACTGACAAGCCTTCACTTGTTTCCAGTTTGGGCTTCTGCAAACAACACTGACAACCATTCTTGTACTCGCGTCATTACAAAATTGGGACTTTCTTTTCCCATGGGATAGATTCCTAAGAGTCAGATTCCAAGACCAAAGGCCATATGTATGTCAAATGTTAATAAATACTGCCAGATTGTCTCCACAAAGGCCCTAACACTCCACATTTCCTCTTATTCCCTTCCTTTAATGATAGGGCTCTTTTTAATTGTTGCCAGTCTGAAGGATATAGAGAAATAACTCACGCTCACTTCAATTGCAATTTTTCTGATTTTTTATAAATTTGAGCTTCTTTTATTTTATTTTTATTTAGCTTTATTTTTATCAAAGTTCAACATCTACATAGTTCAACAAAGTCAAATAGGGACTTCTGAGTGAAGAGGGCAGATCAAATACACTCATCTACTTCTGCTGCCTCCTGAAATCCTATTAAAGTGACAGAAAGATGTGTTTCTTAAAGGCATAAAGTAACTCACAAACAGCGTTTGACACCTTAAGTTGGCTGGTGGTATTCATTATGTTATTTTGTATATCTTGTATGTAAAAAATACTGCATTTTTAAGTCTGGGGAGGGTATAATAAAAAAATAGAATATTATTCAGTCATAAAAAGGAATGAACTCCTGATATATGTGACAATGTCGATGAACCTCAAAAACATACCCTAAGCGAAAGAAGCCAGACACAAAAGGCCACATATTACATAATTCCATTTATAGGAAATATCCAGAATAGGCAAATAGAACACAGATTAGTGGCTGGCAGTGGCTGGAGGAGGGGAAATGCGGAGCAACTGCTTAACTGGTACAGGGTTTCCTTTTGGGGTGATGAAGCGCTTTGGAGCTAGACAGAAGTAGTGGCTGGACAACATTGTTAATGAACTAAGTCCCACTGGATTGTTCACTTTGAAATGGTTAATTGTATGTTATGTGAATTTCTTCACAATTAAAAAGAAAATCTGGGCTGGCCCCGTGGCTTAGCAGTTAAGTGCGCGCGCTCCGCTACTGGCGGGCCGGGTTCAGATCCCGGGCGCACACCGACACACCACTTCTCTGGCCATGCTGAGGCCGTGTCCCACATACAGCAACTAGAAGGATGTGCAACTATGACACACAACTATCTACTGGGGCTTTGGGGGAAAAAAAAAAAGGAGGAGGATTGGCAATAGATGTTAGTTCAGAGCTGGTCTTCCTCAGCAAAAAGAGGAGGATTAGCATGGAGGTTAGCTCAGGGCTGATCTTCATCACAAAAAAATAAATAAATAAAAAGAAAAATCTGGGGAGATGAAGGGAAGAGGCATCATTGGAGTCCTCAGGAACTCAGAGCTGGCGATGTGGAGGGTTCACAGAGCCAAGAGAGGGGGCTGCGAGAGCATCAGGGCCACACGGGTGAGCAGCAGGCCCTTCTCCAGCTGCAGCCCGCTGAGCCTGCCCCAGTGCTGCCCTCAGTGTGGAAAGCAGAGAGGTGGGGGATTTTGGGGGAGACCCTGATATTTGTCCCTGGAGTTTGGAAAAGGAAGTGAATACAGAAACTGATGCCTGCTGAGCCCCACCCTGAGAAAACCTCATGCACCAACGGTGTAGAGACCATCCACTGGCAGAACCCACTAGCGTCATACTAAGCTGGGGACAGCCAGCACTCCTCGCTCCTCGCCACCTCTGACAGGCAGCAAACACAAGGTCACTTGGCCAGATCACGCCTCGTCTCTCTCCCTTCCCTCCTTCCCTCCCAGACACTGGAGTGGGGGGAAAGAGGGTGTCCCAAGATGAGAAGAGGGAGGAGGAAGCAGAGAGTAGAGCAAGCCCCCTCTCCTTCACTCCCTGAGGCTGAGGCCTGGCCTGTGCTGGGGAAGGTGGGGGAAAGAGATCAATTTAAATGGAACTTGAGATGGGAGGTTTTTTTTTTTTGAGGAAGATTGGCCCTGAGCTGAGATCTGTTGCCAATCTTCCTCCTTTTTTCCTTTTTCTCCCCAAAGCCCCAGTGGATAGTTGTATGTCACAGCTGTACATCGTCCTAGTTGCTCTATGTGGGACGCCACCTCAGCATGGCTTGATGAGGGGTGTGTAGGTCTGCACCCAGGATCTGAACTGGCGAACCCTGGGCTGTCGAAGCGGAGTGCACAAACTGACCCGCTGCGCCACTGTGCTGGCCCTGAGATGGGAGTTTTAAAGTGGATCAGATTGGACTTTTAATAACCAAAAGCAACGGCAAGTTATGGAATCTGCCCAAGATGTTGGTGAGCAATATGTGGTCCAGTGGAGAAAGAGGAGTCAACAAGTCATTTTTTTATTAGAAAACAAGTAGAAAAAATAAATACAACATTTTTTAATACCAAGAGAGGAGTGCACAGATTGATATTCATTATCGCAAGAACGTTGGTTTGAAGGGTGCCACATGTTTGTTCAGCCCTGCTGGTCACGCTGGAAACAGGAGAAGCAGTGAAGTGCCTCCCGTCCTCTTCCCTCAACACAAGCTCTCCTCAGAAGGAAGACCCTCTCCACCCCCTGCCTCACCTCAGTGCAGCCCTCTCCCTCCTCACCTCACACTCTCTGGAACCCACAGTAAAGTGCCCCCGAACGTGAGCCAAAGCCTCGCTGCGCCTCCAGCGAAGGCGGGTGCCCCTCCCACAGCCCACGGCCAGGAATCGGGGTGGTCACTGCCTTTGCTTCCGTCACTGCTTGCTCCTCAGCAGCTCCTGCCAGCTGCTCCCCCACCGTCTCGGCCACCACATCTTTGTGTCCCCTGCCAATTCCAGATCACTCACCGTCTCTCCTTGAGGACACTGGAAGTTGCTCAGCCTCGTTCTCCATCCCAAGCCCCACTGACCAGCTGGGTAATTTCAATGTTCATTTGGATGACTTTCACTTCCGTTTTATTTCAGCCACACTCCTGGGCCTTTTCATCATCAGAATCTTTCCACCTTGATATCTTAAGCCTCAATATTCCATCTGCTGACCATGAACTTCTATTTCTTATGGTGATCTCATCCTTCTCACTGTTTTGGTCATTAACTATTTTTCTACAAGGTCACTTTAAATGGCTGTGTAATACTCCATTTGTGGGTGCATCAGAATGTATTTAAACCATCCCTTGGTGCTGGCCATTAAGAATCTTTATATTTGTATGATTGAGTGCCTGCTACATGATACAGCTATGACCAAAATTGAAAAAAAGAAAATTCTGCTTATATTCTAGTAGATGTAGACAGAGAACACACACATGCACATGTGTACACATATATATGTATTAAGAGTGATATGTGTAATGAAAATAATAAAGCAGAGGATATGAAATGGCCCCTCGCCCCCCTTAAATAACAGGTATTTGAGCATCACGAGGAAGCTCTCTGAGTCTGTGCTGCCTTGTGGTAAATATCTGCCTCTTCTAATTGTAGTTAATTAGAATACTGATTCTCTCTTTGATTCTAGTTTACCATTTACCTTGTGTCTTTTATTTTTCCGGGACTGTGTAATTTATTCCAAGATGTTTTCTTTATATCCATTTGATTTTGTTTCATTTCTGCATATTCTGTTTTATAATTTTTTAATAGATGTTATTCCTTCATTTATCTCCTTGGGGATCCTAAACATATGTAATTCAAGGTATAATAATAAATATTTATATGGCCCTTATGTGCCAAGCACTGTTATAAGCATTTTGTGTATATATAAAATCTCATGTAATCACAACAACCCTCTAAGGTAGGTACTATTATTACCCCATTTTACATGTGAAGAAACTAAGGTAGAGGAAGAGAAGTTTAGAAAATTGATCAAAGTCTCACAGCTAACAAATATCAAACCCAGGCTGTCTGGCTTTTAATCATTATGCTATGCTGAGAAAACCCCCCTTTACAGATATTTGTACACCCATGTTCATAGCAGTATCATCCAAGGGCCAAAAGTGGAAGCAACCCAAGTGCCCATCAACATAGCATGGAATATTATTCAGCCGTAGAAAGGGAGGGAATTCTGATACACGCTACTACGTGGATGAACCTTGAAGCTTTGCTAAGTGAAACAAGACAAATACTGTCACATTCACAGAGAGAGAAAGTGGAATAGTGGTTGCTAGGGAGAGGGGAGGGAGGCAACGGTGGGGAGGTACTGTTTAGAGGGTACAGAGTTTTAGTTTGGGAAGATGAAAAGTTCTGGAGATGGATGTTGGTGATGGCTGCAAAACAATGTGAATGTATTTAATGCCACTGAACTGTACATTTAAAAGTGGTTAAGATGGTAAGTTTATGTTATGTATATTTAATCACAATTTTTTAAAAAATTCCTTTCAACAAACACCGTATGACCTCTCTCATATGTGGAATATAAACTAACACAGGGACAGAGAGAACAGTTTGGTGGTTACCAGGGGGAAGGGGGTTGGGGGGTGGGCACAAGGGGTGAAGGGGCACATATATATGGTGACTGACAAATAATAATGTACAACTGGAATCTCACAGTTATAAACTATTATGACCTCAATAAATAAATAAATAAATAAATAAATAACTCCTTTCATTTTCATTTCATCTGGAACCAGTCCTCTCCTGATGGCTGACTGTGTTGCCTGCTTTGTTTTAGCACTGGGTACCTGCCTGTTTGGCGATCTTGGTCTGCAGGCTCATCGACGATTCTGAGGTCTTGGTTGTACTCCCTCGTTCGGGGGGCCTCCTCCACCTGTGCGGGTTGTGGTGTCTCCGCCCAGACTCCCAGGGCCCCGAGGCCAGACTGTGGCAGTGATGGCTCAGCCGCCTCAACTCCAGGGTGTGAGGCTGGCCCTGTCCTCCCTAGGCCTGCCGGCTTCCTACCAGCCGGGGCGCGACGCAGTGGTGCCAGGGGTTGCCCTCAGCGTGTCTCCCGCAGACGCCAGCTTGCAGGTGGGGCTGCCTTGGCTCCGCGCCCACCTCCTGTGGGCGCCCTTACTCCAGACTTCCAGTGCCACCGCCTGCTTTGAACTAGAGCCCAGAGGGCCCGCAGCTTCCACCTCTGCTCACAGGGTTAGGGTTCTGCATTACGGAGGTGGTTATCCTGTTTTGAGCGAGGCTATGGCTGTCCCTCCTTTAAAAACATATATTTATCTATCTGATTTGCTTAGAACAGGTTGGAGAGAGCTTCTTACAATATCATTTAGGCCACTAAATATTGCTGGTAAAGAGATTTTTAAAGGCATGCTTGCAACAAGAGCCAACACTTGCAATGACGAGGCCACACCACCAGTAAAACCTGTAACTGTTAAATCTGTTAAGTTTCTTTGCCTGCTCCCATTTTTTTTTCAAACAATTTTGTCAGGTGACTGTTATAATCATCCAAAACTACCATTGATTGAGGTTGTTTCCAGTTTCCCAATCAGGATTTTGTTCTTAATATAAGGATACTATGAATACTCTGAGGCTGTGAGATTGGGGGGGGGTGATAGAACCGTTCTGTATCTTGACTGTAGTGGTGGTTATACAACTCTATGCATTTGTCAAAACTCACAGGACTGTATACTAACAAGAAAAGTTTTACATCATGTACATTAAGCCTATATTTTTTTAATGGGGAAAAATAAGTTATTTAGTAAATACGGCTTTCTCTGAATTTGAGTGGGTTTTGAAAGTGGCTTTTGAGCCACTTGTGAAGTTCAACGTCTCTTTGAGTGCCCTCAAAATTACCCACTCAGTTTCTGGGACAAGTAAGGCAGACTTCACTGGAGATTTTGTTTGGGAAAAAGAGGAGATTTACATTCCAAAGCCCTTCTCAACTAGAGAACATCTGTGGTCTCTCCCTGGCTCCTTCTCTGTCCCCTTGGAACCTGATCTGTAAATTCACCCCAAATGCCTCTCCCTGGGTTGTGAAGAACGGTTGAGCTCCCTGCCTTGTGCTCTCAACCTCACATACCAGGTGTGATTCCAAGTGTTGGATGTAGTTGCAAACACTCCTTTAACAATTACTTTACAAGTAATATTTATTGGTTTACTGGTGTTGAAAGTAAGCACATCACTGTCCTCAGAAGAACGGTTGCCCCTGGCAGACACTATTCATTGGCCTTACAGAGCAATCAGGGGCTTGGAGGTCAAGGGTAGAGAGAAAGCCTGAGGTGGCTTGTTCTTCTCTGTCTCATAGAACTCACTATGCCAAAAAGAAACCAGAACAAAACAAGGATTTCCTTACTGACAAAACCAGCAAATGCTCCACAGTCCTTCATTTAAATTGATCTTGAAACAACATTTGGCGTCGCGGCTCTAGAAAAACAGTCTTTTCCCAGTCCCCATGCCTGGCTCTCCTCCTCCTCTCTAGCTCTTCCTTTTCAACCTCTTTTTAGCTTCTCCCTTGTCTAAATGTTTCAGTGTTGCAGTTCTCTGGGGCTCTCCTAGAGCTCTTTGTTCTCTTTCACTCTTTTCCTCTAAACCATATCATCCATTCCACGGCTTCATCTACCATCCTTTTGCTGATTAAGACCAAAATCTGTACCAGCAGCCCAGCTCTTCCCTCTGAGTTCCAGACTCATCTGTCCAACAGTTACCTGAGAACTGAGAAGCCCTCAGTCTCATTCTGGACTACTAGACTGCTGTCTCTCAGGAAATGGAACCGCCTTCTGGCAGTAACCTAGGAGTGACCCTTTTCAACTTTAGGTGTTATACCCCATCATTCATTCAATTCTATTGATTTTACTTACTGGATATTTCTCAAATCCCCTTTTTTCCCCATCTCCACAACAACAAATTTAGTTTTTAGCCACTATAATCTCTTCCTCCTGACTGGTCATCCCACACCCATTCTTATCCTTCCGCAGTTCATCCTCTAAATTTAAAAGAGTGGGCTTTCAATAATGCAAATCTATGCCTGTCAGTCCTCTGTTTAAGTCTTTGATGACTTCCCCAAAATCTTGGAATGAAGGCCATAATCATTAGCACGGCCTCCAAGGCCCTGCCTAATCTGTTTGCTGTCTGCCTCTCCAATTTCTCCCATCTCTCTACGTCTCATCACTTCTTTTACTTACATGTTATTCTTTTTTACCTGAAGAGCATATGCCGCTCCCTATGCCTAGAATGTTCTCCACCCTTTTCCCCTAGTGGCTGCTTCTCAGCTCTCAGGGCTTGGTTTAAGGCCACTTCCTCTGCCCACCCACATTTTCTAAGACCCCATGTGACAGGCTCTCCAAGTTTTCTTTACTTCTTCTTAACACTTATCATAATAATTTGTGCAATTATTTATCTGTTTACTTTCCCTGCTGGACGGAAAGTTCTGTGTCTGTTTTGTTCAGTCATAGATGACATTTGTCCTTCCTTTTGGCCATCCAGCACCTGAACTTTCTATGCTGGAAGAATCAACCATTTTATGAATCTTGGTGGAAAGGGCAGGAAGGTCAAAGACCATCCCCAGCACCACTCACTTTCCCAGCCTCTCCTGCAGGTAGGACATGTGCAATCCCCCAGTCAGCGCATCCTTAGAGGTTCTGGCTCAGGAACTGGTAACACAGCAGGAAAGAGTTGGGAAACTCACTTCTTTCCTTTGGGCGGAAGTCGTGGTGGTGGTGGCTCCAAAGGTGAGCTCCTGGGGCAGAAGCAGCTTTGGTGTTGGCAGCAGCAGTGGCTGCCGAGTGAGGTCCTGGGAGGAGAACTGGAGAACATAGTGCCTGGTGTTCAGCAGTTTCCCTCAGTTCTGTGGAGTGGCTCTCCAGCCCTCTCAATGATTTTGTTAACTTGCAATCAACTTTTTTTTGTTTTGTTTTGTTTTTTTGTTTTTGTTTTTGTTTTTTGAGGAAGATCAGCCCTGAGCTAACATCCATGCTAATCCTCCTCTTTTTGCTGAGGAAGACTGGCTCTGAGCTAACATCTATTGCCAATCCTCCTCCTTTTTTTTCCCCCCCAAAGCCCCAGTGGATAGTTGTATGTCATAGTTGCACATCCTTCTAGTTGCTGTATGGGGGACGCGGCCTCAGCATGGCCGGAGAAGCGGTGCGTCGGTGCACGCCCGGGATCCGAACCCCGGGCCGCCAGTAGCGGAGTGCGCGCACTTAACCGCCAAGCCACGGGGCCGGTCCCGTAATCAACTTTTTAACAGATCCTATGTGTATCAGAGTCAGAATCTACTAGTCCGAGTTGACTAATCTACATCAGAATCTACTAGTCAGAGTTGATTAATACAACAGCTATAAACCTGGTGTCCCAGAAGAGTCCCTGGCATGTAGCATGTACACAGTGAACGTTTGCTGGTTAAAAGAATGCATGACATAAAAGGGACATATGTGCCTTTGTGGACTGAAGATCCCTATTCTTACACAGAATAATTTTTAAAACTCATATACACTTGACATTTCAATGGCAAAACCCACAAATGTTAAGCCAAAGTTTGGAAGACACTGCATTAGTTGATATTGGAAATTCCTTTAAGATTGTGCCCACTGCATTAATACCTGATTTCTTTTCTCACTAAAAAAATCACATCCACTCAAGAATAAAAAGTTGACCCAGCAACCAGGGAGTGTGCATGACATGAAGGACAGTTCACTCGGAGGTAGGGTCACCTAGCTCTAGACTAAAACCCTACGGGGTTCAGAAGCTGTTCTAGGAGAAAGAATGTGGGGCAGAGACCTGGTTCATTTATTGAATCTAGATCTTCTCTTCTGTAAAAGAGAGAGAGCAGCCACCTCAAGTGGATTGCTGTGAGGATTAAGGAATGTAAGTGCAATGTCTGTCCATGCTAAGTGCTCCCTCAACGTTGCCATCTTTCCTTCCTCCTTCTACTCCTCCCTCCCTTGCTCCTCACTCCTCACCCAAAACAGTGACTTGTTTATTAAATTACGTGGCTAACACGGCAATGGGTAAGAAGCCAGTGATACTGACAGTTTTTCCATGCTATTCTCACCATGAATTACACCCCCCAAAATATGGATTCTTTGGCAGGAACATTACAGCATTTATAAAAGTACAGATGATGTGAAAATTAACTTTCAGAAATGGTTGAAATGCGTATGGATTTTCTTTTTCAGATTTATTCATGATGCTGAACTTAGTGATGCCCACATGGAAAGCTTGAAGCTTAGAATCTATCTTTACACAAGGATTATTAGTGTTGCCAAATACAACAAAATATGCCATGCTCACAACAATGCCCAGGGTTTGATCTGATTCTTTTGTTTCCCAGATCTACCATTAGAACATTTGACAAGCATTTTCAAGAATATTAATGATTGCAGAAGTCTAGTGCCTTGGTTGGAAGCTGTGATCTTGGGGCCAGCCCCGTGACTTAGTGGTTAAGCGCGCGTGCTCCGTTGCTGGCGGCCTGGGTTCGGATCCCGGGCGCGCACCGACGCACCACTTCTCCGGCCATGCTGAGGCCGCGTCCCACATACAGCAACTAGAAGGATGTCCAGCTATGACATACAACTATCTACTGGGGCTTTGGGGAAAAATAAATAAATAACTGGCAAAGGAGTTTTTTAAAAAAAAAGAAGCTGTGATCTTCAGGATATAAATTGACACTTCAGAATTATTAAGAAACCCCAGATGCTTGATTTAAAAAGAGAGACCAAGGCCCTGGAAAGTGCTTTTGCCTTGAATTGGCATCCCAACGCTGTAATCGATTAATGGTGTGATATGGGCCAATGGTTTAACACGTCTGAGCCCTGGTTCCTTCAACTATAAAAGTACCTACTAGGACTCTACTAACTAACAGCAACCACAATGCTGGGCAAAAACAAAATCCTCCACAGATGCAGGTTTTCTCAACAGGCTATGGAGACAACTTGTTGCATTATGTGACAAGCACTGTGTCAATTCTGGGTCACAGTGGAAAACAAACAAGATACCGCACTTACCTCATAGTCTATGAGGGAGGCAGACAAGTGAAAAAGACAATCATAATTCAGGGTGAATGGTGCCACAATGGGGGTAAATGCCAGACGTTCTGGGAGATGATAGGAGAGGCACCTACCCCAGCTGGGTGTGGAGTGTGTGTGTGATGGATGTCAACGAAGGTTTCTCTTCAAAGAGGGTGAGGTGTGGGGGAAGGGATACCCCTGGCAGAGGAAACAGCATTTACAAAGGCCAGGTGTTAGAAGAATGTGAAGATACGTTCAGCCTGACCTAAGTTGGGGTGGCCGTGGGGAGAGGTGAGGCTGGAGATGAGCAGGCCTGACGAGGAAGGGCCTGGCAGCCACTTCAGGGAACTTGAACTTTATCCTCAAGACCATGAGGAACCATTTAAGGGTTTCAAGTGACACAGTGATATGATCCAACTTGTATTTTAGAACAACTACTGTGGCTGCTGAGAGAGAAGTACAGAGCCACAGAGACCAGTTAGGAAGCTCTCGTGGTGATCCAACGGAGGGAGGCGGTGGCAGGGATTAAGGTATCGGAAGGTGGGAAAAAGCAAGTGGAGCAGAGATATTTTGAAGGTGGAATTAACAGGCCATACTGACTGACCGATGTATGAGTGGAGAAGAACTGGCAAGTTTCTGGTTTGGGCCATTGAAGGAATATTCGAGCTCTCGAGACAGACAACCTAAGAAGACGGGTGCATGCAAGGAGAGGGAGCAGGAGAGATGGGTAAGAGGAGCTCAGGACATGTGAAGTCTGAAATGCCAGTGGACATTCAAACGGCAGTGTCCACCAGGTAGCTGGACCTCTGGGTCTGGAGTGCAGTGGAGATCTGGCTGGATAAGAGCTATGGGCATCATTCCCAGATACCCACGGATCAGCAATTCGCAATCTTGGCTGTGTGCCAGAATTACTTTTGGAGCTCTTTCTTTAAAAACTGTCAGTTTGTTTCCTTATTAAGTATATCCACGATTTTTCCTTCCTCAAGCTAGGAGTGGGAGTAGAGGACAGGACATTAAGTGGAGTGGAGGTAAAATTCATTGAGGTCGAGGAAATAAAGGAGTTTTTGTTTGTTGCGCATTTCAAAGAATGATAATGAACTGCAGAGGTGGTGTACCTTTTGCTAAGGGGTAACCAAATCATTTCTGCCAGCTTTTGCGGTCCTTCCTCCCTCACCCCAAGTTTCCAACCGTATTTCACTAGGCAAACTCCAAATCCGCATTTCCAGGTCTAAGAATTGATCAGCGGCTTCACCTTCACCGTCTGCTAGCATTTAACGCTCTTTGAAAACTCACTCAAATGCACTTTTCAGTTGTTTATAGGACTTGCTGTTGTCCATTAACTTCTGATGAGCTCTTTGTCTTCTCAGCTGGAGAAATGAGGCCTTTGGCAAAACTGTCTTTCCCTTGATTTGAATTTATAAACTAATTTCATGGTGTTTCTGTTTGTATTTCTACCATTCTAGGTAAAAAATAATAATAAATGAAGTAGAAGACATAGTAATCTTTCCAAATTGTTCTCCCTACTCGCTAAATAAAGATTTCGCTAAATTTTATAATTAGTCTACGAAGTGGGAATACTTTGAACTTCATACCCACATGGAGCAGAGGCACGATAAACCATCCCAGGGCTAAAACATGTAAATTAGAATGTCAGGAACGGGGCTTCCTAGTTTACTAAAGATTAATCATTTGTGATTTGGAATCTTAGCTCACCTAAACCCAGAATTTATAGCTTTTTCTCTGCATTCTGGTTCATTATCTTGGTCCATTTACCAAAAGGGATAAAGGAGACATTTAGAATAAACACACATTCTTGTTCCACTACCAGATATAAAGTAACATTTATAAGATGCCCATAACGCCTTTACCTAATTCAGCCACCCTCAACCCTGCTTTTTAGACTGAACCATAATTTGCTAACAGCAAGGATAGAATTAAAAAGTTCCAAGAGATCATTTAATCCAATCCAAGACAGCTGAAACTCAAAAGCATCCAGTTGACTAGGCTGAAAAGTGGTAGAGCCTAGTCTGGGGCTTTCAACCCGGCAGACTTGACTGATGCTTTTGGTTGCACTGGGGAATGGCAGGAGCAATTATAAGACTTCTAGAATCTCAGCTTTAGTTCTGATCTCTTTTCAGATCAGGAGATATTGATGGAAAACAGCCCCATCTTCCCCACCATCCTTGTCTTCAAAGCCCTAGGCTTCATTGAAAAAACAGGCCACCAGATGTAGATTTCCTTAACTTGCCACTCCTTTGCTAACAGATCTCTCTTCACCCTTTCTCACCTACCTTTTCATTTCCTATCATAAATGTTTGGGTTTTCTGAACTTTCAATGGCTCCAAGAGTCCCTCTCCCCATTTCCAAGGTTAATCTCCCCTCTGAGTCCTTACTATACCCCTCCTACTCCCTCTAGGATCTCATTCCATTGTGCATCTGCTCCATTGTATCTTTAATATTTCCCTTTGAGCTCTTTCCCCAGGGTACAAACGTACTCCTGTCTCTATATCCCAACCTACCCAAACAATCCTACCTTCCTGTCTCTCTTTGAAATCTTTCCCCTCATTTTCCTTCATCTCCAAATTTACTGAGAAGAGCCAACACTTTCTTGCTATTCATTCGTTGACCCAGTACAATCTTATCCAGGACCACTTTTGCTTCTACAGAAAATGCTCTGGCAGTGATTCAATTGCCAACCTCAAAAGCTTCTCTTTAATTCACCCTCCTTAACCACTAAATTTATAGGATTGGTCACTCCTCTTTTGGGGGGTTCTCCTACGGGACTATTTACGTCATTCACCTTCTGAGCTTCTCTTCTGCTCAGGCTTCAAATGTTGGACTTCACTGCTATTTTGTTACCTCCTTTCTTCTTTCCCCATGGTCAAATCTTTAAATATTATAAATATATTTGCATGTGTGTCTCAGGGTGTTTCATTTCCACTTCAGACCTTTCTCCCGAGGTCTAGTTCTACATAAGAAGTGTCTACTGGTTATCTTCAAACCAGGTTCAATGTATTCAAAATTGAAATCCTCTCTCCCTCCCCTTACCTCTCCATTTCTCCACCTGTCCTCACTTTCTCAGTGCACAGCATCAATAAATATTCAGGCCTGAAAAGAAGAGCTCATGTGCCTTCTTCCTCTCTAAACCATCTTCTTGCCATTGACTTCAGCTTTGTCTCTCCCATCCACATCTCCACCCTTGCCCACCTTCCCATCCCTCGGGTCATAGCCTGGGGCAGGCCCTTACTCCTGACTTAGACAAGTGACTGATCTCCTTGCCTCTGGGACTCTTTTCTTCACTCTTTCATAACCATCTAAAACTTAAGTCTTCAATCATTTTCCTGCTTTAAATAAGCCGATACATACAAATAAGTTCAACTGCCAAGAAGGGCACATAAATTTCAATTTGGTTCAACACTAAACTACATTTTCACTTTCCTGTCTACCCATACTGTCTCCCAGCCACAATGAACTTCACGTTATTTGTGGAATATATTTTCACCTGTCACTTCCTGCCATTCCCTTTCCAGGCATGCTCTTAACTTCCCTCTGCCCTTGCTGAACAGACTCATCTTTCAATGTGTCGCCTCCTCTGTGCATAACACCCTGATGCTGTCAGGCAGAACAAATGCTCGGAATGTCAAGGCCCCACGGTACTTCATATGCCCTTCTCTGAGGAATAATTACATTATGTGGTGACTGTCTCCTGAGGGTAGGACACTCGGGAGGGCAGGAATATCGTTCGCTCCCACAGCACTTGGACACTGTTGGGAACTCAAGTATCTGAGGATCCCCATGATGGAACATTTCTGTGTGGACAGGGAGGCCTCTCTCCTCTCAACTCCCAGGCGACACACGTGACATAAAACGATAGACTGACAGAAAAAGGTTCGTGAGAGCTTTAATGGCACAAAATGTTTATAGCTACAAGTTATACACGTATTGTAAACTGTATATAATGATACAAAGTGCTAACTAAATAGATGAATAATGCATAATCACTTTGGCTCAGTTACTCCAATCATTTCAACAACTGGTTCACTTAAAAATTTATCTCACTGGCTAAGTCTTCAATTTTCATTTTTAGAATCGTAAATATTTTTACTGCAATTGAAGTAACTTGCTGCACTTTTCAATGTGCAAGTTTGTGTAGTTTTGCTCTTATTTCTATTTACAAATATTTTAAGCCAGTTTTCATCAAACATAAGAAAAATGAAACCTGCCTTTTTGTCTCCAAACTATAAACAGGTATCAAACTTTTTAAACATTAATCTTAAAATGTCAACTGTTAATTGTTGAATTCTCCTCTCCAATCACATAATCTGTTTCCGTTCAACAGAAATCTGGGTAGAAGCATAAACATTTATCCCGTATGTTGGGGTTATCAATAAATACTGCATGATTTCAGCTTATAAGTTCTACTGTGATCCTGTATTCATGTTTTAAGTAATAGTCCAAAATTTCACAGATATTTTATGAAAAAGGGCAGAACTAAGTTTATTTTCAATGTTGAAAAAATTAAAAATACACCCAAGTTCAATCACACTACTGATAACAATTGCTACTGAATTTCAAAAGAGGGCAATGTGCTGCCTGTAAAAAGTTGCTCTTATTTTAAGTAAAATTTGACTTTTCTCTCCCATGATACCAGTTGTAATACAAACTATTATAGCAGTTTAGCTATTTAGTTCTCTTTAACGTCACCAGCCTTTCCAACTTTATTCAGGTTTTTCAAAATCAGTGGGCCACCAGATTTACTTTCTTCCCAAAGAAATTCAAATAGGAACACTTGAAATAAACAGGTTATAGAAGGCAAATCAAGTGTTACCAGGTTTAAGAACAAGACAGAAACAAGGTATAATAAAAAGACGTCCAAAATTATTTAGACATCAAATGCTAGAAAGAAAAACAAAGTAAAATAATTCAGAAAACTATTCTGCATATATCATCTTTCTTAAAGATAGTCAGCTATATTCTTGAAAAAAGATAGTCAGAAATTAATTTTTTTGTTTAATCTGTATGTTATTTTCCACTATAACACATCAATTTTACAAAACTTGACGTGAGAGAAAGAAAGAGTTAGTCTCTGCAAACTGGCAAACCTGGTTGTCATAGTGTTTTTATTCAAGTCAACCTGATGCACTTTATTTAATGAATAGATTGCTAGTTTTAAAATGAACAATGGTTCTGTAAATATTCCATAGTAATGTCTATATCATAAACAGTAATTATTTATATATAAAACATATAACGGTATCCTTCGGAGTCATGCTATGTTCTGAAATCCAATAAATCTACTTGAAATAACTGGTAATCCTGATGCCTTCTAACAATTTGGTCCTAAAGCTTCACATTTTAAAAACAAACAAAAAACGTATATCATTGAAGGAAGTTGTTGAGTGTTCTGGAACTTCAAGAGTTTAACTTAACTCAAAAGATGGCTACACAAGAAAACGACCAGTGCCTGCAGAATCACAGGAATCACCTTGGGAAGATTGCACAGTAAACATTGAAAAGAGAGAGAGAGAAGAAAACAAATGGCATCTTTTCAGAACTTTGTCAACTGTTCCCACAAACCAAGTCTGTTATTCAAAGTTGCACAAGTGCTTGGAATAACTCTGAACAATTGTCTTCAGAGTTTAAAGGCTTCAGAGGATAAGTGATGCTTCCTAAAACAAGAAGCCTGTAGTTATACCACAAACTGGAACTCATTCCAAAGCCTCTTGTTAGCAAAAAGAAAAGAAATAAAAAAAATTTAAAGAAAGTCATGAAAAATTCACATGCAGCTAATAAACATAAAAATACCAAACACACACACAAAAATCCCAAAAGCAATTTCATGTATGTCTAGGCCTGAGACGTTCCTTATCAGAAATAAAGATTCTACAGCATAGAAAAGACAGCATTACTACACACTAGTATTAAAACTGATGTATTCGAGTTCTTATTCTATGCCGACCTATCACTGATACAGTCTGCCTCCTACAAATTAAAGGCGCCATCAGGAGGCTTAGACAAAAAGTGGCTCCAAAGCTGGTTTAAAATAATTTTTTATTGCCCAGGATATTTTTCTTCTTATGTTTTGTTTTTTTTATTTTTGTTTTCTTCTTTAATAATTATAAATTCAAGCTTAGGGAAGCTTGTCTTTGTCTTAAAAAACAAAACAACAAAGCTTTTACATCATTTGCTAACCTGATCTTGTTTTAAGAGAGAGATGGTACTGATCTTGCAAGAGTAAAATTTATACCATGGACGATGCAGGTCTAAGTCTGGTGGTACTAAAAGGAGACAACAGCATTGTTGACAAAATTATACTCTGCTGGTGGCATTTGCGGAAAAGAAGCCCTTGCAAATTTCTAAACAACAGTAAACTCTGTTAGGAAATTCTAAAGTGTCTTACAGGCCAAAAAGGGAATGAGGTTAGTAAAATGCCTCAACAGAGTTTGAATAAAATACTGGATTTGAGAGTTACTGGAACTTGGATATGTAAAAAGAGGGGGGCAGGTTGGGTCATGCTTACAATGGTCTCAAGTTCAAACAAACTACTGTGACAATACACAACTTCACAGGTCACACGCTGTTCCAGGGGCTTTTCTTTTCCTCAGTAGGTGCTGGCAGAGGGTGTGCTCAGTCGTTTTCCAATATAGATGCTGAAAGAAAACAAGAGTGTATCACGTTCCATCTGTTTCAACAGTTGTACACCAGCTTGTCCACAGGTTGAACTGTACTTAAAAACTAAACTTTTCCGTCCTTGTAAAAGGCTCTAAAGGGATATGTGCGCAGCTCCCTAACACCCTGAAACCATCGCTGACTTAAAGCTGGTCACCAGCCAGCCAAACGGGTTTTCTATGATTACGTTTATTCATCAGACAGGACTGGACAGCACGGGTCAGCAATTAGAGCAAAGCCAGAGAGAACACACCTTTCCAAAGAGGGAAGCAGAACCAACCTTCTGTGAGACGTACCTTTGCGGTGGACAAAGTGTTCTATTGATACTTCAGATAACAAAATATCATAATATGCCAAATTCTAAAGCTGCCAGTGCTTTAAAGGGGGCTCTTACTAACAGTTTAACTCTTAAGCATTAAGGGCCTAATATTACTTTTCCATGCCAGACATGTATTTTACCTTTAAATAACATAAGCAGAAAGGAAGTTAAGGAAACTATGGCACTAGCCTCAGCCCTCAGTGTAATAACACCAACCAACTTTTAAAAATCTTTTTCTCTACATTCATCTATCACAACAGTTAACTTACGCCAGCAAGAGAAACAGTCTGACGATTCAGGAAAGGAAGAGATACTGCAAGGTACAAAAACCAACCTCTTGAGGGCAAATACATTCCTATACAGTCAATCTTGTAGGGGAGTTTAAACTCCACCCCTGCCCCCACACCAACCCTACACGACATGCACACACTCCCTTCCTCCACAAACACCCTCCATTCTGCTGTTTGTGATCACTGTCCTCGCCATCACAAAAGCAGACCGCGCACCCAGAAAGACAAAGGGTGTGTGGGACAGTCACAAACACGTTTCCATGGTCATGACTGTGAACGTCTCTCCCACATGCTGAGCTGCTTAAAGAGAAGAGAAGGGATGACATATCTTTTGCATATTATATACAGAAAATGACCCACTGGACATGCTTAAAGAGAATAATAGATAGGTCTCGATAAAAATGAACAGCTAGTGTTTAACTCCTAAAATCTTTCAAAAATACATTTCCTCAATTGTTCACATCAAGAAAAAAAAAGAATTTAAAAGACGTACTTGAAAAATTAACAAATTACAGGTAAATGTGGGGTCAATTTAAGAAGAATAAGTGAAAATGCCACAAGGAGAAAAAAACAGTATTCCCAACCAACCTACCAGGTTCATTCAAGGACAACTCAATAAAATGGTGTATTTTCCCATCTGGGGAAAAAAAATGTTCATATCAACCCCAAAATTTACACACTAAAGATTAGTTTACTTTAAAACGTAGCTAATCTTGAGTACTTTATGAACGACAACAAAACCCCAAAATGAAAATCAAACATAGAAGAGTCTACTTAAAAATGATCATTTAGGGGATTAATATGAACTGATTTTTCAAATTAAAAAAATCCTACTAGGGGCCGGCCCGGTGGCGCAAGCAGTTAAGTGCGCGCGCTCCGCTGCGGCGGCCCGGGGTTCGCTGGTTTGGATCCCGGGCGCGCACCGACGCACTGCTTGGCAAGCCATGCTGTGGCGGCGTCCCATATAAAGTGGAGGAAGATGGGCACAGATGTTAGCCCAGAGCCGTCTTCCTCAGCAAAAAAAGAGGAGGATTGGCGGATGTTAGCAGAGGACTGATCTCCTCACAAAAAAAAAAAAAAAAAAGCCTACTATTAAAAATGCCTATCGGTATACCAACAGTGTATCAACTTTAATAATTCTAAGTTCACCATATTTGCACTAGGACATAAAAAGCAGAACAAAACAAACTGCTTTGACATGTATTTTGTACATCTAGAAATAAAATATGAGGGTCAAATGAAGGGAAAAGCCTTTGGAAGTCCACCAGTACTTACCCTAGCCCCAAAGCCAAAACATGTGAAAGGAAGAGAGATGGAATGAACACCTTGAGAAATTCTGCGGAGAAAATACCCCCTTTCTTCATGGCTCCACTTTTCCTCATGCTTAAAGAAACAGAACGTTTGGGGTGTCTGAAGTGGAACTCCCTGGGGGAAGAAATTCAGAGGCAGGTGTCAGAAACGCATTTGCTGAAAATAGCTTGGGAATGAGCAGGTCCACTGCACATAAGAGTGTGAGCTACATCCACGGTGTCCACTGAAAAGAAACCCGTCAGAACTTACTTTGGTGGGATGTTTTCAGGTCTGCTGGACCAGTCGGAAACCCAATCTACACTTTTCTTCAAAGCGTCAACTTCTTTCTCTCCTTCGACAACTTCTTCTTCTGACTGTAAAGAAGAATTCAAACTTTAAAAAAGAAAAAAAAAGGAACACTGATTCTTCCTACTACAAAAGACAAATTGAGACAAAATACATGAAAATCATAAGGTTGTGTGTAATTTTCATGTAAGAAACATGCTGTTTTTCTAAAAAGGCTGACAAAAAACGATCTAAGATCAGAGTATTTAATATCTTAAAAAAAACTTGAGTGAGTTTCACTGTTGTTATATCTAAGCATAGAATACGAACCTGAAAAAAGTGTATTTCGGGATAAAGTGTTAACTAAGTGGGCAAAATAGTGATAATTGTTGAATATGCGTGATGCTTATATGGAGGAACATTGTAATATTCTCTTCTGTATGCATTTAAAAATTTTCATTTTCATAATTGAAAATAAAAGGGAACACAGCAAAAAGTATATGCTGACAAATATAAAGTGATGAGAAAATAAACTAGGAGATGTGATGATGAAATTTATAATAATAGTACTTATTAAGTATTTATCAAGAGACAAGCATCATTCTAAGCACTTTACATGCACTGACTTTTACCTTGCAACAATGCTATAAAAGTAGAAACTATTAATAGTCATGTGCTGCATAATGACGTTTTGGTCAATGACGGACTGAATGTAAGACGGTGGTCCCATAAGATGAGTACCGTACAGCCTAGGTGTGTAATAGGCTGTACCATCCAGGTCTGTGTAAGTATACTCTATGATGTTCGCACAACGACAAAATCGCCTCATGACGCATTTCTCAGACCGTATCCCTGTCACTAAGTGACAGATGACTGTATTCCATTTTACAGGTGAGTAAACTGAGACAGAAACTGAGCACATAACTGCCTAAGGTTCCATAAGTAGCAGGGCCAGTATTCAAACCCTGGCAAACTGTCTCTAGAGCCTCCACTATTTTTTTTTTATTTATTTTTTTAAACATTTTATTTTTTTATTTTTTTTATTTATTTATTTTTTGTGAGGAAGATCGGCCCTGAGCTAACATCCATGCTAATCCTCCTCTTTTTGCTGAGGAAGACCGGCTCTGAGCTAACATCTATTGCCAATCCTCCTCCTTTTTTGCCCCCCAAAGCCCCAGTAGATAGTTGTATGTCATAGTTGCACATCCTTCTAGTTGCTGTATGTGGGACGCGGCCTCAGCATGGCCAGAGAAGCGGTGCGTCGGTGCGTGCCTGGGATCCGAACCCTGGCCGCCAGTCGCGGAGCGCGTGCACTTAACCGCTAAGCCACGGGGCCAGCCCTAGAGCCTCCACTCTTAAGCAAGGTTTTACTCCCTGGAAGGAGATTATATTTTTTAGACAAATCGATATCCAAACATTTCCCAAGGTTTAGTCAAAACTACTTAGGCCAAAAGTTTTTTAGAATAATTTATTTTATACTGAGTCAGAATTTGACATCGTTCATATCAAATATATGAAAAAATCTTTTTTCTTGCTAATGATAACCTACAGTTTTAGGTCAAGAACAATTAAAATTTCCAGTAGCTTCTGTTTCAATAGAATCCACAGGAATGAGAAATTCCTAAAAATGATACAGCACTATTTATTTACTCAGTTTTAAGGAACGTGATGCTCTGACCTCAGACCAAACGGTCTCCAAGCTAAGAACTGTTCTGTTCGGTTATTTTGTTTGAATAGGATTCACTCTTTGACCAGAGCTTTCATTCTTCTCGGTAGGTAGTCATGAAACACACAGCCTGCCGTATCCACGGGACTCTTTTCTGACAGGTCTAGCACTCTATGAAATAACTGCCCCAGGAAGGTAGCTTCAGACAGTACAAACGGACTACCAATAGCTAGAGATTATCAAAACGAAAGTGAAATCCCTGTGGATTTCTGCTACTCTGGTGGCATCATTCTTATTTAGTTTTCCTGGACTTGGCAAATTCCGCTGAATGACACAATGTCGCCTTTGGGATTAAGTTTTTTCCAGTGGGTAATGAGATTACTCAGAATCATGAGTTGGCTCTTTGGAGTAAAAGTGAAAACATCCCCAAATCAAAAACAATAAATTGTTACAATTTACTTATAGATCAGTTTGTGTACACACAATATCTGACTATATTTGACACACCACAGGTCACTTCTGTGTACAGTTTCCAACTTGGGTCTCCACGTCTCTCTCTAAAACTGCTCAAAGATTTAGGTTTAAATTTGTGAACAAGTTCATGTTTCATACTTTCCAAGAGGATGAAAATGTAATGAGACTTTTTGCTTTAATTTTTTTTTAATATGATGTAATTTTCTCTCAGTTGCATGAAGCAAAGTTATCTTTGGACTAATCATTAAAAAAAAAATCCTTAGATCAGTTTAGAATGCTTATCTTAAGAATAAGGATCATAAGTTCTCCTCAGTGACTACCACCCTGTGCTTCCTTTTATTAATTTTAAATTTGTCAATTTTAGGTTTTAAATTGTTTTCTGATTTTTGGATTTCCAGGATATGGTAAAAATGCACTTAATCTAATTAAATCAGATGCATGCTTTAGACCGAATCAATAACCCTCTCTCAACCCCTCCGTCTATGTGGAGAGAAGATTCTGATCATCTTCGCCTGTTCTCATGTGGAAGTCCCTTACCTTCTAATCACTTACATTTTCTTCCCTGGCCTACCTCCAGCCCTCTTAGGTCTCTAAATGCGGATATTAAACTGCATACCGTGGTCCATGAACAGATAAACCACAGTTTTACAAGGGGAAAAATGAGGATATTTTCTGTTTGAATCGTCTTCCAATGATGCCCAACACTACGTTGGCCTCTTTGGTCCCAGCAACACACTGCAAAAATGCTTTCAAGAGATAACCTACAGTCTATTTTCTGCTACAAAACTCTTGAGGACTATCATCCTAAAAGTATAGTTCGAATGTTCTTTTTCCTAAATGCATTACACTGTAGGCTTCCACATACCACATCTCACCAGACATGTTTTAGTTCATTCTCACGACCTCGCGAACTCCCCTGCAATCAATCCCATGTTTTGACTTATTTCAGTAGGAGGAACAGGGGCCACAGGCTCAGACAGCGACGGTTTTAATCCTGGCTCCATCACTCACTCACCCTGTGATCTTAGACCAGTAACTTAATTAAGACAAAGCCTCACCTTTCCCATTTGTTCATGGGGATAATATCTACCTCTCTCACTGGACTGACAACATTACAGGTGGGAAAACGTTTTTTTAATTAAATTTAGCACCTAGAATATATCTAATAAATATTAGCACCTTTCCTTCCTCCTCCTAGAAAAGGCTAAAAATGTCATATATTCCTCATGTAGACATATACAAAAATATTCAATGCGTGCAAGTACCATAACAGTCCTTTGTTAACTGTTTCCCAACCCTAAGCTTGCTTCTCAAAAATCCATCCTTCCAAACCCTAATTAATTTTTAAATTATCATTTCCTCAATTTAAAAAAAAGCAATGTAAAAGGCTTTTTGAATGTTTAAATAAACTATACCTACTGATTTCCCCCTTATTAAAAGTCTTATTCTGAAAGTCATAATGTTGACCTTATAGGAGTTAGACTGCTTTTCCAAAAATGTAACCTTGTCTAAATTGACCAATCTGATTGTTAATATCACTATAACCAGATAATCAGTGTTCTTTTAGGTACTTGTTTCTGAAGAGAAATCACACGGCAATCCTATCACAATCTGATACAGAGGCCAAAGTCTCACATTTTCTCTCCCGAATTTCACAATTTCCTTTGGAATTCTAGGATGGATGCCGTCAGCTCTAGAATTCCACTTAAATTCAGTTATGAGTTGAGCCTGATCGTACACCTGCCACTCCATGAGCCAGGACAGCACTTATCAAAGTGTTCCATTAAGTTGTTAGGTAGATGATTAGGAGAAAAAAGTGTGTGTGCAGGCGGAGGGAGGTCTAAGGTCAAATAAGCTTGGGAAATTCTTGGTTTAAATAAACAGATTTCTTTACTGCAGGAATTGTCAGAGCCCTTAACATGGTGCTACACACTGTGACTACTGGAGTGGGAGGGTGAGGGAGCCCAGGGGCTGCATTCTTTTCCATTTATGTGACTTTAGAACTATCTTATGGAGCTTTCCACTGAGCAAATGTTCCTCCAAACGCATTTTGGAAAATGCTACTCTAGATTTTCAACTTGTCGGTACAAAAAACCGTACAGATTGAGGACATTTTCCTCAGGAAAGACTACGGCAAAGAATTAATTTCATTTCTCTATCTTGGGATTCCTTAATACACTTTTTGCCCTTGAAACTATATATATTTTCTTCTTTATTAGTTACAGCTTACTGCATATGGCAAGACTGACATACATAAGTGAGGAATTCAACAATTCCAGTCAGACATCTTCCAACAAAAGAGCTTTTGCTTGCTACTGTAAGCTTTTCTGTAATATAAAGCTCATCATAAAATAAATTTGTACTTAATCCCATAGATTTTCTAGGCTTCAGAGAACAGCACAAATAGAGCAGAAAGTAGGGACAAATTGTGCAGCCTCTGAAACAGAAAGAATACTGGGTGGATTCAAGATAACATGCAAAATATTTCTAGTGCAAAGAGACTCAGGACACTGCACAGTGAGAACCCCACAAAACAAAGTTGTGTTAGAATTCACTTACACATGCATTTAACATACATTCTTCAAGCACCTTAACCTAGTAGAAAAAGACAATGGTTCCTGTTCTCAAGGATTTGCACTCTGACACTTTTAGGTGACCTGACACGTCAATACAATTAAAGGCTGGCTATGAACATTCTAATCATTAACAATTATTTATTTATCGTAAGTTTTATAATAAAACCTTTGTAAGCTTTCAATACTATATCCATCTATATTTCCAACATTGTCAACTCCTAGTGAACCATATTTATCTTCTTTAACTTAAAGAACCTCACATAATTTAGATGAATTTTATCTCTAGCTGCTAAGATTCATCTCAAAATCATTGCTTTGATTTCAGAGGCGGAAAAAGTTTTCACATCTGCTTCTACAACAACCTTCCTTTTCACTTATTTTGTGACCTTAAACAAGACACCTGTCTCAGTTTTCTATTTATAAACTCAAGAAACTAGCCTGGAATATTGGCACGATACATTATAGACAAGAATTTTCTAACTCTTTTGGGTAATAGGACCCCAAATTCTTAGTTGTAAAGGAGTATAACAAGGATTGTATCAGCCTAAGTAAACTCGAGAATCAGAAAGTGAATAACTTAAAGCAGCTTCAAATTATTTTTTAAAGTCTTCTTGTTCTTTAATATATTTTAGCAAAACATCCTCATTTAGAGGTTTGCATTTTTTCTAATTACTTATTGTAAATCAGAAAACTAAACACACACACACACACACACCTGAGAGCTGTGGTCCCTGCTGGTGTGCATGTCCACATCAAATGTGATCTGCCCGTCTTCTCGCGGGGAAGGGCTGAAAGAGAAAGAATTGAGCCCTTAGTTTTAATTCTCATTTTGTCACGTAAATTAGCCTCTACTGGAAATTAGAAAACTAAAAGGTACAGTAGTATAACTTTGAAAAAGCAGCACATCAGAAAGTGTATCATAACCCTATACAAGAGAAAATGAAATCGAGCACCCTTCCTCCCAAAATGTCCTGGAATTTTCCGGGGTGATGAATTCCTTCGCAATGATAAATTTGCAAAGGAGATATTACCTAAAGAGACAAGACTGTCACATTTTCTTATTTTTACTCTTTTTCCAATAAAAGCAAAATGATCTTCAAATTCGGAAACCTGGTTTGGGGTTCTTTTTCTTGAAGTTCTCTCATCATTAAATAATTCACCACCAGCAGTTCTCAAAGACTCCTTCACACGTTCTTCGAGGTTAAAACGGTTTCCCTAATACTACTAGGATTTATTTGCCTTTTTCATTCTCATTCTCTCATGAGAGGATAGTGACCTTGTCCCAAGGCTACGTGATGTGTGATACCACAACAGAGCGAATGCAAGAGCAGATGAGAATCCAGCTGTTTTCTATTAAGACAGATATTAAAGAGATTTGCAAAAATGTAAAACAATACCACTATTCTTACTGACTTTTTTGGTTAGGGAAAATAGTTATTTTTCATTAAAAAAAGTTATGTTACAATATAATGGGCTTGTTATTGTTGAATAAGCACATATTTTTAAATTATCTTAGTTCTAATTTCTAATACAGTAAATATTAAAATATATAACCCACATGAACAAAAGATCTTTGGGGTCCCTAATAATTTTTAGTAGTGTAAAGGAGTACTGAGACCAAAAAGTTTAAGAACCACTATTCTACTTATTTCAGAAATATTTGCTCTGAGCTATTTCAGAGTGAATTATATAAGCTTACATATGAATACATAACCTTTAATGAAAAGTACAAGATATATTCCCAGAACTACAAAAATTTACATATAAATTTTTAGATAAAAACACATGATCACGAACTGTACTTGATACAATAGATGGATACAACATGCTAAGTTCTATCCTTAGCTTTATCAGTGATCCCTTGTGTAACCACAGCAAACCAGTAGGTCTTTCAAGCCCCGCCCCCAATCTAAATTCAAGTAGGGATGAAAAATGCTCCAGGCCTACCTTGCTTAAAGGAATAGATATTAACTATTAAAGTTACCAAGAGCACGCGTACAATGTTAATATATAGACATATAGGTGAGAGGTACTTAAAAAATTAAGATCACCAGAAATGTATCTGACTGATGAGGCCTAGACTACTATAACTGATATAGGAGAGTCTTGAATGGGGATAGGAAAAGATTAAAGCTGGTTCTATAACAAACAAACATACTAATGTATTTAGACAATTTTTGTCTTGAACCGGAAATCTCAGGCTATTGCACAGGAACCAAGTAGAAGGAGGCACTCTTGTCCTCAGTTTACTGTCATTATGCGCATAACACCATTGGGTTCACAGCCAGAGATCAAGGTGAGGGCCAGCCTTACACAGCCATGACCAGGTCAAGACAGGAGAATGACAAAGTCAAGAATCCTACAGAAGCCCTGCTCTACTTCTGCATTCTTCTTTACCACTGGCACCAACGCCACTTAGAAAAACACTAAGTATTTCACTGGTAAACTGTCTACTACTCCTAACAATTTGGAATGCATTAGAGCTTCAACCCTGGCTCATATGGAGATCAGCTGGGGAGCTTTTAAAATATTCTCATGCTCTACCCTACCCCTGACAACAGAATGGGGATCTCTAGGGATGGAGTCTGTGCACTGGTATTTTTAAAAGCTCCCTGAGTGAATCTAGTTTGTAGGCTGAAAACTCCTCCAATAGGGTGGGACACAAAGCAGAACACACAGGGGTTACCTTCTACCCACCACGGTAACAAAAATGTGTCTATGGAATAATTTTTATATTGAAAATATACATATATTAGCTTTGAGACTAATATCCAACAATCCTAAAACTTTTCCTCCTACAAGAAACACTACCCAACAACTTCAAATACAGAGATGCATGGCAATTCAAATGACATGAATTGTGAAGACATTTTTAAATGTTAGTGTGTGTGAGCCAGACAGCCCAGGAGAGCATTGCGGAGCTCCAGTTCTAGGCCTCCTCAGAAGACGACAGTAAATAAAGATATTTAAACTGAGGGATAGGAAAGTCTTCAAAAGCATTGGCCACACCTCGCTTCACATGTGAACAACAGGTCCAGGGACAAATGGTACCAAGGATCAAGGGTCATATACTTATCAACAAGCCCATAACAAGCAGAAAACTTCAGAAACCCATCAGCGAGTCCTATAATATAAATGCAATATAACACATAAACTTCATTCTGAAAGACTAACGCAGTAGCTACTGGAATCAACGACAAGCTGCTCAGAAAAGAGCCATCTGCTCTGCTTCTGCTTATGACAAGAGCCACCCAGGCGCTTAAGAAGCACAGGGACAAGCCAGAGATGAGACGGGGTGGCGGGAGCACAGTGTGCCAGAGCCATCAAACCAATCCTCTGCTGCCTAGGGAACATCCGTGGATCATAAGACACGCAGGAACTTCGAACTTGATTTAACTGATGTTTGTCTTTTTATATTTTTTCTGGTGAGTAATATGTGATATATATATACACACAACTTTTACAAAGTACAAAAATATTCAAAAGAAGAAAAATATTCACAATTCCATCCCCTAGAGATAATCACTGTTTACACTTTTAAATGTTTCCTTAATCTTTTTCCTGTGCATTTGCATCCTCTCCATGGCTAACATCAGTTAACTCTTTGTTAACCAGATCGTCCAGTACCCCATAATGCTGACAGTACGGCTGTCAGCGGTCTAAGAATTGTTAAATATACCACTGTATCATTTTATACCTAGTCTCTCGGAAAAAAAGAAAAGCTTGCACTAAAAAATAAACTAACAATTTGGTTTCATTCTATTTGCACTTATCTCTGTATTCTCACTCTTTCACCATAAGCAGCCCTTAATCAGTGGAATTAGTTTCCCCAAGTCAAATACAGAAAAACGAGGTCTGAAATAAAACTTCCTCTGAGAAAACAGAATGGCCTTCAAAGTTAACTATCTTTACAGGTTTATAGACCTGGTTGGTGCTGCCTCTGCGCAAATACTGCTATAATTTGAATCAACTTGCAGTTCCTGTGACTCAAACGATTACTAGTGTCTACTACGTGCCAGCAGCACTGCTGTCAAGGGTACAAAGGAGACGAAACATGACCGCTGCCTTCTGGAGCCTCACCATCTAGAAGGGAGGACAGATATATACAGAGATAACTGTACTCAAGGCAGAATGTGATCTGTGAAACAGGGACACAAAGAAAAATGGGAGAAAGTTACATTAATTCTATGCCACTGACTTTTAAACTGATAAACATCTAAAAATGATACAATCTGAATCAGGAAATTGATTTGATCTGGGGAAAAACAGTGGGCACTCAAGTACTTGTCAATTAGCTGTCTCATTTAAACACACATGCTGCAATAAATCAGGAGTCATATTTTGTTAAATGAAGATATAAGCAATTTATATTGTCTAATGGGAATTAACCTCGTAACCCATCTGTTTCCTGAATTCTACCAAAACGTGGATATCACTTACCTATCACAGTGAGAACTGCCCCTTGAACTACTCTGTCCTGATTCGTGTTGTGCATCCAAAAGAATCTTCTCCATGTCTCCATTGTGGATGGAAGATGAGGACGGTACATGCTCTAGCCCCCCATTTTTCCCATTGCCATTATCATTGCCATTGCTGCTGTTCATGGGTAGCTCCACCCAGGAACCTGTCGGACAAGTCAGATAACTTAAGTTAGCCACAGCACAACCAAATTTATCATGCACACTTGTGAATATGGTGAGTTCTGATAAAAACTCTGACTCGACTCAAACCAAATGCAACAGTATTCTGAAGAAAATAAACAAGAAGCAATAAAAGTCTAAAAACGTATATAGTTCTGTTCCTGAAGCAGCTCACGTAATCAACCAATTTAGAAGAAGCTGCAACTCTAAAACTAGTACCTTAGAAAATGTGTCTTTCAGCCAATTTTCTCTCTGGTTAAAGCTTAGTTTAGATACAATAAACACTTTACTGAAAACTTTCAGGTTGCTTTTGAAAAAATAAATAGCTACTTTACTACCAGACAGGTTACTTACCTTTAATATTTTAGTTACATATATTTTTTTTCTGTAGTCTACCTCAGCTATTTAGTTGCATCCTCTCCACAAATGAAATAAACATATGGCTTAGAAACTTCATAAAGGTCACCTAAGTTAAGTTAACAACTATGTCTTAATTAGCACAAACAATTGAGAAGCTCCTAGAGAGGAAACTTAAATACAATCATAAAAATTTCTATTTGTGTACAGATCTGGAGCATAAAATTAATGCAGCTGGCTCTTAACTAAATCAGGTGACGATGCTAAAAATTCTGAGAAAGCTTTACCTCCGTCCCACAAAGTAGTTTCTTCTCTTCCTTTATACCTCACTCTTTCTATTCTTCCTCCTTTCCCTAAGCACAAAACACACCTTGTCAACTTGTCTTTTCTCTCCCGCGAGTTCCTATCTTTCTAGGATTTTCATTAGCCTTGTTGGTCTGAGGGGAAAAACAACTGCGCACCCGCCACAGGGACACTGACGTTTTCTCAGGCCAACAGTGGAAGGGGTGGAGCCACAGGAAAGGGGACGTGGCCTCAGTAATTTGGATAAGTCTTCAAAATATTTATTGGCCAAATGAGTTCGCTGAACCCATTAAGGTGCTTTAATTTTATGATAACAGTAGCAAATTAACCAACTCAATAACAAATAGAGATAGTGGTGTATTTTTTTCATAATTTCCATTCCTTACAACAAATTTTTGTTTTAGAAAATGTAACCAAGCAGGTTGGTGGGGCCATTCCTCTAAACTCACAGCAGAAGAGTTAAGAGAGTTCTGTCGCTGAACAGTCCTCCATCAGTAAATCAGAATAATCACCACACAGGCTCAAACCCTAACATGCTCTCTCAACGAGGTGATGACTATCCCAGATAACCTCAAAGGCAAACCTGGTTGGAAATCTGACTCCACCGCTATCTGTCGGTCTGCCTTTCTGAACTTCAGCTTCCTCATTTGTAAAACAGACATAATATCACAATGCCTACCTCCCAGGGTTGCTGTGAGGATGAAACATAGCAACATAGGTAAAGTGCCTAGTAAACAGGAGATGCTCAATTATCACTAGTTAAGAGTTTGTATTTGTAAAGTACTCAGAACAATGTTTGCTAAATAAAAACGAAATTACCCTTCCCTCCCTTTCCCTCTAAGGTAGTCCCAGTGGTTGTCACAGCCTCACAGTCACCACCAGTTCTTTGGGACTACACTGCCAAACAACATAGTTGTATGATATCTCCGTGGTCTCATTCTAGCTACACAAAATGGAAAGACTAGATAGAACTCATACTGGATTAACAAATTCAACAAAGCTAAGACAGATCTAATACTGCAGGTAATTTGACTAAATATTTGGAGCGCCTCTGGAGTGTATAAGAAATATAGTAAAAGCATCCCTAAATTTGAAGCTCTGCAAAATATTCTAATTGGAAAGAGAGACAGAGAAAGAGAGAGATATATCCAAACCGTTTTTCTCTACTCCCACTGTTTCTAGGATTGTCAAACTTATATTAAACTAACGTGACCAGTTTTCTGGTACAGAAGGCCAATGTGTGCCATAAACAAAAACAAGCCAAAGGCAAGAGCTGCTCCGGCAGAAGCAGAACTAAGGAACCAGGAGCTCCAGATGGGTCTCTGAGGAAGCCAGGCTTCCCTAAAATATAATTAATGTTCCCTTGAAGTAGCTGATCAAACAGAAAAAGGCTGTAACAATATCAGGTTTTCTGGACCTTCCTTTTTTGAAGGACTTCCAAACCAATATCTAAATCCTACTTTCTGCATTAAAAATATGTTAGCAATCAGAATCTAGGAACTTGAGGAGACATACATAGAAAAGCTTAGCAAAAGTGATCTCTATAATTGCTTTAACACCCTATAGCAGAACCAAAGGGATTTCTACTCCAGGCAGACAACATTTATTTGGCGTGTATTAGTGCACTGATTAAGAGCACAGGCTGAAGCTGGACTCCCAGTCTATCATTTACAGCTGTTACACCCTAGACAAGTTCCTTAACCTCTTTGTGTCTCAATTTTCTCATCTCTAAAATAGGGATAATAACTATTTCTACCTGAAGGTGGTCAAAAGGTACAAACTTCCAGTCATAAGATACATAAGTCCTGGGGACGTAATGTACAGCAAACTACAGCAACTATAGTTAACAATAATGTATTGTAAATTTGAAAGGTGCTAAGAGAGCAGATCTTAAAAGTTCTCATCACAAGAAAACAAAATTTGTAACTATGTGTGGTGACGGATGTTAACTAGACTTATCGTGGTGATCATTTTGCAATACATATAAAATCAAATCATTATGCTGCACACCTGAAACTAATATAATATTCCATGTCCATTATATCTCAGTAAAAAAAATACTGTTCCCTTCACATAAGAAAAAAAAATTTATCTACCTCATAGCATTGTTTGGAGGAGGAGATGAATAAAGCACATAGAAAAGTACACAAAGTCTCTAGTACATGCTAAGTGCTGGGTGTTATCACTATTATAATTATACTCTGTATCTTTTAAAAAACATTTCTTATTGCAAAATTACTGTATTCCTTGAGAATGTATACATCAGTAAAGATGTTTTTAACACCTCTGCTCTCAACCTCCCACATCTACTCCCAAAGGAAACCACTGTTAAGTTTCACATTTAGACTTGCAGAGTTTTTCAATGAAATATAATTGTTTTGCTTTCATTTTCCAAAAAAAAAAAAAATGGAATCATATTGTACATATTTTTCTGTAAACAGTGTTTCTTCCTTAACAGCTTGTAGATGTCCTTCAATGTCCACACGTACTGCCTTACTTCAGTCTTCTGGACAGCTGCATTGTATCCCATCATAAAGATACACCACACTTTACCCATCATCCAAATGGCAGTGGTTAATCATTACCCACAGGAGTGTTTCTAATATTTTGTTATTACAACCAGGGCTTCCCTGCACATTCTAGAGGGTAATTTAGCAATATGTATTAAGAACCTTAAAAAGGTAGATTTCCTTTAACTCAATAATTCTCTTCCAGAAATATCATCTAAGGGAATAAACAGTGCTGCAGGGAAAGTTAGGACAGATATTCATTAAGGGGTTACATATTCGCTTTATCTTTTGAGTAAAATGGAAAAAAGCAGGCTTGTCTTCCACTACAGATGAACTACACATGCCTTTTTCTCATCACCTCGTTCATTCCTGATTTACAGCCTCAGACTTTCTTGATGTTCTAACTCTACCAATTCTCACAATGTCGCTTTTTACTTGAAAAGGAAACAACGCAAGATATGAGGATTGTGCTGTCCAAGAAATACAAAGTTGAAAAAAAGCTGAGTGAACTTTCTTCCTAAAAAGCTTTAAAACGAAAAATTGGAGGCTCTATTTTGTTAAAAGACTACTTACACACCAAAAACTGTTCTCTTATGCCAGACTGTACACATACACAATACAAGAGATATTTTCCAGTTTAAGTCTGAGAACTGTTAAGAGATTCGGAGAAGCATGCTTCTACATTCTCTAATATAGTACGCATCATGAAGGCTGGTACAATAATTGTGATTACATTCATGACTGTATGTTGTACATACTCTTGATAGTTTTATAATCACCAGTTCAATGCTCTTGCAAAAAGGGGAGTGGGACAGCTAGGGGGTGGGGGAGGGGAGAAAAGGAGAAAGAGTATTGCTGATTTTTTCCCCAACTTTTCAAGGTCCCACATGTAACTCTTATCCTAACCAGGGGTAACACATTTCATTATGTCTTATCTTCTTTCCTCAAAGCCTTTATTTTATTCAAGTTCCTGAAGATTGAATCCAGATCAAGAACTGTCATTGACATTCTTCTAAAAACAAAGTTTGTCCTTTTGCACAAGTAGGTACTTACACACCAGTTACTTTTGTATTCAAAACAGTATCACAAGGCAGTGAAGTTTCACATGTCATAGCCTTAAAAGCCTTCTTGCCACACTGGGGAAGCAAGTATACCATGGTCGAAGATGTTTAAAAAGAAAATAAAAGGCTGTTCTTCCTACAATAAACAATAACAAAATTCTACTGCCATGATTTTCCTTATATTACTGACTGAATTTTAAGACATAAATGTCCAAAACAAATATTCTTAAGTAACTTGATAGTTTTCTCAGGAATAAAACTAACAACTGGAAACTGGAAAATATCCTTTTAACTTTGGAAGTAGTTCAGATATTTGTCCACTAATTTGTAATGAAAGTGTACAGTCCTCCTACAATGCTAAACTAAAAAAAAAAAAATCAGAGAAAGGTTTCATTATTCCACATATTTCAATAATTTGCTATTAAAACTCTGCTTTGACCTCTGAACTAAAGATAAAATCCCAAGCCAAGGATAATCTGTACAATGAGTTCATCTCCTGTTTTTCTTAGTTGTGCAACTTTACCCAACAAAGAACTTCAACTTATCAGCAATTAGGATAGTATTAGATGCCTGAATAAGTTGTTTTGCTCCGCACTCAAAAATCACTTGAAGGAATCAATAAGCCTTCTTGTTTTGTTCAGTCCAGTGTTGTATAATGAGCTAAAAAAAAAAAAAAACCAGTAAAAGGCAAAAGGCGAGGAATGAAATATGGCACTAAATAAAAGCTTTTCAGTCACTTTTAAAAGCTCACCCTACCCCAAATACAACACTTTCTATCTAGCAGATTTCCCAAAGCAACATTTTGATATCCCACACAGGCTGAGTGTTCTTCCACTTCTGTAAGAGCTGTTATACACGCAGCAGCTACTGATTGGCCAAGGACATCAAATACTTCAAAGGGCTGTGAGACTCAGAGTCAAACAATCACATATAGCTCAACCTCATTTTTTTGTTAAATGGTCAAAGGAAAATTAAAATTCCTCTGCTTTCTGTGAAATGTACACACAGGTAACCAAACACCCAACTTACACAAGTATCATAGGAAAACACTTGGGTACAATTAAAAAACGGTATATTAAAAAGAGATAGGCAGGTCACCTCTGTACATTAGGTGGAATAACATGCTGAGAGAACAAGAAACCCACACAACCAGGGGATTCTAGGCCACTGAAGTGTCCTGAAAGGAGCACTAGGTCTGGTAAAAGTAAAAACCTCAGCTCTAGGTGCCAGCCTGCTGTGAATCTGGACAGCACACTTTAGACGGGTAAATAACACGGGCGAGTTCTCTCTCAAGTCTCCTCCCATTCTAAAATCCCATGCTTCTGAAGAGTATGCTAAAAAGGGGTAAATAATTTAAAAATGCATATTAATATGTGAAGCAAATAACATTCAAAGACATAAATTAATCCTAATTTACTGCGGGAAATAATATATAAATCTTACATTCTAGAACATAAAATAGACAAAAGTTTTAAAAAGTCAACATTTAAGAAATTTATCCACCAAAAGATGGAGCAACAGCAATAAGCAATGATAACATCTTAAAATACTCTAATTCTATCCCTATCTTGTGAGGACAGGAACTCTCTTCCCTAAAATAATCTTTAGGCCATGCTGCAACACCTCCCTCTGATGAAATACATAGCAATGCCTTTAAACGTCATTTAAGCACCCAAATGATTTTTAAACGATTTCATCTAGCCATATGGTAACTGTCCCAACTACCTCTTTCATGAGATGAATTACAGAATGGTTAGGCAAGAACGTATTCAAAAAGACTCCGAGCTCTAAAGACAACAGGGACCACCTTAGCACAAGATGTCTGGGCATCAGAATGTTCTGAAAAGCAACTGTAGCTGACCGCAACTCAATATTGCCCAGTAACTTTCAATCGCCCGTGTGTGTGTCTTTTTAATCCCTGTTTCTGAAAATTCATTGCCCCAGACTCCGTGATTTGTGCAATCTTGGATGGCTCAAGAGGCTGTTCATAAACAGTTTTACAGGGCACATAACCCCATCGCTTCAAAAACAAAAAGAAAAAAAAAAAAGACACTTGAGTAACTCTGAAAAATCTCAAAAAAAAAAAAAAAGGGTAGCATAGGCTCCTCACCCCACCTCTCTGTGATACAAGTAACCACTAAATTACCAAATGATTTTCCTGACCAGCCCGCGGTAACAAAGGCCCGCGACAAGAGGGCTCACATTCGAGCCCTAAGGGAAGGCCGACCAGGGAGGTGGGGTCAGCGGGGCCGGCCCACGCCCCGTCGCACACCTGACCGCCCGCCATCCCTCGGGCGCCCCCTCCCCTGGGCCGGCCGGCCGCGTCCATCCCCCGGCGTCCCCGCCGCACGTCCCCATCCCTGCCCACGTCCCCTCGGCCGCCCGCTCCGCCCACCCTCCCTCCCCGCGCCTGAGGCCCGCCCCTCCACGCCCCGATTGGCTCCGCTCAGGGGCCCACCACAGGTGGGATCGGCTCGTCCCCATTCTCTTCCCACCCACCTGCCCTCCCCGACACCTAACCCCAGCAGCCCCTCACCCAAAACCCCGGGAGGAAGGGGAGACAGGTCAAAAGGAAGACAAGAGCACTCCTCCTGACAGGTAACGGGAGCTGTCAGTCACCCTCACATTCTCGGCCTGGACCAATGGGCTGCCTTCTCCTCCCGCCCCGCGCGCGGAGCTGGCAGCGGCGGCCACAGCAGCTCCTCCTCCCCCATCCCCTTCACGGAGCCCGCCGGCCCGCACTCACTGTTGAGGCCGGCTGGCGGGGGCAGAGACTGTTCACCGTCCTCGCAGTTGTTGTTGTTGTTGTGCAGGGGCGGCGGCTGCTCTACTAAATGAGACGACATTGTCGGGCGGCTGGAAGAGCTGCGGCCGCAGCAGGACCGTCTCTGGTTCTCGGGCAGCAACACAACAAGCCGAGTCCCCCGCCCCCTTTTCTGCGCCTGCGCAGTCCCTCCCCTGCCCCTGACGTCAGGGCCCGCCCCAGCCACGTGATGACAACACAACAAGCTGCGGGGCGGGGCGCGGGCGTTCCCAGGCCGGCTCCGGACGTGGAGACGCGAGAGTCACGCTGACGCGCGCGCCAGGAATGAGTTCTTGCGTGTTATTTGTACTGGTCTGATAAAGTGAGTTATGCGGCTGGAACTGGGCTTAGAGGCTAGGGAGAAGTGTGTAATGAGGAAGTGTAAGGTGCTCATGTGTTGACAACAAAATATTCCACACCTACAGGGTCAGCATTGTTTTAGCCAATCCGTGAGCACTTCTTGTTTAATGTCTGTAAGGACTCACTTCTGTAATAGGTATCATGGTGACACAAAGGAAGCAAAAACCCTGCTGCCTTCCCCGCCATAAACTAAAGCAAAGCTGGTGGAACATTAACACTCCAAACAGGGAACAACATAAGGCAGGCCAGACTTTGTTGTTGTTAAGGAATTTCAAAGATTTTAATTACAAATGTAACTCGAGATCATTGTAAAAATTGGAAAATTTTAGGAAAAGATAGAGAAGAAAATAATCACCCAAATACCATCACCTAATTTATTTCTGGGACATAACACGAGAAGCCATGTTTCCTATATGTGGGCAGCACGAAACTACTTTTTGTGCTTAAACACTACACCTACTTCATGTATCCATATCTTTGTCCAGTTTCCTTGGTCTGATTTATATGTGGCATATATTTCTCTCAGACTGTCACTTGTCTTTTAACTTTGTTTCGCTCTGCAGACGTTTAAAATTTTCGTGTAATCAAATCTATAATTTTTGTATGGCTTGGGAATACGCTCACACCAAGGTTATGAATCTATTCCCTATAACTTTTCTGATTTTACTAAGTTTAATTTTTATATTTAATCCATCTGAAATTTAGTTTCGATATGTTGTAAATTAACTTCATTTCTTCCTAATTGAGTAGTTAATTGACCCAACAATATTTATTAATTTTTAAGACTTCCTTTCCATGCTGATTTGAAATTGCACCTTTATCACATTCTAAATTCCCACAAAAAGCCGAGTCTATTTCAGGCCTTTCTACAATAGCTCTGTTTGATAACTATTAGAGAAAGTTTCTCCTCATTTATCGTTTTAAAAATTTTCATGACTGTTTAATTACTTTTAAGATGAACTTAAAATTTGACTTGTCTAAGATTGACCATGTGTTGGTAATTATTGAAGGTAATGATGGCTACATTAACTGTAATGTGATGGATACATTAAACTATTCTTCCAATTTTTTAATGTGCTTGAAAAATTTCATACTAAAAAGTTTTTTTAAAGGATTGATTTGTCAAATCTCATTGCAGATTCTTTTAAGATTTTGGTCATAAATGTATTCAATTAATAAATTAATTGGGGGGGATAATTCACATATTTACAAAATTGTTTTCCCATTCTATTTTTCTTAATTAAAAAAAAGTACTTCTTCAAAAATGTCTTCAACATGTTTTGATCTTTTGTGAGTTTTGGTACAATCATGCTCATTTTGTAAAAAATAATTAGAAAGTTCCCTTTTCTATGGTCTTACGTAGATGACATTGAAATTACTTTTCTTTAAGGATTTGTTAGAATTCTCCTAAGGAAACATCTGGACCTAGTGTTTTTAGGGGGATTAGCTCTGTTTCTACAGGATGTCACCTTTATTTCTAATGTTGTGTTATTTGTCCTCTATTTTTTCTTGATTGTATTACCTAATGGTTTATCTATTTTAGGGCCTTTTTAAAATCTAATTGCTTCTTCCTAATTGTATTCTTAACCCTTTTTTTAACAGCTTAACTGAGATATAATTCATATACTATACAATTAATCCATTTAAAGTTCACAATTCAGTGTTTTTATCCTATTCACATAGTTGTGTAACCCTCACCACAGTCTAATTTTGGAACACTTTTGTCACCCCTAAGAGAAACCCTGTACTCATTAGTCACCACTCCTCATTTGATGCTTATTTCATTCTTTCTTTAATTATTTGGGTATTTAAGAATTTCTCCCTGGTCAGAGTGTGTTTTTGCACTATTTCTAGTTTGGAGTTTTTTCTTAGGTTTTCTTTAGGGCCTAATATGTGGTTCCTTTTGGGGAATGTTCCATGAGTATTTGAAAAGAAGGTGTAGTTTCTGTGTTCAAGGTATCAGGTGTGATGTATTTATTAGAACTACCTTAATAATAATGTCATTTAAAATTTTGTATTTTTCCCCTCTTTATGTGTCATCAATTCCAAGAGGTCAATTAATATTTCCCACTCCTAGTATGTTTCTGTTTCTTCTATCTCCTTTCACTATAGTCGATGCTTCATTATGTGATGCACAAATATTCGTAACTGCCTCTTTATCACTGTGAAGTGGTTAAAATTTTGTCCTCAGTTCAACCTTGTGTGTTATTAAAATCATGATGCTGGTTTTTATTATTGTTGTTGTTTTTGTTTAGTTGCAACATCTTGATGCACCCCTCCTTTTAATTTTCCACCTTTCTGAATCACTTTCTATTAGGTGTGTCACTTATAACTCAAAAAGTAGTCTTTGCTTTAGGACCTAATCAGAATTTTTCTTCTTTTAATAGGATAGTTTAACACATTTATATTTATTGATAATATAAATGTATTTGGATTTAATAGTGTTATTTTATATCATGCTTTCCATTTAATCTCTTAAAATATTTTTCACTATGGACCTATTTGTTTTATAATATATTTCATCTTATGACTTAGAAATTTTTATTTTTGTTTAATGATTTCCCTTTATAGCTATATATTTATATAATTCCTTTAGTCCTCCATTTCTTTAGACAGTTTCTTTAATGCCCAGAAAGGAACCATAATGAAATTAGTATAATTCCTCTTCTTCTATGTTTCTCTCTACTACCCATTTTTTAGTTAACCATATTCTACCTTAATACCGTTGTAGTTTTAGATATAGTTGTACATCGATCACTTGATTTATCAACTTAATATGATAAAGTTTGACAAGTAGAAATAAGGTAGCATACTTGCCCTATCTCTTACTTTTCTCCCTTTTCCCCACCACTACTTACTTTTGTTAATTATTCATTTCAATATTATTAGAGTTTATACATCGTAGTATATGTGCCCTATAGATATTGCCATAATCATGCTGTGTCATAAAACACTCCAAACTCTCTGGCTTAAACAAGAAACATTTATTCTCTCTCGTGCAATTGAAAGATAGTTAATATAGACTCAGCTCAGGTGGATTTGGTTCCAAGGTTAGGGTTGGTCCAGCTCAGCTCCCCTGTCTGTCATCCTCCTTGGACCATGGGTTGGCCAGGGCATGTTCCTCTCACGATGACGAAAGAAACTCAAGAAAAATGAGCAGATGCAGCTCTGTAACTATCATTTCCATGCACATTCCATTGGCCAAAGCAAGTCAGATAGCCAACGGCAAAGTCACATTGCAAAGGGAGTGCATTCCAGGAGGATAAAGAATTGGGAACAATAATATAATCTACAATAGTCGTTAGCATAATCCCCATGTTTGTTTTAGTTTCTGTTCTGTAGTTATAGATTCACAGCTCATTATGGGTCCTAGTGCCACAATTTGTACAATTATCTCTGGCTAGCTGAAGTGTTCCACCTGATGATAGTATTTCCTAAGGTAATGCATCTTCTAAAAGATTGACCTGTTGGCTGCAGATTTTTTTCTTAAAACAATTTTTTTGCACAGTAATTGACATACAACAAATTACATATTTATAAGTACATAATTTGATATCTTTGGACTTACATATACACTGTGAAACCATCACCACAATCAAGACGGTAAACATATACATCATCCCCAACATTTCCCTAGTGCCTTTTTTATTTTTTTTAATATTTTTTAATTAATTTTTTTTTTGGAGGGGGGTGAGGAAGAGTGGCCCTGAGCCAACATCTGTTGCCAATCTTCCTCTTTTTGCTTGAGGAAGACTGTCCCTGAGCTAACATCTGTGCCCATCTTCCTCTACTTTTTTTGTACGTGGGACACCGCCACAGCATGGCTTGATGGGTGGTGCATAGGTCCGCACCCAGGATCTGAACCTGCGCACCCTGGGCCATGGGAGCGGAGCATGAGAACTTAACCACTACACCATCGGGCCAGCCGCCTAATGCCCTTCCCTTCCTTTCACTCCCGAGTGATCAATGATCTGCTTTCTGTTACCATAATTTGCATTGTACAGAGTTTTATATAAATGGAATCATACATTACTTTTTTTGTTTTGGCTTCTTTCACTCAATATAATTATTTTGAGATTCGTTTACATTGTTGTGTATATCAACAGGTCATTGCTTTTTATTGCTAAGTAGCATTCCTTTGAATGGATATACCATGATTTGTTTCTCCATTTATGCATTGATGGACATTTGCATTGTTTCCAATTGGGGGCTATTTCAAATATGGCTGCTATGAACATTTATGTACAAATCCTTGTATGGACATATATTTCCTTTTCTCTTGAGTAAATACCCAGGAGGAAAATAGATGGATCATATGGTAGGAGTATGTTTAACATTTTGAGAAACTGCCTAAATATTTTCCAAAGTGGCTATACCTTTCCACCAACAGTGTGTGAAAGTTCTGGTTCCTCAACAATCTTGTTAGTGCCTGGTACTGTGTTAATTTTAATTTAGCTTCATTGATTCGTAGTGTGCAGTATTGTTTCATTGTGGGTTAATTTACATTTCTCTCATGATAAGGCTGCTGAGCAGCTTTCCATGTGCTTGTCATCCATATATCTTATTTGGTGAAGTGTCTGTTCAAACTTTTACACATTTTTTAAATTGAATTGTTTTCTTATTTTTGAGTTATGAGATTTCTTTATATATTCTCAGTACAAATCTTTTATCAGGCACGTGCCTCTACAAAGATTTTTCCCCCACTACACGTACCTGTCTTTTGTTTCTCTTAACAGTGTCTTTTGAAGAACAGTTTTCAATTTTGATAAGTCCAATTTATTAATTTGTTCTTTTATGGATTGTGCTTTTGATGTCATATCTAAGAAATCTGTGCCTAATTCAATGTCACAAAGATTTTCTACTCTGTTTTTTTCTAGAAATTTGATACAATTGCATTGAACACGTAGACTGCTTTGGGTAGTATTAGCATTTTAACAAGATTGTCTTTTAATCCATGAAGATGGGATGTCTTTCCATTTATTTAGATATTCTTTAATTTCTTTCAGCAGTGTTTTATATTTTTCAGTGTACAAGTTTTTCATCTCCTTTATTAAATTTATTCCTAGGTATTCATGTGTATGCAGTTGTAAATTAGTTATTTTTTAAATTTCCTTTTCAGATTGTTCTTTGCTATTATATAGAGACAACTGATTTTTGTGCTGATCTTGTACCCTGAAATTTGGCTGAATTTGTTTATTAGCTCTAGTAGTTTTTTTTTTTTTAATTCTTTGGGATTTTCTATGTATAAGATCATGTCATGTGAAAATACAGATAGCTTTATGTCTTCCTTTCTAATTGGACGCATTTCATTTCTTTTTCTTGCCTAATTGCTCTAGCTAGAACTTCCAGTACAATGTTGAATAGCAGTAGTGAAAGCAGGCATCCTTGTCTTACTGATCTTAGAGGAAAAGCTTTCAGTCTTTCACCATTGAGTATGATGTTTACTATGGATTTTTCATAAATGCCCTTTATCATGTTGAGAAATTTCAATTCTATTCCCAGTTTTCTGAGTGTTTTTATTATGAAAAGATAAATTTTGTCAAATGTGTTTTTTGTGTCAATTGAGTGATCATGTGGGTTTTTTCCTTCATTCTATCAGTTACATTGATTAATTTTCTTATGTTGAACTTCCCTTGCATTGCTGGGGTAAATCTCACTTGGTCATGGTGTATAATCCTTTTAATATGCTATAGGATTCAGTTTGCTAGTATTTTGTTAAGGATTTTTGCATCTGTATTCATAAAGGATGTTCGTCTGTAGTTTTATTGTGGTGTCTTTGTCAGTTGTTGGTGTCAGGGTAATATTGACTTCATACAATGAGTTAGGAAGTAGAAATTGCCTTCTACCATTGTTTGGAAGAGTTTGAGAAGATGTTAATTCCTCTCTAAATATTTGGTAGAATTCACCAGTGAGGCCTTCTGATCCTGGGCTTTTCATATTGAGAGGTTTTTGATTACTGATTCAATCTCTATTCTTGTTGTAGGTCTACTTGAATTTTCTATTTCTTCTTGAGTGGGTTTTGGTAATTTGTGTCTTTCAAGAATTCATTCTTTTCATCTGGGTTTTGTAACTTGTTGGCATATAATTGTTCACAGTATATCTTATAATTCTTCTTATTTCTGTTTTGTTGTTAATAATGTCCCCAGAAATTCATTTCTAATTTTAATTTTTTGATTCTTCTCTTTTTCTTAGTTAGTCTAACTAAAGGTTTGTCAATTCTGTTGATTTTTTCAAGGAACCAACTTTTGGTTTCATTGATTCTTTCTGTTGTTTTACTATTTGTCTATTATGTTTATCTCTGCTCTAACCTTTATTATTTAGTTCCTTCTGCTAGCTTTTGGTATAGCTTGGTCTTCTTTTTCCAGTTTCCTAAGTCATAAAGTTAGGTTATGGGCTTGAGGTCTTTTTTGATATAGGCATTTACAGTAGTAAATTTTCCTCTGAGTACTATTTTGGCTGCATCCCATAAGTTTTGGAATGTTAGGTTCTGTTTTCATGCCCATCAGAGTATTCTATAATTTTCTTTGCAATTTCTTCTTTAACCCACTGGTTATTTAAGAATGTATTGTTTAATCCATACATATTAGCAAATTTTCCAGTTTTCATTCTGTTATTGATTTCCAGCTTCGTTCTCTTGTGGTCAGAGAAGATATTTTGCATGATTTCAGTCTTTCTAAATGTATTGAGGCTAGTTTTGTGGCCTAACATATGGTCTATCCTAGAGAATGTTCCATTTGCACTTGAGAAGAATATATATTCTGCTGTTGATGGGTGTAGTGTTCTATATATGTCTGTTATTGGTTTATACTGTTTATACTGTTGTTCAAGTCTTCTATTTCCCTATTGATCTTTGGCCTATATGTTCTATAAATTATTAAAAGTGAGAGTATTGAACCCTCCAGCTATTATTGTGGAAACTTCTATTTCTCCCTTCAATTCTCTCCAAGTTTGCTTCATATATTTGGGGGCTCTAGTTTTTTGGTGGATATGTTTTTAATTGTTATATTTTATAGATGAATTGACCCTTTTATCAATATATAATGACCTATTTTGTTTCTTGTATCAATTTTTTAATTAAAGACTATTTTGTCTAGTACTAGTATAGCCACCCCAGCCCTATTTAGGTTACTATTTATATGGAATATATTTTTTCATCCTTTCACTTTCAACATATTTCTGTCTTTGGATCTAAAGTGAGTCTCTTGTAGACAGCATATACTTGGATGAAAATTTTTAAACCTGTTTTTCCAATCTCTACCTGTTGATTGGACAGTATAATCCATTTATAATTAAAGTAATTACTGGTAAGCAAGGACTCACTTCTGCCATTTTGCTAATTATTTCTGTATATCATACCTTTATTCCCCTCATTTCTTCCAATACTACTGCTTTTCATTAAATTGACTTTTTTTGCAGTGTACAGTTTTGGCTCTCTTCTCATTTCCTTTTTTGTGTATTTTCAAATATTTTCTCAGTGGTTACCATGGCGATTGCATTTAACCTCCTAAATTTATAACAATGTGGTTGGAATTGATACCAATATAGCTTCACTAACATACAAAAACTCTGTTCCTATATAGCTCCACTCCCCTTTATGTAGTTATTGTCACAAATTATATCTTTATTCATTGTATGCACATTAACCTAGATTTATAATTATTGTTTTATGCATTAGTCTTTTAAATCTTATAGGAAACAAAAAGAAGAGTTACAGACCAAAATCACAACACTAGTTTTATGTTTACCTGTGTACTTATCTTTACCAGAGTTCTTTATTTCTTCTTAAGTTTTTGAGTTACTGTCTAATATCATTTCATTTCCCCCTGAAGGATTCCTTTAGCATTTCTTGAACTGCAAGTGTACTAGCAATGAACTCTCTCAGCTTTTGTTTAACTGGGAATGTCTTAATTCAGTCTTCATTTTTGAAGGATAGTTTTGCCAGATATAGAATTCTTGGTTGATAGTTTTTCTTTCAGCACTTTAAATGTTATCCTACTGTCTTCTTGCCTCCGTGGTTTCTAATGAGAAATCAGCTGTTGTCTTATTGAGGATTTCTTGTGTGTGATGAATCACTTCTCTCTGTTGCTTTCTAGATTCTTTCTTTGTGTTTGGCTTTCAACAATTTGCATGTAATGTGTGGCAGTGTGTATTTGTTTGCATTTACCATTTTGCAGTTCATTGAGCTTTTGGGATATGTAGATTTGTGCCTTTTATCAAATTTGGGAAGTCTTTGGCCATTATTTCTTCAAATATTCTCTAGGACTGCCATTATGCATAAGATGGTGTGCTTGATGGCATCCTACAGGTGTCTTAGGCTCTGTTCATTTTTCTTTTTCTGTTTTTTAATAGACTTTACTTTTTTAGAGAAGTTTTAGTTCACAGCAATATCAAGCAGGTACAGAGATTTCCCATATACCCCCTGACCTCACACATGCATAGCCTACCCTATTATCAACATTCTGCACCAGAGTGGTTCATTTGTTAGAATTGATGAACCTACACTGACACATAATTATCACTCAAAGTCCATGGTTTACGTTAAGGATGACTCTTGGTGTACATTCTCTGGATTTGAGAAAATGTGTAATGACATGTATCTATCATTATGATATCATGCAGAGTATTTTTACTGCCCTAAAAATCCTCTATGCTCCACTTATTCAGCCTCCTCCCACCCCCAATGCCTGACAATGACTGATCTTTTTACTGTTTTCATAGTTTTGCCTTTCCTAGAATGTTATATTTGAAATCATACAGCATGTAGCCTTTCAGATTGGCTTTATTCTCTTAGTAATATGCATTTAAGGTTCCTCCATGTCTTTACATGGCTTAGTAGCTCATTTCTTTTTAGTGCTAAATAATATTTCATTGTTTGGATGTCCCACAGTTTATCCATTCACCTACCAAAGGACCTCTTGCTTCCAAATTTTGGCAATTATGAATAAAGCTATAAATATCTGTGTGCAGGGTTTTGCGTGGACATAAGTTTTCAACTCCTTTGAATAAATGCTAAGGAGTGCAATTGCTAGATCCTACGTATGCTAAGAATATGGTTTAGTTTTGTAAGAAACTGCCAAACTGCCATAGCAAAGTGGCTCTACCATTTTGTATTCCCATCAGTAATAAATGAGAGTTCCTATTGCTCCACATCATTGCCAGCATTTGATGTTGTTAGTGTTCTGGATTTTGGTCATTGTGATAGGTGTGTAGTGGTATCTCACTGTTTTAATTTGCATTTCCCTGATGACATATGATGTGGAGCATCTTTTCATATGCTTACTTGCCATCTGTTTATCTTCTTTGATGAGGTGTCTGTTAACGTCTTTGCCCCCCCCCTTTTTTAAATCAGATTGTTTGTTTTCTTAGTTGAGTTTTAAGTTCTTTGTATATTTTGCAGAACAGTCCTTTATTAGATATATCTTTTGCAAATATATTCTCCCAGTCTGCGGATTGTCTTTTCATTCTCTTAACAATGTTTTTCAAGGAGCAGTTTTTATTTTAAAGAAGTCCAGCCTATCAATTATTGCTTTCATGGATCATGCCTTTGGTGTTGCAGCTAAAAAGCTATTGCCAAACACAAGGTCACCTAGATTTTTTCATATGTCATCTTCTAGTTTTGTAGTTTTGTGTTTTACATTTAGGTCTATGATCCATTTTGAGTGAATTTTTGTGAAAGATGTAAAGTCCAGGTCTAGATTCATTTTTTTTGCATATGGATGTCCTGTTGTTCTGGCACCATTTGTTGAAAAGACTATCTTTTCTCCATTGTATCACCTTTGCTCCTTGTCAAAGATCAGTTAACTATATTTATGTGCATCTATTTCTAGGCTCTCTATTCTGTTCCATTGGTCTATTTATCTGTTCTTTCACCAATACCACACTGTCTTGATATTTTAGATTTTTAGTAAATCTTGAAGTCCGGTAGTGTCAGTCCTCCACCTTCGTTCTTATGTTCAATATTGTGTTGGCTATTCTGGGCCTTTGCATCTCCGTATAAACATTAGAATCACTTTGTCTATATCTACAAAATAACTTGCTAGGATTTTTATTGTGATTGTGTTGAATCTATAGATGAAGTTGGGAAGCACTGACTTCTCAACAATATTCAGTCTTCCTATACATCAACATGAGTATCTCTCAATTTATTTAGTTCTTTAATTTCTTTTATCAGAGTTTTATAGTATTTGTTATATAGATGTTGTACATATTTTGTTAGATTTATACCTAACTATTTCATTTTTGGGGTGCTAATGTAAAGGGTACTGTGTTTTTTAATTTAAAATTCCACTTATTCATTTCTGGTATATAGAAAGTGATGGACTTTTTTATATTAACCTTGTATCCTGCAACCTTGCTATAATTGCTTCTTAATTCCAGGAGTTTTCTTCTTGATTATTTTGGATTTTCTACGTAGATGATCATGTCATCTGTGAACAAAGACAATTTTATTTCTTCCTTCCCAATTTGTTTACCTTTTATTTTATTTTCTTGTCTTATTGCATTAGCTAGAACTTCCAGTATGATGTTGAAAAGGAGTGGTGGGAGGGGATGTTCTTGCCTTGTACCTGATCTTGGAGAGAAAGCTTCAAATTTCTTACCGTTAAGTATGATGTTAGTTGTAGGGTTTTTGTAGATATTCTTTATCAAGTGGAGGAAGTTCCCTTCTTTTCTCAGTTTACTGAGTTTTTATCATGAGTGGGTATTAAACTTTGTCAAATGCTTTTTCTGCATCTATTGATATGATCTTGTGATTTTTCTTCTTTAGCCTGTTGATGTGATAGATTACATTAATTGATGTTCTAATATGAACCAGCCTTGCATACCTGGGATAAATCTCACTTGGTTGTGGTATATAATTCTTTTTATACATTGTTGGATTTGATCTGCTAATATGGTTTTTGAGGATTTTTGCATTTGTGTTCATGAGAGACATTGCAGTTTTCTTATAACATCTTTGTCTGGTTTTGGTATTTAGTATACCACATTTGGTATTTGGTATTAGGGTATGCTAGCCTCATAGAATGGTTTAGGAAGAATTCTCTCTGCTTCTATCTTCTCAAAGAGATTCTAGAGAATTGATGTGATTTCTTCCTTAAATTTTTGATGTAATTCACCAATGAACCCATCTTGGTGCTTTCTGTTTTGGAAGGTTATTAATTATTAATTCAATTTATTCAGTAGATATAGGCCTATTCAGATGGTCTCTCTCTTCTTGTGTGAGTTTTGGCAGATCATGTCTTTCACGAAATTCATTCATTTCATCCAGGTTACCAAATTTGTGGGCTGAGAGTTGTTCATAGTATTCCTTTATTTTCCCTTTAATGCCCATGGGATCTATATTAATGTTCCCTCTCTCATTCCCGATATTAGTAATTTGTGTCCTCTTTTTTTTCTCTCATTTTTTTATTTATTTATTTTTATTGATGTTTTAATAGTTTTTAACATTATGAAATTTTGGGTTGTATACTTTTGTTTGTCCATCACCATATATATGTCTCCCTTCACCCCTTGTGCCCACCCCCCACCTCCACCACCACCCCCATAGCCCCTGGTAACCACAATACAGTTTTCTCTGTCCATGTGTTGGTTTATATTCCACATATGAGTGAGATCATACAGTGTTTGTCTTTCTCCTTCTGGCTTCCTTCATTTAACATAATACCCTCCAGGCCCATCCATGTTGTTGCAAATGGGACGATTTTGTCTTTTTTTATGGCTGAGCAGTATTCCATTGTATATATATACCACATCTTCTTGATCCAATTGTCAGTCGAGGAACACTTAGGTTGCTTTCACTTCTTGGCTATGGTGAATAATGCTGCAATGAACATAGGGGTGCATAAGCCTCTTTGGATTGTTCATTTCAGGTTCGTTGGATAGATTCCCAGTAGTGGGATGGCTGGATCATAGGGCATCTCTATTTTTAATTCTTTGAGGAATCTCCATACCGTTTTCCATAGAGACTGCACCAGTGTGCATTCCCACCAGCTGTGTATGAGGGTTCCTGTTTCTCCACATCCTCTCCAACATTTGTTGTTTTTTGTCTTGGTGATTATAGCCATTCTAACGGGCATGAGGTGATATCTTGGTGTTGTTTTGATTTGCATTTCCCTGATGATTAATGATGTTGAACATCTTTTCATGTGCCTATTGGCCATCCGTATATCTTCTTTGGAGAAGTGTCTGTTCATTTCCTCTGCCCATTTTTTGATCGGGTTGTTTGTTTTTTTTTGTTGTTCAGTTGTGTGAGTTCTTTATATATTATGGAGATCAACCCTTTGTCAGATGTATGTTTTGCAAATATTCTCTCTCAGCTGGTGGGTTGTCTGTTCATCTTGATTCTGGTTTCGTTTGTCTTGTAGAAGCTCTTTAATCTGATAAAGTCCCACTTGTTTATTTTTTCTTTAGTTTCCCTAGTCTGGGTAGGCATGTCATCCGAAAAGATTCCTTTATGACCAATGTCCAATAGTGTGTTGCCTATATTTTCTTCTATGAGTTTTATAGTTTCAGGTCTCACCTTCAGGTCTTTGATCCATTTTGAGTTAATTTTTGTGAATGGCGATAGCACATGGTCCACTTTCATTCTTTTGCATGTGGCTGTCCAGTTTTCCCAACACCATTTATTGAAGAGACTTTCCTTTCTCCATTGTATGTTCTTAGCTCCTTTGTCGAAAATTAGCTGTCCGTGTATGTGTGGTTTTATTTCTGGGCTTTCAATTCTGTTCCATTGATCTGTGTGTCTGTTTTTGTACCAGTACCATGCTGTTTTGATTATAATTGCTTTGTAGTATGTTTTGAAGTCAGGGATTGTGATGCCTCCTGCCTTGTTTTTTTTTCTTAGGATTTCTTTAGCTATTCGGGGTCTTTTGTTGCCCCATATAAATTTTAGTATTCTTTTTTCTATTTCCGTGAAGAATGTCATTGGGATTCTGATTGAGATTGCATTGAATCTGTAAATTGCTTTAGGTAATATAGACATTTTAACTATGTTTATTCTTCCAATCCACATGCATGGGATATCTTTCCATTTCTTTATGTCACCATCAATTTCTTTCAATAATGTCTTGTAGTTCTCATTGTATAGGTCATTCACCTCCTTGGTAAGATTTATTCCTAGGTATTTTATTCTTTTTGATGCAATTGTAAGTGGTATTATCTTTTTGAGCTCTCTTTCTGTTGGTTCATTATTAGCATACAGAAATGCAACTGATTTTTGTAGATTGATTTTGTACCCTGCAACTTTGCTGTAGTTGTTGATTATTTCTAATAGTTTTCCAACGGATTCTTTAGGGTTTTCTATATATAAAATCATGTCATCTGCAAATAGTGAGAGTTTCACTTCTTCGTTACCTGTTTGAATTCCTTTTATTCCTTTTTCTTGCCTAATTGCTCTGGCCAAAACCTCCAGTACTATGTTGAACAGGAGTGGTGAGAGTGGGCAGCCCTGCCTTGTTCCTGTTCTCAGAGGAATGGCTTTCAGTCTTTCCCTGTTGAGTATGATGTCGGCTGTGGGTTTGTCATAAATAGCCTTACTATGTTGAGGTACTTTCCTTCTATTCCCATTTTATTGAGGGTTTTTATCATAAATGGATGTTGTATCTTGTCAAATGCCTTCTCTGGTCTATTGAGATGACCATGTGGTTTTTATTCTTTGTTTTGTTGATGTGACGTATCATGTTGATTGATTTACGGATATTGAACCATCCCTGCATCCCTGGTGTAAATCCCACTTGATCATGGTGTATGATCTTTTTAATGTATTGCTGTATTCGGTTTGCCAAAATTTTGTTGAGGATTTTTGCATCTATGTTCATCAGTGATATTGGCCTGTAATTTTCTTTCTTTGTATTGTCTTTGTCTGGCTTTGGTATCAGGGTGATATTGGCCTTGTAGAATGATTTAGGAAGTGTTCCATCTTCCTGTATTTTTTGGAATAGTTTGAGAAGGATGGGTATTAAATCTTCCTTGAATGTTTGGTAAAATTCACCGGAGAAGCCCTTTGGTCCTGGACTTTTATTTTTTGGGAGGTTTTTGATTACTATTTCAATCTCTTTACTTGTGATTGGTCTATTCAGATTCTCCATTTCTTCTTGGTTCAGTTTTGGGAGGTCGTATGAGTCTAAGAATTTATCCATTTCTTCTAGATTATCCAATTTGTTGGCATATAATTTCTCATAGTATTCTCATATAATCCTCTGTATTTCCGTGGTATCCATTGTAATTTCTTCTCTTTCATTTCTAATTTTATTTACTTGAGCCTTTTCTCTTTTTTTCTTAGTAAGCCTGGCTAAGGGTTTGTCGATTTTGTTTATCTTCTCAAAGAACCAACTCTTTGTTTCATTAATCCTTTCTACTGTTTTTTTGGTCTCAATTTCATTTATTTCTGCTCTGATTTTTATTATTTCTCTTCTTCTGCTGACTTTGGGCTTTGTTTGTTCTTCTTTTTCTAGTTCTGTTAGGTGTAATTTAAGGTTGCTTATTTGGGCTTTTTCTTGTTTGTTAAGGTGGGCTTGTATCGCTATGAGTTTCCCTCTCAGGACCACTTTTGCTGCATCCCATATGGTTTGGTATGGCATATTTTTGTTTTCATTTGTTTCCAGATAGTTTTTGATATCTCCTTTAATTTCATCAATGATCCTTTGGTTGTTCAGTAGAATCTTGTTTAATCTCCACATTTTTGTCACTTTCCCAGTTTTTTTTTTTATGGTTCATTTCCAGTTTCATAGCATTATGGTCTGAAAAGATGCTTGTTATGATTTCAATCTTCTTAAATTTATTGAGGCTTGCTTTGTTTCCCAACATATGGTCTATCCTAGAGAATGTTCCATGCGCGCTTGAGAAGAATGTGTAGTCAGCTGTTTTTGGATGGAGTGCTCTGTATATGTCTACTAGGTCCATCTCGTCAGTTTTTCATTTAAGTCTACTATTTCTTTTTTTTTTTTTTTTTTTGACTTTGGCCATTGGTGGCTTGTTATAATGTTCTTTTTTTTTTTTTGATTTTTATTGATATTTTAATGGTTTCTAACATTGTGAAATTTTGGGTTGTACATTTTTGTTTGTCCATCACCCCATATATGACTCCCTTCACCCCTTGTGCCCACCCCCCACCCCCACTTCCCGGGTAACCACAGTCCAGTTTTCTCTGTCCATGTGTTGGTTTATATTCCACATATGAGTGAGATCATACAGTGTTTGTCTTTCTCTTTCTGGCTTATTTCACTTAACATAATACGCTCCAGGCCCATCCATGTTGTTGCAAATGGGAAGATTTTGTCTTTTTTTATGGCTGAGTAGTATTCCATTGTATATATATACCACATTTTCTTAATCCAATCGTCAGTCGAGGGACACTTAGGTTGCTTCCACTTCTTGGCTATGGTGAATAATGCTGCAATGAACATAGGGGTGCATAAGCCTCTTTGGATTGTTGATTTCAGGTGCGTTGGATAGATTCCCAGTAGTGGGATGGCTGGATCATAGGGCATCTCTATTTTTAATTCTTTGAGGAATCTCCATACCGTTTTCCATAGAGGCTGCACCAATTTGCATTCCCACCAGCTGTGTATGAGGGTTCCTGTTTCTCCACATCCTCTCCAACATTTGTTGTTTTTTGTCTTGGTGATTATAGCCATTCTAACGGGCGTGAGGTGGTATCTTAGTGTTGTTTTGATTTGCATTTCCCTGATGATTAGTGATGTTGAGCATCTTTTCATGTGCCTATTGGCCATCTGTATATCTTCCTTGGAGAAGTGTCTGTTCATTTCCTCTGCCCATTTTTTGATCGGGTTGTTTGTTTTTTTGTTGTTCAATTGTGTGAGTTCTTTATATATTATGGAGATCAACCCCTTGTCAGATGTATGTTTTGCAAATATTCTCTCCCAGCTGGTTGGTTGTTTGTTCATCTTGATTCTGATTTCATTTGTCTTATAAAAGCTCTTTAGTCTGATAAAGTCCCACTTGTTTATTTTTTCTTTAGTTTCCCTAGTCTGGGTAGGCATGTCATCCGAAAAGATTCCTTTAAACCCAATGTCAAATAGTGTGTTGCCTATATTTTCTTCTATGAGTTTTATAGTTTCAGGTCTCACCTTCAGGTCTTTGATCCATTTTGAGTTAATTTTTGTGTATGGCGATAGCACATGGTCCACTTTCATTCTTTTGCATGTGGCTGTCCAGTTTTCCCAACACCATTTATTGAAGAGACTTTCCTTTCTCCATTGCATGTCCTTAGCACCTTTGTCGAAAATTAGCTGTCCGTATATGTGTGGTTTTATTTCTGGGCTTTCAATTCTGTTCCATTGATCTGTGTGTCTGTTTTTGTACCAGTACCATGCTGTTTTGATTACTATTGCTTTGTAGTATGTTTTGAAGTCAGGAATTGTGATGCCTCCTGCTTTGTTCTTTTTCTTTAGGATTTCTTTAGCTATTCGGGGTCTTTTGTTGCCCCATATAAATTTTAGTATTCTTTTTTCTATTTCTGTGAAGAATGTCATTGGGATTCTGATTGGGATTGCATTGAATCTGTAGATTGCTTTAGGTAATATAGAAAGTCTACTATTTCTTTATTGACTTTTTGTCTGGATGATCTATCCATTGATGTAAGTGGGGTATTAAGATCCCCTACTATTATTGTGTTGTTGTTGATTTCTCCTTTTAGGTTTGTTAATAGTTGCTTTATGTACATTGGTGCTCCTATGTTGGGTGCATATATATTTGTAAGTGATATGTCTTCTTGATGGAGTGTCCCTTTTATCATTATATATTTCCCTTCTTTGTCTTTCTTCACCTGTTTTATCTTGAAGTCTACTTTGTCTGATATGAGTATGGCAACACCTGCTTTCTTTTGTTTGCCATTAGCTTGGAGTATTGTCTTCCATCCTTTCGCTGTGAGCCTGTGCTTGTCTTTAGAGCTGAGATGTGTTTCCGGGAGGCAGCATATTGTTGGGTCCTGCCTTTTAATCCATCCTGCCACTCTGTATCTTTTGATTGGAGAGTTCAATCCATTTACATTTAGGGTAATTATTGGTATATGAGGGCTTAATATTGCTGTTTTGTCACTTGTTTTCTGGTTCTTTTGCATTTCCTTTGTTTCTTGTCCCATTTGTTTCGGACTGCCAATTCAGTGTGGTTGTTCTGTCTTATGACTCTTCTAGTTTTCTCCTTGTTTATCATATGTGATTTTGTTTTGATTATTTGTTTAGTGGTTACCTTGAGGTTTGTGTAAAAAATCTTGTGTATGAGATAGTCTGTTATCTGATGGCCTCCTATTTCCTTATACTAAGTCAATTCAATCACTTTCCTCTTCCCCTTCTAAGTCATTCTTGTTATACCTTATTCTATCTTGTGTTGTGGCTGTGTGTTTACAGTGATGAGGTTAAATTTATTTTTGGTGAATTCCTTCCTTTGATCTTTGATTTTGGTATTTAAGTTGTTGCTAACCTATTCTGGTAAAGATCTACTATTTTTCTGAGTTTATCTACCTATTTTTCTCCTTGCTCCAAGCTTTGTATTCCCTTTCTCTTCTTTTTTTCAGGCCTGAGGGCCTTCTTGAGTATTTCTTGTAGTGGGGGTCTCGTGGCCATGAACTCCCTTAGCTTTTGTTTCTCTGGTTTCTCTGGAAGAGTTACTATTTCTCCATCATATTTGAAGGATATTTTTGCTGGAAAGAGTATTCTTGGCTAAAAGGTTTTGTCTTTCAGTATTTTGAATATATCATTCCAGTCTCTCCTAACCTGTAAAATTTCTGTTGAGAAATCCGCTGAGAGCCTGGGAGTTCCTTTGTATGTTATTTTTTGTTTTTGTCTAGCTGCCCTTAATATTGTTTCTTTGTCATTGACTCTGGCTAGCCTTACCACTAGGTGTCGTGGTGTGGGCCTTTGCCTGTTGACATGTTTAGGTGACCTGTTGGCTTCGCTTACTGGTATTTCCTGCTCCTTCCCCAGAGTTGGGAAATTCTCAGCTATTATTTCCTTGAATAGGCTCTCTGTTCCTCTTTCCCTCTCTTCTCCCTCAGGAATACCTATAATTCTTATGTTACGTTTCCTAATAGAGTCAGATATTTCTTGGAGACTTTCTTCATTTCTTTTTAGCCTTAGTACTCTTTCCTCTTCTATCTGGAGCATATCTGTATTCCTATCCTCTAAAATGCTAATTCTTTCCTCCATATTGTCAGCTTTGTTCTTTAAAGATTCCAGATTCTCCTTTATCTCCTCCATTCTGTTCTTCATTTCCATCAGCACTGATTGGTTTTTCTTTATGATTTCAATCTCTTTTGTGAAGAAACTCCTAATCTCATTGAATTGTTTGTCTGTGTTGTCTCGCATTTCGTTGAGTGTTTTTATGATAGCTATTTTGAAATCTCTGTCGTTTAGGTTATGGATTTCTGTGTCTTCAGGGTTGCTTTCTGGGTGCTTGTCATTTTGCTTCTGGTCTGGTGATTTCATGTATTTTTGCATTGTGGTTCCTATGTTGGCTTTGTTTTTCCTCATCCTGGAAATCTCTGGTTGTAATTTCCACCCGCTGCCACTGTGTGGGGGTAAAGGGCTGTGTAATCTGAGCCGCCTGCGCTCTGCCCCGGCTGTTGCTGCCATCCACGATCCGTGGGTCGCTTGGTCTGGTCTGGTCGGCTTAGCTGCAGGGTCCGGTTTGCAGGGAGGGGGGTGCTCTCTCTTTTGCACACTGGGTCCCTGGAGTCGGGGGCTTCTCATTGTTATCCCTTGTTATCCGCTCTCTGGGGTGCTCAGATGTTGATGGTACCCTGTAGCAATTTTGAGTCCTCTGTGTGGGAGTTTCCCACTGGCTGAGAGAGCCCAAAGAGCTACGGTTTCCCCGCAGAGGGTCACCCCTCCCCCGTCTCTGGGAGCCGTGCAGACCAGGATCACTGATCTGATGGGGAGGGAGGGGAGTTCTCCTTACCTCTCCCCACTTCCTCTGGGGGCCCAGCATGTTCCACTCTCAGATGTGCGGCAGTGTGGATCTTTCCGATCCTGCTTTTCACTGTCTAGGATTCCATTGTTGGTCTGTGACTGTTCCTTTTGTTGTATCTTATTGGGGGAAGAGTTTACGGGAAAGCTCACTCCGCCATGACACTGACATCACTACTCTGTGTCCTCTTTCTTTTTTTTTTCTTAATTAGCCTGGCTAGAGGCTTATTGATTTTGTTGATCTTTTCAAAGAACCAGCTATTTGTTTCTTTGATTTTCTCTATCAATTTACTGTTTTTCAATTTCATTGATTTCTCTTCTAATTTTTATTGTTTTCTTCTGTGTAGTTTGGATTTAATTTGCTCTTCTTTTTCTAGTTTCCTAAGATGGATGCTTAAATTATTGATTTTAGATCTTTCTTCTATTCTAATATATGCATTCAATACTATAAATTTTCCTCTAAACACTGCTTTCACTGCATCCCACAGATTTTGACAACTTGAGTTTTAATTTTCATTTAGGTCAAATATTTTTAAATTTCTCTTGAGATTTCTTTTTTGACCCATGTGTTATTTAGAATTGTATTGTTTAATCTCTGAGCATCTGGGAATTGTCCAGCTAATTTTCTGTTATTGAATTCTAGTTTAATTCCACTGTGATCTGAGAACAGTTATTATATGATTTCTATTCTTTTAGATTTGTTAAGGTATGTTTTATGGCCCAGAACATGGTCTGTCTCTGTGAATGTTCCATGTGAACTTGAGAATAATGTGTATCCTGCTGTTGTTGGATGAAGTAGTCTATGGATGTTCTTTATGTCCAGTTGATCAATGGTGTTGTTGATTTCAACTGTCCTTAATGATTTTCTGCCAGTTGGATCTGTCCATTTCTGACACAGGTGTGTTGAGGTCTCCAGCTATAATAGTAGATTCGTCTCTTTCTTCTAGTTCTATCTGTTCTTGCCTGATGTAGTTTGATGCTCTGTTGTTTGGTGCATACATGTTAAGGATTGTTATGTCTTCTTGAAGAATTGATCCCTTTATCATTATTTAATAATAATTATTTATCCCTAAAAACTTTCCTTTTTCTGGTCTGCTCTGTCTGAAGTTAATATTGCTACTTCTGCTTTCTTTTGATTAATGTTAACACGGTATATCTTTCTTCATTTCTTTACTTCTTTTTTCTTTATATCTTTTTTCTTAATTTTTTGTTTATTGCAGTAATGTTGGTTTATAACATTGTATAAATTTCAGGTGTACATCATTATACTTCTATTTCTGCATAGATTACATCATGTTCACCACCCAAATACTGATTACAACCCATCACCACACATGTGCTGAATTATCCCTTTCACCCTCCTCCCTCCCCCCTTCCCTCTGGTAACCACCAATCCAATCTCTGTCTCGATGTGTTTGTTTGTTGTTGTTATTATCTACTACTTATTGTGTGAGATCATACGGTATTTGACCTTCTCCCTCTGACTTATTTCACTTTGCATAAGACCCTCAATGTCCATCCATGTTGTCACAAATGGCTGGATTTCATTGTTTCTTATGGCTGAGTAGTATTCCATTGTGTATATATACCACATCTTCCTTATCCATTTGTCCCTTGATGGGCACTTAGGTTGCTTCCAAGTCTTGGCTATTGTGAGTAACGCTGCAAATTTTTAATCTACATCTGTCTTTATATTTATAATAACTTTTCTGTAGAGTATATATATGTATGTAGACATATAGTTGGGTCTTGTTTTTTTGATCCACTCTGACAATCTCTGTCTTTTAATTGGCCCATTTAGAACATTTATGTTCAAAGCTATTATTGATGTAGTTGGACTAATATTTGCCATATTTGTTAGTTTTCTTTTGTTTAATTCAATTTATTTAAACTAAAAACACCCAATAACTGTTGAGCCATTTCTCCCACACCTGACCCCATGCCTCTGGCAACCACCAATCTGTGGTGAGCTTGGTTTTTTAATTATTTATTTTAGATTCCACATATAAGAGAGATCATACAGTATTTGTCTTTCTCTGTCTGACTTATTTCACTTAGCATAATACCCTTGAGATCCATCCATGTTATCACAAATGGCAAGATTTCATTCTTTTTTATGGCTGTTACTTGTTACTCTTTTCTTTTTTTTTTGCCCTTTTTCTTCCTATTTTTGTCTTCCACTCTTTTTCTGCCATGTGTCATTTTAATTGAGTTTTTTATATGATTCCATTTTCTCTCCTTTCTTAGCATATCATTTTACTTTCCTCCTTTTCTCAGCAGTTGCCCTAGAGTTTGCAATATACATTTACAACTAATCCAAGTCTACTTTCAAATAAAATTATACTGCTTCTCAGGTAGTTTCAATACCTTCTAATTACAAAATAATCTAATTCTTCCATCCCTTCCCTGTGTTGTCATTTATTTCACTTATACATAAGTGTATATTCATCTTTACTATTATTATTATTTTGAACAAACAGTAATTGTTAGATCAATTAAGAATAAGAAAAATAACTTTTTATTTTACCTTCAATTATTTCTTCTTCAATGCTCTTCCTGTCTATATGTACATCTGAGTTTCTGACCTATGTAATTTTCCTTCTCTCTAAAGAAAGACATTTTGTGCAAGGCAGGACTACCAGGAACAAATTCCCCCAATTTTTTTTGAGAAAGTCTTTATTTCTCTTTCACTTTTGAAGGATAATTTCATAGGATGCAGAATTCTAGGTTAGTGGGTTTTTTTCTCTCAACATTTTAAATATTTCATTTCATTCCCATGTGCGTGGTTTCTGAGAAGTCAGATGTAATTGTCTTTATTCCTCTAGCTTCCTTAGGATTTTTTTCTTTATCTTTGATTTTCAGTATTTTGAAAATGATATGCCTAGATGTAGTTGACGTTTTTCCTGCTTGGTGTTCTCTGAGCTTCCAGTATCAGTGGCTTGGTGTTTGATATTAATTTGGGGAAACTCTCAGTCATTGTTGTTTCAAATACTTCTGTTCCTTTTTCTTCTCCTTCTGTTATAACCTATATATGTTACATCTTTTGTAGCTGTCCCACAGTTCTTGGATACTGTGTTCTGCTTTTTCCAGTCTTTTGTCTGGTAGCTTTGTAGTTTGGGAGGTTTCTGTTGAGATATTCTCAAACTCAGAGATTCTTTCCTCAGCCCTTTCCAGTCTACTAATAAGCCCATCAAAGGCATTCTTTATTTCTCTTGCAGTGTTTTTTTATCTCTAGTATTTCTTTTTGGTTCTTTCTTAGAATTTCCATCTCCCTGTTTACCTTGCCCATATGTTTTTGCATGTTGTCTACTTTATCTTTTAGAGCCTTTAGCATATAAATCATAGTTGTTTAAAATTCTCAGCCTGAGGGCCGGCCCCGTGGCTTGGCGGTTAGGTGCACGCGCTCCGCTGCTGGCGGCCTGGGTTCGGATCCCGGGCGTGCACTGACGCACCGCTTCTCCGGCCATGCTGAGGCCATGTCCCACATACAGCCACTAGAGGGATGTGCAGCTATGACATACAACAATCTACTGGGGCTTTGGGGGGAAAATAAATAAATAAAATCTTTAAAATTCTCAGCCTGAAAATTCCAACATCCCTGCCATATCTGAGTCTGCTTCTGATGCTTGCACTGCCTCTTCAAACTGTGTTTTTTGCCTTTTAGTATGTCTTGTTTTTTTTTTTTTTGATAACTGGAGCATGATATACTGGGTAAAAGGATCTGCTGTAAATAAGCCTTTAGTAACATGCTGGTAAGGTGTAGATGAGGGGAAATGTTCTACAGTCCTATGATTAGGTCTCAGCCTTTTGGTGAGCCTCTGCTTCTAGACTGTGCCCTTCACACAGGCTTCTCAGTCTCCACTCCCCTTAGGTGAGACAGGATGGCTAGAGTGGGCTGAAGTTGGGTGTTTTCCTTCTCCCACATGGAAAGTCTAGAGGGGCCTGGAGTTGAGTACTTCCCTTCCTCCACGTGGAAGGCTGGAGTCATCTGGGTTGGGTATTTCCCTTCCCTCAGGTCAATTAGGCTCTGATAAAAACCCCAGAGTTATGAGTCTGGTTAAATAGTTTCTCCTGAGGGCAGACCTTGTTAAGAATGGAATGATCTGGCATATTTCAAAATGGTTTCTTTTCCCCTCCTCCTGCTGGAAGTACAAGGGGATTTTTCTCCAGTATTTACTGTGAGAACCTGGTAGAAATCTAGGAGGTAAAATTCACAAGTGTGGGGACCTCTCAATGACTGGGTCCCCCTGGAGTTTTTAACTCTCAGTGTTGCCTACACTGAGCCTTTAGCAATTCATCAATTACAGTTCAGGTTTTCCTACCCCCAGCACTGGCTCCTGGGGAAGTTTCAGCTCATGAATTTCTACCTGGGAAAGTTGTGCTTCTCTGTATTTCCCTGACAGTCTCTCCATTTTGGGGTGTAGCAGTTTGCCCTGCATCCTCACTTCTCTTATGGATCTAAGAAGAGTTGTTGATTTTTCGGTTTGTTTAGCTTTTTACTTTTTGATAGGATGGAGCGGTGACTTCCAAGCTTCTTACATGCCAGGCCACAAACCAGAAGACTTTGTATTTATTCATTCTTTTTTCTTTATGCTCCTCAGACTGGATAATTTCAACTGACCTATCTTCAAGTTTTCTATTCTGTCTGCTCAAATCTGTTACTGAGTTTTTCATTTCAATTATTGTACTCTTCAGTTCCAGAATTTCTCTTTGGTTCCTTTTTATAATTTCTTTCTCTTTATTGGTATTCCCTGTTCGTTGACACATTATTGTCCCTGTTTCCTTTAGCTCTTTATGGTTTTCTTTAGCATTTTGAGTATATTTAAAACAGTTGATTTAAAGTCATTGTCTAGTAAGTCCAATGTCTGTGCTTCCTCAGACACAGTTTCTGTTAATTTCTTCTGTAAATGGGCCATACTTTTTTGTTTTTTTATATGCTTCATGATATTTTGTTGAAAACTGGACATTTTGCATATTATAATATGGCAACTCTGGAAAGCAGATTTTTCCCTTCTTGGGTTTATTTTATTGTTAGTTATGGACTGTAGTTGTCTAGTTTTTTAGTGGTTTTTTTTTTTTTGAATTTTTTTGTGTGTGTGTGTGAGCTAACATCCATGCTAATCCTCCCCTTTTTGCTGAGGAAAACCAGCTCTGAGCTAACATCTATTGCCAATCCTCCTCCTTTTTTTTTCCCCCAAAGTCCCAGTAGATAGTTCTGTGTCATAGTTGCACATCCTTCTAGTTGCTGTATGTGGGACGCGGCCTCAGCATGGCCAGAGAAGTGGTGTGTTGATGCACGCCTGGGATCTGAACCCCGGGCCGCCAATAGCGGAGCATGCGCACTTAACTGCTAAGCCACGGGGCCGGCCCGTTTAGTGGTTTTTAAAAACTATTTTTGTAAAGTGTATATTCTTTGTCATGTGAGATCTCTGAAGTCTCTGTTCCTTTAGCTTGTGCTCAGTTAGTGTTTTGACAGAGATTTCCTTGAATGTCTGGAGCCAAAGAAAAAAGAAAAGAAAAGAAATAAATGTGAAATACACTCTCAGTGTGTGTTGGGGCACTCCTTCAGTGCCTTGCCAGGCCATTTGCAGCTCTGTCTGAGCCTCTGCCTCTTACATGTGCTGAGTGTAGAGATCAGCGGGGTTGAACATTTAGGCTCTTCTCGGGTCTTTGCAAGCACACGTCCTGCCTTGGGCATATGCATGGCTTTCTAAATTCCTCAGTATACCTGGTCACTTGAATGCCGTAATTTACCAAAAAAACTCTCCCCAGCTTTCCCTCGCAGGTTTTTGGTGCATCCACTCCTTGCCTCAGCTGTAATCCTTTGCTCAGGCAGCAGCAGTAGTTCATTTACTTTATGGTGATTCCAAGAATTTCCTTTTATAAAGCCACTTTTCTGCCCTGATTGGCTTCCAAATTAGGTGAAATAGAGGCAAGCACCTTCAGGTAGCCCCAACACGCGTTAGAACAGACAAACATGTTTCTTTGAGAATACAGTCTGCTAGTATCTCTCTGGAACCAAGGACCAGGGCCCCACAGTAGGAATGCAGACTGCCATCCTCAGGACCATCTCTGAGCCAGGGACGTGTGGGTCCAGGGCAAGTAGAAATGCCACAAAGCTTTCCTACTATTTTTTAGTTGTCTTTTTCATAATTCAGCATTCCTTTGATTGCTGTTTACTATTATCCAGAGTCCTGAAAATTTTGATTCTGACAGTTTTTGCTTGGTTTTTCAGTGTTTCTATAGAGAAACAGGCCCTTGAAATTACTTCCACCATTTTTGCTCATATCACTATTGCCTTAGCCTTTGAAAGATATTTTTGGGGGTATAGAATTCTAGGTTGACAGTTTTTTTCTTTCGCTACATTAAAAATGTTGCTTTGCTGTCTTCTTGTTTGCGTTCTTTCCAGTGAGAAATCTGATATCATCCTTTTCTTTGTTCCTCTATGTAAAATGTCTTTTTCTGTTTTTCTGGCTTCCTTTAAGATTTGTTCTTTATTAATGATTTTCAGCAATTTGATTATGAGGTGTCTTGATTTAATTTTCTTCATAGTTCTTATGCTTGGGGTTCATTAAACTTTTTGGATCTCTGAGTTTATAGTTCTCATCAAATTTAGAAAAATAGCCATTATTTCTTCAAAAGTTTTTTCAGTCTCCTGTTCTCTCTCCTCTCCTTGGGGACATTATTTATTCATATATTAGGTTGCTTAAAGTTGTCCTCAAGCTCACTGGTGCTCTTTTCATTATTTTTTTTCCTCTATGTTTCATTTAGAATAGTTTCTATTGCTATGCTTTCAAGTTCACTAATCTTTTCTTCTGCAATATTTAATCTGCCATTAATCTTATCTGGTGTATTTTTCATGTCATTGTAGTTTTTATCCCTAGAAGTATTATTTGAGTATGTTGTATATCTTGCATGTCTCTCCTTAATTTTTTTAGCATATAGAATACAGATTTAAAAATTACTTTAATGCACTTCTATTCTATCTTCTGTGACTGTTCTGGGTTGGTATCAATTGCTTGATTATTCTTCTCATTATGGGCTGTTTTTTAAAAATTATTTTATGGAGGTCATATTGGCTTATAACATTGTGTCAATTTCAGGTGTACGTTATTATGTATCAGTTTCTGTATAGACTGCATCGTGTTCACCACCAATAGTCTAGTTTTTATCCATCACCATACATATGTGTCCCTTTACCCCTTTCGCCCTCCCCCAACCCCCATCCCCTCTGGTAACCACTAATCTGTTCTCCTTATCTAAGTGTTTATCTTCCACATATGAGTGAAATTATACAGTATTTGTTTTTCTCTGTCTGACTTATTTCGCTTAGCATAATACCCTCAAGGTCCATGTTGTTGCAAATGGCACAATTTTGTCTTTTTTATGGCTGAGTAGTATTCCATTATATATATACCACATCTTCATTATCCATTCATCCGCTGATGGATACATCCACTTCAATGTCTTGGCTATTGTGAATAATGCTGTGATGAACATAGGGAGGCATAAAGCTTTTTGAATTATTGATTTCATGCTTTTTGGATAAATGCCCAGTAGTGGAATAGCTGGGTCTTATGGTATTTCTATTTTTAATTTTTTGATAAATCTCCATACTGTTTTCCATAGAGGCTCCACCAGTTTGCACTCCCACCAGCAGTGAATGAGGGTTCCCTTTTCTCCACATCCTCTCCATCACTTGTTATTTCTTGTCTTGTTAATTATAGCCATTCTGATGGGTGTGAGGTGATATCTCATTGTAGTTTTGATTTACATTTCCCTAATAATTAGTGATGTTGAGCATCTTTTCATGTGCCTGTTGGCTACCTGTATATCTTCTTTGGAAAAATGTCTGTTCATATCCCCTGCCCATTTTTTTTGTGTGTGTGAGGAAGATCGGCCATGAGCTAACATCTGCCAATCCTCCTCTTTTTTTTTTTTTTGCTGAGGAAGACTGGCCCTGGGCTAACATCCATGGCCATCTTCCTCTACTTTATATGGGATGCCGCCACAGCATGGCTTGACAAGCGGTGCGTCGATGCACGCCCGGGATCCAAACCAGCGAACCCCGGGCTGCCGCAGTGGAGCACACACACTTAACCACTTGCGCCACCGGGCTGGCTCCTCCCCTGCCTATTTTTTGATTGGGTTGTTCATTTTTTTGTTCTTGAGTTGTATGAGTTCTTTATATATTTTGGAAGTTAACCCCTTGTTGGATATATGATTTGCAAATATTTTCTCCCAGTTGGTGAGTTGTCTTTTCATTTTGTTCATGGTTTCCTTTGCCATGTAGAAGCTTTGTAGTCTTATGTAGTCCCATTTGTTTATCTTTTCTTTTGTTTCCCTTGCCTGAGTAGACATGGTACTCAAAAAGATACTGCTAAGACCAATGTCAAAGAGTGTACCACCTATATTTTCTTCTGGGAGTTTTATGGTTTCAGGTCTACATTCAAGTCTTTAATCCATTTTGAGTTAATTTTTGTATATGCTGTGAGATACTGGTCTACTTCCATTCTTTTGCACATGGCTGTCCAGTTTTCCCAACACCATTTATTGAAGAGACTTTCCTTTCTCCATTGTATGTTCTTGGCTCCTTTGTTGAAGATTAGCTGTCCATAGATATGCGGTTTTATTTCTGGGCTCTCAATTCTGTTCCATTGATCTGTGTGTCTGTTTTTCTGCTAGTGCCATGCTGTTTTGATTACTATAACTTTGTAGTATATTTTGAAGTCAGGGATTGTAGTGTCTCCAACTTTGTTCTTTTTCTCAGGATTGCTTTGGCTATTCAGGGTCTTTTTTTGTTCCATATAAATTTTAGGGTTGTTTTTTCTATTTCCGTGAAGAATGTCATTGGTATTTTGATTGGGGTTGCATTGAATCTGTAGATTACTTTAGGTAATATGGACATTTAAACTATGTTTATTCTTTCAATCCATGAGCATGGAGTGTCTTTCCATTTCTTTATGTCTTATTCAATTTCTTTCAATAATGTCTTATAGTTTTCAGTGTATAGGTCTTTCATCTCCTTGGTTAAATTTATTCCTAGGTATTTTATTCTTTTTGTTGCAATTGTAAATGGGATTGTATTCTTCATTTCTTTTTCTGCTAGTTCATTATTAGTTATAGAAATGCTACTGATTTTTGTATGTTGATTTTGTACTCTGCAACTTGACTGTGTTCATTGATTGTATCCAAGAGTTTTTTGGTGGGTTTTTTAGGGTTTTCTATATATAGAATCATGTCATCCACAAATAGTGACAGTTTTATTTCTTCCTTTCCAGTTTGCATCCCATTTATTTCTTTATCTTGCCTAATTGCACTGGCTAAAACTTCCAGTACTATGTTGAATAAGTGTGGCAAGAGTGAGCATCCTTGTCTTGTTCCTGTTCTCAGAGGAATAGCTTTCCATTTTTCACTGTTGGGTATGATGTTAGTTGTGGGTTTGTCATATATGGCCTTCATTATGTTGAGGTACTTTCCTTCCATGCTCCTTTTATTGAGAGTTTTTGTCATAAATGGATGTTGGATCTTGTCAAGTGCTTTTTCTGCTTCTATTGAGAGGATCATGTGATTTTTATTCCTCATTTTGTTAATGTGGTGTATCACGTTGATTGTTTGCAGATATTGAACCATCCCCACATCCCTGGAATAAATCCCACTTAATCGTGGTGTATGATCCTTTTAATGTCTTGTTTTATTCGATTTTCCAGTATTTTTTTTGAGGATTTTTGCATCTATGTTCATCAGCAATATTGGCCTGTACTTCTCCTTTTTTGTGTTGTCTTTCTGTGGTTTTGGTATCAGGGTGATGTTGGCCACATAAAATGAGTTGGGAAGCATCCTGTCCTCTTCAATTTTTTGAGAAGAATGGATGTTAAGTCTTTTTTAAATGTTTAATAGAATTCACCAGAGAAGCCATCTGGTCCTGGACTGTTTTGGGGGGGAGGTTTTTGATTACTGTTTCAATCTCTTTACTTGTGATTGGTCTGTTCATATTCTCCATTTCTTCTTGATTCAGTTTTGGGAGGTTGTATGATTCTAAGAATTTATCCATTTCTTCTAGGTTATCCAATTTGTTGGCCCATAGCTTTTCATACTATTCTGTAATAATCCTTTGTATTTCTGCGGTGTCCATTGTCATTTCTCCACTTTCATTTTTGATTTTGTTTATTTGATCTTCTGTCTTTTTTCCTTACTGAGTCCAGCTAAACGTTTTGTCAATTTTGTTTATCTTCTCAAAGAAACAGATCTTAGTTTCATTGATCCTCTCTGTTGTTCTTTTAGTCTCTATTTCATTTATTTCTGCTCTGATTTTTATTATTTCCTTTCTTCTACTGACTTTGGGCTTTGTTCTTTTTTTCTAGTTCCTTTAGATATAGTGTAAGATTGTTTATTTGAGATTTTTCTTTTTTTTTTCAGTAGGCCTGTATTGCTATAAATTTCTTTCTTAGTATCACTTTTGCTGTATCCCATATGTTTTGGTATGTTGTGTTTTAATTTTCATTTGTTTCCAGGTATTTTTTGATTCCTCCTTTGATTTCTTCATTGATCCAGTAGTTGTTCAGTAGCATGTTGTTTAATCTCCACATTTGTGACTTTTCCAACTCTCTTCTTGTAATTGATTTCTAGTTTCATACCATTGTGGTTGAAAAAGGTGCTTGATGTGATTTCAATCTTATATTTTGAGGCTTGCTTTGTTTCCCAATATATGGTCCATCTTTGAGAATATTGCATGTGCACTTGAGAAGAATGTGTATTCTGCTATTTTTGGATGGAAACTTCTATATATATCTATTAAGTCCATCTGGTGTAAGTTTCATTTACGGCCACTGTTTCCTTGTTAACTTTCTCTCTGGGTGATCTATCTATTGATAAAAGTGGGTGTTAAAGTCCCCTGCTATTATTGTGTTGCTGTTAATTTTTCCCTTTAGGTCTTTTTATAATTGCTTTATATACTTTGGTGCTCCTGTGTTAGGTGCATATATATTAATAAGTGTTATATCTTCTTGTTGGAATGTCCCTTTTATCATTATTTAATGCCCATCTTTGTCTCTCATTATCTTTTTTGTCTTGAAGTCTATTTGTTTAAGTATGGCTATACCCGCTTTCTTTTGCTTGCTGTTTGCTTGGAGTATCATTTTCCATCCCTTCACTCTGAGCCTGTGGTTGTCTTTAGCACTGAGATGTGTTTCCTGGAGGCAGCATATTGTTGGGTCTTGTTTGTTAATCCATCCAGCCACTCTGTGTCTTTTGATTGGTGAATTCAATCCATTTACATTTAGAGTGATTATTGATATATGAGGTGTTAATACTGCCATTTTATCCTTTGTTTTCTGGTTGTTCTATATTTCCATTGATTCTTTTTCCTTATATTTCTGTCTGCCATTTCAGTTTGGTGGTTTTCTGTAATGTCTTTCTCAGTTTTTTCTTTATTTATGATATGTGCTGCTCTGATTTTTTGTTTTGTGATTACCATGAGGTTTGTATAAAAGATCTCATAGATGAAATATTCCTTTTGCTGCTGATAATATCTTATCTCCATTAGCCTATGCAAGTTCTGTCCTTCCCCTCTTCCCCTTGTATATTTTTGTTGTCGCAAATTATTCTTTTTTGTGTTGTGAGTTTGTGACCAAATTGAAGTGGTTATAGTTGTTTTTGATGCTTTCTTTCTCTTTATTTTTTATGTTATAATTGTTTACTAACCTATTCTGATATAGAGCTGCAATTTTCTGATTTTGTCTATTTATCTCCTTGCTCAAAGCTTTGTAAACCTTTGCCTTTTTGTTTCAGATAGGAGGAGTCCTTTCATCATTTCTTGTAAGGCAGGTCTAGTGGTGATGAACTCCCTCAGCTTTTGTCTGTCTCAGAAAGCTTTTATTTTTTCATCATATCTGAAGGATAATTTCACTAGATAGAGTATTCTTGACTGGTAATTTTTGTCTTTTGGTATTTTGAATATATCATTCCACTCTCTCCTAGCCTGTAGGGTTTATGCTGAGAAATCTGCTGAAAGCCTGATGGGGTTCATTTGAAGATTATTTTCTTCCCTCTTACTGCCCTTAATATTTTTTTTGTCATTGACTTTTGACAGGTTTAATATTATATGCCTTGGAGAATGTCTTTTTGCATTGAGGTAATTAGGTGTTGTGTTAGCTCCATGTACTTGAATGTCCAGTTCCTTCCCCAGATTTGGGAAGTTCTCAGCTATTATTTCTTTGAATAAGCTCTCTGCTCCTTTCTCCCTCTCTTCTCCTTCTGGAATACCTATCATCCTTATGTTACTTTCCCTAATTGAGTCAGATGTTTCTCAAAGAATTTCTTCATTTTCTAAAAGTCTTAGTTCTCTTTCCTCCTCCCCCTGAATGGTTTCTGGGTTTCTATCTTCAAGCTCACTAATTCTTTTCTCTATATGGTCTGCTCTATTTTTAATGCTTTCTACATTATTTTTCATCTCATTAGTTGTGTTCTTCATCTCTAGAATTTCTGTTTGATTTTCTTTAGAGTTTCAATCTCTTTGGTGAATTATTCCTTCTGTTCATTAATTTTATTCCTGAGCTCATTGAACTGTCTTTCTGAGTTTTGTAAATCATTGAGTTTCTTTACCACAGCTACTTTGAATTCTCTGTCAGATTGTAATCTTCTGTGACTTCAAGTTTGGTTTGTAGAGAGTTGTCATTCTCTTTCTGTTCTCCCATGTTACCATAGTTCTTCATGGTGTTTGATGATTTGATCTGCTGGCACATTTGTGGTAGTAACCACTTTTCTTATTTGTGTTTGTCTTTGGTCACTTTGGTTCTGGGCTGTTTCTGGTTGTATTTGAGAGCCTGCCCTTTCCTCCCTCCACTGCCTCTGCCAGAGGCATCATCAGTGCCCTCCTTGTGCCACCTGTACCTCTGAGGTTGCCAGGGCCTTGCTGCTTATGATGTAGCTGCAGTCTCAGATGTCACCACTGGGGTGACCAGGCTGCAAGCACTTCTGCTTCTTCCAGGGTCGCCTGGGTCTCGTGTTCCTCCACTGGCTCTCTGTGGGCTTGGATGCTGCTGCCCCATCCACCACCTATGCTGCTGCTCTCCAGTTGTCTGGGGGTACTGGTTGCATCACTGCCTGGGGTGCTGGGTTCACAGGTGTCACTATCACTGCCGAGGGACCAGAGACTTGTATGCAGCCCCCACTGCTGGAAGAGCTGGTGGTGGGAGTGCCACCACTGGGGGTTGGGTCACCAGTTCTGCTGTGGTTCCTGAAGGCTCTGGTTGCAGTTCCACCTCCCACAGCTAGGGAGGACCACAGGCTAAGCAGGGAGAGGTTGTTGTTGCTCACTTGTGCAGCCTCTGGTCTCTAGTGCTAGGTGGTGTATTTTGAAAACTCAGGTCAGGGCACCCCACCCCATCTGGGAAAATCCGAGTTTTGTGTACTGTCCCCACTGTTGGAAAGACCTGGCCATTGCCGGGGGAGGCGTTGGGGGCATGCACACTGGATCTGCTGGGAGCTGGACAGGGAGCAAGCCACGCCTGTTTTTCTGCCCCCACAGCGACTGCTTGCAGGCCTGCTGGCCAGATCTGCTGGAGGATGGGCAGGGAGCAAGCTGCACCTGTTTTTCCTGCTCCCGCCATGTCCACTTGCAGTCGCGTGAGCTGCGGCGCCCACTGCCTCTGCTCCACTCATAGTCATGCGAACCACGGCCCCCTCTGTTTCTGTTCCTGCAGCTACCACTCGTAGGTGTGTGTGCCAGTGTGAAGATCCATGCCCTGGATCACTGCTGCTGTGGGAGGGAGAGAGGGCTGTTTCCCTAGTTCCACTACCTCCCATGGGTCTAGTCCACCCACCTTCAGATGTATAGATGCATGGATTTCTTATGCATCCTGTTGTGCTGTGAAGGGAGTCCTCTGTTAGTCAATGTATGTCCAATTTGTTATAACTTAGAAGGGAGAGACAGAGAGCAACTCACTCTGCTATGATGCTGACATTACTCAATGGGCTCTAGTTTTAGTCTTTTGCATGCCTGGTCTTCTTTGATTGGAATTCAGACATTGTGAATTTTGCTCTGTTGAGTGCTGGATATTTTTGCATTCCTATAAATCTTCTTGAGCTTTGTTCTGTGATGCCATTAAGTTACTTGGGAACAGTTTGATTTTGGAGAGTCTTGCTTTTATGGTTTTTTTAGGTGGATTCAGAGTAGTGCTCAGTTTAGGGTTATCTATTCTCTACTATTGAGGTGCGACCTTTCTGAATACTCTACTCAAAGCCCCGTGAACTATGAGTCTAGTTGGTGTGAACAGACACTGTTCCCAGCTCTCTGCCATCCTGTCTGTCTAATCCTTTCAGATGCGTCTTTTCCAAGCCTCAGTTAGTTTCCTTACCTGCGTGAGCATGGGCTGGTCAGTACTCTGCTGATTACTCTCTGGGGTCCTTCTGCAGATCTCTGAGGTTTTCTCTGTGCAGCTGTCATCACTCTGTACTTTGTCCTGTGAGTGCTAGCTACCTTGGTCTCAGAAGCATCACCTCACCTCAGAGACTTTTCCAGGCTCCACTTCAGTTCCTTCTCCTTTTGCCACAGCCTGGAATCTCTCACAAGGCAGTACGCTGCAGCAGTCCTAGGACTCACCTAGTTTGACTTCTCTCTCTCAGGGATTACTGTCCTTTGTTGCCTAATGTCCAGTGTCTTCAAAACCATTGTTTATATGTTTTGTCTGTGTTGTTTTTTAAACATCATGCAGGAGAATCAATCTGGTCTCCTTTACCCCATCTTCCCTGGAAATGGCTGTTTCTTTTAGATTTTAAAATAATTTGCCTAGTGTGCCAGGTATTGTTTTTTTGTCTCTCATCTTAGTTTTCAGCCTTCCATGTTCTCTTCTGAGCACTGGGAGCTAGAAGACTGCACATTACATTTCCACATCTCTTTGCAATCTGGCTTCCACTTAGGTTCTGCTTTCTGGGCATTCTGGCAGAAAATTGGAAGGTGGGAGAATAGCAGAAGCATTTCTTTACTGTGCTTTTAGTAATTGCCTCTGGCAATGATGGCAGTAGCAAAGGCAGGTAAATCTGGGCTACTGGCTTCCTGCTCAGGTGTCGTGGTTCCCACAGTAGCAGCCACAGGTACTCCTACAGTCTTGACAGCATAGCGTCTGTGGGCCCTTAGCCTGGGAGCAGCAGGCACTTTGAACTCCTGGGCTTCTGCAACATCAGAAGGAGTATGCATTCCTGGCTTCCTGGTATAAGGTTGTATTGGCAGTTCTAAGAGCTGCCTCGCCATCATAGAAACAATTGTGGGCTCTGGATAACACCGTTTCCCACTTTGCTTCTTCAACCTCAGGGCTGGTAGTAGATTCCTGAAGATACTAGTCTCCAGATACCCATTTTCTTTTCTTTTCTTTTCTTTTTTTTTTTTTAAAGATTTTTAATTAATTAATTTATTTTCCCCCCAAAGCCCCAGTAGATAGTTGTATGTCACAGCTGCACATCCTTCTAGTTGCTGTATGTGGGACTCGGCCTCAGCATGGCCAGAGACGCGGTGCGTCGGTGCGCGCCCGGGATCTGAACCCAGACCGCCAGCAGCGGAGCACGCGCACTTAACCTCTAAGCCAGGGGGCGGCCCCTGGATACCCATTTTCTATAATCAATTCCTTGCATTAAATTTTCTCTGCAATCTATGATATTTCTTCAAAACATCTAAAGTACTTTATGGTTTCCTAACTGAACACAAATGTTATGGAAATGTATAAAACAATTGGGTTATACTTTGTGTATTCAAGGATTTTGTCAGCATTACTCTACTGTCTACTACCATTGAATATTGTTTTGGGTAAATCTGAGGTCAGTTTGATTCCCGCCTCTGCTTTATAATTTGGTTTAACTTTTTTACAGGCTACTTGAGAGTTTTTTCCTTCATCTTTGACATCCTTAAGTTTATCCATGTGTCTGGATGTGGATTGTTCTGAAATAGATTTCCCCAAATATCTATATGTTTTTTGTTTATAGACTTGGGTCTCATTGCTGTAAAATTTCCTTTGAATCATTCCTTTAAGTATTTACTCTTTTACAATATTTTTCTCCAGACACCCAAATCAGGTATATGACAGAACTCATTTGCCTTCTTCGGTGCCTTTTCATTTTTGATTTTGCTCTTTTTCTATCTAAATATTGTACTTTTTTCCTCTAAATATTTTGTGTTATACGAAGAATAACCACCCAAAGATGTCCAGGCCCTAGTCACTAGAACCTGTGCATATGTTACATTACACGGCAAATGGGACCTTGTGAATGTAATTAAGGTTATAGACTCGAAAACAGGGAGATTATCCTGGATTAGCTGGGTGGGCTCAGTCTAATCACATGAGCAGAGATTTATCTCCCTAAAAAGAGAGATGAATCAGAAAGGGAAATCAGAGAGATTCCAAATGTGAGGATTCAACTTACTGTTTTTGGCTCTGAGACATATGGACCCATACAGGGGAGGTCCTTTAAGAGCTAAGGGGGGCCCCAAGCCGACACAAGAAAACGGGCACTGGGTCCTAACCTGCAAGGATCTGGATTGTTCCAGCAATCTGAATGCACTTCAAAGTGGATTCTTCCCAAAGCCCCTGATAATACCCCAGCCAGTCAACATATTGATTTCATCCTTGTGAGATTTGGGGCAGAGAAACCAGCTAAGACCACCGGGACCTCTGACCTATAGAACTGTGAGATAATAAGTTTATGTCATTTTAACCTTCTAAGTCTGTGGCGATTTGCTTGGAAGCAATAGAAAATGAATTTATTATACATCATGCTCTAACACAATTTATTTAAAAATGAACAGGTCAAAGTGATACATTGATTATAATAAGAAATGAATGAGTTTGCAACTTTTGAACTAATGCCTCTTACTGTATAACTTTTCCTTTAGTTTCCAGTGTTAACACATTACAAATATTATTGTTATTGTCCAGAACTTCTACTAAAATATGTGGTCATCCCCTTATCTATGGAAGTTTTTAAAAATTATTTATTTATTTAATCATTTTTTTATCGTGGTAACATTGGTTTATAACATTATATAAATTTTGGGTATACATCATTATATTTCAATTTCTGTGCAGATTACATCGTGTTCACCACCCAAAGACTACAATCCATCACCACACATATGTGCCTAATCACCCCTTTCACCCTCCTCTCTCCCCCCTCCCCTCTGGTAACCACCAATCCAATCTCTGTCTCTATGTGTTTGTTTGTTGTTGTTTTTATCTTCTATTTATGAGTGAGATCATGCGGTATTTGACTTTCTCCCTCTTACTTATTTCGCTTAGCATAATACCCTCAAGGTCCATCCATGTTGTCACAAATGGGCAGGTTTCATCCTTGTTTATGACTGAGTAGTATTCCATTGTGTATATATGCCACATCTTTTTTATCCATTCGTTCCTTGATGGGCACCTAGGTTGCTTCCAAGTCTTGGCTATTGTGAACAATGCTGCAATGAACATAGGGGTGTGTATATCTTTACACATTCATGTTTTAATGTTCTCTGGATAAATACCCAGCAGTGGAATAACTGGATCATATGGTAGTTCTATTCTTAATTTTTTGAGGAATCTCCATACTGTTTTCCATAGTGGCTGCACCAGTTTGCACTCCCATTAGCAGTGTATGAGAGTTCCCTTTTCTCCACATCCTCTCCAGCACTTATTATTTCCTATCTTGTTAATTATAGCCATTCTGATGGGTGTGAGGTGATATCTCATTGTAGTTTTGATTTGCATTTCCCTGATAGTTAATGATGTTGAACATCTTTTCATGTGCCTGTTGGCCATCTGTATATCTTCTTTGGAGAAATGTCTGTTCAGGTCTTTTGCCCATTTTTTAATTGGGTTGTTAGTTTTTTTGTTGTTGAGATGTGTGAGTTCTTTATATGTTTTGGAGATGAGTTCCTTATCAGATGTATGGTTTGCAAATATCTTCTCCCAATTGTTAGGTTGTCTTTTCATTTTGTTGATGGTTTCCTTTGCTGTGCAGAAGCTTTTCAGTTTGATGTAGTCCCATTTGTTTATTTTTTCTATTGTTTGTCTTGCCCAGTCAGACATGGTGCTTGAAAATATGCTGCTAAGACCGATATCTAAGAGCATACTGCCTATGTTTTCTTCTAGAAGTTTCAAGTTTTCAGGTCTTACATTCAAGTCGTTAATCCATTTTGAGTTAATTTTTGTGTATGGTGTAAGATAATGGTCTACTTTTCATTCTTTTTGTGGCTGTCCAGTTTTCCTAACACCATTTATCGAAGAGACTTTCTTTTCTCCATTGTATGTTCTTGGCTCCCTTGTGAAAATTAGCTGTCCATAGATGTGTGGGTTTATTTCTGGGCTCTCAATTCTATTCCATTGATCTGTGTCTGTTTTTGTGCCAGTACCAAGATGTTTTGGTTACTATAGCTTTATAGTGTATTTTGAAGTTAGGGAGTGTGATATCTGCAGCTTTGTTCTTTTTTCTCAGAATTGCTTTTGTCTCTTCAGGGTCTTTTGTTGTTCCATATAGATTGTAGGATTCTTTGTTCTATTTCTGTGAAAAATGCTGTTGGAACTTTGATAGGGATTGCATTGAATCTATAGATTGCTTTAGGAGGTATGGACATTTGAACTACGTTAATTCTTCCAATCCAAGATCATGGAATGTCTTTCCATTTCTTTGTGTCTTCTATTTCTTTCAGCAATGTTTTATAGTTTTCAGTGTACAGATCTTTCACCTCTTTGGTTAGGTTTATTCCTAAGTATTGTATTCTTTTTGTTGCAATTATAAAAGGGATTGTATTCTTCATTTCTCTTTCTATACTTCATTGTTAGTCTATAGAAACGTAACTGATTTTGGTATGTTGATTTTGTATCCTGCAACTTTACTGTGTTCATTTATTATTTCTATAAGATTTTTGGTGGATTCTTTAGGGTTTTCTATATATAGAATCATGTCATCTGCCAATAGTGACAGTTTCACTTCTTCCTTTCCAATTTGGATCCCTTTTATTTCTTTTTCTTGCCTGATTTCTCTGGCTAGGACTTCCAATACTATGTTAAATAAGAGTGGTTAAAGTGGGCATCCTTGTCTGGTTCCTGTTCTTAGAGGAATAGCTTTCAGTTTTTCTCCATGGAGAATGACATTAGCTGTGGGTTTGTCATATATGGCCTTTATTATGTTGAGATGCTTTCCTTCTATACCCATTTAATTCAGGGTTTTTATCGTAAATGGATGCCGTATCTTGTCAAATGCTTTCTCTGCATCTAGTGAGATGATCATGTGATCTTTATTCCTCATTTTATTAATGTGGTGTATCACGTTGATTGATTTGCAGATATTGAACTATCCCTGCATCCCTGGAATAAATCCCACTTCATCGTGGTGTATGGTCTTTTTAATGTATTGTTCTATTTGATTTGCCAATATTTTGTTGAGGATTTTTGCATCAATATTCATCAGTGATACTGGCCTGTAATGTTCTTTTCTTGGTATTGTTCTTGTCTGATTTTGGTATCAGGGTAATGTTGGCCTTGTAAAATGAGTTAGGAAGCATCCTGTCCTCTTCAGTTTTTTGGAAGAGTTTGAGAAGGATAGGTATTAAGTCTTCTTTGAATGTTTCATAGAATTCACCAGGGAAGCTGTCTGGTCCTAGACTTTTATTTTTGGGGAGGTTTTTGATTACTGTTTCGACCTCCTTACTGGTGATTGGTCTATTCAAATTGTCTATTCCTTCTTGATTCAGTTTTGGAAAGTTGTATAATTGTGGGAATTTGTCCATTTCTTCTAGATTATCCAATTTGTTGGTGTATAACTTTTCATAGTATTCTCTTATAATCTTCTGTATTTCTGAGGTGTCATGTAATTTCTCCTCTTTCATTTCTGATTTTACTTATTTGAGCCTTCTCTCTTTTTTTCTTGGTGAGTCTAGCTAAAGGTTTGTCAATTTTGTTTCTCTTCTCAAAGAACCAGCTCTTACTTTCAATTATTTTTTTCTATTGTTTTTTTAGTCTCTATTTCATTTATTTCTGCTCTGATTTTTATTATTTCCTTCCTTCTAGTGATTTTGGGCTTTTTTTGTTCTTCTTTTTACAGTTCCTTTAGGTGCACTGTTAGATTGTGTATTTGAGATTTTTCTTGTGTGTTGAGGTAGGCCTGTATTGCTGTAAACTTCCCTCTTAGAACCACTTTTGCTGTATCCCATAAATTTTAGCATGTCGTATTTTCATTTTCATTTGTCTCCAAGTATTTATTGATTTCTTGATTGACCCATTCGTTGTTCAGTAGCATTTTGTTTAATCTCCACCTATTTGTGGCTTTTCCAATTTTCTTCCTATAGTTAATTTCTAGTTTCATACAGTTGTGATCAGAAAAGATGCTTGGTATTATTTCATTCTTCTTAAATTTATTGAGACTTGTTTTGTGGCCTAATATGTGATCTGTCCTGGAGAATGTTCCATGTGCATTTGAAAAGAATGTGTATTCTTCAGTTTTTGGATGGAATGTTTTGTATATATCTACTAAGTCCAACTGGTCTAATGTGTCGTTTAAGGCCAATGTTTCCTTATTGATCTTCTGTTTGGATGATCTATCCAGTGGTGTGAGTAGAGTGTTAAAGTCCCCTACTATTATTGTGTTACTGTCTATTTCTCCTTTTATGTCTGTTAATAATTACTTTATATATTTGGGTGCTCCTGTCTTGGGTGCATAGATATTTGCAAGTGTTATATCCTCTTGTAGGATTGTTCCCTTTATCATTATGTAGTATCATTATCATTTGTCTCTTGTTACAGTTTTTGTTTTAAAGTCTATTTTGTCTGATATAAGTATTGCTACCCCAGCTTTATTTTCATTGCCATTTGCTTGGAGTATCTTCTTCCAATCCTTCACTTCTAGTTTGTTGGTGTCTTTAGGTCTGAAGTGTGTCTCTTATATGCAGCATATATATAGGTCTTGTTTTTTTATCCAGTCAGCCACCTTATGGCTTTTCATTGGAGCATTTAGTCCATTGACATTTAAAGTAGCTATTGATAAGACTGTACTTATTGCCATTTTGTTACTTTTATTCTGGGTGTTTTAGTAGTTCTTCTCTGTTCCTTTCTTCTTTCTCTTGCTCTCTTCCCTTGTGGTTTGATGGCTTTCTTTATATTATGTTTGGGTTCCTTTCTCTTAATTTTTTGTATATTTATTATAGGTTTCTGGTTTGTGATTCTCATGAGGTTCATATATAATAACCTATGTATATAGCAATCTATATTAAGTTGATGGTCTCTTTAGTTTGACCTCTTGCTAAAAGCTCTGCACTTTTACTGCCCTCCTCCCACGTTTTATGTTTTTGATATTATATCTAACCTCTTTTTGTGTGTGTGTATCCATTACCCTCTTATCATAGAAATAGATAATTTTAGTACTTTTGTCTTTTGACCTTCATATTAGCTTCATAGCTAGTTGATCTGCTACCTTTATTGTATATTTGCCTTTACCAGTGATTTTATCACTTTTTTTTTTTTGGATAATTTTATTATTCCTATTTGTGGTCTTCTCTTTTCCACTTAAATAAGTCCCTTTAGCATTTCTTGTAAAAGTGGCTTCTTGGTGATAAACTCCTTTAGTTTTTGCTTCTCTGCGAAACTCTTTACTTCTCCTTCCATTCTGAATGATAACCTTGCCAGGTAGAGTATTCTTGGCTGTAGGTGTTTTCCTTTCAGCACTTTAAATATATCATGCCACTCCCTTCTAGCCTGTAAGGTTTCTGCTGAGAAGTCAGCTGATAGCCCTATGGGGTTTCCTTTGTATGTAACTTGTTGTCTTTCTCTGGCAGCTTTTAGGATTCTCTCTTTATTTTTAATTGATTTCTTTATGAATAAAACTTCATATTTGGGTGTCTAAATATAAAAGAAATATACAGTAAAAAATTGTGTAAATTTGGGAAAACAAGTAAAGAATGCATCACTGACTGAAAAGGTGTACAAAAAAATTTCTAGACAAAATAACATGGATACAACTATTTAAGAAAACTACCAAAGTTACAGTGTATAATTTCATCATTATGTGTAATAGTGGCAGAAACATTAATTAATTAAATCTGTTATATTTTGGATAAGTCGCTAGGATAGGAAATAAAATTAAAAAATTTTTTTTGAAACAGGGCTTCCACTTCCAGCTATCATAGAATAACAGGGACTAGATTTATCTTCTGATAATATTCAACTAGTAAAATGAATCAAATATACAGAACAATAGTTTTCAGACATTGCACAATAGGAAGCATAGGACTTTGATACATGAGAGAAAGGAAACAAACAAAACAAGCCCTATGATTATCTTGGCTTTCTACTAGAAGGGAGGACCATAGCAGGAAAGCAAATCAAAAGCAGAGCATGGCAGGCTTGATGAGATGATGAGACAGAGATCTGAGTCCAGGCAGGTAAGATGAGTGGAAGTTGCTAAGCAGAGTTCTGGAGAGAAGGGACCAGTGCATGAAAAAGAAATCTGTGTATTGATGCCTTTTATTCTTTGCTTAATACTAACCCATGCAAGTGTAGAGTGAAACTCCACAAGCAAAGAATGCCTGGGGAACTGTAAGATGAACAATTTCCAGAGATGGAAATCACTCAGGAATGGGACATATTTAAGTCCTGTAAGACAGATTGGAGCATTTTCATTGAACACCCAGTAGAGATCCCAGAAAGGTCATGTGTTAGTGTGGGTTGAAACTATCTCTAGAGTAAAAGATACTCTAGACTAGTGATGTCCAGCACAGTTTCTACTAGCCACATGTGGCTGTTGAGTACTTGAAATGTGTCTAGTGTGGCTTAGGAACTGAATTTTTAGTTTTACTTAACTTTAATTCATTTAAATAATTTATATTGAAACTTCAATAGTCAAATGTGGCTAGAGGCTACCATATTGGACAGTGAAGCTCTATGGCCAACTTCATGCAGCTTAATAAAGACAAGTCTTGAAGATATGAAATTGAATTGCAAGTAACTGCTTGCCAGAACAAAACCTCATACTCTTTAAGAGAAGAAAACAAAATCTAGATGTTCAACAATATAACATTCATTATGATTCAAAATGTTCAGAAACTAATAAAAAATTACTAGATATGCCACGAAGCAGAAAAATGTGAGCCATAACTAGGAGGAAAATCAGTCAATAGAAACAGACCCAGAAATGACAAATATGGTGGAATTGGTAGACAAGGATGTTAAAGTAGTTATTGTAAATATGCTCAAAGATTTTAAAGAAAACCATGAACATAATGAGGAGAAAAATGAAAGATTAAAAAAACCAATAGAGGGGCCGGCCCCATGGCTTGGCGGTTGGGTGCGCGTGCTCCCCTACTGGTGGCCCAGGTTCAGATCCCGGGCACGCACCGACGCACTGCTTGTCCAGCCATGCTGAGGTGGCGTCCCACATACGGCAATGAGAAGGATGTGCAGCTATGACACACAACTGTCTACTGGGGCCTTGGGGAGAAAAAGGGAAAAAAAGGAGGAGGATTGGCAATAGATGTTAGCTCAGGGCTGATCTTCCTCAGCACAAAAAGGAGAATTGACGTGGATGTTGGCTCAGGGCTGATCTTCCTCACAAAGAAAACAAAAAAAAAAAACCAATAGAACTCTTAGGAATGAAAAAATATAATATCTTAAATGAAAAATTCATTGACTGAATATAATAGCTGATTGTATACTGCAGAAGAAAAGACTTGTGAACTTTAAAGAGAAAGCAATAGAATCCATTTAAAAAGAAGTACACAGGGAAAAATGATGGGGAAAAATAAGAACAGACTTATTATGGGATATTATCAAATAGTCTAACATGCATATAATTGGAGTCCTAGAAAGAAAGCAGAGGGTAGGACAGAGAAAACCATTAAAGAAATATTTCTTTGAAGAAAAATTTCCCAAGTTGATGAAAACTATGATCCCATCCTTACAAAATACTCAACAAACCCCAAGCAGGAAAAACATGAAGAAAATAATACCAAGGCACATCATAATCATATGGCAAAAAACCAGTGATAAAGAGAAAATCTTAAAAGTAGTGGCAAAACACATAACTTAAAGAGAGACAAAGATAAGAACAAAGCAGACTTCTTATTGGAAACTATGAAGGCAGAAAATAGTGGAGTCCCTTTAAAGTGCCGGAAGTATAAAAGTCAACCTAGAATCTATATCCAGTGAAAATGTCCTTCAGTAAATACATTACAAAATATCACATCATCATTTAAAATGCCAGCATCATAACAGCTACTCTTTAGTGCCAGGGACTTTGCTGGGAATAATTTATTATTATATTATTTCATATATAATTTCATACATTACCTCAATTGATCCTCATTACAACCCTATGAGTTAGGTATTATTATTAGCATCACTTTACTGATGAGGAATCTAAAGCTTAGATACGTGGAGTAGATTGGGCAAGCTTATAGAAGACTAATCAAAAAGCCAGGATGTATTCGTTCATTCATTGAATAAAATACTCTTTGAGTGTTTATTAAGTGCCAGGCATGTTCTGGATCCAGATCACTGCAATTAAGAAGTCAGTCAAGGGGCTGGCCCTGTGGTGTAGTGGTTCATGCACTCCACTTTGGCTGCCCAGGGTTCAAATCCCAGGTGAGGACTGATGCACCGCTCATCAAGCCATGCTGTGGTGGCATCCCACATACAAAATAGAGGGAGATGGGCACCAATGTTAGCTCAGAGCCAATCTTCCTCAGCAAAAAGAGGAGGATTGGCAATGGATGTTAGCTCAGGACCAATCTTCCTCACCAAAAAAAAAAAGTCAGTCAAGACCTCTTTTTTGTAGCTTCCTGTCTTGTTAGTGAGACAGATAATTATCAAATGAATGATGGACATAACTTCAGATATTAACAAATGCCATGAAAAAAGCAGAAGGCCTGGGGCTTGGTGATCGAGACTAACTGAAGGCAGTAGGCTAGCTTTAGTCTGGAGAAAGCTCTCTGAGGAGCAGACAGCCTTGTGATAGTCCGAAACTTGGCATGCTCAGAGAAAAGAAAGGAGGCCGTGAATGGAGCAGAGGGCACAAGGGAAGAGTAGTAGAAGATGAAGAAGGAGTGGGAGACAACAACCTATTATTTAGGGCTTTGTAAACTGCAATAGGGTTTCCTTGGTGTATAGAAGCAGGTTTCAGTTAAGGCAAACTGAATTACTGAGTCAAGCCTGAATTACTCCCAGTTGCTCTGGTAAATGTCCCTTTCTCATGTTTATTATAACGAGAAGAGCCACATGCAAGTGAGATCCTAGTTAAGGGCAGACATGTGGTCTAGTGGGCCCCACTTTGGGGGAAGACTTGAGGATGAGTCTGTACAGTAAAGCATGTTATCATGAGGGGAAATTTGTGTTTTATATATGAGTTAAACTGAGTCTGGATGCTAGAGGTTTTGTCCCTACTACAGTATATGTCATTTTCCCCACTGCCTTTATTCAATACCAGTTAGATGATAAATCAGGTGGAAGTGGGTGTCAAACATTTACCGTAGCAGCTAAAGTTAATGCACACTTCATATGTGCTAGACTTTATAAGTACTTTATAGAGTTCATTTCCTACTTCTTGCAACAGTCTGATGAGTTAGGTATTACTACTGTTTTACAGATAAGAACACTGAGATACTTGCAAATACCATACAAACAAGATGACAGTGATTGAGCTTGGACTTGAATCTAGAACATTTGACTCCAAAGCACAGACTCACAGCTACTCTGCTCCCTTTGCATTTTAACACAAATGTGAATGAAGTGACCAGTGTATTCTGCAGTCTATTTTCTCAGCCTCCAAGGCACTGTCTAGAAAAATGGCTCCGGTTGGGCCAGATTCTTCTTTACTCAGAATTACAGAGATCCCACCTGGACACATGTTGAGTTACTTTACACCATCTGCACTGCCAGGCACACTTCTTAAGAACCTTATTAATCACACAGTTCCAACTTTTATTTATGGGCTTATGCAAAGTTCAATCTATGAGGTTTAATTATTTAGCATTTGACTTTTAGGGAAGGATTTGTTTCCTTTGAAATGCTCAAAAAAAAATGTTGGCTGCCTGTGTGTTAATCCAGGGAATGATCTCTCAATTTGTAGTTTTACCCTTCTGTCAAGAGAAAGTTAAAGAGCCACAAGTACATCATGCAGAAAATGTTTTACCTTGATCTCTCAAGTTTCATCCAGTTCTAGAACACTGCACTTTTATTGCTTTTGGAAAAATCAGTGCCAAACTTAATATAAATCAGTAAGGAAATGGACATTTTGATCCAAAATTTAGGGAACTGGTTTGGTACCTGTAATGCTGATACCTAAATTAGGACTTTAAGCTTGTTTCAATATCCAAAAAAGCTTTGTCTACAACCTTTCTGGTGGACAATTATAACACTGTGTATCCAGATTTAAAATGTATAGTCTGTTGATCTAGAACTTTCACTTTCAGGAAACTGGTCTAACAAAATAATCAAAGAGTACTACATGTCTGTACATGGATAGTCATTGGAGCATTATTTGCAACAAAAAATCAAGATGTGGCCAACAGGAAGTCAATTTAATACACGATGGTATATCCTTTTAATGCAGTCATTAAAAATGAAAATGTTTATCAGTGATGAGAAGATGTGGACCATAATATGAAAATAGTTTACAAAACAGTATGAATAACACTCCAGTTTTTGCATATATGCAAGAAAAACAAATGCTCTCTGAGAGGTGGAATTCTGGATGAACTTTCTTTCTTTCTTTTCTGGTGGTCTAAAGTAGTGGAGAGGGCTGTGGGCTTTGGAGGCGGCCCACCTGGGTTTAAACTTTGGCTCTACCACGTACCAGTTGTGTGGCTCTAGGCAAGTTACTTGGGAAAATTAAAATGAGTTAATTTTTGTAAAATCCTTAGTACAGTGCAACTATCATCATCATCATTACCATTATCAAATGGAAACAAAATGAATACATGTCTCTAATCTCAGAGAGGTAGTGTGTGTAAAATGGTGCAAAAAAAACATGGGACCTGAAGTAAGAAAACCTGCGTCCAAGTCCAGGCTTCCCAGTGGCGAGAGCTTAGGCAAGTCACACCCTCTCTGAGCCTGATTTCAAGGGTAGAATGGGGAAAATAATCCTCTTTCACCATCTCAGAGATGTGGTAGGGATCAAATGAGATGTTTATGTGTGCTACATAAACCGTGATGTACTCTGCAAAATACCTTAGTATTATTAATTATATTATTTCCATAATATCATACCCAATTACAAGTAATTTTGCCTAGTTTTGGCCCTAATTCTAAAGCAAGAGAGGTGCAAACTCAGATGGTGACAGAAGGAGGGGAAGTAACTAAGTGTACTGGAATAGACTGGAGAGCCATCTGTCAAGAGGCAGTCTCATCCAGTGACCAAATCAACTTGTCTGCAAGATAGGCTAGCACTCGGCTGCCAGTCGAGAGAGTTGAGAGAGGATAAGAGGAGAAGAAAAAGAACTGTATAATATTTTCTTAGACTGGCAGGGTCCCCAGTGTGGCATTCCATCACGTCCTAACCTCCTTATTCTTTGCTACTTAAAATAACTGCATAACCTGATCAGTGAAGCCTTTCAGGCATTACTAAGTAAACTGTTGGGCAACCAGAGTTTGATCTAGATTTGGGCTAATAAAGTAACATTTTCAAAGATACTGTGAAGAAGCAAAATGTCACTTGGGAAACTTCATTCTGGTGCTTCATTCTGCTGACTCTGCTGGGCGATTCAGAGACTAACACAGTGATAATACATTTCAGTTACCAAAAGGGACATATATTACAGTTCTCTTTGTAGAGTGACACACAGCTGTGTGACACTTGACAGAACAATTTTATATTTTGTCATCTTTCAAATGAGGATGTTGGCATAATTAAGTTTGAGGTCCCTTTAAGCAATAAAGTAATTCTTTATTGATGTATAGGTTAAGGTTAATTAATGCTAATGGGACACATTATTGGGTAATTTGGAGTGAATACTTTAACTGTAATAATTTTTACCTATTACAACCTTGATGGAGTTCAGAATTAGGACAAGAATTAGAACAAAGATAGTGACCACCCCCCGGCTAGCTCCTCACCTCTCTCCACTCCACCCCTCTCCACTGGAGTGGCTGAGAGGACATGGGGGTGAAAGGAGCAAGACCACGCTGAAGCATTGGAGAGACGAGCTGGGTTCATTTACTCTTATGAAGCTGGCCCAATCTTGACAAAAACAGCTACAACCAAAAACTAAAGATCAATCTCATTTAGAATATAGAAATAACATCCCAAAAATATTATTCATCACTTTAGTAGTTCAAAGGGGAAAAATAAACTCAGTAGACAGCCACAGCATTTGATATCATTACATTTAATTAGAAAAAAGTAAAAATAGGACGAGGGAGAGTTTTTCTTAACATGATAAGGGTGTCTCAAATCAAGAGCCCACATTATACTCAATGTAAAACACCAAAGGTCTTCCCTGAAGGCATGAATAAAACAAACATACTGCCTCGGCCTTTCATGAAGCATTATTCTGTAAGTTTCTGCAATTAAATCAGAAAAGTGAAATAAGAGATATGATATTGGAAAAGAAATGAAATTATCTGGAGACAATATAATTATACAAAACACTGACATACTAACTAAAATTACTAAATGCTCTAGTTAATGGCTAAATTTAAAATATAGTGAAATTAATATCTCATGTCATCATTAATAGAAATGAAAATGCAATGAAGAAATAAAATGACACATACTAAAAGCATTTATGTAAAAAGTGAACATAAAAGAACTTTTTCTCATTTTAGGTTGGGGAAGGACTTTTTAACCATAAGTGAAATAAACTCTTTGACTACCAAAAAAAGAAAGAAAGATGAAAACCATATTATACATTAAAAATAAGGGAACCAAAAAAGCCTGGGATCATTTACAAATATTATAAAGATAATATAGACAAATTCTAGCCAGACTGACCAAGAAAAAAAAGACCCAAATTACCAGTATCAGGAGAGAGGAGACATCACTATAGACACTAAAAACATTAAAAAGATGTTATGGACTGAATATTTGTGTCCCTCCAAAATTCATGTTGATGCCTTAACCCCCACTATGATACTACTTGGAGCTGGGGCCTTTGGGAGGTAATCAATCAGGTCTATATGAGGTCATGAGGGTAGGGCCCCAGTGATGGGATTAGTGTCCTTAAAAGAACAGAAAGAGACCAGAGCTCTTTTTACACCATGTGAGGATACAGCAAGAAGGCAGCTGTCTGCAAGCCAGGGAGAGAGCCATCACCAGACACTAAATCTGCTGGCACCCTGATCTTGGACTTCCCAGCCTCTAGAACTGTGAGAAATAAATGCCTGGTGTTTAAGCCACCCAGTCTATGGTATTTTGTTGTAGCAGCTCAAGCAGTTACTAAGACAAAAGAGAATGTTATATGAATAACTATGCTCATGAACCTGACAACTTAGATGAAATAGACAGTTTCCTCGAAAGAAAAACTGCCAAAACTCATTCAAGAAGAAATAATCTCCATAATTCTATGTCTATTAAAAAAAGTTGAATTCAGATAAAATCTTCCAAAAAAGAGGCCCAAATGGCATCACTAGTGAATTCTACCCAGCATTTAAGGAAGAAGTTATATGAATTCTACCCACATTCTTTCATGATCTAGGAGAGGAGGTCACTATTACACTGACCAGACAATGACACTGAAAGAAAGGTACGGAAATTACATCAATAGCCCTCATGAACACTGATGCAAAAATACTCAACAAAATACTAGCAAAAGAATCCAGCAATATTCTAGAATGCAAGACTGGTTCCATAATTGAAAATCAATGTAATTCACCATATCAACATTATGAAGAACAAATACATGAGGGCTGGCCTGGTAGTGTAGCGGTCAAGTTTGCACATTCAGCTTCAGCAGCCAGGGGTTGTGGCGGGTTCAGATCCAGGGTGTGGACCTACTCACCGCTCATCAAGCCACGCTGAGACAGAGTCCCATATAGAAGAGCTACAACTCTACACCTATGATATACAACTATGTACTGGGGCTTTGGGGAGAAAAAAGAAAAAGAGGAAGATTGGCAACAGATGTTAGCCCAGGCCCAATCATCCTCAAAAAAAGAAAAATAGAATGAAGTACATTTATTAAAAAAAAAAGGTTGTGCGTGTGTCAGATAAAGCAGAGGCTGTCGTGACCATTTAAAAGAAAATACATGATCATTTCAATAGATGCAGAAAAAACATCAGAAAATCCAACATCCCATTCATGATTAGTAACTCTCAGAAAACTAGGAATAAAAGGGAATTTCCTCAGCCTGATAAAGGCAGTCTACAAACTAACATACTTAATGGTGAAAGACTGAATGCTTGCCCCCTACTATTGGTGCCCAGCCAAGGATGTGTACTGATCTCAACACTCCTTTCATCATCGCACTGGAAGCTTTAACCACTGTAGCGGGACAATGAAAAGAAATAAAAGGCATTGGAAAGGAAAATTGGAAAGATTGGAAAGAAATACAACATTTATTATAAATAATAATCTGCAGACAACATGACTAGAAACCTCTGAAAAATCTACATACGTGAATTTGGCAAGGTGTCAGGATACAAGGTCAGTATAACAAAAATCAATTGTATTTCTAGATATTAGCAATGAACAATTGGAAATTGAAAAATTTTAAAGTACCATTTACAATAGCGCACACACACACAAAACATTAAGTACTAACAATCCGTGCAAGATCTATAGCCAAAAACTAAAAACACTGATAAAAGAAATTAAAGACCCATACAAATGGAGCAATATGCTGCATTCATGGACTGGAGGACAAATATTCAGATGTCTACTCTCCCTGGTCTATGGGCTCAATGCAGTTATCAAAATCTAAGCAGGTGTTTTTGTCCTTGTTGTCAACAGGCTGATTCTAAAATGTATAGAAAAAGGCAAAAGAACTGAAATAGCAAAACAATTTTGAAAAAGAACGAAGTTGGATTACTCACGTATGTAAAGCTCCAGTAATCAAGGCAATGTAGCCTGAGTGAAAGCACAGAAATATAAACTAATGAAATAGTTCAGAAATAGACTAACACCATTAGTGTCAACTGATTTTTGACAAAGGTGCAAAGAAAAATGAACCTCAGGCCATATATGGTACATATATAATTCTTATATGTGCTATACATAAAAACTAACTCAAATGGATTAGACCTAAATGTAAAAACTGAAAACTATTCAACTTCTAAAAAAAATATTTTTGTCACTTTAGCCAGATTTCTTAGATATGACAGCAAAAGTATAATCTATTAAAGAAAAAGTTGATAAAGTGGACTTTGTGAAAATTAAGAACTTTCTGCTCTTCAAAAAGCTGTTAAGAGAATAAGAGACAAGCCTCAGACTTGGAGAAAATATTTATAAAGCATATGTCTGATAAAGGTCTTGTATCCAGATTATAGAAATTAATATCTGGTAGAAATATGGAAACACAAATCGGGTTACTACTTTTGACTTTTTCAAATTGACAAAGATAAAACATGGGCTTTTTGTCCATTAGTGAGCATGTGAAGATATGGGTAATCCCATTTACTTGTGATGGAACTTCCATTTTTGGAAAGGAAAACTGACAGTATATATCAAACATTAACACATGTCCTTTAACACAGTAACTATATTCCTAGGAATAGATCCTAAAAATCTTACACACCAAGACTGGGATGTTTGCTCACTATTCCAACACTGCCATGCAAAAGTGAAAACAAAAATCAGTCTTAACAACAGGGACTGGTTAAATAATGAATTATCCACAAATGTGAGGCTATGCAGACAGGCAAATCTTGATTAAGGAGAATATTCGGTATCTGAAACTGCTCAAGATATGACGTTAAGTGGAGAAATAGGACATTAAACTGTATACGTGAACCCATCGTCTATTAAAAAAAGCGTCCAGAAGAGAGAATAAAAGGAATACATGCAAATGTGAATGGGAGTTTTCTCTGCATGAGATTACTGGTGGGGTATCTGCTTTTTTTGTACTTTCTAAAGAACATGTATTGAGAACACAGAAGTTACTTTTTTAAAGGAATTTAGACATTCCCGAGTTAAGGCAGCATAAATGTCCAACATGAAATTCCTGGTCTCCCTGTAAAGGAGAAAGCTAACATGGCCCATAAGGAACTGATTTTACAAAGGGGTGGGCAGACTGAGTCATGTATGATTGAAAGGAAGGGCAGCTCAGAACTCGCTTCCAATTTCACTCTTGCTGCTTCCCCCATAAGGCAAGACCAGGACAGACATCATAGTTGACATTCAGGTCCATCACTGGGCCCTCAGGCACTCATCCAACGGTCATGTTGAATAGTGGTTTTATTTGGGCATAAAGACACTTTGGACTTTCCCTTTATTTGGTTCCCAATTTGGTTTTTAATAATGAAGCTCTTCCAGTGCAGAAACAGAATTCCCGTTTATGCACTCTCAAAAATACCTCGTAAATGCTATTCAACTGCTGCCCCCTAGTGGGAGAGTCCTCAAATAACTTGTTGCTGTTCACGTATTACTAATGAACATAAGCATAAAACATTAAAAAAGACATACTGGCTTCCCCCTTATGCCAGTTTTATCATTTTTGTTTGCCAAATTCCTCCTTTTGGAGGAAACTAAACTGTGTAGCGCCTTCTGTTTGATAGGTACTGTGCTAAGGAGGGCTTTTTCTTTTTTTGCAGTGAGAAAGATTAGCCCTGAGCTAACATCTGTTGCCAGTCCTCCTCTTTTCGCTGAGGAAAATTAGCCCTGGGCTAACATCTGTGCCCATCTTCCTCTATTTTATATGGCATGCTGCCACAGCATGGCTTGATGAGTGGTGCATAGGTCCACGCCTGGGATCCGAACCTGAGAACTCTGGGCCGCTGAAGCAGTGTGTGAACTGAACCACTATGCCACCGGGCCAGCCCTAAGGAGTGCTTTTTCATATGTACTATCAACTCTTAAGTCTGTAGGGTAGGGGTTTGTTAATTCTTATATAGCAATATGAGGTTACAAAGTCTAATACCACTACACAATAAAATGTCAAGGAGACAAAACTCAATTTATCATTACACTTATTGAAAACACCCGAAACTTTGTAAATTCACTAAGCATTTGATCAGTACTAAAGAGTGAGTTATAATGTTTTGACCTCTTATGCATAATTACCAAATGAAGCAGGGTCAGGCTTTCTGCAGAAGAGAGGAAGGGCGTGTAAAATACATTTTTAACTACGGTAAAACACGCACACAGCCTAAATTATCAACCATCTGAGTCATGCTCTCAAATACTAAAGTAAATTGACTTGATTCTTGATTACCTAGCATACACCTATCCTTCTTTCCTTTTGGCTTTTGTTCTTCCAGAAGTGCACATTAGTATCTCCACTTGAATTTATGTGGGAGAGCAAAGATGCTGAAGCAGTGCTCCCTTAGAAGGTTCTAATGGTTTAAATTTCACTAAAAATACTTTAATCCGTACTGTTTAGCTTTCACATAATTTTCCAATAAACACTTGTATAAACACTGCTACATACTAAAAGACCCCCGTTTTCATAGTTCTAGTTTTTTTTAGGAATATTTGTAACCAGAATAATTCTCACATTTAAGGTTTAAAAAAATCCTTAATTTGAAAGGAAAAAAAAGTGTGGATGCATTTTTTTATTCCAGAAAACTAACGGTTTCACAGAAGTTTAATATCCAGTACTTAGTTGTTATATAAACATGTTTATATAGAGACAGTTTTTTTAAGTAATTATTGCCCAGCCACTAAAGATCAAAGGAGACTAACAAAATGAAAGTTCTCTTTCTTTCCATAATTTTGAAAAAGTTCAGAGAGAAGGGATAGGATATGTATATGTTTGTAGGTGGCAAGAGAATAGAATACAAGCAACTTGACAGACTAAGTTTATTCTAAGTATAATTTTTATTAGTAAGATTAACCATGGCCATATAAGATGAGTGGCTGGGCTTATAGTACGCTACACCAAAGAAATTAAAAATTGATACTTGAGAATACTGTTACAATAATTTATAATAGCATTCCTTTATAGAGGCATTTTAATTTTAGCAATGTTTCTCTTAAATATAAAAAAACTAACCCTTAGTGTCATGGATGAGAATCATCATAGCTACTGCTGAAATCAAAAAAGAATTTCCAAGAGCCGTGTGGTGGTGGTATCTCAAGACCTCCACCCAAACTTGAAGGAAACAGTCTTCCAAAAAAACCTCTGGAAAACTGCTTGATGAGAGACAGAGTGTCAGTGTTTGGTACCTGTGGCAGGGAATACCCCACTTCCAAGTCAAGTGTGAAGAATAAATAACACAAATTACGAATGCACCCAACATCCCCAAATAAATTAGTAAAAAGTGCCATTATCGTAAGAATTATCAGACATATAATCAATGTGTTTAAATACAAATTCAAATTTGTTAAGTCCAAAAAATACAGTAATTTTATTACATAAAATTTCTCTTGTGTGCTAAAAATGTCAATTTACAAGACATAATATTTGTATAAGTGTAGAGGGAATTATGGTCGAATTGTTTAATCACTTTTCACTGATGACAAATAAGAAGCACTCAGAGTCCTCTAAAATTCAAGGTCGTTATATTACTGCTCAACCAAAACAAACTACCACTCTCTCATAATATAAATGCCTACTCAATTTATCTTTTAAAAATAAAGTCAATTTTTTTTCCATTAAAGCTTCTGCAAGATTGACAAAGGTACATTCTACCTATTAAAAATAGGGGTTCTCTTCATCTTTGGATAAGGTATCACCACTTAGGGAAATGTAGTCATATACAGATTATTAAATTTTTATTTGAGGCAGCTGTTGGAGTCCATTAAGCACTTTTTGAACACTGTACCTTTAAAGTTTGTCTTTAATATTAATAGCTTTGGAAAACCAAAAATAGAAGAAAAACATCTATGGCAAAGTACATTTCATTCAGATTTGATAGCAGTAAAATACAAAAAAAAATATTTAGTGCAGTGTCAATTTTATCTACGTAAATCACTTGAGGACAGTTTTATGTTTTATGACTGAATGACAAAAAAAGTTTTAACTTGTTAAAAAAGTTTAAGTCTTTGACTTAGTATTTAGTAAGGCAAAAATGAAATTAAGCACTGTAAAAAGTCTTTAAAAATGAAGTTCTACAAATTTGGTTTCCATTTACAATGATTTCATTAGCAGATAATGAGTTAAGTGTAGATACAATGTATCCAATACCCTTATAACTACAGTAAAAAAAAAAAATCTCTAGTAGCATTATAGATTGTGAAATCCTTAGTAATACCAATATATATTCAAAACATGTTCATACAGAACCAATACCTCTCCTTCTCCATGTAAAAGAACACTTGTTAAAAATAATTAACAAAATACCAACATAACAATGGAAAATCATTTCATTTCACTGCGCCCAAAGGTATGACACAAAATATTGGCTTAAAGAGGTAGATTAAAAAGAAAAAGAAAACCAGATTCTCCATTCTTTGTCACTTTTATTCAGTAGTAGTTTTTTTTTTTCCTTATTTTCAGTGCCAGACACGGCAAGGAGTGATTACAGCCAACTGTTATTAAAACATTTGTTCGTAACATATATCCCCTTTACCACTGACCCCAAACTGACTCATTTTGTGTGCTTTCGTTCTTTCTTTTTTTAATATACCACCACCAAGACTGGGTGGAGGGGGCAAGGGTAAGAGAGATGAAGGGGAAGAGTCCAGGAGGCCAGAAGAGGAGGAATGCTACAAGCCACAGTAAGAATGAGCTGTATTTAATTTAAAAAAGGGGGGGGGTGTACCCCACAAATGATACAGTAATGAGGATACACAATTAAATCCCATAAGCATGACTGAAGGCTTTCACCGTGTTTGACGTCATCACAATGGAAGGCATAAAAAGTGGAGTAAATCAATGTTGATACAGTCCAATCTAGTCCATTAGGCAAGATGGTGTAAGAAGTCATTTAAATTAAAAGTGCCCTACCCTTACCTAAATGGCTAGCAGACATGGAGAACACCACAGTGATGAATCCACAGAGCTTTCTCCATGTAGCTATAAAAATGTGTTGTCGAATGGCACATTGTCAAACACTGGAAAGGGGCGCCACAATGGACCTCTCTCTTTTTTAGGTACGAATGCTAGATTCAACTATCTCAACTAACCAGGAAGTGGGCTCTTCTGCTAGGAATGCCAACCCTAATTCACTTTGTCTTGAAATATATACAGATTGTTTGTAGTAGCTACAGCAATGATATTTTCCTTGGGGTGCCAGGCCGTATGAAGTATTTTCTTGTTGAAGTCTAGGCTGTCAACACTTATTTCATCTTTCTTTCGCTTGCCACTTGCACAGACTTTGCGCGGCTTCAGAACTGTGCGAGGCTTATTGTTTTCCCGTGATGCTTCTAGGGTTATGTCTCGTTTTGTGTTCCTGTCAAACATTCTGAAGAAATTATTGTAAGATCCAGTCATGACAACACTGTAAAAGCAGACAGAGCAGACAGTCAAATAAGTGAACAAGAGCTTGTTTTCAGTAAAATGATTCAGTGATGAAACCTGGCCTAGTACTCCACTGGAAACAGATACTTCAAGCAGATTTAGATTCAGGGAAAGGGCTGCTGACACCAACATGGGGACCAACCAGTGGAATAAACTAGAAATATGGTAGTAGTTAACCTGGTTTTCTATTAATGACTCCTTTTCATGACTATCAAAACTATCATTAAAGTTGAAACCATCCTCAAGTAAAGCTTCTTAGTAGTACTGAACTATATTTGTTCAATATTTTTGCAACTATAGGCTATGCAATCAACCAGACCAGCCAACTTCTTGAAGTGCCAACCAACTGCAGGACTTGCAGGTTCTAAAACCAAAAAAATCCGTGGTATACAGCTGTTCATAAGAAACAAATGCTTTACTTAAAATTATAAGCTATTTAATTTGTTCCCAGGACACTGTCTGGTTCTGATAATCACATCTTATGAATGCTTATAAGAAATCTGCTTCTGAGAATATTAAGTAGCACATACCATTTTTATTAACAGAAAATCATTTTACCTAAAACACTAAATACATTTTAAGTAAATTTTTTTGACAAATATTTTTAATAGCATCAGTTTAAATGGGTGCCAAATTCTTACCCTGCCCTAGACACTCTGTCAGTCTTACTTGCCATCCATTACTGCTCAACATTTACTATGTATCCCAATAAGCAAAACTTCATGTTTGAAACCATTAACAATTTGGAAAGGGTCTGGTGCTACTATGGTGCTACTATTACCTAGTACATTCTTCGCACATGTTTTAAATTATTGTAAATAAGATAATGGGATATCAAGGAACTATCTGAAGTAATGCTTGAAAACAACCCTGAATATTTACAAATACTATACATTATACAGGACATATCTTAAATACAAACGATTACCATCCATTCAGTAATGTCAATTCCCCCAAAAGACACTTGACAACATTTTAATCAAACTCAAGTTGGTGCATATACAAAGGTAATTAAACTGTTATTTCTTTTAAAATGATTTATGTACTTTAGACTGGCATCCCCAAATTATCTGAATTTGTGAGGTTTTAATGAATTAAGACAGTCTCTGGCTATTTGTAAACTTTAAAAGGCGTTGATAGGCCAGCATTTCTGTGGTATTTCTGCCCCAAATGTATAATCAGAATCTAATCATGAGGAAACATTAGACAACACTCAAATTAAGCAACATTTTATAAAAGAACTGGCCTTTGTTCTTCAAAAATGCCAAGGTTATGAAAGACAAGGAAAGAAAGAAAAATGGGTCCAGATTAAAGGAGGTTAACGAGATACGACAACTAAATGTAACATACACTTTTGGATTGGATACTGGACCAGATTTTTTTTTTCTCTGCCAGAAAGAACATGTTTGAGAGAACTGGTGAAATTTTCATGGGATCAGTGGATTACAAGGTAATACTGCATCAAACGGAACTTTTCTATTTTAGATACTTGCTCTGTTGTTATGTAGGAGAGTGACTTTTAGGAAATTCTCATTAAACAATTTAGGGGCAATGAGCATCATGCTTGGAGTATACTCCAAACTGGAAAAAAAAAAACGTTTGTGTGTGTTTATATGAGAGAGAGAAAGAGAGAGAGAGAGAGATTAAGGGAAGAGACTGACACAGCAAAAAGCAACAGGGGAGCCTGAGTAGAGGCTAAGTAAGAGGTGTGTTATGCTTGTAAATTTTCTCTAAGTTTGATACTATTTCAAAAAATTTTTTTAATGTTAAGAGAAATAAGTTTTTTCTGATAATGGAACTTACAACTGCTAACAATATGTTTACACAATGTGAGGAAGAACTACTTGTAGCAGTGCACCATATCCTATTATATCAATATCTTCTTTCTCTTCAAATTTGCTAATTCCTTCTTCTCTCTTCTTTCCTTTCCTTTTTCCTTCTTGATGCCTTAGCTTTAGTAGTGGCATTCAAAGGCAAAGCTTGCTTATTCCTACTTTAAAGTTACCATGGCCAGCCTATTACTGGGCCTCATATTATAATCAGATAAAAAATAATTTTAAATATCAGACAAAAGATAAACGATCCAAGTTCCATTATCCTCTATAACACCATGAAACTCGAATCATATCAAAGCTTCAGTGATAAAACTATCGTTGAATAAAGTACCTCTAAAATCTTGAGGTCAAGTTTAAGTAATTCCAAAATTGTTTTCTTTTACTATCTTCTATTCATAATAAATAGTAAATAAATATTGACAACTAAAAATTGAAAGATTAAGACTTACTTATCCTCAGAAATAATGGTACTCATAATCAAACTGAAATTTCACCATTTTAACCATTGGCATGTCAAAAATGTTACTGATTTGGTTCATGAAAGGGAAAATATTAAAGAAATTTAAATCATAATTTATGATATCTAGAATTTGTATAGTTTCACATTTACTAGTAAAACACAATGTTTAATTTTTATCTGCCAATATTGCTATAAGATTACTAAATTTATTTCAAGGAAACTCTGGGGAAAAATGAAGTTAAGATTTGTAATTTATGTCAATCCAAAAAAAGTTGGCCATATTTTTAGTGAATGGGGCAACCATACCAGGAGGAGTGAAATTGTAAGTTTCTTTTCTCTAATAAAATTCATACTTGAACGAAAGGTTCAAATTAAAATCAATTACCTGTCAGATCCATTCCAACAACACTCAAATTTGTCAAATATGCAGTCATTTTCATACAGTGAACAAAGTTTACTTCTGAGGTATTCATGCACCTGGAGAAAAACATAAAAATATATATATTATATATATATACACACACACTTAGTTTACACCTCAAGATTTACGGAATGAAATTAGAAAAATGACTTCAGTCCTTATTTAAAAAAACGGCATATATAGACACATACACATCTTATTAAAACACAATTCCCTTAGTAACAATAAAGGCGTTTTATCCTTTTCCACACGAGTCCCCTTCCATGAACACATATTTTCCTACTGTATAACACAGAAAAATAGCCCTCTGGGCATGGCACGTGTACTCTTTATAAGCTTGACTAAATATTTAGGCCAGAAAACTTTCGAAAATGGCACAGATAAGAAACTAATTAAAGAATATTACAGCAATATTTGAATATGCTAACACCTGGCTTTCAGCCCATAAACTGCTGATAAAAACACTCAATACTGTGCTTTACTTCCTTTTTAAATAGCATCTTCTGGGTACAAATAACTAAAGCGTATATTATCACTAAGTGCCCATGCTCTGCATACCATGATCATGCCCCAGTCTGGTGATAAATTACATGGTCACTCTAGGTATGCATCACTGAAAAATCTGGTATCACTTGATATTACTAATGCAATATCAAAAGCTAATGAAAATGTACCTCTGTTTCTTTGAAACATTATTCTATATATACTCACTAGTATTTCACAAAGGGATAAACTAGAAAATAAATAAATCTGGTATTTAAAAAGTATTCTGAGAAATGATACATTTCAATATTAATATTGTTAAATTACAAAGGAAAGTTCCCAAGCATCTGCTGTGATCAGAGAGAAAAAAAGGAGGCTCTATCTCACTTTCCTTTTTCACTTACAAGAACCTTAAAAAGAAGTGATGATGGAAAAGAGTAGGTACCTTCTAAAGGCTTAGAATTCTCTGTGCTTTACAAAACAACCTAAAGTCATTTTAACTGTTCATTTCAACTTTTAGTGGAATGATTCAGGCCATGCCAATGTGACATTAAGTGAAAATTTGTTAACAGAGAGGAAATGCAACTCATGTGGGGTTAGGATCGAAAGTGAACGTGTAAGGCAAAAAATGAGTGAGATCAAAATTACCCTTCAATCACACATAGCTCAGCAAGATGCTTACACAAACTGAACAAGAATAGATGAATCTGCAGACGCTATATCTGAGTATGACGGGACTCTACTCTCAATCTCTAATCTAATTCAGCATAGGCAGGGAAACTGCAAATCAGGTAAAATTAGGTAAATCAGAACAATTCAGCAAAGTTTTAGAATGAATGCACATATAGGGTTTCTCACCAAACAATTTAAGAATATGAAGTTAGGGTTCAAATCAATTATTCTCAACTGGAATGGGGAAGGGGTGGGGGTGGTGAAGATCACTAGAAGATAGATCAGAATCTTGGCAGTTACACAAATGTAATTGGAAAACAAAACAGTATTGTATTCCTTTGCTTTTGTTTCAACATGGCATTCATTCTGAATTTTCAAATACCATTGAGAATCTTAAGTGGTTTATGTTTGTCAAGGAGGATTAAAAAGTTTGAGAAATATCATTCTAATTTTACTGAGAACATACAACAGAAGGAAGGTATCATTTATAAATTCTGTATTCCTAAAGCAGTGTTAAGTGTTTTTCTATACTGTAGCCTAGGGCCTAACACAGGTTTCTGCCGGCCCTCCACCCTGTTCTCACCTGTGTGCACCTTCATCCTCCTCTCTAGAGGAAAGGGATAGGGACCAATGGTAGTGGACAGCTGACAAGACCAGCACCCAGAACTGACATCCCACAACAGACAGGCAACTCCTAAAGCTGCCCACTGGGCTTTCAAGCCCTTCTCGTTTAGCTTAAGACAACAGTTATCAGCCAAAAGGCAGAATGCCCGTCCGTTTGACTCAGCACACCAAAGGTAAGCTCTAGTTCAACTATCACTGCACATACTCCAACCAGGACACCTCCACTAGGACGGGCCATTCTCCCCAGTCCTCTCCCCTCAGACCTTGAGAGAGAGTGCTCTTCCCTCCTCACTTTAAATGCAGATAGAAGCAGGAAAAAAAAGTTGTCAATATTGAACAAAACTGGTAGCAAAATTGAATAGACAACACAACCTATAAAAGTATATATAAATTTTAACATAAGGAAAAGCAACATATTCATGAACTTCTGAAGGAAAAAGCCTAATGGTGAACAAACACTGTATTAGGATTAACATATAATACAAAATCCTTCTCTATAAACAAAAGAAAATTGGGTATACACTCATTGAAAGAAAAAACTGCAAATACCTGATATGTTTCCACAGGCCTGTTCTCCATATTTAAGTCCCAAATTTTGACCGACAAATAGTCTCTAGTCATCATATATCGACCACTATGGCTGAATTTTACATCAGAAATAGAGGAGATGATTTCAGAAAAAAAAGACCTGTTACTGGGATCTTCAGGTTCTTCAAACACTAAAAAGAAGCAAAAAAAAAAAAAAAAAAAAAAAAAAAAAGGGCAATTTGTATAATATTCTGGCTTGGACAAAGCATTTGCTGAAACAATTCACCAACTTTGTAACAGTGAGCTAAAAATGACAGGCTAATAAAGAACTGAAAAACATCTCTCTGGCTATAACAACATAATCTCCCTGAAAGTTTCCTAAGAGAATGATTTGATACTGAAGCTGAAGATGAGCAAGCATGTAACACACTTCCAGAGTCCTGGGGCTAGTTTAGCAGAACCAGACGGACCCAGGACTTCGGGCTTCAGTGCCCCAGGTTCGTAGGTTCTGCATACACCTCACTGACTTTGCCTGTATTGTCACCACAGGAAACACACTATTCTCACCATCCAAATTCATACCAGCATTTTTCAGAGGCCAGGTAAAATTATTTTGATAACAGGCACGTACCAATTTTCATGAGTTTTAAAATATTCAAAAACATGAAGACAAGAATAATGAAAGCCCTTAATTTTTAACCCAGTGCTTTTCAAACTTTTTTTAAAGCCAATGAAACCTCTTCTCAGAAGAAATCTTCCTAGGAATCTCAAAAAGAAAGGAATAAAGGGAGGAAGGGAGGGCAGGAGAGAACAAGGGAGGGAGGAAGGAAAGGAAAGAAAGGAATGATCTACTTGAATATAGGGTTGGAGAGCCCCACTCCAAGTTGCCAAAGAAAAGCATTCCATTAAAAATATATCCACTTGGACATCCACAGACATATCCCTGAGAGAGGCTTGTAAGTCCTTCCAGTAGAATAACCTATTATGCCTCATGTGGAGTTAGGCAGCTTAACAAAGGGTACAGGAGATCCTGGGAACACAGGTTTAAGACTTGTAAACCTATGTGAATATTGTTTACCATGTCTGAGGCTAGTTTCAGACTAAAAGAAAATGTTATCATTCAAAACAAAGATGCAATAAACTTACGTTTAGAATGTCTATCACAGAGGGCAGATGCCCTCATGTCACATAACCGAATAGTTCCTTTACTGCTGCTGTATACAAACGTGTTACAGCTGTTTGGATGGAATTCTGCTGCTGTAATCACCTCTGTTAGTTCTTCCATATTGGCAGGCTTGATGTCCACAATATCTGGATTGCATTTTATTAAGGAACTTCCATTTAGAAAAAAGAGCAAATATAATTTTACATTTCTCAAATCTAAAATTCATTCATAGACTGAAGCACAAGTATTAATGCTGAATTGCATTCTACTCTTTATGAGTATAAATCTCAGAGGAATCAAAACTTTCAATGCTTAAAAAAAATCTTAGAAGAAAACATGGGCAAATTTGAAATCACTTTAGAATGCACGGGTCTTGGGCCGGCCCCGTGGCTTAGCAGTTAAGTGCGTGCGCTCCGCTGCTGGCGGCCCGGGTTCGGATCCCGGGCGTGCACCAACACACCACTCCTCCCGCCATGCTGAGGCCGCGTCCCACATACAGCAACTAGAAGGATGTGCAGCTATGACGTACAACTATCTACTGGGGCTTTGGGGGAAAAAAAATAAATAAATAAAATTAAAAAAAAAAAAAAAAAAGAATGTGCAAGTCTTTTTTTCCTGAGTATGATATAAATCCCAGAAGCCATAAAGAAAAGATTGATAAGTTTATCTTCCTAAATATTAAGAGAACTTAGTGTACATTCCAAACAAAACAAAACAAGAAAAAATCCTCAAGGGGGCAAAAAAGGGGCTCATTATTTGCACCACAAATGATGGAGCTAATTTACTTAACATTAAAAAAAGTGCTTTAAAACACACCAAAAAATAAAGAATATATACAAATCCAATGGAAAAATTAGAAAAGAACAAAAGAAATATAAATGGTTGATAAATATTAAAAAATGCTCAAGTCCACTCATGATGAAAGAAATGCAAATTCAAACAACAAAAGAGGACTTTTCACTAACTAGACTGGTAAAGGTATAGGAAAACAGGCTCTTTTATACACTATTGGCAGAGTATGAATTATAGTCAAGTGTTCATTTTTCAAATGATATCTATTTGGAAATACTTATATTAACAATAGTAGTAATAGCTGCTAACATTTATCAAGAACTTTAAAATATATATATTTATATACATTTCTATATTTATATGTATATAGCATATCTGTGTGCCAGATATATATGTTTATATATCACACACTTGTATATACACAGAAAAATTTCAGGAGGATAATATAAACAATGAAAATGGGGTTTGGAGAAGTATTTCTATTGACTTCATACCATCAAGCATCATGACTCATAAATTTTTTTCCAACCTTAACGAGAATATTTTTATAGTTAAAAACATTTTTAAGAACCATACTCCAGAAATTTGTTTCAACCATTAAAAAACTTCTAGGGCCTGGCCCCGTGGCCAAAGTTCTGCACGTTCCGCTTTGGCAGCCCAGGTTTGCAGGTTCGGATCCCAGGTATGGACCTACTCCACTCACCAACCACGCTATGGCAGTGTGCCACATACAAAATAGAGGAAGACTGGCATGGATGTTAGCTCAGGGCTAATCTTCCTCAAGCAAAAAAAGAGGACTGGCAGTGGATGTTAGCTCAGGGCAAATCTTTCCTCAGCAAAAAAAAAAAAAAAATTTTGTATTTTCATAGATACAACAGACGAATTCCTTAAAATTTCAAGAAATCTAATTTTTAAATCAATACATTATACCCTTTATCAAATAACTTCAGCTGGTGTTTAATCACTCATACAACAAAGAAAAAGTGGTATAAACAAAGAAGCCACTATAAAACGAAGGAATCAAAATACACTAAGGAGAGATGAAAAGAAATCCAGTGTGGGCACAACATGTCTTTACCAAACACCAAAAAAGAGAAACCAAATGGATACTAAAACTCCTGTCTGTAATTTCCAGATGCCAAAGATTAATTCGCAAATCATCTGCAGATAAATAGGTTTCATAATCACTATTAATAGAAATCGAGTTGATGTGATATGTATGAGCATTGGCAAATATTCTTCGTGGACTGGCCTCAACCATTAGATCCATGGGCCTAAAGACTGGCACCTGGCAATAAGACACACGGAAACAAGTCATTACAAAACGTTCATCGTTTACAATAGCACTTAAGGTTCTTCATTACCACAGTTTTTGAGGGAATATAAAACAGTATACTACTATACAGATTTAATTTTAAGAAGCAACTGATGTTGATCCTTTAAAGTGTTGAAATGGGAAGAAGGAAAATGAATAATTTGGACAATTTACCTTAATTCACAGATAGCAATACTATTAGAATTTGCAGTTCTTCCTAGTTCCAATCTTGTGCTTAAAAGACTTACAAAGCTAATATACGTTTATGGTTTAAATCAAAGTGGCTAAAAAGGAAATTAGCCCAGAGTATCTAATTCTTGATATTTTTTAGGTACAACTAGAAGATTTGGTCCATTTCTACTTTTTTGATCTCCAAATAAAATTAATTTTGAAAGTTAACCTTGTAATAGCTGACATTCAAACCATGAGAGCAAAAGAGTGTGTGGCATAATAAAACACAGTATTGTGTTGAGTCCTGGTTCTGCCCCGGCCACAGTGAGACCTTGATGTTGTCCGGGTCTAATTAAAATGGGAGTTTTTAATGTCCTATCTAGGTACAGAATTGTTGGGAGGGGACAGACTGTAATTATTCCTATTTAAGTTCTGCTCAGGATCTAGACTACGTAATATGAACAAAGAACACTATTCATCAGAATTAACATCATTTTTTCTTCTATACTCACTCGTAGTGTAGTGACTGTAGTAGGATCTCTATATCTTCCATCTTCCTCTTTCAAGTTATACCCTTCTGGTCTTTTGTCCCTTTCACTGATTTTCCATAATTTTATTGTTTTATCTGGGGGAGACAATGAAGAAAGTCCTCAAAAAAAGAGTAATACTGACAGAAGAAAAACATTTTCAAGTATACTTAAACATGCCACTTCATATTTCACCTAAAAGGATCCCATGAAAAAAGGTCCGTATCTGACTTAAGAAAAAACAAATTTTCTATTACCAGGTGAATAAAAGCACATACGCATAGAAATACAGTACAGAAATTGCAAATTTATATGTTTACGGCACTCACAAAATTCCATCTAATCTTAAAATCAAGTCACAGCCAGGTTCTTATCCTTTAAAAATAAATAAAGTTGGGGGGGTGGGGGGGGAACTATATAGGTATGTAAACACTGTGTGTCTATACATACATACAAACATATATATGCTCAATATTTAATTTTTAAAAGAGAACAAACAACAAAGTCAGTTAAGACAACCTATTTTTTAGAATAAAAATGGTAATGAATATCTATCTCCCTTAGTCCCACATTTCACAGCAGATCTTATCAAAGACTCCACAAATTTCCTTCATAGGCCTGGACGCCTCTGTTTAAATCTAACGTTTCCCCTGTTGTACTAGGAATTCATAAGACAGTAACAGGGCCTGAAAAAATTGACCGATTAAAAGCATATGTCCCCAAGTCCTTCAAGACAAAATTCCTAGGTATCAAGAATAAATAAAATAGTATTTTTAAAAATAAAATTTTATTTTGGAATTAAGTTGAGAGTTACAGAAAAGTTACAAAGAGGGCCAGCCCCGTGGCTTAGCGGTTAAGTGCGCGCACTCCGCTGCTGGCGGCCTGGGGTTCGGATCCCGGGCGCGCACCGACGCACCGCTTCTCCGGCCATGCTGAGGCTGTGTCCCACATACAGCAACTAGAAGGATGTGCAGCTATGACATACAACTATCTACTGGGGCTTTGGGGGAAAAATAAATAAATAAAATCTTTAAAAAAAAAAAAAAAGTTACAAAGATAGCACAGAGTGTTTCCATATACCCTTCACCCAGTTTCTTCTAATGTCAACATCTTAGGCAACCATGGTACATTTGTTAAAACTAAGAAATTAACTTTGTACGTTACTATTACCTAAACTCCAGGCTTTACTCAGATTTCACCAGGTTTTCCACTAACATCCCTTTTCTGTTCCAGGATCCCATCCAGGATCCAAATAACGCTGCATTTAGTTGTCAAGTATCCTTAGTCTCTGACTTTTAACAATTTCTCAGACTTTCCTTATTTTTCACCATCCTGATAGTTCTGAGAATCAGTGGTGAGGTATTTTGCAGGATGACCCTCAACTGGTTATGTCCACTGTTTTCTCACGATCAGACTGGGATCATGGGGTTTTAGGAAGAGTACCAGAGGTGAAGTGAGGGTACACGTGATACCAACCCGAGTTTTCCCCTGGTGATGTTTGTTAGCTTTGATCACCAGGTGAAGGCAGCATCTGCCAGGATTCTCCACTTCACCATTACTATTTTCCCCCTTGCCACACTCTATTCTTCCCAAGTGAGTCACCAAACCCAGTCCTCACTCAAAGGGAGAATTAAGTTACACTCCCTATATGGAGGAGTATCAATCCACATATTATTTGGAATTCTATAAGAATCCCTTCTCCCCACTTTTTCAGTAAATCATTTATTTATATCACTATGGACTCATGCATGTTTATTTAATACTTTGGGTTATAATCCTAAAATTGCATTCATATAAAAGTATCATATTCTTAATGGTCTTTCATAAGCAAATGGGCAAAACACAATGTAAAAAAATAGTGTATAAGGCTACTTTACAAAACTCTGTCACATAGAGAGGTAGCAGGGACTCTAGCCTGGCCGTCTCTCTCTGCTTGGCAGAGAAGAGCATGCTAGATGCCCCTGTGGATGCCCTTCATGAAGATGAAGGGGAAAAAGAGAAAAACCGTTAACTTCATTAACTTGTAATCTAGTATATTTCATCTAAACCCTATGTAATCTTGTTTACAGTTATACTGTAGTTAAATTACATGTGTTTTCTACGTGCTGTTTGGTTTATATATATTTATATAATTTAGGTCAAGAATTATATATTTCAGAATATTTTACTTGTCCCCAAATCTGTAACATAAATGAGTCAAACCAAAATTCTGTATTTTGGGAGAAATTATCATCTAAAGATGATGAGGATGACAAGTTCATCCCCCATGCCACCCAATCCCCTTATTTGTCTTATGGGCCTGTTCAAATTCATCATCCTTATTAAAGATGCAGATAAAGAAATCACAATATACTTATCAAACTTTCAAATGAGATGAAATTAATTGGTGGTTCCTAATAGTCTTATAGGAAGAAAATACTTTTAAAAAATCATGAAAAATTTGGTAAATATTTTTTAAAACAAATTAAACTTCAAAACAAAAATTTTAAAATGATAAAATTTGTAACTTCAGAGGTAAAAATAATTTAATAGCATAAACACAGGATACAGAAGTACTACACAATATCAGTGCAGTGCTTGAGGACAAGGCAGGTTGGAAATAAAATAATATTTTAATAAAATTTTTTTTAAAAAAAATCAGAATTCTTCTACTCTAGAGTTGTGCCTTTTTTATCTGGAGATTGGGGCCTGTAATCAAACTCCATAAAACTGTATGCAAGATTATGTGGATATACACACTTTTCTGTGAAGGGGATTATTAGATTCTCAAACAGATCTGTTACTTCCAAAAGGTTAAGAAGTACTGCTCTGTGGTGATTTCCTACACTGTCAACACTAACAACTAAAGAAGTGTTCCAGAAGTCCACAAGTCCCAGTAGTTCCTCTTGCTACAAGCAGAAGGTTGGGACAGGGAAAACCATGCTACCAAGTTTCCTTTGTGGGAATGCAGCTTCACATAAAATCCAAAAAGCTTCTTATTAACAAGCTGTTAAAACACAACCTACCCACAAGTGAACTTTGTATTACTCATGTATTCAAGACCATGGTTAACAGGTTGAGTTGAATGTTTTCGCAGTGTGGAGGAATCAAGGAGAATTCAGAGAAAGGCAAAAGAAGATTAAAGAGAAAGAGAATAAAATCACTTGAAGAAACAGTAAGTGAACTAGTATCATAAGAAGGTGACTAGGAAGTTATTTAAGTGAAAACAATCTGGGAAACACTGAACAGTTTATGACGATAATGGAAAGCCAACGCGAAGATGAAAATAAGATCAATTTTGGATAATCAAAGCTGGAATGTTTGATCCTATTTTTCTACCATCCTCCCATAGCAGTAGTGTAAATAATCTCCACAGATTATTTATACTCATAATCTTTTTTATGAGTATAAAGACCCATTACAGGGGCAAGCCCTGTGGCCTAGTGGTTAAGTTTGGCGCGCTCCACTTCAGTGGCCTGGGTTTGGTTCCCATGCACCGACCTACACCACTCATCAGTGGCCATGCTGCAGCAGCCACCCACATACAAAACAGAGGAAGATTGGCACAGATGTTAGCTCATGGTGAATCTTCCTCAGCAAAAAAAAAAGACCCATTACATTTAGGGGGAGGAAGTATTATTATGCTATACCTCACAGAGAAGACCATACAAAATAATATAAAATATTACTCAGATTTAACAGATGTTGACATCTTCTCATATTTGCTTTTTCTCTTTTTAAAATATAAAGCTTTTCACACATAGCTCAAGTTCACTCATCTCATCCTTTTTCCTATCCAATCATGCCCAGACACAATAGTCTGTAAAACTTCCATTCTATCCTTCCACATTGGACTCTATTTTTGGCACAAAAAAATAATGCAGCCCCCAAACAGTTGTATTTTATTTAGCATTCATTAACAACAATAACAACAAAAAAACAAAAACCTACAATGCATTGTGTAGTGCCCCTTGAAATAATTTGTACTATTAATCAATTATTTTTCAAATTTATATAGTAAATATATTTGGGAGACAATGTTGACTCTTGTCTACAGAAAAAAAAACTGCACAGATTCACATATCCCTGACCCAACCACTAGAATTCCTAGTGGTCTCTCCCTCCACTGAGCCCTTGTAGTTTTTAGTGTCTAGAAAGGCTCGCCTTATATGTTGCCTTGCTTATTTCAAACCACAGAAGAGCACATGGAAACCTGCATGAAAGACACACATGGGTATAAACTGAGAATCGAAAGATATTTAAGGTTCAATCCATAAGTGAATTGAAATGGGATTTGCTTCCAAATAATACTGGGAAGGAGGGGAAGAAGTACCTGGAAACAGAACTGGCTATGAACTGAAAATCACTGGGTATATAGAATTTCATTATTACTATTCTATTTCAGCCTGTATTTTTAAAATTCCCCATTACAACAAGTAAAATGATTTAGCCTATAAGAAGTGAACTGTCAAAATTATTAGGAACAAATACTCCAATACATGAAATGTATAAGAACATACCTCCTTGGGACATTTACTTCCAAAAGTAGAAAATATATAAATAGTATAATTATGTATTATTTGATGTCAAAGAAAAGAGCAGTATCTGAAGTGCATTTGAAATAGCTTAGTTTACTATATAAATAAAAACTGAATTAAGATTAGAGGCCAACATATGACATGAGTAAACACAGTTCCTCCATCTACGATGCTGCTGAGTTATAGGCTTTAAATTCATACTTCTATTTATTTTTCTTGTAATAAGGAGAAGAGAGGAGAATGCAGTTTATGTGAAAAGAGAGAGTAGAGAGTACAAATTTCAATGGGCTAGTTGGGGAGAGCTTTGATGATCAGAAAAACGAGCACCTAAGAGGAGGCAAACATTTATGGTGTCAGCTAGTGGCACTGTTTTATGGAATGCACTTCCAAGCACTCAATACACTGGGCAATGAGGCCTAAAAACACTCAGTATTTTCTACCATGTCACCCCAGAAGTCACTTGAGTTTACATTCTGCAAATGGTCAAGAATGGCAAGGTCTAGGTGCTAAAATTTGATTTTAATAATAGTGAGAGGATGAGAAAATATGAGAGGTTTTCCCCAACCCTTGTGCCAGCCTCAAAAAAGTTTTAATCTAAATTTTTACAGACTATGGCTACCCAGAATCTGAAAGTATCCCTCAATCACTCTAATGACTCTCTTCAAGACCTACGTCCCCAAGAATAAACCAAGTCACAACAACTCCTATGAAAAAAAATTTAGAACAAAAAGAAATTACCCAATTCTTAACTTGTCATAAAGGACTTTAAGACATTACACAATTCTAACCCTCACTTAATTCCTTAATTTCCTGAGCAAGCCAAAACAGTATAATATGAAGAAATCTTCCTTCAATCACAAGGCTTGTTGGGAAAAAGGCAATAAGTCAATTCCAGTTTTTATCCTTATGGGACGAAGATCAAGTAAGAAGAGTGCTCTCTTGGAGAGCATCCTTGAGACCATCCTTTGACCGAGTTTTTAGTATTTACAGTTTGAAATACTTTTCGTAGAATTTAAAAAGGAAATCAACATTTATTGAGCACTGATTATGTACATTAGGAGTTATCACATTTAATACTGATAACAATACTATAATATAGAAATTAGCACCTCCCGTTTGTAGACGACGAAAACTGGGCTTAGTGTTAGTAACCTGCCCAAGGCTACTAAGCCAAGAAGGGGCAGAAATAGGATCTGACAAATCCAATGGTAAAGCCCACTCTTTCCATTACAAATCGTGTGCTGAAAGAAAACTGACACCGGAGAATCTCCTTCATAGAATTTACAAAATAGAATAAAAAAAGGAAGAGTTTACATCCTGTATGGGGAAGAAATGTTTCCAAATGTCTATTTGCAGAGAGCTCTTAACAACCATTACTCTTTGAAAAGGGAAAAGTACCCTACAAGATCTGTGTACAAGTGGGCACATGAAAAGAAAAAGTTCATACTTACCATTGGTAGACAATAAAAACTGAGCAGCATTTTTCTGGGGTAACCACCTAATTTTGTTGATCTTTTCTTCTATTTCTAAACTTTTCAAGTAGTCAAACTCTGGTTCATGGCTCTGAAAGGTGCTGTAAACATTATATTCTCCTCTGCTATGAGACTGGATTTTGTTCTAAAATGGAAACAAAAATATTTGGACCATTGTTGAGAAATATTTCAAAATAGTTAAATGCAATGAATTCCAACAGATCTTGCAAATTTCGGTTAATTTATTACCTGCATCTGATATATAATTACATTGTTTTTTATATTTAAAGGCTTTCAAGGAAGAAATAAGAAAGCTTGAAAGAAAAAACTAAATAAAGCCTAATAATCAAGCCTAATTCAATAGTAAAGTGACATTAAAATATAGATCAATTTGATTACTAATTTACCATTATATATTAAATAGCATAGAGGCATAGTGATAAAAAATCTGAGCACCCATAAAAAGGGAGTTCATCTAAAAAGTAAAGATTAAATAAGAAAAGCTTGTCAGAAACAGCTAGCTGAGGCACACCTTTCTCTGCACACTCTAGGGTCAAGTCTCAGTCAGTTACTTAATAGGACGTATTGTCCTCCTCCTTTCCCTTTCTGATGCCTGCCTTTAGGTCACTTCAATGCCGAGAAACTCTTTAAGAGCTCTAATAAATGTAATGGCATCATATGACCCAACCTCCCACCCCAAGACCACTGTTACAGAGCTGTTACTCATTAAGTCCACATTCAACATTACCCAGCAAATCTTACCCCACAGCCCCATCAACAACTGCTTACCCTCCTTAGTCTTGTTATATTATGAGCCTAGCACACACCGCTGATTTATTTCTTTTAGTATCAGTGTGAGTGAATATAGATTAAGCTATTGGATAAAGAGACTACTTGTGAAATTCTTCAGTTAACACTAACACCTTAGCAAAAGTGAGAATTATAACCATGGTCAGAATTTCATCTTTTAACCTATCATCACATGATTAAAAACCTTTCCATCAAAAATATTAAAAGACTAGTTCAAAGAAAAACCTACAGAAAAATAGTTTAAATGGAAGATATCGTTCATAGTCAACTATTTTAAATAAAAGTGAATTATCAAATGAAATGTTTAAGATTACTTATAATAAAAATGGCCCATTAGTTATTATTATTCTCCATATAAAAAGAAAACCTTACTGAATCATCTTGAAAGCATATGTTTTGGGTTGTTTTTTCCAGTAGCTTAATCTTCTGAATTGATTATTGTTATAGTTCTATTCGGACCCTCTGATAGCAGTATCAATTATTATTGAGCGGATTTGCCAATATTAAGAATGCAGAGCATACCATAGAACACATTCCACATTGGGGATATGGAAGGGGTGAAAATCAAACTCAGAACCTTGGTCTCATTGCCATACTCTTACACCAAATTAGACAACCTAATCCATTAAATATGTATACGCTAATATCACTTTAGAAGAAATTCCATAAATCTTCCACCTAAAATTACCCAGTCTCAAAAGTTTTATCACTATACTCTCCAAGAAAACCACAATAAATAGCAATTCATTTTTTAACATGAATGCTATGTTTTAAAGCAAGAAATTATAGTACCATGTACACTAGGTCCTAGATATAATGAGAGAGAATCTCTTACTATCTTCAAGTAACGACTGTATGTGAAACTTCAGTCAAAAGTAGAAACTGATTAAGGTCCATATGATTCAGGTAAGCAATATAAAAAGTCAAGGGTGAGCACACACCATTTATATGCAAAAACTGAGTCTACATGGGTCATGCTATTTAATGATGAGTAAAGATAAGTACATAAATATAAAAATATTTTCTAAAACAGAAAAAGAACATCATCCTAAAAACTCAAGAATAACTACATGGGTCTAAACATGATTTATTACATGATCCAAAAACAAATCATGGAGGTGTTCGGCAGTTTCAATCGACTGCAAGAAGCACCTGTTTCCTGTTTCTTTGTAACAGGAAAAAAATATGTATCACACAAAGAGAAAGTTATGTCCAGAAAGTTAAAGATGCCAGGCTGGGCTCATGTATTAGTACCCACTCTCTCCTGAAACTCCACTAAAATTACAGTAGAACAATCTTTAAAGACAAATTGACATGAACAAAGAATAATAGCAGAGACAACAGCAGCAGTAACAAATGGAAGAGGCCCTATAACAGATGCATAAGTGGAAACTGACTTAGCAGACTGCAGGGAGCTGGACCCTTAGCCAACAGTGGGATTTTCCCTAAAACCTGGGGAGGGGTGTTTACCTTATAATGATCATGACAACGTTGTTCTCCACATGAACTAAGTACAGTGAGCAACTATGAAGAAAAGGAAACGTAATCCCATGTCCTCAACACTGTGCCACTTGAACAAGAATGCATCAAAGAAGGCGTTCTTGTTTTTGTTTTAAAAACTTTCCTACAATCATAGAGAACTGTGATACATTCTACAATCCCTCATATTTGGGTTTTTTTGCATAGCTTTGTGCACCTCTCTCTTTTTTCCTTAGCTTGCCATTATGATCACTAAGAGACAATGGGTAGACAATTTTTCTAACCATTCAAACTACTTGTGTAAATTTTCTATAATAAATATAGAAGTGCTTTACCCCTGCCTGTAATAATGCCTAGCATTATTACATATACAACATATATGTAACAGGCAATCAATAGATTTTCTAAATGAACAATAACAGCAGCAAATACAATGAATAAAAGATGGTGCTGGTATAGTAAAGGGAGTTTGGAGTTAACCTGGTGCATGGAGTTTGGTGCAGAAATATGAAGGAATGGGTTAGATGCACACATAGCAAGACAGAAGGATCGTGACAACATAGCTCTTAGCGAAAAAAGTAGGACATAAGATGTGAGACAATAGTATTCTTCACGTTAAAAAAATAGTACACAAAAACAAAATCACACATTTTCAACATAGACACAAAGAGAATCCATAAATATATAAATACTATTATGATCACATTTTAAAGCAAAGTAAAGAAGACAGTGTGGTACTCGAGAGGAATGACAAATACAACAATGGAATAGAATAGATGGGCCCAAAAGAGGCCTGAATTATGACAAAGGTGGCCTTGCTGAACAAGGATGGTCTTTTCACTAAATGTTTTTTGATCAACTGGCAAGTCACATGTAATAAAACTAACCTTAACCCCTACTACCTCAACCCACACATGTAAATTGATTCCAAGTGAGTCAGATATATAAATGTGAATATCCGATAATTAAGTTCTAGGACAATACAGTCTGACAGAGCTTTCTGCAAGGATGAAAATAGTCTGTATCTGTGTTGTCCAATATGGTAACCATCAACCACATGTGGTTATTAAGCACTTGAAATAGCTATTGTGACTAAGGAAGTGAACTCTGAATTAAATTTTAATTAACTAAAATTTAAATTGCCACATGGAGCTAGCGGCTACCATACTAGACAGTGAAGTTCTAAAAGATAACAGGAATATGTATCTTCCTGGTATTTCTTACACAGGACAGAAAAAGCAATAAGCCTAAGAAAAACAATGATAAACTGTATTAATATTAATAACCTCTGTTTGTCAAAATATACCATTCAGAAAAACGAAAAGGCAAGTTGTAGAATGGAAGATACTTTTAACAAATATAACTGACAAAGAGTTCATATTCAAAGAAGCGTAAAGTAAGCCTACAAATCAATAAGAAAAATGACAGACAACCCAGCAGAAAATATGTGCAAGAGATTTCAGTAGGTACTCCACAAAAGATCATATCCAACCAAATGGCCAATAAACACATAAAAAGATGCTCAACTTCAGTGTTAGTACAAATTAAAACCACAATAAGATACACTCATAACCTCTAAAATGTTTGAAATTTTAAAAAGACCAACAATACAAAGCACTGGGAAAGATGTGGAAAAGTCAGACTTTTCATATATTGTTCATGATAATAAAATTGGCAGAAACCACTTTTTACTGTGACGTGTACTAAAACCGAATGCCTACCCCATCACACAAAATCTCACACAGGACTTTGTGCACCAAAAAACATGATCAAGAATGTTCACAGCGGCATTATTCTTAATAACCACAAACTGCAACAACCAAAATGTCTGCATCTACAACACGATAAATACACTGCGGTATAGTAATACAAAAGAACATTATATAGCAATGAAAATGAGCAAATTATATCTGCACAAACATAATACTGAGAAACAAAATACTGTATGATTCCATTTATGATTCCATTTACAACAACTTCTAAAACTACAGGTCAAACTAAGTGTTAGAAGACAAGCTTGTAAGAGGCTGATAATGAGTGGAAGGAGAAATGAGTGACTGGGAAGGGGAAGGAGTAGGGTTTATGAAAGGGTAAGAAGTTCTATTTCTTGACCTAGAGGTCTGCTGCATGATAATCCACTAATGTTTTGTGCACTTTTCTACGTATATTTCAATAAAGGTTTTAAAACCACAGCCCACAATTGGTGCAGCTACTTTGAAAACAGTACGGAGGTTCTTCAAAAAAAATTAAAAATAAAACTACCATATGATCCAGCAATCCCACTTCTGGGTATATCCACTAAAGAACTGAAAACAGGATCTCAAAGAGGCTATTCACAATAGCCAAGAGGTGGAAGCAAACTAAATATCCATTGACAGAAAAATGAATAAAGAAAATGTGGTGTACACACAGGAATACTATTCATCCTTAAAAAGAAGAAACTCCTGTCATATGCTACATGAATAAACCTTGAGGACATTATGCTAAGTGAAATCAGCTAGTCACAAAAAGACAATATTGCATGATTCCACTTATACGAGGTATCTGAAGTAGTCAACCTCATAGAAACAGACAGTAGAATGGTGGTTGCCAGGGGCTGTGGGAGGAAGAAGGTAGGAAGTTGTTGTTTAGTGGGTAGAGAGTTTCAGTCATGTAGCATTGGGGGGTTCCAGGGACCTGTTGCACAACAACGTGTATATGGTCGGCAATACTGTATTGTACACCTGAAAACTGCTGGATAGTTGAATATTATACAATATTTTGCCACAATTAAATAAAAAGCAAAATACATGTTACAAGAACACATTCAAATGGTTACCTTTGCAGGGAGAGGTGAATGGGACATGTCATGAGAATAAAAGGTAATACTCATGTGAGCCTGCACACCTATGTGCATGTTTGCTTGCTTAAAGAAAGGGCCTTGCCATGACCTATAATGGTAATATGTCACAAACTCAAGAACACCCCCAAGGTTCAAACAAACCACAAAACAATAGTAAAATCCAACGGTGTTAGAACCAAATAACCATTTGGAAAGAGAACTGAAACTTCATTTCTTATACAATAGTAAATTCCAGAGAGAATAATTAAATATTTAAAAGTAAATAAATAAAAGCAGCAAAATAAAGTACAACGGTGAATTTCTACATAATTTTGAAGTGAAAAGGTGCTTCTAGGTATAAAAACCAAAGCAAAGAGCAAAGAAAGGTTGACAGATCTGACTAAGTAATAAGTAAAATATTTGGAGGTTAAAAAAAGTATATTGGGGAGAAAACTGCATCTTAAAACAACAGGTTACTATCCTTCATGTATAAAATGTCTTAAAAGTCACTAGGAAAAATACTAATACCCTCCCTTGAAAGATGACCAAGGTCAAAAATTGGTAATTTACATAAAAAATGGCCAGTAAATGTATATAACTGCTTATTATCATTAGCAATCAAAATTAAGGAATGATGTTTTGCCCTTAAACTGGTGAAGAATAAAAAACATGAAAATGACCACTGTTTCAATGATGGGGATATGGACAAAGCAATATACAGTGGAAGAACTTTATACAGCTTTTGTGGAGGATAATTTGTCAACACTTATTGAAAGCCTTAAAAAATGTATATACTCAACAATTCCACTTCAAAGCATAACCTAATGAAAAACAATGTATGCAAAGATGTATAAACAACTTAATGCATAAACAACCTAAATGTCCATCAGGCCAAGGAAATTATGAAATACTGTAGAGCCAATTAAATTCACACGGCAGGATCAATGTTTCTTAACCATACTAACTTACGTGCAATGCTTCCTGCTAATATCCTCTGCAGATTCCACAAGCTACATGTTTATTCAACTTTGTCACTTAAGTTATAAAAACAGACTGGATAATGTTCTTACAACTACACATGCACTCCTTTCCAGTCAATGGTTCCAACAATCTCTTCACTTCCCAGATTGAGAGGTGATATATATATATTTTTTTGTGAGGAAGATCAGCCCTGAGCTAACATCTGTGCTAATCCTCCTCTTTTTGCTGAGGAAGACCGGCTCTGAGCTAACATCTATTGCCAATCCTCCTCCCGCCGCCCCCAAAGCCCCAGCAGATAGTAGTATGTCATAGTTGCACATCCTTCTAGTTGCTGTATGTGGGACGCGGCCTCAGCATGGCCGGAGAAGCGGTGCGTGGGTGTGCGCCCGGGGTTCTGATCCCAGGCCGCCAGTAGTGGAGCACGCGCACTTAGCTGCTAAGCCACGGGACTGGCCCGAGAGGCAATATTTTAACCTGAGAAAACATCACTGTGCATCGCACTTTTACTAACTTCCTTCTTCCTTAAATGAAGCTCTGTGAAAACTAGAAAATATCTACTTTGCTCCTTGAACAAAACATCAAAAATTTCAGAAAACGTTAAGTATATTTTATTTTGTTCATCTCATATAAAAGAGAATAAATGGATATTTTTTCAGCCCCCAAATAGAACACTACTAAAACTTACTCTTTATTAATGTTCCTTTAATCTTACATTTGTTACAGGCAACCATTTATTTTATATTTCAAAGTAGTTTAAAGAGTTATAGAGTCTTGTGAAATGTCCATTCAGGAACAGCGACAGAAATCATACAAAACAAAATCAATTCGTATCTAATATAAAACCACTATCAACACATTTAGCAAACAACAGTAACTTTCCAGGACAAAGCAAAATACAGCACAACCAATGATGTAAACAGAAAAAAAAAATTTCAAACTTTCCTAAACTGATCACAAATGAAGATGGTAGTGCTGAGTACTTCAAGATTTTGGAGGATCTTATTAAATTATATTAAATAATGAGCTAATGCTCATTCACTGAGAGTACCTATTATGTACTATACTAAGCAAAACACAATTTAGAAGAACATCAGTCACAATCCCATAGCCACAAAACTACAAGATAGTGGGAGAGAGAAAAAGGACACCTGGTTGAAACAATTAGAAAAATCACATCAAGCAGTATTACTCTTTGCCTATAATATTCAAATAAACTTTAAAGAAAATTTGTTATAACTAATATAATGCTTTAAAATATTACAAAATCTAAAATCGTCATGATTATTATCCAGATTATATAAGTAGCTAAAATATTTTAGTTCTAAACCATGCTTCAGAATAAGGGATAGGAGAGAAGTCAAGATGGGGGCGTAGGCAGACTCTGAACTCACCTTCTCCCGCGGACACAGCCAATTTACAACTACTCGTGGAAAAATTACCCCTAAGACAGAACTGAAAACTGGATAAGAGGAACTCCTGCAACAATGGACAATCCTAATTGAGATGGAAGAGGCAGAAACTCCCTTCTGGAGAGAAAAAACGCCGCCTTCACAAGCCGCCAGCTTCACGGCAGCTCAGGAGCAGCCCAAAGGTACGCAGCCTCCCTGGAGGCGTGGGGCCCTGAGCCGGGGAGCGCCCCGCTGTGGGCATTTTGTGGACACAGCACAATTGAGACCAGTGGCATAATATCTGGCTTTGCCTGCTACTAAAACATTGGGCAATACCCCCAGAAAACCTGGTTCACAAAGAAATTAAAACCAGCTCTTAAAGGGCCTGCGCGCAAACTCACCCGTTTCAGAAAGCATCCTAAAATCATCAGAAAGAAAGGTGCACAGAGCTTTGGTGAAAAGAGACTCACCTGATAAGCCCTGAGTGCATCTCGGTGAGAGGTGAGACCTCTCCAGGGACTGGGACATTGGCGGCGGCCATTGCTGTGGCCTGGTATGGGCGTGCTGACACAGACGCCATTGGAGTTCTCCCTGGGGCCTGCTAGCCCAGGGTCAGCCCCACCCGCTAGAGTACCGATTTAATCCAGCTCAGCCAGGGCAGGCAGCCCACCCTAGAGACTGGCCCCATCCAACAACAAGGCCTCAGGCAACTTGCGGGCCAGCATAGATTGGTGACTGGATTCTCTGCAGCCTGGCAACTGAGCCAACTTCAGTGGGGCAGGGCGTGCACAAGGAGCAGGTGGAGAGTGTGGGGCACTGGTGGAGTGTGTGGGACTCCTGCTGTGGAGAGACTGGGTCCGCTTCGGGAGGTCGGGGCACACATACAGGGCAGGACTGTGTCGACTGTGTGAGTGGACCTGTGGGCGGCAGGGCTTGTCAGCTGCAGAAGACTTGTGCTTCTCAAAGACCCACATAGGGGGTTTGCCCCACCTTCCAAAGTCTGAAACAATTGGGTGCTCCTGTGCCTGAGGCCAGCCCCACCCAGCTGCAATCCTCAGAGAGCTGACAAGAGACCTAAAGGCTGGAGGCTTATAGCAACTGTAAGCCCCTGAGCCTAACAACTTGCCACGCTGGGGGCCTACTCACTTAAAAGAAATACTGCAACACAAATGTGGTACTAGAACTTGCATCCAACTGAGCTAGGGCTCCCCACACCTGATAAAGAGACTGAAGGACCCACAACAACTACAAGCAGCTGAGCATTACAACAGCTGACTAGGAGCATAACTCGGCCTACCTGGGCGCATACAGGGAGAGCAAACAGGCCACAACAGAAGGACACACGTAGCCCACATAGGGGTCACCCCTGGAACAGTGAGAACTGAGGGAAGCACACTGAAAGCCTCCTAAGGCATCACTTACATAAGCTCACCTATCCAAGAGCAGGAGACGTAGCTGACCTACCTAATACGAAGAAACAAGCACAGGGAAAGAGGCAAAATGAGGAGGCAAAGGAATACATTCCAAGTAAGGGAACAGGACAATACTCCAGAAAAGGAACTAAGTGAAACAGAAATGAGCAACCTACCTGACAGGTAGTTCAAACTAAGAGTATTAAGGATGCTCACTGATGTGGGCAGAAGAATAGATGAACACAGTAAGAACGTCAACAAAGAAATGGAAGATACAAAAAAGAACCAATCAGAAATGAAGAATACAATACTGGAAATGAAAAATTCGCTAGAGGGACTCAAAGCAGAGTAGAGGATACAGAAGAATGGATCTGCGAGCTGGACGAAAGACTAGAAGAAATTACCCAAGCTGAACAGGTAAAAGAGAAAAGAATTAAAAAGAGTGAGAACAGTCTAAGGGACCTCTGGGACAACATCAAGCGCACTAACATCCATGTTACAGGTGTCCCGGAAGGAGAAGAGCGAGACAAAGGGGCGGAGAATCTATTTCAAGAAATAATAGATGAAAACTTCCCTAACCTAAGGAAGGAAACAGACATCCAGGTACAGGAAGCACAGAGAGCCCCAAACAAGATAAACCCAAAGAGGCCCACAACCAAAGAGACACATCATAATCAAAATGTCTAGAATTAAAGATAAAGAGAGAATCCTAAAAGCTGCCAGAGAAAAACAAGTTACATACAAAGGAAACCCCATAAGGCTATCAGCTCACTTCTTAGCAGAAACCTTACAGCCTAGAAAAGAGTGGCAAGATATATTTAAAGTGCTAAAAGGAAAAAACTTACAGCCAAGAATACTCTACCCAGCAAGATTATCATTCAAAATGGAAGGAGAGATAAAAAATTTCCCAGACAAGCAAAAATTAAAGGAGTTTGTCACCAAGAAACCAGTGCTACAAGAAATGTTAAAGGAACTGATTTAAGGGGAAAAGAGAAGACCACAAATAGGAAAAATTATCTACTTCCGTAAGAGAGCAATGGATACAAATGCACAAAAAAGAGGTTAGATATGATATCAAAAACATAAAATGAGGGAGAAGGGGAGTTAAAGAGTAGAGCTTTCAGACAGAGGTCAAACTAAAGAGACCATCAATTCTGTATAGAAGGAGAAAGGAACAGAGAAGGACTTCTAAAACACTGAGAAAAAAAAGTTAAAAAATGGCAGTAAGTACATACTTATCAATAGCCACTTTAAACGTCAATGTACTAAATGCCCCAACTAAAAGGCATAAGGTGGCTGATTGGATAAAACACCAAGACCCATATATATGCTGCATACAAGAGACACACTTGAGACCTAAAGACACTCACAAACTGAAAGTGAAGGGATGGAAAAAGATACTCCATGCAAATAGCAATGAAAAGAAAGCTGGGGTAGCAGTACTCATATCAGACAAAATAGACTTTAAAACAAAAACTGTAAAAAGAGACAAAGAAGGGCATTACATAATGATCAAGGGAACAATCCAACAAGAGGATATAACACTTGTAAATATCTACGCACCCAATGTAGGTGCACCTACATATATAAAGCAATTATTAACAGACATAAAAACAGAAATAGACAGTAACACAATATAGTAGGAGACTTTAACACTCCAGTTACACCAATGGACAGATCATCCAAACAGAAGATCAATAAGGAAACACTGGCCTTAAATGACACACTAGAACAGATGGACCTAGTAGATATATACAGAGCATTCCATCCAAAAACCGAAGAATACATGTTCTTTTCAAATGCACATGGAACATTCTCCACAGTTGATCACATATTAGGCCACAAAACGAGTCTCCATAAATTTAAGAAGATTGAAATAATACCAAGCATCTTTTCTGACCACAACGATATGAAACTGGAACTGAACTATAGGAAGAAAATCAGAAAAGCCACAATTATGTGGAGATTAAACAAAATGCTACTGAACAACGACTGGGTCAACGAAGAAATCAAAGAAGAAATCAAAAAATACCTGGAGACACATGAAAATGAAAATACGACATGCCAGAATTTATGGGATACAGCAAAAGCGGTTCTAAGAGGGAGGTTTATAGCAATACAGGTCTATCTCAACAAACAAGAAAAATCTCAAATAAACAATCTAACAATGCACCTAAAGGAACTGGAAAAAGAAGAACAAACAAAGCCCAAAATCAGTAGAAGGGAAATAATAAAAATCAGAGCAGAAATAAATGAAATAGAGACTAAAAAAACAATAGAAAAAATTAATAAACCAAGAGCTGGTTCTTTGAAAAGATCAACAAAATTGACAAATCTTTAGCTAGACTCACCAAGAAAAAAAGAGAGAAGGCTCAAACAAGTAAAATCAGAAATGAAAGAGGAGAAATTACAACAGACACCTCAGAAATACAAAAGATTATAAGAGAATACTATGAAAAGCTATATGCCAACCAATTCGACAATCTGGAAGAAATGGATAAATTCTTAGAATCATACAACCTTCCAAAACTGGATCAAGAAGAAGTAGAGAATTTGAATAGACCAATCACCAGTAAGGAGATCAAAACAGTAATCACAAACCTCCCCAAAATTAATTCTACCAAACATTCAAAGAAGACTTAATACCTATCCTTCTCAAACTCTTCCAAAAAACTGAGGAGGTGGGGAAGCTCCCTAACTCATTCTAAGAAGCCGACATTACCCTGATACCAAAAGCAGACAAGGACAACACAAAAAAAAGAAAATAACAGGCCAATATCACTGATGAACATCTTTGCAAAAATCCTCAACAAAATACTAGCAAATCGCATACAACAATATGTTAAAAAGATTATACACCATGATCAAGTGGGATTTATTCCAGGTATGCAGGGATGGTTCAACATTCGCAAATCAATCAACGTAATACACCACATTTTAATAAAATGAAGAATAAAAATCACATGATCATCTCAACAGATGCAGAGAAAGCATCTGACAAGATACAGCATCCATTTATTACAAAAACTCTGAATAAAATGGGGATAGAAGGAAAGTACCTCAACATAATAAAGGCCATATATGACAAACCCACAGCTAATATCATCCTCAATGGTGAAAAACTGAAAGCTATCCCTCTAAGAACAGGAACCAGACAAGGATGCCCACTGTCACCACTCCTATTTAACATAGTACTGGAAGTCCTAGCCAGAGCAATCAGGCAAGAGAAAGAAATAAAAGGGATCCAAATTGGAAAGGAAGAAGTGACACTGTCACTATTTGCAGATGACATGATTTTATACATAGAAAACCCTAAAGAATCCACCAGAAAACTTTTAGAAGTAATAAACGAATATGGTAAAGTTGCAGGATACAAAATCAACATACAAAAATCAGTTGCATTTCTGTACACTAACAACGAAGTAGCAGAAAGAGAAATTAAGAATACAATCCCATTTACAATTGCAACAAAAAGAATAAAATACCTAGGAATAAACTTAAGCAAAGAGGTGAAAGATCTGTACACCGAAAACTATAAACCACTGCTAAAAGAAACTGAAGAAGACACAAAGAAATGGAAAGATATTCTGTGCTCTTGGATTGGAAGAATTAACATAGCTAAGATGTCCATACTTCCTAAAGCCATCTATAGATTCAATGCAATCCCTATCAAAGTTCCAACAACATTTTTCACAGAAATAGAACAAAGAATCCTAAAATTTATATGGAACAACAAAAGACCCCGAATAGCTAAAGGAATCCTGAGAAAAAAGAACAAAGCTGGAAGTATCACACTCCCTGATTTCAAAATATACTACAAAGCTATAGTAACCAAAACAGCATGGTACTGGCACAAAAACAGACACACAGATCAATGGAATAGAATCGAAAGCCCAGAAACAAACCCACACATCTATGGACAGCTAATCTTTGACAAAGGAGCCAAGAACATACAATGGAGAAAAGAAAGTCTCTTCAACAAATGGTGTCGGGAAAACTGGATAGCCATATGCCAAAAAATGAAAGTGGACCCTTACCTTACACCATGCACAAAAATTAACTCCAAATGGATTAAAGACTTGAATGTAAGACCTGAAACTATGAAACTTCTAGAAGAAAACATAGGCAGTACGCTCTTCGACATCAGTCTTAGCAACATATTTTCAAGCACCATGTCTGACCGGGCAAGAGAAACAATAGAAAAAATAAACAAATGGACCTACATCAAACTAAAAAGCTTCTGCACAGCAAAGGAAACCATCAACAAAACAAAAAGAGAACCTAACAATTGGGAGAAGATATTTGCAAACCATACATCTGATAAGGGCTTAATCTCCAAAATATACAAAGAACTCATGCATCTCAACAACAAAAAAACTAACAACCCAATTAAAAAATGGGCAAAAGACCTGAACAGACATTTCTCCAAAGAAGATATACAGATGGCCAACAGACACATGAAAAGATGTTCAAAATCATTAACTATCAGGGAAATGCAAATCAAAACTACAATGAGATATCACCTCACACCCGTCAGAATGGCTATAATTAACAAGACAGGAAACAACAAGCGTTGGAGAGGATGTGGAGAGAAGGGAACTCTCATACACTGCTGGTGCGAGTGCAAACTGGTGCAGCCACTATGGAAAACAGTATGGAGATTCCTCAAAAAATCAAGGATAGAACTACCATATGATCCAGCTATTCCACTGCTGGGTATTTACCCAAAGAACCTGAAAACACCAATGCGTAAAGATACATGCACCCCTGTGTTCATTGCAGCGTTATTCATAATAGCCAAGACTTGGAAGCAACCTAAGTGCCCATCAAGGGACAAATGGATAAAGAAGATGTGGTATATATATACAATGGAATACTACTCAGCCATAAGAAACGATGAAATCCAGCCATTTGTGACAACATGGATGGACGTTGAGGGTATTATGCAAAGTGAAATAAGTCAGAGGGAGGTCAAATACCGTTATGATTTCCTTCATTAAGTAGTAGATAATAACAACAATAAACAAACACATAAAGACAGAGATTGGATTGGTGGTTACCAGAGCGGAAGGGGGGAGGGAGGAGGGTGATGGGATAATTCGGCACATGTGTGTGGTGATGGGTTGTAATTAGTATTTGGGTGGTGAACATGATGTAATCTATGCAGAAATAGAAGTATAATGATGTACACTTGAAATTTATACAATGGTATAAACCAATGTTACTGCAATAAACAAAAAATAAAAAAAACAAAAACAAAAAAAGAATAAGGGATAAAGCTACATAGGAATGCTTATTTACCGTAGGTTTTGCATGCTGCTGACAGGAACAAAAAAAAACCCACACACACAAACTTTGCCTTCTCAGACCACAGCTTTCCTCCTGTTACATATCACTAAGAAAGGAAGGCAGATTTCAAGGCTCTCTGACATGTTTCTCTCAAATAGGAATTCACCTTAGACCTTTAAGGAGTTGGTTTCTCTCTGATACAAGATTCAGCAGATGGACCCTACTTGGTGTTAGATTTAAAAAAAAAAAAAAAAAAAAAAAAGGAAGACAGACAAGATTCTTTTTACTAAATGTCTGTTTTTACCTTGCAGCTTCATAATATATAACAATCCTCTGGACCTCGATTTCCTCATATGTTAAACAGAACTTTTCCTCTCTTACTTCTGGAGTGACAGGGCACTTTTAAGAATTCAATGAGAAAGCGAGGAATGTTCAAATATTAGTTTCTCTTCCAGATAGGGACCAAGTCCAAGCAATCTACATTATGCCACTTAGAGACAGCACGATGCAGCTAAACACACAATGGCCTGCAATTAATTTAAGGAGCCCAATCTCAGTTTCTTCTCTGTTTCTCAGTTGGAAAAGTGGCAAAGAAGATAAAGACTGAACCAGATGGTCTTTAAAGTATTTTCCACTGGTGACATTCCAACAAGCTGGAAACACACACACACACTCTCTCTCTCTCTCTCTCTCTCTCTCTCATAATTTGACTATAGGTGAAGTTCACTAGAAAATTTCACTTTGCAAAGCCACAAGTCAAATCCTCCTTAACAACTAAAGCCTCAAATTAGGAAACCTGCGACAACCTTTATTCTGATCAAGTATTTACTTTCAAAGAGCATAAGGAGATATTTGGGAAAGAACTCAATTTCAATAAATTTCAAAACCTGTCTACACAAGTCAGTCACAATAGGGAAGAAATAAAACAGAAAAGATCAGTAGTTCGACATCCTTAAGGCATTGAAAAAGTAAAAAACAGTGAAGTCTAGATACAACTCTACAAAAGAACGCTCTGTCTGATAAACGTGTATTTTTAAAATCAATGTGGGGGCCAGCCTGGTGGCACAAGTGGTTAGGTGTGCGCGCTCTGCTGCATCGGCCTGGGGTTTGCCGGTTCGGATGCCGGATGCGCACCAACGCACCGCTTTGCAAGCCATCCTGTGGCGGCATCCCATATAAAGTGGAGGAAGATGGGCACGGATGTTAGCCCAGGGCCAGTCTTCCTCAGCAAAAAAAAGAGGAGGATTGGCAGATGTTAGCACAGGGCTGATCCTCCTCACAAAATAAAATAAAATAAATGGGGAAATACTTTCAATAAATAATGTAATAACCTGCCTGGCAATTTGGGAGTGGGTAAGGAAGGTGAAAAAAGGAAAGATCTTTGTATCACATAATTTAGGGTATTAATTCCAACTAGATAATGAATTTAAATGGAAACAAAGTATGGGTAAATGTTTAAGTAATTTGAGGGCAGAAAAATCAACAAAAACAAAAAAGTAAACAAAAGTTAAAGGCAGCCAATCTACATAACTGAAAAACATATTGCCTGACGAGATAAAGAACTGATGCCCTCACAATACATGGCCTATACAGATCAATTCAATAAATACACCATTAGAAAAACAGGGCACAAAGCAAACAATTTTAATTATTGGGAGTATTAAGAGATAAAGGAAAACTAAAACCCAGTAAAATAATATCTTTTCACTAGTTTGTCACTTTTATTTCTTTTTTCACTGATATTTAAAAGAGGGAAAAAAACACCAACAACTCAAGGGGAAAGCGGCAGTCTCAAAATTTTTGGTTGAAGTAAAACCTATAAAATTTTCCAGAAGGCATTTGGCAATATAAGACTTAAAATGTTTTTACCCTTTGATCCAGCTATTTTACTTCTAGAAAGTTTCTAAGGAAATAACAGGTGCTTCAAAGATTCAACCACAAGAACGTTTTCAATGCTATTTATGATAGCAAAGAGATATCATGTAATGATTAAAGATGATGATTTAGAATCTTTAATGACTTAAAAAGGTCTTCACATACAGTATATGAGGGAAAAAAACCCACACAACCCTAAATATATTATAATCTCACTTTGGAAAGACAGGCTTTTGATATACCCCAAAAGCATTTCTTTTTGTTTGGTGGAGTTATAGGTGCTTTCTTTGCCCCTTGTCCATATATATACTAAATTGTGTACAATGAGGATGATGAGTTTTTAATTAAGAGGGAAAAAATTACGATAAGAACACAATGAAGAATCATTTTTTGTGTGAGATTGGGGAAAAGATGACAGGAAGAAGAAAAGTAAGTAAATTCTAAAATTACTGGGTATTATTCGTTTCATAGGTGTGGATCTGCTTTTTTGTTGGGAATTTTTTGGACAATATAAGAAATATTGTTAATTCAAATTTATGGGCAACAGGTAAAATGAGAAAATAATTTTACTTTAATATGTCAAAAATATTCTGTAAAGATCTAATTTCTGGCCTTAAGAAAAATAACATTTAAAGGAATCCTATCTTGCCTAACAGTTGTTTGGCAACATTCATACTGATATGCTCAGCAATCAGCAAAGGTATTTTAAATGATATACTACTACTGGAAAATATAAGACTTTAAATGAGTTGGAACTTCCAAATTAGTAGGTAACTGATAAGCACGTGATTTTGTGATAAGCATGCTTTCTAAGGTTTCTTCTATATCCTGTTAAGGAGTTTTGGGACTACCTCAATAAGAACAAAAAAATGAGAACGATATCCTAGAAAGTTCCAGCAGTCCTAGAAAACAGAAAACAAAGGTGGTACAACAATCTGGAAAGAAATGAAAAAAGGAACAACTTACCTTCTCATCTTTTCCTTAACTGTCCTTTAAAAAAACAGGCCCCCTAGACACACACTTTAGCTTATCATGTACATCAGAAAGCCTCAGAGAAAACTGAAGGTCTGAGTAATCCAAAGTCAATAGGAAACCAACTACTTCAACAACTGGGGATCACCTAATTTGAGCACCTATAGAAACAACCAAAGATCCCCTGAAATCTACAGAACACCCCCATCTATTCTAAAAGTTCTTTGGAATCTTCCAAGAAAAACTGTATTAATACTTTCACTATCAAGATTATATCCCACCATCTACTTTGTTGTTAAAAGCTATTATATACAAGCCGTGAAAATAAGTTAGTACAATGGGTCACCTATTTCGGGACATGCTATCAAGAACACTGGATTAGATACCAAAATGTTGGACCCTTACAGACCACATGATGGGTATGATGCCTCATGGAAATCACTTTACCTTTATGCCTCAATTTCCCTACATGCCCTGCTTCTATCAGAGATTCTGTCAAACAAAAAACTATTCAAACATATTAGTTATAAAAATACTATTAAATGACAGCAAAAAATGTTACAGGATCACTAGGCTGAAACATATTCGAACTGAATGAAGATCCTCTAAATGATTACCCAGTTTCTCCAACTGGGGAGTAGATGGACACGCAGCAAGAGGGACCCGCCATGACTGAAGGGTAAAAGAAGCAAGACAGAAAGGTGGTTTCTAAGATGTCAAGGTTGATGTGCCACATTCACTGCTGCTTCAGTATGACCTTTTCTTCTTACTTAGGTAAAGGACAATAAAAAGAGTGAGTGGAAATATTTTGGTCTCTAATCAAGTGAAGTTTAGCAAGGAACCCTGCCACTGGGTGACAGGATAAAGCTACAATAGTGCAAATGCCACAGTGTTTTGCAAACAGAGCTAGCATCATTATCAGAGACTAAGAAATGCTTGCTGGATAGGCACCAACTGTACCCTGAAGCATATGTATAATAAACGCAGTTGTTAGAAGAAGCTGGACTGAAATTCAGAGATCCAAGTTCTAATCCTAGAGCTTTGCTATTAACCTAAGCAATATAACCTTGTCATATAAACTTTTCTTGGGATTTATCTAAAAACTGGGAAAAGATCATCTCTAAGTTCTCTTCCACTTTTCAAACTATAACACTATTTTACAGACAAAGAAGTGAATTCTTAAAATCTAATATAATTATGTTAGGTATTGAAATATAGGTGCCTCTAGGTGTAAGGTACTATAATCAATGATGTAGACACTGATTTTTCTGAGGACAGCACTACATTAGAAGCTCCAGTATAAGACAGGGCTTGAAAATGTGGAAAGTAAATTAGCTAACGTGCCAAATTAATATTAACAAGATCAAGTTTTGGGGGGAAAAGTCAATTATTCTGATCATCGTTATTTAATCTATCACTTAAAAAATACACTGATATTTACACTAAGTAATTCTCAAAAGACATGCTACTAATCCGAGCGAGGTTCTACATAATGCATCTCTGTCTTGAATTCTTAAATGCAGCTAAGAATGATAGATACATGAAAACGGAAATCCTTTTTTTCTGCCAGTGGCCCTTCTCAAAGTCAGAAGAATATGTAATTTTAAATATTAGCACTTTAGAATCTTCAGTAGAATTTTCAGAAAAGAATCACAGAAAATGATTCTTCTTTAAATTTTTTGGCCTTATTTTCCGATACAAGTAAAATGTCTGAGCAGTTTCAGTAACTCTATGTTAGGCTTTAATTCCGATTTAGTATACTACTGACAGCCTTTAGGAAAATACTGAACTATTTCTTTGACTACATTTATTGAACCCCTATTAAAGCAAACACCTCCTCCATTAGAGTCTTTTTTTCACATTTGATTTTGACTTTAAGAACCACCACCCATATAAAAGGTGAAAGTGACCTCATTTTCAAGCAAAATATGCCTAAATTAGCTTTTGACAACTTATATTTTAAAATAATATAAAGTCCTCATTAAAAACGTAGACTCTCAGGGCCAGCCTAGCGGTGTAGTGGTTAAGTTCTCGGGCTCCACTTTGGTGGCCAGGGGTTTGCAGATTGGGATCCTGGGCGCAGACCTACATACCGCTCATCAAGCCATGCTGTGGCAGTGTCCCACATACAAAATAGAGGAAGAGTGGCACAGATGTTAGCTCATGGACAATCATCCTCACCAATAATAACAAAAACAATGTTGACTCTCTTAGAAACCTGATGGTGTTCAGGGCAGGCTGCCCCAAGATGCGCTACTCTGGTATGCGGATTATTTCAGAGCTGAAGACAACAGAGGCTCAGAAAATTCAGGAAGAACATTTGAGCTTCCCCTCCCAAAATGCCTAAAGAACTTAACCCAGAAGGCCTGTTCCAGGGAGGAGCCACTACCACATGATGGCTGCAATATAATGTAAAATAGATGCTGGATAAGAAAGGCACCAACAAGACCATCTTATCAAAACTTCTGTCTCTCCAGCCACATTCTCTATAGGAGGCCCTGTAAAGAGTTGTCTGACAAACAATTTGCATTTCCATCTTCATGTGAATTGTCTTCCCCTCCAGCACCCTTTTCGCCTTTAGCTGAATATACTTAAGGGAGCAGCTTAGAATGACGAGTTGCTCAGTTTCTATTTCCTGAGTTTCTCCCACATATATATGTTATTAAACTTTGTTTGATTTTCTCCTGTTAACCTGCCTTTTTGATTATTTGGCCAGCCATAAGAACCTTAAGGGAAAAGGCGAAGAAGGATACTTCCTCTTCCCCAACAAACTCTCAATGCAAGCCCACGTATTATCCTTCAAGACGGACCTGCTTAGGAAGCAAATTAGTTTTAAATGTTTTTCTCCGAACACCTTTCTTTAAAACAAAAGCAAAGTGAGGAAAGCCATTAACTTTCAGTAAAAAAATACATTCAAGGGCAGAGAACGCCTATGGGAAAGCCAGCTCTAAATTCTGAATAACAAAATTAACATTCACATCTTGGTTATCTAACATGAAACGCATCAAAGAACACTGAAAGATGACATGTCAGAAGTTGTGGGTTCTACTTGGTAGTTCTGTCACTAAGTAATCAAGTGAGCCCCCAATATCTTGACTTTCTCTGTAAATAAAGGGAAATTGTAATGATCTGTAAGATTCCATTTCAACTCTAAGTATTTCAATATTCTTATGATCAACTTTTTAGCAGCAGCCTGAAAAAAGGAAAAGAAAACTCATTTTGTGCCCCCTTCCCACAAGAACATTATTTATCAAGAAAAGCTTGATTCTTATTTTCACATTTTCTTCCAACCAAAAAAAGTAAATAAATAAAAGGAGACATATTTAGTGTTTGTGCATCTTCTAATGAGACACTATTAATCATTTCTTTTAAAATTAAATTACCTACCTCACTGGGGTGTTGTGAGGATTAATTCATTAGTGTTTGTAAAGCACTTTGAGATCCTCAGGTCAAAGGCGCTATAGAAGTGCAAAGTAGTAGTATTATTACTAGATTCTTTGCTTATTTAAGGAATTTCACAATCCTTTAAAACCTAATTCTGTGTTATGATTTAGACATCTATTTGTAAAATCCTGCAATTTATCCACATTACTTCTAACTTTTTAAATATATATAGACAGGGCCAAGATGTTTCAAAACAAATTATTTTAAAGGTTTAACTTTGATCTACAAATGGTGGGAGAGAGTAAGGGAAAATCTAGTGCGATAAATTTTGTTTAGCATAAAATTTTAGTGAGAAATCTTGTCAATCAGATTTAGAGGTGTGCCTAAGTTGTACCCAAAACACAACAAAACCCACTTTAATCACATATTCTGCAACGGGAAATCCCTTTCTTCAAAGAGAAAAGGAAAAATTTTCAAATTAGCTCCACTTTAAAAGGGGTACTAAGCTTACAAATTACATTACACGCGTATACATGCAACTGTCATTTAAAACCTTCATATTTAAATCACAGTAACAGTATTAGTATGAACTGACGTACAAATAATTGATCAGAATTTTCTTTAAACTAGCCTCCCACCCCTAATTACACAAAGAAAACTGAGCATTGAGAAGAGGTCAAAGCAATTTTGCTTTACAGAGTTTTAAGAGAAAAAAATGAGGAAGGCCAAGGCTTCAAAAACAGTTAACATCTGAAATTATTCCACTTCCCACCCCTTTCTCTAACCAAATATTTTTACAATTAAAACATTGTGTTTTTAAATCAAAACCACACATGTATATCCACACAAAGCTAAGAGAACCAGAGCTATCTATACATTGGATATTCTGCTTGATAAATAGACACTTCTTTAAAAAAAAAGAAATTGCCAACATCCTCTGATGAGATTTCTCCAGTGCAACAACACAAGCTCCCATCCCAAAAGCAACCTGAAATTTAGATATTAAACCTTAAACACTTACCTCCTGCTCCTGTTGAAAGATGACGACTCTACCACCTTTATCTCCTGTTGCTAGCAATTCTCCAGAATGATTAAATTCTACTGTAGAAATTATATCTGCTGTATAATTGAAACAAAAACAGAAGACATCAGTTTTTCTTTCCCAACTCGCTACAGTTTCAGAATTTAGCATGTTTTTTCCTAACATATTCTAAGTCTATATTTATTTCATGAATATTTTGGTTCACTAAAAAAACATTCTCCTCAGAATAAACCAATAGGAAACTACTTTAACAAATAGGAACACAACAAATAAATACTAGTGGTTTATTACTATTTCACTAAATTCATGAACGTAAAGAAATTAACCATTTGTGAAACATTCTATGATAGCACCACTAAACAAACCTTGCTAATTTTCTTTCTTATATACTTTGGATAAGCTTCTTTATGCAAACCCAAATATGGTTTGTAAAATTAAGGCAGATGTAACTAAAACGGGGAAAATTTTTAAATGTAAAAATAATTTCAGGTGAAATTTTAAGTCATAAATTAATAAATTTAAAGTAATAAATTCAAACAAAAAATTGCAAATAGAACACACTTGTACCAGAAATGTTTTGTGCTATGTACCTTCAATATGCACAGCTTTTCTTGTGGCTCCCAAACACTACAGGGGGTACTAGAATCAGTCACATTACACTCAAAGTCGGTGCTAACTTCACAGTCAAGTTCAAATACAGTTATCGGGGTTTTTTCCTTGCTTTTTGACATCAGAGCCATTTTCATAAGAAAAAAATCTAAGTTACAGAATTGGGCATTCAGATAAGGCAATTACACTGTACAATTCACCATTGTTACTAACAAGTTCTTCACTATAAAGCATGCCAAATTAGGAAAGGCCCTATCATATGCCTTTTAAATAAATAAGTGACTTTTTTTTTTTTTTTTTTACAAGAGAAGGATCATTTTCTGGTCTACACTAGCTGACTGTAAGAATTTAAGAATGTGAATTTACATAATCAAGAACACTATATACCTTAAATTTAAAAATTTACTGACCAATGTATCTTAACAATAATCCATCTAGCACTGCATCTTATAATTTTCTTTTTAGTGATTTTTCCAAGTCCAGCCTGATTTTGGAAAGCTTTCTTTGCTTCCTCCTTTGTCTAGGTCCAAGGACTTTACCTTTTTGGAACTTTCTGAGAACCTATTCAAAGTTACACATGCTGTCCCAAGAAACTGCACATATTTAAGTGCACACTTGCATACAATTTCAGAGGGTCTGAACAGCACCCCACCTCCAGCTTAAAAACCTTAACCCAGACAGCCCACCGTGGTTGGTGATATTAGCAGGAAAGAAGAAATTTAGTGTTTACAATGCATGTATACATAATACAAAGGTGTAAAGCTGAATATATTGGATTACTCTGTAAAGCCAAACATCAGTAAGTGCTTAAAAGCCATTCTATTAGGTGCTCTGTACCGTATTTCTGTAGTGAATATAATAAAGCATTAAAAACATACATAGTTCCTGCACTTAAAGCACATTAGAGTACAGCTGGAGAAAGAAAATAAGTAGGAGCTAACAATATCAGAGCATATGGAGTCACATCTTACTTAAAAGTTAGGTTCTAAAGTTAAGTACTATGTAAAAATCATACACAGTAAAAAATTATCTTTAAATTCAAATCCCTTGGACAGGTATCACTTTGGAGATGCAAATTCTTTCTCTTGCAAGTCCAACAGCCAATTTTCCCTACAGCATTGATAGCTGGTGGTTTCTTTGGCTAACTCATCAAATGAATTAGTTCACTTAAATATAAAGTCATGCTACACCAAAAACACTTATCTTTAAATTCTAGAATATGCTCTTGGCTTGGTGAAATGTTCACACCTGACATCAACACCAGATTCATTCTCTTGTTCACTCAATGGAACAACAGGCAGAGTTGGCTCAGTATTTAAATTATTTCATTTGTTCTCCAGGTCCAAATTGCTGCATTATTCTAAAGTAATTACAACTCCTTGTTAGATAGATGAACTGCTATAGCTAAAACTTACTAACGCATATGTCAAAGATCATGGTCTGACTAGCTTGACTACCCTCTCTGCTGAGCAGTAGTGAAAAGCAGGAAGAATAGGTGTGCTGCAAGATGGGTTAAATTTCTAATGGGGGAGAAACCTCAATCTTCCTGAGGTGAACTGGACAGGAGAAAATCTATAGACATGATTAAGTCAGCAAGAAGACAATTATAACAAAGGATTGAGGAGATATGGGAAGAGGGTGGTGGTGGTGGTGGGGATTCCACACTTATATTATTCTTAGAAGACAGAATAAGAATCAAGTAATTAAGCAGCAGGCACAATACCCCAAAGTACTGAATAGGAAGATAGTACTGACTCACATAGCTAGTCATAACGTGGTCACTGAATATGTGGTGATGGGGAGAGGAAGAAAGAACTGATGTGTGCTGTGGGAGTGGGGGTGCGAGGGCCCAGGAGGCCAGGACGAGGATGGAGAAAAGGAAGGGGAGGGAGACGGAAGAAGAGAAAGAAAAAGACCAATAACTTATTGCAAGATGCAACAGGATTAAGACATCTGCTCTTACAATGTGTCACTTCTTATCCAAGGAATGGTCATTTTACTAGGAGATTTCCAGAGAGTAAAGTGATGATATGTGTTTAGTATTGAACCAGCTTTGTGGCAAGGGTATAAAACTTCAAGGGGCACAATGGAGGAAGGCTGAGGAATTCTAGAAATAACTGGCCTAAACAGTAAGAGAGGCTAAACATCAAGACAAAACAAGAATTAAAGATTTACACCATAAAAGTCAACCTACTTTAAATCCTTGAGGGAGAGAAACATTGGGTGAAAGGCATACAATTTTCTCAATTTATAGATATTCTTAAGACACTGGTGTTCGTTACTACAGCCATCCCTTTGTATCTGCAGGGGACTGGTTCCAGGACCCCCAGCGGATACCAAAATCCATGAATGCTCAAGTCCCTTAGTTGGCCCTCCGTGTCCATGACTTTTGAATCTCAGATTCAATTAACCAGATAGTAAACACAGTACACGATCTGCAGCTGGTTGAATGAAGGCCAACTGTATTTATCTTGCCAAAAGCCAATGAACAAAGAGAAAATTTTAGAAATAGCCAACCAAGTCACTGCTTAACTGAACAGTGTAAAGAAATTTTATTTGGGGGAGTAGTGGGTGGACAGACTCTCAGCCTCCTTGCTGGGATTTTTATGCTGCATATATTTAAAATACCCATATTTCAGAAAGGTAAATTATTTTCCTTGTTCGTATGATGTCATGGTGTTCCTTTGTCCCATCCTCCCAAAAAAAGAAAAAAGAAAAGAAACACCGTGATTTCTGGATGCTCAACCATCTGTACAAGTGTAAGAACCACCATACACAGAAGCACCTATTTAACCTCCAAGTTTATGGATGCTTTAAAAGTTTTTCTGAGTTGTAAAATGTCAAGATCTCACAAGGTTTCACTGGGAATATGACATAAAAAAAGGATGAATAAAAGGGAGAATGAAGTCAAATTCTGCTTACAGATCAAGAAAAACATCTAGGAATCAATTATGGAGAACACTACAAAACTGAGCTTTGGCCCACATGTGCCATTGCATACTGGTGTGCGAAGAACAGGTTATGGGTTGCCTGGATCCTGCAGAGCACTCAAATCTGTAATCTCCAGTTGCAAGCAATCTGTTTATCTCAGTGTGCCATACAAACATTACTGTTTTCTAGGTGTGCCAAGATGTGCAAAAGGTGAGGAAGCATAGCTCTAAAACTAGAGCTCCCATATCATGCCATATCCACAAGGTTGGCCAAATACTGGTATCTATGTTTCTGAAAATAACAATAAATCTATTCCTAGAAAATAGTCTTCTAACGTTCTGATTCCTCTACCATTTTAAAAAATTAGAGTAGATGACTGCAGAAAGTCTATAATAGCGCTGTTCAACAGAACTTTCTGTTACAACGGAAGTATCCTATATCTAACACTGTCCAATACAGTAATCACTAGCCACTGTGGCTCCTGAATTTTTAATTTTAGCCATATGTGGCTAGTGGCTACCACACTGGACAGCCTAGGTCTAAAACATTACAGAGTGGACACTGACTTTTACTACAAAGCCAAGAATGCTGGAACTAAGAAAATTTTGAACCTTTAAGCAATACACTCTTGGTAAAATAAAACAACTATCTCACACACACACACACACACAGTTGCCCCAACGAGGAGTAGGCTGAAAATGTAAACATGTTTCATGAAAATTTAGATAGAACTGTTTGGTGGTTACTAGGGGCAAGGGGGGGTGGGAGGGGGGCACAAGGGGTGGAGGGATGCATTTATAAGGTGACTGACAAACAATAATGTACAACAAAAATTTCACAATGAAAAAAAAAGGGACTGCTCTGGTGAAAAGAGCAAGCATCTGCAAAGACTTACTACAAGAGCAGGTGCTAATGTGGTATTCTAAATATGAAATGAAACTTCCATACCTGGAAGAAAATGAACTTATCAAGTTGGCTATACTGAATCTTATCTTTTGACAAATAATATTTGATTTCCTACAAAACTCTACCAGGTAATCAGTCTCCTCCCCTTTTTGTTACATTTCAGTAAAAACAAAGATTAACAAAGAACACTACAACTAACTGCATAAACAAAGGTATTCAAAAAAAGTACCTAATAAAAATGTGCAGTAACTTAGCACTTCCTCTTTGAAAAAGCTGAAGTGAAAGACAAAACTCAAAATTAAAAACCTGTAATTCATCTTCTGCCTCTGGCCCTGAGGGAGTAAGACAAGCTGGATTCATCCTCTTGCTGTGAATGACTAGAAAACAGAACAAAATACATGAAACAACTGTTTTCCAACAGCTGGACAACGTGGCGTGCACGACTGTAAACTCTTAGAGAAGGGAAACAAAGTGAGCCCTACAGTTGCCCCAGCTTACTGCCTGGATGGTGCAGTGAGTCAGAAAGAATCCAGAGACCAGCAATCTCACTGAATTGTGGAGTCAGAAACTGGAGGGTTAGAGATAGCCGAAGCAGCTAGAATTTGTGGGCAAAGTACAGAGAGAAAGCTTGAAGGATCTACAGAGGAATCACTTAAAATCTCTGGTTGAATACTGATCTGAGGATATGTTGTCTGACACTCCACAAAGCCTAGGAAAGAACCACTAGAAAGCGTACGAGGGCTCAGAATAGTTAGGGCTCCCACCAGCCACAGCAGAGAAACCTCATAATTAATGAGGCATCAGGTAGAGTCCTCAGGAGAGTATCACCTTAGTAGTGGGACTACATCAGCACTAACGACTAAATTTGTCCTAACAAAACTTAAAAGCAAACTTCGATCAAATTGATCTCAACTAACTTAACTATGTGCTAGAACAAAATCCAACACTCAACAATGTAAATTCACAATGTCTGGCACCCAATCTAAAATCAACAAGAATGTAAAGAAGCAGGAAAATAAGACCCATAACCAGAAGAAAAATAAACCAATAGAAACAGAATCAGAAATGACAAAAATGATAGAATTAAGGTCTTAGCAGACAAGGACCTTAAAATAGCTGTTGTAAATATGCTCCATATGCTCATGTAGAACAAATCATGAACATGATGAGAAATGGAAGACAAAGGACAAAAAAAGGAACATCTAAGAATGAAAAATACACTATCTGAATTCAATGATACATTAGATGGATTAACAGATTAGATAACTGCAGTAAAAGAGATCAAGAATCAGAAGGCCTAGGGATAGAATCAAAATAATATGAAGCAAAGAGGGAAAAAAGAACAAAGATCTGACTTGTAGGATAATATCAAGTGTTCTAACATATGTATCACTGCAATCACAGGAAAAAAGGTGGGGAATATTTGAAAAAATGACCAGCATGTAAATGCTCAAACATGATGACACTATAGGTAATCAAACCAGGAAATCAGTTATAAACACCAATTTATAGAGGTAGATAGCAGTGGCAACTTAAAAACCATCAATAGCCCTACATTGGTGATGTGACTTTGCAAAATCATGAAGATTTCTTTGTAAAATTCCAATATTTCAAAGCATAATCTTCCCTTGATTTACACAGTAAACTTTAGTATATACATTAAACCCATGCAAAAAATACTTAATAAAATAAAATCGAGTTGGGTTTTAGGCTTAGAAAATAAGGACTTTTTTTCGGCATCATGAACATTTGACAGAATATTCTAAGTCATGTAGACCATGGGACAATTTTTTCTTGTTCAAGATTGTCCTGCAAACTGCCGAACAGCTGGCACACTTGGCTCACGCCTAATAAATGCCGATAATGCCTACAATCATTGGTAAAATTAAGTAAAAAAGAATTCAATAGGACAAAAGAGTTTATAATATGTATATATTGATAAAAGGTATGGTGAAGACATAAGCCATAAATATTTATGCCCAGAGAAGATTTTTACTTTACATATTTCAGGGTTATTAGGAATAGAGGGATTGACAAAAATTATAATTATAGTAGAAGACTGACATATTCTTCTCCATGCGTGACTCGATTTAAAAAAAAAAAAGGCAAAGAAGAGGGGATTGGGCGGGGTTGGGGAGGTAGGAAGGACAGATACTTGAAAAATATAATTGATAAACACAGAGAACTTTATACTGATATAAAAAATACTTATTTCTTCCAAAGTTATGCAATTAAAAAAAAACTCATATACTGTGCCGCAAAGTCCCTTAAACAATTCTAGTTATAAATTTAAAGACCACATTCTCTAACCCCGATAAAATTAGCTAAAGATTAATAACCACTGGTTCTAATCAACCACTTGGTAATCTTAAAACTCTAAGGGCAAAAATAAAAATTAGTGTTGCAAAAAGATTTACAAGGGGCCAGGCCGGTGACCTAGCGGTTAAGTTCTGCACCCTCCCCTTCGGTGGCCAGGTTAGGTTCCTGGGCGTGGACCTACACCACTCGTCAGTGGCCATGTTGTGACCGCGACCCACATACAAAATAGAGGAAGACTGGCAACAGATGTTAGATCAGGGTGAATCTTTCTCTAGCAAAAAGAGGAAGATTGGTGACAGATGTTAGTTCAAGGCAAATCTTCCTCAGCAAAAAAAAAAAATTCTATAGGAACCTAAGTATATAAATATTTAAGATAGTATTGTTTTTGTAAAAAATGATACAATGTTCACTATAAACTAACCAACTTATAAAAACTGAAATAAAAAGCTGAAATCCCACCACCAAGAGTTAACCATAAGTAATAACTGAACAGTCTTTTAGCAAACTCATGTAAATTGCAAAATATATATCTGATGTATTTATATATGCTGTGATTTCTGTAAAATCACTTCCAGTAATGGGATTATAATTAATTAACTTTACTTTTTTTAATCGCACAAATAAACTACTTTGTAAAAAAAGATAATCATCACTGTTAACCCCACTTCTGAGAGAACCACTATAGTTATTTTTGCATATCTCTTTCCAAAATTTGTCCATGTGTATTTCACATGCTTTGTACAAAAAATAAATGATCTATTTCTACTGAGAAACAATGTTGTCTACATTATATCAGTGAGTTAAAAAAAAAAAAAAGTTACAGGGGCCAGCCTGGTGGTGTAGCGGTTAAGTTTGCACGCTCCGCTTCGGCGGCCTGGGGCTCGCAAATTCAGATGCCAGGTGTGCACCGATGCATCACTTGTCAAGCCATGCTGTGGCGGCATCCCATATAAAGTAGAGGAAGATGGGCAAGGATGTTAGCCCAGGGCCAATCTTCCTCAGCAAAAAGAGGAAGATTGGCAACAGATGTTAGCTTGGGGCTAATCTTCCTCACACACACACACAAAAAAGTTACAAAGTGTGTTTGAGCCTATTTGTATAACATAAATAAAACAGAGAACTATGGAATTAGTTACCAGTGCTTAGACAGAGAGACCAGGTTAACAGATGTGATAGCTATTAGCCTAACAGTAACATGGAAAGTGACAAAAGAAGAATCTCTACAAGATAAAGTAATGAGCTACCACTACACACCATTCGAATGACTAAAATTAAAAAAAAAAAAATTGACAATGCCTAGTGCTGGTATTGAGCAATGGGAACTCTCACATATAGTTGGTAGGAATGCAACATGGCACACTCACCTCGGGGAAAAAATTAAAAGTTTGGCAGTTTCTTATAAAGTTAAAACAACACTTACCATGTGACCCAGCAATCTCATTACCAGATTTTTCCCAAGTCAAACAAAAACATGTTCATACAAAAATCTGGGATGCAAATATTCATAGTAGCTTTCTTTGTAATCACCAAAAACTGGACACAACTGAAATGACCCTCAGCTGGGGAATGTATAAACAAAACGTGGTATATATCCATACAATGAAGTACCACTCAGCAATAAAAAGGCACAAACTACCAATGCAAACAATAACATGCATAAAGCTCAAGATGCATTATGCTAAGTGAAAGAAGCCAGATTCAAAAGGCTACAGACTACATGATTCCATTCATCTGACATTCTGGAAAAGGCAAAACTAGAGGGACAGAAACAGAACAGTGGCTGCTAGGCGCTAGGGGTGGGGTACAGGCTGCCTACAAAGGACATGGAACTTTTTGGAATAATGGAGCTACTTTTTATCTTGACTGTGGTAGTGACTATATGACCACATGTTTTTTATCAAAGCTTGAAGACTGCATGCTAAAAAGTGTGAATTTCACTGTATGTAAATTATACCATAAGACAACAACAAAATCCAGATACTGGAATCTCATCCCAGACATTTCAAAATCCTAATCTGATGTTTTATTTACTGGTTACAAAATGCTTTCCTGCTCTAAAACCTTGAAAGGTTCTCTAAGGATTACCACAAGATTTTTGAAGTACTGCCTGGCATTCAATCTCCTCCATAATATAAACATTTCCCTTAAATATATCATCTTACTTTCTAGTACCATAGTTCTCACCAAATTCTCTAGTAAGGCTAATGTTTTACACCTCCAACATACATACTTAGGTGCATCCTCACGCCTCCTCCTCTAGCTTGAGTGTATTGTCTACCTTGCCTGAAATACCTCCTCTCTTCTCTCCATTCCTTTAGCTCTTCTGTATGTGGCCCATAAGAAGAAAAAAAATTAAATTCATAGATCTCTGGAGAGGTAGAACTATGCCAGAAGGATAACCGCTATGGACATAATAAAAGAAAAATGTGATTTTTACACAATAACTAAATAAAAGTGAACTAAGAAATAAATTGTATTGTATTTCTAAAAATAGTTCATACAACATAGGAAGACGATTCACAGAAGAGGAATACTGGTAAAACATAAGGAAATATCAGTCAAATCAATTGCATAAATTTTTAAATAAGACATCATTTTCTATCGTTTAAACTAGAAGAAAAATACAAATTGTTCCAAAGACAACTATTTGCCTACATTGTAGATAGAAGTATATACTATTTCTTTGGAAAACTATTTCATAATTTGTATCAAAAGCTACCAAGCATTCATTCTCTTGGAACTTTATGTCAGTTCCAGAAGTCATCCTACTGAAATAATCCCCCCCAAATTTTTAAATGTATAAAGGTGCTCACTAATGTCTTTAAAGTATTTAAAGTGTTAGAGACTATAAGAGAAACATCAAATGTTCTTATTCTGCCAATATCCTCTCACATTTTGCTCTCATTTTTCCTGAAATCCTCCTCCCTTTTCACCTCCTTCCCTACAAGTCTTGGCTCTTCATTAACCATCAAGCAAGAGCAACAAGACACCTGGGGATGTAGTGCCAGCTCTGTTATTAAGTAACAATTTGACCATGACTAAGTCAATTAATCTTTATGAACTTCAGATTTCTCATTTGCAAAAAAACGATAGATGATCTCTCTTCAGAGGATGTTTCTTTCAAAGAGCATATACAACATGTACTTGGACGCTTAAACTCAACACGTCTGGGGGAGGAAGAAAACAGAATAACGGCTGGAGAAAAATAACATGCTTTTATTTTTAAAGTTCTAATATGGAAAATTAAAGACCTGAAAGGACAACACATCTGCCAAAGTTGCATTACTCTACCCAGGATCATGGATCTCTGCTAGAGATCTCACTCTGACAAAAATGGATCCCAGGTTTACTTCTTTCTAACCTAGAAGTCATCTACAAAAGTGATTTACTTTCAGTTACTTTCAGTAAGTTATAAGACAATCAGTGGTGAAATGAGAATGGAACTGAAACAATGAAGCATGACACCTTCTGCTCTACTCAACTTGCACCACCAATACAGCAGTAAACCCCTATACTGGAGATTCTCTTGTCATTATCAATACTCACTATACTTTTATGAGATGGGTGGGATCTTCCTCACTTTTATACACACAAGTCAGAAACTACTTAACTGCAAGTGATAATGTGTATACACGTAACAGAAAACATTTTTCAAACATCAGTGAACAAAAGCTACACAGCAGAAGACTTAACTGAGCTGAATCTTCTTGTTTTCCATAAATTTATTTTAGCATAATTTACATCTTACGTTACTATGGTTTATTTGTCACAACTAAGGAACCAACACTGGAATATTAACTGAACTCCACACTTGATTTAGATTTCACTAGTTTTTCCCTAGTGTCCTTTTTCAGTTCCAGGATGCCATCCAGGATACTACATTACATTTAATCATCATGTCTCTTTAGCTTCCTCTGGTCTGTGACAGTTTCTCACTTTTCTTGTTTTTGATGACCCTGACAGTTTTGAAGAATACTGGTCAGGTACTTTGCAGTATGTCCCTCAATCTGGGACTGCCAGGTGTTTTTGTCATGGCCACACTGCAATTATGGGTTATTGGCAGGAAGACAGTAGAGGTGAAATGTCATTCTTATCACATCATATTAAAGGTATATCCTAACGATATGACTTATTGATGATAACCTAGATTATCTGGTCGAGGCACTATTTTGCCAGGTTTCTCCACCATAAAATTACCCCCACTTACATAAGGTACTCCGGAAGAAAGTCACTAAGTGCAGCTCACATTCAAGGGATGAGAGGTGTTAAGCTCCACTCCTTTGAGGGGGAGTATCTTCATAAATTATTTGAAATTCTTCTGTAAGGGAAAATTGTCTCTTCTCCCCCATTTACTTCTTTAATCAGTCATTTATCAGCATGAACTCACAGATATTTTTTTCATACCCAACCTAATATTATGTAATGTATTGTATTGCTCAAATTTTTCCAGATTTGGCCACTGAGAGCTCTTTCAGGTTGGCTCCTAGGTCTCTGTGACATGCTGTTATCCTTCTGTTTTTGAGCACTTCTGGAACTTATTAAAAAATGTGTAACTTTCATATATTCTGAATATTACCACAAATTAAATATGAATTCTTTTTCATTCTACAGTTACACACTAAGTTTTAAGAACTGAACTCTCTTAGCGAGTGGTGAAGAAAAGTAGAAATATATTAAAAACAAAAGGAATAACTAGAGTAAAGGCCAGCACCACAACCAACTTTCATCCTTGGAGTATCTGACCATGACTAAGATTTCTGTCCTGGAATGGATTTCTATTTGGTCAGCTGAGGTACCAAAAGTTAAGCAACTGTATGTGTTAGCTTTCTTAGAAATTTTCACATATGCGTACAAGCTGGATTTTGTAATGTTAATCTTTCAGTACTCAATACTCTTTTCTTTTCAGATGATGGAGAGGTGGGGGTGAGAATACAGTAGGTACACTGATCATCTTTATCTCTGTTAAAGTCAAGGGCCTGGTGTCAAAACATTTTGGCACATAATAACACAAATTAATTCTCATTTTGATCTGGTTTGCTTCAACACTTAGAGCTGCTATTAAGAAGCATGCTATTTTGCTTGGACACATGATCCATTTTCATGATCTTTTCCCCTTATTAGTTCAATATACCCTATATGGCAATCACTGAACTTTAGGATTGGCCCCACATAAATAAATAGAATATGATTAACCCGAATTTCTTCTCCAAGTTAACTAATTACTACTCCTCAATATAAGAAAATATTTTACTAGATGATGCATCTATAAAATGCCACTTTCTCACTAAAGGAGTAGCTTTAGGTATAGTTATTTCCCCACAGACCACTATGATGCTCTTTTATCACTATTGACCTCTAGAGGGAGCTCAAAGTTCTTGTTATTTTTTCCCAAAGGTCAGGACACTCCTCCCACAAATGTGGTATGTTCAAGATTTAAGAACACTTTGTGCACCATCCTTTTATGAATTTCTTGCTTCTCAAAAGTGACTAAGGCTTGACCTGCTCACCTGCTCCTGGAGGAGTAGGCCCCAACCATTTCTTCCTCTCTCCCTTCCAAACTCCTAGGACTCCCCTCAAACATTCTCTTTCCCACTTGGCAGTGACTAGGGCATATTACTGAAGCCTGAGAGGCTGGAGGGAGGATGCCTGTAAGAACTGGGGGCAAATGCTCCCTCTTGCTGACTCCTGCTACTTTCAGTGTAGCAGGCAGTGTGTCTCTACCTTCTTCATGTCAGGGCATACACAGAACATATTTGTATGGCACACTAGTATAAAGGTAAGATGAGGCTGCTTGTGTCTGCCCAGGAACTCTAGTCAGCTAAGCCCCCACTCAGGCACCCACCCCCAAAGACTGGAGGGATCATTATCTTAGCACTCCTATAACATATTCTTGGGGCCACATCTGTAGGGAATTTGTGCAGGAAGAAACCAGAAGTCAGACTGGTCATTTCCCCACTGTCAAATCCCCACTTCACCTGTCTACATGATCCTGAGAAAATAACTTAGCCTCTTAAAGACTCAGTTTCCTCATCTTTAAATACCTACCTCACAAAGAAATGAGCCTTGAATGAGGCACATGGTAGGCACACTGGTAACCAGAAGATGATGGCTGGAATCTGGGCTTGTTGCACTAAGTAAAAACAAACATTTAAGCACTTATTTGTTTCTAGGATCTTCAGGTCAATCTAACCTAGGTAAATAAGTTCTCCAAATGATCCAGCGTAGAGCCTGAGGCTAAAGCCCAAAGTAGTAAAGCTGCTTCTTCGCATATACAATCAAGAGGCCTCAGGTTGAAACACGACAGGTCAAGGATAGGATACTGTACTCCTTTGTCTCTTGGCCAAAATATCACTTTGATTACATCATGAGTTCCAATGACAAAGTAAGTGCTAACAGCTGTTATAATAACCTCTTCTCAACCTCTGACTCAGTGAACAGGAACATGTTATGTGATAAGCTCAACAAAGACCACCAGCTATTGATGCTCATACAGAACCTACATTGTAATGTTGCCATGAGAGTCAGGGTAATTTCCAGAGATGTGTTCTGGAACCAGTCTCCCTTCTTTTTAACTTGTTCCTGGATTATCTGATACCATGTTTGGATAAAATGGAATGGAACCATACCCTCCTGCAACAAAGAACAGAAAGATAAACAGTTGCTAATACATTTAGTCTACAGATGTTATCTTAACAAACAAGCCTTGGTGTATTAACATTATATATAATGTTAGAAGAACTCTAAATTGACCATTCTAAACCTAAAGTTACCATCTTCCTTAGATATTCACCAACTTTTAACTGGCTTATAATTGATTCCACAGAGCAGATCACCTCATTAAGTTGCCTTATGAAAATATAATACAAATAGTTTCTCATGGAGATTACACAAATAGTACTGCACAAAGCTCCTGCACAAATACCTGCATTAAGATATTTTTATAACCAGCATGGGTATCTGATTATTAATATCTACCTAAAATCTTCACAAACTAGGATTATTATGGCCATGCTATAAGAACCAGAAAGCACTTCACTGTCAGTTCGTCTTGGTAGAGTCACACCCAACTCAGTTGTTCTGATGGGATTCCTCCAGCTCACCTACAAACTGGGTACAAAGGGGCAGAATATTTAGAGAAACAGGCTAGAGATCTTTAAGGTATGTTACAGAAAATTTTATAGACTTTATTCCAATGGCAAAAGTGAGCACACGGGGGAGTTTTATATGTGCTCTTAGATTACTCAGGCTGAAGTGAGGAGGACTGGGAACTGGAAAAAGGATATACAGAGGAAAGTCTGGAGACCAATCTGGAGTTACTCCAGAAATCCTGGTAAGCAATGATAGTGATCTGAGCCAGTAAAGTACAGTAACAATATTATCTTAAGTAGCTAACATTTAAAATGCACTTACAGTATGTTAGGTATTTAATCCTTACAACAAACCTATAAAGTTGGTTGTATTAATATACCCATTTAACAGATGAAGAAACTAAAACAGAGGCAAATGAGGGGACAGAAGTGTACAGATTTTAAAATACATTTATCAAGTACATAAAACAAGGCTTGATAATTGATAACGTGTGGAGAGCTAAAGATGAAATCAAGAATAATATCCAGGTTCTCATGCTGAGTGCACTTAATACCACTAATAGACAGATATTTACCTTACATTAAGTATTATTTAAGAGCATCTAAATGGCAGGTACAACTTCAAGTCAAAAAAAAGAAAAGTTAACCTCCATTGGCTAAATAATACAAAAGATCATGTCATGAGTGATTTCACCAAAACTAAACCAAAAGGAATAAATCATATACCATCACAAAAAAATTTAGCTCAGAAAATTCTTTTTGCTCATTTTTTCCTTTTTTTTATCCTTTTCCTCTCAGTTCTGGTAGGTTAGTTTGCTCAAGGGGATTATTTCCTGACCTTGTTTTCAATTGTATTTAACTGCAACTCATTGTCTCCACGATACTTTTTAAACAATTGTAATCATGCTTTTCAAATGATTTGAAAGTATTTTCACATAATTCCATTTTCAAAGATGCAATTTCTTTCATGAATTGCACTGATAATTAAATAATTAAATTAAATATTAAAGGTTTTCTCCACTTACCTGAACTAAAAGTTTATTTCTCTAATTCTGAAAACTGGTCTTATTTTTTATAAATCTCGTGCATTTTTGTTGTTTTGCTCATTTTTAAGAGTCATTCCTTTAACAAATACTTTACTAAGCATCTACTCCATGCTAGACACTCCAGGTCATGCTAGCATTTCCAGGTGCTAGGGATACAAGAGTAAATAAGACAGACCAAAAATTCCTGCTCTCATGGATCACACATTCCAGTGATGGGGCATATTATAAACAAATGAATAGTAAATATAAAATCTATCAGGTAGTGCTAAGTACTATAAAACTATAAAGACCAATAAGAGAATATAAAGCATGCAAGAAGAGGTGGGAGATTATTTCAGGTTTGATGGTGAGAGAAAACCTTTCTGAGGAAACTTAGGCAGAAACCAAAATGAACAGGAAATCAGCCATCCAAACTGGTAAAGAAAAGTATTCCAAGCAGAGAGCCTCAGTAGAAATGAGTTTGCTAAACTTGGTAAGACTAATGCAGAAGCAGGTGGTAGAGGAGAGAGAGCATTTAGTAAAGGCCAAACTATACACAGCATTATAGGCCATGGCAGAAGGACTGTAGATTTGTTATTAAGAGTGATAAGAAGCCATTGGAGAGTTTCTAACTTATGTTTTGTGATTATCTGTTGTGTGAATACAGTGCAAAATTAGAAGAAAGAAGAATGGTTCGTAAGTTATTGCAGCAGCCTAAGTAAGAGTTAATGACGGAATAAACTCAGGTGGCAGCCATAGAGAAATGGATGAATTCAGAACACATTCTGAAGATAGCACTGCCAGAACTTGCTGATGGACAGAAGTATCAAAGGATGAGTCCAAAGTTTTGAAAGCAAGCCCAATGGAAGAAAAGCAGTGCCATTTACTGGGAAAAGACAGGCCAGAAAAAAGCAAGTTTGGGGTAAGAAGGGAGGCAAACATTTCATTTTCACATCTTTGGTGATTTCAACCAGACATGCAAGTAGAAATGTCATATTGGCAGTTAGACAGATTTGAAGGCAGTTTAGGGAAGGAAGAAGAGGTATATATTACGGTATGATCAGCTAATAGAAGGCATTTAAAGGCTAAATATGATTGCCTAGTGAGTGAGTCCAGATAAAGAAAAGAGGTCTGGTCTGAGAATTGAGCCTTGAGGCTCTCCCACGTTTAGCACTGTAAAGGAGGAACCAGCCAGGAAAGGAGACTATGCAGGAACTACTGGTGAGGTAGGAAGAGCTTTTCTGGAAGCCAGGCAAAGACAGTGTTTCTCAAATGAGGCAGTCATGAATTGTGTCACAAAGTGCAGAGATCAAGTAAAGTGAGGCCTGAGAATTAAGCTTAGATTTGGCGACACGAGATTTTTTGGGTGATTTCGCCAAAACTGGTTTCAGTGGATTAGTGTCCTTAAAATAAAAGCTGTTTTCTGTAGCTTTACTTCACAGTTGTCAGAAGGAGAAGCAGCTCTGGAGTTGAGATGTCTAAGCTGAAATCACTGACAGCCTGAAATCTGGCTTAAGAAGGGTTATCTTCTTGAATTCTGCCATCAATGAAGATTTTCCCTTACTTTGACACGTCTTGGGTTATTTTGGGGAACAAAGGATTAAACAAACAGGGCTCTGAAGCTGACTTATCATGCTTCTGAGTTGCTGACTTCTCAGGTGGCTGAGCATACCGAGTAGTATTCTTTCAAGAAAAGTACTTGAGCGATATACTTTAAGTCACTGCAAGCCTGAAAAATGCCATTTTGTTGCCTTGCTTATGTGAAGGATAGTTTCAGCAATTTAAGATTCTTAGATTATAATAATTTTTCCCCTGTTCTCTAGACGCCTCTCCATTATCTTCTAGCACAGTAGTGTCCAACATGGTAGGCACTAGCCACATGCAGCTATTTATTGAGCACTTAAACTGTGAGCAGTGAAACCGAGAAAATGAATTTATTTTATTTTAATTAAATTGAATAGCCACACATGGCTACTGGCTACCACTAGCTGGACAGCACAGTTCTAGGACACAGAAGACAGATGCAATGCCTACCTGATACACCCTCCTTTGCAGGTAACCTGTTTCTTGTCTGGATACTTGTACTATTTATTTCTATATCCTAAAATTTAAAAATCCACTAGGCTATTCCTAGGTATGGATCTCATTTGTTTTGATTGGTATGCACTTTAGTTATCTGTAAGAGAATAATATTAACAGGACCTACCACATGGGGGTTGTAGAGAATTTTAAATGAGTTTCAACTTGCCAAATACTTGGCACATAGTAAGTGTTCAATAAATGTTAGCTCTATTCCCTAAGCCCTTGTGATCTCTTCTCTCTGGCTCAGGAAAATTTTTACTGTTTCTCTGACTTTACACCTTTTATCTGTTTACTCAGACCTCTCACTCTTAACTTTTATAATGCACTGGATCTATTCTTTGTGTTTCCTATATTTTCGTCTATAATTTTCATCTTATTTTTTCCTCTGAATTGTGGAAAATATTTCGAAAGCCCTGGTGCTCTCTGCCTTCAGAGTCAATAGTTAAGAATCATAAATTTCACTTAAGAACTCCTTCCTGCTCTCTGATTCTTCAAATGCTCATGAGTATCCTTGAGAATACTAATTAGTTGTTCTTTAAATTTCAAATTTTTTTCTTGTTTTTAAGTCTGTACATAGGAAATCACCTGCTCACACTGGTCACCTTCTTTTAGACTACTGAGTCTGTATGTGTCTATCTTTTCCTGTATTCAACTTTAAAGAAAAAGGTCTCTGTTTATGTAATATGGGGAATTGTGCTGAGTTCAATCAGAAAACATTTAGAACCAAGTTGAAATCTTTTTTTGGGAGGGAGGTTAAATTGTTAGTTCCTGTATTAGTTCTCAAATGCTGCCTAACAAATTACCCCAAATTTAGCAGCTTAAAACAATACACATGTGGGGGCCGGCCCAGTGGCATAGCTCTTAAGTTCCCACGCTCTGCTTTGGTGGCCCAGGGCTAGCGAGTTCGGATCCTGGGCGCAGACCTACGCACTGCTCATCCAGCCACGCTGCGGCAGCATCCCACACATAAAGTAGAAGATTGGTTCCGATGTTAGCTCAGCGACAATCTTCCTCAAGCAAAAAAAAAAGAGGAGGACTGGCAACAGATGTTAGCTCAGGGCCAACTTCCCTCACCAAAAAAAGAAAAAATATATATACATGTATTATCTCCCAGTTTGTGTGGATTAGGAAACCTGTGTGGCTTAGCTGGGGGCATCTAGCTCAGGGTCTCTCACAAGGCTGCCATCAGTTTGTCAGCCAGGGCCTCTGTCATCTCAAAACTGAATGGTGGAAGAATGTGCCTGCAATCCAAGCTCACACACACGGGGCTGCTGGCAGGCATCAGAGGTCTTCACTGGCTGTTGGCCAGAAATACCAGCTCCCTGCCACATGAGATCCACAGGGAAGCTTACAAAATGGGAAATGGTTTCCCTCAGAGCAAACGAGAGAGGGTAGCCCAACACAGAAACCAAAGCCTTTTTGTAATCCAACCTTGAAAGTGACATCCCATCACTTTTGCCATACTTGTAGGAGCCAAGTCACTAGGTCCAGCCCCACTCAAGGGGAGGGGACTAGATACCAGGACACGAATATCAGGAGGCAGGGATCACTGGGGGCTATCTTAGAGGTTCCCTGGTCAGCTCACAGATTCAGCAGTATGTGGTCAGGTAGTAGGGCTGCAGGCCAAAGAAGGCAGCTTCAGAGCTGAGAGTTTCAACTTTGTGATTCATGTAACCACATGTTAACCACTCTCCTGCAACCATGGGTAGTGAGCCCCTCTCCACTGGTCATGTTCCCCTTGGGAAGAACCATTCTGAGTCATTTAGTTTTTAATCTCTGCTTCAAAGTACAAAATATCACACCAACCAACTGCTCCATGGACCATCCTTAAATTTCAGCTCTGGCTGTTCAAAGTAGGCCCCTTTACTCACACCCCAGGAGGGCTTCTCAACCACATAAATGAACGCCAAGTCAGCCAGTAAGAACTTCTCTCACTACATTTCTCATTTATACTATTTCCTGCCAAAATTCTTTTTACTTTAGTTATGGCACCCTTCCAGGGTTTCCAAGGAGACTGAACTCTCCCCATTATGCTTGTTGGTCATTTCAGTGTGTGTTTGTCTGTTTGTTTTAACACATGGGATTAGATCATCATCCTTCACTGGAAGTCAACACAGCTATTTATTTAAGTAAAGCACTTTACACATTCTTTAAAAGACTCTGTCTTAATAAATATGACAGGAAATGCTTGTTGGTTTTCACAGCCACGTAATTCAATTCCATTGTTGGATAAAACAAAGATCCTTTAATCTACATCATCAATTCCCAGGATATAGTCTACTATGCAATAATTTAAGTAACTAAATTTTGCTGATTTCTAAAAAGCACAATGTCACCAAACTTAGTTCAGTTTAAGATGTGACTAATTACAAAACTTAGTAAACACAGAAACACTGTTAACAATATACCTACAATCTTAAAAGGATCAGACACACAGTTGCTCAGCGAAATGAACTAATCCACACAGCTGTAAAAATAAGTCCCTACCTATGTGCCTAGAAGTGGGCACCTGGCACTGTGGAATGGACATAATACTTGATCAAAGACAAACCTTAAATCAGAATACCAACAGCGTTCTAATTCACAAACCAAAATATCCATTTGTGGTTAACAATGAAAAAAACTTTCCTATACCATATTACTCCTCTACCCCACCCTCACTCCCCTGAAGATAATTTTATTCATCCTATTTCCTTAGAATACTAATAGAGTAGGAGGACAATCAACAAAAACTAAGTCAGATGTCAACAAACTTTCTGATCTGATACTCTGGTACACAGTGTATAGTCTACTGGATAACCAGAATTCAGGTTCTTCGTCCTCTGTTGATGAATATGTGGGAAACAGAATTAAGAAGGGACTTGACTTAATACGTCAAGCAGACACAAGGCCACCACATACTGCTGCATGGGATCTAACCTACCCAAGCAGCCATCCTGTACAGATGCATAAGGCAGAGTGCGTGAGGGTTGAAACCTTGTATCCCATCTCACCAGATTTCTAGGTGATATGCTCTTAGTCAAAGAAAACGGATTTTCAAACATTTCAGCACTTCACTTAAGGAATAAAATTTCTTGTTATCTCAGCAAAGTTGTTGGATACAAAATCGACACACAAAAATCAGTTGTGTTTCTATTCACTAGCAATGAACAATCCAAAAAGGAAATTATGTAAACAATTCCTTTTACAATAGCATCAAAACGAATAAAGTATTCAGGAATAAACATAACAGGACGAAAAGGTTGTACACTGAAAACTATAAAACGCTGCTGAAACAAATTAAAAACACAAATAAATGGAAAGACACCCCATGTTTGTGGATTGGAAGATTTAATATTGTTATCAATACCACCCTCAGTGATCTAAAGACTCAATGCAATCCCTGTCAATATCCTGACAGTGTTTTTTACAGAAATAGAAAAATCCATCCTAATATTCATATGGAATTTCAAGGGATCTGAAAAACCAAAACAATCCTGAAAAAGAACAAAGTTGAGGGTCTCACACTTCCTGATTTCAAAACTTACTACGAAGCGAACTAATCAAAACTGTGTGGTACTGGCATAAAACCAGATATACAGACCAGTGGAAGAGAGTCCAGAAATAAACACTATTCTATTCCACATAAGGTCACACGTGACCCTTCCACATATGGTCAAATGCTTTTTGACAAGGTCTTTTCAACACATGGTGTTGGGAAAACTGGATATCCACATGCAAAAGAATGAAGTTGGACCCTTACCTTACACCATTTATAAAAATTAACTCAAAGTGGATCAAAGACCTAAACATGAGAACTAAAACCATAAAACTCTTAGAAGAAAACGCAGGGAAAAGGCTTTATGGCATTGGATTTGGCAATGATTTCTTGAATATGACACTCAACAGGTAACAGAAGAAAAGATAAATTGAACTTCATCAAAATTAACAACTTTTGTGCATCAAGGGACAAAATTAACAGAGTGAAAAGGCAACCCATGAAATGAGAGAAAATATGTGCAAATCATATATCTGATAAGGGATTAATATCTAGAATATATAAAGAACTATAACTCAACAACAAGAAAAAAAACAATTTTAATATAAGGCAAAGGACTTGAAAAGACATTTCCCTAAATAAGATACACAAATGGCCAATATACACAGGAAAAGATGCTCATCATAACTAATCATCAGGGAAATGCAAATCAAAACCACAGTGAGGGGCCAGCCAGGTGGCCCAGTAGTTAAGTTCCCACACTCTGCTGTGGTAGCCTGGGGTTCACGAGCTTGAATCCTGGGCATGGACCTACGCACTGCTCATCAAGCCATGCTGCGGCAGCGTCCCACATAGAAAATTGAGGAAAACTGGCACTGGTGTTAGCTCAAGGCCAATCTTCCTCACCAAAACAAAACAAAACAAAAAAAACGCACAATGAGATACCACTTCACAACCATTAGGATGGCTATTATCAAAAACAGAAAATAACCTGTGTTGGTGAGAATGTGGAGAAATTGGAACCTTTGTACATTGCTGATGGGAATGTAAAATGGTGCAGCCACTGTGGAAAACAGTAGGTTGGTTCCTCAAAAAGTTAAACAGAATTACCTTATGATCCATCAATTGCACTTCTGGGTATATACCCAAATAAATTCATAGCAGGGACTCAGATATTTGAACAATGTTCATAGCAGCATTATTCACAATAGCCAAAAGATGGAAGCAACCCAAACGTGCTTATGGATAATGGATGGATAAAGAAAATGGTATATACATGTAACAGAAATTCTGACACATCCTACAACACGGATAAGCTTTGAGGACTGTTACAGGCTGAATGTTTGCTGACTCCCTAAAATTCATATATTGAAATCCTAACCCTCAATGTGATGTTAGTAGGAGGTGGGGCCTTTGGGAGGTGATTAGGTCATGAGGGTAGAGCCCTCATGAATAGGATTTGTGTCCTTATAAAAGAAACTCCAAACAGCTCTCTCATCCTCTTCGGCCATGTGAGGAGATAGCAAGAAGAAAGCCATCTCTGAAGCAAGAAGTGGACCCTCACTAGACACAGAATCTGCTGGTGTCTTGATCTTGGACTTCCCAGAACTGTGAGAAATAAATTGTTGTTTAGGCCACCCAGTCTATGGCAGTTTGTTACGGCCGCCTGAACAGACTTAAGACAAGGACACTATGCTAAGTGAAATAAGCCAGTCACAGAACGACAAATACCATATAATTCCACTTTTATGAGATAGCTAGAGTAGTCAAATTCATAGAGACAGAAAGTAGAATGGGAGATGCCAGGGGCAGGAAAAGGGGGGAACAAGGAGTTACTGTTTAATTGGTATGGAGTTTCAGTGTGGGAAGATGAAAAAAGTTCTGGAGATGAATGGTGGTGATGGTTGCACAACAATGTGTACGTACTTAATGCCAGTGAACTGTACCCTTAAAAATGGTTAAAACAGTAAATGTTATGTATAATTTATCACAATAAAAAAATTACTTGTTAGCTCCCATAAGAAGTCCCAAGGTAGGGCAATTAAATCCAGAGTTAGTTAATCCACTAGTTAGTTCATGTCAAAGATTCAGGTTCTTTTTGTCTTTATATTCTGACAAAAGATAGCTACACAGTTGGGAACTAGGGTTCTCACTGTGAGAGAAAAAAGATACAAATATACCACGGGGGAGGTAAAGAACAATTCTGTGGTATTCAATCTAAATTGGTGGATCAGTATAAACTGATATTTTAAAAAATTTTATTACAGGGGCCGGACCGTGGTGCAGCAGTTAAGTGCGTGCACTCCACTTTGGCGGCCCACGGTTCAGAGGCCGGGATCCCGGGTGCACACCAACGCACCCCTTGTCAAGCCATGCCATGGCAGCGTCCCATATAAAGTAGAGGAAGATGGGCACAGATGTTAGCCCAGGGCCAATCTTCCTCAGCAAAAAAAAAAAAAGGAGGATTGGCATCGGATTATTAGCTCAGGGCTGATCTTCCTCACACACACACAAAACAATTTATTATAGAGTAATTTCAATCACATACAAAGTAGGTAGAAGAGCACAGTATAAAGAATTCCTTTGTACCCAGTACCAAGATTCAACAATTACAAACTCATGGTCAATCTTGTTTCATCTATAAAGCCATCCCATATTATTTTATGCACATCTCAGATATTAAATTGTCACCCATAAATATTTCAGACAGTATCTCTAAAAGGTAAGACTACAAGTTTTAATATAATCTAATACCATTATCATACCTGAAAAAAATCAATAGTACTTCCTTACTATCAAATATCCAGTAGATAGTCAAATTTACAATGGTCTTATGTCAAAAAAATTTTAACTGTCTGAATTACGATCCAATAACATTTTCAAACTACAATTGATTGATATGTCTTTTAAGTCTTTTTAAATCCACAGGTTCTCCCTCTTACTTTTTTTCTTGCAATTTACCTTTTGAAGAACAAGGTACTGTAGTTTGTCCTATATGAACTCATGATTTAAAAACAAAACAAAACCAAAAAATCCTCCTAATTTCCTAGCTCTGTCTAAAACAAAAAGACAGGGCTAGAAATAACGACAATCCAGTCATAAAGAACACACTTAGCACATAAAATGGTTTCTAAACACATTCCCTACTAAAAGAACCCAAGGCTTCTTAGAAAAATATTGATTCCAGATCTGGGGCAGAAAAAGTACAATCTGAAACATCCTGTGGCCGAAAAATAGGAGTGATCAAAGACTGATTGGGACATATAAAGGGGACATAGGAGAGGCTTGATGTGTCTCTCAAAGGCCAAATTTAGGACAATTTGAGCATCAAGAGGAATGGTGGCATAGACTGGGTGGCAGTGACAGACTGTTACACAGAATAAGAAAAGAACCTAGGAGTCCACAGTGATGCTAAAAAGGAGAGGAAGGACTGGGAGATAAGAAAATCACCAAGGACCATCAATGAATGCTTACTAATTACAAAGGGGAAAAACGGTTCTTTTTTGAGAGATCTGGCAGACACTACATGACCAAGTGATCAAACTAAGAATCATCAATATTGGGACAAATTTATATTATCTGATGCACCAGGAAGTACACATTATACACACTTATGTAATATGTCTTGCCCAAAATATTTAACCTGGATTCAATTATGAGGAAACAGTTGGTGAAATCCAGAAAGTGAGATATTTTATAAGATAACAAGCCTTGACTCTTCAAAATTAACAGAATGCCTGACTGGATCTCCAATTGAAAAAAAAAAATTTTTAAGGACTGTTTTTGAGCCAGTTGGGGAAGTTTAAACATGGACTGTGTAATACAGAATATTTCTGAATTAATGCTAAATTTCTTGGGTATGATAACAGTATTGTGGTTGTGTAAGAGAATATTCTCGTTCTTAACAGATAAATAATTACAGGTAAAGCATCATGCTGTTTCCAACTTACCTTCAAAAGATCTGGGGGCAGGTGTGTGTATAAGAGGTAACAGAGAGAGCAAATGTGGCAAAATGTTTACAATTGGTGAATATAAACAAAAACAGTTACAGTTGTATTTATTTTTCAACTTTTCTGTGGGCTTAAAATTTTTCAAAATAAAAAGTTGGAGGGGCAAGGCCGGGGGCGTAGTGGTTAAGTTCACACGCTCTGCTTCGGCGGCCCAGGGTTCACAGGTTTGGATTCCAGGTGCAGACCTCCATACTGCTCATCAAGCCATGCTGTGGCAGCATCCCGCATACAAAATAGAGGAAGATTGGCACAGATATTAGCTCAGGACCAATCTTCCTCACCAAAAAAAAAAAGTTGGAGAAGGAAAGGATAGAGGGAGGGAATAACAGCAGCTGTAGATACATTCTCGTACACTGTAGCAAAAAAAGAAGCTCTCTCCTCCTTGGGTTGCTTTTTAAAGGGCTGCTGAGCCTTTCACAGAACCACCTCCCTGGCTCCTGCCTCCGGCAGACAGCTCTTCACATTTCATTGTATAGATCTAATATTAGCTGTCTGACCTCATTTCATATTTAGCTTAGTCCTAAAACCATGAATCCATCTATAATGAGGAAAAAAAAGGAGCGAGACTAGTCTTTTTCTACCTCGCCAGTATGAAAAACCAGATCTAAACTCGCATGTTTCTCCCAAACCATCACTGAGCCCAATAATCTCCCCTATTCTAACCAGGCTACACGGGGCACTCTTAATTGGGGAAGGGAGATTCATGACCCTTAAAAAGGAGACATAGGCCTATTAAAGTCCACATCAAACATGACACGCCAAACCTAAGCTGAAGATTTTAATTGTTACTGCTCTGTTACTACTCTAGAACCTACTCCATCTGCATTAACTAACATTTTATCCAACAATGAAAGTTGCAGTAACATTTTTAATTTCCTGAAGAAAACATCTAATGTTAGGTGCAGCTGAGGTAGGAAGGAAGAAGGAGTATTGAACTATGGAGTCAACAGGCTTGGATAAAAGTTCTAAGAATTACTAGCTGTACTAGAGACTAACTGTCCCTGCAAGTGGCCATTTCCCTCTTTCTCCTTTTAGTAATAGAACACCCTAGCACTCTCCCTCCCCCAGCAAACCCACACACAGAGTTTTAACAGGAAATCAGACGTTACATTTCTTAGGCTCTCCTAAGGCCATGAACCAAGTTCTGAACAATGGCATATGAGTGTAAAATTTCCATGTCACATCCTTAAAAAGAAGCTACTTGCCCTCCTTTCTCTGTCTCCCTCCGGTGGGCTGAACACAGATGTGAGCCAGATGGGACCATACAGACAAGAGGAACACACTTCGGAAGGGTGAACACTAAGACAGAAGAAACCTGGGATGCTAGATAATCTGTGGCAAAAAGGCAGCTTATCCACATCAGACTCCTCTCTACCACTTGGGAGGTTACATGAGGGAGAAATAAGCTTCTAATTCTTGGAACCACTGTGTATTTGGGTCTTTTACAGCAGCTTGGCCTATAATAGTTTGTGTGACTCTGGGTACTTCCCTGCGCCTCATTTCACTGGTTCACAAAACTGGGAAGAATGATGAGTGCTATTAACTTCTTCTTCAGCTTACTGTATTTCCTATTTTTTAAAAAAACAAGTATGTACATTTAGTAAAATATAAAATTGAAGCTTCAAATATTTTTAAATGAGATGACGTGAAAAAACCTCACACAATTTATCTACCCATTCAACAAATAATTACAAAATGCCCACTAAGTGCCAGATACTTTTATGTATCTGACACTATTCAAGATGCTAAGAATCAAGTGGTAGAATAAAAGAAATAGAGTTCAGGTGTCCTAGGTAGGAATCTCAGCCTTGCCTGTCCACACAGTTGTGAGAAGATGAGATGAGGCAAAGGGCGAGATTTCTTTTTGTAAACTGACATGCACAATTCAAAAAAAAAAGAAAGAAATAGAGTTCATTTCCTCGTGCATGAAACTTAAAGTTTCAGAGGAAGCCTACTTGATAAGCAAGCAAACAACAAAGAAACAAGATTATTTCAAATAATAAGAAAAGTATTTGAAAAAGAAGCAGATAACATTGAGCATACTCTGGAGTTGGAAAGGGAATCAGTTCATTTACACAGGGTAGACAAGGCTGTGCAAAAATCTAGGTAAAGTATATTCCAGGTTAAAAAGGGCAAGTTCAAAGACTTCAGCAAGAACAAGACAGTGTATGTTCATAGACCATCAAGAAAGCCCCTGTGCCTGGAGATAGTGGTGAACAAGGGGGAGAATGACAGAAAGATCTGAGGTAGGCAGAAGCAGCCTGGTATCAAGCACACAAATGTTACACTACTAATACCAGGGGATGACTGCTCCTGATGAAAAACAGACAGAAACTATTACTCCCTTAATTCTGTCTTGGTTTCAGGAACAAATGAGACTCTCAATAGAAAGTTATGATCTTAGCCGCCCTGCAATCAGTAAGTGACTTTAATCTTACGTTCTACTTATAAACGTTTTTACTGAGACAAACATTTTAATTAATTAAAAGCTATTTCAGGAATAAAAAACAAAGTCATTCACGTCTAATAAAGCTAAAGCTTTCTCTGATACTATAAACACGTGAACAAATTTCACACACACATTCAGTCAACAAATATTTCATAAGCACCCACTATGTACGCCAGATACTGCTGCAGGTGCTGAAGATATAGCAGTAAATGAAGACCTGGTCCTTGTAGAGTTTAATAAATCAGAATACATTTCAAAGTTTAAAAATGGTAATAAATTTTTTAAAGCCTCTGCTTTTGGCTCACTCTTTAATGCCCAAAATTTAGGATTGAAAATGCAAGCCAGTGTCTTTCATTTTAATTTCTCTCATTTTTTGCTATAGTTGACAAAAAGAATTCCATAATTTTCCAAGGCTTAGTATATTAAAAACAATAGCACACATTAGAATTTAGATCTAAGAAAACAATTAAATCTACTTTTATATTTAAAAAAATTGCAAATATGAATTCTGTGCATTCTCCTGTTCCATGACAGAGAAAATGATTACGAAGTGTCTGGGACATGAAGGAAATGGAACTATAAATATTTTATTGATACACTTGTTAAACACGCAGATTCAAAACACATTCATTTCTCTCTCCCCTCTAGATCCCACTAAAATGACAACAAATGAATAAAAACAGTTCAAGACAATAAGAACAAAGGAACATGCAGGGAAACAGCAGAAGGAAGACAACAACAAATGCGCTGGAAAATGGAAAGCAGACAACTTAAGGGAATAAAGGAAACTGAAACCTAAGAGCATGTGGAAGGACGCTGCCAGGGAGAGCCACGCACATTCACTCTGCAGATCCTGCAGAGGGTCAGGAAAGCATGACAGTGAGGCATGGGGCTCAAAACAAGGCGACTGGTTGAAACATCTATATAAGATGCAGAGAAGCCTCACTCTAAAGGAGAGAACTACTTTCCTTTCTGAAGAAACTGAACCAGAGAAGATACCAGTTGGAGCTGAGGCTGACGGTGAAGTACCAAACTGAAAACAAGATTAAGTGAAGCGATGCATACTAAACCTGCTTAGCTATCTTCCTGGATCTCAGAATGTCAGCAGCCAGTCTTGAGTATGACACACACACCCCCTCTACACACTTCCCTCAGAGAGGACACTGGAAGTTCCTTCTCACATTGAGAAATTAAGAGTCCCTGGCTCATCACCTTACAGCGAAGCCCAGCAGCTGATCAGCTCTGCCAGTGAACACAGTATTTCCAATCTAGTTTTTAGCGCCTCATTCTTAAATGCTAACAGACAATCAAGGATCACCAGACACTACAGTATACTAAGAAAAATAAGAAAAAAGGAACTCAAAGGAAATGGAATGCCAAGATTAGAAAATCTTTTTAAAAAGTAATCTTCTCAAAGATACTCTATTTACAAAACAGAGGTTGTTGAAAAAGGAACACTCCAAAGAAAAAAAGCTCTTAAAAATACAATAACTGGAGGGGCCGGCTCCATGGCGTAGCGGTTAAGTGCACGCACTCCTCTGCTGGCGGCCTGGGTTTGGCTCACCGGCGCACACTGACGCACTGCTTGTCAGGCCATGCTGTGGAGGCGTCCCACATAAAGTGGAGGAAGATGGGCACGGAGGTTAGCTCAGGGCCAGTCTTCCTCAGCAAAAAGAGGAGGATTGGCATGGATGTTGGCTCAGGGCTGATCTTCCTCACACAAAAAAAATAAATAAAAATAAATAAAAAATAAAAAAATACAATAACTGGAACTGTAAAAATCAGTGAAAGAGTTGGAAAAAACTGAGAAAGTAGAATAAAATGTAAAGAGAATGGAAAATAGGAGAATAAAAAAAAAATTAGAAGGCCCGTCCCCGTGGCTTAGCGGTTAAGTTCGCGTGCTCCGCTGCTGGCGGCCCGGGTTCGGATCCCGGGCGCGCACTGCTGCACCACTTCTCCGGCCATGCTGAGGCCACGTCCCACATACAGCAACTAGAAGGATGTGCAGCTATGACGTACAACTTTCTACTGGGGCTTTGGGGGGAAAAATAAATAAATAAAATTATAAAAAAAAAAAAAATTAGAGGATCAGTGCAGAAAGTCAAAGATCCATTTAATAGGAGCTCCAAAAAGAACAAATAAAACAGAGCAGGAAAAAACTGAAGGAAATGAACCTACAAGCTGAAAGGGCCCAATGAGTACTACTAGCCCAGTTAATGAAAAAGACCCACACCAAGGCACATCATCCAGAGGAAAAAAGAATAAACAGAATGGCATCAGTTTTCTCAAATGCAACACTGGATGCTAGCAGACAAAAAGAAATGCCTTCCAAATTCTGAGGAAAAATGATTTCCAATAGCCAGCTAAACCTGGAAGTGTAAAAGTAGACGACAGATATCTTTTCCAGGCAGGCACAATCTCAAAAACTGTACCACCCATGAAATGAAATACAGAAATGAAATCATCAACTACTGGATGCTGTGTACCACTAAAATGAGGGAGTAGGCCAAAAAAGAAAAAGACATGGGATTCAGGAACAAGGAGCCCCAACACAGGAAAGGCAAAATGAATTCCCATCATGGCGACCTGAACATGGTAAAAACAAAGGAAAATCCAAAGACAACAGCTACGCAATAAACGTAGAAAACACGGAGGCCAGACTGGAGTACTGGAGGGATAGAGTTCAAGGTTAAAGTGAAACTGATAGAACATCTGCTGTGCTTCAACACGCTGACAGGCAATTTAGTCTCCTGTCAGAGGATCTGAGGATCATTCAGTGATAGATTCATAGAAAATGAAGCAAATCACTCCAGACAAATATGATGGAAAACTCCAGGGGTGGGGATAAACTGATAGGTTATCTGATTCTTTTGACCATGTAGAAAATTATATTGAAAGATGCAGAAAGAAAACAGTGACGGTAGGTTAAAAAAACCAAAAACAATGGAAAAATAAGGTAATTATTAACTCTAGAGAAAACAATGTTATAGAAGAAAGGATATAATCATAATTCATTACCTGGTAGCAGTGAACAGTATTTATATGAAGATAATGTATCAGTTTCTGATGACTACTGTAACAAATTACCACAAATCTGGTGGCTTAACACATCACCTATTTATTCTCTTACAGTTCTAGAAACCAGAAGAAGTCCAAAATCAGTTTCAGTGGACTAAAATTAAGGTGTAGGCTAGGCTAGCTCCTTCCAGAGGCCCCAAGGAAGAATCTGGTTTCTTGCCTTTTTTAGCTACTGGAGGCCACCTGCATTCCTTGGCTTGTATTCCTTTCCTTGCATCACTACAACCTCTTGCTTCTGGTGTCACATCTACTACTTCCTCCTCAGATCATCTTATCTCCCTCTTTTCCTTATAAAGATCCTTGTGATTACATTTAGAGTCTCAGAGGATAATCCAAAATAATCTCCCTATCTCAGAATCCTTAATGTAATCTCATCTCAAGTCCCTGTGCCATATAAAGTAATACTCACTCATTCTGGGGATTAGGATGTGGAGATCTTCTGGGGGTACAACTGAAAGGGAGTACAGCCTTCTACAACTCTGAACACTGGTTTAAACAATAATGGCATAAAAATGCTGAGAAATGGAAGGAACAGTAAGAAGGAAAGAATAGAGCTCAATTCCACCTGAGGATGCCTAAAACTGATAAAGAACTGGCTATATGAGCATATTGTTTAGAAATAGGAAAACACCAGAAGAAAAGAATTTAGGGAGGGGGACTCAAGGTCAAGATAGGTGAAAAAGACAGAAAACTGTTAATTTTCCTCACAAGCATTTTGAAACTACTGACTTGTATGGATAAAATAAAAATCAACCTAAAACAAAAGTAAGATTAGGTGGCTGTGGAGGGAGAGAAATCCTGATTGGAGACTGAAACGGTACCTAAACAGTACCTCAAGGCTAAGGAAGCAAACAAAATCAAAAACATAAAAATTAAAAGGTTATTCATTTATACATACTAAAAACCTGTGTTAGGTTATGAAACAACCAATTAAGGAGTTAAGATTTCATTCCCTAAATTCATCCTTTTCACAGCACTGGAGAACAATCTACTTAAAAAGGCAAACTACTAGCAAAAGTAAAAATTTATGTATAGTAAGAGCTTGGCCTGAGCTAAACTTGAAATACAAACACAAATTTAATCTAACAATTAGGGATGGCTAACATGTAGTACTATGATGCAAGCTGCTCTTTTAACAGCTAGGTCCCCAGGAAGTGTTTATTCATTTATTGACCAAACGTTAACCGATGTGAGAACAGCACAATGGATCTATTCAGTGCGTCAGAAATGCTCAGTTAAAAGAATTAAGATACTACCCTACCTGTTCTCCTCTCCCCTAAAAAAGGCTATAAGCTGTCTTGCCGCTCTCTCGAGGTGTAGCGTGCAGACCGCCAGAGCAGCAGTAGCAACAGGGCCGTCACTGGAGTTGGTTAGAAACACAAAATCATAGGCTCCACCCCAGACCTACATTCAGAATCATGATCTGCATTTTAGCAAAATTCCCAGGGAATTCCTAAGCACATAAAGCTTGAGAAGTACTGGTCGTTTTGACAACAAAACACAGCACATTTCTGAACAAGGAATTAAGGAGAGAAATAAGGGTGTGCACTGGTACAAGAAAATATGCTTTCTCTTCACGACTCCTGTAGAATTTTTTACGGGCTCTATATATATTCATCAGTCTGGTAAAGCATTCAGATCATCACAGAAACATCTGAGGAGTGGAGAAAGAGTAGTGAGAAAATATTTATAATGTAAAAAAACATCACACTTACAATGTTGCCTTAGGCAGCAAAGGGGAGGAAGAACAGGGCTTTTTAGAGCCTCAACAGTTAAGAGTCAATACTTCGAACGGGATTTTCCTGAGACCACACTTTCAGGTGTCCCAAACTCCACTCCTACATGCTAAGGAAAAATGAAACTAACAGTGAAGGCCGCTCTAGGCTCTAGTACATATTCAAAGTCCCCCAACCCCACGCTCCAATTATATCATTCTTGAGAGAAGATGTAGAGTATACAATCACAGGGAAGAACAAAACACTGTAGGAACTTGAGAAAAACAGGAAAATGAGACAAAAAATAAAAAAGGAACAAGCTTCAACTTTTGTGGACACACAATAGTCTTAAATTAGTCAAATTAATAGTCAAGCGCCAAACTCCAGTCTAACCCCAGTTCTGATGAAAATAACAAAGCTCAAGTTGCATTCATTAATGCAACATATACTTATCGAATGTGCCTATAACCTGCCCCAAACCTCCAAAACAACTGGTTGATCTTGATTTGTGGACTCGAATAGGCTTTTATTCTTCTGTTAATTGTTAATCTGTTATTTCTGTTAATCATGCATTAAATAACTAAATAACTGCACCGACTAAATTTTCTGAGAGCTTAGTATGTACAAAAACTAAGCACTCCTGTACATTTAATCCTCTAAATAACAAGGCAAGTACTATTACCTATCTCCATTTACAGATTAAAAAAAACTAACATAAGAGTTCTCAAATGTTGCCTTACCCTCTACCTTCTTTTGCCTGTCAAAAATAAACAAAAAATCACTTCATTTAGAAAGCCTTTCTCATCTACTCTAAACCCAAATTATTTCTTCTTTGAGCCTCCATACAACTTTCCTCAGCTATAATATGATTCAAGGGGAGAGAGGGGCTATGCTATTACAAATGAATAAGAAAGACAAGCATCTCCAAAGAACAAAGGACATGAACAGAATCTACACACTTAAACACACTCAAACAAATAAGCAGAAAAGAATTTTCTGAACGGTAATACTTTGCCAGACATTGTCAACAAGTCAGGAAATGGGCACTCGAGTTCACTGCTGGAGGAAGTGAAAACCAACACCAACTTTCTAAGGCAATCTGGTAATACATACCATAAGCCATAAAAAAAGATCACACCTTTTGACTCAGCAATTCCACTTCTAGAAATGTACCCTAAAGTAATAAGATTCTCACAAGGATCTTCATCATAAATTTATAACAGCAAAAATCGTAAAGACTGAAATGGAGAGAGATATGATTTTATTTTTTGTTTGTTTACTTATGGTGGTTCTGAAGTCAGAAGAACCAAGGTTTAACTCCTGACTTCCCCACTTACCAACTGTGTGACCTTGGTTAAAATACTTTATATAATCCTTGATTTCCTCATCTATAAAGTGAAAATAAAAATCATACCTATCCTCAGAGGCTGGTTGAGAAGACTCAATGAGATAATGCATGTAAAGCACTTACACTAACAGTCAATTAGCTAAGTTTCGTGAGCATTTATTTTAAAAATATATCAGACATTTTATGTTTTATATTCAGGAAATTATTTTCCCTTAAAGAATAAAAATTCTTAAAGTAACAAATTACCGCATAGCAAAAATTTAATGAAGCTGTATTCTCATCAACTTGAGCAGTATACAAATCATGACATTCTGGCATTTTAAACAAAATTCCCAAGAAATTCAGTTCAGAATTAGAGATGGTGGACATGTGAACAAAAGGACCTATGTGTTTATTCAACAGTCAAAAAGACACATTATGAAAAAAAAAAAGACACATTAGATGTTTAGGATCCAGCCTACTCTATAATGTTTATTATAGTCCTAATTAAATAATCATCAAAAAGACCTGGTCACTTCAGACACCATCAGGAACAGTAAGATTCAACTGGAGAAAGCTCAAGGTCTAATTTAATAAGAGATAAGACACAGACTCCAAGCATCAATGAACCCAAATTGTTATTTTTAGAGACTTAGATATCTGAGACACTATTATAAATTTTACTTAACTTTATTTAGAGTCCCCTAATTGTACATCTAGATGCACATCCCAAATGTGTATAACCTTCTCAGCAATTCGTCAGATTGAAGCTATCGAAATCACAGGCCAGTTAAAAGAAAATGGTAGCTATTTAGGCAGTTCATCAGATCCTCTCTAAGAAAGGGCCTATGGACCTTGCCTATCAGGGATTTCTGGAATATATTTTCCCACTTTCAAATCTAAAATGATGATCTTGCTCTATTAAATTAAAAACATATACAAATATAAAATACTTCTGGACAATACATAAGAAATTTGTGACAGTTATCTCTGGGGACATAGAACCTTGGAGAATGGGTAAGAGGGAGATATACTTTCACTGTATACCTCTTGTACTGTGGGCATGTGTATACATTTAATCCTAGTTAGTAAAATATAAAAATAATTGACATATTTGGTTTGTAAAAAAGATGCGCAGGTGCCAGCCCAGTGGCATAGTGGTTAAGTGTGCCCGCTCCACTCCGGCGGCCCGGGGTTCGCAGGTTTGGATCCCAAGCGCACAGCGATGCACCGCTTGTCAAGCCATGCTATGGCTGCACGCCATATAAAATAGAGGAAGATGGGCACGGATGTTAGCCCAGGGCCAATCTTCCTCAACAAAAAGAGGAGGATTGGCAACAGATGTTAGCTCAGGGTTAATCTTTCTTACAAAAAAAAATGAAGCGCAAACTAGATTTGGTTAATACAGCGGAGAAAGTCAGACATAAATGAGGTCTGTGTATGATAGAAGTATTGCAAAATGAAAGCTTTTTCTTTTATAAACACGAGTTTTTTATTGGCTCTAGAAACTCACCTTATTAAGAAAGAGAATCATACCTTGTCTCTCCTCCTGTTTAGTTTTTAGTTTATTTACTATTTTTTCAAATTCAGTGTACAATTCACAGACTTGTTTGACCATCAACACCATCTAATTCCAAAACCTTTTCATCACCCCTTACAGAAATGCTGTACCTAGTGGCAGTCACTCCTCTTACTCCCGCCCCCCAACAGCCCTAGCAACCAATAATCTACTTTCTGTCTCACAGATTTGCCTATCCTCACCATTTCATATAAATGGAATCATATAATATGTGGATTTTGTGACTGGCTTCTTAACATGTTTTCAAAGTTCATCTATGTAGCAGCATGTATCAGTACTTCATTTCCTTTCTATAGCTGCATAATACTCCATTGTACGGATACACCATCTTTTCTTTATGCATCATCAGTTGACAAACAACAGGTTTGTTTCCACTTTTTGGCTATTACAAATAATGTTGCTATAAACATTAGTGTACAAGTTTTTGTGGACATATGTTTTCAATTCTCTTAGGTATATACCTAGAAACAGAATTGCTGAATTACCATTTGGTAAATCTATGGTTAACTTTTTTTTTTTTGTGAGGAAGATCAGCCCTGAGCTAACATCCATGCCAATCCTCCTCTTTTTGCTGAGGAAGGCTGGCCCTGGGCTAACATCTGTGCCCATCCTCCTCCACTTTATATGGGACGCCATCACAGCATGGCCTGACAGGTGGTGCATCGGTGCGTGCCCAGGATCCGAACCCGGGCTGCCAGCAGCGGAGGGCGTGCACTTAACTGCTACGCCACTGGGTCGGCCCCTGTGGTTAACTTCTTAAGGAAATGCCAAACTGTTAAAATGAAGGTTTTGAAACAGGATACAGAGGACAGAGAGAAAAAAAGGCTTGTAAGCTACCACAAACATTTACCTAGAGAAGTCTCCAGTAATACTATTCATTAGTCAATTCAACTCACAACCAAACCATTTGAAACCATCGAAAGACATATTTATGTCTTCGAAAGACTTGAGATGTATGTGATTTTTTCATTTAACCCCAAGGAACAACTAAGTATTCGTACTACAGCACTATCTCAAAATTAGGCAGCATAATGTCAACTTAGAAAAGGGAAAATAATTTACTACTCACATTCCAGCATTACTTGTAAAATTTTTACATGGGATTAGCCAAGGATCTCTTGTAACATGAACAGATTAATACTAAAATTCACGAAGTGTTATGGAAAATGCTTATTTTAATAAAATTGACCTTCTTAATATACCTAAAGTGAAGGAACCATGTCTTCTATTTCCTTCACATTCTCCACAGTACTGGTCACTCAACAACCACGTGTTGACTATGGATGAATAACTAAGGTATCATCTTAACTCCACCCCCTCCCTATGAGAACCAGAGATTTAGGTTTAATCAAATAGTACTTGTTAAAATTGAACCACATAGGGCCGGCCCCGTGGCTTAGCGGTTAAGTGCGCGCGCTCCGCTGCTGGCGGCCCGGGTTCGATCCTGGGTGCGCACCGACGCACCGCTTCTCTGGCCATGCTGAGGCTGCGTCCCACATACAGCAACTAGAAGGACGTGCAACTATGACATACAACGATCTACTGGGGCTTTGGGGGAAAAAAAAATAAATAAAATAAAATAAAATAAAAAATTGAACCACATAGAGGCAAGGTGGGAGCCTAAAAAATAGACAGAGTAGTTTTACTAACTCATCATCTTAGACCAACATTGCTCATCATGTACATAATGACAAGAATGTCTATCTCACAGGCTAGTTTAAGAAATGCAACCTTGATCATTCCTTATCTACAATTTCATTATAAAGAAATGCAATGCAGTTATCAAATTTTCCTATTATGCTGATATACTGGTTGTCTTTACTGTTAACATAAGGAGTCTTGCAGTAATGAACTGTGACATAAAATCCACAGGATTTTCTATTTTTAAACCAGAAACTACAAAACACATGAGGTGCAACTTTGGTCAAATATTTGGATTTTGTCTAATTCTATCCTCAATAGCCTACAAATTATAGTAATCCACTTCTAGTTTTCAAACTGTTAATCTGGGGTAACAGATTTATCTCACAGCAGTACCAATCTATATTCTTTAATATCCTCTAATCTGATACTATCATGTTCTGCCTAGGGCTCTCCTGTTCACCTCCAATCACTTATAGAAAGTACTTACACTGTTCCTTCCCAGAGAACCCCAGCTATACATAAAAAGACAGTTTTGCAATTCAGAAAAGTTCTGGAGGGCCGGCCCCATGGCTTGGCGGTTAAGTGCGCGCGCTCCGCTGCTGGTGGCCCGGGTTCGGATCCCGGGCGCGCACCGACGTACCGCTTCTCCGGCCATGCTGAGGCCGCGTCCCACATACAGCAACTAGAGGGATGTGCAGCTGTGACATACAACTGTCTACTGGGGCTTTGGGGGAAAAAAAATAAATAAAATTATAAAAAAAAAAAAAAAGTTCTGGAGATCTGTTTCACAATAATGTGAATACAGTTAACACTACTGAACTGTACACTTAAAATGGCTGAGATAGTAAACTTTATGTGTTTTTTACAAGTAAAAATAAGGGAGTTAAAAAATATTTCTTAAAGAATTGATTTTTCTGCTAGAAAAAAAATAAGTAACTCTCTTTTTTTGTTAAGGGGAATAAAAAAGACTAGAAGCAATCCCTTCTCTACTACTGATTCCTATAATAACCATTTTTGTATGCTGCATCCCCAGATAAGGAATTTGACAAGATTTATTGCCTACAACAGCCTGTTTCCCTTGAAATAGAGCCTTCCCAATTTATTAGCCAATAGAAAATATTAAAGATTCCTCTTATGCTATCATAGAAACACATCTACTGCAGGCCCACAAGACTCTTTTACCTTGTGGTAAGCTGGAAAAAACAGATATGGGGTAACACCAAAAAGGTTCTATTTCCACTTTCACACAGAGCAGACCTGAAACTCTATAACAGCAAGTTCTAAAAGGTAACATTGTTCCAGATCTTTAGAAAATTTGAAAAATTTTCTCACCAATCCCTTTTACCTACTTAGGTTTCTCTCAATATTAGCTACTGAAGAAATTCCTTTTGAATGAAGTATAAAATGAGCAATTGATTCAAAATCCAATATATTCCTCTAATATTTTTTACCCATGGTTAAAGAGACAGCAGTTTTTAATTACAAAAAATTAAGATAGGAATACAATAAACGTGTCAAGTCTAATATCTTAGAGACGATTCATCCCTCTAATATTACATTAGGAACAAGTCCTAAGAGGATTCCTAAGAAAGACCACCCTCTTAATACTCTAAAAACTATTATTATCATATAAAGTATCCTTGACTCCTCCAAGTTTCAGGGCATATAACCATAGGCAAAACTTTAGATTAAGGCAGAGGTTCTTAACAGGGTCACTGGCCCACCAACCCCCCTGAACTGGATAAAAGAGATCAAAGACTTCAGAAGAGAAAACGCCAGCTGATATTTGAACATTCAGAGAGAAGTCAACCAATAGAAACTAAAATTACAGGAGTATAAACCTTGGTATAGTGGCATAAAAAAGCATTCAATATGATTTGCTAAGGATTCCACATATGCCATGGGCAAGGATCTATATGACATTTTAATCAACTACGGCTAATATTAACTAAAAATATTCATATTAATAAAAAAATTAGCTGTTTCTTTTTTAATAAACCCAATGTTTAAACATGGATGGAAAATTGGTGCAGCTAGTTTTAAAAGTACTATATACTTTGCCAAATTTTTTTAAATGGGTAAAAAGCCACAAAAACACTGAAAATACTAAGCAATAAATAGTTGATACCACATTCTTAGAATGGGAAATTCAGCAACTATTTCAAAATAGAATTGTGTTGTACTTTAAAATGGAATTTAAAGAAAAACATTGTTCCTTCTCCTTTTCTTCCCTTTAGTAGTTAAGAGTTGGGAAATAAAAAGTTACTACACCAATTTTATGTCTTTCTTACAAGAAAAAACAACACATCACACTGCCACATGTTGGGCTCAAAATAAAACACGATGTCAAGGGCACCAACTCCTTTCTAATGACCAGGGAGCCAATCCAGAAATGGCACCAGACTAGGCTCTGAGGAGTTCAGTAATCCTACATTAAGTATTAGTCATAGCTGGACCTGAGCAGAGATAGAGGGAAAAGCCCTAAAAAGCTTTTAGGGCTAAGTATTTTGGCAAATGTGGACTGGCATTTAATCTTTGTAAGGGAGAGGTAAGTTTAAAAATAGAAATTTTAAGTCCTAAGGTATCCCTCCTTCACCAAGATTACCAGATGAAAGAGCTCAAGGCAGATCTAATTTGGTATCTAAAGAATAGTGAGGGCGTAGGCTGAAGCAATCTGAAGTCATAGAAAAGCTTTTATAGGAAAGCTTTAGACACTCGTGCACAAAAGCAGCACCCTATTCTGATTACTTATCTTGTGGTTCACGAGACTTGTTTAAGGCAACAGTACAATGAAATCTAGTAACAGATTAAACCAATAATCGTCAAATATTTCTGGATGGCAGGATTTCCTTACACCTTTAAAATCTGAGAACCCCAAAGACCTCTTGAATTTTAAAATATTTATTCATTAAAAATAGTAATAATAGGGGCCAGCCTGCTGGCATAGTGATTAGGTTCACGCACTCCGCTTCAGCAGCCCGGGGTTCCTGGATTTGGATCCTGGGCACAGACCCACGTACCGATTATCAAGCTATGCTGTGGCAGGCATCCCACACATAAAGTAAAGAAAAATGCGCACAGGTGTTAGTCCAGGGCCAATCTCCCTCAGCAAAAAGAGGATTGGCAACAGATGTTAGCTCAGGGCTAATCTTCCTCATCAGAAAAAAAAAAAAGTAATAAGCCCTACACATTAACAAAAAAAGTTATGAAAAATGACTATATTTCCCCCCCAAAAAAATCAGTGAGAAGAATGGCATTGTTTTACATTGCTGCAAATCTCTTTAATGTCTGGCTTAAGAGAAGATGCCTAGATTCTCTTAAGTACTTCTGCATTCAACATAACCACACTATGTTGTGTCGGTTAAACATATGAAGAAAATCCAGCCTCCCTCAGGTATGTAGATGGAAACGGAGAAGTATTTTAATAGGCTTTTCAGGTAGTTATGGATATCCTTTGGATAATACACCAAACTCAGCAAGTGGTAGTTTCTCAAAGGTTTGTGGAATCTGATGCCATATTGGTTGTCTGTTACATTAAAATCCAATGCTCTAGCACTTTTACTTATGCGTGATTTTTTAACATCATAGGCATTGGTCATTTGCAAAATACTGATTCCGAGTTATGCAGACCTTCCAAATGCTAACACATTTCATTACACAATATTAAAAATTAGTCATTGATATTACTACTTATCTCATTTGAAAAACTGCTAAGTATTGGGAAGTTATCAAGCTCAGGATGGCAGGTACACGTTTTCCAAAATTCTGATTTTTGCTTAAAAGCTCAAATTTTATCATGGGCAGCAAATACTGTCCATTGAGGCAACAGAGTCACTGTTCATTTGAGAAAACATCTGCCAAAAAGCCAAGTCTGAATAACCATAGTTTGTCAGTAGCTCTTTCTAGTAAAAATAACATTCCATGAAAAGAGCAGCTAGTTCAGCTTGAAACAAATAGTTGCACCAGTGCTCTTCCTCCTCACAACCACTGTACTCTGGTCCATAGTAGAATTTTGTCACACAGAATGTTTTACAGACACGTACTCAAGAGTCGAGATTTAAAAAAATTAATAACTTGTACTACTTCATCAAAGACATTCTTAAGTAAAATTGGCATTTTTAAGCTGCTGGTACATGGCAATGAAGATTACCATGACTACTGGTACCATCTAGTGCCAAGGCCTTGATTCATGATAAGGTGTCAGCATATTTACCCACATTGCCTCTGTACCATTGGCACAAACGTCAACATAATGCAAAAGGCAAATATCATCTTAGTATTATTACGAAAATAGTTTCGACTTCACAGACCTTCTGAAAGAACTGAGCGGACTCCAGACCACACTTTGAAATGGAATAAATGATAGCTGTTGTGACAATGGTTATGGACCCTCTCTGACCAGGAAAATGTACATATGTACAAGCACACACAATATAATTTTACACACTTCAGAAGGTTCACAAAGCCCTTATAGCCCATTTATAGCATGTTCTCACTTAAGAATTCCATTAGAAAATTCAGTAAATCTCCAAACTGGATTTAATTACTTCAAAACAACAATAGTCTACTAGGCATTAGAAATAAACTCTGTTATAAACAAGTCACATCCCAACAACTTCAAACACCTTCACCTAAACTAAGAAGCAGCTCAAGTTTGTTTGTTTTTGTTTTTTTTTTGAGGAAGATTAGCCCTGAGCTAACAACCGCTGCCAATCCTCCTCTTTTTGCTGAGGAAGACTGACCCTGGGCTAACATCCGTGCCCCTCTTCATCTACTTTATATGGGACGCCGCCACAGCATGGCTTGACAAGCGGTGCGTCGGTGCGCGCCGAAGATCCGAACCTGCGAACCCCAGGCCGCCGAAGCAGAGTGCTCGAAGTTAACTGCTAAGCCACCGGGCGGCCCCAAATCTAACTTCTGGGGTTTTTTTGGCAAGGAAGACCAGCCCTGAGCTAACACCTGTGGCCAATCCTCCCCTTTTTGCTAAGGAAGATTGGCCCTGAGCTAACATCTATGCCAATCTTCCTCTATTTTATGTGGGACGCCTGCCACAGCATGGCTTAATGAGCGGTAGGCAGGTCCGCGCCCAGGGTTCTGAACCTGTGACCCCGGGCCACCAAAGTGGAGTGCGAGAACTTAACTGCTATGCCACCGGCTGGCTCCTCAGGTTTTGAAATAAATAAAATTACATTAAGGAAATTAAAAGATTTGAGGTAAGAATCCCAACTCCACCACCTGCTCAAGGATACATATTTAATAAATCAACCTTCCTAGCCTAGTTTCCTCATTTGTATGGAAAAACAACAGTGTCTACTTATTTCATAAGAGTTTTTGTGAAGATTAAGGAATTAATATACGTAAAGCACCTAAAACAGTACCTGGCACATAGTTAAGCACTCAGTAAATGCTAGCTGCTGTGAGTACTTAAGATTGCCATGCCTTCTCTTCCTTATATTGACTATACAGTGGTAAAAATCAAATTCAATTATTTATAAGAAATCTAATTTATATATCATCAGGCCTTTACTTCTCTTCCCTTCTACTAAGGAAGCAACTTCTAGACCCTTGATTACTCAATTATAATTTCCATATCACCTAAGAAGGGAACAGATTATAGCTGAGAATATTAGCTAAAACATCTATCTCCAACCCTTCAATTTTCCTGTTTAACAGCATAAGAAACTTAAAATACAGTTTACCCATTTTCCTGCAACTCAACTAAACTAGGCAAATATAGACGTGCAAATACATAATATATGGGAACTTATTACTTAAATAAAATAAATTCTTTGCTTCAAACAACTTCTCATCATTCTGCTTATTTCACAATTTTTAAGGATTCTAAAATTTAGTTTACAAAAAGAGAGTATTAAGAAATACCTAAGTTTAGGGCCAGCCCCGTGGCTTAGCGGTTACCGTGGCTTAGCGGTTAACTGCGCGCACTCCCCTGCTGGCGGCCCAGGTTCGGATCCCGGGCGCGCACCGACGCACCGCTTCTCCGGCCATGCTGAGGCCGCGTCCCACATACAGCAACTAGAAGGATGTGCAACTATGACATACAACTACCTACTGGTGCTATGGGGGATAAATAAATAAAATTATTAAAAAAAAAACCCAGAAATACCTAAGTTTAATTTTTGGTTTATTTTAATAACCAGAGATACAATGTCAACTCTCTTTCAGAGCCATTATCACTTATAAATTTTCTTTCAATAAAGGAATAAGAAAAAAATTTTAATATCTTAAAAGAAAGCAAGGACAGTGCCTAATACTAGATAAATATGGTCATTCATGTTATTTAATAGGCAAATTTACACTACTTTAAGTGATTGTACTGCATGAGAACTAGACTTCTGTCAGTAGTAATGCTAAGAGAAAGGAGGAGTCTCACATGTGACACAGGTTAAGAATGGTAAATAAGACCTCCGCAGGCTGGCCGCGTGGCATAGCATGGCATAGCAGTTAAGTTCGGCGGCCCCGGGTCACAATGGGCTTGGATTCAGTGTGCTGACATACTCACCGCTCATCAAGCCATGCTGAGTGAGGCGGCAGCGCACAGAGAAGAACTAGAAGGACCTACAACTAGGATATACATAGGCTTTGGGGAGGAAAAAGAAAAAAAAAAGACTGGCAACAGATGCTAGGCTCAGGACCAATCTTCCTCGCTCCCAAAAAAAAAAAAAAAATACCTTTGCTATAGGTCATCAGGAATAGGTCATTTGGAATACAGCTGATGTGCCAATATTTTGAAATCCGCAAACAAACAACAATTTCTAATACTGTTTCTACTAACTGACCCTAATGCCTAAATCTAACATGCATACTCCTCTAAGAAACAGGACACAAATGATTCTAAATTCTGTTTATACTGTAGCATTAGACACATGGAATGGATTTAAAACTATTAAATTTTAAGTGATACCCCAAAGATTATCTTTTTCTCAAAATTTTATTTATGTCCTTATTTGGGGACTATTCAGACTTTACCACTGAAAAATCTGTTTCCAAGAACCAGTCCACAAGTCTAAATCCTACCAAAAATAAACAGGCAGCAAAGTGTTGAAAAGATACAATGCATTTGGATCCAAGTTTCATAAAAACAGGCTTCATGTAATAAAATCATGTCCTAAAATAAGTGCCTGCGAAAGAAAGTTTAAGATCGTCAAACATGGAGATGAGAAAAATTATACTTACATTAAAATCATAAAAATTATTATTTAATATTCAGCAATATTAAATATTGAATAATAAAAATTTACATTAAAGTAATTAAAATAGCCATCTTGAATGACTGTTCCATATTTTTTACCAAAAATCATACACTTCAGATTGTCCAAAAGTATTTTAATTTTCAGTAATTTCTACAAGTAAAATTTAAACAAATTAACAGATTATCAGAATTGCTATTGCAAAAAAATCATTAGGAAAAATTCCTACTGTTCCACTTTAAAATGAAACCAGGGGCCGGCCCCGTGGCTTAGCGGTTAAGTGCATGTGCTCCGCTGCTGGCAGCCCAGGGTTCGGATCCCGGGCGCGCACTGACGCACCACTTCTCCGGCCATGCTGAGGCCACGTCCCACATACAGCAACTAGAAGGATGTCCAGCTATGACATACAACTATCTACTGGGGCTTTGGGGGAAAAATAAATAAATAAAATTATAAAAAGAAGTTTTCATTAAAAAAAATAATAATAAAATAAAATGAAACTGGTTTTCTAGTTTGTTGAATTCTGATTTTAAAAAAATCAATAATATTTCTATTATTAAATATACAAACGGCTGGGAAGGGGTCAAATAACGCAAGTATAAATGGGGCAGCACTAGCCACGGGCTGATAATGTTGGGTGACGGGGGTTCATTTTACTATTCACCTACTTTCTGTAATGTTTGAAATCACTATAATGAAGTTCTTTTTTAAATGCAAAAAGTGCCACGCAAATTAGACAACAGGCAATTATTAGCTGCAGGAAAAATGAAGAGATGCACAAGAAATGAGCAACACTGTACAACAGTATTGGTTCAGTAGTGAACATTTTCATGGTCATAACAATGTAAGCAGTGACTTCTAATTTAATCATAAAGTGTGATGTAACACTGGGGCATGGGAGTGATAACGTGAACAGCTTAATCTTCATCTACTAGGGAAGGAAGTCAATTGGAATTGTCTAAAATTGATGAGAAATAGAAGTACCATTTTATTCACAAAAAATTTAATTAAGCACCAGGGAACACAGCTAAAAGAGTTCAATGTAATTGCCTTTAGGAAATGGACTAGGGATTAGGGAGTGGGTGAAGTAGAGACTGCCATTTTTCATTTTAAACCCTTTAGTACAGTACTGAATTTTTTAAAAGCTTTTTTTATTATGAAACCTAACAAATACAGAAAATCAAAAATGTCCAGGTTAATCAGTTATTACAAACATCTGTACAACTACCATCCAGGTCTAGACAACCATCCACAAGAGCCTTCCCAGACTCCCTTCCAATCACAACTCCCTCCCACTGCTTAAAGGTAACTATTATACTGGCTTTTATAGTAATTACTTTGTGCTATTCTTTGGAGTTCTACCAGCTTCATATGTCTCTAAACCTATGGTTTACTTTTGAATGTTTTTGAACTTCATATTAGTGAAATCAAAGAAAATGTATAAAACATACACATATCATTTTCTTCACTTCGGCTGAGGAGAAATTTTTAGTAGCCTTTAAAGACAATTTCCCAGTTTCTTCATTCTCCAGCTCTCCCTTACTTGCCATAAATGTTCAAGTAATAACAACAGCTAAACCCTTATAAGGTTCTTACTATGTGCCGGGTTTCTGTTTTATGTATATTAACTCATTTAATCATCAAAACAACATTATAAGACAGATTTTATTGTTATCCTTATTTTGTAGAGGGAGAAACAGGCACAAAGAGGTGACTTAACCTGCCCAAGATCACACAGCTAGTAGGTGATTGAGCGGGACTCAAAGCATGCAGCCTAGCACCAGAATCTGTGCTCTTACCTACTGTCTCAGGAGAGAAAGCTGTTAATAAAGGAAAAATTCAAAGTACAGAATATGATAAAATATTATACTGCTACCATGAAAACTAAAATGAAAACTGCAGGACACGAGAATATCCGAGTGATAGAGATTTTAGTGCCTCACCCTTCTCCCAGACAAGTAGCTACACCAAAGGTAAACCACTTAAAGTGCCTGAAGAGACCTGTGCATAGAATAAGTATCCCAACATAGGCTGTAAATGTCCTGGAAGGGCCTACAATGGGCCAAAGGTCAATGAGAGCATTTGGTTAAATGTCAAAATTCTGTCTTAGTACATTACATTTAGTAATGTACTTAATGAGAAATTCTGAGCCTTGAGTAACTAAGTCCAGTAGACTTATTTTTAAATTAAGGCCCCCAGGAGTCCAACATCTCAAACAATTTCACTCACTTACCAGCAGTAATAATGTTGGGTGCTTGCTTTTCTAAGACATCTTTGAGAATTATCAAGATCAGAGAATAAGGAACAAAAGCCAGTCCTGCCATCTTAAGGCTAAGCCTACTTGAACCCAGAGGAGTACTTACCCAAAGTGATATATACTAGTTTGTCACTAGGATAAAAACCCAAGGTCTCCTGACTTGTTTCTATTATACAGCTGTGTATCATCAACCCAGTTATAAAGCCCACCAAGTCAATAAATCCATGATTGCCAGAAGTATATCTTGATCATCCTATCTTTCTCACCTGTTCTCTTCCCCTTCATAAGCTCATAATAATGGTAACACTTACATTCCTTCATTTAATAAATACTGAACAGCTACCATGTGCCAGGCATTGTTCTAAGCATAGCAGTTTATACAGGATGTCCTGCATAGAGCACAAAGACACATCAGTCCTGCACTGAGCTTACGGTACAACAGTAGAGGTCTTGAGTACTAAATATTATAGATATAAAGCGCTACGAAGGAAGATTTTTAAAGTATTTCCAAAAAAGGGAGATAAGTAAAAGGGTTACAGGCTTGACATGAAGGATGAGTAGGATTCTGATAAGAAAAGAACTGTAGGAGGAGTGTCAGGCATTCCAAGGTGGGAATAGAAAAAAACAAAAGACCCAAAAGTAAGCGTGTACAGGTCTTGTTTGAAGAACAGTATCCCTTGAGCTGGCTCATAAACCATCCTAGGAAATAAACTTAGAGAAGTAGGGGCCGTACTGGTGAAAGGCTGAAATATTCTAGGCTGAAATATTTGAATGTAATTCATAATCCTGTGATCTACTGAAGATTTCTGAGGAAAATAAAACTGGGACTGCTTTTAAGATTAACTTAGAAGCAAAACAGGACAAGAAGCAGAGAATCATTTAGGAAGCTACTGTAATCCTGATGAGATACTAAGAACCTGAACTAAAGGGAATATGGGTATGGAAAGAAGATTACAGCAGTACAGAAGTAAAGATGGTATGCCATGACCGCTGACCGCATGGAGGGGGGTGGGAAACAGACAATTTGGAGGCTCTGATGGAAAAGAAATTGGGATTTATCATTAACGGAAAACTGGCAAGCTAAACTCTAAGGCTGAGCTAGATGTAACATGTCTAGAAATCAGAGTCTAAACCAAGGGGAAAAACGTATTAATAATCTTATTTTATTTCAGAAAAGCAAATCTTCTCTTAGTAAAACAAACATAATAGACTATGATATACAAACTATAATATGCAAAAATACCCAAATTAAAGCAGTGTAATCTGAAAATCAGATGCTTTTTACACTTATTACAGTTGTCTAGACATAGACACTAGAACAAGCCATATTTTTATTAAAATATACATACCAAGCCTCAGCGTATTAAGATGCTAAGAATGTACTGTATGTCATAATGATATTTAACAACCTCCAAAGAAAATTATTTAACGAATCAACAGCAAAATGCAGCTACTAAGTATTAGCAGAAGACAACAACACCTGATCCATCATACTTATCACAAACTGTCATTGGTTCAGTTAGGTAAGTTTAGAACATCAATTTCTTCTGATTAAATAAAACCCATGTGGTTTTTCTGCCTACTATTTAACAAGTAAGCATGGCTCATCCAAGGCAAGGTTTATGTTCTAGGCACCTTGTAGCCCCAGTGCTCAGCATTTAGGAAGCCCCCAACAGATCTTTGATAAAGGCAACAAGTGGAATTCAACCAAGGAATGTTTTTCAAGTATACAGCACTTTCATAACTTGGTGAGTATTACAAAACAGCATAGAACTAATGATCCAATATTTGACAGCCTACTATTCAACAGGTAATGGTGTTACAAAATGAGTAACACATGACTCCTCCCTCGAACTTAGGATTTCTCTAAACAAGTCAAACACCACAGGCTTTACCAGAAAACCCTGCTTTGCACTATTTGTGTGACCATCAGTGAGTCTCTTAATTTCTTTAAGCTTCTGGTTTCTCATTTAAAAAACAGATGAGGACTCAACAGAGAAGAAACGTGAGGGTGCTCTGTGAAGTATGTAGTTGGCTCTCCCACAGGATTCACCAAACTCTGACCACACTTCATTAAAAATGACAACTAACACAAGCAAATCCAAGCATCCACTGGCTCAACACAAAGTCATCATCCTACTAGCACCTGGAAAAATCCTCAAAACAAACAGTACTCTAGACAAGAGGTCAGAAATAGGATCTTAATATAAGGACAATACAATCTAAAGAAAAATGATTTATAACTTTTCACTAGACAAATTTTTAAAAATTAAAAGTACATGTTTTAATTTATCTGAGTTTTGTTGGAAAATTCCTACTGTAATTCAAGACAGAATACTATTAAAATTGAAACTTCAAAGAATGTTTCCGAACAACGAGATAATGCAACTACTTTATGGAAAATAATGCCTCCACCACCTAAGACATCTCAAATGAGTGCAAAACCCTCAAGTTTCAAAACTTTAAACTTTTGAAATACATTAATAAACCAAACCAATTTGGGGGGAAAATTAAGACTTAAGTACTTCAACTGATCAAATCCAGCTTCTAACTGCACAACAATAAGCTTTTCGCCAAACTATATCCATAGAATTATTTTCTTATTCCCCTAAATTAACCCTTACAAGACAATAAAATGCATCATGTGAACCAGCATTTCTTCACAGAATGTCAACCAACACCACATTCTCAAAGTACACAGGGTCATAAAAAGCTAAAAAATCTTCGCTCAAAAACAAAAGATGACGGGGCCAGCCCAGTGGCGTAGTGGTTAAGTTCGCACACTCCACTTTGTTGGCCCGGGGTTCGCAGACTCGGATCCCGGCTACGCACCTACTCACCGCTCATCAAGCCAAGTATGGCAGCATCCCATACACAAAATAGAAGAAGAATGGCATAGATGTTAGCTCAGTGACAATCCTCCTCAAGCAAAAAGAGGAGGATTGGCAATGGATGTTAGCTCAGGGCCAATTTTCCTCACCAAAAAAAGTAAAAATTAAAAATTAAAAAAATAAAAGATGCTGTCAAAAATGCTTCTCAGCTAAATGTTGATGGCACCTATTTCTACTTATCTAAAAACAATGTACAAACATGAAAATGCATCACCATTTATTTATGCAAATTTATACAGCAAGGAACCCTTTATTGTATGGCTCTCAGATTTTTCTTATGAAGGTTTTATATGCATCATCATACAGTGCTCCTTTCATTTAATTCAGGGAAAAATAATAATAAAACAAGGCATAAATAATAAAAGAGATTTAAGAATATTCTCCAGAAAGGTGTCTTTTAAAACTGTTCTTCCATTGCCGGGACAACAAAACACAAAATGTTCTTAAACCATAACAGACTCAGCTGCAAGGAAATCCTTTACTAATCAAGATTCTGAAAAGATTCTACATTCAAATTTTGCATTAGTAAACAAGCTTTCTTACCTTCTGCTACATCATCATCTACTGCTCCTTTCACCTGAGAAAAACACCACTGAATATCATTCCCTCCTCCAGCTCCTGGAAAAAGAAAACATACCAATTAAAACTGAGTACTGTTCATGTTTACTCCCGTAAACACAGAGATGGTATCCATGGTTGGCATGATACTAATAGCCTAGTACTGCCCAAACATACAACCACCACCCCAGAACACTAATTTGGAAAAAGGTTAGTCCTCAATAACTGGTATTACATTAAAAAAAAAAGAGAGAGAGGTTCCAAGTATGAAATATTTAAAGGCCACATACGATTGTTAACATTGTACGTCTTCAAAATTTCCCTTCCATTTTCCCTTCGCCTCAATAAAAGCCCTACATTCAAGCAAGACCTACCAGAAAAAAGTAAATATCAAAAGTTAGAGAGTTTTCCTTTAAGTGTACAAAGAGCCTGCAGAAGAGTTAATAAGGTTAAACTACCATAAAACATGGAACGAAGAGAAAACTTCAGGAACATTACTGCCTGGGTGAGGAGTAATGATTCATGTGAACTCTATCACCAAAGCACACCCACAGCAAACAACACTCACCACCCATTTCTTTGCATTTCATTACCAGCAAATCACTGGATCCAGACAGAGGGAAAGAAACCGAAAGGAAAGCTTGTGAAGAGACTGTCAAAGGAAGCTTATTTCACCTCCCTTCACCTTATCCCTCCGAATCCAAAGGACCTTGCAAAGAATTAATTTTGCTAATTTGTTATCATCTTGTGCAAAACAATTTTAATTTCACTTAATTATTCAACAAGGCCAAAGAGCAGCTTGTTTCTAGCAAATCGTAAGTCAATCTAACATGTTAACTTTTTTAAAGGTTTAATTATCTATCTAAATATTGAAAAAAGCACAGAAAATTGGTTTAGTCCCTGAATGTTTCTATTTCACTTCCAAGCACTGATGAGGAAATGTGCTGGATATATGGAGAAACAAACAATCTAGATCTACAATTGATTCTACTAAATGAAGGAAGATATTCAGCAACATCAAAATGTACAAAAATAATCCTCAAAGCAATTACCTTTCTCTTCCTTCACCACCATTCCTCGCAAAATATTCCAACCTGGTTTTCTCTAAGCATCCTTCCCCCCACCCCCCCAAGCTTTTACCTAAATACCTCTCTCCCCTTGGCTATTTATATCACTGAACTCCACAACTATTTTAACTAACTCTATGAAACCCTTTTGGAAAAAGGACATCGGCACAAAAGCTAACATGCAAAACGGAAAGTCTAAATTACATTTTTCATGCAACTTGCTGTATTAAAGGCCTCGCACTCTTTGGACGTAAAGGGTAAGGAACGAAAGGGAGACGGTTCAAGACAAAAAATTCAGGCTTTAGTCTCAAAAACATACGTACCCACAGTGGAAAGAAAATACACATATGTCCCCATTGTATTTTAACTTGTAAAGCACTCTTCCTTCTCAGTGCAAAACATATGTCTATGAACACCCAAGGCTTGCAGCAGGGGGAAAAACAGGAATTAAATGAAGGAAGATACGCAAAAAAGCCCGGGGGCGACGGGGAGGGACGCGGAGGTTACACTGGGCTCCAAGGCAGTGGGGACAAATCTGCACTCGCCCCCACCCCGCCCCACCCACGCCTTACCCCGCTGCTCCCGGCACACACCCCACCCCCACCACTGCCAAGGTTCCAGCCCCCATTTTAAAAGCCATTTCGATACCACAGCGACCACTCGCCTCACCAGAACCCTCCCCAACCCACTTGCCCAATTCCCTGAAATCCAAGGGGCGCCCCGTGGCTCCACCAGAGGCGCAGGCGGTCGCTAGGGGGTGATGGAGGGAGGAGGAAGGAAGCGCTGCCTTGTCAGTGGACGAGGGTGATTTCTCCTTTACCTGCCATGTTGCGCTGCAAATGGTGACCCTGCTGGGTTCCTCGGGGTCTCTGCTTCCTGAACTCACCCCCCTCACCTGGCGATGGGGGGGTAGAGAGGGCGGATGGAGCCGGATGGCACTTGTGGAGGGAGGGGGCGGGGGTCGGGGGAGAAGGAAGGAAGGCGGGGCGGGCGGACTAGCCAGCAGGATGGTGGATTTCACTCTGGGGCTTCCCCGCTCTTGCTCTTTCTCCAGCAGCGGCGGCGGCAGCTACGACAGCGACGGCGGCAGCAGCGGCAGGGGCAGGCGACTCCACTTTCAAAATGGCGCCGGCCGGCCTGGCCAGTGACGTCACCCGGGGGCGGAGCCGCCGGGCAGGGCCGGAGGGGCGGGGCGGGGCGAGGGCTGGGGCGGAGAGCAGCAGGAGAGGGGCGGGGAGCGGCCTGGGCGGGCTCCTGGCCACGCCCTCTTCCTCCCCCCCACCCCCCGCTCGCTGCGTCCCGGCTGGCCAGGCCTGGCTTGGCGTGGGCCGCGCCGCGCCCTGGTCCGCGCGCTGCTGGTTTGGTCTCCCGCGGTGCCCTCTGCGCACGCTCTGCCGCTCCCAGTCCGCTGTCCTGCTGCACATCACAGTGTCCCAAGCCCTCGCGCCAGTGCCCGGACTCTGGGGCGGGTTCAACTCGCAAGGATTCATGGGGTCCTGTGTCTTTTTAAAGAATACCCGTATTGCTACTTAAAATAGTGACACTGTGGGTTAGCCCTGAAGCCAATGAAATAAAGGAACGGTGGTGCAGACTCGCTGCTTAGCCAAGGTGAAAGTTCGCGGATCTGAGAAGGACGTAGGCTGGTTCCATCTGGGTGAATTAAATTACCATCTCATGGGCCCGGAGGAACTGAGGCGAGAGTCCTTGGCGACTGAATGCAGTCAAGAGTGGTGTCTAAACAGAAAACTGAGTTTGCTAGGGCCAAAAAAGTGGCCCAGGTCTGTCCAGCTAAAAGTGTAGAAACGGTGGTTAAGAGCTGGGCTCTGAAGCCAGGCTGTCAAATGCTGACTCTGCGTGTGAGATGAGGGTAGCAATCCTACCTTATAGGCTTGTTTCAAAGGTTAAATGGCTTAATTTGAGTCGTGATAAATGTTAGCTGCAGTTGTTATTAGATTTGTATTTAAAGCTTCTTCAATAGAGTTAAGAGGTATAAGGAAAGAAAGAAAGAGGAAACACTAGTCATCAGCCAAGAGGGGATGTGCTCTTCGTTGAAAAACGCACTAATGATGCAGTCACTATATTTACATACCTCACTAATTTCCACAATATTCCTATGAGGTAGATGGCTGCATTTCCCACATGAAAAAAACCTGCAAAAACATCCGGAATTTGACCTTAAGGCTGCAAGGAGTGATAAGGCATTCAGAGACCAAGGGGAAGTATACAATATTTACACCTCCTCTCCATCATCTCCACCTTCTACCTTATTCTTGATCTCCAGAGCAGTTCAATTGTAAAACACGTATCAGAATTCCTCAACATGGAACAGCTGCACCATTGTATTATTGTTCCTCCATTTCTATGTTAATATTTCTCACTTTGCCAATGAATAATCCAAAACTGAAAATCCACCCTGTATCTGTCATCTTTCAGCTACCTGTACAAACAGGTACAAAACTTCAATGCAGTGTGTGCTATATTTACTTCTATTCTGGTTTATTTCATAAATGTTTTTCTCTGGATATGTCTTTACGATTCATTTTCCTTTTCACTAGTGAGGGCTCTCCACCTTAACCAGAACTCAGGGAGAGAAAGAGAGAGAACAGACCATTAAACTGGAGGACTTGGCACTCCTGTATGCAAGTTTATGCTTGAGTTTTTGCCATGTGCAAGATCCGAATCTTCGCACATCCTGCAAAATGATTTGGTCTACATAAATGATTTGTTCTTCTTAGAAGCCAATAAAGCTTGCCTAGAAACGGATAATTGTAACAAAAGTTCATATAGCACTGACTGTGCTGGGCACTGTTCTGAGAACGTTATATAGAGTCTTGAGGGTACTAAATGCCTATGTGATGAGCTGAGATAGGTCTAATAATCAAGGATCAGTGCATCCTGGCGCCCAGGTACAAGTGACTTCGCACTTTTTGACCCTGAGCAATCATTTCAGTTCACCACGGGCTGCCTCCCTCTCTCCTGAATGGAAGAGAGACCAGGATACCCAATAGCCCAAAGGCAAGAGTTGCTGCTGTCTGTCTCCCCTTCCTTATCTTACATTGTATCTTCTATCCTCTGCACTAGGGCTTCTGTCCCTACCACTTCACAGAAATGGTTTCTATCAAGGTCGTTAATGATCTCCATGTTAGCAAATCCAATGCTCACTTCTTTGGTTTTGCCTTTCTCTACTTCCCAAAAGCATTTGAAACAGCTGATCACTTCATCCTTCGCAAGACCCTTTTTTTTTCTTCACACATTATTAGTTTCCCTTCAACCTTTCTAGCCACCCCTTTCAGTTTCCTTTGCTGGCTCCTCCTCCCAGACTACCCTCTAAATATTAGAGTGATGTGTCTCCCTGGCCTCTCTCCTGGATCTGTTCTCGAACTGCACACTCTCCCCAGCAACCTCATTTAGTATTTACAGATCTTTGCAGATGTAAATACCACATATATATCAGTGACTGCCGAATCTAGATCTCTACCTCGGTCCTCACCCCAGAACTGCAGACACATACACCACTACCTGCCTACTAGACATTTTTACAGATGTCCAATAAGGATCTAAAACAAGCACTCCCAGAACACAAGTCTTGATTCCATGTCAACCTTGGCTGATGTCCATGTCTTTGCCTGGAAAATCACCGTCCACTCACCCACCCCTGCCCCAACATTCCCACATGCCCATCCCTCTTTCATTTCTCAGCCAGTAAAACTCTTTCTGGTTCTTTAGAAACCAATCCAGATGTAACTGTCTCCAGGAAGGCTTCTCTGATATTTTTTCCCATGCCTTACCCACCTCAAGCTGGGCTGGCTGTGCTTCCTAAATATTCTCATAAAATCTAATGTACTTCTCTCTTACTAGATTACATTTAAATTATCTGAATATGTATCTGTTATTAGACTGAGTTCTTTGTGGTTAGGAAGTATGTCTTATTCATCTCCGTATCACCAGCCACATAATTAGTTGGATTAATGGATGAATGAATAAATCTCTCTGGCTTGGGAAGAAAACCAGTGAAATGTTGGCTCCTTAAAGCTTGCCATATCATAAATGTTTTCACTCACCCTTCTTATCCCTGGAAGAAAGAGGCATTTTATGAATTATCTTGGTCATTCTGTTCTACATTTGTAGAACAATATGTAAATTTCTTATAGATAGATTCATCCCAACTACTTCCAACTGGTCCTTTGTCCCTGAATACATATTATCCGAGAGAGTCCCGTAGGACACCATTCCCTCATCCACATGATCCACTCTTGCAAGCATTTTTTCATGTGAGCTGCTAGTCAGAACTTCAACAATGACCACATGTAAGATGAACAAAGTAATAGTTCCCTGCAGAACTGAGTTCAGCATAGGCACACCGAAAGGAAAACTCCATCTGAGTTTTCCTGGTGAAGTCCAGGAGAGTCTAGAAGTCCTGGAGGTATTCTCTTTCCAATCTGAGCTGAGAGGCACCAAGTATACCCACAATCTTGCCAGCAAAATGGAGCTAACAGGACTCACCCAGGAGGTTTTACAAGACAGTTTTTAAAGTATATTATAGGGGCTGGCCCAGTGGCATAGTGGTTAAGTTTGCATGCTCCACTTTGGTGGCCCAGGGGCCTCAGGTCCGGATCCTGGGCACAGACCTATACGCCACTCATCAAGCCATGCTGTGGCAGTGTCCCATATACAAAGTAGAGGAAGACTGGCACAGATGTTAGCTCAGGGCCAGTCTTCCTCACCAAAAAATAAATAAATAAAAAATAAAGTATATTATATGATGAGAGGAGAATCACTTAAAAGTTGCTCTTTTCCTTGGAGGTGAGCTGAACACAAACCCTGCTCTTCACTAAAGGAGAAGTAGCACTGTTTAGATGTTTCTCTCCTCTAGGCAGTTAGAACTAGGGGTGTCTAGTAAAGATCGTGAACTCAAGGGGAGAAGGCAAAGTCCCTGATTAGAAAATGATATGATTTAAAATGTTAGCAAACTCACCACAGACATACTTTCTGACATGGATCAAGTTCAAGGGCTTTACAGGGAAAAATTATAAGCAGTTGTCAGCTTTTTATATACTTTGTTAATATCTACAAATTTGGCCTAGAAAGTAGTTTTCCAAAACTCTGCAGAGTCTAGACTATAATGACAACTCACACCACAATGTTCAAGGTATAGAACTCACTATCAAATCACCAAAACATCCTACACTAGCAGGTGTTTAAGAAAAAAGACAGTGAATCCAACAGGTGGATGATTATGTAGTCAGGCTTTTGTAAAAACAGAGGAAATTGCTTGTGCTTTAGAAGCAGGATACAAAATGCAGACACAATATGATCACAAGTATGTACAACAAACAAATACAAAACGTGTAGAGCTGAAAAGACAGGAAGGAAATGTACCAAGGTGTTCCCAAAAATGTCTCTGGGCAGTGCCACAATAGGTCATTTTTTTCTCCTTTGACATTTGTGTTTCTCCAAATATTCTGTAATCGACATATATTAAGGGAAAGAATAAACTTAATTTTAAAAAGCCCACTGTAATACTGGTATTAGAGCATGATGATAAAATCTATGTTATAGATTTTCCACATTAAAGTAAAAGTTGAAGTCCATTATAACTGTATACACAGATGTGATTTAATCCATGGTTTTTCCATAAAACAGAGAAACATTTTGTGTTGGTCTTTTAACGGTGTGCATACTTAAAGATGAAGGAAAAGTTAGTAAATTTATGCCATTACTTTCTGTTTGTAATTGCAACCAAAACTCTTATTTTATGCTTTCATGGGAGGTACAGTCTATAAATGCATAACCTGAATATCTCTTTGGTATAAAATGCAAACTTTATGAAATTAAACATTTTCTCTGAGATCTGTTTTCCATGTTGCCTATTAAACGATCATAAATGTCCCGTAATGTAGACAAATTATCCAAATAGCCTATTTGATTGAAGTATGAGTCTACTTCCATGCTGTAGATGTTTTAGGTGGCATTTGAGTTTAGCTATGACACCGGTATGTGTTTTATGCCTAAATAACAGAAATGTATAGGCTCAAGTTTGGAAGGAATTTCAGCACTAACTAGCCCAATTCTCACTTGGATACTTGAATTCTCTATTCAACATGCCTTCCAGTGTTCATTCAGCCTTTGCTTAAAAACTTCCAAGTAACCAAGAACTAAGATCTATTCTGTTTTTAGACAGCTGTAATCACTAAGTAATTCTTCCCCATATTGCACAGAAATATACTTCATTGCAATGTTTTCTGCAGACCCTGACTCTCCCATCTGGGATCTCTTTGACATGAACACGAAAGTCATTTAGATACTGGAATGTAACTCTGTCTCCCACATTTTCCCTTCTCCGCAATAATCAACTCAGCTTCTTCAAAGCTTCCTTCCTTATCCAGCTTTGATCTATGTATCAATGCATTATCTCAGTCAATATCCTTTGTATATAGTCTAGTTGTTCCAAATGCCTCCAGTAGTGATGGCCAGAACTAAATATAATGATTCAGGCCCGACAATTGCACATTTGAGTAAAATTGTTACCTGCCCTTGTCTTCAAACCATATTTCCATTAATGTAGCCAAGAGTCCATTGAATTTGACCCTCTCATATTGTGATTTTGGCCCTTTTCCATGCATAGCTGTTAACACACAGCTCCCTAATCTTTTTCCCAATGGCTTGTTTTTTGGATTGATACATAATCTCTGGAACGTAGTAGGAACTTGATAACTATTTGAATAAACAAACACAAGTTTTTATCTTATTCTCTATTGTTTCCTTCATAATTGAGATTTTATTGGTTATAATTTGATGATCCGTTCATAGAAATTCTGAAAAATTTGTTCAGAAAATCTAAAAAGCCATGTAGTTGTCATTATTTCTAGAGAATTATTTCAGTGACTTTTCAGCTTAAAATTTGGCAGCAAAATGTTATTTAAATTTTAGTTATTTACTTATTTTTTCCCCCAAAGCCCCAGCAGATAGTTGTATGTCATAGCTGCACATCCTTCTAGTTGCTGTATGTGGGACGTGGCCTCAGCATGGCCAAAGAAGCAGTGCATCGGTGCACGCCCGGGATCTGAACCCGGGCCGCCAGCAGCAGAGCACGTGCACTTAACGGTTAAGCCACGGGGCTGCCCCTGCAAAATGTTATTTAAAAGAGGGTTTCAAATATATTATCTTAAGGCATTGATAAGTTCTTACATCTAAAGTCCCCTGAGTTCACGATTTATTATCGGTCATACTATATGCTCAAAAATTTATACATTGCATATTAACAAATTACTAGGAACAAGTGGACTACTACAACCAAAGATGTTACAGGTAGCTCACATGTGTGACAGGGGGAGCTTTTTAGAATGAGAGCTTTCAGGTTCCAACTCCAAAGATTTTGATTTAGTAGGTCCTTTAAGAAGCTTCCAACCATATGATCCACCAATCCCATTTTTGGGTATATATCCAAAGGAAAAGAAATTAATACCTTGAAGAGATATCTGCACTCCCATGTTCATTGCAGCATTATTCACAATAGCCAAGATGTGGAAACAACCTAAGTGTCTGTCAAGCAAAGAATGGATAAAAAAAATATGATATATTTATAGGAATATTATTCAGCCTTAAAAAAGAAGGAGATCTTGCCATTTGCAGCAACATGGATGAAGCTGGAGGACATTATGCTAAGTGATATAAGCCAGACACAGAAAGAAAATACTGCATAATTTCACTTATGTGAAAGTCTAAAAAAGTCAAACTCATAGAAGCAGAGAGTAGAATGGTGGTTGCCAGGGACTACGGGAAGGGAGAAGTGGAGAGATGTTGGTCAAAGGGTACAAAGTTGCAGTTATGTAGGATGAATGAGTTCTGGAGATCTAATGTACAGCATGATGACTATAGTTAACAATACTCTATTTATTAATATTGAAAATTTGCTAAGACAGTAGATTTCAGATGCTCTTACCACACACACATATACATGAACACAAAACGGTAACCACGTAAGGAGATGGATATGTTAATTAGCTTGACTGTAGTAATCATTTCACTATATATATGTATACCAAACATTATGTTGTACACCTTGAATAGATACACAATTTTTATAAATAAATAAAACTTCCAGGTGAATCTGGTGTGCAGTCAAATTTAAGAATCATTGACTTAGCATATCTACACATTTGATCAATATGTTATGAAGTGCCTGACTGAAGTCATTAATAACAAATGTTGAGGGACGGGATACTCACAGCATACCCACAAAGCATAGTTTCTCAATCTATTTGCCAGAAGATATTAAGTATTCTGTGAAAAAAAAGCATTCTACAGTCAAAAAATATTGGAGAACACTAGGTGTAAAAGGGTTCTTTACTGTGTGATTTTTTTTTAATAGACATCATGAATCTGCAGCAGGTGAGGTTTAGCATGAAGCATTCCCCAAACTCACGGGACAAAAGACACTGATCCAGGGGCTAGCCCAGTGGCATAGTGGTTAAGTTTGTGCACTCCACTTCGGCGGCCTGGGGTTTGCGGGTTGGAATCCCTGGTGCAGACTGACACACTGCTCATGAAGCCATGCTGTGGCAGGTATCCCACATAAAAGAATAGAGGAAGATGGGCACAGATGTTAGCTCAGAGCCAATCTTCCTCAGCAAAAAGTAGAAGATTGGTAGGGGCCGGCCCGGTGGCGCAAGCGGTTAAGTGCGCGCGCTCTGCTGCGGCGGCCCGGGGTTCGCTGGTTCGGATCCCGGGCGGCACCGACGCACTGCTTGGCAAGCCATGCTATGGCGGCGTCCTATATAAAGTGGAGGAAGATGGGCACAGATGTTAGCCCAGGGCCGTCTTCCTCAGCAAAAAAAAAAGAGGAGGATTGGCGGATGTTAGCACAGGGCTGATCTCCTCACAAAAAAAAAAAAAAAAAAGTAGAAGATTGGCAACAGATGTCAGTTCAGAGCCAATCCTCCTCCTCTTCAAAAAAAAGACACTGATCCACTAACCAGCATTACTTGAGTATAATCATCATTACCATAGTATAATCATTCTATCGTGAAGTAGTAACTTAAATGAAGAGGGATCTAAACAATTTTCCTACATTTTTCCATATTTTCCTCATAAATAAAAAAATATTTCACTGCTATTCCTTCCTCCGTTCATCTTCCCCTAAAGATGCTCCAAGGTTCTTTCACTTATAGGCAGTGGTGTGCTGGAGCCAGCTCACACTGGCTCTGAAAAGCTGGTTGTTAAATTTTTAGGAATTTTTCAAGATGGTTGTTAAAACAGTCATTATTAAAAATTAAATCATATAATCTTACAATTAAGTTATTTATGTTATAAACGAAGGCAATAAATGCTCAAATCTCATCACTTCCTAATTATTTTACTTTCTTCTGTGCTCTTGGGGTAATTTACATCTATTGTAGCTCTATGGTGGAAATTGGTCATGATGAGAGTATTTGCACCCCAGAAATCAGCGAATGCTAGAAACCGTGCTCCCCCCAGCCCTGCCAGAAAGCTGGTTGTTAAACATTTGCTGACGCATCACTGGCCATGGATTCACTGACTTCCATGTAAGTAAATCTCTGCCCTACAGTTACACTCTGTTTTCCTTCCTAATCAGTGTATTTTTACCCTAAAGCATTTCCTTCCATTGACGTATTCCAGTTATGATGACCCTCATCTCCATGATGAATCTGAACTTTTTATGTTAAAATTTCAGTTTTAGGATGTTTACTAAAATATGCCTTTACATTGAATGTGAACCTTTTTTTCTATTGAGATGGCAAAATAGTGATAGAATATGTGTAGTCGTAAATGAAGACTAACCAACCAATGTCAAAAGAAATCTATGCTTACAAATAACGGTTGTTTTTTAGTTGCAATAAGGATTCATTTGGATATGCTAGAATCTATTACTTACTCATTTCTAACCATACTGCCAGTTAGTATTGCTCCCATATTTCCCCCCAGCAGTCGGTCCACAACTCTGCCCCACTGTTTGATAATATGCTTCAGGACTGACTTAAGCTATTGTTTCTGTGCTTTAACTTCATTTTGGACATCCATTATATTAGGTTTATTGTGTCTTGCCATTAGTTACTCCCTACTTATATCTAGCTCAGGGCATTCAGTAGCAAGTCATGAGAAACAGTTTAGTGCTAATACTTCTTCCAAGCCTCCTGGCTGGAGACCCTGTGCCGTCCGTCATTATTCCACTGGCTTCATTGACAACACTGACGCAACAGTACTTCTTGAGTCCTTATTCACACACAGTCTTAACCATGGAACACTGAACTCTAAATACTGGATCCTTTGATGTGCCTCCACCAGATCTTCTATTCATCAGTTTTGAACTAGCTATTTGGATAAGCTGTTGGGTCTGGTGCATTCAAGAACCTAGGGGTCCTCTAATATTGATTGCTGGATCCTGTTCTACCATATCCAAGTCCAGTCCGTGTTGCATTTAGGCCCCTCAGAGCCTAATTTAACCGTTTAATTGTCACTTAACCATCAGGAAAATAGCCTTTGATATTGACACACACTTCAAAACGTCCTACTTCAACAACGGTACTTCTGAATTCGACTCCTGCTCCAACACTGAGGCTGCGTTAAGCACTGAAAGCCCCTCAAGGATATGGGAGACAGGGATGCCAGTGCAGGTCTTCCTGTGTTCACTGTCCAATTTTTTGAAGGAGCCAAAGCCCTGCTCACTTTTGTTTTTACCGTAATTCAAGTTTCAAATCTTGTATTATTATTCATGACAACAAAATCAATAATAATATTTTGCATTTGGACAGCACATTAGCTTTGTTTGTCATAAGATAAATGAGGACACCGGGGTTCTAAGAGATTAAGGCGTTTGTTATTAAATGCTGGTAGCTTGTTTGAAGTCATCCAGCTAGTAAGTGGAGAGGCTGGGAGCTAGGAGCCAGTTTTTGGCTCTCAATCCACTCAGTGGATTAATGCTTCTTCCATTATCCCACCACGCTGATTATTTCTCTACTGTTTATCTTGGTACTGTACTTTAATCCAGAGCACTTACAGAAGATGTGTCCTCAAACACACACATTTTAAAAACAATCGAACTATAACTGGCTGAGTAAAAATTCCTTGGGAGTAAAACATGTAAACTCACTTATGAGGCCCCAAAATATGGCCTGGTACGACTGTACCCCTCATCTTTAGAACAAACTTCCCCCCTAAAAAAGGTTATGAATGCTTCCACAAACACTTGAAGATGGCGTTAGAGAAAATTGAAAGGTTAATGAATCAAATCTGGCTTATACTTAAACCTGTAAAAACCTCTCTGACAGTATGTTGGTAGCTTTGCAATAAAAATTTAAATTTAAGAACTTAATTTGGAAGGCAATAACTCTACAACAAAAGTTAAACTTCAAAATTGCTTTCAGCAAGGGAAATTAGATGAGACACCACTCTTCAAATGCTATTTGAAGCACCCACCTCCACAATCTAACCTCCTCCACCACAGCAAAGTTCACAATCCCCACCAAATTGCAGAAGGGAAAATGTGTGATTCTTTATAAGGTCACATGAGAATGCTATTGAGTGTCCCTCCTATGGTCCCTGCCAGAGCCCTTTGCAACCTAAGAGATTTTCCCTCTGGTATACGTATCTAACTCCACAATTTAACCTCTTTTTTCATATAGGCTTCATCACCCCAAGCAACTCATCCAGAGGAAAATACTGCTTTGTGTCTAGAGAAGGAGGCTAATAAAAATCAAGACAACATGATATGGTAGCAACAGCTTCAACAAAGTTGGAGACTGCTGCAGCTAAATTCCTGACACATCCAAGAATAAATGGGCTTAAGCTACTTCCATGTAACAAAAGTCTACAGTAACAGCAAACTAACTGAACAGTACCAATGGCTAGTAAGCCACTAAATTAAGATAAGTGAATTAACCAGCTGCTAAGTTTGGAAATCTGAAGATGAGGCAGCAACAAGTGGGTGGACACTGAAGAACTGACAACTGAAATTTATATATTTTATAGGGATTGTGTAACCTTGACTGAGTCCTGCTCCTGATTGGTCCCAATCTTAATTACAAATGGAGTCCCCAAAGCCAATCTCAAGAGTTTATAATAGAAATTCATTCCATATTAGTTCAGAGAGACCATAAAGCAGCTTAGCAAGTATCTCAGAGTCTGGTAACCACCTTAGGCCTCTTGGAAAACAAACAGATGGTGCAAGAGATATATAATTAGCCCATTTGGAGACAGCATTCCTCTCACATAAGGAAATGGCATTCTGTTCTTAGAAGGTCCCAAAAGAATAAATTGTCAACACAGGAACATATGAACAGCACCTTCAGGAAACTGACTAGAGGTGCCATTGTTATCATTGACCAATTTGGGCAGATATTTAAATCCAGCCTTAACTAAACAAGGCCGAATCTGGAAAGAGCACAGATCTGTCTTTTAATAGCAAAGTCACAGAAATCAAAGCATTGCTTTCTCAAAAAGGAAACCTATTGAGAGAAAGAGAAATAGTGTGCTCACTTGGGAAGCAACACTGCCTCTCTGAGAAAGAGAAAAAGTCAACTCAGAGAGGCTCCCTACAGAGTGCAGATTTCATACACAGAAACTCCACAAGGAAGGAAGCGGAGAGCAAGGTACAGGACACACATCCGAGACCCTGCTACCACAGCAGGCGTGTATGTGAAACTGTTCTCTCAAGAGTCCACATGTTACCCTACGGGAATGCTAGGATCCAGATGAAAGGAAGGAAAAAGAGAAGTAACAAGATTTAGAACCAGGCAACTTTTCTTTTGATTGACAACTTGGCATTCTCAACGGGAAGGGCTGGCAGATGAGTTGAAGGTCATTGAAAAGCTACTGAAAGCCACTGTCCACATAGAAGTATTATTGATGGTAGAATTATCAATAAGGTGGCACAAGAAAGAAGGCAAGTGGGTTTTAGAGAGAAATAAGTCCAAGTTTGCCTCTTGTCCCTTTTCATTCTCAATAGTGTCTAGGTCTAGACGATAAAGGTCAGCTTGTTAATGAGTTATAGTAGCTTCCTCTGCTCACCTGATCTTTCTTGTCCACAGGAGCCCCAGTCAGCCCAACATCGTGGAGGATAAGAGAAGACTCTGAATTCAGGAGACCTGGGCCCATGCCTGACCTGCCACCACCCACTGAGAACTCAGGCAGGGACATCACCAACTTGGGTTGGTTTCTCATCTGTAAAATGAAAGAAATAGCACTCAAGTATCCCAGAGCTATCTCCTAGCTCTAAAATTATGACTCTATGGGGAAAAAACCTTTTTTTTTTTTTGCCTACTCAATCCACCTACTCAAGTCTTCACCTTATTCTTCACCTCCTACAGATGAAAGGAACATCACTCCTCAGATGTTTCTGTCTCATCACTGGACTTCTTCACTCGTGCAGATTTAACTGAGTCATCTACCTCTTCAAAATCAGCTTTCTAAAAATTTTTTTGGCCACCACCATCTCTTTGTCTTCTGTTCTTTTTGTAAAGCACACTCGTGAGATTGGATGGAGTTTAATGATGCAGAGCAGCTTTTGTTTTATTACTTCTACTTCTTTTTCTCCCCATCATAACCTCTGAATCAAATGAAGTCTTTCTTAAGTGGTAGCTGAGCAATATATTTCCCAGTGACATACTAATAACATGAGGGGAAAGCCAATTATTAGCTTAAAGAGGAAAATGTTCTACCCCGTTCAGAAGACACAGAAAGGAAAGTACGGGGTTTGTGAGGGGCTGGAATGCCCAGATTAACTGACTTATTCTCTTAATTATGTAGAGGCAGTAGAGCAGTGTTTCTCAACCTTGGTTGAGCATCCAAATCATCTGGAGCTTGAAACACTACTCATGCCTTCCTCTCACCCTCCAGAAGTTCTGATTTAATTGATCTAGAGTGTGGCTTAGGGCACACATTGGGATTTTTAAAAGCTCCACGTGTGATCCTAACATACTGCCAAGGCTGAGAACCATTGCAAGAAGAAAAGTTAAAGATAATGGCAAAAATAATTGAATCATGAGGTTCATCTTATAAAGCCCTGGAACTTTGCATTTGAAACAGTCACCATGGAGACGAGCCTCAAAGAATTTTGGAAAGAACACCCAGTCCAGAACTTACTTTTTCTAGTTCTCTGATATCTATAACAGAGGAATCCTAACTTGAGGTCATTGAACCCCGTGATATTGCATGCAAAATATCCTATGTACATGTAAATATGCACAGTTGGGAGCAGAAGTTTCACCATAGTTTTCACCAGATTTTTAAAGGGGTCCATAACCCAAAATATTAAGAACCACTGATTTATTGGAAAGAAAAAGGTCATATGAGGGGCCGGCCGGGTGGTGCAGCGGTTAAGAGCGCGCACTCTGCTTCGCGGCCCGAGGGTTCACTGGTTCGGATCCCGGGCGTGCACCTACGCATCATTCATCAAGCCATGCTGTGGCGGCATCCCATATAAAGTAGAGGAAGATGGGCACAGATGTTAGCCCAGGGCCGATCTTCCTCAGCAAAAAGAGGAAGATTCGCATCGGATGTTAGCTCAGGGCTGGTCTTCCTCACACACACACCAAAAGAGAAAAAGGTCATATGACATGATTTATTTGGGATAGCAAATATCCTTATGTTGGTAGAATACTGGCCCTTTAAGGTTATTCCTTGTGAATCATTGCTCCTGGTTAAAAAATTATCACTTGCAATAAAGTGTTGTATTTTTATTGTACCCTACACCCTGATGAAATGGGGTTAATACTACATGTTCTGTCCCACAACTAGTAACAAATGTTTTGAAAAAATAATACTGCTGCAAAGCAAGTACTGCTTGTCATCCTCATTACCATTATTACTGGCCTAGAAATTTGGGACAACAATAATACAATTGGATGTATTAGGATGACAATACTACAGTTGAGAGAACTGGAGCATGGTGCAATTAAATGTGTTCTATTTCTATTTATTTACAAAGAGTTTCCACTCGCTTAAAAGTTGCTGCTGAGAACATGACCTCTCTCCTAAGTGCTCACGGGAGATGCGTTTTTGAAGAAAGGCAGAACACTTACTCCAAACCTTGACGATGACAAGCAGGCTGCTTTGGTTTCACATGAGAGAGTCATCCTCAGTCTTCTTTGTCATTGGACGGAATCCTTCTGCAGAAAGTCTGCAAGTCCAGTCATGAAATACGTGCCATTTTATAGCAGCCCCATCAGCTGACACTTCGTAAATGATTCCATGCTAAATATGAGTCCTACTGGTTACCAAAGGGGCCCCCTCCTCCAGGTCATGCTTGGAGATGTGCTCCACAGTGTTGGATCTCAAAGGAGGAAGAACTTGCCTGTCCTTCAGGGTGAACTTCTGGTCCTTCCAGAGAATTTGACACTGTGGCCAAATCCAAAATGTCTGTGACCTTCATCATGTTACTCCAGCTCCTAATAATTGATGGAAAGTGCTATGGCATTTGTGCCTGTCTCTTTCATTTTTTTCAGTCAGCCAAAGCTTTGCAGTTTGGAATTTCACTGTTAAATCCTGGACTTTCTTCTGCAACTCAGTGGCGTGCACTTGCTTTGCCAGTGAGTCACCAGAAGGCCGCTCTTCAGTACCCCCATGGGCAGCAGTGTTGAAGGGTATGCTCTCCTCTCTCACCAAACAGAACATCCTGGGGGACCGTGTAGCCATGTTACTGATCTTGTCTGCCCGTGTTGGCATCAGAAGTCACATAGTGACATAAACAAAGCATGAGGAACAGAAAGGCAGACATGTGACACACTCACCATCCCAGAGGAGTTGAACATGTTTCTGTAAGTGTCAGAAACATGATAGAACTGTCAAAAGTTGACTGAATTGCCTATATGTTGTGAAATGTTGCAGGTTTGTTGTTGTTTGGTAACAGTGCAAAAACTGCAAAATTTTTCGTCAAAATAGAAAAGAAAAACAGAATAACTATGAGCACACGGGTATAATTTAATGGGCGATCACAGCACCTTCATGGTCCCATTCCCACTTGGCTGTCACCACTGTGTTTGTTCATGTCTCTGCTCACAGGCTTTGCATTTCGTTGTGCACACGTTTCTGACTCTCCCTTTTGACCGCCCTGCTAGGAGACACTGAATCTCTAGAAGGTCTCCCTTGGACTTTTCCTCCCAGTTACTTGGCTTCTTAGCAGATGCCCTGACTGCCCTGGGAGAGAATTTGATCCAGTCCAAAACGGACCTGCTTCCCTCCTCCACCACCGACGTCCTCATCCCCCACCTGCACTTATATAATAGATGAAGTCAAAACATTGACCTGGGAGAGAGAGAAAAAATATTTGTGGGGTTGTAGAAGTGACCTTTTGTCACCTGATTAGCGTGTCTCAAATGCGAAGAAGACTAAATTGCCAGCCAGTCAGCTGGCTACATAGGACATCAATCTAAAAGGTGTGTTCAGCCATCACTGGAGTAAAGTTGAACAATCCCAGCCAGTTAACGCAGGTTTCTTACCTAATTGGTGAAATATAAATCGGTCCTGCTACCACCAAAGTAGAGAGTGCTCTTGAAGAAATATAAACCCTTCCTGTTTTTGTACCTCCGGTACCTTTAGCATTTTGTGTCACATGCATGTAAGATCCAGGTGCAACTTTATTCAGGTCCTGCCCCGACCTTGAAGGCAGCCAGTTAACAGTTGCCTGAATAATGGATGACATCGTTTTGTTTACTTGGAACAACTTATTTTTATTTAAATTTGAAACTATGCTATCTGCCTCCTAAGAAGTTGTCTGGTTCGGAAAATCAGGAAAAAAAATTCATGTCATAAATCTCTTATTTTGAACATAAAGAGGTATGCAATATGTATGTATCTCTTTAAAAAATGCGTTTCTCTCTAATCCCACTAAATACATGATCATAAAATACTTGGGTTTAAAGGATGCATGATAACTAGTCTGCCTGAGGCCATGTTTCTTTAAATCAAGCTCTATATATTCATGTTATATTAGCCTAGTAAACCACTCTGAAGATCTGCATCTTTTGAAGACAGTCAAAATGATATATTGAATGATACTACTTGGGAAATGTTAGAAATATCTGGCGTGGTGTGGTCTACATTTTGTCCTGCACCAGGATCATCTGGAAAGCTCTTCTCTTTTTTTTAAAGAGCAAATTTATATGTCCTAGCTCAAACCTACTGAATCATTCAGGGATGAGGTCCAGGAATCTGTATCTTTTAAAATCTCAGCACAATTCTGCTATGGCCCACTGGAGAACCAGGATTTGAGAACCACTAATTCAGTCCACTGACCCCAGTGAACCAACCTCACACAGATGAGGACCGTGTGGCCCAGGAAGGCCCCGAGTTTATGCTTTCAACAGGTGTCTATTAAGTGCCTACTGTGTGCAGGGCACTATTCCCAATACGGAAGCTACATCAGTGGACAGAATAGGCTAGAATCTCCTACTTCAATGGTTTGTTCAAAGTAATTCATTAAACACTTACTGCGTACCTATGATGTATTTTGTTAAGCTAAGTTCTGGAAATACAAAGGTATGAGAGGCGTTGTCCCTGCCTGCAGGGAGCTTACAGTCCAGCAAGAGACGTGTATGGAAGGACATAATCATAACACAATACGATAAATCCTATACAGTAGAGACACACACATGAGGCAGGACCAAAACAGGAGTGGGAGCAGGGAGGACTAGAGACCATTTTTGCCCATGATGCTTTTACTCCATTTTTTGTAGTTTTATTATTCTGCTAGTACTGCATTTAGTTAGTCATTTGGGAGCTACTAATGAGATGTTAGACTGGAATGCTGATTTACATTTTTGATGTCACTGAGGGAAAGAGGCCTATATGATTAAACTACAGTACAACTGCATAAAATTAAGTGCTAAGCTGGGAAGGTACTGATAAAAAGTGCCATTAGGGGTAGGCAAATAGGACTGTGGACTGGTAGGAGAGAGTCCAAGACGGGAAGGGAAGGGGAATGGACTTCTTTACATATCTACAATACTCCAGGCACTTCACACCTGCTACCTTATTAAATCCTCATTTGAATCTTCAAAGTAGTTATTATTACCAATCCCCCCTCCTTGTATAGAGGAAGATACAGAGGTTCAGAGAGGTTGGGAAACTTGCCCAAGGCCACACAGCTGGTAAGTGAGAGAGCTGGCATGCAAACTCAGGCCTCAAGGACTACCAACCTTTGGATTCTCCTACTCCACCTCCCAAGGTCCTGCACTTCCTGAGATGCAAGGGAAGAGCTCAGACCCCTTCAGATGGTCTAACAAAGCTCTAGGCGCTACCCTCTTTGCTTGATTATGAACTAGAAGCTGCACTAGAAAGGAACTTGAACCATGCATGGGTGCCCTGAACTTCTAAGCATGGAGCTTTCCTAGGCATTCTAGTTGTTACCCAGGGTTCAGCCAGAGGAAAGCATTGTTTGAGGAACCAGGCGCCTGCGATGGCCGGGGTGAGATAAGACTGCTGACGAATGCCGAGAGGCTGCTGTCGGGGCCTGTTCCATTCAAGCAGGAAAATGTGTCACTTCCTCCCGGCTCCTATATCGTTTCTCTTCGAGGGAGGAGGGGGAGGGATCTGAGCATTGAAAGAATTTAGAATGGGTCCGGGCGGGGTGAGGGGAAGGCCAGTCGGAGTGGAAGAGTAGGATTTAGCCGGCTCTGGCTACACCCTATTTAAAAGCCCCAGCGTATTTTTACTTCTTGGCTCATTTGCAGCCTACCCTTCTAACTGCGTCCTCATCCTTTTTTTAATTCAGTGCTGGAATCTCAGCGTACTTACTCCTCCCCCACCTCCTTCTCACACGCAAAATCTCACTCCTCAATCTTTGCTGCATCTATTTTTCGGCAAAGCTGAAACATTTAGAGCTGGCTGCATGCTTTTCCCCCCTCTGCATGGCCCCACCCAATAGAAATACACACACACACACACACACACACACACACACACACACACAGCACCCAGCTCCTGATTCCCACGGAATAGTTATTTTAAAGAGTCCTGGTTTTGCTAACAGCCACACTCAGCTATTTCTCCTTCATTGTCTCACTGGAAAAGGAATGGAAGGAAAGGAAACAGTGGGGTTGATTCTGAACCAATCTGAGTTTGTAGTGGAGCTACAGTATTTAGAAATAGAAGAGCTTATCATGTTTAACTTTCTTTCTGCGGATGAGAAAACTAGGGCCCACAGAGATTAAACGACTTATTCCAAGTCTCCCAGCTGGTTAGGGGCAGAACCCAGACTACAGCTTGTCCTCTCAGTGGACTTTGCACTGTCGTTAGAGATGAGGCCGGAGGTGCCTTGGTCACGCAGGCATTTCCAACGTACACAGTTCTTCGTTCTGTAATTTACTGCGTGTACATAACTGCACCACTTGGGCTTCTGCGGCATGTAGGGCCTTCCTTGAACCCCACCTTAGATCACTTCTTTCTTCAGACATCTGGGCTTGCCGCTCAGGTGCTTCTCGAGTTTCACCGGCAGTAACTCCTCTAACCTCTGGTGTTCTGAAGCCACCCAGACTTTGGCAACAACCGGTTTTCTTATTTGCCCTGTAACTTATTTGGAAGCAGCTGAGCTTTCCCCAAAACATGTTGGGACAATTCTAATTGGCAAGGTGTGTATCAACACTTCTAAACTCACCAGCCAACTTGCATTGTTCACCTTTCAAAGTGGCTCCAGGAGAGAAGCCGGTTCCCTTCCCAGCCCTCGCTCGATACCACACACACCCAACCCACGGGATCAGAAGGGCTTGTGCAAGGAGAATTTCCTGTTCTGCTGACTCATCTCCTGCAGTGGGATGCAAGACAGTTTATATTTTCTTTTCCAGCTTTTAAAGGGAAATGGAGTCTGACAAGTTTGGATCTCTTTGAGATAAGATCAAGTACAAGCAACGCCTGGTACATAGTAGGACTAAATAAATGAGCCTTGAATGTATTTATGATGGCCCAAACAGCTGACGCAGAGTGGTGAGTGCTCGGGTTGGGGTGCAAGCCTGGCTGGGGGTGGAACACGCTAAGGGGCTCTGAGCTTCCATTTTGGAGGGGGGCTCTTGACTACGTATTGGCCAAGAGGACGGTTTGAAGGGGGCATGCCTGGATTTCACTTGTGAGTGGGTAACAATGCAGCAACCCGACCTGATGGCCCATATGCTTTCCGACTGAGAACAAAGGCATTCCTCTTCTCCTAGCCAAACCTAAATCGAGGGAAGGATGATTCAACTCAGTGTAGGAAACAGCAGGAAATCCGTCAATAGCATTTACATTTGGGAGGCAATGGAGCCAGATTTTTGCCAAACAATATTGGAATTAAGGGAAAAGAAAGGATCCTGATAAGATTTGTGCATTTCAATGTACGTAAATTTTACCTTAAAAAAAATCTATATATACATAAATTAATGGAGTAGGGGCTGGAGAGTGAAGGGTACATGAAGGTCTATTATAATATTCTATTTACTTTGTAATGTTTGAAATGTTTTGTAATAAAAATATTTTGAACACTTGGATCCTATTTTTGGCTCTAATTTTCAATGTTTTCCTATGATTTTTATTCCTATACTTCAACATCTTCTGTAATATAGGGGTATCTGAATGTATCACTTCTTGGTAAGAATTGTAGGGGAGGAAGACTATTCTCTATCCACTCTGGGTCCTTTCTGGCTGGGCTACAAATTAAACTGACATGAGGCTGAATAGCAGGATAAAATCAAACAAAGTTTTACAACGTGTATACATGGCAGAGACCCAGGGAAAACTGGATAACTTGACAAGATGGCAGAGGTTCTCGTCTTAAATACTATCTTTAGCTAAACACAAAGGAGGATGTAGGGGGTGGGGGAGTCAGCTATAGGAGATTACCAGAAAAGCACAGGAAACAAGAGTGAGGTTACTATGCAGATTTAAGTCCTCACCTTCTGCACTGATAGGAGTTTCTAGAGAGAGGCATCCTCCCTTCTTCCTGGTACAGAGAGGGAGACACCTTTACAAATGGAGATCTCTCTTATAAATGTAAATGTCTCTTACAAAGGATAACTTCTACTTTTACTTGTTTTCAGAGCTTTGATAAGAATGGGCTTAGCAAGGACCCTCCCAGTCTATCCATACCCAGAGGTCTCTATGGTGATGGCCTGTCCTGGGGACAGGTCTTCTATCTTCAATTCTTTTAGGCAGTTAGTGGGAGGGAGGGGGTCAAAATTTCTTTCTGAGTCTTCTGAGCCTTTATTGGCTTCAGCTTGAAATAATCTGCATACCACTGTAGCACATCTTGGGGTGGCCTGCCCTGAACCCCATAAAAATGTTTAGAGTATTTGTAAAATCACATATAGGAAAGTACCCTGTAAATTATAATGTTCTATTGACATGTGGTAGTTAGAAATGTTCATGATTACTTTACCATGGTAAAGATAATCTGGGTACATAATAAAAAAAAATTCAAGCCATACAAAGGATATGACATGCAAGTTTCCCTCTCTCAGGATTCTCCTCCAGAAGCACCACTGTTATCATAGGAATTCTATGGATATGAAGTTTTTAAAATAAGTTGAAACCCCTAGGCCGGGGGTCTCAGGCTTGAGGAAAGATTCACGGAGGTGGAACCCAGAACTCCACATTTCTAACCAACCTTTCAGGGGCACAAGGATGCCCTGGGCATCTTGTTGAAATGCAGATTCTGATTCATTGGTCAAGGGTGGGGCCTGAGAGTCTGCATTTCTAACCAACTCTCACATGCTGCTGGTCCAGGACCACACTTTGAGCAGCAAGACTTTGAGGATTTCTAACTCTTCCTAGAAAACTCCTTAGACTTATTCAAATACTGTAGTGAGGTAGTAAAGCACGTAGAATTCTAAGAAACAATTTCATTTCTTATGGGCTCTAGAATCTAGAGCAAAAATAAACTCCTCTGTGCCACCCAGCTGGTGCCTCCCAAGTATAAAATCACATTTTCGTACCAACATATAGCCCCCAATTTTTTCACTTCACTGCCCCTCTCCCATGACAATGGACCTCAAAACATTTTTTGAGCTTTTAGCCTCAGCTTTTTGTGAGCTAAAATTAAACTAACAGGTAAGGTTTCCAGAAATTTGTATATATATATGAAATTTATATTATATATGGAATTTGGGGCTTCTTGCAGGGAGGGAAGAGGTTCATTTGGCATTATTGATTAACATTTTGGGAAATATTACAAACAACATCTCCTTTAATATTTGGAAGAATATCTATGAAGTAATCCAAATTATACCACAGTGGCATAAAAATTATTTTGAGCTGAAGACATTTGAGAATCAATAGATGCATAAACACGCTTTCTCTGCCCACCCCCCCACCTCCCCCCTACACACAGACACACACATACACCTATCCAACTAAAAGCAGAAACTTCTGGGAGTGAGGTTGTCCTAATTCCTCTCTTCTGGGCAGTTTCACTCCCAGGAAGGAGACCTAGAATGAAACTACCATAAATCCCCTCTCCAGATGAGTTTCATGTCCCAAAGAAGAGGAAGAAGACCCCTCATCCCTGCGTAAACAAACATTATCATAAATTATCTTTTTTTTTTTCCTGAGGAAGATCAGCCCTGAGCTAACATCTGCCAATCCTCCTCTTTTTGCTGAGGAAGACTGGCCCTGGGCTAGCATCCTTGCCCCTCTTCCTCCACTTTATATGCGATGCCGCTGCAGCATGGCCTGACAAGTGGTGCGTCAGTGTGCGCACGGGATTCGAACCCCAGGCTGCTGCAGTGGAGGGCGTGCACTTAACTGCTACGCCACCGGGCCAGCCCCTTATCATAAATTATCTTATCTCCCATTTTGTTCTCCTAAAAGCCCATTTGTTTTTCCTAAAGAAACCCATTTTTTCTTCCCATAGGAGCCTTTTTCTCCCCCCTCTCTTTTCCCTATTAAGTTAGATATATAAACTCCTAACTCTAGCTATTGAGCTGAGCCACTTTCTTTGTGAGCGCCTGAGTACCTGCTGAATAAACCTTATCTTTTCTCTTGCTAATCTGGCTTTTCTCAATTTAATTCACTGACCCTCAAGGAATGAACATAAGAGGGTAGAGGAAAAGTTTTTCCTTCCTGGCACATATTTACAATACCTCGCATATCATAGAAAATTCTTGATGGAAAGTATGTATTACTTCTTTTCTATTTGAAATTTGTTTTTAAATTGTGGTAAAATATACATAGCATAAAATTTACCATAGTAATAATTTTTAAGAGTATAGTTCAGTATTATTAAGTGCATTCATATTGTTGTACCACCAATCTCCAGAACTTTTTCATCTTGCAAAACTGAAACTCTGTCCCCATTAAACAACAATTCCGCATTCCCCCTTCCCCCCAGCCCCCGGGAACCACCATTCTGCTTTCTGTTTCTGTGAACTTGACTACTCTAGATATCTCATATATGTGGACTCATACAGGATTCATTTTTTTGTGACTGGCTTATTTCTCTTAGGATAGTGTCCTTAATGTTCCTCCGTCTATTTGAATTTTTTTTTTTTTGGTGAGGAGGACTAGCCCTGAGCTAACATCCGATGCCAATCCTCCCCTTTTCTCTTGAGGAAGATTGGCCCTGAGCTAACATCCGTGCCCATCTTCCTCTATTTTATGTGGGATGCTGCCACAGCATGGCTTGACAAGCAATGTGTTTGTGCACTCCCGGGATCCAAACTTGTGAACCCTGGGCCGCCAAAGCGGAGCCTGTGCACTTAACTGCTTGTGCCACTGGGCCAGGCCCTATTTGAATTTTTTTAAGAAAATGAATACTCATTCATAGAGATATTCCAGAGTCAGTGTTCTGTGAAGTTTCCTATCTTCAGATTTTACTTTTGTAAGGGTAAGTTTTAACTTCAGTGTGTGAGCGTGTGTGTGTGTGTATGCATGTGTGCATATGCCTACACACATACGCATGCCTTGTGCCTATCTATATGATTTGTTTTATTTTTCTTGTCAAGGCTGGTACTTCACTATCTGAAAGGCTTTAAGTGATTCATGTCATTTTTACCTCACACTATTCCTGTTAAGTCACGGAGCTAAAATAAATAGATATTTCAGAAACCAGTAAGCCATTTGTCGAAAGTCTGATTGCAGGGCTGCTCTGTTTGGGGCTGAGTTGGCTCCAGCGCTGTTCCAGGGGAGACAAAGTTTTGGTTGTAATCCCTGAGTGGGTCAGTTTTCTCATGGTGTATGTTCTATGGGCACCATGTCCATTCTAACCCCCAGCCCCCTTGATTCACAAGGGGGTGCACAACCACGGGAGGGCTGTCTATAAAATCACCAAGGCCGTGTCCAGGACTGTGGCATCATCGCTATGAATAAGGACACATTCGTGTCCCTGGCTTCCTCCCAAGTGTCCTTCAATTCCTGCCAGAAGGGACTGAGAAAAACGAGGCTCCATCTTCCTGGAAATTGTCTTATTTTTATCAATCTGGATGCTGATCCTCTGAGGAGGCAAGGCCAGAGGTCCCCCCGGGCGACTGTGATGGAGGGTGGTGGGAGAGGACAGAACTTGAATTCGAGCCCTGGCACTGCCACTCGTGTCCCTGAGAGGAGCCCATTTGCTACCATACCACAGTGCTTGGGACGTACTGGACACATGGAAGGCAACCAGTAACTATTTATTAAGAAACATGAGTGAATGTTGCACTAACTGGTTGTGACCTTGCACAAACCAGTTAACCTCCCTTGTCTTCAATTTCCTTCTCTGCAAAATGGAATGATGGGCTAGAAAGAGCTCTGTTTTTCCTCTCAGCTTGAGTATTCTTTGATTTGAGAAGGAACTTTCTAAATTTAACTGTTATCACTTCTATGTCAGCATGTTCTGGGTAGGGATAAATTCCAAGAGAACAGTTTTAAAAATGTATCTTCCCAGAGAAATAGAATTGTTTTTCTCCTTAGGGTAACACTTTGGAGTTGGGGGTTGGGCAGAGAAGAAGAGCAGACTTTTAGAGATTTGTCATCAGCCTAGAATAAGAGTCTATAGATGGTTGCTTGTCACTGCCTCAGGTCACTTTTGGGACATCAGGAATAACTTGGTAAGGAAGACAGAATGATGCTCTATTAAAAAAATCTCATTATGAAAGAGGAATCAATAATCAAACTATCCAAATTATCCAATAAGGATAATATATGCTTATAGGCATTTGAAAAACCACTATGCCTTTTACAGTTTACTACATATATCAGTTATACAAGATTTTGATCAATTTGCTTAAAACAATTTGCTTATAAAGCAAAAAAAAAAAAAGTGGAAATCTGTGATAGGCAAAGTTTTCCTTCTCTGATAAGTTGAGTATTCTGTGAAGTGGTTGGTAACTTACCACTCCTGCTGCCTTTTAGCAGGACAATGAGGCAGCCTGTTGTGGTCCTGTTTTATAGCTGGGACATTTCCGGTAGAGGCAGGCTCGGTACAAAATGAAAGTATAATCGTACTGTTGTTCAAAACGATGTTATTTTCACTCCTGAAGAAGAGTGTGTGCTTGTTACCAAACCCTAAGAAAGACACAATGGCACTAGGAGTAAAGGCCCCTGGGAGCCCTGATCTGAGCATTATCCTTTTCTGCTTAATTATCAAACACTTTCCTTATTCAAAAGCCTTATTCAAAAGGAGGCACAGAATTTTGTTGGACGGATACTCAAGACACTCGGCACAGAGCCTGCGTCTGGGAAAGGGGGGTGGCGACTGGGAGACTGGAGTCAGGTTGAGAAATAGAAACTCCATTTTCATAATATATTTTTTATATTTGAATTTTTCAAGACCATATGCATATAGTACATTTTCAACTTTTACAAAGAGCTATAAATCATTACTCAAGCTATCAGGATAAAGTCTGGTTTAAAAACATGGACCAAATTGTCAACAGGCTAATAAGTAAAAAGTGTAATAAAACTGTGGAGAAGAAAAGCTGAGAATGACATCATGGCATGCTGAAAACAATGTCAGAATGGCAGTCAAGAGGGACTCTACTTCTGTCTAGTTTGGTCATCTTGACAGGTTATTTACCTTTTTTGGTCCTTAACTCCCCCACACCAACACTAGGAGGTCGGTCAGTGGTTCTCAATCCCCCCGGCTGTATAGTAGAAAAATAGTCTAAAAAAATAGTCTTGCTTAGATCCCAGTTCCTCGTAGATTCTGATTTAACTGGTCTGAAGACACTGATCTGTCAGTGTTTCTCAACATTTTTTTTCCATTATTTCTACTCTAACAAGCCTTTTTAAAGATATATTTTTCCTAATTGCCCTCTCCCATAAAATTTTAATTCTACCAGATTTGTTTATGTACTGTAGGTACATCTGTGCTTTATACATAAATAGAGTAAGACTTTTTTTGCCCATGTTGAGAATTCATGGTCTAGATGAACTTTGAGTTCCCTTATAAGTTTAACAATTATATAACTCTGTAAGTTTAACTATCTGAAATAGCAGAAGAAAGAAATGAAAAAGACGATACAGTATAGTGCAAATTCCAACATAGTCTCCACTGAATTTTTTTTTTTTTTTGTAAGGAAGATCAGCCCTGTGCTAACATCCATGCCCATCCTCCTCTTTTTGCTGAGGAAGGCTGGCCCTGGGCTAACATCTGTGCCCATCTTCCTCCACTTTATATGGGATGCCACCACAGCGTGGCCTGACAAGCAGTACATCGGTGCACGCCCGGGATCTGAACCCGGGCCGCCAGCAGCAGAGTGCGCACACCTAACCACTACGCCATGGGCCTGGCCCTTCTACTGAGATTTGATATTCAGCTGTACAATACCCACACGTATGTGCTGCGCCCTGTGGGGTTGGATCTGCCTTGCCAGTTTAAGACATTACACTCAATGAAGGAAGCAGACGGGGTGGGGGTGGCGGGGTGAATTTCAGACAAACGTGGAGAAGATCCATCTCCCATGGGAATTTCCTGACCACCATAGCTGTGTAGTAGTTGGCAGGACTGCCTCACACAGTAGTGACCTGCCAACACTGGGAGTGGTTAAACAGAGGCCAGATATAAAAGAGAATCCCAGAATTTGTTGGGAATTTGAATTAAATAACCTCTAAGGGCCCTTTTAAACATAATTCTATGCCCCAAGCAAGAGCGAGTAATCTGAATAAAAGAAACGATCTCCCCTCTCTGGGCTCCCACGGCAGGTGGATGTGTGTTAGACGGTACTAACCACCTCTGCTCGGACTGGGGGTATTTATAAACGTGTTTGTGGTCCTGCTACTCTAAAAAGGGCATGAGAAAAGTTCAGCTGCTGCCCATCTAGTGGGCAAGACAAATAACAGCTATGGTTCTCAAAGAGGGTGGAATGACTTCCAGTAAAATGTTTTAAATTAAGTCCTTTCATTCTGAGGGAACCCTTTGTATGTAGGCCGGACCCCGCACAATAGCATTTGTTTGATTTAACAACAACGTCAACAAAAAGCTCAGAAAAGCCTAAAAGTTCTAGATAAGATTTGTAGATACACAGAGCCCTAATTTTAAAAATCAGGCTTGATCTGAGATATTCATGATGCCACCATTTGTGGACATGATCCCAAGTGCTGGGGCTTCCTCGCTCTGGCTGAACAGGGGCTCCACGTTCCTCACCTGTTTTCATGTCAATGCAACTCTGAAAACCTTTTTGGTCTAAAGGTGAAGATTCAGGGTCAAACAAGAGAGTGAGAGGTGGAAGGAAGATATCAGCCTGTAAAATAAAAAATAGCAAATAAACAACAACAACAATAATAAATCTGGAAACTCAGATTGGCCTGTGTGCCCTCAAGGGTCTTACAATACAGTTGGTAAATTAGATCATTTTTATGAAAAGTTAAGTAATAATATAAGGTACTATTAAATAGGAGGTACAGATAATAAGGAATTTAGAGGTGGGAGTGCTCCCTGAGATCTGATGTCAGAGGCATTCAGGAATGCTGGGGGTGGAAACACCTGCATATATATAGGGCAGGAATAAAAGCGAGCTGGAGACTAAAAAGGAACAAAGTAAATTGGGTTAAACTCTTCAAAAGAAGTTTAGGATGAATTTTCTTCTCTTAATTCTGGTGCTTCAAGGTACTATTTCTGGAGCTGTTCCTCTGCTTAATAGTACAAGTCCAGAAGAAAATGATGTGGTGTTTGCACAAAGCTACCTGGGTACCTTTTATGGCCTCCAGATGGAAAGAGGGAAGCCAGCATGAGCGACATGTCACGTCACCTACAGAATCAAGAATTACACTCCTCACGTGGTATAGAAGGATGTTGACTATGCCATCCTGAAGGCTTTTCAAGTATGGAGTGATGTGACCCCTGAAATTCAGACAGATTAACTCCATTGAGGCTGATATTATGATATATTTCACACAAGGAGCTCACAGGGATGCCATTCCTTTTGATGGCAGAGGTAGAACCATCACCCACGCTTATGGACCTGGAGCTAATATTGGAGGAGACTTGCATTTTGATGAGGCTGAAATCTGGATTAAACACACCAAAGGCGTAAACTTGTTTCTTGTTGCTGTTGATGAGCTTGGTCATTGCAAAGATCCAAAGGCTATTATGTTCCCCCTCTACAGTTGTGTTGTCCTCAACAGATTTCACCTCTCTACTGCTGACATCTGTGACATTCAGTCCCACTATGGAGACTCGTAAAAGCAACAACCTATGTCACATCCTTACACAATGGAACCAGCCACCTGTGATCTCAGTTTGAGTGTTGATGCTATCACTACAAGTGGAGGAAAAATCTTTTTCTTTAAAGATGGGTTCTTTTGGTGGAAGCTTCTGAGCTATCAAGCCACTTATGAAATTGGAGCCAGGAGTCAAGTTTTTCTTTTCAAAAATGACAAGTACTGGTTAATCATTGATTTAAAACCACAGCCAAACTACCCCAAGAGCACATGTTTTCTGGGCTTCCCTGACTCTGAAAAGATTGCTGCTGCTGTTTTTAATCCACTCTTCTGCAAGATCTACCTCTTTGTGGATAAACAATATTAGAAGTGAGATGAGAGAAGACATTTCATGGACCTTGGTCATCCCATATTGATTACTGAGAAATTTCCAGGAATTGGACCTAAAATTGATGCAGTCTTCTACTCTAAAGGATACAACAATTTCTTCCCAGGATGTAATCAACCTGAATGTGACAAGTTATCCAATCGTGTCACCAAAGACTCGAAAGCAATCGTGGGTTTGGTTGCTAGGAAAGGTGTAACTAGTGGCATACGTCAATTGACTTCAGCTCACTACGTATTTGTTGCGTGTGGGCTTTCTGTCTAACATGTCTTTAGATAGTGGCATCTTAAAATAAGAAGGTAAAATTTATAGATTAATGATTATGAAAAATATAAACTGAACTTTTTATAACATTTTTCAATTTTGAAAACCTCCAGGGTATAGTCTCTCCATTTTCAATTTTTACTGTTAAGTTTGGAAATAGAAACCCTCAAAGGCCAAGAGGAAATCTTTTGGAGAATGCTCAATAAGTTGGCTCCTAAAAATCTTCGGACTGAGAAATTATAATTACCCCTCTCTGGCTTGCCTAAAATTAGGAAATGACATGTTGATTACCTTTATGTTTTTCAACAAGGGCATCATTTTAATTGAGTGAAAACGGAATAGACCTTAGAACTTAAAGAAAAATGGAACTATGTAAGTAAACTATTTAAATTGTGGTAATAAATTTTATTCTGTTTCAGGATTGACTTTCTTAATATTACATATAAAGTATACATAAATTAAAACTATGAAAGAAAAAAAACCAACTGGAGCAGTGTTCTGTTTGGATCCCCTAATCCTATGCCAAAGGCAACCTCCCCTGGGCTTTGACCTATTTTGGATTCCCAGTCTCCACTTCTGTGTTCACTCCTGGGCCTGTTGTGGTCTCAGCCTCCCAATGACCAGCTTTGGCCTTTGCTGGTGGACAACTCCCTGTGAGGCACTCCCAGGACACACCTCCATGACTGTCTCACCTTCGGGGTGTGGCAGGAAGCAACTGGACCTAGGCCTGTGGGCAGCTTAGGACTTAGGCAAGTATGGGGATCAGAGGAGGGTGTTTCATGCAGGGGGAATGATCTGAAGAAAGATGCAGAATGGAAAATATGGAAGGTGTTTGGGGGGCTGTGTGTTGGTCAGTTTACCTGGAACAGATGTTTTGCAGTGGGGAGCAATGAAGTAAGGCTGGAAAGGGAGCTCAGAGTTCTACTGATGGAAGCTTCTGGATGCCAAGCCAAGGATTGAACTCAAGGTCTTTAAGACCCAAAGATACAACAGAACTGACGCTGGAACTCTAGGTACTGTAAAGAAATAAAACGCTGGGGGAAGGAAGGTAGCATTAACTGCTGACATCAGATCCCTCCTAGTTGCTGGATCTTCTTGCACAATTTGTAGTCAGGCTCTTTGGGAAGGAAAGGGTCTTAGGGAAGGGCTAACTCTGTTCTCCCAGAGGGTGGGCAAACCCACATTTCACTACGTTTACAGAATCATAGACTTTTAGGGTGAGAAAGGGCCTTAAAGTCCGATACTTCATGCCCTCATCCATTGTTTAAAAACTTGAAACATCCTATAACAGGGCACCCAGCCTAGACTTAAACTCTTCCAGTGTTGGGTGGCTCCCTACTTCTCGGAGCAAACTGTAACCTTCATCTGTTTCAGCTAGTTCAAGCTCCTTGGGGTTACACGGAGCACCTCTAATCCCTCTCCCAGGTTTTCTCTTCCCTTTTTTCCCCGTCATCACTCCAGGCTGAACATCCCTAGGTCCTTGAAACGTTTCTCATGTAACATGATTTTGAGTCTCCTCCCATTCTCATTTATGTCCTTGTAATATCTTTCTTTTTAAAGAATAATGTTTTATGGGTAGGTTTTTTAAAGTGAGATTGTAGTATACATGCCATAAAATTCACCCATTGTAGGGTGAATTTCAAACACTTCCGTCGCCCAAAAGGTTTCCTTGTGCCCCATGCAGTCAATCCATATACCCACCCCTAGCTCTAGGCAACCACTGATCTGCTTTCTGTCTCTATAGTTTTTTTTTTCAGGGTTGCTTTTTATATAATTTTTTTTTCTATCAGCCACCTGAGAGCCCATGGAAATAGCTTTGTATTACAGAACATTCCTTTAAGATTGTCTTTCTTTTGGATTTTTGCCTATAGATGCAGACAGGGTTAAAAATTCAAAAATGATTGTTCCATAATGGGTTATTATATAATTTATCTTTCTAATCGCTAAAGAATTATCCAAATAGTATCCAGAGGCTCTCCCAAAATATCGCTTGGAGCTACTGTCCCACTATAGCGCACTGAGTGGACTATTGATCCAACCCAGCGGGGCAGGTCATTCAACTTTGACGCCTTGCCTGGGGTCGAAGGATGAGGACGTGGTGGAGCACATAGAGCCCTCAGATCCTCCATGCTCAGTCCTGCCATTGTTTATGTCCTGCCCCCTGTAAGAAGCACTTCCCTACTCTCCCCCAGCTTGAATCCAACCCACTCTGAGATCCAGCCCAGGTCTTGAATGCTTTCACTGACCACACACTGGAAAAGCTCTCTATGTTCAAATACCACGTATTTGACCCCTGACTACTGGTTTCTCCCTCCTTTGAGCCCCTCTCAATCTTTGAACTTTTATTATTTTCTGCCTTATTTCATAGTCCTTTGAGTGCTTCATTATGCCGTGGGTGCCACGTGGGCAGCAGCTTAATCATCTTTCGGGGGCTGATGTAGTGCTTTGTGCATAATAATAACAATAAAATAACGACTGCCCACATTTGCACATCCCTTTGCATTTTCCAAAGTGCTTTCATGTCCATTCCACAATTTGACCCATGGAAATTCTGTGGTAAAGGTATGATTAGTATACTCTTTTTACAAACGAGAAATCTGTGCCCAGGGTCCTCGCTTCTAAGATATTCTGATGTGAAGTGCCATTACTCTGCTACACTACCCTACGGCTCAATAAATCTTTATTGAATTGATTTAATGCTACTTGGTTGGTCGTGTCACGTCGATATGGATGAGGGTACAAGAAGTAAGGAGACGAGTTGGGTTGTTCTTTGTTGTAGATTTTGTTACTATTCATGTATTCATTATGTATTAATCCATTTTTATTCATTCAACAGACAAGTTCTGAGGGCCAACTCTGGTCTGGTGCCAGGCACTGGTTAAGTACTGGGAATGCACAAAAAGTTTCAGACACTGTCCTCAGGTTTCTTGCCGAATTGTAAGGGAGACACACAAGTAAACCAACAATTGAAATGTAAAAATATACAGTGCTAAGGCTGTGGGAGGCTTGAGGGGGCCTTAAATTCAGTCTGGGGATGTCAGCGAAGAAGCAAGGGCATCTTCTGAGCTGAGTCTTGAAGGGCAGGCAGGAGTTAGCCAGGTGTTTCTTGAGAGAGAAAAAGATGTCCCAGGCTTGATGAATGACAGCCCTGCATACTGTGGGAAGGTGGGGTGGGCAGTGGGAGTCAGATTTGCTCGAGGTCGTGTAAAAGTTTTGGCAGGATAGAAAGCAGTGCATTCTGGCAGCTAAAGGTTTTCATGTCAGATGCATGTGAATTTGAAACCCAGCTCTGTCATTAATAGCTGTGTGACTTTGAACCAGTCATTTAAGTTCTTACTTAGACTCTTAGTTTCCTTCTCTGTGAAACAGATAAAAGTTCTCTCTCATAGAATGTTGTGAGGAATGTAAGCAAGACGGAAGATACAGCATTTAGCAGTGTCTGGTGCCCTGGAAGATCTTAATAAGTAAGAGAAGGCCAGATTTCTCAAAATTGTTGTTGTCCTTTGTAGTATCACTAAGAGATGGAATTGGCAAGAGAAGCTGGATGTACCAGCCACTACCTTCCCCCTCTCCTTCCTCTGAGAAATGCAGCTCCCCCACCCTACAGGGCAGACCAAATGCCCACCTTCTGCCAGCACACGCCCATGGTAGCAAAAAGAAGAGGAGGAGAGGTGGGAGAGATGACTACAGCACAGAAACACAAGTTGAAACACTGAACCAAAAGTGAAAGGGTAAAATTGGAATTAAAATTGAGGAGTGGGATCTCACCACTCCTGTTCAACATAGTACTGGAGGTTTTGGCCAGAGCAATTAGGCAAGAAAAAGGAATAAAAGGAATCCAAATAGGTAACAAAGAAGTGAAACTCTCACTATTTGCAGATGACATGATTGTATATATAGAAAACCCTAAAGAATCTGTTGGAAAACTGTTAGAAACAATCAACAACTACAGCAAAGTTGCAGGGTACAAAATCAATCTACAAAAATCAGTTGCATTTCTATATGCTAATAATGAACTAACAGAAAGAGAGCTCAAAAAGATAATACCATTTACAATTGCATCAAAAAGAATAAAATACCTAGGAATAAATCTTACCAAGGAGGTGAAGGACCTATACAATGAGAACTACAAGACATTATTGAGGGAAATCCACGATGACATAAAGAAATGGAAAGATATCCCATGCACGTGGATTGGAAGAATAAACATAGTTAAAATGTCTATATTACCTAAAGCAATCTACAGATTCAATGCAATCCCAATCAGAATCCCAATGACATTCTTCACAGAAATAGAAAAAAGAATACTAAAATTTATATGGGGCAACAAAAGACCCCGAATAGCTAAAGAAATCCTAAAGAAAAAGAACAAAGCAGGAGGCATCACAATTCCTGACTTCAAAACATACTACAAAGCAATAGTAATCAAAACAGCATGGTACTGGTACAAAAACAGACACACAGATCAATGGAACAGAATTGAAAGCCCAGAAATAAAACCACACATATACGGACAGCTAATTTTCGACAAAGGTGCTAAGAACATGCAATGGAGAAAGGAAAGTCTCTTCAACAAATGGTGTTGGGAAAACTGGACAGCCACATGCAAAAGAATGAAAGTGGACCATGTGCTATCGCCATTCACAAAAATTAACTCAAAATGGATCAAAGACCTGAAGGTGAGACCTGAAACTATAAAACTCATAGAAGAAAATATAGGCAACACACTATTTGACATTGGTTTTAAAGGAATCTTTTCGGATGACATGCCTACCCAGACTAGGGAAACTAAAGAAAAAATAAACAAGTGGGACTTTATCAGACTAAAGAGCTTTTATAAGACAAATGAAACCAGAATCAAGATGAACAAACAACCAACCAGCTGGGAGAGAATATTTGCAAAACATACATCTGACAAGGGGTTGATCTCCATAATATATAAAGAACTCACACAATTGAACAACAAAAAAACAAACAACCCGATCAAAAAATGGGCAGAGGAAATGAACAGACACTTCTCCAAGGAAGATATACAGATGGCCAATAGGCACATGAAAAGATGCTCAACATCACTAATCATCAGGGAAATGCAAATCAAAACAACATTAAGATACCACCTCACGCCCGTTAGAATGGCTATAATCACCAAGACAAAAAACAACAAATGTTGGAGAGGATGTGGAGAAACAGGAACCCTCATACACAGCTGGTGGGAATGCAAATTGGTGCAGCCTCTATGGAAAACGGTATGGAGATTCCTCAAAGAATTAAAAATAGAGATGCCCTATGATCCAGCCATCCCACTACTGGGAATCTATCCAACGCACCTGAAATCAACAATCCAAAGAGGCTTATGCATCCCTATGTTCATTGCAGCATTATTCACCATAGCCAAGAAGTGGAAGCAACCTAAGTGTCCCTCGACTGACGATTGGATTAAGAAAATGTGGTATATATATACAATGGAATACTACTCAGCCATAAAAAAAGACAAAATCGTCCCATTTGCAACAACATGGATGGGCCTGGAGCGTATTATGTTAAGTGAAATAAGCCAGAAAGAGAAAGACAAACACTGTATGATCTCACTCATATGTGGAATATAAACCAACATATGGACAGAGAAAACTGGACTGTGGTTACCCGGGAAGTGGGGGTGGGGGGTGGGCACAAGGGGTGAAGGGAGTCATATATGGGGTGATGGACAAACAAAAATGTACAACCCAAAATTTCACAATGTTAGAAACCATTAAAACATCAATAAAAAAAAAAAATTGAGGAGTGGGAGATTTGGAGAAAAAAAATCTATGAATTTCAAGAGCAAAATACTCCTTTTCCTCTGAGTTTTGGGAAAGTTTTCATTAAGACGCTCCTTTGAAGAGAAAATTGATGCTGCAGTTCTAGTGTTTGGGACCTCAGCCCCACCTGGTGTGGTTTCTTCCGGATGGGTTACTACTCCCAGTTTGCAAAACACTGCCACATACAGCGTCTCATTTAAATCCCACAACAAGCCATGATTTTATGCCATCATGACAACGAGGCTGCTTATTTCACAAGTGAAAAAACAGACTTGGGAAGCCAACTGCTCTGAGTGGAAGTGGACAAAGGTCATACCGATTTAGAGGGATATTTAGAAATATCCCTCAGCTAGTAGCCAAACAGAGCACGGAGGCCAGATGCCTCTATAAGGAACATTCTTTGAATCAGAACAAGGAAGGCTGGAGGAAAGCAGGCATGTTCCCGTCTATCGTTGCTGAGTTTATGGCTCCTTAAACATCTGCTACCAGAGGCTGCAGTAGAGTAAACACAGTGTGTCCGGGAAGCACCAGGAGACGGCGGAGGCCAGCACTTGACCGCAAGCGTGTGGGCATGAAAGCCTGTCTCCATCAGAAAGATAGAAAGGTGGATCCGCTTTGGCTGGTTTTCAACCTGCTTTCTTGGCTTTCATTTATTCCTGTTAAAATATTTTTTCCAGCTTTATTGAGGTATAGTTGACATATAACATTGTGTAAGTTTGGGCGTAAACGTGATGGCTTGATACACATAGATATTTCAAAATGTTCACCACAATAAAGTTGGTTGACACATCCTTTACCTCACACAAGTACCATTTTGTTGTTGATATGGTGAAAACATTAAAGCCCTACACTTATAGCAACTTTCAAGTATACAGTACAAAATATTTTTAAAAGAATAAGTTATGACAAACAGTTTAGGAGACTCCCCCGTGATATGGCCCTACAGACACCCTACGGAACAATCTACCTACCAGAAGTGGGTGAAATGGGGGCTTCCCAGATGGACACAGTGTTTTAATTTCTGTGGCCCACACCGTGTGTAACGTTTAGTGTCTTCTAAAGCACCTTACATGTTTGTCTCACGTAATCTTCACGGTAAATCTATGAGCTTAGAATTTTCATCTCCATTTACAGATAAGGAAACCGAGGCACAGAGAGGCTGTGACTTCTCCAGTGTCGTAGAGTGGGTATGTGGCAGCAACAAGATTCAAAACCAGGTCTGTTTTTCAAAGCCAGAGTCTATGCAATTTCTTCTCCGTTCATTATCTCACAAGGAATTTGGCTCTTGATTAGAAACTGTGTTATTCTTTTGTTGTGCTTTGATTTCCTGCTTTATATTCCACCTCTTTTTCACCACAGGACATAAGGATTAATTTTCAGACGAAAGACTAACATTTACCACAATGTAACCATTTTTAATGGATTCCTGAGTGTTCTCCCAGATGTTTTTCTTAGCATTTGAAAATATGTGTTGAGGACAGATACAAATATATCATGTTAGTTCCATTTCACAGATGAGGAAAATTGAGGTTCAAAGTGGTTGAGCAATTGCCCAGGATCAAATAGTAGGCAAGTCGAAGAGCTGGGATCAGAACTCAGGTTTTAAAATGCCTGGCCCATGTTTCCACCCCCAGCTCTCTAACTAGCCTTTAGTCCCAACACAGGAGCCAAATAGAACATCGCGCTTGGGTCAATTGTCGGCTTGACTCTAACACATAATACTTGCTATCAGATGAACGGCTTAGGATACCCCGTGGACTCTCAGTTTGTCTATTTGAAAGAAGAATGTACGCATACCTTCACCCTACTTTAAACACAGTGGTGCTGAGACAAAGGACATAATGTCTGCAGTGCATGCTGAGCTCCTAGGAAAAAGGCACTGCGAGGATGCAGAGGTATTCGGTGGGAACACACTGTCCCCTCGCGCAGACGTGCCCATGCAGCGTCCATTGGAGAGGTGCAGCCTTGTTCTAGGGTTTCTTTCCAGCTGACTCATCCTGTGACCTTGAGAAAGCTCCCAGTCTCTCTGCACCTTTGTTTCACTCTCCACTGTAAAACAATGCTAATAATACTTTCTACCTTGTTCACAAAAGAGAGGAAATTAACAGACAAGTCCTTATAGTATCTTCCCACAAGGCTGGGACCCGAGCTCCAGCACCTGCACGAAGCAGAGGAAGCGACTAAAGCACCATCTCTCTCACTTTAGACAAAGAGATGGAAAAAACGACTGTGGAAAAAGAGGACACGTTTGAGCAGAAATTTGTTTCTCTAAGGAAACTGAGTGTTTCCTAGATCCTCAGTTTTGCACAATTTTTCACCTCCTGCCTTTGTTAAAATGCTTTGCTTCTCTTGAAATGTCCTCCCCCATCTCGTCTTGTGAAATTGCATGTGTCATTCAAGGCCCCGCTGAAATACCACATTTCCATGAAGCTTGCCTCTATTCCTTCAACTTAACACCACTTCTCTCTCCTCTGGACTCTGAACACTGTTTATCCTCTCTGAATCTCATATTCTGCCAGGAATTACAGTGTTTTTTTTAATATAAATCTCATTCTCCTAGTAGATTATAAGTATATTGAAGGTAAGAATAATATCTTATTTCTATAACTCCTTAAGCTACTAATATAGCTTCCTACATAGTTTTGCCTAGTAATTAATTGCTGAATGAGTAAGTGAATGGATAGAATATTTATAGAGGGAAAATTTAAAGCAGTAGTGAAGATCTGGTGAAGACTGACACCAGAGAGTATACCAAAGAATTTTTGCTGATCAGTGTTGACCTGTTAAATTCCTGCCCATTGGTGGATCCATTGATCAATCGATCCTTTGAACAAATGCTACCTGAGCATCTCCTAGCGCAGGATGCTTCGCAAGGTGCTTCAGCAAAGAATTCTGCAGATCCTGAGTACTTGAGTGAGTCCTTCTGCTCTCATCCTGGCTTGGGTTTCTGGGCTGAGTTAAGGAGCCGTGGTTGTGCTGAGACACCTGGTTCCAATCCTTGGTAGCTATGTAACCCTGAGCAAGTCACTTCATAAATCTCCGTTTCAGCTTATGTAAAAAGTTAAATTGATAAAGAAGGAATAATACCATTGTGCTTGTGTCTGACTCCCAGAAGTACTAGAGGCAAGGGGCAATAACAAAGTGAAAACATTTTGCCTTTTCTAAGAGCACTATGAAAGACATACATGCATACATGTATATACATATATATATACACACATATGTATTGTTTTTTAAATTAATGGATGCAGTGCATCATACATATCCAACAAATTACAAACAGTGCCCTTAGTTACCTTAGAAAAGCTCAGTAGGCTCAATTTTTCATACACACTTTGGGAACAATACATGGCAATTATTTGTTATAGGTTTTTACAGCAAAAGCTAAAAACATTGAAAAAACAAAATTCTAAATTTCACTATAAAACACCCACTATTAATATAGTTCGATGACATGAACTTTTCTGGTCGTTGTCATTGTACGTACGCAATGTTGCACACTGTAACCAATGTGTATATTCTAGTTGGTGTTCTAGTTTTATTTTTAGGATTATTTTGAACAGAACTTTTCATATTTACAGTTTTAATGGCAGCATTATTCCCCTATCTATCTACCTATCTACCTACCTACCTATCATCTATCCAACACTAGAATTTATTTAACTATTTCCCAATTGTTGGTCATTTGAGTAATTTTCAAGTCTTCATTATTACACACTGCCTATTTTTAATCGCATGCAGACTCCTACCCGCCACCTAACGCATTCTTGGCTTGGCTCCCTCTACTGTCAGTTGATATATACCCAAGAAATGCCAACTCATTTTATTATTAGCCTGAGCAAAACAGAATTAGGAAGGAACTACAAATGTTTTATTTTTGAAATCAGAGTGTGAATTTCCAAGATGGTTTGTGAACAATTTCCTTTGGGAGAAAGAGTGCGAGGCCGTTGCACCACAGCTTTAACCTAGCGAGGAAGAGGGGTGCAACCTCCTTTATGCCAGGGGCTTGATACATTTATTGAATATTTATTCGGAACCTCCAAGATGCCAGGAAATGTTCTAGGCTGAGGAAAAAGGGATAATTCTCACTCTCAGGGAGCTGTCAGCTCAATAAGAGCTCCAGCCCAGCAACGACGATGAGAACGGCGGAGGCAATGATTGCACAGTGTGACAGGTGCTGCTGGAGCAGCAAGTTCAGGGCACACACGAAGGAGCAGAGGAGCAATGCTAGTCTCATCAGAAGTCCTGGGGAGAAGTGTCACTGAAACTGAGGCGTGAGGACAGTGGGCATTAGCCCGCAGAGCAGCAGTCCAATCACGGGAAACAGTGTTTACAGAAGCTCAAATGAGACAGAAGATATATTTTTTCGGGACTGCTAAGTTGGGCATAATCAAAGTACACAGTTTGAGTTGGGGTATAGTTGGAGATGAAGGCAGAAAAGTAGACTGCAACCAGATTAGGAAGGGCTTTGTAAACCACATTAAACAACTTGGATTTAAAATATCTGTGTAGCTACTTTAGAAAACAGTTTGGCAGTTTTTTAAAAAGTGTTTAAAAAAACACTTACCACGTGACCCAGCAATTCCAATCATGTTTGGAGAAGAGAAATAAAAATGCATATCCGTACAAAGACTCGTGTGTGAGCGTTCATAGCAGCATTATTCATAACAGCCAAAAAGTGGAAACAACCCAAATGCCTATCAGCTGATGAATAGATAAACAAAATGTGGTATACCTATACAATGGAATATTATTCAACCTTAAAAAACGAATAAAGTACTGATACATGCTACAACATGGATGAACCTAGAAAAAGTTATGTTAAGTGAAAGAAGTCAATCATAAAGGAACACTTATTGTATGATTCCATTTATATGTATGTCAGAATAGGCAAATTTGTAGAGACAGAATGTAGATTCTTAATTGCCAGGGGCTGAAGGAGGTTGAGGAAAAGTGGGAAGTGATTGCTAATGGGTATGGAGTTTTATTTTGGTGATGAAAATGTTCTAAAACTGATTGGTGATCATTGTACAACTCTGTTAATATGCTAAAACCACGGAACTGTATGCTTTAAATGGGTGAATGGTATGACATGAATTGTATCTCAATGAAGCTGTTAAAAAAATATCTGGGGGGCAATAGGGAGGTCATTCAGTTTTAAGCAGAAAAGTGCCATCATTAGATTTGCTCTTTAGAACATTTTCTCTGGAATCAATGTGGAGCATGGTTGGAATAAGGCAAGGCTGACATGAGTGAGGCCCATTAGGAGGTGGTTGCAGTAGTGGGAGAGATGTATGGAACCCTGAACTAAGGTTGTAGTCACACAGACAGAAGGGAGTGGATGCATCTGTGACATTAAGGAGCAAAACTGACATGACTTGGATGCGGGGGATAGGAAGTTAGGGATCTCATCCCAGTTACTGCCTCAGTAACTGCCCTGGGGAGGCTGGAGGGGCTTTTCACTCAGATGGAAAACCAGGAGGAGTTAGTTACCGGGGACATGATGAGTTGCAGGTGCCTGTGGGGCATAGAAATGGCATTGGTTATAGGATTCTGGAGCCCAGAGGAGAGAGCTAATCCAGAGGCAGTGCACAATATGTCATTTTATTCTGGCTGGCAGAGGGTAGGATCTCAATAAATGGTAGTTATTATTAATATGATTTTCTAACTTAAGTTTTTAAAAAGAGGTTTGGTATAGTGCCATACAGTAAATGTTCTGATTCTCTGTCTTTTTATACTCTCTTCTAGTTCCTAGATCTGTTCTAGCTACATAAATCAATCCTGCCTCTTGGTAACTGTTATTTTAGAGTAAGTATATTTTAAGTTTGTTCCTTTAATGAATTGCGTGATTTTAAAAACTGACAGCTCTTTGATCTAATTTGCTGGCGGATAATGCAAGAAATAAATATTTTATTGAAATGCAAAAGCTAGTCAGTTTTTGCATCTCCCTCTGCTCTCTTTCTCCCTTTCTCTCTCTTTCTCTTTCTCTCTCTCTCTCTCTCTCTCTCTCGCTGCATGTATATAGTGCGAGTAAGGAGTGGTAGCAGGCATGGATGTGGGTAAGGTGGAGGAATAGTTTTTGTTTCTGACTCAGGCCCAGATGGCGTGGATCTTAAAGACCTCTGGGTACCCTTTGACCTTGGTCCCCATGTTCTCCTCCACCTGTTTCTGCACTGTCAGCAGCATCGTTTCTCTGTTGACCTTTGACCTCTCTGACCTTCTCTATCCTTTTCTCCTCTGGGGTGTCCATCACTATCTGGGATTTCCAAATGGCCCAAGAAGGCAAACTGGGATCCATCTGGACAACCGTGAGGGCAGAGGGGAGTAGTTAGAGCTTCCTCCAGCCGGGAGCAGGGAGGCAGGCAGGTGGGGGAGGGCCTGAGACTCCTGCTGAGGGCCCCAGAGGGACCTGGCTGGCTTGGCGGCATTCCTTTTGTCCTTTCTCCAAAAGATGCTCCTGGGAGCCAACCAGAAAGCTTTCTGTGTTCATTTTGTATCCTGGGGCAAACACACAGCTTTGGCAAGGGAACATCAGAGCTATAATAATAATACAGTTCTCTGACTTTTTAAAGTACAAAAAACATTTTCCGTGACAGCTTAAAATTAATCACCACCACTTGCTGCTATAGATCCCTCTCCTTTATGCAGTGCCAGCTTTGGGACAACTGTTAAGGCAGCCACATGGCTTCCAGGGAAAGAGCGTGAAGTCTGCAGAGACAATCCGCAAAGCTGATTTTCTCCATTCTCTCTTTTGTCCTGAGGAGAATGTGCTTTCTGCTAACAGAGTGTAAGTCGGGGCTGGTAATTGATCATGGAGAGCAAGCCACAATCGACTCTTACTCTTACAAGTGGGATTATAAATGCATCTGGAGCTCTTAGTGACATTGATAAACCACCAGAGACTCCTGCTGTGCAACTGAATGTTCCGGAAATTGTTTGTATGGTCTTTGAACTCACATCAAGGGAAAAGAAAGGAGCCTCCGCATATCACTTTCTTTATCCTGCTGATGGAAATTAATAATCAAACAGACAAATTCTACTCAGATAAGCACAAAGTAGAATTGTTCAACAGATATTTGTGTATTTCCTAAAAAAATTTAGAATTAGTTCCAACTTATGGTAAAAAGTTCAAATTCTATTGGAGGATAAACAGTGAGCATGAAAATTCTTCCTCTTTCTCCTGATTCCTTGGTCCTACTCTGTAGAGGTTACCACTATATACAGTTTCCTGTATATCCTTCAAAAAATTGTTCTCGCACATACAAGCCCACGTGTGTGTTGTATGTGTGTATATTTGCACTATACAGCTGGTTCTCTTCATTTAACAATACATGTTGGACGCCTTTCACACCAGTACCTAGAGATCTACTCCATAGTTTTTAATGCCACAAAGTATTTCTTGGTGTACATGTATTTGTTTATCTAACTGGACCTCTAATTCAGGACATTTGAGGTTTTTTGTTTGTTTTCTTGGTTTGATACTATGAACAATATCACAAACTTCATTTTCTTGGACTCATCTGTTTGCACACTTGTGCAAGCTTATCTGTAAGATAAATTCCTAGAAGTGGAATATTTAGGTCAAAGGGTATGTGCAATTTAAGTTGTGACAGGTTGTGAAATTGCTCTCCAAACAGATGATAAATATGTACTGAGTCCTTTCACCATGCCAAGCACTGTCCTGGGTGCTGGGGATAAAAGGTCCCAGGCCTTTCCCTTGAGAAGCTCGTAGGAGACACATAGCCAATAAGTTATTATAATGTCATGTGGTAAGCACTGTAACAAGGATTTTATAGCGCTTATCACCTTACTGTGTTAGCTACTAATTTTATTCCTTCACTGCAAATTTTTAAAGATTTTTGAAGTATTTTTTATTCTAAAGTAATTTTTTGGACTGTGATATGTTTTCCAGGTTAAAAAACAAAAAATCAAAGTGGGCTTGGCAGCAACAGCATGATGAGGTCCAGTCAATATCTGAGAGCCTTCCAGATCCAAACACTCTCATGCCCATATATCATTTAATCTTTGTAAAGTTACCGTTATTCAGATTTTACCGACAAGGAAACTGAGGACAGACGTGGGTAAGGAACTTGCCCGAAGTTGCACCATTAATGAATGATGTGGTTTGGTTTTGAATCTGGGTCTCTTTGGTGGCAAACCCAGTGCCCTTTCTACTGAGCAGTTCAGCCACACCACAGTGAGTCACCCTGTCCCCGAGGATTCTAAACCACAGCCTCCACAACAACTATGAGTCTACTGAGCAGAGACACAGTGCCATAATGGAGAAAAACAAGTAGGAGGAAGACCCACAACTTGCTCTTGGGAACTCACTGCTTAAGGGAGAGAGGTCTCCATCCAAATATATATGAACCATACCACAGTCACCCAAATTGACATCATTCCAGACTAAGAGTGTGGCCCTGAGGAGAGGATGATTCTCTTGAGTTAAGAAGATTGGTTGGTTTGACGGATGAGAGGGTGGTTCAGAAGAGAGAGGGAGCATGATGCTGAAGGAACAGGGTGGGCAAGGATTGGTAGGGCCAGCATGTTCAGGTGCCTGGATCTTGATATGCATGGGGGTTTATGTGGGAGATACAGCATGGGAGTTAAGTTGGGGGCATATTATGGAGATGTTCAGGGCCACATCCAGGAATCTGAACTGTCTTTGTTAAGTATGAAAGTTTTTTTGAACAGGAAAGTGACATAAACTAATCTGTTACAGGAAAATGAAAATCAACAGTAGGCAGGAAAAATTAGACTGAGGAACACTTGGAAGCAGGGAAATTAATTAGGGGACCACTGTGAAAGTCTACATAAAAGGAACTGGTGGCCTGGACTGGGGAGATGGCCATGGAAACTAAGTGGACAGGGATGGGTTTGAGAGTGTTATGGAATTGGACTCAACAAGATTTGATCTCACAGGTTTGCTGAAGGAAGGAGGGAGAAAATTAGAGATTTCTAGCCCAGGGTGAGTGGTTAGGCCATTAATGGAAATAGGGGGGAAAAGAAGAACAGTTGATGGGTGAAGATTAGGAGTTCAGCTTTGGTACTTGGAGTTTGAAACCAGGCGGGACCTGCATGTGGGATGTCTAAAAAGCAGTTGGAAATACAGTCTGGGGATTGAGAGAAATATCAGAGCCACAGATGTAGATTTAGGCGTCATTTCTAGAGGTTGTAGTTAAAGCTAAGAAGAAGAGGACCAAGAAGCAGATCAATGGGGAAGGCCTAAATTTAAGGAATTATTAGGGGAAAAAACTACGGAAGAAAATTGAGAAATAGAGAGGTATGTGAGGGTGCAGGTAGTATGGAAACCAAGGGAAAGAGTTTTAAGAAGAAATGTGGTCAATAGTTTGTACATGGCAGAAAATTGGAGAAGATACGAGTTGAATGTCATTAATTAATATGTTGAGTGTCATAATTAGGAAACCTTTGGGATCATGGGTCTACTGGAATAGAACAGTGAAATATGTTGGAAGCAAAGCTGCAAGTGTTTTGAAGAGGGCGAGAGAGGTGACTTAAGTTAACACCCTCTCTTTCCTAAGGTGGAATGGAAAGTGGAGTAGAGCTGAGATTATCTAAACCATTTCTGCCAGAAATTGGGCCAGGACAGAACTTATGGTTGGGGACATCTGAGGACCCGGCTACCAGGACCTGAGTCCGAGGTTCAGAGCCCAAAGGGTATGAGCATGTTCCACTTCGATTCAAATAATATTTCAAAGCATTTCTAAGAGGGGGCAACTGGGGCATAATCTAGCAAGCCAAGTACAACTGAGGGGAGAGTCTGAAGATGCTGGTCTTCAGAGTCCAGCAGGTGGGCAGTGATCATCCTGGACCAACAGGCTTTTCCATAAGAATGGACATACCACCATGCTAAGTTTAATGGTGGGAACTCCAGGCTCTGGAAAAAAGAACTGTCAAGAGTAAGATAGACAGCAGGGACAAAGCAAAAGCCCCCTTTGTAGGTACTGGGCCAGGGATGTGAGAAAAATGAGGTCGGTGGAGAAATTGACTGTGGGTCCAATTGGCAGCAAAAGAATCTCTAAGGGCATGAGAACACACAAGAACACCTAGACCTGGGGAAAGGGCAGGGGCTGACGATAAATAACCACAGAGGAAGATTGACAGCCAAGCTAACTAAGCTTAAACCTCAGGGCCTCTGACTTCGGTTGTTCCCTTCCAAGACCTGTGTGTGGGGGGAGGGGCCTAGCAATGTGTTCCTATGATTGTATGCTTTAGCAAAATTTTCAAAATTAAGACATTTTAGCCATAGTTGATTTAGACTGCTGTCCATTCCATTGCTCTTGCTCTCTGTCACATTTCCCCTTGCGTTGGTGGTATAGAAATGGCCATGGGTATTTTTGGGATCCAGGCAAAAGGAAGTTGATTTGCAGATACATTTAATCTGGGTTTAAAGGGATATGTTTATGTGGTTCAGAGTCACTTCCGTGTCTAGTTAAATTATTGCTGGCCATCCAAACGTAGTGATGTGAAGATGTGAGGCTAGAGGACTTATCATGATACAAATGTGCCCACCACCCCCAGCCCCAGACGCATGAGGAGAGTGGAGAAGAAACAAGCCTTGAAATGTAGAGTCAAAATTAAGTCTGTAGAAAATTCTTCCAAATTCTACAGCTCATATGAAAGAAATTTGATAAAGTACTTTTTAAATTTAATAACAGCTGTAGAAATTGGAATTATCAGTAATAAAAAAACAAATTTCAAAGAACCATGTTATAAAAAAGGAAAGATTTATTTTTCTATTCTCTTTATAAATTATATTACAAAATCCTTGTCGGATAAAGAAGTGATCAAAGACAATGCAGTAAAAAATGCACGAAAAATGTATTATAGAGGGATATTAGCAGCAACTTGACGAAAATACTGCATTACCCTTTCAGAATTTTTTTGGTCAGCTTTTCTAGATGTATCAGCTTTAAAAATTGCTATTTCTTGTGATTTATTTTTATTTTTTCATTTTCATTAAATATTCATTTTCATATCTAATTTTATTTCTATAATTTATCTCTGAAAGTAGGCCCCCTAAATTGTATAAGCTTGAGACTCCATAAAACCTGGATCTGCCCCTCTTAGATCCTTATATATTTTATGGTACCAGGAATATTATTGATTGTGAAAGGACCTTTTTGTGTCTAAACAAGGAAGAAAATCTGGATATTCAAATATGTGGGCTCTGTTCTACTGTAACCTCTTTACTTGATACCACAGAGAGCTGAAGATCTATGATTCATCCTGCGTGGTAATGAAGCATGATTGAGAATGAAGTCTAAGCACTTTATTTATTTATTCATTTATTTTTTCCCCCAAAGCCCCAGTAGATAGTTGTATGTCAGTTGCACATCCTTCTAGTTGCCGTATGTGGGACACGGCCTCAGCATGGCCGGAGAAGCGGTGCGTCGGTGCGCGCCCGGGATCCGAACGCAGGACGCCAGCAGCGGAGCGCGCGCACCTAACCACAAAGCCACGAGGCCGGCCCTAAGCACTTTAACAGACAAATTTTTTGGAGCAAAAGTGCACTTTGGCGGAGTTGAGGAAAGATGGTATGTAAATATGTAGTCCCTACCGAAAAAGATAGGAACTTTTTTCATCTAAGGGGAGCTAGTAGCTGGTGGATATAATCATCATATTATAGGCAATAGTTCTAGGCAACCTCCTCCTTCCTTCTCATCAACTAGCCCCTTCTCCTCTCATTAATCGGTATCCTCTAGAGTAAAAGGTGGAGCCAGACAATGGAGCAGAAGAGATTACAACATTCATTCATTTATCAAACTTGTATCGAACATCTACTGAAGCTAGCACAGCCTGTGTCAGCAGCTTGGGTGTGCAAATGTGATCACATCTCTTCTATTTTTCCATGCAATCATTCAAGATCCCATATGCCCAACTTGGAAGTACATCTTCTCCCTCTTGAGGCATCTCTGATTTGTCTAAGAGCAGCAGACTCCTGTCCAGTCCAAAATGCTAGGCTGGTTCTGGTTCTGCCAGGCAGAGAGAACAGGAGTTGAGTCAGTGTCCTGCTGACACTGCTTCCTTCATAGCCTCACTGCTGCTGTTAGAACTGGCCTCACACATACCTAAGGATGCTCATCCATTACGTTGATGATGCATTGCTTGTCCAGACCCCCATTAGTGGTAGTGGTGCCACAACTTTGTACTCTAAGTTTAGAGCTCTTTTAATTCACACTCACATGCTCAGGGATTATTCCAAAGCATGATCCTGTTGTCAAGGAGGTTGGATCCAGAGGTATTTCACAGCATTAGCCACCCTCCTAGGAACAACTCTCCCCCAGGAACAGAAGTCCAGGCCACCAGTTGAAACTTCTTCTCCCTGTGGCAGGGCACCTCTGGAGATTTTCCTGCCAGCATTGACTTCTCAGAGAGTTTCTAATAATGTTGAACTTCAAAAAGAAAGGAATTGGGATCTCAATCCATTTGCTTGCTCCTGAAAGGGCCTTTGAATGCTTTGTAAATTTATTCATTTCATCTCCTCTTACCGCTCTTGAAACAAGAACAACCACCAGACAGCTCTGCAGCCTGAGGGACATTCAGTGGAGGTGAGTCCATTAAGCCCACTGGTTGGCAGCCTATGATGCGTATAAAAATGTGAGGTTCTGAACCCCCAGGCACTCCATTATACCTACTGTAGCTCAGACTCCAGAGTTAAGGATAGAGATGCAATCGGGCCTCCAAGGAGCGCGCAGCCTGTAAATGAATAGACAGTTTCAATGACGGGTCATACACGAATGTGCAGCTTGCAAAGTGTACACAGGGTCTGGGGAACCACACAGGAGGAGTGCTTATGTCAGCCAGGCACAGCAACAGTCTGAGTGACAGACACCGTGCTGAGCCCAAACCTGCCCCTCCTCTCCAAGGCTAGCCATTATCTGTGAGCAAACATGTTCACCTCTACTCAATTCCTGGAGGCTCCTTTGCAGACTCTCATGATAGTGGCAGAGGGGCCCCACAGCTGTGACTGAGGTGAGGCAAATTTTAAGGAAACAACAAAAGCTTCAGTAACCAAGATTAATATTTTTTGAAAAAAAGCAAATTATGGCCCATCAGGCACCTGACTTTGTAAATAAAGTTTTATTGGAACAAACATCAGAATTAGGGTGAGGTGAGTGAGGCAGGGTCTTGAAAGCATAGGTTTGGATCTTGTCTTGACTGAAAGTTATGATAGTTTTTTCATTGTGGATTTTTTGCATTAATTTTGACTTTCTAAAATATTATATTAAAATGTTCTTTTTCTTGATTTCTGAGTTTTTGGTGGCCCTGTAAATTCTGTGCCCAAGGCAGGGGTATCCCTTGCCTCACCCTAGTCCTGGCCCTGGGTCCACTCTCACAAGACTTTCAGACACATTTGGTAACGTCTGAGTCATTGGTTAAACGCAGCTGAGATGGCTGCTGTGTGTATAGAATTCCAATAAGGTAAGTTCTATAAATGAAAAGGACGGGTGACTAGGAAAGAAAATAATATGAGGTAATGACTTTAGATTTGGTGGTGTGGGAAGACCTTCCTGGGAAGTGCTGTTTGAGACAATCTCAAACTTGGAGAAAAGTTATAAGAATGGCACAAAACTCCAATACACCCTTTACCCAGATTCAATAACTTTATTTTTTTTATTTAAAAAATGTTTATTTGGGGGCCGGCCCCGTGGCGCAGTGGTTAAGTTAGCACGTTCCACTTCGGTGGCCCGGGGTTCACTGGTTCAGATCCCAGGCGCGCACGGACGTACCCCTTGTCAAGCCATGCTGTGGCAGCGTCCCATATAAAGTAGAGGAAGATGGGCACGGGTGTTAGGCCAGGGCCCATCTTCCTCAGCGAAAAAAGAGGAGGATTGACTTGGATGTTAGCTCAGGGCTGATCTTCCTCACACACACACACAAAATGCTTATTTTATTACTTGGTTTGTCAGCTTTAAGGAATGTTTATTGACTCCCGGTTATTACAGATATGGCAATCAGCAAATTTATGCTCTCTCATCTACTTTGTCTTTTCCTTTCCCAATATTTGTTAATTACATTGTTTGTGTATTGTCGGGACACAATTTTTACATCCTTTTCAATTACTCTAATGTGTAGAATTATTCAGTTTTAATCTACTGTAAACGTATTCAAAGCTTGCTGCCAATCTTTTTCCCATAATTTTCCGAAGTATCTCTTAGTTGGCTGACGTTCATCCACTGGTGGTTTCCTCAAGGAAATGTTCATAGAGTGGATATTCTCTGAATTCTTTCATGTTCAAGACTGTCTGTAGTCTTTATAATTGAAAGATAATTTGGCTGGATATAAAATCCTTGGGTAATACTTTTTTTCCTTGAAGATCTTTTAAGCATTGCACCACAATCTCCTGGCATTGAATGTTCCTGCAGAGAACTCTGAGGCCAGCCTGATTTCTCTCCCCTATAAGTGACTTGATCATTTTGCTTGACAGATCAACAACTTTTAACACTTTGCCAGGTGTGTTTTTTTTCTTTCTTTCTATTCCTCCCTCCATACACACACATACACACATGCACACTCACACACATACATACACATTATTTTCAAAATAAAAAGTTAAAAATGAAAGTAGTTACTACCACATCTTAGAATCTTCCAGGAATAATCAAGTCAAGAGAAGAGATTGAAGACTAAGGAAAGAGAGGTGATAAACAATGGTTTGGAGTCCCTGAGAAAATGAGACAAGATGGAATTGAAGACTCACTTGGAGGAATTGGGTCCTAGGAGGAGAAAGGACTCTTCCTTGCAAGCGGAGTGAAGAGAGATGGACGTAGTGGCAGATAGGTCTGTGGATGTAGTGGTGAGAAAGGGAGGACATTTTTGTCCGGTCACTTCTACATTTTAAGTCAGGAGTAAGGCAAGGTTAATGCTATGGAATGAATGTCTATGTGTGTTCCACAGCCCCTACCCAGGCATATGTTGAAGCCCTAACCTCCAGTGTGATGCTATTAGGAGGTGGGGCCTTTGGGGGGTGATTAGGTCATGAGGGTGGAGCCCCCATGACAGGATTACTGCCGTTATAAGAAGAGACACAAGAGCGCTTGCTTCTTCTTTCTTTCCCCATCATGAGGACACACCCAGAAGGTGGCCATCTGCAAATCGGGAAGAGAGCTCTCACCAGACACAGAATCTGCCAGTGCCTTGATCTTGGACTTCCCAGCCTCCAGAGCTGTGAGAAATAGATGTTTGTTGTTTAAGTCACTCAGTCTATGGTATTGGTATAGCAGTCCAAACTCAGACAGTTATTAACTGAGGGCGAAGGGAGATATGAAGAAAATACAAAACAGTTTTTGTGGTGAGGAGGATAAAAATCACATTAGAAAAGCATAGTAAGGGGCCGGCCGGGTGGTGTAGAAGTTAAGTTCGCACGTTCTGCTTCCACGGCCCAGGGTTCCCCGGTTTGGATCTTGGGCACAGACCTACTCACTGCTCATCAAGCCACGCTGAGGTGGCATCCCATACAGAAGAACTAGAAGGACCTACAACTAGGATATACAACTATGTACTGGAGCTTTGGGGAGGAAAAAGAAAAAGAGGAAGATTGGCAACGGATGTTAGCTCAGGGCCAATCTTTCTTGAAAAAGAAAAAAGAAAAAGAAAAGCATAGTCACCTTGTTGAGTGGGTTTTCAATGCCCATTTGATGTTGGTGACCAAGAATTTAAAGGGCCACCAATCTGCCAAGTTGTGTCACTTTTCTCCCACCATGCCCAAGGCTTCAGTGTAACTTAAAACAAAGCAAATTTCTGGACTCATCCAGGGTTGGAATGTCACAGAGAAAGAATAGTGCTGGGGAGGCGAGAGGATTTGAGAGGGAGTGAATGTCATGCTGAACTGTGGCCTCTGAATGGGACGTCCCCCTCACTTCCTATATTTCTACTCCTGGAGAGCCTGATACTATGAACCGCTGATTGGAGGCCAGTTTAACCACAGGCTGGTGTGGGAACTCCTTTTGTAAATCTACGGTCTGGAGGAGGAATACTATGAGAGAAAAAGGCTTCCCTGACAATAGAAACATTTAATGGGGATTTTCTCCCCTTTTGAGCTTTTCAAGGATGTTTATATTCATATTTGGAATAAAAATAATATGATTGCATTTCTCATAAGCATATAATTGTTTATGTCTTGCTTAAAAGAGCTTGGAATGTTTCCCAAAGATGATATTGTTCATCTTTACCTACCAATGAGTGAAGAATGTGAATTGGTAATTTTAAAGTGGGAAAATTGAGCACCGAGATAACTTGCCTGATGTTACCAAGCAAAGCAGTTATAGAGACAGAAAAAAACCCCGGACATTCAGCTTTCTAGTTTCTATTTACCAGTTCGTGTTTCCATGGAGAAAAATTCAGAGAACTCAAGTCAAACAAATACTGAGCCCACTTTCTATTTCTAAAGATACATGTGGACCATGTTCATCAAGGTTTGCAAAGATTTCAGGGAGCTGGGAATGACTTTGGTGGGGGCGTGAAAGACAAGATAATTTTAGTTCAATTTTGGAAAGCATCCCATCCCACCTTGTGAGAAGCTGAATTCAGTGTCAGTTCGGTGTTGGCTTGGTGGAGTTTTTCTGTAACACTCCATCAGCCCAATCTCCGTGCCTTACCCATGCAATCATCCCTTTTTACCCACTCTGTCCTCTCCATTATGCAAATGCGACCTAGCTCCTCCTTCAAGAGACCATCTTCCAAAAAGCTTTTCCTTTAACCTTTGCCATAGTGATTCCTCCCTATAAGTGTTATACTTCATTGCCCTCTATGCTTGTTGTTAAAGGGCAAACATCTGCCCTTTGGAGGTGGGGTTCAGTCAGTGGTATTCTAAGAAATCCTTAACAACCAGCTCTTATTTAAAACAAAAAAAAACCCCAACCCCCACCCCCACCCCGCCCAGTCCGATTTGTAGGGTTATGCCAACTTCCATGGTGTAAATACTTTCATCATGACCGAGTGCAAGTTACCAGCGTGACAACACTGAACACCAAATTGGGAAGGAATGTGCGTACTTGGCTCTAGTGAGCTGGTGCGAGTTGGCTTCAGCATATCGATAGTGTATTAGAGATACATTATGTGCCTCTTCAGATTTTCTTGGCCCCCCTTGTCACTTGGACCCACAATTGCTTTCTCAGCTGCTACCACTGACTCAATGTGGGCTGCAAGGTTTTATCAACCAACGTTGAAAAGATGCCTACCCTGAGTACCCTATTTAAAACTGATGTGCAGGGGCTGGCCCCGTGGCGCAAGCAGTTAAGTGCACGTGCTCCACTGTGGCGGCTGGGGGTTCGCCGGTTCGGATCCTGGGCGCGCACCAACGCAATGCTTGGCAAACCATGCTGTGGCGGTGTCCCATATAAAGTGGAGGAAGATGGGCATGGATGTTAGTCTTCCTCAGCAAAAAAAAAAAAAGGGTGGGGGAAGGATTGGCAGATGTTAGCACAGGGCTGATCTCTCACACACACACAAAAAAACTGATATGCACCGTCCACTTTGCATTCCTAATCCCCTACTCCATTCTAGTTTTTCCACAGCCCTTAAAACTTTCTTATATATTATATAATTTACTCATTCATTAGATTTATGGTTTTTTTGTCTGTCTCCCCCAAATAAAATGCCTCCAGAGGGCGGGGATTTTTTTTTTTGCTTGAGGAAGAGTAGCCTTGAGCTAACATCTGTTACCAATCTTCCTGTTTTTTTTACTTGAAGAAGATAGTCCCTGAGCTAACATCTGTGCCAATCTTCCTCTATTTTGTATGTGGGTCACCCCACAGTACGGCTGATGAGTGGTGTAGGTCCGCGCCCTGGATCCAAACCCATGAACCTGGGCCACCGAAGCGGCCGCTATGCCATGGGGCTGGCCCGGACAAGGATTTTTTTCTAAGTGTTTTGTTTAATGATGTACTCAAGATCCTTTGAACAGTGCTTTGAACAGAGGTGGTCCTCAAGACATATTTGTGAAATGAATGAAAGACTATGGATTCTACTCTCTCACTCCCCACCAAGCACCTAGGATGGTGCAGATAACTCAGACTATATAAACCCTTGTTGCTTGATTGAATTCTGAGAAGTTGGAGAGCGAGTCCTTGACAACTACTGTGGAAAGAGACAGTTTTCATTAGACCTTGAAACTGCTCTCACTAAACAAGTGCACAATTCTTCAGCAGGGGAAATCCAGTGCCTTCTCAGTATCAGAGAACTTGGCAAACAGTTCTTATTCACAGTGTGCTTAAAGCATTATCTGAACCCCCTCAGGAATGGGAGAAAGAATTCATTAAGGTCTCATCAACTTAAATTTGTTTTCAGGAAGCAAAAATCAATCTGTCATCCTTAAAACTCACTTGGGCCTGCACACCGAAAGGTTCAATCCTGCAGAATCCGCCTGCTGCTGAACTGATTAGATCTAGTCTTTGCGAATGCTGAATCTGCTTCACACACAGCCCCAGCAGAATACCCGAGGACACGCCTGGCTTGAAAGCAGGTGGGCTGTGTTTCCTTTAGATGAGAGGCATAGAAGATGAGGGATACTCTCTGGATCCACGAATGATTTTTGTCTTTAGGTTTTTATATTTATTCTGATGCAATATTTATTAAAGTTCTCCTCTTTGCTTAGCAGGTTCACACTCCTCCAGGAAAAAAATTATGATCCCAGTCCTACAGATGAGGAAACTCAGATTCAAACTGAAGCTCTAAAGCACTTATATCTGCATAATAACCACATCCAAATCTAGAGGCTTAAAGCAACAACCACTTATTTACTTCTTAATTTGCTTACCAGCAATTCTTGCTGGGCCCAGAAGAGTGGCTCTTCTGTTCTTACCTCGACTCCCTTATGCGTCCTTGGTCAACAGCAGGGTACTCTGGCCTTTGGCTGGGTTAATGCAGGCAACTGGGCTGTGAGTTTTTCACCATCCAGCAGGCTGGCGCAGGCTTATTCACATGGCAGCAAGAGGATTCCAAGAGAGTGAGTTTCTCGAAACCTAGGCTCAGAGCTGACACATGGTCACTCCCACTTCATACTTTCGGTCAAATCAGCTCATGAGATCAGTCCAGACTCGAGAGGTGGGGAAACAGATTCCATTTCTTGCTGGGAGTTGTTGCAAGGGTATATAACAAGGCTGTTCACTCCAAAGAGAAGTGAAGAATCACAAAATCTGCCTCAGTGCTTGGCCAGTTGAAGGCTTTTGTGGTTACCCTGTCTTACACGGAGCTCCCGTTGTCTGAGTTTCTAATGTATTTATGGTCTTTGACACCCACTTTGTGAGTTGTGTAGCAATGGATGAATGGGTTGCTGACCACCATGTCAGCTTTGGGCCACACTGAAAAACCCTTCCTCTTCCTCTCTACTTCCATCTTCTCCCCGCTGGCCACCAGCTTGTTGCGTAGCCGCCGCATTGCTGTTTCTAAGAATATAGGAATCACAGGGAGGAGCTGTGGCTACAGAGAGCTAGTGATATGCTTATACCATTCTCAAGCTTGCAACTTCTTGGCATGAGTTCCCTATAGCCCTTAGTCAACCTACAGTTTAAGCAGAATATTTCTGTAGTATATTCAGCTTATGTAGGGTTGGGATGGGTTTAGGACATAAAATGGAAGGAGGAAAAAGCAATTCTGAATTGCTGGAAAGGAGAAACTTGAGAGAAAATGAACTAAACACTTTTTCTATTGTAGAAAGCTTGGGATATGGAGCCTGAACTAGATTTGTATTCACAACTTACCTGGTGCATATTCTAGGGCAAGTTACTTAACTTCTCTGAAACTTAGTTTCCCGGCCAAAAAAACAACAGGAAAATAATATGCACCTCCACAGTTGTTGTAAAGAGTAAATGAAATAAAAATATGTAACACTCCTGGCACATATTAAATGTTTAAAAGCACTTAGTGTCTTTTGTCTGAAGCTGCTGCATTTGACTTGATAGGAATCCCCAAATCCCCAACTTTTTCATCGTAAATGCTCCATCGGTTGTTGGAAAAGAACTTGACTCAGAGAAAGGAAAGGTCCTGTAGAGGTCTCTGAATGATAATGATGTAGTGTGTTTATAATTGGGAAGCAATATGCCACTCTAGGAATTCTATGTGCAACTCTCCCAGCATCTAAAGGGTGGGGGAAACTGAGGCTTCCAGTGAAGAAGTGAGGAGGCAACACTATTCGAGGAGCTGGTGTCAGCTCCGACGATGTGTCCTGGTTGACCAGTTCCACGCTCTTCCATGCTTCCCCTCTACAGTTGGTAACCCGTGAACCTGGGCGTTCTGAGAACCACTGTCAGCCAAGTCTTGGGTGCCCCGACCAGGAATAAGAAGAAGGAGAGGAGGGAAAGGAGAGAGAGCCTGAGGCAAGAAAGAGAGAAGACCAAGAACCCCAGAAAGGAAAGAGTGGGAATTGGCACCATGTGGCGATATGCAGCTTACATAGCACCTTCATATACATTATTTGAGCTTCCCAGAGATCAGAGAAAGGTATTGCTGTCCTCATTTTTAGATGAGGAAACTGATACTCGGAATGCTTATGTGGCTTTATCAAGATCGCGTAGCTAGTAAGTGGCAGATGGGACTTAAACTCAGCTCTCTCAGTTCCCACCTGCACTCTCCAGGGCATTGCATTTCTGTTGTTAGGGAGAGGTTGGAAAAGGGCCACCCACATTGTGGGGAGAGTTGTCAACAGTGTCACAGGCCATGCAAGATAAAGGACAGCTCTTCGTCTATTGCCCATATATGCATTCAACCATTATTATTTGGTGACCTTTATGGTCTAAAGGTGGGGAGAAAATAAATACGCAATTATAACAGTATGATAATTGTAACTTTAGAGAGTCTACATGGTTCTAGGAGAGTAAAATGGGGCAAAAACTTAATCTAGTTGGGGTCAGTCAGATAAACTTTGTGGAGGAGGTGTTACCCAAGAGCTAAAGGACAAGCCTGAGATGGGGCCAGGTGAGGAAACTCTAGAGGAACACGCAGGACACAGAGGCCAGAGAAGGCAGAGAAGCTGAGAGTCAGCTGAGGCTGGGAGTTGGCTGGAGAGGAAAGCACGGTTCATACTCTATATGGCTTTGTAATCCAGTTAAGAGTGTTGGACCTTAGCCTGAGGGCAACGCAAACCCTCAGGGAAATTACATGATTTGATGCGCATCTTGACTGATCGCTCTGGCTGCAGTGTGAAGAATGGATTGGCAAGGGGCAGATCCAGAGGCAGAGAGACCAGAAAGGAGGCTTTGCGGTAATCCAGGGAAGAGGCACTAGTGGATGGAACTAGGGATGGAAGAAGTGGATTGATTGGAGAGGGAGTAATATGGTAGAACAGCTAGAACTTGGTGTCTGCTTGGATATGGGGGAGATAAAGGCCCCATTTGTTGAGGGAGGAAATGCTGGAGGAGAAGCAGACTTGTCAGAGGGAGACAGAGGGCCGGAGGACAAATTCGGGTTGGGATGTGATAATACCGGATAATATTTAGTCAACACCTCCTGTGGGCCATGTGCTGCACACGTGTTATCTCATTTAATCCTCACAATAATAACTCACATTCTGAGCCCTAGTACCATATACCAGGCACCATGGCAAGAACTTTACATGAATTGACTTATTCGCACAGTTACCTTATGTGTTGGGTTATTATCATCCCCTGTTTTACAGATGAGGAGACTGAGGTTCAGAGAGATTAAGTGATTTGTCCTGTTAGCCCACAGCTAACAGTTGCCTAGTTAACACTAGAACCAACTCATGCTAGACCTCTTGCTTTTAATCACTTACCATATTGCCCCCGTGTTGAGAGTTTAGGGCCTGTGGGATATCCAAGACAATATGTCTAGTGGGGAGTTGGAGTCCTAAAACTGAAGCTCAGCAGAGAAACATGAGCTGGGAGTATAGACTTGCGATTTTTCAGCTTATATCAGATATATTACCGTCAGGGAAGCAGCTTAATAAGAAAAGAGGGCTATGGGCAAAACTCCGAGGAACCCCAGCAATCTCAGGCCCGGCCGTGGAAAAGGAGCTGCCTGCAGCGGTGGTTGGAGAATGTGAAGACGTGGAAACCCAGGGAGGGGAGGCTTTTTAGGGGGGTGTGGCCACAGATGTCAAGCTGCGAGGACCTTAAGGAAGATGAGGAGGTGAGCAGATGATATCAGCACCGTGGAGGTGACCTCGGCAGGAGCTACTTTAGTGGAGCGCTGAGGGTTCCAGAAGTGGAAGGAAGTAGGGAAGGGCGAGGGGGAGTGTAATCACTCTGTCACTCTTTCAGTGATTTTAAGCACAAAGAGGAACAGCGTGTTAACCTGAGGAGGATGTGGGCTAGAAGGGGAGGCTTTTCCTGTAAGACGGAGGAGATTTGAGCGTGTGTGAATGCTGGCGAGAAGGAGCTGGGAGAGGGGAGGCTGAGGACACGGGGAAGGGAGCAGATCAGAGCTGCGGCGAGGCTTCTGAGGTGCCAGTGGTTTCTGTCCAAGGTTCGGGTCCTTCTTTTTGGAGATGTCTTCCTTCAGTGTCTACTCCCCGGAGGTCGGGTCTTAGATGGGTACCTCTTCAGCTCTTCCACTGCGACTGAAGGCGAAGAACAAGAACAGGGGCCGTGTAGGAAGGTTTTAGATGGGGAGGGGGAGGAGGATGAGAGGCACTGGGCAAGGTCTGGGAAGGGAGAAACCGGGAACGAACCTGCTTCACGGTGTTGAAGGCGGTTTGAGGGGAATGGGTAAGGATGGAAATAGCCACTGTGGTGATGGGGAAACGGGAGGACCGCTTGCTGTGGGGAGGGCCTGCTGGACGCGGGAGGCCTCGTCACAGCACAGGTTTGCTTGTGTATGTGATGATCTCCAGCAGCGCTCAACTGTCTAGGTGATGGAGTCGGGTGGATGGTTGGTTTGAACCAAAGCTTTCTTTTTCCCCTTTAGGTGGGAGCAATAAAAGGATGACAGGACAAAAGAATGAGGATATTGGTAAGAGACTAGATGAACTGGTGGACGAGATGGGGTCTAGAATATAAATGGAAGGAAGTGAAAATGGAACCAGGCTGATAGAGAGAAATTAGACATTTCGAGGGATTAAAAATCCTTCCAATCAAAGAACAGGTGTAGCGGGAATAACAAAGAAAGAGCACCGTGGTAGATTAAAATATGTCTACAAATTCTTTAGCACTCTCTTCAAAAGGGGGAGCCTAATTCCCCTCTTCTTGAGCATGGACCTGATGCTTCCCTTCTGACGTACAGAAAAAGGTAGGTGGTGTTAGGTTATAAAGGCGCTGTGGCTTCCTGCTTGCTCTCTCTTGGAGCGCTTGCTCTGGGGCACTTAGTTGCCATGTCTTGAGTTCACTCAAGTATCCCTGTGGAGAGAGCCACATGGTAAGGAACGGAGGCCCTGCCAACAACCCGTGTGAACTTGCCCTGCGTGTAAGCGAACTAGGAAGGAAGGAAGTAATGCGTCCAGCTCTGCTGGACATCTTGGCTGCAACCTCCCAAGAGACCTGCCAGAACCATCCAGCTAAGCTGCTCCTGGATTCCTGACTCTCAGAAACTGTGTGAATTAATAAATTTTTGTTGTTTTAAGTTGCTAAGTTTTGGAGTAATTGGTTTGCTGCAATAGATAACGATACAGGCACTGAAAAATAGGAGAATGAGAAAGGATAGTAGAATGTTTGAATTCCAGATTTCAGAGATTGAACAGTTGTGGGTTCATGGGAATGGACATCTGAAGTGGACTCAAAATGATGGACACTGAAGCTGAGAATTTTAAGAAACTGAAATATTCGCCAGGTCGTCTGAATATATAGTGAAGTTATCCAAATAAAAGCTTAAACTCAGTTTAAAGAGGAAAGCTATGAGCCACAGGCTATGTCTTGAATGAGCAGGGATAACTGGGATGTGGGTAGATGATGTCAACGAGTGGGGGCAGACAGTACAAGCAGGAATCTTCACACGAAAGTAAGAAAATAGTGATTTGAAAGCATCACAAGCTGGTGGGGAGGACCCCAGTCTCTCTCTGGATTCCGGGTCTTTGTGGTGTGGCAAGATGAGCAGCTGCACTTAGGAAAGACTTGAAGATAGCTAGATTTTACTTAAAGCCAAGAGCTGGGAATCCACTGAAGCAAGAAGCTAAGAGTGGAAATGCAGGAAAGTGTGTTAACTGTGGAGTGGGGATGCTGGAAGGTACAGTAAATGGTTTAAGAAGAAATGGAGTGGAGGGTATGTGTGTCTGTGTGTGTGTGTGTGTAGGACTGGAGAAGGAAGTGTGGTGGTAAACCAGAGCTGAAGCACACTGAAGAGGATTCAGGCAAGGTTAATTGACTGGCTTGTGAGTTTCCCAGGATATCCCTCCAGTTCCTGTCACAAGCACTAATTCAATTTATCGGTAGTTCATGCCTATAATATGCATTACTGGAGTCTCACAAACACAGAGGCCCTACATGCTAAAGATGGCATTTGGGTCGCACTCATTCAAGACACTGAGATTAGTTTCTCAGATAAGACTAAACTTGAAATTTATTTATTTTTCTCATATAAAATATTGTTCTTGCACAAGTGCAATTTATTCTTCACATTGTTCAAAAGAATATAGCTAGAAAATAGACTTCTAAAGGTAATTTTCCAATTCTATATGAGTAGATAATAAATATTTGTTGCTATCTGGTTGATGTCTTTTCTTTGGTGGTTGGAAACATTATTCTTTTTAATTAATTAATTAATTAATTTATTATTACTATTTTCTTCTCTCCAAAGCCCCCCAGTGCATGGTTGTATATCCTAGTTGTAAGTCCTTCTACGTGAGCCACCACCACAGCATGGCAACTGACAGACAGGTGGTGTGGTTTTGAGACCAGGAAATGAACCTGGGCCGCCGAAGCGGTGAGAGTGCCGAACTTTAACCACTAGGCCATCAGGGCTGGCTCTATTTCTTTTTGTAAAAACAAAGCTTAAGAAAGTTTCGATGATATAAATGCTCTGCTGCCATGGCCAATTTCAAGCTCCCCAACTCAGACTGAGTTAAGAGTCTTGCGTAATTGGCTCCTGGGAGCCAGGGCGAGCACGCCCCAGCACATTTTCTATTCCTGAGGGTATCCTGTAGAAAATTATTCAGTATTTGGGACTTATTCAGGTTTTGTAGAACAAGTAAACAAGTTGCTTAAATATACAAATATATGCTTATGTAACAGGAATATTCTTCTGAGTTGCAGTTATAAAGGTGGTAATTTGACGTCCTATAAAGGATGGAGATGGTTATATGCACATACAATATATGAAAACATATATTATTTGAAGGCTAAGAAAAATATAAACTTATAGAAGTTTCCCTAGGTGTCAAATGACAGTTCTGAAAATGAATAAAAGAAGATGTGAGATGAGGAGGGGAGGTTACTTAGTGTTCATTTAACATGTAGAAACAGCTAGAACTGAAGAAGCCATTGAGTGTTTTCTGAAACCAGAACAATGTAGCATTCTAGACGCTGTGACATCATTTTTTAAAAATAGCTGCTTTCACCAACAGATAGCAGTTTATAATGAAAACGTTTTTTCATTTCTTTTGGGAAGAGGGAGGGGAAAGTTGGGGGAAAGGGTGACTAGTGACTAAGTGAGATAAATGTTCTAATTGTCCCCGGTCTCCATGTAAATAGAAATGTAACTGGCACCAAGCTGCAAGGTCACGTGCATATTCTCTCATGAAAATATTAAGCAAATAGTCCATTCAATTGCTTAGTTTTATGACTAGTAAGTCATTAACATAATGAATTTTATTATTAGCCTGCTTTTAACAGATAGGAAGCAATCAACAGTAACAAGACAAAAATCTCCATGGATTCTTCCATGATGACTTTGGTGAGGATGATAAAGGTGTGGCCCCCAGGGACATGACTGGGGCCAGGTCTGTGATGTCGCAGATGCACAGAGGGCTGGCACCCACCCAGGGCTGGCCTCAGCCTGGGCAGATGGCGACTTTGCTTTTGGGGTCCTTCTGTGCCCCACACAGTCTTCTGTCACTCAGCATGTAAAATTTTATTGATTTGCAATCACAGAGAAACCTTGTTGCCGGGGGTGTGCTGAGAAAGTTGGCTCTTGAGAAAGTTTCGGTGGTATAAATGCTCCCCACCATGGCTGATTTCAAGCTCCCCAACTCCAATTTTGTTGAGAAGAGTCATGCATAATGGGCTCTTGGGAGCCAGGGCGAGTTCAGCACTGCTGCCAAGCCCACTCCACCCCCGGACGACCCCTTCCCACCAGATGCAGTTACTAGTCCACCATCAGTGCCTTGTTTATAAGGTTTGGATTCCCTTCAAAATATATCTCTCTAGAAAGGCTGAGGGCAGCGTGGGAGTTCCTTATCCTTCTCCTCCTTCGCTTCTTCCTCCTCTTCTTCTTTCCTCTTCCTCTTCTCTCTTTCAGAATTCACCCATGACAACTCTATGGTGGACACTGTGCCAGACACTGGGATACAAAGACTGGTCAGGATTCACCTCTGACAGTGGGACCTGTGGTCTCGCTGGTGGAGACCAACATAAGAAGGCAATAATTGTTTAGGTATGCAGTGATGGAAGACTGCACAGGGCACAGTTGGACTCAGAGGAGAGGGGTTAATTCTGTGCAGTAAGGGGGTGAGTACATGAGGAAAGATTTCAGGAAGGTGCTGGTACTTGAGTTGAATTGTCAGAACTCTCCATGTGTGATTTTGTGTTTAAGGTTGAATTCATGTCAAGCGAAGGCTGAACAGTGACAACAAAAACAACAGCAGCAGCAAGCTTTCATTGAGCCTATCCTCTGTGCTCGACACTCTTCTTTTTATTTATTTATTTATTTTTTCTGAGGAAGATGGGCCCTGAGCTAACATCTGCTAATCCTCCTCTTTTTGCTGAGGAAGACCGGCCCTGGGCCAACATCCATGCCCATCTTCCTCCACTTTATATGGGCCGCCGCCACAGCACGGCTTGACAAGCAGTGCGTCGGTGCGCACCCGGGACCTGAACCGGTGAACCCCCAGCCGCCGCAGCGGAGTGCGCGCACTTAACCGCTTGCGCCACTGGGCCGGCCCCTTGACACTTTTCCAAACCTGCATATTATCTCATGTAATCCTGACAGCAACTTTGTGAAGGTTATATTCTTAGTAACCTTATTTTAGGTGAGAAGATTGAGACACAGGGAGGTTAAGTAACTTACCAAAGATCACAGAGCTAGTAAGATGTGGAGCCAAGATTTGAATTCAGGCACTCTGACTCCAGAGCTACGATCTCAACCACTTACAATACACTGCCTCAAACAATGTCACAGAGTACGACATACTGCCTCAAATAGCGTCACAGAGTACGACGTAACTGAAAGTTCTTCAAGAGTTCAGATAGGGAAAGTAGGGAGTGGCTCAAACCACCACGTGCGCCCTCGAAAAGCCCCGGGCCAGGGCCTCGGTCTTGTCTTGGCAGAGCAATCAGATGTTCTGTGTGGAGCCCATCGCTGAGCGCGCCAGCTTGGCAACAGCTCATTAGCTGTAAGTGTAGTAGTAAATGTGCCATGAAGAAATTTTCTGTAACCAATTCCAGTAATAATTGGATTAGATACTTATTTAGTGCAGATTTCAATAAAGCTGCAATGTTACCTTCACATTCAAGTGAACAAAACTGCTTTGCAGAGATCAAATGACACCACGTTAAATTGGCATTGAAGATTGCCCGCTAGCAGAGTTTTGGTTAAGAAGGGAGTCAGATTATCTTGAACTAGCAAACAAAGCTTTGAAATTATTAATGCCATTTTGTACAATGCATACTATGCAAATAGAGGTTCTCTGCCTTACTATTGTGGAAGTCAAAATACAGAACAGTTTAAATAAAGAGCAGGACCCAAGGCTACAGGGCCTTATTATTAAACACAACATGTGTGAGTTAATTTAGCAAAACATAATATAGCATATTAAATTGATAATGTTAATTTAAATATAATTGGTTTTATTTTTTGGTTTGGAATTAATATGTATGCTTGTCTTGGTTTTATAGTTGTATAAGAGGCATAAGGAATTTATCTCCTTTAAGTTAATTTTGCAAATTCCAACTTCTATCTCACCCTTTGGTTAAAAGTTTTTGATTTTTATAGTTTTTCCAATTCTTGCAAGCTGGGATTTTGACACTTAGCTAAGAAGACTTGTTGACATCCAGAGCACAGTTCATTTGTTCTTTTTGAATGCCTTCTCTGTCCTGATGCTTGTATATTACCCCCAAAGGCAGTGGTTTTCAGTCACGTATTGTAAGCGTGTAGATAAAGCACCTAGAAATGCATTTCGGCTAGAAGCAGGAGAGAATCCAACTCCCGGCTACCAGGGAGTCCAGGCAGACAAGTATTTGGTTGAGGATGATGCTCTCCTAAACAAAGTCAGAGTATTGTAAGGAAGAAATAGAGATGGATATTGGGTAGGAAACCAGCAATCTGCTGAAGTGAATGAGTAAAGGAAAGAAAAAGTCAAAACCATTCTCACATTTCTCTCTGTTCAATCCCTCTTTCCCACTGTTCCATTCCTTGGTACCATAAAAGCAGCGGTGTGCTGATAAGTGTTTCACATGTGGCTCTCTGGGGGGAAAGCTCTGGTTTGCAATGTTTGCCAATTTTTGTGGTGTAAATATTTCCAACATGGTGGGTTTCAAGCTACCAATGTGATGTCACCGAACACGGTGTTGGGAAGAAATGTATTTCCACCAGACAGATACAGTAGGAGTAAATAACTTCAAGATTATAGAAAATAGTAAAATTTGTGTTGGTCCCCTCGGGCTGCCATAACAAAATACCACAGACTGGGTGGCTTAAACGACAGAAATTTATTTCCTCACAGTTCTGGAGGCTGGAAGTCCAAGACCAAGGATGGGCAGAGTTGGTTTCCTCTGAGGCCTCTCTCCTTGAATTGTAGATGGCCTTCCTCTTGCTGCCTCTTCACATGGTTGTGCTGTCTCTCTGTGCACGTGAGCATCTCTGGGGTCTCTTTGGTGTGTCCAAATTTCTTCTTCTTACAAGGACACCAGTGAGATTGGATTTGGGCCACCTTTACGGCCTCATTTTAACTTAATCACCTCATTAAAGGCCCTCTCTCCAAATATAGTCACCTTCTGAGTGTACTGGGTGTTAGGACTTCAACATATGAGTTTTAGGGGGACAAAATTCAGTCCATAACAAATGTAGTAAAATAATTAGGAAATGATGAATTTGAGTATTTCCTTTATTTTTAATATCATTGATTAAATTATAAGTTTATAGATTTAAGTTTAAATAATGGCTGTGTTTAACAGCTGACTTGAAAAATTCCTGAAGAATTAAAAATCAGTTCTCATGAGTTGGTATGAACTGATTCCAGCACTGCTTTAAAAGAAAATAAATGCTTAAGCAAACCCCCTACCCAGCCAGAAAAAGACAAAGCACAATGTGTCAGGGTGTCAATTTTCTTAAGGATCTTTTTCTGGCAACAATCTCGTTATTGTGAGGAAACGAAATAATCCCCAGCATCATTCTAGCTCTAATATTCTTTCATCTTGTAAAAGATTCTAATAATAACTAGAAGTTTCATGATGTTTTACATTATAAAAAAAAATTGTACTTTATTCCACACTGTATTTAAAAAGTCTTTGTTGAGTGCATGCTATGGACTGACTGTTTGTGTCCCCCCAGTGTAACGGTATCTGGAGGTAATTAGGTTTAGATGAGGTGGCGAGTGTGGAGCCCTGGTGAATAGGATTAATTATAAGAAGAGACATGGAGAGCTTGCTTCCTCTCTCCTCCCCTGTCTTCTGTGTTCTGCCGTGGGAGGATGCAGGAGGAAGGCGGCCATCTGTAAACCACAAAGAGGGTTCTCAACCAGAACCCTGATCTTGGACTTCACAGCCTCCAGAACTGTGAGAAATGTCTGTTGTTCAAGCCACCCAGTCTATGGTATCTGTTATAGCAACCCCAACAGGCTAAGACAGTACCCATCAGGTGCCAGGCAGTGTGCTGGGAAATGGGGCCACAGAGAGGACATCTCTCGGGAGAGATAGACATTGAACAAATGGTCATTTAAGTAATTAAATATAGTGGTTCTAACTGCTAGCAGGAATGTGTATAGCGCACTATGGAGCTAACCTCACCCAGGAGATCAAAGAAGACTTATGTTGGGAAGTGACATTTAACCTGTGTTATGGGCTGAATCCCCCCACCCCAACAAATTTCTGTGTTGCAGCCCTAACCCCCAGAACCTCTAAAGGTGACTGTATTTGGATATAAGGCCTTTAAAGAGGCGATTAAGTTAAAATGAATCTTCAAGGTGGGCTTTAAGGCGCCGGCCCCGTGGCGTAGCAGTTAAGTGAATGCACTCCCCTGCTGGCGGCCTGGCTTCGAATCCTGGGCACGCACTGATGCGCCGCTTGTCAGGCCATACTGTCGTGGCGTCCTACATAAAGTAGAGGAAGATCGGCATGGATGTTAGCTCAGGGCCAGTCTTCCTTGGCAAAAAGAGGAGGATTGACATGGATGTTAGCTCAGGGCTGATCTTCCTCACACACACACACACACACACACACAAAAAAAAAGGTGGGCTCTAATTCAATCTGACCTCTGTCCATGTAAAAAGAGAAGATTTGAGTGCACAGAGACACCAGGGATGCTCATGCACAAAAGAAAGACCACAAGATGACACAGAGAGAAAGTGGCTTTCTGGAAGCCAAGGAGAGAGGTCTCAGGAGAAACCAATCCTGCCGATGCCTTGATCTTGGACTTCCAGCCTCCAGAACCATGAGAATATAAATTTCTGTTGTCTAATCCACCCAGTCTATAGTATTATGTTACGGCAGGCGGAGCAGACTAAAGCAACCTTGTGCCCAGGAGTAAGAAGCGGCTGGTTAAACTAAGGGGTGGCACAAGGGCATTCTACACAGGGGAAAGGGCACCTGGTTGGCTTCTCAAAGCAATAGATAAAAGGCTCATGATCTAATCTAGAATAGTGGTTAGGGATGTGGGCCTTGGAGTCTCAAGGGCTGGGCCCAACTCAACTCAACCTTGGGAAAGTTACATGGCTCTTGGTGCCTCTGCTTTCTCATCTGTAAAATGCAGCTAATACTAGATTCTATTGTAAGGCTGTTGAGAGGAGGGCTAAAGTGCTCAGCTGTACAGTATTTAGCTCAGTGCCTGTACATAGTGCTGGAAATGCTCAAAAAATGTTAGCTATCGCTTATTATCTGAGAAGAACTCATCATCCTCATAGTTTGGTTGGAATGTTACCTACGGTGGCAAGTCTTGCCTGGTACCACTCCAACCTGAGTAAAATCATTTTCTCTTCCTTCTTGGGAAGGAAGACCATCTGTTTCTCAAATCTGGATTCTCTATTTTGTGTTACTGAGGGTTTGGATTTTGTCCAAATGTCTTTTGCTATAGGCCACAGAAACTTATCATTTGAAAAAAGAAGTAAAATTAGGCCGTTAGGAAGTGAGGACTGACTAGGCTGTGGGTAGAAACCGTGATGGTTTGGGGGAATGGTGCCGGGGGAGGGATTCTAGCTCTGATGGGTGTCTGGACCTCCATCCCTGAGCTCTCATGGCCTAGGAAGTGCCAGTGGGCCAGAAAAGCCACTCTGGGGGCACCGCTAAGCGCCGAGCATTAGGGCACTTTGAGAGGACACTGGGAGATTCGGAAGCCCTAGACGACTGGACATCCAGCAGGGTAGTGGCGCTACGGGCTGGGGGTAGGACGGAGAGAAGCGTTTGCACCCCTACTTCTGAGCCAAGCTGGAGTACTTTCAGGGACCCCAAATTAGGGACTTGAGGGACAGGACAGCATGTTATGCATTAATCATGCCATTATACTATGTTTATCTGTAAATTTCCTCACTGAACTCAGGTCCTTGAGGACAAGTATTTTATCTTTTCTCTCTGCCTCTTCTGCACTTAGCATAGTGCCAAGCCCCTGCGTTTGTTGAATAAAATCCTTGTTTATAGATGAAGCACTCGAGGCTGAGTGATTGAGTGACTTGCTTAAGGTCACACGTCTCACAGTTAAATTGTACCTAAAAGCCAAACTGTCCATTAGTTGGGGCTTTGCTCTTGCTAGCAAACGCTTGAGGGCGGGGGACGCTTCTTCCGCTGTCCCGCGGTGCCATGGTTAGCTGGTGGTCAAGTGCTGGAAGAACCTGAGAAGTAGCAGTTCTGTCGAGAAGGGTGGGCAGGGGATTGATTGGTAAGGCTGTCTGTGTGGAGTCCAGAGGAGACAGACCTTCTCGTCCAATTTTGGCTCCAGTGAAGCACTTATATCCATTCTCATTCATTCATTCCAAAGATAGTTAGGAATGAGGGTGTTACGCATCAGCTTTTTTTCTTTCACATCTGTCTTTTACATTTATGCTCGGCAAGGTAGTGAACACAGCATGGGCTTTCATTCGTTCGTTCCACATATATCTATTGAGCAGTATCCCAAGTATTCACTGGCTGGGTTGGTTCATCTCTGTGCATTTCAGTTCACACGCTTATAAACTGAGGACAATAACACCTATTGCCGGGTTGGCAAAAAGCTTAAAAGAGGGCGAAGACACGAAAACTTGGCGTGTATTAGTGTCACTTAATCCTCCCATCAGGGCCAGTGACGGCGGATTATTTCCCTTCGCTCTTGCAGTGCTGAGGAGGCAGTGAGGGGCTTCTGAAATGTTGTCTGTGCCCTGACTCAGTTCATTAAGGTCCTGCGAAGCAAGAGAGGCAGGACTTCGCTGGGCAGGGTGGCTCCTGTGCCTGGCACGTGACAATACACAGTAAATACATGTTCAGTCAATCAATTGTTCTGGCCTCTGGAATGAACGTGGCATTTTAATAATGCAGGAAAGGTGAGATTCATCACGCAACTTTTCTCGTTCTGGCCATGGTCTCCTCATGTACCTTTGAGACAAGAAAGTTCCCAGCAAAATAGGATTATACTGTTTCAACATAAATTCTCTATCAGCTAGGATTAGGTTCATCTGCATAAAGTAGAAACACTCCTCCCTACACATGCCTCCTCCCCCAATTTACTCTTAGATAAGGTAAAATTCCATTTTTTTCTCATGTAAAAGACTGGAGTCAGGCATTCCAGAACTCATGTGACAGCTCCACAAAGCCATCAAAGACCCATGCCCCTTCCAGCTCCACCCCTAGGGTGGCCTCCTGGTCCACGGTGACAGCTAATGTTCCAGGCATCACATCCGTGTGCCAGGCAGCAAGATGGAGGAATGGGAAGAAGAAAAGAGCATCCTCTCCCTTTTAAAAAGACTTTCCTAAGTCCACCCAGTACTTCTTACACCTCTTCCATGAGAAATTAGGCACATAGCCAGATCTCTGCCAGAAAGTCTGGAAAATGAAGTCTTTCAGCTGCAGTAATGTGGGATTCTAACTAACACAAAGGAGGAAAGGGAGACTGGAGGTTTAAGGTAGGCAAATTGTACTCTCTCACCTGCTCCATTCTGGAGAAGCTGTTTCTCCCTTCTGTGTTTCTCCCACCCTACGCAGAAACTGTCATTAACATCTTGACGTCTTAAACTGAGGGAAACAGAAGTGATGACGCTAATGTTTTCCTTCCTAGGCCAAAACAAAAGAAGAAATGATATCATCCTTCCACCTACACACTCATGTTCTTTTTCTCACATGTTGTTTCATCTTCTCTCTCTGTCTCTCTCTCTTCCCCTATACGTGCACAGAGCTCATGTTAAGACCTCCCTCCGGGGGCCGGCCCATTGACGCAGCGGTTAAGTGCGTGTGCTCCGCTTAGGTGGCCCAGGGTTCGCAGGTTCGGATCCTGGGCACGCACTGATGCACCACTTGTTAAGCCATGCTGTGGCGGCGTCCCATATAAAGTAGAGGAAGATGGGCACGGATGTTAGCCCAGGGCCAGTCTTCGTCAGCAAAAAGAGGAGGATTGGCATCGGATGTTAGCTCAGGGCTGATCTTCCTCATGCACACACACCAAAAAACCTCCCTCTGAACAGCAAACGGATGACTGTTGTCCTGAAATTGATCTCTGGGCGTTGGGTACTCTGTCCCTTGATATTCACCGCCAGCAGCAGAACCAGAGCATTTCATCTTGCTCAGGAGCAACAGCTGTAAGGAAGGGGTAACCACTCCCTGCACTAGGGTCTATTATGTGAGGAACGGGGTTCTGTTGGGATTTGGACCTATATTCACTCATTTAATGAATACAGAGCGTACTCATCTCAAGATACTTCTGCTCTCTCGTTTTGAACATAGAGAATTAACATTCACCTCTTAATGAAGCTGGGTATCTGAGGGGTATGGGTATCTGAGGGGTACTGTAGATATTAAACCATTTGCTGTATTTCTTGTTTAACTTGAGGGGTGACTCAGGGGTCTCGAGGATTTGTGAGCCTGTTTCACAGGAGAAAGAGAATGCCTTCCGGGAGGTTGTGATCACCAGATGGCCAGATGGCTGGATGGCCGATCACCGGAAGGATGGGCGGCCCTCAGCAGCTGTGAAAGCCCAGAAGTCAGAGTGCCCAGAGGCTTATCGGGAGTGACCCCTTTGTTTCCCTGAAGCCCCTCCTGCCAAGCCCCTTAGCTTATAAAACCCCCCTGCTTTCCGTTCTAGAAGAGGTGGATTTGAGTGAACCCAGGCTCCCACCTATTAGTTTTGGCCAATTCGAATAAACCTTTCTCATCTCCAAGCACTGATGTCTCAGTGTTTGGCTTGCTGGGCATCAGGCACACGAACTTGAGATTAAGAGGTTTGGTGTCATTATCTTTCATACAATAAAATGAAGATTAATAAAATAATAAACAGTAGGGTATGACAAATTCAGGATTAAAACATTTTGCCAGGCACTCTTTATCTTCTAATCTAATTATCGGTTATGGCAGAATTGAGGTCAGAATTTAAGATGGTGATGGAGAACGACATTGTGAAGTGTTAGAGCCGGAAGGCCTGGCTAAGCCCTGCTGTAGCCGTCAGATCTGAGTGAACCTGGGCTGTGTCTTCACCTTACAGTGACGGTACAAATGTCTACTTCACAGCAACTCTTTAGCATTAAATTTGATAACACGTGGGAAACCCCTAACCTGGGTCCTGACCCAGAGCAAGGACTCAGCAATTTATGTCTTTTTCCCAGAGGGGAGGAATAGAGAATAAAGGGCAAGAATGGAAGGAGGAAATGCTACGAGGAGTTGAAGTCGAAGTTGTTTTAAATAGGTCCTTGCCAACTTGATATTCAAATTTAGTTAAAACTCTCAGAAGAAAGCAACACACCATCCAGTCTACTTTAAGACCAATTCTGTTCAGCAGACATAGCTTATTTATAAAACATTTCGATCAGTTATTATTTTTAAATCACTTAACTCTAAATATTTTTTTTCAAGGTAGAAATAATACTGGAGTTGTTTTTTGTGAAAAGTTGAACCTTAGTAATAGTATTTTATTTCCCAAAAGGAAACCAATATAGACAGCTTCAGTGAATACATTACACTGCTAATCAGTTTTTTCCCCTCTCTCTCATCCCACCTTCTCTTCGTACCCAGAGCCCGTGGGAGACCAAGTTTTGACAGTATGTGGATCACCAAGATGCTAGCGCTGAGCGCCTGTGAGTCCTCCACCCCCCAGACACAGGGTCTTTCTGGCTGCTCCAGGGCGCTGCCCAAGGAACACTGTGCCTCCTCACCGCCAGGCCTCTTGCTGTCTCACACTCAAGGGGGTGTGCTGAGAAGGGGCAGCAGGAGTAAGAATTCAAATGACTCAGAGCAGAAGCATCATTGCTGCTGGGCCTGCAAACCGGAGTCCTCGGAGAACCAGGGAGCGTCGTTTTCCTACAAACACTCTAATTATGTTGGGTCTTCATCTGAAGACAGAGGAAATTAGCACTTAACTCAAATGGTTGTGGGTGTTAAACAAAAGACTTGTGTGAAAGAGTCCAATGTGGTGTTCAGCACAGAGAGAGTGTTCATGTGTCCCCCAGTCCCCAAACTCAGCCTCAAATTCTCTATGCATTCCTTCAGCAAATATGGAAAGTCTATAGAGTTCTTTATATGTTTACATACATTATTTTATCTGATCCTAGGGGTGGTTGACTAGGGTGAGATGCTTTCCTCTTGTGCAAAATTAAGGGGGGGGGTGCCCAAAAAACCCCACCCTGACTCAGTAATCAAGATAAATAGTATTTCAATACAATATTGAAAAAATGAAAATTAGGGCCGGCCCGGTGGCGTACTGGTTAAGTTTACACACTCTGCTTCCGGGGCCTGGAGTTCACAGGTTCGGATCCGGGCGCAGACATATACACCGCTCATTAAGCCATGCTGTGATGGTGTCCCACGTACGAAAAATAGAGAAAGATTGGCAGCAGATGTTAGCTCAGGGTTAATCTTCCTCATCAAAAAATAAATAAATAAAAATTAATGCAAAACATCTGTGATGAGAAAAATATCATGATTTTAAATAAAGACAGGATATCTGTGTTAGTGATTTTTTTCTCTGGCCTCAGCTCCTAAATGGTTGGGCATGGCGCTGCTAATCCTCCCGTACCCTTGAGATAGGGCCATTTTGCAGACCTGGACTCAAAAGAGCTGCGTAACTTACTCTAGTAAGGGTAGAGAGGGAGCTTGAACCCAGGACTCCATTGTCCGTGCTCTTTTTTCAATGACTGTAACCACCTGCCTGGTTTTGAGAGACAGATGTCTTTAGGATCACAACAGTCTGTCTTCTTCAAAGAATTTGTTAATAGTGTTCCAGGCAGCTGGTATCTTTGCCTCTGAAATAACCACTTTCCAGATGTGCCAGAAGGAGATCATTTGCGGAGTGACCTGAGGGTATAAATCACCATGTGGCCTTAAAATTGTCTTGTTGGGGTGCGGGTGGGGTGGGGTGAGCAAAACATTTACTTCAGTGTGAATCACAAACGCGCTGAGAAAGAATTAGCCTGACTTTGAGTCCTTAGAGCCATGTACCCCTCCCTTTAGACCTCTCACTGGCAGAGTGGTTTTCTCAGGACCACAGGCTGACCAGGAATCAGTTAGTGAAAGTGAAAACAAATGTAAGATTCCATTCTGAGAGCAAGAGGTAGGTAATGGTGTTTACAAACTCAGCTGAAGCTTTTGCACGCTGTGTTTTTTATTGCTAATGAGCCTCTAGAAATGCGAATTTGTTTCCAGCATGGTTGACCGAAGGAGAGGGGAGGCCAGCAGACAAGCAGCGGGAAGGCATTCTGGATTGTTACCGGACCGTTTCCCAGGCGCCTGGTGTAGAATTGGCCCAGGGTCTGGACGTAGGATGGCCACGCCTGCCTCCCGCCTGCATCACTGCACGCACACTGCCACCTACGGAGCTGCAGAGACAAGTCAGCCTCGGGGCCCTGCCCTTTCGGTCTGTGGAGACTGGCCTGGCCTTGCGATGGAGCAAATCCAGGGCCAGCGCCTGGGCAGGATTCCTATGGAGGCCTCTCGATCATTACCATAACAAAGGCTTAATCTTTTCTTGGGCAATTGAAGAAGTACTAAAAACCAGGTCTCACTTTACCAGCCTTATCTAGCTAACCTTATCTCCTTCCAGAACAGAGACTCTGCACTCTGGTGTGCTAGTAAGTCTCCCTCCCCAAAGGCATCTTTAGGGCCTAGTAAATTCAGCTTATTCACCAAGCTCTGGCCCTCTTTGCTCTCCCACTGATCGCTATGGTAAAAAAATTGTTCTGTTTACTGAGCACTCCCCAGGCACCACACTCAGTGCCGTATGTTTTCGTCTTTCGTCTAACTTCCCCCAAACCCTTTAAGCTAGGTGCTAGTATTATCTTCCTGCTGCAGATGAGGGAACAGGCTTAGAGACGTTATGTAAATTTATCCAAGGTCACTCAGCTAGTAAGCAGTGGTGTCAGATTTTAAATTCAGAGCCCATGTACTTACTCTCTTAAATTACATGCCCTATGGGCCTCTGATCAGACCTCATTCAACCTTCATATGTTGAGTGTCTACACAGGCCGTGTGCTCTGCTTAGGGCTTGCACATATTTTATCTTCTGTAATTATTACAACAGCTCTGTAAAGTACATACAAATAATAGGACTATTTTACAAATAAATAAAACTAGGCTCAAAGAAGTCAATAGTTTTCTTCTGTTGGCCTTCTGCCTGGATGCAATGCCTGGAGTTGGGTAGGACAGAAACATGGAGAGAACTTGGATTATTGCTAATATACTTGATTCACTGAATTAACCAGCCACCTGGAGCAACCCTACCTTTGGATTCTTTGTCGTGAGAAATGATAGATATACCTATGTTTTAAGGACTTGACTTAGGGTTTGTGTTATTTGTGGATGATACCAGCTGATAGAACTGGGATTCAAACACAGGTCTATCAGACCCCAAGACCTATGGACTTGTTTTCCAGGCCACCATCCTGCTTTGTATTTTAAAATTATTAAAAAGTTGCAGGTTCCTCAGGGGTAAGGAGAATTTTCCCTGTGGAATCATGTGGTAGAAAGAATCAGGAGGCCTAGAGTTTCATCCTGACTCTTCCTTTGGTTGCTCACTGACTGACCAGGAGATAAAACACAGACAAATGACGTAGGAAGAAAGGTTGAGTCCTAAAATGGAATGGTCAAGCCAGTGAATGTCTTGGAAAGTCTTAGAGTAGAAATTAAACAAGCCTGGCTAACGGGTACTCTGCCAAGCTAAAACATCCAGATAAAACAAAGCAATGGCCCATCCTTATTAACAGAATCCTCTTGGTACTAAACTCTGCAGGAGTGTTCCCTCCACCTTGCATCCAGCCCCATCTCCAGCCCAGGGAAATGAGCAACGTCATTGGATAGCATAGAGGGGCAAGTGGACCACTTCCTACCATGATTGGAGAACGGCATTCATGGGTTTGTAAAACGAGCATCCTATTTAATAATACCTCGTTACCAATTTTCAAACAAATAAGTTTCAATAAAGTTTACTTCACGGTATAACCACACAGAACAGAGTAATCTTCCTTTGATGACTGAGCAAAATATCTCCTTTAGAACTACGCAGAGTCACAGGTTAACTGTGATCATCATTGCAGGGCAGTATTGGAAAATAATGGTTTCGGGTTGATGGAGTGCTAAATACACCAGTTTTGACCTAATAATAATTGCTGTGAGCACATTTTAATAGCTTGGGCTAATAGGCCGGTTAACATTACTTGTGCATGCCTCTAAGTACTTAGAGTGGCTTTGGTAGCTTTGCTTTGGGGGAGTTAGGCCCTGCAGAACTGGTGGGCTGGAACTGTTTTGGGACATAGAAAGGTGGTTGAGAACTGTATTTCATGATAAGCTCCTGTCTTTAGATAACTCACATGATTGTCTTATGCCTGCCTTCATTTATCTGTTTATAGAATGGGGCATTCAAGTACGTTTCCTTGCTTCCCAGAAAGTGGTAGAGTGTAATTTTGTCTGTAAAATAGCTTGAGATATAGGCATCGTGTGAAGATACAAATTTACCTGTTACCATTTATTTTCTTTGGATGATGAGGCCATTCTGAAATAAATTGCTTCAGTTCCTTACCCTACAGTTGAGTGGCAAATTAAATAGTGATGGTCTAAGCTGGGAGTTGTAGGCGTACAGAATCAACAGAGATCCAGGTCAGTATCTCACAAAAGTGTGGTGTCCAGGGGGTCTTCTTTAGAGGCCCTCAAAAGGGCTATATTATTTAAAATACATATGTCTGAGGCCCACCCAAATCTACCGAATCAGAATGCGGGGGGTTAGGGGCTAGGAGTCTGCCTTTAACAAGCTCCTCTGATAAGTCTTGTGCATACTCAAGTTTGAGAGCCACTGGTTTAGTCCTTGGAAAACAAAATAGCACAAAGCTTGAAGGGCAGTCTGTGTATCACAGGACATCAGTACAGGATATTGTATAGAAGCCTCCTTGACTTACTTCTGTACATAGATCTTTAACCTGAGTGAAGAGGGTTCCTGAGTAAGCCCAGAGCTCTGTGCAGTCTCATATCCTCAGCCGTGGGGAAGGATAGACTCGCCCACTACCCGTGGTAGCCTCACTCATTCTTCAAAACTCAGTGCAACCATCGCTTCCTCAGGGCAGCCTCACTTTTGTTGCTTTTATCTCTGGTGTAGTTTTGTTTGTTATTTTAAAAATTATTATTATTATTATTTTTGATGAGGAAGATTGGCCCTGAGCTAACATCTGTGTCCATGTTGCTCTATTTTTTTATACGTGGGATGCCTGCCACAGCTTGGTTTGGTAAGCGGTGCGTAAGTCCACACCTGGGATCTGAACCCGTGAACCCCGGGCCGCCAAAGTGGAGTACGTGAACTTAACCACTACGCCACCCGGCCAGCCCCTTAAAAGTTACTTTTAATTGTTCTGAAATATACATACCATAATGTTTACCATCTTAACGTGTCTTAAGGGTACAGTTCAGTGGCATTAAGTACATTCACATTGTTGTGCAACCATCACCACCATCCATCTCCAGACATTTTCATCTTTCCAAACTGAAACTCTGTGCCTGTTAAACACTAACTCCCCATTCCCGCCTTCTCTCAGCCCCTGGCAACCTCTATTCTGCTTTCTGTCTCTATGAATTTGAGTACTCTAGTACCTCATATAAGTGGAGTCATGCAGTATTTGTCCTTTTGTGACTGGCTTATTTCACTTAGCATAATGTCCTCAAGGTTCCTCCATATTACAGCATGTGTCAGAATTTCCTTCCTTTTTAAGGCTGAATGATATTCCATTGTATGTATATACCATATTTTGTTTATCCATTCCCCTGTTGATGGACACTTGGGTTACTTCCATCTTTTGGCTATTGTGACTAATGCTATGAACATGGGTGTACAAATATCTTTTTGAGACTCAGCTTTCAATTCTTCTGACTATATACGGAGAAGTGCAGTTGCTGGATCATATGGCAATTCTATTATTAATTTTTTGAGGAACCGCCATACTGTTTTCCATAGTGGCTCTCTGGTGTAACTTTACATTGATTTGTGTAAATATTTGATTGTCTGTCTTCCCACCATGAGAGCAGGTATCCTGTTTATTTTTGCCTCTTGCCTCCTCTATCTAGTATCTAGAGCAACAATGCCTGGGACAGAGTAGTCACTGAAATATCTGATGAATTAATGAATGAGTCAGCCTAATATGAACACTGCATTGTAGAGAGACTCAATCTCTGCACTTAATGAGTTTACAGATTAGTTGGTGAGGTGTGATGCACACAAGGCAGAGAGCAAATAAAGGAAGGATATAATTATGTACTAAACTGTGGTTCTGCTTTTAGGCATAGGAGGGTTTGAAAGAAGGAGAGATTTTTGTGGGTGGGAACAGTCAAGGAAAGACAGGCAGGTTTGAAATAGAAGGGAAGAAGGTAATTTAGGGAGAGGAAACCATCTCCCTGCACCGCACCCCCCCCAGCCTTATTGAGGTATAATTGACAAAAATTGTATATATTTAAGATGTACAACTTGATGTTTTGAAATATGTATACATTGGGAAATAATCACCATAATCAAGCTAATTAACATATCCATCGCTTCACATAGTTACCTTTTTGTGTGTGTAGTGAGAGCACTTCAGATCTACCCTCTCAGCAAATTTCAAGTCTACAATACAGTGTTGTTAACTACAGTCACCATGCTATACATTATATCTCTGGAACTTATTCATCTTGCATAACTGAAACTTTGTACTCTTTGACCAGCATCTCCCCACTTCTCCCTCTCCCAGCCCCTGGCAACCACCATTCTACTCTCTGCTTTTATGAATTTGACTATTTTAGACTCCACACATAAGTAAGATCCTGCAGTATTTTTCTGTCTGAATCTGGCTTATTTCACTTAGCATAATGTCCTCCAGGTTCATCCATGTTTTTTCAAATGGCAGGATTTCCATCGTTTTAAAGGCCGAATAATATTCAATTTTGTATATATACCAGATTTTCCTTATCCATTTATCCACCAATGAACACTCAGGTTGTTTCCATGTCTTGGCTGTTATGAATAATGCTGCAGTGAACATGAGCTTGCAGATATCTCTTCGAGATAGTGATTTCATTTCCCTTGGGTATATACCCAGGAGTGGAATTGCTGGATCATATGGTAGTTCTATTTTAAATTTTTTGAGGAACCTCCATACTGTTTTCCATAGTGGCTGCACCAATTTACATTCCTACCAACAGTGCACAAGGCAAAGAAACAGTCTTCATTTGTGATTCTTTCTTGGGGACCCATGTTGGAGGTCTGGGCGCAAGGTTAGCCAAGGAATCTGAAGATATCAGCCCGGGGACAGCAAAATGTAATGTGAATTAGGAGTAGGCACAGGAGGCCCCAAGCAGGGTATTCCCTAGGCCACTGCACTTTGGGATCCAGGAAGCAGCCCCACTTGACAATTAAGCAGGCAGGCAGCACAGGGGGACCTAACATGTCCCCTCCCAGGAGGTCCGGCGAAAGGCCACACTCTGGCTGGGGGCCTGGCAGGAGAAAAGCATGGCCCGGTCTAATAGGGCTGGGGGCTTAGGCAGGCTCTGGAGATGGGGTTTGGGAGAAGAACAGCTTTATCCTAAGAACTCAGATGTAAGAGGAAAACCAGCACCAAAATGTGTGAGCTTAGCCCTGAAACACCGCAACCCCCTGCACTAGAAAGGATTCTTCCTGCTAAGGGACTGTAGCCATGAAAGTCTTTTTTTACCCTTTTTGGACTCTGGAGCTGGGGCAGGGCTGAGTCTGGAGGAGGGAGAGGTCAGCCAGCTGTGGGGATGTGGAGGAGGATGCAGAGGAGGAGGAGCTGGTGACAGGAGCAGTATGAAAATGGGGAGTGAGGTGGGAGAGTGGCCCAATAGGCCAAGAGGGCAAGGACGGGCTGCAGAGGAACCAAGGGGAGATACAGGCTAATGTTGAGGCAGGAGGGGGGCCTATAAGTCAAGTGGAGGCATTCTCCTATTTCACTTTCCTCCTCCGCAAGAGAGGAGAAAAAAAATCATTGCTCTAACACTTGAGCTTAGAATTCCTGGGGGAGAGAACAGTTTTATTTAACAAAGACCTTGATGGACCAACCTGGCTGTGAAAAAATAGAAATCAGGGCCTCTGTGGCCAGGGCCAGGTGTGAGTCAGAGTCAGTTAATTGATTCTGCCAAAGAAATGAACAGATATTTTTGGTTTGAGGCGTGAGAAAGCTCTGGAAGAACTAGAGGGGAAAAGGGATGTTGGAGTTTGGGTTTTCTGGGAAGCAGATGCTGAGACAGAGGATCATGTCCAGGATGTCCGTTAAGGAGGTCCCTTGGGGTAAAGATTATGGGAGGCTGAGCTGGGGCCTACAATCTCAGGGAAACTTTTGTGCAGTTGAGGACTGTACTGGCACGTGAGAGTTGCCCCCAGTTGGGCTGAAATGACTGGGCCTTCATATGCCCTCCTCCCTCAGTCACTGGATATGGGCTACCTCAGAAGGTGTGGCCTTGGGCAAGGTGCAGCTGAGGCAGACGCTGGAGGAGATGGCAGCTGGAGGTTGTCCATTCACAGCATTCTCAGCAGCTGGGACAACAGGTCCTTCTTTGAAGGAGATCTGGGCTGAGGATTTACATGTCCAACATGTGGCCTTGGGGCTTTGGGACTAGATGCAGATGTTGGGATGCTCGTTAGGTTTTACACCATACGTGGGATGGTTGTTTGAAATGATTTATAATTCGGGGCAGGGAAACTCTAGCAAGGTAGAAGACTTGGTAATATTGAGGGGCTGATACTATCTGGGTTATGTGGTAGCTAGACTTTAAGAAGGCCTCCAATGATTTTTGGCCCCTGGTATTCAAACCCCTGTGTAGTCCCCTTCCACACTGAATGGAGTTGACCTGAGTAATCAGGAGGATATTGTGGAAATACGGTGTATGACTTCTGAGGCTAGGTAAGAATAAGACATTGTGACTACCATCTGGTTCTTTCTTGGATCATTCCCTATGGGGAAACCAACCACCATGTTGTGAGGACATAAGCAGTCCTCTGGTGAGGTCCGTGTGGCAGGGAACTGATATCTGCCAACAGCTAGGACCAAGTTGCCAACCATGAAATCGGATCCTCCAGTCCCAGTCAAGCCTTCAATGGCTGCAGCTCTGGCTGTCATCTTGACTGGAACCTCATGAGAGACCCACGAGCCGTGAGCCAGAAACAACCACCTAAGGTGCTCCTGAACTTTTGACCGACAGAAGCTGAGAGACGAAACACAGTACAACAATGTTTATTGTTGATTGAAGTCATTAAGTTTTGTGGTAGTTTGTTACCAATCAAGAAATAACTAATACATTGTTAAAACTAATACAAAACTTTTATTTTTGATGATTATCTCAACTCTCTGCCTCCACCCCCACATACACACTAATGTGTTGTGCTCAGAGAATTGTGCCCCTTTTCTCCCAGACACTACGAAGCACTACTTCAAGAACACTTTTCAAAGGTTGCTGTACACTAAAGCAACTTAAAAACTGAATTCCAAATCCTTGAGTCATATGTAATTCTAACGTTGACCAATCACAGGAAAAAAGCAAGGACGTTCACTTGTAAGCACAAGGTATTAGTTCAATTCCCATGCAATTTTTTAAAAAATTTGACTTTATTTTATTAAAATTAAAAAAATAAACATGGACAAATACACATGCCACTATATTTACAACAGAACTTTTAAAGATAGTATTAGATGTAATGTATAATGTAAATTTCCTACACTAGGACTTTAATTTATAAGTGATTATCATGCCTGATTGTCCATCACTGATTGATGTTTAGACCAATTGGACCACAAATGGATTCAACCAATGAAAATATCCAAGCCGGTCACACCAGAAATGGATAACTAAGCAATAGTGGTAGTAGATGATAGGCTGCCAATGATGGAACAAAATGAATTATCCATGGCTAGTAAGAGCCTGTAAATTAATAAGGTCACGCATATTCTCAGAATATCTATGAATAAGAAGGAAGATAAAAAAAGGCAGAAAATAGAAATCAAATTACGTCAAATTACCTAAGCAGATTATTTTGGAGAAATAAAATTTACCACACGTATAGCTTTATCCAAGCTTGAGTTCTCTCTCTCTAAAGCAGCTTTAAATGCTATGATTGGACAGTGGGGAGGAATCCAAAGACAGCATAGTCTGTTGGAGAAAAGAGTGAGTTAATACAAAGTAGTGTTATCAGAGGACTAAAAAGTGTCGATAATCCAACAGGGTCTGAGCTGGCATTAATGTGGTCCACACTCCAGCCAGGGACCAGCTTCAGGGACATCCAAGAGGACTTCCTCATCCAAGAGACTGTGATTCAGAGGCAGGAAATCCAGTTCCCAGGGTGGAACTCCCAACTGTTTTTGCTGGGACTTCACCAGCAATCCTTCCACTACCAGGCCCCTAGAAACTGCTTCTTATCCATAGGCATGCTGCATAGCCATATTGCTCCAAGTCCAGGGGCAACTCTTAAAGATCCAGCTAGAAGGCTGGGGGTCCCTAGGCTGCTCTTTACAAGTCCTTGCCACACCCCAAGTGACTGTTGTTCTCTGGCCCCTGAAAACCCACTTGTGAGGGTCAGAGCTCTCTCCACCCAAGCAAAGGAGGCCCCTCCAACTGGGACCTCCTCCCTGGTGGCTGTGGGCAGTCTAGCCCCTGAGCTCTCTGAGAGTTTATAGCTCTTTTCAAATTCCCAGTGGTAGTCTTGATATTTCAGGCGCACAGCCCTCTTTGTCACCGACATAGACCAAGTTCCCATGAACGGGGAAAGCAGCTCCTTGGGGAAATTCTGCTCTCTGCTGCACCACTGATCCTCCTCCCCTGACCCAACTCCCACAATGAGGACGCAGGTCCTTCTCCTCCGTTAAGGAGAGCTCCCTTTGCCTTCCTTTCAGGAGACTTGGGGTCTACATTTTTATCCTCTCCTCTGTACAGGAATCTTAATACTTACACCCAGGGATGTGACCTCTGATCTCCAAGTCCCTTATCACTTTCTCTCAAGGGGAATTGAGAAGGAGGAGGGACATCCCAGAGTTCTGAGGTGGGACTGAAGGTTAGGTTAACTCATGTTGCCAGGCTAGACCTGTTTTAAGGGAAAGAGTCGTTTTTTATTTTATTTTTTGCCTCAGGCTCCTTTCCAAAGCATTGTTTGTAGTTATTATGTCTAAAAAAAAAATGGAAATTACTGATTCTAAGTCTGACTCTTGCAAAAGGTCTAAATTTGTCCTGGGAATGGGGATTACAAGGTAAAAGATAGAACAAGCCCGGGCAAAGAATTTATAGTCTCACGTGGTCCCAACACAAGGAAACGAGCATTCCTAACATGATCTGAAGGAGGCATTTCTTTCCTTAGAAAGCATCTAGCGGCCCCTGGATAAAGTTCAAGGTCCCAGCACAGTGTACAGGGCTCCTCAAAATCTGACTCCACCCAGCTTTCCAAGTGCACCTTCTCCACCCACAAGTAAGTTATCTCCGGGCTCTGTGATGACTTTGATTGTGTTACCCTCCCTGCCTTGTGTGATGGTTAATTTTATGTGTCAACTTGACTGGGCTCAGGGATGCCGGGATAACTGGTAAAACATTATTTCTGGGTGTGCCTGTGAGGGTGTTTTGGGAAGAGATTAGCATTTGAATTGGTGAACTGAGTAAAGCAGATGGCTCTACCCACTGTCGGGGGGCATCATCCAATCCTTTGAGGGTTCAAATAGAAGAAAACGGCGAGGAAGCGCGAATTTGCTCCCTGGTTCTCGGGCTTTTGGACTCAGACTGGATTACGCCACTGGCTCTCTCTCCTGGCTCTCCAGCTTGCGGAGGGCAGATGGTGGGACTCCTCGGCCTCCATAACCCCGTGAGCCAATTCCTAGAATAAACCTCCTTTTCTGTATATCTCTGTACATCCTACTGGTTCTGTTTCTCTGGAGAACCCTAACTAATACCCCTCAAATTCTTTCTCCTTTGACTCCACCTGTGACTCCTATTTATCCTTCACGAGGAAGTTAAATGTCGCTGCCCTGGGGACGCTTTCCCAGATCCTCCCACAGAGAGTTAGTAACTCCATCTGTTCTGCTCCCACTTTGTCCATACCTCATGTAGTTGCAGTGTAATGATTTATTTATAAGATGCCTTGCTGCCCTGAGAGACTATGAGCTCCTCCAGGATGAGCTTTATTCCTATGTATTCCCACACAGAGTAGACACTCAATAAATGTTTGTAGAGAAAAATGAATAAATGAATGAATGAAGTCTTGATTGGTGGGGTAATTTTGAGTGTTCAGTCTAGCATAGGTTAGTTAGGCGCCTAGAGGAGGGGATAGGATAGGTAGAAGATGTATTTTGAATAGGAAGAGGAGGGAACACAGAGGTGAACTTAATTTTCATAATAATTTTGCCTCAGATCTGTCCTGCCTATGGGGGTGTCTTATATGGGAAAGAATGTCAGTTGAATCAACCTTTGATCGTTGGCCCTTTATGAGCATTTCTCAGGAAGCTCGTTCTCCACATGACCCAAATCTTGAGTTAGGGGGTGATCATTTTTAGATTTCCAAATTTACTGTGTAATTTATTTAATTCTAATATAGTAATAATACCTTACAATTATATGGTATCTTTCATCTTCAAACTTCAAAGAATTTTCTAAATATTAATACACATGTACAGCCCCAGGGGTTTGATGCTACTGGATCCATTTCTCTGCTGGGTAAGGATATGACGGAAAGTTAGCTAACTTACCAATAGGATATACAGATTATTATTTCTTAAAAACACTTTTCATTATGGAATATTATAAACACACAGAAATCGGGAGAATAGTATAACGAACATCTATATACCTACCATCCAACTGTGAAGTCATGGCTAATCTTGTTTTACTCATTTCGACCCTCACATGTTGTTTTGATGCAAATCTCCAGTATCATACATTTTTATCCATAAATATTTCAATATCTCCAAAAGATAAGGACTCTTTAAAAAACATAACTATGATAACAGTATCACACCATAGACAATAAACAGTAATTTCCTAATATCAAGTATTCAATCTATTTGTAATTTCCAATTGTTCTATAAGTATAATAAATTTAAAAATTTTGTGGCTTTGAATCAAGATCTAAATATGTCTCACATATTGTGTTGGTCGATATGTCTTTTAAACTTATAGAGACTTCTCTCCCTTTCGTAGTTTACTTGTTGAAAAAATCAGGTTTTGTCCTGTAGAGTTCCCACTCTCTGGATTTTTCTGATCACATGTTCATGTATCATTTAACATGTTTTTTCTCTTCTGTATTTCCTGCAACTTGGTAGTTGGACCTAGAGACGTGATCAGAACTGGGTTTGATTTTTTTTTGGCAAGACAACTTTGTAGGTGGTGGTGTTTTCTTCATGTGGAGGCAGATCATGTCTGGTTGTCTTTCTTTTTGTGATGTTAGCAGTTGTTGATGATCTATATCTGCAGTCATTAATTTATTAAGGATTCCTTTATTACTTATTAATGGGAATGTATCTGTAAAGAGAACTTTCATCTACTATTTGGTTATTCTAAGTGCAGTTTGGGTTGGAAAGAAAAATGCTTGATTGTCTCCCTTTATTTATTAATTTTCAAAATAATGAGTTGGTTTTTAGTATCATTCAACAGTAAGAATTCAATTGTTTAATATATTAATATATCAATATTAATATTAAGGTATAACTGACATGAACTGCATGTATTTAAAGTGTATAATTTGATGTTTCGACAAATGTATACACCTGTGAAACTGTCACTACAATTATAAACATGAGCATATTATTCGCAAATTAGATTTTTTAAGTATTTTATAAGCTGATAAATTTAAACAAGTTGATATTTTCAACCATTTTGGTTATTCTTTTTGAAGCTCAAATGGTCCTATTTTTGGACAATGGGAGCTTATTTGGGTTATCCTGTGGTCCTTTTGAAATGACTCTTTGTTAACTTCCTTGCCATCTTGTCATGACAGGATGCTGCAGATCTGACATCAGCCCTTTCTCCAAGGAGCCCTGGGTCCTTTCAGTGGGAAACAGGATGTGTCATATATTAAATGGTGGTTAAGCAGAACAGCAAAGTCCAATAAAATATTTGGTCTGGGTTCACTGTAGTCAGAATGCAATAGCTGCTTCACCCAACAGCTCTATAATTCTGTCCTTTGTTTGTATAGTTCCTTTCACTGAAGTGTTCAAAGTGATTTTATAAGATTAAATTCATCTTTGGAGCAATCTAAGGATGGAAGAAAGGGTTGGAGAGATTGTTATCCCATTTTATAATTGGGGAAACAGACGAAATTGTTGTGACTTGTCCGTTAGTTTGTAGAAAACCAGGGGCAAATTTGAATAGAGTCTAGCCTCCTAACCATGAAAACAGGGATTCTCATCTTGCTGCTAGGTCCACCCTGGCTTTAACAACTTCAGAAACTGTTTAAATTTTATTTTATGTTTTTAAGTAAAGAGGGGAAAGGAAGCATTAAGCAATGGGAGAAAAGGAAAATCAGGGTTTTCTTCTTTTCCTTTTCCTTCCTTCCTTCTTCCCTCCTTCATTTTTTTTTTTTCCTGAGGAAGACTCACCCTGAGCTAACATCTGTGCCCATCTTCCTCTATTTTGTATGTGGGTCGCCACCACAGCATGGCCGCTGCAGAGTGGTGTAGGTCCACGCCTGGGAGTCAAACCCGGGCCACTGAAGTGGAGCATGCTGAACTTCACCACTAGGCCACAGGGCTGGACCCTGTTTCTTTATTTTCTTCCTATGGCTCTCTGAAGGATGTTGGAAATATATGAGGAATGGGATGAAGAACTGGAGAATCACAGAATCCTGGGCTTTGAAGGGCCTCCAGAAACCTTCTAGCCCATCCTCCTCCTCCAGACAGCACTGCACTTAGGCTTAATCCAGATAAACGGGCAGCTCTCCTTTTAGAACGATGCAGTGAAGTGTAGTCCTCTGTGAACTAAATCAGTTTAGAGTTAGACAAGCAAATTCCAAAATAGCAGCTTTAAGTTTATGAAAATGAATCCAAGTCTAAGTGCTGAGGGAGGAATAAACACTGAGTGAAGCCCTGACTGCCATGTGGGAACTGGCCTGTGCAAACGGTGCTTGGCGGCTACGGCTCTGATTTCACTCTGGTCCTCACTGAGGACACTGAAAGTAGCTGACATTTGTGCTACCTAAAGAATGCACGATGCCGTTAATTAGCTTAATAGACTCTCTCTGCAGCTTCAGTGTAGGCCACCAAGAGGCATGCACTCATCTTCCCTAGGGGTCTTTAAATCCGTGTACTATTACAGCGAGAGTCTGGAGCTCTGGGTCCAGGCACTGGATATAGGAACTGGAAGCCCTTGTGTAGAATCCAGGACAGTGTTTCCCAAACTGGGTGTTTCAGGAAAAACAAGGTTCCATGGTTAAATGAGGAAGATTATATCCCTGTCTCAAATGTTCCCGAAGCATGTCGTCATGTTCAAGGCTCTGAGAAGTGTTGAAGGAGACAAACATGCTGCTCTTTGTTCAGATCTCTTTTCTCGAGTGTGCTTGGCTGCAGAATCCTCGCCCACTTTGTTACCCCACGCTATTAACTTGTGGACAGCGTACCAAGGAACAATAATTTTAGAAATGTTTGATGTGGTCCTTTCCTTTTCCAGATGAAGAAAATAGGGGCCAGAGAGGTGAGGCAATTTATTCAGGCGTCACAGAGTGAGTCATAGGGAGGCAAGTGAAATGGAGGAGAAAAGCAGGGCATTTGGAACGAGAAAGACCTGCATTCACATTCCTGCTCCATAGCTTTCTAAGCATGGGGTCTCGGACTTTATGGTAATTTCTCCTGAACCTAGATATTTTTATTTGTCGGATAGGCAATGTAATACTGGTATCATGGAAGTGTTATCTGTTAAGTGTGTTATGAGTTGGTGGTTAGATTAGAGAATAAGTCGGAAGTCTAGGTGTTAGAACAACGGCAAGATGGGCACCGGACTAACTGTGCAGTTTCTGAAACCTCCTAGGTTGGGGCTTGGTAAACTGTGGGATTGACTCCAGACTGGAATCCGGGATGGTGAGCACTCTGTTAGGAGGAGCAGGAGGTGAGCAGAGGCTGGGAACCAAGCAGGGCTATTGGTGGTTCCCCATTAGGAAGCAGGAGTAGAAGGTAGAGACAACGCCTCACTTTCAGACGACACAGCACTCCCTTCCCCTTCTGACTCACATCACAAATTGAAGCAGCTGGATGGGGGGGCTGGGGAGGGTAGGGAGTTGTCTAACCCAGCAGTGATGGATCCCAGTGACAGGCAATCGTTGTTTTTCTTTGTTCTTTGTTTCTATGTCAGCGAAAGTTTGAGATGTTTACAGTGTCACACACTAAATAGAACGGTGACTTATGTTTTATTAATTATGTAACTATTTGCATGGATTATCATTCTTGTGCTCTATTAGGCTTTGCATAAATTATATATAGCCTTTCTGGGGTGTTGAGATGTTTTAACTTGGATGAGGATGTTGCAGTGTGATCTGCCTTGAAGCAAACTAGTGCTCATATTTCACAGCGGGTTTTCCCTCCTCCAGAAAGTCCATCCTGCTCGTCCCTGGGCCTGTCCCCACACACAACAGGCCACATCCAGGGTCAACTCCCTTCCCATACGCTCCTCTGGCTCCTTTGGGCCTGCTTCTTCGAAAGCACTCAAATAGTACAGAAATTATCTGTGTCTCTCTCTCCCCAGCCAGCATATGAATACTTTGAGAGAGAGAGACCCGAGAGTCTCATAAGTCTGTGTCCTCAGCCCCTGGGGCAGCGCTTGCTTAGAGTGAGAGCTTAGTAAATGTGAGTCGAGGCAGTGAATGAATGAACAGAGGAGCCCTGCTCTTCTTCACGTTCTCCTTATTTAATCTCTGTAGATCATTTCCTTCTTTTTCTTATAATCTCTATTTCTTTATTTTTTCCAGGTTATTGAGATATAATTGGCACGTAACATTGTGTATGTTTAAGGTGTACAATGGGATGATTTGATAGACGTATATACTGAGAGATAGTTACCATGGTAAGGTTAGTTATCACTTCCATCACCTCACATAATTACCATTTTTTCCCCCTCTGTGTATCATTGTTTTTTTACAGGCGGGATCATCATTCCTGTTTTACAGATGAAAGCAATGAGCCTGCCCTTTAAATAAACATGCCAGAATTCGGCGTATCTGAATGAGTATCCTCTCTCTTACAGCAGCAGCGTGGCGCTCACGATGCTTGTTCCAGAGGTGAGTTTGCTGTAGATGTCAGTGTCGGAGGTACTCCCTCATACGTATCCTCGGTGGTCAAACTCTGTGTCATTTTAGAGCAGATTTCATTTTTGAAATCGGCTCCAGGTCCTTTGGAGCGATGTCTGGTAAAAGGTGAGTGACTCAACTTGAGGATGTCATTTCAGGTTCGAAAGAAAGTCTTGGATGACTCCAATCAGAGGCAATCCCAAGGAGAAATTCCAAACACATTGGGAGCAATGGTAATGTCGATGGAATAAGCATATGGACTCTAGAGGGGGGAGTACTCATTTAGATTTGTAAATTCTAGTGTGTTGATTGGAAAATCTCTTCAATACAGATTCAAACCTTTCAGAGCTAGGTTCAAATAACAAATGAGAGTGATAAATTCAATCCTTTGAAACGTACTTTCTTTTCTGGCCAGGCCCTCATTCAGGCTCCCAAGTTGGTTCCCCTGCAGCCACTGATAACATCATGGGCACCTCCAGAGGCCTTCCTGGCATTGTTCTGGGTGTCACTGATGTGAAGCAAATGGGGAAGGAAATGCAATTCAGAGCTCACAAAGCTAAGGGGAACTGATTTTCAAGTTCATGACTTTCAAATCCATAGCACAAAAGCGTATGCATTTTAACAAACTGGGTATGTGAGGATGGTGTTACTGCCCTTGGATCTCTTCTTTCCTTTTACTGGGACACACTTTTTAATTAACGTTTTTGAAACTTATTTTACTGCACGAAGAGGCTTCTTCCCGCGCATTTTTGGTTTAATGCCTTCCTACATGGTAGTGTGAAAAGAATGTGTAAACAAGGCCCAGGAAAATCAAAGGTCTCATTATCTCTGAGTCTATGTAATTCAGCAAACACTTATTAAACACTCGTATGTTGCAGGCAGTGTAGCAGAAGGTGGACAGGAAGAGGAGCAAGACATGGTGCCTGCACTAAAGCAGTTTACAATCTGATGATAGAATTCACAAGTACACAAATAAAGGCCAGAATAAGGTGCTAAAAGAACAGTGTAAAAAAGAGGTAGGGAAGTAGGTGGGAGGGTGGCAGAAGATTTCACAGAACAAGTGACATAATAGTAGAATCTTAAAGGACGGATAAAAACTTAGCTGAATTGGGGATTGTGGGCAGGATGGGAAATCCAGATGGAACAAAGAGAATAAGTTAAGACCTGGAAAACACAGAGGATTCTGGTAAAATGGTGCCTACTCCAGTGTCTTTGACCATTGGTGTGTGAGGGGCGAGGAGAGGCATAGCCGCTGAGAGAGAGAGAATGGGAAAGAATGGACACCTGAACCAGTCTTGGCTGGCGTTCGACATGATTCCCCTTCCCTTCCCTTTTCTCTCAGACCTGGGTGATTTCAGGCAGCTGTCCTGCAGAAGGTATTTCACAAACTGATTCATGCTAAGGTGACTTGCCAGAGAAAGTCTTAACTCACTACTGTTCCTGTGTCTACCTACATCTTAAAAGGGAAAACTTTAAGAACACAAAGATTTACTTGATAGAATTATTCTTGGACAGTGGAATTTCATACCTTGAGCAAGGGGCCTAGGGGGAATGTACTTTTGACCAGGGAACATTGTTGGAGAACATAATCCCATAATCACAGTGGGTAAGTGAGCACTGAGGAGGGTTTCTGTTGAAGGATGTGTACTGTTGTTCTGTTGAAGGGGAGCAGGGAAGGGAGACTGTAGACAATGGCCTGAGGAGGGATTGATGGTTCCACATTTCATCCTGCTACCCCCGCCAGTGAGCTTCATTTGTCCCTAGTTGCTTTATTTATGTGACAATCTCCCATTTTTATCCTCTCCCATCTTCTTGTTTTAACTCCACCTGCTTTTTTCCAGATCCAATAGCATCATAATACACCATATGGCATGATGTTATAATTTGGTAAAAACCAGTAAAATGAAATTAAACTCTCTTTTACATTTCCCTTTTCCTTCTGTTGCTGGTTAATATGCCTTGTGGTTCTGTGGGAGGCTCACACAGCTGGTAGCCTGTTGAAGGAGCCATAAAATGATGTAACATGCCTCTTCAGAAATAAACACATTGATCCTGCAAAATGCCTGAGCTTAACTGTATAAGGGAAACCTAGCTGAGATCTGAAACAGAGGAGTCAATTGAGAGTGTGTTATTTGGCATTGAAGCATATCTGTTATCCCACATGTCACATGTCCAGTATCTCCAAGGCATGAAGTGTTCTACTGAAACGCGTTTTCAAAATCATGGAAGTTTATCATGTCAGGGATAAAATTAACACTTTTCCATTTGAATCTTTATAGAAGACAACTACTCTCCTGCCTTCATTTGGTTTTAGAGTATTATAGGAATAATATAAGATCAACCTTCAAGTACATTTTTTTCTTTGTTTTAAACAAAAGCAAGTTTACGGAAAAGTTGGAAATCATGTACAAAGAACTTGTTTTTCCTGAACCATTTGAGAGTAAATTGCTGACATAATGCCCCATCATTCCCCTTGATACTTGCTATGGGCGGAATTGTGTCCCCTCAAAATTTTAATGTTGAAGTTCCAACTCCCAGGACTTCGGAGTGTGACTGAATTGGGAGCCAGGGTGTTTAAGGAGGTAATTAGCTTAAAGTGAGGTCATTAGGGTGGGCCCTCATCCAATATGACTGGTGTCCTCATAGGAAGAGGAAACTTGGACACAGATACACACAGAGGGAAGACAAGGTGAAGACACAGGGAGAAGACAGTCGTCTACAAGCCGAGGAGAAAGGCCTGGAACAAATCCTTCCTTCATGGCTCTCAGAAGGAACCAACCCTGCTGACTTCTTGATCTTGGACTTGCACCTTCGAGAACTGTGAGACAATATATCTCTGTTGTTTGAGCCACCCAGTCCGTGGTACGTTGTTATGGCAGGCCTAGCAAACAAATATAATACTTTCATGGACATTTTGTATGAATGAGGACATTTTCCTATGTAACCAACAATATAACTATCAAAACGAGGAAATTAATACTGATACATTACTATCGTCGAATCCTTAGATCTCGTTCAAGTTTTACCAGCTGTCCCAGTAATACCAGCTGTCCCTTATAGTAAAAGGGTCCAGTTCAGAATCAGATCTTATATTCAGTTGCTATGTCTCTTTAGTCCTGAATGGTTCCTCAGTCTTCCCTTGACGTTTGTGACACGCACGCTTTTGAATGTTATGGGCCCTTTATTTTATTTATTTATTTATTTGCTGAGGAAGATTCTCCCTGAGCTAACATCCTCTGCCAATCTTCCTCTTTTTGTATGTGAACTGCCACCATAGCACGGCCACTGACAGACGAGTGGTGTCACTCCCTGGAACAGAACCTGGGCCAACGAAGCCGAGTGTGCTGAACTTAGCCACCAAGCCACTGGGGCTGGCCCAAGGCCCTTTATTTTGTAGAATGTCTTTCATTTTCATTTGTCTCATATTTTTTTACGATAAGGTTCAGATTATGGTCTTTTCAGGAAGGATGGTACATGATTTCCATTTGTCCTCTTCCAGGTGATGTTCACTTTGGTCACTTGATTAATGTGGTATCTGCCAGGCTTTTCTTCTGTAAAGTAACTATTTTCCTTTTATAAATATTAAGTATTTTGTGAAGAGTTATTTAGAAAATATGAAAACACCCTGTTCCTTATAAAACTTTCAAATTATTCACTTATTTATATCAATATTTCCTATTGATAGCTATGTTGATTGTCTATAGATAATATTAATATTGAAGCTCAAGGTTTCCTATTTTATTTAGTGGGTTATAATCTGTTACTATCATTTCTTTTGATGCTTAAATTACCCCTGACTTAGAAAATGGGAGTTTCTTCAAGATATCTTCTGTGTTTTTTGGACATGTCCCAATATTCTTTGAACACTTTCTTGCTTTCTAACATAAAAAGATGTTTCAGGCTCATCTTATAATTTCCATGCCTTATGCCTGGAATTGGCCATTTTTTCAAGGATCTCTGGTTGCTTTTAGTGGGGAATGGTATTTAGAATCCAAAATCGGGAAAGTAAGTTATGCTTATTGCTACGGAGGTGTCACTGCTCTGATGCCCTCTCAGAGGACAAAGTTAGAGAACATATGTATGTATATATTCATACACTTATATTTATTTCTTTATCTATGCATGTTTCTAACTATGTAACAACCTATGTATCTATCTATGTATCTGTCTATCTCTGTATCTATCGGCCTGTGTCTATCTATCTACCTATCTATCTATCATCTATCTACCTACCTACATACTTACCTACCTACCTACCTACCTATCTACTTCCCTATGCTGAAAATCATGAGTTCACTCTGATACTTTCAATTCCAATCCACCATTACAGGGCTCTGACTTCCCATGCTGGGCTGCCCACTGACTCTCTGTGTGGACACTCTCCTCGCTGTGATCAGGTTCTGAATCCCCACGCTGGGCGGCCCTCACCAGGTGGATGCCCTCCTCCCTTTACTTCCCTCCCAGGCTCCAACACCTCACACAAAAGGATCTTCCTGTGCAGATGCCTCTTTATGCTGCTCTGGCTCTGGAACCCTGTGCTGAGCAGCCCTCTACATGTATGCCCTTCTCAGCCTGCTTGGGCTCTGAATTCTGCTCTGTATGCCTTACCCCCACCCCCACCTTGTCCCACCTACCTTCTCTGCCCCATCTAATGGCTTTAGGACTGAGTTGTTCAGGACAGGAAGGGGAAGGAAAAAGGAAGAAGACAGAATAAAAAATCATACACAAGTTCACTTAAAATAACTATTCTCATTCTAGCTCACTTTCAATCTTTATCTTGTATATATATATTTTTTCCTACGGTTCTCATAATGTAATACAATTTTTATATATAAGGTTAGCATTGAATTAGATTCTTGTTATTTTTCTACATAGCTTTTATAAAAACAGATGATGTTGGCCATAGAAAGTGCCTTAAAAAGATGAGCCTTAATTTACTCAATTACTTGTCTCTCACTGGATATTTAAGTTGCTCTTGATTGTCTCCATGTAGATAATGCCGTGAGGAACGTCTCCATGAATATGACTTTTCCAGTCTGTTAGATTACTCTGTGGATGATGCCCAGGAGTGGGACCATGTGGTTGAAGGACATGAATGCTCTTGAAGACGTGCAAAAACACTTAGCTGAGGGTGTAGCACGTAGTAGGCCCTCAATTCATGTTTGTTGAATCTGAATAGGAATATTGCTTTCCAAAAGGCAAATTACCATGCTGAATTACCATGCTGACAACAGTGTTTGTTTTCTTCTTAAACAATTTGATTGATTGGGCAAGTTGCTTAGCTTTTCTAAGCCTCAGTTTCCTCATCTGTAAATAGAGTAATCCTCAGTCTGATTTTATTGTTAACTCCTGATCCCTTCTCACTGGAGACCCAGTGAAATCCCTCAGCCAAGTGAGGCTGTCGGAAATCGACGTCTGCCTAGCCTGGCTCAGACGCTGTCTGGTGCCCCTCATCCTGTATTGACTGTGCAGCATCTCCTTGTCCTTCACAGGCACTTCCTGGTGTCACAGCTCTTAATCCTAACTGTAAAGTTCTCAGAACACGGGCCCTGTTCCATCCCTCCTTCTTCTGTCTCTACCACAGCTACAGTCGAGGTGGGCCCGTCTCTCCACTCTGCTGTGGTGAACAGGGAGTGATAGACATGGCTCTGGACGATTTGTGTGGAAAGGAAGTGTTATTCCAGAGCAAGTGGAATCCAAAAAGAATTTCTTCATTATGTAGAAATCAGCACTCTATGATATTTGCTGTATTGCATTATAAAACATCTTCCTCTGCATTTAGTAGCCTGAGGATTTGTTGTTGTTGATGATGCTGTTTTAATGGTTCCCTTTAACATTTTTGACTTTATTAGAAAAAAAGTGTTTTTTAAAAAATCAAAGCAACATATAAATGAAATTAAAAAATGGTCTACCACCACCTGTGCCAGCACCTCACCCAGTGTTTCCTTTTCTTACTCACTTCTTTCAAGTGTATATGCGTGATTGGTGGAATCTAGTTGCAAGCTGAAATGTGAAAAGTAGAGCATATCACTTTTTCACAGGGAGCTTCAAGAGCCAGAGTGTGGCTTGCCTGTGTGTTGCTTATTTTTCCTTTAGAGCCCTTAGCATATTAATCATAGCTATTTTAATTTGCTGGTGTAACAATTCCAACATCTCTGCCATATCTGAGTCTGGTTCTGATGCTTGCTCTGTCTCCTTGAACTGTTTTTTTTTTTTTTTTTGCCTTTTAAGATGCCTTGTAATTTTTGGTTGAAAGCTGGACATGATGTACGGGTAACAGGAGCTGTGGTAATAGGCCTTTAGCAGTGTGGTGGTGAGGTGTGTGGGGGATTTGTTCCACAGTCCTGTGATTAGGTCTCAGTCTTTTCGTGAGCCCCCACATTCACTAGTCCTTCACAACTGCTTCTCGGTTCTCCACTCCCCCTTAAGTGGAACAGGATGGCTAGAGGGGGCTGGAGTTGGGTATTTCCCTTCCCTCAGTCAGTTAGGCTTTGATAAAATCCCAGCAGGTTAGGATCAGGTTGAATAGTTTCTCCTGAAGTCAGTCCTTGTTAAGAAGAACGGAATGCTCCCTTCCTCCTCCTCCTGCTGGAAGCACGAGGGAATATTTCTCTGATCTTCACTATGAGAACTCCAGGAGGTAAAACTCACAAAAGTATGGATCTTCCCTATGACTGGGTCTCCCTTGAATTTTTGACTCTCAGAACCTCCACTCTGAGCCTCCAGCAATTAGTTAATTACAGTTCAGGTTTTCCTACACAAGCACTGGATCCTGCCTAGGTTTCTGCTCTGGTAGGTTGTGATGTTACTTAATCTCTCTGTATCTCAGTTTTCTAATATATAAATTCGGAATTAGATTATACTCCTTATAGAATTACATAACTGTTATTATTTTTATTACTAGTTTAGAAAATAGGAGAGAGTTGGGTGGGATAGGGAGGAGATCTCTTCCTTCCCTTTTTGTTTCCTTAATTTCTTTTGTGCCCTGCTCTACTAGTTCACTTCTAACAGTAACTGTCTTTACGACCTCTTCTATCTTCCATGTTAAGCCTTCAGTGTCATTCTTGTCTCTATATAGTCATGTGCCACATAATGACATTTTGGTCAATGACGGTGGTCCCATAATATTAGTACCATATAGCCTAGGTGTGTAGTAGGCCATACCAGGTAGGTTTGTGTAAGTACACTCTGTGATGTTCATAGAATGATGAAATTGCCTAATGATGCATTTCTCAAAACATCCCAGTTGTTAAGTGATCCCTGACGGTGTAAGGATAGAATCTACAGGGCTATGCTATAAAATCACGTTATTTTATGTGCATCAAAGAACCCTACCCTAGGCTTAGATCTGGCTGAAACTTGTAAACTGGTGATTTCTCTGTTTCCAGCCCATTTTCTTTTCTGAGTCACCAGAATAATTTGAAACTCCCTATATGTTCCATTGGTACAATGTTCAGTAGCATCTGGATTTCAACGACCATGTTAGTCAGTGGTCAGGACATTATTGAGCATGCAGTTGGGTTTGGCTACAGGAATTCCACAGCTTCTTTCTCTCAAGGCTTGTTAAGTGAAGTGCTTAGACTCTTAGTGGTTCCTCATTAGGAAGATTCTAGGACACACCCCAATGAGTACATTCAGTTTGTTTCTGGAAACCTATCCTTGTCGGATGAGCTAAGAGGGTAACTATTTATTAAGGTAGTAACAATGAGGTGAGCAAGCACTGGCTGAGTCATGGGCTGGGAGTTGGAGCACTTCAAAACTGGTGATGGTTGGGTCCAAGTAAGTTGGATTTATTTCTTCCTGTTGCTGTTTCCAAAGGCATGAGGAGGAGAGGGGGAAAAAATGAGAACCAAGAGAAGTAAAAGCAACAGATGGGGAGGGGAGAGGGCAAGAGGTAAGGAGGAAAGAGAGACAAAAAGGAAACTAAATTATTGAGTGTCCTGCGTACATCAGGAACCGTCTTATGCATTTTACGTTGTCATCTCATTTCCTCCTTAGAGCCATCCTTATAGAGTAGCTGTCAGTCATGTTTGTCCAGTGTCTGCTTTGGGCCATGTACTGTGCAGTAGGTGTGGTGATGTAATGATGAATATGTCGTTCACATCTGCCTGAACAGGAGACATTGATAGTCTAGTAGAGAACTCTGACATTGAGATAGTTTCCATACAGGACACTAAGGTGCCTTGGGTATGTATAAAGGACGATGAAGATATTTCAGGCAAGAGTAATCATGCTGCCTGGGGAAGTAGGTCTGGAAAGAGAAGAAAGTGAACGTGGGGAGGGCCTTCTAGGTGGGAGGAGCAGTGTATGCAAACTCACAAGGGCATAGAACATCATTATGGAAGTTGTTGTGGATGGAGCACAGGGAGTGAGGAGGGGAGTGGCCTGACCATGGTGGGCCTTCTGGGCTAGCCCAATGAGTTTTGGCTTCAGGATGAGCTGGGAAATGCCTTAGTAGAGAAGTAACTTGATGAAATCTGTCTTTCAGACAGACTTCTCTGGCAGTGTTGCAGAGGATGGGTTGGAAGAGTTGAGAGTGAAGCCTAGGAGACTGCAGAGAGGAGTCTGTTAAAACAGCCTAGATACAGATTGATAAAGGCCTGAATAGGACATTGAGGGTGACAAAGAGCCATGGACTCCAGTGACTGTTATAAAATAGTAGAACTTAATGACTGATTGGATGATGGAGGGGAGGATGAGGGAAATCTAGGATAATCAGAAGCTACCAGATAGGGTAATTGGGATCATAGTTGTCCACTACCTACTGTTAGAAATTAGTGTTAGAAATTAGTCTTGGCAGTCACCACTTCCTGCCTCTCTATTGAAGTTGCCAAGGAAGCAGCAGCAGCAAAATTGTTACTATTGGAACCAGTTTTGGGGTTGGAGCATGTAGATGAGGACCTAACTCTTCCTCTGAGTCCAAATATTGGAGCCATTCCACCTAGGTGTGGGACAGAAAGAGAAAGCTGGCCAAGTCAACTTGCCCACCCAGCCACATGCACAAATGAGATGGAAAAGCAAGAGAGTGGAAGAGTACTCAGAATTGTAGTTTACAGTAATCTCACGCCACTGGTAAATGTGGCTCAGGCTATGTCTTGGATTAAGAACAATGTATTTTGCAACTTTTCCGTTTTGAGTGGGGTGGATGGAAAGTAGGAGGTAAATGAAAAAAAGGAGCAAGAATTTCCTCCTCTATATCTTGGAGAAGAAATAATAGAAGGAGAAATAGACTTGGGATGGGGAGATGAAAATCATTCCATTTTTAACACGCTGAGTCTGTGATGACCATAGAATGTCCAGGTAATAATGTCCAGTACAAAGTTGAAAATAGGATTCTGGAGCTCAGGAGGGAGAGGTGGGCTAGAAAAATGGATGTGGCATTATCAGAAAACAAGTGGTAGTTGAAGTCTTGTCTGTGGTTGACAGAAGGAGATGAAGAGTCAACAGTGGTAGCACTACAATTTAAGGGACAGGTGAGGAACATAGCTCATGGAGGCGAGTGATGAAAAGTTAATAGGTAGGCAGAAAACCTGGAGAGTGTGAGGTCTGGGAAGCTCAAGGAAGAAACTGCCTCAAGAAAGAATTGTCAGTAGGGTGTAAGGACAGGTAAGGAGCATGAGCAGGATGACTTGGAACAGCTACAAAAAGAAAATAGGGAGAGAGCAGAAACAGGATGAGTAAAAGTAAAGCACTTTCTAGCAGCCATGAGAACACACCTGAGTATGCAGACCCCAAAAATCATGGTGCCAGCCTGCATGAAATTGGCCCTTCAGCAACCTTCAAATGTCAGATTTGACAAAGGGACCGGGAGCTGAAAATGATGGGTTCAAGTTCAAAATGAAAGGAAGAAATTTCAGGTAGGATTGAGAGACTCTTAACTGATTGCAGGGCTCAAGCGATTCTCTTGGGATGTCTGTGAAATAAAAGTGTAGACTTAGAAGAAGAGAAGTAGTGATAAAGCAGGAAGGCAAGGACATTGTGGTTATAGATGGAAATGTTAGAGTTCAAGGCTTTAGAGGCAGAACTGTCCCTCACGGTGACGCTGTGGACACGGGAGTAGACTGCAGAGGGGCAGGGGGCTGGAGTTTATTGCCTTTGAGGGAATAACTCAGCGGGATTGGGCAGAGGCAGTGGTAGAACTGTACTGAAGTCACGACAAAGGCCTCAGCTGACCCCAGGGGAGTTCTGGAGCTGGGCAGGCACTTCATCATTGTCCCACATCGAGGCAAAGGGGCCAGGCTCTCGCAGAACTTGCTCTTCCACCGTTGGCCAGTCACTAGACGAGAACTGCCCCAGGAGAGGAGGCGGCTTTCTCCAGTGGACGGAGATTCCTGGAGAACAGCACGGCTAGGAGCCACCAGCAGCCAACACTCGCAGCAGCTAAGGCAATGAGGGCCTCGGTCCTGAAGTGGGGAATCTGGATGGCACATCGCAGCACCCGCTACAACAAAATGATGGTGTACTGTGCTTCTCATTCATTCAAATCTGTTGTTTCCAAAGATTAAAATCATCACAAAGACTTATAATTTTTTTCATGTAATGCCAACCACATTGCTTGTTAAATTTCTATAGGTTATTGTATTTTGTGTTGGAATGTTGAATGAGACATTTTCCCATCATATTTTCTTTTTTAATTTTATTTATTTATTTATTTATTTATTTATTTATTTATTTGTCCCCCAAAGCCCCAGTAGATAGTTGTATGTCATAGCTGTACATCCTTCTAGTTGCTGTATGTGGGACGCGGCCTCAGCATGGCTGGAGAAGCGGTGCGTCGGTGCGCGCCCGGGATCTGAACCCAGGCCGCCAGCAGCAGAGCGCGCGCACTTAACCGCTAAACCACGGGGCTGGCCCTCCCATCATATTTTCTAACTGGCTATTCCTAGTATGTAAAAACAGTGTTTATGGGTTATTGTATTTATTTGTTTGTTTATTTACTTATGTTTTTAGCTTTATTGAGACATAATTGACATACAATAAACTGCACATATTTAAAGTGATACTTGGGTGAGTTTTGACATCTGTATACATTTATAAAAACATCACCACAATCATCACACCAAAAGCTTTCTTATGTCCCTTTGTCATCCATCCTTCCCCAGCACCAGTCCCTGGCCCAAGGCAACCATTCATCTGCTTTCTGGCACTATAGATTAGTTTCCATTTTCTAAAATTTTTAATGAATGAAATCATACAGTATGTATCCTTTTTTGCTTGTCTTCTCAGCATAATTATTTAAACATTCATCCAAATTGTTTTGCGTATCAATAGTTCATTTCTTCTTATTGCTGTCTAGTCTTCTATCTTATGGATAGACCACAATCTGTTTATCCATTTACCTGCTGATGGATGTTTGCTTGTTATTTTCAGTTTTGGGCAATTACAAATAAAGCTGCTATGAATATTTGTGTACAAGTCTTTGTGTGGACATGTGATTTCTTTTCTCTTGGGTAAAGTGGAATGACTGGGTCCAATGGGAGGGACATGTTTAACACTTTTTTAGCAAACTGCCCAACTGTTTTCCAAACCATTTTCAAAATGATCATATCATTTTACATTCCCACCAGCAGTAAATGGGAGTTCCAATTCTTCCATATCCTTTGCTAATACTCGGTGTGGTCAGACTTCTAAATTTTAGCCCTTCAAGTGGGTATGTATTAGTACACCATTGTTGTTTTAATTTGTATTCTCTTAATGACCAATGATATTGGACATCTTTTCATGTGCTTATTGTATTTATTTTTACCAGAAGTCTCACTTAACTGTCTAATTATTTCTAAAAGATTTTTATTGATTTAATTGTTTTCTAGGTACACAAATAAATCACATGTAAGTAAAGATATTTATTTCCTTCTTTTAATAATGATGGCTTATGGGCTGGCCGGGTTGCGTAGCGGTTAAGTGCACGCGCTCCACTTAGGTGGCCCAGAGTTCGCAGGTTCAGATCCTGGGCACGCACCGACACACTGCTTGTCAAGCCATGCTGTGGCGGCGTCCCATATAAGGTAGAGGAAGATGGGCATGGATGTTAGCCCGCCGCCAATCTTTCTCAGCAAAAAGAGGAGGATCGGCATTAGATGTTAGCTCAGGGCTGATCTCCCTCACCAAAAAAAAAAAAAAAATGATGTCTTAGTTCTTTTTTTCTTTATCTTATTTCATTGATGAGAACTTAAATAATAGTGGTATCTTTGTTTTTCCCTGACTTTAACATAATCAGTTTCATATCAAAAGACGATATTGGCATTAGAACATTTAATTCTTTACATATACTTACATTTCATCCTAATTTGCTAAGATTTTAAGAAGGTTACCTTTAAATTAATTACGTCTTTTTTTTCACAATTATTTACATAATTATGTAAGTTTCTCCTTTTTCCCTTTTAGATATAAAAATGAAATCAAACTCTATATACTATCTTCTAATTTTTTTGGTGCACCTTTATGATAACCATCTTCTCGTGCATTTAATACCATTCTGTAACATTATGATTGAAGGCTGCATAGTGTTTTATTTTGCAGAGGTACCATTATTTAGTTAGCCAGTCTTCTATTAGAGGACATTTAGGTTATTTACACTTTCTTTTTGCTGTTGTAAATTTTGTTGAGATAAATATTCTTGTAATTAAATCTTGGTGTACATCTAGGCCTATTAACTTAGACTAAAATTCCTAGATTTGCAATGCTAGGTCAGAGTCTGAACATTTTTAAGGCTTTGAATATTTCTGTGAAATTTCTTTTAAGAAAATTAGTAGCTACCAATAATTCTAATATTGCTTACCAATATTCTAATCTGGTCTGACAATTTGAGATGACCAATGCTGCCTCAGTGATTTTCGTTTGCCTTTGATTACATTGAGTGTTTTAAATGTGTATTTTATTTTTTTGTTTTCTGTTTTAGTGCTTTATTTTCTGTCTTTTGTTATTTGTTCATCCTCATTATTTGAGTATTCTGTACTTGCGAATTCACCTACTAACTAAAATTTATTTGGAACCTCAAAGTCAACAGGCAGGCATTTTCGTGGTCATAAACAGACACGCACAGAGCAGTGAAAAATCAGAGTCACTTGACACACATGTTCCCAGCTGAGGTCGAGCAAGGTGGCACCCTGCCTTGTCACATCAGCTCTCATTGTAAACAAGTGTCCTTTGTGTGGTCTATTTAGTGCCATGTTTTTGCATTTTTGTGCCTTTGGTTGGTGATTTCACTGTTTAAAATGACCCTAAGCATGGTGCTGAAGTGCTGTCTAGTGTTGCTAAGTACAAGGAAGCTGTAATGTGCCTCATAGGGAAAATGTGTGTGTTAAATCAGCTTCGGTTAGGCAGGAGTTACAGTGCTGTTGGCCGTGACTTTGATGTTAATGAACCAACAACATATATCAAATAAGGTGTCTTTAAACAGAAACACACATAAAATAAGGTTATGGGGGCCGGCTCGGTGGCGCAAGCGGTTAAGTGCGCGCGCTCCGCTGCGGCGGCCCGGGGTTCGCTGGTTCGGATCCCGGGCGTGCACCGACGCACTGCTTGGTAAGCCATGCTGTGGCGGCGTCCCATATAAAGTGGAGGAAGATGGGCACAGATGTTAGCCCAGGGCCAGTCTTCCTCAGCAAAAAAAGAGGAGGATTGGCGGATGTTAGCACAGGGCTGATCTCCTCACAAAAAAAAAAAATAAAAAAAATAAGGTTATGTATTGATCAGTTGACAAAATTGTTGTGACCAGAAGCTCAAAGAAATCTAACCCCATATTTCTTCTAGGAGAAATGGCTCGGTAGTCACTAATTCAGTGGTCATGGCAACTATACAGGACATAACTAGTGCAAATAACAAGACTCGATTGTTCTATGCTTTCTATAGTTTCCCCCCCAGGCATTTAGAAGATCTGTCAGCTCCTCATCATCTTTGCCCCCTTCTGAGCACTTATTTCTCAGAATCCCTTGCCATCCGGGTTCCAGCGTAGGTTCTGCCACTGAGAATTACCCGTGTGAGATTGGGAAGGTGGAAGAAAAGGAGAAGGCACATGTTCCTCTAGCAGCGGCAGATGGAATCTTGGACAGATGGCGGCGTCCTGGTTTCTGTGTTACATGAGGGCTGCAGCCACTTTACAGTGAGATATTGTGTGTTGCCTGTTTTGGTGCTTCAGACAGCTGACATTAATAGTAGCTTCCTCAATTTCTGCACATCATTTCTTAACAGCCAGCCACAGTTTTCCCTGACCTTGGTTCCAAGGATTGTGTAAGCACCCAGTTCCCTGAACTGCATTTCTCCTTTGAAATACTAGACTAGTTTCTGTTTCCTTGCCTGAAGCCTGACTAATACAGTACTGATACTGGAAGAGGTATGCCTTCTCTGTGAAGGAAGAAGGAAGCACAGATATTTGGTGACAAGACTGCTGGTGCTCATCAGAACCCACGTTCCCTTTTCTTGGGCATGCAGCTGAGCCACGTTCCTCGCTGTCCTTGCATCTAGGGGGGGCCTGTGAGTAGAATTCCCTACTCGCTCCCCACCGCCTGAACCGGACTATGCCATGAGCAAGATCTAAATTTTACTCTGATGTGTCACTGAGATTGTGGGCCTCTTTGTTTTAGTAGTCTACCCTAACGCAAACGATATTTTAAAATAGTGCTAGTGCCTACTTGTATCTCTAAAAATACGCTTGACTCATAATTCTATTATCACCAATGACAAGAATGAAACTATTTATTAATTCTCTCCTAAGTAAGATGAGAAACTTAACATGATTTTACTTCCTTCTACTTTCACGCCTATCTATCTTTGTTGGTATAATCTGGAGTTGAATTGAGGTGATAATTAATTATTTTTTTAACATTTGCATTCTATCTTGTAAGCGTATTTCCAATAATTATTTAGGCTTCGTTTAACACGTAACAGGTTTTAGTGCTCACCACCCATCCTTTCACAGCCGAGATTAGCCTTTGTTGAATTCTTCATTTGTTGTGTGTCTTGGTTTCTGTAAAAAGCCTTTCAGTACTTGTCTTAAGAATGATATATAGAGAAGATACACTTTCTGAGTCCTTGAAGAGCTGAGATGATTTCTTTGTTGTGTTTATACAGGACTTGACTGAGTCCATAATCTTGATTAACTACCTTAGTTCCTCAAAACTAACAGTTGACACATGTTCTTTTTGCATTTAATATGGTTTTATGGGAGAAGTTTGAAGTTGCATGGGTTTTCTTCCTTTCTAGGTTACCTGTTCCTCTCCCTCCAATGCTTATATGATTTTTTTCTGCAATCTTGATATTTACAAACCCTATCACGTGTATCTATGAGTTGGTTTCTTATCATTAACTTTGCTTGGTACTTGGTGAGCCCCTTTAAAATGTGGATACTTTTGCCAGATACAGTGCTCAGTGCTCTATATGCATCACCTATGACAACCGTATGAGGTGATAGCTATTATCCTTCACAGTTCACACATGATGAAATCGAGTTCAAGGACTCAGACGTCAACAACAGAGTTGAGATGGGAGCTTAAGTCTATTTCACTCTAGAGTCTGAGCTTTTAGTCTCTATACTATGCAATTTTTTTTTCCAAAGGAAAAAAAGAACTCTTTTATTACATAATATGTAGAATTTTGCTTTTGTTTCCTTGGTTCCTGATTCTTTTTCAGAGACAAGATAATCGCCTGTATAGTGGGTCTGTCCTGTCTAGTCTTTATATCTGCTAGTTTTCATTTTGTCATCTTTTTCTTTTATATTATCATAGAGCTTGGCAAACTTATTCTTTTTTTTTTTGCTGAGGAAGGTGCGCCCTGAGCTAACATCCATTCCAATCTTCTTTTTTTTTTTTTTTCGCTTGAGGAAGATTAGCCCTGAGCTGACATCTGTGCCAGTCTTCCTCTATTTTGTATATGGGTCACCGCCACAGCATGGCTGATGAGTGGTGTAGGTCCACGCTTGGGATCCGAACCTGCACACCTGGGCCACCGAAGCAGAGCATGCCAAACTTATCCACTATGCCACGGGGCCAGCCCCAAACTTACTCTTTTTTTAAATTGTGATATAATTGACATATAACATTATATTAGTTTCAAGTGTATGACATAATGATTTGATATTTGTATATATTGTGAAATGATCACCACAATAAGTCTAGTTAACATCCATCACCACACGTGGTTACAAATTTTGTTTTTCTTGTGATGAGAATTTTTAAGATCTACCCTCTTAGGGAAACTTACTCTTTATATTTGTATTATGTTTTCTGCAGTTTTTGGCTGCTCTTTCCTGATTCTAATGCAGATTCAATTTTTTAATTGGATTTCTAGTTTTTCATTTTTCCTGTCTCATCAATTTCCTTTTCTGTTTCTCTGCCTTTTAGCCAAATCCACTGACGTCTCAATCTCTCCTCATTTTTGTTAAAATCTTGTTTTACAGTCTGTTTTCTAGCATTTTCTTCTGTCTCATGTATTAAATAGTGCTCAAGGCTATGCTCTTCCTCTCTGTTGAGTACTATGCTCTCTGTCTTTTACGTCTCAGGATATTTTCACAGGCCCTATGCTGGTTCTATTCTCTTCAATGACCCTCTGGTAGAGGTCTGCCCAGAGCCTTTGGTTTCCCATAGACAATAGGAGTGGATGCTAATAGAATCTCCTCTCAAATCTTAAGGAGGGATTGTCAACATAAATTGACATTACCTGTTCATCAGTACATCATTCTGAGAGGAAGATGGAGACAGATGATGCAGAAGTGGGTGGGGGGAGAGGAAGGGAAGATTTCACCCTTGTGTCATTTCTTTTGTCACAGAGTCCTTTTTGGACTGGCTCTCTGACTGGGCCAGCCTCTATACCTGCAATTTTACCTGGTAAGTTCATGATGCTGCTGTCTTAGAAAGAGAACTTGAGACACTTGCATGGATGATGGTGATGTCAGGACAGACCATTTGCGGTAGTTCTGGTGTGTAGGTGGTGGTAGCCGCTGAGCTGCTATTTCATACAGTTACCTGGAGAATTGGGTCTATACCGTCTACATACAGAGAAACAGCACTAGGACCCAGAGAGCTGGTCCTAAGCATCACAGAATCCTGCTTCCTTCAGCAATGGCTCAGCCAAGATGGGCCCACACAGGTTCAGAACAGTCAGTTTGATGGCTCTGCAGCCACTCCCATGCCAGCAGATAACAAGATGGTGCTATGACCTCTAAGACCTGGAGCTCATGCCAGATGGTGTATTCTGTCCTGCCCCCACCCCTGGGACTCCTGTTTCTAGTGTGTCACCCCTCCTCCCTCCACAGGACCCACCCCTAACTAGCTAGCTAAAGGATACTGTTGAGCTATCAGATGAAGTTAATTGAAGTTGGAGAAGCACAGCTCCCCACCCCCACCCACCTTGTGTCTTTATTGGCAGTGTGGTTATCCGTGAGGAATGCAGACATTTCCCAGCCTAGAATAGAATTTACATCTTTCTCTCTCTCCCTCTCCCTGTCTCATTCCTTCTCTCACCTACATTACCGACCTGCTGAATGTTTATTGAACATAACCATTCTTTATTAGCTTTGCAAATGGTGGTTATGTTGATGGTGAAGATGGAGGCACTGATATCCTTGGCCAAGATGTCAGAACCCTTGGCCTGATATTGGCAGCTGCAGCATGGGCAGCAACACCAGCAGTGGACATCTTTTGTTTGCCCTTCCAGATCCACTCTCTATCCTTCTCTACCCTGCTCTGTGGCCTGGGAGGCTGACCCATATGGTCTACTTCACTGGTGTGTGGGATCCTGTGAGAGCTGATTATGAGCATCTCTTCTTATCGCTGTGTTTGGTGACCATGGTAGGAACATTTACACCATGGAAATTGGCAAACACTACAAATAAGCACACACACACACACAGAGCTTGTTGCTAGATATTTATTTACCAGCACACCACTGGGGCCATGTTAATATAGCAATAGACTCCCTTACCCTCTGGCTTCTGGTTGGGTTTGGCCATTGGGAGGCACCTGAAGGGGTCTGAAGGGTGGGAAGAGAGTGTAGTCAGAGTAGCCATTCTCCTAGCTCCGTCCCTAACAGGTTCCCACAGCTTGACTGCCTCCTTCTACAAAGGTTTCAGCTGCTGTCAGACACCCTCTCCATGCATCCATCTTCTCTGGAATCCAGACACTTCTTCCCCTTCCCTCTTCAGGCCTGTGAGTGGTAATGGCTTCAGGTACCATATGGTCTCTCCCTGGCTTCCCTAAACCCTACCTGCACCAACAGTCCCTTCATGACACTCCTCTCATAGCCCATTTGAATGTGTGCCACTTGTTTCCCTCCATGACTCCGACTGATATGAAGCCTGATCATGTTCGGTTGTGTAGGGCTGCTTGCTTGTGTCCTGGGTGCATTTCCTGGGTCTCCATTTAGACACTAGGTTCCGAAAGCAGTGGTTTCACAGTCTTTATGGCCTTGCTTGGGATGTTTTCTTCAAATGAAATCTTTTCTGAAAGCTCAGTATATACATTAGATAAAGTAGAGATTCTTGTCTTAAGTGGAGTAGGGGTAAAGTGCTGCCTGCTCACCGTCCTCCCCCGCTCAGCCCCCATGGGCCATGGGTGCCTGTCACTGGAACCCCGAGGATCCGAGAAGCACAATGTAGATACCCATTCCTAGAAGACAGAAACTATGGCTTGTGTTTCCCAGGCACCTAGAGAGATGCGGGTAAACTACAGGTGTGTTTTCAAGCTACCGTTTACAGAGTCCCTGCTGTGTGCCAGGCCCTGTTCTACTGCTTTACATTGCTTAGTTCCCTCAATCCTCCCAGCAGCCCTGGTGAGGGAAGTGCCTTCCTTATCCACATTGTGTGAACAGGGAACTCCAGCGCACTGCGGGTCATCATTGCCCAGGACCAAACGGCTGGTCCAGCTACAGAGTCAGCTGCAGACCTGCGTTCTGATGCACTCTGCATGCACCCCTAAATATGCGTTTGAGTGAATCAACGAGGAGCATGAGGGCTCAGGTGATAGAAAAACCTCACAGCATCAGAATCCGGCTGAGGAACCCTCACTGCCCTGTGGGTTCCCTCGATGTCTTCACCCAACCTCCGGCTCTGACAGCTCAGTTACAGGTAGAGACAGTCCCGGATGTGAAAGAACAGTGCTGCTGCTCTGAAATGTGGCCGACGACACATTTACGTGTTGACGTAACCAATGAAACAACACAATGGATTTTTTCTTTAAGCTTTTAAACTTCTAACTGGTGCCTTTAATCGCTGCAATCTGTGCTCTGGATGTCTCACCACTGTTCCTTTGCCCCGTCCAGATGAAGGAAGAAAGGACCAAGCTTCTCAGGCTGCTGCAGGCATTGGGGCAGGCCTTCCTGAGGACAGTGCAAGTTTGGGGCCTTTGAACCACACGCTCTGGGCACTGAGCCATCAATACCTGGCAAGTTTTGTTTCTGGGACTTTGATAGCACTTCCAATCAGAAATGTTAAAAGACAAAATAATAAGAGCCAAGAAACCCCACACAACTTCAGGGTTGTGTAGAAGTCTCAAATTTCTGAGCTGCCGTGCAGCTGTGAGTGATGTCAAACGTTGTTTTTAAAAACACTTTATCCATTTCTCAATTAGGAGTTCTCAAAGATGTCAAGAGACCAAAAATATCGGAATGACACAAAAACCCTACTTCCTTCAGCTGCTTCTCCTTTCCTCAGATAGAAAAACAAATTGTTATTGGAATTATTGGGAGAAGTCAACAGGGTGAGACTTGGCTTCTATTAAATAGCAGAAGTGAATTATTAATTCATGTGAAGAATGAAAGTCCAGTCTTTCATACCCGAACTATTTGGGACTCTAGAGCCCAGCCTGCACATTTCCTGGGAGCAAGACCAGCTATACAATTTGTGGGGCCTGGTGCAAAATGAAAATGAGATGCCCCTTGCTTAAAATTCTTCAGAATTTCAAGACAGCAACAGCAAAACTTCAAACTACATGCAGGGCCCATCGGAGTGAGGAGCCCTGGCTGGACATCTGTGGAGCTGGCCCTGCCTGGGAGCGGTGACCAGCATTTGAGTCCTGAGAGGATGGGAAAGGTAAACTTCCTCCTCTCCCAACAGATGCCCAAGAAAGAAGCAATCATGTGCGCCAGGTCACACCAAAGAGGGCTGGGGTCAAACCACCACCCCCAGTACACCCCCCAGCATGCCTGTGTTTGGAATAAGAACTCCACCCTCTGCCCATTGAACAAGAGTCTGTGTCACTACTGGATGAGACCCAATTTCTGAAATAAAGAGGAAAGGATCTATGTCAGAGGTTCGTCACCTTTTTTTTTTTAATCCACTTCAATTTTTAGAGCAGTTTTTGGTTCACAGTAAAATTGAGAGCAAGGTACAGAGATTTCCCATAGACTCCCTGCCCCAACACATGTATAGTCTCCCCCATTATCAACATCCCCCAATAGAGTGGTCCATTTGTTATAAATGATGAACTTATATTGACACATCATTGTCACCCAGAGTCCATAGTTTACATTAGGGTCTCTCTTGGTGTTGTCCATTCTATGGGTTTGGACAAATGTACAATGACATGTATCCATTATTACCATATCATACAGAGTACTTTCACTGCCCTAAAAATCCTCTGTCCTCTGCCTATTTATCTCTCCTTCTTCCTAATGATACTTTACGTTCTTTTTGTGCCATGGACTCCTTTGTCAGTCTGGTGAAGTCTTTCGACATCTTTCCCAAATAAGATTTTTAATGCATAAAATACAATAAGTGAAATACAAAAGGAAGTCATTGACTAAGTAAAGTTATGAAAACATCGAAAAACAAAGTCACTTTGGTAATATATTTGCTTCTTTATTAGTATACGGAATTACCAGATCTAGCAGCAAGTCTAACACCTACTATAAATTTTAAGTAGTGGTGATAAGCATAAATGATAATTTGAAATATCTGCAGCAATTCTAAGGTGCAATGAAAACATTAGTGACAGAGTTGCAGGTTCTGCTAACTCCCCTGACAGCTGGCCCCCCATTACACGGGCATTGACCAAGGAGCAAACAAGAGGTGACCGGAAGGCTGGAAGGGAGAGAGGGCCCTTCCATTTTGCTCATTGTCTCTGTCAGTGTCGTGTCAACGAGAGTGTTCTGTCCTAGTAGTGGCAGGTGATTCTAGTAGTGGTTGGTTCCAGCTTCCAGTTGTTTCCACGCTCTCAGAGCCAGCCTCACGGTGTCCCCTCAGAGATACCACCAGCTGAGCACTCTCATCTTGGCTACCAAAACAAAGCACCAAAATCCGGGTGGCTTAAAACAACAGAAATTTATTCTCTTACAGTCCTGGAGGCCAGAAGTCTGAGATCAAGGTGTTGGCAGGGCCGTGCTCCCTCTGATAGCACTAGGGGAGAATCCTTCCTTGCCCCTTCCAGCTTCTGGTATTGCTGGCAATCCTTGGCCTTCCTTGGCTCATAGATGCATCACTGCAGTCACACGGCTGCATTCTCCCGGTGTGTCTTCTCATCTTCCCTCTGTGTGTCTGTCTCTGTGTCCACGTCTCCCCTTCCTATAAGGACACTGCCATGTTAGATTAGGACCCATCCTAATGACCTCGTTTTAACTTAATTACCTCTGTAAGGACACTCTTCCAAATAAAGTCACACTCAGAGGTACAGAGGGTTAAGACTTCAACATATCTTTTTGAGGGGGACACAATTCAACCTATAACACCTCTCCTCAGAGGTCTGGTTCTCAACTCTGTGGAAACCTTCTTTAAGCTTCTGGAGTTTCCCCAGCTTAGCTTAGGAGCTGTTTCCTACAGTTATTTCTGTGCTACCTAGTGTCTCCCTTTTGTCTCTCAGTCCTTCAATATCTGATTAATCAATTTTTTACATTACGTTCTCTCTGTTAAAATAGCTGGTGTAGTTTTGTTTTTCTGACCAGGCCCTGGCTGATCTAGACCACTGGATCTTCAACATGGACCCCGGTTGAGGATCTGATGTCTTAGATGGATACCTAGTAACTATCTCAAGAAAGAGTCAGGGATTATAAGTGAGGAGTTAGGACTATCAAAACAAGATTTCTAAAGTTTTTGTATCTTTTTCCTTGTTGTAAATGTCTCAGTCATTCCCTTACTGTATCCTGTAGCAATGGCTGACAATGCAGTGGACCCACTAGCCTGTCTTCAGAGGCAGTGAGAGAGGAGGGAGCTGGGGGCAGCTGGTCCTGGATGGGGAGCAATCCTGTGGGGTAGAGAGGGGTGGCAGCACTCAGAGAAAAGGAGAGTAGGTGAGTCCCTGGGACTGGGGCAGGGAAGAAAAGAACATGGTAGCTGGGCTTGAGGACTGACGCTGGGAATCCCACAGGGAAAAAAGCTTTGGTGCCCTTTAACCCAGTAATCCTCCTTCTAGGAAGCTATCCTAGAAAAATAATCCAGAAGAAAATATCTAACCCCTGCCTCTTCCCAGCCTGTCTGGCCTGTGGGTACAGATGAGAGTCCATTAACGGTGGTGTCCATAGCCCTTGACTCCTGGCCCACATGCACAACTGGACGACCTCAAGCCCCCGCCTCAGAGTCCCCAGTCAGGTCTTAGAGTCCCGTGCAAGCTTCTCACGTGTGCTAAGGACCAGATCTACTTCTGTTCTGCTCTTGCCTGCTCATGGAGTCCTCAGCCTGTAAGCTATTGGCGGAGGGGGGGGGGCATTCTTCTGCCCCAGCTGCTCCACCCACATGAAAGGGCTCCATCTGGGCTATTTTTGTGGGCACGGCAAGCTCTGCCAATGTCCCCTGCTTCCCTAACCGACGGCCACTGTGTTTTCCACACCTGGACCAGGAAGTGACACTGCTTTGCCCCAGGTCTCAGACCTTTCATCAAAACACACCTCCTGCTTCTGCCTGTTCACCTCCTCGCAACAAAAGCTCAGAACCAGTGCCTCTGGCCAGCTGTGGAACAAACGCCGCATCTTCCATTTTTCTTGTCTCCCCATCCCTCTCCCCACTAGGCCAGAAGAGGCCTGCTCCCTGGTGCCTGTCATCTCCTGCAAAGAGTTGCCGGGAAAAATTGCCAGCACCTCGCCCTCAATCTTCCCCGAGGCTTCTGGCCTCTGAGTAATGCACTCGTGCTCATCATAGTATTAGGTACAGTAGTGAAGAGCCCTGCTCTTCAGAGAGATGACTGGGTAAATGAGGTGATATAACCTCTCGTGAGCTATATTGAGCCAAAAACAATTACTAAAACTCAGTAACAACATAAAAAAGTGCTCATGGTTTCATTTTAAGTGATAAACAGAACACGTTACACACTACTATGATTTCAGCTACATAACAATGATATATGCTAATGAATAGAACAGGAACTTGAAGAATGAAAACTGGTTCAACTTGGAGTGCTGATAGCGTGGGTAAACTTTTTCCTTTCCTTGGTGTTCAGTTAATTTATCTATAATGTCATTTATTTAATAAAGAGTAACAGTTATTAGAGAAAAGTAATAAAATGCTTGATGCTGCTTCGAGATCTCCTTCACATATACATCAGGCTGCATCTGAGTTCCAGGAGGGTGGTTCGGCATCATCAGAGATGTGGGGTTGACCATATCTTCCCCCTGGGAGCATTTCCATCTTGAAATTCCAGAAGCTGTCTGATGGGGCTCCTTGTTTCTGGTGGCAACGTGTAATCCCCAGGCTTCAGGAGGGTGGAATGACAACACCTCAAGACGGGGCTTTGAGGGCCAATCAGAACATTCTGATAACTGCCTCCTCCACCATCTCCCAACTTCCTGCAACTTGAGAGGGTCTAGAGGAGAAAGCAATGAGATTGACTGTCAAGATTAGAGCTCTTTTGTTGGTGCTAACTCCTATTGGTGGTGTGAGCTCTCTGTTCCTTTCTCCACACTGCTGCCTATCACAGCCTTGCCTGGTGAGGAGTGACTCCACATGCTCCTCTTGGTTTGCCTTCCTATCTGGGTTTTCCTGTTTACCTGCCCCTTTGGATTCATGATTCGGTCTAGCCTTTCTCCCCAGCTCTGTGCATGGCTCACTGTGAGGAGGCTCGTGGTTCTGCCCCTCTGTCTTGACACACCAAGACCATGCGGGGCTGTGTGGGCAGCAGAGCTGGCCGGGACCTTAAGAACTCAGAATCTCACCCACCTGGAGCCTAACTCCCCAACTCGTGTCCTCTGCCTCCAGGAGTCCCATGGATACAAATATATATATTGATTTCCTTCCATGCCCGTCATCTCCAACGTGCTTGGCTTGGCCTTTTGGCTCACCTGTTTTGCTGCACCTGTTTGGACCCATATTTCTGCCTCCAAACTCTGTGTTCTGCCTTTTGTAATTACCCCTTGGCTGCAAATACTACACTGGAGTCAGCAAGGGGTCTGGGACTTCCCTAGCTGGACTCTCCATCTCCCTCCTGGTCCAGAGACCCAGACAGGCCGTAGATAGGGACGATCATTTCTGTTGCTCCCTCGGTGAAGCAGGAAACACAACACCTGCTCTGTGAGTCTTACTGAAGTTCTGTAGCCTTAAACTGGTGCTTGAGTGTGACATTATTTAAACACTTTGAGAGAAAGTACAAAATCTTGCTACCGATTAAAGAAACTGCTAAAGTACTTGGGACACTGTGCTCTCAGGTAGAATGATTTCTCAAGAGACTCATTCAGAGGACTCACCGGCAGGCGCATGAATCCCTTGCTGGCGGCACTGGGGCTTGGAAGGAGAGGCCCTGGATTCTAGACCCGGTTCTGCCGGATTCCAGGGGTGTGACTCGGCCCTCGCATTTCCTCATCGTAGAATGGGAATACCAATAACACCTGACTGACAGGATTGTTGTGAGGATCAAATGAGGTGCTGTGAAAGTGTAACAAACAAAAAGGCAGTTGCCCTAATTATCGGTGCTATGTACCTAATTATTGTAGTAATTACAATGGAGCATGGGCTTGGGTTAGAGGACATAGAAGACTTGGCCCTGCCCGCAAAGATCTTGTGCACAGAAAGAAAATGACTGGTGGCCGTCAGCGCTCACGAACAGGCGAGCCCCAGTAAGTGCTGGGGGGAGGGGACACCGCAGGATGTGGCAGGGAAAGGGTTAAAATTAAAGGTTTACATTAAGAGGTCCTCTGGGGGAGGAACTGACATCAGGTGGGCTTTTCCAGCCCCCTTTGGGGTGGAAGGGATAACAATAGGGACTCAGTCCTGCGTCTGTGCCTGAGATCCCAGGCTGGGTCTGCGGGAAGGGCCCCTGCAGGCGAACCTGCGAGCGTGAAGCCGGAGAAGGGAGCCGCTCCAGAGGCGGCTGTCAACCAACCGCGCTCCCCGGGATCTCCAAGCTTCTCGGGAGAAGTCACTGCTTCCCGGGACTTGAAACCCTGGAGATCGCATCACGATCGCCGGGGCGGGCTGAGTGCCCCTCCACCAGTCAGATCCTCGTGATGGGAGGAAGCGGGAGAGGAGGGCGATGGCAGTGTCCTTTGGCTGGCGGGGAGGTGGCCGAGCCCGCCGCATGGCCGGCGGCACTCGCTCCCCAGCCGACGTCCCAGCAAACTGCAGGACGGGGCGAGGAGCTCGGCGCGGCCCAGGCGACGTCTGCCGAGTGGGGCTTCAGAACGAGCGGACGCGGATCGTCGGGCGGGAATCTCTGCGACAGCGCCCCTGCCTCGTCTCAATGACGTGTGATTTCCTGAGCTCCTCGCAACTGCCTGAACTTGTTTTCTCGCCTGTCATAAATAGGTTGTTAAAATTACACGAAAAATATAGTAAAGAACTTGCTAATTATTCAATACATAGTAGCTGTTCCTGCCATCGGCCGAGTCACAGCGCTGCTGCGTCATCTGTGGACGGCTGAGTCAGCCCCGCCTCGTCCTGCGCCAACCCGCGCGTCCACACGTGTCCGGGGCTCGCTGGCTCCACCGTCTGGGAGGGACCGCAACAAGCCCTTCTGCCTGAGAAACCCGGGGCCGGGGTCCGGGGGATCAGAACTGGAGGCACTTTCGTGTCACAGTTCCTGCTTCTTTCTTCCCCTCGCTCCCCATGCTCCTTGTTGATCCACCAAAGAACTGAATTTCTGGGGTGTCCATGCCGAGCACTCGAGTCCCGCATGAGGACTGCAGACACTCGCGGGTCTCAATCGGGACAACCTGCCTGGCGCTCACTTCCTGCATCTCAGTGGTTCTCTAGAGGGAGATCCCACCCTCCTACGGGCAATTGGAACGTGGTGGGGGCATTTTTATCACAGTAAAGGGGAGCTCTACTGGCACTGAGAGGAGCAGGCCAGCCATGCTAGACACCCAGCAAAGTGTGGAAAAGTCCTGCACAACAAAGAATTATCTTGCACGACTTTCAAATGTCCCACAGGACATTCATGTAAGTGAAAGGCTGTTTATTACTAATTATGTGAGCTAGGATCTAACTCTATTCTATGTATAAAGAAAACCCTTTTTTTTTTTTTTTTTGCAAGACCTTTTTTTTGGGTATTTTATTATTGTGGTAAAAATACACAACATAAAATTTACCATTTTAACCATTTTTAAGTGCATAATTCAGTGGCATTAAATACTTTCAAAATGTTGTGCAACTGTCACTGCTATCTATTGCCAAAACTTTTCATTACCCCAAAAAGCAACCTTGTGCCATTAAGCAATAGCTCCTGGTTCCCCCTCGCCCCGGCCCTTTATAACTTCTAATCTACTTTCTGTCTCTGTGAGTCCACCTACTTAGGTACCTAATATAAGGGGAATCATACGATATCCGTCCTTTGTTTCATCAAAAACTTTACCAAGTTGTTCCCCATCTTGGAAAATTACCATAACCAGTGACAAGGCCACGTGTGGTACTTAAGCATCAGTAAAATTTACATACATAGTCTGCATTTGTACCTGCCACACTGAACGTGGCTGCAAGCATTTGACTGCTGCAAGCATATGTTTTCTAATAATGTAATGTCCAAACAGTCACATATTGAGATACGTATTATTTTATTATATTTTAAATTCCTTTGTATTCCCAAGTTAAAGCATTATGTTTGTTTTTTTAAATTTTGTATTGGTGGCTTAAATAAGCTATCAATTTCATTTTAGGTTAGTAAAGGGGGTATTAGAAAATGTTTACTATAAACAGGAGCATTGGGCCCAGTGGGGCTGCGAATCAGCAATTTGTCTCCTCCGGCTGCGGATGACGACGGGGCATGAGGGAGCACATCCCTGGCAGTGAAGTGCTGCTGACCAGCCTTGAATACCACCTGTAGGAACAACCTTACACGGCCAGGTCCACCCCTCCAACAGGAAATCCTCCAACCACTGAACCGGTGTCTCTTTGGTCACCACCACCTGACTACCGTGGTCTGGCCAATGCAGCCAGGTAGGGATTTCTGCTCCCCTCCCCAGTGTCGGCCATTGCAATTACTGTTATTCCTAGCTTTAATGATGGGCATAGGCATCCTAAACAAATTGAGATCAGATCACTTCTAGGCGATCACCTAAAAGTGAAGCTATATTTTTAGTATTCAACAAAATGATTGATTCTAGCACAAGTCCTGGGCATCTCATGAATTGGAATTGGGGCCACACTCTATTCACATTCTTGTTGACTGACCTGCATCTAGTTGAGAGCATTCAGATATTGGATTTTTTTTAAATGAAAAGGCTCTAAGTATTATAGATATTGTTTTCTAGCCAACTGCCCCTTTATTATTCGTACTTCGTTAGATCAGCCCCAAAATCTTTCTTGAGAGTGTATAATACCATAGGATTTTAAATGGGCTCAAATTTACTTGCTAAAATCAATTATAAAAGTTATAATTATATAAATAAACAAACAAATAAATATATAAAATACGGGTCCTTGGAGTTTGTCTGCTGTAGCACTGTGAGAAGAATATAATGTGACACCCTGGTAATATAGTCTTTACCTTCCCTCCCTATGCCAATATTTCATCACTGAAATGCCTACTAGCTTTGTGCTTGGAGCTGATGCCTCACAGGTGAATAAGATCCTTGGCCTCAAGGAGTCTGAAGTCTCACACGAGAGACTGACTAGCAGACAAGAGACGGTAGTGCAGGGTGATGGATGTCTTCTCAGAAGAACTGTGGACCACAGAGGGAAGGAGTGGCCACACTGGTTCAGAAAAGGTGGTCTGGGGAGGCTACCTGGAGCGGGTAGCATAGGGTAATTTACACGCGCGCGCACACACACACACACACACCTGTCAATCTACTCAAGTTCTTTAACAAGTACTCAGTGGAACCCCCTGTGAACGCTCTGTCATAAAACATGAAAGAGATGGTTTGAGACAGAGAAATGCCAAGGGCTGAGCACCTACTTTGAGCAGATCTAAGCCAATTTGGTTGCCTGCAATTCCGAGTCTTTTTGGTAGAGCTCAGTAGCCTCAAAAGTTACAGGTAAGTGAGGGCTACAGGTGTCTCCCTACAACCTTGCTGGTGAGTGGTTTGCTTCCAGGAAAATTTGTATCAGACAGAATTCTGCAATACATGAAAATATTTATTAGCAAGGAGCACAGTTGGGTCAAATAATCATCTAATTTGTAAATTTGATGAAGTTCCAGCTCCCTGTCCTTTCCTACATAGCAACAAGTACCTTAATGAAGTTTAATGCTATTTGAGTGACAGATTTCAACCTATGTTCTAGTTGGTCGAGGAGACAGAAACCCCTCCTAATGGCCTGTCCCAGATCTAACAGAGGTCTAAACCCAGGGTGCCGCTCGGAGGGTATAGCCTCCCGGGCTGGCCAAATATCCTGTTCATGCAAAGGTGAAGGCACCCATCCAATATATTTAACCTATCTATATATCTTGAATACCACACATCTATTAAAAATAATTTGTAACTTCACTATACTAGTTAATAAATCCTCTAGTGCTGAGGGAAATTAACAAAAAGTAGTTATAGTAGCTGCCCCAGGTGTATGGGCTTCTGGTTCTCGTATGCGGTAACCAAGAAGAGCTGGAGGGTGTAGTCATGACTAGGGTGCTGCAGATGTTCACTCACCACCCCTAGGAGGTAAGATAAAGCCAACTAACACACATATCTATCACACATCCCATGTTAAAACAGTTTAAAGTAAGCAGAACAGCTCTCAAACCATAAAAGAGCCTGGCTAAAACTCCTGAAGAGTGGGGGCCGGCCCAGTGGTGTAGTGGTTACAGTTTCACGCTCCACTTCGGCAGCCTGGGGTTCACTGGTTTGGATCCCAGTTTCGGACCTACACAGCACTCATCAAGCTGTGCTGTGGCAACATCCCACGTAGGAAATAGAGGAATATTGACACAGATGTTAGCTCAGGGACAATCTTCCTCACCAAAAAAAAAAAAAAACAAAACAAAACTCCTGAAGAATACCTGATTGAGAGGCAACTACTCGTGATGTATCCACAAGAAATTAGCTCTACCCCCATTTAGCTGATAGAGTTGACCTACTGTGTGATGTAACTGCAGAATGTGGGGTACACATTGATTGATGCATTGGTTTTTTTACCTTTTTATTTTAAAATAATTTTAGATCCACAGGAAGTGGCAAAGATAGTGTAGAGAGGTTCCAGATACCCATCACCTAGTTTCCTCCAATAGTTACATTTTTTTAAGTTAAATATTTTTTAAATTTTTATTTTATTTATTTATTTATTTTGAGGAAGATTAGCTCTGAGCTAACATCTGTGCCAATCTTCCTCTATTTTGTATGTGGGTTGCCACCACAGCATGGCTGGTGAGTGGAGTAGGTCCACGTCCAGCATCCAAACCCATGATCCAAACCCGGGATCCAAAACCTGGGCCGCTGAAATGGAGCTCGAGGCACTTTTAACCACTCGGCCATGGAGCCAGCCCCTAATTTTTATTTTTAATTGTGGTAAAATACACATAACATAAATTTACCATCTCAGTCATTTTTAAGTGCATAGTTCAGTGTGAAGTACATTCCCATAGTTGGGCACCCAATCTCCAGAACTTTTTCCGTCTTGCAAACTGAAACTCTGTACTCATCTCCCTCCCCTGGCCTCTGGCAACCACCATTCTACTATCTGTCTCTATGAATTTGACTATTTCTAGGTCCCTCCTGGAGTGAAATCATACAGTGTTTGTCTTTTTGTGGCCCCAATGGTTACATCTTACATCAGTATAGCACAGAATGAAAACCAAGAAATTAACATTGGTACAATGTGTGTATATAGTTCTGTGCCATTTTATCACAGGTAGAGATTCCTGTAAACACTACCAAAGTCAAGATACAGAACTGTCCACCACCACACGGTGAAGACCTGTTCCACCACCGCATGGTGAAGAGCTGTTCCACCACCACATGGTGAAGACCTGTTCCACCACGACATGGTAAAGAGCTGTTCCACCACCACATGGTGAAGAGCTGTTCCACCACCGCATGGTGAAGAGCTGTTCCGTGGCCACCATAAAGGAATAACATGAGTGGTGGTATCTCTCATGCTGTCCCTTTATGGTCTTCCTCTCCCCACCATCCCTAACCTTTGGGAACTGGTCACCTCTTTTCTATCTCTACAATTTTGTCATTTTGAGAATGTCATATACAAGTCAAATGACAAACCTAAAACAATTTAGTAACGAGTTTGCTGTCCTTTATTCGAGGCAAAACAATCCATGGATTGGGGGAGTATAGTGCCTTGCAAGCAGCGGAGCACTGTTCTCAAGGGATCTGGGGCAGAGCGAGCATTGCAGAGAGAGATGAGGAAACATGGAAGCAGGGAATGGCTGGCTAGGAGGTCGGGGATTTCCTCGTGAGACTGACAGGTCTTATTTTCTGGGTAAGGCAAGCTAACTAAAGCTGAGTTGGTGGATTGTGACTGGTGTATGTCAGGTCCCCTTGACAGGTGTTTCTCCTAAATGCAGGCTGACTTAGGGTTAGATTTGTGACATGGGCCAGGCCACTGGGGCAGCCTCCATTCTGTGGGTCCCGATATACAAATTAACTTTATCACATGGAATCATACAGCAGAATACACAGCTCTTTATCTCACACTGTAATTATAATAATCAAGCCAATGTTCTGGCTTGGGAGGCAAGTTGGGTTGTTTTTAAGGCTGCTTCTTGTTCTTAGTAATAAACTCATATCATCAGCAGAGCGGGAGCCTGCTGCTTATGTTCCATTTGCTGTGGCTGCAGCCATGCACACAGTTCGTCTAACGGGCTGTGCCTTGTTCTTTAAATGTAAACTTAAAAACACCAAAGAGTTTAAGACAGAGTCCTGTTACCCTTTTGAATTTGTCAGAAAAAGAGTCTCCTCTGCTCTGACGCTGGCAGGTGTGAGGCTCTGATGAAGTTCTCAGGGGCTGCAGATTGACCAAGATCCTCTCCTTGACCCAACCCTGGCCAGGCTCCTCCAAGCCCTCTTCTCAACTAACTCTCAACTTTGGCCTATAAAGATGTGAACAAACACCGACATACTTTCTAACAGCTCAAGGCCGCTTCCCTAGGATGACGCTAGTCCCCTTTAAAGTCTGAGAAAACTTAAAGCTTGAGAAAACACAAGACTGCTCTGATACTGTGATTTATAATAAGAAATATATTTGGTCTTCCAGTCCTGGCACAAAGCTCCTAAAATCCTTGGATCTTCCTAAATGTTGAGAACAACCAAGGTGTCTTTTGTTATGTTAATGAAGTGACTTTTGGAAAGCCCCTAGGTGACCTAAGGACAGATGCCGGTTGCCAGTGGAGCCAACCATGTGGTTAGAGGATTGGAACCTTCAGTCCCCCACTCCTCTACCCCCACCTCCAGGGAGGGGAGGGGGCTGAAAATAGTTCGACCACCAGCGGCCAATGATTTAATCAGTCATGCCTAAGTAACGAAGCCTCTATAAAAACCCCAAAGGACAAGTTCAGAGTGCTTCTGGGTTGATGAGCATGTGGAGATTTGGGGAGAGAGTCGTGCTCAGAGAGGGCGTGGAAGCTCCGCCTCCCTTTCCCCATACCTTGCCCAGTGCATCTCTTCCATTAGGCTGTTCCTGAGTTCTATCCTTTTATAATAAACTGGTAATCTAGTAAGAAAAATATTTCTCTGAGTTCTGTGAGCTGCTCTAGCAAATTAATCAAACCCAAGGAGGTGGTCATGGGACCCTCCGATCTATAGCCTGTCGGTCAGAAGCACAGGTGACCACCTAGACTTGCCACTGGCATCTGAAGTGGGGCAGGGAAGGGCAGTCATGCGGGACTGAGCCCTTAACCTGTGGGATCTGACACTATATCCAGGTAGATACTGTCCAAAGTGAGTTAAATTGTAAGACACCTAGATAGTGTCAGAGAATTGCTTGGTGTGGGGGCAAACCCCACACATTGGAAATGAGTGCAGAACCTTAACTGCCAAGAAAACTTACTGTTTGTTCCAGCCAACTCCTGAAGAGAGGGCCCCGTCTCCAGGCCTCTGTGGAGGGGAGGAGCCTAACTCGGATAAGCCAGGTTAGCAAACACAGAGGGGTTTCACAGGGACCAACCCCTTCCTGCTTTTTGTAATTTTTCACTTTCCTGACCCTGCCGAGCCCCCACTCACCCCCCTCCCTATCCCCTCATTCTCCCTTGAAAACGCCCGGTCACCTCTAGACAAAGTAAAGTTCACTTAGTGCAGTTCACGCTGCACTTTTTTCCCTCCTGCCGTAGTACATTTATCACCAATTACAATCTGTTCTTACCGCTTCAGCCTGGCTTTGTCTATCTCAACACTATGGAAAGATTATTTGGCTTGCCCACCTCTTTTCAAACACCATCTTGTTAAAAAGAAAAGAAACAGTGAGTACAGCACAGTGTTAGGCAGACCTTGGCCAGCTCTCAGTCCTATGAAACATTGTGAAAATGATCAGCATCTAAAATCTACTTAAATCCTCTGGCAGAACTTTAAGAGAAACTATTCAATCAGAAGAAAAGCTGGTGTAGATTTCAAAAGACATGACATACTCTTTCCCAAATAATCCAGCCATAATTTTGGAGAGACAGAGGGCCGCCATTTTGAAAATTGGGTCAACTCTGTGATTAGTCACTCCTGGGAGATTCTATACCTTGGGAGGTCACAAGGGTGAAGAATTGAACTAAGACTAGAGCTGAACAGTTCCAGAGGGAACAGATGTGACCCGACCCTTTTCTGCTTTAGGTGACAGCAGTGGTTCTGAAACTCAGCAGCAGCACCACTTTCTGGGCAGGGAGGGGTTTAGAAACTCTTGGATTCCTCGGATTCTGATTCTGTAGGTCTAGTGGGCCCGACTATATGTCTATATGTAGGTCGGATGGCAATTTCTCTTCTTTCTGAGATTATCTATTTGGGGAAAAAGTTTTGGTCTCACCACAGCTGCTTCCTGGGCAGCTCTCGGCTAACCTGTGGGAAGCCTTCCTTTGCCTCTGATCACCATCCCTCACCTTCCGGCTGGCAGCTGAGGGTGGCAGCTGAGGGTGGACAGGGGCAGGATGCTCTTGGCTGCCAGACCTCTCGATCCCCAGTGATTTTACTCTGAGGAAATAGAGGTTTACCCCAGAACACAGACAACCCTGCCTTGAATATTAGATGTCACTGTGTACTTTTTGGCCCATTGTTATGGGTTGAATTGTGTCCCTCCAAAAAAGATATGTTGGAGTTCTAACCCCTTTAGACTGTGACCTTCTAGAGTCTTTACAGAGGTAATCAGTTAAAATAAGATCATTGGTGTGGGCCCTGATCTACTGTGACTGCTATTCTTATAAGAAGAGGAAATTTGGGCACAGGCATGCATATAGGAAGAGTGCCGTGTAAACATGAAGATGGCCATCTACAAGCCCAGGAGAGGGGCCTGGACCAGATTCTCCTTCATGACCCTCAGAAGGAACCAATGCTGCCGACACCTTGATCTTGGACTTCTAGCTTCCAGAACTGTGAGAACATAAATTTCTTTCATTTAAGTCACCTGGTGTTTGGCACTGTGTTATGGCAGCCCCAGCAAATGAACACCCCCCGGCCACTGGGATTTCCCCTTTAGGCCACTTTTTTCCTCAGGGTCCATCCTCCCCTCCTGTCATCTAGTCCTTTTCTTTTCCCTCCATCTTCCTCCCTTTTCTTTCGTTCTCTATCCTGTCCCCTCAATTCCAGCTTATTGCTTACTTACAACAATTAGCTGTTTCTGTGCTCCGAGTCTTCTAACCTCGACCTTCAGAGGCTGTTCCCTTCTCACTCTTGTTTCTCAAGATGTTTTCCTAAACAGAGAGGTCCCTTTCCTAGGGGGAACTCTGGTGGCAGTTGGCAAGATAATGGCTTTTTCACCTGCTATGAATAATTGTTTTTAAAGGTCTCAAGATGATTCTGATGTGCAGCCAGGGTTGAGAACCACTACTGTAAAGTGATGTGTCACTGCTGCTCACCTGGGGGCACCCTGGGTTTATATAATATCGAGAACCTGTCATGCATTCGAAAATTCATGTGATCAACTGGTGTTTGTCAACCGAAGTTTGTATTCCAGTAACCCTTTTGTAAAAGAAAGTACCTGCAGCAACAATATAAAGTCTTCATTTGAGGGCCAGCCCTGAAGACCTAGCAGTTAAAGTTTGGCGCATTCTACTTCGGCTGCCCAGGTTCAGTTTCCAGGCACGGAACCACACTACTCATCTGTCAGTAGCAGTCCTGTGGCGGTTGCTCACACAGAGGGACCAGAAGAACTTACAATTATACACAACTATGTGCTGGGGCTTTGTGGGAGAGAAAAGAAAGAAAAAAGGAGGAAGATCGGCAACAGATGTTAGCTTAGGGTGAGTCTTCCCCTGCAAAAAAAAAAAAAAAATCTTCATTTGATACTGGCCTTGACAACTGTTATGTACAGAATTGTGTTCCCCGTAAATTCATATGTTGAAGCCCTGACCCCCAATGTGACTGTGTTTAGAGACAGGGCCTTTAAAGAGATGATTAAGTTAAAATGAGGTCATATGGGTGGGCCCTAATCCAGTATGACCAGTGTCCTCCTAAGAAGAGGGGATAAAGACACAGTCATAAGTGCACACTGAGGACAAGCCATGTGAGGACACAGCAAGAAGGCAGCCATCTGCACGCCACGGAGAGAGGCCTCGGGAGAACCCAACCCTGCCGACATCTTAGACTTGCAGCCTCCAGAATTGTGAGACAATACATGTCTGTTGTTTGAGCCATCGAGTCTGTGCTATTTTGCTGTGACAGACTGAGCAGACTAATACAGTTGCTGAGTCCAAAGCGTTCTGCTGAGATAATATAATTCTTTTTAAAAGAATGAAGATGTTTACAAAGGATTTTCACTTCATAAGGGTAACAGGAATAATATTGTGAAATATTAACCTGACATGTTTTCCTACCCCAGTAAATCATGCACCCCCACGGCCTTCCACCATAAATGCTAAGCCACAAACTGCAGGGGAGGGGAGAGGGGTAGTACCTGGAATAAAAGGGCCATTGATTTTCAAAAGCTGACTTTGTTGATTCCATATTGAAAGAATAGTTTTGAAAGCCAGGCTTTGTGACAGAGAAAATGTTTATTTTCTGAATTTTAAAAGCTCCCTTTATATATGGGGAGTTAGGGCTGGCATTTAGACATATAAGCCTAAGGTAGAGAGCACTCAGTTTATTTCATAAGGGAGGAGCCAATTGGTCAGGAAGAGCAAGATAGGAGGTAAAATAATCAGACACCCATGTCCTGGCTTCTTCCGCTGCAGGAGGGCTGGGTTAGCAACATCTGGGTCATTTGAGGGAATCCCAGAGCAGTGCCTTTGTTCCTCGCTTTTCCAGGTACTGACAGGGGAAATGCCAATCCCAGAGAACTGCTGCATCCAACATGGTGCAGCCCAGGTGGTGAGTTAGGAAGGGCCCAGAGAGAGGATAGAGATAGTCCCACTCTGCAAGTGTTTCTAGGCCCCTGTGTGGCATAGGAAAGGTCCTGATGGTCCTGAGCGCTCCTAGTGGGGAATGTAGATGGTAACTGAGTAGAGATGCAGGAGACCTGCTGTGGGGCCACCCAGGGCAGCTGGGATCCTGTAGCAGAGACTGTGGGTGGATGGCCCAGCCAGCAAATAAAGGAGGACATTGTCAAGATTCAGAGCATTTGCAGCACCAGTGAGAGCCAGATAGAGCCAAGATGGCGGAGTTCGGAGGAGAGGTGCGAGCAGGGTGCCCATGACCAACTGGGATGAGAAACTTTGATTTTTGCATAAGGACCCACAGTGGGATCTGAGATTTTTCTCCTGTGGCTAAGCTCATGTAAGCTTTTCCCTACAACAACTGGAGGGCTGGTGGGGATGGGAGGGGGCAGAAATCGTGAAAGATGAAAGAGATCAAAATAACCCAAATAAAACAGTTAGCTGGCAGGTCTGTATGCCCTTCCTCTCCAATCGCTACTTTTCTACTTTAAGGAAAAGTGGAGTAACAGTTACAGAAAACAAAGAAGTAAACTTTTCTGGCATCTCTGAAGGCATTGGACAGGGTTTTCAACCCACTACACCATGCGTGTGATTTCTGCTGACTTCTCTGAGGCTTTGACTCTGAACTTCTTTGGAGGTAAATAAAATCAAGAGAGAGGGCGAGCATTCCTTGGAGTCTTGATTTAAGATGGTTTATGCTCTGTGGTATGCAGTTACTTTGCTCACTAATCATGCAATGTATCCTAATAACATCATGCAAGCAACATTTTGATTTTTTGTTTTTTTCATTTTAGTGGGCTAACATAGGAGGTGGCAAACTTTTTATAAGGACCAGAGAGTAAATATTTTAGGCTTTGTGGGCCACTTGATTTCTGTTGTGACTACTGAGTGTTGTCAATGCATGGACATGGCTGAGTTCCAATAAAACTTTATCTATAGACACCGAAATTTGAATTTTATATAATTTGCACATGAAACAAAATATTCTTCTTCTTTTGATTTTTTTCTCCCAACTATTTAAAAATGTAAAAACTATTTTTAGCTCGCAGCCTGTGCAAAAACAGTCAGTGGACCGGATTTGGCCAGCAGGCTGTATTTTGCCAATTCCTGAGCTAACAAATATCTGCAAATATCTTATACATAAACAAACGCACTTTCCTACTCCCTGATGTTTCAAAAATAAGATGGCAGGATTTTTTTTTGTGGGGGGAAAGGGGATGCAAAATCTGTTATCAGTTTTGGTCTAAGCCTGGATATTTGATTAAAAAGATAAATCAGATGTTGTTGGATTAGTGCAATTTCCTTTTTATTTTTGAAGCCTGTTTTTGCCAATGGTGATGTTAGAAAATGCTATTGTGATGAGGAAATAATGAGATCATTTCAGTTATCACTGATACATGATGCCTGTGAGAGCAACCTTTCCCAGATGCCAGGTTTGGAGGATTTGAAAAGAGGGAGGATAGATTAGTTTCTTTGATGTTATTTAACCCCTTCCGCTGCTGTTTGTCGCATTTGTGCACACTTGTGTGTGTGAGAGAGAGGGAGAGAGAGAGAAGGTGGTGTGGGACTGGGAGGGGCGTCCTCCTCTCCTACAGGCTCTAATCCAGTCTTTGCTTTGCTTCAGTTCTTCGTTGTGCAATCTGCAGACCACCATTATTTATTACTCATGCTCGGCCTGCAGCCTTCTCCACCAGAAGTAAAATTGGCTGCCGTGGTCAGTCATTAGAGACGAAGGTTGACAGTAATACAGCCCTCGAGTTCCAATAAATTAGAGAGATAAAAATGGAGGCACATCCACCTGCAGTGGCCAGGAAGGGAGACAGGAGAAGAGCAGGCCAAGAAGGGAAATGAAAATGTCATTGGCTAGCAGCCCTTGTCACAGTTTCCAACTTCCATTGAAATACAGTCCTCCCTTCACCTCTGAATCTACCTCTTCCCTGAAACTGTGCTGAGTAACAAATTTTTAGAGAGTGAGAGCTTTATATTTTTTAAGTAGAAAAATAATAGTGCTTCCCTGGTCACCTAAAACCTCAACTATCTTTTTTCTGAAAATTAAAAAAACAACCCACTAAGATACTCTTAAACATCTGTATAAAAATCCACTAGAATTTTTCAATAAAATAAAGCATTTTGAAGCCTCAGTTACATAACAGTGAAGGAACTCATTAGTGGGTCTCTTTGCGGGGCACAGACAACATTATTGAGCCGTGTCAGTTACATTTATGTTTTCCCCCTACTCCATGGGCGGACATGTGCTGCAATGTGAGTCAATAAGAAGATAATATGTCAAAAGCATTAAAGTTTCTGTCTACACCAGACCCAGGCTATTAGTGCTCCAGGTGCCCTAGGGAATCCAACATGGAAACCATGAAGGCTTCGTCCCTAGGAGACGGTGGCAAGATGACAGCTCTACATCCTGTAACCCGCACTCAGGGCTGCTTACTGTGCTCACTGGCTGGGGCATGCAAATTTCTTACAGTAGATTTCAGATTCAGATAGTGGATTTTGGGTGAATATTTTTGCAAAAAGTAGCATATTTTCTGAATAGTGCAAGTTCAGATAAAGATACCTGTATCTATGACACAGAAAAAGACCATAATCTGCTAATCATCATAAACTAGTACCAACAATCAGCCTAACGCCTGATTTTGGGAGGAGTGTCTACTAAGAACAAGGCCAAGGGAACTGCAGTGAAAGTAAATTAATGAATTACTCATGCTCAGTCTGCGGCCAACTTGAAATAAGGGCTCATGTCTCTTAGTCCTCATCCTGGACCAAAAACTGAAGACTTGAACCAACCAAAGAATGGTGAAGTCATCTCTCTACGGCTGCTCTTGGAGGCAGCTACAGCATGATCACCATCCCACCCTCTCAACCCTCAACTCATATTACTGCAGTTCGAAATATATCCATACAATAACTACAGCTCCCAGAGACGGACAGAAAGTGTGTGTGTGTGTGTGTGTGTGTGTGTGTGTGTGTGTCAGAGAGAGAGAGAGAGAGAGAGAGAGAGAGAGAGAGAGAGAGAGAGAGAGGGAGAGAGAGTTGACCCTGAGGAGAACTGCATTGCATCCTGGTGCATCCTGGAAAGAACAATCAGTCCCCTCAAGGAAATACCATAGGCAAAGTCAGAGACAGGAAGTTCTGGCAGCAGGTCTCCAGGATTATATCTTTTCATGGATGTCAATTGATAGTTAAATCAAAGAAATAGGCAGTGGAGATGGGAGAGGATTCCATTTAAGTCCAGCAAAGACAGAGTAGATGATGACTTTCCAGATAATGGAAATTGAGTTAGTAACCACGCATGTCATCCTAATATCCAGCTGAGGGTCTGAGAAGTCCTTGTTATGCAAAATAATAGACTTCCTTACTGTGTATGTTGAATCGAGTCAAGATTTTTGATTAATTGCCATCAATGACAGTTTAAGATTAGGAAGGTAATCAGAGCAACATTAAAACCTTCATTTGAAGCTACAAAGGATGGAGCCGATACAGTAGATAAGCTGAATCAATGATGTGAGTAACAAATCTGAAAAGCTCTTGAGAGACATAAAGAAAAAGACAACTGTGAGGGATGATTAAAATAATAGATACGGACAATAGAGTTTGGAGAGCCAACCCAAGGTTGACAGGTACTCCTTAAGAAAGAGAACAACTCAAACAGAAGCAGTAATCAACGATGAAATTGAGGAAAGCTTTTTGAAAAAAAAGCATTGTGTGTAAATAGAAAAGAATCACTGTGTTTCAAAGTGAGTCTCTGAAAACAGCATCCTACTTCCTGGAAAAAGTTTTGAACGACGAAGATAAAGAAAAATATCCTATATATTAATTTGGGCTTAAAAACTAGTAGCCTAAAAGGGAACAAAGCCAGACTGGCCACAGACTTCTCTTTTGCAAAGCTGAGCATCAGGGAAACATCGGGTCAGCAGCTAGAGCATGCTTCTGAGAATTTCACAGGTAGTCAAGTTTGTCTCGTGTGAGGAGGTAACTCAAAGACGTTCTCTGCTACGCAGAGCTCACAAATGCACCACCCATGCATTCTTCTTGAGAAAAATTGCTTAATACTGCCAACTTAAAGAGAAATCAAAATTAAGAACTCAAGCATGGGTAAGTCATTCTGTAAAAAGACCTCCAGGGGAAGAGCTTCCTTGGTTTGAGCTCAAACTCAGGAATCCATATGGACTGCATGTTTTCAGGTGAATTCTGCAGCCGGGGGTGAAACTCAACAGGCCAGTTCTTTCCTCAGCTCCTCCTCTTCTGCCGAAGCTCCTTCCCAGGGCCAGGAAACGGGTTTCTTGCTTCCTAGCCTCCCACGCATGGTTAGCATGCTTTGCTTTGTTTCGTTATTATTGTTATGGACACTTAAAATAATAACTGATACTGATATACTCTAGCTAGATATGGCTTTATTTTACATGTTTGGAACTCTGTCCTAAGATAATTAGAAAAGAAAAAGCATTTTTTCCATATCTTCTAGGCAGAATTGCATACACCAAGATAATAGACATTTTCATAGTTTTCGAACTCAAGTAGTGATTTTCTGCATTTAAGAAACTCATATTACAGGAATTATTAATTTTATTTTAATTAATTTGATTAATTTTTTTTGTGTGTGTGTGAGGAAGACCAGCCCTGAGCTAACATCTATTGCCAATCCTCCTTTTTTTTTTTTTTCATTTATTCTCCCCAAAGACCCATCCTACTAGTTGCTGTATGTGGGACGTGGCCTCAGCATGGCCGGACAAGCGGTGCGCCGGTGCGTGCCAGGATACGAACCCCGGGCCACCAGTATTGGAGCGTGCGCACCCAACCGCCAAGCTGCGGGGCCGGCCCCTAATTTTTTATTTTTAAAGACTTTATTTATTTAAAGCAGTTTTAGCTTCACAGTAAAATTGAGAGGAAGATACAGGGATTTCCTATAGACTCCCTGCTCCTACACATGCACAGCCTTCCCCATTACCAACATCCCCACCAGAGTGGTCCATTTGTTACAGTTGGTGAACCTACACTGACATGTCATCATCACCCAGAGTCCACAGTTTACGTGAGGGTTCACTCTTGGTGTCGTACCTTCTATGGGTTTGGAGAAATGTATAATGACATGTATCTATTATTACCATATCGTACAGAGTACTTTCACTGCCCTAAAAAATCCTCTGTCCTCTGCCTATTCATCCCTCCCTTTCCCCCACCCCTGGAAACTACTGATCTATTTATTGTCTCCATAGTTTTGCCTTTTCCAGAACGTTATATAGTTGGAATCATACAGTATGTAGCCTTTTCAGATTGGTTTCTTTCACTTTAATATACATTTATGTTTCCTCCATGTTTTTTCATGGCATGATAGCTCATTCCTTTTTATTGCTGAATAATATTCCACTGTCTGGATGTACCACAGTTTATTTATCCATTCATCTACTGAAGGACATCTTGGTTGCTTCCAAGTTTAGACAATTACGAATAAAGCTGCTATAAACATTCATGTACAGCTTTTTTGTGGTCATAAGTTTTCAACTCTTTTGGGTAAATATTAAGGAGCACAATTGCTGGATCATATGATAAGAGTATGTTTAGTTTTTGTAAAAAACTGCCAAACTGTCTTCCAAAGCGGCTGTACCATTTTGTATTCCCACCAGCAGTGAGAGTTCTTGCTCCTCCACATCCTTGCCTGCATTTGGTGTTGTCACTGTTCCATTTTGGCCATTCTAATAGCTGTGTAGCGGTATGTCGTTGTTGTAATTTGCGTTTCCCTGATGACATAGATGTGGAGCATCTTTTCATATGCTTATTTGCCATCTGTATATCTTCTACGGTTAAGTGGCTGTTAAGTTTTTGGCTCTTTTTTTTTTTTTTTTTTTTTTAAAGATTTTATTTATTTATTTTTCCCCCCAAAGCCCCAGTAGATAGTTGTGTGTCATAGCTGCACATCCTTCTAGTTGCTGTATGTGGGACGCGGCCTCAGCATGGCCGGAGAAGCAGCACGTCGGTGCGAGCCCGGGATCCGAACCCGGGTCGCCAGCAGTGGAGCGCGCTCACTTAACCACTAAGCCAAGGGGCCGGCCCTTGGCTCATTTTTTAATCGAGTTGTTTGTTTTCTTATCGTTGAGTTTTAAGAGTTTTTGTATATTTTGGATAACAGTCCTTTACCAGATATGTCTTTTGCAATATTTTCTCCCAGTCTGTGGCTTGTCTTTTCATTCTCTTGACATTGTCTTTTGCAGAGCAGAAAATTTTAATTTTAATGAAGCCCAGATTATCAATCTTTTCTTTCATGATCATGCGTTTGGAATCACATCTAAAAAGTCATCGCCAAATGCAAGGTCATTGAGATTCTCTCTTATGTTCTCTTCTAGGAGTTTTATAGTTTTGCGTTTTACATTTACGTCTGTGATCCATTTTGAGTTAACTTTTGTAAAAAGTATGAGGTCTGTGTTTAGATTCAATCTTTTGCTTATGGATGTCCAGTTGTTACAGCACCATTTGTTGAAAGACTATCTTTGCTCCATTGTATTGCCTTTGCTCTTTTGTCAAAGATCATTTGACTATATTTATGTGGGTCTATTTCTGGGCTCTCTATTCTGTTCCATTGTTCTGTTTGTCTATTCTTTTGCCAATATAATTTATTTTTATTTTGTTTTAGTTTTGACAAACTAACATGCCACCTGGTGGTCATCATGTTCCTCTTTTTCTTAATATTGTTAACATATTTAGTGACCAAACTATTATTGTATCATAGAGTGCTGGAGTCCAGAGGTATAAAATATTTATTTACTTGTCCCATCTAGTCACCCATTAGCCCCTGCGTGGTCTATTCCACCCAGGCATCTAAATGCTCATTCTTCCTGGGTGTCCTCTCTCTGCCCTCTCACACAGTGGGCTTATTGACCCTTCTGCCATCCTCCTAGTTCTCTCCTGGGGTGGGTGTGGAGGCAACATCAGCCCCTCACATCCTGTGCGTTTCTGGAGGGACATCAAGCCCTTCAGATTCTTTAGGGTGAAGCATCGTTGAGATGATGAACCTTTTCCCTCCCGACAGGAACCTCCTTTCCCTGCAAGCCCTAGATGTGTTGAGGCTGCCAAAGTCTTCATCAAAGATTCACTTCCAGAAAAGGGTGAGAGGAGGGAAGAAGAAGGGGTTTCGAGGTGGGGAAAAACAAGAGAAGAAAAGCCCACTCTGAAACACATTTGTGAATTAGGATACCTGCCTCTTAAGTAATTTGGGGTTTTTTTCTTATTACTAAATTAGTATTCACTGTGGAAGATTTGGAAACTTGACAAGTAAAAAGAAGAAAGTAAAAACCACTTCATAATCCTACTGCCAAGAGACAAACGTTGTTTATATCTTAGTTTAGGGACTTAAATACATGTTTTCCTACATGATAAGCCCCTATTTATATTACTGTCCATCTAGGACTTGTGAATCTTCCTGTATTAACCACCTAAAAACAAGTGTATCTGATATCATTAAAATAAATTTTAAGGGAATAAACCAAAATGTTAACTGTGATGAGCTCTGGGTAGCAGAACTCAAATGATTTCTATTTCCTTTTTTGCATTTAAAAAGTTTTTGAAACTTTTTATTGTAAATGTATATTACTTTTTTAGTTAAAATAATGGTGTTTAAAATTTAAGACGTAAATTTAAGAAGAAAAGTCTTTACAAAGATGGTTGAGGAAGGAGTTCAAGCACCACCTGAGCTGACTTAATCAGATTCCGCCCGAGGAGCGTCTGTCAAGTCGCCTGTCGGGGCCGCAGGGAAGCTCAGCTTCCATCTCAGGCTGCAAAGTTCCCACCAATGGCTTTGGTTTTTGACCTTGACCAAAGGAAGAAGAGTGGACCCTCTAATTCCGAGGGTTCTGTCAGCTCTTCCAGGGAAAGCGAAACCCTGGAGCCTGGGCCTGGCCAGCACCTCCAAGGACAAATACTGCATGATTCCACTTACTTGAGGCATCTGAAATAGTCACATGACAGAGAGAGACAATGGAATGGTGGTTACCAGGGGATGTGATATGGGTATGGGGATATGGGGAGTTATTATTCAGTGGGTATAAAGTTACAGTTATACAAGATGAGTAAGTTCCAGAAATCAGCTGTACAACAGAGTGCCTGTAGTTCACAATAAGGTATTGTGCACTGAAAAAATTTGTTAAGAGGGTAGATCTCACATTATGTGTTCTTACCACAAAAAACAAAACAAAACACACGGCAACAACAAAGGGACTCAAGGAAACATTTGGAGGTGATGGATATGTTTATTACCTTGATTAACAGGAGTGTATACTTATGTCCAAACTCACCAAACTGTATACATTAACTATTTGCAAATTTTTTGTATACCAATTATACCTCCATAAAGCTGCAAAAAAAACGAAAAAGAAACCTCCCCACGCTCAGATCAAGAGCTGGGGGAGGCGTTAGCGAATGGTGTGGAGACTGGGAAGCTGGTGCCAAGTTGCGGGTGCAAGGTTCTCAGCTGAGAGAGACCTTATCATCTTAACACAAGCGCTCGACCAGGACCTCGTGCCGGGAGGTAGTAAAGGCATAACAGCACAGCACTCAGGAGGAAATGATCTAGGTGAGAGACTAAGCAGTGCTTAAAAATAGGAGGTATCAATTTATCCTTGCTGCGCCCCAGGGCAGACCCCTTCCTGCCTCTGCCCACCATTCTCACAGCGTCACCCAGACACAGGGAATGGCGAGTGTATCATGAATCCCGGGTTCCCAGGGAAGGAAATGGAGGCAGAGGCAGGCGAATGGCTTGTTCAGAGCCCCCAGCGATGGGCTGACCGTGGAGCCGAGAACCCGGAGTCTGAGACTCTCGCCCCAATGTCCTCTGTTCATACATTTTTGCTTCTGTTGATAACAAATGGTGGGCATTGTTGGGGGAAGGAAGGCTCAAGTGCAACAGGAACCAGTAAGAAAAGAAGAGACCGTTATTTACCCACTCTGAGTTCACCATACCATTGCCATCTGCTATTACAAAGAGATTTTTCTACAGAAAAACCTCTAGTTACTTGCAGAGTGAAGCACAGCAGCAATTCAAATACGTGCCCTTATCTCTCTCTGCCGCTGCTGCTCATTGGAAATGGCACCAACTTCCAAAATTAGGAAGCCTGGCGTATCATTCTTTATTTCTCCAGTTTCTACTGCTCGTTAGTCCCCAGCCCCGCAGGAACAGAGCGTAGCCTGCAGCACTGCCTTAGGAGTGCCCAGCTTGGGCTGACGTTCTCGGAGATTGCTGGCTTCACACGGCTGGGCCCCAGCCCGGATCTGGACATGTAGGACCACAGTGACCCAGAAATTCAGAATAAAACTCTTGGGTCTGCCCTCACTGGCCTTAGAAGGGAAAAGGTGACAGAGAGGATTTCGAGGCACACATACCTGGTCAAATGTCCCAATTCTGGAGTTTTTGTGAGGTGACTTTCCCAGTCACGCCCAATTGTATGATGTATGCTCATTGGAATTATTCAACAACCATTTATTGAGCACCAATAAATGGTTGTTGAATAACAGGTAGGCACCGAGCTGTGTGTCAGAGACACAAGAAATGAAAAGCCACAGCCCACGCTTTCAATGAACTCGTCTCTAGTCTTAGTGTGCATTCGCGTTCTTCTTGCGTAGCTCTTGGCCTCCTTGCTCTCTCACACTTCTTTCCGCTCAGATTCTAAACCAACTCTGAAGTGCATGAGGAGAGGGCTTGCCCAGTGTTGGCTAATCTTTATCAAGTTCCTGTTATATACTGGGCACAGTGCTGAGTATTTTACAGGTATTATTTTAGTTCTTACAGAAATAGGTAAATGCTATAATGATTATCCCCCTCAGAGGAAACCGAGGCACAGAGAGATTAAGAGACTAGCTGGAGGACACACTTAGGACCTGGTGGAACTCTAGAACCCACAATACTGTATTGTCCTCTCTTGTCTGTGTTGTAAGGATGGGAGCTCATGGCTTAATAGGCTGTGGGTTTGGTCACTGGAAGGGACTCAGACATGTGAATAAGACATACCTACTGCAGTTCCCGTGGGAACAGACCTAAAGCAGCAGGTGTTAGTGCTTCCAGCTGATGTTAGTGGAGGGAAGTCCACGCCCAGTTGCAGAGTAAGGTGAACTGTGATGGGCTGGAAAGCAGGCCACTCCGTTTGGGAAATCCAACCAGAGATGATGGGCAGGCATTGGGACAGGTGGATGTCATGACATATGACAATGGAAAAGCCTAGGAATAGGAAATATGTGAAAATCCAGCTGGGTGACCAGGAGGTCACCAGCAGGAGGTCTGGGGCAAAGAAGGGTCCTGACTACCAGGCAGATTATTGACACAGGATCTCAGGTGTTAGGGATTTAGGGTCCCACTAAATAGTGCCCCGTTTCTCCATCTGACTTTTAACCCAATTGAGAGACAGGAGTCAGGCAACAGAGGCCAAAATATTACCTTTCTTATTGATAAAGCAGATGTTGAAGAATGTGGCATACGTCAGTAGGTGAGGGAGCATCCTAAGACTGAATCCCAGAATAGGGCAGATTTATAGCCCAGTCACAGCAGCACTTGGCCACCCTTGGCCACTTCTGCGGGAACAGGGCTATTTCATCACAGAGAAGAAAGTAGAGCAGGCCTTGTGCTATCTGTGGGCAGTGGGGAGCTGAGCCAAGAATGCTCAACACGTGTATTGCTCTCAAATGAGTCACCCACTCCCCAGGAGTATACTAATTGGGCTTCTTCTACATGTAAGGAACCAGCAGAAGGAGGAAAGATTCCCCTTCTTGCTGCCTCTGTTAACATGGGACACCGGGGAGCAAGACAAGGACACCGTCGATAGAACCGGGATGCAAAATGAAGGACAAGTTACAGAAATAAGGCAGAGGTCCAGTGGCTTGAACTGGAACAAAGGTCAGAAAGTCGACGACAGTGTTGCAAGGTAAGTTGCTACATATTGGGCCAAATTCTCAACCAGAAAAATCACCAATTGCAACAGCCTTGCAATTGGTTGCTCTCTGTCCACTCTTGCCCCACTACAGTCTATTTGCCACACGGCAGCCGGGAAGACCTTTCATAATCCAGACGGTAGTGTCACTGACTAGTGCCCCGAGGAACTCAAGGGTGGGTTTGGAAGCATTTAACTGTTTTTCCAAGTTGTTTCTTTATGTTAAGGAGACACAACCAGCAAGCACCTTGAAGCTAACCAAGCTTCCCTACAGGAGCTACACCCATGACCTTGCGTTATTTATTTATTTATTTTTTTGTAAGGAGGACCAGCCCTGAGCTAACATCCTCCTCTTTTTTTGCTGAGGAAGACTGGCCCTGGACTAACATCCGTGACCATCTTCCTCTACTTTATACGGGACGCCACCAGAGCATGGCTTTTTTTTTTTTTTTTTTAATTTTTTGTTTATTGCAGTAACATTGGTTTATAACATTGTAAAAATTTCAGGTGTACATCATTGTACTTCTATTTCTGCATAGATTACATCATGTTCACCACCAAAATACTAATTACAACCCATCACCACACACATGTACCGAATTATCCCTTTCACCCTCCTCCCTCCCCCCTTCCCCTCTGGTAACCACCAATCCAATCTCTGTCCCTATGTGTTTGTTTATTGTTGTTATTATCTACTACTTAATGAAGGAAATCATACGGTATTTGACCTTCTCCCTCTGACTTATTTCACTTTGCATTATACCCTCAATGTCCATCCATGTTGCCACAAATGGCTGGATTTCATCGTTTCTTATGGCTGAGTAGTATTCCATTGTGTATATATACCACATCTTCTTTATCCATTCGTCCCTTGATGCGCACTTAGGTTGCTTCCAAGTCTTGGCTATTGTGAATAACGCTGCAATGAACACAGGGATGCATGTACCTTTACAAATTGGTGTTTTCAAGTTCTTTGGATAAATACCCAACAGTGGAATAGCTGGATCATATGGTAGTTCTATCCTTGATTTTTTGAGGAATCTCCATACTGTTTTCCATAATGGCTGCACCAGTTTGCACTCCCACCAGCAGTGTATGAGAGTTCCCTTCTCTCCACATCCTCTCCAACACATGTTGTTTCCTGTCTTGTTAATTATAGCCATTCTGACGGGTGTGAGGTGATATCTCATTGTAGTTTTGATTTGCATTTCCCTGATAGTTAGTGATTTTGAACATCTTTTCATGTGTCTGTTGGCCATCTGTATATCTTCTTTGGAGAAATGTCTGTTCAGGTCTTTTGCCCATTTTTTAATTGGGTTGGTAGTTTTTTTGTTGGGGAGATGCATGAGTTCTTTATATATTTTGGAGATTAAGCCCTTATCAGAAGTATGGTTTGCAAATATCTTCTCCCAATTGTTAGGTTGTCTTTCCGTTTTGTTGATGGTTTCCTTTGCTGTGCAGAAGATTTTTAGTTTGATGTAGTCCCATTTGTTTATTTTTTCTATTGTTTCTCTTGCCCGGTCAGACGTGGTGTTTGAAAAGATGCTGCTAAGACTGATGTCAAATAGCGTACTGCCTATGTTTTCTTCTAGAAGTTTCACAGTTTCAGGTCTTACATTCAAGTCTTTAATCCATTTGGAGTTAATTTTTGTGGATGGTGTAAGGTAAGGGTCTACTTTCATTTTTTTGCATGTGGCTATCCAGTTTTCCCAACACCATTTGTTGAAGAGACTTTCTTTTCTCCATTGTATGTTCTTGGCTCCTTTGTCAAAGATTAGCTGTCCATAGACGTGTGGGTTTATTTCTGGGCTTTCGATTCTATTCCATTGATCTGTGTGTCTGTTTTTGTGCCAGTACCATGCTGTTTTGGTTACTACAGCTTTGTAGTATATTTTGAAACCAGGGAGTGTGATACCTCCAGCTTTGTTCTTTTTTCTCAGGATTCCTTTAGCTATTCGGGGTCTTTTGTTGTTCCATATAAATTTTAGGATTCTTTGTTCTATTTCTGTGAAAAATGTTGTTGGAACTTTGATAGGGATTGCATTGAATCTATAGATGGCTTTAGGAAGTATGGACATCTTAACTATGTTAATTCTTCCAATCCAAGAGCACGGAATATCTTTCCATTTCTTTGTGTCTTCTTCGATTTCTTTCAGAAATGTTTTATAGTTTTCGGTGTACAGATCTTTCACCTCTTTGGTTAAGTTGATTCCTAGGTATTTTATTCTTTTTGTTGCAATTGTAAATGGGATGGTATTCTTAATTTCTCTTTCTGCTACTTCGTTGTTAGTGTACAGAAATGCAACTGATTTTTGTATGTTGATTTTGTATCCTGCAACTTTAGCATATTTGTTTATTACTTCTAAAAGTTTTCTGGTGGATTCTTTAGGGTTTTCTATATATAAAATCATGTCATCTGCAAATAGTGACAGTGTCACTTCTTCCTTTCCAATTTGGATCCCTTTTATTTCTTTCTCTTGCCTGATTGCTCTGGCTAGGACTTCCAGTACTATGTTAAATAGGAGTGGTGACAGTGGGCATCCTTGTCTGGTTCCTGTTCTTAGAGGGATAGCTTTCAGTTTTTCACCATTGAGGATGATATTAGCTGTGGGTTTCTCATATATGGTCTTTATTATGTTGAGGTACTTTCCTTCTATACCCATTTTATTCAGAGTTTTTATCATAAATGGATGCTGTATCTTGTCAAATGCTTTCTCTGCATCTATTGAGATGATCGTGTGATTTTTATCCTTCATTTTATTAACGTGGTGTATCACGTTGATTGATTTGCGAATGTTAAACCATCCCTGCATCCCTGGAATAAATCCCACTTGATCATGGTGTATAATCTTTTTAACGTATTGTTGTATGCGATTTGCTAGTATTTTGTTGAGGATTTTTGCATCGATGTTCATCAGTGATATTGGCCTGTAATTTTCTTTTTTTTGTGTTGTCCTTGTCTGGTTTTGCTATCAGGTTAATGTCAGCTTCGTAGAATGAGTTAGGGAGCTTCCCCCCCTCCTCAATTTGTTGGAAGAGTTTGAGAAGGATAGGTATTAAGTCTTCTTTGAATGTTTGGTAGAATTCACCAGGGAAGCCGTCTGGTCCTGGACTTTTATTTTTGGGGAGGTTTTTGATTACTGTTTCGATCTCCTTACTGGTGATTGGTCTATTCAAATTCTCTACTTCTTCTTGATCCAGTTTAGAAAGGTTGTATGATTCTAAGAATTTATCCATTTATTCCAGATTGTCGAATTCGTTGGCATATAGCTTTTCATAGTATTCTCTTATAATCTTTTGTATTTCTGAGGTGTCTGTTGTAACCTCTCCTCTTTCATTTCTGATTTTACTTATTTGTGCCTTCTCTCTTTTTTTCTTGGTGAGTCTAGCTAAAGGTTTGTCAATTTTGTTGATCTTTTCAAAGAACCACCTCTTGGTTTTATTAATTTTTTCTATTGTTTTTTTGGTCTCTATTTCATTTATTTCTGCTCTGATTTTTATTATTTCCCTTCTTCTACTGATTTTGGGCTTGGTTTGTTTTTCTTTTTCCAGTTCCTTTAGATGCCTTGTTAAATGGTTTATTTGAGATTTTTCTTGTTTGTTGAGATAGGTCTGTATTGCTATAAACTTCCCTCTTAGAACCGCTTTTGCTGTATCCCATAAATTCTGGCATGTCGTATTTTCATTTTCATTTGTCTCCAGGTATTTGTTGATTTCTTCTTTGATTTCTTTGTTAACCCAGTCGTTGTTCAGTAGCATTTTGTTTAATCTCCACGTATTTGTGGCTTTTCTGAGTTTCTTCCTATAGTTGATTTCTAGTTTCATACCGTTGTGGTCAGAAAAGATGCTTGGTATTATTTCAATCTTCTTAAATTTATGGAGACTTGTTTTGTGGCCTAATATGTGATCGATCCTGGAGAATGTTCCATGTGCATTTGAAAAGAACGTATATTCTTCTGTTTTTGGATGGAATGCTCTGTATATATCTACTAGGTCCATCTGTTCTAGTGTGTCATTTAAGGCCAATGTTTCCTTATTGATCTTCTGTTTGGATGATCTATCCGTTGGTGTAAGTGGAGTGTTAAAGTCCCCTACTATTATTGTGTTACTGTCTATTTCTGTTTTTATGTCTGTTAATAATTGCTTTATATATTTAGGTGCACTTACATTGGGTGCGTAGATATTTACAAGTGTTATATCCTCTTGTTGGATAGTTCCCTTGATCATTATGTAATGCCCTTCTTTGTCTCTTTTTACAGTTTTTGTTTTAAAGTCTATTATGTCTGATATGAGTACTGCTACCCCAGCTTTCTTTTCATTGCCATTTGCGTGGAGTATCTTTTCCATCCCTTCACTTTCAGTTTGTGAGTGTCTTTAGGTCTGAAGTGTGTCTCTTGTATGCAGCATATATCTGGGTCTTGTTTTTTTATCCAGTCAGCCACTCTATGCCTTTTAATTGGAGCATTTAGTCCATTGACTTTTAAAGTAGCTATTGATAAGTATGTACTTACTGCCATTTTTTAACTTTTTTTTTTTCTCAGTGTTTTAGTAGTCCTTCTCTGTTCCTTTCTTCTTCTATATAGAATTGATGGTCACTTTAGTTTGACCTCTGTCTGAAAGCTGTACTCTTTAACTCCCCTCCTCCCTCCTTTTATGTTTTTGATATCATATCTAACCTCTTTTTGTGCATTTGTATCCATTGCGTTCTAATCATGGAAATAGATAATTTTTCCTATTTGTGGTCTTCTCTTTTCCCCTTAAATCAGTCCCTTGAACATTTCTTGTAGCACTGGTTTCTTGGTGACAAACTCCTTTAATTTTTGCTTGTCTAGGAAATTTTTGATCTCTCCTTCCATTTTGAATGATAACCTTGCTGGGTAGAGTATTCTTGGCTGTAAGTTTTTTCCTTTTAGCACTTTAAATATATCGTGCCATTCTCTTCTAGCCTGTAAGGTTTCTGCTGAGAAGTCAGCTGATAGCCTTATGGGGTTTCCTTTGTATGTAACTTGACATTCTCTTGCGGCTTTTAGGATTCTCTCTTTATCTTTAATTCTGGACATTTTGATTATGATGTGTCTTGGTGTGGGCCTCTTTGGGTTTATCTTGTTTGAGGCTCTCTGTGCTTCCTGTACCTGGATGTCTGTTTCCTTCCTTAGGTTAGGGAAGTTTTCATCTATTATTTCTTGAAATAGATTCTCTGCCCCCTTGTCTCGCTCTTCTCCTTCCGGGACACCTATAACACGGATGTTAGTGTGCTTGATGTTGTCCCAGAGGTCCCTTAGACTGTCCTCACTCTTTTTAATTCTTTTCTCTTTTACCTGTTCACCTTGGGTAATTTCTTCTAGTCTTTTGTCCAGCTCACAGATCCATTCTTCTGTATCCTCTACTCTGCTTTTGAGTCCCTCTAATGAATTTTTCATTTCCAGTATTGTATTCTTCATTTCTCATTGGTTCTTTTTTATATCTTCCATTTCTTTGTTGACATTCTCACTGAGTTCATCTATTCTTCTCCCCACATCAGTGAGCATCCTTAACACTCTTAGTTTGAACTCTCTGTCGGGTAGGTTGCTCTTTTCTGTTTCACTTAGTTCCTTTTCTGGGGTTTTGTCCTGTTCCCTTACTTGGAATGTATTCTTTTGCCTCCTCATTTTGCCTCTTTCCCTGTGCTTGTGTCTACGTATTAGGTAGGTCAGCTACGTCTCCTGCTCTTGGATAGGTGACCTTATGTAAGTGATGCCTTACGAGGCTTCCAGTGTGCTTCCCTCAGTTCTCAATGTTCCAGGGTTGACCCCTATGTGGGCTACGTGTGTCCTTCTGTTGTGGCCTGTTTGCTCTCCCTGTAGGCACCCAGGGAGGCTGAGTTATGCTCCTGGCCAGCTGTTGTAATGCTCAGCTGCTTGTAGTTGTTGTGGGCCCTTCAGTCTCTTTATCAGGTGTGGGGAGCCCCAGCAGAGTTGGCTGCAAGTTCTAATACCACATTTGTGTTGCAGTATTTCTTTTAAGTGAGTAGGCCCCCAGCATGGTAGGTTGTTAGGCTCAGGGCCTTACAATTGCTGTAAGCCTCTAGCCTATTAGGTCTCTTGTCAGCTCTCTGAGGATTGCAGCTGGGTGGGGCTGGCCTCAGGCACAGGAGCACCCAATTGTTTCAGGCTTTGGAAGGTGGGGCAAATCTCCTATGTGGGTCTTTGAGAAGCACAAGTCTTCTGCAGCTGACAAGCCCTGCCGCCCACAGGTCCACACACACAGTCAACACAGTCCTGCCCCGTGTGAGCGCCCCGACCTCCCCAAGCAGACCCAGTCTCTCCTTGGCGGGAGCTCCACACACTCCATCACCGCCCCACACTCTCCACCCGCTCCTTGTGCACACCCTGCCCCGCTCAAGTCGGCTCAGTTGCCAGGCTGCAGAGAATTCAGTCACCAATCTATGCAGGCCCACAAGTTGCATGAGGGCTTGTTGTTGGGTGGGTCCAGTCTATAGGGTGGGCTGCCTGCCCTGGCTGAGCTGGATGAAATTGGTGCTCTACCAGGTGGGGCAGACCCTGGGCTAGCAGGCCTCAGGGAGAACTCCAATGGCGTCTGTGTCAGCACGCTCACACCGGGCCACAACAATGGCCGCCGCCAATGTCCCAGTCTCTGGAGAGGTCTCACCCCTCACCGAGATGCACTCAGGGCCTATTAGGTGAGTCTCTTGTCACCAAAGTACTGTGCACCTTTCTTTCTGGTGATTTTAGGATGCTTTCTGAAACGGGTGAGTTTGCGCACGGGCCCTTTAAGAGCCAGTTTTAGTTTCTTTGTGAACCGGGTTTTCTGGGGGTGCTCCCCAATGCTTTAGTAGCAGGCAAAGACAGATATTATGCCGCTGGTCTCAATTTTGCTGGGTCCACAAAATGCCCACAGCGGGGGTGCTCCGCGGCTCAGGGCCTCGCGCCTCCAGGGAGGCTGCATACCTGTGGGCTGCTCCCAGCGCCGTGAAGCTGGCGGCTTGTGAAGGCGGCGTTTTCCTCTCCGGAAGGGAGTCTCTGCCTCTTCTACCCCAGTTAGGATTGTCCGTTGTTGCAGGAGTTCCTCTTATCCAGTTTTCAGTTCTGTCTCAGGGGTAATTTTTCCACGAGTAGTTGTAAATTGGCTGTGTCCACAGGAGGAGGTGAGTTCCGAGTCTGCCTACGCCGCCATCTTGACTCCGCCCCCCACAGCATGGCTTAACAAGCGGTGCGTCAGTGCGCGCCCAGGATCTGAACCCGTGAACCCCAGGCCACCGCAGCGGAGTGCACGCACTTAACAGCTTGAGCCACCCGGCCGGCCCTGACCTTGCATTATTTTTAATGCGAAGATCTCTTCAGGAGGAGATTAAGCCTCATTACCGTAATCTGCAGTGTATGCGGAAGCATGTTCTCCAACTGAGCCTGCGCAAGCAAATACCCACCTCTCCCTTTTGAATGTTCATTCCCTAACCAAAATAAAAGTTCCTCCTTCCCTTTGTTCGGGGACGCCATGACTTTAGAAATGATTCTTCATGGCTTCCTATTTGCAAATATGCTTTACTTTGTGAGACAAGTTCCACTGGTATAGTCTTATTTAACTCACCAGGAGGCGAGCCCACTTGGTTGGGTATCAGTAGCACTCATCCACTAAAATCCCTTCAGTGGCCAGCTACGGCACGGCCAACCAGGTGCCACACCATGTGTCCCTGTTCAACTCTCTCAACTCATCTCCTGCTCATCTCTGTCCTTTCACTAGCTTCAGCCACATGGGCCTTATTTTGGTCCCTTGAACACTCCAAATGTTGTTCCTGCCTCAGGACTTTTGCATCAGTTGTTCCCTTGGACTGTGTCCCAGTTACCTGTTGTTCCATAGCAGATCTCAAGGTAGTGATTTGAAACAACAACCATTTTATTATTTATCACAGTTTTGTGGGTCAGGGATTTGGGCAGGGCTCAACTGGGCAATTCTATTCCACGCGGTGTCAATGTGGGTCATGTGCTGGTATTCAGCTGGTGGCTGGTCTGGTGTGGAGGGTCTAAGATAACTTAACTCACACGTCAATCTCTGGACAGGGATGTCTGGGAGGCTCTGGAAGGTTCTAGAAGGCCATGCCCTTCTCCCTCTCCAGGCACTCTAGGGTCTTTCTGCTTAGTTGGAGTCAGGAGTCAGACTCTCTTTTTTTGTGAGGAAGATCAGCCCTGAGCTAACATCTGTCACCAATCCTCATCTTTTTGCTGAGGAAGACTGGCCCTGGGCTAACATCCGTGCCCATCTTCCTCCACTTTATATGGGACACCACCATAGCGTGGCTTAAGAGTGAGTCGGTGCGCACCTGGATCTGAATCCCGGGCCGCCGCAGCAGAGCATGCACACTTAACCACTACGCCACCGGGCCAGCCCCCAGGAGTCAGACTTTTTACCCAGTGGCTCAGGGCTCCCAGAACAAGAATCCCAAGAGACAGGAAGTGGAAGCTGCCAGTCTCTTATGGCCCAGAAACTGGCTCAGCGTCAATCCTGCTACTTTCTATTGGTCAAGGCAATTATGGAGCCCAGCTAGACTCAGAGGATTCAGCTAGATTCATAGATCCCACCTCTCGATAAGAAGAGAAGCAAAGAATATGTGGTCCTTTTTAGTTTGTCCCAGTCCAAAATGCTTTTCTCCTAGATGTTCACTTGCCTGGTTTTTTCATGACTCAGGTCTGAGCTCAAATGTCATCCCCTGACCATTGTAATCGTTGTGCCACACTGCCCATCCCACCCTCTCATGCTGTCACATGGTCTACCCTTAATCCTCTTTGATCGTCTTCATAGTTCTCACCACCATTTGAAATTAATTTGCTTATTTGTCTTTCCTCCCTAAAATCTAAGCAGCTTGCAAGCTGGGACCTTGTCTTGTCCATTGTTTTCTCCAAGGGCCTAGAACAGTGTATGGCACATACTAGGCACTCAAAAATGTCTGTCGAATGAATGAATGGTTACAGAACTGAGTGGAGGAATGGGTTGATCTAGATGTATAACCAGTGACACTGTTTCCACAGAGAACTCCAAAGCTCTAGCATTCAACTAAGAGTGGTATTCCTATCCCACAGTTGCCCCCAGCAAGCGTGGAGCGTTCAGCTGTCATGGCTATAAGACCTGCTGAGAGCAAGGTGGGGCCATGCCTAAGGGGACAAGTCGCTGGCAGGAACTAAGATAAAAGAGAGGATGTGAAGGTATTCCTCTACACCATGCAGCACCAAGATCAAGTCCACTCAGTCTATGCCAAAGCAAGTAAGGGGAGGGATGTGAGGGAGATGAACAGAGGAATATCTGAATGCAAAGGAAAAGGATATAATGCTACTAACTTAAGACATCAACTCTGACTTATTTAAGAATTAATTGAACATATTAAAATATCAGAGACTATGCAGGCAGAAATAAGCTCTAAACCATGTGCTGAACTGGTTGGACACCAGTGCTGCTCATGCAGCTGAGCACAAGATCCCACAGCTCAGACCGCTGACCCCCCTGCACTGGACAACGGCCACTGAGACCCCAGCAACTGCCCCCAGGGGGCTTCCCTGCTGCTGTTGCTTCTCTGCACCCCTTTTCAAAGTCTGGAATGGGCTCCTCTTATTGGCCAAGTCAACTGACATGCCCACACCCTAGCTGCAGGGGAGTACCTGGTATTTTAAGCTAGACCTTTGCTTTTCCTCACCACTCGTAAGTTTGAGATTCCTGAAAGGAAAGGGTTTAGACTCTGTGCAGTCGCTTAAATGGCAAATGATGGAGACAGTGTGAGAAGCGACTGCAAAGCCTGGTCATTGTAAGAATTCCTTCCAGAACATTGAAAAACATATCAGAACCATACTCATCCAAGCCTGTGCTCCACTTCAGGATTCGATGCAAAAGGCCATCTAATAGAACAAGCAGGCTACAGCTAACTGGGGATGACAGGCAAGAGTCCTCCTGGACATCAGCCCCTTGAAGGCAGATTGGCAAACACCGGAGAGCCAAGGTAGCCAAGACAAGAGGCCCCTAGTGTGCTCAAAAAAGATGCTGCCTGGAGACTTCTAGACTACCAATTATAAATCCCACTGGGACTGTGGGAAGGGTGAGACATATATTAGCCATTGACTCTTTAAGTCAGTGACCCTTAACTTAGCCTGCATATTGAAATCACCTGGAGAGCTTCACAATATACTACTGATGCCTAGGTCCCATCCCAGAAATCCAGATTTAATAGGTCTGGGGTATAGGATTGGGATTTTTCTTTATTGAGGTAAAATTCACCATTTTAAAGTCAACAATGCAGTAGTATTTAGTACATTCATAATGTTGTGCGACCATTACCTTTGTTTAGTTCCAAAATACTTTTATCATCCTAAAAGGAAACCCATACCCATTAAGCAGTCACTCGCCATTTTCCCCACGCCACTTCTCCAGCTCCTGGCAACCACTAATCTGCTTTCAGTCTCTATGGATTTACCTATTTTGGATATTTCATATAAATGGAAACATATACAATATGTGAACTTTTGTGTCTGTTGTCTTTCACATAAACATAGCATAGTGTTTTCGAGGTTCATCCATGTTGTAGCATGTATCAGTACTTCATTCCTTTTTATGGCTGAATGATACTCCATTGTATGGATATACCACATTTTATTTATCCATTCATCAGTCGATGGTCATTTGGGCTGTTTCTACTTTTGGGCTATTGTGAATAATGCTGCTATGAACATTTGTGTACAAGTTCTTTTTTGAATATCTCTTTTCAAATCTTTTGCTTATATACGTAGGAGTGGAATTGCTGGATCATATGCTAACTTTAACTTTTTGAGGATCTGCCAAACTGTTTTCTATAGCAGCTGTACCATATTACAATCCTACCAGCTATCCTTATCCAAAGTTGTTATTTCCACCCCTTTTTTAATTACAGCATCCTAATGGCTATGAATTGGTTTCTCCTTGTGCTTATGATTTGCGTTTTCCTAATGATTAATGTTGGCGAACATCTTTTCATGTTCTTGTTGGCCATTGTATATTTTCTTTGGCGAAATGTCGATTCAAGTCCTATGCCCATTTCTTAATTGGGTGGCTTGTCTTTTTGTTGTTGTTATTGAGTTTTAAGAGTTCTTTATATATTCTGGATACTATCATATCAGAGATATGATTTACAAATATCTTCTCCCATTCTGTAGGTGGTCTTTTCATTTTCTTGATAGTGTCCTTTGATGCACAAAAATTTTTAATTTTGATGAAGTCAAATTCATCTATTTTTTCTTTCATTGCTTTTGCTTTTGGTGTCATATCTAAGAATCCATTGCCAAATCCAAGGTCATGGCAATTTACTCCTATGTTTTCTTCTTAGAGTTTTATCATTTTTGTTCTTACATTTAGGTCTTTGATTCATTTTGAGTTAAGTTTTGTAGATGCTGGTGGGTAGGCATTGGAATTTTTAAGAGCTTCTGTAATGATTCTAATGGCAGCCAAGGTTGAGAATCACTGCTCTACATAGCTGAGGAAGAAGACTGGAGGAGACCTCTATATGTATGGGTGAAGAAGGTGTGATAAAACGAGGCTAAAGGCAGGAGCTGGTACTCTCTGCATTGGTTAATTTGCTTTGGAGAGAATTCAGTTTTGTTATCCAAGCCTTAGGGAGATATTTAAAGAAGTCAGGAGAACTCAGTTCTCTGGCTGGCAGTGCTTGGCAGACTCCTTTGAGGGTAGTGTAGCTTCACTGGGGAGACCACGGAGCTGAACCTGCAGATGAGGGCCGTGGCTCAGCTGTGGGGAGAGGCAGACTGTAGGGAGAAATCAGAACACACATGTTCTGAAATGTGGTCTGGTTAGTTGGCAGGTAGAGATTAGGCAAGTAGCAAGTCTTCCTACGCCTCTGTTCCCCAGGGGGAATATTGAACCTAGAACCCTGTTTCTGACACTCAGGGGCGAGTTACCTGTTACCCAACCAGCTCAGGCAGTGAGTTGTTTTGTATTATCAAGTACGCTGATTGCAGAGAGCTATTACACGTGACTCACATGGGGTTACTAGCTTTCCAAGTATTAAAATACATTTGAATACACATAATTTCATTGTTCTTTAATGATTCAGAAGGAACTGTGGCGCCTTACATTGCCTTAAATCATCTCTCTAAGCCTGTTAAGAGACCACATGTATTAGAATCACTTAGTGTGCTTGTTAAAAATGCAGATTTCTGGGCCCCAATCCAGACCAGTGAATCTGAGTCACTGGGATTAAAGAACAGGAATTTGAATTTTAAAACACATTCCCATGTTTAAAAACGTGGCTCTTATGTGCACTACTTGAGAACTGCTGCTTTAGGTTCATCACTGTGAACATTAATATTCATGTGTGGAAGCAATGGAAAGTAGGAGATTGAGTCTAAGTTGTTTTGATTCTCTGACATATTTGACATAATTTCCTTCAGTAAAGAACTATTGCAAATTTTTAACTTGTTATTTGCACATTTGCCTAAAAATAGGGAGTGTAAAATTCAATGATATAATATCCTAACAAAGTACATGACTATCTACCTGAAAATGTATTCACATATTCATTCCGAAATGGTACCAAAATCGTTTTACCCGAGTGATTTTGTGTCTTCAAGAGACCCACCTTCTTTCCTATTTCTATTAGAATAATTTGTCCTTATGGGATTCCAAACATCTCTAATATCAGCAATAAACATCATTTTATCCTCTCTCCATTTTACTTTTCTGCACCTCCAAGGTAGACAGCTTTTTCCCCACTTGGTGGTGGTCTCTAGCCAATGCACTGGGCTGAATTGACATTGAGTGCCACCCATCAGGAAAAATACTCAAGCTCTATCAATTGCATGTGTTTATTATTCTGAGGATATTTTTTATCCTCAGAAGTGACTATGAAATTGGAAACAATCTAGACTTCTCGATTGTTTTAAAGAAAGCCATTTATTTAAGTGTAACCCTTGTGCTATCATAAGTTGAGTGAGATCCAGAACAAAGCATGCTGGCACACGGTGGCAAGACAGTAGAGGTGGAGGTGAGCTGGTATTGATGACGCTCCATTTCCTCTAGTACACGTTCTCGCTTGGGTAGGAGCACTGGCCCAGCTGTAGAGGCCATTCCACCAAATATAGATGCACCATATAAGGCACAATATCCCAGATTCATGGCAAGCTTAGGCTTCACTCTACTAAGAATCAAAACTTGGATGTCCAGTCCAGGGAGTGGTGTATGACAGCTAGAGATTCCATACATCAGGCAACCATGGGGGTTCAGCTAGAGGAATATATGTACGTTCATGACATTAACCCCCTGAGGGCTGGGGGAAGGCAGGAAATAGGCAGTGAGCTTTGACACCCAGAGGAATGATGAGAGCTGACAGAGGCACTGGGAACACAGCCAAGCAGGCTAGGTTCAGCGCAGGACAGGGGCCTTGGGAGCAGATGAGGTGAAAGGCACAGGAACTGGGAATTAAGGCCCAAGCCCAGGCAAATGGGTCAAGTAGACATCATGTTTCAGGACCCCGGTGGGCCACAGCATCTACTGTCATACTTTGCTTGACCAGAACACCTAATCAGAAACCTGGGAAATGCATTGCACTCAATGGCTGGATATACCCCTTTCAAGTAGCAGTAATACATACTTTAGAAAGGGATTACTTTGAAAAGAGAGGAACATCAACAAATCAAGGCTTCACAATATTTCAAAACGCCATATTGAATCGTGCCCAAACAAATATGGATTCAGGAGAGGGAGATTTTGAGAATCTAAGAGGACTTTTTGGTCTCTTTGATGTCTGTCCTCCATTTCTCTCTCTCTCTCCTATCCTCCAGCTAAAATTGCTGGGATCAGTCTTGTCAGATTCCTCTTTTGGGTTCCTTGTGATTCCCCTTATTACTCAGTCCTCCAGGACCCTGGATACTCACAGGGCAAGTATTCTTCTCATGGACATTTTCTACTTCCCCTTTATACTTGTGTCTCCTTCCAGAATTACGTTTTCCTTCCTCTTGAGGCCTATTCTTGAGCCCATCATTTGCAGATTTACCCAAACGATGACTGGTATCGTTCTCTATCTCATTTCCCTGGACTTTACCTTTCCTAGATCCTGGCTACTGGATCTACTGATGGTTTCCACTCTTAGAACTGGGCTTAACTCAGAAATTATCTCCACAACTTTATCCCCAGCATCCTCTCTATGAGGAACAAGCCCAGGAAGCCAGCCCAAGCTCCATTACACAGGACTCCTTTCTCCCACTGTTGACCTAATCCACACTAGTGGGATCTTGTCGTGGTTCATTTTCCAATATCTCTACCTAGCATTTCAATTTCCCTGAAGAAGTTGGGCTCTGCTATGAAGCAGAGGTACTTGGTGATGGTTCTGATCCCTATCCAGTTCTTGCTAGTTCCTTCCTCTGAGGTAGGAGGAAGGAAGCTTCCTGGAAGCTTCACTAGCTGGTCTGCTGGTGCTTCTCAGCTAATCTCCCAGAATGACCATCCTGCTCTGCCTGCATCTCCATTATTGCCTTAAAACTCTTGTTGCCGTATCCCACCCTCCTAATATTAATGCTTTTCTGAACCACACCTGAACTTGCCATGTTTTTTGGACCTTCCACCACCTTTCTGGCCATTTTATTTGCTACCATTTCTATTTAATTAATTTAATCAATTATTTTTTTAGCTTGATCCATGTAAAATGTCCCAGCTGTCCAGTTTTGCCTTCCTATGTTGCTCAGGTTTATAGTGGTCCCCAAAGCTCCTAAGTAAAAGGAACCAATGCTAGGGTGTAGCATATTGTAATGAGCAATAGCCTGGCAAGTAAGATCTCTAGATCCCAGAGGCCAACATCCAGCTGCAGAATGGCCATCCACTTGGCAAGTCGTCGCCCAGAGGTGGATCTTCTAGTCTGGCATTTGCCCTTGCCATTGCCCTGGCACAGTAGTTGCAAATGACGCTGCACTTCTGCAGGGAGTGGCATTCCTATAGACTTCAACAGGAACGTCATCTCCTAGAGCTGCACCGTGCACGACCTGCTAAGGAACTTGGAGATCCTGAGCGTCAGTCACCGCAGTGATGCCTGTTCCCAACTGTCCTTACATTGTTCAAAGTCCTATTGATATATGAGCGCTTAATCCTGCCATTTTATCTTTTGTTTTCTGGTTGTTCTATATTTCTGTTATTTCTTTTTCCTTGTATTTCTGTCTGCCATTTCAGTTTGGTGGTTTTCTGTGATGTGTTTCTCAATTTTCTCTTTATTTATGTTTTGTGACTCTCCTCTGATTTTTTGTTTTGTGGTTACCATGAGGTTTGTATGAAAGATCTCATAGATGAGATGGTCTTTTTTCTGATAGTATCTTATCTCCATTAGTCTATGCAAGTTCCGCCCTTTTCCTCTTCCCCTTCTATGTTCTAGTTGTCACAAATTAACTTTATTGTATTGTGAATTTGTTACCAAATTGAAGTGGTGATAGTTATTTTGGTGCTTTCTTTCCCTTTAGCATTTATGTTATAATTAAGTGTTTACTAACCTATTCTGATATAGAGTTGCAGTTTTCTGATTCTGTCTGCCTATTTACCACCTTGTTCAAAGCTTTGTAAACCTTTGCCTTTTGGTTTCCGGTAGGAGGGCTCCTTTCAACATTTCTTGTAAGGCAGATCTAGTGGCGATGAACTCCTTCAGCTTTTTTTTTTTTTTTTTTTTTTGAGAAAGGCTTTATTTCTCCTTCATATCTGAAGGATAACTTTGCTAGATATTCTTGGCTGATAGTTTTGTCTTTCAATATTTTGAATATACCATTCTAGTCTCTCCTAGCCTGTAGAATTTCTGCTGAGAAATCTGCTGATAGCCTGATGGGGGTTCTTTTGTAAGTTATTTTCTTCTCTCTGGCTGCCCTGAATATTCTTTCTTTGTCGTTGACTTTTGACAGTTTTAATGTAATGTGCCTTGGAGAAGGTTTTTTGCATTGAGACAGTTAGGAATTCTATTAGCTTCATGTACTTGTATATCCAGTTCCTTCCCCAGGTTTGAGAAGTTTTCAGCTATTATTTCTTTAAATAAGCTCTCTGCTCCTTTCTCCCTCTCTTCCCCTGGGATACCCATTGTCTTCATGTTGCTTTTCCTAATCGAGTTGGATATTTGTCATAGAATTTCTCCATTTTAAAAAAAAATCTTAATTCTCTTTCCTTTTCCACTTGAATCATTTCTAGATTTCTATCTTTGAGCTTGCTAATTCTCTCTTCCATGTGATCTGCTCTATTTCCAATGCTTTCAACTTTATTTTTCATCTTATTAATTGTGTACTTCACAGATGTGAAGAATTTCTCTTTGGTTTTTTTTTTTTTTCAGAGTTTCAATCTGTTTGGTGAAGTACTCTTTCTGCTCATTAATTTTATTCCTGAGCTCATTGAACTGTCTTTCTGAGTTTTCTTATAACTCATTGAGTGTCTTCATGACAGCTATTTTGAATTCTCTGTCACTTAGATCACAATCTTCTATGACCTCAAGTTTGGTTTCTGGAGAGTTGTCATTTTCTTTCTGTTCTACCATGTTACTGTAGTTCTTTGTGGTGCTTGATGAGTTGTTCCTCTGCTGGCGCATTTGTGGTAGTAAACAGCTTTCTTATTTGGGTAAGGCTTTGGTTACTTTGGTTCTGAGCTGCTTTTGGTGGTATTTGAGAGCCTGCACTTTCCCCTCTCCACTACCTCTGCCAGAGGCATCATTGGTGCCCTCATTGTGCTGCTTGTGCCTCCAAGGTTGCTGGTGCCTTGCTGCTTATGATGTCACTGCAGTCGCAGGTATCACCACCAGGCTCACCAGGCTGTGAGCACCTCTGCTGCTTCTGGGGTCACCTGGGTCTCATGTTCCCCACTAGCTCTCCATGGGCTTTCCATAGGCTTGGGTGCTGCTGCCATGTGCACCACCTGCACTGCTGCTTCCAGGTTATCTGAGGGTGCTGGAAGCATCACTGCCGGGGGTGCTGGGTTCATGGGTGTTTCTGCCAGTGCCAGGGCCCCAGGGTCGTGTATTTAGCCCCCTCTGCTACAGGGGGTGCTACCACTGGGAACTGGGTCACGGGTACTGCTGTGGCTCCTAAAACCTCAGGTCGCAGATGCCACCTGCCACTGCTGGGGTAGGGCTAGGGGCTAAGCCATGAGTGCTGCTGTGTTTCCTGAACTCAGGTCGCAGGCACCACCTGCCACTGCTGGAGGAGGGGCAGAGGCTGAGCCACGAGTGCCAATGCTTCTCCTGCAGCTTCTGGTCTCTGGTGCCAGTGTACTTTTTGAAACCTCAGGTCAGGGCACCACCACCACTGCCAGGGGCATCCACATTTTGGATGCAGCCCCCAGTGCTGGAAGGGCCCTTGTTGGAGTCACCACTGCTGAGGCAGGGGTAGGGGGCTGCTCCTGTATTTCCACTGCCTCCCAGAGGTACAGTCCACCCACCTTTGGGTGTATAGCTGTATAGATCTCTCAGGTGTTCTGGTGTGCTGTGCAGGAAGTCCTTTGTTAGTCAGTGGATGTCCTATTTGTTGTAACTTAGAGGGGAGAGACAAAGGGAACAACTCACTCCACCATGATGCTGATGTCACTAGCATCTCATTGTAATTTTTAAAAATAAACTTGATTGAGGTATAGTTTATGAAAAATAAAATCCACCTATTTAAAATTTATATTCCACTGGGATTTGACAAATTTAAATACTTATATTACCACTATCACAATCAAGATGTAGAACATTTCCATCACCCCAAAAGTTCCCTTTTGCTCTTTTCCAGTCAATTCCCAACCCTAGTTCCAGGGAAAAGCTGATCTTATTTCTGTTACTATATATTATAATTGTCTTTTTTAGAGTTTCATATTTAGAGAATCATATATCTATATTTTTGGTCTGGCTTCTTTAACTCAACATAATTATTTTGCAATTCATCCATGTTATTTTGTGGATGAATATTTCATTCCTTTCTATTGCTGAGTAGTATTACATCATAGGGATAGGTCACATTTTGTTAAGTCATTCATCAGTTGATTCAAGTTTGGATTGTTTCCAGTCTTGGGCTATTGCAAATACAGCCACTACGAACATTTGTGTACAAGTTTGTGTGTAGATATATGTTTTCATTTCTCTTGGTTAAATACCTAACAGTGGATTTGCTAGGCTGTATATAAAGCAATTACACACTTTGCTTACGTATGCTTACTTTTATCAGAAAATGCCAAACTTTTCCCCAAAGTAGTTGAATCACTTTATTTCCACAAGTGATATGTAATAATTCCAGTTGCATCCCATCCTTGTCAACACTTGGTATTATCAGTCTTTTTAATTTTAGCCATTCTAATTGGTGTGTAGTGGTGGCTTGTTGTGGTTTAATGACATTAAGCATCTTTTCATATGCTTATTGGCCTTTCATAGATCTTCTTTTGTTAAGTGTCTGTTAAAATTTTGTGCCCATTAAAAAATGAGTTGTTCATTTTATTATTGAGCTATAAGAATTCTTTTTATATTCTGGACATATAATTTTTAAAATTTATGAATATTTTCTCCCAATCTGTAGCTTGCCTTTTCCATTTCTTAATGGTTTCCTTCAAAGAACAGAAGTTTTTAATTTGATGAAGTATAATTTAATCAATTTTTCCTCTTATAGTGTGTACTTATTGTGCCCCATCTAAGAAATCTTTGCCAACCGTAGGGTTATGTTTTCTCCTAGGAGATTTGTAGTTTTAGCTTATATATAGATCTATGCTCCAGTTCAGGTTTTGTGTATGGTGTAAAGTATGGATTGAGGTTCATTTTTTCTCATATGGCAATCTAGCGACTCCAGCACAATTTGTTGAAAAGACTATTCTTTCCTCCATTTAATTACCTAGGACCTTTGTAGAAAATCAGTTAACTATGTATGGGTCTATTTCTGGACTCTGAATTTGTTTCATTGATCTATATGTATATCATTATGACCAAACCACACTGTCTTCATTACTGAAGTTTATAGTAAGTGAAAAAACAGGTAGTGTAAATTTTCAAACTTGTTCTTTTCCAAAATCATTTTGGCTATTCTAGGTCCTTTGCATTTCCACATAAACTTTAGAATCGACTTGTCAATTCCTACAAAAAAAAATCTTCTAGAATTTTTATTGAGATTGCATTAAATCTATAGATCATTTTGCGGAGAATTTCTATTATAGCAATACTTAGTTTATCAATTCATAAATATTATATATCCCTCCATTTGTTAGGCTTTCAATTTATCTCAGCAATGTTCTGTAGTTTTTATTGTGCAAGTCTTGAATTTTTTTGTTAAATTGACTCCCAAGTATTTCATGTTTTTCAAAGCTGTTGTAAATGTTATTTTTAATATTTCAATTTTTAATTATTTTACTATTGTACAGAAATACAATTGTTTTCTGCATATTGACTTCACATCCTGAGACTTTGCTAAAATGACTTATTAGTTCTAGTAACTTTTTTGTAGATTATTTGGAATTTTCTATGTATACAATCATTTTGCTTATGAATAGGGACATTTTTATTTCTTCTTTTTGAATCTGTAGTCCTTTTTTTCCCTTGCCTATTGTATTGGCTAGAATTTCTAGTAAAATGTTGAACGGAAGTGGTGAGAGCAGACATCATTGTTTTCTTCCAATTTTAGGCCTAAGGTATTTACTCTTCACCATTAAGTATGTTTATAGCTGTAGGATTTTCATAGATACTCTTTATCAGGTAGAGGAAGTTCTGTTCTATTCCTAGTCTGTGAGAGTTTTTATAATGAATGGGTGTTGATTTTTGTCAAACGCATCTATTGAGATGATCATATATTTCTTTTTTTGTCTACTCTGTGGCAAAATATATTGATTTTTTAAAGTTGTTGAACTAACCTTGCACTCCTGAAATCAACCCCACTTGTTCATAAAGTATTGTCCTTGTAATATATTGCTGAACCTGGTTTGCAAGTCTTTTGTTGAGGATTTTGCATTTATGTTCATGAGGGATATTGACTATAGTTTTCTATTCTTGTAAAATCTTCATCAGGTTTTTGTATATGTGTTATGCTAGCCTCGCCAAATGATTGGGGAATGTTTCCTTGTCTTCTGTTTTCTTGAAGAGCCTATGAAAAATGGGTATTATTTCATCTGTAAATGTTTAATATAATTCACCTGGGAAGCCATCTGAGCCTGGAGGGGTTCTTTGTGGTTTTGAAATTTCTTAAAATTTTAATTGTGGTAAAATAAGCATAAGATTTACTATTTTTAAGCTTACAGTTCAGTGGTATTAAGTATATTCATATTATTGTGTAGTCATAACCACCATCCATCTCCAGAACTCTTTTTATCTTACAAAACTGAAATGCTATATCCATTAAACAATAGATCTTCATTCCGTCTTTCCACATGGGTGGCAACTACCATTCTATTTCTGTCTCCATGAATTTGACTACACTAGGTACCTCATATAAGTGGAATCATACAGTATTTCTCTTTTTGTGACTGGCTTTCATTTCACTTAGCACAATGTCTTTAAGGTTCATCCATGTTGTAGCATGTATTAGAATTTCCTTCCTTTTTAAGGATTAATAATATTCCATGGTATGTATTACCACATATTGTTTATCCACTCATTCATCAGTAGACATTTGGGTTGCTTTGACCTTTTGGCTATTGTGAACAACGCTGCTATGAACATGGGTATAGAAATATTTCTTCAAGTCTCTGCTTTCCATTATTTTTGATATACCCAAAAATGGAACTTCTAGATCATATGGTAATTCTATTTTTAATTCTTTTTAAAACTGTTTTACGTAGTGGCTACACCATTTTACATTTCCACCAACAATGCATGCGTGTTCCAATTTCTCCACATCCTCACCAACACTTGTTTTTTTGCTTTTTCGGTAGTAGCCATCCTAATAGGTATGAAGTGATACCTAATTATGGTTTTGGTTTGAATTTTTCTAATGATTAGTGATGTTGAGCATCTTTTCATGTGTTTATTAGCCAGTTTGTCTTCTTTGGAGAAATGTCAATTTACCACCTTTGCCCACTTTTTACTCAGGTTGTTTTCTGTGGTTTTTAATTTTGAATTCAATTTCTTTTACATATAGGGCTAAACAGATGTTATATTTCTCCTTGAATCAGTTTTTCTAATCGTTTCTTTCAAGAAACTCATTGTTCAATTCATCTAAGTTGTTGAACTTGCTAATATAAAGTTATTAACATTTTTATGCTTTTGATTCCTATAGGTTTATCAAATTTATTGAGTTTTTTTAAAAAACAGTTTTTGGTTTTATTGATTTTTTTCCTACACCATTTATTTATTTATTTATTTATTTATTTATTTATTTATTTATTTATTTATTTATTTTATTGAGGTAACATTGCTTTATAATCCACCATTTTTATTTTTCTATTTTATTAATTTTTGTTTTTATCTTTAAAAATTTCCTTCCTTCTTCTTACTTCAGGTTTAATTTGCTCTTCTTTTTTTAGCCCCTTAAAGTGGAAGTTTAGATCATTGATTTTACACCCTTCTTCTCTTCTAAATAAGCATTTAAAGCTATAAAATTCCCTCTGAACACTGATTCAGCTGCATCCTATAAATTTTGTATCTTGTGTTTTTATTTTTATTTAGTTTATTTTCCAAACACTTCAAGATTTAACAGATAACTTTCTGTTACTTATTTCTAATTTGTTTCTGTTGTGGTCAAAAATGTATTCTGTGTGGTTTTAATATTTTGAAATTTGTTGGGACTCGATCCATCATATGTTCTGTTTTGGTTAATGTTCCATGTGTACTTAAAAAAATGTTTATTCTTCTGTGATTGGGTGGAATGTTCTATAAATGTAAATTAGGTCAAGTTGGTTCATAGTGTTGTTCAAGTCTTCTATATTCTCATGCATTTTTCTGTGTACTGGTTTATCAATTACTAAAAAAAGAAATAATGAAATCTCCTTCTCTAGTTGTGGATTCTTCTCTTTCTCCTTTCAGTTCTGACAATTTTTGCTTCATTTATTTTGGAACTCAGTTATCTGGTAAAAATATATTTAGGATTTTTAATAACTCGTTGATAAATAGTTCCCTTTATCAATATGAATTGTCTCCCCACCCCAGTAATAGTCTTTGTTCTGAAATCTACTTTGTCTAACATTAGTATAGCCATTCCAACTTTCTTTCAATTAGTGCTTGCTTAGTATATCTCTTTTGTTGTTATATGGAGACGTACATTAATTTTTGAATAATGAAACCTCCTTATTTTGCTGGGATAAATCCCACTCACCCATGATGTATTATTCTTTTCATATATTTCTGTCTTCAATTTGCTAACTTTTAAAAGGATTCTGGATTGTCATTTTATTTTCTGAAATGTATGTAAGGGATATTAGCCTACGATTTTCTCTTTTTCAATGCTTTTTTAAGGTTTTGGTATTAGTGCTATGCTGGCCTCACCAAATGTGCTGGGAAGTGTTCCCCCCTGCTCTTTTTTTCTGAAAGAGTTGTTAAGATTAGTATGATTTCTTCCTTAAATGATTGCTTGAGTTCAGCAGTGAAACCACCTGGGCCTGAAGTTTTCTTCGTAGAAAGGTTTTTCATCACAATTTCTTTGATATAGGGCTATTCATATTTTCTATATCTTGTCGTGTCAGTTTTGGTGAGTTATATTTTTCCATTCCAAAAATGCATTTGTCAATTTCATATACGTTGTCAAATTTATTGTAATATAAAATTAATAATACTCCCTTATTTTCATTTTATCTGTTGGATATTATAGTATCTTCCTTTCTTTCATTCCTGATGTTAATAACTGGTATCTTCTCTCTTATTCTCTTGATCAGTCTTGCTAGGGGTTTATCAGTCTTATTGATAGTGTTAAAGAATTAATTTTTGGCTTCCTCTTTTGTCTGCTTTTTGCTTCATTGATTTCTTTCTTTATTATTCCCTTTCTTATACTTATTTTGTATTTAATTTGCTACTCTAGCTCCTTAAAGTGGAAACACAGATCATTAATTTTAAACCTTCCACCTTTCCTAATTTAAGTACTTAAACCTACAAATTTCCCAGTTATTAGTCCTTTAGCTGCATCACACAAGTTTTGGTATACTATATTTGCATTATCATTTAGTTCAAAATATTTTTGTATTTCTTTCATGATCTTATTCAATCTATTGGTTATTTAGAATATGTTTGATTCCCAAATATTTGGGGATTTTATTTAATATCATCATGGTCATAGAACATGCTCTGTATTTCAATCTTTTAAAACTTATTGACACCTGTTTTATGGCCTAATATATGTTCTATCTTAATGAACATTTCATGTGCACTTGAAAAAATACATTAAACAGTGTGGGGTATACTGTTCTATAAAGTTCAGTTAGGTTAAATTGGTCGATAGTGCTGTTCAAATCTTCTACATCCTTAGTAAATTATTGTCTGCTTCTTCTGTCTATTACTCAGAGACAGATGTTGAACTCCTCAACTGTGATTATGGATTTGTCTATTTCTTCCTTTTGTTTTGTTTGATTTTGCTTAATGTAGCTTGAATATCTGATACAGATGCATGCATATTTAGGATTGCTATGTCATCTTCATGAATAGGCCCTTTGTCATTATGAAACAACCCTCTTTATCCCTGGTAATACTCCTGTCTTAAAGACTGCTTTGTCTCATAACAATATAGGCTCATCATCTTTTGCTGACTGAGTGCATGTTCCTTTTTCCCACACTTTTACTTTCAACTTGTTTTGTGGTTGCCCCAGGAAGTGCAGGACCAATCTCCTACCCAAAATAGGTTTGAATGTCAAGATGAAGAAGCCATACACACCAAGAGTGTATAAAAAGATTTATGACTCACATGATGGGACTTTCTGGGGAGAGCAGGGTGAACGTAAGCTGGTCCAGAATGTGTTGAATCAGGAAGGGAGATGTGTGGCAGGTGGATTTGGTTTTTATTGTGCTTAGAAGGTGGGCCAGAGTGAGAGGCTTGTGTGGTTTGGCTTTCAGTGCCAAAGGAGGGAGCTAGTAGGCTTTCATATAGACTCGCCTGTGTGTGGGACAAAAGGGGGAAGCATAGGGCTTGTAAACTGTTAGCAGTCAGATATCAAAAATAGAGTCAGCCTCTCTATTATACAACATATCTCTGTGTTTATTCGTGCATGTACCTATCATATAGACAGTTTGTACTTGGTTTTGATTTTTAAAATCCAGTCTGACATCTGCTTTTTTTTTTTTTATTGTGAGGAGGACTAGCCCTGAGCTAACATCTGATGCCAATCCTCCTCTTTTTTCTTGCGGAAGATTGGCCCTGAGGTAACATCCATGGCCATCTTCCTCTACTTTATATGGGATGCCACCACAGCATGGCTTAACAAGCGGTGCGTCAGTGCGCGCCCGGGATCCGAAACTTCGAGCACCGGGCCGCCGCAGCGGAGCACACACACTTGACTGCTTGCGCCACCGGGCCGGCCCCAACATCTGCTTTTTAATTGGAATGTTTAATTCATTTACATTTAATCATATGGTATAGGTTGGAGTCTACCAAATTGCTATTTGTTTTTTATTTGTTCAGTCCATTATGGGATTCCTTTCTGCCCGCTTTTGGGCAAATCAAACTTTGTTTAGTATTCCATTTTAATTCCTTTACTAGGTCTTTTACTTATACTTCTTTATATATATATTTTTTAGTGGTTTCTTTAGGGATTACAATATGCATCATTCACTTATCTTAGTCTACTTAGAGTTAGTATTGTACTATTTCTCGTAAAATATAAATATCTTACAACAGTTTAATTCCTTTTGTGGCAGTTGTTCTAGTTATTGTGTCTAACAAATAACACCAAAATTTAGTGGCATAAACAAACATTTATTATGCTTATGGATTCTATGGGTCAGGAATCTGGGCAGGGCACAGGGGAGATGAATTGTCTCTGCTGTTTAATGTCCAGGAACTCATCTGGATGACTTGAATTCCGGGGGCTGGAATTATCCAAAGGCGCATTTATTTGTATCTGGCAGTTGATTGTGGCTGTTGCTTGGTACCCTAGCTGGATTCTGGCTATTGATTGGTACCCCAGCTGGAATACCTACACATGGCCTCACATGTGTCTTGAGCAGCAATATGAGGGCTGCATTACAAGGGTGAGCATCCTGAGAGAAAGACAGTTGCAGGCGGAAGCCAAACTACCCGTTATGACCTAGCTTTGGAAGTCACTCGGTGTGTCTTTTGCCACATTCTCCTTGTCAAGGCAGCTACTGCAAAGACCAGGCCATATTCAAGAGGAAGGGAATTAGACTCCACCCTTTCATGAAAGGAGTGTCAAGGACAACTATGGGACCAGAAGTATCGTTATGGCCTTTTTCGAAATATACAAGCTACCACAGTCTGCCTTCTGGCCACAACAATTCATCCCTCTCACATGCAAAATATACTCACTCCTCCCCCATGACCGGCTGAAGTCTCATCCTTTTATGGCATGAACTACAGTCTCAATGTCTAGGATCCCATTACCTAAATCAGGTCCAGTTGTGGATGAGGCACGTTGAGTGTACACATCATATACAGCCTATCATATCTTGATCTTAAGGTCTATAAACTAAAGGGGTAAATTATCTGCTCCCATGACACCAAACAAATAGTAGTGAGACAGACATATGATAACTAGTACAGACATTGCCATTCAAAAGGGGAGAGGACATAGGAGGCACACAAGAATCACTGGCCCATGGTAATTCTGAAATCCAGCCAGACACATGTTTCCAATTTCTTGATCAGATCTTGGTCCATCTATCTGAGAGTAATTCTCCACAGCTCTTGGCTCCACCCTTCAGCTCTTGGCCCTTTAAGTCATCCTTTCTCTTTCATAAGAAGTGCTCTGTATTTGCAGCTATAGTTTTTTTCAGTTGCTTCCTGTTGGTAGTAGTGTGGGGGTCCAAGGGCTTCTTTTCATTTTGTATTGTCTCTGTTTCTTTTAATTCAAGCTGGTAGTATTTTCACTACTACAATTTTCTTTAAAACTTTGCTATCTTTCTATGAGTTTATTAGAGATCACGTTATTAGACAAAATCCATACTCTGAAATTTCATTGAGCTGAATCATTCTCTATTTGAGGATTTCCGTAAGGCTCCTGAGGGTCAAAACCCTTAAAATTCTTAGAAACTCTATTGTCACAGGAAAGGATCTTTGTGCCGTGCTCTTAAGATCCTTAGAGAGCCTTTGGTCTGACTGAACAGTTCTTGGAGGCACCTACTTAAATCTTTCGAGGCCTTAACAGATGAGTGTATAATCTCATACTAGATTTGATCTTTGTTCTGATGTCCTGTCTAAATTTGCAAGTTTTGAAAAGATTGGGAATGAGAAACAGATTTTTTTTAACCCAGTAAGTTCTGGGTCCTTCATATTTTCTATAAATTTCACTTCAAAATGGAATAATCTCTCTCCTCTCTCATAGGGAACTAGAAGAATCCAGGCAGCACCTCTAATACCCTACCTGGAATTCTCCTTAGAGGGATCATCCAGATTATTAAGTCTACTTTATATTCTATTGAGATATAATTGACATACAACATTATATTGGTTTCAGGTGTACAACATAACGATTAGATATTTATATACATTGCAAAATGATCACCACAGTAATTCTAGTTAACATCCATCACCATGCATAGTTAGAGAATTGTTTTTTTTCTTATGATGAGAACTTTTAAGATTTACTGTCTTAGCAACTTTCAAATATGCAATACAGCATTCTTAACTCTAGTCACCTTGCTGTACATTACATCCCCATGACTTATTTATTTTATAACTGTAAGTTTGTACCTTTTGACCCCCTTCACCCATTTTGCCCACCCACCAGCTCTGGCAACCACCAATCTGTTTTCTGTATCTATGAGCTTGTTTTTTTGTTTTTTTTTTTTTAGATTTCACATATAAGTGAGATTATATGATATTTGTCTTTCTCTCTCTGACTTATTTCACTTAGCATAATGTCCTCAAGTTCCATCCATGTTGTTGCAAATGGCAAGATTTCATTCTTTTCTATGACTGAATGATATTCCATTGTGTATATGTGTGTGTGTGTGTGTGTGTGTGTATATATATATATACACACACACACACACACCACATTTTCTTTATCCATTCTTCCACTGATGGACACTTAGGTTGTTTCCATATCTTGGCTATTGTAAAAACTACTGCAATGAACATTGGAGTACATATATCTTTTTTGAGTTAGTGTTTTTATTTTCTTTGGATAAATACCCAGAAGTGGAATTGCTGGATCATACGGTAATTCTATTTTTAATTTTTTGAGGAACCTCCATACTGCTTTTCATAGTGGCTGCACCAACTTCCACTCCCATAACAGTGCACAAGGGTTCCCTTTTCTCCACATCCTTGCCACACTTATCTCTCGTCTTTTTGATAATAGTCATTCTAACAGGTGTGAGGTGATATCTCATTGTGGTTTTGATTTGCATTTCCCTGATGATTAGTGATGTTGAGCATCTTTTCATGTACCTGTTGGCCATCTGTATGTCTTCTTTGGAAAAATGTCTATTCAGATCCTCTCCCTGTTTTTTAATCAGATTGTTTTTCTGCTACTGAGTAGTATGAGTTTTTTGTATATTTTGGATATTAACCCCTTACCAGATATATGATTTGCAAATATTTTCTCCCATTCAGTAGGTTACCTTTTCATTTTGTTGATGGTTTCCTTTGCTGTGCAGAACCTTTCTAGTTTGATGTAGTCCTACTTGTTTATTTTTTGCTTTTGTTGCCTTTGCTTTTGGTGTCAAATCCAAAAAATCATCACCAGGACTGATGTCAAAGAGCTCACCATCTATGTTTTCTTCTAGGAGTTTTACGGTTTCAGGTCCTACGTTCGAGTCTTTAATCCATTTTGAGTTAACTTTTGTGTATGGTATAAGATAGTGGTCCAGTTTCATTCTTTTACACGTGGCTGTCCCAATTTTCCCAACACCATTTATTGAAGAGACTGTCCTTTTCTCATTGTATATTCTTGGCTCGTTTGTCTTAAATTAATCGGACTCTCTATTTCTGGACTCTCTATTCTGTTCCATTGATCTATGTGTCTGTTTTTATGCCAATACCAGAATGTTTTGATTACTATAGCTTCATAATATAGTTTGGAATCAGGGAGCGTGATGCCTCCAGCTTTGTTCTTCTTTCTCAAGATTGCTTTTGCTATTCAGGGTCATTTGTGGTTCTTTACAAATTTTAACATTGTTTGTTCTACTTCTTTGAAAAATGCCATTGGAACTTTGATAGAGATTGCATTTAATCTGCAGATTGTTTTGGGTAGTGTGGACATTTTAACAATATTAATTCTTTCAATCCATGAGCACGGAATATCTTTCCATTTATTTGTGTCTTCTTCAATTGGTATACTTTATATTTTACACATTACCACAGGCAACATTGTTACAAAATTTTCTACCATTAATAAGTCCCACTGCTTTAACTTCCAAAAATGTTTCCTTCACTTTTCTTTAAGCCCTTACTAACAACTTCCTGAAGGATCATCAGACTTCTGTTAACAGTGTTTTTGAGGCCCTTTACACTTTCATTAATGATCTCCTCAAGGTCCTTCCAGCTTCTACTCACTGCCTGGTCCCAAAGCCACTCCCACATGTTTTAGTTTAATTTTTGTTTGTTTGTTTGTTTTGTTATACAGAGCACCCTACTCTCTGTTCCAGTTAATTTGGTTGCATAACAAATTGACCCCAAATGTAGTGGCATAAGCCACCATTTATTATGTGCATGAATTCCGAGGGTCGGGAACTTGGACAGGACACAGTAGGCATAGCTTGTCTTTGCTTCTCAGGGTTGGGAACTCAGCCAAAGGACTTGAAAGCTGGGACCTGGAAACAGCCGAAAGATCATTCATTCCTTTGCCTGGCAGTTGATGCTAGTTCTTGGCTGGGACATTAGCTCGGGCTATTAGCTAGAACATTTACCCATGGGCTCTTTAAGTGGCCTGGGCTTCATTACAACATGGTTTCAAGAATTTCAAGGGTGAGTTTCTTAAGAAAGAGAGAACCAAGTGGGAGCCATACTGCTCTTTATGACTTAGCTTTGGCAGTCTTGCAGCATATCCGTATCAGTGACTGTACCCACAGGATTTTAATTTATAGACGTGACTGAGTGATGATATGGAGAGGTCAATGCTGTTGAAAGAAGAATTTATTTGTTACACTTTCCAAGAGAAGGAAGTATGCCATGCCATGGAGGGCCACATGGGGAAGCACCAGGTTTGGTTGGGAGGCAGAAGCAGCAGCTACGTGAAAGCGTGGCTGAGAGCTTTTGTGTTTTCTGTAGGAAAGGGAAGGCAGGCCAGGAGAAACACTTAGGAATGGATAGTTTGAATAATGTCAGCAGGCTCTGGGCTATAAGGGTGGTCTCTAGTTGTCTGGTACTCGGCCCTGGGGTGATTTAGGGCAGAGAAAGTATTAGCTTTGTGTTTGAGAGTTAAATAAAGGAGGTGTTTGGGAATATGGACTCAGGATTAGTTGGTTTGCATATGAAGGGTGTGTTTCCAAGTCAGTTTTCTATTATCTTAGGAATTATCTAGCCTTGGGAGAAGCAGTCTCTCCCCAGCCAGCAAGGGCCCCCAAGATGTCAAAACATTATAAAATAAAATAACATGATTAATAAAATATTTTTTGCCATTGACATTCTAGTTATTAAGGAAGTCATAAAGGCCAGCTCACATTCAAGGAGAGGGTAATTAGACTCCAACTTTTGAAAGGAATATCAGGAGAAGAGCATGTGGGACTAATATTGTTGTGGACATTTAAAAAAATACAATCTGCCACATCTGTCCTTTTTGCTATTGTTGCCAAGTATTTTATTTCTGGATATATTATGAACCCAACAATACTGTACTATTGTTTTTGCTTTAAATAAGCAGGAATGAATTCCTTCATTCCTACAAATTGATAATCTGTAGACCTGGAATCAGTTCCCTGCAACCTGAAGAATTTTATTTGGCATCTATTATAGAGAGTGTTTACTTTCAAAACTTATTTTAGCTTTTGTTTATCTGTGCCACTCTTCCTCAACTTTTTTTTTTTTTTTTTTTTTTTGTATGTAGGACGCTGCCACAGCATGGCTTGATGAGCAGTGTGTAGGTCTGCACCTGGGATCTGAACCCATGAACCCTGGGCCACCAAAGCAGAGTGCACGAACTTAACACCACTACACCACCGGGCCGTCCCTTCCCTGGCTACTTTTTAGATTTTTCTCTTTGTCTGTCATTTTCAGGAGTTTGTGATGTTCTTAGGTGGTTTTTCTTTGTATTTGTTCTTCTTGGGGTTTACTGAGTTTCTTGGATCTATAAATTGATGTTTTTCACTATATTGGACAAATTTTGACCTTTATTTCTTTAATTTTTTTCTGCTTCTTTTTCTCTCTCCTCTCTTTCTGGGACTCCCATCACTAATATGTTAGATCACTTCATATTTCCCCACAAATCATTGAGGTTCTGTTCATTTTTTTCCAATGCCATTTTTGTTTTTTAGTTTGGATAATTTATCTTCAAGTCCATTGACCACTTCTTCTGTTATTACGTCCATTCAGTGAACTTTTCATCTCAGATATCATAGAATATCAGAATTTTAAAAAATTCTAGAATTTCCATTTAGTTCCCTTTCATAATTTTCATTTCTCAGCTTAGATTTCCCATTTGTTCACACATATGTCTGTCTTTTCTTTCAGATCCTTGAACATATTTATAATAGGACTATAACAATTTAAAGTCTTTTTCTGCTAATTCCAACATCTGGGTTATCTTGGGATCTCTTTCTATTGACCCTTTTTTTTCACTATGAGTCACAGTTTCTCATTTCTTTGCATGTTCAGTAATTTTGTATTGTAAGCTGGATATTGTGGATAACATGACATAGTCTGGATTATGTTATCCACCTTCAAAATTGATGAGTTTTGTTTTAGCAGGTGGATCCTTTACATCCTGTCAGGTTGTTTTTATTCTTTGTTAGGATGGGCTTATTTTGGTTTTGCCTTTAGTTCTAGAGCATTACCCTTACTTTAGGCAGGAGTCAGCAAACTTTGGCCTAGGCACTAAATCCAACCTTTGGCCTATTTTTGTGCAGCCTGTGAACTAAAATTTGTTTTTACATTTTTAAATAATTATTAAGAAAAATAAAAGAAGAGGAAGAAGAAGAATAGACAGAGACTGTACGTGGCTCACAAAATCTAAAATATTTGCTAACTGGTCCTCTATAGAACAAGTTTGCCAATCACAGCTCTAGGGAATGGGACTTTTATTTAAGGTATGGCCTTTCTGGGGTCTCAAATAAATGCCCAGGATGCTCAGTGAGGTCTCTTCACCCCATGATAAGCCAAAATTCCAACATTTTTTAGATGCACAAACTCTGGTATCCATTCAGCTCTCAGTCCCACAGCAATTGCTCTTTGCTAAGCCTAATGGAAGCTCACTTTGCACATGCACAGTATAGCCAAGTACCCCCAGAGAAGCCCCATGCAAACTTCTGGTGCCTCCCACCCTCACCCCTGTGAGCTTCTTCAACTCATGGACTTTGCCCTGAAAAGTTTAGCCACTGACAGAGCCCTAAACTCAAATCTCTGCCCCCTCAGCTCCATGAGAATGCCATGCTCTGCTCAGGGTCCATCCCTTGCACCATGGCCCAGAATGTTCCCTTCAGCTGAAAGCCAGGGCAATTCTGAGGTTCACCTTATGTATTTCCTTTCTCAAGGATCATAGTCCCCCTCTGTCCATTGTCCAAAACTTAAAAATAATTGCCTCATATCTTTTGTCCAATTTTATAGTTGTTTATTTTAGGAAGGTAATTCTAGTTACTCCTTTTTGTCTAAAGTGGAAGTCCTTAGCTGATATGTCCTGTAAGCCTACTGTAATCTAGAGGCTCCTTCTCCATCTTTTTAGCCCACCTCCATTCTCTGCAATTTATTTGTTGAAGGAACTGTATTATTTGCCTGATTTTTTTTCCCTGTTCTGGATTTTGCTATTTTCATCTCTATTGTGTCATTTAATGTGGCTTCTGTTTTTTTTTTTTGCAGGGAAAGATTCACCCTGAGCTAATATCTGTTGCCAATCTTCCTCTTTTTTTTCTCCCCAAAGCCCCAGTGCATGGTTGTATATCCTAGTTGTAAGTCTTTCTATTTCTTCTATGTGAGCCACTGCCACAGCACAGCAATGGTGTCATGGCAACAGACAGACAGGTGGTGTGGTTCTGGGAAATGAACCTGGGCCACCGAAGTGGTGAGAGTGCAGAACTTTAACCACTAGGCCATCGGGGCGGATTCTAATGTGGCTTCTGATTCCCTGTAAATTTGTAGTTGAGTTTAGACACTTGATGAGATTCAGTTTTGATATTTTGGGCCAGACTGTTTCATAGTAGTGGTGAGTAATTCTATCAGGAGGCACACAATATCTGGTGGTCTCTCTTTTTGTGATATTATCACCTGTTGTGTTAAATACCTGCATTCATTGGTTCATTATAGGTGCATCCTTCCTTTTTTTAGTTTAGAAAGTTGATATCATAATATACATACACAAATTTGGTATCCTGATTTTTAAACCTAACTTTATAGAACAAGACTTTCACTGTGTGTTTTGGGGTTTAAAGTAGAAGCTCTTCCTCTCTGAATAAGACTATTTAAAAAATTCTTTTGATTTAAATAAAACAGAAGCCACTAGACACTAGGAGACTTGCCCTGTATTCCTATTAATTTCCATACCAGATATGATCTATACTTTTTCTGGCCCTTTGTCTATGCCTGGTCATCTACCCTCATTCAAATAGTCTCTGTGCCCCAGAACTGGTGTAGAACATTCATTTTGTAATTGGGGCAGATGAAGAGTTTTACCCTAAACCTTCAGCTCAATCCCTCCAAGTATGACAGGGTGAGTGTTCTGAGATGAGGAAATACCTTGAAATATTTCATTATTTCACTTATGGCAAAAATTAAGAGCCTATACATTAACCTAATTATGATCTTATATTTTATTTGAGATGTTGATAGGAAAACTTTTCCTCTAATCGCTTATAATATATACAACTATATGTATATATCTTGTAATATTTTATTATATATCTGTGTCTACCTATCTACCTTCCTACCTATCTGTCCACCAACTATCTGCCTATCTTTTCCTCCACCCATCTATCTGTCTACCATCTATCTGTCTATCTATCTATCTATCTATCTATCTATCTATCTATCTATCTATCTGTCAAGCTTGTCTCCTGGAAAAGGGCCCTGGTCTTGGCTTGTCTGCCTTAAGAGCAAAGGGTAATGACTTGGACTGTGGATTGGGCCATCCCCTTTCCTTCCGTTCCAAGGGTTTGGGCCTCAAAGTCTCAGTCCTAAAACCCCAGAGAGCATGGATCTGCTCTCCTATTCTTTCCCACTTCACATCAATGGCAATACATACAAATCCTCCACCGTTGATTACAAGATGTGTTAGTTTCTTCAAAAGGAATACTCTCCTTTAAATAAAGGAGAAACAATAAATAGAAAGAGATAATGGAGAACAAAAGACAATATTCACAGTCTTATTAATGTTAATTTTGTTTGATTCTCAAGAGAAGGAAAGATGCTTATGTTTTGGAATTGTGGTTGAGGGAAGGTCATAGTCTCCACAGAGGTCATTTTCCTGGGGCTCTCCCTAATTGCAGCTATTAAAAACCTTCCTTGAACATAATTTGAAATGACCATAGTAATCTCTATAGATTCACCAGAATTTACGTAACTCTCCCATTAATGGTGAGCATTTAGGTTGCTCGTATTTTTTTCCTGTATATTTATATTCTGAGATGAATGTCTTCCAGCAAGGGAGGCGGGGAAATGCCGTTTTCAGGGTTGCAGCCTCTGTGGTGCACGGAGGCACTGGGGAGGTGGCATCTGTGTTGGGCAAGTGAAGCCTGGTGTCTGCTGCTCACGGATGCCCGTCTGCCCGATAGTCTATTTTATTCATAATGCACTTTGATGCTTTGATTAAGTAGTTCATCCTTTGCCATATTTGTTGTAAATTTATTTCCCGGTTTGCTACTTGCCTTTTAGGGTTTTTGAAAAATCAAATGTTGAATTTTTTTAATTGGAATTTTTTAAACTTGTTTTATGCTTAGAAAGTCCCTCCCACTCAGAAATCAGATATTCATTTCTATATTCCCTCCTTGCTTCTTTCGTTTCTTCCTCTCTCCTTCCCTTCCCCTCCTCTCTCTCTCTCTCTCTCTCTTTGATTTTAAAACATTTAACTCTGTAATCCTTCCAGAATTGGTTTTGATTTGATATGGGAGAAGGATTTATATGAGTTTTTTCTTTTGTTAACCAAACATCTCAATGACTTTAATTGAATAATTGAAATTCTTAAAAGGTGAAGAGCTTTTTCAAAGACAGCACATTCTGAGTTTCTAGTCCACAGCTCTTGGCAACCAGTGTCCTCAGGTTAAACAGTGTTCAGAGATTAGTTTCATTATTTCAAAAAGCCCATTAGAAATCAGTTTATCGTTTGGAAAAAAAAAGTTTACCCACGATAACACTCAAAATACTATTTTTTTATTTTTGATTAGAGTTTTATCATCTCCATTCAATACAATCGTGCAAGCATTCACTGGGCACCTGCTGGGTATCAGGCTCCAGGCCGAGTCCTGAGTCTTCATGGCAGTAACATTGGTTATCGTGTGGAAAGACAAATAGAGAATAACTAACAATTGAAATTTTATGAATAAATTCGTTCGAAACCTGAGGTCTATGGAGGAAAAGTAATAAAATGAGAAAATGTGACAATGTTTCTTGATGTCATGGCCTGTGTCTTTTTTGTGTGTATTCAGCACTACCCCAGTGCTGGGGCCTGGCAAGCTCTCCAGTGATTTATTGATGACACTGAATTGAACAGGAACTCTTGATGCTGAAAAGGCAATGAACCAGGGCACTCCACACTCCCTTTCTCTAGTGAGAGCCTTTAAACCCCTTTGGGAGGCAGTGAATCAAAATGTTGTATATTTGAACATATTTTTCTAGACAGGATTCATATTTTTTTATCAAACTGGAAAGATTCTATAACCATTCCCCGAAATAAGAAACGTTGTCCTTACTGAAATATCCTCCTGTGAATAGGATTTTGCTAAAAAACTTATTTTGTTCACTTTATCACGCCTGAAGACCTAGATTTCAGGAAGGCAGTGGGTATAGTTTTTAAACAGAGGAATATCACTTGGTTCCTTCAAAGAGCTTGAGAAAAGTGCTTCATCCCTTCCCAAGTGCTTCATAGGTTATTGGTACAAAAAGAACCCCAGCTGGAGAAGTGCTAATAAAATTAGCCAAATTGATTAACCAGCTGGAAGTATTACCTACTCTCGTGTGTTCGGAGTGACTTAGTATGCTGTATTAACTGCCATTGTAGGTTAGAAATGTCCAGGAAACTTCCCTCTGAGGTCACACACCTCTGTGAGAACAGTCCCTGGCAGTGACCCAGCCGCTGCAGGGGATGCATGAGCCACTGGAAAAGATCAAGCTAGGGACACGTCAGGCCTGCCTGGAGAAAGCGGAGCATATCACAGCATCACGGCCCACACACTCCGTGTGTGTGAGAGAGGCCATCCTGGGTGGGCTATCTCAGGGTGGTCCCGTTTGCACTAGCTGCTCTGGGCGTGGTAACCTCCCGGTCACGCTGCAATCACTAATCTGTGCACACACGCACATACACACACACACACAGATTTGCCTGGCGACTGCTGTACCAGGACCAACGGGGACTTCTTACTGAAGAAAAACAAACAGAAACAAAATTAGAATTAGAACTCATAACTGAAGTTTTGAGGAAAGCAAAGCCAAGTGATCTAAGATATGCAGATGCATCTTCCAAATAAAGACAAGAAATGCCAGAATCGGCTTTTCCTACTAAAATCAGTTTTTACCCCAAAGGCACTGCCTGGAGAAACCTTGAGAAACCGCGCAGGCCATCTTGCGTTCAGCGTCAGGAAAGAGGTTGTGGAAATGTCCACTAGATGGTGCCCCAATCCAGGCAAATCATCCCCAATCTTGGCAAGGAGACCGAATTTGGTATTAATGCCAATATGCTGGAGGCAAATTAACACAAGGCCTATTGATTCTTCACTAGATATTTCAGTTTCTACTAGAAGAATTCCCTTCTCTTTGCCACCCCATACTCAGCTTCTTTCTTTTTCAAACAGGCAGCAAAAAAGAAATACTGATGTTTCCTCATTTAACGGTGTTCCTAAAAAGATGAGTGTAAACTCATTAATTTCATTACACACTTAGGGAAACGATTTTTAAGTTATTGACAGTGATTCCTACCACTTTAGCTGTGTAGTAGAAAGAGCCCTGGATTTGCAGTTGGAAAAGGCAGTTTTGGGACCTGGCTCTTCCTGTGGTGTGACAATAATACTTACCTTCCTAGTTATGAAAAAACAGCAACAATGACTGCAGAGAACTCTCCTTTATTTGCGGGTGATGCAGCTGAAATAGTTACTGGTGAAGCCAGATATGGAATTTATTTTTAAATATTCCAGGAGGAAGAAGAGAGATAGATGAAAGCAAGAGTAGCAAAGTTTTGAAGAGTGGTAAGGGTTCTGATGCTAGTGTGCCTGCTTCTGTGTATGTTTAAAATGTTTCATAATAAAAGGTTAGAACAATTCTTCCAGTATAAGACTGGTGTAAGGATGGAGTGAGATGCTCTAAGTGCTACACAACTGTAAACTACTGTTTCTCTCTCTGGACTTCAACTGTCTGTAAAATGAGGGATCTGGACTAGCTGAACTGTAATATCCTTTCACCACCAACTTTTTATGAATGTCAAATGCCACCTATCTTGTAAGTGGTGCACATCTGGGAACAGATGTGTCCTCAGTCAGGCCTCAGCTCTCCTAGAGGAGCCCTTCCTCTGCCACTTTATCTAAATCCTGGCCCTCTGACCTCACCCTCAACCTTAGGTTTATTTTCTTCATAGTATTTATCACTACCAGTGTTAGGGACTGACTGTGTGCCCCCAAATTCATATGTTGAAGCCCTAACCCCCACTGGGACTGTATTTGGAGATAGGGCCTTTAAGGAGGTAATTAAGGTTAAATGAGATTGTAAGGGTGGGGCCCTAATCTAATAGGACTAGTGTCCTTATAAGAAAAGGAAGAGACACTGGGGATGCATGTGCACAGAGGAAAGGCCACTTGAGGACACAGTGAAAAGGCAGCCATCTGTAAGCCAAGGAGAGAGGCCTCAGGAGAAAGCAAGCTGGCTGACACCTTGATCTTGGATTTCCAGCCTCCAGAACCATGAGAAAATAAATTTCTGTTGCTAATCCACCCAGTGTGTGGTATTTTGTTATGGCAGCCCTAGAAGACTAATATAGCCAGAAATCATCTTTCTTGTTTATCTCCATGTTTCTGATCTCACTTCCCAACCAGAATGTAAATGCAATGGGACAGTGCCGGGTACACAGTGGGGCACCAATAAACACAAGCTAAATGCATACATGAATGAGCTTTTAAACGTGTTGGAGGCACTCATTCTATACTTGTTTATTTTGTAGAGGAAAGTCCTCTTGCCAGTTAGATTTGTCCCCCCTGAACTGTGAATTTTGTAAATGTAGAATAGAGAGTTTTAAATCAGAAGGCACATGCAGTGGTGGAGGGGCAGTGTCACTAAAAAATATGGCTGGCTGTCCCCCGTCAGCCACTCCTTGCCATGAGGACCTTAAAAAGTTCAGCTGTGCTTTAGGAACCAGAACGTTCTTCATCTGGGGAGAGTACCAGGCTGCAGAAACACACTGTGGCCATGACTAGACCCTCATCCTGTTTGTTCTGATCTACTATATGATTTCACCAAGAATTTACATCATCATGGACTTAGTAGATATACACAGAACATTCCATCCAAAAACCGAAGAATACACATTCTTTTCAAATGCACATGGAACATTCTCCAGGATTGATCACATATTAGGCCACAAAACAAGTCTCAATAAATTTAAGAAGATTGAAATAATACCAAGCATCTTTTCTGACCACAACGGTGTGAAACTAGAAATCAACTACAGGAAGAAAATCAGAAAAGCCACAAATATGTGGAAAGTAAACAAAATGCTACTGAACAACGATTGGGTCAATGAAGAAATCAAAGGAGAAATCAAAAAATACCTGAAGACAAATGAAAATGAAAACATGACATGCCAGAATTTATTGGATACAGCAAAAGCAGTTCTAAGGGGGAAGTTTATAGCAATACAGGCCTACCTCAACAAACAAGAAAATTCTCAAATAAACAATCTAACAGTGCACCTAAAGGAATTGGAAAAAGAAGAACAAACAAAGCCCAAAATCAGTAGAAGGAGGGAAATAATAAAAATCAGAGCAGAAATAAATTAAACAGGAAAAAAAATAGAAAATGTCAATAAAACCAAGAGCTGATTCTTTTTTTTTTTTTTTTTTTTTTGTGAGGAGATCAGCCCTGAGCTAACATCCGCCAATCCTCCTCTTTTTTTTGCTGAGGAAGACGGCCCTGGGCTAACATCCATGCCCATCTTCCTCCACTTTATATGGGACGCCGCCACAGCATGGCTCACCAAGCAGTACTTCGGTGCGCGCCCGGGATCCGAACCAGCGAACCCCGGGCCGCCGCAGCGGAGCGCGCGCACTTAACCACTTGCGCCACCCGGCCGGCCCCTTTTAATTGTTTGTTTGTTTGTTTGTTTTTTGTGAGGAAGACCAGCCCTGAGCTAACATCCGATGCCAATCCTCCTCTTTTTTGCTGAGGAAGACTGGCCCTGGGCTAACATTGGTGCCCATCTTCCTCTACTTTATATGGGACGCCGCCACAGCATGGCTTAACAAGCGGTGCGTCAGTGCGTGCCCGGGATCCGAACTGGTGAACCTTGGGCCACCGCAGCAGAGCTCGCGCACTTAACTGCTTGCGCCATGGGGCTGGCCCCAAGAGCTGGTTCTTTTAAAAAATAAACAAAATTGACAAACCTTTAGCTAGACTCACCAAGAAAAAAAGAGAGAAGGCTCAAATAAATAAAATAAAATCAGAAATGAAAGAGGAGAAATTACAACAGACATCTCAGAAATACAAAAGATTATAAGAGAATACTATGAAAAGCTATATGCCAAAAAATTGGATAATCTAGAAGAAATGGATAAATTCTTTTTTTTTTTTTATAATTTTATTTATTTATTTTTTCCCCCTAAGCCCCAGTAGATAGTTGTATGTCATACCTGCACATCCTTCTAGTTGCTGTATGTGGGAAGCGGCCTCAGCATGGCCAGAGAAGCGGTACGTTGGTGCACGCCCGGGATCCAAACCCGGGCCGCCAGCAGCGGAGTACGTGCCCTTAACCGCTAAGACACGGGGCCGGCCCTGGATAAATTCTTAGAATCATACAAACTTCCAAAACTGAATCAAGAAGAAAGAGAAGTTGACTAGATCAGTCACCAGTAAGGAGATCAAAACAGTAATCAAAAACTTTCCCATATATAAAAGTCCAGGACCCGACGGCCTCCCTGGTGAATTCTATGAAACATTCAAAGAAGACTTAATACTTATCCTTCTCAAACTCTTCCAAAAAATTGAAGAGGAGGGGAAGCTTCCTAACTCATTCTGTGAAGCCAATATTACCCTGATACCAAAACCAGACAAGGACAACACAAAAAAAGAAAATTATGGGCCAATATCACTGATGAGCATCGATGCAAAAATCCTCAACAAAATGCTACCAAATTGAATACAACAGTACATGAAAAAGATTACATACCATGATCAAGTGAGATTTATTCCAGGGATGGTTCAACATCTGCAAATCAATCAACATGATACACCACATTAACAAAATGAAAAATAAAAATCACATGATCATCTCAATAGATGCAGAGAAAGCATTTGACAAGATACAGCATCCATTTATGATAAAAACTCTGAATAAAATGGATATAGAAGGAAAGTACTTCAACATAATAAAGGCCACATATGACAAACCCACAGCTAATATCATCCTCAATGATGAAAAACTGAAAGCTATCCCTGTAAGAACAGGAACCAGACAAGGATGCCCACTTTCACCACTCCTATTTAACATAGTATTGGAAGTCCTAGCCAGAGCAATCAGGCAAGAAAAAGAAATAAAAGGGATCCAAATTGGAAAGGAAGTGAAACTGTCACTATTTGCAGATGACATGATTTTATATATAGAAAACTCTAAAGAATCCACCAAAAAACTTTGAGAAATAACAAATGAATATGGTAAAGTTGCAGGATACAAAATCAACATACAAAAATCAGTTGCATTTCTATATGCTAACAACAAAGTAGCATAAAGTAGCATAAAGAGACATAACATAGGCATCAACAAAGTAGCATAAAGAGAAATGAAGAATACAATCCCATTTACAACTGCAACAAAAAGAATAAAATACCTAGGAATAAACTTAACCAAAGAGGTGAAAGATCTGTACACTGAAAACTATAAAGCATTATTGAAAGAAATTGAAGAAGACACAAAGAAATGGAAAGATATTCTGTGCTCTTGGATTGGAAGAATTAACATAGTTGAAATGTCCATACTTCCTAAAGCAATCTATAGATTCAATGTAATCCCTATCAAAGTTTCAACAACATTTTTCACAGAAATAGAACAAAGAATCCTAAAATTTATATGGAACAACAAAAGACCCCGAATAGTCAAAGCAATCCTAAGAAAAAAGAACAAAGCTGGAGGTATCACACTCCCTGATTTCAAAATATACTACAAAGCTATAGTAACCAAAACAGCATGGTACTGGCACAAAAACAGACACACAGATCAATGGAACAGAATCAAGAGAATATAGGAATTACGCTCTTACACATCAGTCTTAGCAACATATTTACAAGTACCATGTCTGACCAGGAAAGGGAAACAATAGAAAAAATAAATAAATGAGACTACATCAAACTAAAAAGCCTTTCTGCACAGCAAAGGAAACTGTCAACAAAACGAAAAGACAACCTAACAATTGGGAAAAGATATTTGCAAACCATATATCTGATAAGGGGCTAATATCCAAAATATATAAAGAATCCATACATGTCAACAAAATAAACTAACAACCCAAGTTAAAAATGGGCAAAAGATCTGAACAGACATTTCTCCAGAGAAGGGAAGAGTTAGGGCAACAGGGAGTGATCCAATTTGATTAAAGTCTAGGAGAGATGTGAGGAAAATAAGAACATATTACGCCAAGGAATCTATTTTATGGGACCAAGGAGTAGATGAACTCAATAACCATTTAGTAACTATCTTTAAATGGAACAAGGCACCTCATGAAGGCATCCATCACTACAAACATTTAAGCAAAGACCAGATGACAATCTGTCCAAAAATCCTGTGACAGGTATTCCTACATTGGCTCAGATTTGGGCTAAACAATAATCCTAATGTCCTTCCAACTTAAGACCCTATGATCCCACTCTATTCTGTGGATAAATGGAGGTGCAGGTCATTGACCAAGGGGGCGGCATGATTAGACTCAGCTTTAGGAAGACAAAACTAGTGGGATCACTTCCAGAAGGAGCTAGTCTGCAGGTTTGGGGCTTGGAAGGGAGGTGAGGCAAGAGATACGGATGGGGCTTCATCTTCTTGGGGAGAAGCGATAGTCCGATCATGGGCAGGAGTGAGTTCACTTAGGGAGAGAATATGGAAGAAGAGGGAAGAGGGCTGAGGGCAGGAACAGGAGGTGCTCGAGGGAAGGCAGGGAGGTGAGAGAGGTGAGAGACACTGCAGGGTCATGAAAGCAGAGGGAAAAAGTTCACGAAGGAGATGTTATTCTGTAGACTCATGTCCACCAAGAACAGGTGAGTGGACTGTGCCGAGATGGTCATCGCTCACCTTTGAGAAAGCAGTTTCAGGATGGCAGTGGAGAGAGCCTGGGTTGAGGAGAACGTGGGGCGAGTAAGGAAGGAGGGACAGCAAAGGGGACTGTGGTTTCAGGAAGTTGAGTGGTAAAGAGCAGAGGAGTGAGCAGAACCTCGTGGAAGGAGAGGGTGCAGGAAAAGGGTTTCATTTTCGTGGTGAGTAAACGTAATCTGTGGAGACAAAGGGGAAGGAGGTGGAATGGAGAGGAGAAGGCAAAGAGGGAAAGCAGAGAGCTGACAGCCCGTGGCTCCAGAGGAGGGGAGAGGCGCTGGTGAGAGGTTGGCTTTGGCAAAAAGTACATCCGCTGTCTTTTGCAGAGCCTGCAACATCAGGAAAGAGGGAGGTGAGGATTCAGAGAGATTAGAAGGTCGAGGGAGGAAAACAAGACTCAGTCATCTCAATGAAACAGGAGATGAAGTTGCTCCTACGAGTCGGGAGCAGACAGGGGCCAGGCATCTCCAGAGGAGCAGACCAGAGTCGGCAGGAAATGAATTAAAGAGTTACCAAGTGTCGGTGGGAACAAACGCAGGCAGCTGGGTCTGTGTCTTTCTTCACCGTGCTCAGCAGCAGGAAAGGAGGAGATGGAGTAAATCGGCATAGGCTTCCCTGGGTTGGGAGTCATCAAAAAGGAAGTCGTGAGTGAATTCACGATATGAGTGATGGGCTTGGAAGCTACAAGAAGGAAGACAGCACATCATCAAGGTGAGAAGGGAGGAAAGACGCAGGTCCATGGTGTGCCATCTGTAGCACATGTCTGGGGCTTCAGGAGCAAGACGGGCGAGTGTTCTCCATCCCAGGCTCCAACGTGGCACAGGGCTCCACACGCCAGCAAACCTGGCACTGGACTGTGGTGGTGAGAGGGACAGCATGGCTGTGGGGATGAAGTTGGGGGAAGACGACAGGAGGAAGATGGCAGGTGCCAGGGGTGAGCCAAGAGGATGGTCTACAGAGCACAGGTGAGCCACATTTCAGGGATCTCAGAACAATTTGGGGTGGTCTGAGATGGTCTGGAATTCCCAGTAATGTTGAAGCCAGAGAATATAGTCTTCTAAGAGTCCTATTGTGACTATTTTTACTGTCACTGTGGTGCAGCCCGAGGAATACAGAAAATAATAACTACCTTGTAGAGCTGTTGTCAGAGTTCCATGTGATAACAGGTGAAACATCACACGGTGTCTGGAGGGTGCTCTATAAACATCAGCTCCCTTCGCCCAAGCACTCAGCATCATGCTTAGTCTTATACAGAAACAAGAGAAAAAATGTGTGGGCTCTGTCTGCAAGGAGCTTGCATTCCAGCTGAGAAGAGAAAGCAAAGGTTTGACCACAGGCCTGCCCCACATGGCAGGGAAGGCTGCGCAGTGTCCCGCTGTGCGATGTGTAAACAGCCCCAGATGACACAATTATATCACAGGCACGTGCCAAACCAGGTGAGACTCAGGCACAGAGATGGATACAACGAGAATTCAGGCGAGAGAGGTTGGAGAGGCCTCAGTAATTCCCCAGGGCTTCAGAAAAGGTCTCATTTGAGGTGGACCTGGAATAGGGAGGTGGGATTTAGGAAGCTCAGGCACATGGCGGTGTCTGTTCATGGCTGGAGAGTTAGAAGTGGTCAAGATGCAGTTGGTTTCAATGCATCTGGAATGTGTTTAATAATAATAGTGATAATAATACTAATGATAATGACACGTACTGCATGTTTCCAGGATATCAGACACCGAGCTCCACGTGTGTAATGTCACCTCAGAGCGATCCTAGGAGGTAAATCATTAGGATGCTTTTGGCTGCAATTCACAGAAACCTGACTCAAATCGGCTGGAAAGGAAGGTGTTTTCCTGGCTCGTATCACTGGATATCTAGAAGTAGGGTGGTTGCAGGCGGGGTTCGTCACATCTCTGGCTCCACTTCTCATTTCTCAGTGCACCTCACAGTCCCGCCTCGCCAGGCATCAGCTTCATCTTCCCTCGTGATGGCAACACATTTCCTCTACACTCGTGGGGAAAAGGGCTGGCGCTCCACAGCTTTCCCCTAAGAGTCAAGACGCTTCTTTTCTGGAAGCTGCAGCAATTTTTCCCTTGAGTCTTGCTGGCATTAGTCTTGGCTATCCTTACACCAGTTGCTCACAGTGGAGCTAGTATTAGCCTAGAGCGGTGGTCTTCCAACAGGCTGCATCAGATCCCCTGAGTTGCACCCCCAGTGTCTGATGCGGCAGGTCTGGGAGGGGCCTGGGATGGGGCATTTCTAACAAGTCCCCTGGTGATGCTGCTGCTGGTCCTGCAGCCACACTTGAGACCTGCTGGTTCAGACTCATCTACTGCAGTGGTACAGATGTTGAGAGCTCAATGTAAATGCCTTCTATGGACCATCATCATCTCCACCGTACACATGAGGAAACTGAGGCCGAGAGATTTCAAGAATCCAAGTTCACATCACCAGAAGGTGGCAGGCCTGGATTCAAACCCTAGAGGTCTGGTGCGAAAGCCTGTGCGCTTCACCATCAAGCAGGAGGCCCTTCTAACTGCAGAAGACTCAGCAGCAGGGCATGAGATGGGCCAGATGGGCTATCATTATATTATGGAAGTTCTTAAAGGTCACACAGAGGAGCTTAAACTTGAAACCATGGGTGATAGGGAGCCATCATGGGTTCCTGAGGGGGAGTGTTTTATAAAGATTGGTCTGGAGGTGAAGCTTTCATTTAGTTTTTTATGCAATTCAATTAAAAGTTATGTTGAAAGTCTTTTTTTGTTCTTAAATTCCAATAGAAGTTGACTTTATTCTCTTCTTTATTTTACTTAAAGTCAGATGGAGATCTGATTATAAAATGAAACGTTACTCCCCCCGTATGAGTTAGGATTCTCAATCACAAGCAACAGAATTTGGCTCTAGTTGCATTAAGCAGAAAAGGAACTTACTAGAAAGCATATCAGGCAGCTCACCGAATCATAGGGAGGGCTAGAGAACCAGAGATGGAGGCTAAGCAGCCAAGAACCATGCCCCAAACCATGCCGTGGAGACAGGAATCCTCTGTCGCTGAGCTGAGCACCACACACTGCTGGGTGCTGCATGCTATGCTCTGTGCCAGGAGCACAGAAGTACTGAAACGGCCTCCCCTGCCAGCCACACCACCTCTTCTGTGCCAGGAACTTGGGCTGGCTGCTCTTGGCATGCTGCCTCCAGCACCAAAGGCAGAGAGAGCCCCTCTGCCCTGGCGCCTGCCTCACATGCTCCAGCCGCCAAGTCCAGAGCTCGAGCGTCTATTGGCAGAGCCCCAGGCCTGGCGCAGCTGTACAGGAGGCTGGGAAAGGAGGGAGGAGGACGCGATCAGCTTCCATTGTGGAAATCAGACTTTGTCTCCCATTCAGAGTCCCAAGAAGGCGTTATATGCTGAATTGGGTCCGCCCCAAATTCCTATGTTGAAACCCTAACCCACAGTACTTCAGAATGTGACTATATTTGAAGACAGGGCCTAAAGAGGTGATTAAGTTAAAATGAGGCCTTATCTGACTGGTGTCCTTATAAGAAGAGGAAATTTGGACACACAGAGATACCAGGGGCGCACACACAGGCAGAAGGCGAGCAACGACACAGCGAGAAGGCAGCCACCTACAAGCCCAGGAAAGAGGCCTCAGGAGAAACCAGCCCCGCCGACACCTTGATCTCGGACTTCCAGCCTCCAGAACTGTGAGAAATAGATGTCTGTAGTTTAAGCCACACAATGTGTGGTATTTTGTTCCAGCAGCCCAAGCTGACTAAGACAGAAGGGAAGTGCCCAACCAGGAGAAGGAGATGGAATGTTGAGGAGCCAAAACAGATGACAGAGTCGCCCTATGTGCTCCCCACCCCAGCTCTCCCGAGCTTGTTTGGTGTCACTCGCAAGAGTGGATAAGGATTTGCCGAAGGGGGGTCTTCGGGAAGAAAGTCTGGAGGGGAGGAAGGACAGCGTCTTAAGTGGGAAGACGTTGAGGGCTCCCTGTAGGCGACGTTTCTATGTGCTCCTTCGGTCCACGCTGAGAAGCTTGGGAGTCCTGGGTCTGTGCGTTCTTGGGAAACTCCAAAACTGGCAGGGCCGAGTTGGGTTGGCAAACGCGCGGGCCTCTGGCAGCTGAATTGCACAAGCTCAGCGGCGCACACCAAGGTCTGGGCTCCTTCCCAGGGCGCACAGCCACGGGTGCTTGCGGGCCGCCTGGCCAGTTGTACTGCTCCCAGGGAGAACCAGGCATAAACACAGGCTCTGTCTGAGGGGATCTGCTTTCTGAGCTGAGGTTTGTGGCCTTTGGTTTTTGCGTTTTCCCAGCTTACACATCTGTCATCTTCGCCTTGCCTTCTTTCATTTCCTTTTTACAAGTGGGTACCAGCTTCTTGTTTATGTCCAGCCACGTGCAAAGCTCTGGGAGACTGAAAGAGAGGGGCGAAGAGCAGGCAAGGCAACGCCCCCAACCCCATGCTGTGAGGGGCCAGGGATTCAGCTGGGGAGACCTGTGCATTTCGGCATCAGTTAGAGGAAAAATCAAGACAGAATATACTCGGTTTTCCTTCTGCTCTGCCTTTGGAATCTAGCTGATGACACCAGAAGGTCCTTTAGCTGCTGAACTTCTTTGTAAGTGATAACTAGCTACATTGGGCAATTGGAATGCTTCACCCAGCTGGTGGAACAAAGGGAAGATGGGAGCTGGTGGGAGGTGGGGTGGAGCTGAGTGGGTAGGGTGTCACACAGCAACGAAGATTTTGGATGCTGCCCCCATGCCCGTGTCTGGCCTCCTGAAGTCTGAGTTCCAGGACCTTCAGACCAGCCTCCCTAGAGTCCTGCATCACAAACCCTTGTGCCTTGGTCCAACAGACAGGCTGGGGCTAATTGTCCTACCTCTGCCCTGCACATACTGTGTGACCTTGAGTGAAGCATTTAATCTCTCTGGGTCTGTTTCCCTCTCTGTAAAATGGAGTTAATAACATTGACCTATCCCAGAGAGTTAGCATGGGAGGCATTGCTATTAAAACTTGTCATAAAAGCCTTTATTCCCCCAGGGCTCCGGGGTCCAGGAAAGAGAGGGTCTGGAGGCTGTGGATGCAGCCCGGGGAGGGCAAGGGCTCCTTGCAGAGCAGAGGCTGGCTCAGTGAGCAGCACAGCAGAGAACCGAGCCCTCCAGCATCAGCAGGACTTGTGTGGAGGGCAAAGCAGCTCGGGCCTGTGATGCCCGTCCCTTACCGCTGACCCGCTCAGGACATCCACAGCAACTCACAGAAGTGACATCAGCTTCCTACACTTTCAGTCCGTCAAGTCCAAGAGTCTTTCCAACAGCACTCAGAAGCTGCACGCCAGTCAGGAAAGAAGGCCCCAACTTGGTGGGGAGTCTGTTTCTGGACAGAGAGCAATGGTCAGAGCAAGAGTGCTGCATTCTGCGGTGTTCACACTGAGCTGACACCGCTTGCCACAGAGGGCTGGCCTGCCCCAGAGCTATGTGTGTGGGTATGCGTGTGTACGTATATACATGTGTGTGGGTATTATGTACACGTGTACATGTGCATCTCTGTGTAAATGTGCATGTACGTGTGTGTGGGTGTATTGTTTATGTGTGCACATGTGTCTGTGTGTTGGGGCATGTGTGTGTAGATATATGTGTGTGCATGTGTGTACAGGTATGTGCACACATGTACGCACACACGTTTGTGTATATGTGTATGCGTGTGCATGTACATGGAAGTGTGTATGTGTACAAGTGTGTACGCATGTGCACGCACAAGTGTGCAGGTGTACGTATATGGGCATATGTATGCATAAGTGTGCACATATATGCATGTGTACACGAATGTGTGTATTTGTGTGGGTGTACATGGGGATGGCTGAAGAGCACATGCATGTCCACATGCCTTATTTCAGACCTTCACATGGTTGTGTCCAAGTCAAACAAGCCACCACACTCACGCCCAGCACATATCACTGCCGCTGAGGGCTGGCAGTGGGTGGTAGTGCGTGCGTGCTGGGATGGTCGTGAAGAGGGGCTGCCATATGTGCGTCAGAGCCCAGCGGCCACTTCCCTGGAAGGTTACTGGGTTAACCTTTCCATTCTCATGAGCCAAAAATTGTCCAAGCCAGTCAGTTCTTTATGTTTAAAATCTTAGAGATGCCTTGAATGTGCCAGAACAAATTTTAGTTTGTATTTTGGATTTATGACAATTAGGAAAGTCTTTTGAGCTTCATATTATCAAGGTGGCTTTTTAAAATATATTTATCAGAGTAGCCCACTGAATCTTTTCTTACATTTCCAGCTGATAGACACGGTGTTTTCTTTGCTACTTTTTATAGTATTAATACTTGAGATTCAGTGGGTGAAGCCCGAGGCTAAAAATTGGCAGACAGAAACTCAGTCTCTGAGCCAGACAATTGTGCGTGAATCCAGCAGCTCCCTAGAGCTGTTTGGCCTTTGGGAGGTTACTTGGCCATTCTAAGTCTTAATTTTCTCATCTCTAAAATGGGGATGCTAACAGTAACGGCCTCGTAGGACTGACGTAAGGATTAAATGAGATATTGCCACGATTCCCAGCCTGCATGCCAATGTACAGTTTGCTGGGAGAAATTGAACCCCTCCAAGGGAGAGAAGCATCTCCTGTGAGGCCTCAGCCACCAGCCTTAGGTCATGAGCAGTGCCCAGAGGGCCGGCAACATAATGGTGGGTCCCGGAGTAAAAAGAAAAAGCAAGGTCTCTTGTTAAAAAATTATTAGGAATTTCAAGAAGTGGCACAGAGCATTAAACCAAGTGTAGGGTCCTTCTGAGTGCACAGCCCTGTGTGATTGCACTGACCATATGTCCCTGAAGCTGGCCCTGCCTGCAGGTATCGAGCACAATGAGTGACACTGAGCAAGAGTGACATTGGCACCCGCTCCATTGCAATGTGCTGAGGGCAGTCACTTGGTCTGAAGACTCGAAATTGAAATTGTTGGCAGCAGCCAGCCACTGAATATTCCTCTGCTCGCCACGGGAAAGGGGTACATGGGGGCGTGGTGGTGTTCATGCTCCGGGTGCCCAGTGTGCTGTGGGGAGGTGGCCTGGCAGGGACGCAGGTGTTCCTGGTGTGCCAGCTTCAGGTGAGAGCCAAAATCTCCGTCTTTACCAAAATCAGATGCTTCTGTCTCTCTGTGGCTGTGTGTCCATTTTCAGTGTCATCTAAGCTAGCTGCAGAGTGATCGCTCTCACAATGCATGTGCATTCTACAAGTTCAAATCTCATCATGATTTTGAAATATTTCCTATTAAAAAGTTTGACTGGGTTCAAAATACTGACATCATCATAAGAAATGTCAATGTTAATTTGTCAATGAAAGATCTTCTAGATTCTTGAAATATAATTTCAACTGTTGTACATTTTTGAACAGCTGTAAAAATGGTTTAAAATTTTTGTGACCTATTTGTGTGAACAAAATTTCTCTTCAATGGTCAACATCATTTGCCATTCAAGAGACTACCTTTAAAAAGGTTTGGTCAGAAGTTGTGCATAGCCATTTCAAGCATAAAACTTGATATTAAAAAGATATGGGGGCCAGCCCTGTGGCCTCGTGGTTAAGTTTGGTGTGCTCTGCTTCAGCAGCCCAAGTTCGGTTCCCGGACGTGGACCTACATCATTCATGGGTGGTGGTGCTGTGGCAGTGACCCACATACAAAATAGAGGAAGACTGGCCACAGACGTTAACTCAGGGCGAATCTTCCTCAGGGAAAAATATATATATATATGTACAGTTGAAGAAGGAACCTCGAGATTTTCATGAAACATGAAACTTCATGGAAGTTGTACACAAAATCAACATTTAATGTCTGCCCTTTTACTTTGCGTTTTATTTCTATCTTCATTATAAGACGGGAATTGAGTGAACTGGGTTGTTTCAGATTGCACGCTGGAGGGGTGTCGTTTAGCCCAGTTTACCATCTCCCCCACGTGCCACACCTGCAGTATCATTTTCTTTGAGTGCCACAATGTGCAACTGTTGGGAAGCACGGAGCACCACATGTAAAGAGCCTCTTGGCACGTAGCAAGCAGTCCATAATATTAGTTATGCCATTAACATATTATTGTCATCATTACTATACAGATATCAAGGATAAAGATCTGAGCTAGTTGTCAGAAATCGTGAGTAGGAGGTATGCTTCTACTATAAACTAACTAATGACTCTAAATGAGTCTGTTTATCTTTTTTATGTCTGCTTAAAATGCAGATAATATTACCTGCTCATCCTGCTCAATCTTCTGAGACTCAAATGAGAAACTCGACATCAAAGATCGCTGAGAAATAGGGACTATTTTGCTGGTTCTGTTATTCCTCTTCCTTTAATTCAGTGCTGTCCCACCACAGGTGGCTATTTAAATTTAAATTAATGAAAATGAAATATAATTGAAAAATCCAGTTTCTCAGTTGCACTAGCCACACTTCCAGCACTCAAAGCCACATGTAGCTGATGGCTACCATATTGGATGGCACAGTTTAACTACTCCTCGCATCTTGATATAAATACTCTCCCTCTCTCTTCCGCTTCCTGTCCCACTTATGGATCAGGTGGGGAAGATTTAAGTTTTTTATAGAGTCTTAATACATAATAGGTGTAAAATATTAAAAATGCTGAGCTCTGCTCTCCTTGGTCTGGGAAGATGCCATTGCTAGTAGGATATGGACGTTGATGGGTCTGCCTTGACCTCCCTGAAGCCTCTTGTTCGGACCCTTGGGCATTTTCAGTTGGCTGGCAAGGCTGGGGTGTTATAAGCAATAATGAAGAAAAAGAAAGCTAACAAACAGGTGTAACAAGGGTTAATTAAATCCAGGACTGTGGCTTCGTGACCATGATGTTCTTATCATTCCAACTGCCATCATAATTTTATCACCGCCAAATGTAATCAATGAGTTTTTTGTTTAAATCACTCCCACGGACCTTCTGCTTCTTTCATACTAGTTAAACAAATCCCGAGTGGCAGCAGTCTGAAACTATTACTGTAGCCATCCACTTACCCACCCATAATTGGGTATTTGCTACTCAATCTATATGTGAGAATGATTTTGCTGAAGCCTCTGAACACAAGGTGACTAGCCAGTGAATTTCAGGAGTCTACTGGAGTCGCTACTGCTGCTGCGAGGACACCGTGGAGAAATACGGGGATAGTACTGTGTAGTGTTTCAACTGTAAACTCTATCCATGCCACTTCCCAGTTTCATCCAGGACATAGATTGTGGGCCAGAGTTTGTTTGCATGGTTGTCATGAGGGGAATCTTCTCTCTGATTGATTCTGGAACAAAATAGTATTTCTTTTGGCTGTTGGCTATTATTTAGTCAAATCAGCTGGGGCAGTTTGTGGAAACATTGGCTTTCTTCATTACCTTTGGAAAAGGCTCAAAATAGATTCACAAACTCCATGAGCTCCCAATGACCACATTTTTTATTTACAGAAAGCAGTTTCAAGAACAAAACTGACACAGTGCAGTTAACCACACAACTAAAATCATGGTGTTAGCAATATTTGTTATAGACAAAAATTTTATGCATACAGCTTTTAAAGGCTTATAAATGTTTGGAAATAAAAACTGACTTGGGTATATCTTTTAAATACCAAACATACCTTTAATGAATAATAGGTTTAGAAAATTATTAATTGTCCTCTTACCTTCCTGTCTGACATCCACCGGGTTGATGGAAAGCCCAAACATTTCATTGTAAATCCCACAGCCATCATTTCATAATACAAGGTTTCTGATCCACTGTTGGTCTATAGAATTACTTATGTAAAAAAATTCCAACTTTTTAAGCCTAGGTTTGCTAGTTGTTTAGCTTTGACATACCCCTTTAACTTCTTTATGATCCAGCTTTTCATTTGCTAAGTGGGAATAATGATCTTTCTATAACTGACAGGAATGTTGTAAAGTCAAATATGGCACAATAGATGAGAAAGTGCTCTGAAAACATTAGAGTATGCAATACAAATACGACTTAGCTTTGTTCCTAATTTTCTATGCATTGTACTATAACCCATTCTTCTTGGTTATTTAACAAATAGAAATCTGAGAAGCAGTCTTTCTGCTACTTGGACAGGGCTATGCATTTTATCTGGAAAAAATTGGGAGATGGTGAAAACGGAAGTAGCTGCAGTGGTGCAGGGAGCCTTCTCATGCTGACAGACGAAGGGCTCATATTGGCTCTCAACTTCATAGGACCACTGCCCCCAGACATAACTGACTCAATGAGTTCCTGTGGGGAGAGCAGAGGAATACAGCATGTGTGCACAATCCACGCTGTAGGGCTCCCTGAGGACCTGGTTCTCCAAGGTAGCAACAGATGTCTTGGCAAGAAGGAATTGGAGACATGAGTAAGAAGGTCCACCCTCTCTTCCTCTCTTCCTCTCTTTCTCTTTTTCTTTCTTTTCTTCCTTCCTTCCTTCTTTCCTTCCTTCCCTCCTTTTCTTCCCTTTCTTCCCCTTCCTTCTTTCCTTCCTTCCTTCTTTCTCTCTTTCTCTTTCATTCTCCACCCACCCTTTCCTTCATCCCTTCTATTTCTCTCTCTCTCTCTTTTGCATAAATACTTGCATCTCTGTGAGGGGTGTCCCACTTCTCATACAGCAGTCAAAAGGATCACCTGAGTGTCCAAGAGTGACCCCTCAGGAACTCACCAGGCCAGCCCACTTTGTTAAACACACAGTTAGGAGAACTTGGCTCTGCAACTTGGAGCAGACAAACGAAACTGGGGGCTCCAGTTTTGACATGGCCACTTGCTGGGGAGACACCAAATCTGCTAAACTCCTCACTCTCTAAACTAACTTTGTTTACCTGCTGCAATCTTGCTGTGTTAGTTTGCTAGAGCTACTGTTAACAAACTACTACAAACTGAGTGCCTTAAATAACAGAAACATGTTGTCTCACAGTTTTGGAGGCTAGAAGTGTGAGATCAAGGTGTCAGCAGGGTTGGTTCCTTCTGACGCCTGTGAGAGACAGTCTTCCATGCCTCTCTCCTAGCTTCTGGTGGTCTGCTGGCAATCCTTGGCATTCCTTGACTTGTAGATGCACCACCCCCATCCCCATCTCTGCCTTCATCATCACATGGTGTTCTCCCTGTGTGTGTGTCCAAATTTCTTTCCCCTTTTCATAAGGACACCAGCCATGTTGGATTAGGGCTACCCTAATGACCTTTCTTAACTAATTACATCTGCAAAGACCCTATTTCCAGTACCATGTTATCAGGTACTGTGGGTTAGGACTTTAACATATGGGGCGCGGGGACATAATTCAAACCATGATACTTGCCTTGAAGCAAATGATGTGTATCAGGAAAGAGGGTGTGAGAGGATAAGAAAAAGAGAAGAGATGAGGAATACAGTCAAGGAGTATAAGAGAGAGACATGGTTTATCCAAAGGAAAGTTTGGGGGAAAAAGGGGAAAACAGGCCAACTGCCTGAGGGCAGGGCTTGGGCCCTGTTCTGTTAGAGGATATGCTAATGAGCCCCCTAGCAGTTCCCAACAGGACAGAAGAGAGAAAGACTTGGCAGTTTCTTTGCAGGAAAGATTGTGATTCAGGCTGGAGTGGTACTGTGGTTCGCAGTCCTTCACACCGAGATGTTCAGTCCCCAGCTGCTTGGAGGCCTGGCTGCTGATAGCTCATGGCTGTGTCCTCCTCAGTGAATCATTCTTGGCCAATGGAAGCCACCTTGCCCACGGTTGGGTCCCCTCCCCAGAGGGCCTGCACCCCATGACTGGTTGATGCAAAAGTACAAAGGCCCAATCCCTTGTTTTGATTAAGGACATCTCTGAAGGCTCATCCCAGCTTCAGTGCTCCTTGAAGCAGATCAATTTCTCCCTCTGCCCAGTTCTATTTCCCTTACTCCTCCACAAGTTCTGGTTTCGAGAGCACTCTTCAATGCAATTCTTGCTCACAAATCTCAGTGTCTCAGAGTCTGTTTCTCTGGGAACCCAACCCATACAAGCCGGTACAGGGAGTGGTCCTAGGAAGTACTCTTTTAAAAATGCGATTTTGAGTATAGATCACCTGCTGGCAGGCTGGCAGTGAGGGCCACACCATTGATGGCAAGTGGAGTATGGAGAAGCCCGGTCATGCTGCAGTTACGCAGCTGTTAAACCTTTCACTGGCTGTGAGGATATAAGAAAATTGTGGGAGAAAATATTACTGGTGGGTTAAATAACTCAGGCCTTGGGTCTTAGTCTGAACCAGGGTCTTAATCTGTTCAGGCTGCTATAACAAAATACCATAGACCGGGTGGCTTAAATAACAGACATTTATTTCTCATAGTTCTGGAGGCTTGAAAGTCCAAGACCATGGTGTTAGCAGATTTGGTTCTGGGTGGTTTGCAAACCTCTTCTGGTTTGCAGATGGCTGCCTTCTCAGTGTGTCCTCACATGGTGGAGAGAGAGAGCTCTCTGGTCTCTTCTGATAAGGGCACTAAAACCATTATAAGGGCTTCATCCTCATGACCTCATCTAAACCTAATAACCTTCTGATGGCACCACCTCCAAATACCATCACATTGGGCCTTAGGGCTTCAACACATAAATTTGAGGGGGACACAGACATTCAGTTGAAAAACAAGCAGGGTAGTAGTAATGATAAGCTCTGTGGAATTGGATCACTGTTGCTGAGAGCAATTGATGCCTTAGAGAAGACAATGAAAGGTTGCGGGAGATTAAGGACAAGCTGAAGGCTCAGTATGGAATCCAGAGGCCTCCCTGGCAGCAGGTAAGGAGACACTTGTGTCCTGTGAATCAAAGACAAGAAAGGCCAAGGAGGAGTCTGGACTGAATTATAAGAGTGCAACAACTCTGGATGTCAAGGGTCCTGATGAGGAAGAATGGGACCCTGAGAGACTGCATGGTGCCATCCACACTTGAACATCTTGAATTCCCAGAGTCCCTTGAGCATCCTGTGCCTGAAGACGTGGCCACTCCTCTCTGTTAAAGCCTAGCAGCTTCCATGTGCTGGAAGACAATGCACAGGCCTCAATCCTTCAAGGCAGCGCCTTACCCTACCTCCAGTCCTGGCCACCAGGCCGATAACTAAGGTCAGGTCCCAATAACCCAGCCAGGGAAGTGCTGGTCCTGCTGAGATGGAAAGGACTATGCCCCGAAGATGCTGCAGGACCTGGGCCCCGTGTACTAGCAAGAGCCAGGAGAGTTTATATGAGGATGGATGCCGAGGGCACTGGATCAAGGTGGGCACAACATAAAGTCAGGTAAAGGAGAATTTGTGGATACGGGGATACACTGCAGTATTTAATACCTTGGCAAGGCACCTGGAACCCTGGGACTCTGGGATCCTGGGAGACATGGTTAACACACTTAATATGGTTTGGGGAAGCTTGTACAAGACAATGGAAGAAGGAATCAAAACTTTTATTGAAGAGGGTGTGCCATGTAAGGCTGGAAAACTCACCAGCCAACCATGTTCCCTGGAAGAACCTGGAGGGCATTCTGTTTACCACGCAATAAGAAATGAGCTGGTGAGAGGGGCACCAGCATCACTGAGAAATTCAGGGGGGCTGTCCCCTGTTGGTCAGGGCAGATGGCAGGAGATGCTGTTAGGTGACTGGGCTTCCACACCAACGGGGACGATAAGATCCCTAAATAACAGAGGCCAAGTGGAGGCACTCAGCCAGCAGAGGCAACGATCATAATTAGCAGCAAAATCAGAGTGGCAGCCAGGGGGCCTGACCCAGGGAGAGTGACAGAGACAGTTAAGAGAACACAGCATTGTTATATAAATGAGCCAAAGATGGCCCCTGTATATTGCCATGAAGTTGTTTACTTCTTCATAGCAGGCTGAGATCATTAGCTCAAAAGCCCACCAGAGTCAAAGTCAAAATTTTAAATTTAAAGCATCCAATTGCTTTAAATATAGCCCAAATAGATATTTAGCCACTTACAGCTTGCTTGCTTGGCATACCCTGCAAAACATCTGTACCTAACTTCTGCTAGCCATGGACATGACAAACCCTGGGGCTATCAAACTCTCCCAGCCACTGCTGCCCTGTGGAGCTCTCCCCACCCAGAGACTGCCTGCCGTGCTGCTGAGTGACATCTCCTAGACACCTGAGCCCCCTCTCCTTTCCGTTTCCCCTGGGAGTTCTCTTGCTTTCTACCCCTCTGGATGGTGGCCCCTTGTCTCTGAAAGTTCTCCTGCAATGAGGGACTTCCCCCTGCATACAATCTTGTCAAGGCATGGCCCTAAGCAAGCTCATTGTGTGCTCTCTGCCCCCTTGTGCTCAGATCTTTGTCCTTGCCGAGCCCTGAAGTCCCTGAACTCACTACAGGCGTCCCGAAGGACAAGACAGATGAGCAGCCAACAAGGGCATTGCTCAATCTACAGAATAAACAGAAAGCAAGGAGGAGTAGTCAGGCTGAGGGCAGCCATCCAGATGAAAGCCATGATCCCTCGCCCAGTTTCCAGCCCTGAGCAGTTTTCAGACCTGGGACCTAGTGAATGAAGCAGAGGAAGGGTCCTCAGAAGAATGGACCCCACAACACTGTGAGAAGTCTAAAATCATTGCCAAAGTCCTTCTCTAAAAGGATCTGCGGCCATTTATTTGAGTAATTGCTCTGTGGGGAAAAGTGATAATTCAGACATTTGGAGGAGTGTTGGATACAGGTTCCAAGGTGACATTGATACCTGGGCACCCAAAGTGTCAATATAGTCCCCCTTTAAAGACCAGGCATATGGGAGCCTGGTAATATATGGAGTTCTGTGCCAGGTCTAGCTCACAGTGGGCCCATTGCACCCATCATCCGTCTAGTGTCATTTCCCTTGTCTCTGAATGTATTATCAAAAAGGACATATTTGGTAGTTGGAAGAACACTCACCCTGGTTCCTTGGCCTGTGGGTGAGAGGTATTGCAGTGGGGAAGGTCAAATAGCGCCTCTGAGATTTCTCCTTTGCCCTAGCCAAGAGAGCACATAAAAAACAGTATCGCATTAGGAGTAGGAGTAGGAATAGGAGTAGGAGTAGGAGGAGAGATTAATGCCATTCTTAAAGACCTAAAGGATAAAGGGATGGTGGCCCCATTATATTCCCATTTAATCACATCAGCCTAGCTCCTACAAAAACCAGACAAATCTTTCAGGATGACAACAGACAATCACAAACCAAAAGAAGTAGTAGCTCCAATTACAGCTGATGCACTGGTTACAGCATCTTTGCTAGAGCAACTTAAGATGGTCTCAGCCATGGTATGTAGCCATTAATCTAGCAAATGCTTTCTTTAGAATTGCCCATAAGAAAGGAGGATCAGAAAGAATTCACATTCATATGGGCCAGGCAAGTCTATACATTTGTGACATTGCTCCAGGGTACATTTACTTTCTCACCTTCTGCCATAACACAGGCTAAAGGGACCGGGACAGTCTGGACATCCCTCTGAACATCGCGTTGGTCCACTATATTGACATCACGTTTATCAGACCAGATGAACAAGAGGTGGCAAGTATAGTCATGCACTACTTACTGAGGGGGTTATATTCAGAGAAATGCGTCCTTAGGCAATTTTGTCATCGTGAGAACATCATAGAGTGTACCGAAGAGGAACAAAACTTGCCATCCCAAAATGTCTCTCTTTAACGTGAGGATTATTTTAGTCTGATTATTTTTAAGAAACAAAAGACTCTGAAAGTTTTTCTTGTTGCCTCCTCCTTAACTGCCTAAAAGAATTCAGATGAAAAAAACTGTCCCAGGAAGCGAGCTAGCATCACATGAACTAGGTGGGAGACAGAGAGGAACCTAGAAAAGCCTGTTTGTTGGGCTCCCCTCTATGTTCTTCTGTTTCTGTGTGGCCAAACACTTGTTTTCCAAACATTTGCTCCTTTGCACCTACCTGTGAATTTCCTTCCTCCCTCACCTTTTGTTTTTCCTGGATATCTAATATATTTTATTTATTAATTTATGTTTTTTCTTTATTGTGAAATTTTTGTTGTACATTATTGTTTGTCAGTCACCATATAAATGCATCCCTTCACCCCTTGTGCCCACCTCCTACCCCCCTTGCCCCTGGTAACCACCAAATAGTTCTCTCTGTCCGTGTGTTGGTTTATCTTCCACTTATGAGTGAAATCATGTGGTGTTTGTCTTTCTCTTTCTGTCTTATTTCACTTAACGTAATACCCTCCAGGTCGATCCATGTTGTTGCAAGTGGGATGATTTTGTCTTTTTTTATGGCTGAGTAGTGTTCCATTGCATATGTATACCACATCTTCTTTATCCGATCATCAGTCGAGGGACACTTGGGTTGCTTCCATGTCTTGACTACAGTGAATAATGCTGCAATGAACATACAGGTGCATAAGCCTCTTTGGACTGTCGATTTCAGGTTCCTTGGGTAGATACCCAGTAGTGGGATAGCTGGATCATAAGGTATTTCTAGGGGCCGGCCCAGTGGTGTAGTGGTTAATTGCGCGTGCTCTGCTGCTGCTGCCTGGGGTTCGGATCCCGGGCGCGCACCAAAGCACTGCTTGTCAAGCCATGCCGTGGCAGCGTCCCATATAAAGTGGAGGAAGATGGGCACGGATGTTAGCCCAGGGCCAGTCTTCCTCAGCAAAAAGAGGAGGATTGGTGACAGACGTTAGCTCACGGGTAATCTTCCTCACACAAAAAATAAATAAATAAGGTATTTCTATTTTTAATTTTTTGAGGAATCTCCATACTGATTTTCATAGAGGCTGCACCAGTTTGCATTCCCACCAGCAGTGAATTAGGGTTCCCGATTCTCCACAGCCCATCCAGCATTTGTTGTTTTTTGTCTTGGTGATTACAGACATTCTAACGGGTGTAAGATGATATCTTAGTGTGGTTTTGATTTGCATTTCCCTGATGATTAGTGATGTTGAGCATCTTTTCATGTGCCTATTGGCCATCTGTATAGCTTCTTTGGTGAAGCGTCTGTTCATTTCCTCTGCCCATTTTTTGATTGGATTGTTTTTTTGTTGTTCAGTTGTGTGAGTTCTTTATATATTATGGAGATTAACCCCTTGTCCAATATGTGGTTTGCAAATATTTGTTCCCAGCTGGTGGGTTGCCTATTCATTTTGGTCCTGGTTTCATTTGCCTTGTAAAAGCTCTTTAATCTGATGAAGTCCCACTTGTTTATTTTTTCTTTTGTTTCCTTTGCCCGAGTAGACATGGAATTCAAAAAGATCCCTGTATGACCAATGACAGATAGTGTACTGCCTATATTTTCTTCCAGGAGTTTTATAGTTTCAGGTCTCACCTTCAGATCTTTGATCCATTTTGAGTTAATTTTTGTGTATGGTGAAAGAAGATGGTCTACTTTCATTCTTTTGCAAGTGGCTGTCCAGTTTTCCCAGCACCATTTATTGAAGAGACTTTCCTTTCTCCATTGTATGTTCTTAGCTCCTTTCTCGAAGATTAGCTGCCTGTAGACATGAGGTTTAATTTCTGGGCTTTCAATTCTGTTCCATTGATCTGTGTGTCTGTTTTTGTACCTGTACCATGCTTCTTTGATTACCATCGCTTTGTAGTATGTTTTGAAGTCAGGGATTGTGATGCCTCCAGCTTTGTTCTTTTTTCTCAGGATTGCTTTAGCTATTCGGGGTCTTTTGTTGCCCCATATGAATTTTAGTATTCTTTGTTCTATGTCCGTGAAGAATGTCCTTGGGATTCTGATTGGGATTGCACTGAATCTGTAGATTCCTTTAGGTTGTATGGACATTTTAACTATGTTTATTCTTCCGATCCATGTGCATGGAATATTTTTCCATTTCTTTACGTCATCATTGATTTCACTCAATAATGTCTTAGAGTTTTCATTGTATAGGTCTTTCACTTCCTTGGTTAAATTTATTCCTAGATATTTTATTCTTTTTGTTGCAATTGTAAATGGGATTGTCTTCTTGAGTTCTCTTTCTGTTAGTTCATTGTTGGCATATAGAAATGCAACTTTCTGTAAGTTGATTTTGCACCCTGTAACTTTGCTGTAGTTGTTGATTATTTCTAATAGTTTTCCAATGGATTCTTTAGGGTTTTCTATATATAAGGTCACGTCATCTGCAAACAGCAGGAGTTTCACTTCTTCATTGCCTATTTGTATTCCTTTTATTCCTTTTTCTTGCCTAATTGCTCTGGCCAGAACCTCCAGTACTATGTTGAATAAGAGTGGCGAGAGTGGGTACCCTTGTCTTGATCCTGTTTTCAGAGGGATGGCTTTCAGTTTTTCCTGTTGAGTATAATGTTTGTGGCTGTGGTTTTGTCATATATGGCCTTTATTATGTTGAGGTACTTTCCTTCTATACCCATTTTTTTGGGAGTTCTTATCATAAATGGATGTCAGATCTTGTCAAATGCCTTCTCTGCATCTATTGAAATGATCATATGGTTTTTATTCCTTGTTTTGTTAATGTAGTGTATCACACTGATTGATTTGCAGATGTTGAACCATCCCTGTGTCCCTGGTATAAATCCCAATTGGTCATGGTGTATGATCTTTTTAATGTGTTGCTGTATTTTGTTTGACAATATTTTGCTGAGGATTTTTGCATCTGTGTTCATCAGGGATATTGGTCTGTAGATTTCCTTCTTAGTATTGTCTTTGTCTGGCTTTGGTATCAGGGTGAAGTTGGCCTCATAGAATGTGTTGGGAAGTGTTCCATCTTCCTCTATTTTTTGAAATAGTTTGAGAAGGATGGGTATTCAGTCTTCTTTGAATGTTTGGTAAAATTCTCCAGAGAAGCCATCTGGTCCTGGACTTTTATTTTGGGAGAGGTTTTTGATTACTGTTTCAATCTCTTTACTTGTGGTTGGTCTATCCAGGTTCTCTATTTCTTCTTGATTCATTTTTGGAAGGTTGTATGAGTCTAAGAATTTATCTATTTCTTCTCCCTTCCCTCCCTTTGAAGTCCCTGATTCTCCCCACCCCTCAACATCTTCTATTGTCTTTAGCTAAAGATGGTATTTTAGGTGAGGGTTTTGGCCATTTTGGTGAGTTACTCAGTATTCCTGGGTTTCTCCCATGTATACATGTTATTAAACTTTTGTTTGTTTTTCTCCTGTTAATCTATCCTACGTCAACTTAATTCTTAGAACAGCCAGAAGAACCCAGGAAAGAAGAGGAAAATTTCTTCCTCCCCTACAGTGCTTACACAAACCTAGATGGTATAGCCTACTACTCACTTAGGCTCTATGGTACTAATCTTATGGGACCACTGTTGCATATTCCCATGGTAAACACATATCCGGTGACCAGCTCATGCTGGAGTACAAAAGCACAGGCTCCTTGTCTTGATTTGGGATATCTATGAAGGGCCATCCCCGTTTCAGAGTTCCCTGTGGCCCGTGGAGGTTAACTTCTCCCTCTGCCACTCGTACTTCTCTCACTCCCCCTCCTTTACTGTTGACAAGAGCATTCCTCAGTCAACTTCCTGCATCCCAGGCTCCATCCCAGAGGTAGTTTCCCAGGGAATCCAAGCGCATTATTTTCTCTCTCATTCTTTCACCCTACTATTTCCCCTCTTTCTTCTCCATTTCCCCTATGTACAGGGTGATCATATATCCCAGTTTCCTGGGGACAGTCCTCTTTTACTCCTGCTAATCTGGTGACCCATCTGGCCAATATCCCCTTTAATTCTCAAAAGGATCCTGATTTAGACTATAAATTGTGTGATCACAATTCATGGAATTCATCTCTTCTTCATCACACACACATTCTTTACACTTATTATACTTTACTAGGTGCTGGGAATACAGAACTGAGTAAGAGATTCCAGTCCTCTGAGCCCATGCTCTAAATTCCTACTGAAATTGCCAAAATAATATTATAATAAAAGACATATTATTGCTGGAAACTGGAGAAACATGCCATTCTCATACAATAAATCTCAAGGAATTTCTACAAAATATATTACAGGTGAGACTGAATTGAGGGAAGAGTCTGCCTAGACAGATGTTTCCTTTGCACTCATTTCATGCATTTTCTTCAGATGAAAAACTACCTAGGGACCAGTGGAAGTCACCCCACCAGCGTGCCCTAACTCAAAGAAGCCAGGACAAGAGATGAAGTCGGGGAGCTCTTGGTTCCACCTGTGCCTCAGAGCCACGCACGGGGCACAGAGAGATGGTCAGGGTGAGGGAACTGCTCCTGCACTCATAATAGTCATCTGTTTGGGGATGTATCCTAAACACGGTGTGGGCACTGCAGAGGTTGGCGCTAATGAGGGCAGAGGAGCCCCTAAATAAAGGTCACTGCCCCTGTTAACATGGGTTGTCATAACAAACATGAAAATAGAACTCTCAGACATGAGGATGAAGCTCTTTAGTACAGCTGCCTATTCTCCAGCGAGCCTTCCTATTCTCCAGCGAGCAAAGGAGCTTAAATTTAGAAAAGTAAAATGTACAATAATTCTAAGTATTTCTCTTCTTTCTTCATTGAGTCCTGGAGGGGCTCAATAAAATCCATCTATCTCAACTCCCATTTCCTGAAATCATAATAAACATAGCTAAAATGTATCATAATCTTATTTTATAGGTGAAGAAATTGAAGCACAGAAATGTTAAGTAGCTTGCCCAGGATACTCAAATTGACTGCCCTCTATAGAAAGAGTAATCATTGGATACGCCAAGTCTTTAGACATCTAAAGAGAATTTACAGTTAAAAAAAAATCAATTTGATGAACAAGTGTAGAATCATTGGAAAAAGGACACTTTTAAACAACTTTTAAACAATTATTATCATAAAGAGAGTAGAAAACTCACTGGGAGCTAACACTTCGTGTCAACATTCTGTGAAAGGATTCTAAACAATTCTTGGGGATTATTATCAAACAGAACTGTAATGGAGGCAGTGCTATGGTTGCGAAAAATGATAATGTCCGTATCTAATTTCTAAAAAATGACTCAAAGAGGTACTTTGGTCAACTGAGAAACATGTCTGAAGACTGTATAAACTGTTGTTAAAGCAACTTTTCCGAAAAAAATGATTAGAAGCCCATATCCAAGTTTTACTTCAAACTTGCCACGAGGGAAGAGTGTCCTGAGCTAGCAATTTCAAAGACTTTTCTCCTGGAAGAGAAATTTGTAGAAAAAAGAAGGTAGCACAATAAAAGGGTGCCAATTAATATTATCAGAATCCTCTCAAGACCCAGAACTTCTCAGAAGGTGCTCTTAATCTTAGTAAAGTCTATCAAAAAATTGCTTAAGAATGCTAATCCTTTCCCAGAAGGAATTGTAAATTACATCACATATATAAAGAAAGTTCTGTCCCAAATCAGATTTGGGACAATTTTCTGTCTTCCATGTTACAATGTAACCATCCCATTTTTTGTGCCTCACTCAATGAAGAAAACAAAATCTGGACCATTACCTTAGACCATGTTACAAGTAAAACGTAAGAGAGATTAAGCACATGAAAATGAAAGATAAAACTATAATAAAACTGTAGGTGTATTTCTTTGTGATCTCGAGGTACAGAAAGACTTCTTAAATAAGATCTCAAAGCACAAAAATGGATAGAATTGACTATATAAATATGAAGCATTTCTAATCAAAAAAGGACCATAATGACAAAGTTATGGATAAATGATAGATTAAGAGATAATATTTGTAACATCTAAAACTGACTATGGATTAACATCTCAACATACAAAGTACTGCTGCAAATCACCAACATCAACAGCAGCAGCAGCAGCAAGAAGCATTAGCAACAATAGTCTCCAAGGCTGAAAATCCAGCGGGAAGATGAGCAATGCTCTGAAGAAGTGGTTAACTGCAGGGGGACCCAAGTGGTTAAAAATTATCTGAAAAGATGCTCAACTCCACCAGCAATCAAAGAAATGCACATTAAAACAACTTTAAAATACAACTTAAAATAACTTTATGTCCATCAGATTGACCAAAACTAGAAAGTCAGATAATACCAAGGTTTTGGTGCACTGTTGATGGGAGTGTAAGCTGGAATAGTCTTGAGGAATAAAAACAAAACAGAACACAAAATTCAAATATGCAATAATAGAAATGAGAAAAGAAATTACTTCAGATACAGAAAATTAAAATTACCAGAAAATGCAGTACAGCTCTATGGTTATACATTTTAAAATACCAATGATAGAGATAATTTTCTATGAGAATAAAAATTACCCAAATACACTCACCAAGAGATAGAAAACTTGAATAAATGATTAACCATCAAATAAATTAGATAACTTATCAAAGCGTCCATGCCTTATGAGCCAGTATGTTTAATTTAAAAAAAAAAAATAGATCCTATGCTATTTAAACTAATCTTGACATAAGAAAAGATAGAGATTATTTTTACAGAGTTTGTATAACCCTGATACCAAAACCTGATGTGCTAAAGTTTGGTGCAAGAAATATAAACTGTTTCAAACATCATAAACAGAAAGAGATTTAGTAAAGGAAATTTGGAGGTTGCAAAATTATTGGAAGAGTTGGAGAGGCAAACTCTAAGCAGTGCCTTAGGAACGAGCCACAGAACAGCAAAGATGTTAATCTCCAGGACAGGAAGGCATGGGGGTGAGAATAAATTATGAGTGTCAAGCAATCAAATACATCACACATTGGCTAAGACAGAATTAACAAAAGAAAATTGTAGATCAATTTCCATCTTCCTCACTGGAATATAAACTCCAAAAGAGTATGGAGTTGGCATTGTTTGCCATGGTGTCTCCAGCAAGGTGTATGTTCGATAAATTTGTAATGAATGAATAAATGATTGACTCTGTTGGGTTAATTATAGAAATTCAAGGGATAGGCCAACATTAGTAAATGTATTAATATAATTAATCGCAGTAATAGAAAGAGGAGAAAAGTTCTATAATTATCCTAATAAGTGCTAAAAACATATTTGATACATTTCAACATGTATTTGTGATCAAAATTCTTAGTAACCTCAGAGAAATACTTACTTAATAATATCTCCATAATAGTCATTTTAATAATAGCATATTACAAAATATTCATAATATTCAGGCAAAAGACAAGCTTGATCTCCAACACTACTATTTGCCATTATATTAGAGGTCCTAGCCAATGCAATAAAACAAGTAAAATAAATCAGGTGTGTTTATTGAAGAGACAGAGACCAAATTATCATTAAGTAGGTAGTATAATTGTCTATTTGGAAGATCTTACTGAATCAATTAAAAAACTACAACAATAATGAGAGGTAAGTAAGACGACTGGTTGCATAGTACATAAACAACTTCACTATATTTCAAAAATAATTGGTTAGGAACTACAATAGAAAAAAATATATTCACAAACTACCTAGGAATAATTTAAACAAAATTTTGCTAGGCCTATATGAATAATACTACAAATTTTTACTGTAGGACATAAAAGAAAATGAATAAACTGAGGAACACGTAGTTTTCCTGGTTTCTAAACATATCATAAATTTCCAGTTCCAATTTAAAAATCTCAATATTTATTTAATAGATAGATAGCTAGATAGTGACATTTCACGTTTTGGGGAAAATTATGGATTACTTAATAAATGCTATTGGTACAACCATTTGGTGACAGAAGTTTGATTTCTACCTCATAACATAAACCAAAATAAATTCCAGATGGCTTATAGTTGATACATAAATAGCAAATATGTTTTGAATAAAAGAACAAATTAAACATTTAAATATATCTATAACTAACTTTCTATTTAAATTAGTCTTCTACAATTTTGGTGCTTATTGTTGAAGTGGAGCCAAGACCACAACAAAGAAATCTATTTATTGAGGGAAAAAATTTTAATGGAAAAAGAAATCATAAGAAAATATAGGTCAATATTTAAATTATTTTGGAATGGGCAAGGAGTACCTGAGAATGACACAAAAGGAAGATATTATATTGGGAAAGATGAATGGATTTAACTACATACAATTTAAAGATACTTTTTTTGTGATGGGCTTGATTAATTGTCTAATCCAACTGCCATTCACAACCCCCGTCTCCGAGGCCTATCACACAGAGGACGGAAAAGGAGGTATTTGCTTTCTCAGCTACCCATCTGACTCGAGATAGCCATGTGACTTAGTTACAGCAAAGGAGACATAAGGGCTGTTTCTGGAAAAGCTTTTACTTTGCTATACAAAGTGACAGAATCTTCTGGTACCTCTGTTGCTCTTGCTTCCTGCCTTGAATGTGTGCTACGATGTGAGCCATCTTACCACCTCAGACAGTAAGCATGAGACTGAAAACTCAACATGCAAGGATGGTGGGGTGAAGAGCAGAAGAACCAGGGTCATTTAAGGCATTAGTGAGTGCTACACCTTACCTGGGGCCAGCTACCCCTGGACTTCTTGTTATGTCAGGTCAAATTAAATGTCTTTATGGCTTAAGCCACTGTTAGTCACTTATTTTGTTACTTGCAGATGAAAACATTCTAAATGAAATACATCTATATCCACCAACAAAAAATTACCATAAATAACATTAAAGGCAAACAAAGATTGCGGAAAATATTTGCAACATAAATGATAAATTAAAATGCAATATCCTTAATAAAATAAGAACTTGCAACTCTCCAAAGATGTACAGTGGCCAAAAAATGAATGAAAAACAATTCCCTTTTACTGGAAGTTCGTGAAGTAGAAATAAAACACAAATAAAAATACCAAAAGACATTTCCAGTCTATCAAACTGGCAAATTTTTAAAATAAGAAAATAACTTCAAGGATAAAGGAAGGTTGGGGAGAGAGGAAGGGAGTGTAAATTTAGTCTTTCAAAAGGATGATTTGTCAATCTGTATCAGGGCTTAAAAATATGCACAGCCTTGATTTTGCAATTATACTTCTAGGACTCTATATCAAGGAAAGAATCACAGTTATGTGAAAAGCTACAGTTACAAAGATGTTCATCATCGTGTTGTTTATAATGGTGAAGAATTAGAAACAAATTAAATTTTCAACAATAGCAGATTAGTTAAACAACTTATGGTATATTTTTTCTGGATAATGAAATACTATGCCAATATTAAATGTTATTGTAGGAAAATATTTAATGGTATGGAAAAATATGCTATATAAAATGAGCCACCAGGTTACAAATCAATATATAGAATTAGCTAGAGAAGAAGATTGGGAGAAAATCCACCCAAATACTAACAATGGTTTTATAAGTTGATGCAATTAGGGGTGGTTATGAATTTATTTTGTTGTTGTTGGTTTTGTTTGTTTTTATATATATATTTTTGCAATAAATGTGCATTGTCTTTGCATAAAAGGTGCAATTTAAAAGGGGCTTCTAGGAGGCTTTAGTCCTGTGGAATACAAAATTTTGGAACCCTTGTTTTCCCCTGGTCCCTTATCCCCCTTTTCTGCCACCTCCAGGCTCGCTCCCACTTTTGGCTCTGTGCTTCTGTGGCCCCCAGCTTCGTTTAACGCGGATTCTGGAAAGCGCTGCTCCGGGAGCTCCGCTCTGCGGAGACAGAGACCCCTGGAGCCGGCCTCCCGCGGTGGGCCCAGGGAGGGGAGGGGCACGGGGCTCTCCTGCGGACCGCCAAGCAACTGAACTGAAAGACCTTTCCAGAACTCCCCGCGCTTTTCTTCACTTCTCCGGTGATTTCCGCGATCCCAGCACGCCCGCCCGCCTGCAGCGGTCCCACAACTAAGCGCTCTCGCGTTCTGGGTGCGACCTGTCACCCGCGGCGGGAAAAGGCAGCGCCGAGCCGGAACGCAGACTCTTAGGAGGTCGCATGCCCTCCCTGGGAAAGGCCCGCCACCCGGTTACCATCCGTTCCCTCTGACACCTGCGGGCACCAAACAGGTTCCAAAGCATTTCCCTAGATATAATTCCACGTTAACAAAAATGGCGGAGCGCCCACTGCCCGAACCAGCCCTATGCCAGGCCGAGGAGCTGCAGGGACGCGGCAGTCAGGATTCCTGCCTCAAGGAGCTCACGGACGGGGCGGGGGGTGGGGTGGGGAGAAGTAAACCGCCCCAACGAGGCTCCCAGGGCCTGGTGAGGTACAATAAGCAACTACTATCATGCTCATTTTACAGACGCAGACGGCGAAGGGAAGCAAACATTTATTGAACACCTACTACGTGCCAGGTACTTACATCTAATCTGTCTTCTTACCCGTAAGGCAAGTGAAGCTCTGGGGAATCAATATTCCCATTTTACCAATAAGGAAATTGAGGCTCAGAGGAGTCAGATCAAATGCCCAAGACCTCACCAGTAAATATGAGGCACTCACCCGGTCTGTGGCCACCAAAGCTGCAGTTTCTTCTTGGCCACGCTGCCCGCGGTGTGGGAACACCTGGAGCGCCCCAGCTCGCCTTGGGTCAGAGCTGCAGAAAGCGCGGGACCGGGAGGGTTTCGCGGCCTGTAGTCCAGCGCCCCCTATGTGGCGCGGCCAGCAGCGCCCAAAACGTCGTTCCGAGAGCTTCTGGGCCCTGGGACTGTTCCCGCGCCGGGGACCCCAAGCCCCGTGACCCCGTGTGCTCTCCTTTGGGAAACCAGAGTAAGTGGAGGTTCTGTCCCCCTTCAAGAGTGGAACGGAGCCGCCCAGCCCTGCGGGCTAGCTCTGTTTTCCCAGCTGTTGCTGAGGTTTTCTCAGGCGCCACGTCCCGTGCGCCCTGGACCCCCTAACCCCAAAATGAGCGTCCCGCTCCCGGGAGGTGCGGAGGGGGGGTTCCCATCAGCTAGACATGGAATTGCTAGGCCTTGGGCAGTGTTTGAGGAGATCCCACAGTTAGAAGTCCAGTTTACACCGACGAAGACAAGTCGAAAGCATGCGTTTTACTCAAGTGCCTTTTCCTGCTTTTTCTCTGTTGCAACCTGAGGTGTGTGGTGTGGTTGGAGGTGACGGTGGTGTGTGTGTGTGTTGGAGGAGGAGCTCGCCTAGTGCCAAATGGAAAGAAATTCTAGCTGGTGCCATATTTGTAGCTGTGCCCTCCCCCCCCCCCCCCACGCATAAACCAGGAGGGGAAGTTGGGAAGACAAGTGTATTATGGAGAAGAAAGTTGGATCTGGAAGCCAAGGATGTGTTTCTGGGGGCTTGGAGGAAGAGGCGACCTGTTCAGGGGTGAGGAGGAGCTTTTTGTCACCCCTCCCCTCTCGGAGGAGGGCGGCCCCTGAGCGCCGTGCAAGCGCGGGGCGGCGGTGAGCGCGTGTGCATGTGTGCACGTGAGTGTACGTGTGAAATGTGGCTGCGCCGGCCGCGCGGAGTGTACGCTCCGCAGAATTATGAATAATCAACACATCGCTCACACCTCCGCCGCGAGCCAGGAGGGAGCTGGAGGTCCCGGGGGCTTTCCCCTGCCGGCTGGCGGGGGGCGAGACCATCGGGAAAAGAGGGGGCACATTTCAGAGTAGCTCTTCAATTCCCCCCCCCCCGCAACTGAGCTGAGAAACGGAAAAAAGGAGACGGGGGAAAGTCACATTTAACTTTTTCTGTTTAAAGGCCTTAAATTGCACGTCACTGTGGTGAATTGGAAGTGGAAGACCAGCGTGGGTCTTTGTTCCCTACTTGGCTGAGATGCCACTTGTCATTTCCCATCCTCATTTTGTACATCTGTAAAATGGGGGTATATAAATCCCACTCGAAGTGTTGCTGTCAAGCTTAAGGGTAAGAAAGTGTGTGGCAGCGCCTGGCACCAGGAAGTGCTGGGTGAACGTCCTGCCTCCGTCCGTTTGTCCCTTCCTCCTCAGCCTTATCAACTGCGTGGAGACCTGCTCGATTGGGACTCTTAATGCGGGTCAATTTGCCCCTAGATCGCTGCGCCTTCATACCGTGGTGACAGAGATGCCAACGTCTTCGTGCAAGGGTACCTAGAAGGGGCTGCAACCGGCCGATTCACCCGAACACAGCCCCAACCCCGCGCTTCACGCGCGCGCCGCCCACCCCTCCAGAAAATCGGGTCCCCAGGTTCGCGTGGAGGCCGAACCAGGCGCCTCTCTCTCTCTAAATCACTTGCCCCCCAACACACACACCTCACGCCGCCATTCCCGTGCTGCGGCGGGCCCAGCTCCCACGTCCGCGCTCCAAACCTCCAAACGCGGCTGCCGCTTCGAAAATTTGTTCTCTTGACCTTTCCGCTTCTCTGCCTGCTCCAGCTCCCTCACTCGCTCTGCTCGAGGAATAAGGGAATGAGAAGGAAGGGTGCTCCTGAGGGGGAATACCGAGGGGAGAGGGAGCAGAGAGAGGAGAAGAGGAAGAAAAGGAGGAGGAGAGAGAAGGAAGAGACTTTCTGGAGTTGCCAAGTGTTAGGGTAGAGCCAACTCTGGCTCCTTCAGTCCATTTTGGTAAACTCATTTCAGTGACCCGACTGGCCTGGGTGCAACACCGTGTGTCTGGAAAACGTTCGTCCTCAGTATTTCTGCAGCGATTCCCGCTCGAATCCCCTTCACTATGTAAACACAAATCAAGAAGTGAATCTAACTTCTTACCAAATTGTCCTAAAAGGGAACTGTTCCAACTGGAAGGTGGGGTCCTCATGAAATATTTGTCGTGCACTGTGAAGAGAGTAGTTTCCTTCTCCTCTCCCTTTCTAGGGAATTCTCATTTGTGGAGCATACAAATCCAGTTTCCGTAAGAAAAATGCCAAAGTTGAAATTTGGAGTGGGAATTAGTGGAGTTGGATATTTTTAAAAAATTATTTCTCGAAGAATTGTGAGCTAAATATTCGGCAGGATTCTGAGATGGTGAACAAATCCATTTATTTCTACTCAGACAAATAAAAAGCAAAGGTTCCAACTAAAATAAACAAATTGGAAATTTCATGTCCGAAGAGAGCTTACAGGGATTGCCACTTACTTCTTTTACAAAACGCAGCCTGTCTCTGTGGATCGAATTCCCTGGGTACTAGCCAGGCTCTGCTCTTCTGGTTGCGTGGACCCAGGCGCCGCAGTGTGTGTGTCTGGGGGTGGCGGTGAAGGTCAGGTTGTAAGGGGGACGGGGTATTTTCACACCTCTGATTTCACCCCAGGGCACTGTGGGATGAGAACGAGGCCCGGAGAGCAATTTTCTAAGAAAAATTTCCGAACCTCTAACCCGGAGGAGAGACGCGGCGCCCAGGAGACTGGACGGAACGAGTTTGGGGAAACGGGCCTTAAAACCAGTCGGAAGGAAATTGAACATATCTCACTGAGGTGCAGATGTGAAAGGTGGACGGAAAAACCCGGGGGTTCCTTGGGAAGAGTGAACAAAGGAGGGGGCAGGATAAAAGCCGGAATGCCACCACTCCACCTCAGTTTTGTGTAAATAGATTGTCGTGAAGAATTTTAATAACGTTCATCTCGGATTTTTCTCGACCCCGGCAAGGTGCGGAACGAAGCTGGCGGGCCGGAGCCCGGAGGCGCGCGCGGACTTGGCACCCCCGCGGGCCGGGCTTCCCGGGGCCGCAGCTGCGCCTGCGGGGGCCCGCGCGGCTCAGGGCGGGTTTTGTGTGGCGCGTTCGAAAAGGAGGTTTGTTCGCGGGTAGCCGAAGGCGATAGAGATGGGAGCGACCCTCCAGGCGCAGCCGCCGCCGCTCACTCCATCAGTAACCGACGCTCATTCCTCCGGCGCGGGTCGCCAACTCTGCGCCCACCCTTCCCCCCAAACCACACAAACCTAATTAAAGCCAACTCGGTTGGCAGAAATGCTCCCTGCTCCCCGAAGGCCGAAGCGCCGCCTTGCTAGACCCCAGTCCGCTTCCCTTGCCTCCCAGCCCCCTCCGCCCCCCGCCGGGTACTAGCCAGGGAACCTCGTCCCAGCCAAGAGGGAACTTCGGCGCCCGCGGCTCGCAGCCCACGGGGCCCCCAGCAGTGTGGCGGACGTTTGCCCCAAGCGCCCCGTGCGGCCGCGGGGAGGGCGCCCCTAGAGCGGCGGGCGAGGAGCGGTGCGGCTCTCCCCTCCCTCCAGGTCAAATTTCCGGGGCCACGGCTCGCTCGAACTGCTTCCCGGCGGGGCCCACGGCCCCTGAACTTGTCTCTGGGAGGGGGGGTGGGGGCACCCGCCGTGCGCGGCTGTCTGGTTTGGGGCGGGCAGCAGGCACCCCGGAGAAAGGACCAATTCATTCGCTTCCTAAGGGGCATAATTTGGGTGGCAGCTGTTGGGAGAGAGAAGAGCCAGCGTCCTCGACCCAGGGTCTGCCCTTTAACCCCAGCCAACCCAGGCCCCAGGGGCAGACGGTCCAGGCCAGGCCTCGGTCCAGGCTGCCTTGCCACCCCTTGAGCTGCGCTCGGTACCTCTCCTGGGCAGCGTCGAGGTGCAGTAGATCAGAGGCCCCTTGAAAAAAAAATCACCGAGCTCATCGACAAGCCTTGAGGGGCTCATGGGCTGTTCCACACTCTCCGCCAAGGAGCCCGAGGCATTGGCTCCGCTGGGCACAGATTGCGGGCAAAGATGGGGGTGGGGGATTACTTGAGATTCGGAGAGGTTTATAAACAGAGCGGGCCAGGGTAGAAGACTCCGGGGACTTAGTTTTTGCAGGAACCGAAATTATCCATAAAACATGCATATAACAGAGAATTGCCGAGTTGAAATAGGGTAATAAGTTTCATTCCTACAAATTTCTCTCCCATCCTCCTCCTTTCTTTCTTCTGTCTTCTAAGGAGATAGACAACTCCTTTCTTACTTGGCTTTTACAGCAGTCCCAATCCATATTCTGATACCCAAAAGCCCTTCATTGCTCCCCCTGCCCCTCTTGTCCAACCAACAGGACCAAGCCAGAGCCCGGGGGTCGGGATGCCCAGTCAACACAACACAGAGGAGGGGGTTTCAGGTTCTCCGCCCCTCCCCCACCCCCCCTTAATCAACTGCTCCAATCCCCAGACCCGGGGTTTGTGCAGAGAGGGTCCGCACCCCTTCCCCCCGCCATCGGTTTTCTAGTGTATTCCTGCAGTAACGACGTGCGCTTCCTGAGCGCCCTCCGCCCGCGCAGTCCAGGGTCGCGGGTTGCCCCCGGAGTTGAGCGGAGGCGTGGACTGGTCCCTTTCTCAAGACAGCGGCATTTTCTGAAAGTGCGAGCTTCCTGTCCGCCCAAACGAGCTGCAAGGCGCTGTGTCCTCTAGCGGCAAACTCGCGCAATTCATTTGTGAGTGCCCACCTACCCTTAAGGGATCTGGTCCGGACTCAATTCATGCTCAAATTTGAGTCCTAAGTGGGGGGGAAAGCGTCCTGAAAGTAATCCAGGCTTTCGCCAAGGTCCTCTGGGTAATGAGGCCGGGAGGCTCCGGCGCAGTCGCTCGCGCTGCGGAACAGCTGATTTGTCTCCTCCACGGCAGATGGTCTTTGAGCACAGATTTGCATTCATTGTCTTCAAATCTGTTTTCGCGCTGGTGTTCTAGATTTCAGCAGCAGATCTATGCACAGATCAGAATACAAAAGAAGCAAGAAAATAACACCCAGCCAGGAGGATTTTTAATAGGCACCGCGAGCTGCCGAGCGTAGTTAAAAAGCCGTCTAGGGTTTCAGCTGTTTGGCCGGGCTGCCGCCGCCTCCCGGCCACCAGCCCGCGGCCCGCACCGCGGCGACTGCGCGCCACGGCCAAAGTTTCCGCGACTCCCCGCCGCCTCCCTGCCGCTCCTCGGCAGGCTCCCCGGGCTTGGGGACTGCGAGGGAGGAGGCTCCCGGGACAACCCCGGGCGGCTCTCGGACTCAGCCCGCCGCGATCTGTCAGCAACCCCTCTTCTAAGGGCGCGACTCCCGCTCGCCTCCGCCCGGGGGTATTTTCCTTAGCTGCTGGACCGTTTTCCCCGACCCTCTATTTATTTGAATAGCACTTGAGCCTTGTTCGTCCCCCACCCCCACCTCACTTTCATTCATATATCCTCCTCTCTCAACAACTTGTAAACCGCACACAAAATCTAAGTGTCACCATGTAGCTCCAGGAGACTGGGGAGAGCCGTTCTGGGAACTGGGTTACTCTGGGGAATGTTTGCACAGAACATAAGTACATGTGGTCACACTCTCCGCCTCTTCACAAACATGCGCACAGATCCAAGCCCTGGGAATGACATGCCTGCCTCTCCGCAGGCTACAAAAATCTGCATCTAGAGGCAGGATCCACGGAAGCTTCCTGCTCCCGCGGCGAGACTGAGCGGGCGCGTCCCAGCCGGCAGGGCCCGGCTATCCCGCTTCAGTGCGGGATTTGGGGGGCCCCCATTCCACGCACGCAGAGGGGACTGGGGCAAGGACGCAGCGCCTGCAGCTTTCTGTCCCCTTTCACCTCCCGGACTCCCGGCAACGCCGAGAGCGGCGCGCACCGCCGGAGGACGTCGGCCCGGCCTGCCCAGCGCCGGCCAATCCCGAGCGTCCATGCAAATGAGGCTCCTTATCGGGCCGCGGCTCCGCCTCCCGCGGTCCGGGCCGTAGTAACCCATTCATGGGGCCGGCGCGCGGCTGTAGCCCGGCTCCGCGGCGCTCGCAGCCACCGCCTCCTCTCGGCTCCGGGTCTTCCCCTTCCTTTTTCACAACTGATTCTGTTGGGGATTTTTTTTTTTTTTTCTAAATTGGAGCGGTGGGGAGGAGCAGGGAGGGGGGGGACCAGGAGGAAGGGGAGAGATTAGGCAGCCATCAGTCTCCTCCTGTTTCTCCCAGAACAGGTGATGCTTCTAAATTGTGATCCCTTTCTGGAGGCAGCGCTGCCGCTGGAAGGATGCGAGCGACCTAGGGCGGAGGGCCTGAGGCGGCAGATCTGAACTTGCGGAGGAGAACACCCAAACTTTAACTACATCAGTCCGCACCTCACGCGTGAAGCAAGGGACGGGTTATCCTTTCCCCCCCCCTCAAGAGAGACTGAAACTTCGGCACTTGATCCCTTTTCTTGGATTGCTTTGGAGGAGACGGTTTCGTGACAGCTTTGGGAACAGTGAGGACAGTGTTGTAACTCTTATTTTTAAAGAGACAGTAGAGCAGACTTTTTAAATGTTTGGGATTCAAGATACTTTAGGAAGAGGACCAGCTCTGAAAGAGAAATCGCTGGGCGCCGAGATGGATTCGGTCAGGTCTTGGGTCCGGAATGTCGGCGTGGTGGATGCCAACGTCGCGGCGCAGAGGTAACCAGACGGCCGCACCATTGTGCTCTCAGTGTCTCGCTCGTTCGCGCTCTCGCTCTCACCGTCTCTGTCTCTCTGTGTGCCCCCCAGCCCGCTCGCTCTCTCTTCCCCCATCTGTCGCCCTGGCCCCGCGGGCTGGGGCTCGCCCTCCCACAGGCAGGTCGCTGCAATTAGGGGAACACTTACTCCGCTGCCAACACTCGAGTTTCTGAACTGCCCGGGTCGTTTGCGTTTCTCCCCTACTCCTTCCCCACTGAACAGTCTTGGGAGGAAAAATAACAAAGTAGCATCCAACGCCTGGCAGCTCAGCCCCTACTCCTGCGAGGCGGGCCCGGCCCGGAGCCGAGCAGAGCGCGAGGACCGGAGCTTGCAGCGGCGGCCGCCGGAGCGGAGCCTGCTCCCCCGCAACTCCCCGGTTTCGCCGCGTCCCTTGCGGGCGCCTCTCCTCCCGCATCTTGCGGGGCAATTCCCGGAGGCCAGGAGCCCCGCGGCCAGATGGCGGCGGCGGCGGCGGGAGGAGCGGGAGAGGCTGCAGCGGCTGCCTGGGAAGGCAAAGCGGCCGGGAGCCCTGGGAGGGGGCAGGCTTGAGGGTCCGCGCGCTGAGATAAAACAGTGGGCCAGACGCACGGAGGCGGGGGTGAGGGGAGAGAAGAGAATAAAGGGAAAAGACGAAGGAGTAACAGTAGAAGGAGCCGCAGAAGAAGAAAGGCGAGGAAAGAAGACGCGCGGCAAACGCAGGCATCGCCAGCCTCTAGTTCGGCTGGTCCCTGAAGTTGACTTTGTTTTTAAGCGTCCCCGTGCTGAGATAGCAAACGCCTTGTCGAGGCGTGCCACCCCACGAAGACATTCTGGTCCCCCTCCCTCATCACCACTGCTGAGCCGGGATCTGTGGTCTGCATGTCCTTGTCTGCGTGACACAGCCCCCTTACCCCAAAGAGGCCACGAACTTCCTCCCGCGACTCCCACCTCCCCATCCACTCTCCTGGCTATCTCCCTCTAAGTCCTGACATCCCGCGGAGAAATTACTCCTTTCCCAGACAGGCCACGTCTCCAGGTGTCCCGGGTAGAGCGAACCAGCCGTCACCCTTGAAGGAGAGGAAGCAAAGTCGCCTTGCTCCGAAGACCAGGGCGGGCGGCGGCTCCCTCCTTCCTGCCCGAGGCTGGGACGCGCCAGTATCCCTCGGCAGACGGCACACCGCCGCAGTGGCTTTCCGCAGCCGTCTGGGGACTCGCTGGGCTGCAGGCCGAAAGAAATCAGGCAGCACCGCGGAGCCGGCTCCGCGGCGCTTTTCCTTAGCCGAGCTCCTTAAAGACACCTCCCTTACTTTCCTGCTTTCCCCGGATCAAATAATTATTAAAGTTGGAACAGGAAGACTGAGTGGGGGATTCTAGCCAAGATTTTACACTCTTCAAGAGAGTGAAAGTGCTCGCGCCCTGGGGTGCGACGCCCGGAGACCCCAGCGCCAAGGGGCAGCTCTGGCCGTCTGCGCGCTCGCCTGGGCTCCGAGTCTCCTGTAAAATGTGATCTGGCGGCCAGTTTGTCCCCGGCCGCGACAGGTCGGCAGGGAGGTGTGTGGACATACCCCATACGCTCGAGGGCGCCTCCCAGGTCCTCCAACCGTGGGTTTCGCGGTCGGCGGGTTTCGCTGGCGCCGCTCGGAGATGCGGCTTGAGCCGGGATCCCCTTGGCTCCGGCGAAGACGCTCTCTACCTATTAGTAACATTTTGGCTTCTCCAAGCTTAGCAGTTTTGGGGGTGGGGCCCCAGTATCATGTCGTTCTCCGTGGCCCGCGATCCCTAGTACTGGTCACGGGGATTCCGCCCTGCCACTGTCCCGCGTGTAACTATTCGGAAGAGCGAGGGAAGCAGAGGGTGAGGCCTCTCGGTGTATGACGGAGACTTGAGCCCTGGGCTTCCCGCCTGCCCCCAAGGGATTCTCGCCCACCGCCTTTCCGAGATAGCGTGGGAGGCGATGTGGGCAGTAACGCCAGGACAGGTAACTCCAATGAAGATGAAGTAAAGAGTCACGTCTTCAAAAGTAAAGAGGCCCTTATTCCCCTAACCGCGGGCCCCAGCTCCGAATCCTGACCCATTTGGCGGCGCCACCTGAAGGAGAAGATTGGGGCGGCCCGATGGGACGAGATTTGGGCTGCCGCCTCGGGGGACCGCTCCGGGCCTCGGTCCGCAGCCAGGATCCTTTGGTTTCCACTAAAGGCCCGACAGTTAGCTGCCCGGCTCTGGGACGCCTAGAGGCTGGAACAGCCGGCAGTGGCAACGGCCAGGGGCGTCGGCCCTGCCACCCGATCTCCGTGGCCACTGTAACTCCTCTAAGGAGTCCCCACTTATTAATCCGATTTGAAAAACGCCGGAGGGGTCCAGAATTCTGGAACAGGGACTTGGACCCTTGACCCTGTGCGGTGTCGCGTGGGCGCGTTGGTAACATCGTGTCTTTCTCTCCTCCCCCGTGTCCGGTGTCCCCCGTGTCTCTTCCTGCACAGCGGAGTCGCCCTGTCCCGGGCCCACTTTGAGAAGCAGCCTCCCTCCAACTTGAGGAAATCCAACTTCTTTCACTTCGTCCTGGCGCTCTACGACAGGCAGGGGCAGCCGGTGGAGATCGAGCGCACCGCCTTCGTAGACTTTGTGGAGAACGACAAAGTAAGTGGAGGTCCCCCTTCCGCTCGCGGCCTAATAACTATCTCTTTGCAAAGCACTAAAGATTCCATCTGTCACTTGCGACACTTTTCCGCTCACATCATCAGAGATGATAAATCGAGCCTTCTCACCCCCAGCCTCTAAATCAGCGGCTGTCCCCGCACCTCCCTCCGCCCCCACTCCGGCAGCACGCGCTGCGGGGGGCGCCTGCGGCTCTGCGCACCGAGCCTCTGGGTCATTAGCAGAGCCCGGTCAAGGACTGACGGCGGAGCAACAGCCCTTCCGACTAGAGCATAGTTTAAAAGTATACCCAAGGCCGCCGCTGCCCTTCTCCGGGTTAGTTTTATTATTTTGCGGGCAGGGTGGGTTGAATAGGTACTAGGTGGAAACCCGCAGCCCAGCCTCGGTCCGCCTTCCCCACCGAGCCTTCTCTCCCACTCTGGCTCCCCAAGGCAGCGCCTGCTCCCAACTCAGGCCCGGGTTTGGGGGTTGGATTTGACCTCAAATGTGATGAAAGGCAAATCTCTTGCCCTCTCTGGGCCTCAGTCTCCTCAGCTGTACAATGCGACCTTTAGAGCAGGCGCTTCCCGAGGTCCCTCTAGAACCTGTGCCCTAGTCCCTGAGCTTGTGGCCCCGGAGGCTCCGGTCCTGGCAGGATAGGGCCGAATGTTGCCCTTCCAAATGACAAGTCCCTTCACCTTTCTGCCAAGAGAAGCCTTGGGCTTCCTAAAGATGGGCAGAACCGGATGGGTTGGGAGGGGTCTGTTTAAAGGCAGCATTGGCTCGGTGTCTGTTGTCCTGGCATGGTGGTCGCACTTTTGGGGACATTTTTAAGGGAGAGGGACAGAGGATTGGAGACAGTCAAGTGGCTTCGAGCCTTGGCAAGTTTGGAAGGTTGGCCAGTGGCAGACGCTCCTGCCCTTTGACCGGGGCTGGGTAGGGGGTTGTTCAAAGCTGCCCTGTGGGGGAGGGGGGCAGAGAAAGGCGGCGGGAGGCGGTATAGGGACACGCTGACTCCTCTTGCTCTCATTTTGCGGGGGCTGGAAAGCAAGGGGCTCCAGCGCGCCTGTCTTTTCAGGAACAAGGCAATGAGAAGACCAACAACGGCACGCACTACAAGTTACAGCTCCTCTACAGCAACGGTGAGCGCTTGCACCTGCCGGCGGCCGCCGCGCCGCGCGGTTCTCCTTCGAGGGAGGCAGTTGACCTTGTCGCGGTCGTTTGCGGCGCCCTCCAGGCTTCGGGAAGCGCCGCCAGGGCCGGGGGCGGGTGGGTGGTCTTTGCTCCTAGGACGGCTCAGCCTGCGCTCCTGCCCGGAGCTGCTCCCTGGGCCTCGGCACCGCGGCCAGGAGGGATTTGGGAGCCCCGGAGCCGCTCCGCGGCCCTGACCTGGTGCCCGCCCTCTCCCGCGCAGGCGTCCGCACGGAGCAGGACCTGTACGTCAGGCTCATCGACTCGGTCACCAAGCAGGTGAGCCTGGCGGTCCACTCTGCTCCTCCTTTCGCGGGGCCCCCTCAGTCCTCCGCCCCAGACTGTCCCTGAGCTCCCCCCACCCTCCACTTTTTCCTAGGTCAGACTTCACATGCCCCTCCACATCAACTCGGCACCTTGTCCGCTCTGAAAAAAATTTTTTCTCTCTCCCCAATTGTCCGCCCCCCCCCCCAGCCTGGGGAGACACTGGGGGTGGGGGGAAGTGAACCAAGGAATGAAGAGAAGCAATTGTGGGGAGATTCAGTCCCCCCAAACATTCCCTTTTGCAAGAAACATGTCCTCATTGGGGCAAACTTCTCTATTATTATTTTGCTGGAGTTAACCAGGCCACAGCTCAGGTGCCGCGCTGCCAGCGGGGGAGCTCCTAATGTAGTTGTGGGCAGTGCGAGAAAACGATTTTGTGCTTGCTCAGAAGTTCCTTTCTCTTTGTCCCTCCACTCCCCTCATATCTTCCCTTCCTGCTCCCCTTTCCCCCATCCCTCCTTCGCAGCCCATAGCTTACGAGGGACAAAATAAGAATCCGGAAATGTGCCGAGTTCTCCTGACACACGAAGTGATGTGCAGGTAAGAGCTGCCTTTTCCTGCGCGCTCTGCTGGACAGCGGGGCAGGTGAGGCGCGTCTGCCGCGCTCGGGCGTCGGGGCGCGACTTTCGGGGTGACGGCATGCAGGGAGGGAGCCCTCGCGAACGGATGGGCCCCGGGGCCGATTCACTAGAACGCCTCCTTAAAGGCCGGATTCTTAGAGCGCATCCGTTAGGACTCGGAAGGGAAACCCGGAACCACTCGGGATTCCACCCCCCTGGCATCTCAGGAGTTTCCTCCGCTACGTGGCATGTCCCTGCAGTCCGGGGTCCGCCGCGGCGCGGGGAGGCGGACAGCGCCCGGGCCGAGTTTGGGATCGGGGACTTTCCCTGAACCGGTCCCCGCCCGAGGCCCACACTGCTCGGTTCCCCGCCGGTCCGCCGCTCGGGGTAGATCACCAGGAGGGGCCACTTGTGGAGTGACCGAGTCAGGCACTGAACGACTGGCAGTCTGGGCGAGGGACCGCCAGAGGGTCGAGCGGCCCATTTTCGGGCCTTCTCCTCAGCTGAGGCACCTGTCTATGATGCGGATGCGTTTTCTTCCTGCAGGGATGTTGCTTCTCCCACGATTTCAGGTGTCCGGGGGAGTGTCATGGGAGCCACGGCCGAGTGGAGAGATCAGTCTGGTTCACCACCGGTGGGTGGGAGGGTGGGGAGAAGCTCCCGTCAGGGAGGTCTGGGGTCTGGAGCAACAGCTGGGTTCTGATGGCCACGTTGTGAGAGGTGCAGTCTCCTCGAATTCCTACACTTTCCCCATTTTCTTTTGAGAGACTGCTCCATTCCGTTTTGAGTCCTTTCTTGTGCTTGACTAGAAGAAAAAAAAAATCAGAAGAAATTTGTCCATACACTTATTCATTCTCTCAACAGATGTTTATTGAGTGCCTAGAATGTGCGGGGTATTGGCGATCCCACAGCAAGCCAGAAAGGACATAAATAGGAAACTCTGGGAAGAGCTTGGTTATTTTACTATAAAAATTTAAATGTTTATTCGATACACATTTTTCTTCCTCCAGAATCTCTGATTGGAGAGGAAGCTTCATTTCTTCCTTCCTCCGATATTGCTTCAGTGAATGTCTTCCATTTCAGACTTGCTCGTTTTGGGTAATTGCAGGCAGTCTGATTTAGTTTGGACTGTTTTATGGGCAGCTCCTGGCAGCCCCATCTCCCTCCCAACCCTGTCAGGAAGAAACCATAACAATCAGACATGCTTGTTTTGGTTTTGACCAAGTATTAGAAAAACAAACTTTGCCAAATGCAAAGTTCAGCTCTGCCAGGGGCGGCAGCTGAGGGGAATGGAGGTTTCCTTGCCAGGTGAGGCGTTGGGCGATGGAGTGAGCAGATAGCTACTCCATTATCCCAGGGCCTCTTGATAGATTCGTTCAGAAAGAAAATACAATTCCAAGATGAACTTGCATGTAATACCTAGATTAAATAGTCAGAACACTTCGATTTGGTTGGCTAATTGAAGGGTGGTTTTTTTATTCCTCTGTGTACTTTTAAATGTCTTTGTTTGGAGAGATTATCTTCTTAAAAAGAAAAGAAAACCCCAAACTGGCCCATTGTCTGACAAATTATACCTCTCACTTTAAATAATACTCACAAGCCCCATCCAGCTGTAGTTAAGGCTGACATTTTTATTTTTAAGCCCAATCAAATCCTCCTCTTTATGCTGTTTAAGTAGCAGCATCAATTTTTAAAGCCTCTAGTTTAGTCTACATTAGTAACACAATATAAAAATTTAATGTATTGTAACTTCTCTGCATTTGAGACCTGGGAAGATGCTCTGCTATTATTTTCCAAAACTAGAATTTAAAACAAATATTAATTATGGGTAAATAAATGATCCATTGGATGGGTACCGTGTCTGTAGTGTGTGTGTGTGTGTGTGTGTGTGTGTGTGTGTGTGTGTTGGGAGATGGGCTGGGGTGATGGCAGGTATTGGATATATCTAAAAGGGAAGTTCTCATTCAGTCTGTCAGTCAGAGCTGGTTGATTCTCCAGTAGAAGAAAAAAGTTCCTTCTCCCACATTTTAAGAGCCAGTTATAGCAGGATATGACTGAGGGATGAATCAGATGCCCTGTTTCTCAATGATTATTGCACCTACTTAATCTCATCTGCACTGTGTTCTTGGGCATACCTGGGAATTTCCCTGAATGGTTTTATGTTCTGTAATCTTTAGTAAAAAAGCTCATAAACTGTTGTTTAGCTTTGGGGGAGGAACAAATAAATCTCTTTAAGAATAACTTTTTCTCCCTTCCTCAATTGTCTCTGCTTCCCTCTTCCCTGCTTTAGTTCATTTTGCCAATTATTAGCAAGGAGAAATCTAGTTGTTGTGTCGCTGCCAGCCACCCCTGTGCCCTCAATGCTCAGAGGGTTAAAAGATATTATAATTTGAACAGAAGTCGTCTCAAGGCCTACAGCTGGCTAATAACAGAGTTGTATTGAGCGCAAGCAAACCCCACAGCTGTGACTTTTCGCCACAAGGCGCGGGCTAGACAGGGCCCTAATCAGATGGGCCAGCCGGGCAGTGGGGCCAGTGTCTTTATCGGCCAGATGGTGTGAATTTAGACACTTTTGTTATGCAATCGCAGGGAGGAGTTGGGGAGAAGAAAACAAAACAAAAGCCACCATGCTGTGCGCTTATTTGAGTTTGAAATTAGAGACAGATTTTTGAAAGTTGAGGGTTGAATTTTAAAAACGATTTTGGAGGGGAAAGGGCACATTGGCTTGTCTTGAGCAGGAGTTTGGCTGACTGGACACCCTGTGTCCAAGGCTGGGGCTTTTTTTCTTCTCTAGCCATCCCTTATCCCTCGTCTTTCTCCCTTTCTGAAAAATGCAGGTAAGATTCAGGATTGGGATAAAATATCTCATATCGTCCCCCCATCCCCAACTTGTTTTATTTTTTCTCTTTCCCTCTCCAACGACTCCATGAGGAGATAGGGAGGATGAAAGAGGCCTGTAAGCAAATTGAGAATATTTCTGGTGAAAGGTTCTCCAAATAAGAACTAGAATGAAATAAACCAAACTAAGCCAAACCGGGGAGCAGAGGAACAACTTTCATTTTCATTCATTAGGAAAAAAGCACACTGAGCCTCTCCTGGTAGTTAGGAGCACAATCTTAACCTAGTGCCAAGTTCAGTTTCCTCTTCTCTTTGTTTAATTCTTTCCCTTCTTTTCCTCTTTTCCAGTCTTGTTCAGTTTTTTAAAACACTTATCAGGAACGTCAGACTTAGAGACTTGCTTGTTAGGAAACAACCCTAAAAAGCCTTTTAACTCAAGTAGCTGAACCTCAAGTTGGTCACTCAGGCTTTGTATACAGCAAAGGGAAAGGAAAATTGAGTTGGTTATCTGAGTAACTCGTGGACCCAGTTCCTTCGAATCAACTATCCAGGTACCTGATCTCAGGGCGATTGTTTGGGGAACGTGGGTTCAGGAACATCTCCCACCCTCCACTTCCCTTTGCTTATGAGGCTGGCATGAGGACTGAATGTCATTTAAGAAACAAAATAGAGAATAACTAGGACATCTTGATGAGACCTTTTCTTTTAAAAGAAAGGAAGAAAGAAAAAGAATTAGCTTTGTCTAACTTAGAGACCCAGAGAAATTTTAAGAAGGGCTCAACTGGGGCAAATAGAGCCAAGTTCTCTTATTTTCATACTTTAACTCTTATGGTCTAACAGCCACGTGAGCCTCTTCTACCTCTTTTCTGTGCTGAATACTATCATTAGAGATTGTACTTAAATATGTGACTGTTGGAAAATGGAAGATTGGGTCTCAAAGTTTCTCTGCACTTTTCTTTGAATATCATTTCCTTCCCTGAGTTGATTCCTCACATTGTATTATGCTGGCACCAGGCTTACATTTTTATCTGTTTTTCTTTTCCTCCAGAGAAAATCCCCATGGAAAGCAGCTGAATTCAGCTGAGCAATTTTGCAAACGTACTTGGCCTCCTCAGAATCATTCCTACTCAAACTAAGCAGATTGGCACATTCTGACAGTGTGTGTTCTTCTAATTAACCCGTACCCAGCACTGCACACATATATGGGTTAGGTTGACATGCCTAAGGAGAGTCTAGCTAGAAGGTCTTTAGGTAACTAGTATGTATGGGGCTTCTGAAATTGTGCTGCTAAGAAATAAGTTTTGCCTGTGCTGCAAAGGAATTCCGCTGACATAAGCAGTAGAAATAGGAGAGGTGGGAGACAGAAATGGGTGGGGATAAGGAGTTGGGAAGAGAGACAAGGGCTTTGGGAGGTAAGAGAGCAGCTGGCCAGCATTTTTATTGGTGTTAATCTTGGGATGGATTGAAATTTTAAAATTTAAGACCTAATATAATTTCAAAGGCAAAATATTATTTCAGAAAGTCCCAGTGGCAAACTGGTATTTAAAAAAATGGAGACAATTTTTCTTTTACTTCCTACTAATTTGATTAAATTTCTTAAAACCTCATTGTGCCCATTTGGTGAAAGTTTGTTAGCATCTCTCAAGTGTATTTTACTTTTTGAGAATAGTAGAATTGTTCACTGGATAATCCACACATACCTGCTTGAGAGAGATGGACTTTTCTTCATTTGTATGTTTGTAATTCTGTAGAGGATCAGAAAGGGCAGATGACTGCAGAGAGCGAGAAAGCATATCTATGACTGGGCTGATGTTAGGCCTTTGGTCCCTGCTGCCACATGGCTTCCCTCTTTTCCTTATCCTGTCGTCACTTTTGAAGGGTGCTCAGGGAATCTCATAGCCTCATAGACTTCATGGAAGGGACTCTGGAGATTAACTAGTCCAGCATTTTAATTTTCTATATAAGGTAGGCAAAGCCCAGAGAGGTTAAAGAAATTTGACTAAATTCACACCGCTGGTTAGTGACAGAGTTGGGTTGGACACCAGAGCCCTGATTCTCACTTTAGCAGTCTTTCTGTTGTACCGCATCTAAAATCTTAAACTGTAGGGAAACTGTAATGGGAAGGGCTGTGCTTGCATTTAGTTTGATTGTTGCTAACATTTGAGACATATTCTCCAACCGGTGTGGATGATAATGTTTTTCTTATAAGCCATGTCAAGGCTATATCCTTAACCAACTAGTGTTGCTGGTGGACCATGTGCTTGAATGAGCTGAGAGGTATTCAGAAGTCTGTGGTCCTGACAGGCAGCAGACAGGCAACATGGGGAGGTGATTTTCCAGTGCTTCCCTGCCACCAAGCTTCCTTTGCCCTTTTCACATTTGTCTGGGTCTTTCACACAGGTACCTTGGGATTGGAGTGTTGTCCCCTCTGCTCAGGTCCTACTGAGTCCTTCCTATCTGTGGTAATTGCTCTAGGGCCTCTCCTTTCTTTCTTCCTCTCAGATAATTCCACAAGCGTTTCTAGAGCATCTACCAGGTACCCAGCACTTTGCTGGGTGGAATTCTTGGGAAGCAGAGTTTTCAAGATGGGACTTACACGTCGAGTCCCGTTTCTGTTCTAGACTTGGTGAAAATTATTAGAGCTATCATTCTACAGCTCCTTGCCTCATTTTCTTCCTATTTTACAATGTACACCATAATTCTGGCCTTCCTCCTTCATCTTTAGAAAATGATGGAAATGAGTGAATGAATAAATGTTTATAAAGTATACTGAGTTCTCTGGAGAAAGACATTATGTTAATAAGGTTTATAATAATCTGAGCAGCTACTTGGAGTATATTTTATACATTTTCCTTCCCCCCTTTCTTCAAATATTTATTAAGACACAAAGATGTAATATGTACAATCATAAAATCATTCAACACAGAACTGGAAGTGACCTTCTGGATCTTAAAATCCAGCCATCTCTGGCTCAGATGACTAATATGGTTCTCAGGAAAGTTGTGATTTGCTGAGAATTGCCCAGTTTGTAAGTCATAGAATGAGAATTTGAATGAGTATCTTTGGGCTTCAAGTTCAGTGTTGTTTTTAAACGTGGCCATAAATTCTGCTCTCGAGTATCCGATAGTGAAGAGGCCATCTAGGACACATTCATTTTTGTGAACATTCTTATGTTGTAGGCTCATTGTATTTTCTTGATTTTAACAAATTTCTTTTTCTTTTTTGGTTCCTTCCCAATCGACAGTCGATGTTGTGAAAAGAAGAGTTGTGGAAACCGAAATGAGACTCCTTCAGACCCTGTCATCATCGACAGGTAGGGGGAAAAAGCAATTTTTAAAAAAATCATTTCTGGTCTCTTTCCTTTATGAATCTCAACTCCGAGTACTGACCATTTGGGCTTTGCTGTAAGGTTGGTTTCACGTTATCCTCAAGGCATGAAGCTAGTCTAACATCTGTTTTCATGTTCCGCTTGGCCTTTCTTGGAAGAAGTCAGAACCTTCCTTTTTGAACATGCGTCTCTAAATCTATGATGGGATTCTTTTCCAGGTGCACTGACTTCAGCCTAATAAGGAGTATGTGGATGGTAAAGGATGCCCTCTCTCCTATCTGGCAGGGTAGTGTTTCAATCAGTTTCCTACAAGAGGCAGTGTACCCCAACTTAGATGGCAATCCCTATATCATTCTCAGTGATTGCTGTCAGGCTTGAAGACTGTCAATTTAGACTCCAGTTCAGGGGATTATGACCAGCTCTCTGTTGCATTGAGGGAGATTCTTTTCTACCATGGAGCACTGCATTCTGGGTTCTATGCTATATTCAGAGTGGGAAAGATTCTTGGAGACAAGATGCTAATTCATTGAAATGTAATTTAGGCATCCTCAGCTGTCTGTTTTTGTGATTGGAAACAGAACTTACAAACCAATGAAGAAATACCAAATTAACTTCCAGCAATCACGTAATTTTTAAGAAATCCCATATTCCCACCCCTAATTTTTTCTCTTTCGTTAAAAAACGGAATAATTCCCTATTGCTTCGTTCTTTGGGTTTTCATGTTTCTAGCCAGGTCCTGAAATGGATTGGAGAGACCACAGTCTCCAAAGTTGTTATTCCGATATTCCAATGAATTCTCAGTTGGGAGAATGGAACCTCTGGCATTCTTCCCAGAAAGCCAGCTTGGTTTCTTTGTGGAAAGTATAGCATAGCCCTAGGAATGAGGAGGCTGGAATTCTGATCCTGTCCTGGCTTTTGACCTTAGACAAAGCACTCAGCATGTCTGTTCTTCAGTGGTGTAATGGAGGGGATAGTTGGAGGGTGCTGCCTGCTGCTGTAGGTTTCAGGAGGCTACTGAAATCCATGGAAGTTTTGCAGTATTCTCTGAGATGCTTGGAAGACGATGATAGCCAAATATATATATGTTTGTTGGATGTGTAGGGCGCCTTTGCCATCTTAGGGGGTTCAGATGAGACCAATTTTAGAGAGCTATTTGGAATTTCTTTGGTTTTTCTGAAAGTACATAGAAGCATAAAATTCAAGAGTTGTAAGAACTCTTTGGGGTCAGCCATCTTCCTCATTTGATAGATGAAAAGACTGCACCTGGAAATGGTGACCTGACTTACCCACAGTTGCACAGCTGGCTGGAGTGGAGCTGGCACTCGAACACAGTTGTCCTTACTTCTAGACCATGCTCCTCTTCCTCCCACAGCCTCCTCCCAGCACTCTCTGTCCTAACTTACATGAGTTGGATGTGCTGATTGCTCATGACATCATTTCCCAACTTCCCAGGATAACTTCGGAATCCTCTGAGGGAATTTGAAGCATACGAGAGCAGCCTAGACACAGACCCAGTCCTTTCCAGCATGTACACTGAGCTCACTAATCCTCATCTAGTCTTTTTCATTAACTTTTGCTCCCCTTTCAAGAAGGTACCCTAACTTCATGATTGTTACATCTTTTCTTGTAATAAACACCCCATAAACAACCTTTAGAAATGTTTGCAAACCCGAAAATGCTAACCTACCCCTTATATCTTGTAAGCACACATCCTAATGACTCTGCACTTAGCAGCAGTTCTCACTCTAAGAAACCACATATAACCAGCACCAACGGAGAAAGCTCAATATGCTTCTGTTTTCTCCCTATGTAACACACATGTTACACGTACCAAAAAAAGTAGTCTTTTTCATCAATGGAGAGAAAGGATTTTCGTATTAGATGCCTTCATTGTTTGTGCTAGAATGCCTTAAATTCTTCTGAGAAGGTGGAAGTTATATCTTGGCTGCATATTATGGAGCAGTATGTGACTGTGGCATTTATTTTTACTATCCTATGCACAATAAAACAGCCCAGTGATGTCTCTGCATCACCTGAAATATGTGTTACTTCCGAAATGTTGTGCGTCTACACATGGAAATATACATATCAAAGGGTGCTGTAAACTGAGCAGTATCAGGTTTTTACAGAACCCATTTTATTATAAACAGATACATTTGTTTGACTTACTCATTGTAGGGCTTTTGTTTGAAGATACTTTTCCTTCTCTGGAATCTTGTGTTATTGCTCCTGAATGTCTTCTGGGCTTCCCTTAGCCTTCTTCTCTTCATTTGTGGAAGTAAAAGGGGATGAAGCCAGGTTTCCATTTGTTGGAGGTAGGATGGTGGTTTGTGTCATCCAGGGGTTTGGCTGAGCTGTGCATCTGGTCCCTGGGATCAACATCTGCCAACTTGGAGATGTTGACATTGCCCACAAGCGCCAAATGGGTGCAAAGGAGTCTATTTTGGATTTTCTCTGAGTAAATATAGAACTCTCTTCTTTGCCCTTGTTCCTATAATGCCAACTAATTATCTCCTCCCCTTCTTGCTCAGTCTAACCAGATGCGGTTAATTTACACTGTCTCTCTTTGAGTTTTCTCACACGACAGGCACGCTCCACTCTGGCTCCAGGGAAACTTGTCTATTCCCTTGGAATTGTGCATGTTTGGGGGAGGGGGAGGGGTAGCTCAAGGTGGTTCCCAGACTTTTCACCACCAAGGACCCCGTTTATTTTTTTCCTTGGTGAACCAGGTTTTGCAAGATTTTGCCTGCAAAATGGCAATTGACAAGTAATAAATTCAGCTGGAATTTCATTTTTATTAATCAAAGACATACAACAGAATAGGAAGGAATAATCTCATCCCAGAAATGCCCTTGATCTCATCAATGACCAGTCAGAGTTTTTGATCCAGATGAGACAACCAGTGTTACCACACTGACTTGATAGATTTCCAGCGCAAATACAAAACAACTTGACTTCTCACTTAGCGCATGTGACCACATCCTGGGCAGATATTCAATTTCTAATAGTCTGCTTGAAATATGAAAAATAGCTTTTACTACCTTGTGGCCCCTTAATTGAAAATCATTAGATTTTACAAGAGGGCATCCCCCATCAGAGCCTTCGTTCTCCATTTCCTAAGACTTAGCCCCAGACTGGGAATTTGTTTTTTCCTGCTAAATTACTCCCTGCCTTGATCTCTAGAAATATAAATTTAATTTTTATTTTTAGTTGTCTTTTCAGCATGCTTTTTTGAATTCTTTGGCAGCCACACCCCTCTCCAAAAAGCCAGGCCAACACACAGCCCAGCAGGACTTGCTCCTGAATCATGGGCCTCCAGCAGAGCCTTCCTTCTGTGTACAGATGTGTGTGAGTGTAGAGTGGGAGGAGAGTTGATTAATTTTTAGCGTAAAAATCCAAAGTTCCTATTCAAAAAAAGCCCAACAAAACAGAACAGAACAAAACAAAAACAACAATGAAAACATAATCCTTTCTTCGGTCTTCAGGCTAAATCTCATCTATAAAGATCTGCATGTGGTAAATAAAAATAAAAAGGCTCAAACTGATTTACATTTTGTGGTTTCAGCGGGAAGCTCTAATTCAACCTAGTTTTTCATGGGCCATGCTCTCTTCAGACTCTCTTCTCTATCTGGAAGCTTCTTCTGAATATCTGCTGAATCTCTGGGGCTCAGAATAACCTGGTGGTCCATGAGAAGAATATTTTAGGGACAGTCTCACTGACGTGGGGGAAAGAGAAAGAGTTCCTAGTGTTCCTGTTCTTGCAGCCCCATAAGTCAGATGGGTGGAGAGGGTGAGATTTCTTGAATCTTTGTAGGCTGTCACTGCCCCTGAGCGTACTGGTAGGATATTTCCTATTAAAACGGCAGGTCCAACCTATTTCTCACATGCTAAACATCCCAGTCTTCTGTCTTGGGACATTGGTCTCCTATATTTCTGAGCTCTGTTCCCAGGAGCACCATTTTAAGTGTTGATGTGTTTTTGTTTATGTTCTTTTTAGAGAAGCCAAACAAACAACAGAATTACCATCTTTCAAAAGGTCTATTCAAAAATATTTGGTGCTTGGTTGCCCATGAGGGGTTTTCCTGATATTATCTTCCATTTTTTAAAACAGACTTTTAATTGTGGTAAAATATATTCAACATAAAATTGACCATCTTAACCATTTTTAAGTGTACAGTTCAGTGATATTAAGTACATTCACATTGTTGTGCAACCATCACCACCATCCATCTATAGAACTCTTTTCATCTTGCAAAACTGAAACTTGGTACCCATTAAACAGCAACTTCCCATTCCTCCCTCCCCATAGTCCTGGGAAACCATCATTCTACTTTCTGTCTCTATGAGTTTCATTACTCTAGGTACCTCATATAAGTGGAATTATACTGTATTTGTACTTTTATGACTTATTTCACTCAAGGTTCCTCCATGTTGTAGCATGTGTCAGAATTTCCTTGCTTTTTAAGGCTGAATAATGTTCTATTGTATGAATATACCACATTTGTTTATCCATTCATCTGTTGGTGGACACTTGGGTTGTTTCCACCTTTTTACTATTGTGAATAGTGCTGCTACAAACATAGATGTACAAATATCTCTTCCAGACCTTGCTTTGAATTCTTTTGGGTATATACCCAGAAGTGGAATTGCTGGCTCCTCTAGTAGTTTGAGGAACCACCATACCATTTCCATTGCTGCACTATTTCCAATGGCTGCACCATTTTACATTCCTACCAAAAGTGCACAGAAGTTCCAATTTCTCCATATCCACACTACTTGTTACTTTCTTGTTTTTTTGATAGTTGCCATCCTAATGGCATGACTAATGGCATCCTAATGGTATGACTCTTTTTTTAAATAAAATTTTCTCTTGCCGCCATCTTGGTAGACATCTTCACCTGCTGCTTTCCCCTCTGGTCCAGGCTTCTTGTTTGTCCTTCTCCTGCCATCTGGCACATCCTCTTCCTGCCTCACTCTGCCTCATCGATTACTTTGTTCCATGGGAGCACGTGTTTGGATCCTCTTTCCTCTGGGCCATACTTGTTATTCCTCTCTCAAGTGTATCACTTAACTCCAGAAAAGTGTTATTTGTGGTATGGGAACTTGCAGAGAATAACTGTGGGGAGTAAAGCCCTTACCAACCTTCCATGCATGCTAGAGGGTATTGAGAGGGTATTGCATTAATCCTGAACACTGGATTTTCTTTTTGTTAATTTATCAGAAGAACTCCTTATTAATCTATTCTTGATTTGTGGTGTACATTCTACTTTTAACCCCATTGTCCCTTTCAGCATAGGAGCAGTATTTGGATAGCAGTTGGAGTTGAGCTCTCAGTGAGATGTATCCCCACAAAGCCAGCAGATTCCTGCTGTCCTAGGCCACTGAAGCCAGTTTTCAGTCTGTGACCACTCCCTCCCTTTCCCTGGAAATGGACAAGCCAGATATATCAGTAGTGACACCTCCTGAATGAAGAATTTTGGCTTTGAAAAGTATGGATAAGACCAATACTCAACATTTATCTAACATTTAATTGGCACTTATTGTGTGCTGGGCATTGTGCTAGGCTATTTTTGTTAATTAAATAATCTTCTTAATTAATCTTCAACAGTTGAGAAATGTCTCAATTTTACAGAGGGAAGAATGAGTCTTAAAGAGTTAGATGACTCAGCCAAGTTCCCATAGCCAGTTTCAGTGGTGAAATTGGAGTGTAGTCAATGAGTGGAAGTTTTGGAGAAAAAGGTTTTGGTATAAAAGAAGAAAAAACTTTCCAGAATTCAGAGCTGATGAAGAATGGAAAAGCCTGGTGAACATGGTCTGGAAGAACTCCTGATGGGAACATTGGAGAAGGGATCTGTTCTCTGGGAAGTGGTGGGCGTTGTTGGCTCCTGAAGTGTCATTTAACTGTGAGATTGTACAAGTCACATTCAGCTGTGTGTCAGGTTTGATGGAATATTAGTCCCCAGTGTGACTGAGAGGCAGCACAGGGTAGGAGAAATGGCCCTGGACTAGGATCAGGACACCTGCTTCTGGCCCCAGATCGTTCACTGACTAGCTGTCTAGTGTCATGGAGGTCATGAGCTGCCTCTCTGAGCCTCAGTTTCCCTATCTGTAAAATGAAGTGCTTTGGATTCATGGGTGACCTTTACCCTACCTTCCAGCTCCAAATTCTCTGATTCTAGCTGAGGGCCCAGGTTTGGGAGTCAGGCATGCTAATTCATCATCCTTGCTCATCAATAATTTACGGAAGCTATTAATAAGTGGCTTCTCTGCCCAGACTCCCCATCTCCAGCGTAGGGGAGCCCAGTGCTGTGAAGAGTCTACAAAAGCCTGACCCCAGGCTGTTCTTTTTTTAGTGAAAATTTTATTTCATCAGGGAGGGTTTAGATTTTCTCACTAAAAACACAAATTATCTACCTAAAGCAAATGCCTTATTCTTTCACGTTCTCTTTCTTTTGTTTTCTAGTAAAACCTTGCTAGTTTCTTGGTCATTTCAGGGAGACACAGGTCTTCTACTCTTCTACTTGCTGGTATAGAAAAAAAATGTCCCTTTTGTCTATTCAATCTTTTTATCCCTAAGAGCACCTTGCAAAGTCCATGACGTAATAGGCCCTTGAAAAATATTTACTGAATAGATAAGGATTCTTTCTGTCTTTCAGCCCTACATATCTGTTCTTGGCATTGTTTTGTACCTATCTGCCACTGGGGGGTAAGATAGGACCTTACTGGATGACAGCCTGAGCCAAGGGGTAAAAAAGAAATGAAATTTCCTTTGAGAAAATCACTCTCCTCCTGATTAAACAAGTGGGGCTGAAAAGTTATCATGTTCACTTCTGTAGTTGGGTTAGTTTTTAAGAATTATACTTACTCCACTTGACTGGCCAGTCTTCCTGGACTTGCAGAGCTCATGGATTTGATCCAAACTAGCTTAGTCATCTATACGTTGGTTCAGTCCATCATTCATTCATTTAGTAATTTTTTCTGTAGTTCAGTTATTAAACAAATATTTGTGAACTTCCGGCACTGAGAGACCATCAGGGAACACAACAGGCATGGTTCCTACTCTCATGGAGCTGACAGCTTAAATAATCACAGAGAAATATATATTTACAAACTAGGAAAAGTGCTCTGAAGACTAGGTGACTGGATGGTAGACAGGTTCCAGCTTTCTAGTCCCATCATTTCTTTCTCTGTGAATCAAAATGGAATGAAAACATTTGTTCCAGTAAACAGACCTTGAATATTTCCTCTTTTCTCCTTTTGCACACACCATTTCCACCTGGAATACCCACCCCAAACTCTCTCCCAATAAAATCCTATCCCTTGTTTAAGACCTGGTTCAGATTCTACCTCCTCAAAGATATCAATTCTTGTAGCCAAAGTCTTCTCACTTGACCCTTGTTACATATGCTTGCTCTTGTTAGGATGTATGGGTATTGTTATTTTTTACCTGTTTGGGCTTGCCTTACATTTCCAACAATATTGTAATTCTTGGACATCATACACCATATGTCGCTTAAGTCTTGACTCTAATATTTATTAGCTATGTGATGGTGTTGAGTTGTTATATTAATACATTAACGTATGTGAGGTGCCCACATAGTGCATGACGAAATAAATGCTTTAAAAATAGTCATAGGGATTATTATCTCCAACAGTGTCTATCCAGTGGCTTAGATATTATAGACACTCAGTAAATATTAGTTGACATATTAATCTCTGACTGCCAAGCATTGAAGAGTTTGGATGACTGAGTCCTTTGCCAGTTCATGTAGCACTTTTCCTGTAACTACTTGTATTTGACAACTGCCATCCCAGTGGCAGATAGGTACAAAACAATGCCAAGAACAGATATGTAGGGTTGAAAGACAGAAAGAATCCTTATTTATTCAGTAAATATTTATCAAGGGCCTATTATGTCACAGACTTTGCAAGGTACTCTTAGGGATAAGATTGAATAGACACAAAGCTTTCCCATCAGGAGCTTATAGTTTAGATGGAAAAACAAAGAGTGTGCAGAAATAACTGTGATGCAACATAGAATGTAAAAAGTTCCATAAAAAATGTAGAGATAAAAGCTCTGGAAGATCTGAAGTGGGGAGGTGATTTTCATTTAGGTAGAGGTGTGTGGGGTGATGGCTGTAACTTGGACATATGCAGTTGAAGTCGAAGGGCATTCTGGGAGAGGAGAGTACGTAGGAAAAGGCATGTAGAAAGAAAAGAATTTCCTAAATCTGCTCATAGTTTTAGAAGTGCATGGATACGTGAAGGGGGCAAGTAGGAGAAGTTGGAAAGATTATTTGGGTCCAGATTTTGGAAGACTTTATATGTCCATACAAAAGTATTTTGACATTATTTTGTTAGTGATGGGAAGACATCAAAGGATTTTGAGTAGTACAATTTCATGGTCAGATCAATATTTTGGAGAGATAATTTTGAGGATGAATTGGAAAATAGAGAAAGGAAATAGGGGAACCTATTAGGAAGATGTTATAGTAGTTCACGAATGCTTTTCTTTTTGCGGCTCTTTTGGGTATTTATTAGTTTACCTGTCAAAGCTTGGACATTATTTCCATCAGCCTATACCACCAGGAATTGAGAAGATAGGCACAGACTTCAAATTTTTTGACTTTTTAAAAAACTCTCCTAGTTTCTGATTTAGTTTTTTTCAACTTCTTTTTGGACATGCCCTCTTCTAACACCAGCAGTGGTTGGGAGTCAGTTTTTCCCTGCCAAATACCAGTCACTGGAGGTGAAAGGCCCATTTTCTCACCTCTCCACACTCCACTTCTCTCCCCCAGTACACCCCCACTCCAAACCGTTTGCTGATGTTGCGACTTGTCCACGTGAGTACGCATCCTTTATTCGCTGGAAAGCTCAGATCCTTTGCAAAGAACTGCTGTTGTACCATCTGGCAATCTGTGAATTTTTTAGTAGCCTGGATGTTTGTGAGAAAGCAGACACTCGAAGGCCAGAATCCAAACAATTTATAAGTAATTCCTTAGAAAAGAGGGAGAAAGACCAAAACCAGTTCACCTTGACTAGCATTCTCTCAAAGTGCTTGCATAGATGCCCTGGATCAATTCCCAGTGAAAATCAAAGGACCAACTAGATGAATGGGGTTATTCAGCACAGATGATGGTATGCTTCAACTTCCAGCTTCTTTCTTATAAAATTGTGATGTGATTAAATAGCAGATTTGCCAGGAAGTGGATGAGTCAAGAGGAGTAGAATAGTACTCTGAAATTGTGCTGTGCTGAAAATAGGAAATAAATATTTGTTTCTAGGAAAGGTATCTCTTTCCAGAGTTGTCTGGCTGGATTTTGGGGGAACAAAGGACCTGGGGCTTGGAAAAGATTGATAAGACCAAATGTTTACCCAGAGAGAACCTTCTAGAACTTCCAGTTATTTTCTTTCTTTTTCTATTTGAGTAAATGGGTCTGGATAAGTTCTTCTGGGCCTACTTTTGACCCAGCCAAAAAGCTAACAGGCCAAATGAGTGGGAAATAGGACACATATCCCAAGGAGATGAGAAGGAAGTTATCCACAGATGATTTGCAGATTTAGGGTTCTACCCACTAGAACTTGACTAGGTTATGTGTTGATTGAAATCTTGTAAGAATTGTTCTTTGTTGCTCTATTCTTCACATTGAACTAGAGTTGTGGTTGGAAGGGATATTTGATCAGAAAGGAAAGTGGTTGAGTGACAAGTGGCTCAAAGCATTTCAGGCATCCTAGAGCCAAGTCTGCAAGGAGTCAGCATTTCATCAGTCTGGGCCAGGTAATTAATTAAATGATTGTCCTCCAGGAGGGTTTGGTTCTAAACTCAGTTTCCAGTGAAGGCAAACTTTCCCAGTCCCCTCAAGACCACCAAGGAGTCAGACCTGGTGAGAAACACTGCAGCTGCTCCCATATAACAGGAGCTTTTGAGAAGGAAATAAGGGAGAAATTTCTAATCCCACTGATATGATGGCAGGAATGGAAGAATTTGCAGGGATGGAACCACTGGATTCAGGCCAGCACTTTGGGGTTAACACCTCCATTTTTTAAGGCTCATAGTATGCCAGGACTTTTAAAAAAGAGAACTCACAAAATGGTGGTGACTCTCAGGGTGTTGTACCTCCGAATGCTGTTACTCATACATAGCCCCTCCAATAAAGCCCTGAGGTGGGTCTCTGTGGAGACAAAGGGTGAGTTTTTTGTTTGTTTTGAGTCCAGATTTGCACAATTGCACAGGACGTTTTCCTGATTAATTTAAAGCTACACACATGACTTATTTTAGCTATAGAGTGGGGCTCTCATCCCTCATTTCAGAAGAGAAGACCCAATTGAAGAGCAACTACGTCAGGAGCCGTGTCACAGGCAGGTTAAGACTCACCTGGGATTAGAGACTAGATCTCTAGCTCCCAGGACAAAGCTGTGATGGTCTGTGCCAGGAGAGGGGCAGGAGAAACAATGGTGTCCACGGCAAATGGGTTGTTGCTGAACTGCAAAGCTTCTAACTGGACTGAAGCTTTGGAGGATTCATCACCTTCCAAGCACTGTGCCATGGGTCAGACTGATGGCATTTTACTTCACTATAATCAGCAATTTCATATGTAGCCAGTTTCTTCCGTGCGAAAGGCTTTCTCTTACTTCAGAACAAGTAGGGTTGTACATAGGACACAGATTTATGACGTGCTGGTTGAATACTTGAGGTGGCTATTATTCCTGTAGTGTGATAATGACTGTAGTAAAATCTGGCTTTAGATCTGGGTTTGACTACTCCTCTGCCATTCATGCATTCACCCATTCCGTCATTTCCTCCCTCTCGTTGAATCTGGTGTTGCCAGATTTAGCAAATAAAAATATAGGCTGCCCAGTTAAATTTAAATATCAGATAAACAGGAATGATTTTAGTATAAGTGTGTCCCAGTTAAATCTGAATTTCAAATAAACAACAAATACATTTTCAGTATAAGCCTTTCCCATGCAATATTTGGGATATAATTACACTGAAAAATTATTCGTTGTTTATCTGAAATTTGAATTTAACTGAGCATCCTGTATTTTATCTGGCAACTCTACTTGAGTCCCAGTTTCTTATCTGAAGGCTAGGGAAGCAAGCACCGCCTCACAGCTCTGGGAGGGAGAGAGATGATGTGTGAAAGAGCCCTGTGCACTGACTGGCCCCAGAGCCAGTCAGCATGTGCTTGGTTCCTTCCTTTTAGTGTTTTTTTCTCCCTTCACGTTGGACTCGTCGTCATCCTCTGGTCCGTGTGGAAGGTGACTCACATGGAGGAGATTCCTTTAGGAGGCTGTTAGGTGAACAGAAAGCATTATTTGGAACCATCAGCATTTTTTTTTGCCCCCTTGTCTTTGCTAGTTTCTCCACCCAGACCCCCCTCCTCAGCATTCTGTCTCTTCTCTCTTTTTTTGTCACCTCTCAAGGCCTTGGTCTCGCCCTCTGTCTAGACCCTGTTTTATGGACTTGTCGCCTCCCCTGCATTGCTTCTGCTTAGTGTCCACTGTCCGTCTCCCTTTCGCTTTCATTCTGACTTGCCTGAAGCCTTTGTCCAGCGTCCCTACATCTCTTCCCTCAGCCCTTCCAACACGTGGGATTGTTTAGGCTCGGGTGATAAATTGCACGGAGTTAAAGGTAAAGGGGAAGCTCCTCTCTCCCCACTTGGTCTTGACTGACGTTTGAACAAGAGCCAGACTTTACTTCGATTTAACGCTAACAGTCCACTTGATGCTTGCCCAAGTAAATGCAGAGCGGCTAATGCATTTTATCATCCAGAAGATGAGTCACAAGATGAAGGATAACCACCATTTAGATATATATCTGGGTAATTTAGTGAACTTAAAAAATTCTACCTTTGAAACTTTGGTGTCATGTCGAGTCAACCTGTGTAGACAAAGGGATGGCAGATTTTAAAATTCCCCTTCTGCTTCCCTCGCTTCTTTTGCACCTCACCCTTCTCCCCATCTCCCTCTTTTTCCTTAGTTCCCCTTTATTTTTACCCCCTGCCTTCAGTTTTAGGGTCTCCCTAGCTTTCTCCCCACTTGCCTTGCATTTCTAGTGGGGTGTCCTTGATTCCAGCACAGGCCATCAGAAACATTTCCCTGAGCAGCTTGTACCCTAATACTTTTCTCCTCAATCCTCCTTTTCCCTGATGAAGAATCAAATGCTGGTTTCACTGTAGGTGTGCCATTTATAACTCCGGCTTGGGGGTTTTCACTTCGAGTGGAGTCCATTGAGCTTGTAAATTGTACTGGATCAGTGAGCCCATAATGAGACCTCCAAACCCAAACAGTGGAAGTCTTCTGAGATTTTATTGTTCATAAAGCTTCTTCCCTGGGGAGGGATAGAGTCATTAGGTGTGCACTGTGTTTAATATTTGGTCATGACAGGAAGCAATAATTGTCTATTTTTACGGAGGCTTCTGAGTTTTTAAGGCAATTGTCTAATTTCCATCACTGAGACTGGAAGCAAATTAATCAGACAGTGAGGTAAGCCTGTGTATGGTTTTGGTCGGGATGCATCTTGTTTAGCGTTTTTCTCCACCCTGGGTCTGACCTCCGCTACCCCTGATGGCCGACACAGCACAGGGGCACAACTCATCATTTGGAGGCCCCTGAACTCTTCCTGTTGGGTAGAAATGTTCCTTCTCTAAAGTGGAGGTGGAGTGGTGGGCTCCTCGTTGAGAAGCTCCTCCTGTCCTTTAAAACCTTCCCCTCCTTAGATGAGAGAAGTGCTTGAAGTTTTTCAAAATTGGCGCTGCCCTGAAAGGGGCTGCTTCCTTCTTTCGTACCCCCTGGTCAGGCAGGTGGTTTTGAGTGTGACTCCCATTCTGAAGATTTCCAACCTAATCCAGCACCAAGGAAGCCCCAAATCAAGACGTAAGGTCTCCTGGCTTCATGGGGAGGGCAATGCTTTGGCTTGGAAACTTCTTAAACAGAGCCCAGATTCTGCAGGAAACGCAAGTAGCCTCAGACCAGGGTAGAAAGAACAATTTGGTGAGTTTGCATGATTTCTATCAGTTGGGCCAGGGTGACCTGTGCTACTGGAAGACCAGGTGGTAATTTCCAAGGGCATGGGCTCAGCTGCTCCCACTCATATCTGAAAGGGCCATAACTAGTAGATCACCTCATAGGTCCTGAGCCAGTGGTCCCCTGACTTCCGGATGCTAGTCTGCCCTGACAGCAGGATTTGTGGTTCCATGGAACTGGGATTCTATGAGGTAATTCTGAGGACAAGGAGGGATGAGCAGAAGGCCAATTGTTTTGAGACCCATTTTGTCTGTAAAATATCTTGGTGTCTTCAGCAGTTTTTTTTTCTAGTAGGAAACTAAAAATGAGGCTTCAATGACATGCCTCTTTGGGAAGTCACAGCCTATCATTTTTTGAATTCTACAGGGTTTAGTGGAAACCAGCTGGGCAAAATTGTGTCAGAAAAAATGGTCATGCTAGACCTAACCTGCAAAGCTGTGGAACTAACTCTTAGCTGTTAATCAGATGTGATGACCTTGAGAAATACTTCCTGAAAGCTCCCTGGCATCTCAAATCTAAACTTGTTGTACATTAGAGAGTCCTAGGAAACCTTGGCCTAAAGGCAGAAAACCTGACCCACAGAGCAAATGAAAGGATCTCCTTTCCAAACTGAAAATCACCCATCCCTATCCTCTGAAATATGCCTGCAAGGGGTGAGGATGCCTAATACCTTCAGGGGTTTTGGAATTCTTCCCCTCCTTTTTCTTTCTTTTTTTTCTTTTTTTTTTTCTTTTGCCGTGGACCCTGTTGACCATGCAGGGAATCCTATGGATCTACAATACACTTGCGGCTTGTTGTCTACATTGAAAATTATGAAAATGAAATAAGTCAGACAGAGAAAGACAAATACCACATGATTTCACTCATATGTGGAAGATAAACAAACACATAGATAAGGAGAACAGATTGGTGGTTACCAGAGGAGAAGGGGGCAGAGGGAGGGCGAAAGGGGTAAATGGGCACGTATGTATGGTGATGGATAAAAACTAGACTATTAGTGTTGAACATGATGCAGTCTATACAGAAACTGAAATATAACAAGGTACACCTGAAATTTACACAATGTTATAAACCAATGTGACCTCAATAAAATAATTTTTTTTAAATGTCAGGAAATGCTAAATTTCGGATAGGGGTCAGCAAAAATAAAGACATAATGTTTGCCCACCCAAGTTCATGGACCTCTTCAATCTCCAAATGCATGGGAAGTGCCCCTAATGACACCTCATGCTCTTCACTTTGTCTCCTCCCATCACCACTCCTTTGTTCTCTTTCTTGCCTCTTTACTTTCACCTGCTCTTATTCTTTCCTCCTTTTCCCTTTCTCCTTTCCTTTCATTTATGTCTGTCTTTTTTACTGTCTCTCCATCCACTCGCCACCTGTCTTCCCCTCCCTAAGTTGGTAAGGACTTCTGCGGGAGCCGACTGCCAGCGTGTTTGTCGTAACTTCATTTTAGCCATTCTGTTGCTCTCAATGGCCCATTTGTTTGCTCCTGTGAAGGAAAAAAAAAAAAACTTTTCCAACCTACGAGTTCCATTGTTTCCCTAGGGATCCTTGTTTGAATCTTCGCTGTAAGATTTTTTTTTCCTATGAAGTACCAAAGAAATAATTGCCTTATCGTTAACAAACAGAACCTGGCTCTTATCATCTCATACCCCAGAGCCTTGGTGCAAAAGTTGGGCCGTGCCAAGTGCATGCATTAACCTGATACGCGAAACCCCCTTTCACAGCCAGTCCTTGGAGAACGCTCATTGAGGGTGTTTTGTCACGAGGTGGAACAGTGAAAGCACTTCTTACAGCGCTGGGTGCCAGAAGAGATTGGCTGGCGTCTACACCCCTGTTACAACAAAAAAGAGTGCATTTTTCTGGGAGGAACGTTTTCAGATTGTTCTAATTGTCACTGGCAATGAGCAATACTTGGAACTTGAGTCTTGCAGTGGCCTCACTGGAGTTTTAAAGCATCCCTTGGCACAAGAGACTTTTTGATTCTGTGTGTGAGCTGTGGCTGCAAAAGCAAACGGATCATGAAAAGCACCAGCCCTGGCTGCCCACATCGCCCTGTGAAAGGGTATGACATAACTTGGAACCAGGCGGCACTGTCAGTGTGGATTCTGAGTTTTTTTTGGAACCATGGAGGCCTCCCATGAGAGCCTATTTGCATCTCGTAGCAGCCTCTCAGCTTCGACCTGTTCATGCTCTATTTTATAAAAAGCAGCGACTTTCCTTTGGAACCTAGATAGATAGATTGTGGTATCTTCTCCTCACTTAAATTGATGGTACCATCTTCAGAACAGCTGAGTATGAAGGTGGCCTCTTTCTATCCTATCTGGTGTTGGAGCGATATAACTTCTGGTGTTTTTTGGATCTTTAGACAAGGCGGATGCACAAGGGACTTGGGGAAATGCTTGCTTTGGGGTCAACTTGAATTGCCATCCTTTTAAAAAAGTTTTCCCTATTGTGTCTTCTTTGTTAGAATAAAATAAATAAATAAGAAAACCCCACAGCAAAACACAAAAAAGATATACGATGTTGCATCGACATCAGATACTGACAGCGAGTCTCAAAAGATCCTTGGGGAAGCTTTTGTTTGGGGTGGGAGAAATCTTTCTCTTAAGCGTTTCCCAGCATTCCTTCAAGACATCTGGTTCTCTCATTTTCTCTCTGACTTCTGTGCTTTTTTTTTTTTTTTAAATAACTCCACTACTGTCATTATTTTTATTATTTTTAACCATTTAACTAAATATGTTGAATGGTGATCCCACATGACATCTTGTCTAAAACTCGTTTGACCTTCAGAAGTGATGACCTTAACCAATTTTTACTGGCAAGTGTCTTGACTTTATTACTCAGGAGACAGTTTATTTTTGTTCCTTAAGAAGAGAGTGAACAGGAGAGAGTGAGCTTTTCTTAAGATCAAAGAAAAAGAAAGAGCAAGGAAGTCCTACCCACCCATCTCTAAGCTGGAGCAAAAATTTTCTCTTTCTCATCCTGTTTTATTATTATTCCCGGTGTCCTTATAAAAGCGTAAATAAGCAAGGTGAAATCTCACCCATGCCTCCCGTAGCCACATTTCCCTCTGGAAGCATTTGGGAGCTGCTCTGTTTGCACTTTGAAATTGGGTTGCTGAGTTGAAGCATTGTCTAGTGTAACAATCATTTTATTTTCTTTTGCCCAGTATAAGTAGTGGCCAAATCGATTAAATACAAATAAAAAAAATAAAAGAAAGAAAACTGGGTTGATCAGTTCTGTGCTCTCACTCCGGTAGACAGAGGTCTGAGTTGGAAGAAGGAACTTTTCTGCAGTCTGTCCCCTGCTGCTCCTAGTCCATATCACCAAAACCAAATGGAAGTAGGCGGAATGGTGTGCAATTGGCAGACATTGGTAAAGAGGCCCCCACGTGGAATGAGCACAGTAAATGAATTGCTATTCTACCCCGGGGCAGGGTGGAGTGAGAAATATCAAGAGAGCAGAGCGAGATTGTGCTGCCTCACCCTCCCTGCACTGCAGAGGCAGTTAGGTTTATGGCATCAGAAATCTCAAAGATCTGCAAACTATCGGGAGAAAGAACATTTAAGCTGTAGCATCCTACCTGAAAATGGAATAATTCCCTTCTAGGTAGTGTGATAGTATGTTGGGAAAAATATTAAGGCCTTGACATAGAGCATTTCTTTTGGTGTAGGGGCCAATGGGGCTGAAGAAAAGGACTTCTTCAGGAGGTGGAACTATGGGGGGCATTGTGGTGTTGGGAAGGAGTCATATCAAGTGGGAGCTTAGGAGCTACTATCTGCTGTCACTCAGCATCCACCTACAGCCACTGTCCTCAGAGTCTCTTCTCTCTTGAAGGACTCAGCATGCAGTGCTTTTGGTCCAGGCTTTTCCACATTTCAGAAAATTTAATGATGGTTGTCTAAGAGCTTGACCAAAGCACCAGGAGTTTGTGAAGAAGCATTCTTCATTGATACCCCAGGCTAAGGAGAAAACTGCCTTTATAGATGTAGTTTAAAGTTTGGATTGCTAGAGCGTCAGTATATACCATTTGCAATAAGAATGAAATGGCTTATAGCAATTGAAGTCTTCGATGTATTTTCCATATCACATACTCCACCCCAATGCCATTGCGCTCATACATACTGTCTCAACTTATAGAAGGCGAGCAATGCTATTGATTCAGTTACTTGATCAAGCACTTGGTCAACCTACAAGTGTGTAGTGTGCAACTAGTAGCCCTCAGCACTGTGGCAGTGCTGTAGGGGGATAGGAGAACTTCTGTTTCAGGGTGGAAGGACATGGACTTGTGGCTGGGAAAGGTGAGCATTTATGCATTCTTGATTCTATCTCAGCTTATCCGTGTATCTAAGCCCTCTTAAAACACATTGCCTGTCTCCAGGGCTCAAACTAAGCAGTCGGTTCTAGAAGTCATGTTGACGTTGTTGCTAGCTTGTTTTTTCTTCTGTGGTCACTATTATTTTCTTGGTCCACCCATCACAAAACGAGGTCACAGCACCATGACCTTTTCCTGGTGGAATGGACTGCTGAAGAAGTCACATGGCCAAGTTTGTATTGGGGGTCCACATTTGTTTCCTCCACTCTTTTAATCAGAATGCTCATTTAATTCTATTCCAGCACCTGTTCAGCAATTAACACCCTACGATTTGCATCTTACCCTGACATTTGCTATCTTTCCAATTAGTTTTTATATCAGTATAATTAGGTAGGGTTATTACAGTGCATCAAGCAGGGTCATGGTTATTCCCAAGCCTTTAAGCGCTTTCCCAGATTTGTTTAGGGAAGCCACTAAGGGCAAATGGTTGATTAGGATCACTGTTTTTCTTCTTCATTCAGATCAGGAGAAAACTGTTTCCCCATGTGGCTCATGAAAGATCAGGGAAATATGTCAACCTATAAGAGTTAGTATTATGTAGTTCATGACTTCTGGGTGAATTTACCGAGGATTATAAATAAGGTACATAAGGTGGATGTACTGCGGGGGTTCTCCGTGCAGGGAACAAGGCAAGAGCCTCACTTCACTTGCTTTGGGTTATCAGTCGCGGGGACAAAGGGGAAATGTTAAGGGAAATTGAAACCTTCAAATTCAACTTAGTTTGTGTGTGTGTGTGTGTGTATGTGTGAGAGAGAGAAAGAGAGAGAGGGGAAGAGAGGAGAGGGGGAAGTATTTTCTTCATAATGGTGCAAGGGGATCAAGAAAAAGCTGTTTCAAAATTCAGCCAGTATCTATACTTAAGCTTAAGCTTGGTTTTGTAATTTTTACCCGCACTGGGAGTATCTGATGAAACAAAAACCAAACATCTCACCAAAAACAAAATTATAAATTCAGAAGGCAGGGACTTTGCTGGATCCATTAGTGTACCTATCTGTTATATCCTGGATACTTGGAACATTGCCTATACTATCTATAGGTGATCCATAATATGGGCTGGAGGGAATTACTGCCTGTCATTAAATGGAATGCCCAGAATAGGAACTAATGTTTGATAAGTTAAGATTTAAAATATATGCCATCCAATAATATATTATCATACAATATATTATTATATTGTAATGTGTATATGGCATTTCCTCATATATGCTGAGGTCAAATTCATAGTGTTTTCTCATAAACATATATGTATAGGTCATACATAAATGTTTAGGTCAAATTCCATTTCACCCAGTACTGGAGTCCTGAAATTTGGAGACTTGATAATTGTTGGAAACAAAGGAGGACTTTCAAATCTCCTGGAAGAGTTTAGATTTTGGTGGGCCTGGAATTGTTCATAATGGTATCTGACTTCCCTGCTGAATTGGTAGGATGACATTGCAATATCTGGATGCTGCATCTGATACAGTTGTTGGAGAAACAATACCATGATTGATGGGGGATGTAATAATGCCAGATTCCTCTGGGAGAGAATTTTACACTGTCTGATTTCATATCAACAAGGTTTTCTTTTACCTGTGATACAAAATTGCATGGAGTCATCTTGTTGTGGCTTGCCTCAATTTTTCAGTAGTGAGTAGAAATGTGATTTTAGGTAGTGTGTGCCAGAAAACTAGGGAATCTGAATTGTCATAACTGGAGCACTTCTATATACAATTTGGGGGGGTGTCTGAAATTAAAAATCCAAGTACTGAATTGGGTTCCCGGAATGGTTCTGCCTTGAGAAGGAAAGAAGAGCAAGTAGGATGGGGCAGGGGCAGACGATACAGTAGGGGAAAGAGTCATGTGAGATCATAGATGCTGCTTCTACACCATCTTGATATTTCTTCCTCAAAATGTTGACACAGAGTAGACAATCCATAAATATTCCTTGAAGGAATGGTGGAGCCTACTGTTAAGACAGCAGGAACCAAATGGTGCAAGTGCATTGGGAAAAGAAGCTGAAGGGTGTGGGAAAGTGCAGTGTGGTCTCTGGAAGAAAAATGGGGAGAAATACAGCTGTTTTACCATTGGCTGTGATTGGAATGATAAAAACTAATGGAGAAATCATTGTCGTCACTTAATTCACATCTACTGTTTAATTGGGACTAAATGTTTCAGTGTGAAGTTTTTGCTCAGATGTCGTTTGGGTCTTTGCTTAAATGTCACCTCAGTGAAGCACCTCTTCCCTGATCCCAAGGTTCTTAACCCTCTTCCCTACTAGATTTTTCTCGTTATACTGTTCACCAATAAATGTGCTATATGTTTGACTAATTTATTTGTTGATTGTCCATGTTGCCCTCCCTGACCCCCACTACAGGAGGGCAGAGATTTTCATCTTTCTGTTTAGTGGCTTATCCCCAACCTCTAGAATAATACCTAACATATAGCAGCTTTGGATGAATATTTGTTTAATGAATGACTGACAGGAGACCTCCATCATGGGAGACTTGGTTTAGTATTTTACAGAGAAGGTCAGGGATAGCAAGGACACTCTGAGTGTACACACTGCACACCGAGCAAGGAGACAAGGACCTTTCCTTTTACCTGGGTGCCTCACTAGTAGCATCTGTTTGAAATCTGGCGCACACCCCAGGTAGGGGAAATGTCTCAAGGGCAGAACACATATATGTAAGGCCAGAATAAAAACTGTGACTATGTCCATTAGTGGAAGAGTTAAGAACCTTATCTGCCCATCTCGGCTCACACTTCCTCTTTGTCTTAATAGATTTCATCTTGGAATGCAAGCACACTGACAGAAATGAAAGGGCCTGTGTGGTATACCAGATACCCGCTCTGGAGGAGAGCAAGAATGAGAATGAGAGTGAGAGGAACAAGTTTGGGATGCCTCAGGAATCACTAGGATGATTTTCAGCTTGGGGTTAAGGCAAATTTCTCTACTTCAAGTTAGTTATTTTTGATTGCATTTTTCTTTGTGTAGTCGTGAATCACTTAATGACGGGGATATGTTCTGAGAAATGTTGTTAGGTGATTTTGTCATTGTGCAAACATCATAGAGTGTACTTACACACACCTAGATGGTATAGGCTCCTGTACACCTAGCTATATGGTACTAAACTTATAGGCCCACTGTCGTATATGTGGTCTATTGTTGACTGAAACATCATTATGCAACACATGACTATATAGTATTCCTGCAAACCACTATTTTCATATAAGTGAAAATATACTTATCCTAATGTTCCCTATACTAGTAAGTATGATATGAACTTTACATACACGTACTTATATATATAAGCAGACACAACCTTCCATAGGAAGTCCCTCTGACACATCTTACCTGTGGCTTCCTTTCCTCCTTCCCCCGTAGCCCCGCCCTATACACACACCTTTTTATTTTTTGTGTGTGTGCGTGTGGAAGATCAGCCCTGAGCTAACATCCATGCTAATCCTCCTCTTTTTGCTGAGGAAGACCGGCTCTGAGCTAACATCTATTGCCAATCTTCCTCCTTTTTTCCCCAAAGCCCCAGTAGATTGTTGTATGTCATAGTTGCACATCCTTCTAGTTGCTGTATGTGGGACGTGGCCTCAGCATGGCTGGAGAAGCGGTGCGGTGCGTGCCCGGGATCCGAATCCGGGCCGCCAGTAGCAGAGCGTGCGTACTTAACCACTAAGCCACGGGGCCGGCCCCTGCACACACCTTTTAACTTTAAAGACAAAAATAAAATCTCCTTCCTTTAACCAAAATCTGTGACACAAGAAGGAAAATGATATGCTTGCAAAGAAGTGGAAAAAGAAGAAAAATAAACAGGGCATAATTCTTTCTTTTCTCTCTTGGAATAGGAGCAGATGGATTTGGCTTCCTGAGGTGATGAGGTTTCTTTCCCCGCTTCAGTTTTCTGGGGCTTCGGTTCTTTCCAGGCTCACTTTGTAGAGCCGCCACAGTGAGGAGGATCTCTGGGAGGGGGGCTTGCCTAGGCATCAGTTTCTTATCGATATTATACCCTTTTTGGCTGTGCAAGTGTCCCAGAAATTTGATAACACGTTGGTTTTAAAAAAACTCCAAATATATGTTATTCTCCCCTAAGAATGCTGACAGGATGGTGAATCACACCCGGGAGGGTAGTGGCGACAAATGTGGACTTGATTCTGTGAAGATGCGTTTCAGGTTCTTGGGCGGGGTCCCTTAGTCAGTGGTACCATCCCATGTTTGCTTGTGTGTCAGTCAATTGAAGACCTTCTGGGAAGCAGATTGCAGTTTGAACTGATGCCACCTTTGGCATCGTGAGTGATTACAGCATCGGACTGAGGGAGAATTTGGTCATTGTTATTGATTGATTGGCAGACTTTGAGAGTCGAGGTGGGGAGAAAGAGAAGTCATCTGAAGAAATAGTTTATTGGGAATACAATCGGTGAGGACAGCATTTAGAGCCCTTCAAAATGGCATTTAAAATGAGAGAATGACAGGCTTGTTCCCAGCACAGAAACTATGAAAGGAAAAGGTGTCTTCTCCTGTTCCTCCTCCTCCTTCTCCTTGTTTTCTTTTTTCTCCTCCTTTTACCAGAACAAGTTGGTTGTTTCATAAACACAACCTAAAAATAAGAAGCCACAGCATGTGTGAGTGAGAGCAAGATTAGCGAAATAATCAATATAAATGATATTACCGACTGTATGCAATTTTCTTAGGAACAACCCCCAGTTACCAAGATGTGATTTCAATTGCTTTGATAAATATAGTTTGCCTTTATCCCTAAATAGCTCAGCTGATCAACTGCTGAGTACTTGTTTAGAGTCTGCAGCAGTGGGGAGAGAGTTATTAACTTTTGCTACGAATCTGAGGTAAAGCCTCCGTTGGAGACATATACGTACGTGCGTGCGTGTATATATATATATATATATATATTATGCATACACATGCACATATATGCACACATGTGTACACATAAATACCTATACATACACATATATGCATAAAACAAAGTTAATATGCTTCTTTTGTGCGGGTAACTATGTTATGGACTTGCTTAGTGCGGGCAGGTATATGTCTACGCATCGGTGCCCACTTTAGTCCACGCCTTTCAGCTGTACATTCAGGGAAGGCGCATTGACGAGGGACAGCGAGAGCCGCCACACTCTGGGTCTGATGCATAGGCAGGCCTCAGGGAATATTCTCGTCAGCGTTGTGCCCTTAAATCGAGGGAAGGCATTCCAAGATGTCATAAATAAATAAATAACATTTGCCGTTGTTTATAAATCAATTAATTTGTAAGTTGAAAGGTCACGCAAAATATTTAGCCATTTCCAAGGCGGCTCTCAGGCTGCAGCGGGCGCCGAGCAGCAGCTGTCAGGATGGCGCTCCCGCTCGGCGCTCAGCTGCTCGGCGCCCGGAATTTTCTGCCGGGGACGGGTGACCGCTTGATTAGTCGCTACTGGGTTTTGTTCAAGGGAGAGCTCTGCATGGTTGCATTTTAACACCTTCTCCACTAAGCAGGAGGCCAGCACAGGGTGCTAAATTCCTGTCTGTGGCTGTCTGTGAAATAAATCTGTGTGTTGCGCCGTTCCAAGCTGTCAGCAGTGGTTCGCCCTGATGGGCCCCTGAAAGGAGTTTCCTTTCGGTCTGTGGAACAGTGAGCAGCCACTAGGGAGCTGTCTTTAGCTCAGATTTCAGAGTTAGCTCATTAGACCAATAACAGCAGACACTCTCTTAAACATATTCACAAAGTTATATTATGAGAAGGAAAAAAATGACCGTGGCCAGACAATGCTAATATTCGGTTTCCCTTGCCTTGTGTACCAGCTGAGATGGGAGACAGGAGGGCTCCATTACCTCAGGGCCCCTATCCTTTCAGGTTTCCCCCCTACTTTCCCTTTTGATGTGTGGCCTATCTCCGTGACAAGTTTATTTATAAAGCAAAGTTTCTTCCCTTCCTGGCTAGGCAGTATCTCTCATCCATTTTCTCCGTTCCTTCTTGACTGGAGGCTCAGCCAGCAGTATCTGAAGTGAAGGGCGTCCAGTGAGACGATTATTCCATGTTCTGGCTTCTCTTGCTCCCTCTTTCAGTGCATGTTTTCCCTCTTGGCTCTAGGAGGTCGGCAATCTCCTCAGATATTTATGTGAGATTCATGAAATGAAGCCAGTCACTAAATTTCTGAGTGGGGTGTTTCCCTGCAAAACGGTTTTGGCTCCTAGCCTCTACTTAACTTGTTCAACTCTTCTACTTTAAACATTCCAGAATTTCTATACTTCTCTGCCCTGCTGTTATTGGCACACGATCGCTAGACTATACTAGATATCACATGGATGCCGTTTGCAAAGAATCTCGGAAACCTTTAATTTGGGGGCAATATTTCTTAGAGAGTCACAGCTGGAAGACGCAAAACCTGGTCAACACCCAGTTGCCAGGGGTTTGCAGTGTGTGTGTTTCGGTAAATTCTCTCTACCTAGTAGATGATTATTTCTGGGTTAAATGCTTTAGAAATAATTTTAAAACTCTAATTCTTTTTTGGATGATGGATACTAAGTACATGCTTGCTTTACTATTCTTGCGGTTATTTATCATTATGATGTGTGATCTGATTTGTGGCTGGTAATGCTAGTTTTACCGTTACACGTCGATCTGCCTTAAGAATTCCCTGGTGTGCACTTGCATAGAACATGCTGAATATGTTCATACTTGGCTTTAGCACAAAGGTGATTCTCTTCTTTCTGAAAAAATAAAAAAACTTGGGCAAAGTATGTTCAGCCATTGTCAAGTAACTCAAAGAAAGGGAAAGAAAGAACAAAATAACTTTTTTCTTCTTTTATGACAAATTCAAACTCCCACTCCATGTACTGTTTTTTTTACCCTCTTCACTCATGGATAACTTAAAAATGGCTCAACTTGAAATTTTCCATGTGTCCAGGAAAGCTCCTGGGACTTCTGAGGATATGTAGGCAGGAAACACTTCATAATATATAAGCAATCAAAAATTTGTTTTCAGTTTGCGAGCATGCTGTATAAAATCACAAATTCTTTGGCTTAACTACTTTTGTCTGCAATTTTATACACACATAGTGTGTTGTTGTTTTTATTTTTGTTTTAGGGTTTTTTTTTTTTGAGAAGTTGACAAATAGGGCCAAGTGTAGTTTGTTTATTCTGGGGATAGACAGTTAACTCTGTATTTCTATATAGAGTAACTTTTTTTTTTCTGTTTAGTTTCTAAGGGAAAAAATGCCTGGTATATGAAAAGCAAAGATGATAAAACACTGCTAATTTAATATTGGTATTAGAATTTCAGGCAAAAGGGAAAAATAAAATGTGAAGTGATAATTTTTATCGTAACTGCACTTCCTATACTTTTCAATAGAGGGTTTTCTCCTATTAATTATAGTTATTTCAGTGCATATTTTGGTGGTTAACTAGTAGGTTCATATGCTGAATATCTGGGGCGCCACCCCAGTCTATCTCTCTGCAGCACCAGCAGGCTGACTTTTTGCTCGTGAACAGGAGCTTAAACATCAATTTAATGGGCATGAAACATGACCTCACCAGGTCCTTCTCAACAGAAGCTTCTCACGGTGATAAAGGCAGACATGTTTTGCAGTATCATTGGTCAAATGCAGAATAGGAAGCGTGTGAAGGGAACTGCAGTAAAAGAAGGAGAAAATATGTGAATGTTGCCATTAAGCACATTGTGATTTTCCATATACTTTCTGAGGACTGGGCATTAGAAGGGCTTGCCTGCCTCTTGCCATGCGCTGTAAATACTGCTTTGTAAAAATAGACCCACACCCATGTATTACTTAAGTCCATCTTGTATGCAATTTGTGAAAACTAATATTGACCTCGAAGATCTCCCAGGCCCTGCTGGTCATGATGATTGCATTGGAATTGGGGACACAGTCTCCCAAGTGGATTCAAATATTAGCATCTGTGAACAGCCCAAATGTAGGACATTTAAAACGATTTCACTTGGAAACTATGCGGTGATATCTTCTTTTTTCAGGGAAAAATGCTGACGTATCTGGTAAAATCATTTTTTAGGGAAACCTGTGTGCCATACTTTTCAAGTTGTACCAGGCTCCGCTTGGGTGTGGAGCTGGGAGCTGCTTTCTCTGTGGTGTGTGTGTGTGTGTGTTGTGTGCAAAAAGTTGCAAGCATATGGTAAAGTATTGGTGTTGTAGGGGGTTAAGATTTGAGTCTGATCCAGGAATCCAGGACGATCCCAGTCTTGCAGCCCAGCCTCTACTCTTTGGTTTGGAGGCCCAGTGTGAGTCTGGGACCTCCATGCAGGGACGTGGAAGTCTTAGTGACTTTTACACTTCTGCATACTCTCAGGGTAACCCTTTCTAGCAGCCTCCACTTGCGCTTTTATTTTTTAAATGAAACTGTTTTAGTATCCATTTCTTTACATATCTGTTTTGTTTTTTGATTTTTTTGCTCTGTTGTTGCAAATTGACCCTGGATTACGTGATTTTCAAAACACAGCTCAAGTGAAGAAGAGAACAAATAGTAAATGACAATAGGGCAGGAAAACATGATGAAGCGAATTGCATCTCTTTTTTCCCAGAGGGAACTGATACCAAAGTGATTCACATTTTGTGAATGGAGAATGTCAGAGGCCACAGGGAGTGCTCAGGGACTGGCTCAAGGTCTTGGAGTGAGTCAGTGCAGAAGGCAGGACACAAAGCCAAGCGTCCTGACAGCTCACCAAAAGGCCAGCCTCTCTTCCTGTTGGCCCAGTCATTTAAAACATGGTGATGTGAAATGATCAGATCACGGAAGCAACCTTCGTTGAAGAAGTTTGGCTCAAAGGAGCAAGGATCAACCACAGTTCTGTTAAAGTTATACTTCATTTCTCATTGAGAATGTTTCTTAAGGCTTCTGTAAATTGACTCAATCAACTCTTTGCTACTATGGCTTCCTGGAAAGGTCTGTTCCTTCAGTAGCAGAAAAACTTATTTATCCCTCCTGGTGAGGAAGACTGCGCTCTTACCTTGGGCCGCTTAAGGTGACAACATAAAGATGGCCAGAGGAGTGCTTTCTGAGGGAAATTGCATCAGACTGTGGGCTGAAAAGTACGTGCTGAGCGGGTACTGCTTTGTTCATATTGCCGAGTCCCACGACCTCTAAAGGGAAAAAGAGATTACTCTGGTTCTGAAGAGACACAACTCAGAAGTGAAAATACTATTTCCAGTCTCTTAGAAACAGAAGGACAAGGCCTTGGCAGTACGCCATGTCCCACTAAAGCCAACATCAGCCTTGCTAGTGGGCTTCTGATTTTTGCTTTGAGAGGACCCCTGCTGGGCACTGGCAAAGAGATGATGTCAAGAAAAGGTAATTAACTGGACGGTGTAGTTTTCTCACTAGGAAGTATATGAGAGGTTGTTTCTTTAAAAATAGACTCATAGGGGATAATGTAACAGAAGAAAACCATCCATCCATGAAGATGTTCATTACATTATTTAGTATCCAGAATAGCAAAGACCTGAGCAACCTAAACTGTGTCATGAAGAGGAGAATAACTAAGCAAACGATGGCACAGCAATCTGATACACTAGCACACAGCCATTGAAAAGAATTATGGAGGCCGTCTAGCAATGTGGGAAAATGTTGAGTGAAAAATAGAATGTATAATGTGGATATACTGATTGCAACTCTGTAAAATGTGCCTGCATGTGTGCATGGAGGAAGCAGAGACAGTAAAACAATCAGCGGTTAAGGCGGTGTGATTGTGGCTCTGGATCTGTTTTTTATTTTCTACTTTTATTCCCCTTCCCTAGTGTAGTTACAACCAATGTTCCTAAGAAGGATCACCTGGACCAGCTTTTTGATGACTTGACCCAGAGTCTATATACATCTATTTTTTTTTTTGGTGAGGAATATTGGCCCTGAGCTAACATCTCTTGTCAATCTTTCCCTGTTTGTTTGAGGAAGATTGTCCCTGAGCTAACATCTGAGCCCATCTTCCTCTATTTTTTGTATGTGGGATGCCACCAAGCATGGCCTGATGAGTGGTGTGTAGGTTGACGCCCGAGAGCTGAACTCATGAACCTTGGGCCACTGCAGCAGAGTGTACGAACTTAACTGCTACGCCACCAGGCTGGCCCTGGCCCAGAGTATGTTTTAACTTTTTACTCCCACTCTAGATTCATCCATGTTCAAGGATGCTTAGCCATTTGTAAAAAATGAGTCTTTATCCTGCAGAAAGGGAATTTTTTTCTTGTGCTAAGGAGGAAGCAAGATGCCAATGGAGACATGCTACATGGAGGCCCTGACTGTTTTAAAATGGCAAGTTAAATTGTGGCTACTTTGGGAAAGACTCATGCTATGACATCACTGCTTATCCAATGGTCCTTTTCCTGGTTCATTTTAAACTCTTTCCATTAAAAAAAACACATAGGACACTCTATCTTGTAATAGAGTTATTGCTGTGCACATCGATATAGAAAACACCTCTTAGAAAAAAATAGCTCAACTGTTCTCTAATATCCAAGTAACTCCTTAGCAACATTCCATAGGCTTTTCATGACCTGGTAGAAAGCACAATAGATAAAGGAAAGGAAATTCTCCACTTTAATTTGATTTTTGCCATTAAACTTGTGTTTCTAGGCAGGTGGTTCTTCCTCTCTGTGCCTTAATTATCTTCTTCATGTCTCTCGTCTACCTCAAAGGAATACCGGCATCCTCTAGGGACTATTGTGTATGATCCCATTGTTCTAGATAAATGAAGAAATTAAAAATAATTCTGTTTTACTTTTTATGAATAGACTCTGTATCGTGGGGTGAGGTGGGGCTCAGCTTGAGCTATGACACCCATTTCTCAGCCCTCGTTATAAAGCCACTGTTTGGAATGTTGAGAAGCTTCGGTGTCTTTTAGGGGACTGTCATGCTTTAAAAAATGATGTTTGTAATTTTGGTGGAGTAGTTTATATAGGTAGCATTATATAAGGGACCACTTTGATTTTAGCCCTATAGTTGAAGTAATTTGTACTTGGAGTACAAGTTGGAAGTTGGGTATCAATAAAAATCATGAAAAAATTCTACCTTGTTAATTTTTCTTGCAATAATTTTACCAAATGTATGCTGGTTTAGAGAGACTGGAATTAAAATTGTGTTCCAAGAAAAGCCAGTGTGTAAAGGATTTATAAATGTTGAAGCCAATAGTAACAATAAACTGTACATGTTGATTTTATTTTGAGTAGTTTTAATCTTTTTTTTTTCAACATGTCACTATTGTCCTAAGGCCTTTAGACATGGGGAAAATACTAATTCAACATTAAATGACACCTAGCAGTGGAAGTCCTCTGCACAGTGGAAGGAAAACGCCTCTCCTAACGAGATGGAAAACAAAGATGAGGGAGTTCCAGAGACAAAGAGCTTCGGTACAAACTGCCCCCAGTCCCCTGAGAGTCCAAACTCTTACTGGCAAGAGAGAGCACTTTGGTTAATCCCTAATTGTTCTCTTGGTGCTTCGCCAGAGAGATGATTTGTCAGAAGATGTAAGGGTTCAGATCACAGGATTCGAGAATTCAGAGGTGGGGAGGGTCAGTAACGTTTGCCCTCTCAGGATGTGGCTGGAAGCAAATCTGACCATCACCTGCTCCTAGGGGTCATGTCTGGTGTAGAGGGGAATCACTTAACCATCTGTGCTGATGGCCTCGTGTTCTAAGACCTGCTTCCTTATCAACCTGCAGGCTCCTCTCAGTAACACTTGCCTGAACACCTCCTGGAGTTGCTTCTTAGAGTGCTTCAGATTTCAACCTGAGCTTGCTGGTGACCAGGGAGAGGTCCCCCCACCCCCACCCTGCACCATCCGTGCTCACTATAGAAATGTCTGCTGCAAGCTCCATCCTCCTAGGCTGGTTCTGATTCCAGAAGTTCAAGTGCAGGAGATTGATCCATCTGCTGCTTTAACCACATATATGCAATTGTAAACAACATTCATCACCCTCTTTTGGGGAAAGGATTGGGAGTAGCGAGGAAAGACAGAGCTATCAGAGAAATTCTGAAAATCTCACTCACAGAAAATAATTTAGCAGTAGTGATCATATAGGGGTGGTGAAGAATAGGCAGTAGGGCATTCAGATCCTTCCTAAAAGGGCCTGGAAGTTTCTGGCCACTTTTTAGCAGGTTTGCCCACAGGCTCAGTGCCTGCGGATCAGCTATACCACTTAGAATCCATCACACACGACTCTCAAACCCTCCCAGCTCCATTGTTGTTCAAAGTTCCCAGAGACTCCCAGAGTGGGAGTGAAGGAGCAACTCAGAATAATAGCCTCTTGGAGTCCAGCCTAGGACCATATTCCTTGCCCCAAACAATCAGGGATTTTCTTTGTTCTCTGGGCTCCTTGTCAGCAAAACGAGGCCGGGAGCTGGGAGGAGACCCTCCCCAGACAAAAGCCGTCTGGGAACTGTCCCGGGGCTCGGCTTCTTCTAGCCACCTGCTCTCCTGACCAAGACTGGCAATCCCGTCGGCTTCAAGATTGAAGCCATCACCACAAGCAGTCACACTCCGACTTTAGAAGATGCTCCACACCCAGGGGGGAGAGGCGCAGCCGGGAAGAATCGGGCCCATTATTACCCTCATTATTTATTTCTCACCCAGCACTCCAAAGTCTGCAAGGGAAAGAAGTATAATTCCCTCCGCATTTCAATTTTGCAGTATTTACTCCAAGCCAGAGCCTCTCCCTGTTAACGTTCTCTCTGAGGAGTGCCACTTGCTTTGAGGCAAGTGCTGTGGGGAAATAGAACACAGAAGGGAGAAGGAGGCAGAGGAGGGCTCAGACCCGGGCCTTCGCTGAAGAACTTGGGCTGTCATAATTTACACACCTTGCCTAATGCACAGCACATGTCTCGGCTACAAAAGGCGTTGGGTAGACTGGCGCTGTCTGCCTCGCAGTGGGCCTGCTGTGAGCGTGTCAGCAATACTCTTAACGATGACAAAGTAGTTCATCAATAATTTTTTTCCTAACACCCTCATCCAAAGACCAAACAACAAAATAAAATCCATCTCCTATCAAGCCCACCCCTCTGCACTGTCTTACCCCCGCACCCAACAGACCTCTTCATGTAGCCTCAGACAAGAGGCCACAGGCTCAGAAGTGGGCTCCTGGCACTGGCTGGGACTTTGAATGCAGCTTTCAGGCGAAGGTCCCCGAATCCCTATTTTCTTCTTTCTGAACTCCTTGCTGGCCTCATCCGTGCTGAAGTCGGATGGTACTGATGTTCTTCTGGCTATTATGCCTCAGAAAAGGAAGCTCCCTTATTTTTCCTAGTCATCTCAGTGAGTTCAGTTTATTTCAGGTCACTTTTATCCATCATCCTTCCTATTTCTGGTGCCCCCATGTGAACAGCATCATTAGGATCTGGAGGCTGCTTGGGGAGCAGGCATGGGGGAGGGAAAACAGGTAGAACTGTTCTTTTTAAAAATTTAAATAAACTTACTTTGTTTTATACACGTTCCATGTTTAATGGAGAAAGATTATTTGAAATCGTAGACATTGTAAGAAAAAAAAAAAGCCAACTAGCTAGGACTAATAACATTTGGGAAATATCTTTCCAGATATCCAGTTAGATTTCTTTCCATCAGCCTCTTTTCCTTCTTCCCTCCCTTCCTTCCTCACTCTTTTCCTCTCAATATGTGTAAGTTTTCTGAAAGATGGGAGCCAGTTTTAGAAGACACTCACCCGTGTTTACCTTCCCTTCCCCTTCCAGTCTTGGAAGAATAGGTTGGCAGGATTTGGCCCTTTGAGGGCCCAACGAACCACTTAGGAATAGTGCCTGGCACTTCGTATGCACTTGGTGCTCATTGAGTTGTGCCTTATGACAACTTTTTAGGTATCCCAAAAGCCTTATGGTTGCTTTGCATGCTAGAAATCATATGCTAAAGAAAGCATTAAATCTGAAATTTATGTTAGCAGTCAGGGCCACTTCCAGAGGTAGGTTTGACTTTTACTCCGACCTCCTCGCTCTTATTCAAATTCACTGCTCACTTTCCACAGCATGACCATTGGCGGCCTATCCACAGTGCAAGGATTTCTCTTATTTATTGGATTAGCTCCTCGGCTGGCATTTTTACGGTTGTGTTGCGCCTGTTGATTGTTGTTGGCTCAAGAACAAACGCCTGGCTAATGTCCACAGGGAAGAACAATTTGCACATTTATTTTATCCTTTTGTTGATATTTCAGTTCCAAAAGCTCAAGGTTAGTTTGCTTAACTAATGTGTTATCCCTTGAACCCAGGTGTTTCCATCTGACAGTGTTGTCTGGGCTTGACTCCCTGGTGTGACATTCAAGACTGCTAGAATGTACACATCCTTATGAAATACTAACAGTTCCGTTTATTAGGGGTTACAGAACCAAAGAACAGCCAGTTGATTAAAGGAACAAATGAATAGTGCATTTATTTATGTGTCAACAGAGGCCAGTTATTGAATTTGTCTGATTTTTCTCATACAATATGGCCTCAGCACTGGTGAGCATTGCTGGTGGTGCCCATTTCCAGGCTGTAAGCACTGAGACAATAGGGACTGTGTCTCTCCGTCTTCCACGTGGCTTGGCACTAGACACAAAATATGTTTGTACTTCATAAATGCTACTTGATGATGTCAATGATGGTGTTGTAGCTAGCATTTGCACTGCTTTGTCATTGGGCAATCCAAAACTGTGATGCCTGGTGGCAAACCATACACACCACCCCTTGTTCCTTTCCCTTGACAACATAAGGCCAAGGCTGGGCCTATCTCAAATCCCCAGGGGTAGCGAGATTTGAAAGTAAGGACCCAAAATGCCAGGCTCTCACTTGACTATAATTTTGGAGGTTCTAGGACTCCAAAAACATACCAGGACAATAGCATTGTGATTTCTGCAGTTTTCATGGCCTGTTGATGAGTTTCTGGCTGCTTGGGAGTTTTCAGCCATGGTGGACAGACCTGTTGTTTTTGAGTTGCTGGTGCTGTCAGTTCTGAGCTCAAGTGAACTGGGGGAATGTCCATTTTGGAGACTTGGTTTAGATGTCTTGATCCAAATAGAGAAGGATTTGAGCCACACAGCTGGGACTGGAGAAGTGTGGTGGGAGGTGGGAAGTGAAGAAAAAGGTAAGGGAATAGAGAATTGCTAAAGAATGAGATGGTAGAAAAACTAGACAAAGAAGAACTGGGTGGCAAGACTGAATATGACAAATAGGAAGTGGGGCTAGAGAGGAGGATCTCTCATGGAAGGGAACATGTGAGTACAGGGGGTAGGTTTGGGACGTGAGAGGCACAGAGAAGGAAAAGAAAGATGAAATCTACAGTGAACCTGACAGAAAGCAGAAGATATGTAGGGAAATGAAAGAGGAAATGAAAAACCCAGATGTAGAGAGACCACGACTGCAGAGGGAAGAGAAGGCAAGGGATGGAAAATGAATGTAGAAGAAAAAAATTGGAAGTCCTCTTTGAGGGACATAAATAGGGCATTAGTCAGATGAGACTTTGCTACATGCTATGCTACATGCTACATTTGTTAGCTGACTCCAGAAGGAGAAGGCTGAGAAGTACAAATAAATCTTTATCTGATGAGTATTTCAAAATATTATTTATTTATATTTTTATTGGCACCAAAACCCGTGGAATACAAACCAAATCATCATGGAAAGGTGTTTTGGGGAGAAGAAAAGAGACAAAAATGATTGTTCTAATAGATTGCTTTTCATTTTCCATTTCAGAAGCAATTTAATAACAATTTGGCTTTGATGCTTTTATTTATTTTGCTTCCTCTTCTCAAGGGCCTATTGGATCCATGTCTGTTTTGCTTGCCCGTTAGCATCGTTTGTTTACAACTAAGAGGGAACCTAATCTTTTACTGGGGTAACATCAACCTCATTTTCTCTAGGAGACTGAGTTTCTTTCTTTCTTCTCCAGCTCTTCTACAAGAAATTGGCTGCATGTCAATCTTTCCTTTTCTTGAAAAGTGTTTTCTTCCCGTTCTGGTTACTCAGTGGCATTGATAAGTGGGACCGGCTATTTGTTTATTCAAAGAGAGATGGCGATGACGCGTGTATTTCCTGTATTGTGAAATCGGAACTCATCTGCACTCTTGGTAAAGAGATATCAATCTTTTGTGTAATGCCAGGTACTGCGCTTAATTGCCCTCTTGTAACGTGTTATCCCTGAGATGATAATTTGAGTTATTTCTTTGTTAACCTTTACACAGCCAATAACACATTAAACATCATTATCTGAGTTTAAAATAGGCTGTAAATCTCTAAGCCCTGGTAATACTCAGACACTTACAACCAGGGAGTCATAAAATGACATTAAATGACACTCTGAAACACAACCCAGAAAGTATTACAAATAAATGGGAAGAAAGTTGAATATCGCCAAGAGGAATTTATGTGGGATGATCCCTCTGAATCATGATGCAGAGATTATTCAAATTATGGCAGTTTTGCTCTAACGTATCCACTTAAAATATACTTTCTTAATCTTTCTTCCTGTTGGCTGTGACTCCTTCAAGTCTGGACGTTCCTTCTGCATGTATTGCTTGAAATGTTGCGGGGAAGTTCACATTTTGCTTCTGCTGTGGAGTCAGCCTCGCTCATTCCTCTTTGCACGGACGTCCTTGTCTGTCTGCTGTTACACCTATTGCCTGACTCTTCCACTTGGTCACTTAATTCTCTTCTTTTTTCTGCTGCTGCTTGATGTTGTCAGTCGTATCTCCCTCATGACATTGTGAGCTTCTTGCGAGGAAGATTACATCTAGCCCTTATTTTGTATAGTAGGTGTCCAGTGATCTTCCAAATGGCAGTTTCTAGGTTCTGTCCCATCTCTCCAGTGATGGTGATGGAGGGCGAGCATGGTGAGGAGGGGTGGGGAGTAAGGTGTATCTATGTATGCAGAAGGAACTGCTTTTGGAACCAACATTGCTGTTCTTTCTCTCAGGTTTGTTTGAAAACTAGCTCCATGGAATCACAGCATATTCAAACTGAACCTTACGTATCAGCTGAGGGCCAGAGAGAGAAACCACCTTCTCCAAGACAGTATTAAAACTGTAGTTACTGGTAGAACTGGACTAGAACTTAGGCTTCTGGGCCCCAGTGTGAATGATCTTTCTACTATACCCTGTGTCACACGGAGATAGAATTAGTCTGTTAGATTAAAAAAAAAATTTAATTGCATAAACAATGGTGATAATTTGAGGGAATGTGGCTCTGGGACCTGCCGACCTCAGAGGAGTGAAACCATAGCCTGTGTACATCAAATGTGTGTGTAGAATACATAGACTGTACTTTAGCGCAGGGTGGGTGGGGGGATGGCTTGCACAACACACCCGGAAATTCTGCTCCAGCCGTGCGTCTCCAGGATCTTGCAGGGACTCATCTCCACTGCCTCCAGTGTGTTCCTGACCACTCAGGACACGAGATCTTTGCTGAGAGGATGCCTTTGAAAATGTTTTCAGTTTTATAACAATTATTGGTCAGTTTATATTTTCTACTTGAGGAAGTTTTATTCTGAAACTCAGTCTTTTCCTAAAAGTAGTGGATTTAGTGGTTTTCATACTTAGTAGCACATAGTTATACATATAAAGTGTTCTACAATTTTTGAAATCTCCACTTGAGCTGTGGTTAAATTCCTAATGTTCTCTACTCCTGATGAGGTGGGCAAGTTGTGTTCTCTTTCTCTCTCACTCTCTTACTCTGTCTTCCTCTTGTTTTCTTTGGCAGAAGTTTTTCTGTTTTATATTTAAATTATTTATTTAAATTTATTTGTCAATTCTACTTAATTTTGATCTGCTTTCATCTCTGTTAATTCCTTCTTCCTCCTTTCTATGGGGTTATTTCACTTTCAAGTTTCTTTGATTAAATTTTTAGTTTATTTATTTTTAAATTTTTCTTTCTTTCTTTCTTTTTTAATCAGAGAAAGCATTTGGGGCCATGCATTTTCCTCTGTGTACAACTTTGGTCATGAGTTTCCATGACTTTTAATATGTTTTTCTTTCTAATTATTGTTTATTTATAAGTACTCAAATTGTAGTTTTGATTTCTAAGTGATTGAATTATTATTTTTGTTAAAATTAAAGAGATTACCTTGAATTATTGCATTTTGGTTAGAAACTGTGATTTTAATCATTTCTACTTTTTGGAACTCTACAAAAAAATACTGTATTAATGTTATTTACATCTTCTCCAACCTTATTTTTTAGTCTGTTTTATCTACCAAAGAGCAAGAGGGCTATACTAAAATCTCTAGCTATATTTATCTTTCTGGGAGTTAATCCTTGGAATTCCAATACTTCTAAAATTTATATATTTTGATGTAGTGTATTTGTATTCATGATCACTATTATTATCAATATAAATGTTAGCTCTTTTTATTATTATAATATTATCTTTTTTATCCAGTGTAGTGCTTTTTGCCTTTTACTTTACTTTGTCTATTAGTTTTATGGACTCTGCTTTATTTTTGTCTACCTTTCCTCATAATCCTTTACATATCTGTTAATTTCTAATCTTTGATTTGAGTGTTCTTTTTTTAAAAACAGTTTTATTGATGTAGAGTTGACATACCATAAAATTCTTTCATTTCAGTGTATAATTTATGATTTTTAATAAATTAATAGAGTTATGGAACATCTGAGTGTTCTTTTAAATAGCATACGAGTGGATATATTTTTGATTCAACGTGAATATCTCATTCAATCCCCTTTTAATAGGAGAGTTTAACTTATTTACATTTATTGTTATAGCTGATATATTTGGTTATACATCTGTCGTCTTGTTCCATTTTTATTTCTTTGCCAGTTCCTTTGTCTGCTTTCTTTTGTATACAGACCTTATTTTCTTTGCTTTTAATCTCTAATATTTTCAAATGTACGTATCTTCTTTTAATTTTACTATTGGCTAAAATTTTTTCAAAAATATTTCTTAGCCTATATTTCTATTATTATCACCCATGAGTGAAATGTGTCTTTCTCTCTTTTTGATGCAAGTAATTTAGCACAATTTAGCCTTTATATCATCCATTTTCGCCTTTCTTTTTATGCCATTTCTTAGTTTTAAAATAATAATAAATTTGAAATAATAAATTTGTCTTTCATAAGCAGATTCATGTATTATATCAAAATTTTTTATTATATATCTTCCCTTCAAATAACTATTTTTAGCATGTATGTTTGAGTTTTGTAGTGATATTTGTATTGGTTATTAGGCTTACCTCTGTTTTAATTGGTTTCAGCATCCCCACTAGTTCCTTCATATTATAATATCTGTATTTCTGAGCTTTTAACTTTGCTTTGTTTTTCAGGAGTTGGATTACATCTTCAATAATCTTGTCAGGAAGGGTGCCTAGGTGCTATATTCTCTGACACTTTGCATATCTAGGAGTCTTTTTCTGAGGTCATCACTTATAAAATATTGGCTATAAAACTCTTGGGTCATACCAGTTTCTACTTAGAACTACTTAGACATTGCCCAGCATTTAAAGGTTGACATGAAAATGTCTGGTAATACTTTATTTTCAGTGATTATTCCTGGAACATAATGAGCTTTTAAAATCTGCATACATTTCTTCAAGTCAGAAAAATATTCCTCTATTACATTTTTTATGTTTCTCCCATTTCATTTCTTTGTCCTTTCCCTCTGTTTTCTAGGAGAGCTTCTCAACCTTGTAGTGCACAGAGTGGTTTCAGTTTTCTCCTTGGCCGCTGTGTGGAGAGTGGACTGGAAGGTAGTCTGGGCTGGAGGCAGCTGGGAGAGCGGCTCTTACAGACTCAGACCAGTGTGGTGGCACTGTAGATGGAAAGAAGCCAAGAAATTTGAGATACATTTTAGAAGTAATTTTCCGTGTTGCCGTGAGCTTTCTTTTTTTTTTTTTTTGTCTCTCTGGATCTTGTATTGAGAAGGTAGCAGAGACAGCATAGGGAGCTGTTAGCTGGAGGCCATTTTGAACCAGAAGTCAGCTCACAGATTCTCAATATGTGTATGCGGCAAATTTATAGGGAAGAGGAGTCCCAAAGTTGGTCATTTGCGATGTGTTTTAAAATTTATACAGTAATGCCTTGATTGAACCTTTTACCCCAGAATGGTTGACAGTACAGAGAGAGATAATAAAACTAAGATGCTGGGTAGTTCAATGACTTGCTTAAAGTCACCAGTTGGTTAGTAGCAGAAATATAACCTCATCTTCTGCTTGTTAGTGCAATGGACTTTCTACTTAGCTAGTGTATTCAGAGCCTGGGGTATCTGAAGAGACTCTGGAATTGTCACTGAGGTGGGGTGAGCGTCAGCGAGAGGTGGCAGATCAACTCCACACACAGGGCCTGGACCCCATGTCCTCCACATTGACCAGAGAATCGCCCCTTTTGCCTATTATATTCTTGTAATTTATAAATATGAAATTTTTATTTAAAGAAGTTCTATTGCTAAACAATAAAGTTTGAAAACCATTTTAGGACACCATTGCCTTCAGTCTTTGGGCTTGATGGGTCAGTGACTTTAATACAAAAGATGCTTGACTCCTCTCCACCCTCTTAATCTGGATTCTGACCAAACACACCACCAAATGGAAGTGGCATGATAGTCATGAGGTGGGTTGTACAAGTCATAGTTCAGCTTCCCTGAGCTGGGTAGTTTGGAAAAAACCTGGACTGTGTCTATTGTCAGCCTGTACACTGGCATTCTCCTTTCTTGTCCTATTCCTTTCACCTCACCTGCCCTTAGTTTGCTCCTTTCTTGTTACATGTATTTCCCCCTTTCTTCTTATTTATTCTTTTCTTTATATTGTACTCCTATGATTTCTATTCATATTTTCTGGCCTCCTCCAACTTGACTTCCTTCTACTTTTCCTTTCCCAGACTTCTCTTCATGATCTTTGTTCCTTGTCCTTCTCTTCTACTATCCTTTCCTTCATTTTATCTGTCTTCTCTCTCTATCTTCCCACTATTTTCCCAACATTTTCTTATGAAATGTTCAAATATACAGTGTTAAAAGAATTTTACAGTGATACTTGTATACTCACCACCCAGATTCCATTATTAACATTTTACAAAACTTGCTTTATCATATATCTATTTATCTCTCTAGCCATCCAGCAATCCATATTTTTGTGTGTGTGATAATCTCAAAGTAAATTTTAGGTATCAGACATCATTACAGTCCTCCGAAGTCCTTCAGCATATTTGTTTACAGTTCCCATTTTTCTTTTAAGGTACAGTTTACTTGCAGTAAACTGCACAAATCTTAAGTGTCCCATTGGATAAGTCTTGACAGATGGATACATCTGGATAACCCAAACGCTTATCAAGATAGAAAACTCTCCGAGCACCTCAGACAGTTCCTCCATGCACCTTCTCAGCCGATCCCTGTCCCCACTCACCCCTCAAGAGACCCCACCATTCTGATAATTTGCCACTCTGGATTTGTGTTGCATATTCTAGAACTTCATGAAAATGCAACCAAACAGAATGTACTCCTTTCTGGAAGGTTTCTTTCACTCAGTAAAATAGTTTTAGGGTTTGTCCAACTGTCAAAAGTTTTTCCTTTTTTATTGTCAAGTAGTATTTTTCATTGTGTGAATATACCACAGTTTGTTTAGCTATTCTCCTACTGATGGACAGAGTTGGCCATTAGAAATGAAGCTACTATGAATCCTTCCTTTTGTTTTTGCTGTCCTCCATTTCCTGCCCCCATGTCTTCTCCTTTTTGGTCCCGAGCACACTCAGTATGCATGAGTAACATGGAGAGGATAATTCCTATCTCACAGGGCTGTGGTGGAAAGAAAGTGAAATAGTGTATAAAAGGCTCCCAAGTTAGTCTCTGTACGCAGTAGACACTCAATAAGTGGTAGTTATGATTATATACCATAGGCACAAAGGCTTCTAGTTGGAAGACTTTTTATGATTGAATTTCTGCATTATTTTTTAGCTCTGTGGCTTTTGCCAAGTTAAGTCATATCTACCTGCCTTCATTTATTCCTCTAAAATCTTTCCTTTTCCTCATGAGTTACATAAGGATAAAAAAATAAACCTTCTCAGTGTTATTGGAAGAGAATGATGAAGAAAAATGGTGGCAAAAGAGTTTGCAAAAGAAATAGCATCTACCTTTTTTTCTCACACTACTTGAGTTTTGAAAGAAATTGCTTCGAGATCGTTGGATGAGAAAGCCTTATTCAAAAGCCAAGAGCTACAGTTTGAGGGATATCCTTTTCCCAGACCCATTAGCTGCCATTCAGCTAGGACTTAGCAGTTTCCACTGGAGCATAAAGAAGTTTATTTTACCATTTTAATTTGGTGCTGCTTTATTTACCCTGTTTGTGCTAACCCAAATTTGGCACCAACTCTGTACTCCAAGTGCTAATTTAAGTGACATATTTCCGTTCTGCCTGGGAAGAATACACAGAAGAGCTGAAAGACGTGTGTTTATAATTATAAGGTACCGCGTTGGCTCAGACAACATCTCATAGCATATGGGAACTATGTGGGCTAGTTAGCAAAAGTTTATGCTGAAGCCTGATGCTGTTTGGCTGAGGTTTGTAAACTCAGAGTTGTTAAGCTGTGTCTAATAAAACATGGGTTGAGTCAATTTAATATTTCCAGGCTAGCTTGTTGTGGTGGTCAGGACAGCCCCTTTCTCTTTACTTGGCCTAAAAATGCAGAGGATTTGAATTCAGTCCTGGAGAGAGTAGATTTTGTCGCGATAAGGACAGGCTGTTTTCTTACAGCACAGTCTTCAAGAAGCTGGACGTGAGTGCTTGGCCCCCAGCTGACTGAATCTGGCTTTTTATTTTTCATTCCATGTTGACATTGAGGAGGGTTCTCAGATTATTCTCAACATTGTTCATTTTAAGCTTCTTGTTTAAAACAATATTATATGAGATCTTTTAAAGTTTCTACTTATAGACCTTTTTATTATTATTTAATATAACAATGCATATATAAATAGGGTATTTTAAACTCGGAGGAAAGATATACCATTGTACAAATGGGTCTAATGATTGTGTGTATGAATATATATGTGTGTGTGAGAGTGGGTATACACCCAGAGCACTGTATTATATGCATGTATGTGTATAGGACACTTATGTATACAACATGATTGATTGTGGAAAACTGGTTTTGGTAAGACGTTATTGTATACCTACTGTGTGCAGATGAATGTAGATCTTGCTTCTTGACCTCAGGCTTCCTTTTCTATCGGCAACCTCCGGGGCTGAGAAGAGGAGATGACAGGAGAGAGCCACCAGGGCCTGAATTCCCATGCTAATCCTAATGCAGCTTTAGGCTCTAGAAGTTGACCCCTAGGCCAAGTGAACGGGTGGAGAGGAAAATCATTAACCCTCAGTGGAAGGCTTCCTGGCAAGTCTGTTCCTGCTGCTGCTTATCCCATTTGCTTACTGGTAAGTATAGGAAGAAGGCAACCCACTGGCCCTTTTATCCGGAAAGCCGAGTCAACTGCGTTTGTGGAAAGCAGCCTCTCGTGCCCTTCTTCCCATTATTACGTGGAATATGGTGTCTTGCTATTGCGGGAGAGCTGGAAAGAGACTGGGTCAGAAATTTAAACTACTTGCAAACGTAGGGAGAGTTCTCTGCAAACATCTGGGCTGTCATGTATCTGAATCATTTTTATTCCCTAGTGCCTCAGGTATATGAGGCTGAATGGTATAATGTCTGTACTCTCCAAAATCCCCTGGTTAGGTGGATATTTGTTTAAAGAATTGGAGTTTCATATGCCAAATAATGTGCTCTGCAAACCATGTGTTTTTTCATCTTCTAGAGTGGATCAGACGAGGTCTTGCTCTTTCACAGGTTTGCTACAACATAGATCTTTACAACCCATATTTGAATGTGCTGCAATCCAAAACCTTGCCCTGGATGTCACCTGGGAGGCAGTGAAGCCTGTTCTCATGTGGCCTGGGCCCATGCGATGAGTGTTTCATCTGTCAACATCCCCACCCGAGGGGAGCCCCTTCCTTCTGTGCTGCCACCCACATCTAACGAGTCACATTCGATGTTCCTTTTCTGTCTCTAGAGCATTTTCATGTACATTATTTCCTTTATGACTAATAACAGCCCTCCAGGGTAGCTGCCATTCTCCCCATTCTACAGAAAATGGAGGCTCACAGAGGCTAAGGGATTTGTGTGAAGTCATATATTTTACCAGCAAATGACAGAGCTGGGTTGTCTGACTCTAAGTCCAGCACTGTTTCCTCTACATCCCACCTGTCCCTCATGGTTGTGTCACACAGTTGGCTTAATTTAATTGGATTATGTGATGCTGCTGGTTTAGTTTTCGTGTATTAGTCTTGCTTTGCAGAACCAGCGTGGTTTCTTGAAAAGAGCTGTGGATTTGGAATTTGAAGAACTGAGTTGTAGTTCTTGCTCTTCCCCTCTAGTTATACGATTGTGTGCAAATCAATTTTGAGCCTCAGTATCCTCATCTGTTTTATAAGGCATGGAGGATGGTGTTTGGGAAAGTTCACCGTTAGTGGGGCATCACTAACGGCTGAGGCGTAGGGACTAATGGAGCCTTTGCAAGATCAAAGCTTGTCTGCTTGTCTCCGCTTGTTGCAGCTCCGTGGGCTGCTCTTTGATGTATGCGGGGCCCTCGGAGCCCCCAGGGTGGGAGCATGTGCCCCAGCCCCCTATTTCCTCACCTATCCACACTCCCCAGTCTCCCATGCAATGACTGGCCAAGTAGATTTATGGACAGGAAGTGCCAGGCTGGGAGCGGCAGGCAATCCTGAGGTAGTAGGTCTCTTGCAAAACCCTTGGACACCACTAAGCTGTCCTTGGAATGTACCTGTGTTATGAAATAATTCAGTGAAATGTAAGATTCCTTGTCAAATGAAAAGAAAAACCTGGCAAATTGGTAAATGTCCCCAGATTTTTTTAAATTATTATTTTTGTGTGTATTACTGTGACAGATAGTTGAGTGGTTGATGATGTTTCTATAGATACTAGCTACCTGGAGATCAGGTGAATGCTTGGAACCCCCTGGGAGAAGGGGCTTCCAGGGAATGCAGTAGAAGCTTTCTAGAGGGGCATTAAATGGGTGTGGGATTCTCGAGAAGTTTGGTTTAGAGAAGAGTAGTGTGATATAAAGCACTGAACTCAGAGGTCAGGAGACCTAGGTTTCAGTTTGGCTGTGTTATTCTGGATAGAATTTAACCTTTGTGTGCCTCAGTTTGCTCAGCTGAAGAACTGAGGCAATAATTCTCATACATGATAGTTGAATGACTCAATGGGATACCATGTGTAAAAGTTCTTAGAAAACTCTGTGAAGTGTGGAGCAAATAAAAGGTGGTATGATGATTGGTTTTTGCACGCTCGAATGACCTGTAGAGCCAGCCGTAGCAGAGTGAATAAGAGAAGGCCTCCTGAGACTACCTGGGATCAACTCCCAGCCCTACTGCTCGCCAACTGTGTGACCTTGGGGAAGCTACTGAAGCTCTGTGTGCCTCAATTTCCTCATCTGTAAAATGGGGGAAAATAACAGTGTGTGAACACACAATTCAGGTCTCAATCAATGTTTTATTTAATATAAAACACATATATGCTGTATATATATATATATATATATATATATAATGCATATCATATATAACTTAGATTATTATCCAATGAATATGAGCCTTTAGTAAATCAGATTCTCACAGCATTGCTCTCTCTGTCCTTGCCCCGTTCCCACCTCTTTAGCCTTATCCTCCTCTTCTACTTTAATGAGAAAGATGAAGATTATCATGGATTTTTTAAAATTCCAGGGTAAAGTCTAGAGCAGTGGTTTTTGGCTCCCACTTAGCAGAACCTCGAGGGTCCAAGCGAAATGCCACAGAGCTGATGGGGGTGAGGGCAGGACAGCCAGGCAAGGGCCTGGGCTCCCCATTTGGGCTTTGGCAGAGCCGTTATCCACATTGGGCTTCTCTGTATGATTTTATTTGACAGAAGAGTTCAGCTGCTTTAGGAAGTGTGAAACCCTCTGGCTTAGAGCCAGCACAGACTCAGCTCCCATCTTAGGAACCATCTCCATCCGTGTCTATTACAGTTCACATGAAGTTTTGGTGATTCTGATGAACCACAAAGTAATGTGGCATCCAAAACACAAAAAAGTTAGTTTTTTGAAAATTGTTTTTATTGGTGTGCCACTTTAAGAAAGTGGACTACTAATCCGATTTAAAAGGATTAAAAAATAAAGGCTGAAATGAAAATTGACTCTCAGACAACCAGAAAACAGCCCCCTTAGTTGAGGTTTTCACACAGCTGAGCCTCAGTCGAGGCGTATGTACCGCGAAACGGCTAAGTTTGGTGCCGTGGGGGACACGACAAAAATGACGGCACTGTCCCTGTCCTAGGGGAGTTTATAATCTAGGTAGGGTAACAGTTTGGGGGTGCTTAACAGCAATTCACAAATGATATGATTTCATATTCAGTAGTGCTCCTGCAAGTACTGTGGCCCAGAGAAGAGAGAAGTCACAGACTGCATCACTAGTAGAGGAAGGCTCCACAGGCGAGCTGGGAGTTGAAATACAGGTAGAATTTAAATAGGTGGGGGCTGCAGCGTGAACAAAGGCAGAGGAGGAGGACCCAGCCTGGTGTGTGTAAGCATCCAAGATGGTGTTGATAGACTCAGAGACAACTGCTGTGCTGAACCATAAGCTTCCTGAGGGCGGGAACCATGGGTTTTTGCATTCCAGTGTATGTGCCCAGCACATAATAGGTCTTAACAAACATGTGTCGTATAAATGAATGCATATCTTAGGGCTATGTAACTTCACCACTGAGCTCATGAATCTTTTCTAACACCTCATCTTGTTTTCCAATAGCAATATTCCCATTACATCCTGTTCCCCTTAATTTCTCTGCTCTTGGCTGGACCAAAGATAGCCTTTCAGTGAATGTCAGGGACTTGAGAATGACCTTTAGTATATACCTTTACAAGAGGAGGAAACTGAAACCCAGAGAGGTAAAGTGACTTACCCAGGGTCACACAGCTAGTTAGTGGCAGCGCTATAGCATTTTCTTCTGTTCAGAAGTCTGCCTTCTCAAGTGAGGGCCTGGCTTTCTCATTAGGGCCAAGTTGATCAGGAAACCTCTCCAGTCCCCTGGACTGCTTATCTTGCCTTGCTCTCCAGAGGCCTACCACCTGGCTTTACTGATGGAGTATGCTGAGATTTTATGTGTACATCATGTGTGAAGAAATCTGCTGTGGCACTGTATATTTTATATGTAGCCCTGGGTATTTCAGAGAAGACGGCAGCTCAATTCCCTGTCAATTGAAAGGGTACGTCTTATGCAGTGTTGGCAGAGAAGCAGGGGACAGGCCACACAGAGCCCTGGGGAATGTTGAGAATCATTAGAGGCTTGAATGTTACCATCTTGGTAACATCCCTCCAGATCCCAGCCAATGCTTTGCTCAGTTCTGTTTTATCACTTTTCAGATATAAAACAATTCTCCCCCTTAAGAGCAGAGTTTACTGTCCCTGACATCTGGAGGCAGAAGAAAGATACCTTTTTCTTTGCTTATTGTAGAGGCATGCCTTTTTTTTTTTCTTTGGCAGAAGTTGCATTTTTTTGAGAAGTTTCTCAGTTCCAGGGAGTGGGTGGATAAAAATCTTTGAGAACACCCAGGACGGGTAGCTCCAGATCTGAGCTTTGCAGATCTCATTCTGTAAAAATCTAACGGCCTTTACCGGAAGAAAGAACCCTGGGCTGTTCCCAAAATGTAGACATCAAGGAACATTGGGCAAATTTCATCGCCTGGAAACAGGGCGGGGGGTGGATTCTGAGGTGTGAGCAGACTTGATGGAGCTCACTGAGTTTTCCCAGGCTCTAGTCCTTGTTTGCTTGTAAATGTCGGCAAACCTGGATTTTGGGGTCTATTTACATACGCTTTTAATTATATGGTTAATGCAACTGTGTGTGAATCTGACGCTCAAATTAAGTCAGCCAAGATTGTTCTAGTGAAACAGCCGTTTTTTTTGCACTGCAATTTCACATTCCAGGAATAATTTTTTTGGATTCCAGTTTACATCAAAGTACATAATAAACCCACAAAAGTACACACCTTTTGGTTTACTCTTCACTCTCCTTGACCCTGGTATCCACCATGCATTGTTGGAGGAGACAGCCCAGCACACGGCAGCGTGGCAAATGTTGAGGGAATGCATCTGCCATTAAAGAAGTGCTTCAATTTCATTTTTTTTTGAAGCAATCATTGAATGGTTATCTTGGGGTATCTTTTAAACAACACCCCACTGACACGGAAGGATAAAATTCACAAAGCAAAGTTTTTGACTTTTGAATTGCCATTGATGCCAAGTGGGGAAGTCCTTTGTTATGTCTCCAGCACTCAGGGCTCAGCTGATCCATATGCACCAGTGGGCACACCCAGTGAGCTTTCATAATTCATAAGCCGGGAGGCCTCTGATGTGCAGGGGCGACACACAGCTAGAGCTGAGTGCAGTGCTCCGGAAGCTGGGGCCGTGGGTGAACGCTGGAGGCTGGAACTCAGGAGTCCTGGCTTTTCCCTGCATCCAGCTTCTTGGGTAGTGTTGGGAACCCAAAGCCCAGTCCCCAAACGGTGCCAGTGGGCGGCCAGGGGAGATGATAGGAGAGCGAAAGGCGGCTTCCCATTGGAGGTGGCACTGAGCCGGGATCCAGAGACTTGTGATTCAAGTTTTCCTTTCAATTTTAAAATGAAACAGCAAAACAATATGAAAGTCTGGAAAATAGAAGGAAAAATAATCACTATAACTCTCAGCACTTTAGCATAATTAATTTCACTTTTGTGTGTTCCCTTCAGCCTTTTTTATAGGCATGTTTTTATGCATGTTAGAGTACACACGATTTCATGTTCTTTTAACTTTCACATTGAGTGTTGACCATTTTCCATGCTTTTATATATTCTTTGTCGTTTTTTTTTGGTGAGGAAGACTAGCCCTGAGCTAACATCCGTTGCCAATCCTCCTCTTTCTGCTGAGGAAGATTGGCCCTGGGCTAACATCTACAGCCATCTTCCTCTACTTTATATGGGACGCTGCCACAGGATGGCCTGACAAGCCATGTGTCAGTGCACGCCCGGGATCCGAACCTGCAAACCCCAGGCCGTCAAAGTGGAGTGCACACACCTAACCGCTATGCCACCAGGCCGGCCCCTCTTTGTCCTTTTTTTAAATTAGTAAATACTATTCCATTGAGTGAATGAATGTGACATAATTTACTTAACCATTTTAATGTCATTTTAGATATATAGAAGTTCTAATTTTTTTACTTCTAAAAGTGCTATGATGAACATATTCATGCATATGGAGAAGATGAGGGTGTGAGTGCTTGTTCTGCCGTATATTAGCCAGGTGATTTGTAGAGAGCCGTTGAACCACTTTCAGTGTCATTTTTTCACCATAGAATTGAGATTATTATGCCAATCTTACCTATAAATATAAACCTTATAAATAGAAATATATAAATATAAACATTAATAATGTATCAATATAATATATTGATATATCATTATACATTTATATATATTACATATATTACAAAGACATGATATAAACAAAAATTTTTGTGCATATGTCACCCTATGTGTTTCTGCTCAACTTAAAAACTGGTTGCATATTCTAAAAACTGAAATATTTTAAACCAACTTTACCTTTAAAAAAAGAATAGCACACTTTTTCCCCCTATGGAGGGGGAGGGGAGAGCAGGGAAGGTGCTGGTAACATCTGACAGGCTAGTGTGTCTCCACTCTCAAAAGGTTAGGGGCCACTGAGCAGCTTCTTACTAGTGTGGGAGGGCAGTGTAAACACAGATCAATGAAATCCACACACAACCCCCTAGCCTCTTTTTAGATAGTTTCAGGCTCTTCCCCCCTGGAGCCTAGCATTAAAACTCTTCCCCTGAGACGATGTGAGTTTCACCTTTCACTTCCCATGCCCACTTTGTGCTGGAGGGTCAGATGCATGGAGGAAGGGGCCAGGAGTGAGGAGGAGGATGAGGGACTAAAGAAGCAGGGTCTTGGCTCACTAGGTGGGGACCTTTAGCTGTGGAGTCAAGCTGACAGACGGCTTAGGCTCGCTCCCACCCAGTCCACGTCTTGGGAACAGGGAGAAAGAACAGCTCAGTGTGGGTGTTCTGGGCAGTTTTCTCACCACTTACCATTTAGCAAATGTCTGAAGGACTAGCTCACAGAATTGGCAGTAGAGATCAGAAAGCTAGACTACGAAGAGAAACTTCAGCTGTTTTTGAAGCATAAGTGTGAACTTCGTCCCAGGTGTCTGAGAGCAGGAGCTAAAAATGCCCATCCAAGTGCAAACTCTAGTTGGGTCAATGTTACATATAATATGAGGGCCTGGAGCTACTGAGAGCTCCCTCTGAGACAAGTGCAGCCAAGTGGTTTTTTTTTTAAAGCTTAGTCTGTAAGCTGTGTTAGACTACCTTTAAGTGTTATGGTCTATAGAAAATTTTATTCTATTTTATTAACCAGTTGTGAGACTCCTAATTTGCATTTAGCTGTGAGATTAATTTGAGAGTTGAAATCTAGATCCTTCAACTTGTGGAAAAGAGTACTGGATACCTGTCCTGTATGCTGCTTATTGAATGGATAACTGCACGCGTTTTTAAGCTGGGAAAGTACAGATGCCTCCTAGCTGAACGCACTTGTTCATGCTTTCTCTCCACTTTTGTTGCCCTGTAAATTTCATTTTAGAACCCCAACTCTTCCTTGTGCTTTTCAGCAATCGACATGGATGACGGAGCATGGACTCAGCATCCCTGACACAGTGTGAGGTGTGGGAGGGTGGATAGGGGCAGGGAGCTCCTGCTGGTTAGGAGTCAGAAGTAGGGAGATGGCAAAACGCTCATGCAGATGGAGTGGTGCAGACAGCCAAGCACTGAGGCCACGTGTGCGGCCGAGCACAAGGTGGTGGCAGCTGGAAGCGAGGTCGTCAGCAGGAGTGAGGAGGAAGGCTTTGGGGGCACAGTAGGGAGAGCAGAGAGCTCTGCATGGGCAAGGCATGGAGGTGGAATGGGAAAGAAATGTTATTCAAGTTTCAGGCAGAAGATGAACTGTTCCTGGGGCTGGAACCAAAAATAGGTGGTAATTGAAGTTCTCCATCCGGACTTTCTACCACTCAGATGGTCAGATCTTCCCAAGGACAAATCGCAGTTAACAAGGGGGTCTGGGGACCATCCCTCACCACAGTGCTGTGGTTGCATTTTCTTGTGGCCCCCACTGTACCCCGCCCCCCCATCTTTCCTCCAAGGTATTTGGCATCTTTTTTTTTATCTTTTTTTTTGTGTGTGGTGGCCTCCCAGTGTCGTTAAGCAAGTCAAAGGTCATCGGTCTAGAAATTGACACACTTGACCCATTTCCTTTCTTTGCTGGTCCTTGAGTCTGGACCCAGCTCCCCAAGGGACCATGTGGAGGGCTTGAAGCCGAGTCTTCAGTCCTCTCTTCCCATGAGGTGTATAATTCGATATTTATTGCCTCTCTCCTCAACAAGGTCTATGGTGCCACTGGGATCCATTCGGTAAAGAATGCTGATCCCCTTTATGAATTTTTGATGGTGGAGGAGGAGCGTTTGAGGCCACTAGGGGACCTTGTGAAATGGAAATGTTTTTTCTTTTTGATCTCTCTCTCTCTTTCTTTCTTAATTTAAAGACACACATACCATTGTGGCAATGCCTGGACTTCTGTGAATGTAAGTGTGCAGTGTCTTGGCAAGAGAGCAGCATCACAGCTCTTTAAAGCAGCAGCCCCTAACACCCGCTTACATATCTATCTAACCGTGTTTATAAGAACAGTGGAAACTTTATTCAGGAAAAGAGATGTGCAGGCCAAAAACCAAAATTAAAAATAAAACAAAGCAACAAACAAGATTCGCTTGGAGTGGGAGAGGCTAGATGACACCCACCCCCCAGCCCCCCCGGCTGCTCCTTTTTTGGTGGTCTGAGGGGGTAGGACTCGAGGGACCGGGAGAGTCAGGATCTGTATTTCATTGCTGAGAATTTGACAGCTACAGTGCAGAGCAATACAGTCCTGCTTTTTATTAGCCTGTGTGAGTCCAGCACAGAATGAAGTTTTTTTCATTTCATTTTTCAGAGGTAGAAGTTTTTGCCAAACTATGAGATGATTTAACCACAATTTCCTTCCTGAATTTTTTTTCCAGAGGGGGGAGGGGATGGTTGGGTGGGTGTTATTGTTTAATAAGATTTAAACAGGGTCTCTATTTTGTGGCCGGAACAGCCTTTCATGCCCTTTATCTGTACTGGGATTTCAGCTGGGTTTTTATTTTGGTGACATATGGCCCATCGTCTAATAAAAAGAGACGAACCATTCAGATTTAATTTGAGCAGCTAAGGACGTCAGAAGGGCTGCGAGGGGAGCCTGTACCTGAGCTTTCATTTGTTTTAAAAAAAAATTGTGCAGAGAAGTTGAGAAGGTGACTTTTGGAATTAGTTTGGTTTGGAGGCATTAAGTCCCAGATCAAGAGAGAAGGTCAATTTGAAAGTTTGGGATATATGCCAGCTTTGCTCGCTCTTTTATTGGAGAATTGCCTGTGGGGCCTTTCAAAGTATCTGCCCTTCAGGGGTTCTGCTTTCCACCTGCTTCCCCCTTGAACAGGGAAATGGGCTTTTAAAAATATTACGCAGCACGCCACAGCCATCTCCTGATCCAAATGCTGTGTGGCATGACACAATGTGACTCAAGGGCCGGGGGCACGGCTCGGGTCTGCAGCTGGCACAGGGAGCCTGTCCAGTGCGAGGACTGCTCCTTAGCTCAGCACGAATTTTCCTCCGAGGACACGGCCCACCTGGCCTCCTAACACCCCTGGCAGCTTTCCCAAATCATTTACTCTCGTTTCACCCCCAAACGCTGTCATGGAGGAAGTGCTTTCTGCATCTGTGGGACACACAGCCAGTTGCTGGTCATGGTTCTGTGGGATATGGGTGTGAAAATGGCAGAGTGAGCGGAGAGGTTTGTGCAACAACACAAGAGACTCACCATCATTTCCTCGGTGGATCCTTTGTGTGGGTGTGTGTTCATCCACACGGAGATAGGTACAGATATTCTGAGAACTCTCCATGTCACAAGAAGATAAGAAGTGCTGCAGGGTCAGAGCAGCCTGTTTTCCAGCCTGAAGCCAGCGCAAGTTGTGGAGTGAAATCCCTCTCATGTCAGACCCGTTGTTTGCCTTCAGTGTCTAACATGCATCTTTGGCATTGTCTTTCAAAAGCTTTCATTACTTCATGAATTGTGTCCACTGTGCACCGAATTGCCCCTTTGTGTTGCTTCTAATTAACTGTAAGGCAGCATTTGATGCCACTCCGTTTGCTGGAGGAAGGTGCATTGGTTATGTTTCCTTAGGCAAAGCATGTGCCGTAGCAGGGAGTTCAAGTTAGGAGGTGCCCTCCGGTTCTGAGCCTGGAGTGCACCTTCCCCTTTACCCACTGGGGCCTCAGGAGGGCTGCTGCCCTCTTTTCTTTAGCTACAAGATCCAGCTCAGCTCAAGCCATTGCTGCGATGCCCCTCACTGCCATCGTGGAAGGACCAGGGTGACCGTCTAGGCCACTTGCAACGACAGCTGCCAATAGCATTCTTGATTTATTTGCAGCAACTTGGAGATCTGCTGCTAACAGCCATCTTGATGGGAAACAGCACTGTAATTGCTTGGGGAGAAAGGCAGGCGTTTAGCAGTCATAAAAGAAAATCTGCCCACCACCAAACCAAATGCCGCCACTCTCCTTCCTTGTGGCCGGCTCTTACCCCATCTCGAGCTCCCCCAAGGCGGGTTGGGGCTTCCTCGACTTTTGAATCCTCTCCATTCTGAATCTAGGGTTTGAGTGATTCTTGTTTGTTCCTCCTGGGGAAGAGTGAGCACGTGGGGAGGGCGTTACAGTATTCAGTGCATGTTGTCTGGGGCTTCCAGTATGACGAGAGTCCAGTGACGGGAGCTTCTGACGGGCTCTGGGGCTGCCCAGCAGCCTGTGGCCACAGCCGACCAGCTGGGGGTTCGTGGTGCGCTCTCTGCCTCTTCAAAGTGACACTGGGGCAGGGCAAAATAAAACCCACCAAACAGTAAAGCCCAAGCCAAACCCAAAACCTGGCTAGAGGGGAAAATCACAAAATAGTAATGATCCTTAATTTTGTTGCCTGCTGTGGGCATCAAAGAGGTAGCCTTCTCCCCACGTGTGTGTCATGGTCTTTAGCACCCTCCCCAACTCACCTGATATTTCTGTAGCCCAAAAAATGTGTCTTTGACATGTGTCATGGAAGAACTGTCAGCCAGTAGCATTTGTACTTCTGCACTTTGGATAAAGAAGTAAAAACTGACTCAGAACGAAGTACCCTATTCGTGCCAGAGGCCAGGAAGGACCATCATTGCCTTTGCACGGGAACAAAGACACAACTAGCTTGGGTGAATGAGTTGCTTTCTCCAGGCCCCCGATCTCCTTTCTGTTTTTTTCTCCTCCCCTTGTCCTCTACTTTCTTTCCTCTGTCATGGTCCAAACATAGCTGGGGGCAAGGGGGAGAATTGGAGGCTTGGGGAGATGGCAAATCATTCATCACTCATGATGCGTTGACTGAGCACCCCTCTGTGTTGCGGTGCTGCGCTAGACAATGTGCACCATCACAGGCCCTACCTCTTTTAACTGGGGGGAGAAAGCTTGCATTTGATTGAGGAATTAGCCAGGCGGAGATGTCTACTGCTCCATCCAGGATTAAATGAGATAGCCTATCGGAAGTACTTGGCATATGCGATGTGTATGAAATTGATAGACCTGAGCCCCCGCCCTCCTTTTGGGTGCACCTCCGAGCGCCTCTCCCTCGCACGGAGGTGCCTGATGGTCAGAGATCAGTGCCAGGGAGCGAGGGCAGTCTCTGGGTTTGGAAATGCCTCTTTGCCGTATTCCCTAATCAGATCTCAGTCAGATAACAGTTCAGACCTGGGAACATGAGATTTTAATGTGAAATGAATAAGTACCCTGAGACTGAAGCTTGTCACTGCCGCGCATCTGGAATCACTTACAGCTGGGTAAATTCACTGGGAGCTGCAACTCGAGTGAACATGGGGTTTAAAAGGAGGCGCACAGCGCGTTCCTTTTAATGTCTAAACAATCTGATGTTGACAAGCCTTTCACATTAACCCCAAAGTGGCAAAGTTTAAACCCTTTATTATCCGATTCGGTTTGGCAAATCATTTAGAGGCTTAAGAGTCCATATTTACAGGGAAAAGGCCAATCTTTTTTTCTTTCCTTCATTTTTTTTCCCCAAAGCAAGCGCCACTAATGTACGCACATTTATGTTTAAAAGAATTTAGGTTTAAAAGAACTTCAGTATTAACTGAGACTCAGGCTAGAGAAAATAAGTTGATTTTTTTTTCAGGACCCCCCCCAAGCTCTTTTTAGAACAGAAAAGGCATGAACATTACAGACCCTGGAAACTCTATCAGATTAACAAATAAGTTGAGAAGAAATGCAGGAAATCGTTTCCAAATATTATTAGTCTTCAGTTGAAATATATTGTATCTTGGCAGCTAACTCTAACTTTGTGTCATTTTCCTAAGGGTTTGCCCAGAACATTATGAGTGATTCTAAAGATGGCGAATCGTAGTTTGCGTTCTATAGGGGACTACAAAATGTTATGGAAGTTAGAAAGCTTAACAGTCGAGCACTGCTTAATAATCATCTATCGGACCTGTTGCCAAATTGGCAAAATTTTAGGGATCTCCATTATAACATGTGGAAGAACATGGGAAAAAGCTGCAAGTGGTTTTTGAGAACTAGATTCAATAATAATTTAATAATTTTAACCACATCCTTTAAAAGCAGTGAAGACATTTTAATTCATCTTCATAAAAAGCATGATGCAACAGAGTTGAATTTTTAATTTTCATCTGAGGAGAGTTTTAATGTAATTCAATTTATTATTATTTTGTTTTAAAGAAGACCAAAACCTAAGAACATGGTAACTGACTCATTCTGTGGAAGGAATGATTTTGGAAGTTTTTGGCATTGGTTTGAATCCTATCGAAGAAGCTCATAAAGATTAACATTGCAGCATAATTTTGACCACAGCTGTTCATCCTTTAGATGTAATTTTTAACTTTCCTTTGGCAGCTGTGCAAATTCAGATCTGAAATCACCAGTCACCAGCTCTGCTTAAACAGAATTTTCAGATTCTGTGATGATTTCTGCCTACTAATTTTCCTCAGTAATTGTGTGCACAATGCCAATTTTTACAACTCAGGATAAGTTTGAGTTACTGTAGAAATGATGCCTCATTTTTTTTAAGTGTTGCTTGGAAATATGAAAACCCTATTCGTCTAACATAATCCTGCAGTCTTGGGTTAGGCAAGAAAAAGATGAAAGAATCTTAGAATCTCATTTATATAAAAATATATAACACAAAATATATATCTTGTTTATGTAAAATATATAGCACAATTTTAAAAAAATGAAATAAAAACAGACTGTATATTTCAAATATTTAATAAAGCCAGTGCATATGATCAGCATATCAATAACCTGTAAAGCATATGACTTAACTTATGAACGCTTGGATATCTATTTAAAATAGCCCTGTCCCATTGTTTAACCAGTACTATCATAAAGAAGCAGTAGGAAAGGTATCTGATGTTGCTTCCGTGTTTGCCTACATGATATTGTGTGCCTGTGGCCTGTTTTCCTGTGTCCTCGTTGGTTGCATACCAACTATACTTCATCGAGAATGAACCCTGTGAGGCCCTCTCAGTTTTGCATGATGTAAACTGCTGTAAAATTTGAAACATGCATTGTTTCTTTCATTTTCCCCTGCAGTCCCTGCTCACGGAGTTGAGCAGAATTTGCGATTTTCAGTTCAGCCTGGTAGTTCCTGTGTTAACAGAAGCCTCCGAGACCATGATGTAAAGTTTCATTTTATTTTTTCTAACTTGAGCACCAAATGTTTAAGGAATAGGATTTAGAGCTGAGTCTGGAACTGCTATAACTTCGTAGTCGTTCTGATTAATCTTTTTGCTTTGTATTTCTGGTAGAAAACAACAACAAAAAGGTAACGCTTTTTGAGAAACTGATGTCAGCTAGTAACAAGAGGGGCGGAGCAGCCGGTAGCGTGATTGTTCTGGATGAACTATCAGGGATCTTTTGGGAATACTGGTGCCTTGACCCCGATGGCCCTCAAAGTGCTGAGTGTGGAAAATGGGAAGTCTCCCTGGACCTCAAAATGCACAAGATGTCAGAAAAATGCAGTTCTTGGAAAACTGTATTTTTTGGCTGGGGTGGGAGTGGAGAGTGGAGGGAGGAGAAGCAGAGCTGGGGCTTGTGACATTGTGCAGTTCAAGTCCTACTTTCTTGACTGTTAATATATTTGTGTATTGTCAGAAAAATATTTTTTAAAATATTAAAATGTGTGCTGAGAAATACTTCATTGCACAGCAAAATTCTAACACAGTTGTTTGTTTAGTCCACACAATATTAAAAGTGCAAACTAAGATTTTATCAGTTTCTGGCTCTAGCTACTAGCTAATATCCAAATCAGAGAGTTTCCCAAACAGGTATAAGGGTGGAGGATCTCACTTTGATAACTAGGATAGTTCTCCTGCAGTGTTGTCAGCTTGGAGTAAGTACAAGGGGTGCCCTGGACTTCGATCAAATCTCGTCTTTACTCTTGTTTTCTGGTGACGGTCAGGCCTGCAGAATGAAGTCGCTAGTAGCTCACATCACGCGTCGGGTGATAGGCAGTCCATGGGAGGTGCTGGCAGGAGGCCTGGGTGAGGAGTCAGGTACCAGGTCCTGCCCACTCCATCTGGGACCTGCGCCAGTTCACCTGGGTGTCTGTGAGCTCATCTGTAAATTCAGAGTTTGGCAGCATGATCTCACCTGCCTCTTCCAACTCTGAAATTCTTATTTTTAGCAAGAATTTTAAAATCTCTCAAATAGTTTCCATTTGGCACTCTAATCGACAGAGATGTGGCACTCAGACCTCACGTTCTTTGGAAAGGAGCAGAGCCCCATACATTTCCTAATGGAAGTGAAAACCTTAGAGCAGCTTCAAGGGGGTAAAATAATCTAACCAAGCAGACAGATTTGAGGATAGAAATGTAGTGGTTTGAGAGTTTTGTTTTTTAAAATCTGCTTGAATGGAAATATAGCTCACGTTTTTTTAAAAAGCGGAACTTGTCTCATCAATGATTTTACGTACTGTTGGAAATACCACCTCCTCCTAAGTAAATTTTCAAAGGGAAATCAAAATATTGCTTCACAGAAGCCGTGGCTGCTGTGTGCTCCCGCCAGTCCAGTGCGGTAGGAAACCAAGTTCTGCCGTAAATATGGTCTAGATTAGAATAGCGGCAAGAGCACTGAACTGCATAAATAATATTCTGTTTAGGGGACTGAAGTGGGGCAGGAAAAAGAAAGGTACTTAACTAAAAAGAATGGAATCAGCATTTTAAAATCCCTAAATAAATATTTTAATGTGTACCTTTTTTTTTTTTTTAAAGTCTGCCCAAGTTCATATTTACCTGAGAGACCAGTTGGCACCAAAGGACGGCCTGGGTCTCACAGGTAAATAACAAACGCTTTGCAGACCGCCTAATTGTGTTCCATACCCTGGAAACTGCGGGCCTCGCGGGTGAATGGTGTGCTTTGAAAACTCAAAAAGACGTGCCTTCAAGTTAGAACACAGGGCGGGGCCCAGTGGAGGAGAGGAAACCAGAAGCTCACACCCTTGGAGTTGGAGTTGAGGGTAGGGTAGCAGATTTTGAAATGTAAGGCATTTTAAGGCAATCATGGCAAGTTCAAACATGATTTATGAGAAAGGTGATTTAAAAAACAACGCCAGTATTGCATTCTATTGCATGCTGTATCTGGTTTTTTGGTTTTTTTTTCTTACGGAACACATTATCATCTCCCAATCGTTGTTTAAAACTCGCACACTTGGTGGATCCTGTGATTTGGCGCATCCTGGCACCCTTCCACCCCGTCCCAGGCCACGCATCCCTTAGGTGTGCCCCTAGGTGGTTTGCAGCGGAAGTCTGGCCCTTGGCCCCAGGCTCTACCTCCTTGTTGCGTGACCTTGAGCCTTGAGCAAATCACTTTTCCTCTCTGGCCTCCTTTTGTCTGTCTGTAAAATGAGAGGGCAGAGGTAGGGTGCGGGGTGGGGAGGAGGTTTCCACAGTCTCTTAAATCCTTTCCAGCTCTGACTTTCTATAAAATAATCCGTGAATTCTGTGTCAGAGTTATAAAGCTTATGCGCCTGTTAGAAACCATCCTGTGCTGCCTGCCTGGATTCCACAGTTCTGTTCCACTCATGACAGGGGTGGCCATTTGACCTTCCCAAGCCGTGCCCCCCCACCAAATACCACCAGATCACCCCCAAAGTAATGTACCGTTTGTTGGGGCAAATCAAGGGTACTTCTCTGACCTCAGACCGACGGAGAGGGGCTGTACGTCCCCCACACCCTGGTCTTGGGTGGACCAAGGTTGTATTTTCTGGCTCCTTGTCAGGCTCCATCAAGGAAAAGATCCAGAGATCCGTGACTCTCCTCTCTTTATTTGTGCAGCCAAGGCCTTTCCTTTGGGTTCCGAGGGAACAGCCGCTGCATCCTCGCTGCTCGGCATCCTTGGCCCTTGTCAGCTGCAGCCAGCTCTGCCACCCTCTTGCAGAGCACTAACCTTTTGATTTAACTTTATTTGCCACAGCAGGACTATCACCAAAAAGGGAACAATACACCCTCGCCATCTGGCCCTGGCCGCCCGAGGCGCCCCAGCCGCTGCACAGCCCAGGGTCCTCAGCGGGCCGCTGTGAGTGGCGACTGCGTTCCCACCAGCCTCACTAGACGGGTGCCCTGTTTTTGTTTTTTTGCAAATCAACCTTTTAAAGCCTGTTACAGGCTACAGCCAGTGGCTCAGAAAACTGTAAATAATACAGCAGGCTTTGCTGGATGGAAAAAAAACCCAGAAAGGTGCATCTATCATTATACGTAGCCAGTAACAAGTGGAAGAAAAAGTTTTTTTTTTCCCCATGACCCTTAAGCAAGTGTGACAGGCATTAACCTATCAATATTAGTGAGTGATTTAAAATACCAACCAACATTTGCCTGCAATAATTTCTGTTGTAAACGACTCCTTCTGGGCCCTCCTACCAATAATTCAGTGCTCATAAATCAGAACCCAGAGCGTGTTGCTTCTCTCTCTCTTGCCCTGGGCAATTCTTGAAGACTTTTTTCTCGGGGGTCTGGAATCCATTCACAATGTATTTCCCTCTTCGTCCTGCTGCCATCTTTGCATGGGACATTAAAAGGGAATACACATCTGCAAAATGAGACAGAGCTCTGTGCCCCATGCTGCCTTGTTTTGGTGACAGGAGGTATGGGGCTTCCTTTTCATCACTCTTTCTGGACGCATTGCCAGGGAGTTAAGCTGGCTTGCGGTTAGGGAATTCTGTCTAGATCCTTCCACATCAGCCAGCAGCATCCACACCAGGTGAGGATGATGAAAGGCGAAGGTTTCGAATCTGAGGAGAGATGGGGGAGCAGCAGTGGTGGTCAGTGAGCCAGGAGTGAGAGGAGCAGGCACAGGGAAGCAATTGGCAATAGAAAGTTCTGGACACGTAATAATACAAGCACCAACCTGGCCAGAACCAGCAGGCCTCATTTCTGTGGCCTGCATCCTTCTGACCCACATTTCCAGCCACAGAGGCAGCTTGGGTCCACACATGCAACCAAATAAATACCCACTTCAAGAAAGGTAATTTCTTTAGAGTTAAAAGATTTATTAGGGGAGCCTGAAGAGTGGGGAGGGGGTGATGGGGAGGGACCAAGACCCATCTGGTTTGTTGTGGGTCTTTTTTTATTAGAAGAGAGAAAAAAAAATCGCTCTGTGGGTTCATATGTCTAAGGAGAGCTCAATTAAAGTTATTTGCTGGCGCTTAAAATATGCCCACACCTGCTTCAGCGCCAAGCTCCGAGAGCGACACACACTCCCAGAAGGCAGAGCAGATGAAGTCTCCTGTCGAGGCGGATGGAGGAGAGGGCACAGCATTTCACTTACACTTTGGTACCACCCTAGGATGGGAAAGTCAGCAGCCAACCTGGAGGCGGCTTCCTGGTTTACCTGGAAACCAGAGCCTTTGGCCTGGCCTGCCGGTGGATCCAATGGGCTCTTCTCTTTTGAAAGCAGGCCAGGAAGAATGCAACCAGAAGAGAGAATGATGTAGATGGGATGGCAGTATCTTAACCAAGTCACTCCCCTCTGTGTGGCCACTTCATTCTTAATAATAGGAAGATAATAAAATCTGTTTCTAAGGTCTGTTGTGAGGATGATAAATAATAATGGCTAACATTCACTGAGCATTTGCTATGTATTAGGCAGTGTACTAAGCCTGTTTTACACATCACCCCATTGAATTTTTACTGCAACCATTAAAAATAGATAGTGTCGTCATCCACATTTTATAGATGAGGAAACTGGTGCCAGGAGAGATTAAATTCCTTGCCCATGGTTACTCAGCAACCCAGATCCATCTGACTCTCAAGTCTGAGCTTTTACCTACCCTGCCTCAAGTGAGACTCATGGGTGATAAAGAACTTCCAAATAATACAACAGCAACATAACTTTACTCTGTCCTGAGATATGCTCTGGTTAAGCAGACAGGTTCTCATTTAAAGTTTCCTTTGCACTTGTACAGTCTCAGTTTAGAAAGTGTCTTCCAAGGATGGGTGCTCCACACAGTTTGCTACTGCATTTCCTGCCAGTCATAAAAGAGCCCCAGGCCTGGTGGAACTCGGAGGGGTCAGCTGGCTCATTGCCCTGTCCTCAGAAGCATGGGAGACCACCAGAGACAAGAGTGTCCATTGCCTTCCGTTTTCTGAAACAGGTGATTGATTTCAGAGCCTCTCTTTCTGGCTCACGCCACTTGATGAATTCTTTTATCCCTGATTCCGAGGCTGCTCACCAGAGATGGGGCCAGTTCTAGACACCAGGGAAGCAATTCATGTCTGGGACAAAGAGACACTTTCCAACTTTCAGTGATGGATTTTGTTGTTAATCAGACTTGAACCTAAATCTTTTGGACAATTCCTTATTCTCCACAGTTTGACTTTGGGATGTCTTCAGAGAAGGAGTCTCTGATACAGGGAGAATCCAGAGACCAGTGACCATAGCCTCCTTTTGAAGAGGACTTTTTGATCATGTGATTCACTGAGATTCTTAAGCTGCTCTCAAGTGCCCCATCTTTCACTAAATAGCCCACCAGTGTACAAAAAGTACCACCTGCAGCCTATTTTTTTAAAAAGGCTTTTGTCGGGGCTGACCCTGTGGCCTAGTGGTTAAGTTCGGCATGCTCCACTTCGCTGGCCCGGGTTCGGTTCCCGGGTGCAGACCTACACCACTCATCAGCGGCCATGTTGTGGCAGCGACCCATATACAAAATAGAGGAAGATTGACACAGATGTTAGCTCAGGGTGAATCTTCCTCAAGCAAAAAGAGGAAGGTTGGTGACAGATGTTAGCTCAGGGTGAATCTTCCTCAGCAAAATAAAAGCTTTTGTCCTGATTCTTTCAGTTAAGCTGCATACTGCAAGTATATACTGTATGTGCGTACACACTGTGAGTGCCAGGCGCTGTGGTAAGTGTTTTAACTGGCTACCTCATTTAGTCTTCACAATAAAACTCCTATGTGGCAGGTTCTGCTATTACTCATATTTTACATATGAAAGTATTAAGACTTAGAGAGATTAAGAAATTTGCCCCAGTTAGTAAATGGGGAGCAGGACTCGAACCCAGGCTGTCTGACTCCAGCGCTGCAGTCTGAACAATTACTCTTTGCTGCCTCTCGTGGAAAGTGGGTAAGGATCCCAGCCATTAAATGTATCCACCCAGCCCCAACACACATACACATTCATCCCAACTCTCTACTCAAGAAAGAGCTCTATTTTTGTTTTTACTCTCAAGACTTAACAACAGATTCCTGAGCTCTTGCCTCTAGCCTCTGTCCTTAGCAATGATTTAATAAACATATATCCTCTTTTCCTTTCCAGCCTCCACCGAGTGTCAGCTACCACCCAGCAACATGCTGGGGCACCATTAATTGGAGGTTTGATTTCCCAAATATATAGACTCATCTGCATTTTCTTGCATCATCACTGAAGATGAATTTATTGATTAGCCTCCTCCCCATCTATTGTCGCTATATCCCCTGCAGCTTATCATTATCACTTCTCCCATCCATTGCTGATATTGACTCAAGAAATTATATATATTCAGGGATGGTATCTGGGCAGGCCATCTATTGATAGTCCACAGAAAAAGATCTCTGGCCACCATGTGCCAGGAAGGGCGCCCAGCTCATTGTAGCTTCACTGTCTTGGTCTGGAGGATTCCTCCTTGTCTTATACACGGCAGCACACTGTCTGGATTTGCAGAGGAAGGTCTGTGAGTAACCTTGCTTTATTGACTCGCTCATCACCCACATGGCCAGAAGGTTGAAGCAACAGGAGGAAGCAGAATTGGCTTAGTCTTTTCTCAAGAACTCAGGGAGGAGATAGGCCAAGGCACCTTCCCATCAGGATGTGGAGAAAGAACTCAGGTTTGTTCATAAAGACAGTTCAGAAACCTCCACCTCATATTTTATGTAATGGAATTCAGCCCCCCTGTAGTTTACAGCAAACCCATCAGACTGCAGTTACCTTCTTGCAACGACTGTTCCTTTTGTTTCTGCCTTGATTGATGTTTTGCTGTTTTTTGGTAATTATGCAGGTGAGAGCAGAGTCCAGGAAGGGATTTCTTTTGGGTCTCAGAGTCTCCTAGGAACAGGCTTGGGCTGGGGTGAGAAAGCAGTGCCCTACACCACATGGCTGCACCTTCTCTTCCCCACCCGCTTGGGGCCAGGGGCAGGTTTGAGACTTACATCACATACACCTGTTCTTGTATTGCCAGGCTACTAATCAATATCTCCAGAACCTGTATAGCTCCCTCCCTAATTGGAAAGATGTTGCTTTTCCTAAGGCCTCAGGACTTGAGCAAAAGCCCTCTTTCCCTCTGAGAAGAAGCTAGCCCGACCTGGAGTGGGATGGAATAAGTACCCAGGTCTGGGTTGCTAGAAGTTCCTCATCCTTATTTCCCTTTGGCTTCTCCCACCCCGCACTGTTTCAACCTACTCCCTAAATAATCAGTCAGGGAGGTGACACTCTTCCTCCACATTTAGTCATTCTTGAATGAGCCGCACTGTGTCCACAGAGCGCACTGGCCGACTGCAGTCAGTGTAACCGAGGGCAGGAGATGCTTTGCTAATGCCCTGTCCAAGGAATCAGGGCGTGCTGCCCGTGCTCAGGTACAGACATCTGGGCTGCTCTCTGCTTCATTTGATCTGAGGTTTGCCATTCTGGTAAATGTCCTCCCATCCCCTACCCTGGGGGGACTGAGACAACCGTCAGAAGAGGCGACTTCGGGGTCCTACAATGAGTTTGTGGGTGGGATGGGGAAGGAGGTCGGTTCCCTTCAGCAGGGGAATCTAATGTTCTCTGGCGGCCCTTGTAGCAGTTGTCTGTCTGTGTTTTTAGTTGATAAGAATTGGACTACTGACAGTCCATTTGAGTTGGTACCATCTCTGATGTCTGTCATTTCCTGCTAAAAGTTGACAAATAGGATTTCTCCCTGGGTGCATGCTCAGGTTCGTGGCATTCACTTTTCACTTCATATATTATTTTTGGCGACTGAGGAAAATAAATAGAACTCTCAATCTCTAAAGGCGTTAGCATTTCCCTGCACACTGGAGCTAGTCTCAGCGTTGCCCTTGTTGGTGAGCTGGATGAGATCAAAAGCACACGGAATCTGCATATAAGCAAAGCAATATAAGACAAGATCTGTCAGTGAGCGCTTTTAATGTTGCTTTACAAAATATGTTACACTAAATCTTTATAGACTGAATAAGTACTCTGAGTTCCAACAAAGTAAACCAAAGTAAACATCCCTCATATGGGAAATAAAATTCCATGTGGTTAGGGGCAGGGCTGTGATTAATTCAGTGGCAATGAAAAGACCATGAAAATACAGTAAGGTTATTGACTCTGAGAAACAATTTAATATCTGCCATATATATATATATATATATATATATATGATTTAATACCAAATAATGGGTGGTGGGAGAGGACCTGGTGTTTCTTGTCTTTAATTACAAATTAATGTACTGATGCTCTAGGTATCATTGCTCCATCAATTATTGATACTGACCTCACTACAGAAATCAGTAAGGAAAACAGAGTGATAAAAGGCAGCATTGCAGAGATGAGGACCACGTTTCTATGAGAGTCCCTGTGAGTGTGTGTGTGTGTGTGTGTGTAGACAACTTAGTTTACCTTTACAACCATTATCTACTGAACTGGAGAGTTCTCAGAGCTCTCTTGGACTGCAGCCTTGCCCAAAGTGAATGCTTTCATAATGTGCATTTTAACGTTAAATGATTTTTAATATTCTACATATGGTTCCATGGTTTTAAGCCTCCTCTCTGGGAATGAGCAGGGCTGTGGTATTATGATGAATAGTGGATTGTGTCCAGGACACCCACTTACTTCCCTACATATCAAACATGTGGCGCTCCCATTAAACATGGGACTGTCTCTAGAGATTACAGTTGTCCTATCTAATCCAGTCCTGTTTTGTTCCCTCGACCCAGATTGAGAAGGATACATTGTTCTCATACATTCTTCTTTTAATTAAATGCAGTAGATATGTCACGTCCATGAAATATTCCAGGTCCATTTTCACATCTGTGGACATTTTCTCCTCCTCTACTTCCATTTGGCTTCTTGGAAAGAAAACCACCCTTAAATGTATACTTGGATTAATTGATTGGTGGTATGCAATTTGCCAGGACAGTTTAGATATGATCTTAATTTTTTGTTTCTAATTGTAACAAAATGTTCTCTGTCGCTGCTCTTCGCAGACACTCACCAAAGCCCTCATCATCCGTGTCCAACAATTGGTTTGAATACCGTATTCTCATTCAAGTTGGTTCATCCAAGCTCACTTCTACCTCCATAGGTGCTGAGGTTTACAAGAGAACTTTTAGGTGTGGAAGTATGCCTGTGTGTGTTTTAAGTTTTAATTGCTGTGGGTGATTTGCTAATTGATCCTATTGATACAAAGTACTGTCAGGAACCTTCTATGTACATAGCACTTCATCATCAGCAAGGAAACCTGATAGCTCGTAAAATTCTCCATTCAATTATAATTTTAAAATACTGGAGTAAACTCCTGGCAATTCACAAGAGGCTAAACTAGAGCCCCATTAGAAGGGTACTACAAGTAAACATTATTAATTATAAAAAATTGCCTAAATTAGATTTTTTTCACACCTGCTTCTTGCTTAATTAGCTAGCAATCCACATATTCCATTCAGTTGAACTCTTACTATTTATTCAAGCATACTTGACATTAACATACTGTTTGATGTTTGATATCCTCAGTTTTAATTTAACCACATGACAACAAATGGTGTTTATGAAATACCAGTGAGCTGGAAAAATATCCTGTGTTGGAGATGCACATGGGACTGAATGGAGAATTTTTTCTTTAGGAAGAGCTTGAAGGTGATAAGAAAACATGAGTCTCATTTTCTTTAATTTTCCTATGTTTTCATCCCTCCTCTCTATCATACCCCTTAAGAGAGCTTTGGAAGATCCTAAAAGACATCATCGAGGCTGTGATGCAAAATATCCTTGATAACATTAGTGATGGAAAAAGTACTGTCCACATGTTGGCACTTGGGAGGATCTTACAGAACTGCCCTCGTATCAAATGGCTACAACCTCACCATTTTTTAGGGTTTAAGAAGGTAGTAGGGACATGAAGATCTTACGGGTAAATGGGGGCTATCTGGGGTCAGGGAGAAGAAAAATGAGGGCAGAGAGGCCAAAAGCTGGAAGTGTTGGCCTTCAGCCGCAACTCATCTTCCCGAAGTCTTGGCTAAACCCAGGTGATCAGGTAGTTCCTTCCAGGGGATACCTGGAACTTAGCATCTCCCCTCATGTTGTTCTAACACCTGAGAGTCCAAAGTCATGACCTTAAGAGGGATGTAAACAACAGGAATGGGCTAGACAACTCAGAGACTTGCCAACAAAGACCTTGGACTTGTTATTCTGAGTCTCCCATGTCGAATTGGATTTATTCCTTAAACTTTTCCCCTGCTCCTTCAAAAGAGCCACGTGAGGGAGTCCTGGTTGTAATTCCTGTCAGCCACTTTGTAATATGAGTGCCTTGCAATCTAGTGATGAAACTCAACTCAGAAAATTTCCTGGGCCAAGAGACAAAAGAGAAAATTGTCTCCATAATGTATTGATTCTGACTAATGACATCACTTGTTGTGGGGGATTCGGATTGATAGCCACTGGCTCGTCTCCAGTAAGACACCATGTTACATCTGACTCTGATCAAACTGGCTGTAAATCATTTTTAACTTGGGTCCTGTAGATTTTGTGTTCACACCACGGAACTGTGGCTTGGGTTTGACATCATTATTCTTCGTTGGGCTGTCTTTGTTTAAGAGCCACTTAAAATTTTTGGCTGCTGGTGAATAGAGAAGCTTGTTAGCTGAGGAAAACATGTTGATGTCACACACTTGCAAGATTTTTTTTTTTTGGGGTCAGGCTATGTGGATCCAAGAAAGTGTGTGGTGTGACCCGTGATAGATGGATGGCTTTTGGTTCACAGGCTAGATTCAAATATGTCTGGATAATAGAAGCTGATCCGAAGGGGTTGCCATCTCTTGGGATCCAGCATATTTACATCGGGGCCAGTACTTCTTGCTTCTGGAGGGGTCTGTTATCCTGGGACTAACTTATTTTCTGAGACAGCCCTCTGGCAACTGGGGTCCCGGGGAAACCTGGTGCATCAGAGAGCTACCACCACCAACACCCTATGCTCAGATTGCTTACAATCCTCAAGAAGTGGGTCTCGGATCAGATTTGGAACCAAAATTTGGGCCACCCTCTTATTTCTTTGTTTTACCTGTCATGCATAGGAACACATTAACTCACAATACGTGTTTGAATGGAGCAGAAAACAAGTAGGATTTGTATTTGGCATTCAGGTTGCACATCCCCTCCTTCTCTATTATTTGTATAAATTTGGCTACTCCAATGAATTGTATTCCTTATGCCCAGGTCAGTTGGACAAAGGGTGGAAGGACATTAGAATTATGGAAAATATGGTTTGGCTTATAAATTTTCTAAGGACAGTTTGGAGAGGCTATAATCTACAGAAAGATAATAAAAAATGAGCTTTTAACTTGATAAGAATAATGGTGAATGCATTTTCCATCTGAGGGAGAACACATACCACCATTTGGTTCACCTTCCACCCGTTTGCAACCGTCTGCTACCCTGGTGCATGGACCCCTTCCAAAAAGACTCATTACTCTTTTCTGTTGAAAGAATTTAGAGCAGTTTAGGAAAACCAGCATAATGAGGAATCTCCATGTTGTTGATTACTCAAAATGTCCCAGAAATAACAAATTATAAAATTCATTTTAATTACTCCAGGGAAATTGAATTCCTATCTTTTAAGTTTAAATTTTAAACTTTCTGTTATGGAAAATTTCTCACACACATAAAAGTGGAGAGAATAGCATAATGAATCTTCATGTATCATATCACCCAAGCTTGTTTCATATACACTCCAACCTTCTTTTTGAATTTTAATTGTAACTTTCTGCTATTTTTCTTTTTCATATATACAATGCAATATAGTATACATATATATACCTCTTTCTCACCATGTAACATGCAGATAATGAAGTGAGTCTTTGGGTTGTGTTTTTATATTGATTGATAGTGGTATTTATGAATACACACATAAAATTTTTAAAACATATGTGGATATATGTATATACATATATATTTATTTTATGTTTATGTGCATATATCTGTAGTATTATCCTCACCCATAGTTTTAAGAGTCTCAAGTTGGGAAACTGAAAGAGGTGGGGAAAATACCTTTAAGTGGATTTAATTAATTACATATTATATTCTATCTTTCTGAAGAATCTACCAGTGATTCCTCACTGGTAGAAATAATTCTGACCGACCCAACAACTCCAGCTCTTAGGAGACCTTTTGATGATGCTTTAGAGAAAGAACAGTGTCAAAGAGTAATGATTCTTGAACATGCAAAATATTTTCAGGGGACCATTTCTTCTTTCAGTGACTCATTTAGTATGAGAAGCATCTACAGGAGTCTCCCAGCAAAGCAGAAAATTTACAGTAAATTGAATCCTTCCAAGTGGGGTTCATCTTGACTGTTGATGTGACAAATGACACCCCCACAATTTTAATCCCTCATTCATTTATTACACTGGTGAGATCTGATGAATATTTATTCTGGCCATCTACTTGTTTATTTGCACGTGAAGTTTGTTTTCAGAGACAGTGGTTTTGCTTTGCCTCCCATTGTTGGAACAATGGGCAGTACTGCCTATTTTACAAGCTAACTTTAGGGACCCTATGCTGAGCTGTGTGAGGAGAGCCACAGCTGGCCCTGAGGCACAGAATTCGTCCTTCCAGTTGGAATCCTACTTCTTGAAAAATGGACGGCCTGTCTGATGAAAGATTTTCCTCCACTCAGGAACTCGGATGAGGTCATGATACTGAGTACTCTTTTATCACTGAGCAAGGACTGAATCTGCCTGTCATGGCGTGGAGACAGCAGGGCTGGAAGAACAAAGTGAGGGTGGATGGTCATAGTCTCTGAAGTTCTCCCTGCTCTTCCCACATTAGGTGCTTGAAGATCATTGCTTCAGGGTGATAGATGGGCTCAAGGGTAGCCCTACTAGAAACCAGGAAAGACACGTGGGCTGGGATTTGGATCATTTATGTTTACTCTGCCTTAGACTTGCCCTTGGGTGCAACCCTGAACTGTTGGTTTTTTATGTGCAGAATGGAGCATTATTACCTAATTATTGTTCCTGTTCTTGAGATGGACTGACCACACACACAGACACACATACACACACACACACACACACACACACATTTTTAAAGCTCTGAGAAGTGCTTTCAGGTCTTTGGCACTATACCAGCGTGAATGATACCAATTGAGAGACTGTTTGGCCCAAGTTGGGTCAAGAGGATAACCTAACTCTGCTCTACAGGAAAAATGACTTTGCTCTTAAAATGTGAATAAAGTAGATCAACAAAAAGTAGTGTTTTTGCAGACAGAGAGAACAGTTTGGTGATTACCAGGGAGAAGGGGGTTGGGGACTGGGCACAAGGGATGAAGGGGCACATTTATAGGGTGACTGACAAATAATAATGTACAACTGAAATTTCACAATATTATAAACTATTATGACCTCAATAAAAAAAAAAGGTGTTTTTGAGGCACATTTGTGCGGTAAAACCATCTAAGAAGATGCCTTCCCTTTGCACTCCTGAGAAGTAATATTGTTTCTGTGCAAGCTTGGGTAAGAGAGAATGTGTCTGAGGACATTTCAAACTTTGTAGCATGGAGTTTCCTCTCGGATACAGAATGTTCTAACTGCAGCTTCAGAGAAAGAACACAGCGTAGGAGCACCTTAGTATCAGGAGGCCAAAGGCCCAAAGGACAAAGAAACCTCAGCTGCTCTAGGATTTAGGGTCTGCAGCAGAAACAGGTGGGAGGAGAGACAATCAGGGGTGTCAGTGTCCCTTAAGCATTTGTGATGACTGACGATTTTCTTTTTTCACTCCTCCATGACATTTGCTTCTGAGGCATCCTCATTCCTCACTTTTAACCCTTCTATTTTGGATGCCATGTTTTCCATGGGGCTTCAGAGATGTAATTCTAGGCAATGAAACCCAGAGGGAAAGGAAGGGGGACAGAACTTAGGAGCAGAGATGTTGGGACCTGGGGCAGAGATATTTGCCGTGACAGCGAAACGGCTCTGGTGTGAAGGACCAAGCTATGGATTTAGGAAGAACAAAATAAAAAACAAAATCTCCCCAAGCAACAGACTAGAATCAGTCCCACTGTGACAAGAAAAATGGTTACCTTTTCATAGCACAATTCACTTGCTTGTAAGAGCATATTTCAAATGTGAATTGTTCCCCCTGGAAGCCAGAAAACCAAGCCTAGGTTGCTCCTGGCTTTGTGGAACAATCTCGACAAATGTAAGGCATCCTCGAGCCCAGGCAATCCTGAGTGGTCATTCCTCCGCCTCTCTGTAAAGTCCAGCTTCAGCTTCTCCCGCCCCAGCACCTTTCTCTTTGTCCTTTTCCAGAGCCTAACTGGAGGAGGCTCCCAAGGACCTAGTCCTTACAGCAGGGTAGCACGGGCTGAGGCTGATCGTGCCACTAAGAGCAGGGTAAACAAAGCTTCCAGACTCGATTCTATTTTATTTTTCCTCTCGAAAAAGAGATGGAAAGAGGCTACTTCAGATTCTACTGAAGTAATAATAAAACCAGACCCACTGGGTCACCATATGTGGGGAAAGTTCTCTTGGGCCTTAGTATACACACTCGGGGAGTGAAAGAAAGAAAAGGGAAGAAGCAGTTCTATTGGCAACTGTTGTTAGGTAGTATAAACAATGGCTAGTCACTGGCATGGAGTGCAGGCTCAGATTCCAATAGCACTCGATGGGGAGCCTTCCTTAAAAAATTAGAAGAAGCTGGGCTGGAGCTGGTCCATGCTGGGAATGGCAGAAGAAGCAAAAACAAGAGTAAATGAATGGAAATTAAGCAGCAGGAAATGGGGATTTGGCACAAAGTTGGAATTTGAAACTGCAGAGAGGTGTCAGTGATAAGGTTGTATAGAGTTTCTGGCCAAAAAAAGAGAGAGAAGGAATGCAGATGTGTTCATTGAATAAAGTGCAGATGGAGAAGGGGGCAGGAAGAAAAAAAATGCTGGGGAAATCATAATGAGTGGAGGTGCATTAATGTTTAGCAAAGCTTTAAAAATTATTCTCCCCGCATGTCTGGATGAAATTACAGGTTGGTTCAGATTGTTCCAATCTACGGGGGAGATTAAGCAGCGTTTATTTACTTTTACCTTTTTCTGCTCTGGGCCGACTGGGCCGTTTTTGCTGGGAGGCTCTCGTGGTGCTGGGCAGGCTAAATCCAGGTGGGAGTCACCGTTTGGGGTCTGCTCAGGAACTGCATCCGTCAGTTCCTCTTTAGTTAGAAATGACTGGGACATCTCTGAAAAGCCTGAATCATTGAACAGGTTAGTTATCTGTCTGGGGAGCTCATGGGAAGATATGCAGCAAGGATGTCGGACCCTCTCCGCTGGCTGTGGAGGGAAGCCTGACCAGTTTGGTTCTGCCTCCCTTCCTCACTCCCATTTGGCAGTGTTGGGTTGAACTCCTCTTTGGCTGAAGGCAGTCCATGAGTTACAGAACAATCCTTGAGTTTAAACACTGTCTCATTTGGCTTAACTAACAGGAAGGCTGAAGTCGGTCTCTGTGGTTGTACCCTGGTCCAGCCTTGGGTGTAGTTAACTCATGTGAGGGACCCAGCCCAATACTAGTGTTCCCTAGGCACTGGGGGTGGGAGGCAGTGGGATTGGTGAAGGGGCAGCTTGTGGGGGAGTAGAAAGGTCTCTGACTCTGAACTAGGAGGGGGACACTGGACAAAGTCACTTTGCCATCCTTAGATGTCAGTTTCTCATTTTCCCAACAGGACTAACAGTAACTACCCAATGTATTTTAGAGCCTTTGTTTGGTGAGATGCTTATGAGGATATATGTATGAAAGTGTCCTGCAGAATATCCTATATTATCTTATGCAAAGTACCATCATCTCCATCATCTGTGGGGCAGAAGGTTTGCTCTTGGAGGTGAAATGGCAGTTTTAGCAAAGAGGTGAGGTGTCACAAGGCAGGAAGACAGTCTGGGCACAAAAATCTCACTGCCATCTTTCTTTCAAAGAGTGAAAGGAGTGCTTTTTGTTGTGCACTCCGACCCCTCTGTCTGTGTTTCAAGATCAGTGGAACATATAGCAGTAATTGAAGTCCTTGCCAAAATTTCCAGTCTATCCATGTGGACATTGGCAAATGCATAGCAGTGGGTAATATGTCAGTCTGGACTTCCTGCTTTCCTCCACTTGATGAGCGGCGTTTCCTTGGGGATAAGCGCAAATGTCATGTGGTCTATATCAGTGCTGTTGACATAATAGTCTGGATTACATTCGATGCTGATTGTGTGTCATCTTGGGAAAGAATACTGTTTAAATGTTAGCATTTAAAAATGAAAATTAGGTGAGAATTGGAAGGCGGGTGACCATTAAAACTTACCTGTCACAGCAGTGCCACCTGCCCCTTGCCTTTCCGCTCTCTCTGATGTTCCCGGATCAGAAATCTTGGCTCTCCCTTCGCCATCCATCTGCAGACCTACCTGCACATCCTACCATGTGGTACCATGCTTTTAGGGGGAGAAGAGGTGCATTAATTCCTCAATTTCTTACCTGTACTCACCAAACACAGAAGGTAGCACTTAAATGTAGCCAAAATGAGAGCTTTTAAAGGGCTCCAACCTCCATGGGAAAAGTTAGGGGCAAGTGTCCTTGAAGGTGGCTCGTGCATGAAAGTATTGAGCATATAAGCAGTTGACTCTCCCAGGCGCTCTCCTTTGTCCTTCCTTCTATCCTTTATTTCTTCTCCTTTTAAAAACATCAAGAAACTATCTAAAAATATAGAAAATGTGTTAAAATAGCAATATTTTAAAATATTTTTATAAAAATTTGTTTGCATTTTATATGTTCCTGGAGACATGAGTGTATATATTTTACCTGTTGGCAAATATTTATTAAATATCTATTATGCCCTTAACTTTTTAAGCCCCCAAATGCTTAGAGTCTCACAAAATACATAAAAATCCCACCCACAAAATGTCTCTGGAATTTCTCCCTCCTCTCTATTCCCATGGCCTCCGCTCTAATTTAGGCCCTTATCTCTCACCATGGCAAATATAATGGCCTCGTAGCTGGTTTCCTGTTTCCAGGCCCTTCTTCTGCCCCAGGATTAACTTCCCGGAGCACAAAATTTTCGCCATTTACCCTCTGCTTAAGGACCGGCAGCAGCTCCTAGTGCCTGCGAGGGAAGCCCGGCCTTGGTCCGCGGCTCAGCCAGGCTGAGATGGAGCTGTGGCTGGCTCTCCTCGCAGTGATCTGCCGGTTTCTCCACTCTGCTGCAGCCCCGTGCTTTTCTCTGGCATGTGCCCTGGGTGCTCTTCTGCAAGCCTTCTCTGAGCCTCTCAGCGTAGGGCGGTTCTCAGGGCACCTTGTTTACAGCTGTCTTCAGGCGGGCACACTGTGTCTGCGTCCTCAGAGCGGAGACCCCAGGTCCCAGAGCCAGCGCAGCCAACACCATGGTGAACAAATTAGGCACAGCTCCTACCTTCGCGGAGGCAGCAATCCATTCGGAGAGGACAGACATGGTATAATTAAAAGTGCAATGAGTATTAGTATCATCTAGAACTGCAGGGTGCTATGGCAGCAAATAACCAGGGGACCTAAACCCTCTTGGAGAACAGGAAAGGCTTCCTGTGGGGAGGAAAGGGGACAGGAGGCTTGAAGTGTGAGCTGGAGTTCCCTTGGGGGAAGGGGGTGGGCTGGAGGTGGGGAGGGGTGAGAAGGGAGATTTGAGTAGGGTCTTGAACGGTGTGGGTGAAATCTAGATAAGCAGAGAGGAAATGGCGGTGGAAACAATACGATATATTTTTTTCCTGTTGACTCCCTTGATGAAGGCTGTCAAAATATGTGGATATTTTTTCTTTAGCGCCTCAGAGCATGAGGCATTTGTGAGAACCAAGACCCGTTGGTGGCCCTTGCCTCTTGGGGATCTTTCTCCCTGGACTAGTGCTATCTCTGCACCTGGTGGACTGAGACTAGGTGAAGCAGAAACTCTCATCTCCCTTCTTGGCCTGCGCGCTCAGGTGGGGCCGCCGAGCAGCAAGATGCCGGCTGGAGCTCCAGACCCAGGTGGCTGCGTTTAACAGCAGGCAACCACCAACGTTAGCCCTCCAGGACGCTATGGATGCCAAAATGGAGGCTCCAGGAAAGCAGTTTGGGTTTCGGAGTAGCCAGATATCACTCTTCCTCCGCCTGGACTATTTTGAGACACTCCTGCTATTTTTCTTTCTCCCACACATACCCTTAATATGACTAGCATATAGCTAGTTCGAGCTAACATATGTTCTTATAATTACGTTGCTAGCATGATAGATTATTTATTCTACTCAGTTTTTTTTTTTTTTTTTTTTTGAGTCCCAGCTCTGTGTACCAAGACTAAGGGGGTTGTTTAAATAAAGAGATACTAACACACCTTGACAGCAGCTTAAATTTAAAAAAAAAAGGAAAAGCCCCAACCTTTAAGAGGTCTCAAATCTGTGTCCCATCTGTTTAATATGCAACCTAATGTGCTACTGTGGGGCTCGCTTTCCCATCGGGAAGCAGCTGAAGGGAGAATCAGAGGATCTGTGTGCTAAGCTGTCAATCCCTGACTATGGAGAGCAGGAGCCCTTGTGGTCCAGCCCTGCGGGGGTGTGTCGCCCTGCCTGGAGGGGCGCTCAGGAGGTGAGCTTCGGAGTCAGTAAGCTGTGGGGCTGGAAGGGGCCTCTACAGTCCTTGGGGCCAGCCTTCCTCTATTGCTGATGGGGAGTCTGAAGCCCAAAGCACAGTGTCTTGCTGGTGGTGATATAGAGACTGAGTGAAGGGCAGCCCCCAGAGGGCCTGCTCTGACTTGGAATTCAGTGCCTTTCCCCTTACATGGCATGGGGCTGGAAGGCCAATGGAAATGGGTTCTGCCAGCCAGTCTTGGAGGCAAGCAGAAGCCAGGAATCAGCTACCCCAGTCTGCTTCTTATGACTTGTCTAGGAACGATAATATTTCATCTCTTCTCTCCTGACTAAATTTTAGTAATTTGATTAAATCCAATTAGTGCCTATATTATTACCTTAAGGAAAACCATGTGTTCATTCATTTCTTCAATCATTCATTCAACCAGCATTTACTGAGTGTCTATTATGTATTATGTATATGTCTTGAGGATATGATAATCAATCCAACAGAGTTCATGGCCTCCAGAGCTTTCCAATACAGTGGAAGGATAGCTAAGTAAACAAGTCATTATGGTCCAGTTATTACAGTAAAGAAATACTACAGTGGTGTGTGATGTGCAGTGAAGCACACAAGGTCCTCTGGAGACACAGAGCAGGGGACCCTACCCCAGGCTGTGTTTGGGCTGGAGGTCTTAGGGAAAGCTGCTTTTCTCTGGGCCTCCAGTTCTTGATCTGCAACTGGACTAGGTGATCTCTGTGAAGTTCGTTTGCTTGTTTGTTTTCCTGTCCTAACATCCTAAATGAGATGTGAGGCTGTCCTGTGGAGGATGCAAGAGAAGCCCAAGACAGATCTCAGCCTGCCAGGGGCTTAAAGCCTAACTGGGAAAAGAACGTCATACTTATAGAGGAACAAGTAAGAAAAACTCCACAGCATTCTGTAGGTCAGAGCTATGTTATATAAGACATACAATAAATACTGAAAAAAAAATCAGAAAGGGAAAAGAGTAGAACGAGTTGGAGTAGGCAGAAAGAGCTGTGTGGGAGAGAGGGACATTCATTTGGGGTTTAAATAAAGTATAAGATTTGCATAGATGAAGGGCAGGTTGGGGAGGATGCTCTAGGCATGGGAGTTGGGGAGAGATTAACAAAGCCTGCAAGAAGGAGTGAACATGGCAGATTGGGGAAGAGCCAAAAGGCTGAAATGCTTTGTAATAGTTCTTAACCTAAGGATTGCCCAGCTGGTTTGTAAATTCCCACATACACAGGGTGAGCACATATCCCAGGTAGCCCTGGACAGTTCTGGTTTACGTGTCTGTTTTCCTGGTGTACTCATTAACAGAGCCCCCCTTGAACACTCTTTACACTGTTCATGTTAAAAATAATTAAACAAAAGTATCATTTCTGGTGAACCCTGAATGTTAATCTTGACCTTGCCTTTTTGTCCTAGGGTGCATGCTTGAAGCCATTGCTTCTCCTTTGTGTACCTTTGTTTACCCATGAAACGCTGGGTGCTTTCATTTCTTTCTAGGAACCTATGGAGCCAAAAGAAATCTTCCACCTCATTCTCCCCTTGGTAGAACCTAACAATTGACCTTTAGAAGCTGCAGAGAAGTAAAAACTCACTCATTTCTTCTCTAGCAAATGTGTGTGTCCTCTTTCTTCCCAAGTGAATTTCCAGGTTTTCAGAGGTCTGCCTTTGTCTAAAAGGATTGGAGAACTGAGTTGGATGACTTGGAAAGTGTTTAAAAATTCTTTGGACAGAGGCATCATAGAAATACCAGGTGGCCATTGGGAAGTGAGGGGGCGGATTGCATTCAGTGGTGGCGCCATTTATCATGTTCAGTTGGATGGGCCAACTAGGATTCTGGAGCAGAGAATAAAGGGCTGTACGATGTGGGACTAGATCTTGCTCTCACAGCTGGTAATCCCAGCCTGGACTGGCCTGGGCTCCAGCTCACTTAACCACTCCTCAAGCTCCCTCCCAGTCAGCAGGGACGATTCTAGTTGCTGGCACTGTCAATTCAACGCCTTTTTATGAGTACTAAATTTGCAAAAATAATAAATGAGGTTGTGTGTCATTTCAGCATGTGTTCTGTATAATGAAATAAGATAGTGATATCAAATTACGGGCTAATTTAATTGCCTGAAAAAATTAATTTCCAAAAATGCCCAATAATTTCCAAATCAGATAGAATAGGGAAACAGCATCTATTTTTGGTTTTAATTTGGAGAGAAAGACATACAGCATGCTTAGAGAATTTTTTTCTTTGAAAATCTATAAAAATGACTATGCTATTCTGGAGTATCAGCTTAGGGTGGGGGTGGGGGAAGGAAAAAAACCCTTTTACTTTCATTTCATTTGAGTTGCACTTATTTTTATTCTGGTTTCTTCTTATCAATTTGTGTTAAAGTTGTGGAGCATTGGCTTCATTTGTTAACTGACCTGTGAATTATGCATTTCTGGTACAATTTAGAGCACCAAAGCATTAAAAAATTGCCTGAAGTTTGCCCAAACCGTGAGATTGTGGTTCTATGCCTGAGGCGGGTGATGAACAATCATGGTGACATCTTTGACCCTGGGTCAATGGTTTAACAGACTTTAACCCATTCCTCCCTGAAGGAGATCCAATCTTTTTGTTGTTCATTTGGCTCTAGTGAATTTTACTCCTGTGCATCAGTATTCAGATGCAGCAATGGATAAGGTGTCATTGATGGCTACTTTTGCCCCTCTTTGACTAAACTAGATGAGATGTTCAGGACAGCGGCCAAAAGTGGCTTGGCTATCTGCCTCAACAGCCAGGAACCTTCTGGAACACAGGAGCATTTAGATTGAGGACCCATGTGTTAGAGATGCATCCTTTATGCAAAGACTCTGCATGTGCTTTCCGGCCTTTTATTGTAATTGAAAAATGAGGCCAATTTTATTGTACATTTCTATTATTCTTTTAAATAAAAGTGTGTAAATCTGATATGGGGTGGGCATTGGTGATGGCAGCCATCTTGTTTTAGAAAAGTATAGAATTTGAGAGGCCACTGTATGAGCTTAAAGGAAGAGGGGCCTTTGCAAAAGTAATGGAACTTAGCATTCTATTATTTATCAGTCAGTGATAAAAGGGAAAACAGCCAGCTCAGCGAGGCAGCTCATTTCAGATGCTCTGATTAAGGAGGCCGCCCTTTATCAAAGTTGGTCTTCACACGATGTTCATTAATACATTTCTAGACTGACGAGCTATGCCCTGTTGTCTTCCTCAAGTAAAATCCCAGATCTGCTTGGACTCGTGCTTACTGGTACAGTTTTTATTTCAAAAGCTGATTTGGTTAATATTTCTAGAAATAATGATTTAGCCCTTAACTGATTTTTAAATATCTCACCAAAAATGCCATCCTGTGTGGTACTGATGAATGCCCCTAGGCCAGCTCTAGGCAAAACTGTGAACTAGGCCAAGTTTATTTTGACTTCCCTGACTGCCTCCAAATGTGGCCACTCACCATCCTTTTCAGGATCATCTCGCTTTTCTCCTTTTCACCTGCTCCCAAGCCCCCCTTCCTCCACTTCTAATGATATCTTTCTAATGCCCTTGATTTTTCTTTCCTGCTAATGAAGGAATGATCTGGAAACCTCACTTGCTCTAAGGTACTAGTGACTTCTTACATTACCCTTCTTAGGATACTTGCATTTTATTTTTACATTATTATTATTATTTTTTTTTTTGGTGAGGAAGGTTGTCGCTGAGCTAACATCTGTGCCAAGCCTCCTATATTTTGTATGTGGGACGCTGCCACAGCATGGCTTGATGAGTGGTGTGTAGTTCCGCGCCCAGGATCTGAAATTGCGAACCCTGGGCTGCTGAAGCAGAGTGTGTGAACTTAACTTCTTTAACTACTTAAAAGGACATGAAGAGGGCCACCTCTAAACCATGGAAAGGATCTCCAATGGTCAAATTTTCAGGCATTAGTAGGAGGAATGTTTTGTCAGGGAGTAGCTTTTGCAACCTTTCTATTTAGCCCATTAGTGGGTCCAAACCACATGAGGATCCTTGTTAAATAGAAAAAAATATTAAAAAATTGTCAGACTTCCAACATGATTATGGGTCTACTTTTAATAACGGTTAGTTGAGAAATGGAGGAGGCAGCATAATGTAGTAGTTATAAGGCATGCTGGAGCCAGATCACAACCCCACTTCTTTCTAGCTGTATGACCATGGGCAAGTTAGTTGCTCTCTGTACCTCAGTTTTCTCATCTATAAAATAGGAACAGTGATGGTAATGTACCTCACTGGGTGGTTGTGAGGATTAAGTCAGTTAATATGTAGACAGTGTTTGGAAAGTGCTTGGCGTATGGTAAGCACTCAATAAATGGTACTGAGGGTGAGGAGGACAATGATGCCCATGAAGATGATAACTGGAAACATTTGAAAAGTAGAAGGGTATATTTGAGCAAGACCTATTGTTTATTTAGCTGTGATCTGGGGACATTTGGATCCCTAAATCACTTGCAGTAACCCCCAGCTGCCCAGGGGTCTGCAGGCACAGTTGGAGTTTGGGTTAAAGGCACACCTGGCTAGCCTCCTTTTGCAGAGATAAGGAAAGGCAGAGGCAGTCAGAGCCAATGCAGGATTAGACTTTGGAGCTCCCAGGGTTCCAAAACCCGGGAGTTCTGTGAGATATGTTCATCTTTCAGTTAAGGCTCCATTTCTTTCCCTCGTGTTCAGGGTCTCAGGGAGGGAACGACTGTTCCTTTACTTTATGAGTCATGGTTCTGCTCTGTCATTTTAGGAAGGGCCTCAGGCCCCTCAACAATGTTATCACTGTACAATTATCTTGAGTGAAGGCATGCAGCAAAGAGCATTTCCTTTTTAATGTAGTTATAAATGTCGCGTCGGTTTGAGATTTAGGAATGCGATCAGAAGCTTCGTTTCCTAGTCAAACAGGGTATAATTAGAGTGGGACTCTGGGCCCTTCCCTCACAAGACATTGTAACTGGGGAAGGTGAAGCAATGAGCTAGCTTGCTTCCTCTGGATCAGAGGGGTAGCTGAAAAAGGAGTGCCTTCTCTCCAATCATCTTCTAAGCTGCTCTATGTGGTTGCTTGCTCAAAGTCGTAGAATTGGTTCGTTTCCCCAGAGTAACAACACCTGTTCTCCAGAGAAATAATACATTTGAGTTTTCATTCATCCACAGAACCCCTGAGCAGTGGCAAGTGTGTGTGGCAGGAGAGACACTGCACGTTGTCTTTTTTGGTTTCTTCAAGACATGCCAAGGAGAAATCAAATCACTTAGCAAACTAGTTCCCTTAGGATTAACCTCTAATCAGATTCTACCTCCAAAGTAGAGGAGGCCTTTAGAATGACTCTATGAACGACTGAGGGAATAAATGCATGCATGCTCAGCCAACTAAGCTCTTTGGAAGAAATTTCTGGCATCACTCATGCCCTTAAGAAACACTTATTACACATCTTCCATGTGACAGACTCTCTGCTCTATGGAAAGAGTTGAGTGTCACAGTCCCTGCTCTCCAGAGGGTCCCAGTTCAGCCGGAGAAACAGAAGAGGAAACCAAACATGACAGAAGAGCACATAAGTGTTTATCAGAGGTCTGTACCAAATTTATAGAAAAGGCGCCTACCTACCTCTGCTGGGCAAAAAAGTAGAATCATGGATAATTTCCCAGAGCTGATGATACCCAGACTGGGTGAAAAATGAAGAGGAGTTACTAAGGCAGGGAAGGAGGGAATAGCATCCACGTAAAAGGAACAATAGCATGTGCCAAAGAGAAGGGGGTTGCTACATTGCAAAACTTCTAATGGGGCTCACACTGAGGCTGGGGAGGGAGAGAGGTGCCAGATTATCAAGGGACTCTTAGGCGAAGCAAAGGAATATAGACTCTAGTCTGAACACAGTGGGGTTAGGGATGGTTGGGCAAGAATTAAAAGTTTTTAAGTGGGAGTGGGACCTGATTGAATTTCCCTTTGACTAGAGCTATTGGGTGGAGCATAGATTGCACATGGGGGAGAGACCTTGGAGGCAGGGCCACCAATTAGGGGGCCATTGGCAGTAATTCAGGCTAGAAGTGATGGAGGCTTGAACAAAGGCAGTAACAGTGGGTATAGAGAATATGGGACAAGCTTGAAAGCTATTTTGAGGTAGAGTCAGCAAGATTTGATTGGATGTGAAAGTGAGGCAGAGGGAGAAGTCTGGGCTGCCATCTAGGTTTCTACCTTAATTGATGGATTAGATGTAAAGGGTGGTGTCATTCATGAGGATAGTTTTGGAGTAGTTGCTGGTTTAGGTAATGGAGATGGGATGGGTGGAAGGCAGAGAAGGGTGAAAATGATGCCATCTCCGTAGAATCCAGAAGAATAAATCTTTCCCATTAGGACAGTTGCTCCTCCCCAACCATCCCAGATGACTGTCGGGAAAATTGGGAAGTCTTTGGAACTTTTCCATTTTCTTTTCAGTCACTTCTCTCTCGGCAGGCATATTTATATGTGGTATAAAATGCCATGCTAGGCCTTGGAGATACAGTCATGAATAAGGTACAGATCCTGTTCCCAAGATGTTTACATGCTGGCCTGTTTCATATACACTCTCCTTGGCCTGCCCCATCTCGTGCTCACATTCCCTGTATCCCATTCCCAAAGGGAATTTATGCTTAGCTATTGCCTCATTCAAAATACAGTGTTTGCCGATAAAGCCTTAGGAGATTTGGCTGTTCTTAGTGGGTGCACTTTAATAGGAGGTTCTGGAAGTTGAAGAACTCTTTTTCGGAAATAATTCATTCTAACGGTGCCATTTCCCCATCATGCCAGACAGTGGGAGAGATGCTTTTGGTCTGTGAGGACTTCCTGGTGCTTCTGCAGGCAAACCACTAAGAAGGCAGGCTGCTCTGCCTTCACCCTCTGTCCTTCCAGTTCCAACCCTTTGCTCTTTCTGAGACCACACATCAGCATTCTTTATTAATAATGAAAGGCTCTCCCACCATTGGAATGAAAGAAAGACCATTTTAGGAGGTTTAGGAGTCCTGAATCTTATATAGCACCAGGAATACAAATTCCCTTTCCCCAATCCGTTTAGTTACCCTCCAGCAGCATTAAAAATTTAACAGAGCTGGAATCAGAACCACCTTCCCTCCAACTTCTCTCTATTTTTTTCCCCATAACCCCAGTTATAGACCCATTATTCAGGGGCCCTCAAAGGATTGCATTATCAGAAACAGGCTTTCACTATACCCTTGAAGCTAAACACAGCTTAAGCTGAAAGAGACATAAAGTAGGGGAAGGAAGAAATAGTTGATTCTATTTAAATGATGCCACTCCTCTCACATCTTGATTTTGGGACAAGAGACCCTCAACATTGGGTAAATGTAGGCCGACTCTTTTTTTCTTCTGTAACCAGATGGTGCAAGAAGCTTCCTTCAGGCCAAGAGCTTGAATAAAATGCAGGAAAATGACAGAAGAGGGTGGTATCTTTGCCTGGGCTCCCGTAGCCCAGCTGCCCCGAAGTCAGCAACCCACAGGATTATAGAGGAGAAGAAATGTTAGAAATTCCCTGGTCTGAACCACCCCATAAATATAGAACGAGCGAGATACAGCCTAAATGAAACCTGTGTGAAATAAGACAGAGGTATTGAGTTCAGCTTTGGGGCCACAGCAGAAAAATATTGACAAACTGGGTTTCTGATAAAGAGAGAATTAGAATCATGCAGGCCATGAAACAAGGGGACAGGACCCACAGTCCAGGTCATAGGGCCTGGAGAAGCTTAGAGCAGAGGAGTCTGGGGTGGGAGGAGAGGGGGGAACATAGCAGTCTTCACATGCCTGAAGGATTATCACATGGAAAAAGGACAGGTTTCAAACCCTTGGGCCTTAAACTCTAGTCCATTGTTTTGTTTTACATTTGAGACAGCTGCAGCCCACAGAGTTAAACAGCTTTCTCAAGAGCAGGCCTGAATATATGCATCCTGTCCTATCAAACAGAGGCTGTGTGTCAGAACACCACTAAGGCCCTGACTCCTTGGCTGGCTATGCTACTGCACTTAATAATTGAGCCACCATATATTTTCTTGAAGGCCAACCATGTACAAAGTCCTGTGCTAGATGCTAAGGGAGATTCAAACAGCATACTTCGACCTTTGCCTGAAAAAACTTCCAGTCTTATCAGGGGAGAGAAGACGACATCCATGAGGAGTGAACCAGCTACAGTAGGCAAGGTACTAGAGGTCTAAAGAGAGCTGGGGATGGTAGATGCTCTTATGAATTTAGAGATGAGAAAGATCACTTCAGCTGAATGCTAGGTGACACAGTTGTTTATAAACTTTAGGTTATAAGTTTATTTCTAGCTCCCTGTCATCTATGTCTTTTCCTCACGTTAGCTTATGGCTCCTTGGAGACCTGGAACCCTGCCTTCTGCTTTTCTCTTATCCCCATAGAGTACCCAACATGAGCCAAGCAAATAACAAGTGCTTAGCATAACTTAAATCGAACATTTTAAGGAGATGAATTTCTTTTAATAGTACTCCATTTATTTTATATTCCTGTTTGAAAGTACTCCATTAGGCTAATTTTAGTGAGAATACAGTGAAATTGGTCTACTAATTCACTCCTAGTAGTACTATAAGTTAGTAACTTTGCGAAGCAATATAGTATGTGGCAAATCCCACTGCTAGGAATTTATTGTAAGGAAATATATATATTTTTTTAATTGATGTTTTAATAGTTTATAACATTGTGAAATTTGGGGTTGTACATTTTTTTTTGGTCCATCATCATATATATGTCTCCCTTCACCCCTTGTGCCCACCCCCCCACCCCCATTGCCCCTGGTAACCACAATACAGTTTTCTCTGTCCATGTGTTGGTTTATATTCCACATATGAGTGAGATCATACAGTGTTTGTCTTTCTCTTTCTGGCTTACTTCACTTAACATAATACCCTCCAGGCCCATCCATGTTGTTGCAAATGGGACGATTTTGGCTTTTTTTTATGGCTGAGTAGTATTCCATTGTATATATATATACCACATCTTCTTGAACCAAACATCAGTCAAGGGACACTTAGGTTGCTTCTACTTCTTGGCTATGGTGAATAATGCTGCAGTGAACATAGGGGTGCATAAGCCTCTTTGGATTTTTTTTTTTTTATTGATGTTTTAATGTTTTTTAACATTGTGAAATTTTGGGTTGTGCATTTTTGTTTGTCCATCACCATATATATGACTCCTTTCACTCCTTGTGCCCACCCCCCACTCCCACTGCCCCTGGTAACCACAGTACAGTTTTTTCTGTCCATGTGTTGGTTTATATTCCACATATGAGTGAGATCATACAGTGTTTGTCTTTCTCTTTCTGGCTTATTTCACTTAACATAATACGCTCCAGGCCCATCCATGTTGTTGCAAATGGGACGATTTTGTCTTTTTTTATGGCTGAGTAGTATTCCATTGTATATATATACCACATTTTCTTAATCCAGTCGTCAGAGGAGGGACACTTAGGATGCTTCCACTTCTTGGCTATGGTGAATAATGCTGCAATGAACATAGGGGTGCATAAGCCTCTTTGGATTGTTGATTTCAGGTTCGTTGGATAGATTCCCAGTAGTGGGATGGCTGGGTCATAGGGCATCTCTATTTTTAATTCTTTGAGGAATCTCCATACCATTTTCCATAGAGGCTGCAGCAGTTTGCATTCCCACCAGCTGTGTATGAGGGTTCCCGTTTCTCCACATCCTCTCCAACATTTGTTGTTTTTTGTCTTGGTGATTATAGCCATTCTAACGGGCATGAGGTGGTATCTTAGTGTTGTTTTGATTTGCATTTCCCTGATAATTGGTGATGTTGAACATCTTTTCGTGTGCCTATTGGCCATCTGTATATCTTCTTTGGAGAAGTGTCTTCATTTCCTCTGCCCATTTTTTGATCGGGTTGTTTGTTTTTTTGTTGTTCAGTTGTGTGAGTTCTTTATATATTATGGAGATCAACCCCTGGTCAGATATATGTTTTGCAAATATTTTCTCCCAGCTGGTGGGTTGAGGAGATGAATTTTTTATGGAGATGTCCTCTTTTTTAAGCTCATCTGTTCGGAGAGACTTTTTCCAAAGGGGAACAAGAGCCTGTTTGGGGTGTGGCTGTGGGCCGCGTCTGAAGCACACTGGGTCCTGTCATCCTCTAGGTCTTTTTCCTCTTGGTGAAAGCTGATAAGGACATTTGTGATCCCTCAAGATATCAGGACAGTGATGGGATTCTCTGGTATCTTATTCTGCTCTTTTTCCAACAAGAAATGGGAAAGAGGAGAGAATGTTCCAAATCAAAAGAGGCCCCTTTCATGGTGTCTTGCTTGGGAATTATACCGGGAAGAATTGCGTTTTTCTGGGGCTGTCCAGCTTCCCAGCTACACCCAGCAGTTCCTGTTCAAAGAGGTGAAGAGGTGTCGCCTAGCCCGTGAGCTAGGTCTCTGGAACTAAAGCAGTTTCACCATCTACTTTTTTGAAGGCCACCCGTGTACAAGATTCTGTGCTGGCAAAACAGTAGAGAGGAAAGGGCAGAGAACTAGGAATCAGGAAATCTCAGTTTTAAATGAGATGTTTCCACCAGATGACCTCTGAAGTCTATTCTAGTTCAACAATTTTATTCCATAGAAGAAACATCTATATAGCTCTTAGTCTAACTCAGCCCCTCACAGTTGACACAAGATGCTCAGGCTTGAAGAGAAGAGTCCTGTGAAGTTCCTCATGAAGATGAACTCTAGTTTTCAGACAAGTTTCATGGAGAAAAATCCTGTGCTCAAGGAAGTTACCCCTTCACTGAGGTAGAATGTGTACAACACACCACATACACACCTGCAAAACATCCTCCAACCCATTCTATACAAGTCCACAAAGCAACCAGTGGCCAATAGAAGAGCATATATGGCAGTCGTTAAGTTCTGTGGCACCAAAAGGAAGCAGCCCACAGGCTGGGAAGTAGTCCAGTGGGCAGGGACAATGGGGTGTTCCAGTTTTCACAGTCGCTCTCGGCCTCGCAGCCCCAACCTCCTCACTTAATTATCAAGGAAAGGAGATATGTGTAGAATCTCCAATTCAGGCTTAGGTCAAGTTAGAAGAGGCTTTCAGTTTCCATTTCAAAAGCGATTTTGCCATATATGTATCTGTGAAGCCGCCTGAGGAGGGGGCTAGGGGTTAGACTCTGCCCTGTGTGACCTTAGACAACAGTTAATCTCCATGGAGCCTCTTTAAACGGGGGATGAGCCCCATAGGGATGTTGTGTCAGTTTACTAATGACTGTAAAAGGCTTTGAAAACCTCCAAGTGCTGGAGGAATGCTGCTCCCAGCAAAGAGAAAAGGAAAACAGTGTATTTCCAGGAGGCTGCAGCCTCAAGACTCTCTTCACTGGGTGGAGGAATTTGCAGCTTCTCTCAATCCTGAACCAAACTTAGATGGACCAGTTTTCAGACTATTTAAGGATCCAGGAACTTCCAGGTAACAAAGAGCTCAGCTCTGGAAGAGGGAGAAGAATTCAGAGTAGGGCTTTAAGGGAGCATTGAAAATCCAAGAAAGAAAGCAAAGGGAGGAGATAGTTTTAAGATCCTCTTACTATGTCAGAGCTGCTGTGAAAATCCAAGGATGTTGGAAAGGGAGCTGCTGCAATTAATTAATATATTGGTGAATTTATTAATCCAACAAACTCAGAAGAATCCTTCAACATTTCCCAAGATTGAAGTGCGTATACGTTAACAGACATGAAACGCAAGCCATTTGTGGTGTCAAATTGCAGTGTCCATACACCCGAGTGAGTACCCGGAGTGACTGCAAAGGAGTGAATCCGCAAACCTTCTCCATTCCAGTACCTGGTGGTCCCCCCATGGCTGGGGCATAAGGCTTTTTAGTTATCTGTTTTCCAAAATGAAAATGCTTTGTTACTGGTTTTCAAAACCGCAAATTGTGAACATGTCCAAAAAATATCCTACAAATGAACCAAACTTAAATACACAACATCTTAAAAAGGTTAAAGAAATTGAATGCGTAACAACAATAGGGTTTATGCCCAGTCCTTCTGTTTCCAGCTTCTCTGGAAACACCTCCTTTTCTGGTGGGCTTCATTTGCTCCACAGATTGAGGACTGACAATAGACCAACTATACTGAAGGCGACTGAATTGCACATCCTTCAAAAAAAGGTGCCTGATTTAGCTTACCATCTGACCAGACCTCCTTCCTCTAAGACACACAGCACATTCAGCTGGGAAAAAGTTATATTAGAATACAGGTTGCTGGAGGTGGCTTTTAGATGTCTAGTTTTCAAACTGGCACGTATGCTTGAGAACTACTCTGTGTTCCCTCGTGGGTTCATTGTTCTTCCTACGTGTTTCCAGTGTGTCTTGGGCTCACCTGTCTTTGGACTCAATACGTCATCTTACAGTTTTCTCTCCAATGTTCACCTCCTGGACTATGAGTTCTTGAGGGCAGGAACATGCCTTTCTATTTCCAGCCTCTAGCACAGTGCTTAGCAAATAATAGATACTCAATCAACATTTATTGAATGAACAAGTGATCCATAGGTTAGCCACAGTGTGAACTTAAATGGACTAAAACCGCAGGCCATCTTAGGAATGGAAATGGTTCGCTTTGGACACCTCTATTACATTTTAACAAGTTTATTAGAGTGTTATAAATAATGGTTTGGTGAGAATGGGAAGTTTTGTAAAGAAGGGAGGAAAAGGACAGGAGCAGTAGGCATTGTGGATGTGGGTCTGGCTCCTCTGACCACAGCCAGTGGTCCAGGGCTGGAGTTGAATCCTACTGGTCATCCTGGGTGTCTGTAATGCTTCTCTATGACATTGGGCACAGACGAGGGGCTCAGATGATGGAGGAGTCATGGTTTCTGTTGCCCCTTCCTTTCCCAGACTCCTTTGCTTCTTCTGTAGTGCTGTTGTCCCATTCCCATCCCCCCCCAAAAAATGTCAGATGGGACAGGTGAGTAGAAAGGAGAGGAGCAGCAATGACTTTGGGGACACCATTTGTCGTCCAGCTCAGTAGCAGTGAAAGCATGAGAGTAGGGAGGCCCCAGGGACTGGAGAGGGGCAGCCTCTCCTGCTGTCATTACTGCCACTCCACTTTTCACACCCATGAGGTTTGGAGTCACACCCTATCAACTAACCAATGAAATAATGCTTGAGAAAATATTTTAGAGATAGAGTGCTGTATAAATATAAAGTATCATTATAATTGTTATTAAATCTTACCAGAGTAAAATATTTCCTTTAGGATGAAGTTGTTTGGCACATGGGAAAAATAATCCCTGCTGTCAGCCTTACAAATAGCTGGCGACCATTTACTAGTCTACCATGTGTGGAAGAAGGGGGAGGCAATGGTGGTTGGGGGTCTCTCTTTGTATATACATATTCCACATGCCTTCCCTCAAGAGGCACATGGAAAATGCAATGAATGAAATCATTCTTGCACTCACCTGGTTTAAATCATTACTTGCCTGGTCAAGGGGGTGGGTGCCTATTTTAAAGTCTTTGAGGAACCAAGCAGAAATCAAGGTTTTCATTTCAGATGGCCTGCTAAATGTTGCCTTCTCTAAGCCTCAGTTTCCTTTTTTGTAAAATGAAAGAATAGAGGGAAATGACCCCAGAGGTTCCTTTCCATCTCTGGTGATTAATGAGTCTCTGCGGCTAATAATAGTTAGTGTATATCTCTGGGATGCTGCGGGAAATAATGAGAGTAAGAAAGAAATGTTTAGAGATCCTTGTAAGAAAGGTGCCAAAGAAACAAGGGAGCAGCTCGGGGATGGAACCTGCTCGGAGTTCCAGCCCTACCTCTCTCACCTGCTAACTGCCCAGCCTTTGGCAAGTCACGTGACCTCCGTGTCCTTGGTTTCTATGTCAGTAAAATGTGTGGCTGGTTAAGTCCCACCTCAGAAGGTTGCTGTGAACCTCAAAAGAGGTATATGAAAAACTATTTTGTAAAATACTCCTCAGATATGTCATTGCTAACCCTGGCTCTGCCACCAGCTTCGGTGGAATGTAGGAGTGGGCCAGAGTTTTTTTCCCCCAAAGTCTCTCTCAGTTTTAGTAGTCTATTCTTCCATGATGATATTTTGAAGTATTTTTGTGAAACACCCTGTTGGCCAGCTATGTATCTGAGAATCAAAATACACATATATTCTTTTTGGTGTGTGTGTGAGGAAGATCAGCCCTGAGCTAACATCCATGCTAATCCTCCTCTTTTTGCTGAGGAAGGTCAGCCCTGAGCTAACATCTATTGCCAGTCCTCCTCGTTTTTGTCTTTTTTTTCCTTTTTCTCCCCAAAGCCCCAGTAGATAGTTGTATGTCATAGTTGCACATCCTTCTAGTTGCTGTGTGTGGGACGCCACCTCAGCATGGCTGGACAAGCGGTGTGTCAGTGGGTGCCCGGGATCCAAACCCGGGCCGCCAGTAGCAGAGTGCGCGCACTTAAGTGCTAAGCCACAGGGGTGGCCCCAAAATACACATATATTCTTAATTAGAAGGGGCTTAGATGTCATCTAGTCCAACCTGCTAAGTCACACAGCAATTCTCTTTATGGCATCCTTGACAATGCGTTAGTTATCATGAGAGGGAAATCATGGCTAATAAGGGAGCTGAGTTTGATTTTGAGAAGTGTTATACTTGAGCAAGTTTTTCTAATATTGAGCCAGATCTGCTCCTTGATAAATCGCACTCCCTGGTCCTACTTCCTGTCCTCTGGAATCCTAAACAATTTAAAGTTTTTTGTATTAGTTCTATGTCAAGCTCCTCTCCTGTCTAGGTTAATAATCTTCTCTCTGCTTCATAGATGAGGAGAAAGAACAAAGTGAAGTGACTTGTCCCTGGTCACATAATGGGACACACCAGAGAGTGATAAGAACTTACTGCACAGGGGTTTCACAGCTGCTGCTCACCCTCCTGAGCCACAGAGAAATGGTCTTTCAACTGGTATAGGGAAGCCTCTGTTTCATTTTACCAACAAACCACAAGCCATTGCTTTGTTTTGGATTCTTTTGTTTAGAAGTTTTCATTACATTAATTGTAAAATGTTCTTCTATTTGACCAAGACTAACTCACTAACACACACGTGCATACACACACACACACACACACACGGAACCAACGTATATAACCAAAGTGATGTGTCAGGAAACTCTGGAGAAAGCTGTCGTATGGTAATATTTTTACATTAGACTGGAAACAATGTTAGGAAAATAGAGAATACACAGACATAGAAGAAATATCTCTGAGTTTTAAAGTAATGCTCTCACTCTGAATGAATCCAGTGATGTAAAATAAAGGAATTAGGGAAAAAAGATCACTCAACAGAAAAGTTAGGAGCATTTGAGCTTTGTTTAGTTGGAATATGGAAAATCACCCTTGGTCAGTCATTTTTTTATTTTTAGATATTTGTCTTAAGAGTGAGGTCACCACACCAAAAAATAGCACAGTAGTTATGTTTTGTGTGGAACAGCAGGAAAAAAGCGAGAATAAAGATGGAGCACTGTCCCACTGCCGAAGCTTGCACAGAGGGATTGCCTGGGTGGTGAGAAGAGGAAACCAGCATCTGTGACTTCTCAGTAAATAGTCAGCTTTTCCCTTAAGAGTTTCCTAGCCTCCTAAAGGGAGACATGGAGATCATTTAGGACTTGCTGCCTCCGCGAAATACCAACCATGTTTCACAAGGAGGGAAAACGAGGCCCGGGGAGGTGTAGTGACTCGTGAACACCATTCAGGGAACTAGGCAGAGCCAAGATTAGAGCTCCAGCCTTTGAGCCTTGGTCCAGCACTCTCCCCACTGCATCACTGGGAGAGGAAATGACTTAATTCTTACTGTCCGGAAGATGGACACCCTAAAAACAATGACCCCTTCCATCCTTCTGAAAGCATGGAAAGTTATGCCTTTCATTCAGCCACAAAGAAAATCTTATCCTTAGCTCCTTTAATTACCATAACTCGAAGTCACAATTGCTTCAGATGTGTTTCTCATATTTAGATTTAGTATCTTACAAGGTTAAGATATTTGTCTTCTATATTTGTCATAAACGAAGGAAGAATTTTAACAGCTGTATAACTAGAGAAAGAAAGAAAGAAAGAGAGAGCGAAAATGAACTAGCCTTTTTTTTTTTTTCAAAGTAAGGGAGGAAAAATAACATTAACACAAAGGAACACTCTTACTAAGAGTAGGTGGAGAAAGGCATCTGAAAAATAATACCTCAAGATGCATTGAAACATTTTAGGGAATTAGGGAATTCTGATCTCCTGAAAAAAAAGAAAATTAATATTAAAGACAAGCTGTGAGTTTCCATCTGGCCTTGCCGCTTTCGACTAACGCTTCCATGACGGAATTCATCTGTCCATCAACTGTCAAAAATTCTCCTGTCAGTAAATCCCACGATACCCCAGCAAGCCCACCCCGCTCCACGCCACAAACTATTCCGAATTCTGAATTTTCTTTTTCAGATCTCTGTACTAGAAGACATAAAAGTTGTTGGCCTCCTCCTTTTCTCTTCCTTTCCCCGAAATCTCTCTCACCTACCCTCTTTAGTGTGGGGGGGATGAGGGAACTTGCATGGAATATTTGGGGAGCCCTCAATCATTTGGAGATTGTGTTCCCATCAAGATCCTTCTGAGCTTTTCCACTAGAGTCTGACAACAGACAGCCCACATCTGTTTTAAAACACTGAGTGGTTGTGAAGTGTGAAATCCCCACTGTTTAACGTAACTACATGACTATTTAATGTACACAGTGGTAGAGCGGCTCCGAATGCCAAACTGTTGTGACATGCCTGAAGGACATATATAAACATAATATAGTGTGGTTTATTGTGACAAAGAACATCCTATGCCACAAATAGGGAGATCTGTTTGTTCACCAGTACCATCAAACAAGAAAGGAAAAATGTTTGTGAGAATCTTTCCCCCACCCCGTCACCCATGTCAACAGTGAAATTGATACGGGGCTAATGAATCAATAAATCCGGAATGAGCATAACACGCCCTATTTTAATAATTTCAAATCCAGAATTTGAAGACCAGTTATCTTTTAAATTAATCTGAATATATAATGCAGAGGGAATGGAGGGAGAGGACAGAGAGGAACAGAAGCGGGGACTGCTGAAGATTTTGGCCTCTTCCTAGAGACTTTGTTAACTTTTATGGGGGTTAGGGGGAACTGGATAACATCTTGGTGCTACTTTTGGTAGATTTGGGGGCCATAATTTTCTGTACGTTGTCAGAGATGGAAAAACATCACAGTTGCTGCTAGTGTTAATAAACTAAATAAAAGGGAAGGCATTATGGCTTTACAAATATATTTCATTTTTAATATGTTTCTCCCAAAGGTGAATTCTTGTACCTTCTGACATCTCATTAATCAATTGATCAGAATCTGTTATTTTACATCTCATTGCTACAATTCTAATTAACCTTTGCTAGTTAAATACTCACCAAAAATCAACGCCAACTGTAACTGCCTTTCCGCTAATCTAAGCATTTCAATAAAAGCTTTTCTTTTTATCAGTCTTTAATTAGGAATTAAGTGAAAAAGATCTATACTGTGTGGTATGTACTGCTCTTTAGGAGATTTTGAAAACCTAGAATAAAATCTTTAGGCGTGAAAAACATGTGAAGATTACACTCTTAGTAGGTCTCCAAAGTGTGGACTTGGCTATCCTTGTATATAGGTTTAAGAAAGTATTTTTCTTTTTTTTAATTAGAGGTGCTGTTTCTCAGAAAATAACTATTTCCATGGAGAACAAAACATCCCAAAACAACAACAAAAATCTCTTTGTAAATGATACCAAGAAAGAGAAGGGAGATTTATTTTGAAAATAAATTTTAAATTGCTATTGTTGTTGGTATTTAAGTTATGCTGTTTTGATACAGACCAAGATTAAACTTCATCCATTATTTTTCGATTGAAAAATACCAATGCTGAGGTCCTGTAATCAGGAGAACTTACTCCTGCCTCTGACTATGGCGTTTTGGGGTTCCCATGATTTGTATATTACCGTGTCCTGTGGGTCGCATAATTTTCCCTAATAACTTCGCAGTCACTGAGGAAATAAATCTGAGAAGGCCTTTAAAACAAAATTGTGAACGCTTTCCTGTTTGCCTTAGGACTGCAGCATACGTCTGGGCTGCAGAAGAACGGTCCCAGGCACTGAGGACTTTTCTTACAATCCATATTTTAAAAGGATGGTACAGGGAAAGCAGCTCGAGAGAGGAGCCGAGGATGGAGAAATCTAACAGCACAGCAGCAAGGGGAGAAACCACGTTTGCAGAGCGAGCAAATGGGGAGTTGTGGTAGAAGGTCTTTTAGAAGCCGATTGTCCCTTAAAACTCTGGTGAATTCGTTGTTTTTTGCTTCCACACAATTTCATATCACATTCTTATCCACTCATCTGCTGCCTTTCATCACACTGAACATTACCAACACCTCACATTAGCTCCTAATGCGCGTAAGTTTCTGGTTACAGGGCTGCAGATGCTATCTAACAGTACCACCCTTGCATAGCCGAGCGGACTCGAACGGGCTTTTATTTTAATTTCCTTTCTCCCGCTGGTTGCAACTTTGGAGAGGAACGCAACCCTCGCCACACAAACAGGGTTAGTGCCTCTTTAAGGAATATTTAAATTGCATTTCCTACTGTCAGTTAAGTCTCATCAATCATGTTTTTAATTAAAAAGAAGGACATCTACATCCCACTTTCGACTCAAAGTGCATAATGAAATTGTAGATTGGGGCTGGAGAGCTTCAGCATTGCTCAGTGCGTGCTTGGAGATGCAGGGGAGGTCAGAAACACTGGTGCATATGCAAGTGGCAAACAAATAACACTCCTGATAGGGCCGGGTGACATGTGTCAACCCTTGTCATCGAGAAACAAGAAAGGCAATGTGCCCAGACAAAGGGTAGGGTGGAATCTCTACACACTGGCAGAACCTGACCCACGCGTGAGGGCTTTGTGTAGCAGATGCCTCTCTCATTGTTCTGTGCTTCCCTCCCCAGTACCCCTGACAACAGCCACTGCCGCTGGCATTCCACCCTGACATCTGTTCAGCTTTATTGATGCGGCCCTGGAGGAATTCCCAGTGTAAACAGGGAATTCTCTAAGGGAACCCCAGGTTGTAAAGGGATGAGCTGCATAATGCAAAGATTTAACCACTATTTAAAGGTGTGACACTTGATTGAAAGTGACTTGATTTTTTACCCCCCTTTCCAATCCTACCTCCCTCTCCACCCTTAACTGTATTTGGCACACACTGGCTACAGCAACCCCCCAGCTCCCCCTCCTCATTGCTTTGTTTTCCTGATGCATAACTGTTAGAAAGAATGAAGGATGGGGGGCCTGGGTACCACCGTCCAAGAAAGCCACTTAAAAAAAATTCTGGGTTACAGTCAATTGAGTCTAGTTGTCGCGTTGGGATCCTGCCCGCTGCCCACCCACACTCCTGGCGAGAAACAGCTTGAAAGTTGCTTGGTCCTGTGGCTGAAACTAACGGGGTGGGCTTTGTGCTCCTTGCTAGAAGCAACTGTGGCAGTTTACAGTCCCTGGGCAGAGCCTACTCGGATCAGTTCTGGCAGGGCTCAAACTTAGGAGATTTGCTTTTGGAATTTTGTTTTTGGCAGTGGTGCCGTAGGATGTTAATATGAATTTTTTTTTAAAAGCAGACCTGTTAAGAAATGCAATGCAACCATCTTTGCCCCAGAAAATGTACACGGACTCTAAGGCCAGCTCTGAAGTCCTGCAGCCTCGCTCAGCTTCTCGGCTGATGTTCAAGTATCGGGAGTGTCCTGAGAGCTCAGGCCACTAACATTTTGCTGCTGAGGTGAAATACCCAGAGATCCATCAACAGGCCCCCCTGCAGCATGACTGCATCTAGTTAGGAGTGAACTTTCCTTGTTATAATACACAGACAGAGTGTGCTTTGTGAGGCCAGGGCTGGATTTGGGTCCAACCCTCCAGTCCTCTCCAATTGACGAGTAGATAGACAAAATTTGAAAATTGCGGTGAGTCCCTCCTACACTGATTCCAAATAAATGAGGTTCTGTATTATCATAATAAAGGCAAAAGAAAATGGCAAAATTACCGAAGTATGAAGTCCAAAGCCATAAAAGGAAACCCTTCTCTGTGAGGGCCTAAAGTGGTGCTGACCTACCTTATTTTCAGAGGACAGATCTCAAAAAGAAGGTTGGGGTGTGTGGGTGTGTGCAAATTAGCCATAATCAGCTGGCTGGTTCTTTACCTGAAGTGTTAAGATGTGCTCTCAGGGCACCCTTTCCCTTCCTGGCATGGAAGGTGGACTCACATCCCGTAAGGCAGCCGAGCTTCAAGTCCAAGAAGCCGACTTGCCGTTCAGGAACGCTGTTTTTCTCACTGCCGTAGATTGAATTTTTACTTAAAACAACAACAGGAGCCCCCTAGAGATTTTTTATTTCTAAAAATACTTTATTTTCTTGTGACTGAAACAATGCATGATCATTTTAGAAAATACGGACAAACAAAAGAGAATAAAGTGAAAACTACCCATTAACCTACCGCTCAGGAGGAACCATCAATCCCCTTGGTTAGCCCTCTTCCAGTCTTGTCTCTCTGTAGTTAGAAAACAGGGGTTATCCAGTGTTTACTCTTTTCTAGTCTGTTTTTTTTTAACTTACTAGACTATCCTTTAATATCATTAAATATTCTACAACATATTTTAAATAATTATATAGTATTCCTGTGTATATCGTAGTCAGTTGTTCATTACAAGACAAATGTGGTTTCTACTATTATATTTACTATAAACAACGGTGCAAGGAACAGATTTTGTAGGTAAAGCTTTAGGCATTTTCATGACTCTTTTCTTTGAGACAAACCCTAAAAATAGAATTGCTGGGTCAAAGGCCATATGTGGTTTTATAATTTTTTATTTATATTGCCACACAACCAGAAAGATTGTACCAACTTATCCTCCCACCAATAGTGGGTCAGGGCACCCCAAAATAGAAGTCTTCTGGGCATATTCATGTGTGTCCGCATAATGTGAAACTATGTGTGGTGAAGTTACGGTCCCATTTCCATAGATTCATGGCAGCATTTCTAATTAATGTGTCCATCCCCAAATCCCTTCCCATCTGTATTTCTCTGCCTGCAATGGTCGAAAAATAATAATAAGTATAAACAGCTAAGTGCTGATGGAAGCCTCAGAGTCTGGCAACAGCCAGCTTTCCTTCCTGTCCACTTTAAAGTGAAAAGTAAGTTAACGTTGACATTTTTACCAGTCACGGATTTAAAGTGAACTGGAAATAGAATTCAGGCTCAGTTCTGAAAAGGACACATGAACTTCTAGCCTGTCTACCAAGACCTGTTGGAAGGTGGTGAAAACGAGACAACTCAGGGCTTTTCAAGTGAACGCACTTTCCTTAGAACATGACTATTGATGGGCTGCCCCTTTAAGCCCGGTTTTCCTTCACTGACTCTGAATATACCTTTTGGGATTCAAAATAATTTTGCAACAGTGGATACAGACCTTCTTTATGTGTTATTGGTCTGGGAACAGCAACAGATTAAAAAAAGTATTACCAGGTCAAATAACAGCTGTTATTATTAAGTTCAGCTTTTATTATCAATTTGCCAGTAGAATCCGGCAGTAAAAAAAAAGTCGGCATCTGAGCTTTTTACTAATCAGTACTCTCATTTTGCTAATATTCTAACGACTGTCAATTTACTTCAGTGCTGCCATTTGTGGAGTTTTCCAATTAGCAGCAAACCTGTTCCACCTTCTCCTGTAATTACGGGGGACTCAGTTCAGATCAGCTGTGGCCAGACAGCATATGATGTAGTTGCCAAAATCTGTGCAATGTTGTTTTTAACCTTTGCATGTGCTGGCACAGTTTTAACATCTCTGTTTGTAGGCAGGAGGCTCCCACAGTAGTGGCATGTGTCAAAATATCAAAATTATTTTTAATAAACAACAAGGATGAAAACACAAATATGGGCATATTTGGTTTTTGGATCAATTTAACGTCTGTTCCAGATTCAGTAGTGTTTCCCCGCTCTATCCCCTTCTTTTTTTTAAATCAAGAGTCTTTCGAAAAGGAACAATTGAGAGTAGCTGAACTGAACAAATATCTTCCTGCTAGTAAAACAACAGTTATTAAAAAGTCCTAAATTTCAGAATGGAGGGGACCTCAGCGATCATGTAGGATAACCCTCTCATTTTTAGAAATGAGGAAACTAGGGCCCAGAATGGAGAAGGGACTTACCCAAGGTCACACTGCTAGTTATGTGCAGAGCTGGGACTAGAACCCAGGTCTTCTGCCTCTAGTCCAAGGTTCCTTCCACTACAACATTCATTTCTCCCCTTCTCTTGATGTCTTCTAAATATGACAGGAGGCAGAACAGGAAAGCCTCACCTGGATCCCTTGCTTCATAGAATGCCTTGCTAGCAACGTCAAAACCAATCAAACTCTCTGAAAGCTGCCTAAACAGCTGACATTGCAGTAATAACAATAGTGTGGCAATAACTATTATTGCTACATGAAAAAAATATATTTAATAATAAGCTCATTGATTTTTAACAACATCTCTGTGTTGCCTAATTGATGGGAAGTTGTATGTTTGTGTAGCCGATGGGGGTTATGAATTAAATATGGCTGTCTTTCCTTGAGGGATGCATGTCAATGCAAGAAAGACGGAAGATCTACATTTCCCCCAAGCAAAATAGCCCCCTTGTAACAGAAGCAGGGAAGACTGAAATGCGAACAAAAATAAAAACCATCCATCACTGTTTATTAAGTGCTGCTACTTGAAGGTAAAAGGGATATTGAACTGTTTTTAAATTGGAAGGAATGTAGCTGGACAAAATATTGATGGTAATATTAGCTGGGTGACAAATTTTATTCTTTTGTCCACATTCATCAAAGGAGCAATTTGGAGTGAATTATTCTCTCCATGCCCATAAACCAATTTTTCTTATCTTTTTATTTTTTGAGCACACATGTTTATTAAGGAACATGGTGTAGGAGGGATGACACCTTCTGGTTCAAGTTGTCCAAACCTTGCCGTATGAGTCAAAGGTCCCACATTGCTTTAGACCAGGCTGTGCATCGATCTCCAAGGTGCTTATATAAAATTTAATATGAGCTTAAAAATTGAGGCAGACTACGTCTGTTCCCACAATTTAAAAGAAAAGGGGTGGGTCATATTTGATTTCATTTTTAGCTGTGGTTTTCAAGTGGAAGTTCTGAAGCATTTATTTATTTTTCCAAATTTATAGTGTGCCCCTTCAGTCCAATGTTCACTGGCTGCTGTTCAATGAAAACATCCAAGTTTCTATGGCAAAATGGGCTGAGGCAGGGAAATGAAAATTGAAAATGTCGGCTGACAATGAGGAGAATTTCAATAAAAATTTAGTTTGAAGTTTCATTTGCTTCAACTCTATTCAACTTCGAGTCATTTTTGTTTTCATGAGGTCACGTAAGTGCTGAGATGTTTCACAAAACTCTTACCAGGCAGTCATGTACTCAGAAATAGATGGATGGTTGGGCTTAAGAGTCAATCCAATCCCCAGTGTTTTTAGAAATGCCTATGGTGTGTCCAGAGCTGGGCTGGGGGGTTGGCGTCCCTGACTTCACTTAGATTTTTGGAATCCAGGTTCTTCCAACCTCAAATGTGCATTCAGCCAAAATGACGTTCTCATTTCTTCTGACAAATCTCATCATCCCAACCAAAGTGAAATTCATTGAACAACAGAAAGAGGTTTGTTTGCAAGTAAATTTATAAACTTAAAAATCCCTTGGACTAGGCTTCTATAAAGCCAAGTGGATTTTCTTGGATGTGGCTTGACTTACATAGCTATCCCACTTCTCAACTAAATGAGGAAACTTAAGGAAGCTGGCCAGAGTTCATCAATCAGTCAATCAGTCAACAAGATTTTAATGAGTCCCTGCCAGGCACTGAGCGATGGTAACATTTATGTAGCACTTTTTGGTTCCCAGCACACTTTCACATATATAGTCTTGCTTGCTTCTTATAAGCAGATATCATTAGCGAGGCTCAGAGCAGTTCAGTGATGCCTCTATAATCACACAGCTATGAAGTAATGGGGTCTAGCCCAGATCTTCCAGAACTTGTTTCCTACACTGCTTGAGACAATGTGAGTCAGTGTAAGATTAAGTAACAAATTAGTAGTACAGTCAAGAAGTATACATGATCTTGGATGAGCCTTGGCGATGTGATCTGAATAAAACTAAAAGCTTGTGTGTGCCTGTCCCAGCATGCTGTCACACCCAAACATTTCAGTAGCCAAAAGTAATTGAAAGTGATTCTGGTTTTTTTTTTCTAGGCATCTTTCAAAGAACATTAAAGTAATTAAAGGGAATTCAATTCATAAGATTTTGCCTATTGTTTTGTTTTCCATCCTGCTGCCATCCTCATCTACCATAAAGTCTATATCCCCACTCCTCATTCCCCATTCTTCTAAATTCTCCCCCTATCACTTTTTCCCCTTCTCTCCCTTTCTCCCTTCCCACCCCCACCCTCTCATATACACCTTAGCCCTTTCTAATACAACTCTCCCGTTATTACTCTTCTTCCCACTACAGATCTTCCTCGACTTGCAATGGGGTTATGTCCCCATAAATGCATTGTAAATTGAAACTATCAGAAGTTGCAAATGCATTTAATAGACCTAACCTACCGAACATCATAGTTTAGCCCAGCCTACCTTAAACGTGCTCAGAATAGTCACATTAGCCTACAGTTGGGCAACATCATCTAACATAAGGCCTATTTTATAATGAAGTGTTGAATATCTCATGTAATTTATTGAATACTGTATCGAAGGTGACAAACGTAATAGTTGTCTGGGTACAGAATGGTTGTCAGTGTATCGATTGTTCACCCTTGTGATCTCAGGGGTGACGGGGAGCTGCACTCGCTGCTGCTGCCCAGCATCATGAGAGAGGATCGTACTGCATATGGCTAGCCCAGAAAGAGGTCGGAATTCAAAGTATGGTTTCTATTGAATGCCTGTTGCTTTCATACCACCATAAAGTCAAAAAATTATAAGTTGAATCATCATAAGTCAGGGACTGTCTGTAGTGATCTGGATCTGGATAAGGCCTGGTTGCTTAGTGGTGGGGTGGGGGGTGGAGAAAGGAGCTATGAAGCCTGCCCCAGGATCAGTATTACCCTCCTCACGAGTGTGTGTAGATATGCCGGGGATGGAGCAAAATTGTGGACTGAAGAATCAAGATTTATAAAGGAAATGACCTTTGTGTGTGCCCTGAAAGGTGGGTAGAACTTATACGGTTTCAAAAGCAGAAAAGAAAGGAATGAAGGAACAAAGTGAATAAATATTAAAATAGAGAAATTAACTGCCTTAGAAACAGAATAAGCACACAATAAATAGCCTTGTTGAGTACCTGCTCTCAATAAGCATTGTGTTAAGTGCTTTAAGTCACCATAGACCCAGATAAAATGCCTCAGAGAAAAAAAAGAAATCACATTGATCACTTTTCTCCCTAATGGGAGTTAGACTAGTGCAGTGGTTAAGTCAACTCTGGAGCCAGAGTGCCCGGGCTCACATCCCTTCTCCACCATCCGATAGCTGTGCGATCTGTGCAAGTGGGATACCTCAGTTTCCCCTTCTGTGAAGGATGGGGATATTAATGCTACATGTCTCACAAGATTGTTGTGAGCATTCAGATAAATTAATACAAGCAGATCAGTGGTCAACACTCAGTAAGCGTTAGGTAGTGGTATTATTTCAGTTGAACTTGCTCTGCACAGTTCTTTTTGAACTGATAATAACAATATTCAAAACTATCATGCATTAAGCATTGATGTGGAGGCATCTCGCTGAGCACTCTGTGTGGTAGGGGCCTCCCATGCCCCTGTGTAGTAAGTTCATCTTGGAAAGTAGGGAATACTTCCTGGTCTATTTGTAGTTTGGCCAAGTCTGGTCCACTTCCTGGTGGAAAAGTGACATCCTCTAGTTCATTTCCACCCTCCATCTCCACGAAGGGAAGCAAATGGAAGGTCCATGTGGGTTTTCCTGCTCTCTTTCACAGATAAGACTTAAGCTCATAAAGACCAGGTTTCTAAGAGGTTCTTCTCTTCCTGCAGCATGTGGAGATTCAGCATGTGGCTGAATTCACCCTAAAGAAAAACATTTACTCCAACTAGATTCTAACCCATTTCTTTTCCTTGTTAATTAGGGGAAACCCATTTCTGACAGTTTCTTAAAGTTTGGCTACAGTTGTGTGGAGAAAAGGGGCAAGCTTGTTCCTTTATACAATGGACACTATTCCTTATATTTCTATCTTCATTGAATGTCGTAAGTACCTTCTGAGGTTTTCCTGAGGCTTGCAGGCCAGGTTTTATTGTTGACAAGGTTTTCCTACCAGAGTTTTGTAAACCTTCTGGAAAAATAGGACATTTCTCAGAGAAGGAAAAAAAAACCATAATACTTGACACACTTTAATTATAGCCGGGCCGTAATAATAACAATATCATGTAAACTCACTGTGTTTGAGTTAATTTTTAATTGAGTACTTTTCAGTCTGATATGTAAAAATAAGTGTTGTAGGGGCCGGCCCCGTGGCATAGTGGTTAAGTTCTCGTGCTCTGCTTTGGTGGCCCAGGGTTTGCAGGTTTGGATCCCAGGTGCAGACCTATGCACTGCTTATCAAGCCATGCTGTGGCAGGCGTCCCACATATAAAGTAGAGGAAGATGGGCATGGATGTTAGCCCAGGGCTAATCTTCCTCACTAAAACACAGTAATAATAATAATAATAATAAGTGTTATAAGGCCACAGCAGCATGAATCACAGTAATATTCCCTCTTCTTCTCTCCCACCCCCTCTTCCAACACTCAGAAGGAAGGTCCTGGGAGGTTTAATGAGCACCAAGAACAGGACAGCTCACCCAGGAGTTCTCCACCCAGGCAGAAAAATGCCCACTATTTGGTACTGTTAGATTCTTTTGTCTTCAAGTTTCTATAGTGACAGAAGTTCTCTCTAGAGAGGAGCCAGTAGGAGATTTTACGTGCCCACGTGCACGTGCATGTGTGTGTGTGTATTCTATTTATATTAAGGAATTGGCTCATGCAATTGTAAGGTGGGGGTTGGTAGGTCCACAACCCATTGGGCAGGTGGGCAGGCTGGCCGCCTGGAAACTCAGGCAGGAGTTGATGCCCTAATCTTGAGGCAGAATTTCTTCTCTGGGAAACGTCAGGTTTTGCTCTTAAAAGCCTTCAACTACCTGGATGAGGCCTGTTACCAAACCAAGTGGGCTCACCTCCTCGTGAGTTAAATAAACTCTACACCAGTGGAAGTTGTCTCACAAAGTAAAGTGCATTTGCAGCAAATAGGAGTCCATGAGGAATCATTTCCAAAGTCATGGCGTCCCGAACAAAGGGAAGCAGGAACTTTTATTTCATTGGGGAATGAATATTCAAAGGGGAGAGGCAGGTATTTGCTTGCACAGGCTCAGTTGGAGAACATGTTTCCATATAATGAGGCCTAAGCTCTGCTTGGCGAGATCTTTGCATTAAAAACAAGGCAAAGGTCGTGGGCGTAGCTCTTGTGATGAGGCTTGGTCAGTTGCAGGATAGTTGGTGGGTACATGTCCTTAACATACAAAAAGAAAAGAAACAACTTGGAAAAACAATTAATTACTTCCAAACCCATCTTGGAGTTTCTCGAGGTGTCTAGTCGGTGACAAGCCCACTCACATTATCAAGGGTCACCTCCTTTACTTAAAGTCAACTGATTGTAGATGTTAACCACACGTACAAAATACCTTCACAGCAACACCTGGATTTGTGTTTGGTTAAATAATTGGGTACCGTAGCCCAGCCAAGTTGACACTGAAAATGAACCATCACAACCCTGAAACTCTGTTTCATTTCCTGAATCCTGGGACTTCTAAATCCTCTTGCTGACCCCAAAAGATCATATGGACTTTTTTCTTGATCCCAGGAGATAATCTGAAGTCCTCTTCTCATATCTTCCATGTAGTTTGGTGGATTTAGTTTGCCTCAAAGGTGATGAACAGAACTTTCTTGTGCACTTCTCAAGTCTTGCTATGAAATAGTACACTATTGCCTGGGTTCAATGGTGATAAAATCTCTTAGAAAATAGCCTATAAATGTGGGAGGGCTCATGCCTCTGTGAGTTGACTGTCAGTCTTTATGCCTCAATTTTCACCAAGTGGAACATGTGGGAGGAATCAGTGTGCATCACGGAGAGTGGGACCAATGCGGATTTTCTGACTAAAGGAAAACCCTTAATATGGCACGTTCTGAATCAGAGAAGTGGATGCCTAGAGAAAAAAATAGGTCCCCTTTGTCAAAGTCAAGGTATAAAGACTGAAGTTCAACTCACAGAGGCACAAGAGCTCTCCACCTCTCCGGGCTATTTCCTAAGAGACTTGATCACCATCCAATCCAAGCAATAGGGTATGTTGCTTAGCAAGACTTGGGAAGAACATTAGAAAGACAGGAAAGGTGGGGGTGGGAGGAGAGACTTCGTAGGCCAGACATGATGCTTCCTAGATACCTTCCTTTCGCAATGGCATCTACAGTGGGTGAGCTAGCCTGCCTTTGATTTAGTCCCAGAGAATTCACAGAAGCCCTTGACTTCTCAAGCAGGCCACTATATGGAGAGGACGAAGAGGTCCTCCTCGCACGTTGCATCGGGGCCTCTTTGTACCTAGGGACATGGAGCCCTCATCTGGTGGTCCTGCCTCACAGTAGAAAGACAATTCTTCACCCCTCTGAGCTGACTACATTTTTGAGTCAAGACTCCTTAGAACACATGTCAGGTTGAGGGAGGTTGAGGAATAGTTTGCAGTCATGCAAATTGGGAAAGTAAGAGAACCATTATAATCAGTAACACACACACATATACACACACATAGCAAAAGAGAGTAGAGCCTGCAAGGAATTGGCTGGTATTCGCAGATATCAGTTGCACTTCAGGAATATTTACAATCAGAGTCTGAATTTTAAAACCAAATTATAGGAATAGTCACTCTTAACTGTAAAATGCATTCCCTGCATGGGCTACAAGGGCTTTGCAAAAAAATCCTCCTTTCTATCGTGGAAATGAAAAGCTGAGTACTTTCTCCCTTTCCCCAGATCAGCTATGAAGGGATTTGGGGCCCCACAGCCCATCGTGACTCAGAGGCAGCTGCTCCGACCCGAGGCTCACACAGACCTCCAAAGGAGACTGCCTAGAGGCTTGGCCTCCCAGTGATTAGGCCCTGAAGAGCTATTCTGCGTTTCTGGCAGTTGATGCACACACACATGCAAACACACACACACACTTCAAAAGGCCGCTGATGAAGTGTATTCACAAGGACTGGCTGAAGTGATGTAATGGTGGGTTATGGGGTAAGGGGGTGGACTTGGGAATTAGAGAATCAAAGGCTGACAAATGAGAACGTCCACAGAGTCCCCTTCTGCAAGGTTCCAAGTGCTCTGTCAATAATTTCCTGCACATCTGCATGATACACAGTAAAAGTGCCTGAAGTCCGTGGTGGAACCCTGGCCGCCAGTTCCCGCTTCCACCCTCACAAGTCACTCTGATGACCCTCTTGGCTCATTTCGTACACCCCTGGTTTTCTGAAAAGCTCATTCTTTTCTAGTTAAGAGAGACTGAGAGAAATTCTGAAATTCACAGAGTTGTTTAGGGATAAACTTTGTTATAACTTTTCAAAATTGAGAGACTTACAAGGAGAGAAGATATGTCAGAATTTCCAAAAAAGGGAAATATTCTCAGGGGTTGAGGTGAAAAAGTACTACCAACCCTCTGAGTTTCTGGGCCCCATTTGGTCCTGTTAATCGCAACGATAGGAAAACGAACAGCGTTACGGGGCTGCTGGAGAGCTATGAAAACAGGCCTGGTTTTTGAAACCACTGTTAAGATTGTGCTCCCTGGGCCAAAGCAGGTGTTTCTAAAGCACCCCAGAAACAGGGCTGTGGAAAAGCCTCAGCCCTGCATTGAAGAGCAGATTCCTTATTTTCTGTGTGTCTGGTGTGTTTCGGAGCACCAGTGGGCACAGTTGTAGCTAACATGGGCGCTTTAAATGTCACCTTGCTGCTCTGATATTCAGTGTGTACGTTAAAGGCATAGGATGGCTGCATTTATAATGTCTTGTGCCAAACTATATATTGCAAGAGTCAAAATTCAGGCTCAGACATCTGATTACCGAACCACAGAACTTCAGGATTAGTCATACTAATGAAAGCCATTTGGCCCTGTTTTCTCTGTGAACAAAGCTATCTGTGTTGGTTCATTTAATCTAGCATATATCTGGCAATTATTGATATTAAATTGATTTAATGTTTCGAAAGATGTTTCAGACACCTAACACAGAACTCCCAGTTTATTTTACAGCTGAATACAGAACATGAATTCCTTCCCAATGTAATCAGCTCTCGGTTCAACCCCTAAAGTGTAAGCATTGATCGCTTCTTACCTTGGCAACTTAACTACTATCCATTGTACCCTCCTTCTGTGTAATTTATTCTCTGGAAATAAGCAGAACGCTTTGGTGGAGGGTCACCTGTGTGAGCTTGCGAACAGGTCGTTTTCACTAAGTAGAAAGACAATTTGCTCAGTGTGTGGTGGTTATTTACCAGAAGGCTGGTGCTATAGTAGGGACATTAACAATATCTATTTCACAAAGTTCTAAAAGGTGTTTTGTTTCCCAAAGCACCTAAGTAATTCTCCCAGCATCTCTCAGAGGTGTTACCCAATTTTACAGGGCAGATATGTGAGAGAACGTGTATGAGGGGCAAGAGTAGGCGAGTGAAACAGAGAGAGGTGAAAATACTGTCAATAACATAGGCAGTAATTGAACATGATCTCCTTACTCTTACGTTTTATCCTCTAGGTCACACTGCCTCCTACATTATATTATCAGTATTAACATAAGCATGGGAGATTAATTTTATAGATCACATGAAAAGTAGATGACATTTATCTTCACTTTTCAGTGAGTCATCTTGTTAGGAGAAGGGTAAACATTCAGCCCAGGTTAAAATAGTTGAGATAAGAACAAAATTAGCCCACTAACTGCTTTATTGCTTGTTTTTTTCTTAATTGTAATAAAAAAGTCAATTTGCCTAGCTTTGTTCACCAAAAAAAAGGTGTTGTTATAATCACGGCCAGCCTCAAGATAGAATATATTCCCAACAAAATAATACATTTAGAGATTAGGACAAACTGTGAAAGACCGTGAATTAAACTTCACTGGGTCTTTCAGTTGACTTACATCAAACTTGACTAAGAATGCCCCCTCACCCGCAACTCAAGACTTTGGATAACAAAGCAGGAAGACGGGACACATTTTGATCAGCTTAGAACCTATATTATTAAAAGAAAACTTAAACTACTCATGTTACTGGAAGTGGTGAAATCTCCTTTTTTTTCCTTAAAAATAAAGAATTTTAGACATGGAATAGATGCCTAGCTGTTTGCTCAGCATGGTTTTGTCATAATCACCTTGGCGAGCTGAGGGATGGTGAAAATAATGGGCCTGAGTTTTCAGGTTCTGTCGTATTTTAAGGCAGGATTCTACAGGGAGGAATGGTGGAATTGTAGCTTTAATTCAGGTTGAATGAGCAGCCAATAAATTCTGACTCATGCATGAGCCAAGATGACTTCCTTGTGGTGGTGTTGGGCCAGAGATATTTCTGGGCCATTTCTGGGGATGGCGATCCTGCCCATGGGTTTGCCAGGGAGAGGCTGGCACTGGATCCCTGGTGTCCAAGTCGGCAGAGAATGCCGGGCTAGACAGAGTCAGAGCCGCCTTTCTCCCATTGTGGCCGCACGACCTTCTGTGCATCTTCCCCAGGGAGCTGTGGCCATCACTTTCCCATGCTCCTGGACCCAGTCCTGCTGCTCGCTCAAGTCCTGGCAGTTCCTTGAGAAAGCAGAACAGGCTCTGTGGCCTCTGAGTGAAGGGCCAAGATGTTTTACTTCCAGGTCAGCTGCTAACTTCCCAAGGGAAGTAATTTTTTTTTCTTTAATGGCTGTGTTCCATTATCCACCGCATGGGGAGAAACTACGAACCCAACTCTAAACTCCAGGGCAGGGAAGGCTCATTTGGGTAAAACCAAGTCTCTGGCTTTTACAGATTATTCGATATTGAGCATGTTCATTATCCAGGCCTTTGTTTTCCCTCACGATATTAAAATTTTAGTCATTTATTTAATTTTCTGCCGCATTCCAAAAAGAACTTGAGACGGTTCATTTGGCTCATCAGCACTTCTTTCAAAGGCATTTTGGAGGGTCAGAAAGGCAATGGCCCTGAAAGTCTCAACTGAGTTTTGGGGAGTAGATGCGACCTTTATATTTTTTTGTGCTGTCCTGTCTCTTTCGTTATGTGTGTGTGTTGACACAATAATGGTATCTGTTTTGGCAAAGGAAATGAGTGGTTGAATTATTTTAAAGTTTAGAATCTTTGTAGATATTGGATACCCTCACATTCTCTTTCTCAAGAAAGGTTTTCTTTATTTGAGTCATCCTGATTATATGGTCTGAAGTGAGTGTACTATGTAGACACATACTCTACTGCATCAGGCTTTAAGAATAAATCTCATTTAATGAAGGGCAGAAATAAGTACCTAAAATCAACTTTAATCTTTAGAAATGGTCTGGACTTGTAAAACACTGTGTAACATAAAACCAGGTTAAAAAAAGAAAAAAAAAATCTCATCAGTTTGCAAGTTATGTGGAAAGCTGGATTTTTGCTGGGCTCAGGCAAAGACTTTCAAAACCTTAAAATGAACTCAATTTCTTGTTTTAAGCGAACTGGAGCTGACTTATGGAGATCACATGAATCTGCCCCATTCACATTTGACCTTTCTTTGAACCTGGGGTGAGAAATCCCAGTAACTCAAATGGGGTGGAGGATTTTATGCCTAGCCTCCATTTTTGAGATAAAGTGGCTCAGCTTTACCTTGTACTAGTAATCCAGCATATTTCTGAGCAACATTATGATATGGTATGGAAGAGAAAGATTAGAAATGTAGGATGGGCCCGGAGAAGTGCCAGGTCTGCTTCAGTTCCCACTGGAGAATGCTCGGATCTAGGTGGATTCTGGTTCCATCATGAGACTTTTCATTGGAGCCTTAGTTTTTTAAAGAGAAAATAAAAGAAGAGCTTCTGGTTATCTAATAGGCAAAGTGAAAACTGACCAGTTAGTGGTCTCTGTGAAATGACCAGAGTTAGAACAAATGCAATGGTACTACCAATAATGAAGAAAAGTAGAACAGATAAAAATCTCTTAATGGCATGTAAAAGAAAGGTTCTGTTTTGGGAACTAAGATTTGGAAATCTCCAAAAGGTTAGTGATTCCCATAGACTTAATAGAGGCTTTAGAATCAATAAAGTTTGAATGAAAAAAAAAAACAATTGAAAATAATGAGTGATTCCTGGAACCTCATGTAGATACAGGGGTTGGGTTTGAGATTAGACTAATGTAATCATAGTCTGCTAAACTGACAACACTCTGGAATATTATTAGCCTTATCCAAATGCCTTTTGTATCAAATTCTTGACCTGATTTTTGTCCTAGTTTCTCTTTTATATCATCTAGGTTTAGTTCTTCCTTTAAGAAAAAAAAAAGTTAAAAAAAATTCTAATGAAAGCTGGCAGACTCTACTATGAGTAATATAAGAAAATCTGTTTTGCTAAGGGAGCGACAGAATATTGAAATACCTGGTTTTATATTTTTATGTGTGTTTGGCAAATGCAGTCTGAAAGTGGCTAATATGATACCCGACCTGGTGTTAATAGCCAATGATAATTCCATATGTACCACCTGCTACCTGTCAGGTTACACATTCTTTCTTTTTTCCTTTTTTGGCATGAAGGTTAAGTTAACTGTGAATATGGGTCTTCATGGCTAGAGTGGAGGCAAGCCGTCATACTTGTGAGGTGAAACAGAGCTTTGATGTAATTATTATCTTGCTTTCTTTTCTTCAGTCCTCTTTTCTTCCCAACTCAACTACCCCACCAACATTCACGTAGCCCTTAAAAAGCACAACTTACCATCTTGAATTTGGGAACAGGGAGAGAAAGAAGAAAGGAGAGAAAGAGGAAAGAAGAGAGAATGAATCACAAAAATAAACTAGGAATGATGTTCCTGGAGGAAAATCCTCCTGCCAAAAAATAAAATTGGAGAAATTTCCTGGAATGTATACACAAGGGAAAAAACCCATTACCCAAAAATGTGGATGTTAACTAATTGCTTTACACCCTAGTGTTTAAATGCCACAAAGTGGTGACTCTTTCTTCCTAATAACTTGTGAGGAATTTCTCAAAAGCCCACTCCACAAAGATCACGATTGCTCCCTCTCCACTCTCTCCCACTGGCACATATTTTGAAATTGGCTGGACAAAGCTGAAGAACATATCCAAACAAACCAAAAACCCAAACCAAACCACTTGCATATCAATACGTAGGACTTGACTGGGTGACCTGTCTGGCTCTTTCCATCGCTAAGCTCTGCAGCAGATGGTATGTAGAGGGCTCTGTTCAACACTTTCTGGGAAGAAGAAGAGGGAGACCCTCACTTTCACTCTGAGTTTAACCAATAAGCACTTTTTTGCTTTAGAAAAACCAGACCTGGACACGTTCCCGACTACAGAGAAATCGGATGTCCTATTAGAACCATTCAAAATGGGATATGGGGAGTCTTAAAGACAAGCACAATACATTAAAATGATTTTTCTTGAAAGATGAAGACATTAAAGATATCCATGGCCATTTGCATATTTTTGAAAGAAGATAATTTTAGCCTCTTATTAGTATTATTATTCCGGCTGTGGTTATATTCCTTCTGAGTAACTATGAAAGGCATAGAAAGCTCCCTTTCTTTCAGGCTTTTAAAAATCTTCCTGAACCATTTAATCTCTTCAGGTGAGGACCAAAGGCAGAAGCTATGGTTTGGCTCAGAAAAACTATCCAACTATCTTGTATTTCCAAACTATCCAAATAATAACATTGCTTAGCTCTGAAACATTGTTGCAGCTTTTTCCAGGTACTTGCAAAATATTTTTCTCAGTCTGGTAGTCATTGCAATAGCCGGTAAGGTAGCTGTTCCGGGTTATCCTTCCAGGTAAGGAGAAGAGATGGAGTCTCAGGTGACTGTCTCTCAGGGCAGAAGCAGAAGCTGCCCCTTCGTTTGGCCCCCTGGCATCTGCTCCCAGCTGGAGCCACAGGCCTCTGGGGGCTGGTGTCCTTTTCAACTTTCTTCTCAACTCCCAAGCTAGCTTATGTCCTAGCTTTGTCAAAAACTGCTGGCTCGGGGCCGGCCCCGTGGCTTAGCGGTTAAGTGCGCGCGCTCCGCTACTGGCGGCCGGGGTTCAGATCCCCGGCGTGCACCAACGTACCGCTTGTCCGGACGGGCTGAGGCCGCGTGCCACATACAGCAACTACAAGGATGTGCAGCTATGACATACAGCTATCTAGTGGGGCTTTGGAGGGGGAAAAAAAGGGAAGAGGATTGGCAATAGATGTTAGCTCAGGGCCGGTCTTAGCAAAAAAAAAGAGGGGGATTGGCATGGATGTTAGCTCAGGGCTGATCTTCCTCACCAAAAAAAAAAAAAAAAATGCTGGTTGACTAATAGTGAAAAGGTATATTTAGTGTGGTAATGAAGCTGGGAAAATCATTTCCCATTCTTCAGAAGAAGTTTCTGTTGTGTATAGAGTCACTATAAAAAACTAAATTGCAGTGATAGGAAGCCAGGCACATTTCAAGCGGCTCTATCCTTTTGGCCCAACAATCTTTTGGCCGCTGATGTTAGTGATTTAGCTGAGTGGAAGGGCCAAGGAGCTCTCTATTTTCTCTAAAATTATTTTTCTCCTCTCTTTGAAGGTTTATTAACTTCCTCTGCCAGAACATGCATTTCCCACGTGGTCTTTCTAGGTTTGTTCTCAATTTGCATGACTATCTATTAAGCTTACCTTAGCCTTCCAGATTCCTGCCTTGCTTCAAATTTTCTAACAAGTCATCTACCCATACCTTGAGCTCTCCTGATCCTGGTTTATTTTTCAGGTCAAAATTAAGCTTCATGCTTGGTTATAAAACTATATCATTTCACATTTTTAAGTGCACAGTTGCATGTGTTTCTTTGAGACTCTCCTCTTCAGCATTAAAGAGGGACCCTTCATTGTAATCATTACCAAATGGATACAGTACTAATGGAACTTAATTGTTTCCACTAGATGGATCTCGGGTGTTTTTGGCAGCCAAAATGAAAATGATTCCAAATACCATCAAAGGGGCTTATAAGCACCCAGCATGCACAGAGTGTTTTGATATACAGTGGAGTGTTAATATCATTATCTCTCCTAATACAACATACGGTTACTTTAATCCTCTCCTGCCTCTGTGATCTTGGAAGATCCGACGGATAGGCAAAGAATAAAACACTATATACAAGGAGACAAAGGGAGAATTAGTCCCCATCCTCTGATTGCAATTTTTTTGATTGTTTGAATCTTGCCATCAAATATATACCTTTATCAATACTGACTTCTGTATCTTCCACGCTAGTTTGAGTTTGTATGCAACATCAAACATACCTTTTCACACATGTTCTTTCCAGATTTTTTTTAACACTTACTTAGCAGTTTATAGAAGGAAGTGAATGATCTCCTCAAGCTGCTTACAAATTAAAAAAAAATCTGTGCTTATTAATTATGCAGGATTAGTCTAATTATAATTCAGCAAATTAATTAGCGACAGAAGGTGTTCTGAAACATTGGAGTACATTTGCATGTTAAATGGAGAGGCTAGTCTGTAATATATGTAAATTTATGCATGGCTTCATAGTTTAATTTAAAAATTTGCAGCTGCATATGGTATGGGAGCAGGTGAAAAGTCAGTTTTAGTTTAATGATGCTAACAAACATTGGATGGTGTCCTGTCTTAGCAAGAGAATGCACTCATATCAGCTAATCTACGACTTTGTCATAAGAATATAATGTTACATAGATATTCAAACTCAAGGTCAGTAGTGAATGGACCCATAGGTGCAATAGGTATAAAGCTGAAAACTGCAGAGAGAAAGTGATGATAAGAGGAGCTCAAACTCTGCACTTGGTTGCCCACTTTCTCCAATATTGCATATTGAGTCAGTCGGCCTTCCTTTCAGGAAAGTCACATTCCAGAGGGGTATCTTTTTGTCTGACTGCTATCTATTCTGGCAGGTGTAAAAGAGTTGTCCAACCTTGATTCCCTTTCCAAATATTCACATTTGCACTTCATTTCAATTTCCTGGAGCCGTGGGAAAGTTATTACCGAGTTATGAATTAATGGTAGGGTAGAGAGTTTTGCACATTGGCCTCAACCATCTGGCAAAACAGTAAAACCAGCGGACCAGGCAGCAGCAAAGGGCTCTTGGTGTAATTGGTGTTCACTGCTCAGCCTAGCATAGATGAGCTTCACAGGGAGGGCAGAGACGGGAGGGGGAGGGGAGGCTGCAGAGGGGGAGAGGGGGCGATAAGGAAATAGGACAGGAAGGACCCATTAGGCTGATGGCTGGCTAATAACTTCATTTCTCTCCTTCACCCGACTAGTCCTGGCATTAGAAAGGGAAATAGATTTGTATTCTAATTCTGAAGTCTCACTGAAAGATGTTCTCTGAAGTCAGTCTGTAACATGTTCAGTCTCACTCAGCCATTTTTCCTTTTCTTGATGAGATGGGAGAGGAAGGGATAGAGCAAAAAAGAGGATACAGGTTAAAAACAAAAACAAGGAAAAGATGGAACTATGCAGATTACAAAGAACCCTCCAAAGGCATTTTATGAGAACAATTGGAATTACAAACATGCTCTTAGTGTTGTGTTTCATTCCAATTCAAGCCCAAAGAGTTCAATTATTATTTTCATTAATGGTGTCAGATTTTCATCCGAGTGCAAAACAAGGACTTTTCCTTAGAGATTCTTGCCTCATGGTGTCAAGTAATGGAATGCAGGAGAGTGAAGATGTGTCTGAATATAGGAAAAAAAAAATCCCAACATATAACCCCAGGTCCTCAGAAGCTGTAGTGTGTTACTGCTCAGAAAGAAGTAAAGAATCAAAGTGGCCCCTTGTTTCTGCACCTCAGTGACTGTTTATAGTCCGTCGCTTGCCACTTGGGCTATGGGAGACATTGACTTCAGAAGAAATCATGAAATGGCTTTGAAATGAAGTCTATCAATACGGGAGTCAGAATTACACAGTAGGGGAAGTCGCTCCCTCCTGGTGCCTGAGTGAATACAGCAGTGTGTTTATTAACGAAGGATCTATTGCCAAACTGAAATGCCACTTCCGGGAGCTTGTAATTGGAGTGAACGCCGAATAGAGAGTGATTCGCTGGGGGTCCATTGCCAGTGAGGAGACCGAGTTCTGGGTTATTGTGCCTGACTGTAGTTTACTGAAAACAGTGATGAGGATTTTGACCCCCATCTTGTTGTTGTTGTTGTTCTTTTCCTGTAATCTGTTGTAATAGATTAATTACATTCTCTTTTTTTCTTTTTAAAATACCTCTAAATATCTTTAAAGTATCCCTAAAAATTAAGAGAAGATCTTCAAGTGGAATATATGTTAATATTGGAGAGATAAGCAGTGCAGAGAGAACCAGACTTGAATTTGTGGCAGCTCCCTCTAGTATAATTCGGTTTGGGAAATGGGCCATTTTAAAATGTAGTCTGGGAGAAGGGGCAATTCAGGGGAGGGGGCATAAGTGTGCCTGGCAAAAGGCGAAGGAACTGACTTACTATGAACCAGGCATTTACCCAGACACTTTGCATGGATAACTAATTCTCACTGCTGGCCTAGGCGGTCACGTTACAGCGGAAGAAACTAAAGGTCCCGAATTTTTACAATAAATAATAAGCAAGCAAAAAAATAATAGTAATCGCAGAAGCCTTGACACTATGTGGAAATGGCTTGGTAGGAAGACCCCCAATGAGCTGCCACATATAGGACTGATATTATCTGCTTCCAAAGGAATTAGCTTGCTGGCCTCTTTAAAAATCTCCAATGCGGGAGAGTCCCTTTGTCTTTTGAGTAATGCTTTCAACATTTAGCTTTGGTGACTTGATTCTCAAAAAATGTTTTCCAAGATTTAATTCAACTTCTTATGTTATACATTGAAGTTCCAGATTTTTTTTCTCTTTAGTCTTGATGGACAAATGGCCTTCAATCTTCCTCATCCACTAGAACAGTCTTTCTCTTTGTGGAGAACAGGCTGCAGCTGTTTGGCCCGTGCCATCTTTGAACCTCGTGGGTTCTTGAAATGTCTTATTTTCTAAATATCTGATAGACTTGCTTATCTTTCTCTGCACACTCCAAAATAGCCGCAGAATTTCTAGAGAATGTAGTCCCTGATAGGAGTGACAGACATTTCTGTTTGTTTGCTTGTTCTGTTGTGAACGCAAAGAATGACTCTGCTCTCATTTCTAGAGAGTAAGATGAAGGAGGTGACGTGATCCCCCATGTAGAGCAGTGAGGTGCTAGTTCCCTGAAACAGAGCTGCTTGGCAGTGTGTCCCACCTTTTCCTTCAGAAGAGGCCCGGCCACGCTCCCACCAGAGAAATGTTTTTCTAAGAGTCAGACAAACTGGAGTTCCACTCCTATCTCTTCCTCTTACTACTTGTTGGACCTTGGCAAAGTGATCTAACCTTTCTGCATCTTGTTCATCTCCTCTGTAAAATGGGGATGTTAATTCTCCTACTGTCAGAGTTGAGTGGATTAAGTGAAATCATACATGGCAAATAATATGAGATCAATGAATATGGGCTACTAATTTATTATTATTATAATCATCATCATAATTAGTCTTTTAGCCAAGGGGAGTTAAAGGGGTTGAGCATAGTTGGAAGTAAGAAAATTTATTGCTTAAAAAATTTCTGTCGGGGCCGGCCTGGTGGCGCAAGAGGTTAGGTGTGCACGCTCCACTGCGGCGGCCGGGGGTTCGCTGGTTTGGATTCCGGGCGCGCACCGACACACCGCTTGGCAAGCCATGCTGTGGCGGCGTCCCATATAAAGTGGAGGAAAATGGGCACGGATGTTAGCCGAGGGCCAGTCTTCCTCAGCAAAAAAAAGAAGAGGATTGGCAGACGTTAGCACAGGGCTGATCTTCCTCACCAAAAAAAAAAAAAATTTCTGTCAGCTTAAATTTTTCGGATCTAAAATCGCTTTTTGTGGAAACGAAAGCCTAGGTGAATACACTTTATGGTAATACAGGCCTTCCATAAGAATGTCAGTGGACATTAAAGATTTCATACCTACTCTGTTCATGTATTTATATTTACACTTTAAGTGATCGTTTAAATAAATGGATTACATAGAAAATCAGCTTATAAAAATGAGTATTTGATGTAAGTCTAAAGAAGTGATTCAGTCAAAAAAAGGTTTTGTTGAGGACAGTTGACCCTGCACTAATATCTGTTGCCAATCTTCCTCTTTTTCTTTTTTCTCCCCAAAGCCCCAGTACATAGTTGTATATCATATTTGTAGAGTTGTAGCTCTTCTTTGTGGGAAGCCACCTCAGCATGGCTTGATGAGTGGTGAGTAGGTCTGCACCCAGGATCCAAACCAGCGTACCCTGGGCCACCGAAGCGGAACCTGCGAACTTAACCACTACGCCACTGGGCCAGCCCCTGGTCAAAATTTTTAAATCATCTCCCTTTTCCGTGGATCTTCTTGGACCTTTGTGCTGGCTGCCATCTTACCAAACAGATCTCAAGTACCAAGCATTCTCAGACGCCCCATTGTCAAGTTTTTAGGGTGTAGCAAGAGCCAATGGGGAGTTTGACCTCCCAGAGTCTTTTCATTTTTGTGGACTTGAGTAAGAGTCTTTACAAGGCCCTTAGGGCTTCAGGGCCCTTTCTTCCCTGGGCTGACACCTGAACAATCAACGGATTTATCAAGGGCGCCTCATCTTAAGGCCAAGGCTAGGGCCCACTGCTGCCCTTCACCTTACTTGGGCTGCCTGGGTTTGGATTCTCTTGGACGCTTTGGGGAGAGGAATCTGTGTTCTCTCTGTTGTTGGAAAGTTCAAAGAGGATGTTACAGTTAAGACCTAGATTAAAGCTGGAACATCATCATTGTGTTTTTCACTGGTCTCAAGTGGAAACCAACCACTTAGGGATTTTCCTACCATATAAACCTGTGAGCTGCCGTATAAAGAGTGAGCTGCCATGCGGGCAATTCTCAGAGTGTGAAAATGGCCCTATGGGTGTGTCCATCCAGGATGGCCCCTTACTCTGCCTAGTCCCCCAAAGGATGTAAGCTTGAGAGGATCCTGGGAGAAGAGAAGCAACTGCCCATTCCTTTCAAATATGATTTTATGACCCAGCCTATCCCTACATTTGGTAGTTCTCAGAAGTGATATGAGAGTGTTTTAAGAGAAAGGGGTTATCTTCTTTTCAGAAGCATGATCAGACAGTGGAAACCAATTGTATTTTAATTTATTGGACTCCGGAAAAGGTGGTTTAGCAGTTAATCTAGATGAAATGTGTCTTCCTCAAAAATCAGTGGACATAGACCTTTAAGCACCTACATAGTTTGTGAGGCTATATCAACTCTATATATAGCTCAGACTTGAGTGGTCCCGCCTGCTTATGTGGCCATCATGGCAGAGAGAAAGAACCAGATACAGTGGCCCTGCTCTTGGCCCTTGGAGAGTGTGGAGTGTTCTCATCTCCATGGTGTATAAGATGTGGCCATGTCATTGCAGAAGTTGTTTCCAGACTAGGCAGAATTAGATTCTTTTTAAGGGAGTAAGTTTCAAAGTGAAAGGTATTTTACATGTTATTTTGCCAACAGTAAGGCTCTGCATAATGGTAGCTGTTAACTAGTGCCAAGTTCACATTCCTTTGACATACATCCCTGTATAGTATTTTTCTTTTTTTTTTTCAGTGAGAATGAATGGCCCTGAACTAACATCTGTTGCCAGTCTTCCTCTGTTTGCTTGAGGAAGATTGTCCTTGAGCTAACATCTGTGCCAATCTTCCTCTATTTTTTGTACATGGGCCGCTGCCACTTGGCATCCCTTAATGAGCGGTGTGTAGGTCTGTGCCCAGGATCCAAACCTGCGAACCCCAGGCCACCAAAGCAGAGCACTCAAATTTAACCACTACACCACCGGGCCAGCCCCTAATCTTTTTCTTGAAAGAAGCTTCCATGCCTTCCACGGAGCTTTCCTAAAGATGTTTTTGTATTACAATTTTTTAGAATACACTATATCTGGGATTTCAAATTGGAGGTAAATTGAATGGCCTCTTCCAGAAATCTGGAGAAATATTATGCTGGGTTTTGTACTAGTCAGGTCATTGGTTATCATCCTGGAATCTATCATGACTGTTAAGTACTCACCCTTCCTGTGATTTAGAGAACTCCCCACTACCTCCACCACTAGGCCTTAACTCTGTACCATATTTGTGCATCTAGTGTGAATCTCAGTTTCTATTTGGAATGGGCTGAGGACACGTCTAGAGCCACCTAGGAGCTTTCGTTCTGTCCTTGAACAGTGCTGAGTTTCCAATATTCCAGAGATTTGGAGAGGAAGAGATTTTCTGGATACTAGGTAATCCCCTGGGATCTTACTCAGACCCATTCTCAGGGGTCTCCAGACTCATCTCAGAATCTGAAGAGCATATTTTGAATAGTTTGGTTTTGTGCTCCATGAGGGCAAGGACTTTGTCCATCTTGTTTGCCATTGTGCCTGAACCTTCATGGCACATACTTAATAATTGATCAAATGAGTAAATAAATGAATTCAGCAGGGGTTTTCAATAGTAAGCATTTACTTTCATGCAACTATCTTTGACCTAATGTTTTCCTCTTAGGGTACTGTAATCCTCTCACTCCTCAAGAAACCAGAATCCTTCTCGGTTGTATTTTTTTTTTAAGCTTTGTTCAGACTGTGTTTTCTGAAGTTTTTTTTAAATAGCTATATTGAGATATAATTTACATACAATAAAATTCACCTTTTCAAAGTGCACAATTCAGTGGTTTTTAGTATATTCACAGACTTGTGCAACCATCACCACAATCTAATTGGTGCAGGAAACAGAAGGCCAGATGGAGCTTGCTGTCAGAAAGACCCAGGTTCAAATCCTTGTTTCTGCCATTTGCAAGCTGTGTGATCTTGGGCAAATTTCTTAAATTCTTGGCGCCTTTGTTTTTCCTAGCTGTGAGATGACTCATCACTCATAAAGTTGTTGTGAGAAATAAGTGAGGCACTGAATATCAAGCACATTGCTCGGAGCATGGCACAGAGCAGACGTTCGGCAAGCCTTCTTCCCCTCCCCTCTGGGACCCCTGTACCCTTCAGCTGCTGGACCACATAGGATGGTGAGCAGGGACGGATATGGCTCTGATCTGTGATATTCCTGAGCCACCTTCTCCTGCCTCAGATGCATAGAGACAGGATCCTAAGGGAATGCATCTCGCTCAACAACCTGCCCATCAACCTCAAGCTAACACCAGCTCTGGCCAAAGCATCAGCCAAGATGCTCCATTTTCCACCAATCAGCTGTCCCTGCTAATTTTTCTTTCTCAGTCTCAGATCAGAGGGTTTGAATTATCTCTCAGAAAACCCCTGCACACACCCCACTTGGACTTCAGTAAGTTATGGTCGTTTTTGTTTTCAGTGGTTTCTTCCCCCAGGGGAGCCATTTCTGGAAGGTTCTTAACTCTACACATTTTTCTTTGCAATTATAGAATATTAATGTTGGAAGGAGCCCTACAGATAATCCAGTTAAACCCTCCTTTTAACAGCTGAAGAAACTGAGGCCCAGAGAAGTGAAGTAACTTGGTTACACAGTTAGTTGGTGGCCAGTCAAGACTAGCACACTGTCAGCATTTAATAAATATTTGTGGAGTGAAGGAATGCCTTTTGGTACATTATATCACCTCAGTTGACCTAGGAACCAGATTGAAATTTGAGGGCTTGCGTTCACATTTTGACCCCACCTCTATTCCTTTTTATCTGTAAAACAAGGATAAACCCATAGTTGTTAGTATTTACTCTTAAGGGATGAGATCAGAAGCCTTGTACAGTGTACCACGCTAAGTGGTTATAATATTTATGCAGTCAACATTGTTTGGAGAAAGTGGAAATAACAACTTCCATCCTGATGGGAATCTGCACATTTGGTCTGAATCTTGTAATTCATTTCGGTTTCCCGTTTCTGAGTGGAGAGAGGTGACATTTTCCAGGCAGCTCTGGCTTCGGAGGGATCTAGACCCAGGGGATTTGTTCCCTGCAAGTTATCCCGTGGTTAATGGATGGTACGGATAGTACAGGGTTCTGTACCAAGACCCTGAGAACGGTGAGTGGAAGGGGTCATGGGGAGGGAGGTAGAAGACATCAGTAAAAGGAAGAGAAAAAAATTAGAGATGTCATTGAGCCCCAGAATTTCTTCCAATTAATTTTTAGGCCCACATATAAAATATCCAGGCCTGAATTTCTGATGCTAGCCATTTAGAAGTAGCTATGCCTTCTTTTAGAAAGTAGTACCCAATGTCAGAGAATTTTTTTTCTCTCTCTCTTCCCCTGCTCCCTCCCTCCTCTGCCACTCTCTTCGCCTTTGTGAACAGAGTGGTATCTCCTTAGTGTGCAGGGGGCTGTGTAGGTTACAAACTCAGACCTCAGGCTAGCAAGAGTCAACACGGGGTGTTTCCCATCCAAAGAACTGTTAAGGGTCCTAATTTAAAATGAATAAAGGCTTTCAGCAGGCCCCTTGTTCCCCTAAATCAATTTGATTTTATGTAAACATTTATCTCCTTTGCACTTTTCCACCCACCACACCATTCATATAATAATGCCTTCGTGAACAATAATGTTTTCACCAGATACATTTTGGAGCAAGGGTGGGGTGGGTAAAGGGAAGTATAACACACAGAATGCATTATAAGGAGCCCAGTGTGGCAAAACTTTCCAAAAATCAAGGAGTTAGTGAGAAAGAGCACTCGATTTGGTTTTAATGGAGGAAAAGGTGTTGGAGGGCAAATGTGGTGTGGGGTCGAGGCTATTGTTTGGAGAGAGACTCAGTGAGAAAAAGGCAAGTTTTAAATATATCATGAGAGCTCCTCTGTGCATTGTAAGTGGCTGTAGCTGACTCTGCTATGAATCTGCAAATGGATTTATTTTTCTCCTTAAAAAAAGAAAGTGTTTGAATTCTGATCAATCTTCTCTTAAATAAAAGCAGCTACCCTTTCTAAGGCGCCCCGATTGCTGTGGGCAGACATTTTACTGCACTTTAGGAAGCGGGGGCAGGTTGTGAATTTGCACACTGCGTAAAGCAGTACCGAGCATTTTCTCTGCCTCCTCGTTCTGGAGGTCCCTCAGATGCAGACCCTGGACCCCTTAGTGCACAGGAAGCAATGCCTACCCTCCCACCCCAGTAAAGATGAAAAGAGAGAAGTGAAGAGCAGATGTTGTAAAATAATGAAATAATATTTAGCTGTTATTTCCAAATTCACACCCAACCTCGTTCACAGATAGGGTCGGGAGCACTTGGCCAAATTTGCTTAACGAATCTGGAGAAAAAGAGCCTCAAATACAGAAAACACTCTGGAGAGTGCAATTCTCCTTCCCCTCCTTTATCATTTACTATTTATCTTCCCATCAGGCTTTTTTTTTTTTAAGTGATAAATACAATTAATTGGAGTGCTCTCTAATTCTTTTGTGTGATTGTTAAAAAAAAAATAAAATAAACAAACTGCCACCATGAGAGCATTTCACCAACCGTTGCTTTAAAATAGAATTTTTGGAAGCATAGTTGATTTCTACTTATTTTTGTTGGTAAATCCTGGGAAAAATGTATATCTTTTCCTTTAAAGTTCTAATTCAAGGCATGGATGTGAGAGTTCTGAAGGGACTTTGGGACTGCGGTAAAATTTCGTTGTCATAGTAACAGAAAGGGAAATAGGCCTAGCTCACCTGGGACTTTAACACTGCAAAAGCTGGATTTTTTTTTTTTTTTTTTTTTTTAAGGAAAAGGACTCTGCAAGTGAAATAAATGGAAAACTTATTGTATTTTGAAACAAAATCCCAAACATTAAATAGGTAAATGGCTGAAGAGGCCGCTTCTGCCATTTTTCTTGGCTGATGTACTTGTCTGATTAAAGATACCCAGTTTTAAAATTGCACAAATAGGTTATTTAGGAGAATATTGGCTTAAAAAATATGTCTTATGAATGATAACCTCAGACCGTTATTCTGTGCCTTTGTATTTTTCTGGATAATCTATAGAAGGTCTGAAAGGACATTCATACTTGCTGTTAGTCGTAACAACCCCGATGTATACCTGCACAGACAAACTCTCTCTTTGGATGGTAACATACCATTTTCTGATCTTATATGCAGTTGAAAATATCAGGCCCCCTTTGTGTGCGATGGTGTACATGTGAGGTGTGTGAGCCTGAAGGTGTGTGTGGCCAGTGGAAAGCCACATATGTGATGAACCCTGGGATTCTGGGCTCATCATGCCATTTTTAACCTTCTGGTGTAAGACATTTTTGCACGGCAGGAGTCACTGCTGCTTCTGAAGACTTTTTTTTGGAGAGAGAATGCCCTTGCACCTCAGGGGCTGGTGTGCAAACCAGACCAGCTTGTGAACCGCTTCACAGTCCTCAACAGTGATGGAGCAGGCAGCACAGGACTTGGGATTGAAAACATCCAAATTTGCAAATTGCAGAGGGTCAGCAGTGTTCCTGCTCAGGCAGGGCCGGCTGAAATTCCCCAGACCTGAAATACAATCACTTTCAAATCAGATCTAATATAATGCAGATATATTCTCTCTTAGAAAATGTTTACTTAAACATATAACACATTGCTTTCTCTTCACAGATTCTTTTTAAAATTTTTCCTCAAGTGCAATCAGAATTGTTTGAAAACAGCAGGAAACCCGAGGGACATGAGAAGGTTTCAGGTAAGGGGCCTGCAGTTCTTTCCTTTTAAATAAGTCATCCTGTTTTCTCTCTCCTCAGCACTCCTCTTCTTTTTCTTTTTCTTTCTTAGAAAATATTATTCACTGATGCTGCTAACAATGAAAAAGATAACTGTAAATGATAACCCTCCTCCCATAGTATTGAGGGTTTCTTCATTTTGTAGCATTTAGGCCTTCTGCCTCCATTGCCACAGCCCCAGGGGAGGGGCACCAACCCAGGCTGGAGATTTGATTTTCAGCCCTGAGGCTGCCCTTCGCACACACAGCTGCCCGCAGCAGGAACCATGTTCTTGATATTCAGCCACCTTGGGATTTTTCAAAGCAGCTTCTCTGTGCTTTCTGCAAGCAACAGCTTCTTCCTTTCCTTTTCCACCAATTAACTATTCCGTGGTCTCGCTCGGAGTCTTTTAGAAAGCAGCAGCCCAAACAGCCGTGGTCACTTTAAGATCGCAGCATGACAACAAGACCCATGGGACAGTGACCCAGCTGCCTGGCAGTTAAATCTGCCACTGGTTTCATCACCCTTGCCACTGATGTACCGAGGATACAAGCTAATAAAAACACAGAGCAGGCAAAGTGAGTCAGGCTGGCGAGGAAAGGAAGTGCAGCCCCCCTTGGTCCCCTTCCCTTAATCTGTGAAGGACCCATATTTAATCCACCAAATGGCTTTCCTGCCATTCCTACCCAGTCGAAATACATAGTGCTCGCTTCCTCGTAGAAAAATGAAAAACATGTTAAACAATAGTATTCAAGCTTGAGACCTTAAAAACAATCCTGGCAGCGATGAGAGAGGTGGGAATTATTAGCCTCGTGTTTCTGGTGAGGAAAGCGAGGTCCTGGGAGTTTAGGTAACTCACCTCTAATCGCAGGAAGGAGGTAAGTCGAGCAGGAGCTTGGAGGATCTGTCTGAGCAAACTCCTTCCGCCAGACCAGGCGTGTGTGACATGTGCATGCTTTGCTATTGCCTTCTTAAAATTCTTAATAATTTCTGAACAAGGGGCCACACATACTCATTTTGCACTGGACCCCACAAATTATGTAGCTGCTCCTGCCTGTCACTCAGAGAGCTTCTGTGGTTTAGGAACAGAGTCATTAAAGAGTCGATAGGGGAGATGAGCACACACACAAGGCCCGAGAGAACTACTTTGAAGAAGAAAATCTTGTTATTTTTTTAACCACATCACGGTTATCAAACAATCTTGCCGGGGCTGGGACATTTTTTGTTAGTTATTTAACACTATTGGCAGCCTCTTTGAAAAAAGTTAAGCCCCGCCTCTCCATCACACAGATTTCCCCTTTGCTGTATGATGTGAAGACAAATAGAAGTAAAATGAATGAGCATTCTTGGGGATCAAGCAGGAACATGGTGCATAGTGGAAGTTTATGGTACTCAGTATTCCAAATGGAAACGTAAATAATTTCAGTCCAAGAAAGTGTGAAATTCAAGAGTTCCAAAGTGCCTCAATGACCAATGCTTAGCTTTCACTTCTAGAAGAGACAGAGGCCAGGGAGAGAAGTCAGCAGTTTGGATTCTTACCCCTCCTTATTCTCTACCATCACTTCCAAAGAGTTCTACATTTGAGAATACTCTTAGAAATTTGAAGAAGCTTTTAATAAAATGCCTTGTCATTTGATTTATCCAAATTTTAGAAATGTACTCACTAAGCAAATGCATGCCAGTGTTTCCTCTACTTCTTCAGTGATTTACTAAATGAGGTTTTCAATGTGCCTGAGTTTTTAACAGGGTTGGAATAAATATTGCTGATCTCAAAATGAAGAGGAATTCTCATCCCATGTGAAAGTATTTGACTTTTGCAAAGACAATGGAAAAGATTAAAAAAAAAGAGTTTGTGGATTCTATAATTGTCTTATTTCTGGGGTAGAGCTAAAGTCAATTGGCAATTTTTTTTTGCATTTTTTATTGAGATAAAATGCATGTAACATATCATTCAACATTTTAACCATTTTAAAGTGTGCAATTCAGTGGCTTTTAGTATATTCACAATGTTGTGCAACCATCACCACTATATAATTCCAGAACATTTCCATCATCCCCAAAAGAAATACCATACCTCTCAATTCTCTTCTTTCCCCAACCACTGGCAACCACTAATCTACTTTCTGCCTCTATGGATTTGTCTATTCTGGACATTTCATAATAAATGGGATCATAGACTATGTGCTCTTTTATGTCTAGTTTCTTTCACTTAGCATAATGTTTTCAAGGTTTATCCACGTTGTAGCATGTATCAGTACTTCATTCCTTTTTATGGCTGAATAATATTCCATTGTAAGAATATACCACATTTTGTTTATTTGTACATCAGTTGATGGACCCTTAGGTTGTTTCTACTTTTTGTCTATTATAAATTGTGCTGCTATGAACATTTGTGTACAATTTTTTTTATGAACATATGTTTTCAATTCTCTTGAGTATATACTTAAGAGTAGAATTTCTGGGTCATATGGTAACTCTATCTTTAACTTTTTGAGGAACTGCCAAACTGTTTTCCACAGTGTCTACACCATTTTACATTCTCACCAGTAGTGTATGAAGGTTCCAATTTTCCATGTCTTTGCCAACATTTCTTATTTTCTGTTTTTTTTCTGTTTTTTTTTTTATTCTATTTACCCTATGAGTATGAAGTGGCATCTCATTGTGGTTTTAGTTTGTCTTTCCCTAATGACTAATGATGTTGAACATCTTTTCATGTACTGAGTGGCCGCTTGTATGTCTTCTTTGGAGAAATGTTCCTTCAAATCCTTTGCCCATTTTTAAATTGGGTTATTTATCTTTTTATTGTTGAGTTGTAAGTGTTCTTTATATATTCAGGATACTAGGCACTTATCAGATAAGTGATTTCAAGTATTTTTCCTCATTCCATCATTGTCTTTTTCACTTTCTTGATAGTGTACTTTTTTTTTTTTTTTTTTTTTTTTGTGAGGAGATCAGCCCTGTGCTAACATCCGCCAATCCTCCTCTTTTTTTGCCGAGGAAGACGGCCCTGGGCTAGCATCCGTGCCCATCCTCCTCCACTTTATATGAGTCGCCGCCACAGCATGGCTCGCCAAAGCAGTGCGTCGGTGCGCGCCCGGGATCCGAACCAGCGAACCCCGGGCCACCGCAGCGGAGCGCGCGCACCCAACCGCTTGCGCCACCGGGCCGGCCCCGATAGTGTACTTTGATGCATAAAAGAATTGGCAACTTTTATAGTGTACTCAGATTCTATTAAGAATATAACATTCATTGAAAGTTCTCTTACATAGAGAAGGCTATTATGGGGAGAGGCTTGACTGTGTGCTACAATGGTAAAGTGAGAAACTTGGATCAAATTCAAAATATGAAACAAAACCAGGGATAATAGGTAGTCGCGGTGGTGGGGAGAGATCTGAAGGGATAGAAATGTAGGAACTCCTGGAATGTATTTCTCATTCAGAATGACAAAGGTAATTATTTTAAACTACGTAGACAAGTACTTCAATTCTCCACTTTTGTTATATGATCAAGCATAGATTTAATCTGAAGTATTCTTTTGTGGATATTTGATCTGAACAGAATAGAAATAAGAAATATTTCTAACCAAATCATGAATCCAACTGAACTCTCTCTCCTCTCTCATCTCTCCTCTTTCCGCATCCCTAAAACACTGGTGGAACCTAGATTCTTTTCTCAAAAATGATGAAGTGAGAACAAAACCATTAATCAAACTTATTCGCAGCCTGAACCAAACTTGTCTTTAATTCAGTCCAAGTCCTAAGTATCATAGACGTATAAAATATCAAAACACAATGGGTTTTAACCCTTTTTTGGCTCAGACCCCTTTGAGAATTTGGTAAAAGCTATGGTGTCTGTGCCAACAAAAAGCTACTTTTAAACAAAATTTTACTTAAAATGTCAGGGGTTCCCAGACGTCTTGAAACATCTCTTCGGGTTCCATGAACCCCTGATTTAAAGAAATGAAATTCATCCAACACCAAATGGCATCCTCCATGTAATTTAACTCTTATGATGGGGATGTGTCCACTTAGAACTTTTCCTGATGATCTTCCCACTCTCTTGGCTTTAAACGCCATCTGTTCCCAAATGACTCCTTGATCCACATCCTCAGACTGCACCCTTCTTGGAGCTGCAGACATACAGCTCTACCTCCCTCCTGGGCATCTTCCCTTGGATGACTAATGAGCACGTGTTCACAGCAGAACTCAGTACTTACTCCCTGATTCATACCCTCCTCATTTATTGTCAAAGTGTCACTTCCTCCCTCTAAGTATCTGTTAAATCCATCTCTCTCTCCTAAAAACTGCAGTAGGCCCTGCCTCTACTCCTTCCTTGTCTAATCCATCCTCAGCACTACTGCCAAAGTTATCTTTTGAAACAGGTCACTCCTCTGCTGAAAATATGTTATAAATATCTACTGTCCATAGACAAAAGCTCAGATTTAAAAAGGCTTGGTTGGTAAATATCTTCATACCAGGCAGCGCTTTGGCCACACCCATCTCCGGATATTTCCATCTGCCCACCACTCACCAGACACACCTCACTGATTTCTGCTACATGGAATACGTATAAAAATGCTTTCCATGTGTTCGCCCCTCTGCCTGAGAACACTTCACCCCTCTCCAATTTGTGACTTCTACTTATGCTTCAAGACTACACCTGAGTGTCACCTCCTTCGTGGGGCATATTCTAACTCTTCCTGGCAGACCCATTGGCTCCTTCTTCTGCGCCAACATACCATTCTCCGTAAGCTTCTACTGCATCATTGAGCACATTGTCTTGCAGCTATTGTTTATATAATAGACTGTGTGCTGCTTGAGGGTAATTGGTATGTTTTATTTATTTTTGTATTTCTCCCCAACTCCTACCACAGTGCCAGCCACTCTGCAGAGCTCAATAAGTTGTTATTACATGACTTATTAAGAAAGATAAAGAAAAAGAAAGGAAGGAACGGAAAAAAGAAAAGATTTCCAGGACCCCCAACGTATCTAAATCCATGGACCATGAATGTAGAAAATCACTTCTGCCTTCCTTGAAATGGAATAATTAGATGAAACACCAAGATTAACAGCTCAGTGAAGAAAAGGAAAAGAAGTTTATGTCTAGCTGAAGCTGACAGGTCTGTTAAGACATAATGAACCCCAGTCTTTATTTCTCTGCATTGTGGGTAAAGATCAGGCAGTTGGAAAATCCAGAAGAAAATCAAGCGAAGAAAAGGAGGAGTCAGCCGTGTTGTCATTTCCGACATTCAAATTCTAAAACGCAGTAGAAATTGGCTATTGTTGCCAACTCAGTCTCATAGATAGGCTGGCTGGGTCTGTCCCAGACATAGTGAAAACATAGATGCACTCATTCATTTATTCATTCACCCAACCAATATTATTGAGGAAATTCTATGTGCCAGGCACTATCCTAGGTACTGGAGATACATCAGCAAGCAAAATAGATAAAATTCCCCACCCCTGAGGGACTTCCCTCATAGTAGGGTGCTAAGGAAAACAAGACAAATGAGTGATTTACATAGTTGAGCTCTGCTTCTCTATGGTCTTCAAGTGACCTGCCTGAAAGCACAGGGGCCCAGCATGGGGCCAGTTGTCTTCATGTTGCCTGCTGGAATTCAGCGGTTTGGTCAAGTACAGACAATGTGGGAGCTAAATGATACCCACCGTTATAACAATAGCAAGTGTGGATGCTCTTCTCAATAATTTCCAAAGTTTTCCACAGCATCAGCTATAACAGGACGCTGATGTCAGCAGACCATTTATTTGAGATTGGGAAGCTCAGAGGCCTGGGTGCCAATTCCCAACCGCCAACCCCACCCCACCCCCCCACCACCTCCCCGTGTCAAAAAGACTCTATTTTAAATACCCCACTGTAGAGGGCTGGGGTGTTTTCGATCATATGGGCAGCACCGACTTGTACCTTAGTAATTCTGGAGTTGGTAGCTGGTGCCTTGACATATCTCCAACCCTAGAATCATTTTAAATGAACTCCTTCATTCAAACTTATAGCTTTCCTGTAATTAGGATAAAGATTCTTATCACCATTTGCTGAACTTGTCTGAGTCACTCTTGGGTATCTCAAGTTCACCCACTAAATTATTCCCTCTTTAGCTTAGGTCCATCAAAATCATCATTTTTTTTATACAGTTATGCTAGGGAGAGGACTGAGATACATATACAGGTCTTGCCATCCTTTGCCTCAGGAGATAAGAGGTCAAGATGTGTGGAGAGGCATATATACTTCTAGTGAAAGAAGAGTCATTTCAGGGGCCAGGTTCGGAAAGACATGGCTGAGTTGATTCCTGTTTGTTTATGGGGATCTGCACACCCCACCACCCCGGGGTGGGCCTGCTAGAAGGGCATCTTGAGGGGAACTTGAAGGGCGTGAGGGAAAGGGTTGGTGCTCTGAGAAGGCACACCTAGCAGGTCTGTCAGACCTCTGAGGAAGAGAGAAGTGCAGGGTGGTGGGGAGAAGGGAACAGAAGACTCAAAGATCTCCTCCATAGAATGAAGAAAAGAAGTGAGGCTGTGCGAGGACTGACTGACGTCATCAGGGTAGTTGGATAATGCGAGAGGCCTAGAGCCTGTTAGTGCAACGACTGGATGCAGCAAGTGCACACGAACAATGGGGAATTAATGCGAATGACAAAGAGATCTAGTCCACACAGCTGGGCGTTAGCCATCAGTCTATTTGACTAAACGATGCAGGGGCAAAGGGCAGGGCTACTCGTGTCTTGGAACAGGGCCAAGATCCATCCACCAAACCCTCATGATTTTTAAACACCCAGCTCTTATATAAAACTTTTTAACGGCACCACCATCTATTTTCCTTAAATAAAAAATGTTGAATGTTTCTCTCACACCCGTTGAAGAGGGAAACGAGAGTTTAAATTAACTCCAAATGGTAAAAATTTAATACAGCTCCAGCTGCCTGCAGGTTTCTTCAGTTCAGATCTTTCAGTTCCAGAGCTACTCCAGCTGCTCTGTGATCTCATCCTCTATTTGAAGGTGGCCGAGCTACCGAGCAGCAGTTTTAAAGCACATAATGAAAATCACTTGACTTATGGCCTCTCTGATCAACAGGTGAGTCCATTATCTGGTGGTAAAACAAACCAGAGAGTCCAAGTTAAGAAACAGTAATTATCTATTGGAGTCAGAAAAAAAACGCTCCAAGAGTCTGAGGATCTTGCACTCAGTCTAATGCTTGCAGCTTGGAGAAGACTTTCTGAGAGTCACATCAAGCTTTGCTCTGGCAGAATACCCTTCTGCCGCCCCCACTCCCTGACTCTTGTGTCTCAAATAGGAACAAGAATCAGGGTGATAAGAATTTTGATCAGCTCACATAGGAAACATGTTTTGAGTTATTTGTGGGAGAAAAGGGAGAGAAGTGAAAGCAGGCAATTGCCTGTATAACTTTTCGGAAAGGCTATGTCAGATTGCGGTTAGGCGGAGACGAAGCCTAAATGCTCAGACATTTTAGGAGACTCAAATCTGAGCACTAAAACCTCTCCCTGAACACATTCCAGAACCATCAGATGCAGAACTTCCTGGAAAGCAAAGCTTTCTTAGTTTTGCAATAAGAGTGCATAGATTCTTACGCTGTTCATGGGGCCTACGTACTCCTAGTTTTTGATGGGCAACAGGCGATTCATGAGGTCCCTGGGGGGCAGTGTTCTGTGGGAGAGAATGGCCCAGCCAAATCAAGAACTGCATCAGGTATGTTAAGGCTCCCCTGTGGCTCTCAAAATGTTTGCTAGTAAGACTGCCCTTGACCGTAACATCCCACTTGGCATACGTTTTAGGTGGGACAAGCAATGGGTTCAATGGAAAAAATGAGGTAGCGTGGAAGTAGCAAGGGTCTATGGCCTTTAAGATGAGGGGAAATTTAGTTGTAAAGCAGGTTAATGACCTTCGGGCTCCTTGATAACGTGCAAGTCTGGTTTAAAAAAATGACCACTTGGTTTCTGTACGTATTCAACTGTTTTTTTAAAAAAGAAGCTCTAAAAGGTGTCCATCCTAAGCCAAATTTGCCAAAATATGCCAGCAGAAATACTCTTTGGCATACTACTCCACTTATGCCATTTAGAATTTTTTTAAGTGCCGGAATAATCATTTCAGTAACCTCAAGTTATATAACAAAAGTTTTTCAACTCTTCATGGCCAGTCTCAAATCGTATTTCCTTGAAGAAAATGTTTGTTACTATGTTCAGTTCAGGTTAATTTTTCTCACCTTTGGACTCCTAGAGTATACAATGGCTACACAATTTAGTCCTCGATTGTGTATTACTGTATAGTAATATTTTCTGGTTATGTGTAGTGTTTGCTGTGCTTCATCACCTACATGGGAAGCTCCTTGAGGTAGAGACAGTGTTTTCTGTAAGCCTCCATTTCACGTAGCACAGTGCCTGAGAGTGGCAAAGAATACCTTTGACTGATTGAAACACAGCACTGTCTGGTTACTTAAGAAAGTATATTCTGAATGCAATGCAGTCTACACGGAAACTGAAATATAATAATGTACACCTGAAATTTACACAACATTATAAGCCAATATGACCTCAATAAAATAATTTTTTTAAAAAAGTATCTTCTCAGGAGCTATATCATTCATTCCACGGTCCCCCCTCCCTTGGTGTGAGCAACCCCAGAATGCCCCACATCTGTCCCAGCAGCAATCAACTTTGTGTTCTCTCGTTTGGTACTTGATATTTAACTGAAAAGAAAATTTAGCCTTAGGGAATATGAAACAACAGCGATTGCTAAGAATTCTGGGAATTCCTTTAAAAAAAAAAAAAAGGATGACAAAATCCATACTTGTGGGGTAGGTGTTTAAAGGTAATTTTGGAGACTCTGGAGTCCAGTAACAAAGAAGAATCTGGGCTTTAAATCTGGTTTGAAAATATGGCATGTGCCAAGAATAAAGTGGTAGGGAGAAACAATTTGCAGTAGTCAATTTGTTTGTTGTTAGCCTGGGTTGAATTAGTGGAGGCTTAGACAAAATTGTTTCATCAGATTTCCCTTGTCAAAAGTGAGAATTAGCCAGTGCATAAAAACACGAGCAGGGTATTTCTTCTCGAGATATGGACTCCACACTTGGTTGCCCACAACAACCAGAAGTCTGTCTTGATTTTCTCTGTCCCTTTAATGGTCTCTATGTCTCTTTCCTCCTTCCACAGGTGGAAAATAAAATCCCACATAATAGGTATGCTTTGGGAAAGCTGAAATAACATATATAGCAACTGAACAGTTATAAGGGAAAAGCACATCATGAATTTAATTCCATTTCCAGATGTAAAATGTCATAAAGAATTTTTTTCCATACTTGGCAAAATAACAGGAATTTTCGAGACCATTTTATTTAGCTTGGTATATGTGTGTTTGTAAGTAGGTATCAGAGAGTCTTCCCCATTGAATGTGCTATAAATGCTACATATTGTAGCTTTACTCAGATTAAACTACCAAAGGTCCCACAGTCAGCGAGGAGGTGCATGACCCTCAGTGAAATGGAGGGGAAATGTGTCTGACTAATGGTAGAATTTGGTGTGTTTTCAAAGCAAGAACTCTGATCCATATGGGGAGGTTTCTAACCAATGTAATTATTCTCCAGCGACTACAGACACTGGGATTCTTGTCTGTTTCAAAGAGCAGATCATTTAGTCGTTCCACACATTTTTCATTTTGACTTCTCTTTTTCTTTTACCCTCTTGTGTGAGACATAGTCTTTGTAGGAACACCTGGGTATGAGCTGAGACAGGCTGGCTGGGAGTAGGCTGCAAGCTGGTCATTCCTCTGACTTATATAATTCAACTAAATCATACAATTAGAGCCTTGAGAAAGATAGATATTTTAAAAAACAAAAGTGTGATGTTCCAAAAAGCCAGAGACATTTCAGAGTGAGGCATACAAATAACCCAAGAGTGGGAATAAGTAGGTTTGGTTAAAATCTCCATGCCACATGCTATCATTCTGATACCAATGAAACAGTTCCTCAGCTGGAAAATGAGTTGTACAGGCAGATTAACGGATGTGTCCACCTAAAGAGTAACTCCCACCGTGGCCTTTTATAGGCAGGAAAAAGCTCTTTACAACTCAGCTCCTGCTTTGTATAAATTATTAGAGTGAGGGACGTGGGAGTACTTTGGGGTAATGAGAAGAAAAATATAATTTGAGAAAACCAATCAGTTGTCTTGAGTACTTTTAACAGATTGCTAACACGGTTGTAGATTTTGTTCTTAAAACTTGTATTTTTCAAGAGGAGATACAAACTTTTTATTCATGATTCTATTTCTGTATAATCCGCTAAAACTGCCATTTAATTGGATGATTCAAAATTAAACTGCACCGTCACTCTCCAGTTGGTCTGTGTTTATTGATCTGGCCTCACCAAAAATTAGAGACCACACTAAGCAAAATAAGGAATTGCAAAAAGTGAAAAACTACTTTCACTTTAAAAAATGCAAGCAATTTCATTTGATCCCTACTTCTCTTTCTTGGAATCTCGGCTTAAAGGTACCACATCATAAATAACGTTTACATGAATATAATTTGTTGTTGCTTTTGTGTGGAATTGAAATGTATCAGTTGAGGAGAGCTATAATCCACAATGGTTTAGTTTTCAGATCGACAGTCTTTCCTATTGGAGCTTTGAGCTGAAATACGGATATACCAACTATGAGAAACAAATGAAAGCTGTCACCAGTGTCAACAGCAAAAACCGGGGGTCCATCCCACACAAATTATGGACATCTGTATTCCTAATTGGCATCCTTTCGGGCTGTGCCAGCAGAATGGTAGTGCCAAGAGAGCCTGACAGCTTTAGAAATGACTAGGTATCAGGTGTAGGTGATAGGAGACACTGATGAGGCATAGAAGTTCTTTTGTATGGAATACTCTGCAAATGTTTGTTATAATACTCTTGATTTTTAGTTTCAGGTACCTCCAAATGGCACCCTTTGTCAATACTAAACTTGCTAGTTCTAAAACAGATTAGTTTATGATCTTAGGAGAACAAGTGGTATTGATGGTTATATGATCAGAAGATCGTTGGCAAAGATGCATACAAATAGTTAACAAGGTAATGGTAAGAAATGTTGACCTTGATTTGTTTAGCTAAGATGTAAAGATTTTTGAAGGTCAAAGGTGTCCTTGTGTAGTGTTTTGGAGTCTAACTGTGTCTGACCCTCTAACATTAAGCTGCTGTGGCCTGCAGTTTTGAAGAGTGAAGCAAACCAGGGGGAAAGAGAGAAGGGGGAGAGAACAGGAAATGGAGTGAGGTGTTTCAGGAAGTTGTCAGGGGCTGACTGATTGATTCCAGATGGAAAAGGTCAGCCTTCGTGACCCAGGAAATACTCACTAGGGGAAAGAAGTTGACTTGTGGAAGGGGAAGGCCTGGGAGTGAGACGATGCTGGAATGCACATTCCACTTCCTTTAGTCTTCAAACATTCAGAGACTTTAACTTCTCTGAATAGAATAATATCATTGTTGTCATCATTCATCAGAAAACAGTGAAGAAAGTTAAATTCGAAGCTTTGAATGTACCAAATGTATCTTCACCTCCATAATGCAGTTCATTCTTCCAGAAGTAGAGTGAATGTATGTAAAAGTCAATATTTGTGTGTCTCCATGTATAAGAACAACAGCTAAACACATCTGGTTTCACGTGGTGGAGTTTGTGAATTAAATCCTTTACCTTTTGCAAATTCAGTTTAATTGGCAGTCTCTTCTAGATACCTCACAGTCTAAGATATTTAGGATATTAAAAACGAGAACTTGTCTCATATCTATATATATATATATATATACACGCACATGCACATACATTTGGACATAATTTAGAATCTTGTAATAAATTTTGCAGACACTGAAATAATTCAGGTTAATTCCCTTGCTGTCATGAGAGGCCAGTGCTAGCCAGCAAGAGATTAAAATTTATTTCCATTGTTAACAGAAAATAATGAAGTGCATCTGAACCATCAGGGTATGTCATTCGGGAAATGTTCACTTTGGAACTGAGTCTCACTCCACCCAAATGGACGATGATGAAATCAGCTGGCTCGAGAAAGCCCCATATTTTGTGGCAGGAATGCACAAGGAGCATTAAAGTACAGTGTGACAAGAAGCTTGTGGAATGAGTTAAAGTAGTCTCAGGGAGAAGGCTCTTCACATCCACAGAATCCTCAGGCAGGCCTGGGTTCCCCTCAGTGTGCCTAGTACAGCCCATTAACAATTAAAGCCCAAAGTGCCCTCTCATTTTTGTTTGTTTCCAGAGATGATAGCTATGTCTTTGAAAATCCATTCACGCACACAATTTATAAAAGTGGTCTAATTCCTCTTTTTTCTCCACCTTCTCCTATTATTTTCAGAGGGCAAGCATATGCAGAGGTGATGCTTTCAACCTTCACGTTCATCTTAACCCCTGACCAGGAGACTCAGCCTCTCTCTCCCTTTGACTACGATACCATCTTGTGCTCTGCTGAGGTGGCCCTGATAAGAACTCGTGCCTCTGTGCACTTGTGGAGAGGGATGCATATCTCGGTCTTATGGTGGCCACCACATGACAGGAACTTTCTGGAAGGACTTTCCCCAGACTCTTAACATGTTAACATAGACACAATTCAAAACAGACCTGGAGCTAGACAGGCTGCATCCCTGAATTGTGAGCAATTATATTGATAATAATTTTCTGAATGACAACTGAAGTTCCTTTAAGGTCATTCTGATGTCATAGAGAGGCAGGGACACCGTACCTGTACCTGTAGCTACTGTACCTGTAGCTACCATACCTGTAGTGCATTCACAACTGAGGAATTGAAGTGTGGGAGAGACATGTAACTGACTAGGAACACATTTTTCTGTGTCTTTGAACGTCCAGGGCCTGACATAATACCTGACATGTAGCAGGAACTCAGTGAATGCTTTCGGGTTGATTGACTGAAGCCCACTTATATCTGTGTAAAACTTCCTGTATTCTACTATTATGCCCATGGCACCAGGCTAGTTGAAATACTTTGTGGACTCATGGTTTTAGGGGTTCTCCCAAACCCCTATTATATTAAAAAATATATATGTGTATATATATATATATATAAATTTGAAAGATACCGTCTAAAACGCTAAAGTTAAAAAAATCAGAAGAATGTTGCCTTGGTGGGGCGCAGTGGGTAGGACTGACTGAGAAGACACACAAGATGACTTTCTCGGGAGATGGAAATGTTCTATACTGGGAAATGGTGTGGATTACCTGGATGTATCCATTTGTCAAAATGGTGCAGCTAAGATTTGTGCATTTCAATCATGTAAATTTCACCTATAAAGGGGGGTTCATTATACTAATCTATTTATTTTGTTTGCTTGAAATTATTCATGGAAAAAAATTTTAAGTGCCATCTAATGAATTTTATTTCATATTGGGAAGTAAGACAGGGTCAAGATCCCCCCCCCCCTTTATTAATAAGTAAGGAAGGGGTGGCAGAAAAATTATAAGTAGAATATCAGCAAATTTAATTTGGGAGTAGACAGGATGTGTCGTTTTTAAACACAGCTCCTCATTATGTACCTATTCAATTCCTTTCCTCAAAAGGTCTATACATATGCATGAATATGTATATAACAAGTTCCTTTCTCAAAAAAATAATTGCCATGCATAGTGACAAGTAGGCTCATATCTAGGATGGCTCACTTCCCAGGTCAAGTAAGTAGGTGGTGGGTACGTTCAAATCCACTCACTTCTGCTGCGCTTTCTGACTGTTCCAGCCTTCGCTGCTCGCCTCTTTGAACTTCTCCTGCACTCCTGATGTGCAGCACACACAGAACTCAATTCAGTTCCTTTCTGTGTGCTACTTGTTTTATGTGTCAGCTCTGTTTGTCCAGCCTGAAAGTAAGCTCTATGTGGGTAGGGGCCATGCTTTGTAACTTTTGGCACATACATAGCCCCTGTCTTCCCCTTTCTAGAGCCTCCCATAGAGCTTCGACTATGGGAGGGGCTCAGTGAATATCATCTTCTGTCCTATTGACTAGTTAAACAAGGCAGAGGCTAGGCAATTAGGACGGGAACTCATCCTAATTTGGCACGTGCCAGGCCCTGCACCAAATGCTTTACGTGCATGATCTCATTTTATCTCATTCAGCCCTCAAGATAGGCGTTGTTGTTTATGTTTTATAGATGAGTTAAGTAATTTGTCCAAAGTTACAAGTTCGGAAGAAGCAGGTATGGGATTTGAGTTAGTTCTCTCCGACTCCAAATCCGTGCTCTCCCGCTACTCCACACCCGTCTCTTCCCTGTCCTCTGGTGAGAAACTAAATGGCCTGCATTTTCAACACTGAATTCCAGCAACCTTATCTTTTCACCAAAAATCTGAGCATCTTTGCCACTGCTCTCTAGTGGGCGGGGACACCACAAACAACTCATCGAGCAGCATCTCCATGCCCAGCGTTACCAGAGCACACAGCAGAAGTGCGAGAACCCATTCTTGAGCTTGGAGAAATGACTTCCCAGCTAGTGTTTAGATGTTAGGTTCCTGTTCGCACACACTTGGCTCCTCGTTGTGACTGCTGCTTGAGGGTCAACTGGGAGTGATCATCCAAGTCCTCTGATAGTGCACTGGGTTTCTAGAACCAGCGGGCAGAGGGCCAGTTTCCCCACTTCAACACCTGAGCATAGTTTGAATACAAATATATGACAACAAATGGGCGAAGGGCAGCCTCTTTTTCCGTAAAGCTCTGCCATAATTACAGGAGGAGGATGACCTGTTGAGATGCTGAGAGCATGGCCCCGTCCCCAAATTCTGTTCCGTCTCTCATTAGCCATATGGAAGTCTGGCAAAAAAGAATTCTGCTGCTTTTACTACTTTGTGTGAAACTAACTCCATCCCCACTTTTTACCTTAAATATGCAGGTTGTGTTGTCAACAACGGTGAATGTGGATGGGCATGTACTGGCTGTTTCCGACAATATGTTTGTTCATAACAACTCGAAGCACGGGCGGAGAGCGAGAAGACTGGACCCGTCGGAAGGTGGGGCTGTCTGCTGTGGGCTGAGAATGGTAGACAATGGAAGTTCTCCACAAACTTCCTTGTCTGAATTTCAAATTTATGTCACGGGGTAGGAGTGGAGAAACTACAGAAGACCATGTGGGTTTTAAAAGGAAGCTATAAACGTTGACTCTCGCCTGCTGTTGTAACCCACACATGTCTCCCAGCCGATGTTCAGGCCCCTGTGCCCACTGTCTCTTCCATTCTGTGATTTTCTTTTTGCTAGATGGGCATTTTAGGCAAATATAGGCCTGTGACATCTTGGTTAAACAGGCACATTACAGAGCGAGACATGTATGAATAAGTGTCAGATGTGCCCTTAAACAGATCGTGGGCAAGACAAAACAATGTACAGAATGAAACTGACACTAATTGATTTTTGTTTGCTTGGACAAGAAGAAATCATGGTCTGCTCTGGGTAGTTTTCCAAAATGCATTAAAGTAATTAGAAATACTGGTAACTGTTAAACTTCAAGTTGTCTGAAAAATTAAAGTATATTGAGAAAGATACCTGACAAACGTGAAGAAATTCCATTGAAGTCCTTCTCCTTCCCTCCATACTCCACGACACACTGGGGTAGGAAGGCCTGGTCAGATAGAATGAAGGGCTAAGCTAGGCTGCTATTTTGGGGTGATGTTTTGCTAAATACTGCCCACCAGCCCCCACCCCAACTCGGCCCTTGAAATGTGTCTTGTATCATTTTAAGTAGGAATTAATGAACTGAAAGAAAATGATTGAATCAGTAAAGAATTTGGAGTGGTGTTAATTCTCCCACAGTGGGCACTGAAAGGGGAGAAGAAAATCCCAGGGTTCAGAACTAGGAACCCATCCAGTTTCTTTTGACTGATTGGATGTGATTGACTGGCTGTTCAAAGGGGTCTCATGTTTTTGGAGTCCTGCCAAAGTTCTCCTCCACCTTTGACCCTGTCAACTTTGGAAATGGAGTGATGGATTGACTTTAGTTATGGCCTGAAAACCATATTGGGTTCCTGTTGGGATATAAAGTCCAGAGGCCTTGAACATATGGAAGAAGGGGGAAAATCCTCCCTACAAAGTTAGGAAAGTGATTAGAAATTGTCTCTTGATAGAGCTGAAAAAAACCTTTAATTGTGGTAGATTTTGCTTTCTGCTTCTCTCTCTAGCACATTAACAGGCCTTGTAAATCTTCACATCTTGGGGCAGAGGAGGTGGGGAGAGAAAAGGGATTTACACATTTCCAGTGTGATCAACTTATAAAAATATGGGGAAAAACAACAGAGTTTTAAAAACACCCTTTGCACAATTAGCTAAGTGTTCTGTGTTTTCATACATAGTGGTCAACTCATTAGGCTTTAATGACCTGGTGAAAAGCAACAACCAATTAAGGAATGATGGCAAGTCAGCACAGCTCAACTTGAACTTCTTGGAATGACCAACAGTTTTCAAGCGCAGCCAATCCCCAAAACTCCAAACTTCAACCACCAAAGGACAGACCTGACTTTTTCTTTCCTATCTTCTTAGCTACCCCCTGCATCAAAGCCATTAGCCCAAGTGAAGGCTGGACCACAGGAGGAGCCATGGTCATCATCATTGGGGACAACTTCTTTGATGGCCTCCAAGTGGTGTTTGGGACCATGCTTGTATGGAGCGAGGTAGGCAAAGGCAACTTGCTTCGCTGACTTTCTTTGGCCCAGAGATTGTTTTGATTTGGAAAAACTAGTAATTCCTGGAGCACCAGCAACATGAACACACATTATTGAGTACCTACTATGAGCAGGGAGCCAAGGATTAAAAGACATGTAAACCACAATTTATTGCAGTCATGGATCCCTTAAAAAGATAAATAATCATTGTAGTGTTATTTATAATATTGGATAATAGGAGAATGGTTAAATAAATGATGGAATATCATTCTACCATTAAAAATTATGTTTTGAAAAAATTCTAATGACACAGGAGTAGGGAGCATGCTTGCACTACAATGCTAAGGGGAAAAAAATCAGGACAACAGTGTCTATGGATTTAAAATCTAATTATATAACACACATCCATAGAAAAGTACTGGAAACAGACCAAAGATTAATAATGGTTGTCTCTGGGCTATGCAATGTTAATATTTTTCTTTATATTTTTCTGTAATTTCCAAATTTTCTAAAGAGGATATGTTCTACTTTCATAATGAGGAAACCAACAAGACACATTACAAAAAGATAAGTAGCGGTGCTAAATTGATATGGAAATTGCCAAATCAGTATGTAAGGTCATAGCAGTGTAGGAATTGGGAGGAGGGAGTGATTACAGGGATGGGGGTGTAGTCAGCACAAGAGGTGGGAGGGACTTGAGCTGGGCTAGCAGGAAGGACAGAACCTAGACAGGTGGGGTTGAGAAGAAATTCCAGGGTGAGAGGGAGAAACATGTAAGACACAGGGACAGGGCCTTCAGAGCGTTTGGGGCGCCGTGAGTACACCAATTTGCCCCAGGGGAGTAACAGTGAGAGATGCTCATGTCCTCAGTATCCTCGGTGATAACTTGTGTAATAGGTATTTTATTTTCCTGCCTGTTCATTCCTCAGCTAATAACTCCTCATGCCATCAGAGTGCAGACTCCTCCTCGGCACATCCCCGGAGTAGTAGAAGTGACATTATCTTATAAATCCAAACAGTTCTGCAAAGGAGCTCCAGGGAGGTTCATTTACACAGGTGGGTGAGAAAGTCACTCCAAGGGAGACTGGCTCCTGGTTCACCTTGGCTTTAATTCCCAGTCTCCCCGTTTTATAATCATTCCAACTTTTCCAGGTCTTTCTACTCGTGTGGGAAGAGTGGACTGGGTGACAGGTGGTGAATGAGGAAGTGTAGACTCAATTCTAAATTTGTATTGTACTTAAACAATTTCTGCACAGTCTGGGAGAGGGTCATAGCAGCTCATTCAGGAATCCATCCTTATAAATTTAACTCTGCTAGCATCATGCTGGAACAGACTTTTATCCAAGCAATCAGATGAAAAATTAGACAAAGTTGCTGGCTATACCTAAATTTTCCTAAAAAGAATTCAAGAAAATTGCCCAATGATGCTGCAGAGTGAATCAAATAATTTTAAAATTTTATGAAAATATTCGTTCAACCTGTTGAAAGTCTACTTTGTATTTAATACTTTTTCTAGGTGGAAGGTACAGTCACAAATAAGACATGGTCCTTATTTGGAAGTTTAGAAACTTTTGAAGGAGGTAATGGTATGTTGCCCAGAACAACTGGAGAATTAGAATGTTCAAATGTTTGGTATTTACAATGAATGGAATATGAGTTCCAGGAAGAGAGAGTTTAGTGTGGCCTAGAGTAGTGGGATGGGGTTTCAAGGAGGAGATGGAAATTGAAGACTATTTTTAAGGATGGGGAACATTTGGATAGGCAAAGAAAAGAAGGAAGAATATTCCAACTACGGGAATACATGTGCAAAGGTGCAGAGGGTGAGGTGAGCAGGTCCCTGGAGGAGTGAGGGCTAGTTCAACAGCTATGGCAATGCATTTGGGTAGAACTTAGACCAGAATTTAGCCTAGATGAGCTAGGCATGGGAGGGAAGGAAACCAAAAAATAACTTAAAAGCCCTGAATGGTACCTAGAGTGGTCAAATTCATAGAGACAGAAAGTCAAATGGTGGTTGTCAGGGGTTGGGGGAAGGGAGAATGAGTTGTTTAGTGGGTACAGAGTTTCATTTTTGCAAGATGAAAAGAGTTCTGGAGATTGGTTGCACAACAATGTGAATGGACTTAACACTACTGAACTGTACATTTAGAAATGGTTTAAGATGGTAAATTTTGTGTGTATTTTACCACAATTTTAAAAAATGAAAAAAAAAAAGAAAGCCTTGTATAGGAGTTTGTACTTGATTTGGCAAGATATAAGACGACATTAAGGGTTCCCATGCACAGGAGAGTAACTCAAAGGCGTTCTCTTAGGAAAAATGAATGCTGTTGATATAAAGACTGAGTTAGTTGGGGGAACAACTGAAGGCAGGGAGATCAACTATGATATTGTACTTTGAAACAGAAAATAAGGGATATAGAGAAAGAAATATATAAACCAAGAAAATGTATCAGTCATGCTATGAATTTCTAATAATATTATTTTATAGTGTATCCCTCTCTCATTTGTACTCAGCCTCCTGTTCTTGTTTAAATGTAAACGTCTGGTTAGATATCAATCAGGAGTAGATGGAAGAGGGTAGTTTTTAGGTATATTTATTTAAAATTTCTCCTTTGAATTTTCTCTCTTGAGATAGGCACGTCTTGATTGGGTTCTTTTTTTGTGGATCTATGGAAGATTCTATTGCAGTCACAATAAAATATTTACTGTTCGAGCTCCCAAAGGGACACGGTTTATTCATTCATTCAAATGAGTATTTATTACATGCCTGCCATGGGCTGGCACAACCCTAGGCTCTGGGATTTAGAGGTGGACAGGATAAAGGCCCTTGTCTTAACAAAGCTTAAGTTCTAGAGGGGGAGACAGACAACAGAGAAAATAGATGATATAATTTAAGATAGTGATAAGTAAGAGATAGAGAATAAGGGAGGGCCTCTCTGAGGAAGGGCCATTGAGAGGAGACTATCACAAGTGTGGAAATCTGTCCCCCTCCCTCTGTATCCCTCTGACCTCTCCTCTCCATTCACATTGCCTTGCCTCTGTCCCTGGAACCCCTCAGGGCTGTGTTTTCTGTATAGTTCACCAGTGTTCGCTAGAACAGCACCTGGCAGTCAATGAAGTGGGGACGAGTGTCCAGATTACAGACCAAGAGGTGGGAACAAGCGTGGCATCAGCAGGGAAGAGCACGAATGCCAGTGTGGCCGGAGTGGTGTTGGTGGGGAAGAGAATGTTGGGAGATGAGGTACGAAAGGCAGGAAGGACAAGGGACTTGGAGGGGAAGACACTGAGGACGTTAGACAAAGGAGCAGTCAGCAACCAGACAGGGTTTAAAGCCACTGAGCTGATGAGATGGGAAGGAGTGTAGCTGTAGGATGGAGGAAGTCTCAAGATGGTGCCTCAAGAGCATCAACGTGCCTAGGGCTCAGGATGATAAGGAGACTGGGAAGGAGTGGTCAGCGGGGTAGGAGGAAACCAGGAGCGTGGGCTGTCCCTGACATGAGGTGAGGAACGGGTCTCTCTCCAGGACGCTCCCACATAGAGGGCTCTGGCATCTGTTTTCTCAAATGCAACCACTGTATATGGATGACAGGTCTGGCCTGTGAGGAGATGGGAGGACTAATAACAATCACGTTGCAACCATTTTCAACTCTCTTCCGAAGTAACAAACAACCTCGATACACAGTGGGGCTACAGAAGTTTGGAGTCAGGTGTTATGTGCACGTGCATGTGTGTGTATGTGCATGTACATGTGTAAATTTCCTCTGAAAGCAGAGGTTCTCACCCTGGGCTGCACTTCAAATCACCAACGCTTAGGCTGGACCCCAGACCAGTTAGATCTGAGTCTCTGAAGGTAGGACCCAGGTATCAGTGTAATCCATACATTCATTGAACCAACATCAGCTCCAAATTATGCTCAAGGCACAAAATCACTGATATCAGTATGCCTCTAGCAGCTTACAGTTCTAGAAGGGGAGATAGACACTTGTGGATTACAATAATTGGGTTGAGTCTCATAAGAGATGTAAAAGCAGAAGGGGTTGTAGGAGCCCTGAGCAGGGAGTGGCTGACAGGGGAATCAGTGAAGGCTTTCCAGAGGAGGTGATGATAAAGCGACATTTCAAAAGCAAAGTAGAAACTTGCCAGATAGAACAGTTCGTGGAAACACAGTGCCTGGTAAAAGAGGAGCCCACATCACCGTGAAAATAACAGATGTTATGTTACGTGTAAATTCAAAGAATTTTAGAGATGATGAGACATTGAAGATCCTCTGGTCAAACTTCCTCTCTTGCAGATGAGAAAACCGAGACCCGGGGAGAAGTGACTTGCTCACAATTGCCCACTGAATTCAAGGTGGAGTCAGAACAAGGACTCAGGTCTCTGGCCGTCCCACCTGGTGTCTTTTCTCTAGCACCGTGGTGTCAGCAAATAGCTCTGATTTCCTGATGTGCTGAGACATTACTGTCTTATTCATGAGGCGAATATTGATTGAGCATCCCCCCTATGCTCAGCACTGTGCTGTGTGCTGGGGACGCTGCAGACAAGTCAGACCAGTAGCCGCCTTCCTTCCTCACGTTATAGTGTAGTGACGTAAATGCGAACTACATACAGCTGGGCTTGCCTCTAAATAGTTCTTAAATCTTGCCTAAGTGACTTAACCTCTTAGTTTCCCCATCCTTAAAATGGGCTACTTACCTCACAGAATAAAAAACACAGTGCATGGAAACAGTGGTGTGCTGGTAAAGGTTTAACAACCAGCTCTCCAGGGAAAGGTGGGAGGGGGCAAGAAAGCACTGGTTTATAGCATTTGATGATTTCCATGGTGCAGGTACTCTCACCATGGCTGATTTCAAGCTACCAATATGACATCACCCGACTCACAGAATTCCTGAATATTTAACTTGCTCTCAAGAGCTGATATGAGCCAAGTCTAAAACACTTCTGCATGTAAAGCACTTGGGATACAGAGCAACTATATCTTATTACTCTAAAGGTGTTTATTATTAATATTATTCTTATTATTACTATTAGTGTTATCATCATGAAGACTGACTTGAACAAGGAATTACAAATGTGATGAATCCTAAAAAGAAGTTGTATAGGATGCTGGGAATATCTGCCAGGGAAATCAAAGCTTCTTAAACTGAGATGATAGGGAAGGCTAAGAACAGTCCAAACACAGGAAACAGTATGTGCAAAGGCCCTGGGGTGGGAAAGAACATGGGGTATATTTGATGGCCACTATGAACAGAGCAGAAAGAATTCATTAAAGAGAGGTTGGGTTCAAGCTGGAAGGGAGGGTGGGGCCTGCATGTTTGGCTCTACCCCAAGTGCCAAGGGGAGCTGTTGGAAGATTTTAAAGCTGGGGAGTGCCATGGTCGGATTTGCCTTCTAAAGATCATTCTGGCTGCGGTGTCAAGAATGGCTGGGAAGCCAGGGTGGATTTGGGGAGGTCAGTTGGAGGCCAATATGGTGGCCCTGGTCTAGCTTGGACTAGAGTGCCGGCAGTGGGGACAGGCAGAAGTGGATGAAATTTAGGAGGTAGCACTGATGGGCCCTGATGATGGATTGGTTGGGGTGAAGGTTGGGGAAGGGAGGGGAGGGGACGACTCTCAGGTTTCAGGTTTGAAAAATTGGGTGGGTATAGTTTAGAAAGTGATTTTTAAAAAGGTATAAAGTGCTAAGGGAGTTCAGAGGAAGGACACAATACTTCCAGCTGGCGGAGAGGTGGGACGATTTAATATTGTAAAGATGTCGATTAATGAATAAATTTAACACAATGCCAATCAAAGTAGCAACAAAATATTTGGGGAAAGTTTACAAAAGTTCACCTGGAAAAGTAAAGGTGCTAAAATGGGCCCCCTCATTTTGAAAAATGAGAGAGGCTTGCCATACCAGACATTAAAACCTATTTTAAGTTTCAGTGATTAAAAGAATATGGGGCTTTCTAGGAACATGTAGAAATGTCATGCAACAGAAGGGAACATTTAAAAATAAACAGTCTTTGTATATATGAAGAGTGTCAGTAATTAAGCACTTGTATAGGTGAGGAGGTACCTCAGGTCAGTGTGGAAAAGATGGAATGTTTAACAAATGGTGTTGGGCGAATTAGTTAAGCATGAAAAAAAAGGTTAGATATCTAATTTCATATCATAAACTGAAACATATTTGAATTAAATATTTTTATTAAAAAGTAGACATTTAAAAGAATTATTATAATCTCGAGCCTTGCTAATCTTGACCCCAAGGACAGAAACCATCAAGCATGAATATTTGATTACAGAAAAAGAATTTTCACATGTCAAAGTGCTGGTCACTAAATAAAAAGGAAAAGGACAAACTGGGAATATATTTGTTATACACAAGATATTATCTTATGGATAAAAAGATACATTCGTTTGTTCAGCAAAAGTTTATTTTATGCCTACTATTTGTCAACCACTATGTTAGGCGTTGTGGATAAAGAGGCGAATGTTAGATATCTTACAAATTAAGGAGAAAAAGAAAAATACCTAAATTAAAAGCTAGCAAGGAACATCAGGAGTTAATTCAGGAAGGAACACAAGTAAGCAATAAACATATTTTTTAAAATCCCAGCCACATTAATAATCAAATAAATGCAAATTAAGGCAACTATAGGATAACATTTTTTCCCATCAGGTTGGCAAAGATTTTTTTTTAAACAAATGAAAAGACCTGAGTTGGGAAAATGAGAAGAAAGTGGGGACTTTCTAACACACGACTGTAGGACGGTGGTAGCTCCAGGAGAGTGGCGTGTTGAGACTAGCCTTAAAAGTATATGTGCCCTCTGACCCAACAATTCTACTTTTAGGAATGTATACTTAGGAAATGATTGAGTTGGGCTGAAGGCTGTTCATTGGAGCACTGTTTATAGTAGTGAAAAATTGAAAGCATCCTTAGTGTCCATTAGGGAACTCATTAAATAAATAATGGAACACCCTTATACCAAAACACTTTTTAGGCATTAAAAGTAATGCTTTGGATGGATATTTAGTTACTTGAAAGACTTCCGTGATAGAGGTTAAAAAAAAAAAAAGCTTAAAAACTGTATGCACAGTATGGTCCAATTTTTATATATATGAAAAAAGAATAGTTGCATAACAAACCCAAGTAAGGTGTGGAAGGCTGCATACCAAGATGTCTACAATGGTGGTTTCTGGGTATTGGTGTTATTGTTTCATTTTTTTCATTTTTCTTACTTATACTTGTTATTTTCTAATAAAATTAAGTAATTTTTAATTAAAATTAAATTAATAAAATATGATATAAAAAAATTAATGTCACATGTTTAAATACTGAAACAGCATACATTGGTAAACTTGATTCTTCAGGTACAAAGAAAGTATTTCCAGCCAGGAAAGCAGTGAAGCTTCTTCCAGAAGCCTGCCTTTGAGTAGGAAGGACCTTGGGAGGCAGACAGGGGTGAGAAGAGTGGGGACGAAGTAGTATATTCTTTCACAATCAGAGAAGAAAACAGAAATACACACACTGTCCAGGATGGCTAGGAGGCGAGTCACTCTCTCTGAAAACTTCCACCTTGAGGTTACTGGGCCTCATGTGACTCAGGCTGTTGGAGACATGTGGTGATGTTATCCATGGAGGGTTCCAGACGCCACAGGAAATGGAATTGATAGTCTCTTGTCTTGTCCACTCAACAAGCAGCCACTGATGTGGAAAGCTAATTTACAACCTGTGGGGGAATCTTAGTCCAATGGCTGGAAAGGCAGTGGCTTCCATAGGTGACTGAAGATGGGACTGCTCTACCTTAGAGCAGTGAGCCTGGAGAATCATGGCCTTCTCCCTGGGAGGTAACAGACACCTCTTGGCATTCCAGATGCCTGGCCTCCTGAGCCACACATTCTGAGCCTCTTGGGAATCAGCTCCTCCAGTCGCACACCCAGTGCTTAGCTACAGGATAGTGCGTCAGAGGCCAATATAGGCCTTGACAAAATACTCAGGTCTGGTGGTGAGGTGGAAAATAAAATCTTCATTCCAGAGAAAAGGAAAAACTTGAAACCTAGAGGGCTTTAGTAGGGACAGAGTGAGCACCCAGCATAGGATGGGATCTAAGAGGAGACATGCTGGACTCAGCCGGAAGACCTGCTTTGGGATCCCAGCTGTGTCATCAATGACTTGTTTGTCCTTTCCTCAAGTCACCTAACCTCTCTGAGCCTCACTTTCCTCATCTGTTAAGCTCTGGTACTAATTATACTATTACCCATAGGTGTTTCCCTAATTTGGCTGAGCATGAGAATCATGCTTGGCCCCATTCCAGACATACTGAATCATACTCTTCTGGGATGGCCTGGGAATCTGTATGTTAAACAAAGAAATGAGTTTGGGAAACCTGAATTCTGCTTGTCAGGCTGTTGCAGAGACTTTCTCGCTTCTAAAGTGCTCCACACATGGGACAGTTCTTATGAAACTGAGTCATTACACCACAAACAAAATAGTATTTACTCTTAGGTGGAACTTTCTAGAAGGAGACTCAAAAAGCAGGAGGTAAGAAGGGAGACTGTAGCCATCCTCCCTTCCTTTAGCCCCTACCCCACCATACACATACTGTGGTCCATGGTCCAACCGTTGATGGTTCCCATATCCAAGGGCACACCACCGTAATAAACCTAAGCTTATTAGATGTAACTTACCTGGTATAATTAGCCAAAATGCAATAATCAGCTCCCCATGGTAGTTGCTGCCAAGTACAGCATAAACAACATCAGGGCTCTGAAAAACAACACATTTTCTTCACACATGTGACTTTGCAGGTCTATTTTCCTCTAACCATGTTTTGCTAAAGTGCAGCTTGCTGCTGCAGAATTGAGAGACCCACATGAGAATATAGCTCATCTGGAGAGGTCCAATTGCCTCTGTCTCATTTAAGACCTAGAGGCGGTATGCCAGCCGAGGCTTAGAGGGGAGCAGATCCTCTACTCCTCTCACAGATTTTTCTACAGAGAACTGGAAGTGCAGAAAAATAATCCTGGTAGAGGCACCCAGTGGGACCACGGTTATTGGCTGTGCAGGTACTATTTGGCTGTCTTGAGGATGCAGGGACAGATAGTCTGGAGCATGGCACTTGGGGGTGGAATTGCCATTGTCTATAATTGTAAAATCTGCACCACCCACAGAAACAAGTGAAAAGTCATGATGCGTGAGCCGATGGCAGGTCATTGAGAATATGGGGGTAGATGAGCACAGCTTTTCAGTATTGTTCCTATGGTTCTTCGCAGAATCTGGGCTAAACATTTGATTGCTGGTTAAGAAGTCTCCTGTAAGTTCCATCATCAGATAAAACTAGTGAGGAAAAAATGACGATAGTAATTCAGTAACCACATCTGTCATCTATTGAGCATGTAGGACCAGGCCCTGTCTTATGAGCTCATATAATCACCACCTTTTCCCATTATGCTGGTTCTATTAGCAGCTCAGCTTTACAGATGAGAATCCTGCTACCCAAGGTCATCAAGCTAGGTCCAATCCCAGCTGTCTTATTCCAAGATTGTTCTCTTAACCACTAACCTGTGCTACTTACCAATACTGTAGAGCTTCTTAGAAGAAATTACAGCAAGGCCATCTGTTTGGCTTCATCTGGTAGTTTTAGTTGGCAGATACTGATGGCCTTGGCTCTCTGGCTGTCACTCCGAGGAAGTGCACGGGAGATAGGCCTGGCTGGTGCGCGTGGAGGGGGCTCAGAGAATGCCTCACTTGTGCCCTGGTGTTCCAGATGGCAAAATGGGATATTTCTATTTCAGTGTGATATGACAGGCTTAGAGCCTGTGAAGTGCTTTGAATCCTTACAAGTGATAGAAATTATCCTCTCCATGAAAAACTGAAGTTTCAGAAGGCAAAGGAGTACAAACTCCGCTTTGTAATTAAACTTGAGAGAACTTAGCGTTGGGACGGGAGACAGACAGTGAGTGACACAGGGTTTAGAGGCCTGGATTTGAGACCCAACTTTCTGGCAAATCACTTAACCATTCTTCACCTCAGTTTTCTAACCTAAAAAATAGGAAGATATTTATCTTACTCGGAAGGTGAAATGATATAGATATGCAAAGTACAATGTATAGAAATGTAAAAATATAAGCAAAATTCACTATTGTAAGCATTTGGCGGAGGGACACGGTTTCTGGGACGAGTTCTAGGTGGCTTCCTCCCTCATTGCTGTTTGAACAAGGGTGGACTTTTTTGCATGTCTTCTCTTCTGTGAAAGGTAGATTCTATTTGAAAGACCTGCCACGTCGTGCCCTTAATATCTGGGTCTAGAGTACAAATCAGGGTTTTATAGGTGACAGAGACGGCCAAGGCAGCCTGAGAACGGTGACTCTGCATGGCAAGCGGCGGGTGTGTGTGTGTGTGTGTGTGTGTGTGTGTGTGTGTGTGTGTGTGAAGGAGAAGCAGGTTTTCAAAGGAGGACAAAGAGGAGCAGAAGAGACAGACTAGGCCCAGCTGGCTCACGTGCAGGCAGAAGAGCTGCTTCCCAAGGTGTGTGGTTGAATTTAGAAGTTGGCAAAACACCCTGACTAATCGAGACACACTGAGAAGCCAAAGAATTCATGTCAGCTAATTTCCTCCCCCAGAACACTTTTATCTTCTACTTTAGCACAAACAAATGCATTTGATTGCATACCCCTGTTCATTATTTGGGAGAAAGTGTTAAGAAGAAAATGGCCAAGAACAGGCAGCAGTTTGGAGGAGAAATGGGAGGCCTAGATTTTTCCACAAACCCCCAAATCACCCTGAACAGTCTTCTCCCCGAGGCTCAGCACAGAGTGTGGGCTCCTCCTTTCGTAAAGCTGCACTGCACAGATGTGCAAGCTGGATTGCAAATGTTAATAGCTCATCCACTTCACGTTTCCTTTTTTTTTTTTAATAGCATTATCCTGGAAAAAAAAATTCCCATTTAAGAAATGAATCTGATTTTTAGTTAAAAATACCCAATTCAGACATCAAAAACTGGCCCAAGTACAATTGTTCCCTGTTCACACTGGAAACAGATTGAATCAACGGCTCTCCTGGTAGCCTGTAGTTTTACTGAAGTTACCTCCACCCCCACCTCTCGTGAAATTTCAGATCCTTCATTCAGCTGAGTCTGAGGAATGATGTCTCCGTTGGAAGCCCCGGAATAGGGGGCCGGCCGTTGTTTCACTAGAGACGTCCCAGCCCCTTAATGGCCTGGTGCTCTCAGCTATAATATTCTAAGTACACATTACAGAGAGCATGCACATATTCATAACTGCTCCGTTGTGGCATTTAGATTTACGCTTGAAATTTATCTTTAATTTTTACAGTTGTCTCCTTAACCATGTATATTACTCCCTTCTTCAAACAATCTGTCTTGCTGCTGCAGTTTTTCTTGAAACCAAAGCGTAATTAAATATTGAATTAATATTTCATTTAAAATTAAATATAGAAGGCTTCAGTCTAATCTTTCACTTGTGCACTGCTGGTTCTCACCGCATGTTCTGGTTCCTGTATCCACAAAGGCAGGTACCATCTCTTCATAAGGTGTTCCTATATTATCTTTGTTCTTTTTTTTTTTTTCCCTAATTGGTGACACTGAACTTTTGCTACATTGAAACAAATGAGTGTAGGGAGAGATTTCAATGTAACAAAGGCTAAAGGCAACTTAATTCAACAGCCCATGGCTTCAACCCCACCCATCTCTACTTCTCAAAGAAGAAATTCACTGCACCAAATAAATAATAGTCTTAGAATCATATACTGCAAGAGCTTACAAGGGGTCTTAGAGGCCATTTAGCCCGACCTTTTGTCTTTGCAGAGAAATAAGGCAAAGTCCACCTGGCCTTGAAGGTGGCATAGTTGATCAGGGTCAGGAACTAAGGCAGATCCCAGGCCGGGCCAGCTTTATCTCCATCACACCATCAAATGCTATGAAAAAATTTAACTTGGGAGCATTAAGTGCTAATTTAACATAGCCTTTGAATGTTGGACACATAAGGAGTAGGAGAGAAGGTAGATGATTGAACTGGGAAATTGGGAGAAAGGAAGGAGAGAGAGAGGAATCAAATTCATAGCACAGACAAGGATGCCTCACGGAATTAATATGCATGATCAAAGCACTTGGAGGACAGAGACACTGAAGGAAGAACAGAATGGAGAAGTCCTAAAGGTGGCGTGAGGGCAGGGGCTAGTCTGCATACGTCTAAATTCCTCCCCAAGCTAGGACACCTAACTGTCCTGTCAACAGAGAGTAACTTTCTTTGACCAGAGCCACACAGAGAGTTATTTCTGAGGAATGTTTGTTTTCTCCTCTGCTTGCACATCAAAGTCCACCTTCTAGTCTGGCGTTTATCTGGCAGTCACATTACAGAGATTTTAGGTTTCTTGAACAGGGTTCTTTTCCATTGTTTTCTTTATTCTTGGGTAAGGTTGGGATTTAGAGTTAGGACTGGAGAGATCCTCTATTTCTGTGAGCTCTGTGCACCTCTGATAAAAGTGAAGATCCTTTGCTGCAGATAAATGCACTTATGTGCAAACACACAGCTAGGCTCAGACTTTCTAGACTTTTATCAGTCTCTTGCTGGCCATCCATAGACTCCATGATGATCCTAGGCTCTAGCTGAAGACTTACTAGTGAGGAAAGCTGAACCCCAGGGCAGCATCCCAGAGGAGCAGCCCGATTGAGCACTCAGAGCTTCCCTCACCCCATCATCTTATTCGTCTCCTCTCAGATTTCTGCAGAGGAACTCTATTGGTCCTTGATGTTGCCATCTTTGTGGTCAGGACTCCTGTTGGTCAAGGGCATGAATGACCTCTGCCTGCAACATCAATGTTGTCTTTGTTGAGGGTTGACCAAGACTCTGTTAACAAAGAGTCCCCTTTCCACGTTAGCCAGTGTCTCCTATATTTTTGGGAAACAGAAATAGAGGCCTAAACCAGGGTAAGCATTATCTGGTCCCTGTGCCTCCTCTTAAGGGAAGAAAAAATCACATAGAATTTACACATTTCACTAACCCTTTGGGGAAATTAATATTGAGCACTGGCCAGCTTTTGTTTTAAATGAGTGGTTCCCAGTAGATATTTTTGGTTAAATACTATGTGCTTATAAAAGAAACCCTTCACACATTACTTATAGTTTATATATGTTTGTTGCATCCAAGATATGTAAGTAACCTCATATACTATACCCACAATCAAAATGAGAAATGACACAAAAGATCCAGGCTCTCAGGAGAAATATTATGAAATCTCAAGGTATTGATGAAAGTTTTTCCAAGGCTGATCCAAATGGGATTTAGATTCTGTGGCGGTTGAAATGTGTCTTATTAAACTCCTTAAGCAAACCCGAATGACTCCCAGTGGAGGATTAAGACATTCTATGTATAGCAAAAACGAAATTCTCATGTCTGAGTTTTCTCTATTGAATTCCCCCTTGATTAGCTTCTGTAATATTTAACTTCATGCCATGCCATAATTATTTAATAAAAGGTAAATATAAATTATATTTCAGTGGGGATATGACCTTTTACCTTAATGTTATGTTACCAAAGAAAGACATAGATAAATAGAGCCTATAGATCGAAGCGTATTTTTAATTTACTCTGTTTTTGCCTTGCCAGCGTTTCTCTGTGTCCCTGTCAGCCGAGGGGTTGGCAGAACTTCACAGCACCCCCGCACTCCATGTGGTAGGAGAGGTTGTAAATTCACGCTGATGATGGTGGTTAATGATCTGCTTGGCGCTTGGAGACAGTCTTGGTGTTGGTCTTGGGCACCTCATTAGCTAATTGAGGTTTACTTGGCTCACACCAGGCCTGAAGAGTCAGAGAACACCCAGGGAGGTAGGGAGGGGGAGGCTGGGTGGGATTCAAGGTGAGGCTGAATCTACAGGATGCAAAAACAACTGGTCAATTGGGAAGTCAGTTTGGAACCACAGTAAAAGTTGTCCAGTCTGACCTCAGTGTTTTGAAGGCTGAGCACTCGAGGGATTGGCTGAGTTGTCCTCTTACAGTTTGGTGTTGACTGAACAGTTTCAACTTCATGATTTTTACTTCAAAAGTGCTCTTGATTAAATGAAGTTGTGTGTGCGTGTGTGTGTGTGTGTGTGTACACGTGTGATATAGATGACAGTGTGTTTTGCTACAGCCTTTCTCAGCTTGGATACACACATAACCCATCCCACAGTTTATGCCTGTGAAGTCTGGCAGGGGCCTGCCGAAAAGCAATCAACGTAAGAAATAGATGGGTATGCCCAATCTGCTTATTCAGTTTTAAACAAGGATTGCTAACCCACCATGGTCAAGGTAGTCTGCTGTTTCTAATGTGGGGGAGTGAGGAGGGGAGGGCAGGCAAGAGAAACCAGGCATTACTCTTGTGTCCTGGTCTTGTCTCCCAATAGGGGAGAACGGTGGGTACAAATATGTGAGAAACCATCATCTACGTCCCACCTCTGTGTGCTGATGAGAGCCCAGCTTTAGAGAGTTCCTCTGTGAGCAGGAGGAAGGACGAGGAATAAGGAGATGAGTGGCAGGCCCATGAGTGGACCACTAGAACTCTAGTGAGTGAGAATCTGCCTGTGGGGTAACCATGCAAATGGGAAGGAAGGGACAAGGGCAGTAATGGAGATGGCAGGGGCCTTTAGGGGGGCTAGATTTTCTACCTTACAGGATATTCCCTTACTTTATAGTCAGCACGTTGTGAGCACATCCATATCTGTAACTTCCGTTTTCTTCATGTAAGAAAATAGGCACCTTAGGTAACGAAATGGTGCATATTTGAAAAAAGATGAGGCAATGATTGATTTAGAGCATTTTGTCACCAAGTCTGTTCACCCTGTGGCACCAGGCAGCTGTTTGTGTTTGCTGATTGATACCAAATGGGGCCTTCCCCCACACTCATGACTGAGAAGTCAGGCAACTGGGCGACAGGCTTCACTCTCCAGACCTGCCGCCCATAGCTAGAAGCTGGCGGTGGGGAAGCACGGGGAGGACTGGAGGGGGTTGCAGGGAGTGGGTGAGAGGAAGCAGAGGGTGGCACGGCCACTTTTCAGCACTTTCTCTGCTCTTCACCAGCTCCAGACCAGTAGCTAAGCACAGAGGGGCAGCCTTTGCCCCAGGGGGCTGGAATCTCTGGTTGGGGCTTGGACCAACATCTCTAGTTCTGCAACAGAAAAGGTTAAGAGCACAGGCCTTAGACTTAGAGAAACCGGGGTACAGATCTCACCTTTACCCCGAACTGCATTTAAAATGGGGATAAAACCCACGTCACGGGGTTGTAATGAGGATTAAATGAGCTAATATATGTAAAAGGCTTAGCATCGTGGCCATGATACAGTGAGCCTTCAGTAAATTCCAACAGTGGTAATAATGATTTTCATTATTGAATTTTATAGCCACTAAAAATCCTGTTATTAAAGAAAAACGCTTCAGAAATTGCTGACGTTATAATCCTAAGTGGGGAAAAAAAGTTTACAGAATGATTCCAATTACACACACAGCTATTCTCACATGTGTTTCTGGGTAAGATGGTAACGTGAATGCAAGTGTTTAATCTGCCCCCACCCCTAGAATATATCAGAGGATATTTTCAGGAAAACACACAAAAAAGGGAAATCTGGATTCAAGCTTGAAGCTAAGCTGATGTCATAAATATGCCAGAAATTGTGTGGCACTGTGCTAGTGTGTGCAGACAGGGTTGTGGTGGAGGACTTGTGAAAGCTGGACTCATCATTCCCTCCTGAGAAAGAACAGCAGGGCCAGGAAGTAATGGAGGAGACCCTGACAAACCCCCTCAGCCGCCTCTGTCTCTGCCTCCAAGAGTGAGAACAAGCAACACAAGCAGAAACTTGATCTTGAATGGAGAAGAGTATACTCAACAATTCTGTATCCAGAAAAGTTGTCATTTATGTGTGAGGAAGACAGAAAGATATTTTCATATTTCAAGGGCACCAACAGAATTCAACTTTTATTCTTACTGATTTCACCTGACTGCTGGAGAGTGGAATCAATGAAGAATGCAAGAATGGAAAAGTCATGGTATCACAGGACTGTTGGTCAACAGAGTTAATATTGAGTATCTAAATTATTGTTAATACAATGATACAGCTTAATGTAAATATGAAAATTAATGTCTAAAAGATACAGATCAGGGGCCGGCCTCATGGCATAGGGGTTAAGTTAGGCACATTCTACTTCAGTGGCCTGGGTTCATGGGTTCGGATCCCAGGTGCAGACCTACACCACTCGTCAGCCACACTGTGGCGGCAACCCACATATAAAGTAGAGGAAGATTGGCACAGATGTTAACTCAGGGCTAATCTTCCTCAGAGAAAAAAAAAAATCAAAAAAATAAAATAGAAATAAAAGATACAAATAATAGAAAATCTAGTAATAATAATATTAGTTAAAGATAAACTATCAACAAAAATGTAAAAGTGGAGAGTCTGAGGTGGAGAAATTAAAGGTAAGCAAAATTCCTTGTATATGGAGGCCTCAACAAACTCAAATAATTAGAAAAAAATAAAATATTTTTAGAGAAATCTAAAAGTATTGCTTTAAATTAAAATGTGTATCTTCCTAATGACTAGAGAAAAGTATATGCATTAAAAAACTATTATAAATACAAGGAGAATGTGGAAGAATAAACTTATAATAGTAATTAGGTATAAAATCTGTTAAATAACGTGAATAAGAAGATATACTAAATAATACATTTAAAGCATTGCACATGGAACACAGACAGGACTAATATGTGTTAATTCACAAAAAACGTAATAAATTCCAAAAGGCAGATATTCTGTAGGCCACCTTTTTTTTAATAAGTCCCTTTTTATGGCCCTTTCAGAGCTTTTTTTTTTTTTTTGGTGAGGAAGATCAGCCCTGAGCTAACATCCATGCCAGTCCTCCCCTTTTTGCTGAGGAAGACCGGCTCTGAGCTAACATCTATTGCCAATCTTCCTCCTTTTTTTCCCCAAAGCCCCAGTAGATAGTTCTGTGTCATAGTTGCACATCCTTCTAGTTGCTGTATGTGGGACACGGCCTCAGCATGGCCGGAGAAGCGGTGCGTCCCTGCACACCCGGGATCCGAACCGGGCCGCCAGTAGCGGAGAGCACGCGCTTAACCGCTAAGCCATGGGGCCGGCCCTCTGTAGGCCACCTTTTTGAATCCAGTGCAACAGTGCAATTAACTAGAATAAATAATTAACAATTTAATACCCAACCACCTAGAAATTTTAGGATATTCTCTTTGGAACAAAAGGAAGACAAAATTATAAATAAGACAAAATTCAGAAAGTTATGACCAAGTGGGAGTGGGAGGAGGGGAGAACTGTAGAATCTATGCTAAGACACTTAAAATCTTGATGAAATGCATAATTTTTCTAGAAAAATACAAATGATATTGAGAAATAAGGAGTGAATCCAAGGTTTCTGATTGGCAGTCTGATGAGTGATGGCTATTCACTGAGAATCGCGTGAGCTTGGTCTTGAGCGGAAGGAGACTATGAGCCATCCAAGTAGAAATTTTCAGCCAATAGTTGATAGATAAGGCTGAATCTTGGGCAAGCTGTCTAAACTGGAAACAAAGATTTGTGAAAGCATGTAGCTTGACATGGAAATCATGGGGGCACTGATGAGGTTGCCAAGGGAGAATGTATAGCCGAGCAGAAGACTGCCTGGGCAACGATCGTGAGGAGCATCAGCATTTACAAGAAGGACTGAGGACCAGCGGTCCTCAAAGCAGGCTGAGATGGCATGGCTGGAGAGGTGGGAGTGAGACAGGGCAGTGTGAGTTCAGGAAAGCCAATGGGTGGAAGTAGTCCCAGCAGGAGAGTACTTCCAGTGTCAAGTGCTAACTTGAGTTTAATATAAGAATGGAAAAATTCCTATTGGTTTAGCTAACGTATTATTGGTGACCTTGACAAGAGCAATTTCACTGGAGTTCTTTCAAACTTTTAGTCAAGAGATAATATCCATGCTATATAAGTTTTATAGAGCATAGGATAAAATATAGAAAGCTTCTCACTTTGTTTTTCAAAGCTGGTATGAAATAAAAATCCATCAGAAGCTGGACAACACCACGCACACAATCCCAGTTATTAATATGAGCACATAAATCCCCAGCAATGATGATAACTGACGCTTGTCGAGTGCTCAATATGTGCCAGGCACTATTCTCAGTGACTTCATTGATTTAATCCTCATATCAGTAGTCTTAAGAAAATATTAAAAAATTTAGTTCAGAAATATTCAAAGCAAATTATATACCACCTCCATGAGTAAACATTTAATTGTGAAATATTGGGAAATCTATTATAAAATACAATATAAGTTGATCAAAAGAGAAAATTCATATGATTGTGATTTTCTAAAATTCTTACAAGTCCTGATAAAAACCCTTATCAAAGAGAAGTAACTAATATCTATCTCAAATAGCTAATACCACATTTAGTGGTGAAATGTCATTCTCATTTAGAGGAAAACAAGCGAGAATATCCACCATTGTCCTCATTTTTAGACACTATTGAAATGGTTTAGCCAACACAAGAATGGGATTAAGAGAACTAAGTGGGATTAATATACCTGTCAAAAGGAGACAAAATGCTCATTATACATAGATGCTATGAATGTACAAGCCTAAGAATGAACAGAAAAAATAATGACATCTGTCAGGGGTTTGGTTGCAAAATAACAGATAGCTACCATTGGTTAAGATCTTTTATGTGCCAGGAACTGTGCTGGGGGCGTTATATATTGTTTCATTTCATTTTGACAGCAAACCTATGAGATGGATTTTAAACAGAAGCTTACAGAAATTAATGGTGGAGCTGAAATTCAAACTCAAGATCTACCCCATTCTAACACTGATTCTCCGAATGACTGTACCATGTACCACACACACTACCTGCACAGACATATAAAAACCAAAAGTGTTTCTAGGTGCTAGTAAAACTTAGAAAATGTGATGAGGGGGTAATCATATTCACAACAAAAACAACAAAAAGTGAAATACATAGTAAAAAATAAAATGAAAAACAAAAAACTTATTACCTATGTGATGAGCAGTACACGTTTTAGTGATAAACCAAAAGAAGAAGAATTCATATATGTATGTATACGTCTATTATTGCAAACACACCCCCACACATATATACGTGTGTGTGTGTACTTACTGGATCTTGGAGTTGCGATGGTCTCTCTACATGTAACACCTAAGGACAAATTGGGATATGATATTGTGACATAGTGACAGTCAAAGTGTTAAAAATATTAATATATAAAGTGTTTTTACAGGTAAAAAAAAGACTAATCCCCCATAGAAAAGAATGCAGAAAGTATTAATAAGCAGGTCATAAAAGAGAAAATTAAAATGATCAAGTATAAGAAAAAATTCTTCAACCTCACTGATGAATAAAGAAATGTAAGTTAAAATGATCACATGCATTGCTGGAGGGAGTAAAAATTTGCACATTCTTCTGAGGAGTGATTTGACAGAGTGTGTGAAAGGCTTTAAATATGTCATAATTTTTGGTCCAGTAATTCTAATTCTTGGAGTTTTCCAATTGAAATAATTAAAGTTATGCATAAAGGATAATTATTGCTCTGATTTTTATAATAGTGAGAAATTAGGATTATGTTAAATGCCAAACATTAGGAAGCCATTTAAGTAAATTATCGACCATGTCATGAAAAATATGCAAGAATTTTAAATAATGTTATAAAAGAATATTTAATAACCTGGGGAAAAGTTTGATATATTGTTAAACGGGTAAAAAGTAGGTTATGTAACAGTGTGAATAGTATGTTTTTGAATAATTTTAAGTATATGTGTGTGTTTAAATCTGGAAGGATATAAGCAAAAATATTAACCTAGATCATCTCTAAAATGGTGAGATTATGAATGATTTTATTTTTAGTTCTGTATTTAAAATCTCTTATTTCTTAAACAAAGGTGTTGCTTTGATAGTTAGAATAATAGCAATAAATATTCATAAAAGATATACGCAAAAAGGAAAATTAAAATACACGCTCCTGTGTTTACTGCTGCCTAATGGGAGTGCAGGTGATTATTATTTTATTCTTTGTATCTTTTTTCTTTACTTCGATCATGGGTTGATTTTAAAACCATAAAATTTAAACAATAAACTTCTAAAAAGTAAAGGAGGAGAGGAAGAAGGAGAAAGGATAAAAGAATCAACTCTGAAAACTCTTTAGCGTAGTGGAAATGCTGGAATATGTCATTCATTCATTCATTCCTCCCTCCCTCACTCATTTCACAGTTGCTGACACTAAGTGCCTACTATGTGCCAGGCACTGTCTTCAGCAATGAGAATACAAAACACAATGAGTTCTGCTCTTAAGGAACTTGCAGTGGATGGTGGAGCCTGACATTAAATGAATGTACATGTAATGAAATATAATTGGAAATTCTGAAAGTGTATTATGCATAAGAACGGGGTTTTATGAGAATAAACCCACAGAAGGTTTATATATGCATGAATGTAAATATTTAAGAAAATAATTAAGAAAAAGTGATATTTAAGAGAAGAATTAATAGACAATAAAGGCATACTTGGGAAAAAGAAGAGGAGGAAGAAGGGAAAAGCATATAAAGGTAGTTTATTGTCTTCATAAGAAACTAGGGTATGGTTGATTGTATAATATTTCTGGTTATTTGAGAATGAGCAGAGAATTAAAAGTGTGTGCACCTGAGACAGAAATGATAAAATAATTGTAATAATACTGAAATTTTGAAATATCATTACAGTGGAAAAATATTAAATTGCTATTAATTTCAAACTTTTAAGTGTGAATTAACCAATGCCAATAGCAAAAATCCTTAACTGATTATATCTACTATGTATCGATTCTTAGATAATATCAGAACCTTCCTATTACCTGTGGAAGATTTAATTAGAAACTTTGCTTTATGGCTAGGATACATACTCAAAAAGAGGACTTTTATTTTTCAGCATTAAATGAACCCACCATAGACTATGGCTTCCAGAGACTGCAGAAAGTTATTCCGAGGCATCCCGGAGATCCGGAGAGATTAGCTAAGGTAAAATGCTCTGGAAATTGACATGTGATAACCTTCTTGTAGGATTTCAGCAAACTTACATAAATCCAGCAACTTAAGTCTCTTTAAAATTAAAATAGGCCATGAAATTTGGCTAAGCTTTAGATACAAGATGTATATAAAATATCTACTAACTATGAAATATATTATGATTAATCTCTGAGGAAATAAGAAATCTGAAAATATGGGCCTATACAACAGATACACTTCAAGTATTCAGCTTATGAAACATTGCCAACTTTACGAAAATAAATATTTGTATAATTGCTTAAAAGTGTAAGTTCCCACTCCTTTGTATTTAAATATAATTTAATTACCCATATTGCGGGGTCACATTAATCCACCATCAAGTATTCATTGAGGGCCTACTATGTACACAGGTATTTAATGAAGTGAAAAACATTTCCACGTAAAATTCCTATGAAATGCATCACTTTTAAATGAACTTGCTTATGAAAATTATATCATGAATCTGACTCATTATTTTAGCTTTCTTTATTTAAAAATACATTAATTTATAAGGTATTCAATTAATGAGAAATTACTAAATTGGAAAATTTATAGTTGCTTTTTAAGCACGCACATTATAAAATGCCATGTTCTCTTCTCCGTACTGTGAGTAAAATTCAAGTACCACAGTTGCTTCTACATCACACCTTTATTTTCCTCTTGGAAAAATCCCCAGCCCCACCATTAAATTAGATGATATCTGGAAAGTAGGTTAATAGCAATTTAAAAGGCTGTTAAAAACAGGAGGTGGAAAAGACAAAATGAGAGGAAAGGGATTACTGATTACTAATTCTCTCTGGTTAAAGTGAACAGAGGGAAATATTATTGAAAGAATTCATCTTTATTAGAATAAAATTTTGCAGCAGGCATTGCCAAGATAATTTCAGTACTCTGGACAACTCCTTGGCAAGCAGCTAAACTCAGGTCAATCAATCATTTAAAAGAATATTTGGTTAATTAGACTACCAGATATTTTAATGGAATGGTCTGAAAGTAGTTTTTAATGGAACTTCCATGACATTATTAATTTTAACCAACTTCACCCTTCATTTGATTGTTTTTTCTTTCGGTAGCACAACCATTTATGGAGCCATTTTATGGAGATGAATTCCACGTGTGTGTGTGTGTGTGTGTGTGTGTGTGTGTGTGTGTGTGTGTGTGTATGTGTGAGGAAGATCAGCCCTGAGCTAACATCTGACGCCAATCCTCCTCTTTTTGCTGAGGAAGACTGACCCTGGGCGGACATCCATGCCCGTCTTCCTCTACTTTATATGGGACACCGCCACAACATGGCTTGACAAGCGGTGCGTGGGTACGCGCCTGGGATCCGAACCTGCGAACCCCGGGGTGCCGAAGCGGAGCTCGCACACTTAAGCGCTATGCCACCGGGCCGGCCTGGATATGTTTTATAGAGGGATTTATGTGTATGATTATATTCTACCTGTCAAACCAAATGTAGGACCCCTTGGCTCATTATTTACATTTAAGGGAGATGTCTGGATTTTTATACGTAATTTTCCTTTGTGTTTGCCCTTTGGGGTTTTACCTTTCCTTATACCCCACCTTTTCTTTTCTTTTTCTAGGAAATGCTGTTGAAAAGAGCTGCAGATCTAGTGGAGGCTCTCTATGGCACACCACACAATAACCAGGTTAGATGCACACATCTCACACTCTATTGAGTTTGACTCTTCATGCTGGATAAAAATGCTCACCTCAACCTGCCCTTTTGTAGGACATCATTTTGAAGCGAGCCGCAGACATTGCTGAAGCTCTCTACAGTGTCCCCAGGAATCCCAGCCAGATCCCAGCACTGTCCAGCTCTCCAGCTCACAGTGGCATGATGGGCATCAATTCTTATGGCAGCCAGCTTGGAGTCAGCATCTCAGAGTCAACACAGGGAAATAATCAAGGTACTACCTTTCTCAGAGTCAAAATTCAAACATCTTAGACATTTAAAAGGTTGGTTCTGCTGGAGTGGGAGGAGTTGAAGCTTGATTCATATACCATCAAAAGAATGAGTCTCCAGGTAAGCAATGCAATTATCTATTGGATTATCTCAACATTATAGGTGGTGTATCATTAGACTTTGAGCTTTTTAGGTACCGGGTAGAATCTCTTTAATTGGGAATATTTAAGAATGAGATTGGCTATTGTGAATTTAGAAGGGTTTAGGCTTACTGAAGCTAGATTTACAGGTATTATTTGAATAAAATGTACACTTCTGCTATTGTGCTCATCCGACTGAATAATGGAAAGAAGCTGAATTACTGCTGTTATCATTTATTATACCCAAGTCTCTCTTTCTAGTAACCAAGGGTGAATGGCTTGATTTTATTTGGTAACTTCTATTTGTGTATCATCTCATATACAAATATATAGCAACACACATATACAGTTAGCTGTGCTTTTACATGTAAAGTATATTGTGTAAAGATTTTTGTCATTGAGGTTGATTTTATTAAGGTGCTAAATTTATCATAAACCATTTTTTTTGTGTGTGTGTGAGGAAGATCAGCCTTGAGCTAACATTCATGCCAATCCTCCTCTTTTTGCTGAGGAAGACTGGCCCTGGGCTAACATCCGTGCCAATCTTCATCCACTTTATATGGGACGCCGCCACAGCATGGCCTGACAAGCGGTGCCTCAGTGCATGCCCGGGATCTGAACCCGGGCTGCCAGCAGTGGAGCGCGCGCACTTAACCGCTATGCCATGTGGCCGGCCCCCAAAAATAATTTTTTAAGAGGAGTTTGTTCCTAATGATGTCTCTAACCTTGGAATAGTTTTATTTCTAATTTCATTCATCCACTGCAAGGGAATTCCTCCTTCTCATGCCCAGGGTGAGTTCTTCTTACAGAAAGGTGGGTGGGACATATTATTACCTTTTTTTTTTCAAATTTGGGTCATTTCCTAAATAGCTTTAGAGACAGCTATCTAAAGTGGGTTATTTCATGATAGATTAGGTGACTCTGTGTGCTGGGGTTTCAGAAGAATGGGGAGGACTCATCGTCCCTCTCCCCATCCCACCCACAGATTGGATCTCCCCACACTCAGTTGCTGATGCTTCCAAGTCTTAGGTCAAAGAACAGCACATTTAGATGAACTTATGAACACTTTTTGAATGAAAATGTTCCCAACCCCCACCCAAGGCATGGCAACAGCTTTGAGCTAACATTTCCAAAGCTGTGATCTGTAGAGTACTAGTGGCCCTTGAGATGTTATTAGGATGCCTTTTCCCCACCACTCCCAGAAAAGATGCTATGGTGTGTTAAATGTGGGAAACACTAGGTCAGCAAAGTTAAACCATTTGTTCTCTAGGCCCTTCACATACAAATCTTCAAGGAATGGCTATAGTACGCAACATCTGCCAAGCTTTATTTGACCACAGCACGCTTTTCTGAGTGTTACCCATTAATATCTCAAAGGGCTCTGGTGTTATATGAAATACGATTTGGGAGATGTCATTGCACTCTGCCGTTAGTCACTCATTCCTTGGCATGAGTTAGAGATGTTGACTGCAAATTTGGAAAAAGAGGAAGGAGGGACCATCGGGGACATGGCCTTGCATAGGATGGGGAAGGGAGAGGATGGTACAAAAAGGCTGAAGATAAACTGCAGACTTTCCACCACTGCCCAGGGTCAGCTTGGGGGTATCTGCAGCCTAGGGCCATGTGGACCCAGGCTGCCATATTTGGCCCATGCTGTGTGTGTGTGTGTGTGTGTGTGTGTGTGTGTGTGTGCGCGCGCGCGTGCGCACATATTGGGTCATTCATCTGGGCTTTTTCTTTTTGTCCAGGCTACATCCGCAACACAAGCAGCATCTCTCCACGGGGCTACTCCTCCAGCTCCACCCCTCAGCAGTCTAATTACAGCACCTCCAGTAACAGCATGAATGGCTACAGCAATGTCCCTATGGCCAACCTGGGCGTTCCAGGGTCACCAGGATTTCTAAATGGCTCCCCCACAGGCTCCCCTTATGGAAGTAAGTGCTCAGCCCATCTGTCTGGCTCTCCCTGTCTCTCTGTCCTTGGGTTTTACTATTAAGCCTTTTGAGGGAGAGTTGAATTCCTACATCTTACTGACTCATGGAGGAGTAGCCCAACTTCCTGATGAAATGTCCTTCCCACCTTTTGTTCTCTTCCCTTAGCTGGACTTGGGCTCATTTGGTTATTCAAAGCCTTCTGGGGGAAAGAAAAGGAGTGAAACTATTTCCCTTACAGAGAAAGAATGTATGTGGCTTGTGTAGATGGGAGAGAGGAATTGCAATTCCATTTCAGTTAACATTATGTACACTCTTCATTAGGCGCTTTCAGATGTAGCATTTTATTTAATCTACATAAGTACTTTCTGAGGTCAGTATTATTATCTCCTGTTATAGGTGAGGAGGTTGAGGTGTGCAGAAGTTAACTGACTTACCCAATATCACACAGCTAGAATAAGCAGGGCCATAATTTGGGCACAGAATTTATGACTTCAAGTTATTTTGTGTGTCATACCATGCTCCCTTCTTACTTTGTTACATGGCTCTCCCCTCCCTTGTGTACCTCCAGAGAGATGGAACTTGACTGCTTGTGAGAGTGTGATATATGGAGACAGAACCTCTTAATCCCAGTCTGTGGGCTAGCAGCAAGCTAGATGTTCTAGGAAGTTATGAAAACTCATTCGGGGTGCTCTGCGGGCTAAGCCAGGAACTTGCACAATGGTCCCAGGAGCCTGAGAGAATATGTGTTTTTCAAACCTACTTAGGGAATACTTCAGGCCAGAGGAGAAGCCGCCATGGAGAGTCTGAGTGATTGAGTGGAGTGTTCTTGAAATGCTGGATCTTGCTGCAAGGCTCTGCAGCAGGCCCTCTGTTCACCCAGGGTGGTTCCCTCCTGCCAGAAACAAGGGCGAGTCAAGGACAACACAGCCATTTCTACCACAGCTCAGGAAGGGACATGCCAAGGACCTGGAGGCTGCCTCTCTCAGCCTTTGGGCCTGTGGTTCCCTGGGGACACACACCCATGAGTTATTTCGGGGTTATCTGCTCAATTCATTACACTCAACACTCTACTTAGTGTAATAAGGACATAGACACCAAGTAGTAGAGGTTGGTTCTTTTGGCACAAGTAAAATCTTGTTGCTGCAAAGACACGAGTTATGTGTTGTGTCTTGTCTGATGGCCCAGATCAATTAGATCAGAGTGATCTCAGAAAACAAACTGTTGCTTGTTTCATCTGTTTATTTCTTTACTTGTTTTTACCTTATCTTGTTCCAAAAATGTTTAGGGGAATATTAATACTCAGATGGGTAATATGAAAGCATAAAAAACTGAGATGAAAGAAAAAAATAGGGATAGGAAAATCAGATGAATCCAAGGGCTAGGATAAATGCCATTCAGTCTATTCGAGGGAGCCGTTAATTTGGTTCAGAGGCATACAAGATGGTAAAGCAAAGAAAGAAACACTATTCGGTGTAAGATTTTATGTCTACATGTTATTATTATTATTATTTTTTAGTAGCTCAGGAGAAACCTGATTTTTCTGTTGCTGAGACCTTGGAGAGGTTTCTCCCATGCATCCTTGCGGAAAGGGAACCCTGTGTGCAGAAGGGACCGCATCTTCAACGGCCCTGACAAGTGACACACAGGCAAGAGAGCCATTGTGCAAATAATGTCACATAATATTGGTGACAACAATAAGAGTAATTCACAATTACATTCCACTTTACAGCCTAAAAAGCATGTTCACATATAGAGTCCAGTCAGATTCTAACAACAGCCTTATGACATGGATATAATAATAATTATAACATTTTCCCTTCTAAAATATGAAAGGTTATTAAATGACTTGCTCAAGTATTCATAGACTCAAAATATCATGTTTTAAAATTATTCAATAATATAAGAAATATTTAATATATTTATAATACATTATTAGGCTGAACCATATGAAGTTACCTCTTTTTGATTTCCAAAAATGGCAATTTCATATGTTCAATCATATATCTATTAATAAAATGTATGTATTCGGTTGAACCATATGAAATTGTCATTTTTATAGATCAAAAATAGTCAATATAATAGTACAGTGTGTGGTGTGGTGATGGAGGAAGAAGAAAGAGAGAAAAAGACAGGGAGGGGTGGGTGGGGTGGAGAAGGAGAAAGAGAGAGAATAGGGGAATGAATGAAAATGCCCATTGGGTGTTAACTGCTTAATGTTTCCTACTAGATAATTCATTTGGTAGGGAGGGACCCTTCCCACTTCAGCAATTGACAACTTCCTTCCACTATCCTCTCTTGATCACTCAGTCCTACTGCCACAAGAAAAATAATAACACCCCAAATCTTCAAATCACCCATTCAAACAAGACAGCATACACAGAATAGAAAGACGAAGGAGCCCTGCCCAGCAGGAGAGAGAGACACAGCACAGGACCTCGTCCTTGCTCCTGCTGGGTCTGTGTGATCCCTGCACCTTCATTTTCTGAGGGAGGGTCTGAAGGAGTTGCAGACTGGGGATGAGATTCCAAACAGTGCGTTTATTACAATAAAATCCCCTACTGCAAAAGTAGCCAGCCCTGGTGGGCTAGTGGTTAAGATCCGTTGCCCTCACTGCTGCAGCCCAAATCTGTTTCCAGGTCAGGGAACCACACCACCCATCTGTCGGTTGTCATGCCGTGGTGGCTGCGTGTTGCTGTGGTGCTGAAAGCTATGCCACTGGTATTTCAAACACCAGCAGCCTCACCCATGGTGGACAGATTTCAGCAGAGCTTCCAGACTAAGACAGATTAGGAAGAAGGACCTGGCCACCCACTTTTCCGAATAAAAACCCTATGAATAGCAGCGGAGCATTGTCTGATACAGCACCAGAAGGTGAGAGGATGGCACAGAAAGACCGGGCAGGATTCCACTCTGCTGTCCACAGGGTCACTAGGAGTCCACTTGATGGCACTAACAACAACTGCAAAAATACTGAATACCCCATAGAGTTCATTATACTAGCATCTGACCTGTATTTCTAACTAGCTAAGTCTTAACTTCTCTGGGAAATACAAAGAAAGCCCAGGAGAAACCATTTTGTCAATTGAGTTGCTCGTGTCTGAAAACATCATTCTATGATTTTTCATTTTATTTTTTAAACTAGTCTGAGGTGGCCAGGCCATGCCATGGAGCAATCACTTGCCAGAGATGTTAAAAAGAAATAAAGCCAAGCCTCTCGGTCAAGTTGACTTGCATTACGGCCAACGCAGAGTATCAAAAACCTGCGTCTTTACTGCTTTTGCTCTCACACCACTTCAAAAATGGCCAAACAGATGTTTTTTCAATTTCACATACAAACTTCACTTCCTGGCGGTAGCAGTGTGTGCCAAGTTCCAGCTCAGTGCAAGTTTCTATGGCTGAATTCTAAACCCCTGACAATAGAGGGTTATAATAAATGCTGACAGACCCCTGAGCGCCAACAAATGCAATGGCTCGATGCAAAGGAGGATGTGTGCCCGGTAAGGTCCAGCTGGAACTGTGCGAGCCGATCCATCCTTATAAGAAGAAAAGTGGTTTTTCCTTAACTCCCCATGCTCACAGAGATTTCTGGGCCAGACGTGCTTGCCTTTACTTTGGCCTCTCTCCATAGAGAGAGAGGTCCAGAGAAATTCTCAATTGCAAGTATGTGTGATCAGCTTTCCTAAAATGGTACATTCTGGTGTCCCCAAAGATGGGCTCCTCAACAAGCCTGCAACGCCCATGGGGCCACTTCTTTCAACGCAGCATAGCCATCAAGCAAATGCAAAGTTTGGAACAGAATCCACACAGACAAGAATCCAACCTGTCTTCTGGGATTCCTACCTCACTTACATAGTCTTAGACTAGGCCCTGGGCCTCGATGTTTTTATATTTTCAAAAATAAATATCAAGACATTTTCTATTGTGGAGTATTAAATGATTATTAGAGCATTTAGAACATATGAAAATAGTTTTAAAAAGAAAGCCTATCCTGGGGTCAGCCCAGTGGTGTAGTGTGATTAAGTTCATGTGCTCCACTTTGGCGGCAGGGGGTTCGCAGGTTTGAATCCCAGACATGGACCAAGGCACCACTCATCAAGCCATGCTGTGGCAGTGTCCCACATATAAAGTAGAGGAAGATGGGCACGGGTGTTAGCCCAGGGCCAATCTTCCTCAGCAAAAAGAGGAGAATTGGCAACAGATGTTAGCTCAGGGCTAATCTTCCTCACCAAAACAAAAGAAGAAAGCCTATTCTCACTGTAAAAAAAACCCTTAACATTTTGATATATTTCTATTGGTTTTATTTTTCAGAAAAGAAAAAAAAATCCTATTACAATAGTAACATTCTCATTATAGACAATTTGAAAAGTATATATATATATATGCGTATACATATATGTATATATAAAAAGAAAAATGACACACTTTATTTCTATGTGGAAACAACCATTGTTAACTTTTAAAGTATAACCTTCCAGTCACGGATAGATACATTTTGAAAATTGCAGCGTCTGCTCTGATGCACAACTAATGGGATTCTGCCGTAAGACCAATGAAAGAGAGTAGGAGAAGAGTGGCAAAATTACCTAAGTCACAGCTATGAAACTAGGCTCCTAAAATCCATCTAAGGTGCACACCTGTGTCTTAAGAATGGAGAACACATATTAGGCGTGATGTTTGCTTTGCAAAATTAACTACAATCAACAAACTTTTCCCAGGGATTTGAGAATTTATTAGTCTCTGCTTTTTTATAGCAGAAGGGTTAACAGACAACCCTGTTTACAGGCAGTAAAGCCTTAAATTGAAGAAGAACATTAACATCCAGGAAAGCTGTTATACTTATTGCTAAGGATTATATTATTTTTTACTAAAGAAATAGAAATTTTCTGTTTATTTTAACAACTTTGACTGGTTTCTGCTACATCAAAAGTAATACATGTTCATTGTAGAAAATTTTGAAAATATGGACAAGTAAAAGGAATACATTTAAGAATATTCATAATCCCATCAGTCAGAGATAACATTGTTAAAAGTTTGGATGTATATCACATCCTTCTTGACTTCTGCTTTGTATGTTTTTTAAAAAATAAAAGTGGGTTCGATGCATATGTTATTATGTAATCTGCTGTATTAATCTGAGGAGGCATATCTTTCTGTATCATAAATATATTCTCCAATATTAGTTTTAATGTTTGCATGGTGTTCCATTTTATGGACTTGATATAGTGTACCCTATTGCTGGTCAGTCAGTTATTTCCCAATTTTTCACCATTATAAAAATGCCCTTGGATCTTTTATTGCACATTTATGGTTATGTCCGTAGGATTAATTTCTAGACATTAAATTACTGAGTTAAAAAATATGCACATTTTAAAATACTTTGATACATATTGCCAAAGTCCCTCCAGAGAGGTTACTATCCCCTTAGAAAAGGAAGAGTATCTGTTTCCTGCCCCGTTAATTTTTTCTTACTCTTTATCAAGTTGGTAAGTGGGAAATAACATCTCCTTACTGTTTTAATTTGCCTTTGATTACTAATCAGTTTGAATGTTTACAGATCTATAAAGGTCTTTTGGTCATTTTCATTTCTCCTTTTGTGACTTTCCTTTTCATGTCCTTTGCCCATTTTTCCATTGGGATGTTTTTCTTTTTCTAGTTAATTTATAAAAACTTATTAGCTACCGAGGATATGAACGTATTTAAATAATTATCACAAATATTTTTCCTAATTTGTCATTTGCCTTTTTTGTGTGTGTTACAGAACTTTTTTGTCATGTGGCAAATTGATCTTGTGACGTTCTGTTTAGATTTGGGGGTTGAAAGGATTATGTAAATTATATAACCTTCCTAATTTTTCTACTAGCACCTTTATAATTGTGTTTTTACAAATAAATCTTTAATCCACTTAGATTTAGTATTTAACATGAGGAAGCACTCTAAATTTAGTCTCCAAATGGCTAGTGTCTTGTTCCCAAGCATTTATTTCCCCACTAATTTGAAATGTCACCTTTATTAAGTTTTAATTCTCATATATGCCCAGGTCTGTTTCTGGACTCTATTTTCTCCAAGGATTTGTCTGCCTGTTTCTATTCTAGTATAACACTAATGTCATTAATGTAGATTTATCTTAAGTTTTAATATCTAAGATAAAATGCCTCCTTACTACTTAAAAAAAAATTTTTAACAAAACTTTCTGGTTCTTACAGTGTTGTTGTTTTTTTAAATAGATAAACACAGAAATTGTGTTTGTTGACATACACAAATTAAAATTCCTTTTAGGATTTTCATTATAATTGCATTAAATTTTAAATTAATTTGGATGTAATTTGGCATTTTACAAAAATTTTGTAAAAAATATTTAAATGAGCATGTTAGCTCTGTGCTTGTTTAACGTCAACGATTTTTTTATATCACTGAGAAAAGCTTGAGATGACACCTCTTCCACTGAGAGGCAGCCACATTCGATCTAATGAGCCCACTTTAGGTTGAGATCTGTTATCAGAAAAGAAATATTTGTAAAAGTGAGTCATATGCTGAATATAAATGGAATCAAGTGTGTGTGTATGTGCCTAATTCACATTATAAAAACCCTCCTCTATTGTGGTGTACCAGGGGAGGTTCTGCTACTGCAGACACAGAAACCACGGCGCCATTTTGGAGCCTGTGTGGATCACGTAGTATGGCAGCGATTGGACTGAGGTCAGAATCAGGGCCTCCTGAGTCTCTGCTTTTCTTTGGCCTCTAATTTTCTGTCTTACAGAAAGGGGAGAGGTCCCCCCAACACACATTTCATTGATGCTAAAACCAAGGCTAGGAGATTTTACTTGCAACTATCAGTAAGATCCACTCCCAATGCTGAACCCCATATCCTATCCTATGATAATAGTGAATTAACCCAATGTCTTCTTCATTCACATCTTCAAATATTACATGAGATTCTTCCAGGACTTTATCCTCCTTTCCCAGTTTTTCTTTTGATTCATATTACTTGAGGAAGATAAAGCTCTTTTTTTGAAGCCTTTGGCTTGTAGTTGGCTGTAAAAGGCATCACTTTGGAGGTCTGCTGTATGACTGCTTTACATACACAATTGCATGAACACAGCCCAAAGTATATCTTTCTAGGGAGAGGGGAGAAACAGGGATGGAGTCTTTGATAGGACCTCAGAATGTTTGACCTTCAATTTGCCATGTACTTGGTCTTTGAACCATAAGTCCCACTTGTGTCCTTACTTTCAAATCTACTTTGTGGAGTAGCTGGGCCACTGAAGGTACAAAACAGGAGTTAGCACTCCTGGGCTCTATCCTGTGCTTTGCCATTAGGTTGCAATTCTTACTTTTTTTTTTTTTAATTATTTTATTGTGGTCACATTGGCTGATAACATTGTATAAATTTCAGGTGTACATTATTATATATCAGTTTCTGTATAGATGGCATCGTGTTCACCAGCAATAGTCTAGTTTTTATCCATGACCATATGTATGTGCCCCTTTACCCCTTTTGCCCTCCCCCCACCCCTTTCCCCTCTGGTAACCACTAATGTATTCTCTTTATCCATGTATTTGTTTTTCTTCCACATATGAGTGAAATCTTCCACATATGAGTGTCTTTCTCTGTCTGGCTTATTTCTCTTAACATTATTCCCTCCAGGTCTATCCATGTTGTTACAAATGGCACGATTTTGTCTTTTTTTTGTAGCCAAGTAGTATTCTATTGTATATATACACCACATATTCATTTATCCATTCATCTGTTGATGGGCACTTGGGTTGCTTCCACGTCTTGGCTTTTGTGAATAATGCTGTGATGAACATAAGGATGCATAAATCTCTTTGTTTTTGTTTTTTGTTTTTTCTTTTTGTGAGGAAGATCAGCCCTGAGCTAACATCCATGCTAATCCTCCTCTTTTTGCTGAGGAAGACCAGCTCTGAGCTAACATCTATTACCAATCCTCCTCCTTTTTTTCCCCCAAAGCCCCAGTAGATAGTTGTATGTCATAGTTGCACATCTTTCTAGTTGCTGTATGTGCGATGTGGCCTCAGCATGGCCGGAGAAGCGGTGCGTCAGTGCGCGCTTGGGATCCGAACCCGGGCTGCCAGTAGTGGAGTGCGCGCACTTAACCGCTAAGCCATGGGGCCGGCCCTGCATAAATCTCTTTGAGTTGTATGATTTCATGTTCTTTGGATGAATACCCAGTAATGGGATAGCTGGATCATGTGGTATTTCTAATTTTAATTTTTTAAGAAATCTCCATACTGTTTTCATAGTGGCTGCACCAGTTTGCATTCCCACCAGCAATGTATGAGGTTTCCCTTTTCTCCACATCCTCTCCAACAGTTATTTCTTGTCTTGTTAATTACAGCCATTCTGACAGGTGTAAGGTGATATCTCATTGTAGTTTTGATTTGCATTTCCCTAATAATTAGTGATATTAAACATCTTTTCATGTTCATTTGTTTATTTTTTCTTTTGTTTCCCTCGCCTGAGTAGACATGATATTCGAAAAGATACTGCTGAGACCGATGTCAAAGAGTGTACTGCCTATATTTTCTTCTAGGAGTTTTATGTTTTCACGTCTTACATTCAAGCCTTTAATCTATTTTGAGTTAATTTTTGTGTATGATGTCAGATAATGGTCTTCTTTCATTCTTTTGCATGTGGCTGTCCAGTTTTCCAAACACTATTTATTTAAGAGACTTTCCTTACTCCATTGTACGTTCTTGGCTCCTTTGTCGAAGACTAGCTGATCAAAGATGTGTGGTTTTATTTCTGGGCTTTCAATTCTGTTCCATTGATCTGTGTGTCTGTTTTTGTTCCAGTACCATGTTGTTTTGATTACTATAGCTTTGCAGTATATTTTGAAGTCAGGGATTGTGATACTTCCAGCTTTGTTCTTTTTTCTCAGGATTGCTTTGGCTTTTCGGAGTCTTTTGTTGTTCCATATAAATTTTACCATTCCTTGTTCTAGTTCCATGAAGAATGTCATTGGGATTCTGATTGGGATTGTATGAATCTGTCCAAGAATTCTTTTACCAAATCATGTGACTTGGACAGTTCACATTTCTGGAGAATATGCTAAAATGAGTCCCTGAAACTTGACCATTTACTATAAGATGCTATATCTAACAATTTTACCCTTGGGGACTCTAGTTTACCCTTTTCTTGAGCAAGTTGAACATAGAAGATAAAATTATCTTCTTGTATGATGTCACTTGGTGGAGTATCTGACGTTAAGAGGTGAGGCACTTCATTGTGTAAATTGCCTTTATTTTTCTTGGAAATTACAGCACTTAGCTTTTGGCTTCCTTTTAAGTAATTTTAATGTTAATATTGTTAATATTGGTGTTTTTTCTACACATTACATCAGAGGAGGCTGACTTGCCACTTTATTTCCCAGGAGCTCTGAAAATAGAGGGAGAGGGAGGTAATCTCCTAAATGTTAATAAACTTTTACGTATAATGAGGAAGTGGACCGTAGAGATGGCATTCTCAGGGAGGATGTCAACCCTATAGATCAAACCTCTGGAGCCCTAGGACTTGCCAGGGAAGCACATAGCTCCCAAACAGGCCTCCTTTTTAGGGTGAAAAAGAGGTTTCCCTTCTTGAATGGATTTGATGATTTTTCAGACGTTGGTCTCAGTCTTCTCTTGTCAAGCTTCTACTTAAGAATTGAGACCTGTGACAATCTCACCTCCTGCTGATGCCATCCTGATGTCCCAGGCAGAAAAGCCGGATGCCTGCTGTGTCTCCTTAGCATTGTGAACGTTCTCCAACAGGATTATCACCCTGTTGGTTGTTTTGTCAGTTCCTCCCACTGGACAGGGCAGTCACATTAACTTTTTTAATACCTGGAATCTGGAACAAGGCCTGGAACAAATTAGTAATTTTTATTTTTATTTTTATTTTTTTTTGTGAGGAAGATCAGCCCTGAGCTAACATTCATGCTAATCCTCATCTTTTTTTGCTGAGGAAGACCGGCTCTGAGCTAACATCTATTGCCAATCCTCCTCCTTTTTTTCCCCCAAAACCCCAGTAGGTAGTTGTATGCACAATTGCACATCCTTCTAGTTGCTGTATGTGGCACGTGGCCTCAGCCTGGCCGGAGAAGCGGTGCGTCGGTGCGCGCCCGGGATCCTACCCTGGGCCGCCAGTAGTGGAGTGCGCGCACTTAACCGCTAAGCCATGGGGCCGGTCCAGTAATTTTTAAATAAATGAGTCAGGTAGTATGTACTGAAGAAATAACAACTCTCACATATGTCCCTTTCTAAAAAAGGATTGTACATTTGCTTTCCAGTCATGTCATCAAGTCCCACTGTTGGATCTTCCAGCACATCCTCCATCCTCCCATTTTCCTCTTCAGTTTTTCCTGCTGTCAAACAGAAGAGTGCCTTTGCCCCTGTCATCAGGCCCCAAGGCTCCCCTTCGCCCGCCTGCTCCAGTGGCAATGGAAATGGATTCAGAGGTAAGTGAAGGTACCACTTTGGGAGTAAGCATGATACATATGCCACAGGGCCAGCAAAGTAAGAGCCAACTGCACAGCATCATTCTGTATCTCTAGCCATTTACCTACATCTTTGTGTACATGCTTTGGTGTTTTTATCATGGGGGATGAATGGCTTGTACAACTGGGATAGTACTCTATCCAAGAGCAAGATGGGGGAAAACAGAGAAGTCTGCAAGGTCACAGAATTAACTATGGTAGAGCCATACATACCCCCCAGGAGTGTCTGGACTCTCCAGACCATGGCTTTCCACAAGACCATGTCACTATTTCCCAGTGCCCGGCCACATCGGATGCCACATGGTAATTAATGCTTACTTAATTGGCCTGCCATCTGCAGTGCACACACATTCCCATGGCACATATGGATAGGATCCATCAGGAGCAACCAGCAAATTCTAAGAATTCTGGTTACATGCTAGTCAAATTGATAGCAGGTGCCTGATCAGGGGTGGGGTCGGGAAGAAATTTAAAAAGACATACTGTGTCTAAGAACAAAAATTAATATCACCTGTCAAACCCATTTTTGACCAATGTCCTAAAATATAATATGACATGATGTAACACAAACGTGATGAGTACATGAGAATCTAATCATCTCATGTGCATGGGAGGCAGCTGATGGCAAAAGAGCAGATTGGAAACTGCTGAACGCCGTAGATCTTGACGCCCCACATTATTTTTAGGCTGCTCGTGGTGTCTTGACATAAAAACATTCACGACAAGCAGTGTTGGATGAAACCACAAAGGGCAGAGGTTCAGTTAACCCCTTGTGGATCCAAAGCCCTGAGGTCAGCAGAGCCGTGGATGAGCTGGCTGTCTCTGGGATGGCATCTGCCAAGTGGCTTTATGATTGTGCATGTGTTCCTATCCTCTGGGGACACCTGTGAGGGTTCATTCACCAGTTGTGGCTGAGCAGAGCTCTGGGAGATACATTAGGTTCCTGTCCCATCCTATCATTAGAGATGATGGTGACTCCTTGAAGTCAAGCGTCTTGGCAGAGAAACTGTGAAATAAGAACTGAAAACCCAGCTCTCAGAAGGGTCCCTGAAAATTCTTTTACTTCTAACTAGATAAAGCAGCTGGGTCTACATGCCACCCAACATGTGAGTAGTTGGAAACATCTGTATGTTTGAGGGAAGTTTTGTTTCTTGGTTTTCATCCAGATGCCTGATCTGTAGAAAAACAGGCTCAGCCCGAAGCTAAGTGTCTCCACCTGCCCTGTCTCTCATCAAAGACCAGTGGTTTCCATCCCATCGTTAGGGGATATGCTCAGAACTTTTTCCATGATGGCTTCATCTCCAGACTGGGAAATGAAAACAATTGCTGAATATTTACTGTAGCCTCCCTTTCCCCACGACTGAGGCTGAGAGAGTGGCTGAGCTGCACATTCTTGATGTGTCTGTCAGTTACATGAAGGCACAAGCTCTGGACTCTAGTTTCATTTCTATAGAATCACTGCAAAGTCCCGAGCCTCCTTTGGATCCTACAGTTCCCTCCGAATTTCCCTGGCGATTTGAACCTTAAGAAGGCGGGGGGGAGGGGGCCGGCCTGGTGGCATAGTGGTTAAGTTCGAATGCTCTGCTTCAGCGGCCCGGGGTGCATAGGCCCGGATCCCAGGTGCAGACCTATGCACTGCTCATCAAGCCATGCTGTGGTGACATCCTACATACAAAATAAAGTAAGATTGGCACAGGTGTTAGCTCAGGAACAATATTCCTCAAGCAAAAAGAGAAAGATGGCAATGGATGTTAGCTCAGGGCCAATCTTCCTCACCAAGAAAAAAAGGAGGAGGAGGAAAAGGAGAAGAGAAGCACTTAAATTAGGATTGTAGATTTAAAAATATTACAAAGAACTATGAAAATGTAAGGTAATGAGTGGAGAAATAAAAGAATTCTGAGGAGAACCTCAAAGAGTATCTACCATTGGAAGAACACTAGACTTGACTTCCCCAGACGTATGCTAGAGTCCTAGCTCAGCTCCTTCCAGGCTGTGTGAATCTGTTCAAGTCAGTACCATCTGAGAGCCTGAGTTTCAACAGGAAAAGCGATGGCTATCTCTAAAGGTTGTTGTGAGGTAATTTGTATGAAGAACTAGGGAAGGTAAAGGTTATTTCATACAGCTGGCAAAAAGAAGGCTGGGGTTGACATAGGATACCTTCTGAGGCCTTGACTTCCGCTCTTCCCCATTTTGTACCAGGTGAGTAGAAGCTCAAGGCCCAACCTGACAAGGTGTCCCATTGATGCAGAGAGGGAATAAACCAAGCTGACACTGAACGCACTACCCACAGTCACTGAATGAAGGAATCCTGGGATTGTAGGGGCTGATAAGCAGGAAGCTCCATCTCTTTAGAGACAAAGAGTGAGAGAGTGAAAATGTGGTCTGAGGTGCTTGGGTGATCAGAGGCCGATGGAGAGGTTTTTCTCTCAACTCATTGTAAGGTGAGATGCTCTTGATCATGTGCAGAGGGCATGTGCAACCAACACTCTCTAGACTTGCTAACCGTTATTGAGCACCACATGCAAGATGCTGAACCAAGCACTTTACATGAATTATCTTGTTTAAGCCTCATATGTGACCCAAAGGGGAAGGTCATACGTTATCACCATTTTAAGTTATGTAGCTTGCCCAAAGCCACACAGCAAGTGACTGATGACTTGAACTCAGACATTTTGACTCCAGAGCATATACTCTGACAGCCTGCTGTCTCTCCAGGGACAAGAATAGTATAATTCCTCTCCTCCCCCTTCACCCATACATACTTTCCACCAGGACCAAAGGGGGATGGTTGCTTTCCCATGAAATGCCCACGGTAAAAAGAAATTGGACAAAGTGCACGTAGGCATTCTCCCCTCCCTCCAGTGAAAATGCTTACTTTTTCTCCAGTAAACTTCTGCTTTCTGTCTGTTGCCTATGGTTTCTACAAGCAAAAAGTCAGGGTCACCACGTAGCAGAGATCCAGCCACCCAGTGCCGATGTGAGACTAGGAAGAAGGAGAACGTGTGCGGTCTGTCGTTCTTCCAGCATGCGGTGGATCTTGTTCTTTGAGTGGCTCTGCCATTTTAGGAAGCCCCTTGAGTAACTCTCTGAGGACCCAGAAAAAGGAAGAGGCTGAGGAGTTTCAAGTGTAATAGACAAGTGAAAGTTGAAGATGTGAGCCAGACTCTTACTGCCAGAGAGCTCGTGGGCAGTGTTCATTGTCCCACCTCCTACCTCATTTATCAGGCATTTACACTTGATGAGTATAGATTGTCAAGATCATATTATGCACTATGTGCCTGATTCATTTTCCAGCTCCCTCTAGGAAAAAAAATAAAATAAAAAACCTCCTACACTCTGGAATAATTACCAGGGTTGCTAGATCTCCAAATCATCAGGGAGTGTCCAGAATTGAACTGCCTTTATTGAAAAGTTACATCGATTCAATATATAGGAATACAGGCAAAAATAATTAAGGCTTTGCTAGCTGTGTAAGACCTCAATCCAGATCTCACAAACATTCAATAAAGGCTGTGTGGGCTGGGAAAGAGACTGCTGTCAATTTTGCCCAAGAAGACTAGCTGTCACAGAGGGGAAGGGGAGGAGGGAGGGGGAGAGAGAGAGAGATGGAGAGAGAGAAAGATGTGTTGGGGCAGCAGGAGGAATTTTGGCCATTTGCTTATAAGCTTAGTAAGTCCCACTCAGCAAAATGCTTCTATGATATTTGATAAGCCCTAGATGAGATACAGACAATAAAACTCAAAGGCTCAAATTCTAGATATGGCTTGAAGTTTTGATGCGAGGAAACTATTCTGCCAGTTTTTAAGAATATGAAAATTCTCTAGGTTCATCACCTGAAGGCCAATTCCAGAGGCGTGCATTCTGCTGTGTGATTTTTCCACAGTATGCTGATCCCTGCTTTATTTCCCATATCAAGGGGAAGCCTTGGATCTGATGCCCCCGAGACAGGCATTGTCCGTATCCTTTTGACTAGATGAAGGAGACGCTGAACACTGCCCTTGGATAGGGGATGAGGAGTGGAGATTGGAGTGACTCCCAAATTAGGAACTGAATTAAGTCTTCTGTTCCAGTGGATCAGCATCCGTTAGTGAATGAGCATCACATATCAGCAGTGAGCACCAAAAGAAAATGAGCTAGTCAGGAAAAAAAACAAGCTTATCAAATTTCAGCTAGAATGGATGGAAACCTAGGATGGACAGATAGTCCCATTTGTTATAAATGTTATAAATGGACTATAACTGAGTTATAGTAAATAACTCAGTAGTCTCAGCACCTGGAATTCTCTTTCCTGTTCCAACTAAGTGATATGGAACTACATAATCTAGAAATTATTTTAGTCTGATAATGAAAAATATATCAAGTATATTACAATTTAGTTTACACATTTATGTCTATTATGTCATGAATACAATCCATTAATATCAAACAAAACAAAACAAAACAGAACTGTTGGCCTCCCAAGCAAAACTTCAACAAGCTTTGTTTATATTTCAGTGATTCAGTAAGGCTTCGGTTCCTCTGATAGGCTGTCCGCTAGACCAGACCCAACCTAGAGAAATGGGTTCCCATATCAGCTGAGGGTACCATCTCCCTGGATTGTACCAGACTCTGTCAGTCGTATCCCCTGCCCCTCTCTCTGGGTTATAGACTTTAATGTAAAAAGTCTCTGAGTCTCATTCCTGTGTCACTCCTTCCTTGCAGCCATGACCGGACTTGTCGTGCCCCCGATGTAAAGAAGAGGAAGAACTGCTTTCTTATAGCACAAAACTACTTACTCTGATGGACCAATAATGAAGAAAGCACTATAAGCTCTTTGGGGAGACTTGTACCCCAAAATGAACATGATGGACAGATTTGGGTATGCAAGGAGCTTACCTGCTCTCATGTTTCTCGTGTAGCTCTGATGGGGCTACACAAACTGACCCTCTTGGGGACAAGGACAAAAGATGTCATTGACATAGTCAGTGCAAAGAGCAGAAATGCAATTCTTTGTTATGAACATTATGAGAACCACCTTCCTATGTTTGTAAAATATTTAAGAAAAAAAATTGGCAAACAATTCATGCTTAATATTTTGGATACTATTTGTTTTTCTTTGTAGGAAAAAAAAGTTGAAAGTTTCTATTTTCTATGAAGCCTTTCAGATACCAATTTAGTTTATGCAGAAAAAAAATTGAACAAAACAGGGTACCAGCATGGAAGACTTTCTTAAAACGAAACCTGAATTGAATGATGAAATGTTGTTGTATGTGTGTTTGCTTATAGTATAACCTCTTTAAAAAACAAAACAAAACAAAACAAAAAAAAAGGGAAAAATTTTAAAATGTTTTACAATTATTTAAATAAATAAACGTGTAACTTATTGTAAGTAGAGGTAGAAATTAAGACCTTTTTGGAAGAGAGGAATTTCTCTTCCTGATGTAAAATGAAAATGATGCAAACATGTAGTAACAAGTTTAAAAGGTGTGTGATTATTACTGCAGTTACTTACTAGACTCTTATCCCCCATCCTGCATCCCCCTCTTTTTCCGTCATTTTACTGACCCACACGCAAGAACATGTACCTTATGTAGATTCCTAGAGAACACCCCCATACAAAAACCAAGATTCAAGTCCATGCACGTACACAAATGCTCAAGCCCATCAATTCATTCCCAGCTCCGTCTGTATTTTTAATTTATATTAGCTTTCAATTCTCCCCTGAGCAGTGCAGAGAATCCCTATGTTATAGTGCATCCCCAGCTTTGTATCCCAGGGAAAGACATGTCTCAGCTTAAAGAAGAGCCAAAGCCATGTGACTTTCCCAACCAAGTGGCCCCTTTGGAATTCTTCCTTGACAGAGGCACACGCTCCCCGCTCTGTGGTTACCTGGTCCAGCACAGAGGTCTAAGCCCCACAGAACTTCAGAAACAGGCTTTGAAGAAGAAGACTCTGTTCCTTGAACTCTTAAGTGTCACTCATAGAATGTCCATGTCCTTTCTTCTCTCTGCAGATTTCCCCTTTCATGGCATTAAACTCTTGAAAAAAATATGTATCCAACTTGACAGTTTCCAGGCAAGAATGGGATGGGGTGTGGAAGAGGAATATTAAAAGCCCTAAATCCCTCTCCTGATGTTCAAAGAAATGGAAACCCAGATTCTTAGCAGCATCAGAGATTAGGGGCATCTGTGTTCCAAGCAGCACAGTTACCCAGGCCTGCAGGGGGCCTCTCCGCAGTTCTGGAACTAGCTCTTATGGGGAGAAACCTCACAGGAGCTGCTAACAGTGGCTGGGTCTTGAAAGCCTGTGTGATCCTGGAGATGTATCCAGACTTATTTGGATTGCCAATAAGGATGTCATTTTTTTTTCAGGTCAGGGTTCTCCTTGTTCACTCATTGGCACCACAGTATAGTCTATACACAGACTTTGGTTTGGGGTTTCTGGTTGGGGTTCTAACATTAGAAATTGATGCAGCTCTCATGGGAAAAGATCTTTAGTGCATCTGAGCCAATTTTAGATGACGTCATAAATTCTGCCTCCCTTCCGTTTGCCTGTTGATATATGCCCACACCTATTCAACCCACAACAGTCTTATTTGCCTTTAATCTATTCTGGAATTACCCAATATGACCCAAATGTTATTTCTATGCACATGAGAATCCAAGGTTTTGGAAACCTGGCATGCTTATAATTATTGCTGACAGTCCTCATAGTCAGGGCTTAAAGCATCAAAACACAGGGAAACACACAAGAGAAAGTTCCCTGGTGAAAAATCAGATGGGAGAGGAAGAGTGTGTGGAATACAAACATTACCACCCAAAAGTGAAGGCAGAACAAAATTAAGCATGTTTAGACCTGGGTTTGAGCCAATCCAACATAAGGAAATGTTTTTTTTAAGTAGCGTTGCTTTTAGAATCTGTGAATTTTGCTCTTGCATGAAGATGAGTGCAGTACTGTCTTCAAAACGATTGTAGAATTTGTTGGTAGCTTTACACCGAAAAATGTGTGTAACTAAATACCAGACATCCTTGACCATTCAGCTAGAACCTTGGCAGCAACAGATCTATTTGATTGTACAAATGTGTGTAAGGATTATTTTTAGTGTACCAATAAATTAAAAACAAAGCTACTCTGTCCTCTTTGGTCATTGCTGTTGAATCATTTCAGTCCCAGGTTATTTTTGTGCCACTTGGAAGATGAGTATTTCTATAGGTAATTACAAATTCTATCCTATCTTTGTAAGAGGAGCTGTGTAAGATTTTTCATTTAAAGGGACAATTTACTTCATTATTTATCTCATTTTTTATTATAGCATTGTATTTTTTTCCCAATTTTTCTTTGCACATTTCAATATGCATGGTTTAAAAACCATTATCTTCTCTACCTTTTGTACAGTAAGGTCTCATTTTCAAACTGTATAGTTTCATTTTATTGTTTTGCATTGTCAGTTATATACAGTATAAAGTTGCTATGCACAGAGCTTTTTGTAAAGACAGCTTTTTGTTTACTGTTTTTAATGGTCTTATGAAAGAATATCTTGTTTGTAAAATGAATATGTCTACTTCAGTTTTAAACTTTAAATTATCCTAACAAAAAAATAAAATTTTTGTACTGTAAAAATGATTGGAACTTTGCCTTTTTTTTTTTTTTTTTTTTTTTTAGTGGAAAAAATTTGGTTAGGGATTTGTTCTTAAGTTTGGGGATTTTTTTCATAAGTGCTAGTCCCTGAGCTCTGGTTGAGGAAATCTTACTACAGCTTTTGCTTACATAGAAAGTGTGCTGAGGTGCTCACTTCAAGGAGCGAAAACGTATGAATTTAGGTCACTTTTCAGTATGTATTTATATATCCATCTGGTCAAATTTCTTCATAAAAACTCAAAGGATCCTACTTCCTAGGCTGGACTTTGGCTATATGGAATTCTTGAGGTCAGTGGGTAGTCTACTTAGATTTAAAACTGTGTTGAATAAACGTTATAACTGACCCATCAGACACTGGGTAAAGAATTGGAGGCTGGACACAGCCTATTCTTAAATCCTATTCCTATTCTTAAATCACAGGAAAAGAGCAAGACATATGCCCCTGCAAGGAAATAATCCATAGAAAATGGCTCGTACAGGAAGAGAGAAGGGCTGTGGAGCTCAGAGATGATGGCCATCAGAGAGGGTTGGAGTGGTCAGAGAAGGTTCCATGAGGGAGGCATGGCTGGACAGGGCCTTCAAAGAATGGTAGGAATTTCGCAGTAGAGGTTGGTAGTAAGCACTGCAGATGGGACGGCCATCAGGAACAAAGATGGTAAAGGGAAATTCACAAAGTACATTTAGGAGAATGTGACCCTAAACATGACTTTCAACCAGTCTATTCACAAGCATACTCATAACTGGATTATCTCATTTCTCTCTACAAGGGTATAGATGTCTTCAAACCACATAAACTCTGTTCCTTGCATAAGTGGATGAGATGCTCTTTCTAAGCACTAATCTGAGAAAGCCACTGTAGTTTTGCTTTTCTCTGTGAAGACTAGCCCTCTGCCTAGACTGCACTTCACCGTGATCTTTGCATGCCTGGTGTCTTCTCCTTCTTCAGGCCCCAGTTTAAGTATCATCTACTCAGAGAGGCCTTTGCTGACCTCTCACCAGGCAGGTTTCCCACTCATTCTCTTTAGCTGAACTCTGTTTGTGGCCTTGTCATGATTTGTATTCCTTTGTGGTCCACTTTAGACTGAAGGCTCACAAGGACGGGGACCATGTCTGTCTCGATACTGTACGTGGAGCACAGAGCTCAGTGCCTGAGGGGCCCCACAAATACTTATTAAAAGAGTGAGTGAGCAGACTGAATTCTGATCCCTAGAGGCAGCTCTGCCTTGTCATGTGGGAGAGGTAGCTGATCTGTCACAAATGATAGGAAATGGCATCACTTGAAGAATCCACTCCTTAGGGATTATCTTGTCAGTCAAATAATCAAACAAATGATAAAGTGTGTCTGTAATGTAAAGTGGCTGGTTGTCTAATAAACATAGGAAACTCAAAAGGGGAGGGAAGTGAGCCAGAAGAGACCTCTGGCTGGTAGCCTGTTGGGTAGGTTGCTTTGCCCCTTGGCCCGGGAACTTATCCCATTTGGATTTTCATGATGATCAGATGTAATTCCAGAGCCAGAATCAGGGCCTTTTAGGGTAATGTACATTCCATTCCTTTTCCAGATATGACACTTGACTTGTTGACCTCACACTTGAATCTCAAAGAGCACAATAAGGTGCATTCGCCAAACTGCAAGAAGTTAAGAGTGGCTGTGGGGCACTGAATGTGAAAGAGTGATGAGATTTGAAACTTTGAGAATTAGGCAGGGGCTATATCTTGACTTTTTCACCCTGCCAGAGAGTTTATTTTTATTTTTATATTTTTTAATTTTTTGTTTTTTGCAGTAACATTGGTTTATAACATTGTATAAATTTCAGGTGTACATCATTATACTTCTATTTCTGCATAGATTACATCATGTTCACCACCCAAATACTAATTACAACCCATCACCACACACATGTGCCGAATTATCCCTTTCACCCTCCTCCCTCCCCCCTTCCCCTCTGGTAACCATCAATCCAATCTCTGTCTCTATGTGTTTGTTTATTGTTGTTATTATCTACTAATTAATGAAGGAAATCATACGGTATTTGACCGTCTCCCTCTGACTTATTTCACTTTGCATAATACCCTCAATGTCCATCCATGTTGTCACAAATGGCTGGATTTCATCGTTTCTTATGGCTGAGTAGTATTCCATTGTGTATATATACCACATCTTCTTTATCCATTTGTCCCTTGATGGGCACTTAGGTTGCTTCCAAGTCTTGGCTATTGTGAATAATGCTGCAATGAACACAGGAGTGCATGTATCTTTACGCATGGGTGTTTTCAAGTTCTTTGGATAAATACCCAGCAGTGGAATAGCTGGATGATATGGTAGTTCTATCAATTTTTCAAGGAATCTCCATACCGTTTTCCATAGGGGCTGCACCAGTTTGCACTCCCACCAGCAGTGTATGAGAGTTCCCTTCTCTCCACATCCTCTCCAACACATGTTGTTTCCTGTCTTGTTAATTATAGCTATTCTGACGGGCGTGAGGTGATATCTCATTGTAGTTTGATTTGCATTTCCCTGATAGTTAATGATTTTGAACATCTTCTCATGTGCCTGTTGGCCATCTGTATATCTTCTTTGGAGAAATGTCTGTTCAGGTCTTTTGCCCATTTTTTAATTGGGTTGTTAGTTTTTTTGTTGTTGAGAAGCATCAGTTCTTTGTATACTTTGGAGATTAAGCCCTTATCAGAAGTATGGTTTGCAAATATCTTCTCCCAATTGTTAGGTTCTCTTTTCGTTTTGTTGATGGTTTCCTTTGCTGTGCAGAAGTTTTTTAGTTTGATGTAGTCCCATTTGTTTATTTTTTCTATTGTTTCTCTTGCCCGGTCAGACATGGTGCTTGAAAATATGTTGCTAAGACCCATGTCGAAGAGCGTACTGCCTATGGTTTCTTCTAGATGTTTCATAGTTTCAGGTCTTACATTCAAGTCTTTAATCCATTTTGAGTTAATTTTTGTGTATGGTGTAAGGTAAGGGTCTACTTTCATTCTTTTGCATGTGGCGGTCCAGTTTTCCCAATACCATTTGTTGAAGAGACTTTCTTTTCTCCATTGGATGTTCTTGGCTCCTTTGTCAAAGATTAGCTGTCCATAAATGTGTGGGTTTATTTCTGGGCTTTTGATTCTATTCCATTGATCTGTGTGTCTGTTTTTGTGCCAGTACCATGCTGTTTTGGTTACTATAGCTTTGTAGTATATTTTGAAATCAGGGAGTGTGATACCTCCAGCTTTGTTCTTTCTTCTCAGGATTCCTTTAGTTATTCGGGGTCTTTTGTTGTTCCAAATAAATTTTAGGATTCTTTGTTCTATTTCTGTGAAAAATGTTGTTGGAACTTTGATAGGGATTGCATTGACTCTATAGATGGCTTTAGGAAGTATGGACATCTTAACTATGTTAATTCTTCCAATCCAAGAGCACGGAATATCTTTCCATTTCTTTGTGTCTTCTTCAATTTCTTTCAGCAATGTTTTATAGTTTTCCGTGTACAGCTCTTTCACCTCTTTGGTTAAGTTGATTCCTAGGTATTTTATTCTTTTTGTTGCAATTGTAAATGGGATGGTATTCTTAATTTCTCTTTCTGCTACTTCGTTGTTAGTGTATAGAAATGCAACTGATTTTTGTATGTTGATTTTGTATCCTGCAACTTTACCATATTCGTTTATTACTTCTAAAAGTTTTCTGGTGGATTCTTTAGGGTTTTCTATATATAAAATCATGTCATCTGCAAATAGTGACAGTTTCACTTCTTCCTTTCCAATTTGGATCCTTTTTATTTCTTTCTCTTGCCTGATTGCTCTGGCTAGGACTTCCAGTACTATGTTAAATAGGAGTGGTGACAGTGGGCATCCCTGTCTGGTTCCTGTTCTTAGAGGGATAGCTTTCAGTTTTTCACCATTGAGGATGATATTAGCTGTGGGTTTCTCATATATGGTCTTTACTATGTTGAGGTACTTTCCTTCTATACCCATTTTATTCAGAGTTTTTATCATAAATGGATGCTGTATCTTGTCAAATGCTTTCTCTGCATCTATTGAGATGATCATGTGATTTTTATCCTTCATTTTATTAATGTGGTGTATCACGTTGATTGATTAGCGAATGTTAATCCATCCCTGCATACCTGGAATAAATCCCACTTGATCATGGTGTATAATCTTTTTAACGTATTGTTGTATGCGATTTACTAGTATTTTGTTGAGGATTTTTGCATCGAGGTTCATCAGTGATATTGGCCTGTAGTTTTCTTTTTTTTGTGTTGTCCTTGTCTGGTTTTGGTATAAGGGTAATGTCAGCTTCATAGAATGAGTTAGGGAGCTTCCCCCCCTCCTCAATTTTTTGGAAGAGTTTGAGAAGGATAGGTATTAAGTCTTCTTTGAATGTTTGGTAGAATTCACCAGGGAAGCCGTCTGGTCCTGGACTTTTATTTTTGGGTTTGGGGAGGTTTTTGATTACTGTTTCAATCTCCTTACTGGTGATTTGTCTATTCAAATTCTCTACTTCTTCTTGATCCAGTTTTGGAAGGTTGTATGATTCTAAGAATGTATCCATTTCTTCCAGATTGTCAAATTGGTTGGCATATAGCTTTTCATAGTATTCTCTTATAATCTTTTGTATTTCTGAGGTGTCTGTTGTAATTTCTCCTCTTTCATTTCTGATTTTACTTATTTGTGCCTTCTCTCTTTTTTTCTTGGTGAGTCTAGCTAAAGGTTTGTCAATTTTGTTTATCTTTTCAAAGAACCACCTCTTGGTTTTATTAATTTTTTCTTTTTTTTTTTTTTGGTCTCTATTTCATTTATTTCTGCTCTGATTCTTATTATTTCCCTTCTTCTACTGATTTTGGGCTTGGTTTGTTCTTCTTTTTCCAGTTCCTTTAGGTGCATTGTTAGATTGTTTATTTGAGATTTTTCTTGTTCGTTGAGATAGGCCTGTATTGCTATAAACTTGCCTCTTAGAACCGCTTTTGCTGTATCCCATAAATTCTGGCATGTCGTATTTTCATTTTCATTTGTCTCCAGGTATTTTTTGATTTCTTCTTTGATTTCTTCGTTGACCCAGTCATTGTTCAGTAGCATTTTGTTTAATCTCCACGTATTTGTGGCTTTTCTGATTTTCTTCCTATAGTTGATTTCTAGTTACATACTGTTGTGGTCAGAAAAGACGCTTGGTATTATTTCAGTCTTCTTAAATTTATGAAGACTTGTTTTGTGGCCTAATATGTGATCAATCCTGGAGAATGTTCCATGTGCATTTGAAAAGAACGTGTATTCTTCGGTTTTTGGATGGAATGCTCTGTATCTATCTACTAGGTCCATCTGTTCTAGTGTATCATTTAAGGCCAATGTTTCCTTATTGATCTTCTGTTTGGATGATCTATCCGTTGGTGTAAGTGGAGTGTTAAAGTCCCCTACTATTATTGTGTTACTGTCTATTTCTGTTTTTATGTCTGTTAATAATTGCTTTATATATTTAGGTGCACCTACATTGGGTGCGTAGATATTTACAAGTGTTATATCCTTTTGTTGGATTGTTCCCTTGATCATTATGTAATGCCCTTCTTTGTCTCTTTTTTACAGTTTTTGTTTTAAAGTCTATTTTCTCTGATATGAGTATTGCTACCCCAGTTTTCTTTTCATTGCCATTTGCATGGAGTATCTTTCTCCATCCCTTCACTTTCAGTTTGTGAGTGTCTTTAGGTCTGAAGTGTGTCTCTTGTATGCAGCATATATATGGGTCTTGTTTTTTTATCCAGTCAGCCACCCTATGCCTTTTAATTGGAGCATTTAGTCCATTGACATTTAAAGTAGCTATTGATAAGTATGTACTTACTGCCATTTTTTAACTTTTTTTTTCTCAGTGTTTTAGTAGTCCTTCTCTGTTCCTTCCTTCTTCTATACAGAATTGATGGTCTCTTTAGTTTGACCTCTGTCTGAAAGCTCTACTCTTTAACTCCCCTCCTCCCTCATTTTATGTTTTTGATATCATATCTAACCTCTTTTTTGTGCATTTGTATCCATTACTCTCTTATCATGGAAATAGATAATTTTTCTTATTTGTGGTCTTCTCCTTTCCCCTTAAATCAGTCCCTTTAACATTTCTTGTAGCACTGGTTTCTTGGTGACAAACTCCTTTAATTTTTGCTTGTCTGGGAAATTTTTGATCTCTCCTTCCATTTTGAATGATAACCTTGCTGGGTAGAGTATTCTTGGCTATAAGTTTTTTCCTTTTAGCACTTTAAATATATCATGCCATTCTCCTATAGCCTGTAAGGTTTCTGCTGAGAAGTCAGCTGATAGCCTCATGGGGTTTCCTTTGTATGTAACTTGACTTTCTCTTGCAGCTTTTAGGATTCTCTCTTTATCTTTAATTCTGGACGTTTTGATTATGATGTGTCCTGGTGTGGGCCTCTTTGGGTTTATCTTGTTTGGGGCTCTCTGTGCTTCCTGTACCTGGATGTCTGTTTCCTTCCTTAGGTTAGGGAAGTTTTCATCTATTATTTCTTGAAATAGATTCTCTGCCTCCTTGTCTCGCTCTTCTCCTTCCGGGACACCTATAACACGGATGTTAGTGCACTTGATGTTGTCCCAGAGGTCCCTTAGACTGTTCTCACTCTTTTTAATTCTTTTCTCTTTTACATGTTCAGCTTGGGTAATTTCTTCTAGTCTTTCGTCCACCTCACAGATCCATTCTTCTGTATCCTCTACTCTGCTTTTGAGTCCCTCTAGTGAATTTTTCATTTCCAGTATTGTATTCTTCATTTCCAATTGGTTCTTTTTTATATCTTCCATTTCTTTGTTGACATTCACACTGAGTTCATCTGTTCTTCTCCCCAGATCGGTGAGCATCCTTAACACCCTTTGTTTGAACTCTCTGTCAGGTAGGTTGCTCATTTCTGTTTCACTTAGTTCCTTTTCTGGAGTTTTGTCCTGTTCCCTTACTTGGAATGTATTCCTTTGCCTCCTCATTTTGCCTCTTTCCCTGTGCTTATGTCTACGTATTAGGTAGGTCAGCTACGTCTCCTGCTCTTGGATAGGTGACCTAATGTAAGTGATGGCTTAGGAGGCCTGCGGTGTGCTTCCCTCAGTTCTCAATGTTCCAGGGGTGACCCCTATCTGGGCTACGTGTGTCCTTCTGTTGTGGCCTGTTTGCTCTCCCTGTAGGTGCCCAGGGAGGCCGAGTTATGCTCCTGGCCAGCTGTTGTAATGCTCAGCTGCTTGTAGTTGTTGTGGGCCCTTCAGTCTCTTTATCAGGTGTGGGGAGCCCCAGCACAGTTGGCTGCAAGTTCTAATACCACATTTGTGTTGCAGTATTTCTTTTAAGTGAGTAGGCCCCCACCGTGGCAGGTTGTTAGGCTCAGGGGCTTACAATTGCTATAAGCCTCCAGCCTCTAGGTCTCTTGTCAGCTCTCTGAGGATTGCAGCTGGGTTGGGCTGGCCTCAGACACAGGAGCACCCAATTGTTTCAGGCTTTGGAAGGTGGGGCAAACCCCCTATGTGGGTCTTTGAGAAGCACAAGTCTTCTGCAGCTGACAAGCCCTGCTGCCCACAGGTCCACACACACAGTCAACACAGTCCTGCCCCGTGTGTGGGCGCCGACCTCCGGAAGCAGACCTAGTCTCTCCACGGCGGGAGCCCCACACACTCCACCACTGCCCCACGCTCTCCACCCGCTCCTTGTGCATGCCCTGCCCCACTGACATTGGCTCAGTTGCCAGGCTGCAGAGAATCCAGTCACCAATCTATGAAGGCCCGCAAGTTGCCTGAGGGCTTGTTGTTGGGTGGGGCCAGTCTCTAGGGTGGGCTGCCTGCCCTGGCTGAGCTGGATTAAATCGGTGCTCTAGCAGGTGGGGCAGACCTGGGCTAGCAGGCCCCAGGGAGAACTCCAATGGCGTCTGTGTCAGCACGCCCACACCAGGCCACAACAATGGCCGCCGCCAATGTCCCAGTCCCTGGAGAGGTCTCACCTCTCACCGAGATGCACACAGGGCCTATTAGGTGAGCCTCTTTTCACCAAAGCACTGTGCACCTTTCTTTCTGGTGATTTTAGGTTGCTTTCTGAAACGGGTGAGTTTGTGTGTGGGCCCTTTAAGAGCTGGTTTTAATTTCTTTGTGAACCAGCTTTTCTGGGGGTACTCCCCAATGTTTTAGTAGCAGGCAAAGTCAGATATTATGCCACTCATCTCGATTGTGCTGGGTCCACAAAATGCCTACAGCGGGGGCGCTCCCGGCTCAGGGCCCCACTCCTCCAGGGAGGCTCGTACCTGTGGGCTGCTCCCGGGCGGCTGTGAGGAGCTGCGGCTTGTGAAGGTGGCGTTTTTTCTCTCCAGAAGGGAGTTTCTGCCTCTTCCACCTCAATTAGGATTGTGCTTTGTTGCAGGAGTTCCTCTTATCCAGTTTTCAGTTCTGTCTCAGGGGTAATTTTTCCACGAGTAGTTGTAAATTGGCTGTGTCCGCGGGAGGAGGTGAGTTCAGAGTCTGCCTACGCCGCCATCTTGACTGCTCTCCCAGAGAGTTTAGACTTCATCCATAGGACTACACTGTAGGTGATGGAAAACCATTAAAGGAACTTAAGTCAAGGAGTGACACAATCAACTTCATGCTGTAGAAAAATCACAATAACTACAGTGTGGATTATGGATTGGAGCAAGTGGATATTTGAGGCAAGAAGACCAATTAGGCAAGAGATCAAAGACAGCTGATAAGACCAGTGTGGGGTACAGTGTCTGTGACTGGTATCCATTCTGATTGGTTAGTGCCTGTGCCATCCAGTGGATAAATGTTTTTAAAGTATTCCTGCAATTAGGAGACTATCACAATAATCCAGACAAGAGAGATGCAGACCTAAACTAAGGATTGGTAATGGAGATGGAAAGTAGAGGAAAGATTTAAGAGAAAGCTTTGCAGTTTGACAGGACTTATTGACTGATCAGATGTAGGAATAAGGGAGATGAGATGACTAGGATAACTTCCAGTTTGCTGGTTAGATGATTGGATCTTGTGATAACATTAACTGAAGTAGGGAATAAAGAGAGGAACATATTGTGGGGAATGGGAAGATACAATGATTTTAAATTGGGGCACAACTGCTACAGTTCCTCCTTTTCTTTCTTGGTCAGCTGAAGATTGTTTTCCAGAAGTTTATTCAAGAAACTCAGGAGAATTATACTCTTTGGTTCATGCATATTTAAAAAAATGATTGCTCTATTTCTATTTGAATGGCTGTTTGGTTCGGTATAAAATTACTGGGGTTACACTTTCTTTCTTTGAGGACTTCATAGGAGGTCTTTGTTTGTTTTGTTGTTGTTGTTGTTAGTTTCTAGTAATGAATGTTGCTGTGGCGATGTCTGAAGTCATGGCTCTCTTTCTCATTCCCCTCTTTTATTCCTCTTATATTAGCAAGGAAATCCTATAATTTGTTAAGTAATGACACTTGAGAGTGAAAGGGGGCACAATTCATGCCTCTCTTTCTCATTTCCTTATTTTCTTTTGAGTGATTCTGAGTGGGAATTGATGGAAAACGTCTTATGATAGCATTTTAATCTGATGTCTTCATATTCTCTGCACTGCACCACGGTAATTCAAGAAAAAGGGATTGCTGCATGGTGCCATGAACTCCTTCATTCTGCCACCATTCTACCTTTGACCTTGTAGATTACCCTTGACAACCAGCTCTTATGGGCCAGCTCAATGGCTACATTCTTCACTTTCTCCATTGGATTTTGCCAAATACAAATAATAAGATACAAACGCTTCCCAAAACTACTACTAAAAGTGATTGTCCAGCTGGAACGAATATGTAAAATGCCTACATGTGATAGAGGCTCAGTAAATTCAACAACAGCTTCAGCATGGACTTTCGAGTCCCACAGACTCTGGTTTGCATCCCAGCTCTCCCACTTGCCAGTACAAGGATGGAATGAGCACTGCACCTCAGCATTGTCTGGTTCATCATCTTTGAAAGAGCAGAACTATAGTGCCTGGTCCTGCCGTGGGGTCACTTAACATCTTCCTCTCCCACAGTCCTAGCTGCTTCTCAGACAGGTGCTAAGAAGGCAAGCAGTCAGAGCACAAGGCTCCCTCCATCCTGTTTTGTGGTTAAAAGAGTGAACTGTAATGGGAACATTATTTGGCCATGGATATCCTTTGAACCAAAAGTAGAAATTAGGGTAGAACAATAGGCCCCATGCCCAGGAAATAGTTCTCTAGCACTCTGCGTACTTGGGAGTGGTACACCCAAGAGAAGCCACAGTCCCAGTTCTTTGTAAGTGATAATAAAAAAGTAAAGGATGTGTCCCAATCACCAGTCTATGTTTTCTTCCAATAAAAGTTAAGAAGAATTTTTTAGCATTGACCAGAACATCTGGTGTGTCATGAACATGACTTCTGAGGACAAAGCAAGCATTGTTTTCAATTCCAGATTTTTGCAAGTCCAAGAGTTTGAACCCATGAAAAATTGCAGAAATGACTTCTAATATCAAATCCAAATATTTATGATTTCTGAACTGAGCAAGAGCAGAATAGTTGCATAGAACTCTAAGTGCCACAGAGATTGTGACTACATAAATTTGAAATATTATACTCACTAAATATTAGTAACACTTGTTGTTAACAATAACAATGACAGTGACGAACACAGTGAAAATGCTAAACTTCCATTCTATGCGCTGTGGAGGAGCAGAAAGAGTGTGAGCACTGGAAATTAGCAGACCTGATTTCAAATCCCACCTCCATTCCTTACTGTAAATGTGTAACTCTCAGAAAATCATCCTTAGGAGCTACAACTTCCCCCTCTGTAAAAATGGTGATAGGAAGACCTTTATGTCCAGATTCTTATCCTGCCAAGATTGTTGTGAGGTTTAAATAAAATAATAAATGTGAAAGCGGCAGATACACTAAGTGTCCAGTTGTGTACATTTCTGCTTCTTCCTCCTTAGCCTTGGATAAAAGTTAACACGGGTTTATCTGGAAAACCACCCATCACTCTCTCCTTACAACTCCTCCCTGGCGGCACTGAAAAGAGGATTATATTAATTAGCCAGTGTTTATGAAACACTTAGAAGATGAAAGTGCTGGGTGTGGAACAGCACCATTTACATCACAATATGGGAGTTGGCTGCTCCTTCAAGTGGATCTACTTACAATGTGAGGGAGTCTTAATAGATGTGTTCCAGTCATTTGAAAATCAATGTGGGAGTCTCTGGAAAAGGCATGTGTCTGCCTGTCATGCTCCAGCCAGTTCTGTGCAGTAGCAGGCATTTCTGGAGATGCAAGATTATAGATAATTGTCTAATAGCCAGGGCAATGAGAAACCAATGAAAGGAGGGCAAAAGTTTCTTTAGTTGAACTCTACAAATCACCCTAAGTTCCCTTTAGCAACAACTTTTACCAACAAGAAGGATATCTGACCCACTTTGGTTTCACATTGTCTCCTTGACCTTGCAGATCTTGGAATACAGGAACGGAAAAAGAAAGGCAATTCTACATGGATAAAAGCAGTATTCCTCAATCTAGGGTTCATAAACCCTGGGGGGTAGGTATGTGATGTCCCGCGGGAGGAGTTGGGGGTTGCCATCTCTACCACTGATCTCTAATTGGTTCTCGTCTGCTTCTGGTCACACGAAAGATCTCACTGTCCCATGTTGTTTCAGAAAAACATCACAGATCACTGCAAATTAGTGTTGTTAATATTCAATTTATTGATTTTGCCATTTTGAAAGTTTTTATGTTATGAATTATTTTCATTTAAAGCAAGCTTATATGAAAGCATAAGAATTTAATCTTAAATGTTAGTTCTGTGCAAATTTTAATACAATTATAGTATAAATAATTTAAGAAACACTGTGGCCTTTTAAGGATTTTTTTTCTAAATTCACTAGTCAAATTTGAGAAGCACTGGACTACAGCAATTAGAAAGGGGAGGAACAGGCTTGGTAATCTACAAACGGGTCATGATTCCTTGAATAATCAAGACTTGGCTGAATGTTAATTCCTGTGCTCTGTAATTCAGCATCAATAAAAGAAATCTCCAAGTATTATTCCAGTATTTCATTTTTGCCTCTGAATTATGTTCATAGCCACAAACCCCAGCCAAGGACCTATTGAATAATTGTCCCCACATGTAACATTTTCCTGGTGATGTTTTCCTTTCCATGGTTCTATGAAATATAGAAATGTGTTTCTAATTATTAGCAGAACCACCTGGTAACTGCACTGTATCGTCTCAATAATATGACTCATTTAGTATACAGTTTGGTAGAACTCAGAGTCATCTTTGATGCCATCCAAGAAAAATTAGTTACCAAAATAACCTCACATAGCAAAGGCTCGCCTATAACCAAGGTGATCATATTTTGTAAGCCAAAAATCAGAACTCATGACTTGACAAGTGTAAATATATCTGAAACTGGGGTTATCTTGGAAAATCTGAGACAAACAGACCTCTGTGGCATAAGTCACAAAAATCACCTACTAAGTGATGCTGTGGTGCCTTCACTTTCTTGTTTGTGAGAACTTAAAGCAATTGGTTTGTGTCTCCACCGTCCTTATGTGAGAATGGGCTGAGGCCCAAGAATCTATTGCTTCCCTGAGTTCACTGAGTGTGCAAGAGGTGAGAACAGAAATCAAACCAGCTCTTCTGGGAAACTTACCCTGACTTTGCAGGAAAACCAAAAAGAAATCTCTTCCTGTATAATAAGCCTTCTAAAAATTGGCCCTTTCTTCGGGTTTAGCAGGGTTGGCATATTGATGGTAGAGAAGACGGTGTGCCCAGAAGCCTGGGGAAATGCTCATGGGTCAGGCTAGATTTTTCTTCTATGTTGAATCATATCGTATGGGCCAAAGGCCCCAAGTTTGCGAGCCTGTGCTAATTTGCATAGCACATAGTTTCCATTCTAATCACCACTCTCTTTCCTTCTTGTTAGACTATTTTGTTGTTGTTGCTGTTAAGTAGGAATGTCAGAAAGTGGAAGAAGAGATAAAATGAAGAAGGAACATGGTATGTATTTGATCTTTTTTTTTAAATTGAAGTATAATTGACATATTAGTTTTAGGTGTACAATGCAATGATTTGATATTTGTATATATTGTGAAATGATCACCACAATGAGTCTAGTTAACATCCATCACTATACATAGTTAGAAAAATTTTCTTTTCTTATGATGAGGACTTTTAAGATCTACTCTCTTAGCAAGTTTCAAATACGCAATACAGTATTTATTTGATCTTAAAACGAAGAACAGAAGAATTTTCTAGCATAGCAGTGTATACTGGCATGGAACTGAATACCATGCTGAAGAAAAGTTCAGTTAAGTAAATTCTCAGAGGCCTTGGGCACAAGTAGGAGAAGTCAAAGAGAAACAGGAAGTAACACCAAGATTCTGTCCTGTAGGACATATTTTGATGTGGGGAGTGAAGAGTGGGCTGTTCCTTTGTGAGAGCACAGGAGATATGATTGATGGCATCCATTCCTGGGAAATGACAGCAGAACATGGAGCCTCACTCTGATGAATTGAGTGGCAGAGAAGAAGGAGCCCGTGGCAGAGGCAGCAGCTGGGAAGGCGGGGAAGGAGCAAAGGAGGCGCAAAGCCTTAGGCAAAATGCTCCAGGTCCCTCATATAGGCACTGGGTTCTTTCTACCTAATAGAGGACTATGTTGGCAATGGAAAGCCAAGAGGGAATAAATCTGGGAAGGATGCTTTCCCCAACATGCTCTAACTTAGTTTTCTGAAAACCAAGGACTTCAACAATTGTAACAAAGAAAGCTACATAAATACGCTAGTGCCTTTTTGTGGTGTCCTTTCTCAAGTGTGGGTGGAAATGCCAGGTGAAGCTGCCTCTTGATTCTCACGTCCCAGCCAAGCTTCCTGCACTCAGGACCTTCACAAGGTATTTCCTCACCCTGGCAAGGTTTAGTCCTGTGCATATGATGCTGTGTCAGGCTCTTCAAAGAACACAAGGCAGGGGATGTTTAAAGCGGACACCTGGGCTGCAGTGGAAGGACTTGGAATCCGAAGGACTCTTTTCAAATCTCAGTTTCTATTGATTGATTGTGTCAGCTCTTGGCCTCTCTGCGACTCCATCCTCTGTTCTGCAAAATGGGCCGAATCCCACTTACCTTGTGGAGTTGTGGTAAGACTCAAATAAGATGACTCCTGTGGATGTCCCCAGCACAGAGCAGAACTCAGTACCTATCAGTAGAATTCAGTGCTCTTGAACATGCATCAAGGAATCGGCCCATGTTAGAGAGTGATCGTTTTTCAATTCTAATAATCAGTAGGCAATTATGAAAAAGCCTTGCTAGAGTTTGTTAGATTAGAAGATCTGATAAATTGGACTTTTATGGTTTTTCTATTTGATCTCCAATCATGGATGGGCTCCCTGTGTGTCCAGGGAGCAGATCTTTTCTGGCATCTTCTCCTGAATTAGAAGAGGAATGGGATGCCTCCAGAGTCCTCGCGAGTGGTGCAGGTAGCTTTGGTCGTTTTTCCTCTGATGACCTTGATGGTAAAAAAGAGATATAGAAAGATAAATCCAAGGGAAAAGTGTTTAAGGCCTTGTGATGATGGGACTGTTCCAGCATCAGGTTGTGGTAACGGTAGCACAACTTTAGTAAATAAATAGACTAAAACTAGTGAGTTGTACACTGTGATGGTTAGTTTTATGTGTCAACTTGGCTGGGTTATAGTACCCATTTATTAAATCAAACACTGATCTAGGTGTTGCTGTGAAGGTATTTTGTAGATGTCGTTAACATCTATAGTTGTATAGATATAACATGTTATATATATATATACATTAGTTCTGTTTCTCCAGAGAACCTTAAAAGAAGTAAATTTTATTGTATGTAAATTATATCTCAATAAATTGTTTTTTTAATTACATACTGTATGATTCCATTTTTATAAAATTCTAGAAACTACAAAGTAACCTATAGTGACAGAAAGCAGATCAGTGGTTGCCGGGGTCAGGGAAGTCTCCCCCCCCCTCGCCCCTCCCCTCCCCCACCCTCCGTGTGGGGTAACCTGAGGGTGGGGGCTGTTCACCAGCTGGATTGTGGTGGTGGTTTCATGGGTGGTTACGTATGTCAAAACTTATCAAAGAGCACACTTTAAATACGTGCATTTTACTGTATGTCAATTATACCTTCCTAAAGCATTTTTTCTTTAAAAAGAGACACAGAAAAATAAATCCAAAAGGAAAAACATCTAAGGCTTAGAGCACACGGGCCATGTTGCCTATTTCTTTCCCCCCTTATCCTGCTCCCCACCTGGGTGTCCTCAGCTGTACAAAGAACAAAGAGGATGAAAAGGAACCCCCTGCACCACTCGCGAGGACTCTGGAGGCATCCCATTCCTCTTCTAATTCAGGAGAAGATGCCAGAAAAGATCTGCTCCCTGGACACACAGGGAGCCCATCCATGATTGGAGATCAAATAGAAAAACCATAAAAGTCCAATCTGCCGTAATCAGAAAGACTGTTGATAAAGTGTCCTGGTGCCTTTGCTTTGTCCACTAGGGAATCTAGTTTTATCGTGGAACCCATGTTTTGTCCACAAGGAGTCAAATACAGAGTGTCCGTCCCCTCACCACAGCATAAGCACAGCTGGTCAGGGAACACAGAGCTTCCAGAATCAACTGAGATGTAAACTACAGGGTCAGGAAACAGAAAGAGCTGTTTCTCTCTCACAAGAGGAGGAAGCAACAAGCATTGTGACAAGCATATGGGAGGAAGAAGCTTCCACTCGGACAGAGCCTTGAGCAAGTACCTGATGGAGGCTGAGGAAGAGCAGTGGGTATCGCAGAATAGACAAAGGGACAGAACAGAGGAACATACTGACCAAGGACAAGAAATCTGGTCAGGATCAGCACAGAGACCCCCATTCTCTGCACTAAAACTTTGGTGAGAGGAAGCAGGACTTAATAGACTTAATATCAGAAGCTACCGCAAGATATTTATATCCACTGACTCTATAGCCATGCTCAGCCACACCCTTCTTGTCCACATGATGTGTGGAGTTTAAAACCACTCACGATGTTTTTGTAGAACTACAGAACTATTTCAGGCAAGATTCTGTGCTCACAGCAAGCCAACACGGGAGGACAAGCTCCTGGGGAGCGCCTGGCACTCTCTGGGCAGGTCACGGTCACGCGCAAACTCCTCCATGGGAGAGGGCTGGCGACTTGTGCAGCGCTACTGGAATTCACAAACCCGAGATTACTTGAGCCTTCAGTCTACCTGGAGGTGATTTAAGTTCCAGGCTACAGAGGAGCGTGTTGAGTGTGTGTGTGTAAAAGGGACAGTGCTGAAGGCGGGAAACAGAGAACGCCCAGGCAGGAGGACCGACAGGCCTCAGAAACATGAAATTTACCCTCAAAAGGCCGAGATTCACATTCAACTTACTTTGTTTACGAGCATTTTGACCCTGGAAAAATTACTTGGTTTTTCTGAGCATATATTTATCTGCAAAATGGGCCCAAGTAACTAGCTCATGGGATTGTTGAAAGGATTAAATGAGATCTGATAGTACATGTGAAAGTGCTTTCTAAGCTGGGAGGCAAGTACAAATGTGCTGGGGACACACGGGTGAAGAGATGCTCCCCATCGCCCTGAGGGCCTCATTACCCACCCAAGAGGCAGGTTTATACACACAGCTCCAAGATGACCTGTGAGGTAGGAAAGGTGTGCACCGCCGGCCTGGGAGCCAGGAGGGTGGGTCCAGCTCTGTCTGGGGAAAGGTGTCACCGGGGAGATGCTGTGAGCACTGCTACTGTTTTTGAGAACCATGGGATGAAATGGCAATAGGTTTCAGATATTTTTAAATTTTCACTTTAAGAAAAGAAATCTGTACAAGGAGAGGAGCTTTCTATACCTAGTCTCTAATACTCCTACCAAGCCTGTAATCGACTCTTGCTGTCCACATTTTAGAAGTGACTTCACTGAGGCTGAGAAAACCTTGGGACCTCACCAGAAGTCTAAAGCCAGGCAGTGGCAGAGCCAGAATCCAACCCTGCCTCTAATTCCCCTGATTTCCCATTCGAATTTTAAAATAATATAAGCAAGATGTTATATTTTTTTGAATTTAAAAATCTTTTAAAATAAGATTATTGTTTTCCTGTACGCGATTCAAGCTGGGCCTTGGAAACGAAGAAAGAATTGGGAGAACTTGGAAAGGTTTGGGAAGGACATGGCCAAAAGAAACAAAAGCTTGGGAGAGAAACAAGAAAACTTTTCCTGATGGGGGAAAAATTAAAGAATTTGTTCACTAGATGGTAAGTTCCAAGGAGGCCAGGAACTGTATCTCATAACTTCGCTCAGTGGCCTCCTCCTCTCCCTCTGAGGTTCCCAGCTGGGAACAGAGTGTATTCTGGTTGATCTATTGATCATTTCAGTCTGAAAAAGGAAAGGTTAAGAGGATGGAATTCATTACAACCTCCAAGAATGGTGTGTAATGGAGTGGTGATGAAGAGGGGGAGTGGTGATGAAAAGAGGGTTTATGCTCCATGATGTCAGAACAAGAAGGAAAGTTCCAGAACAATTTTGTAAAACAATTTTCTGTCTTTTTCTGTCTGAAATGGGCGTGAGACTCTTGAACACACCACCAAGGATGCAAAGATTCTTTCTTTGCAGACCTTGAAAAGAATGTTCAGGTGCCCAAATTTTGAATGAGTAGATTGCAGATCTGCAGTCCCGGGGGTGACTTCTCAATAGAACTCACAATCTGAAAAGCCAATGATGCCCCTCACTGCCCATATCAAAAGGCTAATTCCAACATGACTTCATAGCTAAAACGACTTCTCCACCCGTGGCAAGTCTTGCCAGCACCCAGAGGATTCCGGGTGCTGAGCTGATTCCGGCTAAGCCGCCAGGAAGACCAGGAAGAGAGTTTTCTATATCATTCGAGGCTTTGTGGGAGAGCGAATGTTGAGGCCATAATAGATGCTTTCTGATCCTCCGCACACTGCCTCTGGCTCTCCTAAGTCTTGGTCCTATTACGTTTTTAAAAATAGCTCTGAAGTAATTTGTGTGCTGAACCGGCTACAGGATAAAAAAACCCACCTGAATAAATTCTACTTGTTCCCATCAGCCAGAGACCAAGAACTGCAGCAGCAGTTTCCTCGGAGCTAATTTTCAGCATTAGGGTTTATCAGAACCTAAATTCCGTTCTAATAAACGATGAAACAGCAGCCTCTCTTTCAGCCACTTATTTGGGCGACCAGGGAATTGGCAGACGAGTTAAAAATTTCCATTGGTGACAACACACAGCTGTTGAGGTGCAAAGATCTGAGACTCTAATCAGACCAGGTTATATAAGTAGCACTGTCTCATTATCTCTGCTTAGGGGATAGGGTTCACCGGGCAGCTGGGGCTGTACGGGCTGTCAACAGAACAGCTAATGGGAAGTTGACACACAAAGATATCAACTTAGAAGAGAGGAAGTGGGTAACCTCTGCCCCCTTCCAACCTTGAGGAAGAACACAGAGTGGGGGCAGCCACTTCACGACTCCTCTTGCATAGGCAGTAACAACAAATGTGACTCCTTTTCTGTATTTATGAGAAATGACATCCAGGGATTCTTATTGGCATACATTACAGAACTCCTGGGAAGTTCTACCAGGAACTTCCTATTCTTCCCAACATTCTGAGGAAAGGTGTAACATCAATAAAGCAAGAAATGCTCAGAGTTGGAAACTGTCTGGAGTGCCCAGCACAGAAGAGGGAGTCAGTCAGCGGTGGCTACTCATTCACTAATACACTACAGGGAGCAGGGCCCTTTTCAACTCTGATTTCAAAGTAGCTGATGATTACCTTAGAACTAATAAAAGTAACAATGATCATTGGCCAAACTACATAATGATTAGGAATTGACAAAATATTTTCACATCTATTATCTACTTAACCTTTCCATACAACTTTGTATGGTAGGGATGCTTATTATTCACCCTTTAAAGATGAAGTTTCTTGGGGGTGATAGAGTAAAAATATAATACCCCTGTTCTTGCCCAAGTGCCAAGGAGCCATGCAATTGAAGAGGAAAAGATTGGCTTTATTACTGATAAAAGTTATTGGGGAGCGTGGCTATGAGCCTGTCAACATTTCTGCCCCACCCCCCAAAGGCACACACAACACACACCAGTGCAGACTCTGAGGCAGCCCATCCACATGCACGTTTGAATCTTCACAGCAGATTTACTTACCAAGAATCCAGGTCGAGAGGGAAGAGAGCACATGCCCGTTGCTCACAGGCTTTTGATGGATGAGCTCCACCCAACTGAGAAGCATCTGCGGAAGGCTGCCATTTCATGATGGGGTAACGGCCTCCTCTGTGAGCGTGAGTGGGTAAGGGGGGCAGAAGAGCCAGTAATGTCACTCATGGAAACATAAGGAGAGGAGGGAAAGTGATGTCTCCTAATACAGCCCAGCTCTTTTGTTCTCCTAACGCATTGGGTTTAACCATCACGCTTACAGTCATCCCACGTGTGGCTATTTTTCCTAAGGGAGCTTTTTCTCCAGCACTGCTGCCCCCACTTGATGATGCCAGCCCCCCAATACCAGCCACAACTCCTTTGGAGAATCCTTCTGGGATCGCAGGTGGACAGCTTAGAATTTGCCCTCAGAAGACTCTGAATGGGTCCAAAGAGTACACTAATTTAACGAAGTGCAAATTCACTCCGTATTCTGGTTTCCTCCCCCAAAAACTGTTCAGACGTGTTCTCTAATATAATTCTTTTCAGAGGTTCTGCAATGTGGTAGATGACAGTATAAAGATACTCAATCACAAAATGCCAGCAACATAGAGGAGGCCAAATTTAAACCGCCTCCCGTTAAGAAATTCCAAGGGAGATACTGAAGTCCAAAAATTAAATAATCCTCTTCTAAGGAGAGTCCAAAGAAGTTTCAGTCCAAATGAATTAAAGTCCAAAGTTAAATTTCCGTAACTTGTGGAGTTAAAAGTCCATGAAATTAAAGCCGAATTCAAACATTTAGTTTTTTCTGTCACTTGATATGCAAAGAAATTCACGTCCAAAATTTCATTTCCCAATTCCAGTCGTGCTCAGCCTCAGCCAGAAGGTCTAGGCCTTTAGCAGCTGCAGACTGGGCTGTCTTCCATGGGCATGGGTGTGGCTCCCTCACGGCTCTCAGGAGCCCCATTTTGTAAAGAGTTCAAAGTGTTAACAGAACACATAAGATTGTTATCGTACCAGCCCCGTCCTCCACAAAATTTAGAACTACAAGAAATCTCCAGTCACCAGAGACATTATCTGAGCACACTTCAGAACCCAGTATTTAGTGTTGCCAGAAGTCCAGCAATATTTGGGGGAAGGAGAGAATCTACAGGTTAAGCCACAATTTGGGTCCTGAAATCTGAAATCTTGGTCAGTGTTTAAGTATTTAAAAAATTCAGAGCCAAATTGGGGTGAATTCTGGAATGTGTGAACAAGCCACATGAATCCATCTAGATTTTTAATCCCTCCATGGTTCTCTTTCTCAGCGCCAAATGAGATTCAAAGCAACATGAAGAGAGAGGACACCTGGGACATCTGATATAGCCCTGCTCTACCTATGCCGGGCTCAAGACACCTTGGTGCTCGGCAGATCATGTGCTGACTATGTGATTTAAACTCCTGGCCTGCAGACTTGGCTAAGATCCACAGTCAAGGCTGCAAGCACAGTTTTGCCCACCAGTGCCTAAAACATGACAACGCCACGCTGTGCCTGAAGCTGCAGCAGCCGCACATGAAGGTGGGCTTCACTCAGACCCCAGCAGCCTGCTTGCTCCAGTCTGGCAGCCAGAGTTTGCTGAAGTCCACGTTTATTTAAAACTGTATCAAAATAGCCATTTTCCCACAGACAAAGCCACCAGGAGTGGGGTGACTGCGTTCATTTATTGTTTAAACTAGGACACTTTTGAGAGTGAAAAGGCAAAAGAGATGAATAAATACTATGAGACAAAAACGTTAACTGTCCCGGGCAAATCGTTCTGCATGGTTACGTGAGCCAGAAGCTCCATTGCCGTGCCAGGTGAAAGCCCTATTTCTCCAGGGAAGCCCCTCACCTGGGAACATGAGGAATGGGGTATAGGAGTTTCTCCCAAAGGAAATCAAGGCTCCGAGAGTTGAGTGACTTGCCTGGCGTTAACACGCTTATACGGGATGCAACCAGAAACGAACCCAGGTCTTCCTTTCAGTACATCCCGGTGACCACCCCCTGTGATTCTGCTCCCCAGCTCCCCACCAGCCTCATCTCTGTTACAATTCCTCCCCTTATTTGCCTTTTGCTTTGAAAAAAATAATGTTTTTTCTACTACATGAGTAATAAATGTTCACTGTAGACAATTTGGAAATTGTTGAAAAGCATAAAAATAAAATCAATTGTTATTTTGCCATTGATAAATAAGCCCTGTTATCATTTTCTCCAAATTTGTTTTCTCTGTGTGTGCATGTGCGCGCATATTATGTGTGTGAATGTGCAGTAATATTTTTTAGCTATTCTCAGTTTTTCTTTTCTTTCTTCCCACTATATCTCCCTTTTCCTTCTCTCCCTGCTTTAAGTAGATAGAAGGCAGTGTGCTCATTGCCTCAGAGGAGAAATGAGACAGGGCAAAAAGCAGCAAATAAGGAGAATCTGGTTTCCAAAAGCCCAGGCCCATCAAGGATATTATTCTAGTCACATCTGAGGCAAATAACAATTTTTCTCTCCTTTCCAATACTTATACTTCATATTTCTTTTTGTTGACGTACTGTTGACTAAGAGTTCCAGGAAAATATTAAAAAGTCGTGATGATAGCAAGCTCACATGTCTAGGTCTGACTTTAATATCCAGGTTTCCCCATTAAATGTGATATTGGCCAATTTGACATAAATATTCTTTATCTGATAAAGGAAGTCTTCTATTCTTTGTTGCTAAGAAATTTCTCTTTAAAAATTTTTATTAAAAATCAAGAATGGTATTGGAAATTATCGAATGTATTTTGGCATCTAGTAAGATAATCATGTGACTCATTCTTTGATTTATAAAGATGATGAATTATATCAATAGATCGTCTATCATCAAGCCGTTTTTGCATTCCTGATTCTGCTGTGTTCATTTAGATAAGCTGCTGGGTTTGATTTGTAGTCAAGTCAAAAGTAAGTTTGGTTTATATTTTTCATTTTTAGAAGTACCAAGCTTGTGCTCTTGAGGGATATGTAGAATCATAAAATAAATTGAAATATTTCCATTATTTTTCTAGCTTACATGACAGGAGAGAATTATTTTTCTTGAAAAAAATTTAAAACTTGCTCATAAAAACTTGCTCATAAAAAAGGGCTTGGAATTTTGTTGGAGATAATTCTCTGACAGCTTTTTCTGTTTTACCCATAATTATTGATTAATTAAGGATTTTTATTTCATCTTGTGTCAATTTTATTACTTGAAACTTTTCTACATAAATGACCATTGCATTGAGAATTTCAAATTGATGAGTGTAGAATCACACACAATTTCTACTTTTTTTTCCTGTGGTCCAATTTAGTTTATGGTTGTTGTTGGACTTTCAGTAATTTGGTACTTGATTATTTTTTCAAAGAACCAATTCTTGGATTTATTATTAATTCTCTATTAAAATTTCAAAGTTTTCTTTTACCATTTTATTTTCTTATTTCTATCCTTTTAGGGGGGTAGTGTGGTGGTGATGTTTCCTTAACTTAAGTGAAGTTTATTTACCTTTTAACTTATTAGAAATGAAATGATTTAATGTTATTTAATTTCTCTCTGAATACAGATTTGACTCCAACCCCCTGGGTTTTTTTTCTTTTTTGGGTGAGGAAGATCAACCCTGAGCTAACACCCGATGCCAATCCTCCTCTTTTTTGCTGAGGAAGATTGGCCCTGGGCTAACATCAATGCCCATCTTCCTCTACTTTATTTGGGACGCCGCCACAGCATGGCCTGACGAGTGATGCATGGGTGCGCGTCCCGGGATCTGAACCTGTGAACCCTGGGCTGCAGAAGCAGAGCACGCGAACTTAACCGCTGCACCACCAGGCCGGCGCCTCAACCTCCTGGTTTTAAAGTGTTAGTTTTCTCATCTATAGAATCATTATAACTCTTGCTTTTGTCTACTGAACCTGCTTCTCCCCATTTTAGCAGCCCCCTTAGTGAGGCGCCATGAGCTCCCATGTGACAGTACTCGGACCACCTGGTTCAGCTTTCCTGAGATTTCTTGGTTCATCTCGCCTTTCAATTCTTTGTGTTTCATCAGGATCCTTTCAACACATCTTTCTATTTTGTTTAATGTGATCAGTCTTTGTTGCTTAGCCATGAAATCACACAATATTCTGAATTTTGGGTTTGCATTTTTGATCCAAGTATTTTTAGTGTGCTTTCCAGTTCTAATTCTAATTTTTAAGCAATGGGGACTTTTACTTCATAACTTGGTCATTAATTCTATTTTTCTAGTATTATTTTAGAATGTGGACTATACAATTTCTGGTTTGGAGTACTTTTTGATATTTTCTTTGTGGCCTAACATACGATTATTTTTTTAAAATAGTTCAGAATATTGGAAAAGAAGGTGAAGTTTTAGAGTAGAAAGATATCTATTAATTCAATATTATTACATTATTGAGACTTTCCAGCCTCACGTGTTTTTTGCTAACCAATTATGTCAAGGACTGAGATAGCTGTGCCCCCAAACTGTACTCAGCTTCCTTTCTGGCGCTGTCATTTTCCACAACAGAGAAGAGCCCCATTGTTTTATTAGAATATGCCCAACTTACCAGCAGTCCTGGCTTTGGACTGGATGGGCCTGGCTATTTCTGGATTTCCTGGGAAAATTGCCACTGAATATCACTGAGATGCAGTGACTAAAGAGACTCTAATGGGAGTATTATCCACCTGTCCTATAGTCTGCCCTTACATCCAGTCATTACTCCTAAGAATTAAGGAACATTCATCCAAAATCTCCTCTGCCTACTGTTTGGACAGTAAATTGCAAGGATGCTCATGTTATCTCTCTTCACTTTGGTCCCATTCTGTATACATCTGGCACAAATTCTTCAAAGCTTAAGGAAGTTGAATTGTTTCTTCCCTAACATTTAGGAATTCTGCAGGTTTTCTTCTGCTTTCCTTAGGTCTATATTCTTTTGGTCATTTTGGTTAAAAAAAAAGAAGAAAGATCAAACATCTGTGCTTAAGTTGTCATTATTTTAGAAGTTCAAAATATTCTTCTCATATAAGGAAGACTAATCCATTTTTGTTTAATATTATAAATGATATGCTTAGTCTCATGTCTGATATACCATTTTTTACATTTTGTGCCTTTTTGCTGTTTTCTTTGTTTTCTATATTTAACCTTCTGCACTATGCTTTTTTTTCCTCCCAGATTGTGAAGTTACTCGTATCCTTATTAATTATATAATGTGTAGGTTTATCTATCTATCTATCTACCTCTTCTACTACTGTGTTTTAAACTGTGGCTTCATTTCTATTCTTTGTCTTCTTCAGGACAGTAATGATCATACATTGAGTTTCTGTAATCTGACCTGCATATCTATACTTTTCTCTCATCTCCTTTCTTTGTCCTTTCACTTTTCAGTCTGTGAGAGCATCTCAAGTTGTTCTCTAGAGACTTTATATTTTACAGAATCTATGTGCTCTTTAAAATATTTTTTTTCACTTTTAAAACCAAATGTGAATAACTATGACATACAAAAAAGACATCCATTTAAAGTATACAGTGTAATGAGTCTTGATCAATCAGCACCACCCCAACTGAGATGCAGAATGTTTCCATCATTCCTGAACACATCCTCAGGCCCCTAGCAGTCAACGCCCCCACTCCTGACTGCCAGCAACTACTGCTCTGTGTTCTGCCTCTATAAATTAGTTTGTCTCTTCTAGAATTTCATATAAATGGAATTATATAGCATGTAATCTTTTGTGTCTGTCTTTTTTACATTAAGCATAATGCTTTTGAGAGTCATCCACGTTGTTGCATGTGTCAGTAGTTCATTCTATTTTATTGAGGAGTAGTATTCCATAGTACGAATATACAATTTATTTGCCCATTCACCTGTTATGAACATTAGGATTTTTTTCAAATTTTTAGCTATTATGAATAAAACTGCTATGAACATTCACATAAATGTCTTTTGTGGACTCATATTTTCATTTTTCTTGAGTAAACGTCTAGGAATAGAACTGCTGGATCATATAGTAAGCATATAGTTAATTTTATAAACAACTATTAAATTGTTTTCTAAAGTTGTACCATTTTCACTCACACCAGCAATGTATGTGATTCCCAGTTGTTCCACATTCTCATCAACAGTGGGTATTGTCAGATTTTCTGCTTTTAGCCTTTGTAATGGGTGTATAATCTATCTCATTGTGGTTTTGATTTGCTTTTTCCTAATGACCAATCATGTTGAGCATTTTTTCAAAATGCATTTATCAGTCATTTATTTATCACCTTTTGCAAAGTGTGTCCCCAAGTCATTTGTCCATTGTTTTATTGGATGGTTTGTCTTTTTATTATGGAGTTTTCAAACTTTTTATATACTCCACATACAAATCCATTGTCAGATATAGCCATTAGAAATATTTTCTCCCAGTCCATGGATTGCCTTTCATTTTCTTAATGAAATAACTTTTATTTTAAATTAAACTTTTATTTTGAGATAATTATAGATTCACATGCAGTTGTAAGAAATAATATAGAGAGATCCCATGTACCCATTACCCAGTTTCCCCCGGCGGTAACACCTTGCAAAACTCTAGGACAATATCACAGCCAGGAAATTGACATAGATACAATCCACCAAGCTTACTCAGCTTTCCCTAGTTTTATAAATACTCCTTCGTGTGTGTGTATATTTAGTTTTATGCAATTTTATCACAGGTGTAGGTTCATGGGTCCATTGTCGAGATGCACCATAGTCAAGATGCAGAACACAAGGCTCCCTTGTGTTGCCCTTTTATAACGACACCCACAGATCTTCCTCCCTTCCCCCATGCCCTGTTCCCACATCCTGGCAACAACTAATCTGTTCCCCATCTCTATAAGTTTGTCATTTCAAGAACATTATATAAATGGAATCACATAGTATGGAATCTTTTGGGAATTTTTTTTCCTACTCAGTGTAATTCCCTTGAGATTTATTCAAGTTGTTGCATCTATCAGTAGTTTGTTACTTGTTAATTCTGAGTAGTATTCCACGTACCAGTTTGTTTAACCATTCACTCATTAAAAGACATCTGGGTTGTTTCCAGCTTTCGGCTGTTATGAATAAAGATGCTATGTACATTCATGCACAAGTTTTTGTGTGAACATAAGTTTTCATTTCTCTGGGATAAATACCCAGCAGTGCAACTGCTGGGTCATATGGTAATGGCATGTTTAGTATCATAAGAAACTGCTAAACCATTTTCCAAAGTGGCTGTACCATTTTACAATCTCATTAGCAATGTATGAGTGATCCAGTTTCTCTGCATCCTTGCCAGCATTTGGTCTTATCTCTATTTTTTATTTTAGCTATTCTGATAGGTGTGCGGTGATTTTCATTATAGTTCTAATATGCATTTCCCTAATTGCTAATTAGGTTGAATATCTTGTCATGTGCTTTTTTGCCATCTAAACACCATCTTCAGTGAAATGTTTCTTCATGATTTGCTCTTTTTTTTTTTTTTTTTTGTGAGGAGGACTAGCCCTGAGCTAATATCCAATGCCAATCCTCCCCTTTTTTCTTGAGAAAGACTGGCCCTGGGCCAACAACCGTGCCCATCTTCCTCTACTTTATATGGGACGCCACCACAGCATGGCTTAACAAGCAGTGCGTTAGTGCATGCCGGGACCCGACCCTGAGAACCCCAGGCCGCGGCAGCGGAGCACAAGCACTTAACCGCAGCGCCACCGGGCGGCCCTGATTTGCTCATTTTCTAATTGAATTTTTTGGGTTTTTTTACTTTTTTTTTTTTTTTTGTGAGGAGATCAGCCCTGAGCTAACATCCGCCAATCCTCCACTTTTTTCGCTGAGGAAGACGGCCGTGGGCTAACATCGGTGCCCATCTTCCTCCACTTTATATGGGACGCCGCCACAGCATGGCTTACCAAGCAGTGCGTCGGTGCGCGCCCGGGATCGGAACCAGCGAACCCCGGGCCACCGCAGCGGAGCGCGCGCACTTAACCGCTTGCGCCACCGGGCCGGCCCCGGGTTATTTTACTTTTGAGTTTTGAGAGTTCTTTATATAGTCTAAATAATAGTTCTTGGTTGGATATGTGGTTTGCAAACGTTTTCTACCAGTATGTAGCTTGTCTTTTCATCCTTTTAGTAGGGTCTTTTGCAGAGCAAAACTTTTTATTTTAATGAGATCCAATTTTCCCTTATATGACTTGTGCTTTTGATATTAAGTTTAAGAACTCTTCACCTAACTCTAGATCCTGAAGATTTTCTGCTAAGTTTTCTCCTGAGAGTTCTATTATACATTATACATGATCCATTTGGAGTTAATTTTTGTAAAACATATGAGGTTTAGATCTAGGTTCTTTTATTTATTTCTTTATTTTTGGTATATGGGTATCCAATTGAAATGTCTTTTGAAGAGGTGAAGTTTTTAACTTTGGTCAAGTCCAATTTATTAATCTCTTTCAAATTTATGCAGTTTTATGCATCTTAAGAAATCTTTGCCTACCCCAATGTTGAATGGTTGAATGCTGCAAAGATTTATTTTTGTTTTCTTCTAGAACTTTGTGGTTTTAGATTTTATGTTTGAGTTATGATCTATTTCAAGTTATTTTTGTATTTGGTCTGAAATAAGAGTGGAAGTTCTTTTTTTTTTTCTTTTTTTTCTAATGTTATAAAGATATCCATTGTTCCGGCACCATTTATTGAAAAGATTATTCTTTCTCCATTGAGTTACCATGGCATGTTCGTCATAATCAATTAAGCATATATTTGGTGTGGGTCTATTTCTTTTATTCTGTTTCATTGATCTATATATGTATGCTTATGCCAAAATCACACTGGTCTTAATTATTGAGCTTTATATTAAGTCTTGAAATCAGTCTTCCAACTTTATTCTTTTTCAAAATTGTTTTGACTATTTTAGATCTTTGCATTTCCACATAAATTTTAGAATCAGCTTGTCAATTTCTACCAAAAAGCCTTCTGAGATTTTGATTGTGCTGAATCTATAGATTAATTTGGGGAGAATGAACATCTTAACAATATCGTCTTCTGATAAATAAACATGCTGTAGCCTCAATTGATTTAGGTATTTAAAAAACTTTCTGAGCAATGTTTTGCAGTTTTCAGAGACTCCCATTTTATGCTCATTTGACATTGTCCCACAAGTCACATAACTCTGTTCACTTCTTTTCAACCTTTTTCTCTCTATGTCTCAGTTTCAATCATTTCTATTGTTATGTCTTCAAATCTACTGACTCTTCTTGCTCTGTATATAATATGCTACTGAGCACATTCAGTTAATATTTAAATTTCAAATAATGCATTTTTACGTTCTAAAATTTCCAATTGATTCTTTTTTTATATCTTCTGTTTCTCTCCCTATTATGTTCACAATTTCCCCTAAATCCTTGAACATATTTATAATAGCTGCTTGAAAGTCCTTTTCTGCTAATCCCATTATTTCTATTTTTTTCTCTTGAAGACGTAATATCTTAACATGGTTCAAAATTCAAGATAGTCAAGAGGTATAATAAAAAACTTCCTTCTGGCGACTGTCCCATAGCCACCCAATTTCCTTCTTTGGAGGCAATCAATATTACCAATTTCTTGTGTATTTTCCCAGATGTAGTCTGTATATATATACGTATACATATTATTCTCCATCTCTGTTTTCTACAAACAGTAACACATACTACACACTGTTTTGTACCTTGATGTTTTTATTTTTTTAATATAACTGTACATCTTGAAGATTTCCTTAGTACATAAAGAGAAGCCAGGTTTTTAATGGCTACATTGATTTCAATTTTTTAATGTAAATATTTTATTTGACCATTTCTCTATATATTGACATTTAATTATTTCTATTTTTTGCTATTATTAATAATAATATAATTAATATTATTATATAAATATATTAATAATATATTGTATACTATTATTAATAATATAATTAATATTTAAGAACTTTGTCACATGTGAGAATATTTGTAGTATATTTGCAGGATAAATTCTCAGAAGTGGGTGAACGAACATGTGCATTTGTAATTTTCTGATATTGGCAGATTACCTTCTATAGAGAGAATTCCCAATTGCTCTAGTTTGCCAAGGACATTGTCTCAATGTAGTTATTAATAATAATACTGCTTGTTCTTAAGTGTCTGGTTTGGATGATAAATTACATGGTTGCCCCTATCTGTAGAGGTTGCTCCAATTTATACTCTCACCCGGAGCCTGGCTTTTAGTACCCATTTACATGCTGACATCTCTCAAATTTATATTTCCTCTTGTGAGGTTCAGATAGCCGCCTACTTGGATATCTCACAGAAAGCTCAACTCAACATGTCCAAAACAAACTTTAAATAAAATAAATCCCCCCAAAACCTATCTTCCAATCCAGGTTTTTCACGTCAGCAAATGGCAATAACATGCACTCATTTGTTCAAGCCAGAAAGCTGGGATCCGTGCTTGATTTTTCCATTCTTGCTAGCTGATTCACCACAAGCAAGCTGCTATCCTTCCTCAGTTTCCTCACCAGCAAAACTAGGATCACATTACCTGCCTCATGGTGGTGCTATGGTGATGAAATGAGGTAACATATGTGAAAATATGAGGTAACATATGTTCATTTTCTAACATATATTAGGAGATCAAAAACAGTAGTTCCCTCTCCTTCCACCCTTCAAAATACTGCCTCATGTACCCCCATGGCCCTTCTCGTACTCTGATCCAAGTAGTATTAATGTGACTTTTAGCCCAGAATAAGTTGTTCTAACTGTCTTTCTTGAAGCCCTTTACAGAAACCAGAGTTTATTTCTGTAGGTCTATACCAGAAGAGTCTCCAAAGCCAGCCTGAATATTGAAGAATAAACTGCACACTTGTTGAAGTGAAATAATCTATAATACTATCAAAAGTCAGAATTGCAACATTTATATCTTGGTTACTTGTTTCCTTTCAAACATTTTCCTGGCCAGGCAATGCTGTGTTGAATCACTTTTCAAAATGACTTACACTCTTTGCTAACCTTCTATAATTTTAGGAGACTTGTGATTTCCTGGATTATAGAATTTTTGTTTTTTGGTTCTTTTAAGGAACATCAGCTTTTGAATGCAATTGCTGTGATGTATTGGGAAGAGTACTGGTCTTGGAGCTGTAACACCATCGCTGAAATCCTGGCTTGGCCCCACTTCTCATCTGGGTGACCTTAAGCAAGGAAGGTGAGCTCAATGAGACTAAGAGCGCTCACTCTCTCTTAGATGCTTTTGTACACATTATCTCGTCTCATCCCTATACTATTGTTTGGAAGATGAGTTTCCATGAGAAAAATGTGTGTGACAGTGCCAAGCACCTAACTGGTATTCGTTCTAACATTCATCAAACCTGATTCATACAAGCAGCAATATTGTGGCTGTGAGCCCTGATGGAAGAGCTGAGTACAGAAGAAACTCGGGGAAGACTATCTGGGACCAAAGGCTATCTGTTCTTTGAACTGTTCCACGGAACTGGAAGGACCATGCCTTCACAGTAGAGTTAAGAAAAGTAAGCCCTAACGAGTTCATTGGCCTGCCCTGCCTCACAGGGCTTATTGGTAGTGGAGTCAGGACTGGATTTCATTGAAGCTCAAATGCAAATCCTGTCATACAATCTTCTAGAAATAGGCCTCTTACTCATGGAAATTCTCTTGACTCAAAGAACAAAAGCGAACTTTCCACCAAATCTCTTGTGGGGCAAAACCAACCAAGCCTTCATGCTAGGATTTAGGAGATGGTTGTCCAAAAAGGAATGTGTTCTGAAAGTGCAAGAAGAGGAAATAGTGAAGAGGGTGCTGCCATTTGTGAAACATCTCTCAGTGCCTGGCAGGCCAGTGACTTCAGAACAGACCAACAGTGATGTCTCAGGGAAGGAACCCACAAACCTCCTTCTCCTCCTACAGAAGAGACCTATAGGCAACAAGCAGGATGCCTACTGTCCCTTCTAATCTCTTAGTTTCAGTTCTTGACTTATTCCTAAAATCATGGAAGTGGAGACTGTGTGGACAAGGAGAACCCAAAGAGCTGCTGTTGCTGCAGAACCCTACTGGAAATCATCGAATGACCAAAGAGAGCGAACAAAGGAGGGGGAACTACCAACGGGCAAAGGCACTGTGGCCAGTCCCCATTCTTCTCTTCACCTTCCGCTGAAATCCAACTAAATGCCAGATGGCTGTCCTCCTGAGGCTGAGTCCTACACAGACCTCTCCAGCTGACAATGAGTCTACTCGTTTGTAAAAGGGGAGAAGTGATTATCCTCTCATTTCCCTCTCCTGCCAGGTGGAAGACCCAGGGGACAGGGGTGCGCTGAGTTCTCAGACGACTTCCCATTCTACATGGATGACAATACTAAGTATGAGGTGTATATCTCTCCCAAGGCTGAAATGCATGGTCTGACAGAAGTTTTTATTCCCACTTAGGAATTTATTTTTGAGAAAAGTCTTATGGAGGCTTAATAATTAAATGACACTTAGTTAAGAATTTACCAAATCACTTTTGTTGTAAAGAATAAAATTGCATGAAATCTGGGCCATCTTGGAAAATGCAGACCATATGGTCACCAGAGGTATAGGTGACAGGCTACACAAGAAAGCACTTTATAGGTTTGCAAATTTGCCACCTAATTTTAGTCAAATACTTGGGTGATGTTAAAGAGGAAAGCCTTTCCTGAGTAATGGTAATAATAACAACAAGCAATACCTTGGATAGCCCTCTAAACATTTCAAAGTGCTTTCGCATAAATTATCTCATTTGATCCAATCCATATGTGCGAGAACAGTCGCACATACCAAGGCAGAAATGTCACGACCAATAAAGTTCAAATTCTCTCATACACAGCGCGCTGGCCCAGCAAGGCCCTGTTTTCCTCACATACGTGTTCTCAGTAAACAGAGGAAGATGACCCAGGGCTACGGGGAGGTGAGAGGTCAGGAGGACAATCCCCCTCCCATCATCTGGGGAACTTCTCCAGTTTCAGGTCACCAGGCTGGTTCCCAGGAGCCAACATCTGCTGCTCTCTCCTTGCTTTACCCATGCCCTCAACTCTAGAAAGCTGTAGTCAGGCCAATGGCCAGGACGCCAGGAAGTTATATAGGGGCCTGGTGCTATTTTTTGAAGGTTGGAACTAAATCAGGGGAGCATCTCAGAGGCCAGGCTGGATCAGATAGGGAAGCAGAAACAACCCACAGACTGAAACCAGGGTGAGCCATCGATGGAGGGAGCCAGGGGCTGCACTGGAGGAACACAATTGGCTTCAGGTTTTGGGGGTGGGAGCAGGGCTGCTTTACAGAAAAAATAGGCAAAGGATTTGAAGGAGGAGGGGAAATGGTTTGACCAAGTTTAGGGAACTGAGGGAGCCGTTCTAACAGTGTCCTAGCAGAGTGGGGCAGGACGGGCTGGCATGCTTAAAACACAGGGCCTGGAGGGCCACCACACAGTCCAAACCTAGTTAGGCATGTGGGTAGATGGTGCAGTTCCCCAGGCCAACAGATTTAGGAGTCATGAGAGCTGAAAAGACCTTAGAGACACCTTGTCTCCACCTCTCCACGGCTTCAAATGCCGTGTCTTTGTTCACACTGTCTAAATTTATATCTCTAACCAAGACTTCATTTCTGAATGCCAGACCTATATATATTGACAATTGACATGACCTCTTGAAGTCTCCAAGATGATTCCAATTTAAGATGCCAAAAAGGAATTCTTAGTTTCTCCACTCTCATCTATTCCTTCTCTAATTTTTTTTTTTTTTATTTCTGTAACTATAACCTCCAGAAACTGGAAGTCATCCTTGATGCCTCCTTTTCCCTGCCTCCAGAAAATTACTCACCACCAAGCCATGTCAATTTTATCCCAATACATATCCGAGTCTGTCTTCCTCTCTCCATTTCCTCTGCCGGTCACCAAGACGAACCACTGTCATCCTCCCATCTGTCTGCTCATATGAAGTCCCAAGTCATCTTCCTGCTTCTACTCTGACTCCATCCTATCTATCTGCCACAGATTAGCTTGAGTGTTTTTTTTTAAGTGTAAATTGGATCCTATCTCTCTCCCTCTTAAAACATTCAGTGGCTTCCTATCGCACTTGGGATAAAATCCAAAATCCTTAACGCTGCCTACAAAGCATTGGAAATCTGTTGCTTTCCCACCTCTCCAGCTTCATCTTATGTCATTTTCTCCTTCACTCCACAGCCTCCAACTAGACAGGCTTCTTTCATGATTCTCAAACACTGTAAGCTTTTTCTACCTCAGGGCCTTTGCATACATGATTTCCTCTGTCTTAAAAACAATTTTCCCCACTCTTCACCTGGTTAACTCCAACTTATGCTTCATTTATCAGCAAAAATGCTGCTTCTTTGGAAAGGCCTTGACTAAACCTCACAATCTAAATCACACCCCTGTATCAATTAAGGTTCTTTGGTGCAAGCACAGAAACCAACTATTTCATCTAGGAAGAAAGAGAACTAATTGGAACAATATGAAGTCATGCAGAGATTCAACGAGAAAACTGAAAAATAGGCTCAGGAAGGACAGGGGCCAGGGATCGAAGGATCCAAGTGACAAGAACTGATAGGCAGTCTATTTATGGCGCTTTCACGGCAGGGAATCAGGTCCTACCTTTCCTTGTCTTTGTGTCCCTCTGGTTGAGGTTCCGGTCCAGGGAGGGAATCTGATTGGCTTAGCTCCTACCTTGTACACAGGCCTGAGAGGGATGCAGTGCAGCAGCAGGGAAACTGACTGTAGCTCCACAAAAACTACACACAATGAAGGAGACGCACTCCCTGATTGGGCAATCAGGACGTTCTTACCAGAAGGAGGAGGAAGGGACATTGGAAGCAGTCAGTGAACGTTCCCACTGCACGCTCTCATTGCACCACGTACTTCTCCTTTATGAGACCAGTCACCATTGGAATTACGCAGTGCAGCAGACACTGGGTAAGTGCTCATCTCTTCCTTTTCCTTAATACTTTCTAGCCTTTTTTGCAGTGAGGAAGGAGCCCTGTGAAAAGTTTTGGCCAGTGGAATGTAGGAAAAATAATACATATGCCTGCTGGCCCTGTTCTCTAAAATTTCTAAATCTAATCTCTAAGATCCTCTACTCTGTCTTCTGTCCACACACACAGCTGGGAACTAAGAAGTCCAGAACGATGGGGCCACACCATGCAAGAGCCTGGGCCCTTGAGTCCCCACTTGGAAAAAGCTGACCAGGAGATGAGCAAGAAATACTATTTTATTGTAGTAAGTCTGTGAGAATTTGGGGGTTGTTTGTTACAGCAGCTAACAAGCATGACCTTGACTACTACAGATTCATTTTAGTGTTTATTGCTTACCCTCTGTCTCCTCCACAGATTATAAACTTCAGGAAGTCATGGACTAGATCTGTAACTTAGCACGTAACATAGTGAAATTCAATAAATATTTGTTGAATAAGTGAATTAATTTTTCATATCCAACCTTTCTTTCTCCGATTTTTTTTTTTAATAGAGAAAGGAAATGAGGATTAGAGAGGTAGAGACTTGAGCCACATCATCTCTGCCTACATGATGGGCTTCCCCCTGGGCAGTGGGTTCAGGGGTAAGAAGTCTTAGGGTATTTCTTCAAGTTAGTGTCACACAATGCACTAGAACTTGTTTCCGCACATCATGGGCACATTAGTAATGTGATTGAAATCTAACAGCAGGTTACCTGTGACACTGCAATTGCTTCAGTCATTTCTTTGTCTTTAAAATGCCATATAATTGCTAATGTAATTAGTAATGTATACAGAGGGGGCTGTGCAATTACTGAGTCCTAAGATCAAGTAATTAATGTTCTGTCAACAAAACAGCAACTGCTTCATTAACAACTGCTTGGATCTGGAAACAAGCATAATCAGATGCAGACAGATCAACCTCAACATTATCAACTCAGCTGATTTTTCTAGTCACTAAAATGTCAACTCCACAACAGTAAACACAATGGAACTTGCAGACTATCTTTTTCTAATTCAAAGAAATACACAGTTGGATGGATAGATGGTTGGATGGAGAGAGATATAGATACATAGGTGATAGATGGATCAAAGATTAGATAGATAGATGATAGATAATAGGTACACAAAACTAAATTGCCTCATTTTTTTTCAGCCTTAAGGGTAATAAGAGTCTCATGCTTAAATACCACAGGAAACTGAATTCTGAAAGTCAGGAAGGATATCAGGATTTTAACTTAGGCTATGTCCCTATGTTTATCCAGTGTGCCCTTATAAAAAGCATTTAATCTGACTGGGATGCAATTTTCTCATCTGAAAAATGGAGCAACAATCTGCACTTATGCAGTGTGGAAAGTGAGGGCAAGATATGAATATCCAAGGAAAGGTATGCTTGAGTGTATTCGCTTGTGCTGCGATATGCTGTATAATAAACAATACCCCAAATCTCCATGGTTTCCAACAGCAAACCCGTATCCTTGCCCACAGGTTTGTAGATCAGCACTTCATCGTCATTGCTCCAGGCTGGGTTCAGGGCTGTCTCATGTCTTTCTATTTTAGGACCCAGGATGAAGGAGCAGTAGGAAGCTAGAGCGTGTTCTTCTCATGGTAAAGGAGAAAGAACCCACCCCACGATAGCACACTCTGCTCAGATGTGGTATTTTCAAATTTGCTCACATTTCACTGGCCAAACAGGTCACATGGCTAAGCCCGCCAATGGTGTGGGGAAGTCTCCTCCTTTCATGGGAGAGGGAAGAGGAGAGGGAATATTTGCTCAACAATAATACCCCACTGAGAAATTATTTTCAACTTCTCGATTTGCATCATCTTACAAGCTCCCTGTTTTCAGGGAAAAGTGACCAAATGGGCCAGAATCGTTTTTAAAAACGTTTTTAAAAATTCCACCATGGTTGCCTGGAAAAGATGGTGTGCTGTTTGAAACAACAGACAGAGCACTAAGCTGGGAGTCAGGACACCTCTGTCCTATTTGAGTTTTACTATCAGCTAATTATAAGGACATTAGGCAAGTCACTTCACAACTCTGGGCCTCAGTTTCTTCACTATTGAAGTTTTCAAGAAGGTGATGTTCAAAGTGCCTATTAGCCCTAAAATTCTAACCTGTGGTGGCTTACCTTTAGGGTAGACGTTTAGCACTATTTGGGGTATGGAGAGAGAGTCAACTAAGACTTGTTTATCAGAGAAGAGCTCACCGCAAAAGGGAGCCCGCTCTGCTGGAGAAACCTGCATGTCACTAGCTATCCCCACCCCCCCGGCCCCGGCCTCCATTGCAAGAATCATAGAGTCTCGTTAACTATCACATAGACAGAGCCCGAGCCCCACAAGATAGAGTTGCCCATATGAGAAGTAGCTGCACAGCAAATCAATTCAGAGCATCTGCCTCTGAGACTTCGAATTGAGACTCGTCTTTAAAGCTTTCTTTTCTCTTCCCATGGATGTCATAACACGTAGATCGGAAGTCACAAGGACGTCTCAAGTGAACTCAGTTTCAGATCTCTGGGGGACAGCTGTCCCTCCCTTTGAGGACCCTCCTGAAGCCCCCCAAAGTAAATTTCACAAACTTGACATGAGCTAGATTTTAAACCAGACCACCCTCAAAATTCAGTGAAAAATTCACCCAAATGTTTACATGTGATGTATTTAGACACTAACAGACAGCAACTTGACCTTTATTTCAGTTGACTGTACTTCCAGAGCATGTCTTGTCTGGAATAAAGGGGAGGTGGGGGCAATGGAGGGCGTGCCACCGGATGGGAAGCAGCGAACTGTTAGCTGGAGAGCAAACATTGCTTGCAAATCTAATTAATAAAATGATTTGCCCCCTCTTTCCTTCTCAGAAATAGAGAAAGAAATTACAGTCCAGGGTTAATGCCTGAAAATACTTTGACATTCTTTGCAACTTCTTTAGATAGCTGTAGCTCCATTACAGGAGGCTGTGAGCCTCGGGGATCATGCGTCCTCGTGTTTCAAACTTTTCTGTCAAAGAACTCCAACATCACTGGGGGTTCTGGGAGCATGATTTGAAAATCTGGCACCACGCACTCTTTCTTTGCAGATGTGCTTTTAATCTTTACACATTTAAGCAAAATTTGCATTCTTTTTTTAATATTAAAATACCCTCTCTCCCAAAAAAACACTTTGAATAAAATTGAGGCAACGTAAGTGCTCTGCTCATCATGTCCTTGTCATATCTCCTAGCCACACACACAATTTGGAACATCGACATTTGTGACTCCTAATTTGACAAATCAGATTTTTTTCAGCATTTCAGAATTAACTTCTTGATCTGCATACTGAGGATTTTGGTGCTTTATCTATAAAAGGTTTTGTGAGGTACAAAATGAGACACCTGGTGGAAGCAACCAGCAAAGCACCTGGCGCACTGAGGGCAAAGCCGCTGTCCTCCACACCGTTCCACTCTCCCACCGCCACGTCCAGTGCTGGCCCTGCTGCCGTCAGCGTGCAGGTTTTCAAAGCTGGAGAGCAGCTTTGTGCTCTGCAATGTGGTTAGCCTTTCTCTCTCTAGCAGAGGGTAACTGGATTGTTCCCCAGGAAGGTCTTTGAGATCTTTCAGAACTTCCAGAGCAAATGACAGGCTCTAGAAGTCCGTTTTCTCCCAAAACCAGCTCCTGCCTCTAAGAACTCTTTACCATATCTCCTCCTCTGTACACCACTCCCTGCAAATCCCACTTAGGAAATACCCACCCAGTTGCAAGCTTATGTCTACATGGTGGGAAAGTGGGCCTTCTCTCATAGAAGGAGGCAGCCTCATCTCCAAAGCAAACAGTAAAGTTCTTCTTCATGGTTGAGCTGTTTTTATTCACTTTTTTTTTTCTTTTTTGCTGAGGAAGATTTGCCCTGAGCTAACATCTGTGCCAATGTTCCTCTATTTTGTATGTGGGTCGCCGCTTCAGCATGGCCGCCAATGAGCGTTGGAGGTCCGTGCCTGCGAACTGAACCCAGGCCACCCAAGCAGAGCACTCTGAACTTAACCACTAGGCCATGGGGCCGGCCCCTTTACTGGCATCTCTGACACCAAATGTATAGCTTTTTTTTTCCCTCCTGACATCAACCAATTCTGACACCAGTTGGGGATCCTATAATTCAATTCAATTCTCACACTAACTACTTGGAGTTAGCCCCAGACTCCACAGGTTTAAGGGCTCAGTCACACAAGACTGCCCTCAATTGAGACACCAGTCTCAAATGGGGTGCCCAGATCATCCACAGTTCTGTCTGATTTAGAAACAAATTTTGGGTTCCCATGACCCACCTCAGGTTTGATAACTTGCTAGAACAACTCACAGAACTCAGGAAGACACTTCACTTACTACTGCCAGTTTATTATAAAGGATATAACTCAGGAACAGTCAAATGGAAGAATTGACCAGAGAAAGGTATTTGGGGCAAGATGCGTGGAGCTTCTGTGCCCGCTCTAGGTGTGCCGCCCTCGAAGCATCTCAATGTGTTCACCAACCCGGAAGCTCTCTGAATCCCGTAGTTTAGGGGGTCTTATGAATGTCTCGTTATGTAGGCGTGATTAACGAAATCACTGGCCATCGGTTAACTCAATCTCTAGCCCTTCTCCCCTCCTTGGAGGTTGGCCGTGGGGCTGAAAGATTCAAGCTTCTAATCAAGGCTTGGTCTTTCTGGCATCCAGCCCCCATCCTGAAGCTATGACCAGCCCCCATCCTGAAGCTATCAAGGGGCCTGCCAAGAGTTGCTTCATTAGAACAAAAGAGGCTCCTATCACCCCTATTACTCAGGAAATTCTAAGGATTTTAGGAGGTCTGTGTCAGGGGACAAAGACCAAGTGTCTTTCTATGATACTACAGTAGTCATCATCCGCTTCCAGTGAAATGGAAACAGAAGGGAAATGACTCCTGATTCCTTTTCTACATGCTTGTTGAGGGTTCAAGAGCAAGGAGGAATGACATCAGCATACCCCACCCCTTTACATTTCCAGACCTGAGGTTAATATTCATTTATTCAACATGTTACACAGAGTACTTTTTCTAGGAGTCTCAATTTTATTCAAAGTAAACATTTATTAGTATCTATTTTGTGCCAGCAGTGTGCTAGGAAGGTGCTAGGAATGCAACAAAGAATAAAACGTAATTTCTGCCTTCAGAGAGCTCCAAGTTTAGAGGAAGAGACAATTAAGAAAAGTTATCATTGCCACAGAAGTAAGCATGGGAGAGGCACTTCACTCGGCCTTGGGAGAAGGAAGCTCCCAGAGAGGGCTTCCTGGAGAAAGAGATGCTCACAGTGTGTGACTTATGGAGGAGTAGGAGAGAAAAAGAAGAGGACTTATTTCTGAGCTCACATAAATTATAAACAATGCCATGAGGAATCAAGCAATGTCAATGCTGGAAGGAGCCTTGTGCATCTTTTCCAACTCAAGCCACTGAGTCTGCGCACGTGTTACTCAAGGTCACACAGCAGCGAACTTGACTTCAATTAAAAGGTTCAAATGGGAGTTTGTATCCTTTGACCAACTTTACCCATTTCCCTCACTCCTTCCCTCCCTCCTCCTACCCTCGCACCTTGTAACCACCAATCTACTCACTATTTCTATGAGTTCTACTTTTTTAGATTCCAATATAAGTAAGATTGTACCGTGTTTGTGTTTCTCTGTCTGACTTATTTCACTTAGCATAACGCCCTCAAGGTTCATCCGTGTTGTCACAAATGGCAGGATTTCCTTTTTTTTTATGGCTGAATAATATTCCATTGTATATATGCCACATTTTCTTTATCTATTCATCAGTCGACACTTATTATGATAATCATTTCACTATATATGTATATCAAATCATCACATTGTACACCTTAAACTTACACAATGTTAAGTGTCAATTATATCTTTAAAAAGCTGGAACATTTTAAAATTTAAAAATAAAAATAAATTTAAAAAATTTTTTAATGTAAAAATATATCACACTGCCATAAGAAATGAGTTATCTCCTCACCCACATATCCTACCATACTTTTACTCAAAACATGATTGCGCTTTGAGAGAGAGACTTTTGTCTGTCTGTCTTGGGATCATTTTGGTCATCTCTAACTTTGTATTACAAGGGCAGCTACAATTTACTGGCATTTTATAACTTGCTTTCTGTAAGTCCTTTTACATGCTTTTCCTTACCAAAAATTTGGGATGAAAAACCATTCGGGATCCACAACTACTCGGTGTGTTTCCCCTGAGGCTCTACACACGGGATTGCTACCTCAATTCTGTTTGATGTTGGGCAGGACCTGAAGTATAAAGATCCAATTTATTCAGCTAACATCCAGTGAACAGCATCTCCAAAGTTCTGGACACAACTTACACCAACAAGCAGCACACAGTTTAGCAAGGGATCAGATTACAAACATGATAAAAAACATATTTACATACAATGTGCATTGCAATACCTAGAGACAGGCAGTATGGGAGATCAGAGGAGGAAGAAACATTAATATGGTCCTGGCTCCTCTCAGCTAGATGACAAGCTTCAGGAGAGCTTGAACGTGTATCTATCTTGTTGCCATTCTATCTTCTGTCCCGGGAATAGGAGGAACTCAATAAAGACTTGTTAAATAGGGGACCGGCCCCATGGCTTAGCGGTTAAGTGCGCGCGCTCTGCTGCTGGCCCGGGTTCAGATCCCAGGCACTCACCAACGCACTGCTTGTCTGGCCATGCTGAGGCGGCGTCCCACATACAGCAACTAGAAAGGATGTGCAACTATGACATACAACTATCTACTGGGGCCTTGGGGAGAAAAAGGAGAAAAAAAGGAGGAGGATTGGCAATAGATGTTTGCTCAGGGCCGGTCTTCCTCAGCCAAAAAAAAACAGGAGGCTTGGCACGGATGTTAGCTCAGGGCTGATCTTCCTCACACACAAAAAAAGATTTGTTAAATAAATAAATGAATGAATGAATAGATTTTACGAATGAGAAAACAGAGGCCCAAGAAGGGAACTGATTTGATTTGACCAACACCCCAGGGCTAGCTGGGGAAATCCATACCCAGGTCTCCGAACTGCTAATGCAATGTACATCACAGTGGGTCAGCTACCAAAGGTCCCATAAAATTTCCCAAGAATCTCAGGCTCACTGCTTCATAACTAGGCTGGATAAACTTATAACAACACACATCCTGGCATTGGACATGGCTGACTGTATAATTAGCTTATTTCCTACCCATATGGAGCAGCTCAGCTCCTGTGCCTCAGTGGGGAATTCCTCGTATGTTGCCAGGGTCGCCTTCTGGGATTACATCTTCAGAGGTGTGCAGGAGGGAGAGTGGGCTGTGCTGATAAATGAGTCAGAGAGACAGGAGGAAAGCTGGCAGAGTCCCTGCAGGGGAGATGGATGGGGGCCCAATCGTGCTCATGGCTGCTCTCCTCCCTTCGGCCTGTTCTCCCTCTGACCTGAAGTGGACCCTGTGGGGAAATAGTGCCTGCTTCTCCAGGACTTACTGCTTAGTCATCAATCTCCATCTTAGGGCTGTGGGGGGAGGAGGGAGGGTGCTGAAAGGAAGAGGGCGCAGGCAGAGGGAGAAAGAGAGCAGGGGCAGAAGGAATACGGGAGGAGGAAAGAAAGGGAGACAAAGATGTCTGGTGAAAGTTGAAGGGCCAGCAAAGCCTCTTTAACTCAGGTCTCATAAGTTGAGAAATATTTTATCACCCTCGTGAGTCAAACCTCTGAAAATCAATAGGGCTTGAGAGTTGCCTATATTGATCTGAAAGCCTGAGATGTATTGAAATATTCATGGCTGGATGTATGTGTTCAGAGAAGGCGCTGGGGGAAGGGCCTGTGCAGAGGGAGGGAGACGGGTAGGTAGATTTCTAAGTAAAAGCCATTCGCATTTTCATTAAAAATAGATTAATTCTATTAGTTGGACTAAAACTTCACACTTAAAAGGAAATGAGCTTGTTTGTCAGACAAATAAGCCACTGGCAAACCCAGAAAAAAACATTTATTTATTGCTATTTAATAGCAGAAGAGCCAGGGAGAGTTGATAAAATTAGCACGCTATCCCCCGGGGAGATGCAAGGGGCTGCTTTGTTTGCAAAGGCAATTTGGACACTGCCGCTTTGATCTTCACTTTGAGCATTTGAACAGGCATGTTAGTATCACTCATTTCACAAGAGAATTGGGATTCAAGTTTCCCCAACAATCTGAAAAGCAGTACATTAGAAGGGGGTTGTCTGCCTGTAGTCTCAGAGTCTCAATACCCTTGATGCTAATTTGATGTGATGCATTTCACCAGATGCGTCTACCTGAACGATATCTGATGCCCAGGAGACTGCGGTCCTGCTTGAGAGTAATAGACTTGGATTTTTTCCCCCTTCGAAAATGATTGGATGAAGGCATCCATAATTTAAAATCTGCATATAGATATGACATATGTTACAAATATTTGAGAAAATTCATGCAAGGAATTGAACAACAACAACATATGGGAAATCAGTTCCAAATAACAAGACAGAATTAAAAATAATCTGTTACCCTTAGCTACCCTCCTCTGATAGTCCAGTGCAACCAACGGAGACGGTGCCAAAACCCCAAAAAACACCCAACCCAGCCAGGCATCACCCTGCGGAGCAGGCGCTTGGGAGTCTGAAGGGAATGTTGGATTGGTTTAGATGCCGACAGGGCTCATCGTCGTTCCCACATTCTTCAGGTGTAAGGATGGTCCTAAGGAAAAAGCAGCAGGCGTGGAATTGGTTGGAGGGCGTATCAGCCTGCCACAACGAGACTTTGGGGAACCTAAGCCATTTTGAGCAGCTCGTGCCCACTTTATGGGAGACAAGTGCTATAGGCCCTCTTGGCTTCCATGAAATTCAATTAAACCCAAACTTTTTTAAAAAACATCTATACTGTAGCCAGCCCTGGCTTCTCCAGGCAGCTATTGCAGAGAGGTGGTGAGGCTGGCTCCACCCTCCAACCCTTCCCGCTGCTTCAGGCTCTTTCCCTTCTCTAATTTCCACACTATGGCTGACACATGGCAACACAGTTGCAGAACAAGAAAGGGACACAGAGCTCCCTCGCTTCTCAGAGCTTCTGGGAGGGCCTTTTCTGATGGGAGAAATCAAAAGTCTGCCAGAAAGTCAAAGATGGATGTAATTCTGTTTCTTTCAGTGATCGCAGCCATCCATCATTGCTACATCACTTTCATACGGTATTTACAAAGTGCTTTATAATCTCCTCCTTGTTACTCCTCCCAGAGCATGTTAGCATTTTTATTGTTATTCCCATTTAATAGATGAAGGAAGAGGAGTACAGAGACACTTTCTCAGGCTCTTACAGGAAGCGTCAGGATTAAGTTCGGATCCCTAAATCCCTGCTAAACAAATGCACTCTTCCCTCTCCACAACCCTGCCCCCTCCCCAATACACAGAAGAACCAGGATGGTCCTCTACCTACAGACTTCCTCTTCCCCTAGTGAGATACCACTGTGGTTGTTAGAAATAGACAATGTGTTCCAAGAACACGGTCTGAGAGATGAATTTCTGGAGTGAGATCCTATATGATCTGTACCCTAGGAGCTGGTGATATTATTTGTAGATCACAGCTTCTCTTCTTACCCTCCCCCTGCCTTCCCTTACAGCTGAGTATAAGGTCATTGGCACTTTCCTCAGAAAGGATGGGGTGGGGCAGAAAGTGCTCTGAGTCCAATGAGTGGGTTTTACATCTTGTCCATCACCCAACAAAGGTTTTGGAGATGGAGGAGTTTGAATGAAACCATTGTTTTGTCTAAGCCTTTATGACAGGCTCCTAACTATGGTCCTGTCTTCCTCATCTTCAGGCTGTACTTCTTCCAATGCATCGTCCATGTTCCCGTTTCAGTGGTTATGTGGCCAGTCATTTGATGAACACATCCCTGCTCAACCTAGACTCTTTCACTGATCTCTACTACCTCCAGGTAGGGAGTTTTAACTCAGATTCCATAAATATTGGGTGCCAACAGCCCACAACTGTCCCTGAAATTGGATGTAAAAGTGTGTCACTCTACATTCTTTTCCAGAGAAAGGGACCGTAAATTCCACTATAGTCTGCGTGCCAGAAAAGGTTAAGAATTATTCATATACAGCACAAAATTTGAACTCTTTCTCGTGACATTTGGGGCCCTTCATGACTCAGCCTTTCCTTGTCTTGTCTCATATCTCATTCTCATGTTCTTCCTCTTCACTTCCCAGAACAAACCATGCATCCTCCAGGCAGATGTACAAGCTGCGCCCTTTGCCTGGAATGCCTTTCCCTTCCTCCTGTTACTCCTCAAGGAAATGGTTCAGATGTCCCTCCTGTGTCTCCCCTGCAGTCCCAAAGCATTTCTTGCTTCCTACCGTGGCAGCACTTGTCACACTGTGTTGTAATTGCTTGTTTATTTGACTGTTTCCCCATGGAACCATGAGCTCCTAGAAGGTGAGGACTGCATTGTTCGTTTCTGAATCCCAAGCACTTAACTTATGTTCCCAAATAGTAGATATTCAGCATCTACGATAGCACCCACAGTAACATGGTAAGTGATGTCCAAAAAACTCAGCTGTGTAAAGTGTAGTCCCTCAATAGTCCAAAGGTAATGAAATGACCAGGTGGACTTTGCACACGTGACCAGCTTGAAACTCTGGAGGCATTCCAGGGTTCTGGCCCTGCAATCCAAATCCTTTCTGTGTGGGCTGTGGTTTGGTGCCACCTGATGGCAGTGCTTCACTTTGGCTTAAATATTGACGGAGATGATTCCGGGTCTGCAGACTGGAATTCTGAGGACAGCGGAAAGGATTCCAAGAACTGCCCAATTAGTTAGACTCTGTTTCATTGTCCAATATGGGTAGTTTGGGCTGGGAGAACACTGAGGATGTCAGCAGCCACCCCCCACCCCCAATGTGTAGTTATTTGTCATTTCTAGTGCTGCCTCATGGCCCCTTCTATATCATCCATCTATGCCCTCTCCCAAGAAGATGGGAACTTCAGCTCCTTTTGAGACTATGAGCTGGGCAGAGGACATGAGCTAAATACCATTCCCATGAGAGCTAAATTTGTGCATGTTATGAAGGTATTTTACTGTTTATAGAAATCATATAGGATTAGTGGAAGCAATTTAATTTTAAGTCTCATTTTCCTAGGCCATATCCCTCTTGAAGAGAACATACAAGGACAGAGGAACAACCTCATCAGTCCCTGATTCATCCCCACACTCCTTTCCGTGGTCTCACTGAGATCTCAACCCAGTGGGATACACATTCTCGGTGACACTAGTCCATGAAGCCAGCTTCATGCATCATGTCTCATTCCAAAAACCTTAAGGCTCTGGCTTCTAAAGATTCCTAAAGCAAGGATGGTGAAGGTGTGGGGAAATTATCTACCTAATTTGTGTGCTGTACCAAGAGCTTTATGTCCATCAGCTCACTTCATCCACACAAAAGCCTGTGAGTTCAATATTATTATTCCCATTTTGCAGATGATAAAATGGAGGCTCAAAAACATTAAATAACTTGTTCTGTGTTCTGTGTTATTGTGACATTTGAGGCCCTTCATGATTCAGCCTTTTCTTCTCTCATATTTCATTCTCATGTCCTTCCTCTTCGCTTCCCAGGATCGGTCAGGATTTGGTGGATTTGCATGGAGGATGGCCAGGATTTGAATGGAGACTGGTCTGACTCCAGGGCCCGCGTTCTTCCACTGTGGAGGCAGCATAGCGTAGTGCTGGGCAGCTGGAGCTCTGGAGTTAACTGCGTGACCCACTAGCTGTGTGACCTTGACCATCCTTCTCACCTGCTTGGCGACTCCATTTCCTGAGTGAAATGGGGGAAATATTAGTCCTTACCTCAAAGCATTATAGGGATGATTAAATGAGTTAATACATACAGGGCACTTAGAACACCCTGTGAGGGCTTAGTAAATGGGATCCACTATGGTTATCATGACATATGTCTGATAACTTGGTGACCATATTTTCGGAACAAAGCTTTGGGCAAATAGTCTGACAAGTAAAAGTGAATTGAGGGGTTGGACTGGGTGATAGGCCAGAATATTGGGCTCTATCATGGCTCCAGAAAGTGACTACCATACCTCCATTTTAGAGACCATTGACTGGCATTTTCCTTCTACTTATGACACATTCCAAATATGTACTTTTTAAGCTACAGAAAAGCATTAGGATGATAACTTGAAGATTTTTTTTCTTTTCTTACAATAACCTCTAAATCCCTCTCCTCATCAGTATGCTGATAGGCACATCTATCTAATATGTATTCTTTCTTCTTTTTCCTCCCAGTGCTTCTCCCCCACACTCAGACTGACTATTTTGTGTTTTCATGAAGGACATTTTCCATTTGCCAGTCCAAAAAACGACTTCTCAATATGATGGCATCATTTCCTGCAAAGAGGAGAAGTCTTTCTATTTGCAACCAATCACATGGCCAGATTCAAACAAGAATTCGCTTCCAACCCTTTTTCTTCAAACATAAATGGGAAGGTCAAAAGCTGACCTGACCCTAGAGACAGCCTCCTGCCCACTTCTGCATATAAATTCCAGGGATTTTTATGTCTTGCTGGCAAGTTTTTCCTGTTTCTGTATTATTCCTCTCATGCTCTAATTTGGTAAAAATAATTCTAGCAGCTTAACGAATGTCTCTTGAAAATCTTGCAAGGATAACATTAGAGGCTGTGCCTGAGAAAGCATGATATGGTGACTGGTTTTATTAGGATGTATTTTTTTGATATAGAGAGATCTAACTTACTTAGTAGACTTTTATTGAGAATCGACAATGAACCACAGACTACAATAGAGGATGAGTAAGGCTAGGTCCATGCCAGTGAGAAGCTCAAATCAGAAGTTTGGGGAGTAAGTAGATACGTTCAATGTCCCACGGAGAGTGCTGCACCAGGAAAAGAAGGCTTCTGCGATACTGTGATTTGTAATAAGAAATATATATATTTGGTTTTTGTCCCATTTCTGGCTTAGAGCTTCTAAAACCCTTCGAATTTCCTACTCAATAAGAGCAATGGAGCACCTTTTATTGTAGCATTTGGTCTTTTGTCCTTGGTTCTTGAAATAGCTCCAGAGCCATAAAGGCGAAAGGAGTGTGTTGTTATTCGTAACAAATCCTTTTCAACCACACCTGAGTTTATTAATGAGATAACTTTTGGAAAGCCACTAAGGATGGGAACTGGTTGCCAGGGGAACCAACCATAATTAAAGAGTTGGAACTTTCAGCTCCACCCCCGACCTCCAGGCAGGGGAGACGGCCAGGAGATTGAGATCAATCACCAATGGCCAAAGGTTTAATCAGTCATGCCTATGTAATGAAGTCTCCATAAAAACCCAAAAGAACAGGTTCAGAGAGCTTCCAGGTTGGTGAACCAGAATGCATCCATGTGCCGGAGGGTGATGCACTCCAAACTCCACAGGGACAGAAACTCTTGTGTTGGGGACCCTTTCCAATCTCACTCTATGTATCTCTTCATCTGGCTGTTCATTCATATCCTTTGGAATAAACCAGTAATCTAGTAAGTAAACTAGTTCCCTGAATTCTGTGAGCCACTGTAGCAAATTAATGGAACCTGAGGAGGGGGTCATGGGAACCTCAAATTTATAGCCAATTGGTCAGAAGCACAGGTGACAACACGTGGACTTGTGATTGGCATCTGAAGTTGGGCCAGTCTTGTGGGACTGAACACTTACCCTGTGGGATCTGGTATTATCTTCAGGTAGATAGTGTCGAGTTGAGCTAATTGTGGGACAACCAGTCAGTGTCCACTGAGAATTGGAGAATAGCTTGATAGTGTGGGAAAAAAAATATCGGAGCTTCACAGAAGAGGCAGCCTTCAACGAGCTGGTACCGAAACATGAGCAGAAATTTGCTATGGTAGACGCTGGGGAGTGAAAGAAGCAAATGTAGGAATAGAAAAAGTGTAATTACACTAAGCAGAATCTAGAATAACCTATATTTAGGTGGACAAGATGGTTGAGTTTTCTTTGGAAAGACTATGGAGGTTCCAACACTGAGACATACCCATAAACACTGAAGAATCATTTCTTTAAATGAGAGTGATGGACTAGATTAGTATTACTCAAAGACAAGTTATATACAAACTCCTTGTAATGGGAAAATTTTTTTGCAGATCTCCAGTGTTAACATATTTTTATTATGTCTTGTACAAGTATAAAATTAGGTATAACTTCTTATAAGTATTAAACAACTATAAATCATATTCACAAAGTGAATAGAAACAAAACTCAGAAGACAATAAAATTCATTAATTTAAAATAATAAGTAATGTTGTTTGGCAGAAACTAAATTGCTATCTCCAACACAAATAGAGTGCTGAAGTCTACCACCTAGCTATTCTGGGGTTCGATATGTCTATACTTCTGTGTGTTATGTGATGATGAAATTCTCATATCACATTTCCCTTTTAAATTACGGAAACTTTCATTCATACAGTGTGCCATGATAGTATTTCATCTTAACTTTATGAAATGCATAATTCATCTATTAAACCTGACTCAGTTCTTTCTCATTAGCCATCTGTTATAGTATGTCATTTCCATGATGTCACATCAAAGTCTTAATTTATTAAGAAACTTTAGCAACAAAAATTATAGTCTATGAAAGTGTCTTTTGATTGTAAATCATCATTGGAAAATAAGTCTCTGTTTATTACTGGTAAAGGATTTAGTGTGAGTACAGACAGGACCTGGGTTGGTAGCTGTCATTGTCCCCAGACATAAACACAGTCCTAGGATCCCACAGCTCCAGGTCTGCATTCAGATGCCCTGAATATTCTGATAATATATTTTTATCATCATCAAAATAAGAAGAAAAAATTAAAGATCTCGTAAAGAACTGGTAGACTAAGAGTATGTTTGTGGACCCCAGGATTCTGCTGAACCCAGTTTGAGTGAAGCTGAACAAGATGATCTTGAAGATCCTTCCAACTCTGAGGTTCACCCATTATTCTAAAAGCCAGGAATGATAAACACCAAACACAGACAACTAGGATGAGCCCTTACCCAAAGCGTCAGATTATCCAGATTTGTCTTCTGTGCCCCACTCCTCTCCTTCACGCCCATATCTTCCTCATTGCCAGGAATCTCAAAACTCTGTCCTCACAAAAACCTGCTCTTGGAAGAGAGCAGGATCTTGGCCCTTCAGGACTGAGTGCAGATTTAATCCAAACTGCTTCTTTCAAAGGGGATGCACGTTAAGCCTGAGCTCTGTGTTTTAAGTGTTTCTTTTACACCTCTTTTATTTTAAGCCACTTTGCAGGCATTTTGGATACCGATAAATAAGTGCAGGGGAAAATTGTTTGGTGGGGGAAGAAAGAGAAGCTGGGAGGCATACCAGGGAGGTAGCGAGCCCTGGGGACATTTCAACCCTGAACATCTGGAGCCTGAATCACATGAGTGATGACAGCGAGAGACGCACAATTATAAACTGGGCAGATTTGAAAATTGATCCTGAATCAAACAACCACTAATTTTCCTGGTCCCCTCTGGCAATCATCCTTTCAAACTATTCAGGGCTTTAAAATATGAAAATAATGAACCCGTGGCAAACCCCTCTCCCTCCGCCCGCTTCCTCTTCCCTTTCACCAGCTTCCCATTCCCTCCTTGTAGAAACCCTTCTGGTTGGCTATCTATATTCAAATTACACTTTTCAAGCTGTCCCCTCAGTAACTTCAAGAAGAGTTGACTTCCCCCCACAACTGCTGCTAAACTATAATTGCCTGCTGTATCTTCTGCCCCCTTTTTGAATAAGTGGTGTTAGATTTGCCACTTTGGTTAATCCTCAGGAATCTGACCTGTCATTATACAAACTTCTAAAAATATCAGCTTGCACTTCACAGTTTCTGTTTGGGTTTTGTGTAATTCCTCTTCAATGTGTTTTATTTGAACCTGCTAACCTGCTTTGAAGGAAAAAAAAATGCTAGCTAGCATCGCCTGTCATCTGCTGTGTTTGCTTCTTTCTCGAAAGGCCTCAAATGAGAATGCTGGTCTCTGGGTAGCTGAACAAAAATGAGAAGAATGAAATAGAGGAAAGACTTATTGACACATGTATTTCCCTTTGGTCTCTACAATCACAGCAGAGAACACATCTCTCCTCCATCTTCTCTCAACTAGGAAACTCTGGACAGGCTACAGTGATAGAAAGAATCCTGTAGCTATCTATCAAACACCTGCTGAGTGCAAGCATGGCATTAATTGTGGGGACTGTGCAAAAGTCGGCTAATGCAGATGGTTAAGAGATTCTTGGTGGGGTCAGGGGTAGGTAGGAATGGAAGAGCTGAAAATAGGCGTCTGAAATCATGCTGGGCAAGAGGAAGGACAGCTCTTTATGTGACAACAACAGTCTGCTTAATTTGGCTGTTCACAGTGGGGGATAAAGCATGCCTCTTCAAATCATGAAGTTGCTTCTGCGAGAGCAGGGTCAAAGCTGGTGGAAGGAGGCCACTGTGAGACAAAAGCTGGCCATCGCCCTCCCCACATATATGGACTACCTGTGCTTCTCTATAGCCTCTTTCTGGTCATGACCAGTAAAGTGCAAGAAATGAGAGTGCTCCACTCTGTCCTGAAGGAGCTCACTGAGTATCTCCTAGCCTGGACTCTGCTTCTCCAAGAGCACAGTGATAGACAGGCTTTATCTCTTCCAGACAACTTTCCACATGGATTAATCCACCCCACCTTCACTGATCTCAACAACAATGTGGAAAGAGCTGCCCAAGGTGGGTTCTGAAAGCATGCTGGTTCCCCGGGCCAGGTTAAGCTCGCTCTGCAGGTTCTGGGCTACATAATGGGCCAGACCAATCTGTCTCTCTGACCCATACCATGCCTGAAGATCCCACCACATCTCACAGAGTGTCACCACCTAGCTTCAAGGGCCAGCCCTGGGAGCCCTCCCTGGTGACCCAAGTTCTGACCTGAATGCTTTGCTATGGCTGCCTTCTTTTTCAGGTCCATCCCTTCTCAGTGAACTTATGTATGATGGGTTGTCTACATGGTTGGAAGGGTCCAGTGCCTTTCTCTTTTACATTCCGTTCAATAAATGGTTTTTGAGTATCTCAACATGGGTAAGCACTTAATAGGCTGAATATAAAAATATGATGAGTAAAGGACATTACAACCAATTTTACAGAAATAAAAAGGGTTATCAGAGAGTACTATAAAAAAATTGCATGCCAACAAGTTGGATCACCTAGATGAAATAGACAAATTCCCAGAAACATACAACTTAGCAAGACAGAATCAAGAAGATACAGAAAATCTAAACAAACCAACAACCAGTAAGAAGATTGAATCAATAACCAAAAACCTTCTAATAAAGAAAAACCCAGGACCAGGTGGCTCCATTGGTGAATACTACTAACCAGTGAAAGAATTAACACCAATCCTCCTCAAACTCTTCTAAAAAATTGAAGAGGAAGGAACAACATCCAGATTCATTCCATGAGGCCAGCATTACCCTGATACCAAAGCCAGACAAAGATACTACGAGAAAACTATAGACCAATATCCCTGATGAATATTGATACAAAAATCTTCAACAAAATGCTAGAAAAGAGAATTCAACAGAACATTAAAAGGATCATAACCATGACTGAGTGAGATTTATAACTGGAATGCAAGGATGGTTCAACCTACAAAAATCAATCAATGTAATATACCAACCAAATTAATAGAATGAAGGAAAAAATGACACAATCATCTCAATTAATGTGGAAAAAGCATTTGACAAAATTCAACATCTTTCATGACAAAAACACTCAACAAACTGGGAACAGAAGGAAACTAGGCAACATAATAAAGATCATATATGAGAAGCCCACAGCTAATGTCATACTCAATGGTAAAAGTCTGAAAGCTTTTCCTTTAAGATAAAGAACAAGGCAAGGATGCCCACTTTTGCCAGTTTTATTCAGACAGTACTAGAAGTCCTCGCCAGAGCAATTAGGCAAGAAAAAGAAATAAAAAGCATCCAAATTGGAAAGGAAGAAGAAAAATTATCTCTGTTTTCAAATGACATGATCTTATATGTATAAAACTCTAAAGATTACACACACACACACACACACAAACTGTTAGAACTAATAAACAAATCTAACAAAGTTGCAGGATACAAAATCAACACATAAAAAATCATTATGTTTCTATACACTCACAATGAACAATCCTAAAAGGAAATTATGGAAACAATTCCATTTCTAATAACATCAAAAAGAATAAAATACTTAGGAATAAACTTAACCAAGGAGGTGAAAGACATATACTGAAAACTACAAAACATTGCTTAAAAATTAAAATTAAAGACGACACAAACTAAATGGAAAGACATCACATGTTCATGAATTAGAAAACTTAATATTGTTAAGATGTCAGTACTATCCAAAGTGATCTATAGGTTTAACACAATCCCTATCAAAATCCCAGGGACATTTTTTGAAGAAATAGAAAAATTCATCCTAAAATTCACATGGAGTCTCAAGGAACCCTGAATAGAAAACAATTTTGAAAAAGGAAGAACAAAGTTGGAAGTCTCACACTTCCTGATTTCAAACTTATTGCAAGGCTACAGTAATCAAAACAGTGTGGTGCTGGCATAAAGACAGACATATGAGACCAATGGAATAGAATGAAGAGTCCAGAAATAAACCCTTGCATACATGATCAAATGATCTTATGGATGCCAAGACTATTCACTGGGGAAAGGCCAGTCTCTTCAACAAATGATGTTGGAAAAACAGGATATCCACATGCAAAAGAATGAAGTAGACCCTTATCATACACCATATACCAAAATTAACTCAAAATGGATTAAAGACCTAAACATAAAACCTCTACACCCATTTCCAGCTCAAGCAACCTTTCTTAGTTATGTTCATTAGTATGCACAACTCCTAACACTGGGAGCAGTAGAAGGGACCTCTTAAAGTGCGTGTGCACCCTTTTAAGCTCTTGGGTTATGCACACATATAATAAAATATAGCATCCTGTGATAAGTGAATAAATCAGTTGTTGGGGCTGGGGAGGGAAAGTGAGGTCATATTTGGATGAGATTGCAATGATAGTAGTGGTCATCGTCACAGTAGTAGTAATAATAATATTATTAATGTTAGTAGCTCATCTTTATTGAGAGCTTATATGTGCCAGACATGGTGTTAAGTATTTTCAATGTATCATCTCTTATTTCTCAGAACAATTAGCTCCCTAACAGAGACCCCTATGCAAATGACTGCAGATTATTATACATAACACTCACATATCCTCTTTCCCAGTGTAATGTTGAGTATTTTATTAACTCTTTTTATTGATGAGGAAATTTAAATTTAGAGTGATTGAATAACTTGACCAAAGATAATCCAGATAAATTATGACTTGTCCTTGATTGCAAGGCATTAACGTATCATAGTCTTTTGGCTGAAAGGAGGAAGTCATTTATAACCAAATACTTAAATTCTACCATGTAAACCCAAAATCAACAGCAGTAGCTCAGGAAGACATTTTCACTTATCTGCATAACCAAAAATTCTACAAAGTTTTCTAGAATGTTCTCTGAGAAAGGAATTTGCAACCATTTGCTTCAGTTTTGAATATAGGAGAAAGTACATGTAATATTTATCTTCTGCATTACTTTTATGATAATTTTTAAATCATTTATAAGTATTAAACTTTTTACTTTTTCAGAAATGCTCTAATTAGGAAAAAAGTAACATAGAAATGGGGTTTACAAATTCCAATTTAATCGAGGTGTTCCAAAATAAGAGTATATTGTTTTACTAGAATAACTGAAAAGAAAAACAGATATTATTTTTATAATCTAGCTGTGTACAGGGACTTTTAGAAAGTTTTACACTCTTACACTTTATTCCTTGGACATTTTCATATCTCACAATCAAGATTATTGTGCCAATTAAGAAAAATTGAAATTCAGAATACCTGTTCTACCTATTTTATAGTGTGGCTTGGGAAATAATGATAGTGATAATAGTTACAACAGCCATTCACTGCTGCTTACTACGTGCAATGTATATACCTTAAATTCATCTGATACTCAGAAATCCCCATAAGGTAGTACTATTATTATTCCCACTTTACAAATAAGAAAACTGAGGTTCCAAGAGGCTGATGAGCTAAGTAGGCAATGGAAACAAGATTTGAATGCAGGCAGTCTGGCTCCCAAGCCCTGGTTCTTAACTACTTCACCATAAAATATGATAGCATATTTAGAAAACATCAGGAGTTTCTTGGCAAGTTCTCACCCAATCAGGGTGGCAAGGAAATATTTCAAATATGAGTTTAGACCTCTCTCTTTAGCCATACCTGAAGGGGTTAAAAATCACCGTGATCACATATTGCGTCATTAGAACTTGGTAACCACTAAATACGGGTTCCAAAGGCCCTCTGAAAAGTTAAAAGCATTGCACAAATGTTAGTACTACTAATTTTATTGGCTTGAAACACCATTATTTTTTAATAGTCCCTGAATAGATGATATCAATACTTCAAATTCACAACTGAGTTTAGATTATCCAAATATTATTCAGCATGAAATTCTTTTGGAATGTCTTGCATTATTTCTCCTAACCCTTCCAAAACTAAAATTCTTAGATTCCATGATGTTAGTCAGGGAGATGACGTTAGAGGGAAAAAAAAGGTTTTATAATTATTTTCACCAAAAACAATAATTCTCTGCCAAATCACCTACCATTCTAGATTGAAGTCATTATGACTTTTGGCTCTTTCCTCAAATCAAGTACATCTTCTGAGAATGAAGACTCACCATTGACGGTATGCAAAGGAATGTTACAAGTCCTCCAAGGCCATTTCCAAAGATGAGTTCCAACGGTAAGTGTATTCAGTGTTAGGATCAAGATGGTGTCACCATACAGCTGGCCTCAGTGAGTAAGTACATTGAAGTTGGCAGTATTCATCCAAAAGTGTTATCTTCTGGTATGTTTTTGTATAAAAGAATTCATAGTACTTAACATACATACTGTGTATATTTGTCCCCAAGTAGCCCCATCTGTGTTAATAATTCAGAGTCATGCCACCTTCTTGTACAGAACTTCTTGGCAAATGATCAACAGTATGCTATACTCAGGGTCAGAACAGTAGGCTGACCTGGTGAACTCCCACCCCACCTCCACTCTGCGACATTTAATATCCCGAGCTACAGGACAGCTAACGGTGCTTGTGTTAGAAACAGCCAGGACGAAGGTCAACTGGTGAAGAATGTCCCCAGGACCCCACTTAGCCAGCTCAGTGAGGTTGATGCAGAAGGGCGTGATGATGAGAAAGTAAGACCACAACTGTTGAAGCCCTGTTATCTGAGCCAATGTAAACACCAAACTACAAATACTTCCCCTTCCTCGCCAGGATCCAAAAGTCAATTGCTTCCAGCTTCAAAGTTCTGAATCTCTACCACACCTCCTTTTGATTCAAGCTTGCTTGGAAAGAAAACAGCATGCTTGACTCCATCTGTGTGGCAAAACTGAGGCTCTCTAGCTAAATAATTAGGAGATACTAGGCGTGCCTCAAACCTGGATCCCTACAATATAACATACCCTAGAGAGAATTCTGGCCATCTCTCAAAAGCCCACACAGATAACAGGCCAGCCTCTGACAAGGCCATCCTCTAGGTGGGCGGGACCCAGGACAGATAGACCTAGTCCCAGGGCCTGACTAGGAAACCTCCAAGGTGCACAAAAGATGCCACACTGCTGCACCCAGGGGTTATTCACATAGGTCTTCCCCTGGCACTGTGACAGAGGGACAAACAAGAGTACCAGCTTTTCCCTGCTCCCCTTCCCAGCCTCACCTTCCCCGCAGCAAATAACCTTGGACAGTGCTGTATTTGCCATCCCTTTTCATTAGTAAACTCATCCCCAGACCTTGAGGTTAAAAGCAGTTGATCTAATGATCCATTATAACCAGTTTTCCTAATACTCAACCCCCTCTGAGTGCTTTTTTCTATTGCTGTGGGTGTTCTAAAATTTTTTTAGCCATCTTTTTGGCATTTTAAGGACTTTTATATCACTCCCACTGTTACCAGTCCGGCACTTGAGTCTGTTTTCTGTCTCAGGCATCCCTCTTCCCACCCTGCTCCAGCAAATGTTGCTCTGTTCCCAGGCTCAGCTGGTAAGGACAGCCGTGAGACTTTTCAGGTGGGTGCTAGGTTCAGACAGTTCCTCCTGGTCTTTTAACAGCTTGTTAAATTGGTAGTGATAGAGGAGGAAGAACCGGGCGGGGATGGAAGTGGGGGCAGAGTCCTCTGAATTAACAATGTTGGGCTGACTCTTGACTCTTCCTGGTGGTATCTTCCAAGCTGAGACTTCGCCTTGTGCACTTCTCCCCTACCCCAGTACAGCCTGTCTCCAACCCCATCCTTCCTTCCACTACTGTAATTCTCATTTCCATAACAGGCTTTTTTTTTTTTTCTATTCCAGCTCTCAGGCCATATTTCCATGATACATAATTCCCCTTGGGTTCATAGGTTGGAATTTGACCTCTGGTTTCAGAGGGCTCTGGCTCCTGGCAAGTAAGAGAACACTTCTTGTGAGAGAAACTTAGTGAGAACTGATGGTGCTGTGGCCAACCATTCTCAGATTCCCTGCCGATCTGCATGTTAACTCCTCGCAGCATCACTTTTGCTCATTTTCAGAAGTGAGAAACTGCCTGACCACAGCCTACTTTTATAGGCTTCTTAGGAAAGTAGCACAAGAGGAAAGGATATAGGTTTTAGAGTCTGATGGCTAGGCTGCCAATTCCGTTTTAACCACCAGTTGGTTGTGTGCCTGGGAACGTGGTCTCCATTTCCTCATATATAAAGTGGCATTGGTCATAGCCTCTTTAAGAGCTGTTCTGGAGAAAGAGTGGGATGATGAACATAAGATATTGGACTTGTTTACTTTTCTCCAATGTAACATGCTTTTTTCTGCCTGTGGATCATCCCACAGGCTACCCTTTTGCCTAGAACATTCTTCAGCTTGCTCCCAACTCAGAACCCTCCCTTGTGCTGGCTTTTACTCACCTTTCAGCCTTTAGTTTATATATTGCTTTGCCAAAGAAGTCTTCTCCTCCTCCCATCACCAGACTAAGTCAAATATCCCTTTTTGTATTCCTAGAGTATTCTGCGTATTTCCATATTTTATTCAGATTTCCCGTATTTTTTACTTAATGTCCTGTTTCTGTCTCAGGATCCCGTCTAGGATACCATATTACATTTGGTGGTCAGGTTTCCTTAGGCTCCTCTGGACTGTGACAATTTCTCAGACTTCCCTTGTTCATGACCTTGAAAGTTTTGAGGAGTACTGGTCAGGTATGTTATAAACTGTTCTTCAATTTGGGTGTGCCTGATATTTTAATTATGGCTAGACTGAGGTTATAGGTTTGGGGGAGGAATTCTCATCACATCTTCTCAATGGTTGATGCTATCAACATGACTTATCACTATTGATATCGACCCTGATCAGCCAGCTGCAGCAGTCTTTGTCAGATTCTCCATTGTAAAGTTATTTGTCCCCCTTTCCATACTGTACTCTTTGGAAGGAATTCATCACGTGAAGCCCACACTTAAGGAACGGAGAGTTATGCTCCACCTCCTTGAGAGGTGACTTTCTACATAAATTATTTGGAAATCTTTGGCACAGGAGAATTGTCTCTTCTCCCCCCATTATTAATTTATTGAATCATTTATTTATAACAGTATAGACTCATGAATACTTATCTTATACCTTAGGTTAAAATCTAATACTACGTTATTTATTTTGTTGCTTAAACTGTTCCAGTTTTGGCCCAAGAGAACTCTTTCAGGTCAACGGCTGTGTTCCTTTGACATGCCCCCATCCTTGAGTGCGCGTGTGTGTGTGTGTGTGTGTGTGTGTGCATTTCATTATTTTCTGGCACTACCAGAGGCTCACCTTGTATATTCCCTGTCTATATTCCTAGTCCTAGAATCAGCCATTTCTCCAAAGAGCTCTGATTCTTCTTTTTGGAGAAGATATTAGAAACCACAGTCCGTGTGCTGAATGTGCTCACTGATGACAGAGTAAGGAAATATATGTGTGTAATATACCAACCCATGTACATACATAGATCTATAAATATTTCTGTACGTATTCATCCGTATCTATATTAAAGTAAACATAAGTGTGTACCGATGTCTCCAACTCTAATGCAGTACCACATGGATCATTCTAGTCTCCTCTCCTTCCTTGCTTACCTGTACCCTTCTACTTCAACAGTGAGAACCTGGTTCATACCATCTTCCATCTATTTGCTTAATTGTTCAATTTCAGTATACAAGTACAGTGGTTTCAGAGTTGCTAACCCATACTCCTGTGGGAAACAACTTTACCAAACAGAGTGCAGAGCTTATGTGCAGTTCCTTACGGCTTTAGTCTTAACAGTCTCCACTCACTTCCGTAATCACTTAGGTCAGCAACTTCCCTCACCCCATTTCCTTCAGTGAGGTTATTTTATACATTTATAGTACAGTTAGACTCTTTTGTCATAGCAAGTATATTATCCTGGGAATCCCCTGACCTCCTCAGGGGAGGAGGGAATTTTTTTTAATTTGCCTACATTAAGGTTCATTGTTTGTACTATAAAGTTCTATGGGTTTTAACAAATGCAGAGTGTCATGTATTTACCATTACACTATCACATAGAATAGTTTCACTGTCCTAAAGAATCCCCCGTGCTTCACCCATTCAACCCTCCACCTCCCCCAAGTCCCTGCCAACCACTGACGTGTTTACCGTCTCTATAGTTTTGTCTTTTCTAGAATCTCATATAAGTGGAATAATACAGTATTTAGCCTTTTCTTACAAGCTTATTTCACTTAGCAGTATGTGATTCTATAATTATTTTTTTTAGTTCATTATCGAGGGCCAACGAGGTCAGCTAATGCTCTCAGCAGATTGACCATACATCACAGTTTGCCTGGGGTAGTCCCTGTTTACACCTGCTATCTTTGCATCTCATCCATCTTAGTATTTTAGTGCGAACACAAGTGTCCCTGTTTGAACAATAAATTGTACTAGTTCTAGGTTATGAGAATATGTCAATGAACAAGACAAAATCTCTGCCTTATGGAACTTACATTATAATGGGTAGAGATAGATAGTAAATAAAAAAACAAACAAATAAAATAATTTCCTTGGGGCCGCCCTGGTGGCGTAGAGGTTAAGTGCGCACGCTCCACTGCAGCAGCCCAGGGTTCGGATCCTGGGCGTGCACCGACACACCGCTTGTCAAGCCATGCTGTGGCGGCGTCCCATATAAAGTGGAAGAAGATGGGCATGGATGTAAGCCCAGGGCCAATCTTCCTCAGCAAAAAGAGGAGGATTGGCAGATGTTAGCTCAAGGCTGATCTTCCTCACAAAAAAACAAAATAAAATAATAATAATAATAATTTCCTATAATATTATGAAGAGAAAAAAGAAAGTATTAACTGAATCTGGGGGATACTTTAAATAGTATGGTCAGAGAAAACATCTTTGACAATAGTATAGTTGAGTCAACACCTTGCAACAAGCCAAGGAAAGAACTTTCCAGGCAGAAAGAATAGCAAATACAAATGATCTAAGACCAAAAAAAATCTGCCATGTTTGAGGAATTGAAAGGAACTGGAGGAAAATGGAATAAGATGAGGTTGGTGAAATAAACCATATTAAGAGGATTTGGACTTTTTCTAAAGACACTGGGAAGTCATAAGGAGTCTTGAGCTGAGGAATAACATGTTATGATTCATATTCTCAAAAGATCACTTTGTCTGCCATGTGAAAAAGAGACTGGAGTGAGGCAGGCATGAAAGCATATAGACCAGCGAGAATCTATTGCTGTGGTCTAAACAGGAGATGATAGTAGCTTAGATAGTAGCTTAGATGAAGTAACTTAGACTTCAGTAGTGGTAATGGGAATGGAGAAAAGTGGATAGATTCAAGATATATTTTGTAGGGACTGTGATGGATTGGATATTGGGGCTAAGGAAAAGTGATAAAAGATTCCTAGACTTTTAGCTTAGCAACTAGCTGGTAGAATCATTTACTGAGATAAGGGAATAATTGAGAAGGACTAGTTTAGTGGGTGACAATCCATGGTTTGTTTGAGTTGTCTATTATACATCCATGTACTGATATCAAGTAAGCTATTAGATCTATGAGTTTGGAATTTAGAAGAGGATTTAGAGCTGATGATTAACTTTGAGAATCCTCATTATACATTATTTAAAGCTATGGAACTGGATAAAATTTCATAAGGAGAGAGTATTAATAGAAATGGAGTTTCAAGAATAAGCCCTGGGAGCTCTAATATTTGTCAGTCAGATTATAGAAGAGCAGCCAGAAAAATAGAAGGAAAACCAGGAGTTTGATCTCATCCAAGTGAAAAGAGAAAAGCAATTTAAGGAAAATAGGTAGATTGCTGGGAAGATGGCAGTGTAGGAGGAGTCTGAACTCATCTCCTCCCATGGACACAACAAATTTACCACCTTGGAACAACTACCCCTAAGAGGGAACCAGAAACTGGATAAAAAGAACCCTCACAACAAGGGACAGTGCTGACCGAGGTGGAAGAGACAGAAATTCCTTTCTGGAGAGGAAAAAGCCACATTCTAGCCATGGTGCTTCATGGCTGGAAGTCTTAAAGTATGAAGCTTTCCCTGGAGGAGTGGGGGATCTGAGCAGGAGAGCTTTGCCACAATAAGCAGCTTTTGAACTCAGCACAACTGAGATGAGTGTCATAATGTCTGGCTTTGATGACTATTAACAACAACAGGGAATACCCCTAGAAAAGTTATTGAACATAAGAGGAAAAAAAAGCCTGCTCTTAAAGGGCCCATGCACAAATTCACCTATTTTAGAAAGCAACCTAAAATCACCAGAAAAAAAGGTACACAGTCCTTTGGTGAAAAAAGACTCACTTGATAGGCTCTGGGTGCATCTCAGCAGGAGGTGAGACTTCCCCAGAGACTGAGACGTTGGTGGCACCCATTACTGTGATCCAGTACAGGCATGCTGACACAGATGCTGGGAGACAGCATTGGAGTTCTTCCCCTGGCCTGTTAGCCCAGCGTCTACCCCACCCACTAGAGCACCAGCTTAATCCATCTCAGCCAAGGCAGGAAGCCTGCTCTATGGACTGGCCCCACCCAACAGCAAGCCCTCAGGCAACTTGTGGGCCTGCATAGGTGGGATGTGTGGGACCTCTGCAGTGGGGTGGTGAGTGGGTCTGCCTCTGCAGGGCAGAGCACGTGTGAGGCACAGAGCATGTGTGAGGAGCAGGCCTGCATTGGCAGAGTATGTGGGGCCTCTGCAGCAAGGCGAGTGGGTCCGCTTCAGTGGGTTGAGGGTCTGCACAGGGCAGGAATGTATTGAAGGGGTGTATGGGCCTGCAGGCAGGGGGCTGGTCAGCTGCAGAAGATTTGTGCTTCTCAAACAGCCACACAGAGGATTGGCACCACCTTCTAACGCCTGAAACAATTGTGTGCTGCCATGCCTGGGGCCAACCCCACCCAGCTGTACTACTGAGAGAGCTGACAACAGCCTTGCAGGCTGGAGGCCTACCGCAATTGTAAGCCCCTGAGCCTAGCAACCAGCCATGTTGGCAGCCTACTCACTTAACAGAAAAACTACAGCAGGAATGTGGTATTGCAGCCAACTATGCTGGGGCTCCCCATGCCCAATAAAGTGACTGAAGGAACCATAGCAGCTGCACACAGCAGAGCATTACAACCAGCTGGCCAGGGGGACAATCTAGCCTCCACATGCAGCTGTAGCGAAAGCAACCCCGCCACAACAGAAGGATACATGTAGCCCACACAGGGGTCACTCCTGGAACATTTGGAACTGGTGACAAGAGGGAAGCACACTCCTGGGCCTCATAAGGCATCTCTTACATAAGGCAAATTCTCCAAGATTGGGAGATGTAGCTGATCTATCTAATACATAGATATAAGCACAGAGAAAGAGGCAAAATGAGGAGACAAAGGAATGTGTTCCAAATAAGGAAACAGGATAAATCCTCAGAAAAAGAACTAAATGAAACAGAGATATCTACTTGATAAAGAGTACAAACTAATAGTCATAAGGATGCTCACTGATCTTGGGATAAGAATGGATGAATATAGTGACAATTTCAACAAAGAATTGGAAAATATAAAAAAGCAACCATGAGAAATGAAGAATACAACAATGGAAATGAAAAATTCACTAGAGGGGCTCAATAGCAGAGTAGATGATACAGAAGAATGGATCAGGGAGCTGGATGAAGGACTACAGGGAATCACCCAAGCTGAGCAGAAAAAAGACAAAAGAATTAAAAAGGATGAGGACAGTCTAAGGGACCTCTGGGACAATATCAAGTGCACTAACATCAGTATTATAGGTGTCCCAGAAGGAGAAGAGAGAAACTAAGGGACAGAGAATCTATTCAAAGAGATAATAGCTGAAAACTTTCCTAACCTAAGGAAGGAAACAGACATCCAGGTACAAGAATCACAGAGAGCACCAAACAAGATAAACCCGAAGAGGCCCACACTAAGAAACATTATAAATAAAATGTCAAGAATTAAAGATAAAGAGAGAATCCTAAAAGCTGCAAGAGAAAGGCAACAAGTTACATAGAAAGGAAACCTAATAGGCTATCAGCTGACTTCTCAGCAGAAACTTTCCAGGCTAGAAGGGAGTGCCATAATATATTTAAAGTGCTGAAAGGAAAAAACCTACAGGCAAAAATACTCTACCCATCAAGTTTATCATTCAGAATGGAAGGAGAGATAAAGAGTTTTCCAGATAAGCCAAACTAAAGGAGTTTATCATAAATAACCAGCCTTACAAGAAATGCTAAAGGGACTAATTTAAGTGGAAAAGAAAAGACTACAAAGAGGAATAAGAAAATTATCAAAAAATAAAAATAAAATCACTGGTAAAGGCAAATATATAGTAAAGGTAGCAGATCGACCACCCATGAAGCTAATATGAAGGTCAAAAGATAAGAGTACTAAAACAAACTCTTTCCATGATAAGAGGGTAATGGATACATATGCACAAAAAAGAGGTTAAATATGATATCAAAAACATAAAATGCGAGAGGAGGGAAGTAAAAGAGTAGAGCTTTTAGCAAAAGGTCAAATTTAAGAGATCATCAACTTAATATAGATTGGTATATATGTAGGTTATTATATGTGAATCTCATGGTAATCACAACCAGAAACCCATAATAAATACATAAAAAAATTAAGAGACAAGAACCCAAACATAATACTAAAGAAACCTATCAAACCACAAGGGAAGAGAGCAAGAGAAGAATAAAGGAATAGAGAAGAACTACTAAAACACCCAGAAAAACAGTAACAAAATGGCAATAAGTACATACTTATCAATAGCTACTTTAAATGTTGATGGACTAAATGCTACAATCAAAAGACATAGGGTGGCTGATTGGATAAAAAAAATCAAGACCCGTATATATGCTGCAAACAAGAGACAGAGACACACTTCAGACCTAAAGACACTCACAAACTGAAAGTGAAGGGATGGGAAAGATACTCCATGCAAGCAGCAATGAAAAGAAAGCTGGAGCAGTAATACTCATATCAAACAAAATAGACTTTAAAACAAAAACTGTAACAAGAGACAAAAAAGGACATTTCATAATGATAAAGGGACTATTCCAAGAAGAGGATATATAACCTGTAAATGTCTATACACCCAACATAGGAGCACCTAAATATATAAAGCAATTATTAACAGACATAAAAGGAGAAATAGACAGTAACACAATAATAGTAGGGGGCTTTAACACTCCACTTACACCAATAGATAGATCATCCAAACAGAAGATCAATAAGGAAACATTGGCCTTAAATGACACATAGACCAGACGGACTTAGTAGATATATAGAGAACATTCCATCCAAAAACCACAGAATACACATTATTTTCAAATGCACATGGAACATTCTCCAGGATAGATCACATATTAGGACATAAAATAAGTGTCAATAAATTTAAGAAGATTGAAATGAAACCAAGCATCTTTTCTGACCACAATTGTATGAAACTATAAATCAAATACAGGAAGAAAATTGGAAAAGCAAAAAATATGTGGAGATTAAATAAAATGATACTGAACAACTATTGGATCAATGAAGAAATAAAAGGAGAAATAAAAAAATAATGGGAGACAAATGAAAATGAAAATGCAACATGCCAAAACTAATGGGATACAGCAAAAGTGGTTCTAAGAGGGAAGTTTATAGCGATACAGGCCTACCTCAACCAACAAGAAAAATCTCAGTACACCTAAAGGAACTGGAAAAAGAAGAACAAACAAAGCCCAACATCAGCAGAAGGAAGGAAATAATAAAAATCAGAGCAGAAATAAGTGACATAGAGACTAAAAGAATAAAAAAAAAAAAAATGAAGTGAAGAGCTGGTTCTTTGAAAAGATAAAGAAAACTGACAAACCCTTAGACAGACTGACCAAGAAAAAAAGGGAGAAGGCTCAAATAAATAAAATCAGAAATTAAAGGGGAGAAATTACAACAGACAACTTAGAAATACAAAAGATTATAAGAGAATACTATGAAAAGCTATATGCCAACAAACTGGATAATCTAGAAGAAATGGATAAATTCTTAGAATCATACAACTTTCCAAAACTGAATCAAAAAGAAATAGAGAATTTGAATAGACTAATCACCAATAAGGAGATTGAAACAGTAATCAAAAACCTCCCAAAAAATGAAAGTCCAGGACCAGATGGCTTCCCTGGTGAATTCTACCAAACATTCAAAGAAGACTTAATATCTATCCTTCTCAAACTCTTTCAAAAATTGAAGAGGAAGGGAAGCTTCCTAACTCATTCTACGAAGCCAACATCACCCTAATACCAAAACCAGACAAGGACAATACAAAAAAAAGAAAATTACAGGCCAATATCACTGATGAGCATCAATGCAAAAATCCTCAACAAAATACTAGCAAGTTGAATACAACAATACATTAATAAGATCATTCACCATGATCAAGCGAGATTTATTTCAGGGATGCAGGGATGGTTCAACATTTGCAAATCAATCAACGTGATACATCACATTAACAAAATGAAGAATAAAAATCACATGATCATCTCAATAGATGCAGAGAAAGTATTCAACAAGATACAGCATCCATTTATGATAATAAAAAAAAAAAACTCTCAATAAAGTGGGTATAGAAGGAAAGTACCTTAACATAATAAAGGCCATACATGACAAACCCACAGCTAGTATCATACTCAATGGAGAAAAATTGAAAGCTATCCCCCTAAGAACAGGAACTAAACAAGGATGCCCTCTTTCACCACTCTTATTTATCATAGTATTGGAAGCCCTGTCCAGAGCAATAAGGCAAGAAAAAGAAATAAAAGGGATCCAAATTGGAAAGGAAAAAGTGAAATTGTCACTATTTGCAGATGACATGATTTTATATATAGAAAACCCTAAAGAACCCACAAAAACCTTTGAGAAATAATAAATGAATACAGTAAAGTTGTAGGATACAAAATCAACATAGAAAAATCAATTGCACTTCTATACACTAACAACAATGTAGCAGAAAGAGAAATTAAGAATACAATCCCATTTACAATTGTAACGAAAAGAATAAAATACCTAGAAATAAATTTAACCAAAGAGGTGAAAGACCCATATACTGAAAACTATGAAATATTGTTGAAAGAAAGTGAAGAAGACACAAATAAATGGAAAGATATTCTGTGCTCTTGGATTGGAAGAATTAACATAGTTAAGATGTCCATACTTCCTAGAGCAATCTACAGATTCAATGCAATCCCTATCAAAGTTCCAACAACATTTTTCAGAGAAATAGAAAAAAGAATCCTAATATTTATATGGAACAACAAAAGACTACTAATAGCCAAAGGAATCCTCAGAAAAAAGAAAAAAGCTAGAGGTATCACACTCCCTGATTTCAAAATATACCACAACGCTATAGTAATCAAAACAGCATGGTACTGGAACAAAAACAGACACAAGGATCAATGGAACAGAATCGAAAGCCCAGAAATAAACCCACACATCTATGGACAGTTAATCTTCAACAAAGGAGCCAAGAACATATAATGGAGAAAGGAAAGTCTCTTCAACAAATGGTGTTGGGAAAACTGGACAGCCATGTGCAAAAGAATGAAAGTAGGCCATTATATTACACCACACCCAAAAATTAACTCAAAGTGGATTGAAGACTTGACTGTAGACCTGAAACCATAAAACTTCTAGATGAAAAACATAGGCGGTATGCTCTTGACATCAGTCTTAGAAGCATATTTTCAAATACCGTGTCTGGCTGGGCAAGGGAAACAATAGAAAAAATAAACAAATGGGACTACATCAAACTAGAAAGCTTCTACACAGCAAAGGAAACCACCAACAAAACGAAAAGAAAACCTAACAATTGGGAAAAGATATTTGCAAACCATATATCTGATAAGGGGTTAATATCCAAAATATATAAAGAACTCATACATCGCAACAACAAAAAAACTAAAAACCCAATTAAAAAATGGGCAAAAGAGGGGCCGGCCTGGTGGCACAGCGGTTAAATGCACACGCTCTGCTTTGGCAGCCCGAGGGTTCACAGGTTCGGATCCCGGGCACACACGGACGCACCGCTTGTCAAGCCATGCTGTGGTGGCGTCCCATACAAAATAGAGGAAGATGGGCACGGATGTTAGCCTAGGGCCGATCTTCCCCAGCAAAAAGAGGAGGATTGCCATGGATGTTAGCTCAGGGCTGATCTTCCTTACAAAAAAAAAAAAAAATGGGCAAAAGATCTGAACAGACATTTTTCCAAAGAAGATATACAGATGGCCAACAGGCACATGAAAAGATGTTCAACATCACTAATTATTAGGGAAATACAAATCAAAACTACAATGAGATATCACCTCATGCCCATCAGAATGGCTATAACTAACAAGACAGGAAATAACAAATGTTGGAGAGGATGTGGAGAAAAGGAACCTCTCATACACTGTTGACAGGAATGAAAACCGGTGCAGCCACTATGGAAAACAGTATGAAGAGTCCTCAAAAAGCTATGAATAGAATTACCATACAAGCCAGCTATTCCACTGCTGGGTATTTATCCAAAGAACATGATGTGTAAAGATATATGCACCCATATGTTCACTGCAGCATTATTCACAATAGCCAAGACTTGGAAACAACCTAAGTGCCCATCAAGGGGTGAACGGATAAAGAAGATATGTATATATACACAATGGAATACTACTCAGCCATAATAAAAGATGAAATCCTACCATTTGCAACAACATGGATGAACCTTGAGGGTATTATGTTAAGTGAATTAAATTAGAGGGAGAAAGTCAAATACTGTATGATCTCACTCATAAATAGAAGATAAAAACAACAACAACAAACAAACATATAGATACAGAGATTAGATTGGTGGTTACCAGATGGGAAGGAGGAGGAAGGAGGGTGAAAGGGGTGACTGGGCACATGTGTATTATGATGGATGGTAATCAGTCTTTGGGTGGTGAACATGATGTTATCTACAAAAAAACTGAAATATAATGATGTACACCTGAAATTTATATAATGTTATAAACCAATGTTACCTCAAAAAAAAAAAAAGAAAGATAGGTAGTCAACTCTCTTCAATGTTGCCAAGAATTCAAATACAGTGAAAACTCTATTAGATTTGGCAACATAGAGGCCATGAGTGTCCTCGACAAGAGCTATGGAGATGCAAGACAGGATGAAAGGTGTTGAAGGCAATCTTGAAGAGAAAATACAGTTGATTCATAGTGTGTTTAACTAGACCATAAATACCATGATAGCATAGACCATCTAGGTTTCAGTTTTGCTGTATTTCCAGTACCTGCAAGTACTTTACATTTAATTACCTCCACATCCTCATGAGTGTTTCCAATCTTATTGGGTAAGCTATTTATAACGAGGATGTAAGCTAAAAGCTGCTCAGAAAGAGATAACTATTGGAAAGATCTGCAAAGGGCACCTATTTTAGTTATGCTACTTTTATTTTTCACTTTTTTCCAATTGTTACCTGGGTAGAAGAAAATTGGCAGTCCCCAAAAATAACTTCATCTTCTTCACAATCACTAGTGCTCCATTTATGGACATCTAGAAAACCATGGATGTTCCTATTCTATTACATTGGAGCAATTCCAGTTTAAAAGGGAAGCTGGGGCCGGCCCCGTGGCTTAGCGGTTAAGTGTGCGCGCTCCGCTGCTGGCGCCCTGGGTTCGAATCCCGGGCGGGCACCGATACCCTGCTTCTCCGGCCATGCTGAGGCCGCGTCCCACATACAGCAACTGGAAGGATGTGCAGCTATGACATACAATTGTCTACTGGGGCTTTGGGGGAAAAAAATAAATAAATAAAATTATTTTTTAAAAAAATTAAAAGGGAAGCTGGCTATTTAAAATAATAAATTGAGAGCAGTAATCCTGATTTAAAATCGCAAATCATATCAGCAAAGCAACGAAGTAAAAGAGAAGGAGGAATGTATATGCTAAATTCCTCATCTATTGTGGAGGCATCTATTGTGGAGATAATGTTTCACTCCTGACTAACAATTAAGAAAATATAGGGGGCGGAGTCAAGATGGCGGCGTAGGCAGACTCTGAACTCACCTCCTCCCATGGACACAGCCAATTTACAACTACTCGTGGAAAAATTACCCCTGAGACAGAACTGAAAACTGGGTAAGAGGAACTCCTGCAACAACGGACAATCCTAACTGGGGTAGAAGAGGCAGAGACTCCCTTCCGGAGAGGAAAAACGCCGCCTTCACAAGCCGCCAGCTTCACGGCCGCCGGGAGCAGCTCACAGGTACGCAGCCTCCCTGGAGGCACGGGGCCCTGAGCCGGGGAGCGCCCCCGCTGTGGGCATTTTGTGGACCCAGCACAATCGACACCAGGGGCATAATATCTGACTTTGCCTGCTACTAAAGCATTGGGGAGCACCCCCAGAAAACCTGGTTCACAAAGAAACTAAAACTGGCTCTTAAAGGGCCCACGCACAAACTCACCCGTTTCAGAGAGCATCCTAAAATCACCAGAAAGAAAGGTGCACAGTGCTTTGGTGACAAGAGACTCACCGAATAGGCCCTGAGTGCATCTCGGTGAGGGGTGAGACCTCTCCAGGGACTGGGACATTGGCAGCGGCCATTGTTGTGGCCTGGTGCAAGCGTGCTGACACAGACGCCATTGGAGTTCTCCCTGAGGCCTGCTAGCCCAGGGTCTGCTCCGCCCGCTAGAGAACCGATTTAATCCAGCTCAGCCAGGGCAGGCAGCCCACCCTAGACGCTGGCCCCACCCAACAACAAGCCCTCAGGCAACGTGTGGGCCTGCATAGATTGGTGACTGGATTCTCTGCAGCCTGGCAACTGAGCCGACTTGAGCGGGGCAGGGTGTGCACAAGGAGCGGGTGGAGAGTGTGGGGCGGTGGCGGAGTGTGTGGGGCTCCCGCCGTGGAGAGACTGGGTCCGCTTGGGGAGGTTGGGGTGCTCACACGGGGCAGGACTGTGTTGACTGTGTGTGTGGACCTGTGGGCGGCAGGGCTTGTCAGCTGCAGAAGACTTGTGCTTCTCAAAGACCCACATAGGGGGTTTGCTCCACCTTCCAAAGCCTGAAACAATCGGGTGCTCCTATGCCTGAGGCCAGCCCCACCCAGCTGCAATCCTCAGAGAGCTGACGAGAGACATAATAGGCTAGAGGCTTACTGCAATTGTAAGGCCCTGAGCCTAACAACCTGCCACCCTGGGGGCCTACTCAGTTAAAAGAAATACTGCAACACACATGTGGTATTAGAACTTACAGCCAACTGTGCTGGGGTGCCCCACACCTGATAAAGAGACTGAAGGGCCCACAACAACTACAAGCAGCTGAGCATTACAACAGCTGTCCAGGAGCATAACTCAGCCTCCCTGGGCGCCTATAGGGAGAGCTAACAGGCCACAATAGAAGGACACACGTAGCCCACATAGGGGCCACCCCTGGAACATTGAGAACTGAGGGAAGCACACTGGAAGCCTCCTAAGGCATCACTTACATAAGGTCACCTATCCAAGAGCAGGAGACGTAGCTGACCTACCTAATACGTAGACACAAGCACAGGGAAAGAGGCAAAATGAGGAGGCAAAAGAATACATTCCAAGTAAGGGAACAGGACAAAACCCCAGAAAAGGAACTAAGTGAAACAGAAATGAGCAACCTACCCGACAGAGAGTTCAAACGAGGAGTGTTAAGGATGCTCACTGATCTGGGGAGAAGAATAGATGAACTCAGTGAGAATGTCAACAAAGAAATGGAAGATATAAAAAAGAACCAATCAGAAATGAAGAATACAATACTGGAAATGAAAAATTCATTAGAGGGACTCAAAAGCAGAGTAGAGGATACAGAAGAACGGATATGTGAGCTGGAAGAAAGACTAGAAGAAATTACCCAAGGTGAACAGGTAAAAGAGAAAAGAATTAAAAAGAGTGAGGACAGTCTAAGGGACCTCTGGGACAACATCAAGCGCACTAACATCCGTGTTATAGGTGTCCCGGAAGGAGAAGAGCGAGACAAGGGGGCAGAGAATCTATTTCAAGAAATAATAGATGAAAACTTCCCTAACCTAAGGAAGGAAACAGACATCCAGGTACAGGAAGCACAGAGAGCCCCAAACAAGATAAACCCAAAGAGGCCCACACCAAGACACATCATAATCAAAATGTCCAGAATTAAAGATAAAGAGAGAATCCTAAAAGCTGCAAGAGAATGTCAAGTTACATACAAAGGAAACCCCATAAGGCTATCAGCTGACTTCTCAGCAGAAACCTTACAGGCTAGAAGAGAATGGCACGATATATTTAAAGTGCTAAAAGGAAAAAACTTACAGCCAAGAATACTCTACCCAGCAAGGTTATCATTCAAAATGGAAGGAGAGATCAAAATTTTCCCAGATAAGCAAAAATTAAAGGAGTTTGTCACCAAGAAACCAGTGCTACAAGAAATGTTCAAGGGACTGATTTAAGGGGAAAAGACAAGACCACAAATAGGAAAAATTATCTATTTCCATGATTAGAACATAATGGATACAAATGTACAAAAAAGAGGTTAGATATGATATTAAAAACATAAAAGCAGGGAGGAGGGGAGTTAAAGAGTACAGCTTTCAGACAGAGGTCAAACTAAAGTGACCATCAATTCCGTATAGAAGCAGTAAGGAACAGAGAAGGACTACTAAAACACTGAGGGAAAAAAAAAAAAAAGTTAAAAAATGGCAGTAAGTACTGTCAATAGCTACTTTAAACGTCAATGGACTAAATGCTCCAATTAAAAGGCATAGGGTGGCTGACTGGATAAAAAAACAAGACCCATATATATGCTGCATACAAGAGACACACTTCAGACCTAAAGACACTCACAAACTGAAAGTGAAGGGATGGAAAAAGATACTCCACGCAAATGGCAATCAAAAGAAAGCTGGGGTAGCAGTACTCATATCAGACAAAATAGACTTTAAAACAAAAACTGTAAAAAGAGACAAAGAAGGGCATTACATAATGATCAAGGGAACAATCCAACAAGAGGATGTAACACTTGTAAATATCTACGCACCCAATGTAGGTGCACCTAAATATATATAGCAATTATTAACAGACATAAAAACGGAAATAGACTGTAACACAATAATAGTAGGGGACTTTAACACTCCACTTACACCAACGGATACATCATCCAAACAGAAGATCAATAAGGAAACATTGGCCTTAAACAACACACTAGAACAGATGGACCTAGTAGATATATACAGAGCATTCCATCCAAAAACCGAAGAATACACGTTCTTTTCAAATGCACATGGAACATTCTCCAGGATTGATCACATATTAGGCCAGAAAACAAGTCTCCATAAATTTAAGAAGATTGAAATAATACCAAGCATCTTTTCTGACCACAACGGTATGAAACTAGAAATCAACTATAGGAAGAAAATCAGAAAAGCCACAAATACATGGAGATTAAACAAAATGCTACTGAACAACGACTGGGTTAACGAAGAAATCAAAGAAGAAATCAAAAAATACCTGGAGACAAATGAAAATGAAAATACGACATGCCAGAATTTATGGCATACAGCAGAAGCGGTTCTAAGAGGGAAGTTTATAGCAATACAGGCCTATCTCAACAAACAAGAAAAATCTCAAATAAACAATCTAACAAGGCACCTAAAGGAAATGGAAAAAGAAGAACAAACCAAGCCCAAAATCAGTAGAAGAAGGGAAATAATAAAAATCAGAGCAGAAATAAATGAAATAGAGACCAAAAAAACAATAGAAAAAATTAATAAAACCAAGAGCTGGTTCTTTGAAAAGATCAACAAAATTGACAAACCTTTAGCTAGACTCACCAAGAACAAAAGAGAGAAGGCACAAATAAGTAAAATCAGAAATGAAAGAGGAGAGGTTACAACAGACACCTCAGAAATACAAAAGATTATAAGAGAATACTATGAAAAGCTATATGCCAACAAATTCGACAATCTGGAATAAATGGATAAATTCTTAGAATCATACAACCTTCCAAAACTGGATCAAGAAGAAGTAGAGAATTTGAATAGACCAATCACCAGTAAGGAGATCGAAACAGTAATCAAAAACCTCCCCAAAAATAAAAGGCCAGGACCAGACGGCTTCCCTGGTGAATTCTATCAAACATTCAAAGAAGACTTAATACCTATCCTTCTCAAACTCTTCCAACAAATTGAGGAGGGGGGGAAGCTCCCTAACTCATTCTACGAAGCTGACATTACCCTGATACCAAAACCAGCCAAGGACAACACAAAAAAAGAAAATCACAGGCCGATATCACTGATGAACATCGATGCGAAAATCCTCAACAAAATACTAGCAAATCGCATACAACAATACGTTAAAAAGATTATACACCATGATCAAGTGGGATTTATTCCAGGGATGCAGGGATGGTTTAACATTCGCAAATCAATCAACATAATACACCACATTAATAAAATGAAGAACAAAAATCACGTGATCATCTCAATAGATGCAGAGAAAGCATTTGACAAGATACAGCATCCATTTATGATAAAAACTCTGAATAAAATGGGGATAGAAGGAAAGTATCTCAACATAATAAAGACCATATATGAGAAACCCACAGCTAATATCATCCTCAATGGTGAAAAACTGAAAGCTATCCCTCTAAGAACAGGAACCAGACAAGGATGCCCACTGTCACCACTCCTGTTTAACATAGTATTGGAAGTCCTAGCCAGAGCAATCAGGCAAGAGAAAGAAATAAAAGGGATCCAAATTGGAAAGGAAGAAGTGAGACTGTCACTATTTGCAGATGACATGATTTTATATATAGAAAACCCTAAAGAATCCACCAGAAAACTTTTAGAAGTAATAAACGAATATGGTAAAGTTGCAGGATACAAAATCAACATACAAAAATCAGTTGCATTTCTGTACACTAACAACGAAGTAGCAGAAAGAGAAATTAAGAATACCATCCCATTTACAATTGCAACAAAAAGAATAAAATACCTAGGAATAAACTTAACCAAAGAGGTGAAAGATCTGTACACCAAAAACTATAAAACATTTCTGAAAGAAATTGAAGAAGACACAAAAAAATGGAAAGATATTCCGTGCTCTTGGATTGGAAGAATTAACATAGTTAAGATGTCCATACTTCCTAAAGCCATCTATAGAGTCAATGCAATCCCTATCAAAGTTCCAACAACATTTTTCACAGAAATAGAACAAAGAATCCTAAAATTTATATGGAACAACAAAAGACCCCGAATAGCTAAAGGAATCCTGAGAAAAAAGAACAAAGCTGGAGGTATCACACTCCCTGATTTCAAAATATACTACAAAGCTATAGTAACCAAAACAGCATGGTACTGGCACAAAAACAGACACACAGATCAATGGAATAGAATTGAAAGCCCAGAAATAAACCCACACGTCTATGGACAGCTAATCTTTGACAAAAGAGCCAAGAACATCCAATGGGGAAAAGAAAGTCTCTTCAACAAATGGTGTTGGGAAAACTGGATAGCCACATGCAAAAAAATGAAAGTAGACCCTTACCTTACACCATACACAAAAATTAACTCCAAATGGATTAGAGACTTGAATGTAAGACCTGAAACTATGAAACTTCTAGAAGAAAACATAGGCAGTACGCTCTTTGACATCGGTCTTAGCAACATCTTTTCAAACACCACATCTGACCGGGCAAGAGAAACAATAGAAAAAATAAACAAATGGGACTACATCAAACTAAAAAGCTTCTGCACAGCAAAGGAAACCATCAACAAAATGAAAAAACAACCTAACAATTGGGAGAAGATATTTGCAAACCATACATCTGATAAGGGTTTAATCTCCAAAATATATCAAGAACTCATGCATCTCAACAACAAGAAAACTAACAACCCAATTAAAAAATGGGCAAAATATCTGAACAGACATTTCTCCAAAGAAGATATACAGATGGCCAACAGACACATGAAAAGATGTTCAAAATCACTAACTATCAGGGAAATGCAAATCAAAACTACAATGAGATATCACCTCACGCCCGTCAGAATGGCTATAATTAACAAGACAGGAAACAACATGTGTTGGAGAGGATGTGGAGAGAAGGGAACTCTCATACACTGCTGGTGGGAGTGCAAACTGGTGCAGCCGCTATGGAAAACAGTATGGAGATTCCTCAAAAAATCAAGGATAGAACTACCATATGATCCAGCTGTTCCACTGCTGGGTATTTATCCAAAGAACTTGAAAACACCAATTTGCAAAGGTACATGCACCCCTGTGTTCATTGCAGTGTTATTCACAATAGCCAAGACTTGGAAGCAACCTAAGTGCCCATCAAGGGACGAATGGATAAAGAAGCTGTGGTATATATACACAATGGAATACTACTCAGCCATAAGAAACGATGAAATCCAGCCATTTGTGACAACATGGATGGACATTGAGGGCATAATGCAAAGTGAAATAAGTCAGAGGGAGAAGGTCAAATACCGTATGATTTCCTTCATTAAGTAGTAGATAATAACAACAATAAACAAACACATAGGGACAGAGATTGGATTGGTGGTTACCAGAGGGGAATGGGGGAGGGAGGAGGGTGAAAGGGATAATTTAGTACATGTGTATGGTGATGGGTTGTAATTAGTATTTTGGTGGTGAACATGATGTAATCTATGCAGAAATAGAAGTACAATGATGTACACCTGAAATTTTTACAATGTTATAAACCAATGTTACTGCAATAAACAAAAAATTAAAAAAAAAAAAAAAGGAAAATATAGAATAAAATGTACTTTTGGGTTGACTCCTAAATGTTGTTGCCAAATGCTTCCTGGGCTAGGAGAGGAAAGAGAAAGCAGACAGAGCCTTAAGACCAAGAAAAGAACCAAGCCAGGCAGAAGCTATGAGATCTCCAATTTCACTGCAGAGCAGGAGTCCTAGGCCACCAACACAAGGCACAGTTCTGGGAGGCCTAGGGACAATTATTTCAAGACCACTATATGGAGAGTGAGCCCAAAGAAAAAGAGTGAAAGAGAAAAATATGCACCTACTCAAAATGAACCTAAAAATATAAATTTCAAAGAAAACAAAAGATAGGAAAAAAGCCAACAAAATCAAAAATCAGAATATGAATTCACTACAGATGGAAATAAAATGACAGAACAATCTGAAACAGACTCCAAAATAAGTGTGTTTAGGGTCTTCGAAGCGGTAAATGAAGGAATAATATTTATAAATAAGAACAAAATTATGAAATATAAAAAGAACAAGTGGATATTCTTTAAAAATTGAAATCATTAAGTTGAAAAATATAATTGTTGATCTAATAAACTCAACAACGGGATGATCTCTTCACTGGAAATAATTAAAGGGAGAATTAGTGAACTGGAAGAAAGCACTAAAATGTTCTCTCTAAAATACACATAGAGAAATAGAAATATTTTAAGAAAGAAAGAGCTGGTGAAAGATGGATACTATATTGAGAATTCTCAACTTCCATTAAATAGGAGTTCCTCTTTTTTTAATTAAGGAAACACTGGTTTATAACATTATATAAATTTCAGGTGTACATCATTATATTTCTATTTATGTATAGACTACATCATGTTCACCACCCAAAGACTAATTACCATCCATTACCGTACACATGTGCCCTATCATCCCTTTCACCCTCCTCCCACCCCCATTCCCCTCTGGTAACCACCAATCTAATCTCTGTATCTATGTGTTTGTTTGTTGTTGTTGTTTTTATCTTCAAAACATTAAGAATAGAACTATCAAACAAAAAGAGGAAGATTAGCAGCAGATGTTAGCTCATGGCAAATCTTCCGCAGCAACAATAAATAAATAAATAAATAAATAAATAAATTTTTTAATAAAGGAGTCAATCCATCAAGAAGATATAGCAATTGTAAATATCTATGTACCCAATATCTGACCACCTAAATATTTAAAGCAAAAACTAATAATGCTAAAAGGAGAAATAAACAGCAATACAATAAGAGTTGGGGACTTGAATACCCCACTCTCAACAATAAATAGATCATCTAGACAGAGAATCAATAAGGAAACAGTGGATGTGAACACTACAGACCAAATGGACCTAATGGACATATACAGAACATTCTATCCAACAGAATCAGAATACACATTCTTCTCGAGCACAAATGGAACATTTTCTAGGATAGGTCATATGTTAGGCCACAAAATGTCCTAGTAAATTCAAGAAGATTGAAATCATCCCAAGTATCTTCTTTGACCACAATGGCATGAAATGAGAAATTGATAACCACAGGAAAACTGGAAAATTAATGAGTATGTAGAAATTAAACAACACTCTTCTGAATAACCAATGGATCAAAGATAAATTTAAAGGGGAAAGGAAAAAGATTTTTGAGACAAATGAAAGTGGACATACAACATACTAGAAATTATGGGGTGCAGCCAAAGAATTTCTGAGAGAGAAGTTCATAGTAAAATGCCCACATAGAAAAGCCAGAAAGAGCCTAAATAAACAAGCTAACTCTACACCTTAAGGAACTAGAAAAAGAAGAGCAAACGGAGCCCAAAGTTAGCTGAAGGAAGGAAATAATAAAGATTAGAGCAGAAACAAATGAAATAGAGAACAGAAAAACAATAGAAAAGATTAACCAAACTAAGAGTTGGTTCTTTGAAAAGATAAAGAAAATTGACAAACCCTTAGCTAGACTAGCCAGGAAAATAGAGAGAGGACCAAAATTAAAAAAAAAAAAAAACTATAAATGAAAAAGGAGACATTACAACTGATACCACAGAAATACAAAGAATCATAAGAGTCTACTTTGAACAACTATACACCAACAAACTGGACAACCTAGAAGAAATGAAAAAATTCTTAGAAACATACAACCTACCAAGACTGAATCAGGAAGAAACGGAAAATCTTAATAGGCTAATTACTAGTAAGGAGATTGAATCAGTAATCAAAAATCTCCCAATGAAGGAAAGCCCAGGACCAGATAGTTTCACTGTTGAATTTTACCAAACATTTAAAGAAGAATTAACACCAGTACTTCTCAAACTGTTCCAAAATAATCAAAGAGGAGGGAATACTCCCAAACTCATGTTATGAGGCGAGCATTATTCTGATACCAAAGCCAGAAAAGGACACTACTAGAAAAAAAAACTACAGACCAATATCCTTGATGAATCTAAATGCAAAAATTCTCAACAAAATACTAGCAAACTAAATTCAGTGGCACATTAAAAGGATCATCCACCATGATTAAGTGGGATTTATCCCTGGGATGCAAGGATGGTTCAACATATGCAAATCAATCAATGTGATACATCACACTAATAGAATGAAAGAAAAGAATCATATGATCACCTCAATGGACGCAGAAAAAACATTTAACAAAATTCACCATTCATTCATGATAAAAACACAACCAATTAGGCATAGATGAAACATATCTCAACATAATAAAAGCCAAATATGACAAGCCCACAGCTAACATCACATTTAACGGTGAAAGTTTGAAAGCTTTTCCTCTGAGATGAGGAACAAGACAAGGTTGCCCACTCTTACCCCTCTTATTCAACATAGTACTGGATGTCCTAGCTAGAGCAATCAGGCAAGAAAAAGAAATAAAGGCACCAGAATTAGAAAAGAAGAAGTAAAACTGTCTCTATTTGCAGATGATGATTTTCTATATAGAAAATCCTAAAGACTCCACCAAAAACTGTTAGAACTAATGAACAAATTCAGTAAAGTTGCAGGATACAAAATTAACATACAAAAATCAGTATTGTCTTAATACACTAACAACAAATTTTCTGAAAAAGAAATAAAGAAATTGATTCCATTTACAATAGCATCAAAAACACTAAAACACTTAGGAATAAATTTAACCAAGGAAGTGAAAGATCTCTACTCTGAAAACTACAAGACATTGATGAAAGAAATCAAAGACGACACAAATAAATGGAAAGATATCCCATGTACCTGGATCGGAAGAATAAATATTGTTAAAATGTCAATATACTACGTTTTAGTAGTAGTAAGCCATCTATAGATTGAATGCAATCCCTATCAAGATTCCAATGGCATTGTTTTACAGAAATATAAAAAAATCACTCCTAAAATTTATATTGAACCACAAAAGACCCCGATAGCCAAAGAAATTCTGAGAAAGAAGAACAAAGGAGGAGGCATCACACATCCTGTTTGAAGCTATACTATAAAGAGATAGTAATTAAAACAATACGATACTGGAATAAAAACAGACAAATAGAAAAACGGAACAGAATTGAAAGCCCAGAAATAAATCCAAGCATGTATGGTCAACTAAGATTTGACAAGGGAGACAAGAATACTCAATGGAGAAAAGACACTCTCTTCAATTAATGGTGCTGGGAAATTGGATATTCACGTGTAAAAGAATGAAACTAGACCCCTGTCTTATACCACTACAAAAATTAATTCAAAATGAATTAAAGACTTAAATGTAATACCTGAAACCATGATACTCTTAGAAAAAAATATAGGAAAAGAGCTCCTTGATATGGATCTTGGTAGTGAATTTTTGGAAATCATACCTAAAGCACAAGCAACAAAATCAAAAATAAACAAGTAGGACTATATCAAACTAAAAAGTTTCTGCACAGCAAAAGAAATCATCAACAAAGTGAAAAGACAACCTATGGATTGGGGAAAATATAGGGATTGATACCCAAAATATATAAAGAACCTATATAATTCAATAGCAAAAAATAAATAATCCAATTAAAAAATGGGTAAAGGATCTGAACAGACATTTTTCTGAAGAAGATATACAAATGGTCCACAGGTATATGAAAAGATGCTCAACATCACTAGTCATTAGGAAAATGCTAAGTAAAACCACAGTGAGATATCACCTCATTCCTGTTAGAATGATTATCATCACAAAGACAGATAACAAATGCTGGCATGGATGTGGAGAAAAGGGAACACTTGTGCACTGTTGATGGGATTGTCAATTGGTACAGCCACTATGGAAAATAGTATGGAGGTTCCTCAAAAAATTAAAAATAGAAGTACCATATGACCCAGCAATTCCACTCTGGGAATATATCCAAAGGAAACAAAAACACTAACTCAAAAAAATATCTGCACCCCTATGTTCATTGCAGCATTTTTTACAATAGCTAAAACATGGAAACAACCTAAGTGTACATCAATGGATGAACAGATAAAGAACATGTGGATGGAATATTATTTAGCCATAAAAAATGGAGAAATTCTATGATTTGCAACAACATGGATAGAACTTATGAAGGTATTATGCTAAGTGAAATAAGTCAGACAGAGAAAGACAAATACTGTATGATCTCACGTATATGTGGAATCAAAAACAAAAAACAAAAACAAACTCATGGAAAAAGAGATCAGACTTGTGGTTACCAGAGGTGGAGGGCAGGGCGAGGGGTAATGGGAGGAAGGTGGTCAAAAGGTACAAACTTCCAGTTATAAGATAAAAAGTCCTAGAGATGTAATACACAACATGATCAACATGATGACCATAGTTAACACTGCTGTATGATATATAGGAAAGTTAAGAGAGTGGATCCTAAGAGTTCTCATCACAAAGAGAAATTTCTTTTCTTTTTTTTATTTTATCTATATGAGAGGATGGATATTAACTAAACCTACTGTGGTAGTCATTTCACAATATACGTAAATCAAACCATCACGCTGTACACCTTAAACTTATACAATGATGTATGTCAATTATTTCTCACTAAAACTGAAAAAAAAAATAGAAAATAAAAGTGGAAAAACAGAGTCACATAAAAAAAACTTGTAGAAAAAAAAGTAGGCCTTGTAGTAGGGTAGGATTTCTTAAATACAGTGAAAGCATCAACTTTAAAAAGAAAAGATTGACACATTCAACTACATTAAGATTGTTAAAACTCCTGCTCAAAAAAAGACACTTTAAAAAGGTGAAAAATCAAACTACAAAGGTAGAAAATACTCATATAACCAACAGAATATTCAAATTGAGGATATATTTTAAAATTTCTACAATTCTATAAGAAAGAAAGAAACAACTCAAGTGGGGGATAAAAAAGCTTTTCTGAATCCCACAGAAGAGGAAATCATACGGCTAATAAAAAAGTGAAGAGATGTCCACCCTCCTGGTAGTCAGGGAAATTGAAATCAAGACAAAATGAGGTGCCACTTTTTTACTGATTTGATTCGTAAAAATTAAATAAATCTGATTGTATTGAGTTTTGGCAAGAATATGCATCAACATCACCCCCATGTGTAATTGCTGGGAGTAAACTGATATAGTTATTTCAAAAATCAATTTGCTGTTGTAATGTAAAATTGAACATCCATATCCCTCACAACTTAGCAATTCCACTCCAAGAAAAACTTTAGTACACGTGTCTCAAGAGATATGTGCAAAAATGTCATAGTAGCACTATTGGTAATATCAAAAAATTGGAAACACCCTAAATGTCCATTGATAGGGAAAAAGTTAAATTGTGTAAATTCATATAATGGAATATTTCATAGCAGAGAAAATGAAAGAACTACAACAACATACAATGACCTGGATGAATCTTAATATGTTGTGTGAAAAAACAAGTCCCAGAGAATTATATCTAGTGAGACACTCTTTCTATAAAGTTCAAAATCAAGCTAGATCAAATAATGTATTGTAGAGGCAGAGACTGATAGATAGACAGGTAAATAGACTAAGATGATAGATAGATAGATAGATAGATAGATAGATAGATAGATAGATAGATAGATAGATAGATAGATAGATGATAGATAGATAGATAGATAATACATAGATAGAGGATAAAACATGTTTTAAAGCAAGGGAAAGATAAACACAAAATTCATGTTAGGGATTACTTCTGGGAGGGAGATGGGACAGGAAAGGAGCCCATTTAAAAAAGTATATTTTTGGTACAGTTTAAGGGTTCATTAAATATTCATTCTTAAGAGTTCATTAAATATTAGATATTAAGTACTATAAATCTATATCAGTATATATCTATACATCTATTTCTATACAGATGTTGACATACTGATATAGATCAATATAGAGATAAATAAATGATAGATAGATATTTATGGATATATAGTACTTAGTGTTCATGAACCATGGATTATGATCACTCCAAATCTGTATACCAGAGGTCCAAAGAAAGGAAAAAAAGAGTAGAAAACCGCCAAAGAAAAATGACAGATTACCTAAAAAGACACAATGATTAGACTGACAGCAAACTACTCATCAGCAACAATAGATGCTGAAACACAGGGCTGAGGCAAACTAATAGTCTTATTCAATACCCATTTAAGCTGTCATTTAAAAGTGAGGATGAAATAAGATGTTTCCAGACATAAAGAGACTACAAGTGCTTTTCATCTCCTCACCCACATTGAAGGAACGACCAAAGAGTGACAAGTGATCCTAGAAAAAAGGAGTGAGTTATAAGAAACAGTGGTAAGCCCAGAAATTGATAAAGTATGCTTATAAATGTAATAAAATAATTGACAAAGTAATTAATTTTTAGTATTTTTTTTTTTTTTTTTTTTGTGAGGAGATCAGCCCTGAGCTAACATCCGCCAATCCTCCTCCTTTTTTTGCTGAGGAAGACGGCCCTGGGCTAACATCGGTGCCCATCTTCCTCCACTTTATATGGGACGCCGCCACAGCATGGCTTACCAAGCAGTGCGTCGGTGCGCGCCCGGGATCCGAACCAGCGAACCCCGGGCCACCGCAGCGGAGCACGCGCACTTAACTGCTTGCGCCACCGGGCCAGCCCCCTAATTTTTAGTATTTTTTAAAGGTGAACCCAATACTGCAGGCAGCAATAACAGAGAAGATGGTGAGGGAAGGTGTGCTAAATGGATAATTCCAGCAATCTTAGGACTTCCAGCTAAGGATTCCTGAATAGTTTTCATTAGAAAAAGAATAGTGTATAGATATTTGAAAGAGTAACTACTAAAAGATTAAAAATTAAAATTATAATTTCCAAACCAGAAAGAAGTTGAGGTGAGGGGGAGAGAATATATAATGACCAAGAAAACAAGTCATAAAGATTAGTAATATATAAAGGAGACATAACTATACATATAATAGAGCTTTTAAAAAATCATGAGAACGTTATGAACAATTTTATGCTGATAAATTTTGAAACTTAGAGAAATGGATAATTTTCTAAAAAAATATAAATTCTCAAAATTATCTCAAGAAGCAATTAAAAACCTGTCAATATCCTTCAAAGTTACTTAATTGGTAAAATGTTTCTTCGGGCATGCATAAAAAAAATTTCAGTCTAAATGGTTTTATGGCCTAGTTTCTCTAGACTTTCAAGGAATAGCTATTCCCTACCTTATATAAATAGTTTCAGTAGGTGGGGGGAAGTTATCCAACTCATTTTATAGGATCAATATAAAATAGATGCAAACTGGACAAAAGTAAAACAAGAAAAGAACATATAACACTATCTCATTTATGAGCATATATGCAAAAATATTGAACTATTAACAAGTCATATCTAAATATATATTATTCCAAGAATGCAAGGATGTTTCAACATCAGAAAATCCACCAATGTATTCCACAGATGAAAGAAGGAAAACCACAGAAAAAAGGAAAGAATGAAAAGGAGAAGAGGAAAGAAGTGAAAAAAGGAAGGAAAACCATGTGATTATCACAATAATTGCAGAAGAAGTAGTTGACAAAACTCAACAGCATCCATGATTTGAAACAAAAACAAAAACTCCTAGTTTTTAAAATAAGGATAAAAGGAAACTTTCTTAAGCTGATAAACGACATCTATCCAAAACCTAAAGCAAATATTATTCTTATTAAAGTTAATAACAAGACAAGAAAAAAAAGTTTAATAATTACAAGGGGACATACATCACTGACATTATTTCTAGAAAATATATTATTTACATACAATATCTAATCTACAGACAAACTGATAAAGCTAATAAAGATTCAACAAGAACACTGGATAAGAGAGCGACATATAAAACTTAGACAGAATAACAGCATTGGCTAGTATTGCTGGCATCCTCTTATGAGTACAAATGCCATAGAAGGTAGGAGGAGATCCATGAATCAGAGTGGTTAACATTAAAAAACAAACAAACAAAAACTGCTAGAAACGCCAGGGAACAGCTTGTGATGGGGCCCTGTAGTATGGGAATAGGCAATCAACATGAATGAAAGGGGACTGGGTACCACAGGTAGGACTAGGAGAGGTTGTTTAGTGTGCCTTTTCACTCTCCAGCGCGAGTCTCTTCACTTCTGCAAGGCAGAATGTTGTATATGACATCATATTTAATGACAAATATAGCAGCATCAGTCCAGCACCAGCCCCAGGGGTGAGGGGAGACATTAAAATCAAGGCAGTGCATCAACCTGCCTGGAGCGGAGTGAAGTTAACAACTAGGGTTCATCATACATTAGACCTCCAGAACTAATTTATCCTGTGTAACTGAAACTTCATACCCTTTGACCACCATCTCCCCATGTCCCCCAACCCACAACCCCTGGCAACCACCATTCTACTCTTTGCGTTTATGAATTCAACTTTCTTAGATTCCACATATAAGTGGGATCACACAGTATTTGTCTTTCTGTGTCTGGCTTACTTCACTTAGCATAATGTCCTCCAGGTTCATGCATATTGTCGCAAATGGAAGGATTTCCTTCTTTTCTAAGACTGAATAATATTCCATTGAAATTTGCTAAGAGAGTTAACCTTGAGTGTTCTCATCACACATCCCCCCCAAAATTTGTAACTATGTGAGGTGATGGATGTGTTAATGAAATTTATTGTGGTAATCATTTCACAGTGTATATGCATATCAAAACATCAGGCTGTATACCTTAAATATACACAATATTTATTTGTCAATTATACTTCAGTGAAGTTGGAAAACAAAAACAAAACAACTGAAACTTGTCCCTGAGTGTTCTTGCTCGGACACCCAGCCACATCTCAAGAGCTGGGTGATTACAGCTCCTGCAAAGGCTGAGCCAGGGCAAAGATAGAGACAATAACAGAGCTGAAGCACTTTCTCCTCAGGAGGGGGCACAAGCTGGGACCTGAGCCTTAACCCCTTCCCTGGGTTTGCATCACAAACCAAGGGGGTCAAAGCAAACCCTCCAGGAGACGGCGAGGTTGCTCGAGACAATAACAAGACATCCTCACAACCTTTATAAGAAGGATCACAACCTGAAGGAGTTAAACCAGACAAAGAGGAAGTGGTGGAACAGAGCAAGAATTTAAAATAAATGTATTTTTAATAAAATACATTTAATAAAAATAAATTATCAATGAGATAAGGGAGGTTGTTCAAAACATAAAAGAGGGACATGTTCAACACTGAAGGAGGAAAAAGTCATAAAGAAAAATTATCTGGACATATTAGGTACAAAAAACCAAGTGGAAAGAGTTCAATTGATAGCTTGAATGGTAACATGGAATCATTTTAAGAAGATCACATTAAAGAACTCTCCCAGAATGAGAGTGTGTCTCTAAGACACCAAGAATGTATTAAGAACACAAAAAATATACAATATATATATATATTTTGTGTGTGTGTATGAGGAGATCAGCCCTGTGCTAACATCTGCCAATCCTCCTCTTTTTTTCTTTGCTGAGGAAGACTGGCCTTGGGCTAACATCCGTGCCCATCTTCCTCTACTTTACATGGGATGCCGCCACAGCATGGATGCCAAGCAGTGCGTCTGTGCGCGCCTGGGATCCAAACCGGCGAATGCCGGGAAGCCACAGCAGAGCGCACGCACTTAACCGCTTGCACCACCTGGCTGGCCCCTATAATATATTTTAAAATGCCTGAAGAAGAGAAAAAAAAATAGTTCAGAGGAAATAATTAAATAAATAACTGAATTTTCCAGATTTCAAAAAAATAACTTTCAGATTAAAAAGGAGTGCAGAGTAAATATAAAAACATCCACACTAAGCACTCACATCTTAAATTATAAAATTTAAGAACATCAAAACCAAAGAGATTATTCCAAAAACTTCCAGAACAAGGAAGCAGACCACCTAAAGAGGAACAAGAATCAGTTTGACATCAAACTTCTTAATTGCGGCACCAGTGGCAGACGGCAATGGGGAAATATTTTCAAAATGTTGAAAGGAATTTTCTTAAAGCCTAGAATTTTATATCCACAGAAACCATCATTTAAATATAAGTGTGTAACAAAGATATTTTTATGTATAAAAAGGTTTGCTACAAATACCTTTTTGGAAACTTGCAAAGAAAGTATTCCAACAGGAGAAGAAGTAAATTCAGGAGGACAGTATAATATAAATGATTTGCTATAATAGATCTACCATATATCCATTATAACCCAGAATTAAAATTCTAGATCATACCAACAAAATGAAGAGAGGGATGGTACAAGGAAAGAGAGAAAAAAATTATAAACAATTTTACATGTGAGCATAAATGTACAAATTCTAAAGAAAATATTAAACTAAACCCAAGAGTGTGCATCCTGATCAATAGAGTTTATCCCAAGAAATAAGGGTGATTTAACATCAGAAAATCTATCAATGTAATTTACCATATTAAAAGTAGATGCAGAGAAAGTACTTAAAAAGTTAAATTAAAATACTTATGATTTTTTTAAAAGCCTCTTAAAGAACTGAATATAAAAGGAAACAGGGATATCTATCACAGAGTTATGTATAATTATGAAATGTTCAAAACAAGGTCAATGTCCAACAATAACAAATAGACTACATGATATTTGGATATTACAGAATACGTAACCACCATTGCAAGTTATGTTCTATTAAGAATGTTTAATTACATAGAAAATATTCTATGTATATGAAGAGAAAGAAAGCAAATTAGAAGATGCTATTATCCAATACTTAGGGGAAAAAACCCTAAAATAATATATACCAATATATTAACAGATTTATACTATGAAGGAGAGCTTATAGGTGATTTTAATTTCATCTTTGTCTTCTCTGCGCTTTGCAAATTTTCTACAATGAAAATGTATTTATTTTGTAATCAGAAATATACAATAAATGTTGGTTTTATAAATTACATTGGAGCAATGGAACTATAAATGTATTTTCTGCTTCCACCAATGTTTTGGTGGTGTTAGTTTCTTCCAGTCACTTCCAGTTCCTAGTTAGACCCTGTGTACAGCAGAGCTGAACCCTGCCCAGTCTTTTTGTGCCATCCTCTCACCTTCCGGCACTATTTCAGCCAATGCTCCACTGCTACTCATAGGGTTTTCATGGCCAATTGTTTTAGAAGTGGGTGGCCAGCTCCTTTTTCCTAGTCTGTCTTAGTCTGGAAGCTCCACTGAAACCTGTCCACCACGGGTCACCCTGCTGGTATTTGAAATCCTCGTGGCATAGTTTTCAGCATCACAGCAACACGCAGCCACCACAGTATGACAACTGACAGATGAGTGGTATGGTTCCCTGACCGAGGAACAAACCCGGGCCGCAGCGGTGAAGCGCTGAATCCTAATCACTAGACCACCAGGGCAGGCTTCCATCACTGTATTCACATTTAAATATATTCAGGGAAAATGTAGTATCAGGAAGCATTAATAATTTATATATAGTGAGCCTGGAGAAGTGTCAACATTTCACTTGGCTTCTATTTTTACTGTCTATTCTACTAATTGGCACAGGAGTTCTACCTGAGACCAATAGCCACAAACTCCAAGCCATGGATCAATTATCCTAAAATTTGATAGTCATTCAGACAAGCTGATTTTTTAGTTATTAAGGACTTGCCGAAGGGTATGTATGTAAAAGCAACCGGGGAACAGTTATTCTCAACTACTTTATTCATTCATTCCTTCTTGCCTTCAATTATTCATTCATCCCTATTCTATTCTCTCATTGTGTAGTTATTTATTAAGCTTTTATTGTATGTCACATGATAGGCTAGGTACTTGGAGGGATTGAAAATATCAATGAAACACAATCTCTACCCTCTTAAAACTTTATCTCGTAGGTGTAATAAACATATACGTGAAAGCTGCAAAACAGTAAGAAGGAATGTTATGTGATCAGTACATATAATGAGACAGATATGGCCTCAGAGGTGCAAGTCTTTCTGTCAAGGGTAATTAGAGAAACAATTCCAACTGTATAAAATGCTATTTGAGTTCAGTCTTAAAGCATGGATAGGATTTTGATTGGTAGGTTGGAGAAGGAGAGCATTCCAGATGGAAGGAGTGGCTCAGGCAGGCGGGATTTGTCTGACGCATGCCCAGGAGATGAAAAACAGATGTTTGGTAAAAGGGAAGGATCTGAGATCATTTTAGAAAGCTAAGTAGTGGCCAGATTGTGGAGGATCTTAAATTCCAGGACAGAATGTTTGATATGTATTTGGTCAACAGTGAGGAACTGTTGAAAGTTTTTAAACAAGGAAGTCATGTCATGATCACACTGTGCTTTAGAGAATTTACTCTGGCATCAGTATACAGTTGAGATCTCAAATGCAACGTGCTCAAAATTGCATGCAATTCTTTTTTTTTTCCCTCCTCCTCTTCCACATCATCTTCTTTCTCCATTCCCTGTCTCAGTTAACAATCATCATCTCTGCATTAACCCAAATAATAAATTACCACCTAACTACCCTTAACATCCAACAAATCACTAAATTCCACACCCACTATATGTCAGACACCACGCCTGGCACTGTGATAGGCTCTAGAGATACGATGGTAAATAAAGTGCAGACTTGGCCTGAAATAAGTTGGGCTTCAAAAGGCAGACTTACCGACCAAAAGGCAGTTGACTTGGCAGGACTGGAATTCTGAAATGAAGTCAGGGTGTGAAGATGTAGATTTACATTTCCACATAGAAATGAAAGTTTAAGCCATAGGATTAATATGAGATTGCCCTGGAAGTGAACACAGAGAAAGAAGAGAAGATGGCCAAGAACTAAATGTATTTAGTGAATAGAAAAAGAAGAGTCATAAAGGAGTGGGAAAGAATTAACTGGAGAAACAGAGGGAGAATCTAGGTTTGTGCAGTGTCAGATTGAAAGAGTTTCAAGAAAATGGAAGCAAGCAATAGTGTGAAATATTCCAAAAAGTTCAAAGGGAATAAGAAAAGAATAAAAAGTTCATTTGACATGCAATTAGGTGGGCATTGATTATTGCCCACTAAGAGAGCAGTTTCTATAGCGTAGAAGCTGCAGAAGCCACTTTAGAGGGGATAAAATGGTGAATGCACGGAAGTGCAAGCAGCACGTGCCTGTAAAGCTGGTGGTGTTTCTTCTAATACAACTTTTTTAAAAATTATGGCTTTCCTTTGAATTTGATTGAGATTCATTAAATGCCCCCAAAGCTACATCTGTAATTCTTTTTAAAAGGCTGTTCTCTCTTTTGGGCCATGTGTCGGGCTGCTGTGGGACAAGGCCTCTATGATTCTTAGAAATCCTTTGTCAAGAAGAGAGGATCTTTGGGGCCGGCCCGGTGGTGCAAGCTGTTAAGTGCGCACGCTCAGCTGCGGCCGCCCGGGGTTCACCAGTTCAGATCCCGGGTGCGCACCCACGCACCGCTTGTCAAGCCATGCTGTGGCGGCGTCCCATATACAGTGGAGGAAGATGGGCATGGATGTTAGCCCAGGGCCAGTGTTCCTCAGCAAAAAAAAGAGGATTGGCAGATGTTAGCACAGGGCTGATCTCCTCACAAAAAAAAAAAAAGAGAGAGAGAGGATCTTCTAGGTACATGCTTTAAATTGTTCTAAACTCTTAAAAAAACTATCTTATAGCCACACCCATAATTTGATCTTTACCTTCAGGCAATTTCCTACTCTAAGACTTTTTGTTTGGAGAGATTGGAAATAAGAAATAGTTTTATTTCCAAGTAGGTTTTATTTTCCATTACTGAGCCTAATACATGTCTTAATTTCTCCCCGAAAATCAAAGAGTTCCTTCCTTACTTCATTTATCTCTTCAAGTATTTTATCATATATAGCTAAAAAATGACATTGAGACTTTCAATTCTGCCTGGAAATCTTCTTATCCACACCCACAATTAATTAAATACAGTTCTAGCTTCCAAATTGCTGCAGATAATTTTGCCAAACTTTCCATTACATAACTTGGGTCTTTCTTCAGCCTCTAATAGAACTTGCCTGTGATCTTTCAGTCTTCATTACCTGTTTCTTTCTACATCCTTCACACCTCCCTCTGCCACCTGGTCCTGAAGTCAATGGCACATGTTTTAGGTTTTTGGTACATAGTATCCCACCTCCAGGCAGCAATTTCTCTTTCATTTAGCCTTTGCTGAATAACAAAGCACCTCAAAATGTCATGGCTTAAAACAAGGATGATTTATTATTTCTCAAAATTCCATGGTTTGTCTAAGCATCTCCTCTGCTGGTTTAGTCTAGGATCATTCATGAGGCTGGACTCCGCTGGAGAGTCGACTGGGCTGGAAGGCTCAAGACGTCCTCACTCACGTGGATGGAAGTTGGCACTGGCTATTAACTGGGGACTTTCATTCTCCTCCACATGGCTTCTCATCCTCCACTAGGCTAGACTGACTTCCTTACACGGCAGCTTCAATGCAGAGTTGAAGAGAGCAAAGGCAGAAGGTGAAGGCTTGAGACCTCACCTCTGGAACTTGTAAAACCTCACTACTGCCACATTCTCCAGGTTCAAGCAAGTCAGAAGACCAGCCTGTCTCTGGATGTGAGGAATGGCAAAGTCACACTGCAAAGGGGTGGGCCTATTAGGATGAGAGGAAATTGTGACCATTAAACAGTCCACCACATTTTTGAAAAAGAGTTTTGAATTTTGATGAAGTCCAATTTATCAATTTTTCTCTCATGGTTAATGCTTTTCGTCTTATAGCTAAAAGAATTTTGCCTGTCCCAAGTTCAAACAGATTTTTTTTTTCTAGAAGTTTTGTAGGCTTCACTTTTAAGTCAGGTTTATGAACTACCTTGAATTAATTTTTTATTGTGTGAAGTAGAGATCCAAGTTCAATTTTTTTCATGTGGGTATCCAATTGATCCCACACAATTTGTTGAAAAGACTATCCTTTCCTCATTGAACTAACCTGGTAACTTTGTCAGAAATCAATTGCCTGTACATGTGTGGACCTGTTTCTGGACTTTCTATTCAGTTCCATTGATGTATTTATCTGTCCTGCCAATAGTTACCGTCTTGATTACTCTAGCTGTATAGTAGGTCTTAAAGTCAGGTAGTGTAAATCTTCCAACTTTGTTCTTTTTCAAAGTTGTTTTGACTTGTTTAGATCCTTTACATTTCCATACAAATTTTAGATTCAGATTTCTCACTTCTACATAAAAATACTGTTAAGACTTTATTGGAATTGTGCTAAATCTATAGATCAATTTGGAAAGACTTGAAATCTTAACAAAATTGAATCTGCCAATTCATGAATGCAGTATATCTCTCCATTCATTTAGGTTTCTTTTTGTTTCTCTCTGCAAATTTTTTTAGTTTTCAGTAAGGAAGTCTTGAACCCTCTTCATTAAATTCATTCCTTATTTTCTTCCATGCTATTGGAAGTGATTTTTTTTAATATTTCATCTTCTAATTATTTGTTGCTAGTATACGAAAAAGAACTAATTTTTGTATGTTTCATTTGCATCCTGAGAATGTGCTAAATTCACTGATTAATCATACTCATTTTCATGTAGCTTTCTGAGCATTTTTTACACAAATACAGTTTATTTTCTTCATAGACAAATAAATACAGTTTTATCTCTTCTGTTCTAACATGCCTGCTGTTTATTTCTGTTTCATGTCTTAATGCATTGGCTAGGACCTCCACAACAATGTTGAATAGAAGTAGTGAGATCGTACATCCTGGATATGTTTCCAATCTGAGGGGAAAGACCAACATCGACATCAAGTATGATGAGAGCTACAGACTTTTCATAGATTTCATAGATGTCCTTTATCAGGTTGAGGAAATTTCTTTCCCTCTCTCATTTTCTGAGAGTATTTATCATGAATGGGTGCTTTTCCGCATCAATTGAGATTATTACATAATTTTTCTTCTTTATTCTGCTAGTGTGGTAAATTGTACATCAGTAGATTTTTAAAAGCTGAACCAAAGTATCATTCGTGAGATAATTCCCACTGTGTCATATTGCCTTATCATTTTTATATGTTGATGGATTGATTTGCTAATATTTTTGTAAATATTTGTTCATGGGATATAGTGGTCTGCAATTTTCTTGCTTGTGTCTTGTTTGGATTTGATATTGGGATAATCCTGGACTCAATAAACGAGGTGGGAATTGTTCTCTCCTCTATTTTTGGAAAGAGCTGAGTAGGATTGATATTATTTTTCTCAAATATTTTAGAATTTACCAGTGAAATCATTTGTCCCTGCAGCTTTCTTTGTGCAAAATTTTGGTTCTTTTTCCTACTTATTCAAGCAATTACAAAGGGATATTAAAATATTTAACTACAATTGTAAAATTGTATATTTTTCCTTTAGTTCTGTCAATTTTTGTTTTATATATTTTGAAACTTTGTTACTAAGTGTATACATACTAGGATTGTTATGTCTCTTTTTTTCTCCTAGGATAAGAATTTTAAAAATTCATCAAGATTATAATATGACAAAATGTAAAGGTCAACATGTTTTGTTACTTTTTAAATATACTATAAAGACGAACACGATACTATATGAACAAAATTTATTTAAATACCATACAAAGTATAACTTAGATAAAGAGATGAATGAAAAAATGAATAGATGAATAGACACATAACATCAGCCTGGTCATTGCTTCAAGACTGATGCCTCTAGCAATAAACATTTGACTATATATGAGCTTTTGACCAATTTAATTCACCACGTTCAATGACTAAAGCAGAAAAATGGCTGAACCATTGAGAGTGTGATATAGTGTACATGTATGTCTCAGAGATATTGTGGGTTTGGTTCCAGACCACCAAAATAAAGTAAATATCGCAATAAAGTGAATCACATGAATTTTTTGGTTTCCCGGGACACGTAAGTTATGTTTACACTATACTGTGGTCTATTAAGTGTACAATAGAATTATGCCTAAAAAAACAACATACATACCTTATATTAAAAAATACTGTGTGTTAAAAAAAATGCTAACCATTATCTGAGCCTTCAACAAGTTGTAATCGTTTTGCTGGTGGAGGACTTGGTGAAAAACACAGTATCTGCGAAGCGCGATAAAGTGAAGGGCAATAAAACGAAGTATGCCCATGTTAATCAATGAAAATCATTTCAGTAAACTTCCAAGTCACCCTTCTTCTTTTTAATGGCTTTATTGAGACATAATTTATCTACCATATAATTCTCATATTTAAAATACACAATTTAAAGGGTTTTATTATATTCACATAGTTGTGACAGGATTCTGCCTTTTCTCTTTATAAAATTAACCTCTCTATCTCTGGTAACACTCCTGTCTTTAAGTCTACTTTATCTGATATTCATATAGCCCAACCGACTTTCTTATTCTTAAAGTATTTGCATGGTATACCTTTTCTCAACCTTTACTTTCAACCTGTCTGTCTTTATATTTAAAGTGCCTCTTACGTAAACAACACATAGTTGGGCCTTACTTCTTTAACCAGTCTGGCAATATTTTCCTTGTAATTGGAGTGTTTTTCAATTAATGTATTTATCAATATGGTTAGGTTTAAGCCCACAATTGCTCTAATTTGTTTTATTTGTCCCTTCTGTTTTTTCTTCCTTTTCTCGTTCTTTCCTGTCTTCTTTTGGGTTAATCAGCTATGTTTTAGTATTCCATTCTACCTCCTTTACTGGTTTTTTAGCTATCCTCCTTTGTATTTTTTTAACAGTGGTTGTTTTAGAGATTACAATATGCATCCTTAACTTGTCACAGTCTACTTTGAATTAATTACATACTACTTCCCTTATAATACAAGAATTTTACAACAATACAATTTTAAATATATATCCTCATCCTTCTTAATAGTATTATAACATATTTTTCTCTTTTAATACTTTATAAATCCATAATATGTTGTTATTATATTTTCTGTAACTAGTAAACTAAAATTTAAAGAATTTTAAAAGGAAAAAAATTATCTTTTATATTCAACCATATACTTACCATTTCCAGCGTTCTCCATATATTCCTCTATATTCAAATTTCCAACTGGTATAGTTTTATTGCAGCCTGAAAAATATCCCTTAGCATTCTTTTAGTGTTGGTCTACATCTCTCAGCACTTTAAAGGTTTCATTCCACCATCTTTCATGAGAAGTCAGCTGTCTTTGTTCCGCTATATGTAATGCATCTTTTTCCCTCTGGTTCCTTTCCTGATGTCCTCTTCACCTTTGGTTTTCAGTTGTTTGACGGGAATGTGCCTATCTGGAATTTTCTTTGCATTTCTTTGTACTTTCTTGTATTTCTATTTCTGTCTGGGGTTCACTGAACTTCCTAGATTTGTGAGTTGCCATTTTTTTTCAAATTCGGAAATTTTGGGCTGATAATCTTCAATTACCTTTTCTACCCTAATCTCTCATTCCTCTTCTTCTGGGACTGCAAATACACATGTTTTCGGTTGCTTGATTTTATCTCATGATCACTGAGGCTCCACTCTTTTTGTATTTTATTCTTTTTCCTCTCTGTGCTTTAGTTTAGAGGATTTTGATTCATTTTTATTCTAGTTCAGTGTCCCTTTCTTCTATTTTGTCCAATCTGCTATTAACCTCATTCAGTAAAATGTTCATTTCAGATTCTTCATTTCTAATTCGAGGATTTCCATTTAGCCCTTTTTTACTGTTTCTGAATCTCTTCATAGATTCTTGCTTCTCTTCATCCATTTAATCTATCTTTTTCTGTGGATTGTTTAACACATGTCTTTAATATAAAAGAAAAAGCTTGCTTCCATTTTAAATTCTTTAAAATACAATTTACTATTTAAAAGAAAATTATCAATGTGATATTATGGAGTTTACAAAGTCTGGAAGAGAAAAATATATTACAACATATTAAAAAAGAGTATTAATATAGTTAACATATTTAATAGCTATTTTAAAGACCTTGTCTGATAATTCCAACATCTAGGTTGTTGGGTTTGTTACTATTCACTGATTTTCTCTTAATCTGTGTCACATTCCCCTGCTTCATTTGTCTCATGATTTTTTCTGGTGTGTTGGACATCGAGTCTAAAAGAACAGCAGAGATGGAAGAAAGAAGCAAGTTGGTGTGTGCAACTCAGGGCGAGGGGCGCGGTGCTGGTCACTATGACCCAATCAGGAGTTGAGCTGTGTTGAGGCAGAGTTGCAGATTTCATTCCTCCAGCAGGACATTGGAATTTGAGAATGAGAGATTTAAAGGGATTGGTCTTTGCTCTTTAGCCTAGCCTCTAATTCATGTATTGTGTTGGAGCTTAAATCTTTGAATGCATCACAAAGTGAATCGAGTGGGTGTTTAGTTGTAGCTTTAGTTAGACTCAGTTCACCTTTGCCTTCGAACACTTTGAAAGTGAGTTCAGGGCCGGCCCCGTGGCTTAGCGGTTAAGTGCGTGCGCTCCGCTGCTGGTGGCCCGGGGTTCAGATCCTGGGCGCGCACCAACGCACCGCTTCTCTGGCCATGCTGAGGCCGCGTCCCACATACAGCAACTAGAAGGATGTGCAGCTATGACATACAACTATCTACTGGGGCTTTGGGGGGGAAAAATAAAATAAAATTCTGTATATAAAACTACTTGAATAAACGGACTCATATTTAAAAAAAAAAAAAAAAAAGAAAGAAAGTGAGTTCAGGTTTCTTTTTCTAGGAAAGCTCAGGGACCAAAACCTGGAGGACTGCTAACCCTCAAAACTGAGGGATGGTGAGACCAAAAATCCATGAGACTTTTGAAACCATCAAACTTCGTGACCACAAGTTCAAAGCAGCAAGACTGAGATTGAGAGACTTAAAGTCAGTGAGTCGGAATCATGAGGCTTTCAGATTATGAGATTTTAAATCCATGAGACTGCTAGATCTTGGAGCTCTTCCTGCTAGATTGCTAGATTATCTTGGGAGGTTACTTGTCTTCTAGCCTCTATTTACTAAGCAAAATTAGTGAATCCTTGGTAGACAGAATTATTTCTGCACTGAGGGCTCCTCCAGATTCAAATCTGATGATATCCACCTCCAAGTTTGTCAAAGTTTGGCAGGTTTCTCCTTGTCCAAGGAAAGCCTGTCCTTCTCTGGCAGCCTGGTTTCCTTGCCCACCATACCCCCAACCTCAGCCACTGAACCCAGGTATGGAACATCTTCCCTCTCTTGCTCACCTTGAAAGAGTTCATCCCTCCAGACTTTAGTTCTTTCAGACCTCTTTGTGTCCACAGGTCTTTAATGATATTAAGCAAAACTATCTCTGTTTTATCTGATGATTTCTTGTTATTTTGGCAGGAGTGAAAGTCTTTCACACATTTCTACATGCTAACCAGAAGCAGAACTCTAGATATTCTTCTTCATATTTTTATTTGTGGCTGCACAGTTTATGCCTTTGTGGATGGATTTTTTTTTTAAAAACAGAAAAGTCTCACAGAGCCAAATTTTATGAAAAGGATAAAATGTCAAGCTAGATAATATCATGCTTACTATATATATATATTTTTTTAATTCCTTCCTGAAGCACCCTTAACAATGTTTGTTTTTCTTCTTTCAAAGAATTTCAGTTGCTTAGAAATAGCAATAAAGAACTAGCTCTTGATGCAGCTCCCAAAAAGAAGTAATTCCTAAAAATGACTGAGTAAAGCAGCACCATTGAAGCAAGCATTTGGTTTATCAAGGAAAGTACACCAAAGAATCAAGCCAATAGCAATGGATAAGTGCTGCTGTATTTGCTTTTTGCCTGAGGGCTTTATAGTAAGTCCTTATAATAGCATACTTGAATTTTACAAAAGGAGATAACTCTGAAAGAGGCAATAAGAATTGATAGGCACCAGACGACCCTGGAGATAATGTATTGAGAGGTGAAAGCACTTCCTTATTCTAATTTGGAGGTAGGCAGTATCCTATCTTGGGCACAAATCTGAGTAGTGTTCCTTCGCGTTGTCCTACTGCAGTGGCCATCAAAGGGCAGGAACAAGTCGATTAATAGGATGAATGTAGGTGAGAAAGCAGTGCTGAGTAGGTGAAGGGATTGTGGGTAAGATCCGAAAGAGTTAATCAGCATAAGATACCAAGTTCAAACTAGAGCAATTAGGAGAACAGATTCTAAGATGCAATCCAAGATCTGAATTACTAGAAAAAGACAAAGAAGTAAGACTTATACTCAGGCTGTTGTCCAGCTGTCCCTTTGCTTCCACTGATGCTACACATAGAACATCCTAGACCCAACATCTCACCCTGTGAGCTAAACTATTAGCAATTGGTGTATCAGCCATCTTGATGTGTAGTGTATGGGGACAGAGCTGGAGGAGAGGTAGAGAGGGAGAATAATATTTATTTATTTTGTTTTTGTTTTTGTTTTTGTTTTTTTGTGAGGAAGATCAGCCCTGAGCTGACATCCATGCTAATCCTCCTCTTTTTGCTGAGGAAGACCGGCTCTGAGCTAACATCTATTTCCAATCCTCCTCCTTTTTTCCCCCCCCCCAAAGCCCCAGTAGATAGTTGTATGTCATAGCTGCACATCCTTCTAGTTGCTGTACGTGGGACGTGGCCTCAGCATGGCCGGAGAAGCGGTGCGTCGGTGCGCGCCCCGGATCTGAACCTGGGCTGCCAGTAGCGGAGCGCGCGCACTTAACCGCTAAGCCACGGGGCCGGCCCTGAGAATAATATTTATTGAGCAACAACTAAACACTAGGCATTGAAAGGGCAATTTCTATTTGAAAATTATCCCAAGGCTTGGCTATTTTAGTTTGTCTTCCCTTTACATTCCTGCAGCCTGGCAAAAAGAGTAGAAGAAATGAAAGCAATTATAGGTGCTTTATAAATATTGGAGCAGAACAAAGGCAGCTGGAGTGTAGGGGGAAGGAAGAACTCTAAATTTTTTTAAGACACCAGGTATTGATAGTTTTTGAAATTCGAAATTTAGCTTCTGCCAGGTTTATCAGTCAGTCCTTCAGGAGCAAAGATATTTTGAGTTTCCAATTCTCATCGAGGATCCTTCATGGAGCCTTCAGTGGGCATTCTTTGTACTCTGAGCTTTCCTACCATATCCTTTATTTCTTGTCTAGTGGAATCTGAAGTCGTAACATAAAACCCAGAGAGAGGAACTAGTTTTTAATATCCAAACCACCAAGTCTAAATCTGGGTTTGTGAGCCTCCAAGCCTTCATAAAAGGGAAGGGTAATGTCAGCTTAGGGCTTACCTCAAACCATGAGACATTTAAATTCTGATTTATAGTTTAGGCCGGACCAGCATAAGCTAACAAGAAGTCTCATGTTCCATTGCTATTGTTCTTTAATGTAAAGTAAAAGTAAAAGGACAGAATTTGCTCAGCTCCTTCCTGCTTGGTGAATGGAATTGATTATGGAGTTGGCAGAGGTAGTTAGAGGTCAAAGGAATAGACCAGAACGTGTGTTTCCTTCTCAGATTTGCCATCGATTGACCAAGTGATCACAGCCAGGTTTCTCTTACTCTGGGGGAGTCCTGCTTTCAGCCCCATCAGGAGAGACTCTGCCCTGGACTCAGCACTTCGAGGGCCCCATTCCGGCCCTCCTCCTGTGGAGGAGTCCACACGCCTGCCCTCTAGACGTCTCCCCTGGGACCCTGGAATTCCTCACCCAAGTGGCCCCTAGACCATTTTCAGGACTTGCTCAGGCCTCTGCTTCAAGACTGTCCTCCCAAGTGTTGACTGGGCCACCAGTGTGCTTACTGTTTTCCCAACCATGGACCAAAGGGCGACGGTTTGCAGAGCATGTGAATGGAGCTTGTCCATTGGCTACAGTGTCTGTGCATCTACATGTGTGCCTGTTGAGTGCCTCAAAGACGTGACAGATCCATTTGAAGGTAAAAAGAGAGACAAGCTGAGGGCTGAGGACTGGCTCCTCTTGAGCTGCCAAGGAATCTCAGGATTTAAATATAATCTGGCCATCCAGGTCCTGATGAAAGTATATTTTTTAAGGCATGAGGCTAGAGAATATTTTACTTAACGTTTTTAAAGCTTGAGTTATAAATTTTAAATATTTAGACATATGTATGTGGGCAGCCATTTATATTCTTGTCTTGGGCCCCACAAAGGTTAAAGGAGGGCCTATCTCCAGAATATTTCCTTTTCCTTGATTATAAACATGCTGGTCATAACCAACAATGATTGTTTAAAGGTCTTTGAAAACCTCAAGAACCTCAAACTATTTTTATTTCTCTCCTTTGAAGTTTCAAGCAGTTGGCAGATAGCAGTCTAGAATTTGTTCAGGTTGATAACTAAGTCATTCATTATAAAAAGTTACAAAATTTATAGCAAATTATAAAATCTCTAAAGTAGAGGTATATATTCAGAAAACCAATAAAAATCTAGCTGTTATTAATTTTTCATATCGATATTACGTACTATGTTTCTATGTCCCCACCACCAGAAGATCACAAGCAATTTTTGTTTTCATATATACAACAAAAATCAGTTGTGTTTCCATAATGGGACATGTTATGCTGTATGCTACGGATACTATGATAAAAGCTTTTACAGAAGTGTGTCTGTAGTGTTGTAGACGAGTAACATTAAAGCACTCAGGTAAAAACAGCCAAGAAGGGAGCCAGCCTGAGGCGTAGTGGTTAAGTTCGCACGCTCCACTTCGGCAGCCCTGGGTTTGCAGCTTGGGATCCCAGGCGCAGACCTATGCACCACTTATCAAGCCATGCTGTGGCAGGCGTCCCACATATAAAAGTAGAGGAAGATGGGCACGGATGTTAGCCCAGGGCCAATCTTCCTCAGCAAAAAAAACAGGAGGATTGGCAACAGATGTTAGCTCAGGGCTAATCTTCCTCACCAGAAAAAACAAAACAAAACAGCCAAGAAGCGGCAGCTCACTAAATCTCAGGACTGGAGGAGAACATAAGGACCATCTAATCTAACACCCAGCACTAGCACAATAAATGAAAATAGGCCCAGGTACATCACCACCAAATTCTGAACACTAGGGGAAAGAGAAGATCTTAAAAGCTTCTCAACAGAAAAATCAGGAGTATACAAAGGATCAGAACAGCCTTGGACATTTTAACAGGAATACTAGAGTGATGCCACCAAAATAGTAAGGGAAAATTATTTTCAACTTAAATTCCAAACCTGGACAAACTATTAAGTTAGTAAAAGGATGGACTAAATATGTTTTCAGATATGTAAGTTCTCAAACTTCACACATTCTCAGAAAGCTACTGGGGAAGCCATTTTAAAAACAAAGGAATAATCCCATAAAGATATAGACATAGAGCCCAAGCAACAGGTAATCCAATATGAGAGAGGTAAAAGAAACCCCCAGAATAGCAACTAAGAGTAATCTCAGGATGGCAGCAGGCAGCAGGCTTAGCAACCCACAAGCCCAGATTGAAATATCAGAAGGCTCCCGCCATGATGTATCCAAGAAGATAAAATTGTTGAAAATACTTAATGCATTGACATACTGAGAGAGAATTTGGAGCTGAGTGATAAGACCATAGAAAGTGTAGCAGATAAACAAAGCAAAACAATTATTAAATCTAGGAAAAACAAATACTTGTGCAAGGAAAGAAAAAATTAGCGTACGCTATGTGGCTCAACTGTGAATAGTATTTATGTACTCACATTAGTTTAAGCCTTGATGATAGAGCTAACCAAAATTATATTGTGATAAATTTATATTGGGCGAATGAAAATATGAATACTGTGCATCTACTTGCTTATGGTAGAGTTGTGGAGATGAAAATTGGCTAAATCTGCATCTTCCATAATTGGTAAACTATGAGTATACATAACTTTGATCAAAACAAAAACTACATTTATTTTTTAAATCTGAATTTTAAAAGCTCTTAGTTGGTGAAAAAAAATGAATGGGCTGTAGACGACAATCAAAATATTTAAACGTATACAGGGTTTTATGGTGTAAAAAGTACTTACACATACACAATCTAATAAAATTCTACCAACCTTTCTATGTGGTAGGTTATCATTATCCTCATTCTACAAATGAAGAAATTCAGGTTTAGAGATGTGAAATGCCTTGCCAAATTCCACACAGCAAGGATGTGGCCGAAGTGAGACTTAAATGCAGGTCTCCTAACACAAGGTCCTTCTCCTGCACCGTGGCTGCCTTCTAAAGCAGCTCTCTGAGCCTGGAACATTTTGTAAATGCATACTGCCTCACTCGTAGATGTTGGTGGAAGTGCAAAGTGCAGTTATTTGGCATTACAGTAGGGAAGGACTTTAGAGATAATGTAGCTCAACCTGCTCATTGTACATGTAAGAAATGTGAGGCTCACAAAAGACTTTTCAGGCCACTAGGATATTCTTAAGTGTAAAGGAGAAGAATTTGATCAATCTGAAAACATAGCCTAAATTTTCTTGAGTTGCTTAGGTCCAGAAGTCTTTGTACCATTCTGACAAGGTAGGACTTATTTTTATTTTACAGATGAGGAAACTGAGGTACATAGAGACAAAGTGCATGACTCGATTCTACATAGAAATGGGATTTTTCCTTGAGCAATCACGTCTAGTCCACTCCCTTAAGGGAGGGACCTCATGGACTATATAATGTCAAGGGAGGTAAATTTTTTCTGTATAAATCTGGTCGCTTTGTGCCACTTTCCCCTTCTTGAGCACAGAGGCAATGGAGTCCTTCTGTGGTAACCAATCCAATTCAATTTCTGAAATGAGCAAACCCAATGAAAGGAAATCCTTCCCATATTTTATAGTTCCTCTCATTATCCAAGTGGCCTCATAGACTGCTGTTTCCCAAGCACTGACAGCCTGGTGACCTGACAGCTTTCTACTCAGAAATGACCACGTAAAACAGTCCAGCAAAATCTCATAGGTGGCAAGAACTGAGGAAGTTTATTTTGCTGGCAGTAGACACACTTTCCAAACAAGTGAGTTTCCTTTTCAGGTCAATTAAACTTGTGTTCAGTAAAATCACAGGGGACACGAGAGGGCTGGGACCGTCAGTTATTGATTACATGTCAGTGATACCTGGAGAGAGGCTCTCCTGGCTGAACTTGATTTTAAACCATTTCCAAATCTAAATTTCCACAACATCACATCATTTTCCATTATTCTCATCCACCTTCTCTCCTCCTATCCCCCACCCCTCTGAGCTTGCAGACTGAGGAGGGTTCTGCGGAAGATGTTCCAGTCGTGTATGCTTCTCAAATTGTACATTACTTTGTTGAAAGACAGCCTGACCCTGGGATGAGCCAAGGCACCATTGGGAAACGTGATGTATGCTTTCCTTGTCAAAGTAAGTGGAAAATCAGGGCAAAGAGCTCTAACACCTCATTTAGCTGCATCGTCATGGAATGAGCTCCTCAACACAAGTGCATTTTCCAGGGCTCCAGACCTGGTTATATTTCTTACTTTACATGAGTTACTTGACCTATCAAAGCCTCCATTTCTCAACTATAAAATGGAGATGATAATGTTTGTCTCACCCATTGTCGTGAGCATTAAACGAGAGAATGCGTTTTATGCCCCTACCTGTAATTCCTGTCACATTGTAACTACATTTTGAATGTTAGTTCACTTCCCTCTGAAAGGGTCAAAACTTTAACAAAAAAAATGTATCTCTTACTTCCTTGATTTGTTAGTAAGTATGTAGTATTGACACCACAGCCACTGGCTGCCATCATTTGCTAGTAAGATGATATCTTATATCCAGCAGTAGAACAGTCCAGTCACTTATCTAGATAAACGCAATAAAATAAAGACACCAAAAATGAAATGACAAAAACGAAATATTCAAACCCCTAGATTATTGATGTTTTTCCAGAGTATATATGAAAATAAGAATTTTTTTTTAATTTTATTATGGATTCAGTTACATTGTGAACCAAATAACGTGCATGTTTGTAGCAGTGGTCTATCTCTGTCACCATAAGGTACAAAAAAAACAACAAACATGGAAAGGGAGGACCCAGGGTCAAATCAGGGCTCTTCTACTTGTTAGTTGTGTAACCTTGAAGAAATTTCCTCTTGACTCTGAGCTTTAGTTTCCTCACCTGTAAGATGTATAGTACCTTCCTTAAGGGGCAAGCACCTGCTTCATACTAAGTCAACAAATGGTAGCATTTATTTTTATCAATAATAATATAATTAATCATCAGAACACAGGTGGGATCTTTATTTTGCTCATCAAAATAAAAATCAAGTTATACCATGTATTAAAACAATTCAGTCATTTCTGCTCCTCTCAAGAGCAGATGCTTCTTCAAATTGATTTGTACTAGTGAAAATGAGATTAATTCCACTGATGCATTCTTCCAACAGGTCCCATTATTTACTTGTATTGATTGTCTATGATTATCAAGTTCACACTATCGGATAGACCTACAGGAAAAAGAGAAGGGGCACTAACATTTATTATCTATTCTATATAAGGCATTGTGCTAATTGCTTTAGCATATGTCAATTATGTTATTTGTTCCTACTAAAAACTAAATGAGGGAAGAACTAGGCTGCCCATTTGTTTAACACCTAAGTAAACTGAGGCTTGTGGAGGTTAAATGCATTGCCAGTGGTAAGTGATAGAGCTTGGATTAAAATCAGAGCTCTTCAGATTTCAAAGCCCACACCCTCCAGTTCATCAGAGACGGAGGTATTCCTTCCAGATTGCAAAGGGTGGGAGGCAATCTGCATTTTAAGAGCATTTCTTTTCCTGAGTCCTGTGAGAAGCAAAGAATCTGTTTATATTCTAGTGGAACTAATATTTTTTCCCAATTTATTGGTTCCCTTTATTTAGCATTTTCCAAATCCTTGAAAAAATGAATGAGGATAAGAATTTTTCTTCTATTGACTGTGAAAAGTGAGTTCATCAAAATGCACAAATGTTCTTTGATTACAATGGGATATTCTATAACTCTTGTTTTACATACTGTCTGAAAATACCACCTTCAGTAAGCTGTGCTTCTTCTCTCTCTCAGTTCTTTCTTTTATTTTATTCAAATGGTACTCTGAGATTAAAAGATGTACACACTTGTAAAGAGAGAAAATCAAAAGTAATAGTTTTTTAAAAAACATATTTCCATTGATCAGAAGGAGAAAATGGAGGCTGCTTTCTCAAGATATCAAAAAAAAGAAGCACTCTATTGAGCTAAAGTCAAACTAGTGTAATACCTATTGGAAGTTTCATTGCGTAAAAAATCAACACATCAGATCAAGTTCAGACATGTCCAGCAGACTATGTCTTTGTCCAGAAGGTACAAGAGAAAGAACATTTGTTGAGAGCACGTGCAAATGTCTCATACCCTGCCAGATGCTACAGTCTTCCTAGGAATCTTACAAGATAGGGACCTTTGTCCCCATTTTACAGATAAGATCATTGAGGCTCAAAAAGCGGTTAAGTAAACTTCCTTTTAAAAAGTTCTAGAAAGCAGGGTGGCCCCGTGGCTTAGCGGTTAAGTGCGTGTGCTCCGCTACTGGCGGCCCGGGTTTGAATTCCGGGCGCGCACTGACGCACCGCTTCTCCGGCCATGCTGAGGCCGTGTCCCACATACAGCAACTAGAAAGATGTGCAACTATGACATACAACTATCTACTGGGTCTTTTGGGGGGAAAAAAAAGGAGAAGGATTGGCAATAGATGTTAGCTCAGAGCGGGTCTTCCTCAGCAAAAAGAGGAGGATAAGCATGGATGTTAGTTCAGGGCTGATCTTCCTCACAAAAAAAAAAAAACAAAAGTTCTAGAAGGTGAAAGGACTGGGATCTGAATCCCATATTTGACTCAAAATAAAAGTAATTTTCATTTATTATATACCTATCACATGCCAGGTAATTTACACAATGACCTCTAATGCTCACAATACTGTTACAAGGTAGGTGTTATTCTCTCCATTTTTAAACATCAGGAGACTGAGGCTTAGGCAGGCTAGGTAACTTCTCAAAGCCACACAGCGATCAAGAAGTAGAGCCAAGATTTTAACCTTGGCTTACTTGTTTCCAAAGCCATCGCTTTCCACGCTGCCATGCAGTCTCCTGGCAGAGTTAATGACCACACTGGCCTTAATTGAGACAAATTGGTAGTGGACGTGGAAGCAAGGAGAACCTACAGGTGAATGCCACTGTCTTCTTGAATTCATGTCAATTAGGAAGAGAATGGAAGGCGTTAACAATTTGAGAAACAGATTTTGAAAATGGAAAAAAAAAAAAAGGAAGGAAAAAAGGAGTCAACCCATGGACAGAGAAAAAGAACCACAAATTCCCAAAGTAAAGTTGTGACAGTACAGTCATAGCTGTTGTCAAACGGAAAGATAGTGCAGTCGTCTAAAGAAACCCACGACCCAAGAAGGGCTCTGACATGAAAAGAGTAGGAAGAAATGAGGGGAAAGGCCTCTCTGAGAACCTAGAGCTCCCTTTGATTGATGAAAGAGGTACTCAAAATAACAAAATGGTCTTTTTATAGGTAACTTTGGCAAACCATTTTAAAAATAAAATAAAAATATAAAAAATAATAATAATAATGTAACAGAGTCAGCAGGCTGCCACAACACCTGCCTTAGCTGCATCAATATCTGCATATTGCCCTTCTGGCAAGAAAGGTATTCTGACTTCAACTTCCACTAACTTTAGTGATCAGTTCCTGAGAGTTCCACACAGTTAAGTGAGAGAATATGTAGGATTCCAAAAGGAGTCAGCCTTCAAGTCCCAAGTTAAATGTTAAAATATCTTGGGAGGGGCCAGCCCAGTGGCGCAAGCGGTTAAGTGCGGTTCGGATCCCGGGCGCGCACCGACGCACTGCTTGGCAAGCCATGCTGTGGCGGCATCCCATATAAAGTGGAGGAAGATGAGCACGGATGTTAGCCCAGGGCCAGTCTTTCTCAGCAAAAACAGAGGAGGATTGGCAGATGTTAGCACAGAGCTGATCTCTTCACAAAAAAAAAATATATATATCTTGTGGAAGGAAATTGATGAATAGAATTAAAAGGATGCGGAGATTGGGGGGTAAAAGTATGGCAAGAGGATCTAAGAATGATGGGGACAAGAAGTATAAAGTAAACCACATCTGTACATACATATGGTTGAAACTGGAGTTAGATTAGGAATTACTCAGAGGCTAATTAGTGCTCGGAGAGACTGCCTTTGTCACTGGCTTGATGGAAGTACTTTGTTATACCCGTGAACAATGGGGGACGGGCCGTGCTACCCAGGGTAGTGAGAAGTGGCCTGCGCCATCTGTGGCTGCTGTCAGGCACCTGAACCCAGGAGGAAACACCCTCGACAGGAACCAGCACAGCCTGGACATGGAGCATGCGCTCTCTCCCTGCTGGCACCCCAGGGCCCTTGCCAGACTAAGGAGCCGCGATCTTGGACTAAGGAAGAGGACTGTGCTGGGAAGAACCTGAAATCACTGTCTCGAAGAGGTCCTCTAACCTTGTCCTCCCTTTTCTCTTCTTTTCCTTCTTCCTCTCAAATAGATGTGGTACTACAGGTCTTTGAAGAAGGAAAGGACAAAGAACGCAGAGTGGAACTGCCTGTGAGGCGAAAGAATGTGAGAAAAGTGACGACAGATGAGAAATATGGAGGAGGAGGAGGAGGGAAAAAGGAAGGAGAAGCTGCAGCAACAATAGGATTCAGAAAAAAAGGTAAAAACAGAAAAATGTTTTTGAAAATCTTAAAGGTAAGTGTGAGATATAGGTGTTGGTGTTATACCTGAGAATTGTATTTTCTCATTTGTAAAATGGAGATTATTGTACATGCCTCACAGAATTTTGCCAGGATAATAATCCCAGCTATTTCAGTGTTGTCAGATTTAAACGAGTGAATGCATATAAAGTGCTTAAAATATATGTAGCACATAGAAAATGTTTAATATTGTTAGCAATTATTATCGTTGTTGTTGATGTTGTTACCAGTAGTATTAGTATTATTGAAAAGGATGTAAAGTGCCAAACACATTGCCAGGTGCATGCAAGTTTTTAATAAATGACTATTATGATAATAGTAATTATAGTTGTTACTATCCTTATTACTATTTGAATAAAAATGGGACATATACCTAACTAAAACATTGAGAGAATAAAAACAAAGAAAATATACCATAAACCAAAAGACAGAAACAAAGGAGACAATGGGAAAGCACAAAACAAGATCAAAGTAACAATAAATAAGACGAAAGTTCAACTTGCATATAATATAAATGTATATCATAAAATAAAAACAGAAAGCAAACGAGAAAAGAAAGAAAATAAATTAATCTCATATGTTGGAAAGGGGGAGAAAATATAATTTGCAGGTACTATGAGTGTATACTAGAAAAACACAAGAGTATCAACTGAAATATTATTAAAACTGATAAGAAAGTTCAGAAAAGTGACAGGTTAAAAAATAAAATGGCAAAAGTCAAAATTGTTTTTATATACAACGAGATACAAAGAAAATGTAAAGAAAGAAGATCTCAACCACAAAAGTGTATAAAATAGAACTGGATCTAGAGCAAAGACAGATGAAGATATCCTAGGGCAAGAATAAGAGTGAGAGAGGAAGAGAGATGAAGATATGCAGATACACTCATGATACCCAGGAATACACTGAACCAAAAGGGGGCACACTTTGATGAAGAAAGCCGTAGTCTTTGCTCTTGGACAAAAGACGTGAATAAGCTCAGAGATAAAATATATTTTCTGTCGGGAAGATAAAACAATTCTTAAATTTATTTAGAAGAAAAAAACTCATGAAATTTAGCAAAAAAACATAAAAAAGAAGAATGAGAGCTAATTTGCCCAACATGTATTAAATGCAATATACAGCTGTAGTAAGTAGAACATCATGGTACTACTGCCGGAATAAGATAATAGTAGCCAGCATTTATTAATTTCTTTCTTTGTTCCATGCACTGTTAAGTGCTTGCATGCCTTAACTAATTTTATTTCATACATGACAATGCTGTGAGGTAGGTACTATTTTAATCTCCACCCTGGAAGAAGAAAGCAGAGTGGTCAGATCAAGCCACCACCACTCCCCGTCATGCGGCTGGTAAGTGTGGAACTGAATTCAAATCTAGGCTTCTCATCCTCAGAGCTTGTAAAAGACGTTTTAGAAGAACTTACTATACGAAAAAGCTTTAATCTTTAAATTTAGTTTTTAATCATGTATATAATTTAAAATATCAAAAAATACCTCAAAGCTTCAGATGAAACCCAACGTCTCAGCCTTGCACACACACCCAAATCCCACACCCCAGAGGCAGCAACTTTCAATTATTTCAGGAATTGCTCTTACTATCCAACCTTCTATTTCTCAATGAAAAGCTTACATTGCTATTTCTTGATTTTTCAGTTTTAGACCTAATGTATTGACTTCCAAGTCTGAAAGATGAGGATTTATCTCTCTTATGCACAATAATTTCCTATCCTCACCTTATGGCAATTGAACAATATTTTATTAGATCAACGTTTACTGTTACGTTATAATCACATAAATATCATTCACAAAGTCATGTAGTGGACCATGATCACATTTTCCTTCTTGTAACAATGCGCCCCCCCGCTTCTTGGAGTTAACTCTTGTCCCATTTTCTTATTTGCTTTGTCTTCCACGTACCTCTCACAAATTAACTCCCCCAAATCTCCACTCCTATTATGAATGTCTTCTTGATATAATCAAACACATCAATCAACCCTACTAGTTTCATTTTGTTTTTCTTGGAAATATTTTGATACTCTCCATCTTCCTGCTTCTATCCAGACAGATGGCTATCTAGATATGCTGCTCAGATGCCATCCAGCTAAAATCTCTTCACCATAATCCCAAGACTTTTCCTCTCCCTCTTGTGTTGAGTTCCTTCTTTCCTGAATCTTGTTTTTCTTTCTTGCTTTTTTTTTCCTTTTTTAATTTAACCCCTTCATGTCCGTGGAACACATCCTTGAGTGGCTTCCTGAGAAAGGGTGTAACGGATGTGCAAATTTAAAAACTTGCTTCCTCTGAAAATGTCCTTATTCTACTCTCACAATTAAATGATGATTTGGATAAGTATGAAATTGCAGGTTGCAAATAATCTTACCTCAGAAATTTGAAGGCATTGCTTCCAGCTTCCAGTGTTGCTGCGGAAATGTCCGAATCAATTCTGATTCCTGATCTTTTATATGTGACCTGTTTTGTGGGTTTTTCATTTTTTATTTTGTCCTCAATGGAAATTTTTAGGTTCTTCCTTTCATCCATAGTGTTTTGAAATTTTATAATTACATATTTTGGTGTGGCTCTTTTTCATTCTTTTTGCTGACATTTGATGGCAAGTTTCAAACTGGGAATTTATGTCCTCAGTTTTGAGAAATTTCCTTATTCTACTTCCTTGATGACCTCTTACTTCATCAAAAAAAAATTTTTCTTTATTCTCTCTTCCTGGAAGATCTGTAGTTAGATGTTGGGCATTGTGTGTTGATCATCTAATATCCTCTCCTATTTTCCATTTCTGCCTTTTTGATATCTTTCTGAGAGATTTTCCCAATGTTACCTTCCTACTTTTTACTATCATGATTTATTTTTACTATCATATTTTAATATGTTTATGATTAAGAGCTATGTTTTGTCTCTAAATGTTTTATATATATACATATGTACACATATACGTATATACATAACAAGTATATATACACACATATATATACTATATGCACAAACATATATACTTATTATATTCTCATTTTGGGGATATAATACGTTATCTTTTCTTTTTAAGGATATTGCTTTTATTTTGTTTTGAAGTTTTCTTCTGCTTCTTACATTGTCTTGGCTTCCTCTGAGTTCCGTTTTTTCTGTTTGTTCATTGATATCTCTTTTTCATGTTAAAGACTTTTGTCATATGTTTATCGAAATTGGCCTGTGTTCTTATTTGAAAGTGTGGCATTTAAAACCCTAAAAACAAGAAAAAACCAGGATAATTCTCCAAAATTGCAACTTTTCTCGAAGCCCTCAGAGTGCTAAGGTCACACAGCAACCAACTAGCCTGAAACTGAAGGAAATGCTAGCACTTCCAAGGAGAGATGGGACATGAATACAGGGTTCACCTACAGCAAAGCACTGGGGAGAAAGAGTACCACCATGCAAGTGGATAAGAAGAATTCAACTAAAATTTTTAATGAAATCCTAAAGTCTGAGGTGGGCTAGCAAGAAAGACTAGAACCCCTGGAGGCTACAGATAAAAGAGGAGTCTGCACTCAGTCCCATATTCTTCTCCATGGACGTCCTGAGTTCTCATATGGGAAAGATTGGAGGCAGGGTGGGAGATTAGAGAAAGCCTCGCTCAGTGATGAATTGTGTGCCCAAAAAGATATGTTGAAACTATAACCCCCCAGTACCTCAGAATGTGACCTTGTTTGTAAATAAGGTCATTGTAGATGTAACTAGTTACTATGTTAAGATATATTAGTTATTAGTATTAGTATTATACCAGTATATTATAGTGTGTATTATATGGCACTATATACTAATATAGATCTATATTATACTGCTATTATAATATTAGTAGCAGTTCTATGTATTAGTATTAGTTAAGATGAGGTCATGCTAGAGTATGGTGGAAACTTAATCGCTAAGACTGGTGTCCTTATAAGAAGAAGGAAATATGGACACAGAGACACAGGGAGAACACCATGTGAAAATGGAGGCAGAGATTGGAGCAATGCATCTAAAAGCCAAGAAATACCAAGGACTGCCAGCAAACCATCAGAAACTAGGGGAGAGGCATGGAACAGATTCTCCCTCAGAGCCCTCGAAAGGAACCAACTCTGCTGACACAGTGATTTCACATGTATAGCCTCTGGAACTGTGAGAGAATAAATTTTTGTAGTTTTAAGCCATGTGATACTTTTTTATAGCAGTCCTAAGAAACTAATACACCTGGCAAAAAAAAAGAAAGGCGAGAGATTTTCTCTGAGACACAGGCACATAAGGAAGGCTTAAAACTGAAGGTGCAGCAGAAACATTGAAAAAACCCTCCGACAAACAAGCGTCCACACCAAACATAAGGTAATACTAGAACTTGAAGCCTTGATGCACTGAAGGTAACATCAACAACAAAATGCAAAACTAGCTCAGTTACTGTTTAGATTGACTCAGCCCCCCACACTAATGACCTAGTAGAATAAGAGTATGCCTACTTTCAGGCACAAATACTATTTATTTTAAACTAAAACATAAAGGACATTTTCTTATTTTTAATTGATCTAAAGAAAATTGACTATCTACAGGAAAAAAAATTAGCAGGATGCTAGATTTTAATTCAAACATAAATAATTACATTAAATGTAAATGGTCTAAGCACACCAATTAAAACACAGAGGTTGTCAAATTGGATTTTTAAAAAAAAGCAAGATTCAGCTATATGCTTTCTACAGAAAACACACTTTAAGTATACAGACATTAAAAAGAAGGAAAAAGTTTTATCATGAAAATTCTAATTTAAAAAGTGCTAGCATGCCTATAATAATATCAGACAAAACAGACTTCATAACAAGGAATATTACCTAGAATAAAGACATTACATAAAGATAAAGGGGTAAATTCACCAAGAACACATAAGATTATAATTGTGTATGTGCCGAAAATACAGCTTCATGAAACAAAAACTGGTAGAACTAAAAGGAAGAAATAGACAAATCCATAATTTTTGTTGGAGACTTCCACATTGCTCTACCAGTAAAAATAGCACAAGTAGACAGAAATAAGTAAGGATATAGAAGATTTGAACAGCATTAACAAGTTTACTCTTGAACTGATGAAAGAAATCAAAGAACTAACTTAATAGAGAGATATATCATTGCTCATGGATTAGAAGACTCAATATTATTAAGATGTCAGTTCTCTCCAAATTGATCTGTAGACTTAATGCAATCTCAGTCAAAATCCCAGCAGGATTTTTCTTGCAGACACTGACAAGCTAATTCTAAAATTTATATGGAAAGACAAGGAACTAAGATAGCCAAAACAATTTTGAAAAAAAGAATAAAGTTGGAGGATTCACATTACTTGATTTCAAGACTTACTATAAAGCTACAAAAACCAACACAGTGTGTAATTAGTGAAAAAACAGACATGTAAATAAATAGAATAGAGTCCTGAAATAGTCCCCCCTACATATGTATATAGTCAATTTTCAACAAAGGTGCAAAGACAAGCCAATGTAGAAAGGCAGAGATGTTATCTAATGGTCCTAGAACTGAGGGTGGCTGTGTTTGGGCTGCAACAGGCTGGGGCATGCTATCCTGCTCTACTAGGGACACTTACTAGTTTCTTATCGAAGTTAGTATATGGCTTATTATTTGTGCAGGATCTTATGCTTTGATTTCTGTAGTTATTATATATGGATATTTTCGTTATTGCCCTGTTTATAAACTCCACCCCATCTCCACCCTTACAGAAGTGACTTTGTGACTTGTAGTGAAGCATACATGTGCTATTATACGTCTCTGGACTCGATGAGCAAATCTGAGCTTGCCTAGGAACTGACAGATGGCCAAGTGTAATTTCAGGTTCACTTACTGATGTGTCTGTTGAACAAACGCAAATTGTTATTAGCACATCTTAAGACTTCAGAAGTAGAATGTTAGGATTGTAAAGAATAAGTAGAAGATTCCTGGGTGTTGATATTTTGCATCAAGAGCTGTGCTTGTTTTCACTGGTAAAGAAATACTACCAGAATTTGTGGGAGATATTTCTGACATAGTATAAATACCCACTGCTTTAGAGGAACATGTATCATTTCAATCCAGGCTGTGCTAAGCGCTCTTGATTGAAAACTCACATTGCTATATACTCCTCCCAGTGACAAAATGGGACGCAGGAGTTGCTGTAGATGCTGATGGGCATATCTTGCCCGTTCCTTGCTAACTTACTAATTTTGTTACTCTCCACTGTTGAATGAATCTGTATTTAATTCTAGTTGTCTAACCTAATACTTGCACCAGGAGTGAGGGTCAGGTGTTGGAACCTCATGGAGGGGTATATGGTTAAAGAACAAGCAGGATCAAAGAAATCTCTCCATTTGGAACTGTGAAGTATGTAGCCCATATTTGCAATTCATGAGATAATCATTACACCACTGTGGGAGGTTAAGGATTGTCCCCATCAATGGCAGCTCTTAGAGAGATGTGAGAATATTAACGAGTTAGCGCATTAAAGCCAGGACAATTTCTCCTTATTGACTTAGATAAGACAGCATGGAAAGAGGTAGTTCTAATAACGAAATCAACAACTTTGAGGTTAAAATAAAGCTAAATTGGTGAATGTGACCCTTCAACAGGAAAGTTTTCTTAGGTAAATGAGCTAAAGTGGCTTGAGTCCAGATCTGGCAATTTGATGAATTGGTCCAGAAGGTTAATATGTAGCCAAATAAAGTCTCAGGGTCAAGACAAAGGAATCTATAACACTAGCCACAGGGGAAAAAGAGAACTACTCAGCTGCTGCTACGCTCTCATTTTCTTCATCAAGGAGAAAATGGCATGGGGGATATCCACAAAAGAAAAGTAAAGACCAAGAGAGAAGAAAACTAGCCTAGTCAGCTTCCTTCACATTTTACAGCTTTTATGTAGAAATGATTTTCAACATCTATCAGAGGAAAAACTAACCCTGGAATCTTATTCCTTGGAAGGAAGGAAGGCAGATAGGAAAGAAAGAAGAGAGGGAGGAAGGGAGGGAGGGAGGGAAGAAGGAAGGAAAGAGTTGATACACTATATGCCAGGAACTGATACCAGATAGTTTCATATGGGTTAACTTTCATTTAAATTTCACAAAGAGGGCTGGCCCCGTGGCTTAGCAGTTAAGTGCGCGCACTCCGCTGCTGGCGGCCTGGGTTCAGATCCTGGGTGCACACCGACGCGCCACTTCTACGGCCATGCTGAGGCCGCATCTCACGCACAGTGACTGGAAGGATGTGCAGCTATGGCATACAACTATCTACTGGGGCTTTGGGGGAAAAAATAAATAAATAAAATTATTTAAAAAAAATAAATAAATAAATTTCACAAAGAAATTTTGTTTGTGAAGAGTTTGAACCTGAAGAGTTAGCTTTGTCTTTTCCATTTTTAAGATGAAAAATGACATATATTGTTATGCTTAAAGTGAAACAGCTATTAAGTGGCAGAGCTGGGATTTAACCTGAGTCCATGTGACTTCAAAGCCTGTGTTTATTCTACCTAATTATAGTATAGAGTTGTAAAACTAAACCTATGGCTGTGAACTGGCATGCACAGGGAAATAGAGCTTCATAAAGGAAGTAAAATTTGACCTAAGCCTTGAAGGGGGTTGGATATGATTAGGCTACAACAAGAAAGGAATTCATCAAAATTGGTGCTTCAAGAGAACTGTATAGCCTTACATAATTTCATTGGAAACAAAATTAATGACCTAAGTGTCCATCTTCAGAAGCTATATAAAGAAACAACAGAATAAACTCAAAAAAAGTATAAAGTGATAATTAAAGTAAGAGTAGAAATGAATAAAATAGATATCAATAACAAAACATCAAAGATACTCAACAAAGCCAAAAGTTGATCCTTTGAAACTAAAAAACTAGACAAATCTTTAGGAAAACTTTCAAGAGAATAACAGAGAGAAAACAAATAAATAATAGTATCAATTGCAAAAGAGGACATGACCACATATGTAGTAAGAATGCTATAAAAAACTATGAGGTAACATTTTGAAACTTACATAAAATGGACAAATACATAGAAAAATCTATCATATCATAATTGACTTAAGAAAAAATAAAATTCTTGAAAATTCTACATCTATTGAAGAAGTTTAGATGATGGCTAAAAAGTCCCCACAATGAAAGCAGTAGGCCCAGGTGATTTTATAGGCAGTTTCTACAAAACTTTCAAGGAATTAATCATCCCAATTGTACACAAATTCGTTCTAACAGTAAAAGGATAATAAAGAAAAACATTTCTCCTATTATTCTATGAAGACAGCATAACTCTCATCCCAAAATCAGATTAATACATTCTCTGAAAGGAATATTACTGGGCTATTTCACTCATGAATACAGGTGCAAAAATCCTAAGCAAGATATTTGCAAACTGAATTCAATAGTATATATAAAAGATTATTCAGCATAACCAAGTAGGGTTTATCCCACCAAAGAAGGATAGTTTTAATAATAGAAAATCCTTAAATGCAACTCACCACATTAGCAAATTAAAAAAGAAAAATCATATCATCATATGATAGATGCTGGAAAACTATTTGTTGAACTTCAATATCAACACATAATAAAAACTCCTAGTAAATTAGAAATAGAAGGAAACTTCTTGAAGCTGATAAAGAGATCTCTAACATCCTAGAGCAAACATTATCCTCAATTTAGAAACACCAGAATTATTTTCTTTAAAATCAGGAGCAATTTTAACTCACTTCTATGCAATATTAAATAGGTGATCTTAGCCAATGCAATAAGACACAAAAAAGAAATTAGAGTCATAAGGATGGGAAAAGAGGAAATAAAATTGTCACTATTTACAGATTAGGTGATCATTTACAAAGAAAATTCAAAATAATTTAAAGTAACAGAAGAGCTTAAAATTGACTGGTAAATATATATGTGTGTGTTTATATGTATATTTGCATATATATATTCAAAAGTTAGTTGCATTTCTAGACAAGAGTAACAAAAAATTAGAAAATATAAATAAAGAGAAAGTAGCATTTATAATACTCTCAGAGATTATCAAGAATCAAGGAATAATACTAACAAAATACATGTAAGATGAGAGATATGATAGAAAACTTAAAAAAATGGAGAGATAGAACATGTTCTTAGATAGGAAGACTTACTATAAAAATGATTATTCCTAAATTGAACTATAGATTCAATTCAATTCCAATTAAAATGCCAACAGGGTTTAGTTTTGGTTTTCTTTTTTGAATTTGATAATATTTTTAAATGTATAATAAAAAGTGGAAGACCACAAATAGCCAGGATACTTCTAAATAAGAAGTATAATGAGTGGGCACAGGCCCTAATTAGACATCAGGAATTATTATGAAACTATAGTAAGTAAAAGAGTATGTATTGGCATAGAGATAGACAAAATTGATTAATGAAATAGACTAGAAATATCATAAGTAGATCCATGAATATATGGAACTTTGGATTAGGAAAAAGGTGGAATGTCTGTTCAGTGAAGAAAACTAAGGATTGTTCAATAAATAGAGCTAGAAAAAAAGGGTTATCAATGTGGAAAAAGACACAAATGGAATCCCACCTCATTTCATGGCCAGATACCAATCCAGCTGAACCAAGGACATAAATGCAAAAACACAACTTTAAAACTCTTAGCAAAATAATAAAGAAGAATACTTTTTAATCTTATGGTGTGGGGCCAGCCCCGTGGCATAGTGGTTAAGTTCACACTCTCTGCTTCGGCAGCCCAGGGTCCACTAGTTCAGGTCCTGGACACGGACCTACACATTGCTCAAGCCATGCTGTGGTGGCATCCCACATACAAAATAGAAGGAGATTGGCACAGATGTTAGTTCAGGGCCAATCTTCCTCACAAAAAAGAACAAAAACTTTTTAGATAAGACATCAAAAAAGGGCTATAAAGGAAAAGAGTAATAAATTTGACTATATTAAAATTAAGAACTTTTATCCATCTAAAAATGTCATAAGGAGAGTGAAATGACAAGTTGAAAACTGGAAGAAGATATTACAATGCATACAACTGACAAAGGATTTGTATCAAGACCATATAAAGAACTCCTACAAATCAATAAGAAAGCACAAACAATCCAGTATAAAAATGGGCAAAAGACATGAACAGGCATTTGAGAATAGGAAGCCCATGTATCCTAAACACTTGAAGATATGTTCAACACCATTGGCAATCTAGGAAATGTGAATCAAGGCCACAATGAGATACCATTTTATACCCATTTAGTTGGCTAAAAATGACAATACCAAGTGCTACAAAGGATATGAATCCATAAGATCTCCTTAAATTGCTTGGGGGAGTAAAATGGCAAAACTACTTTAGAAAACAGTTTGTCATTATCTCCTAAAGTCAAGCATTCATATATGTTATGACCAATAATTCTACTCTTTGATATATACCCAAGAGAAACTCCTGCATGTTTACAACAGGAAATATGTATAAGAATGCTCATATTAGCACTGTTCACAATAGCAAAAGCCTGAAGTTATCCAAAAGCCCATCGACAGGAGAGTAAATGAAACAACTGTGGTATATTCACACAATGAATAGCATATTACATGTCAGAAAAAACAAGCTACTGCAACATGCAACAATATTATGCTAACTTTTACAAGTCCTCCAAATTAAAAACCAACAAAAATTATAGACCCATACACACACACACATATACACACACATATATACACACACACATCAAAATGTTATGAATATGTGCAAAGGAAATACATGAAAAGGAAAGCCAGGGCATGAATCAACAAAGGAACCATGGTGGTAATCTCAGATGGGAGAGACGGCAGAATGGTATATAGAGGGGGACACATGATTATACGCAGGTTATTTTCAAGGTCCTGACTTTAGTTTTGAGTTGTGGTTTCATGGATATTTATTATAGAATTGAAACAAACACATAAATAAATAAATATTGGGCCATGCATGGATAAATGACGAGAATGTGTCATGAACTAAAGATTATGATTAATCCATTTAATCATAATTAGGGAAGAACAAAGAGCACTGTTTAGGTCTCTGGAGCAGTTCTATCCATAGAACTCTCTGAGATGATGGAAATGTTGTATGGCTGTTGTCCAGTGCAGTAGACACTAGCCCATACCGAGTACTCGAAATGTGGCTAGTGCAACTGAGGAATTAAATTTTCAGTTGTATTAATTTGAATGAATCTACATTTAAATTTGAATAGCCACATGGTATGAATAATTTTCAGTGGTGGGAGAAAATAAGTAACATTCAGGAATCAGTGAACAAGTTGGCCTGGCTTAAGTAAATGGTTCTTAATAGAAAGTAGCCAAAAATAAATTTGACCAAAGACATAGTTCTTACCTTGTGGAATATCCAGTTCACCATCTCCAAAGGGTGGACTATGTACTTTCCTTTCCTCTTCTTGTCTTTCTACTTAGAGTAGTGTGAGAAGCCTTTTAATACCACAAAACTCAACGGCCTGCTTACGATATTCATTCACTCATTCATTCAATCTTTCTTTTTCCCTTCCCCAAGCCACCTGTTTCGGTAAACCAACAAGAGTCCTGAAGACAGAAGCCAGTTATTATTTGAGTAAACTCTAAGACAGAAAACTTTTAGAAGTAATAAACGGATACGGTAAAGTTACAGGATACAAAATCAACATACAAAAATCAGTTGCATTTCTATACACTAACAATGAAGTAGCAGAAAGAGAAATTAAGAATGCAATCCCATTTACAATTGCAACAAAAAGAATAAAATACCTAGGAATCAACTTAACCAAAGAGGTGAAAGATCTGTACACTGAAAACTATAAAACAATGTTGACAGAAATTGAAGAAGACACAAAGAAATGGAAAGATATTCCATGCTCTTGGATTCGAAGAATTAACATAGTTAAGATGTCCATACTTCCTAAAGCAATCTATAGATTCAATGCAATCCCTATCAAAGTTCCAACAACATTTTTCACAGAAATAGAACAAAGAATCCTAAAATTTATATAGAACAACAAAAGACCCCGAATAGCTAAAGGAATCCTGAGAAAAAAGAACAAAGCTGGAGGTATCACACTCCCTGATTTCAAAATATACTACAAAGCTATAGTAACCAAAACAGCATGGTACTGGCACAAAAACAGACACACAGATCAACGGAACAGAATTGAAAGCTCAGAAATAAACCTACACATCTATGGACAGCTAATCTTTGACAAAGAAGCCAAGAACGTACAATGGAGAAAAGAAAGTCTCTTCAACAAATGGTGTTGGGAAAACTGGACAGCCACATGCAAAAAGATGAAAGTAGACCTTACCTTACACCATACACAAAAATTAACTCAAAATGGATTAAAGACTTGAATGTAAGACCTGAAACTATGAAACTTCTAGAAGAAAACATAGGCAGTACTCTCTTCCACATCGGTCTTAGCAACATATTTTCAAGCACCATGTCTGACCGGGCAAGAGAAACAATAGAAAAAATAAACAAATGGACCTACATCAAACTAAAAAGCTTCTGCACAGCAAAGGAAACCATCAACAAAATGAAAAGACAACCTAACAATCGGGAGAAGATATTTGCAAACCATACATCTGATAAGGGGTTAATATCCAAAATATATAAAGAACTCATGCAACTCACCAACAAAAAAACTAACAACCCAATTAAAAAATGGGCAAAAGACCTGAACAGACATTTCTCCAAAGAAGATATACAGATGGCCAACAGACACATGAGAAGATGTTCAAAATCATTAACTTTCAGGGAAATGCAAATCAAAACTACAATGAGATATCACCTCACGCCCGTCAGAATGGCTATAATTAACAAGACAGCAAACAACATGTGTTGGAGAGGATGTGGAGAGAAGGGAACTCTCATACACTGCTGGTGGGAGTGCAAACTGGTGCAGCCGCTATGGAAAACAGTATGGAGATTCCTCAAAAAATCAAGGATAGAACTACCATATGATCCAGCTGTTCCACTGCTGGGTATTTATCCAAAGAACTTGAAAACACCAATGCGTAAAGATACATGCACCCCTGTGTTCATTGCAGCGTTATTCACAATAGCCAAGACTTGGAAACAACCTAAGTGCCCATCAAGGGACAAATGGATAAAGAAGCTGTGGTATATATACACAATGGAATACTACTCAGCCATAAGAAATGATGAAATCCAGCCATTTGTGACAACATGGATGGACATTGAGGGTATTATGCAAAGTGAAATAAGTCAGAGGGAGAAGGTCAAATACCGTATGATTTCCTTCATTAAGTAGTAGATAATAACAACAATAAACAAACACATAGAGACAGAGATTGGATTGGTGGTTACCAGAGGGGAAGGGAGGTGAAAGGGATAATTCGGCACATGTGTGGTGATGGGTTGTAATTAGTATTTGGGTGGTGAACATGATGTAATCTATGCAGAAATAGGAGTATAATGATGTACACCTGAAATTTATACACTGTTATAAACCAATGTTACTGCAATAAACAAAAAATTTAAAAAAAAAATAAGACTGCATGTTTAAATGTATTTACCTCCTTCTTGTTAATGGCATCATTCAATCACAGTTTAGTAGCTTCCAAGTGAGAGGATTAGAAGTGTCAGGGGAATTGCTCACTCAAACCAGGAAATGTGGGGTTTTTAGTTCAAACAGTATCTGAAGGAAGCTGGTAAGCAACAGCTGAGAAGATGAAAGATCAGATCAACGCCTGTCTTTGAAGTAAAGACTACTCAGACTGTGAGTATAACAATGTTCATTACTGCCAGGACTCCAAGTGGCTGTCCTGACACATGCTTTAGAATGTATCATAGAATCTATAAAAATATCAACAAGACGCTTTCAAGTGACACGAAACAGCTAGAGTGCCCTATTTGCAGGGACACTGCTGTTTAAAGGCAATTTGCTGGATTGCTTTCCATCTGGGACCAACGCAAGTGCCTTCCAATCTCCCCACTAACCCTCCCCCCCTTTCTTTCTTGCTCCCTCCTCCCATCCCCAGCTAGAAACTAAGACTTTTAATGTTTCACTTCTGCTTCCTTTGCGGGCCAGCAGGAGAAAATGAAGCTTTTCTTGGCTTGCTTCTCAACTCTCCTAAGAGATTCAGAGACAAAAAGATTGCTTTGGGAAAATAATAATGCCAAATGAGCATTAAAATAATAAATGGGTTTTCTGGAAATTAGGTTCTCAGAGGTCACGCAATTAAAAGTTGGGAAGAAAACACACCTCAGGCTTGATTGGAGGAGACAACCGAGAGCCAGGGCAAACACTTCCACCATACTTAAAGTTCCATTCAAGGGTTTAAGCATGGGAGCTGGTTGATTAATCTATTTGCATACTTCCAGGACTTGATAACAAGCCAGAGTGTAGTATAATTTCACCAGCACTGATTATTAATAATAATGAAGAGCGTGATTAGGGCCCTGAATATCGAGGGGTCACAGCGGGGCACAGGCAAACATGAGTCAGCAGCACAACATTATTTGAAAAATAACGAACAAAGGCCCTGAAGCGCCTGAGGAGATGCATGGATGCCTTTCATCGTCTAAAGGTCGATATATTAGACATTATCGTGGCACAGGTAAAATCAAGGACTTACTTCTCATACAGTGCTCAAAAAGGCTTTATGGAAATCCAGGAACCCTTGGCAGCTGGTGTTTCAATAAATGTGCTTCCCTTGTGACTAGTGGGTCCTAAGTAAGCAGGATCTGTTGGGATTCTTCACCTTCTCCCAGCAAAGATCACACGATCTTTGACCCGAAGAATTGGGAAGAACCCTCCAGCACATTTATAGAACTCTCTATAGAAGACTGTTTGCCTTGCTGATGAGAGCACGGAGTTTCAGAGGTAAAGCAACTATGTCTAAGACACGGAGCTGGTCAGGGGCTAAGCCACCTAGTCAGAGCTCTCTAGATAACAGTCCACCAAAAATCTAACTGTATTGTTTCACTGGGCTAGAAAGCCAGATCTGAGCAAAGACAGAACTACATATGATCTGGTTGTAAAATCTGGAAATTTGACAAACCAGCTTAAAAAGTGTTGCTCTACATCAGACCCACAGCCATTTTTGAAATATTGTGTTTCACACAAGGGAGTATTTGGTGAAGAACAGAAGCAGAGTGATGTTTTAGGCTAATATATTTGGATGAATTAAACTGTAGTTGATGTCTCCATTTGAGGAAATGCTTCTCACTTATTCCCCCTCACTCCAAAACAAGCATGAGAGGATGACCTGAGAATGACCGTTATGCTAATGCACGTGACTGTATGTCTGAGTCTACACGAATGCCCACCTGAAAATATTGTCCATATTCCAGCTGCGGGGTCTCTAATGCATCTTTCCCCCAGAGCGTGTTGTGTAACCCACACAAGTACGAAGGCCTGCGTTACAGCATCTCTAAGGTCGTTTCAGATCTAACGTTCTCTGGACTGTAATCTGAAGTTTTCCTTCAGACCTCTTAGCTCCCTTGTTAAACTTAAAAGATAGTGGTTATCCTTTTCAACTTTTGATTAAATTTGAGCTTTATTAATAGAATGTTACAGCAGAGTTCCTTTTAAATGTATGTTATAAAAGCTTTACTTTTTAAAGCCTCAAACACTTTTTGCAAAAGAATTTATCTTCAACGCTGCTTCCTGATAGCAGGCTTCCCTAAGGTGTCCTCTTGACTCTATTATGATGAAAGATGTAGATGAAAGATGGCCACAAATCCTCCTTACTGAGAGGTGGGGTCTATGTCCTCTCCCCTTGGATCTGGGTGGGCTTGTGACTGCTCGACCAATAGAATATGGCAGAAGCGATGCTGGGTCTCGGCCTTAAGAATTTGGCAGCTTCCACTTCCTGTCTCCCTGAGTACTCAGCCATCGTGCTGTAAGGAAGACAAAACAGCCTCCTGGAAGCACCCACATAAGAATAACCAAAGCCCCCCAGCTGAGCACCCATCCAAATGCCACACCAACTTGCCAGTCATGAAAGTGTGCCATCTTGGAAACAGACCCTCCAGCCCCATTTCAGCCATTCCAGCTGACAGCAAGTGGAACAGAGACAAGTCAACTCACCCTTGACCAAACTGCAGATTGGTGAGTAAATGAATGGTGATGTTGAGGCAGTTTGTCATGCAGCAACAAATACTACTAATAGTAATGATGATGATGAAGATAATAAAGATAACATTCCATGAGCATTTATCAAGTTCTATATATAGTGCAAAGTACTTCACATGAGTTATATCATTTAACTTTCACCACAAAGCAAAGAGGTAGCCACTGTTATCATTCCCCTTTATAGAGAAGGAAACTAAAGCTTCGTGTGGCCACATAACTAGCCCAAGTTCATACAGCCAGTAAGTGCAGAAACAGGTCACCAACTCAAATCTGCCTTCACTTTTGCTCTGTGCCACTCCCTCTGCATCTTGTCGCTCTTGAAGATTCATCCTCTGTATGGCTGTATCTATCACCTCTCTGCAAATGCTGCCTACATCTCTTTTGACAGCTCTGACTTCTCACAAGCTCCCATGTGGTCTCTGTGAGAGCATGGGTAACGTCTCCTTGGATCTTCCGTGCTACCTCTAAACCTTCCAGTTCTTATCTGCAATTCATTTGTTTGCCACCACCTCCCTTCTGGGCTGTGGGGTCCCACAGGAAATGGACTGGGTCTTATTCTTCTCAATATCTTTAGTGTCTGGCACCTAGTTGATTCCCCACAAGTGTGTTTAACTGCATTATTTTCCTGCTTCCACGTCAAACTCATTATGTACCAAACCAAACCATCATCTCTATTGCTAACTAGCTCCTCCTTCCCTCCTCTCTATTTCATCAAAGACTTCACCATTCTCACAGTTCTGCAGACTTTGTAGTAGTTAACGTCTGCTTCTCCTGCAAGCACTGAGTCCTGTCAATTCTTCAAAATGCCTCTCACCTCTCACTTGTTCATTACACTCCCTAGTCCTACCTCCCATTACACTATCTGTGGATTATCGTAATTTTCCTAGAATTGGCATTCCTGCTTCCTTCTTCTCTCTTCCAATCCATCATGAACATTTCTTCACAAATACCAGATGAGTCTTTAATACATTGCCTTTATCTCATCACTGCCCTCTCAAAATCCTTCAGTGGCCCGTGAGCCCAGGATCAGGTCTCACTGTTTAGTTTTGTGACTCAGTTGGGATGCTTTCAACTACAAGTAAAACCCAACTTGTAATGATTTAAACAAGAAAATCTGGAGTTCAGAAATAGGATCCAATGGCTCAGGATATTGAGGTTCTAATTTCTTTCCCTCTCTCCAGCATTGGTTTCATGCCAAGCCTGGTCTCTCTCATAATTTAGGTTGCTGGTGGTGGCATCACCAGCAACGCCCTCAATAACTCCCAGTAGGAGATTTACTCCTTGTGGCTTTTTTTAAGGTAAAGAAAACTTTTCCAAAAGCATCCATCACCCTTTACTTTCATCTCTTTATCAGACTAAATTTGCTCTGGCTTACAATAAGGGTTTATTTTTTGCTCACTCTACATAGCTGATTGGGTTGGCTGCCGTTCTGCTTCCTATCATCTTCATTTGGGGATCCAGACGGAAGGAGCAGCCCTTATCCAGATTGTTGCCAGAACCACATCTGAGCTCACTTTCATTGGTCAAAGTGAGTATCATGACCTTAGTGACCTGACTTCAAGGGGGCCAGGGAATCAATGGGGTCCAGAGAGAAGAGCAGCAAGTATTATGCATAATCATAGATCTACCACAATTTTTCCAGCATAAATTGGGTCACACACTGATTCTTGAACCCATCACTAGCAATTGGGTGGAGATTATCCTCATGCTAAGGCACCCCTCTTGAGCTGAAGTCTAGTCCCCAAGAAGTTTTGCTGCCACCTAATTGGGGAAAGGAAGTTGAGGACTTACCGTAATGTCCAATATACTTAGCATTTAAGGTCTCTCATGCTCTTTTCCCAACCTAATGATCCAGTCTCCTACTGCTCTCCCACTCATCAATGAGAGCCTTCTTTTGTAGACAGACATCTCCAACATTGGTTATGTTGGTTCTCCTGCCTGGAATGCCTTCTTCTGGCCTCCCATCCTGGCCACACCCAACCGTCCTTCTAGGAAGCTCTCCCCTATCACTTCCCTCCTCTGACATTACTTTTCCTCTAACAGCAAACACCACTCACAAACGTAGACTCATAAAATTTGAGATATCCAAAGACCTTAAAAATAAGTTAGAAATAAGTTAGTTCAGTATCTCCTAAAGTGAGGACACCCCAATCCTTTAAAATGCTTTATATCTTCCCCCACCAGCAAAAATAAGTGGTAAAAAAAAAGTGGTCAGAAACCCTGCATGTGTGTTAAAATCTTTCTTAGTTATTCATAATGAGAATCTGAGAGGTTTTTATGAAATTATTATAATTAAGAAATCAATAATTACAAGAATAAATAAATAATTAAAATATATTTCTAAAATAAATACATTAATGTGTAATTAATAAAATTGTTAATAATCAATTAACAATTTCTTAACTAAGAAATTGTTTAACTTTGTTTAAATTGGCATTCCCTAACATATTTGTCACTGATTAATGTCCTGCACAAATAGTAAGTATTCTCTGTAATTCACATTGGAAAATGCTGATGTAGCCAAACCCCTCATTTACTAGATTAGATTACTGAGATCCAGATAAGTCTAGTGACTTATCTAAGGTCACACAGCAATTGTGGTGAAATAAAAAAGGATCCAGGCTTGGAGGTAAAACTCTGGGAACTATACCTATCATTTAACCAGGTATTTTAATGTAGGTAACCACAAAACATTTGGAACATCAATGTCGCCTCATGTGTTACAAGAGAATCATAATAATCTTGACTTCTCAGTGTTGTTGTAAAGATTAAATGAGATAATGTGTGAAAACACTTTATGAAGTACATTACTTCATGCAAATGTATTATTATTACATGTGGAGAGCGAGGGCTAAAACTCAAGTGCCCAGGCTCCCAGCCGGGGCTCAATCTCTACGCCATCCTGCTCTGATCCCTACTATTCCTTCTGTCCCTGAATTCTTTTGCTACCCAAATTCTTTCATCTAGCCACTTGCTGCCTGTGTGTCTGTGTCCTCAGCAAGACTATAAGTTTCCTCAAGGTAAGTAATACATCCTCTACTTCCATCATTTCTTCACAGTGCCAAACACAATATTACATACATAATAAGTACTTGAAAAATACTCAAAAAAAATTGAATTTACTCCCAAACACAACTGGAAAATGATACTCAATATAGAGAAAGTAAAATTTTCAGATATGCACTTAATTTCTTCATATCTACCTGAATACTAAGAAAAAACTGAAGGTAATTCTATGCCCTAAAAGAAGTGTATTCACGCAAAAGGAGTTTCAAAGAAAATGAGATAAATAATTTAAAAGTTTGACCTGTGGAAGGAAGGTTTAGGAATTGCGAGTTTTTTAGTACTCATTATGAAAAATTCTAATTGTGTTTCATAATGACAAGTTCTTGCAATGTTAAGGTTCTATATATAGTTTCAAAACACTTTAGATAAATATACATGAGCTCATATGTGCTCCATAAAAGACTAGTGCTGACAAGTACAAATTCTGGGGAAGTTGGTAAAAGTTGGACTTTATTATTTCCATTTATTTAGGAATAAGTGGAACATTAAGATTGTCCATGATTCTAGAATTTTTTATGTTTAAAGCATCAGTTTTTAAATAAACAGAAAATGTTTCAAAACTCTGTAGAGAAAAGCACTCATCAATGCAAGATTTTTTTTCTTTAATAGATCATGATTAACGCTTGAAGTAGAAATAATTTATTAGCATTGCTATTGCAGGATTAACATTTTGTTTGTCTGTCTATATCCCTCAACAGACACTGATGGATGAAATTCTTTTTTGAAACTTACTTTAACAATTAGATTTATTCTATTTGTTTGTGCAATATTTCCCTTCATACAATTCTTCATTAATATACTCAGGTATGTGGGTTCACAGGACATTAATGAGTGGCATATTTCCCATATCCTTTAACTAGAAATCTTGGAAATATTTAAAATAGAAGACAGATACTTTTGCTACAAACTTATAAGTTTAATTAGTCAAACTACTAATATAATCACATGCATCAGTCAGGATAAGCTAAATTATGCTACCATAACAAACATCTCCTATATCTCAGACAGTTGATTTCTGGCTCTTATTACCTGTCCAACACGGGTAGTCAGGTGGCTCCGCTCATCTTATTCACTCAGGGACTCACTCTGATGGCGGCATGTGCTTCCACACTCACCACCTGGGTGATCATAGAGAGCTGCAGCATATTACACTAGTAATGAAATGCTTCCACCCTTAGCAAAAATACATATCACTTCCATTTCATTGATTACAACCCTAATGTAATCTTGTCCAAGTAAATCCTGTCATGTCAGTGATTTCTTTTTTTCTTTGGTTTGGCTATTTCTGGCTTAAACTCTACTCCTGCACTGTCTGACACATCAATCACTAGCTACATGTGGCTAATGAGCTCTTGAAATGTGCTCAATTGAATCTCACATTCGATTGAGATGTGCCAGAAGTACAAAATACACACTGGATTTCTGAGACTCAGTAGAAATAAGAATGTAAAATATCTCATTAATCATTGTTTAATATTGATTACAATGTTGAAGTGATAATATTTTAGGAATATTTTGGAATAAATAAAATATATTATTAAAATTAATTTCACCTGTTTCTTTTTATTTTATTTAATGGGACTACTAGAAAATATAAAAGTCCATATGTAACATCCATTGTATTTCTATTGGATAGTGTTTCCATGTGTGACCAGAAACCAGGCAAGGAAAGGGTTACTGAAAATCCGATCTATAACTAAACCCAGTCTGTCAAATGTTTTCCAGACAAGGAGGAAACTAAATGTGCCGTTTTTCAGAAGACGAAAATGTCCCCGTTTTTGCAGATGTTGCCATCCACAGTTGCAGCAGGACCCCTGCAAATTGCTCCAGCTCTAAATGGCGTGTTGCATTGAACCTGTTTAATGATGCATTGAACTCGTTATGTAATGGCCTGCACACGCGCCCGGATCAGGCCCAGTTGTTACACAGTTGTAACATATCCTCTGCACTCTGGTGTATAAAACCTACATCTGCACTAAGCTTGGGTGGGCACTGCCTTGGGAGCTATCCCCGGTGTTCTCCATTGCTTGTGCAAGCAATAAACCTTTTTTTCTTCACCCACTTCAGCCTTGGTTGTGCTTTTCAGCTTTGCACCCACCAAGAGATGGACCCATTGTGTTCAGTTACACATGGTCAATTCAAGATTTTGTCAACCAATCCAAGAATCTGCTCTTCCAGTGCTCTCAAGGGCCGACTCCAGGTGGGCTAAGCGTGCACAGCATTCAGAGTGAGGGGCTCAATCTGGTAAAGGCTGTCCTCTGTTCTCCTCTAGCGTCTATGGAGATGGACTCATCCCACCAGGTCTTTCTTGGACAGCCTCTAGACCCACTTCATTCAGCTGGTGTCGGTACTCCCAGCAAGACTTTGGGCTGATGTAGCCCATGTCTAGACACTGACAAGATCCTCTCAGTGAGACTGAGACGCCTCTGCTCATCCTCTGTCCATCTCAGAGGTCCATCTGTCTTTCTCAGTAATTGATGGTCCATTGTTCTCTTACTGTGGTGGATTCCTGGTTTTTTTATAAGGTTGACAGTCTCTTTGAGCCATACCCCCAAATTTATGTGCATTTTTTTGTTGTGGTAAAATACATACAACAAAAAATTTACCATTTTAACCATTTTTAAGTGTACAGTTCAGGTGCATTACGTACACTCACACTGTTGTGCAACCATCACCTCCATCCATCTCCAGAAATTTTTCATCATCCCAAACTGAAACTCTGTACCCATTAAACAATGTGCATTTTTTATCATCTCTTCACACTCTTATAGAACTGAAACCAGAGTCAGGCCATTGGATTTTTCTCCCAAGAAAACACATCAGGGATTCAGTCTAGGTTCAGTTCTTCTCTAGAAAAATTTCCTCCTTAAGATCTGCAAAGGGGGGGCCGGCCCCGTGGCTTAGCGGTTAAGTGCACGCGCTCTGCTACTGGCGGCCTGGGGTTCAGATCCCAGGCGTACACTGAGGCACCGCTTCTCTGGCCACGCTGAGGCTGCGTCCCACACACAGCAACTAGAAGGATGTGCAACTGTGACATACAACTACCTACTGGGGCTTTGGGGAAAAAAAGGGAGGAGGATTGGCAATAGATGTTAGCTCAGAGCCAGTCTTCCTCAGCAAAAAGAGAAGGATTAGCATGGATGTTAGCTCAGGGCTGATCTTCCTCACAAAAAAAAAAAAAAAAAAAAAAAGATCTGCAAAGGGAAACTGGCCAAACAAATACTCTAGACCTGTTGCTTATAGATAGTGTGTCCATATAATTTTTATGTAAACTTTTAGGAGTAAAGAGGGGTACTTATAATAACTATATTAACAGGGCTGACAAGCATAAACTGGGACTATCCCAGGCAAATTGAGACATATGTTCACTCTATGTATAAATCAGCAGTTCTCAAAGTGCAGCCCCAGGACCTGCGGGGGTTCCTGGGACTCTCTCAGCAGGTGACGAAGTCAAAACTATATTTAGAATAAGACAAAGATATTTGCCTTTTTCACGCTCATTTTCTTGTGAGTGTACAATAGATTCTCTCAGAGACCACATGACATATGATGTAACTAGAGGAATATAGTTGTATTTCTGTATTCTTTTGTTTTTCTTCACCCATTTCAGCCTTGGTTGTGCTTTTCGTCTCCGAACTCACTCCACTTTTGCGTTCTTGAATTTTCCAGAATTTCCCAAGGTCATAGGTTTAGGGTATGAACATGTACGTTTTCAGAGATGAACTCCTTTTTTTCTCAGGGCTACTACTGAACTTTTACAAGCTATCTTCAGTCATATCTGCTATAATTTCTGCAATTTCATTATTGTTCAATAAATCATTATTTTGAAACTCCAAAGTTGCCCTTATGCTTATATATAAATTCAAGAAGAAAAAAGTATATTTTTTGTCTTCTTTTGCAATTTTATTTTTTAAATTTATCAGTTTTAATTTATAATAAAGTAAATACCGGTATATATAACCTACCACATCCCCCTCCAAAAATTCTTGGGGTCCTCAATTATTTTTAAGAGAGTAAAGGAGTCCTAAAACCAAAAAGTTTGAAAGTTTTTTGTTATAGATAAATTTTATGCTAAGTCTTTTGGGATTTTAGCCTGTTTGGACACAAAAACCTTCATTTAACTGAAAAAGCATACCTCTTACAATGAAAAATTCTATTTTACATGACAAAGGCCAGGAATTTGAGTCTGTTTTCTGCAGTACACTTTCCCTAATGATGTCTTGTTAACGGTAGAGGGGCTGAGGGAATGAACTGATTCGGAGAGAATTAAAAATCATTGTTTAATAATTCAAAATATTATTCTTACATGTGCATAAGTCATGTTGCGATGGGAAGAGGGTATTTGGTCAGGACCTATGGTTTTGAACACCCAAAGCCTGTCCTGTTGTTACTCTCAGCACTTTGAAACAGTCAAAAGATATATGAACAGAGAATACAGCCAGATAAATGAATGCTTTTGACTGCAGACTTAGCTTTAAACCCAAATACGGAACCCTAGTCCTGGCAAGCTGAGTTGGCCACATTCTGCCCCATGGACTTCTTCACTATGAGAGAGCCTCCTGCTTGACCCTATTCTCTCTAGAATCAAATGGGGGTGACCCACATATCTCAGTGGGAGAGCAGCTGAACATTTTCTGAGATGGCCATATTTCTGCTATCTACATCTCATGACTTCTAGAGCAAAGATGATTACAAGACAAAAATGACCAAAGAAAGGAGGTGGAGAGTGAGGGGGAGCACCATTTGCCCTAGTAAAGCTTATGTTCTTCCTACTAATGCTCCTTTCCCCAATACTCTTGCCCAACATTAATACCGGGATAACCCAACCTCATCAGCATTCCAACATTCTACCTTCCTGTGTGGTGGTAGTGGTGGTGGGAGGGTGCCTTACCTCTCTCTAGGTCAAGGGGTTAGCAGAGTAGTTGGTTCACTTCTAGATAGTAATCAGCTCAGCCCACTCAGTCCCTAAGACAGTAAGTACCAAGCTTGCTAGGATCCCACCATTCCTGATAGCAGATGGAATGTGGAAACAGGTTGCCAACCTATTTGTAACATGCTCCAGGAGAGGGCTAAAGACCCTCTGGATATTGCTTCAACTGAAATGGGCTTCACTGGGACCAATCCACTCACAACCTCTTGGCTGCGAATCAGGCCAGTGCCAGCAGAGGGTCTGAAAGACGCCATGGATGACAAAGTGAGACCAATCAACACCCAGAATTCCACTGCCTCTTGAACATTGTCATCTGGGAGACTGGGCTATCCTTAGGACCACCTCTAAGATCAGCTCAGTTCTCCTAGATGAAGCCACATTTCTTCCCTCCCCCTGCCAATTCACAGTTGTGGTCCCGACATTCCTCACTGCATAAGAGTATGGGACCTAATTTACTGCCTCTCCATATTCACTCAACCTCTTCTGTCCCCCAGTCCTTCACACTTGTCCAATGGAGAAACCCAGCTGTAGTCGCTGTTTCCTCCCCACATGGTACCACTGGCTGCCTCGGCCTCCCCTAGGTCAGCGTTGGGCTCCAGCATGGCCTTCATCATGCCTACATGACAGGCGCCACAGAAGCTCCAGTGCCCAGTTTCAACCTGCCTAGACCTACAGAGACTCTGGCTCCTCCCACCACTTCCAAATTCGGACAAACTGCCTTACCACTGGGCATGGGATCCGTTTCTTCAGCAGTCACTCAGTGGGGCCAAGTAACAAAACCCTGAAGCGTGGAGGATGAATTTTCACCAACAAGAAACAGGATGTGAACATATCCAGCAGATAAATTTCTCTCCCATCCTCTCTCTAACAACAGGTTCTGAGGCACAGTATTCAGAATTGCCTGTCCAAAGACGGCCACATGACTGCATAACTAGTTTGTTTTCTTTCCCTCTTTTCCTGTCTCACCTCTCTATTCCTCTCCCCCTCACAGCCCTGGTGTTGCACATCCCACTCTCCCTTCCCAATAAGGCATCACCACATAAGCTTTAAGTCCTGTTATGATGTAATTTAGACACTGAAAGCCTCAGATCAGTTGTTCTTCTCAAGGGATGGATAGAAAAAGACGTTGATGGGAAGGCGTCCAAAGACACAGCTAGTGCGCCGAGAGCAACCGGAGATAAAAGAACAAGTAAAAGTCCTGAAACAGAGCCCACCTGTTTGGCAGCTGTTTGGCCTCTTGTAAATGTAGGTACTCTTGCACTCCTCTGATTTCTATTGTTCAGTCCCACACTTTGCCTTGTCTCCAGCTCCTGGCTCCCTACTCCTGACGGCTCTCATGCCTACCTTGGTTCGTAGTGGTGTTTCCCCTTTACTGCCTCTTGCCCATCTCCAGGCTCACCTTGCATCCGTGCTCTTTCCAACTCAGATGGCCTCACTCAGGCTCCCGGTCTCTCTTCTTCACATGTGGACTCTTGTGCCGTGTGCCCACTCCAGGTGCTCGGATAGCCAGTTCAGTGAGTCTCAGCATGTGGCCATAAAAGCCTGTGCCCTTGAGTAGAAAAGAAACATTTAGAAGAACTCGATTGGTAATGTGGAGACATTTTTAATGAGATGATATTATAGGGAATTAAACAATTCCCTTATATACACATTAGTTTCTTATTGCAATATCAGGACCAGGCTAGAGAAATGAACGCCCAGAGGAAACCCACCTAGATAACATGCTGTGGGCTAGTGTTCTGTCAACACACACAAACGATTTTGGGGAGGGAGATAGAGACTGGATTTTGTGAACCAACTGACTTCTTTTAATCTTTGTCACTACAAATACTTTCACCAAAAATTTGTCAAGCACACACATTGTAAATGAAATGCAATGAATCCAACTGGTTTCAGATTAATTAGCTAAAAACAACAGTACATTTGGTGAACAGTGATAGCTGGAGATGGATCTGACTTAGAATATTAGAATTAGGGGGGGAAATTTTACAGGTGAAGCAACTGAGGCTCAAAAAACCAAAAGGTAGGCACTGGCCTGGTGGCATAGTGGTTAAGTTCACTGCTTCGGCGGCCCAGGGTTCACAGGTTCGGATCCCAGGAGCGGACCTACACACTACTTATCAAGCCACGCTGTGGCAGGCATTCCATATATAAAGTAGAGGAAGATGGGCACAGATGTTAGCCCAGGGCTGATCTTCCTCAGCAAAAAGAGGAGGATTGGCAGCAGATGTTAGCTCAGGGCTAATCTTCCTCACCAAAAAAAAAAACCCAAGGGTAGTGACTACCGAAGGTCACACAATCATTCAGTGTCCAAGCCAGGCCCAGACCCAGGTCTCCTGCCTCCCAGGGTAGAGGGTGATGTTGGTGATGGATTCTTTGAGAAGCCAAAAGCAGGCTTCTCCTGTTGGGTCATAAGACGTTTGTGTTGTCCCTCGGCTGTCTCAGCCTCTACTGCTCTTCTGTCAGCCTCCAAAAACAGGACATGAAAATGGATTTGTTCAAGTGGGAACCCACAGATTCCAAGCCTCAGCACCTTTTTAAATGAGCAAGTGACACAGTGCCAGGCAAGATGCAACCTCCGCAAATGAATTAATTAGACTTTCAAAAAGAGCAAGCAGGCCTGCCATGGTGTTTTATTACACAGTTTTCTAAGTGGTAATTGAAAAAGAAGCACTTGATTTTAAATTCCCTCCCCGAGGTGTTAATTGTGTCAGGGAGGGACTGTGGAGACAGAAAACCCTATGTAAAATGAATCGTTCCGTCGCTCAGGACTTGCTGGGCCCACGGCACCTTGTACTTGTTTTGGGAAATTGAAAGGGAAAGAGCAGGACACAAGGCGGCAGTTTGGCTTTGGAATCTCGAGCCATTGCTATAATCGAGAAATTTAAAATGCGCTCCTTTGGTGAGCTGCTTCCAAAGTACTACACCTCAGCAGGTTAATATGAATCAAATTTGAGGAAAACACTGAACTTGATCTGGGAATTGTCTTCCATGTAGCTTGTCACCTACCTTCCATTTCTCCTCCTTCTGTCTTTCCTTCCATCAAGAAAACTTAGTTTGGGGGCTACTGTTCAACTCAGTGCCATTCAAGTTCCTTAAGACTTGCTGAGCAGCTGTGATATGTCAGGCATTGGAGATCTACAAAGGGGAATACAATATTGTGTCCTCACAGAAGATGTCATAAGGGGAAAATAGGTAGGTGTCCTGAGTACGAGAGATCCACGGCCCCAATGGAGCAAGAAACAAGGAAGTACAGCGTCTGCGACAGACCACGGATGGTGGAAGATTTATCCATGGTGCTATTGGTCCACGCAATGTTAGGAGACAAGTTGGAGTTGAAAAGTATTAAGAAATCGTCTAGTCAAATCCCTTCACCAGTGCAGAAGTCCTCCAGAACACTCGGGATTTCAAATTAGTAAGATCAGTAAGAGTGTGGGTTCTGGAGCCAGAGTGATACTTTGAATCATGGCTGTACCACGCAAATTTCTGAGTCTCAGTGTTCTCATCAGTCAAATGGGGATGATGATAATACTCACATTTTAAGTTTTCCATGAGAACTAAATAAGTTCATATATGTAAAGCACTCATAGTGCAGGCCAGCAAATGGGAAATGCTACCTATGTGCGTATTTGCTTCAGAGTGGCCGGCGGACTTGTAGAACCTCACAGATAAGAAGAGAAGGATGCAGAGACACTTGCAGGGACCTGTAAGGGGTGGGAGGGACTGCAGGGGACACAAATAGGACCAAGGCACGCAGACACACCACACACACACACACATACACACACACAAACACGATTCCCAGACAAGAAGCCCGCCCACTACCCAACCCACTTTTGTAGAAGGAGAGCAGAGGGAGCCTGGATCAATTGAGGATTTTACACTGAGGAAAAAATCTGGAAAGGTCTGCCTTTATCAGCAAGTAATTAGATTAAGTTTTTGCTAAGAACACCAGAGAGCTTAAGAGCTAAGTTCAGCTCAGTTATAGAGAAAAAGGTTCCATTTTGCACAACTGAGTTTATGACTGTGAAATTCATCCCCACAAATCAGATCAAGGAAGTCAGCCCATGACTGGCTGACTGCTTTCCTGCTTCTGTTATCCCAGCTGCTTCCCCTAGTCATTGATGTTCTAGCTCCTGCCTCTGCTGCTCCCCATAAGCCCCACCTTGTGAATCACAAAGTGAACCCAGCACCTCCTCACCCAGCCTCGGTCGGCAATGGCCCCACATGACATGTGGGAATGGTGATCTTTAAGTCTCAGATGCCTCGTGAAGAGTGGGCGTGACTGTGCCAAACCTGACTGAAGGATGGGGACCGAAATCCGCTGACCTTTCCTCGGGATTAGAGCATCACCTTCTTGTGATACATAAATGAGGCAACGTATGTAAAGTGCCAGGTGCAGAATAGGTGCTAAGGAAAACAATATTATATTCTTATAATTATTATTTTCTTCCTTTGGTTCTAAGCTCTCTGATGTGAAATGCACGCATATAGGTGTAGGTATGAAGGCACTTCTCTGCAAATGAATGCATATTTGTATACAACTTAGGAAGCCTCCGGGGGGTTCAGCTGGAAGGTATTCCCTAATGAAACTGATGTACTAAACAGAAGAAGCACCTGGGAAGGTTTTTCAATCTTATCGTCTAGGGCACTCCACCAGAATCAGTATTCCTGGGGATGGGACCCCAACATCAGTAATTTTTTAAACTCTCAGGTGATCCCAACGAGCTGACAAGGTTAGGACCCAGTGCTATAGTTTAGATCCTTGCTTCTCAAAGTGTCACCTGGGACAGGGAGCATCAGCATCGCCTGGGATGATGTTAGAAATGCAGAATCTTGGGCGTATGGCCTCCTGCCCAGCACAGCTCCTATGATCCGTGGTCCCCTCCCCCCACAGCTGGGATCCCTGGGGTGTCCTGCTGGGAAGTCCAACCCAGGAGCGACTGAATCTGGCAAGAGCTAAAAATTAATTCCCTTCAAATCAATAATTTGCAATTAAACACAGAAGACACTAAAGCCAAGGGGGGCAGGCTTCTGGAAGGAGGACAGCTGAGCACTTCCAGCTTTTGGAATTGGGGTGGGGGGAGCCCAACCCATTCCAAGCAAAGAAATGAACATTCAGCTCCATTGTTTGTGAGGAAGCAAGCATGGGGACTTAAGTGGTGCTTGAGGAGTGAAAAAAATCAAGAGCTTATATCAGCAGGACTCAATGCCAGGAGCTAATTCACTTTCCGCAGCACTCTCTGCTTATGCCCTTCCCGTGGCTCAGTGCCCCACTCCACCATGCTGGGGACCTCCGAAGCCTTCAGAACAGGGCTTCACAGTTTGCTGGCTGCAGGCAGCACCTAACTCAAGAAAGAACTGGAAGCCTGCCTGGGTCCCCTCCCCACTTGTTCCCCCTCAGCAGCAAGTGTCAGACCGGATTGGGCGAGTGCCAGGAGGGCAGTGCCAATGGGGAGCACAGACGCGATATAAGCAGGCAGCTCCACGGAGCAAGGATTGAATGATGGTTGATGTTACACAGTGATAGCTGCAATCTGGGGCTGGGAGCCATCCCATGGGTCTCCAGAGACGTGCCGGGATATGCTGAAATTCTTGAAACAAAATTGAAATGTGCTTCATTTTCGAAGTAAATGCATGCCATGCAGCACTGGGGGTGGGGGAGGTAAAAATAGAGTGTCAAGAAGTGCAGCTCTGAAAAGACAGGAAATTCAATGCATAGAGATTGTAAAACAAAACACAGGTCTTTTGAGTTTCCTCAAAACCACAGTAAAAGAGGAAGGGAATACCACTTTTTCTTTCATAAAGGTTAACAAATGACTTGCTTACAAGTCATTAATAAGTCAAAGCTGGACTCCTCGCACGGAAGGACAGGGAAGAGAGTAACATTTATTGAGGAGCTACTATGTTCCAGGGTCTAGGTGCTTCACAACATCATCTCATCTAGTCCTCACAATACCCTTTGGAGACAGATTTTAGTATTATCCTCATTTTACTTGGGAGGAAATTTCCCAGGATTGATTTTCAGTCCTAAATAGGAATTGAGCCTCACTCTATGTCAAGCGCTCATCTAAAACATGAATAAAGATATAAAAAATTACAAGACATTGTCCCGATTTATAATCTAGTCAGGAAAGCAAAATTCATGAAGCAGAAGATGATGTAATCCAGCAAGTGTTCAGTGCCAAATGGGCAGTGCAGAAAGGAAGAGCTGTATGAATATGAAGAGAATGACCACTCAGGACTTCAGCAGACAGGAAAAAATGCACAGGTTAGTGTTGACAGGGTCGTGAAAGAAAATATGATTTGAAGGGTGAAGAGGAAGAAAACTGTTCCAAGTGAAGAGGGCAGCTTGAACAAAGGTAGAGAAATGAGAAAGGGTAGACTGGATCTGTTAGATGGTATGAAGACCATTCATGATTTATTTTCTTTGAAGATATTGTGATAATCCAAAATTTAAAAGGTCAGCACTATAAAGTTGTTGTTCAAATCTTTTTCACCCCTAAAGGAACTCTAATCCTAGAATATCATAAGGAAATATAATGATTTGGTCATTCAACAATTATTTGCTTGCTTGCTTGCTTTGGGCCTAGCACCCCAAGGTACACCCACTGGCTTGGCATGTTGCTAAGAGCTCACCCTCCTGCAGAAAACATGGTGCCAGATTCCAGTCTCTTAATAGGTGACATGGAACTGTAGACAAGGACACCTACCCAACTATAATTACTTTAGAGCACAGGTGTGTGCTGGCGCTGTTCTCCTAAATGTAGAGCAAGGGCCATGGGGAAGGTTCTAGGCATCTCATACTAGTCAACTGGACTTATTTTTATTAGTACCCATGGAGACCCAGATGCACCATGACTAACCTTTACATACTGGCCAAACCCAAAGTCATTGTCATAAGGCGAAAGAAGAGGCACTAGGCAGAAGCCAAACCACTCTATGGTAGAAGTTTTGTATCTCCCTTCCTTAAGGGGAAGAGGGGGAGGCTGGTTAAGGCCTCTCTATTCTCTCTGGAGGACGCAAGACATTCTACCTCCAAGGAGGAGAAATCCTGGTCTGGACTGTTTAAATTACAGAACATTCTACCGGACCACTGTTCTACTGGGTGGAACATCCAATGGAACAAAAGGTCACAGGGCACGTGAATGTTGTATCTTAATACCAATGCAGCAGTGATGTGAGGTGTCCTGGGTTCAAAGCTCTGGCATCTCTTCTCTTCTCTTACTTCCTTCTTCTAAGCTGGAATAGTAAGAATGCCTGAGATGCAGCTCTATTACCTTCTATTTTCTCTCCCCTTTGGATTCTCCTTCTCTGTCTGTCTGTCTGTCTGTCTCTCACTCTCTGTCTCCAAGGCTAGTCCTTTGGGAGGGCAGCATATGCCAATTCCACTCTCATCACTGAGGTACTTACTTTCTTTGGTTCCTTTGTCTGGAAGTCCAACCTGTTGTTCCACTACATAAAAGCCAAGACTCATATTTGGATGTTGCAAGAAAAATAGAGGAGTTCACAAAACCTACTTATTTTTGAGGCTATGTTGCCCTGCCTGATACAGGAAAAAGGACCTGTGGAGATTCAGCCCAATTACTGCAGTTCTACATCAGGGTGTGGCGGGAAATATTAAGCAGAAATACTCTTCCATTGCCTGACTTTGCCTCCCTTGTGCACCTCCCTACTTGAGGAAGACTTCCTGAGAAGGAGAACTGTCTAGACCAAAGAGAATTCAAATATTTCTGCGTACCCTAGTCAAATATAATGGTAATGCCTTCCTAACACCACCCCTTAATTAGATACAGTCTCCATGACTTCCAACATCACCTGAAATAATTAACTCCCTGGGATTCAAGGAAAATTGGGTGTTCTATGCAAATTCTCCCTTCTCTCTTCTCACCGCTCTTCTGTGACTAAAATACACCATACGCTCACAGCCCAGCTCTACACAAATTAGATTGAGACGTTTTCTGGAAAAACAATCGCTGGTTCTGTTTCCATGGAAGCAATCGCATGTCCCCAGTGGCAGCAAATGGCAGGCAGACGGCGGTAAGGGAGCTCACAGTGCCGCAGTGGGCCTTCTCCCTCACCGCCAAGTTGAGCAGAATGCACCGCAGGAAAGTGGGAGGCAGAGTTGAGCTTCACCAGAAAAACCAAACCTCAAGGGAGGCAGTGAACCCCAGCTGTGCCCCCTCTTTTGGGGCACACGTACATCTGGGCACTCTGGGCATGGCTCCAGCCAATCAGCCAGGCTGATCCTCCCACAGCTTTTCACAAAAGGCTGCTCACTCAGAGCAGATGGCGGCGCCTAAACCAAGATGGAGGCCACCCAGGGGGCTGGAGCTGAGAGAACATCCGTTGCTCTATGCAAATACCCCTTCTCACCCCCCTCTGCGGGTGGAGGCCCCTTGCTTCTCTCAGCTTCTAAAGAGAGAATCCCAAAATGTGGCCCCATGTACTACTAGTGGTACACAAGATGATTTGAAATAGGGCACGGATGAACATTCTTGTAAAATTTTAAGAGCTATAGATTTATAATAAAGTGTATTAGAAAAGAAAACATACGAAAACTATGATTTCATGGATATTATTTAGCATAAAACTAAACTAAGTGTTTAAATAAAATGTGAGTCAATTTTAAGGAATTACTAAGTAAACAATAGGTATTTCCTAGATATGACAAAAAAATATGAAAATTGTTTGTCAATAAATAAAGTTCGGGAAATCTGAGTTAAAGATTCCAATGTCCTCTCTCAGGACTGGATAACTTTCCAAGCAGCAGGAAAAAATTCTTGATGTGACAAGGTGCAAAGTGGGGGCCCACCAGACAAATTCTCCATTAGAGCCCATCAATTTATTGCGGCTTTCCTTCCCCTCTTAAATTGTACCCAATGCTGCTGCCCAGCACTTTGCTGCGGTTCCCAAGAGCCATGTCAGATAGGATGCTTAGTTCACTGAGTTCTATTTAATACTGACCACGATCCTACCTTGGATCAGTTTTCCTGGCCAGCTAGGCTGAACAATGTAGAAGGCCAGTCCATTGAAAGGCCTCTTTGTCTTCCCACTTAGAACCGTTATCCTGGAGCCAGCTCCAAACAGCCAGCAATCTGCTCCTTTCCCCTCAGCCTCACCCTGGCTCTTCTTAGCTTTTAAGACTCAAATACAACTTCTAAAAAGAAGGCATTTCCAGCCCCAAAATACAATTCCCAAGTCTCACCAGCCCAAAATGTCACAAAGGAGGAAATAAAAGTAGAAGGGAAGTAGAAGTTTCTAATCCTCTCTCCCAATTCTACTCTTTTCCTAGAACCTGTGAAGCTTCTAGAGAAAAAGTAAAGAACTGGACCAGTGGGTTCCCATTGTAAGGTAGTAATAATAACAACAAAAATAATGATAATAATTGTGATGTATTGAATCCATCTAGATTCATTATAACTCTATGAGGTATCATTAGTCTTATTTTATAGACCATCATTCTAAGGCTCAGAGAGGTTAAGTAATTTGGCTAATGAGTGGCAGGGCTGGGACTCAAACCCAACTCCATATGACTCCAAGTCTTGTTCTATTTCATGGACTTGGCTGCCTCCCTTTCATGGTCTTCCTCAAACTCTATTGTGTCCTTTTGTGCCTGTCCAGACCCCTCCCTACTTCCTCTGTGCATGTAGTCAGAGGAGGTCCCTAGAGATCCCATCAATCTGAACTCCGGTAAAAGGCCATTTCCTCATAACACACCCTGAACATCTGTAAAAACAATTTCTCCTCAAGCCTACAACTGAACCTCATAATAAAAACTCACCATCCAATATAGCCTTTAAAAAAGGTCCTGATGGCATTTTAACTACTAGAGGGACTTAGGAATGTTTATTTCCTAGTTATTCTGGGAAGATGCTTGCCTCTTGTCTCTTTGGGATAGGGCTATCTATGAGACACCAGAAGTTTTTATTTTTTCACTGGGAAGATTTTGTTGGTCTTCAACTGCATAGACTCCATTATGGTGCTGAAACAATCCCCAAGTATCAGGCACTTGAGTGTATTTCTCACTCACTCTAAGTCGGCTCCCGGGTCAGGTGATTCTCCAGACTGTCTCCAGGTGCTGACTCAGCATTCAGGCAGCTTCCATCTACCGCCCTCTCACTTCCAAGATTGCCAGGGCAGTGGAAGAGGGAATGTGGAGAACTGCACACCAGCTCATATTGCATCGTCCAAAATAAGTCATATGGCCATGGCTAATTCAAGGGGATGAGAATGGACAATATTCCTACTTTCCAAGAAGGAGAGGAGAATCAGAAATACGGGGGAGAAGCACTGTTTATCTTCCATAGCACTCATCAGGAGGAAGTAGCGTTGTCAACAAGAAGGGTCAGTGAAAAGAGCACTGGACCAGGAGTCAGGAGACAAGGGTTTGAGGCTCTTCCCAACTGTTCCTTAGCTATGTGGTCCTATGGAAATCACTTGGCCTCGCTGATGCTCAGTTTGCTCATCAATGTAATGAGGAGAAGGCTGGTTCGGTCAACCTCACAGGGTTACTGTGGTGGTTAATTTAAATTAGGCAATGAATGTGTTTCTCCACAAAAAATTTGCTTGTTACTCTTTAGCACTTTTAAAGTCATCTTTTCCCTCATATGGAAAGCAAAAAATAAAAATAGAAACAAACAAAAAAAGATGAACTGGTTTCCGGCAACCTGAATTCATATCCTAGTTCACTCCTCTTTGCTCAAGTAATTTGATCTCTCTGAGCCTCAGTTTACCCTTCTATCAAATAGATGATAATGTTAGTTCTATCTACCCTCCTTGAGATACTGAATTCAGAGCACTGTATAAATCATAAAGTTCTCTACAAATGGAAGAGATTGTTATCCTCCTGTCTCTCTTGTCCCTAAGTTCTCTCCCCCTCCCTCATCTTCCCTTCAGCTTTTGAATAAGCTTAAGTCTCCCATCCTTTGAAGGATATTTTTTCGAGTCTAACCCACCCCCTACTTAATTTTCCACACAATCTCTTCTTTGTTGACGACCAAACTTCTGGAAACAAGGCTACACATATGCTGGTCCCCATTCTTATCTTCCATTCCCTCTTTATAACACTTTTATTTAGCTTCTGCCTCCACTATTAGAGAAAAGTGTCCTTAAAGGTCCCCTAACCTCTTCATTCAACTTCTCTCAGTCCTGCTTTTCCTTGACCAATCGCAACATTTGACAACAGGGACCACCCTATCTAATCTAACGGATTGCATGCTCTGTTGGTTGTCTCCAGGTCCTGTCGGTTATATCTGTGAAACCTCTCTGTCCTATTGATTCTATCTCATGTCCATCTCTTAATCTCCTCCCTACTCCACTTGTATGTCCTATTGATTCTCTGTTATTGCCTCTATTCCAGAAACATCTCTCACATCCATCTCTTCTCCATTCTCTTTGCTCTTGCCCTGGTCCAGGCTCCCAGTTATCTCTGGGGTGGATTATTGCCTTAGCTACCTAACGGGTCTGTCTTCACTCAGCTATAAAATGGGGAGTATAATATCTACTGCCTAGTAGTAGGCAGTAGGCTTATTGTACTTAGAAGTACAGGCTTATTGTAAGAAGAAAATTAATTTATAAACTTAAAGAGGGTAGTACTGCCAAGCTGCTGGTACTTACTAAACATAGATCCTTTCCTCCTCCTCTGCTTACTATACTGTCTAGTTGTCTTTCTCAGGCTTTGATTGGCTACTATTCACCTGTACCGTTAAAACTCTGGTCCAAACATCTCTTTCCACCCTCTTGCTCAGGTGCCGCCTCCCCATTTCCCCTTGTCTCTACTGTAATAGGCCATTCTGTGTTCCTCAAACACGCCACCTACGTGTATTTGGATGCATTATCTTCTTCATTTGGATTTTACTTCTCTTCTCTGTCTGGAAAAACAATCCTCTCCCTACTCTCCACATCCCAATGTAAACGTTAAATTCACTGTAAAGCTTTTTCCAACCCAACACTCCCACCTCCAGGAACAAATCATTACTCCTTAATTCTATTTTCCTACACTTTACCCACATTTCTGTGCAAGTGTAGCATTCTGTCTCTTCTTATTTGAGTTACTTATGTGACCTAGGTAGTATGAGTAGAGCCATCAGACCACCATTGTTGGTTCAGGACTAGTAAAGAGCTTCTTCCAGAAGAAGGTGAGGAGGCCTGGAAGAGGAAGCACAAGACAAGAGCAGACAAGAAGGCAGTGTTGTAGAGGAGAGGGAAAAAGCAGGGACCCACGGCTCTGGGGTGAAGTGGAGTGGTGTCTGTAGAAGGCCAGGATGCCTGGGGAAGGAAATGGAGAATGGAAATGGATGTGTGAGAAGGGGCCTGCTGGTGCCCACTGACTGTGAGTGAAATGGTGCTCATCTCTGACTTGTAGTCTGCCTATTAAATGATACCATATATGATTTTTGCTGTTAATTGAGGCTCTTCCCATGACTATAGTTTAATAGCCCCTGCGTGGTGGGAGTTTGGACTGTCCGCTGTAATGTAGATCTTGCTAGCTGGACTAGATGGGGTAATTCTCCATGAAGTGAGACATCTCACACCAAGCTCTTGTGAGAAATCAGATGTGTGCATTGGGATTGCTAATGCCTGCAAGCTCCCATAAACACACAAACAATGGCTTAAATGGTAAGGAGTTGATTTGTCTGATGTAACAACACATCAGCATAGGCAGTCTAGGTTTGCTGTGAGCCATGGAGAACAAAACTCTCCCCTGTCCCTTTCTGCCAGCCTTAGAGATGGCTGCCATGCCTTAGGCCCCACACTCATTCCAGACAGGAGGAAAGAGGTGATGAGGCCCCACTCATTGGCCACAACTGGCCAGAACATGGTCACTCCTGGCTGCAAGAGAATTGGAAGATTCATTTGTAGCATTCCAAACTCTTTTTTTTTTTTTTTTTGCTGAGGAAGACTGGAACAGATGTTAGCTCAGGAAGAGCTAATATCTGTGCCAACCTTCCTTTATTTTTTGCATATGGGACACCAGCACAGCATGGCTTGACGAGCAGTGTGTAGGTCCGCACCCGGGATCTGAACCCTTGAACCCCAGGCCGCTGAAGCAGAGCACATGAACTTAACCAGTACACCACCGGGTCCACCCCTCCAAACTCTCTATCAGAGAAAGGCAAAGAAAAAGTGACTGGACGTAAGCTACCATATCTGCCACAGCTGAACTGAAACAAAATTTAGAGTTTTTTGTCTGTCTTTCATCTATGTTCTGAGCTTCCTGAAAGCACTGGTTTAATAATCTCAAAACAAACAAACAAACAAGTGACCCCAGAGACCTGACATAGGTTAATAGTAAACAAATATTTGTTGAATTAATGTCTCATTGAAGGAAATAATGGGAAATAGAGCCTAAAAGGTGAAAGCTGACGGCCAGGATGAGTCCTACTCAACAGGGAATATTCCTACAGGCCACCGAGCAGGGCTGTAGTGGAATAGCTATTTAAGTGGGGATTTATTTTTACCTAACCCTACTTCTAAAAGGATTGAGGTCATTTTACATAATTAAAACAATCCAAAATAAAGCAATTCAGGATAAAAACAAGGTAGAATCATCTAAGAACAGCTAGGGAGAAGTGCAATCATGTTACAAGTTAGTATAGAGAAATACTGAGTATGAGCTGTGCCAAGTGGAAGGTGAAGCATCCAAGAGGGTACTTAGAGCTGTCGTTTCTGGACATAAAGGGATGTGATCACGGGAAAAGATGAGAAAGGTCAAATAAACACCACGAAGCCATGTGATGGATCCTGACGTGGGCATTAAGTCTCCGTGTGTGCTATGGTCCAATCTGTCGACCTGCTGGAGGAATCTCTTCATTGACAACCTGCAGGGCCACAAGAAGACACCGTGAGCACATGCTTCTCTTTTGTGCATCCTCCCCTGGCCCCTCTTCAGAGAACAGACTTATCTTCGGGGATTTAACAAAATTTAAGAGGCTACTGTGTGCCAGGTATGGTGATAGGCACTTTCACATATCTCAGTTCATCTGATTTCTGAGCCAGGAGATGGGATGGTAAAATTAGTTTTAGTTCTGTTACTGGCCTGCCTGAACATTCTACTAGGAACAGGCCTGGAATAAGAATGCACTAAATACTGCCTTGAATGAACACAGCAAAGTATCTTATAATTATGTGATACTTCAGTTTATAAAGTACTTTCACCTACACTGTCTTGTTACTCAAAACAAATGTTTATCTAGTGAGCAGCTTTCTGATGATTGACAAAAGAGAAGGAAAAAAGTTCATTCCCACCATCAATGAACTCACAGAAAAGCGAAAAACACAAAAGACTGCAAAAACTGCTCTGGAAGCTCAGACAGGCAGAGGTTGGTTCTCTCTGGTTTCACCAGAGGTGACTGCGAAGCTTGCAGAGGCATCTGGGCAGCAGAGAGAATTGAGGAGAGGCCAACAGATTCAGAGAGAGAAAGAGACATGGAGAGAATTGCAGGCTGTAGTTATGCAGTTGGGGGGTCAATGAGATCCTTTTATGGAACCTTTTAAACTTTAAGCATGAAGGAATTTCTATTTCTTGCAACCCAATGATTCCTGATTACAACAGCTATCTAGGCATCCCCTTTCTCTTGGTAATCAGACATAAAGGCCTCGTCCTTCAGCAGGATTTCTTAATGAACACTGGATTCACCCGCTTAGCTCCTCTCTCGGCCCTTCACTGCTCATCCCATTTACATCACCCACTCACTGGTCTCCGTCCAAAGTCACTCTGGTCCTTACTGAAGCCACACTATCCTCCTGCTGTTGGAACATCATTCTCCTGTGTCCCCTCCCTCAAGGGCCAGGCTCTCAATGTCCAAGGAGATAAAAGATATCTAGCTAATCGGATTGGCTAAACCACACAAATCTGCTAATGAAGGCCAAACAGCTCTCATTATATACATATAACATATACACATATATAATATATCATATATAAACACACATATAATTAATTATATAAGCAAAAAGCAGAAAATAAAATGCACCCATTCTCCTATTATCCAAATATATCCATTGTGATCTTTTGTGTGTGTGTGTGTGTGTGTGTGTGAGGAAGATCAGCCCTGAGCTAACATCCATGCTAATCCTCCTCTTTTTGCTGAGGAAGACCAGCTCTGAGCCAACATCTATTGCCAATCCTCCTCCTTCCCCACCCCGCAAAGCCCCAGTAGATAGTTGTATGTCATAGTTGCACATCCTTCTAGTTGCTGTACGTGGGACGCGGCCTCAGCATGGCCAGAGAAGCGGTGCGTTGGTGCGCGCCCGGGATCTGAACCCGGGCCGCCAGTAGCGGAGTGCGCGCACTTAACCGCTAAGCCACGGGGCCGGCCCCATTGTGATCATTTTTAGGGTATATACTTCCAGGCTCTATTTTATAGACATTTACACATATTTTACTTAACGAAAATAGGATCACGCTACACAACTAGTTTGTAGCTTGCAATTTTCATAATTATGTTAGTAATGCTCTCTTAATTGCAAGTAATAGAAAACAACTTCAAATCGGCTAAAGCAAATAGGAAAAAAACAGCATCGGATGGGATTCAAGGAAGATTTTAACAGCCAGGCAGCCAGTGTGGGAGACAAGGCCAGCCTGGCCTCTTCCTCCTTCCCACTCCTTTTCTTTGCCTTCTTGGGCTCCTGCCCCATATCTCTCTGAACATCTGTTCCATCCTTCACTAATAACTAAAAAGTTTCTTTATGTGTGTTTATATCTCCTATCTCATTCCTACTGTTGAATATTTCTCTCTTTTTTCTTAATTCCCTTGTTTTCAAGCTTTGCCTTTTTCTCCCCATTCAAAGAACCATTTCTTGGATTGTTTTAAATAAATTCTATTTTTCTGTTTGAGAGGTCATTAACTTATTCAAATGTATTCATTTTTCCTTCTAGTTTCCTTGGGTTCATATTGTTATTCTTTTTCTATTCTCAGTTATTGTCAATCTTCCTTTAAAAAACAATAAAAGGTACATGTGAACTTTTACCAGGCACTTTCCTTAGATGATACTCCAGCCTCCACTTCCTTGTTCAAAGAATGATTCTAATGTGGAAGTGAAGAGATACATTTGAGGGGTGGCTAATCTGAAGATTTCTTATCGCCTGGGGGCCACTGAAGCAGCACTTCTGGAAACACAGACAGAGCCCTTCAGATCACTCCTTATGGTTCTAGAAGGGCCTGAATTCAAACAAGAAATGACACTAGTATTTATCACATGTCTACTATTTGCCAAATATTGTACTAGACACTTTGATATATATCCAGAAGGGAAGACAGTATTCTCTCCATTTTACCGATAAGACAATACACGGGCAGAGAGCTTAAGTGATTTACCCACTTACACAGCAATTAAGTGACAGAGCAAAAAGGTGGGCCTATAATTATCTAACTCCAAATCCCATGCTCTTTCCACTATTGCATATGTTTCCCAAACCATTCTGAAAAAGAACCAATAAAGCCATATAAGAAAAACCTGCCTAGAGCAGCACTATCTGAGGCCAACAAAACTTTTTATGTGCTTAAATTTAAAATTTCTGGGATCAGAGGCAAGTATTTTATCTCTATCTACATCCATCCATAGATATATAGATACCTCTATCTCTAATAACCAGGTATTCTTCCATCATCTCTCTCTATCGATGTATTTTTCTTGATTTTCTAAGGAGATGAGCTATGAGGATGCAGTAGAAGCAGCTGTTTTGGAAATATTGCCTTTTCTTTGTTGTGAATGCTATTTAAACATTGGCAGGGGGCCTCATTAAAGATGAATCGTTGAATTAGCAAGTAGTGTTGTAGCTAGAAGAGACAGCATGTGCTCCTGTGGTGAAAACAGATTTGCACAAAGGAGAGAAGGTTTGGGGGATGTGGGGGCAGGAGATGGACAGAGGATGAAAAGACTTGAGACACAGCAAAGTCAAGTGCTTTACAACGTTCTCTGACCTGCCCACTGCCATGGGGAAGCACAGGAAGGCAGAAAGGGGGCCGGGAGCAGCGCCATCTTTTTGAACTAGGAATGTGAACAGGGAGCCCTTCACTCGAGGGCAATTCTGATTATTAATAACCTTCACTTCCTCCACTTTATGGTGAATGAGTGTCTTGCAGCTTCAGATAAAGACTTGAGCACCAATAGCAATAGCAACAAGGAAAACCATGAATGATTCTAAGACAACCCCTCTCTCTGCCCTCCTCCCCACGTGCCTTTTGCGTCTTGGGGGTGGCAAAGAGGCACTAGCAGTTTTATTTCTTTGAATGCATGTCACAGTTCCCACTTGGTTTTCTCACATTCGAGATGGCTTCAGTTTGCCTACGAGTTTGGAAAGGAAACAGGCACACCAACAGAGGATCCCGTGGGATTGAATTATCCTGTCCACGAGGGGAGCAATCGTCCTGGAGGCTCTCTGAGGGTGAGACTCACTCCAAGGGGTGTTTCATGGCCGTGTCACTTCACTTGGGCCTGTTCTTTCCCCTGAGTTTTTGATGCTTCAAGTGAGGGAGAGTGGGAAATGGACAGAGGAAGAGGAGGGGAAAAGAACTGTTACTCAGTCTCTACCACGTGTGAGTGACTGTGCTAGAGGCAATGACACAAATTATTTATTCCCCATAGCAACTCCAAAGGAGAGAGTTTTATTCCCATTTTACAGGTAAAGAAACTGAGGCTCAGAGAGAATAAATTGCCCAAACTCACATAGCTGACAAGTCGCCCAGCTAGAACTCAAAACTCTGGTCTGTCTGCCCTCAAGCCTGCGCTTGATCTGATCATTCTCAAAGATATTCATGAACATGGTTTAAGACAAAGGATTTGTGTATATGAGTCCACAGCCTAAACTGGGGATCCTAAAAGTCCTGGTCTCCAATTAGCTCTCCCCCACGGAGACTGGAAGCAATTCCTGGCATGGGTCTCCAACAGGAACTCATCTAGCTCCCTTTCTTTAACTCCGGCCATCCAACGTCCCCAGGCCACTGCCTATTCGGACAGAACATATAAAAGAGTCAAGACCCAAATGGCCAGAGAAGCCGCATCCAGAATTGCTCTGCTTACAAGGGTCAAGCTTCCTGCTTTGTTGACCTTCTGAGCTCCAGACCGTTAGCCGGTACCAGGCCCTAACAGACACTCCCTCACTAACCACCCAGGCAACCCCCTTGTATTTCTTCTGCAGAAAACTGTGCACTCACAGTGCAGACAGGCGTGGATTTACAAAGGCCTGAGTGGGTAGTCTACACCAACCATTTGAGTGGAAAAGATGCTGGGCCAGGGCCCCCGTGCCCCTCATCTTGCTGTAGGTTTGAGACTGGAAGGCTTTGGTAGTGTCCGGGGTCCCTTTATCCTGTAAACACCCAGCAGTGAGATGGGTCACACCTTAGGTTTTCATCCAGGCTCTCGGTTCACTGGAATTGAGCTGCGGTTACTGAAGTGGCCAAAAGCAGAGATAACGACCAAAAGACAAATTCTGATTTCCTCACAAGTGTGCTCAGAGGTGGGCCTGCTAATTACTCTGCTTGAGGTTCCAGCACATGCCCTAATCAGTATCCCCAGGCCCTTCTCAGAACAGCAGGAGTTTCACCGCTGGGAAGGCCTTGGCACATCTGCGGGTCCTCTTCCCTGAGTCTGCAACACAGCCCCTTTACATTAGCAGTGACAGAGACCGCATAGCCCTTTAATCGCACTCCCACCCCTACTCGGATCTTAGCAAAAAGCCAGTGAACACAGATGACTAGTTTGCCACTGTTCACCACAAACATCCAGAATGGTCCTGCATATCTGAGACCCAAAGACCTCCAGTGGATGCGGCTCGGCCCATCGCCCCAGGTTCTAGGACTCCAGCTTTCTGCTTCTCATGCCAATATCTTTCTTTTTGCCACCCCCCCCCCCCCAATTGCAGACATCTGCCTTTCCTCTAACTCCCCTCTTCAGGTCACCCAACACTTAACCGCTGCTTTCTTTGGGCTCCAAGTGCAGACCAGCCAGGGGTCGGCCTCCCCCAGAATCTGTTTCCCTGGGGAGTTACCAAAGGGTCCCCTGGCCACTGTGTTTGTTTGTTGTGACATCCTCGCTACAAGGCATTTTGTAAAGGCTTCTCCAAGGAGATCCCTGCTCTGAGCTGCACACCCCTTCGAACTCACTTGCCGTTATCACCTGAGTTATAAAATGAAACAGTGTAAAATGAAACCCCCCGACAAAACAGTCCTTAGATTTAAATTGAGGCTTAGCTCTCCAGCTCTTCATTAGTTTTGCGACTTTGGCCAAGTTCCCTTGTTTGAGTCTTGTTTTTGTCACCTTTAAAATGGGAGGCTCCTGCATAGCCCACAGAGCAAGTGAGAGTTTTAAATGATGAATGCACAGAAATGCCTCGAACTCAGTGCTTGGCATACAGTAGGCACTCAGTCAGTCAGAGGGCTCCTCCCCTAAGCCTCGAGCAAAAATCGGCTGTCATTCCCATTGAACAATGGACCCAACTAAAATGGTTTATTGGCCCAGCTGACATCATGCACACTGTCAAGTCGGAAGGTCAGCACAACCTGCAAACAATGACAGCAGCATGTTTTAAAGAGCAAACTCTGGACTTCAGAACTTGGCTGTGGTCATAGAGCAGAAATAGGTAACCACTTGTCACAGCTTCTATGGTTAGTACAGAGACGCTAAAATCAAAATGGTCTCCTTCAAAAGCAAGTATAGTCTTGTACCTGCACTTGGATTTCTCTGCCTGAAAACCTTTCGCCTGCCTCTGTTGGGTTCACTAACTGTTGCTTTTGTGTGTGTGTGTGTGAGGACATCAGTTCTGAGCTAACATCCATGCCGATCCTCCTCTTTTTGCTGAGGAAGACTGGCCCTAGAGCTAACATCTGGCCAATCTTCCTCCACTTTATGTGGGACGCTGCCACAGCATGGCTCGACAAGCAGTGCGGCGGTGCGCGCCCAGGGTCCGAACCCGGGCCGCCAGCAGCAGAGCGCGCACTTAACTGCTATGCCACAGGGCCGGCCCTGGCCCCCTGACTGTTGCTTTAAATCCTCTGTGTTTCAACTAATGCTTGGTCTTTCCTTACTTTTAAAATGCCACCAACTCCTTCCCTGTATATAGGGAGAAAGGAGAAGAAAAGGATCAAGAGGGTGGAAACGAGTGCCCACATACTTATCTCCTCTCTTTTGACATTTAATACTGCACAACTTTATCGGTGAGAATAAGCAAAGATGCTCCCTTCATCAGGGGACACGGGAGAGGGAACGGTTTCTGATTTAAATGGAAAGGCGTTACCGCTGACCATCAGCTCCAGCACGAGCATCCTGCTCCGGCTGCGCTGTTGTGTTGCTCTGGTAAAGAACGTATGTCTCATAAACTGACGCCGCGTGACATGTCTAAATAGACAGGCCTTCCCTTAAGAAGGTTTTGTTTTATACTGTTCAGTACCTATGCCTTCCCTGTACTTTCTCAGGTTGGGTCATAAAAAAAAAATTGTACCAAAAACTGTACTAGAAACTATTGATTTCTGTTGTGCTAAAGCCCCTGACATTCTGGCGCGATGAAGATATTGCTCTGGACCCTGTGAGCCTTCTCATACTTCTCTTCTGCTTATGAGGGTCTCCGAGGATGGTATTAAAGATATTGTAGTTCCCACTTTCTGACTGTGGGATATCAGCAGGGTCTCTCCTGTGTAAAGAATAATTATCAGCACTGCTGTTACCTCTAGTAAGTGTGTAATTACATGCTCGGTTTTGTGGGCTCTAGGCTGTGCAATTTTAAATTATACAATAATGTCAAATTCTCTCCCGCTCTCTGTCTCAAGCTCTCTCTCCCCCCCCGCCTTTTTTTTTTATTTGAAAGTGGAGGTGGGTAATTCTTTTTTTTTTTTTTTTTTTTTTAAGAGACAGAAGGAAGAGAGAGCCTTCCCCCAACACCAGCAGACTCGACCGTGTGGTGATCAGGGAAGGTCAAACACTGCCTCTTCATGCCAGGATTTCAACCTAAGAGGACGCCTCCTTAAAAAAATCAGGATGTGTTCGGCAGAGGAGTTGGGGGCAAAGGATGGCCAAAGGGCAGGTGTGTGTGTGAAGGGAACTGAGGAGTAAAGAAGGAAAGGGAGAGGGGGTGCATGGGGGCAGAAGGGGAGGGGGAGGTGACAGCATCCCCGGCACCACCTCGTCCAGAAAAGGAGTTTGTGGGCAGCACTAACTGCTGACTCCCAGCCAGAAATTTAAGTAGCTGGAGTCCGCCTCAGTGTGAGGTTCGGGCCGATCAGTATCGACTCCCCACTAAGGAAATCAGGCCTAGCACCACCACCAGCCGGGTGCAGAGGGCGCGCCCTGCGCGCGGGATCCAAACTCGCGGTCCAGCACCGGCGGGGTCCCTGGCGGGCGCGGGGTCAGGGGGAGGTTGGTCCCCCAACTGGGGGACCCAAGGGGTTAAGGGGAGGTAACCCTGTGTCCACTTCAAGCCTGGAACCATCCACAGAATCTACTTGGTCTAGACTCTGGCTTGCAGACATCTATTTCATAATTGACTCAGCCATTCAGGTGTTCATTTTTTCAACAGATCTTTTAGCAAGCGCTTCTACCCTGCGTCCTCCATTTCCTCCTACACCCCCGAAGAGGCTGCGCACAGCTCTCAATCCCGCCCAGCTGCCGTACTGCCCTTCACTCGGACTTCGCACATGCGGAGTCCCCTGCCTCTGCCAATCTCCCCACCAATCCCCCTCCCCCACAATGGCTCCCCCACATCTGCAGCTGCCACTTCTTTGTATCATCGACATGTCTTGAACATACTGGGTGTTCAATAAGTACTTGGTTGAGAACACGCAGCCTTCATTTTACAGATCAGGAAAGTAAGGCCAGGGAAGTAAGTGACTTGCCCAAGGTCACAGAGCTGTTTAGTGGCAGATCCACCAGAATCCAGTTCCTCTACCTACGTTCATGACCTGTTCCCATTTCACCCCGCGGCTTCTGAGAACACCAGGATTAGAAAGTGCCAATCATTTCAACCAACTAAAAGAACTAAACTGATATGGGAGATATTGTATACCTAATAAAAAGAGTAATAATATCTACATTTATTGAACACATATTTGTTTCATTTGATCCTTAAAATAATCATTGGAGGGAGGTGCTTTATTATCCCCGTGCAGATGAGGAAACTGAGGCACAGAGAGGAGAAGTAACTTACCTTGGCTCCAGGTAGCGCCAGGATTTGAACTCAAGACTGCCCAACTCCGAAGTCCACGTGTTTCTATGCTTAGGGATTCCCATAAGATACATCCATAAATGTGTTCCACTAATGCTTAAGAATGTGTCCCCAGCCTTTGGTGGACACCTCGTTACTGTCTGTCCTGCTCCCTTCCATCCCACAAAACATAGTTCACCGTTTCTCTCCCACGCAGTCCCAGATTGATTTTTGGTTGGGGGCAGTTCAAGTGCATGGCCATTAAATCATCTCAGACGGACAAGGAATCAGTCAGCAGGCTTAACAAGCGCTAGGCTTCCCTCTCTAAGGCACAGCCCGCCACCAGCCTCTAACAGACTCCCCCTCACAGTCCGTCTGTAAAGCTTCTTCCACCTGAAACGAGACAACTGCAGCAGGAGATTGCCAACCCAAACAGATCGCGTCAGATGGAGTTTCTGAATTTAATCATCACATTCTGTGGTTCTTCTGGTCCCCACAGTTCCTGTGCAATGTGCTAAAGGAAGGCAACTAGAGTGGGGCAAAGATGATCTCAAGACTGTAAATAACAACCTCTCGGATTTAAATAGATGTTTTCATTTCATCATGTTTTCACATTTATTATCCCAGTCTATGCTTCACCAACCCTGCAGAGAGAAGGCAGCTATTTTTATTCTCCTCTACTCCCGCCCCACCACCATCTTTTGCAGAGAAAACAGAGACAAAAAGAGATTTAGTTACTTGGTCAAAATCCAAAAAAGCGATGGAAGCCTGGATCCAGAACCCTGGTAAGTGCTGAATGCCATATGACTCCTCAGAAATGACCTCCCTCTACCTGTGTCTGCTGTTCTCTAGCCTACCAGGCCCTCCCACCGCCGCTGCATTATGTTAAAGGAAAAGGACTACACTGCACACCCACCAAGATGGCTACTGTCAGGAAAACAGGAAATGGAAGTATTGGTGAGGATGTGGAAAATCAGAACCCTCATGCACTCTTTATTGGTGGGAATGCAAAATGGCGCAGCTGCTGTGGAAAATAGGCTGTTCCTCAAAAAGTTAAAAATAGAACTGTCATATGATTCAACAATTCCACTTCTGGTTATATACCCAAAAGAATTGAAAGCAGAGTCTGGAGGAGATATTTGTACACCAGTGTTCACAGCAGCATTATTCTCAATAACTAAGAGGTAGAAGCAACCCAAGAGTCCATAGATGGATGAATGGCTAAACAAATGTGGTATAGACATACAATGGAATATTATTCAGCCTTAAAAAAGGAAGGAAATTCTGACACATGTTACAACATGGATGAGCCTGGAGGACATCACACTAAGTGAAATAAGCCATTCACAAAAGGACAAATACTGTATAAAACCACTTACATGAGATACCTAGAATAGTCAAATTCATAGAGACAGAAAGTAGAAGGAGATTGCCAGAGGCTGGGAGGAGGGGGCAATGAAGAGTTAGTGTTTAAAGGGTACAGAGTTTTAGTCTGGGAAGACGAAGCATTCTGGAAATGGATGGTGGTGATGGTTGCACAATAATGTGAATGTACTTAATGCTACTGAACTGTATGCTTAAAAATAGTAAGACTAAATTTTATATTGTATTATTTTACTGCAATTAAAAATAATAAAAATAAAAATGTAAAATAGTAAAGATGTAAGTGGAAAAGGACTAAAGCTCGGGGAGGTTGAGTCTCCCTCCATGGAAGGCAGACTGGAACTGGGCCTAAAATCCCGAGACCAAGCTTCTTACGCCTGCCCTCCCCCAGCGCCGCCTCCAGCCAAGCGTCGTGTTGAGGACCTCGACAGCCTTATGCCGGGCTGAATCTGTTTCCTTTTTGTTTCTCCTGCCACGCTTATCTACAACTCTGTTTCCAGGATAACTTCTCTGCCGCACGTGGAGCACAAGAAGTCCCCTTCACAGTTCGTGGGATATAAACTCAGACTAATCATCAAACCGTGTTTCCTCGAGCTGAAACGTCACATCAACACACATGCATTAAGAACAGTGCTGGAGACTTGGACAGTACAGCAGAGGGCGGGGCAGTTCCTGCCTTCAGGGAGGTCGCAGACTAGCTGGAGAGAAAGGACCTTAAGTAATTAGGGTTTATAGAAAAATTCAAGAGACTAAGTGAGGTCACAGTGTGCATACAGGTGGCACTCAGCTAGACCTGGGGGAATATAGTGGTGAGCGGGAGAGGCCAAAGCCTGCCCTCATAGGACAGAGCACTGGGAATCAAATCTTCACTCAAATAAATACATAATGATCAACCTGCTAAGTGGGATGAAAGAGAAGTACAGGGAGACCTGAGCATATATAGCAGGGGATCTGATCTGTCTGGGTAGTCAGGGAGGACTTCCTGGAGGAAGAATGACCTTTCAGCTGAGATCTGAAGAAGCAGGAGTTAATCCTTCTCTGTGGAGAGTGGGGAGGCTGGAGATAATAGGTGTGATACAATGTCAGAGGAGGGGAGATCACTTAGTCTTGTGGTCCTGGAAGTCTGAGGAGATGAGATTTGAGGCAGATCTTAGAGGATGGGTGGGTGTAGAAAGGGAACGGGTGTGGAATGCATTTCCTGATGGAAGCCCAGGGTTACAGGGGCAGTAAAGGACCCATCCTGCTAAAGCCTAATAGTTGACGAGCATCCCGTGAGGACTAGACAAGTCTTATTTCCTGACAACAGCAAGACGAAGGGGTCTTGTTGATCTCAGTTTCCTCCTCCATCTAATGCTTCTTGCCACCCTGACTTATATATGCCACCCAGAGCAACCTCAACTTTTGTCAAAACAGTAACTCCAATGGGTACTCAAGGAAGCTGGTTGGATAGGACCGGCAGGTAGAGGAGGGCTCGGGGGCTATCAGTGGAGGGCAGCCTAAGCAGGCAAGCAGATAACATGCGACCAATAGGCCCCTGACCAGGGAAACGCATGGCCATTGGCCACAGGGAATCTGGGAGCAACAAGATCTGGAGATCCAGGCATGCTGTGCAGGAGGGAGTGGATCCCCTCACCGCAGGCCAGAGGTTCTGGGCAGGATTCCAGCCCCAGGAGAGGTAGGAGTTGGCAAAAGCAAGGAAAAGCTAGAGCCGGGAAAGAGGCCAAGGCCTGTCCAGGGGCAGAGGCCTCCCCCCAGGGGTGCACATGCTGAGGGTGCTTAATGGCACATGCAAATAGGCCCTTGATAGGTGCTTATGATAACTGTAAAGATAAAACTATAGATTTCCAGACATCCATCAAGTTCTCTTAAAGAACTCATTTTAGTTATTAAACTTGCAGCCTTTTAGAACTGAAAAGGACCTTAGAGATTATCTGCATTCCCCCTCTCTTGACAAATAAGGAAACAGAGATCCAGAGACATTAAATCACTTGACAAGGTCACACAGCTAATTAGCCACAGAGCCAGGATGAAAACCTAGGTCTCTTGACTCCTAATCCACTTCTCTTCCCTCCTCATACCTCTCATTTTTGACTTTTAGGAGTTGGGTTTAAATTAAGAAAGAAGCAATCTCCGACCGGTCCCGTGACGCGCAGCGGATTTTCTCCTCTCAGCTGACACGGACTCTGATTCTGAGACTAGTTCACTTTTTGTCTGTGATCATTACATTTCATTTTATAAAACTGGGTAGAGAATTTGTTCCAATTGTTAATAGGATTGCTTCTAAATATCAGTGTGAGCTGTTTCTATATCTACAACCACATGTATTAAAGATTCCATGTTTCCACGACTGTGGGAAGGTGGCACGCAGGCATCCATGTCGCACACGCTTGCTCACCTTATGTGTTCCTGGGTGGAGACAGAGCTGTGTACACAGTCTCCTGGAGGGTTAGTGGATCCACAGCCACCAGATCTATCTTTGAATCCCAGCTTTGCCACTTTTACCAGCTGAGTGACTCTGAGTCCCTGACTTAGCCCCTCAGAGCCTCAGTTTCCCTCACTGCTAAGGGATGACAGAAGTCTCTGCCCTGCCCGGCTCATGGGATCCTTTTTAGGTTCAAAGGTCACATTTGTGAAAATAGATATCAGGCCACAACACTCTCTTCTTTGGGAGCATCCTGTAGCCTAGGTCTCCATGGAACACACTGAGGGAAACTCTGCCTTAGGAGCAATGGGTGACACCAGTGCCCCAGCACACAACAGGCCTGCATCAGAGCCATCTGGTCCCTGACACACAGTAGACCTTCAGAAATAGGTCCCAGCCTTTGCTGTAGTCTTATTCTGCCAGAAAAGATCAGGAAAACCTGTTCAGGAGTGAATTTCAGCAGAAATATATTTGTGAGTTAAGTCATCTCTAGATAGATTTTCATAAGGGTGTCTTACAATATCTTACTAAAACCCAGAAGAAACTGAGAAACACTTGAAAAGACAATTAAAGCTCTTCGTTATTGCCCAGTAGGATCAGCATCTCCAGATCCTCGGTCAGATGTCTTTCATGGTGGCTGCCCTAGTTTCTTCTCCAGGAAGATACAAGATTTACTTCCAACACAGGCATTTATTAACAGCTAGGGTTTTAGCCCCAAATTCCTCATGTTCTGGTACAGTGAACTGGACTAAATTTGAGCCCGAAAGTCCCCATTAGAGTCTGATTAGAGAAAAACCTTAAAGAACTGTTGTTCCATGTCCCTGTTCCATCAGGCCAACCATTTACTGACGTGTGTTCTGTGCACTCATTCTGAAATTTTACTGGAAAAATGCTGTTGTGATCAAATAAGATTGGGAAAACTGATTTTTTTCCATTTAATTTTTCATTTATTCAATAAATATTTATTAGTCTCCTACTCCATGTCAGGGCCGAGTCTAGGTTCTCTGCTGCAGAGACCGTGACGAAGGCCCTGCCTGCATGGGCCTCGTATGATAGCCTTCCGTGCAGCTTCCATAAGGGTCTGAGAAATCCAGCCAGAAGAAATGTGCCTAACTTTGTGCAACCCAACTTTCCAACAAATTCTTTGAACACAGAACCTTTGTTACTTAACATTCTACGGACACAAATGGAGAAAAGCTGTCCTAGACCCCATCTTTCTTGTCACTTGGCTTTCTAAGGACAAGGGCATTTTGCCAATGCAAGTTGCCCCTAGACCTAAATGCTGTGACTGCACGACGGAAGAAGAGAGAAGAGAGAGGAGGGAGAAAGTGATCAGAGAAAGAGAAGCGTCCCTGCCCAATTCTGCCTCTAATGCCGCTAGTCCTATGCGAGCCAGCCAAGGGTGTTCGTGGTCTTCCTTCCTCAGGGCTCTTTCGTGGGTTCCCCTAAATCCCATTTCCTGCCACTGACGAACTCCTCACCCTCTTCCCTGGAGCTTTGCTCTTTCTGTCTTGTCTGGCCCTCCAGTTTGGATCTGCTTCTAGCTCTCAGCCTCCTTGCTGGGACTTGATGCTCTGCATCTCTATGGGGTCCCCTATCCAGAATGCAAATTCCATAGACCAATCCTATATCCTCACTCTAAGGATCCCTGGGACCCCACTGGTATGGCAGAGAAAGCCTGGCATGGTCCTAGCCTACCAGGGCATCCTGTTGTCTGGCCCTGTTGTTTAGTCAATTGTTATATAGCTAAAAACTCGAACTCATACTCACTTGGTTCCTACTTGGCCTTCAAGGGAAGGTCTTAAACATGGGCCTGGGGTTCATATCCCTGGGCTATGTATGCTCACCTTCCAGCACCCCACAGTGGCTGCTGATGGGGCAACAACTGGCGATAGATTCCCATCCTTTGTCCACAACCACTTCCCTTGACCTAACATTTCCACTCACAGGTGGAGCCACAGCCAAGGAGCTGTCCTCGGAGCCCAGAACCTGACACATCCTGGTCTCAGCAGCCCCCTGCAGCCCCCATTCCTTCCCCAGAGACCCTCCTGTCCCTCTGCTATAGGTTCACTTTGAGCTGGAGGTTCACAAAACACAGGTGGCTTTCTGGAGCTCATACTTGGTGGAGGTGGGCAGACCCTTTCCTCCAACCCCTTTTCTGATGTCCCACAGCAAGGTCAGGATGCTTTGCATATACGCCTCATTCATTGTATAAACAAGGAAACTGAAAACACAATGCGTTCAAAGATCATAGGTGGTTAGGGTGGGACTGTCATTCAAGCCTAGAGACCCTGACTCCAAATGTCACGCTCGCTCCATGACGCTAAAGTGCAGGCAGCGAGACAACTGCCTGTGACAGGGCCCTGTCAACCAGGGTTCCCACGTGCCAGACGCATCACAGATACAGAATGCCATCCCCGCGTTCCCTATTTCTAAGCTAATTCTAAGCAGAGGGAGCTACTGTCTGCTGATCATGAGAGACTTTCAAGCTGGCAGAATGACCTCCCAAGAGAAATCCAGGGAAGTCCCACTGACTTGTGCATTTAAAGTAGGCTTAGATAGAGCTTACAGCAACATTCCACAGGAACAAATCTGTAATTGGGAAAGAAAGAAACAACCAAAATGGTCTTTCCAAACTCACATGTCTGTCATTAAGTTTCTCCTGGGGGAGAGGGGCAAAGAAACCAGGACAGATTTGGGGAAAGGTTGGTCTAATTCTTTTTATTTCCTCATTATAGCAGTTGACTGGTTCTAAGTCAGTGGAGAGACACCACAGTTAATTGCCAGCAGAGGAACCTGTTCACTGCTGGGCTGCCCCTTCCTCATGTCAATTTCTGAGAGAAAATTCAAGGTGAGGATGGCTTTCAAGCCCAGAGAAGGGAAAGAGGGTTGGTCCCCCATAGTATATGGGAACAGTCATTTATTTCTGTTAATGTACACTAAGGTTTGCAAATAATTTTTCCTGTAAATTAGAGAAAATTCAAAAATTTCCTAATAATTAGTGATATTGAGCATCTTCTCATGTGCCTGTTGGCCATCTGGATATCTTCTTTGGAAAAATGTCTGTTCAGGTCCTCTGCCCATTTTTTGATTGGGTGGTTTGTTTTTTTTGTTGTTGAGTTGTATGAGTTCTTTAATCCAGCTATTCCAATTGTGGGTATTTATCCAAAGAACATGAAAACACTAATTTGAAAAGATATATACACCCATATGTTCACTGCAGCATTATTCACAAGAGTCAAAACTTGGAAGTAACCTAAGTGCCCATTGACAAATGAATGAATGTCACACACACACACGCACACACACACGCACACACACACACACACACACACACACAGTAGAATACTACTCAGCCATAAAAAAGATGAAATCTTGCCATTTGTGACAACATAGATGGACCTTGAGGGTATTATGCTAAGTGAAATAAGTCAGATGGAGAAAGCCAAATATTGTATTATTTCGCTCACATGTGGAAGATAAACAAATAAACATACACATAGATATAGAGAACAGATTGGTAGTTACCAGAGGGGAAGTGGGTGGGGAAGGGCAAAAGGGGTAAAGGGGCACATAGGTATGGTGACGGATGGCAACTAGACTTTTGGTGGTGAACACGATGCAGTCTATATAGAAGTCAAAATACAATGACATACACCTGAAATTTATATAACATTATAAACCAATGTGACCTCAATAAAAACTTAAAAAGGAAAAAAGAAATTTTCCTCATCATTCTCACTCTAATAGGCTTTCACGAGTAGGGCAGAAATGAGTAAGGTAAAGGTCAAGGACACGGGAGCACCCACGGCTTTGCCCACAGCCATGTGTGGGGGGTGTGGATATATTACTTCTATCCAGAGGGGAAAAATTGAGGCCTATGTGTTCTTAACATTACCTCTTTGCCCAGTACCATTAGCAGCCTCTCTTTAGTTCTCCGAGACTGAATATAATTTGTTTTTTTAGTATAACTTCTTTATTTCTAAACAAATAAAAACCAAAAGCAGGAGTTTCCATCTATGGCCAAGAAACATAAGGGCATAAAAGCAATAGTTCAGACTATTCATTGGATGGATTTATTGGATGGATTGGAATAGTTTAGACTATTCATGGATTCATTGGATGTCTTTGGATGAGTCATTTAATGCCTCTGACCGTAGGTATTTCCCATACAAGATGTAGATAATTTGTTACCCTCCTCTATATATGCTGTGGGGAGAATTGTTCTGATGCTCAGATGCAAAATAATAAGAGCTGGTTTTATTAAGCACCTACTATGCACTAGATGCAAAACAATGTCATCTCAGTTAATCCACACAAAGGTGCTACCAGAAAGAGGTTAGTATCCCCATCTTACAGAGGGAAACTGAGGCTAGGAGAGAGATACTGAGTGTCTTGACAGGTATAAGGAGCTGTAATAAAATATGACTATTATTATTATTATTAGCACTGTCAACCATAGACTGTCTACAAAATAAGAATTAAATATAGAATGAAACATATTTTTAAAATATAAACCAGTCTGGGGAACCAATAAAACACATGGTCTTTGGGGAAATTTGGCAGAGGTAAGGGAGGTTTCCTGCATTCATTCTTTTATTCTTGGCACTGGGACACAATAATGAATCAAAAGGGCCCCAAACTCTCTGCCTTATGGAGCTTACATTCTTGGGGTGGACACAGACGATGAACGAATACACTAATGAAAAGCATGTCAGATGGTGACAAAGGCTAAAGAGAAAAACACGACATGAAAGGGGAGAGGACAGGAGCGTGTTGCATGAGTAGTCAGGGAAGGTCTCACTGCAGAGGCGCCACTCGAGCAAAGACCTGAAGGAGACGAGGGGTGATCTGTGCTGATACTGGGGGAGCCTTCTGGGGATGCTGCAGACCAAGGGATGAGGGCCCAACTCACCCCAACTCACTTGATATCTTGGGTCATACCCAAGGGTGAGTCCACACTGCTGGAGCATTCTGAGGATGCGGAGCGTAGTACTGGGAAGAAACGTAGTTTATCCACTAACGAGTCTGGACCATGCCTGGAAAGTTCACCTTTTCTTGCCCTAGTATTTTTAATACAGATATCAACCCTTCGTGTTATACAGAGAGGCTAATAGTCCTCGTTTGAAAATCCCCCAAATGCAAACAACTCACGTTGGACTCCCATTTCAAAGGCCCTACAAGAAATAAACATGATTTAAGAATACACAGAAACTGGTAGGTTTTTCCTGCCGCTCTCTGTTGTCTACAGAACTGGGTGGAAGAGGGTGCACTTTGGGGCTGACGAAGCTGACCCTTTGAGATTCTGTGGCTAGGCAGGGTAATCTGCTTTCAAACCCAAAGCATTTCCCCCATATAAAAGCCCCACCGCACTTGCCCAGCCCCTCCACAGCTTGAGCGTCCTGCCAGCGGCAGAGCCACTGTCCCAGACACCTCCCTCCACGCTCAGCCGCCCCCCTTCACTGCCCCTGCCCCCACTGCCGTTATTAGGTATGCATTTCAGATTTTGAATGGATCTCCTTGTCTGGCGTTAATTGACAGTGAAAGCCCAGTTTTCAAAGCCAAGGTACAAGCACTGAAGGTAAGTGATCAGAGAACTGCCCTCGTAATAAATCACTGCGGCGCAGGTCACTGTTTGGAGTGTGAATGCAGTGTTCAATAAAGAAACACACTCCACCTTTCAGCTTCAAGCCGACCCTGGCTAATTGACCTCATTGTGGTCCCTCCATTAATCATTCTGGCACATGGGGCAAGAGGCAGTTTCACTGCTTAGGTTTGCAGGGAGGAGGGGGACCGGGTCCATGTGGGGGTGGGTAAGAGTTGAGGGGGCAGTTATAATGTAAAAGGAAATCATAGACAATTCTCCCTTAATTAACTCATTGGAGTGCCAGGTTGGCCAGATATGGTTTACTTTGCTCAAGGAATGTGGGGAATAATGCAGGGGCCTTCATTAACTTCACACCAGGACCCAGGAGTTTGGGGCTCTAACAAAAGCAGATGTGAGCATCTGTACCCTATCCAGAGAGCAGCTCTGCCAAAGGACCAGGGGGTTAGCCTAATGCTACATAATCATTCAGTGTCATCGATCTCCCCAGACCCTGATTAATAAATTGCAGCAGAAGTCTTTCACAGGGGTGACTACAATTTTATTTCGCCTATTAGAAACACGTCATAGAGCACCCCAGCCATGCAGGGCTGGCTTACCTTCCCCTTGGCCCCCTCCCTCCCACCCTTCTGGTCTGTCCATGGCTCTGCATTTGCTCTGCTGGTGAACCTTCCGTAGATCTATTTTGGTTGAGAGACAAGGGGTACTTTTTATCCAGCCCCTCCATCCTGCCAAGTCAACCCCAAGCTGACAATAGTGAGCAGAATGGGAGCTTCAACATGGGGGTGAGTTCACACTGCAGCTCAAGACTTGTTTCTTCAGTGCCATTCAACAAACATAATTTGGGCACCTGTTCTGTGCCAAGCATCGCACTGCACTAGAAATACCCACACACACAAAATACGAGTTGGTCCTGGTCCTCAGAGATCTTTGAGTCTGCATTGATCCATTTATATTTTCAAAATGCAAGATCTGCCTTTTTGTACCAAGCTGCTTTAAATTAGGCCTTTTTTAAAGAGTTTTTTTCCCATGATTAGTTGCTATTATTCAGGAACACAGTGGTTTCACAGTTCACAGAGGTAAACAAAGCCCAGAGGGTCAGCAACTTTCACTTTGAGAGGAGGAGAGTGAAAAGCAGAGAGGAGGGAGAGCGAAGGGCGAGGGGAGAGCTACTGCTCATTTTGTACTTGTGCTTTTTCCTGCTGCTCATCTTCCTTGTTCCATTACAGTTAATGAACTTAATTGTTTGGTTTCAAAATGCCAGCCTGAAGGCATCGCTCTCCTTCCTTCAGTGCTGAGTTTCGGTCTTGCTGATCTCCAAATTAACTTGTAAGCAAATACTTCAAGTCTGTGCCCTTCCTTCCCTGACAAGCACCTGGAGAGAGAAACTCAGGCCACGCCTCTAGGACAAATTCAGACAGAGCGTCCAGAGAGACAGAGCGAGCGTGTTCAGATCCCCATTTGGTACTGTGTGTAATTCAATCCCACTTAACTATATTTATTGCGTGTCTACTATATGTTCTGGTAACTGTGCTAGTCACTGGGTCTAGGAAGTTGATAAAACACAGTCACTGACCTCAAAGACATCACGGTTTCTTACCAGCCCACAGAAAAGACCACATTTCCTGGTTCTGTTATAAACAACACAACCACACCTACAGGACCCGAGAGTTAAGGCAGCCCAGCTTAGTGGGACAACCCCAGGCTTTGGAGTCATACAGATGTGGACAGAATCTGAAGTCTGTCCATTCACAATCTGCGTGGGCTTGTCTGTGGTACTAACCTCGCGGAGGCACAGTGGTATCCACCCAGTTGAGTTACTGTGAAGATGGTATGAGTTAATGTATGCAAAACGCTGCTACCATCCCCTGTGAAGACTATGCTTCATGTAGAAAATTCCAGCGAATTATTGCAGACTGTCCACACAGATAACAACATACCAGACCACAACCAAAAATCCATTCTAATATGTCCCCTCCCTCACTCATTCTTTCCTTTGGAAACAACCATTTTGTCGACCTTGGCTTGTGAACCAGAAATGGCACTCACCAACATCCAACAGGAGCCCTCATCACTGCACTGTCCTCCCCAACTGGACCCTCTTCCAAGCACTGTCTCCTCTTTCATCCAAATCTGCACGTCACTCACCTGATATAAAGGCACAAACAGATAAAATGACATTAGACTTCTAGTTTAAAGCAGTACCTGAATCTGGACATTTTTTTCTCAGTCTCTTCGGGTGGAAAAAAAAGGAGGGGATGAAAACTTACAACCAGAAGGAAGGAAAATCTGCCAGACAAAACAATGTCAAAATCAGAAGGAATCCTTAGAACCTACAGACAAATGGAGTTTTATTAAATAAAATCTGCCCAATTATTACCTCATGATATTCTGTCTTTGCCTCATTAAAAGAAGACCATTTAGCCAGAAAGAAAGAAGAGAAAGAGGAAGGAAGGAAAGGAGAAAAAGGAAGACAAGTCATCCCCCTCACCACTGTCCTCTGACTCAGAGACCCAGAAGTTGTAAGACCCAGAAACGGGGGGGCTGGCCTCTATCAGTTGGGTGCCACCTTTGAGTCTTGGAGAGTACCATTCCCCTCTGTCACACACTCTCACCCAACATTTGTTTTACAACCATTCAGATCTAGCAACTCCCAGAAAACATCTGGAAAGGAAATATGGAGAAAGGTAGTAACATATTGCATCCTAGAAGGGCAAGTCCCAGCAAACAAGGCCCTGTAGGTAGGAGGAGAGGAAGGAAGAAACAAGGTGGCCGTGAATTCTAGGAGCAGAGCAGCTGTGTACACCATCAGTTCAGAGTGTCATGGATCCCAGCAGAGCGGAAGAAGACGGCACCTCTATAAAGCAGCCCTAACCCAGGGCTTCCAACTAGCACAGCCATTAACATGCCTCAAAATACCAACTGGGAAAAGAAGAAAACCGTGCGATAAATATTGCAAAAAGGAAGGAAGGGAGGGAGGATAATTCAACATACACTGATAAGCCAACACACATTTTTTTGTTTATGTGTAAGGAAGATTGGCCCTGAGCTAACATCTGTGCCAATCCTCCTCTATGTTGTATGTGGGTCACTGCCACAGCATAGCTTGATGAGCAGTGTAGGTCCAAGACTGGGATCCAAACCCACGAACCCAAGCCACCAAAGCAGAGCGAACTGAACTTAACCACTACACCACCAGGCCACCCCCAGTCAACATACATTTTTAATAAATTTATTAGCAAATGAATAGAAAATACATTCATAGTTTGATTTCTTAAAAAAATCATCTGTGCTTGCTTCAGGAAAATATGTGGTAAAATTTCAAAAGATACAGACATGAATAATATGAAAACTCTTCAACTCCTCCCTACTTTTATATCTTACTCAAAAAATGCTCATTAAGGAAAAGAATATCTCTTTGGAAACAGAATCTAATATCACACTTAAAGCAAAGACATTCTTTTACAATCAAGAACATAAACAAAGATGCATTTAGCATTGTTGAGGAAGTTTTGGTCAATTCGATAAGTCAAAACACATTAATGAGCGGTATAAATATAGAAAATAGAAAATTATCATTCTTTGCAGGTAATATTGTCTACTAAAATATCCACGTGAATCAACAACAATTAAATCTAATAAGATTTCAGTAAGGTGGTTTAGACCAGTGTTTCTCAGCCTTTGCTTCCTTTAGAATCACCTGGAAAGCTTTGAAAAACTACCAATACTAGAGGCTCACCCCAGAAATTCTGATTTAATTGTTCTTGAGTGAGGCCTGGCTCTGCGTCTGTTTTAAAATCTCCCCAGCTGACTTGAACGTGCATCCAAGCTTGAGAACTGCTGATATAGACATAAGAAATATACCAAATCCAAGAGATTTCCCTTTACGCCATCAAGAACCAATTACAGAATAGGATGCAAAGAGAATCTTACTAATAACAACAACAATATAAAATATTCACAATAATAGAATTACCATATGACCCAGCAATTCCACTTCTGGGTAGATACTCAAAAGAATTGAAAGCAGGGTCTAAAGAGATATTTGCACGCCCACCTTCACAGCAGCATTATTCACACTAGCCAAAATGCGAAAGCAATGCAAGTGTCCATCGAGAGATGAACGGATGAACAAAAGTGGTCTGTGTATACAACAGGATATTATTCAGCCTAAAAAGGAAGGAAATTCTGACATATGCTACCACGTGGATGAACCTCGAAGACATTATACTAAGTGAAATAAGCCAGTCACAAAAAGACAAATACCGTATGATTGCTTGTCTGAAGTACCTAGAGTAGTCAAATTCATAGAGACAGAAAATAGAATGGTGGCTGCCAGGGTTGAGGGGAGTTGTTGTTTAAGGGGTACAGAGTTTCCGTTTTGTAAGATGAAAAGAGTTCTGGAGATTGGTTTATGACAATGTGAATGCACCTAACACTACTGAACTGTACACTTAAAAACGGTTAAGATGATAAGTTTTATGTGATGTATATTTTACCACAATTAAAATTTCTAAAAGCCATTTAAAAGAAAAAAAAATACTCATAATAAATTTTACAAGAAATATTATATGAGAAACAACTGAAATCTTCATTGAATTACATAAAAGAAGAAATTCTTGAACGGAAAGGTGTACTATGTTCCTTCATGAGATGGCTCAATATCATCAAGATGCCATTGTCTTTAAATCAGTTTATAAGTAGGATTCATTGCAATTAAATCTCAAACATATTTGTGTGACTGAATAAAATAATCCTCCAGTTTATTGAAAAGAATAAACACCTATCACTAGATAAGAAAAAATAGGACTACAAAGTGTCTTAAATTACCCAGTATTAAAACGTGTTAGAAAGATACACAAACGGAGAGAATATAGTAATAGCACAGGGAATGCCAGACAGATCATTAAAGGGAAACAGAAAGCCCTGAAACTCACCCATAAACATAATAATTTATGATAAAAGTAAAAACAGACAAAGAATGAATGATTTAATAAGTTAGTTTAGACAATTGGTTAACCATCTGGAAGAAAAGTAAAGTTAGATATCCACCTTACACCACATACCAAAGCAAATTTCATGAGTTAAAATTTTTTATGTAAAAAAACATAGAAAAAACACAGATGGATATTTTAAGTGATCTCAGGGCAAGAAAGACCTTTCTACATATTGTCTGGAAAACAGAAAACTTAAAAATAGAACAGGAAGCTCGAAAGCTGATTTCTCAGGGTTGGGAATGGGGGAGTGGAGAGTCAGGAGGGGGGATCTCAAACAAGGATGCAGATCTAAGAGCTACGTGTGGGGCTTCATACTGATGAAGACTCCTGCTTATCCTGGGGACCCTGCAAAGGCTGCCCCTCAGTTAAAAGGGGATTTAAAAACTCCATCCAGCAGCCGAGGGACAAAAAACCATCATCCTCTCTGACTAGGTTTCTGGGAGCAAAAAAAAAGAAAAATCTCCTGAAAGAAGATGAAAACCCAAGTCTATGCCATATGCAGACATGGAGTACAAATTAGCACTATCTTTTTGTCAAAAGGATACCAAGCCTTTTTTTTAAGAGTATGTATGGATCTCACAAGAATTTTTTTTAATGCTCACTGGATATGAGCTTCTAAAAACATTACAAACCACAAGAGGAAATGATCTTCCATGAGCAAGAGTCACAAACTCAAAAACAGTGGACATTTACCATCCACCAAAACTTCAGGCAATAGAAGTTTTTTCAACCTAAGAATATAAACTAAATATGTTTTAAATTGTCAAAATGATTAAAGAAGGTATAAAAACCATATTGAAAGAAAAGGACATTATGAAAAAACAATAGAAAGATTTGAAAAAAGAATAAAATAGAACTTAAAGAAATAAAAAATATTGTCATTGCAATAAAACCGCAAAGAATAAATTAAGCAGATGATCTCACATAAAAAGAGTATTAAAGAGTTGGGAGAGAGTTCTGAGGTAATCACCCAGAATGAAGTATGGAGATGTAAAGAAATGGAAAACATAAAAGAGTGGTTAAGAGAGACGGAAGATAGAATGAGAACGTCCAGCATATATTCAGTAGGAGTTCCAGGAAAAGAGAACAGGGAGGATGTGGAGCAGCAATATTTAAAGGAAAAACAGCTCAGAATTTTCCAGCAAGTATTAATTCATAGCACATATATTCACAAAGCTCCACTATGTACCAGGCACTATTGCAAGCACTGGGGAGAGAGCAGTGGACAAAACAGACAAAAATCCTTGCTTTCATGGCATATATTACAAAAGGGAAAACGAGAGAATTTCTTTTTAAGTATAATATATAGTACGTATGTTACTAAGCATTTGCTGGGGTAACAAACAGTCTCCAAATCTCCATGGTTTACGATGACATTTATTTGTGGCTAATGTTACATGAAGGCTTCAGGTTGCCTGTGGCTCTGCTCAGGCTGTGGGTTGACCATAGGTCTAACCCAAGTGTCCCTGTATTCCAAGGACAGGCAGAAGGAACAGTTGCCATCTGGGACAGGCTCCCATGGTGGCAGAGAGCAAAAATGCAAAACACCAAGGCAATCATGCTGTTGCATGTAAAGCTCCTGCTTAGAAGTGCCATCTGCCATGTTTGCTCACGTTCTATTGGTAGAAACAAGTCACGAACCCAACCCTGACACTGGTATGAGGAAGTTGACTGCACTAGAGACAAGCATGGCAAAGGTGGGTGTATATAATCCTCTTATAGGGAAGGGAATAAATAATCGTGAACAAAAATATAATCTACCATAATATGTTCAGCGGTGGTAATTGCTATGGAGAAAACCAAAACAGGGAATGGGGTAGAGATTATTAGGGAGGTTGCAATTTAAACAGGCAGGTTAGGGAGAGCACAAAAATGTATATGTGATTAAGACCTGAAGGATGTCCGGAAATGGACCATACAGAAATCTTGGGGAAGAATGTTTCAGACAGAGGAACAGCAAATGCAAAGGCTCCAAGTCAGGAGCAGGCCTGGTGTGTTTGAGGAGGAGCAAGGAGGCCATTGTGACTGTCATGAAAGGAAGGCAAGGGAGAGTGGTAGGAGAAGAGGTCAGAAAGATAACAGAGGTCACACTGTGCAGGACTTAGAAGCCACTGTGGAGCTTGGTTTCCACTTGGAGGGAGTTGGAAAGCCATTGAGGGTTTCAGGCAAAGAAACAGCAAGATCTGGCTTCTATTTTACCTCAACCAGTGTGTAGAGAATGGACTGGAGGGGAGCAAAGGAGACCACTTAGGAGACTGTGGCAATAACCAGGTGAGGGAGGAGGGGAGCGATGGGCCAGGGTAAAGGTGTAAAAGTGGTTGGAACCTGGACATATTTTAAACGTGATTTGCTGAAACTGGATGTGGGGTGCAAATGAAAGAGATGTCAACCATGATGCTTGGGGATTAGGCCTGGATAATTGGAAGCATTGTGTTGCTGTTGATTATGATAAGGAAGATTGCAGCATGAAGAGGCAGAGAGAACACAAAGTTCCATTTGAGTTAAGTCTGAGATGTATATAAGACATTCAGGTGGAGATACCCAGTGAGCAGCTGAATAAACTCATCTGGAATTCAGGGAAGAGGTTCAGACCACAGATATAAATTTGGAAGTCATCACAGTACTATAGATAAGAAGAAAAGAAACTTTTTCTACAAAGGTCCAGATAACAAATATCTTTGGCTTTGCAGGTCATGTATGATCTCTTTTGCATTTTCTTATGCAAAAACCATCTTTAGCTCATGGCAGCAAGCTGGATTCAGCCCATGGACCGCAGGTTTGCAGACTTTGCTGTTAAGGATTTTTAAGACCATGAGTTTGGATGAGATCACTAGGGGAGTGAGTGCAAACAGAAAAGAGAGGATGTCCACGTACTGAGCCAGGGACACTCCAGAGTTAGAGAGTTAAAGAGATGATGAGGAACCAATAAATAGACCAACAAGAAATGATGAGTGAGGTAGGAGGAAGAACAGAAGAATGTGGTGTCCTGAAAGCCTGGTGAAGGATGGCTTTCAATTAGGATTAGCTGTGCCAAATACTGCTGATGGGGCCAGCCCCGTGGCTTAGCGGTTAAGTGCGCGCGTTCCGCTACTGACGGCCTGGGTTCGGATCCCTGGCGCGCACCGATGCACCGCTTCTCCGGCCATGCTGAGGCTGCGTCCCACATACAGCAACTAGAAGGATGTGCAACTATGACATACAACTATCTACTGGGGCTTTGAGGGGGATAAAAAAGGAGGAGGACTGGCAATAGATGTTAGCTCAGAGCGGGTCTTCCTCAGCAAAAAGAGGAGGATTAGCACGGATGTTAGCTCAGAGCTGATCTTCCTCACAAAAAAACAAACAAACAAACAAAATAACAAATACTGCTGATGGGTCAAGTAAGATGGGGACTGAGAACTGACCACTCGATTTAACGACATGGAAGTCATTAGTAACCTCCTGATGAGAATGTGTACAAGGAAGAATGGGAGAAGGGTAACTGAAGTCAGCAAATATGGATAAGTCTTTCAAGGAGTTTTGCTGAGAAGGGAGAGAGGAGAATAGGATGCCAGCTGGAGGGGAAGTGGTGTTAAGAGAGAGTTTATTTTTAAGATAGGATAAATAAAATCATATTTGTGTGCTGATGGGAGAGTCCAGTAGAGAGATGAAAATGGGTATGTAGAAGAGAGAGGATGGAGTTGCTAGAAGGGTGTCTTTGAGGAGGCAAGAAGAGATGACATCTCACGTACAAGTGGAAGGGTGGGCCTGAGCCAGGAGCATGGACAGTTCTTCCAAAGTAACAAAAGAGAAGGTAGTGACAGCTCATAGTAATTTTGACTTGCATTTCCCTGACAATTAGTGATGTTGAGCATTTTTTCATGTCCCTGTTGGCCATTTAGATGTCTTCTTTAGAAAACTGTCTGTTTAGTTCCTCTGCTGATTTTTGAGTCAAATTGTTTGGGTTTTTGTTATTGAATAGTATGAGTTCTTTATATATTTTGGATATTAACATCTTATCCGATCACTTCACACCTGTTAGAATGGCTATCATGAAAAAGACAAGAAATAAGTGCTGGCAAAGATGTGGAGAAAAGGGAACACTTGTGCACTGTTGTTGGGATTGCAAATGGGTTTAGCCACTATGAAAAACAATATGAAGTTTCCTTTAAAAATTAAAAAGAGAACTACCATATGATCCAGCAATTCCACTTCTGGGTATATACCCAAAGGAAATGAAAACAGGATATCAAAGAGAGATATGCTCTCACATGCTCATTACAGCATTATTCACCATAGCCAAGATATGGAAACAACCTAAGTGCCCATCAGTGGATGAATGGATAAGAAAGATATAGTGTATACATACATACAATGGAGTATTATTCAGCCATAAGAAAGAAGGAAATCCTACCATTTGCAGCAACATCGATGGAACTTGAGGACGTTATGCTAATTGAGATAAGTCAGACAGAGAAAGACAAACACCATATGATTTCACTCATATGTAGAAGAGAAACAAATACATGGACAGAGAGAGCAGATTGGTGGTTACCAGGGGGAAGGGGTGGGGAGGAGGCATAAAGGGTAAAGGGGCACATATATATGGTGACTGACAAATAATAATGTACAACTGAAATTTCACAATGTTATAAACTACTATGACACCAATTTTAAAAAAAACTTTTTAAGCCAAACTTGTAAAAACAGAGAATGAAATGGTGGTTACCAGGGGCTGGGAGGTGGGGGAATAGGAGAGATGTTGTTTAAGGGTAAAAACTTGCAACTAGTAGATAAATAAGTCCTGGAGATCTAACGCACAGTATAGTGATTATAAACAACAATATTGTATATAAGCAAACTTGCTAAGAGACTAGATCATAATTATTCCCACCACAAAAAAGAAATGATAATTATGTTATGTGATAGAAGCATTAGCTAATCCTACAGTGGCAATCATATTGCAACATATAAATGTATCAAATCAACATGATGTACACTTTAAACTTACACAATGTTATACTTCAAATATATTTCAATTTAAAAAGAGAGAAAGAGGAGGTAGTGCGTATGGACAGAGATGCAGGTAGGCAGGTAGATGCGGTGGTGAGAACTTGGGGAAGTTTTCTTCTGATTGCTCCTATTTTCACCAAACAATGAGTCCTATGCAGGACAAATACAAAGAAATCCACACACAAATATTTTATAATGAAAGTAAAAAAAAAAAAAAATGATAAAGAAAGAAAAAAATCGTAAAAGCAATCTAAGAGAAAAGACAAGTTTCTTGTTCTTCAACTTTCAACAGCAACATTAGAAGCCAGATGACAATGAGGTATCCTCAAAGTGAGACACCCAATTAAACTTTCATACTGAGTAAGGGCCAATACTGACACTTTAGACAAAGACTCTCACGTCGGCCGTGATAGCCACTTATGGATGTACTTCAGTAAATAAGGAAGAAAAACCAAGAGGAAGGAGTGGGAGGCAAAAGCAGTGGTCAGCAGAGATACCACATAAGCGTTAATGGTAAGAATTCTGGGAGTTTTAAAAATAAGGTGGAAGTAAAATACTGGACCTCAATACCATGGAAGAGGGAGGAACCATTAGGGAGAAAGTGGTCTCTGATTCCTGATTGTTCTGAAGAAGAGTAGGTATAATGATAAATGTCAAATACACACATTACATACTTAAGGATCAGTGCTGGTATAGCTGGATATCCATGTGGAAAACCACGAGACTGGACCTCTTCTTTTAGACCACACACAAAAATTAACTCAAAATGGATGATAGGTATAAATGTAAGAGCTAAAACAATAAAACTCCTAGAAGAAAACACAGAAGCAAATCATGTTGAATTTGGGTTAGGGAAAGTCTTTTTAGATGCAATACCAAAAGCATAAGTGGCACAGGAAAAAAATAGATAAATTGAACTTCACCAAAATTAAAATCTTGTATTACAAATTATACCATTAAGAAAGTAAAAGACTGGGGTTGGCCCCACCGCCTAGTGGTTAAGTTCGACATACTCCACTTCAGTGGCTCTGTTTTGGATCCTGGGTGTGGACTTACACCACTTGTCTGCAGCCATGCTGTGGCAGCAACCCACACGCAAAATAGAGGAAGACTGGCACAGATTTTAGCTCAGGGTGAATCTTTCTCAAGCAAAAAGAGGAAAATTCTCAACAGATGTTAGCTCAGGGCCAATCTTCCTCAGCAAAAATAAATAAATAAAAGAGAATCCACAGAATGGAGACAATATTTTAAAATCATATATCTCATATGGGACTTGTATCCAGAATCTGTAAAGCACTCTTACAACTCACTAATAAAAAGATAAATAACCCGGGGGGTGGGCACAAGGGGTGAAGGGAGTCATATATATGGTGATGGACAAACAAAAATTTACAACCCAAAATTTCACAATGTTAAAAACTATTAAAACATCAATAAAAAAATAAAAGATAAATAACCCAGTTTAACAACAGGCAAAGGGTCTGAATAGCTATTTCTCCAAAAAAGATATAGAAATAACCAAAAAGCACATGAAAAGATGCTCAACATCATTAGCCACTAAGGAAATGCAAATTAAAACTACAATAAGATACCAGTTCACATCCACTAGTATAGTTATTAAAAAAAAATCCATCACAAGTATTAGTGAGGATGTGGAGAAATTGGAACCCTCATATCATACATTGTTGGTGGGAATGTAAAATGGTGCAACCGCTTTGGAAAACAGTTTGGCAGTTCTAAAAATTTTAAATATTGATTTACCACATGACCCAGCAATTTTGTTCCTAGGTATATACCCAGAGAAATTGAAAACATATGTCCATACAAAAACCTGTACGTGAATGTTCATTGCCCCATTATTCATAATCATTAAAAAGTGGAAACAACCCAAGTGTTCACCAACTGATGAATGGATAGATGAATAGAACCTACGCGTACAACGGATTATCATTCAGCCACAAAAAAGAAGGAAGTACCGATACATGGCAGAACACGAATGAACCTTAAAAACATTACGTTAAGTGAAAGAAGCCAATTACAAAAGACCACATATTGTATGATTCCATCTATATGAAATGTCCGGAATACACAAATTCATGCAAACAGAAAATAAATGAGTGGTTGCCAAGGGCAGAGGGGAGGGAAAAAGGACTGATAAGGTGACTGATAACGGGTATGGGATATCTGTCGGGTGATAAAAATGTTGTAAACATAGATTGTGATCTTGCACCACTCTGAATATATTAAAAACTATTGAATTGCACATGGTAGATGGATGAATTGTATAGCTTGTGAATTATATCTCAATAAAGCTGTCCAAAACATTTTAACAGTAACCCCTAAAAGAATAGATTATCTGTATAATTTCCAAACCAGTAGAGGTAAAGTGAAGACTAACAAAAATTGTTCAGTTCAAGGGATAGAGGGAAAGGAGGAGAGAGAAGTGAAAAAAAAGTGAAGAAGCACAGAGGGTATAAATAAATTTTTAGAAGAAAATTACAATAACTATATTCAGTATGACACCATTGATATGTATTTTTAAGGCACAAACATTATCTGATATTGTTGGAGATTTCTGTGAGAAGTAAAAGTATAAAAACATCCACTTAGATATTGGGGGAGGGAAGGAGATGAACGGGGTGCAGAAATAGGGAGCGGGCTTCTGCTGTATCTACCACACTTGATTTCTTCATTAAGTGATCGGAAACACTATGGCCAATTGTTACTATCTGTTAAATCTGGGCAAAGATGTTTATAGGTGTCTATCTTTTGTACCATTTTATGTTTAAAATTTTTCTTAATTAAAGGACAATAAAAATAGCATTGACAAAATTTCAGAGAAATGGCACACCTCCTTTGCTGACAAGCATGTAAACTTGAACAAATTTGGAGAGAGAATTTTGACAACATGTAGCAAAAGGTTTTAAAACATTCACATCCTTTGATGAGCAATAACTCTCTTAAGACTTTAAGAAAATACTCATGTGTGCACAAAGATTTAACTCACTGATGCTTGCTGTAGTTCCATACCTACATGCACAAATGCATACTGATAAACACAGACATATTGACGGGGAATAGAATGTCTATTAGTTAGACATTGGTATAATATTCACAAGCACTGTGCAGTTAATCTAAATAATTAAGTGGGGAAAGAGAAAGTCTTAGGCCTCTAAGAATCTGATAGAAGTTATGTACCCTCTGAAAAAAGACAGATGCATACAACATAGATTTTGCAGACAATTTCAGTGGGTCCCAGAGTATTTAAAATTCAGACCGTTGATTAGGGAAGAAAAACCAGCCAACTAACTCCTAATTCTCCTCCAGAAGCCTCTTCCTCCAGGCAGCTTTTGCTGTGCCCTGACCTCTCCATCTCACCCAGCGTGGAATAGGCACCCCTTCCTTACAACCCTGTACAAACCTGTGCCCTGCAAGATCTATCACTTTGTATTGTGATTGTCTACCAGTTTTCTCTCTTCCCCTCAAGCCTCTTTGACAACCGGATGCACAACTCAGCTGGCTTCATATCCCAGCACAGCACAGGGCCTGGCTCAGGCATGAATAAACAGTAGTTGGCCAGATGACCAAACGACGGCTCCTGGAGGAGGGCGACATTGCTAAATACTGTGTCTAGATAACGCCTCACAAAGAGAAACACATCCTTCTCATGTATTCATCCATCCACGATCAGTGTCAACACCTCTCTAACCAGGTTATACACACACCCCCGCCCTAGCAGACTGTCTTTTGAAATAGGCTAGATTTTAAATGCAGTCTTATCTCAAAGAAAGAGAGGTAACATACACCACGTATAATTTGCAAACGAGGCGCAGCAGGAGCAAGGATCTGACTTTCTACGTGACTCAGCTCCAACCAGCCGTAGCGGTAACTTAGACAGTCAAATTAGCAGCAGCTTGTTTTCATTCCAGAGGACAAGCTCTCCAATCTTTTCTGAAGTTATTTCCCTTCCTTTCCCTTCCCGTTATTCCCTATTTCCATCAAGCAGAGCCCTTGAATGCTTTTCCCGGCCAGCTATTCAAGAGGCCATTCCCCCTGGAGCTGGCGACACAGAACCTATTAATAAGCAAACAGAACGAACTGGCTCATTCTCCCCGTAGTTAAATTCCTCTGCCACCGATTTCTCAGACACTTCCCTTTAGGGTTTTCCTGTGGAGTGCCATTCATTTAGAGGAAATGTGGAAAATTGTTTAATGTTTCTTGTTGTAAGCAAATGGTGGTAAATGCCGATTACATGTGGAGAATAAAATGCTTCTCTTCTACTTGACTTCCAAAGCCATCTGGTGGCCCTGGCAAAGCCTGAGCATCACTCCACGCACAAGCGCCTCTCGTCACCGTCACGTGGTTAGTAGCGGAGGCTGTCACTAGAAATCTCTAATTCTGTCAGCATACCTGGCCTTTACATTGCACAGCAATTAAGTCACCCTCCCATTCTTTGCCTTGGTTTTTCCAACTGTAAAATGATGAAAAGTACTCGGCTCTTTACATATTTGATAGAATCCAGTTCAAGGATACACTGTGTTGCGTCTCCCTTGGGCATCACATGGTTGGGGGCTGCAGAATAAGCATGGAAGAGTGCCTGTCATTTCAGATTCTAAAGAGAGGCCGGGAAATAATGTCAATAGAAAATTCTCAGCTCTGGAGGAAATGATGGAATAAGAGAAACATAAAGTATTTGGGTCTGCTGCCCCCACGTAGGGGAAAAAAGGACAGAGGCTGATTACTCAGAGAAGAAAAGTATACATCTATCTCATCCTGGTTTTTGTGTTTTTTGTTGTGTGTGTGTGTGTGTGTGTGTGTGTGTGTCAGGAAGATTAGCCCTGAGCTAACACCTGTTGCCAATCCTCCTCTTTTTGCTGAGGAAGACTGGCCCTGAACTTACATCCGTGCCCATCTTCCTCTACTTTATGTGGGACACCGCCACAGCATGGCTTGCTGAGTGGTGTGTATGTCCGCGCCCAAGATCCGAACCTGCAAACCCCTGGCTGCCAGAAGCGGAGCGCACGAGCCTAACCACTATGACACCGGGCTGGCCCTCATCCTAGTTTTTAAAAAATAAAAATACCAAAAGGACCTCATTTTTACACTAACTCCTCTGATACACTCCTCTACATATTCAGGGCTTTAGAGAGCCTCCACTCTGTTAACAAGTGGATGTATCTAGAGTATCAGAAAATTGGGAACAGAGCCCTTCCTAAGCCCCCATTAAGGGGCGCAGGGACAGTCATGTGACAAAATATTTTTGGTTTCTTGACAGACATAAAAACAGAATGTTAGAGCCAACCAGGTCAATTCCTTTCAGTCTACAGAGGGGCAAACTGAAGCCCAGGGAGCTGGAGTGACTTACCCAGGGTCACACAGTTGACTGACAGGGGGCAAGTCAGGAGTGAGACCACACATCTCCTATTCCGGAGCACCTTCCACTGTAGGAATTCTCAGCATCTAGCAACATAATCCAAACATTAAAACAATCAGAATGTTATCACACTGGACTTCTTACTCCACCAAATGTTTATTCTACTGCAGTTGAACATGGCCTCTTTCCTGTACTACAAAGACGATTTGCTCATTCCTGCTCACGTGATTTCCCTTGCAGGCAGGGCTGCCCTGTTTGGCCACACAGGTTGTGCATTGCACAACTCAAAAAAAAAAAAAAAAAATGCGTTCACATTGTAATCCACGTGTTAGCCCCAGATATTCTTCTCATTATCCTTTTCTTATTCAAGGTAATCTCAAGTCACACATTCATGAAGCCTTCTTTGATGGGCTTAGAACACACTGGTTTCTTTTTTCTCTGAATTCCTAAGAGTCTTATTCTTTGTACCACTTACCAGCTGTGTATCCCTGAGCAGGGCAATGATTCTGAGTCTCCACTATCTAATAGGTAAAGTCTCTGCTTTCTAACAGGAAGAAACGGTGGAGATGTTGTGAGGATCAAACAAAACCATGTACATGGAGGAATTCTACACAGTGCAAAGTGCTCTGTGATGCTTCTTATTGTCACTCCAGCAACTTAAACACTGTTTTATGTTGCTTGCTAATTGTTTCTAAGTCCTAGTTTGGTGTCCTCCCCTCCCCCCCCCCCACCCCGCAAAGCCCCAGTAGATAGTTGTATGTCATAGCTGCACATCCTTCTAGTTGCTGTATGTGGGAGGCGGCCTCAGCATGGCCGGAGAAGCGGTGAGTCAGTGCGCGCCCGGGATCCGCACCCGGGCCCCAGCAGCAGAGCGCTGCACACTTAACCGCTAAGCCATGGGGCCGGCCCTCTAGTTTGGTTTTCACCAATAAGAAAGAAGTTCCCTGAGAGCAGGCAGAGACCACACACACTTCCACAGCCCTCATAGCCTGCAATCAAAACAGTGGTAACAACTCACGCTGCCAACACTGTTCCAAATGCTTTAGAATGCTAGCTCATTTCACCCTCATAACAAATCACGAGGTGGGTTCTGATATTATCTAGGTTTTATAGACGAGGAAAGTAAACAGAGGGGAAGTAACACACATAAGAGTCAGAAAGCTAGTCTGTGATGGATTAAGGATTTGAGCTCAGAAAACTGGCTGCAGAGCCTGCTCTTCGACCTTCTGTACCATCCCATCCCTCTCTTGTGTGTATACAGGAGGGCCGTGGTAGCACACTTTGATTCTTCATTGTTTGATCTTTGGGGTGTTCTTCCTTTAGGCAGTGTTAGGTCTTAGAAAGAGAAAAGCCATTTGCTTACCTTGAGGTCACAGGACACGACATGACGTTCAGATCCCACTAGCTCCCTGTCCTACTTTCCTCTCCTCACTGGCACCTCAGCTGATTTGTGATAAAGAAAGACTAATTTTTTTTTTCCTTTTTTTCATTGTGGTGAAATAGTCATAACATATCATTTACCATTTTAACCATTTTTAAGTGCGTATTTCAGTGGCATTAAGTACATTCACACTGTTGTGTAACCTTCACCACCATCCATCTCCAGAACTTTTTTATCACCCCAAACAGAAACTCTGTACCCATCAAACACTAACTCCCCATTACCCCTGCCCCCAACCCCTGGAAACCTCTATTCTATCCTTTTTATCTCAATAAATTTGCCTATTCTGGGTACCTCATGTAAGTTTATGTCTGTCTTATTTCACTTAGCATAATATTTTCAAGGTTCATTCACGTTGTAGCATGTATCAGAATCTTGTTCCTTTTTAAAGCTGAATAATATCCTACTGTATGTATATACCACATTTTGTTTATTTATCTATTGATGGGCATTTGGGTTATTTCCACCTTTTGGCTACTGTAAATAACTGCCATGAACATTGGTGTACAGAAATACAAAGAAATTTTAATACTAGTGCATATTAAGCAGAATTGAACAGATAAATCAACTTCTGAAAAATAATCCCATCATGCTCCTCAAAGCCAAACATGGCCACAGCTCAGGAGAGAGTCAAGGGAGAGATCTGGCTCTCTCCTCATTAGCTTTGTGGTCTTTTGGATTGAGTTTCCTGACCTGTAGAATAAGGGAACAAGATTAAATGATTTCTGAGGTCTTTTTACCTCAAATGCTTCAGGATTCCATATCTCAAGCCTGTTTTCTTAGTGCCTGCAGGTGAGTATATTCTGCTCACCCTCTTTCGTGTAGCTTCAGCATTTGTGAGTGTGAGCTGGTGACTTTCCTGGGTCTGTTTTACTCAGATGCAGAATGACTTCCTAAACAGGCTACCATTCCTCTTGATGTCCAAAAAATAGGCTACAGGATAAGTCATTTCCCCTCCCCCACCTGTGTTACTACCATTGTTTCCATGGTAACTCAGTCATCCAGGCCAACTGGACTATCCTCTTCACAGGAAACCCCTATTTTTCACAGAAACCAAGTCACATCGCTGGGCCTCAGTTTTCTCATTTTACACATTTGCAAACTGAGAATGTTGGACCAGGCATGTCCATCAGCTCTAGCCTTCTGTGATTCCAAGAAGAGGACTAGGGAAAAGAGACGTATTTGTTTGAGAGAAGGAAGAGACATAGGATCAAGGACAGGGAAGCTGCATCTGTTCTGTGGCATAGGCTGAAGGACTGGCAGAGGGGAGCGGGGCATCCTATGGTCCTCTAGCAACCCAATGAAACACGTCAACATCACAAAGAAGAAAACTAAATTTGTAACTGTTGTTAAGTATAACGGAAATGAAACTATATAATCGTGAAATAAAAGTCATGGTACTATTTCTTTCACAACATTATAAAATTCCACATTTTACCAAGAAAACAGAGCAAGACTGGGAATACCGTGTTGTGAATAAAACCAATCCCAACTTCTAAGCCCCCTCTACCATTTTTCTCACTCTTTGTTTGTTGTCTAACCTGCACTTTCCACCCAGCAAAGTTCTTGACTGATGGGGCACTGGATGACTGGCTACGTCCCCTTTAGCTAATATGCAATATGCAAAGGTGTCACCATAGTTTAACTTTTGAGGCTTTATTCACTTGGGTAAAGTGAATTCAAGATGAAACTTCTAGAAAAATCTCACCTTTTAGATTCCAAGTGCAGACAGTTAGTTTTCTGTTCTTTTCTTTATTGAAGTCTGGCCTGGTTTACTTTATCTCTTGTTGAATTATTATCCTGGAGCAAATTTCTCAGTTGAGCCCACGTGGATTTATGTTTCACATTTGGCTTTGTAGCTTAGGGGGTTTGTGGGGGGGGGGGATGTGTGTGTGTGTGTGTGTGTGTGTGCGTGTGTGTGTTCTCTCCCATGACTTGCTAATGCTGTTCTTGGTTCTCACTATACTAAGGTTAAAAAAAAAAAGATAGAAAGAAAACCCAATGCAATTTTTATGTTGGCAAAAACAGTGTCTCTCTGGCACCTTCCCACCCCTTCCTCCATCCACAGTTACATTATCGTTGCATACCTACTCATTTCTCATTCTGACTGACTCATTTTGCCCAAACCTCAACCTCGTCGCTTATGTGTGGATTGACATATGTAGCGTTCCCCTGAAATTGTGACTGGTGGTGTGTTTTAATAAAAAGAATGGGGAAGTGATAGGTTTTCCTTTTCTGTTTATTTTTCAGGAAGCATCCATTAGCCTATCTCTGGAATTCTTTGCAATGCCAGTGTCAATAATTACCTTTTCGGAACATACTTTAGAACCAATTTCGAAACTTAAAAAACATACATATGGGGGCCGGCCCGGTGGCGCAAGCGGTTAAGTGTGCGCGCTCCGCTGCGGCGGCCCGGGGTTCGCTGGTTCGGATCCCGGGCGCACACCGACGCACTGCTTGGTAAGCCATGCTGTGGCGGCGTCCCATATAAAATGGAGGAAGATGGGCACCGATGTTAGCCCAGGGCCGTCTTCCTCAGCGGAAAAAAAAAAAAAAAAAAAAAGAAGAAGATTGGCGGATGTTAGCTCAGGGCTGATCTCCTCACAAAAAAAAAAAAAAAACATACATATGTCTGCACCCCACCTCAGACTTACTGATTTAGAATCTTAGGGATATTTCCAGGACATCTGTATACTTTTCATGTTTCAGAAGAGATTTTTCATTCACACTCAGGGTTGGCGACCAACAACAGACCACAGGAAGTGCATGTAATCAGAGAAGAGAGACTTTAAAATGCAGAATGATATGAATGCCATCACTAAATTTCTTACCAAAAAAACACTGAGATATCCTTTTTTCGGCATGGGACACTCTCAAGCCCTCATTCACCAACCATTTTTTCTCAACAGAACTTTACTGAGCACATGCCACATGCTATGAAAGACATCAAGTAAACAGGGACACCAGGCAGCCTACCTCTAGTAAAGAAGAAAAGACATATAGAGAATTAACCCGCAACATAAGAGCTGTGCAGGTGAAGTGTGATCGGAGTTCCGAAGAGTGAAATGTCCTTTCTGGCGGGAGACATCATAACGGCCTCACGGAGAAGGTGTTCTTTGATATATTTCAAAGGGCAAAGATCGCAGGAGGCAGTGAAGGAAAGAGAATGACTTGAGTAAAGGCTCAGAGCTGGGAAAGTCCAGGATGGGTTCAAGAGGAGGAGTCCCCACAAGGCGGAGAAGAGAGAGACAGAGATGGAAAGGCAGGTGGAGGTGCCCAGGAGTGCCCCCAGGGAGCCCACTCTTCATCGTGAAGCCCCCCAGTCCACAGCTACTTTGACACAATTCAAGTCCAGAGGTCTCCTTCTGTGTAGGACTCCTTAAGCCTTTCTGCAAGTTTCATTTTGCCATGCTTGACTTCTCATTTCAAACAAATACAAACCCCTGAATTTTAACCACCAAATCTTTTTGCTGATGAGCAGGCATATCTCTGTAATGACAGCTAACACTTACTGAGTGCTCCTTATGTGCCCAGAAACAACTCGTTTGAGCCTCATAATAACTTGGGTACTATCCTTATCATTCCTATTTTGCAGTTGAGGAAACGGATACACAGGGAGGGTAAGGAGCTTACCCAAGATTGTGCGTGGTGAGCAGGGGGGTAGAGATTTAAACTCGGGTACCCTGGTCCCAAAATGCACACCCTCAACCTTCACATTACTGCCCCTGCGTAAGATAACCATGATCTTTTTGCTTACTTTTGACATTGAGCCACTTTGAAACAATTGATCATTTTTTCAGTTAGTTACCTGTCACCACCAGATTAATTACAAACATGAATACAGAAGCACAGGAGGACAATGAAATGGACTCACGGCAATCTTAGAGTATATCAGGACCAAACTCTAGATCCCAACTAATTCTGGATCTAAATCAGTAATCCACTGTGGCAGGTAGAATCATGGCCCCCCAAAGATGTCCACATCCTAATCTTCAGTACCTGTGAATATGTTAGGTTACATGGCAAAGGGAAATCAAGGTTGCAGATAGAATTAAGGCTGCTAACCTTAAAATAGGGAGATTATGCTGGATTATCTGAGTGAATCAGATGTCACCACAAGGGTCTTTACAAGTGGGAAAGGGATACAGAGTTGGGAAAGGGTCAGAGAGGAAGACGTGACTAAAGAAAAGGTCAGAGTGATGCAGAGTGAGAACTCAAGCTGCCCTTGCTAGTTTTGAAGATGGAGGAAGGGGTCACAAGCCAAGGAATGCAGGTGGCCTCTAGAACCTGGAAAAGGCTGGGGGATGGATTCTCCCTCAGAGCCTCCAGAGAGGAATGCAGCCCTGCTGGCACTTCAGTTTTAGCCCAGTGAGACCCATGTCAGACTTCCAACCTGTAGAACTGTCAGATAATAAATTTGTGTTGTTTAAGCTGCTAACATTGTGGTAATTTGTTACAGCAGTACAGAAAACTAATACATCCATTATGTTACCCACTCAGCCAGCATTCTTTGCATACAGCTTTGTGTTAATAATAATGCTTTTGCTGATGTTCAAGTCAATATCACCAAGTCTCTTTTTATGTAAATTTTTTTTTTTTTTTTGTGAGGAAGATCAGCCCTGAGCTAACATCCATGCTAATCCTCCTCTTTTTGCTGAGGAAGACCGGCTCTGAGCTAACATCTATTGCCAATCCTCCTCCTTTTTTTCCCCCTCCAAAGCCCCAGTAGATAGTTGTTATGTCATAGTTGCACATCCTTCTAGTTGCTGTATGTAGGACGCAGCCTCAGCATGGCTGGAGAAGGAGTACGTCAGTGCGCGCGTGGCATCTGAACCCGGGCCACCAGCAGCGGAGCACGCACACTTAATCGCTAAGCCACGGGGCTGGCCCCTCACCAAGTCTCTTTTTAGTAGAGAGGCTTTCCTCCTGGTGTGTACATAAGCCCTGAGGTAGGGTAGAGAAAGGAAGCATAGTATTTAGGAAGTCAGTAGACTTTGGAGGCCAGAAGATGTATGTTCAAATCCCAGTTGCACCACAAATTGTGTGAATTTGGGTAATTTGCTTAATTTGGTTCAGTCTCACTTTCATTATCAGTAAAGCTGGAATAATCACATAGATTTGACATGATTGCTAGGAGGATTAAAGCTAACACATGTGAATTTACTGGCACATAGTAGGTAGTCAGTGAAAACTAAGTTTGGCTTTGTAGTGTGAAAATTTTGCAAACTCCAATATTGAGTGGTTTGCTGCATAATGTGATACACCCACTGTGCATGATTTTTTTTTAAAAGGCAAATACAAGGGTCTACTGAGAAATGGAAGAATTTTCACATCCATTTTCTCAGTTGGTTAAGTTGTCTAAATGTTGCCTTTTTCAAGGCCTTTCTAAGTGTAACCCAGATATCCAAATGTTCCCCATTCTTTATGGATTTCCCTTCACCTAACACCGAAATAACAATAGGGCAGGCCCCCATTCCCTGGACTGGGAATTCCATTCTTATTGCTAGTTCCCCTCCCCATGTAATTTCTGTAAAAATTTGAGAAATTTTCCCTGATGGTCACTGTAGTCTTGTTATTTCCCCTGGCTTCTGCCACTGTCTCAATTTTAGCCTGATGAATGGACGCAGGCCCCTTCCTTAAATCCTAGCAGCACAAATAAACCAGGTTGTAGTATTATCAAAACATCACAGAAGAAAATTAGAACACAAAAGTAAACTTTAAAACTGGCTGTTAGGGGCCAGCCTGGTGGCGCAGCAGTTAAGTGCACACGCTCCGCTTCAGCGGTCCCAGGTTCACAGGTTCAGATCCCGGGCACAGACCAACGCACCACTTGTCAAGCCATGCTGTGGCGGCGTCCCATATAAAGTAGAGGAAGATGGGCACGGATGTTAGCCCAGGGCCGATCTTCCTCAGAAAAAGAAGAGGATTGGCAACAAATGTTAGCTCAGGGCTAATCTTCCTCACACACACACACAAAAAAACCAGCTGTTAGATGTCACTGCTCCTAGTTAGGCCTTGGTTTCACAGGGTTCTTCTCCAGGACCTAGACGTGTTTCTCCCATGATCTTCTCATCTGCTACCATGTTGCAAGGGCCAGGCCACCTTCCCAAATATCCTTTTTCCAAAGTCCAAGTCTAACCGCTTCTGGTCCAATGGAAAGATATAGATCTTCCCTCCCCCAGCCCAAGGCCTACCTTCTTTCCTGACCCAGGATGATGACAATGGGTGTGTCTGGCCCCTGTAGCCCATGAATCATCAATCTTCAACACTAAACTTCCCCAAAGTTTGGTTATTGGTCAGCAAAAAAATATCTTGTAGAGTATTTGAGATTAAAGTAGATTTTAACTTTTTCATCTGGTCCCTTTAGAGTCCTACTGCTAAATAATGAAAATGTAACTCCTTATCTTTCCTATTCTCAATCTCTTGTGGGTAATTTTTATTACACACACACACACACACACACACACACACACTTCCTTGTAAGAACAAATAATAATTTTTCAGATATGGTACTCTCTATTTTTCTGGTAAATAAAATATGGTAGATATTATCACTGTTCACCAATACCCAGTTCTCCTTTCCTTCCTGGGCATACAGGAAACCTCAGTTTCCGTCCCCCTTGCAGTAAGGTGGGGCCATGTGTTCTGGTCAATGAAATGTACAGAAATGGCATGTGTCTCTTCTGGGTTGATGCAGCAAAATGTCTCTGTGTGACTCTCTAGTCTCTCTCTTCCCTTGACACTGAGATCACCAACATTCTAGATGGTGGACCTCACTCAGTCTGGGTTTCAGAATGATTATTTGAGGCAGACCCCAGCCAACCTTAACTGCCTATGGAGTAAAAGCTAGAAATTTATCTTTCTTGCATAAGAGTACCAAAATTTGGGGATTTGTTACTGCAGCATAACCTAGCTTATCCTTACTAATTCATGAAAGAATCAATTCTTGAAACTCCAACTGCACAACCTATTAGCAATAACATGTCATCCTGAATTACCTGCATTTAAGTAAACATTACAGTTTTCCCCAAGTACAAAGGACAATATTTGATAGACAAAAATCTCAAAGGACCCTTTTTTCCCCCACCCCCCAAAAAAGAGAATCTCTTCAAAAAGTGAATTAACATGTCAAATTTTAGAGATATAAACTACTATCAACTTTTAAATAGAACTTCTACAACTTAAAAAAAAATTGTACAAAAACAAGGAAAAAAAATACCAAGAGGATATTTGCCAAAATGCTAACATCTGAGTTGTAGAAAAACTAGTTATTTTTATTTCCTTCTTTATGTTTTCTGTACTTTCAAAGATTTTTATAATAAGTGTGTTTTTCAATTAATTTTTTATTGTGAAAAAACACAAATCATAAAATTTACCATCTTAACCATTTTTAAGTATGCAGTTCAGTACTGTTAACTGTATTTATATTGTTGTGAAACAGATCTCCAGAATTTATTCATCTTGCAGAATTGAAACTCTATACCTATTAAACAACAACTCCTCTTCGCCTCCTCCCTTCCCCATTCCCAGCCCCTGGTAACCACCACTCTACTTTCTTTCTCTATGATTTTGACTACTTCAGATACCTCGTATAAGTGGAATCCTACAGTATTTGTCCTTTTGCGACTGGCTTGTTTCACTCAGCATAACGCCCTCAGGATTCGCCCATGTTGTAGCATGTGAGAAAATTTTCGTCCATTTTAAGGCTGAATAATACTCAATTATATGTATATATATCATTTTATTTATCCATTCATCCATCAATGGACATTTGGGTGCCACTACCTCTTGGTATTATGAATAGTGCTGCTATGAACAGGGGTGTGAAATATTTCTTTCAGGCTCTGATTTCAACACTTCTGGATATATACCCAGAAGTGGGATTGCTGGAGCATATGGTAATTCTATTTTTGATTTTTTTTGAGGAATTGTTCTATTGTTTTCCGTAGCAGTTGCACCATTTTATAATTTCACCAACAGTGAACAAGGGTAGCAACTTCTCCACATTCCCACCAACACTTATCATTTTCTGGTTTTTTTTATAACAGTCGTCCTAATAAGTGTGAGGTGATAGCTCATTGGGTTTTGATTTCCATTTCTCTGATGATGATTGATGTTGAGTATCTTTTCATATTTTTATTGGCCATTTGTATTTCATCTTTGGAGAGATTTCTAACCAAGTCCTTTGCCCATTTTTTAATCAGGTCATTTGATTCTTTTATTGTTGACTTGTAGGAGTTCTTGTTATATTCTGGATGTTAACCCCTTATCAGATATATGATCTGCAAGTATTTTCTCTCATTCCATAGGATATCTTTTCACTCTATTGATTGTGTCCTTTGATGAACAAAAGTTTTAAGTATGATATAGTCTCATTTGTCTATTTTTTCTTTTGTTGCCTGTGTTTTTGGGATGATAAACAAGAAATAACTGCCAAATCCAATGTTATGAAGATTTTCCCTATGTTTTCCTCTAGAAGTTTGATAGTTTGGGGTCTTATATTTAGGTCTTTAAGTCATTTTGAGTTAATTTTTTGTATTTGGTGCAAGATAAGGATCCAACTCCATTCTTTTGCATCCGGATGTCCTGTTTTCCCAGCACCATTTATTGGAAAGACTTTCCTTTCCCCAATGAGTGGTCTTGGCACCTTTTCAAAGATCATTTGACCATATACAAAAGACCTTATTTCTAGACTCTCTATTCTATTCCATTGGTCTATTCCATTGACTGTCTTTATGCCAATAGCACACTGTTTTGATTACTATAGTTTTATAATATGTTTTGAAATCAGGAAGTGTACTGCCTCCAACTCTGTTCTTCTTTTTCAAAATTGTTTTGGCTATTTGAGGTCCCTTGAGATTACATATGCATTTTAGGATAATTTTTTTCTATTTCCTCAAAAATACCACTGGGATTTTGATAGGGATGTGTTGAATCTTGGATCTCTTTACAAAGAAATTTATATTGTTGAAAATATAAACAATATATTTTAACAACATAAACATTTTAACAATATAAAGTCTTCTGATCCATGAACATGGGATGTCTTTCCATTTGTTTATATCTTCTTTAAATTACATTAGCAATGTTTTCTAGCTTTCAGTTTACAAATCTTTCACTTCCTTGGTTAGGTTTGTTCCTAAGTATTTTATTCTTTTTGATGCTATTGTGAATGAGATTATTTTCTTAATGTCCTTTTTAGATAATTTATTGTTAGTGTATAGAAACACAACTGATTTTTTTACATTGATTTTGTATCCTGCAACTTTGCTGAATTTGTTTATTAGTTCTTCCTGGGTTTTTTTGTAGAATCTTTGGGGTTTTCTATATATAAGATCATGTCATCTGCAAAGAGAGAGAATTTTATTTCTTCCTTTTCAATTTCAATGCCTTTCATTTATTTTTCTTCCCTAATTGCTCTGGCTAGGACTTTCAATATTATGTTGAAAAGAAGTGGCAAGAGCAAGCATCCTTGCCTTATTCCTGATCTTAGAGGAAAAACTTTCAGTCTTTCACTATTTTGTATGATGTTAGCTGTGGGCTTTTCATATATGGCCTTTATTATGTTGAAGTAGTTTCCTTCTATTCCTAGTTTGTTGAGTGTTTTTATCACAAAAGGATGTTGAATCTTGTCAAATGCTTTTTCTTCATCAATTGAGATGGTCACATGGTTTCTGTCCTTTATTGTATTAATGCGGTGTATCACATTGATTGATTTTGTATGTTGGCCCATCATTGCATTCCAGGAGTAAATCTTGCTTGGTCATGGCATATAGTCCTTTCAATGTGTTGTTGAATTCAGCTTGCTAGTATTTTGTTGAAGATTTTTCATCAGTATTCATCAGGGATATTGGTCTGTAGTTTTTTTTTCTTGTAGTATCTTTGTCTGGCTTTGGTATCAAGATAATGCTGGCCTCATAGAGTGAGCTTTGATGTGTTCTCTCCTCTTCAACTTTTTGGAATAGTTTGAGGAAGCTTGGTATTAAACCTTCTTTAAATGTTTGCTGGAATTCTCCAGTGTAGCCATCTGGTCCTGGGCTTTTCTTTTTTGAGAAGTTTTTGATTACCGATTCATTCTCCTTACTAGTTATTAATCTGTTCAGGTTTTCTATTTCTTCATGATTTAGTCTTATTAAGTTGTGTGTTTCTAGGAATTTATCCATTCTTCTAGGTTATCCAACTTGTTGGTATACATTATTCATAGTATTCTCTTACAATCTTTTTTATTTGTGTCATCGGTTGTAATATCCCCTCTTTCATTTATGATTTTAGTTATTTGAATTTTCTCTCTTTTTTCTTAATCTAGCTAAGGGTTTGTCAATTTGGTTTCTTTTTCAAAAACTAACTCTTATGTTAGTTGATTTCTTTAAATTATTTTTTATTTTCTATTTTATTAATCACTGCTCTAATCTTTATTATTTCCTTACTTCTGTTAGTTTTAGGTATAATTTGTTCTTTTATTTTTCTTGTCCCTCAAGGTGTAGAGTTAGATTGTAATTTAAGGTCTTTCTTCTTTTTTAATGTAAGCATTTACAGCTATAAATTTCCCTCTTAACACTGCTTTCATTGCATTCCATAAGTGTTGATATGTTTTGTTTTCATATTCATTTGTCTCAAGATAATTTCTAATTTCCCATGTGATTTCTTCTTTGAACTACTGGTTGTTTAAGTGTTATTAATTTCCAGATATTTGTGGATTTTTCAGTTTTCCTTCTGCTATTAATTTCTAGTTTCATTCTATTGTGATTGGAAAAGATACTTGGTATGATTTCTATCTTTTTAAATTTATTAAGACTTGTTTTGTGGCCTAACATATGCTCTATCCTGGAGATTGTTCCACGTGCACTTGAAAAATATCATGTATTCTGCTATTCTTTTCTAGAATGTACAGTATATGTCTGTTATGTCCAATTGGTCTATAGGTTTGTTCAAGTCCTCTATTTCCTTATTGATCTTTGATCTGGCTGTTCTATTCATTAGTGACAGTGGGATATTTAAGTTTCCTAGTATTATTGTAGATCTGTTTATTTCTTCCTTTCATTGTGTCAATGTTTCCTTCATATATTTAGGAACTCTGACGTTTGGTGCATACATGTTTATAATTGTTATATCTTCTTGGTGAATTGACTTTTTAATCATTATATAATGTCCTTCTGTCTCTAACAGCTTTGGACTTAAAGTCTATTTTGTCTGACATTAGTGTAGCCACTCCTGCTCTCTTTTGGTTACCATTTGCATGAAATATTTTTTCCCATCCCTTTACTTTCAGCCTATATACGTCCTTATATCTAAAGTGAATTTCTTGTAGACAGCATATAGTTGGATCCTTATTTTAATTCATTCAGCCAATCTGTCTTTTTATTGGGGAGTTTAATCCACTTACAGTTAAAGTTATTAGTTATATGGAAGGACTTACTATTGCCATTTTATTAATTGTTTTCTGTACGTCTTATAGCTTTTTGTTCCTCCTTTCCTCTTTTACTGCTTTCTTTTGTGTTTCATTAATTTTTTTTTTTTTGGTGGCACACTTTCTCTTCTCATGTCCTTTTGTGTACAGTCTATAGATATTTTCTTTGTGGATACCATTTCAATTCTATAAAACATCTTAAAGTTATAATGTTCTATTTTAAACTCATCACAACTTAATTTTAATCACATACAAAAACTCTACTCCTATATGCTCCTTCCACCACGTTGATGTCACAAATTACATCTTTATATATTCTTGAGAAAGACAGTCTCATGCATGCAGTCTTTCAACTCCCACTCTCCTTCATGAGAATGGGCCTTGGGCCTGGGACACTTCCATACCAACAGATAAAGAGCTCACATAGTCTGTGCCAGGCTTATCACCTGTGTGGCAATATCTTTCCTTATTTCAGGCATAATGAGTATCGCTTTCTTCTGTTTAATACGGTATATCAATGGCCCTCAGGCACACCCCCGACTTTCAGTATTTCAGACATTTCAGAGGTGGAGGGGTCCTGTCACTATGGCATAAGAGGGGGGAATATATATATATTTGGTATCTTGGTGTGGACCTCTTTGGACCTATTTTGGTTGGAGACTTTGACTTCTCCCATAATACATATATTAGACTGCTTGATAGTATTCCATAAGTTCCTTAAGCTGCCTTGACTTCTCTTCATTCTTTTTTCCTTTTGCTCCTCTGATTCAATGATTTCAAATGATTTGTCTTCAAGTTCACTGATTTTTTTCCTTCTGCCTCATCAAGTTGGTTGTTGAACCCCTCTAGTGAATTTTTTAGTTCAGTTATTGTATTTTTCAGCTCCAGAATTTGTTTGTTTTATAGTTGGTACATATTTGGTGGTATTCTCATTTTATTCATGCATTCTTTACCTGATTTTATTTAGTTGTCTATCTGTGTTCTCTCTTAGCTCATTGAGCATCTTTATGACAGTTATTTTAAATTCTTTGTCAGGCAGCTCATGGATCCGTGTTTCTTTAGGTTTAGTTTCTGGTTTTATTTTGTTTCTCTCATTTGGCCATGTTTCCCTGTATCTTTGTGTGCCTTGTGATTTTTTTTTGTTGAGACTTGGGCATTTGAAGAAACAACTACCTCTTCCAAACTTTATGGACTGGCTTCATGCAGGGGAAAACCTTCATCAGTCAGCCTAGCTAGAGATTCTAGGATCTCTCAAAACTTTTCAGAGGATGTGTCTTTTCTGGGCATGTGCTTTTAGTCCTCTCAAATTCCCTAAGTGGCTTGTCCCTGCTTCTTCTTAGAAGCCCATAGTCTCTTTCTCCCCCTGGCATCTGCATGCAGAACTGCAGCTCTAACGCGCTGCTGTGATCACATCTGTTTTCAATATCTTCTGCACAAGGCTGCCAGTCTCATCAGCATGCTGAGTCAGGAGAGACAGATACCACCCCTCAGACAGCCCCCAGACTAGCCAAAATGTTGGATGCATGTTTCCCTCATTTGTTTGTGTCCAAAGGGATGATCCCCACTGTGGAAGGTTTCCTTTTAGTTATTCCACTCTAGGTCAGATGGAAGGAGGGGCATTGATGAGTAAAACGCAATGACCTTTCCTACCCCTTTCACTGGAATCCCTTCTTGGTTTTATGCTGGTCTGAGTGTTGAAACTTCTCAACTAGTCTCCAGAGTTTTTGCAAAAGTATTCTGGTCCATATATTATTGTTAACTAGGTGTCTCTGTGGGAAAACAAGGGCCCAATGCTTCCTATTCAGCCATCTTTCTGACATACTCTAAATATGTGCTACTTTTATAGTAGGAATAAAATACATTTTCTAAAACAAGACTTTCCCCATTAAACAGATATCTCTCCACCCTTACACTCCCCCCACCTCCCACCCATAGCACTAGGCTTTGATCTTTCCAAAAACATTTATCACATTTTGCCTTATGGCTATCTTTGACATATGTTGAGCCTCTCCTCTAAGCTAAAGGGTATCCTGAATTGTGCATGCATGTTGTGAGTTGTTGTGTTTTAACTGAAAAAAAAAAGAATTAAAATTAACAAAGTGAAAGGTCTTCAAACAATAAAAGTCAAGAAAGTTAGGGGACTGGGGAAAAAATAGGTATTCCAGGCACAGAAAGAGCCTAACAGAAGAATAAAGGAGCTGGTGATCAAGAATGGGGAAGGGGACGGAGCTAGCAAAGGTGACTGAAGACCCAGAGAAATCCGGCAGAGACCACAAAGGAGCCAGAGAAAACCACCATCTTCATTTGCAACTAACAGAGGCCAGTGAGTGTTGGAATGCTCATAAACATTCTCTACATATTTTTATTTTAATTGACATAGAAATATGAGGCCTGCAGCTCTAGAATGTCTTCAAAATCAAGTTTGTAGCATGCAAATTGTTTGCTTAAAAAAAATTTCTCACACAGGAAATGTTAAGATACATTGACATAAAAAAATAAACATATTGGACTGTCACAGATTTACAAAAACAATTGCATTGTGACCACCAGGGAACCCTATTTTAGTTCCTGTTTCCTGGTGCCGCCTACTGGGACTTACTTAAGAAATAGTACAAGTGAGGAGGGAAGACAAGGAGAAAACACCCAGTGTGATCCTTGCTTGGCTGTCAAGCCTCAGCTGAGGGCTTGTGTTCCAGGCTTCAGGGTGACCGAGCACCTGCAGAGCCATCTGATTCAGTGGAGTTAAAGGGAAATAGGTTCATCCTTTTATCCAATAGCTAGAGATGTAGAAACATAGTTACTAAGCATCACTGCTGTTCAAGACACAACTGTAACGCCTACATCAACACGAGCTCCTCTGATTTGTAACAATTCAAGTCCTCATTAACTTACAATGAACTAACTGATAGGTCAATTCTTGGAACATTTCCCATAATTACCCCAGTGTACTCTACTAAGCTTCAAATGGCTGATTTCTAAATAGATACAAAGGAGTCGATGGGGAGGGTATGGGGGGTTAGTAATTTGGTTTGTTTTAAGGATATATTTGAACATCGGTGGCCAGTTACAACCAAAGGGAAACAGATTGTGACATTGCTCTTAAAAGGACCAGAGTTATTAGCCTAACGTATTGAAAAGGGTGATACACTAGACATGACAAATCACAACAATCACAAGCACACTGACAACACAGGCAGGGAACAAAAGAACAGACTGCAACATGAACCATGTGGCTTAATGACTAATAACACTTTAGGTGTCGTTAGTGTTGTTATTGTTTTAAATCGGGCTAACGTTTGGCGCCTCTTATTATAACTGAAATGTTATCTATAGCTGCTATCTCCCCTGTATTTCAAATGTTGTTTTTAAAGCAAGATATGAATACATCAGAGACTCTTTCACACCTTGCAGAGGGAAAGTTCAAATGCGAGAGTCTCCATAATAAAGCCTACCCAGATATAATAAATGGGGCTGTCAAATTGATTCTCACTTGAGACACCAACTGTAGCTAATATTACTCGATATGCAGATGTTTTCTGTCTCTTTCTCTTGGACAAAGAAAAAGAGCATTTAAATGGAATAATGATAAATTGGTATTAATATGAAGAGGTTCTGCTACAGCGTGACAAAGGGCTGCACAGGTCAAGAGTTGGAGACACGTGTGAATGATGGAGCCCTCAGCTCTGTGCTGAAGGGTCTCAGGAATTTATTAGCTGAACTATTTGCTCTGTCTTAAGACCACACAACACTATTTTTAAAAGAGAAAATAAAACTCTGAACTATGCTAAAGCTTCTGATGGGTAGAGACAAGAGCGCCTACAGTGCCTGGGACACTGCACTGCATTGCACACAGGTGTTTAGAAACTAAGGGCTTAATGAAGAATAGAAGTATGAGCACAATTCTGGCAGAGGGGTAAAAAATAGAAAAGCAAATCCTAACAATTCTTTATCCAAATGTCAGAGCTAATGCTTATTCTCAACAGATTCTGCTGTCCCTGGACGGGCCGCCCTTCTGCCTCCTGGAATTTCATTCCAGGCACCAGCAAACGGTCACCTTCACATTTGTTTCCACTTAAGTCTCCCCCGCCTCTCTCGCCTTCTTCCCCACTAGCATGCAGGTACACAACGCTGCAGAGGAATGTGAAAAACTTCACTTTGCTGTTTTTCAAAAAAGAAAGGAAAGAAAAGAAAAACCAATGAAAGGAGCAAAGGGCAAAGAATCTAATGGGGCATCTCCCTAAATGATAAGGCATTTCTTCCTAGAGAACACTCGAGGAACTCTTAGTAGGCGTCTCCTGGTGGTAATCAAACACACTCTGAAGTCCTCAGGACCTAGATTCTGTAAACGCGAACACAGCCTTTTATTATGCTTCTGAGGGTTTACTTTGGACAAATAAGTTAACCCCGTGGGGGGAGGGGGATTGAGGTCGCCTGAAAATATAGTGCTATAATAGCCAGTCTACAAATGAATAAATTGAGCAGAGGTTAGGCATTAATTCACTCACATATCTTTTATTAGTGGAAGTCGGAAACCAGGAGACAGCCATAGAAAGTGAATCAAATATTTATCCATCAGGACTCTCTAAATGGCTACACACCCAACTCTCAGTTTTCCATGGAAATGTTCTGGATAATTCATAGTCTCCAAATAATACCCAGTACGTTACAGATTTCATCACAAAACAACTTCTCTTTCTCAAGGTTTATCTCCTTTATTAAACTTAGGTAGGCTATTAAAGATGGTCAAGTCTAAGCAGCCGCCAAAAGCTCAGGCTAAGAAGAGCAATAGAGAGCTTTACCATGACGGGGAAGCCGTGCCTAGACAGGGACTTGCTGGAGAGATTTCACTGGGGGGGATTACCTGCAACTGACCCACCAGAGTTGCAGGTTCAAGTCCTGCCACACTCAGGAATAGAGTCACTCCAATGTGCTCGTGGACTCGCAAGTTCCAGAGAGCTCCTTTCTAACACAGTGCTCTACCAAGGTCTCTCCCTCATCCATTCATCAACCAATGGGAGGAAGGGAAGCTTTGTCCGTCCAAACTAAATGCAAGATCTGGAGTGAAACCACTGATTATATAATCCTGCCTCAGTGCTTTTCCTCAAGATCATCATCTCCCATCCCGGGTCACATCCCCTGTGCCATGCAGCCATGGGCCGGCCTTACTTTGTCCACCCTCTCTTGGGCTATGATGTCCCAGATGCAGATGTAGGATCCCTTCTGTCCCCTCCTTCTCTTTCCAGGACTTTCCCTCCTCATTTCCTCTTCCAATGAATTATGGATGAATTTCCCCAAACAAGGCAGCTGGCTGCTTTACATAAAACAAAAGGCACATGTCACCCTGCACAAAAGGCTGATGGGGAAATCAGAGTTCCCTTCCAATAACGGGGGCTCTGAGTGCCCTGAGATCTGGCCGCTCTCTAACACTGAGGGTTTCCATAGGCCCTGCGTGCACTGAGCCTCAGGTCCCTCCACCGTAAAATAGGAGAGGTAACAACACCCTCCCCCCAGCTGTAGCTGCTTCCAGCGCCACTGTGACCGGATTCAACTCCTGGCTGCAGCATGTAATAGCTGTATGACCTTGGACGACTTACTCAAGCTCTCCAGCCTTAGCTTTCTCATATAGAAAATGGAGTGATAACAATACCTGCCTCACTGGGTTATTGTGAGGATTACACGACACAGTTCAATTAAAGACCTTAGGACAGAACTTGTCACACAGTAAGTGCTAAATAGACGTTGGCCATTATTTTTCCTTGAATTTTTGTAGAGCTCTAAAAAGATAGTATGTACGACAGTGCTTTATGAGTCCTGCACAAATATGAGTTCTTGAAGCTTAATGTGAGAGAAGTCCACAAGTTCTTGAAAATGCAAAAAGATTCTTACTGTCACTGTTTCACCTGTGACTTGCTTCTCACAAGTGGACACAAAGACTCCTTTGAGGAGAGGCTTTCCCTGGAGCTGAAAACAAAAAACAAAGGTCCTTGCTGCCATATGGCATTAACCAAAAGTGCCGTGGGCCCACCACCTCTGTGATTTCTCACTTGAACAAGAATTATTGCTCTTCTCATTTCGTAGATAAGAGTCAAGGCACAGTGAATATGGGCCTAAGGTAACCCAGTCACCAGTAAAACAATGACACAGGCCAAACATGTCTTCATCTCTCCCTTATTTTTTTCTCCAGGTGTTAAAAACATCTTCTTCCATGTTTCCATCACCTACCAGGTCTCAGTGTAACTTCACTGGCCAGAGACTAAGTAGTAAAGAGTTTAGACTTCAAATAAGCCAATTTATACTAAAAAGTGAGTGGCTAACTGCATTGCCTTTTTCAAAAAGTGTTCACATCCTATCAGAGATCCAAGACAGAGCAGGACAATGCTGAACCAAACAACCTTTGACTCTCAGAAGCACTGTTAGTTTTAGGCAGAGGGTACTTCAGGGTGACCAACTATCTGAGTTTGTACGGGATTGAGGAGTTTCCTAGCACACGGAATTTTCAACGCTAAAACCGAGACGAGTTGGTCACCCTCCTTTCTTGGCCCACACTCTGCCTATTGACGAAGCCATCAGACCGGGCTACCAGCAGAGGTAACAACCTGCTTCTCTGTGGTTTGGCCTGCACACCTGCTGTTCCATCTGCCAGGAACGTCTCCACATCGTCTTTCCCACATCACCTTTACTTACTAATTCCTTCTCGTTCTTCAGACTACAGTTCAGTGGTAATTTCATTGGGGTAAACTTTCCAGCCCACTCCACCCTAGGCTAAATGATTTTCCTCATTATACGTTTCAGGTCACTCCGGACTTTTCCTCCCTAACACCTCAACTGTAAGAACAGCTTAGAGAAATAGACTTGTTTGTTTGTGATTGTCTCTGATATGGCTGCCCCACCAGACTGTAAGCTCTACGAGAACAGGGACGCAGAGGCGCCTCAGCCCACAGGTGGTGCTGGTATGAGGCAGTTGAAGGAATCAGATTCTCTCGGTGACCTGCGTCTGCCCAAACCAAAGTAACAGAAGGAGCGACACTGGGCTCCTTCATGGGGAAGAGTTCCCAAGGTCAGATATTTAAAATCTCCCAATCAAACCCTACAGCCTGGGCCCCTCCCCTCCCCTGCACACCTGAGTGGCTCCCACCAGGGCACGCAGAGAGCCCGGGGGAACCGACGCCAATCCAGTTCTGCAGGCCCGGCTTCCTCTCGTCCGAGTCAAGCCTGCTCCCAGCAGCTGCTCCAGCTTTGGCACCCCGGGCTTTCCACAGGTGTCCACTGCATGGGGCTTGCCCGAAACTCAAATGAGCAAATTAATTGATAAACTAAATGGAGGGTAAGTGGATAAAAAGGAAAGTCTTCCTTCCCACACCATAGTTTAAATTTACCTCTCCTGTAAAACCTACCCTTTGACCCCATAACTTCTTTCCTAGGAATCTATTCCAAGAGAGGCAAGCAGAATTATGCGCTGGGAGCAAAGAGAGCGAGGACTTTATTTTGTTTGGGATTCCATCTCCAGACGCAGGCACCCAATGGCAATTAACTAAATTACCTACACGGTCTGGTAACAACCTTGTAGGAAAGCCTTCAATAGCTAACACCTAGAAAAGAATGAGAACAAAAACTGTTTATAGATGGTTGTTTTGGGTTGTGAGGTTGGCATAAATGTTTTCTTCTTTCTGCTTTTTCCAAATTTTCTATAAGGTACATGATAAATTTATTTTAAAAAATGAATGACTATGGAAATTTCCAACAAGGAAAGAATCCTTGTTGATGCCGGCTTTAAGGCTATGGCAGTAGATGGGTGTCCAGGGCCGCTGTAAAGCAAAATGCTAATTAGGGTCTCAAACAGGGACAGCCTTGCAAGGCCCGTCACTGTTGCTGCCCCAAACACCCCTGGTGTCTTGCCGTCCAGACACAGCTTATCTCATCTGCTGGGACAAACTCCTTCCTCACCAACTCCCCTCTCCCCTTGCCCATAACCACTCAAAGAAAAAATGCATATATCTTGCAAAAAACCATCCACTTCACAGTAATTGAGGGGAAGGGTCTTATTTACAACTAACTTAGCAAGGACGAAAAAGTGGTCATATGAGTGAGTGAAAAATACAAGAGAAAGTGTTCTTCAAGATAAGGTCAACACTCCTGCAACTCATTTGTCAAAGGACACATGGTAACTGACTTCAAGAAATAGAGGAACTGGTGGAAAAAAAGAAAAGACTATTCATTTCCAGATCTTGCTAGGAAAGGTCATTTTAAAACCCAGGAGCCAGAAGGAACAGACATGTGTAAACCAGAGACCGAACTGTCTTCTAGATCCATTCATTACTGCTGTCTATCCTAAGACGAACCTTCAGCCTCCTTGTAGACCTCAATATTTGTTTCTGAATATCTCAGGGAATGAAATGAACTAATAGTCTCTTTCTAAATTGCCAGATTAAGAATTCAAAAAAAAAAAATTTCTTTTTCTTTTAATAAAAATGTGTGAGGGCACAGAAAGCTTTGAAAATCTAATTTAGAGCCATTTAGACTTCAGGATTTAGAGCACTTATTTATTAACATTTGTCGTACACCTATTATGTGGAGGGCACTACGGAAAGATTAAAAAAATGGTTAAAACACTGTCCCTGCCTCAAGGAATTTTCAGACCAATAGGGCGACAGTCTGGTAGGACATCAGGGAGTGGAGACAGCGTGCCCAAGCGAGCTTGATGAAATCCAATCTCCAAATCCGCTTCCCCCTTCCACTCACGAAGAAACAATGGTCCATTCTGGTACCACTCAAGCAAGGCCTTGGTTTTGTCAGCTGTAAAATAGAGTTGAGCATCAGTGTCCTATCTCCGTCTGTGACACTGTGATGAGGAGCAAATGAGATGCCGGGTGGGAAAGTCTCCTGAAAAAAAGTTTATGGAGCTGTACAAATATAAGCTGTCACTATTATCGCTGTGAAATTCTTGATTCCTGCAGCTCTTTAAAAATGCTGTAAAAGGGCTTTTGTTTTTCCTTATGGATGCCATCTTCCTCTTAGGATGCTTTTGAATATAAGACAGTTTCGCACCGTGAAGAAGAGAATAAATGACATTTTACCTGAGACTATTTTCCCTCCTGAGCAGGCGTCGGCGTGCCCATCACCTTTTCTTCTATGAAAATACCTTTTATTTTAAGAGTAAAGGAATTTACAAATCATCTACTTTGGTCCCTGGAGAAAGTTCAACAAGGTGGTTAGAGGAAGAAATTTTTGTGTCATTTTCTTCTAAATGTCTCTTTCTGAAAACTAAAAGAACTCAGTTCAAGGACATAACAGTGAAGTATTGACTGTTTACACAACTCAAAAATGGTTTGAAAATGGAGAAAAGTAGACATTAATTCAGTATCTTATTGAAATTCCCCAAACATTCTATTTCACCTTAACTAAATCTACAAGTTGAACTTTTTTCTTCAGGAATTTTGCTATTTTTAATAAAAAAGTAGGATTTGGCTACATCAAGACAACTCAATTTCAACTTTTGTTTTTGTCTGTTCTAGTTTGTTTATTCCTTGATTGGCAAGTGACTTGAGCTGATCAAGAAATACAGCAATATAGAAAGAAAACAGAGTGATGGCCAGGTCTTTTTAAGGTTTGTATTCTCTTTTTTTTTTTTCTGTGAGGAAGATCAGCCCTGAGCTAACATCCATGCTAATCCTCCTCTTTTTGCTGAGGAAGACCCGCTCTGAGCTAACATCTATTGCCAATCCTCCTCCTTTTTTTTTTCCCCCCAAAGCCCCAGTAGATAGTTGCATGTCGTAGTTGCACATCCTTCTAGTTGCTGTATGTGGGACGTGGCCTCAGCACGGCCGGAGAAGCAGTGCGTCGGTGCGTGCCCAGGATCCGAACCTGGGCCGCTAGTAGCGGAGCGCGCGCACTTAACCGCTAAGCCACGGGGCCAGCCCTGTGTTTTTTTTTTTTTTTATTGAGGTCATAATGGTTTATAACATTGTGTAATTTCAGGTACACATCATTATATATCAGTTTCTGTCTAGACTGCATCGTGCTCACCACCGATAGTCTACTTTTTATAAGGTTTGTATTCTTTAGCAGGGTATTCCAAGCCCTAGACTTCAATCTCCCATATCTCCCCTTTGTGGCCCAGACACTACAGCACACGAAGTACCTCTACCACCCTGCCATTGGTCGCCAAATATGATGTGCGTATTCTCTGCCTCTGTGGGTTGGCTTATTCTACCCTCTCTGCTTGCAATACCCTTCCCAACCACATTCACCTGTCAACATCCTATTGCATGTCAAGGGCCAGCACAAATGTTGCCTCCCCCATCTGGTCTTCCCAGATTACTCCAGATTGATGCCAATGTTCCCTAATCTGTGTTCCTATCACCCTTTTCTTTGTAATTCTCTTATCAGTTATTGCATTCTGCCTAGTTTTAATTATTTCTTTATATTTGTAGCCAAGTGTCCTATTGAAGATATAACCTATGTTTTGTTTTTCTGTGCTTTAGCAAGAGGGGACCTGGCGATTATTACTGCTCATTCTTTGGAGGGTGACTCATCCTAAGGTAGATAAGACATTCCCCTCAAGTGAAGGAAAGAAGTCATTTTGTGGTTCTGAGGTCTAGGAACATCTTAGAGGCCAAGAGTTTATTAAAGGGAGGTAGGGCGTGGATGGAGACTGAGTGAGAACCCTGGTGTTTCCAGGGTTGAAAAAAAGTTACTACCTTCTGGAGTGGGTTCCCAGGATTGGAAAAAGGGAGTGCCTGTGAGCCCAGCTGTGGGCTGACTCCTGCACTTTCCTGGCATAGTTCCTCTGAGGTGGGGAGAAGTACTGTGTATACAAGCCAAAGGACTGGGCACTAAGGGCTGTCATCTAGAAACCCAATGAGGAGAACAGGCCACAAGACATAACTCTTAAGATGTAGAATCTGGGATTTATCCTCCCAAAAAAAGCCACTCTGGCCTATGCCAGCATTCAACAGTGGCACCATGTGGTGACGAGGAGCTACGGTGGGGACAGGGACAGTGGCAGCCAACAGACAGACCCAGGGCTCTTAGCTGTTTGCAGTAAGTGTCAGAAGGCCTCCTTGGGGCCGGCCTGGTGGCATAGTGGTTGAGTTTGCGCGCTCTGCTTTGGTGGCCCAGGGATTGAGGGTTTGGATCCCGGGTGTGGACCTATACACCGTTCATCAAGCCATGCTGTGGGGGCGTCCCACATACAAAATAGAGGAGGATTGGCAACAGATATTAGCTCAGGGCGAATCTTCCTCACAAAAAAATAAATAAATAAAAGAAGGGCCTCCTTCATTGGAAGAGTTTTAGATGGTTCTGGGGATGAGGGAGGGAACCTTAAGAGGATGGTATTGGACTTCTGACCAAGTCAGAGGGGGATGGGGGAAAGGGCAGGAGACCATTTTAATCTAATTGGAGAAAGTAACAGATTATGGAAGATTCTTCAATCCTCTACTAAATTGAAAGCTCCTTGAGTACAGACATCATTTTCATGCCTTGGGTACAACAAGGCACTGAGTCGAGTACATTAAATATAAATATTTTTACTGTGCATATATTTGACAACTAAATAAGTGAGACCATGAACCCCAGAAAGATAAAACAACTGATTTAACCATTTTCAGCATGGGCTTTCCCCCAAATATTGCTCACTTGCTTGAAAGTGATTGTTTTCCTTCTCCTTTGACAGACACCAAAAGAAAAAGTGTTGAATCAAAATATTAGCCAGTTGGTCTACATAGGTATTTTCCATGATCCTCTAGGATCTAACTTTTGTTGAATTCTGTGATGTTTACTCAAGATACTCAAAATTTTCTTCTTCTTAAGACCTTTCCTGCTAAGTCATCCCTGACCTGGGAAATGTACCAAAGCAGAGCCCAGTTAGACCGCCTCGGGGCACCGCCAAGGAGAGGCCTCCCGTTCTTGCGCCTGCCCTTCCTCACTCATCCTGGGTCTTCCTTGGTAGCATTCTTTTCTTCTTTATACGCTACATTGATACTTTCAGCTCCTGAACACACACTTCCACATCCTTTCAGACTTACTTTTCACCCAGGATGGCATCGTTTTAGGTCATAATCCCCTCCCTTACTCTGCATTGCATACACTTATTCCTCCTTAACTAATGGCCTCGATCACAAGCAAAACTATTTTCAAGTAAATGAGAGAAGTGGGGCTTGAAATATAGAATATATCGTCATCTCCTCTTGCATGATAAATAGCTGTTATGGTCATTTATTGTTCCCATGGTCCAAAATCTAAAACTGCTTTACAGATGTTCTTTAGCCTAGCTTCCCTGCACATCTGTGCAGGGAAGGCAGGGTGCAGAGTTATCAACTCCGTTTTGCAGATGAGAATAGTTACAGGAGGCCCAGGGGGCCGCAACTTGACATTTTTAGGACGCGGTGATTATACTTTATTAGCTTTACTCCTAACATACTGGAGCAGCCAGCAAACGGCATGTGTCAATGTCCAGCATGAGGTCACTCTATAAAGCCACAAAGAGCTAGAAACAGAACCAAGATTTGGGGACTTCCTATCTCAAGTTGCATTCAGTCTTTTTCTAAGTTAAAGGCAAATCACAAATACATACACATAGACTCAGAGACAGGAACACACGTTATATACCGCAACACAGTCATTTGCTTTTCTTCCAAGAAGCGAAGCAGCCGCTCTACCTCTCTGGTCCCCTCCGTGACCACTGACCTCGACCCGGTGGGCCGTCCAAAAGACATGGTCCCTACGTAAGGACTGTTTGTCTTCTGGGCTCTGAAAGTCTCTACTGAATATAAAGTAGGACTGTACTCTTGCCGCCTGTCACTGGAGTCTACCCAAATAGGAATCAGGAAGAAAAGAAAGTAATATAACATTACACTGGGATTTCCGTATCAACACTTCAGAGATAGTTAGATGTTCTCTCAATTTTTTCCTAAATGAGGTCTATTACCTTGAGGTATTTCCCGAGGTGCCGATGTCTATTGTCTACGTGAGCCCTGAGTACTTCAAGGCCGGGGTTTGGGTTGCACGGTGCAGCTGCTTGGAAAACTGCATTAACCTGCGTCCCAAGGTGCAAACAGCGAAGCTCCCTGGAAGCATTTGGGAAAATGCCCCATTTCTAATTATTTCACCCTTCCTTCCTTGGTGGGGTTCTCAGTTCTCACCCCACACACCAACTTAAGAAATATTTCCAGTGTGGCATGGCTACCTCTGCTCACCACACATCGGAAACCTGCCGGGGCTGAGGTGCCTGCAGAGCAGGCCAAGACACTCGCGTGCACAGGGCCCGGCCGCAGCCTTGAGAAACGCCCGACACTGCATTCTCTCTCGTTGCCCTCCTAGGTCTTCGGCAGGGCAATAATCTTAAATTCTGGGTCTATGACATTGCTTTCTAATTATTAGTTTGGGTTTGGAATTAAAGAAGCTATTTATTCCCTGCTCAATATATTGCCTGCAATTAGGGTATGTGCCACCAAGTGAGTGGGGATTCCTATTGTTACCCCATAATCTCAACAGCAGACTTACTTTAAACAGGTTTCATCTGACAAGAAAATATTAACAAACACATCCACTCAAGATTCTTGCTCTCCATCTATTCCTAGAGCTCTCCAGTACAGCCACACTAAGGGTGATGTTTTAAAAGGACTTAAATGCATGCAGTGATAACGACCTAGGTATAATTTGGTTCATTTTTCACTCTTCCTTAACCATTCTTGCTGATGCAATCTAACCTTTATCTCTCTTCAGTTTCCATTAAAATGCTTATTTCCTATCTTACCATAAAATGTTCTCTTCTAATGAAATCATTTCTAGGAAACAAATGTATCGCACCCATTTGGCACGAACGCCCTGTCTGGTGTGTGAGCTGAACTGCCCGAAGTGCTCTCTGCCCCCCGTGTTCACGCCTCTCCGGCCTGGCTGTGGGGACGTCTGCTTTGTCTGAGAGTCAGGACGGGCATGGCTGTTCCTGCAGAGGACCTGCCACCTCCTGCGCGCGAGAAAGCAGAAAGTCATTACCTTGCCTATATGTGACATTATAAAAGTCTTCCTTCATTTTTTTCATAAGCAAAAGGAGATATTTTCTGCTGTCAGGTTTAACAGATTTTCTAAGAGAAGCCAACAGTGGTTTCATCATTGTACCCTGAAGCAAACATTTCAGAAAAGTTTCCTCTGGTTCTTTGTTAGTTGCAAAACAACTACCAGAGGTCAATTGCTTCTTTCTCTGGCAACCTTAGCAGACAGACGCTCTTCGCCAGCATTTATCCGGAAGGCTTTGGACAAGGGGAGGCCTCTCCTGAGCTGGATCCCGTGAGCAGCAGTCTTTGACTTCCCATAGGGGAGCTTTCAGAAAGTTTCTAAGTTACTTTAAAAAAAAAAAGCAGCTTAATGAATCTATCCTTCTGCCAGGGAGAAAAACCTTTTACTCCATAGCTGCAGAAAGAAGCCCCATTTCAAGTGTATAATGGAAACCTAGAAATGTTATACTGGCTCAGCCCCAAGGAATCGTCCATCCCCACCTCCCCCACACATCACTCATTCACCCCTTCAGTGCATGCCCGTGGAGGCACAGAGGGACATAAAGGACTGCTCTTGGTCATAAGGAAAAATCTGGCCACACGAGAACTTCAGTTTTCATATGATACAGATAATCGAGACATAAAATTATTTTGCTGAAATTTTCTTAATCCATAAGATATTTAGCACCTTGGTAAATCAAGCTGAGGGAAGGGACCTAAGCGCTCTCACAGTGTTGTCTGGTATGCTGTTATAAAGCAAAGGTTGATTAGAGTCCTTTGTGTGAAAGAGATTAAAATGCAAAAAACCGGGGCCTTCATAGGGTCCTGTGATAAAAAAACGCTGTTGATTCTGTCCGAAAAACTGTTCAACTTAAGAGCAAAAAATGTTTCCCTCTGATTAGAAAAGATAATACGTCCAACTCTCTTTTTTCTGCCTCACCCTACAGTTGCCAGACAGGGTAGGAATCTGGGGACAATGTAGGGGCCGTGCAGAGCGGGACCCTGGCTTCAGGAGCCTGTGGCAGGAGATTTGACTTTGTCTTAAAGGGAAAAACTGTCCCACAGAACAAAGTCAAATTCTCTCCGTGGCACCTGGCATTGCCCAGTGGACCGATGATGTTCTTCCCTTCAGGTGTGGTCCTACCTCGTAGCTCTGGCCAGAAATGACGAGAGAGGAGGCACAGTGAGAGGGAGGGAAAGAGGCACAAGGAGGGCACCAGGGTTGAATCTGAAGACTCAAAGATTTACAAAAGTAAATCAGTTCATGGAAGGGCTCACATTCGAAAAATTGACACAATTTACCTATTTCTCACCAAAGAGCAGTAATTCAAGAGAAGACGTTTGCAAAATAAGAGTGAACGGACTCCTTGCCTCTTCTCTTGGCTGCTTCTCTTTGTCTAAGGAAGTGCAAAACATCCCTGAAAGCAGCTTCCTAGGAACCTCCTCTCTTCCCGATTCTTTTTCTTTTTCAACTCTCCTTTTTCATTTCTTCTTCTCCTCTTCCAACTCCCCTCTAAGGTTTGAGCCTCCGAGAGCAGGGGAGAACTCTGATAAGGTTTGGGAAGAAAACCTTTCCAATTTCTGGTCCTGGCCACGGAGGCTGAAGAATTTTTGAGGTATTAAGTAATTAACCTCTCACCACCTCTGAGTGTTAAGAGACGCGTGCTACCACTATCTCCCATTTTATAGCCGGCACAACAGAGGCAAACCAAAGTTTAAAGACTTGCCCGAAATACTGGAGTCAATAAACAAGCATGAAACACACACTCTCTTCTGCACTCACTACTCACTTCCAATAGACTCATTTATTGTCAAATGCTTGCTCGCTTTGTTTAGTTTTAATCCCCACACCATTAACATGGGAGCCTGGAATATGTTGGCTTCTTAACAGCTCACAGAACCACAATCATTTAGGACAGAAAGTAAACAGCATCTTATCCTCGTAAGGGGATACCAGAGGTCAGTGGAGAGGGAAACCGCAGTCGCGAGCCGGCCAGCTCAAGGCGGGTGAATGCAATGGCTCTCACCCATCAGGCAGCAAGACTTGATCTGGGCCTCTGGTCTGAGATGTTCTGACTGATCTTCACATTATGTCCATTATCTAGATCAGATCCCAAAGCCTTAACTGGCCTTCATGTTTGCCATTGGGCAAACTCCCCTATGCCTCTTCTTAAATTCCTCTCTCCTTTATTCCAAATTCTGGCCAAAGCTAGTGTTTAATTAGGAAAAAAACTAATGCAACCAAGAAAAGACAGGATTTGGAGTCAGGCAGACCTGTCTTGGAATTCCCACTCCACTGCTCACTGCAGCTGCACACCCAGAGGCCAAGGCACAGGGCTCTGGGAGACTCCTGTCCTCGCGTGCTCTGTGGGGATGCTAAAGCCAGCACAGAGAACCGCTCTAGGGGTCAGGGCTGGAAAGCGTATGGATGGTGGCTGCTATGTGCCTGGCACAGTACAGGGACTCAGAATTCCTGTCTATTGTCCACGTTTCGTTGAATAATAAAACTTGATTAACTTTGTCCAATGTTCCTATTACTTTATCATGTAGCTGTTTTTAACAGCTAAGAAACAGTATTCTACAAAAATAAAATTACAAAAAAGGAAGGAAGGAGGGAAGAGAGAGAGAAGAGAAGGAAAGGAAGGAAGGGAGGAGGGCAGGCAGGCAGATCACTGCCAGCCAGTGCGGGCTCGCGCAGCATAGCACACTAGAAATGGGGATAGGGTCTGAAAACAGAGATGGAAATCTCGTTTCCTAATATATGCTACCTTGGTGACCTTTGGCAAGTTACTTACCCTCTCTTCAGCTTTCTTATCTTTTAAATAAATGTATAATAATAATGCCTCCCTCGTAAGATTGTTTTGAGGATTCAACGTAATAATGGACATAAAACTGTCTAGCACAGTGTCTGGCACTTGACAAATGCAAAGAAAAATGCTGATTGAATTTAAATGTCAATTCTAAGATTGTTCACATAAGCCCTCCTAGGGAGGATAACTCAGTTTCCTCATCCAAAATAATCAGCAGAGCCGTGCTAGCTCAGAGTGCATAGTGCAGAACGTCCTAGAGGGACTAGAGAGCTTTGCTGGGCAGTTGCAATATTAAGCTGTTCTTATTAAAATAAGCTCAGCAGACTGCATGGGGACAGAATCAAATCCAATCCACCTACAGCAGGGCATGAAGCAATCAGTCTGCTCCTCAGCAAGAAACGATAAATAATTCAACAAGATGGAGATGCTAGCATTCTTCTGATTTTTCTTCTTCTGGTGATGAGTCCTGCTCATATTTCCCAAAACCATAAATGGAATATACTTTCACAAAATGAGTGGGAAATAAAGCATGCTAGAAACGTAAGGACGTTATGACCATTTTTTCCTGACTGATACCAGTCCTCAGTGATCTTTTCCTTGATTTGAATTCCTTTAGCATTGGGTTTACAATCTGTCTGGTATCATCACTGCATGGATTATCAAACACCCTGGAATTGTTCTCTCTTCACCTTGAAATTGCATTCTTAACAATTATAAAAGTTAATATTTATTGAGAACTCACTCTGTGCCAGGCATCATTTTATCATTTAATTCTCACAGGAATCCTGTCAATTGGTACTATTCTTAGCCTCATTTCAAGGGTAAGGACTGAGGCCCAGGAGGGTTAAGTAGCTTGTCCATTGTGGTCCCGTTCTATGGTGCATATTACTAGAGTACAAGCTTCTCGAGGGCCAAGAGCACATGTTCCACCCAGTTTGCTTCCCCACACTTCCTAGCACTACACTAAGAATTAAAAGGTTCTCAGTAGATGATTGGCAAGTTGAATTCAATAAAAGCATTCACAAGCCTCCTCTAGAAGACTTCAGCATGCACACTTTACCCTCTAAGACCACTGCAGACAACCACACTGGCCGTGCTCTGCAGGGGCACCCTTCACCAAAACCACAGTATGAAGGAGCTCCCAGAACCAGTCAGCGCCATTTGCCTCTTGCCATTTCAAATGAGAACCACTTCCCAAGCCCTCTTCAGTGCACTCTGGCCCAGACTCATTCCCTCCAGCAAACAGGAACTCCGACTCCTGGAAGTAAGCAGCGATGTTGTATCTTTTGTATCTCAATGCTCCGCACGTGGAAGACACTGAATGAATATGTACCATAGAAAAGGAAAAAGGAAGTTCCATCAACTTTTCATGCTCTGATATAGAAATCAGATGTGTGATAGGGAACATTTACAGCCTTGAATGCTTTCTCCTATGATCAAATATAAACTCTATACTGATCAGGAACACATGATCATGGATCTACTTTTATTCACATCAAATCTATCTAAATAGGTCATAATACTTGGTATCAGTACAACTGAGAGCTTTACCTCAGGATCACGGCCGTAGAGCCTACAGTGGTCTGGAGTGGTGTGTCAGCATGTCCGGCAGGTAGGGACACAGCACAAGTAGGTCATGTTGTACAACTGGCCAAAGCCCCTTCAACATAAGCACAGAGCTCAGAATTCTCCCAAACACCAACTTAACTCTGTGGGTCAGGGCAGCCCAAGGGTGGGACGACCAGTGAGCAGATTGTAGGCAGTACTTGAGTGGTTTAAAAGCACGGCTCACATGCTAGGAAAATTCTCATCTCCTCAGGTGCCTTTTAATAATTCTGAGTAAATCAAAGGGAAAGTCTGCTTCTACAAAGTCTCCACCACTGGTTAATCGCCTTTTTTAACAAAAAGAGAGCAGGGCTCAATTTTAGAGCCTTCAGCACACCAGTGAATCTAGCTAGAATTTAATAACATTGTTCGTTTTCATTTTTTTTATAGTTACCTTCTTTATTGGCCAATGATATTGGTTATCAAATTATGGTAGTGTTATAAAGTTTTTAAATAAATGTATTTAAGTTGAAAAAAACAAGTAGTTGATTTAAAGAAAAATATTACACACAGTCTGTATACAGCCATGGCAAAAATTGTGAAACTGGCAAATTAATGAACAAAGATTGAGAATCACAGCTAACAGCCTGGGAAGACGAAAGTTAATACAAAGGCGACCCAAGGAGCTATAGAGAGTGGAGGAAGAGATAGCCAGGGAGCTGGAGTGCAGGCTTCGAGGATTAGTGAAGGAAACAAATGCGCTCGCCTCCTGCAACTGAAATCTGGGCTCCTGGTCAAGTGATCGCAGGAGGGACAACCCCAGAATGTGAGCATTACCTGCAGCCTTCGGGGAGACAAGCAGCCTCAGGTGCCCAAGGAGATGGCAAGGAAGTGGAGGGAAGATGAAATGTCTGGAGAAGCGTAAAACCCCGAGGCTCCGTTTCAGAGAGGCAATAAACACATAGAGGAAAACCCCAGGGCACCATGGAGAGACCACTGAATTGGGAGCGAAGAGACCTCGATTTAGTTCCAACCATGCTGTCTCTAACTGTGTGTGGCCCAAGACAAACATTCTTTCTGGCCCCAATATCCTCACCTGTGAAACATTTCTTCCAGTTACTCCATTCTCTGGCTCTCTGTCCTTTAACAAGTACATTACCAAAATTTCCAATCTGGTATTGGGGGATGCAATTTAAAAGAGACAATATATTTGCTTCAACAATACTCTCTCTTCCCTAACCACCCTCCCTGGACGCGCACGCACACACAACTACATTTAGAGTTATAATCATTTGACTGTTAACACAATCATTGACAAATGTTTGTCATAAATATTCGGTGCTAATGGGGTCAGAGTCCCTGGTAGACATTGAGGAATGTGTCTGGTGGGTGGTGGAAGGGAGCCACTTTCCAGGGAAGTGTAGGAGAATTAACCACCGATCTATACCTCTGTGGACTTTCAAACAACACCAGCGCTCTCCTCCTGCCCGACTCCACAAGTCCCACTTTCCTTCAGGTGGAGTTTGCCCAGTCTTTTGGCAAAAGTAGTTGGACTTTTAATGTTAGGAACTTCATATGGCACATAAAATCACAGCTCTTCTCTCTGGGGAATTAAGAGAGCAGGAAGGCAAGGGGTGGACTTTTGTCTTGGTAAGTTGGGGTTCAGATATTGCTTTCCTGAGACCCAGAAAAATTCTCCCTCTGTTTATGGCCCACTGAAGGGCTGTCGCACTGCCATAAGGTGTGGAAATGGCAAACTGAAAAGGAAGCCGCAGGAAAATAAAATCAAACTACCCTCAGTACTTACTGAGCATCTACTATCAATTGTGCACAGAGAGATAAAATATGGTCCTGGTCTCAAGATGCTTGTAATCAGGCTAAAGAGTAAAGACTAACACACACAGAACAACAAAAGGGAGAAGACCGTATATAATTGAGCACACAGGTGATTTCCATTTAAGACAACATTCACCTTCACTGCTTTACCCGCAATCCACTCTCAACACTTCAGGCAGAAACACCTTTCCAAAACACAAATCTAATCATGTCACTTCCTTGCTTAAAACATTTCAACAGCTCCACCTCCGGATAAAGTTCATAGTCCTCACCGTGGTTTTGAAGACCATTCAGGATTGGGCCTCCATTTACTTCTGGGATCTCGTTTCTCACCACTCTCCTTCCTCCCTGGTCCTCCGTGTGTGCCCAGAAGTTTGCATGATTCCCAAAGCATTCCGGGGTAAGACGTCACCCATGTTCTTCATTCCTTTCCCAGTATGCCTCTTTGTTCATGCTGTTCCCTCTTCCTGGAGCATTTACATACAACCCCCATCTTGCTGACCTTCTCATCCTTCAAGCCTCAGCATAAAAGTCATTACCCATTGGGCCCTCTCTCCTTGCTCCCACAGCCTCCCACCCTCCCTCATCACTGCATTTAGTACACCATACTGTATAGTAGTAAGCAGCTGTTTAACTGGCTGTCGCCACCATTCTACTTGAAGATCTGTGAGGCCGGGACCCATGATTGTCTTAATATAGTATTCCCTCCCCCCAGCACAGTGCTCGTTTTAAGTGTTCATTCAATATGTTGGGATGAATGACCATGTGCCGTGGATAGTTAGAGAAAATGAAGATTAACAAGGAGCAGAATGCAAAAAAAGAAAGATTGCATGGAGGAGGTGCTGCTTGACTTGAACCTTTAGGGTGAGTGGGATTTCGAAAAGGGAGAGAGGAGATTAAATTATGGTCAATAGTATAGGCAAAAGACTTTGAACTATATCTAACACATGGAGGGTATTCAACCAATTGTACAGTAATGAATTAATAGATTAATGAATAAAAAATAAATTAATGGCTTCTTGATGAAGGGAATAACAAATAACATAAATTACAGGCAATCTCTTAAAAACATAACCAGCTTCCTTTACCGACCCCCTCAAGCATATGGTAATAGAGTGTGCGAATGCGAGAGGAAGAGTTATTGAGAGGTCACAAACAACCCGCATTTTCCATGCCCCATGTCGTTTCTGACATCCTCCAACCCTACCTCCACCTGCATGTTTTGTTATTACTTTTAAGAGGTCCGGGACTACAGAAAAATGTCTTCCAGTTGCTTTCAGACTTTGTATATGCTCAATGAGTTTTTTTCAGTTTCCACCTTAAAACAAAAAGAAATGCTGTCTTTCTACCAGAAGTCTATCCAGAACAGAGTAGACCGATAGTTATTTCAAAGCAAATCACAAAAACATTTTTCAGATGTGATAGGTTCTGAGATTTACCCTCTTCTCAAACGCTGTGGATTATCCTGGAATTTTTTATTTGGTTTGCAATTTTCCTGACTAGAAGTCCTGATTAATAGGGGACACGGAGCCCTGTTTAGAAAAATTCAATACATTATGCTCTAGTCTAATATATCCTAAGCAACTCTTTTGCAAATGCACATTGTAGTGTTCATGTTCACTCTCTCCTCTGGGGGTTTGAGGGGCCAGGAAAGGGAGAAGTGAAGAGAAAGAAACCAGTTTCTTGGCAGCTTCTCAACAAGAGCTCCAGCTCCCCAACCCCTCCAAAAAAAAAAAAAAATCTTTTACATAGTTGCTCTAACCAAGAAAATATGCATAGCTTCCTGACAGATTGGATAACGTGGGGATTTGAGAAAATTGTGCAATTCCCCTTATTTTCATTTCACCCCCAAATGCTTTGGGTGCAAGTAGAACTTCCACCCACACATAATAGTAGTTTCATTTTCTTAAATGGAGAGTGGGGATGGGGAGCAGTAGTTGAGCTGGGGACATCAAAATGACGCCCAGGCCTGTTGGGGCTGCCCCTTTGGGTCAGTGCTTGGCTGGAGTCCAATCTCTTTCAGCAGCAGCACCAGCTGACCCAGCTTCACTGAGATTAGATATTCACGGACAACACAAGGAAACCTTCCAACTCATACGTTGGAGAATCAGAAGGAACCTGAATCCTAGCTCACGGTTGCCAAGAAACTCTATATGATGCAGGTGCAAATCATTTTTCCCCCTCTTTTAAATTCAGACTCATTAAAATATGTGTTTTGCAAGAAGATTAAATTCAAACATCTGGAAAAGGAAAAAAAATATCCACCACTCTTGAAATACTTTTTAACTTGGTTTCAGATTTTGATTGTTTCATTTCTTTTCAGTTGGAGGTAAGAGGCTGCTTGCTGGTGGGATGACAGAAAGGGGCAAGGAAAGAGAAAATTACTTCGAAGGGCCCCAGACTTCATCAGCAGCCATAATTGTGGGAAAGTAACCTGAAGATGCCAAACAACAGGAAATTACCAGAAGAATCTGTCAGCACAATCAGCTGCTATTTTCATTGTTCTTTGGCAAATTTATACACAGTCGGGAACACCTGGGCTGGCCTGAAGCCCAGGTTTGACTAATTGCCAGGGGAGAGGAGTCGTCATTTGTCTTCGGAGGGATTTCCTCCATTCGCTCCCCAAAACATGTGGTTTCACTTTTCCCCTCTCTCCGCAGGAAATGGCAGGACAGTGAGACGCAAAATAAATGAGTTCACTTCCAAGAGGTTGCCTCCTAAGAGGCCACTCCAAAAATAACTGTCTTGTGAGAGGTTGTTAATAACCAAGATTCTATATACTGTCCTCAGAAAACAACATTTCAAAGGCACAATGATTTCCACCCCCAGCCCCTTTCCTTGCAAACACAATGCATGTTAAAAATAAAAGCCACAAGGAGACGAGAGAAGCAATCAAGTCCTCCGTCTTTTGGAGGTAGCGAATGTCACTCCTTTGCAAAGCCCCTCTCCTTGGAGTATAATCTCACCCGAATCCTTTTCCCTGACAAGTGAAAGGTGAAATTGGAACAGTAAGATATGTCAGAGTCTTGGTCTCCCTTGCTCTTCCTTGCTGCCCATCAGTGACTTCCTTCTGAAACCCAACATCTCAACGTCCCAGTGGGGACCAAGGGAGATTCCTCAAAGGCGTGGACTGAGCCCTGCTCATCTCTGCTGCCCTGTGCCTGGCATAGTGTTGGTGCTAGATTGCATTCGTTAATGAAGAACACTGAAGAACACTGCATTCGTTAAGCAAGAATCACCTGCTTTGTGGCATGCTGCCCAGGAGTGGGTGTAGATATTTTTAAATTTCTTGAACTTCAAGAGATCACCTTTTTACGAGAACCACCTGCCAGAGTGACAGCATTCTCCTCTAACCTCTCTCCATATTTTTATAGGTTAACATACTACTACACACACAAACACACACACACACACACACACACAGCTTCTACCTCATACACCTCTCATTATTATAAGCTCTGGCCAAGATATCCTACTTGGGTAGCAAAGTCATGTTTTATATTCCTTCTTGAAGCCAATCAAGCTTTCTAACTTAATTGCCTAGTATTTTAAACATGCTGATTGGGAAATGTCACGGTGACAGTATGTTTCATATTGAAATGTACATCCGCCTTTGGTATATTTTCACCTGTGTTGTGTTCAACCTCTCCAGTGATTTAGAGGTTCTGGCATCACGTCAGCAAAGAATCAACTGCTTTTCCTTTCTTTCCCTCTTTCTTTTTTAAAGCATTTAGAGCATGCGGCAGATCACTACTACCCTAGGTGAAGCCAGCAACATTTGGGTTTGATTTGGTTTCAGTTGCAGACTCCTTTCTCAAAGTTGAGCGGCATTGTAATTCTAAACTGACCCACCTTCCCCCTAGCAGAGGTGAAAAAATGTTATGGAGCGTTTTACAACCCACAGCCCATCATTTATGCTGAAACACTGGGAGAGTTCAGACTTGGCTTATTTTCGCTAACTCAGAGATGTTTTGACATGTTTATTTGTTTAATTTGTTTATTTTGACTAGCTCTGATTATAATTGGCAGCAGTGTGTAGAATTAACATTAGACAGTGTCTTAGACTTGTCTGTTACAATAATGCAAAAAGAATGTGAAGAGAAATCTACCCACTACATCACAATAGCAGGCAGGCAGGAAAACTACAAGAGATTTCTTTCACAGAAAGAAATGCAACCTCAGTTTTAAATTTTATTTAAAACTTTACATGACAATTGTACAAATTATACCTGAACAATAATATTTCTTTTATTCAATGGCTGTCCCTCTGCTAATATACTTGTAGAACACTTACTAAAAGTGGAATTTTAAAACTCTGACCTTCGAAATTTGTTTTTTGAGATTTTTTATTTTCTATGGGCTTCTTAAAAATAAAGGTGCAATAACTATTCAATAACATGGCAGTAGTGTTGGAATGATCACAGAGTATCTAACGCAGTTTATGGTTGAAAACGGACTTTCTGAATTCTTTGTCTCAAAATCCTGAACAATGAGATTTACACCTCAAACAGAGAAGTTTATCTGAATTAGGTAATTTCCCCTGGATTTTTTGCCATGTTTGCCAAGACAATGGTCATATCATGCTAACTTTCTTCTTGGTGCTTGCAAGAGTCTCCATAAAGCCTGTTTCACCGGGCTGATCCACTCTCTGTATAAAAAACATATAATCCATTTTTAAAGGTAAAAGATTCTGTGTTTATTGTTCAGCCAGACCACACATGGAAGTCCCTGTGCCCTGTACAAACATTAGTCCTAAGCCAGGTAACAGTGCCCTGTTCCCCCAGCCTCATCCCTGGCCCTGGAGTTGAAGGCTATGCTCTGAGGCATGTCTGAGAGGGCATCTGCCACAGCTTCTTAAAGGGGAAAATAAGAAATCAGTTCATCTACATATTCTACTGCCAATTATGCACAGCGCACAAACATGCTTTGCTCACATTTATTATCCCATAAATATTTTCCCCGTGCACAGTATGGTATAGTGCTGTGTGTGATCCTGACTTGGAACACCATATGCGCTCTGAGATGGGGGCCAAGTTCAGGTTGCCATATCTGTGCCAAGCAGCCCAGAGGTCTCTGCTATGGAATATTTGCTCTAAGAAGCCTGGAGTCTCTAGACAATTGATCCCTCAGCTTCTCTTTCCCTTTAGCTTAAATCAGACTTCTTTGGGGCAAGAAAACCCACCCTAGGAGCACGGGAGTGGCCAGTTAGATTGTGCTTCCCCTGAGGAGTTCCCGGTCGGGCCGTGTTTGAGGCACCAGCTCATGCTGTTGAAGGGAACTGGGAAGATCAATTTCTCCTAGGGGGCACTGGAGTGTTCTTTATAGGAGACTGAAAATGTATTATTTTCCCCCAACTTCAATGACAAATATAGGAATTGAGTAGCTACAGGGCCCAGGATATGAGATCAGGCATCAAGGGCAGTTTAAGAAATACAATATGGATACAAATATCAAACTCGCTAAGAGGCTAGATCTTAATTATTCCCACCACAAAAAAAGAAATGATAATTATGTGACATGATTGAGGTGTCAGATAACGCTACAATAGCAATCATATTGCAATATATAAATTACCAAATTAACATGTTGTACATCCTAAACTTACACAAAGTTACATGTGAAATATATTTCAATCAAAAAAGTACAATATGGAGAAAGAAAGAGCAATGCACGGGGCCGGCCCTGTAGCTTAGTGGTTAAGTGCGCGCGCTCCGCTACTGGCGGCCGGGGTTCAGATCCCGGGCGCGCCCTGACGCACCGCTTCTCCAGCCATGCTGAGGCTGCGTCCCACATACAGCAACTAGAAGGATGTGCAGCTATGACATACAACTATCTACTAGGGCTTTGGGGAAAAAAAGAGGAGGATTGGCAATAGATGTTAGCTCAGGGCCAGTCTTCCTCAGCAAAAAGAGGAGGATTGGCACGGATGTTAGCTCAGGGCTGATCTTCCTCACAAAAAAAAAAAAAGGAAAGAGCAATGCAAAGTTCTGCCTTCCCAAACTGCATTCTGAGTTCTCCCAAGAGGAGAACAAAGGGGAAATACAAGAAGGACAGGAATCCCCGATTGGCAACTTGCAGTGCCCACGGCACCACTCTCAGACACAGTTCCCACCCGACATGCCCTTTTTCTACGGCGGACCCTCGTTGAATGAGGAGCCGCCCAGCCGAGCCTCTGGAATAACTAGATTCAGGGGGAAGGAAGAAGGGTTGAGGGACAGGTAAATGTCAAACACACAGCAGTTCTCCAGTATTTGGTGAAAATACAACCCAGGAGTACACCCAGAGAGCAGAACACGGGTGTTCCCATTTCTCACGTTTGATATATCAGCAGGTCTGACAACGAAGAGCCACAGTCCAGACGGAAAACACTCAGAACCTGAATCATCAAGGCGAGATCAACCAGGGGCTCCAGACTTTGGGACATATAACAAGCATTGAAATGAGAAGGGTTTACTGTGTAACATTCATTTAACAATTTGACTTGAAGAACTAGTACGCTTCACTCGCTGAGGACTGGGTTAATGGGGACTTTACCATACATAATGTTCTGCACTGTCTCTGCCAACATTTAGGAGAACTAGCCAGGACAGAAAGATAAAGGATTCAACCTCACATCCAGAAGCAGAGGCAGGATTTAGGACTTTTCCTTTTAGTCAAGAAAAAATAAAACTGCACAAGATTTGTAACAAGGAAAAACAAAAGGAAGTCACCTTCCACTTTCTTTTTAATTTATCATCACCATACTTGTAACCAGTGTTAATGGAAGGGTGACGGGAAAGTTAGACGTTCTCTCTCCGATTTCCACTCTGCCCCCATTTTACTCGGTTATCTTAGACCAAGCACTTGCCTTATCTGTTCTTTATCTTCTCTAGTAGTTCAGTTGTTCAAATTATTTTGAGCTTCTTGGAAGAGAAATGTGTCATACGGACAAAGTGCTATTATTATTACCTATCTCCAAAGGGAGAGTTTAAATTTGTGAATATGAAATGGGTTGACTTTCTTTTTGGTTAAACTGAGTAATGAAGCATGGGCCATAAGTGTTTTTAAGCTCCTTAGATATAGAGGTTATATAAATACAAAGCACTATCACTGAAATGAAACTTCTGTAGGGCGTTTGCTAAGGGACCCAGTGTTAGGAATGTCTTACAGGAGAAGATTAAATGAGGGATAGTCTAATGAAGTCTTGCTGCTCGAGGTTCCATTAGGGCCAGTTCTGAATCCCACTGGATATCCGGGTTGATTTAGAATAAGGAGAGCAACCCAAAAGTGGCTAACTTGAAGAAAAGTTTTAAAACCATTTTACTGCCTGCCAGTGTAGTTCTCCAGCTTCCGGAGATTTCCCAAACTCATTACACTGAACATTATCAAGACATATTCAAGGAATCCTTCAGGATAATAATACCTTATATATGTTCACCTTAAAAAAGTATTCCCTCTTCTAATCATCAGGTAAAAACCTCTGACTTTGAGAAATCAGATTCCTTTGCTTGCAGATTCCTTTTAGCTTACTGTCTAGTCATTTTAAGATGCACAAAAGCTGTCTCTAAGATAAATGAAACAATTGTTCCCAGTACCAACCTCATGATCCTTTTTCTGATGTCACGTTTTCTGGTGTCACTTTATACAGTGCAAAAAGTTAAGAATAGGGCTGGCCCAGTGGCATAGTGGTTGAGTTCGGCACGTTCTGCTTCGGCAGCCCAGGTTTGTGGGTTCGGATCCTAGGCACGGACCTACACCACTCGTCAGCCATGCTGTGGCAGCAACCCACATACAGAATAGAGGAAGATAGGCACAGATGTTAGCTCAACGCTAATCTTCCTGAAGCAAAAAAAAAAAAGTTAAGAATAACTATGAAGCTAAAAAATAAAATAAAAATTAGACAAACTTAATAAAGTATCTTATAAACATAAACATAATATCTTATAAAATATATAAAAATAAAAATGTCAAGCTAAAAAGTAAAATAACCAGTAGATTGGGAGACAGGAGACCTGACTTCTGCTCCATTCTTTCCACACCTTAAGTCACTCAATTCTTTCTGGGCCAAAATATTTGCACCTGGCGAGTTAGGACTACTAACAATGTTCTCCCTACCTCACAACTGCCATGTGGAGCAAAGCAGGTGGTGGGTATGACCATGCTTTAAACCATGTTAGGTCTTGTACAAATATATAGTATTATTTTTCCTGAGAGTTGAAGCAAACAAAAATAATTCAGTAATCAAGTCAGAAATATCAAATGGTCTGAGAAACAGTTTATATCACACCCTGACCTCAATGTTGCTAGTCATGAAATGAAGCAGCACTGGCAGCCAAAACATTCAGGAAATCTAAAATGCTTCAAACACAATCAATGGGCATGCACTGGCTTTTAAATTCAAAAATGGTTTCTTATTTGATCCAAAAGCAGAACTAAATTTTGTCATTTCTCAAGAGAAGTTCCCTCTCTTGTCTTTCACCATGCCCTTGCCAAGAATGTTCCTCTTCTGTTTTGTTCTATAAGGTTATATAAATACAAAGTAGTGTTATTTGATTCAATACGAGATTATATTCAATTTGATTCAACAGAGGTCTCCAGAGAAGTCCCTGCCGTGGAGAATCTGGGCCTCCCCACCTAACAGTCTCCTGGGTATTCGCACCCAGCATTCAGACAGCCTCCATTCAGACTCTCCTTTCTCCTTTCTTTTGTTCTTCACGCATGCCTCTTCAGCCACGCTGCCTCTCCTGCTGGCCTAGCCTCTTCCCTCGAAGCTCCAGGCTAAAGGGATGATCAGTGGCTGACACTGTGCAAAGTGGCTTCAGGATCCCAGTGGAACTTGCATAACCCTGCTCAAGGTCTCAGCTAAACAGACACTGCTTTGGGGCGTTTTCTGGACTCCCACTTTGAGCCCCAGGCCAAGGGATTCTCAAGCTGTGCATCCATCAGCCATTTGGATTCCCTCCGGCCAGCCCATGGCCATCTCGACTTCCCAGTGGTCAGAATCTGCCTCTTGGTGTGCCCCACACACAACCTTGGCAGAGAGCCAGGTGAGCGGCTGCTGACCATAAGGCAGAAGGCTAGGGGTTCCAGCTAGGGTTGTCTTGAAAGCATCGGTAGGCAACCTATATCATGAGAACGTTCCATCATTCTTCTACTCACTCTTTCTCCGTTTTCCTTTTTTTTTTTTAATTTAAACCCTGTAATTTGAAATAATTATAGATTCTCAAGAAGTTGTAAAGGTAGTACAGAGAAGTCCCATTAACTCTTCACCCGGTTTCCCCCAATGGTTACATCTTTCATAATTATAGTACAATAAAAAAAATTTGCAATCCATGCAATGTGTATATATACTCCTATATCATTTTATCACGATGTATAGATTCATGTAACCACTACCTCCATCAAGACACAACACTCTTCCATCCACAAAGATGTGTGCTCACGCTACCTCGTTACACGCACATCCACCCCGCCACGTCTGTTTTCCATCACTATAATTTTGTTATTTCAAGAATGTTATAAGAATATAGTCATATAATTATATTGGCTTTTGTCACTTAGCATTATTCTCCTTCTTCTTTCTTATCTTCTCTTTCTTCAATTGTCTTTCCCCTTCTCTCCTTTCCTAAGTGATAGGCAAGGCAATGGCACCCGTCACACTAAGAGCCAAAGAGCTTTTTGACTATTCAAATTTGCAGTATGCCTACAACAAGAAGCCTCTGTTTTCCTCTCTCCCCACCTGTTCCAACTCCTCCTCAGCAACCTTTTGTTTTTAGAACAACACCATCAGTTAAGTCCCTGAAGAGCATCAGCCCCCATGGGACTTGATGTTCCCTATATAACCCAGGTTTTCTCTCCCATGAGCAGGAAGCCACTTGACCTTCCTGGCTCTTCTCTCACACCTCCCACAAAACCTTGTATTGCCCCCTCAGTGGGCAAACCAGCCAGGAGGCCAAGACTCTCACAAGGCAGGAGACCCTTAGCCCAGAGTCTGACAGAGGGAGGGTCGAACTGTCATCTGTGGGTACGTGGCAATTTCATACCCAGCAAAGTGGCTACTTAGTTCTTCTCAATTTAAAACAAACTAGCAAAAAGCATTTTCAAAGAGCAATAAACCCTCTTGCATAAAAGAGAAAGGGGAAAATGTTGCTTGGCAGTTTCCCCCAGAGGCTAAAACGTGAGTGACAGCATATACCCAAATCTGTGTTCCTAATAATGAAAAATACAAAGTGGCTACACTTGGACTTGAAGATATAGGAAACGGGCAAGGGTGGGAAGATAGGGTCTAAACAGCCAAGAATCAGACATTTCTTAAGCAAAATTCTTGGTATTGTTCCCTTCAGTGAACAGGATTCTAACCTCCAGCAGCATGCAGGCTCAGTTACTCCAGGAGCAGGGGACAGAGGCAGAGACAGCTCTCTGTCGCCATCCAGTGGACGAGTGCCGCGCGAGCGCGAGATTCTTCACGGAAATGATTCAGCGCATACAATTCAGTGTGCACAAAATCATGTTATCTCCTCCAAAGAATTACTACAGCTTCCAGAAGGTCCCCTCTCCTGCCCCAGTCCTCCCACCTCTCTCATTAGCTGCCTTTGTTTGTCTATGAGATAAAGGGATCTTGGCTGGCCTCTCCTTGTTGACAGAAAAACTCAATACAGTACTCAAAAAAGAACAGCTTTTGTGGCACTTGAACCAAATCTGCAGTTCTCTTAATTGGTTTAAAAGATGGGGGAGAGGGGTGTGGAGAGAGAATAAATGAGACCAGGGAGAGGGGCAGAGACTCCGGCTTCATCTGAGCGCCAAATGGTAAATAAGCCCTTTTTATGGACTCATTTGGTCTCAGCGCTACAAAGCCTTCTCTAATTGAGGGAGGAAGCAGACAAAAAGGCAGTTTTAAGTGACATTTGATTCTTCCTAAGGAATGCTCAAGTTTGTGGTTGATCTGGAGAGCAGATAATAGGGATTCTCTAGTCACTCTTTAAATCCATGGGTGAGTTAACCCAGAATGAAGAGCTCAGTTCAAATCGTCCTATAATTTTTGTTTCAAGCACATACCTGGCTTTTCCCACAGTGGATCTCCCATCCTCTCATTTATGCTCTGATGCTCTGGGTATAAGCCTGGAGCCAGGGTGCTGTCTTTCTAAATCACGACCAGCTGCCCACAGTGTCTTGCCAGACGGGTCCCCAGGTCAGTTGTCAACGGCCTGGGAGGCAAGAGGAGCCTCAGGACATATTGCAGGGAGTTTCAGACTGCACACCCCTGGGCCCCAGGCTGCACTGGGATCCCAGAAATATCTTCAAAAGTTGTTTTTACCTTTAGAAAAAGTAAAATGCACTATCAAATGTCTTACATGTCAATTTTTTTTTTAAGGAAGATTAGGCCTGTGCTAACATTTGTTGCCAATCTTCCTTTTTTCTTTTTTCTCCCCAAAGCCCCAGAACATAGTTGTGTATCATAGTTGTAGAGTTGTAGCTCTTCTGTGTGGGATGCCACCTCAGCATGGCTTGATGAGTGGTGAGTAGGTCTGCGCCCAGGATCGGAACCGGCAAACCCTGGGCCTCCTGAGCAGAATGCGTGAACTCAACCATTATGCCACCGGGCTGGCCCCTCAAATTTTAACACATCAGCACACCAATAAGTTAACTTGTGTGTCTGCGCTTTTTAAAAACCTAGGCCTAGGCACGTCTCCTCATGTAATATTGCACACGGAGGTTCTTTTGGTGTGCATTGCTGTGCTCAGGCTATGTCAGGCCAGGCTCCCGACAGTCCGCTCAGGGGATGTGCTCTCCCCGTCAGTTGTATAGGAACCATGAAGAGATGACAAGCCTCGTGATAACATCGCATTACAAACGGTTTTAGCATTTATTATACATTTTGGATGCTTTTTATTTAACTTATCTCTTTGTGATAAATGATATTAACGGATATTAAATATCAGTAGTAATTCAACATTTTTTTTTTTTAAGAATCCAACTATTCTTCTTTTGGGCTTTGCATCAATTTATTTGAAGGGTATCTAGAAATTGCAATATGAGTTAATTTAAAACTGTTACCATTTGCAAATATTTATCTGTATGAATTAGAATTTTGCCAAAACTGTTCTACTCGAACAAAACAAATACTATACTAATAAAGCCAGGACAATGTTTATTAGCAGATTTCATTCACAAATACAATAGACTTCTATTGTCTGAAAAGGTGTATACAAAAGAGCATAAGCTTTAGAGTCTGTTATGGGCTGAATTGCGTCCCCTGCAAATTCACATTTTGACGTCCTAATAGCCAGCAGCTTAGGCTATAACCATATTTGCAGATAAAGTCTTTAAAGAGGTGATTAAGTTAAAATGAAGCCATTAGAGTAGGTCCTAATCCAATCTGAGCAGTGTCCTTATCAACAGAGGGGTCTTGGACACAGAGACACCAGGGATATGTGCGCCCAGAGGAGAGACTCTGAGGACACAGGGAGAAGGTAGCATCTACAAGCCAAGGAAAGAGACTTGGAAGAAACCAACCCTGCCGACAGCTTGATCTCAGACTTCTAACCTCTAGAACCGTGAGAAAATAAATGTCTGTTGTTTAAGCCATCCAGTCTGTGGCAGCCCGAGCCAACTAGTACAGAGTAGAAAATAATTAGGTCTGAAATTTCCCACTCTACAACATACTACCTGCATGGTCTTTTTTTTAAACAATAGCTCATTGAAATATAATTTACATATCACAGAATGTATCTGTTTTATGTGTACAATTCAATGATTTGTAGTGTATTTACAGAGTTGTGCAACCATCACCACAATATCTGTGTAACCGTGAGAAAGGTACTTAACCTCTCTGGGCCTTAATTTCTCCATCTGTAAAATGGAGCTAATATCTTTTATATGGGCTGTTTTGAGAATTTAATGACATAACAAAAACATGTGTCACATGTGTTTGTTTCCCTCCTTCTTCAGTCATTCTTTGGACTTGGTGCCCTTCCAACCGAACCCAGCTAAGTCTCAAATCCTTGACGCTTGCTGGCACCAGCTTTCCTGTCCAGGCTCCAGTCCCTGCAGGACTTAACACAGTAACACCCTTCACTCCTGCTTACCATCTCCTACCCCAAGGGTACAAGAGTTAGCTTTGGGTCTCCAAACACAGTCCTCCTCTGTTTGGTAGGCAGCCACTAAGATGGCGGCCAATGATTCCTGCCTCCTGGTATTCATGTCCTTGTGTGACTCCCTTCCCTTGAGTTTTATTTTTATTTTTATTATTTTTTTTAAGATACTTTATTTTTATTTATTTATTTAATTTTATTTATTTATTTATTTTTTTGAGGAAGATCAGCCCTGAGCTAACATCCATGCTAATCTTCCTCTTTTTGCTGAGGAAGACTGGCTCTGAGCTAACATCTATTGCCAATCCTCCTCCTTTTTTTTTCCCCAAAGCCCCAATAGATAGTTGTATGTCATAGTTGCCTCATCCTTCTAGTTGCTGTATGTGGGACGCAGCCTCAGCATGACTGAAGAAGCAGTGCGTCGGTGCGTGCCCGGGATCCGAACCCAGGTCGCCAGTAGTGGAGCATGCGCACTTAATCGCTAAGCCACGGGGCCAGCCCCCCTTCCCTTGAGTTTTAGATGGACCTAGTGACTCGCTCCTAATGAACAGAATATAGCAGAAATGGCGGGATGTCACTTCCGAGATTAAGTGACAAAAAGCCTGTGCCTTTCCTCTTGGGCATCCTCTCTGGCTCTCTCACTTACCCACTTGCTTTGAGGGAAGTGAGCTGCCATGTTGTCAGCTGCCCTGTGGAAAGCCCATGTGGCAAGGAACTCCTGCCTCTGGCCAGCAGCCAGTGGGGACCTAAGCTCTGCCATCAGCCATGTGCATCAGCTTGGATGCAGATCCTTCCTCAGTCGATCCTTGAGATGACCATAGCCATGACCGACACCTTCACTACAGCCTTACGAGAGACCCTGAGGCAAGGGTCCCCAGCTAAGCCGCACCAGGATTCCTGACTCACAGAAACTGTGAGATAATAAATGTTTGGTGTTTTAAGTTGCTTTAAGGGGTAATTTAAGGAGAAATTTGTTACACAGCAATAGATAACCAATATACCCACCTTCTAGTACTCTAGAAGGAAAAGAGTCAAAACCAGGCTGACCACTTTGAAAAGGTCCCTACTCTGCTTGGTGCCCAACACACTGTCAGTGGTCAAATAACTAACAAGTAACATCAGCCCACACTTGGTCTTTAAGAATTTGCTGAATTTTCACTTGCTTATGGCTGCTACCTCTTCTTTCCATGCTCTGCAAAAGCAGTTCATGTGTCCTGTGTCTCCTGGGAGGGGGCTCACTACCCCTCCTTCACTGGAATTCAGTTTGGGTTGCCTTGTCACCTCAGCTCCCTATGGGCTCAAAAAAAGGTTATGATTTTATAGATTATCCAGCTTTTTCTCATCGTTAGGGCAGAAGCAATGTTCTCTTGTGGCTTTCTACCTCTTAAGGGGAAGTGGAACCCAGACTGAGTTTGAATTTTGATCTCTCCCTTCCTTGCCTTCTCACCAGAAGTTGTGACACAGGCCGTAGAAAGCCCACGTGACCAAGACAAGGAGGCCTGGATTTTCTCTTGGAGTCCCAGGTCTACAGTTGACTAGCCCCACGTATTCCATTGACCTCCTAAAAACAGATGTGCCTACTGACCTAGAGGCAAGACAAGAGAGTTGCCCTGCAATGGGATTTGAAGACCATCAAGGCTGACCTTCACTCACTGCTTGAAATCCCCACCATTATCGTCAGTAATGAGTTTGATAACACATCTGTTGAAGGCAGGCCAACACAGGAAAGAACAGTCAACTTGGATGTAGGAGATTTGGGGTTTTTTCCAGTTACCCATCAACTGGGCAATTTGTCCTGGGTAATTCACTTCAGTTATCTGTGAATCAGTTTCCTTATCCATTAAAGAAGAACCTAGATGATACTCCTTACGACAATATGAAAATTAAAGTCCAAATTTATCAGAAAGACACTTCTCTCCTCGGCTTTGCATTTGTACTACTCTGGGCTCCTTTAGAAGATTCCATTGTTAGGTTGGGCTCTAAGCAGTTGAGACAGACCAGTCAAGTCTTAGAGAAGGTTAAGGAGAACCGCAGTAACCATTATTCTTTGTCTGCAAATTTCCCATTCCTCTTTTTTTTACACAATTTCCCTGCTTCCCCCACTCTCAACACACACACACCAGCTACAGGAGTGGGCACATGACTGAGACCCGGCCAATCTTAGTACTTTAACCCCTCAGTAAACAATGTTTGGTCTAAGAAATGGACATAGGAGAGTGCTTCTCTTGGATTACTATCAAGATTCTGGAGAAGGTAGTTTTCCAGCTGTGTTTGCTAAGCCAGGAGAATGTGCATTTGAAGATGCTGGCTACCACAGGAGAGAAGCTTTCTGCAGAATGAAGCCAAGACAAGGAGAGGGGAAAGAAAGAAAAGGAGAGATCTCAGTAGGGTTGCGTCCCCCTGCCAATTTCTAAGACTCTGATCCCTGCAGCTCTCCTTTAGGTTCTGTGAGCATACCTAGTACCCTTCCCAGGTATGCGAGTCCACAAATAATGCTGGTCTGAGTTGAGTTTCACTTACTTGCAAGTCAAATAATCCTGATAAATATAGAAATTGAGAGGACACGGGAGTAATTAAATAAGTCCTATAGGATGGAGCACACAACGAAAGGCTTCAGACTAAAGTGATGATTCACTTCAAGGCAGAGGATCCAGGGGACCCAGGTTAAAACATCAAACTTGATTCCTTTCCAAATGTACATGGCTACAGATTTCCAACTACTTCTTAGAAGGTGGAGAAAGAACAGAGGCTTATTTTATGCAAGACCCTAGTCAAACACTCAGGCAACAGGGTATCCTGCGCATGGTTGCCTTCAAGCTATATTTGTCTCTGAAAACTAACTGGTAGAGCGACCTGTATCCATAGCTAACAGAGCAACCTGTGCTGTCTGTAATGCGAGCAGCCTCTGCTTCTTTTTTAACGCGGCTCTGGAGACAATGTCATTGATTAGATTGTCACGTTACAAAATTCTGACTGCAAGCGTGCTCAGAGCAGTGGCATTGTGTTAGAGGGGAAAGCATGGGTGTTGGAAAAGCATTAAAAGTGGAATCAGGCACCATACTCCCTCACCCAATCCCCTATATGTGCAAGGGTGAAGGGTGTCACCTCAGTCTGGGAGCCATGGGACGCTAACAGCTCCTAGGGGGATAAAGCCAGTATCCTTGGCCTTGGCCTCATTAGCATCCAGCTCTAGTCAGCTGAATTAATCATAGAAACAAACATTTGTCTATTTAACACACTTTCCCCGGGGCACTTAAGCTCCGAGTTTAAAGGGAAGTTACATTAATAGTAGCAATCTATATTTTTGCCGAGTTTTTCTACCCTACTTGCTATGACAGTCTATCCAACCCTCTAACAAGTTTCCCAAAATTATGTCTTGCGACCTCTGAGGGGATTTTACCATGCACAAAAACAAGCTGTGACAGCCTCAGTATGGAGTCCATCTCCATACTCTTTTTTCTATCCTCTCGTTCTCTGTCCCTTTAAAGTCACAAAATGACTGTCATTATGTCCTTCAGATGCCAGCAAAGCACCAAGACCACACTCCACAGACATAAGGAAAAATCTTCTTCTAACTCCTAACGCCCACCTACAGGAACCACCAACCACTAGCCTTGCATCTTATGAGTACACACACACACACACACACGCACGCACACACACACATCCTCTTAGTGACAAGGTCTGTCAAAATGATCCCAAGGAAGCTGTGTGTTATACCCCAAATGCTTAAAGGCCTCCTTTGTACAGAGTACTCTTTTCCATTCTCATATTTTCTTTTCATTTCCCATGGACCCAGATGTGAATGCGTGGTGCTAACGGGGAACCAGGCTCCAAGACAACTCCAATGCTGTCCTCCAGCCCCGTGCCTCCCACCATGTGAGCACTCACTTCACCTGTCAAACACTCCTCCCCTTCCTGTCATCAGAACATCCCTGGGGTTCCATAATCAACCCGTAGTTCACAAGCCTTGTGCCTCACTTTGATGTTTCGGTTGCATGTACATAATTCCTATTTTTGTGTAGCATAATAGATAGTACAGCAATTGCTATTGAATCCAGTAATTCTGGAGAAGGAAGACTCACTGCCTCAGCTTGCCTTAAAGAAGAGGATCACACAATAGTGTGCTTCACAGTGTAATGGAGCAGATGAATGCCACAGGAATCATCTGAACATGACAGACTGGAATCCATTTTTTCTCTGTTCCTTGCCTGAGTGACATCTGATGCGGATATGTATGAGCCATTAAAGTAGAAAGTCCAGCTGCAAAGCAAAAGAAAGAGACAGTGGGTCTGGACTCACACGATCTACCTTTAATAGAGAGAGCTTGATACAAGTTCTTGGACGATTCAAATTCAAATCTTAGATACCAAGGCCCCCTTATCTTTCTAACTCTGTGTTAGGAACTGTCTTCTACATTATCTCATTTAATCTCCATGATTAAACTGTGCTAGCTATGATATTTGAAATAAAATGTATTGTTTTATCTTTTGTTCTCCAAGTAATACAAGTTCACTCTAAAAAAAAAATCTGATAAAAAGAGACATTTTAACATCATCTATAATTCCTGTGCCTGGAGAAAAGTATGTTAACATTCTGATATAGTTTATTCTATCATCTTTTTCTATGCAGATATAACATATAATTTATAATACTACAATTTTAAAGCTACTTTTTTTCTGAGAAAGATAATAGTGAATATTTTTCCTGAAATGAAATATAATTTTTTTCTACAACATGTTAAGGTTTGATGAGGTTCCATCATATACCATACACTATGATATATTTAACTGAGTCCCTATTGTCGGAGACTGAAGCTGTTTCCAATTTTTAGCTATTATAAAAATGCTTTGATCAGCATTCTAATAGCAAAATCTTTGTACATATCCATGATTATTCCTTTCTGATTGATTCCTACAAGTAGAATTTCTGGGTCATAGTACACGTAAAATTTTAAGGCTTTTCTTCTGTATTGCCAAGTATCCCTCTAGGAAAGTTATAACAATTTACATGGCCATAAGTGGTATAAAAAGAAAGTACTAATTTCCCTGCAACACTGCCAGCATTTTTATTTTTATCTTTGCCAATTTTTTGGAAGAAAAATTAACTTTCAATTGTTTAAAATGTGCAATTCTTGACATTTACCAGGGAGGTTAAATATATTTTTCTTGGGTTTACTGGCCATTTACATTTCTTCTTATGTAAAATGTTGTTCTTATGTTCATTTCTTGTGTCTGTTTTCTATTAATTTGTTCCTCTTTTTCTTGTTGATTTCTAAATGTCTTATTATTAAATCTTCCATATGCATCATAAATATCTTGTGATTAACTCTTCCATAGTTACCAAAAATATTGTCTCCCTAGTTTGCCTTTTAATATTATTTAGTATTTGATACACATAAGTTTTCATGATAAATTTTTACAGCATCTGATTATTCTATATTTTTCTTGATGGTTTTTCTACTTTCATGCACACTTAGAAAGGCCTTCCAAGATTATTTTAAAAATTACTTCATTATCTTTTAGAACTGAAAAGCTTTATTTTCACATTTAAATCTTTACTTTGGGTGTGGTCTGAAGCAGAAATCTACACTTATTAAATGGCTGTCCATTATTAGGTAATCCACTCTCTTCCCACTGAGTTGATATGCTAGTGTCATCACATAAAAATTCTGTCATATTGTGAGTCTATTTCCCTTCCGTTTCACTGATTTAGCACACAGTGTTGCTCATCATTCTTGTGTTCTGCCTTTTCCATTTATCCTGCTCCACCATGAGGAAACTGACCCCTCTTCTACACAAAATGAAGGTAAGTCACCTGTTTTTAGATCTCCTTGAAAAGCAAAGAATGAAAATAATGATTAACACTGGATATATATATATATTTGTGTGTGTGTGTGTGTGTGTGTGTGTGTGTGTGTGTGTGTGTGTGGAAGATCTCTGAGCTAACATCTGCCAATCCTCCTCTTTTTGCTGAGGAAGACTGGCCCTGGGCTAACATCCTTGCCCATCTTCCTCTACTTTATATGGGACGCCACCACAGCATGGCTTGACAAGCAGTGTGTCGGTGCGCACCTGGGATCCGAACCGGCAAACCCCCGGCCGCCACAGGGGAGCAAGCGCACTTAACCGCTTGCGCGACGGGGCTGGCCGCAACCCTGGATGTTTTTAAATCCAAGAGTGTCATTTCAAAGGAAATCATTCCTAAAGTAATGGACTTTAATCTTAGTGTTTTTGTTACTATTAGCCATTAGCAACTGAAAGAAAAAAAAGTCTTGTTGAAACACTTGTCTCTCTCTTTATTAACCCTTGAGTTACGTGGAGATCCAGTTAAAGGAGGGTGGGAATTGGCCAGGATAGCTAAGCTGTAGGATCCACATCTATGAAGCAGAGAGCCGTTATCGTCTGCTGCTGCTCCTTTAACATGGTAGAGTAAGAATCCACTTATGACATTGGGTAGTGTAAATAGGCCTTTGACCCTGCACCAAAGACCTCTATCACTCACTGTTTTGAATCTGTTTCTGGTCAGCTCACTTAGCCCGAATGCAGCTCTAATGAGGCTGAGGTCATGGGTTCAATATCAGTGTGGTCTAATTACCAATAAGTCAACTGTTTCAGGGCCTCAGCTTGTACTTCTAAACCAAGCCAGCCAGTTTGCATATGCCCAGCTTTGGTCACACAGGGGACAAGGTGAGAGAGCAGAGATACATCAGAACAAATCTCCCACCATACTGGGCCGGGCCTCGAAGCCCCACTGTTGGCAGGTCAATAGCAGGGTTTTGGATTTGAACAATAAGAGCACATTTTTATATTGGCACCACAGCCGTCCATAATGGGCGCACACTCCAGCCCATCCTGCAGAGAGGCTGCCAAACCCCCGTCTCAAAGGACTTATTAGTCTAACTTAGAGGATAGAAATTAGGGATGGGGGAGTGTCCTGTGCTTTAATGGAATATTAGCAGTAACCATTGATGCCTAGGGGTAACTCAACCAAAAAATTAAATGGAGGTGTAACCCTTCTTTTTAATTTCATTAAGAAGTAAATAAAACATGTTAAAGATAATTTGGAAAACAAGCAAAGGAAGAAAACATCCAGTATCACCAACATAACACATGCACAATTAGAAACTTTAGACCCATTACCTTTCCATCACCACTTTAATGCACTGCACAAATAACAGCTTACAGGAGGAATAAACATTTGTAGAGAAAATGGAAATCACCTACCATCTCTAACAAAGCGACTATTTTAAATTCTCCCCGTAGACTTCCAGTCCTCACCCACAGAAGCGCGCATTTTGAGTGACTCCTCATAAACGCAGAGCTCCTCAAAGGTGCTCACCCACCAACCCGACAAAAGGCACATAACTTAAATCCCAGAAATAGAAGGTGCTTCATATTCTTGATGCCACTTAACCTTCACATACTAACCAAGTTTCTAATCACAAGTATTCAGCATATCATCATTTGGAAAACATCAAGAGGGAAAAAAAGTCCTCCTGCCTCATGCGAACGCAGCAGAATTGGCACTCTCATCTAGAACGTACTGTAATTTCTCATGGAAACACTTTGTGAAAAGGCAGTCATATATCGTAGCCCCTAAGTATGAAACCACGGTCCCTCTAACCACACAAAACAGCTGTGCCCTCGGAGGAAAGGTCACCTACTGCAGCCGTGCTTCTTTTTACTTGTAAAGAAATGTCAGACCATGTTTTATGCGGTCCTTATGACAGGGTGCTGTTTATTGTATCACCAGGCTGCCATAACTGCAGGACACGGAAACTGCCATTATTTGGAGAGTATATATCTTTCTGACTTGCAGGAAAGATGAAAATTAAGAACGGCCCTTTTTTTGGAGTGGGTCTAAGTATTCTTTGACAGTCTCCTACAATATTTCAAACATCTTCGTCAGACCCATAAAACCTGACGCTCGCTTCACTTAGCCCGGCTGAAGCTGTGTCGGAGGCAGGACGTGTATCACAAGTGTGGTGTGAATGCCGCCACTTGGCAGATGTTTTCGCCCAAGGATTTTAAACCAGCTTGTTTGGTGTCCCCAAGGACAACGAAGTGTACCTAAAGAAATCACACAACGTTAGGAAATAATCATGATAGCTGGTGTTTATCATGTGCCAGGTTCTGTGCTAAGCATTCTACCTGCATTATCTCAATTTGTCCACACATCTAGGAGGACACCATTAGTAGCCCTTTGATACAGATAAGAAAACTAAGATAGAAAGAAATCAAGTAACTTGTCCCAAGGTCACACTGCCAGAAAGCGAGGGTGCCAGGATTCAAACCCAGGTCTGGTCACCCTGAGACACAAAAGTAAGCAACTTATGTTGATCACGTGATGTTCCCCGGCACTGTGGTCCCACAGAACAATAAGGATTAAGGACTGTCTTCACAGTCCTCACACATTGCTATTACCATCTAAAGTATATCAGAGACAACAAGTTCCCTCTGCATGGTCACACTACCGTGTGACAGCTTGCATTTGAAATCAGATCTGTATGACCTCCAACTCCATACTCTGATGCCAAAGTTCCTGACCTGGAGAGTTTTCTAGAGATGAGAAGTAAAGGGAATGTGAAACATTTTCAAATTTGCTCCAGATCTTGCTTGTCTAGATCAACGGGGGAGGAAACATGATCAAGTCACGTGAGAGTTCTGTTTAAAATCCTTTTCAAATTCTGTTTCAGTGTGTTTTTTTTTTCTTTGAGGAAGATCAGCCCTAAGCTAACATCCATGCCAATCCTCCTCTTTTTTTCGCTGAGGAAGACCAGCCCTGAGCTAACATCTATTGCCAATCCTCCTCCTTTTTTTCTCTTTTTTTCCCCAAAGCCCCAGTAGATAGTTGTCTGTTGTAGTTGCACATCCCGCTAGTTGCTGTATGTGGGATGCCGCCTCATCATGGCCGGACAAGCGGTGCATCGGTGCGCACCCGGGATTCGAACCCAGGCCGCCAGCAGCAGAGAGCGCGCACTTAACCACTAAGCCACGGGGTCAGCCCCTCAGTGTGTTTTTATGTTCTAATGTAGGTGAAATTTTAGGAACGCCAAGCTGCTTCAGAAATTGGTTTGGATCTGGACCAAGCTTATGAGGGACAAGAGGTTACTAAGCTAAATGCAACCTGTTGGTGTCAGTCGAGGAGCACCTTGCCCACGGTCATGCAGCCAGTTGTGGCACAGTGCAGGCTAGGCAAGGTCTCCTGCCAATTAGAACTCTCTGTTGGGATGAGGAAATCGGCAAGTTTAGACTGAGTAGGTGAAGTAGCGGTGAAATTTTCTTCTGCTTAGAGAAAAGAAAGTCGCGAGGGAGGCCGACAGTTGACATACAAATGGACTTTTTCTCCTTTCCCTTAGCTGGCCCCCCACTCCACAGTCCCCTCCTTGCCCTTGCTCCCCCTCTTCTCCCTCCTTCCTTTAGGGTGGGGGGAGCAGAGCGCATGGTGGGAAATCACTGGATAGGTGGGCTGGCTTCTAGCCCCTGCTCTGACACTCACTAGCTTTGTAACTCTAGACAAGTCGCTTAACCTATGTCTTTCGACCTCAACTGCTTCATTTTTTTCAGCAGATTTGTATTAAATGCCAAATGAAATGCTCATATTTCATTGGTGACATGCGGAGTTAGGCCAAATGGACTCTGCAGTCCTTTCTAAGCTTAAAATGCTGCGACTCTCTCTCTGTTCTGATGCTCCTTTCCTTTCCTTTCTCATCTAACTCCTTCCTTCCCTCTCTACTTCCTTCCTCTGTAACCTGCGTTCCAGCCCATCTCTAAGTCTCTCTCTGACAAGGAAGCAGACAAATAAAGGAGGAAAGGAGAGAAATTCATAGATGTGTGGGATCTTTCTTTCTTCCTAACTCCATGGTACTTTTCTTTGGCTTTTCGAGAGAAACTTCAGGGACTACTGAGACCTCTCAATTCATTTCCTCATTCAGGCAAACATTTCGAGTGTTTGCAAGTGCTAGCATTTTGTTAGGCATGATAATTACAATGACCACCAATGGGATCTGGGAAATATTTGCTCACGTTGGTTTGCAAACCGTGGTTCCTTGGGGAAAAAAACCAGCTGATGTGCATTGTCATCACTTGCTTCTACAAGAAGTGCCTAAGCCAAGCACCTGGGCTACCTGAAGAGTGACAGCCTCAGGAGTCCACTTGCAATAAAGCCTTCCAGATGGACGGGATGCCAATGGTCTGCAAGGACAGTTAGCATGATTCCAATGGCCTGCAAGGACACGGTCAGTAAGTGCCAACTCTGTGTGTGCCAAATGCACCCAGCCTTCCTGCTTGAGAAGAGCTTCGAAGGGCTTAAGAAATAGCTGGACCAGTACTGTCCAATAGAACTTTCTGCAATTATGGAAATATTCTATATCTGTACTGTCCAATATGGAAGCCATTAGCCACATGGCTATTGAGCACTTAAAATGTCACTAGTGTGCCTGAGGAACTAGATTTTAAATTTTATTCTATTTTAATTATTTAAATTTAAATAGCCACGTGTGGCTAGTGGTTACCACACGGGGCAGTGCAGCTAGAGAACATTAGAAGCTCACATGAAAGAACATAGGACTCCTAGACAGGACAGACGAAGTTATATAAAATGGAAGTCAGGTAATATTGTATAAGACGATGAGCAGGTTAAGGGTAATCAAATTCTGAATTGTGGGATTGTTAAAAGGAAAAAGAGCAAAACAAAGAGAAGAGAAAGATGTCACTCTTACACCGTTTCCGTTGTCCCTGGCACATAGCCCTCCGAAACTTCACTGGATGGATGAGCGGTTGGTAGTGGTTCTGGTTAGGTTGTTTGGTTATTATGAAAAAGAGACCCACCCACATTAGCTTAAGCAAATGATGGCGGTAGTTGTAAAAAGGCTGTACTTGTTCTATACAGGGGGTTGGATCTTTTGGACCTCCAAAATCAAGATATAAATAGAGGGCTGACCCCGTGGCTTAGCTGTTAAGTGCACGCACTCCACTACTGGCGGCCCGGGTTCGGATCCCGGGCACGCACCAACGCACCGCTTCTCCGGCCATGCTGAGGCCGCGTCCCACTTACAGCAACTGGAAGGATGTGCAACTATGACACACAACTATCTACTGGGGCTTTGGGGGAAAAAAAGGAGGAGGATTGGCAATAGATGTTAGCTCAGAGCCGGTCTTCCTCAGCAAGAGGAGGAGGATTAGCATGGATGTTACCTCAGGGCTGATCTTCCTCACACACACAAAAAAAGATATAAATAGAGCTAGGTCTCACAGTGATTGAGTGGCTCTGGAATAAATTGCAACAACTATATATATTAAAAAAAAACACGATGTCAGACACCTGTAAAAACTCTATACACACTTTTTGGAGTTTTAGCCCTGATAAGCATCAATGATAAAATGACAAAAAAGGCTTGTAAAGAGTATATCAAGGGCCAGAAGAATAAGGAAGTCTTCACACTTAGGACAGAGGTTGATATTAATTGATCACGGATAGAAATAGAACTATTTGGCTCCAGTTTATTCATTCATTTATTTTTTGTGAGGAATATTAGCCCTGAGCTAACATCCATTGCCAATCCTCCTCTTTTTGCTGAGGAAGATTGGCCCTGGGCTAACATCCGTGCCCATCTCCCTCTGCTTTATATGGGACACCGCCACAGCATGGCTTGACAAGTGGTGCGTCGGTGCGCACCTGGGATCTGAACCTGCGAACCCCGGGCCACCGAAGCGCTGCACACAAACTTAACTGCTTCACCACTGGCCCTGCAGTTTATCTTTTTCCTCCTATTTTATCTCAAGGAGATCGATCTTCACATGAGAAAAGGTAATGCAAACACTGCAAGGGAGAAGCCAAAGTTGGTTATAACACATCTCATTGCTCTCAGCAAGTTCAAGTTTCCAGGCCTACACAAATTATACCACCATGGTCTTGTAGAAATAATGAAAGCTGAAATGCTATAGACACTTTTTGAACAACTCTGGAGAATGAGAAGTCTCAGTAGGCTGGTGAGGATTGAACATTTTCCCAATTTTCAAGAAAAGGAGAAAAAAGATTTATAAACTAAAGACCAATAGGCTTGATGGTAATCTTTAGAATAATTTCAATGTGGGTTTTAAAGGAAATGGTTTGTGGATATGCTTTGAAAGGAAAGCAGTGATCACCAAGAGTCAGAATAGGTTCACTAAGAATAAATCATGCCGGTCTAACCTCCATTCTGCTTTTGCCACAGAGAATTACAAGACACAATAAATTACACTTCAGCAAGGCGTTTGACAGGGTCTCTCATTAGATCCTTATGGATGAGATTTAGAAATCTGACCTAAATGCTGGTATCATTAGATAGATTAGTAAGCAATTGGATGGCTATCCTCAAAGAGCTGTCAACCTGAAGGGAGGTTATTATATCGTGCCATAGAACTATTTGTCCTTGGCTTGCTCTGCTAAAGATTTGCACGACTTAGGTGAGGACAGTGATGGTATGTTTATTAAATCAGCAGATGACAGGAAACTAAGAAGGATAGATAACAGATTTCAGGACCCAAATTTTCTCAGTCTGAGACAATGGGCCAACTTTAATAAATTTTCAATGTGAGGATCTGCCCTAGTTCACACTGACAAACACCCCCATTAGCTCCTTGAAAGACCAGATGGGATGAAGCCAGGAAAACTTTGCCTGAGTGATTAAAAACCCAGCTTCCTCCATTTCCCATGATCAGACCACCGGAAAGAATTTTCCTTCCAGCCTCTTGACCTGTTCTGTTTCTGGTCAGCATAACATGCACAACATCTTTTATTTCATCCCTTGGCCCTTGTTAGTACTGACCCCCAAGATGACTGCTCAGTCCCTTGTCTTGGTGCCCTGCTCCCCAGGAAGAAGTTTCCAAGTTTCAACCTACAGTTCTAGCCCCCAGTGCTTTACTCCCCTTCCTGGTGAGGAACTCACAAAGCCAACACTTACGATTTGCCTTGTGATGGGACTGAAGAAGGTTTCTGTCCTTGGTGACCGTTGTGGGCTTGTTGTGTGAAGTTGCACTATGCTCTGTCCAGCAGGCTCTGGTTGATCTCTGATGTCATCAAAAAGTCTTAGCCAGCCCTGCTTTGCCCCTTAACTCTCTGAGACTAACGCCTCTGTGACACATGATAGAAAACTGAAGTTAGTTGCACTCAAAAACCAGTAATACAAGCACTGGAGCAGCAGTAACTTGTGTTCAGTTGATTATGAACCCAAAAGCCAACATGATCCTAACACCATAAGGGAAGGAATTATCTTGCTCCACCCTGTGCTGATTAGACCATGCTGTGTACCACGTGGAGAAACATTAACAAGTTGAAACTTCCTTGGAGAAGAGTGACTAGCAGAGTTAAGAGGCTTGAAATCTACTAAGTACGACAAAAGTCGAAAACTTTGGATGTTTAGCTTTGACAAGACAAAAATAGTTGTCCACAAATTTTAGCTGTGGCATGTGGAGAAGGATTGGAGTTATTCTACTAGACAAAGCAAGCATCGATAGGTAAAAACTACAAAAAATCAAATTTTTTACAACAATCTCTAACAATTAGAACTGTCCAAGACTGGCCCGGGCTATCTTAAGACGTTCTGAATTCCTTGTTGCTAGAAGTGCTCAAAAAGAGACAATCTGTTTTCTGTAATGTTCCCGTTAGAATGCATGAGCCAGCATGTAGTTAACTAGAAAATCTTCAAGGCCCTTTATGTCCTAGATCTTTGATTTTATAACTATAAACTATATATCTGATTTAACTTGGGCTATTTTATAAACTATATATCTGATTTAACTTGGGCTATTCTTTCCTAATTCTCTGTGTCTACTATTCCAAGAATATATTCTACAGAAGATATATGGCTTCTCTTTTTAAGTTTGCAAGGCCAGGCAGAAGAAAATTGGGGAAGACTAAGATTAATCCTTCCTTGAAGATACAGCTGGTAAATATCTGCTGGGGTCTCCAAAATTCTCCTCATCATTTGTAACAGTCCTTGTCCCCACCCTAGCTCCCTTGGGTCCTTTGAAATATGACTTCAATCCTGTCCTGTTATCAGACTGTGGACAATAGGTCAGTTTTCCTCCCAAGCCTTCCTCTTCACAGATGGGAACCATTCCAAGATACTGTGGCCAAGCTTGGTGGAGGGAGCCTCAATTACTCAGTCATTGAAACCCACACAATGACCTGATTGGCTCCTTCTTATCCCAGGATGAGAAGGGAAACAGAGAAAGAAGGGAGTGATAACACAGAAGATGCTGACTAGGCTCATCCATCTTCCTGCGTCAGCCCATGGCCATTCCTCTTCTGGGCCTCCTTCCATTCCTGGGCCTGTCTCTCTGGCCTAACAGCCTCAAGGTGACTCCCCAACTCTCTCCCATGCCTCTGGGCCACCTTTCCAAGATGAGCATCCTGTCTGCATCACTAGCAATTTCTGTCCTAAACCACACATCTTTCACCTGGAAGAAGACCTGGTTCAGACAACTGCCTTCAGACAGGGAAGGTATGTTTATGTTAATTGTTATTGTAATCATCCCTATTTCCTGAAAACTTACAATGTCAATGCTGGAAGGTACTTCCCTTAACCAACAAGAAAACAAGCCAAGGTAAAGAATATTGAATAATCGACTAGTCTCAGTACAGGCTCTAGAGAGAACCTAAAATATGTGAATGGGAGGTGAAACCAGGTGACAATAAAAGATCTTTTTAAATCCAAGGGAGATAAAAAACAAACAAAGAAGGCAGAATGGTGATTGCCAAGGACTGAAGGGAGGAGTACATAGGTAGTTATTATTTAATGGGTGCAGACTTTCAGTTTTTCAAGATGAAATGAGTTCTGTAGATGGACAGTAGTGATGGTTGCACAACAATATGAATGCACTTAATACCACTGAACTGTACACTTAAAAATGGTCAAGATAGTAAATTTTGCGTTATGCGTGTTTTACCACAATAAAAAACTGGGAAAAAACATCTTTTCAAATCTGTATTTTGATTCTGTGATTTTCAATTAGAACTTCTAAGAATCAGCACATAGGTAATATGGTACAGGCCACAGGAATCTAAGACATGACACAAAAGTAGGTGAAGAAGTAAGAAAGAAATGCATCTAAGCTGGAAAGTCATAATTCTCATGGACAAGAGAATTTCCTCACTCAGAAATTACCAACACGCAACAGCCACCTCTCACAGTCTTGGTTTTCTGGATTCTCAGCCAACAATAGGTTCAGAGCAGCACATCTGAAGAGAGGAGGAGGCGGCAAAACAGAGATGTTAGGGGAAGACACACAGTCTAGAAAAGATACTAGAAAATGATTAAAAGCATATACAAAACTAACAAAAGTCAACAGAGTGAGGCCATTTAGTGCTGGAGCAAACAGCTCTTCACAGCTCAGTAGGCCCTGAGGGCCTAGAACAATGACTGTTGCACATAATAAAGAACATCAAGGCATCATTTAAAAAGTTAAATAACATTCAGTGTTCTTAGCTAATGAAAGAAGGAAAGTATCAAAAACTTTTTAGAAATAGTTTTATAAGACGCTTTAAATTTTTTCCTAAGTTTGCGTTTAAAATGGAATTCCTTCAGTTGTCTGGAAGATTCGCTGATGCAGAAGCCCTCATTTTCTAATGATGCTTGATAAATAAGTGTACCAAAGAGTTCCAGAATGTTCAGAGTCTGCCACTTATCCTGCCTCTTTTTGAGGGGAGCGAAGAAGCCCCAAGAGGGTTTTCCCCCTGTACACGTTGCCTTACTCTTGCATGTGTGTTCTCAGTAAAGTAAACCCTCATGGGCCACACGGAACCAGAGATCAACGCAAACAACAGGGAACCCATCCTCTAGGCTTGAGGAAGGCCAACCCCCTCTAAGGAGGATTGGTAGGTGAACTCTGCTCAGTGAAAGTGCTCCCAATTGAATGGTAGCCACCTGATCCAACCAAATACTCTATTTTGGGGAGAGTAAATGCTATGGAATAAATAGAAGGTGGGCTAATGGAGCTCAGCTTCCTATTCCAAAGCTGCTGTTCATGCTGGATATGTCACTCAGAATGCTCCACAAGCCCAACAGCAATTGTTAAGGAGACTTCAGCACTCACAGTCCTCAAGTGATGGAAGATGTTCCTTGAGCAAGGGATAGCCTTTAATTGAACCAGAAATGGGCACCTGATCTAAGGTTGGCCAATCTACAGGCTGATCCCCAATCAGTGAGGTGATCTGGCATAAAACCATCTACCCAATAGGTAATTAGCTAGGTGAACCTTTCTCTCCCATCAGAATTTGAAAAGGAAAATATGAAGAGATTCAGCCAGTGTGCTTGGGATACTTACCAAGTAAGAAATACTCTCTGCCCTCATGGAGTTTACAGAAGAGTGGTTTTAAAGGCAAGTAAATGCTATTACTGTAATTGCCATGAAATTCTGTGCTGCATGCTGAGATAAACAAAGAGAGTGTGCTGAGCAACCACAAAACTGGATTTGAGTTTGATTTGAGGCTCTCAAGGGAACAATATCTAAGCTGAAACCTAGAATATGAGTTGAATGATGAGAAAAGAGAAAGCAGAGCAAATCATGAGAGGGTAGGACCAACATCAAAAAAGAGCTGGTGAGTCAAATAATGTCAAATTAGAATTGTGGAGTATCGAATGTGCAGGGAAAATGAGGAGAAATGAGGGCTAGAGAGATGTGAAAGGTTTGTAAACACTGTCAAGCAGTCTAGTTTCTATACTGAGGGAAAGAGGAACCATTGAAGAATTTTAAGCAGAGAAGGGGTGTGATTAAATTTATCTTAACAAGGCCACTGAAGCTACAGACGAAAGAGAACAGAAGCAAACATGGAGTCAGGAAGCACAATTAGAAGATTGCTGCAGCAATATGGAAGAGAGATAGAGGTGACCTGAATTAGGAGCTGGATTCGAAAGAAGTGAATCATTGAATGGATTTGTGAAGCCAGCAAGGAGTCGTCGAGGATCAGGTTTCTAGATTCAGCAATTAGGTGGATAGTGAGGCCTTCCAGTGAGATAAAGAAGAGCAGCACCGAGCAGGTTTAGGGGAACCTGGCTGATCTGAAGCGTCTGTGGGACATTCACGTGGAGCTGTCCAGTAAGCACAGATAGCTGGGTCTCAATCTGAGTAGGGACATCTGTGCTGTGGTTGGAGACTTATCACTCTCCTTTCTCACTACTGCAGTTGCCTCTTAACAATTCTCGTGGCTTTCAGTCCTACCCCGATAACAGCAAATTTGATCTTTTACACTAAATCAAATGACAGACAGTTCCCAACTTACAATGTTTCGACTTTGATTTTTTGACTTTCCGATAGGGCAAAAACGATACACATTCAGTAGAAATCATACTTCAAATTTCAAATTTTGATCTTTTTCCAGTCTAGCTATCTGTGGTACGATCCTCTCTCATGATCCTGTGCAGCGGCACTGAGCCGTAGCTCCCAGTCAGCCCCGCGATCAAGAGGGTAACAACCGATACACTTACAACCATGCTGTACCCAGACGGCCATTCTGTTTGTCACTTTCAATACAGTGTTCAATAAATTACTTGAGATATTCAACACTTTATTATAAAATAGGCTTTGTATTAGATGATTTTGCCCAACTGTAGGCTAATTTAGGTGTTCTGAGCACGTTTAAGGCAGGCTAGGCTAAGCTGTGATGTTCAGTAGGTTAGGTGTATTAAATGCATTTTCAACTTAGGATGTTTTCAACTTACGATAGGTTTATCAGGATGTAACCCCATCATAAGTGGAGGAAGATCCGCATATATCACTCCCCTGCTTAAAACTTTTCTATGACTCCCTAATAGATAATAACGCAACTAGAAAAAATATCCCCTCTTCTTCCTCTGGTCTATAAGGGCCCATAGGACCTAGTCCCTGCCTGTCTCTAATCTTATCTTGCACATTTTTTCCTACATTTCCACACTGATCTTCTGTCAGTTCCTTGACTACCCAAGCTCCTTTCGTCCTCAGAGCCATCACAGGATGCTCCCTCTGTCTAGAACGCTCTTCCAAATAATAACGATATGGCTGGCTCCTTGTCACTCAGATCTTGATCCAGTGCTCTACAAAACCATACAGGAGCCTGAGGCAAGAGGAAAAATAGGCTCCTCTATATACATTTTCATGTAGTTTAAAAATGGTTAACATTTTTTCCAGAACATTAAAGTAGTTAAAAAAAATTTAAAAATTGAAAAGTAAGTATATTAAAACTCACATTATTGTATTTATACAAAAACCAGAATTTATTGTAATTTTACTTTCCTGGCTTCAACAGAGGTAAATTCATCAATAGTATGTTCAAAATCTAGTTCTACATTTATGTCATTTTCAATTGAGAGAACTTCCTTATTTGACAACATCTCTTGACCAAGTGATGATCTTAAATAATTGTTAATTAGCTTCATCTTACCATTCCTCTTTTATTTAAAATTTTGATATTTTGTTCCTCATGTTTTTGGCATTAATTTTGCTTTTTAAAAATGTTGCCTTAATTATTTTGATTACTGAGTTTTTTGGTACCCTCAAATTCTGTGTCCAATTCTTTGCTCACTAGCCTCACCTAGTCCCAGTCCTGCTCAGCTCAAAGGCCAGCTCCTCAAAGAGGCCTTCCCTGATCCTCTATCCAAAGGAGACTTCCAACCCTACACCTGCCCAGTTACCTTCTCTGTTGTTACCCTGAATTAGTTTTAATAGTACTTCTATTCTTCCAAATGATCTTACTTAGCTTTTAAATTTTTTCTGAAGTTTTGTCTTCAGATCCTGGGTAGAAGCTCCATGCACAGTGTCCGTCTTATTCACTGCTTTAGCCACAGCACCTAGAACAGCAGCTGGCACATATCTGATGAAGTAATACAATTGGGAATAATTGGCTTATCGATGATCTTTGAAGCTGTGTGCTTCGAAGAATGTGTGGTACAAAAAGAAAATCTAGTTTAGGACAAAACTCTGGGAGACAGCAACATTTCAGGGGCAAAAAAAGAGGAATCTAAAAAGGTAACCAAAATACCAAATGCTGACAAGGATGTGGAGCAACAGGAACTCTCATTCATTGCTGGTTGGAATGCAAAACGGACTAGCCACTTTGGAAGACAGTTTGGAGGTTTCTTATAAAACTAAATATATTCTTATCACATGATCCAGCAATCACACTCCTTGGTATTTACCCAAAGCAGTTGAAAACTTATGTCCATCCAAGAACCTGCACACAGATATTTATAGCAGCTTTGTTCATAATAATTGCCAAAACTTGGAAGCAACCAAGACGTCCTTCAGTAGATTAATGGGTAAATAAACTGTGGCACACCCAGATAAAGGAGTATTCAGTATTAAAAAGAAATGAGCTATCAAGCCATGAAAAGCCATGGAGGAAACAATGCATAATAATAAGTGAAAGAAGCCAATCTGAAAAGGCTACATACTGTATGATTCCAACTATATGACATTCTGGAAAAGGCAAAACTATGGAGACAGAAAAAGATCAGCGGTTGCCGGGGGTTGGGGGGAGGGAGGATGAACTGGCAAAACACAGAGGATTTTTAGGACAGTGAAACTATTCTGTATGATACTACAGTGGTGGATACATGCCATTACACATTTGTCCAAACCCATAGAATGCACAACACCAGAAGTGAACTCTGATGTAAAACGGGTGACTTTGGGCGATAATGATGTGTCATCAATGTAGGTTCATCAACTGTAACAAATACACCACTCTAGTGCAGGATATAGACAATGAAGGAGGCTATGCATGTGTGGGGGAGGATATATACAGGAACTCTCTGTACCTTCTGCTTAATTTTGCAGTGAACCTAAAACTGCTCTAAAAACGTCTATTAAAAAGAAGGTAACTGAGAAAGTACAGAAAAGCAGAGAGAGAATCAGAAGAGTAATTCTTCTTATAAAAAGCAAGAAAGACTGTTTCAAGAAGGTTGTGGCAATCATTGCCTAATGCTGTGAAGAGTTTATCTAAGATAAGGACTAAAGAACTCTCTTAAATTCAGCAACAGAGATCATCCTCTACTTTAGCATGAGCAGATTAAGTAAAGAATTGTGGGTGAAAGCCAGCTGGCAGTGGATTGAGGAATGAATGGGTAGTATGGAGGTAGAGATAACAATAATGACAACTCAAGATGTTTGGCAGTGAAAGAGAAGCAATATAAAGGAGGAAGGGGAAAGGATCAAGAGAATATTGTTGTTTTAAGATTGGGAGAGATAAGAACATGTTTAAATATTGATGAGGAAAAGCCAAGAAAAAGAGAGAGATAAAGAATGATAATGTAGAAAAGGGGATAATTTATGTTCAATTTTCCTGAATAGGTGGGAGTGGGTGGAAACCAGACCCCTGGTAGAGGGATTTACCTTGATGGAAAGGGAAGTTCTTATTCTGTTGTAAAAGGTAGGAAGAAAAGAAGACAGTGAAGAGACTTAAAGGCAGAAAATTGGTGTTGCCCCTCTGATGGTTTGTTTGTTTGTTTGTTTGTTTTTCTGTGAAACTGGAAATGAGATCTTCTGCTGAGGATAAGCAGTGAAGTGATTGAGTAGGAGTTTTATTTATTCATTTGACAAATATTTATTGGGCACCTTCTATGGGCCAGGCACTGTCTTGGGTACTTGAAATACATTAATGAACCAAACAAAGATCCCTGCCATTATGGAACTTATATTCCAGGGTGGGAAGACAGATAATAGACAATACATATAACAAATAAGTTAGATAGTATGTTAGAGGGTTTTAAATACTATGAGAAAACAAAGCTGGGTAGGGGAGGTGGAGAGCAGCTGGTAATGTCAAATAGCGAGGTAAAGGTAGGCTTCATTGAGAATAGGATGTGTGAGCAAATATTTGAATATGATGAGGGAGTTAGATGGGTATTTGGGTAAAAAGTATTTGAGGAGGAAGGAATAGCCAGTGCAAAAGTTCTAAGGTGGGAGCATGTTGGACATTGTATAAGTTTCCTATTGCTGCTGCAACAAATTACCATAAATTCTGTGGTTTAAAACAACACAAATTTATTCTCTTACAATTCTGGAAGCAGAAGTCCAAAATCAGTCTCACAGAGTTAAAGTCCAAGTGTCAGCAGGGCTGTTTCCTTCTGGAGGCTGTAGGGGAGAGTCTGTTTCTTTGCCTTTCCTAGCTTCTAGAATCGGCCTGCATTTCTTCATTTATGACCCCTTTCTTTCCAAACTCTTGCTTCCATCCTCACATCTCCTACTTCCTCTTCTGTAGTCAAAATCTCCCTCTGCCTCCCTCTTACAAGGACACTTGTTATTACATTTAGTGCCCACCAAGATAATCCAGGATAATCTCCCTATCTCAAAATACTTAATCACATATGCAAAGTTCACAGGTTCCAGGGATTAGGACCTGGATATACGTGGGGACCATTCTTCAGGCTATCACAGTCCATACTCTGGCTCCCAAAGATTCACATCCATTCAATATGTAGAATACATTCACCCCCATCATTACATACCTAAAAATCTCAATCCATTATGGCATCAATTCAAAGTCCAAAATTTCATCTAGGTATCATCAGCTCAAAAATCTCAAACATCATCTAAATCAGGTAGGAGTGAGACTGTGGATATGATCAATCCTGGGGCAAATTTCCTCTCCATCTATGGAGCTGTGAAACTAGAAAACAAGTTATCTGCTCCCAAAATGCAATGGTGGGACAGTCATAGGATGCCAGCTATAGACATTTCCATTCAAAAAGGGAGAAAACAGAAGGAAAAATCATCACTGTAATACTGAACCAAGTGGGCTTGCCTCCTGGTGAGTTAAATAAGGCTCTACGCTAGTGGAAGTCGTCTCACAAAGTAAAGTGTATTTGCAGCAAACAGGAGGCCGTGAAGAATCATTTCCAAAGTCATGGCATCCCCCATCAAAGGGAAGCAGGAACTTTTATTTCAGTTGGGGAATGAACATTCAAAGGGGAGAGACAGGTACACTGCAGATTATGGTAATGAGGCTTAATCTCCTCTTGAAGAGATCTTCCCAGTAAAAATAAGGCAAGGTCATGGGCATAGCTCTTGTAGGGAGACTTGGTTAGCTTCAGGGTGGTTGCTGGTTGTGTCTCCTTAATATAAAAAAACAACTTGGAAAAACAGTTAAATGTTTCCAAACCCACCCTTGAGTTCCTTGGGGCACCAGTCAATAATAAATGGTCCTAAACAATTTTGAAATCCAGCAGGGCAAACCACTAGTTTTCAAGTCCTGTGAGTAATACTCTGTGGCCTGAGGCTCCACCCCTGGGCCAAACGTTCTGCCTTCTGGGCCATCCTTACTTTTTCATGAAGGGTAGCATGTGTTTGTAGCTAAGTAGTTTTACCAGTCTGTTTCCTGCCTGTAGAATTTGGGGAGTCCTACAGCCTTCTTTCATTTTGTTCTCTCTTTCAGCTCAAGCTGGCAGTGTTTCTGCTGGTGTAACATTCTCAAAACCTTGTAGGTCTCCTGTGTAAGTCATGGGGATTCATTAGACTCCATTAGAGCAAAAACTCCTGTAGGTCTTTTCTGGATAATCTCATCTCTATTCCTATCTTCTGTTGAGGTGACTGAGTGACATGCCTAATCTCTTCAAAGAGCCTTCTGCATGACTGAATACTCTAAATTTTGATCCTTTCTAGTCACTAGCAAGAGGTTGTCCAGCTACACCCTTGGCGTTCTTTCCAGAGCACAGCTTTCCTGATAGTGAATCTCCTAATTTTAGCATCTTTTGCAATCTGGGTAGGCTGAGAATTTCCAAAATCATCAAGTCCTGTTCATTTTTGCTTAAGAGTTCTTCCCTCAATTTATCTCTTTCCTCTCACATTTTAAGAAAATGTGAAGAAGGAACTAGGCTGTACCTTCAACATCTTGCTTGGAAATCTTCTCAGCTAAATATCTGCATTCATTGTGTAAAAGTTCTGCTTTCCACGTAACTATAAAACCATTCAGCTAATCTTTCTGCCACTATATAACAAGGATTCCTTTCCCTCTAGTTTTCAAAAACATGTTCCTCATTTCCTTCAGAGTCCTTACCAGTAGCACCTTTAATATGTCTTTATGACAATTTATTTTATTGTATTTTTTAAGACAATATAGGCTTTCTTTACCAGTGAAGGATCTTCACTTCCTTCTGAGTCTTCATAGGCAGTCTTTAATATCCATGTTTCTACTAACAGCTGTTGAAGGCAATCTAGGCTTTTTCTAACATGCCCTTCAAAATTCTTCCAGTATCTGCCCACTGCCCAATTTCAAAGCCACTTCCACATTTTTAGGTATTTGTTACAGCAGCACCCCACTTTCAGGTATGAAAATTCATGTCAGCATTCAACCAGAGAAACAGAACCAGTAGGAGATATATATTAAGAGATGTATTGCAAGGAATGGCTTATGTGATTGTGGAAGCTGGCCAGGCAAGTCCAAAATCTGTAGAGCTGTCAGGAAGGGCAGGCTGGAACTCTCAGGTGTGAGCTGAAGCTGTAATCCACAAGGAGACTTGGTTCTGTTCTTAAAGCCTTTCAGCTGATTAAATCAGGTCCACTCAGAGTATCTAAGACAATCTCCCTTACTTAAAGTCAGCTAATTATGGGCTTTAATCATATCTATAAAATACCTGCACAGCAACACCTAGATTGCTGTTTCATTGAATAACTGGGGACTATAGCTTAGCCAACTTGACACATAAACTGACCATCACAGACATGTTCAAGATTCAGCAAGGAGGCCAATGTGGCTGGACAGGTATGAGTAAGCAAGAGAGCAGTAGGAGGTGAGGTCAGAGAAATAACGGAGGGCCTGAAATGTAGGATGTTGTAGGCCACTGAGAAGAATGAAAAAGATTTGAAATCATTAATTCAGAGAATCAGAGGGCCCAGTTATGGCTGAAAAATATAAATTTAGAGTGCACCAATCTGTATGATAATGTTATTTTTTTTAGCAATGCAGCAGTCAGGTTAGGCAAGGCGAAGTCAGACACTCGAATTGATCCAGAATTTTTAGAGTGAACATAACAGAAAAAGGAAATGGGGGCGAGGAAGCTAATTGGCAAGAGAAATGTGGAAACAATGAACCGTGACGTCTAGGCTGGGTCGGAAATAAAGTGAACACTGGATAGAGGAAGAACTGGGCTTCAAGGGATTAAAGGAGGAAAATAATAACAAGACCATACGATTTGGAACATGTAGAACAGGAGTGACTGTAAAAATAAGAGGTCCAGGTCGACAGTGGGATTGTCACCAACTAGTGCCCTGAGGAACTCAAGGGTGGGTTTGGAAGCATTTAACTGTTGTTAAGGAGACAACCAGTAGCCACCCTGAAGCTAACTAAACCTTCCCTACGAGAGCTAGGCCCATGACCTTGCCTTATTTTTAATGGGAAGATCTCTTCAAGAGGAGATTATGCCTCATTACCATAATCTGCAGTGTACTCGCCTCTCCCTTTTGAATATTCATTCCCTAGCCAAATAAAAGTTCCTCCTTCCCTTTGTTCGGGGACGCCATGACTTTGGAAATGATTCCTCATGGCCTCCTATTTGCTGCAAATACACTTTACTTTGTGAGACAACTTCCACTGGTGTAGAGTCTTATTTAACTCACCAGGAGGCGAGCCCACTTGGTTCGGTAACAGGATGTCTACACTTATCCTTTCAGCAGTTGTGGGTTATGATAGGGCGCATGGTGTGTTTGTGGAAAGGGTGGCTGATGAGGAACAAAGTAAAGTTCATGGAGATAAGCAAGACTTAGAGTGGAAATTAGGAGCATGAGCCCCACGCAGTGTCTGCACTGAATGAAGGGTGTTTGTCAGGAGGACAGCTGGTGATGTAACCAGAGGGAATGGCCTGAAGGCAAAGGATGGAAGAAAGCAGGGCTTTTCCTCCACCTTGAGGCATGTGTGGAGTCAGAAAATGAAAATTATGCATTTGAGATAGCTACCAAAGGTAACAGTGTCCTTAGAATACAGTCTGGTTTCAGTTAAGGCATGGAAATAGAGGGGCTGTTTAGTGAAAAGGTTGAAGATGCAGAGAATTTTCTTACTATGGGACCACGCAAGGCTTAGAAAGGAGAGCAGTGGGAAAGTGGGTCAGGGAGAGGGAGCAGAAAGCTATAAAGATGAGAGAAAGTTAGAGGATCTTGAGTGGTGACCAAGAGTAACAGGGAGGGGAGGCATGATGGATTTACTGGTGGTGAGTTTTCTAAAAGAGTAAGTCTCCTGGTGGCTGAGGAGAGGGACACTCAGGCCTTAAGTCATACAGGGCCTGGATGGATTCCACTTCAAGGGAGGCCTAGTCTGCTGGATGAGTTGATTCTGGCCTCACTGGAAGAAGACAGTGACAGTCAAGACTGACGACGTGGGTTCTTGGTGGGCAGCATTAGGCTGTCCTGCAGTGGTGGAATTTAAGGAGATGTGGAACCCTCTGTACATGGCTGACTACTTGGAAGTGATATTGTGAGTCCCTCAGGGGTCAAGGTCAACAGAAAGAAAAGTCCAGCAGACAGTTAAACCATGGAACAAAGAGCCATAGTTACAGATACACACATACATTTTTATATTTCTCTTTGCGTGATATCAGTATTAGTATCTCAATGAAAGTTGAAGCTATGGATATAGTGGAGGAAAAATGCCATCTAGGGAAATCATTAATACCAACAATAATAATAATGATAGCAAACAGTTACTGAGCACTTCCCCTGTGCCAGCCGCTACTCTGGCACATGACGTGTGTCAACTCAGTTAATCGTCTAAACAACCCTGTGAGTAGATATTACTATTTTCCCCATTCTATAGATGAGGTCACAAAACTTGGAGTGATGGTGTAGGGTTCAAACCCAGAGCCCACACTCCTCATCCCAATCTTACACTATCTAAAAAAGAGAAGGGAATTGAAGGCATAACCCTGGAGAACATCAATAATTAAAGAGTACACTGCAGAGAAAGCATAGAAAGTGTACATGGTTGAGATACATATGGAATGGATCCTAAACATGGTATTGAAAGTTGATTTTAGGATAAGTTCCTAATAGCATCTTGTTTTCTTGCGTTTGACTCTTTTTTTCCTAAAAATGGAATGCAGGGAAAAAATGAGTTCAATTTAGCTGGATTTCAATTAATGAAACTTTTGTGGTCTCTGCTTAGTGGCTTAATAAAAGCAACTTTAGCACTGGGAAAATTTCCTCCACTCTTCCTGCATTCCCACAAGAAATTTTTATTTAAAAAATAATAATCACCATAATAATAATAATTTTTCTTGTTTTCTAAAGTGGGCTCCTTGGACTCCACTGGCTAGAGCAGTTACTGAGAAGGGATCAGGGGTTAATTTTAGTTCTCCTGGGTTATGAACACTGACATGGGACTTAAAAGAAACCTTCATCCAATTTTTTTCCAAATTAAATCAAGAACATTGATAATTAGTTTCTATCAAAGACATCTAGTGGGAAATGAAATAACTGAAAAAGCCATAAGCTGCCTTTACTTCTTCATTAATATTTGCTCCCAAATGCAGGTCAAATAAACCACACTCACAGTTTTAAATGAGTTGCTTTAAAGTTGATGAATTATTTTTCTCTTTGGATTTATACCACCCATTGTGGCTAATTATTCCCACTACATTCCCTTCTCTTACTTGAGGTTTTAGTCAAACAAAGGAAACAAAGCTAGGCTCCCTAGAAATAGAACTCTGTTTTACTTTAAAAATTTCTTTCACTACATATCACTTCGAATACTGAGAGAATTGCTCTCACAATCAAAACTCCTCCCAGCTCTACCAGATAGTTGGTAAGGGTGGCCAACTTTGTGGCTTTCAGAATCCCCTGAACAGAAGCATGATGTAGGAGACTAAAGCCCGTAGGAGCTGCCAGTGTAAATCCCACCATGACCAACACCATGTGAATTCTCCTTGGCTGAAGCTTCCTTTCACTCTGCTGTGCCTCCATTTGCTCATCTGCAGGATAAGGATAAGCACACGGTAGAGAGAGCGAGCTGGCCACCAAAATTCATGCTTCCCCTCTCCTGGTGCAGAGTTCTGGCTGGGAAGTAACCATTCAGCCAGGAACTCCATTTCCCCACCCCATTGTATCCAAGTGGAGCCATATGACAAGTTTTCACCAGAAATTCAACGGAGTTGTGTGGGTATAGGCTTCTAGAGAGTGGGCATGCGCACCCACTTCTGGCTCAGATGGAGTAGGGATGAAACAACTGAACACCAGACACTATACGTGAAGCAATGGTTCTCAAGACACAGGACATCAGAAATCAAAGGGCAATGATCCCTGAGTGATGGAAACAAAGGGAGTGAGCCGATGATTGCCCAAACTTATTGCTGGGAGAAGGTTTCTGGTGTGTAGCACAGGGAGGGGGACCCAGGCAGAGACCCACAGGCTCCTAAACTGAGGAGATGGAGCTGGGAGTCTGGGGAAGCTGAGGAAGCTCGAGTTCACAGGGGAGAGTACCGGGGAGGGCAGAGAGGGCCGCACTGAGAGAACTCCGGAGCTCCGCAGAGGATCTCTGCTAAGTATTCAGGTGAAGATTACCCAGCACATGTGTGGGAGTCAATGACCTGAGGCCAGGAAAAGAACCACTCGAAAAGATTACTGGGGGGGCCGGACCCGCGGCGTAGCAGTTACGTGCGCACACTTCGCCACTGGCGGCCTGGGTTCGGATTCCCGGCACGCACCAAGGCACCACTTGTCAGGCCATGCTGTGGTGACATCCCACATAAAGTAGAGGGAGATCGGCATGGATGTCAGCTCAGGGCCAGTCTTCCTCAGCAAAAAGAGGAGGATTGGCATGGATGTTAGCTCAGGGCTGATCTTCCTCACACAAAAAAAAAAAAAAAGAAAAAAGATTATTGGGAACAATGCCCAGAGCACACACAGGGCCAAGAATAACGCTGTTCCAAATAGCCAGAGTGGAAAATCTCATAGTACATGAGGCATCAGTGTACTAAAAAGGTCCTGCTTCACTACTGAAGAAAGATTAATCTTAGAATAAACACTGCTGTGGTCTCACCTGAAAAATCTTAAAAGCAAGACCCAAAAGGAATGAATCATTTTAAAATGACTGTATCTTAGAACAAAGCTAAAGGCTATCTGTTGGAATACAAAATATCCAGCACCAAATAATGTAAAATTCACAATGTCTGGTATACAACAAAAATTGCCAGACATACAAAGAAGAAGAAATGAGAAGAAAAAATCAATTGAAACTGACCCAGAAATGACACAGATGATAGCAGTAATAGAAAAGGACATTAAAAGTCTTTATAACTGTATTCTGCCTATTCAAGATGCTAGAGGAAAGACAGAACAAGCTAAATGGAGACACAGAAGACATTTTAAAAAGAACCAAAGCAAGAAAGCTATTAGAACAAATACAAGAAAACTACTAGAACTAATAAGTGATTATTGGTAAGGTTTCAGGATGAAAAATTAATATACAAAAATCAATTACATACCTATACAGTAGTGTTACCAATTTTGCTTCCCTCTGGTGGGCCTTAAACCCACAATCAGCTCTTTTCTTCCTCAGAGGGTTCTTTTCTGTTCGGTGTCATGGATTTGAAACAAAACCGAAGTTGAGCATTCACAACACAAGCTTTACTCAATGGCCAAAGAATGGAGAAGTGGGAATCACGTTCACAAATCAACTTCTCAGCTCTTGGAGTGATTAAGCAGCTGTTATAAGGGGTCAGGGTAACGAAGGGAAGGAATAGTCACAGGTATTTGGGGAACTGGGCAGCAGGCTTTTCAGGGGAACAAGGGTACCACCTTTTTCTTTTCTTATGTGGTCATATCCTGCCATTGCCATGGCAGTTTACAACTGCCATGGCATGAATGGGTGCATTCCATAATATGGAAATGTATTACAATGAGCGGCGAGCTTCAGGGTCTATGTCAGGTCAAGTCATATTGCCATATTGCTTTCAACCCGTTTTAACTGGTTTTGACTATTCGATTCAGCCATCCCCTCCTTTCTATCTTTGTGTTTTCCTGTAACCTAAAGAGAACATGTTAGGCTTGTTCTGAGAAGGGTTGTGGTTAACATCTTACGGGGTCAGTGGGCCAGGTAACCGTAGCAAGGAACAATCAGAAAATGAAATTAAAAATAATACCATTTATAATAGCAACAAAAAATATGAAATACTTAGGGATAAATCTAACAAAAGATATACGATTTGTACACTGAAAACAACTCTCAGGACATACCCTACATCTAATTCACAATCAACAGAAAGCATCTCCCCTGGACAAATTCTCTCTTTCATTCTCCCTCTTTGCCTCCTAATCTAAATAGGTCTTTGCTCTCCCCACCCCCCACCTCTTGTCCCCCAGCCTGAAGCCTGCCCCAAGGTCCCACTCCTTTTGAGACTAGCCTCTGGCATAAGATGTCAGGAAGAGAGTATCTAAAACATAATCACACCTTTTACTTTGCGAAGATTAACCTGCTAACTCCATATCTTCTTTTTTGGTGTGTGAGGAAGATTAGCCCAGAGCTAACATCCATGCCAATCCTCCTCCTTTTGCTGAGGAAGATTGGCCCTGGGCTAACATCTGTGCCCATCGTCCTCTACTTTATATGGGCCGCCGCCACAGCATGGCTTGACAAGCGGTGTGTCGGTGCGCGCCTGGGATCTGAACCCGCGAACCCCGGGCCACCATAGCGGAGTGCACACACTTAACCGCTTGTGCCACCGGGCCGGCCCCTTCTTCTCTTCTTTATGTTGGACCATGCCTACCTTCCTCATAGCTTTCAGGTACAGTACAAAAGGCCTCCTTCCATTCCTTAGACTTTCAGGCCTTTCAGAAGGGGGTGGATGAGAAGAAGGGAGAAAACATATCCTACTTTAGTATAATCACCTAAAATGCATGAATAATCCTCTTTAATATATAAAAAGTACTTTAGGAATCAATTGAAATATGAATATACCTCCATCCAGGGAAATGACTCCCCTTCAGTCACCAGGGGCTAAGACTTGGCAGCATTCAAATCTCAGGTTGGCCTTGGTGTTCGGAAGCAGCATTTTCTCTGTTATTCCCTTGACTAAGAAGGTCCCCTCACTACATACAGGCATTTGAGGCTTTCCATTATCTGGCCAGCCTCACCCCCCATCACTCCCAAAGGGAACCCGCTATTTGGATGAAACTGATTTCCTTTCAGATCCCCCAAACACACAGGCTAATTCCCAGCTGTGAAGGCTTTGCCCAAGTTCATCCTCCTGTTTGAAATGTTCATTCCTCTCCCTCTGCCCAGATAAATTCCTTAGATTCTTAAAAGCCTTAGCTTGTCCACTTCCTCCCTCAAGGCCACTCTAGCATTAACTGTTGGTGCCAAACTTTTAACATTTACTCACATGGTCACACTTGATTGTCACCTTATTGAGGAAAAAGCCTTCAATCCTCAGTGAATCCGAAAGACTGATGTGTACATCCCCAGTGCTTATGATAATGCCTGGCATACAGTGGTTCTTAATATGTGCTCGTCACATGCATGATTATTTAACATTTAAAGCATAGTGGGAACAAGCTCTACACAGTTCTGTTTCCTCCTGGACGCAGCAGGCCCACTGACCTCACAGCGCACACCGCACTCACACACATATATGTTTGCTCCCTTTACTATGAATGATCTTAAAGCCGGGTATCTGAGGGGTACTGTAGATATTAAACCAATATGCTATTTTTCCTTTTTAACTTGAGGGGTGACTCAGGGGTCTCGAGGATTTGTGAGCCTGTTTTGCAGGAGAAAGAGAATGCCTTCCAGGAGGTTGTGATCACCAGATGGCCAGATGGCTGGATGGCCGATCACCGGAAGGATGGCCGGCCCTCAGCAGCTGTGGAAGCCCAGAAGTCAGATTGCCCAGAGGCTTATCGGGAGTGACCCCTTTGTTTCCCTGAAGCCCCTCCTGCCAAGCCCCTTAGCTTATAAAACCCCCCTGCTTTCTGTTCTAGAAGAGGTGGATTTGAGCGAAACCCAGGCTCCCACCTACTCGTTTTGGCCAATTCAAATAAACCTTTCTCATCTCCAAGTACCAATGTCTCAGTGTTTGGCTTGCTGGGCATCGGGCACACGAACTTCAGATTAAGAGGTTTGGTATCAATTTTAGGAGGCCATGTGACACGTGCAGAACTACTGTAGTTTTGTACAACAGGTGGTGGACTTGTGCTGGGAAGGCAAATGGGGTGATGGCTGTGAGGAAAGGAACAGCATGGAAAGGAGAATCAAGTCTGGGGAGAGGTTTTCAAGAAGGCGGCATGGTATAGTGGAAAAGCACTGTGTCCATTCAGTGCTCCAAGGAGCAGACGCAAAGATGACATTTGAAGTATCAGACTTATTGGAGAAACGCCATGAAGGATAAGAGATGGAGCAGGAGGAAGCATCTGCGAAAGGAGTGAGGGGAGCAAGGAGGCGTGGGTAGGAAGAGCCTCAGATGGCTCTGCGGCTCTGAGAGTCTCAGGCAAGCCCACAGGGAGCCCCAGAGCAGAGATGGCCCGCGAGAGGAGTTCCGCATGGGGCAGAACTAGCCGGCTCTAGTACCCGCTGTGCTCGGCCATTGGCTGGGGGCGCCCAGGGGAGAGAGCGGCCTGGCATGAACACTGCAGCAGCTGAAGACCATCAGCTCCACGCAGCAAGTTCGCTCTCGGAGTGCCATCTGATGGGGCATCTCTGTTGCTGCCCAAGCACTCAGTCTAATTAGGCATGGCACCATGCATAAGAGCACAGGTTTTAGAGGGAGACACACCTGGGTGAGAAAGCCTGCCTTGTACATACTCATTTATTGAGACAAATCATCAAGATTCACTTTGTGCATCTGTGATATGAGGGAGTTGGACTAATAATCTTCCAGCTCTCCCTTCTCAGTTCTAACACTCTGTGAAGCTGTGATTCTGAGTTTCTGGGGCTCTGGCTGCATTTCTGCAGTTCTGCCCTCAGCAGCCGCTCACATTAGACACACAAGAGAACTCAACCAATACTTAGTGAATTAAGGATTAGGGTAGTGCCTAGGGGAGGAAAGGAACATGTAAGGGCTCTGAGTGACAACACATACAGCAACAGCACAGAGAATTAGGAGGAGAGTGAGCCCCAGATCCGTGTGGCACTTGGCACAGGTTGTGAGTCTGGCTCTGAACCGCCTGTTTGGGTTGGCATCAGTCGCCTGGGCAACGCACTCAGTTAGTGGTCAAAAAACTTTATTGTGCACATACCAGACGCTGAGCACAGAGCTAATGACTGGGAGACAATGGTAAACAAGACCCGAGTTTATAGTCCGTGAGGACACAACCAACCTCTGGTGGTTGGGAGTGGGGACTCTGAAGTCAGACTGCCATGTTTGATCCCTGGCTCCACCACACACTGGGTGCAGGAGTTTGGGCAAGGTACCTAATCTGTGCTTCAGTCTTCTCACCTGTAAAGCGGAAATGAGAACAGTATTCACCTCTTCAGGCTGCAGTGATGACCAAGTAAGTTATGAAATGCAAAGCATTTGTAACAGTGCCTGGCTCATGCATGGTTAGTGCTAATTGTGGAGAGTTGCTATTTATTATTATGTTGTTGCTGTTGTTACTGCTACCACACATGTTGTTATTACTAGCATACTGTGTGGTGAGTGCTTTGATGGGGGAAGTACAAGGTGCAGTGTAAGTATTTGGTAGCCACCTGTATCAGTTTCCTGGGGCTGCTGTAACAAAGTATCATAAACTGGGTGGCTTAAAACAATAGAAATTTATTGTCTCACAGTTCTGGAGACTAGAAGTCAGAAATCAAGGTGTTGTCAGGGCCATGTTCCCTCTGAACCTATAGGGAATCCTTCCTTGCCTCTCTTCTAACTTCTGGGGTTTGCTGGCAATCTTTGGCCTGTTGGTTTGCAGCTGCTCCACTCCAGTCTCTGCCTGGTCGTCACAGGGCGTTCTCCTTGTGTGTCTGTCTTCAGATGGCCATCTCTCCTTACTCTAGAATGACCTCATCTTAACTTAACCAATTATACCCACAACGATCTTATTTCCCAAAAAAAAACACATTCTGAGGTACTGGGTGTTAGGGCGTCAACATATCTTTTTTTGGAGGGTCACAGTTCAACCCACAACAATACCTAATCCAGCACTGGGGGAAGGCGAGAATCGGAAAAGGCCTCCTGGAGGAAGTGGTGTGTAACCAAGGCCCGCTGCACCAGCGAGAGCGGCAGAGGGCAGCGGCAGGTGCAGCAGCAGGAAGAGGACAGAGGAGTAGTGTTCTGAAGGAGGGAGCGACATGTACAATGGCCAGGAGACGCAAGAGATTGTGTGACCAGGAACTGAAAGTGGGTCAGTACGGCTGAAGCTCGGAGAGCTCAAGGAGGTGTGAGGGCCTGCCATGCACCAGGAACGATACACGTCTGCTGTGAGCTAGAACACACAGGGTGAATGAGCCGTCCGAGAAGAGGTAGCCAGGGGCCAACTCATATGTGCTCCGTAAGCCGCGCTCAGGAGTCTTGGCCTCCCCTGGGCTCAAGGGGAGCCACTTGGAGGCTGTAAGCAGGGCAGCGAAAATTACTCTATCAATAGACTGAACATCCCCTGGCGTGGCAGCCCTTGCATATAGTAGCAGGATGGAGACACCGGCTGGATGCTAGAGGCTGTGTCCCCTCCCTTACAGCATCCTTGGGGTAAGGGGGCTACATCAGCTCCAGTGTTGGTACAAACCCCAGACTGTACCACTCCCCACCTCTGCCTAGCTCCTGGCCTCTATTCTTGGCCCTGCCTCAGGCCCACTCTCTTAACTATCGGCCTCCAGGAGTTCCAGCACCATTGTCCTCCCTGGAACAGAAGCTGCCATCTCTACAATGGTATTAAAAGTGGAATAAGGGCAGAAAGGTTGCTCTCCCCTGTGACATTCCATCCCCAATGGGAATAAAGTCCTTTAAGCCCCAGAGCTCAGCTAAGACCATGTTATAACTTTCATCAAAGCCATGCTAAAGCACTGAGGATAGCAGAGAGGAGCTACACCACAGAGAAACTGAAAACAGACACCGTACGTGGCTACACCCAGAATCTACAGGCTGTCCTCAGCTACCTCCTCACCATGCCCAGCAGTCCAGCTTACAGTCTGTTCACCTGGGTTGGCCATCATTGCCTCTCACACCACTGGAGCTTTGCAGGAAAATTTGTGTCTTCAATACCCCCTTGCTCTCCAACACCACTCCCATCTTCCTTTTCTACCCTTGGATCTGTCGCCTGGCCGGGTGATTGATGACTGGGATTTTCACTTGCAGGGGAAACCCAGGCCCCTGGCCTCAAGGTGGCTTACCCTAAATCTCTCCCATACATTGGAGCCCAGTAACCCACCACCAGTACGCTGTGCTGGAACGGATTATTTAGCTTGGAATGACATGCCCGTGGGCCTTCACGAGCTCAGTTCTAAGCACCCAGTCTGGTCCCATCTCATGGGGCCATCAGATCAGCCCCGATCTCCTGGCTGAGGAATGGCTTTATCAAGAACCAGTAACCATTTTTAGTGGGGGCGCTATCTAAATCCATATATAGGGAGCAAATATTTCCTAAAAAAGAAAATAATCTGTGGAGATACAACTTTGCCCATAAAGACAACCTTCTACATTATTCTGCAGAACAGCTTAATCTTCTTAGAGACTCTAGTTTATTTGAAAACTATCCTTTCCAAGAAGGAAAGGACCTTTTTTGGTGTGTGAGGAGATCAGCCCTGTGCCAATCCTCTTTTTTTTTTTTTTTTGCTGAGGAAGACTGGCCCTGGGCTAACATCCATGCCCATCTTCCTCCACTTTATATGGGACGCCGCCACAGCATGGCTTGCCAAGCAGTGCGTCGGTGCGCCCCCGGGGCCAGCCCAGGAAAGGACCTTTAAGTTTGCAAAACCAAGGTTCCACTGAGCTGGTCTTCCCGTAACCAAGAAACATTTGTTCTCAAGTTCCTCAAGACCCCATCTCTCTTTTTTTTTTTTTTTGTGAGGAAGATCAGCCCTGAGCTAACATCCATGCTAATCCTCCTCTTTTTGCTGAGGAAGACCGGCTCTGAGCTAACATCTATTGCCAATCCTCCTCCTTTTTATTTTTTCCCCAAAGCCCCAGCAGATAGCTGTATGTCATAGTTGCACATCCTTCTAGTTGCTGTATGTGGGACGTGGCCTCAGCACGGCCAGAGAAGCAGTGTGTCGGTGCGTGCCCAGGATCCGAACCTGGGCCGCCAGTAGCAGAGTGCGTGCACTTAATCGCTAAGCCACGGGGGTGGCCCAAGACCCCATCTCTTAAACATATTTTTCGCCAAAGTTTCCAAGATCCCAGGACGAATACTTTGGCAGGGCTCAAGGTCACAGTGTCACCGATTAGGTGCCTCAGGAAACTCAAAGGTGGGTTTGGAAGGAATTAACTGTTTTTCAAGTTGTTTCTTTTCCTCTTGTGTGTTAAGGAAATGTAACCAGCCATCCTGAAACTGACCAGGCGAGGCACTCAAGGGAGATGTAACCACCAGCCATCCTGAAACTGACCCAAGCCTCACCACAAGAGCTATGCCCATGACCTTTGCCTTATTTATTTATTTATTTTTATTTATTTTTTTCCCCCAAAGCCCCAGTAGATAGCTGTATGTCATAGTTGCACATCCTTCCAGTTGCTGTATGTGGGACGCGGCCTCAGCATGGCCGGAGAAGTGGTGCGTTGGTGCGCGCCCGGGATCCAAACCCGGGCTGCCAGCAGCGGAGCGCCGCACTCAACCACTAAGCCATGGGGCCGGCCCTTTGCCTTATTTTTTTTTTTTTTTTTTTTTTGTGAGGAGATCAGCCCTGAGCTAACATCCGCCAATCCTCCTCCTCTTTTTTTGCTGAGGAAGACGGCCCTGGGCCAACATCGGTGCCCATCTTCCTCCACTTTATATGGGACGCCGCCACAGCGTGGCTCACCAAGCAGTACTTCGGTGCGCGCCCGGGATCCGAACCAGCGAACCCCGGGCCGCCGCAGCGGAGCGCGCGCACTTAACCGCTTGCGCCACCGGGCCGGCCCTGCCTTATTTTTAATGCAAAGATCTCTCTAGGAGGAGCTTAGGCCTCATTATGTGGAAGCATGTTATCCAACTGAGCCTGTGCAAGCAAATACTCCCCCTCTCTTTTGAATATTCATTCCCCAACCAAATAAAAGTTCCTGCTTTCCTTTGTTCGGGGACGCCATGACTTTGGAAATGATTCCTCATGGCCTCCTATTTGCTGCAAATACACTTTACTTTATGAGACAACTTCCACTGGTGTAGAGTCTTATTTAACTCACCAGGAGGCGAGCCCACTTGGTTTGGTATCAACAGTATCTGTACTTGTCTTTTCCCAACCAACACCCTAGCAATTCATGTAAGAAGGAAAAATTTCTAAAGTAGCAGCCTAAGATGGGAAGCAAACCCCCGGGATCCCAGCTTGTATCTGATTATAGGAGCTATATATATGTACAACATGATATACATATATTACAGATAATATATAACATAACACACTACATATTGTATTCACTGACTTATAAACAGCTTAAATATTAACAGCCTATGCCTATGAACGCGGCTGCCCTTACCTGTCTCCCTGTATCCTCAAGACTTCCCTCCAGAGTCTCTGTTCCTAACAGTGAGACAAGGGTCCCCCTACCCAACATTTATACTAGCAGATAAAATAGGAATTTAACAGAAATGGGAAAGAGTGAATTTTGAATTAAAGCATCTACAAATCTACCAGTTTATTAATCCTGGGGGTGTGTAGTAATTATCTGCATCCCACATTATAAAGTAGTTTCTGGAGGAAAATGTATTTTGTGTTCTAAATAAGTAACTTTGAATTGAGGAATGGAAACTTTGTTTCTTTACACATGCTTATAATATAGTATATCCGGGCCAGCCCTGTGGCTTAGGGGTTAAGTGCCCACGCTCCGCTGCTGGCGGCCCGGGGTTCACATCCCGGGCATGCACCAATACACCCCTTCTCCGGCCATGCTGAGGCCACATCCCACATACAGCAACTAGAAGGATGTGCAGCTATGGCATACAACTATCTACTGGGGCTTTGAGGAAAAAAAATAAATTTATAAATAAAATTTAAAATATATATATATAGTATATCCTGTCACATTCCAAAAAATATGTTTTCTTTCTATACTTTCCTGTGAGATAAATAGCAGGCAAACTGCTAGCTCCAATTTACAGATGGAAAATGTGGAGGCTAGAGAGGAGATAAAACAAAACAAATTCACTTGAGGGCCAGAGCAGATTTTCCTTCTACTAAACAACCCTGCCTTGCCAGCACACACCAATCTCCCTGATAAATCAACGAAGAACCAGCAAAAGAGAAAGAGAGAAAAGAGGAGTGAACCTTGCCCCAAAGACAGCCTTTTATCACCAGAGTTCAGCCCTGCAGGCCTGGGAGTCCAAACTTTTAGGAGGCCTCTGTTTTGGCGAATTGGAAACATTGTTATTGCACCAAGTCAGAGGAATGAAAGAAAGGCAAAACCCAAAGGGATGTTTTGACTGTGCTGTGCTTCTATCAATCAACCAGGAACTTCCTAGCTGGAAATGAAGTATCCAAACTCTAAATTTTCCTTCCTGGCTCCCAACCCCGCCAGCTCCAGTTAGGGGCCACCATGGTCTCTTGACGTGTTTCCTCAAGTGCTCTCTCACTGGGCAACATTTAGTTAGAACTCCAAAAGAAACTGTTACTTCCACTCTCTTCCATTCCATTCTTTCATAATAATGCATCCCAGGCGTTGCATTTCAGGCTACTATTTACGTGGCTATTCGGGCTATTTCCAGGCCCAGCTATTACCAGTGAATGCGGTGACATTAATATGAGTAAATGCAGGAAAAGGGATGAAATAAAACATATCCTATTGAAGGAAATGAGAGCTCCTTAAGAAAGGAAAACACACATAGGAAAAGACGTGGGCATATCAGAATACAAATGGGCCACTCGGGAACTGTGGATTCCACAGGCATGATGTTATTGAAGTATTTGATACTGGAGTAAGCACCTGCAGATATGAATTACATCCTTGTGCAGCCCACTAACGTTAGAGTACTGACATCTCAGGAAGCGCTTATGTTATATTTCAAATCCCCCTGCCCGCTGCGCAAATATCCAATAAATCAATCCGTGATAAAGGACACCAGCTAAAAGGCTTAAAATGCTGAACAAGCCACCTCTCCCGCCTCAGAGAGGCTGCCACTGCTAATTTATTGGGGGTTTCCCTAGTCACTCATGCCTCAGCCCTGGGACACAGGGAGTGTGAGATGGGCCATTAACACCTTCGGTGCTGGATTGAGGAGCAAGCAACAGGCTGGGTATCCGGTGACATTTCCCAAGGCAGGCATCAGCTTGGAGAAGGCAGATGGAATTCCCTGGTTTCTCTCGGGAATTGCTAACACCTCTCTCCCCCTTAACTTAGTTGTCATTTTTCTCTCCTTGGGGTGAGACATGAGGTTGTGGGCCAAGCTCGTTTTATTTGGTTATAATAACAGTGTCTTTTATATACTTGAGGCAGGTTTTCTAACAGTAGTCATTCTATAACTGTAAAATCAGAGGCATAATGAAATTTTAGATGCTTTCCTAAGTAAATAAGAAAAGAATGTGAAATCTCTAGTCAAATAGAACAGGTAATCAAAAAATTGACCTGTGAGGGGCCAGTCCCGTGGTGTAGTGGTTAAGTTTGGCGCCATTCGCTTCAGCAGCCTGGATTTGTGGGTTTGGTTCCTAGGTGCAGACCTACACTGCTCATCGGCCATGCTGTGGCAGCGACCCACATACAAAATAGAGAAAGACTGGCACAGATGTTAGCTCAAGGTAAATCTTCCTCAGCGGGAAAAAAAAAAATTGATCGGTGGTACGTTAAAAAAAAAAGAGACTGGAAAAAAATGTGTCAAAACTCTAATAATGGTTATCTTTGGATGGGGGAATTGAGAGAATTTTTTCTTTTTTCCTGCATTTCCCTAATATTCTATAATATTAGTGTGATGGTTGTTTTTTTTTTTTTTGTGAAGAAGATCAGCCCTGAGCTAACATCTGTGCTAATCCTCCTCTTTTTTTTTGCTGAGGAAGACTGGCTCTGAGCTAACATCTATTGCTAGTCCTCCTTCTTTTTTTCTCCCCCAAAGCCCCAGTAGATAGTTGTATGTCATAGTTGTACATCCTTCTAGTTGCTGTATGTGGGACGCTGCCTCAGCACGGCCAGAGAAGTGGTACATCGGTGTGCGCCCGGGATCCAAACCCGGGCCACCAGCAGCAGAGCGCGCGCGCTTAACCACTAAGCCACGGGGCCAGCCCCTGATGGTTGTTTTTTTTGTGTCAACTTGACTGGGCCATGGGGTGCCCAGATAACTGGTTAAACATTATTTCTAGGTGAGTCTGTGAGGGTGTTTTGGGATGAGATTAGCATTTCAATTGGTAGACGGAGTAAAGCAGATTGCCCTCCCCAGTGTAGGTGGGCCTCATCCAATCAGTTGAAGACCTGAATAGAATAACAAGGCCAGGGGCCAGCCCCATGGCGTATCGGTTAAGTGCACATGCTCCGCTGCTGGTGGCCCAGGTTTGGATACCGTGCGCGCACCGATGCACCGCTTGTCTGGCCATGCTGTGGCGGCAGCCCATATAAAGTGGAGGAAGATGGGCACAGAGGTTAGCCCAGGGCCAGTCTTCGTCAGCAAAAAAGAGGAGGATTAACATGGATGTTAGCTCAGGGCTGATCTTCCTCACACACACAAAAAAAGAATAACAAGGTCAGGTAAGAGGGAACTTCTGTGCCTGACTGTCTTCAAGCTGGGACATTGGTCTTCTCCTGCCTTCAGATGCAGACTCGGACTGGAACTGCACCACTGGCTGTCCTAGGTCTCCAGCTCGCCAACTGCAGATCTCAGGACTTCTCAATCTCCACAACTACATGAGCCGATTCCTTATGATAAACCTCTTTATGTATAATATATCCTAGTAGTTCTGTTTCTCTGGAGAACTCTAACTAATACAACTAGTTTTGCATTTATACTTCTACTATCTTCTACAATATTATTTCTATCATTAGAAAATAATTTTTAAAATTTACCTATGCAAATTTAAGAACAATGTACTATGCAAAGACAACCCAACAGAATTAATCCCAGTGAGAGCATTACTATTTCATTTCAGGTTTAATTTTGATATTTATTCTTACACATAAATCTTAAGGCACCTAGAGTATTAACATCAATAGTATTTACATAACATTACTCAAAGTCTTTACTGGTTTTAAAAGCATATTTTCTGTGTTTAAAATTTTTCATTGGAGATGAAATCAGTTTTAATCACATACCAACAACACTCTTCTTCAGTGATTTTAAAATCAATAATGGCAAAAGTCTTAGTTTTGTTCTTAAAACAGATGGAATTCAACAAAAACTGATTTAATGTTACACAGTGGTAGGCCCTGTGGGCAATAAAATTAACAACGAACATCTTTTTAAAATTTACCAAGTGCTGTATTAATTATCATCTTACTTAGTCCTCACAGTAACCTTGTGTTTTGGGTGCATCAGCCCCATCTTGTAGTGGAGGAAAGCATGGATGACAGAGGGGCAGCGACTCCCAAAAGTCACCTGGGCTAGCATGTCACAGAGCTGGGGCTGGAACCCAGGGCACCTACTTCTAAATCTTATGTTTTTTCCTATGGAGTGTGACACTGTCCCCCCCACTTAAAGAGCTTGCTGTCAAACGAGATGGATACACAGGAAACAACATAAGAGTATACAATTAAGCATTAAATCTGAGTGGTATTTTCATCGACTTTCATCAATTATAGCAAGTCTCGCCTGACTTGTTCCATTTTAAAAACCGAAGTTCAAAGTTGGAAAATAATTCACCTACATAGTTAGTGGCAGCTCCAGAAAGAGAATCCTGGAATGATGGCTTATGTTCCAAATGAGGCATAAACAGAGACATAGCTACAGCCCAAGAAGCAGTGTTTTGAGGAGGCCAGAGCGAAGGCAGCCCACCCCTCTGCCCAGATGTTCAGGAACAACAGAACGTAATGATTCAGAGGGGAAAAAGCTTTTGCTTGATTGTTGACTTTTTAGTAAGCCTTTGCAAAATCAGGGATTCTCTTCAGGGTCCTCAAAATCATTGATTTCTTCTACATAGAATGCCAAGAACGGATGTTCTTTAATAATTAATGTCCTCCTTCAGATGATCCAGAATAGGCCTGGGGGCGAGGGTGTGGGAAGAATGAGGGAAAGGACAGGAAGGGAGAGAGAGGAGAAAGGAAAAAGAGTTCAGAAAAAATTAGGTTTTTCCCCAGTCAAGTTTATTGTTATTATAGTTAGCCAACATTTTTCAGAATTTTCTAAGGGCCAGGGTCTATACGAGGTGTTTTACTTACATTACGTCTCACAAAAAACCTGAAAGGTAGACATTGCCACCATTTTAGACAAGGAATTTGAGATTAACTTGCCCAGGGTCACACAGCAAGGTGGCAGAGCTGGGATCCAAATCCAGGTCCTTCTGACTTTGGAGGCTAAGTTTTCAACCTGTAGAGAGAACTGTTTCCCCATTTCCAAGTTCTATAGGCAGGGACCCCAGATATTCCCAGATGTGCTTTCTCAACTTGGCCAAACAACAGCTAACCAATGGCTCCCAAGCGACTTGGAGTTCTTTATCTATGAAAGCGCATGGTCTATGAATTAAGATTCTGTTCCCATTGAATTTCTAATGTGAGTGAGAGCCAGGCCTGCTGATTAAAGTACAGGATTTTATTGGAAGTAGAGTTAACGCTGGTACCAAACAGGTTCTGCCAGAATTCCGCAGTACTAAAAATCTCCAAAGGATACGTTACCCCAACAGATTGTGTTGTTATTGCTGTTCTCCACGTCTAGGCATAAAAGGATGGAGAAAGACCAATCAGCCACATTTGGCTGGGGAATGAGAGAACAAATCGACAGCTCTTGATTGCTCCTAGAGTCTTTGACCAGAGCCAAGGCAGGCCAATAGATGACATCTCTAGTCTCTAAAGTTCTAACCACCTAAAATGTTAACAACATTGTCAGCACTTCCTGGGAAGATAAACCTTCATTTAAAAAATAAACCTGACTAGAGGTATCTGGAGAGAAGAGTTGGTTTCCAGCCAGTATCAGAACTGTGCAAAAGGATTACAGTTATTTTGAAATCAAGTTCTGGAGTTCTCACCAGAATTACAAAGAACTGTGAAAACAAAACCCCTACAGCTCAGTCCACATCGCACGTGACAGGTTAGTGGCGATTAGCACACACTGACCCACGGGCCCTAGTAGAGTTGCTTCTTGTTTTCTTTACTTTTCTCATTTTTATAATAGAATGTGCTTGGCAATATATTAGGCAACAAAGGACACCATTTTTATTAAGAGTGTTGTTTTGGAAAGAACACAGGTCTTAGAGCCCTAAGAACTGGGTTCAAATCCCAGTTCTTTGATTTACTAAGGTCCTTTGGGCAATTTTCTAACTCCATGAGTCTCCTTAGTTGTTATGATCTGCACAATGTCATTAATAATATCTGCTGCACAATGCTCTTGAGAGACTTCAATGGAATATATTTGCAAGCATCTAGCACTACGCCTGGCACATAATAAGTGCTCAGTGGAAGTTGGTTGGATCATGATCTAATTCTGAGTTAGAGAAACACTCTGGAGCTGCTTCCAGTATTTCCCTTGCTACAATTAGGACACTTTAATAAGTAATCACTGTAATAAGTTATCTTGTGTTTTTGGAAATACACACTGAAGAATTTAGGGGTAAAGAGGCATTATGTCTACAACTTAAGTGGTTTTGAAAAAATATGTCTATATATACCTCTATCTATCTATCTACCTATCATCTTTCAAAAAAGTATATATAATAAAATGACAATGTTTGGGGACTCTTAGTGAAGGTTATTTGTTCTATTTCTGTAAGTCGGAAATCATGTCAAAGTAAAAATTAATGTTATCTTATTGACTCCCTATCACATGCTAGACAGTAAACAAGGAACTTTACATACATTATCACCATTTAATTCAACCCTCATGATAATTGTAAGAGAAAAACACTATTATTATCCTCATTTTACAGAGGTGGCAACTGAGGTTCAGAGAGGTTAAGAAATTTAGCAAACAACACAGTAACTGGGGCGCTGAGATTCACACTCAAGTCTCACTTCAAACCCCATGTCCCTGACTCACAGATCCCATTGGCTCCCGCCATGGAAAGGACTAAGCAGAGTTACAAAAGGCTTAGGAAGCAGAGAGCTGAAAAAGCTTGGGATGAATATGTCCAGCATCCAGCAGCTGCTTGAAGCAGTGGGTCAAAAGGGACATTGTCCTGTGGTAAAATGTTGATCTCAAAATGGGGTAAGATTGGTGTCACCTGTGTTTTAAATAAGTTCCCTGACCTGTTTGAAGTGGACCACACTTTGAGAAATACTGGAATGGTTAAGGGAGACTCCTTATCTAGTCCGTTCCACTCAATGACTATCCCAAGGGTGTCGAATGCACCTGGATTACATGCTTTCACAATAGAAATAACTGTCACAGCACCTCCTGCAGGTGTATCACTGCATAGCATAGCCCCTCAACCCCTCAACAAGCATTTATTAAATATGTTGTGTCCAGCAGGGAGGGAGTAGCTGTAGTTGATACACAGTAGACAGAAAGCCCAGTTGGCTTCCATTTTAAAAGGTTAGACGCTGATTAGGTGATAGAATGTCATATATCCCACACAAGCACTATGGTGAGGGAGAAGACAGGTGCCCTGTGGTCAGAGCTGGTCCTGGCCTTGCCATTGGAAGCTGTGTGTCCTTGGCTGTCAGTTTCCTCATCTGCAAAGTGAGAAGGTTGGAGAAAACAGTCCCTTCTTTGTTTTTCATCAAAATTGTTTTATACGATTGCATATCACAAGTTTTCCAAACTACAAGTACAAAATAATATATGCCAAAATTTTATCATTGACATTTTACGGTGTCAATGTCCAGGGCATAGGGACATGTTACAGGTGAAACGGGGTCATCATGAAGCATAAGTAAAATTTTAAAAACATCAGCTCCCAAGGCCCACTGCAGAAGCTATTGGGGAAAGCGCGTAGCATTCTCCAAATTGAGAGGCCAAATCTTTTAGAAGCTCCCATTTTCACTCTGAAATTTCTTGGTACCACTGTCTGAGCTAGAGCAAGGAGCTGGAGGCACCCCTTAACTTTAATCAGCCTCTCAACTTAAAGCTAGCATGTTAACTAAATTTATGCTCAACTCACTGTCTGATAATTAGCATTTAATAAACATCTTTTCTGGCACTGGCTGCTCTAAGCCCTCAACACGGGACCTGTACCAGTTCCACCTCCTGGCCCTCTGGACAGAGATGGCAACAGCTGGCCACAGCTCAGATAGATTTCTTCCCGGGGTGGGGGTGCTTGGCAGGATGGAGGGGTGTCTGACTCGAATTATCCCTAGAACTGGATTGAGGATGGGCAAGACCCCCTGAGGGAAACTCTGTTTTTTTGCTATACTCTAGCAAAAACTTCTTGGCAAGCCAAGTTGCACACCTGACACTTCGCTATGAAACCACAAATGGATATATTTTGGGTGGTGAAAATATCTATGTATTTGACTTCCATGGCTAGGAAAACACCAGTATCAAGGCTAAGAGTTTTGAATAAGATGATATAAAATTTTAGCAGAAGCTGGTGCATTCAGTATAGGATTACACAACCAATGACTTACTGGTTACACATAACCCGCCCTGCCCCCCCAACACAGACTCTGATACAGAAAAATCTAAACTAGGGGTGAATGAGGGGCGCAGTCGGCTGTGCAGTGGTTGAGACAGGTACTAATGGGACTGATTTCCTTTTGAAGACATGCAGGTCGAGGCTATGGGCTGAGGACATGACAGCAAGACTAGAAGTGGGAAGAGGCCCCCAAAGTGGGGCAAAGGGGCCTTTGTGTCTGAAATCATGAGGTAGAGGGCAGCACCTTTCCACCAAAGGCATTTGTGATAACATTAGCAAGTCTTTTGTTGTTAGTGCATGGAGTAGATGCTGACTCCTAGTGACCCTGTGAACAGCAGGGAGAAACCCTGCCCGGTCTTTCTGTGCCATCCTCTCACCTTCCGGTGCTATATCAGACAATGTTCCACTGCTATTCATAGGGTTTTCATAGCCAATGTTTTTGGAAGTGGGTGGCCTGGTCCTTCTTCCTAGTCTGTCTTAGTCTGGAAGCTCTGCTGAAATCTGTCCACCATGGGTGACCCTGCTGGTATTTGAAATACCAGTGGCATAGCTTTCAGCATCACAGCAATGTTACCAACCACAAGTGACTCCGTTTGCCCGATGTGCTGCAGAAGAACCAGATGCTGAGACAAAGGTCTTTTGCAGAAAGAAAGGGCTTTATCGCAGGGCAGCCAAGCAAGGAGACAGGAGACTAAGCTCAGCTCTGTCTCCAAGAGCGTCTTTGCTTTGTGTGGGCTATCTATCCGGGAAGGAGGGACTACGAGGGAGGGAGTAGGAGGGCATTGGGAGCTGAAGTTCTAAGAGTCCCCTGTGCAGGCGTGACTGTTTTTCATATTTCTTCATGGATTGCATGTGAAAATTGGGGGGTATTCTATGTGTTGCATGTGGTGGATTTTTGGTCTGTGATATAAAGTTTACCATTGGTTATTTCAGCTTCTCAATGCACCTGCGTGATGGTTAGTCAAGCTGGTGGCGGCGGGGGGCGGGGGCAGCTGTCAGCAAGCTGCTCTCTTATCAGCGGTCTTCCTGCTGTTCTGCAAAACAAGCTCAGAAACTTCGGTTACTTTGTTTCCCACGTCAACCTTGAGAGTACAAGGCAGGTTTCAGCAACAGGCAGCCTCCACAGTATGACAACCGACAGATAGGTGTTGTGGTTCCCTGACTGGGAAATGAACCCAGACCTCCGCGGTGAGAGTGCTGAATCTTAGTCACTAGACCACCAGGGCTGGCATTAGCAAGTCTAGCACAGAGAAAACTCTCATCTTCCCTGCATAACTCTTATTCTCCTCTTTCACTTCCCCCAAATCTTTCCTTTCTAGGTACAGCATTTTCAACACAGGAGAATGGACTTGGAGAGTGAAACTCCTAATTCCAGCTCTGCCACTCATTAGCTACGTGATCTTGACCAAGTCACATTAAGCTCCTAAAGTCTCGGCTTCCTTATCTGTAATATGGGCTTCATAATGACATCACATAAATGAGAGCACACAGGAAACATGGACTACAGTGATTCATTGTAGATAAACAATACACAGGAGTACTTTTCTTCTCTTAGTTACTTTGTCAAAGGAAACGGCCTTCTGTAACAAGAAAGTGTAGAAGGAAGCTGGGCTGACGAAAATAGGCACCATATCTATGTTTCTGATTTTCATAGCAGCCACATAACCTGGGTATCACTAACATTCCCATTTTACAGATGAGGTAACTGAGACTAACAGAGACTTTTATTGTTGTTGTTCTAAGCACCTTACTTTTAAAAATTTTTTATTTTGAAATAATTATAGATTCACAGGAAGTTGTAAAAATAGTAGGTCCTGTGTCCCCTTCACCCAGCTTCCTAACTACAGTCCAACAGGGGCTGCTGCCATTTCCTCAGGTGCACACCTCAGAAGTGGAGCTGAACTCTGAGGCTGACAGTCGGGGGCATGGTTAGGGCCACTGGAGGGCTTTTACTGGGAGAAAGGAATAAGGGAATAGATTTCATTGTCCTGGGGAGCTTGTACTAATCTTCTGAGTGGAGACTTATGAAACAAGACAATAATTGAGGTTCGCTGACATGGTTAGAAAGCTTCTGCCTCACAAGAGGAAACTGGCCCTACCACTACAGCTGTCAGTGATCCCGCCAGTGGAGACTGCCAGCTCACTACATGGTCCTCTAATCTGTTAACTAGGCTCTGGACACCGACAGGCTACCAGTCACCAGCTGGGCATTTGGTGATGAAAGGCTTGCTACTTTATTACCAGTCCCTCTGGTTCATCAGTTCTTCCATCCATCCTGCTTACCAAGCCAAGTTATCACTACCCGAAGCCAGAAGCCAGCAAATGTATACGGCCAATTCTACCCCGCCCCCTCTCAACTCCAACTTGCGAACTTGGAAAAGAAAATAGCTCCCACATTTCTTACTGCATTATTTATTGGATGGGAGTTATTTCATCAATCATTAACATCCTTCTCAGAGAAGCAGTTCCCAGGAAAGAGGAAACTTGATCCTTTTCTTCAGCAGATTGTCTTGCAGGGCCACACTATCACACTAAGACTGTGGTGATGCCTCCCAAATGTTCGACAAGTGTGGCCTTTTCTCTCGGCCTTGATGCCCCCAAGGCCAAAAGCTCTGAAAGACAATCAAGACACCGAGTGCTTCCCCCCAGTGTCCCCCTCTCCTCCTCACTGCCCCCTCGAAGGACACCCTTATCGTGACTGCTGCATCCTAACCTGGTCCAAGGTCTGGTGGCATATGCTGGCTCATGAAATTGAGGAGGTCTGGGTAATGGCAAAAACAAAGAATACTTGTATTCCTTAAAAAAATAAAGGAGAAATGTTCTCTTTGACCCCCACTAAAACAAAAACCTTTACAGAAAAATCACCCTGCTCAGCTGCAATAAGGTGAAAGGTTAAATGTGGACAGAGCAGTAATATATAAGCAGTTTCTTAGTTTTCTGGTGGGAATACTTAACAACCTAAGTATGTTTCCCCAGGAGGTAATCTATTATATTTTGTCCAATTTGTTCCTCCAAGAACTGAATCAATTCATGATGTAATGCCCAGGGGAGAATGATCTTCTGGAAACAGAGTATCTTTCTGGGGACAAGGTTGAGGAAAACATCTTAATATTGTTACAGCTTTGGCCTGGTGGTAACAGCTCTTTGCTCGTGGAGATGGCAGAGCACAAGCTGGGAAGGCAGGGAAATGTCAAAAGGACACACGCCTCCCAAGTGTGTGGGCTGTGCCTAGACTCATCTTCCTCTCTTGGAGGAACACAGGATGTAAATCCACTTGCACATTCACAGGACAGCTGCGGGACACGGGCACAGACTTCAGGGGCTGAGCTGAGAACTGCTTGTTCACAGTGCTGGCATCTAAACGCAGATGCAGTCCTGATTTCCAGTTTAAACAGTATTTCTTCTGGCTTCTTTCCTGCTCTCAGTCCCTTCTCCCCCAAAAAACTATGTTAGAGAAGAAAAGGTAAATCAACACTCATCATTCACTTAGTTTTAAGAAAATAGATGCAACTTTTGATTATTTGTGAGATTCTGGATGGCTTCAAAACTGCATTTGTAGCTATTGATTTCAAGGGCTCCAACTGAACTTACAAAAACAGCCAGCAAGGACCCCACTGGCCTGACCTCCTCAGGCACCTGGGTGTGGAGGAGGGAGGGGCCAGCTGAAGCAGTGAAATGAGCAACAGGCAGAGTAACCCTTCCCAGGCTTGACCATTGCTGCCCTACAGAGAAAACCACTTCCCTGCTGGGTCACCGCCTAGGTGCCTGGAGAAACTCAAAGGTGGATTTGGAAGCAATTAACTGTTTTTCCAAGTTGTTTCTTTTCCTTTTGTATGTGAAGGAGATGTAACCACCAGCAATCCAGAAACTGACCAATCGAAGCACTCAAGGCAGATGTAACCTCAAGCCATCCTGAAACTGACCCAAGGCTCACCACAAGAGCTATGCCCATGCCTTTACCTTACTTTTAATGCAAAGATCTCTCCAGGAGGAGCTTAGGCCTCATTATGTGGAAGCATGTTCTCCAACTGAGCCTATGCAAGCAAATACCTGCCTCTCCCTTTTGAATATTCATTCCCCAACCCGCCTCTCCCTTTTGAATATTCATTCCCCAACCAAATAAAAGTTCCCCCTTCCCTTTGTTCGGGGACGCCATGACTTTGGAAATGATTCCTCATGGCCTCCTATTTGCTGCAAATACATTTTACTTTGTGCAACAGCTTCCACTGGTGTAGAGTCTTATTTAACTCACCGGGAGGCAAGCCCACTTGGTTTGGTAACACCTGTTCATCTTATTTCTAGGATGGGAACAATAGTACGTCTTGCTATGTACTTCCAGAGATATGAGAGTACATGACAATACTTTTGAAGGATGTTTTGTATGCTTTACTACAGTGTGGGTTGCTAAAAAAGAGATGGCGGGTCCAAGCCTAGATGAAGGATTATGGGTATAAACTGGTGGGGTTTCTCTCTGAGGGGAAAGACAGACACAGTAGGAATCAAGAGGCTCCAATTTGATTGGGAAAGGTACATTATTTTTAAATCTAAAAATAAGTTTACTTACATAAAAAAGGAACCCTTCAGCTCTCACAGGATTAAAAAAAAAAAGTAGAATTTAGATAAACCAGAGTGTCCAATTATTCCTGTGCTACCCGACAAAAGAACCCTATGCATCTATCACATTTAAGTTTGAATACTAACAACTTAAAGCAACATTTAAATTAGAAAAACAAGAGCCAGCTTTTTTACCAATAAGTTTGTATTCTGCCTCCCTCTTGAATTTTTCACTCAACTGCCTCTGGAAGCCTGAGAGCCCTGGGCCTCAGCAATAGCTACTCATCCACTCGTGCACGTCTGTTTCCCGCCATTCCGACACACTCCAAAACCCTAGGCACCCACTCCTTAAAATGATTTCTATGTCCAGAACGTGCCCGTCAGGCCAGGTGATGGGAACATAACTGGACTTTGCAGTACTTGGGAAGTAGAAATCTTAGCATCCATGTGCAATGTTTCTAACTGAAGTGCCAGATGCAGGCAGTGTTATCTGTAGTGCTTATTGTATGAAAAGTTAATGGCCAATGAAATTATCCAATTGCTTATTTCCACTCACACAGATGTCTGATACTGTACAACAAAACAGTTGACAAAAGAACTTTAGGTTTCAAAGGGAGGACCTAAAAGGTGGATGAAATCTATGCTGCCATTTTGAGAGGCCGATTGCCTGGCTTAAAATTTATGTTTCCAGTGTTTCTTGGTTAAGGCACAAACCAAGAGCCTATTGGTCAAAGGTAACCATAAATTTAAAGTTATTATTGTAACTAATAAAAAATTTATTTTGCCAGGGTCATGAAGCACAATGGTGCATTACAAAATTAATTATCTTGATTGTGCAGAGTACTTTCTCCCCACGATCCAAAGGGTGAGAATACTTAACAAGCTAAGTGGGGGTGGCTGGAGTCGATAAACAATGTTGGAGGTATCATCATAAAGGAGTCATTGATACTCACTAGAGTGGATTCTTTGGGGGCCACAGAAGGCTACCATCAAGGGAGTTTTATTGCATATTTGCTGGGTCTGATATGCCTAGAATTCTCAGATTCTTAGTGGTCTTTCTAAATGTTTAAATACTTAAATTCAAGCATTTATCACTCTTCAGGGACCTCTGTAAAATTTATTTACATTTGGAGTTACTATTATTGGAAAGAAGTTCATTTAAAAAATATTAGCAAAAAAGTAGTCCATTTAAAAGTATTACCACAACAAAAGCAATTCCTTAAGACAAATATCTAACATTTAAGAAAAAATGCCACCTGCAAGCTGTAAATTTGTGTATTAATTTTTCCCCACAGTATTTGCTTTGGCTGTGGCCTATCCTAATATTCAGTTGAACAAGGGCTAAAAATTGTCAAACCAAATTCTTGTTTGAGAGCTGAGCTCTAACTACTGCCAGTTTGAGAGAAACACACATCCAGGTTTAGGGAATATGTTTTGTTTGTTTTGGCTATGACATAGGGCAGAACAGTTTCCATCCCATTCGAATGCATTCAAGAGAGTTTGAAATATTGCACAATAAAAGTCATTCATTATATCTGTCTCCTTTCCCTTCCAAAAACAAAAATGGCTGCCCAGTTCCAAATCTACACAGGGGGCAGGAAGAAGGGAGTCACAGGGTCACTGGAAATCACCCAAGACTAACACCAGGTTTTTCAGGTTTGAGTTAGGGAATACTTCTGAAATCTTCATTCCCAGCGTATACTTAAAACAAGAAAAACCTGGTCGCATTGGATTATTGCTCTGTTATGAAAAATTAGAAAATGAATACATTGTACGTGTTAAAATGTTAGGCATAAAATCACAGACTTTACATCCAAGTGCCTGGCATCTGAACTAAACTTAGTTGAAACAAAAAAATCATTTTACTCACTTTCTCTATGAAGTTTCAACTGGTTGACACCAATTTTATACTGAGAAAAGTTATTTCACTGTTTGGACCACACATTTGGAAGGACCTGTTTGCAAACACTTGATGCTAGTTAGCAGTTATCGGAGCTGCCTAAATAGAGAAAAAATTGACATTTACTTCATGCTACCAACAGCACCCGGGATCTCAGACCACTGGAAATGCGGTTTGTTTTTAATGGCAAAAATAGAAATGCCACCAACAACTCACTATTACATTAACATTACAAAACACTACCAAAGTTGAAGAATTTTCTTTAAAAAAAGCAAATTTTAAGTAGGCGAACAAAGCCATGAAAATAAGGAAATTATTAGGAGTAGTAAATAGATGAAACAGTTATCTTTACATTGCAAAGCTTAAAAATTCACACACAAATACAGCTAGGAATCTGGAACTGAAAAAAACCATATAATTTGAATTTTTTTGAATTATATCTAAAACTAAGCGCCAGCTATGGCATCCCTGCAGGCCACTTTTATCATAGAGAATGTAAATTAAATCATTTAGCCAGACAATGTGTGTGCCATGGATGAATGAGAAAAAGGAAGACTTAAGAGAGGCTGCTCTCCAACAGGTCATCGGAAATTTTGGAAATCCCAACCTACCCCTTAGAAATGCAAACTTGTATTTTTCTTTAATATGCATGCTCATTTATTTTCTCTTTTCATGTAAGTGATATAATGCTTAAAACATCAAAAAATAAAAGCAGTTTCAGAAAAGACTTGCTTCCCAATATCCTAAAATTTTCTAAAAATTAAATAAATTTAATAAATCTTAAAATTAAGGTCACAACCAGTATGATCTTGGTTGAAGATGTGGGACAAAAACATCTATCAGGAGAATGGCAGTAATTACTCATCTTCTCACTAAAGCTATTATGTTACTTGTAGTCTGTATCATGATTTCATAAAAAACAGAAAAGCATCAAAGAATGTACAAGAATGAACACACCAGTGCAACATTAAACAAACTTGAAATTGTTAGGCAATAGTACATTACCAATTAGTCCATTCTAGAGCCCAGTCAAGGCTATGAAATAATCTTCAAATAAATTTAGGACCAAAACAAAACCCCCATTATTTTTTTGTATGTGCAATTATTTATGGTAATTTAATTTCTCTCTATTCTGCTCACTTGATCTAGGATTCCAAGCCCAGAGTCAACCCTTCAGACTACAAAGAAACCTGGTAGTACAGAAATGCACAAGCATTCAAGAGGAAAAATTTCTTTAAAACTTTATGTACAATTCACGATCTCTAGTCTAGTTCTGAATTCAGTCTTTCCAGATGTATTTATAAGTTGTGAAATTAAGAAAAATACTTTAAAAAGTGTATGAGATTAGGCCAACTTACATTGCCTAGTCTCAGTAAATAATAACGAAAGGATGTTTGGAATAGAATGTGCCTTATGGATCCCCATTCCTTTAAAACTCCTATTAGTGAACTTTGTTCCAGCATCACTTCTTCCAGAAAGAAACAAAACAAACTTCTGTGACCTGAAGCTGGTGCCACTGCAAGGGCTAAGAGGTCCAGGGCATTCCTTTATAATCATACTCTGTATTGTAATTCTGCTCCCTTAAAGAAAACTGAGCATCTTGAAGGCAGTGATCACAAACAGAAATTAATGCCTGGCACACATATTAAAGAATCTACAATCTGCCTACCTAGGATAACCTGTTGCAGGGAAATTTTCCCATGTTAAGAAATAATTCTCAAATGCTAAGGCTACTTTCCAAGTAAGTGACAATTTTTATACTAATCCAAACTATAACAAAAACCAATTTATGAAACGAAATGATTCAGACTTATTAGATAATTTAATTTAGCAAACAATTTTGAACCTCATTTTAATTCAACTCCCTTCATTTTCTTACTTATATTGTACAGTGTTCAAAAAGAATTCTCTCTCAATAACTAAATCTCACAGTGACTCAAGGTGACAATTTTACATCATGAACTGTAGCAAACTAGCCTACAAGAAGATCGGGCTGAATATATAGGTACCTCAAGGAAGTTGGCTTCCTTACCATATTTCTGATAGCAAAGGTTTCTCAGATAGGACACAAAAGCATGAACCATTAAAGAAAAAACTGATAAATTAGATTACATCAAAATTAAAACCTGCTCTTCAAAAGACACTGCTACGAAAGTAAAAAGACAAGCCACAGACGGGGAAAATATATTTGCAAAACAGTCCAATAAAGTACCTGTATCCACACATACACAGAAGTCTTTCAACTCCATAATAAGACTACAATAACAACAAAAGAAAACATGGGCAGGAGATTTGGACAGATATTTCAATAAAGAGGCAAATAAGGAAATAATAAGGATGGGAAATAAGGAAAAGATGTTCAACACCAATCATTAGGAAAATAGACATCAAAACCACAATGAAATACTACTGTACACCTACTAGAATGCCTAAATGAAAAAGACTGACAATACCAGGTGCTGGTGAAAATGTGGAGCAACTAAAACAATGTGTTGTAGGTGAGATGCCAAACGGTGCAGCCACTGAGGAAAAGCTTGGCAGTTTCTTAAAAAGCTAAACATATCTCAACCATACATCCTAAGAATCCCACTCCTGGGTCTTTACCCAAGATAAATGAAAACATGTGTCTATAAAAAGATCCATATGTGAATGTTTATAGCAGCTTTATTTGCAATAGCCAAAAAATAGAAATAATCCAAATATCCATCAATTGGTAAGTGGAAAAACAAACTGTGGTACACCCATGAAATGGAACAGTACTCAGCAATAAACAGGAATCAACTATTTATAACATGTAACATGGATGAATTTCAAAAGCATTACACTAAGTTTAAAAAGGCAGACACGAAAGGATATATACTGTGTGATCCCATTTATATGACATTCTGGAAAAGGTAAAACTCTAAGGATAGAAATCAGATGAGTGTTGCGAGGGGCTGGGGCGTGGGGAGAGGGGACTGACTGCAAGGAGGTGGGAGAGGAAACTTCTTTTGGGGTGATGGAAACTCACTCTTACTTGACTGTGGTAGTGGTTACATGACCGTATGAATTGCCAAAATTCAAGCTGTATGCTAAAAAAGGGTAAACCCTACTGTAGGTTAATTACACCTCAATAAACCTGACTTTCAAAAAAAGCTCTTTGAATCTAAAGCATGAATTAGTATTAATCATTTCTCCTTGTTATGCCAGGTCTAAGCCTCAACCTCAATTCCATAATTTAAGTTCCAGTGGGGCAGTGAGAGAAAATGGAAGCAAAGTGGCAGAAGAATATGAGAGACAGAAAGAAAGAAAGGATGCCAAAATCTTTATAAAGGGACTTTGCCAGGTAAGATCTATAGAAGAGAACTAGAACAAGCATTTAATTTACTTTCAAGAAATTTATCTTATAGACATTTTCACACAAGCCCAATGTGGCATAATTTTCAATAACAAAAAACTGGAGGGGCCAGCCTGGTGGCGTAGCAGTTAAGTTTGTGTACTCTGCTTCGGCAGCCTGGGCTTCGCGGGTTCAGATCCTGGGCACGGATCAACGCACTGCTTGTCAAGCCACGCTGTGGCAGTATCCCATATAAAGTAGTGGAAGATGGGCATGGATGTTAGCCCAGGGCCAATCTATCTCAGCAAAAGGAGGAGGATTGGCAATGGTTGTTAACTCAGGGCTAAGCTTCCTAACAAAAAAAAACCCCAAAAACTGGAGACAGGTAGCAACTAGTAAGGAGATGGCTCAATAAATTGCAGATATTCAAAGTCTATAATTCTATGCAGAGGTTAAAAAGACTGGGGTAGCAGTAGGGTTCTCCATAATAACACTGAAGTACATCCATGATATATTGTTGAATAAAAAAATGAAGTTGCTAGGGCCGGCCCCGTGGCCTAGTGGTTAAGTTTGGAGTGCTGTGCTTCGGCGGCTCATGTTTGGTTCCAGGGGCGGACCTATACCACTCACTGGCGGCCATGCTGTGGCAGTGACCCACATACAAAATAGAGGAAGACTGGCACAGATGTTAGCTCAGGGTAAATCTTCCTCAGCAAAAAAAAAAAAAAAAAACTTGCAGAATGGCACATTCTAGTGATCCCATTAGAAAACAACACAACCTATACTCACATTAACACAGGCAAAGGTCTGGAAAATGTACGCACAGTTATTAACAATGCTAACACATAGAAAGCTGGGGAGAGGAAAGTGTGGCTGCAGGAAGAATGCTGACATGGTGTTAAGGGAAGACAGTTTTTAATTTTGTACAGTCCTCTACTCTTTTCAATAGACACATATTACACTTATAATAAAAATGAGTAAAAGTAAAAGTTAACAGGAAGCATCCCCAGCAACAGGGAAGAGCTGCCCTGGCTTTAAGGTAATGCCTACAGGACAAAAACTTCAGATGTCATGCTGCCATCTTCTGGAACAAATAAGAATCTACAGGAGCAGGAAAAGTAAGCAGACATTCTAAGGCAAAATGTCAAGGGTTACTGCAGTAAAAAAGGTAAGGGAGGCAGAAAAACTCTTCTGAAGCCAAGTTTTTGATTTAACCATTACTGAAAAGAAACAGTTAAATACAATAAAGCATGATCAAATACAGAAATCATGCACTTTTCACAAATCTTATGATATAAAGGAGACGGTGGATAAATCACGTCCAAGCTGCTTTGATTTCTCAGACCTGTTCTTTTTAGGAAAATTGCCTATTTGTTATTTACAAATATCAACAAAACATTTATACTGAAACATTTTGAAATCAACAGAACTTGTAAAGTGTTTATATTTTTAACTACAGATGCTAGAAAATGAGAACAATTATACATTTGAAAAATCAAGCCAAAAAATCACAGATCAAAATGTTTCCTTCATCCTCATTAGCACTTTTTGAGAAATAAAACAAAGCATGTGAAATTCTTAAAATTCAAATACACTGAGATCATATATCATTATACAATAAAAAGGGGAGAAAACAACAATCAATAGTTTTTAGCCTTCAAGTTAAACAAAAGAGAAATATAAAAATTAAAACAAAAACACCAAGCCCTCTAACCTCTTACGTTTCTGCAAGTGTTTTTTTCCTCTTTAAATCACCAAAACCAAAAAGCTTCATAAATTAATTATTCTTTTTTTTGGTTTCTTTTCAGTGGTAGAGATTTGCCAACAACATCAAACAATAAACGAGAAAAAAAGTCCATAAATAAGTTACGTGTAAAGATAAAAGAATTTTTTAAACAATCCACCCTTATAGCAGAAGAAATTGGGGATCACTTCACGTGTTAATGTAAAATACATTAGTCTTGAGCAGCAGGAATTCCAGACCTATTGGTGCCAAGAAGGTAACAAATAGTCTGTATCTAAGGAGGGGGAAATGGGGGCTCAGCAGGAGCTTTCTTCCCTGTTGTGTTATTTATAGAGAGCTCTATTTGTTAACATGTTTCTGCTATCATGGAGAGGGAGAGTTTAATGATTTAAAGGATTTCAAAGACAATTGTTTAATGACACAATGATTTATGCACATTCACAAATTCCAGATATATAGCAATTTAGATTTTCAAACTGCTATCACCAAAACAGTGATATATTGCTGAAGCTTACCTACAAAATGTGAGACAACCAACAATACTTGATATTATGAAATAAAAAGTCAGAAATGCTGGAAAATGCCATGTTAAAGAAATCAGTGACCCACCACCATGCTTCATGTTAGTAATATCTAATTTTCTAGGGCCCCTTCGAGTGATTTTCTGGATTTAAAATTTTTTTATGAAGAACCATGAATTAAATCCCAAATTACCTGTGACTAATTTGAATAATCTGGGAAATGAGTCTTTAACTAAACTGCTATATTTTCACCAAAAACCAATCCCCCACCTCCCACTCCACAAAGCATGTAAGAATCTTGCTTGAAGGAAACAAAATGCTGTTAACTATAGATTTATAATATTCAGGTTATTGAAAGAATTTTCAAAATTCCATGTTTAAGATTTGATTTTAATCTATTAAAATAAAAATTTCATTTGAGACAGATAAATTAAGTCATTAAAGCTTCTCTTAACTTTAACCCAAAGGGAAAACAAGTTCTATAATTTCCATCTTTCCTAACTGTTTAAATTCTTTAACCGTTTTTCTTTGCAGTATTTTTCAATAAAAATACATCTCACCCCGGGCCGGCTCCGTGGCTTAGCGGTTAAGTGCGCGCGCTCTGATACTGGCGGCCCGGGTTCGGATTCCGGGCACGCCCCAAGGCACCACTTCTCTGTCCAACCCGAGGCCGAGTCCCACGTACAGCAACTAGAAGGATGTGAACCTATGACATACAACTATCTACTGGGGCTTTGGGAGGAAAAAAATGAATAAAAATACATCTCACCCCACTTTAACATTTTTCAATGTACATTAATTCTATTAATTTGTCTTTTTTTAAAAAAAAAAACCTCTTCTCATCCAGATAGAACAAGTCAATTCTAAAAGCTGTTTTTTTACAACAGACTCTAAACCGTTAGTGGTACATGTATACTAGCATGAAATAAAACTTAAGAGACGTTTGTTGGGTCTAAAAATTCCTTTTAGCAAAATACTAATAAAACATTTACCATTTGGGGGGGAACATATTCAATAGAATGTTTTCTTTTTGAATGAAGAAATTCACTTATTTCTGCTTAAGAGTAGGTTCAACTCAAATGATTTTATTTATTTGAAACTTTTAAAACACTGAAGTTGAACAGAGGACGGGAAGCAGAATGAAAGAATCTTTTAAGCATGGACGGTACCTTCCCTCTTGCCAGATGCTCTGCAGGAAGTGTCAGCTACTGCTTTAGTGCTCCAGTATGTCCACTTCTCTCCACGTCATTTAGAGGGCTTTCTTCCTTCTGCCGGAGGAAGGATCTTCTTTTGTAGCATTTTGACCGAGTAGTGCTTTCAGTATTTGCAAGTGTAGATGTACAAAAGCTTTTCCTCCTCTTCCCAGGTAAAGGAGAACTGGCAGCAAAGCCCTCACTGTTTTCTCTACCTGATGTGGAGGGCGGCGTACACGGTTTCTGTCTGAAGGACACACTTTCAAATCCTCTGCTATCAACTGTACATATTGTTCTCCTTTTGGTTCTCTGAGAAGTGCAGGAGATGGAAGGAAATGGAAGTGAAATCCACACAAGCCCTTCATTTTCCACATCCTTCTGGAGCCTTGTGCTGCGTCTTACTTTTGTTTCACTATTTGTTCTCTGAAAGGTTTGCTCTATGGAGTTAGATAAATCTTTATACAGTTCAGAATTTCCTAAACTAATTTCTGCAGAGCTGCTCATACTGCAGGACGCTTTGTGACTTCCATTTTTTTCCAAATGTAAACTTTGACCATCAGAATAATACATGGAGTGTCTTCTCTGTTTCCTTGCTCTACAATTCACACCACTGCTTTCTGCGGAGTTTCTTCCCAAATCCTCACTTTGATTTTTACTTTCTTTTGTAATGTCAATTAAGACATCTTCTGAACAATCACATTCTTTTTGTAAGTCAGACATTAAATGCTTGGTCTGCAGTTTTCCTTCCGTAGCTACTAAGAAATCATCTGGTTTTTCACACTTTATGTTTATATCTTCTAAAATTTTAAATATTCGAAAAGGGTTTTCCACATTTTGACCAGAAGCAGAAAATTCTTGGGACTGCAGGATAAAATCAGGCTTTGGATTATCTGATACAATGGGTTTTTCAGTCACAGAAGCATAAGAAACATGACTATTTCCATTCTCAGTCCCAGTTTTTCGTTCATTTTGACTTTCCAACTTTATTTCTGCTTTTGAAATATTTTTATTGTCATTAATTTCTGGAGTATTTATATCTGAATCTTGATCAAAAGTAGCATTAACAAGCAATGAAGAACTTTTTATGTAAGAGCTGCAGAATTCAGATACATGGTACTTATTAAAGCGTTGATTCATCTGGAAATCTTCTGGGTTCTGAAGCAAGAGAGTCTTTCTTTTAGCAAGCTTCACTTCTTCAAGTTCACCATTTGAGTTGAAATCATCTATGGGCATGTAAATAAGGTTAAATCTAATTAAAAAGCAGCAATGGAAATAAATTTTAACAAATCAAACAGGTGCCATCTTGTGTTCTGTGCTTTAAACTTTCAAAACTTACAAGACCTACAAATGCTGCACTGCACTTGCCCTCATCCGTCCTTGTCCTCTCTTTCAGTTCTTCCCCAACCCACAGGTTAAGAAAATATGTATTTAATGCATGAATTAATAAAGCACATAACCTCAGACCATGAAAATGAGAACTGTATCCTAAATTGCTTCCTCTATTCTAATGTACTTTCCACACTACAAAGTCAGTGAGCATGAGGCAGCCATGTTTCCCATTTCCCTAAAAATGAATTACTGAAAATGGGCAACATCATGCTTCTGAAAGTTTTCTATCAACGTTTCCCCTGAAATAGTGGAGACAAAACTTGGAATTCTGGGAGATTTAAGGACTTAGATAAAAGGGTACTTCCTGAAGACACTCAGGTCTTAGGCCTTATGTTAAAAAATTAATATAAACCGTACTGTATTCTCAAATAAAGCCATGTTTGTTTCAATATTCTAAAAATCTCCCCCTTCCACCTCAATCTCTGACAAATTCATTAGAAGATACGCGAGTGTAGCCTATCGTGTGTTTTGGGCCACATCACAGGTGAAAAAGTATCACGAAGGTTTTTAGAATTGGTACGAGAGAGTGCCTAAATGAATTCAGGCTCTATGAGTTCTAAATCTGAGTTCTGTTAGAGGTCATCTGTCTTGTTATCTCAGATAAAGTTTTTAATTGGCCAAAAGAGTATAAAAATGTTTTAAACAAAATAAAAACTGGAAGATATACAAAGCATAAGCTGAGCCAAAAATTTAAAAAACAATGTTTCAATTTGAAAAGGTATTATCCACGATTTGGGTACTGAAAATCATATCATGTACAGCTAGAGATTAACATAGGGCAGGGTTGGTCCACCCACCACCAACCAACTATACGTCAGTCAGGCTTTTTATACAACTTTAAAAATTGATATTTATGTATTTTCCATGAAACTAAGATACTAGGAAAGGAAGGTAGGGGAGAGGGATGGAGGGAGGAAAAAAAGACAAAGATGGAGAGGAGGGAAACTGCTTTAAACTCTTGTAGCAGATATTACCGTGGCTTATATAGATAAAGAATGATTCAGGTATTTTTAAAAAGAAATTCTCTAATGAGATGCAAGATGGAAAATACACACTAACACTTATCGTTTCAACATCTTTGGAAAAACTCCTGTTAGGAACTGGGGAGATAATGAAAATAAGACTTAGTTTCCAGTCTCAAGGGGACTGCAATTTGCAGGGGAAGGAGGTGGACAGATCATTATAAACCAGGTGGTGAAGGTGTAATTTGAACAAAGAATTTTCCTGGAAAGGCAGCCAGCACAGCTAAACCTGAAAGGATAAGCAGCCTTGAGCACTGGGCCAGATTCAAACGAAGGGGGGTGGCTGAGCCCCTGCCCCAAGACGACCCACAGGAAAAGGCTGGGGTGGGAGAGCACTGTCCCTACTGGTGCCCAGGGGCTGCAGGAGCGTGTGCACGACTATAAGGTGGAGGTATGTTTGCTTAAACTTTGGTGTTTTCCTGAGGTTAAGAAGTGGGCGGAAGCCAAGAGTCTACAGTGACATGTACCATATTCATTGGTACATGAATCTATTGTAAATAGATACAGCATATTGCAAATAGAATGCAGGGTATAAATATTTAATGATTGACAAAGGCAGCTATTTTTTAAATGATTCTATACAAAATTGACATACTCATTATTTTTAGCATGATTTAGTCAATTTAAAACTCAGGCATCACAAACCAGATACAACTTCAATCCAATTTTTTTCTAACCATAATGTCAACCAACTTAATCTTCACTTTTAAACAAAATTATCAAGGTAATCAAGTTCAGTTTATAAATGTTATTTCTAGAAGATGCTCAGTAGTGCCAAATCTACCGAAACATCACAGGGCAAGGCTTTTTTAATTGCTGTCCCTAATTCATAGAAGATACATCTACTACTGAGCCATCAGCTTGTTCCCTTTTAATGATGGACTACAGCAGCATATAGAATTCATTTTACTTTAACAAAATGCTTTAAAAAGCAAAAAGGAACAGCATGAAAGAAAATTATTTCCCCTAAAACTATATGTAATATCTTGTGTCTGAGTTTCTCTGCGGGGAGAATCCAGAGCATCCAACAGATTCTGAAAAGGGTCTAGGTGACCTAAAAGTTACCTCCTTAACTAAAAATTCTCATGGTAATCTGAGAAAGTTATTTTTTATTTAGGTCCTCTTTACATAGTAAATGGGGAAGAAGGAAAAAAAGTGAAATTGCAACAAAGAGGGTGAAGAGAAGAGATACAATGTAAACAAGAGGAAGGACAGGATACCTCGGCACATCCTCCGGACGCTTGGACCCGAAGGCGTCATCTCAGAGACCTCCGGCAGCTCTAGAATAGGACTTAGGAGCGGCTTCTTAGAAGCAATCTCTCTTTCCCCATATAAAGACTTCTGAACACTTTTCTTTCCCTTTCCTTTCTTCTTTCTGCAACTTTTTAAAACCTGAGAAAATGTGTTAAAACACTGTAATTGAGAAAGATACAGCACACCAAGTATGATTTTGAGCCTTCAACTAATTTTTACAGAAAACCTTAAAACCAGTTATTTCATTTAAAATTTTAGAATTTGACTCAGGGGCAGGGGGCTAGGTAGCTTACACAGTCAAAATATGAAGCAGAACTCAATTTACAAATTGTAGCTAACGTTCTTATTTCCACAAAGCATTTGCCAAAATAAGTTCTAGACAAGTGAAAAATAGATTAGATGTTGTAGAGCTGGACAGACTTCAGACGCGAGATATCTGTAACTAGGATGCAGTTAGGATGACTCAGGATCAGCCTAGAATGAGTCATCTGCCGGAAGCTATGTGGGACTGTTTTCTGTTAACAGACCTAGATGAAGAAACAACAGGTGTGTATGTAAAATTTGAAGATAACACAAAACTAGCTGAGCTGCTTCAAATAAGAGATGATTTAATCAAGATTAAAATGAATAGGTCAAGGGGTCAGTCCAGTGGCATAGTGGTTAAGTTCAAGGGCTCTGCTTTGGTGGCCCGGGGTTCACTGGTTTGGATCCCAGGTTTGGACCTATGCACCACGCATCAGGCCATGCTGTGGTGGTGTCCCACATACGAAATAGAGAAAGATGGGCACAGATGCTAGCTCAGGGACAATCTTCCTCAGCAAAAAGAGGAAGACTGGCAATGGATGTTAGCTTAGGGCCAATCTTCCTCACCAAAAAACAAAACAAAACAAAAAAGAATAGGTCAAAATAAGATGGATTTTAATAAGCACAAATAGAAAATGAGGGACAAAAGTTTGGTAACAATTGATGGAAAATAGGTGGGTTTCTATAAAAATTAAAGCTGCTTTAATAATATCTTGAATGCAGTATTAAATTCTTTAATACCTGGAATGCAGTATTCTATTACTGCCACATCAGCAACTGAGAACTAACGTTCTATGTTAAAAAAAAAAAAGTGTCATATGGTAAAGACTTGAGAGAAACTCAAAAACTATACTGAAATAATAGACTGTTAAGGAGCAAAAAGAATGAAATACATTCCATGTGATAATACGGGAGAGAATCAGACTTTAGGTCAACATAAGGAACACATTTTTAACAATTAATGCTTCCAGAAAATGCAATTCATTCAAATATTTATTAAGAACCTGCTCTGTGCAAGTCATAACTCGCTAGGTATGAGACAAAAACAGACAGGGTGTGGTCTTTGGGGAGCTCAACAGCCTATCGGCAAGTAACTGTGATACACGCATACCCTGACAGACTCTACACGGACTGAGAAGACGGGTACCTGGCCTACAGGAGGTTTTCAAGACAGTCTCCACAGAAAATGTCATGTCTAAGTCAAATCTTAAACAAGTGAGAATTGTTTCGGCTGATTATGGGAGTGGTGCAGAAGGGCTTTTCAAAGAGAAGGGCATACGCAACAGCTCTAGTGAGGCAGCACAGCACAGAGAAAGAGCTGTAAGTAGCGGTGTATAGTTGGTGGACCCACGGAGAAGTGGCAGAAGCAGCCAACAAAGCAAGCAGGGCCTTGGCATGCAATGAGTATGAGCCTGAAAGCAACGAGGGCTCTCTGCATGGTGATTTAGGGAGTGATAACGTTTGGTTTTACATTCGACAATGATCATTTGGGTGACAGCAGAGAAACTAATGGTGTGAAAGAGTGGATGATATTCAAGAGTACAGAAATGGCACAGAACTGTATGTTCCTTGAGATATCTATAGATATCCTGTAAAAACAAAACAAAACATTCCATGGAAAAATAATTTTAGAACTGTACAAGATAAATGCTCCTCTTGGTGATTTACAACATACACTTAACATTAGACTCTCTGAGAAGTCTTCAGTATAAATAATCTCAATATACATTAGAAAAATGCTGGGTTAAATATTTTTTCATGAAACATTTTTTCATGGAACATCTGTTGACATTCTATGGAACAGCTGGGGAAATGACAGCTTGGTCAATGGAAGTGGGAGCCAAAAGAAAAATCTTCATTTGGGCTCCACAGATGAGTTGCAAAACAGAAACATTTGGCTTCTGCTGCCAGGTGCCTTTGGTTCAAATTCTGACTCGGTCACTTAACTGCTTTATAATCTTAGGCAAGTTACCTCAGCTCTTTGCGCCTCATTCCCCTCATCTGCAAAACAGGAATCACGGTAGCACACACCACAGAAAGCTGTGGTATTATATAAGGCAACATAACGTGAAATGGTTAAAATGGGGCTTGACTCCATAGTAAGAGCTGTGTGTTACCGTTCTTGCTCTTTTAAATTCCTTTCCTACTACCTTGAGAATTGATATGGGGAAGAATATTTTTAGTATCAAATTGTGCTCTTAGTATTACTGTGTGACATAAGCCCCACACGGTCAGTTAATACACTATGGTCAATGTAATCAGGTTCCAACCTCTAGAAGAGTCTCTGATTCACAGACAAGGAAAATCCTCTTTTAGCAGGATTTTGGAAATCTTTGTTTATATAAAATGTCTCCAGCACCTAAAACAGTGAGTGACTTCTCAACAAACACGAACGACTGAAAGAATGAATGAATGTAAAACTAGAAAGAAGCACAGTTAAACTTTATAAAATGTACTAAACATGATGAAAGACTAATATATTGTTTTTTCACAGTCATGTGCCAACAGAAGTATACCACCCAGAATGAAAAGAAAAGATTAAAGCACCTGTAGACTGTCATGGAAATAAATCTAACAGCGCTTCTCTTACCCATGAGAGGGTTTCATTTCAAAGGCTATAACCTTATAAAAATTTGAATTTACTCCAATACAAAAAAAGCCTTGCTTATACTGTAAGAAACAAAAGAAGCCTCATGTGATTGGAATCCTAGAGAAGCTGGGTGACCTGGAAACGGTTATGCTGCTTTATGACTTGATACAAAGGACAACTGAAGGTATTACCCTAAAGTGACTCCATTTACTCCAGAATCACCAACATTTCTTCTCATACGGTGAAGGAGGTCATGAAACAGGAGTAAACACTCATCTTTTGTTTTATTTCCACAATTAAGACTTACTTAAATTGTTTTCTGAGAGTAGCTTTAAAAATAATTCATGTACACAGCAACAAATCAAATTGTACAGGAAAGCTTATGAGAGAAAGCATATACTTCCCTACCCCTGTTTATTTATTTATTGGTTCCATTTTTTAGTTCTTGTAGCTAGCTCCATCTCTCAAAATAAGGGGCTCATATTGCTATAAACTTCTTATAATAAAAAACTTCAAACACTCCAAAGGCAGACAGAATAGTATACTGAACCCCATCTACCCATCATCTAGCTTCAAAAATTAGTAATATATAGAAATCATGATTCATTTATTATCTTCCCTCAGATTATCTTAAAGCAAATCCTGACATTAAATAATTTCATCTGAAAATCCTAGAGTATCTCTAAGAGATAAGGGCTTTTTTTTCCTTACAATAGAGTGAAATATTTTATTACCTGGCATTGTATTTTATTGTTGATTTTACAACGGAGATTTTTTCCTCCGGCTTTATGGAGATATAATTGACATATAACATGGGGTAAGTTTAACGTATACAACATAATGATTTGATATATGTATATACTGCAAAGTGATTACCTCTTTTTATAACAACTACAAGTACTACCCAGCAATAAAAGGAACTAACTATTGATACAGACAACAACCTAGACAAATCTCCAGAGAATTATGCTGAGTGAAAAAAGCCAGTCCCATAAGGTTACACAGTATGTGATTCCATTTACTTAACATTCTTAAAAAGACAAAATTAAAGAAATGGAGAACACATTAGTGGTTGCCAGAGGTTAAGGTGGGGGTAGGGGTGGGAAGTGGACGTAGCCCCAAAAGGGCAACAGGAGAAATCCTTGTGGCAGTGGAAACCTTCTGTATCTTGACTGTATACTGATATTGTATTACTGTATATTATACAATAGTTTTGCAAGATGTCACCACTGGGGAAAATGGGGTAGAGGGTACTTAGGATCTCTCTAACTCTTTTTACAACACTATGCGTTTCTACAATGATCTCAAAATAAAAAATTTAAAAACAAAAAACCATAATGACCGCAATTTTCCCTAATATTTCGTCAGAGTTCAAATTTCTCCAATTGGTCCATAAATGTCTTTTTACGATTATTCAAATCAAGATCCCAATAAGGTCTCCACATGATCCACTTTGTTGATAGATCTCTTTTCATCTATGGTTCCTTCTTTCTTCCTTTACCATTTATTTGGTGAATAAACGGAGGCATCTATCCTACAGAATTTGCCAAACTCTGGATTTGGTTGGCTGCAATCATGCTTGTCTTTGTTTTCCCCTGTCCCCTGTACTTTCTAAGAACTGGTCATTATTTCTAGGCTTGATCAGATACAGCTTTGACTTTTTTTTGGAAAGAGCATTTCATGGATGGTTGTAGACTTCCTTATTGCATTAGGAGGCCCATATTCTCTCCTTCTGTGACACTGATTGACCAGTGGGCTCAGGTGTTCAGTCTGATCCATCCATTATGCTTCCCCATCAGCCTTCTACCTAATATTCAAGTTTTCTTTTCTTTTCTTTTTTGTGAGGAAAATCAGCCCTGAGCTAACGTCCATGCTAATCCTCCTCTTTTTGCTGAGGAAGACTGGCTCTGAGCTAACATCTATTGCCAATCCTCCTCCTTTTTTTTTTCCCCGAAGCCCCAGCAGATAGTCGTATGTCATAGTTGCACATCCTTCTAGTTGCTGTATGTGGGAGGCGGCCTCAGCATGGCCGGAGAAGCGGTGCGTCGGTGCACGCCCGGGATCCAAATCTGGGCCGCCAGTAGCAGAGCGCGCACCTAACCGCTAAGCCACGGGGCCGGCCCTCAACAGTTTTCTTGAACACATCTTTTTACTTATTAGAAAAAAATCCTTCTATAAAAAACTTTGTCTCATCAACAATTTGTCTACCTGAAATAGAGCTCAAACTTTATTTTCCAGTTTTCAGAGAAATGAGTTGGTGCCCTAGACGGCTTCTAAGGTGACCTTTAAGTTTTGTTATTGCTGTTTTAATTATGATGAACTAAAGTACTTTTTCACATCTGATGCTTGTGTTTCAATCCACTGCAATCATTAGTTCTGACGGTCACATTGTCCCACACTTTGGTCAGTGGAGACCCCTCTGAGATGGTCTTGTGTCCTTTAACATGGCCCTAGTAGTTTCTTAAGCTTCCTTCCTTGCACACTGGTACCGCCTAGGCTCACTTTTTACATCTGCTGCTATAAATCTGAAAGCAGCCATTTCACTAAGGAACCCTGATCCCTTTTAGTTGGAAATGGCACTTAGAGACGGCAATCTGGGTACCAGGGATGCTCGCCGCTTCTAAGTCTTATTGGCTGAGCTAGAAAATTATTTAAAGGAAAAAACATAATGAGTTCATACTGACATTTCCAATTCAAATTTATTCTGACAAAGTTTGAATTTGATCTTACATTTTACTGTTTGTCTCATAGTGAAAAGTCTTGATTCCTAATGATAGTAAAAAAAAAAAAAAAAAAACCCTACTTATTTTCTTTATTCTAGGCTGAATTCCTCTATCAGTATGAGTGCTTCACACTGGTTAAGCCTTCTTTGCAGGTATGTTTGTGCTTAGGATATATCCCACCAGGATTTTTCAAATTCCTAGGTTTGAAAAAATTCTTTGTGAGGTTAAGCCACCAACTTGACATACAGTTAGATTAATTTGTTTCATTTTGTTTTCAATTTTTAGAGACTGTTCTCTTTTTCCTAAGTTTAATTTTGTGTCATAGTCATGTACAGTTGTGTGTCACTTAACAACAGGGACATGTTCTGAGAAACGCGTCAGGCGATTTCGTCGTTGTGGGAACATCATAGAGTGGCCTCGCACAGACCTATATGGTACAGCCTGCTACACACCTAGGCTGTATGGTACTCATCTTATGCGACTGCTGTTGTACGTGCGGTCTGTCGTTGACCTTGACCAAATCGTCATTATGTGGCACATGAGTATAAAACATTTACACAAAGTCAAAAGTAAAAAACACATTCAAGGAAGTCTAGCTTTCATTCCTTCCTACTCCCTACTCTGTCCCTTCTCCTTATAGATAGTCAGTTTTTATTTGTCTTTGGCTTATTCTCCCACTTTTTTTTTAATTAACAGATTTTGTATATGTGTGTGTATCTACAATATATACATACATATATTATTTTTTAATGTTCTCTACTTTCTTGGATAAAAGGTAATCTATTAGTTTGCCATATTAGCTGCCATAACAAAATACTACAGACGTGCTGGCTTAAACAATACTACTTTATTTTCTCACAACTCTGGAGGCTGGAAGTCCAACATCAAGGTCGGTAGGTTGGTCTCCTCTGAGGCCTCTCTCCTTGGTGTACAGATGGCTGCCCTTCTGCTGCCTTTCCACATGGTCTTCTCCCTGTGTATGCGCGCCCCTGCTGTCTCCTTTTATGTCCAAATTTCCTCTTATAAGGACACCAATCAGACTGGATTAGGGACGGTCCTAATGGCCTCAGTTTAACTTAAGCACTTTTTTTTTTTTTTTTGCTGGGGAAGATTAGCCCTGAGCTAACATCTGTGCCAATCTTCCTCTACTTCATATGTGGGTCACCACCCGTGGGTGACAAGTGGTGTAGGTCCGTGCCCAGGATCTGAACCTGAAAACCCAGGCTGCTGAAGCGGAACACACCAAACTTAACCACTATGCCACTAGGCTGGCCCCCTTAATCACTTCTTAAAAGGCCCTATCTCTAAATATAGTCCCATCCGGAGGGACCTGGGCTTAGGGCTTCAACATACAAATTCTGAGAGAACACAATTCATCCCATAAGAGGTAGCTTACCACATACATCATTTTACAACTTGTTTTTTCACTTAACAGTAAATATATCCTGGCATCATTCTATGCCAGTATTTGGAATTTTTCTTCACTATTTTCTACAGCTACAAAATACTCACTTTCTGACTACACCATTGTTTATTTAACCAGTCTCATGTTGACAGACAATTTGTTTTTACTCTTTTGCATTACAAAGAGTGCTGCAATAAACAACTTTGTACATATGCCTTTTTGTATTGTTGTCACTGGATATTTGTGATGGATTCCTAGAAATGGGATTGCTGGGTCAAAAGGTAAATGAATATTTAATTTGGTTTGATATTGCCAAACTGCCCTCCACAGAGATTTGCATTTCTAGGAAATGTACGAGCACGCCTGTTTATATCCTCCACCCTCATCAACTAAGCATGCTGTCAAACTTCTGAATTTTCACTTATCTAAAATGGTCAGAAATGGTATCCTGATGCACGTGAGAGTTCTAGTTCTCTTATTATGATGAGGAAGTCTGAAAATTTTTTCATATACTTAAGAGCCGTTTTCATTTCAATTTTGCAAACTTTTAAAAATATCTTTTGGAGATTTTTCTATAGCTGTTTCATTTTTTTACTCAATTTAGAAGCTCTTGAAATATTAGTGATATTAATCCTTTGTGTTTGATATGAATTGCAAATAGTTTTCTAAGTTTGCCCTTCATCTTTTAAATTTTCTATGGAGTTTTTTCCCCATGCATGCCATGTTGTGTGGGTCAAATGGAGTAAAATTTACCAATCTTTGACCTTACTGTTTCTGTTTTTTAAGTCACATTTTGGAAAATTTCTCCATTTCCAGAATATAAAGGAATTTACTTATGAATTCTAATGCTACATCCAAGTTAGCAATTTTATTTATGTTCAAATTTTTCCAGGTTTAATGAGGTATGATTGACAAATAAAAATTGTATAAAATTAGGTTGTACAATGTGATTTTTTTAACGGTGTACAACACAATTTAATATACATATACATTGTGCAATGATTATCACAATCAAGTTAATAAACACATCCATCACCTCACATAGTTATCAGTTACCATTCTGTGTGTGTGAGAAAACTTAAGATCTACTCTCTCACCAAGTTTTAAGTATCTAATATGGTACAGACCTCTACTGACTCCTGCCATGAAAGATGAGGCTATTGCTCACTTAAACTAAACCTTCCTCCTCCCGATGTTAGTTTTGGTTCTCCTATTGGTTACCATTGAATTTACATTTCTATTTCTTTTTAACAACTTTTTTTTTTTTTTTTTTGTGAGGAAGCTTGGCCACAAGCTAACATCCGTTGCCAATCCTCTTCTTTCTACTGAGGAAGATAGGCCCTCAGCTAACATCTGCGCCCATGTTCCTCTATTTTGTATATGGGACGCCTCCACAGCATGGCTTGATGAGTGGGGCGTAGTCCGTGCCCGGGATCCAAACCTGAGAACCCCAGGCCACTGAAGTGGAGCATATGAACTTAACCACTACGCCACCAGGCCAGACCTTTCACCAACTTTTAAAATATATCTTGAACTCCTAATTTGTAAGATGATAGTTATGATAACAGCCATTGTGCTTACTATGTCCAGGCACTGTTTTAAGCATTTAATATTCACAGTAAGCTTATAAAATAAGTACCATTACTACCTCCATTTTAAAACCAACAGAGGAGTCAAGAATCTGCCCCCCCATTCCACTGCTTGAAGTAGTCAAGCCAGGATCTAGAACCCAGGTTGCCTGGTTCTCGAGCTACTCTTCACCACTATACTGTTAGTGTCAATACCCTCACCTCCATCTTTTCTATCACATTTCACCTTCTGCTGTTAGCTACATTTAGATTGTCTTGCACAACAATCAAGTTGTTCAAGCTTTGCCCTTGTTTGAAAACACACAGCATTTACCTTACTATGACTGTGGAAACATTTTTCCCTGCTCTGCCAAGGACAGAGCTCACATTCCTTTCCTTTCCTCAGGTGCCCCCTGTAGATGTTTCTTAGCACTATAAAATATACTTTTCCTTACACTCCACTATTGCTTGAAGTCACACTGAAGTTTGCTTCATACCTGCTCCAAAACTTTGTATACAGACTTTTATTTGAAATGGTATATAATTATCTTTCTTTTTCTTCTTAAGTGGCACACCTTCCATTTCCTTAGTCACAGGTCTTTTTGCTTTTCCCTCCAGAGACCTGCTCCCTGGAGCACCCTTCCCTCTTGCTCAAATTTGGACTGGCTGCACTCCAGGGCTGGCTGAACAGCTACAATCAGAGACTTCCCTTGCACTGCTCTCTTGTATCATTAGATCCACTGGGTCCCGAATTCTCAAGCTTGCTTCTTCATTTTGCTGGAGTATCTCCTCCAGTAATATTCAAAGAAAAACTTTCAGAGTCCTTGAGTGTCTGATGTTCTTATTTTTTCTTTCACATTTAATTGAACTTGGCTGGGTCTAGAATAGTGGGCTGAAATTTAAGTTTCTTTCAAAGCTTTAACTGTCCTGTTGAATTATCTTTCAGCATTCAGACTGCCGTTAAACTTGACACCACTCTGACTGTTTCCTGGAAGGGAAAGTCCACTTTTCTTGTTATCCTTATTGTTCAACGTTATACTGACAGGTCCAGCTCCCAGCCTTTTCCCACTGCACTAGGCATTCAGTAGGCCCTTATAACTTAAAGACTCCTTTCTTCAGTTCTGGGAAATCCTCTCATTTTGATAATTTCTTCCACTCTACTTTCCTGTTCTGAGATTCCTATGAAATCTCCTAGATTGGTCTTCCATGTCTCTTATTACTGGTCTGTCTCTCTTTCGCTCTACCATCTGGGAGACTTTCCTTAATTTTATTTGCTAGTCCCACTACTAAATTTTATATTTTTGCAAATATTTTTCCTCTGCTCCTTTTTCAGAGCATCTTTCATTTTACGCAGACAATATTTTCTTAAATCTGAGTATATCAGAGTATTTATTTTTTTATAAAGTTTCCTCTCATTCCCTGAATAACCTTTCTCTTTTTCAACTTATTAGTATTAGTCTTTTATGCTCCTGGTTCTACTCAGTTGTCTGATTCTTATTTAAGAAAAGATTGGATAAACTGGTATGGGTTTCTTCTGCTTTCCAGCTCAGTCTCGTTCCTGCATGGAAATTCTACTAGGAACTCTGTGCCGGGCAGGGTGGGGCAGGGCAGAATGGGGAGTGTTGACTGCAGGCTTTGCTTTAGGGCAAGAGCTGGCTGTCAAGACTGGGGTACTTTCGCAATGCCAGAATGAGGGCTTTAACCTAGATGACAACATCTGCTCTGAGCTTCAGGGTGGGGCGTGGGGGTAGGGTGCCAATGGGTGCAAACTGTTTCACATATAGGACTTAAATCTCTCTGCTTTTCACTACCACTTGTCACTCTCATCATCCATTGTCCCTGCCAATACTGGGCCAGAGTCTCTTGAGACTCCCATAAGCAGCCTGGCTCCCAGCGCCTCTCTAGCTCCCTCCTAGCACATTCTGGGCTGTAAATCTTTCCACTTCTTTTATCTGTCAACAGGCTCCCATCTGCTTTGTCTTCCAGAAATTCATTGAAGGCTGTCATCTGTTGCTTAATAACCCTCCTCACTTCCTTCCTTTTCTCACTGCTATTCTAAGCCTATTCCTTCTAGTACATCAATTATTTTGATTCAATGGGGTCCTGGGAGGGGTTGGAGCAAAACTTAACACTCAACCCTTCTTGAACTTTCTGGCTATTGATTTTATATAAAGAAATAGGTGTACATTCTTTGTAACAGTGTTCTGTAAAGAGTATACATAAATAAAACCAATTTCTAACGTGATAATATAAATTGTATGTGTTTTTTTAAATTTAGGTGTATTTTTTTCAGTAAGGGGACCTTTCAAAGGAGTGAGTGGCCTAAAAATGGGATTGAACCAGGAAAATTTCCAGTTTCCTCTGGCTTTGCTGACTTGGGGATATTTGTGCCATTTTTAAACCAAGAGAGGCAATGGTTTTTGTTTCATGGAGCAGGAGGGAAGTTTACTGACTGTTTTGGGTGTCTGTGTGTTAGGGTGAAATGGATGTATTTAGTTTTGAAAATGCTGATTTTTGAGGTTCCTGTAGGATGGTTTTAAGAAAAGATGTCTAACAGGCAGGTGAACACACGTTTATAGATCAGGAAGATTTGGGAGTCAACAATCATGATGCATATAAATTCATCCAGAAAATAATCCACAAAGGGCAAAGAGTAGAACTCTAGGTAATACAAACATCTAAGAAAGGTGGAAGAAAATAAACCTTCAACAGAGACTGTAAAGGAGTGTTCTCAGTTATGCTGCTGAGATGGTGAGTAAGAACAAGACCTCCAAGGGTGTGCTGGGTTTCAGTTACTAAGTTTCCAAATACCTTGGAGAAATAAAGTGAAGTGGTGAAGTGGTGGAGAAAGGGACCAGATTTCAGATAACATCTGAAACCATGAATTTATAGTAGACCCTGTGTGAGTCTCTCCAGCAGCAATGTTAGATGGGACACGGGATAATGGTTAGACTGATCCAGAGATGAAGTGGAATGAAAGGGATGAAGAACTGAGATTACTGACAAGAGCTGCTGAAAACAGCTCACGCGGTTTAGGATGAACAAGGAAACAGGAAATTAAGGGATATCTGAAAGGTTTCGAGCAATGAGAGGGGCCACAAGATTACTAGAACTAGAAGAGGTACCTGAGTAAGGGAGTGAGCATGCTGACGGACAGGAGGCTGGGGTCAGAGAGTCAACATATAACCGTACATTATTAAAAGCGGGAAGGTTTTAGGTGCTAACAAGCTGTAGCGTATGGCAGAGGAAGGTCCAGATCATTGAAGTGGTGGGGGACCAGGAACTGGGTTAAGGTGCAAGATGGGCTATCCATAAACAGATGGTGAAGGCATCTGAGCCAGCATAGGCCTTGAAGTGTTAGGAAGACTGAGAGCTAGTTTCTAAATTCTTCCTTAAAAATGGGGGAGTGATCCAGCCACTGGCAGAAGCAAAGTCAAACAAGTGGCAGATGATGCACTCATCCTTGTCTAAGAAATTAGAGGATTTTCCAAATAGGGTGAGGTTAGATAGATTCAAAGATAAGAATCAATTTAACATTTGAGTGCGGACAATTTACTGTGCTGGATGTACATAACACAATGATGAAGATGCAAAAATGGCCCTTGAGTAATTAATAGTTGAACATATAATCTCTTATGGCCCTATCTATTCTATGATAAGATGACTTTAATACTCTTGGTCCAATGCTAAACAGAAAAAAATTTGTTTCCATGTTTTTCTAACCATACAACAAAGAAATGCACCACTTCTACTCTTCATTGTATCTTTAAACACACACTTACTTGATTCTTTTTAGGAAGTCCTCTGTCTGTGCGCTTGCTTCCCTGAGACTTCCTCCTATTTATTTTCTTTTCTTTACAAGGCTGAGCTTCTGTATTAAATAAGCTGCAAACACTCTCTTCTGCAAAACTAAGCAATTGCTATAAAGAAATTTAAAGTAGGGATCCATAAAACACAGCAGTTACATTTTAATGTATGTCTCTCACATTTACTTTCCTTCCCATGCTGCTTCTACCTTTTTATATCACATTTCCTCTTAATTTGCAAATTCCATTAGAAGTATTTTAACCAACTTAAACTCAAATGGGGGAAACAGTAATTACTAATCTCCGATCTATCAAACATAGACCCAGAAGCATATGCACTCTGCCCCATTATTTTAAGAAAGAAAAAAAAAAAAATTAAGAATTAATTGATTTATTCATTCATCAAATTTATTGAGCATCTACAATTTAGCCCCTAACTCCTGTTGGGTTATGAGCAAAAAACATCATGAACTGTTAGATTATCTAAGTTTGAATTCTGGGTTTATCATCCAACTATATCAGCTAAAACCCCTATAACAGTATACTATAGGTCTACACGCTATGATGCTATAGACAAAAATCCAGTTTTATCAAATTTAGTAAAAGAGCAAGACATGCATTCAATGGGAATTATGTTTATACCGAAAACAGTTGAAACCTGGTGTTAAAAAACAAAAAGAAAATATAGTTTTAAAAAAGGTTATATTTACGCCATTTTCTAGCTCTAAGTACATGCCACTCTTCTCCACTTTGCACCTCAATAAAATTCATAAAACCACATAGAGCTCAAACCAACTTTTCAAACTGATTACCTTCCACATTAACACAAACTCTGAAAGTATCTTGTTTCATTGGATTTTTCTTCTAACAGAATTAATTAAAATCAAACTGGGAAAAAACATCATTATCCTGGGTTACATGCCAGGTAGGATAAGGTATTAACTCTTAATGACATTGATCAAACCAAGATTTTACCCATAATCACTTGATCATGAAAACAGAAAAAACTACTGCAAGATTTAAAAACAAATACATAGTGCCAAATACAAACACTTACGCTTCTTCTGTTAGAGGTCCGTGTTATTCTACCAACTCCATGGGAGGATATTTTCTCGTGGTTCTTTGAAGAGCTAAAGGTATCAGTGCCTGATGACCAAGACACAAGCAAAATTAGGGTAGCTAACAAAAAGTTGTTAAGATGCACCATCTTTCAGACACTCTGGATATTCTTTTGGATATTCACCTTTGCTGTTAGTATCATTTCATATCTAAACATAAATAATTAACTACCAAGAGGTAATTAATGGTTTCGGATCAAAACCATTTGGCATGGACCAAATATGCTGATGGACATTTTGGACAGGATCACATTTCAAGGACCTTTTGGCATGAACCGAATGTCTTATGGACAGTTTGGACAAGACCAAATGTCTGCTAATTGATTGCAAAACATATTACCCTCCTAAGATGACAGATTAAATCACATTACAATAAATACCCATATTTCTCTGATATCGATTTATTCCAAGCTACATTTTATACAATGAAATTGTAATAAAGGCCATTAAGATGATCATGAAAATATTTTATTTAATTTTACACATTTCAGGAAAATTTTAATTTGATCACTTTTAATGGTATAAATGAAAGGCAGAACAAAGTGTTAAAGAGCAAAGCCTCTGGAATGAGATAGATTACGCTTCAAATTTTACCTCTAACTTAATGCTACATTTCTTGAATTCAGTGCTAATGAGCTTGGTTTGTGTCCTACAGCCAAAGAGAAGCTATTAAAGGATTTCAGTCAGGTGAGAGACATGCATAATGGTTCCCATCCTAAGTGCTTTTCTCATGACATTTACCAGCCAAGTCCTGGTTTGTCAGGAAATCACAGAGAGATCTTTGTTGCCTTGTCATGATCAAAAAAAGCCAGAGACCTTGGAAAGTATAAGTGCCCAAGATGCCACGTTAATGTTGATGAACAATTTTGGATATTTAAGAATGACCCTTATGATCCGTATCATTTCAACTGCACAAACTGTAAAAAGGAGCTTACTGTTGATACTGAAGAGTTGAGAGGGCAACGTCACTGCTTGCAGTAACTTGAAAAATGGGGCTCCCCATCTAAGGAAGTTACATGTGGGTGATGATACATATGGGTGATATTAAGTGTAGGACTTGGAATGGAAAGGAATGGATAAAGACACTTTTTATAAGCTCTTCTACACTATTTGGTTTTTTTAAACCAAGTATGCATTGTTATCATAAAAATAAAATTTCAAAAGGAAATTAAGGACATTAAGTTCCATATATACATATATTGAAAATGACATTTATGATTATGAGATAAACCAAAGTTACTACCTGAAAGAGTCTCAGAGATTGAAGACTTAAGAGGACTCAGAACTGCAAACGATACAGGAAGAGGTTCTATGTTTTCCTAAAGAAAGAATAAAAACAGTAGAAATCAGACATCCTTAAACCCAGTGAACATATAAATAATGTCCCCAAAAGAAAATAAGGATTCATTTTTGTAGGCAGAATTGTAATAAGCATAAAGATGGGAAATCAATAGAAGATTAAGAGAAAAAAAGTCAAAAAGACATCAAATATAAAAATATATTTTATAATATTTACCAAACATCTTTAATAAAACCACACTTACTAACTGCAAACCACCAAAATAAAAATAAAACTTTCAGTGAAAGTAGCCATAATGATCCACTAATAAGTTACTTTTTTGTTTTATTTAAAATGCCATGTCCTAACTCCTATAAAGTAAATAAGGCAATCCATTAATAAACACAATCTAACATTACAATATTCAAGGGAACTTCAAGGTAAAATAGCAATATAAACCCAGACGTCAAATCTTTTCGTTCCCACATGAGACGATATGGTTTTTCTTAGTCTGTTAACATGAATTACACAGATTGGTTTTCAAATATTGAACCAACTTTGCATCTCTGGGTAATCTCACTTGGTCATGATGTATTATCTTCTTATATATTTTTATGTTAAAGAGGACACTGCACTGTAGTTTTCTCGTGTCTGTCTGGTTATGGTATCAGGTTAATGTTGACATTAATGAATTGGGAAGTATTCCCACCTTCTCAATTTGTTTGGAAGAGTGTATGTAGAATCAGTATTATATCTTCCTTAAATGTTTGGCAGAATTCATTAGTAAAATCATCTGGACATGCAGTTTTCTTTGTGGGCAAGTTTTAACTACAACATAAAGTTCTTTAGTGGATATGGGGCTAATGAGGCAATCTCTTCTTGTGTGCGATTTGATAGTTTATGTCTTTCAGGGAATGGTTCTAGTTTATTTAAATAGTTGTCGAATTTACTGGTATAAAGCTGTTCATCATATTCCTTTATTATCCTTTTAATATCCATTAGAATATGTAGTTATGTCACTTCTCTCATTCCTTATATTGGTAATTTTGAAATTCTCTCCTTTTCTCCTGAATAGTCTGATAAGAAGTTTACTAATACTGTTTTTTTAAAGCATAATCTTTTGATTTCAATGATTTTTCTCTATTGTTTTCTATTTCACGATTTCTGCATTTATCTTTATTCCTTCCTTTCTTCTGCTTACTTTGGCTTTAATTTGCTTTTCTTTTTCTAGTTTCTTAAAGTAAGAAGTTGAGATCATTAATTTGAGATATTTCATTTTGAAATACAAGCTTTAATTTTAAAACATTTCCCTCTAAGCACTGTGTTAGCTGCCTCCCACATTTCTGTTGTCGTGTTCTAGTGGGTTAGAGTTTACAGTGTACATCTTTGACCCCACTCTGTGTAGAGCCCAAGAAGCCCTCTCAGCCTCTCTGGCATGTTATTTTTGTTGTACACTTTACTTACATAAGTTATAAACCAAATACATTGTTGTTACTCCTGCTTTGAACGATTATCTTTTATGGCTATTAATAATAAGAAAAAAAAGTCTGTTATATTTGCCCACATATTTAGCATTTTCAGTGCTCTTCATTCCTTTGTGTAGATGCCGATTTCCAACTGGAACCATTTTCCTTTTGACTAAAGGAGTTCCTTTAACATTTCTTCTAATGCTAACGTGCTAGGACAATGAATTCTTTCAGCTTTCATATATCTGAAAAAGCCTTTATTTTGATAGTTTCACTGGATAGAGAATTCTATCTAGGCTGACAGATGTTTTTTTTTTTGCTCTAAGTACTTAAGCACATCTTTACAAGATGCTGCTGCACTGTCTTCTACGTCTTCTTTAGGTCATGTGTCTTTTCTCTGGCTCCTTTTAGGTCATTATCATTGATTTTAAGCAATGATGTGTCTTTGTGTACTTTTGTGTTTCTTGTGCTGGGAATTTATTGAACTTTAGGATCTGTGGGTTTATAGTTTTATCAAATTGTGAAAATTTTCAGACATTCTTTTTCTTTTCTTTTTATTGCGGTGACATTGGTTTACAATATTGTATAAATTTCAGGTGTACATCATTATACTTCCATTTCCGCATAGATTACATCATGTTCACCACCCAAATACTAATTAGAATCCATCACCACACACGTGCCTAATCATCCCTTTCACCCTCCTCCCTCCTCACTTTCAGCCATTATTTTTCAAATATTTTTTCTATTCCTTCTGATTTTCCCAATCCTTTGGGGACTCTAATTACAAGCATATTATGCCATCTGAAGTTGTCCCAGCTCACCAACTGTCTGCTCATTTTTATTCAGTCTTTTTTTCTCTGCATTTCATTGAGAATACTTTCTATTGGTGCATCTTCAAGTTTGCTAATCTGTTCATTTGCAGTCTCTAATATGCTATTAATCTCATTCAACATATTTTTCATGAAGAGATTGTAATTTTCATGTACAGAGTTTGATTTGGGTCTTTTCTATATCTTCCATGTTCTTTACAAGCTCAATCTTTCTTCCACCTCCTTGAACATACGGAATATAGTTAAAATAACTCTTTCAACATCTTTGTCTACAAATTCTACCACATGTGTCATTTCTGGGTTTATTTCTATTGATTAATTTTTCTCCTCACTATGGGGCATCTTTTCCCACACATCAATTAATTTTTAATTGAATGTCAGACATTTTGAATTTAACACAGTTTGGTGCTGGATAGTTTTATTATTCTTGAGCTTTGTTAGGCAATGCAGTTAAGTTACTTGGATGCAAGTCGGATCCTTTTAAAGCTTGCTTTTAAGCTTTGTTAGTGTTTTAGTCTAATTCTGCTCCACTAATGAGGCAATACTCTCCTGAGTATTTGATGCCTCTGAATTACAAGGTTTTTCTGCTCAGGTTGGTAGGAACACTATTCCTACCCTTGTGTGAGCTCTAGGGATTGCTGCCTCTGCTCCATTTGGGTCATTCTCTCCCTGGCCTCAGGGAGTCTACTCACAAGCATGTGTGGACCAGTACTCAGCTGAAGACTCAAGCAGGACCCTTTGCAGATCTCTCCAGAGCTGTCTCTCTGTGCAGCTCTCTCCTCTCTGGTACTTTGCCCTGTGAACTCCAGCCTCCTTGGCTTGTCCAGACCCCAACTCCATCTTCTCAACTCATGGAAACCGCCAAGCTCCACTGAGGGAACCCCTCCCTTTGCTGCGGCCTGGAAATTCAGCCAAGGCAGTAAGTGGGGGCTCCTGTAAGGCTCACCTCATTTGTCACTCCTCTCTCAGGGATTACTGATCTGTGCTTCCCCACGTTCAATGTCTGAGGACCACTGTTTTGTATGTTATCTCTGGTTTTTCAGCTGTTTCTCATGGGAGTGTAAATTAGGTCCCTCGTACTCCATCTTGGCCGAAAGCAGAATACTCTTATTTCAAAGTATAATAGCAAGAGAGAGAATGAATGAAGGTCCCAATTTAAAATTGGTAAGGAAGACTAATAGTTAATTCTCAAGAGGAAAAATTCAAATGGCCTATAAACATGTGAAAAATGTTCAAACCTCATTAATCAACTAAAATTTTCAAGTCAGCTTTTTCTCCTATTAAGCTATTACCTAGGGCTTACGAAGGTATAAAACCATTTATATTGCTGTGAGTCCAAACTAGTACTCACTTTCTGGATGATAATTTTATCAATATGTACCAAAAAGTTCAAAAATGTTCACATTCTTTAATCCACTAATTCCACCTGTAGAAATTCATCTTAGGGGGAAAAACAGCTTATATTTATAGTATATCAATTATAAGACTGTTGCCCTTTCACATTTTAACACCTCTGAGATCTAAATACATCATACAATTCATGGTGTAATACAGTTTAACTGCCAGCATTTTTTATTAATGCTACACAAAATAACAGCACATCTTACCATCAATAGCATTTAGGGTCCATGAAATATGCTATGTACAAGGAGTCATGGAAGTATTGTTTTAATAGGAGAAAACTGGTAATAAACTATACCTGGAAAAATCCATTAATTTATACCATGACATATCATTTAGTCCCTTTCACGATTTCAAAGCATAATTATTGCTCATGCAAAACAGGTGAGGTCTGATGAAGACATAAACAAGTTTGTTCCACGTTTTTCGCACTTACAAGATTCTCCCCCTTGTCATCAAAATTTGGCTGCGGTAACCGCTCAGGAACTGGGGACTGCTCCAGTAGCAGGGGACTGACATCACTTGAATCCTTTTTACGAACAGGCGTTCCTCCTTTACGCAATGGTGTATTTGCCGGCAAAGATTCGTCAAACACTTCAGGGCTTAGCTCCTCTCCAAAAGTAACTCTCTTCCTCTTCCTCATATTTAGACAGGCCGATACTTTACAATTTTCTTCACCTTCTATAGATAACAAATGGAAATATATTTAAAAATTAAGCTATATTTCTTATCTAAAAGGCATATCCTAGAATCTTTTAACATGATTAGATTTGGCTATTATTTGTATAACATAAAACACAGATTGTAGAGGAAAAAATTCAAAATGGAAAAGATAGGCAAATTTCTAACTAAAATATGTTAACAAATTTTAAAGTAAATTTTGCATTATCTTAGAAGTTTACAAAATTAGAATACCAATTTCCTTTACAAGTTTCACCATTAAGCAAAAATGAATAGATAAAATGGATAGACCAATTCTGAGACTCTCCAAAGAGATTCCATCCCTCCCAACTGTTCTTCATTCCCATGTAATTTCAGAAGCATTAAGGTATTGGCAGATCATTAAAAATACCATATACTAAATCAGATTTTTTTTTTTTTTTTTTGTGAGGAAGCTAGCCCTGAGCTAACATCCATGCCAACCCTCCTCTTTGTTTTTGCTGAGGAAGACTGGCCCTGGGCTAACATCCATGCCCATCTTCCTCCACTTTATATGGGACGCCGCCACAACATGGCCTGACAAGCGGTGTGTTGGTGTGCGCCCGGGATCTGAACTTGGGCCGCCAGCAGCAGAGCGTGCACACTTAACCACTATGCCAGGGGACCGGTCCCAGATCAGATTTTTTTTTAACAAGAAAATGATATCCTCAGGTTCAAAATAAATACGAATTTCTTACCTGCTTTTCGTTCTTTACAACAGTTTGTAAGATTTGAGATTAAACTTGGATGTGTCCCATCGTCACAAAGGTTGTCACAGTGCTCCTGAGCACAGTAAACATCGAGGAATAATTTTACATATATAAATACATACACACAGTCATTAAGAATGGCAACTTTTAAATTTTTCTGCCAAGGGTAGATACTATACTATTGCAGATTACCTTTACTTTCATAATTGTTCTGGCTGAAAACACCATGATATTAGCCACAAAGAAAAACTGGATTCCCTGGATATTACTTCAACAAATAGTATTTTAGGCCAAAATCAAAGAACAGAAATCCGTAATATGGGCTAAATTCATTCCCTCATTTTTGATCTGACAAACAAAGTTAAGGAAAATGTGAGTGGCTAGAATTGTACTATACTGTGACGGTGTCAGATGGGGTAGACCACACATACACGGTCTGAGGTGTAAGAATTACACTAAAACAAGAAAAAAACGATCAAGGTAAATGCTATACCAGGCTGTTTTGTCTTTTAAACATGGGAACCACACCTTTTATAAGTGTACAAATCTCCTGCTTCCATTACTACATTCTTGAGTTGTCCCTCTGAGCTTCTCCACAAGAAGATCACAGAGCAGGCATGTGGTGAGGAAGGGACAGTGTGAACCCTGAACAACAGGGCGGGGCAGGCGTAGCCTGGGGCCGCTGAAGCGAAGCCGGAGAGCCAGGACTGTGACTGTGGGCTGGCTGGGCGTCCCCTCCCAATCCTCACCTGCTCGCCCAGTCTCCTCCTCACCCGCGACCAGCCCTTGCTCTCTACAGCTACTCACTTTCTCCAGCACACGGATTCCAAGAGCATCACCTTCTCCAAGAAACAGTCCTGCCCCTAACAAACCTCCTTAATCAACTATCTCCTACATCAATATTTGTGCAATAAATGAAATTATAACACGTTAAATCATGCTAACTTTTAGATTTATTTTTAATTAAAATCACCATGAAAGTTAGCAAACTCAAACTGTATACACCTACAAACTTTGGGCAGCTTAGTAAAAAGATCATCAGGTGTAACAGTCTTCATACGATTTTTGTGGCAGGACTTGGTGTTTGCTATGCAATATTGTTAATCAATGAGAGTTATATGGATCATTAAGATGCTAAGTCTCTTTGAGGAGAAGATATAACAAATAGAAGACATGAATGAGCATTGCTGTACAGAGATCCAAATCAGCTCTTTAACCAGAAAAAGTGTCAAAACACTTAAAATAACAATTGACCATACATCCATGTAGACAGAGAACAGTCTAGTTCATTTTGGCTCTAGAAACAGATATGTAGGCATAGTTGTATGTTAAAATGCCTATGGATTGAAAAAAAAAATTGTACTTTTCATTTGCTAGGCACTGGTGCTAATTTCACATTACTATCCCACTTATTGCTCAAATTACCCTATAAGGTAGTTACTAATATTTTCCTTTTATAGATAAGGAAACCAAGGTGCAAAAAGGTTAACTAATTTGCCCAGCTCTTAAACCTCAGAGTGAGGATTTGAAATCAGGCCCTCTGACTCCAGAGCCCATCCTCTCAGCCTTTCACAGTGATTACAGCCCACCATGGATTTTAACATCCGATTTATCTGGGTTCATTCAACAACCTCAAGCCTAAGATTGTATAAAATGGGGCTAATACCTTTCTTGGAGCACTACTGCTGCATGTACATGACACACGCCTGAACTGTGCACAGGAGTATTCAACAGACGCCAGATGGTTCCCAATGACCTCCTCTTCTCAGACCAACTGAGCTTAGAGAAAGAAGCCTGCCCATACAAGAGCATCTCTAAGACCAAATATTTTAGGTGGAAACACTTAACACTCAACTCATTAATAACTAAGAACTTTTATAAAACACAGTCTACATATATTAAATCCTACATACTATATTCCATACTGAATTAAAAAAAACAAAACAAAAAGAAAACTCTGCACAGTGCTATTAAGTGAGAAAAAGAGGGAAAAAAATTAGGGTGGCACATTTCCTTTTAAATCGGTATGACATGTAACATTTCCAAGGTATTGCTTTGAACCAAAATGAATTTTTATTCACTTTGCTTTAGGAAATGTAGCTCTATACTTACCTGGAGGCTTTCTAGACATAGCTTAAGAGAAGGTTTCTTCAGCACAGAACGCAGAACGATGGTCTCAGAGGACGGACTGTCCCTTCTGCACAGTGCAATGACCGGTGACCTGACTTCAGGAGCTGTATCTGTGCTCACTTGTGTAAATTTGTCAAGTGAAACAGCATCGCATGATCCTCTGCCCTCTACACAGTCAGCAACCTTGATTCCTTCCAAATAAACAGGTAAACATGAGAAGTGGGAGACATCTGAACCAGTCTGTTCTACACCAAAAATATTATGTATCTGCAATGGGAATAACATGCTATTAAAAAATTCAACTCTAATATATTCTTCTTAGGGAATAACATCTGGGATTTCACTTGGAAATATAAAAAGACAGAGACGTGGCACTGGTCACAGCTTTGAATTCAAATCTAACTACTGAGAGTGAAGGTAAGTAAGGCATTTTGGCTCTTATGGAAATCTAAGAAGGTATCCTTAGGTATACCTAAGAAGGTATCTGAATCAGCTATTAACTGTTAGTCTGCCTCTACTCATGACACCTATGACTTGCACCATACAACTAACCTGAGCCAGGCAGTAAATAATGACTTATTTTATTGCTGGAGTAAGAGGCATTTCAGCACGCAAGGGTGGTGGGAGGGAGAAGATGGGATGCTGACGAGAAAAATTATCAAATCAAAACATAAACACACTGTATGTGCTCCAAAACAAGGCAGCCCTCCTCCCCTCTCCCAAATTCTTTCTCACAAGAGAGTACTGTTAAATGATCAACATTTAACAAATATATATATCAGGCACTTAAGATGTGACAGGCACTTCTACAGGGGCTAGAGATACAACGATGAACAAAACATACAAAGCCCCCATACCGTCAGAGGACAAACAGACAACATAAAATATAGTACGTGGGAGGGGTGGCTGTAAAAGGGTAGTATGAGGGATCCCTGTGATGGCACTGTTCTATATCCTAACTGCAGTGTGGTCATATGAATCTATACAGGCGATAAAGTTACAGGGAACTAAATACACACACAAATGACTGCATGTAAAACTGGTAAAACCTGAAAAAAAGTCAGTGGATTTTTATCAGTGTCAATTTCCTGGTTGTAACAATGGATTACAGCTACGCAAGATGTTACCACTGGGGGAAGTTGGGGGAAGGGTATACTGGAGGTCTTTGTATTATTTCTTACAACTGTATGTGTATCTACCATCATCTCAAAAAGTTAAAAAAATGTATATCTAACAACAAGTAGTAATACTGCTATTAAAAAAAATAATGTAGAGATAAGGGGACAGGGTATGATACAGTAGGAAGAGGGTGTTGCTGTTTTGGAGTGTTCAGGGACAGCTTACTCAGCAGGCATCTGAATAAAGTGAGGAAGCGAGCCTCACTGCACACACGAAGAAGATTACACACGTGAAGCCAAGTGCAAAGACCTGAGACAGGAATGTATTTGGCATACAAGAGACAGGGCAAGGCCAGTGTGACTGAACCCAGAGTGAGCAAGGAGAAGAGAGCTAAGAAATAAGTTCAGAGAGAAGGCTAAGGACTAGGTCAAGTAAGGCCCAGCAGAAAGGACAAAGACTGGATTCTGTTCTAAGTATCCTGAAAAGCCAATGAAAGATTTTAAGAAGGGGAATGACCTAGCGTGACTTGCATTTTAAGAGAAGCTTGCTGGCCACCATGTAGAAGACTCTAAGAAAGGGATGGGACAAGGGTGGAAGCAGGGAAATCACTTAAGAGGACAAACAAAATAGTCCAGGCATGAGAAGATGATAGCCTGGACCTCAGCGACAGTCGTCAGGAGGTGAGAAGTGGTTAGACACTGGATATATTTTGAAGATAAGGCCAACAGCATTTGTTAATGGGAATGGAAGTTTAACCTGAAAAAGGCAGGTGTCAAGTTAACTCCAAGGTTTCTGGCACAAGCAATTAGATGAATGGTAGTACATATCGTTTACAGAGATGAAGAAAATGGAGATGAGCAGACTGGGGAAGGGAAACTAATCAAGACCTGTTTGAGTGTGATTAAGTCTGAGATGTTTAATAGACATCCATGTGGAAATCAAGAAAGGCAGTTGGGCACTTATGTTGAGAGTTCAGGGAAGAGGCCGAGGACAGATATTTAAATTCTGAAGTCAACAGCATATAGACGGTATTTAATGTGAGAATGCCTGCAATCACTAGGGATCGAGTATGGAGGGAAAAGGTCCAAGTGCTGAACCCGGGCAGTCAAACGTTTAAAGGTCAGGATGGAAGAGGAGGAACAAGGAAAATAACAAAGAAGAAATGGTCTGTGAAACAGGGCAAACGAGAGAATGGTGTCCCAATGCACAGTGAAGAAACTGTTTGTCACAGGAGAGCACAGTTGGCTCTGTCTGGGATGCTCCTGAGACCTCAAGGAGAGGAACATACTGAGAATGACTACTGGGGTGGCAGGGAGGTGGCTGCTGCTTACGAAGGCCTGTTTGGAGCTGGATCAAGAAAGAGTGGGAGGCAAGGAGACAGAGTACAGCTTGCTCTGAAAGGAAGTTTTGCTACAGAAGAAAGCAAAGAAATGGAGTTCTGGCGGGAGGAAAATCCTGGGACAAGGGCAAGTTTAAGATGGGAGATAGTACAGCACATTGTATGTTAATGGGAAAAATGAACAATTCAGAAAAGAAAGGACCTCTTAGACAGAAGGTTCTTGAAAAGGGAGGGGGCCACACTGAAAGGCTGGCCTTGGATCAGAGCACTGAGACTCTACTGTAACAGGAGGAAAGGTGGAGTACACTTGCCCAGAGATGCAGGAGAGGTTGGTGGTGGAGGATCAGAACATTTGCTTTCGTTCTCTTGGTGACATAAGAAGAAAGGTTCTTAACTTTACTGAAGAAGCCAGTGACTGCAAAGGGGCACCAAGGGAACTTGATCTCAGTCGCCCAGGAGTAGGGCTGCCAGATTTAGCAAATAAAAATGCAGGAGATCCAGTTAAATTTGAATTTTATCTCATTACTTATGCATATTGTTGTTAGTGCCGTCGAATGAATTCCGACTCCTAGCCACCCTGTGGACAGCAGAGCGGTACCCTGCTCGGCCTTTTTGCACCATCCTCTCACCTTCCAGCTGTATGTCAGACTATTCATATGGTTTTCATGGCCTATTTTTTTGGAAGTGGGTGACCACGTCCTTCTTCCTAGTCTATCTAGTCTGGAAGCTCTGCTGAAACTTGTCCCTATGGGTGACCCTGCTGGTATATGAAATCCCGGTGTCATAGCTTTCACCATCATAGCAACATGCAGCCACCACAGTATGACAACCACAGACAGGTGGTGTGGTTCTCTGACTGGGAAATGCACCTGGGCCGTGGTGGTGAGGGCACCGAATTTTAATCACCAGACCACCAGGGCTGGCTTATGCATATGCACACCGACATAAAAGAAAAATAATGCATGAGACATGCATATACTAAAGAATTATTTGTTTATAAGAAATAACTTATAAGTATCTTAAAAAAAAGAAGCAAGGGAAGGAGGGCTGGAAGCTTGATGGAAAAGAGAAGGTGTGATGGAGGGAACTGATGAAGAACACAAAACACTGCCAAGCAGCGCTGAGGCCCACCTGAGATGAAAATTTGGTTAGGCTGTCAACGTGCAAAGTATTTAGATATATGTGGGGCAGGAATACAGTGGGTAGAGAGATGCATCGAGCTGGGTTTCTGGCCAGATGGATAAAACAGACGATAACGGAAGATAACAAAGGGATCATGTAGGCTCTCCTCTCCAAGCTCTCCTTTACCTAAGTATTTTCTATCCCACTTTGTAAGATCTTTTCACTCTTCCTAAAGGTGCCCTGTCTGAGATATAATGCCCTCTGAGGTGCCACCAGATAACCAGTTTAAAACACTGGAATCAGCACCAGACTCCCTTAATCAAGGCCCCGTCACCGAAGGCAGATTTGTCTTTCCCTGTCTTGTACAATGTTTCTGCTTAGGGCCTAGTGAGCGGTTAAAATGGGATACGCTGGCTTTTGTTGTGATGCTCCCACTTAAGACAGATTCTACAGGGAGATGTCTGGTATGATGACAGTTTTTAATGACCACACTTCATACTGTTAAAGAATATGTCACTCCTAAGACAAAGTCCTGTGTCAGTGAAGCAAGAGAATTGGTTAAGAAACGCCTATTTCATCTAGATACAAACTCAGAACCCAGCTCTGAGCCTCATCCATCCATCCATGACGGATGATTAAAATTAAGAAGTCAGAGCAGACGTGCACTACAAGAAATGCCAAAGGAAGTTCTTTTTCAGGTTGAAGGGAAATGACACCAGAGGGAAACTCAGATCTTCAGGAAGGAATGAAGAGCTCCAAAAATGGTATCTATCTGGGTCATTATAAAAGACTATTTCCCTCAAATACACATGGTTGTTTAAAGCAAAAAAAATATCTTGTAGGGTTTAAAATGAAGATAAATATAATATAGATGACATCTATAGTATAAAGGACCATAAAAGACATGAGTGGGTGGAGAGAAAATAGATCCATACTATTTGTAAATTTTCTGTTATTTTACATGAAGTTATACAATATTAACTCTAAGAAGACTGTGAAAAGTTAAGAATGTATATCACAATCCCTAGAGTAACCATTAAAAGAAAAAGACACAAAGAGATAGTCTAAAAGGTAATGAGCAGGGGCCGGCCCCAAGTGTAAAGGTTAAGTGCACACGCTCCACTGCTGGCGGCCCAGGATCAGATCCCTGGCGCACAACAATGCACCGCTTGCCAGGTCATGCTGTGGCGGCATCCCATATAAAGTGGAGGAAGATGGGCACAGATGTTAGCCCAGAGCCAGTCTTCCTCAGCAAAAAGAGGAGGATTGGCGTGGATGTTAGCTCAGGGCTGATCTTCCTCACACACACACAAAAAAAGGTAATGGGTAAATGTATTTCAAAAAAAACACAAACCCAAAAAAGACACAAAGAGGGAAATGAACAAAAAAAACAGAGAGAACAAACAGAAAACGTATGATAAAATGGTAGATTTAAATAAAATCATATCAATAATGATTTGAAAAGTAAATGAGCCAAATACTCCAATTAAAAGACAAAGATTCCCTGAATGGATAAATAGGCAAGACCCAACTACATGTCTACAAGAGTCTTATTTTAAAGACACAGGTACGGGGCCGGCCCCATGGCGTAGCGGTTAAGTGCGCGTGCTCCGCTGCCGGCGGCCCGGATTCGGATCCTGGGCGTGCACCGAGGCACCGCTTGTCAGGCCGTGCTGTGGCAGCATCCCATATAAAGTGGAGGAAGATAGGCAAAGATATTAGCCCAGGGCCAGTCTTCCTCAGCAAAAAGAGGAGGATTGGCATGGATGTTAGCTCAGGGCTGATCCTCACACACACACACACAAAAATAAAGACACAGGTAGGTTGAAAGTAAACCCAGTATCTTAGTGGTGACTTTCATTCAATACAAGTATACTGATTTTGGGAAAGGCTAAGTAAGTTTTGAATGCTGGTCCCTTTTTATACACTTAAAAATCAAAAAAATGATGTGTAGTGTTTTCTTGAACAAAATACCTTTGTTAATTTGTTCAAAGATCGCATTCTTTGTAACAGATTCTCTCAGCTTGGAAATAGTTCACTAATTCTTATTGGTAGCAGTTCAAAGAAGAAAATGTCATCTCTGACATCATAAGAATTCTGAAACATTTCTACTAGACCATGAGCTCTTAAAATGCAGGGAACTATTTCCGTTTTCCCTAATCTTAGTATACAGGTACACCAACCCCAGATGTCTACTGAACAAATGTTCCAACAGGTGAACTGGCACATGCACTAAGGAAAAATTACATACTTACCACCTGAATCCTCCGTGAGTTCTGGAAGTGGAACAGACTCTTCAACTAACCATCCAGACTGTGTTAAACCAGATTCAGAAGATTTCTTGGGAAAAAAAATTTAGAGTAAATAAATATTAAATCTTATTACTTACAGGATTGTTGGTATCTTTATAAAGATTTGAATAAGCACTACACATTATTTGGAAATCTGCTGTTAAACCAATCAATCAATCACCTTCATTATCTAGTTAATTGTTACAAAAGTATAGAGGAATCTAACTAAAAACAGAGTATTCATTGTAACTGCATCCTAAGCGTTCTACTGAACAATTTTCAGTTCCCTAGGAAAAGTTTACAGGACACTTCTTTGTTGCCTTAATGTTTAAGTCTAGAAAACTGTGTTAACTGCTTACTTTAAAGAAGAAACTCTCAAAATAACGAAAACTGTTATATAATTACTAATCAAACAAGAAAAGAAAACAATAACTAAGACAGGAGAACCATTAATGGCTAGGATAGAAAATACACTCATTAATGTGGAAACCATTTCTAAATCATGATGTATGTCCATACAATTAATCAAAGTTCTGATAAGAAACAATTATCATTGGCTCTGTCAGATGACGATTTCACATTAACTAGAATAAAGCAGAGGGAGCAGAGATGATGACTTATTTGCAACTCAGATACAAATGAAATCTACTGGACTCCGAAGAATCTTTAATGACTATCAGACATTTATTATGCTGGTCCAAATAAGATCAACAGGACATGTACTGGATCTGTGTGACAGAGAAAGTACAGAGAAAAAAGTCTCAACTCTAATGGCTTTCAACTCTAGTGTCTCCTCTCATGAAAGAAATGGGAACCTGCTGCATTAAACCAGAACCAACAGCACGAAGCAAGCAAGTCAGTCACGAGAGAACCAGCTCCCTGTCTACATTTGAGTGAAGGTCAAGGATCTTCAACTGTATTATTTCATTCACGTTAGTTATTGTCTTTTGATAAATCTTGATGGGCTTTAAGGTAGTTATAAGCAACAAAAATCCCTACAGCTACTTGAAAGAAGTGAGCAGAGCAAAGAAAAAATTGATAAATAGCATCCTGCTTCCCAGTCAGTATTAAACCAGTGAAGGGCAGCAAGGCAGAAGTGCAAGACCCTCAGCCCTGAGGGATACAGCCCATATCTTAACTTCATCTCATTTACCAGTTATGTGTAAATGATATGCTCATATGCCTGCCTCCCCCAACAGACAAAGAGCTGTTCATGCAGGACTGTGACTTTCCCATTGTTGTACCATCAGCATCCAGAACAATACCTCGAAAGCAGAAGACCACAAGGCTTAATTTTTTCACAGTCTTTTTCATAATTAAAAGCAACATATTAATCAAACTGTCTCTAATAACCAATAAGCCAACCAACAAAAACATTTAACAAGTAGGAAATACACACACACACACACACACACGCAATTTAAAACTCAGCTACAATACAGCAGTACAAAGTACTCTAACTGCATACAGTCTTGACAGTCTTACAACTAACTGCCTAGCCAGAAAACCAAAGCTTCACTTTCCTATGTTTCCAGTAAGTGGATTACCTCAGAGAGATCTGCAAGAGAAGTTTCAACAGCGCACATTCTGCCTGCATCGGAAGAAGTAGCAATACTGACTATCTGGAGACCAACTGTACCAGTTAGATTTTCATCAGAGGTGCTCTGAGAGGATATTCTCCGACGTTTGGACGATGACTTTGCAAGGAACTCAGAGAGCTGACATTCACCAACATTTTCCTTTTTGGCTATATATGCAAAACAAAAATAACATAGGCATAAATATTTTTTTTTATAATATCATTTTAAAATGTATACATCATAATAATTTTAGTAAAATTTAATGATTGAGTCTAAATACTTTATCAATAAAAAGAAAAATCCAGTACTTTCTTTAATTCAGAAAAGGAAATCTAACTAAAAGGCAAGAGAACATAACTACTAAAAAGACGATAAAAATTTAATTTTTAGAATTTTTTCTAGACTTTAAAATGTACAAAGATATGCTAAAATACATTTGCATTTCTGATATAGCATCTCATCCTATTTTTAAACTTACAATGAAATCTTTTCTTTTGAACATTTAAAGGATGTGAATTATGTTCTAATACTAATTCTGCTCTGACCGTGTATTTTATGAAAAATACAGGCACATGTGCCTCAGTTCTTCCTGGCTACAAAAAGGGAATTTAATCATCTGCAGAATGATAGTAATCATGTAAATAAAATATGTTAAAACTCAGGTAAAAAATCGGAAAGTAGTATTAAGTTACAAACTACAAATACAAATGAGTACACTGGCATGGGTCATGACCTGTGGAGGTCGATGAACTGGACTTGTCTTGAGCAACAGAGCACTGCACACGAGGAGGTGCTGAAATGGACTTGAAGATGGTTCAAGAAACCAAAACAAAATCATCTGGAACCTTAGGGCGCAGACCACGAGAGGAATGGTTATGATGATTACAGTAAGGACAAGATTTTGTCTAATTCTGGTGTTGGAAATGCTTTGTGATTGAAAAATCAGAAGTGACAAAAAAAATAACCAAATGATTTACAACCTAAAAGTTATTGCAAAGAATATGGCAGGCTATTAAGATGTCAGATTAGATATATCTGTTTATAATATCAGAGCTGGGTGCTTGCTATTCATATAAATGCTTGCGAAACTTAATAATCCTCCTCTAAAAATCAAGGTTTGTACACTCAAATTTGCCACATGCCCTATTCTAAAGATGAAATGAACTAACCAGCCCTGACATTTTAACCCTTAAAACTTAATTGTGGCCATGTGGAAACGTAGGCTCAGGAATGTCTGATATCAGAGTTTTTCCAGAGAAACCAGAAATCCAGATTTTTGTGTGAAATGTCCCAAATTTTAAATGTTAGTCTCCATTTAAAAATACAGCTCTGCTCAGAAAAGACTACTTTCACACTGTGGAACTAAATCTTTTTTATATCTCAGTGGCCTGTCTGAATAAACACAGAAGTCCAAATGGACTGAAATCTTTCTACTCACTCAAGCCTGTTGTCTTGAACTCTCCTTCTGCCTCTGAGAATTCAGGACAGTCAGTCATTTTCTCGTTTTCCTTTATGGAGTGAAAAGCCGATTGGAAAGCAGATATTCGTTCTCTTAAAGAATTAACATTTTGATATAGTACAGGGCTGCCCTGTTAAAATACAGAGACATACAGGGTATTATAAATCAAATCAAACATAGTTTCTATATTCTAGGTCTATAACCATTGAATCCAAAACTAAATACACAAAGGCTTCTTGGAGATCAGAGGTAATAAAGTAGTGTAGCAGAGCCTCTTCTCCCTTGAATCACACATCTGTGTGAATTTTCGGTGTGTTGCCATCATCTTAGTTTCTCCTCTGCTCCTCGCTCAGTTTTTAACCTGAGCAAAGAGGAAGAGCTGTGGGCTGGCCCCGTGGCTTAGCAGTTAAGTGTGGCGCTCCAATACTGGCGGCCCGGGTTCGGATCCCGAGCGCGCACCAATGCACCACTTCTCTGGCCATGCTGAGGCCGCGTCCCACATACAGCAACTAGAAGGATGTGCAACTATGACACACAACTATCTGCTAGGGCTTTGGGGAAAAAAAGGAGGAGGATTGGAAATAGATGTTAGCTCAGAGCTGGTCTTCCTCAGCAAAAAGAGGAGGATTAGCACGGATGTTAGCTCAGGGCTGATCTTCCTCACAAAAAAAAAAAAAAAGAGGAAGAGCTGTGTGGTATGTACAGATGTAGATGTGCAGCTGTAGGCTGGTCAACACTGATACTGATGAGTCCAAGGATCAGACAAGAAAAGGTTGGAGTGTGTGGAAAATACTTTAAAAAAGCACCAGATAAAATGTATCCCCAGTTACTTGGGGACTAAAAAACTCTAGGACTCTTTCTGAGGGGGCTTAAGGACCCTCTTTTATAACTTAGAGTCCATAACCTGAGACAACCTCAGTGAATCAAACTTGAAGGGGAAAGAGGTTTAGCACAAAAACGTTTGAGAGAGGCCAGTCTAAGAGACTATACGGACAACACAAGAAAGCACTGAATCCTGGAGATGGGGCAAGGAAGAAGGGACAGGAAGAACCTGCCTATTTGAAACTTTTACCAAAGGTTTGCTAAAAATATCCAGTGAAAATCATCTGCGTGACACCTCTGTGACATGCAGGTCTCAGCATACTTAGTTTAACCCAAGATAGTCTCATTACTCATTTCCATCCATACACACCCTCTCCCCAGGAGGCCAGAACAAGGCACAGATGTTCCACAGTGGCTCAGATACCCACCCTCATATTTACCCTCTCTATTTTGGCCCTCCCCAGCTAAATTTTCCTGATTTCATGGGATGTTACTTCCTCAGAATCGAAAGCCAGCCATTCACTAAAACTACAAAGCCAAATAGTTAGATGGTCTAAGCACAGGAGCTCTCTGGAAACTCTGGTAACAGGGTTTCAGCCAAAGAGTCATCAAATGAAACTGATACTACCAGGGATAGTAGTGCCAGATAAATGCAAGGACAGTCATGTGTTGTTTAATGACAAGGATACATTCTGAAAAACGCATCATTAGGAATCCCATTAGGTGATTTCGTCATTGTGCGAACATCAGAGTGTACTTACACAAACCTAGACGGTATAGCTTACTACACACCTAGGCTGTAAGGTACTAATCCTATGGGATCACCATTGTATACGTGGTCTGTTGTTGATTGAAACGTCATTATGTGGAGATGACTGTAATACACAATTTAACAGTTCCATAAAATTTATCCATAAAATAAATTACTGATTAAGTTCTCTATACAGGTTCCCTTTTCTCCCTCTCTTTTTTATTTAGACTAACATATTTCCACTGATTTGGAGCTGGTAGCAATATAAGAAATTAAACCAATAGGTAAAAGTAAGGTAAAAAATTACCTCCCTTTAAGATATCATATGGAGAAAAAAACAGTTAAAATCTTGAAGGCATGTTTGATGGTGAATCTGCTCACACACTTGATTCCATTCCCACTTAAATACATTCATAAAGCAAACTCTGTTACATAATAACAGAATATTTTAAATTCAAATATGGTTGATGATGTAAACCTTTATGACATAAACAACACATAACACTCATAAAAAGTTGGTAGTCAACTCTTATCTATATGAGATATGGAGAAAGAAAGGGGTTATCCCAAAGTCATCTAATTTACCTTGAATGTGCTTTTCTGGTACTCATATTTGAACATGGTAGGGGTAGGAGTAATGTCCTAGGAATTTGGAGCACTTTGAAATGCTGCCTAAAACAAATTAAAGGTGCCCTAGTCAAAATTGTTTTTTCTTTATTTCCTGATGGAGAACAAGAATACACAAAGTAAATGAAACGTTCAAAATGTACTGCTTTTTTGGTCAACGAAGAAATCGGAAGAGAAATCAACAAATACCTGGAGACAAATGAAAATGAAAATACAACATACCAAAATCTAGAGGATACAGCAATAGTAGTATTAAGAGGGCAGTTCATAGCAATACAGGCCTACCTCAAGAATAAGAAGAATCTCAAATAAACAGTCTAACATTAAACCTAAAGGAACTAGAAAAAGAAGAACAAACGAAGCCCCAAATCAGTAGAAAGGAGGAAATAAAAATCAGAATGGAAATAAATGAAATAGACTAAAAAGACAATAGAAAAGATCAATGAAATGAAGAGCTGGTTCTTTGAAAAGATAAACAAAATCTTCAGCTAGATTCACTAAGAAAAAAAGAAGGCTCAAATAAATAAAATCAGAAATGAAAGAGGAGAAATTACAACAGATACCACAGAAACACAAAGGATTACAAGAGAATACTATAAAAAGCTATATGCCAACAAACTGGATAACCTAGAAAAAAATAGATGCATTCTTAGAATCATACAACCTTCCAAAACTGAATCAAGAAGAAAGAGAGAATCTGAATAGACTGATCACTAGTAAGGAGATCAAAACAGCAATCAAAAATTTCCCAAAAAAACAAAAGTCCAGGATCAGGTGGCTTCCCTGGCATAGTCGACCAAACATTCTAAGATTTAATACCTATCCTTCTCAAACTCTTCTAAAAGTTGCAGGAGGGGACACTTCCTAACTCATTTTATGAGGCCAACTTTTCCCTGATACCAAAACCAGACAAGGACAACACAAAAAAATAAAATTACAGGCCAGTATTGCTGATGAACATAGACAAAAAAATCCTCAACGAAATATTAGCAGATCAAATACAACAATACATTAAAAGATCACACACCAGGACCGGCCCAGTGGCATAGCGGTTAAGTGTGCACTCTCCGCTGCGGCGGCCTGGGGTTCAGATCCTGGGTGTGCACTGATGCACCGCTTGTCAAGCTATGCTGTGGCGGCATCCTATATAAAGTGGAGGAAGATGGGCATGTATCTTAGCCCAGGGCCACTCTTCCTCAGCAAAAAGAGGAGCATTGGTGACAGATGTTAGCTCAGGGCTAATCTTCCTCATTAAAAAAAAAAAAAAAAAAAAAGATGATACACCAAGTGGGATTCCAGAGATCCAAGGATGATTTTTTTTGTGTGAGGAAGATCAGCCCTGAGCTAACATCTGATGCCAATCCTCTTTTTTTTTTTTTTTTTGCTGAAGAAGATTGGCCCTGAGCTAACATCTGTGCCCATCTTCCTCTACTTTATATGGGACACCACCACAGTATGGCTTGACGTGCAGTGTGTTGGTGTGCGCCCGAGATCCAAACCTGAGAACCCCAGGCCACCAAAGCGGAGCACACACACCCACTTGCGCCACTGGGCTGGCGCCTACAAGGATGATTAAACATCCACACACCAACCAACGTGATACCCCACATTAGCAAAATGAAGAATAAAAATCACATGGTTATCTCAATAAATGCAGAAAAAGCATTCGACAAAATTCAGCATCCATTTATGATTAAAAACTCTGAATAAAACGAATATAATAAAAAAAGAAAAAAAGAAAACCCAAATATAGTAGGAAAGTACCTCAACATAATAAAGGCCATAGATGACAAACTCACAGCTAACCTCATACTCAATAGTGAAAAACTGAAAGCTATCCCTCTAAGAACACAAACAAGACAACAATGTCCACTTTTGTCACTCTTATTCAACACAGTATTGAAAGTCCTAGCCAGAGTAATTAGGCAAGAAAAATAAAAGGCATCCAAATTGGAAAGGAAAAAGTAAACCCGTCACTACTTGCAGATGACATGCTATTACACACAGAAACCCAAAAGACTCCACCAAAAAACTATTAGAACTAATAAATCAGTTCAGTAAAGCTGCAGGATACAAAATCAACATACAAAAATCAGCTGCGTTTGTATACACTAATAATAAACTATCAGAAAGGCAAATTAAGAAAACAATAGCATTTATGATTATATCAAAAAGAATAAAATACCTAGGAATAAATTTAATCAAGGAGGTGAAAGACCTGTATACTGAGAACTATAAGAAATTGATGAAAGAAATTGAAGACAACACAAATAAATGGAAAGATATTCTGTGTTCATGAATTGGAGGATCAATCTTGCTAAAGTGTCCCTACTACCCAAAGCAATCTATAGATTTCAATGCAATCCCTATCAAAATCCCAATGGCATTTACCACAGAAATAAAACAATCCTAAAATTTGCATGGAACCACAAAAGACCCTGAACAGCCAAAGTCAAAGCAATCTTGAGAAAGAAAACCAAAGCTGGAGGCATCACACTTCCTGATTTCAAACTATATTACAAAGCTATAGTAATCAAAACACTATGGTATTGGCATAAAAACAGACCCACAGATTAATGGAACAGAATAGAGAGTCTAAAAATAAACCTATGCATATATGGCCATTTAACTTAGAACAAAGGAGCCAAGAATATACAATGGGGGAAAGGACAGTCTTTCCAATTAAATGGTGTTGGGAAAATTGGACAACCACATATTAAAGAATGAAACTTGACCTCAATCTTGCACCATACACAAAAATTAACTCAAAATGGATTAAAGACTTGAACATAAGACTGAAACCATAAAACTCCTAGAAGAGAACATAGGGTAAGCTCCTTGACATCAGTCGTGGCGATGATTTTTTGGATTTGATACCAAAAGCAAAGGCAACAAAAGGAAAAATAAACAAGTGAGACTACATCAAACTAAAAAGCTTCTCAACAGCCAAGGAAACATTCAACAAAATGAAAGGGCAATCTATCGAATGGCAGAAAATAATTACAAACCATCTATCTGATAAAGGGCTAATATCCAAAATACATAAAGAACTCAACAGCAAAAAAAAAATCTGATTTATTTCATTTTATTTCTTTTGTGATGAAGATCAGCCCTGAGCTAACATCCACACCAATCCCCTTCCTTTTGGCCAAGGAAGACTGGCCCTGGGCTAACATCTGTGCCCATCTTCCTCCACTTTATACGGGACACCACCACAGCATGGCCGAACAAGCGGTGTATCAGTGCGTGCCCAGGATCCGAACCCAGGCTGCCAGAAGTGGAGCGCGCAGACTTAACTGCTACGCCACGGGGCCGGCCCCCAAACGTCTAATTTAAAAATGAGCAGATGGCCGGCCCCGTGGCTTAGTGGTTAAGTGCGCGTGCTCCGCTACTGGCGGCCCGGGTTCGGATCCCGGGCACGCACCGACGCACCACTTCCCCGGCCATGCTGAGGCTGCATCCCACACACAGCAACTAGAAGGATGTGCAGCTATGACGTACAACTATCTACTGGAGCTTTGGGGGAAAATAAATAAATAAAATTATTAAAAAAAATAAATAAAAATGGGCAGAAAATCTGAATAGACATTTTTCCAAAGACATACAGGACATGAAAAGATGCTCACATCATTAATCACAAGGGAAATGCAAATCAAAACCACAATGACATTTCACTTCACTATTATCAAAAAGACAACAAATAACAAGCGTGGGCAAGGACGTGGAGAAAAGGAAACCCTTGTGCACTGTTAAGTGTGAATACAAACTGGTACAGCCATTATGGAAAACAGTGTGGAGGTTCCTCAAAAATTAAAAATAGAATTACCATACAATCCAGCAATTCCATTTCTGGGTATTTATCCAAAAGAAATAAAAACAGCAACTCAAAAAGATATACCCATCCCTATGTTCATTGCAGCATTATTTACAATAGCCAAGATATGGAAAGATATGGAAACAACCCCGTGTCCATTGACAGATAAATGAATATATAACACATTTTCTTTACACACACTGGAGTATTATTCAGCCAGAAAAAAAGAAGGAAGTGTTGCCATTTGCAACAAAACAGATGGAGCTTGAGGGCATTAATGCCAAGTGAACTAAGGCAGACAAAGACAGACAAATACTGTATGATCTCACTTATATGTGGAGTCGAAAAACAAATAAAGCAAAATGGGTGAAGGGGGTCAAAAGGAACAAACTCCCAATTATAAGATAAATAAGTCCTGGGGATATAATGTACATGGTGACTACAGTTATTAATACTGTACTGCATACCTGAAAGCTGCTAAGAGAGTATATCTTAAAAGTTCTCATAAGAAAAAATTTTTCTAACTATGCACGATGATAGACAACTAAACTTATTTTGGTGATCACTTTGGATTATACATAACCAACAAATCTTTAGGTTATACACCTGAAACTAATATAATGTTATATGTCAATTATACCTCAATTAAAAAAATTGAAAAAAAAATAGCAGAATAAGCATGTAACTAAGAGATATGAAAGCAAATATAAAAGCATCAGCTACAAAAGTTGAAAATGAAAGCCTTGTAAAAAGAGAAACGAGAGGAGACAGCAGCTATACCCTATTGTTTTTATACATAAATCCTATAGTATTAATTGATTCTTTAAACTATGTGCATATATTTTTTTATTTATATAAATTTTTTGAATTTTTAAAAAAGTATTTGCAAGAAAATTTGATACTGTTGGAAGACAGAATCTGGATTGGGTAAGGGATAAGAGGGGAAATAGAGCAAATGTGATAAGGTCAATAGTCGGGAGGTTTTCATGACATGAGAGAATTGTTAAGTAAACTGGAAGGATGCAATCTAGGTAAGAGAGAGATGGTTGAACTAAAGACTGCAAAGGTGACACACTAGCAGTGACCAGGCAAGTGATGCTGAGGTAGAGGGAAAAAGATTATCACTGGAGCTGTGGAAGTCAAGGACCTGAGACCACCAGGATGCTGGATGGATCATCCACGTGGTTGCTGAGATATTCAAGAAGGAAACAAGAGCAGTGGACGAAAGATGGAGAGCCATTTCTCTTTGACTTCTCCTCCAAATACTTTCTCTCTAAAATGAGGGAAGGTGGAGAAAATAAATAAGGGATGAATTACTAAAGCATACAGGCTCTTACACTTTACAAAAAACTAAAATGTTCTACTAGTGTATTTGTAAAACATTCCAGTAAATTAGAACATGTAACTATTTAAAATTATTTTATTCATGCATTCAATAAATTTGTTGAGCAAGGAAAGAGCAGATTGGTGAGAGCAACTGAAAGAGCAGAGCAACGAGGGATATTTACAATAGAGGCAAATCTCAAAAGGTAAGGACAGCATGACCTTGCTCAGAAAAACTGCTCAAGGTAAAAGCCCTCGCTTTTTCACAATGCTAGATACCAGAACTATATATTCAATTCTTTTAGTATAGTCATATGATATGTATGGGGGTGTGTTTATGTTTATATGTATATTCTTAAGAAAAAAAATGAGAGAGAAATTAACAGCATCTATGGAATGCCAACCAGCAAAAACCAACTTAGGCCAGAGAAAGCTGAAACTGACAGGGCTCCTCAGGGAGGTTTGACAAGAAACAAGCGGACCTGGGGCAGACCCACAGAAAGGCTCAGGTATCTAAACTGTCAGGTATTTCTGAAACAAGGGTCAAGGGCAGGACTCAAAACAACAACATTGAAACTGTATCAGTAGCACAGATCTTTCCACAAGTAAGAAAGGGTCTTTACATTTTGGAGGGAACACAGAGATTTAGGACTCCATGAGATTTAAGACTCCATAACAGCTAAGGATAGGCCCTGTACTGAAAACAGAGTTTGTCCAAGCCTTCTCAGTGAACAGTCAGACTTTCAGCCATTTTCCACGTTTGACTTCTAGAGTTCTAGGGCTCAGGTTTATAGGCCCAGGAATCCCTCTCAGAGAAAACAGATCTGCCAAAGAGAAAACAGCCATAGGATTCTGACATTTGGGAATTCTTCCAATGAAAAAGTGGTCCTGTTGTCCTACACAGAAATGTGCCAGCCAACAAACCAGGACCATGCACAGTAAGCTCCCAGTCAGCTTTTTAAAATGCCTCACTTTTAAATATGAACAGTCAGTCAAGGATCACCAGCCAACTGAAGAAAGATTTCAGCATGAGACAGAGCCTAAAATACTCAGGTAGCAAAATGGAACCTGAAAGAAGAGAGATTCTGTGAGATGAGGAAGAAACTCAAACAAAACTATAATGTCCTCGACAGTCGACAATGAAAGATATTTCATCTGAAATTTTATAACACCATGAATAGAGCTTCCAGAACGAAAAAGCAGGACACACAAAGGATAGGAGATCAAAATATATGTTGAATTCTTTGCCTCTGTAAGCTAATATACAATGGAGCGATGTCTTCAGAATTTTGATGGAAAATACGTCCAACCTAGATTTCTATACTAAGACAAACCATAATTCAAATGTGCTAGTAGAATCAACTTCATCAGGTATACAGAAAAATCAGCTCCAGAAAAATGAGGTAGCAAACCAAGAAAAGACAAACATGTGCGGTCAAGGAAACAGGGAATCCAAATGGGAGAGGAAAAGGGAATTACCAAGCACAGTGAAAGGAAATCAAAACTGACAGCTACCCAGCAAATCTAAATGGCAATCAAGCCAACAGGAGGAAGAAGACAGAAGACATCAACGAAAAAGAAAAGAACCTATAGACTCTTAAGGCTTACAGTTCTGTCAAGTTTGAGGATGAGATTATACAACAAATTAAAAGATTAAACCAAAAAAAAAGAAGTACTTATTAACTACAGGAAAAACAAATGTTGTGCAAGAAAGAAAATATGACCATAACATACTACATAGCCGTTTGTTAAAAACATCTACATGGGGGCCGGCCTGGTGGCGCAAGCGGTTAAGTGCATGCGCTCCGCTGCGTCGGCCAGGGGTTCGCCGGTTTGGATCCCGGGCGCGCACCAACACACCGCTTGGCAAGCCATGCTGTGGCGGCATCCCATATAAAGTGGAGGAAGATGGGCACAGATGTTAGCCCAGGGCCAGTCTTCCTCAGCAAAAAGAGGATTGGCAGATGTTAGCACAGGGCTGATCTCACAAAAACAAAAACCAAAAACAACAACAAAAAAACATCTACATGGTTATGTAACACACACTAAACCCTAATGTAAACAAAATTTGTAAGTGACTGTATTGGAAGGATGGGGAAAAGGGAAAGTGTTGGGACAGCTGTGGCTAGGAGATGTGATTGAGAGCAAAATCCTTGTTTTTCACAGAAATAACAATGATAGCAAATCTAAAGCATATCATGTTCCAGACACAGTTCTAACTACTGATATTAATTCACTCATCCTCATGAAACCCCTGCCATGATTATCACCCCCATTTTATACATGAGGAAACCGAGAATGTAAGTAACTTGCCAAAAGTCACAACTAATGAATAATAAAGCAAAGAATCAAACCCCAGCAATACCGCTCCACTCTCCATGCTCATATCTACAACAACGGCAGTTCCCAGGAAGTCTTTACATTCTCAAAAATTACTGAGAACACCAAAGACTCAGTCCATATTGGATATAACTATCAAGAGTATTTTAATAGCCTTTTCAGAATTATGGGGATTCTTCTTTAATGTGACACAAAATTTAGCAAAGATTTCTTAAAGGCTGATTGCAATGTCAAATGTGAAATCACATCAACGAACTTTTCGTATTTTCTTATGTTAAAATTCATGGGCCTATGGTGCAATTTGAGAGTCTATTTTGCATGCACTGGTCATTTGGAAAATACTGATTCACTCAGTTATGCAGATCTTCCAAATGTTAACATATTTTATTATGCAATATAAAAATATCACATTCATTAATACCCCCACTGATCTATCAGGAAAGTCTAGCTATTGGGAAGTTGTCAAGCTCATGGTGGTAAATGCCAGTTTTCCAAAATTCTAATTTTTTTGTTGAAAACTCATTTTATCATTGGTAAGAAATATTTCAGTTTTTCCTTGAAATAGCAGGTTCACAGTTCATTTTTAAGAAAATGTTAGCCACATTCCCAAGTCTGATTAACCTTGATATCTGTCAGTCATGCTTTCAAGTAAAAATGATGTTCCGTGAAAAAAAGTGGCTAGCTCAGCTCACAGCTCAATCACACACGATTTCTCTCGAAACATCCACCATATTTCTGGATGTACGCTGGAAGTCCTTGATGCATAATTTGCACTTCATGACACATAATACTCAAAGGTTGAGAATTAATAATTATTTATAATCTTTATCGCTTCATCAAGGATGTTAAGTGAAAGTGGCATTATTATTATTTCCTGTGAGTGTGTAGCAGTGCTGAATAAAATGACAGTTTGATGTCACCAGTTTTACCTACCACTGCTTTTGTACCATGAATGCAAATATCAACAGTGAAAAAACGCAAATAACATCTTAGTGCTGTAACAAAAAATAGTTTTGACCTCATGGGCCTCTTGAATGGAACTCAGGGATCCCTAGGGATCTGCAGATAATCTTTGAGAACCACTGCACTGCACTATAGGCCTCACGCATGCGCTGTGTAACACTGAAAAACAAGGAAGTGGCAATATAAATACACTGTAAAGTAGGAAGGCCAATACCAAGAGTCAAAAGTAGTCGTCTTTCAAGAAAGGTAAGCTGGGGACTGTGCCTTTCATAGTAAGCCTTGTACTACTATTTGACTTTTGGGGAGCTTGTATCATTCCAATAAAAATCTGCAAAAATATCTAAATACTTCCCCATCAGCTGACAAATAATTTGCTCCCTTCCAGAAGGTTATCCCAAATACATTGTTTTCGGGGAACTCTTGCCCCTACACACCAATACATCGCAGTCACAAAAAAATTAGACGCTTAGAGACAAGATACTAAAAGAAAAAGGTTGGAAAACACTGCCTTGCTTCATTATAGGAAAAGAGACATTAACTAGAAAAAAATTTGCAAAATAAAATAGAAAGCTCCTATAGAATGCCATTTCTATCCAAGATCTCATAACTCTTAATATATCCATGCTCAACATCACCATTTATGCTAACTGCACACTCTCTGTAAAACAGAGAAAATATTCTCCTCTCCAGATCCAAAACAGATGAGATGCACTGGAAGGAAGAAACACTGTAAAAAAGCTTCATAACAGAGGAAAACATTCCCCCTAGACAGGGCTTAGAAGAAAATCATACCTGAAAAGGGGAATTCTGTGTCAAAGGAGATTTTTCTGCATTCTTTAAATTCCGCTGTTGAGCAATGAAACGAATAAGATGGTTTGTTTCAGGAGAGCCCCGGGCACCGACTGTAGAGCGTCGTCTGGATTTTTTAAGGTAGGATGATGACTTTCCTATAATGAAAACTCTTTTTTAAACTGGAATAAGACAAGGCAATCATCAGTAATCATGTCCTGATTACCCATAATGTACCAGCCTGAGAGAGAACCTGATAAACACACGGTACAGAAATCTAAATAGAAAATTATAGGCAAAATTGTTCTGATCAGCTCCATAGGGATCTTTGTTTTGTCTACTGATTTATTCCATGCTCCTGGAACAGTGCCCAGCACACAGACATTTATCAAACAGTTGTGGAATAAAGGCATGAACATATTTTACTTAATAGTTCTCATATTTTTGTTTCATATTTCCTGCACACAGAAGTGGGTAATAGCTTCCTTTGGACTAAGAATTTCTCTTTTTCTGAACTAGTCTCATCCCCAAGACTAAAAGGAAAGAACTCCACCTAGGCACATGTATTCTCTGTTTCCAGTTCTTCAAGATAATTTCTCTCTTAGATACCTACCTACCTCCAGCACACTACCCTGAATTCTGGCCAAACACCTAAGCACACAATATAAATCTAGCTTTTTAAAAGTCTAAGAGTGATGTTCTTGAGAAGGGAACATAGAGTGGCACGCTCCTCTGGTCTTGTCTCAAGCACCTATTTCCCAGCCTAGGGCCCTCTGACTTTCAAGTTCCCCATTACCCTCCATTCCTAAATGCTATTCTCTAATCTAATTCCATTCCCCTATTTCCTTCTTCGCCATCTAAGTCAGACTTCACAGGCTCCTGTGAATTTCGTTCCTACTTCTTGAAGATTAGCCTTTGGGTAAATTTTCTGTTTCTAATTTTAAAAGAGGCATACTCCAATCTTTCAGTGTTATATTTTCTTAATCACTTCAACTTTCTTTTACTTTTGTCATACACAACCACAAAATGTATTACTTTTTGTAGTATACACACTCCGGTATCCCATGTGTCTGGTCAAAAAGTGATTCATACACATATTCTTTTCCAGTTCGGGCACAGAGCACAACTCTGACTTAGGAGCATTGTCATGCTGGATGCCCGGGGGCCCTGGTATCCTGCTGCGCTAGAAGAACTGTGTATGTGCACAGAAGTCTCCTTGACCAAGCAAGTTTGCAGAGTCAATTTAAATACGTCAAGTAATAAGACACAATAGATGAACAAAACTGAGTTATATTAAAGTTATTTTTAAATTCTAAAAGCACTGCAAAGAATGACAACTTCTCTTACCAGAAGAGTTCTTTACAAAGCTGTCAGGTGTAATTCCCAAGCGCTCTACAGTTACTGAGGAAAAGTTCAAAGGTGATTTAAAACTATCCGGTGTGCAACAATTAGGAGTCACTTTGCGCGCGTGTTTCTGAGGAGTTACAAGGTTCCCATTTCCAAAAACTAAAGAGGCATTTTCTGAAACAGACATGTTGTGGAGGTTAAACACCATTCTCAAGATAAACACCTAAACCTTAAATTTCACAAGGCGGCAATAGATTACTACACACCAGCATTATTAACAGCAGACTCCTTGGTTTCAGGGAGCTTGCTGTCCTTGAAGTTGGTATCCATCTAAAAGAAGAAGAGAAAGAAAGAAACAAAAATGACCACACCGCTCAGATTAATGTGATTCTATCGAGATCCTCATGCAAGACTGAACCCTAATGCAATCGATGCTGGCATGAAAATAGATGCCAAGAGAATACCTCTGGAGCTCAAATTAAAGAGAGAAACGGAGGAAACCTGTTCAGGATGAAACAAAGCAGACCCCATACTACAAGCCACGGCTTTTCAACCTCAGCGAACATCCGAATCATCCGCGCACCCTGGGAAACACGCAGCTTTCTAGACTCGCAGAAATTCCAATTCAGGAGGTGTGGCTGAGCCCCAGAACCTGCATTTTAAACAGCCTGCGGGTGAGCAGCTCAGGTGGCAGGAGGAGCCCCACCTCGGTGGGGCAGGATAAGCAGAGCACAGTTCGAGAAACGGCCGAACCCACAGCTCTGCGGCCCGCATGTGAAGCCCCGCCGGGCCACTGCCCCACCTCTCCCGCCCGCTCGGCTCTCCTCCGCCGGGGTCCACCGCGAACACGGCCCCGCAGACGGGCGTCGTGCCGGTCGGCCTTCCAGACCTCGGCTCTTTGGTCCTAAAGGTTCGCTCGGGAAAGCGACCGCCGGAAGGCCGCCTCGTCCCCGGCCGCCGCCGCGACCGCCCCGACCCCGCAGCCGCGTTACCGCACCCTCCCCTCGACTCGCCGCCGCCCGCCGCCGGATTCAAATCGCCGGCCCCGCCCCGCGGCGTCCGGCGTCACTCTGCGAGTCTCTACGCCGCCCCCACCCGCAAGTGTCCGCGCCCTCTCCGACCTCTCCCAGGCCTCTTCCTCGCCGTCCCAGGAACAGCAGTGGCTGCCTGCGCTCAGAGAGAAGCCACCGCTAGCTGCGGGTGACGCACGGACCGGAGGGTCCGGCGGCTAACCTGCGTCCGCGGGGACTACTTTCCAGGAGTTTCGCGGAAGAACCCTTCGGTTATTCTTTTAGCTCCTCCCCCCGCCTTTCGATTGGATGCTGCAAACTTCGAAAAGAATCGTTGGACCAATCCTGACAGAACCGCAGCTGGCGCTTACCCAATCAGCCAGTCCTGACGGCAGCCGCTTCCTCTGTGGGTTGAGCAAACGGGGGTGGTTACAGCGGGGTGGTGCTGACTGGTGTGGGTCGTTTCTAGCGCTCCACCTCCTTCCCTCAAACCCCGCCTCTGTATGCAGATAAGCTGTACCTGGGGTTGGGGTTGCGCCTGCTCAGTAACGCTTTGAGACGCCGCTTGGCTCCAGGGTCTGCTCTGATTGGCTGATAAACCCTCCCGTCCGACAGAATGCAGTCTCTCTTCTCTCCGTCCACCTGGGCTGGATTAGTATGAACCCACCCAATGCAGGGCGATGATTGGCTGGGTGCTGGCCGGCCCTGCCGGTTGATTGGTGGAGCTTAGAGTCAGTCTGGGAGAGGTGGGGGAAGGGATCCAGGCGGACTGAGGAGCCCAGGGGCGGGGTGGGAAGGAGGACCGGCCAACCCCGGGGTGTGGGACGGAGAGTGCGTGTGTGTGTCTGTCTGCCGGAGAAAGAAGGTGGCGAAGGGAGGAGAGTCCGAGTGGGTGGAGGGAGGGGAGGGGCGGGAGAAGAAAAAGGTGGGAGGAGAGCCAAGTGGGAGGGTGGCGGCTCACTCAGGACCCAGTGGGGGCAGCGCGATGAGGCGGGTGACCCTGTTCCTTAACGGCAGCCCCAAGAATGGAAAGGTAAGGGGGTCGGAAGGAGGCGAGGCGGGCCCGGCTGGGGGGCGAGGGCAGCGGAGTGCGGAGCGGGCCGTCAGGGCAGAGGCTGAAGTTGGGGAGAGGGGCTGGGAGCTGGGAGGTGGGCGTGCGCCGGGGTGGGGGCGTCCGAGAGCTGAAGGTGGGTCTTGGCGGCCTCCTCCCAGCCCCGGGATTCCCAGCCGGAGCCTGCCCTTCGACTCCCCAGCTGCCCGGGGACCAGCGCAGGTCAGCTTGTGCTTCATCATTGCCAAGTCCAGGTGCGGGACAGGGAGGGCTGCTGTCACCTGAGCTCTTGGTGCTGATGTTCCTTTTTCCACCTCCTCCCCGAAGACCCCGCTGCCCCCCCCCCCCCCCCCCGGCTATAGAAGGCGCTTGTTTCCACCTTCGTGCTGAGTAATGATCTGCTCCAGAAAGTGGTGGTAACCACTAAGACATGTAAGGGTGATCAGATAAAAGAATTAAACTCTTTATCAGTGGATAAAGAAACTATTTTTCCGTCGTAGCTCGAATAGAGGATTAAAAATTAGAGACATTTTCTTGATGGTCTCCTTCCCCCCATCTTTTAGGTGCCCCGAGTCCCGCTGCCGCCAAACTTGTGTACTTGCTTTGTTGTTTCGCCTTATTTTAGTTCCTTAGAGGACTGTGACAGTAGACCAAAATGGATTGATTTGACATTACTCTTTGCTGTGTTAGGCCTTTGTTGAGGGCGTGGTACTAAATATTTTTCCAACGCTGGAGCAAGCCAAAATGAATCCTGTTCCTTCTCAGCCTCTTGCCCCACCCATGAAAGTTGGTCGGCTTCTTTGGAAAATTTGACTGTTCGAGGCAGACATATATGGTGTGGCTAAATGACGTCTAGAAGTAACTAAGCCTTAGAGACTAAGGTAAAGGTAAATTGGCCTCATTATATTATTATTTGCCAGAATACTTTGTTTCCTTCATATTTTGGAAACATGAAATTTTAAATAACTTAATTGTGCCACGATATAAAAAATGGCTTTCCAACTACTCTGCAACTTTGAGTAAACATGCTCTAAAAATTTGAACCACAGTGTAGTTTGTTGACTATAATTTTGTTTTCCTGTTTTTAGAGATTTAATATTTATAAAAAACATTCATAAAAAACAACTGAGATAAATTCAAGTTCTTGAGTTTTCATAAATGCTACTTCAAAATATGCTTCACAAGATTTACTTATTTCTGACCATTATTAACTTTTTCTAAACCTGTTTTGTCTGTTGTTAGCTGCTACTCATAATCTAAAACTTATATTGTTACTGGAAGAAAGATTTGGTATATCTAAAGTTACAATTGTAATATGTTCTCAAAAACAGACCTCTGATTGGCCTTTTTATCCATCATGTCTATGTTATTCCCTGAAAGACAAGATGTTTAGACTCAGTCATAAAGATTTAACTGTGCTCTAAATCTCTTCTGAAACTGCAGAATTTTGTTGTCAGAGATTGGTTGGGTTAGTTGTACCATATTCTTTTAATAAGGTTTTTGGGTTTTTTTAAGCTGTCTAGTTTTGACTAGGTTAGGTTTTTGGATTTAAATTTTTTTTGCTTTAAAAATATTTTGCTAGAGAATCTCAGAAAATTGGAAAAAACACATCTCAAATAATTAAATATAAATAGGTTTATGTTACAAAGATCATAAAAACCCAAACTGAAGAATACTAGTATGATTTAGTATTAAAAAATAAATCATGCCATAATCTTTACTATTCAAATGGAAAACATACTCTATGCCAAAGTTGTCAGTGTTTCCTCTCCTCTCCCTTCAGCTGATTAAAAAAAAAAATCATTACTCTTTTTTGACAAAAAAGAGCAGAATAATACATAACAGCCTGCATTTTTATGTAAATAAAGTGTATTTAGCCAGGATTGGCATGATCATGACATGATGTTAAGAAGAATGTGCTAAAACAAAGTGCTAGTAGAAAGTAGAGTTTGATTTCCCATCTACCAGTTGACATATCTGTGTCACTTTCATTATCTCCTTATTTACCTAGTTTCTGTTTTTACTTCCTGGTCATAAGAATAATATTTGTTTTTTCAAATAAGTTTCCCTCCTATAAAGCTTGTTCAGTGGTTGCCAGACTGGGCCCTGAAGCCTGAGGTTGGGGAGGCACAGAGTCACTGCAGGGGACTCTATCGTGTGCTCCCGGTGACTTGACTTCTGTATACCGAATAAACATAAGCGTAACTAGTGAATGTTTTGATGTTCAAGAGAGGCCTGTGCATTCCCGAAAACAGTGCTTTCCAGAGTGAGATGCTACACCACAGAGGATGTGCGAGAGGATCTAGTAGAGTTTGAGAAGCGATACCTTTTATTTTTTACTTAAAAATATAAAATAATATTAAAACTTGATTTTTCCAACCTGGAAAGACATAGGTGCCTTCAGTCACTGAATGTGTTAGCTGGACTTCAGCTTACAAGTGCCAGGTTAAGATTTGTATTATGCAGTTTTAACTAAACCCCTCACCAAAATGCCAAGTGGCTGTAAAAGATTGCTTCAAAGCAGTAGCAGATTGAAGATGGTATTAATTATGCAAGCGTAAGTAAACAATGAGAAAAAGCTGCGCTGCCACTTCTCCTGATACAAACTATGAGACAAAAAACTAGGGATCTCTTTGGCTCTGAGAAGAAGTAAAAACTGCCAAATTTTAAAGAAGACTATTTGAAGTCCTATTTAATAACTGCTGGTAACAGTAAACCTCTCCCTAAGTGTATATTGTTCTTTGAAATACTAGACAATAGGGTCATCCCAATTAGCAGGACATTTAAAAATATTTTCCAGCACATAAAGACAACAGTTTCAGATTTTTTTCTTTTTTTTTTTAATAACAAAGTCAATCTTATATTTGGCAGACTAAATTTAATGATAAATACTTAGGAGATTCTTACTGGCCAACTTGTCTAAGTCGATAAAAATCCTCATATCATTTGGGAAAACATTCTTTCTGATAGTGGTATATAGTTCAAAAATAAGTAAATACACAAAGGTTTGAGCACATGCCCAAATATGTTTTTACCAATGAGCTCCATGGTCAAAAACTTTTGAAGGCCATAGTTCTAAAAAAAATTAGGATCTTTAAGTTTGGGGGATTCTTTTGTTTGTTTTCTTCAACTGCTCCAAAAAAGTCATTTATGCTTACACTTTTCGTCCTTTCTCCGTATGAATTCAAAATCTCAGAATTTGCATTGTTATCTTTTTAGTATTTCTTGTAAAAGTTGGCATTAAGGAATTTGAAATGAGGACTCAGATATCTGAATGTAGTGAGTGGCTTCTGAGCAACCTGATGTCCAGTGACGATGATGTACATCTTGAACATAAGGTGCTTTTTTTTTTTTACTTCAGAATATTCAATAATGAGCTATGCAAGTCATAGGCCTGTTGGATCACTTATTCATTCATTCAGCCAGCTCGGAACTGAGTGAGGAACTGTGCCAGGCACTGCAGACATAGTGGGATATGCAGTGGATCCTCATTCTGTACTGATGTTGACAGTCTTGCTCCAGGATAACTGTTTTCTTCTGGCTTTGATATGAGGTCAGAAGTATGTTGTTGGTATTAAGTATCCACATATGAACCCATTATATTGAATTGATTTGAAGAAAGGTGAAAATTGAGGTGAACCTTTGCTTATTGAAATCTAAACATTAACAAGAACCTTGGGAGGGCTTGCTCTTCAAACATTTTAAAAATATATTTGATACATATAAAATAATAAAGAATATTAATATGCATAAAAATTAAAAGGAAAATAATATAACAAATATCAGTAAACCTGCCACGCAACCCAAGAAATAGCATATTACCAAAACTCCATGGGCTCGGCATCTGCTTTCCTAGCCCCTTGCTTCTCCATAAAGGCAGCCAATTTCATGAATTTTGTGTTTCTCTTTGCCATGTTTTTTTAATCTCTTTTAGTAAATAGTTTTGCCTTTTATATGTATGTGTCATATTGTATGTGGTCTTTTTGGACGTGCATTTTTCATTCAATATAATGTTTCTAAGATTCCATCCATAATGTCCCACACAGTGATAGCTTAGTCATTGTCACTGCTTTATCATAGTCCATTATATAAAAATACTACCACAGTTTATCTATTCGCCTGTCAATGGACATTTGGGTGGTTTATTTTCTTTATATTTTGCTATTAAATTGACAGTCCTGCCGTGAATATTCCTGTATATATATCCTGGTGTACACGTGCAAGCATTTTTCTAGGGCAGTGGTTCGAGAACTTGAGCATGCATTGGAATCACCTGGAGGAATTGAACACATTGCTGGGCCCTGTCCCTGGAGCTTTAGATTCAGTAGGTCTAGGGCAGGGCTAGGAATTTGAATTTCTAACATATTTCCAGGTGATCTTAATACTGCCAGCCTAGGGAACACACTTTTAAGAACCACCGCTCTAGGGTATATACTTAAGTTGTAATTACTGGGTGTTAGGGTATGTGAATGTTTCGTTTTTCACAATAATGCCAAATTGTTTTTCAAAGTCATTGCAGTAATTTATATCCGACCAACATTGCATAAACCCTCCCATTGATCCACGTCCTCTTCAACTCTTGGTATTGTCAGACTTGTTAATTTTTAATTCTAAGATTTTCCTTCTTGACCTAAAGTTAGTTATGTCATCCTTTTTGGGAATAAAATAATTTTAATTTTTTAAATATGTTAAACTAAAAGTGTAGGTAGAGTAAATTGAGTTCTACATTTAGTTATTAATTGTGATTGGTGGTTCCCTTACGTAAATCGTCCTGCATAAATTCAACAAGTATTTATTGATTGTGTATGAGGTAATAGATATTCTGGGCATATAAGAAAAAAATGTTTTAAATACATGTGCAGGTGTTAATTTTTAAATTTGAGTAACATAGGTTACAATTGGAAAATGGTGTTTAAAGGTAAATTAAAACAAACTGATATGTCTTGCTAGGCACAGTATACCATTTACTTTCTCAATTGTAGATAGCTTTCACTTGTCAGGGGATCTGAAATTTAGAAAGAATTAAGTTAAATAGTAGTATAATATAGTAGTCATAAACTTTAATAGACGTGCTTCCAATTTACTCCATAGAATGCTTCCGTTCTACGTATAGTGCCTAGGTTATTAAAGAGGATAATCACAGTGACATGGAAGCTTTAGGTCCACACTGGGGAGTGTAACACACGTGAAGCAAATAGCCCTTGTAAGCATGAGCATTTTATAAATGTTAGCCTCTCGGAGGACTAGAGTAAGCTTAGGATGTAACAGCTCATATCCGTGATATACAAGATTTGCGTTGCTGCTTTTTCCCAACAAAGTTGTCATATAAAAAAGGTACATGTGCCAGTCTGTTTGAAACTTTCTCACCAACTTAAAATCTTCTCCATGTGTATCAACACTTCATGTTGACATATATCTATTTTTAAATCTGATGTTCTGATTGGTTTATATAAAAGACTAATTTTGAATATTATATTTGTAATATAATTCCATCTTATTTCTTAGTATTAGTATGCTTGAGAAAGTCAAGCTAAAGTGATCCAGTTGAAAAACAAATGCCAAAAATGCCCTCCAAATGAAGAACAAGTATGTTGGCCCAACTTCAGAGAAATTTTCAAATTCTTTGCAGTAATTTCAGTGCTATTTTCTCTAATTGATGGCCCTTTGGTTATTTCATGTAAAGGAAATCGTCAATGGCTAGATTAATTGTCAGCTGTTAAAATAACTTTTATTTGTAAAATGAGTAGAGCAATGGGGACCTTAAATTATAACTTTTCCCCCTTATTGCGTAAATAATACATTCATTGTAACAAATCTGGAAAATAAAACAAAAAGCTCACAAGAAAATAAGTCAACCATAATTCCATTATCTAAAGGCAGCCACTTTCAGTAGTTTTATGGCTATTACTTTATAATTGCATTTCTACTGTGTACTTTTTTAACTTAATAATGTGAGTGGAAAAGGCTATAACTGACTCACATACAGAAAAGGTGTGTCCTAGTTCAACAACACTCTGAAAGCAATGAAAATTTCATCCGACATACAAGAAATATTTGTCAAAGGTCTATAAACCAGGTAACATAGCATTTAATTAGGGTGGATCCTTCTTTTGCAACTGGCTGGGTTATTGTCTGGATGTCGCAGGCAATTTGGGTGGTGGTACTCAAGGATGTATTTCTTGAGCGCTGCTCATCAGCATTACCAGGGGATGGTTGGTTCCCTACGTTCACAGAAGAAAGAACAGCTTTTTATAAATCAAAACTTTTTCATTAAACCTTACAATCTAGGTGAGAAGTCAGATTGGAAAACATTTGGTGAAATGGTAAATTGTGTTCCATACTATGTTAGGGCTGATTTAAGTGATGATAGAGTTGAACTCAATTTATACCTAGAATGTGTTCCTTAATAGTTTAGCAACCTCCAAAGAAACACCTGTTGTGCTTTCATTGCCCAGAGAGTTGGCAGTCTGTATGTGTGGGTTTTTTTTTTTTTTAATCTTATAGTTAAATTTGACTTTGATGGGAAAGAAATGGAAGATGGCAACTACTCAACCGTCGATATAAAACAACCATCAGGTTTTGAGTTGGAGGCTATCACTTTGTTACTGTGGGTTGCTATGTCGTGGTCAAGCCTAAGAGAATTAAAATAGATGTTTCTTGTTCTTCATTGTACTCTGCTCTTTGAAACAGCACTGTCCAATAGAACTTTGTTTGATGATGGAAATATTCCGTATCTGTGCTGTTCAATATGGTAACCACTAACCAGTGTGGCTGTTGAGTGCTTGAAATATGGCTAGTGTAACTGATGAACTGACTTTTAACTTTTAATTAATTTTAATAAATTAAAATGTAAATAGCCTGTTGTAGCTAGGGGCTTCCAAATTGGACAGTGCATCTTTTCAACGTGGCAGGTGGCTTTTATTTTCATTAGGAAAAATTGACTTACAGGAAAAATCGTCAATCATATGGAAGTAGAAAACAATTTAATGTGTTTTTGAAGAGTAAGTCATATAAAATGTTATGCTCTAATATTTAAATTAAATACAGAAGCATAATATAAAGAGATGTATTAAATTTCCATCCATTTTATGACATGGCCAGTTGAGGGAGAGAAGTGAAACAAAATGCTGGGGGAGAAGGTTGATGTTAGGGCAATGAAGGGATAACGTCAGGCAAAATACAGCCTTGTAAAGATGCACAAGAAGCAAAGATAAATAAGAGGAGAAAGAGGAAGATTTAGAAAATTCTTAGTATAATCGCAACTATGACAAGAATGCTGATGTTGGAAAGGGAATTTTTGTTACCCTCCCTGAGCAGTTTCCAGACTGTAAAAGTTGTTTTTGCATTTGCTTTGGTCAATCTCTTGGTCCTTTGCATTTTTGGTTCTTTCTTTTCTCTGTTTTCTCTTTTTACGCCCTCTGCCTTAGCACAGCCAGGTTTAATGTACGTAATGCCTCGTTTACTTTCTGTTTTCTCCCAGGCATGTGTATCTGCAATAATGGTTAGAATTCCAAGCTCTGTTACAGAGGTGAAAAATGATAGGAAATCTAGGGGCACATTTTATTCAGGCTTACATCATTTATGGTGTGTCTGCTGTGTGCAAGACACTGTGCCAAGTGCTTTGCGTTCTTTTTTTTTTCCTGGTAAAATATACATAACATAGAAGTTAACATTTTAGCCGTTTTTAAGTGTACAATTCATTGGAATTAAGTGCATTCACAGTATGTGTAACGTCACCACTATTTATTTCCAAAACCTTTTCATCATCCCAGATAGAAACTCTGTACCCATTAAGCAATAACTCTCCATTCTGCCCTCTGCCCTGGTAACCTTTACTCTATTTTCTGTCGCTATGAATTTGCCTGTTCTAAGTACCTCATATAAGTGAAATCACACAATATTTGTCCTTTTATGTTTCTGGGTTATTTCACTTAGCATAATGTTTTCAAGATTCATGCATGTTGTAGCATGTATTGAAATTTCATTCCTTTTTGTAGCTGAATGATATTCCATTGTGTGTGAGTGTGTGTGTGTGTATACACACCACGTTTTGTTTATCAATTCATCTGTTTATGGACACTTGAGTTGTGCATGATTTTTAATAATCCACCTAGTTCCCTTTAAATTTGCTTGCCTAGGGCCGGCCCCGTGGCTTAGCGGTTAAGTGCACGCGCTCCACTACTGGCAGCCCAGGGTCCGGATCCCGGGCCTGCACCAACGCACCGCTTGTCCGGCCATGCTGAGGCCGTATCCCCCATACAGCAACTAGAAGGATGTGCAACTATGACATACAACTATCTACTGGGGCTTTAGGGGAAAAAAAAAAGCAAGAGGATTGGCAATAGATGTTAGCCCAGAGCTGGTCTTCCTCAGCAAAAAGAAGAGGATTAGCATGGATGTTAGCTCAGGGCTGATCTTCCTCACAAAAAAATAAATAAATAAATAAATTTGCTTGCCTACAATCCTTGCCCAAAATGCCCCAGCTTACAACACTTCTCTGGCCTTTTATCCGTATGATCCAAGAAAAAACAGTTGGAATCTGAGTACTCTGCTAGTGAAAAATTGCACACTTCGTTATTAGCAAACAACTCCCTCCATACCCTGCTATTAACTTCGTTTAACCTACAAGTTCAGTGTCTACTGTACTCCAGTCATTTGTGAACAAAGGTCCAGCTGCTTCGCTTTTCATATGGCACCTTTATCCACTGTCCTGTGGAAAGTCAGCTGGCTGTTTATGCCTCGTGTTCAGCTCCTCACCACTTTTTATTCATAACTTTCATAGATCCTAACTGGTAATGGGACAGCTGTACAACTCAGCCACTGGGAACACATAGTTACAGTTAGGGCTGGAGCAAAAAATTCACTACATGTAGAGATTCTCACCCTACTACCTAAGCCGGTGGATATATCTTGCACATATATCAGACTGTGCCTGATTTAAAGCAGGACAAACCAAGTCATTGTAACCCAACCGTTTGCTGTATTTAAAATGTTAGCTAAAATCTGGCTTTTATAAAATAAATAGTTATTAAAGAATTAAATAAGTGAAGTGGGAAGTTGTTACCTTTCATGTGGTAGTTGCTGTAGTAAATATTATAATAGACAGCAGTAAATCATTCCTATTTTAAAAATAAACCATTCCTATAACACAGGGATAATGTAAAAATATCATCATAAAGACTTAATAGATCTCAGGCGCTCTGCTAAGCTCTTATCATGCATTAACTCATGACAATTTTGTGATATGGGTGTGACTATTTTCTTCATTCCTAGGTAAAGCAGCAGAAGCAAAAAGGTTAAATAATTTGTCTAAGTCAACAGCTAGAAAATGTCAGAATCTAAATTCAAGTGCAGTCTGTCTGAAGAACTGGAGCACTCTTCAACATCCTTAGGATTGTAGGTTGTTTTTAGTCAGGATTTCTTATTCTCTAGTCTTGGATTTCAGCAGTATGGGGCACTAAGTAAATATCTGAGTCATGGAAGAAAGAGGGACACTATTAAGAACCTCTCATATCTCCTTTTATATGGTAATCTGATTGTTTAGTCCTGTTTGTAGTGGTGGTTTGGAATTTGTGAGTGATGAAATTCATTATATAAGTTGTTCACATTAATGTGGTGTGTTTACAGGTGGTCGCTGTATATGGAACTTTATCTGATTTGCTTTCTGTGGCCAGCAGTAAACTCGGCATAAAAGCCACCAGTGTGTATAATGGGAAAGGTGGACTGATTGATGATATTGCTTTGATCAGGTAACCCTCCCCTTTTTATACGCTGTCTACAGTGAGCCCCAGCTTCTTGGTGCTGTGCTGTTTCCCTGAAGCAGTAGTTTAATCACTGCTAAGAATTCAGGATTTTGGCAAATGATTGCCTAGAATTTGTTCTCTGGATTTAAATCATTTGGACTTATGTGTCCAAATGACAAATAGAAATCCTCAGTACATTCCAGCATACCCATGCACAGTTCACATTTGGCTATGAGGAATTTCTTTATGTTACTAGAGATGGATCTAATAAGATGCATATTTTAATGTTAGAAATCTAATTAATCTCTTTAATTTTTATATGCCATTGCTTACTGTTCAGTTCATTTCCTAAGAATACTTTGAATTTTGTAAACATTACAGAGACCTACTTGGGTGAAAACTTGCTAAATATAATACAATTTTAAGCAGAGTTAACTCACCAGTGACCCACCACAATAGTGGTTTTTGGTTTGTTTGTTTTTTAAATATCCCAGGCAGATTTATCTCTTTAAAACAAGTGCCTAGTTCACCTCGTTCCATCCTCATAAGATCATAGAATTTTGGAGCAGGAAGAGGCTTAAGAAAGAAGATGGGAAGGGAAGACAAATTAAGTCCTGACTCTGTGCCAGATATGTTGTATTTGCTTTGCCCAGGTTGTCTCATTTAAATGGCAAAGCATGGGTGGTTTTGTTTTGGTTTGGTTTTTTTGGTGAGGAAGATTAGCCCTAAGCTAACATCTGTTGCCAGTCCTCCTCTTTTTGCTGAGGAAGATTGGCCCTGGGCTAACATTCGTGCCCATCTTCCTCTACTTTATGTATAGGACGCCTGCCACAGCATGGCTTGATGAGCGGTGCATAGGTCCATGCCTGGGATCCAAACCTGCAAACCCTGGGCCGCGGAAGTGGAGTTGGAGAACTTAACCGCTACGCCACCAGGCTGGCCCCAGTGTGGGTTTTTTTTAATTGAAGGTGTGAAGATAATGATTCTCTAAATTATAATAGTGTACAAATTTTAATTTTTGTTTAAACCCAGATCGGAATGACCTTTCAACGTAATATACTGCCTTGGAAGTTAATCACTTTTATTTCCTTCATTTTATAAATGAGGAAACTAAACATCTGAGAAGTTAGGTGACTTACCCAGGTCATATAGTTTAGTAGTTGATTTTTGTTAATGAGAAGCAAACAAATTTTCATACTAGTCTTAAAAAGTTAACTGGTATGGTGAGCAAGTAGAAAAGATTATAGACTGCATTTAAAATTCAAATAAGATAGGAGAATTTCTTAGTTTTTCAGTATCTGTCTCAGCTTCTTTTAGTTTTTATGGATAATTGAGTCACATTATTGAATGATTTACATCAACTTAAATTTCTCCTTAACAAACAGTCTCCGCTTCTAGGAAAAATTCAGTATATTCCTATGATTTCTTATAGGAAATAAAAATTTCTACAACATAAAAGGTTATGACTGAAGCCTTCTGAACTATAAAATATCAAGCTGTTTAACAGTTTGTGGTACACAGTACAATCTCTGATTGTTTATTTACACTAATGGTGGGATAGATTGGGGCAGAGGAGGAAGGCATACACTGATAATCTAGAATTGTGGATTATGTGCAGTCCTTTACATTTGGGGTTGTGATGGGTGTATAGTGGGTAAGTATTTACAGCAGAGTACTTCCAGTTATATTCTTCCTAGGTTTAATATGAAAGTGTATTTTCATTTCCAAAGCACAAAGCAGCTGATAATTTGGGAGAAACCCCCAATAATTTATTTAGAGTTACAGAATTAAAGTTAAAAAAGAGTGGGCTATAGCTTTAATCGTATCCTTTGATACGATAATAGTACATTCTTCAATTGATAAGAAAGCTGAATTCACATAATTTGTATAGGAGGTTTTGTTTTTCCACTTCAAAAGTACTTTCATATGCAGGGTCTTATTTGAATTTAAATCCAAAGACAGTTAATTCAGTGGGTTAAGCAAATCACTGGAAACTTAGATCGTCAGCTTCTTTGTGATGTAGACCTATCTTCTATGTAATTCTAAGGAATAGTCCCTCTAGTCAACAGATAATTAATGTGATTTCTGGATTTTGATGGTAGATTTTTAAATTTTGATTTCCCCAGGGACGATGATGTTTTGTTTGTGTGTGAAGGAGAACCATTTATTGGTAAGTAAATTCCTTAAAAGCCAATTTTGTCTGCCAAAATAAAAAAGATGAAATGGCAAATATTTTACATGTGCTTACTAAGCTTAACATTGAAAAGCATCCTGTGGCAGTATTCGGATCTTGGTACCTTTTTTGATTCTGCATTGGATGTGTGTATTAAAGTAAATTTTTAATTTGAATTATATGATCTCATTTTAGTATGGATACCTCATCTTTTACATGCCTTTAAAATGCTCCGGATGTGCACATATTCATTAAATATGATATGATAGGGTAGTTTTGATTTTAGAAACTACAAAGGTTTTTTAAAATTTTCTCTTTGATAGTTGTCAGAATTTCTCTAAGTGCTATCTTTTTAACCATTTGTTGCTTAAATAAGTAGTGTTTGACAGTCATTCACGGTAGTGAAATCAAATCAGTCAAAAGTGACTTGAGATGAACCACACACATGCACGCATGTACACACTACCCTTTGATTTGGAGGAAAGCTTATACAGTTGTGTATCTCAAAAGAAAGAACCTAAGGCTTAAGTAAGGTAAATAATCTTTAACAAGTATTTGATATATTTAGTTCCATACAATGACACCCTGAATATTTAAGTGTTTGTTTAAGCCATCACAGTAATTGTGTTTGGTGAGTGGAGGGAGTTCTCAGGATCATCGCACAGGCGGTTGCCAACTTAGAAGTAAGTGCATACTGTTCTGTCTCTACTTTAAAACTGTGCTCAAACATTCATTTTCATCTTGTTTTATCCATTAGCCTCATGGAGTGGTTGGCAGGCACTGGTTACTTAATTGGTTCATTGCATACATACAAACAACAAAATCATAAGTGATTGATTAGTGTTTTTGTTTTATCATTATGAACTCTTGGATTTAAAAATATTTGCTGTGTTTTCATCCTCTGCCTTTATTGATGCCTAGATTATTTTACTTTTGGCCAATGGAAACCTTTTCAAGTCCTTTTAACATAACTCGTTAGTCTTTTATACCTTCCTTACTATCTGGAGTAACAAAGTGTTCATCTTATATTTCTCCTGTCCTAGACCCAGATCAATGTGTTTTCCAAGAAGCCTTGATTTCTTTCCGTGGGAAATTTCATTTCAAGACACAATCTGAGTGGTAGGGAGGCTCATAGCTACTGGGTTCGTCATTGTTACTAGGCTTTTTGGTGGACAAAGTTGGAAATATATAGCTAGCTAGAGATAAAATTTATATATAATATACATTATATGATATAAAGCTTTATATCATGTATAACGTAATGTATAGATAGATAAAATATCTCATGGGTTCATACCAATACTTTGGTTTATAATCAGGATTATAAGATTTTTATTTAACTTCTATCTTACATCTATGTCTCTTTTCTTCCATATCAATGATCCTGGTTTTCAGGGACATAGGGAATGATGGAATTATAATGTCACCCAATTAATTATTCATTTACTTCATCCCATACAAAACACAATAAAAGTGTCAGTAACAGTCCTAATACTTTCAATACCCATGTGATTATTAAAGACAGTTAAACATTATTTGCATATGCTCATTCCTTTCTTCCCTTACTTAAAAAATAATTGTGTGGTTTCTACGTTGTCAGAATATATAGCCATTATTTATATACTATAGTTTCTCCCTTGAAGCCGTCACTTACTGGAAGGCGTCAAACTATATTTAATGCTTACCTCCAATCCTTATGTTGATGCCTTCAGTGGTTGTCTGAAACTTGTTTTCTAGCAGGTTCTTTACAAGGACTTGTGAGAACCGTGTTGTCTAACATCGTGCATGTTAATAACAGTCTGTGGCTTCTGTACTTGAAAGTCATATGTCAAAACTGAACGAATTGTAAACTTTAAAGATGTGTAGTTTGGTGTATATCAATTATACCTCAATTAAGCTATTAAAAAAATCCTTGGTTCACATTTTCTATCTTTAAATATCTTAAATATGTTCCTCCATTTTATTCTAGCATGAAGTGTCGATCTTGCATAAGTGATTATTTTTCCAAGGTCACCCAAAGGATGATTGTCTTTCTTTAAAGTATAGTAATTTAGTACACTCTTTCTGGGGTTCTAGGTTGTTCTGGGTGGATTCTCTCAGATATGTGGTGGGCCTGTTCAATATGTAGTTTCAAATCTTTTTTAATTTCACAAGTTTTCTTGAACTTTAAATTATGTATTTATTTTGTTCCCTTGCTTTGATTTTCTTCTTTGAGAACTCCTACTAGATGTATGTTGGTCTTCTACATTTGTCTTCTGTATTTGAAATCTTCTATTAAATTCTTTTTGTTTCTTGCTTCATTTCTTTTTGGTTTTTAAAGCTTTCCTCCTCTTCATCTTTTATTTCCCTTAAGGCATTATCTGTTGTGTTTAGTCACTCCTGTGTTTCTTCTAATTGAATCTTCATTTCTGAAATGGCTTTTCTTTTTATTTCTGATTCTCTCCTGATTTCTCTCACCTCATTTCTGAATTTTTTAATTCTGGTTTATGTTGTTCTTTCATACCTTGCATTATTTACTTCTTTTAGAATGGTTTGCAATATTAGATTATAGTGTTTATCTATTTTATGGACGTTTATTTCTGACACATTTTCATTGACTATGGATGTGTAATTCTCCTTATTCCTTTAAAAATTTTGTATAGGATTTTCTGTTGCTCATTTTTACATGAAATTAGTTTTCCTTAACTTGAGAAGGGAAGGCTGACTTAGGAAAGTTTTTCTAATTTCATGGCTCTAGAATTCCCTTTTCTGTTGTTTTTGTGAAGTATTAAAAAATATGGAAGTCCCCTTCTGATAGATTTTGGTTCTGTTAGACCTTTTTGACTTTTGTGTGGATTCTTTTTTCTTTAGTCTCTGTTGTCTTTATTCTGTTCAACTTGAGTTCTTTTCCCAACATCTTATCCTAAATATGGGGCTTTGTCCTAGAAGGGAGTTGTGGCTGGTGGGTTTTGAGAGTTCATTTCCAACCTCTCTAGATCTTACTGCACACTACTTGCATAACCCACGGTTGGAGTGGGCATGCCCCTCCCACTTTCAGTCTGCTCTTCTTACATAGACCCGCTGAGCTTTGAAGTGAGTATGTATGGATTACTTTGGAATTCTTAGGTTCATCACATACCCTGTTGTTTCTCTCAGCTTCTTCCGTCAAAGCTGCTGATAGCAAGTTGCTCTTCTAGCTGTCGGTGTTGGTGGGAATACCTTATCACTTAGTTTTGTTTTAGATGCTGTCTATGGCTGTGGATTTAGCTGTCCTGCTAGCTCTGGTATGCTCTTGCGTGTGTTTTTAGTTTAAAAAATGATGCTATCACCATCTTCCTGAAATTCCCAATCCTAATGGCATTATTATTTTCTACATGTCATCTCTAGATCCTCAGACAGATTCTAAACTACCTGAAGGGTTGTCAGGATCACACACAGACTGGCTAACATTAAATGTTGGAGGGCGGTACTTTACAACTACACGGTAGGTGCGTGTGCATGGGTGTGTGTGGGGGCACTATGTACTGTTTGTTTTTTCCTTCAGTTTGCTGATTTCTTTAGAAGATATTCCAATGCTGCTTAAATATACTATGTGATCTGAAACCATTTTTTAGAAAGCTTTTTTTCAATAAAAGAATAGAAAAATGGTTCACAGGTCATTCCAGGGAAAGCATGAAAAGCCTGAATTTAGTGTTTTAGAACATGCTTTTTAGATATCCAGTGATATACGTGCAACACAAGTAAAAATTAACAATGTTGAAATTTGTAGAGACTGCAACTGCTTATATTAAAGGGATAAGAAAAATGTAAGTTTAGATGAAGAATATTGTGATGTGATAGCTTGCTAGAAGGATAGATTAGTATTTAAATTAGAGGAAACTAAACAATATTTAAATCAAAGGAAGAGCCAGATTAGAAGGGATTTGGATAAGTGGCAACTTACTGCACGTTTTTGTTTCCCAGCGTCACTCCTACCAGGTTATAGCATGCATCTTTTTGAGAGAGCAGCTGGGATCGAGTATACTCTTGACTTAAATATGTTTGTTTATAAAGACAAATGGAGAAATCCATTTTTTTCCCTGAATTCTTAGGAGCACTTTAGTGAATAAAGAACCCGACAGTATGCTGGCCCACATGTTTAAGGACAAAGGTGAGTGCAGTGCATTTGTTTTCACATTTGTGTGATCTGCTTGTAGCTGTATTGACTTTATAAATCCTGTCCTTCTATACTTTTAATGAGATCAATAATTTTTTTTTTTTTTGGTGGGGAAGATCAGCTCTGAGCTAACATCCATGCCAATCCTCCTCTTTTTACTGAGGAAGACTGGCCCTGAGCTAACACCCTTGCCCATCTTCCTCTGCTTTATGTGGGATGCCGCCACAGCATGGCCTGACAAGCGGTACATCGGTGCGTGCCTGGGATCTGAACCCAGGCTGTCAGCAGCGGAGCACGCGCACTTAACCGCTACGCCACTGGGTTGGCCCCTGAGATCAATAATTTTTATAAGAGTAAAAACTTACTGGTATGTTACAATTTTTCTTCCATGAATTTCTAACTTTGTTTTTTGTTTGTGGGGGGCTTTCTTCATTTTAATGCAACACAGGCGTCTGGGGAAATAAGCAAGATCATAGAGGAGCTTTTTTAATTGACCGAAGTCCCGAGTACTTTGAACCCATTTTGAATTATTTGCGTCATGGACAGCTCATTGTAAATGATGGCATTAATTTATTGGGTGAGTTTTCAGTATAATTCCTCATACTTTTTTAAGTTTATGATTTCTATTTTGTTTTCACTTGCTTAGTAACATAGTATATTTTCATAAAGTGAATGTGTATCTTTTCCATTATTAAAATTAAGTGTTTTTATATGTATACAAGTATATATGTATATAGAAATAGGTACAGGCACAGGTAGTCTTTCAGGTAGATGGTCTTTGCATATATGGGCATATGTCTAATCTGTAAATTCCGATTTTAGGTTCTAAATAAATTTAGATTTTTTCACAAGGGACTTTAAAGGATTTTTTTGTCGTTTTTTAAATTGAATTGTGACTGTGACTTGGCTTCACGTTATGGACCTTCCCATTATATTGAGCAGTAGAGTGGTCGAGTGGGTAAATTGTACTTTGGAATCATAAGATCAGATTAGAATCTCAATTCTACAACTTACTCGAAGATTTATTTGGGAAAAGTCTCTCTGAGTCCCTTTTGAAAACTGAGTGTTAAAAATAAACTCATCCCTGATGACATCACAAAATTTCTGTGAAGGTTCATGGAGCTGTTGTAGACAAGGGCCCTTGTAAAGCAGTGGTTGCATATTCAAAGCTCATAGGCCTCCAAGTGACTAAACTTGATCTGATTTGAGGAATGGTGGGGAGTGTGGTGATCTTGAGTGCACATTCCTACTCAGCTTGCGCAGATTGTTGCCACGTGAGGGTGTGGACTGAGGGTGCCAGAGCCTTGATTTTTAAAGAAAAGCTGGAAATCTAAAATTTTATGTGAAATCTTCTGATTTTTGAAAACACTACATACAAACACATCAGAATCAGCCTGGGGGCTGCTAGCTTACAATCTCTATAGTAAAATACAAAACACTCAATAACTTTTGTTGTTGCTGTATTAAATTTTATATTGCCTTTAAAGCCTACCCACTACAAAAAATATTGGTTGACCCTTTCATCTAGCTCCATAATGATTCAAAACTAAATTCTTGTTGCTTTTTTTTTTAATATAATTTTATTTATTTATTTTTCCCCCAAAGCCCCAGTAGATAGTTGTATGTCATAGCTGCACATCCTTCTAGTTGCTGTATGTGGGACGCGGCCTCAGCATGGCCAGACAAGCGGTGCATCGGTGCGCGCCCGGGATCCGAACCTGGGCCGCCAGTAGTGGAGTGTGAGCACTTAACCGCTAAGCCACGGGGCCGGCCCTCTTGTTGCTTTTTTATTTTTTACTTTCTACCAACTGTTGCTTTAAACCTTCTATAACCTGTTTTCTATTTAAGTCATTCTGCAGAAATTATTGTTATGAAATATTATTATGAAAATAACCAGTGATCCACTCTTGCACACTCTTTTCTGCACCTGTGTCACTGCTACTCTTCACTCTAATGGCCGCCCTCTTCTCCCGAGTGCAGTTTAAACCTCAGCTTTAGGTGTCCCTTGGGCTCGTTCACGCGTCCCATTTTAACTTTTCCTTGTATCATTGACAGCATTTCGTCTCCTCCTTGCCTGGGAAATAACATCAGAAATACCATATCTGCGTGCTCTCAGCCTGCAGCAGGGCAGGCTGCTACCAGGCTCCGTTGGTTGTTCCTCTTTCATGCTTCTCGGCCATTGAGCTTATTTATTTAGTCGTTCAGCAAGCAGAGCTCTCTCCTGGATTCCTTTTATAAAGCGTTGTTTTTAATTAGTACAATTTCCACCGAAACTCTCTACATGGGCTACAAGTTGCCCCATAATTATGTGCTTTAAAATAATCTGAAGTAACTTATCTTCCTCCCACTTACTAAATGACCTTGTTTCTTGCTCTTCCTAATTTATGCTTTTATCAGAGTGTTTTTTGTTTACCTTCATTATTTCATTTTGCTCCCTGCCTTTAATGCCCTTCACGTCTTCCAATGATTTCACGTCCTGCTCTTCATTTGTCTTCAAAACCCTCTTACCCTGACTTAAATCATCTTTTCCCTACCTCCTAGCTAAGTCTCACCTCAATCCAATTAGTCTACTAACTCAAGAACTCTTCTAGCATTTCAATATTTATTTCCCTGAAGTTAACATGAATTTTCTGAACCCCAGTTTCATATAGTAAAAAGAGAATGGTCTTAAATGTCATGTCAGAACACATAATTTAATAATAATGATGATGATCATTTATTGAGGACCTACCAGGCACTGGGCATTATGCCAGGTAGTATATATGCGTTATCTCTTTTAATACTTCTAACAACTTTCTGAGGAAGGTAATAATATCCCCATTTCACAGATGTGAGATTTTAGTTAAGAGAGAGATTAAGTCGCTTCTCTAAAACGAGAAAGGCAGTGAGTGGCAGAGCTGGAATTCAAATCCTGGTCTTACTGGTGCTAACAGAAAATACGCTAAATGTTATTTCCTTTCCTCAACTGTCCTCCGCGGGTGCCTTTTGAATTTATAAAGCTTCTCTGGAAGTTTTTAAAGTTTAGTCCCGAACCTAGAATTAGAAAAAAAACCTTACCACGTTCCCCAGGAGGTTCTGATTTACTCAGAAGATCTTGGCACACTAAGAGTGAGGCCCACTAGAACCTTTCACGATGGTTTCTACGAGGGACAGATATTGAAGTGTAGCTGCCCCCTTCATGAGGAAGCCAGAGATGAAGCCACTCTGGTGTGGACCGGGAAGTGTTGTGCTGGAGCGGCTCCCTGAGCAGTGTGCTGTGCCTCAGGTGACCTTTGTTTTGCAGTTGGAATGTTGGAGGTGGAGTTGGGTTTTCTAGAAAAGATCGTCATCTTCTTCCCAAATAACTGCCATGGTTTTCTTTATCTACGTATAGTTACCCTTATTAGCTTGGAACTGTTTGAAGGGCAGGATTACATCTTTTATTTTCTTTATCATTTCTGAGTCCTTACTGATTTTTAACAAGTAGACACAGCCAACTGAATGACCAAGGTCTTCATTTGAAGGAGAATGGATTCCAAATTTATTCCCACGTGGTCTGATGAAGATGTTTATTAACAGATGTGAGAAAGTATACATACCGAGTCAGCTAGAAAATACAGACTTTTTACCAAGTTAAGGAAAGTAAATGATAGATAAAATCCCTTTTATCATTTAGAAATTTTTTAAAAGTTGATTCTCCTATAAGAAATGTTTCTGAATTATACTTTTGACTTTTGTTTTGAGTCTGGCTGACTTTTATTCATTTCTACAATTTTCTGATTCATTAAGTTAAAGATATTTGTGACAAACCTATTCAGATCTGCTCCATTGAAAAAGTCAATGAAATGTTAAGATTAGGTGAACTAATCATTTGTTATTGGATTCACAATCAAATCACTATCAGGTATTTTAGGAACATGTGATATTAGGATTTTTTTTCCTGTGGCCTATTTAAAGTAATTTTTAGAAATAATTTTGAAATATGGAAGGCTTTCATTCTAATTCATTAATTTTCCATTTTTTTCTTTGCTGAATATGAACTGTTTAGGAAAACTTTCTTGTTTTCAAAATATTTAAAAAATACTCTGTATGTATGTTCCAAACATTAGTTACTTTTCTTCTGTATTGATTGATAGCCTATGGGTTGAATTTCACTTCCATTTAGCATAAAGAATTCTATAAATATTAAAATGAATAGTTTTCTGTAAAATTCAAATCATTTTTATTATGATAGGTGTGTTAGAAGAAGCCAGATTTTTTGGTATTGACTCATTGATTGAACACCTAGAAGTGGCAATAAAGGTAAGGCTCTTTTTACATTAGTCAATATTACATTTATTGTAGCTATCTCCCAAAAAGCTCCACTAATTTCTTAATATCTTTTTCAAGAATTCTCAGCCACCAGAGGATCATTCACCAATATCTCGAAAGGAATTTGTCCGATTTCTGCTAGCTACTCCAACCAAATCAGAATTGCGTTGCCAGGTAATCAAAGCAGACTTTCACATGAGTTATTTATGTCAGCAAATCTGTGAATAAAGTTTTACATTCTTCTAGGATTTTTTTTTTTTTTTACCTTTTCCTTTTTCATGCAAGGTACGATTTAATTATGAGTCATAGCATTGATTAAATCCTAACATGGTTAGCAAAAAAGAGATGTAATAGCCTTTTTTATTATCTGGTTATGCCTCATATAGCAGTTTTTGAGTAATGCATAGAAATTACAGCAATTAAAATAAAAAGTCAATTGTTTGTACAGTTGTTATGTATGGCTAGTCAGCGGCAGATACTTTTATGAATTATAGCATTAAAGATTTTAAAAACCAAATTTATTTAAAAACCAGTTTTATTTTTAAAAATAAAACTATCTTGAATTATTAAATTAATAAAATATTTAAATTCAGCCAGGTTTAATGAAAATAACCCTTATCAACAGGTACGTGGCTAACAGAGATCCCTCTTTAGAACATAATCCCTCTTCTGCACATAAATGAGGTATAGCTAGGCTGCATTCGAATGTTATGTGTAAATAGAGTTTCTTTTACTAAGAACGCATTAAGGACACTGATTTTATGTGTCTAAGTTCCATTTGCTCATGTTTTGTAATAAACTCCGAATGACTGAACTGCCAAGTGCTTTTAAAAAACTTGGTGGATAGCTATAGTAATTAAATTTAATACAACAGATGGTTTAAATGTGACAATTTGTGTTTTTTAATTTTAGGGTTTAAACTTCAGTGGTGCTGATCTTTCTCGTTTGGACCTTCGATACATTAACTTCAAAATGGCCAATTTAAGCCGCTGCAATCTTGCACATGCTAATCTCTGCTGTGCAAACCTTGAGCGAGCTGATCTCTCTGGATCAGTGCTTGATGTAAGAATCATTTTTGATTACAAGAGAAAATTAAAATTAAATATTTAGTCTATCGAACAGTCTCAAAAAGCAGAAATTATATCTGTCTCTTACTGGAGATTTTACTTGAAAACAGATAATTTGATGATGACACTGAAAGCTCTGAAAGTGAAATGAGTTGGTTTTGCAACTTCGATATCCTTTATTAAACAGAGACCTGAGAGGTTTAGCAACTAATTAAGAAATTAAATCTTGAAATTAGGTCCTGATCTCCTCGTTATAGTGCACTTTATTTATCAGAATTTATATTTTCAGTAAATTATTAGAGTAAAGCTGAAAAGGACCTTTGAAATCTTCTATTCAACCTCATTTCTGATGTGGAAAAATGTTATTGCTCTAGAGGTATTTGGCAGAGATATTTTGAAATAAACATGATATGCATCAGTCTGTGTAAGTTAGTATCTCAGTGGCTCTCTCCGTCTCTCTACATATACGGTCATGCACTTGCGTGACGATGTTTTGGTCAATGACGGACCACAATACAATGGTGGTCCCATAACATTAGTACCATAGAGCAAGGTGTGTAGTAGGCTATACCATCTAGGTTTGTCTAAGTACACTCTGTGATGTTTGCACAACAATGAAACCGCCTAACAATGCATTTCTCAGAACGTATCCCTGTTGTTGTGACACATGACTGTGTATGTGTTTACTTATGTGTATGTATATATATAGATGTGTATGTGTTTTTACATATGTAAATGCATGTATTCATGTAACAAGTATCTGTGTTAATTTGGGGTTAGAGGATATATGCAGAACCAAAAGTGAAACCTACTTCTAACAACTGCTTAATACCGAGGCTCATGTCTGTATGTCTTTTGCATTAACACCATCCAGTATAGTACCTTGCTTTTAGTAATCACTGAATAAATGTTTACCAAATTTTATAATTTTGGTTTTATTCCTTAGTTGCAACCTATTTTTCCGTGAAGCTTTTATCAGATCTGGTAACAAAATCTGCCAATATGCTTTTTTATTATTTTCACTCTCCTTGTTCCATCTTGTGATGAAGGATCAAATTGGTAGCAAAATAAGCAAAAGACCAACAGCACAAAGAAAAGGACCTAACCTTTAAATAGTGAAATGTCGGGAGGTTTTTTTGTTAAGGACCAAAAGTAAAAGATAAGAAGACAGACTGGATCATTCAATACAACTGGTTTTGAGTTTTATTTAATTATAGTATTACTAACTGTGAACCTGAACCATAATTTTCTTATCTGTAAATACTTGTTCTACCCATATTGTATAATTGATGTGAAGGCCAAAATATATATATATATATAAAATATATGTATATATTTGATAAACTGAAGTGGTGTAGAATTGTAAATTTAATTATTAATGATAAAAATGGCTCATGTTGAAGAGTCATTGCCCAGAGTGTGTAGGCTGTGAAAGTCAAAACTAATTGCTAACTGCGCTTGGCGTTTGAAGATGACTGCTGATGAATAGCCATGTGTATTGCAGTGTCCGCAAAACACGATGTGTGCTAAGCACTCTGCAACATATGATGTACCTAATGATTCCACCACTCTTGCTGAACTTCTCACCCAATTTAGTCCTCATGGGCTGTGAAACCTTTCCATAGGAACCATTCAATTCTGCTGTCAACCCAGGTGATCTCAGTTGCTATCACTGTTAAGGAGTCCGTGTCTACACCACACTATTCTGTCAGCATGTGTTTGAGTGTTTCTTCTACATGCTCTGCCTGCCGTTATTGCCTTTAACCTGCTGCATAGAAGCTGGTATAATAATTCAGCTCTTATGTATCCATTGCATATTCCCAGTCCAAGACTTATAGAATACTAAGAGCTGGAAGGGACCTTGATGATCATAGAGTATGACCCTGTTGTTTTCCAGACTGAGAAACCTAGATACTTGCCTAAGCCCAAAAGGCTAGTTAGTTACCAGAGTTGGAACTAGACTCTAAAGTATGTATTTTTGTTTGCTTATTTCTTTTTTTAATGACTTGTTCATTTGGAAAATGTCAAACTTATACAGAAATAGAATAATAAAATGAATCTCTCTTGTACCTCCATTACTCAGCTTCAACAAATATCAGCACATAAACAATTCGTTTGTCTATACCTCTCCACAGATTATTTTGAAGCAATTCATTATTTTGTAAATATTATTATGTAAGTATTTAATAATAAATATTATATTTATTATAATGTAAATATTTATTTTATATATCTCTTAAAGATAAGGACCATTTTTAAAACATAATCTTAATACCATTATCATACTTAAAAAATAATGGTAATAACCTAACTGCTTTCATCAAAACCCATCGTCCTTTGATATAGTAAGCTCAACTCTTACAGTTGCGACACTGGTGTACTTAGTAGCTAGGTTCTAAACTCGCAGTGTTGGTGACTTGCCTTACTGTTTGATGAATAGAGAGTGAAATGCTTTCTGTGGTTGAAGATAGCAAACTTTGCTGATTTTCATGTATATTTATTTCTTTGTGAGATTCTGTAGTATAGCCTTGAGTGTAGAGTAGTGCTTACATAATAATCTTGTGAACTTTTGATAATATTTACAGTCTCTTTTACCTGGGAGCATTACGTACAGAAAAATAAATAAATAAATAAATAAATAAAATCATGTATCAGCTTCCTGTCTTGTTGTATTTTCAAGTATATAAAATCCAGTCATTTTTTTAGTTATTTTGGTCCTTCCAGGTCCTCATTATCCTTCCTATCAGTCTGAACTTCTGTACTACCTTGTGTTAATGTGAAGGTGTAGATGGGAATATGGGTGCATTTGTCAATTATCTATGATTTGAAATGATCTGTAGCTTATCTCCTTTTCACTAGAATTGACTGTTGGGTGAATGAAATTACACTTAAGAAATAAGGATTTTTCTTGATAGGTATGGGTATAACAACTTAATCAGTCGTAGGATTTTAGGTTTCTCCACTGTTCTAATTCTAATAACAGCTACAATTATCATTTATATGGTGCCTTACAGTTCTTAAAACACTTTTACATTCATCATCTACTTTGGTGGTTATAACTTGTGAAGGTCTAATGTTAATATCAACTTTATAGATTGCTTCCTGCCTTAGCTACTGTTTATTAGAGTTCATTTCTGATGGCATTGAATCCTTTGAGATGATTTAACATAATTTAAAATTCTAACATATGTTCTCCAGCTTTTTACTCTGTGTATTTTGCACTGTGATTTGGGTGCTCAAAGTTGACAATGTTGTGTAGCAATGGTTGGTACAGGAAGACCCGACCAACAACCTGTTAGTGTTTTGTAGCTCTGTGATGCCTTTAGTTGCTGGCCTTAGTATTTTGACCTTTGAAATGACGGTAGTAATAGCATGATTGAACCCCAAGAATTTCATTGATTGACCTTACCCATATATCTCAGCTGTCATATTGTCATGCCTGTTTATAAAAATAGAAATAGGGATGTTGTATTTCTGCCTCTCCAACTTCTTTATCTAAACTTTCATGTAAGTTGGGCATGCTGTTGTTAATTTGGCTTTTGTTTCTTTTAAAACAGTTCTTTTAAAAGGACTATTTCTTGAAAACAGTTCTCAGTTCTTATTGAGTTCAGTATTGTAAACAGAAAATGTTGATTGTGAGTGTATTGAATTGAGCTTTTTCCCCCCTTTCCTATTTTTTCTTTTACTGTTTGAGCCAATTTTTTCTTTTCCAAACAAAATTATGAACCATAAAACATGGACTCTTCTCTTTTCTTTGCCAGTGTGCAAATCTCCAGGGAGTCAAGATGCTCTGTTCTAATGCAGAAGGAGCATCCCTGAAACTGTGTAATTTTGAAGATCCTTCTGGTCTTAAAGCCAATTTAGAAGGTGAGAGTCTATCTATAATTGCCTTTTCTAAGGTGAAAACATACCATTAAGTAAAAAGCTCAGGAAAATAGTTGTTAGGGATAAAACATGATAACCGTAGAGGGGTAAATTTCCTCTGTCATTATTCTTGGAGAATTTGCAAAGGGATAAGTCATGTCTTGGTCTCAGTCATACGTTAACCAACATTGAGAACTCAGGGAAAACCAGCCTCTAAGCTGGTTTGGAGAAGCTTTAGTTGGAGAATTAAGTATCAACATCTTAAACTTTCAAACAGAACAGCACACTCTTATACTGACCAAAATTAAGAATTTCATTTTGCAACAAAGCCAGGCAGTTTTTGTCATTTTTAAAGTTTGGTTTATGAATTCCTTATTGCTTTGTTGTATCTATGAACTGGTCACTTCATTTATTTGTACATTTAGAAGACAGTGTACTTATCTCCCTTGTCATAAACTTATGGAGGCATATTATAAAAGTGCTAATTATCAGAAGACCGAATTGAATTCCTCCCTCAAAAATATAGACTAAAACATTCTTTTTTCTTTTTTTTAAAGATTTTATTTATTTATTTATTTTCTACCCCAAAGCCCCAGTACATAGTTGTATGTCATAGCTGCACATCCTCCTAGTTGCTGTATGTGGGACGCGGCCTCAGCATGGCCAGAGAAGCGGTGCATTGGTGCGCGCCCAGGATCGGAACCTGGGCCGCCAGCAGCGGAGCGCGCACACCTAACCGCCAAGCCACGGGGCCGGCCCTAAAACATTCTTAATTCATAGTGTAAGCAAACAGATCGTTAACAATGAACTCTTTATATATGGCAGTTGGCTGAGAGAGGAAGATTTATAGTTCATAGAGTCATTTCCAAAAGTTAAAGGAGCCTGTCGTCATTCACCTCCATTAAGTTGTCTTGTGGTGTTTTTGAAGGTAGATGACTATAAATATTTTTAAGTTTAACTGCTCCCTCAATATGTTCACCTTAGGTGCTAATCTGAAAGGGGTGGATATGGAAGGAAGTCAAATGACAGGAATTAACCTGAGAGTTGCTACCTTAAAAAATGCAAAGTTGAAGAACTGTAACCTCAGAGGAGCAACTCTGGCAGGAACTGATTTAGAGGTGAGTCATCAATTTTTAAAGAGTTATTGTTATTCTAGAATTGCTGAGTATCTCATGCAAAATTTATTGAAATCATAAACAAAGTAGGTGGCTGGTAAAAACTGCCAGGTAACATGCCAGCGCAGCTGGAGGGATGTTTTCCTTTCAATTGCTTATTTAAACAAAGCTGAATTCCAGAGCAGGATTCGGTTACCTAAGTCGTAGATGCCAGTTTCAGATTTGAAGGTCCATCTGGCATTCAGTGTAAGTTGATTTCATCTCTCCTTGTTTCTTTGGGTCTCTCTCAAGTAGATAAATTTGATAGATGCTTTATTAATGTAATTCATTGTATTTTCCTTAAGTTTTAATTCCACACACAGCTAAATGAGGCCAGACTATTTCTTGAACTGCTTGAAAAATTTAAATGATATCCAGGTTTGAAATCAGGTTCAGGGAAAGCCTATTTTAAATTGGCATTATATTCTTTTTGAATCTCCACTTGAGATTTTAGTTTTGTCCAGTCATCTTTTTCATCTGAATTGTATTCTGTATGTTGTCTTGATTTGCACATTTAGCTAGCAGACTCAATAGCTGTTGACGGGTCTACGTCTGCGCTTTCCAGTAGCACCTTCTGCAATACTGGACATGTTCTGTGGCTGGTTAGTACGGTAGCCACCAGCCACATATGGCTGTTGAGCACTTTAAATGTGGCTAGCACAACTGAGAAATGGATTTTTAAATTTTATTTAATTGTAATTAATTTAAATATAAATAGCCGTATGTGGCTGGTGTTATATTGAACAGTACAGCCCTATACAAGAAAATCGGGCAAAGATGGGATTGTAGAGGACAATATGTCAAAATTTAACTTGCTGTTGACTTTTTTTTAAATGTTTTGGCCTTGCTCTCTTGATAGCTCCTAGCAGCAGAGTAGCAGGCCATGTTAAACTTAAAGGCAAGAAAGAACCAGCATAAGGCTGAAGGTATAAACCTATCATAAGCACAATTATTTATTTATTTTTTATTTGTTACTGTCACCTAAGGTGATGATTTTTTCCTTGGTTTTAGTTATCATGCAGTCAATGTGGTTAAAAAGCAAAAGCCTCCCTCTGTCCTACTGATTGCATAGACTCATCAGGTTGACTCTTGAGGGGCAGCTGCTGACATTCTGTCCTGAAAGGTTATGCGCAGTCACCCTTCTCTCTAACCATTGTCCCCACCATCCCCAGGGGCTTACCCAGAATCTCTGTCATCTGTCACTCTGTGATCTCAAGAGAAATTTAAAAGCAGCTCCCAACTGTGGTGGTGGTTACACTGTTGTATACATTTGTTAAAACTCATTGAAGTGTACACATAATTTGGGGGTTAAAAAAAAGGCAGTTCCTTGCTATAAAAATGTCAGGGTTGGGGAATGGAAAAATCTATTCCACAATTTAATTATTGAGTAAAATCTCTTTCTCTCAGATGTTTTTTAATAGTCTTCCTCTGCCCTCATGCCTTTCATCGTTGTTCTTGAACTGGGGTAAAATTGTTTAGATGATATTTACTACATTCTGGATTTTAAATGACTGATTCTAAGACGTGTGAGCAGAAGGGACGTGCTTCCCCTTTAAGCCGTGTTTATGTGTGTTTGTGGTGGTCGGCTTGAGCACCAACTAGAGACCACAAACAAAGAAAAAGATCTGGCTTTCCTCTAAAATGGAAATTTTCCAGAAATAACTGAGTTTTATTATATAGAAGCATTTTCCTAATGTGCCCCAGGAGTTATTTTGAGAGGAAACAGATGAGGCCTTAAATGTCTGTATTCGTTACGTGAAGACGGTTTTTGTCTTACAGAATTGCGACCTGTCTGGGTGTGATCTTCAAGAAGCAAACCTGAGAGGTTCCAACGTGAAAGGAGCTATATTTGAGGAGATGCTGACACCGCTGCACATGTCACAGAGCGTTAGATGAGAATTCCAGGGCTGCTGAAAGATGCACAAGATGAACAGTGTTTTCCTTATCACTCTTCTTTCTCCGCCCACTCAGTTGTCTAGAAGAAATAACACTGTAAGGGAATTAAAAAAAACATTTAGTGGATTATGCTTGTTCTCAGTGGTGCATAAGGGAAAAAAGTGACTTTTTTCCACATTCTGATTTTAACAGTGAAGCACGCACTAGACGTAGGGAAGCTAGATTAGACTGCTGCCTTTTGAGTGGAATAGAGGGATTGGCCTGGCTTTATGACCAGGAGTAGTATCTATTATATTTGGTTTGAAATAGGCATGATGTGGAAATACCATCTTGGTTTGAAATGCATTTGAGGATTTTAATTTATGAAAAGCACAACATATACAATTATATTTATGGAATCTCTAGATGTAGTATGGATATTTAAATTGTTAAACTTTATGAAAATTTTGAAAAGCTTGTTCAGGTTTATGAATAGCTTTAGTGATGCCTCCCCTCCTTTGAATACCTGTCCTACCACGTGAATATGGTGAGATCAGGCTCCCCAAGGCTTTCTCTTCAGGTTCATTTTTATAATGTTTATTTTTTTAGAACAAAACAGTAGCTAAATTAAGGAAATCCTTCATTCTTACTGATTGAGGCAGAGTGGAAGGAAAGACATCATTGTGCATCATTGTCAGCTGAAGTTACAGTGGAACTCTCCAGATGGAGGAAGAATTTACCTATAGCTACAACTTTTAAATGAGCATTCCTTAGAATTTCATTCTAAGCAAGTTCCACTCAACGCCAGACCAGGCAGTTTTATCTATTTACACTACTAGCTTAGTTCCTCCTTACTGTCAAAACAAACAGCAAGATATTTCAAAACCAAAAAACCAAGGTGTATTTTTTGTGTGTGTGTGAGGAGATCAGCCCTGTGCTAACATCTGCCTATCCTCCTCTTTTTTTGCTGAGGAAGACTGGCCCTGGGCTAACATCTGTGCCCATCTTCCTCCACTTTACATGGAACGCCGCCGCAGCATGGCTTGCCAAGCGGCGCGTCGGTGCGCGCCTGGGATCCGGACTGGTGAACCCCAGGCCGCCACAGCGGAGTACGGCCACTTAACGTCTTGCGCCACCAGGCCGGCTTCTCAAGGTGTATTATTCATTTAATTCATATGCCAAATAGTGTAAATAGGGCAGCTTAGAAATGGGTATTAAGTCCCAATCCACTGCAATCAAAGCTATAAAATATGAATGACTATGGCCAAGTCATCTTTTAGAAGTCACCATAAGATAATCACAGCTGAAAACCGTATGATGGGGAATGAGAGGATTTTAAACTGACAGTTTGATTATACCCACCAGAAACCTTAGTAAAAATCAAGGCATTTGGCTGGTCCAAGATATGATACCAATCAGTCAGCACCTGTGGTCCTTTTACTTATATTTTCTGGTTTTGTCTTCACTTTTAGCCTGATTTTCTTGAGTCATCATCTGTCTGCAGAAGCAGAGATAGGGCCCGTCCCTCCTTACCAGTAACCCGTGTCCTTATGTCTTCCCCAAGAGCAGGGATATAAGCTGTGTCCAAATGAGTTCTGAATTCTACAGACTCATCAATTTGAGGCAATGAATCATTAAAACCACTTTGTCTCCTTTGGGAGAATGACATGTTTTCAGTATTTACGTAGCTTTTTCTTCTATACATATGCAAAGCTTTCCTTAATGGTGAAGGGTACATATGCATAGTGGGAGGAGATTAGACCCTTACAGGTGAAGGAAAGCAAATTCAGAAATGAATTATTTTCTTTGCTTTATTATTTGTACCAAAACAGAGAAGTATTGAGAGAGATCTATTTTCATAATCAATTATATTTAAATCATTTCACTCTGTACTATATTTTCAATAATTATAGAATGTGTTGTTCATCCACTTAAGGGTACCTCTGTACACATAACCTAAAACTGCAGAAGAATCTGAAAGCTCTAAATATGGTATGTTTAGAAGCTGCAGATTTTGCATCTCATGTATACTGCATTAATAAATGATATGAAATGTTGAAAGAGAGTTTCTTGTCTTACTTTTGAAAATCAGCACTTTCTGTATTTTACTTCTATTTCTTCAGTATTTGTTGGTCACCAGCCCTCAGGGTCTGGGTGGAAGAGGAAATACAGCATAACATGTATTATGGATTATTAGTCTCTTTGAAAGCGCTGCTCAAGTAAATTTATTTGCTGCTCAAATTTATTTCTTTAAGCATGATTATTTTATGATCCTCTTCTTAAAATCCACCATGCTAACAACACGAAGAAATTTCATTAATTCTGAGCAAAAGAAAAGATTGCCTTTCAATAATTCATTTAATTTGTGTTACTCTAGCTGATGAACATTACCAGTTAGGTAATGTTATTTATTAGGTTGGCTAAATACATTGCCCTCAAAACATTCTTGCCTGACAACTAGGAGAGAGAATTTTAAAGAGGGAGGAAAGTTTCAAAATAGTAAAATTTTCATTAACCCTAGTGATGCAACATATCTGTACACAAGTAAAAATACAATTGTTGGGGGGGGGTATAAAAAGGTTTTAAACCTAAACTAACTAGATTATCCACATTGATAAAATTCAGTACTCCTGTAATTGTTTAGAGCAATTCATATTATGCTGTAATATAGTCTAGTCCTTTGAACTACAGTTTCAAAGAAATTTTAGTAGGAAATATTATAGATTCATTTTCTTATGAAGGTTACCATCATAAATCAAGACTTGGAATATTTTCTCCAGTTCATTTTATGAATTGGTTGTTTATACTGTAAATCTACCCCCAAGTCAATTTTAAATCATCTTTAATATATGAAAAGCCCCAGAATTTTATTAAGTCTCCAAGGAAGTATTATCTTTAAAATTAAAAGGTACACCTCTACAAAGAAAAGCAGTTACATTATGTTCGGTATAAAGCACTTTGTGCAAGGATTAATTCTCTGAAGCCCTTTCACAACCTTAGATCTGTCAGCAGGAGTTCACCAGGGCTGCTTCCTGCTGAGATTTTACATCAGGGCCAAAAGAGGTTTGCGTCTGTCATTCAGCAAGATTACTAAATCATTATTGTTGCATTTTAATAATTTTGAGATGTTTCTTTCAATGCTGAAAATGAAGCCGTTTTCCCTCTAAAGCCATACTTTAAAATTTAGGAAATTTCTAAATTTAGAAAAAATTTATGACAACTATAAAATCCAATTATTTAAACCCAATTTACTAAATTCAGATTCAAGGTAAATTGATTTCTCCTTGGAACTATGAAAAGGCTCAAAGTCTGTCACTAAACATCAAAATTCCAATAATTGCATATCTGTTTGATATCCTATTTGGTGCTGTAGAAAATAAAACAAATGTGGCCTTTGCCCTCAAGATCTCTGTGACTTAAGACGATACTAACGCAGCCTTAGAAGGCATGAAGCATCTTGAATAAATTCATAGACCATGTGGCTGTGTTCATCTAAAAATTTCAGAGCATTTTTCAAAAGTTTAATACTGACTGATAGAAATAACCTATAAGAAATCCAGTGGTGCTTATCCAGAGATAAGTGACCCATTTCATTAGTCCTAACCAAAGACATCAGCCTAAGCAGCACTGTGAGAAGCACATCTCTTTCAGCAAACGAAATCAGTTGGATAATTTAAACAAACACTCTTCAAACATAATGAACTCTCCTTGAAAAAGAGCCTCTCGTTATCTTTACATTACAGTGAGATGAGATTCCACCTCTTCACATCAGAATGGCTCTTAAATTATTCAAAGTGTCTAAATGAAATAAAACAATTTAAATGAAATAAAGTCAATCACTTATGTTTTATTTTTTAATTCCCCTCTATCTGCAATTACTCTTTCAAGTTTAGCCCCTCGCCTACCCTATCATGAGGCTCTGACAGCCTCCGCAGATATGGCTGGGGGCGGGGGGGGGGGGAGGTTATTTGGGAAGGACAACATTGCTCTTTATGCTGAAATCCTTGCAAATGTAATTACTGAAGAGGACACTGGGCAATGACTCATTGGTTCAGCATCCTACCCAAGGAGAAATGGCCAATCCTGGATCTACAATGAATAAATATTCAGTTATTTTTAACCATTTTGCTGCTTAGCAAATGGAACAGGCCTTATAGTCAATTGTACATGAAGGATTAATTCTATGTCAGATAAAACATATCTTTGACGCAGAAATAGAGGAAGCATTAGGCCTAATCTGGTTAAAAGGTCCTTAAATTCTATTCATTCATTCATTCAAACCTATACTTATTGAATGCTGACTAAATGCTAGGGATTTATTAACAGATGTTTAAATAAGATGGGATCCGGGACTATCATAGCCCAGGGGTAAATTAGAAGACAATCATGTATTCAAATAAATGTAATCAAGAGTAACGGTTCTTTCTCTTTTTAAAATGCTGTACCATGTAAATAAACTGTCCAAGGGCTCACCTGGGGTGAACATCTATCTGTAAAATTTGGATAATGGTATCCACTTTGCAGGACTGTAATGATGAGTGAGGTTGATCTTATTCAAATGCCAGGTAACTATTATTTCTCATCTTTGTGCTCCCACTGCCTTTAGCACAGTGATTTGCATGTTTCAACTCGATAAGTATCCACTGCAGTGAGTTCAACTGTTGATCCAAGTCTGCTCTAGATGGTCTTGTGCTTAGTGTGCAACCACTACCAACTATGGTAGTCTCCCCTCATCCATGGGGGATACGTTCCAAGACCCCAGTGGATGCCTGAAACCATAGAGAGGACTGAACCCTATATATACTACAGTTTTTCCTATACATACATACCTAAGATAAAGATGAGTTTATAAATTAGGCACGGTAAGAAATTAACAACAATAACTTCTCTTTGGCATATCCAAAATGCCAGCAGGAGAGAAGTCAAGATGGCGGCATAAGCAGACTCTGAACTCACCTCCTCCAGCGGACACAGCCAATTTATAACTACTCTTGGAAAAATTGCCCCTGAGACAGAACTGAAAACTGGATAAGAGGAACTCCTGCAACAAAGGACAATCCTAATTGAGGTGGAAGAGGCAGAAACTCCCTTCTGGAGAGGAAAAACGCCACCTTCACAAGCCACAGCGCCTCACGGCTGCCCAGGAGCAGCCCACAGGTACGCAGCCCTCCCTGGAGGCACGGGGCCCTGAACCGGGGAGTGCCCCCGCTGTGGGCATTTTGTGGACCCAGCACAATGGAGACGAGTTGCATAATATCTGACTTTGCCTGCTACTAAAACATTGGGGAGTACCCCCAGAAAAGCTGGTTCACAAAGAAATTAAAACCAGCTCTTAAAGAGCCCAAGTGCAAACTCACGCATTTCAGAAAGCAACCTAAAATCACCAGAAAGAAAGGTGCACAGTGCTTTGGTGAGAAGAGACTCACCTGATAGGCTCTGAGTGCATCTCGGTGAGAGATGAGACCTCTCCAGGGACTGGGACATTGGCAGTGACCACTGTGGTGGCCTAGTGTGGGCGAGCTGACACAGACGCCATTGGAGTTCTCCCTGAGGCCTGCTAGCCCGGATCTGCCCCACCCACTAGAGCACCAATTAAATCCAGCTTAGCCGGGGCAAGCAGCCCACCCTAGAGACTGGCCCCACCCAACAACAAGCCCTCAGGCAACTTGTGGGCCTGCATAGATTGGTGACTGGATTCTCTGCAGCCTGGCAACAGAACCCACTTCAGTGGGGCAGGGCGTGCACAAGGAGCGGGTGGAGAGTGTGGGGTGGTGGTGGAGTGTGTGGGGCTCCCACCATGGAGAGACTGGGTCCACTTCAGGAGGTCGGGGCACGCACACGGGGCAGGACTGTGTTGACTGTGTGTGTGGACCTGTGGGCAGAAGGGCTTGTCAGCTGCAGAAGACTTGTGCTTCTCAAAGACCCACATAGGAGCTTTGCCCCACCTTCCAAAGCCTGAAACAATTGGGTGCTCCTGTGCCTGAGGCCAGCCCCACCCAGCTGCAATCCTCAGAGAGCTGACAAGAGACCTAAAGGCTGGAGGCTTATAGCAATTGTAAGCCCCTGAGCCTAACAACCTGCCACGCTGGGGGCCTACTCACTTAAAAGAAATACTGCAACACAAATGTGGTATTAGAACTTGCAGCCAACTGAGCTGGGGCTCCCCACACCTGATAAAGAGACTTAAGAAGGGCCCACAAAAACTACAAGCAGCTGAGCATTACAACAGCTGGCCAGGAGCATAACTGGGCCTCCCTGGGCGCTTACAGGAAGAGCAAACAGGCCACAACAGAAGGACACACGTAGCACATATAGGGGTCACCCCTGGAACATTGAGAACTGAGGGAAGCACACTGCAGACCTACTAAGGCATCACTTATATAAGGTCACCTATCCAAGAGCAGGAGACATAGCTGACCTACCTAATACCTAGACACAAGCACAGAGAAAGAGGCAAAATGAGGAGGCAAAGGAACACATTCCAAGTAAGGGAACAGGACAAAACCCAGAAAAGGAACTAAGTGAAACAGAAATGAGCAACCTACCTGACAGAGAGTTCAAACAAAGAGTGTTAAGGATGCTCACTGATCTGGGGAGAAGAATAGATGAACTCAGTGAGAATGTCAACAAAGAAATGGAAGATATAAAAAAGAACCAATCAGAAATGAAGAATACAATACTGGAAATGAAAAATTCACTAGAGGGACTCAAAAGCAGAGTAGAGGATACAGAAGAACGGATCTGTGAGCTGGACGAAAGACTAGAAGAAATTACCCAAGCTGAACAGGGAAAAGAGAAAAGAATTAAAAAGAGTGAGGACAGTCTAAAGGACCTCTGGGACAACATCAAGCGCACTAACATCCGTGTTATATGTGTCCCGGAAGGAGAAGAGTGAGACAAAGTGGCAGAGAATCTATTTCAAGAAATAATAGATGAAAACTTCCCTAACCTAAGGAAGGAAACAGACATCCAGGTACAGGAAGCACAGAAAGCCCCAAACAAGATAAATCCAAAGAGGCCCACACCAAGACACACCATAATCAAAATGTCCAGAATTAAAGATAAAGAGAGAATCCTAAAAGCCACAAAGTCAAGTTACATACAAAGGAAACCCCATAATGCTATCAGCTGACTTCTCAGCAGAAACCTTATAGGCTAGAAGGGAGTGGTACAATATATTTAAAGTGCTAAAAGGAAAAAACGTACAGCCAAGAATACTCTACCCAGCAAGGTTATCATTCAAAATGGAAGGAGAGATCAAAAATTCCCCAGACAAGCAAAAACTAAAGGAGTTTGTCACCAAGAAACCAGTGCTACAAGAAATGTTAAAGGGACTGATTTAAGGGGAAAAGAGAAGACCACAAATAGGAAAAATTATCTATTTCCATGATAAGAGGGTAATGGATACAAATGCACAAAAAAGAGGTTAGACATGATATCAAAAACATAAAATGAGGGAGGAGGGGAGTTAAAGAGTAGAGCTTTCAGACAGAGGTCAAACTAAAGAGACCATCAATTCTGTATAGAAGGAGAAAGGAACAGAGAAGGACTACTAAAACATTGAGAAAAAAAAAGTTAAAAAATGGCAGTAAGTACATACTTATCAATAGCTACTTTAAAAGTCAACGGACTAAATGCTCCAATTAAAAGGCATAGGGTGGCTGATTGGATAAAACAACAAGACCCATATATATGCTGCATACAAGAGACACAATTCAGACCTAATGACACTCACAAACTGAAAGCAAAGGGATGGAAAAGATGCTCCATGCAAACGGCAATGAAAAGAAAGCTGGGGTAGCAGTACTCATATCAGACAAAATAGACTTTAAAACAAAAGCTGTAAAAAGAGACAAAGAAGGGCATTACATAATGATCAAAGGAACAATCCAACAAGAGGATATAACACTTGTAAATATCTACGCACCCAATGTAGGTGCACCTAAATATATAAAGCAATTATTAACAGACGTAAAAACAGAAATAGACAGTAACACAATAATAGTAGGGGACTTTAACACTCCACTTACACCAACGGATAGATCATCCAAACAGAAGATCAATAAGGAAACATTGGCCTTAAATGACACACTAGAACAGATGGACCTAGTAGATATATACAGAGCATTCCATCCAAAAACCGAAGAATACACGTTCTTTTCAAATGCATATGGAACATTCTCCAGGATTGATCACATATTATGCCACAAAACAAGTCCCCATAAATTTAAGAAGATTGAAATAATACCAAGCATCTTTTCTGACCACAACAGTATGAAACTAGAAATCAACTATAGGGAGAAAATCAGAAAAGCCACAAATACGTGGAGATTAAACAAAATGCTACTGAACAATGACTGGGTCAACGAAAAAATCAAAGAAGAAATCAAAAAATACCTGGAAACAAATGAAAATGAAAATACGACATGCCAGAGTTTATGGGATACAGCAAAAGCGGTTCTAAGAGGGAAGTTTATAGCAATACAGGCCTATCTCAACAAACAAGAAAAATCTCAAATAAACAATCTAACAATGCACCTAAAGGAAGTGGAAAAAGGAGAACAAACCAAGCCCAAAATCAGCAGAAGAAGGGAAATAATAAAAATCAGAGCAGAAATAAATGATATAGAGACCAAAATAACAATAGAAAAAATTAATAAAACCAAGAGCTGGTTCTTTGAAAAGATAAACAAAATTGACAAACCTTTAGCGAGACTCACCAAGAAAAAAAGAGAGAAGGCACAAATAAGTAAAATCAGAAATGAAAGAGGAGAAATTACAACAGACACCTCAGAAATACAAAAGATTATAAGAGAATACTATGAAAAGCTATATGCCAACAAATTCGACATTCTGGAAGAAATGGATAAATTCTTAGAATCATACAACCTTCCAAAACTGGATCAAGAAGAAGTAGAGAATTTGAATAGACCAATCACCAGTAAGGAGATCCAAACAGTAATCACAAACCTCCCCAAAAATAAAAGTCCAGGACCAGACGGCTTCCCTGGTGAATTTTACCAACATTCAAAGAAGACTTAATACCTATCCTTCTCAAACCCTTCAAAAAATTGAGGAGGTGGGGAAGCTCCCTAACTCATTCTACAAAGCTGACGCTACCCTGATACCAAAACCAGCCAAGGACAACACAAAAAAAGAAAATTACAGGCCAATATCACTGATGAACATTGATGCAAAAATCCTCAACAAAATACTAGCAAATCGCATACAAAAATACGTTAAAAAGATTATACACCATGATCAAGTGGGATTTATTCCAGGCATGCAGGGATGGTTCAATATTCGCAAATCAACCAACGTCATACACCACATTAATAAAATGAAGAATAAAAATCACATGATCATCTCAATAGATGCAGAGAAAGCATTTGACAAGATACAGCATCCATTTATGATAAAAACTCTGAATAAAATGGGTATAGAAGGAAAGTACCTCAACATAATAAAGGCCGTATATGACAAACCCACAGCTAATATCATCCTCAACGGTGAAAAACTGAAACCTATCCCTCTAAGAACAGAAACCAGACAAGGATGCCCACTGTCACCACTCCTATTTAAGAGAGTACTGGAAGTCCTAGCCAGAGCAATCAGGCAAGAGAAAGAAATAAAAGGGATCCAAATTGGAAAGGAAGAAGTGAAACTGTCACTATTTGCAGATGACATGATTTTATATATAGAAAACCCTAAAGAATCCACCAGAAAACTTTCAGAAGTAATAAACGAATATGGTAAAGTTGCAGGATACAAAATCAACATACAAAAATCAGTTGCATTTCTACACACTAACAACGAAGTAGCAGAAAGAGAAATTAAGAATACAATCCCATTTACAATTGCAACAAAAAGAATAAAATACCTAGGAATAAACTTAACCAAAGAAGTGAAAGATCTGTACACCAAAAACTATAAAACATTGCTGAAAGAAATTGAAGAAGACACAAAGAAATGGAAAAATATTCCGTGCTCTTGGATTGGAAGAATTAACATAGTTAAGATGTCCATACTTCCTAAAGCAATCTATAGATTCAATGCAATCCCTATCAAAGTTCCAACAACATTTTTCACAGAAATAGAACAAAGAATCCTAAAATTTATATGGAACAACAAAAGACCCCGAATAGCTAAAGGAATCCTGAGAAAAAAGAACAAAGCTGGAGGTATCACACTCCCTGATTTCAAAATATACTACAAAGCTATAGTAACCAAAACAGCATGGTACTGGCACAAAAACAGACACACAGATCAATGGAATAGAATCAAAAGCCAGAAATAAACCCACACACCTATGGACAGCTAATCTTTGACAAAGGAGCCAAGAACATACAATGGAGAAAAGAAAGTCTATTCAACAAATGGTGTTGGGAAAACTGGATAGCCACATGCAAAAAAATGAAAGTAGACTCTTACCTTACACCATACACAAAAATTAACTCCAAATGGATTAAAGACTTGAATGTAAGACCTGAAACTATGAAACTTCTAGAAGAAAACATAGGCAGTACGCTCTTCGACATCGGTCTTAGCAACATAATTTCAAGCACCATGTCTGACCGGGCAAGAGAAATAATAGAAAAAATAAACAAATGGGACTACATCAAACTAAAAAGCTTCTGCACAGCAAAGGAAACCATCAACAAAACGAAAAGAGAACCTAACAATTGGGAGAAGATATTTGCAAACCATACATCTGATAAGGGCTTAATCTCCAAAATATGTAAAGAACTCATGCATCTCAACAACAAAAAAACTACCAACCCAATTAAAAAATGGGCAAAAGACCTGAACAGACATTTCTCCAAAGAAGATATACAGATGGCCAACAGACACATGAAAAGATGTTCAACATCATTAACTATCAGGGAAATGCAAATCAAAACTACAATGAGATATCACCTGACGCCCGTCAGAATGGCTATAATTAACAAGACAGGAAACAACATGTGTTGGAGAGGATGTGGAGAGAAAGGAACTCTCATACACTGCTGGTGGGAGTGCAAATTGGTGCAGCCACTATGGAAAACAGTATGGAGATTCCTCAAAAAATCAAGGATAGAACTACCATATGATCCAGCTATTCCACTGCTGGGTATTTATCCAAAGAACTTGAAAACACCAATGCGTAAAGATACATGCACCCCTGTGTTCATTGCAGCGTTATTCACAATAGCCAAGACTTGGAAGCAACCTAAGTGCCCATCAAGGGACAAATGGATAAAGAAAATGTGGTATATATACACAATGGAATACTACTCAGCCATAAGAAACAATGAAAACCAGCCATTTGTGACAACATGGATGGACATTGAGGGTATTATACAAAGTGAACTAAGTCAGAGGGAGAAGGTCAAATACCATATGATTTCCTTCATTAAGTAGTAGATAATAACAACAATAAACAAACACATAGAGACAGAGATTGGATTGGTGGTTACCAGAGGGGAAGGGGGGAGGGAGGAGGCGAAAAGGATAATTCGGCACATGTGTGTGGTGATGGGTTGTAATTAGTATTTGGGTGGTGAACATGATGTAATCCATGCAGAAATAGAAGTAGAATGATGTACAACTGAAATTTATACAATGTTATAAACCAATGTTACCGCAATAAACAAAAAATTAAAAAAAAAAAATGTGAGCATCACTACACTTGCGCTGTGGGGCCATTATTAAGTAAAATAAGGGTTACTTGAACATAAGCACTGCAATACTGGGACAATCGATCTGATAACCAGGATGGCTACTACGTGACTAAGGGGCAGGCAGTGTATACGTGGATCTGCTGGACAAAGCAATGATTCATGTCCTGGGTGGGACAGAGTGGGACTGCACAAGATTTCTTATTGCTACTCGCAATTTAAAACTTACGAATTGTTTATTTTTGGAATTTTCCATTTAATATTTTCGGACCACAGTTGACCACAGGTAACTGAAGCCTCGGAAAGCAAAACTGCGGATAAGGGGGGACTACTGTACCATGTTTCTCCTTACCTTTTTAATGCTATAGAAGGCTTTCAAGAAAAGTCAAAGAGGGAAGCTAGTGGGTAGGAGACTGGGGAATTTTCAGACTCACATGATCTACGTTAGGATCCTATGTGGGCTTGGTATAGTGCCAATAATCACTTATTATTATTTATAAATCAGCTCCTTTTACAAATGAGGAATCTAACAACTGAGACCAGCTCCCAGGCATCCTGACTTAACTTCTTTCTATAACTATTATGTGGCTTCCTTTGTGAAAGTTTTTATGTGTGCATTTAACATCATTTAATCTAAGATAGCTATATTCCTAACTCTTGATAGGTCTGTCAGTTGCCTCAAGGGAAACCAACCCAGCTAGATTTTAATCTCTGAATTGCGGCCTCAGCTATAAAAGTCTTAGCTGAGGTTTTAATGGCCCAGATTTAAGCAAATTTAGCAGATACACCAGTAGGTGTTCCAATCACATACACCATTTAAGGGCTTTGCGGGAGGATTTAAAAAAAAATTACTATTAAAAAAAAACAACATAGTCCATGTGCAGTACAATTTACCAGCAGGAAAGATTTCAGTGTCCTGGAAAAGTTTCATATAAAAAGGAAGGTAGGAAAATGTAAAATCACAGTACTCAACATACTCCAAACGAACCTTGGGATTCTTTTGGCTCTTTGCCCTCGAACAGGTAAAATGCTTTGTATTTCTAGCACTTTTTTTAGACCGCATGCTATTGTCTGTCTATAGGGCATTTTAAGCCCTAAGGGCTAAATCCAGGTGTGACTGTGTCTAAAGAAACATTGACCTTCATGGTCCTTGTCCAGGCTTTGGGGAATTTCAACAGCTCATCAACCAGTATTTGATTTTGTCTTTAGCTTCTTCCCCATCAAATGAAAATTAATTTGAAGACTCCTTTTTGTATGAATTCCACATGTCATTAGATAGTTTGAGGCTGCCTTGGCCAGGGAGGCATCTGGTCTGGGACTCGGTGCTTTGAAAAGTGTTGGGTCCCCTCTCACTCTCACAGATGGTGCAGCCAGCAGTAACACATGGAAGACTAGAGGATGCTTACTCGGCAAAATGTCATTAATACCATAGTGCAGCCATTTAATGTCAACCAACTTTATATCAGCCAGAGATTCCTAGCAGGAGCTGCTTTTCGGAGCAGATGGCCCAATTCTCTTAATCCTAGGAATTGATATAGCTGAAAACCAATCCACGGGGGGAAAATGTTAAGGCAAAAATGTGAACTTGATAAGGGAGGAATAGTGGGGTTTGGATAACCAAATAAATAAGAAAAATAAAAACAGAGTAGCTTAGTACTAAAAAGTACTGAGCATGTGAATTTAAAGTACTGATTTGGTCCCCAGTGGCTACTGGAAACTCAAGGCAAGCAAGCGGGTATGTGCATTTTAGTCTGTGTGTGTGAAAACTGTCGATGACTGCTACTTCCATCTTCTGCAGGGTTAGCGATACAGATGCTAGGCTTTTCACCCAAGAGGTCTTTCTTTACTTTTTGCTCAACCCAGCCTGGGTCTGTTTTGACTGTTGCATTGATGTTCCTTAGAATGGAGCCGAATCCAAAACTTCTAGCTGGACTTATTCTGCTGACTTTATGTGTGGTGGGCTGCTCCAGCCAACACTGGTCCCATGGCTTGCGCCCTGGAGGAAAGAGAAATGCTGAAAATTTGATTGATTCTTTCCAAGAGGTAAGTCTCTCTCATCTTCAAAATAGGACGTGGCTTACGTGATTCAATTTAACTGTGCTAACATTCCGTGTGCGCCCCAGCAGTGCAACTCCAGGCTCTATCTACCCTAGGTATGCGGGGGGCAGATAACACACTTACAAAGTCAAGTCCCATTCCTGCTTTCAAATCAGTCAAGGACTAACGAAACAAAGAGCAGGAATAATTCCAAGAGAATACAGCAACAAGTGCAACGTGGCGTGTTTTACTCTGAATATATAGAATAGCCAAAGGAATTAGAAACAATGGGATGGTGCCAAGGTCTCTAGTACAAGATGATTCTTTGGGATTTAGAAAGAAAATCTTAGAACTTCTGGTTATGTTTTTTTCCCCTTATTTTATCTTTTAAAAATATCCATGATATTAGGTCAGTGGTACATTTTTATAACTTATAAATAAGTATCCTTATCAAGCCTGCATACTGTATAATTTCTTTTTACTGATATGCCATTTAAACAGAGGTTGGAGGCTGCTAGAGTGGAGGAGTTAGCAAGCTCAAGGAGACAAACTATATAACGGAAAATACACTGGATTTGATTTCCTATGAATTAGATTTCAGTACTAGTACCAGCACTAACATAGAGTACTTGTTTTTTTATCTGTAAAATGCGACTTCCTAAAGTCATGTGAAGACTACAGGAGAGAGGCTTTATGTGTTAGCTGATTAATCCAAAAAATGTTAGTGGATTAATAAAACAACAGTTGTTATTGTTTTTTAAGTTAATGGGAAACGAACTAGGCCCTAAAGGATGAGTGATTCAGGGCTGGGACACTTAATATAGGGCTGAGAATGGGAAACCTAGCTAGAGAAACTTAAATCCATTTAGCTTTCATTGGGAAAAAATATCTCTTTTTGGAGAAATAATAAAGATAATTTAGTATGAAATAAAGAAGCCCAGAATCTGAAGTCTCCTCTCCACATATTACATGTGAAGCAACTCTCATTTAACTATGACATATTTGGTAAAAACTAGAAAAAAAAAAAATCAACCCTATTCATAACTATAAGCTCTTGTGTTTTTTTATATCATCCCCTCAGGAGGTTCAAAGTACTTCATTCTCATCATCTCTAGGGAGAAAATATTCTCTCTCCTTACTACCACCATTACCTCAGAACCCCACACCAACCTGTAAAAATGCCTGAAGGTAGATCTATGTTCTTCAAGGCCCCATCCCAATCCCAGTTTCCACAATCCCCTTGACCTCACTTTCCACACACAATTTTTGGTGGGAATGGAAAATACCATTTCATTTCTTTATCTCCATCTCCAAAAATCACATTTTTCCCCCTCAGATAGCCAAGGAGGTTAATCAACTGGCAGAACCTCAACGCTTCGAATGCACCGTTCACCAGCCCCGTTCTCCCCTCAGGGACCTGAAAGGCACTCTGGTGAGTTACAGTGATAATAACATGGGGCCTTAGAGATGGAAAGGTCCTTGGGTACCACCTCTTAGGTTGTCCACTTAGGATGACCACGTCTCAGCCACCGTGGGGCTGACCTTCCTGATTGCCTGAATTTTCCTGTGGTAGGGCCCTCATTGTTTCATGACCCCCTCCTTTCAGTGGTTAGACAGTATTAATGATTGGAACCTTTTTTTCTTAAATTGAACTGAAATCTCTGGGTAACCTTTATCTCCTCATCTTGGCTCTGGCCTTCGGGATGAATGACAAAACAAATTTCTTCTCATGGCTACCTGTCAGTTCTTCACATACATTCATCAAACCCCAGACTATTCCAGTCTAGGCTAATCCACACCTCTCCACTGGAGTCCTCAATTGTTCTTGGTATGACATGGTTCTCCCTGGGAAATGTAAAAATCAAAAATGGTGCTGTAGTTTTTTTTTTTTCTCTTTTGAATAAAAAATTCCAATTTAGTAACTTTATAATTCAGAGCCACATATTTGATTTCCAGTTCTCTGATTGGACTATAACAATCTCCAAATTCCTGCCCAAAATGGAAATCTAAACTAATACAGGTTTTTGATTAAAAAAAAAAGTATAAAGAGAATTGAATGTAGAAATTGAATCTTGAATTCAGTGTTGCTGCTCTCTGAAATACATGGTCCACTTATCTGCAGCAGTTAGAAGGCATCACAGTTAATTATCAGTCATGCCCAGGAGTGAGGAAAGCCCTAATAAATCATATATGAAGAAAAGCTCTAGTTTTCATTTTCTCCATTGACCTTAACTTCCACACCCATAGGACAAAGAGAAAAAGCAGATAGACATCTTTATTTCCTTTCTTTTTCTAATCTTGCTTACCACATGATAAAAATAATAGCAAGCAGTGAAATTTCCCAAACATGACATTAGAAAGAAGGAATTGAGGCAAAAGCTGGGTTAATAGCAAACTGATAGATCAGACCTTTCTTTCACCTCCTTCCTCACACACTATCCTTAAACTATTAACATAGATTTTATGTTTATTAATTAAACAACTTAAAATGAACTGATCTGTTGTATCTCTCTAGCACTTTCTAGTGCACAAAAATAAATGAATCTATTCTTCCTGTACAGATATTTTAGAAATTAAAATGTCAAAAACATAATGAAATTCAGATAGATAGTAAAATCAACCTTGATATATCTGTTACTCACATATTTTTCAGGAAAGTCTGATCAAAGAAGAAACTGGGCAGAAGAAGATTTAAATCCACTGGGCCAGAAGGAGTGACAACACTTCAGTATAATTCTGACATTGAAAAGTGTGTGAATTTCAGAAATTCTTATGTTAAGTTGCATGTATTTCATAACAAAGTACTGTGTTGTGAATAAAGTGGCATGAATGTTAAGTCTTTCTCTAACTCAGAACTCTGGTAGGGGGCCGGCCCTGTGGCTTAGTGGTTAAGTGCGTGTGCTCCGCTGCCGGTGGCCCGGTTTCGGATCCCGGGCGCACACCGACGCACTGCTTCTCCGGCTATGCTGAGGCCGCGTCCCACATACAGCAACTAGAAGGATGTGCAGCTATGACATACAACTATCTACTGGGGCTTTGGGGGGAAAAAATAAATAAATAAAATTATTTAAAAAAAAAAAGAACTCTGGTGGGGGAGGGGCATTGTAAGCCCACAAAAGGGAGAACTCCAAGTTTGTCTATGGGGGCAGATGAAAGGAGAGATAACATGAAGTCAACATTATTGTTGATTAAAGGAATCTCATGGCTCTCCTCCACCACCACCCTGCCCCACAAGAACAGTCACCTATTGGTCTGGGCCAAAAACGCTGATTCAGTAGTGTTCTGTGGGATTATAGCTTTATCTTTGACCATACTCTATAGAAGTAAGATTAGGCCATGGCCAAGGCTCCCTCTCACTTGGAGAGAAGTTCTCTTCCCAGATTGTCTCCAATCCCTTTGAAAGTCAACTGGAACCAGAGAGAGACCGGCTCCTCCTCCTCAAGGGAAAGGAGGCCTTGCTGGGCTCCTGGTATAATGCTCCTTCTGGCCTCATGTGGTCTCTCTGAGTTCACCAGAGCAAGTGGTGCATATTGAGGTTTGGGACCAAAGCCTAAAAATAATAGTGTTCACCTGCCTGATCTTTTTGGTATTTCTCTTGAGAAATGCTGTGGAGTGTAGAGTCAGTTGAAGATAGGATTCAGGTGCTCCTGTGTTCCCTGGTCAAATAGCATGGCCACAATTCATCCTCCACAAAGACCAGTGTCAGGCTTTGTGCTAGATAGAAGCATAAATGTTTTCATTCACCCTTATAACAACCTTGGAAAGTAGATACTGTTGTCCTCCCTTTAGAATGAGGAAATTGGGGCTCCAAGAGTTGAAGAGCCTCGCTCAGTTCTGTCGAGTTCCGTGGTCAGTGTTCCTGAATTGCACTATGTTGAGCAGCCAATGGAATTGGACTTGAAAACTCTGTTATTTTGTTAGTTGGAGCTGCAACAGGATACTGGGGCTCATGTATCAACTTAGTTTACTGGTGACCATTTCTCTACAAGGTCCCAGACATTATGACACTAACATTCTCATTTATCCTCATAACTTTCAACTGACTATGAGACCATTAGAAAAACTCAAATTTCAGATAACTTGCCTGATATCACAGCAATAAATTGCGCCTATATTCACATGGCAAAGATCTAGGCCCTCTACCTCTTTTAATCAAACAGATGGAACCTTCCTCCTCCTCTCCATGCCCCTCCACCTCAAAAAAGGGCAAGACCTGTGCTAAGGAATTTGAACAGCGGTCAGGAACAGGCCATGGGGGAAAAAATCCTCCCCTTTTAATACAAATATTTACTACTGCACAATGCTAGATTTCCCAAACATCTCTAGTGGAAGAATCTCTAAAACTGAATCAAAGAGCTGCATCACTCCCATTTTAATAAAATTAGGCAGAGATGTGGTCCATAATCTACTTTATGGAACAAAAGGCAAAACTACATTATATCATTAATTGATACATACAAGCCAGGATGAGAAGCTTCTACTTGTCAGTAATTCAGTAACTATTCATTTTTTTTTTTAATAAAAACAATATCATTTACAATCTTTACATTAGTCAACACATTAAAAAAAAAGAAGGCAACACATCCACTTATTTTATACATTCTGTTTGGAGTCTCAGGTTTCCTTCGCCAAACCTTGCCTTTGGGATGATGTCTTTGGAGCCAGCTGTCAGCCTCCCTGAATGGCATACAAAGAAGATGCTCATCCAGCTACCCAATGCTGATGTTAGAGGCCTTGGATGGCATCCAGTGATTTGTGACTTACGTGAACGTGTTGGGTAATTAATTCTCAAAAGACCCAAATGACTAAGGAGAAGGAGAGTGAAAATGACTCCTTTATTAAAACTTTAAAAATCTTCCTGAATCTTGAGAACTCTTTAACTCATCAATGTAGCTTCAAAAGAGTCTGCAGCCTTTCAAAATAAAGGGTGGGGAAACATACCAAATGATACATTTAATGAGATGTTCTCAATATATATGGCTTTAAATATCTCAAATATGTATGGCTTTAAATGATCAAGTAACAAAAAGAATGACTTGAAGATAGATCATTTTAGGAAAGGGTTTAGCCGCTGTAGTATCTTAGAGATGACTGGGAAAAAAGCCAAGAATCACTGCATGAGATAACAGCACTTATAAACGTTGACAGTGGAAGGTGCACTAATGTAGTATTTTTCAATGGGGACCCTAGATCCAAAAAGATTCCCCAGGCTTATTGATTCAAAGTCTCTGGGGCCCAAGCCATCCGCATTTTTAACAAGCATCGCAGTGATTCTTATGTATACAGACAGTGGAGCATTATTGCTCTAAAAAGCAATAGATTGCAAATGTTTAAAAGCACTGGGACATTTTCTCAAAACAAAAAAACCTCTTAGGCATAAGCCCCCGACTAACAACAGTGGAGCTATTCTCACTGAGGTGTGGCTGCCCCCTCTCTCCAACCCAACACACCACCAGCTGGGAGTTTAAGAAACACACCTTGAACACCAATTTTCTAAAGCTGCTGTTTCCTCTAAGGTAGTGGTTCTCAACCTTGGTGTAACATCGCAATAAGACAGGCAGATTTAAAAGAAATACTGATGCCTGGGTCCCACTCCCCTCCCTTGGAAATTCTAATCAGTCTGGGGTGTGGCCTCTTCCCAGATGTTACTAATGTTCAACATAGTTTGAGAATTGGTTCCTGTCCTTTCTGTGTAAGTTATTAGACACTCCTTTAACCTCTTTATTTCCCTTTACCTCGGCTGATTACCTGTGGTGAATAAGTGAAGAAATAGAACCTATTGTATTAAGTGAATTGTTATCAGCAACTGTCAGCTCAGATGCCAAATGGATGGATGAGTGGTGAGGGTGAGGGAAGAACCAAATGGTTTGCAGTTTTTATTGCTTCCAGGCAATAAAGATGATGATGACTCCATGAAGATGGCGAAGATGATTCCACGACCCCAAGGTCAAGTTTCAACCAACAGGATTGCAAGGAAAGGAGGTGTGCTGTGGAAAGCCGGGACTCTGGGTGCGAGGTGTTATGAAGGAGGTGTCAATCAGGAAAAGTGCAGGAACGACTTCATTTCCTTAGCATCAGGGTAATAATAAACTAAACACAATAAACTTTAAAATACATTTCCATTTTTAATTTAAAAAATAAATAACAGCAAATCTGAACAAAATTTTTCTGCTTCAATGCACATCTTCCTAACTGTCCATGTTTGAAACCCAACTAGTTTACAAAATCATGGCAACAGAGTTTTTGACAAAGTTTGGATGAACAACTCACAAAATTTGACTAATAGATGAGTTTGGGCAGCGTATATTGCAGCTCAGTTTTGACTAGATCATAAGAATCAGCCTAAAATCATCAACTTGGAAGGAAAACTTTTTTCTTCTATAGATTAGAACTGAAGGTTCCACTCTCAAGCTACCAGAAGAGGAACTTAACTTTTCTGACTTAATTTTAAAACTCCACTTGGTCATGGTGCACAGACCTAGAAGGCTTTGTTCCGGAACTTAGTTTCCTTCTGACTCTTTTTCATTCACTTAGAACAAAAGAAAGCTAGGGCTGAAAGGATTCTGCAAATCACGAAGCCTCAAATATTATGTATATATATTCACATGAGGAAACTGAGGCCCAGGGACTGACTACAGATTGACTTGCCAAAAGGTACACAGTCTTTATGGTCTTGTTTTGTGTTGACGGTGGGGTTTTTCTCCCCTTTTCATTATACCCGAGAAGTGAGGGAAGGAAGGCACAAATGTGCAGGGCCTGGTTCTAAATACCTTTTACAAAATGCCACATGGACATGAGAGGTGCTGGAAGTAGTGTTCGTCTGGATCTGAGAAGTGGTGACAGGAGTGCGTACGTATGTAAATTTCATCCATCTGTGCACCTAAGATTTGTGCCTTTAACTGTATGTAAGTTACGTCTCAATTTAAAACAAGAAATCATCCCATGATCTGGGGGCAAGCAGAGGGGAGAGTGAACAAAGGTAGATTGTTATCTGAAATCCTGGTTTATCCCTGGTTTCTTCTTAGGAGTCTGCAGTGTGGCAGCAGTTTTCAGTGGGTCTCCCCAGCAGGAGAAAATGACCACAATTCTGGAATCAAGGTGGGAAGGTGGAGGAGGAGGCAACCCAGGGCCCAGCAGCCCTGGTTGCTTAGGGTTATTTAGGGTTCCCTTTTCCTCTAATACCACTCTCTTGTCAATCCCACAGCACACCACAGTCTTTGTACACCAGGGCTCTTTCCATTGAACACACTGAACTGTCACATCCTGGGTCTAGTACAGTGTCTGGCATTCAGTAAGAGCTTAATATACGTTGAATGAAACAATTCTTGAAAAAAATCGCAAAGTAAGACAAGTCACAAGGACAGAGAGAGAGAAAAAAAGAGACTAAAAGAAAAATTCCATAAACCAATATCCACAAAGGTTGTGACAATTTGGGGGCTACTTTCAATGTCTTGCAATATTCCAGAATTTTTATCAAAGAAAATAAAAACCAGTTCTTCTCATTGTATTCCCTGCCCCTCATCTCTCATATATTTAAGGTGATCATAAGGCATTTCTTTGTAGTCTTCCTCTTTGACTTCAGGACAGACAGTATTTATGATCTTTTGTCAAATATGACTCTTCCTGACCCAGTGCCTTTCCAAGGAGATGAACCTTCCAATGTCCCCTATAATTTATTATTCACAACGTTACCTGGAATCCTTTGAATTCAGGCAGCAGAGACCTAGTATGCCCATTAATGTGCAAAGGGAATCATATGGAAAAATGTGTTATATTAAAAAATGGAAGGTATTTGGGCACTGATGGATCAGATTTCCCCAGCCTCTGATCAAACACCAGACTGCAGGTCTCACTTCCACTGCTCTGAAGGGACATGCTCTAGGTTTGGTTTCTCGTGACCTAGTTTACATCTTTCTATTTTAACGGCAGCCTGAAAAGCAGGGTGAGGCATACTCATCCCCTCTCGCCAGTCTGCCAGGCTGCTAAGTCTCAGAAGCTGCTCCAGGCTCCTTGTCAGCCCTGCACAAACTTTCCATTCCTTCTCTTCATTCTCTTCCTCCATTCTCATCAGCTCTTTCCACTTAAAATCCTCTTCACTTCTTATTAACACTGTGTCTCTAGTGCTAAGTGATTATGTAAGAGACTCCAAAAGAAGCCATCTTTGAGAGAGGGATGGTATGTGCATAACTAACTTGCAATCACATTCCAAACTACCTTGGAAAAACAGGAGGATCAATAATGCTCTTAGAGAGTTCCAGATCTTACTCAGGCCTAGCAGAGAAAAGAAAGGACCATTTCGTGAGCACCTGCTACTTCATATATTCGATCCCATTTGAACCTCACAACATCCTGTGTGGCAGGCATTATCCCCATTTTGAAACGTGAAGAAATGAAAGCTCAGAGAATTTCAAATAATTTGAGGGAGTTTGCAAAGTTAACAGAGGATGTAGCTGGGACGATCTGACACCAAATGGGCTTTCTTCTAAAGCCCAGCTTCTTCCCATTATACCACACTGTAGGTTCTTCAGAGTGGGAGTGAAGAATAAACTTTTCCTCACCCCTTTTAAGTATGCATGCTAATTTCTTGAGTAATGCTGGACACGTCTCAGAGGGTTTTACTTCCTTGACCCTGTGATGAATTAATATGTCTCTCCTAAGAGAGGTCCTGGTGAAAGAGGCACACAAACAAAGAGGCAGGAAAGCAAATCCAAATTCTCGGAACTGAAATCTCTCTCTCCTCCCTCGACCTCGGAGGAGAGGGGACCCGGCCAGGTGGGGGAAGAGAGCCCGGGTGAGCTTCCCCACATGTTGACCTGGGGATCCACAACCAGAGTCTTCTACTTTGCCATAAACAATTAAGTAGTATAGAGACACCTGGGACATCTCCCCTGTTGCTCCAACTAGGGGTAGGGATTCAAGAGTGGTCAGGGTTGTCCCCTAGATCTAAGGGTTATTGGGGACAGCCTCAACTGCAAGCTGGGTTAGTAAGAATCTCTCATAGGATTTTCTGTGTTTAGCCTCAATTTCCTCATCTACAAAATGAGGGGGTTGTTTGTATGGCCTTTAAGGCCCTTCCAGCTCAAAATGTCTTTAACTTTGTGTGGTTGTTTATGCAGGTGTAGGAAATACCTGATCATCTAAATCACCCCAGTTTTTCTTCCGAAAGGAGTACTGACATTAGTACCATAAACACGTAATCAAATTAATTCCACAATCAAGAGGAATAAATAATCAAAGGGAGCTATTGCACTGTATTCTTCAGGGTAAAATCAGGGTGCAGATAGGGGCCGCTGAGCCATCCAAATGGGATCTGGAAGAGAAGCTATTGAACCCAGGCTTCAAACTCCCTTGTTTCCAGTGATCTGAGCTCAGAGGAGGTAACAGGACAAGAAAATGTGTGTGCAAAAGAAAGCGTCAGAAGAGTCCGTAGCAGGCAGGTGGCACTTTCATGCAGTGAGGGCCATTAGTCCATTAGTCAGGAGTGTGAGGGACTCCCGGGGCAGGTTGGGGGCAGCTTTCCTGTGTCACAAGTGGGTGGGGGTGGGGGGACACAGGTGCTCAGGGCTCATGATTGAGTCCATGTTTTTTCAATAATGATAGCCATTCATACTTGAAAGTGGCCAATCTCCATTAAAAAGATATTCTTTCCTCAAAGGAGACACAGTAGACATTAGGAAGGTAAGATTATTTTGGCTACCAAAGTACCTCATATCAGTCTTTTCCAATGTTATATGGGATAAGGTATGTCCACGTGAGAAAACTAAGTCTCAAGCATAGCTTTCCAGAAGCCAAGCAAGAAACCCCACTGGGGTTGTTCTATCACCACAGAAGAACTTATTCAGGCTTTTGTAGGCCCCAGTGGTTCTGTGCTGGAGGCTGAAATTTAATAACGGTGAGGGAGATCTCTCCTTTGAGAAACGCACAGGATATGGCCAATTCTGGAATTCCTCGTGGACTGGAGGAGACGTGGCATGGCCTCAGACATCAATCAAAGAGAAGCTTTCGAACGAACGAAACTGGTTTTGAGCTGGTGAACCTCATCCCAGATGAGCAACAGCAGTCAGCAGGGGGCCCCATGCAATGAGGGCACTGGCCCCTGGAGGCCAGCTCCCAGGCATCAGCTGTCCGAGGCGCTCAGAGATCCAGAGAGAGGACGAGATCCTCACTGGGATCCCGTCTCAGAGGAAAGGATGCCAGATTTCCGAGCTTTTGGAGGTGGTGGGGGTGGGGCTTTGGCTTCTCTTCGGACAGGCAGTGGCGGGGCAATCTGAGGGAGCAGACACATGCAAGGAGAAATGAGTCTTATCTTTCTTCCCAATTTTGCCTTTTCCTCCACATTTCAACATTCTGCTTTAGCTTCTAACTGATGTGAGTTTATCTATACAGCCTTCGCAAGGTGAAAAGGGATGTAAGACTGATTTATCCTCCTTGTTCTCCTTGAGTTAATCAGATATACACCAACTCTGCTATATCCCCACCACTTGGCATACATACAGTAGGCACTCAATAAATATTTGTTGAATAAACAAAGGAAACCAATCAGAGGCCATTCCAGAATAACTGTCACTCACTCAGAAAAGTAAATTCTTCAAATATGAACAAGAACTCACTTCTTATTTCTCATTTCACCCTGTCCCCAGGGTGAGGTACAGAGAAGGGCTTTACCTTCAATCTGATGAGAAGGTCTACCTGGGTATCCTTCCTTCCCACTGAAAACTCACCTAATTTTTTATGGTTTCAGGAATGAAGCAAGAACTGATCAGAGTGACAAATCTATGGGAAAACCTGTCTACTAAAAAGCTTGGAAACTCCAAGGCTACATTCCCATGACTGGTGCTCTGGCCCCATGTTAGCCGTCGTTCCCTTACCTCCGTGGAGTTCCTCTGGCTGCTCTCGTAGGGCTTGCTTTTGGGGGGAGGCGGAGGTGGGACAGCAGCAGTCATCAGCCCATCTGTCTGCAAAGACGGGGAGCCTAGAAATGACACCAAGGAGATGAATTCATCAAGAAATCCCACGGAACTTCTGCTTGCCACTTTAACACCTACACCAACCTGGTCAATCAAATTGCTAAGATCATATTCTACGGTTTCTGTGGACAGAATGAAAAAGACCTCTTACTCCTCATGACAAATGTAGCACCCTTCATTCACCAGCAGGCTTCACAAAAAGTTCTGAAGTAAAAATTCCATTTTTTGTTCAGGGTTTTTACTATTGAACTGAAGATGAGAACATTTTTTAGAATTTAGGGTATTACTCTGTTCTCTGATATATCCCAAGTGCTTAGAAAAAAATGTCTGTCACATAGTAGGTGGTCAATAAATTTTGGGTAAATTTAACTGAGCTGTCTTAGTTTTACCATTTAAAGGGTGCGATTTCCACTTCCTTCAAGAAAACTTCCCTCATTATCTCTAATTCTTGGTTGACCTTTGTCTCCCGTGTGGCAGGACGATTTACCGACCCCCTCCCATTATTCCTTTCTATCAAGGGTACCTTGTAATTCTTCTCAGGCCTGTGTATTGCTGAGTCCCCAAGTCTGACTGCAAGCAGCATATAGAACGGGTCTATTTCTTGTTCTTATTTTGGACCCTTCTCCACCTAAAGTACAGGGCTATCTACCCAATAGTTCAGAAGTTACTTGCTTCCTGTCTGGTCCTAGCGCACATCTACTCCATTTACACCTTCACAATTGGGACAGGGGCAGCGAGACCTTTTGGATCACAATACAGAAAAATTTAATGAGTCCTAGCAACCTGAGGACTCCTTGTCAAACTCTAGTCTAATTCTGTTATACCCACTACCACTGAATTGAACCAGCTTTACAATAATCTCAGATACACTGTGGCTGTTTTGATTAAAAATTGCCCAGATTCATGAACATGAATTCATGAACATACTTCATTCTCTAGTAAAATGGATATATGGCATATAAATAGGAGAACTTACTCAGGGTCCTGGTAGCTTTAGGAGTGAGTGGAGGGGGGCTCAAGAGTGCGGACTGAGGAGGTGAAGAACCATGGAACGGCGTCAGCCGATTATCCGACAGCTGCAGACTCTTTGGCCTCTGTGCTTTCCTGGTTGGGCTCTAGGACAGGGGAGGGGGAGGAAACACAGAAAACCATTCTCACAGTGAGGAAGGCTGAGCTCATCCATGCTCTGATCAACCTTGTCTGCTGAGCAGAAACTTGTTAAAGGGCATAAAGCCAGGAGCCATTTTCAAGCTCACCGCACTGTTATGTGGTGGGCACCATGGCAAAGATATAACAGGGAATCACTGAACCATAGATTATTTTCTGGCTGGTCATGGACTTGATTTTGACCACAGTTGGACTGTGTCACTTAGGTTGGAAATGAGCCACCCTGATTCTCAGGGAAAGTTGGTCTTGCCACACTTAACTTGATGTGGCTTTTGGAGCAAAAAGTACCTTTTATTTTCTTAAGTTAAAAGAAGAGAAATGACAATGTTTTGGACTGACTCATGGCACATGGTGGCGAGAACCAGGACTCCAAGCATCACCCCATTTGTGTACATTGTGGGTAGAGGATCTTGAGTCACTATTGATTTAGAGACTCAGATTCTCTGGACGTGCTTTTCTCAGTGGGATCGAGATCTGACACTACGACAGGCTGCTGTACGCTGAGAAAGCCAGGGCCAGGCTTCTAGCTGGTGACTCACGGCTGTGAGGGAAGGGTGCTGTGCCTGGCTGTGGGGAAAGTATTGGCAAACCTCTGGTGCTGTTTCCCTTTTTTTACCATTAGATCAGGTTCCGGCGCTTTCTCTGCAATGACCTGGGACTTGCTCAGGTTCCAGTCTTTTCTCTTGAACTTGCTGATCCGGTTCTCACTGTCCTCTTTGAGGGGCAGATCTTCAACTCTGGCGCCTGACGAGGCCCTGCGCTCCAAAAGTGGCTCCAGGATTGACCTATCAGCCAAGAACAAGGGCAAAACCACAAAACACTGATCACTCGACAGGCAGAATTTACTCGAGAGAGACCAGGGGTCATGACTGCTCAACCTAATCTTGACCTGTGACTTTCCTCTCAGGCTCTGCTCTGGAGCTAGCCAGCCTCTGTTCAAAACCTACCTACACTGACTTTTTGGGTGACCTTGGGCAGATAACCTTTATATACCTCAGTTTCCTTATCTGTAAAATGGGGAGAATAATAGTGCCCACCTCATAGGGTTATTACAAAATCTTAGAACAGTGCCTAGCATATATGAGTACTCCTTAAATGATTGTTTTTTTTTTTTTTTTTGGTGAGGAAGATTACCCCTGAGCTAACATCCACTGCCAATCTTCCTCTTTTTGCTTGAGGAAGATTGTCTCTCAGCTAACATCTGTGCCAACCTTCCTCTATTTTGCATGTGGGGACTCTGCCACAGCATTGCCTGATGAGCGGTGAGTAGGTCCACACCCAGGATCCAAACCCGTGAACCCTGGGCCACTGAAGCGGAGCACACGAACTTAACCACTACACCACCGAGCCGGCCCCTTAAATGATTTTGAATTACAATGATAGATTTTCAAGCGCCACAGTGAAAACTGATTCATTCAAGAACCATGATTAGATGCTATACATAGAGAGGGGAAGAGTGTGATGAGAAACAAGAGTCTCAAAATCTCTCTCCATAAATTACATGCTAATTACAAAGGGAAAAATAGTAACTACACAGAAAAGAAAATGGATAAAACTGTAACCATATGATCAACGAACATCACCAACAAGGGACAAATGGACATAATGTACCTCTGGATATGATACCTGAAAAGGACATAACATCACATAAAAATGTATCACCTGAATCCTAACTAAGCATGGGGACACATCAGACAAACCCAAATGAAGGGAAATTCCATAAATAACTGGCCCGTAATCTTAAAAACTAATAACATTATGAAAGACAAGGAAAGGCTAAGGAAACTATTTGAGATTGAAGAAGAATAAAGAGACATGGCTAAATACAATACGTGACCCTGTTTGGATTCTGTACCAGTAACTGCTTAAAAGACATTACTGGGACAACTGAGAAAATTGAAATATGGGGTGAAGCTTAAAGTAGTATGTCAATGTCACATTTCCTGAATTTAGAGGCTGTACTGTAGCATGTGGTTAAAGAAGACAATCTGCTTGTTCTTACAGCATGATGTATGCAAGCTACTCTCAAATGGTAGAGTGGGTAAGGGAGGGAGAGGAGGACAGAGAGGGAATGAAGGCAGCAAGTGAAAAAAAAAGTTATATAAGTTAAAAAAAGATATAAGTTAAAAAAAGATATATCTTTATGATAGGTATTGCTTACAGCTTATGAATGGGTATTTAATAAGCCCTGGTTTGACTACAAATTGGTAGATTTTGCTCCAAAAAAATAAAAAGTTTGGAGGGATCAACAGGCAAAGCACAGAAGATTTTTAGGGCAGTGAAATTATTCTGTATGACACTACAATGGTGAATACATGTCATCATACATTTATCAAAACTCCTAGAATGTACAACACCAAGAGTGAACCCTGAGGTGAACGATGGACTTTGGGCGATGATGATGTGTCAATGCAGGTTTGTCAACGGCAACAAATGTACCACTCTGTGAGGGATGTTGATGGTAGGGGAGGCTGACGGTGCACGGGGCAGTGGCATGTAAGAACCCTCTGTACTTCCTGTTTCAATCTTGCTGTGAACTCTAAAAAATAAAGCCTATTAAAAAAAAGCTTTGGGGGCCAGCCCCATGGCGTAGCGGTTAAGTGCGTGGGCTCCGCTGTCCGCGGCCCGGGTTCGGATCCCAGGCACGCACTGATGCATCGCTTGTCAGGCCATGCTGTGGCGGCGTCCCACATAAAGTGCAGGAAGATGGGCACGGATGTTAGCTCAGGGCCAGTCTTCCTCAGCAAAAAGAGGAGGATTAGCATGGATGTTAGCTCAGGGCTGATCTTCCTCACAAAAAAACAAAACAAAACAAAAAGCTTCAGTATGAAGTAAGACAATATAAAAACTGGTATCAGCTCTTAGAATTTAAAAATTAGGGCCGGCCCCGTGGCTTAGTGGTTAAGTGTGCGCACTCCGCTACTGGTGGCCCGGGTTTGGATCCCAGGTGTGCACCGACGCACCGCTTCTCCGGCCATGTTGAGGCTGCGTCCCACATACAGCAACTAGAAGGATGTGCAACTATGACATACAACTATCTACTGGGGCTTTGGGGGAAAAAAAAAAAAGGAGGATTGGCAATAGATGTTAGCTCAGAGCTGGTCTTCCTCAGCAAAAAGAGGAGGATTGGCTTGGATGTTAGCTCAGGGCTGATCTTCCTCGGAAAAAAAAAAAATTAAAAGCTTCTGTTCAGCAGGAAGCATCATTAGTAAACTAAAATTATTTGCTATACATATTTTAGATGGCAAATATCTTTAATATATAAGAAACTTTTACAAATCAAAAAGAAAAATATGCATAATTCAATTTTTAAAAATCGTCAAAAGATATAAACAGGTATTTCATGAAAAAAGAAGTCCAAATAATTTTTAAAAATTTAGTACTATTAAATACATAAATATTAAAACAAGATATTTGGAGGGGATAATTGGGCAAAGACTTTTTTATGTTTTATTCTGGAAAATTTCAAACAGATAAAAAAGTGGAGAGAATACAATAAACTCTTATGTATACATCACTCAGCACCAACAATGATCAACTCATGGCCAATCTTGTTTCACTTGTTACACCAGTCACATTCCTCACCCCTCACCGGATTATTTGGAAATAATTCCTAGATGTCATATCATCTCATCTATAAAGATTTTAGTGCATAAGACTATATGACAAGGTTTCATCTTCATACCTACAGTCCCATCATCATTCCTAAAAAATGAATAATTCCTTAATTTCATCAAACATACAGTCAATGTTCAAAGTTCCTGTTCATAATTGTTTTTTGTAAGTGGTTTGTTTGAATCAGCATCCAAACAAGATTCACTCCTGTATTTGGTTGACATGCTTCTTAAGCCTTTTTTTAAGCCTTTTAATACTGTAAGTTTGTCTTTCTACAAAATATTTTTGCCTTCTTCTGTGAAGATACAGAATGATAAAGTTCCAGGGAAGTCTGATTTAAGGAACCACTGGAGTCACAATGGAAAATGCTTCTAGACTGCAGTTTCTTTTTCTTATTTCAAATTATTCTCTCCTTTTACGAATCATTTTTTATTACTTTTTAAAAAAAGATTGCATGTCTGAATTTTCAATTTTTTGGTATTTTCCAGTTGTTAGTATATTTAAGAGGAAGTCACTCACTATTATTTATCTTAAATCTATACTAATTAAAAAAAAATCATAGAACTAAATTCCAAAAAGACCCTAATCATTCTTAAAACCAACCAAGCCAAATCAAACAAAAAGAAATCACCTCAAACAGTAATTGATCAGTAAGAAAAAAAGAAACAAGCCAAGATTCTACTGGATCAATGATCACTTTGCCTGAGAGATTGAGAATGGAGGGAAGTGACGGTGGGTCACTAGATTGACAGTCAAACATGTGAGTTTCACTAGGCCCCAGTTATGAACCAAACTAAACCATTAAATAACTATAGTGTAGTCCCACAGTGTCTGTGTTACTTTTTTCTTATAATGACTACTTTAATGATTTTCCTGAAATATCAAAGATTAATTTTTTTCTAAAAATTTCTGGTTTGGGGCTCCTTTGCTGGTGTTCTAAACATGTACTTAGTTGGCCTGCTGTGTAATCCCTCCGGCTTCCCTTAACATGATGCACTGTGTTTCATAAAGTAATTCTCTTTCTGTACCTGAACCTCCCATATGCCGAACAGGATGGATACATTCTACTCCCTACCAACAAAGAACCAACCCTTTATAGACGGCACCCCCAATAATCACCATGGAAGTTTTAATGAATACTGTGACATAACACTGGTAATAGGAGAATTAGGGTCATTAGCTGCGAATCAGTTTGAGCTGCTTTAAAGAAACATCCTGAATAAATGCTAGAAAATGTTATCAATGACTTCTTACACACTGGGGAAATTTGGGCAAGAGTAATAAGTCGCATTGCCCGGGGTCACAGCATGAAGAGGACCCCATTCGCCTGCTCTGTTTATGGCCCTAATGTATTAGCAATCACAGTGTCTCTGATTTTCAACAGCTGCTTCAAAACTTTTCTTTCTTCAATGAGGCAGAGTTGATTTAAGAAAAGAGTCTTACTGAACAGAACAGAACTTCCATGGTTTCAAAAAGTAGGCAGTACCTCCTTACGGCATGAAAAAAACCATAGAAGAGAAAAAATAAACAAATAAATCAGGTATGATTTAATATTTAGGAATTCAAAAGATTAAAAATAGTACAAATACTATGGGTAAATATATGATGAAAATTATATAATCACTCATATACTGTATATGGCAGTACATATTGGTATTTGATATCAAGAACTGTAAAAAATTTCATCCTCTGACTAGGTAATGTATGCTCCTGGAAATGCATCCTACACTTGATGTTAACCAGAAGGCTGAGAAATGATCTGAGAATGCATCCTAAATAATTGAAAAGCTGTATGTACACGTATGTTTGCTACAATTCTTAATAATAAAAATGTATTTTATATTGATACAAGCTAAATGCTTTTGTATTAAATTTATAATGAACTTTGATGGTTACCTGTTTAGAAATAATGGCACAGCTTAAATGTAGTAGGAGAAGGATTAATCGTGGCACATTCATATGATGCAATGGTATTTGGCCATCAAAAATGATAATAAAAATTGGTAATAATAAAGTTACACAGCAACAGGGAAAATGCTTATAATAAAAAGACAAAGAAGAGAAGCAAATTACCAAACTATAATTCCAATTATATGTATGCCATAATTCCAACTGTGTAAAGATATCTATGTCAATGGAAAAGGATGGATAAATACTTTAGGAAGTACTAAACATTTGATTTCCAGGCAGGGGGTCATTTGGACAGGTTATTTTTGTGATATAATTATTATAATATGGAATTACAAAACTATGAATAAATGGTGAGTCAACTGACTTGACTTACAGTCAACACTAAAACATATAATGATATTAAATACTCATTATGTATATTAAATTAAGCAGTAGATCACAAAATGGTACATGCAATGTTTTTCCACTTGTATAAAATGTATATATGCTTTTTTGCATTGTATAACTAAACCTTAACAGTGGTTATTTCTGAGTGATGAAGTTATAAGCATGTGTCCTTTTAAAAGTTTCTAGTACTTTGAAAAATTTCTACACGTGCATACATTAATTTTATAATTAGTAAAATATTGTTTTAAAATAGTGTCTTTAAACAGAAAGAACACAATTATAAGTTTACTCCTTTAAAATATTTTAAATTTAAACATATGGAAAAGCACTCCACGTTTTTGGCAAGGAAGGCTCAACATCAGAAAGTCATCAATCCTCCTAAAGTTAGCCCATAAATATAACACGATTTCAATAAAAATAGCAAGAGGATTCTAGACAAGTTAATCCAAAAGTGAGCAATGAGTAAAACTAGCCCAATAATTTCTGAAAAGGATTACTACAAATTAAAAACCTTTTAAGTCTAAAGTAATTAAAACTGCATAGTACTAGTGCATGAACACACAGGTACATCAAAGAAATGGGGAAAAGTCCACAAACAGACTAAAAAACACATAGGAATTTGATTTTCTTATAAGGCTAACATTTCAAATCAATAGAGAAAAGATGTTTTGCTCACTACATGTTATAGGGAGAACTGGGTAGTCACATGGGGGAAGAAAAAGTTGGCTCCATACCTCCACTTTATACTAGAATAAATCCCAAAGGATCGCAGATTTAACTGTGAATCATGAAACTCTAAAATTAGTTTTTTGTAGTCTTAGAGTGGGGAAGGCCTTTAATAATGATATAAAATCCAAAAGTCATATAATCAACTATTAATTTATTTGACTGCATAAAAAAATCAGCACAACCAAATAAAAATTAGAAGCAAAGGTGAAAGACAAAGGAGCAATTAGGGGAAATATTTCAACTCAGGTCACAGACAAAAGCCAACATTCAACAGAAAAATGTACACAAAATAATTGACCACAGTTCACAGAAAATAAAAACAGCTACTAAACAAGTGAAAAGATGCTCAACTTCACACAAGAGAAATAAAACCAAAACAGAATGAAACAAAAAAAAAAACCCTACACCAAGAAAATATTTTCCACTTATCAGATTGGCAAAAATTAAAAAGACTGATAATACACACTTTGGTGGCAAGGTGTGGGTGATGGCCAGGTACCAGTCTATGTTGCTGGTGAGACTCTAAATTGGTATAATCTCTATGGAAGTTACGTTAGGAATAATTTTGAAAACTGCAACTATACGTTTGACAGAGCAATTTCACTTCTGGAATTTTTCTCACATTGATATACTTGTATATTTACAAAATAACATTTTTAAGGTTACTCATCGCCACACTGCGGTGATAGTAACAGACAGAAATCCACTACACGTCCATCCATAGGCACTGGTGGAGTGTGTCCTGGTGCAGACATACCACGAGATGCCTGCAGCTCAAAGAAAAGAGGAGGCTCTTTATGTTCTGAAATGGAATGATTTTCAAGATATAGTAGGTAAAAAAGGCAAGGTAAAGAGAGCATTATATGCTGCCATTTGTATAAAAAGAAAGTGTGGGGAAGAATATACATCTGGGTATTGATTGTGCACGTATAAGGAGCTGCTGGCAAAGGCACCAAGAATCTGAATGCTAACATCACCTGCCTCTGGAGACTGGCACTGCCAAGTCAGGAGTCAGGGACTGAAGGGAGATGTTTCACGATATATCCTTTTGTACCTTTGGAATTTCGTATTATGGGATTATATTATGTATTCATAAAACAAATATAAATTTAAAAATTAGTTTTGAAAACGGAAATGATAAAAAATCAAGCAATGACTACAAGCTAATACGAAAAAAACAAATCGGAATGTGATAAGGTGGATGACGAGATGCGATAGGATTATGGGTGATTTATTTTTTTTTCATTTTTCATTAACAGTTGTTACCATTATGTAAATAATGATATCCCTCACGAGGAAGACAACGAGCATGACCCCAAAGCAATAACCCATGGATTCTGAATTATTTCCTTCATGAGGATGATGCAGCTACACTCACCAAGTCCCACTTGACCAAAGACAAACATTGCCCCAGCCCCCCTGGCAACTAAAGATCGAACCTTACCCATCAGATCCGGGTCTGGAAGGAGCATTATCCGACGAGTTAGAAGAGGTGGAAATCACAGAGGAAGTCACCGAGGTGACGGACAATCTCCGCAGCGTAGACGACATGATGTAGGGTAGTACGACAGACCCTGTGCGGCTTTGCTTCCTCTCAGTCAAGTTGGGTGGCTGGAGAACACATGACCCCTCATGGTTAGCTGGCCTGGAATTCAGCCCATATGCACTGGTGCAGCCCCCCCTGTTTGCTTGTGGCAAGTGCCCATTTGTACTGGCTGGCACCCCATTCTGAATGATTGGCGCCTGTGTTGCCTCAGTTAAATAGTGCAAAAATTTATATTCTCAGCTATAGACACAACTTAGGTTAAACCTACCTTGCTTCTAAGACTAGAGAAAAATTCATCATCATCTGCTGTCAGATACAGAGAAGAAAAACCAATGTGCATGACCCAACGACAAAATAGCAACACCCTGTCTGCTTCTCCAGGTTAGCATCTTTCAGCCATTTAAAAAATAGAATATTGGCCTAGGAGAAAAGTTTTAGATTGAAACTACAGACCTGAAGCTTAACTTGGTAAATCTTAGGAAGCAAAGGAATATTGATCTACTTTCTTATGTCACTAGTAGGACTGATCACCCCCATAGGCCACCATATCAAATTTACATGCTAATGTTGGCCCGGTTCTAATAATGACTCAATTCATCAGGTCAAAGTCACAGACTGCCATCTAGGAACTTGTGTGCAAAAGACAAACGTTTCTAGAAGAACACTCTGAATTGGCAGTAGGTTAGGAGGTAAATTCTTAGGAAGGCAGGATGGAACACTTGGACAACTGAAAGAGATGATCAGAAATACTCTGGAGACAAATGCAGTAGAGACGGGGTGTGGGAATAGTGTAGAGGAGCACATGAAAGGAAATTCAGGGGTCTGAAGTGAGGAAAGAGAATTTGAAAATCAGGCCTCCAAGAATAAGACAGTTACAGAGAGCAGGTGAACATCTATTAAACAGCAGATAAATGAAGCTGGAACCAAGCACACAATCACCTGCTGCAGAGAAAAGGTTAGAGCACGCACCAATTCCCCCAACTTCTCAGGAGGAAAAAAGAAAATTGCAGCTGTGAGAAATGTGTTAGAACTGTCAAAAAAAAGCAAGAAATCAGCTACATACATCGTAAAATGTATTTCACAATTCTCTCTCCCCTTCAAAGGTGTAAAAAGTAAAAACTTTTTGTCAAAATAAAAAATAAAGATTAGGAAAAAGTACAAGAATTGGGCTAGACAGGACAGGAACACCCAGTGTCTGGGATTAGAACACCTCAGCTTCTAGCAGAGTGGTTCTCACAGTGCGAGCCCAGGTCAGCAGCACCTGGGAACATGTTAGAAATGCACATTCTCAGGCCCACCCCAGACCTACTGAATCAGAAACCCTGGGCATGTGGCCCAGCAATCGGTGTTTCCACAAGCCTTCCAGGTGGTTCTGACGGTCACTCAAGTTTGAGAACGCCTATCTAGCACCACAAGGGTTGAAGGTCATCAACAGCAGGTCATGTCTTCTCCGACCTGCCCTTGGTATTTTCATGCCATATATACCTATACTATTTTGGCCCATTTGGCATCTCAAAAATTGATCATTATCATTAAAAGTAAAAGAGCTTCAAGGCTATTTAGACAAAGCCTACCAGTGTTATAACCCCATAGAGCTTTTCCACTTTCTCCTTGAGTTCCCGGAAGCAAGAAGACAAGCGGTCGTGCAGCGGCTTTAGCTGCTCCGTGAGCTTCTCCCCATGGATGCGGATCCCCTCTGTCAGCAGAGGCATCTGCAGAAAAGGGCATGAAAGGCATGAAATATGGTTTAGGAAGAGCAACAAGTCAGATTTGGAGGTTGGGGAAAGATGGGCGGCTGGGGACAGGCAGGTAAACTGGCAGACGCAGCACATATCAAATGAGGAAGCTACATCTCACTGCAGGCTTGGGAGCTGGACGCCCTTGGGTCAAAGATGCAGAGGAACATGCACACTGAGGAGGCCAGTGGGCCCTAAACTAGCGAAGGGCTGACGGACGGCAAAGCCACCTGAACCCAGCGGGGCACTTCTGTGGATGAGCAACTGACAGGGTTCAGCCTTAGACTGAACTGAATGGCTGCACTTCCTCCCACTGTTCACTGCAGTAGTGACAGAGAGAAAAACAGAAGCCAACCTCTCTCAGCTGAAACAGGCCGGCAAACCAATTTAATCTCCCCTCTAAGAAGGTCCCTCTCAACACTGTGCAGTCTAACGGATTACTACTCCTAGGTCACTCTGCCACAAATAGATAGATTGTGATTCCAAGGGTTAAAAAAACAAAGAAAAGTAACTCTAAAAGTGGGGCTTGTAGATTTAAGCCCTAGAGACTATCTTGGTGTCATGCACTGTGGCCACCCTTGGAGTATAGTGGAAAGCTGTCCCGCTCACCTCCCTGGAGGCATACCTGTAACGCTATGAGTTGCTTTAGCAGCTCAATCTTCTCCTGGTCTTCAGGATGCTCCTGCAAGTACTTTTCTGTAAAAAAGGCCTAAAAGCAGACCATATGCAAATATTAATTAGAACATATTCCCATCTGTGTATTTGACCCTAAAAGGGAATGGAGGGAAGCCTGGAAAGGTAAAAAATGTCTTCTGTTCTATCTGATAAACCAGGAATGACTAAGCCCTTAACACTGCAGTGGACAATTAAAAAAGGTATGTGCTATTTTGTGGCCTTTCTGGAATCATGCAATTCCTAGCAAGAGCACATTCTCAGTAATCACCATATACACACACTAATTAAATAACAATCATCAGCAGAGCAGAATGTCATTCATTAACTTTCCCAAAGACCTAATAAAAGGCCAAATGACAATATCTAAAGGTTACTCATTAGATTAAGTGCACAGATATTATAAAAGAAAGAACAAAAAATTATTAGGCAGGAGATGTGGCTAATGGTTTTTCTGCTCTACCCCATGATATAGGCTATATCACTTTTTTTTCCTATAGTAAGTGAAAATTAATATCTGTACTTTCTTACTAATCACCTATGCAAAAGGCTATTTTGAGGACAATTTGAGATATAGATGTGAAAATGTTTTGAGATATTCAGTGTAGGTTGCATTTAGTATTATTATACGTGAAGACCATATCACCCAAAACATCACCAATAAACATTCATGGTACCTATGGCTAAGGCCCTATAATAGAGAAATAAAACACAAACCCATTATGAATATAGGTGTTACATAGGAGACATTTTAAAGACAGAATTGATGGGGGGCCAGACCAGTGGCACAAGCGGTTAAGTGTGCGTGCTCCGCTAAGGCGGCCCAGGGTTCGCCGGTTCGGGTCCCGGGTGCGCACCAACACACTGCTTGTTAAGCCATGCTGTGGCGGCATCCCATATAAAGTAGAGGAAGATGGGCACGGATGTTAGCCTAGGGCCAGTCTTCCTCAGCAAAAAAAGAGGAGGATTGGCACTGGATGTTAGCTCAGGGCTGGTCCTCCTCACAAAAAAAGAAAAGAAAAAAAAAAAAATAAAGACAGAATCGATTAGGAAAGAAAAACAGAAGCCTATAGTGAATATTTCTAATAGAGTCCAGAATAGGAGTTATATATTTTCTTCCTGTACCTTTGCCTTCATTCCTGGAAGTGCTTTCAAAGACCAACTGTCAAAGATCCCCCTCACTCTTCTGCTCTGCTACTGTGAAAGCCCAAGAGTTCCTGAAACTACAGGATACAGTTATAAAAGTGAGCAGCCCATTTGGTGTGGAAAACTGAATATGTCACCTTCCCATCTCGTGGGAAGATGTTATGGGTTGAACTGTGTTCCCTCCCTCAAATTCATATGTTGACGTCTTAAGCCCCGGCAACTCAGAATGTGACCTTAGTTGGAAACAGGGTGCTGCAGATGTAATTAGTTAAGAAGAGGTCATACTGGGGTAGGATGGACCCTGAATCCAATCTAACTGGTGCCCTCATAAAAAGGGGAAATGTGGAGACAGACACACATACACAGGGAGAACACCATGTGAAGAGACACAAGGAGAAGACAGTCATCTATAAGCCAAGCAACGCCAAAGATCAGCAAACCACCAGAAGCTGGGAGACAGCAGGGAACAGAGTCTTCCTCACAGCCCTCAGAGGGAATAAACCCAGCAGACACCTTAATTTTGGACTTCTGGACTCCAGAACTGTGAGGCAATAAATGTCTGCTGTTTCAAGCCCCTCTGTTTGTGGTACTTTGTCATGGCAGCCCTAGCAAACTAATACAACAGAGAATATAAATATGTTGCCCGAGTATCACAAAAAGGAAGCAGACAGCACATTTGAAAAGCAGCTCATTCTAGCCAGATTCATGTTTAGAGTGACTGTCAATATAAATGAAAAGGTAATATTTGCTTAAATCTTTATCTGCCTTTACCTTTCAAATACAGTTTAAATTTTTGAAAGTTAAAAAAATTTTTGATATATGATAAAATGCACTGAAATTCCCCAAGTGTGAGTTGAGTCAGGGAACATCAGAGCAGAGGGCCCTGAGATTCATTGTTCTAGCAGAGTCCTGCCTCACAACAGCAAGGGCTGACGAATGACAACAAACAGTTCTTCTCTCTCAGGCAATGACTAAAGTGCTGCCTAAAACAGGTGACAGGTAGGTAGGTAATGTACAGGTAGGTAATGATGGGTTCCCAATTGACTGCAAAAGGTCATGGTGATCAATGAGTTTACCTTCTTCTTACGTTCAGAAACGTACCAAGTCACACATACTAATTAAAAGTATCAATTAGTATTTTAAGCCAAAGGTTCTGAAATTTATTTGTTTATATATCCTTCCTTTCCTTTTTGTTTCATTTTAATTAGAAGATAGTCACATTGGAAAAAACTTCATATGAAATTATATAATAATCACAGATATTAGCATATATGAATCTGAGTTTAGGGGCATTCTGAAAAAATTAATACTTGGAAAAATACATCAAAATTAGGACCAGATGGCTTATAGGAAAAAATATACACTGAAATCATTATAGTATAAAAAAATGCATTGTATTTTGGATTCTTGTTTTGTATTGAATTCCATTGTTAACAATGGAAATTACTACTGAAACCTAAAGTGGGCAAACTAGAATTTATCGCTGGTGTTGAGTCTTTCTCAGCTGCTGAGTATAAAGACTAACCGAGGCTGAAAGGTCGAAGAGAGAAGAGAAGGAAGAAGATTAACGCAGTACCACTCAGGAAGAACATTCAAATCACACATTCCATCCGTTCCAAGCAGACAGGAGGAGGTAGGGAGAAGGCCAACATGGACCCGTCTCAGCTACATGTGGAGAGCTGATGGTGTTCCTCAAATATAGCATGTTTCCCTTAAGCCTCAAGTCACTCCTGTGAGTATATGTATTTTCCTCACTTTTTTCAGATACAAAGCCTGGGGATCAGAGAGGTGAAGCATCTTGCCCAAGAGCACACAGCGGCCAATGGGAAGCCAGAACTGGGTCAGAGGCGGTGATGGATTCTAAAACCCTGCTCTAGGGCCGGCCCCTTGGCTTAGCGGTTGAGTGCGCGCGCTCCGCTACTGGCGGCCCGGGTTCGGATCCCAGGGGCACACCAAGGCACTGCTTCTCCGGCCATGCTGAGGCCGCGTCCCACATACAGCAACTAGAAGGATGTGCAACTATGACATACAACTATCTACTGGGGCTTTGGGCAAAAAACAAAAGGAGGAGGATTGGCAATGGATGTTAGCTCAGGGCTGATCTTCCTCACACACACACATAAAAAATAAATAAATAAAGCCCTGCTCTTCCCAGGACATCGTGTACAAGTGGCATCAGAAAATCAGCCCACTCCACGTCTGCTCGCCCTTCCCATCCATTTCCTTTTCTTTCCTCTCCCTCTCCACGCTTCTCCACAGGGGTGTACTAGCCAATGTTGACTTATAGTCAAGAGAGGACTCCAAAATTATTAGGTCACTGAAAACATACCTAACAATGAAAAATCCTGCCTCTATTCATTACACTTCACCACATTTTACTTACTGAACACATTACCTCCATTTTAAATGGTGCTACATACAAAACCTTATGCAATGGATTCCCACGTGGTGAGCACTCCTTTCACGTTTTTCCAGAATAATAGACACAACACTTAGTTGAACTAATTTAATTGTAGAGCCAGGGCCAGCATCTGTCCATAAAACCTATGGAACACCAAGTCAGGGTAGGGGTTCCTAGAGGCTAGTTCTAAATACTGCGCAGCTCTGCCTTTCCCACACATGCTGCTTCACTTCCGGTGTCCTCAGTTCTGGGGTCCACCCATAAGCCTTCTACCTCCTAGGGGGAGACAGGGAGTGGGAGAGGGAAGAGCTGGTGAACCAGTCAGACACCGTATATCAGGTTGATCTCTCAGTGATTCTGCCAGGCAGTGGCCTAACCCTGGCAGCTGGGTTGCTGAGGGTCTCTAGGAGGTGTGAGGTCAGGGACAAGCTTTTCATTAATTTCATTTGTCCTTTTATAAAGAGGGGAGAGTGAACATCTCTCAGAAAAGTTGTAAGAAACTAATTCACCAGCTGCACAATGCCACAGAGGGAGACATGAGACACACTGGACCTGAGAATCCTGTGGGGTGCCAGGGAGCCAGCCCACCTTTTCATAGTTGGAGTATCCCCCCATGACAGCTGGGTCTACGATGCCACTGAGCAGCATGGAGAGAGGATGCACAGAGAGGGACCGGTCCCAGGCATGCTGCTGAACACAGTTGCTGATCCTCTCATTGGTGAGTTCCATGGTTTCTATGGCATTCTCCAGAGGGCTGATTTCCTCCTGAGTGACAGAGAGCATGGGAGACGAGGGGCACTTGGTGAGCTCCAGAGCAAAGACTGAAACAAGCCTAAGTATTCCCCTGACAAGGTATAAAACACCCACCAAGTTACAGAACAGTGAAGTTTTGCTTGTCAACCCTATGTTTATTAGGATACCACACTTAATCGAAATGGTGTTGGTAAGTTGCAAAACAAGCTGTTTGAATCTCTTTGGAAACTATAAGGATGACCAAAAATTGGAGCTATAGTAATGATTATTTCTTGGGGCAAAGTGTCTACAGAAATTTTGAGAAGAAAACAATTGGAGCTGTAATAATGATTGTTTCCTAGGCAAAGCTCCCTCAGAGATTTTTAAGAAGATCAACGACAACAGAGTAACAGGATATCCGATCCCAGACACTTCTGCACCACCAGAAATGTTTGCGGGCAAGAGGTGTGATGTTCCTGCCATGACAAAAGGTACGTGATTCTGGAAGCCATACATTCAGACCATACATAAGTCACCTCAGTATGGGCTCTGACAGAAGTCAGAAAAAATAGGATGAATTAGAATATTCAGGCTGAATTTTGGATCAAAATGAAATACAATACAATATGGATTCAGAGAGAGCTCCTCCTCTGGAAATGTCTTCAAAACCAGGTTCCAAGAAAAATCATCTCCTTCTTCATTTTATCCATTATCAGCCAGCATGACCTCCTACTCCAGACTTGATTCTAAAAGTCTCTGTCCAAAAATCATATTCATACTTGAAGAATAATAATTTATCACTATTGGTTGAGAACACGTCAAACTTCAGATTTCGTCAAGACATATTTCTTGAGTGCTTATTGTATGTCCAGTACTGTGCTATGCACAACAGTTACAAAAGTGATTAAGACATAATTCACAGCTGGGAAGAGTGGATCTCAAGACATGCAAATATGGTAGAAAGAAGCCCAGGTTGCGATGGGGCACATGGAAAGGGGTCTAAGCCAGCTTGGGAGTTTCAGCGACGGCTTCCTGGAGAAGCTGGTGCTAAACTGAATATTGATGCGAGTTGGTTAGCTTGAGACGTGGTGAGACGGAGTTTCAGGCAGAGTTTAAAATGACCCAATGTCATGAAGGGCTGAAACAGCATGTGATGCGTTTAGTTCCAGTAGATTCCATAGGAGATGAGGTGGAAGAACTGAGTCACAAAGACCCAGCATGCGTGTGCCAAGGAGTGTGGGCTTTATGCTCTAGGCACTGGGGAGCCACGGAAAGGTTTTAAGCATGAGAATGATACGGTCAGGAATTCACCATAGATTCACACTCTGAGGCAGTGAGGAAAATGGCCCCGAGAAGGCCAAGGCAGGAGGCCAATCAGGAGGCGTTTTCAGTGGCATCAACCAGAGATGAATGTGGGACTAGAAACAGGGTACAGAAGTAGGAGGACTGAAAATAAAAGAAAACAGATTTAATAAATATTAAAAAGGTAAAACGAGCAGCTTTTGGGAATGATGAGGATGGAGGAGTCCAGAATGACTGGGGATGTGATTAGCTGAGAATAAAAGAAGAGGAAATGTTCTGGAAGAGAAGAATGTGATTGACAGGAAACTCAAAGGAGGCATTCCAAAAATGTCTTTGGGCGCTGGCAGGATCACTGGGGAGACAACACTCATTTGGTCATAAAAGAGTCATTCACTGTGAGTGACCTTTAGGGTTGGTGTTGTAACATCAATTTTACAAAGGATTTCTATTATACAAGCATCTCTTTTAGAAAATGTAGTTGGCCAGAGGAGGCTGCCAAGCTAGTGAGAACTGGAGGGAGAATTTAACAAAGGCTCTTTATTATATTTGGAGACAAAGATTTTTGAGCTCCAATTCCAAATGACTCACTGTTGAAATGTGTTTGACTTCAAACCACTTGAGAATCCCAGGAAAGGTATATGCAGTCGTATATGTGGTCCTTTCAATCCACATGGTCTGGTGAAAGGAAGGCAAATAGGAAATGTTGGTCAGTTCCCAAGCAAAACAGCAAAATTCCAGGGTTCAGCTCAATGAGATTCCACTCTCAAATGCCTCCTTAGAGAATGGGCCATATTTTCTCCAAAAATTTAAGGATCCTGCAGGTTTAAAGCTGGAAAGGGTCATCTACTTGGGCCCTCTCACCCTCTAGATGGAAAATTTGAGGCCTAGAGAGGTGTGACTTGCTCAAGGTCATATTGGCAGCAGGCCCAGGAGTACAGCCCAGTTATTGGACTCCTAGTCTACAGTTTTCCACTGAGACAACAGCCTGCTGTCCATGTAATAAGCACGTGAAACCTCTATCCCCAGGGCTGCCATCATTTCTGCTGTATGTGCTGGTTAGGTGGAAGGTCTCCATTTTGGATGTCAATTTTGCCTTTTATGGGCAAAAGGGGTGGACTCACAGCAAATTCATTGTCTGGATCCTTTTCTCCTTTCCGGAACGGCCGGGAATATCTGAACTGCTGCACTTCATTGGCTCTGTAGTAGCTGGGGAAAGACAGAGCCATGATGCTCCAGTTTCTCTCTTAGAACAAGCACTCCCTGATCTGACTTCACCAAAACCTGGGACCCATCTTATACAGACCGAGTTTTATCCACTAAGCTGTCTCAAAACGGTCAGTCTCCACAACGAAGGCTGGAGGCTGTGCACAATTTGATTTTATTGCACATCTTAATTTTACTATTTCTGAATCTATTTCACAGCTCACAATTTAAAATGGTCTATGTCCACATTTGTGATCTCCTCTGTATAGTTTTGTAACAGTTCTATTAATCCTACCAGCACTTTAGCTTCTCAGGAGAAGGGACTGGGCCTTCAATTACTGGGGAACTCAACAAGTGAGGTGAGGTCAGCCACTACTCACCAGTGAATCCTTCTGAGTGGAAATAAGAGCTAGAGGATCTAAAACCTAAGAGTGAAATTCCCAGTTTCCTTCCCTCTGCTTAAAAAAACAAAATCTCTTGACTTACTAAAAATGGAATGGACAGGTGCTATCATCCGAATGTTTACGTCCTCCCAAAATTCACATGTTGAAATCCTAATGCCCAGTGATGGTCTTAGGAGGTGGGCCCTTTGGGTGGTGATTAGGTCATGACGGTGGAGCCCTCATGAATGGGACTGGTCCCCTTGAAAAAAAGAAACCCCAGAGATCTCCCTCACCCCTTCCACCATGTGAGGACACAGCAAGAAGATGGGCATCTATGAACCAGGAAGAAGGCCCTCACCAGACCCCAAATCTGCCAACGCCTTGATGTTGGACTTCCAGCCTCCAGAACTGTGAGGAATAAATGTCTGAGGTTCATAAGCCCCCCAGTCTACGGTATCCTATTATAGCAGCCCCAAACAGACTAAGACAACAGAAGGTCTTCCAAATTGCAATGAATTTAAGGCTTTGGTTTTGATGTACTTGTAAAGCGTGTGAGAGAAACATATGTTTTAAAAAACAAACAAAAAAACTACTTACTTTAAGACCTGCTCTGGAACTGGTTTATCCTTGTAGCTGGGCGGCAGGCTCATCACCGGCTTTACGGTGAAACACTGCATGTCTGGAGAACTCGTTAAGAAAGAAAAAGGGGCTGGGCCGTGACGCTGTCCCCGCGGAAAGGACCACCTGTTCCTTCTGCCTTACAGGTGGAAGTGGCACCTGCACCGATCACTCCTTTCGACCAAATGCCAGGACCGCAATAAGGCAAATGCCTTATTAAGTCAGAATTCTAAGACATTTTCTGGTCAGATACCTTCTAGGCAAACAACCTTGTCACAAGAAAAAAGGTATCAATGCTGGAAACAGGTGATTAGAAATTGTCTTAAATCATTTCTTTGGGACAAACATCTCTCTGAAATAGCCAGACTCCAGGGCCTGGGCGAGAGGAATTTCTTGTATCTTTGGACACCATTTGTTTGTGGAATGCCATCGCCGGGCACTGTATTAGGTGTTTTGAACATGTTATCTCCAATAAATGCAACAACTACCAGGTGGATGTTATTAATCTCCTTTTACAGATGAAGAATCTGAGGTTCTGAGAAAGCCCAGATCACGTAGCTGGTAAATAGTGAAGTCAGGTTCAAAACCAGCACAGGGGTGAGGCCTCCTCTGACTTAATGAGGTGACCTCAGAAATGATCTGCTGCTTCTGTCCTCACCAGTGCAGACACACTGTTTCAAAGTCAATAGCATTTAAACTAGAGTTTAAGGCACTCGGGTCTAGACATAACAGTGACACAGTACTTCTCACAGTGGAGCCTGCAGTCCCCCAGCACCAGTATCTCCTGGAGACTTACTCCAAATGCAGACTTAGAAATCACAGCTGCTGAAGCAGAATCTCTCCAGGGTGATTCTTATGGATAATAAAATCTGAGAACCCTGGGCTATGCCTTAATGCTGTTACAGTCTACACAGCATTTCTGCATAAATTATCTCCTTTTTATTTTGATCCTCACACATGTGCTATTAGGTATTTAGGGAAAAAAGACATGCTCACATCTGATAGATGAGAAAACCAAGCCCTGGAGAAATGAAGCAACTTGAGTGAGGTTAGATGGCTATGCAGAAATTACTGAGGGCCGAGCACCAGAACTCCTGTTTCTAAATCCAATTCCTGAAGACCTCTTTTCAATCCCACATCAAGAAGGCACCCCAGCACCTCCATAACCTGAACACGGATTTATCCTGAAGACCTTTCTTCTTCAAGCCTCCACTAGGTGTAACAGGTCACTGCTACTCTTCCCTTAAAAGTGTGTCTATTGATCTACTAGTATTATTATCTATCTTTCAAAAGCTATTTACCAATCTATATCTATAATAATAGCTAATACATATTGAAATTTTCTTATGTGCCAGGCACTGTTCCTAGTATTTTACATATATTTATTCACTCAATCTTTACAAGAACTCCAGGAGGAAGAATGATCATCATCCCCATTTTACGGATGAGAAAATTGAGGCACAGAGAAGTTAAGTAATTTGCCCAAAGTAACACCGTAAGTGATAGAGCTGGGACTTGAACCCAGGCAGTCTGGTTCCAGAGCCCATTTTCTCATCTACCATGCCACACTGGCTTCATTTGTCCCAGCTACCTTTCTTAGAAGACTGTTCAATTTTGTAAGGTCTTTATTTTAGCAAAAGGCACATCAGAAAGTTTTAAAAATAACTTTGTTATAGAGCCCTTAGTTCTTTTTTTTACAGAAAGCATGTAATTGATTTCCCAATAAGTCATCATATAGCACAAAAAAAGAACTATGCATCTTTACCCAGAATCTAGAACAGGAAGTCTCTGTTTTCCTCAAGCTCCCCATATGGTTATAAAATATGTCCTTTCATATTCAGGATCTGCTTATCATCTCTCTCCTTTCATTATTTCATAACCATGAGCTGAGGACACTGGGGTCCCACAGCTTTTACACAGAATGGGAAACTGAGTCAGAACGGTTCAATGCGTGTCTGAGGATAGGACATATCTGCATGCAGAGACGGGGCTGACTCCTTGGCTACTCTGGCAGGGCTGGGGCTGGAGCAGGTCAGAGAGCCTCTGGGCCACGTCTCCAGGGCAAGGATACACTGCTTAGGGGAGGACTTGATGTCCTCTCCCGGGGGCGTGGTGCTGGTCATCTTCTCAGCATTGGGGAACTGGGTCAGCAACCTCAGGCTGAAGTCTTCTCGCCTCTCATACTCCTTCCCCCGGTAGATGAAGATTTTGTTCTGCAGGTCAGAGACAACAGGGGAAGAATTAAATATGAGGAGTGAAGGGGTGACTGGAGATCCTGGTCCTGAGGAAGCCACCAGCCCATGTGCAATCCACCCCAGTTCTCACTGAAGACCTCCTACATGCCCCACAGCAACCATCACCTCTGACAAGAGCTCATGGTTCATTTAGGGAGTTAAGTCACAGACCTAAAAATACTTCGTGCAGAGCTTCTCATCGTGTGGCCCAAGGACAACAGCCAGTCTACAAATGGTCTACACTGATCCACAAGGAAACGAGGGGCCTGTGCCCTCATGCAGATCCATGACATCACCAGGCATGCTGTTTAGTTTAGCTACTATTTTTCACGGCAAACCCTTCTCAATGAAGGAAGGATATGCATTAATTTACACTCAGGTGCAAGCTCCTTATCTCATCGTGACCAGGGACAGTTTTTGGACCACCTTTGATGGTGCTGCCTTAGAGAACATGCAAGTATGAAGAGAATCAACACAACATGTCTTCTGACACAGCCATATAGCAATGGGACAGGTCACAGAGAGCAGCAGTAATTTAGAGCAGTCCCTAGCCAGTCCTGAAAACCACCGTGAATGGCAACATCAAAGTCTCACAGAAAATAACTGCACTACATATTATTTTCTCCATTCCAAATGGCAGTTTTTTTCTCTTTAATAACATTGGATTTTTTTTTTTTTTAGAAATTTCTTAGGCCCCAGGCATTGGAGGAATTTGTCTCATAGTTGCTGTTGTCCATGAGAGTTCAAACGTGGCTGTGTTTTGAAAGTTTCTGCTCATCTGATCATCATTCAGATGAGTACTCTGCACTGGCAGCCTGCACAGCATTCATTTTTATTTAAGACTTGGGTCCATATTGTCCTGTAAAATGTTATTAAAAATCACTTGTCCATTCATATAACAAATATGTATTGAGCAGATGTAGATATGTCGGACACAAGGGACGTGATGGTGAGCCTACTCTCACAAAACTTACAAGTAAACAAATAAGTAAAAATGATAATTTTACATAGCATAAGAACCACTAAGGCAATATATCTTCTAGGCTAAACACTGAAGGCAGTAAAAACTGCCAGATCCTTTGGAATAGATGATAAAATTTTTCCCAGCTGGGGAAGATTTATGTGGCTGATTCATGCATTATGAAATTTCATCATTCAGGCAAAACTGTGGTGGGCAGGGGATCAAAATATAATAAAACACTAATTGTATGATGCGGACAAGAGCAGTGAAAGGAACAGACAAGCAAAAGGTCAGCTCAAACCAGCTCGACTTGAAAGAGAGAGCTCCAACGAAGACATGGGACTTGATTGGGCCTAGACGGACGGACAGGGTAAGGTTAGGAAAAGAGAAGGGGAGAGGACAACCAGGCACAGTAAGTGAAAAGAAGGATAAGGCCCAAGGGCAGAAAGCACAGAGTTCAGATAGAAGAACAAGCTTGGGCTGGTAGGATGAGCCAGAATATGAAAGGCCTTGAAAGGCAGACCGAAGTTCCAGAGGGCAAGGGAATTCACTGGAGGTTTTGGAAGACGGGAGCAACTTGATGAGAGAAGTAGTGTGGACAACCTAATCTGACAGTGGAGCATATGTCCAACTGTAGGAATCCCAGGCAGGACTGAGCAGGAGAAGAAGCAGCCACAGGATCTGGTGTTTGACTCTTTGGTGTCTGGTGAAGGGCAAAGGAGATGGGAAAGTCTACGACGATTCTGAGATTACTGGCCTGGAAGCAGGAAGAAGAGTGGTGTCATTGATAGAAACAGAGAGAAGGAGACCTGGTTGGGGTCGAGGGAAGAGGATAATACAACATTACATATTCTGAGTTTGGGGAAATAGTCCATAACATGGACAAACTACATTACAGTTTACAAAGCACTCCTATATGATATTTATCTAATTCTCAAAGCAGCCCTGTGATGTGAGCATTAATTCTCTAACTTACAGGTCAGAAAATCAAGACTCAGTGTTTACATAATTTGGCCAAAACCACGCAGTCACTCAGAAGACGATTTAGACCCCAATTCTTTCAACTCATAAATCTAGATTTCTTGTTTTCACTGAACCACAGTTCCTAGTTCATTGTCCTTTATTGTCTCTGTAGACAATAGTCTGTCTACTAGTTCATATCCTTTATTTCATGTGACACAATAGTCATATATGCCCAGTATGGTAGGCATCATTATCTTCTCTTGATTTGAGTACACAAAGTGATAGAAAGCAAATACTAGAATCCACGGGAAGGCTCCATCCCAAACCCTCTATGCTTGTTACTCTATTCTCTCTCCTTAGGCCATCTTATCCACAACCACAGTTTTAACTACAAGTAAATAACACACACTTTTATCTCCAGCCTAGAACTTTCCTTTGAGTTCCAGATCTATACATGAAATTGTTGACTCACATCTTTTAGATGTTCCAAATTTACTTCACATTGAGTATATCTAAAACCAAACTTTTACAAAGAACTTAGAAAGATCTTGAAGGCCCTCTGTGATCTGGTACCCACGGCCATCTGACCCCATTTTCCTACTTGCCCTCTTGTTCATGTCTCCAGCCTCATGGCTTTTGAACCTGCTGTTCTCACTGTCTGGGACCCTCACTCATCCTCTTGACAGTACCTGGCTTATTCTCTCATTTCTGTCAGGTTTTTGCTCAAATGTCATTTTCTTACTGAAGTCTTTCCTATTCACTCTATTTAAAATTGCAACTCCAACCCATCGCCTGCCTCTACTCACCATCCCTGACTCATTTTCTCCATGATACTTATTGAGTGCCTACATTTATGAAGCATTGTTCTAGGCCATCTGACATATTAAATATTTTACTAATTTATTTATTTTTTGGTCTCTCCAGGCTAGAATATAAGCTCCATAATTTTAAGGGTTTTGGTTTGTTTTGGACTCCGCTCCCACGCCTATATTACAGCAAGGCACACAGTAAGAACTAAATAAATATTTATTCAATGAATGGTTTAATTCTCTCCTCCATGACTCTGTTTTTTCACCAGTATTGCTGTCTTAGTGGACGGCTCCACTGCCCCTCCAATTATGTGGGCCAGAAACCTAGGACTCATTCTTGACACCTCCTTCTTCCTCACCCACATATCCCATCAATCATCAAATACTGTTACATCATCTCCATCACACTACTCTTCCCACTTCTCTCTAAAGCCACCTCCCTAGTCTAACCTGTCATTTCTTGCCTGAACATCAGCAATAGTCTCTAGTGGCTTATCTATGCACACCTTCCATCCATTCTCCACACCAAAGCCAGATAACCTTGCCAACACAAATCTGCAATGGCTCTTGACTGCTCTCAGGATGCAGACAAAACACCCTAAGTAACCCCAAGGTCCTGCATGCCCTTCCCACACGTCTGCTTCCTCTTTCCTGCTCACCCCAGCTCTCTGTTTCCACTGCATTGGTCCTCTTTCATTCCTAGGCACTGCCATGCTCTTGCCTGCTGTTCCCTCTGCCTGGAACGCTTTTTCCTTTCCCCTTTACCTCCTTAACTCACAGCTCACCTTTCAAATCGCAGCTGAAGCAGAAATTCTCCAGAACATCTCTCCTGACTCTTAAAAAATTCAGGTATAATTTATATCTAGTAAAATTTACCCTTTTTAGTGTAAAATCCTGTGAGTTTTGACAAATGTTACAATTTCCACAATCAAGATATAGAACAGTTTCATCAGTACCCCAAATTTCCCTATACCTCTTTGTAGCCCAATCCTCCCCACAACTGCCAGGTAACCACTGATCTGTTTTCTGTCCCTAGAGTAAGTGTTGGCTTGGCCAGCATGTCATATTAACAAAATCATAGAGTCTGTAGCTTTTTAAGTCAAACTTCTTTCACTTAGCACAATGCATCTGAGATTCATCCACATGGTTGTGTGTATCAGGAGCTCATCCCTTTTCATTACTGAGTAGTGTTCCACTGAATGGCGGTACCACAGTTGGTTTATCCCTTCATCAGTGGAGGGACCTCCGGGTTGTATTCAGTCTTTGGTGATTGTGAATAAAGGTGCTATACACAATCATATACAATTTTTGTGTGAACATAGGTTTTTATTTCCCTTGGGTAAATACTCCCTGGTTAACTGACTCTTACAGCACAGAATATGTTTCTTGGTCACAGTTTCAGTTTTACATTTGTTTTTGTGATTAACTAATAACTCACCCATTAGATTATAAAATCCACGAGGGCAGGGACTACATCTGATTATAATCAGCACTGTATCTCTAATAGCTAGTATGTGCCTGGTATATAGCAGGCACTCAATAAATAGTTATTGAATGAATGAACCACCTCCTCATTAGGCACTATAAAGAATATAAAATGCTTTCTTAACCCATTTTTCCTTAATTAGGGGAAAGAAGGTAGATAACATATGTTTAAACATAGCTCAGTGCTAAAAGAAGCTCCTTTTTTTGTGAGAGGAAATACGAATTTTTTTATTTTTCACATTGTAAAATCAATATCACATTATAGAAAATTTTGAGAAGGAAGAAAAACATCGTCCTTCCCACTATAACAACAAAACTGTTTTTATTTTTGTGAAATTCTTACAGTCTTGTTTTTGAGATATTTGCTTTCAAACTAGCTCTGGCTGGAAATAAAATAAACAACTAAATACATCAATCCACACTTTTCCCAGCCTGACCTGTAGCAGCAGACCAGTGGAAGGGATGGTTCTGTTTTTCCCTTTTTCATTCCACCTGGGAAAAGTCATTTTACAAAAGAGCTGCCAGAATACCAGAGGTGGTCAGGGGGTGTGGGGTGACAAGGCCGGCGCTCAGGAAGTGGTTTCCCTCCTGGACCTCCCACAGTGAGAACACGGTTTCCAGCTGCTAACACCAGGCCCATCTGGAAAAGAGATGAATACCTCCCCTCCTTCAGACTGCAGGCTTAATAGCTTGGGAGACCACCCCAGGTTCTTACCCGTAGGAAAGAAGGAAAGCCCTGTCCATAGTATCCAACAGCAAAGTATTCTGGCTGAGGCCTCATTGCCTTAATGATGTTCTCATAAAACGAGGCTCTTTTTTTCTGGAAAACAAAACAAGACAGTCCATAGGGAGGTTACAAGGGCACTGTTGGAGTGAAAAAAAAGACAAGACTATTTGCTTTGTTCTTTCCCATGTAACAAAGAGAAAAGAAAGGTCTTTGGAAAATATCTTGTGGGCCAAAGAGTTATCTGTTTTTTGGATCAGAGACTTTGGACCTGGGGTCCATGATGGGCCTTGGAGGGTTTGGGATCCCTGAAGTTGTATGCAGAAAGATGCTCACGTGGGCGTTCTTCTATGGAGGGAGGCAGTGTTTAGCTTTTACCAGTTTCTTCAAGGGGGTTCAGGACCACTGAAAGCTGAAGAAGCCCTCTCTGAGATTCACAGAGGGTGGTTTCACTTAAATGGAAACATATGAGAAAAGAAGTTAAAGAACCTTCTGGTTCGTGCAGGTGGTTTGGATTAAAGTCCTTGGTTCAGCTACAAGTGCTCAGGTGGTGGTGATGTTCTGTCTTTTAATATCTGGTACCACCCCATTTATAATTCTTCCCATGGGGAGAAGCTTCCCAGCCAGGGCTCAGAGAGTCAGCCCTAAAGAAAGCACAATAGGTAGCCAAATGCAGGGCCTCTGAGGGATGTCCCTGAGCCCCTCCCACAACTGTTAGCAGGGCTACATTACTATTCCAGGTGAAGGTTTCTATCATGATTGTGTTTTTTGTAAAAAAATTTTTAAATTTGATTTATTTAAACTAAAAAAAAAAAAGTTCACTCATTTCTCCCACCCCACCAACCCCTGCCTCTTGCAATTGCCAATCTGTTCTCCGTATCTATGAACTTGGTGTTTTGTGCATTTTTTTTTGGATTCCACATATAGGAGAGATCACCCGGTATTTGTCTTTCTCTGTCTGACTTGTTTCACTTAGCATAATGCCTCGAGGTCTATCCATGTTGTTGCAAGTGGCAAGATTTCATTCTTTTTTATGGCTGAATAATATTCCATTGCATATATATCCACAGCTCAATTTCTTTATCCATTCACCCAGTGGCGAACACTTATGGTGTTTCCATATCTTGGCTATTGTAAATAATGCTGCAATGAACATGGGGGTGCAGGTATCTTTTCAAATTAGTGTTTTAGTTTTCTTTGAACAAATATCCAAAAGAAGAACTGCTAAATCATATGATAGTTCTATTTTTTTTTTTTTTTTTGGCAAGGAAAGATTCGCCCTGAGCTAATATCTGTTGCAAATCTTCCTCTTTTTTTTTTTTCCCTCCCCAAAGCCCCAGTGCATGTTTGTATATTCTATTTGAAAGTCCTTCTACTTTTTCTATGTGAGCCGCCTCCACAGTGTGGCTACTCACAGACAAGTGGTGTGGTTCTGCGAGTGGGAAACAAACCCAAGCCACTGAAGCAGTGAGAGCACCAAACTTTAACTACTAGACCATCAGGGCTGGCTCACGATCATTCTATTTTAAATTTTTGAGGAACCTCCACACTGTTTTCCATAGTGACTGCACCAATTTACATTCCCACCAGCAGTGCACAAGGGTTCCCTTTTCTCCACATCGTCACCAATACTTGTTATTTCTTGTCTTTTTGGTAACAGCCATTCTAACAGGTGTGAGGTGATATCTCATTGTGGTTTTGACCTGTATCTCCCTGATGATTAGTGATGTTGAGCACCTTTTAAGGTACCTGTTGGCCATCTATATGTCTTCTTTGCGAAATGTCTACTCAGATCTTCTGCCCATTTTTTAACTGAAATTTTTTTTGCTATTGGGTTGTATGAGTTCTTTATATATTTTGAATATTAGCCCCTTATCAGATACATGGCTTGCAAATATTTTCTCCCATTTAGTAGGTTGCCTTTTCATTTTTTTGATGGTTTCCTTTGCTGTGCAGAAGCTTTTTAGTTTGATGTAGTCCTACTTGTTTATTTTTGCTTTTGTTGATTATGCTTTTGGTCAAATCCAAAAACATCATCACCAAGACCAATGTCAAGGAGCTTACCGCCTATGTTTTCTTCTAGAAATTTTATGGTTTCAGGTCTTACGTTCAAGTCTCTAATCCATTTTGAGTTAAATTTTGAGTATGGTGTAAGATAGTGGTTCAGTTTCATTCTTTTGCATGTGGCTGTCCAGTTTCCCCAACATCATTTATTGAAGAGACTGTCCTTTCCTCATTATATTCTTGGCTCCTCCATTATAAATTAATTGACCATATACGTGTGGGTTTATTTTTGGGCTCTCTATTCTGTTCCATTGATCTATGTGTCTGTTTTTATGCCAATACCATACTGTTTTAATTACTCTAGCTTTGTAATACAGTGTGAAATCAGGGAGTGTGATGCCTCCAGCTTTGTTCTTCCTCAAGATTGCTTTGGCTGTTTGGGGTCTTTTGTGGTTTCACACAAGTTTTTGGATTGTTTGTTCTATTTCTGTGAAAAATACCATTGGAATTTTGGTAGGGATTGCACTGAATCTATATATTGCTTTGGATAGTATGGACATTTTAATAATATTAATTCTTCCAATCCATGAGCACAGAATATCTTCCCATGTTTTTGTGTCTTGTTCAATTTCTTTCATTAATGTCTTATAGTTTTCAGTGTACAGGTCTTTCACCTCCTTGGTTAAATTTATTCTTAGCGATTTTATTCTTTTTGATGCAATTGTAAATGGGATTGTTTTCTTAATTTCTCTTTCTGATACTTTGTTATAGTGTAAAGAAACGCAACAGATTTTTGTGTATTGATTTTGTATCCTGCAATTTTACTGAATTTGTGTATTAGTTCTAACAGTTTTTTAATAGAGTCTTTAGGGTTTTCTGTATATAATATCATGTCATCTGCAAATAGTGACAGTTTTACTTCTTCCTTTCCAATATGGATGCCTTTTATTTCTTTTTCTTGTCTGATTGCTCTGGCTAGGACTTCCAATACTATGCTAAATAACAGTGGCAAGAGCGGACATCCTTGTCTTGTTCCTGATCTTAGAGAAAAAGCTTTCAGCTTTTCACCATTGAGTATGACGTTAGCTGTGGGCTTGTCACATAGAGCTTTATGTTATGTCTTGAAGTACGATCCCTCTATACCTACTTTGTTGAAGTTTTTATCATAAATGGATGTAGAATTTTGTCAAATGCTTTGCCTACATCTAGTGAGATGATCATATTATTTTTATCCTTCATTTTAGTTTATGAAATTAATAAATGATTTTTTGTGTGATGACAGGACCTGGTATATTACATTGGAAAATTCTTTACAAGGTGATCTTGACAACCATCTCCCCAAGTCAATTATTATTACATGACAGTGGGTGACCTGACTTTTTGTGACTCCTCTACTAAAAATTATCAAATGTAATATTGTATGGCCTACCATTGTGTATTTAGAAGGTTATTTTGGTTTTGCCTTACTGTTTTTAAACAGTTGACTTGTGCCAACAGCCAGGCGTAATACACAAGTCTAGGGGACTACAAAGGAGAGCACTCCAGTAACATTTGGGAGAAAGAAGAAGGCAAAATTTGAGATTCAAGATCTGGCAGGAGCATTTTATAGCTTACCAAAATGTGCACAATGGCACTCTTGAAAAAATAAAACAAGGCTCAAAGATTAGCAGTTCCATCATTCAGCAGGACCCTGAGGATGTGGACTACAGAACAATTAATTTTGATGAACAGCAGATGTCAGAAAACATCCGAAATATGGACGGTGTTCACAGAAGGCAGAATAACTGAGAGCGTAAAGAGGAGACGGGCCAGTGCTATGGAGGGTCCATAAAGAAACAAAAGGCACAGAGAAGGACGAGCAATCCTGAGCCCTCTCTCAAGGATAATCTGGAGAAATAATGATAACAGCTTTGGACCTCATCTTTTTTCATTTTTATTTCAAGCAAGGTTTACTTTTCTTTTTTTTTATTTTTTTATTTTTTTCCCTTTTTTTTTTTTTTGTGAGGAGGACTAGCCCTGAGCTAACATCTGCTGCCAATCCTCCCCCTTTTTTCTTGAGGAAGACTGGCCCTGAGCTTACATCCATGGCCATCTTCCTCCACTTTATATGGGACGCCACCACAGCATGGCTTAACAAGCAGTGCGTCGGTGCGTGCCCAGGATCTGAACCTGCGAACCCCGGCCGCTGCAGCGGAGCGTGCACACTCAACTGCTTGCACCACCGGGCCGGCCCCACGGTTTACTTTTCTATCATAAAGAACATTGTTTATCTTAACTTACTTAAACTTACGAAAACATTTTCATGAACACTAATTTTAGCACCCCTGTTGGAGGCTTGACATATTCTGACCCAGACTCACCAGGAGATTGCCAAGGCCCTCGTAGTCAAATACTTTGCTCTCATACGTCTCAGCCAACTCTTTGCTCAGTTTGATTGCCTTCTCCCACATCTTCAGAAAAAGAAAAGTAGAGGTATGAGTAGAGAACAAAGCCATCATTGATCCAGCTGCAAAAGCCACTTGAGAGTCACTGGCAGTGAGCAAGGAGTCTAGGGGGTTGTTTCTGCAGATATTCTTGACATGCCTCATCTCTTGGATCAACTAAAACTTTTTCCTGACATCATAAAGCTACTATATCTTTATACAATAAAGAAGCAAGGGGGCATCTTCTGTAATTCTGTTTGCAAGAAAATGAAGAACGCCATGAGTCCCAAAACAAAGCAACACTGAGTTTAGAGGGCAAAGCATGACAGACCGTTGAAGGGGAGGGAACCAGTTCTAAAGCCTTGGTCCCAAGAGTGTGACAGTCTTGTCGGAGGGGAAGGGAAGTTGGTGTGGGACCCTAGTTCTGGTTCTGGGGTGTGCGTGCATGCGTGTGTGTGTGTGTGTCTGTCTGTGCATGTGTCTCTGTGTGTGTGTGTGTTTCGAGTTAGGTTGCTTAGGGAGGGGAAAATGGAAGAAAGGCCAACCGTACTGTTGTGTGGAATTTAGGAAACTATTTTCCCAATTGAGGGCATTGATTTCCTATTTCTAACTAAACTATCTGCTTAGTCAAAGGAAGTTTTAGGACATGCTTTAGAGCATTTGTGACTGCGTAAGTCACAGCCTAATACACATATCTGGTGTCTGAACATCCCAGATTGAGCCCTCTGTTCATTTTGGCTTTTCATAAAATGTCTCTCAGGTGGACACTGTTAAAAACGCAGCATCTGGTAATTTCCCACTTCCTTCGTGTTAACCAGATGCTATGCTCCATTGTTTCTGGCTGCTGAAGGAATGTATGGCCAGTTCACTTACAGTTCTAAAACACTTTAAAATTAAATCTTTTAAAATCATTATTTGCCAAATTTGCCCCCTCTGACATTTCAGGGCCAGGATCACTGCAAAGGCTCTGAAATGCGCCATATGGAAACCGTTCCACACCAGCTGGGCCTGGTGAGGACACCAGTCAACAGCATCAATGGGATCGAGTTCTCCCCTCATTCCACCAAATGCTAAGTTATGTGAGAGACAGAGAGAGAGCCTAGCACAGCAGTTCTCAAAGTGTGGTTCCTGGTCTCTGGGCGTCCCCAAGACCCTTTCAAGGAGTCCATGAGGTCAAAACTATCTTCTTAATAATACTAATATTATTTGCTTTTTTTAATGCTCTTTCTCTCAGAATATACAGGGCAGTTTCCCAGAGGCTACAGGACATGTGATATCACAATTGACTGAATATAGAAGCAGATATGAGAATCCCACGGTCTTCTATTAAGCCACATTAAAGAGATTTGCAAAAATGTAAAGTAACACCACTCATATCAGTAATTCTGGGAAAAATATAGTAATTTTTCATAAGTAGATATGATTAATGTTAATAGGTCATAGGTTTATTACTGTTGTTAAAAGAACAAAGGTAAATATTTTAAAATTTTCTGTTTTAATTTCTTAGGGTATAGGTATCATAAGATATAATCCACATGAACAAAAGCTCTTGGGGGTCCTCAGTGATTTCTAAGAGGGTATAGGGGTACAGAAACCAAAAGGTTTGAGCAAATATACTTGCTCTCTGGGCTCTTCACCTGTAAAATGGAGATAATACCTACCTAATAGGGTTATAGCAGGAATTAAATTAGGGAAAAAGTCTGGAAATCACCCAAAAACAGTAACTAGCACTAAATAGATGATAGCTATTTTATCATGGTGATTATTTGGCTTCTTTATTTATTTAACCAACAGGTTCCACTGATAAAACAGGTATGGTGGCTGGAAGTGGCAGTCCATAAGAACTACCCAGGCCTCTGAAACTAGTCAAATCTGGGATCTGTTTTGTTTGGAGAGCACACACACTTTTTTTTTCTTTCTCCCTCTACTCCTTCTACAATTTTTTTTTCCATTTTAAATTTAAAAGCCTTTCCTGGACATGCTCTGTCCAGTCGACCACAGACTCCACGACTTCCTGGCCCAGCTCACGTTTATTTTATTTTATTTATTTATTTAAAAAAATTTTTTTAATTTATTTTTCCCCCAAAGCCCCAGTAGATAGCTATATGTCATAGCTGCACATCCCTCCAGCTGCTGCATGTGGGACACGGCCTCAGCATGGCAGGAGAAGCGGCACGTCAGAGATCCGAACCCGGGCTGCCAGCAGCGGAGCGCCCGCATTTAACCGCTAAGCCACGGGGCCGGCCCTCAGGTTTATTTTATCTTCCTGCCCCCGTAGGTGTTTAAGTTGCTTGTTACTCTCAGCCTACGGTGTCAGGCCGGTAGCGACCTGGGTATCGGGTGTGCACCAGTGTTGGCCAACAATCTCTAGAGAATGCATGAAAATGATGGACCAGCTCCTGACCCTCAGCAATATTTAAAAGGTAAAATCATGGTTATGGAGACGGAGGCCCTGGGCTGCCCACTGTAGTCTCCATTAGGTTAAGCGTCCTCAAGATAACTGATCTTTATTGCATTTCTTACCTTAATTTATCTATTCATTTTCTCTCCCATTAAAAATACCAGAATTCAAAGATACATATAGGAACAATAAAGAGTGAGTCATGAGTCATTGCTGTATAATAAAGAATCTGTCTGGTCTTTGTTCTTAGTTCTAAGGAGGAAGCTTCTAAACCCTTGGAATTTCCCCAGTGATAGAAGTGTCTCTGTTATTCATGGTGGCCCCTGGGACCACACCTGAGTTTACTCTAATGAGGTGACTCATGGTGGCCCTAGACAGTCTCAGAATGGGGGCTGGCCTTGCCAGAACCACCACCCATGTGATTACAGTGACGAAGCCTTGAGCTACATAATATCAGCCAGACCTCCAGGGAGGAGAGGGAGGCTGGAAATCGAGTTCACTCATGTGGTTGACGATTCAATCAGTCAAGCTGCTGTGATGAAACCCCAATAAAAACTCTGCATATGGAAGCTCAGGTGAGCTTCCTAGTTGGTGAACACACCAATTTGCCAGGAGGATGATGTGCCCTGAATCCATGGGGAGAGGACACAGAAGCTCTACATGTGAGACCCTCCTAGATCTTGCCCTATGAGTTTCTTCATTTGGCTGGTCTTGATTTGTGTGCTTTCTAATAAACCTGTAATCATAAGTCTAGCATTTTACCAAATTTTGTTAGTTGTTCTAACATAATCTCAAACCTGAGGGGGTCCTAGGACCCCTCCAAATATACAGTCAATTGGTCAGAAGTGTGGGCAGCCCGGGGACCCCAACTTGTGGCTGGCATCTGAAGTGAGGGCTGTCTTGTTGCAGACAGTGTACTTAGCCTGTGGAGTCTGTGGTCATGCTGGCTGGTTAGCATCAGAATACCACACTGCAGTATTGCTGTCATTTTCCTCTTTCCCTTAATACAAAATCAAACAACCCAACACTCACTTTGCCTTTGTCAAAATATGATATGATTTCTTGATACAGCTTCTCTTTGAGCTCTTGCTGGGTATAAACATAGTAACTGTCCCTCTGAAGCAAATGGGGTACACAGGGCTTGTCAGACCACTGGAAAACAAACAGAAGCAACAAAAGAGATTAACACAACACATTAATTAATTAATGGAGATTAATTAAATTAATTACAGGAGATTAATGTAATAAATATTCAGCCAAAAAAAGCCATGGAAATATTTGAATATATCTTTGACTCATCTGTATTGTATTTTAGATTATTTGTTAAACACAAAAATTGAATACAAACACAAACACCAGCTTCAAAACAAGTGTCATGCCGAACAGACAAGCACTTGAGCCATTCCCACCAAAGTCAGGAACACAGCGAGGTTGTCAACAGCACGACTGCTGCTGTCCTGAAGGTGTCATTGACACAATCAGATACAAGAAAGAAGTCAGAAGTATAAAAATGGAAAGGAGGGGGTAAACCTATCACTCTGCGCAAACAACGATTGTATTCTTCACAATCAATCCCTTCCCAATAGGAATCAACTGAAAAACTGCCACAAACAATGAGAGAATTAAGTTAAGTAGTGGGATAAAAAATTAACATATTTAGAAATAATTTAGAAATATATTTCATATAAATAGATAACCATGCTGAAGCTAATAGAAGAAAAAATCCCAACAAGAATAAATCCAAAATGATAAGACATCCAGGCACAACAACGTCCATGTATGTAATGCCATTGAACTTAAAATGGTTAAAGATGGTAAATTTACATTATGTTACTTTACCATAATTAAATTTAAAAGAAAAGATATCTAGGAATCAATGTAACAAGGAATATGCAAAACTTCAATACAGAAAACTTGAACACACCACTGAAGGGCATGAAAGCAGACTTGAACAAATGGAAAGTCATACCATGCTTTTGGACAAGAAAACGCTATTTCATAAATATGTAAATTCTCACTAAATTAATTTTTAAATTTCATGATTCCAAAGTCCATGTGGAAGAATAAACAAAAAGGAATAGGGTGGAAAACTCTGAAAAAGAAGAGCAATAAAGAGTAACTACCAGGTAATATAACATACTATAAAGAATTAACAACCAAAACAGTGTGGTAGTGTACATGAACAGACAGAGACCCAAGCAAAAGTATATAAAATCTAGAAAGAGACCCAACCCCCCATATAGGGATTTAGTACATGATAAAGATGGATCTCATACCAACGAGGAAAATATGCACTATACTTAGGAAACAGCATCCCTACTGAGTAGGTACCTAGGGGAAAAAAGTTGCATCCACACCTCTCACCTTACACCAGGACAGGAGAGTTTAACTTTCTAAGCAGCACAAATGAAAAGACCTACAGTAACTGACATCGGGGTTTCTTTCTGATCATCCCACAGTTGACAAGCCTTCCCTCTAACCCCTAAGCAATAAGCTGTTTAGTGCCCTAATCTTGAATATGAATTGTGAATGGCTGCCCTGAGGGAGTGGTGAGGCACAGGACTCCTCTTTTTAATTACAAAGCTTAGAATAATGTACATGTATTATTTTCATAACAAATTAAATTATACAAGAAAATTAATTTCTAGGTGCAAGAATGGAGGCAGGGAGACACAATAGGAGGCTACTGTCATACTCTATGGGAGAGACGACCAGAGCTTGGACCAGGACGGCAGCAATGGAGATAACGAAAAGTGGATAGAAAGGAAATGAAAATAGGATCTTGAAGAGATATCTGCACTCCCACGTTCACTGCAGCATCATTCACTATAGCCAAGATATGGAAACAACCTAAGTGTCTGTCTATGGATGAATGGATAAAGAAGATGTGGTACATATATATTATTGTGGTATGTGGTATATAATATTATTCAGCCATAAGAAAGAAGGAAATCTTGCCATTTGCGACAACATGGACGGACCTTGAGGGCATATTATGCTAAGTGAGATAGGTCAGACAGAGAAAGACAAATACTCTATGATCTCACTTATATGTGGAATCTGAAAAAGCTAAACTCAAAAACAGAGACTAGAATGGTGGTTACCAGGGGCTGGCAGTGGGAGAATTGGGGTTACCAGGGGCTGGGAGTAGGGGAATTGGGGAGATGTTGTTTAAGGATACAAACTTATAGCCAATAGATAAATAAGTCCTGGAGATCCAATGCACAGTGTAGTGATTGTAGACGCTGTACTATAAACTTCAAAGCTGCTAAGAGACTAGATCTTAATTGTTTCCACCACAAAAAAGAAATATAATTATGTGATGTGATAGAGGTGTTAGCCAACACCACAGAGGCAATCATATTGTAATATATAAATGTACCAAATCGACAGGTGTACACCTTAAACTTATACAGTGTTATATGTCAATTATATCTCAAATAAAAAAAAAAGAGGAGAGTGGATAGGTTAAGGGCAAGTTTTGGACAGAGGGTCCATGATTCTTGCTTGTGGGGGTGAATAAAAGATGACGACGGGTATTTGCCTGAGCAAGTGGGCAGATGGTGGTGCCCTTTAGTGAAATGGGAGGAGAAGTAGGAACGGATCAAGGAGGAGAACAGTGGGTTCTGCTACTGACGGGTGAAGTTTGAGTTGTGTATTAGTCACTCAAACATTGATGTGGAACAGTTTATACATGCATCTAAAGTTAGAGGAGTGGTCAGAGCTAGAAATAATTATTTGGGATCCATGAAGTTCAGGTGTATTTATATTTTGCTTAGTGAGAGAGTATAATTAGAAAAGTACTTCTATGGTGCTATATTCATTTACAAGTCATTTCTCTGCAGTTTTATAAATCTTTTACATGTATTAACCGATGTGTGTTTTGTTTCTTTGATTACAGTGTCAATTACTAGAGGCCGGTAAGTTGTGCTCTGCTTTCTAAGGATTCTTAAATAAATGACAATGGACATTTTCCCAGTCTTGATCTGAAAATTCGCTGTGCCTATTTGGAGAGTATAAAAATACTCTTAGATGAAAGGATCTCCCTTGAATAAGGATCTTTCCCATCAAAATCACGAAGCGTGGGCTGGCCCCGTGGCTTAGCGGTTAAGTGTGCGCACTCCGCTGCTGGTGGCCGGGGTTCGGATCCCGGGCGCGCACCGTCGCACCGCTTGTCCAGCCATGCTGAGGCCGCGTCCCACATACAGCAACTAGAAGGATGTGCAGCTATGACACACAACTATCTACTGGGGCTTTGGGGAAAAAAAAGGAGGAGGATTGGCAATAGATGTTAGCTTAGAGCCGGTCTTCCTCAGCAAAAAGAGGAGGATTAGCACGGATGTTAGCTCAGGGCTGATCTTCCTCACAAAAAAATCACGAAGCGTACAGGATTTTGTCCCAGAGGACTGGACAGCTGACCCTGCTGAAGCGAGCACCCCAACCCACTCACCTGCAGAAGCTCAGCATGTAAGAGAAGCGTGTAGGCAGCTTCTGTGTAGTTCTCACAGTCTCGGTGCAAATCTCGCAGCTTGTACAGGTACCTGTAAGGAGGGGCGAGAGGAGGCGTTTTGCCACTGGGAGTTGATGGAGCATTCAGCCCATTCCAGGCCCACGTCTCCCATGTTCCTCCCCGACTCCTCCACAGGAGCGCTTCCTTTCTCTTAGGCAAAGGAATCCCTTACTTCCTGCTCCTTTAACCCCTTGTGTGGCTGCCTGCCTATGTGTCTTTCCTACTCCACCTGTTCTACTTTGTACTCACTGTTTAAGGCAGTAGTGTTTAATTTTTTTTAATGCCATGGACCCCTGTGGAGAACTAATGAAAACTATGGGATCTCTCCCCAAGAAAGTGCATAGAGCTTATGGCCATGTCTGTTTCATGCTCAGGGCTTCCTGGACCCCAGGCCAACATTCCTTGACAGAAGGTGAGTTTTCAGGCCTCTCCCCTGTGCAGCCTTTCCTGATGGCCCTGGCCAGTCTTCTGTCCTTCCTTTGAATGCTGACAGGAGCCTCCCCATGCACGCTCTCGTATTGTACTTCCTTGTGCATCTGTCTAAAGACTTTACCCTTTTAGGGGGAAGCGAGCATATCACGTACTTTTTGGTGTCTCTCAAAGCATCGTGCATGGTGTTGGGGCTTAGTATTTGTTTACTGAAGAAGTAAATAATAAAGCCACAACATAAAGAGCTTCAGCTTACCTTATGTATATGTCCTCTCTCTTCTTTTCTTTATAAAAATTCTACAAAAAAATAAGTCATAAAATACCAACCTAAATCAAGAGTTATTGACTAGTTTGCCATGAAAATGGCCAAATAACTACTTTTGCTTTTCAACAGTGTCGCTTTTCCAAAGAGCTTATTATTTCCCTTTAATGAATACCCCCTCAAGGAAAAGAAGTGACAGTTTATAAAGAAGATATGTTGAAGAATTTTTTTAGGACCATGCTTCTAAGTGAGTAGAGAGTTGCTCATACTCAAGTCACCTGATACTCTGTTTTTTCAGGGGGTCGGGGGTGGTAGGTTCTTGGTTTACAGTGAGCAGAGGAATGCATAGTAGCCTAAACCTCTGAGGTCTGTGGTCCAAGTTGCATATGTCTAGGGAAACGCAAGACAAAGAGTTCTAGCTCCATAAGGATTTTGGGCACTAATGCTCTACTCATGGTATACGGTGTTTCTCACAGGTTTGTCTATGCACAGTAATTCCAACAATAAAGCAACCACATACAAACAAGACAGAGAAACAGGCTGAGGATGGCCTTCAGAAAGAGAGTTAAGAGCTTATTTTGCATTTTCCATCCCTGTTTCCAAATTTATCCTCAAGGTCTGTGGTTGCTGGTATCTGTAAGTGCAAAGCTGAGTCAGCTATTCCAATCAGACTGAGCAGGACACAGACTCCATAAAGGTCGCCCCAGGGTATCTTGGTGTCTGTGAGCTCTACCTAGAGCTGAGCTGTGGGGTGCAGGGGGTCCTCTCACCATCCCAGGGGCTTGGCACATACCAGCACATTAACGGTGCAGCTCATGCGGTTTTCCTTGCTCTCGTCATGCATGATGATGGTTCGGTAGTCCAAGAGATTCTCTAAGAGGCTGCTGACCAGGAGTGCGAATACCTCTCCAGAGCTGGAGAGGTATTTATGTTTCCGGCAATGTTCTAGGAGCCTGCAGGGGTGGAGGCAGAGACAGACGCCCATGTCCCACCCTGTCATTCCAGCACCGCTTATGAGTACTGTCCAAGGTCCTACCAGCAGGTGGTGCCAGACCAGGGGACACACCTTCATGTAACACAGTCCTGCTAGGGGCCTTCACTCACGCTGCTCCTCGTTACTCCCGTTTCACATTTTCTTTAGGGCTTTAGCCCCAGTTCCACCACCCGCTAGAATCCCAGCCCACCCTGCTCTTCTCTGCATTTCTATTTGTATTTTGTTTTTGTTTTTTGTCAATACCACAGAAACAAGAACCTTTGCCCAAAAGGTTTGCGTATGCTATCTGATCACGCCACTCAAGTGGAAAGAGACCATCTTTTGTATGTCTTTATTCTCCCTAAAGCCTAGCACTTCAGGGCATCTTGTGGGCATTCTGGAAAGCCAGGGATCAGTGCCCAGCCTAGAGGAACCTATGACGCTGGCACACATCCAGATATGCACCTCTTCAGATAAAAGTGTTAATTTCAGGAAAAAAATGCAGAGTTGTAAAATAAGTAGACTGAGACTAAACTTTTATTCTAAATCCTCTCCCTTTGGACCCAAATAGAGCAAATTACAAGAAATCTGGGGGAACAAGAGAAAAAAAAGAGAAAGAAATAGGTTCAAAGAATTAGTCCAGACTCTAGGATTATTCCTGGGCACTGGAGATTTGTGGTCATATTTTTCTGAGTTAGTGATCCAGGAAAAACGAAGAAAACAAAATAAAATCTTTACATAAAAAATCAGCTGTAGGATTAAAAAAATGAGTAGTTTATCATTTGCAAATATTGTGTGTGTGTTGGTATGTGTGCATAATTTCTCCATTTAATACCTGTATGAGATCAGAATTGCAAAAGCTATAAATTGGGAGGTTTGAAGCTCACACAGGGAGACCTAATGAACACAAGATAAAAAGATCAACAAGCGGTCTTATCCATTAAAAACAAAATAAGAAAGACTTCTGGTTCTTTACAATACAGATGAGGCATCAATACAGTTCTATTTCTGAGTATCCAGAGTGCTGGTTGCTTAAAACAAACCTTTGAAAAAAAGAAAAAATTGGGGAGTCCCTGTCCTCAAGCACAGTCTAGTGCACACCACTCCCACGCAACAGGTAGATAACAAAGCGGCCTTAGCACATACCCAGTTACCCGGTGACACAGTTGGTCAATGTCATAAACATTCAGAGAACACAAGGTATGAATAGTCTAGAGTGGTTACAACCCTGGATGACAGGAGGATTTGAAAATAATAGTAACAAGCACAAACCCCAGAGCAGCCGACATTTACTCAGCATGAACTTGTAACAGACACTGTGTTAACGCCTCATCTCATTTAATCTTCACCACGATACCAAAATATAGATTCTATTATCGTACATGAAAAACATGAGGTGTTGGATAGGTTAAACCACTTGTCCAAAGTCAATCTCCTAGGATGTGGAGAAAACAGGATGTGAAACACAATTTCTCTCTAACTCCAACATCCAAGTGTTTTAAACCACTTTTTATATTTTAATTCCATATGTGCAAAGAAGAATCAGGAGGGCCATGGGTGATGGGGAAGGTCTGCGGGGTGGGGCGGGTGGGGAGTAGAGGTGATATGTGAGCACAGAGAGAGAATGAACGTGTTGGACTGGGACAGGGGTGGTGGGACAGGGCAGTGAAAAAACCAACCTGGCAGGAGATGTAACTGGCGTTCTGACAGGTCCTTAGAGTGCATGAGGTAGTTTTAAATGTAAAGTGGACCTCGAAATGCTTTTTCCCTTCTTTAAATTGTTGCTTTGAAGCCATAATTAGAGGTGCTATCACTTTTGATGAAGTTCAGCAATGCAAACACTAGGCAAAATGCCCCTGCTCTGTGCCTCTCCCCCTCTCCTCCATCTGCTCTGCCCTCTCTGCTCTCGAGGGCCGGGCTGGACAGGAAAACATGGACATTTGACTCACATCAGATAAACAGATGTCAGCAGCGGATGGTGTGAACTGCATTAACCCCACCAAGGACCATTTGTGGTGGTGACCCGGATGATTCTGGGGCTACTCGCTTAGTCTGGAAGTGCAGCAGAAGCCTGGGTTTCTCCATCACTAAATGATGCAATCAAATTGAGGTTTTTGTTTCTGAAATACTCACAGTTTTTCCAGAAGGACCTTGTATTGTTCATCTCCTCTGCCCCCTTCTACTTCTTGGTCCAGCTTTGTGATCAACTCATTCTCAAACTGAAAACAAAGGCAGAATTTCACAGGAGAAAACCATATCCTTATAAGAAGACAAGACAGACACTGGGCCAACCTTTCTAGATTTGGCCCACCCCCTTCTGGAACTGTGGAAAGTTTCTAACTTATATAGGGGAAGATCACACTTACTTGTGCACCAAGGCCCTACTGAAACGTTCTAAACCAGGCTCATGTTACTTTGTCCTTTGCTTTATATTTGCAGGGAAAAACAATTACGCAAAATATTATTTTCCTGTTACAACTATGAATATAAAAATAGCTTAATAATTCTAATTTTTCTATTTTATTTTTGTTTCTTGTCTAAGTATTGGCAATGGGATTGCTTTTGCAGAGTTTCATAACTGCAAAATCTTCCTTTCAACACTACTGTACTGTCTAGATAAGAAAATAGAAGCATAGATAAGACCTCTCAGGCACAATGAGGTCTCAAAACTCGACACCTCTGCATGCTCCCTTCAGCTGTACCACAACAGATGGGTTTTTCCTTTAACCCACTGCATTATTCTCTCAGTTACACTGCAACAGAGAGGATTAAAAAGCACGATGTCAAATTTTAATTATCCAGCAATACAGTGCTGCTTTAGGAAACACACGTAGCAAAAAGAGCATTTCTGGGCTGTGGGTTGGAATATCTGACTCCATCTCTAATTGCTTTACAAAATGAATTGTAAAGAGAAGTTTCTGGATCAATTTTGATTTGTATTATTCAGGCTACTGCTTCTCTATATAGAAAGAAAATAAGAGTTGACTATATGTGCATTAGTGCCACTCCTTACCATATGGAAATTGCCATTTCCACTGAAATTGAACTCACACTGCATCATATCAAAGAAAATGGGGATGGTGGCTTTCCGGAGCTCTACTTCAGGGGTCAATGTGACTTCCAGAATGGGACCCACCATGGATGGGATAAATTTGATTTTGTGGGGACCTGAAATGAAAGTAAGTGAGGATATTAAAAAATAATTTCACTGCAAGTAAAGTGTTACAATCTTCCTCCACAGGGCCCATAAGAAAAGGAAAAGTTTATGTGGGTAAATCAACTCGATTCAGAAGTGAGTGACTAAATATTGTATTTGGATAACATGTCTCATAAGAGACAGTTTATTGTCAATGTCCCAGTTAAGACGAGGGTGTGAAACCCACAACTCAACTTTCACTTCCATAGACACAGATAAATACACCTCAGGGTTATTGGAATTAAAATGAAAGTGAATTCACCGTGGGATGTCATCACACAGGAGTGGTGTGTGGGCCTGCTCAAGGTTGTGCACTCACCCAGGTTATACCACATGTCCCGGATTCTAAAGCCGATTTCCTTTCTCATGTCCCCGTATCTAAGAAGAAGATCAGAAACCAAGAGGAGGATTCGCAGTGGAAACAAGTACATATAATAAAATGATGAGGGGAATAAAAAGAGCCTGTGTTCCTGTAGGTCAAATTTAAGGCAGGTTTTGAGGCAAGGTCCCTGTAAGAGATATGGTCGATACCTAAACACGAGCAAATGCTGAAAATAACTGAGAAGACAAGATTGACAAACTTCTTGAAGGGAGAAGAGAGAGAAACACTCTGGTTGCAAGAAAAAGCTTACTGTTTTTATGTATAAAGTACAGATATACATCTAGTACATAAACAGATATATGGTATATCTGTGGTATTAACATTTCACGGGGGGGAAGTGTGATTAGGAAAACCATTTCTAAAAAGGTTCCTTATAGGAGTCGATAATAAAAAAAAAATAGAGAAACATTGATCCAGGCAGTGGTTCTTAGGGGGAGGTGAATCAGAATCACATGAAACCTTGTATAGAACACATAACCCTGGGGCTACCCTCACTACACACCATATCAGAGGCTGGGGGCTTGGAAAATGGAAACGGGGGGTCAGGAGTAGACACTGCAAAAGTTCCCACAACCCATCCTACAGCCTCGGCTCTACACTCTCTACTCAGGCCACTACTGCCCCAAAGGTTTTTTTCAAATTGTTCTTTTGGACATGCCTTTAGAAGCTAGCATAAAAATCATGTTTAAAAATTTCTTACTTTTCAACAAAATACCTAACCTAATTTTATTATTAATATTAGATAAGCATATATGGTTAAGGTCTGGCACCTAATAGACAGTAAATGGTAGCTATTCCTATTGTTTATTTATTTATTTTTTTTGTGAGGAAGGTTGGCCTTGAGCTAACATCTGCCAATCCTCCTCTTTTTGCTGAGGAAGACTGGCCCTGGGCTAACATCCGTGCCCATCTTCCTCCACTTTATATGGGATGCCGCCACAGCATGGCTTGACAAGCGGTGCGTCAGTGCGCACCTGGGATCCGAACTGGCGAACACCGGGCTGCCGCAGCAACGTGTGCGCCCTTAACCGCTTGCGCCACCGGGCCGGCCCCCCTATTGTTTATTAATACTATTGTTGATGCTTCTACTAAAAATAAGAGAAATGTTGAAAAAAAATTCATTCACATTTCTATAATCTTAATATAAATGTTTTTATTTCCCAAGGTTTATCTTTGCCTATATGCCAATATATTTTTACACGGATTATACTTACAGTCACACTTCCCTTTGACCAAAACCAGAATCATTAATCCTAACTAGACACTTTATTATCAGAGCTGGTGTCAACTAACTTCACATATGGTTGTTCAACCAAAATCAAATCAATCCTTGAAAGAAATCATGTCATTTATGATATTCTAAAGAATGAGATCAAAGCATCCATTTGAAAAATCAATTCTCTCTTAATAATCGCCCCACAGGGAAATCAGGAAAACAGGTTTTACTTTTATCTTTGAGAGCACAATCACTAAATCTCAATCTCTTCACTACCAATCTCAGTGTGTTAGGGAGAAACCAGAGGTAGAGGGATGCTAAATAATTTGCCTAGAATCCCAGACATCCTGGCAAGGGGACAGAACTGAAATTTCACAGCCTTTAAATGATCAATTTCTCAAGTTCTTTTTAACCGCACAGCCTTGGAGTCTCAGGCTCTCAGTGAACTCTGAAACAGACCTGAGATGAGAGCAATGAAAAGCTTCCCTAAACCTCTCACCACTCTTGCACATAAGTCCATTTGGAATTCCTGCCAGGAACCTGGAGGGCATTTGTGGGTGATGTGTTAGTCTTGGCTTCTCTGCTGGAATGACTGAGAGGCAGAGCAACAGTGCCAAAGCAGTGTCCTGTGTGAAGCCTGAGTGAGAAAGAGGCACTGTGCCTGCAATGTGGATGAGCTGCCAGCAGATGGGCAGCTGTTCTTGGAGAGCACTGGCTAGCCTCGGTGCCTCTCCATGTATGGATTCTACAAAGAGAATGCAATGGTGATGGGTAAAGAATGTGGATGTGCATCTGGGGAAATCTGAGATCTATTAAATAATTACTTTAAGATCTATCTCACTAACAACATGGGTAGCCATTGGAAGTAATTTCTGTGATACTAAGAATCCCGTTCTGAATAGAAACAGAAGACGCACCTTCCCAATCTTAAGCAAATTTAAGAGGGCACTTACTTTTTTACAATTTTGCTGCGCTTGGCTTGTGAGAAGGTTTCAAGCTGAAGGGACTCATGGGTGAGAAATGCTACTGCCAAATGGAAGTAATTGTTCCAGAGCTGTTCAAAATTAATTATGTGGGTGAAAAGAAATGGAAAAAAACATTAATAAGGGTCATAATAAAACAGCGCCACATGGTAGAAAGTCACTCGCCAGGGATTCGAGAAAAAAAATACCAAAATAAAATTCACAAGACGTTTTCTTCTTTCTTCTCTTTCAATTATTCAGCCCTGAAAGTTTTAACATTTAATATTAATATTAAGTTTTTTAAAAAAATACGAACTATTATATTTTCTTTAATCCTGGGATAAAGGAAAACTGCTGCCAAGGGCCCCTATTTATAGTAAGTAGTTTGGCAATAGGTATCGCAAGCCCTACAATTCTGCCAAACTTTTGAACTAGTTTGAACTAGTTTAGGACTTCATTCTGGCAAAATAATCATGAGTATTTAAGAATATTTAAAACAAAGAAGGCCCCCACAGTGTTATCTAACATAACAGAAAATGGAAACAACCTAAATGTTCATAAGAATTTGGTTAAATAAATCATGGCCCTGCCATACAATGGGCTATATTCAGCCATTAAAAATATTGTGAAAATATTTAACGTCATTGGAAAGATCATAGAAAAAGTAAATAGATTAATAGGTTACCAACGAATGGCACAGCTAGATTCCACTTTGGCATATATATATAAATAAGTACCTATACACATATACATATACATACACATGTGTATGTATATGCATGTATGTATATAGACTCTCCTCTACCTATGACTCTCCACTTTTAAAGTTCCACAGATATGAACAAAGGCACATGACACAGTAAAGCACATTGCTAAGAAAATGCACACTGGAACATAAGCACTCTGAGAGCAGGGACCTTGGCTGCCTTCCTCAGGGCCTAGAATAGTCCTATCCATGTAAACACTCTAATGTTTGTTGGGTGAATGAATGAATGAAGACAGAGCTAGTGGTCACCTGTTTTGCTATCACTTTGGACTTTCAAACAAGCATGTACACAAACCACTCCTTGGAAACTAAGTCATTTGCAGGTAGAGGAACACCTGCGTGCCCTTCTGCAAGCACGTGTGGGTATGTGTATTTGTATTATGTTACTAGATGGTAGGACTATTTGTCTTTCAATTTTCTTCTTTTTGTTTAGTTATATTTTCTACTATTACTTCTTTTACGTGTATTACTTTTACAGAAAGAAAAAAAACCTTATTTTATTGTGCTTGAAGGACCGAGTGACAAGAATACGTGCTTTAGGAGAGGAGAAAAGACAAGAAAACTTTGTTCACTTGAAAATGATGAAATCTGAGGTGATGTTTTCCAAGATGAAATAGTTCTCTTGCTTTGGCTGAGAATTCAAGGAACTCCTAGGTGAGCTGCACGCTTACCTGAAGTTCAAAGCTTGCCTGATCCATGAAGAACCTTGTGAGAACCTCAGCAAACTGATTTATGGCCCGGAGGAAAACCCTGGGGGAGGAAGACATGGATGAAGAAGGCAACTTTACGCTCTTCGAAACACTTCCTGATCTTGTTAAAAACCAAAGCCAACCACACCGAGACCTGGAAACATAAGAATTTCGGATGGACCAAGGTCTTCAGAGACCAATCACAGAGCACAGTCTGCAGAGAAGGACACGGACGGTCAGTTTCCGAACTGACGACAAGCACCACTCGGGCCTGCACTGCGGTTTAGCCAGCTGAGGGTAGAGCCGAGCCGATAGGCCAGCTCCCCGAGCCTCAGCTTGGGGCTCTTTGCACTCAATCATGATGCTTCTGTTCTCAAGTCTAGGATTTCTGAAACCATTTTTTTCTCTAATCTGTACATAGTTGGGAATGGGAAGGGTTTTCTACTCAGGTATCAGGATCATGTAGAGTTAACAATAATGCTTGTAATAATGATTTACTTTATTTAGCTCTTTAAAAAATTCTGAAGCTTTTTTAATATAGTGCACGTATTCAGTTCACTTCACCTCCATTCTACAAGTATTTGTGTGGGCCAGCAACTACAAAGCACTGACTTAGGCTTTGCCTTGAAAGAGACGGTTCCTGGTCTTAAGAAGTTTACAACTTGGTGGTGGTCATTTGCAACCTGTAAATCATGACACAACAAAGAATAGGGAAAATTCTGTGAGGGGGCATCAAAGAGGCATGGGAAATTAAAGCAAGAGAAGATGACATCCAGGCCAAAAAGGCTTCCCTGGAGATGGCATTTGAGAAGGACCTTAAGGAATGGGTGGCACGCTGACGGCCAGAGATGCTGGGGACGACACTGAACGTGGAAGCAGCAGCAGGACGGAAAGCACAGAACACCTTCAGGGACTGAGAAGAGGCCAGTTTGGTTGGAGCGCAGGTTGTCTATAGAGGGAAACAGTGGAAGAAAAGGCTAGAAAAGGTGGGGGGGGTGAGGCTGCAGAGGCCCTGAATGTCAGGATGACGAAGGCTAGATGGAGCCCCTGAAAGATGCCATGTAGAGCTGATGCTGACGATTAACAGGAAAGCAATGAGGAGACTACAGCAGAGTGAAGAGAGCAGAGGGCCCGAGTCGGAGCAACTGCAGCTGCCCAGGTGAAATCAAGAACAGGAGCACATAAACCGGGATCACTGAAGCGGGAAGAGCCTTCACTTACAGGCTTGAGGCTTAGAGATTTAGCAGCACTTCACAAAGGCCAGATAGCTAGTTATCAGACCCAAGTATTCAGTCAAAAGCCTCAGGCCCTGCCATGGGCAGTCTTACCTGCTCTGCATCATATTCATGACCATCCAGTCTTTGGCGTAGACATTCTTTCCAATCAGATCCTTAAACATGATAAAAGTTTCCATGAGGAAGTCCTGCAGAGAACAAAGGAGGAATGGCTGGGGAAAACTGGGTTACATTTCATAAGCCTTTCCCCCAGCCTGTGGACAGGAGGGACCACTACCTCAGAACAAGACGTCCCCAGTCCCATAGGCTGTCTTCTTAAGAAGGTTTTTAGGGATAACAAAGCATTCTCATATGATTTGATGTTTACATCATATAATCTGATCAGGAGGACAAGGATGAAAAAATTGTCCACATTTTACAAATGACAAAACTGAGGCTGTGAAAACCTAAATGACTTGTTTAAGGTCACAGAAACTAGGAGGCAGGAGAGCTGGGAAGAGAACTTGGGGTTCTGGATCCTGGTTTAGAGCCCTAACGTCTGCAGTCTTCTGCTGCCAAGTGTTGTCTGAATAGATCTACTGCACTTAAAACGAATTCACCAATAATTGTGAGAAAACTGATACTTCTAATAACTCTGAGTCTATTTCTCCTTTATTATGGTTAGAACAGAACACAAATGCTATAAATAAGAAGCAAAGTCATCATTCTCCCTATTCTAGGAATGTTACCATGTGTAGCCTGGGAGAAGGGTCCTAAATGCTCCTTAAAAAGAGATTATAGCAGTGGATCGTGATGACTGTAACAGCTAATAATGAGAGCACACAGAGCACAGTATCGGAAAAACAGCTATTCGACTCAGAAGGGGGCTAGGAGCAAAAGTAACTCAGAAAAAGAACAATCAGACTAAAACCCAGAGCTAAAAAGTTTTGAAAGGTCTTTTATTTATTAGTTAGTTAAATTTAGACATTTTCCACTTGGATTCCTGAAATGAAAATCCAGTCCAATTCCTCTGGCACTAAACCACCAGTTCCATCGCGTGAATTACATCATGCAGCAGAAAGAACACGGTAGTTGGGGGGCAGGAGGCCTGGGTTCTATTTCTAACACTATTCCTCAGAGACACGGGTCAAGTCGGTTAACTTCCTGTACTTCAGATGCCAAACAGCAAAGGAATGGGGGCAATTCTGGCTCTGAGGTCGGCTACCCTTGACTCCTCCTCCTGGTTCAATGGGGAGTCAAACTTTCCTATCCTCAATTCTGAAATCACAGGCATATTCCACGAGTTCCTAAGTTTTTCATATACATTTTAAGTGCAGTCACCAATTTATTAACTATTCTACTAACTTTTTCTCTCAAATCAACAAGAATTCATGGTTTGTGAAGCAAGGATTAAATTTAGATGCTAGTTATTGCCTTCTGAGGCTGACTCTACATTGAACTCTTGGTAATCTAAGTTAACTATACACAGTAAGGGCATAATAAAGGCACAGATAATCCCAGGCCTCATTTTATCGTCCACTTTCCAAAGTCTTTCAGGTGATGGGTTCAGGAAGCACCACGATAGCAGAAAGGACAGTGTACGGAAGTCAAAGGGCCACTGTGCCCTGGAGTTCTGCCACTGATGGCCACAGTGCCCTCATGGGGATAACAATCCTCTTTTAGATAACATAAAGGGAAGAGCTCACCACTGTTCTGGAAAACAGGAGCTAAACTTGTTTCTTCTTACTTAATGGAGCCAAACTCTCAAAAGTTTGAATTCAGTATAACTTACTCTACTTGCTTACTGAAGCAAATTTCCAAAAAAGTCACTAAACTATTTTTATATTAATTTTATCTTACATTATAGTATAATTATTATTAAATATATTTAATAATTTAAATATAATTAAAATTATTATAATAAATAGCTAGTCTTCATAGGCATTAACTACATGCCAAGCACAAAGCTAGGCATTTTCCATGTGTCAAGTCAATTAATACTCACTCACACTAACCCTCAAGGTGGGTACTGTCTTACCGATGAGGAAACTGAGGTTTAGTGAAGTGAAATAGCTTGCCCAAAATTTCATAGAGGGAAGTGGAACAGCCAGAATCCAAACCCAGATCTGGGTGTTCTAAAGCTTATGCTCTTAAACTCACTACAGTACCGGCCTACGGAGGAGAAACACTGCTACCCTCGGCTTCCACCCCCCGCTCCCCTCCTCGCTTCCTGATTCTCCTGCACCTGTCTCTGCGGGCACACCTACATTTGCTATGGGTTCCTGTGCCGTGCTACCTGGCAGAGCAGGGCCTAAGTGGAGGCCCCATAAGCCTCTGGATTAAGCCACAGGGTCCAGCACAGCATTTTGAGAGTTCATCACTGGACCTACTACTATTAACACTAATAATAAACAGTACTTTCTCTCTGGTTCCATGGGTGTTTTTCCATCATGTGGATCTCACAGAAAGGAGGGCGACTGGCAGGGAAGGAGCTGGGTATCCTTGGGTGTACTGGCCACATACTATTGGTATAATACAGGCAGAAAGTAGAAAATCCAGAGCATCAAGAAGACTGGAATACGCATGGGTGATGGGAAGCTATTCAGAGCAAAGACTGGTGCCATGAGACATCAGATCGCTAATCCAGCTCCACGTCCAGCCCATAGCTTCGCAGGATAAGATGATACCTTCAGGGACATTTTAAAAGCCACTAACAATTCCCTAAACAGAAAGATCCTGGAGAAGTAGCCAGGAGCCTAAGTTAGCTCTTAGGCAATCTTTGATTGTACACCAAATAGTAACTATGAGAACAATTTTCTTGTTTAAAACAAAAGAGAATGGAGTATTTTCAACTGAAGATAACTTACAAATACTATAAGGGGCAAGTATTACCTCTTCTTGTTTCCCTTTCCAGGGAATACTGAAAATGATGACATCAACCACATCTCAGAAGACTACGCACACCTCTGCCTCCTAAAATCCTTGCCATGGCATGAGTAACTACTGTCCCTGAAAATGAGACACTATCTTCCTCTGAGAGTAAAAAAGGTCTCCCAAATGTTCCTAAATAAGAGCTCTCTCTAAATCCAGGAGACTTAGAGGGCTGACTGGAGACCTCTTGGTATATGTATTTTACTCTTCTTCAAATCCTATCACAGAGAGAAAGTAAGAATCAACCCTTTCCTCTTCATGATCACTGTGGACAGCCACACACCACTGGAGGTGGATGCGGAGAGAACTGTGGACTCAGGATGCTCGGTTTTGGTTATTTTTTTGCTGAATATAAAAATTCTTAAGGTTACCAAGACCCAATGAAGACAACTTACGATGATATCTTGTCTGGTTTTGAACGTGCTGATATAGTGGGTGTAGTGGCTGTCATCCATTTGCCGCAGGATGGCGATCATGCAAGCAACAAAACTCCCCTGGAAGAAGAAAGAAAACACAAATCCAGGACTCCTGAGACACCAATTGCCAAAACAAGATTCAGTCGCAGGTACTTTCGTCTCCCCTACCCAGTTACCTAAGCAGGGACCCTACCAAACTGGAAACATGTTGCATTCCAAAGGTTCAAAGGGCGCCCGCTTTGCTGTTTCTGCTTAAAAGACCTCCTTTCAGGTTTGAGTTAAGGAATGTGGAGGGTTTTACTCATGCCATTAACAGCTATGATCTGTGGAATCCTGTAGGTCAAGGGACACTGACTCTAAGATCTCAGACTACTAGTTAAGATATAACTTGTGGACTTTGAGTTTCTTGTTGAGACAGAGCCGTAGTGTGGAAGTCCACGGAGAAATGTCTGAAATATTCAGATCCTTTAAACAAATCTGAGTTTGGAGGAATGCAAAGAGGAGAAGGAAAGGTAGCAAAACAGAGTGGAGGAGCAGAGAATGGGATAGGAACACTTCAAGGTCATTTCTCCAACTCTAGAATCCTTCAGCCAGGTGTTCCCAGCATGTTATGCATGTGTAATTGTGGCCCTGCTTTGAAGAAAGGGATTGAATAATTAGATGATTAACACCATTTCTATTTTTGAGGTCAGGAATTATATATTCAATGTCCAACCATATTTGAATCACAGACTTAATTTTCTAGCCATAGGGCAAATATCTAGGGATAATATCCTCCTGCATTCATATAGTTATGAAAACAACACAAATTTAAATGAATTTGGCACAGGGGAGATTAATATACAGCTGTTCTTGGGATAACGGAATGACTTCCTAAACACAAAAGCAATGAAAGACTATCCACATACACCTCTCTCTGAATGAATGTCTGTCTTAGTCTCTTTTGTTTAAAAAAGTTTATTTTTCTAATTATAAAGCAAGGTAAATTTATTATACTAAGGCTTTTGATGTATTTGGCCAAACTAGCATACAGCTTGCATTCCCATCAGTATTTAACACTATTTGTTTCTCCAGGCCTTTGCCTATTCTGGCTTTTGGAGTTTAATTTCATTTTTGGTTAATTTGTATTTGCTTTGTTCCGAGTTACACATTCTGTCCATACGTTTGCTGGCCATTTATTTTTCTCATTTTGCTGTTTAATCATATTCTTTGCCCATTTTTTTAATTAAAAAAAAATTCTTTCAGTGGTTTGTAACAGCTCTTTGTATATTAGCCACTTGTGACGTATTTTACAAATAATTTTTACAGTTTTGTGCTTCACATTTAATTTTGCTTATAATATATTTTCACATGTAGGGGTTTAACTAAAATCAATTTTCTTTTATAGTATCCTTTCAATTTTTAAAAATTCATCAATCAATCCCTTTTCTCTTAAAGATAGGCATATATTCATTCATATTTTCTTCCAGCTGCCTTATGCTTTAATATTTTTAAATTGAACCCTTCGTTTCATCTGAAATTTATTTCGTAGGTATAGCATGAAATAAAACTCAAATTTTTCCATGTTATTCATATATTTTCCAAATAACATTTATTAAAAATCTTCACTTTCCCTATTGAAATGTAACAAAATTTTCATATAATCTAAAGTCTCCTTTTAAATTCTCTTGTTCTGTTCTGTTGATATACGTACTCTATGTATGAGTTCAACACTCTTTGAATTATGGTAGCATTACAATGTTTTCACATCTGACGGCAGGCCGTCCATTATTACTTCTATTTGGCTATTCATTTGTGTGTATCTTGTATTTAATTTTACTCTCATATTTTTTGTGACTAAATTAAACGGAATTTTTCTTTTACAATCTCTAAATAGCTACTGTTGTTATATAGAAAGTCTATCGAATACTGTTTATTTTGAAACAGGTTAGTCTCATAAACTGTTCATTAGTTTTATTAAAATTTCAGTTAACTCTCTTGAGTTTCTTAGATACGGTAGTCATCTCAGCTAAAAGTAATGACAATTATGATAATTATTTTTTCCATTTTCAATATTTATACTTAGTGTATTTTTTTTGTCTTAATACATTGCCTAGAATTCATAGAAAAATGCTAGACAGTGTTGAGATTTAACATCTTGATTCTTCCCTTTATGACCATCAAGTAATATGTTGTCTGGTGATTGCATGTTAAAAAAGTATCCTCCCATTCTTAATTTGGAATAGATGTTACATCTATCACATACATTTTGGCATCTATGAAGAGAGTCATAAAGCTTTTTTCTTTTTATTGAATTGATATATTTTATTGGATCCTCTAATATTTATTCTTGAATACCCAAAATAAACCAAATTAAGCCACATATACATACATTGTATTTTTCTCTTTGTGACTGTGTCTTTCTCTCTTTGTACGTCTTTCCCTCACTTTTTTCCTTCTTATGGTTATCTTTCTCAAGCAACCTCACTCTGCTTCTCTTGGTATCTCTATCACTCTGTGTACCTCAGCCATTTCCACCCCCATCATCTATTTTAACAGAAACATGACAGGGATACCGCCACTTTACATTTAAATCCTCACCCTTCTCTTCAAACATACTGAGCCAACGTTCTTGAGTTAGTTTAAACAAGGGAGATAATGGATGATTTCACTACTAAAAAGCTAAATAGATAAATTTAAATTAAGATATATTAAGTATTATTTGTAACCCAATATATCATTTCCCAAACAACACAGTCATCAATCTGCCTTTCTTTATATATTCTGTAAATACACGGCAGAAATCGCTTGGCGATAGCAATTAACGGTACGTCCAATGTCTATACCTTTAATACCACATTTGAATCATTTTATAATACCTTTTGGATCACCTTAAGTTTTAATCTAGCAGAAAAACAATGTTTTACTTGCAGTCATTTCTCTGTGATCTTATTTGGATCTATTGTTTCACCCATAAGTGAACCTTATAAGGGGCATCTTAGGGTTTCTGCCCTGGCTATTGCCTCTGCCTGAAAGGCCCTTCCCCGTTCATCCACACGGTCCACTCCCTCACCTTCTTCAAGTCTTTGTCTAAATCTTACCTTCTCAGGAAAGCCATTCTTTTTTGTTTGTGTGTGTGAGGAAGATCAGTCCTGAGCTAACATCTGTTGCCAATCCTCCCCTTTTCACCGAGGAAGACTGGCCCTGGGCTAACATCTGTGCCCATCTTCCTCTCCTTTATATGGGACGCCGCCACGGCGTGGCCTGACAAGCAGTGCGCTGATGCGCGCCCGGGATCTGAACCTGTGAACCCCAGCTCTGCCCAAGTGGAGCACGTGAACTTAACCACTAGGCCACCGGGCCGGCCTCTCAGGAAAGCCATTCTTAGCCACCTTATTTAAATGTGTAAGTCTCCCACCCTAACCTCCCTTATCCTGCTCATTTTTTTCTCCATAGCACTTGTCTCCTTCTAACAGTCTGTAGCTTATGTTTTTGTTATTGTTACTGCTAGAATGTAAGCTTCTCTCAGGGAGTGACTTCTGTCTGTTTTGCTCCCTGACACATCTCCAGCATCTAGCCTAGTGCCTGGCTCACAGTAGTTTCTTAATACATATTTGATGAATAAATAAATGGTTTTTATTTACTACAGCAATTTGGGATAGTTCATTTCCTATGTCTTCTAATTATAATCTAATCATAGCTTTTACTATCACAAGTAAAAGATGCTTCATTTTAATGATGATGCAACTTGGCCTCTCAACAGTCACCTCTGGTCTCAATCATCCTTCTCATCTGACATCTAAGAAACATAGTAAATGGAGAGTAAGAGGCCAGAGCAACACTGGCATTTCTAAAAGCATGCTAATCACAAGTTCTTTAAAGTTTGTTTTTCCTTTGAACCAAAAGGGATGGATGGTACCACAGGGCACCAACCTACCAGCATGCTAAGCATCAGTGGAAGTGTGATGCAGGGGAAACCACGTTTATCAGAACGCCTCTGACGACGACCATGCTACAGAGTTGGAAGCCCAATCTGGTGAGCTGCCGGGGATGAAGAAGGCTGACAACGTGCAGACTCTGCAGCCAGGCTGGCTGCCTGCGTCCAAACCCAACTCAACCACCTGGAAGTTGTGTAACATTGGGCAGGTTTCTTAACCTCTCTGTGCACGTTTCCTCATTTGGAAAACGGAGCTAATGAATGAACTACCTAATAGGATTGGTGGGAGCTTTCAATGAGATATAAAGTGCTTAAAATAGTTTCTGGCACAAAAAAATTTTAAAAATCTGGGGCCGGCCTGGTGCTATAGTGGTTGAGTTTGCATGCTCTGCTTCGGTGGCCTGGGGTTCGCAGGTGCGGATCCCGGGCGCGGACCTACGCACCGCTCATCAAGCCATGCTGTGGCGGTGTCCCACATATAAAGTAGAGAAAGATGGGCGTGGATGTTAGCTCAGGGCTAATCTTCCTCACCAAAAAAAAGTCAGCTAATGACTACCACTATTATCATCACTACAGTTGGAAGTCCTAATACTGTTACTATTATCATTCTAAGGAGAGTGGATCCAGACAGAGAATGCATATACTGAGAATTAGAACTAAATTACTTGAGATAATAGAGGAAATGCTGGATGCAGCCACCAAAACCCCTCATTTTCTGCTCACAAAGGCTCCTATTTTCCTTAAATAAAATATTAAACAAAGACTTAAAGAGTATTAGGTTGAATGGGTACTGAGTTAATCAGTCTACCTCGGGTGCCTGCAGGTCTCAGTGGGTCTCTGCTTTAATGCATTATAACAGGCTTTTCTTTAATCTTCGATATGAGCAAAACTCCTCAACGGGTCCACATGCTTTGTATTTACGGGATCCTTAATAACTCTACCCCATTAGCCTCCCCTACTACCCAGTTGGAGTATTTTTCCTCAAGAGAAAATCAGTGTCAGAATCAAGATCTGCTCATAGTTATAACCCAGGGGCATCCATCCGGGGGAGCTGTAAAGTTCTAGACCCCACTCATTTCCCGAGGCAGCGATGTGGCACAGCACACAGGCACAGACTGTAACCTGGGATGTGAGGGGCTATGTGAACTTGGTCTCCAGTACTGGCCCCGAGAGCCTCCCAACAGACAGGTGGGACACTGAGAAGCAGTGGTGGCAGCGTGGCACCCCGAAGCAATACTCACGATGTGGGGGGACTGCCGGCTCATCCCAATCACGGTCCGGTTGATCCTCCTCAGCAGCCGTTCCACTATCAGCTGTCTGTGCGTCGCCGTGGGGCCCTGGGGGGAGACACAGGCACTGACACCATCTTCTGTCTCAGCTTCACTTTTCTGAAGGAGACCGTGGACAGGTGAGTTTTCTCTCTACACCTCACTCTGGCTCTTCCCTACAAAGCAATCTCTCATCCAAAAGGGAAAAACAGTTTCACAGAATAACACATAATGTTACTAAGGAATCAGTTGAAAACAGTTATAACATTTAAAAGATGAGTGTGCGGATGCAGGGGGAGAAGGCCTCCCTATCAGCCCAGATCATCTGGGCTCACTGAGAGCTCGCCGTGGCCACGACCCAACACAGTTTTGGGGGACCCCCATTAGGATGAGGTACCCCATCCCAATGCTGAGCAGATCAGGTTGCCCAGGACAGTTAGGCACATGTATGGGAAATAAAAGACAAAATGTAAAGTTCTTGCCACCTTCTGTATTAGAGAAAAAAAACAAACAAGAAATTCAAATCAAGGAGACTGTTATAGACTGAACGTTTGTGTTCAAAAGTCGTATGTTGAAGCTCTAACGCCTAGTGTGATGGTATTTGGAGACAGAGACTTTGGGAGGCAATTAGGCCAAGAAGGCAGGGTCCTGGTCTGATGGGATTAGTGTCCTTATAAGAAGAGATACCAGAGAGTTTGCCCTTTCTTTCTCTCCACGGGGAAAGGCCATGTGAGGACACAGAAAGAAGGCGGCCATCTGCAAACCAGGAGGAGGGTCCTCACCAGGAACCCAACCATGCCAGCACCCGAACCTTGGACTTCCAGCCTCCAGAACTGTGAGAAATAAACGTCTGTTGTTCAGGCCCCCCAGTCTACAGTACTTTGTTTTGGCAGCCCGAACAGACTAATACAGGGATTTAATATTTTGACTCTGAGCAATTATTTAACTTTGTTGAGCTTCGGTTTTCCCGGCTGCAGAAAATATATAAATAAATTAATTAATTAAAAGCTTCCCTTACAGGAACATAGACAACAGTGATGTAGACAACAGTGCCTCCTAAACGTTTATTCTTTATTTTTCCTTCTTTCCTTTTTTGTGGTTTGACCTTATGCCCACTCAGCTTAACATTCAACTTGACTTTTCAAAGCCTTTATCCATTCTTGCTACATGACAGATATTTTGAAACTCCTGCTTAATGCTTCAAATAACTAAATCATTGTTACATGTAGCTTTATTAGAACATCAAGTATTGTTAGTGTCTCCTCTCCCTCCCTCCCTTCTTTCCTTCCTTGCTTTTTATTATTTATTTACTTGCTTCAAAGGATTGATAAAACCTTCCTCTCCTGTTGATGCTGTTTTCACCTCCACTTGTGTAACAATTCCATACTGTAGACCTGACTACGTATGTAAGGCCTGTGTGGGGCCCTGTGTAGAGGCATGAAAATGCATCAGGCATCCTCTGTGCCCTTAAGAGATTTACACTCCAGCAGGAGAGCTGGGGCATGAATATAAATAATGAAACCCCAAAGATCCCACTAGAAGGTCAGCTCCATGAGGGCAGGATGTTTGCTTCTCTTGTTCACTGCTGTGTTCTTAGACCTATCACAGTGCCTGGAGCATGGGAGCTGTTAAATTAGTATTTGTGAACTGAATTCATAACTCGAGGTACAAAACGATAAGAGCCTTAAAAGAGATGAGAGGAGAGCATGAAGGTAACTAGATGAGTGGGGATATTGGGCAGGACTGCACCAGGAACAATTTCATGGAGGTGCTTATTGCAGCCGGACTTTGAAAAATGAGGATAATTCAAAGATATAGCTGTGGGAAAAGAGGAGGGAATCCTGGACTATCAAAAAAGGCATAGGAATCCATGTCAATAATTAGAGCCTGGACTTAACTGTGGAGAGGAGAGGATACGGGAAGACACATGGTGTTAGTCTGCACATTCAAAAACGCTTATGACAGGGAAAAAATCAATACCATTATCATCACCACCAAAGATTTATTGAATTTACTACTTTAGCAGAGCTCCAAGATCAATACTTTTGAATGCCTCTGCTCATCAGAGGGAACATTATCAGGAAGACAAAAAAGATATCTTTCAAAAGCCAATTAAATCTCTGAGCACAGGATATACATACATTCATTCAAGTCATTTCCGAAGAGTCTTTCTATGGGTGAGAAGGTGGACAGAGATACTGTATATTAAAAAATAGGATCGGAAGTGGAAGAGATCGAAGAGGTCATCTAGAACAATTTCTACATATTATTGAACGGGAAATTGAGACACCATGAGATTTGCCTAAGGATAAAGAGTTACAGAGTGGTAATATTGGGACTAGAAATGAAATAGCCTGATTCCTATGTTTCAGGTTAACTTTGGATCATATACATATGCTTTCTAGAACACTGGAGCCCTGACTAAACCAAAGTGCCTAGTATATTGTTACAAAATTTATAGGGCTTGGAGCTTCATTTTACTATTTCAATTACTGAGTCATAAGAGTTACTGGTTCTTTTTTTTTGTGAGGAAGCTTGGCCATGAGCTAACATCCATTGCCAATCTTCCTCTTTTTGCTGAGGAATAGTGGCCCTGAGCTAACAGGTGTGCCCATTTTCCTCTATTTTGTATATGGGACACCTCCACAGCATGGCTTGACAAGTGGTGCGTAGGTCCATGTCCGGGATCCGAACCTGGGAACCCTGGGCCACCGAAGAGAAGCGTGTGAACTTAACCACTATGCCACCGGGCTGGTCCCTCATAAGAGTTACTTTTTAAAAATATTATTGTCATTATGATACGATCAGTCACATTTATTTATTTGCTGCAAAGTCCTTGGTTAGGAATCAAATCCCCAATCACAAAATTCCTGGGGAAAATTTATTCCATTTCATAATGTGGTTTCTAGGAACACATTTAAGCAGAAAAGGGGGAATCACCTATAATTAATAAATATCAAATAAATAGTAGAAATAGTAAGGTGGGCTACAGGGGCTCAGGGAAGGGAAGAGCCAAAGGGGGGAGTAGGTAGAGAAAGCAGTGGTGTCTTCCCGTACTTCTGTGGCAGAGACAAGGATTAGCAGAAATGCAGATGGGCCCGTGTGATGATGAGCAGGGCATGAGGCAGGCTGTGGCCAAACTGGGGTGGATCTCAAAAGGCGAGCTGAGGATTTAGCCATGGGAAATGTACAGAGTATTCTTCATATCTTTTAGCAGAACTGAATCTAAAGATATTGGTAAGAGAAAGGGCTTAGGCAAAACCAAGGGTGATTTCCCTGTGCTGTGGGAACATTTGAGCCATGAGGCCAGCATGGCGGGTGGTGACCATGGTTTGTGCTCCAGCCTCCTGAATGGAGGCCATGCCTGACCCTGTCAGCTGTGCCAACTCCAGAACACGGCCAATCCAGACCAGGTCAGCCCCAGGAGTTTTGGAGGGACGGGTGCTCAGGTTACAGAGATGAGGAGAGATAAGAAAACACATCATTTCCACTAGGCTCCAGAGGGAAGGATCAGTGTCAGAGAGACCATAAAAATGAGAACTTCTCAGAAGCTTGGGGATATCAACAGCAGTGCTGTCAGGTACCAGAGGTATAAAAGGGTAGAGGCGTCTGCGTAAAAAGAAAAAGTCTAAACAAAGCTCTGGTTCCTAAAAGTGCTCACTGGGCCCTCAGTGATGGGCAGGCCAGGAAAACCAGACAGCAGCAGGCCCAGCGGTAAGCGGACCACTCCTTGACCTACATTTGCACAGCAGGCTCTATCAAGGAGAAGCCCCTCGAATCACCTACAAAAGGGGTGCAGCCTGCCCCAGCACCCCGGCTCTAAACTGCCTGGGCCAAGCCCTGAGACTAGGCCAGCCAGGGAGCCATTCTCATCCCAGGCAAAGGGACCAGTGCATGCTGTGGGCTGCATAGTGACAATGCGACTCACCACATCCTGCCTGTCCAGCACTTCCAGGATGTTGCTCAGAAGCTGCGAGCTTGCCTCATGGTCAGGCCTGCTGGAGTTGTCGTCTAACTGGCCGCTGAGCTGGTCTGTCAGCAGCGGCAGCAGCACGTCTCTGCACTCTGAGAGAGAAAATGCACACAGCTCAGCGGCTGCGGCATCACCTCCTGAACTGCATGGCTCCTTCCTGCAAACCCCTCTCTGCCCCGTCCCACAGCTCCGAGCTCCGCCCCGCCATGAGGAGCCCGTCATTTTAGGCATGCAACTTCAGCCCTGGAACTCGATTTTAAAAACTAAGAAAATTACACCTACTCCAGCTACATGTAGCAAAATGTTTAAAGTATTTAACAATTCTAGTTTTGTAAAAAAATTTCGACTTGATACTTGAAAGCGAAGTCATACGAAACTACGCAAGTTATACACTTAAAGAAATTTTTTTTTGAAATTTCCTACCTAATGGAGAAAATTTACTCTAAAATTCCAATAAATATTGAGCTTCACTAGTACATTTCAATGTGTTTCACAGACGTTCTGTTCATGTTTTCACAGGCACGTGGACTTCATAAGGTAAGGTATTATCTTTCCACTGTGTCTTTCTTCTGAGATTTTCACTATTATAAAACATTATGACGATGAGTCCAGATATTCTGGACACTAACAGAAACGACTGTTAACAGAGAATACTTTCTCTAACTGGAACTATCTAGTGCATGCTTGCTCTTGTGCTCAAATACACCATCTTTCTTGTCTCATTGATCCTTTCTGCATCCTTAGAGACAGAGATTATCCTAGCATATTAAGGTGTATAATAATATGTTTTCTACTTAAGAGCACTCACTAGCTTTTCGTACTACCTCCAACCATGTCCTTGTAACAGTTGAAATTCTAAGCACAAATTCATAGGGTCAGAAAATAGAAGCAAAAGAGGCTTCCGACTTGATCTAGTGCAAGTCCTTCCTTCCACAGAAATGGAAACTGAGACTAAGAGGTCCCTCATTTGTCCAAAGCTACACGACTAGCCAGGGGCAAGGCCAGAGGGGTTCTCCCACCAACAACCTACAAACCTTTTCCTGTTTCTGACAAGTCCTGTTGATCCTCAAACCCTCCAAGCAATACACACAACATGAGGTCACCCTCTGGGACTCACTGACCTGATGGTAACTCCAAAAGAAGTTCCCACAGCTGCCTATTCTAGCAAGTCCTGGGTTTACTGGGGAAAGACCAGGTATTAGACCTCCTCCCTATATCAGCTTAGGGATAGGAGCACAGTGATTTAGACTTCGTGGCTACATGCTTGACCCTAGTTACAAAACGAAAGATATTTTATCAGTGTAAGAGTTTTCTCCCTGCATGTCCCCCTTCCCTCCCAGCAGGATGCTGGTAATAGGGCTCCCTCCCATCCCCCCACAAAAACCCTCTGATTTATAGTGTTTACCAATTTACATGGTGCAAATATTTCCACGTGCTACTGATGTCAATTTTCAGCTACAGATGTGACATGACTGAGCATGGAGTTGGGAAGAGATGTGCAAAATCAGCTCTCCTGAGCCCTACAAGCGGCACCTGGCATGCCACTGCACCACGGTCCCTGGTTTCTGAGGTTACGCAGTAAGTACAGGTCGAAGGAGATGCATTTGCTTCAAAGGACCATCTTTCCTGCTTGCCTGTCCATGTGGGGTTTCAATTTTGAGAACAAAATTCTCTAATTAATGAAACACTTGATTGTTCTAATTAAAGACTGAAGAACACACAATTTTGCTCTTTTATGAACTACTGGAAATATTGAACTGACTTCACCTTCTCCTTAAAACCAGTTTCCCAGGAGGTCCTTAAGTACCAAGAAACAACTGGCAAGGACATTATTGACATTAAAAAAGGAAAAAGGTGAGTGTTGGCTGAAGAAGCAGCAAGACTGGAATTTCAGTAAGCAGCAGTTTTTGGTAGAGACTTACCTGACTGCCGAAACAGATTACTCTCCACTATCTTGGTCATGCAGTTAAGTTTCTGGCGAACTAACTGGTTGTCAGGAATGCTTTGAATGAACTTGCAGAAGAGCACACTAGAAGAGAAACCCCAGAAGTTACTCTCTTCATTCTGCCAAGTTATCATTACACAGGCCCCTCTGCTCTGAGATCTGGGCGTGGAGAGGTTTACCTGGAATTCTCTCCCAAATGACATGAGAGTCTGTCTCCGGGAAGCAAAGGAGAGACCGCATTCCACGCTCACTACAGGGCTCAGCATTAGAGCTGACTCACTGGAAGCACAGTCAGGCTCATCACTGCTTTGCAGACCTGTCTTAACACTCAACTTCCGCAAAATCCTTTTCTGGCTGACTCTACCCCACTGTCGACCGCCATCTGACTTTGCATTCCCGTGGTACTTAGGTATAGGGCTGGAAGCATATTATTATGTACTTTCTTCTGAAGTTAATTTTATGTCTGCAGGCCTTGTTTCCCCAGAAAAAGTGCAAACCTCTCTCAGGGGCAGGCTTTGTGTCTTCTTTTGTATATTCCACAGAACTGAGCACAAAAAGGTATTCAGTTAACACATGTTAGAAGAATAGCAGCATGTGCAGCAGCCCAGGCCCCAGCCAAACAGCTGATCTCTGTTAAAGGCAAGAAACAAATGTTTTTTGCTATTTACCTGAGCTCAATAGGATCAAACACAAGTTTGACGTCATTAATTACGCTAGGAAGGTACTTCAAAGCTGCCCCCTGTAAGAAAAACACCAAAGGCAAATTTAGTTGCCAAGCAGGACGAATACAAAATGCACTGCTCGATTCCAAGAAGAAAAGGCTGTGCTTGGATCTTAAACAGGGAACTGGACACAGACGCTCTTGAACAGAGAGGAGAGCTGATGTTGCTACATGTGATCTCTTAAAATCTTTTTCCTGAAAGTCAGGGGGCACAGGTTTCTGTCTTCACTACCTACAGGCACTGTCTATTTGGAATTCATTTTTCTGTCTAAGGAAGTAGTTAAAATCTTGATGTCTCCTTCATAAAGTTGCCATAAAAAGCAAAGAGTAAACAATAAACTTCAACTTTGAGTCTTTGGAGATTATGTATTTTACATTACAAATTGATAATGATCAAGATGAAGGTGACTTTGGGCTTCTAAGAAGAAATGAGAACTAAGAATAAAAACCTGTTGCCTGTAACATCATCAGGATCAAATGGCTGAATTCACAGGGGCCAAAAAAGCCATTCAAGAGATGTCTGAAAGGGTAGAGTGTCTTTGGCAAACTGACATTCAAAAAATACTAATGTACGTAAAAGTTAAAATGCAAGGTTTTCCCTTTACTTTCTGTAAGTCATTCTAAAATTCACCAGCTTTCCATGAATTATGATTCACTTTGTTTCTCTCCCGCCCTGGCCAGTTCTCTGCTGTCCCAGAACATCCTCTCCCACAGCGTTAAAAGAGTTACCCACGATGACGCCATGCTGACCTTGATCTTGACAGCTTCCTCCAGAGGCCTGTCCATGAGCGTGTTGAAAGCAAGAAATAACTGGTGGATTGAATTATTAAATTCATCTCCATCTTCACTTTGGCCATAAAATCTTAACAGGAAAAAAAAGAAAAGCAGTCAGATTTACCATCTTTAAAAGAAATTTTCAAATAGATCTGCAGCCTAAACAATGGTAGAGGCCCAAGCCTCTCACCACCTCAAATTATGCAGAGAGAAGGCACAGGTGCTCTAAGATGGTGTCAGGGCTGAGAAGACACTACCACCTGGACAAAGGCAAGGTAGTAATTGGTAGGTAAAGCCCTACCACAGAGCTCTCCAAGGGTCCATTATGATCAGCCAGTCGGGAAGGATTCCCCTGAAGCTGTCTGAAGGCCAGTCTTGGGGATGTCCTCTCTCTTAGTGGTCTGTGGGCATTTCCACATGGAGGGGAGAGCAGGAAGCTGCTTTGCCTGAAGCAGAAGATGTGCCCTGTATGCATGCCCGCCTTCCTCAGCTCATTAGCAGAATGTCCAGTAAGCAAGGGACTCCCCCCAGCTAACTTCCCGACACGCCGCACGTGCCACCTTTTATCCTCCAGCAGCACTTTCTCTCGTCCCTCGTTCTCCTTTCCTGCATCACTCTAATCATTCTGTCTCATCTGATCAAGCCCTAACCATGTAAGCTGGAGTTTCAGACAATGAGTAGAGAAGCTCCTCAACCCAGCAACGTTCTGAACCAACCTAACTGGCAGTCCAGTCAGGGTCACTCTGTCCACTGAACTGGCCAGCCTGGTGCTGACCTACTCTAACAGCAGGGGCCTCCCAGCACACAAGACACCTTAGTCTTCACTGATCTGTGCTTGTTCTGATTAAAGTCCTCTGCTTGTCTTCAAGATCTGTCCACCAACTGAAAAGTTAGTTCTTTCTCATAAGTAGAAATTGGGAGGTCTTTGGCCCTTTTCTCAGAAATACTCAAGTCCCAAACTGATATATAAGTGCATATACACTGGGTGGCAATTTTACCACCAATTGATCAAAACAAGGGATGGTTTGAATTCAGAATTGTATACACACACTCACACACACACATACATATTTATTTATTTATTTTTTTACTCATGCAACTATAATGTATCTTATTTTATTTTTTATTTTTTTAATTTTTTGTTTATTGCAGTAATATTGGTTTATAACATTGTATAAATTTCAGGTGTACATCATTATACTTCTATTTCTGCATAGATCACATCATGTTCACAACCCAAATACTAATTACAACCCATCACCACACACCTGTGCCGAATTATCCCTTTCGCCCTCCTCCCTCCCCCCTTCCCCTCTGGTAACCACCAATCCAATCTCTGTCTCTATGTGTTTGTTTATTGTTGTTATCTACTACTACTTAATGAAGGAAATCATACGGTATTTGACCTTCTCACTCTGACTTATTTCACTCAGCATAATACCCTCAATGTCCATCCATGTTGTCACAAATGGCTGGATTTCATCGTTTCTTATGGCTGAGTAGTATTCCATTGTGTACATATACCACATCTTCTTTATCCATTCGTCCCTTGATGGGCACTTAGGTTGCTTCCAAGTCTTGGCTATTGTGAATAACGCTACAATGAACACAGGGGTGCATGTATCTTTACGCATTGGTGTTTTCAAGTTCTTTGGATAAATACCCAGCAGTGGAACAGCTGGATCATACGGTAGTTCTATCCTTGATTTTTTGAGGAATCTCCATACTGTTTTCCATAGTGGCTGCACCAGTTTGCACTCCCACCTGCAGTGTATGAGAGTTCCCTTCTCTCCACATCCTCTCCAACACAACACATACATATTTAAATTCATCTCCTCCATTCACCTGTACTTTATATGGTACTCATGGAATACGAACTCTTCTGAGAAAATTATTCAGTCAGAGGTTACTGGTTATCTCAATTCATCCATTTTGCAGAATAAGAAAAGAAATTCATTTGCGATTTATTCCAAAAAGTATCTCAAAATTAACATACCCAGAACAGACCTCACTTGATCTTCCTGCTCATCCTTCTGTATTCCAAGTCTCGGCAACCAGCACCCAAAACCCAGAAGTTATCTATGATTCTCCCCTTTCTCTCATTCTCCCACCAAATCTCACAGTGAGTACTAAATCTCCTCCCCTTAAACCAGGCCACTCTCTCCAGCTCACCGGAGACAGAGCCCCTGTCCCTCACACCTGAACTGCAGCAGCAGTCAGCCGAGTGTCACTCTTAACCCTCGATAATCCATTTCCCACCCAAGAGATGAGATGCTCATTTAAATGTAAGCCAGATTGTACTACCTCTCTGACTGAAACCCTTCAGTGGCTTCCCATTACACCTGGAATAAAATCCAACCTCCTCACTCTGGCCTATGAGGCCCCACATCACTTGTCACTTGCCTGCCAGGCCCCATTCTCCCATCCCCATTCCCTAACCTCCAGCGACACTGGCTTCTGCTGGTTCCTCAAACATGCCACACTCGGTGCCCCCACAGGGCCCCTGCCTTAGCAGCTCCTGCTCCTGCACTGCTCTTCCCTGAGACCTTCAGAGGCCACCTCCTTGTCTTTCAGTCCCAACTCAAATGCCAGCTCCCAGAGAGGCCATCTCCCACCAGCTCAGCTCAGGTAGCATTGCCTGGTCACTGTCACATCAATGCCTCCCCTGCTAGCCCTATTCTATCTGAAACGATCTTACGGGTTTCTTTTTTTACTATCTGCCTCCCTGGCCTCAACGTATCCCACAAGCATTAACAGAGCAGGAACCTTGTCTCGTCCGCTGCTGGATCCCTGGCACCCAGAACAACACCTGGCACCCTATGTATATGACTTTAAAAAGGGGACTAATATGAGACTGAGGGACTAAGACCAAGCTGCTTAATGTCTTATTGTGGGCAATTTACAATTTAATTTTCCCTAGGTGTCTCCCTAATTGAGGTAAACTCCAGCCCGTTAATGAGCTCAGAAGGGGAATTTAAGCTCCTATGAAGGCAATGGCAGGGTGGGGGACAGATGACATTTCATTTGCAGCCCCAGACAGGGCCAGTAAGCTGATGTGTCCCTCCAATCTGAGCAATCGGAGAATGTAGATGGCCAGATTCTCTTCCCCAGATCAAGCTCTTCCTTCAGGAGAAAACATCAGGGCGAAAAATAACCATAAGCAGGCCATCAGGGACTAAGTTCAACACAGAGACTCTCTCAGTTAATTTCAGGGGTTAATCTTGGCTTTCCCATTGTGATGACCCTATCTGATGTCAGAAAAGACGGCCTGGATGTGCTGCAACCCTATGAAGGGTGGCAGAACTAGTGAATTGTCAGTGGAAACCGTTTTTTCATTTCGTAAATTAAGGTTTTCTTTCTATGGTTTTATGATGATTTTTTTGTTGGACATCAGGGTTTGCTATAGAAACAAACTCCTAGGTAAGGAAATGTTCCTTCAGTAGGACACTCCGTGCCCTAACTATTCTGAATACGTGGAAATTTAACTTAATTACAAAATACAAGGAACTAACTATTAAAGACTGTCTGAGGAGCCGGAGACTACAGAGACTGTGTACAAACTCTGCTGGGTGAACCCTGCTCGCGTCTACTAGGGAAGGAGGACTTGTCTCCCATTCAGCTGAGCTTTTAAGTCATTAAACATTTAAAAAACTATAGAAATGTACAAATTCATTATAGAAACTTTAAAAATGAAGAAAGAATAAAAAATAAACCTACTTAAAACCCTCTTACCTACAGTTTTGCTACTAAAATTTTTGCATGTTATCTACCCAATTTCCAAACCTGTACTATTTTTGAAATGGGATCATCTTGCACTTATGTCTTATGTCTTAATTATTTAAGAACCTACCATGGTAATTTTTCCTCATTAACATGCCCTATATTTGAAAGGGCTGAATATACATACTTTAACATTCATCTTTGTTCATACCTGAAGGATTTTTTTCCCATTAGATAAATTTTTTGATGCAGTATAACTGGACAAATGTGATATTTTGTTTTGCTTTTTGAGTGTTTTTTTTTTTTGCTTTTTATTCACAGTGCCAAATTTCTGTCCCTAAGAATTTATATTTCTATCAGCATTAAAATACAGGGCCAATTTTTGTCCAGTCTCATCAAAGGATAAATAGTTTTAATTTTTAACAAATATGTAGATAAAGATGATGTGTGTATTGCATTTTGATAGTATGAACATTTTTTAAAAATTTAAATGACAATTTGAAATTTTTTCTTTTGTAAGTTATCCGTTTTTGTTTTCTATTGTTTAAGGATATTTATCATTCTTTTGTTGATTTATAAGAGGCTTTTAATCAGTAAAGCTATTAACCTTTGATCTATACTGTATGTTACAAGCATTTTTCCAGGTTGTTAGCCTTAAAGTTTGTTTATGGTTTTTAAACACACAAATTTTAAAAAACACACACGCTCAAATCTACAAGCCTTTTCCTTCAGCCTCAGAAATATATTTTAACAGTTTGGAAATCCAGCTTTCATTGAAGGGCAGGGATGGCACTGGGTTGTGGGAATTTGCAGAAAAGGTACTTCCTCTGTCTCATTTCTTCTATTTTTGATGGAGCTGTTATTCTAAGAATCCAAACTGGGAATTATTGTATCTCTATGGCTTGGTTCAGCAAGGTAGCTAAGCATGGTGTCAGCAAAGAAACTCACACCTCAGGAAACATCTCCCCCAATTACCACCGTGCTCCCTCTCCTGCCGAAAACAGCTCGTGATCCTAGATTTGTGTGCCCAACATTGTCATGAAGCCCCTTGCTGTATTAAACACAATCTTGTCACAGGAACCTGCCTCCCTAGAGCTGCTGTCACCAACAGAGGCTTTCAGCCAGTTGCACATTTTAGCTACCTGCATCCCTAAGTCCTTCTGTCATTACTGCCCTAGAAATTCTGCTGATCCAAAAGGACTTCACGTGGACCTTCTCTAATGGTTTCATAGTCCACCTCCATCTTCAGCCCTGAAGTTCTGAAATTTGGCAGCTCCATGATCCAAGAGCTCACAGAGCTGAACACGAGCATGAAGATTAAGGAAAACTACACGAAGAGAGAATGGATTACATCAACAACTTATTACAGTTACCATTACCTCAGGTAGAGCACTCTAGATTGGATGATGAATCTGAACAAGTACTTTAATGCTTTCAAAGCAGCAAAGAGCAATTCTGTCTTGCTTGAGTCATCTGCATTAGCCACATAAAAGTTCAGTACCTTGGAGAGTTTCCTTAAAAGGGTGAGAAAGAAAAAAACGTCAATGAGGCAAAGTGGTACTCTCAGGTTTGGGTGTGCTATAGACGAAGGGAACTTGCATACCGGGGAAGAAGTCGTCACAACTAGACTTATCGCTTCTAGAATATGCCCTGAACAGGGAAATCAACTCCTTTGCAATTTAGTTTCCTCTTTGTGGTCTAGGTTTGGAGCTTCCCTTCTGCTTAGAAAGAGGGGATGGTTTATTTTCCTTTGTAGGATTTTTAAAAACAATCAAGAAAGGAAAGAGTTGAAGGGATTCAAATTCTGAGGGTATTTCAATCTCTAGTATGTCAGACCGACATCTACAGATGTTCCTGTAAGGGAGGGATTGACTGCCTACGGTAACCACCTTAAAAGAAGTCTAATTCCTTCCAATCTGCCAAACCTTTTGGGAATCCATAAATATGGAATCAGCTGGAAACTTCATTGAGTGTGGGAAGAGGACCTCAATCTGACTCCCTAGAACACCCATGGTTCTGAACATCCCAACAGATAAAACTGCTCTGGGATACTAGAGTGCCCTCGTGTCTCTCCAGCGTCTTTGGACTAGGGATTGTCTTAATCTTGTGCTAACTCACACTTTTGAGGGCACTGATATTTTGAATTTTCCTCCTGGGAATCTCTGAGTTTCTCTAGTATTAAGAAAAATACACAGGAAACATGTAGAATTGATCAAGTGTTACAAATAGACTCAGATTACTACCATCTGGAGTGTTGCTTTTGGCTGTGTAATGAAAATCCACTGATAGGATTTCCTCACCTGTAGCTACTGTCTGCTTGGAAAGCGAGGACACTGGGTGGAAAGGACCCTATCACTGGTGTATCTGCTGCCTCTTCAATCCAGTGGGCATTACACCCATGGTGTTAGTTGGTTATCATGCTACACGACACCTCTTCTATGTCCTTTATGTTTCATTACATTTCTGGACCTTCATGCAAATAAAACCAAGAACTTTCATGTTTAGTACATAAAAGGATACAAGGGATCAATGACCCGACCTGACAGATCAGGTCAGCAGCTAGCCTGATAGATCAGCTAGCAGCAATTGGCATGATCTGTTATAAGCCACTGTCGGAAAGATCTTTGCCAATCTCAATTACATTCCTGTAACTACTTATCACATTGCTCTGTGGTGGGGTGACAGGCCACACACAGTGCATGGTGAGGTGAGCACTCCAGGGTGGAGCACCGAGTGAACATGAACTGCTTTCCTTACTCAGAGGCTCATAAACCAAAGACAGAAAGAAGGCTGCACTAGGGAAGAGGTAGAGACCATTCCCTCTTATGCAAAAGAAAGAAAAATTAAATCTGCCCATATCCTGTAAGTAATATATTCTACAAACACTTGTGGAGTAGGGTTGAGGGTTGAGGGCATGACCCTCAGTTCTGTCAGACTTGGTCTTGCTTAATCCACTGTCTGATCCCCTTGGGGCCTCATGCTCATCACACCGACCACCAACTCCTGAGATCCTGAGTATGGTCATCTGCCTTGATTGTGCACCTACTGGCTGCAACTCCTCACCTACATATGTTGTGGATTCTTAAGGAAATATAGTCTTATCTGTTCTGTAACTTCCCACAAGACAGGGCCTGAACTTAATACCCTGTCCAGGGTTAGAATACTAGACGGTTCTCTCTTTCCACCAGGAAGCTTAGAACAAGGTTCTGCATGTAGAGGCACATTTACTCAGCTTACATCCCTCTCATTACTCAACAACCAGCCCCGAGAGTACAAATCCAATAATCCAACCACAAGGAGTTCCCTTGAGACATACTTACACATATGCCAAAGTGGCACTGAAGTGCTTGTAAATGTAGGTTTCAAGGACAGGATTAAAATGCTGGAACTTGATGTCTCCTATCAGCGAGATAATAAATACCTGCCAAAGGTGAAAAATATAAATAGCAGCCCTGTACAACCTCTAGGCGCTCTGTCAACAAGCTGGGTTTTAACGTCTTGGTGCCTTTTTCTCTTTCTCGATCATTTCTGTAGCATTCCCACTTTCTATTCCAGAGCCTAACTAAAGTCTTGGGGATTCTTTTTATTTAACATGAATATAGTGACTAGTACATGTCAGGCACTGTGCTAAATGCTGTGAAGACACCAACGAAAGCCAGCATCCGCGGCCTCAGAGAGCTTACTGTCGCAGAGAGAGGGTGGAGCACAAGTCGCATAAGTCAGGGGAGAAATGGGACAGGAGAGAGGAGGATGTGGAAGGGGTCCAGTGGAATAATACCCTCCCACCCAAGGAGGCAGCTAATGAAACACGCCGTGACATTCCTCTCCTTGGTGCAGTGTGAGCGCTCCCAGTAACTGAACCTCTCCAGACTTCCACCTCCAAATTTCCCCCTCGCATGTTAACTCCTATCTCTATCAGGGGCATAACCGACAAATAACCAGTTTGCCCCTACACGCGACAGAAAAGTGCAAAAGAAAGGGCACCAGGGACTTCCACATACACCCGCTGCCAGCTGCTCTGTCTCACAGTACTTGTCTCCATACCTGTCCCACGGAACCCATATGCATTACCTCTCTTGGTCTTACATCCTTAGCTTCAACGCCGTGGCCACTTCCTGCAATTACCAATTTCTCCAAGCTGGCGAATGACCTAACACTCCTTTGCTGCAACGTCCAGGTAAAATTCTGCACTGAACTTTAAACCCAACAAGGAGCAAACGACGCTGGGCTTGGATGTGTCCGCCTCCTCCACTCCACTGCCACTTCTGGCCTTCCCAGATCCTGACGGCACCTCTCCTTGTCTGGATGATTTCAGTTCTTGGAATGGGTGTATGTTTAAGTACTTTGTGTGACAAATTTAATTGTCTGCTGGGTTGTGTATTACACACAATGAAACTAAGACTCATCTCTGACTTGTGAATTCAGTCTCATTTACATGAACACACAAGTACACACATACACAACAAGCTTTGTTAATGGTACCTCCTGGTTTCTGACTAGGCAATTTTAAAGTGAGTTAAAGTGATTCCTGTTTTCTAATGTAATGTAACACTATGTTTTCCCTAATGAGAAAGAGAAAGATATCAAAAAGTAAGACCTAACAGGAAACAAATAAAGGCCTTGAATATAAGTCAATTGTTTCTAATTTTACTTCTAGCAAAAAAGAAATAGTAAGAGAGATGTCTACAAATACTTATGCAGAAAGATATTCATCACAACTATTTATAATAGTGAAATATCAAAAACTACACAGTTGTGATAATAAACACTAGTTAATATGCTTAAACTGCTTACCAGTGCATCAAACACAAGGAAGTCATACGTTTCATTGTCTGACATTTCCATCATTATGTTAAAAAGTGCATCTAGTGTATCTTGCAAAAACTGAAGATAAGAAAAACAGAGAGGTTATTTGGTGCTTTAGGTTCAGCTCCATACTGCAGAAATTCAGGGATAATTCAGTTTCAACAGAATAGGTTTTAAAACAGCAGTTTCTTAAAAATTGGCACACTTGCTTCCCAAAGTACATAAGTCTTATATTTACAGTAACAGGTTTAATTTAACACGTTGAACTAATGATACAGTGGGTATATTTCTAACTATGGATATATAAACATACCTTAACAATCTCTCCTCCATCCACCTCCATCAACTTCTTTAAGTTGTGTGTAATGTTCTGGGAGTTCGAACGCCAATTTAACAAGCCTAACAGGTCAACTAGGAAGAACAACCACAAACCATAAACATTAGACACTGATTAGAAGGAGCATTTCAGGATACAGCTACAGAACTCTCTAGAGAAGACTGCTGCTCTTAATACCTTAAGTATTCTTTTAATTTACTGTCTCCTATCTTAATCAGAGTGAACCTTCTGGTCTTCTTTCATTCTTCACAGAGAAAAAAATTAACCACTAAAAGAAGGTAAAACGATACCTGAATAGAACACACATTTCTCAATGACATCACAGCCTACGTACAAAACCTAAAAACACTCTTAAGTAACTTCTCTGTCTTTAATTTGCTGCATTGCTTAACTTGTCCCTTGTCAATACGTGTGTCTTGGTGAATTCAAAGGGAAAAGGGAACTTATATATTTGCACTAATTCATTTATATGTCACATCCACACTACAAAACAGATTTTATTTTCTCCATTTTTGAGATGAGGAAACTGAGGCTCTGTGAAATTAAATTCCTTGCCTTACATCATACAATTGCCAGGGAGTGGTACAAATGGAATTTAATTATAGATTTATCTGATTCCAAAAAACGATGCCTTTCCTACTCTATCACATTGCCTCCCCAGAGTTCTTCAAAAGAGAAAAACTGGGGCCGCCTGGTGGCGTACTGGTTAAGTTCGCGCACTCTGCTTTGGTGGCCCAAGGTTTGCTAGTTCGGATCCTGGGCATGAACCTACTCACTGCTCATCAAGCCATGCTGAGGCAGTGTCCCACATAGAAGAACTAGAAGGATGTACACCTATGACACAACTATCTACTGGGGCTTTGGGGAGAAAAAAGGAACAAAGGAGGAAGACTGGCAACAGATTTTAGCTCAGGGCCAATCTTCCTCAAAAAGAAAGAAAGAAAGAAAGAAAGAAACAGACAAGCAAATCAAACAGGCTGCTATTCCAAAGGAAGGTAGGACAGATTCATGGTCCTTAGAGCAAGTCTGGGGCAAAAATCTTGAAGTGTTTTGGGATTTAAAATGCAGAATTTTGGATCTTTAAGCCACTTACAAGCTTTAATGAATGTTAAGCTACTAAAAGTGTCACAGGGAAATATTGCTGAAATCTGGCCTGTTACTATTTTATCATTTTGTCTAGTACATGAAGTGCTATTACTATTTACAGAGCATTATCTTGTAAAAGTAGCAATACCTGCTTTTTAATCAATAGACACACAAATATGTATAAGTAGATGAAAATATATGCCATTCATTAGAAAGTCAATTTGCTTCACAGCTGTGTTTGTTTTATTGGCTTGGGAAGCCTCTAAAACCCAGTGGCTAGAGACTCCCCACTGTCAACAGAATAAAGTCCCGACACCACTCACAGAAAGCAGTAAGGCCCTGCCTATGGCGCCCCAACCAGCCCCATTGCCCATCATTATTTTTCACCCCTCAGCAAGTCAGACAGATCAACTCACTACTCCCCACACTATGGCATGCTCTGAAATAGTTCCATCTCTTTGCATATATTCTTTCCTTTGTCTGGAATGCCCAGAAATACTAGAATATGTACTATGTATTTGGCAAGCTCCTACTTATATTTCAAGACCCATCTCAAACTTTATTCCCTCTGGGAGGATTTACCCAATCATTCTCTGCTGTCTGTACTCCTTCCTACATAGACATAGACATAGACATAGACATAGACATAGACAGACATACATACACATACATTATAATAAACAATAAAGACACACTTGGTGTCTCTTTGGCTCTTCCCATAGATCTGAGCCACCCAAGGGCTGGAACCATCCCGCATTCATTCTTACCCCCCACCATAGTGCTAGGCACCTAGCAGGTGATTAATACATGTTTGATGAAAGAATAGCTGGATGGATGGAAAGGAAACTGGTAGCCCTGAGGAAGTTGGTCGTGTGCTCAGTACTATTCTTCAATTTATTCATTTGTTCAGTAAGTACTTCATAATAGGCACTGTTCTAGGCCCACCCACTAGGCACTGTCTACTTCCATCTTCCCATCTCCTATTTCTGCCACAGGCTGGTCAATGGTACTGCTCCATTCACTACGTCACTCCACTCATTGCTGCCGGAGGAAAAGGATTTAGATGCTTCATCGGGTTGAAGAGGCACCCAGCTGCTTTAAGCGTCTGCAAAGAACCATCTATCAGCCCAGAGGTTTCCTTCCTGGGGATATCTGCACACCACATCACAGCTCATATTAGGAATATATTTGGCATCTGGTAAATCATAAGGTCTTAGGACCAGAAAAGTGGTGGCAGAATGTTACAGACACAGCCCTAGACTGACTGTGTTTCTGAGATTCAGACAGGTTGACGCATATGGCTCTAGTTAATTTATTTTCATTGCTGCACAGTATCTATCCCATCGTATGGATGTACCACATGTACAATAATCTCTTTATCTATTCTACTGTCAATAAACATTTGGGTTGTTTGCTATCACAAACAATTCTGCTACGAACATTCTCATACATCTTCCGGTATCTAGCTACGTCAGCTTCTCTGGGGTATAAAACTAGAGTGGAATTTCTGGATCAACAGAAATGACTATTTTCAACCATGTAAGATATTATCCAAAGCCACTGTCCCAATTTGCATCCCTATCCAAAGTCTTTAATAATTCATGATAATCTGAATAACAATCCCCAAATTTAGGCTAGTGATTACCTTAGGGAGAGGATTAGGGACCATAACATTTAGAAAAGAAAAGAAAGACAAAGAAAAACTATAAATTTTGCAGTTATAAATATCTATTTTCAGACCCAAGTCCACCACTTACGAGCTAAGGCAAAATATTTTAGCACTTGAACTCAATTTTCTGATCAGTAAACTGAGGATAATAATAGCCATGTCGGTGTTTTCGTGTGCTAGGGTGCTGGAAGGTAAAATAAGATGCTAACTGTGAACCACCTGGCCCAGGACCCCACCTGCAGGGACTTAACTCCCCTCTCCCTTTCCCGGAACAGGAAATCCATTCTCCCCCTCCAAACCGGCCCAGGAACAAATGATGCCATATAAATCGGTCTGTTCGGGGTTTTGAAAAAATTAATAAATAAATGAATAGTTACAAGCTCTGTTTGTAACCAGGGTCAGTGACTTTTAACCTTTTGAGTCTGAATAGGGCTCCTAAGGCTAAGGAGAAATGCGTCTCGCCACCATCTCTGTGTGAAAGGAGCACAGCTACCCTCTTGCTGACGCAATGCCCTCATACAGTGGATGGTTTATTAATGTTCTTCAGCTTCTTCCTTCTCAGGATGAACTGGTTCTTTATAGTGTCCATCAAATTAGAAGAAAGCAAATACACGAACAACCCGCAATTATTGTCTGTCCCTTGGAATGCACTGCTTTCTCTGATGCTCACTATGTCCTTGCTGTTCTCTGCATCTTTCTCACATCTCTCCCCTCTTCTCATCCCCGTCCATGCTGGCAGCAGATCACTCCTCTCTGGTTCATATGAGTTTGCCTCTTTAAACCTGCTTTGGGATAGGATATTATTTAAGACTTTTTTGGGGTGTATGTTAAGATGAGTTCTTTTGAGATCTACGCACTAGGGAGGGGATGACAACAAGGGAAAGGGTGCAGTTTCACCTGATGGAACTTTCTGTGATGATGGGAATGTTGCATATCTGTGTTGTCCACAGAAGTCACTAGCTGCATGGAACTACTGAGCACTTGAAATGAGACTAGTGCAACTAAGCATCTGAATTAAAAACTTTGTTTAATTTAAATTTCACAAGCTACATGTGGGTAGGGGCTGCTATCGGGACAGCACAGGTTTAGAACATTTAGAAGATGATTGAAATCAAGTGTTCAAGTTGAGTCCTGCTACCTGTCAATAAGCTTCCTAAATTTATGACTTAGAGATAATAATATCACAATATGGTTATCTCTAACAGAAATTCCTTTTGCTTTTCATTATAATTTTTATTACTTGCTTCCTTTGAACTCTAGTCTCTGGGGAAGATAATCTACTAGATGTTTGATAGATGCTATCCTTCTTGAATATCCCTTGATAGCCCCAAAACTACATTAATGTTTAATATTGTCTACTACCATATTTAAAAAAACAACATTTTAACATTTTATAGTTAAAAATTTAGAAAATACCAGAGCCAGCCTGGTGGTGTAGGGGTTAAGTTCACATGCTCCGTTTTGGCGGCCCGGGGTTTGCAGGTTCAGATCCCAGGTGCGGACCTACACACCACTTATCAAACCATGCTGTGGCAGTATCCCACATACAAAAAGAGAGGAGGACTGGCATGGATTTTAGCTCAGTGACAATCTTCCTCAGCAAAAAGAGGAAGATTGGCAATGGATGTTAGCTCAGGGCCAATCTCCCTCACAAAAAAAAAAAAAATTGGAAAATACCAAAAGAATAAAGAAAATAATAACTGTCCAAATTTTTGGAATTATTCCTTTTAGTCTTCTTCTGTGTATATGTAACAATGATGATAACGATCATAACAATAGCTAATACTCATTCATACAGTGTTAGCAAGGGGCTAAACACTGTTTGCTTTTACTTATTTTAATTTACTTGATTCTTTCACATATATGCTACTATTACTCCCATTTTAAAGATGAAGAAACCAAGTCACAGACAAATCAAGTGACTCGTTCAAGATGAAACAGCTAGTAAGTGCCAGAGCTGGGATTTGAACCCAGGCAACTGGCCTCAAATTGTCCTCATATATTTAAACAAAATTGGGATTATACTCTATATAGTGTAAAAAATTTCATGTCTTTGATTATGTTTTGAAATAAATTTGGCAGCTGCATAGATTTCATCATTTAATTACATTACATAATTTAAACTGATCCAGACTATCGGACATTTGGATTGTTTCCACTACTCCCCTATCATGAATAACAGGGAAACAGCCTTATACATAAATCTTTGTGCACATCTCTCAATGTTTACTGAGGGTCAGTTTCTAGGGGTCAAATTACTGGATCAAAGCATCTAAATACATTTAAAATCTTTGATACACCTTCTAAATCATCTTCCATGAATATTGTACCATTTAACCTATCATTACTTTGTTATATTTACTTTTTCCCTACGAAGGGTTATGTCACTGATACAACTCTGTCATGTCCTCTAGGAAGCTCAGAATGTTTTCTGGCTTAATTTTTGTTTTTTTCTTAATTAACAGACTTTCTTTTTTTGAGCAGTTTTAGGTTCACAGAAAAAAGAAGCAGAAACTACAGAGTTCCCATTTACCCCTTCACTGCTGCCCAGTTTCCCCTGTTAATATCTTGCATTAGTGCGGTACATTTGGTACACGCAATGAGCCAGTATTGACACAGTTTATTAACTGAAGTCCATAGTTTATGTTCGAGTTCACTCTGTGCAGCACATTCTGTGGGTTTTCACAAATGTATAACGAAACGTCTCCATTACGGTATGATAAGGTATAGTTTTACTGACCTAAAAATCCCCTGCGTTCTGCCTATTCATTCCCTTCTTTCTCCCCCTGAGCCTTTTGCCACCACACATCTTTTTACTGTCTCCAGAGTTTCGCCTTTTTTCTGGCTTTATTCTTGGCGAGTGTGCTTTTACTTTCCCATGTGTATCCGCTCTGAACTGCACTCTGTTGAGTGTAGCCACTTGTCCAAGTTGAAATACTATCCATTTTCTCTAGCCAACCATGATTCATCAAAACAAACAATAGTGACCCCTTCCAAAGATCAACGAACACCTGATCCTTGAGTGTTCCTCATATCTAAACTGTTTGTCTATCTTAGCACTTCCCTAAGGCAGAGCCCCTGCCAGGTACCTCACCCAAATCTAAGAAGCCAAAGGGACTAATCCTCAACACAGCATATTGGATACAGAATTTCTAAGGCCAGTCCCCGGGCAGCTAATTCTTGGCTCACTGTGTTCAGTAGGACTCCTTATACATTAAATGAATAAGAAACTGTTATTGGCTATCAAATGCCATGATATACACAAGAGAAGTTAACACTGATATCAGAGATTTCAAGGAGGAAACAGAGAAGCCTCAATTTGAACTACTCAGCTGATTTTACAGAAAACTCCTGACTGCTTGGGAAAAAACGGGAAAGAGGAGACTATATGGGGGACAGATAGAACTCTAACAGGAAATCCTCCCTGTCCTTTGCCATACCTGTTTGGGCAGGAGACTGGTTATATTTCTCCGCCAGTGTCCTCCCCCTTATTACCAACATCTCTTATTACATATATTATACAGAGCACATTATTAGAGTTCTTTGCTGCCTTGAAAGAAGGAAACATAAGATTTTTTAATTTTACAGTCTCTGTTAATGAACACATTTATAGTTTTTACAATATTAAAAAATACCAAAATGCTTTTCATCCTGTTTAAAAGATGGACCACAAAACCTCAGAAGAAGCTTTAGCTATTTGATAAGTATTTCCCAGAACATCAAGTGAAGAGCAGAGAGCAGAATCCAAAATGCCCAGCAACCCACCTCAGAAGACATGCCCCATATGGTCCACCCCCTGAGAATAACAAAGGAGCCCAGGAGGACTGGTGTCACCACACCTACCATTCTGGGTGAGCTTTGTGGAGCAAATGAGGGTGGCAATCTGAAAGCTATCTTTTGTGCTCTCCTTGGTTGGGGTGAAGGTGGCCAGGTTTTTGGATGCTTGGAGCTCTTTTTCTTCCATCTCTACCTTGGTTCCAGGCAGGGTCAGGTAGAATTTAGCATCTTCCATTTTCTTGTTGTCACCCTGAAAAGGAAGCATGTTAGGAACACCAAATGATGGACAAAATCTCTTACACGCAAATAAAAATATTTTTTATCAAGAGCACCGAGTGACGAAGTTTTATCAAAATTATACTTAGATCCCTTCCAACTCTGAGACATTGTGACACCTTTCCAGAGTTTGAGCCCAGAAATAATTTCAACATTGAATAAAAATGAAGTTGTGAACTAGAAACTAAGACTATCCTAGGTCTCTGCTATAAGTAAATAAATATTAAAGAATAAGGATGGATTTCATTTTCTTGAACCTGTAAATGGTCACAATTATACTTTGTTGGGGTGATGGATTGATTGGGTTCATTGGGAAGAAACAGCTTGCCATGCCTTCCAAAACTATTTATCAACTAAGGAGCTGTTAAGGAAAATACATATCAGGTAGACACATCTCAAAAAAGCTACCAACTCTGTGATATTCTTGGGTAAATGAGATCTTCCAGCATCTACTTTCTACTATAAAATCTCAGTAGAAGCGAGAGCTCCACAGCAGTTAGAGGAGGAATGAGGACAAAACTGTAGGGAAGGAAACGGGGCCCCACAGCAGAGAAATGGTGCCTGGCTTATGATGATAAGAAAACCACATCCTACCACACCCATCACACCCTAACCAAGCCCAGCAGTGCAACTGTCTATGTTCCATGCAGGACGATGCAAAGAGTAGAAGGCAAAAGGATGGCCTCTTGACTATTCACCACCATGGAATGCCATTTGCAGGAGAGGGAGAGATGCTCTTTAGGAGATTAAATAATAATGCAACTCACACTCTTTCCAGAAAGGAGATGGGAGACCATGCAGCTGGTGTGAACCCTCTAGGTTTCTAGACTTTAAGGGGCAAACACATACACCTCTAGAAAAGTTTCTGATGTTTATACACATTAATCTGAAAGGAGCCTTAAGAACCAATTTCAGAGGGAGTAAGTATTTCCCCAGCAATTTTCTGAGCCTCATTCTGTTAGTACCACCTTATAAATCACCAGATCATGCCTCCCATCCTGCAGAGTGGTGCCATCCGGGTTCATCAGTTTTACGAAGGCCACCCCAAATGCTCGCTCCGACTTATCTCTGGCTGAAAAGACAGAAATATGTGTCTGAGCAGTGTAGAAAGATACCAGGAAGTGATGGCTATGAGAGCCGATTTCACATTTTGCTTGGGGTTTAGATTCAATCATGCTACCATCAACACAGTTCAGCAAACTATAATAAGCCACACATACTACACATGTCACAGGCTCTTCAAAGGAAATATTTCCCTAACTGAAATCTTCTGGCACCTCCAAGTATGCGTCTCTTCCTATATTTGCAAATGAATGAGACCAGCATCCATTCAACCTTCCAAATCAGAATTGCAGCTGCTGACACTGACTCCACCCCCACGTCAACTCCACGTCCTCAACACTTCTGGAAGCTGTGCCTTTTCTCTCCATCCCTTCTGTTCCTACCTGAGTACAGGTCACCCTCATCTCTTCCCTGCATTTCTATAAGATCTTCCTAACTGATCTGTCTGTCTCTAGTCTTCTCCCACCCAACACTTTCTCCACACTGCAGCCAGAGTGAGATTTCCACAATCAAATCGAACCAGGTCAATAGCCCTGCTCCAAACCCCTTTCACAACATACCTCATTTCTGTTGTTTTAAGACAGACTCAGTGAAGTATTTATTACACTCCAAGGTATAATGCTATCTAAGGTTTCTACTCTCCTCTTCCTTTTACTATAGGAGCTCAGGTGCCAGGAGCAGTGGGTACGTGTGCCCTGCAGCATTTGGGGAGGAGGGTCCAGCCTCCCAAGGAAGCAGAGGATCTCCCTCCTGGTCTTCAGGTGTTGGCCTCTGAGCTCACCGCGTCCCCTACTTAGATGTCCATGGCTGGGGTAACTCATGGCCTGGTCTCACCACAGGCACAACTCTAAGGTCTGCTGTGACTCGTGTGTCCCTAGATCGGCTGAGGAGTAACCCACTGCATGATTACACCACAATTGTTTATTCATTCTCCTGTGGATGGCCACTCGGGCTATGTCCAATTTGGGCGTATTATGAATAAAGCTACTATAAACATATACCAAACAACAACCACCACCGTCACCCATAAAACATCCTTTAATGGCTCCTACATAACATAGTTCAAAAGAACCTTCATCCTTCATGATCTGGCTCTGGCCTGCCTGGAATCAGACTGCAGAGGTATCAATCCAGGCTCTATCACTTACTAGTCCTGTGACCTTGGCAAGTATCTAAACTCTCTGTGCCTCAGTTTCTTTACGTATAAATATGGATAGAAGTAGTATGTACCTTATCAGATTACTGTGGAAACTAAACAAGATAGTGTATAAACAGAGCTTCACATAGTGTCTGATACAAACTAAGGGCTTGATAAACGCTAGCTTAGTATTATGAAGAACCATATGAAATTGCTGATATCTATTTGACGTTGACCTATAAAATGGCAATTGTATATGGTTCAATCTAATATTATGATTGCTGCCACTGCTCCCACTTCAGCCCCTACTGAGCTCAATTGGATTCAAACACATTTCTCCACTATCACCCTTTGCTGGGCTAACTTCTACTCACCTTCAAGTCTCAGCTAGGATGCAGGAAATCTTATACATAGAGCCCCAGATGGGGTTAGGGACTGTGCTGCATGCTCCCTTACAACTCTGTTTGCTGCTGTAGCATGTATCACCTGTTCTGAACTTAATAGCCTGCTTTTTTGCTCATCTTCCTAGCTAGACCACAGAGAGTCTTCAGTGCCGTGGCCATGTCCTATGTGCTGTCATACCCAGGGCCCAGCCTGCAGTCTGGTGTGTAGCTGGTGTTCAATGCATTCAGTTTGAAAGAAGGATTGCATTTTTATGCAGTGCTGAACGAGAACAAGATACTTCCAGAAATTTTGTGATCAATCTGAAAATAATCAATTTTATTCTCTATTCACACTTGAGAGCAGTCATTTCATAAACTGTGATCTAAGTCTTAAAATAGTTCTTTCATGAGAAAAATAGTAATTTTGGGAGACAACAGATTAAACAGTTTTTGCTGCAGGACTTCTCAGCAATATGGCAATATACATTGTGAACATCTAAGAGGGAGATGTGATATACAACATTTCCTCCTCCTATTCCACTGTGAAACACTTTTCGGCACAGAGCATTTGTTAGCATCTTATAGAACTTTAGTATTTATAGAACACAGTTTGGGGAAATTCTGATGCAGAAAAATAACACAGATCTTGGAAGCCCAGAAAAACTCATTTTTCTGATTTCCTTAGCCCCAGTGAATTCTGAAATAAAGATGCCAAGTATCTAGTTTCCAAGTATCTTGTTCTCCAGTCCCACAAAAGCACTGTCAAGTAAAAGTAAATAGGTCTTTTATGGAAATAGGTCACAGACCTCCTAATACTTACATTCCTGAGATGACCTGTGTCGGAAGGTGAATCTTATGTGGCAGCGAGTAACTTCTTCTATAGCAATGGATACCTGCATGATAATAAGAAATTTTATATATATATAAATATACATGTACATATACATGTACATATTATATATATAAATATATACATACATATACACTTAATGTATACACGTACATATTATATATATAAATATATATGTACATATACACGTACATATTATATATATATAAATATATATGTACATATACACATACATATTATATATATAAATATATACATACATATACACTCATACATACAGTACTTTGTACTCATAACCCATTTTATAGACTTAGGCTCATTTTTAGTATCTTATCAAAGCACTAACTCCTACACAGTGAGATCTGGCATAAGGTTTCATTCAAAGGAGATTTAGTTATTTTCAAACCAAAAGCATGTCAGGAAAAGATCATCTTTGCTGTTTATCATAGATTCTGAGAATGGAAATATTACAAGTTTCTAGTATTTTTCTCAAGTATGAAACAGGAAATACTTCAGAGAGAAAAGATCAGTACTTGGAGGTTTATATAGGACCTTTCAGACTGCAAGGTGTGTATTGATATGGTAATAATTAGGGTCTATAATAGAAGGAAAAGATAAAATACTGGGGATAAGGAAGACTTCTGCTGCTTATACATATAGAGGGGACTAGGAATACAGACGCATGGGGCAATGAAAAACGAAGAGAATTTGCGGCGAACAGTTAAATTACAGCATGTTTATATAATGGAATATTATCCAAGTATCTAAAAACACATTTCTGAAGAACTTTCAATGCCTCAAGAAAAGTAGTTTTAAAAAGCACAGTATAGGGGCCGGCCCCATGGCTTAGCGGTTAAGTGCGCGCGCTCCGCTACTGGCGGCCAGGGTTCGGATCCTGGGCCCGCACCGACGCACCACTTCTCCGGCCATGCTGAGGCGGCGTCCCACATACAGCAACTAGAAGGATGTGCAACTATGACATACAACTATCTACTGGGGCTTTGGGGGAAAAAAAAAAAAGGAGGAGGATTGGCAATAGATGTTAGCTCAGAGCCGGTCTTCCTCAGCAAAAAGAGGAGGATTAGCATGGATGTTAGCTCAGGGCTGATCTTCCTTAAAAAAAAAAAAAAAGCACAGTATAAATATGTATAAACAGCATAATTTAAAACATATGAAGTATATAAAATTGTGGGAAATGGTTACTGTTGAATTGAGATAGTGTAATTTTTTTTTTTTTTAGTTTTCTGTGGAGACTCATAAGACTTCAACAGTCAGAAAGAGCTGATGGAGGTACCCGCCCGGTGGTGCAAGCGGATAAGTGCAATGTGCTCCGCTGCGGCGGCCCGGGGTTTGCTGGTTCGGATCCCAGGCACGCACCAACGCACTGCTTGGCAAGCCATGCTGTGGCGGCGTCCTATATATAGAGAAAGATGGGCACGGATGTTAGCCCAGGGCCAGTCTCCCTCAGCCAAAAAAGAGGAGGATTGGCAGATGTTAGCACAGGGCTGATCTCCTCACAAAAAAAAAAAAAAAAGAGCTGATGGAGCCTGGGATCCAGCGGGCTCCAGTTTAGGCTCTGACACTAAGCCACTAGAGGATCTCGGGAAGTCACTTCACGTCTGTGAGTCTCGGTGACCTAAGTGGACAGAGGGCGTGACACCTGATTGCTTCAGGAGCAGTGCTGTGAGGCTCGCGTGAGATGAGGGATCTGAAAAGCACTTTGGAATTGCTAATACATGTACTTAAATTGAAAAGAGGCCCAGAAACCTTGGTTAGAGGCCAAGAAGAAAAAAACATTAAGCAACTGCTTGCGGAATGTGGCAATTTCCATTTGGCTTTGGACCGTCTTAGCAGCCTACTGCATCATCACAACCACAAGTTTCTCTATTCAAACTTCTACACGTCTATGAATGAGAATGTTATTTAAGAATTCTGAGTTTATTAAAGATAAATGCTCTTATAAGGAATTATAATCATCAATTCATTTCTTATTGCGCACCTTAGACAACCCACCTAAAACTTCAGGATAAAGCAGGATGATTTGGGGGTAAAAAGAAGAACAGAACCTAAATGAGGTCTAATCCATGAGAGAGGCTGCAGGCGGCGTATTCTCACCTTGACGGTCTCATACCAGCAGGGCTGCTTCACTTGGTAATAGACGACTGACTTGTACTCTGAAATGCCTTCGTATCCAGCACCAGGATGAATTGCTTTCTGTGGATAGAAAGAAAAAATTAGGAGGGGATAATTTTATCTAGAAAAATAAGAGTACTCTACACCCCACGTGTGAGCCCTCTACCCTCCGCATGGCCAGCATGTGCCGTACACTGGCACACATAAGCTGGTTACACTTGGGGGTGAAGAATAGGGTAGGAATGAGTTTCCACCACTTTATCTGAGGATCTAGTGTATAAATGTCGTGGTCACTCGGGGACCAAGCACTGTCCCAACACTCCTCTTTGCTGTAACTTGTTTTCTCTGTTCCACGCCCAGCCATACATTCTCCTCTCTTTCCTCCTCTTTCCTCTCTCAGGGAACAGAGGCCTAGCGAGGGTGACTGGGAGCTACGGCACAGGTGCAGATGCACCGCTGTGTGAGGAAAATGATTTCTCCCTCCTGTCTCGGGAAATTTGGCCACAGTTACCTGCTCTGGAATCACTGAATCACAGTCTGAGACACTGAAAGCCTCCTGCCTATCCTTCTCTTTGATGTGAGAATCAAGACTGACTTCTGTGGGAGGAACTCTGGACAGGAAGTCAGGATACCTGGAGCCAGTCCTGGCTCCATCACTAACTCCCGGGTTTCCCTGAGAATAACTCATCAGCGTGGGGCTGCGATTTCCTGATTACTACAACTGAAGAGTGTGGTAGCTGACCTCTAACCAAGAGCCCTTCGGGTTTAACAGCTCTCTAACAGGCGCCTCCCTTGGTTCTGCTCCCCCAGGCGGAGGAAATGTGCGTTTCAATGCCTTCCGGGCACGCGTGCCACTTCACTCAAGCCCCAGGGGCACTTAACGGGCTTGAAAGTGGCTAAATAATTTGAAAATGATAATGAAGCCTACACATAAAATCATTAGTGGCATGAGCTATTTCTCAGCACAGGAGAAATAATGAAAAAAAGAGTCTAAATGGGTTTCTTAGTAAAACTGGCAATTGCTAATCACAAAGGTAACAGGTTTCATGTTTTTTCCTTATGAAAAACCAAACACATCCTAATGCGGAGAACAATTAACACAGGGCCAAAAGTCCCTCATGAAGAAGGGGGTGACGGCAGCGGGATTTCCGGGCGAGACCTCATACCTCCAAGAGCCTGCCCTCCTCGTCATACACAGACATGGTCACCTCCACGTTCTTTGGCGTCTTCTTTTTCCCTTTGTCAAACTCCCCATGGATCAGGGTGACATAAATATCATTCCGAACATCTCCTGCAAGGTGACAAGCTACCCGTGAGTGGTGCTGAGGGAAGTCATTTTTAGTTGTCAGGATGTAGTAAGATGTAAATTATAAGTAAAATATGAAATGCTCTGACTTTATAATGAACTATTCATATAGCAGAAGTTTTTAAATGTATTGTTCTCTTTAGCTTACCTCATCCTACCTTTCCATACATACCAACGTGTCTTTGAAGTGTAGTTTTCTTTAAATGAAATCTTTTCAATAGTAATCCTTTGTTCTATTTATTAATAATTGCTGTCTAATAATAAGTACACAATATATTTTATTAGGCTACAGTGGCAGATTTTTTTTTTCAATAATGCCTTGGAGAGTGTGACATTTTAACACATTGGAAAAATAATGAAGGCTAATGCTTACTGAGTGCTTACTCTGTGCTGGGCACTGTTCAAAATGTCTTATATGCAATAATCTATTTAATCCATATAACAAATTGATGAGGCAGACACTTTCTGAAAGCCTGTAAAATACTTTGTGTTTATTTAAATCAGGTTAATTGTTTTTACTGATATCAGAATAATTTCTGCTTGTCATATTTTTGGTTAACCAGCACAAAATTTTAAAAATATATATATAACCAGAAAATATGTAGCCCCCATAGTGAAGAAACAGTTTAAATATCATTAAAATACAAAAACAAAACTTGGAATGAATGAAAGGCATACCAAGTTCCTGGATGGGAAGACTCAGTATTGTAAAAATGACTCCAAAATCTGTAGGACATTAAACTGCCTCCCAATGTAAAAAATAAAACCTTATAGCACTATAAGAAAATCGGGATGCACATTTAGAAAACTTATTTCCGTCACTTATCTGCTTGGAAAAATAATTAAGATACTACCCACAGTTGAGGAGGTGTGAAGGAAAAGGGGCTTATTCGTACATTGCAGTATGAAATCTTAATTGACACACTCTTGGTCTATGGAGAAATTAACAATTTGCATCAAAAGTCTTAACTGACACAGCAACTTCACTAGTAATATCTGTCTCAAAGTATTAAAAATGTGAGCAATGATTTATCTATAAGAATATTCATTATAGTGTTGTTTATGAAAATAAAAACTTGGAAACCTCCTCAATTTCCAACCATTGACAGTGGTTGAATAAATTAGGGTACAACCAGATGAGATAATATTCATTTACTCATTGAAAAAACTTATTGAGGGCCGGCCCTGTGGCTTGGTGGTTAAGTGCACGCGCTCCGATGCTGGTGGCCCGGGTTCGGATCCCGGGCGTGCACCGAGGCACCACTTCTCCGTCCATCCTGAGGCCGAATCCCACATACAGCAACTAGAAGGATGTGCAGCTATGACATACAACTATCTACTGGGGCTTTGGGGGGAAAAAATAAATAAATAAAATCTTTAAAAAAAAAAAAAAAAACTTATTGAACACCTACTCTGTACCAAGCACGGTGCTAGGGGTCTGGGAGACAATGGTGAGCCATGCACCAGCCTTACTCTCATACAGCTTACAGGCGGGGCAGAGAAGCATTATCAGATAATCACAGGATGAAACCAACACCACAAATGAAGGAAAACGCCAGGCTCTGTGAAAGCATAACACTAAGTCCCAACCTTGTCTGGAGGGGTGGGAATCTTTCCTTGGAGCTGATATTGGAGGGATGAGTAAGAAGAGAGAACAGAATGTGTAAAAGCCCAGAAGTAGTAGACACACGACTGAAGTCTTCACAGTGAGGGGGCTCTGGTATGAGATTAGGCTACAGAGACAGACAAAAGACAACTCTCCCTGAGGCTTACAGGCCAAGTTAAGAATTTCTATCTTCATCCTAAATATAAACAGAAGTCATCGAAATGTTTTCAGTAAGGAAGGAGTGGGATGAGATCAGGTGGGCTTTCATAAAAGATCATTCACGCTATACTGTGGAGAAGAGGATATGAGGTAAGAAAGGGAAGAAACAGGGAAACCAGTTAGGAAGCTGTGACAGTTGTTTAGGGAACTAATGACCTGGGCTACAACTTGGGTAGTGGCAATAGAGATGGAGTGAAGGGGATGGATTTGAGAGGCCTTTCAAGGGTAAGACTGGCAGGTCTTATCTACTAATTCTGCATGAGGTGTAAAGGAAAGGGAGGTGTCAACGGTGACTTTTAGGCTTCTTGTTTGTGAGACTGGATGGATGGGGTGCCATTCTCTCAGATAAAACACATCAGAAGAGCCAGGTGTAGATGCATAGGGTGACAAGTTCCAAATGGGGATTCTGGGTAAGAACTGACCAATTAAAGAGAGGAGAATAGTGATCCGGTCAGGGGTGGGAATAGTACCTACGAAAGTCCTGAGGCAGGAAGTAGTTGGATCTATGGTAACGAGTTCAAAGGAGGGGTCTTGGGGGCAGGGATATGGATTGGGAGCCAACTAACACACAGAAGCCAAATGAATGGGTGAGATCACCTAGGGAGAGAATATTGCTGAGAAGGAAAGGGCACCTCTTATGGACTGAATTGTTTCCCCCTAAATTCATATGTTGAAGCCCTAATCTGCAGTACCTCAGAATACGACTGTATTTGGAGACAGGCCCTTTAACAAGGTGACTAAGGTAAAATGAGGTCATATGGTGGGCCCCAATCCAACTGACTGGTGTCCCTGTAAGAAGAGATGAGGACACAGGGAACACAGACCGAGGGGTGACCACATAAGGACGCAGTGAGAAGATGGTGGTCTGCAAGCCAAGCAGAGAGGCCTCAGGAGAAACCAACCCTGCCGGCTCCTTGATCTTGGACTTCTAGCCCCCAGAATTGTGAGAAAATAAACTCCTGTTGTTTAACCCCTCTAGTCTGTGGTATTTTGTTACGGCAGCTCTAGCTAGCTAATACAGAGCATAAGGACCAAATAGCGAGGAACTCCAAGATTTAAAGGTGGGGTAGAAGATGATAAGGTGGCAAAGGAGTCCTAGGAGAGGCCTCAGGGGAATGGAGCAAAAGACAACAGTGTGGGGTCACTGACAATGAGGGAGGAATATTTCAAGGAGGGAGTGATCAACAGTGTCACATGCTACCAAGAGACCATAGAGGATCATTAGGCTAAAAAATACCCATTGCGGGGCCGGCCTGGTGGCACAAGCGGTTAAGTGCATGCTCTCCGCTTCGGTGGCCTGGGGTTCGCCAGTTCGGATCCCAGGCGCGCACTGATGCACTGCTTGGCAAGCCATGCTGTGGCAGCGTCCCATATAAAGTGGAGGAAGATGGGCACGGATGTTAGCCCAGGGCCAGTCTTCCTCAGCAAAAAAAGAGGAGGATTGGCAGATATTAGCACAGGCCTGATCTTCCTCACACACACACACACACACACAAAAACCATTGGACTTGGTGACAGTGCAATCTTTGGTGACTCTAGTGACAGCCATTCTGGACAGGATAGAGGGTGACTGGCAGATAGTATATAATCCACTTCCAAGAATCTGGCTGTGAAGATGAGGCGGAAAGTAAAAGCGCCTTAGCCAGAGAGGACCGTGGGTAGAGGAGAGAGTTTAAGATGCATCTGGAGCCTGTTGAAATGGTGATGGGAAGGAGCTATAAGGTGAGGGACTTTGGTCTAGATCTATATTTCTCAAACCTGGCTGATCACCAGAATCACCTGGGAAGCCCTGGTCTTACAATCTGAATCAGAGTCTCTGGAAGAATCTGGGAATCTGTATTTTAATGTTTCCCAGGTGATCCTGATTAGCTGATCCAAGACTAGCATTTGGGAACCACCATCCTAAATGATTTTTAAAGTCCATCATAGCCCTGGCCGTGTATGAACCAACCCTAATGATTATAAAGAATCCTTCCAGCTAGATTTCAAAGATAAAGTAAACTTCTCTCTTTTATTTTTCAGTATTCTGTCTTGCTGTAGCAATAAAACTGCCTTTGGTTATGCGAATATTACCAATATTTTTTTTAATTGACACATAATGCCAATAATTTTTGTGTGTGTGTGTGAGGAGATCAGCCCTGTGCTAACATCTGCCAATCCTCCTCTTTTTTTGCTGAGGAAGACTGGCCCTGGGCTAACATCTGTGCCCACCTTCCTCCACTCTATATGGGACGCCACCACAGCATGGCTTGCCAAGCGGTGCGTCAGTGCGCACCCGGGATCCGAACTAGTGAACCCCGGGCCGCTGCAGCAGAGAGCACACACTTAACTGCCTGTGCCACTGGACCGGCCCCCCAATACTTATTTTCTTAAACAACAAGAAGAAAAACATTTTCCCAGAATGTTGCTGAATATGTATTAGGGTGAATGGCTCTAGAAGGGATGGAATAAGAAGAAAAAGATAATTTCCATTTCACAGCTCTTTTATTCATTCATTCCACAAATACTCTTTTAACACCCACTATGTGCAGACAATGTGTGTGGCAATACATTATTATTGCTCCTCAATCTCCCAAAGGAGGAATGAGATCTCGTACTACTTTAAAGGAACCCAAATTTTTAAGCAATAGGTAACAGCTTGGTTTTCTAGAATTTTTCTAACAGGCCAAAGATTTTATATATGTATATAAAATCTACCTACCTATACAATATATATTCATATTTTATTATTTATATAATATTATATATTACATAAAGTTCCTTTGAGGAAATTATTTCCTTTTACTACTATAAAGATTAAGAAATTAAATGAGTTAAATCAGTGAATTCAAAAGAACACATATGCAGATCATCAACATGTGGTAGCAAAAATGATGAAACTAGAGTAAGAAACTGCAGAATGTTTACATCCTCATGACTGCAAGTATGGGGAGAGCCAAGAAGACGGCTGGAGCTTAAGCAAATGGAGCAGGGGGTCCAGCTAGACTGGGCTGAGCAGGCATCTCACTGGGGTTTCCCGGCAAGGAGCCCCCGAGGCTGGTGATGTCCTCAAGAGAAAAGGTACTCGCAAATAAGCACACTACTCTGGGCAGAGAACCTGTGCTCCCATTAGCTCTACTTAACGGATGGTTGAGGGAAGTATGTCAGAGGGGCTTGTGCGGAACACAAAGGGAGAGAGGAAACAGAAAATTCTGAGTCACAGGGAAAAGCATTATCCTGGGCTTGTGCACTGGGTAGCCTTTTAAGGTACTGCAACCCTGTCTGTATCTCTCACTGTCCAGATACCACTGAATGCAGATCACTGAATCTCATGGATCCACGTTGCCTCCACTGTGCTGCATGGAAGCAGGTCCTAGAGGAAGCAGAACAGGTGAATCAAGCAGGGTGTTTACCTGGAAGTATTATTTCAGGAAAGCCCATTTTTCGGGCGATTGCTGTTGATCTATCCACCAAGTGTGAAAAAGTCTTCTGAACTTGTGTGAGGTCACCTGGCAACAGCTTCAAGGACACCCAAAGTCCTTTGAAGAAAGAAAAGATAAACTTTTAGTTCTCTGTACGATCTACAAAATAAACACACCCAGAAAAATTGAGAAAAACCTATGAGTTGTATTGCTACACAGATACCTCATTATAAAGACGTAACTTCTCCTCCACTTATAATTTTAATGACACTCCTGCCAAAATCACAACAGGACTTTGAGAATTTGACACAGATGTGAACAGATGTTTACTTTGGGGGAAAAGGGAGTAAAGATAACCCCTATCAGATACCAAAATGCTGTAAAGCTATAGTAATGTATGATAATAGTGGCAGAAAAGATATATAAATCAATAGAAACAATGAGATTTAAGTACTATAATATACAGCAATTTAATATATAGCAAAAGAGGCATTAAAAATCATGAAAAAAGAAACAACAATTTCATAAATGTGCTGGGATAATTTTCTGGCTACTTAGAACAGAATCAATCTAATTTCTCACCTCACATTTTCATTAAAATAAATTTCTAATATAATAAAGAAGTAAACAGGAAAAAAGACAAAATGTTAAAAGAAAAAGTAAGTGTATAGTTATTAAATCTTTGAGAATGAATCATTTTTCTAAGTAGAGAAACAAATGAAGAAATCACAAAATAATTATCTATATACAAACTGAAAGTTTTGATATTCATAAAAAGTAAAAGGCATACTACAAAATGGTGAAATACTTATAAGAAATTATGAATTTATACTTAGAAGAAAAACATTAAGATCCTCACAAATAAATAGGACATGAATAGACAATTCACAAAGAAGTACAAGAAGTTTATAAATATTTGGCAAAACCAAAAATTGAAAAATATGCGTCCTAAATAAGACAGATTATCTTCATTATATAAAATGTTCATAAAAACTGAGAAGGAAAACTTTAGAAAACTCATAAACACATATGAAGGCTAGATAACTCACCCTCAAGTAGTTTTTTAAAATGCAAGAGAACTATGGAAGTCTATTTTTCACCTTTCAAACAGGTAAAGTTTTTTAAATATCAGTTTGCAAAGTGGCTAAGATGGTAATTAGTACCCTCTGGTAGAAATCTATGGTAAGCAGTCTGGTAATATGTGTACCCCTGTTTAAGCTTGTTCCCATCATTTGACCCAGAAATCCTGCTTCTGGGAATTTTCTTGAGGAGGTAGTCCTAAATATGGAAAAGCTCCATGTATCAAGATAGTCATAGCAGAGTTATTTAAATTTATAATGGTGACAAATTAGAAAACACTTAAGTGTTTATCTAGGGGGATTTAATTTTCTTAAATCCAAGCAATGGAATATTACGCAGACACAAAAAAATATTTGTGATGAGCACAAAAACATTTGAAAAGCACTTGTTTTGTTAAGCAGCAAGAGAGGAAATATTGTTTCACTTTTGTTAAAAAAAACAAAGAAATTATACGCACAGAGCAATCTACTTAGTGTAAGGATTTTCCACTCTAATAAATTATATCCTTAGGTTGGGAGTTTCACAACAACAGAAATGTATTTAGTTATTTGTTTCCAGAGTCTTCAATTATTCCTCACATGTCTTTCCCACTCAGGATAATTGTGAATACATGGGAAACTAAATATGCTGAAAATAATGTTTCCTGATGGCCTCCACTTCAGAAGACAGTTACAAATTGGTGAAAAAAACAGTAACTCAATCTTCAGAATTATCCAAAAATCGTCACCATCTTGGTATTTGAATTTTAAAATTTTAACTATTTTTCCTTATTATTTGAATTTAAAATGCAGTTTCAATAAGCAGAATTTTTCTTAGTTAAAACTATGTCAACAGAACAATATATGTAGGTACAAAAACAATTAAAAATGTTTTGCTAGATAGGCCATTATTTTACACTAACACATATTCATTTGTATTACTTTGGTCTCCTCCCTGTCAATTTTAGGAAGTGTACTTGGATAAACATATTCAGAGGGTGGAACATAATCATCCCCAATCTCTTTGTCTTTGTGCATTTACCTAGAGTCAGCATTGGGACTGTAGAGTAGACAAAACTGAGGAAAGGCTCATGGAATTAAGAATTTGTTCCATAGAATTTACAAAATACAGCTGTGATCCAGTTCAGTGCCGGGTGCATTCTCGGTGCTTTTCAGCATTAAAGGCCTTCAGCAGGAAGCTGAGGTGAGCAGGCCCCAGCAGGGTCTGCTTTATATCAGAGAAAGATAACGAAAGGGCAGGAGTCCAAGGACTCAGCTGAGTGCCCCAGCCCACTACCACCCCTCCAGCTTAGTGCACAGGGCTGCTACCTTGTCCTTTGTGATTCACTTCCCGCGCTGCTATCACTTTATTCAAGACTGACGTCAGTGGCTCATTCTCCCCAATCACATGGGACGTTATCAGGGGCGACATGATTAGCTGTCTCTGCCGGATATAGGTTTCCATTGCAATCCTGGGAAGTCAGAAACGGGAGGTAAGGAACAAAGAGGAAGTCTCTGTAGCATAGCCTTAGATAGTGGTGGCTCCTATGGGAATAATCTGGAAATATAAACACTGAACACACCTAATTAGAGGACTCTTTCTATCTTTCCTTTATTTTTCCATTGGGTGCCTATCTTGGAAATGACTTGGGGCAAAGAGGAAAAACAAAAACCCCACGAACAAACAAAACTGATGCCAAATGTTAACAACTAGCACCAGAGACAGTGCTGATGTTCTTGGTGAGGTGGGAGAGGCTGCTGTAATGAAACTGAAGGAGGACTGGGAAGAGCAGGAGACCTGGCCTCCAGGTCCGGTTCCACTTGACAGTGAGTTCTGCGGGGGTCTCCCCTCTGGGCTGCTGTGTCCTCATCTGTAAGGAGATGGGCCTGGATCATATGCAGGGAAGGCCCCCCTCTCCCGCCAACACTCAGTGTACAGGAGCTGTGTGTATGCAGCGGCTTTGGGAAGGTATTCTTGGATTCCCATGTGAGGACAGGCACCAGCCAACAAGCTTCACCTGAATGATCCCATCAGGCTGAGGCTTGTCCAGGGTGATCCAAGGACCAAACACAGACCCATTCCATTGACAGCACAAGCGCCATCAGGAACTGCGATCAGCCTGGGGCAGCACAACAGTCTCCATCTTCTCTGCGGTGGTTTTGTGCTCTGGCCTGCTAAGCAGGCCAGCTTTCTCTGCAGGGTCCAGAGCTGCATCCTGACAACAGGGGCAAACGTACCGCAATATGCTAGATCGCTACAATCCAAGCCGCTGCTTTCAAATGCCTCTCTTAGATGGATTGGCAGAACGCACACATAAAACTCTCATAACAGAATGCACTGTAAGCTTTTGAGCTAAGTTAGGACAGCATGTGCCATAAATCTTAGGAGTTAAATGCCAGAGGCTGCGATTTGCATTGTGAACACTTTACAGTGGCTCTTGGCTGCAGAGTGAGCAGTAATCAAATTAGGGCTGGGCTCCTCAGAGACTCAAGCACGTATTATGATGCCGTGGAGACTGTCTCAGGGCTCAGCGCCTCAACACGGCTGCCGGCTGCCACAGGAGAGCTGGCTCAGGAACTAAGCAGGGAGGCAACACGGCTAAAGGAAGAGACTCACCTCGGAGGTGGAACAAATACACAGAAACACATTTCAGAGAACTTCCATGTCCATAATGCTGCTCCTATTTTATGTGTAATTAAATATTCGATATGGAGCAGAATAACTTTCATATCCGTAAATGCTGCCCCTATTATTTATATATACATAAATAATATCATATATTATATCATATTTCATGTAACTTTCACATTCATGAATGCTGTTCCTATTATGTATATACGTATATACGATATAATATATTTAATACATATATAATAATATATAATATATATGTATATATAATGGGAACAAAATTCATGGATATGAAAGTTATTTATATTTATCATAAGTATATTTATATTACATTTTTATATATTTAAATATATATTCATATTTAGTCTATATATTTTATTTATTTAATATTTATTTATTAATATGTATATAAGAAATATATATTTGAGTTAATATATTAATACATTAATATTATATTATTAATATATAACTACATTATAATTACATTAATATAAAATTATAATATGCTTTAATATATTATATTTATTAAATTTAATATATGATATTTATTTAATATATTTAAATATATGTATATATTTATATTGGGAGCAGCATTCATAAATTTGAAAGTTACCTCCTAATTCATATTAGCATAAGCTACATAAAATATTTACCTAGTCATATTCTTGGTGGGTCAGGATATAGGTGGTAGGATCATACATAAATCCATCCTTAGAAAATTATTACTAGCAGCCTTTGGATGAGGAGGGAAGTACTACTTAGCATAAGCTATTTGTACTATTGTGTTTAGAAACCTGTCCAAAGGTGTTGGACTTTAAATTGAAATATAGGGATTTTTATATTTTAAATAAAATTACATATAATACATATTTATTGTATAAAAAAAGAAAATAGAGTTAAACAAAAAGAGGGGCAAAATCACCTATAGTTAAACCAACAGAAATAATCACTGTTAATTATGGAGTATATTGTTTGAAATATCAAAATTTTAAGGCTTTTAATGCATCATAACAATTTATATTCCTATAAGTAAGATATGTTTCCTTATACCTACCAAACACTGAATATTGTATATATTTTTAAAACTTGGTCAAGCCAAAAACTAAACCTCATTGTTTAATTTGCATTTCATTGATCCTCAATGAATTTATAGGCCAATTCTTCGCGTGTGTGTATATTTCCTTTTTTTGTCCTTATGAACTTCTATTAATTGTTTATATATTAAGAATACTTATCCTTTTTCATACACATTGCAAAGATTTTATTAAATTTTTTCTACATATAAGTTGTTTAAAATTTTTGTGTGGTTAAACCTACCAATTTTCTTTTTTAGTCGAATCTTTGGTGTCTGACCCAGAAAGGCTTCCCACACATTACTATTATGTACAAATTCTATTTTCCTGTAGTATTTTATGATTTTTGGCTTTTACATTTATATACTTAATCATCTGGAATTTATAGTGGTATAAGTTGTGAGATAAGGCTCTAACTTATTAGCTAATAAATTATTAGCTAATTTTCTCAAACTTTTTTTTTGCATAGTTTATCTTTCTCTACTGATTTATTATTATTCATATATTTTATATAATTTTTTAAAAATAATATAATCTTATTATTTATTATTAATAAAATCACATAGTAATTCAAATATCCTTGGGCTGGTTTCTGGAATTCTCAGTTTGTCATACCGATCTGTTGTGGCAGCTGCAAGCTAGCAGAGACAATCACCCTCTCTTGCTGACATGACTGCCCTGTTAGGGGTCAGTTTCAGCAACATTCCCTGGTCTCACCTAGGCCACACCACCTGTGCACAGGGTGAGTGGAACATGACTGCTCGAGCCAGTCATGACGTTCACACCCACACCACCTGTGCACGGGGTGAGTGGAACATGACTGCTCGAGCCAGTCATGATGTTCACACCTATACTTCTTCAGAGTGATAGGGATGGAGATTCGCTCACCAGCAGCTCTCCAGTGGCCTGCCCAGGGCTCCAGCTCCTGAAGCTCAGTATGGGGATCTTAGTGGAGCTCTGCCGGGAATCCTCCCATGTACTCCCTGGCTGGCTTTCCCTCTGCTTGCAGGAACCCAAGGACTAGTCAGCCCTTCACTCTCGCACCTCCTAAACCCTTGCTACTCAAAGTGTGGTCTCCAGAGCAGCAGCTGCAGCGTCACCTGGCAGCGTGTTAGATGCCAACTCCAGACCCACTGATCACATTTTGTATTATAACAAGATCGGGGTGACACACATGCGTGTTAGGTTTGAGAAGCCCTGTGTGTCCTACATGATTCCTTGTCTCGCGTGATACCTGTTCCACACGACAAAGCACAGTACACTTTGGCATTTCCGACACTCTAAGGGCACCACTCTCTGGTTTTCAGTGCAGACACCGATTTGCCTCCTATATTCCTTTGGTTATTTCTGTAGTCAGGAAAGTTCGGTTTACCCTCTTAAATTGGAGTCCAATATAAAGGACTTTGAAAAATGTCCTCTGTCAGCTCCTATCTGACAATCTTCCAGCATAGGAGGCTTCCCTTTTCTAACTGGGCAAGTGGTTCCCAGTACCTGGCTCTGTGTTAACAGACATTCAAAGGGCTAACCCAGGTCTCAAGTCACCAGAAGTAAATGCCAAACTACTTACTGCTGAAAGGGAATAAAATGCTGCTTTTCTTCATCATCCACCTTCCCATGTACGATATCAGTAATATCCATCACTAGGAAAGAGATAAACCTAATTAAAGAAACTAATTGCTTCAGGCCTCAGCGAGTTACAATGGAAAATCACAGTATCCACAAACAGAACTCTGGAGGAAGAAAGACACCAAGCAGGGACATTTCTTTGCCAACGATGAGCCCCAGTGTCCCTAGCCTAGCAGGAGAGCAATTCATCACGAGCTCATGCAGGGGCTCGATTTTCTCAGATCAACCCTGCAGACTCCCCTCTTTCAAAAATTCTGCAGGACAGAATTGCTCACTTCTTGAGAAACTCAAGACTGGATTACTTTTTAGTAAGCCTGCATTCAAAGACACAGAGAACACATATTTTTGACAGGAGTGTCAACAGAATGAAAGACCTGGGAGAGAAACTCAAGACCTTAAGTGGTCAACTGTCTCTCTGATTTGACATTATCTCACCTGGTTTCCACGTGAATGAAGGAGGCCAGGGCACCAGCAGCACAGACTAGAAGATCATATAGTGATTTGCTCCTTTATGCACAAGAGGAGCAATTTAAAAAGCCCTGCTCTAAGCCTATTGCATATATTATCTTCTTTATACAGATATTATTATTAGCCCTACTTTAAGAGATGAGGAAACTAAGCACAGGAAAGGTAGGCAATTTGCCCTAGGTCAGAAGTTTTAAGCGGTAAAGCCAGCGTATGAACCCAATAGTGACTATAGGGCCAAGTCATTTAACTTAACTATGCACTACTGCCTCGAGAAGTAATGAGTGGGCCACTCTACAGCTGCTGAAATGAGCTGAAATGATCACCCATGGCAGGAGGTGATCCCTTGGTTAATAAATTACAATCTGGACATAAAATACACACTAACAATCCACTCCTCAAATAACCCATTTGCAGATTAAAAGAAATAATGAGACATGAGACAGTTCTCATGAAAAATTAAGGATAAGGTAGGAAATGCCTTCTCAAAGTAACCCAAATGACAAAGAGCCTAAGGCTTGGGAAATAACAATGCTGGTGAAAGGAAGCTGTAGAAAGCAGGCATGACATCAACTCGCTGTCAGCCCTTAATGGACTCCTGCAAACACTGTACAAAAAAAACACTGCAAAATTTGTATTTGACTCCCAAAATTGGCAGTTCATTTGTCAACGCCATCATCTAGTTCCTCCTAAGCTCTACTAACACTCGGCATCACAGCTCAGAGTAACTTAGTCTCCTCTCCTTTCCCACCACACTCAACGCCCTGAACACACACACACACAGACACACACACACACACACACACACACCCTGAAATAGAAAAGCAACAAAACCTTCAAACTTGATGCTCAAATCTCTTTGCCCCCTTTCAAATGACAGTGACCTTGAATATTCCTTAAATCCTTTGATGGAACAATGAATAGATTGCCATAAAGATGGCTATATTGTCCTGGGCCAGGGCTCCTTGCCTTTTCTAAGACTTCATTGTAATTCTCTATCGGGAAGTAGGGCCAGCCCATCTAGACAGAGACTGACAGACCTTAAGGAGCAGGTGGAGTGCAGGGTGTTCAAAGTGTGCACAATAGACACAGTCTCACGGGATACGGAGGCTGCCTCATCCGCATAACCCACAGGGTCAACCCTGATAACAGGGAGTTTCTGGACCCTTCTTCCAGGAGCAGAATTATGACATTTCATTGATGCTTTCAAAACTACTTAGTGCCCAAAATGTCAATGTAAGACCAAAAATATATTTCCTCAATTTAACAAACTACAGAGGAAATGTAGCACCTCTTGGAAGGTTGTGGGGTTTGATTTAAGCCAAGGACCCTCTGTGAAAGCAGTTATAAACACGGTGTTGCCTTGGAAGAGTAAATTTCCTAGACAAGAAAACTACTTTCCAGGGAGAATTTTATTCGACTAAAATCAGCATACGGTGGTAGGCAGGGAGGATTCCAATAGTCACAGCTGAAGCTTTACTGACAGCTTTCTGTGTACAAGAGCCAGTGCTGGGCACTGAGGGAGACAAGGAGGTGGGGCCAGGTGAGGACACAGAACCTGAGGAAACTACCCAGCAGTCCCAGGCAGTGAACACGGTGTGTCTGATGCCGGCAGCGACAGCCAAACTCACCTTGCACTGTCTCTGGGTCTCCCTCCCTTCCTCCCTCCTCTCTCTATCGTTCTTTAAATTTTTTTTTATTGTGATAAAATATACATAACACAAAATGTACCATTTTAACCATTTTTACATGTACAGTTCTGTGGCATTAAGTACATTCACACTGTTATGCAGCCATCACACCATCTACCTCTAGAACGTTTTCATCTTCCCAAACTGAAACTTGGTCCCCATTAAACACTAAGTCCCCATTTTCCTCTCCCTCCCAGTCTCTGGCAACCACCATTCTACTTTCTGTCTCTATGAATTTGATACTCTAGGAATCATACAGTATTTACCTTTTTGTGACTGGCTTATTTCACTTAACATAATATCCTCATGGTTCACCCATGTTGTAACATGTGTCAGAATTTCCTTCTTTTTATAGGGGTGAATGATATTCCATTGTATAGATATACCACATTTTGTTTATCCATTCATCCATTAACAGACACCTGGGTTGCTTCTACCTTTTGGCTATTGTGAATAATGCTGCCACGAACATCGCTGTATAAATATCTCCTTGAGACGCTGCTTTTACTTCTTTTGGGTGCACACCCAGAATGGGATTGCTGGATCATAAGTTCTATGGTTAATTTTTTGTGGACCTGATGCTGTTTTCCACAGTGGCTGCACCATTTTACATTTGTCTCTGGGTCTTTCTGTACCTGCTACTCCAAAAGGTCTTCGGAGTCCACAGGTGTGCTTTTTTCCCTCCTTCAGCTCCATGTGGCCCACCCGGACAATCTGGCACACAAGGCTGATGCGGCGCCGGATAAGGTCTGTGCTGCTGAGGTCCTAAAGGGGCAGAGAGCATGCAGAAGGAGGTCATGCTGTGTCACCCAGTCACCTTCATTTCTCTTTTCTTTTCACTCTACAACAGAACACCACTCAGAGCATATTTCCTAAAGCTGAAATATCATAATGACTCCTCTCTTCCCCATCCCCACCCAAGACCTATCATGGCAGTGGATAAAAATGACTGTATTCAAAAAAGGAACTTTTTTAATTCCCTAGTTCCTATTTCAAATTTATAAATCAGATCATATTCAACCTAAGGTCTCTTTTTTGTCAATTAAGCAGGGTATTTAAAAACCAGGACACTTGTCATTGCTCTTTTATATCCTGCCAGGACATATTGGAGCATATGATACATTTCAGTGTCAAATGAAATTAAAACTTCCATGACATTGACATTTACTGGGTATCCACACATGCTGGGGATATTTCATTTCATCTTCCAAACAACCCTGTGAGGCAACTATAACACAGAAATTTACATGTACTGCTTTCTGTAATTATTCTTCTGTTTTATGAGCATATCTATTGAGAGCTCTGGGTGTATGCTGATTAACAAGAGATGTGCAGACTAAATGTCTCTGTTTTTTGTGGCTCACGTTCCATACTTGTTTGTAGTCTTAAGAATGGGTGAATAAACCCAGGAATGAGCTCACATATCTCATTCACTTTCACATCAGCAGTAATTCAACTGCATCTCAAATTCTTTTCATGAAACAGCTGTCCAAGCCCTCTTTACTGAACCAAGAATTACTTTCTAAATAATCATTCCAAATCCATCCTCTGTAATTAAGTTAAGTCAGGTCTCCAAGACAGGAATATATACCAATGATAACATCAACCTTGAATTTCTACTCTGAGTTTTGTGAGGCTTCTGTTAGTAGAAAGATAAAGACTCTAGGTGACTGGTTATATAAATTGCGGCACATTGATATTATTTAATAATATGCAATCATTTATAAACCAAGTTTTTGTAGAATGTTTAATGACCAAGGAAATGGTTACATTTTATTTAACTGAAAAAGCTGGACATGACATTTACATATAAGAAGATCCTAATTGGTGGGGGGAGTGGGAGAATGGAGATGAATTACAGCTCTTCAAAAATGGTATTGATTAGAAGATAGATCAAAGATTCACTAATACCTTTTTTAATTGTTTTTTTTTAATATACATATTGACTGATAAATGCCTTTTGATTTCAGGGAAAAATTCACATATCCTAAAACTGAGGCGATACTCTGTGTGTTGGGGGAGGTTTCGGGAAGAGTTCTAAGCTCTTTCTTGTCTACATTTACCAGGTAGTGAAGACATAGATGGGTCAGTGCAGGGACGGTAATCAGATCATGCTTGTCCTAGGGGTGGGATGTTAACAGAGGGAAGGAATAATAATAAGGAGAAATGAATGAATGAATGAATGATAAGCCTGCATTGGAACCACTGCTCCTTCCTATCACTTCCTTTGGCGCTCTACCTTAGACCCTGATCCTCTGCTAAGAGGATAAGGAGATAAAAGACCAGTGTGGGCTTAAGGGGAAAAGGGAGAAAAGAAAGACAGTATCTCCATTAGGCCTAATGGGAGCTGGGAAACCTGCCCACCAAGGCTTCTCAGAGCAGGTGGCAGCAGCTCCGGGGCATTTCAAGCACTGACAGAAAAAAGTGAGAGAACCCCAAGAAAGTTCCCAGCCCAAGAGAAAGAGAGTCACCAAGCCTGAAGCTACAGACTAATAAATCTCCTTGCTCTTGGTCCATATATAGCAGCACTCCCCCTTCCTTGGAGAAGAGGAGGGGGCAGGGCAGAGTCCATTAAAATATATGTAAACAATAAAGTCTAGACCCCGACTTTGCTGGACCCATAACTTCGGTCCGGAAGGCTCTTCCCCTTTATTTGCATAGCTCACTCCCCCATCAAAGGGTTCCTTCTCACAGAGGTCTGCTCTGACCCACCTATTCAAAACAGCAACCCTCCCCCAGCCCAGAAGCTCCCAATCCCCACAAAGCTCTATGACTTCTAACATCCAGTACAATTTACTCATTCATTTGATAATTGTTCATTACTGTCTTCCCCATTTGGACAAACACTCCTTGAGAACAGGCATGTTTTTCTGATGTGTTTACTGACGCATCTCAAGTGCCTGGATCAGCACCTGGTATCTAATAGGTGCTTGACAAATATCTGTTGAATAAATGAGTGGGTTATTCCTGCTGTGGAGATTACGATGATTTTTATTTTCATCTTTTCATTTTTTATGCTTTCCATATACTTATCATGTGTATCTGCTAATATCATAAACAAGGAAAATTGTTAAACATAAGGTAGGACTTACAGTAAAGACCGCTTGAAGGTTATTAAGCTTCTCTATTTCCTTGGGCATCCCATTACTGCCCCAACGAATTAGGTAATTCTCACTGGTGGAGGAAAAAAAATTATTCTTAATAAGGGGCTAACTGCGGATGGAGCTGCCCTCAGTATAGACTTAAGAGAGTGACAGGAAGGTCCAGAGAAGCTCAGCTAACTTCATCAGGCAGGTGTGAATGTGGCACAGGCAGGAACTGAGACCGCACAAGTGACCACTCTCTGGTCTCCTGGCTCTAGAGCAAGGTGCCTGCTGCAGCCCGGCTCCATGGGGCACACCCTGTATGGACCCGTGACAAACACTGTTCAACACGGGCAGAGACACAGCAGATTCTACCAGATCCTATCTGAGGTCCTTCTTCCGTCTCAAATTTTTTGTATAAAAATTTCAGCTTTGATGAATCAAGAATATAATTTTATAATAATCATTCCAAATCCACCCACTGAAATCCACAACACCACATTCAAAATTTCTATTTTAGAAATAAACAATTTGTCAGTAATTACTTTTAACCATCTTCTCAACAATAAGTCTGTTTTCTTAGCTGCTCAGCAGTAGCATGACTGTAGGATGGAACCAAGTCTGTTACCATTCCCTATAGTCTTTTTTTTTTTTTAGCCTTTATTTTTTAGAGCAGTTTTAGGTTCATGATAAAGTTGAGTGGAAGGTACAGATACCTCCCATATATCTCCTGCCCCCACACAAGCATGGCCTCCTCCACTAGCAACATCCCCTAGCAGAGTGGTACATGTGATACATTCAGTGAACTGACATTGACATGTCATTATTCCCCAGAGTTCATGGTTTACATGAGGGTTCACTCTTAATGTTGTACATTCTATGGGTTTGGACAGATGTATAATGGCACGTATCTACCATTACAGTATCATACAGAATAGTTGGACTGACCTAAAATCCTCTATGCTCCATCTATTCATCCCTCCCTTCTCCCTCCCTATGGTCTTTTCAATTCTTTGTTGCTGTTTCCACGTTCTGATGAGTTTCATGTGATTTCTAAGACAGAGGAGTACACAAACTGTTACTGCACTGTTTCACCTGCCATACAGAAAGGCTCAGTAGCCCAAAGGATTTTATTTTCTACTGCCTAGAAATCCTCCCCCTCTTCTTTACCTTCCCCCTCAAACCTAGCAAAGAACTCCCCAGTTAGGGGGCAGGTGAAGGCTGGGTATTTTTGCAAGGTCGACAGCAGACGACCTGGGTCTCCACTACCTGATGAAAGTGGACTGGTCCGGGTCATAGAGGGCCATGAACAACTCTGCGTCCTCCCCAATGTTGCAGACAAAGTTCTTGAAGTTCACGTAGAGCCCGTAGGTGTGGACTGCACTGAAGATGGACTGGCCCCGCAAGTCCATGTTCTGCAGAAATGACTGAACACAGAGGAAAAGAGGGAAGAGCATCTTGGCTTTAGCAAATGGGAAATACTGACAAAGACACTGGCCTGCAAATGGGGACAAATATAATTACCACGCAAAAGGAGAAGCACTTACTGAGAAGCAAGTGTGTGTAAGTGGACAAATGATTGAGGGAGCAAAATATAATCATTACTATTTAGATGATCAAGACTGTCCTGTTCAGGACCTTGAACCCAAGTAATTCAATAAATGCTGTCTAAAGGTGATAACTCATGGTTTTAGAAGCTTCAAGAAGTTCTCCTTTCTCACAGTGGTTTCTGGATGAACCACAAAAGCACAAAAATCAAGATTCATTATCCCTCTTTTTGGGAATGACTCTCATTGCAAGAGATCCCACTGGAAAGGCTTCACCCTTGGGCATGGTTAGCCATTGGATCCAGAAACACTATTAAATATTATCACAACTTGTGCTAAAGAAATAAAAACTACAAACGAAAGAAAATAAACAGAAACCTTTACTCATTAGAACAGAAAGACTATAAGAAGATACACCAAAATATCAATATGGTTGGGTCTGGGCAGTGATAATGTCACTGACTAGGTGTCTGCAGACACTCAAAGGTGGGTCTGGAAGCAATTAACTATTTTTCCAAGTTGTTTCTTTTCCTTTTGTATGTTAAGGAAATGTAACCACCAGCCACCCTGAAACTGACCAAGCCTCACCACAAAAGCTATGCCCATGACCTTTGCCTTATTTTTAAGGCAAAGCTCTCTCCAGGAGGAGCTTAGGCCTCATTATGTGGAAGCATGTTCTCCAATTGAGCCTGTGCAAACGAATACCCCCCTCCCTTTTGAATATTCATTCCCCAACCAAATAAAAGTTCCTGCTTTGCTTTGTTTGGGAACGCCATGACTTTGGAAATGATTCCGCATGGCCTCCTATTTGTGGCAAATACACTTTACTTTGTGAGACAACTTCCACTGGTGTAGAGTCTTATTTAACTTACCAGGAGGCGAGCCCACTTGGTTCGGTATCAGTAATATGGGTGACATTTTTTTCTTGTTCTCTTTTTCTGTACTTTTTGTGTGTGTGTGTGAAGAAGATTAGCCCTGAGCTAACATCTGTCGCCAATCCTCCTCTTTTTGCTGAGGAAGACTGGCCCTGGGCTAACATCTATGCCCATTTACCTCTACCTTATATGTGTGACGCCGCCACAGCATGGCTTGATGAGCAGTGCATAGGTCTGCGCCTGGGATCCGAACCTGCGAACCCCGGGCCGCCGAAGAGGAGCACACAAACTTAACCACTACGCCACGGAGCGGGCCCCCTCTTTTTCTGTACTTTTCTAATTTTTATTTAATGTCCAATTATTACTTTCAAAATCTTTCAAACACTTTACTCAAATACAGAAGGTTACTCAGTAAAAAGGCTCCCTCCCATCCAGCTCTCCTTCTCAGAGGCATCTATTAATTATCAATTTCTTGTCTATCATTCCAGAGTTAGTCTACACATATGCAAGCACAGATATATGTATATTCCTTTTTGAAACACAAATAACAGTGTTTTATACACACTGTTCTGCATCTTGCTTTTTTTCATTTAATATTTATCTTTGCCATCTTTCCCTATCAGAACATATATAGCTGCCTCATTCTTCTTGTTATGTTCTGCTTTTCAAATGAGGAGCTGAATGAAAGAAACACCATGTCTACCTCTGTCGTCAGTGACGCCCTTTTTCTCATTAAGCACAAAAGCAGCCAACGATTGGCTCAGTGCCAATCACCTCCTCTACCCCCCGCAAAAAGCAAAAATGGAACCTCAGTGGCCAAAATCTGCACATCTAAGGAAGCGTACCTTTTCCTCTTGGATCTTTTCCTCAATCCTTTTTGAGGCCATTTCATGGGCCTTGAAAAGGGCAATGGTGCTGGTTTCGTCCGGGTCCAAGATGTTCCCATTGTCATCTCGCACTACCAGATCTAACCCAAGCATCCTAGAAAGAAAAGAGTGGTCAGCTGGTTCTCCTCCTTAGGAACAGACTCTTCTGAAGAGTCCTCATGAAAGAACCCAGAGGAGTCATAGTTACAAAGGTTGGGTACTGGACAAGTCAAGAACAGCTCATTGGCTTTTCTCCTTTCAATTTCTGGCTCCTTCCCACATAACAACATTAGAAAACTTATGATAATGTTAACCAAACTTGGATCATGATGTGCAAAGTTATCTGGTCCACAGAACCTCAACAGAAAAGGAAAAACTGGCACTGATTCTGACCAGATTCCTCTGACCAAAGCCTCCTCCCCTACTCTACTCTTGTTTGGCATAGGAACGATGAAAGACCAATGCACAAATATTTGGGGGCTTGCCCTGATTTCCTTAAAAGTACAGGCTTAGGGGACAGTACTTAATTCAAGACTGTCTTAAAGGAGATCCATGAAGTAAGTCCTGGCTGCTGTATCTCATAACCCATCTCAGAGCATGGGCTCTGGTGTCAGTTAGACTAGGATTTGAATTTTGGCTTTAACACTTGTTAGCAAGGTGACTCTGGGTAATTTACTTAATTTTGCCAAGTCCTGATTTCCTCATCTGTAACTATTCCTTAGCCTTCAGGGTTGCTGTGAGAATTTAATGAGATAATGCATGTAAAGCACATAATACAATATCTAGAAGACAACACACTCCCAACAAACGTTAGCTCTCATTGCAGCAACTGCCACAAGAAAACACCGGGTGGTGTTAAGATGTGGCTCTGAGTGTTGTGTGGGAAGAGTAAGAGCCACATGGTCTATGCATGGCACGACCCCCACCAAGACTTTTATGCCCAATGTCCACACAAAAGCAGAAAAAATTTTGCTTAGTTCCAAGAAGTTGGAGACTGTGGTGGAAACGGGATACTGCTATCTGAATGCCCAGCGTACATTCCAGGCTCCCAGGCACCAATTTGGAAGTAGGGATGTCCAAACAGTAAGAAAACTCAGGAATAACAGGGAAATGTGCCAAGTCCTCGGGAAGACAGAAAAAATGCCTAATTTCCCTTATCCCTGTTATATAGCATCTCCATCAACTGATTTAATCTGGCAGGTTCCTTTCCATGACAGCCAGACCCAAAGGCCAACCAGACTCATGAGTGATGGGCCTTGCTGGCTGCTCAGAGACTGGATCACTGATGCACTGATGGAGCAGTTTAATTTCTTGAGCTGCTTCCAAGAGCTGGAATGGGAAGGCAGGCATGTTCTGCTGTTTGTGGAATGTTAACATCCTGTGCCAGAGATCAGGGTCCTCCAGGCCAATGCCATACTGTGACAAGACCCAACAGTACAGAGGCAGCATATGTGCAAGGGGGAGCTGCCTTAGCCCATCTTAGCTGTTTTTTAAGAGTCCCCCAGCACCCCATGACTGGCAATGCAACCCCTGTGGTTATAATCCTGCAAATGGACAAGTGACAGGGGAGGGAACTGTTAATTCTTAACCCTGAAAAGGAGCATTAGACATGGAATCAAAAGTCTTGGGTTCAAATTTAAGCTTTCTCGCCTATTATCTATGTGACGTGGAAGTAAATCACTTAAGCTCACTTGGTCTGTTTTTTAACCATAAAATGGGAATAACAGCTACCTCATAGGGTTATAATCAAGTAGTATATGTGACATGTACATAGGAGAAATTTCATAAATAATGGTTGAAATCTGACTCCTGCATGCTGTGTTTACTCTAACTATTTCTGAGTACAGTTGTCAGAGTCTGTAACACTTAAATGAGTAGAATTCACAATGAGCTGTATTTTAAGAGATCTCTGAAGTATATCCAAGAGTCCTGAAGTTGGAGAAGTAGGGCAAAGGGGGAGGGAAAAAAATCACATATGCACAAGTTGAAGAAATGTAAAAATGAGACTAAATGTCAAATGAGACGTTAACAAAGACTGAGGAACCAACAGTCTTTTAAAAAGAACTGATCAGGAGCCATGAATCCCAGGTCACCATAAATTTTGATGAATTGACTGAATTTCTCATTTTCTAGAAGGCGGTAATATCTGGAACCTACATATTTGCCTGAGCTAGTCAGAAGATTAATGAAGTGATTAACTCCTTAGAAGTTGCTGGAGACATAAAAATCAACAGGCTAAAAACATTGTTTTACTATTCTGGCAAATCTGGTTTTCACCCATTGTAAAAAATGGCCCAGTTAGGGGAAGACAGAGAGAATGAGAGAAAATAAGTCTGATACTGGTTTAAAATCCATTCTTAGGCCCGGCCCTGTGGCTTAGCGGTTAAGCACGCGCGCTCCGCTACTGGCGGCCCAGGGTTCAGATCCCGGGCGCGCACCAATGCACCGCTTCTCCAGCCATGCTGAGGCCGCGTCCCACATACAGCAACTAGAAGGATGTGCAACTATGACATACAACTATCTACTGGGGCTTTGGGGCAAAAAAAAGGAGGAGGATTGGCAATAGATGTTAGCTCAGCTAACATCATCGGTCTTCCTCACCAAAAAAAAAAAAAAAAAAAGAAGAGGATTAGCATGGATGTTAGCTCAGGGCTGATCTTCCTCACAAATAAAATAAAATAAAGTAATAAAATAAAATAAAATAAAATAAAATAAAAAATAAAATAAAATAAAATCCATTGTTAGAATAAAAATGGAGATCGTCCCAGGTCTCCAAAAAGGTCAGCTTCAGATGCTCAGTCCCTTCAGTTTGTTTGGCAATTAAGTCGCTTCCATCCAAGCCCACCTTCCCTGTTCATCTGTCATCTCCAGGAGACCAGAGATCCAGCACGGGGTCTGGCTCATGGAGGGCACTGCCAATTTTTTTCCAACAAAATTAAATGTTTTCCAAGGCAAAAAGAGAGCAGTAAGCATTATTCTTCGGCAACTCCAAGATCAAAAGCTCATGGTAAGCTGTGTCCTTAGCTTGAACGAGCCTGTCTTTTTCCAGGTTCTCAGTGAAAAGGCATCCCCGGTTTACCTATTCCCGTGATCAATTTTGGCTGTGACCTTCTTCTTGAGCTCTGCCAGTTCGTCCTTGGGGAGTGTTCCAGACAGGATCTGGGACCGCCACTCGATCAGGCTGTAGGTCATCTGCTGCAGCTGCCGGAAGAGTGTGACCTTGCTGTTCTACGATGGAAATGAGGTGGAGGAGAGGAACACAAAAAGGTGATGGAGGACGGGAACATCGTCTGACTTCATTCTTTTAAGGTGTTATTCAACCAATTAATTTTGCCATACAGTGCACTTTGAGGAGATTTTAAAAAATATTAATACGGATGGATGGCCTTTCCTGACCCATTCCCACGCCCGCCTCTACTGCAACTTTAGAAACGGATAAGCAATTATAGGAGGCATGGTTGGTACTAATTTGTAAGTATATCAAATCATCCATGCACCCTAAAGTTCTGCCCATGTCCCTCCTCTGTTGAAAACCCCCCAGTGATTTCCACTGTCCACACAGCAGATCACACTGTCAGCCTCTTCCTCTCCTGGCTCCTGCCTACACACTCAGCTGCACTGGACACCAATCTCCACCTCAAAAATCTATGCTCCTTCCATGCAAAACTATGTCCATTTCTCCCAAGTGCTCCAGACCCTCTCGATATGTTACTTCCTCTACCTGGAACCACTTTTGTCCTCTTTCCCCAAACTGACTCCAATCCTCATCTCCCTCTCACTCACACCCTGTCCGCCAAGTGCTAATTCTGACTTCTTCAGTCTCAACTTAGAAGTCTCTTCCTTGAAACCCTAACTCTGGGTTTGTCCCTCCCACAGTTCCTGAAATTAATTCCTATCACAGCACTCAGAACCCTGGACCATCTTGGCCCATCTGACTCTCCCCCTAGACAGAGAGCGGCTGTAGGACAAGGAGCTTGTTCATATTTGTATCCCTAGAAGCTGGTACAGACTAGGCACTCTATAAAATGCAGGAGTGAATTATGGATGGAGAAAGAACTGTAGTTTCAGAGATAAGGGATATTGGAAAATAAAATGCAAAATATTATTTTAAAATCTCTGTTTCCCAGAAAATTGTTAGACCATTCAGAAAATTGAGCTTAGAAGAACTAAACCATTATTCTGGATTTCAGTAAGAACTTCCTGTAACTGAACCAAACTAACTTATGACCAACCATATTTGTGCCTCAAGCATTTTAAGAGTCAAATACCTGATGTGTGAGCCATCACGACCTTCGTTCTATCTAAATATTTGATTGATTCATTACTTATTTTTTAGAAAAATTGTCAAGAGCATCTACTACGTGCTGGAAATAAAGTTTCTGCCCCATTCTAGAGGGGGAAAAACAGCAATAAATACGTAAACTACACACATATGTGTGTGTGTATACGTAAACAATATATCATATCAATATCATATATTGTTTACATATATAATACTTATACATTTATATACACACACAAAAAATAATTTCAAATTATGAAAAGTGCAAGTAGGGAAATGAATAGGACAAGATAGGGTGCATGTGGGGGAAGGAGGTCACTTTAGAGAGAGTGGTCAGGAAAAACTGTTCCGTGTATCATTTTTGAAATATGTTTTTTAAATAAAAACCTGTAGGATTCCACTCACCCCATACATACTATGAAACCACTTCTTTTTTATTTAGGTGAAAAGTCATGACATATTTATATAACCATATACTTCTAAAATTATAGGAAATAATATCTGCTACAAAAACAACTAAAAAAAAACACCCCACAAAGCAGCTGTTGATGGCTGTACACATGTTCTTTAGTGACGTTCTTCTGCGACAGTCCCCGGGACACATTCCCGGGCACAGTACCGACTGGAATCAGGCTGAGAATGTCCACGACTCTCCTGAACAAGGAGCAGACGTGGAGGGAAGAGTCCTCAGCCCAGAAGTGGGATGGTGGGAGCAGCAGTGAGATGAGCAGAGTGTGATAAAGGCCCCAATAGAGGAAGGTCAGTGTTCTAAGAGAACACAAAGGAAAGGACAGGACTCGACTGTCTGGGACTACAGTCTGCTCTGTTAACACCACTGATCTGACAAACAGAACGCGAAGCCTGCTTAGAATTTTCAAACTACCTCCATCTTATGCTTTTAGCATTTTCTGAATTGCCTCCTTCTCATCAGCCAGTCTTTAGAAAAGCACAAAAATGAGACTTTTAAAAACTCCATTTTTAATAAACAAAGGTAAAAACTCCACTTTTTTCATTCAATTCTATATAAAATGTTTCCATCTCGTCTTTCAAACTGGAAAAAGGAGTGAGAAATTAAGCCCATAAAATTTTGCCTTTCAAAGCTGCTAGGCAGAAAGGGGATCTTTTTGTTTTCTTACAACCTATTTGTCTTCTCCTATTTAGGTTTCTGGTTTAATGCTTCCTCGGTTTAATTAAGATATTAGGTCTCATAGTATGGTAAAGAACGGCTCAAAGACTCAAGGGATCCTCTGTGAGAGACAGTGCTTTGACTGTGGCACATGTTCACAAGTTCTGGGTCTCAATTATATTTGACACTATCCAAGGCAAATTTAATTATTGCCTGTCCATATCAGCCTTGTTTGCCAAGTTCTCTCCCAAAAGAAGGATGAAGACAGCCATTCTTCTCTGATTCACTGTGCCAAATTAATTCTGAATAGACAAGCTGGAACACACCAAAGGAAGCCATTTCCCCATTTACTTTAAAGAAATGGATTTTGTTGCCACATTCCTAAGATTGTTCTAAGTAGGATGTTCTGTGCAATAGCTGGCCCTGACACTTTATGGATTCTCGGGGAAGCATGACGACAGGTGAGGAGAAAATCGAGCAGTCCCCACAATACCTCGAGCCAAGGACCTCTGAGTCTCCATCTTTTCTCCTGTCGTGCCCTCCTTCCTGCCCTCTTTTCTGAATCCTACCCAGCCCAAGCCCACCAGCTGTAGAGTGCCTTCTCTACTACCTCTAGCCCTCGCTAATCTCAGCCTGTTTACACTAGCAGCCCTTGTCACATAATTTAGGAGGACAGGAATTTATTTACTAATTTCTTTGATCCTCTCCACACAAAAGTCAGCACAATCCTGGGACACAGGAGCAACTGAACAACAAATGTTGACAGCTCAAACTTAAAATAACACTCTGGCTTCAATTTGAGGAATAGCTACACAAATGGAGAATTCTAAATATTCTATCAGACAGTAAAGGTATTCCTGCATTTGGTGAGAATTTCTCCCTCTTTTCCACTTGGAGATCTTTGAGGTCTCACTTTTTACATTTCTATTCTGGTTGTCTATCTTTTTTTTTTTTTAAAGAATTTTTAGAGATAAAAACAAAGTCACAAGAAAAAAACAACTTAGCCTTCAAAAGTGGTAGGGATATAGAAGCCATCCATTGGGTAATTTAGAAATTCTGGTGGCCATTGAGACAATGGCACCACCTCACCGGGTGTCTGAAAACCTGTATTCTATTCGTCACTTTCCCAAAGAATGCAGACGATAGTCTAAAGATTTTTCTCTGGTCCTCCACCTCACCTGCTAAAGAATCCGTGTTTCCACTGCTCACCAACTGTTCCTCTTCCGTACACATTCTACAATTGAGAGGCAGAAGTGCCTGACTGAAAGTATGGAGACTTGATCTCTCTCTAATTCTCGCTAACTTGCTAAGCGACTTTGGGCAAACTGTTCCCTCTGGGATGCGCCCATCTGTAAAATAAAGGGACTAGCACCAAGATCCACTCCGAAGGATAAGCGTCCTCCAGTCTAGGCTGAGACACTGAACTCAATTACTCTCCCACCAACTTCCTGATTGACCGTCTCACTCCTGACGCACCCACGTGCTCCGGTGGCTCCATATCAAATTGCATCTGTACTGTACATAGCCCTTCACAACTAATCTGTCTTTTCTGAGTATCATAACTCCTGGGGTCCAGAATGGTGTCTTGGTCCTTCTGTGTCATCGTGCTGCCCTGACTCTATGAGCACTGGGAAGAAGGGAATCCGCACGGCCCCTACCACTCTTCCTATCCATTCTAGTGCCTTTTCTCTCTGTCAGAAAAAGGCTTCGCCTGACTAACAAAAGCTTGATTTTTAAAGAAAAGATTCCAGTAAAAGACAATTTTTGCCTCTGGAAGCAGTGCAAGAAATCCTGAAAGCCAGGCAACAAAGTCAGAGAAAAACAAAACTAGAGAAACACGCAAACCAGCACCCCTGCCCCGTTCCAGTCTTGGCCACGTCTCAGCTTGCCTCTCTCGACAGCCCTGCTGAAGCAGGGCTTGCAACTCACAGAGAAAATGCCCTGACGACAGACCAAGTTTTCTATGGGAATTTTCTGTCCCTGGTAATAAGCGATCAGATGCTGGTTTCAAACCAAGAAACCAGCTTAATTACACTTCACGGCATATGCTCCAGCAGCCAGTAATAACCACCAGATCAAAAAGATTAGACTTGAGTGCTTTAATCTGCCTGGATATGCAACCATGGGAAGAAAGGGCGATTCATTGTATCCTGCAGGATCCCCTCCCCCACCTCAGTTACAGGCACTTCCACTCCAGATTTTTACAGAGCTGTAGACTAGCACAAGGTTTTACTTTGCTGGCAAACTTTAAATGACAGGAGATTGGTCCTTTCTATGAACTACATTTTAGCAATTAAATTCACTTGATTCAACAATACGTATTAACCATCTTCTATCACTAGGCTTTCCTCGTTATCTCTTTTGCATAAGGAAACAGGATTAGATTCAGTCTCCCAAATTTATACGGACAAAACTCACGGAACCATTTCTCCAATTGGAAGGTAGAGGACAGCACTGAGCTAAACGTCAGGGGGAGATGTTACAGAGTGTGTTTATGACAACCCACCATCTCAGAAATTCCAAGACAGTCCCTCTTTCAAAAATTCTTGTCTCAATATCTCCACAAACATATTCTAACTTGTCAGTTTTAAAGACCTGGTTTTTAGTGGAGAAAATACGGTATTATAATGTTGGATGTAGATTTGTGCATACCCAAAAAATATAATTGGGTTGTTATTGAAAAGGTAAACCTAGCTATTATATCAATCCAATTATGTCTAAATCAATGCATAGGCATCCACCTTTCTAGCTGAGGGAACTCGCATGGAAGCCAGGACATGTGCTGCTAAGAAAGAAGCCAAAATTCAGCTCACTGGATCTACTCTGCAAGGCTGGAGAAAACCGTAAGATCCTGAGAGGCAGCAGAGAATAATGGACAGAATACTTAAAAATTATCCACCTAGCGTAGTTAAGTAACTCTAGGGCTGGAAGGGAGCCCACCCCCTCATCCCCAAGCTGGAGGATGAGTGAACCACCACGGGTGGGTGGCAAGGGCACCCTTAAATGACTTCAGGGCAAAATCGCACAGTGCATCTAGTTCTTCTCCTAACACTTTCATCATTAGTCAGCTCTTTCATGAAGCAGTGCTATAAGGGGATAGTCAGGGGCTGTCACATTTTGAAGACCATACGCCAGGCACTGTCCCAGAGCTTTACACAGATTATCCTAGTGAATTTGCATAGCAAATTTGCAAGGCATCTATAATATATAATTACCACTGAGGTGAGGAAAATAAAATGCAAGAGGTCAAAGGACTTGTCTGAGACTGTAGAATCAGCTAGTGGCATGAACTGAACCAAAACTCCTGCCTTCAGAACCACATTCCTTCTGTTTTGGTTTGTTTGCAGTAGTTACCGGGTATATAAAAGTACATACCAAGTAACGGTGCAAGCCAGAATTTAAGAACTGGCTGTCTGTCTGACCCCAGTGTCCACAGTCTTGCCATTTCACCAGCCGACACCTCATTCAGAAATTGCCTCCTTTCCTGATCAACCACTGAAAACACACCCCGTAAACGGGCTCCAACTGAGGAAGAGCAATGCAGGTAAAGCTCGTCAGAAACTGTTGTGAATTTGCACTCTGTGTTGGCATGCTTCTTCTTTCCTTTCTGGAATGATCCATGCCTCCTGGGCCTGAACCTAAACTAAGGAGGCTCACTATCTATGGTGAGAAATACTTGGCCTGGTTACTGAGTGCTCGAGGCCACTCTGCCTAAGACGATAACACAAGACAAAGGAAGTGGCCTTGGATAAGAGGGCACACACAAGGGAGCTTCAGAGTCCCTGAGTGGGGTCAGAGGGACGCCAAGCAAGGCTGCCCAGAGGCAGGACGTCCAGAGCGGCTACTGTTTCCAGCTAAGACAGCATCAAGAATCAATGCTCATATTTGCAGAGTCCTTGACGGTCTGCCTGCACAATGATTTCACAGCCACCGTCTCTTTTCATATTCTCACAACTCTATGGAGTAAACAAGGCAGATTTTATATCATTTTACAGGGGGGCAAAATCCATCAGATGGTTGAAGACCTCAAGTCGCTTGCCCAAGGCCACAGAGCTAGTTTGGGCAGGGTCTGGACAAGAAATCAAGCTTCCAATTTCTAGTCCAGTGTCTGCTTCCTACCGCCCACTTCCTCCCAAAAGCATAAGGCCACATCCACCAGGAAAGATAATTAAATAGGAAAAAATAACACTAATGCAACAAAGAGGAAAAGAAGGAATGTGGGCGAGTCATCATTTCTTCTTTCTACTTTGGACGAGCGGGTTCCCTTCTTTTTGGCACAGGCACTCCCCTCCTCTTTAAAACATATTCACGGTTATTTCAAAAGCTTACAGTATGACTCTTAAAAATAAACCATAGCTATACAAACATCTGTCCTTTCTAGAATAGTTATCTTTGTCTACATGGCGGGGCTTAATCTGATTAGTGGATGGCATTTTCCCCTCACATAAGACGCTGGATCTACTACATAAATTTCTTGTGTACTCACACTTGGAACAGAACTAGGAAATGTGTTTTAGAGAAATGTGGAGGTTCTAAGACACCACAGCTGTCTTTAAAGACACCAAAAAGAATGGCTGGTCTCATAATCTATGGGAGGAAATGCATGAAAGAAATAATACAAGTACTGATGTATATTAGTAAAGTCTTTTACTAATAGTATTTATACTATTAGTATTTATCTTTACATAGACTGAAGGAACTTAGATACAGAATCAAAAAACCAATAAAAGTGTGTGTGTGTGTGTCTGTGTTTGTGTCTGTGTCTGTGTAGGGGGAAGAAACTTATAGATTTGGGTTCCTTTTACTTTTTTCCCAGTAAAGCATAATATTTGAGGTTTTCTACTTAGACACACAAATATTTGAGAGAGAAGTTCAGAAAGTCTGCCTGACGTGAACTGTCAATGCTTTGAGAAGGGCCAGGAAAAAAACAGAGAAAGCCATGATTAATAACAAACTCATTTTAAGTGGATTATTTCTTAATGGGTGAGCATGTGTCAAAAGCAGAAGCAGATTGCTCAGCACCATCAATTGATTAAGATTCCCACAATGAATGTCTTTTAGTCAACAAATAGCAGCTATAAGACATTTTTAAATACTCACAAATAACAAAATAATTGTTTTATTAGATGTCAAAATTAAGATGGGAAATGTGCTGCCCTCTGAGAGGGGTTGGATTGTTTTTTTTTTTTTTTTCACTTAGAACCCAATTCTGCTATTAACTAGTGGAGCTCGCACATAGGAAAGCCTCAACCCAAGCTTCTCACCATTTAACTACTAAGGGATTTTGGAAGCTCAAATAAATGAATCATATTTCTTCCTCCCTGGTTCACTTATTTCTCATTTCTGTTCAATAGTAGACTTGGCACAATTACCTGTGGACGTGTAGAGGACATAGATAAAGAACTGAGCACAAGAATTGTGTTTTAGCAAGAAGAAAAGTCTACCTCATCCATACTTTCTATTCTTGTACATTACAACTTTAAAAGTCTCCTTTCCTAGTACTTATTATCTGATAACATTTCACCACTCACCAATTTCCAGAAAGAATATGTTAAGAAACTAACCCATGTATATGCCAGTGCTCATCCATCAAATTTGCTGTATCCACCACTAACCAATCAGTTAACCAGAACCAGAGTGTTTTCAACAGAAGTACAAGATGATCGATGTAGGCCAAAGGGCTTAAAACAGCATCTCCAGCCTCAGAGGTTGTGATTTAAGATCTTACAGGTTAGTGCTCTCCTCAATTAAACATAAAGAGACCAAAAGATCACTCGCATTACAAGGCAGTGTGCCCTAAGGACCAGATGATGAGGTCAGCAGTAAGTGCTCCATTGGTCCAGAAGGAAACATTATGGATGGGTGTGTTTAGAAGCCACAATATGAAGAAAAAAGGGCTTAAACAAGGCCTTAAAGAATGGGCAGGCAGAGAAAAATCATGTGCTTTTCCACTGAAGGGGCTGGTGATTTCTACTGCTGTGATCCATCGTGGGGAACAACAGCCCTGAACGGAAATGAAATACCTTCCATTAACTCTTAGAAGTTATGCTGGAATGAACCTTTGATTACTATTTTCAGTACTTAGGGTCTAAGAGTGATGTGTTCTCAATAATTTATTAAGATTGGGTGTTGAGAGTTAAAACAAAGAATCAACACACGACTGAAGAAAAACCTAGATAAACAAAGTCACATAAAGGAAAGAGAATGGCTCCCAGGCCATCGAGTCTGGTCTTTTCCCTCACTGAACTCATTCACACGTCGAACAAGAGAACATACGTTCATTGCAGGAATTCCTGGTCAGCCATGGAAACCTGGAAGATGCTTACAGAGGCAGGACCTGGTCATGCTGATCCACGAGGTCTCCAGGAAAACTGTGAGATTCCAATGTCGAGGAAAGAGCTCCCTAAAGTGGACACGTGCAGGCTCGCAGCCAGCGGACTTTGAGCATTCTTGGTCTCCCGCAAGAGAGCTGCCCTAGCTGTTCTCAGTCTGATAATATTAAATGCCAGATTTACCTTGTCCTGATTGCAAACCTACCCACCACTTGTGATTATGGTTTATCACGGAGAGAATGTGCTGGTTGCTGTGGAATTTCCCACCTCACTGGCATATCTTATTAGCATTCTGAGGTCAAACCATAGTTGTGAGAAACAGTAGTTTGAGTCAGCCCCCAAAAGAAGACTCTTTAGACCATGGCTTAATACAACTCAAATGTCAGAGTCTGTAAGGTTCACTGGCCACGGTAAGGAATGTCACCCTCATGGGAGCCCTCATGCAGCCAAGCACTGAAACACTGACAGATTTCTATTCACTGGGATACACACAGAGGCTAAGAGCATGTCCTGCAGTTTCCTCATTGATAAATTGGTAATAATTGCACCTACTCTATTGGACTGTCATGAGGATTAGTAGTTTCTGGCACTTAGCGAGGACTACATAAGTGTAAGCAGTCGTTATTGTCATTGTTACTTTACAATCAGCATGTTTGTCAGCTGAGAAAGGACTGACCTAATGATTATGTCCACTCCTTCACTGCCTCATATCATCAATGACCCTACTCTGGGGAATGAGAGTCTGCTGGTTATCAGCCACTGTATGGTCCAGGTAAGATGCACCCAGTCCATGCAGAGAGGTAATAAGTGGCCAGCACCTTGCAGCAGAACAGACAGGCTGAGGGCCCAGCAATAATGCACCAGCTCCAAGCACCAGGGGAAAACTCACCACATAGAGCTTGTGCCAGATGACAACCCATTCTCGCAGGGTCGACGTGAGCTCCTGCACCAGTGGGAGCTCACCAGGAATCACAGTTTCGTGCTGCCTAAAGAGAACCAGAGAGATGCTCAAGTTACTCCGGGTTGATCATTGCTGCTTTTCTTGACAGACGTCATATTCCCAAAGCTCAAAGACGGGACTGGGGCTGGTGGGGCTTGAAACAAAACAAAACTTGTCCGTTAGGGTTAGGTTTGTGTAGGAAACTTTATCACATCTAAGCATCTGAGAAAAGAGAAGGAGCTTAGAACACCACAGTTCTCAGAATGAACACAGTTTCTGCAATGGAATGGTCCTGTAGCCCGGCCTCTATCTTCCCATTTTGGATCTTTAAGGGAGCCTCAATTAACTGAGCCAGGCTGGCTTCAGCAATTCCCAGGGACGGATGGAAGCTAAAATCCTGTATTTTAGCTGGTTCTGCCAAGCAGCCGCTTTATCAGGGAGGGTAGGTGGAGAAGTGTGCAGGGCCCAAGGGTCCTCGGGCTTGTAATCTCACACAGGACCTGCTGGTGGGGCCGAGGTCATGCCCTTTTCTGGAGTGGTCCTCAGTTTTCTCCTCATCTGCTGCCTCACTGCATAGAAAATGTACATATACCAAACTCCTCACTTACAGTAGACTTATAACAAGGTAGGCCTGACATTTACTCAGATAGATACTCTCTGGTCTTTTTATGATTAGCAAAAGGGGAAAAGGAAAGAGCAAGGGCAAGCAAGCAAATGGAGATTAGTGGCAGGATTGCCAGACTTAAATAAAAATACAGGATGCCCTGCTAAATTTGAATTTCAGAGAGATTAAAAAAAATTTTCAGTATATCTCATGAAATACCCGGGACAAACTTACTATATAAAATTACTTGTTATCTGAATTTCAAACTTAACTGGGTGTCCTGCCTTTTATCTGGCAACCCTAATTAGTGGGAATATGCTGCCCACTCTGCCTGTCCACCAACGTGGCTGTGGCTGGTGATGCTGGAGGCTGCCCAGGAATGGCCTGCTGGAAAGAAGCGTCTCCAGGAGGACAGGACACCTGGCTTTCAGTCCTGGTTCTGCTACCAAAGAGCTGTGTGAATCTGAGCATGTCTCCACCTCTTGTCTCTGAAACCAGGGGGCAGAACTTATGACTGAGAATGTTCTTTGCAGCTTTCAGTCTGGGTGACTCCGTGACCCACTCTACTCTCTTTCAGTCCCGGATTCTAGTCCTGCTCCCGGCCCTCCTTGTTCCCTCCTTAACTCTCCTGCCTGTCAGCTCACCCACAAGCAGCCTCTCTCTCCTACTTCAGGCTGGGTGTCTCACTTTTCTTAGCCGCCATGGGGACAGTGCTTACCGGGATAAATGATAAGGCGGATAAGAAATAAGAATACCCAAAACTTAATAGATTTAATTGCAGAACACGTTTACACACATTATTTTATAATTTCTAATCAAGATCATGACCAATGTAGGGCCAAATTTGTTTGTTTTCCCCAATTTGTCCTTGATTTGCATGGAAAAAAGCCCGAGGTACTCTGAGGCTAACTGACTTGTCCTGTTGATTAGCTTGCTCACCTGTCTCCCAGGGTTCCCAAACAGGGGGCTCTCAGGTCTTATCAGCAAAAGGGTGCCAAAGGTTCATGGACGAGCACACAGACACACACACGGGTGCACAAGCAATCGGCGAGCAGGCAGTGAGTGCAAGAGGAAGGTAAAGGCCCTCCGTTCACTCATAATCTGTCTTTACTATTCTGGGGAAGGATGCCCTGGACAACAACACGAAGGCACTCTTTAATGATCATTTTACATCTTTATCATTTTTCAGGAGTCTTCCTAGAATGGAACTTACCCTCGGTCTTCCACGGTTGCCTCTTTCAAATGGATATACGTTTCAGGGAAAATACCCTAGAGAGAGAAGAACTTTGGTTACACGGCCATAAAAATCTCAGCCGAAAGTGAAGAGCACAAATGGCAGCGATAATGAATGTAGGGAGAAAGGACACCTGGACACCAGCTCAGGTCCACAGTCAGGCTTCCAGGACACCAACTGCCCTGATTGGCCATCGAATGAAAGCATGGCTGAGCGCTGATTAAGATGTGGGTTCAGAGAGCATAAGATAAATGCTTCCTAAATGAACAGGCAAACATGCCCAGGGCAGCCCAGAGCTGCAACAATGGTCAGGAGTTTTAACAGTGCGATCCTGAAACCCCTCCAGATCCTACATGCCATGAGAGGATGCCCTTAAAGGGTTACACATAATTAGTGAGATGGAAGGCTAAGTGAGATGTACTTAGTGGCCCATGAAATTACAGTGATTTTCTAAGTAATTCCTCTCAGCACTTTCACTTAAACCAAATGCGCCCAAATCAATTAGGACTAGTTATCTGGTTACTTTTAGCACTTCCCAGTCTCAAGTTGCTCTCCATTCTATAGCCCTCAGAGGCAATTCTACATCAGTATTGTGACATTGCCCACGGGAAAACTAAGGCTCAGAAAAACCTATAAGAAAGACTGGAAACTGGTCGGTAGAAACTGAAGAACTGAAGATCAGATCTAACCAACAGGAAGCAAGTCATGGATGTGAGTTTTCTTAAATGCCAAAATCTTCTGTTGTTTAACTGTGTGATACGCTCATCACTAAACAGAGAAATTGCCATCTGGAAAAGACACTGCTGTTCTTTGTGTTATGGTGCTTTGCATGCCAGACCAGGAGAGGTAGGAGAAGAACCTGTTTAATGGGCACCATTGGCTCAACGGCTCCTAGGCCTGTGCCTGTAAAGGTTAGTGCAACCCTGTGGACATTCCGTGTCAGGGGTGGCTGGCCACAAAGGTGGAGAGGGATATCCCCTACTTGGAGGACTGGGTCAAAGGTGTGTATGTACCCAGCAATCTTTGATCCATTCAGAGACAGAAAACTAGTGAATTTCAGCCAAGGTTGATCTTGTGCCTAGTTTCCTGTGCTATATTTATCTCGACAATACTCTTCTTTCTCCCTTTTAATCCTCTGCCAATAAAACAGGAAATGGCAAGAATATTGAGACTGAGCTGCTCCCAGCATGGTGATGACAGGGTGGATCCTGCCACTGCTGGAGTCAGAAGCAAAATGGCCATCCTTTCCCACCGGGCAAGAAGAACCAAAAAAAGGACGTCCCTTCCCCTTCTGGCTTTGAGAAAGGGGCAGGCGTGGGGTGTATGAGTGAGAAAGCACTGTCCCAATCCTGTTGTTGATAAGACCCAGAACACACAGAGGCAGGTAACTCCGACTCTGTCTTATAGGGACAGGACTCAGAGTGATTTTAGAAAACGGATCAAACGGTTAAAAACAAGCAAAAATTCAATGTGCACATAATTCCTTTGGGGCCTGATTTCTGGGGTTCTGATGCTCCAGATCTGTCCTTAGGATGCCTAAGGAACTTTAGATGTTTCTTCTGTCGCTAAACTGAGGTAAACGTTTTGTTGATTACTATCTAAATGGAGAACCGACTTGGTAACCCAGAGCTCACCTTGAGGACATGATGCTAAGTGAAATAAGCCACACAAGAAAGGACAAATACTATATGATTCCACTTATGTGAGCTATCTAGAGCAGTCAAATTCATAGTGACAGAAAGTGGAATAGGGAGTGTCAGGGGCTGGAGGGAGGGAGAAATGGGGAGTTAGTGTTTAATGGGTAGAGAGTTTTGTTTGGGATAATGAAAAAGTTCTGGAGATGGATGGTGGTGATGGTTGCAAAACAATGTGAATGTACTTAATACCCTTGAACTGAACATTTAAAAATGGTTAAAATGGTAACTTTTATATTATGCGCATTTTACTACAATAAAAATATCTCCAAAACTCACAAAAAAAGTGGAGTGTTGGGTAAGGATGAACCACTTAAAGTAGCAGTTATAAGGAGCCATATTTGGAGGTTAAAGTAAGATTAACACTGCAAGTCCCAAGGAATATCCTAGGAGATTTTTCAAATCCAAAAGTTAAAGGACGAATTAAAATTTTCACGCAGTCATAATCTGATGACTGGTCTCTTCCTAATAACTGGGAGAAATCCAAGATAGAAGGATTCAGGAATATAAATAAACAGTGACTTATTTTATGACATCTAAGCAGATCATAAGCAGATAATTTATTCTGGGTGTACAGACACGATGATTTTCATATTAAGAGAATATTTATTTTGTTGTATTACCACTCTGTTATTTGTAGGCATCATCTTTCCACGATAGTATATGTCCACTTACAGCCATTTAATTGCTCTGGTAAATCTGAGGCTTGTAGAAACTTTTCCTATGCCATTATGACACACAGAAAGCCAGAATAAACCTGGGTAATATATTTCTGATTTACAGCCCATCTCTCAATTTTGCTTTTCCTTTCTCAGTGTAACCTACTCACTGAGTAAAAAAATAAACTAATGGTTTTCTAGATATTGCCCTTATCCACACTTCCATAATCCTGCCAGGATCAATAATCAGTTTCTGCAAAGCTCTCAACTTTTTCAATTTGTAAAACCACTAGCTCACTTTATCACTATTCTACATGGCTAGGTCTGCTTATAAATGGCACCAAAAATTTCCATTAAAATAACAGGCCTTTCAAATAGCTCTTTCCCCTACAGACTGGCAAAGGAAAGAAAGAGCATTAAGAGAGCATTTCAAATAGGCTGATCTCTTAATGAAGGGGTGTCAAAAGTAGAGCATAATTCATGACAAATGACTGTGAATTCTCTCTATTTTTCCTGGATCTCTTCACAAGGAAGATATTTCGATTTAAAAATCAACAAGTAAATGCACTGCCCCTGTTTGTACTATCATTTCATTGAATTACAAAATTTAATTATCAAGAACTAAGAGAAGCTCTTACTGAAATAATTCTGCTACAGGGTGAGTTTTAAAGTTTAAATAAAGGTTTTAAGAAAATGAATACAAAAAAATTAAAAACACATCCAGAACTTGTCATGTAGACCCCAGTGGGGCACCCCTTCTATGCACTCTTCAAAGCAGACAACAGGGCACTCGGTTAGACGGACTGTGACGTCTCAGGAAATCACAGGATGCCTTAGAAACCAAGGTCCTCTATGCTCGCAAAGGATCCTTACGTACTGCACTCTGAAAGGGAAAACCTGTGGCCTGGGGCCTTGTTTCAACACGATTCACATTCACCAGTTAAAAATCAAGAATTCTGTGTTTCTTAAGTTCATACGATCTTCTCTAAAGAAGGATTTTTGTTCATGTTTTAAAATAAACTTTTTAAAAAAAGGACTATAAATGCAGTGACATAGGTATTGCCGCTCTTTAATAAATTTAGACCTTGACAATTGTTAACTCTAATCACGCTTTAAAACAACTACCACTTCCATAATTATGAGTAAAATAAACACTGATAGGGTTAAACCCAAATCGAGAAGCAGGAGCAGCTGTAGACCAGGTAGTCTTGTAACAAGAGTCCCCAAAGGAAGAAAGGCTTTGCTTTAGTCCTCTCATGCTCTCATTCACGCCAGAACATCTGCCACCTTAGCTCCCTATTTGGATGCCTGGAGAAATTCAAGTCAGCAAGAGATTAAATGAAAATAATTAAGCTGGAAATGAAGACCTGCGACACATGAATCTAACTGTGAGTAGAAAAATGCAGCATCGGGATGTGGGGAGTTGATACTCACATTAAAAGCAAACACTTCTTTATTTTGGTAGATTATTAAATTGTCTAAGTAAACAAAGTGTGTGTGTGTACACATACATGTGCAAATATTGAGTGTGATTCATCAACATAGAAAGCTTGCCCAGGACAGTCCCAGCTTTTAATGGCCTACACCTTGTAGAAAGGTGTTTTTCTGGGCCCTGAGCTCTTCTGAGAGTTGAGTGCTAGGATTACTTCTATCTCATGCTATGTTTGAAGAACAAGAACTGTGGGGTTTTTTTTACTCACCTCTTGGTAAATTCCAAATGCTTCTCTCACCCCTTCCTAATTCACTATTTTGCATGTGAACTAACTGTGAAATAATATCAACTTTGCTCTTTCAAAACAAAGTGCTAACATGCTATGCTGCCCAGCGTGCGGTGTCAGAGGAAAAGTGCTGACCTGACCTAAAATAAACTCCAGGGGTATTAGCCTGATGAACAGATTTTCTTTAGCTTGATGGTTAGTGGCTCTGGCACTGGGAAAAGGAACCCGCTAGGGTCAGTATTTTTCAAACTCTGTGGCCTTGATGAGATAGCAACCCAGTACTACTATACATAAACATAATTAAAAATACATAAAAATATGTACCTAAAACAAAAGTTTCATGAAACAATACTTACTATGGCATTCCATTTTCTTTTCTTTTTTTTGAATTTTTATTTATTTTATTTTTTTTTCCCCCAAAGCCCCAGTAGATAGTTGTATGTCATAGTTGCACAGCCTTCTAGTTGCTGTATGCGGGAGGCGGCCTCAACATGGCTGGAGAAGCAGTGCATCGGTGCGCGCCCGGGATCCGAACCCAGGCCGCCAGCAGCGGAGCGCGCGCACTTAACTGCTAAGCCACGGGGCCGGCCCTCCATTTTCTTTTCTATTTTTCACTTTTGTTTTTTTAAAAATGTTGTACTGTATTGACTGTATTGATCTCATGATGCATAACTGGGGTTGTGCTGTTCACAGTGTGAAAACTACTACTCCGGCTTATCCATTTTACAAGGAAGGAAAGAATCAAGTGGAAGTGGGGAGAGTCTGTAGTTCTGGGATTTTAGCATTAGCACTAAAGGATAAAGGAAGAAGCACAGGTCCCTCCCTGAAGAGACAGCCAACTACAGCAATGCCACTGTATTACCACACTGCTCAGCTTGAGGGACGGGGAGCAAGGAGCACCACCTGGAGTGTGAATTCACCTCTGGGCCTTTGTCCTTGAGTTGGTTGGTGGGAAATATGGTCAATGGATATACTACTATACTTGAACATTGAGGTCAGAGAATTTGCTTTCAAATAAAAGAACAGCCATCAAAGAGAAAGCAAACTAGGTCTCGAGAGAGCGGAGAGCAGATAATGGGATCAGACACCAACAAAATTAGCAGACAGATTTCAAATTAAAAACTGAATGATAAGCCATACCTTTTTAGATTTATTTCGGAGGGTATATCCTCTGTACCAACCTGTTAAGGTATAAGAGAACACAAAATTTTTATGTTATCTGGGATAATATAAGGATATTAGCAATATACATTCTCATATTCTGTTGGAATACTGGGATGGAATCCAAGAGACAATTAGCAGACAATATGCTAGAATATGCACATTTTGGTTTATTATATAATAAAAATCTACATCTATTTTAAAGCCTTATTCTCTTAATAACTTAAAAGATTTAAAATTCACTTAGAACCACACTTCATCTCTACTCCTTTGGAGAAAGGACAGAACAAAAAAATAAGACAGAAGGCAGCTCAACCTCTTAACACCTTAATACCTCACGTCATTCAGTAAGTGCTTCTGCATGAATGAATATGGACTTTCATCCACATGTATATATTCTACAAGTCACCTTATACTATTAGAGTAGATATTTAAAAAGAATTTATACATTCTCTCTCTCTCTCTTTTCTAAGTTCCAAGGTTAAGAACTACCATTCTGGAACAATTTTAAATTGAAGTAGCAAATCTCATATATATAAATATTTGTACCTCGCCCCCCAAATTGAAACAAATAATAAAACAACATTTTAAAAAATCCTTGGCAATGCTAAAAGCCCCCCCCCACCCCGCACACAATAAAAAGACTGTATGTATTTGCTTAATGAGGCTTTTGGTAAAGGCTTTAACTTCCTTTTAAAAATTCCAATAAATATACATATACCTATGGATGTTTTCCCACCCCCTATCTTGTGGGGAGTACACAATTTAATCTGTCCATAAACAGACGTTTTATATTATGTATTTACTGAACACCTACTATGGGTAATTCACTGTAATAATTTTCTTCATTCCCCAGTAGCCATCAGGCATCAATGTGGTCATATTGCCTAAGTAAACCCTGTTGTATGTGGTACATACGTGTAAAGCAGCCATATACATACAGTGAATACACACAAACTATAATTAAAACTTCAGGCATCTGCCAATAGGGTTCTAGAACTCTCTTGTAATTTGCACAATATAGTTTGGACACATTACAAGGGGAAAGTTGAATTTACCCTCCTTTGGCATGGATTTAATAATATTTTCACAAATTTTAAATTCTCAGTATTCAAAAATTTAAAGGATTTTGCTATCTTTTACAGGGAGGAATAGAGTATTATGCTGTGGAATCATTGTAAGTTGCATCAAGGCCCATGGTTGAGAAAAAGATATTTGAACAGGAAACACTGCTGCCAATTGCAGATGCCCAAGTGCACAAGAGAGCCTGGTGTAAGAACATCGAGCTCATCACCTCTCCCAGGTCTCGAGAGTCTTTACCATCTGTATGCACTTGCTCAGCTCTACACATGAAAATGGCTTTTGCATGAAGGAATGGCTTCAACTTCATCCTGAAATGGCAGTGGGGGAGGCAAGCTGAGAAATAATACTTTAGTCTCTTCCAAGCAGTTTTCATCTCTCTATGTCCTATGAAACCAAGATGTTATAATATAGACTTTGCTCCACTTTCAGAGAGGAATTTATCTTACTTTTGTAAAGAGTATATTTTGCACAGCCATTCATCACAGAATTACGCTTCCTAAACCTGTCATTTTTGAAAACTTTTTTTTACCTCCTAAGTCTTCTCTAGAACTGTAGTGCGTGTATAAGCCCTATGTAGGGGCACAAAACGACCACACTGAATTTGTAAAAGTGAATGCTCACGTTCCTTGACACTAGGTAGTGGCAGAACATCGTCTATTTCCGGAGTTTCAATCATACACTGTTGGGACTCCATAAATTCAACTGCTAATAAATGCAAGGGATAGGGTAACAGTTCAAAGGTATGTTTGCTCATTTCCACATTACAAACTGGAGTTGTGCTACAGGCAAGAACACAGTTTTCCAATTAATCCTAATATTTAAAGCAAGATAATTATAGTTAAATATGGTACGCTATTAGGCTTCTGAATGCATCACGATGCGAAGGGGTAGTGAAGGCTATATCAACAAGCAGCCATAATCAATGAGTAGTGTGAACTGGTTGGGATCTCAGATGCTTTCTTAAGTTAGTACATTATTAAAAAGAAGGGATGGGGGCAGGGGGATGGGGTGAGCCCAGAGGGCAAGTCTTACCTACATTTAGGTGAAATGACAGTCTCAAAAAGTAAGTTTATAGCAATCACAGTGAGCCTCAAAAGTGATTCTGTGCTAAGGGTTGTTCTTCCATTAGGGAAACCAGTCATTTCTGTTTTCCTGGGACTGCCCCAATCCAGAACAAAAATCTGTTCCCTACAATCTGGAAATATCCGAGTTCCTAATTCCATTGTCAAAGCTGCTTTCTTTATCTGGTTTCTCAGATAATCTCCACCAGTCAAGACTCTATCATCTGCTCCCTTTCACCTCGCCTATCAACTGTATCTCTGGCTATGACTTTCTGGCTCCCACACAACTGTTCCCTTACTCAGCTCTTCTCCCCTCTACATGCAGTCATTCAACAAGTATTTGTTAAGCACTAGCTTAGGCACCATGGTGTAGTGGAGGGCAAGAGTTATTCTGAAGATTACACTCTAATGTAAAAAAAAAGATGACCTCAGATAATGACAGTGCTGAGAAGAAGTGCTCAAGGAGAGTAATATGGCAGAGAATGACTGGTAATATGGGACATTACTTTAGATGAGGTGATCAAGAAGCACTCTGAGAGGCTAAATGGAACTAGTCATGAAAGGGGAGAAGGTAGTAAGAAGGTGGTTAGAGGAAGGCACAATTCTCAACCCTGGCTGCCCATCAGATTCACCAGGGAACTTTTAAAAATACTAATGCCTGGGCCACATCCCCAAATATTCCGATTTAATTGGACTCGGGGGGGGCCCAGGCTTAGTGCCTCTAAAAAGTTCCCCGGTGATGCTAATGTGCAGCCAGGATGGATTACCACATATATGGGTATTACACGCTATGGAGGAATTTGGAGTTTATTCTTAGCACAGTGGGAAGCCATTGGAGGGTTCTAAATAACATCACACCTGATGCTTTTAAAAGATCACGCTGGCTGCTCTATGAGAATGGACTGTGGGAGGTGAGACACTACAGAAAGAGGAAAACCAGTGAGGAGACCAGTAGGTGCAGCGAAAATGGGGACAGACGAAAAGATGCAGGACACATTCTGAATCAATAGGAGCTGCTCATGAGTTAGCTGGGAATAGCCAGGAATGGGGGGAAAGGCAAATAGTCAAGGGCATTCAGATCTTGGGCTTAAGCAAATGAGTGAACAGTATTATTCTTTGGTATAGGAAGACTGAAAGAAGCAAAACATTGGGAAATAGGAGATAGAACCAAGAGATGTATTTTGGCCCTTTAGCTTCCCTTCCTGAATAACTGAGCTCTGAGCCATTAGGTAGGACAGGGCAACTTAGGCATTTGCAAAGGTGGTGGGGAGAGGAGGGCATCTACACAGGGGCCAGACTGGCATTGCATGTTGGAACCCAGGCAGAACAAGGCAGGCATCCACACTGGGGTGGGGGGCCCTGCATGGGGCATCGGAGCCTAGGTGGGGTGAGGAGAAGGGCATCCACACACAGGACTTGGGGGTGGGGGATGGTGGACGGACATGCACTATTAGAGCGAGAACAGGGTGAGGAGGATGTCCACGTGGGAGAAGGTGTGGTAATGAAGATGGAGACTGGTTATAAACTGGGAAATCGATCAAATAAATAGATATATTAGGAATATTGGAAGCCAGGTTTCTCACTGTCACAGAGGGAGTAATAAGCACAGAAAGGGAAAAACCAGAATGAACTCGGTGATGCTGGATTGGAATTGACAGTATCCACGTGTACTCATAACTTTTAAAATACATAGATAGGTCAAAATTAATAGAGGCGTTAATCCATATTTATAAACACATGCATAACATCCCCAGTTCTGCTCAAATACTTATTAGTTCTTATTTTTCTGACCCTGATACAGATGATGGAGATCTCAGAAAAGGAGCTGTGTACTTGGCATAGAGTGCAACCAGTCCAAAATGAAGCCGGAGGCCAGAGGATTCCAGGAGGAACAAATCCAAGACAGAAAATGGAACTGAGAAATCATCTTATTTGTCTGAACATATTAGAAGGCGGTAAACACTTCTGTTAGAAAGTCTGGATATGAAATAGAGGTAGGTCCATAGAGAACCTAGAAAAAAAGAATTACATCTCCAGAAAAACATATTATTCAAGAAAGGGAATGTAATCAAGGTACATCCCACAGCCTCTGCTGCTTACACTACATAGGCATACTCATTCAAATAATAACTTAAAGAAAAAAATTATGATGTATCTATATTGGGAGATCTATATTAGGGACAAATGGGTATATGTGTGATTGGTGGGGAGTATAAGAGAACTAAATCCTTATCTTCCATAATAAGCAGTTAATAAATAAAAACGCAAATGGAAATATCAAGTCATAGAGGTGCAGTTATTTAGAAATGAAAAGGCATATACCACAAAAAATGACTGAGTTGAAAGTGAAATCAGAAACCAAGAGGAGTTAGGAAGAGACTGTTGTTTTTCATTACAAACATTGCAAAAATGATTTGACCTTTAAAATTATATATATTTATGACAATGATAAAAATTAAAATTAAAAAATATGTGATAAATCCTGGTAAGCTAGGACTAGACAAAGGCAAAATTATAGGTAAAGAAAATAGATCAGTATGGGCCAGCCCCATGGCTTAGTGGTTAGGTGCGTGCGCTCCGCTGCTGGCGGCCCGGGTTCGGATCCCAGGCGTGCACCGACGCACCGCTTCTCCGGCCATGCTGAGGCCGCGTCCCACACACAGCAGCTAGAAGGATGTACTTCTGTGACATGCAACTATCTACTGGGGCTTTGGAGGGAAATAAATAAATAAAATTATAAAAAAAGAAAATAGATCAGTAGTTGCCAAAGGCTGAGGGTGGCGTGGAGTTGGTTACAAAGAGACGAGGGAGAATTCTGGGGAACTGACAGAACTGTTCTTTATCTCGATTGTGGTGGCATTTCACGACTGCGTGCATCTGTCAAAACCTGTAGTACTGTACACTAAATAAGGCGAATTTTACTCAATGTAAATTACACTTAAAAAAAAAAAGATATTAGATACTACTATATACCCAGTAGAATAGCTAAAGGTAAAAAGCCTGACTGTACCAAGTGTGGGTAAGGATATGGGGCAATTGGAAGTCGTTTACATTTCAGGTAGTTTCTTATAAAGTTAAATATACACATGACCTGTGACCTAGCGATATCCCCATTCCTCGGTATTTACTCAAGATCAGTGAAAACCTATATCCATAAAAATACTTTACAAGAATATTTATTAAAGCATTATTCTTAACAGCCCAAAACTGGAACCCAATGAAATGTACATCAATAGAAGTATAACAAATAAATTGTGATGTATTCGTATAATGGAATATTACTTGGCGATAAAAAAAAATGAACTACTGTTACACGCAACATCATGTATGAACCTAAAAAATATTATGTTGAATGAAAGAATCCAAACACAACAGACATGCATAATTCTACTTACACAGGCAAACTAATCCATGGTGATCTAAATGTGAACAATAATTGTTTTTTGGGGGTGCAAACTGTGTGGAAGAAGGCAACAGGGAACTTTCTGGGGCAAAGGAAATGTTCTATATCTTGACTGGAGTATTAGGTACATGGGCTACATTCATTTGTTAAAATTCACTAAATTGTATACCTAAGATAAGTGTATTTCACACTGTATATAAATTTTACTGCAATTTTGAAAAACCATACAAAAATTTACACTATCAAATGAACATTACAAAGTAACCACCTCAAAGTGACATAACATTCAACAATAATGGCATTGCTCAAATATTACTGAAGATTTTTGTTTGAAACTGCTTCTGAAACCAGTTTGAGTCAGGTGTGAAAAAAATCACAGAATCATTTCTCCATTGCTTTTACTTTGTATTGGGCCTCCCCAAAGACATTATGCACTATAATTACTCACTTCGTGCTCCAAAACTGACTCTGAATAAGTTTTGCTATTTTAGAAAGTTCAATCACAGATTGGAGACTCATTTATGCATTCAACCGAGAGATGCAAGAGAGCAAGACGCACAATACATCCCTCCTTCTTAGTCTTATTTTATAATGGGTAGAGAAAAACATATACACATAAACACACACAAGCAAATAAACAAAGTAATTTCATATAGAGCTAAAAGTTATGAAGGAATGAAAGAGGGTATTGTGAGAGGGGCAAGTGGGGGTGGGGCTACTTTAGGGAGTGTGGTTAGAAAATTCTCCCTGAGGGGGTGGGGAAGGTGTTGAGGATTTACATTACTAATATGGCCATTCATTTATTATACATAAAAACACTTATTGAACACCAGCGTGCCAGACACTGTCTTCAAGGAAGAAGGAAACAGATCCATAAACAAATAATTAAATACAAAGGGCCTTTAATGGTAATGCTTGGAGACAATGGCACACAAAAGGGGGGTTGTGAATATGCTCAAGACTCAGAAGGCAATTACTGAAGGGGACTCTGAAGATTTTTTGAAGCATAAAAGCATCATTTAGATGTGTAAGTCATGGAGGGTTTTATAAAATCTCTCCTCATTTTGCAGTCCCAAGATAAATTAGTTTCCTCTCCCCACAGATCAAAAAAATTTTTTTTTTATTCCGGTAAAATATACATAACATAAAATTTTCCAATTCAACCATTTTTAAGTATACAGTTCAGTGGCATTAAGTACACTCACACTGTTGTGCAACCATAAATAATTTCTGACCTCCCAGGAATTAAAGGCAAGAAACAGACAGGGAGCCATTGTTTATAGGTACCCTCATTGTGTGTGTGGGGGGAGGGGGTGGTCACAGAGGAGGAGCAGGTGCTGAAATCTGTTGTTTTCCTTTAAGTGTCACAGGCCTGGTAGCTTGCGGGTAAAGCACAGTTAATTAGGCCAAGGTCAAAGGTTTCATCCCCTTTGGACCAGGTAGACCTATGGGGTTTCCCTGGCCATAGCCTGCCCTCCCATCCCAGTGAGTGTCCCTCAAAGAGACACCTGCGGTCCCTCTCTCCAGGGACGCCTGTGAGCAGAACAGCTGGAGCAAACTTGGTTGCTGGATCTTTGCCCATGGGCAGCACAGAGCCTCAGGGTTCAGGATGCTCACTTTCCGAATGCACCGACCGTCTCACTGGGCGTTTGAAATTAAGTTCAAAAGCAGAAAGTAAAAGGCTGCTGAAGCAAAAGGATGCAAAGACAGTAAAAGATGATGCTATTCTTTTGTACCTTTTTGGGAGACAAATCAGTCTTCTAGTTAATTATCTTCACTCACTTTTGTGCTTTTGAGATAGGCACATAGTAGATGTTGGACATTGGAGCTCCAAAGGAACTCAGTGTTCACTGAATCTAACATCCTCACTTAAAAAGGAGGAAACAGGCAAGAAACCGAGAAGCCTGTCCAAAGTCAACCAGGGACTTACTATCGGAGCTGGGGGTGCAAACCCAGGCCTCCTCCCGCCCAGCTCCTCACTGTTTCCCTTCCACCATGCCCCTCCACAGCCATACCGGAGGCACAGTCAAATGGGACACTTGCTCAGGGCACTGACTCTTAGGGGAGGGACGCTTGGCCACGGAATCCTATCAATATATAAAACACATGCACAAGCACGCCAGTAAGTGGAAAAGAGAGATGTGGTTTCCATCTTTTATTTTACTTCTTGAATGAACGAGAAAGAGACCTTTCTTTGCGGTGCCTGGCACATCACAGGCACTCAATAAACCTTTAATGAATATATTAATGAGGAAGAGAAGGTCTCCTTGAGCTAGCGGCTGCGGACAGGATAGACTGATGCGAAGAGTGAGTGATAAAATCTGCACCTTCAAGGCACAATCTGGCTGTAAGGTAAGAGAGACTCTTCTGTCTCCCTGGACCCCACGCCCAGTGGGCAGAGCTGGGCGGGGCCCGAGCACCTGCCTAGGAGGCCAGAGTGTCCAAAAAGAAGAGGTGCTGCTCCTTATGAGGAGGACTCCCTGAAATCAAAAGGCCTGGCTCTCAGTCCTGGTTCTGTGCTCACCTGTTCTCTGGGACTCCATTTCTTCGACTATTAATTTAAAGTTATTAAGCCTTTGATCTCTTAAATCTCCTTCTTCAAAACATTCTATTTTTTTTTTTCATTTTCATTTCATTACCTCATAAAATCTAACCCCTTAGCTAAAAATGCCAAGGTTTCTTCTGGTTGCCTAGGATAGATGGTGATGTCAGAGACTTGTATTTGCAGCCAGCAAACCCCTCCTTAGACAGGCAGAGGGACCTGGTCCAGGGGGTGGGGGGAGCAGACCAACAGTCACAGAACGGGGAGATGACACATCCAAGAGTCCACTGCAAATCTAGGGAACCTCTCTGTGCATTCAGACACCTTGAAGCTCAGCGAGGAGGAGGAAATAAAATTTCCTCTAGTCTAATCAACATTACACTGGTTTGCCAATTCCCTTTACATTTTCCAGATGTGGCTTTTTCTTTCTTTCTTTTTTAGAGCAAAGTAATCCTGCCAGAAGTTAGTCCTCCTTGCTATTGGCTCTAATTTCCCTCTCCTGTGATCCGTTTCTCTAACCTATCCACCTAGTTCAAGGAAGCTGAAATGCAGCATATAGTTCTACCAGTAGTAGCAATGAATTTGCTGCAACCCATTCTTATATAGGTTGTTATCATCAGCACCACTCTGCAAGACGCACGAGACAGGGTGTGGGCTTGTGAGTGAGGAATCAATCAAGCAAGGTACATTTAAGGATGCCCATTTCTATAAGGAACTCTGCTAGGCCCTGTGGGGCCTCAAGGAGTTTGAGAGTATAGTAAGCCCCAAACCCTGATCTCAAAGACTTTCTAATCTAATTGCTAGTAGAGCAGAGAGACACAGGTGAGGGGAAGACACAAACTTGCACATCTAGCTTACCAGGATTTCTGGAATTTCAGTGCAGGCTGCTCTTCTCATGAAATCCCCACCTAAGCTTTCTGAGAAGGACACTGAGATGAGAGGAGAGAGATAAAGGCTGCCTTAACTTCTGAAGGGGCAGTGAGGCCCCAGTAAGATAGGAAACTAATCCTGTGCAGAGGTGCTGGATATATGTGTGCCTCAGCTCAGAGGACAAGTCAGGGAAGTGAGGAATGCACTTCAGTGTGACACTCAGCACTGGCCCTGAGGCCCCTTTGGTCACTTAGAAACTTGCTTCAAGCTCCTCCACGGAATGCATCCAAAAAATGAAAGAGCAAGGCTATACTTTTGGACTCTAAAACGTGCACCACGGGGCCCCACTCTGAGGACCCAGACAGTCAGGGTGAGGAGACGCTGCCAAGGGCGTGACAGATCAGCAGTGGCAGAAGCAGAGGTGGAGCCCAGTAGCGATGACAGCATTAAGAGGCCTGGTGGCAAAAGATCAGAAGCAAGAGCAAGAATATGAAGCACATGGGACCTTCCGAGAGTGTCAGAGCCAAAGACTACTGGGTTCAACGCCCACGCCCTCTTTACTAACACAGGCAGGAGGGCACAACCGGGGACACAAGCTGTAATTGCCACAGACATACAGGGAGGGAGAGACTGATACAGGCTGGGGAGTCAGAGACCCCTCCAGAGAGCTCTCTGCTTATTTTTCCCTCCCTGGCCTACCTGCCACACCTCAGGGGGTTGCACAAAACAGTGGTAATGGCAGCTCACCGCCTTGTGATTCTTCCCTGGAGTGTGTGGGTTGCAGGAGGGCACCAATATCTCTGGGAGGAGGGATGATTCTGCTACGCTCCCCGAGAACAGACATGCCTACTTGCACGGAGAAAGTCAGCTGTTGAAAATAGGCTGGGGAGGCAGGTGTGTGCGGAGGGCAGATGAGGCAACCGGGGCACCAGGGTGAAGTGGGCAGCGAGGAGACCACCTGGCCAGGGCAGCGTTTGGGTGGAAAAGCCATGGAGGGAGGTCAGTTTAGAAAGAGCTCACCCTGGTGCAGACACATTTGGGGTGTGGTAAAACTTGTCTCACAGCTATTTGAAAAGCAAAAGAGCCTCACCCCCTTTGGAAAACTGTATGTTACTTCCAAAATAGAAGAGTCATTTCTTCAAAGGCCTTGAGATGTGGAAAAGACTCTCCTTGGATTCCACAGGACCCTGGTGGGAATCACAGCTCTACCATTTGATAGCTGTGTGGACGTCTTCAAGTTTCTCATCCCCGATTTTCATGTTTGTTAAATGAGCACCAGTAACTCTCATCTCCCAGGATTGTAAGAACTGAGATTCAGTGCATCAAAGCCCTTAGCTCAATGCCTGGCACATAAAGGAGTGTACAACGCCAGAAATATTTGAAATTGAGGGTACCCAATGCCATAACCCAGGGACTATCTCCTACTCTTAGGGCCTCCATCTGATTCATATGCTGCTGACAGCAGGAGACTTGATTTGGAGTTCTCTTTCATTTGTTTTCCGAGGCATGTGTCTGTGCTCCCTGGAAAAAAGAGCAGAACCTCTCTAAACTATTCTCAAATTACTGACGATGAACAAAGCTGGAATCCCCCTACCCAGCGATATTGGTGCCCCTCCTGCAACCCACACACTCCAGGGAAGAATCACAGAGGTGCTCGGCTGCCATTACTCATGGTTTGTCCAACTCCCAGAATAAGCAGCTGGAATACCATGCCAGGTGGAAGCTTCGCTCCAGAGCTGTAGGGGCTGGTAAGATGTATTTTTATTGTCCAACAGAATAAATTCCCTGCCCTGAGAAATGGTATAAAAGACAACTTTAAGGGAAAGAGAACAATAAAAAGTGGAAGAAACAACTTTGGTGATAGAAAAAACATATGATGGTGGCTAGAATAATCGACAAACATGGTGCCAAATGACCCAGGGCCTGAGCAGAGATTGAATGCAGCCAAAAATGAACTCAAAGGTTAACAAAATAGGTTATTCTAAGGCCTGTTGTAACATTCAGTGGGCAATGAATATGACAGTAAGATTAATTAAAAAAAAATTCTTCCTCCATCCCCTCCCATTCCTTCAATTCCAACTAAAATATCAAATTCTTAAACCTGCATTGGTGAAAACTAAACAAGTATTCAAGGTTAGGAATTTAATGTTAATTGTTCCTGCCAATGAGAAGATGGACGAAACTGCTGGGTACCATTGTTTAAAATCTTATATTCCCATTGTCAAAGTGAAATGCACGCACATTTAATATTCTTGTTTGAATGACAAGCTTTGGGGACACATACACAGAATATAAGGGCTAAACTAATACTCTTTCTTTAACAAGAATCTTTCCTGTCTTGCCTTGTCCATACCTCTTTATAGTCTGAGTTACACATGGAGGAGAAGAAGGAAAAGAACCGACATTCTTACGGGCTTGTAAGACTCATTTGCAGCACGCAAGTTTTTCAGGGAGCATGCTTTCTGCTCCTATGACACTTTCTGTTGAATGATTTGCCTCCGTGGGTTGAATGAAATGGAGGCACTCTAGCATAGTGTTAATATTTATATTAATATTTATTATATTATGAGGCCCTATATGCTTTTAAAGATCATAAATTACTCTTCCATTTCCATGAGCAAAGCAGAGGCATACATCTAACCTTCTTTCTCCAGATGGAAGCAAGAGGAGAAATATCTTATTCCTATTTGCCCTCAGTCCATTTTGAACTTTCCTCTAGGACGTTCTCCTTACACTAATTCTTATCTGAGTCTTATCCAGCTCCACAGTGGTTACATGTGCTGTTTCACAACAGTGATAAGACGCCTACGGCATTTTTGATAAAAGTTACACACCACATAATGTGAACGGCCCAGCATTCAGAGGTGTGAAGACTGCCATGCGTGGGCATGGATGTGCACGGGATGGAAGAAGCTTGCCAACACTTTGCCCCCTTCTCGACCCCTTGATCCCACCAAGATCCCTTGGAGATCAAATCTTATGGAACACCAAAAGCTCATGAGAACATTCCTGCAGAGCATCCCCCAAAACATCTTTGCTTTCAGCCTGAGCTTGCCTCCTTAGGTGCATGGGTAGCTGCCCAAATGGGCCAACTCCAAGGAGCAGTTCACGACAAAGTAACTGAATGAAGGCACCACTCAGGAAAGGGTTCTGACCCCTATTCTAGAAGATCCCATATATGCCTACAGGCGAATAACATACATTGTAAAGATGGAATTTTAGAAGAAGGTTCAAATGTATCTCAAAAGGAAAAACAGGAGAAGGCATTCTCTTTTTGATAAGATTAAATCTGAAATGAGACTTCTCAGCGGCTCTACTTTTTAATTATTTTTCTTATAAACACACTCCTACTGCCACACACATCTTTTGAAAAACACCTCAGGAACATCTGTCCCCAGTAGTGGTAGCTGACAGGCTGTACTTAAGGTAAAGGTCAAACAGATGTGGGAAGTGACCAGCACTCTGCACAAGTGCTTTTGAGGCTAGTGCCAAAACGTTCGCACGCAGTCCTTGTCATAAAACCCAAGCTGTTAGGCTCCCTGCCTTTCATGTTTGTGAAAGGCATTTGTTTTTATAACTAGAACATGGTGAGTTCTGAATTTAATAAACTTTGAATTATCTTGACTAATGTGGTAACAAAAGTAAATGAAAGTCACAAATACATCGAATGCCTTATTTCAGCATATACCCTGTAAACTTTTACACATGCTGTTAAAAACTGATTTTTAAAAATCAATTTTGATTTTCTTTGTCTCTCACTTGTCTTATGACCACTGCGCATGGCTGACCAAATAGAGAAGGAAATGAACAGAAAAGAGGAACAATAAAGGGATGTCAAGGCTACCAGGTTGACTGATTGTTATTCAGGACAGCAGGATGTGACAATCCATCTTCTCGAATCAGACGTTCTGAAAGAGTTCGATAAGGCCTTCTGTATCATATAGTCCTCTGCAGTGTTCCTATTACCACATCTCAGAAAGATGCTCATTAAGCCTTGGCTTGAAAAAAATCTTCAAACGCACTCTCTTCTGTTTTATGCCTCCGTTAGAAAGTTTCATCAGCCATGGAGCCAAAATTCAGTGCCACGTAACTTTACTTATCCATCATAATACTGCCCTCTGTACTTACTCAAAAAAGCCTGCTTTATAAAGATGAGACTCAAAACACGTTCAGCTCAAGTCATAATCCAGTTTTATTCCTTTTCATATTAGAAGGGAGTGGATTTCTTGATTAAGGTGCATTTTAAAACTGGCCTTATTCTATACTGAAGAAATAACACGGACATATTGGAGACCACCTGTATATACGTACACAAATGCTTCTTTTTATCTCTTTAACTTTTCAGGATTGCCCACTTCCTCTGCCCAATTGTTCATGCTGTCCTTTGGGTTTCTACAAATTACGCTGAAATAATATAAAACTTTATGCTGTGCCTGCCTCTGTAGAGCTTGGAACACCTTTGAGACATTATCTCATTTTGTTATTTCCAAGAGGCGCCAATTGTGTTACGTTCGCCCCAGAAATCACTGTTAACGCCAGCCACCCTCTCCTGAGCTTGTGAGTGGTTTACGGAGCTGAAAACGAGTTGACCAATGGACAGGAATCAAACACAGGAGATGAGTACCCGTCAGTGGAACAGCAGACCCTGCCGTGAAATCACCTGAGACAGCATGTGGGTACTCACAGGAGAGGAGAGCTTCATGGTGGCAGGGATGCTGAAGCCTTCTTGTTCAAGGCACTTTCATTTAATCATTTTCAATTCAAAGAGTGACCCAATTTTAGATGAAATGACCACAATATACAAAGAGACTTTAAGTGTCCTGCCCAGGGACGGTTAACCTAGAGAGGAACAAAACCATCTAATCTAAAGTAGTCCTTCCCCTTCTCCCGCTGCATCACCCTCATCTACCTCTGGTCTTTTCTCCCCATAGCATTTAAAAGTATCTGCATTTTTCTGTTTACTTACTTTGCTCACTTGTTTTCGTCCATCCCGTGAATGAAAACCCTATGAGAGTAGGAGCCTTGCTGTTTTGTCACTCAGGTGACCTCAGTGCCTAGAAAAACTCTTGTGCTCAATAAAAGTACTTGGCACATAAAAAGAGAATAATACTTGCTCAGCAAGTATTGTTGAAAGAATAAATGACCACAACTGGAATCTCCAGGTGACAGTGCCTTTTCAGCCATGCCCATGGATTTGGGATGGGAAAAAACACTCAAGAGGGAGAACAGCTGCCTTGCTGCCAAATCCCTCGTCTGGTTAAAGAAGCAAAGACATGGCAATGACTACAGGTAGGCCAGCGCCAAAGTCAAAGAAGGCAAGGATGCTTGCTTCAGTCCTTGAGGATTTCTGTTCCCTGGAAAAGTCTCTGAAGGCAAATAATTCTTAGGGGCCTATAAAAGAAGAGAAGTATATTGCTTCTCAGTCAATTCTACTCCCTTCCCTCATTTTTAGTAACAGTGAAGTTCAGGGGCGAGGGCACAGAAAGAAATGGGTGATAAGGGACGCGTGGAAGAAGCTCTTTCTGTGGGCTGTGGTCTCCTGTTCTGGAGCCAACACGCAAGCAATCAGTCTGGCAGATCCCCAAAAAGTTAAATACAGAGTTACCACATGACCCAGCAAGTTCCACTCCTAGGCATATACCCAAGAGAAATGAAAACATATGTCCACACAAAAACCTGTACACCAGTGTTCACAGCAGCGTTATTTACAATAGCTGAAAAGTATAAACAACCCAAATGTCCATCAACTGATGAATAGATAAATGTGACATATGCAGATAACAAATATCACTCAGCAATACAAAGACACAAGTATTGACACATGCTACAACATGGATGAACCTCAAAAACATTATGCTAAGTAGAAGTCAGTCACAAAGGATCACATATTATATGACTGCATTTACAAGAAATGTCCAGAATAGGCAAATCTATAGAGACAGAAATTAGGTTGGTGGTTGCCTGGAGCTGGGGTGTAATGACACTAATGGGTACAGGGTTTCTTTTAGGGATAATGAAAATGTTCTGAAAGTAGATAGTGATGATGGTTGCCCAACTCTGTGAATGGTGTACTTTGTAAATAACCATTGAGCTGTAGACTTTAAATGGGTAAATTATACAGTATTTGAAATATATCTCAATAAACCTGTTATTAAAAAAAATGCTCACGCAACAACCAAGTCCTTCTGCAGTCTGCACAGGGCAGGGACATGTTGGAGGCCCCCTGTATTTCCCGCAGGAAAGGAGTAAAGCAGTGCAGCCCTGTAATATCAGGGGTTTTGTGGAGGTGACTCCACCCTCCCACACACACTAGCTTGCTTTACTCCAGGACAGGCTTGTCCTGGTCTCCTATTTTATCTTGGCTCATTCAACAGACTTTTGCTGAGCACCTATCTATATGCCAGGAGCTACGTTAGGCACAGGCCCTGCAGATGAAGGGGGAGCAGGCTTTGCTTTAAGGAGCTATCACTTTTGTAATTATTCATTCAACCACAGGGCAGGAAACAGCAAAAGGAGAGCCCTAAGTGGTATTCTGCTGTGGGCAGAAAAGAATTTTTCATGTCTGGGTTCCAGAAAGGCGGACTCATGTCCACACTGGAAAAGCACACACAGGTCTGGTATGCAAATCTCAAAGGCGGGGCGGGGAAGAGTATGCAGGTGGGAAGCCGAGGGAGTCAGATCTGACAGGAAGCCGAAAGACACAAAGCCCTGGGGCCATGACACAGAGCCAGATCACCCTTAAATTCCAGCTGGCAGTACGGTGGGTGTTTCCATTTTGTTTATTTTTTTAAAGGAAAGAGGAGATGGGGGAGGAGGGAGAGCACACCAGTTATTACTCAGCATTTCCATCTTGTTTAATGTTTGCAAAGCATTCCCGCCCTCACTTAGTCCTGAACGGCCGAAAATAATAAAGGAATTTGAGAACCCAGCCAAGAACTCTAAGTACTTAGCAGATATCAGAACCTATTACTGCATCTGGCAAGGCGGGCACTATTAAAAACGTTAAACCCATAAAATAAACACTATTTAAAAACTTACTTCAGTATAATAATCTCTGTAAAGTGGATGTGTCATCTGATGGTTAATGAACTCAGTAAGCTCATGTTCTAAATCTGCCCATTCACACCTTGGCACACGAATGTGCCACTGACTTCCTTACAGAATGGGCACTGACTTCCTTCTTTGAGATGAAAGAATTCCATGGCTGGCACACCAAGTAGTTTATGGTAGCAATTAACAAGAAAATCAGCTTCCTGCTGTCAGGACTACGGCACCTGGATCACCATAGTCAAGGTGCAGCATTGATAAAGGAATAGTTTTTTTGTATGATTGTCTATCAGCTGGGCCAGTGCTCCAGGCAAGCCTACCGCTGTGTAAGTTGCAATACTCTAGGAGCACTGTGGCTTTTGGATTCAAGCTCTGGAAGGGATTTGAAACGGATGCGTTTGTATGTCTGTGTTTATATTTATATTCAACCAAGCTCAGTGACCACCTCGGCTTGGTCCGCAGGAGTGCTACCTTCAGGAATGTTCACTGGTCAACTGGGAGACTGCAGAGTAAGGTATAAATAGTATGCACACTTAAAATTTCCATTAATATGAATCCCATAAGAACAAAGAGCTTCAATTAGCTATTTCAAAAAATATGTTGGGGTCACATAAAAAGGAAAAAAAATTTTTGAAAATATATTTGAAAGACATCATCTACTTTATTTCAGATCAACTCTCCACTCTTCCCTCCCACACTCCACAGGACAATTAGAAAAGCCTGACAACACAACATACAGACACACACACACACACACACACTTAACAACTAACTGGGTAAAGTGAAGAATTACCAGGTCAAGATCTGAAAAAGACCAAAACTTAGAAAGATGAAGCCAGCATTCGGCTTTGCTTTCCTCTTGAGGCATCTGCTGAATTAAGAAAAGGTTCCTGAGTGGCTGAGAAGCTGAGAAGCATTTCTGATGGTCTTTGGGGCCAGGAGAAAAAAAACTGAAGCCCTGGACTGCCGACAAGTTGGCTGTAATTTCAGACAAAATAAACTAAGGCAAAAAGCATTACTACCAATAAAGATAATGTAAAAAGGTTTAATAAACAGGAATTAAAAGTTGAAATTGTTTAATATAACAATTCTAAAATTCTATGCACCCAAAAAGAGGCCTGAGAATATACAAAGCAAGACAACGACATCACTGTAAAGAGACACAGACAAACCGCAATCACGGTAGAAGATTTAACACGGTTTTCTCAGTAAGAAAAAAGCAGAAAAAAGTTAGCATACAGCAAATTTGAAAAAAGTGATGAAGAAATCAGAATCTAATTGTCATCTACAGATCTTTGCACCTAATGATCCTAAAATTTACATTCTTTTGCAGGCCACATGGAAGAGTTCCAAAAACTGAACATATGCCTTTTACACAATGGAAAAATACGTGTCGTAGAGACTAACTAATAGTGGATTAACCTGGCCCCTGACAATGAGGTATGACCTGGTAAGGTTTGAGGGGACTATGGTGTCAATATGCAAAGGACTCTCAAGAAGGTAAGCAGACTGTCCCTAGTGCCTTGGTGACTTAGGGATGCCATGAAATCGATGTTTGGCTGGACTGGAGGTGATGAGTATGAAAGCAGAAGAGAGAGAATGGAGTGGGAAGAATCCACGCAGCCCTCCCTCCCTTCTCCCTGCCCCTGGGAGCTGCATGATTACACCTGGAGTTGCAAGAAAGGGAGAAGGATAAGGCAAAACCCTGGCCCTCTGCCCACCACTGAGGGAAGGCAGCAGTAATGGCAGAGTCTTCTGTGCAGTCAGGCAGAGGACTTAGCTTTACTAAGGCCAAACCTGCTTCTGCTCCTCCTGGCTTTGCAACTCCTCTTCCCTACCGGTGTCTCCCTGTCTTGTCCCAGGAAGCTGCACTGGCTTCCAGATGACCCTTCTAGATGACAGCATTCGCCATTCCACCATCATAAGCATTTATAGGGTGGCTGGTGCAAATCCAGAGTTCCTGTTCTAACAAGCCTCACCCTATGAGAAAAATCTGCCTAGCTTCCCACCACGTTCCTGTCCCAACCTTCAGAGAGAGTACATGGGACCTAAAGGTAGTTCTTTGCTTTGATCCTCAACTTCAGTGGCCTGTTGTGCTCTGGGAGTTTGGACTAGAAATGTGGATCATGGAGGAGTCCTGCTAGGATTTAGAAAGCTAGAAGCCTGGGGTGGGGTGTGGTGGGTATAGACATGACCTGTGCTTTTCAGACAAATCGGGAGTCCTGAGGATTCCCCTGCAGCCCATTTACAGGTTAACTGGAACCACCTCCCTAGCCTGACCTAGTTGCAGGAAATATACTAGTAGGCTTTCTGGACCTGCTGCAGTCCTGACCTAATTCTCTGAAAGAATCTCAGCAACACCAGTCAGTCTCTCCCTCATTTCTCTCCCAATCTGGCAACATTGAGTGCTGAGCAGAAAGAGCCACTTAATCAGCAGTGCTTCCTCCGAGCTCCGGCCAGCCCAGTGTCCACGTGTCTCCTCCTGAGCCAGCATTCTGTTGGATCCTTCTGCATCCAGTGGTTGGTGCGCAACATATTCACATACTTTGATTCTGGTGTCTGGGCATGTTTGCACTCATGTATTCACCTGGTTATTTTGAAATCACCCTCAGTATGAAACTGTATAACCTAAGTACTTCCTGGATTTTTACTAGCACCGCTTTAGGAAGTAAGTGAAGCATGTTGATGTTTGCTCTAAGTGCCTTATTAATAAGCAACTTCTACTGTTTTTCCCTTCCCCCTGTCTGGCTGAATGCCATCTGGACTTACCCTCATACATCTCCAGGATGTGAACCGTGTCTCCAATCTGCAAGGAGAGCTCCACATCTTGAGAGGCATTGTAATTATAGATCGCTGGAAATGGGAAATAAAAGGGGGAAATGGCATCAATGGCAGTGAAAATACAAGTCACTAAATAACACATTCGGTGGTTAGTGAATTACTTATTCAACAAATAACCCTCTATTTAATGATTTCATGTGAATCACCCACTGTAAAGCAGAGAACATTCTCCTGGACCCCCATTACCGGTAATTTACAGTCATTCCTCCATCCAAAAAATATTGGTTGGTTGCCTACTAGGCACCACATGCAGCGTCAGAGTAACGAAACACACAGACTTGGTCCCTGTCCCAGGGATTTTTATAGTCTAGTAGGGGAAGAAACATATTCAATATATTATTACAGAAACAACTATTTAATTAAAACTGTGATAGGACTTACGAAAGAAAAATCCAGGCTACAATGAGACTATATTGTGGGGTTCTTTTGGTCAGTCCCCTTGTTCATCAGACAACAGCCAGCCTACACCACCACTCAGCTTATGATCTCCAGGGCATAGGGCAAGCCATCTCCCCGCTTCCCTGATACAGTAATTGGTAGCCAAAGGGCCACCTGTGAGTCTTACCTAACCTCCAGTAGCAGACTGACACAGTAACAGACTGACATGGGGTGCAATGCAGGCATGGCCACCTTGCCCCAGTTCTCGGCACCCTGGGGAACTGGGTTGCCCGAGCACTTTCTCATCAAGGTGATCTCAATGACCACCATGCGTAGGACTGGCAATGACTGGGCCAGATTGTGAAAAACAGTAGACTAACTTTTATAACTCAAAAAGGAAGAAGACTATAAATAATCCAATTTTAAGATAGGCAAGAGCTCTGAATAGACATTTTACCAAGAATCATATACGATGGCTAATAGCACCTGAAAAGACGTTCAACACCATTGTCATAAGGGCAATGTGAATTAAAACCACAATGAGATACCACTTCACACCCACTGGAAGGGCAATAATTATAAAAAGGCAGACAATTGGCAAGAATGTGGAGAAACTGGAACTCTCGTACAATGCTGGCAAGAATGTAAAATATAAAGATACAGCCTCTTCAGAACACAGTTTGGCAGTTTCTTAAAAACTTAAATATAAATTTACAACACAACACGGCAATTCCACTCCCAGCTATCCACAGAGAGAAATGAAAACATGCCTACACAAAAGCTTGATGTGAATATTCACAGCTTCTGTGGTAGGCAGAAAAACAGCCCCCTCAAAGAGATCCCCATCAAATTTCTGAAACTTGTTAATGTTACCTTATGAGGCCAAAAATTTCCACAAGTTAAGGATCTTGAAAGGAAGGGCTTTTTCTGGATTATCAGGGTGGGCTCTAAATACACTCACACATATCCTGATAAGAGAGAGACAGAGGGAGTTTTAAGAGACTCACAGACGAGAAGGCGACGTGAAGATGGAGACCGAGACTGAAGGATTGCCACAATCACCAGAAGCTAGAAGAGGCAAGGAATGGAATCTTCCCTAGAGCCTCTAGAAGGAGCACAGCCTGTCAATACCTTGATTTTAGACTTCTAGTCTTCAGAACTGTGCAAGAATAAGTTTCTGTTGTTTTAAGCAACCCAGTTTGCGGTAATTTGTTACAACAGCCACAGGAAACTAATATGGCAGCATTATTCACAATAGCCAAAAACTGGAAACAATTCATCAACTGATGAATGAATGGATAAATAAAATATGGTATATCCACACAATAGAATATTACTCAGCAATAAAAAGGAACAAAATATTAACACATGCTACAACATGGATGATCTTCAAAAATATTATGTCAAATGAAAGCCATATGTAAAAAGCATATTTTAGGTTTCCATTTATTTACAATGTCCTGAATAGGCAAATCTATCAAAGACAGTACAGAAGATTATTGGTTGCCTGGGGCTGCAAGTGGGAAGGGTGACTGAGCACAGTAGGCACTAGAGATCTTTTCAGGCAGATGGAAACATCCTAAAATTGGACTGTGGTGATGGTTACACAACTCTGCAAATTTACTAAAAATCATTGAACTATATCCTTAAAATGGGTGGATTTTGTGTATGTAAATTAGACTTTGACGAAGCTTTTTTTTTAAAAAGTAGATTTATTTCTTGCCCTCACTCTCTTGAGAAGTGATCTACATCCTTCCAGGGGAAAAGAACCACCTTGGAGATTCAGTTCTATCCATTTACCCAACGATCCAAGAAACCCACAATATTCCCCACCTCTGCAGCTCTGCTGAGCACACGAGGATGGTCACTCAATCCATCTGCCAGATCCCACAAGGATGTTAAAAAAGGGAAGAAAGGTGTCCCTGTCATTGCCAGTTGTTGGTACTTACTGCCCTTTCCTGAGCCTGCAATGCATCCTACATCTGCAGCTTGACTGGAGACTTGTCCTTACATCACAATCTGTCAATAAATGGAAGGAGCACATCTCCAGCCACATCTTTTTCAAGTAGCCTCTCTTTTTGAAGGGAATCACCTAAATAGTGCTCTTCTGTAGTCTCGGCACAAAAGCCTGGACAAATTATGTTGGAATTTATTTACTCACAAGCTTTTGGACTAGACTGTGAATTCAAAACAAAGATCAGCTAATGAAATGGGTTAGGAGAAACTGCAGAGAATTCAGAAGTAGGAGTTAGTTCCCTATTCCTAGAACTCTTTATGGGCCACAAGGCCATAGCTGCTATTCACTGAAGGAAGAGGTTCACCTCCTTCATCTGACTGCTAGTTGACTCAAATGTTTTGCCCACTAAGTATATGGCTGGTTTTCCACAGAAAACGTAGATCTCACATCCTTGACTCCCTCAGTCCTCACTCTCTGCCTTCCACTGAACTGGTTCCTTCCACTGGCCTGCTCTCAGATAGAAACAGGAAGTAGCGAGGCTGCTGTGTCACAATGTGTGGTGTTAATGACCAAGCTTCACCTCTTCCTCATTCTTAGTCATCAGGAAAGTAAGCAGAAGCTCTCAAAGGCAGCACCTGGCACTGGTAGCTCCAAGCACAAACACCTACAAGAACTGTGGTAAACACACACGCACACACCATAAACCAATGTGTTTCCTTAAATCCTAGATTCCTAACCCTGACAATCAAAGTGCTCCAAAAATTATTCTGGCCTTAATTATCCACCTTTGACTCTATTATTGGCCAAATTCCACCCTCTGCTCCAATCAAGACTCATATTCTCCCCTAAATTCCGTGCTCGCCCACGATTTATCCCTGCCTGGAACAACAGCTTCTCTTTTTCTTCATAACAATCCAAAGCTCACATTCACAATTCAATTTGACAAATGACTACTGACTCCCCACTACCCTGCATGGATCTCTTTCTTCTCTCTCATCCCCAACTTTTCCTTCCAACACAGTCTGGGTTATTAATCACAGATAATCTTGTGTTATTGTATGTAGGTAAACCCCTCACGAATGGGGACCTGGTTACACGTTACTTTTGTGTTTCACATTTCAAGGCACTGGATTAAACCCAAAGAATGTGCTCAAGGCACAACAGTGACTTTCATAAAATCAATTCAGTTATGCACCACTTCCCCAAACTCCAAGATTCTTCCGCTTTCCTCAGAAGCAGCAGCTATGGTTTCCCATCACTCAAGAAAGGGATATCAAAATCACCTCTCTTGCCACTTTTTGCTTATTACACAAGAGAGAATCTGCCTTTCCAACCCAAGCTTTCAAAGATTCACAAGGGAAGCACAGCCCTTCAACAACGCCTTTCGCTGGAGTGAAAAGTCACGGTTAGAGGATACTGGGACTACCTGTTGCATGTCTTTGGGCAACAAGACTTCCAATCAGTTATTGCTGTCATCTCTTTGTTCCAACTATGCACTTTAGAATTATGCCCTCCCTTCCCCCCCTTAATGCACCTGATTCCCATTGTATTTTATGGTTTCACTTCCATATATAACATTTATGGAGTGGTTGCCACGTACCACTTTATTTAATGAGGAAACTGAGACTCAGAAGGGGTAAACACCTTGCCCCAAGTAACCCAGCTTTACAAGCTCTTACTAGCGCTGGTCCTGTGATGATCCATTCATCACATTTTTCCAGGCTGGTCCACCATGGCAAAGGTGTGCCCTGGAATAGCCTGGAAACAAAGAGAACAGCCTGGAAACAAAGAGATTCTCCATGTGCTGTCTACCTTAGATTTCTCTCATGAAATGAAAATCCAGCTTCCAAAACCAAGCTTTATCATACAAATTAGTGACTGAGGGTCACGCTGTCTGCTAGTCTGGTGCTATTTCAAGAACAGGCATACAACTCATGCACTCAGTGGATCATGCTTTCTCCCTGGAATGTGAGTAACTGTCATAAAGGAAGACAGAGAAAAGGGAAACAAAGGAAATCTTTTGGCTTAACTAAACAGAATTGAAGACTCAACCCTACCACTCACACACGCACGACCTTGAATGAGTTACTCAGTCTGGGCCTCAGTTTCCTATCTGTAAACCAGGCACTGGAGCAGATGACTCTAAGGGGCCCTGAGGCTCTCACGTCCTCTGATTCATGAGGTGATGATAAGAGGCAAGAGAAACAAGTTGTACCGTTTTGAACTAGCAGGCACCACCACAATCTCTTGTTTTTCCTGAGGAAATTAAAAAAGAACAGGGAGTTGCTGTATATAAATCGCCTTGCTGGCTGCTATGCGCAAGGTTGGGAAAGACGAATTGCTGGAATTCTTCCCTAAGCAGCTTACTGTTTACGTCAGGAAAGCGTAATTTTGCAGAGCCAAGTAGACAAGGCAGTATGTCTACAAATGTAAAATAGTTTGCATTTTACCAAGTCTTTGATTTGGCCTTTTCTTTTAAACCAGCCTTATCTGAGAGGAAAAAAGAAAAGAAATTTGAGGCCTCAGGATTATGCAACAAGAAACCAACAGAATAGACTTATAAGCCCCAAAATGAGGATCAGTTCTGATGATGAAAAGTCTGTGGATTACTAGTATTTAATCTTTCTAATAAATTAGGTTCTTTCATGAATCCTCAAATTACAACCCCCTAAAGAATAACTAAAGCATGACAATTTTTATCAGTCATTTGGTAGACTCTACAAAAGAAAGGTCCAGCAAACACAGAACGAGGTTCCAATTTGAGTTGTCTACTATTCAGAACATTAAAAAGACGATCAAGTGTCATCATTTTCATTATTATCTTGATCTGCCTACTTTTAGCCATTAGAACTAAAAAACAAATAAGGGTACATCTCCTCTTTGATCTTCACCCTGGATTTAATGCAATGATGTCCTAGAAGGCCAAGTGGACTTTCTTCTTTTGCTCTTTAATTCCAGTCTACTATAAGGATCAGAGAATCAGATTCAACAAGAGGTATGACCCCACAAAGTAAAAATCTATGGTTTTATGCTGATCTTTCCAATTATGCTCCAAACTAGCCTTTTCAGGATGAGATGACCATCCTGCTGTGTCTCTACTCAGAACTATCCAGGCCAGGGGCTATCAGATGAGGACTTCGACTTATACTTCTCACCAACAGTACTCCACAAGAGCAGGCTCCTATAAGATTGTAATGACCAATTTATTGGTTATTCTTTAGAAATCTCTATTTTAAAGATTATATCTATTTGTAGATAGAATAGATAAATATATCTTTAATGGGAGAGAGATTTCACAGATATAAACTCAACTGTGTTTTATTTATTTCCTCACTAGTATCTAGTGATTACCTACAAGCCATCTCATTTACATTAATATGAAATTAAGTTTACATGAAATACTTAAAGGAGGAAAGCTAAAACAAGGCAATTGAAATTACAGAACAAAAACGCGAGGAGCTTTTTCCCGCAGCTTCCCTATCTAAAAAATGGAGGCAACAGTCTATTCTTCAGATGGTTTTGTGAAGCCCAAAGAGGAGAACATACGCAGAGCCCCCAGGACTATGACTAGCAGACACTGAGTAAACGGCAGTCACCTCCCCTTTTCCCCTTCCCTTTTCCGCCCTGTCTAGCTTCCCGCTTTGTGCCTGGTGGCACCCACATCCTCAAGGATGGACACTACCACCCTCACCACTAAGCCAGTGGGTCAGTCAGTGAAAGCTGGGAACCAGCAAGGACCGTAGCGGTAACAGAACGAGCGAGCCTCAACAGTCCTTCCAAGGTACAGGTTGCTGGACAACGAAGTGCAGGCGTCTTTAAGGACAGCAAAGCCATTTTATTGCAGATAGCTAAGTACAGAGCTCCCCTATGAAGCAGCACGCGAGTCAGGGAATATTTTCATATTTTACCATTTTCTTGCTGCCCCTTCCAAGCATTTCTGCATTGATTCGACAGAGGCACCCAGGTGTTATTTGGAACGCCAATGATGCCTCAGTCATGTACTCATGACACTACCCTCAATCTGGATATATCATTAAAGATACACATTCTAATGGTATTCATACCCATAGTTCTGTTAGCCTCTACTCTTTCCAACTGATCTCTTTCTTGTTAAGGAAAAGTAAAACAGAAAAAAATCTGAGGGCAACTAAAGCAGGGTTTGAATGATGAAGTAAAAAATTAACTTATTGGGGCTGGCCCAGCGGCGCAGCGGTTAAGTGCGTGTGCTCTGCTGCGGTGGCCTGGGGTTCGCAGGTTTTTGGATTCCGGTCACAGACCTATGCACCTCTTGTCAGGCCATGCTGTGGTGGCCTCCCATATAAAGTAGAGGAAGATGGGCACGGATGTTAGCCCAGGGCCGGTCTTCCTCAGCAAAAGGAGGAGGCTTGGCATCGGATGTTAGCTCAAGGCTGATCTTACTCACAAAAGGAAAAAAAAATTAACTTATTAACAAGTCCAGAACACCTTCCTCAAATCAAATAAGGTATTACTATCAGGTTCTTCTTGGTATACATCCTTATTAAATAAAAATTAAACAGATCTAAGATAAAAATGGTCAGATCTAAGTTTACTACATCCAACTTATAAACAGCAATCATAACTGAGGACTAGAGAAGCAGAAGATAAAAGCCACAGATTACTGTGGAATCTAGAACAAGCACTTTGAAATGACGATCAAAATGTCAGCGACTGTTTTCCCCGTACGTACGTGAGTTTGAGACAAGACACAGCTCATTGAGAAAGGGAATGGTCCCAAACCAGGCCAGAAAACCCATTAACTAAAATCATCAACTGAAAATGCAAATACAACAGGAGCAGCCTTGGACCTCGGCTTACTTCCCAGCTGGGACCTGTCCCAGGACAAGCTTGACCGGGCGACCTCACCCCATGGGTCACATTCAGGAGGCTCTCAGAACTGAACCACAGCTTCTTCAGTATTACATACACCAGAGTCACGTCCTAGTGAAAGCACAGTGAGAAAACAGAAGGTATCTCTGTGTGCCTGGGAAGGAAGAAGGATGGAGAAGAGCAAACGGCTGAGGAGAAAGCCAGACACTGAAGAGATCTGGGAAACCATTTGCTCAAATCTCTTTGTTTCACAAATAAAGAAATGGAAGCCCAAGGGGTGTGTGTGTGTGTGTCTGTGTGTGTCTGTGTGTAAAGGTGAAAAGTGATAGACCAAGCTGAAACCAAATTACAGTCAGGCCATTGAAGATACCGCCCACAGCTTGGCCAAAAAACTACCATCCTGGACTTTCAGGCAAGTCATGTAGTCTTTCTGGGCTTCAGTTTCCTCACCAATAAGGTGATATTTGTGAATTGGTATTTTACCTACCTGTTAGGGTTGTTATAACAATAAAATGAAAAGAAACATGAAAATGAGTAATTATTGATAATGTTTTTGGAACCAAGATTTTTCAGCATAAGAGAAAAGTACAAAATTAAAAAAAAAAAAGATTAACTCTGGGCTAATCTATTTGAATTGGAAATATCTGTATGAATTTGGAATATTTTTCTTTCAAAAAAAAATCCATATTTCACTTCCACTTGTGGCCATAGTGGACCAGAGAACACATCAGGGATCAGATGAACTGTCCTAAACATCTTGAATATTCTGTCTTAAACATGTGAAAGATGGGCAAAATATATGACAATGGTTTTTAGACACTGAACAGCATATAATGCAGGAGGATGATGCCTGAGAAAAGAGAAACAGATGAGGTAAGTCTACAATTGCCCCCGCTTAATGCTTGAAAAGAGTGTCCAAGAAAAGTGCAGGGATGAGAAACCCAAACAGAGCTCAGTAGTCACCCTGAGAAGAGGGAAGAGAGTTGAGAATTCAGGGAGGTCAAGGTGGCCAGAATGTGCAGGGCAGAGAATCAGAGAGAAAAGGGCTGCGGAAGTCTACAGCTGATTACTGGTCAGCGCATGCACGTGAAGAAAACACCACGGGCCAGGAAAAGAACCCGTGGAACAAAGAACAGGAGGAACAATCCCAACCCTCACACAGGGCTGGGAACAGTTCGCATTCTCCACAACCAGAGTCAAGACACCTTGTGATGTGTGGCCACTGGGTTGGGTACTTCAGAAGACTGTTGCCTTGGTGGTGCAACCAAACCAGCCCTAGACTAAAGGCTGTGCTGGTCCCACCTACAGAGATCAAATGCACAGGGTCCCCATAACTTACCTGCATCCCAGAACAAGGCTCAAACTCCCAACAAGATAAAATTCACAATGTCTGACATCCAGTTCAAGATTACCAGGCATGCAAGGAAGGAGGAAAATATCACCTATAGTTAGGATAAAACTGAGTCAATAGAAAAAGACCCAGAAATGATGCAGATGAGGCAACAGAACAAGTCCCAGTTAACTGAAAAGGATTCAAACCATACAAAGCATGTTCTTTGACTATAATGGAATTAAAATAAAAATAAGTAACAGAAAGATATTTAGAAAATCCTAAAATATTTGGAAACTAAACAACACACTACTAAATAACACCAGGACCATTCATAAATCAATGTAATCTATCACATTATGATGAAAAAAGAAAAAAAGGTGATTATCTCTGTGGATGTAGAAAAGGCATTTGATAAAATCTGATATCCATTCATGATAAAAACTGTCAGCAAATTAGGAATATCTTCAACCTGATAAAAAAACATACATGATGCACCTACAGCTAACATCATACTGAACTGTCAAATAGTAAATATGCTTCCCTAATTCTGGGAACAAGATGAGGATGTCTGCTCTCATCACTTCCATTCCACGTTTTAGTGGTGGTTCTGGTTAGTGCAATAAGGAAAGAAAAAGAAATAAAAAGCTTACTAATTGGAAAGGATGACATAAAGCTGTGTTTATTAGTAAATGACATGATCGTCTATATTAAAAATCTTAGGCATTTACAAAAGAATTACTAGAACTAATGAGTGAGTTTAATGCAGTTTTAGGATCCAATTTTTGTCAATATACAAAAATTCATTATATTTTTCAATCCTACAAGAAGCAAGCTGAAACTGCTCGGTTAGCATGGAAAGTGCATTTCTTCCTATAGATTGCAGGTGAAACAGTTTGAAAGCCAGTGCCCCAGAGAAACCCTTGCACAAGAGTACCAAGAAATATGTAAACGAATGTTCATAGTAGCAGTGTTTGTAACAGCAAAAACTGGAATCAACTCAATATCCATTGAAAGGAAAATAGAGAAATAAATTATGGTATATTCCAACATAGAATGCAGCAGGGAAAATAAATGCATGCATCAAATTTGCACACATACCACTAACAAAATGTTGAGCAAATTAAAAAAAAAATCGCAGGAGAAATATACATAAGATGATGCCTTTAGATAAAACTCAAAATCTTATAAAACTAAATGAATTAGGTTTTTAAAATATACATATATGTGTGGTAAAGCAATAGAAAAAAATTGTGGAAATAAAATACACTAATTTCAGGATATTTTTACATCCAGGGTGGGGCTGGGTGTCAGACCATTAGGGAGAAGCATGTATATGGGGCTAATATACAGAGAACATTTTTTGCAACTCAGTGGATGGGGATGCATGGGAGTTTTTATTATTGTTTCTCTTTACACTCTTCAGTGTAGTAAATATTCTTTTATGTACCCAATATTTAATTCAAACAACTAAAACCAGTTATATAGACAGATCTACATCTACTTATGCATGAGGGGGAGTGTTCATAATGACAAAAAAACCTCTTTTACATCACTTGCTGCAGGTGAACACATACTTTCATACACGTTCTTCCAGTGGTTCACAACTTTCTGCACGCATCCGAATCCCCTGGAGGTCTTGCCAACACGGACTGCTGGGCCCACCTCTAGAGTTTCTGCTTCCCCAGGTTGGGAATGGGCCGAGAAAGTGCATGTGAATGTGGCCCCAGGTAGCAGCGACGCTGCTGGTTCAAGCCAACACTTCAAGGACCTCTGTGTTACTGTATTTGAGCCCTGTACAAACCAGCAAATAAGACAGAGGTAATATGGGCCTCATTTTACAGATAAAGAAAAGGAATCTCTGAGAGATTAAGGGGTCTGCAGTATTACACTATTGTTAATAATACCAGCTCTGGACTCAGACTACCTATGTCTAAACTCTGCCTCTATATTTATTGATTCTCAGTGGAGGTAATTTAACCTCTTGGGCCTCAATTTCCTTATCTATAAAATGGATACAATTACATATTCATTTCACATATAGGGTTCTTGTGAGGATTAAGGGATTATACACGCAAAGCACTTAAATCTGTGCCTGGTACATAGTAAACCCTGGGTAAATGTTAACTAACTTTATGGTGGTGTAGCGGTTAAGATTCCTGCTTTCACTGCCGTGGCCCAGGTTCACTTCCCAGTCTGGGAACCACACCACCCGTCTGTCGGTTGTCATACTGTGGCAGCTGCGTGTTGCTGTGATGCTGAAAGCTATTCCACCAGTATTTCAAACACCAGCAGGGTCACCCATGGGGACAGGTTTCAGCAGAGCTTCCAGACTAAGACAGACTAGGAAAAAGGACCTGGCCACCCACTTCTGAAAAAATCAGCCATGAAAACCCTACAAACAGCAGAGAGCATTGTCTGATACAGCACCAGAAGGTGGGAGGATGGTGCAAAAAGACAGGGCAGGGTTCTGCTCTGCCGCACACAGAGTCGCTAGGGGTCGTAATCAACTCTACTGCACTAACAGCAAAGTTACTAAGTGGTAGAGCTGAGACTCAAGTCTAGGTCTTCATATTCATTTTCAATCACTGTCAACACAAATGCCTTTTGGTACCACAAAACAACACTGGTGAGTCCCACAAACCTTTCTTTTTAAAAAAATTTTTAGAAACCTTTAAAATTGGAAGACTTTAACGGAAATTCTAGATCCAATCACTATTTTCACCTACAAGAAAACTAAGAACCAGAATGAAGTGGCTTACTTAAAGATTTTATTTATTTATTTATTTTTCCCCCCCAAAGCCCCAGCAGATTGTTGTATGTCATAGCTGCACATCCTTCTAGTTGCTGTATGTGGGACGCGGCCTCAGCATGGCCGGAGAAGCGGTGCGTCCGTGTGCGCCCGGGATCCGAACCCAGGCCGCCAGCAGCGGAGCAGGCGCACTTAACCGCTGAGCCACGGGGCCGGCCCTACTTAAGATCATACAGCTAGTTAGAGGCAGTCCAGGATGAGGAAGCTGTAATAATTTTTTTCAAGGGCCACATAAGTGGTCTTTATAATAAATTTCACCCTGTGTTGAATTGTACTTCTAAAGTAAACAATGAAAACAGTGGAAGCATAGAAACAAAAGATTAATTACCATTTATGCAATGAATGAATGAATGAAACAATCAATCAAATACAGTAATGCATTGCTTAACGATGGGGATACTGAGAAATTGGTTGTTAGGCGATTTCATCGTTGTGTGAACATCATAGAATATACTTACACAAACCTAGATGGTACAGCCTACTGCACACCTAGGCTATGTGGTACTAATCTTATGGGCCACCATCATATATGCGGTCTGTCGTTACATGGTGCGTAACTGTAAACAAGCACACAAGCATCAGGTCTGTGAACACGAGGAGCTCACTTTCTGATTTATTTACCTTCTTCACATACATATATTTCAGCAACCAAATAGAATTTTCTTTTCAAGATACAATTAGTTGGAGTCAATTCAGTACAAAAATATGGAAAATTCTTTTCAATTTCATTTCTTCCTCTAGTCTGAAGAAAGGTAAATACGTTATTTCTACAATTTAATTTTAGAATAAATGAAAAATCTAAAAATTACAGATTGCATTTCACTGTAATCACTTTACGTTTTACAAAATTCACCTGAATTATACTTCTTTTCACATACATTTGAAAATAATCAAAAGTAGAACAGAAAAGTTTTGCAAATTCAACATGCCTCTCGAGTTATCCCCAAGGCATTAAAATTACTTTAGGCATGAATGTTCATGAAAAGAAAATATTGTTCATAAACTATAACAACGTAGCTTACAACACAATCTAAATGTTAATAGCAAAATAAGATTTTTCCAACCAGAAATCTAGGCTTGCCTGTTGTCTGGCATTTAAAAATAGAAATCACTCTAAAGCTAGTGGAAACGTATTTCCTGGTCCACATTAGCACATTATATTTTATTTCAATATAATGAATTGGTCAGTAAGCAGCAACCTACAGTACTTGCATTTGCTCCAAATGGAAAGTGTTATAGTGCCAACGTCTGCTTCTACTTACTGTGAACCACAAACAGAGAAGGATAAAATCATGTACACCAAAAAGTAACACATCTTATGATGAGTTGCACACATCACATACACACACACACCTCACTCCCCACTCACATCCCCAACCCACACCCTGCCCCAGAGGAAATTTTTTAGAGTTTCAGAGCATAGTATAGGTAAGGAGAAAAACCAAAGATGGGTCTGTTTCAGTGAGATGACTGGGGAGTTTATCCTTTGAGTCACTCAGCCTTGACACTACAGAGTCATCTTAGGCTTGCTGCTCTCCCCTTCCACTCCCACCATCTCAGTCTTCCCTTCATCATCTAGGACTCAGATTACTGCACTTGGGTCTTAACTGATCGCCCTGCCTCCAGTCTCTCCTCATGTATAAAACGTGACAAGTAGTAACAATTATGGCATAGGGCTATTGCGGAGATTAAACAACGCTTCTAAAAAACACTTACCATGGGAAAAACTAGCTATTATTAGTATTATAACACTATTCTGCATAATCATGCCACTCTAATACCTCTTTTTTGTGTGTGTGAGGAAGACCAGCCCTGAGCTAACATCCATGCCAATCTTCCTCTCTTTTGCTGAGGAAGACCGGCCCTGGGCTAACATCCGTGCCTATCTTCCTCTGCTTTATACGGGCGCCATCACAGCATGGCCTAAGAAGCGATGCGTCGGTGCGCGCCCGGGATGCCGGCAAACCCTGGGCCGCCAAAGCGGAGCGTGCGCACTTAACCACTTGCGCCACCGGGCGGGCCCCCACTCTAATACTTTTTTAACACTACATATAATGTCTTGTCCCCAGCTCAAAAATCTTCCAATACTGTAGTTCTCTATTTTCTACTGATGCACATGATTTAAGGATTTTCAAAGCTCAATCCTGTTTGAGTCTTCTTTTGTGATCCCCTTGCTTGAATGGCCCTCTCTAGTTTCCCCCATTTGACCAAATCCTATCCATAAAGTAAACTTACAAAAGGCCAACTCCAGACACACTGCTCCGATTATCCCAGCCCTCCACGGTTTCACCACTTCAGGGATTACAACGCTCGGCCTTTTCCAGGCAATTTAGAGCTTAATCAACACTGCTGTGTGATGTGACCTGTCCAGCTCCCTCCTAGGGCTCAATGCAAGGAGAGCCCCACACCAGAGGTTCCATGTGCCCCTGGGGTTCTTGACACTGGCCTTCTTGAAGGGGGCTGCTCAACAGTGACAAAAGAGGACCTGCGTAGATTAGTCTCTACTTACCTAAATTATGAGACTTTTTTTCCCCTCATTGAAGCTCCTCAAAAGGTTGCTCAGAGTGCTCCTGATAGCATCCTTTAGTCAGGTTCGTCTGCACACCACTCTACAAGTCCCGTCTACACTCCACTCTGTAGGTCTCGTGTGCACTCCACTCTACAGGTCCCATCTGCACGCCACTCTACAGGTCCCGTCTGCACTCCACTGTACAGGTCCCATCTGCACACCACTCTACAAGTCCCGTCTACACTCCACTCTATAGGTCTCGTGTGCACTCCACTCTACAGGTCCTATCTGCACACCACTGTAGACAGTTTTTTTCTTACCTATACTTTGGTTTTTCTCCTTACCTATACTATGCTCTGATATTGTAAAAAATTTCCCCTGGGCAGGGGGGTGGGTTGGAGATGTAAGTGTATCTGAATATGTGATATGTGAAAATGTACCAAGTATGGGGGATATGGATGGCACAGTTCCCTAACAAATAGGGCTGATTCCAGGTTTTCTCTACCTTGATAGTTCTTTGGCCATTTCAAGAAATTTTGGGGCCGGCCCTGTGGCTTAGCAGTTAAGTGCGCGCGCTCCGCTACTGGCGGCCCGGGTTCGGATCCGGGCGCACACTGACACTGACGCACCGCTTCTCTGGCCATGTTGAGGCTGCATCCCACATACAGCAACTAGAAGGATGTGCAACTATGACAAACAACTATCTACTGGGGCTTTGGGGAACAAAAAAGGGAGGAAGATTGGCAATAGACGTTAGCGCAGAGCTGGTCTTCCTCAGCAAAAAGAGGAGGATTAGAATGGATGTTAGCTCAGGGCTGATTTTCCTCACAAAAAAAAAAGAAAAAAGAAATTTTGGAAAGGGTAAAGTTAGTTGCCTAAGCTTAGAGCCATTTTTTTCCCTCTCAATTCTCTGTCATTTAATGGAAAGTTTAACAATATTGTTTTTGTTTCAAATATTTGAATCTCATTTTTGTCATCATACTTTATGTTTTCTATTTTCTGGTTTTTGTTTTGCTTTCTATCTCTTGCTCTGGGCATTCTGGTTTCTTTCTTCTCCTTCTGGTAATATAAGGTAACTCTCCGTATAGAGAAACTTTATTTGTATTTGTCAAAAATTGGAAAAGAACTCAAATGTCCTTCAACAAGAAAATGAATAAACAAGCTGTGAATTATACTCAGCAATAAAAAGGAACAGCTACTGAATGAATCTCAAATGCATTATATTAAGTGAAAGAAGCCAGGATACTGAACAGGATACATACACACTGTGTGATTCCGTTTATACAGCATTTTGGAAAGAGTCAAACTACAGAGGAGGAAGACAGACCACTGGTTGCCAAGAGTTAGGGTTGGAAGGGGAGCTGATTAGAAAGGGGCACAGGAAAAATTTTGTAAGTAATGGAAGTATTCCACATTTATTGTGGTGGTAGTTGCACAATGAATGAGTTTACCACAATCACAGATCTATGTACTAAAAGGTGAATTTTACTGTATGTAATTTATACCTTGATTTTTAAAAATTTTAACAAAAAAGTTCATCCTACTCACAATTGCTTTGCCACTTTTAAAAAAATCTCTTGAACTTATCTTAATTATCAATACTTTTAATTAGACACTAATCAACTGATGTAAGAGAGAAAAGCGGTACACCTTTACATCCTCAGACCTCTCCTCAAACCACTTCCTAGTTTTTGTTCACATAATCTGTCAGTTTCATTGCATAATATTATAGTTAACGGATTATCTTTATATTATTTATCTGCTTTTTCAAAAATTACTGTTGCATGCTATTTTGTACCTATATTTAAAACAATTAGTTGTGTGTAGTCTTAAGTCTAATTGGTTTCTAATTTACCACCAACCGTTTCATAGCATTACTTCCTCATTCTTGCATTATTTAGGTTGATCCTTAGAGTAAATCTCTACTATGGTCTGAATGCTGTGTCCCTCCAAAATTCATTATGTTGAAATCCTAACCCGCAAAAGTGATGGTATTGGTAGGTGGGGCCTTTGGAAGGCGATTAGGTCATGAGGGTGAAGCCCTCATGAATAGGATTAGCATCTTACAAGAGAACCCACCGAGCTCCCTCACCTCTTCTACTGTGTGAGGATACTACGGGAAGTCTGCAACCCAGGAAAGGGCCCTCATTTAACCATGCTGGCACCCTGATCTCAGACTTCCAGCGTCCAGAACTGTGAGCAATCAATTTCTGCTGTTTATAAGCCACCCTATCTGTAGTATTTTGTTATAGCAGGCCAAATGGACTAAGATAATCTCCGAGTCATTCATTTAAGTTCAGCATACATGTGGCACTCTTTCTTGGCTCTTGCATCTGTGAATTTCTGTTGCCTTCAAGTTTAGCTGAGTTTAGAATTTTGGAGTTAAAAAATTTTTTGTTCAAAATATTGGAGAACACAAAGAAGACCCAAGTAAGTAGAAACATACCATGTTCCCCTAGGGAAAGGTATAATATTAGATCTCAATAACAATTTCAATGCTCTAAATAAAATAGATGCTAAATTAAATTTCAATTAAAATCCCAATGGGTTTTTAAAGAGTTTGATACATAAACGATAATGAAGTTCACCTGGAAGAATAAATGTGTGAAAAAATTAAGAATATGTTGAAAAGGCAGAATTAACAAAGGGAGACTTGCCCCAACACATTTTTTCAAAAAGCTACAGTAGTGAAACTAAGGTGATTGTTCAGAATAGACAAATCAGTTGAACAGAATTTCTAAAATCCAGAAATAGACCTGAATAAAGGAAAGTAGTAAATGATAAAACTGGCAATTCAAATAAGATGGAGTAGAAATAACTTATTCAATAAATGTTGTCAAAATAATTGCTTTAGGGGCCAGCCCCAGTGGCATAGTGGGTTTGGTTTGGCATGCTCTGCTTCGATGGCCCGGGTTTGGTTCCCGGGCACAGACTTACACCACTCATGGCCATACTGGGGCAGTGACCCACATACAAAATACAGGAAGACTGGCAACAGATGTTAGCTCAGGGCAAATCTTCCTCAGCAAAAAAAAAAATAATAACAACAATATAAGTGCTTTACTGGGTAGAGAAAAAAGTTTGACATGCCTTCACACCATATATGAAAATAAATTTTAGATGGATTAAGGATGTAATATAAAAAATAAAAATCATGGGGCCGGCCCCATGGCACAGCGGTTAAGTGCGGACGCTCTGCTGCTGGCGGCCCGGGTTCAAATCCCAGGCGCGCACCGACACACCGCGTGTCAGGCCTCGCTGTGGCGGCGTCCCATATAAAGTGGAGGAAGATCAGCTAGGTGTTAGCCGAGGGCCAATCTTCCTCAGCAAAAGAGGAGGATTGGCAGATGTTAGCTCAGAGCTGATCTTCCTCACACACACACAAAAAAAATCATAAAACTCCTAAAAAAAATACAGGACAATATATTTATAGCTTTGGAAAAAGAAAAGCCTTTCTTAGCTGATGACCAGGCTAGATTGCAAAAACGACTGCAGATTTGATCAGAAAAAAATTTAAACTCCCATAGTACAAAACACCATAAAATGACACAGAAAATGAATCACAAACAGGGGAAAAGTTACAAATACCGGCATGATCGTATCAATAAACGCAGAACAGCATTTGACAAAATCCAATGACCATTTGTGATATTATGGTTTACAATAAGAAATATATATTTGATCTTCATCCCCATTTACGACACAGAGCTCCTAAAACCCTTATAATTTCCTATGTGGTAACAGCACAAGAAGCATCTTTGTTCTAATATTTGGTCTTTGATCCCAGTTACTGACAGTGCTCCTAAAACTCTTGTAATTAGCTGGGAGATAGGAGTGTCTTTTGTTCTAGTGAGGCAACTCTGGGTGGGCTCCTGGATGGCTTCTGGATGAGGGCTAGTCACCAGAAAGACTGAGTCATGATTAGAAGCTTTCAATTTTCAGCCTCACCCCTCAATCTCTTGAGAAGGGAGAAAGGCTGAAGATGGAGTTAGAGATCGATCATGCCTACATAAAATGATGAAGTGATGAAGCCTCCACAAAATCCCAAAAGTTCAGGGTTTGGAGAGCTTCCGGGTTGGTGAACACATAGAGATGCTGGGAGAGTGGCTCGCCTGGAGAGAGCCTGGAAGCTCTATGCCCCTTCCCATATACCTTGCCCTACGCATCTCTTCCATCTGGTTGTTCCTGAATTATATCCTTTTATATAAATCACTAATCTAGGAAGTAAAATATTTCTCTGGGTTCTGTCAGCTGCTCTAGCAAATTAATCAAACCCAAGGAGGAGGTCGAGGGAATCTCTGACTTATAGCCAGTCACTCAAAAGGACAGGTAACAACCTGGACTTGCATCCTGAGTTGGAGGGGGTTGTTGGAACCTCCAGTCTGTAGCCAGTCAGTCAGAAGCTTAGGTAACAACCTGGGCTTGCGACCGGTGTCTGAAGGGGAGAGGGGCAGTCTCGTAACCCGTAATCTGTGGAATCTGACACTATCTCTGGGCAGATGGTGTCCGGATTGAGTTGCATGGTAGGACACTCTGCTGTTGTCCAGAACATTGCTTGTTGTTGCTGGTATGGGGGAAATCACTCCCCCACGTTGGAATTGGTACCAAAACCAATTTATCTTTCATTATAAAAAATCTCAGTAAACTAAAAATAAAGAGGAACTTCCTCAACTTCATAAGAAATTTCTACAAAAAACCTACAGTTAGCATCATACTTAATGGTGAGAAATGAGAAGCATTCCCATTAAAATCAAGAACAAGTCACCCCCTCACCACTCCTTTTCAACATCGTACTGAAAGTCCTAGCTAACGCAGTAAGATAAGAAAAGGACATAAGTGGTATACAGTGGGAAAAAAGAAATAAAACTGTCTCCGTTTCAAATGACATAATCACCTACGTAGAAAATCCGAAAGAATCTAAAACAAAACAAAAAACCTCCTGGAACTAACAAGCAATTAACGCAAAGTTGCAGGATACAAGATTAACATACAAAAGTCAATCACTTTCCTATATACTAACAATAAACAAATGGAATTTGAAATTAAAAACAATACCATTTATATTAGCACCCCCCAACATGAAATACTTTGGTATAAATCTAACAAAATATGTAGAAGATCTATATGAGGAAAACACCAAAACTCTGATGAATGAAATCAAAGAAGAACTAAATAAATGGAGAGATAGTCCATGTTCAAGACTCAATATTGCCAAGATGTCAGTGCGTCCCAACTGGATCTATCTACATTTAACGCAATCCAAATCAAATCCCACCAAGTTATTTTGTGTATACTGACAAACTGATTCTAAAGATTTGATGGAAGGGCAAAAGATCCTGAATAGCCAACATGATGCTGAAGGAGAAAAACAAAGCTGGAGGGCTGACACTACCTGACTTCAAGACTTACTATAGAGCTACAGTAATCAAGTCAGTGTGGTATTGGTGAAAGAATAAACAAATAGATCAATGAAACAGAATAGAGAGCCCAGAAATAGACCCACACAAATATAGTCAACTGATCTTTGACAAAGGTGTAAAAGCAACACAATGAAGAAAAGATGGTCTTTTCAACAAATGGTGCTGGAACAACTAGACGACAACATGTTAAAAAACAAATTTAGACAGAGACCTCACACTGCACAAAAATTAACTCAAAGTGGATCTCGGACCTAAGTGTAAAATGCAAAACTATAAAGCACCTAGAAGGTAACACAGGAGTAGCTAGATGACCTTGGGTTTGGTGACGACTTTTTAGATACAACACCAAAGGCACGATCCATGAAAGAAATAATTGATAAGTTGGCCTTTATTAAAATTAAACACTCCTGCTCTACAAGTCACTATCAAAAGAATTAGAAGATAAGCCACGAACTGGGAAAAATTACTGGCAAAAGATATATCTGATATAGATTATTAGACTATTATCCAAAATATACAAAGAACTCTTAAAATTCAACAATGAGAAAAACAAGCAACTCAATTAAAAAATGGGCCAAAGATTTTAACAGACACCTCACCAAAGAAGATATATATAGTTGGCAAATGTGCATATAAAAGATAATCAACAGCATGTGTCATTAGGGAACTGCAAACTAAAACAACAACGAGATGCCACTACAGACCTATTAGAATAACCAGAATCCAACAATGACAACACCAATTGTTGGTGAGAATACGGACCAAGAGGAATTCTCATTCACTGCTAGTGGGAATGCAAAATAGTGCAGCCAGTTTGGAAAACAGTTTGGCAGTTCCTTAAAAAACTAAAAATACTTTTATCATATGATCTAGGAATTGCCTCTTTAGTATTTACTCAAATGTACTGAAAACTTATGCCCACACAAAAATATGCAAAGGGACATTTATAGAAAGTTTATTCATAACTGCCAAAACTTGGAAGCAACCAAGATGTCCTTCAGTAGGTGAATGAATGAATAAATTGGTACATTCAGACAATGAAATATTATTTAATGCTAAACAGAAATCAGCTGTCAAGCCATGAAAAGACATGAAGAAACTTAAATGCCTGTTACTAAGTGAAAGTAGCCAATCTGAAAAGGCTACATACTGTATGATTCCAACTCTATGACATTCTTGAAAAGACAAAACTATGGAGGGGCTGGCCCTGTGGCCTAGCGGTTAAGTGCGCACACTCCACTGCTGGCTGCCTGGGTTTGCATCCCAGGCATGCACTGATGCACCACTTGTCAGGCCGTGCTGTGGCAGCATCCCATATAAAGTGGAGGAAGATGGGCACAGATGTTAGCCCAGGGCCAGTCTTCCTCAGCAAAGAGAGGAGGATTGGCATGGATGTTAGCTCAGGGCTGATCTTCCTCACAAAAAAAAAAAAAAAAAAGACAAAACTATGGAGAAACTAAAAAGATTAGTGGTTGCCAGGAGTTGTGAAGGAGTCAGGATAAGAATGGAGGAGAGATGAATAGGCGGAGCACAGAGGATTTCTGGGTGATTTTTTTTTAGGTGATTTTTAAAGTGAAACTATTCTGTATAATACTATAATGATGGATACGTGTCATTATACATTTGTCCAAACCCACAGAATGTCCAACACCAAGAATGAACCCTAATGTAAACTATGGATTTGAGGGATTATGATGTGTTAATGTAGGTCATCAATTGTAACAAATATACCACTGTGGTGGGGGATGGTGATAATAGAGAGTATATGCAAGTATAGGGGCAGGGGATATATGGGAAATCTTTGTACCTTCCTCACAACTTTGCTGTGAACCTAAAACTGCTCTTTAAAAAAGATTCCTAAAAAAATTACAACATATACGACAAAGACAAAAAAATATATGTCATAAAATATGCTACCAACCATGAAAATAAAGGAAAGTTTTCACCCAAGAGGAAAATAAGCAAAGAACACAAATAGGCCAATCACAGAAGAAATACAAATGTCCAATAAATGCATAAAATATGCCCATTAAAAATAGTAAAGTAAAAATTAAAGTAGCAATCAATTTTTTTTAGATCAAATTAGGAAATATTTTAAAATATGGCAAGTCTAAAGGTTGGAAGGGTGTGGGAGACAGGTGCTCTCCAACAGTGCTAGTAGGAATACTAATGAGATGTTTTTTGGAGGGCATTTTGGAAACATGCATTATATTTTAAAAGAAACATTTTTACTGAGGTAACATAGACATACAAACATAGGTATATAGTTTGATTAATAATTAATGGGGCCGGCCCAGTAGCCTAGTGGTTAAGTTTGGTGCACTCTGCTTTGCAGCCCAGGTTCAGTTCCTGGGCACAGACCTACACCACTTAGTCAGCCATCCTGTGGCAGCAACCTACATACAAAATAGAGGAAGGTTGGTGACAAATGTTGACTCAGGGAGAATCTTCCTCAGCAGAAAAAAAATTATGAATATACACATGTAAGAGCTATGCAAGTGAAGAAATAGAACATTAGGAGCATCCCAGAAGCTCCCTTCATGACTCTTCCCAATTTCCTCCTGGAAATGTAACCACTCTTCTGACACTATAGATTCCCCTTGTCTGTGTTAAAATATGTATAACCTGAATCATAGAATGTATATATGAAATTCATTCATGTTGTCACCTTTACCAGCAGTTTGCTCATATTCATTGCTACACAGTAGTCCATTTATGAATCTACAGTTTATTTATCCATGCTGCTGCTGATGGACATGTGGGTTGTTTCCAATTTGGGGCTAATGGGCTATATGTTTCCATAAATGAACATTCTTACACATGTCTTTTAGTATGCATATGTACTCAGTTCTGTAGGGTATTTACACAGGAATGAAATTGCTGGATCACATGGTATATGTATGTTCAACTGTAGCAAATATTGTCAAACAATTTTCAATAGTGGTTGTATCAAATTACACCCCAACTCAATAGTGAATGAGAGTTTATGTTGCTCCACAGTCTACCACTTGGTTTTAGAAAAGAAAGGCTAAAATATCAATGATCAAATCATCCATATCATGAAGCTTGTAAAAAAAAAACAACAGCAGCAAATTAAATCCAAAGAAAATGGAAAGGGAATGATAAAAAGAAGAGCAGAAATTAATAAAACAGAAAATACACATTCAATAGAAAGGACTGACGAAACCTAAGGCGGTAGATACAGCAATCCTACTTACAGGAATTTATTTTATGATATACTTATTTAAATGCACAAAGGAATAATAATGTGCAGAAATAATAACTATGGTATTGTTTATTGTTAATGACTGAATTGTGTTCCCCCTTCCAAATTCATATGTTTAAGTTCTAACCCACAGAACCTCAGAATTTGACCACACTGGGAGACAAGGTCTTTGTAGACATGATTAAGTTAAAAGGAGGTCATTAGGATGGGTCCTAATCCAATATGACTGGTGTTCTTATAAGAGAAAATATGAACACAGGCCCACACAGAGAGAAGATAGTGTAAAGACACAGGAAAAAGATGTCTATCTACAAGCCAAGGAGAAAGACCTGGAACCAGTTCTTCCTTCACAGCCCTTAGAAGGAACCAACCCTGCTGTCACCTTGATCTCAAACGACCAGACTCCAGAACTGTAAGACACTGAATTTCTGGTTCCTAAGCCACCCAGTCTTTGGTACTTTGTATGGCAGTCCTAGGCACTGGGTTCCTAAGCCGCCCAGTCTTTGGTACTTTGTATGGCAGTCCTAGGCACACAAATATATTCATAAAACGAAAGGGCAGGAAATAATCGATAAATCTACCAGAAAAAAATTTTAAATAAATTACAGTATATTTATACTATGAAATACTACACAGCCTATATTTAATTAGAGCTATTGATAAGATGTGCATAATTTTTCCGAAGTGGAAAAAAAAATATGCTGTAATATATATGTATATCATGTCCCATTTTTGTTACATAATTACATGAGTTTCAAAAGCACAGAAAAATGTTGGCAAGTTTATACAATAAACTGTTAACATGTTCAAGAGAATAGAGAAGGCATTATCTAGTACTTTGTTGTTTGGCTGAAAATGATGGGCACATATTTTTTTCCTTAATCATAAAAAACAGGTCTACAAATACACACAACAGATTATACATAATAAAGGTAAAAATGATCAGAATCACAATTGAACTTTTTTTTTAAAGAACTGAACAAAATGGTTTCAAAGTTCATAAGGATGCAAAAATATCTGAGAACTGATAAGAAAATTTTGAAAAGGGAAAATGATAAGGGATTTTCCTTCTATACATTGAAACATTCTATAAAGTTTCTATATACTCAAAACAATTTAGCACTGATAACAAAATAGAAAAGAAAATCAATGGTATCAAATAGTCCAGAAAAATATCTAAATATATATGATAATGGCATTTTAATTTAGTGGGAAAAAATGATTTAATAAACAGTGCTAGCATAATTGGCTATTCATCTGAAAGAAAACAAAATTAGATTCTCTATCTTATCCCATATACAAACAAATAAATATAAAAAGTTAGTACATTTTTAAAAGATACTCAACTTCACAACTGCAAGTTTGAAAAATACAGTCACACATTGCTCAACCACAAAGACACGCCCTGAGAAATGCATCGTTAGATTTTGTTGTTGTGTGAACATCATAGAGTGTACTTACACAAACCTAGATAGTATAGCCTACTACACACCTAGGCTCTATGGTACAGCCTATTGCTCCTAGGCTACAAACCTGTATAGCATGTTACTGCACTGACTACTGGAGGGAACTGTAACACAATGGTAAGTATTTGTGTATCTAAACAAAGAAACAGTACAGTAAAAATATGGTATAAAAAATAAAAAATGGTACACCTGTATAGGGCACTTACCATGAATGGAGTTTGCAGGACTGGAAGTTGCTCTGGGTGAGTCAATAAGTGGGTGATGAGTGAACGTGAAGGCCTAGGACATTACCGTACACTGCTGTAGACTTTATAACAGCAGACACAGACTACACGAAATTTATTTAAAAATATTTTCTTCAATAATAAATTAACCTTAGTATACTGTAATGTTTTTACTTTATAAACTTTTTAACTTTTTGACTCATGTAATAACACTTGGCTTAAAACACAAACACACTGTACAACTGTACAAAAATATTTTTTCTTTATATCCTTATTCTATAAGCTTTTTTCTATTTAAAAAATTTTTTTTCACTTTTTAAATTTTCTTATTAAAGCCTAGGACACAAACACACAGTAGCCTAGGCCTACACAGGGTCAAGATCCTCAATATCACTGAATTCCACCTCCATATCTTGTCCCACTGGAAGGTCTTCAGGGGCAATAACAAGCATTGAGCTGTCATCTCCTATGATAACAACGCCTTCTTCTGCAATACCTCCTTAAGTACCTGTCTGAGGCTCTTCATGAAGAGGTGTCACTCTTTCCAGAAATATGTCTATGATGGTTTGCCTGATTTGTTTCTTTTTTTCATCACAGATTTGCTTGTAAACAGATAATGCACCATGAACATTCCTATCAATGAAAACCTTTCAGTGTTGGTGCCCATGTTTTTAAACTTTTTAGGGAGCTTAATGAGGTCTGCAAAAACTTCTGCTAAACCCTTCATGTGAATTTTCTTAGGGGTTCTTGTTTCTCTTCTCCAGCAGTTTCCTTTTCTCTTGCCTCTTCTTCAGCTATGTGTTCCTGTTCCAGTCCAGCAACTACTCATTAGTCAGTTCCTCAGGAACCACCTCTAGGAGCTCCTCAATGTCATCCTCATCCATGCCCAGGTGAAAGTTGTTTGCCATCCCAACCACAGCCTTGTTGATTTTTGCAACTTCCTCACCTTTGGCAAATCCTCTGGTCATGGACGAACCTCTCGAATGTCTTCTTCTCGATTCATACATTCCTTGGTGACATCACCCCAAGGCCAAGCAAGGTTTAGTCACAGATGTTGTAATCTTTCCAGAATTGTATCAGTGTCTTCCTCAGTTGCACCAATAGCCTGGGCAAAGGGCCTCCTCAGGTAGCAGACCTTAAAAGCTGCTATAATTCCCTGATCCATTGGTTGGATAAAGAGGTGGTGTTTGGAGGGAGAAACACCGCTTTGATATTGGGATGAAGATCACTAATAAAAGGAGGATTCTGGGAGCATTATCAACAATAAGCAAACTCTTGAAAGATATGCTATTCTGCAAACAGTACTTCTCCTTTTCGCTGGCATACCAGAAGGCATCTTGGAAGAGGAGCTGGGTCATCCATGACTTCTTACTCCTGTAGTACACTGGCAGTGTGTGCTTACTGATATGCTTGAAGGCCCTGGGGTTCTCACTGTGCCAGATCACAAAGGGTTTCAATTTGTAGCCTGCAACGTTACCCCCAAGCAAGACTGTTATCATATCCTTAAAAGGCTTGAAGCCTGGCATTGACCTAGTCTCCTTACTGATGAAAGTCCTTTCAGTCATCCATTTCCAGAATAGGAAGGTTTCATCCATACTGAATATTGGCTGTACAATTTCCTCCACAATCAGCTTGTCTAGAGTTTCCAAAAACGATGTCTCTGTGTCTGGTCTTCAATGCAGGTCACTAAAATTTTTCCATGTCTGATACAGGCCCTTCTTGAATTTTTCTTAGTCTTGTTGCCATCAATGAAGCAGATCTTTTAACAGCTTCTGTCACTTTGTTCTTCTTCAAGATCGTAGCTATGGTGGGATGGGACATGCCTGACTGGCGAGCAATAACCTTCACTGATTTTCTACCTTCGAAGTTCTTAATCACTTTTAATTTCATTTCCAGGTCAACCACTCAACATGGCCTCTTACTGGCAACATTAGCAGTGGATTTTGTACCTTTAAGGGCCACAGTGAACAAAACAACACAAAATTAAATCAAGCACAAGAGAGAATGATGCAATCAACAGACAGTAAACATGCGACGTATGAGGCTGCTGCTGGTGTAACACAGCATACTGTTTCATAGTGAACTTTTTTTTATAAGTAAAAAGAGTACATTCTAAAATAATGATACAAAGTATAGTATAGTAAATACACAAACCAGTAACATAGTCGTTTATTATCATTATCAAGTATTATGTACCGTACATAATTGCACATGCTATGCTTTTATATGACTGCCAGCACAGTAGGTTTGTTTACACCAGCATCACCACAAACATGTGAGTCATTTGTTGCACTATGACTTTATGACAGCTACAACGTTACTTGGCAATAGGAATTTTTCAGCTCCACTGTAATCTTACGGGACCATCATATATGCAGTCCGTCGTTGACTGAAACATCGTTATGCGGTGCGTGACTATAATGGCAAACCATTATCCACCAGCCAACTGCAATATCTAGTACTAGCAGGGAGGTAGGTCAGTAAGCTGACATCTCAAAAAGTTCTGGTGTGAATGTGAACTGCTATAAAGTTTTTGGAAAATAATCTGACAATACTCTTGACCACAATTATTTTTGGAATTCCGCAGAAATAAGAGCATTGGTATATAAAAATATATAAATAAAGGTATTTATTGCATCATTGTTTGTAGTGGCAACTAAACTAGAAAAGACCTGAAGGTTCAGAAACAGGAAACATTAAATAAATCACAGTACACACATCCTATGGATAATTACAGTTATGGGCCACATAACGACATTTGGTCAATGACCAATGGCATATATGACGGCTGTCCCATAAGATGAGTACCATATAGCCAGGGTGTGCAGTAGGCGGCACCATCTAGGTTAATGTAAGTACACTCTGTAATGTTTGAACAATGACAAAATAGCCTAACAATGCATTCTTCAGAACGTGTCCTCTAACGTGTCATTAGGCAACCATGACTGTAGTCATCTTTGAAAGACACGTGAATCAGATCTATATTCACTGAGCAGGAAAGATGTCCATAATATGTTGTTAACTAGACTAAGAAGGAATAAAAAAGGAAAGCAAGTTGCTGAGTAATATATGCAATACCATCCCCCCTACTTTTTTTTTTTTAAAGCAAACAGGAAGCAAAAAGTAGCCTATACACACATTTGGCTTGCATGAGCACTGAGGTGTGGATCATACAGACTACCTTCTTTCTTTATTTTACTTTTTAAAAAAATTTCAATTGTGGTAAAATACACACAAAATTTACCATTTTAATCATTTTACGTGTGCACTTCAGTAGTGTTAAGTATATTCACATTGCTGTGTAACCAATCTCCTGAATTCTTTCATCTTGTAAAACTGAAACTCTGTACCCACTAAGCAACTCTCCATTTCTCCCTTCCCCCACCCCCTGGTAACAGCCATTCCACTTTCTGTTTCTATGAATTTGACTACTCTAGGTACCTCATGTAAAGGGAATCACACAGTACTTATCTTTTTGTGACTGGCTTCTTTCTATTAGCATAATGTCCTTAGGTTCATCCATGTTGTAGTATGTATCAGAATCTCCTTCTTTTTTAAGGCTTAATAGTAATTCATTGTATGTATATACCACATTTTGTTTATTCATTCGCCCATCAATGGACACCTGCGTTCCTTTCACTTCTTGGCTATTATGAATAATACTGCTATGAACATAGGAGCACAATTATCTTGAGACCCTGATTTCAATTCTTTTGGATATATATCCAGCAGTGGAATTAGTGGATCATATGGTAATTCTCTCTAATTTTTGAGGAACTGCCGTACTGTTTTCCATATGGCTGCACCATTTTACATGCTTACCAACAGGTACAAGTGTTCCACTTTCTCCAAATCCTTGCCAACTTTGTTATTTTCTGTTTTTTTTGATAGTAGCCATCTTCATGAGTGTGAGGTGATATGTCATTTTGGTTTTGATTTGCATTTCTCTAATGATTAGTGATGTTGAGCATCTTTCATGTACTTGTTGGTCATTTGTATATCTTCTTTGGAGAAATGTCTATTCAAGTCCTTTGCCTATTTTTAATGGCATTATTTGGGATTGTTTTCATTGTTAAGTTGGAGGACAGACTATCTTCTTAATATCAGTTACCTGAGAAGGATGTCAGGGTGGCCCTGTGGTGGGGGTGGAGGCAGTGAAGCCAGTAACTTTTTCTTTATACATCTCTGTATTATTTGATTTGTTATAGAACACATAGATTGTCTTTCTGATTGTTTTTATAACTAATGAATTACAGGAAAAAAAATGAAGCTGTGTCTCCCATTGCTCCCATGAGAGGAGCCTCATGCCAACCCCTGCAAGCTCTTGCCCATCTTCCCTCAGTCTATTTTAAATTAAAGTTTCTCTCTCCTAGTTGAAGACAGATTTGTTCTTAGTTCATCTGTACCTTTTCCAACTACAAGGGAATGAGATTCAGAGTAACACACTTCTTTGTTCTTTTTCTTATGGATATAAAAATACCCATAATATTTACCATAGCATGAAAAAGAAACATTTGTTAATATATAGATATTATAAAAAATATTAAGAACTCAAAGATATTATATAAATGTAGGAAGCATAAAAAATGCTAAAGGTAGAAAGGTCTCATTCATTCATTCAAGAAATATTAACTGAGTGCAACCTGGTCTTGTTCTAGTTGCTGGAGACACAGCAGCAAACAAAACAGAACAAGTCGGAATGTGGTCAGTGCTGCACAGGCAATGCTGGGGGAGGAGAGCGCAGGGATGTTCGACAGGATGGTCAGGGAAACTTTCTCATGTGACGAGTCTCAGTCCTTGACAGGCTATGAATGTCCCTGCTTCGAGGTACAGGCTCTCCCTACTTAGAAATTTAATCTTCAGAAGGATTTTGACAAATCTAAATAATCATCTACCAAAAAGGGCCTAAATCCTTCTTAATATGTAAACGTACTTATAACATTTCTTTTGGAAGAAGTTACTTGTCATGGAATGAAAGTTTGTGTCCCTCCCAAAATTCATATGTTGAAGTCCTAATCTTCAATGTGATGGTGTTTGGAGGTGGGACTTTGGGAGGTAATTAGGGTTAGACGAGGTCATGAGGATGGGGCCCCGGTGATGGGATTAATGTCCTTATAAGAAGAGGACGACACCAGAGCAATCTCTCTTAGCCATGTGAGGCTACAGCAAGAAGGAGGCCTTCCGCAACCCGAAAGAGGGCGCTCACCAGAACCTAACCATGCTGGCATCCTGATCTCAGACTTCCCAGCTTCTAGAACTGTGAGAAATAAATGACTGTTGTTTAAGCCACCTAGTCTATGGTATTCTGTTATAGCAACTCGAGTAGACTAAGACATTACTTCTCGTGACAATAATAGCAATCCATTCTTATCACTCATTCTTATTTCATTTTTTATGCTTCATTGTTCAGTATATTAAAAGTCCTTCACTTATTCACTTTTTTCAATCATAAAACATTCTAGCACATGTACTTTGTTTAGAGGACTAAGACTCAGAACGCATACTCCAAATCTTGGCCCATGAGTGAATCGCTGAGCCCCAGCAAGGATAGATGAATTAGCCACTCAATTTTCCAGGGCTTTCAATGGAAACACTCAGTTGACCAGAGCAAAGTCCCCAGAGCAGGAGTCTGTGTGAGCAGAACTCCAATGGGGTGAGAGGGAATCAGTGAATGGGGTTACCTAGTGTGTCATCTGCTGGGCAGGCAGTTATCAGTAGCCCCAAGTGTGTAAGACCCTTTCTGGCAAATTCCCTCAAACCCTCACCCTTCCTGCAGATAGGAAGTCGACTTAGAGCAAAGGAAATACTGTTGGCTCATGGCCTTTATAAAAATCCTCTTTAGCTAACTGGGCTACGTGCTCGCTAAAAATAAGCAAGAGCATCTCAGGGTTTAGCAGAAGCCTCTGCTGAAAGGTAGGAACAGGTGGAACAAAGAGAGATTAGATAGAAAGGAAAGATTTCTAATGCGTTCTACCTCAGTGTGGTAATGTGGCAATAATTATGATTCTTGGGCTTCATCCTATCTGATTAGAGAGGAAAAAATGAATTTATAGAGATCATCTTACTTATTCTCATGGAACTTCTGTGACACAGCTAGAGATGGGGCATATCATTCTTTTATTTATACTTGAGAAAATAAAGGACTGCCTTAGTCAGGGGGAGATTCAGGCCACCTGTCTCCTAAGAGTTATCATATCCACTCATCCAGAAGTGAACATGATACAATCAACTGAATTATATTTCAATTGATTCTAAAGATGAGGTTTGGGAACTATTCATAAGTGATAAGGCAGAGACGCTCAGGGGTATGGTTTGCCTCTCAGATACCATTTGAAATAATATTAGAATTATTAGAAGACAGAAAAGTCTGTATCCACCCTAGCAAACAAACCAAAGAATTATCCCCATGCCAGAGCTTGGAGAGATTCTTCCTACACTACAATGCAGGTTGAAGCAGCATGAAGAAAGTACGAACACCAACCCAGAATTTTTCCTTGAGAGAAAATATAGTGCCCTTAGGAACATCAAAGATCCCTAGTAAAAGCCAACACTCCTTTATAACTTGGAGGGATGAGGACAGAAGAAAGGGTAAGACTCTAAGCATATTTCTTTACTCTCAAATTCCCAGAAGATGAGTCCTGGTAAGCAGCAGCATAGGGCAGCCCTGGGGATGGTGAGCTGATAGGATCAGCATTAAGTATGCAGTCAGGTGGGTCTGGATATGAACCCCGGCTCCACCACCTACTAGTTCTGAGACCCTGGGCAAGTTATTAAACTTCTCTAAGCCTCCATTTTCTCCTCTGCCAAACTGGCTAATAACTATGCCTTTTGCACAGGATTGCTGTGAGGATTAAATGAGATGAGACAGTAAAGCATTATAAATTCTTTTTTTTTTTTTGTGAGGAAGATCAGCCCTGAGCTAACATCCATGCCAGTCCTCCTCTTTTTGCTGAGGAAGACCGGCCCTGAACTAACATCTATTGCCAATCCTCCTCCTTTTTTTCCCTTTTTCTCCCCAAAGCCCCAGTAGATGACTGTATGTCATAGTTGCACACCCTTCTAGTTGCTGTATGTGGGACGCCACCTCAGCATGGCGGGACAAGCGGTGTGTTGGTGCGTGCCCCTGATCCGAACCAGTAGCGGAGTACGAGCACTTAACCGCTAAGCCAGGGGCCAGCCCCCGAGACAGTAAAGCATTGAAAATAGTCCCAGCAAGTGCTCATCTAGAGATGATGATGATGGTGATGGACATGATGATGATGATGATGGTGATGATGGTGATGATGATGGTGATGGTGATATGATGGTGACAGATATGATGGTGATGGTGACAGATATGACGATGACAGTGGTGGTATATATGATGATGATGGTGATGGTGATAGATATGATGATGGTGATGGATATGATGGTGATGACTAGTAGTGAAACTGGAATTTAAGATTTGCCAAATATAGCTAAAGCTTTTGAAAAGCTTCACATATTTCATATATTCTTACTCCTTGATCCAGTAATTCTACTTACTGAAAACATTCTTTTGCAAATAGAGAGAAAGAAACAAGAGGATTTAAACATAAGTTTGTAATTGGAAAAACAGTAAAAAAGCTAAACATAGCAAAGGTTTTGAAAAATAACCTGTAGAAATAAAGCGATATAGATAGATTGGCCCCGATTATGGACAGACTGGAGAAGCAGGCTTTCGGGATGGGGAAATTTGAGAGGCTGGGTAAATGAATGACATCCCCACCCCCCACACTTCCAGATAACAATCCCTTCTCTACCCCTACAGGAGACAGAAAGTTTATCCTCTGTAAAAATTGAGTGAGAGATGTTCCAAACTCAGGACACCAGGCAAGGGAGAGGTGCTGGAGTGAAACAGTACGGAGAGGGTCACATGTCAAGTTGTGCTGATGACCCTGCCCTCCTCTCCAGTGACGTCCCAGAGCTCCTGCAGCCAGGCTTGTTCTGCCTACATGTGAAATTAGAAAGTCTTTTCTGGGAGAATCTGAACTGCCCAGAGAAAATTCTACAGATAAAGGCATTTGGAGGTCTTAAAAAAAAAAACAGAGCCAGTTCAGAGTTTCTCATTCTTTTATATATGAACAAGCAGTCAAGGATCAGCAAACATTTGGGGGAAATTCTCTAACATGAAGATTATAGCACAGAGAAGAAAATAAAAGAAAAAGAATCTGGCAGAAAAAGTAGTGCAAGTATCAGAAATACAATCTTGTAGCTACAGTGGCCTCCAAGATTGAGACTGCACTGTTAGAGAAGTGTTAACAACATACTACATTGAGACTTTCCATTTGGTGAAACCACAGGCATTAAAAGAGAATTTAAAAGGAATTGTTTCCTCACTATATGATTCAGTGTTAATTAATGCCATGGATTGCACCATCTAAAATCATCTTACGGCTCTCTGAAATCAGAGACATGGCCCCCTTCTTGCAAGTGCTGGCCTGGGCAATAACATTCCCTCACAGCCAACCTTGAGCCATTGTCCTCCACCAACATATCCCACCCAAGCGCTCACGCTTCATTTCTGTGTTCTGGGTAACTGGAACTAAAGGCAGTAGAACTATAATACATGCCTGATGTCTGGCATACTCGATGCTGAGATCAGCTGGCACAGAAGCAGCAGCCAAAACTCTCAAACGAGCTAATCCCACTGATCAGGACTAGTCCCACGAGTAGTGAGTTCAGTAAACTGATGGTGACTCAAACAGCTAACTTCAATTGCTGCTTTTTAAGATGACCATTGTTAAGGTGTCCAGAGATCATCAATATAACTACCTGTTTAAACAAGTACTTGTTTAAAATTCACTCTCAACTATTACATGAGATTGCGTGTGTGTATATAGTGTTTCCAGGGTTTGAAAAGATTAAGAAAAACCTGAGATTTATTATTTTTAATAACAATAAATTGCAATAAACTTTTACTCTATCCAAATTGGGGTGATATCAAAGTTAATAACTGTCACTTTCTATTATCATAAATTCTTTAACAACAGGACATCGCTTTAATAAATGGCCTTTTTATGATTAAAAAAAGAATGCATTCCAATGATATACACTGTTGTCAGAAACACTGTTGCCAAAAATAGAAATGACAAAGTCTAAAGATTGAGTAGGTTGCAAATTGCTCTCCTGCCCTGCTTGGGAAGAACAATTCCTTTCTCCTCCATCTTTGCCCTCTTGGAGAGGCACTGACCCTCCCTCAAAATGAATTACCACCGTAAGAATCATATAAGTCGCCCTGGAGACCTTGCTCTGCACTTGATAGTGGGCTAGATGCTGGCATACAGGGGCATGGAAGAAGCAGTTCCCGCACTGGAGAGCTGAAAGCTCTGTACCTCCCTCTCCTCAGTGTCTACAGATCTAGGACACAGGAGAAAAGAAACCTCCCCACCGCCACCGCCACCCCCCACCCAGTGACCCTCTTTTGTTCAAAGGTGCTCTGTTCCCACAGAAGACGTTGATTGCCATGTCACTCTAGCTTATCCATGTTTTAAAGCTGAAATCAAACTGGTCACCCAATTCCCCCAAGCTTTTCAAACAGACACAAAGAATCAAGCTGAACCACTGCTGGGGCATTCCCTGGTCTGGAGAATCATATCCAAACGGTGGAGAGGATGACTCCCTCTTGGAAACAGTCCAGGATTTCCCCAGCTCAACAACCGGCACATTTTCCCATACCACCACTCACAGATCACGCCACTTCCTTCAAAAAACTCATCTGGTGGTGCAGGGAGAAATATGTCCAGCCAGGAGTGTAGGAAGTCTCTCATTCTAGTCACCAGCTTACAGTTGGTAAGAGGAAATTTGGAGTTGGCCAGTGGGGGATAAAAACAAGGCTGGGTGTGAACACTGATTCAAGGCAGCCCGGTCTGGTCCTCTGTGCCGTGTCATCCCCTCAGCAGGGTGGCCTGTGACAGAAGAGGCCTCTCCCAATGTCCCATTCATCTCTGTCCCCCTCACACTTACACAGAGCACGGCTTGGGGAAGGAGAATGACCACCCGATGTTCCCTGAATTGATAGGCCCTACTTCCACAGGAGAGGAGAGGCGCGGGGGCTGGCGGTCAGGCGGCTGTAAGAGACAGCCAGCACCTCGGCGAGGAGCCCGGGACCAGCCGCATGGGCACGTCAGGGACGGGGGACAGACCCCGAGTGAGGGCTGGCCTCAGACACTCCCAACGCGAGGATCGCTGGGCAAAAGTGAAGATACGGACGGTGAATGTGATACACAGGGAGGCTGGGGAGACAAAGAGGAGACTGAAATCGGGAACTCCTGGATCAGATGTCACCTAAGCTCAGGTGTGAAAATGCCACTTCCCCTTTACCAGAGGTGCTCGGAAACGGTCTGCCAGCTCTCACCCCGGATCACTTCACCCCAGCGCACTTCCCACTCACTGCCGGACACAGCTTGAGTCCCAGCTCACCTCCCACACCCCCCTGGACACCGAACTCCCTGGGAGCTGAGCAGAGCACCTGAGGCTAAGAGCAAAAGAGGAACGAGCAGAGCAAAGAGAAGAATCAGTTCTCTAAAAAGAGGGGCAGGTCGGGAGCAAACAGAACCTGGGGACAGGTTTGCTCACCCAAATATCACCTCCCACCCTCTCTGAACGTCCCAGAGGGGCCTCTGCCTCTGCGAGAGAGAAGCCGAACATTTCCCAGCTCCACTGCAGTCCTGTTCAAGAATGTGTTTATGATGTCAGGATTAGAAAGACTGTGATTCTGGATGTGCATTTAATTTGTGTGATTACTTCTCCGTGGGGTGTGGAGAGGTGCTCACAGAGAAAGTTTATTCCTCCCGGAGGCTGCTTGAAAGTCGGTTCTAATTAAGCCCTGATGTAGCATGAGGAAAACGCAGACTAGAGGAAAGCCGACTCTGCCTCCCGGGTCTCTGCTCCTCACATCTTGAAAGAGACACTCCACACGACCCCACACAAAGGAAAGCTACACAGAGTCTTCCCAGCCAGAGGGGGAGAAACCAGAGATTATCAGCTTTGTTTTGCTACATTCAGGCAGCTCCCACTGCTGTGTGAAACAAACAACTGTGTCTACTAGGTGAGGGAGCTTTGCCCAGGAGAGGGACCCCAGGGAAGCTGCTGTAACACCCCGGGCCTTTCCATATTGCCGGTCCATTTCAGGCCGGAAACAGGGAGGCCTCCCCCGCCTCTTGGGTCTGGGCCCGATCCACAGGAAACTTCTCTCTTGATCCGACTCCCACTAAGCCCAGGGTTCAACTTTTCATCTTTCATTCCAACCCACACACCCGCCACTCTACCAACAGCCGAGTCAGGGGGCCTGTTCAAACAAACTGGCCCACCCACAAGCACTGCAAGCAATCTACAAAGCTCATGCTAAGAATCAACGGTGCCTTTTTCTTGGAATCAAGCGATTATCCTTTGAACCGCCAGGGAATATTCTCTAAACAGCAGATTAATCCTTATTCAGTTTTGACAGTCAAATTCAGGGGTCAATTAAACAGAGCCAAGCCCTAGTGCCTTAATCTATTTCCCGAGCATTTACATGAAATGCCTGAAGAGAGCATAGGATTCTATGGGCCTCATATAGATGATATTGCTGGAAATCACACAGGCCTTCCAGAGCCTTCCTCTTCCTAGGTTTTCCTACAGTCCAGCACAAGGCGGGTTTCAACACTCTCCCTTGCAAGATCAACATAAGTAAAATGATTGAGACACTCTAACTACTTTGAATGAATTGGTGACAGTCACATGATACATCTGGATATTTCCTTTTAAAAGAGACTTTCCAGCTGAAATGGGATCCAGATGTTGTAAGCAGATGTATATCCAGTCCCCTTCCTAGGTGGTACCTATGTAATGGAGACTCAACTTACTCTGATTTCTATGTGTACTTCTTTTCCTCCTAGAATGCAAGCACCCCCAGCCTCAGCAAACAGTACTTACCCACAGCCCTGAGCACAGTGCTTGGGCCACAGTGGGTCCTTAAAAGCTGGTCCAATAAATGAAACAATAAATAAACACAATAAGGAAGGTTCAAATGTATCGGATTAAGTACCAATCAACGTTAGGAACAAAATGTTTCTTGCACAAAGTCATACAGATGGATTTAGATAATCTCAATCCCCTTGTTAACTAAGACTATTCACCAAGCTAACAGCCAGATTTATTATTTTTATTTTTTTGGTTAACAGTTGGCTATTTCTACTTGAGCAGTTCTTTACACGGAAGCTTCACAAAAAATCTTTCTTAGATGATAAACTATGCAGATAGAATTTTATAGTTCAGAAATTCTAACCATTCTTTAAGACCCAACTCAGGGGCCAGCCTGGTGGTATAGTGTTGAATTCTACATGCTCCAATTCCACAGCTCGGGGTTCGCAGGTTCGGATCCTGGGTGCGGACCTACACCACTCATCAAGCCATGCTGTGGTGGCGACTCACACACAAAATAGAGGAAAGACTGGCACAGATGTTAGCTCAGGGCCAATCTTCCTCAAGCAAAAAGTGGAAGACTGGCAACAGATGTTAGCTCAGGGCCACTCTTCTCTCTCTCACACACACACATACACACACACACACACACACACACACACACACGACCCAACTGAGTGACTGGTCACATTTATTGAGCACTTACTATGGGCCAGACTCTGGAAAGCTCTCAGGCACATCTTTACTTTGTCCTCACAACTCTCTGTGGGAGATTCTGATAGCATCCCCATTTCATGGGTGAGGGAACTGGCCCAGCTATCCCTTGGGCCTCGCTGACCTCTCCAGTGGAAAGAACTTACTTCCTCTTCTGAAACTCTCATTAGCACGTTTTGTGCTTCTCTTATGAAACATACCATATTCTCCCATGTACATGCAACAGTTCAGGTATTGTCCTATCTCCTCTGCTCCACTGTAAGCTCACTGAAGATGCAGCTATCTTATTCCAATGGTACTCCCACGGCGGGTCCAGCAACTGAATATCAGAATCACCTGGGAAGTTTTTGAAACAAAACACAACAGAGGCCTGGGCCTCACACCCTGGAGATTCTGGTCTTTGTTGGTGTTCTGGAACCTTTATGTTCAGAAAGCTGTCCAGGTGCTTCTGACACACACGAGGTTGGAGGACCACTGTCTTATTCAACTAGCTCCCTGCCTTGCACACTGTGGGCAAGAAACAAACATTAAATGAATGGATGGCTTAATGAATAGCGATTATTATGAGATGTCATGCAAGGTTGATAACAATTGTTTTTCAAGTGGACACAGAACTACCCACAGCCTAACTCTGCGGACCCCTCAAGCTGTCTCCTGCCACTCCCTCCCTGCCCCCTTCCCTCATTCAGCTCCAGCCACACTGGCCCTCCTTACTGCTCCTCAGTTGTGCATGACATTCTGACCCTGGATTTGCATGGCTCCTTCCTTCTTTTGTATTCCGATCTCTTCACAAACATCACCTCCTCAGAGAAGTGATCTCTGACCGCCCTAACTAAAGTATGGCACCCGCCACATCACTCTATAGTGTTCCAGTCCCTTATCAATATTCTCATAGCCCTTAACACTAATGTTATATTATATATGCTTTATACGTACTGTCTTTTCTTCCCACTTAGAATGCACACTTGAAGAGGTTAGGGATTCTCTGAGGAAAACAAACAAGCCTTGCCTGCTGTTTAAGCCTTGTTTGAAGTGTTTCAGAGGTGTGTTGTCTCTCATTGTGACAGAAAGGAGGGCCTAGCTGACATTTTAGGTTCCTTCCAGGATCCAAAGTCTTAAAAAAACTGAATTTTACAGATAGAAAAAAGCTCAGACATCATCTAACGCAGGAGTTCTTCTTAATCTGGGATCCATGAGTCCCTGAAGATTTATAAACTTCCTAAAATTGAATGTGAAATTTTGTCTGCATGCATATGCACAATTTTCTGTGGAAAGAATCCATAGCTCTCATTAGAGTCTCAAAGGAGCTTTATTTCTCAAACAAAAAGTTAAAACTGTCTCTGCAGAATCCTTCATTATGGATGAGGAAACTGAGGCCCCCAAAGAAGCAACTTACGTAAGGTCACACAGCTGGTTAGTGACAGAGTTCTATGCAGAATCCACATTTGCTGATTCCCGTGCAGTCTCTTTACCTTCCACTCTCCAGTGTTCCCTTAGAAAGAGAGGACCCCTCCCTCACGATGTCAGATTGCCGTCCTGGACCCCTGGACTCCCAGTGTAGCTACTTCACTGTGTGTATGACCAAGCCTTGAGCAAAGCCAGCGAGGCATGCCTTCCCCCTTCCTAACAATTTAATTATTCACAATTTGCGTGTGGTGAGAACATCAGACAGGGATGAAGGCTCAAATTTGCCCTAAGCCTCTTTCAAATGGCATTTCATACCAACGCAGTACAGGGCATCTTCACATACCCTCACTCAGCAGATGCCCTCAGCAAATAAAGAACTCCTTTTCCTTCCCTGCTACTAATGGCTCCAATTTTCCCATGATTTTCTATAACGGTAAGTGCCAACGAAATATCACCCCACCACATGACCTACTGGCTAGTCTTTCAACATCATGGATTCCAAACCAGCCCTGCTGGAATGAAAATAATATTCACAAGCCATTTGGGAGGAGCGCAGAGAGGGAGGGCGTGCAAATAAATAAAGGGCGGGGCACTTTTTTTTTTTGAGGTAACATTGGTTTATAACATTACATAAATTTCAGGGGCACATCATTATATTTCAATTTCTGTATAAACTACATCGTATTCACCACCAAAAGTCTAGTTGCCATCCATCACTGTACAAAGGCGCCCCTTTATTATCCCTTTCACCCTCACCTCACCTCTCCTTCCCCTCTGGTAACCACCAATCTGTTCTCTGTATCCATGCGTTTGTTTATCTTCCACATGAATGAAATCACATGGTATTTGGCTTTCTCTGTCTGACTTATTTCACTTAGCATAATACCTTCAAGGTCCATCCATGTTGTCACAAATGGCAAGATTTCATCTTTTTTATGGCTGAGTAGTATTCCATTGTGTATATATATTTACACACCACACCTTCCTTTTTTTTTTTTTTTGGTGAGGAAGATCCGACCTGAGCTAACATCTGCCAATTCTCCTCTTTTTTTTTCGCTGAGGAAGACTGGCCCTGGGCTCACATCCACGCCCATCTTCCTCCACTTTATATGGGACGCCACCACAGCATGGCTTGACAAGCGGTGCATCGGTGTGCGCCCAGGCTCCGAACCAGCGAACCCTGGGCCGCTGCAGCGGAGCGTGCGCACTTAACCGCTTGCGCCACCGGGCCGGCCCCCACACCACACCCTCTTTACCCATGCATCCATTGATGGGCACTTACGGTTTTTCATAGTCTTGGCTATTGTGAATAACGCTGCAATGAACATAGCAGTGCATATATCTTTTCGAATTAGTGTTTTTGTGTTCTTTGGATAAATACCCAGAAGTGGAATAGCTGGATCATACTGTAGTTCTATTTTTAATTTTCTGAGGAATCTCCATACTGTCTTCCATAGTGGCTGCACCAATTTACACTTGACAAGGGTATGGTTTACCCTCAGGCAGAAGCACATGATCTGTCCTCTACTCTTAAGAGATTTGCTGTATTCACGGAAAGCTCTGCAAGGTACTCTGAAGTGCCATATAAACTGCTTCAGTGAGGCCATCACACTACAAGCAACAGGGACCCACTCATGTTACCTCAGGAAAGGGATGTTTTGGACCTGGAATTGGGAAGCTGCTGAGAACAAGGACAGCTCTGGGGCCTGGATGCCCCCCCGAGAGGCTGGAGGGTTTCTCTCCACAACTGCTCCCTTCTCTTTATCAATCAGCTTCCTCAGTTTCCATATGGTTTTTTCATTCATAACTCTCTCAAATGACATCCTTTTAGTTTTTGCCTCTGTGGCAAAACATATCTTGAGATTCCTTCATTCAAACTCCCAAGACAGGGAATCTTATTGACTCTACTTAGTTCTTTGTCCAAGACATATGTTATTGTCTAGACTACGGAATGGCCTCCCCGGGGTGGTGTACCCACCCATACACCAATCAGAGATGGCCACAGGAGTCAGATGTGTAAAACATGGCTACCCAGGCCTTCCCTGGGTCTTCTGCAGAGGCTGTGGCCAGGCAGATACAGTGACTATTGTCATACCGGCACTGAACTAGGCTGTTCAATAGTGTGCTGGAGCAGGCTTGTACTGGCATACGAGAGCCAACTATTACATTTTCAAGAATTTTGTGAGCTAGTTGTTAATCCACGGGTAGTTGGAAATTGGCCCCCGTGGGAGTATTTACACCAGAGACACTGGCAAATGCTACAAATTAGGGCTTTTCTTTCCCTGGAGAGTTAGTTTGCCAGCACACCACTGTAGCACTAAAGGTTAAAGAGGAAGGAAAAAAAAAATCAAGGTAGACAAGGTTCCCCAACAATATGACCTAATCTATGTCTTCTTCCTCTTCTCCCCTTCACCCAGACTTTGCTCCAGCCAGAACGGACAGCTTCCTCCTTCTCCACTTGACACCAACACCTGCCCTTACAGCCAGTGCTCGTGCTGAGCCATATCCCCAACCTTCCCAAAACTGAATGCCCATCTCCAGGAAGTTCAACTTCTTCCCTGAAGCGTCCCCAATTCCCTCAATTAGAATAACCTCTGCTTCTCTAAACTTCTTAAACCCAAAGCGTACTTCTCTGTGCCCCCTTTCCTGCTCAGCCTTCCACTATACTTATTTCTGGCTTCCTACCTTGGGGCACTTTAATTCATTATAAACTTCCAATGAATGGGATCTACGTCCTCTTCTTCTCTAGCTCCTTCCAAGTGCTGAGCACATACCTGCTCCTCAGCTAGATACCTGGTAAGCACGTGGTGAATGTATACAGAACATTTATTTCCACAAGTCTGCCGATAACACATCTCTCCCTCGCTTTCTTGCACCTACAATTCTAGACCTGCTAACTCCTGAGTTCCCCAACAGTTCTGAGACCTAACAACCGAATCAGCAACAATGGGATTCAAGTCTGGAAGGCTGCTAAAGGCAGGTGTCTGGTGTGTGTGTGAATTACTTTCACTAGATCCAAATGCCTGTGAGAAGGGAAAAGTCAGGGATTAAACTCTGAGCTGGCAACAGCAGATTCATACTTCAAACCAAACTCAACTCCCTGTTAAAACCAATCTTCCGGGCCGGCCCCGTGGCTTAGCGGTTAAGTGCGCGCGCTCCGCTGCTGGCGTCCCAGGTTCGATCCTGGGCGCGCACCAACGCACCGCTTCTCCAGCCATGCTGAGGCCGCGTCCCACACACAGCAACTAGAAGGATGTGCAGCTATGACATACAACTATCTACTGGGGCTTTGGGGGGAAAAATAAATAAATAAAAAATTAAAGAAACGGCACAAGTTAAGAGGTGCCACTGTCTTAAAAAAAAAAAAAAAAAAACCAATCTTCCTTTAAGACTTTGATAAAGATGACTCGGACCGTTAGGGAAAAATCTCAGAACCAGAAACCGTGAACAAGATCACAAGTTCACCATCAAGCACAGAAAATTAGTTCTTCATGTTATGGATCACTTAACCAGCCTGAAGAGTACATAAAAGCTGCTAAAAAGTTAGAAGGAAAACTATCAGGTTACAATTGGCATGTGAAGAAAAAAGCCATGAAGAAATGGCCTTCTTGGCCCCAAAGCTCTTGCTAGACAAAACCTCCAGAGTAGGCAGGTCTTCAGGCAGAAAGTTCAATGGCATGTCAACTTTAGATTTTGAAATCTTTTGGTCAACGAATGTGGCTTTACTGGCACTGCTTAATTAATTTGAAGAAATTTTCGGGCCGGCCCCGTGGCTTAGTGGTTAAGTGCGCGCGCTCCGCTGCTGGCGGCCCGGGTTCGGATCCCGGGCGCGCACTGACGCACCGCTTCTCTGGCCATGCTGAGGCCGCATCCCACATAGAGCAACTAGAAGGATGTGCAGCTATGACATACAACTATCTACTGTGGCTTTGGGGGAAAAAAAATAAATAAAATTATAAAAAAAAAAAGAAATTTTCAAAACTTAAAAATTCTTCACACTCTGAGAATCTGGATGGTAGTAGAAAACATTATCTGTTTTACAGATGGAAAAACTAAGCTAAAGAGAGTCAAGTCGCTTCATCGTGTCTGTAACAGAGACTGAAATACAAGCCCGGCTTCCTAATCCTGGTTTCAAGACTTCTCTGTTGGTTTCATTCCACCCATCATCCCTCCAAACCCTAAATGCCCCAGAACATAAAAAACAAGTGACCTTTATGCAACGGAATTCCTGAAGCTTAATGCAAACACATGGTGTTAAAAACTAGTAAAAAAATTCTCAGAACTAAAGCAGACAAAAGAACACAACAGAGTGACTACTTCAGCAAGAAAAAAGGCCTTCTAACCTTCCAAAAGTATAAAACCCTGTCACTCAAGGCTGCTGATAAAGACATAATTTGAAGATAAACACATATTATGGTGGAACACGTTTCATTTAAGATATCATTTATATTTCTTCCATCTGTCATGTCTTGATAGGAGCAGTTTTGGTAGGACCACAGAGGCGCTGTACTTTCCCTAAGGTTTAGTAACTGTTAGCTAAAGCCTCCTCAACATGGAATTTTGCTCCCTGGGATCTAAAAGAAATCAAACCAAAAGTAAAGAAGGGAAAAAAGAAAACAAATGAAAGCAAAAATCCACGTATCCACATGTCTTCCCTAATACATTCTGATCTGATCCTTAAAAATTTAGTCCTTTGGACAACAAATGAGGGGCTCTCTATTTTCCTGGTCTAAAACCTGTCCTCCTGTCACTGCATTAAATCAGAATCAAAATGCCACCAAACGAGAAAGGTGATGGGATTAAGGTTTGCTTCATGGAGTGAGCCATGTGCTTCTGAAATAAATCATGTTGTCAAAATCTGAACTGAGCAAGCAGATTCACATCTAATTCAGGAAGGAAAATATAAAAGACAGATTCAAAATTTCCAAGGCTGTTGGCTCAGATCAGAGCTCAAACATGAAAAGAATTCTCCTAAAGACTCAACCCATTTCTGAATTTGTGAGTTTACAAAGAGACTTCCCTGAAGCTACCAAGCAATTGGAAAACAAGCTTGAGCAGCAATCCTCACATTGCCAGAGATGAACTGTACCAGCCTCTCCCAAGGCATGCAAGGTTCTTCTGAAAAATGATTCCAGATTATTCTATATGCAGACAACTCTTCAACTCAAGTAAGCATCAATCTTCTTTTTTTTTTTTTTAGAATTTTATTTTATTTATTTATTTATTTATTTATTTGTGAGGAAGATCAGCCCTGAGCTAACATCCGTGCTAATCCTCCTCTTTTTGCTGCGGAAGGCCAGCTCTGAGCTAACATCTATTGCCAATCCTCCTCCTTTTTTTTTCTTCCCCAAAGCCCCAGGAGATACTTGTACGTCATAGTTGCACATCCTTCTAGTTGCTGTATGTGGGATGCGACCTCAGCATGGCCGGAGAAGCGGTGCATCGGTGCTCACCCGGGATCCGAACCCGGGCCGCCAGTAGCGGAGCACGCACTTAACTGCTAAGCCACCGGGCCGGCCCAGGCATCAATCTTCTTTAAGTAAGGCTTACAGCCCCACAAGATAATCATTCAGGATTCTGTCCTCAATGAATTCCTATTTTCAGATTCTATGATAATCTATGCGGTAGAACGAGAAATGGCTGGCCTGGGGCTACTGATCACAAATGTCTATGAGTTCTTAAGACTGGAGATGATGTATCTCGTGGCACTCTATCAGGCCAAAGGTAAGGAAACCAGCCTTTATGAAGCCCTAATGCCTTCTATGTATTTTCTATACATTCCCTACCTACATAATTCTCACAACCACCCCATGAGCCACTGGAACAGAGCAGGTGCTCAGAGAATGTTTTACTTCCTCTGTGTGGTAAGTTAGCCACAGTGAGTGGGGATTCAAATTCTAGCTGTCCTGACTCAAAACACCCATGTTAATCAGTCAGTCAGTTATGTGTGAATTTATTATTTATTTATACCTCTTAGGATTTCAGACTGTTCTGAGCCAGTGAGTGCTACCCCAAAAGCACAGGAACAGAAAACAAAAGTCCCATCATCCAGAGACCCCTGGGAATTTACACATGTTCCATGAAGATTCTTGCAAGACCAGGCCATTTCTGGCCATAAAAGCTTTGAAATTGGAAATATACTAGAATCTAATCTGGACCTATGAGGACAGGTTCAGAGCTAACAACATTAACTATTTAGTAATCAACTCTACTCTGCAAACAAGGGCACCTGATTGCTGGGCTGGTATACTGTCAGGGAGGCTCCGCCCAGCAAACTTGCAGATAACGACCGCGTACTGCCCACTGCACCAGGAAGTGTGCTAATCTTATTCCTACCTTGTCACTTGGCTTAGACTCTTATATGACTTCACAAAGGCAAAGAGTAATAAAAGTTCGTAAACGTGGACTTCAAAATTCCGAGCCACAAGAAGCTGCTCTCCAAAACTTCGCTCTGCAGCAAATGGCTCTTGCACCTACCTTGACAATTCTGATTTTAAGTGTGGCTTGGCCACAGGCACTAACTATAGTCTGCAGGAACCTGGTTCCGATGTTCCCTGACCACGTGGCACTGAGCAAATCAACATCTGCATCTCAGTCTTCTTCAGTAACTCAGAATAGGATGCATTTTTTTAAAAGGCATATCGTATTAGTGATGCTGTTAGACTATACAAATAATTATATAAAAATGTTCTGTTTCTTTAGTGAAACACTTTATTTTACGTAATTCAAGATTAAGTTTTGTGTAAGCCACAGGACTGTCCATTACCTTATCAAAATGACAATGACATCTTACTTTATTGTCTTCGAACAGATAGAGAAGTCAATGCCTGAGACTAACGGTTTATCCACAACAAAACAGCCATTTAGATCCCAAAAACGACCAACAAATTAAAATGAATTACATGATTCTACAAGTTTGAAATTTTAGGATTATAAAGAGATGAGACTAATATAAACATGAAAATTCCATTTTGCCCTTAACTGAAGCAAAATCTTGGATTTGGTTTTTGATTATAAACAAAGAAACAGAGTGTGTCATCAGTAATTAACTGAATGGTAGAAAGCACAGTATATTAAATTACAGATGGTCATCAAGAATATAGGAACATTATGTAGTTAAACTTTTGCTAGAATATGCAAGAGTCAGCACAGTTTGAGAGAGAGGGTGGAAGACCTACTTGCCAAGACATCCTGTGTGATTTGGGGCAAACCACCAAAATGGTCTGTTTCAGTTGCTGGATCTCTAAAGCAGAGGTGACAACAGCTGCTGCCTTTAGGTCACAAATTACATTAATAATAATAGGATTAAGTTCAATTTAGTTATTTGTTTAAACTGGTATTCCATTCACACTGTACAAACTTTAAAAGGGGCAAAAATATTTAATATAAACTCTACTTCTGACACCCAGTCCACCACTCCTTTCCAAGAAACAATCAATGGACAATGTCTTAGGTACATTTTCAGAAACCGTCTAGCATTTACAAGTACACACAAACATGCAGTTCTCTTTGTCTACTGTATTTGAGCCTAGAAAAGTGCCTGACACATAGTGGGTACTGTATAAATATTTGTCTAATGAATGAAATTAATACTATGTACACTTTTTGCATCTTGCACTTTTATGTCTTGGAAATAGCCCATATCAATGAATACAGAGCTGCCTCATTGTTTTACTAAAATGTTTAATATACATATAGAAAGTGCACATACCAAACATGCATATTTCACTAAATTTTCATAAACTGAATGCACCCACCTAACCGGTACCCAGATCAAGAAACAGAACAAACATTACCAAGAACCTAAATGCCCCACTTGCCCTCCTTTCCAGCACATCCCCCACTCCATACCCTGCAGACATCTAGGGTAACCACTATCCTGACTTCTAAAACAGATTAGCTTTGCCTGTATTGGTATTTATAGAAATTGAATAGCACAGCATGTATTCTTTTGTGTTTGCCTTCTTTCACTTAGCCTTATATTTGTGAGAGTTATCTGTGGTTTTGTGTGTACATGTAAATCATTCATTCTCCCTATAGTATTTCCTTGTGTGAAATTTATACCACACACAATTTATACATCCATTCAACTGTTGATGTGCACGTATGTGGTTTCCAATTTGGGGCCATTTTGAATAGTGTACTATGAACATTTTGCACAAGTCTTTTTGTGGAAATGTATTTTCATTTCTCTAAGAGTGGAACTGCTGGGTCTCAGGTTAGGTGTATGTCTAACTTTACTAGGAACTGCTAAACGGTTTTCCAAAGTAGTTGTACCAATTTACACTCCCACAGTGCATTAGGCTTCCTATTGCCACACATCCTCGCCAACACTTGATATTTCCTTTTTTTTTTTTTCAATTTAGGGGTTATAGTTGTCTGGCATTGTGTTGGCATCCCCTTGATGACAAATGGAGATCAGTACCCTTCCATATGCTTATTGGACATTTGGATATCATTTTTTGTGAAGTGTCTATAAATCTTTTATCCATTTTTCTGTTGGGTTATTGTTTTCTCTTATTGATTTGTAGTTCTGTACATATTCACAATATGATGTACTGGTCAGACACATGTATTGGAAATGTCTTCTTCCAGTTGGTGGGTTGCCTTTTTGATCTCTTTAAGAGTGTTTATGGTGAACAGAAGTTCTTCATTTTAATATGAGTCAGTATATATTTCTTTCTTTTAAAGTGTTTTTTGTATCTCTTTAAGAAATCTCTGTTGTGGATGACATGATTTTATATGTAGAAAACCCTAAAGAATCCACCAAAAAACTATTAGAAATAATAAATACAGCAAAGTTGCAGGGTACAAAACTAACATACAAATATCAGTTGTTTCTATACACTAACAACGAACTAGAAGAAAGAAAAATCAAGAAAACAATCCCATTTACAATCGCAACAAAACAGAGTAAAATACCTAGAAATAAATCTAACCAAGGAGGAGAAAGACCTGTACACTGAAAACCGTTAAGACATTGTTGAAAGAAATTGAAGGAGACACAAAGAAGTGGAAAGATATTCCGTGCTCATGGATTGTAAGAAGCAACATAGTTAAAATGTCCATATTACCTAAAATTTTGTATTACCAAAATCTCAATGACATTTTTCACGGAAATAGAACAAAGAATCCTAAAATTTATACAGAACAACAAAAGATCCCGAACAGCCAAAGCAACCCTGAGAAAAAAGAACAAAGCTGGAGACATCACCATCCCTGATTTCAAAATATACTACACAGAGCTATAGGAATCAAAACGGCATGGTACTGGCACAAAAACATACACACAGATCAATGGAACAGAATTGAGAGCCCAGAAATAAACCCACACACATATGGACAGCTAATTTTCGACAAAGAAGCCAAGAACACACAACGGAGAAAGGAAAGTCTCTTCAACAGTGTTGGGAAAACCGGACAGGTGTGTGCAAAAGAATGAAAGTAGACCATTATTTTACACCATACACAAAAATTAACTCAAAATGGATTAAAGACTTAAATATAAGACCTGAAACCATAAAATTTCTAGAAGAAAACGTAGGCAGTATGCTCTTTGACATCAGTCTTAGCAGTATCTTTTTGAATATGTCTTCTCAGGCAAGGGAAACAAAAGCAAAAATAAATAAATGGGACGACGTTAAACTAAAAGCTTCTGCACAGCAAATGAAATGAATCAACAAAACGAAAAACAACCAACCGACAGCAGATATTTGCAAATCATACATCTGATAAGAGGTTAATATCCAAAATATATAAAGAACTCATACAAGTCAACAGCAAAAAAACAAACAACCCAATGAAAAAATGGGCAGAGGATATAAATAAACATTTTTCCAAAGAAGATATAAAGATGGTCAACAGGCACATGAAAAGATGTTCAACATGACTAATTATTAAGGAAATGCAAATCAAAACTACAATGAGATATCACCTCACACCTGTCAGAATGGCTATTATTAAAAAGACAAGATATAACAAGTGTTGAAGAGGATGTGAAGAAAAGAGAACTCTTGTACACTGTGGTGGAAATGTAGATTGGTACAGCCACCATGGAAAACATTTTGGAGATTCCTCAAAAAATTAAGAATAGAATATGATCCATTTATTCCACTTCTGGGTATTTATCCAAAGAATACGAAAACACTAATTCAAAAAGCTATATGCACCCCTATGTTACTGCAGCATTATTTACAATAGTCAAGACATGGAAAGAACCTAAGTGCCCATTGACAGATGAATGGATAAGAAGATGTAGTATATATACACAATAAATTCAGTCATGTCCCACATAACAATGTTTCGGTCAATGAGGGACTGCATATATGACGGTAGTCCCATAAGATTAGTACCATACAGCCTAGGTGTGTAGTAGGCTATACTATCCAGGTTTGTGTAAGGACACTCTATGATGTTCGTGTAACGACAAAATCCCCTAATGACACATCTCTCAGAACATTATCCCCGTCGTTAAGAGACGCATGACTGTACTATTCAGCCATAAAAAAAGATGAAATCTTGCTATTTGTGACAACAGGGATGGACCTTGAGGGTATTATGCCAATTGAAATAAGTCAAACAGAGAAAGACAAACACCATATGATTTCACTCATATATAGAAGATAAAACAGACACATAGATACAGAGAACAGATGGATGGTTACCAGAGGGGAAAGGGAATCCGGGGAGGGAGAAATGTAAAGGGGGACATCTGTATGGTGACGGACGGAAACTAGACTTTTGGTGGTGAACATGATTTAGTGTACAGAGAAGTTGAATTATAGTGATGTACATCAGAAATCTATATAGTATTATAAACCAATGTTACCTCAATAAAAAAGAAAAAAGAAATCTCTGCCTACTGCAAGGTCAAGAAGATGTTCTCTTGTGCTTTCTTCTAAAAGCTGTCACTATTTTACCTTTCATACATTTGGAATCAATTTTTTATATGGCATTAAGTAGGTAGCAGTCCAGCACATTTTTTCAATATAGATAAATAACCAACTGAACCAGCACCATTTTTGAAGAGATCATTAACCACTGCATGCCAGTGTCATCTTTGTCAGAAACTTTGTCTATCACTGAGCCTGATTCTTTTTAATGGCTATATAGTATTTCATTGTGTGCACATGCCATAAATTACTAAACCCATTTCCAACTGATTGATATCTAGGTTTTCATGTTTTTGCTATAACACGGTAATGAATAATCTTGTGTACATATCATTCCCCACATGTGTTAGTGCATCTGTAGGACAAACTCGTAGAAATGAAATTGCTAAGTCAAAGAGGATGCACATTTTAAATTTAATCAATATTTGATAGAGGTTCCAATCAATTTTTTTTTTTTGGTGTGAGGAAGATTAGCCCTGAGCTAACATCTGTTGCCAACTTCCTCTTTTTGCTGAGGAAGACTGGCTCTGGGCTAACATCCGTGCCCATCTTCCTCTGCTTTATATGGGACGCCGCCACAGCATGGCTTGACAAGCAGTGCATCGGTCCACGCCTGGGATCCGAACTGCGCGCACTTAACCACAACGCCACTGGGCCAGCCCCTCAATCAATTTTAATTGGATATTTCAAACTACAGTGAACTGCACACACAGTATTATTATAAGACACAGCACATCAGAATTTCAATTACACCAAGGTTCCTAACATTTTTGAGCCTTAGAATCTTTTTTAAAAATGATAAATGTATAACTATGCTTAGCTCTACATTTGATTGAGAAAAATATATATATAACCATGTAAGTTCACAGAAACTGTGCGTCAGAATCCTGTGATGTGGAAACTAACTAAAATAAATCATTCTGTCACACTTTAAGGAACAGGCTCCTCTGCTTAACACAGTAAAGAGCAAGCGCACCTGCTATTTGCCCCTGTTCTGAAGAAAGCTCAAAGCCCAGCTGGGGCACCCCAGAAACCAAGTAGACAGACCCTGTCCCTGCTCAGGAGGAGTCTGCTTCAGTAGGAGAAGGACAGTGGCTGTCTGCATGAGACGAGGCTGCATCTCCTCCCGAGGATCAAGCTGTGCATTCCCATCACAGAAACAGAGCAGAAGGAGTCGAATCTGCCCTGAGAGCAGGGAGCCTTACTCAAACTTCTCTTAGGTCGAGTCTTCAGAGTAAGGCATCATCATTTTGTTCAAAATACAGATCTAAAAAAATACTAATGTTCTCTCCCCTCCAGGTCAGTATTATAATCCTTTAAGGTCAATACATGACCCTTCCATCACCTCAACACTTTGTAAACCACAGTAACATTCGCTCTCAAACACACCTGTAATGTCACGAGAATGTCATACTACTTATTAATTTTGCGACTGCAATCATGTCAATACCATGGCGCTAAGGATCAAAGACCACTGAGCCCCATAGCAGACCTAAAACCACGTGACCACCTTGCAACCCACAGCGTGACTTCCACTTCAGGCTGACCTTCAAAACACCCTTCCTTACCAGAACTCTTAAAAAGGGGAAGATGAACAGCAAAGAAAACCATCAACAAAATGAAAAGGCAACCTATCAAATGGGAGAAAATATTTCCAAATCATATATCTGATAAGGGGTTAATATTCAAATTAGATAAAGACCTCATACAACTCAATAGCAAAAAAACAAACAATCCGATTAAAAAATGGGCAGAGATCTGAATAGACATTTTTCCAAAGACACACAGATGGCCAACAGGTACATAAAAAGATGCCCAACAGCACTAATCATCAGGGAAATGCAGATCAAAACTACAGTAAGATATCACCTCACACCTGTTAGAACAGCTGTTATCAAAAAGACAAGAAATAACAAGTATTGGTGAGGAAGTGGAGAAAAGGGAACCCTCATACACTGCCGGTGGGAACGTAAATTGGTGCAGCCACTATGGAAAACAATATGGAGGTTCCTCAAAAAATTAAAAATAGAACTATCACATGATCCAGCTATTCCACTTCTGGGTATTTATCCGAAGGAAACAAACACACTAACTCGAAAAGATATATGCATCCCCATGTTCACTGCAGCATTATTTACAATAGCCAAGGCATGGAAATAACCTAGATGTCCACTGAAGGATGAATGGATAAAGAAAATGTGGTATATATACACAATGGAATATTATTCAGCCACAAAAAAAGAAGGAAAACCTGCTGTTTGCTACAACATGGTGGACCTTGAGGCATTATGCTAGGTGAAATAAGCCAGACAGAGAAAGACAAATACTATATAATCTCACTTATATGTGGAATCTAAAGAAAAACCGAGTCATAAACACAAAGAACAGACTGGTGTTTGCCAGAGGCAGGGGGTAGCAGATGGGTGGGCAAAATGGGTGAAGGGGGCAAAAGGTACAAACTTCCAGTCATAAAATAAATAAGTCCTTGGGGTCCAGCCCAGTGGTGCAGTGGTTAAGTTCACACACTCTGCTTCGGTGCCTGGGGTTTGCAGGTTCAGATCCCTGGCACGGACCTACGCACCACTTATCAAGCCATGCTGTGGCAGGTGTCTCACATAAAACAGAGGAAGCTGGGCACAGATGTTAGCTCTAAGCCAATCTTCCTCAGCAAAAAGAGGAGGATTAGCAACAGACGTTAGCTCAGTGCTAATTTTCCTCACCAAAATAAATAAATAAATAAGTGCTGGGCATGTAATGTACAGCATGGTGACTATAGTTAATAATACCAAATTGTATATTGAAAGTTGCTAAGTAAGTAAATCTCAAAAGTTCTCACCAAAAGGAAAAAAAATTTGTAACTATGCGTGATGACGGATATTAACCAAACTTCTTGTGTTGATTATTTCGCAATATATACATATAAAGAATCATTATGTTTACATCTGAAACTAATATAATGTTATAAGTCAATTATATCTCAATAAAAAGGGGGGGGAGATGATTTAATAGCTGGATCTTATTTACAACAAAACCTCCATCTGGGAAAAAACCAGGGAAGAGACAGGCATTTTCCCCTTAGGATTGAGACGGGAGAACTTACTCTTCAGACCCTTAGGTAGACGTGATAAAGAAACTTGCTCTCTCCAGAGTTATAAAGAGAAAGGAAGCAGCTAGAAGACAAGTTGAAACACATATCTGCTACTAGCTGTATGATTTTGGTTAAGCCACTTTATGCCTCTGGGGCATATTTTTCCAATAAAATGAGGATGTTAGCCAAGAGGTAATGCTTATAGAATCTAGCTCTTAATATTTTATGATTCTATACACCAAAAAGCAAAGCTCTTAGATATCTATAACTGAGTCTTATTCTTATAACTGGCCTCTGGCGAGAATGGGTGGGGAGTAACAGCCCTACGGTTCCAGGCTCATAGGAATTACAAAGTACAGGGCATCCTGCCGCAGGTACACGGGTAACAAAACAGTCAGCGGGACGAATTCTTACTCACCTTGGGTGAGTCAGCAAAGACCTATTTCCACAAGGGAATTCATCTCTGCTGTAATTTCCTTCCCTCAACTTCTTTTAAAAGACAAAGAATGCCCTTAGAGAGGGCATCTTGAGGGTCCACTACTTCGTCTGACATGGACAGTCTCAGAATTTACTCGGGTGGGGAAATGTAAGAGAAAATGGCACAATCTGGAACGGTGGACCCATGAACATAAAGCCATTTGAACAACAGCAGCTTTGCGATGGCACAGTGCTTTGTGAAAGACAAAGACCACTTTTGTCTCTTGCTCAGGAACTGGCTGCCAGCAATTCAGACAATTGTTCGAGTGAGCCCGGACTGCCGGCCCAGGCTCCGAGAGGACACGGCCTGAACATCACTTGGAAAAATCAAATTAACACAACCATCCTCTGCTTTCCCTGGCTCACTCACATCTCTGCCTCAAAGTTATTTCTTAGCCTGATCTCAGAAGCACTTTTCAGCTTAAAATAAAACCCCATTATTCCTGAGCTATGCTGGAGGCTACTTATAAACCAACGTCAAAGGACTCCCAAAGGATTTATTCTATCCTTTAATGTCCACAGAGAGGAGATACATCATGGGTGATTTTACCTATTTGATCAGGAGAAAACTATTTGCCCCTCCATTGAAATAGTTAGTGAAGAACAAACTATGTGACCTCTGTCTAGTTCTTGGGCCACAGATATGGATCAACTTCTATGATACTTCTATTACAAATTCTATTAGAACTCTATCACAATTCATTTCAAAGACGTGAAATGAGTTGTAATAGAATTTGACCAACATTCCTTTTTTAAAATTCTTTTGACAATACTAAAGTATTTTACATGCATAGAGTTATAATTATAATTATAATGTTATTATATTGAATAACATTGCTAGGAATAAACTAGAAGTTGATAAATTTTTGCTTTATTAAAAAATTCAGGGGCCAGCCCCGTGGCTTAGCGGTTAAGTGCGTGCGCTCCGCTGCTGGCGGCCCGGGTTCGGATCCCGGGCGCGCACCGACGCACCGCTTGCCCGGCCATGCTGAGGCGGCGTCCCACATTCAGCAACTAGAAGGATGTGCAACTACGACATACAGCTATCTACTGGGGCTTTGGGGAGAAAAAGGAGGATTGGCAATAGATGTAAGCTCAGGGCCGGTCTTCCTCAGCAAAAAGAGGAGGATTAGCATGGATGTTAGCTCAGGGCTGATCTTCCTCGCAAAAAAAAAAATTCATTGCAATAAGTTCTTCCTCCACTTTATATGGGATGCCGCCACAGCATGGCCTGACAAGTGGTACATCAGTGCGCGCCTGGGATCCGAACCCAGGCCGCCAGCAGCGGAGCCCACGCACTTAACTGCTATGCTACCAGGCCAGCCCCCGGAATGAGATTTGATTCCTTACCCCCACACCCCACTTGTTTGTCTCTTAAAATTCACATGAGGAGAAACCACAAATTAAGTTTCAGCTAAGAGGGCAAAAATGACCACCACAAAAAGCCTTCTATATATCGGGACAAACTAAAACTTGAGTAACTACTGCCCTTGCTTCAAAGCCCTTCATCAGTTCTCTAAATTACTTTTTTTCCTCCACGTTACCTGTGATCTCTTATCTTTTTTCCTTAATTATCCTGTGTACAGTATATTTGTACGTATCGTTCAGGCATCTCCACTCCTTTTTGCTAACAGGAAGTCACAAATGAACTAAATGCCTCGTTTCTTCCATCCGATTGCATCTTCTTTCCTCTCCAACTCACGTGCTCAACATGACACCAGTCCAGTGACTCAGAGCCTCCTCAACCCTCTTCACCACTGAGGTCAAGTTTTTCTTTCCATTTAGCCAATCCTACAATGCACCTTCCTCCACGAAGCCTCCACAAATAATGGAAAAAAAAAAAAACAGAAGCAGCGGCAACAAATTCCCATTGTTCCCTTTCTATCTAACAAGCATCCTTTAGGATTTCAGTTCCTCTCTCTCCCACAATGTTCATACAATCCTTTGCTTAAACAACTTATTAAATCTATTTTATCTATTATTTAAATGTTCCTTTTCCTACTGCTTTTGATTGTATCTCATTGGAAGCATGCATAGGGCAGCATCTTCCATAGTGTGGGGAAAATTTCCTCTTACGGTAGACGAGACAAATTGAGGTAGATGCTGGGTTCAGCATTCATTTATTCCTTCATCATTTATCTACCGAGTGCTGACCACGTGCCAGGTGCCGTTCAGAGGCTGGGGGACACTGACGAAAAAGATCAAGTTCCTGTGCTCATAACTCTACATTCTAGTATGGCAGACAGACAGTACACACAAACAAATAAATAAACAGGACAATTACAGATCTTGTGAAGAAAATAAAGGGAAAAGGATAGACACTGAGAGGTGTGGGCAAAGACAGTACCTCTAGCTAGGGTTCTCAGAAGGATCTCTCGAAGGAGGGATTATTCGAACAGAGACCTGAATAATTCAGGAGATGATTCCATTTTTAATTCTTTTTATCTAACTACAGTTGATCTCATTATTCTCAGATTCTTTACTTGCCAGTTCTTCTACTTGCTAATATTTATTTGCAGCCCCAAGATCAACACTCCTGGCGCTTTCACGGTCATTTACAGATGTGCAGAGGGGCAAAAAACGACACATGGAGGCCGGCCCGGTGGTGTAGTGAAGTTCGCACACTCTGCTTCGGCGGCCTGGGGTTTGCAGTTCGGATCCCAGGCGTGTACTGATACCCCACTTGTCAAGCCATGCTGTGGCGGTGTCCCATATAAAGTAGAGGAAGATGGGCACGGATGTTAGCCCAGGGCCAGTCTTCCTCACACACACAAAAAATAACATATGATTCTCACTTGAAGTCAAACAAGGCAACACCGTGCCTTTTTGTTTCAGTTCTCGTACTGTAAACGAGGGTCCTTTTCGCCATCTTAAATTTAGTGCCATGTTTTTCTCACTTTGTGCATTTTGTTAATGATTTTGCTCTTTAAAATGGCCCCCAAGCATAGTGCTGAAGTGCTGTGTAGCGTTTCTAAGTACAAAAAGGCTGTGACTTGCCTTATGGAGAAAATACTTGTGTTAGATAAGCTTCATTCAGCCTTAAATTATAGTGCTGTTGGCTGTGAGTTCAATGTTAGTGAATCAACGATATATACTGAACAAAGTCTCTAAATCTTAAACAGAAACACACATAAAATAAGGTTATGTATTGATCAGTTGACGAAACGTGACCAGAGGCTCACAGGAGTCTGACCTTGTATTTCCCCTGGGAGCAGTGGTTCAGTATTCGCTAAGTCAGTGTTCACGGCGACTTTACACAACTTTAACTACCACAAATAACAAGAATCTACAGTACATCAAAGAGAAAATTTCAGTTGGCCACCAGCCTCCTCCCTCTTTAATAGAGAAAATGTCTTGACAGGCAGTAGCATCCAGCCAGAAGCCAGGACGCTGCTGTTTTATTTTTTTTTTTGGCTTTATTGTTTACAGTTGCTTCTTTGTACGGCAAGCGATACTGGTTCTCCTTAAATGGTGGCAATGCAAAGTTTTCTTTTTCAATGATTGTTCTAATTAAGAAATAAAAAAATGCAGGCAACAAAAGAAAATATTAAGTAGAAAATAATAGAGAGGGCAAATGGATGTGGCAAGAGGCACAAAGCTGCACACACAAAGGGGCCTGGGCATGGCAGAGGTCAGGGTGACCAATGAACAACCTGAGTTTGGGAAACACATGTGGAGTCAAGTTTTGGCTTGGGACTGGGAATATACGGCCATGGATGCAAAATTTGTCTTGTCTGAACCTCAGTTCTCTTATCTGGAAAAGGGGACAATATGTGAAAGCATCATCTCAATGGTTTAATGAAACAACATGTACAGTGAGTGGCACTGAAACTTTTTGGTCTCGAAACCCCTCAAAACTCTTAAAAGTTAACGAGAACGCCAAAGAGCTTTTGTTTATGTGGGTTACCTCTATCACTATTTACCACATTAGAAATTCAAATTGAGACATTTTAAAAATAGTTATTTAATTTAAAATTACCATAATGAACCCAATACATGTTAGCAAAAATACATATTTTTTATGAATAAAACTATTTTTCCAAACAAAAACACTTTGAGCAGTGGCATTGTTTTGCACATCTGGAAAACTCTTTAATGTCTGGCTTCACAAAAGGCAGTTGGATTCTTCTATGTGCTTCAGCATTCAATCTGTTATGATATCACACTTCACATAGCCTCAGGAAACTGTACTGTAAACTCATGAGTGAGTAGAGTGAAAACATGCCAATAATGTCTTAGTATTATTGATAAAAAGGCTTTAATCTCATGGACCCCTCAGAATGTCTCCGAGATCCCCATGTGTATTCAGAACATACTGAAATAAAGGGCACGGAAGAGTGCCTGTCACAAGGTAAATTGTTTATAAATATTAATTCTCTGTTCCTTTTATTCTTAGCCTCAATTCTGTTAGAAGACGAACACATCAGGGCAAGGACTTCTTCAACGGGTTACAACTGTATAATATCTAGCACAGTGTCTCATGTAGACAGACAATCAACAAGTGTTACTGTTGTTGCTTACTCTGGTTCTATAAGTAATTAGCTATGTGACCTTCAGCCAAGAATTCTTAATCTGTGTTCAAATTCAGAGGATCCATGGACTTGAAAAGGGAAACAAATTACATCTCTATTTTCTGACACTCAGCATTGACTTCAATTACAACTGCAGACAATAAACCACAGGTGCACTCGTAGTACCTTTGACACTGTCACCAATAGAAATCACGGATATTTTCATGTCATATTATGGTTACTGCAGATATCTTGAAAAATCATACATGCTCATCACTAATTCGAAAGCAGTTATTAGACCTGCCACTGGCTCTTGTTATTTAATTGATTAATAAGGAAGCAAATGTATTACAATATCACAAATTTTGAAAAATATGTTGACAGTTGTATTTCAATACAAATGGTTTCATTTTCAATCCTTCGTATTTGACTTTATGCACTTAAGGAGTTCATGCAACCACAAAGGTAAGAAGAAGTTGTGTTAAACAATTCACTTCATCTCTTTAAGCACCAGGTTCCTCTTTAAAAAGGAACTGGGCTAGTTACTCTCTGAGACCCTCTCAGGTCTGCCACTCCAGCTGGAGGATATGGAACATGGTGCCTGTGGTAAGGAAGAACTGGACGGGAACCCACAGCACACACGAGAGCATTAACAAAGAGCTACAAGAGTCTGGTTTCAGTTTTTACACTAGCATTTGAGAATCTACTCCACCAAGTTAAATGCTTTTAGACTAACTGGGCCTAGCACAGCTGAACAGCTGAAAAGCTAACAGTGAAAGCAAATATTCCCCCAACTACCTTTTATTACATTATAAATATACATATCACAAATCCCAACAAACAATAATGAATTATTTTGCAAATAATCCATCATCAACATAATCTGGGTCTGTTCTTGATTATACATAGCTTGTTTGGGAGCAGACTTAAAATAAATGTTTCAATAATCAGAAGACTAATCTGGATATTTATCAGTAATGTTTGTTTAAAATCTAAATTAAAATGTTTATACTCATATCCTCAAACAGAAAAAGAGGAAGAAAGAATAAAGGAAAAGAAAATAAGAAAGAAAAAGGAAGAAAGAAAGAAAAACATTTTTCTATGGCTGTGGGGAGGAGCACTCATTCCTACAGGTCATTCAGACTCACCTAACGCTAGAGATGGAGCCAACAGTGCTGTTTAAGAAGGAAGAAAGCCCAGCCGAGATTGCATTTCAGTCCCTGTAGGACAATCTACGCTATATGGGGACAGCCAGCAGTGGCACCAAGATCAAACAAGACAGCACACTTACCAGCTTCACTGTGCACAGTTCAAATCAAGATCAAAGCGTTACCCTCATACAGAGTAGCTGTGAGTCATTAAAAAAAATGGCCATCACATGGTTTCCTTCACCCAGAAGCAAAAATCTGTCCAGCAGACATTCTGAAGCGACAACAATCCCCCCAAAAGTCCAACAAGCCAATTTTCCCAATCATATTTAAATGAGGCAGACTGTTCTGTCTCCTTGTTTTCTCAGCAGCACATTTCAGTTTTTTACTCGCAAAGATAAAGACAGACTGAAGGCTCTCACTTCGTCCACCTAACGGAACCAAATAAAACGCATACTGGAGTGAATGAGACACTAAAATCTAACAAGGAAAAAACTGCATTAAATGGGCGCAGGCCCAGTGGCTAGCTTAAGTAGGCGCGCTCGGCTTCAGAGGCCCGGAGTTCGCTGGCTGGGATCATGGGCGTGGACCTATGCACCGCTGAGGCAGCCGTGCTGAGGCGGTGTCCCACGCAGAAGAGCTACAACTCTACAACTATGATACACAACTGTGTACTGGGGCTTTGGGGAGAAAAAAAAAAAAAAAAAAGAGGACGATTAGCAACAGATGTTAGCTCAGGACCAATCTTCCTCAAAAAAACAAACAAACAAAATAACCCTGCATTAAATCGTCACAGAAATTAGGTCAGAGCTAGAATGCTACCCCAACTCCAAGGACATGCAATGACTACTGAAGGCAGGCTCTATACCTGCTACACCCGGTGAGTGACAGGGATACAAAACCATAAGCTGAACCCGAGGATACGAGGAGAAGCAATGAAATAAGGTAGGCACACTGCAGGCATTGTGAGGAAGAGGCGGGAATGCCTGGGGAGGTCTGGTGAACACCAAACCTGAAGGAGGCACTGGCAGTGGATCTGAGCCCCGAGGACTGTCCCGAGCTGGACTGTGGGATGCAGAGGTGGGCGGGCACTCTGACAGGGAGCAAGAACAAGGGAGCAAAGTCCCAGAGGAGGGACTCTCCAGGCCTGTGGCCTATTGCACAAGAGCTAGAAGAGCAGTATCTGCGGGGGGGGGCGGTAAATGAAAGAAGCCAGGAGATAAGGTTGGTTGGTGAGGACACTTTGAACCAGATTATGGGAATCTTGAAAGTTGGGCTCAGTTACATCTTACCCTGCAGGCCAAGGAAGGCTTCAAATCAGGGAGGTGATATGAACAACAATGTGTTTTAGCAATAAACAATGGAGATATATCTCATCAGCTAATCTGTGCTAACAGTGGTCCTTCTGTCAAATCCAGATTAAGCAGAATATATTGTGTCTAATGAAACAAGTGTCCAAAATTATATCCTGGGGCAATTTTGCTAGCACCTATGCCCTGGAAATGCAATTCAAATACTTTTCTTGATGGAAGATAAAAAACATGGTAACCTGACTCCAGAACAGGAAAAAAAAAAAAATCAAAAAGAGAACATATCATACTTGCTTCTATGACTATGGCAATAAAAACCACATTTGGGAGATCTGTTTGCATCACCTACACTGAAGTCATACTGGTTTTGGAAATAGCTTTTATCCTCTTAAACAAAATCAGAATTGATAACTTTCTTAAAGTAGTAATTAATGATTAGGCGTTGCTAAACACGCTTTAATTTAGTAAATACTAGATAACATTCAAAAATAAAGAAATTGAGTCCATCTATTTTAGAGCATTTCACTTCCAAAACCACTGGCTACTTACTGACTGGCACCTGAGTAGGAGTCCCCGTCTGAAGCGTCATGACCAAATCATGACGGGGTGGTCTGGGGCAGGAGAAACACCACCTACCTGTTTCTGAGTTGTAGCCATACCAGAGTGCAAGGATTCTAACAGAAATTTAAGGGGAAAAAAGTTTTTGGAATAGAGGGAAAACAAGCAATTATATATCTAATTACATACACACAAACATATATATAAAGGATCTCAATCTAAGAGTAATATAGTAAATATGAGAGAGTTTGTTTCTTTAACTGACTCGGGGCTACAGAGTTGAAGAGCACCAGGGACGTTGAGTATCCGTGAAACTGACCTCGCCGTCAGAAAGCTCAGAACAGGTGCTGGGACGGTTCCCTCCCTAGTAACCAGAGAGGTGAGGAGAAATGGGGGCGGGGCAGGGAGGGAAGTGAAAGATTAAGTTACAAACAGGCCAAATGAATGAACCTAAGAGGAAGTGATAAAATTCTCAACACACACAACTGCGTTTACACCAGGGAATCGCTCCGAAGTCGAACTGCCACTGTAATCGCCCCGCGAACAGCAGCGTTCCCACATTTCAGCAACCTCACTCCTTGGTAGGAAGAAGGACCACGGCTTTTCACCTGGGTCAAAACCCCACACAGCCACCGTTCCGGGGCCAAACCAACAGCACTGTAATCCCTCCGCACGACAGGGACTCTCTAGCACCGCTGTTACGAATGCGAAGTGCCGGGCGCGGGATCTGTCACAGTGTTCTTAATAAAATGCCCTCGTCTTATCCCACGACGAAACTCGGGATTCAGAAGGCAGTCCTCACCCCTCTCCATATACGCTCCGTTAGGAGATGAGCGTCTGCCCCATCGGCCCCAGGGGCAGCCACCCTCGTTCCCATGCCACACACTTCCTGTCTCTTCCATCACCTCCCCACCACAACTTTAGTCTCCCATTCAGTTTACAACTGTTATCTGGATCCCAGGCCCTGGGAGGAAACGAGGGGGCGGAGGGCGGCTTTCTACCCCCAACTCCTCACTCGGGGCTTCAGAGACAACCTAAGAAGAGGGAAAGCAGAAAGCACTGGGGCAGCGAACACCACTGGCATTCCTCCGACCTGGGCTGGCTACAAACTACTGAATGAAACCATACGGATGGGGAGGAGGGAGGCGAGCACCAGAGTTGGGTGCCCCAAATGCATAAGAGGCGAGCACCGTCGCTTTTGACGTTTCTCCTATGCAAAGTGCTGGAGCTTTGGATTCGGGAGGATTACCTGTCCCGGAGCCCAGCTGCACTTCTAGCCACTCGGATTTCCCAAACTCAGAATGACTTCCCCCACGGGGCTCCAGGAAAGGACTCCGACTCCCACCCGCCCCCAGAACTGCTGCAGCGGGAGCCGAACCCCCGCCTCGGGCAGCGCGCGCGCCGAGTGGCCCGGCGTCCGCCGCCCAACTTTGCGCAAGGCAGGGCGGCTCCCGCGAAGTTCCCGGCGGCCGGGTCGGGGGCGGGGTGGGGCGAGCACTCACCAACCCCGTACTTCTGCCTCTTGGTCGGGATCCAGCGGGCCATGGCGGCCACCTCAGCCCGCGGCGGCGGCGGCTGCAGCGGCTACAGCTCCTGGGGCGCCGGCCGCCGCCGCGCCGCGCTCCTGCGCGCCCCGGGCTCCTCCGCCATGTTCCGGCAAACTTCGCCCGACCCCGCGAGCCGGCGCCCCGCCGCGCCGCCCGCGTCCGCACGGGATCCGCTCCGGCCCCGGCCTCGGCCCGCGGTCACCTGCTGGGCCGGGCGGCCGCGCCGCTGTGCGCGCCCCTCCCGGCGCCGCCCCGGCCCCTCCCGCCGGCCGCGCCCTCCGCCCGCCGGGGCCGCCTCCGCGCCCGACCCGCGGGCGCCCGGCCTCCCGCCCGCTCCGGCGCTCCGCGCTCTCGCCGGCCCGGGCGGGCGCGGGCCCCGCCTTGCGCGCTTCCCAGGAGCAGCTTCCCAGTGCAGACTGGGGTACGGTTTTTTCCTTGTGTTTTGCTTTTTCCCCACCCGGATTAAACCCCCGAGACTGGATCCCGTGGGGCGGGTTCCCCCCGCGGGCGGCCCGAGGGCTGCGCCGGAGGCGCTGGGCACACCCAGGCTGGGCGGCCCGGCAGCGGGTGGGCGCGGGGTGCGGGGTCGGCTCCCACTGCGCGCGCCGCAGCTCCTGTGGGAACTAGTATGAGTTGATGAGTTGCTTCTCGCCCCCGGGGCACCCCCAGTGCCTGGCACTCAGCGGGCGCTCCGTAAATATTTGCTGAATGAATGAGCAGTTGACTCCTGCGTTCACTCTCTAGAGCTTTAACTGACACCGTGAGAGCCGGAAGCCGGACTCCGGGGCAGACATGATCTCCTGTGGCCACCGTTTATCGCCTTCAAAGCAGGCGCATTTGTCTTCTGGTAAATAGAGAACTGATGCAGGGGAGACGGCCTCCTCAGAAGTATCAAATACTTTCCTAGCAGAGCCTCTGTGGGAAAAAATTATTCTAACTTGGAAATCCTGTATCCCCAAAACACCCGGAGGAGTCCCTGGCTGAAGCAATTCAAACCTTCATGCTCAAGGGAAAAGTCCGCCCCAAGACGTCCCGCTTCCAACAGACCAGCATCCCTGCGGAGAAGGGGACCTGGCACATCCACGTCTTTTCTCGTTCATTGACTGTATTGTTTCGACAAAGAGCCCAACGCAGAGACTGATCGTTTGAACTGCCCTGGGCTCCTGTGGGCGCTCTCTAGAAGTCCCCTCCCGGAACTCACTTTTTCCTGGAGAAGCCTCAAGAATGAAAATTGGCTCTGAGTCCGGGGTGAGATGGAGGGATTGCTACCTCACACAGAGAAGTAAAACCTCAGAGTAGTAAAACCTCAGAGTAATGTTCACCGTCTGAGAAAATGCCTCTTGAAATAAATTGTTTGGTCCTTGCAGTCTCTGAAGGTTTTCTGCCTATTTGGAACATAAAAGGAAAGGAAAATAAACAGGTATAAAATAGAGTGAAACTTGATTGGAAAATTAGTGCATTTTAACTTTGATACTTTTTGCAAATCCAGATGTGAAATTAAAAAAACAAAACAAAAAAAACGTCTTGTTCGCAGTGGGTAACTCCTAGGGCTTACTTTCTTCTCCATCAGCAAATAGGCATTTATTAACAAGTGCAATGATAATTTAAGAAATCTGTCGCTTTAGACTTAACATGCAGAAGGAATTCCATCTCCCCAAAAATAATTTCTCTTCTGCCAGTGACATTGTGATTAACCTAATTTCCCAGGTTAGGTAATTTCTTCTTCTTTCCACAAATATTAAGTGCCTAGTAGGTGTCAGGCTTTGTTCTACAGATGAGGGCACAGCAGCTTCTACCCTTGTGAAGCTTCCAGTCTACAAGAGGAGAGGAAAACAATGCCAAGTAAATGTATGCCAAATGAGGAGGAGCCAGGAAAGAAAAATCCAAAGCAAGGAGGCTAGGCCCCAGGGATGCTGCTGTTTACTGAGTGGTCTGGGAGGTCGCCTCTGATAAAGTAGCATTGAAGGACAGACCTGAAGGAAGTGAGGATTTCAGGGGAAAGTATTCTGGACATCAGGAACAGCAAATGCAAAAGCCTGGAGGCATGTTTTTGGCAGGTTCCAAAAACAGCAAGGAATCCTGGGTGGTGAGAGATGAGTAAGGGGAAGAGCGTGGGAGGAAACTTGGTCCAGAAGGCACAGGGTGGCCGGATAAAGCATTTGAGGACTTTGTATATGACCATGACAAGAGAAGTTTGCAGGGTTTTGAGCCAACCAAGGACATGATCCCATTTGCCTGCTGTGTGATGAATAGACTGTAAAGACACAAGGGAAGACACAAGAATCTCAGATGGATGGAATGCTATTTCGGTAGTTCAGGCAGGAAATGAAGATAGTCAGGTCCAGGATGGTAGGGTGGAGTTGGAAGAGAGGTTGTGTTCTTGACATACACTGAAGGTAGAACCAACAGGAGGGCAGTGTAGGCAGAAGGGAATTTACTGATGTCCTAGACCTCACAGTGTACTTTTATCAACATATGTTTTTGGAAACTTTCGCCCAAAAACTATGCTTGTTTTTTTTTTTTTTTTTGAGGAAGATTGGCCCTGAGCTAACATCTGTTGCCAATCTTTCTCTTTTTCTTTTTTCTCACCAAAGTCCCAGTGCAGTTGTATATCCTAGTTGTAGGTCCTTCTAGGTTCTTCTGTGTGGGATGCTGCTTCAGCATGGCTTGATGAGCAGTGAGTAGGTCTGCGCCCGGGATCCGAACCAGCAGATCCCAGGCTGCTGAAGCTGAATGCACGAACTTAACCACTATGCCAACTTGCCGGACGCCTTTGTTTTTTTTTTTTTTTTTTTTAAAGAGACTCACGACATACACTTCAGGCCCCACAAACCTTTCATCTTGCCCTTGGGTATGAGACACAAGATAGGTCAAGGATGACCCTAAGATTTGGGGCTTGAGCAATTAGTAAATAGAGTTGCCATGTTCTTGGTCATCTGTGATATCTACTTGGTCTTCACGCTTTGTATCCCAGTTGTTCTGTACTGAAGTTTCCCTTTGATATTTCTTTAGGACTCACATCTTCACACCTTCCTCAGCAACTCCTGCTTGTGGACCATGAGGAGCTGAAGTGTTTGGCCTTGTGGAACAGGGGCTTCACAAAGTCACTGCGGTCGTCTGCGTTCAAGGAAGTTGGATGACCAGTGTTCTCTAACCACTGGTCTAGTTTAAATTAATACACATCAGAGTGTTAATGCTCATCCAGTGGAACTGGGTTTCTCCCAAAATGATTTCAGCTGCTTCACCCCGCCTTGCATTGCAGACTTTTTGCAGAACTTGAGGTTTGAATTTGGGCACTGGATGTTTCAAGTCTAACAATAATTGCGATAAGAGGGTTGGAGGAAAAGGGAAAATTTTAATTACAGCTTTCAGTATGTTTATGCTTTTTCTTCTGAAGACTGAAGTCCACCCGCTTTGTAATATCAGATGGTTAAATCCCAATTTAAAAGTCCATTTAAATCATAAAAGCAGAGCTATTCAAAGTCTTTTATTAAAATGAGGCTTAAAATTAAAGAGTCAACCAGATGGGTAGGTGGAATAACAGCATGATTCCCAGAAACATCCTTTTCTTTTTCCTCTGATATCTTTTCAGAAGAAATAGTAAGCATATTCCACAGCCAGAGACTCCAACAGCCACACAAATACACACACGCTTCTGCCTGCACCAGCATTCACGTGTTCTGCGTGAAGGCCTTGGAGGAAGACATGAGCATACACGAATGTGGAGGCTAGTTTGACGTGAATATTGTGACTGTCCCTTACATTGCCTCAGAGAATAGATGGATGTGTTGACAACTGGCAAGGGCATCACTTCTTCTGTTGATTACCAGGTTTATTTTGCGAAATCTGGCCGTCTTGATTGCTTCTCTGAGAGAAGCTGCAGCTTCTGTTAAAGAGCCCTGGAATATGTAGAAAAGCAGGAAATTAAATGCCTAAATTTGATCCTTATTTGGGACAGGAGTGAAGTTTCATTCTGCAGCCGCTTCGTAACAGTGACACTATTACTATATGGTTTAGATAACTCATAGTCAGCAGATTTTTCTTCCTATTACTTTGAGGTCAGTTAAGAAACACACATTTGATCTAGAATTTTTATTTAATACCAGGCAGATTTTTCCATGGTCACCAGCTGTAGTGTAACAATAAATAACTAACTGTGCCTGGCACTATTCAAATCAACTTGTTTAATTCCCACACAACCTAATGAGGTAAATTGAACTATTGTTGTCCCCACCTTACAAATGTGGAAATTGTGGCTCAGAACATGTTAAGATGTTGTCCACATAGTTAGTGGCAGAACTAAATTCAAACCCTGGGCAGACTGGCTTCAGTGTCCATGGTCTAAACCAAGGGTCAGTGAACTTTCACTGTAAAGGGCCCGTATATATATATTTCAGACTTTGCAGGCCATATGGTCTCTCTTGCAACCACTCAACTCTGCAATTGTAGCAGGAAAGCATCCATAGTCAATACTAAACAAGGGTATGGCTGTGTTCCAATAAAACTTTATTTGTAGCCATGAAATTTGAACTTCATGTAATTTTCATATGTCATGATATATTATTCTTTTGATTTTTTGCAATCATTTAAAAATGTAAAAAACATTCTTAACTTGCAGGCTGTACCAAAACAGGTGGGAGGTGGGATTTGGCCTTTGGGCCACAGTTTGCCAACACCTGCTCTGAACCATGACTTCCACCTTTTGAAGTGGGTGGGAAGGCTGGGGCGGCCTCCAGAAGAAGAGACAGGGTAACAATGGCGGCACGCGTGTAGGACTTTCCCACCAGAAGTCTGTTGCATAAGGGTGTGGAAGAGAAGTCATTGGAAGAGAAGGACTCTAAATAGTAAAAGTTGCCTTAGAAATCAGAGGCCGGGCACTTCTGAGAACAGTGAGTGTGGGGAACTGTCCACTGGCCTAGCCCCTCCAGGCTCTATTCTGAATGATAGGAACTATAAATAAAATAACGAGACCTCTAAGACATTAGCACACAAGCAACTGCTCTGGTGCCCATTGAACAAGTAGACTTCTAAAGAGGGGAGGGAGGCATATTCCTTGCAACATTAATCACAATATCCAAGATGTGGGAACAACATACGTGTGGACGAATGGATAAAGAAGTTGTGGTGTGTATATATACCGTGGAATATTATTCAGCCATGAAAAAGAAGGAAATCCTGCCATTTGTGACAACATAAGTGAAATAAGTCAGAGAAAGATTTGTCTTTCTGTATGAAAGAAACACATACAAATACTGTATGATCTACTTATAGGTGGAATCTAAAAAAACCAAAGTCATAGAAACAGAGAGAAAAATGGTGGTTGCCAGGGTCTGGGGGTGGGGGAAAGGAGGAGATGTTGGTCAAAGGGTACAAACTTCCAGTTATCAGATGAATAAATTCTGAGGCTCTAAAGTACAGCACGGTGATTATAGTTAACAATAGTGTATTAGATACTCGAAAGTTGCTAAGAGGGATCTTAAATGTTTTCATGTGGGCTATGAAGAGAAGCACATGGTAATTATGTGATGTGATGAAGGTGTCAGCTATAGCTACAGTGGTAACCATTTTGCAATATACAAGTGTATCAAATCAACATGTTGTAACCTTAAACTTACGCAGTGTTAAGTGTTAATTATATCTCAATAAAGCTGGGAGGAAAAAGAGTGGAGGGAAGCATTCTCATGGGTCTCCTGATGGAAATGACAACGGGTCCTGGCTGAGATCATGGTGCTAGAAGAAGATGTGACAGCATCTGTTGAAAGGTTTGCAAAGCCAAGTGGATTCTGGTGATACCACCTGGCAAGGGTCAGAGCAGAAGAAAAGAAAGGAAAATGTCCAGATTGGTGAGAGTACTCAGATACACACCCTGGGGCTTTCCAGAAATACTTGAAGGGAGACTTGGCAGTGAGAGTGTTGAGACTGTGGAACCAGCACCAGGTGGGTTATATATATATAATTGACTGAGATATAATTGACATAAAATTGTGTAAGTTTGAGGTATACAATGTGACGATTTGATACACATGTATATTGTGAAATGATTACCAAAATAAGGTTAGTTAACACCTCCATTACTTCACATGATTACAATTTTTTGTGTATGTGGTGAGAACAAAGATCTACTCTCTTAACAATTTTTAAGTATATAACACAGTATTGTTAACTTTAGTCACAGTGCTGAACATTAGATCCCCAGAACTTATTCTTCTTATAACTGGAAGTTTGTACCCTTTGACCAACATCTCCGCATTTCCCCCACCTCTCAGCTCGTGGCAACCATCATTCTACTCTCTGTTTCCATGAGTTCAGCTTTTTTTAGATTTCACATATAAGTGAAATCACATAGTATTTGTCTTTCTGTGTCTGACTTATCTCACTTAGTATAATGCCCTCAAGGTCCATTCATATTGTTGCAAATGGCAAGATTTCCTTGTTTTTCATGGCCGAATAATATTCCATTGTATGTATATACCATGTTTTCTTTATCTACTCATCTGTTGACAGATGCTTAGGTTGTTTCCACGTCTTGGCTATTGTGAATAATGCTGCAAGGAACATGAGCATGCAGATATCTCTTCAAGATCCTGATTTCATTTCCTTTGGATATATAGATAGGCAATGTTCTTTTTTTTTTTTTTTTTTTGGTGAGGAGGATTAGCCGTGAGCTAACATCTGTGGCCAATCTTCCTCTTTTTTTCTGAGAAAGATTAGCCCTGAGCTAGCATCTGTGCCAATCTTCCTCTATTTTGTATGTGGGATGTGGCCACAGCATGTCCTGATGAGCAGTGCGTGTGTCCGTGCCTGGGATCCAAACCTGCGAACCCTGGGCCACTGAAGTGGAGCACGCAAACTTAACCACTATGCCCATGGGGCTGGCCCCAATAGGCAATATTCTTAAATGCTTTCATGTTCATTAGCTCATTGAAATTGGGACAGATATTTGCTGTCTGTAACTGGTCCTCACCGTCAGAATTCATTTTTTTTTTTTAATTTTATTTATTTATTTTTTCCCCCAAAGCCCCAGTAGATAGTTGTATGTCATAGCTGCACATCCTTCTAGTTGCTGTATGTGGGACGCGGCCTCAGCATGGCCGGAGAAGCAGTGCGTCCGTGCACGCCCGGGATCCAAACCCCGGCCGCCAGCAGCGGAGCGCGCGCACTTAACCGCTAAGCCACGGGGCCGGCCCAGAATTCATGTTTTTTAATGTCAATCTTTTTATTCTCTTGGGAGAAACTTGACTTAGCAGAGTTGTTATTGCCACAATAAAAGTAACTGAAAGTTTTAGGGATTGTTCGTTTGGATGGCAAGATTTTAAATTTGGGTATTTTGAAAGTTATTCTTTGAATCAAACAAATATGTGACTGCAAAGCCCATTAATGATAGCTTAACAACAAACTTTTAATGTTACAAGGTAGGCACCGTTATTAAAGTAGTGTTTTCTTTTATAGTCTTCAATCTCAGGGTATGGCTTCCTCCCAGGATTGTTTTGCGTCATATTTGGGCAGTATTCCCGAACTCAATTCTCTCAAGATAACAAGATACCTTTAGATACTTTGCAGCAGCCACCTGGCTCGGCTGGGTCTGGAGCAGAGTGCCCCGGGCTTCCTTCTTACACAGTTTCTTAGTCATGGTCCTGCAGCACAATGTTCTTATTTACACAAGCCCTTCCCTCCCATAAAATTATGCCTCAGGGTTTATTTCTCAGAACGACTCATACCACATACACAAAAAGTCTCTTAGGAGGAGAAATAAACTCATGTATATTCTTTCTGGAGGCATTCTCCATTCAGCAATGATCTGTTAATGTCTGCCCTTGTTTTTTTTTTTGTTGTTGTTGTTTGTTTATTGCAGTAACATTGGTTTATAACATTGTATAAACTTCAGGTGTACATCATTATACTTCTATTTCTGCATAGATTACATCATGTTCACCACCCAAATACTAATTACAACCCATCACCACACACATGTGCCGAATTATCCCTTTCGCCCTCTTCCCTCCCCCCTTCCCCTCTGGTAACCACCAATCCAATCTCTGTCTCTATGTGTTTGTTTATTGTTGTTATTATCTACTACTTACTCTGCCCTTGTTAATTTTTGGGCCGGGCCACACTTCAAGTGCCAAGCGACGCTGGCCCTGGGAGTTGTATTCTTTTTTTTTTCTGTGAGGAAGATCAGCCCTGAGCTAACATCCATGCCAATCCTCCTCTTTTTGCTGAGGAAGACCGGCTCTGAGCTAACATCTATTGCCAATCCTCCTCCTTTGTTTCCCCAGAGCCCCAGTAGATAGTTGTACGTCATAGTTGCACATCCTTCTAGTTGCTGTATGTGGGACGTGGCCTCAGCATGGCCAGAGAAGTGGTGCGTTGGTGCGTGCCTGGGATCTGAACCTGGGCCACCAGTAGCGGAGTGCATACACTTAACTGCTAAGCCACGGGGCCGGCCCCCTGGGAGTTGTATTCTGATTTCTCCTGTGATTTCCCAGAAAGGCCTCTCTTGATTTCAGTCCTCTTGTTTGTAAAACTATTGTTATAATTCGTTGTCTGGGTACAAATGTTAGAATTCTTTCGAATGGTTTATTATTTGAAGACAGAAACCTTCTGTTTAGCTAGAATGTGAGTAACAGGAAAGTTCAAACAGCCATGTATTTTACTTAATATTCTGTAAGCCATTTTAAGTAGAAGCATACCTATAAAATGACTAGACCTGTAGTCAAGAATAAAAAAATATATAAGTATGCACAATTAGGAATTTGAAAGCATATAAGACCACTGATGTAGAGAAGAAAATTTACATAAGACTATACTGTATACTTATATACTGATAGTGCTTACTTAATAAATTGTAAAAATCACAATGAAAAACAGAATTCACTAAGAAAATGTAAATGACAAAATTGAGGCAAGAAATAGAAAACGTGAGCCAGCCGAACAGCATAGAAGAGATGGAAAATGTAGTCAAAATATTACATCTAAAAAACGTGCTAGGCCTGTATATAAAGGCAAATACGTTTGTATAGTCAAAGAATAGAGCAGTTGAATGTAATATAAACTGTTCCATAGAAAAAGATGGAACGCTTCCTAATTTATTTTATGAAACGACATAACCCTGGCAAAAAAAACCCATTAAAATATAGAAGAAAAAATATAAATATAAATTTATATTTATACAAATACAAGGTAAATACAGTTATAAATAGAGATGGAAAATAAAATATTGGTGAATATCATCAAGAACAATACAGAATGACTAAATAAGTTTTATTCTAAAAGTACAAGGGCAGTCCAATAATAGGAAATTTATCAACAGAATTGATCTCATCAAAAGGTCTCAGAGGAAAACCAAATGATCATCTGGCTAGATATTCAAAATGCATTTGATAAAATTTACATTCATTCTTGATCCAAACTCTCAGTAAACTAAGAATAGGATATGCACCCTCAACTTGATGAAGACTATATATGGGAAACCAGCAGCCAGCGTCACACTTAAGCATGAATTGTCATGTATTCCCATTCCGCAGAAATAAGAAATAAAATCCTCTAACACCATAGTTAGAGCAATATTCAGCGACAGCTTTATCCAATGAAGGAAATGCAAGACATGAATTGGAGGAGACCAAATTGTCATTATCTGCTGATGATATAACTGGTTAACAGAATCAACGATGAATATTTTCAGATAAATCAGAATTTTGTCATATAATATATTTAATTCTATTCTCTTGTTTTGATGTACATGTAAGAGAACTTAGCCCAAAAAAGATTTTGGGGCCCTTTCATCAAATTTACTACTATACTGAAATGCGTGATATTTCAATTTCTGCAAAGTTCAGTTTTCCCCCTAAACTTATCCATCTTTAAACACAGAAGAGAATTTAGCTTCAAAATTATTTCACTTGTTACAGAAAAAAGGTTAAATAGGTCGACCCAATTGCTGTTATTTTGTCAGTAGTGTAGTCTCTTGGGTGGAATGAGCCTCTACAGTGGGTTGCACCGTGTCATTCTGAATTCCTCCCCCAAGGCTGGTGTACTGCTTCCCTAAAAGGCTTTTGCAGGACCCTGAGAATTCACCTCCAGCCTAGTGTGAGTTGACAGCCCCACCCCTGTGGTTGATCTCTGTCAACACCACCCGTTGTGTGCTGACCACAGAATTATGGCTGCAAGCGAGACTTTCTTGTGTGGTTGCACAAATGCTTTTTGCACAGAGCCTGTGTTTGCCTCAAGTAGGCTCTGAGTAAGCATTTTACCCTTAGGGACTGAGTTAATTCAGAGAATCTCCGAACGCTGTGAGGCAAGACAGCCCCAAGCCATGTTACAGTGCAAGCCTGATGCATGTAAATAAGGTTAAACCTGTAGCTTCCCAGCTGGGCTAGAAAAAAACCTGCCATGAGTTGCAATGGCAGCAGCATAGGAAATTACATATATAAAGATACTTGTGAGAGCCACACAAATTGAGTTGGAAAATATAATTATAATTGCTTCTGAATTAACCACGAGCATATTCATCAAGCAACTTAAGAATGATTTCAGAACCATTGGTAGTTTTCGGCTTGCCATGCTCAGTCTTTTCTTCAGACATTCCTTCTAACAAATGCATATCCCATGGTATCCTAGAAAAGGGGGCTTGAACGTTTCTTAGGATTAAAGAAGACTGTAGATTAAAATATTCTTTTTAAAAAAAATTTCACTTTATTTTTCTTTTTTTATTGCAGTAACATTGGTTTATAACACTATATAAATTTCAGGTGTACATCATTATATTTCAATTTCTGCGTAGATTATATCATGTTCACCACCCAAAGACTAATTACAATCCATCACCACACACATGTGCCTAATCATCCCTTTCACCTTCCTCCCTCCCGCCTTCGCCTCTAGTAACCACCAATCTAATCTCTATCTCTGTGTGATCGTTTGTTGTTGTTTTTAAGTTCTACTTGTGAGTGAGATCATATGGTATTTGACTTTCTCCCTCTGACTTATTTGGCTTAGCATAATACCCTCAATGTCCATCCATGTTGTCACAAATGGCTGGATTTCATCAGTTCTTATGGCTGATTAGTATTCTGTTGTGTATATATACCACATCTTCTTTATCCATTCATCCCTTGATGGGCACCTGGGTTGCTTCCAAGTCTTGACTATTGTGAATAATGCTGCAGTGAACATAGGGGTGCATATATCTTTACACATTCATGTTTTCATGTTCTTTGGATAAATACCCAGCAGTGGAATAGCTGGATTGTATGGTAGTTCTATTTTTAGTTTTTTGAGGAATCTCCATACTGTTTTCCATAGTGGCTGCACCAGTTCGCACTCCCACCAGCAGTGTATGAGAGTTCCCTTCTCTCCACATCCTCTCCAACACTTGTTGTTTCCTGTCTTATTATAGCCATTCTGATGGGAGCGAGGTGATATCTCATTGTAGTTTTGATTTGCATTTCCCTGATAGTTAATGATGTTGAACATCTTGTCATGTGCCTGTTGGCCACCTGTATATCTTCTTTGAAGAAATATCTGTTCAGATCTTTTGCCCATTTTTTAATTGAGTTGTTAGTTTTTTTGTTGTTGAGATATATGGGTTCTTTATATATTTTGTATATTAACCCCTTATCAGATATGTGGTTTGCAAATATCTTCTCCCAATTGTTAGGTTGTCTTTTCATTTTGTTGCTGGTTTTCTTTGCTGTGCAGAAGCTTTTTAGTTTTATGTAGTCCCATTTGTTTATTTTTTCTTTCCCTTGCCTGGTCAGACATGGTACTTGAAAATATGCTGCTAAGATTGATGTCGAAGAGCATACTGCCTATGTTTTCTTCTAGAAGTTTCATGGTTTCAGGTCTTACATTCAAGTCTTTAATCCATTTTGAGTTAATTTTTGTGTGTGGTGTAAGATAATGGTCTAGTTTCTTTCTTTTGCATGTGGCTGTCCAGTTTTCCCAACATCATTTATTGAAGAGACTTTCCTTTCTCCATTGTATGTTCTGTAAAATATTCTTGTTTCCATGCCCATAGTAGAACAATACAATCAAATTTAGGGAATGATTAGAAAGAGGGCAAAACTTCAAAATAAATTTTAAAATTTCGTGAAATCAGCCCATGGCAATTTGTGTCTGCATTTTTTAATAGAAATAATTTACTATTATGAAAATAGCCTATGAAACTATAAAGGAATAGCAAAAAATAAAAAGATCAAGGGGGAAATATTTCTGGAAAAGAAAGCTGAAAAAGAATGCTTTAAAAAAAATTCAGCGTCAGTGTAGTACTAGTAGATAAATATGGTCCTAGTGCCACCCACTGTTGTAAGTGTAAATTGCAGTGATCCAATAGCTGATTTGTTCTGAATATTCAGAATTCTTTTAAAACCTGCCCTTTCATGGCAGGAACAGGTGTTTTATGTTATTTTTTTTATTATTTCCACTTACCCAAATCTTACTGTGTGCTAAGAATTACTGTGCTAAGAGCTTTACATAGATCCTCTCATTTACTTGTCACAACAGCTCGACCAGGTAGGTGGTATTTTTACCCCCATATACAGATGAACAGACTAGAGCTTGTGAGTCGCTGAAGAACTTACCCAAAGTCATGTAGGTGCTGAGCGGCAGAGCCACGCTTAGAACTTGGGCTGTCTGATCGGAAGCCAACCTCATGGCTGCTCTTCTGCTGTTTTATGCTATGTTGCTTTGTAATGGGATCGCCCTTTTGGGAGATCTTTCAGAATACATGTTTCCATCATTTCAGCCTCAGTTTACTGTCTTCAAAAGGATTCATACAGAGGAATGAATTATTAAAAAACATTGTTAGAGTAAAGAAGAGAGTCTGCAGGTTATTTTGAGTGGTCTTTCCCATTTTTACTTATCAAATTTCAGGCCTTTATGTGCCTCTGTGCTAATTTGCATGTCTGACAGTAATAACTTGTTTTCAGAGTACCATGGCTTAGAAATAGGAAGATGGGTCAGATTTTCCCTGAAAGGCACCTCCTTAGACAGAGGATTCCACAACCATTATATTTCTATCAAGGGGACAAGAATGGCTTATTGGTCCTTATTTTGTATGTATGGCTTGTTATCAAACTTTTATTGGTTATCGCATGCAGATGCTAAGAACTCTTAGCACCGTGTTCTAATGAATCCCAGGGTTTGTTGCCAAATGTAGTAGTATTTTGTGTCCAAGGTTTGAAAACACAAAACAGAGACGGGATGAAGCAAATGGAAAAGTAGAGCAACAGATGGAGTCCAGTAGGGCAGAGGGAAATGGTAGAGGAAGACATAGGCAGGGTAGCAAATTCAAGTGGAGGAGAGAAGCAAAGTCAGGAACGTGTATCGAGGAGCCAGTTTCTGGCAGAGCGGAAGTTGGAGATGCAGTCCCAGCACACACCCACGAGCAGCACAAACAGCAGGGGTGAGGTGGAGCGGAGGCCAGGGAGAAGCAAGTGGCTGGGGACTCCACGACAGCATGTGTTGGTTTTTAGGAGAACATCTCTGAAATCAAGAGTCAACACCAGATACTGTGAGGGTCCAATTAATTCAACTGAATAAAGATTTATCCAGTGTCTTTGCTATGAAAAGCACTGTGCTTGTTGTACACTGTGAGAAACCAATAATCTGCCTCAACTTATCTCCCTTCCCTCTCCTCTTCTCTCCTCGGCAGATTTGGCATTGGCAGCACTTAATTCAATCCAGCTGTAAAGGGTTGAAAACTTCAATAGCTGAGATCCAATCTGACTAAGCCTGGTGTACCCAAAAGCTACGGCTTAGTTATCTAGTTACAGCTGAGATTGGCATCGCAAAGCCGTGCAGCTGATTCCTGGGCCAGCGTTCTATATTTTGCCTGGATAATTCTGCTTCTTTTGGGTGTACGTGTGTGTTGTAATTTTTTTCGCTGAGGAAGATTAGCCCTGAGCTAACATCTATGCCAGTCTTCCTCTACTTTATATGTGGGTTGTCGCCACAGCGTGGCTGATGAGTGGTGTAGTTCTGTGCCTGGGATCTGAACCTGCGAACCCAGGCCACAGAAAGCGGAACACACCGAACTTAACCACTATACCATGGGGCAGCCCCTCCTTTTTTTAAATTATGGTAAAAAACACAACATAAAATTTACCATCTTAATCGTCTTTAAGTGTACAGTTCAGTAGCATTAAGTATATTTGCATTGTTGTGCAATAGATTTCGAGAACTTTCTTATTTGCGAAACTGAAACTCTACATCCATTAAAACTAATTCCTCCTCCCTCCAGCCCTTGGTAACCACCCGTCTACTTTCTGTTTTTATGATTTTGACTACTTTAGATACATCATATGAGTGGAATCACACAGTACTTTTTAAAAACCAAAACTGGCACAGTGACTAGAGGTCTAGCAGTCTAGGGAATGTTGATGGAAACTGACGCAGGAAGATGGTCAGTAGCAGGCTAAATGTCTCAGGAAGCAGAGCACGTGCGAGAATTCTGGGCCTCTGTGCCTGACTGCCTGTACATTTCGCTTAGAAAAAATGGTTTAGCTTTCAGCGTGACCTCTTTGGTTTATGGAACGGCAATCTTGTAACAAAGGGCTAGATCTTTTCTTCAATGATCTAACCATGTCACCTAGCTCAGATCTCCAGTGTCCTTCTATGTCACCCAGAGATTTTACGGGAGATATCATCGTCTACTTCCAACATGGAGACCTGTGTGCTATGTCAGATTCCATGAGCGGAGGCATGCTGGGGGGAAGAAAGAGCCTAGACTCTGAACTCTGGACTCTGAGGACACTAATTTTAGTACATTGTTTTTATTTTATTTTATTTTTTATTAATTAATTTATTTTTTCCCCCAAAGCCCCAGTAGATAGTTGTATGTCATAGCTGCACATCCTTCTAGTTGCTGTATGTGGGACACGGCCTCAGCATGGCCAGACAAGTGGTGCGTTGGTGCACACCCGGGATCCGAACCCGGGCCACCAGCAGCGGAGCGCGCGCACTTAACCGCTAAGCCACGGGGCTGGCCCAGTACATTGTTTTTAAACTGAATCATTTAAATTCTTTAAATTTCAGCTTTTTTCAATTGTCAAATAAGGATGATAATACAGACTACAAATTTTTGGTGAGGATTTAATGAGAGTAATTGTAAAAATTTTAACAAGTGTTATATAAACATTGACTACATTAGTTTTAATGAATATCAGTATAATAGCATTTCTAGCAAATTTGTTTCAACTTGTTGTCTTTTAGCTGCTTTCTTCCTCTTTAAAACTCCCAGAGTTTTAAAGTCAATTCTCTCCTCTCGACCCTAGTGGAAAGTGTCTGCGTCTTCCCTGGGGTTCATAGCTACTTTGAATACACAAACAATTACTCAAGATTTATCAACTAGTGAAAACGTTTGTGGAGTGTGTCAGAAATTGTTAGCTTTTCCTGGATATCCATTCTTCCTACTACTTTTTTAATAACAGAACTCCCAATTTTTAGTTGGACACATAGCTTACTAGAATAAAGATTAGTGTTCCTCAGCCTCTTTTTAGTTAGCTATGGTTAGATGCTGAGTTCTGGCCAGTTGAAATTATGTCTACATATTTTTTAGGCAAAAAAAAAAAAAAAGAAGTTAATACAGGCAATTAGTCCCTTTCAAAATAATGGGAGGAGGGGGGTGGTAGGAGGCTGCCATTTGAACTACTGAGTTCCAGAACGCTTTGTTATTGCTGCAGTCCACCTTGCAGCATGAAGGAAGCCAGGCGATGATCCTGGGCCCCTGATGATTGTGGAGTTTTCAAATCAGACCTGTGGGTCGCTTATTTTGGGGCACGGTTTATATGCAAGAGAAATGAAGTTCTTTCTTGCTGATGCCACTGTTTCTTTGGATTTTCTGTCACTCAGGGTGGAACCAAATCCCAACTGATACAGGATGATCATGATCACGATTATTACTCACATGGTATTTTTATAGATAGTGCTACTTCAAAAAATCCACATCACTCATTATCTGTGCCTAGCACATTCTAAAACATAGAAAATGTTCAAATGGTGACGTGGCAGAGACTGTTGGCTTAACTAAGAAGCAGAAACCCCTTGAATATTTAAACAGAGAGATGCCAGTGCAGGGGATTGCTTACCCTGCAGACGGAAGAGCCAAATAGAGGACAGTGTGCTAAGAGATTATCAACAGCTGCTACCACTGCTGGGTAGAAGGGACAGAGGGATGTGCTGGTAGAGATTGTATTATTGTTTCCATTTATTCACTGCCCTCCCAGGAAGAGGGTTGTACATCCATCCTGCCTCATGGATGTGGGGCTTGCTTTGGCTAGTAAACGTGGGCAAAGGTGATACACACCACTTCCAAGTTGAATCATAAGATACTTGAGTAAGACACCTGGCACGCACACAGGCTTTCTAACAGGTAGGCGGCTTGGTAAGGAGGAAGCACTGGGCTTGGGGTCAGGACATCTCTGTTCAGTTCCTGGCTCTGCCACTTACTACCTGACAGGCCTGGGGCCAGTCACCGGACTTCACTTGACATCAGTTTCTTCAGTGGGGGAATGGGCTCAATGATGTGCTATAATGACCTCTCAGCGTCCTTCCATCCTGCTGTAATACACATTGGGTCAGCCACACAATAGCAGCCCCTTAAAGGAGAACTCTTGTCCCTGGATGGAGTACTTCTTTCCTGTGCATATCTCTGACTAAACATTGTCTTTGTCCTGGTACTTATTTACCAAGTGGGTTTTTTTTTTTCCCCTAAGAATGAATATTTCTTCCATGAACCAAAGCAGTGCAAAGTCTACTCATTCCAGTTTTTAATAGAACAAGTCCACTGGCTGGAAGAGAGTGTTGGTTTCAGGAGTGACTTAGCAGGTGCAGGAGAAACGTCAACACTTAAGGGCTCAGACAAACACAGACCCTTTCAAGTGTTGTGAAGTGTTTGGACAGAGACATTTTGAAAAAGCAGCTCTAATGCACTCTTTTAGTCCCCATTCCCCGCTCCACACTAACTTCAGAGTTCCCAGTTGGGCTTGTCCCCTGCCTCATCGTCACCTTCTCTTCCTCTTCTTCAGTGGAAACAAGATCCTATTTCACTTGAGTTACGCCGACAGGATTTCCTGAGCTCGGACTACCAAGGACATCTCTGGTGGTTTTAAATTCTGCACACAGTTGTGATAAAAGTGAGCGGCTTGGGGGTGAGGAGTGCCCCCTTTTTTTTTTTTTCCTGAGGAAGACTGGCCCTGAGCTAACATCTGTTGCCAATCTTCCTCTTTTTTTGCTTGAGGAAGATTAGCCCTGAGCTAACATCCGTGCCAGTCTTCCTCTACTTTATATGTGGGTTGTTGCTACAGTGTGGCTGATGAGTGGTGTAGGTCCCCACCTGGGATCTGAACCTGCAAACCCAGGCTGCTCAAGTGGAGTGTATAAGCTTAACCACTAGGCCACTGGCCAGCCCCAGAGGAGTGCATTTTATTTATTTATTTTTTTGTGAGGAAGATCAGCCCTGAGCTAACATCCATGCTAATCCTCTTCTTTTTGCTAGGAAGACCAGCTCTGAGCTAACATCTATTGCCAATCCTCCTCCCTTTTTTTTTTCCCCCAAAGCCCCAGTAGATAGTTGTATGACATAGTTGCATAGTTGCATAGTTTCACATAGTGCATAGTTGCACATCCTTCTAGTTGCTGTACGTGGGACGCGGCGTCAGCATGGCTGGAGAAGCAGTGTGTCGGTTAGCGCCCGGGATCTGAACTCGGGCCACCAGTAGCGGAGTGCGTGCACTTAACCGCTAAGCCACGGGGGTGGCCCAGAGGAGTGCCTTTTTAAATGACCACCAGGAAGACCAAGAGTTGTGGTGCTTTCCAATCGCCATATCACTATAAGTTAGTGATATGCTTAGAAGTCATCCTGCTAGACACTTCTTCTAAAGGGTAAAGTCCTAGCACTGGCAAAAAAAAAAGACCACCCAGAAGAGTGGTAGAGTGGAGCGGTGATAAAAGAAGGGAGGCCCTCTACCTGCCTGGTTGAAACAGTGCTACGCCCATCTCTCCCGGGCACTGCCCTGTGATCCCTTACCCGTCCTTCCCACTGGTGGTCACGCTGATTTCTAAACAAACAGGGGCAGGCGGGGGCGGACGGGGAGCTCCCCCCCCCACCCTCTAATAGGGGCTAGCTTTCTCAGAGACATCCTTGTGCAAGGCCATCAGCTTGTTCCCTGGGCCAGCCTCTCTGGGTCGGCTGCAGGTGGGTAGGATGGCAACGTTCGTCCAGGTTGAAAGTCTTTCAGGACAGAACCATGTCTGATAATCCAGTATTTGGGCTTTCATGACAACGGATCTTCCTGCAGTTTTACTGGCTTGGTTAAAGCTTCTTAACGAATACATACAAAATGAAAACATGGCTTTCCCTGCCTTCACTAAGGAGAAAGGGGAGGATTTCATTCCATTTCCCACCTTTCCTCCACTGACAGGCTTACATCTGATTGTTTCTATTTCTTTTAATTTTTAAAAGTACTACCAGTAATACATGCATAATGTATTCATTTCATGTTGCTACTGTAACAAATTACCACAAACTTAGTGGCTTAAAACAACACAAATTTATTATCTTCCCATTCTGTAGGTCAGAAGTTCAAAATGAGTCTTAAGGGTTAAAATCAAGGTGTTGGAAAAGCTGAGTTCCTTCTGGAGACTGTAGGGGAGAATCATTTTCTCGACCTTTTCCAGCTTCTAGAAGCCACCTGCATTCTTTGGCTCCTGGATCCTTCCTCCATCTTCAAAACACATCACTCCAACCTCTGCTTCCATCATCACATCTCCTCTCTGACTTTTACCCTCCTGCCTCCCTCTTATAAGGACCCGTGTGATTACATTGAGCTCACCCAGATTATCCAGGATAATCTCCCCATATCAAGATCCTTAGCTTAATCACATCTGCAAAGTGCTTTTTGCCATGTAAGGTAACACATTCACAGGTTCCAGGGATTGGGAAGTGAACATCTTTGGGGATCATTGTTCTGTCTACCACACATAGTAAAAAAATAATAAATAATATAGAGGGCATACAATAAAAAGTAAAATCATCCGCCAAAATAATTTTTAACTGTTTCTGTTATTAGTTCTTCTGCTTGTTTGCTACCAAACTCTAAATAACATGCTCATATATTTCTATTTCTTGATTTATCAACTTTAAAAATATCTATTGACTCCCTGAATTTTACACACTCACCTCCCTTCTCTTGACCCTCAACACTTCCTTGCCCCTCTAATTTAGTTACTTATATATTATAAACTAACTTTTGACGTTGACTTTTGACATTGTTTATTGATTGCCTGTATATAAGATGCAAAAGTTATTGTATCTACATTTTCCTCCTACTCTTTTGTGCTTGGCTTGTCAATGATATTATTAGTTTTTCACTTTCAAGGATTATTTTTCTATAATTATAATTAAGTCTTCCATGTGCTTTGTCTATAAATTAATTCTAAAGTTGAACACAAATAAAAAGCGATTCCAACATAATAGTTATGAAGGTATTAATCACCGAAGAATGAAATAGGGTGACTAGACCTATGGAAAAGGAAAAGCAATCCTGCATCCCTGGACCTGTACCTCTCGAAGGAAAAGATTCCAAGCATCATGATCAAAGGAATGTATTTTCCCCCAGCAAATATTCAAAATTGGCCCATATTTTAATTTGCCTCATGTAGACCTATGATTTTCTTGGACAGCTTTTAATTTATTGAGGACCCTATTGGTTTCTGAAGTTATCATCCCACTTTCTTCTCACATTCATTGTTGACAGTCAGTACTCTGACACCAATAGCTTGCTTTTTCTTCATAGGAACTTTTTTCTCTCTTTGGGAAATTTTGGGAATTTTCTTTCTTTCCTTTTTTTCTTTTGAAGTTCTTTAATTTCACCGGGACATGTCTAGCTTTAGATCTTTTTTTCCATTCACCTTGCTTAATTGTTAGTGCTCCTTTTAAAACTGAAGACCCTTGCGTTTTTATTTTTTCTCAACTTGGCGTTTTTCTTCTATTATTTCTTTGATTATTTCCTCCATTTCATTTTCTCTGTTCTTTATTTCTGGAATATTTACCATATGGGAGCTGGACCATCTGGATTCATCTTATATGTCTCATATCCTTCTTAGTATTTTTGTTTTAATTGCTATAAAATTTTTCTAATGTTAGATTCCAGGCCTCTAATTTGGATTTTATATATATCTATTACATTATTTAGCCTGTCTGTTCAATATTTTATTTTGATAATTATATCTTTATTTTCCGAGAAATCGTTCTTGTTCTTTTCTTGTTCCCCCAATCCATTTTTGTTTCATAGCAGCCTGTTGTTGTTTTATGGATGCAATAGCCTTTTTGATTTCCATTAGGATACTAATTACATTTTTAATGTTTCTCTCCTGTTTCCAAAGCAACTTATTTTCCCCTGGGTCACTGCTTGTTGGTATGATGCTTTTCATTCATGCAGAGTGAAGAAGACAGTGTGCCTATTATGTTGAGAACAAAAGGAGAATGATGGAATTCTTCCATATCATCCCAGGTCAGAGGGGAGGCTGTGAGGGAAAGTAGGAGACAGACACAGCTCGTCTGAATACTACTCTGTGACGTGTTAAGCTGTGTAGCCTTGGGTTTACCTTCTCAAAGCCTCAGTTTCCTCATTGTAAAATTGGGCTCATAAAACCAATCTCAAAAAATTGATATAAAATTTTAAATGAGATAGTGTGTGTAAAGTGTGCATATAGTAAATGCAAATTTTAGCATTTTATTAAGAGTTATTCATTGTTTCATTCATCCATCATTCATCACCACACAAACCTGATGATAACGTTAATCATAAGAACAGTCACAAGCATTATATGCTGCTAACTATGTGGCAGACACTGTTCTAAATGCTCTACAAATAAACTCATTTAATTCTCACAACAACCCTATGAGGTAGAGAGTACTATACAGTCATGCACCACATAACAACATTTTGGTCAACAGATCGCATATACGACGGTGGTCCCATAAGATTAGTACCATATAGACTAGGTGTGTAGTAGTCTATACCATCTAGGTTTGTGGAAGTACACTCTGTGATGTTTGCGCAATGGCAAAATCACGCAATGAGAAATTTTCTCAGAATGTATCCCCGTCATTAAGCAATGCATGACTGTGTTTCCATCAATTTTGGCTAGGTAGGGCTGTGATAACAAGCAACCCCCAAATTTCAGTGCTTTCAACAACAAGGTTCACTTCTTACATTTTGTGTTGGGTGTGGGACAGCTGTGGCCCTGCAGCTCTTCCCCACTCTGGTTTTCAAGGTCAGGGAGCAGTCCCTATTTTGGTCTTATTGCAGAGGGAAAAGAGAGATGGCTGAACCATACAACAGTTCTTAAAACTTCTGCTCAGACATGTTGCCCATCACTTCCTCTCTCATTCCATTGGGCAACTGGTATGGCCAAGCCTGACATAAAGTGGGGAAGTGTAGTTGCCTATAGGGAGAGTACAAAAATGGAAATTGGAAGGGATCCTTGTTTCGTAGGTGATGACACTGAGACACAGAGAGGTTAAGCAACTTGCCCCAGGTGACACAGCTGGGGTGGAACTTAACCCCAGAGATCACATTGACAGTAATAAACAATATTTCTCTGTTATAGTCCCTGTTACCCCTTCAAAGTCCTTTCAAATTATTTCTGGAAGTTTTCAGGGACTATCTCATGTGCTCACTAACAGGTCCTCTCAGCCTTGACCACTTGGTGAGGTCTCAGCAGTGTGAAAAGCCACATACAGATACCTCCAAGTTGTCATCCCTTTCTGATGTTGAATTGCCACCTATTCAGACTCTCCTGCTACTGATTAACAGGTGTTGAAGCTGCTGGGGCCCATCACAACCGTGAACCTTCCGCTTGGGGTTGAGGGCGCTGTCGCTGGCGTCCATTCTCCAGTGCTGCTTTGGCCCCAGGCGACCAGTCTGTGTGCTTCGGCATGGTGGTTGACAACCCCGGAGGCACACTATGCCGCTCTCTGTTACTCAGGGCCCAAAGTACAGTTGCCTTTTGCTCTCAGTATCTCACAGTGATTTTTAAAAAAATATTATTTTATTTTTTGAATAGATAAAGTATGCACGTAGTTAAAAAATAACAGTATATGAAAGTATATCTTGCTTCCATTTTTTGCCTACATCTGGCCTATTCCCCACTTCCCAGGATAAAAACTTATATTATTTTCTTGTGCATTCTTCTAGAGTTTCTCTATAAATATTAGCAATGTATTTTTATCTCCTTTTCTTACACAAAAGGCAGTATACTAAGTACTATTCTGCAGCGTTATAGGTTGAATTGTGTTCCCCAAAAAGAGATGTTGAAGTCCTAACCTCCGGTACCTGTGAATGGAACTTTATTTGGAAATAGGCTGTTTGAAGATATAATCAAGGTAAGATGAAGTCATTTGGGTGGACCTTAATCCAATATGACTGGTGTCCTTATAAGAAGAGGGAAATTTGGATAGAGATGCATAGAGAGAATGCCCTATGATACAGAGGCAGAGGCTGAAATGATGCGCCTAGAAGCCAAGGAGGGCCAAGGATTGCCAGCCACCAATAGAAGCTGGGAGGGGCAAGGAAGGACCCTCCCCTGGAGGCTTCAGAGGGAGCATGGCCGTGCTGACACCTTGATTTTGGACTTCTAGCCTCCCGAACTGTGAGACAATAAATTTCTGCTGTTTTAAGCCGCCCAGTTTATGGTACTTTGGTATGGTAGCCCCAGTGAACTAATACATGCCCCTTGCTTTTTTTCACTTAATATATCAGAGATTTTCTGAAGCAGAACATAGAAGCTCCTCTTGTGAAAAATGCCAGACAGTGTTCCATTATGGATTACCATACTTTATTTTCTTTTCTCTGGTCTACTGATGGATACTTGAGTTATTTTCAGTCTTTTGCTATTACAATCTTACAATGAATAATCTTATATGTATGTTATTTCATAAGAGTGTAGTTATATCTGTAGGGTAAATTCCTAGAAGTGAAAGTGCCGAGGCAAAGGGTGAATACATTTGTAATTGTGATATTCCTGATTGCTGATCGTGACAGTTGAACCTGTTTGCATTTCCACCAGTAATTGTGAGCCTACTGGTTCCCCCACATTCTTGCCAAAAGAATGTGCTGTCAAACATACGGGTTTTTGTCAAAGTCATAGATTGAAAATGGTATTCAGTGTAGTTTAACTTCATATTTCTTTTATTATGAGTGAGATTAAACATATTTTTATAGATTGAGCCATTTATATTTCTATAAACTATCTAATTATATCCATTTTTCTATTGGGCTATTAGTCTTTGCTTATTGATTTCTAGGTGCTTTTTATAAATTAGGAAAATTTTACCTTTTTTTCATGGAAAAAGTTTCCAAAATGCACATTTTTTTTGACTTTGATTTTTATTTTATTTATTTTTTTGGTGAGTAAGATTGGCCCTGAGCTAATGTCTGTTGCTGATCTTCCTCTTTTTGCTTGAGGAAGATTGTCGCTGAGCTAACATCTGTGCCAATCTTCCTCTATTTTGTATGTGGGATGCCACCACAGCATGGCTTGATGAGTGGTGTGTAGGTCTGGCCCGGCATCTGAACCTGCAAACCCCAGGCAGCTGAAGTGGAGTATGAGAACTTAACCACTACACCACCAGGTGTTATGAGAGGTTCGGGGATTCGATTGGAGACGTAAGAGAAACTTTCCACTCCAAACAAATGGACTGAAGGTATATTTTATTATATAGAGGATAGTAAAGGTGATAGTCCGCAAACAGATCCGGATAGGTCAAATAATAAGAGGGAAAAAACACCAGCTCGACTGGAAAGGGAAAACATCCACATCGGCTGAGATAGCAGCAGATCCGAATAGGTCATATAATAAGAGGCAAAAACATCAGATCGATCGGAAAGGGAAACACTAGATCGACTGAAGGGAAATGACACAAATCAACCGGAAAGAGAAACACCAGGTTGACCGAAAAGAGAACACATCAAATCAATTACTTCACAGTAAATCAGTTACTCACAACATCCACGCCCCACTGCTGGGAGAGTCCTGTCAATCGACACGGCTGGGCAAGGATCACACGTCCTGGGCAAGGCGTCCCTTCCACAGGTGGAACTCTCACCGGGTCTCAGTCTCCAGCAGTTTATATAAGCAGTTACAGAGTTTACAGAGCAAGCATCTAGTGTTCCCATGCACAAATGGTTATCAGTGGTGTACGTGCACTGAGCCCCTTGGCTAACGTCCCAGCCCAGTAATTGTGTCCGTGCATTGTTCTCTTTGGACAGATGGCCAGTCCATCCCATGCTACCACGCTCCAAGAGCCTTGAAATGTTACAACTTGCAACTCTCTCCATGGGAGAAGGGCCAGTTCCCACCACGCAGAAAGCAGCTTTTATATTTCTTTTTGTGCTGGTGGCTGTAGGTCAATGGAGCGGCCAAACAAGGCTGTACTCATGTCAAGACACCAGGCCAGCCCCCTGATTTTTGTATTTTTAATTGAGGAGTTTTAAATCTTTATGTAGTTAATTTACCAATCTTTTCTTTTATGGCTCTTGAATTTTGAGTTTTCCTTGGGAAAAAATCTTCCTCACTCTCAAGTTTTAAAGGAATTCACCTGGGCTGGCCTGGTGGCTTAGCGGTTAAGTGCGCGCGCTCCGCTACTGGCGGCCCTGGTTCGGATCCCGGGTGCGCACCGACGCACCACTTCTCCGGCCATGCTGAGGCCGCGTCCCACATACAACAACTAGAAGGATGTGCACCTATGACATACAGCTATCTACTGGGGCTTTGGGGAAGAAAAAAACAAAAAAGGAGGGGGATTGGCAACAGATGTTAGCTCAGAGCCAGTCTTCCTCAGCAAAAAGAGGAGGATTAGCATGGATGTTAGCTCAGGGCTGATCTCCCTCACAAAAAAATAAATAAATAAAAAAAAATAATAAAAGGAATTCACCCATATTTTCCTCTAGTGCTTTTATATTTCCATTTTTTACATGTAAATGTTTGATCTATTTGGAATTTAACCAGGTGCAGAGTATAAACTTTTTATGCAACTTTTCTCTTTCTAAATTTTTTCTCAGTTGTCTGAATACCATTTATTTACATGAGATTTACCTTCATCACATAGTAAATTTCCATATATATTTTGGTTTATGTCTGGTCTTTCTATTCTGTTCAATTTATCTGTTTATTCATGTCCCAATAACAAAGTATTTTAATTTTTGTGGTTTTAATAGTGTTGCAATATTCAGTAGGGCGATTCACTGTTCATTGCTTTTTTGCTTCCCCCCAAAATGTGCTGGCTCTTGGTTTCTTATTTACATATATAAACTTTAGAGTTGGCTTCTCCCAGAGATCTAATATATAAACAGATGTTTCCATTTTTACTTACTACATTCTGTTTCTTTAGGACTTAAACAATTTAATGTGCTCCTTCCCTCTGATGATGCATGTATCATCACAGGTCCAAACTTACACAACTCTCTTTCTTCCTAGGATGAGTGTAACCTAAGAGACTCCTTATACTCTGACATGACCCACTTCTGCCGGGGACCCTGCATCCTCCAGTCCGAATTCCACCACTGGCAATTCTAGGCTCGAGCTGGACCTTAATGACACATTCATTCTTCCTTCCAGTATCTGTTAGCATCTTCTCAACAAATATCCAGGAATAATATGAATTTAATAAGAAATGAATATCCCTATGAGAAGAAAATTATGAAACTTTTCTGAAGGAAATATACAAAAAACATACAAATTAGGACATGTTCTGTTCCTGGAAGGGAAGATTTAATGATATTTCTAAATTAATTGATTATTTGATGCATTTCAATAAAAGTACAAGTGTGATTTTTTCTCACTTGAAAAGGTATTTTAAAAATCATCTGAGAAAATAATAATCTTGTGATGAAGAGTAGTGAGTAAAATATCTTTCAAAGTTACAGTAATCAAAACAACGTGATATTAGTGAAGACTGTTGGAATAAAATATAAGACCTAGAAAAAGGCCAATTATATATGAGAACTTGGTTTATGATAAAATGACATTTCAAATCAGATGAGGAAGTATGAAGTATTCAAAAAATGGTAGGGTTGGGATGTAGGCTGAGCCACTTCAACAAAAACACCAGAAATACAGCTTAGAGTGGTGCTACTCCAAGTGTGGTCCGTACACTGATTGTGGTCCATGATGAGCTAAGTGCTGAGGGAAAGCACTTAGAAACTTTTATAGCAATTTGACACTGTTGTGACCTCCAAGTGCATGACCATCTCAGAGAACAGGGATACGCAGTACGGATGTTGAGAACACGTGCGGTATGCTGGGGGTCATGTGGCATCTCCTGTGTACTAGTTGTGGGCAGTGGGACTCTATTACAACATGTGATATTTTAAGTTCAGTTTGAGAAAATGTAATGATTTTTAAACTTTTTATAACTTTAATAATTTTACTAATATTATTATTTTAATAATTAATAAGTATTTAATAATTATTTAATTTCTTAACCAAACCTGTTTTAAATTCATAGTTTAACATAATTGGCTCAATGAGAGAAATACATTTTTATTATTTATTTTCTAGCTTAAAAAAATAATTTCCAACGTACAAGAAAGTTGCAAGAGTAGTACAAATCACTCCTTTATACTCTTCACCCAGATTCCCCAGTGATCAACACTCTGTCACGTTTGTCTTATCATCTCTCTTTCTCTCTCTCTGTGTATATACATGGCAGACTATACATTCCCAAAATGGCCAGAGCAATATGTCACTGTTCCATATGCTCTTCTAGAACTTTGCCACTCATTGTCAAGAGATGTAGTCAATGTCCCCTCTCCTTGAACCTGGCTAAGTGTATGACTGCTGTAAGCATTAGAGTATGGCCAAGGGGAGGTTATGTGACTTCTCAGGTTAGGTTATGAAAAGGGTACACCTTCTGCCTGGTTATCTCTCTTGATACATTCACCCTAGGAACCCAACTGTCATTTTGTGAGGCAGTCCAAGACAGATGGCTAGGCTACATAAAGGTTTTCTAGTTAACAGCATCAGCATCAGCTTGGCCGACAGCCAGCATCAACCATCAGACGAGGGAGTGATGATTTAGCCTCAGGCTTCGAGTCTTCCAGCTGAGGTCACGGACATCATGGAGCAGAGACAAGCCTCCCATGCTGTGTGCTGTCTGAATCCCGACCCAGAGAATCCATGGGCATAATAACTGTTCTATGACACTAAGTTTTTGCGGTAATTAGTTACTCAGCCATAATAATTAGAACAATACTTTAACAATTTTTTTGAGTCATTAGAGAATAAATTACAAATATGATGCGCATTACCTTTTAATGTTTCCTGAAAGCAAGGACAGTCTCCTGCATAACCACAGAGCAGCCCTCAAAGTTGAGAAATTAACACTGAGCCTTACTGCCTTCTAATCCACAGATCCCATTCAGATTTCTCTGATTGTCCCAACAATGTCCCAGGCAGGTTCAGGATCCAATCCAAGATCATGTGGTGCATTTGGTTGTTTTATCTCTGTAGTCTCTTTCAATCTAGAACCACTCTTCAGTCTTCATCTGGCTTTTCTGACTTTGACAGTTTTGAAAAGTATGGGCAGCTTACTTTGTAGAAAGTCCTTCAGGTTTGCTTTGTCTGATATTTCCTCCTGATTACATTCAGGTTATACATTTTTTTCACGAATATCACAGAAGTGATTCTGTGTTCTTCTTAGTGCGTTATATTAGGAGACGTGATTTTAACATTTTTCGCTTGCTTAAAATCATGTCTACCATGTTTCTCTATCATAAAGTTAATAAATATTTTGTACTTAGTATTTGTAAATTTCCTGTTCATTAAAATTCCCCCCACTAGATTTAGTGTCTATTAGTGATTCTTTGCTTTAATCAGTTACTACTATAAAGGTTGCTAACTGTTGATTTTCTAATTCTTTATTCCTTCTACATTTATTAGTTGACATTCTATTGTAAGGTAGAGTTTTCCTTTCTTCTTCTTCTTATTTTTATAATTTTATTTATTTATTTATTTTTCCCCCCAAAGCCCCAGTAGATAGCTGTATGTCATAGCTGCACATCCTTCTAGTTGCTGTATGTGGGATGCGGCCTCAGCGTGGCTGGAGAAGTGGTGCGTAGGTGCGCGCCTGGAATCCGAACCCGGGCTGCCAGCAGCGGAGCGCGAGCACTTACCCACTAAGCCACGGGGCCGGCCCTCCTTTCTTATTTATCTATTTATTTATTTATTTATTTATTTATGACTCATGATTTCTATTTTATTCAATGCATGATAATCTGTTACTTAATCATTATTTATTTTAATGTTCAGATTGTCCCAGATTGGGTCAATGAGATATGTTTCCTTCATTCTTTGGGCACTTCCTTTTTCTCTGGCACAAAAAGATGTTCTAGACCATAGCAGCAAACTATAGCCCATTGCCCGAATCCAGCCCACCAGCTGTTTTTATAAATAAAGTTTACGTATTCTTTATAGCTATTTTCATGCTCCTGCAGCTGAGTTGTATGGTAGGTGTATATTTACTTTTTAAGAAAATGCCAAAGTTTTCCAAAGTTGCATCATTTTACATTCTCATCAGCCGTGTGCTAGAGTTCTAGCTGCTGCACATCATTGCTAACACTTGGTATTGCTAATCTTTTTAATTTTTAGCCATTCTAATGAGTATATAGTTGTATTTCATCGTGGCTTTAGTTTGTATTTCACTGATGACTATGTTGAGCATCTTTTCAAGTGTTTATCAGTCATTTGCATATCTGTTTTTGTGAAGTATCTGTTCAAGCTTTTTTTTTTAATGGGGTGGTTTGTCTTTTTATTATTGAGTTGTAAGAGTTTTTTATACATTCTGATACAAGCCTTTTGTCAGATATGTATTGTAAATGTTTTCTCCCGTTCTGTGGCTTGTCTTTCCATTGTCTAAATGATGTCTGTTGTAAAGAAAAACATTTTTTATGGTTTATATTTTTTTGTGTCCTAAGACAACCTTGCCTGTCTCAATGTTGTAAAGATTTCTTCCTATGTTCTCTCCTAAAAGCTTTGTAATTTTTATTTTTTTCATTTAGGTTTATGATATACTTCTAATTTTTGTGATGGTATAAGGTAAGAATTAACATTCAATTTTTAAAAATACAGATATTCAGTTGTTCTAGCACCGTTTGTAGAAAAGACTTTCCTCTCCTGTTGAATTGCCTTGGCATATTTGTGGAAAATGAATTTCCTTATGTAAGTGGGTCTGTTTCTGGAGTCACTTTTCTGTTCCAGTGATCTTTATGGCTATTCTTTTACCAAAACCATATTAGTCTTTTTAAAAATTACTTTTGCTTTTCTAGGTCTATAGGAATTTCCATTATAAATTGTAGAATTAGCTTGTCAATTTCCATCAAAATGGCTGCAGGAATTGTGACCAGGATTGCACTGACTCTATAAATCAATCTGGGGAGAGTTAAGAATATTGAGTTTTCTAATCCATGTATGTATTATGTTGCTCCATTCACTTAGGTCTTCTTCCATTTCTCAGAGCAATAGTCAATTCTTTTAAGTGAAGGAGTTTTGCATGTCTTTTGTTACATTCGATGTGCCCAGTTTTTATAATTTTTCTGTGTTGTTTGTTATTATATTTATTGAAATATAACTATTATTATGGAATCTAATAATAAAATATTTTGAACTTGTCTTTGTTTTTTATTCATTTTATGTTATCTAGAGATTTAATTTTATAGTATTTTTCAAAAGTGTCAGTCCATGAGAGATTGTCCTTTACCATGGAGAGTTAGAGAAGCGCTTGTCTAGAGATATAAGGTCTCGGTCTGGTCAGGGCTTCCAATTCTCATCATCTTCCAAGAAAGGGGGCAAAAAGAGCCAGAGAGTGCATGCCCAACTCTTTTAGGAAAATTATCTGGAAGTGGCACGTATCAATCCTGCTCACATCCCATGGCTGTTACTTGCTGCAAGGGAGGCTGGGAATTGTAGCTTTGCCTGGTGGACATTGGCCCAGTTAGAGCTATTACTATAGGAGAAGGGGAACATGGATGTGATTATGATGGGGGGACTACAAGCATTCTGTCACTGTTGATCCTTCTGAATATCTAAATGTTAATGCACCTTTCTCTTTGAATGCAGAGAACATAACTCACAACTCCTCAAGTGAAACACCTCAAAAGGCTCATTCAGTTTACTGGCTAGGATTTCAGGTTAATACACATTCTCCTCTGTCAAGTTTGGATGTGGCTTCTCATGATCTGATGACTTGTTGTGGAGCAGAGTACCATGCACATGTTACCAATCCCAAGGGAAGACTTTAACCACTTGGAGGATAGCAAAGATCTTCACTGTGCCAACTACCACGAATAGAAGTCCAAACACTTCTGCCCATTACATCTTGGTATCCTAGTGGCCAAGGAGGACAGCACTGGATGAAAGAATGCTTTACTTACATAGAGAGGAGACAGAGCAAGATTAGCTTCAATGGTGTGCCTCAGGTCCCTGTGGCCAGTGGGTCTCTCCTGGCAGTGACACAGGGCAATTGGCTCACACTCACCCCTGTCGTGCTGCAGTTGAAGGAACCCTGTCTCTTCCCCGTGGAGGACAGATACAGCAGTGGGGTTGGCCAGGTGCTGTTTGAGACACACTTTAAGCAGAGACAAAAGAGTACTCATTGCGCCTGAAACAAGGAAAGATATTTCCACATAGGACGGTAAGCCCACCAAAGTCTGTGGGGGCTCTTTATCTCTTGGTAGGAAGTGTTCCAGGCCCAAGGCCCACTCTTCTGTGGCAGAGTGGGGGCCAAAAGACTGTGAGCATGAGACTGTCTTTCCCAACACCTAAAACAAAATACCACATCATCTGTATCCCCTTCTATATCTGCAGTATGAAATGGTAGACTAGGACCAGGACAACTGCGATAAAAACCCTTATTTAGAAAAGGAAAGAATAGGAACACACAGCAGCCAATGGCCCACAGCATTGATCAATTCCTGCAGAATGAATTGTGAAGGCTCCTTGCCCTGGTAGTGGAGTGACTTTTAGGCCAGACTCTGGTTCTACTCTCTGGGAGAAACTGACTTGTCTGTTCTCTCTGACCCCTAGTTTTATAATGGAGAGGACACTAGAGATTCTGACCCACTTGAAGTCCGTGTCACTTTCACGACCTGCTTCTTGCTGGTGAAGGACACACTCAGCCCCTTATCAAGGGAGAAAGCCCAAAGTATAACCAAGCTGTTGCATTCGGGTCAAAGCCCAGGATCTCGGGTGGATGCACAGTCTTGTCCATGGTGTGTTGGAGGCTTTATCGTCTAGGCCACCATTCCCCTCCCCTCTCATTGGCCAAAACTGTTCACGTGGCCACACCTGGCTGCGAGAGAATAGGAAATGTAGACTTCAGCTGGGTAACTATGTTCTCAGCTAAAGCTTAGGAGTCCTGTTATTAAGGAAGTAGATGAAGGGTACTCGTGAGCAACTAGTCAGTCTCGGCCACGCTCAGGTGTGACGTTTCTGTCCCACACCACGCTGGTCCAAACATGAAACTCAGCATGTTTCCATGACTTCCACACACATGGAATACATGCGCACTACACAAAGCTTTTGTTGGTGGTAATAGACCACTCAGTTTGGGAGGATTGATGGCGTTTATGTAACAAATGATTAAAATGATAACATTAGACCCTCTTGTTCTTTAAAGACCCTCAGCCATGTCACTATGTTTCTCAACCCCTCTTCTGCTTCTCTCTTTACTTTCCTCGCTCCATGCTTCAAAATTACTGTTCATTCTTATTGCTGAGCGGTTTAGCTTTCTTTCTATGTCCTTGACTATTATTAATGCCCTGACAGTCTCACTTTCCACCCAAGTGATATTATTAAGGAATTTTGCTAAAGGAAGACAATTTTCCTTTAAGAGGAATTCAAGGGCCGTGTGTTAAAATTATGATTTTCTTTTACACTGCTCAGTGTTTATATATGGTAGAGATGGGACTGGAAAGAAAAATATAAAATATATAAAATGTGTATACTTGCATAGTGAGAGTATGGAAATTTTATTTTTTCTGTATTTTACAAATGTATTATTATAGAAACATATATTCTTTGTAATCTGAAAAATAGATTATATTAAATAGATTATATTAAAGAATCAATAATTTTTCCCTGAAAGTTGGTAAACAAGTTGCATAAGTTATATTCAGCCCAGCTTCCTATCTGTATTTCTACAGCTAAGAAAAGAGAAAAGATGAAATAAAAATAGCTAACATTCATTAAGTGTTTACTATATTGTAGGCAATTCATTACAAACTGTACATGAATTAACTACCTGAATACTTGTAACAACCCTAAAAAGTCGATATTATTTTTATCATTTCCATTTTATAGATAAGGCAAATAAAGCAAGAGAGGGTAAGTTACTTGTGCAGGCTCACACAGCTAATAACAATAATCAGAACAAACACTGAGTGCTTACTATATGCATTGTTCTATGTGCTTTATATATAATAACGCTATTTAATTCTCACCTGAACTCTATGTGATAGATAATATCATGGTCCCCATTCATAGATGAATAAACCGAGGTCCCGAAAGGTTTACTAACTTGCTCAAGGTTACACATCTAGTTATTGACAAGACTAGGATTTGAATCTGGACGGCCTGAATCCAGCTCCATGCTCCTAAACTTAACACTCAAATATTAATATTAATTACCTGAGCTTGTATTGTAAAGCTAATGAGTTTATCCTCTCCAACAAAGGGGTCTCTGTAGAGATTACCTTTGAGAATACCCACACCAGCAATGGAAGGCCTGGTGAAGCTTCTGTGACTGCGGGTCTGTGGAATCTAGTTTGGTGCATCCATTCACAGCAAGATGGGAAGACTCCTAGGAGGCAGGGTTTGAATTACAGCAACCTGAAAATGAAGCGAGACGCTTGCCTGGAAAGTAAACATGAGAATGCTTATTCAAAAAGCAAAGCCTGAATTTGTCAGGCTCTCTTGAGAGATGCCATCAATATTAGAGGCCTTATACCAGCTGGCTTCCTGTGCATGGCAAAGCCTAACGATGCTGACAGGTCACATAAGCCTTCACTAATGGGCTCGTGTTTTATTTATTCAGGTGCTGATTTGACATTTCCCAGCCCCGACGAATCTATGGATTTGGAAATAACTGGGTCCTCTCTCTATATACTGTGATATTATCTCCCAAAACGAAGGAAATGAGAAACAGGAAAGGCCTAGATTCCCTACAGATAGCTCTCATAGTTTACACTAGGAATTCAAAAAGCATTAGGCAAAATTTAAAACACAAATCACTGCTGTTTAACATGATATATTGCAAAGAAATTTCTGGCACTGAAAGTCTCTCTTTAGCAACACTTTCACACAGCGCCAGTTAAATAGTGTAACAGCATCTGGACTCTTTCTAAATCGAGTATGAAATTATGTATTTCTCCCATGACACAGATGATACCAAAAGGCAACATTTCCTAAAATAAAAAATGAAGAGTAAATTAAGCAGTGGCTAAGGAAGACTCTCTTGTGCTTTCTTCCTTCTATTTTTTAAACTAACCTTTATTATTGAAGTAAAACATACATACAGAAGAGTGAACAAATGATGGATATTTATTTTGACATATTTTTACACACACCCATATAACCACCACTTAAACCAAAAATGAGAATGCCACCATGTCCTCAGAACCCTCATGCCCTCTTTAAACCCCTTTTCCAAAATTAATCACTATCCTGACATCTTTTAAAAAATTTTTTTTGTGAGGAATATCAGCCCTGAGCTAACATCTGTCACCAATCCTCCTCTTTTTTCTGAAAAAGACTGGCCCTGGGCTAACATCCATGCCCATTTTCCTCCACTTTATGAGAGATGCTGCCACAGCCTGGCTTGACAAGCAGTGTGTCAGTGCGCGCCCAGGATCCGAACCCGGGCCACCAGCAGCGGAGTGCGTGCACTTAACCACTACGCCACCAGGCCAGCCCTAAAAGTTTTTATTTTAACATATAGCACAGATATATAAACCACATAAAACACATGTATATAATAAAGAATTATTATAAGGCAAACACTTGTAACTACCACTCAGGTCAAGGAATAAAACTTGACCAGCCATCCAGAGCCCCATCACATGCCCCATCCCACTAAAGGGAAGACAGAGGCTTACCTGGATCCAGGTAACAGAAAAATCATTTCCTTGCTTTGCTTTATAGTTTTACCACCCAATTGTGTATCCCTAAACAATGAAGTCCAGGTTTGTCTGTTTTTTAAAAAAATACATCATTTAAGCCTCTTTTAATCTAAAGCTTCTCCCTCTATCATCATATTTTATTTGTGCATTGTATTTGTTGAAGAAACTTGGTCTTTGTCCTGTTAGTGTTTCCTGTTATGAAGTAGTCTGACCAAAAATTCAAACCTAATCGTTTCAAATATTATCAAACCCATAGATCCAAATGCCAATTTATAGGAAATACAAAGGACAGAGGGACTTGTTAAAATACTCACGTAGATGCACTCAAAATATCCAGTACAGCTTCTAGAAAGAAAGTCAGGGGAAATGTTTGATTCTTTTCCTTTTTAGAAAAACCATTTTTAAAAATAATGAGTTGATTCCCTATCACCCTTCAAAGGTAGCCAAATTCTTAGAGCATCATTACAAACTCATGTATTTAACTTATACTTTAGATTAGGGTGAAAATAATTACCTTAGAATTCCTGAAACCACACTGATGTATTTAAGAATATAAAAAATGTTTGTCAAAGTCTTTCCTAAATTAGGGCATTTTTTTCAGAGAGAGAAATTATTTTAGTCTTTTTATCCTTAGTGATGATCATCCTGTCCATCTTTGGCCAGTGGAAGCTTCTTTGAGTGGCTCCTGTGTCTTTTTTTTTTTTTGTGAGGAGGACTAGCCCTGAGCTAACATCTGATGCCAATCCTCCCCTTTTTTCTTGAGGAAGATTGGCCCTGAGCTAACATCCGTGGCCATCTTCCTCTACTTTATATGGGACACCGCCACAGCATGGCTTAACAAGCAGTGCGTAGGTGTGCGCCCGGGAACTGAACTTACGAACCCCGGGCTGCTGCAGCAGAGCGCGTGCACTTAACTGCTGGTGCAGCTGGGCCAGCCCCTCCTGTGTCTTTTTGATAATACTCTGGTACTTTTGGATAGCTTACTTGCTACGGCAAGATGCACTAGGGTTGTTTTATATATTTCTTGCCCAAATCCTGGAATTAGCTATTTCTTCAAGAAGATTTGACTTCCTTTAGTTAGAAAATGATATTTCAAGATCATACTCTAGGGGCCAGGGGTCTGTCTCATTGCTACAGGGTAGGTCATTGTTACTATGCCTTGTCAGTAACAGAACTAGGGAAAATACATTAAAAAAACCTTCTGAGGCCAAATTAATACTTTCAATTCAAATCCAGGACTAGAGAGCTTTTGCTTAACCTCTTCTGTCTTAAATCTTAAATCTTCTCTTCCACACTGAGAATAATTCTCAAGGATATAGAGGATGATAGAATTAGACTGTCACATGAGTACTTAATTGCTTTATCCTATCTCACCTACATAACAGTCCCAGGATAAAATAGTAATACTACTGACACCAATATGATTAAAATTATTTTTGTATATTTGTTCTCCCCATTTTCCTTCCATTTAAAAAATAATTGTAGAGTATATAGCCATTACTATATTTTCTTCCTTCTAATCTTCATTTAGTCTCAGTTCTCTAAGTAACTTTGCATTTGACATTCAACAACAGTCTTTACATCAAGATGTCTCAGGTCATTTTGATTATTTGAAGCTCATTCTCTAGTAGATTCCTCAAGAAGCACTCATTAGCACAATTATTTCCCAAGTTCTTAAATATCGATAAGAGGTTTTGTCCTTTATATTAGAAAGTTAGTTTAGCTAGATGTCAAATTCTTCACATTTTCATTCTTCACATTTTCTTTCCTTGAATGTCTTAATATGTTACTCCACCTTCTTCTAGTTAAAGCATCACTGTTGAAGAGTCTGCTGATAAATCAGCTTTTCTTTCCTCTTTAAACAACTTTTTCTTTTGCCTGGATGTCCAAAGGATTTTTTTTTAAGATCCAGTAACTTCACTAGAATAAATGTTAGTGTTGGTCATTCTAAGTTTATTTTCTCAGGTACAGGGTATGTCCTTTCCATATGATGTCTTTTGGTTCATATAAGTACATTTCTGTAGGTCTATACCCAGAAGTGAGAATTGCTGAGGTATAAGGTATGCATGTGCTCAGATTTACTGAATACTGCCAAAAACTTTCCAAAAGTGGTGAATCAATTTAATTCCCATGAACAGTGTGTGGGAGGTATAGTCGCTCCATATTCCCCTCGACTTTTGGTATTGTCAGTTCTTTTAGTTTTAGTTATTCAGGTGGATGTGTAGGAGTAACTTACTGTGTTATTAATTTACATTTAATTGATGATAAATTAAGTCTAGCACCTTTTCATATGTTTATCAGTCAGTTGAATATCATTTTATTTCTGATGGTATTCTTGTTCATGCCTTTTGCCCCCTTTTCATTGTATTGTTTGTGGGAGTTCTCTATATATTTGTGGGAATTCCATATATATTCTGGATAAGAGGCTGTTATATGTATTGCAAATACCTTTTTTCCCCTCTGTGAATTGGTTTTCTACACACTCTTAATATGTCTTTGGTGAACAGAAAATTTTAATTTTAATGTAGTTGAATTTATCAGATTTTTTCATTATGGTATGTGTGTGTGTATGTGTTTGTGCTTTGTGTGTCTTGTTAAAGAAATGTTCAATGGCCCAAGAAAGTAAAAACCTTCTTTCTTCTAAAAGCTTTATTGGACAATTAGGTTAACATTCAGCTGAGAAGCACTTCTTGAGTGGCAAAGCAAGGACCTCTGAAAACCCACTCCTCCATTAAAGCTGTAAGAATATTGGCCAAAAACAGAAACAAAAAAACCCATGGAGGCCAGGAGGCAGTGGGATAACATAGTGAAATTGCTCAAAGTAAAAGACTGTCAACCAAGAATTCTATATCCAGCAAAACTATCCTTCAAAGATTAAGGAGAAATTATGACGTTCTAAACTAAACAAAACTTAAGAGAATTAATCAGTAGCAGACGTGCCTTAAAAGAAATTCTAAAGGAGAAGTGATGTCCACAAGATGGAGGTCTAGGAGGTCCCAATGCTGGTCTCCCCTTAAAAACGATAAACAAATGACAAGCTGATGAAAATAGCTCTGGGAAAGCTCTGGACTATAATGAAAAAGGAGCAGAGACCCTGCAGAACTCAAAAACTGAGGATGGAAAAGCGAGGTTGGCTACATAGAAAATCACAGGAAGCTTTTTACCCGTATTGCCCCATTCCCCAGTCCAGAGCAGCTCGGTGCCAGGAGAGATCTCCTCGGGGAGATTTCACCCCATGGGGACAAGGAGAGCAGGAGAACCCCAGCAAGCCTCACCACCATGGACTTTTGCTGCTGTCAGTACTGGGGGCTCCCACAGACTTCACCAACATTAATCCTAGCTGATGGAGCTACAGGAGTCTCCAGCTCATTGTCTCCTCCCTGGGGCTGGAGCTGTTGCTGAGGTGAGACCTGCCCCAAGAGTCCCAGTCACTGCTGTGCCTCATTCTCTGAGATTGGGTAGCCATGGCACCTGGCCATCTACAGGACCAGAGCTGCTGCTGCTCTGTGCCTTGCCCTCAGGTACTAAGTTGGGGTGTTGATCTACCGTAACGGGGGCTTGCTGCTGCTGCTCTGTGCCCTACCCCTTGGGCTTGTCATATATGGCCTTTATTATGTCAAGGTATGTTCCTTCTATACCCAATTTGTTGACAGTTTTTATAATGAAAGGATGTTGTGTTTTGTCAAATGCTTTTTCTCTATCTATTGGGATGATCATATGATTTTTATCTTTCATTCTGTTAATATGGAGTATCACATTTGTTGATCTCTGTATGTTAAACAATCCTTGCATCCTAGGGATAAATCCAACTTGATATGGTGCATGATCCTTTTAATATACTCTTAAATTTGGTTTGCTAATATTTTGTTGAGAATTTTTGCATCTATGTTCATCAGGGATATTGGCCTGTAATTTTCTTTTCTTGTAGTATCCTCATCTGGCTTTGGTATCAGGGTAATGCTGTCCTCAGAATTTGAGTTTGGAGGTGTTCCTTCTTCTTAAATGTTTCAGAAGAGTTTGAGGAGGATTGGTGTTACTTCTTCTTTAAATGTTTGATAGAATTCACCAGTAATGCCATCTGGTCCTGGGCTTTTCTTTATTGGGAGATTTTTGATTCCTGATTCAATCTCCTTACTACTCTGAGTGTATTCAGATTTTCTATTTCTTCATGCTTCAGTATTGGTAAATTATATGTTTCCTGGAATTTATCCATTTATTTAAGATATCCAATTTGTTGGTGTATAATTTTTCATAATTGTCTCTCATGATCCTTTGTATTTCTGTGGTATCAATTGTAATGTCTTCTCTTTCAATTCACAATTTTATTAATTTGAGTCATCTCTCTTGTTTTCTTAGTCTAGCTAAAGGTTTGTCAATTTTGTTTATCTTTTCAAAAAATTTGTTCTTAGTTTTAGTGATCTTTCCTATTGTCCTTCTGGTCTCTATTTCATTTATTTCTGCTCTGATCTTTGTTATTTCCTTCCTTCTGCTAACTTTTGCCTTAGTTTGTTCCTCTTTTTCTAGTTCCTGGAGGTGTAAAGTTAGGTTGTTTTTGAGATCTTCCTTTTTTCTTAATGTAAACATTTATTACTATAAAATTCCCTCTTAGAACTGCTTCTGCTGAAACCCATAAGTTTTGGTATGTTGTGTTTTCAATATCATTTGTCTCAAGATATATATATATATATATATATATATATATATATTTTTTTTTTTTTTTTTGAGGAAGATTGGCCCTGAGCTAACATCTATTGCCAATCTTCCTCTTTTTTCTTGCCAAAGACCCAGTACCTAGTTGTATATCCTAGTTGTAGGTCATTCCAGTTCTTCTTTGTGGGACATTGCCTCAGCTTGGCTTGATGAGCAGTGAGTAAGTCTGTACCCAGGATCCGAACTGGTGAAGCTGAGGCTGCAGAAGCAGAATGCGTGAACTTAACCACTATGCCACCAGGCCAGCCCCTCAAGATATATTTTGATTCCTCCTTTGACTCATTTGTTGTTCAGGAGTGTGTTGTTTAACTTCTACACGTTTGTGAAGCTTCCAGCTTTCCTCCAGTTATTGATTCCTAGTTTCATTCTATTGTGGTAAAAAAAAGATATTTGATATGATTTCAAACTTCTTAAATTTGTTCAGACTTGTTTTTTTACCTAACACATGACCTATCATGGACAATGTTCCACGTATGCTCAAGAAGAATGTATATTCTGTTGCCGTTGGATGGAATGATCTGTACGTGTCTGTTAGGTCCATTTGGTCTGAAGTGTAATTCAAGTCCAATATTTCCTTATTGATTTTCTTTCTGTATGATCTATCCATTGTTGAAAGTGGAGTACTGAAGTCCCTTAATATTTTTGCATTGCTGTCTATTTCTGCCTTCAGATCTGTTAATATTCCCTTAATGTGTTTAGTTGTTCTGATGTTGAATGCATGTATATTTACAGTTATATCCTCTTAATGAATTGACTCCTTTAGCATTATATGATGACTTTCTTTGTCTCTTGTTACAGTTTTTGACTTAAAGTCTATTTGTCTGATATAAGTATAGCTACCCCACTCTCTTTAGTTTCCATTTGCATGGAATATCTTTTCCCATCCCTTCACTTTGAGCCTATGTGTGTTCTTAAAGCTGAAGGGAGTCTCTTGTAGGCAGCATATAGTTGGGTCTTATTTTTTATCCATCAAGCCACTCTATGCCTTTTGATTGGAGAGTTTAATTCATTTCATTTAAGTAATTATTGATAGGTAAGGACTCATTATTGCCATCTAATTAATTGTTTTCTAGCTATTTTGTAGTTCTTTTGTTCTTTTCTTCATCTTTTGCTGTCTTCCATTGATATTGGATAATTTTCAATAGTGGTATGCTTTGGTTCCTTTCTCTTTCTCTTCTGTTTATTTACTATAGGTTTTTGCTCTGTGGTTACCATGATGCTTACATAAAACATCTTACAGTTATAACAGTCTATTTTAAAGTGATAACAACTTAACTTCAATCTCATACAAAAAGTCTACTCTTTTACTTCCCTTCCCACATTTTATGTTTTTAATGTCACACTTTACATCTTTCATATTGTGTATCTGTTAACAAATGATTATAGCTACAGTAATTTTTAATGCTTTTGTATTTTAACTTTTATATTACAGTTAAGTGATTTACATACCACCATTACAATATTGGAGTATTCTGAATTTGACTATATACTTACCCTTATCAGTGAGGTTTATACTTTCATATATTTTCATGTTACTGATTAGTACCCTTTCATTTCAGCTTGAAGAATTCCTTTTAGCATTTCTTGTAAGCAGGTCTAGTGGTGATGAACTTTCTCAGCTTTTATGTGTCTGGGAAAGTCTTTTTCTCTTCTTGATTTCTGAAGGAGAGATTTTCTGCATAAAGTATTCTTGGTTGGCAGTTTTTTTCTTTCAGCACTTTCAATATAACATCTCACTCTCTCCTGATCTGCAAGGTTACTACTGAGAAATCCACTGATAGTCTTACGAAAGTTCCTTTGTATGAGATCAGTTTTTTTTTCTCTTGCTACCTTCAAAATTCTGTCTTTGATTTTTGACAGTTTTATTATAATATGTCTCAATGAAATTTTCTTTGAGTTGATTCTGTATGAGGACCTATAAGTTTCATGTACTTGGATGTCCATGTCTCTCCCCGAGATTTGGGAAGTTTTCAGCCATTATTTCTCTTTAAAAAAATTTATTATTTTTTTATTAACATATAATTGATATATAATATTGTATTAGTTTAAAGTGTACAACATAATGATTTGATGTAATTATATGTTGCTAAATGATTACCACAATAAGTTTAGTTAACATCTGTCACCACACATAGTTACAAATCTTTTTTTTGTGATGAGAATTCTTAAGATTTTCTCTTTTAGCAACTTTCAAATATACTATACAGTATTAATAACTGTAGTCACCATGCTGTACATTACATCTTCAGGACTTATTTATCTTACAACTGGAAGTTTGTGCCTTTTGACCCCCTTCACCTATTTCTCCCCCCCTACTCCCCACCTATGGTAACTACCAATCTGTTCTCTATATCTATGAAGTTTTTTTTTTTTCAGATTCCATATATAAGTGATATCATAAGTATTTTCTTTCTCTGTCTTACTTATTTCACTTAGCAAAATGCCTCAATGTTCATCTGTGTTGTCACAAATGTCAGGATTTTTTTTTATGACTGAATAATATTCCAGTGTGTGTGTGTGTGTGTGTGTGTGTGTGTGTATATATATATATATATATATATTTCTTTATTTATGTTCTTTATTCATTTGCCAATGGACACTTTGGTTATTTTCATGTCTTCACCATTATTTCTTTTTTTTTTCCCTGAGGAAGATTCACCCTGAGCTAACATCTGTTGCCAATCTTCCTCTTTTTCTGAGGAAGGTTCGCCCTGAGCTCACACCTGTGCCCATCTTCCTCTATTTTGTATGTGGGTCACTGCCACAGCATGGCCACCACTGAGTGGTATACGTCCATGCCTGGGAACTGAACCCAGGCTGCCGAAGCAGAGCATGCCGAACTTAACCACTAGGCCATGAGGCTGGCCCCCATTATTTCTTTTTTTTGGTGAGGAAGATTGGCCCAGAGCTAACATCCATTGCCAGTCTTTCTCTTTTTGCTGAGGAAGGTTAACCCTGAGCTAACATCTGTGCCCATCTTCCTCTAATTTGTATATGGGATGCTACCCCAGCATGGCTTGATGAACAGTGCATAGGTCCGGACCCAGGATCTGAACCTGTGAACCCTGGGCCGCTGAAGCGGAGGGTGCAAAATTAACCACTATGCCACCGGGCTGGCCCCCGCCCCCCATTATTTCTTTAAATAAGCTTTCCACCCCTTTCTCTCCCTCTTCCCCTTTTGGGACTCCCATAATGCAAATATGGTTTTACTTTATGGTGTCACATAATTCATGTAGGCCTTGTTCAGTCTTTTTCATTCTTTGATCAAATCTGCTACTGATACTTTCTATTGCATTTTCCATTTTATTCATTGTATTCTTCAGCTCCAGAATTTCTGTTTGGGTTTTTGGTTTTTAAAATAATTTCTATCTCTTGGACTTTTTTTTTTTCATGTATTGCTTTCCTGATTTCATTGAGTTGACTATATGTGTTCTCTTGTAGCTTGCTAAACTTTCTTAAAACAATTATTTTGAATTCTTTTCCAGCAATTCATAGATCTCCATTTCTTTGGGATTGGTTAATGGAAAATTATTGTGTTTCTTTGGTCATGTTATGTTTCCTTGATTGTTCATGTTTCTTGTAATCTTGTGTTGGTATCTGCACATATTATGGAGCTGTCACCTCTTCCGGAATTTATAGATTGGTTTTGATGGGGAAAGGCCTTTACCTGCAGGTCTGTCTGAGGGCACTGACAGGGTGGGGCGCAGTGGTTCTGGCTCTGGGGAAGGTGCAATGGCATAGTCTCTAGGTAGTTCTGTTTGCTAAGGTCAGTGTTCCTGAAGATTGCTGGGGTTGTCAATAGCCAAGGCTGCAGGTTTCTGCAGTGGCAGTGAAAGCTATTGGGGTCTTTGGTGGCGAAGGCTGCTGGCTCCATGGAGCAGCCACAGAACCAGAGATCGGAGCATAGCTGGTTGCAGAGTGACAGAAGCAAGGTCTGGAGCACTGGCTAGCACACAATGGCAGTGGATCTGGTGCCTGAGGTGTGGGTATGCATGGAGTAGCTACAGAGACAGGGACTGGAGCATAGGTGCTTGCAGAGTGACAGGGGCTGTAGAGTCTAGGGCACTGGTTAGCCTGCAGTGGTGATGATGTGCGAGATGCAGGTGCATGCCAAATTAGCATGGGCACTGTCGTCCAGGGCACTGGCTAACCCACAGCCATGTTGGTTTCAGAGTCTGAGATGCAGGCATGCATGGAGCAGTTGTGGGGCCAGTGTTTGGAGTTTAGGCCCCTGCAGAGTGTCTTCAGAGCGAAGATCTGAAGTGCAGCACATATGGAGCAGCTGCAGCTCTGGGTTCTGGGTCATGCACAGGGTTGGGGTGGGCTGGTAGCCCTGGTCACAGGGCAGCTCAATAGCAGCTCCTTCTAGGGGCGGGCATAGTAATGTCTTCCTCCTGAGGGGGTCCATGATGGTGATGCCTGTTGGTTATTTCAGTGATGAAAGCTGCTGGTGACTTCTGTGCAGAAGGCTGCTGGGGTCTATGCTGAGGAACATTAGGGGGTCCTCTGCTGTGAAAGCTTCTGTGGCTGTCCTGGGGGCTGTTGAGGTTCTCACTGGCAAAGGCAGTTGGGGTCCTCTGCAGAGCAGGCCACTGGGGACCGTGATGGCACCTGCTACATGGATGATACTAATAGCCCCTGCTCTTCTTCTTTGTTCCTAGCTGTCTTCAGATGTCTCAGCTAAGCCACTGTCCCTACTGATCCTTTCTGTGTGGTTATCCTTCATTTTCTCCTCTACTGTGTTGCTGTAGGTTTTTAAAATGGACTCTTGAGCCTTCCCAAGGCTATTTTCATTTGTGAATAGCTGTTTAATTCTTGATTTTTTGTGGGGGAACAAAGGCTGGTATCTCCTACTCTGTCATCTTGCTGACATCACTATCCAAATGCAAGAATTTCATTTTCTAAATATTGGCTATTGATATGTAAAATACAATTGACTTCTGTATATTGATCTTGTGTTCTACATCCTTAATTAACTGGTAAATTAATAAGTGGACATGTTAAATTCATTTATTAATTTCAAAAGCCTATCTGTAATTTTCGAGGGTGATTTTTTTTTTATGAGCACAAATCATGTCTTCTGAGGATAATGACAATTTTATATTTTCTTTTCTTGTATTTTAAAATTTTTATTTTTTTCTCTTGGTGATAGTAGGCAATGATGAGTATTCTTCTTATCTTGTTCCTAAACTCAGAAAGAAAGCTCTAAATATTTCACTATTAAATGTATTTGCTGATTTTGTTTGTGCATTGCAAATATTCTTGGTTTGCTAAGAGTTTTAAAAAAAATTGTGAATGGGAGTTTAGATTATCAAATACTTTTTCAGTATCTATTGAGATGATCATATCATACCTTTTTATTCTCTTAATGTAACACATTTCTTGGTTTTCTTTTCAAATGTTAGATGTTTCATTCCTAGAATAAGTCCAACTTGGTTATGATATGTTCTCCTTTTTATACATCACTGAATCTGGATTGCCAGTATTTTATTGAGTATATTTGCTTCTTTATTCTGAGAGAGAATAATCCATTATTTCTTTTATTGTAATGTCATTATAAGGTTTTAGCATCAAGATTATGCTGATTTTGAAAACAGAGTTGGAAACTACACTTCTTTTTCTGTTCTCTAGAATAATTGGCTTAAGCTCACTTTTTAAAAACAAAATCAATTTTTTGGAAGAGTTAACTGGTAAAACCATCTGGAATGGGAGATTTTTTGGGTATTTTTAACTGTGGATTTATTTTTTTTATTGATGTAGATTATTCAGATTTTCTATTTCTTCTGTCAGTTTTGATTTCTCCATTTCATCTAAAATTTTAAAGTTTTTGGCATAAAGTTGTTCACAACAGTCTCTTACCCTCTTTTTCATAATAGCATCTTTTTTTTATTCCTGATATTGGTAATTTGTGCCTTTGCTATTTTCTTAACGAATTTTGCAAGAGGATTATTAATTTATTTACTCTTTTCAGAGAATTAACTTGTCTTTGTTGATCTTCTATTGAGTAGGTTTGTTTTTTAGGCTAATAATGCCCTCATTTAAGTAATTCATTTTCTTTGAGTTTAATTTGCTATTACTTTTTAAATTTCTTGAGATAGATACTTAAGTCATTTATTGTTAGCATTTCTTTTTTTCTAATATGGAGACAAGGCTATAAATTTCCCACAACTATTCATATTTACATTATCTTCATGTAATTTAAAACATATTCTATCCATTGTGGTTTCTTGTTCCACTCATGAGTTATCTAAAAGTATGTAACAATTTTCAAACTCTATATTTTTCTAGTATTATTTTTATTATCAATTTTTAGTTTAATTCCACTGTGGTCAGGGAACATATGCTGTGTGATTTTAATCCTTTGGTATTTGGTGAGAGTTGCTTTATGATCTAATGTAGTCCTGTCCAATGGTAATATAATGTGAACCACATTTGTAATTTTAAATTTTCTGGTAGCCATATTAAGAAAAATTAAAAGAAACAAGTAAAATTAATTTTAATAATATATATTTTCACCTAATATATCTAAAATATTTCAATTTGTAATCAAGAATGTTACTAATGACATATTTTACTTTTTTTACTCTGTTTTCTAAATCTGTTATACATTTTATGCTTGCAGAATATATCACCCCAGACTAGCCGCATTTGAATTGCTCAGCAGCCATCTGTGGTTAATCCCTACGGTATGGGACAGCGCAGGTCTAACACATGGTCAGCTTTGAGAAATGTTTAATGTCCACCTGAAATCAATGTGTATTCTGCAGTTTTTGATGTAATGTTTTATGTAAATTAGTTAGGTCAAGTTGGCTAATCATGTTGTACAAATATTCTATGTCTTTACTTTTTATTTGTCTATTTGTTTTACCAGTTACTGAGAAATCTTCCCTCCTGCTATAATTGTGGATTTATCTTTTTCTTCTTTAAGTTTGCACAATTTTCGTCTTTAACAATTTTATATATTTTTTAAGCTATGTTATTGGGGACATAAAATTATTAATTTTCTTATCTTTCTGGTGGATTGTAATGTTATCAGTATGAAATAGAGTGGTAGCCCAGAGTAGCACTTAAGAGCATGTGATTTTGAATTATAATAACTGCATGATGGTTGTTGTGCTATTGTTGCCGTGAATGTACATTTTAAAGCCAGCATTTATTCTGGGATATTCAGAAAAATAATTGTAATTTATTTTGTAAATTCTTTTGTGATTGCTGGGTTATGTGATAATTGAATGTTTTATTTTTTAAGAAATTATCAAACTCTTTTCCTGAGTAGCTGTACAATTTTCTATTCCCACCAGTGATGTATGAGTGGTACAATTTCTCAGCATCCACACTGGCATTTGGTTTGTCATGTTTTGAAATTTTAGCCATTCTGATAGTGTTTAGCGATATTTCATTGTGTTTTCCATTTGCATTTTCCTAATGGCTAATGATGTTGAACTTTTGTGTGATTATTGTTCATCTACGTATTCTCTTCAGAGAAATGTCTATTCATGCCTTTTGCCCATTTTCTTTTTTTTGTAAGAATTTTATTTATTTATTTATTTTTCCCCCAAAGTCCCAGTAGATAGTTGTATGTCATAGCTGCACATCCTTCTAGTTGCTGTATGTGGGACACGGCCTCAGCATGGCAGGAGAAGCAGTGTGTCGGCGTGTGCCCGGGATCCGACCCCGGGCCACCAGCAGCGGAGCGTGCGCACTTAACCGCTAAGCCACAGGGCTGACCCTCATGTCTTTTGCCCATTTTCTAATTAGACTGTTTCCTTTTGTATAGTTGAGTTTTGAGGGTTCTCTACGTGTTTTAGATACGAGTCCTTTGTTGAATACATGGTTTGCAAATATTTTCTTCCAGACTGTAGCTTGTTTTTCAGACCTTTTAACAGAGTCTTTCACAAAGCAGAAGTGTTTACTTTTTATGAAGTTGAATTTATCAATTTTTCTTTTTATGAATTATCCTTTTGGTGTGAAGTCTAAGAACTCTTTGCCCAGCCTCAAAGATTTTATTTTTTTTCTAAAAGTTTTATTGCTTTATGTTTTGCGTTAAAGTCCACAATTTATTTTGAATTAATTTTTGTATATGTGTGTAGTATTAGTTTTCTAGGACTGCCATAACAAAATACCACAGATTGAGTGGCTTAAACAAAAGAAATTTATTTTTTCGCACTTCTGGAGGCTAGAAGTCCAAGATCAATGTGTGAACGGGTTTGATTTCTTCTGAAATCTCTCTCCTTGACTTGCAGATGGCCTCCTTCTTGCTGTGTCCTCACACAGTCTTTTGTCTGTACATGTGCCCTCTGGTGTCTCTCTGTTCAAATCTCCTCTTCTTATAGGGACACCACTCAGACTAAATTAGGACCCACTCTAATGGCCTCATTTTAATTTAGTCACCTCTTTGAAGGCTCTGTCTCCAAACACAGTCTTGTACTGAGGTACTGGGGGTTAGAGCTTCAACATATGAATTTTGAGAAGGAGACCATTCAGCCCATAACATTCTGCCCTCTGGCTCCCCCAAATTCATGTCCTTCTCACGTGCAAAATACATTCACTCCCATATCAACAGCCCAAAAGTCTTAATTCATTCCAGCATCAACTTTAAGTGACAATTCTCTTCCAAATATCATCTAAATCAGTGTCAGTGATATTTGACATAAGATTCACACTGAGGCAAAATTCCTCCCCAGCTGTGAATCTGTGAAACCAGACAAGTTATCTCCTTCCAAAATACAATGGTGGGAAAGGCATAGGATAGACATTCTCATAAGGGAGAAATAAAAAAAAAGAAAGGGATCATAGTTCCTAAGAAAGCTCAAAACCTAGCAGAGCAAAGTCCACAAGACTTTAAGCCTCAAGAAAAATCCTCTTTGGCTGGATGCTCTGCCCTTTGGGTGCACTGGGGTGACAGCCCCACCTTCTGAGCCCCCTGGAGTGGCAGTGTCACCCCTGAGGCCTTAGGCTATGGCAGCCTGGTCCACTGAAATTGAGGAAGTGGCCCTGCCCTCTGCAACCAAGAAGGAGATAACCCTTCCTTTGGAGTCATTCTTTCCTTTTCTTGAAGGATAACACACGTTAGCATCTGGATAGCTCTATTGTCACTTCTTATAGAATCTGAGAAGTTTAACAGTTTTCCTTCATTTTATCCCATCACTGTCCTTTTTAGTCTAAGCTGGCAGTGTTTCTGATGGTATAACACCATCTCTATTCCTGGCTTCTGCTGAGATGGCTAGTTAAATCAATGAGTCACACCTGTAATCTCTTTATGACGTGATTGTCCAGTCACACCATCGGTGTTCTCTTCAGAACATGCTTTCTCATTTTATGCAATATGGATAGGCTGAGAATTTTCAAATCTTCAGGTTCTGGGTTTTTTTTTTTCACTTAACAATTCCTTCTTCAATTTACCTCTCTCTGCTCTTGCATTTCACTATGAGCAGTAGGGAGAAACCAGGCCATGCCTTCAACTCTTAGCTTAGAAATATCCTCAGTTAAATGTCTAAGTTTTTTAATCATGTTCTACTTTCCACAAAACATCGAACACAATTTAGCCAAGTTTTTTGCCACTTTAAAATAAGGATTGCTTTTATCTAATACCATATTCTTCATTTTCATTTGAGTCTTCACCAGAAGCATTTTAATGTCCGTATGTCTACCCACAGTCTCTTCAAGGCAATCTAGGCTTTTTCTAACATGCTTTTCTAGCCTCTATTCATTACCCAGTTCCAAAACAGCTTCCACATTTTTAGGTATTTGTTACAGCAGCACCTTAGTCCTGGTACCAAACCCTGTATTAGTCAAACAGAAATTAACCATCACATTAGTGTTCCAAGGTACCTCTGTTGATTGTTTCTTTTCTCTTTAGAGAAATTCCTTTAGCCATTATTTTTGGCTAGGTCTGCTGACAACAAATTCTCTTAGTTTTCCTTCATCTCAGAATGCTTAATTTTCCCTTTCTTCCTGAGGGTTGTTTTCACTGGTTATAGAATTCTGGGTGGGCAGTTCTTTTCTTTCAGCACTTGAAATATATTCCTCCATTCTCCTGGCCTCCATGGCTTTGATGAGAAATCTGCTGTTATTTGAATTGTTTTCCCCCATAGGTAAGATGTCATTTCTGTCTTGCTCCTTTCGAGATTTTTCTTTTGAAAAATTTTGTCTTTGGTATTCAGAAGTTTACCTCAGAGTTAACTAGGAGGTACCTCAGTGTGCATTCCTTTGGGTTTATCCGATTTGGGGTTAGCTCAAGTTCTTGAATCTGTATGTTAAGTCTTTACCAAATTTGGATAATCTTCACTTACTATTTCTCTGAGTGCTTTTCCACCTTTGCCCTCTTTCTCTTCTCATTCAGGAATTCTAATGACATAATATTGGATTTTTTGTTTTATTCCCACAGATTCCTTACGCTCTGTTCTTCTTTTCCATTCTATTTCTCTCTGTTGTTTCAGATTGGGTAATTTATATTGTTCTATGTTCTGGTTCACTGATTATTTCCTCTGTCACCTCTATTCTGCTACTGAGTCCATCCAGTGAATTCTGCATTTTAGTTGTTCTGAAATTTTCACTTGGTTCTTTTTTATTTCTTTGCTGCAACTTTCTATTTTTTCATATGTTTTGAGTGTGTTTGTAATTGCTCATTTAAGTATTTTATCATATCTACTTTAAAATCTTTGTCAGATAATTCCATCACGTCTGTCATCCCAGTATTGGCATTTGTCAATTGTTTTTTTCATTCAGTTTGAGATCTTTCTGATCCTAGATAAGATGAGCAATTTCTTGATTAAAACAGGAATGTTTTAGGTATTATGTTATGATACTCTGCGTCTTATTTAAACTTTCCGTTTTAGCTGGCTTCCTCTGACACCAGCCTGGTTAGGGAAGGAGGGAGATGCCAACTTGTTGCTACCAGATGGGGGTGGAAGCCAAGATTCTCCACTCAACCTCTGTGGCTACCTGAGTGAGAGGGTCTTCATTTCTGCTGGGTTTGAATGGGAATTTGGCTCCTTTTCTTCCCTTATTGCACTAACTATACCCTCTAGTTCAAAGTTGAATACATGTGGTAATAGTGGACATTTCTGTTTTATTCCTCATCTTAGTGGGAAAGGAGTCACTCTTTCAGTAATAAGTATATGTTAGCTGTAGATTTTCATAGATGTCTCTTATCAAGGAAAAATTGAAAAGTTCCCTTCTATTCTTAATGTGCTGAGAGTTTTTTTTTGTGTGTGTGAGGAAGATCAGCCCTGAGCTAACATCCATGCTAATCCTCCTCTTTTTGCTGAGGAAGACCGGCTCTGAGCTAACATCTATTGTCAATCCTCCTCCTTTTTTTTTTCCCCAAAGCCCCAGGAGATACATTGATTTTTTCTTTCATTGATTAATTTAAAAATGTTAAACCAACTTTGCATTTCTGTGATAAATCCCACTTGGCTGTGATATATTTTCCTTATATGTTGTTCAATTTGATTTGCCAAAATTTTATTAGAAATTTTTGCATTTTTGTTCATAAGAGATATTGGTCTAGAGTTTTTTTTAAAAAAATGTCATTGGTTTTGGTTAGTCTTTGTCTCGTAGAATGAGTTGGGGAGTAGTTGCTCTACTTCAACATATGGGAAATATTTTTGTAGAATTTATATTATTTATTCTTTAAATATTTGGTAGAATTCACTAGTAAAGCTATCTGGGCTTGAAGTTTTTTTTCATGAAGTGTTTTTAATGTACAAAGTCAGTTTCTCAAATAGATGTATTGTGACTTGGGTAATCTATTTCTTCTTGAGTGAGCTTTGGTAATTTATGTTTTTCAATAAATTTGTCAACTTTGTCTAAATTTTCAAACTTATTTGAGTATGGTTACCCATAATATTTGCTTATTGTACTTTTAATACATCTAAAATGTGTAATGATGTCATTTATCTCATATCTGATATTGGTAATTTTTTGTCCTCTCTCTCTGTTTTCTTCCCTGCTCAGTCTCAACTTCATTATTGACCATTTGAACTGGATAATTCCTAGTGGTGGGGGCTTTCCTATATGATGTTTAGCAGCATTCCTAGCCTCTACCTGCCAGATAGCAGCATCACTCTGAGTTGTGACCCTCGGTAATGTTTCCAGACGTTGCCAAATATTCCCTGGAGGGCAAAATCACCCCCAGATGAGAATTAATGAGTTAGCAGTTTATCATTTTTATTTTTTATTTTATTTTTTATTTTTTTTTGGTGAGGAAGATCAGCCCTGAGCTAACATCCATGCTAATCCTCCTCTTTTTTTCCTGAGGAAGACCGGCTCTGAGCTAACATCTATTGCCAATCCTCTTCCTTTTTTTCCTCAAAGCCCTAGTAGATAGTTGTAGGTCATCGTTGCACATCCTTCTAGTTGCTGTATGTGGGACGCGGCCTCAGCATGGCCGGAGAAGCAGTGTGTCGGTGCGCGCTCGGGATCCTAACCCGGGCTGCCAGTAGCGGAGGGCGCACTTAACCACTAAGCCACGGGGCCGGCCCTATCATTTTTATTGATCTTTGCAAAAATACCAGTTTTTTCCTTCATTGATTCAGATCATTTCTTGTCTTCTGCCTCTTTACTTAACATGCTCATTCTTTTCTCTAACTTTTTGAACATATGGAATACAGTTCTTATCCTCATGTCTTTGTCTGCTATTTCTAACGTCTGTATCAACTCTGGGTTGGTTTTGGTTGATTGATTTTTCCTCCTCAGTATGGAGCATATTTTCCTATTTCTTTGCTTACTTAGTAAATTTTGACTAGATACCAAACATTGTGAATTTTACCTCATTTCATGCTGGATATATTTGCATTCCCATAAAAATTCTTGAGCTTTATCCTGGTATACAGTTAAGTTACATGGACACAGTTTGTTTCTCTTGGTTCTTGCTTTTAAGATTTACTAGGTAGGACCAGAGCAGTGTTTTATCTGGAGCTAGTTATTTTCCACTATGGAGGCAAGACTCTTCTGAGTGCCCTACCCAAAGCCCCATGAATTATGAGGCTTCCCTGACTGGCTGGTAGCAACAGGCAGTATTCTGAGCCCTGTGTGAGCTCTGTGTACTGTTCTTTTTAATCCTTTTAGGCCATTCCGTCCTCAGCCTGGGACAGTTCTCTCACATGTTTATGCTGATGTTGACTCTGCTAGGGGTCCTCTGCAGCTGCTCCCTCCTCTCTGGTCCCCTCCATGAACTCTAGCCACTTTGCTGTCCCTGGACTCAGCTCTACCTTCTAGACTCCGGGAGGCCTCCATGCTCCACCTGGGATTTCCTACCCTGTGCTGCAGCCTGGAAATTCTTTAAAGTGCACAAACTAGGCAAACACAGCAATCATTTTGTCTGTTTTCAATCTCTCAGGGGTCACTGTTTTTTGTTGCCTGATGTCCAGTGTGTTCAAAAGTTTTTTTTATATATTTTGCCAACAATTAACAGTTTCAGGTGGGAGGTAAATCTGGTCTCTTTTACTCCGTCTTGGTCAGAAGTGTAAGGCTATGTAAATATATTTTAAAACTCTGAAAAAATGTATATGTTCTTAGAAAAATATAACTTACTAAATTCAACTAAGCAACCAGAAAACATGAAGAGACATATAATTACTAAATAAATTGAAACTTAAATCTGTGCATAAAGTAACATCAGGAACAGACAGTTTTACAGGCAATGTCTATAAATTATTTAAGGAGCAGATAATTCTAGTCTGATACAAAACGTTCTAGAGAATAAACAATGAGGGGCCCTACTTTATTTTATGATACTAATATAGCTTTGACACCAAAACCATTCAAAGACAAAATGAGAAAAGAAAGAAAGTTTTAGGAAAATCTTGCTGTGAATTCAGATGCACAAATTCTAAATCTAGCAAGGTATATATTTTTAAAATATAAGTCTAATCATGTCATTCTCCTGCTTCAGATTCTTCAGTGATTTGTCATCAGATTTAGAATAAAATCTAGACCCTTTTCCTGGCTCACAAGGCTGCACGTGATTTGTTCCTTACTTGCCCTTCTGATGCTCTCCGCCCCCCGCCCCCCGCCCCCCTCTCATCTTCCTCTTTAGTTACGCTGTCTTTCACACACATCTAGTTCTTTTATAGCTCAGGGCTGTTAAACTCGCTCTTCTCCCGCCCACTCTGCCTCACTGCCCAGATCTTCATAAGGTATGCACCTACCACCATGTAGATTTAAGCTCAAATTCCTTTCCTGTCCCCTTGTCTCAGATAGTCTCCACTCCTGCTGTCCTTCTGTCCCTCTATCCTCTCTCCTTGCTTTATCTTCTTCATGGTACTTATTACTATGTGAATACTATCATCATTTATCTGCCTCTCTCTCTCTTACTAGTGTATAGACGCCAAGAGGAAAGGGACTTAAACTTGTTCACCACTATATTCCTAGTATCTAGAACTGCAGTTGATTCATAGTAAGGATTCAATAAATATAGGTTGAATTAATGGATATCATATCTCCCAAATATTTGTTTTAAGTTTAAATATTTTCATCCTATATTTTTCCTCTAATGAAGTGAATAAATATTTTGAGATGTTGTTGTAACATATAGTTGATTAAGCGGATATTTAATTGTAACTTATGGTTACAATCTCATTCATTAGAATTAATTGGGATAAACCACTCAAATTTTTTCATGAAATTTTTCAAACATATACAAAATGGAGAGAATAGTAAAATAAACCACATACTCCTCTTATGTAGATTCAATTATTATTGTGATTTTACCTCATTGATTTAATCTATTTTCCTCTTTTCCTGAAGTATTTTAAATATAATTAAATATATCATGTCATTCTCCTTTCCATAGTTCAATATGGATCTAAAAATATGGATATTTTCTTACCTAACTACAATGACATTATTCATATCTATAAAAATTAATAATAATAATTCTTTGGCTCCTTCTGATAGCCAGACCATAATCAGATGTCTTCAATTGTCTTAAAAATTATTTTTGTATTTGTTTCATCTGAATTGGGATCCAAAAAGAAGTCTACACATTTATTTTGTTGTTTAGTGTTATAAATTTAAAATAATATCCAGAACAATCTCCCCTCACTTTTCTTCATGCTATTTACTTGTTTCAGAAGCTGCATCAGTTGTCTTGTAGAATGTCCCATGCTCTGCATTTGTCTGTTTTTCTCGGTGGTGACATCTAACTTACTACCCTATCCCTCATATTTCCATTAATGGAAGTTGGCTCTAGCGCTTGATGAGGTTCAGGTTCTGCTTTCTTGGTTGGAATACTTCGCAGGTGGTGCTGTGCGCTTTGTACTGAATCCCAACAGGAGGCACACAAAATGTCTGCTTGCTCAACCTTTAGCGATGCTGAGATGGGTTATTTTTGTTTCAGTGGGTGATAGTTTGATACCTACATTGTAAGTTCCCCATCAATTTCTCCTCTAAACGGTTCACCCACTTATGATGTTTGACTGAATCAAATATTTCACTAGGAGTTGCAAAATGACAATTTAGCAAAATTATATTTCCTCATTCATTAGCTGGATGTTTTCTGAAAAGAAGGAAGATTCCTTATCAACGAAAGAAATTTGGTTATCCTGCAATTAGGATGAATCCATGTATTTTAATTTCCAATATTCAGAACAAGAAATTGGTGCCCTGGTTTTCCCACTTGTGTCCTACGGGTCAGGTATTTTTTTTTTTTTTTTTTTTTTTGTGAGGAAGGTCAGCCCTGAGCTAATATCTGCCAATCATCCTCTTTTTGCTGAGGAAGACTGGCCCTGGGCTAACATCCATGCCCATCTTCCTGCACCTTGTATGGGATGCCGCCACAGCATGGCTTGCCAAGCGGTGTGTCGGTGCACGCCCGGGATCCGAACCGGCGATCCCTGGGCAGCCATGGCGGAGGGCAAGCACTTAACTGCCTGTGCCACCGGGCAGGCCCCAGGTTTTTGTTTTTGATATTGCCCTTGTTTGACCTTCTCTTTCTTTTCTTCCTTTTTTTTTTCTTTTGTATCATTAAGAACTATGGGTATTTAAAAAATAAGTTCAATGTGTTTAAATAAATTGCTGTCACTAATTTTGTTGTTGTTGTCGTTGAGGAAGATTATCCCTGAGCTAACATCCGTTGCCAATCCTCCTCTTTTTGCTGAGGAAGATTGGCCCTGGGCTAACATCCGTGCCCATCTTCCTCCACTTTATACGTGGGACGACTGCCTAGCATGGCTTGATAAGCGGTGCATAGGTCCATGCCTGGGACATGAAGTCGGGGCTGCTGAAGTGGAGATCGCAAACTTAACCACTATGCCACTGGGCCAGCCCCACTGTCAATCATTTTTTTGATGCACAAATAGTCCCATTCTTGACCAAAAAGAGTCACTCTGTGCTGGTTTTGGTGCTTTTGGACGATGACTCTTTTGTCTTACCATTTTTCTCTTTGAAAGCTTCCTGTTTTTTTTCGTGAGGAATCATTCTAAAGTTGAGAAAGTTTGGATTATAGATTTTTCACGAAGTTTCTTCCTTCCAAGTACACAGGGAAATTTGGAAAAACTGTATATAATGTTGCCGAGAAGATGTCCCTCTGGATCTCTTGTAGTGACTCACTTGCACATCAGCAATACATGTATTAATATTTTTCAATCTTTATTCTTCTGTGTGTTCACTGTTTTATTCAGCAAATATTTATTGAACACAATATATTCTGTGCACTATTCTACTTGCTGGATAAACAGCAATAATTAAGCAAATCAATGCTCCTGTTGACATGAAATTTACATTCTAGTAGAGGAGATAGGAAATAAACAAGATAAATAAATGAGTAGAGTATGTTTTATAGTGACAAGTGCTAAGAAAAAAAAGTAAAGCAGAGAAGAAACATAGAAAATCTGTGTATGTGTATGAGGGTTAAAGGCTGTTGAAATTTTAGATAGAGTGACCAGGGAAGGCTTCATTGGGAAAGTGATATTTGAGGGAGGATCTGAAGGAAGTGAAGGAGCAAACTATGTGGATTTCTGGAGAAGAGCGTTTCGGCATAGTATGTATGTGCAAAGCCTCTACAGCGGGAGCATGCCTGCTGTTTTCAAGGATTGGCAAGGCCAATGTGACTGGAACACAAGATGCAAGATGAAAGAGGCTGGGGGTCAAGAGGCACCAGTGGGGGCAGATCATGTAAGACTTTGGGGTGGCAGTGAGAATATGCCTGGCTGACTTCCAACTCTGGAGAGTGTAATTGGCCAAGGGCCCCAGCTGTTGCATTCTAAAACCCTCTGATACTTCCTAGAGCTCCTTCCTTAGACAGCCAATACCAAGTATGGCAATGACACTAAAGCAAGCCCATTTCTGGGAGAAATCAGGGACTCCTCTGATGGGGGTGACATTGGCTACTGGACTTGCCAAAACTTCCTTAGACTGCACGAAGGTCTAGGATGCTTCCACACAATCTTCCTTCTCTTTCTCCCTTCTTTAGGGTCAGACTCGCTTTGTGGTCTGATGATTCTCTCAAATTCCCCTAGTTTCCTCCCCGTTCTCTCTCACAGACATTTCCCCTAATAAAATCCTTGCACTTTTTTTTCAAGATAATTTTTTATTATGGAAAAATAAACTCATCATAAAATTTACCATTTTAGCTGTTTTTAAGTGTACAGTTCAGTGGCATTAAGTACAGGCATACCTTGGAGGTATTGTGAGTTGGGTTCCAGACCAATGCAATAAAGTGAATATCGCAATAAAACGAGTCACACAAATTTTTTTGCTTTACTAGTGCACATAAAAGTTATGTTTACACTATACTGTAGTCTATTAAGTGTGCAATAGCATTATGTCTAAAAAAATAATGTACATGCCTTAATTAAAAAATGCTTTATTGCTAAAAAATACTAACCATCATCTGAGCCTTCAGCAAGTCATAATCTTTATGCTGGTAGAGGGTCTTGTAAAAAATGCAATATCTGCAACATGCAGTATTATTCCATTGTGATTGGAAAGAATACTTTATATGATTTCAATATTTTAAAACTTATTAGGACTTATTTTGTGACTTAACGTGGTATATCCTGGAGAATGTTCCATATGCATGTGAGAAAAATGTGTATTCTGGCATTCTTGGGCAGAGTGTTTGTATATGTTTGTTAGGTCCAATTGGTCTATAGTATTATTCAAATCCTCTATTTCCTTATTGGTATTCTGCTGGTTGTTCTATTCATTATTAAAAGCGAGGTATTGAAGTCTCCTAAAATTATTGTAGAACTGACTATTTCTCCCTTCAATTCTGTCATTTTCTGCTTCACATATTTAGGAGCTCTGATGTTTGCTGCATATATGTTTGTAATTATTGTATATTTTTGGTGAAATGATACTTTTATTAGTATATAATATTCTTCTTTGTTTCTTATAACAGTTTTTGACCTCAAGCCTAACTTGTCTGATATCAGTATAGTTACTCCGGCTATATTTTGGTTACTATTTGCATGAAATATCTTTTTACAATACATTCACTTTCAATCTATGCATATCCTTAGATGTAAAGTGAGTTTCTTGTAAGCAGCATATGGTTGGCTCCTAGTGTTTTTTTTCATTCATTCTGCCAATTGATGTCTTTTGATGAGGAGTTTAATCCATTTACATTTAAAACAATTACTAATGGGGAAGGACATACTATTGCCATTTTGTTATTTGTTTTCTGTATGTCATAGCTTTTTGTCCCTTATTTTCTCCCTTCCTTTGTATTTAATTCTTTTTTCTAATGACATATCTTGATTCCCTTCTTATTCCCTTTGGTGTCTAATCTATAGAGAGATTTTCTTTGTGGTGACCATGGGGATTACATATAACATCCTAAAATTATAACAATCTATTTTAAACTGATGCCAACTTAACTTAAATCACATACAAATACTCCACTCCTTTTTTATAATTTCTATTTCTTTGTTGATATTCTCATTTTGTTCATATTTTGTTTTCTTGAATTCTTTTAGCTTTTTTTGTGTGTTTTCCTTGAGTTCTTTGAGCATATTTAAGATAGTTTTTAAAAGTCTTTGTCAAGTAAGTCTGATGCCTGTGTTTCTTCAGGGACAGTTTCTGGAGATTTATTTTGTTCCTTTGAATGGGCAATATATTCTTGTTTCTTTGTATTGCTTGTGATCTTTTGTTGACAACTGGGCTTTTGAAGAAACGGTTCCCCTCCCAGTCTTTGCAGATTGGCTCTGTTTAGGGGAAGATCTTCACTAATCAGCCAAGTGTGAAGGCTTATGTTCTTCAGATTTTTTTTGGTCACGCATCTTCCTTAGGCCTGTGTTTCTCCCCTACCCCCAATTTCCCTGTATATATGGCTTCTTTTAAGCATCTTAATTTCCCTAAGAGTCTTACCCTTGCTTCTTCTTGGGGCTTTAGCTGTTCTATTGTATTTCTCAATCAGTGATCTTTGCTCTGGGCATCTGTGGGTCTGCAGCGCTCTTGCAATTTTCATGAGTGATGCCTGCTGCTTGTCGTAGCCTGAAATCCCAGCTGCTTTTGGATGTCTGAGCTCTGAGTTAGGCAATACTGAGACCAATTCCTCAGGCAATCCACAGACAGGTTAAAAAGTTACAAATTTGTTTCGTGGACAGGGACTGGGGACTGGGCCACTACTTCCCCCAAATTGCACCATAGTGGGGAAAGAGTGAGTAGACACTTCACAAAATTTCCTGCTATTTTGAATGTGGCTTTTTCTTGATTTGACATTTGCTTTGTTGTTGTAGATCTTTGACTGATTTCCGGAATTCGTATAAAGTTATTTTATTCAGTTTCAAGCTGTTTATTTAGTGTTTCAGTGAGGGAATAGGACCTGGAGCTTCCTCATCTGCTGTCTTGCTAATGCCACTCTGGGCTATCCTTGTACTTTTAATTCCATCTTAGCATCTGCTTCTCCAAGACCACAGGCTATTACAGACTTGTAAGTCTTGGAAAGGATTTTACTATTTCCCTGAATGTAATTAAAGGCACTTGAGGAATGACATGATCTGGTTTACCTTTTGACAGAATTTTCCTGACTGCTTTCTTGAGAGTAGCCTGAATGGTGGCAAGGAAAAAGAAATATGTAGACCAGTTAGGAGTCTATTGTAATATTCCAGGCAAGAGATTATGATGGCTTAGACTAGAGTCATAGGCACAGGTGTGGTAAGACTCTGAATATATTTTTTAGGTAGAGTTAATGAAATTTACTCACAGATGGGATAAAAGGACAAAGAAGCAACTGGGAGATTGGAATTGCCAGTGACTGAGAAGGGGGAGAGGTAGTGTGCAAATACTAGGAGCTCAGTTTTGGACATGATAATTCTGAGATGTCTGTGAGACTATAAATGAAGGGGGATATGTACACTTAAAGTCCAAGGGAATGTCTGGGCTGGGGAAATAAATTTTGAGTAGTAAAAAGCTGGTAATTAAACCCATGAGACTAGATGTGATCATCCAAAGAGTGAGTGTAGATAGAAAAAGCAATTAGTCCAGGGAGAGAACATGGGATACCCCAACCCTTAGAGTTCTGGGAGATGAGGAAGAACCAACAAAGAATGTTAGTAAAGATACTCACGTTGAAGACATTCACAAAAATCCTATTTATATAATTTATTTTCTTGAGAAAACTAATCTAGAATAGGTCCAATAACTATACAAAAATTCTATGAGGATTTGTAGTACATTCACATGGCCAATTAACAGTCATTTTAGTAGTTACAGGATTAAAACCTGCCAAGTGAGTAAGTTAGAAAAATCACCACTTATATTTGAGAGATCCAGAGACCTAGTGTTTTAAATCATCATAATAACTTGAAATTCTATATTGTATTATAAATTCAATATATAATATTAATTATATATTGATATTGTACGTAACATATAATAAGTAATCTTGTGACAGATAAAACTCTCTTAAGCAGGACACTAAAAGCCTTAACTACAAAAGAAAAAGAATTGATAAGTTGGACTTTATTCAAAGCTAAAAACTTCTGTTCATCAAAAAGCATCACTTCACAAAAATGGTACTTCACAAAAGAGGATACCCAAAGAGCCATAAGCATGTGAAAGATGTTCAACATCATTACTTATCAGGTGTATTTATTTATTATAAAGAATTGGCTCACATGATTATGGAGTCTGACAAGCCCCAAGATCTGCAATCAGCATGCTGGAGATCCAGGAGAGCTGAAGGTGTGGTTCCAATCTGAAGTCTAAAGGCCTGGGAACCAGGAGAGTCAATGATGCAGTTTCAGTCCAAAAGCTGGCAGGCTTGAGACCCAGAAAAAGCCAGTGTTTCAGTTTAAGTCTGAAGGAAGGAAAAAAATTGATGTCCTAGCTCAAAGGCAGTCAGAGAGAAGGAGTTCCCTCTTGGCGTTTTTGTTTTATCAGGCCTTCAACTGACTGAATGAGGCCCACCCACACTAGGGAGGGCAATCTGCTTTACTTAGTCTACTGACTTAAATGTTAACCTCATCCAGAAACATCATCATAGACACACCCAAAATAGTATTTGACCAAATATCTGGGCCTCCTGTGACCCTGTCAAGTAGACACAAAATTAAGCATCACAGTATATGTGTATATATATGTGTGTTTGTGTGTATATTTTACAATTAATGTAAGTGCTATCTGGAATACTTTCACAGAACACATGACTGGCTCTGAAAGAAAGGGCTTGCAATGTGAAGCAGATTCACATAGTTGAATGCCTCCATGTGTTGGGATATAGAGAAATGATGATGCACTCACAGCAAGATCTAACCTCCAGAGTTAACTTCTCACTTAATTGTTCTGTATCAAATGATAAGATTAATCACACATTGTGAATTTCTAAATAATCTAAATTCCATTTCAAACACGTTTGCACATCATAACTTTTCCCTAGCGTAGAGTTTGGTGATCTACGGTGTGGCATGTAAAGGGGTTTAAGCAACAAATAAACTGTAGTCAATTGGGGAACTGGGTGTGTGCCCTACTGTGGATGTTTTGAAGTAAGAATACAGTTTAGGTCAGTGACAGCCAAATGGAAAACGGCAGCAGACCTCTAATTTGGAGATTATTCTTCATAGATGAGAAATCAAGTTGTGTGAATTTACCTAGGTATATTCTGCAAGTCAGTGACAGAGTCAAGGATATGATTTAGCAGGCTGGACAAACATTCCACTGGAATTCAGATACTTTCCTGGCTCTGATTTAATGACTTCGACCTAATGTTCATGAAAAATCCTGGCTTAGCGAATAATTCCTGCAGAGACTATTTCATGATGCCAATTAAAAAGTTTTTCCTGGCTGCCTTTTTGTCCTCCTTTCTTTCTTAATATAACTTCTGCATCAGTCGCCTTGAACAGATTCATTCAGGCTGTATGCAGCTGCTCCAGGCATTACACAGCTCAGGGAGCATACTGTGGCTCTGTCTCCACCAAGAAATGGGTAGAACCAACATGCTCGCATTCAGAGTTTTGTTAATAACATTTTTTTCTGATTATGAAAGGAATAGATACTCATTGTAGAAAATAATAAAAGCACAGAGAAGATAATAAATATTACTTGTAATTTCCAAAGCAGATCTCACTGCTAAAATTTTCCAGTCTTGGGGCCAGTCCAGTGCCATAGTCGTTGGGTTCGTGTGCTCCGCTTCGGTGGCCCAGGGTTTGCAAGTTCAGATCCTGGGTGCACACCTACACACCACTCAATAAGCCATGCTGTGGTGGTGTCCCACATATAAAAAATAGAAGAGGATTGGCACAGATGTTAGCTCAGGGCCAATCTTCCTCACCAAAATAAATAAACAAGTAAATTAATAAATTAAAAAAAATTTTACTCTCTTAGCAATTTTCAAACATGCAATGCAATATTATTGTCTATAGTTACCATGTTGTATGGTCCATCCTCAGGACTTATTTATTTTATAACTGGGAGTTTGTACCTCTTGACTCCCTTCACCCATTTCACCCATTCCCCAACCCCCTCCCCTCTGGCAACCACCAACCTGTTCTCTGTATTTGTGAGTTTTGATTTGTTTAATTGTATGTATTTTAAATGTACATCTCAATAAATGTTTACGTATGTGTCATCTATTAGCCCCATCTGATTGGTATACAGAACATTCCATCAACCCACAGGTTTCCTTGGGCCTCTTCCCGTTCAACATCTACCCCTAGGTACCTCTGTTTTGACTTTTATCCCCATAGATTATTTTTGCCTATTCTTGAACTCTGGAATAATTTTTTTTTAAAAAATACTCTTTTGGATCTGCTTTTTTTCATTCAACATAATTTTATTAAAGATTCATCTATTTTCTTGCATGTATCAATGGTTCATTCTTTTTTGTTGTTACTACGTAGTATTCTGCTATATAAATACATCTTAATTTATCCATTCTCTTGTTGATGGACACTTGGGTTATTTCTTTTGTGTAGCTATTATGAATAAAGCTGCTGTGGGGGGCTGGCCTGTGTCTTAGTTAAGTGCGTGTGCTCCGCTGCTGGCGGCCCAGGTTGGGATCCCGGGTGCGCACCGACGCACTGCTTCTCCGGCCATGCTGAGGCCGCGTCCCACATACAACAATTAGAAGGATGTGCAGCTGTGACATACAACTATCTACTGGGGCTTTGGGGGAAAAAAGGAGGAGGATTGGGAATAGATGTTAGCTCAGAGCCGGTCTTCTGCAGCAAAAAGAGGAGGATTAGCACGGATGTTAGCTCAGGGCTGATCTTCCTCACAAAAAAGAAAAAAAAAAGCTGCTGTGAACCTTCTTATCTAAGTCTTTTGTAGACATATGTTTTCATTTTTCTTGGATACTTAAGGACACATCATATAGTAGTTGTATGTTTAGTTTTAGTAGCCAAATCGTTTTTCCAAGGTGGTTGAAGCTCCCATCAGGGATGTATGAGAGTTCCCGCTCTTCCATATCCTTGCTAAACATTGTCATTATTGGCCTTTTAAATTATAGCCATTCTGGTGGGTATTTGCTTGTATCCTTGTGGTTTTAGTGTGTATGTACCTGATGAGTAATGATGCTGAGCATCTTTCGTATGCTTATTGGCTGTTTGGGTATCCTCTTTTGTAAAGTGATGCCTTTTGATGAACAGAAGTTTTTAACTTTGATAAAGTCCGATTTGTCAACTTTTTTTTTTTTTTGTGAGGAGGACCAGCCCTGAGCTGACGTCTGTGCTAATCCTCCTCTTTTTTTTTTTTTTTTTGCTGAGGAAGACTGGCCCTGGGCTAACATCTGTGCCCATCTTCCTCTACTTTATATGGGATGCCGCCACAGCATGGCTTAACAAGCAGTGTGTCCGTGCGAGCCCGGAATCTGAACTGGTGAACCCCGGGCCATCGCAGCGGAGCTCAAGCACTTAACTGCTTGTGCCACTGGGCCGGCCACTGTCAACTTTTTTCCTTTCATAGTTAAAACTTTTAGTGTCCTGCTTAAGAATGTTTTACCTACCACAAGGTCGTGAAGCCAGTTGTGTATGTTTTCTTTTAGAAGCTTGATAGTTTTACCTTTTACATTTAGGTCTATGATGCACCACAAACTAATTTTTGTCTATGCTGTGAGTTAGAGGTCAAAGTTCATTTTTCCATACAAATATCTAATTGCTCTAGCACCATTTATTGAACAGATCATCCTTTCCCCCAATGAATTTCACTGATGACTTTGTTGTAAATCAGGTGGCAGTGTACGTATGAGTCTGTCTCTGGACTATATTTTCTGTTCTGTTGGTCTATTTGCCTATCATTGTGCCATTACAGCACCATTTTTAATGGTTGCAGAGTTTTTTTTTTTTCTGTTGTTAGTTTGTTACCAAATTTTCTCTGTTATAAGCATGAATATCCTTAGAAATGAGCCATTTATGCAAATCCATCACTTTTCTCATAGGGTAAATCATGGAATTAAAATTGTTGGTTCTATGGAATGTACATATTTTAAGAGTTTCCTATATATTTTCAAAGTGCTATCCAGAAATACGTCAAATTGGCTCCTGCTCGTTTTAGGTGAGAGTGCGCCTTTATACCAATGCTTATACAGTTCCTAAATTATCTGTCAACTTGTGGTTGGACCGGGAGCAAATTTTTCTCAGGTTCTTTTTTTTTTTTTTTGGTTACTAGTGAGTCAAGAGTGGATTTAAAAAAAAAGAATTCAATGGCCATTTGGTTTTCTACTCTTGTGAATTATGTATTCATATATCTTTTCTATTTTCCACTGGGTGTTTACCTTTTTATGTGTTAGAAAGAACTTTTTGAACATTTACTATATGAACATTTGTCTGTTGTTTTTGTTGAAAATATTTCCTAGTTTTTTAAAAATAAGAAACGTTTTTGGATTATTTTTTAACTTACAAGGTAAGTTTTAGTTTTACATTTTTCAACTTGATTAATCTCTTTCATTATAAATTTGTCCCTAGTATCATGATTATAAAATCCTTTCTCATATAAGGATTTATATATATTTTTATATATATTTTATATATATAATATTTATATATATTATATATATTTATATATATTTTATAATCATGATACTAGGGACATGATACAAAATATACATATGTATATATATATCCATGTATACTTTCTTCTGTTTCTTTTGGGATTTTATTATAATTTCCAAGAAATTATAAATCTTTTCTCAATTCAAAGGTATTGGCATAAATTTTATATTATTGTTTTATACTTTAGAAAAATCCCTATTCTACTTATACTTCTACTTTTTCATTTTTGATTGTTTATTTTACCCTTTCTATTTTTTCTGTCAGTCTTGTAATTTTTTTTCAATTTTGTCTTTTTAAAGAACCAGCTTTTCTTGTATTCTTTTTGTTGCTTCTTTAATTATTTTCTTGCCTTATCTTTATTACTTTTCCTTCTACTTCCTTAGGATTTATATTGATACTCTTTTCAAAATGGGATGCTTAGCTCATAATTTCTGCGATTTTTCTTTTCAAAAATGTGTATTAGAGTGTGTATATATGCCTCTAATACTGGCAAGCTTTATCCCATAAGTTTTATATGTATCGTTATTTTCTAATTTTCATTATTATTTCTTCAATTACCAATGAATTATTTGGAAAAAAGTTTTTAAATTTCTAAATGTATGCAATTTGGACTTGTCTTTTATCTGTTTCTTCTTAGTTTCATGGTATCGTGGTCAGAGAATGTTGTTGATAGAATATTGTCCTAGTACATCATTAATATTTGTAAATATTTTACATGTCTTTGGAAAGATTTTTTAATTTCTAGCTGTTGGCTTCAGGAATTGATTCATGTCACTTAGATGAAAACTTGCTAATTATGTTGCTCAACCTTCACTTTTAGTAATCTTTTGTCTGCCTGATTTATCAATAACTGAAAGAATTATATAAAAACCTCATCATACTAGTGCATTTATTATTTTTTTAATAATTCTGAAAAGGTTTATTTTTTGGAGCATATATACTTAGGTATATATATATTTAAAATTGCTAAATCTTCATGGGGGATCGTTCTTTTTTATTATTAAGTAGTGATTAACTTTACTACTAATGTTTCTTTTTTTTCCCAGCAAAGTCTATCTTATTTGTAATTGTAAGAGCAGCATCAGTTTTCTTTCAGTTAGTATTTGCCTGGTGTGTGTGTTTTGTATGTGTGATGTGTGCATGTGTGCGTATGTGTGTATTTTAATTTATTTTCTTCAACCATTACGTACCACTACATGTTAATTGTCTCATGTAAATAGCACATATCTAGTGTAGATAGAAAATTTTACATGCTGTATATTCATTTCATAAAATTTCTTCTGCCTTTTTCTATATTTTATTTAAAATTTCAAACTTGGGCCTGTCCTAGTCTCCCGTGCTTACTAAAGGATTCAAGCATTTAGCTTTGAAATTATAGATACTTCAAACATCTGTTAAAAGAAATCCTAGAATCTGTCAATAGATGATCTGTTAGCCTTAGATTTTGGTAATTTTTTCCAGTATCTTACCGATCTGTTTAGAATGAAGTGGGGCAAGGCTGCATTAGGTGATGTTAACCAGATGACGTTTGAAATGGGACTCATTTCTCAGGTTTTTAAAGAGTGTGTGTGGAAAGTTGTGACCTCCTTAACTTCTCAAAATTTTGAGATTTTATGCATCTATAATTCTAAGATAATTGACAGAACGATAATATAAGTCAAATATTATTCTACTTAGACTACTCTTTTGATGATGATATGATTAATTATTATCTATTTGTTAAAGCACCATTGCTACATGTATTAGTTTTCTAGGGCTGCTGTAACAAATTACTCAAACTAGGTGGCTTAAAATAACAGAAATTTATTCTTTCACTGTTCAAGAGGCCAGAAGTCTGAAATCAAGGTATGGGCCGGGCTGTGCTCCTTCCGGAGTGTTTAAGGGGGAATCTGTGTTTTTGCCTCTTCCAGCTTCTGGTGGCTCCTGGCATTCCTTGGCTAGCTGTCACATCACTGCAATCTCTGCCTCTGTGGTCATATTACCTGATCCTGAAGAGTGTCCTTGTCCATGTGTCTTCATATTTTGTGTGTCAGTCCATCTGAGCTGCTATAGCAGAATACCATAAACTGGGTGACTTATAAACTACAGAAATTTATCTTCCGTTCTGGAGGCTGGGAAGTCCAAGATCAAGGCACTGGGAGATTTGGTGTCTGGTGAGGACCTGTTCCTGGTTCATAGATGGCTGTCATCCTGCTATGGTCTCACATAGTGAAAGGGTGAGGGAGCTCTCTGGGGTGTCTTTTATAAGGTCACTAATCTCATTCATGAGGACTCCACTTTCCTGACCTAATCATCTCCCACGACCTACCTCCTAAAACCATCACATTGGAAGTCAGGATTTCAATATATGAGTTTTGGGGCAGCACAAATATTCAGTCCCTAGCAGTGTGTCTGTCTCGAAACTCCCTCTGCCACTCTTTTATAACCATACGTGTGACCGCATTTAGGGCCCAACCAGATAGTCCAGCATAAGCTTCTCATCTCAAAAGCCTTAATTTAATCACATCTTCTGCCATATAAAGTAACATTCGCTGTTTTTCCATATAAGGTAATATTCACAGGCTCTGGCGATTAGGATGTGGACTTATCTTTTTGGGGCTCACCATTCAGCCCACTATGCTACCTAACATGTTGCTAGCCTAGTTTGAGTCACTGTATGTCAAAATAACTGAAATCAATTTTTAAAAATTTCACAAATTAAGAATTCAAATATCAAAGTTATCTACTCTCTTCAGATTATTTATATTTTTTTCAGAGACAATTTGGTGAGATATAGTTCCTATTCCACACCTTCCCCACTACTCCTGCCCCCCAACCTTTTCTCATAGCAGTGGATTATTAAATTTTTTTTTAATTTATTTATTTTTTCCCCCAAAGCCCCAGTAGATAGTTGTATGTCATAGTTGCACAGTCTTCTAGTTGCCTTATGTGGGATGCGGCCTCAGCATGACCGGAGAAGCGGTGCGTCGGTGCACACCTGGGATCCGAACCCAGGCCGCCAGCAGCGGAGCGCGCGCACTTAACCGCTAAGCCACGGGGCCAGCCCTCATGGCAGTGGATTATTATCTTTAATGTTTGTCCTAATTCTAATTATTAAAAGTACCAGAGATACATAATGAGTGCCTCTTAATATTTCTCAGCACCGTTAGTGTAAAAAATGTTTGGTTATTTCTTTTCTCTTTTTTTTTTTTGCGAGGAGGATCAGCCCTGAGCTAACATCCGTGCTGATCCTCCTCTTTTTGCTGAGGAAGACCGGCTCTGAGCTAACATCTATTGCCAATCCTCCCCCTCTTTTTTTCCCCAAAGCCCCAGTAGATAGTTGTATGTCACAGCTGCACATCCTTCTAGTTGCTGTATGTGGGACTCGGCCTCAGCATGGCCAGAGAAGCGGTGGGTTGGTAACCCGGGCCGCCAGTACGCGCTCACTTAACCGCTAAGCCATGGGGCCGGCCCAGGTTATTTCTTTGTTGTACAAAATAATGGATGCTGGACCTGACATCAGTTTCCCTAGGTGGAACCCAGTATATATGGGTTTGAAAATCAAAAAGCACTCATTCTCCTTCCCTGCTTCTCTAAGGTACATTCACATGTAGGTGTTGGTTGTTTTAACCTTTGTATCCCTGAATTCCACAGGGCAAAGGAGGTAATAAATTGTTAGAAGCCCAGGTGGCTTCACACTGAAGTTCTGGCTAATGACCAGTTCTTGAGGTTTGTCACAGGGAAACTGACATCCAAAAGTTAGCAAGAAGCTGAAGCTCCCAACTCCTGGTTCCTGGCGCTGATGCCACCATTCATCACGGAGACAGACAGACGGAGGACACCTGCAGCTTCCCTTATCTCTGCCAAACGCAGGCTGGCTGGCGGGAGGACACCCGACTGCAAAGCCACAGCTCCCTCTCCCCATCTGAAACCTTGTAAACTTTGTAATCGTCAATTGGCAGCAGTTTCCTTCCTCTCCCCAGGGCCCAATTTCGGGTGGCGCAGAAGATTGGTCAATGGAGCCCTAAACCGCCTGCCGTAGATAGAGATAACAGCTGGCCTGGTGCCAGAGGTCTGGGACCCCCCCCCCCAAAATATTCCTCCCCAACAAATAATCACAGTCACGAAGAGTACATTCTTTCCCAAAGAGTTTCCTTTAAAAACCCCAACTCCTAATGTCTCAGGAGGACAGTGGGTCTTGGGGCATGAGCCCACCACAGCCTCATTTTGCTGGCAAAATTAAACCATTTTTCTTTTCCTCAATCCCTGGTCATTGTGTTCATTGATTCGGCTATGGTGACCGGATCCCAGGTTTTTTCCCTGCTACGTAATTCCATATAATTTACAGACGTTGTAGGGGTGTTTTGTTTCCTTTGTTTTGCTTGAGTGTCATTTCTCATGGGCCACAGAAAAGAGAGGCAGCAGCTGTCTGTAGAATGTACACTGTTCAGGGCAGAATGTTAGTGGTTGAAGGGATCTTAGCATTCGTCATTCCCAATCTCTTCAACTAGGAAGTGCAGAACTAAAGTCCAGAGAAGGGAAGTGAGCTGGTCAAGGTGGTGGGAACTAGTGGTGGAGATGGACTCGGAGCCTGCTCTTCTCATCCAGAGCAGTGTTGCTCCCCCTTTATTCTTGCGCCCCACCAGGACCGCAACACGACAACATGACTCCAGTACCCCTCCCCCAAGACTATCGCAGGGGAACCAAAGTCAAAATTTTCACCTTTAAAATTTTGCCTTAAGATGGTGCTTTTGATAAGTCAGTCCCTGTGATGTTGTGATTTGTAATAAAAAGTATATATGTGGTTTTAAAAAGAAACAACGGGCCCCAAATGGAGTCACTTGTGCTAAACTCACTTCACCAAATCAAGACTTAATACCTAACCTAATTGCAGTTTCAACCTTCCCCAGGAATGTAATCTTAACTGCTCTGTCTGGAATTTCCTGTTCAGGACTAGTGAGATAATCCACCTAATAGACCTTTTTTGTTCCCCAAAGGAAAGTGACCTTGCCCCAAATAATCTCTTTTTTCATTTATGACTTCCTTCTCCTACCCTCTCTCGACCTTTAAAATCCTTTCCTTTTCTGTAGCTCTTTGGAGCTCCTTTCTATTTGCTAGATGGGATACTGCCAGATTCATGAATCATTGAATAAAGCCAATCAGACCTTTAAATTTACTCAGTTAAATTTCATTGTTTTTTGACAGTGGTCTTGGTCCCCGTTTCTGGTATAGAGCTTCTAAAACTCTTGGAATTTCCTAAGTGATGAGAGCAATCAAGTTGTCTTTTGTTATGTTAATTAAGTGACTTTTGGAAAGCATCTCAAGATGGGGGCTGGTTGCCAGGAGACCCAACCAACCAGTCCATTGTCATCATTGTGTCCCCCCCCCCACCCCCCCAGCCCCAGCTCCCTGCCGTTGAGAGTAGAGAGGCTGGAGATTGAGTTCAATCACCAGTGGTCAATGATTTAATCAACCATCCCTATGTAATGAAGCCTCCTTAAACTCAAAAGGACCAGGTTTGGAGAGCTTCTGCATTGTTGAACATGTGAAGATTTGGGGAGAATGTCTCACTCAGAGAGCATGGAAACACTGTCTCTTTCCACATATCTTGCCCTATGCATCTTTTCCATTTGGCCGTTCCTGAATTATATGCTTTTATAATAAACCGGCAATCTCTTTATGTAGAATGTTTCTCTGAGTTCTGTGAGCCACTCTAGCAAATTTATCAGAACCTGAGGAGGGGTTTGTGGGAACCTCTGATTTATAGCCAGTAGGTCAGAAGCACAGGTAACAAGCTGGACTTGCGACTGGTGTTTAAAATGGGTGGGGGGTGTCTTGCAGGACTGAACCCTTAAACTGTGGAATCTGATGCTATCTCCAGGTAGATAGTGTCAGCACTGAGTTGAATTGTGGATGCCCAGGTGGTGTCCAAGAATTACTTGGTATAAGGAACCTCCTCACACACATTGGAATTGATGACGTAGGGGTTCAGAATATGTCACCCCAACGTATGTCACTTTGGCATATTGATTATTTTGAAGTAAAAGCACTTGAGAATCAGCTGGTACAAGAAGGACACTATGACCATCTTTTGTCCTCCTGAAAGCAGGAGATAAATCTCCCATGTCAAAGGTACCCTCCCTGTACCAGGAGGGTAGAAGGCTTATCACCAGAGACAAGGAATTTAGGGCCAAGGAAGGCTATATAGACAAATCTGGTGACTTCTTCACCATTTTAGTACCCCTAGCCCAAACTCCTTTGTCTTGTCTTCACAAATTCATTGTTTCTTTGTCTAAAAGGTGTGAAAGCTTCCTGCTTTGGTCACTTCTTTAAGTCTCATATCTTTGTGGGGCTCCTGTATGTACATATGTAATTAAATTTATTTTTCTCCTGTTGATCTGTCTTTTTGTCACCCATACATATCCCTAGCGCACCAATATATATTCTTAGCAGGAGAACTTAGCTTTGGCCCACACCTAATATTTCCCTTTGAGGTGTTTTTCAGCTGAGCTAGGCTTCTGCCTCAGATAAACTGTGACTGCAAACCACTCTAAACCAGCTCTAACCTGACCACGGGGGCAGAGCCTACACAGAGGGCCTTGGAGGTGACCTGAAGTTGCCTCTGCTTCTTTACCATACAAAAATCTCCCCCCACCCAGTGCCTTGCTAGGCACATTTGGTGCCATGCACAAAGGAGTTTGGAGGACTACACATGTACCAACTGTTCCTGGAAGTCACAGCCCCTTTCCCAGAACCCTGATGATGCCACAACTCCTTGCCCTTTAAAAGTTCCCCATTTCCCTGTCTTTGAGGAGAAGGTGTTTTAGAGCACAAGTTCTCCCTCTTCCATTCCTTGATCAATGAATAAAGTTTCTGCTCTGCTATTCCAAACCCAGTATCATTCTACTGCTGTGAGTGACTCTGGGCAAAAGGACCCACTTGCAGGTCACCGGTCCCTTAGGGCTTGGTAACATTTTTATGGCAGGAGGGTCTCAGCCAAGAACCTAGGAGGGTAGAGGAAAAATTATTTTTCCTCCCCTACAGTGATCAGAATCTAGAGTCCCCACATGGAAAATGCTCCTGGAATGATTTGATGCTCACTCTACTCCTTTAGCTTGTAATGACACATGTGGCTGTGCCTTTGAAGCGTGAGGAGTGTGGGGCTCAGAGGCATGTGGTTTTCTTGCATGGACAGAAGGGAGGACGAGAACTTAAGTCTGCTCACACCTGCTCCACTTGTCTTTTATTTGAGCCTCTCCGCTCTTTTGCCATAAAAACAATTTTGCCCTTTTGCAAAAAAAGAAACTAGAGTAGGTCTAGAGAAAACCTGGCAATAAAAAGAAATATAATATACTTCTGGCTTTTTCTCTTACATCTTTACATGTGAAGAGATCATGATGGTTTCACTCAGATGCTATGTTCTCAGACCGGTTCTGAAGGTGACATTAGCCTTGGCTGTAAGTAAGAAGTATGACTTCCTTTGTGACAGCACCATCCCTCGTAACGTTTCCTTCAATTGCTGGCTGATAGCTGATAGTAAGCCTGCTAATAACATGGGATGGGTAACTCTAATATAAATGTGTGCTGTAGAATAAATAATGCATATTTGCTGGAAGCAAGCTGTGATATAAGGGAGGGCCAGGAAGAGGTGATGGCCAAAGTGAGGGGCTGAGTTTGGAGAAAACAAACATGCATTTTCTTGGGTTCTCATTTTTGCTTAAGAGAAACACTGGGAAGAAGGGGAAGATTTCCAAGAGCAAAGGAAGGGAAACTGGGCCTATGCCAACCCTTTGGGCCAAACAGAATTTGGAGAGTATGAAGTGTTTTTGAAAATGCTTGGCAAGGTAGTTATTTAAGATCCCCTGGGATACTAGTCAATCCGGGCTCAGAAGCCTGTTTAGATCTGTCTAGTCAAGACAATGGAGATGTTTAATGACCATCTGTACTTCCACAAGTGACCGACTGAAAAGCGTTACCATTCACTGAAAGATTTGTGAGACCGTTTCTGCTGATGCTGTAGGACCTGCTTAAACTTAGACGGTTGATGCCAGGCCAAGTTTGTACACGTGGACAAATCTTAAGAAGTATCTTTCCGCCTGCAAGAAAAGATTTTTGACATGTTTCCCAGAAACTAAAGTTTGTTTGTTTACTTTTCTAGAACTTAAAATTCACAGCTTTTTCCTTCCTCAGTGCAGTTGACTAACAGCATTGATGGAGCTGGATCAGTTATGTTAGTGTGGTCTAGCTCACTTAAGCAAAAATGAATTCCTGGCCTCAAGAAGGACAGCACCAGGGAGGTTTGGGGATCCAAAAGCAGAAACAAGCCAACTCTCCCCTTTGGGTGAATAGTGGAAAGCCTGTAATCTCTCAGTTTCCATATGTAAGTCACCTTTTCAGGATTCTTCATGTGCGGAGAGAGGCTGTGGCCCAGCTGTGGAGACTCCGATGACAATAACATCAGAACTGTTAAAAACAGTGAAGGGCTAGTTCCCCAAAGAAAAGAAGAGATGCTGAGTGGGTAAAAATAGCCCATGTCTCCTTAAAAAATAAGGGAGGAATGTCCCTTTTCTGGACTCTCAGAGGAGAGAAATGCTTAACATGAAATGAAGAAGGCCGGGCTGGCCCCGTGGCATAGCGGTTAAGTGCACATGCTCTGCTGCTCGCGACTGGGGTTCGGATCCCAGGCACGCACTGATGCACCGCTTGTCAGGCCATTATGTGGCGGCATCCCACGTAAAGTGGAGGAAGATGGGCATGGATGTTAGCTCAGGGCCAGTCTTCCTCAGCAAAGAGAGGAGGATTGGCATGGATGTTAGCTCAGGGCTGATCTTCCTCAGACATACACACACACACAAAAAAGAAAAATGAGGAAGGCATGGGGGAAATGGTGGTGAAGTGGGCATTAGGGGACCCACATCCACCATTACTGACTGTGATAATGTGATTTATAAGAAGTATATATTTGGTCATTCAGATAACCAAAATATATTTCTCATGTATATTTGGTCATTCAGATAACCAAAATATATTTCTCATGTATATTTGGTCTTCATCCACAATTCCTGGCTCACAGCTCCCAAAACTCTTGGAATTTCCTAAGTGTTGAGAGTGATAAAGGCATCTTTTGTTATGTTAATGAGGTGACTTTTGGAAAGCTCCTACGGATGGGGGCTGGTTGCCACGAGCACCAACCATGTGATTAGAGGAGTGGAACTTACTGTCCCACCCTCTGATTTTGAGAGAGGAGAGGGGCTTGAGGTTGAATCAACCTCCAATGGCCAATGCCTTAGTCAACCATGACTACGTAATGAAGGCTTCATAAAAACCCAAAACGACTGCTCATTGCCCTTTTTTTTGGAAAGCTTCCACACTGGGGAACCCTAATGCTTCTGTAGGAGAGGAAGAACTATTCCTTTACCCTCTAGGTCCTTCTGGCTGGTCTAAGAATTAAATCAACATGAGACAGAATAACAGGAGAAAATCAAACACAGTTTAATAACAGATATACATGGGAGAAACTCAAGAAACTCGCCAAAATGGCCAAAGCCACCATCTTAAATACTATCTTCAGCTAAACACAAAGGAAGATGTTGGGGGTAGTGGTTGGGACTTCAAAGGGGAGGAAGGCAATTCACATGGAGATGGAAAAGCAAATGTTTGATAAGCAAGTGTTCGCTGGGCCATCTATAGACAGTGTGACCCGAGTGAGAGAACTTTGCTAAAATGGGCTTAGCAAGGATCCTCCCAGCCTACCATACCTAGAGTTATTTACAGTGATGGCCCAGGGGCCGGCCCCCTGGCATAGTGGTTAAGTGCTTGTGCTCCGCTGCTGGCGGTCTGGATTCGGATCCTGGGAGTGCACCAACACACTGCTTGTCAGGCCATCTGTGACAGTGTCCCATATAAAGTGAAAGAAGATGGGCACAGATATTAGCTCAGGGCCAGTCTTCCTCAGCAAAAGGGAAGGATTGGCGTGGATGTTAGCTCAGGGCTGATCTGCCTCACACACACACACAAAAGAAATGATGATGGCCTGTTCCGGGCCAGGCCTTCTATCTTAAATTCTTTTAGGCATTTAGGGGAAAGGTCAAGGTTTCTTTCAGAGTCTTTTTTTCTTAAAATTATTCAAGCCGAAGAGACACATTCTGGGGTGCCAAATTCTGATCTCTCCTACTTCCATATGCCACCATGTGGGCCCCAAACTCCACGAGGACAGGAGCTCCTTTGTTTGGGTCCCTGACTGCATATCTCTTCATCTGGCTGATTTGTGTCCTTTAATAGCCTTTGTCATAAGTTGGTAATCTAGTGAGTAAATGAATTTTCTTGAGTTCTGTGAGCTACTCTAGCAAATTAATCGAACTCGAGGAGGGGGGTCTTTGGAACCTCCACTTTGTAGCCAGTCGGTCAGAAGCACAGGTAACATTCTAGGCTTGCAACTAGTAGAGGGCGGTCTTGTGGGACTGAGACCTTTATCTGTGGAGTCTGATTCTGTCTCTGGGTAGACAGTGTCAGAAATGAGTTGGATTCTTGGATTGAAACCGGCAAACAGCCCTTGATGATTAAGCAGCTAGTAGCTACGGGGGATTGGAATTTGCCAACTCAAAATATGTCTCTGCCTGAATGACATTTTGACCCCCACCCCCACTAACTGACCAAAGGAGTTTGGGATGGGAGGCCTGTCCCCAGAAAAGGCCATTACTATAAATATCTCTGGGTACCTGGGTGGGTCGTGCTAAACCCATTCTTAGTTCTAGTTACCCTTTATGAGAGACATTTACATTTGTAAAGAAAATCTCCATTTGTAAAGGTATCTTCTTCCCTGCACCAGGAAGAAGAAGGTGTGGCCTTACCTAGAAACTTATCAGAATGGAAGGCTAGGACTTAAATCTGCATGATAAACTTACTCATTGTTAACTGTGCTGTTTGGGCAATATGCCATCTGACTCCCACTAGGTTTCTATAGATGACATCTCCCGGGAGCCTGGGTCACCATGGTGATTGGTGTTTGAGCTATTTTTTTCAAGAACTGAACCCCTTGTCCACTTTGGGCCAGACTGAGACCACCAACCCATCAACTGGACCCTTTTGACGGCAAGAGGTTGGAACTCCACCCTCAGGGCGTGCTAATGCCGCCTGTTCTGTAAACATGTGTCCTACGAAGAGACATGAAGCCTGACTACCCTTGCGCAGATCATCAACTACCTCATCTCTCCTCACTTCTAATCATTTCAGACCACCTTGCCCCCTTCCCCATAAATACCCCTGAGTCCCTATTTTCGGGGAGGCGTATTTGAGACTTGTTCTCCTGTTTTCCTCACTTGGCTGCCTTGTGATTAAACTCTCTCTCTCTGCAATCTCGTCGTCTTGGTGATTGGCTTTCTGGGCGGTGGGCAAAAATAGACCTGGTGCGGTAACAGGATACCCTGGTGGTGTCTGAGAACTGCTTGTTGGTGTGGGGAAGCCCCCCACCTCCCAACTTTGGATTGGGCCCAGGAAGCCTTTTCAGCAACTCTCTGTGACATCCTGGAAAGTGGGGGAGCCTGTGCCTGTGCTTTGAGTCCCTGCGACTTGATCTCTTCTGTTTACCTGCTGAGCTGCCTCTGAGACTCACAGGAAAGCATGGATGTGAGAGTGTTTTGCAGACTGCCGAGCACTTGTGAATATAGGGGACCACACCAAGCAGATTTCTAAAATCCCAAGGTAGCTGTGGCCCAAGAGCCTCAGAGTAGCAACATATAAAGCTTAACACACGAGGAGAGACTCACGAGTCCGAATTCACAGTGAACTGTTGTGCTGTAGCCAGGGTGAATAAAGAAGACTGCTACATAGAATTTCCCCAGAGGTGTTTTATGAACTAGTTCTGACCAGAGGCCGGATACCTCCCCTGTGTTGGGTTCGTTTTACACTTTTGCTCCCCTGGAATCTAACTCCTTGCTCAACTCTAGGACTCGTCAGAATGGAACACTGCTGCATTGTGTATCAGGTATGCTAGTGGGTCCTTGATGGAAAGAACACGACTTGTCCTAATGTGATTTTGCTCCTTTGTCTATTTGCCTTCTGAATGGTATCATGCTTTCCAGATTAGTACCCAGCATTTCATTTTGCAAAAATGCTTTTCAAGTATTCTTGAATGATCTCTTTTAACAGCGTTATGAGGTGTGTCATTAGAATTTTTAGAGTACCTCACAGTTGAAGAAATTTAGCCACAGGGCAGCTAAGGCTATGCCTACAGACATGGCAAATAAGTAACCATACCAGGGAAATTGGGGCTTTATGGCAGAGCTGCTGATGCAGCCATTTTCTCTTCCCTCTAACTTCTCGTCAGATTTATGGCAATTATTGTAAAAGACTGCTCAAGAGACAAGTATTTTAAAGTAATACTTTAACTTAGTTATTGAAAATTTAGATATGCTCTAGGGGGATGATTGGTTGGGGAGCCTATTATTGCAAGTCAGCAAAAATATCTCTTAAATAATACAGAACAGCTAACTTAACACAATCCATTGAGACACAAGATTTGGCATGAATCACATATATTGCAGCCCCATCCATGGGGATTCAATTACCTATAGGGCCCTATTGTAATGCGGCTTTACAGAGCTATGATCCGAAGATACAGTAGAGTACTTTATCACTAAGGACTGCACAGTCATCATTCAAAAGTGGTATCAGAATCATTTGCAGTGGCAGGACCATCAGACAGCACGAGAGGCCAGAATTTGAGAATAAGAAATGTCCTGAGCAACCAGGAAAGCAAGCCAAAGCCATATCCCAGAGGTCAGAGGGGAGCAATAGTCCAGGAACTGGGGGAGGTGGCAGATGAGAACAAGGAGGATGTGGACATCAAGAAGCCCGAGTAGACAGTTGGCCAGGGGGATAACCATGAAACCAGAGGAGTGAGGCAAAGTAAGTCAGAGGTGGAAGGCCCAGCATTGTCATCCTTTAATGGGGTCTAGCTCCATTCCAACTTGTTTTAGTCTGCTCTGGCTGCTACAACAAAATACCATAGACCAGGTGGCTTAAATGACAGACATTTATTTCTCACAGTTCTAGAGGCTAAGAAGTCCAAGATCAAGGTGCCAGCAGATTTGATGTCAGCTGAGGACTCCCTTCCTGGCTTATAGACAACCACCCTCTTGCTGTGTCCTCATATGATGGAGAGAGAGAGAGAGAGAGGGAAAGAGAGATCATCTCTCATGTTTCTTCTTATGGGGCACTAAACTCATCATGATGGCTCCATCCTCATGACTTAATCACTTCCCAAAGGTCCCACCTCCAAATACCATCCCATTGGGAGTTATGGCTTCAACATATGAATTTTGGGGAACACAAACACTCAGTCCATAGCATACTGTTATAGACGGATTAGATGTCTGTAATCGATGTCTGTCATTCTTTTTTGTTGCTCATCACTTGAATCTTGTTCCAGTGTCTCAAGTGTGAAGAATTTTTTGCTGTATGAGTCTTTGTGGGAGTCAGAGCCCACCTACCATTGTAGGCCTAAAATTGCCAGGTACTTGCACTCCCAGCCTCCTTTGCAGTGAGGCCATGATCACATGACCCAGGCTTTGCCAACCTCACACTCTGCCTTTGGATTTGAACGAGGAGTTGAGGACACCAGAAGCAGGGACTGAGAGAACTCCCTGGTGACGAGGGTAGCTGCAGCACGAATGTGTCCCCAGCACAGTGGTGGCTGCAGAGCTGGTGGTATTGCTGGATGCAGCAAGATTAAGATTCACGGCAGCAGTGTGGTATCCACTGTTTAGAAGGACTGTTACTTTGGAGTTGAGAGCCAGTTCTGCTGTGGGATTTTGGGATTCCTGGCCTGGCTCTCCAGATCTCCTAGTGACTCCATGAGCTACATAATATCCTTTTAATAAATTACTCTTTCTGCTTAACTCAGCCAGAGTTGATTTCTGTTGCTTGCCACTGACAATCTTATCTAATGCATTGTCATGTTCTAGATGGCAAACAGACAAAACTCAAACAAAGAAACCCAAAAACCCAGTACCAGGGATGTCAGTATATAACAATAGCTCTTGCTTGTTGAAAATATTTTTTTTCCTGCTGCTCTAAGCTGTAAGGCAACAGTCTCTACAAAGCTGTCATGTGTTGGACCCTCCTTTCCCCCCAGTGTAACCTCTGTTCAGGCCAGACCATCATTAAGCCCTGTGGGGCTGGGTGCCCAGAGTTGGTGAGTCTTCCTCAAGCCACTGGGCTGCGTTGGCTTGAGAGTGGAGTCCTGCCTTGCACTGTACCCAAGAACAGGGGGCTGATGTTCCTCTTGGTCTCTTCTGGAGTCACTTACAAGGCTTAGCCTTGCTTCTTTTCTCTCTTGATATACAAGAATTCTTTCCATAACCTGGACTCTGCCTGGTGTTCTATAAGTTCTGCTTTTCACTTCCAGAGCTGAGACCTCCTCCCTGACCCTCTCCCTACCTTTCCAGCCCCTGGCTGATCAGCTCTCCTCTTGGTGCTGGCCTGGAACCAGGGCTTGCTCATCGGTTTTCTGCTCCTCCTCAAAATACCCCTGCTTAGGGGCCTGGCTGGTGGCATAGCGGTTAGGTTCGCACATTCTGCTTTGGTGGCCTGGGGTTCGCCGGTTCGGATCCCGGGTGCAGACCTGCTCAGTGCTCATCAAATCATGCTGAAGCGGCATCCCATGGAGTAGAACTAGAGGGATGTACAGCTAGGATATACAACTAGGTCCTGGGGCTTTGGAGAGAAAAAAGAAAAAGAGGAAAATTGGCAATAGATGTTAGCTCAGGGCCAATCTTCCACACACACACAAAAAGATACCTGTTCCCCTCCCCTCATTAGTGTCCCATGAAAGCTCTCCTCCCTATATTCCCAGTGATGCTGCCACCTAGCAGTGCACCCTGACCCCCAGCGAGGATGTGAATTCTGATAAGCACTAAGGACACTTTAATTCTGAGGCATGGTCTTGTCCTGGTCAGAATCTCTTTACATGCTTCCTGCTGTGACAAATGCCTACCCTGGAGATGGAAAACAGAAGAAGGTCAAAACCAAGAGCATAGGCTGACGACCGATTTTCTTCACGTTACCCAGAATGAGCACGAATGAGAAATTTCATTTCAGGCACTAGAAAAGAGGGATGAAGAAAGTAGAGCCTTAAATGCAGCGGGAGAGAGAAGAAATACCAAATCAAAATCTGGTATATCAGATACTAAATGTCAAATATCAATATCAAACACCTAATCCGCCATCCGCATCCAGAAATCCTCGTGAGGAGCTTGCTAATTTTTAATTGTTATCATACAAAATAAATGCAAAGGAAAATCATGACTAAGGGGAAGTGGTGAAAGCCTGAGTAGCTGAAAACAGAACTCTCCCTTAATCTTTTATGTTCATACTCAAGGTAGCCAGCACCATTTATCCACCGTAACCGCTCACTGACGGCGATGCAATTTACCTTCGAGCCTGAGTCCTTAATCTAATCAGAGGTCAAGTTAGGCAGGAAATGCATGTCTTTGCTAGACAGAGAGGCCCATCCACTTGGCAATTACACTGGCCTCACATCCTGTATTATTTTAATCGTGTTGACTGTAGGAGTCTCTGCATATGTTTAGCTCAGATGAAGTCAGTCTAATGAGGTAAGGCTCAAGTAGTTTTAATTAGTTTGTGTGAAAGTGTAGACAGTTTCATGCTGTTTTGTGTGGGCTCAGCTCTGAGAGAAAGAGCAATACATCTTTATCCCCCGTGTTTCCTGATTACCCAACTCTCAGTACAACATTATCTCTTACCTACTTATCAATTCAGTAAGAGAGAGTTGGATGGCTTTATCAGCAGGTGTTGTAAAACTCTAAAATTAGGATTGCTGAAATAATATATAGTAGCAAATTAGGCCCTGTGGTGCAAGAAAGTTCTGAATGTTCCCTTAAAATTGTTCCCAAAATGTCTTTTTTTCTGGAATCTACCAAAGCCCATTTGTTCCTGATATACTCGATACGAAAGAGACCTCTGGGCTTCTACTTGATGGAACATATCAGGTTGTGAATAAATTACTTTTCAAAACTTGGCTAAGTTTTGCACTCTAGAAGCAATCTGTAATAGTTTTAAAGTTGCTTTTGTGAGACACTGCAGAGAGCTGGCTTCAAGAACTAGCCAAGCAAATCAAAAAGGTATGCCTTTCTCAACTGAGGAAATTCAGATTCAGGGAGTGTTTTAAGTCTGCCATCAAAAAACTGTTGAAAAGTCTGCATGACCTTTGCAAAGCCTCAGGGACAAAAGAAAAAAATTACTTGAGGATTATTTTGCATTTATATTTTATTTGGTTCCAAATCAAGTTTGTGTCCAGCTTTCTTACTTGACAATTGCTGTTATGCTCAATTTCGATAATTCTTCTGTCTTAGAATTCCACTTCCATTCCAACTAACAGAACCAGAGGTGGTGGCTATTCAGATCACCTCTGGTTGTTTAAGAAGAAACAGAATTTATTAAAGAGTATCAGAGAGCTCACAGAAAGGACAGAGAGGCTGGAGAAAAGAGAAATGATATCATAGAGAAGGGAAAGCAGGGGGTTGGAGCCCCAGAGCAGGCCCCAGGGAAAGGCTGGTGGAGGCCCTCCGTAGGCCTGCTATCGCCAGGGGAAGCTAAATGCTGTTTTCAGGCTGCTACTGACACCACCAACGGGAGACTTCTTTGAGGGTTCCCTGATTCCTTGCATCACTTACTCCAGAGCAAAATCCTGGGGGGAGCATCTAATTGGCTGAGGCCTAGTTCCATGCCCAAGCCATAGCTGCCAGGGTCTGGGAAAACAACTGTCCAAATTTGAGGCTTCCATGGTGAGATAGTATCTTACTAAGCACCAAGAATCACACAACGGCAGATTGCTCAACCACAGGGAGGGTGTTCGGATGATGAGCAGCCAAAAAGGAAAAAAAACAAACAAGAAAGGCAAATATCTTTATGGGCAACAGGGGAGGCAGAATGGCAGCAAGGATTAAGCGAGGTCTTCAATTCTGACAGGAGACCTGGAGGAGCCAGGCAGCTCAGAGTATTAACCTTGAAAATTATTTCCAAAATGGACTTGTGATTTGGAATATAACAGAAGGAACACCAGGAAGACATGAAGTTGGAACTAGGTGGAGAGTCACTCATTGAGGAGAGGGGAGTGGACACCCAATTTGGCTGCCAAAGAGACGACTACAGGAAGTTGAGGGCATAGGGGCCCACAGTTGTTTCAAGTACTTGCCAGGCCCTCCAGGGAACAGTGGCAGCCAGTGGTGGTGGATATGTAAGCCTCATTCTTCTCATTCTTGGTGGATTTTCCTCTTCCTTTATCAGTTTTCAAACAGGTAACGGGCCTGACCTTAGTTGCTCCGTCCTGCTCAACATCTGTGTGCTGCCTCTGATTCTTTCTCAGATTCTGGTTTTTGTTCTGATCTTCATCCACTACCTTGGACATCATTTTAATAGATGCCTTTGCTTGACAGTTTGGTCTCACTATTCTTCACTTTAACCTATGTCTGGACCCCGCTGAAAACAACTACAGTGTTCAGAAGGAAAGTGTTATGGTCTGAATGTTTGTGCCCTCCCCAAATTCATATGCTGAAGCTCTAACTCCCAATGTGACTATATTTGGAGATAGGGCCTGTGAGGAGGTGTTAAAGATTAAATGAGGTCATAGGGGTGGGACCTCAATCGGATAGAGCTGGTGAGTTGGAAGAAGAGAAAGAGACACCGGGGCTCACTCTCTCCATGTGTGCTTAGAGGAAAGGCCACGTAAGGACAAAGTGGTCCTCTGTAAGCCAGGAAGAGAGCTCTCACCAGAAACCAAACCCTACTGGAACCTTGATCTTGGACTTTCCAGCCTCCATAACTGGAGAAAATGAATTTCTGTTGTGTAAGCCATGCAGTCAGTGCTATTTTGTTATGATAGTCTAAGCAGACTAATACAAAGGGATAGAACATATGCCATCACCATTGTTGGGGAAGAAGAATTTTCCTCTACCCTTCAAAGGTTCTTTTGGCTGGCCTAATAATCAAATCATCATGAGACAGATGAACAGGAGAAAAACAAATTTAATTTTGTATATATGGGAACTCCACATACATAAGAGGTTCAAAGACAGAAAGGTAAAAGGAGGTATACATGCTATCCTGAGCTAAGGAATGGGATAGGGGCCTGGGGCTTCAAAGGGGAGGAGGGCAATTCACAGGATGATAAGAAGAACTGATGTTTGGTAGTTAGATGTTTGCCCTACCATACAGATGGGTCACTCAGATAAAATTTATCTCTGGTAATAACTCTCATTCTGGGAAAGACCTCCAATTTAAATTCTTCTAAGTAGTTAAAGGAAGGGCAGAAGTTTCTCTTGAGCCTGCAGGGTTTCGATTGCCTTTAGGTCAAAATAATCCACATGCCCAAGTGCATATTTTGGAGAGGCTCATTCTGAATCCTTTCACCATCCAATATTTACTTTTAAGAAGTGCTTTTCCTCTGCTGGCCTGTTGGTTTCCTTGTGGTCACTTGAGTTGTCGAGAAATTATTCCACTGCAATCTGTGATTACATTCCAGTATTCATTTAACAATAATAATAGCCTTTCTAAGTTTGTGAGCCTTTATTCATTATGAATCTTGGATGTGATACTATCACTGGGAAACCCATGCTGGAGGAACATCTCATTTAAATGAAAATTGTAATTAAGTAATGAAAGCAAAATGCTGGGGAAGATTGTTGAAGTTTTTTCCATCCTTAAAGGCACAGCTCAAGTACGTGGTCTATGAAATGCTCTGACCAATTCTTTAACAAAATACTAGAATCAGAACATTCCAATGGCTTTTTACTTTCAGGGTAGCAACATTGGAAGCTAACACTTGGATTATATCCAAGATGCAAAATATCTTGAAGCTTTTATTTTGGAATTGTTTTAGTAAAGAAACCCATTTTTAGGGGCATTCTCAATGGATATATAATGTTTGTCTTTTAAGATAGCTGTTAAAATTGGGAAACATCCAAAAGTCACTTGGAACCAAATCTGGTAACACACTGAGCTATATAAATGCTCTTTGGTCACAAAAATCAAGGATTGAGAGGAAAGTGATTAAAATGATTTTTTTATGGGTCTCTTAAAGTGGCTCAAAAAGATTCAGAATGGTTGCCCAAACACTTGCAAATGGCAGCATGTGAAATATGTGCATTTTCTCACATGGTGACTATTTTGAAGGACAACATGCATTTGTATGATCATTTTCTGTCACTCCTTCTGAGCTGTCTGCCATCATTGTAGGGTGTTCTTTTTGCATATTCATTTCCCCAAGTTAGTAACAGCAGTCAAGGAAGCTTTTAAAATGCATACCTGTCAGGATGGCTGTTAATACTGGTTTCCAAAAAAAAGATGCCATGATTTATATAAGGCTTTTATGCTGAGCAGAATTTATGAACTTTTCTCCATACTGTGACCTCTCAGTGTCTAGGAACCAACTGTAAATCCTTGAACTAACGTATTTAGACACGTGACAGTGCTGTAGAAGAGAAGCACAAGGAGCCGCTGGGTGGATCCAGGCCTGGAGACAGCTCATTTCTCATCAAATCCAAAGAATCCTGGAGCCATAAGATCTGACAGTTTAAGGTTGAAGTCACCTTTTTCTCCATGGAATTGAGGCATTGAAATAAGAACAGTTTTGAGAGGCACCATTTGGTGAATCACAGCAAAAGGAACTGGACTTAGGGCTCATGGACTCAGGCTCCAGTTCCAATTCGGGCAAATATTCACCACCTGTTTTTCATTTCTTAGTCACAGAAATGAGATATTTTGAAAGAATTAATGTCTATTTATTATGGATTTTTACACGATCAAAATCTTTGCTCAAATTGTCTTTGAAATGAAGGCTTGTTATAGAAAGGTTTGCACATTTATAAAACAAAGGGTTGGACTAGAAATAGCTTTATGTCTGATATTCTAATATAGTAATTGAATTACATATTTTCCCTGAATATATTCAGTGTTGCAAAAATTGCATATTTAGTTTCTTGCCTGAAATAATTTTACATTATCATCACTAATAAGGGCATAAAAAAATGTGAGTCCAAACATTGATTTATATACAAATTGGCTGTCACTTTAGGTTAAGAAAAATCATAAGACTAAAACTGAAAACTAAGGCTGGGGGACCTAATTGTAAATATTAAAAGGTATGTTGGCCATTATCCTTGGTGGTGCTTCCCTTCCAACACTTACAACATGACTCTTCAAATACATCACCTTGAGTTGAGCCTCGACGTCTGTGCTGACTCATTTGGGTGTTCATGTGGCATGAAGTGCTTGTGCTGATGGTTCATGTATGGTCCCTTGGCCCCAGGCCCACCCTACTGTGCTCCCCTCTTTGATTTTAGGGCTGGGGCTGTGCAACTAGATGCCCTAACTCTGTTACATCCTGGCATCCTGTTGCATGATGACATGTCGCCAAGTGGAGCCCCAGAGGGAGACGGGAACGTGGGAGGAGGGGAGATTTCCTTCCTGTTCCTAGCTGCCATTAGCATCCCCCCAGCAGCACAGCCAGCCACCTCCCCAGCTTCTTTCTCTACTTCCAGAATCTGCTGTGTCATGCCCACCGCTCAGAGTTCTTTGCAGCAGCTGTGCAGTGACCCCTCAGATATCTAAGCACCAGTCAATCTAACCAGAAATCTGACCAACCATACTCTGTGCTTCTAAGATTTGGTATTACTCCTGTTCACTGCTGTTTCCTTCAACACTAGAGGTGGTGGCTGCTTCCTGCAGTTACGAGGGCCTTGACCTTCCAACACCTGTGTAAACAACTCCCTGTATTAAATCCCCTCGATTTGAAAAGCCTAGGGTGTTTTCTGATTTTCTGATGGGACTGTGACTAATATAGTACTACTATGTCCAAGCATAGGTTTTCCTAAAATTGGCACAGTTATGACTTCAGTACACACTTACAAACAACAAAGGAGAGATAATTTTCCTGCGCTAATTGATAAAGTTAGGAGAATAAGGGATAAGTACAGCAAAGTACACAGAGTTTCTACCAGTACCTGGAAATTAGGCTTCTAGAACTCTCTGGCCCCATTGGTAGTGAAGCCTAGATTTTAAAACTATTTTAGAGTCTTATTCAAATGAACTCACCAACTTTCATGGGGCATTGGTTTAAGTGGTTAAGCGAGAAAATTACAATGGTATAAACATAACATCATATGTTTATAGTTCTTCTAAAAACCTTGAGTGCTCATTATTGAGGATGGAGCCCCAGGCATCACATCTGTGTTCTAAGTAGTAGGTTGGAGAAAGGAGAGAAGAAGGAACAAGGCAGCTCCCTTTAAGGACACATCCTAGAACTTGCATATGTCATTTCCTCTTACATCTCATATACCAGAATTTAGCCAAGTGGGCATACTCAACTGCAAAGAAGCTGTATGTAGTTTTTAATCCAGGTAGTCAGGAAACTGGCTAAAAATCTGGGATTCTATAGGTAGAACAAAAAGAAGGGAAATGGGGGAAAAATTAGCAGTCTGGGCCAGACCATGTTATAGAGGAGGGACTCGTTTTATTCAACAAGCATTTCTTAAGTGCTGGATACCCTTCTAGGTGCTGGGATAGAACAGTGAGTAAACCAGATCTCTGCCCTCAAGAGCCTAGATTCTGATTGTGGGAGCGGGAGGCAGATAACAAGTAGATAACAACCAATACACAGATAAAAACTATAATGTCTGCTCAGTGACTTCTGAGAAGAGACCTGGGAGAAGAGCATTCCAGGCAGGACATGCAAAGATCCTGGGGTGGGCAAAATTGGAGTGTTAGAGGATCAGCGAGGATGCCAATGTGGTTACAGCTGAGCAAGGGGTAGTAGATGAGATTGAACAGACAGTCAGCATTGAAGAGATCAAGGGTTACATAGGAAGTGAGAAGTCAATCAGACGTTAGATTCCATCAATCATCGATTCCTTCAGTTAACAAATAGAGTAAAAACAATCATTCATGAATTCATTCAACAAGCTTTTTAAAAAGAGCCTCCTATGTGCTAGCCACTGTGCTAGTACTTTGGATACAAACGTAGTCAAGGCCACAAAGGAGCTGATAGTCTAGGAAGGGAGACAGAAATGCAAACAAATAATTGCATTATAAAGTGGTAATACCACCATGTGTAGACCGCTATGGAACAACCCGCACTAGGTTGAAGAGAGCTATGGAGAAGGCTTCTTGGAGGAGGAGGAGAACACATGCTGAGTTAAAGGATGAATAGGAGGATTTATACAGGAGAAAGGGAGAGGTGATGTTCCAGGCAAAGGGGCAATCCTTGAAGGCAAGAAGCAGCACTATGACTGTGTGTGTGTGTGTGTGTGTGTGAGATATAGTTTAGTGGTGCTGCAGGATGAGAGTAGAAGGGTAGGCAGGGGCCGCAAAATGGAGGTCTCTGTCCCAGGACAGGTCTGGACTTTATCCTGTAGATAAGAGGGAGGTGTAGAAGGGATTTAGGCTGGGGAGTGTCATGATAAGCATTGTATTTAATCAGATCACTTTAGGGCAAGGTGGAGGATTCAGGGAGATCAGAGCAGTGGCAGGAAGATCTGGCAGGGGTAGGGGGGGAATTGTGAGCTGGCAGGGGTGAGAGAGGGAAGTGCTCTAATCATGATCCAAGATGGATGAGTGGAGCTTTGCTGCTGACGCTGGAAAGCACTGGGCTCAGAGCTGCAGGTGCACAGATGCTCAGAGCCGTGCACGCCCACAAGGAATTATACTTTGAATTTGGGTTCTTTGGAATGTTAGTTTGTCAAAACACTCTAAGACAAAAGGGCTTCATGGTCAAATAATTCAGGTTAATGTTATGTATCTTATCTTTCTTTAGATTATTGCAAAGCTTCTTTGCACATTAAAGTCTCTGAGAATTCCTGCAGTAAGAAGCTGATTTTTGTTTCACTTGTCTCTAAATCTATAAATCTACAAAAAGTACCCCCAGGTTCCCAATACACTTTTGCCGCCTCCCTCTCTAATCTGTTATTTCCCTGTAGAACCGTATTCCACAGGATAGAGTTTGAGGAAACACTGGCCTAGTTCAGCTCCCCTCAGTGACAGAGAAGGAAACTGAGGCCAGAGGAGGTAAGGGCTGTGAGGTAGGGAGAGCCGGGGCCAGGGCCGTGGAGTCTGTTTTCAGTCAGTCTGCTTCCTGTGCATCATTCTCTCCAAGCAGAGTTTTTAGGAAGAATTTAGGTGTGGAGCACTGAGCAAGGCACATGGAGGATGCAGTCCACAGATAGTTTCTGTCAGCCTCAGATTAAAAGGAAACAAAACAAATCAAAACCCACTATGTGGCCTGGGTCACACACATGCGGAGATTGAAGGGTCAATTCCAGTCTTGGGCAGAGGACATTAGCAAGAGGTTAGCAGGGACTTGGGGCAAACATGGAGCCCCCAGGATGTGCCAACCCTCTGAAACGGAAACCAGGCAGGGCGTGGGAAACACAGTTCATTTCCAGAGCCCGGTGGGACGTGAAGGGTCCAGCCTGAGGCGAGTGAGATGGTCCATGGCCTCAGAAGTACGCAGGAAGAAGGACCTGGCTTTGATTTTTAAGTCAAAGGCAAGCAGTCTGAAAACTAGAAAGAAAAAAGGGGAAATCACATCCACTCTCTGGGACATGGCGCTGCAAAGATCGAGCAAGTAGGTTCTAGGTAACACACTAGGGCAGGTATAAGATTCCGTCTTAGCTGTCAGTGTCCTGGGTGTGTGTGTCCATGTGCACACTTGCTCACATGTGTATGTGTGTGGGTGCGGGTATGTAGGGAGAATGTGGGGATGGTGAAATCCTGATACTTCGCTTAAATAACAGGCAGAACAGAGCAGTCTCTTGCCCTTACAGAGACCACTGAGGCAGCGTACAGAGGATGGTGACCCGATGATGCTCTGCGAGTCCTGGCACTAGAGCTCTTGAACACGTGTCAGAATAATATTGCCACTCACACAGATACAGCAATAGCAAATACAGTTATAAACGTTGGTAATTAGAACAAAGTAATAAGGTCAGGTCTGATCTTGTTTGTGGGCGATATTTCCCTTACCTTAATAACTGTGATAACTAATTAGATGTGGTCTCCCTGCTGTTTTAATAACGTGGTGTCATTCATTTACAAAGATCATTTAATCCCTGCTTCTGGTTTCTCTCCCTTCATATCATCCTAAATTAGCTGCTGTCAGAATCATCTTTCGAAACGGAGCTCTGATCATATTACTTGCCTACTCAAAAAAATCTGTGATGAACACTCTCCTCCCTCTTAATGAATAAAACTTCACGGTGTGGCATCCAAGGACACCCGTGAACCAGCTCCAGCCCACCTGCTGCTAGTCTCTCTCATAATTCTATGTTCAAAGATGATATTCAAAATGTGCAACAGCCAGTAAAGTCTGGGCACCGCTCAGCCAAAACCTAGGGGACCACAGTGCTGGAGCAGGGCCCTGCAGCAGCTGGCTGTGTCAGGGAGGTCCAGGCAGCCATGGTGGCAGCTGGGATGGCAGTGTGGACACTCAGAGGCGGGCACCAGTGGCTCTTTACAACTAGCTTGAAAGCATTTCATTGTGTTAGCAGCTTGCATATCCTTCCTGTATGTGCCAGCTGAGTATCAGCCAGCCTGTCTATGCTCTACCCTTCCATTTTTGTTCTCTGTTTCTTGCATGGAACATATTCTCTACCACAGAGAACTGCCACAGCACTTCATCTGCCTCTCTCTTATACTATAACTGATAGAGACCGCCCAGACGCTCACCAACCCTCTTCCTGTCCTTCCTGGGCAAAGGGCCAGATTACATTTCCCAGTCTTCACTAAGGGCTGACCACGTGACTGGGCTCTGGATAGTAGAATGTGGGCAGAAATGATGTGAGCCAGTCCAAAGACTGGCTCATAGAACACCTGCCGTGCAACCCTCCACTCTGTTCCCCGGAATGCCAACTGGATGCTGAGGGCCCAGTGAGGGACCAAGAGGCTATAGGAAATGGCGGGGCCATGAGAAGGCAGAACCTGGGTCCCTAAATTACCGTACAGAAAGTTGTCCACTGAACACCTGCTTTGACCTGTTAAAAGAGTGAGAAATGCACTATTATTGCATACCACTCACTACCTTCAAACTTATATTATCGTTCTTTATCTAGCTCTCCTATTTCATATCCTTGATTGTAGATTTCTTCCATTTAGAGTTCATGTTGAGCTCAGCTTTTAAGTGAAATATTTCAAACATACATGAAAAGTATAAAGAATATGGCAGACATATGTATTCACCAGCCATACTGAACAAAGGTTATAACTTCCCCATATTTGCCTCAATCGTCTTTAAGTAATAACACGTTACAGATACAGTTAAAGTTCTCACTCCTTTATTTTCATAAAACTCATTGCTTTGCAAGTAGTAGGTGTTCAAGAAATGCTTTATGAATGAATATATGACTTCTGACAATAGTGAGAAAAAAACTCACTGGTGATAAAGCATTTAAATTTGATGTCCTTTGTGACCAAATCTATGTATTTCTGAGATCATTTGCTAACATCTATAACATAGTTTGGTTCCATGAAATGCAATGAAGCTAAATAACTCAGACTCGAATGGAAACCGAATCAGTTGCCTCCACTCGTATCAAGACCACCTACACTACCTGGCCACAGCCTGGTTTTACAGGTGAGGGCAATTGGTTTTCTTCAGAATGCATAAGGACTGAACGTTCTCTGGAAACAAAATTTATTGTTCATTGTGGACTAATATAGCTTGGGTTAAGTTTATTTGACTGTAAATCTTTATAAACTCTGGGATTCTATGTCTTTCTATATTTCTATTATTATATGACTATTATAAAAGTGGACGTATAATATATAAAATATAATCTAATATTATTTTGGTAATAGACAATGTTATATTATCTATTATTCTATTAAATGTTCTATTTCTATATTTTTCTTTCTTCACGTCTTTCAATATCAGTATAATTACCTCTAAAACAAAGTCCTCCTTAAAGTTGAATCACACGTATGTGGTAAGCTTCACTTTTACTGCACCCTCTGGATGGAAGGATGTGACACCGTCTAGAACAAGTGTCTCCGACTTGGCTGCACATCAGAATCACCTGGAGAGCTCTAAGCACCCCACACCCATTAAATCAGAATCTCTGGGGATAGGACTTGGGTTTCAATATATTTTAAAACTTTCCAGATGATATTAACATGCAGCCAAGTTTAAGGAACAGGGCTTTCGAATTTTTAGTTTTCAGATATTCTTTGCATTTTTTCCAGAAAGTTCATGGACTGTGAGAATGAAGTTGCTTCCTTAATATCAGATAATCATTGCTTTGATAAATTTCAAATGAGTCAGAACATTACCCTGTCTTGACCAGTGCTTCATCATGGCAACGCATTCTATCATTTGTACGTAAATGGGATTTTACAATCCTCAGCCCACACTCTGGTAAATTGCTTAGTAACCTTCTCACTGAACAATAAGAGTGCAAATAAAATCTTTATTATTACTATTATCAGAAATTACATATTATAACACTGGTTATTTTCTTTCCAGTTGGTGTTGAGAAATTAAAGTCATTTAAAATCTAATAACAAGGCTACTTACTATTCATTTAATCTCCTTCTAGAAGAACAAGTTCCCCTTAATAATTTATTTGCTGGAGACTGTCTTGCCAGTCTCATTAAATGACACTTTAGTGAATGTAAAAATAGCATCCTTCTAAGCACAGAGACAGAAATGGCTAAATTAGGGAAAGTGTGACCTTCTCTTTGCCACCTAAGAATTTTTTAAGCAAATACCCCATAAGAGTAAAGGTCTACTGAAGGAGGCCTGAGTTTGGGAGATGGTTTCCAGGACTGAGCAGGATGAACGGAAGTCAGAATGGTGCCTCTCCTACCCAAAGACAATGTTACAGTGAAGCCATTTCTAGCTCTTCTCCGAGCAGTCAGGATGTGTTTTTGCTAATACAGACATGACCCCATCAGGGCTGTATATTGCACAATTCCAAGGAATGCCATTGACACTGAGGTCTTGTGACAAAGGCCTGTTGTGTAGTGCACAATGCAAGTGATTTTTCACAGAGGCCCCTGATCTGTCCCCTCCAAGCAGTGTCACACATCTGTAAAGCAAGTTCAGAAGTTCATTCAATATGACTGGCTCACCTGGTCTCTTCACCACAACTCTCTAACTACAGAAACTCATTGTGACTGGGTGAACTCTGATTCCTGTAGTGAAATGTTATGATACTAAGATGAAGAAGAAGAGCTAGGTAGTGAGTAAATGTCAAAACAAATTTGCCAACTTCTTCCTTTTCACTGGCCTCTTTTGCCCTAAACATTTAATCCAGGCCCAGGCATCATGTTCTAGAAGATTGCAAAAAGCAAGCCATGTTCTGGACCTCCCCTATTTCCACTCCTTGTCAGTCTGTCTCCATTTGCTCCTGACTACCCAGAGATGCCCTGGCTGTCATCCTAGCCCCTGGTGCTTGCGTTCCCATTGCTCTCTCTGTTGTTCTGCATTAGGACAACTGTGTGTGGAAGGGGTGATTGAACCATGCCAATTCCTTCTGCATCTCCTAATGGAAGAGGAATTTCAGTGATCAACAAGCAATAGTGATACTTAGAATTCCCTTCAAAACATCTAGTGTGTCCTACCAAAAATCTCCTAACCATTTATTTTATTGTGATAAAATATGCAGAACATAAATTTTACCAGTTTAACCATTTTTAAGTGTACAGTTCAGTGGTATTATGGACCATTCCATTGCAATCCATCACCAGAATTTTTTCATCTTCCTACACTGGGAAATCTGTACCCATTAAACAATAACTCCCGATTCCCTCCTCCCCTGCGGCTCCTGGCAACCAGCCATTCTGCTTTCTGCTCTATGAATTTGACCACTCTAGGTACCTCATATAGGTAAAATCATACAATATTTGTCTTTTGTGCCTGGCTTACATCATTGCTAGTGAATTATTATGCTAATAACATCCTCAAGGTTCATCCGTGTTGTCGCATGTGTCAGAATTTCATCCTTTTTTAAGGTTGACTAGTATCCCATCATATGTATATCCCAGCCATTTGTAGATTGCAAAACCAAGCCATGGAAACAGTCCAGTAATAGAAATAAAACACCAGAATCCAGTTACTGGGTCCCTAGACTAATGGTTATCGCAATTTTGTCAGTCTCCTCCCCTAGAGTGGAGTTACTGAAGGGCCAGGACTTAGTTTTCTTGATCTTTGTATGCCTGGTGCCCAGATTTTAAATCTTGTTTGGACAGCATTTAGTTTAAAATGGACAGATTGACAACAAGCATTTGTGATCTCTCCCTCCTAATACTCATCTAAAACGATAAATAAGGAAATGAAAAGGTAGAGACTCAACAAGGGAAAAGAACATGTGAGAGGAGACTGCGGCGAGCAAGAGATTACAACAGGCTTTTGGAAGAAGGAAAGTGGATGAATGAGTGACACTTGATTTAGTTGAGCAAAAGAAGCTGCACCCTAAAGTGCTTAAAGAGCTCATTTCTTCCAGATAATCCCCAAAGAAGGCAGGGGTGAGAGGTGAGTGGAAGGAATGAAGATATGAGACTTGGCCGAAAGTCTGGACAGAGTGGTAAGACATTCAAGTCTTCTACCCATGCTAATGGTCATGTGGTCACACCATCAGGTAAGAAAGGGGAGATTTAGTCTCTAGAGAAATTGGCCAATAGATACTTGGGAATCAGAGACACAGGGATGGCAGAAAGAGGAGCAAAAAACAGGTGGATTAAGTAAAAGTCTGATGACAAATGGTGAGATGCCCTCTCCAGATTCCTTTCCTTGCCCCACTTCAGGAATTTAGGAAGATGGGAATGTATGGATTCTTCTCCAGAGAAAATGAACAGCCCCAGAGAGAAGACATTAACTCTGGAGATCTTCGAATGAAATGGCTGGTTCCTCTTCACCTGACAATGAAACCCAGGAGTCAGCAAGTCCTGCCTAGGCAGTTTCCAACCAGTTTCCAGTGTCCCACTCTGAATAGATAGCTGAGGATCACCGCCGAGATGACAAACTAGAGATCAAAGTAAACAGAGAAAGGATCCTAAAAGATCAGATATAATACAGAGAATCAGAGAAGCATAAAAAACTTCTAATTAAATTGTCAAAGAAATAAATGTTATGAAAAACAGAGAATAAAGCACTGTCGTAAGTTACAAATATGCTGCTGCAATAAAAAAATTAGTGGATAGTAAGAAACAAAGAATGGAAATTGAAAAATAATAGAGAAGTATAAACTTAGAGGATCTATCCAGGATCTCTAATTAACGACTACTGGAATTTCAGAAAGAGAAACTGGTGAAAACGTGGGGAAGAAATTATCAAACAAATAACGGCAGAAGCAGAGAAGGATTCATCCGCCTGTCCATCCATTCATCCGCTGAACAAAAATTTGTTGAGTGTCAGATGTTCTCTTAAATACAGAGAATATGCTGGTGATCAAAACAGATGAAAAATCTCTGCCCTTATGGAATTTACATTCTAGTAGGAGAGAGAGATAATAAAATAAATAAAAAGGTAAAATATAGAGTATGTTGGTGGTGAATGCTAAAGAAAAATATCTAGCGTGTAAGGCAGTAGGGAAGTGTCATGAGATCTTGCAGTTTCAGGTAGGACAGCCAATGTGAATGTCTCCCTGAGAAGGTGACAGTTGAGTAAGTCCTGAGGGGAATGAAGGCGGAGCCATGTGGAACCTGGGAGAGGATGTCAAGTGCAAACGACCGAAGGTAGGAGTGTGCCCGCACTAACTTGGAACCACCACCAGTAGCTGTAGAGGACTAAGCAGAGAGAAAGCAATAGGACATAAAGTCAGGAGTGGAATAGGGTTGGAGCTTTATTTGTCATTTTCGGGATTTTGATTGCTACCCTGAGTGACTCCACGTCAGTTCACAAAAATTCATTTTTTTTAATGGCTGCAGAGTATTCCAATGTATGATTGTACCATGGTTTGTTCAACCGGTCTCTTGTTGGGGCATTTAGATGGTTTCCAATATCTTGCCAATACAATAATGCAGAGTGAATCAACTAGTGTATATATTATTTAGAATTTGTGGAAGTGTACTGTCAGGGTAGATTCCTAGAAGTTGGATTGCTGCGTCAGAGCGTAAGTGCACAGGTAGTTTTGTTCTCTATTTCCAATTCCCTTCCATTCCGTGGCGCCTACTAAGGAGACCACGGTGCCCTCCTCCCAGCAATGCATGAGAAGGCCTGTTTCCCCTTATTCTCACCAAGCGTGAGACCACTTGTCTTTTTCTGTGAAATGTCTGTTCTTGTCTTTTACCCATCTTTCTCTATGGTTTTTCCTTCTTCCGTTTTTTTTTAAGAGCTCATTATGTATTAAGAAGGTTACGTTTCAAATATTTTATCAGTTTGTCATTCACTTTTCACTTTGTTTATGGGATTTTTCCATGTAAAAAAAATTGGGCTTAATATTATATGGTCAAATTTATCAATCTTCTCTTAATTGCTACTAGATTTTGAGTCATTCATAGAAAGACATTCTTTACATTCAGGTTATAAAGGAACTCATCTATATTTCTCATAGTTCCTGCACTTAAAAAAAAAACATTTAGATCTCTGACTTATTCAAAGTTTACTCTGGTTCAGTGCATGAATTATGGTCCAATTTTATCTTTTTTCAAATGGTTATACTGTTGTTCTAATATCATTTAGTAAAAAGCCCAACTTTTGTCCAGTGATTTGAGATGCCACCATCATAATACACTCAACTTTCACATGTACATGGGACTGACTATTTCTACATTTTCTATTCTGTTCCATTGGATCGTCTGTCTATTTGCATGCCAGGACCACACTGTCTTAATTTATAGAGGCTTTAGACTATATTTTACTGTCTTGTTGAGCAAGTTCCTCTCACTGCTCCTCTTTTTCAACCTGTTCCTGGTTTTCTTGCTGGCTTATCTTTTCATATGTATTTTTTTTTTTTACTTTTTATTTATTTTATTTTTTTCCCCCAAAGCCCCAGTAGATAGTTGTATGTTATAGTTGCACATCCTTCTAGTTGCTGTATGTGGGACGCGGCCTCATCGTAGCCGGAGAAGCGGTGCGTCGGTGCGCGCCCGGGATCCGAACCTGGGCCACCAGCAGCGGAACGCGCGCACTTAACCGCCAAGCCACGGGGCCGGCCCTCATATGTACTTTTGAATCAACTTGTGTCGCTCTAGGAAAAAGAAATGTTATTCTTATTGGGATCACTTTAAATTTATGCATTACCTGGTGGCAAATTGACATCTTTTTGATGTTGTCATCCTAACCAAGAACAAGGAATGTCTTTTCATTTGTTCAAGTCTACTTTGGGGTCTTTTAGGCATGTTTTGAAAGTTTTCCTTTGCAAAGCTTTTGCAAATTTTTTGTTCAGTTTATTTCTAAGAATTTTATTTTTATTTTGTTATTACCAAAAATAATGTTTTTTCAATACACATTTTAATTGGTTATAGATTGTATATATGAAAGTGATTGATTTTTTAACGTTTATTTTATATCATGCTGCCTTATTGAATTCTCTTATTGTTTACACGAGTTTTGTCATTGGCCTTCCCAGGTGAACATCGATCGTATCATCTGTATCCTGCTCTTTCCCACACTCGCCATCTGATTCTACTTTGGTGTGTGCTCTGCAGCTGTCTCTGTTGGTTTTGCATATTTATTTCCCTACAAACATGTGATTTTTAATATTCTTTGCCTCCTAGTTTTGCTGTAGGCATTGATTATGGGTGGTTTTATCTCTCTGTGTGCATCCGCATGGTTTTCAGACAGCGTGTGGAGAGATGGAGATTTAGGTGGCCCCCAAGAGAACTTCACAGATCCACTTGAAAACCCCAGTGTAGCTCTCGCCCCCAGTCTCCTCCCTCCCAGTGGTAATGGCCATCCTGACGTGGGTTGTTATAATTACCACATTTGTTTTTATGCTTTAACTAAATATTTAATTTTCCTTTAACAATGTATTATTGCCTTGAATGTTTATAAACTCTTTATAAGCATTTTACTGTACATGTCCTCTTGCAATTTGCTTTTCCTGTGGTTTATTCACTTTAACTTCTGAATAATATGCTGTTGTTTATCTACAACTCAATTTATTTATTCATTCTTCCTTTAATGGACATTTGGTTATTTCCAGGGTTTTTTTCTATTAGACACTGCTGCAGTAAGGATTCTCGTATATGTCTCCTTATTGCCAGAATGAGCATTTCTGGAAGACGTATTTCTCGGGGTGGAAATGCTGGGCCGTGCTGCTGAATAGCTCTCCAGTGTGATTACTCCTCGTTCCACTGCCCAACCCCGAGCTGGGAGTCACCACATGGTTAGACAGCCACCTACACCTGGTTCATCAGATTTGTACATTTTTGGTACTCTGATGGGTTTTTGAAATGTTCTTTTTCCTGAGACGAGAACAACATAGAATTATTTTTCAATACTGACTCCTTACTCTGTATGAGAATTATATCATTCACAAACAGATTTATATGTAACAAACTCACAAGGATATAGCAACTCCATATATTCCCTTACTAAGGAAACTGCTCATAAACTTTAGTGTGTAAATGATAATAAAGATTAATAATTACAGTATTATATTATATATTAACATGTATTTATATATTATATTAGTATATAATATTAACATATTTTATATTATTAATAGTAATAATTCATTGGGTATTTGGTAAAAACCTTACATCAAGAATCCTATGTAGTCTTTACGGAGCTCCATGCAGCAGGAATAAGTAAATTTATTTATTAGCTGGGGAAACAAGCCCAGCGAGTTTTCAAGTACTCCCCCAAGTTACAGAGCCACTAGGTGGTAAAGGCAGACTTGAAATCAATCTTGGGGGACACACAGACTGATCGTCCCCGTGGGTGTCACACTGCCCTTGTCCTGCGTCTCTCAGGCGGAAGTCGACCCTCTCGTTCTCTGGTCCTCACTACTCTTTCAGTTTGTGTGCTGTCACCTGCTTTGTTGTAAGTGCCAAGTCACTAGCCATTGATTTTTTTTTTTGCAGGGGTCTATCCTTCCCCTTGATATTCTGCGCAAAGTGCTGGCTGCCTGTCGCAGTCAACAAATAGGAGGGGCTACACTGCAGCTCTCTGACCCTCTTACCTCATGCTCAGTCTCAGCACTTTCTCATCTGGTTGTCTTCATTCCCTGTGCAGATTCAGCGCTCTCCTCCAAAATGTTTAATAAAACTCTGCAAAAAGATAGCTAGAGGGAATTACTAAGCCGAAAAGAACAAAACTAAATTAAAAACAAAACAAAAACCAAAAAACGACCTTAAATGGAGATCACTGCAGACAGCGTCCTCAGGCTATGCCTCTCCTTGGGGCTTCTCCTGGCCAGCTCTGTCCTTAGCCCTTGGCCAGGCGCACGTGCTGTGGCCGGCCCACCTTCCCCAAGGGGATCACCTTGACCACGTCCACCTCTTCAGGCTCATTTTCTTTTCACAGCCTAAAGAGAGGGAAACAACTTCTCCCCATTTCAGGCCGCCTCGCAACCAGCTGATAAGAATCTGCGGAAATGCAATTCTGCACATGTGAGAACAGAGCAATGCGGCTCCACGTTTTCCCAAACTCTCTGTTCCTGAGCAGACAACTGGGCTTTGCTTCTTAACCAAAAGGCCCTCCAAGCTGACCCAGCTCTTCCCCAAACAAAAGGGCAGAAAGTTTCTCCCAGTTTTACATTGCAGGTTTCAGAAAACTTGAGATCGACTTTCTGTTAGAGCACTTTATCACAACTTGAGGATCAAAGTTGTGGCCGTTAAAATAGCACAGTACTAATACATATATCTGTTAAATTTATTGAATTGAATGACTTTTCCTTCAGACACATATTCACTTGACCGTTGAGGTCTCTTAGGAGATTTTCCAGAAAGAGATAAAAGGAAAAGTCTTAGACCAGGGCATGTTATCCAAAAATGAACATGGCCTTGTGGTAAGCTGGAGAGAGTGTGCTGGCAGGCCACTGTCACCTGTTGCTCCCAGGACGGCCACTCAGTGGAGAAGGGCACTCTGTCCAGCATTTGAATTTACCAATTCCAGCTGTTTCATTCGTACTAATTTACCTAAGGGCGGGGGTGGAGTATCCAACTCTGAGAAATGCATTCACACTAATCACAGTTATAAGAAATTTATAAACCCATAATAATTTACTGACTAAAAATGGTGAGTATATATGGATCCAGAATCTTTTATCTGCAGTCTGTAATCCCCAAATCTTTAAAAACCAGTTTTTGTACTTATTAGGGAGCAAAACTTTCCTGAACTGATGTGAGGCTATTTAAAGTCTCCTTTCATCTTCCTTCATGTGAATATTCATGAATTGCACTGCAGAATGCGTATTTAGTGGCTCGGTGCTGGCCTAGACTCTGATGGGGGTATAGGGGTGTTGCACACTGAATATACAGTATGTATACTGTGTTTCCTTCCTGAAATTTGACAATATCTGCATTCTGAAGCATACCTGGCCCTGAGGGTTTTGAGTGAAGGACTGTGGGCTTGTACTGCCAGGGCATGGAGGCCTTGTACCCACCACTCGGGGCAACCCCTCACTGGTATTAAAGTGCCTGGGAAACAGTAGGATCCCTCCCAAGGCCAGCAGAGGAGGATGGTATCTGTTCAGGTGAAGGTGGATGTGTACCTAGCTTGTGAGAAACCTGAGAGGATCATCCTTGCTTGTATGAGCAGAGCTCAGGATGAATGTTTCCCAGCAAGAAAAAAAAAAATAATACTGAAAAGAACACACATCATAAATGTACAGCTCAAAGATTTTTCACAAATTGAATACATCTGGTAATTAAGACCCAGATCTTGGGCCGGCCCTGTGGCTTAGCGGTTAAGTGCGCGTGCTCCGCTGCTGGCGGCCCGGGTTCGGATCCTGGGCGTGCACCGACGCACTGCTTCTCCGGCCATGCTGAGGCCCCGTCCCACATACAGCAACTAGAAGGCTGTGCAGCTATGACATACAACTATCTACTGGGGCTTTGGGGGAAAAAATAAATAAATAAATCAAATTAAAAAAAAAAAAAAGACCCAGATCAAAAAACAGAACATTACCAGCACCCTACAAGTTCTCTTCATTTCTTCTTCCAGCCACTACCTATGACATATCTTGTCTGTGTCTTCTTGACAAGATTTGGGGCAGGCACCAGTGTTATTCTGAAGATCTGTGGGAGACACAGTATTTTCTCTAGCCACATTTGCAAGATATCATTTAATGGAGTTGACACACTGGAAATATTTATGCAAATAGCGAATTGCATTTCTCTGTATGAATTCCTATTATTCCTGTAAGACTGACCCTTTCTCACCTTGTCATCCACTACTGGGATGCATCTTATCTGTGGTCTGCAGTTATTGTGAACTGACTACAACTGTTTACCAAAGATTTCTGGAAGGTCAAGAGCTTCTGGGCAGTGCATGTGAATCTGAGAGGAATTAAAAATGTTCTCTCTTCTGGGAAAATCTGAAGTGTAAGGACAAGATGTTCCAGGGTACAGTGGATAACTGTTGTTTTGGCCACCTAGACCACATTCTGCTAAAGTAGCAATTCACCTCATGCCATGACCAGCCTCTCATTTGCATGGGGGATGCCCCCGTCATGGTCCATGCACTTGGGGGATCTGCTCCCCGCTCTGGGGAAGAGGTGGGTGGAGCACAAGACCAGCCCCAAGGCAATCAGGACACTGCCATAGTTCCTGGGCAGAGATGCAGACCTATAAAGGGGTTTGGTTTTCAGCTTGCCCTGTGAGGGTGATGGAGTAGAAATCTCTAGCTAGATCTGCTCAGTCTCACGAATGTACAGGCTCGGGGACTTTGCCTTCACCAACATCTCTGCCTTCCCTGAGTGTCCAAGGCAGTACCCTCTACTTTGGAGGGATTAAAATGATCCTGAAATGGGCATTGTCCCCAAATTAAAGTTTGCACGAGCTGGACAAAATCTGAAGCTCTCAGAAGTGGCACTTCTGTTAGACAATTGGCAGGTCCTTTGTAGGCTGCCGTCAACAGGATTCCTCTCTGCCTGGCCTCAGAACCCCATGTTGCAGCCCGAGGGTGTCCACCTCTCTGAGTTTGGTTCTGCTTGACCTTACACCTCTCCACATGGTGCTCACAGTTCAGGAGGCTCCTCCTTCCTCTGGCTCCTTCTGACCCCCACCCTCCCAGCCAGGGAAACCTTCACCTTCTCCCCCAGGGCAGGCAGGGAGCAATGACTTTTTATGAACCTCTGTTTTCAGTCTAGTTTAGTGAATAAACATTATGCCCTGTTCCTTTCAAGCTTTGCCTTTTGAGGGAAGAAGACTTATTCTTTCCTTCTACAATGACTGGCTCGTGCAAAGCAGAAACTTCAGTTTTCACAACTATGGTCCATGGATTTCAATAGCCTCTTTTGGAAGTCAAGAAGTGGACCGCTGATTCTTCCTTATAGAATAGGCCAGGAGGTCACCAACAAGAAAGTACAAAGCAAAAAAAAAAAAAAAAAGGAAAAAATGAGAAAGAATTTTAAATAAATGTAAAGTATTATTTCATGACACACATAATCTATTCCCTCTAATCAGAGTGAATCTCAGAACTGGCCAGAATTGTTCTGTGAATCAGGAAGGATGTAGCCCAGGATCTTTGGCAGCCATCTGGGAGTCAGACCAGATAACTTTAGTTTTTTGTTTTCATTTTAATATTTTAATCTGCTATCATTTATCATTTATTGAGTGCATACTATGTGTTTTGCACTATTTTAAATCATGAATTATCTTATTTAATTTTTGAAATAAGTAAGCACTAGACATGTTGTTGTTTAAAACATCCAGTCTGTGGCATGTTGTTACGGCAGCCTCAGCAAACCAATACCTGCTGCACAAGGGCCTTTGCAGATGCGATGAGGTTAAGGATCTTGAGATGGAGCGACTATTCTGGATTATCTGTGATGTAATCACAGGGTCTTTACAAGTGAAAGAGAGAGGAAGGAGGTGAGAGTCAGAGAAGGAAATGTGATGACAGAGCAGAGTCAGAGTGACGCAGAGTGATAAGGGCCTGGCCGGCCACTGCAGGCTTTGAACACAGAGGGGGCCACAAAAGAAGGAACGCAGCAGCCTCTGGAAGCTGGGAAAGGCAGGGAAGTGGATGGTCCCCTAGGCTCTCCAGAAGGAACACAGCCCTGCTGGCACGTTCACTTTAGCCCAGTGAAACCCAATGTCAGACGTCTGGCCTCCAGAACTGTAAGATAATACATCTGTGCTGTTTTAAGCCACCAAGTTTGTGGTAATTTGTTACAGCAGCAAAAGGAAACTGATACACATGGGATTTTTTTTTCACTTACAAGAAGATATTATATTACTAAATTTGAAAATTGCTGTTTATAGGAGATAAACAGCTATTAAAAATTTTACGCAAAGAAGGAATTTAAGACAAGTGTTAGAAGGGTAATCTGGTTTGGAGGCTAAATTGGACAAGGTGAAGATCACAGAGATTAAAAGGGAAGCTATTGTGATAGTTCAAGCAAGAGATGATGAGAATCTGGACTTGGGCAGTGTCAAGCTGAGTTTAGGATAAGGGATGTATTCGAAAGGTTTAATAGGAAGCATCAACTGTGCTTTTGGGGGATAGGATAGGGTCTTGGATGACATTCATGTTTATGGGGAACTGGGTGGGTCGTGGTACCGTTCTTATTCGGTGACTGAGTTGAAAAAGTCTGAGCTTAGGAGGGAGATTTGTGCTGCAAATGCAGACTTGACATCACTAGTATAGATAAATGTTGAAGCGACAAGCATGGATGAGATCACTCAAAAGCAAAAGGTAAAATGAGGAAACAAATGGGGTTGGAACGCAGGTTATCCACCTCATCTCAGTTACCTCCCAAATTGTTTTATACAAATGGAAAATATTCACTCAAATTAATCCATCTATCATGACCAAGCCATTTAATGGGAACACTTGCCAACAGATCTCCAAACCCAGGGGTGGGCCAGGGCCCATGTGATCTGACTTTTGACACTATTGGTATTTCTGGCACACTGAAAAAAAAGAGAGGGGCCATCTCTGAGTGCATGAAGCATGCAGACACTTTAGAGTTCTTCGTGGGGCACGTGGGTCAGCCTACATATCACTGCAAGAAATTACTGCCCCTACCGAATGAATTAGCAAAATGAACTGTTGTACATTTAAAACTTTTTTTTTGAGAGGCAAGAGTCAATTGGAAATAGGTACAAATGTGCAGTACCAGCACAGAGGGGGGAAAAATCCTCAAACTTGCTGTATTTTGTGGGTTAGTCACGGCTCCCAAAATAGGTTACATGTGTTTGAAAGCAGAAATTGTCTTAAAAGCCTATTGATTTTCAAGCTATTCTCCCATAGACTATTTTGTAACATGGGCTCAGATGTTTCATTCACACACTATGGGGAAATTTCCCAATTCCTGGAAGAATTTACCAACCAATAGTTTTTGCAGGTTTTTCTCATATTTTTACTAAAACCTTTTGTACCTGCTGCCCTTGTGGGATAAAATGAGTGAAAAAGCAATACACACACACATTATTCTCACATACACATGAGTGAAAAAGCAACACACACGCAGATTTGTTCTGGAACACAAGAGCTTATAGTTGTGATTTTTAATTATTATAATTTACAGTCATGTTTCCTGCTGACAAAGTTGCTCCCAGTTTGGAGGATGAAATAAAATCCGTCTGCCAATGTGTATTTTGCAGCACACTAATTCCGTGGGATTTTTGGCTTACACAAAAACGTCTTCAGTCAAATAAATTTGGAGAATACTGGATTAAATAATGTTCAACTGTTTTCTCAGAGTCTATAAAATAAGAACATATCCACATGTTTCCAGGAAAGAACGGAGGTACGGAATTTCCCAAACTTCTTTGACCCCAGCGCCATATGTTTTCTCCAGTCTATTTTGTGGGACTAATGCTTCAGGGAAGACACTTTTTGAAACGATATTGAGCATCTCATGTTCATGTTTGGGCCATGATTCCCAGGTGCTTCCCCTCCTAAACAAGTTTGAGAATCCCTGTTCTACGTCACCCAGAAAAAGCCAGGAGATTACTAAACAAAAGACATGCTATGGCAAAGACTGCTGATTGCTCCCCAGTATCCATTCTCACTCTGTCCTTTTGATAATAGAACTCCTGAATTTTAACTGTGTACCGAGCTGCCCACAATAAAGTCTGCCTTTCAAGCCTCCTTTGTACTAGGTGAGACTGTTGACTGCATTCTGGAGGAAATGATGTGAGAAATCTTTGGGTCATGCCCTCAAAGGAAAGGGGCATGTTTTCAACTTCCCCCTCTCCTGTTTCCACTGGCTGGAATGCAGTTGTGATGGCAGGAGGTGGCAGCCATATCGGGATAGGACATGAAAGTCTCAAGTTGAGGATGGCAGTGAATTATGATAGAAATAGCTTGGAACTCTCATGATTGTGGAGCCAATATATCTGCCCTGGAGCACCTACCTGGTGTTTCACATGAAAGAGAAATAAACTTTAATCTGGTTCAAGCCATTTTTTATTGTGGAGTCTTTGTTTTGGCAACTGAATTTATTTATTTTTAGTTTTTAATTTTTTTTTATTGTGGTAACATTGGTTTATAACAGTATATAAATTTCAGGTGTACATCATTATACTTCAATTTCTGCATAGATTACATCATGTTCACCACCCAAAGACTAATTACAATCCATAACCACACACATGTGCCTAATCATCCCTTTCGCCCTCCTCCCTCCCCAATCACCAATCCAGTCTCTGTCTCATGTGATTGTTTGCTGTTGTTTTATCTTCTACTTATGAGTGAGATTATACGGTATTTGACTTTCTCCCTCTGACTTATTTCTCTTAGCATAATACTCTCAAGGTCCATCCATGTTGTCACAAATGGCTGGATTTCATTGTTTCTTATGGCTGAGTAGTATTCCATTGTGTATATATACCACATCTTCCTTATCCATTCGTCCCTTGATGGGCCCCTGGGTTGCCTCCAAGTCTTGGCTATTGTGAATAACGCTGCAATGAACACAGGGGTGCATGTATCTTTACGCATTCATGTTTTCATGTTCTTTGGATAAACATCCAGCAGTGGGATAGCTGGATCATATGGCAGTTCTATTCCTAATTTTTTGAGGAGTTTCCATACTGTTTTCCATAGTGGCTGCACCAGATTGCACTCCTACCAGCAGTGTATGAGAGTTCCCTTCTCTCCACATCCTCTCCAACACTTGTTGTTTCCTCTGTTGTTAATCATAGCTATTCTGATGGGAGTGAGGTGATGTCTCAGTGTAGTTTCAATTAACAACTGAATTAATATCTTAACTAATCACTGAATATATGGATCAGGAGGAATAAGGAACATAGAGAGAGTGAGACAACCCTGGGTGCTGAACACACTTGGAATAGCTCTAGTTTGCTGGTTAAGGAGCTGAATGGATGTTTTTCTTTTTTGATTACTTGTGCTGCTTTCTTATTACCACTCCCTGTAAACAGTACACATATTAGCTGTGACTTTTCTTCCTCCTGAGGTCGTTGTTAAGCCTATTGAAAGAATTCACTTACATTATTTTCTTTTACAGCTCTTTTCTTCAGAGTTCAAGGTGGGAAATTTGACATACTGCTTTTTGCATTGAATGAATTCTTCATTTTCTCAGACCAATTTTCAGAAGAAATAAAGAACAGTTAGGAAGCGTGACAAACCTGAGTTGTCATTCCCATCTCCACGTCACCTGTGGCAGAAGGAGGCTCAATCAACCCAGTATCTATTGAGAAGGTCCTCTGTATCAGCTTGTTTTCGTGCTAGACGCTGTGGCAAAACCAGAAGACAGAGGCCCCGCTGTCAAACAGACTTCAGACTGGTGTGCCCTGCCCACCTTCTCAGGGCTTTCTTTGCACAGGTGTGCTATACATGGCTCCCCTTTCCGTGTACAATGTTTCCAATATGGGACTAACCCAATCACCAGGTACCAGACACCTATTGTGTATCTAATGTTGCTGTAGGTGTCATGGATGTTATAAGGTGCAGAAAGCATGATCCTTTAAGACTAATTAAAAGATCACATGTAACAATTGGTGAACAATATAATACAGTGTATACTTAATTGGTGCTGATTTAATGGACATAGGCAGCCAGGTGGTGAGTTTTGGTCCAATGCATGACAGATTTCTAACAATTTCCCTGGCCAAAATTTCTGTAGTTCTCTGCCAAAGAATTAGTTTCCTCATAGAGGAAAGGGTCAGGAAGGGTTAGGTGTTGAGACAAGACTGTGAAATGAAATGGTAAGGGTTTCCCCCACCCCCTACCCTCCACAGCTCCTGTTTTGATACATCCCATTTGTCATTTTCATTGTTTCCCAGGTTTCCAAAATGACTTGCTGTGCCAGAGAAATGCTCCGACTGTCAGAAAAGAAAACAAGGCAACCAGCTCTGATGGAGATGAATAAGCCCTTTTTCTGAATCACCTGCTTGTGCCTGTTGGTGATGCCTGTGTGATTTATTGCATCGTCTGCCCCAGCACAAGACTCATATTTTCTAGATGAGGGGAGCTCATTTTGATACTGAGTGCATCACCTGGAGGTAGGAATAATCGCAGAGTCTTGCTTCACGGTCGTTTATACCTCCCAGTCTTCTCTAGTCCGCAGGCAGCCTGCGGATTTAAGGCAATTTTCTTGGACTCTCACGATTCACAGGATCACGAGGGATGTGTGGAGTTCCGGTCTTCCAATAGTACGGGCGCAGAAATGGTGCAGCAGAATCTTTGGAGTATAAAGTCGAGAATTTTTTGAGAAGAAACTTGTCTTTTCTGTATGCAAATGTTACAAATGCCTTAAGAGTATGCATTGTGATTTTTCTCTTTCGGTTGCTGTTAAAGAAAAAATTATTTTGACACTTGCTAAAACAGTTAGGCAGGCTTCATTTAGGACTGTGGCGACAGGTGTAGGGACTGCCACAATGGGGTTTTGCAGTGGGGAGAGAGATTGGGCTCCAATCCAAATAAAACAACTAGCAAAAGTGGAGGTTTAGAGACAGGAGCTGCGGCGCTGGGGGGTCTGTGGATGGGAAATTGCTAAGAGGGTAGGATGATTCTTTGCTGAACTGACCTAACAGGATTCCTGCTGCAGGCAGGCCGGGTGGTGGGGTACCACCGCCAGGGAAGGTGGAGGTGAGGCATCTGATCAGATACTGAGGGTGATGAGACACTGAAGGGGGGATTCTGGCTAACCTGACAGCAGGATTCTTGCTAACAGTGGGCTCTTGAGGACACGCTCAAGGACGGGGCCTGGTTGACAAAGGGCTGAGAGGAGCCTAGCTAGAGTCTGATCACGCAGTCTTGTCGGCACCCGCAGGAGAGAGCGGGGAGCCTAGCAGCCTGATTGAAGCAGAAGTTTTATGAGGGGAAATGTGGGAAGAAAAGACCCTCTGAGCACCTGCTCTCTGTCAGGCAAGTACTTCCCTTCCCGCCCCTCCCTTCATCCTCCCAAAAGGTAGATTCAATGATTTTATGGACAAGGAAATTGAGATTTAAGGAGATTAAGTAACTTGCCCAACTGACAGAATTGGGATTCAACCCTCGTCTGTCTGTGTTCTGGACAATGAGCAAATCAGAGGTGACCTGTTTGGGCTGAAAAATGGAGGGCGCTTTCCTAAATGTCCTGTGCTATTGAAGGTCTCTTGAGACCTTGTCACACAATGGGTATGGGAGTTGTACAGAGGGAACCCATATAATGACTGAAATAGCATTTTTCTGACAACCCAATGGGATGGCGGATCACATTAGATCATTTCAGCTTTAGGGGAAAAATGTGTCATTTGTTTGCACACCGACCTTGTAGACTAAATTCATGTATCACACATGTGAAGTGACCCAATTGTAGTTATGAGGGTGAACACACGTTGGTGCCACCCTCAGGGAGCAGCTGGTCTTTCCCTTGTCAACTCTAGATGTCACCCTAAGACCGGCAGTCAGATGCATCCAGAGCCACAGCGGAGGCCCCGGCTTCCCTGCCTTCTTTTTCGCTGACTCACGGTGCAGTTCTGTTTCAATCACAGCTGTTTTTTTGAGGCAGAACCTGATGCAGACAATAAAATCTTTTAACACAGACATTCAAGACAACCCTAAGATTAGGATCAGGAAGTTGCGAGTTCCTGGGGAGACACGCATGCCTGAGCTAGTGCCCTGACCCCCACGGAGAAAGGCCAGCAGAATGACAGGAGGGATTTGTGACATGCAACGAGCTTTAACAAGGCAGGGCTTTCATCCTGCAGACAAAAATTCTCTATGAAAAAATTCCTCCCGAGAACAAAATATTCCTGTAATTATCACAGATGGTGTGATACATTTGCTCAACCTCACGGTGGGTACATTCTGTTTTTATCCTGAAGGAAATGCAGATACAGGATACTGCTGGAGATGAATGACGATTCCTGAGATTCCTGGTTTCAGGGAATGAGTCCTTTGCCCCTCTAGTCCTATTTTCAGGCCATTGTCTGGGCGCAGGCTGCTTCCTGCCACAGTGGCCAATAGCAGGCAGATGGGGAGAGAATGAAAGGCCAGGGGGAGGAGGGGAGGGGACTGGTCAGCTGCCTCCTTCACTCTGTTCTTCAGAGCCGTGTAAGTATTCCGAATATGGGAGGCAAAGGCTTCCTCTTCCCTACTCTCCGTGGTGATTTAAAATCCTGTCTTCTACTTTTTTGTGGAGAATGTTTGGTTTGAGAAGAATTGCAGCAGACTGCAAAAAATTTTGTTCTTTTGATTCATAAATGGGGTGTTTTGAAGTTAGCACTGCAAATGTGTTCAAACAGTATGCAAATTAGAACCTCAATGATTGAATAGCTGAAAACAATCTGGTAGCACCATTTTGCCTGAGATTTAGCTTAGATTATAAAGCACACTAGTGGCTATAGCACTAGACTGGACTACATCAGGGCAGACCTTGGGGAATGCGGAGCTGAGAAGGAAGACAAGGAATGTGAGTGAATTCTCCAGCAATTCAAACCCCTACCGCTTCAAAGATCACTAACAACTTCCTACTAACTGGATTTGCTGGCAAGTCATTACTTCTGAGACTTGAAACCATTTATACTGTGTAACTTGTCCCACATGAACATGACTGTGCTGTGAAAGATGACATGAGTGGAGCCATATTAAAATAGAGCTGGAGCAGCCACTTCAGAGGAACTGTCTTGCACGTCTTGTTTTCTTTATCCTCCAAACTGGACCAAACCACCAACATTCCCAGATGTCAGTAAGGACAAGAGTATCCTGTCTATTAAGGACTGATGAAACGGGACTCACTGGACTTTGCCGATGACCAAATCACTAACCAATCAATGAAGTACAAGTCTAGCCTTTTGCCTGATGACCGAATCTCAAGCCAATCTTGAAGTACAAACCTAGCCTGACCTCATCTAGCACCAATGAACTCTTCTTTAGTACAACTTACCTCATCTGCCTCCTTTTTTCCCATAAAACCCCTGAGCCCCTCTCCTGTAATGGGGACACTATTTGGATTTCTACCTGAATCTGTGCTCCCCAATTGCAATATTTCATCCCAAATAAATGCTCTGCCTCTTAAACTGGTTTCTGTTCTTGAAGGCTGACTACTATTCGGCTGTCTTCACTAACATATCTTTACTCTTCTACCCTCTTCATCAATGTGCTTCACTATTCTGGAAGCTCCTGCCCAATACGAAGAAAGTTGCAAATAACTTTATTACTTATTTCAGGAACTTCTTGAAAAACCCATTTAAACGAACATCAGACTGTTGCTTTTCTCAACAGATAGCATCAAATAAGCATTTACTCTATAAGTCTCTTCAAAACCCTTACCTGAAAACCCTCACCTTTCAGTGTCCACAAATCTTAAACTACTGCATCATGATTTTTACCTAGGCCTTACAAGACCCAGCATTGAAAGACTCACCTTAAACCAAACCTCAAATATTATATATATTCCACCTTGGCCCCATCCCTCTGAGATTAAGCAGTGCTCTCTTTCACAAGTGAACTCAGCTTTGTCTCATCAATAGGGTGTTTTCGTGAAGCCAGCAATGTCCGTGATCTCTCAGATGCATCTGCTTACTGATTATTTCTTTCATCCCATAACTCTCCCGGGTCTTGGGATCCTACATCTCCTGGACGCTTCCTACCCAGAAGGCATCTCATTTTCAAGGCTCCCCATGAACACCTCTGCACAGACGACTATGAAATTATACCTTCGGCAAGATTCATTTCTACTTTCTCCCTACAATGAAAGGTTTCCTCTTGAATATTGTTTGGTCATCACAAATTCAACAGGTTCCTGACTCCCTTTCCTTCTTCCTCATTTCTGATAATAGCACTACGAGACAGTCAAATCTGAAATCTTTTCATTATCTTCAACTCATTCCTTTCTTTTTTGCCCATAAACAGTCAGTCACTAAGTCCTGTTAATTTATCTAGAAAACATTTGCATTGATCCCCTTCTTTGTATTTCCACCACTGTCCACCCGGTCTAGGCGTTTAGTTTGTGGTCCTTAAACTTTATTGTGTGCATAGACTCCTTTGAGGTTTCATTGGAATTTGTGAATTTCTTCTTCCCTAGAAAAATGTAACTGTACACATACACACAAAATTTTGGGTATAATATCAGGAGGTTCACAGAACTCCTGAAGTCGAGACAATTCACTTTGTCTCTAATATCATCCTTCTCCCTCCATCCATGCAGCACCCATATTAATCTTTAATAACGTCACCCCCATACATGATTGGTAATGGCTTCCTATAAACTTCAGAATAAAATCTGTGGCTTAGTTGGGCATTTCAAATGCCCTTCTCAATCCTGTGAACAGGACTCAAACTGCCCTTTAATTTTACCCCGTTAGGGCTGGCCCCGTGGCTTAGCGGTTAAGTGCGCGCGCTCTGCTACTGGCGGCCTGGGTTCGGATCCCCGGCGTAGACACACTGCTTCTCCGGCCATGCTGAGGCCGCATCCCACATACAGCAACTAGAAGGATGTGCAACTATGACATACAACTATCTACTGGGGCTTTGGGGAAAAAAAGGAGGAGGATTGGCAATAGATGTTAGCTTAGAGCCGGTCTTCCTCAGCAAAAAGAGGAGGATTAGCATGGATGTTAGCTCAGGGCTGATCTTCCTCATAAAAAAAAAAAAAGAAAAAAAAATAATTTTACCCCCTTAAATATACAAGTAAAATAAAACAAAAAAATTAATGGGCACATATTAATTGAGCACTTATTGTGTACAAGGACAAAGGTGCTCTGTGCTGCACACAGAGGTGTCAGTGACTCCCTCACCTAAATTCCACCCCCACCCCCCACCCCCTTGCTCTGGCACATCTGTCTCCTTGTTGTCTGCTGGACACAAGGGAACTGTGTGGGCTATGGAGTTAGGCAGACGTGGGTTTGGAACGAAGAGTAGCAGAATATGCCACCCCAAAATATGCCTCTTTGGCATAAGGATTATTTTGAGAAAAAGCAGACATAGGAGAAGCTCTGAAAACAGTACATGTTACCCTTTTGCAAGGAAAATTTACATTTATAAAGGAACTCTCCATTTGTAAGGGAATCTCTCTCTTTGCAGGAAAAGAAGGATAAAAATCGCAAGAGAATCTTATCAATGGAGAAGGCACTGCCTTAAACCTGCATAACAAAGCTTACCTTTGTTTACCATACTTTTCCTGGTAACCTCCCATAACTGTCCCCTCACACCTTTTTTCCTTTCTTTTTAGTTGAAGATAGTATTTAAGCTGGAGTTCTAAGCTACCTCTTTGAGTGACTCATTTTTCCCTGGGTATCTTCCATGTATACCTGAGGTATACATGTTCATAAATTTCTGTTTGTTTTTCTCTTGTTAATCTGTCTTTTATTATGTGGAAGTCTCAGCCAAGAACTCAAAAGGGTAGAGAGAAAGTTATTTTTCCTCCTCTACAGAAACACCAGTCTGTACTCTAGCAATCTGATCTCTGTCTCACATTTTCTCCTGAAAAATGGGGGTAATAGTAACTATCCACAGGCTTGAGATGAAGATTACATAGGGCCACAAAAATTGCCTAGCTGAAAGACCCTACATGCCCTAGCTTTTTCCATGCTCAACATATAATTTGAATGCCTTCTGATCTAATAAATAATTGCTGTGGTTTTCTACCAGATGAACCCCTCAGCAGAAGATACTTCTCCCATAATTGGCCCGCCCAAATCAGCAAACCCTAAATGCCTTCAAAAGAGCAACTTGTATCTATGAGCTTGTCAGCATACGCTGTACTGCCCCACCTGTGGGAGTGAGGGGTAAGCAATGAATCCACAAGTGAGCCCCCTACCCTCTCACCGTGTCACCTCTTCCAACTTTGAGCACAGAGTAACCTTAGATCACTCGACAGAAGGGCTCAGAACAAAGTCTATGAAGACAGAAAGCACTGGCTGACCAATCCTAACATGTAACCAGGAGTAACCTCATTACTTAGTGCAGATTCCTCAATGATAAAAGCATGCTGGTGTTTTTATTCATATTCACTGATTTAATTAAGGGGGTGGAATTTTATTTTCCTCATCAACAGAGGATGAGTGGTGAGTAATGAGAATATTATATATTTTAAGTTACATTTTTTACCTATGAGTTTATAACTCAGGAAAGAGAAACACACCTTTAATGAATCCCAAACTGTGTGAAGTGCTATACTACGCACTTGGGGGAGGGTTTTGGAGGGACTCTTGGAAAGGCGAGTTTCACAAAAAATAAAAAGGGTGGTCGCTGACCTAAAATGACTTATAATCTTACTGGAAAGACAGAATTTATTTCTGAACTAATTAGACCACAATTATATTCTAAACTAAAGAATCTTAGAACTGATTTTCAATATAATTGGCTTCCAATAGGATTGTTCTCAATCCCATAAAATAACGATTTAATGGAATTGAGAACACTATTATGAGATGGGGTTCATAGCCTTCACCAGATCGCCAGAAAATAACCAAAGGTTAGAAGTAGGTCGTGACTTAAGTGCCCACTTTAGTATGGGTTTAGGGGGACTGGTCTCTTGGGGAATGCTCTCCTGCTACTCTTAGGCCTGTGTGTGTGTGTGGGGTCTCACTCTCCCCTCCTTTTGAGCCTAAGGCCTAATTGTATTGAAGTCAGTTCCCCTCCATCTACCAGGCTGAAACCCAAATATGGTGGAGTTCCGGAGTTTCCTACCAGAAACAGCAACATCTAACTGGGAATGCTGCCTGCCTCTTCCTCAACCTGAACCTGAGTGCAGCATGATTCAGTCTTAGTGCCTTTCAGCCTTGAATGCCAAGCTGCAGCGAAGGAGGGCGGCTATCGCAGAGCAGCTTGGAATCTCCACTTCCTTGGTTACTCAGAGGCAACAGCTGACCCTGGGACCACCCTCTACCTCCTGCAGGGAGGAAACAGGAAAGGAAGGAATGGGAAAATAATTCTGGCAACAGCCAAGGATTCCTGAGTTTGAAGGCTGGCCTCCCACCTCTGCCCCAGCCCCTCCTCCATGCTCAGAAAAAAAAAAAAAGAAAGAAAAATAGAAATAAAAAAGCCCTAGCTGTCTCTAATCACTGCAGAGTTGGCAGCAGCTTTCTCTCCTGTCAGCAGAAGAGTGCATTTCCTTATCCATCACGACCTTCAGATAACCTGGCTCATGCCCTGCAAGAGTGTCATCCTGTCCGGTGACAAATAGATTTCAATTGTCATTTACCTGAGTTGCATTTTAAAATGAAATACAAGGGACTGTGGAGGCAGAAGCCCCCCCATCTCCCCAGACATTGGCCATGGCCAGTGCTACGGGTGCTGCATCTATGTCTCCCTTCCTGGGTAGTTTTGCATTCTTTAGTTCAAGTTTGTGCTCCTTCCACGGGCTGGGTGTCTGTTGTGATCAGGATAAAGTAGGCGGTATTTGAGAACAGGACATTTGAGGGCTGGAGGGAGAGGCAGTAGCTGGGCTGCTCTGGCTGCTGATCACCAACCACACTTAATCCCTGAGACGACTCAGAAGATTCAAAACAAAGTGTTCCCACCTGCTGACTCCGTCCTGGGTGTCACAGTGTCTTCATGGGCCTGTGACGTCCAAGTCCCCTTCTAACTCACATCTATAAGGCTCATCATCCCAAAGTCAGGGCTGGGTCACCTCTACCAGGGTTCAGAGGGAGATGGTAGCCAACCTGTGGGAGCCGCTCGCTTCCCCCAGCTGACTCAGCACGTCTGATGAGCATGGAAAGTTCTTATTCACATATAGACCTTGGAGAGGTGAGGTGCATTTTTTGAGCATTTATGTGCCAGCTGCTTTTTAACCTCTCATATTGAATGAGGACCACATATGGAGTCTGACAACAGCTAAAATCGCACAATTACATCTTGCCCCATTTGCCACGTGGTCTATAGTTCAAATCCCAGCTCTTTCACTCATTAGCTGTTTAACTGGTTGAATCATTTCACCACTCTGAGTCTCCATTTCCCCTCTGTAAAAACAAGGTCCCTCTCTAGTCAGGGCTTAGGGAGGCAAAAGGAGAACATGTATCTGAAAACACCCACCCAGTGTCCAGGACATAGAGGGAACTCAGATGTCAGTCCTTTCCTGCCTACCAGCCCACAACCACACCATAAATCCAGGGTAATCTGAGAGAGATCGGGTAGACTATATTCTTGGTTCAGGAGACACACACACAAAACAAACAAAACAACCTTAGCTCCAAAGACAATAGACAACTAACTGGAGAATTTTTACTTTTGGTATTTGTTACTTTTATCGCCATAATATAATTATATTTAGTATGAGTCTAGTTTTTATGATATGTTATAACAATTGTTATTGATTCTGTGAGGTTGCAGATAATCAGATGTATGATGGTCTAAATTGTCCCCAAAGTAAAACAGACCATGACTTCAGTAAGTCATTCAACTTATGTGTGTCACGATATCATTGTACCCATCAGCTTTTTTTTTTTTTTGGTGAGGAAGATTCGCTCTAACATCTGTTGCCAATCTTCCTCTTTTTTTTTTGCTTGAGGAAGATTCACCCTGAGCTAACATCTGTGCCAATCTTCCTCTATTTTGTATGTGGGTCCCCGCCATAGCATGGCTTGATGAGTGGTGCAGGTCCACGCCCCAGAATCCAAACCTGTGAGGCCAGGCTACGAAGTGGAGCGTGCAGGACTCAACCACTGCGCCACGGGGCTGGCCCCTCCCACCAAGATCTTACTATCTTTGTTTCCTTTCTTGCACATTTCTCTCAAGGTGTAATATGTAGTAGACTAATACACAGAAGCCTACATGAGTGCACAATATTTTCTTTTCTTCTAGAAGGAGAATAGATGTTATCTTGATTTGTTCAGTCTCTCCATTAAATACATGAACTGGGAGGGGTCAGCCTTCTCAACATCTGGTTAATGGCCAAGACAAAACTCAAATCTAGTTTTCCTGATGAGCCGAGCACCCTTTGTATTTCTTTTATTACCAAGTACAGAAGGAATCACCAGTCTTTCCTCAACAGAGTTGGAAAAACCTCCCGAAACACACTGCACTCTTATACTACACTGGCAAGTGAACTCAGCGGAGGGAGATATCAATATCCCTTTGGATAGTTTTGGTCCAAGTGAGAAGTCCCCTGGCTTATATAAGAATAGTAGGCTCCCTGCTTTGCTGTGGTGCGATTTGACCATAAGGTGGCAGGAACCTCCAAACAGCAAATCTAGGTTGAAAAGGAGGCATCGACATTGGCGCAAATATCATGCATCTGTGCAAATGTATTGAGATCCTCATTCTTTTGCCTCTTATTCTGAGGGCACTGTAACTAGCAACTCGTAGAATGAATCCTCTGAGGACAAATGCTCCAATAAAGCAAAAGTGTGTAGGACCCTCACCTTTTCCTTTCTGCCTAATGTTTTGCTTCTGTCACAAAAGAATAAGTGTGAGGGAAATATATGTTGCAGCATCCCGGAATGGCTGGAACAGTCAGCTCTTCTATGGTGACTGCTCAACAAGCTAACTTAGGAGCCAGTGCAAACTGGGACATATTAATATCTTTGTTTCCTTTTTCAGATGTTTCCCCTCAGGGTGTAATGTGCAGTAAAGTAATGTAGAGAAGCCTACAGGGGGCTATTGTAGAGACCTGCTATTTTAAATTGTGTAATTGGGCTTGTCATCTTTCCATCTTAGATGTTAGAGCTGGGAGGTGTGGGAGGTTTAAAGTGGGAAAGAAAGGCACTTAATTGGTGCTGTGTTCTATGTATCTTTATAGATACAGCAGGCTCTTGACAGAGGGGGAAATCTTACACAAAGTCCATAAGGAAGACTGATCAGTGAGGATCCAGGCAAATCCCCCGCGTGCACACAGTCATGTAGGAACTACAGCTAACACGGCCGTGACGTGATGAACAAGAACTTGTTTCTAGAAGACTCCTGTGTCTTACAATCTTGATAAGAGTCACATTCTTTAAACAAGTAGAGTTTTTGCTATAAAAAGGTTAAGTAAACCCTCACAAAACAGCCATGTCAGAGAAGAAAATCTGCCCCAAGAGTGAAAAAAATCAATAAAGCAACCTATTTGCGTTCAGGGCTCAAGCTTGAAAATTCTGTCAAAGCACAATGCCGTGTATATCTGAAGGCAGAGCTGACCTAAGCTTTAGAAATTACTCATTCCCCACTAGGACTGTGCCTGTCACTAAGCGTTAACCGTCTGGAGCCTTGTTGAGGCAAGCGGAGTTTGTGCCGCCGCTCTTCCCTGTATCCGTCTGTAGACACCCGGAGCTCACGGCACAACCAAGCTCAGCGCTCATGGGTGGCCCTGCTGGTTGCTGGCTGTAAGGGCTGTCGCCTCTGGGCCCTGGGCTCAGCCTAGGCCTTGGGACAGCGCTGGCCCAGCCTGAGGCTGCTGCGCCCCCATCTCACTGCGGTGGAGACTGCGGCAGGCAGGCTGGCACGCCCTGTTAAAGGCACAGCACTGAATTCCCTCCAGCCAAGCTCTGTCTATGGCTGCACCTAGAAGAGTCTGGCACCATCAGACAAAGAGCAAGCTTTCAGCAGGGCCTCTAGGAAGGGCTGTGCAGGGCTGAAAGGTGGTGTTTTTAGGTTGTATTTCTTAGATTTCTTAGATCTGGCCTGACGAATCTAATAAAAACCCAGTTTTTATGGGAAATGCTTCTCATATTTCCACTTGTGTGTTCAAGCTCATTTTGACCTTTCCAAGAAGCTTTGAAAAGGGCTATATATTCTGTACGAGTGGCCACCAGGTCCCAGTAGAGTCATCTCCACGGTGGATAATAAGATCCTGGCATTCCTTGATAACCTGCCTCCTGAGGGAGCCTCGGCAGCACACCCCACCCACTCAGGACCCCTCTCATCTGGGCACCCTGCACTCTGAATTTACCTGCTGCCTCAGTTAGAAATGCCTGATAAACCTGTTCACAGCAAAGTGTCAGGGATTTAAGGTGCTATTCTTGCAACGGTCTTCCTATTTTAAAAGACAAAGACTGGAAACAATTTTCTATCCCTCAGCAGGGGATTAGTTAAATAAATGATGGTATATTTACACAATGGACCTGAAAAACCCGATTGTAGCAGCTCTACACTTACTGGTGTGGAATCACCTACAAGATGATTAACCAGTAAAAGAAGCTACGTGTGAAACCGTAGTACAGTTTGTACTGTAAACGTCGTACAAGCATGTCTGCTTCCATGGACATAGAATAGGTAGGACAGGAGGATGCTGAACTTCCCAGGCAGAGGGAAGAGCATCTTCAGGGTGAAAGCTGTGAAGAAGGCCTGGCATACACACTGCAGAAGAGCAGAAAATGTGGTGCAGAAGAAGGTTAGGGTGCAGATGGACTGGAGGTGAGCGCAGGGCGAGGGTGAGCAGGAGCTGGGGTGGGGCACGTCTGTCCCTGGGTGAGAGCCTGGCTGATGGAGGAGCTGTCTGCTGCTCCCCTCTGAGAGTGCAGTGAGCTCAGCTTCTGGAAGAGGGGCTAGGAAGTTGCTGAGCAAAAGTGACTCAGGTTCCAGGCCGTCCCACAAAGGCCAGATGTTTGCTTAAAGCCTAAATAGAGTTAACAGAGTCAACAAATCTTTGTGAGTTTTAACTCTGTCCACAGCTGTGTGGTCAGACCTGAAGAAGACATTAAACTGAGTAAGATGTTGCTCTTTGCCTTCCCAGCTGACAGGTCCACAATAACAGCTAACACTTCTGTAGCGCTGACTATATGGCAGGCCCTGTTTTAAGGATGACATTAATTAAGTATATATTAACTCATTAAATCCTCACAATAGCCTCATAACATAAGGTACTAGTATTATTCCCATTTTGCAGATGAGATAAATGAAACACAGAGAGGTTAAATCATTTGCTCAAGGCCACACAGCTAGTAAGTGCCAAACTGGGATTCAAACTTGGCCAACCTGGCACCAGACCAGAGTCCAGAGTCTACTTACCTGCTTGCAATTCTATAGCCAAACAAATAACTAGACTTTGAAGTGGAAGAGAGTCAAGGCCAGGAGAAAGGAAAGTACTATGAAATGTCAAGGAGGGTAGAGAAATTACATCCAATGTAAGGAGATACTTTTTTTTTTTTGATTTTTATTGATATTTTAATGGTTTCTAACATTGTGAAATTTTGGGTTGTACATTTTTGTTTGTCCATCACCCCATATATGACTCCCTTCACCCCTTGTGCCCACCCCCCACCCCCACTTCCCGGGTAACCACAGTCCAGTTTTCTCTGTCCATGTGTTGGTTTATATTCCACATATGAGTGAGATCATACAGTGTTTGTCTTTCTCTTTCTGGCTTATTTCACTTAACATAATACGCTCCAGGCCCATCCATGTTGTTGCAAATGGGACGATTTTGTCTTTTTTTATGGCTGAGTAGTATTCCATTGTATATATATACCACATTTTCTTAAGCCAATCGTCAGTCGAGGGACACTTAGGTTGCTTCCACTTCTTGGCTATGGTGAATAATGCTGCAATGAACATAGGGGTGCATAAGCCTCTTTGGATTGTTGATTTCAGGTGCGTTGGATAGATTCCCAGTAGTGGGATGGCTGGATCATAGGGCATCTCTATTTTTAATTCTTTGAGGAATCTCCATACCGTTTTCCATAGAGGCTGCACCAATTTGCATTCCCACCAGCTGTGTATGAGGGTTCCTGTTTCTCCACATCCTCTCCAACATTTGTTGTTTTTTGTCTTGGTGATTATAGCCATTCTAACGGGCGTGAGGTGGTATCTTAGTGTTGTTTTGATTTGCATTTCCCTGATGATTAGTGATGTTGAGCATCTTTTCATGTGCCTATTGGCCATCTGTATATCTTCCTTGGAGAAGTGTCTGTTCATTTCCTCTGCCCATTTTTTGATCGGGTTGTTTGTTTTTTTGTTGTTCAATTGTGTGAGTTCTTTATATATTATGGAGATCAACCCCTTGTCAGATGTATGTTTTGCAAATATTCTCTCCCAGCTGGTTGGTTGTTTGTTCATCTTGATTCTGATTTCATTTGTCTTATAAAAGCTCTTTAGTCTGATAAAGTCCCACTTGTTTATTTTTTCTTTAGTTTCCCTAGTCTGGGTAGGCATGTCATCCGAAAAGATTCCTTTAAACCCAATGTCAAATAGTGTGTTGCCTATATTTTCTTCTATGAGTTTTATAGTTTCAGGTCTCACCTTCAGGTCTTTGATCCATTTTGAGTTAATTTTTGTGAATGGCGATAGCACATGGTCCACTTTCATTCTTTTGCATGTGGATGTCCAGTTTTCCCAACACCATTTATTGAAGAGACTTTCCTTTCTCCATTGCATGTCCTTAGCACCTTTGTCGAAAATTAGCTGTCCGTATATGTGTGGTTTTATTTCTGGGCTTTCAATTCTGTTCCATTGATCTGTGTGTCTGTTTTTGTACCAGTACCATGCTGTTTTGATTACTATTGCTTTGTAGTATGTTTTGAAGGGAGATACTTTTTTTTTAACCAGCATTTGAGATGGTTCCTGCAGGATAGACTGCCTTTCTCCAGGCAGGCTGGAGGGAGGGTGTTCCAGACAGAGGGCAATAACATATGCAAACTAGTACTCAATGTCATCCTCAGATGTTACCATCCAAATCTTATTTGTTTGCTATGAGTACCTATTTTTTTCTATTCCAATTTGATTCTATTCATTCATCAGTCCGTGTACTCACTCATTCATACGGTATTTCCCAGCATTCACTCTACAAGAGGACTCTGCTGGGCTGGACACCAGCAACGCAGCGTAGCCTCTGCCTTCACTCTTCTCTGTGGACAAACGTAAATACTTCAACGCCCCCTTACAATGGGATGAGCATTAATCTAACTCCTGACCTTCTACACTCAGTAAAGAGGTCTTCAAGGCTGAGAAGGAGAAAGAAAAAAATTGAATTTAGGAGAGAAAAGGGAAGGCCAGAAAGCATCCCTGGCATACCTCAGTTGGCTGTTAATGCTTGGCTTCTCAGTTGGCACCCCAGAGGTGCCAAGAGTCGGGGAGACCGGGTGAGATCTCCCCAGGAGGCCCTCAGCTCCTAGCTCCAGGAGGCTGGGAGAGGAATGTGCATTTTGTTTTGTAATGCAGCTATCCTGAACTGAGGGTCTAGTTCTGCCTTTGTTGACCAGCAAGTACCAAGCCCCTGTAAGTCCCAGGCGCTTCGTTTGTAAAACGGGGTTAATAACAATGAGCAAGCTCACGGCACTGTTTGCAGAGCCAAACGAGATGACACGTGTAAAGTGCTTTGCGTGGTGCCTGGCACGTAGTGAGCCCTCAATTACATGCTCTGAAAGAAGAGAGGCAAGAGGAGTGGCTTGTTAAAGGGAGAGGCGGAGGATACTGAGTTCGACTTTCTCTTCACCTAGGGCGTCCCGTTGCCGGGTCTGGCTCCACAGGTAACCAAGGCATGCTCCAAGAAGGAGAAGCTGTGAGACTCACTGGGCTTCTGAACCCCTGCCCTGCTGTGGCATTTTAGCCAGTCCCCTAATTTCTCTGTGCTCTAGTTCCCTCACATGCAAAACCAGGGATAATAATATTCCTCTCGCGGAATTACTGTGAGGATAAAATGAAACATGTGTAGAGGTTCTAGCCCTGGGCCAGGCACCCCCAAAATTCAATGCGCACTAGTCCGCTTCCTTCCTCACCCCAGGCCAGGGGCATAAAGACGCTGGACACAGTCACTCGCCCAGAATTTTCTTCCCTGGAGCGGGGCGGGGTTACTGCGGCAGCCTTAGGAAGTTCCGAATGCAGTCTCAGCCCTGGGCCGTCAGGATGTGAGCAGCTGTTTCAAATACTCTCTGTAGGGAGAATGGTTTGGGGGAGAGAAGGGGCAGCCATGGGAACCCAGAAAAGCACTTTGTGAGGAGTGTGGGGCCGAGCAAGGGTGTAGTCACTGCAGCTTCTTGCACGAGGAGCATCAGCAGAGCAGAGGCAGTGCTGGCTCGCGCGAGGGAGCTGCGAGTGCAGAAACCTGGCCTGTGGTAGGCCTGCTATTAGGACAGTAAGGGCCTTAGGAGAAAAAGAGACAGAGTCACCTAGAAAGGGGACGATGCATTCAGCAGGCAGAGTGACGGCTCCTACAGCCCCTGAAGAGGGAGAGAAGTGGGCCTGTGGAGGAAGATGATGATCTGCACAGTGGTAAACTCCCGGGAGGTCCAGATAGGCCTGGGGTCACATTCCCGTTCAGCCTCTTACCTGCTCCATGAGCTCCGACAACCCCCTTTGCTGCTCTGAGAGTGCAGAAAATGAGGATCACACCCGGGTCACCAGTTCGTAGATTTTTGAGAGTGATGCTGGCCCTGATATCAGTTCCCCTAGGTGGAACCCGGCATATATGGGGTTAAAAACCAAGAAGCACTCATTCCCTTCCCTGCTTCTCTAAGGTACATTCACACGTAGGTGTTGGTTGTTTTAGCCTTTGTATCCCTGAATTCCACAGGGCAAAGGAGGTAATAAATTGTTAGAAGCCCAGGTGGCTTCACACTGAAGTTCTGGCTAATGACCAGTTCTTGAGGTTTGTCACAGGGAAACTGACATTCAAAAGTTACCAAGAAGCTGAAGCTCCCAACTCCTGGTTCCTGGCGCTGATGCCACCATTCATCACGGAGACAGACAGACGGAGGACACCTGCAGCTTCCCTTATCTCTGCCAAACGCAGGCTGGCTGGCGGGAGGACACCCGACTGCAAAGCCACAGCTCCCTCTCCCCATCTGAAACCTTGTAAACTTTGTAATCGTCAATTGGCAGCAGTTTCCTTCCTCTCCCCAGGGCCCAATTTCGGGTGGCACCGAAGATTGGTCAATGGAGCCCTAAACCGCCTGCCGTAGATAGAGATAACAGCTGGCCTGGTGCCAGAGGTCTGGAACCCTCCCCCCACACGATATTCTGCCCCAGCAAATAATCACAGTCACGAGGAGTACATTCTTTCCCAAACACTTTCCTTTAAAAACCCCAACTCCTTGGGCCAACCCAGTAGCTTAGCGGTTAAGTGTGCACGCTCGGCTGCTGCCAGCCGGGGTTCGGATCCCGGGTGTGCGCCAACGCACCGCTTCTCTGGCCATGCTGAGGCCGCGTCCTATGTACATCGACTAGAAGGATGTGCAGCTATGACGTACAACTATCTACTGGGGCTTTTGGGGGAAAAAATAAAACAAACAAAAAAACCCCAACTCCTAATGCCTCACGAGGACTGTGGGTCTTGGAGCACAAGCCCACCGCAGCCTCATTTTGCTGGCAAAATTAAACCATTTTTCTTTTCCTCAATCCCTTGTCATTGTGTTCATTGATTCAGCTACGGTGGCAGGGTCCTGAGTTTTTCCGGCTACGAGGATGAAATGAAACAACCTATGCTCATGTTTGTATGACAGATGCTGCAGTGCCTGGCAAGTCTAGGCACTCAGTAAATGGGAGGACTAGTAGAAGGGGATGTTGTCTGTACTATTATGCATCTAGAGTACTAGTGTACCTCTATTTAATATAATTATCTGCCTCTCTCGGGCTGTGAACGCTCAGAAAACAGGGAGCATATATTATAGAGGAACAAAATTGGTGTTGTAAGAGTAAATAAAAGAAGACATTTGATTCACAAAAAGCGTAGTCAATTATAAAGGACATATACATTTTAGGAGTGTGTATTGAGAGCCACCTTCCTACCCAGACCTGTCCTAGGTAGTGGCCTGGCTCTTGCCTTCAGGTAGCTCATAACCTTGTTGGAGGTGATGAAATTTCCATTTGTGAGACAAAGAAAGAGCCATACATACCTTATTATGTTTCTATTAATAAATTGAATATATGTAAGTGTACAAAATATATACTACAGAAAATATGTGTGTGTTATGTGTGTATGTGGAGACTCTTGGAGGAGAAGAGATTAAAGAGACAAAGTTTGGATAGAATTAGCTGGGAAGGCTTACGAGCAAGATGGGAGAGTGAGGAAGCCTTGGAGAGGGAAGGATTGGAATCGACAGAGCAGGGTAAAGGGCGAGCAGAGTAGGAGAAGGCAGGGCTGGTGGAAAGACTGGCTGGGGTGGAGGCAAGATTCTGTGTTGTCACTAGGTCACAGAGAACTCTGAATGTCACAATGAGGATTTTTATTCTTTACTGATAAATGTCCTTAAGCCAAGAGAGTGACATAATAAAAATGATGCTTTTAGATGATTAATCTGGCACTGTAGTGCAGGGTTGATTAAAGAGGAAAAGAACTTCAGTCGGTTAGGAAATTATTATAGCAGTCTAGACACAAGATATGCGAGTCCTAAAATACTTCTGACCCGGTATTTTTTGTATTAGGTAAGAGTTGACTTTTCTATTAGAAGATGCTGTTGTAGATGAGGGAGGGACTTGTTTTTTTAAAAAAAGTATATGCAGATCTTCCTTGACTTACAAAGGAGTTATGTCCTGATAAACCCATCATAAGCTGAAACTATTGTAAGCGCAAAATGCATTTAATAGACCTACCCTACTGAACATCACAGCTTAGCCCAGCCTACCTTAAACACGCTCAGAACTTACATTAGCCTACAGTTGAGCAAAATCATCTAACACAAAGCCTATTTTATAATGAAGTGTTGAATATCTCATGTAATTTTTTGATTACTGAGAGTGACAAACAGGATGGTTGTGTGGGTACAGGATGGTTGTAGTGTATCGGTTGTTCACCCTCATGATCGTGGGGCTGACTGGGAGCTGTGACTTGCTTAGCTGCTCAGCCACATGAGAGAGGATCAAAAGGTCAAAATTCAAAATTCCTAGTGCGCTTTTTACTGAATGCATATCGCATTTGCACCATTGTAAAGTTGGAAAATCATTAAGTTGAATCATTGTAAGTTGGGGACCATCTGTAATCATTTTGAGGATCAGGAGAGGGTATCAGGAACTCAATGTCCATATTGAGCTGAGAGAGGCAAGCATTTCCACTCTAGAATCTAGGAAAGAAAGTGGGTTCAAAAGGTATTTTTAACCAAATACAAACAACTTGGAAGCTGTACAGGAAAAAGACCTTGTGCTTTGGAGCATCCATGACAATATGACCTGAACATAAGCATTTGAGGAAGAATTAGAGACTATTGTGGTCACCCATTGGAATTGGATGTTCAAAGAAAAAAAAGGCAGATAGGGAATAAATCTAAAATGTGTTTGAATAATAGTGTCATAAAAATGGAAGGTTAAACATTTTAAACAAATTTAAAGTGCACGGATATGCCACTCTAGAAAAATGTTTCTAATAAAAAGATTTCATGGGAGGAAATGAGATGCTATAAGAAGCTGTGGGGAGGAAAGTGATACAGAACTTAGGGATGTTATTACTGTATTGACTAATTTTTTCCTCAGAAAAAAATCTAAACATAAAATACTTTACCACTTAACGCCTCCAATTATGGATCTATAATAGGGTTTGAATTTACTTCTATGATGTGAAATATCGAATAACCTTCAAATCTTGTTTCTTCTGAATTTAAATGTGCTCCCACTAATTCTTATTTCAGGCTCAAAGCACTCCAAGTAGAAAGATTGATGCTGGCAGTGCAATTGAAGTGTTGTCCTGTCTCTTCCGAGATACAGGATTTTGTGTCAAATGAAGGTGATGAATAGGGTCAGCTGAATCTGAAAGCTGACACTCGTTTACAGTGTTCCCTAAGCTCAAGAAAAACCAGAATTGCCAGGGATTTTTGGGTTCACACAAAGATCCTCCGCTTTATTCTCCAAATTTAATTGATTGAACAAATAAGTGTTTATTGAGTCTTTCGTAAGTATGTTAGGTTTATGTGGAGTGCACGAAGTTTGCACCAATCTTCTAAGATTGGCAATTAGTGAGAAAGCCCCAAAGGGCAAGTAAATCTCAGGTGACAGGGATCAGGCCCTGGGGTCTAGGCCCCACCCGCACTCCACATAGAGTTCCTCTGCATTGGCAATCTTGGAGGATCAGGGTTTGATTTTCATTAAGGAAGTGGGAAATTACCAAGGGTGCCTACACAACTAATATGATCAACTAATATGTTCATTATGTTTAAAAAATCAACACTGTACTCAACACTACCCATCCCGCCCCTCAGCCCTCTTTCCCCTGCCCCCAACCCCCAACAGGCTAGTGTTCTAGTGGCTTGCCATACCTGGACTCCTCACGTGTAGGGCCTCAACCCCAGGCCCTCTCACAGTGTGTGCTCCTCTCCTCTGTGCCTGAAACGCACGGCCCCGGTGGCCGAGCCTGGGAGGGCAGTTTCCATGGCCCTGGTCTGCAGCCCCATTTCTCCTGCAGTTCCTCACCTTCCCTGACTAAGCAATATGGCTGTCCCGGGTCTCCCTGGCATTTCTCTATCGTGTGAATTATAAGATAACTTGAGTGACTGGAAATCGAAGAGACTAAGTAGAAAAGACAGAAAGCTGAGGGCGTCTTTACCCTGTGCTCTCTATTCTTTCTGAGGCGTGATAGGAGGCATGTTAAGCTCATCTTCTGGAATCAAAGTGGCAGGGGAGAATGGGAGATAGGTTGACCTGAAAGCCCCCTCCATTCAGCAGATTGCACTCAGTGGGTATCAGACACAGAGCACATGCCAGGTGTATACCATGTGACATCTGCTTTGATTTGGTCCTTACAAAAGGGACGGTAACCCTCTCAGTCTTGTCTGCACTCCAAATGCCTGCCAAGCAGTAAGACTCCATAAATATCCATTGAATGAAAAGTGAATAATGAATGCTGGAAGTTGGTTTTTATCCCAGTATTTACAGACGATGAAACTGAGTTTCAGAGAGGTTTTAGTAACTTGTTAAAGCTAACTTGCTAGCTGCAGCAGATCTGGGATTCAATCCAGTCATCGGACTCCCAGGTTAGCGCACTTCCACTGCACCAAGATGCATTTTCATGTTACCTTACCAATGAAACTTCTGAGGCATATTCTCCCATTGAATTAGCTTCCAAGAATTGGGCTAACCCTTCAGAACACTAGAGCAGTATTAGTTCAGAGGAAAGTTGCAAGGTAAATGTAGTAATTATAAAGTAGAACCCCAGAAACCTTCATGAATTTAGGAAAAAATAATCACCACCATTTACTAAGAGCATACTATGTTTCAGACACTTTGAGGACTGTTTTACATGGACATTCTTATTTAATCCTAACAACCACCCTATGAGATAGGAATTATCATTCCCATTTTACAATGAAGAAAACAGGCATCTTGAAGTTAAGTAACCTACCCAAGTTCTCCAAGCAGTGACTGAGTTGGGATTTGAACTCCGGCCCATCTGGCTCCAAGAATTATGCTGTTTCTAACACAATGAAGTATCACAGCACTAAAACAGCGTGTCTAAACTTTGGCTTTGACTGAAGGACACCATTCAACTCAATCCAACAAATAATTACTGAGCACCCAATGACAGTGGATTGGACAGCAGAAAATATGAAGATGAACCTGCCTTCAGGGAGGTTACAATATGGTAATATTACAGGGCTCGGCATACAACAGGTGTTCAATAAATATTAGTTGGGTCAATGAACAAATGATGAGTGAGTGATATAGCTGACTATAATAGAAGAGATTCTATTAGAGAATTGCAGATCAATATTATGAAAGGAAACGCGTTATAGCTCTAAGCTAACATATCTAGAAGGGATGGATATTAAAGACCATCCAGTGCCCAAGGTCACTGAGCTGACTAACAGCAGAGTGTGGACTAACAAAGTGTTTGACTAATTCCATGCTCTGTGACTGTGTTTTTTCCCTTTACCACCTTTCACAAGGCTGAAATCCTATTTCTGACTCTCTCTGCATATAATCATGAAAGAGCTATTGTTATGTCCTTCCTCAGAGAGAACCTCTTTATCCTCTCAGACCGTGGGGAAATACATGCATTAGCTGACAGGAATTGACTACCTATCAGTCATAAAGAGAAAGTTCTTTTGGAAGAAATGAGTCATTTCTGAGGATTGAACTTTTAATACCATAAATCTCATTGATTTTCTATTATGTTTCTCCTGATACCTCTGAACAACATGTGTGTATACACACACACACACACACACACACACACACACACAGACTACCCCAACCTAACAGGGCATCTGTACTGAATTCCTCTGGACAGAAAATCAGGGGAATTGGAGATACAGGATTCTACTGCAACAGCATCAGTGAGAATGTTCCAGCAAACACCTGACTCATTCAAGGACTCATTATAACTCCATCATCTTTTCCTTCTCTTCCTCTCTTATAACTCTTCCTGCTTTATCACCCTCTCGAGGGTGGTGCTCTTTCCACTTCCATCACTTCTCATTCATCCTAATGAAGATTCTGTTATTGGAAGTGACTAGGAGTAGCATTTCAGCAACATCACAATCTCTGATACTTTTTTATTTCCACAACCTGACAGCGCTGAGACACTCAGCATAATGATATTTTCACCAAGTATCCACACTAAATCTTCTCTTCAAGGAAACTACGGGTGCTTTTAGTGACTTGCCCCCTGTTTATCATATGATCTATAAAACTGCTTCCTATGATGAAGAGCCTCCGGACCAATCAAATCATTTATTAAATAGGTTAGACATTCCAGATGAAATAGCTGTAATAACCCATGCAAAACAGCCAAACCTGGCAGATGCAAAGGTGTAAAAGAATCACATTTTTATTCCAATTCTCTAGCAGTCAGCACTTTTGAAAAAAACTAGTTTCTAGATTATACATATATGCCATTCAGCATATATTTACTGATAGATTGTTTTCTGCCTTTTCCCTTATGGATCTTATAGTCTAATTAAGAGAAGAACTATAAACAAATATTTCGATATCATGGGTTAGGTTCTTGGATACCAGCATACACCACATGTTTATCCAGTTGGCCAGCAGAAAGGAGGAAGGTAGGGGACTTGCAGAGCTGTCATTCCTCCATGGAACATGTCCTCTTCCAGTGAATGAAAAGAGACACACTTTAGCTTATACAAGTACAGGAAGCAGGATTCTCTCTTCCACCCGTTAGGAGGGAGCAGGTGTTGCCCACTCATTGAACCAGGGAGCAGAAAAGTCTGGCCCTGGCTCTGCTGTGTCACTTTCTGTGACTTGGGTTCCTCATTCATAAAATAGGACTGAAGTCTCTGTTCTATCTACCTCCATAAGAATAGAATGAGATACTACAATAGCATTCAGTAAAAAGGGAGCCACAAAAATTGCCTCTGTCAGGAGAGAGCCTCTAGACGTGGCCCTTCCCCTTAGCTTCATACAGGATCACATTTACACCATCCCATACAGGTAACTTCAGTTCATCTAAAAACCCCTAGGAAGACTCTGCAACCCCATTCACAAAGGCTGGGAGGCAGTGCTGTATGGGGGAACAGCATTGGCACTGGAGTCACAGGCCCAGCTTCCAGCTACGTCCCTTTGGGTAACTTTTTAACCTCTCTGGGCTGTTTTTCTTTTCTGTAAAATAAAGGATCTAGAGTGGATGGTCAAAAGTTTTCTTCTAACCCTTGACATCTATTAATTCTAAGATGTCATTGACCCAGAAGGGAGAGAAATTGTAAGTCATAGGATTCCATGGGGAAGTGATATAAGAGGAAATCTAAGTCATTATGGAAAGAGAACTCAATTGGCAGTCAAAAAATGCCAGTTTTCAAAGGAGTTGAAAACCTGTCTCCACACAAAAACCTGCACACTGATGTTTATAGCAGCTTTATTCATAATTGCCAAAACTTGGAAGCAACCAAGATGTTCTTCAGTAGGTGAATGGATAAATAAACTGTGGTACATACAGACAGTGGAATATTATTCAGTACTAAAAAAAAAAATGAGCTATTGAGTTATGAAAAGACATGGAAGAACCTTAAATGCATATTGTTAAGTGAAAGAAGCTGATCTGAAAAGGCTACATCGTGTATGATTCCAACTATATGACATTCTGGAAAAGACAAAACTACGGGAACAGTAAAAAGATCAGTGGTTGCCAGCGCTTGGGGCAAGAAGGGATGAATAGGCAGAGCGCAGAGGATTTTTAAGGCAGTGAAAGTATTCTGTATGATACTACAATGGTGGATATATGTCATTATGCATTTGTCAACGCCCATAGAATGTATACGTCAAGAGTCAACCCTACTGTAAACTATGGACTTTGAGTGATAATGATGCGTCAATGTAGGTTCATCAATTATAACAAATATACCACTCTGGTGAGGGATGCTATGCATGTGTGGAGGCAGGTGGTATATGAGAAATCTCTGTACCTTCTCAGTTTTGCTGTGAACCTATAACTGCTCTAAAAAATGAAATCTATTAAAAAAAATGTGGGTTCTAGTCCTTGATTCTGCCAGTAGTCCTTGATTCACTGGTTGACCAGAAGTCCAGCTAACTGGGACTCCACGCTGCTGGCCCCTCACCTCTGCCCCAGCCCTATGTCCCGCCCTGCCTCCCTCTTTTAGGCTTATTCAGATTCTCTACTCCAATAAAGGAATATATTGCGAGGACACTTCCCCTAAACTCTTTATACTCAAGGCTTCTAGGCAATGCAGAGTTACCTCATTATCCGGAAAATGCTAGGAAGTTCTGCTGCCTCCTGTACATATTCTATGATGAACACACTTGTCACGAATTTGGGTGTTCAGCTAACTTTCATCTGCCATCCAGAAGCAGGCATTCAAGGCACAGCCCACAAGTAGCAAGATGGATGTGAGTTCACTGCTGCAAGCTGATAGGCATCATGGAAGGCTCTAGCCATTAGTTCTCACAGAATGTCTCCGGGCCGTTGATGATGCCATGTGACTCACCCCCAGAGGGCAGTCAATTCTGCCTGCAGATAAAGTTTCCTGATGGAGAACTTTACGAGCAAGCTGGGGAACGATGTACTTCAGGATGATGGGGTTAATTGGTTTGTTGAAGGCCATTAGCCTGATTCTGCCTGGAGATATTGATGGCCTGAGAGGGGCATCCATTGCTTCAGAAGTTTAATTACCTTCACTTAAGATGGTCAGAAATATGAAAGGAAAATATTAGCTCCACAGTGAAGAAACTCATCTCTGGATCAGAGGCAATGGGCACAGATGGTGATCTGTGTTTGAAATTTAACTGGCCAGTGCAAGACAGGCATTGGTTCATTCCATTAGGGGCTGCAATTTACCACATTCAAAACAAGAAGGCTTGTGACTGCCTAGGTAAGAAGACAGCTTGATGGGTTTTTACAGAAGGCTCCCTAACTTCATGGCCTCTAAATGCTTTCAGATCATAGCGCGTCTTCTCTAGAGAGCCCTACAAATCCATCAGGCTCTGTCTCCTTTCCTTCCTCCTTTACAAAGAAATAATCTAATAACCAATCTCCTGTTAGGCCCACATAACTGTTAATCAAATGTGGGGAGGTGACCAGTTGGCCTAGATTAACATAATTAATCTGTAAATCATACATATTCAAAAGGCTCTAAGAAGCATCTGGGTATCTTTTTAAAAATTTTTAAAGAGATGATAAAATTAATACCAACATAATAAATTAGACCTATTGCTGCTGAAGCCAGTCCTGGTGGTCTAGTGTTAGGATTTGGCACTCTCACCGCCATGGTCCCAGTTTGTTTCCCGTTCAGGGAACCATACCACCTGTCTGTCAGTTGTCATACTGTGGCAGCTACGTGTTGCTGTGATGCTGAAAGCTATGCCCCCAGTATTTCAAATACCAGCAGGGTGACCCGTGGTGGACAGGTTTCAGCAGAGCTTCCAGACTAGATAGACTAGGCAGAAGGACCTGGCCACCCACTTCTGAAAAAATTGGGCATGAAAACCCTATGAATAGCAGCAGAGCACTGTCTGATACAGCGCTGGAAGGTGAGAAGATGGCACAAGAGGACCCAGTAGGGCTCTGCTTTGCTGTCCACAGGGTCACTACGAGTCAGAATTGACTCAGCAGCACTAATGAACAGCTGCTTATTTTAAAAGGGCCATCCTCCTTAAAAATGATGTCTGTAAAAGACAGTAAATCCCATTAGACCTAAGAAAAAAAACCCGACAACATTCTTTGGTGGAATTAATTGTCAAGAACAGCATATTGGCTGGAGATTAGTCCCCTGACGGGGTTTCCAGATGCAGCTGAGGGCCGAGGGGAACCATCTGCATTTGTCGGTGGTGAATATTTTAATGGCTTTTTGCCGCATCACTGGAGCAGATGAATAAACCACAGGCAGCTCATCTGAATGTGCAGGTTCCCAAGAAATTTGAGAGACTATGGGCTGCATTTTTTAGGATGATTCATTGAGACTAATCAAATTACCTAGATTCACTTGACTTCAGGCTGTTTAGACCCAGGCTTATTAACCTCAAAGGCTCTTTTCAATTCTGCTTTCTAAGTACTGAAAATAGAAGAGTTTATTGATCATAAAGCTTAAGCTTGTAGGAACCCAAAGCAAAAGGCCAGAGGGAGGCCTAGACCACGCTCCCATGTCTTAAGAACTTGTATCCTTTCATCCATTTGAAGCAAAGAGCAAAAAGAAATGTGTCGCTGAGCATTCACCCTTATTTTCACTACTTACTATTTGCTAAGAACAAGACATTCGGTGATGTATGCTGTTAGCTAATAACTCCCGTGATCCACCACCTTCTTCAAGCCAAAGTCAATTCCTCGTAACAGATTGAAATTTCAAAGTGGCCACAGCTGTGTGTGGGACCCAGCCTGCAGGAGATCTGATGCTGAATGCTAACAGCCTGCAGCAAAACACTGCAGCAGGGCGGAGGCCGTCAGGGAGAAGCAGGGAGAGGTTGCTCTGTGACAGTGGCCTTTGTTCAGAATCCAAGTCAGAGGAGCCCTGCCTTAGAAGTTAACTCATCTGTACAGGAAAGTAGTTCATTTCTGTATTAAGCGGCACTTTCCCCAGGTTGCTATTTACAGAGGATTCTTAAGTCTAAGAGAAACTGTTACATAAAGCATAGTCTCAGTCATCTTTTTATACATAATGTCTGTGTTTTAAGTATGTCATGTATCAATACTGAGCTATAAGTCCTGTTTTACTTGCACAATGTGACTTTTAAATTGGCCAACCTTGAGAACAGCGATCTAAAACTCTGGCAGGGACCTCAGAGAGAGGTCCCACTTAAATTGTGGAGAGGAGGGGACTGAGGCCAGACTGGCTAAATGACTGACCTACAGTCACAAAGCAGAGTGTCCCCAGTGTCCCAGTCTCCCAGCTCTTGGCACAGGACTCCATCTTCTTTACTGAGAATGAAAGCATGTGTCCCTTGGTCTCTCTGGCTTTAAGACTGAGCCGGCACGTAGAGCATGATACATGTGCAGACACACACAGGAATAAAAGGATTTACACCAAATGAGGGGTTGTCTCTAGGTGGAAGTGACTTTTAACCTTTTATTGTGTTATTCTGTTTCCAAGTTTTTGATAATGAAGGTATCATTTTTGAGAACTCAAAAGAAAACAAATCACATTAAAATCAAGAGTCATCTTGAATATTATTCACCCATGAAAAAGAAGGAAATCTTGCCATCTGCAACAACATGGATGGACCTGAGGCATTATGCTAAGTGAAATAAGTCAGACAGAGAAAGAGAAATACTGTATGACCTCACTTATACGTGGAATCTAAAACAAAAACAAAAACAGAAACCACACCGAGCTCACAGACACAGAGAACAGATTAGTGATTGCCAGAGGCAGGGGTTAGGGGGCGGGTAAAATGGGTGAAGGGGGTCAAAAGGTACAAACTTCCAGTTCTAAAATAAATAAGTCCTGAGGATGTAATGTACAGCATGGTGACTATAGTTAATAATACTGTATTGCATATTTGAAAGTTGCTATGAGAGTAGATCTTAAAAGTTCTCATCACAAGAAAAAAATTTTTGTACCTATGTGTGGTGACGGATGTTAACTAGATTTATCGTGGTGATCATTTCATAATATATACAAATATCAAATCATTATGTTGTGCACCTAAAAATAATATAATGTTATATGTCAATTCTACCTCAACTAACACAAAAAGACTCATCTCTGGCACCCTTCCCACTGCAGAGTTCTCCCTGCCCGTCAGCTGGGTCAGCCCCATCGGTTCATAGAGGGCAGGAGCCATCTCTTCTCAAGCTTCTTTGCATCCCCACAGGAGTGTCTATCATATATGAAACCTACGGAGGAGGTTTGTTGAATGAGTCAGTGAAAGAACTCATGAATAAATGTCATCAGACAAAGAAAAGGAATGTCCTCACTTGCCACTTCTATGGCTGCTCTCAAGGCTCTTGCTCATTCCCAGAGCTCCTGCTCCAGCCAGAAGGTGGCTCTGCACTCATACTCACCTCTCTAGGGGATAAAGACGAGTCTCCTTGAAGAGGATGGCCTAAATAGCATGAGAAGAGCCTCTTCTTGGAAGCTACTATCACTTGTTCTCTCTTCTGGAGGGGACAGAAGTCCCTGGACTCCTATTAGGCTACGGTGGACCCTGTGCCTCACTCTGCCTTTAGCTGGGGATATTCCTCAGGGCCCCATGGGCATCTCTAAGAAAACCCTAAATGAATCTAGCTTCAGGATCTCAGAAAACTTTTTTATTATACTCCTAGAGTAAGGTCCTCATATGCAAATAAACCAGACCCCAGTCACGCATATAAATACTTCATTTCTCCTGAAACCTCCTAGACATTTTTAGTCCCATTTTGTTCTTTTCCTCTCATTTGGCCTGATGGATGACATGCAGATAAGAGACTAGATCCTAGAGATGGTAAGGATTTGCACAGGAGGCAAAGCCACCAGGAAATGCAGGAGGTTCCCTCTAGGAAGGAGCCACACACAGGGAATGCCTTGTTCTGAGGCCTCTCAGGGCATCATTGTGTTTCTTGCAGCAACAAAAGAGTTAAGCTACCAGCTAATTAGCGCACCTATTGCTGGACTGTGGTCTGGTCATTTTAAAAGGAAATACCAGAAGTGGGTAGGCCAATTTGTGGTTTTAAATTAAGTACTATAGGAAAGAATATATACCTTTCTGTCTCACCCCCTCTCTGCTGATGCTTTTTATTCTCTGCACAGCTTTACGAAGAAAATTGCTGATTCATTCTGTTCTCCTTCTCATTGTCTCCAGGATAAGACAGTATAAATAATTTACATTAAGATACCAAGACAAGTGGGTTTGAATTTGTTGCATTCCTGGCCTGAATTGCTTTTGTGATACTGAATTAAACCAAAAAGACCACTGATGACTGCTGTAAGCTTTTAGTATGGTCAAAACTAGTCCATTTGCTGCAAAGTCCTAGCCTTGAAGGTTAAATAAATATTTCATAGCGCTTCTAGTCAGATGTGCGGAGCACAGACATTTTCAAGGACCAAGACTAGAATTTAAACGGAGATTCTGGGTTGGTTTTGAATAAAAAGCCCAGGTCAGCATAAGGGACCACACGTATAGTTAAATTGCTGGCTTATCTGTTATCTGTGAAAGGCACAAGTTTTAGACATTAAAGATTTGAGAAGATTTTAGTCACTGACTGGAGGAATTCTTCTTAATGCAGTTATCCTGTGCCTCTAATGTCGTCTGAGACTTAGGGAGTTCTGACAGATCACTGGAAGATGGTCTAGCACATGCCTTGTGGACCCCAGGCTGCCAAATCCAGATTGAGAACAGAAAAGGAGAAAATAAGATAAGATTGGGGAAGAAAAACGTGGGAAGAGAACAGAGACCCCTCTTCCTCTATTTCCCTGTCTATTTCTGCCCCTTTCTGTTTATCTATTTGTCCCTCTTTCTCTGTCTCCTATATCTCTCTCTCTACCCCAACCTCATGTTACCCCCATGCATTCCCAATTTCACTGCTAGACTCTTTCTTATTAATTTACTGTTCTCTGTCATGAGACTGTTTTGCACTTATAATGCGGGTTTTGCCTCAACTAAACTTAATGTGAAGAAAGGATAAAGAGCACATTTTGAAGTGTTGTGGTTTTCATGAATCATCTATTGTGAGAGATAATCATTTAGTAGGAAGACAGAAGACAGGAAGCATCAATGCTACCACACACCCCTATGATGCACAGGTCAAAAGTTGCTAATCAAAAGGTGCCCTTACCTGACAAGCCTCAGAATCTTTCTTAACCCTGCACGCTTAGCAGCCACGTACTTACCAGAGTTGACATATGAGATTAGAAGGTAATTTGTTTTTTTCGGTGAGGAAGAGTGGCTCTGAGCTAACATCTGTCATCAATCTTCCTCTTTTTGCTTGAGGAAGATTGTCCCTGAGCTAACATCTGTGCCAATCTTCCTCTATTTTGTATATGGGACGCTGCCACAGCATGGCTTGACAAGCGGTGGGTAGGTCCGTGCCTGGTATCTGAACCCATGAACCCTGGGCAGCTAAAGCGGAGGGCTCAAACTTAACCACTACGCCACAGGGCCAGCCCCAGATGAAGCTAATTTGTTAACGTTAATTTAATAATTTCGATGACACTGCATGGGTTCATTTCAAGTGTCAGCTTTCAAACCACTCAGCGGCATCACCAGGTGCTTTAATCAAGGTAGGGGCAACACATAAAACAACGGATTGCACTAGATAAGCACGGACTCATATTGTGATTTGCTATTTGTGCTGACTGCTTGTCCTTCTATTCAGCTTGTTTCATAGAGACAATTATACTTATTTCTTGGAGTCCTCAAGTTACTTTGTAAACAGCTAAGCAGTATTTGTTCAGTTTTTATAGTTCAGATTATTGGCTTTGCTTGTCTTCCTCCAGAGACCGAATCCCTCATGTGCAGGCTCTTGGTACTACCAACTTAGATCATTACCGCATCTACCAGTCCCAGACGGAAATGTCTCCTTGCAAGGGCGATAGCCAGTTGTGTGTTCCACTCTCCACAAGGCCTCAAATAAGGTGGGCCTCTGATCTCCCATTCTCAACCTACTTAATTGTCAAGGCTTCTGCAAAAGGGCACGCATTTCTCTTTCCCATTCTTAGTCTCATTCTTAACATTTAACCCTTGGCCTCTGGGTTCCATTTCAAAACCCAGAGGTTTTTGAGGTTACATTGGTTTATAACATTATATAAATTTCAGGTGTACATCATTATATTTCAGTTTCTGTATAGACTGCATCGTCTTCACCACCAAAAGTCTAGTTGCCATCTGTCACTGTACACGTGTGCCCCTTTACCCCTTTCACCCTCCACCCCGCCCCCTTCCCCTCTGGTAACCACCAATCTGTTCTCCATATCTATGTGGAAGGTAAACAAACAAACACATAGGTAAGGAGAACAGATTGGTGAAATCATATTTGTTTTGAAAGACAAATGGTATTTGTCTTTCTCTGTTTGACTTATTTTGCTTAGCATAATGCCCTCAAGGTCCATCCATGTTGTTGCAAATGGTACGATTTTGTCTATATATGTATATATATATACATATATATGCACCACACCTTCTTTATCCATTCATCTGTTGATGAGCACTTGGGTTGCTTCGATGTCTTGGCTATTGTGAATAATGCTGTGATGAACATAGGGATGTATAAATCGCTTTGAATTGTTGATTTCATGTTCTTTGGATGAATACCCGGTAGTGGGATAGCTGGGTCCTATGGTATTTCTATTTTTAATTTTTTGAGGAATCTCCATACTGTTTTCCATAGTGGCTGCACCAGTTTGCATTCCAACCAGCAGTGAATAAGGGTTCACTTTTCTCCACATCCTCTCCAACATTTGTTATTTCTCGTCTTGTTAGTTATAGCCATTCTGACGAGCGTAAGGTGTTATCTCATTGTAGTTTTGATTTGCATTTCCCGAATAATTAGTGATGTTGAACATCTTTTCATGTGCCTGTTGGCCATCTGTATATCTTCTTTGGAAGAATGTCTGTTCATATCCTCTGCCCATTTTTTGATTGGGTTGTATGAATTGTATGTTGTTTGTTGTTGAGTTGTATGAGTTCTTTACATATTTTGGAAATTAAACCCTTGTCAGATATATGATTTGCAAATGTTTTCTCCTGATTGGTGTGTTGTCTTCATTTTGTTGATGATTTCCTTTGCTGTGCAGAAGCTTTTTAGTTTGATATAGTCCCATTTGTTTATTTTTGCTTTTGTTTCCCTTGCTTGAGGAGACATGATATTCAAAAAGATACTGCTAAGACTGATGTCAAAGAGCATACTGCCTATGTTTTCTTCTAGTTTTATGGTTTCAGGTCTTACATTCAAGTCTTTAATCCATTTTGAGTTAATTTTTGTGTATGGTGTAAGATAATGGTCTTACATCAGTCTTTTACATTTGGCTGTCCAATTTTCCCAACACCATTTATTGAAGACACTTTCCTTTATCCATTGTATGTTCTTGGTTCCTTTGTCGAAAATTAGCTGTCCATAGATATGTGCATTTATTTCTAGGCTTTCAGTTCTGTTCCACTGATTTATGTGTCTGTTTTTCTGCCAGTACCATCTTGTTTTGATTACTATAGCTTTGTACTATATTTTGAAATCAGGGAGTGTGATGCCTCCAGCTTTGTTCTTTTTTCCCAGGATTGCTTTGACTATTCAGGGTCTTTTGCTGTCCATATAGATTTTAGGATTCTTTGTTCTATTTCTGTGAAGAATGTCATTGGGATTCTGATTGGGATTGCATTGAATCTGTAGATTGCATTAGGTAATATGGACATTTTAACTATGTTAATCCTTCCAATCCATGAGCATGGAATATCTTTCCATTTCCTTTTTTTTTTTTTGTGAGGGAGATTGGCCCTGAGCTAACATTTGTGCCCATCTCCCTCTGTTTTGTATGTGGGACGCCACCACAGCATGGCTTGATGAGCCATGCCTAGGTCTGCGCCTGGGTTCAAACCTGTCAATCCCAGGCTGCCAAAGTAGAGTGCATGAACTTGACCATTATGCCACCGGGCTGACCCCATCTTTCCACTTCTTTATGTCTTCTTCAATTTCTTTCAACAGTTTATTATTGTTTTCTGTATACAGGTCTTTCACCTCCTTGTTTAAACTTATTCCTAGGTATTTTATTCTTTTTGTTGTAATTTTAAATGGGCTTGTATTCTTGATTTCTTTTTCTGCTAGTTCTTTGTTAGTGTATAGAAATGTGACTGATTTTTGTATGTTGATTTTGTACCCTGCAACTTCATTGTATTTGTTAATTATTTCTAATAGTTTTTTGGTGTATTCTTTAGGATTTTCTACATATAGAATCATGTCATCTACAAATAGTGACAGTTTTACTCCTTCCTTTTCATTATGGATATCTTTTTTTTTTTTCTTGCTTAACTGCTCTGGCTAAAACTTCCAGTACTACGTTGAATAAGAGTGGCAAGAGTGGGCATCCTTGCCTTGTTCCTGTTCTTAGAGGAATAGCTTTCAGTTTTTCACTATTAAGTATGATGTCGGCTGTGGGTTTGTCATATATGGCCTTTATTATCTTGAGTTACTTTCCTCCTATACCCATTTTATTCAGAGTTTTTATCATAAATTGATGTTGAATCTTGTCAAATGCTTTCTCTGCATCTATCAAGATGATCATGTGATTTTTATTCTTCATTTTGTCAATGTGGTATATCACATTGATTTGCGGATGTTGAACCAGCCCTGTGTCCCTAAAATAAATCTCACTTGATTGTGGTGTATGATCTTTTTAATGTATTGTCATATTTAATTTGCTAACATTTTGCTGAGGACTTTTGTATCCACGTTCTTCAATGATATTGGCCTGTAATTTTCCTTTTTTGTGTTGTCCTTGTCTGGTTTTGGTATCAAGGTAATGTTGGCCTCATAAAATGAGTTAGGAAGTGTCCTGTCCTCTTCAATGTTTTGGAAGAGTGTGACAAGGATAGGTGTTAAATCTTCTTTAAATTTTGTTAGAATTCACCATAGAAGCCATCTGGTCCTGGACTTTTATTTTTTGGGAGGTTTTTGATTGCTGTTTTGATCTTGTTACTAGTGATCAGTCTGTTCAGGTTCTCTATTTCTTCTTGATTCAGTTTTGGGAGGTCGTATGGTTTTACGAATTTATCCATTTCTTCTAGGTTACTAATTTGTTGGCATATAGCTTTCTATAGTATTCTTTTATAATCCTTTGTATTTCTGTGGTATCTGTTGTAATTTCTCCTCTTTTATTTTTGATTTTATTTATTTGAGCCTTCTCTCTTTTTTCCTTAGGCAGTATACCTAACGGTTTATCAACTTTGTTTATCTTTTTGAAGACAATCCTTTTTATTACCTGTAGACTCTTTCATTCATTTCCACTCTAATTTTTATTATTTTCTTCCTTCTACTGATTTTGGGATTCATTTGTTCTTTTTTTTTCTAGTTCTTTTAAGTATAGTGTTAGATTGTTTATTTGAGATTTTTCTTGTTACATGAGGCCTATATTGCTATATGCTTCCCTCTTAATACTGCTTTTGCTGCATCCCATAAGTTTTGGTATGTTGTGTTTTAATTTTCATTTGTCTCTGAGTATTTTTTGAATACTCCTTTGATTTCTTCATTGATCCAATTGTTGTTCAATAGCATGTTGTTTAATCTCCACATATTTGTGACTCTTCCAACTTTCTTCTTGTAGTTGATTTCTAGTTTCATACCATTGTGGTCAGAAAAGATGCTTGATTTGATTTCAATCATCTTAAATTTATTGAGGCTTGTTTTGTATCCCAACATATGTTCTATCTTTGTGAATGTTCCACGTGCACTTGAGAAGAATATGTATTCTGCTGCTTTTGGATGGAATGTTCTATATATATCTATTAAATCCATCTGGTCTAGAGTTTCATTTAAGGCCAATGTTTCCTTGTTGACTCGCTGTGTGGATGATCTAGCTACTGATGTTAGTGGGGTATTAAAGTCCCCTAATATTATTGTGTTGCTGTCAACTTCTCCCTTTAGATCTGTTAATAGTTGCTTTATATACTTTGGTGCTTCTATATTAGGTGCATATATATTAATAAATGTTATGTCTTCTTGGTGGAATGTCATTTTTATCATCATATAATGTCTGTCTTTTGTCCGTTGTTATCTTTTTTGGCTTGAAATCTATTTTGTCCAATATAAATAAGGCCATATCCACTTTCTTATGACTGTCATTTACTTGGAGTATCATCTTCCATCTCTTCACTTTGAGCCTACATTTGTCTTTAGAGCTGAGATGGGGGCAACATATTGTTGGGTTTTGTTTTTTAATCCATCCAGCTATTCTGTGTCTTTTGATTGGTGAATTCAATCCATTTACATTTAGAGTGATTATTAATATATGAGTACTTAATACTGTCACTTTATCTTTTGTTTTCTGGTTGTCCTATATTTCCATTGTTTCTTTTTCCTTGTGTTTTTGTCTACCATTTCACTTTGGTGGTTTTCTGTGATGTGTTCCTCAGTTTCCTCTTTTTTTTTTTATGATTTGTGGGTCTGCTCCGATTTTTTGTTTTGTGGTTCCCATGATGTCTGTATAAAGGATCTCGTAGATGAGATAGTCCTTTTTCTGCTGGTAGATTTTATCTCCATCAGACTATGCAGGTCCTGTCTTTTTTTTCTTCCCCTTCTATGTTTTTGTTGTCACAAATTATTCCTTTTTGTATTGTGAGTCTGTTACCAAATTGAAGTGGCTATAGTTATTTTTGATGCTTTCTTTTCCTTTACCCTTTATGTTATAATTAAGTGTTTACCAATCTATTCTGATATAGAGTTGCAAATTTCTGATTCTGTCCATCTATTTTTCACCTTGCTCAAAGCTTTGTAAACCTTTACCTTTTTGTTTCAGGTAGGAAGGCTCCTTTCAACACTTCTTGTAAGGCAGGTCTGGTGGCAATGAACTCCCTCAGCTTTTGTTTGTCTGGGAAAGCCTTTATTTCTCCATAATATATGAAGGATAAATTTCCGGTTAGAGTATTCTTGGCTGAGAGTTTTCATCTTTCAATATTTTGAATATATCTTTCCACTCTCGTCTAGCCTGTAGAGTTTCTGCTGAGAAATCCACATTTAGCCTAATAGGGGTTCCTTTGTAAGTTATTTTCTTCTCTCTGGCTGTCTTTAATATTCTTTCTTTGTCATCAACTTTTGATAGTTTTAATATAAGGTGCCTTGGAGAAGGTCTTTTTGCATTGAGATAATTAGGTATTCTATTAGCTTCATTACTTGTATATGCAGTTCCTTCCCCAGGTTTGGGAAGTTCTCAGGTATTATTTCTTTAAATACTCTCTCTGCTCCTTTCTCTCTCTCTTCTCCTTCTGGGATTCCCATTATTCTTATGTTGCTTTTCCTAACTGAGTCAGATATTTCTTGTAGAATTTCTCCATTTTTTAAAAGTCTTAGTTCTCTCTCTTCTTCTACCTGAATCATTTCTAGATTTCTATCTTTGAGCTCACTAATTCTCTCTTCCATATGGTCTGCTTTTTCCAATGCTTTCTACTTTATTTTCATCTCATTAATGGTGTTTTTAAGCCTCACAATTTGTTTTTTTTTTTTTTTTGAGTTTCAATCTCTTTGGTGAAGTGTTCCTTTTGTTCATTAATTGTATTCCTGAGCTCATTGAACTGTCTTTCTGAGTTTTCTTGTAACTCATTGAGTTTCTTCATAATAGCAATTTTGAATTCTCTGTCAGTTAGATTGCAATCTTCTATGACTTCCAGTTTGGTTTCCGGAGAGTGGTCATTTTCTTTCTGTGCTACTGTGTTACTGTAGCTCTTCATGGTGCTTGATGAATTGTTCCTCTGCTAGCACATTTGTGGTAGTAAACACCTTTCTTATTTGGGTAAGGCTTTGTTTACTTTGATTCTGAGCTGCTTCTGGTTGTATTTGAGAGCCCCCACTTTCCACCCTCCACTGCTTCAGCCAGAGGTGTTGTCAGTGCCCTCCTCATGCTGCGTGTGCCTCTGAGGTTTCTGGTACCTTGCTGCTTATGATGTTGCTGCAGTCATGGGTGTCACCACTGCGGTCACTAGGCTCCAAGCACCTCTGCTGCTTCTGGGGTCACCTGGGTCTCATCTTCCCCTACTGGGTCTCCACGGGCTCTACACAGGCCTGAGTGCTATTGCTGTGTTCACTACCTGCACTCCTGCTCCTGGGTTAGCTGGGGGTCCTGGCAGCACTCCTGCCAGGAGCTCTGTGTTCATGGGTGTCACCACCACTGCCTGGGGCCCAGGGGTCTTGTATGCAGCCCTTGCTGCTGGTAGGGCCAGTGTCAGGGGTGCTGCCACTGGGGGCTGGGTCACCAGCACCACTGTGTTTCCTGAAGCCTCAGGTCTTAGGTGCCACCCACCACTGCTCGAGGAGGAGTAGAGGCTGAGCTTTGAATGCTATTGCTGCTCCTGTAGCCTCTGGTCTCTGGCACCAGTGCGTTTTTCAAAACCTCAGGTCAGGGGCACCCGCTGCTGCTGCTGGGGGTATCCACGTCTTGGATGCTGCCCCCACTGCTGGAAGGGCTGGTGTCACAGGCACTGCCACTGGGGGAGCAGGACAGGGCTGGGTCACAGGTATCTCATAGTTCCTAGAGTCTCTGGTTATGGGCCCATGGTGATTCCTGGTGCCTCTGGGAGCATAGGCTGCCTGGATTCCTGGGACCTCTGTTTGTGAACATTATCTCAGTTTCTGGGGCCTCTGTGCACAAGTGCAGCCACAGATCCTGGAACCTTTGGTCTCAGGAGCTCCTGCTGCTGCTCCCCTGGTTCCACTGCCTCCAGGAGGTCCAGTCCACCCATCTTCAGATGTATAGATGCATGGATCTCTCAGGTGTTCTGGTGTGCTGTGCAGAGTCCTTTGTTGGTCAGTGGGTGTCCTACTGGTTGTAACTTAAAGGGGAGAGAAAAAGGGAACAACTCACTCCACTGTGAAGTTGACTTCACACTCCTGGGTTCCATTTCTGTAACTCTATTAAAGCAGCTCTTTTGGAGGACACCAGTGGTGCTTCATAAGTCAAATGATATATTCTTAGCTCTTTACTATCTTGGGCTTTCTTCTGAATTTGACAGTATTGATTCATTCTCCTTTCCCACATCCCTCCCACATCTCTAGCCACTCCCTGTCTCTATGAAACTCTATCCTCCCTCGGTTCTTATTACAGTTCACTCTTCTGATTCTCCTACTACTGTTCTCACTGTTCCTCAGTCTTCTGAGCTGACTCTTTGCTCTTCTTTCTTTGACTGAGGGAGCTCATTCCATTCCCATGACTTTAGTTGACATTGTTACTCCATTGATCCTAAAATACATAAGTTGTGTTTCAAATGTACATCTATATGCTATTCTGTTGTAAAGTAACATATTGAATACCTACCTGTAGAAAGTCCTATTGGAAATGTTTGTATCTACCAGTCAGTTTTCTTACCCAAACCCCGGTTGTTTATCTCCAAGAACCTATGGGTTATTCCACTTGGAATATTCAATTGCACCCCAATCTAATCAGACTACACTCACTTCCTTCTTCTCCCAAACAGATCCAGTCTCTTCATCCCCACTCTGTTAGTGGTATCACCATTTTGCAAGTTACTCAGTTGTAATGATCTAAAACTTCCTATGACATTATCCTATTTTTCCTTCAAAATATCTCATTTCCCCTCCCTTTCTACCCTAGTCCTCAGGCCTCTTTACCATTTCCCCAGATTGCTGAAACTTCCTTATGCTGCTCTACCAGATTCCGGCCTCTTTTTCTCTTGTCTTACCTGGACACATGTTTCATCATGTCACTTCCCTGGAAAGGAACGTTCAGGAGATCTGTATATATTATTGCTGTATTGCTTCATGTCAAAGCTTCACAGTCTGATGTTTAAAGCCATCTGCCAACATTTCCATCATTATTTACCACTCTTCCTCAACTTGCACTATCCAACTTAGTTAAGTGGTCTCATTGCCCCAGCAACTCCCCATGCTCAGTTCCACTTCCACATGGTGTGATATCATTGCCCTTGGTATTTTCCATCAAGTCAAATTATAGTCATCATCTAAGAATCTGTTTGCATACAGCTTTTTCTATAAAATCTTTGCTGATTATTCTCACCCAATTTATTACTCTACCATGCAGTTACTCGTTTAATTGTTCTCTATCTTATGTTTGATAGTTTTATCTCTCAATTTAACTTAAACAGTAAATTTCTTATTGGAGTCCTCCTTTCATCTAGTTTTTGCATTCCCCATGGATCTCAGCATAGTCTTGGCAAATAATAGGTGTTCAGTAAATACTTCATTGATTTACTATTCCTTAATTTAACAAATACTTATTTGAATAAATTGTTGGGTGAATAAACCAAAGATTGATTGATTGATTGATTCTGTCTATTGATTCAGTTTAATGGTGTGTTCAGTTCTCTGTGCTCTAATTTGAGTGATGAGGGACACCTAACATTTTATTCCCTTCCATCTCGAAACAATTCCTGGAATAGACTCCCATAAATAAACTGTCGGGATCAAAATACATCTTAAATCACTTTCAGGTGCAATTACGGTGAAAAACACTTTAGTATCTGAATGTTAATGACAGAGTGAACCCCTGCCAAATAATTTTTGCATTGGAATATAAAAGAAACAATATAAGTTTCAATGAAAAGGTAAATTGAACTCTGGCTCTCTTCCTAGAAGTAACATTAAAAACCAGACCATTTTCTCTTTAAATTAAGAGAGAAATAATATTTCAGGAACAGGAAAAAGTGGTACCTCTACTCTGAGTTCTACTTAGTACAAAGTGGTTTTTAGGGAGTAAGTAAAAAAATGTAGTAACACTATTGTTCTTACTCTACCTTGAAGAGCTTTGAGGATTAGCAAGTGCTATTATCTTCTAAAACTCAATGTCCTTCATTCAGTTAAATCTACACTTTGCTAAAACTTCTCACCTTATTATTTTACCAGTCACATTGTAATATAAGCATTGTTATGGGCTGAAATATGTCACCCCCAAATCCATATGTTGAAGCCCTAACCCCCTGTACACTTCAGAATGTGACTGCATTTAGAAGTCACATTCCAAATGTAGTCTTTAAAGGGTAGGCCCTTTAAAGATATGATTACGTTAAAACGAGTCTGTTAGCATGGGTCCTACTCCAATCTGACTACCTTCCTTATAAGAAGAGGAAATTTGGACAGACAGAGAGACACCACGGACACACAAGCACAGAGCGACAACCATATGAAGAAGCAGCAGGAGTCCAAAAGGCAGAAGAGCCCAAGGAGAGACCCCACCCTGCCAGCACCTTGATCTTGGACTTCTAACCTCCAGAACTGTGAAAAAATAAATTTCTGTTGTTTAAGCCACCCAGTCTGTGGTATTTGTTACGAAATCCCAAGCAAACTAATATAAGCATGTATACATCTGTCTCCCTACTAGACTGTGAACTCCTTGAAAGCAGAGATCAGGTTCAGATTTGTAATGCTTTACACAAAAGATAATAAGTGAACTAATGCAATGTCGTGGAAATACATTTGTAGCTTGTTTGACTAATTAGAAAGCTCATTCTTGGAATACATGTTGCCTGAATATCTACTGTGTGCTCAGTGCTATTCTGGATACTCTGGTTGGTACTAAGATGAGTAAAACACAGACTATCTCCAATGAAAGCACTTTGTACTGACCACTGTGAAAAGTTTGCAATCACCTAAAGATATGCTGCCATTACTCTATATACCGAGATGTGCAAACCAAACCTATCACATTGCAAAATCCCCAGGCAACAAATCTAAATGATAGGAGGTTTGTAGCACTCAAACTGTTCCATGCAAGAGTTATGTCTGCCTTATTCACTGTCATAGCCCCAGATCTTTTTATAGAGGTACAGAATAGGTGACCAGGGCCGGCCCTGTGGCTTCGCGGTTAAGTGTGCGCGCTTCACTACTGGCGGCCTGGGTTCGGATCCTGGGCGCGCACCGACGCACGGCTTCTCCGGCCATGCTGAGGCCGCGTCCCACATATGGCAACTAGAAGGATGTGCAGCTATGACATACAACTATCTACTGGGGCTTTGGGGGGAAAAAAAGGAGGAGGATTGGCAATAGATGTTAGCTCAGGGCTGGTCTTCCTCAGCAAAAAGAGGAGGATTAGCATGGATGTTAGCTCAGGGCTGATCTTCCTCACCAAAAAAAAAAAAAAAGAAGAAGAAGAAGAAGAAGAATAGGTGACCAGTAAATATATGATGAATGAATAAAGTAATAACAGAATTAGAGTATTTTGCCAGTTGGCATTAACAGGTGCTTTAGTTTCTGGAAACCTTGGGCTCTATTAGTGAATGAAAATATAAATGAGTTTTCCTTAAAAAGAATCAAAAAGAGTAGCCAGCCTTTCTCAAGTTTCTTTCCAAAGGTTAAACTTAAAGAGGCTAACATAGAATGAGAATTTTAAAATTTGGTACTGTGTCATTAAATCATGGCTATCATCAGTCACCGATGTATTTGATCCTAGGCTGATCTTCAATTTATGTAGAATACTTCTAACATAACTTGAATTTATATGTTATATGTCAGAAGAAAGGACTTTTAAACAGACTTACCCAATGAGATAAAGATTAGATCAATGTTAGGTACTGAGTATATGTGCCTCCCTCCTTCCTCTCTCAAATCTCATGAAATTATTGAAAAGATGTATGCCTGTCTGTTTGTTTATCCCTACCTCCACAAGAAAACATAAATAACATAATCAATGGATGAGAAATTTTGAAGAATTCTTGAACTATGGGAAGAGATAGAATCAGAGTTATAGAAAGCAAAAAATGTAGAAAACGAAGGTATAGAACATTGGAGGAGGATTTTTGCAGGGGTGGGAGCAGTTTGAGGAGCTTTCAGCTTAGAGTAAACAAGTAGAAGGTCTGATACTTACAGAAGTAGAATTCATAGAAAAGGAAGAAAAGTATTTTAATGTAATTGTTATTCATATTTTCAGAGAAAATTGGAAAGATATTGCATCCATAATAGGGACTCAACTGGGAAGTTACAAAAGAATATTTTGATCTTTCAAATAAAAACTTAAATGATTTTCTGACTCCAAAGTTGCAGATTTAACTAACACATTATACTGCCTTATATGGAAGGAAGTAAATTTCTTCCATGTTTATAAAAACCTGCTCCTGCACACTGGACCCAGATTGGTTCTGGCTGTACCATGCCATACGGGTTGTTAAATAGTTTGAATCTCATCCCTGACTACAACTACATGTACTTACATGAAAGTTCTTCAAGGCATATTGATCAGTGGAGAAAAAGAAAAGCAACCTACAAAAATAGACACTGAGGAAAACAAACAAAAAATACAAGAATATTATTTACACAGATGTAGTTATATTGAAAGGGAACTGAAAGGATGTATAGTAAGTGTTAATAGTGATTATCTCTGGGGAGAGAACGAGAAAGTAGGGAAGGGATTAGATTAAGGTTTTTTTTTTTTTCACATTTCACTGGATAATATTTCTCCAAATTCTGCTTTCTTTGGAAATATACATATTTGTATATTTCCATAGTATCGTGATGCCATTGGATTGTCATTGTATGTCTGTCTCTCCCATGCAATCTGAGCTTCTTCATGTCAGGAACTGTGTCTGGCATTCAATTAACAATAATGATAACATTGCCACACTACCTGCCCCCCCATACTACCAACAACAATATCACCACCAACAACTGTTAATGATTGACTGAATGGATGTGCCAAAGACAAGTTGGAAGGGTACTGTTGGGGCGACGGTAATGGGAACATAAAGAAGACAGAATCTAAGGAGCAAACATGGGTGGTATGTCTCTAGCTGTGGAAATGAAAGGATAACAAGAGTATCCAGTCTGTACAGGGAGCTATTCTTTCCATCAGGCCATCTTAGTCTTATTACCTGGGAGTCATCCCATTGATGCCCCCCACCCCTTTTTTCTGATTATAATTTGGCTTGCCATGTAGATTTGTTATTAGGGAAAAAATACCCCTGTCACTTGCCTGGAATTTGAGAATTATATGTTTTAGTGCAAATGAACCCACTAACAATCTAGTTTTTACCCACACATTTCTTGTGATTTTGATCATCATCCAGAACTCTGGACCTCCAGAGCCTCTGGTGTACTAAACACAAGATTTGCCAGCCTATAGAACTTGGCACCTGATCCTGGAATGGGAGACTGAGCCCACTTTCCATAAGGATCTATAAGAGATGTCAGCTGGATTTCCTAGACAATAACCCTGCAACAGAAACATTTCATGACTTGGAAACCCTCTTTGGTATCAAAGAGCTAGGTTCTCAGTGCTTGTAGCAGTTTCCTTCTGTAACCACTAGTTTAAAGTGATGCCACTAATTAAGGGGGAAGTTTTGGATTCCATTTCTAGCATCGTCATCAGTTAAGAAAGCGTGGTGGGCTATATTCCCTTCATTTTGTTCCTCATGAAGAGGAGCTGAAAAAGAAATGTCGCATGAAATAAGCAATCCCCAACCCTATCTCTACTCCCACCGGATGGGGTCAGGAGATTGGTCTCTTCATGACAAGACTTAAGTTAGTGACTGGTATGTGTGGTGTGTAATCCAGCATTCTACAGCCGGAGGGCTGCAGACAAGCTCCTTGGGTTCAAGGCAGCAGCCCTTCAGTCTAAGTGAGAAATTAGAGTCTAGGTAGAGAAATAGGCCAAAATCCAGGTGAAAGTGGGCCAAACAGCAGTGAGTTTGAGAACTAAGTTGTGACTAGGTGGGTGTGTGAGCTCACCCATAGCAGAATGGACACTACCTTCAGACTGGTGGATCCAGACTATCAGTAAATGCCTACCTTGGTCTAGGCCAGTATGCACAGCCCAGTTTAAGGACTCAAGGTCCAAAGGCTGAAGGAGGATTACATGATGGCATTATAAGTCTAGGAAGTCAAAGAATTGTGTTCAGAAAGGCCAATTCTGGCAGGAAAGAGTGGGGAACTAGCATAGGTTGAAGATTCCAGATCCCAGGAAGCAGAAAGTCAGCAAGTGTGTCATTGATGGGCAGAGGCACCAAATTTTGATGCTAATGTCAGAGTCTTTACAGCCACCTGGTGGTGTCACATGGCTTAGCGAGGCTTTCTAGTACTGTCTAAGGTTAACACATTTCTGGCTGATTTTGACCAAGACATTGTCTGGTCAGAGACTGTGGCTAGCCAGAAAGGGTAGGTTACAGGGTGCCTGAAGTAACAGGTAACAGAAATGCTCAAGTAATTACAGAAACTGGTATAAGTGGCCTCTTCTTGATCTGATAGTGATAACAATAATGATAAAATGATGATAATCATAATTGTGACAGCTACCATTTATATATTGCTTACTATGTGCCAAAGCATTGTACAAAGTGTTTTATATATATGTTAATCCGTTAAACAAATACGAGTAGTCGGTATTATTATCCTGTTTTACAGATGAGGAAGTTACGGTATAGAGAGGTTATCTTGGTCAACGTTACATAACTAATAGGTGGTAGAGCTAGCATATGAATTTATACCATATCTGACCCAACAACTGTATTTGTAAATAAAGTTTTATTGGGACACGGCCACAGTCATTTGTTTATGCATTGTCCATGGCTGCTTTCAGTCTACTATGACAGAGTAGCTGTGTTAGAGACCATATGGCCCACAAACTCTAAGATATTTACAATTTGGCCCAAACAGAAAAAGTTTGCTGATTCCCAATTTAGACTCAAAAGCCCATGTTCTTGATGATGCTGACTGTAGACTTCTAGGATCTCTGCTACCCTAACATATTTGACCAGTTATTGACGATGCTCTATGGCTTTTCTGGCCACCGTCTCGGCCTACAGGCTTTCCATTTCCACTCACACTGCAGTATGGTGCCTTCTTATGACTCTAAGTGATTCCATCTGGGGCTGAACCAAGGCTCAGACATCTGTGGATACTACTAATGATGCTGATTCAAGGTGGGGTGGTATATAAAAAAGATGATTCGGGGGATGAGGTAGCATTGGGAGGCTGAAGCCAACAGTAGAAAGGTGCAAGCTAATGTGGGAGTTGGTATAAGATTTGGAGGAAAATGGAAAGAGACTCCCAGAAGAGCTTAACTGAAAAGAGCAGAAAATAGGAAATGGGTTCTTTGCTGCAGTCAAGACCTTTTGCTAGAAGTCAGATGCCAAGAATCTAAAGAGCAAGCAGGGCAAAAACAAGTGGGCTCATCATTGGCTTCCCCAGAAGAGCAGTCCCATGGCAGCCAGGCTGATGGTCCACGGCTGACTGCTGCTCTGATGAGGTGAGGATTATTAGCTCTGGCCTCACCTCTACTCTCACCCCAAAAGGCAGAGAAGCTTGGTCTCAGGATGCAATAGACAGCAGCATCTTCCTTTCTCACTGTAGCTTTTCAGAAGAAGTCCTCCATGCTTGCACATGGATCAGGAGTTCTCAAATCCCTGGTACACTGGGTCTGTGGCCTTAGCTCTGCTCATGAGAACACTGCATCATAACACACCTAAACATAACAGAATGTTCTTCCCTGATCACATCATTCCCTTTTGTACATGTGTCAGACCTACTTTCATTCTCCACAAATTAGAATATTGTTCCAAGGTTCTGCTTGACTTCTTTTCTTATCTTTTTTCTTCAAAATTGCGTTCTAAAAACCTCTATGAATCTACTCTTCATGTCTCCTTCCAATATCCTCCTCAGTAAATTATTCCCAACAGAAACATAAACGTCAAGGTTACCTCATAGAGAAAGCAGAACTCTGGAAGCTAAATAAATGAAAACAAACATTCCTTGCAGCCCACCCAGCCCAGGACTAGGAGCTACGAGACATACTTTTATTTGTTTACACTGTATTGCACGTATGCTAGATGTTCTCCAATATTTAAAACCCAGTGATGGAGATATTAATAAATAATGCATTTCATATAGATAGCTTCTGACTCAAAGATGTAGGATAATGGCTCTGGGATTCCCCAGTTCCAGAAAGTGCCTACGACTGGGATACAATCAGCAGTCCCATGTAGTGCCTGAGAGAGAATTTCTCTAATGCAGGTAGGAGCAGGGGCTCCCAGGCTCTGTAACTTGAAAGGAGAGATATACTAGGTCCTCAATAACCTTATTAAAAATGGAAAAAAGTCCCAGGAGTCTGGCTTAGATAGTGAGGGTATTTATGATGTGATTAGATCCACACTGATTGTGAGTCATGATGGATGTCAGGATGCCATTCCATGTGGCTAAAACACATCACTGAGGCGTGAGAGTAATGAAACTCATGTCCAGTGCTTCCAGGGAAATGCTGAAGCAGCTGGCGCCTCCTCCATGAGCTCCACAGGTCTCTGGGGTAGGCAGGTGGCCCCTTGGAAGGAGGACACTGTGAAGTGAGAGCCAATCAGGTCATGGTTTTCAAAGTGGTAAAACAGAGCTAAGTTTTAACCTCCCTTCCTTTTAATGCAAGCCTTAACTGAACCTTAAGAGGAAATAGAAAATCTGAATAGTTCTATATCTGCTAACGAAAATAATGTGATTAAAAACTTCATAGAGAAACCCTAGGCTTTACTGTCTTTACTGTAAATGTAAACGTACAGTCTTTACCGTAAATGTCATTACCGATAAATTATTTAAAAAAATTTAATGATGAAATACTACCAGTCTTACACAAATCATTTCAGAGGATAGCGGAAGAATAAATATTTCTCAATGTGTTTTAAGAAGCCAGCACAATCCTGATACCAAAACCTGACAGAGACGTTATAAGAAAATTATAGACCAATATCCTTCATGGATATAGATAAAAAGTTATCAACCATTACTAGCAAATCAAGTCCATCAATAATATTAAAAAAGATAATCCCTAAGGGTCAGATGAGGTTCATCTCAGGAATATAAATTTGTTTAACATTTATAAATCAATGTAATTTGCCACATTAACAGAATAAAGGGAAAGATATACGATCATCTTAACATATGCAGAAAAAGCATTTGATAAATTCAACAGCTGTCTATGGTTAAAATTCTTACCAAACAGGGAATAGAAGGAAGCTTCCTCAATCTGATAAAAAAAAATCTATGAAAAACCTCCAGTTAACATCTTAATGGTGAAATATTGAATGCTTTCTCTCTAAGATCTGGAAAAGAGAAGTGATGCTCACTGTCACTACTTCTCCTCAGCATTGTACTGGAAGACCTAGCCAGTGGAAAGTCCCCCAAAAGAAAGTCAAGGGTCTATGATTGAAAAGGAAGATGTAAAACTATCTCAGTTCAGACCTCCGTGATTGTAAGTTAGGAAACCTCAGGAATCTACAAACTACTTGAACCAATAAGTAAATTTAGCAACGCTGAGAGATATGCATCAATATCTAAAAATCCATTGTTATTTCTATACACTAGCAATAAAAAATTAAAAAATGAAATTTGAAAAACAATACTATTCATAATAGCATCAATAAACTCCTCTAATATCTGAGAATAAATTTAACAAAAGATATGCAAGACCTCTATACTGAAAACTACAAAACATTGTTGAGAGATATTAAAGAAGATGTAATAAATGGAGGGATATATCATAATCATTGATTGGAAGACTCAAATTGTTAAGATGTCAGTTCTTATCAAATTGATTTATAGATGCATGCTACTCCAAGTGAAATCCCAGTAGACTTCTGTTTTTGTAGAAGTTGATGAGCTGATTCCAAGACGCACGTTAAAATGTAAAGAAAAAAGAATATCCAGGACAATCTGGAAGAAGAAGAGCACAATTGGAGGACTTATTTATCATCTTTCAAAGCATACTACAATCAGTTAAATTTTGTCAAAGGCATAAGAAATTTAATGGGAAAATTAAGGTATTTTCAATAAGTGGCACTGGAAATGCATAACCATATAAATTACGTTGATCCATACCTCCACTGCACACATAAAAATTAGTTTAACATGCATCCTAGACCTAGAAGTAAAAGCTAAAATTGTAAAGTTTTTAGACAAGAACTTAGAAGAATAACTTAACGATCTTTGGGTGGCAAAGATTACTAGGAACCAAAAAGCACTAACCATGAAAGAAAAAAAAGTGATGAACTGGACTTCATCAAACTAGCAAAACTTCTGCTTATCAAAAGACAATGTCAAGAAAGTGAAACAACAAGCCACAAACTGGGAGAAAATTTTGAAACATTTATATTTGACAAAGGCCTTGTTTTAAGAATAGGTAAAGAATTCCTACAAATCAAAAGATAATTCGATATAAAAATGGGCAAAAGACGTGAAGAAATGCTCAACAAATGAAATCTAAAGGCCTAATAACTATTTGAAAAGGTGTTCATCTCTAAACATCAGGTAAATGTAAATGAAAACCATAATGATACACCTGTAGTACTTTAAGAATGGTTAAAATTTAAGAGGCTGACAATAAAAAAGTTGGTGAAGATAATGAGCAATTGAAATACTTATATTTTCCTGGTGGGAGTACATATTGCTACAGCCACGTGGGAAAACTCTTCAATAGTTTCTAATAAAGTTACATACGTATCTATACGTACATACCTATGACCCAGCAATCGTCCCTCAAAATGTTTATTCAAGGGATGTGGTGGGTATGTCCACAAAATGACTTGCACAAAAATATTCAAATTGAAAACTGGAAATACCCAAATGTCCATCAGTAGGGAAATAAACAAATTGTGGCATATTTCTACCATGGAATACTATGCAGCAATAAAAAAGAACAAACTATTGATACATGCAACATTACACACAACATATCAAAAATATTATGTGAGTGAGAGAAGCAAAACATAAAAGAGTATATATACTGTATGATTCCATTCCAATATATAAATTGGTTTACGTGGATTTAAGAATAATCAAAATAGATCTATGGTGATTGGAATCAGAATGGTGGTTGCCTTGGGGTGGCAGAAGGATTAGACAGGGAAGGGACAGGAGGGAACTTACTGGGGTGATGTAAATGTTCTTCATGTTGGTCAAAATAATGATTATACATTTGTGAAAATTTATCAAGTTATACATTTAAGATTTGTGAATTTTACTGTATGTAAATTATTCCTCAGTAAAGTACAAAAAAATAAAAACAAAGAGCATTTAGTGAATGCAACAAGTCTGCTATAGACAATAAATTCTGCAGAAAATAGAGGAGAGAAGAATGACTCAACACAAAGGACGGTTGAGTAAGCCTTCAAAGAGCAGGTAGAAAAGGAACTGAGCCCTGTGGGATGGCTAGTGTTCACACGGGAGGGATGAAATGGTTGTGGTGGGTGGGTTCACCTAGACCAACCCATGCAAAAAGTTTCTAGTAATTCCAGATCTCAGGTGCTCACATAGCACTGCAGCTCTTCACAAGTCAGAATCACTGGAGTATATTACAACAGAAGATCTCTTTTTGCAACTTACTTAAAGATGAAGGATTAACAAAGTATACTAAAAACTTTAGGCCAACTAAATAACTTTGATGTTTGCAACAACCATATTCAATATTTTGTGAAGTTCTGAGCTTATTTTGAAACTATATTTCTGCTCGGGTTAACAATACCCAAAGTAATGAATTGGGCAAACTGGAAACACCTAAAAAGTTTTTTGGAAGTAGATGAAATATAAAATATAGATAGATAAAAACTTAAATAAAACACGAATCTTGGGTTTTAATTTTCTCATTTTAAAAAGTGAGATTTGAGGGGCCGGCCCAGTGGTTAAGTTCACGCGCTCCACTTTGGCGGCCCAGGGTGCGCTGGTTTGTATCCCTGGTGTGGACCTATGCACTGCTCATCAAGCCATGCTGTGACGGCATCCCACATACAAAATGGAGGAAGGCTGGCACAGAAGTTAGCTCAGCAACAATCTTCCTCAAGCAAAAAGAGGAAGATTGGCAACAGATGTTGGCTCAGAGCCAATCTTCCTCACCGTCCCCTCCCCCCCAAAGTGAGATTTGACATCATCTCTAAGGCCTTTTCCACTTATAAGAACATTACAGTTAAAGCTATGATTTGCTAATCAATCTAATGATGTTCTGACACTGAAGGTCCTTTATAATCTGACTCCAAGACCCCTTATCATTTAAATTCTGCTTGTTCTCCAAATAACCACATCCTCACTCAAACCTGTTTCTCTGAGCCCTCCTCGTATACCGTTTCCTCTTACTAGGAATTTGTTTCCATCTAGAATGCTTCAGCCACCTTGTCTGCCCATTGAGTCCTACCCATTCCTCCTGGTCCATTTACTCAATAAAGGTTCCCTTTATTAGGGCTTCTGTACTCTTACAGGATTTGGAATTACTATCATTTATTTGGCAAGTATCATCTACTGCCTTGTGTTACCAGCTATCCTTTAATGCATGTGTGTGTTTCTCCCACAGCTAGAATGTAAGCAGAATTAAGGCAAACTTATAATATAGACCATTACCCCCAAATTTCCTGCAACATCTAGACGTGTTATTTCTAATATACGTTCAACAAATACTAGACGGTTAACTGATTGGTTCATCCAGGTTAGGAAGGATCCCTCAGATACTGGCCACATTTTGGAATTATGTCATTTTGAAAAAACAGGCATCAAATATGCACAAATGCAATTCCGCACAGGAGAGCACATTTGCTGGAAGGAAATGTTTTCACGTGAAGTCGGGGAAGCGGCTGCAGCGACAGTCTCAGACCCAGAGATGGCAGATTTACAGTGATGTGGACGGATTGGGACATGTTATCAGCAAGGGCAGAGCAGCAAAATCACAGACTGAAAAGCGTAACAAGCTTTGGCATCTAGTGTGCTTTGCTAAATTGAAGTTTAAACAGGAAGACATGAATAAATGAAACAGCTAGTGGAAGGCCAGCCTATTAGATGAAAATGAAGCCAGGAAAGCTCCAGAGCACACTGTGAGAGCACACTGTGAGAGCACACTGTGAGCACACTGTGAGAGCACACTGTGAGAGCACACTGTGAGCACACTGTGAGAGCACACTGTGAGAGCACACTGTGAGAGCACACTGTGAGCACACTGTGAGAGCACACTGTGAGAGCACACTGTGAGCACACTGTGAGAGCACACTGTGAGCACACTGTGAGAGCACACTGTGAGAGCACACTGTGAGAGCACACTGTGAGCACACTGTGAGAGCACACTGTGAGAGCACATTGTGAGAGCACACTGTGAGCACACTGTGAGAGCACACTGTGAGAGCACACTGTGAGCACACTGTGAGAGCACACTGTGAGAGCACACTGTGAGCACACTGTGAGAGCACACTGTGAGAGCACACTGTGAGCACACTGTGAGAGCACACTGTGAGAGCACACTGTGAGAGCACACTGTGAGAGCACACTGTGAGAGCACACTGTGAGCACACTGTGAGCACACTGTGAGAGCACACTGTGAGAGCACACTGTGAGCACACTGTGAGAGCACACTGTGAGAGCACACTGTGAGAGCACACTGTGAGAGCACTGTGAGAGCACACTGTGAGCACACTGTGAGCACACTGTGAGAGCACACTGTTAGAGCACACTGTGAGAGCACACTGTGAGCACACTGTGAGAGCACACTGTGAGAGCACACACTGTGAGCACACTGTGAGAGCACACACTGTGAGAGCACACTGTGAGAGCACACACTGTGAGAGCACACTGTGAGCACACTGTGAGAGCACACTGTGAGAGCACACTGTGAGAGCACACTGTGAGCACACTGTGAGAGCACACTGTGAGAGCACACTGTGAGCACACTGTGAGAGCACACTGTGAGAGCACACTGTGAGCACACTGTGAGAGCACACTGTGAGAGCACACTGTGAGCACACTGTGAGAGCACACTGTGAGAGCACACTGTGAGCACACTGTGAGAGCACACTGTGAGAGCACACTGTGAGCACACTGTGAGAGCACACTGTGAGAGCACACTGTGAGAGCACACTGTGAGCACACTGTGAGAGCACACTGTGAGAGCACACTGTGAGCACACTGTGAGCACACTGTGAGAGCACACTGTGAGAGCACACTGTGAGCACACTGTGAGAGCACACTGTGAGAGCACACTGTGAGAGCACTGTGAGAGCACACTGTGAGCACACTGTGAGCACACTGTGAGAGCACACTGTGAGAGCACACTGTGAGCACACTGTGAGAGCACACTGTGAGAGCACACACTGTGAGCACACTGTGAGAGCACACACTGTGAGAGCACACTGTGAGCACACTGTGAGAGCACACTGTGAGAGCACACTGTGAGCACACTGTGAGCACACTGTGAGCACACTGTGAGAGCACACTGTGAGAGCACACTGTGAGCACACTGTGAGAGCACACTGTGAGAGCACACTGTGAGCACACTGTGAGAGCACACTGTGAGAGCACACTGTGAGCACACTGTGAGAGCACACTGTGCACACACTGTGAGAGCACACTGTGAGAGCACACTGTGAGAGCACACTGTGAGCACACTGTGAGCACACTGTGAGAGCACACTGTGAGCACACTGTGAGCCACTCTGGACACCACTCGATCACGAGACTAAAAATATAGTCAACGTTCTCAGCTCACTTGTGAGTTTGCTGACAACGAATTAGACAGCACAAGAGGAGAGAATTAGTACCTGTTTTCAAAGAAAATTGAAGCTCTTTGAGAATTCTAACCTGGTAACAGGTAATCACTACTACGTAGGTGGAGGCTACGTATTCTTGGGCACACTGGTGATGTCAATCCCCTGCTTATTACATTTAATGACTTTCCAAGGACCTTAATATAAAATTCCAAGTCCTTCAGACTCCACAAAACCCAGTATGATAGCAGGGCTTCTGTCCGTCTCTGCAGGCTTGTCTTAGTCCCTTTGGGCTGCTATAACAAAACACCACAGACTGGGCACTTTATAAACAGCAGGAATTTATTGCTTATAGTGCTGGAGGCTGGAAAGTCCAAGATCAAGGTGCCAGTACGGTCGACTGAGGGCCTTCCTCCTGCCTCACAGCTGGCACCTTCCTTCTGTGTCCTCGCATGGTGGAACGGACTTGGAAGCTCTCTGGAGCCTCTTTTCTAAGAGCTCGAATCCCACTCATAAGAGCTCTGCCCTCATGATCTAAGTGCCTTCCAAAGGCCCCACTTACTAGTACTATCACCTTTGGGGGTTAGGATTTCAATATGTGAATTTTGAGGGGACACAAACATTCAGACCTTCAGAGCAAGCCTCTTCTAACAATTTCCCTCTTTCAGGCCACTGAATTTTTGGTTCCCAAAACACTACACATTACTTGGTGCCTCAGGGCCTTAGCACGTGCATTTCACTTTTGCCTGGAGCACTCTCCCCCTTTTTGCCTAGATACTTCCTACTCATTCATATTACCTATTTGGGAAGTCTTGAGAAGTTTTCCTATTATACACTCTTACAGCATCTTCTGCTTCTGCTTCACAGAGTAAATCAAAATCAGAATAAATTAAATGCACATACAATTGTTTTGTTTAATGTCTGTTTTCGACACTAGATTTTGCTTGGGGGCAATGTCCTTCCCTCTGACATCGTGTTTTCACATGGAGGTACTTCTATGGAGTAATCCTCATGCCTCTCTCTCTTTCCTTTCTCAGGTAGTGACTTGTCAGTTTGGAGAGTCTGGGAGGAAGAACTGGGCATATGTGGCTCGGTCCTTTGTGAACCTCTCTCTTCTGTTGCTGGTTTGCTGGCAGGAATGGCATCCTGGACTGCTCTGTGCCCTGGGTCAGAGGCGTATCCCTGAAGGAAGAGAGGAAGGCCTGCACTTGTCCAGCAGAGCCAGTGACCAGGTGGTGAAAGATCCAACAGGATTTATCAATAATATTGCTGACAGTTTGATCTTTGTTTCTCTGTTTGCTGTGTTTAATTTCTCATATAGTACAAAACTCAAGAGGGGAAGAAAAAGATGTTAAAAATCCCATTAGATTATAAACTTGTCTTATTCATCAAATGTAACCCCAGCACCCAGCCCAGTTTCTGCAAATAGTGAATGTTCCATAAATATTTATCAAATGTATGAATTATTTACCCTCTCTGAGCTGGTTTCCTCAAATGTAAAATGATGATAAAACCTACCAATCTGGCAACATTATACGAGTATTCAAGATACTATATTAAAGCAGTCAGTACAGTACCTGGCATGAGGTTAAATGGATAAATATGCTGTAGCTATTATTATCTGGCTGCACTGACTGAGAATAACTCCTATTTAGAGGTACAACTTCAACCAGGTGTCAGGATAATAACCACAGTGTAATTTGTGTCTGCCTGATTGGTTCTGGAGTCTTTCTCAAAAATCATATAAAGGTTTTTAAAAATCTAATACTATATAGACCAGAAAGATAATCTACAATGCGCAATGAAGTATAAATAATCTATTCAATGTACACATACAAATTTAAAGGAAACTGCCAAAAATACGTAAGAGTGTTCCTTATACTCTGATGCTGCTGTCCTTACCAATCCTCCCACACTAGATTAGTGGGAAAGCACTTTCAAAAGCATAGTTAGGGTAATATATCCTTTGGACCTGGTTTAGATCCATTTTCTGTGTTATTCTGTGTGAACTGCATCATCCTCAGCATTTTGCCCTGGTCCATACCACACTAGCCATTCTTGGTAGCAAGACTGATGTGCCAGCCAGGTTCAGCTGTCACTCTCTCAGCCTACAGTTTCTCAGACTCAGTTCCTGCCTACAGACTTTTTGCTTCAGTTATGCATTTCAGAAATAAATGCAGTCAGGTAATGGGTAGTGCCTCAGGATATAGATCATAAAACAGGAAATGATGCATCATTACTGAGGACTGGTGAGGTGAAGGAAAAAGACCTTTTGTATCTGGATATCTGTTGGAAGTCTCATTCTAATAAATGTGGATTGTCTCCAATTTCTTACATGACATACTAATAATTTTATCTGATTAAAGATCAAAGTGAGGTTTGCTTCCATTTAGGATGAAGAAGGATGTGAAAGACTTTTACTTCCTCGGTAACTACAAGAAAGAAAAAACAACAGACAAAAGAAAAATCATAGTTTTCTAGGGAACTAGTGAAAAGCAGTGGATGCAAGGAAGTCTTGATGAACGATAGGCAGAGAAAATCTACCCCCTTATCAGTGAGTTGAGAGTTACGGGTGCTTCCATCCTTGGGGTGGATGCCCAGTCTAGTGGAGGTGAGAACAAGTCAGCCATGGATGGAGAGTCTGTGCATGGAAGAGGAGAAAGCACCTAAGCCTGAAATGACAGTGAAGGCTCACTGGATGAGCTGGACTTTGGAAGAGCCCCAAATGCAAAATCAAGTCACTCGGTCCAAAAATATCCCCCTGCCCCACCCTCCCCACCACATTTCCACTCTGAATTTTGCAGGGAAAACAACAGCAGTGAAGGGATGAGAGATCACATTTTCAGCATTTTGTTTCTATTAACAAGCCCTGCTGGAACTGAATTCAAAGATCAACCAAAACTATCTGAAACTGAAGCCTAACCCACTCTCAGTCCAAATACTGATAAAATCCAAAAAGATCAGCAGTGGGTGTGGCTCTGGAGGTTGGGCTAATCAGAGACTGACTCAGTCTAGTTACAACTATGGTCCAGCTCCCGTTCAATTTGGCTCCAAGAGGAATTTGAATGATCAGCACCCCCTTCCCCCAATCTTATCAGCAGACAAAGAAAAGGACCCTCACTCTCTGGGAAATGAACAAACCAAAAATATAATGCTACAGCCTCCATTCTTTTTTACACACAACAGGAGTACAAGAAAAAATGTTGAGACCCGTGAAGAAGTGGGAAAAGGTGACCTTTCACGAGGAGAAGAGCCGTCACCAGAAGCAGATCCAGTTACTGGAATTGCAGACAATGCCTGTAAACATTAAAACAACTATTAAAAATATGTTAAAGAATTTATAGGAAAAAATAGATATAATGGATAGAGATGGGTGAATTTCAGGAAAGAAATTGAAACTTTAAAAAAAGAACCAAATGGATACTGCAGAATTGAAAAACACAAAATCTGAAATAAAAAAAAAAATCTTTGGATGGGTTTAAGAACAGATTGTATGCTACAGCAGAACAAATTAGTGAACTTGAAGAAAGTTCAATAGAAATTACCCAAAATGAAACAGAAAAAGAAAAATGATTGGAAAAAAAATGAGTAGACTGTCATTGCCTGTGGAATCACATCACGTGATCTACATGTAATTGGAATCCTGGAAGGACGACACAAAAGAAGAGAGCCAGAAAAATCATTTGAAGAAATAAACATCAATGTTTTTCCAAATTTGATTAAAAACAATCAACCCATACATCCAAGAAGCTCAGCAAACCTCAAGCAAAATAAATGCAAAGACTTCCACAGGTAGGCATATCACAATTATGGTCCAGCCCAGCTCAGGTTAGCTCTAGAAAGAATCTGGATGATTAGCAACCCTCACCGTAACCTTACCAGCAGACAGAGAGAGAACTCTCTCAGAATAAACAAAACAAAAATGTCATATCCAGTTATAGTCCTAGTTTTCAAACTGCTGAAAATCAATGATAATATCCTAAAATAGCCAGGGCAGGACCAGGGGTGGGGGGGTGGGGGATGAAGAGAATTGTTATTCTGGACCTAAATACAACAAAAGTAAAAATTTTTTAATAAAGTAGAAGCGATGGAAAGTTTGAGAAAAATGATTATACAAATTTGGAGTTCATGAGAGAAAGAAAGTCTGTTGCGTGTTCATCGTTTTTAGAAAGTAGCATTGAAAATGGAAGGTCAACATGATTCCGTGGCATAAAACTCTGGAAGAGAAGGTAACACAGGAAGCTCTCACACACGTCATTCTGAACGTGCACTTGTGAGAAACGTCAAAGGGGAAGGGCGTGTTTTTAAGAGCAATGGAAGCCCACAGAGGTGAAAGAGCACCCAGTTGAATTAAATGAGTTGAAGTCTTTTTGCCAAAAAGTATTATTTCCCTGCACAATGAGATAACTTGAAAATGAAGTTTCCAAACTGCTGTCCTGTAAGAATAAACATGCGCTTCCAGTGTTATTAGTCTTGGAATCAGAAGAGGTACAAGAATATAAGAGATGGACAAAATTTGTTCTGATTTTCAGAAGGATAAAGAAGGTGCGTTCTTAAAATGTCAGGCTAGTCGTCTTGCCATGGACCACACGTGGTTCTGAAACATGGAATTACTTAAAGAACAATTTGTTCTTACCTGGAAGCTGAAGTGCTTAATTAAAAACACATATTCCCAGGTTAACATTTCTTTGTTGAATAGAGTACCAGGACTAAGAAGTTGGGAGCAAAGCTGTTGATATAGTGCATCTGGCATTCAGCCAAGTGTTTGATAGAGTCTTCCATAAGGTCTTTGTGGAAAAGTTAGAGAAATAGAGGATAAATGTAAGAGCTAATAGGTGGGTTAATAACTGGGTATGGAGCCATTTTCAAAATGGGCTGATACATGGAAAGATGTTAATCAGCACACACAGATATCTAGGTCACCCTTCCACACCTCTCAATGTCTCCATAACTCTCCGTGGCCCAGATTCTGCCCACATTACTTAAAGGCAACAAGACTTGTTAAGGCCCCCAGTGACTCAATAGTTTCTAAGCCTAATGGATGTTTTATTTCATTTGCCTTCTCTGGGGCATTTCGTACTCTTGAACAGACAATTCTTGAAATCTTCCAAACTTGACTTTGAAGTCACCACTCTCATGGGTTTCTTCCTGTAGTTTTGCCCACCACAGTCTCACAGGAATCGGACACTAGAAATCCTTAAATGCTGGTGTTCTCCAGGTGTCCTAAGCTCACTGCTTTGTTTCTTCTAGTCATTTCCCCTGAGTTTTCTGATTTGCTCGCATGGATTCAGCCTTATGTGTTCACTGATGGTGCTCAGGTTTGTGTCTCCAGCCTAGATCTGTGTGTTAAGGGCCAGACACATTCATCCAGCTGCCTGTGGACAGCTCCACCAGAATGCCCCACAGTCGGTGTGTTCCAGACTGAACTTATTGCTGTTCCCATCAAAAGTAGTCATTGCTCCTCTTCCTGTGTTCTCTATATCAGTGAATAGCACTCTGTCCATCTAGGTACCCAGGCCAGAAACCTAGGAGCCGTCCTTAACTCCTCCTTGTCATCTTCTATGGGTTGAATTGTGTTCCCCCCAAATTCATACATTGAAGTCCCAAGCCCCAATGCGACTGTATTTGGAGATAGGGCTTTTAGGAGGTAATTAAGGTTAAATGAAGTCATAAGGTAGGGTCCTAATCCAATAGGATTTATGGCCTTGTAAGAAGAGGAAGAGAAAGTGAAAGGCCACGTGAGGACATAGTGAGAAGGTGGTAGTCCACAAGCCAGTAGGACAGCTCTCACCAGCACCTGACCATGCTGGCACCCTGATCTCAGACTTCTGGTCTCCAGGACTGTGAGAAAATGAATTTCTGTTGTTTAAGCCATCTAGTTTAGGGTATTTTCTTATGGCAGCCCCAGAAGACTAATACATCATCAAAAAAGTCATTAAGTCCTATCTATTTTACCTCCTTAATATATGCAGAATACTTTTCTATCTCAGTATTCTCAATTTCATTGACTTACTTTAGGATCTCATCATTTCTTTCCTTAATGATCTCCAGGAGCTCTCCTTGTCTTTACTGTGTACCCACCCCTCAATTCATTCCTTCCCTTAGGGTCAGAACCATTTTTCTAAAAATATGAACACGGCCATGTCACTCCCCTGCTTAAAATGTGTCTTTGGATCTCAATCATTTTCAAGACAAAATCCAAATTTCTTAGCAATGCATATAGAGTCCTTCCTGTTCTGATCCCTGTTTACTTCTCCATCCTTCTCTCTCACTATTGCTCCCTTCATAACTTATGTTCCAATCATACCGAAAAATTTACATTTTTCCCATACTTTAATATTTCAAATTTAGCATATTTTCCCACCTTAATATCCTTGGTGCCCCTGCTTCTTCGCTGGAACTGTAGGTTCAGGTTGAAGCCTTCACTATGTGAGTTAGACGTGCTTCCCACTCCTCTAATGAGGAAGACAAACAAATAAACAATTACAATAATACAATATGATCATGTCCATAGTAGAGATTTATTCATAGGGCCATGGAGCACAAAGGAAGGAAATAAGCTAAACAAAATATTATATCCAGGCCTCTGCCTGAGGCTGTAAAAGGCATTTTTTAGAGAGGAGCTGTTACTTTTCCACGATAGAAATTCACCGGAACCTTCAAGGACGAGTATACTAGTCTCTGTACTTGTTCTGTATTCCTCTCTGCACTTAGCATGGTGCTGGCATACAGGGCTGCCTCTTCCATACTGAATCCTTGATCATCTTAATAAAACAGTCTTGTCTACTTCCATATAGCAGGGCCCTGCAACATTGGTGAATACTGAGCACCCTACCTTTTGGCTAACGAACCATTTTATTCTATGAAAAACATCATAGGTGTGTCACTATATAATAGGTGTCATTACAGTTCCAGTCTATGAAATAGCAGTAACGGGAAGGATATTCATATTCATACAATGCACTTTAACATGACTGATCCATGCACCATATAAATGCTCTGATACAGTTCTGAAGGCCCATGCTGTCATTTCTCAGTAACAATGCGGGGAGATCACAGAGGCCAAGGACCCCTGTGTTTGGCTATTTTGGGCAAAAGGATCTAATCTTTATCTGTGTGTTTCTGTTTATATCCACCTGCAGTTAGGGTTTTAATGAATGTTTCTTTATGATACGACTACATTGTTGATATTGATGATAATCCCATGTGAGAGATATCACACAATACTCCACATGGGTATTGATAAATACTTCAAGGTAATGGTAAACAGCAATTTTCATGCAAGCATCCTATTAATTTAATAGACAGCAGTACTATATTTTGGCATAGAAAGTCTATCCTAAATGTTAGGACTGGTTTGGGGGAACCCCAAATCAGATAGAGGAGACATGCCCCTGCAATTTTTGTGACTTTTCCACAGTAGAAAAAATACATAACTAGCATGATTTCACCATATTCTTTCAAAACATAAAAAAAAAAAAAATAGAGGAAAGGAGTTACAAAGAAAGAAGGAGGAAGGGAACCAAGACATATCATCTGTGTCAGATATTTTTTACACAAATAATTTTATTTTATCTTTTCAATAACTCTGTGTCCTAAGGAAATTCTAGACACGTGGAAAATGAGACTCAAAAAAGGACTTGGCCAAAGTCACAAAGCAGGTAAAAAGACAGAGCTTAGCACGGCTGTGACACCAGATCGTGTACCTCCAAAACCCTTCTACGGCACTGCTCTCTACGGCATCCTGACCGCCACGCGCTGAAGCGGGCCGCGGCGGCCGCGCAGATGGGCGCCCTGTCGCAGAGTCCGCAACTTCCTTCTCCTGCGTCCTCTGTCCTTTCATGCTCCGGCCATGCTCCCAGCACGGGGGGCATTTAATCTGCAGGCAGCACGGCATAATGGACGGAGCCAGTAGAGAGGTCAGAATCAGGCCACCTCGGTCCCGCCCAGGCTCTGCTACTAGCCAGGAGTAGGGTCGGGAGCAAGAGTCACACCCACTCTCTGGGCCTCCGTTTTCTCAGCAAAATGAGTAAACCGGGCTCAGCTTGCAAGATTTCCACCAGCTCTAGCACTCAGTGATTAGAAAATGCCTGGTTCATCGCAGTTCCTCGCCGAGTGAATTACCCTAACAACAAGGCCCGTCATCTGATGGGGCAGGTGGCCGCCCCTGCAGAGCAGGTGGCTTGTTCGACGGCCCGTGTACCTCACACCCAGCTCTGAGCGGGGTCGTCCTGCCCCGAGGACCGCGGCGCACGTGGGGCCCGGGTCGCCCGCGTCACGCTCGTCCCCGCGCCGGCTCGGAGCCCGGGGGGTGGGGGGGGGGACAGGCGGCCTCCGGACTCTGACGGCACCGAGACGCCGCTCCTCCCGTTGTTCTGATCCCAAAATAAACCAGATCCTCTTTCTCCTATTCATAGACAGTCAGTCAGGGAACAGTTCTGGTGTGGGGGAAAAAAAGCCCTGCTAGCAGTGTAAATGGGAGAGAAAGTCCGTCGCTTATAGCATCACAGAATCCTGGGAGTGAAAGTGATTTTGTACTAACTCCCTCCCGGAAAGATGGGAGGGCCGAGGGCAGTGAGCCCTGCAGCCCAGAATGGAGGCCAGGCTGACGCCTCCTCTGCAGAGCATCAGGGAACAGCATTTACTGACTCCGGCTGTTCTTTCGCACGCTGTACCGCCCTCCGCCGCCACCCACCCCAGCCTACCGAGGAAACCTTACATGGAGGGAGGAGGTGGTGTGGGAAGAGAAAAATCAGACGTAACCAAGACTTTGGGGGCTTTTTTTTTTTGCTTAGAAACTAAAGTCTAAGAGTTTTTTGTGAAGCAGTATCGCGTCTTTATGATCAATGAAAAGAAGAATAGAACACGAACAGCCATGCTGCACTTCCTGTATAGTCCAAGAAAAAAAATCTATATTCTCCTTTAATCAATTTGCAAACCAAAATGGATGCTGGGACTCGGAGGCATTCTCGGCCCCATACACTGTTACGTTCCTCCCTAGCTTAGAGACAGGAGACTATTAGTTGTATGAAGAAGGTCTGCCTTTAGCCTAATTGCTCTCTCAGAGTATGGGCTATCTGACTATTAATGTATAATTCTGCTCTTCTGAGAAACACGTTTAGGCTTTTCATCTGGAATTTTCACCCAAATTCTGGTAAATGCATGTTCACTTTTAAGATTCTTTTGAAGAGGGAACAGGAATTATTAAAGGTCCCTTGTCCCCATCATAATGCACGGATATAAATGCACAGTCATTGCCCAAAGCAGCAATGGAAGAATTTTATGTTCTGTTATGTTCTGTTTTCTTCGCTCACTAGGTGGTTTTGAATAAAAAGACAGGGGTTGGGGAATAACCCATTGGAGTCTGTTACACAATAGCTCAGTGCTGATGAGGAATATTGAATGGAAATTAACTGTGAGAAACAGTCAGGTGTGATACGGTAAGTGGTCTCCCTGCATTTACTGCATCAAATGCCTTTTCATTTTCGTGTTGCTCTTGAAGAGCCTTTTAATTAGAAACCATCTTCTGTAAGAGCTTGAAAGGTAACCAGGAAGTTGTCCTGTGCTGTCCGTTTTCCTTACTGAGGAAGCATCTGTCCACCTTCCCCCTCAAGCCTCCAGTCCATGGGACTGGGTGTGAGGACAGCAAAGTTGGCCTCTGAGCTGGTGACCTTGGTTTCAATCTGGGGTCCAGCATTCCCTTTCGGTCAAGTTCTTGGTGGCATCATCCCAGCAGCTGTTTCTGGGGTTTAACATGCTGGGCACTGCTTCAGGGCCCATGTTTTGGTTAGTCCTCCAGTAGCTGGATAATGACTCTGGGAGACCATGGACAGAACGATCTAGTACTGCCTGCCACAGCGGAAATTCCCCGAAGACATGCATGCAGGCACAATTTGCCAGCAAGCCTCCTCCATCCCGGGCAAATATCCACCCACCCACCAGCCCTCAGTCTTTTGTGATTTGTTTGCCCCGCTTCATAATGACCCGATCTCTTCTGGATGAATAAAAGAGTAGGGTGAGGGTGGAGAGGGTAGGGAGGAGGGTAGTGGTTGGCTGCGTGGGGCAGAGGGACAAGATAATCTCTCTCTTTGTTCTTGGCTGCAACCAAGAGACATGCAAAGGAGGATTCAGCCTCCTAATTTCTCTACCCGCCTGCTGCAGTCAGCTTTTGTGCCCCTTTTCTTTCCCCACTTGTTCACCACCTACAGGTTCTCTCCCATCCTCAGTTTCTGGAAGAATCTGGACCTAAACTAAAGTACAGGGTATTTAAGCAGCTCTAGCTCCGTGTTCTAGGACTCAGCGTTTGGGATGCCCTAACCTTGGGCTCCACTGGAGGTAAATGACTTCCACTGTCCTTTCTGCCCCTATACCCCATCTGAGCAGCCTGCTGGCACCGTGTTCTTCCTTGGATGCATCCTGCCTTGCTTTTCCTTTTCCTGTTTCCCAACCTGATGGTGAGTGTCTGGGACACTGAACACTTCTCACTTAGCCCAGTGGATCTCAACAGGAGGCAGCATTTGGTAATGTGTATTGGTAGGGAGGGGAGGAGGGGGGCATTTTTGGTTGTCACAAGGTCTGAAGGGCACTACTAGCATTTAGAGGGTGGGAGCAGGGATGCTAAACTATTTGTCCTACCTAAAACACCAATGGCACTGAGGTGGAGGACGACTGCCCCTGCCCAAGCAGATGAATGCCCAGAACTGTCCAAGGTACATTAAGACCCTCAGTCCCACCTGGAACCTGCTCCTTAGTCTTCCCCCTCAGTGTAGATCTTCTCTTCCCTCAATTTGGTTTTGTGATTGGAACTGCAGTCAACTCCTTTATTCCCTCCTGGAAGATCGCCTTTTCAAGACTCAAACTTTAGAAAGGCCCAAACTTTCCTATTCTTGCCCATTCAACCACATTTCTCCAACCTGTTATATTAGCCTAAAGTGTATTTATTTTTCAGTTGCCAGTTTTGACTCTACCTTCTAAGGAAATTCTGCTTGGTCTCCTTTGTTCTAAGCTATTTCTTGAGCCTAGACAGATGTAATCTTACAGGTACGTAGTAACAACTCTAGAAACTCATCTGTCTTATATTCTTGTTTCCTTGGAGACCCTGGCCTCAGGGGTCTTACATTCTAGTTGGGGGAGAGAGACAAAAAACAAGAAAATATATAGTATGTGTGTTAATTTGCTCCAGCTGCCATAACAAAGTACCAGAAACTGAACGGCTTAAACGACAGAAATTTATTGTCTCACAGTTCTGGAGGCCAGAAGTCTGAGATCAAGGTGTGGGTCGGGTTAGTTCCTCCGGAGGGCTAGGGCTGTGAGGGAAGGATCTCTTCCATGCTTCTTTCCTAGCCTGTGCTGGTTTGCTGTCAATCTTTGATGTTCCTTGGCCTGTAAGGGCATCACCCCATCTCTGCCTTCATCTTCACGTGCATTCTGCTGTGTGCATGCCTCTGTCTCCAAATTTCCCTTTTTAATAAGGACACCAGTCGTATTGGATTAGGGGCCCACCCTACTCCAGTATGACCTCATCCTAAGTAATTACATCTGCAACAACCCTATTTCCAAATAAGATCACATTCTGAAGTACTGGGGGTTAAGACTTCAACATGTGAACTTGGAAGGGACATAATTTAACTCATAACAGTATAGTAGATTGTGATAAGTAGTAAGGAGAAAAACAAAGCAGGGAAAGGGGTTGGGAAGCATAGAGGTGGTGGGGGGCATTTTGGTTTTAAAGGGTGATCAGGGAGAGAATCACTGACCCGACCTGAAGGCAATGGAAGAGCCAGTCATGCGGACATCCAAGAGAAGAAAAGTCCAGGCAGAAGGAACAGCAAATGCAAAGGCCTTGAGGTGGGAGCGAGTGGGCCTGTTGGAGGAGCCGCAAGGTAGCCAAAGTGGCTGAAGTGGAGAGAGTGATGGGATAGACGTGAGAAATGAGGTCAGAGACAGCTAGGGAAACCAGAGCATGTGGAACTAAGGCCTTAAAGCTATTTGGTTCTCAGCTATCTGGACTGCTTGTCCAGACAGTCTGTGTTGAATATAATAGTAATAGCTACCAATCACTGAACACCTACAAGTTAATAGCACCATGCTGTGCTTATTTTAATTTGCCGGCACATTTTTTTCTCATTCCATCTTATTCTGTAGAAGAGGACACTAAGGCTCAGAGAGATTCCGTGATGTGTCCTGCGTCACATGCTCAAGTGATGGAGGCAGACTGGACACCTTGGCTGCTTGGCTTCAAAGTCCACGTGCTTAAGCTCCACGCTACACACCTGTTATGGGCTGAACTGTGACCCTCTAAATTCACATGTTGAAGTCCTAACCCTCAGGACCTCAGAACAGGATCTTGTTTGGAAATAGGGTTGTTGCAGATGTAATTAGTTCAGATGAGGTCGTACCAGAGTAGGGTGGGCCCCTAATCCAATAGGATTGGTGTCCTTATAAAAAGGGGAAATTTGGACAAATTTGGACACAGACACACGCAGGGAGAATGTCACGTAAAGATGAAGGCAGAGATTGGGGTGATGCTTCTAGAGGCCAAAGAATGCCCAAGATTGTCAGCAAATCACCAGAAACTAAGGGAGAGGCATGGAACAGATTGTTCCTCACCTCCCTCAGATGGAGCCAACCCTACTAACACCTTGATCTCAGACTTTTAGCCTCCAGAGCTGTGAGACAATAAATTTCTCTTGTTTAAGCCACTTAGTTTGTGGTCCTGTGTTATGGCAGCCCTAGTGGACTAATACAATGGCCGTCTATGGTTACTTATACTTATTCATTTTCGTGATTTATAGCTTAAGAGCTTTCCCATCCTCTATAGGACATATGTTTCTAGAATATGTCGTCATAGTTTTATGAATCAAAAGTCCACAAATGCGGATTTATAAGATTATAGATGTGGAATGGATCTTAGAGATAATCCTCTTGCAGATATAGAAATTGAGGCCCAGAGAGATGAAGTGACTTGCTCAAGGTCACACAGGAAGTTTTGTTGGTTTGTTTTTTCATGTACTTGCTCTTGGACTCTCTACCAGGCCACCCTGACTTTTCTCTTTTTTGGCCTGTCTAGAGTGTACCACTGTCTATCAGTGGTACAGCTGTCTCTCCAGGAAGCTGTATAGCCCGGCCTTTGTGTTGGGACAAGCCCCTGCTCCCTTCTTCGCCAGTGTCGGCCAGAGCTCCCTGAGGCCAAGAAGAACCGCAGGTCTTGTCACTCCAGCAGCAGCTACGGGGGACCTTGGGAGATCGTCCCTCTCCGCACACCTGGCTCCTCTTCTGCTCTAGGAGAAGATCCTCTTAATTCCTATGCCCTAAACTTTGATATCTGAAGGATTCTTCTAGCCGTGTATACTAGGTATACATTGCTTTACTCATAACGTAGTAATTAGTCTTTTGCAAAGCACATAAAACTTCTTTTTCCGAGGGTAACCCGAGAGTGTCTGATGAATTGGCTGCTTCCCCTTCTTGAGAACCTGAGCAGAACTGCCAGGGGTTGCTTGTCTGCAGCCTGCAGTACAGACATCCCTGTGGTGCTCTCTGTGGAAGGCATCGGGGGCCGAGAGTGGCAGCTCTGTGGTCCTGGGCTGCAGGAGTCAGCGAGTGGAGGTCCGAGCGGGAGGGGTAATGGAAGCCGGGGCTGAGATCCTCAGCGGCTCCCTCAGTCCTCAGGAAGCACGCTGGCTGCTCCACACCACCTCACAGGGTGAGCCACGTCCCCTGGCTGGTCACGTTACCAACAAATCGTTTACACCAGAGGAAGAGGAGGTGCCTCCTCACGAGAGCGTACAACGCTTTTCCTCCTTCTCTACGTCCCCTGGCGAGAGCCCGGCTGACTCCAAATTTGAAGCCAAATGCTTCATCCCTATCGGATGTGAGGTTTTAAAAGTGTTCAGTGGGGTAAGTTACACTAAAATATTGGCCTTGGAATAAAAAACCATGAATTTCAGTTTATTTCTGAGACTCAGGGGAAACACGTGCAAATGCACACTTTTAGGCTGGTGTGGGTACGAGGAAGAACGGGAGAGTCTTGCTCCAAACTGTTGTCTGTCTGTTAAAACGTCACCATTATTGTTTCATCCGTGTGCTAAAAATGCACATACACTTACTTGAGGGAAATCTTAACATTAGTTACTTACATCCTAGTGTGACTCAGGGATCTGAGGGGAGCAGGCCTTTTCCAGCGGCAGCCTAGCTAAACCAGGATGCTGTCAAGCTCACGCTCTCTATTCAGCACCTGCTCCTGCACTCGTCACTTATTTGATGTTAAGAGGCGACAATGAAGAAAGGGACGCTGGAGGCATAGAGATAAATATTTTTTTTTTTTTTTTTTTTTTTTTTTTATTTGTGAGGAGATCAGCCCTGAGCTAACATCCGCCAATCCTCCTCTTTTTTTGCTGAGGAAGACGGCCCTGGGCCAACATCGGTGCCCATCTTCCTCCACTTCACATGGGACGCCGCCACAGCATGGCTTACCAAGCAGTGCGTCGGTGCGCGCCCGGGATCCGAACCAGCGAACCCCGGGCCGCAGCAGCGGAGCGCGCGCACTTAACCGCCTGCACCACCGGGCTGGCCCGGGAGATAAATATTTTTGATGCCCCAACTTTACCATGGCCTGATGCACAGTGAGGGAGCGGTGGGCAGTCTGGACCATCTTCCATTTCCCAATTGCCTCTCAAGCTTGGGGGTGAATGGAGGGTAGGTGTGAGAAGGAAGGTCCAAGGAGTATGTTCAATTAGTCATTAAGTGTGCAGTAAACATCTACACTGTGCACAGAACTTTACTACACACCGTTGATATAAAAAAAGAGTCTCAATATATGGTTTCTTCCCATGAGGCACTTACGCTTTAGTTGGGGAGAGAAGATTTCTGCAGAACCTCTCTTTCAGGAGTCCTTCATAAAACTGGAGGAGTTCTTAGCTGCCTGAGAATGCACAAATGTCTGGAAAGCATAGGAATGGTCTCCACGGTGTCCCAAGGTCCTTTCCATGTGCAGGAACCCCGAGACATGTTTGGTGTTGTCATCAACACCTGGAGGGGTGGCTTTATCCTGAGACTTGACCAACTAGCTGTGTCATTTGATGCCAGGGGACTCTAAAAGTTTTTTCCAGCTCACCCAAACAAATTCCTTCATTTGCCCATCTACAAAACTAAAATGACCACATAACTCCGTCCCCATTTTGTTTTTCTTTTGTGGTCATGATGACTTGAAAATTAAGCCAATTTGCTATTGGTATATTTTGGGAATTTTCTATTCTTCTCAGAGTTCAGGTTTCATCCAAAAGGGAAGAGACTCAATCTCTCTCCCCACTGATAGAATGAGACCCAGACACAGTAGGAAAGCTTAGAGATAAGAGCAAGCTTTTGGCAAGAGTGGAGCCAATGAGATTTCACAATAGAAAAAAAGCACATTGGATGGAGGAAGAAAGCTAAAGTTTTGCTGCTTCACAACTGGGTTCAAGTTCAGATCAAGACATATTCCCTTTTAGGCAGGTTGTCCATTTCTTATTCTCTTAGTGTCATTTTTTCCTAGTAACAAATGAATTACAACAGACCCATAACTCAGCAATTAGGAATAATGTTATGTCCCTTTCCCAAGGGAGAATTAATCAAATATCCCAGGCAGGGTCCCTTTATCATTTTGTTAACTACATAAGAAGCAGAGAGCTCCTTTTATCCAAGCCATCTTAAATACTGCAGGCCTTGCTGTACAGCCTGAGGCAGTAAATAGCTCCCATTTTGTACCAGGTACATTTTGAGTTCTCATTCTTTCATTTAAAAAAGAAAGAAAAACAGAATGAAACTTAAAAGTAATAGGAACACACTGTGCTGCCCTTGCTTGTCATCAAATGATTCCTTTTGTCCTGGCACTAAACAGTAGCTGGCAATAACGAAAACCCCAGGAGCACAATATTCTTGGGATTGTATCAGGGTGGAAGATTAAACTCCTAAACCATTCAAGATGTCTCTGCTTTGCACCCCAATATAGAGGCTCTTATTGCTATCCTTGCCGCTTCGTAGTGAAATATGTTTCTGCAGTGTTAGGGAGAATTTATGAGTAGCTCAAGGCTTCCTGTCTGAGATACTTCTCTCAGAAAGAGGCAAAGGAGAGGGGAAAAATCCAACCCTGAAAATCAAAATAGACTCGCTTGGTGTGATTTTATTTAGGAGAATTTGAGATCTGTGCAAAGCCGAGGTTGCCTGTGTTGGTGTCTAAACTAGAACAAAGAGACTATAAAATTCCTAGTGAAGCAAACATTTCATAGAATTGAAATTTAGTCTTTCTGTCTGAAGTGATGAGTCACTGGAATTTGGACGTCATGATTCATTCCTGAGTGTAACTAGAAAATTGGAACAATGTTAAATACTCTAGCCTCATTTTCACTACAAAAGTCAAGTTCAATCAATCAGTTCCCAGCTCAAAATAACATGTCAAGTTTGGTAAAGAAATTTGCAAATCAGTTTCTCTCTGCTTTGATCTAAATTTAAAGAAAAAGGCTTTCAGGTTTCAGATGGTAGATAATATTCTGGAAAGCTGTAAAGTAGATGCAGTATACCACAGTGCCCCCCGGGAAGAAGAGAAATTTGGAACTGGAATGGAAAATGGCGTTGCTGTGGGCAGGGGGAGGGAGGGCAGCAATATTAAATAAGCTTTTTAGAAGGTCCAGGAGCTACGGACCACTGTGGTCAGCGAGGAGGTGCGCGAGTAAAAGGAGGGCGCAAGGTGAAAACCTTTCCGTTTCTACGCATAGGTCAAACATCGCTCATGTACGCACATCAGGAAACCACCATAGCTGACGTTTCCCAAATCAGGAGACGTGGTTCCCTACCGGGGACCCAGGTACCCCGATTCCAGAATTTATGAGCACAGCTGGCTCACAGAAAGGCAGCCATCTACCTGGTGTGCGAGAAGTGCCAGAAAACCTTTCTGTCCGACGTGTCTCCCCCACTGCTGACCTTGGCATCCTCCCCATAGTGTTAAAATTATCTGCATCTGAATTACTTGTAGGTAATTAAAAAAAAAATCCAAGGCACATGGTGTCTCACTGTAAGACGGATGATAAAGCTGTCGCTAATTCTCTAGCTCCCACAGTACCGGTTCTGACTTTGTTGGTTGTTAAAGGCCTCTTTGAAAACCTCCTGCAATCTATAGTCCTTCTTTCCAGAAAAATGCACAAATACATTTTGTTTGTATGTAAGTTCAAATGGTTCACAAATCTCCTGGAGTCCACCCGTGAAACCTACCCATCTCTCTGCCTCTCAACTCTGAATGTCCTCCCCTCCACTCATTCTCCACTCATGCTCAATCTCACCTCCTCCACGAAGTCTTCCATGGTTTCCCCATCTGAACACCTATAGCCCTTACCACCTGTGCTGCTCTTTTATGCTGTCTTAGAAAGTGAATTTTCTTTTCATTCACACGTGTTTTGCCTTCCTGAACGATTACATGCTCCTCGAGAGCAGGTATGCTGTGTTCTTCAATTTTTTTTAATCTCCAGAGCACTGGGTAGGAAAGAGGGACTCTGCTATGCTTTGTCCCCAAGATGCAATTTTCCCCCACTATGATACATCTCTGATAAATGCATCATTTCCTCTTAACATTAGAAAGCAGCAACTGGTAAATGTTTCCCCCTTCCCTCTGGACAGAGACTTCCAAACCAAGTGAAACCTGAAGCGTGCTGGGGGATACTCAGCAGACGGAAGCCGACTCTTTCCACTGAAACAGCCAGTAAGAGAGGCATCATGGAAAGTCTACGTTGCTAACTGCAGTACCATCCCAAGTGCTTAATTCATGATTCAAACAACTGCTGTTAAAAATGACCAGAGGTTCAACCAAGGAATCTCTCCCAAGTTAAGCCCCTGTAGACTCTTCTAATTGGGGCAATTTCAGTGCAATCCCACTTCTCCCCTTCTTCACACAGGCCCTAGTGGATTTAACCTAAATTTCCTTCAAAGTCAGAGCTGCCACCACACATTTACGGGGTCATCTCCCTCAAGCCTGCCCAAGAATGGATCTAAAGTAAAATGATATCCTTGGTTCCTCGCCTCCTTATCATCCATCATCAGTACACTTTTATTGCTAATATTAAAAGACAATATGTGCTGGCAATAAACAGCAAAAATAATATAAATAACTTTCAGAATTTAAAAACTTTTCATTTTTTTTTCCTAGGATGATTTTATAATTTAGTGGCTATGCACCTTGGTATCAGACCAACGTACATTTTAATATTACCAGCAGTATGACGATGAGGAGTTACTTAACTTCTCAAAACTTTAGTTTCCTCCTCTGTAAGATGGGCATAATGATACCAACTTCATAGGTTTGTGGTGGGGATTAAAATGAAATCACGTGTACAAAGTCTAAACTACTAGGAAATTGTGTATACCACAATGTTTAGCACATAGTAGGTGCTCAATGAATGAGTAATCCACCATGGATTCCAAATCCTTTGCTAGATGATAGCTAGATGATTCTAGAAGCTATGAGGTCACGCTGAAGTTGCTTAGTGTTAAGTAGATCTGAAGCAGACTTGGATTGGGACGAAAGGACTCAAGCACTACCCTGCTAAGACCTGTCTCCAAATCTCTCAACTGTGGACCACATCGGTAAAGGACGCTAATTTCTACCACAGAGTGTTGATGTATAAATTAAATGATATTTTTGATAGAAAGTGTCCGGCCTGCTACCTAGCACATAGGAAGCACTTAACAAAAACTCATGCCCCACCTGCTGCACTGTCACCAGCCAGGTCCTAGGGACAGACAACAATTATCTTTAAGGAGGCTTCTGTGAGAATGTCTTGACCTGGGCTCCCTTTTATAGTTACCTATTTATTTACCATTTCCAAAGTCTTCGTTCCTTCTTAAAGATCTTCTGTGTAGCAGCATTTGCCCTCAGCCCTTAGTTCTTCGTAATTTCTTATAGTGCAAGTCTGCTGGCAACAAATTCTCTCCATTTTCATTTGTCAGAACATGTCTTGATTTCACTTCCTTTTCTCGAGGAACGTTTCATTGGATATAGAATTATAGCTGGACTTTTTTTCTTTCAATATTAGAACGACGTCTTTCTGTTGTCTTTTGGCCTCTGCTTCTGGTAAGAAGCCAGTGGCCATCCTTGTCCTGGTGCGCGTGATACGTCTTTCCCCTGCTTGCTTCAAGACCTTCTCTCCATTTTTGATTTTCAGCAATTTTACTGTGAGATGCCTGTGCACAGTTTTTTAAAATATTTACTCTTTTTAGGATTTGCCAGACTTCTTGGATCTGTACTAGTTTTCATCAATTTTGACAACTTTTGTCATTATTTCTTCAAAATATTTTTTTCTGCGAATCTTGTTTTCTCCTTTTTCTGAAGCTCCAGTTACACATATGTTAGACTGGTTGATATTGTCCCACAGGTCCTCAAGTTTCTGTTCAGTTTTCTTCAGACTTTTTTCTCTTATTTCTTCAGATTGAATACTTTTAGTTCATCCATTTTCAAGTTTACTGATTCTCTTTTCTTGCTGTCTCCAGTAAGCGATTAAGACCATCAGTGAAATTTGCATTTCATTTGTTGTGCTTTTCAGTTCTAGAATTTTGATTTAGTTCCTTTTTTTACAATTTTCATTTCTTTGCAGAGATTTCGTATGTCTTCATTCATTAGACCATGTTCTTCCTTTCATTCTTTGCACATATTTTCATTCAGTTCTTGGAATGTATTTATCGTAGCTGATTTAAAACCTTTGTCTGTTTAATTCAACATCTGAACCACCTCAGGTTGGTTACTATTGATTGTTATTTTTCTTGGCTATGGATCATATTTTCCTGCTTCTTTGTCTAGTGATTTTTTATTGAATGCTGGATATTTTGAACAGAATGTTGTAAAGATTCTGAGTTCTGTTATCTTCCTCTGAAGAGTGTTAATTCTTGTTTTAGCAGGCAGTTCAGTTACCGACTGACCACCTTGAACCTGTGTAAGCTTAGTTTAGTAGTTTGTTATAGGATCTGTGGGAAGCCCAAGGTATTTCTCCCAGCTGCTCTACCTTGATGGGCTCAAATTCTTCAAATTCTGCCTCCCCTGAGATTTTGTCAGGGCTTAGTTTTAGGCTTTGTTAATGCAGGTGTGGAATAGGTCTTACTCTAGAATATGTATTGATCCTCAGGCCAACTCTGCCTACACCCTGTTTTTAAAAATAACATTTTATTGGAACACAGCTATGCTATTCATTTACATATTGTCTGTGGCTGATTTTGTGCTACAGTGGCAGAATCGAGTAGCTGCAATAGAGACCATATGGCCTGCACAGGCAAAAATATTTACTATATTATCCTTTACAGAAAAAGTTTTCTGAACCCAGGTCTAGAGTGTAGTCCTTACTCCTAAGGCAAGGTCTTTCTGGTGCCTTAGCTGGATTCCAGGGGTGTTAATAAAGTGTTACTGAGACCTTGCAACTCTTTCAGGCTCAGAACTCCAAAGTCTTTGGCACTGCTTTTCCTCTGGCATTGCTGGTATCTGTTCATTTTCAACCCCACAGCAGCTGCTATCTGGTGAGACCCAGGTGGTCTCCTCGTGTTCATTTACAGCCCAGTTCTTAGTTAAGGTCTCACAGGGGACCCCTAAATAGACTACTGGGAAGCCCTCCCTGCATAATCCCTTCCTTCCCAGTGCCCTACTCTGCAGATTCCGTCTGTCTCAGCTGTGCTACACTCTGTTCTCTGTTTCTTCACCTCAACTTCCAAGCCCTGCTTGGACTTCAATGATGTAGTTAGAAAACTGTCTCCTGGTAGAAGGCTGAGTGATTGCAGGGTTTACTTTTAAGTGTTCTCTCTCAGGGATAACAGTCTTGGGCTGCCTGTTGTCCACTGCCTGCAAACAGTTGTCTCAAATATTTTCACCCAGTGTCATAGTTGTTTACAGCTGGAGGACTAGCCTGGTACCAGGTACTCCATCACGGCTAGACGTATAAATCTCTCCAGTTCTTTTTACAGCCTCATCACCCCCTTGGCAGATGATATCTTTCAGAGTCTGTGGCTCAATTTCTCATTTCTCCTCCAACTTGCAGCTTAATGTATCTTCTCTTCTTCAGAAAGAGGCCAGGTTCTCTTAGGGAGCTGCTAGTAATTTTCTATTTTCTCTCTCAGGGACATCTGCAGTTCCCAGCTCATTTGCAAAACGAACCAGCTAACATCCCTTGAATGCAATGCCTGACACAGCCCTTTCAGACTCTGTTAACTCACTCCACCCACTACTTTTCGTTCCCTGGGATGATTCAGGACAGCGTCCACTCCTCCTCACAGTTATGGCATTTTAGAATTCTATTTTACCACAGAAAATTGTGTTAACATTAATATGAGTGCATTTTTCCATGTATGGAAAAAGGGTAATTGGCTGCGAGCTCATGTACAAAATAATCAATAGATAACCCAGTCAATTCTCATCATGACAAAGGAAAGAGGGAAAGAAAACCTTTATTTTCTGAGACAATGATGGGTCAGGCTCTGCTAAGCATGTTCTAGTATATAATATCATTTAACTCTTACTGCAACCTTGAAGAGATGGTATAATCATCCCTCTTTTGAGTAAATGAAAAATAGGAGGCTTTGAGAGATTGAATAATTGTGCCAGCTCACAGCGGTCTGAAGTGAATTCTGGAAGCCGGGTTGGTCTGGATGACTTCAGAACTCATTTTCAGACGCCAGACAAGATGACCTCACCAACAAGCAGAACTGGCTGCCCCTTCTGAGATGCACAATTCATGGGGCTGCACGTTTTGTGACTTGCTCTTTTAAATCTGTCTTGGGTCTGAACTGATTTTACTTGCATACTAATGTTGAGGACGGGGAAATAGTACATGGTGTGATTTTCCCTAGACTGAAATTAGCCTATCTGCATCCAAGAGGAACAGCTAAGAAGGAAATAGTAGAAGTGGTAGTTTAGGAAGCCAAATTTTCACTTGCCCTTCTTTAATCTTAAATTTTATAAGAACTAACATGGATTAAGTACCTTCTGTCTGCCCCTGTGCTAAGCATTGCGAACACATCTAATTTAACCCCCTGGGAGAAGCTGTGAGGTGTGTAGTATTGTCATATGCCTCACCTTCAGATTAAAACAACCAAGTCTGGGGAGGTTAGGTAGTTTCTAGTAGAAGGTAATCAACAGAGTCAGAGTTTGACCCAGATTATACGATTTCAGTTGTGCTTGCATTATGCTGTGCTCATCTCCAACTGCCTCCATCCTAAAAATTTGATTCCATAATCCTGAAACTCCTGGAATTATAAATAATTCCTAATAGTCTTAAACTCTTAGCCTCTATGCCCCTAATTCTTTTCCTAGACAATGGAAAAGGCTTTGAAATGGGTTTGGGTTCAGAGCTTGGTACTCTCTACAACACTGAGGAAAATCATTGCTCTTTTGGCAGAGCTCTGAAGATTAAAAGCCTGTGAGCAGAGGAAAGGTGGTCAAATGCTCATTACCTTTGTGATTACGCTGATAAGCAAGCGCCCTGAAGATAGCAGTATGACTCTATCGAATTCTATCTGCCCCTGGCTGGCAGGGGCCCCGGAGTGACTAGGAGTGATGCTGCTCTCAGCTAAAACCTTCATGTATTATGGAATAAGGTTGTCTAACCTCTCAAGAACAAAGATAAGGCTACCAACCACACAGCTAAAAGAGCAGCCTTCCCCCTGAAAGTGCCAAAGTAAATAATACGACCTGTCTGGGGGATGTGTAAAAAACCCATGGGAAGAATCTAAAGTCACTTGTGAAAGTTTGATAAGAAAAGCAGAAAAATAAACTGATTCCGGGAACAGAGAGAAGAGCTTTAAACAGCTAGAGTGTGGATATTATTCCAAAGAGCCACGAGGACGGGTGATTAATCTCGAGCTCTGGTCAATCGACCAGCAACATCAGGTTCGAAGGCTCCGGAGCCTGGGAGACCGGACCAAGTCCATAGAAGTGAAAAAATGCAGAAATGGGGTCGAAGGACTGGAAATGCGGGGGCTGCAGGCTCCATGCCCCCTCCCCCAGCGCCCACCTCCGCCCAGCAGCTCATGCTTTCCCCTCTGGGCGCTGCTCCTGGCTTGAAAGGATCAGGCTAACCTGGAAGGGCTGGGCAGTTGAGGATACCGTGAGAACTGCACACATGGCCTGTGGACACCCAAGGAGAGAGCCTTTCCCCATCCCCGCTCAGAAAGGACAGGGTCACCCTGGTCCCCAGGCCTGGCGCCCGGGCGGCGGCGTCCTTAATAACAAGAGACTGTAATAGATGCAATACAAGCTCCCTTAGGGCCGGCGTCTTCCTCCCACCCGCAGCCATCTTCCCGCTGTTTTGCCTTGGGATGCTGCCAACCGGAGGAGTAGGAACTACACAAAGTTCCTTAAAAGCCAAACCACTAAGAGGTTCAAGAAGGGGTGCGTGTGTGTGTTGGGGAAGTGGGTGCAGGCCTGCAGAATTCCGGGCAGGTTACTGCAGCATTTATGCACAAAACGGCAGATTTTCCAGGGTGTTGCTGGTGCCTGCGGCAGAAACCAGGGTCCTGAGACGAGGGATGAAAGGGTGGGGTACCCTGAAGAAGAGAACAGAGAGAAACTGGGAATGGGCAGAGGAATTCTCTAAAGGGGAATCGCAGAAATAACTTTAAAAATAGACACGGAAATGATTCCGGCAAACCATGGAGGGGAGTAATTAGATAGGGAGAGGGGCAGAAACTCAGGGACCATCTCGATGTTAAAATGCAAAAGCTAGAGCAGCAAGGGAAGTGTAAGGCGCACGGGAGCCCCCAGCCTTGGGGAAGTCCCTTCCGGGTCCGCGCGCCGTCTCCCCAACTGTAAAACAAAGGGATTGCTCCCCAGCAGCAAGTTTGAGCCCCCTTTCGAGTCAAGAACGCCTTTAGAATGCGATGAAATTTCGATATTCTTCCCCAGAAAACCGAGCCCATGCACGAACACACATCAAGTGGGGCGCATTTTCAGTGGGTTCCTGCGCAGCCGGGCAGCTGGCCTAAGGTGCAGAGGCGGGGCCCGGGGCGCTAGCTGGAGCTCTTTCCCTCTCCAAGAGGGAGGAGGCGGCGGCGCCGGCGCTGCGCGGGAGAGGTAATGACTCAGCATCCTCCGGCAGCAGCGAACGGGGGAGGGAGGACAGGCACCGCCCTGAGCCCGAGCGCCCCGGAGCTTGGCATTTTAGGATGCACCCCCAACCTCGATATCTCCTTTGACCAAGGAACGTCCCTTCGCTCCCAGGCCCGGCACGCCACCGGCTCCAGGGGCCGATTCCCGGGTCGCCCTCGCCGCGCCCCTGCATCTGTGCAGGTCCGGGGCACTCCCCTAGCTGGCTTGCCCCACCCTGCAGCTGCCCGGGTCACTAGGGGGCAGAAAGTACAGTTGCCCCTCCTGTCCGCGGGACTGCCTTTCGCCCCTCTGCGGTGCCCTCTGGCTCGCTCTCCCTCCCACCCGCCTGGTCTCAGCTCTTTTTTCCCAAAGTTGCAGCAGGACTGAACTTCTGCCCGGGAGAATGCTGCCGGGACAGATTCCCCGGAGCCCGCGCAGGGGGAGAAGGCTTGGGTGCCAGCACAGGCCTCCTGCCACTGGGGGAAGGAGAGGGAATGTAAAACCAAGATTTCCCGCACATATTTTGCATCATACAGCGCAATTATGGTGACCCCGATTCTCTGCACAAACTGAAGGCGACGCCCTAGGAGGCCTGTCCGGGCCCTGGCACTGGCTTTCCCCGCTTCCGCGCCCCGCTCCGTCTCATCAGCAGAGGCGCTGTTGGAGCGGGCGAAGTCCTGGACCCACGAGTGGGCTGGCGCGACTGCGGCGGCGCCTTCTTCCAAAAGGGAGGGGTTTGGCCTTTTATTTTATTTTTTAAAATCTAAACCAGGAGGGTTTAATTTAATAGTGCAGTCTCTAGTTTTTTTCCAATTATTTTATTGAGGTCATAATGGTTTATAACGTGTAATTTCAGGGGTACATTATTATCTATCAGTTTTTGTATAGATTGCATGGTGCTCACCACCAATTGTCTAAGATGGCGGTGCACAGCACAGAAAGTTCTTTGCACAGCTACACTGGCACAGGGAAGAGAGAAGCCGAAAGGCTCTGCCAAAGAGGCTGTAGGGACATGTAACTGTCTCTTTTTGTCTCCTGTTGGTTGTCAGGCTGAAAGTCTAATTGTCAGAACAGTTAATAGAAAATATTATGTGTAAATAAGGACCATTTCCTTCTAAAGTATGCCACTTTCTAGTGCAACCCACTAAAACATTTATCCCCAGGGCCTGCCTTGGTGCAGCCAGGAATTTATAGAAAAAGTATATTACCTCCTTTCCTATCCAGATCCATGTTCCCACCGACTCCTCTGACTTGTTCTTCATTTCTCTTGAGGTGGGGCCTTAGGCCTCATGACCCCACCCCCTTCCACTTATCCTCTAATGCTTTGTATTGCCTCCTTCCTCCCCCGCCCAGCTGAGACAGGGTGATGCATTCATTTCTTGTTACACGCACCAGGGATTCCCTTTGCAACCATACTCTCAGCTCCCTCCCCCCTTTTTTTAAACAGTGTTATTTTACCTGTGCTACTTGTTTTTACTTTTTTTTTTGCTGGGAAAGATTTGCCCTGAGCTAACATCTGTTGCCAATCTTTCTCTCTCTCTCTCTTTTTTTCCCCTCCCCAAAGCCCCAGTCTATAGTTCTATCTTCCAGTTGTAAGTCCTTCTATGTGAACCACTGCCACAGCATGGCTGCTGACAGACGAGTGGTGTGGTTCCACACATGGGAACCCCAACCAGGTCGCCAAAGTGGAGCGCCCAGAACTTCAACTACTAGGCCATCAGGGCTGGCTCAGGACCCTTTTTAATATAGAAGTTGGGATCTTTCCTTTTCTGTCACTAACTTGGACATTCTGTGGTTCTATGATTCTTTTCATTCCTTTCTGCCTTGAATTGGTTAAATCGCAGCCTCTTGTTTCCTGTGTCCCTACGAAAAGGTTGCCTAATGACACAGCAGAACTATAAACTAAATGGGTGTCAGTGACAAAGCAGAATCTCAGTGCCTGGGAGACTCTTAATGAAACATAACTTCGGCCTCTGGCGAGACCTGCCGATGAGATAATGTCTCTGGCGGAAAAGATGAACTTGGGCTGTAACCTGTTAATGGCCAGACCAACTTCAGATCTCTTTGTGGACTCTCCCTGGCACAACCTGAGGCACACTGGTGTGTGAACTGCTTTCTCCTGCTGCAGTTCGGGTCAAAAGATGTGCCATTTGAGGACAGCACAATAACGTTGCGAATTTGACGCCCCCAAGTATATACAGTTCAGGAGAGACCAGGCGCCGGTGTCACAGGCAGGCGTGTGAGTCATTTGCAAGTGCTACACGCTAGAGCAAAGGCGTGCAGAAAGCACACTGTGCTTCTAACACTCCTCCCGTTAGCCTGAAACATGCTTGGAGACTTGGTGCAATCGTCTCCTTTCCGGAAAAGGAAACTGAGACCCAGGGAAGCTAAGGGCTTGCTCACTTTAGAAGCCGAGACTCTTAATTCTCTGTGCTGTGCTTTTCCACTATTCAGTCCTTTCTTTTCCAATTATGGCCTGGGATTTTATCTCTCTTTCTTTCTCTCTTTCTCTCCCCCCACCCCCCACACGAGCCTTTGGGAGGATTTATGCACTAATGCATTAGTATGTTTTAATACTTTTAATAGTAAAAGAATCTATATTCTTTTATTATTACAGGTTATAGTAAGTGCATCATGGGGAAATGTATCAAAGGAAGGAAAGAGTTGTCTGGAGAAGTGGGTGGAGAAAAAATTGCTGCAGCGGTGTCTCCTGTGTATCCAGTCGGCACAAGGGGGCAGTTGGGGCTGGCAGGAAGGCAGGAGGATATGGAAAACAGCGTCCTGCGTAATGTGCAGTCTGGCTGGAAGACAGACACATAGCAGTCTCGGTCCAGTCTGTGTACCGCTCAGACAATTGCTTTAGACAAACTGAGATGTATTGTTTATGATCCTTCAGCCACTTTGTCTCCCTTCTTGCCGCTGAGGAGTGGAGTCGGGGAGTGGGGCGTCATTATGCAGCAGGGAGCTGCGCACTAAGGAATACACCACTAGCTCTCAATTTAAACTGTCCGAGTGTTTGACATTCTAATCCATCTAAAAGCTTTCTTCACAAATGGGCTGGCTGCAGGCGGTCACTTGTCAGCTTTAAGGAGGTGAGCTAAGCTGGGAGGCACTGCCGAATAAATAAAATGCACTCAGGTCTAGATCTGGAAAGTGGGAGCTGTGCGGGGCAGCTGCAGTGGCTGACAAAGAAAATGGCATCTGGACTTCAAGTTCTAAATTTTCATGCTGAATTTTTCCTCAGCAATTTACCTAGTCTTTTGGGTCCTCTTATATTGTTTTGATGACGTGGAGTTTTATGGGCAATAATACTATGCTCTTGTCAGCCGCAAGGCTTTATGGAATTAAAGAGGGACTAGGAGAGGCATGTATATAATTCAAGAAATACGGCGCCCTGACCACCACTTACTTTTTCTTTCTTTTTGAATAATAAGCATAAAGACAGTACACCAATAATTCAGATCTTTATCCCATAGTCATCGCTCCTGCAGTCCCCTGGGGTCTTGCAATGTCACCCCTCTGGCTAAAAGAATACATTTGTCCCTGAACAATATCTTAAATTTTACCATAATGCCCTGCTTTGTCATGTGTAGGTTGTATTATGGGAGGAGAAAGGAAACAGATAAACCAAGTTTAATGTATAATATGGGCATTAAGGTTGTTCAGATTTAGTTTTGGCTAGAAATGTGGTTAAATATAAAGACCATTTGATGATTTTGTATTCTCAAACACAGAACCAGGGTCTCAATACACTCAATCAAGACAGTTGCTAGAAAAAACATTAAGAAGTGAAGATTATGCAGCATCAGGAGCAGCACAAAGAGGGAGTATTCAAATAAAATCCTTTTTCTATATATTTCCATTATAGTAAAAATGTCACTTTTAAGACAAGAAAGATTTTAATTAAGGAGTTTAATTAAAGAGTTTGGGTATCCTCTTGGTTAAGAGGAAAAATAAAAGCCATTCAAGCAAGATAGAAATAGATTTTCTCTTCCCTATTAATCCTTATACAGCAAATTGCCAATTTGGTTCTAATATGTTCTAAAAAATGATATATCCTATTCAAGGCAGTTCAAAACAAGCTTGTGGAGTCTTCAAAATTTTTTACTTTTAGAATTCCCTGGCTCCTCCAGTCTACTCTTCTCCTGCCCTTTCTTGCCTGACACTCTCTTCCCTTCACCCAGCCACACGTTTTCTCAGGGGAGAATCTGCTATCAGTCACTTACTGCTTCATGGGAACATACATCAAAATAGAAACCCTAACAGGGGCAGTGACATTTTAAGATATATCTGAGTTTGAAATGAAAAGTTTTGGATTCCAGAATATAAAATATTATGAATCACAAGGGAAAGAGAGAAGGTATTTGTGAGGCAGAAATTCCTTCTGGAACACCTTGGAAATAATCCTGCTGAGGATCAGCTCGTAGACTGCTGGGCAGGCTGTGGAGGCGTGGTCCCGTCTGATGATGAGTTCTCGCGGCTCACTCTCCTTCAGGATGCACTGTATCTGCGTAGCTACTGGGAGCCTGGATACTGGTGTCAGACCTGCAGAGAGTCCCCACTCTGTCACTTACTAGTTTGAATTTGGGCGAGACTCGTGTTCTCATTCCGTAATACAGTGTTTATAACAGTGTTGACCCCCTACAGCCTGGTGGGAGGATGACAAAATATCCTGCATGCTTAGCATCGTCCGATACATGGTTAGCCCTTGATAAATCTTAACCGTTATTATTTTTCTGTGATAAATGAACACAAACCTAGAAGTTAAGAGACCAGCCTTCCTATTTATGTACTGATTTTGCCTGATTTTTATTTGTCTAAGAATTTTCTTCTTCAGTAGTTTCCAAGTCATGTGGCTAACGTATCATTCCGGCGACCCCCGATCTTGCGCCAGTTGCTGCGGTTGCTGCGGTAAATTACACTCCAGGCAGGGACCTTAAGGGTCTGGAAAGAACAAAGGGACTTCATCTCACCAGGCTGGAATTTAAAGCATTGTAGCTGCCATTACTTTTATTCGCCTTCCCTTAAATTCAAATTCAGCACACGTTTATTGGGTACCTATTTACGGAGGCCCTGTGCTAGGAACATTATCTTGTTTAACCATCACCGCAGTCACCTAAGGTAGGGCTTATTGTCTAGACTTGATAAATGAGAAAAACAAAGCTTAAAGAGGTGAGGTCCTTGTCTAAAATCACACAGTAGTATTCCCTTAAGACAGAGAATTTAGGCGTAGTTTTCTTGAGATTTAAATTTGGGCGTTAATTTTTTAGGGTTCTCTTGGAAGACCAGTTCCGAGTTTAGAATAACTGAGTTTTCCTTAAGCTCTTAGCTCTCAAAAGAGTGAAAATGATCTCTCCTTGTATCATATGTCAGCCAAGCACAGGAGAGAGTAGATGGCAGAATGCCGTGTCCTATTAAGTTGGCCCCAGATGGTTTAAGAGAAGGAGCACGCCTGCTGACTGCACACAGTTATCAGCCGGGAGGGACCTAGGTGAGTGCACGGGCGCACATGCAGGCCGGATGGCTCCGGAAAGCCTCAGACATAAGGGAGAGGAAGACATTTATCTCGGCTTTCTTCAGGGTGGGGAAACTGAGTCTTCACTCATTGGAAAACAACCACCTTTGATGTTAGAGAGCAAGCCAGGAATTAATACAAAAGGATCGGATTCATTGGATGCAGGCAGCGTGTGCGCGCGTGTGTATTTCTTTTAAAAGGTAATCACAGAGTTGTATGTTATCTGAGGCAAGACTTCCTGCGTGTACAAGCAATGTAGTGAATTGCAAAGGGAAAATACTTGTCCACTTATAAGTTAGTTGTTTGCCACAAATATGAGAGAAACATTTGATTAGAAATTGATAAGATGTAAACAATCCAAAACAGAAGAAGGGAAAGGACACAAATGCACTATTTCCCAAAAAAAAAGTATAATGGCCGACAAATTAAAACAAAACAAAACAACGAACAATTGTGTAGCACCCTACACAATCAGACAACCACAAGTTAGAGCAGCAACAATATGCACTTTGCCCATCAAATAACAAAGATTTAAATGATGATTGTGTTCAGTATTGGTGAGGATTTGGAGAAATGGGTGTTTTCATACTCTGCTGGAGGGAGGGTGAGCTTAAAAGTTATTCATATACACTGAACGAAATAAGGTCTAAGGACATATCCTGAGGAAATAGTACAATATGGGACAAAAATTTAGATATAGGGACACATTGCCATATTATTAATATTAATAAGAAACTTGGGATCTATTTTCATGTCCAACAAGATGAGATAAATTAAATACATTACAATTTATACACATGAGAGAATATTAAAAAGTCTTTCAAATGAGTCGTGGAATATTTCATGACTTGAAAATATGCTGTTTAAAAATATAATATTCAATTTAAAAAAGCAGGATATGATATTCCATAGAGCATGATCCCAATTTAGGTAAATTTCATATAAACATGTATGGATGCATCAAAAAGTCTGGAAGGGAATAGGCTGAGATATTAACAGTGATTTTCTTTAGGCAGTAAGATTTTTACTTATATACATTTTGAATTTTCTACACTAGACGTGTATGACTCTTAAACCACCCCCACCCACCTCCTCACCTACCCTTCACCCCTACCCATTGTAAGTATAAGAGTCTGGAAGGATCATCACGATCATGCACTTAGTTTTTATTAGTCATGTGTATGCTGACACTGAAACCAGTGTCTGACTCCAGGGCCTTATTTCTGTGTCAGACAGCTGGCTGCCTGTTTGTTTTTGTCCATTTTTTGCTGCAGTGGGGCATTTATATGTTCCAGATTTTTAATATTGGGCTTTCTAGACGAGAGGCCTGACGAAGTCTTCACGTAGCGGGCTTGTCTGGGGGTTACGTATTTCCTTTGTCCTGAGTCTCTGCTGAGAGACAGTAAATGGTCATTGCAGCTACAGCACACCCCACTGACTGTCTGCTCTCACTGGAGTCTTAACTTACATCATCCTGTGATTAGATGTGTTGTGGTTTTCTTCGTTCAATCCCATTTGCTCTGTGTATACTTTGCCGCATTGACTATGGGTTTAAAGAAAGGCTGTGACATCATAGAATGTCAGAGACTGTGGCAAAGTACGTGTGACGGAACACAATCTCTATAAAACACAGCTATATAAAAGACATAAAAATCTTGGATTATGCCCTTCACTGAGAGCCACTCTCAGCCTAGAAAATTACTGTCTTTGATGGAAAATTGGGAATATAATATCTATTTCCTCCTTCTTCGCTCACCCTCAGTTTTGATATCATTTGGATGGATGGAAACAGCAGGGGCTCAAATATAATTACTTTATAAATAATTAATAAAGTACTATTATTATTACTTAAAAAAAATCCCATTTTGGAATGAGTCTCTTGATAGTAGCTGAAGTTTAATTTAGCCAAATAACTGTTCTGCATTAGCTAATGTGGCCCATTATTTTTAGGCTCAGAAGATATTTCCAGATGTACTGAGACAGTGGTGATCTATCACTCCTTCTGGGGGCCACTTTCTTGGCATGCCAGTGACATGTCTGGGTTTGTTACTTTCCAGTGGTAGTAGTGGTAAAATTAGATTAGTACTGTATTGTCCCAGCATCCATAGTATAGCCTATGTAATTCAACTCAATGCCATCTGCTCTTTGTAGAGTTCAAGTTCCAATAAACTCTTTTTTAATACTCTTGATATGAAGCTAAGTGAAAATATCACACATAGATACATAGATAGATAGATAGATATAGACTCAGCTATGTAAATATCTCTAGTTGATTATAATGTACATGCATTTAAAGAAAACCTACCAAAATTAATTGTGATTTTTCTGAGTGGATATTAAAACCATAATATTTATTCTCTTCTATATACATTTCTATATTGTCTACAATAGGCATATATAATTTTTGTAACCAGAAAAAAAATGTTGGGAGCCAGCCCTGATGGCCTAGGGGTTAAAGTTCGATGTGCTCCACTTAGGTGGCCCAAGTTTGGTTCCTGGGTGTGGAACCACACCACTCATCTGTCAGTAGCCATGCTGTGGTCACGGCTCACATAGAAGAACTAGAAGAACTTACAACTATACATAACTATGTACTGGGGCTTTGCAGGGGGGGGTCGTGGGGGAAGAAAAAAGGAGGAAGATTGGCAACAGATGTTAGCTTAGGGCGAATCTTCCCCTGTAAAAAAAAAAAAAAAAGAACGTGGCAACGAGAAGGAAGAAAGCTTTACTTAAAAAAAAAAAAAAAAAAAAGAGTTGGTTCAAAAAATAAGTGTGTCTTTTTGAGGTCTTTGCCCTGATCTCTCAGAATGCATTACGAGACATTTCCACTGCGTACAGAGGGATTTCAATTTGATGACCTGGCCTCTAGCATATCATCAAAAATAATTGACTGAAAATGCAATCCTTGGAGCTTTATTACCTCTATCCTGTCATCTGTGGTTCACAGCAGGGAAACTGATACTTAGGTAATTAGAGGACCCTAATATTCTGATCCCAGTCACTCTGTAAGACTTGTTACATTGTGAGCAAGAGTCTACACAACATAAATCCACCAGAAGATGCAAAATTTACTAAGTCTAAAAATGACTCAGAGGTTTTCAATTTTTCTCTGAAGTATCTTGAGTATTTACTCTGGAAATAGTAGACCCCTCTGCTGAAAAACATCAAGTCTGCATTTCTGCATTGATTCAAAAGCGAAAGCCCCAGAAGTAGCCCCTACCACCCACTAGTGTGGCGTGCAGTCCCAGAAGAGTAACTTGGTTTAAGTTAAAATGCCATTCGTCCCTTAGCCCGGATAGTTCCAGGGCACTCGTGGTGTGAGCACTCTCGGACGTCAGCAGCCCTTAGGACCAGGAGCAAGTCTCTTAGGACCTGGTCTGGAGGATGTCTGGAGTTGCTCCATACCTCTCCTCACTTTACCCCCATTCTGGGGCACTGATACCCGGGAAGCACTTCTTTGCCCCCAGTTGAAAAGATGGACCCTGTTCTTTCTTGTCACTTTGTTAACTAATGGAATTCCAGTAGGGCCCTTCATTCCCAATGCATTTTTATTCTGATTATCCAAATCCACATCCCTACGCTCCTAGAGGATCCTCTTAGTGTTAGAAAGCCTGTCTAGAACTGGATTTGCTGTGACGTGCTCCTGTGTGGACCTCATCTCGGGTGCTCAGGGCCTTGGCTTCTGCTCTCATTTTGACTCATAACCCTGTTAGCATCAACCCCTCAGGAGTGATCCCTTTCCTTTTGGTCTTGAAAGCTTTCTTTTTGGCACTTCTTCCTGAAAATGGCACCTAGCCAGCCACTCCTAGTATAATTTTCCCACCTTTTTACTAAAAATATTCATTCACTTAAAAGGTGAAAATATATCAGCTTCAAAACTAGCACAGATGTTGAGCTTCAGGCCAGGATCTAGGACAAGGAGACTGCAGGTCAGGTGGGTCAAGTGCTCACGTCTGTCCTCCTCTTTCACTGTGCCACACTATGTACGGTGCTCCTCCATGGGGATATTAATACTGAAATATGTCTATTTTACCAGGAATAAATTATAAAGCCAGTACAATAGTGTCATATACCAGCCAAAACATTTTTAACTTGACAAAATATTTCTAAAGTTCATTTAGAAGAATAAACACTTGAGAATGACTAAACACATTTTGGAAAAGTAAAATAATGATGGGAATTACCACACCAGATACTCTATCAGATGAAAGAGAATAAATGTACAAATATAGACTCTAGTGTGTGTAATATTTTGACATAGGATAAAAATGTAGCTGTTTGGATAAGTTCAGAAAAGAATGGATCATTTAACAAATGATGTTGGGATAACTGGCTAACCGTATGTTCCTTTGTACACCAAAAAACATTTCAGATATATTTTAAAAATTAGATAGATGAAACAAATAAACTATAGAAGAAAATATAGGTAAACATTTATGGGCTATTGGGATGCAGAAGGACTTTCCAAGCTCTAAAACAAAGATTGAAAGGAGGAGGAGAATGATGAGCTTGAATACAGAAAGTATTTTAAACTGTTATAGCCAAAAACCATCTTAAGTAAAACTGAAAGGCAAACAACAAACTGAACAGAATAAAGCTGAAGGTATCACATTTCCTGATTTCAAACTACATTACAAAGCTACAGTAATCAAAACAGTATGGTATTGGCATAAAAACAGACACATAGATCAACGGAACAGAATAGAGAGCCCAAAAATACACCCACACGTATATGGTCAATTAATTTACGACAAAGGAGCCAGGAATATACAATGGGGAAAGGACAGTCTCTTCAATAAATGGTGTTGGGGAAACTGGACAGCCACATGCAAAAGAATGAAATTGGACCACCATCTTACACCATACTCAAAAATTGACTCAAAATAGATTAAAGACTTGAAAGTAAGACATGAAACCATAAAACTCCTAGAAGAAAACATAGGCAGTATGCTCCTTGACATCGGTCTTGGAAATTACTTTTTGGATTTGACACCAAAAGCAAAGGCAACAAAAGCAAAAATAAACAAGTGGGACTACATCAAACTAAAAACCTGTCAAGCAAAGGAAATCATCAACAGAATGAAAAGGCAACCAATAGAATGAGAGAAAATATTTGCAAATCATATGTCTGATAAGAGGTTAATATCCAAAGTATATAAAGAACTCATATAATGCAATGGCAAAAAACCAAACAATCCAATTAAAAAGCGGGCAGAGGAACTGAATAGACATTTTTTCCAAAGAAGACACATAGATGGCCAACAGGTACATGAAAAGGTGCCTGACATCACTAATCATCAGGGAAATGCAAATCAAAACCATGACGAGATATCACATCACACCTGTTAGAGTGGGTATTACCAAAAAGACAAGAGATAAACAAGTGCTGGCGAGGATGTGGAGAAAAGGGAGCCCTCGTACACTTTTGGTGGGAGTGTAAATTGGTACAGCCACTATGGAAAACAGTATGGAGGTTCCTCAAAAAATTAAAAATAGAACTACCATATGATTCAAAAATTCCACTTTTGGGTATATATACAAAGGAAACAAATCAGGGTCTCAAAAAATATATATATATCCCCATGTTGATTGCAGTATTGTTTACAATAGCCAAGACATAGAAACAATCTATGTGTCCATTGACAGATTAATGGATAAAGAAGATGTAATGTAATTATACACACACACAGATACACACACACACACACATATATATTGGAATATTATTCAGCCATAAAAAAGAAGGAAATTCTGCCATTGGCAACAACATGGATGGACCTTGAGGGCATTATGCTAAGTGATATAAGTCAGACAGGAAAAGACAAATACTGTATTATCTCACTTATATATGGAAACTAAAACACCCAAACTCAGATACAGGGAACAGATTGGCAGTTGCCGGGTTGGGGCAGAGGAAGGTGAGGAGTGGGCAAAAGGAGTGAAGGGGGTCAAAAGGTACAAACTTCCAGTTATAAGATAAATAAGTTCTGGAGATGTAATGTACAGCATGGTGACTATAGTTAATAATACTGTATTGTATATTTCAAAGCTGCTAAGAGAGTAAACCTTAAAAATTCTCATCAATAGAAAAAAAATTAGTAACTATGTGAGGTGATGATATTAACTAAACTTATTGTGGTGAAAATTTCTCAATATATTCATATATAGAATCATTATGTTGTACTCCCTAAACTTATACAGTATTATATGTCAGGAGTATCTCAATAAAACTGAAGAAAAATAAAAAATAAATAAAAGAATTTACCTTTGAAAAACAACAACAAACTGAACAAAGATTTGCAACATATTATGGACAAAAGTTGCTAAGCATATTTTTGAAAATGAAATGTCTAAAGAACTCTAACACATCAGTAAGATAAAACAAAACCCTAAATAGAAAATAAAAAAGGACATTGGATTAGTTAAGGATTAAATTCTGCTGCATGTAGCAGAAATCCAAATAACAGTGACAAACAAGATAAGGGTTTATTTTCTTTTGTAATGAGAAGTCTGATGTTAGGTGATTGCTGATACTGTTTCAGCATCTAAAGATAGCAGACTTGAATTTTCTGCAATTACCTGGCCTTTCCCTCATGGTCACAAGATGGCTGCTCCATCTCCAGCATTGTGTCTATACTCCAAGCTGAAAGAGGAGGAAAGACAAAGGAGTATATGCCAGCTGAGCTTCCTCCCCGCCTTTAAGGAGCTTTCCCAGAGGCTTCATCCTACAAATTCGAAGTATATATCTTTTGTCAGACTTTGCCAAATAAGCATCCATATTTACAAAAAAGGCTTTGTAATGTCCTTTTTAGCTGGGTACGTACCACCTCCAGCAGAATTAGAGTTGTTAGTAAATGAGAAAAGGAGAATGTTGAGTAACCAAGGAGCAACATCTGCTGCAGTCAAGAACTGACAATTCATTAAAAAAATAGATATTGCTAGTAAGTAAATAAACATATATATTCATTAATAATCAAAATACAATTTAAAATGAAATTAGCAAAAATTAAGCACAACATATAAGCTTGGTAAGAACATGATAAAACTGATAATATATCACTAATTCTGATGGTGCAAATTGGTCGTACTGTCCTGGAAAGCAGTTTGGCAATAGATAACAAAAGTATGAAAAATTTCCATACCTTTCATTCTTTACAAATTCTGTCTCTATAAATGTATTTAAGTGAATAATTGTGGAAGTGTGTAAAGATTAACTATGAAGACGATCTTTCATTCATTATTATTCCTTCACCTGTAATGCTTATAAAACTATAACTTTACTAGTCCAGGGTGGCAACAAATTTTAAAACCCACAGTCCATAGTGGACTAGAGTAAGTAGTCTAGGACACTACTTAGCCTCCTGACCTCCTTCCTTCCTTATTAATGGAACTCCAAAGAGTGGATCTGATTTGGGTAAGGGTCCCTTTCCCTTTGCAAGACATTGATTGAGCTACAACAATAACAATTATAATAATTGACAGGAATTTGTTTGCACAGTGCATGGCACATAGAAAACACTACATGTCAACTCCTGCAATGTACCTTAATTCATTTTATTGTTATAACTACCCTGTAAGGTAGATACTATTCCCATCCCCATTTTACAGATGGAGAAACTAAGGCACAGATTTGTTAGGTAATTTGCCCAAGGTCTCATGCTAGTAAATGACAGAATCAGCATTTGATCCAAGGCATTATGCTCTTAACCACTAAGCTACAACAAGCAGGTCACCCAATCTTGGCAAATGAGATATGAAGAGAAGTCTGCTGGGGAGCAACTGGGGCAATTGGCTCCCCCACTGAAAGAGAGCTGCAGTTAGAGACAGTCCTATTATTTCCTAAAGAGGTTGTTATTTCTGCTGTCATACAACCAGCAAAGGATGAAGCCAGCCCCGAGGATGGCAGAGCAGAGAGATGGAGCAATTTTAGTATCTTTAAGACATTGTTGAGCTGCTAAAATCACCAACAAAAAGAACAAAAATTCTAAATAAACCATTTCTGGAGATGGTACCATCTGTGTGATTCCTGTTGTGAGAGATAATTCCTTTATTGCTTATCAGGTTTTTTAAAAAGTAAAAGCATGAATATAGTCCAAACAAGAGCAGTAATATTTATTTTGTCTCTTACAAACAGGGGATGTTAAAGTACACACAATCCTTATGAATGACTATTGACAGACCTTGCCAGCTGCCCTTCTCTGGTATCTACAAGTTACTACGAGCCTGTTACTCTCCTGCATCTTTATCCTGGTCTCTAAATCCTCCTTCCTACCCCACCAGGCACAGCCACCTGAGCAGTATAATCTCTTATTCTCTGACTCTGCTTTTTTTTTTAATTCTCACAGATGAAGAGCAGAGAAGAAAGCTAAGCAAACCGTGCCTGAATATTATGGTTTAGCCAAGTGGGACAGGAAGTCTGTGAATCGTCAAACATTAATACTTGTGGACCTATCATGCATCAAATATTTCTTGAGTATCTGCTATATGCCAGACACTGAGCCAGGCAATGTGCCTCAGTGGTGAACAAATTAACATGATCTCTACCCTCATGAAGTGTCTAGTCATTGGCGAAAACAACATGAAAAAAAGGAACTGTACAATGTATTTAACAACAAATTTCAGTAACTTTATTCAGGAAACACACAGGGTGCTATGAGAGAAAATAACAAGGGTGAAGGGGAATTTACCACTGATTGAGTGGCCATAGAAATTCTCTGTGAGTAAGTGTAGTTTAGGCTCAGAACTTCTCAGGTGAAGAGTGAGGGAATGACACCAAATGTTATAGGAGTGGAAATACCTCCCAGGTTTCTGGCATGAGCAAAAATAGGTGGTGTGGCACTCACTGAGTGAGAGAGAACAGGAGGGGGAAGAGGTTTAGGGTGAGGAGATCAAGACTTAAACTTTAAAGATGTAAATTTTGGGGAATCTAATTACAGATGTAAAGTGACCTCACACTCAGAAGAGAATGTGGACAAGGATACAAATTTTGGATTTACTGCACATAGACGTTGTTTTAAGCCATGGAGTGGATGAGATCTAGGGAGCAGGTGCTGTGAGGAAAGAGAGTGTGACTGCCCAGAGGCACAAAGAAAACCGAGAGCGCTGTGTCCTGAAAGCCAAGAGGAGAGAGGACTTCAGGAAGTCATGAGCTCAATGGTCAGGAGAGGAGCAGGCACGGGAACACGGGAATTGAGTGTCGAAGGAAGGGGGAAGGGTATTCCAGAAAAAAGGTGACGGTATGGGAAGACATAGAGCAGAAAAATTGGGGAGCACCACTGAGTTTGGTTGAGACATAAGCAAAGTTTGAGGCATTTCATAAAAGTGTTGAGTGTAGGCTGAGACGTGATGAGTAATTTTGAGCGGGGCTTCAACTAACTTGCTCTCTCACTGCATTTGGGTTTCTGCTTGAATATCATCTCCCGGGAGAGGTCTCTCTGAGCACGCTGTCTAGAGCCTCCTTCCTCTTTTTCCACTGACTCTCTACTCTGCTTTAGTTTTCTTCTCAGAAGCTGACACCACCTATCATTATTATCTATTATATACTTATTTGTCTATGGTCTGTCTCTTCAAATTCTAGAAAGGCAGCTTGATAAGAGCAGAGATTTTATTTTTTTTCACCAAAGTATTTCCAGTGACTGAACAGTACCTGCCTCCTGATAGGGTCTTAATAAATACTTGTTCATTAATAAATGAATCCACACAATGCAAGAGAGTATCTGAAAGTGAGGGAAAATGGGTAGAGTATGGGTGGGAAGTTTGAAGATTAAAGTAAGATCATGCAATTTTCATCAATGGAGAATGTGAGACTAAGTTTGCCAAGGAACCATGTTGGTGTGTCTGGGCAGTGTTGAGCGCTCGTCTGAGAAAGGTAACCCTGAACTATAGAATGGTCGTGTTCAGTTACATTCAAATGAGTGAGTACTTGGGATAGAAAAGTCAGATATCTGGGTTTATCCAGGGCTGGAGTTTTGCCACATTCATGCAGCAGAGGGAGAGATGGGCAGAGTTGAGTGTGATAGGTTGTGGACTCTCTGCCAAATAAAGTGGATAGTCAGGATGGGGAGATGGTTGATGGGAGAGAGGAAATGGTGGAGTCAATGGATTCATGGTGTCGATGAGGTTAAAGAATTATAATAATTACATAGCAAGTGAGCTGAAGTGAGAGGACATTGTGTTTGGAGAAAGCAATGTTGAATTTATGATTTTGGACTAATTTATTTTTCCAACAATAAGATATTGATGAAATAAATTATGATATATGAATGTATATGCATATCTTTATAATGGAATGTTATATAATCATTGAATATGATGTGTAAAAGAATACTTAATGACATGGAAAGATGTTCATGCTATATAAGTAATAAAAAGGAAACTACAAAATAAAAAGAATATAACAATACAGTTTTACAAGTGCTTGAGTGGAGTCAAGACTGGAGGGATGCATGCTAAAACATTAACTTTAACATTAACTACCTAGGTGGTAGGATTATATGTCATTTCATTTTTTTTTTTTGTGAGGAAGATTAGCCCTGACCTAACATCTGTTGCCAATCTTACTCTTTTTGCTGAGGAAGATTGGCCCTGAGCTAACATTTGTGCCCATTTTCCTCTATTTTGTATGTGGGATGCCACCAGAGCATGGCTTGAGGAGCGGTGCACAGGTCCACACCCAGGATCCAACCCTGCGACCCCTAGGCTGCTGAAGCGGAGCATGCGAACTGAACCACTATGCCACTGGGCCAGCCCCTGTCATTTCATTTTTCAATAGTTCCTAAATATACTATAAAATGTATTAATTTTGTATTGATAAATAAGCCCTAATATTTTTAAGAATTACTGATCATCAGAATTCTCTTTTAAGATACACATTTCCCTAAAAAGTAGGGGTGAATATGGTATTGAACAGCTGACTTCTCCCAGTGGAGATTCTTACACATTAGTGAGGCCGTCTCCCTCCTGTTCAGATGTGGTCTCTGCAGGTGCAGAGACAGCAATGGCTTCCCCACAGTTACCCAGCTAGTGTGTGGCACCCGACCTCTGCGCAGTGATCTTCCAGCCTGTTCCTCCCTGACACTGTCCATCCCAAGTACCACATCACAAGATAAAAGAAGGCAGAACTTTTCTCACCCCACATGCCACACCTTGTGGCAAACTGCTCCACGGCATTTGTAAGTCTATAAGTAAACACATCTTGAGAGGCCAAATCAGAGGGGAAATGGATTTTAGAAAGGATTTAGGAGGCTGGGTTTGTTTCTCAGACTGGTCACTTCCTCATGAAGAAAACATGCAGTTCCACCCACTTTAAAATCAGGTTTCCACTTCATACCCATTAGGATGGTTATTATTAAAAAAAAAAAAAAAAAAGACCATAAAATAACAAGTGTTGGTGAGGATGTGGAGAAATCTGAATCCTTGTGCACTGTTGGTGGGAATGCAAAATGGAGCAGCTGCTGTAGAAGATAGTATTGTGGTTCCTCAAAAAATTAAATATAGAATTGCCGTACTATCCAGCACTTCTACTTCTGGGTAAACACCCAAAAGCATTGAAAGCCGGGACTCAAGCCGGTATTTATACACCAGTGTTTATAGCAGCATTATTCATGATAGCCAAAAAGTGGAAAAACATAAATGTCCATCAACAGATGAATGTATAAACAAAATGTGGTGTATATGGATGGTTGAATGGAAGACTATTCAACCTTAAAAAGGAAGGAAATTTTGATACATGCTACAACATGGATGAAACTTGAGGACATTATGCTGAGTGAAATAAGCACAAATGGACATGAAAGGACAAATACTCTATAATTCCACTTATATGATGTACACAGAATAGGCAAATTCAGAGACAGAAAGTAGAATAGTAGGTACCAGGGGCTTGGTGAAGTAATGGGGAATTATTGTTTAATGGGTTCAGAGTTTCAATTTGGGAAGATGAAAAAGTTCTGGAGATGGATAGTGGTGATGGTTGCACCACAATGTGAATGGACTTAATGTCACTGAACTGTACACTTAAAATGGTTAAAATGGTGAACTTTATGTTATGTATATTTTACCAAATTAACAAAAAGAGAGATGTAAGAAGAAAAAAAAAATCAGGTTAAATTAATTTCCAAGAAATTCCCACAGCATTCTGAACACAGTAGTTGTTCCATGTTGTTTTACAGGCTGCCATTACCTCTGTAGCCAGTGTATGATGTGTTTCAAATTCCTTAAAAGTGTGATGCTAAGTTATATCAAGGGTTGTTTAGTAATATCATTTCAGTATTTAAGAGATACCAATATATCAAGCCCATTCTTCAAGAATGAAATAGGAGATATTTTAAACAAATGGCCCCTTTCATCTTGTTATGTGTCATTTAACTGGTTGAGATTTGTTTTCTTTAATCATCCAAGGGCAGAGGGCTGTGACCTTGGAGAGTCCTCATTATGGCTCTCCATTCCTTCTCCCACTGTGTTTCATTATTTGGACATTGGTATTCTTATTAACACAAGAGTTCTAGATGATACATTGCAAGAACCAATGGTACAAGGCAGGAACCCAATTACATAAATGAGCACAAACCACTTTTGAAAGCACGGGCACCCATGGTGCAATTTTTGAGGCAGAGCACTCTCTGACTCAGTTTCCCCTTCCACCAATCCCAGGCCATCCCATCCATTGGTGCCAAAAGACTCTTCCTGGAGCCCAGCTTAGACACCTACTCAAAACAGTCCTTGGCTCTTTATTAAGCTTCCATGAGCTTCTCCAAACCCTCAGTGTGCCTCAACGAAACTGAACTATACTCCTGAACATCCAGTTCTGTGCCTGCAAGCGATGTTTCCTTTTCCTAGACAGCCCTCCTTCCTTCCTCCAAGGCCTAACACAAACGCTGGTTCTTTCAGGATATCTTTTTAGATTCCCCAATCAGAAATAATCTTCCTCAATCCTGTGAACACCTTTAACTTGTTGGTTGTATCTCTTCTACAGCATTCACTGTCTTCCATTTTGACTTAGGATAATTTATTTACCTGCCGTAATTCCTCTATAGATAAAGATGCTGGTGGGTGATGTGGATGTATGCTGTGGACTGAATGTTTGTGTCCCCCCAGAATTCTTATGTTGAAGCCCTAATCCCCAAGGGGATGATATTTGGAGGTGGGCCTTTGGGAAGTAGTTAGGTCATGAGGGTGGAGCCCCTGTGAATAGGACTAGTGCCCTTATACAAAGAGACATGAGAGAGATGATCTCTCTCTCTCTGTCACGTAAGGACAGAAGATGGTCATCTGCAAACTAGGAAGCAGGCCCTTATCAGACATCAAATCTGCTGGCACCTTGGTCTTGGACTTCCCAGCCTCCAGAGCTGCAAAATGAACTGTGAAATAAATGATGTTGTTTAAGCCACTCAGTCTATGGTATTCGGTTATGGTAGCCCAAACCAACTAAGTCAGTATCTTATTAATTTCTCAGAGAGCCAAGCACATGGTAGACGCTGATGGATGCTGAGTGAATGTTGAACGCAATGAACAGAGATTCAATGACTCATTTCTGGAGTCACTTGTAGGGTATATGTTCAATTTAAGTCTTTATCCGCAAGTATATCTCAAAAAAAAAAACCACCCAGAATGCTTCACAATTTTACTTTGTTGGCATTCTCACATGTCCTTGAGGAGTGATTCCTGCCTCCCACCTACCTCCAACCACCCCTACTGTTGGCTTAAAATGATAGTGGTAAGAGCTGAACTTGAGATATTGTGGGGGAACTGTGTCTATGACTAGCAAAAATAGAACTGTTGGTGCAGTGGAAGGTAGCTGCAGTGCAGATCGACAGCACGTCTTTGAGCTACTGAACTCAGCACCTAACAGACTGATCACAGCTGGGGGTGGGGGGAGTGACAATAATGTCGTCCTGCCTTTCCCACGCAGAAGCGCCTGGTGATGCAGGTTTGGGAGGGGGCCATTTTTTGGACTCCTTCTCTATGGAGCTGATATTTCACAGTCATGATGTGTTCTGTGGGGTTTGGGAATCCGGACTGTATCTGAGGCTTCCTGCTTTTATTATCATAATGTTTGTCATTAATTGAGAACTGACAACATGATACATGGTGTTCTGGGCACTCTGTGCACTGCTGGCTCTCCAACCATCCTCTGAGGGAGGCATTACAGCTACCTCCAGTTATGGACCTGGAAACACAGGCTTACGGGGGTTAAGTGACCTGGTCCGGGTCACAGCAACCGTGAGTGGAAGAGACTGACTGTGAGGTAGCCTGGCTACCTCCAACACCCAGGCTCCTCTCATCCGCATGCTGCCCTCCGGGTCATGAAATACCCTAGACTGAGGGTCAGGACACTGGCGTCTCCCAGCTTGGCTGAGTGGACAAGTGCATTAACAGAGAAACCTGTCAAAATTTCTGTTCCCAAAACATGACTCAGTAATCCAATATTTTATTTTATCACTATACCTGCAATTTTTGCAAATTGTATGTCTGGCTCCAATTGATCTTTCACACCATAATTAGTCCAAGTGACAGCTTTACTGTTTTAAGGCTCTCGAGGAGAAAAATATACCCGGAGTTCTGCTAATTCTCTTCTTTCAGGGATCCCGTCACCTTTTTTGAGCAAAGTCTGTTGACTTATCCTCCAAAAGTACTAGAGTCATCTAATTAATCTCATTTTTTCTTGGGAAGCTGGGACACTCTAAATGGGCCTTCAGAAAGGCCAAGGTTTGTAGCTTTAAAGAGTAATATATGAGGACTTCATCTCCACTCCCACCTTGGCTTCTTCTCTCAATACCAAACACATCCTATGCTCCTGTCAAACTGAGCCTCAAATTCTCCCTCTTTTCATCTCCATGCTTCTGCACATGCGGTTCCTCTATGCAAAATACCTTTCCTTATTGGCCTGACCGTAGGATATGCCTTCAGGACTTAGGTTCTTCCTGGCTTCTGGACAAAGGCAGAGCTGCAGTAGTGTGGTGGCCATGCACGCTGACTTCAATACCAGACGCACCTCACTCGGAGTTCTGCCCCTGTGACCTTGAGCAAGCACCCTAACCTCAGGGAGCATCCATTTTCCCACCTGTTAAATGGGGCAAGAGGCGAAGCTTCAACGCAGGGCAGCTGCCGGGGTTAAACGCTCCGTGTGAATGTTGACTGTCATTAGTAGCACACAGCTAAGCCCTGGGTGAGCGCTGGCTCTGACTGTGGTAGCGGGGACAGGCCTTCCCCGCCGTGTCCTTTCCCTCCTCAAGCTGAAGCAGCGGGCCCTGATTTGCGGTCCAGCAGCACGTGTGCTGGCTCTCGCGCAGCAGTTAGGGTACTGGTTATGCCCGCCTTGTCTTGCCTCTTCTTTAGACCGGAAGTCCCTCAAGGACAGGGGCTGAGAACCTCAATTCTTCATTTCAAATGCCTTGTACAGTGCCCAATATACATTTAATAAATAAAGGAGCGATTCAACTTTTAGAGTTCATCTATTCCTCTATTTGTTGCCTTTTAGCTTACCGTGATCTCAACTGAGCTTCACATGAGATAGGCAAGGCAGAGAACCACACTTTAGAGCTGAGGGAGAATGAAATGAGCTTTCTAAGGTCAACAGCCAAGTGAGAGAGTGTGAGCTTAATTGTAGGTGTCCTGACTCTGTCTCGTGCTCCTTCAGGAGAGGCTGAGGAGCGCACAGATGAAGATCCTGGGCTTTGGAAGTATCCAGGCCTGATTTCAAAATCTACTTCTCCTACTCACCAGCTGTGACCTGGGCCAAGTTATTTTTCTGTCCCAAACATCCATTTTCCAGTCCTTAAATGCTGGTAGCAACAGTACCTATTTCATAGGATAGCCCAGGACCAGGAGCCTAGTGAGAGCTCAGTACATGGTAGACATTATTACGAGGATGAAATTGCGGGTCCCTCATTACAATACAGATGCCAAGTCCCACAGAATGCGTCGTAATCCCCAAACAGCCAATCTAATGGAGCAAGACAAGCCTGTGAGTGGGTGTTGGTCCTGTCTCCCAAACCTGCATCGCAGGGCACTTTGCTACAGAGAAAGAAAGAAAAAGAGAGTCTGCGTCATTTCCACTGCCTTCCCCATGCTCTCTCATCAGTCTACTGCTGAGTTCACTGGCACGAGAGGTGCTGTCACCCTGCACTGCAGCATCTCTCACCGCCCCCACAATTTAATTTATGCCAGCCACAGACTGTTTCTCCAACATATCTCAGGTTCAGCTCTTGTTGCTACATTTTGACTTGGGAGGGGATGGAGGGTGGGAACCATTTGTCAAGGACATGGGAGAGTGAGACATCACACATTCTCCAATAAAGAGGACGAAGCACTGTGTTTCGCTTTCATACTGCAGCCGAGGATTCAAAGTGGACATATGCCCTGTAAGAGGCTCCAAAAATTAAAGTCACTGGACCTCTGCACTTTTTAAAAGATGTTTTGCTCATTGATTCAACATTTGCTCAACTCCTAGTAAGTACCAGCCTTGGTGGGGAATTCAGACGTGAAAAAGATAATCTATATAACCCCCAAGCAAATAGCTATAACAGAGGAAAATGAGATGAGTAAGGAAATCATTCTAAGACACTGGAGAAGGCTGTGGGAGCTGAGTTACTGCAGCTCAGAGGAAGGAAAGGAGCAGACGTTTGAACTCAGTCTTGAAGGACAGGGAAAAGGCAACGCAGGGAGAGGGAACAGGGTTGGTGATGGCACCGAAGAGAGAAAGTCGGGGCACACGGCTGTCTGTTTGAGGCAGAGGGAGGTTTGGGGCTGCTCATGGACGGAGTGAGAGCAGGCAATGAAGGGCCAAGGACTATGCTGAGCAGGGGCTGATGCCAACGTCAGATCTGCACTCCAAGGACTCTTTTGGCAACAGTGGCTGGGTGGTCTGAGGTTGGGGGTAAACTGAGGCACAGAGACCTTTGGATAAGTGTTTTGCTTCAAGAATCAGAGGACCAGGGGTGCCTGTTCTCTCATAAATGGTTTGTACCCAGTTATGGAGCCAGGTTCATAACTTCACCATCGCTTCTTCTGTTGGACTGTCCTGAATTCTGGTGCTAATTTTAACATCAAAATCCAAATACAGAAAATTATTAGAAAAGTCATGAAAAGTCATATGATGGCTAAGTCACACAGCTCCTCTGCCCTTGAGTAATTGAAGCAAGAGACACCAAGCCATTAAATAACATAACCTGATGAAGAGAACCATTTGATTAAATGTCCTGCCCCCCATTCTTCTTGACATATGGGCTGAACAAAGCATATGTCATGAAGGCTGAAGAGGCCTTTGCTAAACAACTCTTGAACATTACCCAGCACCATTTGCTAAGGAGTGCCACATTCTCATCCTGTGAGGTTGAGAAGAGCAAATCGAGACAGGGCAATGGAAGCAAGCCAGTCTCAACAACCTGCTCAAGTCAGATGCCACATCAGGACTAGAGTCTAGAATCCCACTGAATATACTTAGTGGACCCTCTTAGTCTGTTCCTGGGATGGATGGACAGAGATAGACATCTGCTTGAAGGGATGCTGTCTCCATAGGAAACCAAATAGAGCTGGCCAGCTGGAGGATGAGGTTTGCGTTTGTATTTTATAAGCCAAGAAGAGATGTTTTAACATCCCACTGCTACTTAAACTGGCTTGGGCTCATGTGCTAGTCTAGCTCTGACAGTTTTTATCTGTATTTATGGCCTAGAGAGAATGGAGCCTCTGGTAGCGGAGCAAAGAGAAGGATTCTGAAAATCCAGGGTGAAAGAAGAGTGAGCAGGCAGGCAAGGATCACTGAGAACGTGGTGGCACGACTGGAACCACTCAGATGGTCTCAGGGTTATTGTCTGAGGCATAACACTGTGGAACAACTTCATGCATCAGAATAATAATGATCCCAAGATGTAATTTATCATGAGTACACTGCATAAGTGCTTCTCGTGAGTTTTATGGATTCAGGAGAAAAAAATTTATTTACCAAGGCAGTCTGGTTGTAAAAATAATATATAAAGTGATTAATTACCTGATTAGAAGCTAACTTTTACAGTAGAAATTTATTTAAAGCAGTAATAATTCTACAAATGCTAACAGTATCAGTAAAAATTATAAATGATGTTCAAACTCTATCTTCTACATTGGACATAAAATTCCTGTAAAATTTGGTATAGCGACTGTCTCCCTGCAGAGCCCTTAAAGACAAGCTGGATAATCACTTGCTTTTATCACATAAATTAAGTAGCGCTAAAAAACTACCCTTAGCTTCTCCCACCAAACCTCCCCTATTTAATAGTCAAATGCCTGGAATTCTATCACTAACAATTTAGTCTTTTGGGGTGACTCTCTCAGAATCCCGGTTTTTGAAAGTAAATACCTGTCTCTGGAAAAGCTGGATCTATTGCTAACAATTCTAGGTCTGAATTCATCCTGCAGTATCCTTATTTCACCACTAGATGTTGGTCTTGTTGTTTTGATAACTTTGAAAAGTTGTTTTGCCCTTTAGAAATAATGTTAAAGTTACTTCTTAAGATATAGAAAACTTCTTAAAAAGATCCAACTAATTTGACTAGTTCTTAACAAATAGCATATGTATAAACAAATAGGGAACTGTAGAAAACATAATCCAACAGATTCGAGCCAAGGCTTTTCTGCCTAGTGCTTCTGACACTGCAGAAGATCCAGCTGCGCTTGGATCTTCATTCAGAGTCTGTACGTAAGTTACTTGGATCATCTATTGGGGGTTTAACAGAATCTGGGCCTCTGATTCCAAAATCCTACTGAGTCTTGCAGGTTTGCCAAGTTAATATCTCCTGACTTATCAGCATGGGGTTTGTAATGAGCTAATTGGTTCTTAAGTTATCTGAATTAAATTGTTCTCACTTAGTTCATCTAATGAGGCTGCCTTTTGAATTTTTTCCTGCTTCCTTTCAGCAACCAAGTTGAACTAAGAAAAAGTGAACTGTAAATGGATCTATCCCTTGCTTCTTTGATGGCCTGCAAGTTTAGTCCATCAGGATAACGCTTAGGCAATTATGTCTGTAGAGACTCCATAAAGGAAGCCATAGGCATGAGTCTACAGGAGCTGAGTAGGGCTGTTGAGGACAGGACACTGTGGACATCACCCATTCAGAGGGTCACCAGGAGTCGGAATGGACTTGATGGCACATAACAACAAGCTCCAGGAAAACTTAGCAAGCTGAGGGAAAGTTAGGGAAATTTTGGCAGTCCAGTTTGGAAGAAGAGAGCATCAATTAATCATAAACCTCAGTTCCTTTAGAAGATGATAGTGAAGTTTATAGCCTGGAAACTAGTGCTGATATCCTATAACCAAAACAAAAATAAAATGATAGGTAGTACACGCAATAAACAACAACATACCCTTACCTACAAAGGAATGAAAACATAAGGTCATTTATATTTAATGAGTCTTTCGGGACTCAAGATCAAGACTTGGAAAATAAAACAAACTAACGGACAAACTGCCAAATATTAAATGTCTACCTGTTATTACCCAAGTAATGTAATAGATAGTTTACATACATTATCTTATTTAACCCTCCCAACATACCTATAGGCATAATTGACTCTGTGTACAGATAAGAAAATTAAAACTCAGAAGAGTTATTTGTTCAAGATCCTCCAGTTCATAAGTTGTGGGCCTGGGATGTGAATGTGAGTCTTTGGGCTTATTCAGGGTCATTTCCCCACATGGCCACTAACCACATGGAATTTCATTGAGGAAATGATGCAACTGGGAACACAAAGTCACTGGTGGCTGCCTGAGTGGGCTGGTGGAAAGCGGACTTTGACAGCACTGGGTACCTTGCAGTGACTGAATTTAGACTTCAGTAACTCTAACTTTCTGTTAGATCTTAGCCACCAAAAAACAGAAATATAATGTTTAAAATTTTCAAAATGGAAGAGAGAGAAAAAGGAAACAAAGAAAACTTGATCAATCCAAATGAAGGAGGAAAAGAGGGAAAAAAGCATAGAAAAAGCAGGGTAGGGGGCCAGCCCAGTGGCATAGCAGTTAAGTTTGCACACTCCACTTTGGTGGCCAGGGATTCGAGGGTTCGGATCCTGGGTGTGGACCGACGCACTGCACGTCAAGCCATGCTGTGGCGGCGTCCCATATAAAGTAGAGGAAGATGGGCACAGATGTTAGCCCAGGGCCAGTCTTCCTTAGCAAAAAGAGGAGGATTGCCATCGGATTTTAGCTCAGGGCTAATCTTCCTCACACACACACATACCAAAAAGGGTAAACAGAAAGCATAAAATAAGATGATAGAAATAAATCCAAGTATATAGTAATTATAATAAATATGAATAGACTCGACTTACCAATTAAAAGCCAAAGACTGTCATACTGGAAAAAAAGAACAAAATCTAGGTATGTGCTGTATACAAGAGATTACTAAGGAGTAAAGATTATAAATACATAATGAAAAAAGCAACTATTTACCAGAAAGATGTTACAATTTTACATCTGCATGCACTTATTAACATGGGTTGAAATATATATATATATATATAAAAGTTGGAAATCTACAAAAAGAAGCTGACAATCACAATCTTTAACACTTGTCTCTTTGTTATTGATTTGATTTGAAAATCCAGTTACCAAGCTTGATCTAATGGATATATATACAATGCTATACTCACCAAATAGAGGATATACAATCTTTCCAAGGATCCATGCAACATTCATAACATTGACCAAATACAAGGCTGTAAAGCAATTCTTAACAAATACAACCAACAAAATAATCGTACAGACCACATTCTCTGACCACAATGTAAATAAGTTAGAAATTACTGACCAAAAGGTAAATGAAAAGACCCCTATGTTCAAAAATTTAAAGATATACTTCTAACTAATCTTTGAGTCAAAGAGTAAATCAAAATGGCACTTAGAATGCATTTGTACTGAATGATAGTGAGAATTTTACAAAACTCGTCTGAAATAATGCAGCTAAAGGAAATTTATAGTCATAGTTTCTTATATTAGAAAAGATGAGGTGGAAAATTAACAAGCTAAAAATTCACCTCAAGAAGGTAGAAAAAGAATCAAAGAAAAATTTCACAAAATAGAGGAAATAAAATAATAATAAAAAGAAATTAATGAAATGGAAGGCCTGAGGAAAAAATAGAAAGGATCACAAAGTGAAAATCTAGTCCATTGAAGAGACTAATATTATCCATAAACATTTGATAGCATTATTCCAGAAAAAAAGAGAAGAAACATGTCCAACAAATATATGAAAAGATGCTCAACATCACTAATCATTAGAGAAATGCAAATTGAAACCACAAGGAGATACCACTTCACACTCATTAGGATGGTCACTATCAAAAAAACAGAAAGTAACGAGTGTTGATGAGAATGTGGAGAAGTTGGAACACTTGTGCACTGTTAGTAGGAATAGAAAATGGTGCAGCTGCTATGGAAAACAGCATGGAAGTTCCTTAAAAAATTAAAAATAGAATTACCATGAGATCCAGCAATCCCACTTCTGGGTTTGTACTCACAAGAGTTGAAAGCAGGGTCCCAAAGAGATCTCTGCACACCCGTGCTCACAGAAGCATTGTTCACAACCGCCAAGAGGTGGGAGCAACCCAAGCGTCCATCCATGGATGAATGGATAAACAAAATGAGGTATATCCATACAATGGAATATTATCAATCTTAAAAAACAAGAAAATCCTGCCATATGCTACAACATGGATGAACCTGGAGGACATTATGCTAAATGAAATAAGCCAGTCAGAAAAAGTGTGATTCTGTGTGTATGTGCAATCCGTATGAGGTACCTAAAGTTGTCAGACTAATAGAAACAGAAAGTAGAATGGTGGCTGACAGAGGACAGAGGGAGGGGGAAGTGGCAGTCGTTGTTTAATGGAGATAGAGCTTCAGTTTCATAAGACGAAAAGTTCTAGAGATCTGTTGTGCAACAATGTGAATATACTTAACACAACTGAACTGTACACTTAAAAATAGTTAAGATGGTAAATTTTACTTTATGTATTTTTTACCACAATTAAAAAATTTTTTAAAAAGCAGACACAAACAATATGAGTAATGAAAATGGGACATAACTAGAGATAAAGCAAAGACATGAAAAGAATAATGGAATATCACCAATATCAATAATTTTATGTTAATAAGATTGAAAACTTACAATATACAATTGTCTGTAAAAATAGAGGATCCTAATATTTACTCAAGAAGAAATAGAGAATCTTAATTATCCTATAATCATAGAGATATTGATTTTTTCAGTAGTTAAAATTTATAAAAAATAAAACGACATACCTGGATGATTTTATAGGCAAGTTCAAGAAACAGTTCAATGTTATATAAATCTTTTCAAAAAATAAAACATGAGGGAACTCTACCAAACTCAGTTGATGAGACTAGTCAAGATCAGACAAGGAATATGGGAGAAAGTAGAGGTTAACCTCACTTTATGAATATATATGGAAAAATCCTCAATAAATATAGACAAACTGAACCTAAGAATGGATGTATATCTGTATCTATGTCTGTCTGTCTATCTGTCTGTATATCTGTCTATCTATCTATCTCTCTATCTATGACCTACTTATCTGATTACAGGAATGTAAAGATGATTTAACATTAGAAAACCAATTAAGGTAATTAATCACGCTTAGAGAATAAAGGAAAAGAACATATGATTGTATTTATTAGTGACTGATATGTCTATATTATTATAGATATATCCATATTATTTATAGATATGAATTTCAAAAACATTCAAAGGAATGAGTAATACTAAACTCAGTCTGCTGGTTACCTCTGGAAAGAAAGATGAGGAGGCTAAGGAAGGGAATTGAGGAAAGCTAGGTAGGGGACTTAGCACCCATATTTTTTTGTTTTAAGATCCTAAGTAAATCCGATAAAATGTTAAGATTTGACAGATGAGCAAGATATATATGGTGCTTATTATAATATTCTTTATACTTTTCTGCAAGCTGTAATAAAAAAAGATTTTTCCAGGAACTGGTCATACCTGCCTAGAAATTTTTCAATAAAAATCTGTTATTCATTTTTTGAAAGGTACATTACCATTGTGTGATCCTCAAAGGAAACAGACTATGAACAAGTGTGGCTTTAAAATCTAGATACAAAATAGGCCCCGTGAAATACACACACACACACACACACACGCACGCACACCCCTTTAGACCCTTGATGCCTACTGCTTTTGATTATCAACTCATCTGACACTAGTCTCTGGATTGGGCTGGAGAAAATGTAGGCAGAGCTGATTTAAACCCTTTGTGTGTAAAACTATTTTTCTCTACATATGAGATGTAATAATAGAATAATAAAACTATCTGATTTAAGATGTTGAACTGAACATAGTCATCCTCTCTGCTGAGACATCATTAAAATGATAATTAAAAAATTAAAAAATATTTAATCTCACAACAGTTAACAAGACAGTTCAGGAAACAAGCGAGTTCGACATTGTTTCGGAAACTCAGTTGCAGATGCAAGGGTTTTGACCTGCGAGGTGAAGTGAAGGAAGGCAAAGCCACCGTCTGCGCGGAGCGCCGCTGGCCAGCAGGCTGCTGAGCTGCGCAGAAAGAACCCTGGAGAGGCTCCAGTGCAGAGACTGGAGGGGCTGGAGTGGGGAGGGGCACAGAGCCTGAGATTGGTGGGCGGTCTTGTGGAACATTTGATCCCCCACTCTCTTCCCCTAACTCCCTGTTAACAGCCTCCAGCAGGACTGCGGGCACTCAGGTATCTGGACCACTTCCCCACCCCCAGCCTCATCCTACTACATAAATATTAGGGGGAAATGGAAAGGTTTTCTGAAGAAACTGACCAAAAAGTGCAGGGACAACTACAGAAGTGTGGGTGTTAGTGCCTGGGAATCAAGTCTTCCACATTGTACAATTTGGTGGTGGTGGTGCCAAATCTCACCCTCTTATACAAAAATCAGTCAGCAAACCCCACCCAGCTCCCAGGGAGCCCTTCCATTTTATTAGTCTTAAACATGAATAAACAATCATGGATCAGCAGACCTTGGAAGAAACCCTGATAAAGAAAAGAAAGCCAAGGAAATGGAAAATCTGACCCTGGAGGAAATAGATAATTCAGTAGACAGACATCAACTTCTTTTTTAACCTCATTATTATATGTAAAGAAATTAAAGACTATATTATTCCTGTAAAACAACAATCAGATGCTATGATAAAAGAGAGAATAAGAAAGAGCTCTTAGAAATACAGAAGAACATGCAAATACAAATAAATAAAAATACAAATAAAATAGTGAAAATACAAAGAAATTAGTAGAAGTGCTGGAAGAGGTATTGTTTTATGAAATCTGTATACCCAGGGAGAGTATCAATGCAGCGGGAGGGCAAACAAAGACACTTTTAGACACTCAGGGATTCAGGAAGTTTACCTCCTAATGATTCTTACTTGAGGATGAGTTTTGAATCGAGAAAGAGGAAAATATGTGACCCAGGAATGGATGCAAATCAGGACTAAAATAAAGGAAATTCCAGGATGCAGGCTGCTACCACCCCGGAGAGCCGTCAGTTCAGATCGGAGCGGGAGGTGGAGCGCTTGGGGCTCTGAGACTAGACACTCCCTATTCCAGGTATCGTGATTAGGAGACTGGACAACCTAAGGATTCGAGAAAGGCCAAGACTGAAGAAAAACAAAGAAAAGAAGCTGGAAACTCCAAAGAAAACAAAAAAAGATGTTTAAAAAGGGAAATATAATCATAGTATAGTTCTTTCTTCTGTAATGAACAGCATTTATGTAGTTATAGGAACATAAATGCCACAGATTGGTTTTTGACTTTTGGAGTCAACACAGACAAAGCAGAGAAGACTATTTTGGGTTAATATAGACATAATGTAAAAGTCAGCAATCTTAACAATGTGAAAGTAGAAATACAGATAGAAAAGTTAGGGGGTGACAGGTGTAAGAAGGAAAATGAAGGGAGAGGACGTTAATGTCAACATTCTCATATTAAAAGCAGAGTACTTTGTTGCCTACATCAGATGAATCAGTAGAGGTTTAGATTCAAACTCACAAATGTAACCAACTGAGGAACTGAAAATTGTAATATGTTGTGAGAGGGGTAAGGACGGTGCTGGTAAAGACACACATCCTCATTTATAATAGCAGTCCCAAATTGTTGAGTCAAAAAGTAGGGGCAAAAATAAATGATTTACAGATATGGGGGTAAATACCTCTCCAGTGAGCAGAAACATTCCAAGTTTTGGTGGAAATTTTCTTTTGGAAAAGGTCCCTAGAACAAGTGATAAATCCCATCATTTTAAAAATTATATGTATTTTTACTTTTTTTGGAAATGGTCTAAAGTGACTGAGAACTCAAACTAGAAAATAAAGTTAAAGATAAAACTGGGAAACGATGTAAGAAAAGCATGACATGAATCTAAAGTAAAGGTGACTGGTTTCTTTGTGTGGCCTATAAACTGGCTCTACATCAATGAAAAAGTTTCAAGCGATGAGATTAGATCTGGAATAGGTGCCCAGCCTTCCAAAGCGATATTGTTGTGACAGCACGAATACATAATCCCATACATAATCTTACTCCTTGTTTTATTCCATTATGCTATTCAAACATGAAGGCATATATTTGGAAAAAGAATGTTCAATACATTCTAAACTTAAATTGGAAATTATGAATTAGGTCGTTCTTTTCAGTTGAGAAGTAGACACAAGCAGCCATCTTTGAAGCTAGAAAGACCGAGAATTAATCGCTTGTCTATTTCCTCTCTCATCTTTCTAGATGCATAGGAGCTGGGTAGCTCTCCTTCCTAACACTGATAATCTGGTAGAAAGTTCAACCCGGTCTATTGAGAGAGAGCAGCAGAAGGGAATGGTGTAGACTCCTTCATGTAAAAGGGAAGGCTGGTGAGCTTCACTAGCTACTTTCGGCTCTGGCCACAGCACGGAGAAATGATTTTGGAGGATAAAACCCATGGTCCTGGCCTTAAAGCATGAACCACTGGGGCTGACTGGTCCGTATGTAGGAGCCTCTGCCCAGCCCTGTACCACCTGCCCTGGGCTGAGCTCCGTGCGGGGTGGGTTGGCTGTCCTGGCTGCTTTGTCAGGGCCAAGAGAGAGGGAGATCTCCCTCTCTCTCAGCGAGTTTGATCAGTTCCTTCTGCCTCCATGCAAGTGGAGTAAAAGTAACAAAAGAGTATTCATTTATTCTTTTTAACCAGTATGTATTGCATCTGTGGTATTTTTTAACAGCTTTGAGGTATAATTTATATACAATAAAATTCACCCATTTAAAGTGTCCAATTCAAAGGTTTTGAGTATATTTATAGAGTGGTGCAACCATCACTATCATCTAATTTTAGAACATTTTCATCAACCCGAAAAGAAACCTCATACCCATTAGCAGTCACTCCCCGTTCCCTCGCCTTCCCCCAGCCCTAGACAGCCACTAATCTACTTTCTGTATCCATAGATTTGCCTATTCTGGACAATTCATATAAATGGATCATATAATATGTGTTTTTTTGGTGACTGTTTCTTTCAGTTAGCATAATGTTTTCAAGGTTCACCCACATTTTCTTTTTTTGTAGCATGTATCAGTACTTCATTCCTTTTTAATGCCAAATCATGTATTCCATCACTAAATCACATTTTATTTATCCATCACCAGCTGGTGAACATTTGGGTTGTTTTGGCTATTATGAATAATGCTGTTATGAATATTCATGTGCAAGTCTTTGTGTGGACATATGTTTTCATTTCTTTTGGGTAGATGCCTAGGAGTAGAATTGCTGGATCATATTTAATATTTTGAGAAACTGCCAAACTTTTCGAGGGTAGCTGCACTATTTAACATTCCCACCAGTAATGTTTGAAGGTTCCAGTTTCTTCACGTCCTTGCCAACACTTGTTACTGTCTACTTTTTAAACTATATTCATTCTAGTGGGTGTGAACTGATATTCCATTGTGGTTTTGATTTGCATTTTGCTAATGACCAATGATGTTGAGCATCTTTTCATGTGCTTATCAACCACTCGTGTATCTTCTTTAGAGAAATGTCTACTCAAATCTTTTGCCCAAATGTGTGTTCTTCAAACACTTTTTGCTCACACACCCCCTAGAAGAATTTTGGAAATTCTATGTAACCCTTCTTTTGATTTTAAATTGATATCTAAAATTTTTCATCATATGTTTAAATAGTTGCTAGTTGCAAAAGATGTAATTTACAGTGTATTTTAAATATAAACATTTAAAAATAAAATTAACTTATTCTTTTAAATATATCAAAAGGAATCTAAATACAATACCAACATGTTACCCATCATCATTCATTTAAAAAATGCTTGAACAAAGTCTTCTTTACCCTTCACCAATTTTACAGCTCATTTTTCTCCTTGAACTCTTATTTCCATTACTCATTCCCACATTATTTTATCCCTAATATAATATATCTTATGTTTGTAAGTCTTGTGTTACAATTATATCATTCTTCTCTGCAATAAAAATAGAAGAAAGAATTGTAAATTATTTTATTTCATGTAACCATAAGCATCTAAGTATTATAAAGTTTTCTAGATGGAATTATGATTACAAGTACTATTAGTATATACACAATTGCTCAAAATATGGCTATCTTATAAATTTTAATAACTCATCATTACAATAAAGAATGAACTTTTATTTGCAGTGCATCTCTTAATTAAGCTGTGCATTCATGAATGAATAGTACTGATTGTTAGAATGAATAATAACACAATTCTATTCCTTCTTTTCAAAAAGTACACACACACACCAATATATACATAAAATATAAAATTGCTGAGAAATCTTGGTTCACTTAAATAAGTATAATGTATACAAGTGTACATATAAGTATACAGGAATAGAAATATTTATGTTGTTTTATATTTTTTAACAATGTCACTCAATATTTGAAATCTTTCTAAATTTAAGCCAAAAAGCACATATTGACCTATTATAAAAAATATTTTAATGATCTATCAGCTAATTAATTATTACTCCTTTAATGTTGTTAAAAGCAAAGAATTGGAAAGCACCTAACTTGCATAAGGATTTATCTCTAGATGGTTAAAGTAATTATTCACTCTATTTCTAGGAAGTATATCAAAAGAGTCTTCACCAAATCTTATCAAATGACTATAAATTATACCTGTTTATTTTTCACTTAGAGGCACCTTATTTAACTCATTATACTTAGAAAGGGTAGGAATAGGAAAAATTTTAATTTCAATACATCTTTATCAATACAATATTAAAAATAAAATTATCTTATATCCTTATGTGACTTAAATGCATTTTTGTCAAAACCTTGTTGCAAATTTAGCTCATTCAATTTGTAGTGAAGGTGGAAAAGCGAAATTAGCACAAGTTTGCAAGCAGATAGATTTTACAAAAGACTACATATGGCAACTGGGGATCTGGAAATAGATTCCCTTAGCACTATCTATGCCTGTGAACCCCTTGGAAAGTCCTCCGATCCCCTCCAGGCCAACATGTGGCCCAGTTTGAAGACAGTTGTGCTTGGTTCGTGGCAGAGCTAGATCTAGGATCAGACACCTCACCCTCAATTCCAGCAATTTTCCCACTCTTTAATGTTTCTCAACACTATATAGATGTTCAATATTATCTATAGAACATCACCTCCAGAAAATTTAGTTATCTGGAAAAGATGATTCTTGCTGCATTTAGCTGACTTAGATGACTTTTTTTCTTTTTTGAAGTAACAGCAGGCTCCATTCACCGTCTAGGTTGGTTACTATAGAGATATGTAGAGATTGTTCGCATGTCTTCTCTCTAAGCCCAGAGTCGACAGTTCACTATTCCCTGGACATTGAGTTCAAATTCTTAGGTTCCTTTTTTCAAAGGGAAACCCGCAATACACAAATTTTAGGAGAAGATAAAGAACCAAAGACTTCAGAGAGAGAGAGAGAGAGATTCTATTCTTCATGCTGGGGTTGGGTCCTGGGAGAGAAATGTAAATGGACCGAATACCTGCCCTGTTTCAACACTTAATTTTGAAGCAAGAGTAAGAGAAGAGTAAGAGAAGTATCAGCTTTTTTCTCCTTTCTTTCATAATCTTCCCATGAAAAGAAAAAATTAGAAAAGAGAAAATGGATTCTATTGTGTCAGGTGAATGGGAACTGATTCAACTGATAAAATATTGACAGTTCAGCTGTTTATCTTAGCTGTATTCTGTAGGAAAGATGAGTTTAACGCAAATAAGCAAATACATATTCCCTGAAAACTTCAATTAGTATCTCTCTCTCTTCCCTCAAATATCTCATTCTGCTGGCTTTTGCTTATATTGTCTTTGGCTCATATCTGAACCAAGATGTTAGCGAGTCTCAGGTTTTGGAGTAATGCTGTGCTTTTGAACTCTTATTCGTGATCACTGTAAGATGCAAACGCTCCTTGGCCCTAGCTTAGTCAGGGCCTTTTTACCTTTTCAATACTTTTGAATCAGAGAATCCCAGGTTGGCAGAGGACCTGAGAGGCCATCTAGGGTCAAGGCCAGCTCAGAGCTGGAGTGATTCACTTCTGAACTGCTATTGCTTTGCACCCGGAGCAGTCTCTTCCACCTTTGGACAGCTCTGAATTTTATACAGAGCCAAGCCTTCCACCCCTCTGTACATTGAAGTGTTAGGACAGAGCTGTGTGCCTTACTCAAGCAATCTTTCTAAATTTGGGAAATAATCTGGAAGAAAATTTTAATTTGGATAACTTCTAAAGTAAGTATTAATCAGTATAATGGGCAAAAACTTTTTTGGCATAAGAAAAAGAAAACACTTTGCAAATTGAAATATCTCAGGCCTATTCAAAAGCACGTCTGTCATTCTAATGTGATTTAGTATTGCAGTTTATTAAATTTGCAGGATAAAGTGATACTGAAAGGTGTGGGCAAGTTTTTTTGGTGTGCTTTTTCCCCTTCCAGATAACACAATAATAAAAGGAATTGTTAGTTAGCAATAAGGCACCGAGCCTGGATCTGGAGAGAGATGCTCAAATGCAATTTTGTCCTTATAAATTATTGCAGTGATGGATGACTATTTTTAGAGCCTGCTAATAAAGCAGAGTGTTGACTTCTTTGGTTTGTGTCTGTGGTGCTTTGCCTAAATGACCATTAGATTACCGTACTGGTACATGATTTGAGCGCCCTCGACTCTGATTATTGCAGCATTTTCTTGCAGCAGTACACAAATTTAAACTTCGCAGGAAAAAAAGAGTGAGAGATCTGATTTGCATAGCACTTCTCAAGAACATTCTTGCACTTTGGTCATAGCAGGAAGTGTGAGAATTCAGACAGACCTTGACTCAGCTGTGTGACCTTGACCAATACTCAAAACTCTCTGAACATCATTTTCCTCCTTTAGAATGAAAATAGTACTTACCTCATTAGAGTTCTGTGAGGATTCAATGATATAATATGGCTGAGTTCCTTGGGCATACGATTTAGGCTCTAGTCTAAACCTTAGTTTCCACATCTTTAAAATGAGAGTGATTTTAATACCCAACTCATCGGGATTTTGTGATGATTAAATGAAATTATCGAAGTAAATGACTTAGCACAGTGCCTGACACAAACCTCTTATTAATATTATTGCACACAGTTATGCTTAATAAACACAAATTTTCCTTTCCCTTATCCTCTTACATTATCGGATTACGGTTTCATTTCCCATCAGTCCTCCTCAGGTTCGGTTACCTGCTGTTTGGGTTATTCTGCCATTTTGCTTGTCCTCTTTCTGTTTCCTACTCTGGTTGGCCTCTTCCCGCTTGGTGGCACCTTCCTAGAGTACTAATGCCTGTCAATGCCCAGAATGTCTTTGGCCAAAGTTCAGAAGGGAGAAGACACCCTAAAATAAAGCTTTGGGTTCTTCTCTGATTTAAATACATCCTGGCCATCCCATGATTACTTGGTTGTAACTAACACGGATTATATCCTAGTCAAATCATACCAGGGGAGTAGTGATCTTTGCTTTAGGCATTGTGCCTCCAAGTCTATAGGGAATGCATCGCTTCTAGCCCTGCCACCATTCTGGCTTATTCTCTGACCATCTTCTTCATCCCACCATTTCCTCTTCATACTCGATGCTCACTGCTCAGTGTCCTCAAGCTTTCCCTCTCTCTTTTTTTTTTTTGAAAGCTATTACCAACCTCATAGTCAATCTTAGGCATAAAGAACTAATATCAACTTAACCTTTACCTCTTCCATTGATGGGCATTTTAGCAGTGATCAAAGCTAAGAGATGATGACCTAGTTTGAGTTATTCATAGAAACCCAATCTGAAAGTGAGAAGTGACCACAGCTTCCCTATATTTCTGGAACGGCACTAAGAAGGGATCTGAAAAAGGATAGGCCTGGTACATATGAAACTGTAAAATTTAGAGGAAAAACTCCCAGTGAAATTGATGACAGGAATTCTGTGCTATCACCCTGGCTCCACTGTCACAGGAGCTACGGTTTGGGGTGAATCCCTTTACCTCTGCAGGCCTCCCAGCATCCTTGTCAGGAAGGTGAGGACGGTAACACCTGCAGATCTGTTTCTGCCTCACAAGATTTCTGCAGGGATCCAGTGATATAATGTGGAAACACTTGTGACACTTCAGTTGTCCACCTAAATATCACTACTATCACCTCTGTCATGTGAGGATGCCATAAGAATCACATAGAAAAGAAATTTGAGTGTAGTGAGAAACAGAAAGTGAAAAACCAAAGCTCACTTTGAGTGCTAATGCCTCTGCCTCCCTAGGAATTTCTGCTCTGTTCAGAAGCAACGTCCAATGGCTACAGTGTGGAGGGAGAGTGAGGAGGGACTATCCACTCTGCAAAAGGGATTCACCAAGGCCGAGGTTCAGAGCCGCTGAAGATGAAGAAGCCAGGGAAGGACTCGAGTGGAAAATGTTTAAATTACTTCCCAATCCCAAGAGTCTATGAGGCATAGCATATAAAACACATTTCTAATGGTAAGTGAAAAAAAATTGGGAAATTCATTCTTATTGAATTTGACATAAAGATGGAAGGTTTTAAAACTATTACAGCAGATTTGAACAATGGACCAAAAGTGTTTATATTAAAGATTAGATTTAAAGAAAACAAATGAAAGTTATATTTTAAGGTTTTTAAAAAAGTCACAGTATAAATTAATAGCCTTAGTTTTCGAAGTTTTTATTTAAGTTCAATATGAGGCAGCAATGTAAGATGGCTAAAAGATTTAATGCAATATTGGGATGGACTAATGGAAATACAATATCTGCTCATCTTTAGAACAACGATAAGAACATCCACATCATAGAGGTGCTATGAGGATTAAATATGATACCTGTACAAAGCAGTTAATTCATTTCATCCAACCTTTCCCTTTTCTAAAATCAGAGCAAGTATTGCTCGTACCATTCTTCTCTTTCTTGAGACATCTCCTAGGATTTTGCCTTTTATTATTTAACTTCTGCATAGTTCTTTGAAATTTCATGTGCATGTGTTTTGTCTGCTTAGCTATTTTTAAAGTGATTTGTTATACATTTATATATTTTGGTTTATGGCTTTTTCTCTTGATGTAAAATTTACACTCAGTGAAATGCACAAATCCTGTTACATTCTGAGTTTTGACAAATTCATACGCCAGCACAATCTAAACCTTTCAAGACCCAGAACAATGCCATCACGATGGAAAGTTCCCTCGTGCCTCCTCCCAGTCATTCCCCACCTCACATTCCCTGAGGCAACCACTATTCTGATTCCTTTCCCATCATAGATTAGTTCCCTGTTCTAAAATTTCATACAAATGAATTTCTACAGCATGCATCCTTTACCTAAGACTTCTGTCACTCAGTGTCAGTATTCTCTTTGCGATTCATCCACATTGCTGTGTGAATCAGTAGACGGTCTTTTTATTGTGGTCAGGTATTTTTCAAGACCCTTGGAGACAGGGACTGTCTATATCTCCCTGCGCCACGCCCCGTGGCACTTGTACAGAAGTATGCACATTCTCAGTGTTCTGCCAACATTTGGTGACTCAATGGATGAATGAACCTGTGAGTTATTTAATCAATCAATAAGCCATTTAGACACAATCAAGTTTCACTTTTTAACCCAGACAGTCTCTTATATGTTCAACTTACCAAACACCAATGTTACATATCCCGGTGTCAGAAGCCTGCCTGCTTTCCTGTAGGAAGCCAGCGATCTGCCCATTTGCAATTCTGCAGCCGCATTTGCTGCATTCGTGCAGCAGTGGAGTACTGGCAAGAATGTGAACTGCTGCCCTGGATGGGCTCCAGCGGGGCTGTCAAAGAGCCAGCCTGGGGCTTTGTCTCTTGCAGATGGAAATGCTTATCCTCTATCTTTGCAAACAGTAAACCTCACATTCCTCCGATTGATTTATTAAACCACGGTAAAGGTCAGCAAAGAAATCCAGGTGCCGCAGGGAATGTTTTGTGGCTGGTTGGTACACAAATTGCAGAAGCAGTGCATATGTCCTTGCAGTCAGGAAAGCACAACTCAACAAACAGGGTTAGTGCTGCTGGTTCTAACCGATGTGGCTGTGACCTGCTGGAAATGACTGCAAATCAAGCCCTTTAATGTCCCCGGCATACCCTCTTACCTCTGTGTTTGGTGACTGTGATTAAGGGCCAGGCACCATGGAGCAGGCCTCTTGGGAGAAAATACATTACCTGGGCTAGTGCTGTGCAGCCAGCATTGAGGGGTTGGAACCTATCACCATCATTTCTGCTTGGACAGCAGCAAATCCCTGTCATTTCTAATACTGCACATGTTCTGAATACAAATGTGCTTATCATCTCTAATCTATTCAAATGACATTCTCATTCCTGCTACAATCTAAATTTTATATAGCCACATAGCACGCTTTATGATGCATTACTTCACAATGTGATGCTGTAAAATTAGGCATCCTTTATATTACAACGGGGAAAGTTTTCTTTCAAACATATTTCCCAAGAGATGGGGAGATTCATGTATGATGAGTCCTAGGGTGAGCATAATATATAAAGAAATAAACTGGTTACAAGACAGAGAGATGAAATATATTTGTGGTTTCCACAAAGTATACATTTTCTAATGATTTTACTCATGTTTCTTTTTAAAAAGTTAAAAATTTGTAGAAAGCACGGTAAACTCCAATAATGAGATGCTGAGCGCCAACATTTTTTTTTAATTCTTTGTAGCAATTTTTAAGGTCACTTTTTCAAAGAAAACCTATTTACAGGGGTGTAAAATGAAGGTATTTTAATTAGAAAAAAGGTGAAAGTCATGACATGATCACTTTTAAAAGTTTAGAATAGGGGCCAGCCTGGTGGCGCAAGCGGTTAAGTGCGCGTGCTCCACTGCGGCAGCCTGGGGTTCACTGGTTCAGATCCCGGGCGCGCACCGATGCACCGCTTGGCAAGCCATGCTGTGGCGGCGTCGCATATAAAATGGAGGAAGATGGGCACGTATGTTAGCCCAGGGCCAATCTTCCTCAGCAAAAAAAAGAGGAGGATTGGCAGATGTTAGCACAGGACTGAGCTTCCTCACACACACACAAAAAAGTTTAGAATAGCTAAGTTGCATTTTAGCTCATTAATTGCAGAAAAAGTGTTTTGTAAACTGAGGTTTGGAGTAGTGTCTAAAAAGTGACATCACCAGTTATGTGCCATGTTCCACTGGCAGCCTCCATTTTATTTTACACTGGGACATTTAAGAAACCTGCAAGAATCATACAGTTTATTGCCACCACTAGCTGTACAAATGAAACACGCTCATTAACAGTTGCCTCATGGTAGACATCAGTTCGTATCGGTGTCCCCAAAACACGAGAGGTTTACCACATGCACAGCAGACTCTGCAGACTGTGGCATGCAATTATCACATTCCACAGGGACATGTGGAAGCAGCAAACGCCAGCGGCTGCAGAATGTGTAACGAGTAGAGTACTACTCAGGCTGGAAGCAGATAGAGCTTAGGTTTGAAGGGGCTGTTAGTTGGCAGATTGCGTAGCCTCTCTGGGCCTCAGCTGTTTGCTATGAATAACAATAACCATGCCAAGAGATTTTGTAATTATTAACTAATAGATATCAAATGCCTGTCATATGGTAGATATCCTGCATGTGTTTATTTCCTACATTCCTCCTTGCATCAGCAAAGTGATGCCAACTTTGCTGACACTGATGCACCTACCTGATGGTGAAGTGAGTGGAAACTCATCAGTTGTTCTGGACTAGGACTATTCCCAAAGCTCACTGGTGGCAGAACTTTGCTCTCCTGGTCCCCAGACTCATGCTTTCCATGAGGCCCGCTCTGTAAGAATTTCAGCCTAAAGCTGAGCTTTTCAAAACAAAGCCAATACAGAACTTCCTGCTGTACCAAAGAGTGTGAGAATAATGAAACGAAAAGTCACCAAGTCCTATCCATCTGAAGCTTTCTGACTCTATTGGAGAAGCAGCAAAATCTTTTCAGTGGGTCTAAGAGATATTTTATGAGCTCTGTGGTAATGTGAATATATTTTACTTTTTAACTAAATTACCTCCAACAGTCCTTTAGGGGATTACAGACATATTAGGGATAACCAGAATGGTAGGAATTCTATTAATGAGTTTCATGAACACTACTGTATTTGTTTTTTTAATAATTTTTATCTCCTAGGAGTGTGTTTTGTTGGTAGCCCTCAACCAATTTCATGCTGGTGGAGAAGATGCTTAAAGGGGAATGAAAGCACAAGTGTGTAACAAGACCCAAAAGCCTCTCCCGAAGAGATGATGACACCTCGCAAACACACTAATGCAGAAACACTGGTGGTAAGGGGAAGAGAAAGTCAGGATTCTTTTTCTAAACAAAGATTCTAATGCTGCTAATTTTCCCTTTGCTTTGACACACAGAGCAAATGCCACATGGGCATTCAGAGCAAAATGCTGGGAAAAGGACTTACAAAGGAGGATGACTGGGCAGAATATCTTAAGAAGAGGCAGGCACCCCGCAGAAGAAGGCTGAAGGCAGGGGAACCAGAACTCAGACAGGGCTGGGTTCAGGAGCCCTATGGAGCAAGGCTGTAGTGGAGAATGAGGCGGCTATGCCAGGAGCTATTTAAAAAGACCAGAGATCTACATTCATTAATACAGTGATCTGCCCCTCTCCCTGCTCCCTATTCACCAGGTTCAGCAAAGGCAGGGGCCCCCGCCCTCTCGTTCCTACCCTTCACCACTCCTCTGTGCCTCCCTTCTCAGCTACCCAAGGGATGGCAGCAGGTGCCCCACAGGTTTCTTCTCCCCGCAGCATTTCACTGCTCTGCAGCATCCATCAGCATCTCCTTCTTTCTGGGCAGCCTCCTCCGCAGTCAGGGGCTTCAGCCAGGAGTGGCAAAAAACGCTGATGGACTTAAGAGCTCTGAGGGTGACCTGGAATGGAAGGAAGGGAGCTGGCACAGAGGAAATGAATTCATGAATACCTAAGAGAGTGGTGTAGGCAGACTCACACAGCGAGTGTGCAACAATGTGGTTTATATGGAGCAGGTTAAAAAAAAATCCATTCTGCCAGTTTTCATCCACATATGGGTAATTGGGAGCAGACAGAAAAATGGCTTATCTAGGTCTTTTCTCCCCTCCCTCCCCAGAGAAGCCTTTCTCTGGGTGGAACCACTGATGAATGAGAAGACCAAGGATGTGTGGGCTATAAAGAGTCATCAGAATAAGCGCCCGACCATGTCTGCCAGGGCCAAGCAAAATTCAAGACAGCCTAATGGCTTAGGCTTGAAATCCTAGAATGATTGAGCACAGATGGACCTATGAATTATCAATGTTAATGTTTTTAAAGTTGCATTATTTGAGACAATAGATTGTTTAGAAACCTCATGCAAGTTCTCTGCTGCCGTCTTTCCCTCTACCACAAAGAAGAGAGCGGGGTGTCAGAATCACAGGTTTTTTAGAGTTGCAAAGCAGGTCAGAGGTTAAGCCTCACTCCACCCTCCTGTCGGGTGAGGGGTGCAGTCCCTCCTGGAGCATCTGTGGTTCTTGCTCCAAATACTTCACCTTCTCAGCATCACAGGGAAAGCCATTCGGCTGCTCTGTTTGAAAACTGCTACCATATTCCCTCTTAGCTTGTCTTAAAAAAAAAAAGATCAGTAAGTTGCAGGCCAAATGCTACTCTTATACAAATAAAGCAAAAATTAAATGCTTGCTTAGAAAAATCTTAGGTATCCTATGGAAATCTCTGCAATCCCTCCGTGAAACCGAGCGACTCCCTAACATACAGTGTGTGAAGATGCTCTGCAAACCGCAGGGCCGCATCAATGTGCAGTATGGCGTGCACAGTCTCAGGTATCTGGGTATTTCATAAAGGAAATCCACGGATTCCTGACTGTGTCTGTTAATAGACCTATTCATTAGAGTGAGCCGGGAGGAAGAACCGTGCGGCTATTTTCTGTCCGCCAGAGAACGAGAGCTCTCGGGTCTGAGTCCTCCACCCGGGACACCACACTCGGCGCTCTGCTCGGGGCTGGCAGCTGCCGCCTTCCTCTGAAAACCAGCCACCTGCATGGCTGCTCGAAATCACCGGATTGGGTGCTACGCAGGTGCAAAAGGAGGGCAATGGGCTTTTAATGTGAGGGAGTTGGTGGAGTCAAGCAGGAATTTAGCTGGGTGAAGAAGACACAGACAGCACATAGTCTGAAGTTCCGGCTGCAGAGCTCGCCGCCGCCTCTGCAAGTCGGTTTTCTCCTCGGTTAGTTTCAAACTCATTCTCGGCGCTCCTCCACCTACACGGTCGACTCGCTAAACGCCTTTAGAGGCTTCGTTCCCCAGAAAGAAATGAGAAAATCTAGGAGCACTAAAAGGCTGATATTAACTGCTCTCACGGTTTAGAAATGCTAAAATCAACACCAGCAGTGCCGCAGTTTCCCGTGTGTGTGTCTGTCTCTGTGTATGTAGAAGCAGTGCACCAAGAAAAAGAAAAAGAACCAGGAGAGAAGGAGATGAATTAAAGAAAGTGCCAGAAACAGCTACAAAGACACAGAAAAGTTTCCTCCATGTATGCCTCGTATAAGCAACCTTGGACTATCATTTATATCTTCAGTGCCCTAGAGATACTGAATAGTCACCAAAAACACCCAGGGGGATGATGAAGGAGGCCCCTGGTGGGGAGGGGTCGAGTGAGGGGGAAGGGTGTCTCCGAGGTATCGGGATATGGAAAAAGAAGGTGTCGGCAGGGCGTGGGAACTTGTTATTGGGGACACATTAGAATCTGAGCGATACGGGGTCAAGGAGCAAGTAGGATACGCGGGTGGGTAGGGAAAGAAAATGAGTGAGGGGCTACCGGGTCTCAGAGAAGATAGAGGGCCTCCGAGAGAGGTAGACAATGCGAGAGCCGCAGCCCGGACCGCCTGTCGCTCGCCCCCGCCTTCCCTTTGCGCAGAATCCTCCCCTCGGCTGCAGCAGCGCCTGCCCCCACTGGACAGGCGCGCCGTGATCGATCGCAGGCTGCGTCAGTTCTCCCGGAGTATAAATAGGGGTGGCAGGACCGCGCCGAGCCGCACACAGCCATCCATCCTCCCTTCTCCCACTCTCCCCGTTCTTCTCTATAGGCCCCCATCTCCGCCGCCGGCCAGGGGGGCACCGACCGCCACCATGAGTTCCTTCAGCTACGAGCCGTACTACTCGACCTCCTACAAGCGGCGCTACATGGAGACTCCCCGAGTGCACATCTCCAGCGTGCGCAGCGGCTACAGCACCGCGCGCTCCGCTTACTCCAGCTACTCGGCGCCCGTCTCCTCCTCCCTGTCCGTGCGCCGCAGCTACTCGTCCAGCTCCGGCTCCTTGATGCCCAGTCTCGAGACCCTCGACCTGAGCCAGGTAGCCGCCATCAGCAACGACCTCAAGTCGATCCGCACCCAGGAGAAGGCGCAGCTGCAGGACCTCAACGACCGCTTCGCCAGCTTCATCGAGCGCGTGCACGAGCTGGAGCAGCAGAACAAGGTCCTGGAAGCCGAGCTGCTGGTGCTGCGCCAGAAGCACTCCGAGCCCTCCCGCTTCCGGGCGCTGTACGAGCAGGAGATCCGCGACCTGCGCCTGGCGGCGGAAGACGCCACCAACGAGAAGCAGGCGCTCCAGGGCGAGCGCGAAGGGCTGGAGGAGACTTTGCGCAACCTGCAGGCGCGCTATGAAGAGGAGGTGCTGAGCCGCGAGGACGCCGAGGGCCGGCTGATGGAAGCCCGCAAAGGAGCCGACGAGGCGGCTCTCGCCCGCGCCGAGCTCGAAAAGCGCATCGACAGCCTGATGGACGAAATCGCCTTTCTGAAGAAAGTGCACGAAGAGGAGATCGCCGAGCTGCAGGCGCAGATCCAGTACGCGCAGATCTCCGTGGAGATGGACGTGTCCTCCAAGCCCGACCTCTCCGCCGCGCTCAAGGACATCCGCGCCCAGTACGAGAAGCTGGCCGCCAAGAACATGCAGAACGCCGAAGAGTGGTTCAAGAGCCGCTTCACTGTGCTGACCGAGAGCGCCGCCAAGAACACCGACGCGGTGCGCGCCGCCAAGGACGAGGTGTCCGAGAGCCGCCGCCTGCTCAAGGCCAAGACCCTGGAGATCGAGGCGTGCCGGGGCATGAACGAAGCGCTGGAGAAGCAGCTGCAGGAGCTGGAGGACAAGCAGAACGCCGACATTAGTGCTATGCAGGTGGGGCACCATCCAAAGCACAGTGGGGGCGGGGAGGGTGCTGCAGAATCGAGTGTGTGGAGTGGGGTGGGGGTGGGGGAGTAGAGTTGAGGACGCGCCCAGAAAGTGGAGACTAGAGAGGAGGCATCCGCATGCAGCGATTAGGGGAAGGACTTGGCTCCTTGGAGACTGTATGGGAGGGGTGAGGCACTTGAAGGGCGGGGTGGAGGCGCGACTGCAGTCCAGAAAGACGTGCTTGGTGCAGTTCAATCTCTGTTCCGCAGTACAGCTGCCCAGCCCTGCAGGGTGTTGGGTGGGGTGGGAGAAGGGGTGGGAGCTGGGCGTTGCCTCCGGCCTCCCTCTCTACTGTCCTGCATTAACAAGTTGCTTTGCAGCACGGATTGGACCATCTGGTTAATAAATATAGTGAAGAGACCTCATTAGTTCTGAAGGATAACTGTGACCAGCGTGCTTTCTGACTAGTTTTACCAGCCACTCCCTTCCCTTAGCGGGTAGACAGGAATACAGTAAAAACTGTAGTAGGTAATGATGTTCACAGTAAAAAAAAAATTTTTAAAGTGTCTTCATCTTCTGGGGAGGAGAGAAAATAATATAGATACATAGAAAATATTTTAGATAAAATAATTTTTTAAAAAAATCTAGCTACTTCCTTCTCCTATAAAGAAATGGAGTAATTTCTTGCATGTGACCAGGATAAAGTTAACCAATGACTGAGAAACAAAGTTTTTTAAAAAAATCAATTTAGCCTCTTGCAGGCATTTTAAGATGATCATTAGACTGTATTAATTAAAGAAGATAAAAGAGAATTTTTCTTCCTCAAGTTTTTTGGATTGTTTTTTTGTTTTCATCTCATGCTTCACGAAGCTGGTTTTTTTTTTTTAGGAAGGAAGAAAAGGTTACAAAAGAGAAAGGGCAGTTGTTTTAGGGAATTTATCGAAGGTGTGCACTTTGACTTGAATGAAACCTAGGCCTCTGCAGCTGTACTACAGTGAAATGAGAGCAGTAGGAATTTATGCTTGGATTTCTTTTTTTTTGTCTTCCAACAGGACACAATCAACAAACTAGAAAATGAATTGAGAACCACGAAGAGTGAGATGGCCCGATACCTGAAAGAATACCAGGACCTCCTGAATGTGAAGATGGCTTTGGACATTGAGATTGCAGCTTACAGGTAAAAACGGGGTGGAGGGAGCAGCCTTTCAGCCTTAGGAAGAAAATCAGATTTCAATTATGTTGAATCAGAAACCTTCAAGAATAGTCCTTTGAAATAATTAAGTGCTTCTTGGCTTTCTCCAAGAAGGTATATAGACAAATATATAAGAATTTAACCCTGTAATAGTGAGTCCTGTTCTTAGCTTCCCATTACATTTTAAATCTAATAGAGCTGTTTTAAGTTGTTTTTTATTTTTTCTGGTCTCAGGCACAACATTCCCAGCCTTTAAATTTTGATAATTCCCAGCCCTGCTCCTGCTTGCCTGCCTTTCAAGGTGGCATTAGGGGAAGGTGGGCTCAGAGCAAGTCATTTGACACGCTTCCTGGGTTCCTTGTTGGTTGACCGCACGTGTCTCTCCTCCCCAGGAAACTCCTGGAAGGTGAGGAGACCCGGCTCAGCTTCACCAGCGTGGGAAGCGTAACCAGCGGCTACACCCAGAGCTCTCAGGTCTTTGGCCGATCTGCCTATGGCGGTTTGCAGACCAGCTCCTACCTGATGTCCGCCCGCTCCTTCCCGTCTTACTACACCAGCCACGTCCAGGAGGAGCAGATCGAGGTGGAGGAGACCATTGAGGCTGCGAAAGCCGAGGAAGCCAAGGACGAACCCCGCTCTGAAGGAGAGGCCGAGGAGGAGGAGAAGGAGAAGGAGGAGGCTGAGGAAGAGGAGGGAGCTGAAGAGGAAGAAGGTACGATAAGAAACAAAAGCCCTACAACTTCAAGTGCAAACTGAGCACAGATATTTGTTAGGAGATGGATAAGAATTACGCCAAGGAGGCTTTATTCATATATGAGTTTAGAATGTGAAATAATACATTTATCTATTTACTCATCCAACCTCTAGTGAGCATCTGATTTCTCAAATTGGCCATCCTCCCAGAGGTACACATCTCTGCTTCGCTTGGTAGTTTTTTGAAAATAACGTTTAAAAATATCCTCCTCCTGCTGTCTTTTTATTCCTATTAGACATTTTAACATATATTCATTTAACACAGCAGTTTGGTGTCCTAAAGAACAAACATGAATACCAAACACATAATAAAAGAAAAACTGAGGTCCTGGAGAGGAGCAAAGCTTCCGCTCCCTAGAAGTAATCTCATTCTATTTAAATATGTGTTCAGTGGCGAATTATCCCTGGCAAGCATTGTTAGTTGCGTGTGTTTTGGGAGAGTGGAGCTGAGAAGTTTTGGGGAAGCATTCTGTCATTTGTGTTTTCCCACAAAACCTTAGCAGTGTTTTGCTAAGAAACTTTAGAAATGTTTTGATTGGACTTACCTTGGATTTGGAGTTTGTAAATTTTCTGTTTTATGTTAAAGCTGCCAAGGAAGAATCTGAGGAGGCAAAGGAGGAAGAAGGAGGTGAAGGCGAAGAAGGAGGTAAGGGCGAAGAAGGGGCTAAAGTCGAAGAAGGAGCTAAAGTAGAAGAAGGAGCTAAAGTCGAAGAAGGAGAAGAAACCAAAGAAGCTGAGGAGGAGGAGAAAAAAGATGAAAGTGCTGGGGAGGAGCAAGCAACTAAGAAGAAAGATTGAGCCCCCCTTTCCTCAATTTTTCCAGGAATAATTCTCCCGAAATCAGGTCAATCCCATCACCAACCAACCAGTTGAGTTCCAGATACTATGTGAATTAAGCAGTCAATATACGTATAATTCTGAGATGCCTTAGGTTGGACACTCAGTGTTGCGCTACGACTTTTCTCCTCATGCAGAGTATCTGCTTGCTTGCAGAGTGGCTTCCTGGCTCGCTGCCAGCCTGTGCATGGTCCACGCTTATGAGTTCAGGATCTATGGCAATGTGAATAATTCAGATGTTTACAGCTAAAAAAAACAACATGAGTAAATGAATTCACTAATGTTAATGTTAAAATTCATGGAAAAAGTAGTCCTTTGAACCTTTGGTGGTTAGAAATTAAAGACCTCGAATTATGTGCAATAAATAGTAAATAAAGTTACACTGACTGACATTTCTCGCTGTGGTTATTGACTTAATTAAAATATCTTAAAGAAGGCACCAGTATATGTTGTATACAAGTGGACTATTGACCTCTAAGTTTTTTTTAAGTCAAAATTTCAACAATTACAATGCAATTTTCCCCCTTAATTGCTAATTCTGAGGGATACAGTTAGGTCATGACCATTCATGATATCTCTCCCCTCAAAAATGTTACTGATAATAAACTTGAGTAAGTAGAGTCTCTGGGGCTCTTTTTCTTTTATAAATACCAATATACTTTGCCCCATAAAATGTTCTATATGATGTTAGGAATGGCTTTCTTGAAGGCAATTCTGAAATTATGTGATAAATATACCCTTTATGGTAAACAGGTAACTTTAACCCTAGTGTATAACAATAAATGCAATATGGATAGAATATGAATCTCACTCATCCATCACTATAACCACATTTAAAAAATATGGTCTAAATATTATGGGCAGAAGTTGAAACCCAAGCAAATGATATAATCAGAAGGAATAATTTTTTTATCAATGTATAATTTCGGATAGAGAGTAAGAATGTTGAAGGTTATTTGCCATTGCAAACATGTTGCCTGCAATCCTGAGCTCATGATTCAGTATGGTGTTGGCTTAATTCTGTTGCCTCAAGTAAATAGCATTTAATGCCACCCATTTTAGACCTGAAAACTACGGATACAGATAATGAAATTGTTACAAGTCACTAAAGGGGGGAGATTGTGTACCTGTATGTTACGTTGCTGTTGCTCTGCATGTCTTTATTGGGGAATATTTGGATTTCAGTGCTCGCTTCAACTGGTTGGACGTTGCATCAAATACACACCATCTGTCCTCCCCGTCCACTGTGAAGTTATGAAAGCTCTTGCACTTGCACTTGATGTGGAATGTAGATGAAATTATTGATTATCTGCTGTTCTGCTTCTGTTCTTACACAATTGCTTTGTCAACTAATTTTGTTCAGTATTTGTTCTTTAGACACCTTTTAAAAGTCATGAATTTAATCTGAAAGCAAAGTGATCTCCACTTAAAGTTATCTAATCTCTTCACACTGCCTATTTCTAGTTAAATATATGTCACCAAGCAAGTAGGTAAAATATTTCTTTATCTACCATGATGCTATGGATTTGAACTATGAAGATTCTCAGTACACTGGCTTCTGTAAAGACCTAGGAGTTGCCTCAGAAAGCAAGCTTTTCACATTTATGTTCATTAAACATGGATGCTGCACATGGTAAGTCTCAGATGCAAATTACATGTAAAAAAGTTACTTTAGCCAAATGGAAATAGCTTTGGGTTTGAGAATTACTTGAAGTAAGAACACTGTACCATACTCTATCCTGTGTGCCATAATAAAATACTGAAAAACCTAAACCAAATGGATTTGGAGTCTTTAAAAAAATTTCCTCAAATTTGGTAGCTTGGTCGGTACCCCTCCCCCTTCTGCTGCCCACAAAGCTCCAGTTCTCTTTCAGAATTCCCTCTCCCAGTTAGTGACACCACTCCCCAGTCATCCAGTTCTGTAAACCAGAGACTGGGCGTGCTCATACCTCCCACTTCCTCTCTCCAATCCCTAGTCAAATCTATCACCCAGTCCTATTGATTCTACTGCCCGCATATCTTGAATCCGTCCACTTTTCTCCATTTACACTGCCACCACTCTAAGGAAACTTCCAGTGTCTACTCTTGTCCTCCCTCAATCAGCACACTACAGTGAGCTGATATTTTGAAAAGGAAATTTTGATCATGCTATCCCCTTGATTAGAACGCTCCAATAGTTTCCCATTTCTTTTAATATAAAAACCCAAATCATTAAGGGGATCTTCCACACGTGCACAGACCTGACCCTGAACTACCTCTCCAACTTCATCCTGTATGTAGCCCCTTGCCCCTCAGTTCTAGCGCTCCAGCTACCCTGGCCCTCTGTTCTCCCACCTGCCACAGAGTTTTTGCTGATTTTTCTGTCGGGAGCATTCGTCTTTTCTTTCCTTCCCTCAACCATGCTCAGATTTAGGCTCAGTTGTCATTCCCTTGGGGAAGGCTTCCCTGACTGGGTCAAATTCCTCTATTAAATGTGTTCATAAGACCATGTAGACTTGTAGACTTTTACACACTTGTAATTGGCATCTATTTCCATAATCATTTGGTAAATGTCTGCATCTCCTGCTATAGCGTGATCTTCAGAAGCGTGGCAATCAGACCTCTTGCTCACCATTTTATCTCCAACATCTAGCATAGTTCTTACTATAGTCTATTATAAATACTAATTGAATTAATGACTTCTTGATACATTAGAATGCCTTTGGGATGACTAAAAAGCCAAGAGTCCCAGTCTAGTCAACACCTTGTGGAAAGAGCAGAGAGCCAAGAATCGAGTGTCTATTTTGGATTCTAGTGTTGTTTGTTGAAAAGTACTGGCCATCCCCACCACGCCCACTCTGACCTCAATCTTCTTAGCTACATAAGGGTCAGCAGTTGATGTCTCAGATCTGTCTAGATTCAGGATTCAAAATTTCCTGAAAGGGCCGGCCCTGTGGCTTAGTGGTTAAGTGCTCACACTCTGCTACTGGCAGCCCGGGTTCAGATCCCGGGCGCACACCGAGGCACTGCTTCTCCGGCCATGCTGAGGCTGCATCCTACATACAGCAACCAGAAGGATGTGCAACTATGACATACAACTATCTACTGGGGCTTTGGGGAAAAAGAGGAGGAGGATTGGCAATAGATGTTAGCTCAGAGCGGGTCTTCCTCAGCAAAAAAAAAAAAAAAAAAAAAGAGGAGGATTAGCATGGATGTTAGCTTAGGGCTGATCTTCCTCAAAAAAAAAAAAAATTTCCTGAAAAACTTTTAGACACTCAGGCTAAATGGGAAACATACATGTAACTATATGTCCACACTAAAATCCATCATTTAGAGGGAATTGCTAAACTTAGTGTAAAGTTTCACTTCTAGCATTAAATTGGTAAGCAATTAATTTGATTACTTTTTTCCCCATATGGACATTCTAGCGCTGTCAGCACAGTTGCTGTGTCCCAGGCACTAAGTGCACTATATATTAACTCATCAATTCCTTTCTTACAATAATGTTAACAGTCCACTATGATTATCATCCCCACTTTACAGATGAGGAATGAAGGTTAGGTAATTTGACCAAGGTCACATCTAGTTTGTGGCAAGGCTGGGGCTGAAACCTCACAGTTCAGCTCTGAAGTCTGTGCTCTTGACTGCTACATCACACCGCTTCTCCTTTGCAGCCCGGCTTGGGAGGCGTCCTCGTGGAATCAGAGCAGACTTTCGCGGGCATGTGTTGTGACAGTGGCCTGGGAGTTTTCACACAATTATCGGAATTCTTACAATGCAGTCCTTGTACCATACAAGGGGCACATTTACATTCACAATGTTCCATTGTAGTTACTTAGGATGCTCAAGCTTTTCTTTAATTTCTTTGATTATTTATGTCCATATCTTAATTCTTCTGCTTAATTTTAGGCTGTTGGAAGGCAGGAACTAGGTTGTACAAAGAGAGATGAAGTTGAAGTTTCTCTTCAAGAATCATCAACTTTCAAGATGTCGGTTTTTATGGTGTTCTTCTTCTTCCGGGTCACAATTTTCTAGTTCTGTTCACATCTGACTCGTCCTCAATTGTTCCTTCTCTTTTTCCTCCTTCTGCTTGTCCTTTTCTTTGTCCTCCTCCCTCTTGTGTGTCTTCTTGCTGTAAGCTATTTCAAATCATTTTGGGAAGAGGGTAAAGGTTGGCTAAATAAATAAATGTCTTTGTTTCCTTCCACAACACCTAACAAAGTGCCTTGCATTTGGCTGGGATCTTAAATATTTCTAGAACGGCAAAGGTGATTATTTGTGAGAACTTTCCATAAACATGGTCAAGATGGAGAATTTCTTCTTTCTCCCTTGGGGACAGACTGAGAGAGATCAAAATTGGTCCAGCCATGATTCATAATTGAAAGGGGTTTCCAGTGGAGAGTTCAGGATGTTTTCCTCTTTGGAAAATGTCCAGCGGCATTCCATTGACTGCAGTGAATTATGCAAGCTTTGCAGCTGGGACCATTTTCAGTTTAAGATCCTTTAGAAAATTCCTAACGAAGGGTCTTAAATGAGAGCTAGAAAGCCAAAAGGTAAAGCATCATGAGAAGAAAGAAATTTTCAGCAGCCCCAGAAAGTAACTATCAGTAGCCTGCTTCAACATAGATAATTATTTGTATATGGAGGGTTTAAAAAAAACTCAATAGGGGGGCCGGCCCAGAGGCCACAAGTGGTTGAGTCCACGCGCTCTGCTGCGGCGGCCTGGGGTTCGCCGGTTCGGATCCTGGACGTGTACCGACGCACCGCTTGGCAAGCCATGCTGTGGCGGCGTCCTATATAAAGTGGAGGAAGATGGGCACAGATGTTAGCCCAGGGCCAGTCTTCCTCAGCAAAAAAAGAGGAGGATTGGCAGATGTTCGCACAGGGCTGATCTTCCTCACAAAAACAAAAAAACAAACAAAAAACCCTCAATATTAAAAACAAACTTAAAAAAGAAAAAAGATCACATTTCCTCCATTCACCCACCATTATTTTCATTTATATGTTCTTCTTTAGTCCTTGCTGCTATTTATGTATATTTTGACATAGCTTATCCATTCATTCCACACATATTAATCATGTACTTTGTACCAGGCACTGTTTTAGGCACAAGGAATAAGGCAGACAATATCCCTGTTTTCAGGGATTGTATTGGTTTGTGTGTGTGTGTGTGTGTGTGTGTGTGTGTGTAAACAGACAATGAACAAATAAACAAGTTAATAGGTAAGTGACATTGGATCCAGACCAGACATGCAATGATCTGGGGACAGAGTGTTCCAGGTAGAGGTTACAGCAAGTGCAATAGCCTGGCTTGTTTGGACCCAGAAAAATGCCTTAAGCTCATTGGTGAATATTAAGAAAGAGAAAGAGAGTAGGAGACAGGGCTGAGAGAGGGGGGGCAAAGGACAGATTATGCAGGGACTTGTAGATCAAGGGGTTTGGATTTTAGTTCTTGTGCAATTAGAAACTTTTGAGGGGGCTAAGCAGGGATGGTGACATAATCGGATTTCTGTTTTATAAAGACCACTCTGGCTGTTGTATAGAGAATGGGCTTTAGGGAAGCAAGAGTCAAAAAGTTGAAAGACTAACCAAAAGGCTGTTTTGGTCTGGATAAGAGAACGTGGTATGGTGACTTAGAAAAGGGCAGTAGCAGTAGAGATGGCATGATGTAGTGTGAAATTTTTGAGGTATTTTTTTTTACCTACAGAATGAATGCATGGAGACGGAAAGTTGTAAACAGTATCTTACTTTTGATAGCTACATAATATTTCATCAAATTAATATGTAGAATGTGTTAGTTATCTATTGCTGCATAACAAATCACTCCAAAGCTTAGTAACTTAACCCCCAGTATTTCCTAGATTCTGCAGATCAGAAACTTGGGAATGGCTTAGTTAAGAAGTTCTGGTCTCTCACGGGGTTGAAGTCAGATGTTGGCTGAAGTTACTGTTATCTGAAGGCGTGATGAGGCCTGCGGAATCTACTTCAAGGTCTTACCCACTGGGCTGGCACTCTCCTCTCCATGCGAGCCTTTCCATGGAGCTGCTTGAGGATCCTTACAACATGGCCACTGGTCACCCCCAGAGCAAGGCCTCCAAGAAACCAAGGGGGGAGTTGCAATGTCTTTTATGGTCTGGCCTCAAATGACATACCATCATTACTGCTGTATTCTAGTGGTCACAGAGACCTTCTGATTCAGTGTGGGGGGGAACTATTCAAGCGCATAAACACTAAGAGATAAAGATCACTGGAGGCTACCATAGGATAGTGGGCTTGTGATTATTCTTTTATGAACAACAATCATCCATTCAAGAGATTCTGAAACAATTCCAGCTGCAAGTATTTTTCCTTGTTGTTCTCATCAGTGTACTCATTTTTATTTGATCAGGGTCCCAGTTTAAGTTTAAAAATATGTTCATGAGAATTACAGACAGCTTGGCAATGAATATCCCCATCACTGGATATCTTCATGTTTGCCCTTCTATTGAAGTATTTCTTTAGTAATTCCCCCAGTGGAATTATGTGTTCAAAGGGTATTATGTACATTTGAATAGCTCCTGATATGTATCCTTATATTTTTTTCTATAAAGCTTGATAGCTATACTTCAAGGTCTTAGCTTTCCTGCGTTAATTCATTTGAAATGAAATATGTATTACTTTAGTTAATTGGGATAAATAGGGTGGCAGCTAATATATGACTCATGGTAAGTTGTGACAGAAAAATAAAAGTGTTTATTGTATTGTGAAGTGATCAAACCCATTTCAGTTGACACTTTAGATTTTTTTTAATACCTTAGATTCTCATACAGGATACACACGATTTTAAATGGGACACTTCTAATAAACAAAATTTATGTTGACTATAAGTAGTCTGAAATATGTAGTGGTTTTATTAAAAAAAAGCTGAGATGCTGTAGATGAGGCTCAGGTTTCTTGCAGCTATTAAAGACATTTTCATTTGTATATTGATGGCCATTAATCTCTTTTGCTTTTAGCTAAATGTCATTCTTTCAATCTATAACCACACCACATCCTTATAATTTCATACAGAGTATAGGCCATTTCCTGATATGACCAAAAAAAACAACGAAACTAGCAGGATGCTTTGATGCAGCAAAACTAATATTCCCTTCTTCCTCTAGATCTAGCCCACTAGTAAAGACAGAAACGCTATATTAAACTCTGTCCACGTTTTACCTAATCATTTCTGGTTGGAAAGGAAGGAGTGATCTGCTCATTCTGACTTGTTAGTTTGTTTCTAATCATTTATTCACTGGAGAACCCCACCTTTACTACAGAGGTTAACACACACACACACACACACACACACACACACACACACACACGAGAGACAGAGACCTCTGCCTTCCTTTGTTTTCCTCCCTCACCTGGGCACACACACTGGAGAAACTGTGAGAGAGAAAATCGCAACTGTAAGCCACAAATCATTCACACAGTTTAAGACAGAAAAATTGGTGTCAGACATGTGAAATCAGAGGGCGGTTTTGAGCTGAGAATGCAATGCACCACCTTCCCCAGCACAGACACAATGTGTTTGTCAGCTGCCCGGGGGGGGCGGGGCGCGGGGGCGGTTGGCTGGGGCTGAGGACTAAGAGCCCCGGTAACGTGCACTTAATGCGAGGGGGTGTCTGCGGGAGTGACCTGAGCGTGAACCACGTCTCCAAGGGGCCACTTCAGAGACTCGGTAGGAGCACCTGGGAAAGATACGGGAGCCGGAGACTCGGGGTGGTCTCCACTTTTCCTCTGTATGCTCGTGCCTGCCCCCAGTTCCTCCCAGTCCCACCTGAACAGTAGAAATCAGAAACCGGAAAGCGCGACCGCGGAAGTCTCCAGACACGCGCAGTGGACGCTGACAGCTTCCACAGCATGGGGCGCTCTTCCCGGGGCGGCTCTCAGCCCCTAAACAAATGCCCTTCCTCAGGCAAAGCAATCAACCTGGCGGATTTTTTTGTGGGGAGGTGGATAATTGAGACACGCTATCTTCAGCTCGCTATTCTGAGAGGGGCCCAGCCAGTCATCTTGCTGTTTCAGTCGCAGAAGCTAGGAGCCTTTGCAGCGCTGCACCTCTCCCCTGCCCACTTGTAAAACAAGTTTGCTCAGACTCAGGGATAATTTAAGCAAAATGAGTAGAAAAGTGCTTCCTTTCACCCACCGGCAGAGCACATTTCCTGAGGAGATGAAGGTCCGTTTGTAGATTAAGGCATCTTCCTCGTCTTGCCAGGACGGCCCGCCTTGCAGAGGACTCCCTGCCGAGTCACTCCTCTCGCGCGCTGGGGGGCGGGGGGGAGGAGAAAGGCCAGCAGGATCTGGGCCCCATTTCTTCCTTCCCAGGGACTCCTGACAGCCCACGCGGCGGCCCACCCTGTGAAAAGCTGGGGTGTGTTTCCAGACAGACCTGAGCGCATCTGATGGTGTTTTAGGATTACCCTGGAAATATGTATCATTCTTTTTTTTTTTTTAATTTTTATTTATTTATTTTTCCCCCAAAGCCCCAGTAGATAGTTGTATGTCATAGCTGCACATCCTTCTAGTTGCTATATATGGGACGCGGCCTCAGCATGGCCGGAGAAGCGGTGCGTCGGTGTGCGCCTGGGGTCCGAACCAGGGTCGCCAGTGGCGGAGCGCGCGCCAGTGGCGGAGCGCGCGCACTTAACCGCTAAGCCATGGGGCCGCCCGAAATATGTATCATTCTAATATCTTTTTTATAATTTAAACAACAAATCTCCCTAACCTGTGAGAATCTAATGAGCTGGGATGAAAGGCTTTGAAAAATCAAAATGTTCTCAAAAGGCCTGATACCACTTTTTTCTTTCCTCTCCTCTCCTCTCCTCTCCCCTCCCCTCCCCTCCCCTCTCCTCCCCTCTCCTCCCCTCCTCTCCTCTCCTCTTCTCTTCTGCAGCGGTTCCCGCTGTACGCCGCCGCTTGGGTTTCTGCACATTCAGTTCTGTCTCCGCGCCACCCACCTCCCGTCGCCGCTGGTCACACCTGTTTTGTTTTTTCTTTCTATCCTACCAGGTGAGACAGAAAGCAAGGGACGGGGTGGGTGGATAGGGGAGGGCTTAAAAAGCTGCTTCTATCCTCTCAGTAAACAAGCAGAGCCCTAGGATGCTTTCCGGAAGAAAACCCGGCGCTGTGTGCAGCCCGCACCCCCTGCTGAGAGCGCTCCCTGCAAAGGTGCAAAATCCCACTGCACATTCTTTATTTTTGTGAGCTCCGGAAGATCAGCCCTGAGCTAACATCCATGCCCATCCTCCTCTTTTTGCTGAGGAAGACTGGCCCTGGGCTAACATCTGTGCCCATCTTCCTCCACTTTATATGGGAGGCCGTCACAGCATGGCCTGGCAAGCGGTAGTAGGTGCGCGCCCCCGGGGCGCCCGGCCAGCAGCCGACCGTGCACTTGACCGCTAAGCCACGGGCTGGCCTCCGACTGCAAATTCTTTAGCTATAAAGACCTCCCCCCCCAAATGGTAAAGTTCTGAGGCTTAAAATACTTTAGGGCAGATTAGGTGACACACATTTCTGCCAGGAAGCCTAGTCATTTGGGGATGGAGCGGAGAAAGGAAGGGGGGAGGCGCCCGGAATCCTCATTTTGCTAGATCTTTCTCCAGGTCGCCCCCCCCCCCCCCCCCCCCCCCCCCCCGAGGACCGCAGAAAGGTCTGCAGAGGCACTGGGTCCTCTGCGTCCCCGGGCAAGCGCGCCGCGGCTTCGGGCCACCACCGCGGAAAGGAGGGCGAGGAGAAAGTGTCCTCTTGGGAAACTTCTGTCACCGGTCCTTCTCAGCAAGCCGAGAGGTTTCTTAGCCAGGGCGAGAGAGGCTTCCGGGAGCCCAGGCTCCGACAGGGAAGGGGAGGCATCCGCAGTCATTCTAGGCGGTGCTCCTCCCCACTGAGGCCTGGTCTGGAGCTCAAGCCGCTCTGGAGTCAGAATTTCAAGTGAAGAAGCCGGGCGCCGAGGCTGCGGCGATGCTGCGGTGGGGGTGGAGGCGGGAGAGAGGGGACCTGGAGAGAGCAGCGCAGCACCTGGCAGACCTGGAGCGGCCTCGTTCTAACTCCTTAGTGCAGCGTGGACCAGCTGCGTCCGCATGACTTGGACGCCTGTTAGAAATGCAGAGTCTTGGCCCCACTCCAGGCCTACTGAACTGGAATCTGCATGTTAACCGGATACCCAGGTGATTCAGGCGCACATTAAGTGTGAGAAGCCCTAGTAAAGAAGAGAACCAGTTCAGATCTGCAGCTCACTCCCAGGCTTGGGTATGGAGAGGAGAGGCAGAGAAGGTAGCTGGCCACTTATAACAAAAGGGGGCCCAGAAGAGGCTTAGCTTTCTTTCTTTGCAGGTTATAAGCTAAAGCCTGGGCAAGGGCAAGAGATTTCGTCTCATGTCCTAGAATTCTGAACATCCACTCGATATCCTAGACAGACCTTAGGTAGAGGAGTTCGTGCAGAATCTTGAGGGCCGGCACTTCCACTTGGAGGCCTGCCCAGGTCCGGCCATTTGGCACCTCCTTCTCTGAAGTTCTGGGGCCTTTCTCTCCCCGACCGGTTGAGGCTGCCCAAGCCCCTGTGGGGGAGGGATGTAAACTCATATGGGGAAACCCAAATGAAAATTACAAGTATAATATTCTTTCCCTCTCTCCCCAGGATAGGATGGTGGTGATTAGAAAACATGCACTAGGAATTTCTCTGGACCCCATATCTGCCCCAGGGAGAGCATTAGTCTGGCCTGGGGCCAAGCAGAGTTGGCAGCCCTGGTGCATGGGAGGTCCAACTGGAGGAAGAAGGCAAGGTGCCCAAGAGGCCTCAAGGCCTCAGAGCTCACATCCTGGGCCAGTCTTTGTCCTGGAGCTGGATGCCAGGATTAGGGGCTCATTGTAGTTCACCATATCTGCTAAGAAGGATTCTAGGAAGTTTGTATCATTCATTCATTCATTTATTCAACAGATACTTTCTCAGTATCTATTAGGGGCCAGATACTGTCCTTAGCCCTGGGGAATGCAGCGTTTACAATAAAAATGCCCTTTTTTTCATAGAGACACATGAGTTTTTGAAAAGTATATGCTATGTCAGGTGATTTGGATTATAATGAAAAATGCAGGAGGGTAAGTGGGCTAGAGTTTGACAGGAGGATGCCATTTTATCTTGGTTGGTCAGGGAAGGTTTCTCTGTTAATGTGGTGTTGGGGGAGAGACCTGAAACACGCGAGGGGAAAGTCATTCCGATAAGGAGTAACGTCCAGTCCAGGGGCCCTGAGGTGGGAATATGCTCAGTGTGTTGGACAAGAATAAAGAGGCCGGTATGGCCAGGACAAAGTTGTTGAGGTGGAAAGTGCTGGGACACGAGGTCAGAGAGGTAGTGGGGAGGTGAGGCAGAGCGTTGCAGACTTGGTGAGACTTTGGATCTTACCTCGTAGGAGATGGAAAGCCATGGGAGCCAGCAGAGCAGTGACATGGTGTGACTTGTGTTTTAAAAGAATCACTCTGGCTGTTGTGTTGAAGATAACTGAAGGGGACAAGAGTGGAGGTTATTAACATAATGTAGATGATAATTATGGTGATTTGTTCTTGGGTGATTGTGCTGGGGGTAGTGGGCTGGGGTAGAGTTCTGCATATATTTTGAAGGTAGAGCTGATGGAATTTGCTGGAAGACTGGATGTGGGAGAATGAGTAGAGTTAAGGATAACTACCAAGTTTTTAATCTGAGAAACTGAGAGAAGGGAGTTTTCATTTAATAAAATGGGAGAAGATTGAAGATGCAACAGGTTTTGGGACAGGGACAACACCAAGGGTAGGTTTTGTCGCGCTGTGTTTGAGGCGGCAGTCAGATATGCGGGTCTGAGCTTCAGTGCTTGAGCCACAAACCTTGCTAGTGTTTTGAAGTTCTCCCCTTCAGTACTCTAACCCTTATAAGAAGGATATCCATGAGTGCAAAATATCGTAGGATGATAGAATTCCAAAGTGAGAAGCTACCTAAGAAATCATTTATTTTACATACAAGGAAACTGAGATTTGGAGGGGTAAAGTGACTTGTCCAACATGATGTAATTGATTATAGCAGAGCTGGAACTAGAGTCTAAGATTCCAGTGTATTTTCCCTGCACTATACATTGCTGCCTCCTGAGAAATAATGTTATTATTATTCCTACTCTTTTTTGATGGCTCAGATTTTAGTAGACTGTGTAGGTTAGTGAAAATGGTCTTGTTTGGTTACAGCAACATTGGTGCAACAGATCAGTACTATTTAACATGGAACTTTCTTTTCCTCTCTCCTTTTCTTCCTCTCTTTCTGGAATTTTCAGCTTTATTACTGATCATCTAATAGCTAATACATGAAATAGATCTATCAGGGGTCACCTACTGCCTTCTAAGTGAGTGTATAAATCAGGCAAGCTCCAAGTGTTGCAAACCTCATCTGTCTTCTTTTATTCTTCAGATCAACAATAAATTGTTCATATAAAAAATGCACAGTTTGATAAACAACTTGGAATTTTCTTCTTCTTAAGACACTTGTCTTTGAAATAAGCAAGCTGAACTTAACTGCCTAGTTTTCAATTCAGAGAACTAGTTGAGTAAATCAGACCTCACACACTGAGAATTCACTTTGTGCTCTTTCCCGTAGAAGGGGCGAAGCTGACACTCCAGCGTGGAGAGTGATGTGGTGATAGCCATGCACTGCTGTCGTCTTGGAAGGACGCACTGTCACTCCAGCAACGTGGAGTCTGGAGCACCGTCTGCTGTAAGAGTCCCCTTCTCTCAAGAGACTCATGTGGGACTTGGAGGTGAAGCATGAGATTAAAGGACCATTAAATGAAGCCAGCCATTTCCTTTCAGAGCAGTCAAACTACTGATCATAATTCCTGAGGAATAAAAGTAGATCTTTCTGGCCAGGAATTACTTGATTGTGAAGCATCAGAATAAGAAAATTGCTTTGAAAGACTTAAGTGATCACGTGGAGATTGCAAGAAGCCCACGCACGTCATCATCTCCAAGGCCACATGACACTATTAAAGCCAATACATTCATTTTACATCGATGTGATCAGGCTTGTTTTCTCCTCTGTCCCCATCCTACTACCCATATGGAGACAGATTCCCCATCTGTGCATTCCTTTCATTCTTCATGGCTGAGATTTTAATTTCAATGATTATAAAAATTTGATAGGGTGTTTTACTTTTGAGAGCACTTTCACCTTTTATCGCGACACTGAGAGCCAGGAGGACATGCATCCTACACATTTTACGGGTAAAATAAGAGCACAGAGTTTATGGCAATTGGCTTCCCTTGGGATGCCGTCTCCACTTGAATGTCTCATGGGCAGTTAACTTCCCATGGCAAAGCCAATGTCCCATTTTCCCATCTGTTGTCTCTTTCCTAAACCTGCCCTCTTCTAAAGTCTTCCCCAGTCATTCCCATATCAACAGATGGAAACTCCATTCTTCCCATTTCCCAGGCCAAACACTCTGGAGTCACCTTCAATTTCTCTTTTCTCCTACTCTCTACAGTTCTCCATCAGGAAATCTCATGGACTTCACTTTCAAAATATAGCCAGTGACCTAGCCCTTCTCACCATCGTCAATACTACCATTTCAGTCCTAGGCACCAAAATCTCTTGCTTAGATTATTGCAATAGCTTCCTAACTGCTCCTTTTATCCTCAACTCCTCCTGTCCCCCAGTCTAGACTCAATGTAGTAGCCAGAGTGGTTTTTTCAAAATATACCTGTGTCACTCCTTTGCTCAAAACCCTCCAAAGCCTTGCCCTTACTGTGGCCTATAAGGGCCTCCTTGATCAGGTGCCACCTGTCTCTGATGCCCGCTTCCCTCTTGCCCATTCTGTTCCAACCACCCGGCCTCCTTGTTATTTCACAAACATGTCAAACAAGGTTTTGTCCTAGAGCCTTTGCATGTGCTGTTCTTTCTCCCTGGAGTGGATTCTATCAGATATATCTGCATATGTCTCATAGATATCTCATAGATGTCTCATAAATCCTCATATGTTTGTTAGCGAGGCCTTCTTTAACGACCCTATATGAAATAACAACTCCTTTCTCCCCATTCTGCACTTCCTAACCTCCTTACACTACTTTATTTTTTCTCCAAAGCAACTGTCACCCTCTGTATCCTTTATATTTTCTTTTTGTTTTTTCCCTTCTTCCTCCTACAGCAATATAAATTCCATGAAGGCAAGTACTTAGTTTGTTCACGGCTATATATCCCGGGCGAGGAGCTATGCCTGTCCCATAAAATATTTGTGCTTACAACTACTTGTTGAAGGAATGAACGAGTTAATGAATTCAGAGCTATTCAAAGATGGAATGGGCTGCCTTGGTAGACAGTAGACCCCATCACTGGAGGTTTTCCAATATTGGCAGATTGTTCTAAAATGGACATAAGGATCACAGGAGTTGGACTAAACTAGATGTCCTTCAAGGAAAGCATTATAGTGTAGCGTCGAAAGCATGTGTCAGAGAGAACTGGTTTGGTTCTTTCCTCTGACACTTATTGGTTCTGTGATATTGGATAATTTACTTAACTTCCCCTAACCTCAGTTTTCTTATCTGTTAGGAGGGATTTTATACTTTCATAGAGTGGTTGTAACGATGAAATTGAACAATATAATCCATATAAAACATTTACCTTGGTTCCTGACACTTAAAAAACATATAGCAAACATAACTATGATGATAATAATGTCCCTTCCAGCCCCAGGATTCTGAGAATCTGTGAAGGGACATACCCAAGGCCACCCAAGAGATGAGTGTACCTTTTGACTTTTAGTTAGGTCATACTTTCTTCACCAAACCACAAAGTCAGTTCTTTTCCTTCAGGCTTCCTTCTTTAGTTCTGGGAAGATGCCTGCCTCTCCTGATCCTCCCTTGGTCTCTTGGATTGCTTTCTATTTTGAATTTTTTTCTTAAACCTATCTCGCCTACATTGTGACCTTTGCTGCTGATATCTATTTTGGCTAATGCCAATTTTTAAACCAAAAACAACCTCACCACGGATTGCTTATGCTGACTCAGATTTAAGTGGGATGAATCTAATATCAGCTCACTCACTCTTATAGCTGATATGTCTCCTGCATAAACTGGATGCTCAATGAACATCTGTTGATGATGCATTGGTAACTTGGTCTTCTAGAAAGGGCCAAGTGTAATAGTAATAATCATAACAAATATGATTATTGTCAACCAAATACATAATCTAAATAGTTTGGAGCTGTAGTATTATGGTTTTGAAGCTACTAAATCAACTAGAATGAATGGATTATGGTGACCATAGACAGGGGGAACTGTTTGCAGAAGGATGGTGGGACATGAAAAATGCCAAGTGTTCATGTAATACCTAGTCATGATGAAGAATTTGAAATAAAATGAAATGACATTTATAATAAATTGTTACTGAAAAAGTTGGTTACTAAATGATATTTTCAGAATGATCATAGCCATACCAAATTTTTACATAGAAAAAAGTTGGAAATATGCTGAAATATAATAATTATCTAAGATTCTTGGAATATGGGTGAATATTCTACAATGCCAATATTCTACCATGAATATTTGTTACACTTAGAATTTAAAAATTAAAATGCATTTTCTTTTAAAAAATGTCCTATTAATGCAGGACTTCCCTTTCACTTAGATAATCACTTCTCTGAGCTTCCATTTCTGCACATTGAAAAAAGAAATCATGATACCTGTCCCATATATTGTGAGGCTGAAACAGGAAAATGTATCTGAAGCTACTTGCTAAACTGTAGAGAATTAATTATAGGAGTTTTAGGTGTTTTAGTTATAGGCATTGCCACGGAGACGGATGTTGCCGTTACCACAGAGGCTCACATGAGCAGCTATCTTTGGTGTGGTTCTTCCCCTGCAGATCTTCCGACCTTCTATCTTTTTTGGAGCATACTCAGTCAGGCCTCACTTGTCTCTTGGGTGACTATGCTGGATGTGCTCCTGTTCAACTCGAGAGGAGAGTGCCTTAGAGTAAGGAATCGCTACTGGTTTCAACAAGAATCTGGTTTTCCTGGCACATTAGTTCTTAAATGATTCCTGCTTGAGCATGGCTTTCCAGTACAGATAAACTGGATTTTGAATCTAACTCTAGCTTTTCTGCCCCTGATGGCCCAACTGTGGCCTGATTACTCTCTGCATTTACATCCAGTTTCTGCCATTGTTCTGGGTCCAAAGCTGATCAGATGCCCTCCCCTTAATTCACGTGGGCATAGCTCGTGCCTGCCCCTGGGGGCCTCTGCTTTGTTACTGGCATTCTGCCTTGGATCTGTTTTGGTCTGAGATGTGCAGTTTTTCCAGAGAGTGAGATGTAGAGTAGCTGAGATCCATGCCATTTGCTCTCTTTGCTGTACTGTCCCCTCCTTGTAGGGAGGGATGTGACTTTGGCAGAATGATATGACCTTCCTCTTGGCAAGCAGTTCATGCTGAGGGGGCATATGGAGTGGCTCTTATAGTTCATTATTTGTTCTTCATCAGCAAAGGACATCTGCTAAGACCTTCATTCCTCATTCCTGAGTAATGTGAGCCATTCCATAAAGAAGATTATCTTTATAGAGAGCCTACGCATTCCCTTCATCTAAGGCTGGAAGTGGGGAAAAATCTGAATAGATTAATGATCCATTGACTATCAATGCCTTGATTCAGTGATTAATGATCCTGATGATCATACACAAGCACACATGTACACAATCTTAGAACTTTTGGACAAGAAGGGAAGAGGAAGTCGGGAGCCTCAGGTGAAAGTACATAAGAAGGAGAAAGGAAGTAGAGAGCAGAAAGGAAGCTGTGATGGACACTCTGCAGTTGTTGTAGGCTTCCTAGAAGTTTCACTTTAGAGATTGCTTGGTTCACACCAATATTTGGATTTTCATGGTTTATTGATCCTGAGACTAGTTCCATTGACCACAGCTTCCTGATTGGTCAGAGTCGTTGGTAACACAAGAGCTAAAATAAACATATATCCCCTGACTAATGAGAAGCAGCATTATTGAGCTCTTATAGTAAGGCAGAGAATTTACACTGCCCTAAACACTTCACAAGAATTATATTCCTTAATCCTCAAAATAACTCTTTTATTGGCCTCATTTTGCAGATGAGAAAACTGATGATCAGATAAGTAGAGTGAATTGCCCAAGGTCACACAGTGAGTGTGCCAGCCATCTGTTTGTTCTCAGCTCCACATCTCATCTTGTCCCTGCTCCACTCTGTATGACAAGGAACTACATATCCCAGGCTCCCTTGCTGACTAGCTTCCAGGTATTGGCCTATAGGAGGTACTGGTGAAAGAGTGGAGGATGGGAGGAGGTGAGAATCAGGGGATTTCTCCCTGCCATTCTGGCCCTGCTTCAGGCGGCTTGTCTGGCAGTAGCTGCATCTCCCTCTTGAGTCTGGCTGCCACTGGACAGCACCTCCCTCCATGGTCTCTGTTCTCACTAGGCTGCCCCTGCTGCTGTGGTTCTACCAGATGGCCCTGGCTTCTGGGTGCTGGTAACAACATCTACTTTTTGTGACACTCCAGTCCCAGAGGTGGTAATGGCTTCTTTCTGTTGCTAATTTCTAGGTCACCTCATGTCTCCTGCTATGGACTGAATTGTGTCACCCTCAAATTCATATGTGGAAACACTCAGCCCTCAATGTGACTGTATTTGGAGATAGGGCCTTTATGGAAGTAACTAGGGTTAAATGAAGTCATAAGGGTGGGGCTGTGATCTGATAGAATTAGTGTCGTTGTGAGAAGAGACACAAAAGAGTTAGCTCTCTCTGTCCCCCATGAAAGGACATGTAAGGACATAGTGAGAAAGTGGCTGTCTGCAAGCCAGGAAGAGAGCTCTCATCAGAACCTGACCATGCTGGTGTCCTGATCTTGGGCTTCAAGCCTCCAGAGCTGTGAGAAAATAACTTTCTTTTGTTTAAACCACCCAGTCTATGATATTTTGTGATGGCAGCCTGAGCTGACTAATCCATCTCCTCTTGGCTTCTCAACTTTCCCTTAACTTTGTAGTACCATTTCCCTTCATTAAATTCCATTCTGTTTGAAACCCCTAGAATGTTTTTGTTTTCTTCTTCTCCTGACAAGCCCCCTGACTTACTAACTCAGCTATGAAGTTTGGAACTGAGATTCAAACCAAAGTCTGATCAGACACCAAAATCTGCATTCCTAAAAGCTATATTGTACTTTCTAGATTGTTGTGGTTATCTGCAGAGGTTTGGGGGAAGAACCAAGTAAATAATATGAAACCAAGTCTGACCAGTGCCACCCAAAGAGATGGAAATGGAAAGAAGTTTCAAGTTTTCAGAGATTTTCTACATGACATTTCAGATATAGTCTTTGCAATTGCAAACGCAGGCTGGGGGTATGTGTGGAGAGAGAGCACTCCAGTTAGTGGGCCTGCTCTAATGCAGCAGCAAGAGGGGCGGGATACTGTACCCATGGAATGTGGATGTTGGTATTCCTTGTCAACATCATGAAATGTTATCATGCAATAACACGCCAAGTCTGGAACTGAATGAAGTGTTAGCTTGGCAGTGAATTATATATATATATTTTTTCTTTTCTTGTAACACATGGAATTATAGAATGTTAATGTGGGCAAGGTACAAGTCTTTAATGTTATTAACTATTCTCATTCTTTGACAAGTCTTTCTTCTCTCTCCATTAAGAGTTCACTTTTTTCCACCAAATTCGAGGAGAAGGTGGACACTTTGGAATATCTCTTTCACTTTTCCTTCCTGGGCCATGTATTTTGCATCTCTTAAGGAAGATATTGAGATCCATGTGTCTTCCTGAGAACTGTAAGCAAATCCCTCACAAGGAATATGAGGCAAAGCAGTTTGTTAGTTGCCAATGAGCAAGTGATAACTTTAGAAACATTGGTGGCTGTTTCATGGGTTGCTGATGAAGAACAGAGATCAGCATCAGCTCTCTAAATGTTATGGACATATGATTTGCTTCTATTTATAATGCTCATTCTAATATGCCAAGGGAATGAACTCAGTGGGTAGACAGCTTTCACAGGGCATGGTGATTGTTAAGCTGGACAATAATGCCCAGCAAAGGAAATTTCATCTCAAGCTCTGATAGTAACAGATTATAGTGGGTGGGATGGGGAAGTGATGTGTACAAGTTTGTCCAAATTTCTAACATGTTATGTTCAAGGCATGCTTTATTAGAACTGTCCAAACCTGTCTATTGCTGATGCACAGAAATGACTTCAATTGATACTTAATCACTTTAACCTGATCAAAATACATTCCTTCTTGCTATTGCTGAGGAACAAATTGTTGGTCAAAAATGATAGGCAGATATGTGTTGTTGTACCCAGCAGAACTAGTTGTGTATTATAGGTGACTAATTAATAGAAGAAACATTCATTTATTTGCTCATTGCCTTCCTAAGAACCTGAGAAATGGAAAAATAGACACATGGAGTGTCTCATGCACCAATTAGAATCTTAACATATTTTATTTGGTAAAGACACCACAAAATAAAGTTACATGTTCAGACACAGGATGATGGAGCCTAGACTCTAAGCCAGGGGAACTGGAATGTGATGTTTCTGCCACTTACATAGCAGAGAATTTTAAGGTAACACTGGCAGGAAGTCAGTTAATTCCTCTATAAACTGAAAGATGGATAACGGGGACTGTTTAGGGCAGACTAGGCCCAATAGGTAGACGGCTCATTCCAAAGGTGAACGAATACAGACTATGTGTTTGCTATCTTTTCTATAAAAGTGTGTAGTGGAAAAGGTATGGATCTGATAAGAGAAAGGCCTGAGTTCTAATTCTTATGCTCAAACTTTTCAAAAAATGGCAATAAAAATAATTCCTGCACATATGTTTGTTATGAGGGTTCAATGATTTATTACAGGCAAAGTTCCTGGTATATAGTAAACTCAACTGTTGCTATTATTGTGATAAGCTATTTGGATCTGGGCATGGGCCTTCACCTCTCTGAGGGGCCATTCTGGGGAAAAGGGAATAGGGATTTATCTGACTCCTCAGAACTTATAAAAGTTATAGCGGGTCAGATATGGGAACAGTGGAAAGAAGGCGTTGCACCAGTCAAAGCTGCCTGATGGATGCCTCACAACAGTCACTTTCTTGTCACTGTAGATGCTCAATTATAATATAGGCAGCTACTTTTCAGGCATGAAAAAGGGGAGTTCAATATCAGAAGCTAATCCAGCCTGTAGGATTCTATGATTCCAAATAGCAAATATTAAGTAATGTTTAGTGTAACTAAACTTTATATATCTAACTCTTCTACTTCTTGAAGGTTGGCTATAGATTGAATTTTTGTGTGTATCTCTTATAGACATAGTAATTTAATATATGCTACTAATTTTTTTTTTGAGGGAGATTGGCCCTGAGCTAACATCTGTTGCCAATCTTCCTCCTTTTCTTTTTTCTCCCCAAAGCTCCAGTACATAGTTGTATATCCTAGTTGTAGGTCCTTCTAGTTCTTCCATGTGGGTGCTGCCTCAGCATGGCTTGATGAGCAGTGAGTAGGTCCATGTCTAGGATATGAACTGGTGAACCCCGGGCTGCCGAAGCAGAATGCGCGAACTTAAGTGCTGGGCCACTGGGCCAGCCCCTGCTACTATTTTAATTAATACTTTTAAAACTAATAATAATAATGGCAAGGAGAATTTACCATTTACTAAGCACCTACTATTTGTCAGACATTGTTATTCATTGTTATTCTTATATTTGTAATTTTATTTAGGCCACTCAGAAGTCCCGTTCAGAGACAACTAGGCAGCCTTGATTGGAAAGAAATCTGAAGAAGAGGATGGACAGCTTCCTCTTTTTCTTTGAGACATTCACATATTAAATATTTACATGAATATAAGTTAATAAAATTTTAACTTTTTATTCTTCCCAATTAGCACATGCTCTTTCAAGTGCTATTTATTTCCCTTTAGCTGAAATATTTTTTTCTGGCTATGAGTAAATTTTTGACATTGAAATTGGGAAAGGTTTAAAAACATTATCCTAGGATTCAAACCATCCTCGAGTTTTCCAAGTTAAAATGGGAGGTGTAGGGACATTGTGACTTGTACTGAGGTCCAAGCTTCCCAAGTCTAAAGGCATAGAAAACATTTTGTTCTATATACTACTCTGTGTTTTCAACCAATCTGTGGTTTTCTGGAGGAGATTATGAACAATTAAAATTAAGGATATTCAGAAGCCCTAATGTGAGCTGATAATTTTACTGTGCTCACCAAAATTCTTTTAAGAGATGAGAACCAATTAGACAATGAGGCTAATTTCAATGGCATCTCTTTTAGCTGTCATGGCCTACTCTCTATGAATGTGAGAATGCCAAAAGATAGAATCTGTGATATTTGCAGTTGGCATCCGACTTGTGAACCTATGATCTTGTGAACCTAATCCCATTTATGAGGGCCCCACCCTCATAACCTAAGAACCTCCTAAAGGCCCCGCCTCCAAATACCATCACGTTGGGCATTAAGATTTAACATATGAATTTGAGGATCACACACATTCAGTCTATAGCAGAGGCTTAGAGAGATAATATAAAGGACCCAAGAAACACAATTCTATATCTATAGACCTGGGACTTGAACTCAAATCCAGTGCTTTTGCCAAAGCTCTACACTTCTAAGGGTAGAGGTGCCCTGGAAGTGGACTAATTTTGTGTAGACTAAATAAAATAATTCACTTAAAACTATCTCCTGTTTCCCTTTGGGCAAATTACATAAACCACAAGGAAAAAAATAACTTGCTCCAAACTGGAACGCCCAACCTATTTGTTGTGGAAATGAATATCTCAATGTTTTAGTACTGTTTCTGCACTGACTGGCAATAGAAGGCAGTGTGCTAGAAATAACACTTTCCTTTTCCATTGAATATTAAAGTTACCAAGAGAAAAGTGTTTGCCACATTTTTGTGCACTGCAAGCTGTTGTGGTAGAAGGAATCACCACTTATTTTGTATCTGATGTTTTATGCTTCTCATGATGCAACCGATGCTATTGCATCATTTGTTTAAAATGCGAAGAGATTTGTAAGCATATTAAATGAAAGATTCATGGCATTGATCTATTTTCTTTCTTCTAGAAAGAAGGGAACACAGCAGAATCTTCTCATAAATTGCGACAGCCACAATGGCTGGATTTGAGGGGCGGTGTAGTACAAGGGTTAAGAGTTTGTGCTCTGCTTATTGCAGTAACATTGGTTTATAACATTGTATAAATTTCAGGTGTACATCATTATACTTCTGTTTCTGCATGGATTACATCATGTTCTCATGTTCACCACCCAAATGCTAGTTACAATCCATCACCACACACATGTGCCTAGCTATCCCTTTTGCCTTCCTCCCTCCCCCCTTCCCCTCTGATAACCACCAATCCAATCTCTGTCTCTGTGTGTTTGTTTGTTGTTGTTATTGTTATTATCTACTACTTGATGAGTGAGATCATACAGTATTTGACCTTCTTCCTCTGACTTATTTCACTTTGCATAATACCCTCAATGTCCATCCATGTTGTCACAAATGGCTGGATTTCCTCATTTCTTATGGCTGAGTAAACAAAAAATTAAAAAAATAAAAGACGTTAATAAATGAGAATGTTTATTTATGTTTACTTTTAAATTAGGTATAGACTGTATTATGTTATGTGTGCAAATAGTAGGAAAATGGTAAAAATTCTGTAATAAAAAAATCTGTGATAGTCCTTAGTTATAATTCATAACAACATATTAGAGTATTTCTTATTAGTAGTAATCAATAAATATTTTTATTTTTTTATAATTTTATTTATTTATTTATTTTCCCCCAAAGCCCCAGTAGATAGTTGTATGTCATAGCTGCACATTCTTCTAGTTGCTGTGTGTGGGACGCGGCCATGAGGCCGGAGAAGCAGTCCGTTGGTGCGCGCCCGGGATCCGAACCCGGCCGCCAGCAGCGGAGCGCGTGCGCTTAACCGCTAAGCCACGGGGCCTGCCCGAGTATTTTTATTTTTATTTTTATTTTTATTTATTTATTTACTTTTTTTGTGAGGAAGATCAGCCCTGAGCTAACATCCATGCTAACCCTCCTCTTTTTGCTGAGGAAGACCGGCTCTGAGCTAACATCTATTGCCAATCCTCCTCCGTCTTTTCCCCAAAGCCCCAGTAGATAGTTGTACGTCATAGTTGCACATCCTTCTAGTTGCTGTATGTGGGATGCCGCCTCAGCATGGCCGGTGAAGCAGAGCATCGGTGCGTGCCCGGGATCTGAACCTGGGCCACCAATAGCAGAGCGCGCGCACTTTAACCGCTGAGCCATGGGGCCAGCCCCTAAATGAGTATTTTTAAAACTGGGGGAAAAAAAAGAGTTTGTGCTCTGGAGCTGGAATAGTTCGGTTAAATCCCAGCTCTAGTTCTACAAGCTGTGTGACCCAGAGAAAGTTTTTAAAAAAATTTCTGTGCCTCAGTTTCCTTATGCTTGAAAATTGAGAACTAATTAGCTTTGGTACTTCTTACAATATTTAAAACAAAATAGTATCTCTAAGGCAATCTATTGGGAAAGTAGAAATTCTATTTTTCAATGGCTTAATGTCATCGTAGCCAGGGACTGATTGTAGTCAGATAAAAGGTATTTTAATTTCTTAAAAACTGGGAGTTTTGTGCTTAGTTTTAAATATAGTCTCTCCCTGTCACTGAACATATTTGGAAACATGAATTTCAAATTGCTTTCTCTTTAAATAGTAGTGTAACAATTGGCATTGACAACAGAGTTAGTGAATTCCAGAAGAGATCATTGTATCCCCAGGCCCTAGTCCATAACAAATATTTGTTGAGTTAGTGAATCAAGCAAGCAATTTGATGCCTTTAGAAATGTCTGCATAGCTTATCAAAGGCATGTTGTTGTATTATTTTTAAAGAGGGCAAAATAGTGGTCTGTCTTTTGGAATAGGCGGAAGCATTTAATTCTTTCCTTCTCAGGAAAGAAAATGAGAGGGTTGAAAACAAAGTTAGGAGCTAAAGGTACAGGTCTCTGGTGCTGGCCCTGGGGAGGGCCGCTGATTGGGACTTTTGTAAACAGCATATGCTACAAAAAGGGGTTTCTAAGCTGTGGTAGACTCAGGGGCCAGCGCTGGAAAATGAGATGATTTTAAGCGTAGACAGATGAGTATTTTTATAATAATGGCTATATATTTAGTAGGTATTTTAAAAACTCAAGTAGCATATCATATAGATCCAGCCTCTATTTCTACTTCAGATAACAGCTCCCCGACTTTTCTTTGGGGAAATGCTGCTGCATCATTGGTGTCAGTCTTGGTGGGACTGTCAATCAAAGTTCGTCTTCCTTTGCTGACCAAAGTGTGAGGCAAGTGTGTGCTCTGTTTCTGAACTTCCAATGAAGCGATACAAAGTTCTGAGTTCAGTTAGCCCTGTGACTGCATGATGACTCCTGCTACTTCCATTCCTGGGGCTGTCCCGGCTGGTCTTCCCCAGCACCCGCCTCTTTGGCTGATCCTTCCATCCCAAGAGTTATCCTATATCCTTCCAATATACTCTTTTTTATTTTTAAATTCTACATAACTAAAGTAAGTTTTTGCTGATTAAAAATCCTGTTTTACCTTGGGTGTCATGGATATTATTGCTTCAGAAAAATTAGTGTTTTAGCATAAAACATGAGTTGTTTTAAAGAAAAAATGTACATAAATAATTGTACAAATTATATGCAGACATAGCAAAATTGTGAGGATTGGCAAATGGCTAATGATTGGGAAATATCATTACAAATATTGACATTAGCAATGAGTTTCCTGGGTACATTTAGAAATTAAAATAGGAGTATTTTGAAAAGCCATTAGAAAGAGCATCTAGCATTATATTATTGGGATGATCCTATTGATAAGAAAAGAATATGGACTTGGAACAAATACTACATTAATTTATTATTAATGGTCTTAAAGGTCTAGAATAGATACATTTTGAAAAGGAATTTGTATTATTTCCTTGGTCAAGATCAGGCCTTTTTTTAAAAATTTAAAATACTTATTGCTTATATCAGAGAATCCTGTTTTTCTTTTTCTATGTGAAGTATTTTATAGATTTTTGACATCATTTTCCCTAATGAGTAAAACACTAAAAGTATAAGTCTCCGTAAACCAAATCAAGAATCAGTGCTGCAGATGTGTGTGTGTGTGTGTGCGCGCACGCGTGCGTGCACGCGTGTAAACCAGAACTGGGCATCTGAGACTCCACGTTTCTTGTTAGGACTGTTGGTGATTTCAGTCCCGCTTCTTCTGGACACATTGCTATCAATCCATGAGGTCCTTTTGTCCCAACTCCAAGTTGTGACTCCTTTATTGTCCCTCTCACCTTGAGGTTCTCTGAGTTCCAGTGTGGGATCGAAACACCTGGAGACTGACGACTTCTATCCCACCAATTTTATCTATTTATCTTACGCTTTTATTTCAAAAATATAATTTTAAAATTTTAGGATGAAGGTTGGTCTAAGTAAAGATTTTGACACCTGAAAATCTTTTCAGTGATTATATTTTCCCAGTAATCACTCTCAGGGAAATAGTGATAAGCATTGCAGGTTGCTTATAATTCCCCAAATAATCTATTCAAGAGAAAGAAAGGTCAGGTAGTGGAGCTTTCACTTGGAAATGACATAACACCAAACAATTGACTATGTTTCCAATATGACCTTTATTGAGCAAGTACTGCTGTGACGTTTAACATCAATCAACGAAAGCTTGCAAACTGCATGTCAACGAGGTTCTCCCATGAACAAAAGTCCATTTTAAATGCACCAGTGAGGTAAACATAATTATTCACATATAGCTTTCTTAAGGCTAAGAGAGTTCTCTGTTTCATTTACTATTTTTGGCTCAGTTGGTTCTTTGCATAATACATCTCAAGACATCCCTCTGAGTGCCCCCCTTCCAACAGCTTAGGGAATTGGCTAATTCCCCAGGTACATACAATATCATGCATTTGAATCCCCCAAAGCCTGAGGAGGGAGCACCCCGAGTTTGCATGCAGTTCCCTCATATTGCACAAAGTAAAATACAATGTCTGGAGCCCCCATGGGAGAACCCGTTCTGTTTTGAAGCTGTCAATCACATGCATTTTGAAATTGTCATATGGCTTAACCTTTTGCAGTAGACTCAAATATTAGTCACTCTGGGTGACTTCCTTGACTATGGCGTGTGAAGTGACCTTCTCTACCTTTTTAGTAGACACTAGTTTCTCCTCAAAGGTCTCTTCATGCTCTTCGACCTTTTGAGTGACGGTTACAGATTTAGTGATGTATTTGGTAGCACCATCTCCCCCCTCACTGGTGATTTTTTCTATCTTTTTGGTCACCACCACTTTTTCCTCACTTCTCTCACCCGCCTTCTTTTCATCCTCTGGGCTCAAGTCTAGCCCATTGGTGACAACCCCTTTTTCCTCTTCTCCCCCACTGCCTTTCTCCTTAGTTTCCTGCTCCTCCTCCTTGCCTTCCACCTCCCCATTTACAGCCATGTCTTCCTTCTTGGATTCCTTTAAAGCTTGATCACTGCCTTCCTTCTCACCCCCTCCCTCTTCTGCTTTCTCCTTCTCCTTCTCCTTCTCCTTCTCCTGCTGCTGTGGCTTCTCCGCTTTGGCCTCTTTCTCCAAGCTCACCTTTACTGATTTGGTGACCACTTCCTCCACGACCTCCTCCTTTACAGGGGATTCAGCCTTCTTCTTCTCTGGCACATCTTTTGGCTTCTCCTCCTTTTTCTCTACCTTCTCTTCCTTGGGAGCTTCCTTTGCTTCTTCTTTCTTTTCTTCCACTACTTTCTCTTCTTCCTCTTTCTGTTCACCTTTCCCAGCTCCAGCTTCTGCTTTTGGTTTCACCTCTTCCACCGGCGATTTTGGCACCGGGGACTTGGCTTTCTCTGGCTTCTCCACCTTGGCTTCTGCCGCCAGCTCCTCCTTGGGAGCCACTTCACTTTTTTCCTCGGTTTTCTTTTCATCCTTAGCTTCGGCTTCCTCTCCTTCACCTTCAGCCTCTGTTTCTCCTTCTTCTTCCTGCTCACCTTCCTCTTTTCCACTGGAAGCTTCCTTCTCGGATCCTCCTTCTTCGGCTTGGTCTGATTTAGCACCCTCCTCCTCCTCCTCCTCTTCTTCCTCTCGGCCTTCTTCCTCCGCCTTTTCTCCTTCTTCTTCTCCTTTAAGTTCGGGTGCAGCAGCTTTCACTGGAGACTTTTTGGCAGCTACAACTTCTTCAGCTTCTGGTTCCTCTTCCTTTTCTCTTGCCTCCTCTCCCTTCTCCTCTGCTGTCACGGAAACTGCCAATTCCTCTGCAATGGCTGTCAGGGCAACTTCCATTTCTGATTTCTCATCTTCCACTTTGGTTTCCTCTATGATCTCTTCGACAAATTTGTGCTGGACCTTTAGCTTGGGAACCTCTACCTTGGTTTTTTGAATCTTACTGGATATTGTGACAGAGGGCTGTCGCTGTATATATAGCGGCCCAGTGATGCTTCCTGAAAATGTGCTAAATCTGGTCTCTTCACCCTCCAGAAGTTTCCTAAGGAGAGAATCAAAAAAGACAAGACAACTAAAATTTCATTGGGCCTTCTGAGCTTCAGTACATTATGGATAATGCAGTAGATACCTTTGAATAAATAGAATCACAGAAATAAAAGATTCCATTAAGCCGGTGTAATACCTATTATAATTTCACTGGTATATTGTGTCATATTCAGTGACACAGACAGATTCTCATGGACCACCAGCCAATAACCTGCAGTAACTCACCATGCCCAATAGTCCACCAACCACACCCAGCCACCAAATCTCAGCTCTGAGGCAGTTGATATGGTGCAACATGAATATGCTGAAAAGCTCCCTAAGTGGCTAAAAAAAACCTGAGTAACCTTCTTGAGCATTTGGACTTTCAGAATGTATACTAAATTTCTTTTAGCAAATATAATGTTCAAAAAATTTACAAAACTATTTAGCATATATCAGAATTTAGGCTATATATATATATATCATAGCGAGGTGCTAATATGAGTGTATCAAGTTATAAATTGGTCTGCAATTTTGACCATAAAATGCTTATTTAATATAATTATTCAGGTTTCCTGAAAAGTTAGACAGGAATTTATTTATTCCTGTGTGCAATTTATTCTTGTAATATTATAATGACCTTATTGGTAGTAGAAAAACTGTTTAGTCAAGGATTTTCTCCTATGAACTCAGTCAACAGCAAGTTGATATCATTTAGTAGACCTATAATCTCTTCTCTCTCTCTCTCTGGCTGTGTATATCTAGATCTATACACATAAATCTAAATAGACAGAATATATATGTATTAGAATATATATATAATATGTATGAATATATATGTAATAGAATATATATGTATCAATTTGTATCTATTCTAAGCCAGCTGATGGCAATAGTAAGCTCTAAGAGAGAAACAGAGAAATTGAATCTCCTGGTGTTTGTCCTTGACATTATAAAGTTGAAAAGCTGAAACCACTAGATGAAATATTAAAAACTAAAATTCCATTTTTGTTCCAAACATTGGGAAAAAATTTTTCACTAAAATAAAAAAATTTAAGCATAAGCACTGAAATTAACTGGTGCTCTCCTTCAAAACATTTTATTTCAACTGTTTACTTTGAAAGTTGTATAACTGCAATAACTGCAATTCTTTAGAATAATTTCTTTTTAATTGGGAAAGAAAACCCGGCACTGATTTAAGACTCCTGCAACCTGTCTGCTTTAAGTTAGAGTGGTGAAGGTTCTGCCAGAACAGCCTTTGTAGTGCCAGTTAGCATTTCGGCCACGTCCGCAGTGATCACGGTACCTGTACGCAGCGATCTCGATATCCAGAGCCATCTTGACGTTCAGGAGATCCTGGTATTCTCGCAAGTGACGAGCCATTTCCCACTTGGTGCCCCGAAGCTCATTTTCCAACTGCTGGATGGTGTCCTGAAACAGACACAGCCACAGACTCATCCTTCCAAACAGCAACTTTCGCAAACCACTCGCTACCCTCTCTCCGCTCCCACTCCGACTCCCTCCAGCTCTGCAACCCTCGAGGAGGATACCTAGCCACTTTCCCTCCCTTAAAAAAAAATCTAAGGAATTCTCAAAAAGTCAGGATCAATAAGACACTTTCTAGACACATCATGCGCTGAGACCAGTGGATCTAGAATATGTCTCAACAGGAAACAAATATGCATGGGGAAACCCCACGGCTGACCTAGCTCTTCCCATCTGACCCCTTTGGGCCAAAGACAATTTTGAGTATTCTTTCGATCACGGCCGGAAAACTTGAGAATGCATGTGGTTCTGCACAAGCTATCCTAAAGTTGCTGCTTTATCAACTACCCGAATGTATACCTCCTACTTTAAATGTGCAAGCGTGCAAAACTAGAACTCCCGAGGAAAAGAAGCACGTTTTGAAAAAGGTCAGGGTTCTTAGGAGCTGGGGATGGTGGGTGGGGAGGAGTGTGGAAAGGACGGAGAGTGGCGAGGCAGCTTTGCGCATCGACTTGGGTCGGCGGCTCGCGCGCGCGCGCGCGCGCGCACTGACCAGCGGCCGCCAGGGAGCGCGGCGGAGAGCGCGCCGGGGCGCGTGCCTGAGTGTCGGGGGCGCGCGGCGCTGGCGCTGGCGCAGGCTGGCTGCGCAGCCGCGGTTCCTACCTGGTAGCTGCTGAGATCGTGGTTGTGGCGCTCCTCTATGTCGCTGAGCTGCCGCTCCAGGGACTCCTTGGTGCCGCGCACTGACTCGAGCTCGATGCTCTTGGACTGCAGCTGGCGCCGGTACTCGGCGATCTCTTCCTTGGCGGAGCGGATGGCCTCCTTGTTCTGCTCGGCCGCTTCGGTGAGCTTGGCGTAGCGGCACTTAAACCACTCTTCCGCCTGGTGCATATTCTGGTCGGAGTGACACTCGAGCTGGGAGCGGATCTCCTTCAGCGCCGTCGAGATGTCTGTCTTCAGGTAGTCTTTGCGCTCCACTGTGATGTGCGACGCCTGGATCTGGGCCAGCAGGTCGGCCACCTCCTCCTCGTGATTGCTCCGCAGGAAGGCCACCTCATCCTGCAGCGACTGCACCTTCTTGTCCAGCTCCACCTTGACCAGCGACGCCTCCTCGATGTCTTTGCGCAGCGCGCGGATGGCCGCCTCGGTGTCGTCGCGCAGCCGTGCCTCCTCCTCGAAGCGCTCCTTGAGCCGGTGGATGTCTTCCTCCAGGTGGTCCGAGTCCAGCTGCACCTGAGCCTTCTCGTGATTCACCAGCTCGAGTGTGGTGCGCAGCTCGCGGATCTCTTGGTCGTACGCGTCGCCCAGCTGGGCGTGCGAGGCCTGCTTCTGCCGCAGCGCCTGGATCTCCGCCTCGATCTCCTTGTTCTGCTGCTCCAGGTAGTGCACCTTCTCGATGTAGCCCGCGAAGCGGTCGTTCAGCCCCTGCAGCTGCTCCTTCTCGTTGGAGCGGGAGAGCTTGTAGTCGCCGCCCGGCCCGGAGCCGCCGTTGAGCAGGGACGAGGACTGGCTGAAGTCGAGGCTGCTCTCAGCGGAGCTGAGCATGGCCGAACTGTAGGCGAGGCGCGGGCCAAGCGCGCTGCGCTTGTAGGAGGAGGACACGGTGCTGGGTGAGCCGCGGGACCATGACTGAGAGCGGAAGCCGCTGGACGGGGAGCCGCTAACACGGCTGAAGCTCGAGCGGGTTTCGGTTACCCGCCGGTAGGCGGACGGGTTGCCCAGCGAGTCCAATGTGTAGCTCATCTTGACGGCCTTGGGGCGTGTGGCTGTCACAGCGTTCTGCTGGCCTCTCCGCAGCCCATTTATAGCCGCGGCGGCTGGACCCGGGCCAGGGCCCCGCCCCGTGGAGGCGGCGGCCGAGGAGGCGGGGATTGCGGGCACCGGGCCGGGAGGAGGGGTGGGGGGGTAAAGACAGCCTACAGTGATTCAGCGCCCGCTCCACGTGGGCCCACGCTGCGTTGGACCCCGGACTTTGCTGCCCTGGCCCCGGCCCCTCCCCCAGCTCTCCTTTCGGTCCCAGACCACTTGTCGCCCCTCAAGCCCCCTCTCTCCATTTCTCTTCACCTTTGGATTGCATTTACGCTCTCGGTGCGAGTATTCACCCAACGCCCTTTCTTTGTTGAGTCACTCTGCCGCTGTTCGGGCAGCTTTTCTCCCGACTCGCTGGCCCCTTTGTCATTTTTCTAGCCCTCTTCACTCTTATCCTCATGGCTTTCTCTTCTTTTGCCCTTTCTCCATTACTTTTTTCTTTACGCCTCTTCTGTGCTTAATCACTTCCCCCTCTTTTTGGCATCTCTTCGCCGTCCCTCTTTAAGCTTTCTCTAGTCCCACTCACTCCGCCCTTCTCTCTGAGCCCCTTCCTCCTGGACCTTTTCCTTCCCGTCCGCTCCTTCTCCCCTACTTCTTCCTCCCCTCCCCCTACATTCCTCCCCTCCCCCATCCTCATCTCCCCTTGCCTCCCTCCCCTTCCCCCACTCCTTGTCTTAAAGCAGCCCGAGTTGAGCGCAGAGGAGTTGGGCCTAGAAGAAAAAAACAAAAAGACTTTGAGGAACGGTCAGCCTGAAGCCTTCGGGAAGGGGACAAAGAGGATGGGCCGGGGTAGTTATTTGTATTAAAAGTGGGATATGGCGCTACATTCTGCTTAACGTTTGGGGGACGTCCGCAGCTTCCGCATGGGCAGAAGGTAAGGCGCTTGGCTTGCTATGGCGCCGGCAGCACCAAGGACAGCGCCCAGGCCGGCAAGCCGGGAGATCCAGCTGCCCGGGGGCTCATCACCCAGCAGGGCCTGTCAGGTTGGCGGGGGTTTCCTTCCCCCTCTTCTCTCCGAGTAAATACAATTAAAGCCTGTTTGTAGTGACTCTGTTTGCAGGAGCCAAGCTGGAATCGCACGCTAAGATTTCTCTGCAATGCGGGGTTGGCACAATCTACAGATTGCAGATTTTGAAAACAACTAAAATTCATTCAAGTTAGGTAACAAATAATATACTTGTAGCCTAGTTTGGGTTTTTTTAACATATGATGGATGCAGGAAATCAAGAGACCCAGGGCCTGAAATTTGAAGGTCAAATATTGCTTGGAAATGGGAATTTGAAATCTGCTGAGATGAAAAGTCCAGGGAAATATAGTTTATGATAAGTTTGAACACAAGCAATTGCTTTGTCATCTTTCTGTTCAGTCCTCCTTGTATGTAACTGCAATGATTGAAAAACATCTGAATTAATTTAAAATTAATTTAAAAGTTGCCAAACCGATTCACCACAACCTTGAACAAAACGAGATATTTTTTCCTCCATTTAAAATATATTTCCCTGTTTAGATTTTAAGGACTGATTTGGAATAGATTTTTCCATATCTTTAAACATGTTTATTTAAGCAAGGAATCTACACAGACTTCCTGCTGTCTGGTGCACTGCTAACTGTTAAAATGTCCCTCTTTTTGCATAGTGCTTTGGGGGCAATTCAGGGTAAAAAACTTCAGAATACTGCACGACAAAGTGAAGAGCAGGAAGCAGGACTAATGACCGAGTTTGCTGGGGCCACAGGCACAGTGAGTGCCTGTGAAATGCTTGCCATGGCTGAGAAGAAACCACTGCTTGTGAAAAGTAGAGACCCCAAACTTACATATTTTCTTTTCACAGCCTGCTTTCTCTAGTCCTTGTGTTATTAAATAACAAGATCATATCAATCAGCAAGTAATCACAAAAGGCCTGGGTTTCTAGAGGTTTTTATTTTTATTTTTTATTTTTATAAGATCTATTGGCCCATTTGTATTTTAAAATAGAAAGGGTTAAGTTAGGGAGTTACTTTTGGTTCATTACTGGGTAACTGCAGCATTGCAGGCTGTGTGGGGGAAGGATGTTCTAGTTTGCTGAGTGACGGGTTGTCTTTCAGGCAAGGAGAGCCCATGTCTCAAGCTGTTGGGCGAGACAGATGATAGAGTGAGAGGACTGACTTGTGAATATTGTGAAAACAGGATTTTCTGGTTTCAGGTGGATATGTAAAAGAAAAGAGAAAGAAAATTCCCTGCCCTTCTGTGAAGTACTGACAGTCTCCAGGTTGGACACTGCAAGATGCCATCTGATAAGACCAAATGCTAATTGTGAAGTAATTATGCCTTAGTTACTTATTACTTTCTGCTTTTATTAAAAAATAGAGAAACCCTTGGCCGTTTCACGTTGCCTATGCATTGAAAGCGCTTTCTGCGATGAGAGCAAACGGTTAACGGGCAGGCTGCTGCTCTTAGTTTTCTTCAGGGCTTTGAAAATGAGATGACTCTGCAGAGAGACCTTTACGAGGAAACACATGTCTAACTTCGTAATTAACCTGTTTTGCCTTTTACCTAAACCAGCTCGGAAATTGTTAAGCTTCCAACTGGTTACAGAAGGAGGAAAGCATTGTGTACAAATAAAATAATAGCCAATTACTCAGGCCAAATCTAGTTAGTGCCTCTAGCTTAAAATTCTAACTTCAATGTCACATGAAGTATTGTTCAGTGTGGCTGCAGTAGGATAACCTAGAGACTTATAACAGTTGTCTTACTGAGGAAAAAAAGTTCCCTCTGGCTTAAAAATGATTGATCCATTTCCATATTTAACAAAACGCTTTATTTTATATTAGAATTTTCACTTTAATCACTCTTCCTGAAGGTGACTTGAAGGTTATGCCCATCAGTGAGTTTACTATAAAAACTTTTTAAAAAAAAGCTGTGACATTCATTTTTCCCTCTTTGTCTCATATTTTTGAAGAACATTTACCACTCTAATGTTTCTGATAGAAAAAAATGTAAGGTTTTGCCTTTTTTACTCTATTGACACGAAGGCTACGGAATCTTCTGAAAACGTTAACAAGAGAGAAAAGAAGCATGAGGATTTATCTGAATTTACAACACTGTTGAGTTTGACTATGATACTTTTATAGTTTATTCCAAATAGGGAAGTTACACATATGATTTAGATGTAATATATTTTTAATGACATTATCTCTGGATTGTTGTACCATAAGCTCAGTGTGTTTTGAATCACTTTATAGGGAAACACAGAGTATGCTATGTGTTCGTTCAGTAGGTAAAGTACAAACATTAACTTTGTAGTTGAGACAGCTATTGTGAGGTCTTATTTAATGATAATGGGGAAAATATCCTTTGCATAAGGGGTTTATTCATTGGGTCAAAAAATAAGGTTAGAAAAATAAGGAGCTGGGCATTTTCTTTCTTCTTCCCGTATTTCCTTACATTTTAAAGAACACTTTTTTGATGCACAAAAATGCAAAGAGGGTGGAATGTGGGAACCCGACAGCAGGCAAGATGCTCCGGATGGAAGACGCCACTGTCAGGTTCTAGGCTTAATCTGTGTAAGACTAGGTGAACTGTACTTTCTCTCAACATACTGAGATGTCTTAAACTTGATCCTTTTGCCTGGGATCTGATTCTACAACACATGATGAGTGATTATTTATAAATTGTCCTTTGCTAATTATTTAACGGGCTGTTGTAGAAACGTAGGGACTGAGGACCCTGGAGTGGGAACATAAGGAAAATGAAAACTATAGTACTTATTTCTACTTGAGCCTCGGGATGTCAAACTGTAAAAGCAGCTTTGACTTTTGGTCTTTTTGATTTCAGATGTTGAAACCAAAATAAAAATATCCTCAGGGAAGAGAGGCTGTTTCTTATCAGAAAAATTGGGACGTACATGTGCGGGACGTACATGTGCCTATTGTCTTTAATTAAAACAAGTCCATCTGAACCACAGTGTCCTTTTTCTAACATTAAGCACTGAAATGGTGTTTGTTTCCCTTGCCAAATATTTTTATTCATTGAATATTGCCTTATATTTCTGCCACTGACTGTTTTTATGAAAAGTTAAATGAAGTATTTAAAAAATTAAAAAACATTTCATATCTTTATATCGTTCCAAATATAAACTTAATCAGTTTTGAAATTCTATATCTGGAATGTTCATGTTTTATGAGAGAAAGATTTAGCTTTCAGCTGTAACATAGCCTGCTGATTTTTTTGCTGTGTAATGCTGTCACCCCACCACGGGTATCAGTTCTGTGAAAGCCAGAGGAGGAGGACTTAGAATTTTTAAAAAGTATTTAAGATAGCCTTGCTAAAAGTGATTCTAAAAATAAAGTTCAGTAGATGCATAATAAAACAGTAGTGCTGGATTCATTTTCAGCATGTTTTTAATTGGACATGTTGGCTTTATCTGTAAAGTGGCAGAACTTGATGATATGCGCTTGAATTTTTAAAACCCTGCATTGCACATAACTTTGCACCAGTGCAGCCATGTAATAATTTATAGCATATTTTATCCCAAGCTTACCAAGGCCTGACTTAGAAAGAGACATAATTCTTTTATTAGAAACTCTTAATTAAAATGAGATTTGTAAAACGAGAGCAGATCAATGATCTATTATCTTTGCACCAAACTTCTGAAGAGAGCTAAACTCAGGAACATAAAACAGAGTCAGAAAGAAGCCCCACCTAATGATTAAGTCTCGTTGTCCCAGGACTGTGTTCTTTCTTCATGATCTCGGTAATTCTCAAAAGCAGTATTCTTTCATAATCCTCAGAAAATGGGCTCATTGTCATAGCTATCTCTTTTCACTTAGATTACCAAGAACATCATATGTTTTAGGATATTTTTACTCACTTTTTTTCGTTAAAGTTTAACATATAGTGTAGAAATTTATAAAATGCAGAGAAACAATAATTTAGGTATTTTCTTCTAGTTTTTTCTCTGTAATTTAAATATAGATGGGATGTTTCTGTTTATATGATTCCATACCCTGCTTTGTAAAATAAATGTATCTGAATATGTAATTTGCTATCTTAGAGGAAGGAATGTAGTACTGTACGCCAGGAGACCTGGGTTCCAGCCAAATATTTGACTTTCATTTTCCTCTTTAAAAAAAGATTTTTAAAGGTTCTTTAGACCAAGAATGATAAAATAAAAATAGCAATTAGTAATATAATAGTAATGATAAAGGATCAAGAAAGTCTAACTGGGTCTGAGTATTAATTTCTGTCTCTCTGTCTTTCTTTCTGTCTGCTTCTCTCTCTCCTTGTTTATTGAGAGGAGTGTCATTGTAAAGTTGAAGGCGGTGATGTGACAGTCAGAAGTGGTGACCTGTAATCTGGCATAGTGAGGCCTCAATACTGTATTCCTTTACACTTAAATGGTACCCTGAATCCCAAAGCCATCGTCATCACCATCATCAGATTTTACATGTGAATAATGCTTTACATCAAAGAAGCAAAACAAAACAATACTATCTCATGTTATCTCATCTGGCCTGAGTGATAGGGGTAGACGCTAGGGGTAGAACACAAATTATTGATCCCATTTTACAGTTGGTGAAACTGATTAAGAGATTTATCTCAGGCCATACATCTGGTAAGTGGTGGAGCCAGGACCAGACCTCAGATCTTCTAATACTAATGCTAACGTAAAAAAAAGTTCCTTTAGTAGGGCGTCAAACCAGTCTCCATCAGCAAGAAAAAAAGAAATAAAAGTAGGCAGATATCAGTAATATCAATAACAATAACTGGTATTTATTAAGTGCTTACTAGGTGCCAGGCACTGTGCCAAGACTTTACTGGATTATCTCATATAATCATCACAACCACCCTTTGAGGTGACACTGTTATTATCCCTATTTTGTAGAAAAAGCAATTGAGCATGCAAGCACAGAGAGGTTAAGTACCACACACAGCTAGGAAATTGTGGAGTTGAGATACAAATCTAGGAATGATGGGCTCGGGAGGGAGGATGACCCTCACCCGGTGTAATGCCGCTTTGAAGGCCATGAAGTCCCTCTTAAAAACCTCATTTAAAAGCCAATTGTTTAACTGTTAGATCATGTTAAAAACATCTAGGACATACTCTATGCATTCTTTTGCTGGCTTTTTTCTATTTATATAAAAATAAAATATTTAAATATTTTCTCAGACGAACATTATTTCTTGGTTTGTGACTTTATTAAAGATATTAAAAATGAAAACTTTGAATTACTTGTCTTTGTTATTTTTTTATTCTAAATTAATTTTCTCTGTAATTTGAAGGATATCTAATTCATTCATTCTAGTCCATGATTTGTGGATAATATCCCTGATCATTTACCTACTATTTTATTTGGTATCTATCAGTCATGTTTACATGCACTTTTGGTTTAGTTTTTAGGAGATTTTAATTTGTATTATACATTAATTTATCATCATTCATTTGCTGATATATCTATATATTTATGTACATTTAAATTTAAAAAGTCTTCCAATCATTATGTATTCACAATTTTTTTGTAGATGTCAAACTCTTTAAACTAAATCTGCTTTGAGAGATCCAATAATAAGCATTTGAATCTTGGCAGAAGAAATAGCTTTGCCTGCAGTCTTCATGAGGGAAGGTTTACAATGAGACCACTGGCAAGGAAGCAGTGTTTAAAATCTATTAAAACAGTAAAGAGACAGCCATAAATAATTTTAAGTGAATCTCTTGATCACCTATTTTATATACTAAAATCAGGGTTATGTGACTGTATTTATATAGGTTGCCTGGAGACAAGTCAGCCTTAATCCATTTTTGTTATTTATGGGATAAAGTGCTCTGACTCACCCTTATTTTCATTTGTATAAATCTTTGGCTTCTGCTTTGTCAGATAGGGTCAAGGAAGAGAATTGTTTCCCATTTTTCCTGAACAAAAGTTGACATTGAAAAGAAATAACATGTATCCTGTATTAGTCACAATAGCAGTCGGGATTTGGGTTATATAAAATTATTAGGAACTGAAAGCCTAATGAAGAAAGTTCTTCTTAAGCCACCGGGACTCATTTAATACAATTTGCTGTGTTTTCTCCTGCCTTCTGTTAGTCTACATGATCCTTTTCTTCTGCCATGTTCAATATACCTTGGAAATTTGATGTCTTCTTGGAAACTCATAAGAGTGACACTTGTGTGCCTTCTTGAACAAGGGGCATGTTCATGTCACGATCAAGCACTAGGTGTTTATTGAAGATTCCACATCACATTAATGAGAGCCTTCTGCTTCTGGGTTGCCAGTCTCATTTGTACTTGCATGACCTGGTCCTTGGAAACCTCCACTTCTCCAAATCCTTTCAATTTTTTCCAGGTACAAATTATTCCTCTCAGTTCCTGAAACTCAGTGTTTGCGGTCTAGTTGGGTACTACCACCTGCTGGACATTTAAATAACATCTCAATAGTCTGGCTAAACTTAAAATTCTAAGTGGCAGATACCAAGTCTTATACGTATTTGTGTGTCACACAGTGTTTTACAGATAGTGAGTGCCCAATCAATATTTGTTGCATGAGTGAGTAAATGAAGCTCTACCTTTTTTCCTATAATTTTCTTTCAACAAACACTAGTCTCTTCAATATCAGGCACTGTGGTGGACACTGGGGAATCACATGAAAGACAGAATCCTAGTTTGGGTGAACACAGTCTAATGGAGGATTCAGGCAAGTAAAGACATAGTTACCATGGGGGACTATGGGGCTGCCATCTCTAGCTATCCTAGAGATAAACAAAGTGTGTCATGGGAGCATGGAGGATGAGCAACTCAACCAACTGGTGATAAGGGTGCAAGAGCCTCAGGGAGAGCTTTCTGGAGGAGGTGACGCCTGAGATGAGTTGTGAGGTATAAGTAGGAAGTGCCTAGGTGAAGAAGGGGGAAAAGCAAGCAAAGGCATCAAGGTGAGGGCAAGCAGGGCGTGCTCAAAGAACTACGAGTGACTAGGGTAAGGGGGACATGTAGCCTGACTGAGAGGAGAGTATGTAGCCCAGGATGGAAAGATGGAGTCATGGAGCACAGGCTGGAGAAAGCGAGACACACAGTCCAGGCTGGAGCGAGGGAAACACGTAGCCTGGGATAGAAAAAGGGCATATCCAAGATTGACAAGATAGGGGACACATGGCCCAGGCTGGAGGCGGAAGCAGGGAAGGGACTGTGAAAGGTTTCCTATGTCATGACAGGGCCTTTGCATCTATTTTATAGCTGATTAGGGGCAGTGAATGAAGCATTTAAGGAAAATTTGAGAAAAATCATGTTGACAGAAGGGAGCAGAATAGTTTGGAGGTTGAGAGGGACTGGAAGGAGGGAAATTAGTTTGGAGGCTCTTGCAATAATCCAGATGAAATTAAAGGAAGGTGTAGATTCAGAAAGGTGAGTGAGGAAAGGCAGGGACTGTGATAGAATGGACAGGATTTGGAGGAACAGGTGGATGGTGATGTAATCCCCTGTATTTGTTCCCGAAGACCACCACGACAAATTGCCACAAACTTGGTGGCTGAAAAAACACAAATTTATTATCTTACAGTTCTGAAGGTCAAAAGTCTAAAATCAGTCCCATTGGGCTAAAATTAAGAGGTTAACCAGGCTGTGTTTCTTCTGGGACAAATAGGCGAGAATCTATTTCCTGGCCTTTTCCTGCTTCTAGAGGCCGTCTGCATTCCTTGGCGCATGGCCCCTTCCTCTATTTTCAAAGCCAGCAGTGGTGCACCTTCTCTCCTCTCTGGCCTCTGCTCCATCTCACATTTCCTTCTCCTCATATTCTGATCCTCCTGCAGTTTTCTTATAAGACCCTTGTGATTACATTGCTCCCTCTCCCCCAACCCCCGATAATCCAAGACAATCTGCCCATTTTAGGATCTGCGTTTGCTAGGGCTGTTAAAACAAAACCCACAGACTGGGTAGCTTAAACAGCAGACATTTATTTTCTCATGGTTCTAGAGGTTAGAAGTCTGAGATCAAGGTGTTGGCAGGTTTGGTTTCTTCTGAGTTGAGTCTCTCTCCTTGGCTTGCAGACGGCCATCTTCTCCCTGTGTCCTCATGTGGTCTTTCCTCTGTGTGTGTGCGTGTCTGTGTCTGATGCCTCTCTTCTGTGTCCTAATCTCTTCTTATAAGGACACCAGTAGTATTGGATTAGGGCCCACCCTAACAACCCCATGTTAATTTAGTTATGAATTTAAAGGCCCTATCTCCAAGTACAGTCATATTCTGAGGTACTGGGGGTTAGGGCTTCAACATATGAATTTTGGGGAGACACGATTCAGTCCATAACAGGATCCTTAAGTTAATCACATCTGCAAAGTCTCTTTTGCCATGTAAAGTAACATAGTCCCAGGTGCGGGGAATAGGATGTGGACATATTTGGTGAGGGGCCAGTCTAACACATCCCCCATAATATAAAGTACGGGAGAAAAAGCACGTTCAGGGGTTAGGGGAAGTTGGACTACACTGTACATGCTGAATCTGAGGTGTTTGTGAGGCAACCAAGTGAAGAATCTTCTAGGTGGTTGAATTTCCTTGTCTGGTAGAGAAGGACCTGCTCCTCACTCTAGGGCAAATAGCCCACACCAAGCCTCTTTTTCTTCATTTGTAAACAGCAATAATGATGGTACCTGCTTCATAACGTGGTTTTGAGGATTAAATGAAATAGTGTATGTAAAGCGCTTAGTGCCTGTGACAGTTTTTGGTAAATGACAGTCATTGCTACTATTATTCTGACGATGACTAACCTCACCTCCGGAGTGCTTGAGCCAGCGCTGGGCGTGGGGCAGGTGCTGCCTGTGTACTTGGAAAGGCAAAGACAAGTACGTCACGTAACCCTCCTGTGAAGAGTGTAAAGACTTGTCAGAGAGACAAGAGTTTGCCCTGGGTAAAAGAGAAGTAAATTGATGTGCTTTAGCTCACCAGGTTTGGCAGCAAAAAAGAATTAGGATGATTATAAACCTACTCAGTCAGAATGTTGCTGAGTGATTGATTTCAGGCAAATAGTTCAATGTCAAGATAACAGAAAAAATTTTTTTCCCAAATGATTGGGTATGTGAATGTATTCAACAGGACGCTCCTCCCTTCCCCCACAACCAAGTGTCTTGCATACAGACATAACGAGAAAGAGAAAGGTGCCTGGTGGGGGTAACACGTGACAAATCATACTCGGCAGATTACTCCCACTTTGTTTTCTCCTTGATATCCATTGCGTCTCTCGTTACCAGTTTTAGGAGCTACCCGTTGACTTAATGAACTTTAACGTTGTGAATGTGCATTCTGCCCTGAATACAGATGAGATCTTTTATCTCAGGGTCAGCGATAATGTATCTGGCAAAGCACTAATCAGAAGTGCCATCGATTTAGATACAGGAGAGGAAGGCTCTATGGGATGAAGTCGTCTAGCCTGGTACTTACCTACAAAACCTAGAAAGTTTGGATCCCTGAGTTCAAATCCTACCATCCCCAATTCCCAGCTGTGTGAATTTAGACACAGCCACCAATTCCTTCCACTTCTCAGTTTCTTCATCTGTAATACGGGAGGGGTAATATTAGTATCCCCTCATAGAGTGGTATTAGAGCTCAGCAAACGGTAGCTACTATTAGATTAGCCTTTTCTCCATATTTAGGCTTTAACAACTTAGCAAGTATTTATTGAGCTCCTATTGTATGTTGAGCACATTTCCATAAACATCTTACTTAATATTCCCATCAGCTAAGTGAGACTTTTCTCTTTTATAACAAGAGATGGAGCCACAGAGAACCAGGGTACCTGACTGAGGGCTTTTAGGTGGTGAATGGGCTCCGTCTCAAGGCTGGCGCTCTTTTCATCAAGATACAGGTGTTGGATATAATCAATGAATTTTTTTCAATAACCCTAAATCCTAGTTTCCTTGCTAGTATAACACTTGGATTCTTATCTATTTTATGTGTTTAGGATTACACCTTTCAAAATCTTTTATTTATAGGCAGATCCTATCAATAGGTGAGAATCAGAGAAAACTTATAAATACATTTGAGCAAAAATAACGTGGGGGTGAAAACAGTTATTTATCACAGCATGCTTCATATTAAAATATCTGACAGACAGCTTATTATTTTCTTGGCAAACTGCTAAGGCTCCAGAAAAGGATTAGAAAGTCCTCTTTCCCAATGTCATTTGTCTAAAATATTAATTGTCAGAACACTCCAAAGCCTCCTGTGCTTGCCAGAGCTTTTTGTTTTTTAATTTTTATAATCAGAGAAAAATACTGTAATGTGTATATGTAAATGCAAATTGCCTCCTATTTAATTACATTATGGGTGTAAATTACCCCCAATGCCGAACATTTCTGCCCTGGATTCCAGAACTCTGTGCTGCAGTTACATCTTCCAGCGCTCCTTGAAATTTACAGTGGCAACAAACGTATAACAGCAATAATTATGAAAACCGTTTGCAATGTACAGCTTAATCTAAATCCAGTTTCATGATTCTATATTTGAAATGTAATATTCAACCCTGTCAAACTTTCATCAACACCTAAATCTAAATGATTCTTCTGTTCACAACTTCAAGAATAAGAAGTCACAAAGTTGTCACATGCAAAGACTAGGGCTCTGGGAATCAGTGGCAGGATAGCATTGACAGAGTCAGGTGACCTTGGACTTACCTTGGCTTTAGTTTGCTCATCTGTCAAATGGGGATAAGATCTGCTCTACCTAAAAGAGACTGCTTTTTCAAAGGCTAAGTGAGATCTTGCATAAGTTAGGTGAAAAGGCTAAGCTGATGTACGAGAGACCTGTTATGAGAGTGACTAAAAGAGCAAAGAAGCTTATTCCTCTTTTCTGTACTGATCCTGGAGGGTAGGTGGCCTGCTCTGCTCCATGTAGTCATTTCGGGGGGTTCTAGGTTCCTTGCAACTTGTTTCTTTGCTGCGTGCTAAGGCAATGTCCTCATCTGCGTGGTCAGAGTTGGGTGTCAGGCAAATCCATGTTCTAACTCACAGGAACAGGAAAAGTGATAGGCTCTTTTCAAGCCCAGGCCTGGAAGAGACAAGCATCACTTCTGCTTATGTGCCACTGGCAGGGGCAAAGTCACACAGATCGAGTAGCTGCCAGGGTTCCTGGCAAGCACATTCTCTGGCTAGGCAGCCACAGGCCCATCTACACCTCTATAGAAGAAGGAGAGAATAAATAGCAGTCTCTGCTGTAGACATGACTGTTAATGTGCTTCTAAGGTAAAAGTAAACAAGGTTATTTGAATTTCTTCTATGAGCCAGCTCTGTACACATCTTGTTTTATTATCTGTATAGACCCACAGGTAGATACTGCTATCCCAAATAAGAAAATAGAGCTTCAAAGATGTTTTGCAATTTAGCCAAATTCAAAGGGCTCATAGTGGCAGAGCTGGGACTGGACATACATCTATCTGATGTCAAAGCGAAGCTCTCTCCAGCACATCGGGTTCCAAAAGTGAGATTTTAATGAATTGGGTGGGCCAGAGGGAAACATACTTAGAATTCTCACATTACGGCGTTCTGTTCTTCCTGAACGTTTCATCTGTGACTCAGCTCCTACCCAGATCCTGTCCAGTGGACCACAACTCAGTTTCTCTCTGCTCGTGAAGACTGTGCTGTGCCCTCTCTCCTCTCCTCTAATTTCCCCCAGCACTACAATTGGTCACAGGATTTAGTGATTATCCTGGCTCCTATTGTTTTATCTCCACTGTGTGAATAAATCTGGTTCCTCCAGTGGAACTTCCGGCTCATTAAAGGCAAAGACCCCTCCTTAATCCTGCTTTACCCTTCCCACTCCCTCTCCCACCTCCTGCCAGTGCATAGAACACTAGCAAGTAACAGCAAGTGCTTTATAAATAGACAAATTGAATTAAATGAAATCAGAGACAGCATCAGGGTTATGATTGCCTAGACTCAGAAGAAACAGGGTCTTGACCTTTGTCTTTTCCTTGCCTTTTGGTTGGCAGTTAGGTTGGGTTTGCTTAAATTTACATTTTGGCTTTCTAATCTTCACTTGGGAACTCCTTCCTACAGCCAAGAGTACAGGTCAAGCAAAGTCAAAACCAAGTCGGCAAGAGCCAGGAATTGTGGCCACTTCAGGTGTCTGGTTTGTCCTAATGATAACTGGCAGTCACAGAACTCCTGGCTCCTCTCCGCGTTTCTGCCATCTCTCATATTTGTGAAGATGATAGACAGCCACATCACCTTCATAAAGTACATTTTAACTGGGAACAATGGCAGAGATGATTATGCATTTCAGCATTTTATATACATAGTCAATGGCCAACACCAAATAGTGTTTGGTGTTCAGGTGGTAAACTGGAAAGTGAGTGGAGGAAAAAAATAAGATTTTTTCCCCCCATTGATCTCCTCTAATCAATATGTAGAAAACAGTCAATTTTGACCTTTTGGATCTCAAAGGAAAATCCTCACCTTGAGGTGCTATATACACCGCATGCTGGGCACTACAGCATGCTGGGCACTACAGACCCCCATCAATTTCATGGATTGCCCCTTCCATCTTTGCTTGCTGAGCCTCAGTTAAAGTCACGCACTGTACCTACTTTAAGTGGATTTGCATAGAGAAGGAGACAGGAGAGGAAAAGCCCTTTGGTGACTGTGGATGACGCTTGTTGGGGATAGTTGCTGGGAGCTAGAACCTCTGTGTTCAGGAGAGGTCTAAGAGGGGAGGCCTTCCAAACTAGTGGCTTTTCCAAGGAATCTGCTCCATTCCTGGGTGGCAAGGACACTTGTGATGGGTCCAAATATGCATTGTCTCTGAAATCAAAGTGCAGCATTCAATATCTTGGCTTGGATTCCTTCTTGGCTTCTAACTCAGTTATTTAAAAAAAACATGCGTGGGTTCTTGTCAGACAGGTAGTAAAAATAGCAACTGTGTCACATGTCATCTTTTAAAATTAAGCATTTATATCACATTTTATATTTCCAAAGTGATTTGGAAGCGCTCAGATTCGTTGTCAGTGACAATGCTTTCGTGAGCCACATATGTGAAAGTATTCTAACTCGACCTTGAGAGAGTGAGGCAGGGAATAATTAAACAGTATTTTAAAGTGTTGGTGAACAGGGATTGGAATCCATTCCTAGGCTCTACTTTTTTATTAGCCACTGATTTGTAGTGATCCCATCGACGGAACAAAATGGTAGAGTCTGAACTTGAAAAGTTCTTTGAGCGATTAATTGAATCTGAGCATAATTGCAACAAAATGGTCTTAGGTAGGTGGAAATTAGCTTGCTCTAAAAAGCCCTATCAAGAGAAGAGTCCACATTTGAGTTAAAATGAAGGGGGCCAGCCCTGCAGTGTATCGGTTAAGTTTGCACAGTCCACTTGGATGGCGGCCCGGGGTTTGCCGGCTCGGATCCTGGGCGCGGACCTACTCACTGCTCATCAAGCCATGCTGAGGCGGTGTCCCACATAGGAGAGCTACAACTCTACAACTATGACATACAACTATGTACTGGGATTTTGGGGAGAAAAAAGAAAAAGAGGAAGATTGGCAACAGATGCTAGCACAGGGTGAATCTTCCTCAAAAAAAAAAAAATGAAGTATTTTCTTAAGTGGATGAATAAAAGGCTACTAAAAATGCAAGAGAATCTCCTGGGGTCATGCTAAATACCTCATTAAAAATCACAGTGTAGAAAAGTCCAGAAATGCTGATGCCTTTCTCCCTGGATTCTAATGAAAGGTCCAGAAACACAGTGAGTTGTTATTTATCCCATTCTTTTCCACCCAGTTTATAGTAATAATTCTCTTATGAGAGAATCACTTCTGTTAGTGTCCTGTTCCTTTGGTTCCACTTTGGCAATTGTTCACCATGTTCTGGGATAACCTGTAGTTCTCACAATTAAAAATGTCCTCAATTCTTCCAGTGCCCTAGACTCTTTCTCTGCCTAGTACTGATTAGGTTGCTGAAATAAAGAAAAATCATCTCCTCAATCCATGGTTATTGGTAATTTGAGCCATATTATTGCTCAAATCATTTCTTAAGTGATTTTTATCAGTTTCATCTTTATAAACTGCCTCACAGAGATGTTCATTCATTCATTCATTCATTTATTCCACTAGTCAGTTATCATTCGCTGGGGTCCTACAATGATTAAATTGTTGGGCTAGGAGCTGTGAGCCTTTCCCACAGGACTCAGGGTGTAGAACTAGAGATGTGTCCAGCATAGATCTGAAAATTGTCAGATGATAAATGAAGGCTTGCCTCAGAATGTAAAAGTGACTAAATATAGAGCCCTCCTACAGTTCAAAGCAACTGTTATCCCATTTCCACTCACAATGTGCCAGACACCATGGTTTTCCTTGGAAAATTGGAAACAAATAAGACCAGGCCTGTGTTCTGGAGAAACCACGGTGGAGAGAGACACTGGAATAATGGCAGGTGGAGTACTCTGTAGCTGGAAGCAATCATGTAGGAAGGTCAATTGTACTACGTACATTGTGTACATTAGTTTTAATCCTCCAAATGATATTATAAGGTTGGCAGTGTTCTCACTTTATAGATTAGAAAACTGAGGTTCCGAGAAGTTCACTGCAGCCAGTAAACTAAAGAGCTGGAATTGGAATATATGTTCTTTTCAGAATGCACTGTTTTTCATGCTGATTCCTCAGGTCACCCCAATCTGGATAGTACTATAGAATTAGTACAGCAGAAATAAAATATAGATGGTATTTTCCTGCTGCATTCCTATATAGCTGGAACCTCAGCCCCTTTCTAAGTCCTTCTATGTGGATCAAATGATGCTGTCAAATGTGGGAGTGTGTGTGATTGTGGAGGGGTGGGTATGAGGGCGGGCTGGGAAGAAGTGTGTGGGGATTTTACCTGGTTTGTGAATTGCTACCTTCACTTGCTCATTTATCAGAAAACATCCTTTCCTCTCTTGATGAGGTCATTTTTCCTTTCAGCTCTACAGTCTCTGTGCTGAGGTAGAAATACCCTACGCCTGCTAGGGTGATCAGCTCAAGTGTAATTTGGCCACAAACCCACATTGCTTTGCATCCTCAGTTTTGTTCTGAAAATCTGGTGGTGCAGTCTTTTGTCTGCTGCTTCTCTTGTCCTAGGATTATGCCATTTGCCTAAAGGTCACTAGGCTAGGAGACCATCTGAAAATTTCCAGAGCCTGATAAGCCTAACAATCATTTGATTTGAGTGAACCCCGAATACTACAAGACTTGTGCACCTCAACTTCCCTTTTTCTAATTGATCTAGGGGTTACAGAGTTGGTGCACCAAAGTAGGAAAAATGTATACCTATCCTTGGATATATCTGGATTTATAGAGGACACAACGTGGCTTACATTCTGGAACCCACTTTAATAGTTCAAAACCTACTTTCGTTGGCTTAAGACTGTGAATTAAAGACACTAAGTTGTAAAAGTTTTTTTTTTTTTTTTTTTTTTGGTGAGGAAGATCAGCCCTGAGCTAACATCCGTTGCCAATCCTCCTCTTTTTGCTGAGGAAGATTGGCCCTGGGCTAACATCTGTGCCCATCTTCCTCTACTTTATATGGGACGCCGCCACAGCATGGCTTGACAAGCGAGCGTAGTCCGCTCCTGAGATCTGAAACCGCAAACCCCAGGCAGAAGTGGGGAGCACAAACTTAATTGCTACGCCACCAGGCCAGCCCCCAAAGAGCTTTTACATCTTTATAGATACACAGATGGACTCTCAAGTACTTAATCTTGACCTTTGACTGCTTAAGACTCCTCTAGGATGGTCAGCTGACCAGTAACACTCAAATATCTGAAACCAAATATTTATTGTTGTCACTTTTATTTAATATCATCATCATTTCCCCAATCACCCTTGCTTAAAAACGGAGTGCCATATTTCACGCTTCACTTCCTATGTTTTCTAATACCAAACCTGTGGTCTAGTCCTGTCTTAATATAAGCAATTTCTTCCTGGACCTCACTAAAGACATATTTGTCAGTTAATAAAACCTTTCTCCACATCGAGGCAGACAAGCATACTGTGTATAAGATAGTCCACCCACAGCATCAATGTCAACAAGGACAGAGAATGACTTGCCAAGTTCTAGTCTCCTCCTGCAAAAGAGAGCCTGAGTAATTGACTTCTTGACGTTCTTTTACATTTGCTGAGTTTGCTGTTTATTGGGGGAAAAAAAAAACCCACACTCTTCTTGATGTTAGCATGGCTTCTTCTATTTATGTCTCTGATCTCCATAGGACGTTAGCCACTAGATTAAAAACGTCGGACAATAAGAAAGCTGTGGTTAGCTTTGTCTTGCTTATTCCCAAATCATAGGTTCTTGGCACTAGGAAAAAAAAATAGATTCAAGGTCATCTGATCTCAGTTTATACACGAGAAAATGGAAAAACTAAATGACTTATTCAAGGTCACTCACTAGAAAACAATTGATTCCGGCATCCAAATACCTATCGTCTCATTCCTGAGATGGGACTTCGCTTATTTTACACAGCACTTTTGTCTGTCTTCTGAGTGGCAGTGTGGGGAGCACAGAGTGTGGTGCGTGACTGAAGAGGGCCTGCATGTAGGCAGTTGGGAAAAGAAAGAAGGTGTTGAGTGTACAGAACGATATCCATCTCCCATGTGCCTTCATCCACTGCGCACCAGTCTGCTCATTTGTAAAAAAGGGAAAGAGCCAGGTTTGTCAGTTTTCTTTTTGCTATAAAAACCAGATACATAGTAGCCCCTCCAGCTGTCAAACATTTATTGGATCAGCTCTGCACCAGGCACTGTGGTAAGAGCTACAGATGTGGGCTTGAGGAAAACTGAGTCTCAGCCCGTGGGAGTTCAAGCCAGACTCCTTAAGGAAAGACAAACCTGAATTTGTAAAAAGGCTGATTTATTGAACAGAATAATGAAGACTGAGAGCTGGAAGCGGTCTTAATAAATATTTAGTCCAACCCTGTAATTTCAGAGTTAAGAAATGGGGCATAGCAAAGTTCTGGCCTCACAAGTCGCTTCGCCTCTTAGTATTTGAGCCCAAACTAGAATTGAGATTTCCTGACTCCCAGCCACTCCTCTTCCACCACACTCTGCTTACCGTACAGTCAGCTGAGAAAATGGCTGAATAGTTGTTCTCAGAAACCGAGAGTCACGTGAGAAACTTTAAAAAATACCTACATCTGGGTCCTGTAGGCAGAGTTGGCTGTGGGCACAGCCACAGTTTTTATTTTATTTTAAACAATTCACCAGGAAATTCTAATGTGCAGCCTATACGGAGAACAATTGTACTAGGAGCTGGAAAGGATGTAAAGATGAATAAGACATCTCTTGACCTCCAGTGGCTCCATTCTAATCGGAGGAGGGAGATGCCCTTGACACGGACTACCCCTGCACCGTGGCTCTAACTAAGATGTGTCTAAATGTAAAATAGGACCACTTGCATTCTAATCTTGCCAATTTATTCAGTAGCATTGAAATTTTTTATTTTATTGCTGATTATTTTTTGAAATTGAGTTGGATCTTATTTATATGCCTACATTATGTCTCAATTTTAATAGTTGACTTAATTAGCTTTCAAGGATAGAATTTATTCTGTTTTCCAAATGGATTTACTTTCTTCAGTTTAATTACAATATTGGAAATTTGAATGGCTCTGGCTGAATATATTCCTCCGATTAAACAAACAACAAAAGCCAGTATCTCCAAACTATGAGGAGACCAAACCCCAAACATAATTGATAACCAACACCTTTCAACCTTCTCTGCTTGTCCCACCCCAAATTAGATAATTCTTTAACCGTTCATTGGTTCTTTCCTCCTTGTAGATAGAGCATGAGTAGGAGTTCTGGGATTGAGATGAGGGAGGTTACTTGTTTCACTGTAGGATGACATCACGTGTGAGGAGGAAACGCCCCTTTGCGATCGTCAGCAACTTGACTCATTTCATTCATCTAAGCTTTCTCTTTACTGCCATATTTCAGACTACAACCAGCTGCCTTCTGTTTTTTCATTACCCTTCCACAGTTTACATAATTTTATGATCTGCCACTAAGGGAAGCCAGGGTCAAAAATGTTGCCTATGAACAGTCACGATGTAGAAATAAAAACCCGTATGACATATGTAAGCATTTGCAGTGCTGGTTTCATTAGTTTCTAGGTTAATTGCACATCTCAAAATTAAATCTAGTTGACTTGCTTAAGACAAAGCCAGCCTGTGGGCTCAGTGGTAAGTCTGTGCTTGGGGTTTCTTAACCTGGCAGCTCTGCGTGTGGTTTGCTGTCCGCAAACAGCGTGGTTTGTGAAGTCAAGAGCAGACCCTTCCTCAGAAACAGCTCTCCCACTGGCTCGTTGGTGATGCCTGAAATTGTACCGGGAAAGATTCTTTACTTTGGGTCTTCAAAAGCCTCTTATTAGAATAAAGAACTTCAGTTAATGTTAGCACCTTATTAATAGAAAATATTATTAAAGGAAAATAAGGAGAGTTTGTGATGATGTAAAATAACTGAGTGAAACAATGGTGAGAGATACTCTGCCTTCTCAGTGACATATTGTCAGTGGCCATTGTAACAGAGTTGGAAATACATTGGCTGGGTAAGAAAGAGATTAGGGAAGACTTTGGGAGCCTGGCAACCTGTTTGAGACGTTGAAAAGCAGGAATCTTCTGACAGATGCCATGATAAATATCGAGTCAATTTCAGGACTGAACCAATTTTAAAAATTACTTTTAAAATTATTTAAAAATATTTATCTGGTATTTTCCCATAATAATCCTTTCCAATTGCGTAATCATTTACAATTTACACATCATTCTTATCTTGTTATTTCCTTTGATCCTTTTACCATCTCTGCCATGTAAGTGCTCCTGGTTCATAGATAAAAAGATTGAGCCTCAGGGACCTTCAGTGACTTATCAAGTGATGCATCTAAGACCACTCTCTCCTAAACCCGCCCGTGCTGTTCTCACGAGTGCACTCCAGGCCCTCAGGCATGGTAATACGTGCTGATCTCACTTTATTTCACGTGAGGTTGGAAGGTACTGTGGAAGGGCTATGGGACCTTTCAATCTGGTTTCTCCAAGTGTTTGCCTTGGTGGATCTCAGTCTTGGCTGCGCAATCAAATCCCTGAGGCCAAAGCCTCATTCTGAGAGATCCTGGTTTAATTTGTCTGAGGTTTGGCTTGGGCATCAATGTAATTTTAAAAATCTCCCCAGGTGATTTTCATGTGCATCTAAGGAGTAGAACCACTGCTCTACAGTAATGGCTCTCAGTATTCCAGGGGTGGGTAGGGTGTGTGTGTGTGTACTCATGAATCACCTGCAGGACTTTTAAATACTCTAAACAAGTCTCACCCCCTGCGTGTATCAGAGTGATCTTTGTTAGGATGTGGTAGAGACAGTGGGGAGAAGAGTGTGGGATAGATTTGTATTTAAAAAAAAATTTCTGGATGATTTTGTTCACTATGTGCCCTCTGCATTATAAAAATACTTCTCAGGTTGTAGGAACATGATGTACCCTCAGTGGTTAATCAACAAGCTGACTGACTCCTTTGTTCACAGGGCTCTAGTGCCCAAAGCAGGTAGACCTGCCCATCATAAGAGCAGAGGAAAGGAGGCCGCCAAGAGGAAAGCTCCCTTTGTCTGGGGCAGAGTGAGCAGCAGAGAATCCCATGGGAGACTCGACTTCAGGAACTGAAGAGAGGTTACTGTTCCTGTCAAGTCATTCTGTTTACCAAAGCCTTTCAGGCATATTATCTGGTTTAATCATTCATACAATGACATTTATTACCTGTCCAATATGTGCCAGGCACCTACCTAGACACTGAAGATGAAATGGTGAGCAAAATAGATGAATGTTAACTCCTGGCTCCAGAAAGCTCAAGTGTCTTACAGAGTGAACGCACAGAGGGCACTTGAGTGCTTGCAGTTGGCTCACAGCGTCTCGGCATCTGCAGAATCAATCAAGGTTGAGGATGGCTGGCTAGAGTCAGAAGAGCTAGTGACTAGGTTAGCAGAACAATGCCAGTCACAGGGGAGCCAGCAGCCTGGAGTGTGAGGCAGTGGGACTGAGCTGCAACGCCTAGCTAAGAAAACATTTCTGCCGCCAGCTTGGCCAGTTCGCTGTTTTAGCTCAGCTCCAAGGAGACTAAGACTTAAATATGCAGAGAGTTCCCTCTACTGGGCAGATGCCCTTACTGCATACCAAGAGTCAGGAGAGCCCTACTTCCAGGTGGAGAGGGGAAGGTGGCCTCCAACTTTGCCTTCTTAACATTTAGTGCAGCGCCTGCTTAATGAATGTTCTGATAGACATTTATGGACAAAGATGTTTATTGCAACATTGTTTAGAATTTATTTAAAAACTGAAATGACAAACATATTCAAACATAGAGGAATAGATCAGTAAATAACATTATCTTCATGGTATAGCCACTTAAAAGTATGCTTTCAGGGATTTTCAAATTCACTGTGAAAGATTTATCGTTTTGTGGCAAATTTAAAACAGGAAGCTGTGTAAAATAGGTACAGAAAAGAGTATTGGGAGAAAAATACTAAAAAATGTTAACAGTGGATATGTAATTTCCTGTAGGTCTATTTTTTTCTCTATAATGAGAATATATTACTTCTACAGTCAGAAAAACAGCTAACTAAATTCCGTGGTATAATCATCCTGCTTCCATTTTTCCAGGCCTTTAGAATTCCCTGTTGCATATAGGATGAAAAATACATTGCTTTGTTTGGCAAATTAGACCAGACTCAATAACTACCATTTAGTTTAACCTTTTTTCAGTCTTCTCTTTTGTCCACACCCTATTCCAGCCACATTAAATTTCTGAAATCCAGCTTACTTTTTTAAAAAAAATTTTATTAAAAGAATCCTACATACCCCATTGTAGAAAATTCAAAAAACTCTGCAAAACACAAGGAAGAAAAAAACGTGGCTGTCAGATAGACACTATCAATATTTGCCAGTTTCCTTTCTTCTTATACATATATAAATGAACTTTTTTGCATATTTATATTCACATATATTTTATATAAAATGTAATTGGCTACATACAGTATATACCATTTTGGATATTTCTTCTTTCACTCAACAAGTGTGTTTTCCAACGGCATTAAAATTTGTTGAAAATATTTTTTGGCTGATAATATTGTATTATTACTCTCTCCTTGACAATCTCATTGACTCCCTTGAATTTAAACATTTGTTTCTAGCCCAGACTTCTCTGCTTAATACCTTAATATCAACTGTCAGTTTGACACCTGCACTCATTATTATTCCATATGTAACACGCCACAAACTGGACCCAAACCGGCTTCTCCCTCATTCTTCTCAATTCAGTAAGTTGAGCACCTCCATTGACGAAGCTGCTCCTGATAGAAGCTTGGAAGTTATACTTTACTTCCTGCAGTGGGCTGAATGGTGTCTCCCCGAAAGATATGTTCAAGTCCCAACCCCCAGGACATGTGAATGTGCCCCTTTTTGGAAATAGCATTGTTGCCGATGTAACCGAGTTAAGATGAGGTCATAATAGATTAGGGTAGCTCTGAATCCAATGACTGGTGTCTTTATAAGGGAAAAGAGAGAGAGTTGGGCACAGAGATACAGAGGAGACACACAGGGAAGGCCGTGTGAACATGGAGGCAGAGAATGGAGTGATGCATCTACAAACCAAGGAACACCAAGGATTGCTGGGAGCCATCAGAAGCAAAGAAGAGGAAAGATCTTCCCTAGAACCCTGGGAGGGAGCATAGCCCTCCCAACACCTTGATTTTGCAGTTCTAGCCTCCAGAGCTGTGAAGGGATAAATTTCTGCTGTTGTTTTAAGCCACTAGCTTTGCGGTAATTTATTATGGCAGCCCTAGGAAACTAATGCACTTCCCTTCCTTACACAGAACCAAATAAAGTAGGTTTAGATCTCTCCATTTCCACACTATCCCCCAGGGCAAACCCCATCTCGTAGGTCTCCTTTATACCACTGCAACAGCCTCTCAATGGCCCTCGGCTCTCGGCCCACTCCCTACAGTAGCCCCACTGAGCTTTCAACAGCGCTCAGGGTAACAATGTCTTTCCTGAGCCAGGACTTTTAAGTGGCTTCCTATTTCACCTGGGAGGATAACAAGAATCACATAAGACCCCAAGCGATGTCCCCCTGCTCTCTTCCCAGTCTCACTGGCTGCCGTTCTCCTGCTTGCTCATTATGCATCAGACACATGGGCCCTCATTCAGTTCTTCAAATGCCTTAATCTCCTGCCTTCCTCAGGGCCTTCATGCATGCTGTTCCCTTCCTCCTACCCTTCCTGGTTAACTCCTAACTCTTGCTCATCCTTCAACTCTCAGAGAGGCCTCTCTGGCCCCCTCATATCAATAGCATCCCTCTTATAGTCCCTCACAGCATTCAACACTTGTCCTCCACAGCCTTCTCTCAGTTTGCATTGTGCCTTTATTTTTGTGACAGTTGGCTCATTGTCCACCTCCCCACCGCCCTGGTGTCCCTGAGCTTTATGTCCATTGCACGTTCCACAGCACAGTTCCTGACACAGGGTAGATGCTATGTAATTAATCATCAGATGAAATCTGTTCTGGCTGTGTAGTAAGTTTCCCGAGAGGGCTCACTAACAGACAACACAAACTCACCTGCGGGTCTCGAGACTTAAATGAGCTTGCTTGTGAGCAAGAGCAAAGCAGGTCAAGTCTGACCCCTCAGAGGAGGTCAAGGGCTTAGGACGAGGGCTTTGGAATCCATTGCACTTGGCTTTGAATCCCAGCTCTGCTATTCATAAGTGTACGACTGAGGGCAAATTACACCTGTCTTGGGTAAATCGGGGTACCAGCGCCGACCTCCCAGGGTTGCTGTAGGGAGTAGGTGGGGGAACAAGCGCTCACAGCTGGCGCTCAGCAGAGCACAGCTGCTTTTATCCTCTCTTCATCAGCGCTTTCATTACCAGCACCGAGCTTTCGAGCTTTCACGTTTGCAGGTTTGGAAATGTCCCAGGGGGAATCCCTGGTAATGGGTAAGGCTGTGCTGAGCCTGCCCGAACCGGTTCTGAGTATGCTGCACCTTTGGTCACAGTGCTTTATCCCACACAGAGACAGACTGGAGCTGAGGTTTTCCCGACTGTTCTGGCCTGGGTTCCGGTCTCACCCTGACAGCTTTCACGCTGCAGCCCAGACCCGGCAGGTGTCATGCTTTAGCCTACACACCTGAGAGCGGGAACCCTGCTGAGAAGCTGGTGACAGGAAAAAGTGGGCTTATGGGAAGAGGTGAAAGGGTAGGGTGGGAGTGGAGCCCAGATAAAGAGGAATTAAATCCAAAATTTGACTCTGAAAATTTCCTGCAGGAGGAGGAGCCATTCAAAGAACGGTTCCCAGCATGACACCCTGGGCTAATTGCCTGGAGAAATAAACTAGAGGACAGGCAATGAATAAAAGCCAGCTCCCAGGAAGGAGTCTGCACATCACGTCCTTCCTTTTCACATTTCATGTTCATATTTAAAGCTACCATTCCAAAGACCCAGAAAACAACAGTCCCAGCCAGTAATGATTTCCTGCAGGCCCCCTGGAAAGCATTAGAAAAATGTTTCCCTTTAATAGGCTATTCGGGGAAGGCAAAATCAATAATTTCTAGGCAGACATTTTGCAGATGCGAATTTATATTGTCCAAATACTCCTGGTTACCCAATTTCCTATAAAAAATGGCCACATAATAATGTTGCATTTTGTAAAGACAGATATTGGCTTACATTTCTCAGTGTGCATACAATGAAAGAAATGCCCATGGTAATAGATATCTTACGAAGGCTTTTTATACGGGCTTAGTTGCATCTAACTGCTTTTGGCTATTACAAATAAATTCCATCATGTGATTTACAAATGGAATATCTAATAGAATTATTGTTTTTAAGACCCTGACGAATTAAACCTGCACCCAATGTGGATAGCTCTAAATCTAATAGAGGCTTGACTACTGGGTCTGCAACAAAGACACACAATATTTCAAGGATCTGGAGATGGAGATATAATGGGAAGACGAGTGTTCTAAGAATGCTGCTCTTCTGTCAAGTTGTGAGCTGCGTTGAATAATTAAATTCATTAGTGGCCAGCCTTTGTTCCACAGCCTGCAGACACGGGTCCTCTGTTCTCCGTCCTTGAATACGTTATTCTAATGACGCCCCATCTTCTTTCTCCTGAGAAATGGATTCAACGTCAGAGAATGCAAATCAGAGAGGAATGTAAAGCAAAGGTGTCTCTCATTTTTTAACACCCATTCCGCTCCCTACTCATTTCTCATTTCTCCCTTAATCCAGACCATACCTACTGTGCATCTTTAGCCTTCTTTTCCCTCAGCTTGGAGAAGATCTTGTACATTAATGAGTGGAAATGTTTTTTGTAGGGTGGGGAATGGGCGTTGAGGCAATTGGGGGAAGTTAAAAGAGCCTTTCACTGGGAGTGAAGGGGTCTGACATTTAGTCCGTGCTTTGTTGCTAATCTGCGGGTGACATTGGGCAAGTCACGTATGCCCCACAGGCCCCCTGGATTCGTTATCTACTGCTGTGTGACAAATTGCTCCACATTTAGAAGCTTAAAACAGCCAACGTTTGTTATCCTACACAATTTCTGAGGGTCAGGAATCCAGAAGCAGCTTAGTTGGATGGTTCTGGCGCAGGGCCTCCCACTGCCTTTCCCACTGGCCTGTTGACAATTCACGTCACTAGCCATTTTTTTTAATGGTGGTACTGAAGGCCACTGGTAAGTAAAAATGACCCTGGAAACGTATTTAGAAGAGGAAGATGTAACACAATGTGCCATTATCAGCTTTTTGTGCTCCCTTCCAGACCAGCTGAACGTGTTTTGACTTTGTTCACATACTTGGCAAGCAGTGTGGTAGATGGAAAGCACCTGGAGATAAGAGTAACATGGCCCAGTGTTAGAATCCTGATGCCTCCACTTACCTTGAGAGCTTGCCTAAGTTACCCAACGTCTCTAAGCCTCAGTTCCTTACCCATTAAATGGGAGAAATTCCTTTACTTCTCAGGGTTGTTGTGAGAATTAAATAAGACAAATCTTGTCAGGCCCTTGGTGCCGGACCTTCTCTGGGGGTACCTGGTCTACGTTAGCCCTTTTCTCCCCCTCCCTTGGAAATAGAGTCTGGAGGAAATTTACCGATAATTGGGAGAGCAAAGAAGTTTGCCAACAAAGGAGCTGCCCTCGATGATGTGCGCAGCATACCACTTGCGTGGTTGCCTGCATTACGGCATCATCAAATCTGCACATGTTGGAGCTGGGAGGCAGCTTGCCTAGTCCCTGTTGCGGACGTTAGACTAGCACCTAAATGACCTCTTTTGGTGTGTCAGTGTCCTCTTCATTTCCTCCGAGGACACAGAATGGATACTATAGCCCTCGCCATTAGCAAGGGCCCTCTCCCAGCTTTCCCAGAACATCTCAGGTGCTTGGCACCTGCAACCAGCTTTTCTTAGTACCGAGAGTCAGTGTATGTTGTTGGAACGAGCACAGGGTTTGGGGTCAGAAGATCTAGGTTAGTATCTTGCCCCTGCCCCATAGTTGATGTAAGTTTTCAGATGAGTTGCTGTACCTCTCTGAACATATTTTTGCCATCTATAAAATAGGTGTCCTAAGAACATTCCCTAAGTACTTATCTCAACAGGTATTGTGAGGACCAAAAGGAATAAATAAGAAATGGGAAAAACTTGTAAACTGGAGATGTCATAGCATTGCTATTATTCCTGTGGCTCACTATCTCCAAGGAGAAGGCATCAGCTTTTATCCCATAGGGTCTGAGATGGTGGGATTCTATGCATTTCATAGTCCACTAGGTGTGATCTAGGGCGGATGGTGTTCTTGTCTTTTTTGAATTGACTTTAGTGATTTAATCACATCATATAGGCAGCCACTTGCTCAATTAGAAGGACAACATTGATCCTCAGGACAATGCTTGCTCTGTTACAAACTTAAGCAGATTTAGCGATTATAGCTATCATTTATTGAGCCTTTAAAATGTGAGATACATGGCACCAAGCACTTGACATAGCTTATTTCATAGCCAGGACTGCTATGTGAACAATTCCAGGTCCATGTGAATGGTGTCCTCTGGAGGTGTGCAGTGCACACCCTGCTTAGCTGTCCAGGGTAACCCTGTTCACAAAAACCCTACAAGGCATATTTGCACGGGCTTTTTGTGTATCTCAGTTATCCTAATTTATGGATGAAAAAATATGAGATTTGGAGAAATTAAATAATGGTTTCGAGGTAATAAAGCTAACAAGTAGTAGAGTTAGAATTCTAAAGTCTATGCGTTTTTCACTATACTGTATGTTATTTCATGAGTTTAATGGAATTGGCAACGTCCTCCAGCAAAAGACCACTAGGAGCATACCTGTAGTTGACCGAATTGGGATGTTTGGTATTTTGTGGCTTGGGTAAAGTTCATGTGTTGTCTGTCTTCAGACATAACTGTAAAGTGGTCTTGTTTTTGTCCTTGTCCATCGCTGTCCCAGAATGGCCTTGTCTGATGTTGATGTTTTGAGAAATTGTGTATGTCCAACAGGAGAACGCTGAGGCCTAGCTGTGAGGGCCGGGCCAGCTCCCAGTGCTTTTTTCTTCCTCAGAGTAAAAGGTCTGGAGAGCGCTGGTGTATACACCACTTGATAAGCGCTTTACGCCTCCTAAAATTGAAGTCCACCATGTTGTAATGAAAGAAGTAGAAGAAAGTGGAGCCTGTAGAGGCCGTGTGGAGCTATCACATTTTACCTTACCAAGTGGACGATATATGGCTGTAGGTATTTTAAGAATAGTTTTGTGAAGTTTAGTATAACTAACACTTTTTCTCAAAGTACAATTGCCTGGTCCACATGGCAGTTCCTATTGTAAGGTGCTGTTTCATTTCTCTTGAATGAGTAAAGTCAGCCTTGATGGGAGAAGGTAGCATGATGTGCTGGGAAAAGCACGCATGTTGTGTCATGCAGACATAGGGTTGAGGTTCATCCATAACGTAAGGGGACTTTGTTGGATCAAGGAAATGTGTGGGAGTGCTGCAGCCAACTTAACTGTAGGAGGTCAAGAATCTATGACACATCCATACAGTGGCTGACAAAACAAGAACTTCTGAGCAGAGGAACACATTCCAATGATAAATAAGAATAAGCACAATGGTTTCCAAAGTATGATCATCATGAAAAATAAAATATATGTAAAGGAAATGTGAGCCACCTGAGCGAGGGTCTGCCTTGTTGTGTTGGGACTTGTGGGATGAGACAGTGAGAAATTTATACAGATGAGGTGGCCAGTCAACTATGGGCTTAATTTATCTGTGGTTTCAAGACAGTTTGTCTTAGGGAAATAGAGGCAGGCAAGCATCAGCCATAAAGTAAATTAAGTGAAGTCCTAAAATGCTTCTAAAATGTGGCAGCCAGAAAGGAATATATTTAGCGAGGACCACACTCTAAACTAGTTATCTCGTCTGCTCACTGTGGACACCAAATTCTTATTGCAGTTGTCAGGATTCACCTTGCTCTAAAATATAATTATAATGGTATTTGAAAGTTTTTTTTTTTTAAATTCAGAACTGTAGAAAGATGACAGGAAACACCATAGAATAAGTTATCAGGCAGGTGATAGACTGAGAGAAGATGTTCACAATGTTTAAAACTGACAAGGCATTAGTATCTAGAATATAAAGGAACTCTAGACAAATCAGTAAGAAAAAGACAGAAAAATGGGTGGTTCACAGAAGCCCAGGCAATTCAAAGAAGAACAAATTTGAATTGGCTAACGAGCATACGAAGAAATAGTCAACCTCATTAGTAATCAGCTTGCTGCAAATTGAAATAATGAGATACTATTCAACATATATAAGTTAGGCAAAAATGGACAAATTGCACAATACAAAGAGTTGATGAGAATGTGGGACTTCTAGTGAGAGTGGAAACTGAAACAGCCATTTAGGAGGTGCTGTGGCAGGACTCACTGAAATTAAGTAGGCATATCCCTGAAGATCCAAAATCCCACTCCTGAGTATTTGCTCCAGAAAAACTTACAGGTTCATAGGGCCCCTGTGTAAGAATGTTTCTGGGAGTCCAGTGATCTGATTGTCCATCACTAGTGGGATGGATAAGTGAAAAGAAGAGGATGCATTTTTTTAATGCATTACAGACTGGATATCACTTCCATTCATTGAAAGAACACTGTGCTGAGCACAGCTTGCAAGTAGCTTTTTAGAAACTTCTTCATTATAAGCCTTTTTCAGCATTTCACTACATGCATTACAGAATGGATATCACTTTCATTCACTGAAGGAACACCGTACTGAATACAACTTGTAAGATCTTGTTAGAAACATCTTTATTGCAAGTCTTCTGAAACACTTTACTACATGCATTTCAGAATGGGTGTCACTTTCATTCACTGAAAGTACACTGTGTGGAACACAGTTTTCCAGTAGCTTGTTAGAAAAATCTTCATTGCAAGTCAAGCAGGATGTGTTCTGTGGAATACCATGCAGCACTCAGAGGCAGTGAAATAATGATATATACGGCCACGTATGAACAGCTTAAAAACATAGTGCTTAGTAAAATAACAAAACAAAAAAGAAATGGTAGATAACAGAACAAGATATGAAGCACAATACCGTTTCAAAATTAAACATATATATGCAGACAGAACTACATTTTTACAATAAATACATATTTAAGAAGATGTATCAAATTCATTAAAGTGGGTGCTTATAGAGGGAGGAAGGACTGTGACAGCAGGGGTGGGGATGAAAGAGAAAAATAAAATACAAGTCAGCAAGGACCAGTGGTTAAGTCAACTGTCTGACTTGAGGTCCCTCACTCCCTAATTAAAGATGGCAGAAATTATTCATGAGAACAAATACTTACATAGTATAAAAAATTACCATATCCCATGAATTCTGCTGTCACCTTCAGTGTTAGTAATTATGCAGCAACCAACACAAATGGATATATGAGAAGCAGAAGAAGTTATTTTTAAGTAATTAATGAATAAGCTTAATCAGGTCCGACTCAGGCCCTTGTTGGACCACACTTCTCCTCCTTTGTTGTCTGTGTTGTTGATTTCTCCTCTGCGTTCCTATTGCTCTTGTGTTACTTCTGTTCTGAGCTCGAGAAGGTTGCAGTGAATACTGTGTCTGGTCTGAAATAGCTCGGAGTTCAATATTTATATAGTGTCTGTACCCACTCCATTTTGAAAGAGGCTTCCTTCTTCAAATATGTTCTGCGAAACGTCTGCCCCCAATTACCCACCGCATAAACAAGAAAGGCATCTACTTGTTGTCCGGCACTGTGGTCTCCCCTGTTGACAGTGAACTACTGAAGCTGTGGGAAGTTTCAATGCCCATTTTTTTCAGGAAGAGTGCCTTTAGATGGAGTCTGAATAAATAGCTCCCCATTTGTGTAATGTTCTTAGACTCTGTTCTCTGTGATTATTCTCACATACTATTGCTGGCTACAGCATTCTGGGATTACGCTGTTTAACATGTTCTTATCCCTTAAATTATTCCTGCATATTCTACCTCCTGTAAAATGTACAACATTCCTGTCTTCTAGGTATTCTACCTGCAGAGAATGAAATTAGTAGGAAGGTACGTACTCAGCCTTTTAGTATGAGTCTCAGAAGGGAGGTAGCTAGTTTAGTGGGAAGAGCATGAACTAATCAGGTGATCTTAAGTGAATTACCTACTCTCTCAGAGCGCAGGTTACTTATCAATAACATCGGAAAACGTACAGCATATGAAGGAATTGAGTGAGGGTTAGAGCTAATATATGCACCACACCTGTTACATAGTAGGCCCTTGCTAAATGATAGCCAGAGCTATGATGGGCCATAACCATGTTGGGCTTTCTGTAATATAACTACATCAGATCCATCTGCAGAGTGATTCATTGCTTGAGAAAATACAGAAAACAAAATACCTGAGTCATTTTTTTCTCACCCACTCTGCTGATGAGTTTCTTTCCATGATTGTCTTTCTCAGCTCCTAGGGAAAGGCCTATCATTGCCATGGGAGGTACTGATTTGTTCCTGCCTCGAGAAACAGCATCACATTTTTTTTTTCTCAAATTGTCAAGTACATCAAACTTTAATAACCTTACCTCTGGGGAGAGGATTTTAGTTGTGATGGAGGAGTTCCCTGCTACTAATCTCTATTGTTTCTCCAACTCCCAGCGCTGTGCTTCTTACTTGAAATGAGGGGGAGGTTGACGCTTGCACTCTGGGCTGAACTGCAAGACTCCACCGAAGAGTTAACCCTCCATGATCTGGAATGGAGGAAAGACGTCGGCGATAATATAACGTGGTGACTAAGGAAAAACAGCCGCTGGTCTCTTAGTGGAGACATGGCAGTATTTCAGTTTCACTTACCCAGAGGCCATTAATTTGATAATCTCAATTAGTGCTTTTTTGGTAGATAAAAAGGGGATGTAACTTGCAACATGAAAAGAATATTTCTCCATTTCTCTCCTGTTCTTGTATTTTTTTTTATGTCTTACTCTCCCTTTTTCCTTATTAAATTTATAATCTCTATTACATGCAAGTTATACAGAATGGCAGATGGAAGTTCATGATTCGCCTTACCGGTCTGCTAAGAGCCACCTCTTTGGGGAAAGGCCCCTCTCTCCAGTGTTGATCTCCTTCTCCATGTGGACCCCCCCACCCCCAGTGTGCCTATCCAGAGCTCAGGTCCCACGTTCACGATATAGAACACCTCTGAAATAGGAAACAAGGACGTACTCACAGTTGCAGGCATGTTATTTCCTCTCAGACACATGATACGATGCTAAAGGCCTGCTTTTTTGTTCAGACTGTTATTACTCCAGTCTGCGTTCCCTTAGCACACAGGATAGGGAATTGCGCAGGGGCAGGGAGGGGGAACAGCTAATGAGATACATGGTTAGTGGCGAGTTAAACCTGCACCAAGAGCAAGGAAACACAGAAAATCCAGAGAGGAGTCAACCCGCAGGCAGGTATTCTGCACATCAACTCTATAAGAAATTCACGGGTGATTGTTCTGGGGCAGAGTTCTTAGGATTTATAAGTTTCTTGATAAACCCACCCCCCAGCTTCCTGAGAAGGCATATTCTGCTTTTCAAATGTGCTGACTACGGAAAAATGTAGAAATGTATGCAAGTTGGTTGCCTTGCCTTTTTAATGTGCCAATTGTAGTCATTAAATGCTCCTGGAAGAAGATGAACGTGCCCTTTAGGGAAATACTTGCATCTAACTACCAGCTTAATTAATATGGAGGGACCGCTGCAGTAAAAAGACCTATGGCTCCCTCAATTTGCTAATATATTGTTGCTTCCTCTTCTCCAAGCTCAAGGGACTGGGCTTTAAGGGTAAGCAGGTGGTCCTGAGCAGAGTGATGTGGGGATTGTCCCTGGACGGCAGCCCTCACATCTGGTTCTCTTGTTCTCCTAGGAATTTTGCCAGCTTTCAAATACCATATCTGCCTAAATTATCTGCATAGGATTTTGCTTATTTTCAATAAGAACCTTGAGTGGTACTGCCATGTTGAGTTTGAGAAACTTGTTAGCCATGTAAAGGAAGATCTCAAGCTGGCAACTGGAAGTACGAGTGTGGGGCTTAGTGAAGAGGTCAGAGCCAGGGTTACACATCTGAGTGACAGAGGCGTAGCGACGGTATGTGAAGTCATGGCCTGAGAGCACCAAGGAGTGATTGCTTATAGAGAAGAGGACCCATCCTGGGGCACTGCCGCACACGGGCTCACACAGAAGAGCTGGAGCCAAGGGAAGCAGGAGAGGGAGCCACCTGCAAGAACTATCAGGAGGGAGAGTTCCCATGAAAGCCAAGGGGGCTGCTTCAGGAAGGAGGGGAGTCAGTTGTGTCCAATTCAACCAAGAAGCGTTGTCTGGTATTTCTGATTATGTTTTTAGGCGTAGTATTAACAATTTCTTTGGCAAAAAGATAAAACATAGGTTTAGAGTCAGTCAAACCTGGATGTGATTCACAGCTCTCTGACTTACAAACAGCATGACTTTGTGCAAGTTCCTTAGCCTCTTTAAGACTGTCTACATTTGAAAACAAGAATAATAACATCCTATCAAAAATTGATGAAGGAACCAAAATTGTTATGGGTTGAATTGTGTCCCCCCCAAAAAGATATGTTGACGTCTTAGCCCCCAGTACCTATGAATGTGACCTTACTTGAAAATAGTCTTTGAAGATTTAATCAAGTTAAGATGAGGTCATTAGGGTGGGCCTTCATCTAATTATGGCTGATGTCCATATAAAAAGAGGGAAATTTGGACACAGACACGGACACAGGGACAGCACCATGTGAAGACACAGAGACAAACAGACACAGAGAGAAGATGGCCATGCGAAGTGGAGGCAGAGATTGGAGGGATGCTACCACAAACCAAGGAATGCCTGGGGCCACCAGAAACTGGAAGGAACAAGGAAGGATTCTCCCCGAGAAGTTTCAGAGGAAGCATGGCCCTGCCAACACCTTAATTTTGGATTTTTAGCCTCCAGAATTGTGAGAGAATAAATTTTTGTTGTTTGAAGTCACCCAGTTTGAGGTACTTTGTTTAGGCAGCCTGAGGAAATGAATACAGATTTTGGTCCTGGGAACTGTGCTGTTGCTGTAACCACCACTTAAAAATGTGAAAGTGGCTTTGGAAGTGGGTAATGGGTATAGGCTGGAAGAATTTTGAAGCATTTGATAGTAAAAACCTAGATTAACTTGAAGAGATTGTTGATAGAAATATGGACATAAAGGCAATTCTGGTGTGGGCTGAGAAAGAAGAGAGGAAAACTGTAGAGAAAGCTTCTATCATCTTAGAGAATGTATGTATATGTATCATGAACAGACGTTGCTAGAAATATGAACACTGAAGAGTTTCTGGCGAGGTCTGAGGTGGAAATGAGGAACATGTTATTGGACAGTAGAGGAATGGTGATCCTTGTTATAAATTGGAGAGAACTTGCCTGAATTATGTTCTATTGTTGGGTGGAAAGTAGAACTCGTAAGTGATGAGTTTGGATATTTAGCTGAGATGTCCAAACAAAATGTGGAAGGTGTGGTCTGGCTTGTCCTTGCTGCTTGTAGTAAAATATGAGAGAAAAGAGCTAAATTAAAGAAGGAATTCTGCCTCAAGACTGTAACATAGGAATCCTGCCTGAGTTTCCAGCCTAGCGACCGGCCCTGCAAACTTGGGACTTGCCAGTCACGCAATCACGTAGCCAATTTCTTAAAATAAATCTCTTTATTATTATGTATATGTGTGTATTTTGCGTATGAATAAAGAGATATCTTTTATATACATATATATTCTATATTTACACACACACACATATATCTCTTCTATACACACATATATCTCCTATTTATCCTATTGGTTCTGTTCTCTGGAGAACTCTGATTGATAAAACATTAAATAAGACAATGCGTGCAAACACTTAGCGTGGTTCCTACACTTACCAAGAGCTCAACAAATGATAGTCTGACTTTGTATGTTATTCAAAAGCAAAGATTGAAGATTGGCCTCAAACTTTCTAGAAAGGCTGTGGACAAATTGAACTGCAACCTGCACTCTTGGAAACAAAACAAAACCACAATACAAAACCTCTGTGTAACATCTATTAACCATTCTGGTCAGGGTCATACAGAGTTTTCTTCCTACAGGTCAATGGTGGAAAGAAAAAGACAGCTGGAGAGGGAAGAGAAGCTGAGAAGCTCTTGGATATTTACTTTGGGACACTGTTATGGTGTTATGATTCTGAGGGAATATCAAAGCCCTTAGGATAAAAAGACCACTTAGATAGATTAGGCTCCTGTTTTTTTCCTATAAATAGTTTTATTTAACGTAGTACTGTACTAAATTAGGTCTTAAGTATTTTTTACTCTATAATAGTAACAAAATCTAGGTAGTAAGAGACATTCCCAGAGATATCTGCAATCATCACTACATTTATTATTTCCTGAAGTTCTAGCAGCGCAGTAACCCAAGTCACGGAAATGAGAACTACACAATTTTCAGAGGAAGAGATGAAAGTATTACTTGCAGATAATATAATTTTCCTCCTAGGTCTAATGCAATACCATTAAAACAACAAAGGAAGTTTACAAAGAGTTTAAAAAAATCTAACATGTAGTTCTCAAGATCATCTAACACATTAACAGATGAGAAAATGGGAGTAATGCGTGGGAGGGTACACCTTATTAGACATTCAAATGTATCATAAAACCATAATACATTAAAGTAATGTGGTACTGGTGCAAAGATAAGCAGACATAGCTTAAATAAAATAGAATCAGGAAATAGATCTTAGCACATATCATATTAAATATATTTTAAAGGTAGAGTTACAGATAAGTGGAGAAAAGAAAGTTTCATTCATTCCAATGAACATTTTTGAGCCACTTCCTCATGTCTGACATGGTATTAAGTTTAGGAGATATAACCATAACTATGATAAATCGTATAATCTCAAGACACTTGCAATCTCTAGAGAAGATGAGATAAACTGAGAAACCAGGAATCATATTAGCGGTATAATGGAGTCATCACAAGGAAAAGAAGAAGGACTCTTAACCCAGCCTTGAGAGTTAAAGAAATTTTCTTTGTGGAAATGATATCTAAGCTGGGGCCTGAAGGACAGACTAGGTGAAGGGATTCTGAAGGGCATTCTGAAATGAGCCAGCAGCAGGTGCAGGGGCCGGGGGCTGATGGCACAATTGGGGAACCAGAGTAATTCAATCTGGCCCAATTTGGTAGTGGAGAGAATGGTGGGAGAATGTGGAAAGACAGACTTAGAGATTTAGGAAGGGCCACAATTGGGTTTTTTGCTTGCTAAGGAGATCTTGTAGAGGACCTTGGAGACGTATTAGAGGTAATAGAAGCATTGGGAAATGTGAGGATGACTTCCAGAATTCTGACTTGGGTCGCAGGGAGGATGGCAACGGGGAGGAGTATGTTTGAAGAGGTAGAAGGAGGTGATGAATTCACTTGGGTACATGTTGAACATTTAACTGATATTTGTGTATTTAACTATTCAACAAATGTTGCTGGTTAACTATTTGAAAGAATTTGTTGAACAAATACAAAAATGGATTCCTGATGGATTGGAAACTAAAATAAAACTGAAAAAAACAGAAAAGAGAATATAGAACATATGTTAAAATGTTAATATTGAGTATTTCTGGATGACAACTTGTTAAATTACCTTTGCATTTTCCCTTATGTATTTGCCAAATTTTCTAGACAACTCATAGTCTTATAACTTTAGAAAAATCTAAGTAATGAAAAACCTTATTTTGCAGTTTCCTATTAATAACAGCATACCTAACTGGTATCTGAATATAGTGACACACCTTTCAAGCTGCTCTTAAAGTGTCTGCAAATATAAAAGGGGCTGAGTTTAATATGGTGAGCTAGAAGTCTGATTCTTGGGAGACAAATTCATTTATACATTCTATAACTAGAGTGCACTGGGCAGTTTCTAGATGCTGGTGATGCAGCAAAGCAAAACCTCAAAAGTCTCTGATCTTTTGGGGTCATGTACTAGATCAGAGGCACCTTCTAGTAGCAGAATGGAAAAATGGGTTGAAGTGCCAAGATAATGTGCAAGCTTAAGTCTCAAAGCTGGCAGGGGACTCCAAGTCTATTTTATTTTGTAGATGAGGAAATAACGACTCAGGTTGAGGATCTCCTTCCCCAGGCAGTTAGTTGTCACAAGAGTGAGGTTACAATGCAGGTCTCCTGTTTCCTGCTTTAGCATTCTTTCAACATCAATATATTTCTTCCTCAACTCATGCATCAGTGTCCCAGTCCATTTGGCCTGCCATAACAAAATACTATAGACTGGGTGACTTATAAACAACAGACATTTATTTCTCACAGTTCTGGAGGCTGTAAGTCGGAGATCGGGAGGCCAGCATGGTTGGGTGCGGGCCATCGTCTGGGTTGCAGACTTCTTGTTGTATCCTCACATGGTGGAAGGGGCTAGGGAACTCTGTGGAGTCTCTTTTATAAGAACACTAATCCCGTGGTTAGCACTAATTCCTAATTGCCTCCCAAAGGCCCCATTTCCTAATACCATCACCTTGGCCATTAGGTTTTCAACATATGAATTTTTGAGAGACATAAACATTCAGACAATAGCAATTAGCATTTTCTGAGAGAGCAAGAAATATTTATAGGGTGAGGTTTGTGTGTCACAGAGAGGTCCATGGTCCTGGCTTTACAGTAAAGTGTCGTAAAAGAATGTACCCTTGCTACTGGAAGATACTATTCATTTTCATTCATTCAAATCAACAAATATTTATCAAACTGCTGCTGTGTACAAGGCCCTGTAGTGAGAATACAGCTGTAACTAAGACAGATTGTTCCTACCCTTTTGGAGTTTACATTCTGTAGGAAGAGAGATAATAAAACACCAATTGCATTGATTCTTGTTTTTCATGGTAGTTCTGTTCGATAAAGGCACTGTAAACACTGAAGTAACTAATACTGAACCATTGCTCCTAGAGGAAATACAGGGTTAGGTTCCTGCCAGCTTCTGGTCACAACATTTTTGTCAAGAATCAATATATAACCTTGTTTTATGTGTGTTTCTGTTTGGAAGTACCTTATTTAATATATATTCTTGATTCATTAACACTGAACTTATGGCCAGCAGTGCCAGAAGTTGTGCCTAAATGAAACTTATCTAACACACGTATTTTCTCTGTAAGGACATCTCAGCCTTCGTGTACACAGGAACATTAGACTGCACTTTAGCACTACACTTGGGGCCCATTTTAAACAGCAAAATCAACAAAAAGCACAAAAATGTGAAAAATATGGTGGTAAACAGACCATGAAAAGGACACATTTACAGTAAGAGAGCTGAAACAAGAAAGCTGAATACTGTCTTATTTGACTCCAGTTGAGAAAGTGCATGTAGGGAGACTCAAATTTTCTCCACTCTGTGCATGTCTGGGAATGACTGTGAAAGCTCTGTGATTTCCCTTTATTTTCAGGTTACAAATAAATTTTAGTGAGTACAGAATACAGGAATAAAGAGGATCAACTACTCTATCAGCTGTTTAGTTACCATTGCAATGGTACTGCTGCTGATGGTGATACATATTGTTTCACAGGGAGGCTGGAGGGTCAGAGAAGCTTCTCTGAGAAAATGACATTTTAAAGCTGAGAGCTGAAGGATAGGAGGTGTTAGATGGGCTGAGCAGGGAAGAGGGTAGACTATTGTAAGAACAGAAAACAGCATATGCAAAGGGCCTGAGGTGGGAAGGAGCATTGCATATTCCTAGGGCCTGAATAACGTCCCATGTAGCTAGTCCCTTGACCAGTGGGAGGTAGGGACCAGATCATGTAGAACCTTGTGACTCCCTTAAAGGATTTTTGATCTTTATCCTAAAGCAATGGGAAGCCAAGCTAAGGAGTAATATAGATTTGTGTTTTGAAAAGTTCACTCCTTCTGCCTGAGAATAAAGAAACGGCTAGAGGCAGCTAAGAAGGATGTGAGGAGGCCAGTAGAAGTTTTTTTCAATAGTTGAGGGTAGACGGGACTAGGTCCAGGGTAAGGGTGAGGGGTGAGTGTAGAGGTAGTGTGAGGATCACCACCGGGGTCCTGGTGTGTGCAGCTGCATGGATGGGGTGCTGTTTCCAGAGGGCAGGCATACTGGAGAAGGCACAGATGTGGCGGGAGGAGTCCAATTTTTCTTTTGAGGTTAAAATGTCCTGAGATATTGTTGTCAATGAGGAAATGTCCACCAAGATTCTCCATCAAAGAAGGACGTGTTATGCAGCTGGGGAGAGGACCATCAGTAGGCAGCCACCAGCTTCAGAAACTTCAGGGTCTGCCTGTGCTGGGAGAGCAGCCGGTATCAGGTGAATGAGTGAGGTGGGACACTCTGATGGGCAGGGTACTCATTCCAGAGCACCCGCTGAGGTGACCAAGTGGAACCTGAATGTGGTTCAACTTCTTCCTTGGACCAGTCCTCCCTCCTTGTCCTTCCCTTCACAGGGGTTTGATGTCTAGAAAGCATCTTATACCCTGAACTCCACCTCAGTGTGCTTCTGTAGACTCCAACCTGCAGCAGATAACCAGCAGATAACCAAGTGGAGGCAACAAGTCAGATACACAGGTGTGATCTAAGGTGCACCTTCCCAAGTGGTCAATCTATGGATGGTGAGTGAAGATATGCAAGTGGCTGATTTTGTGTAGAGAGAGAATGGAGAAGAGAAGCAGCCCAGGACCCAGTCTTGACAAACTCCAACTTTTAAATGTGAGTTAGAAAAGGGTAAACTAAAAGACTGTTCAGAAAGGAAGGAGGATACTCAGGAGTGAGACATAGCTGAAAAGACAAGAGAACAAAGGGGTTAACTCCATAAGTGCTGCTGAGAGGTTAGATAAGCTGAGGTCCAGAGAATATCTCCTAGGAGTCATTGGCCACCTTAGCTCAGCAGTTTGGTGGGCTGTTGAGAGCAAGAGGCAAGGTTTCAGTGGGATGTAGAATGAGTGAGAAATGAAGAAATAGAGATAGTGAGTGTAGACAATTGTTTTCAGGAACATGGCTGATAAAAGGAGAGAAGAGATAGAGCTGTAATGAAAAGGGAGAAATAAAGTTGGGGATTTTCTTAAATAGAATTGGGAGTATTTGAATAACCGGGGGAACCAAGCAGAGATGATAAGATAGAAGACGTCAAAGAGAGAGGAGATAATTGGTAGGATATTACTCTTGAGGAAATGGCCTACAGAACGTAGACGGAGGATTTGACCTTAACTAGGAAGAAGGAAGCTGGCTTTAACAGGAATTGAGAAGGAGAGAGGAGCGGAGGTAGGTGGGTTGTATGTTTGAACGCAGGTGGTGGGAAGTTGAGAGCTCCTCTCTGATGGCTTCCAATTTCTCTGTGACATTGGAAGTGAGGTTGTCTCCTGAGATTGAGAGAGCGTTTGGGGGTCATGGTCTCATTAAAGAGAATGCAAATGGTTTAATACAATCACCATGGAGAGTGGGAAAATGAGATGACTAAAGAAACGTAGTAGTAGGATTGTAGAACAGTGTTGAGAGCCCAGCTGAAGTTCCGAATGCAGCGTTGTTAGCCCAGTGAGGTGGTTTTTGGGCATTTTGTAATTTAGGGGAACATAGTCTAAAATATCCCCATTTTCTCCTTCTGACTGAAGAACACAGAAAGTGGTGAAAGTGCTTTGTCACAAAAGAAGTCAATGTTCCTAAATATATAGAAATCTGAGTTCAACTTTCACCCTGTGATACCCCTACTTCCTGGCCGTCAGATATTTCTTTGATAAATTCTTATAATAAAAATGTAATCTTATTTGTAGAGTAAGTTATAGTATACAAAAAATGTTGACATTACCTTTTCTCATTTAATCTTCTAACATCATTCTAAGGTAGATAATATTATTCCCGCTTGAGGAAGCCAAGTGTTCGCAAAGTTACAGGAATGATCCCTGGTCACATGTCAAAATAGGTACATGGGCTCAGGTCTTCTCCATCCAAAGCATGTGATCTTTCACTGGTCCACTTTACTGGATCTCAGACCTGAACCAGAATTGGGCTCATTTTTACTGATATATTTAATTAGTTAAAGATAATTTAATTTCTTGTTTTGTTTTGTTTCATTTGTTTAACATTTTCCCCTAAGTTTGACTTTGTGCTCCATTATGATAAATTCTTTTTCCTTGGCATCCTGAGCAACGGCAGACTTGGAAGAACAAAGGAAGTAATTGCCTTAAACCAGTTAGTGAATGATAAGCCTTTTTTCCATGAAGTCGTTCTTGTCTGTGCTTTGCCTGAGTTACGGCTACGGTAATGTGGTAACTGGCACAACTTCAATAGCCGTAATATCTCTTCAATTACAGCTGCCTGAAAATTAACTTAAAGTTTCAAATGCTTGATGCAGCAAGATAAGGCTGTGGGGAAGAGAGATCAGTCACATGAAAGCTTGTCTTTGCAGGGAGGAGGAATTTCCTTGTGCCACCAAAGCTGTGAGAATAGTTGGGGTTATTGTAAAGGCAACAAAGAAAGATAAATAGGATGACTTGAAACTGATGATTTGGAACAAATTACATGTTTCAGAGAGAGTTTTCAAGTCATTAATTTGAAGTCGGTTTCAAAACACAATAAAGCAGTCTTAAGAGAATAGTTAGTTCACTCATTTATTCAATACACATTTCTTAAGCATCTACTATGTGCCAGTTACTGTCATTGGAATGAAGTGTTACTTGACATTGGGAGTGAAAGGGAAATAAGGCACCATCCCCAAAATTAAGGGCAGGGTCTTCTAGTGGGCCAGATAGACCCACACAGATAATAATAAAATTAGCGCAAAGAGAAGATGCAACAGGCAACAGGAGCATCTGTTCCATCATGTCCCTCTAAATGTAGTCTGGAAGGGTATGTATTAAATAACACACTTAAAATTAAAAAAAAACAAAACCTTAAAATTGGTTTTCTCTAGGGTGTGAGGGGAGACCTTTGCTTTCACTCTATTTCACAGAAATCTTAAATAATGATATACTTCAATCATATGAAGAAATAGGACAAATACTGTATTATTCCACTTTTATGAGATACTTAGATTAGTCAAATTCACAGATACAGAGAGTAGAATGGTGGTTACCGGGGGCTGGGGTAGGAGAGAAAGGGGAGTTGTCGTTTCATAGGTACAGAGTTTCAGTCTTGCAAGATGAAAAGAGTTCTGTGGGTAAATGGTGGTGATGGTAGCCAACAATGTGCATGTACTTAATGCCACTGAACTCTACGCTTAAAAATGGCTGAGATGGTAAATTTAGGTTATGTATATTTCACGACAATTAAAATAGAAAAAACCAGAGAAACTAATAAAATAGATCATGTTCTTACCACTGAATATAAACAGATACATATATTTTGTCATATACCTTTTAGATTTCTCTCTTTTAAAAGAAATAAAACATAGAAATACACCTGAAGTGTCCCTTCTCTCTGCTTCAGACCTTCCTCCTTTCCTCCCTCTTTAGATGTAAGTACTATCCTCACATTTGGGTGCATCATTCCTGTTCGTTTTAAAAATACTTTTGCTACTGCCAACGTCCTCCTTCCCAAGACCGCTAGAAACACACCTGCAGTTGAAAGAACACCGTGGAGAACCGAGGGGTGTCTCAGAGGGATGGTAATAGACAGGACTTAGCATAGGATTTACGTTTGGGTTAAGTGATTCTGGGAAAGGTTTAATGAAACAGGCTTTGCTTTGGGTTGGACGCTTCAGGAAATGGGGGTAATTCTATGATTAGATATCTTAGTAAATCTCGTCTAGAAGGAGGGAAGCCTAGAGCAACACTAAAGTTGTAATTGGTTAAGAGGCCACAACAATTATATTAGCCAGGGTTGGGGGATATTTGGTCTCTTCTGTGGTTTGGACAGTGTTCCTACTTTTGTTAGTGTTCAGATATAATTATGGAGTAGTCTTATTTTGTTTTAATCTACCATGGTCACAGAATGGCCTTGTTTGATGTTGACGCTCTGTGAAATTGTTTCCATTCAACGGGAGAACACTGTGGCCTAGTTGTGACGACCAGGCCAGCTCCGGGATGTCAGAAGCTGTCTTGTCCTTGTCACTACATAAGTATGTGTTCATAAACAAAATGCACTGTTGTCTTGTGGGTCTTACATATTTGAATGAGTGATAATATACTGTGTATATCACTCTGCAACTAGCTTTTTTACTCAACTTTATAGTGTGAGATTAACCTAGATTGGTGCTAAATCTAGTTCATATCTTTTATATGTTATTTGTATTCAACTGAAGGATGGTTAAGTTGCTTCTATTTTTTTCTTGTTAAAAACAGTACTGATACATCTAGCACACAGATCTAAGTTTCTAAATACTACTCTCCAATGAGAGCAACCAGGTCTCAAAAAATGATGGGGCATATTGAAAGACATAGAAGCCAGCTTGAAAGGGCTCTCACTGGCAAAATCTGGGGCAATTTGAGCCATAAATTAAATAATTATAATAATGGATTATAATTCATTGAGTTAAAAAATATCCATGAGTTCATACTGCTCTAAATAATAATTTTTCAACCAGTTTGTGGCGTGCCTTTTCAGTTTGCTTCTGGTGCTCACAATTGTGCCTTGCATTCTAGTTTTAATGTGGCCATTTTTATCAAACTTCTCCTCTACAGTTATGTTTTTGTGACATTGCTAAGAAATTATTCCTTATCCGGAGAACATAAAGACATTTTCCTAAAGAAGTTTTAAAGTTTTGTTCTTCACATTTGGATCTCTAATAAATCTATAATTTGTTTTTGTGTATGGTGTGAAGAAGTGAATCTCATTGTATTTTTTCTACATGGATAATCACCTCTCCCTGCATCATATAATGTCACCACTATATTAAAAAAAATTCTGTTTCTAGACTCTTTACTCTGATTTGTTGATATATTTGTCTCTTCATTAATTACTATAGCTTTTTATTAGGACCCGATATCTAGTTAGTCAAGTCCCATCAACATAATTCTTCAATATTGTCTTAGCTCTTTTTGGCTCATTACTTTTTCGTGTGAATTTAAGTTTCCTTTTAAGTTCCATGAAAAATCTTATTGGAGTTTTTATTGGAATTGCATTGAATTTATAGACTTCAGTTGTCGTGATAGCAAGTCTTTTCATTCATAATCTTGGAATATCTCTCCATTTATTTGCCTTATTATATTTATTAAATCTATAATTTTCCCCATAAATATTTCATTTGTATTTTGTTAGATAGTTACAGTCCAGTATGTAAGAAACTTGGAAGTCACCACTCCATCCTAACAAGTAAAAAGCTGAGCAAACTGAAAAATCAACAACTCTTCTTAGATCCGTAAGAGAAGTGAGGTCACAGGGCAAACTGCTGCCCCCAAAATTAGAGAGACTGACAGGGGACTACAGAGAATCACAACTTATCTGAGCAGAAACCCACAAGCATCAACCTCCATGGGAATCAGTGCCACTTTAGGAAAACTGAACTCTAATTGACAGATTGCTGGAGGCTCAGAGTGGACAAGTCTAAGAGTTAAAAGCTCCAGTTGTTGAGGAGGGTCCCTACACTTTTGTGAGTTTTATCTCCTGGAGATCTACCAGGTTCTCACAGTAAATATCAGAGAAAAATCCCCTTGTGCTTCTGGCAGTGGGGAGGGGAAAAGGAAACATTTTGAAATATACCAGAGCATTCTGTTCTTCTCAACAAGGTCTGCTCTCAGGAGAAACTATTTAACTAGAGTCTAATCCTGCTGAGGTACTATCAGAGCCTAACTGACCTAGGGGAAGGGAAAGTCCAACACCAACCTCCTCTAGCCTTCCCCGCGGGAGAAGGGAGACACCTGACTCCAGCCTCCGCTAGCCACCCTGTCCGCCTAAGTGGGGAGAGGCTGAGAAGCGTGTGTGAAGTTCACAGTCCAGAGATACGGGTTCACCATTTCGTTAGACTTCTACCTGGATGTCTATACTAGTTGGGAATTGACCAGCTGCCTGAAGACACCGTGCTCCAGTGTCTTAAACATATTAGGGTTCAATCTCTTGTAATAATAAAAGAAGCTCAGAGGTAGGTAGTTTCTCAAGTTCTAACGACTCAAAATCTCAAGGTTGACGACTTTGCAATTCTCTGCTCTTTTCTTTCATGGTCCCAAAATGGTTTCTGGAGCTTCAGCCAGTGTCTGGTTCCATGCAGCAGGAAGGAGGAAGCATACAAGGACAAAAAGGGGTTTCTAGGAGCTCCTGCCCAACATTTTTTCTCACATATAATTGGCCATCTCTGGATTCAAGGGAGGCTGGAAAATGGAATTTTTCAGCTGGGTATATTGTCACCTTGAATAAAATCAGAGTTCTCTTCCTGAGGAAGAAAAGAAAAAAATCAGTGGCGGGCGGGGGGGCGGGGCACGCAGATAACTAGCAGTTGCTGTCACAGGAGCTTTTAATTTTTGTTGTTATTTTAAATATCTTTTAAAAGTTGAAAATTCCAGTTGTTTATTGGTATTCATGGGAACATTTTCATTTTTAAAATTGAAGTATAATTAATGTGCAGGAAAATTTACCCCTTTTAGTGTACATTTCTACAAGTTTTGACAAATGCATGCAGTCATTATTTTGTTTGATGAACACATCAAACAGAGTGAGAAAAGAGAGAATATTATGAGGTTTGGTTAGAGAAGCAGGCAGGACCACGCTCTTAAGGAGCAGTTTAGGTGATGATAGGAGGCTGGATTTTAATCTAGGTGCAGTAGGAAGCCACTGGAGAGTTTTAAACAAAGGAGTGATGTGATGTAATTTATGCTGGAAAACTCACTCTGTATTTTCTCTGGAGAATGGAGTGTAAGGAACATGCAAGGGAGAAAGGAGTCCAATCATGAGGCTATTGCATGGTCCAGGCAAGTGTTCATAGTTGTTGAGACAGGGGTGGTGGCAACATAGATGGAGTTAAGACAGATTCAGTATATATGCTGGAATCAACAGGATTTGCTCTTGGATTTTTGTCTTCAATTATTTCTATTACTTGGATGTGATTCCCTTTGGAATCAGATGTTCAGAATAATCACTGTAATTTGTGAATTTCTTTGCATACATACACTGCTAATTTGGCAAAGCTGTTATTTTTTTTCTCATTCCCCATTCATGTGCACAAGTGTGATTCACAAGCTGCATGATGTAATTACACTTCTGGATTAGAGAAAAGAGTGAAGAAAATATTCTATTTAATAAAAGAATTTTAAGCGAGCTCAGATGATCTGGCATTTACATTAGGATTTTAGAGTCAAGTTAACAAAACAACTGGATGGAGATCTAATCTCAGAAGTTTTGGGAAGGTCTTGGCTTCCTGCATCTCTTCCATGAATTGCTTAACTTCCAGTAATAATGTTCTTAAATTTTTTTTTTGTGCTAGCTTTCCTTGGAGGAATGGCATATTAAATTCTCAACACCATATTATACATTCCTTTATTAATATACTTTCCCTTTTAAATCATTCTTGATCACATATAGAAGTGGGTATTTGTAACAATCAGTTTTAATAACTTAAACAGAGTCCTTAATAGGTGAGAAGAGATTGAATCTATCTTATGGAATAAAAAGATGGATGAATAAAATGAATGCAATGAACAGACTGAAAGAAAACCTCCAGTCCTGGGGATCCCTGGCCATGTAGTCTATTGCAGAGTTGCAATAAGAATACATGTCACTGTGTTGGAGAGGATGTGGAGAGAAGGGAACTCTCATACACTGCTGGTGGGAGTGCAAACTGGTGCAGTCACTATGGAAAACAGTATGGAGATTCCTCAAAAAATCAAGGATAGAACTACCATATGATCCAGCTATTCCACTGTTGGGTATTTATCCAAAGAACTTAAAAACACCAACTTGTAAAGGTACATGCACCCCTGTGTTCATTGCAGCGTTATTCACAATAGCCAAGACTTGGAAGCAACCTAAGTGCCCATCAAGGGATGAATGGATAAAGAAGCTGTGGTATATATACACAATGGAATACTACTCAGCCATAAGAAACGATGAAATCCAGGCATTTGTGACAACATGGATGGACATTGAGGGTATAATGCAAAGTGAAATAAGTCAGAGGGAGAAGGTCAAATACCGTATGATTTCCTTCATTAAGTAGTAGATAATAACAACAATAAACAAACACATAGGGACAGAGATTGGATTGGTGGTTACCAGAGGGGAAGGGGGGAGGGAGGAGGGTGAAAGGGATAATTCGGTACATGTGTGTGGTGATGGGTTGTAATTAGTATTTTGGTGGTGAACATGATGTAATCTATGCAGAAATAGAAGTACAATGGTGTACACCTGAAATTTTTACAATGTCATAAACCAATGTTATTGCAATAAACAAAAAATTAAAAAAAAAAAAATAAAAGAATACATGTCGCGAGGGGCCGGCCTTGTGGCTTAGCGGTTAAGTGCGCATGCTCTGCTACTGGCGGCCCGGGTTCGGATCCTGGGCATGCACACACACATCGCTTCTCTGGCCATGCTGAGGCGGCGTCCCACATACAGCAACTAGAAGGATGTGCAACTATGACATACAACTATCTGGTGGGGCTTTGGGGAGAAAAAGGGAAAAAAAAAGGAGGAGGATTGACAATAGATGTTAGCTCAGGGCCCATCTTCCTCAGCAAAAAGAAGAGGATTGGCATGGATGTTATAACGCTCAGGGCTGATCTTCCTCCTAAAAAAAAGAATACATGTCATAAAACAGTGCAAGACTGTGCAAAGAAATAGGGAAGTAATGTCAGGAAAATATAAATAAAAATAGAAATCCATGATCACATTAAAAAAAACCCATAGGTTTAAACCATGAAAGACAGCATAGGTGCTATATTTGGGCTATAAATTTGGGTTTGGATTCCCTGGAACTGATAGGAAAAGAGAATCACAATCAATTGCCCAGTTTCTGTTATTTGGATAGCAGGATGCCCAGTTTGGTCCTAAGAAGGATTTGCTCTAGAGCTGAAGCTGGTCTGGGTTCGTAGTGCATCTGCTGTGCATCTCCTAGTTACAAGTTAGCATGAGGCCCTGACGTGCCTTCTGGAAACAACGACACCCTAGAAGAAGTGTCATTCAGGGATACTCACCAATGGGGCAGGGATGGGGCTTATCCACGTGTGTGGTGTCACTCAATAGTCTTCTGGGCAAGTGATCACGTTGGAGCCCTAGTGTGCAAATAAAGGTGATGCAAGCTGGAAATATCATAGTAGAAAATAAAAAAACATAGCAGTTTCTCAAACTGGCATGTCTTGGGAATATTTTCCCATGGGGTGTTAATAGGTATTTAGAAAAACAAATGTCTGTGATCAATTGTGAAATATTGTGTTAAACATATTTAAATAGGAAATTTTCTGACATTTGAGTCCCATTAATGGGGTCACATGAACAGGTTTAAGGCAGATCTCAATGGCCGTTACTCCTAACTGCTTGTGCAGTACAGCCTTGAAAAGTCCCCATTCTCCCAAATAATCTGGGTATCCCCTGAAGGTGTCTGAAGAGTTCTGGAGGACTTCCCTGTGACTTCTGCTGGGCACAGGTATACATTCTCTTGAGTATCACTACCTCTGGGGTGTGCCCTTGCCCAGTGTTGTTCCCATGTTCTCCCCCTGGCCCGAGAATCTCTTGCTAGGGAATGTGGTCTCATATTAGGCCACATGTTACTGTTACCTTTGCCAGACATTGCAGTACATTCCAGTACCTCATTGGACACTGCTTCTGCCTCTGCCGTTTCCTGCTGGACATAAGGTCTTTTTCTGGGAGCAGCTTATTCCTTCCACAATCTCCTTCTGGACAATGCCATCCTGCTAGGCATTGCCACCAACGCACTGGAAATTTTAGTATGCTAAACTGCTTGCTTATCAGTGATGAAGTGGAGACAAATGCCAACCCAAATGGTAATACTTCAATATCTTACAGAATTTTTAGTGCAACTCTATATATTTCTGGTGGGGATGAGGTTATTGGACCTTAAAGGCTGGCATTTTAGCTCCACTTCCTGAACCAAGGAGTCAGAGCACAGGGCCTGCTGGCTCAGAACGGGCTCAGGGTCTTTATCCGTTGGCTGGTTGGGTAAATGGACTCAGTCTGCTATTTGCCTATTTTAGATGAAGAGAAGAAGTGGAAAGCTAAGCCCCATGCTTCAGAACAGCTCATCAGCAAAGCTCTGAGTGGTGGGATGTAGATTGCTTGCCTGGCTATTGTTTTCCATCTGTCTGTTGTCTCTCCCTAGGGGAAACCCCTGGAGCCAGAACCCCATTTTAAATGATGAATATCTAGTGTTAATACTAATTATCATTAGTATATGATAAAGGCAAAACCGCAAACCAGTGGGGAAGGAATACATTTTTCCCAGTTGGTAATTGAGAAAACTGACTCTCTGCAACAAAATCTACCCACTTACATTAAACCACACACAAATGTAGATTAAAGAGATCAATGTAAAAGAGGAAACCACAAAAATATGATAAGAATATATTGGTGAATATTTATTTTTTATTGAGATAGAGAAGAATGTTCTTCGCCTAAACACAATAAAGGAAATCAAAAAGGAAAAGATCAATAGATTTGACCACATAAAAGTATAAAACTCTTGTTAAGTCAAAATATATCAGAAAGCAAGTTTCAATATTACTAAAGGAGGTAGTATAATAAAGGGAGGTTGAATAATAATTAAGATCACTGAATCTACATACTCTCAGAATCTGCTTTTGGAAACAAGAGTTGGTGAAATCAGTGAATGGTCATTTGGCAATAGCTATCGAACTACTAAATGTACCGACCCCTTGAACCAGAAATTACACTGTTATGAATTTATTGTACATATATATTTGCAAATGTGCGGCAAGGATGTTAACTACTGTACTGTATAACAACAAGAAAAACTGAGAACAGTCTAATTTTCCATCAGTAGTGGACTTGTTTAATCTATTTTGTTATATCCATACAATGGAAAGGGACACAGCCACTGAAAAGAATGAAGTAGCTAATATAGCTTTCATATGCATATGAAAAGATTTCAAGAGCTGCTAGGTGGAAACATGGTCTATTATGAGAGAACACTTTTTTTTTGTGTGTACCATCTGTGTATTGGTATTTGCATAACTTTTTCTTTTTCGAGAACAATATAAGAAACCATTGACAGGGGCTGCTTCGGGGAATAGGACTGGAGTTTGGTGGAATGGAGACTTTGGTAACCTCACGTTTAATATTTTCACATGTCTAACTATTACCATTATTTTAAAAATAAATGTAAATATTTTATTTATTTTATAAAAAGCGTATACTGTAGTCTGACAGCTCTGGGACTAATCCTGTTATAAATTTGGAAAAATTACTTTTTTTCTCAGAGTCTTATTTTACTCATTTGTAAAATGAGAAAAATAATAGTGTCTACTTCATAGGATTTTCCTGAAGATTAAATAAGATAATGGCATATAGAAAGCATCCAATAAATGTTTGCTCTTCTTATTATTAATGAGGAAAATGTAATTCGACTTTTAAACTATTTTTCTTTGCACTATTATTATTATTTTGAGTGGTAGCTCTAGTAATTATTAATATACAATTCTTAGTTTTTCATAGCCTACTTAGAATTAATATTGTACCAAATCATATAACGTATAGAAACCTTGTAACTGTAAGGTCCATTTATCTCTTTTGCCATGTCCTTTATGCTACTGTTGTCATATGTATTAAATCTCTATATATTATACAGCCAACAAGATGATATTAAAATGATTTAAAATGATATAAAACAAGGGGATGTAATGTACAGCATGGTGACTAAAAATATTGTTTTTTAAATGATATAAGTTGATGACATTAAGATGACATAAAACCAACAAGATGATATCTTTAAAGAGTCATATATATTTTAAAGAAATTAACAGGAAAATAGTTTTTTCTATTTCATCACATATTTACACTTTTGATGCTCTTCATTTTTTTGTGAAGATCCTTATTTCCATCTATTATCAATTGCCTTCAGACTGAAGAACAATCCTTAGCATTTCTCATTATGCAAGTCTGCTTTATTGATCTTTCTATATCCCAATTATCATGCATATTCTTACATTTTCTATAAACATTAGTGTATTTGATTACGGAACTCTATGGCAGATCCCGCTTGGGGTATTATTTCGTGTTACTTGGATAGATTCCACATAAACTCAGGAGCTGAATCAACAGGACCTGGTGGTGGTGTATGGCAATGGGGTAGTAAGGGAGGAAGAGAGAAGGCAAAGATGATCCTTAGTTTTCTTGCTTGGGCAGTAAGTGTGGATGTGGTGGCATTTAATGAAAGAAGTGACAAAATAGCCAGCTTGATGGGAAATTGGGGTGGAGGTGAGAGGAGATGCTGCGTTCAGTTTTGTATATGTAGTAGTGGGGAGAAGCCAGATTTCAGGGAGATGAAGCGTGAATGGAAGGGGAAAATGAGAGTGAGTGTAGAAAGCTCTTTCAAGAAGCTTGATTGCGAAGAGAGAGGGCTGAAGAGCTGTTTGTCTTTACCTCCAATATGTGAAAACTGGGCGTGTTTTTCCCGTGCTGATAGGAAGAAGTCAGCAGAAGGAGAGATTTAGGGATATTTGATGAAGCACATTCTCCAAAGGAGGGGATGAGATCTGGAGGACAGGTGGAGGGGTGAGCTTTAGACAGGAAACAGGCCAAGTCTTGCATTTAAACAAGACTAAGGAAGGTGTGGGAATGGATGCTGGGAACTAACTACAGGTGGGAACGCACACAGTTGAGAGAATTCCTGCCTAAAGGCTCCTATTTTCCCAGTGAAGTGGAAAATGGGTGCTGAGAGTGAAGTGGATAGATGATTTAACAAGAGTAGACAAGTTTTGAAATAGCCACTGTGGAGACTTAAAGAGAGAGTTCATTAGGGAAACAGAAGGATTGTGGAGGTGGAAATGAGGGGCCGGTGACTCTGAGGTCATACCAGTCACCAGCTCCTTTTGCCCACTCTGAAAACCAGGGCCGTCACCCGGAAAGGAATTAGCCTGACACTATAAACTCTCCATAAACATATATGTGTTTGTGATAGAAGTTTCCACTTTTTTTCTCCATGTGAGTTCTCAACATCTGGTGCCATTCAGCAGCCAATTGGAACCACTGAAGTATGTACTGGCATTGTTGCAACCATTTTGCATTAGAGGCTTCCTCTGGAATCTTCCCTCATCAATGGCTCTGTGAATGCAGCATTATGTAGATCGTAGCATACACTATCTGAAAGAAGATCTAAATATGAGCTGCAGTACACAATTTAAGCAATGTCATTGCCTGAAAGAAAAGTACCTTTCCATTTTGGGAACCTACCCCGTGAGACTTCACAGCCAAAGCCCCCTGAGCTCCCCAAAGGCTTCTGCTGAGACTAGAAATACTTCATTCAGGGTCTTTCATGTGGGCTATTTTTAGCAGCCATTGATTTCCTGTAGAAACTTTGCAGCTCCCCTGCTCCTTTCATTCATGCGGTCTTGAAAGCATTTTTGCTGAGACTTAAAAAGAAAAAAGTACCATAGGAGACTCTGAAAGGACGTGAATACAGAGATCTGTTTGAGTTTTACGGGAATCCCAAAGCGTTTTCAGAAAAGGTCAGAATTCAGAGCCTGGCCTACCCCTGGAGGGCAGGTGCCGCCAGCCGGTAGCTCATCTTGGGGTAAACTGTTGTTGCTTTGGGGGACAGGACGGTGGAAGAGCGGAGGTCTAGAGCTGACAAGCTGAGGCTAGTAAGGAGCCTTGCAGAACCAGAGTAGCCTGTACTCAATGGAGGACTAGGGGAAAGTCACATTCCCGCAGAGAGGTAAAGGGCAACATAACAGACAAAGCAGTGGTAATTGGCCAAAGTCTAACTGAATGACAAAAGCAGAGCAGGGGAGGCACCAGAGTCTATGTTATCCATTCAGGCACCTACTCAAACACTAATGAAGCAGGCGTCCTTGGAGCTGGCCCTGGAAAAGAGGCAGGCTTTAGAAACTGGCTAGGAGAGGATGGGGAGCTTAAATGGGGAGACTGAAAGGAACGATGGTGTAGAAGTAGAAAAGTGCAAGAGTAGCATAAAGAAGAGTGAGTGGTTTCATTTGCTTAGAATGAAATAAATTTAGGAGAGAAGATTGGATCAGATTGGATAAAGTCTTGAATTCTGGAATAAAGTCTTTTTCATGGGTTTTGCAACATGGGTTTTGCAACATGGGTTTTGCAAAATCAGTTTGGTAGGATTAGGAAAGGTGTGTTGGAAGGGAGAGAGATTGGAGGTAGTGAGACTAGCTGGGCAAGGTTTGGTGAGTCACCTAGTAGAGACTAAGGGTCTGAGTCAAGGGAGTGACCATGGGACGGGAGGAGAGAAGCAAGTAAAAAATATCAAAGAGTTGTTAAATGAACTGCTAGGATATGACATGACGATAGATAGGATGTAAGCAATAAGGGAGGAAGGGCTTGAGGTTACAAACCCAGGGGACTGTGAGGATGGTGGTACACCGACCACCTAAATGGTCCCCAGTCGTTTGCCAACACATCACCATTGGCAGAGCACTTAGTACCATCTGATCTTTTCCTGGTTTTAAAATTTACTTTGTTTTGTCTTTCTTTCCCCACCAGAAAGTATGCTTTATGTGAGTGGAGAAATTGTCTGTCTTTATCAATATATCCTCTGCCTTCTAGATCTGCACCTGTCAAATAATAGGTGCTCAACAAATATTTGCTGAATAAACACAGAATGGTTCCTTTTACAGACATAGAAAAAATGATGGGAATAATCAGTAGTCTAAGAGAGAAAATAATTTCAAAGTCATAATAAATTATCTAGCCTAGCTCTGTCGTTAACCAGCCCTGTGAACTTAGGGCATCACATAGTGGCCCCTTGCCTCACTTTTCTAATCTACAAAAGAGGGATAATATTACTTTTCCTCTATTCTGTGGTTTTGAACATAAAATCATATATTTAGTATGAAAGCACTTTGGAAAATTAAAAGCAATGATTCAAATATAAGATCTTATTAGGAGAGAAGGTGGTGTTATTGTTTTTAATATCTTCTCTAAAAGAGAATAACATTGTTTTGAATTGAATTATCCATACAAATCATAAAAGGCACTACATTCTTGTTCTCTTTCTGTTTTTCTCCTTTGATGTGACATTGTGACTAAGAGCATTAGTTGGATGCAGCTGTGATTTACGAGTCTAAAGAGGCACCCCGCTGGTTTTTCACCAATTACATTTCTTCTAGATAAGCCTTGGTAATTTTAGAATGAGCAAATGATGATAACAAAAGGTATAGTTTCCCAGAAAATGAATCTAACTTCTGTCAGGGAGAAAGTTGAGTAATAATACGTCTCAGGATTTTCATGGAGAGAAACAAGGTTTCCACACAGTTTAAATTAAACACATTATGGTATTGCAGAAGTCACAAGCTGACTGTATCTCCCAGCATACTATTAATCAATGTTTCAGGATTTTTGACAAAGATAAAACATCCTTTGCTTTCCTGGGGCTTTTGCATTGCTCTTTCACTGAGAATTTCTTTTGGAAAAACTGCCATCCTTTCTGCATTTCATGAAAAGCTGCCTGCCTGTTCTGGCGGTAGGTTTGTAAATCAGAGTTGAGTGGTCACATTGGAATGGCCAAGAAGGAAGGGATTTGGAGCAGGAATGTCAAGTATAGGCCCTGACAAGTCTGAGTGTGGAGGAAAAGAGAAGGTGATGCTCCAGGTTCTGGGTGCTGAGAGTCTCCCCCATCGGGAGGACCAGGGCGAGAGCCGCTCAGTGACTCTAAGTGGCAGAGATCAGGGGAAGAGCAGAGGGTGACAATGCTAGCTAGACCACACAACATATGCTCTATTGTAACAAAGTAAAAAAGAAGGTGTACAAAATAATTCGTTAGCTAACATTCACTTTCTTTTTTAAATCACCATTCTTGAGGCTGCCTGTTGTCCTTCTATGAACCTGCCCAGGATCGCTGTTTCTTTTCTCCTGATGTGGTGGAACTCACCTGGGCTTTGGAGTCAGACAGACTTGGGTACAAGTCCTGATTCTGCCTCCTCACAGCTGTGTGACCTTGGACACACTACCTAACTCATTTGTGCCATGGCTTCTTCATCTGCAAGACAGGGAATAACATCCTCCTTAAGGATTGAGGGAAGGATTAAGATTAGCCAGCGCAGTATATGGCTCATGCCTTGTACTCAGCATATAACTGTTATTACTCTCCCCACCTCCCTTACCTCTGCTGCTTCTCTGATCATTTCTTGTTTCATTGATCATGTCAATATTTGATGGCTACTTTTTATTATATTTCAACTGTATGAAGCATTAAAAGAGAAGAAAGGAGTTGGAGGGCTTCATAGTGGGACATACCCTAAATCCAGCCTCTCTTCCCTCTGAGAGGTGGTTTATCTACTTCTTGAAACCGTTAATAAGGAGTCAGCAACAACCCCATGCTTGAGAATAAAAGACACAATCTTTGTTCTTATTAGGGGTGGGTTTTCCAAACAAGGAAGTAGTAGGAGTCTTTTCTGTGATTTTCTTTAGCGTATCAGCTGTCAAAGAAAGATTTCTCAATCGCATTATATTCTAGCCACGTGACGTATATTACCTGTACAACTTGACAGAGCCTCTTTACTCCAGAGATGACATTACAAAATAGCCATTGGTCACCAGAAAGTATTGACATTTTATGTACAGATTCTTTACAAATTAGCTCATTTAATTCTCACAACAAACACATGCGGTAGGTACATTGTTTTCCTTGTAAGCGAGGAAATGGAGGTGTGGAGATGTCCAGTGCCTTGCTCACGGATACAAGTGAACAGCTAGCATTCGCATTTACACCAGTTTGACTCTGAAATCCACGCTATGTTTAATAAAATGGTTGAATAAGTCTACCCTGAATAGGGGCGACTTTCTTCGAGCAGTTTTGGTTGTGTGGGTCAGCGACAGCTGGAGAGATCTCTTACACAGAATTGCTTGTTCCTCTGTGATGTCGGATAAATTGAGCCTTTGCCGCGGTCTGCTTTTATCCCGGGCTCCTTTCATTAGGCTGAACTCACTTTCACCTCTTTACTTTTGATGCCACTGACCTGGCAAACAAGCCTAGGGCATGATGTCCCAGTTTCAGAGGCAAAAAAAAAAAAAAAAAAAAAAGAAAGAAGCTGCTGTATTTAAAAATTCTGCTATGACTGGAGTTTTACTAGGGAGCTTTAGGCGCTCATGAAAGGCAACTATACGGAATTTCACACTATGCCTTAGATGAAGATATTTACCGTAATAAGTGCTGAAAGATTCCATAGAAAGCCATCTTCTCTCCAGGAAGACATAGAACAAAAGGCGTGAGTGACTAAGTCAGTATAAAGGCTCTAGACTTCCCTTCCTCAGTTTCTCCCAGTCCTATTCTGCACTCCATCTGCCCACACCGTCTCTGTTACCATCATCCTAGTTAAAGCCACCGCATGATCTGGCCCCTGCCAGATCCAGCACATTGCGACTTTTGAGATATTTGACCAGCGTAAATTTATTTTTCTTGCTTTAAGATCTTTGCACAAGTGCTTCCCTCTGCTCTTCCCTTGACCATTATTATACGGACAGCTGCTTGAGTCTTAGCTTCATTGCTATTTCTTCAAAATGGCTTCCCCCAACCATCCCTTCTAAAGTAGCCATCAAGTCACTTTCTTCCTCACCTGTCTCTTCTGCTTCCTCCAATGGTATTTATTATAATCATATTATTGTTTATTTACTGGCTTATTATTTCTTGATTTTCTCCGTGAGAGAGGCAACCTTTTCACTTGTTTCCCTAGGATCTTCAGCACCATGAACAGTGCCACATGCTTAGTGAGAGTCATTACGTGTTTGTTGAGGAAATTATGGCCGTTTTTAATTTATATTAAATGGGAATGTTACTCTGAAAGACAAGAAAACAAATAATCAGAAGTGTCTTTTTATGAAAAAGACGTGCGTGTGTATAATATATATGATATCTATCTATCTATCATTAATTGATCAATCAGATTGGCTCTTTAAAAATATAATCCAGATCATATCATCATTCTAAAAACTTTTCAAGGCTTCGAAAGGCTGTACGATTAGCAGACATGTAGCGTGGACCATATGTCTTATGGACGTTTCGGACAGGACCAAATGTCCTGTAAGGGGCCTGACATGATTTGCTCTCCCACATTCCAGGTGTATTATCTCCTATTATTTTCTCTCCTACTCACTGTCTTCCAGCCATTCTGGCCTCTGTGCTGTTTCTCAAGCATGCCAGGTACTTTACTGCTTTAGGATATTCGCAATAGTTCTTCATTCTGCCTGTAATGCACTTCCTTTAGGTCTATCCCTTACCTTCTTCAAGTCTTCACTCAAATATTACCTTGTCCAGGAGGTAATGCTAATCTCCCTATTTGCAATTTCAATCCATACCATTGCAGATCTTTCACATTCCCAATCTCCCGTATTCTGCCCATTATTCTCCATAGCATTTATCAAGTTCTAATACGCTCTAAATTTACTTTATATTTTATGTATTTATTTGTTTTAAAATTGTATTTATTATTTACCATCTGTCTCTACTAGAATATAAACTCAAGGATGGGGAGGACAGGGATTTTTAATTGTTTTTATTTTGCTCTTGTATCCCAAGTTCCTCAAATAGTTCCTGAAATGTGATAGATTTTCTATACTCTTTGTTGAAATAAACAGATAAACATTACTGAATTAAATGCTTTATGTTCTGATGCTGAAAGTCTGATGGATTCTGTTGCTGGTAGTGCTTGGTTTCTAAATGTGTTTACTATAATTTCAAATTTGGAATTCAACCTACGTGTATACTTATCCTAGTGAAATTTCTAATCACCAAGGTTAAAAAGAGGTCTGAAATCTCTTAAAAACAAATGGAAAAACAGTTTACCTACATGGGAATGAAAATCAGATTTTAATCGTTGTCAAAAATTGGGGAAAAATCTTTAGGATTTAAAGGAAAATAATTTTGGTAGAATTCTATACATTTCTAAATTATCAATCTACTATAAGAGTGAAATAGAGATGTTTTTCAAAATGCAGTGATTTAAAAGGTTTAAATCCTACAAAGTTTCTAAAATATTGCTTGAGGTTATATTCCAGAAAAATGAAAAAGAAATATCATAAAAATGGACCATGATGTCTAAGAAACAGGCCTAATCCAGTTGTGTCATAAAAAGAAATCCTACATTGACAGCTGGGCAGCAGACCTGAAACACAATTGAAGGAAATTAGAACAGAAAGTCCTGTGATGAATGCATTCACTAAAGTGAGTGCCGTTACAATTTGTATTTTGGAGAATGTAGGCAATCTTAAAGACATGATGAAGGCATACATCCTTTCTGTCTGTAAGAGAAAGGAAAGGCAAAGAGAAATGCATCAAAAAACAAAAAGTTGTACAAGACAGTCATGTCCAAAATTGACAAAAAATGAATCGACACAAGATTTAGAGTAATCAGTGATACGAATAAAAAGAGAAACCATATTATTTTAACTTTTTTGTTTCTTTTATTAAGGGAAAATTTACTTACAATTAAAAAAAACAGATCTTAAGTGGATAGGTTGATGTATTTGAACAAATGCATATACATGTCTTACTCACACTCCATGACTCCAGAAGTTTCTCTCATTCCCGTTTCCAAAAATCCCTGCTACTCTCCAAACGCACAGGCTATTGATGATCTGTGTTTGTTTTACCATAGGTTAGTCTTTCTAGTCCTAAATCTTATTTAAATGGAATAATACAGCACTCTTGTGTGTTCATTTTTTGAACCCTTTTTTTTTTTTGAGATTTAAGCATGTTGCTTCTAGTATTTGCACTCTGTTCATTCTCATAGCTTGATACTATTTCCTCGTATACATATACCACAATTTGTTTCTTTTTTCTCCTGTTGATGGGCACTTTGGTTATGTCTAGTTTTGGGCTGCTTTGTATGAAGCTGTTATGCGTATTCTTATACAGATAATTTTTGAACATTTGTATTTGTGTTCTTTGGGTAAATATCCAAGACTAGAATCGCTGAGTCATAGGATAGGTATATGTTCAGTCTTATAAGAAACTACCTAACAGTTTTGAAAGTATTATTTTATGTTCCTAACAGTAGTGTAAGTATGAGAGTTCAAGTTGTTCCCCACACTTGTCAACATTTAACCAATTGCTGTTGGTTAACCAACATCCAACATTTAACCAACATCCAGAACAAATGCTGTTAGTCTTTTTAATTTTTGCCATTCTAGTGAGTTTGTAGTGATATTGCATCATGGTTTTAGTTTGAATTTTTTTATGACTAGTGATGTTGAGCACTTTTTCATGTGCTTATTGGCCATTTTCATATCTTTCTTTTGGAAGTGTCTGTTAAAATTTTTTGCCCATTTAAAAAATAGGGTTGTCTTTTTGCTAAGTATAAAGATTCTTAATATATTCTGAATAAAAGCCCTTTGTCAGATATATGTATTGTGATAATTGTCCCTTTATTTGTGGTTTACATATTCATTCTCTTATAGTTTTTTGATGATCTGAAGTGTTTAATTTTGATGAAATTGAATATATTTTTACCATTAGTGCTTTCTGTGTCCTGTTTAAGAAATCTTTGCTTATCCCAAGGTCATGAAGGTATTGCCCCTTGTTTTCTTATACAAGCTTCATAGGTTTTGCTTTTTCATCAGTCTGTGATTCATCCAAAATTAATTCTTGTGTATAGCGTTAGGTAGGGGTTGAGGTTCACCCATATAGATATCTAGTTGTTTCAGTACTGTTTGTTGAACTAACTTTTCTTTTCTCAATGAATTGTTTTGGTGCCTTTATAAGTATGGGTGCATTTCTGTATTCTCTTTTCTATTCCCTTGATCTATTTGTCGGCCTTCTGCTAATACCACACTATTTTGATTATTGTGGATTCATGGTAAACATTTAGATATGAGATTGTAAATCTTCCAGCTATAAGCAATTCCAAGATTGTTTTAGCTATTCTAGCTCCTTTGCATTTCCATATAAATTTTAGAATCAACTTGTCAATTTCTATAAAAAGCCTACTGGGATTTTTATTGGGAATGTGTTGAATCTACAGATAAATCTGGAGAGAACTGACATCTTAACAATATTGAATATTCCTAACCTTCCAAGATACATCTCTCCATTTGTTTTTATCTTTTAAATTTCTCTCAGCAATGCAATGTAGTTTTTGGTGTAGAAGCTTTAAATATCTTTTATTACATTTATGTCCAAGTATTTTATGTTTTTTTAATACTATTGCAAATGATATTATTTTGCAATTTCTTTCTCCAATCGTTCATGCTCCAAATGTTTTATAAATAAATTGATTTTTTGTGTATATTAGCCTTGTCTTTTATGATCTCACTAAATTCACTTACAAACTCTAGCAGATATCTAGCAGATATCTTGTACATTCCTACAGTTTTCTATGTACACAATTATGTTGTCTGCAAATAAAACCAGTTTTACTTCTTATTTTCCAATCTATATGGCTTAGATAGTCAGCCCTGGTGGTCTAGTGGTAGAAATGTGGTGCTCTCACCACTGCGGCTGGGTTTGTTTCCTGGTTAGGGAACCACCTCATCTGTCTGTTGGTTGTCATACCGTGATGGCTGTGTGTTGCTGTGATGCTGAAAGTTATACCACCTATATTTGAAATACTAGCAGGGTCACTCATGGTGAACAGGTTTTGATGGAGCTTCCAGACTAAGACAGACTAAGAAGAAGTAATTGGCCACCCACCTGGGCTTGAAAACCCTGTGAATAGCAGCGAAGCATCATCTGATATAGCACCAGAAGGCAAAAGGATGGTGCAAAAAGACTAGGCAGGGTTTTACTCTGCTGTGAACAGGGTCACTAAGAGTCAGAATGGACTTGACAGCATTAACAACAAATGGCTTATATATCTTTTTCTTCTCTTAGTGCACCAGCTAGGATCTTGAGTATAATATTGACTGGAACTGTGAGAGCAAACATCCTTGCCCTTTTCCTGATTTTAGGTGGAAATGTTTAGTTTTTCACTATTAAGTATGATGTTAGCTGCAGATTTTTTATAATTTTGTTAAATTTTTTAGCATTTCCATTTCACTCTTTTAAAAAAGTTTTCAACTTCTTTTGTAGTTTCCCATTTATTCATGAATACTTCCAACTATTTTTCTAGATACTTTAGCACACTATTCATTGTTATTTTAAAGCTCTGTGTGATGATTATAACATTTGGTTGCATCTTTTCTGTTGAGATTTTTTATCTGTCGACATCATTTATCATATATATTGCTTTTTTTAAGGTGTCCTATAATTTTTGATTAAATGCTGGATATTATGTATAAAAGAACAATAGAAACTGAGGTAAATAGTATTTACACCCCAAATAGGCATGTCTTTTCTTTTGTCAGCCCATTAGTACAGGTGGTTGGGTCAATCTAGTCTGTAGCTGACCTTCATTTGGGTTTTGTTGTTACTATAGTACCTTCAATGGATTACAGATATCAAACTCCTCCAAATTGTGGGGTGCCTTGTGTTTAGTGTGGGTCTTGAAATGACAGGGAGATTTCCTCAGTGTTTCCATTCTACTCTCAGATTTTAGGGTCCAGAATGCCTATGTTGTAGAGGGTGTCTCTCTCTCCCCTCTCACTGTGGTAAGCTGGAGTTGCTTGCTATTCAATGTGAGCTTCATTGTAGGGAAAGGGGATGTTCCTTTGATCTTCTGCTCTATCCTCTTTCTTAGGCAGGACTCATGTGCCTAAACTTTAGGGACTTTCTCCCAATTTCTGTCCTCCCCTCCTTTCTTATTTTGACAGCCCAATTCTGCATGTTTCAGTGGCAGTCTTGAGAAGAAACACATTTTTTTCCCTGCCTTTTAGCCTTTTACCAATGATAATAAACCTCAACTTTGTATTAGGGTAAGATCTTGGGCCTGTGGGGTTTTATGCCCCTCATCCAATGGGAGAAGGCTTTTGCTTCTAGCCCTTCCTTAGAGACAGATGTACTCTTGTCTAGGACTGGGGAAAGAGAGTTTCCTGTCCACTCCCCAGTGGCAGATAGCCTTTGCTTCTACTCCTTCCCCAGAAGCAAGGAATCTTTCCTGGGCTCATTTGTGAGAGGCTTTCCTATTGCTCTCACAGTGGCTCAAATCTTTAGCATGAGAGATGGATCCAGAAAATGGATGTGGTCTGGTGTCTCTGCACCACTAAGGGGCTTTATGTGGTCCCACCCTGCCCTTATTTTTCCTGTGAGCACCCAGTAGAAGCCCATGGAAAACAGCTGGCCAGTGAACATGACTCCCCTTGTATCTGGGTACCCTAAGGATTATAACTATCATGGTACTCTACATTTGGCCTTCAAGCACTTGTTAAACTTTTAGCTGTTTTCTTCTCACCTTTTTTGTGGTAGCTGCCTCTTCTTTTTGCACTCTACAAAAGGTGAAACAGTTGTGTTTTGATGTTTCTTAAAGGGCCTTCCAACACTTTGAAATTCAAAAGTTGCATTCAGACCTCAGTTCTCTGATGGGCTCAACAAAAGATATGATTTTGCGGATTGTGTGACTTTTTCATTTTTAGGGAATGACATTCTCTTGCAGTTTCCTACATTCTAAGTTGAAGTAGAGCTTCTATTCTGCTTATTTTTAATGTAATTATTGATATGGTTAGGTTTAAGTCTATCATCTTGCTACATATTTTCAATTTGTTCCATCTGTACTTTAAGAAGTGGGAATGGGGGCCGGCCCCGTGGCTTAGCAGTTAAGTGCTCACAATCTGATACTGGCGGCCCAGGTTCGGATCCTGGGCACGCACCGAAACACAGCTTCTCCAGCCATGCTGAGGCCACGTCCCACATACAGCAACTAGAAGGATGTGCAACTATGACATACAACTATCTACTGCGGCTTTGGGGGGAAAAAAGGAGGAGGATTGGCAATAGATGTTAGCTCAGAGCTGGTCTTCCTCAGCAAAAAGAGGAGGATTAGAAAGGATGTTAGCTCAGGGCTGATCTTCCTCACACACACAAAAAATAATAATTATAAAAAAAAAAAAAGAAGTGGGAATGTGTGACTTACAATCAAGAAAAATAAGTCAATAGAAACAGACCTAGAGATGACAGTTATTGGAATTAGTAGACAAATATTTCTAAACAGCTAGTATAATTATGTCCAAGGATTTATGGGAAAATATTCACATAATGAGAGAATAGATGGGGAACTCAGTAGAAAAAAACTATAAAAGAGAACCAAATAGAGATTTTAGGATTGAAAAATACAAAACCTGAAATGAAAATTTTGTTGATAGGCTTGTCAGAAGATTAGCCTGGAGAAGAAAATTTCAGCGATCTTGAGGATAGATAATAGAATCTGAAGCACAGAGAGAAAATACTAAAAATTAAAGTGAGCTGAACCCATATCAAGTGAGACAACATCGAGTGCTATAGCATATGTACAATTTCATCTCAGGAGACAAGATAGGTCATTCAGAAAAAAAATTAGAGAATGACTTAAAATCTTCCAAATTTAATGAAAAATATCAACCTTAAGCAGTATAAACACCCAAAAAAGGTACATTATAGTAAAATATCTGAAAACCAAGGGTAAAGAGCTCTATTTCTTACGGGAAAACAATGGTAAAAATTACCATTGACTTCTCATCAGAGACAATGCGAGCTCAAAAGCCATGGAATGACATTTTTAAAGTGCTTGAAAGAGGAACAAAAACTGTCAACCTTAAGTTCTGTATTCAGCAAAGGTTTTCTTTCTCAAAAATGAAGGTAAAATAAAACGATTTTCAGATAACAGCTGAGAGACTTTGTCACCAGAGGCTTACACTGTAAGACATGTTAACAGAACCTCTTCAGGATGAAAGAAGCATACACCAGAGGATATTCAGGCCTCCATGAAGGAAAGAAGAGCAACCAAAAAGGTAAATATGTGGACAAATACAAATGAATTTTTTTATTTCTTAATTTATTTAAAAGATACTTGAGCAAACAAACAGTGACAACGTATTGTGGGGTTTCTAACACGTGGCAAGTAAAATGTATGGCAATAATAGTGCAAATGTGGGAATGGGAAGTCACAGTATAAAAATTATCACATTATACATGAGGTGGTATAGTATTAATTCATGATAGAATGTATTTAAGTTAAGGGGCATCCTTAGAGCAATCACTAAATAATTATACAAAATGTTATGGCTAAAAAATTCAACAAAGGAGATAAAACAATATTAAAAAAAATAATCAGTTACTCCAAAAGAGATAGCAGATGGGGGAAACTATTGATTTTTGTTCAGTTGGTGACATGGGATTACATATCCTTTTTTTATGTCTAATAATATTGTAATCTAAAAATTATAATTGCTGTTTATTGCTTCTTTTTAGTTGTCAACATTTAGGAAAAGCATTTTAATTCTTTTTAATTTTTAATTGAAGAATTAAAGTTCTTTAATTTTTAAAGAATTAAATTCTCTTTAATTTTTAATTAAAGAAGTCTGTAATTCTCTGAAAAAATTTTCAATTTCTTCAACTAAAGAACAGGTGGTTAGATGATATGATTTCTAAGAGCCCAATAATTCTTTATTTCTCTAGTTTTTAGACGTTTGTCCTCTAATTCAGATTATTATTTGAGCAGAATTTCATCCTGTTCTTTCTTCGGTGGGAAGCAGAGTCTGGTGTAACCCATGTTGTCTGCATGTAATCAGATTTATGTGGGTCCAAGAAAATCGGGATGCTTGAGGTCTCACTGCAGCCTCATATTGATGAGAATCCACTTTCACCTGACTTAATGGTGTCCCTAATTGAGCCGCAGAGTGCAGAAATGGTAGTTTCACTCTTCTGAGAGCATCTAATGCTCTCAGTGGCATTTGTGGCTTCCTGAATAATTAAGCTGGAACTAGGATAAAATTTCTTACTGTAACCCATAAGTCCCCTGCGCTACCACTGTGGTCACAAAGTAGGTTAGACTTCCTTTTCTGTACCTTTTTTTCTAGCATGAGCCCCCATCAACTTGCTGGAAATTAGCCTCTCCCTGAACCTGGTGATTCCTGCAACTCAGAGTGTGCCCTCTAACGAATTCCTCAAATGTCTTTCTGGTCCCCTCAACTTGTCAACGTGCTGCTTCTGGGGCTTGAAGTATGGCTGATCTTCTGGTTCTCTCTCTCTCTGTCTCTGTCACATTCTCACTCTCTCACTCTCTCACTCGTGCTTTCCCTTGGCCATGAAGAGAGCGTACTACTACTCCTAACTGTCCTCAGCATAGCAGAGATCATGACTATGACTTTAACAAGCTTTTGCTGAAGGCTTGGGGCAATAGAAATATGATTCAGAGGCACTATAAGTGGACACTAAGGCCACAGGTGCACACTGACACCTAAGTTCCTTAGCAGGTTGGCCTCCTGCGTAGCTGCAAGCCTGCTGTCTCTTGGAAGCGTACGTTTTTCTCCATCCTTGGGAATGCTCCCGACATTTCCATTCCTCGGAGTCCAGCTCTTCCTCTTCTCCAGTCCCATCTCATTTATTTACATAAGATAAACCGATTCTCAGGGCTATTTTTTGTTCATATTATTATTTATGGTTTCACTACATATAATAATTATTTAGACTTACCTGTAGGTTTTGCTTGTTTATTTGCTAGTATTTTTTTTTCTTAAGCCTAAATTATCCTCTTTTTTTATGACTTTTTTTTTTCTTTCTGTTTTTGTTTTTGCTGGAATATATCCTAAGTAATTCTTTTAGGAATGGTCTATGAATGATCAACTTTCTAAGCTTATGGAAATCTGAAATTGTCTTTGTTATCCTGTCCCACTTGAATGTTAGTTTGACAGAGTCTAAGATTCTAGCCTCATATAATTTTCCTGAGGAAATAAGACAATTCCTCCAGTGTCTCCTGCCATTCAATGTTACCAAGTAGGATCTAATGATAGTTTGTTTCTTTTTTCTTAGTGGCTAATTTGTCTGTTTGCTTTCCTTTCTTTGGTTTTCTCTTTATCTTTTGGGCTTAAAAATTTCATTTCTATGTATCTAATAATGGGGCATAGATCCTTTTTAATTCATTGCCTGACATTCTTTGAAATAAAGATTCTTCTCTTCACCGCTGAGAAACTTTCTTCTAGTAGATATTTAATTATTTCTTCTCCAACATCTCTATTCTTCTCTTTTGGAATTCCTTTTAGATGGATTCTGGGACTTCATCTCTCTTCTATGTCATTTAACTTTTTCTTCATACTTAATCTATTTTACCTATTTTTGTTTTGCTCTGGGAATATTTCTCAGCTCAATCATCCAACTCACTAATTCATTCTTCAGTTGTGCCTGTTATGTAATTCAGCCCATCAGTATGTTTTTTCCTCTATTTTTCTTTTTCCATGTATACATTTTTTTTGTGTGTGAGGAAGATTAGCCCTGAGTTAACATCTGATGCCAATCATCCTCTTTTTGCTGAGGAAGACTGGCCCTGGGCTAACATCCATGCCCATCTTCCTCTGCTTTATATGGGACATTGCCACAGCATGGCTTGACAAGTGGTGCATCAGAGTGCACCCGGGATCCAAACCCATGAACCCCGGGCCGCCGAAGTGGAGCACGTACACTTAACTGCTACACCACTGGGCCGGCCCCCATGTATACATTTTTTTAAGTTTGAAAGTAATATTTTACATTTCTGAGATCTCTAGTTTTTTTCATGGGTTTGCTGTACTTCCAAATATGAAGTTATCAATTACACTTATTAAAAATATTATTTTATCTGCTCTATTAACTTTTCCTCAATCTAGCTCTTCAGGTTGTTGAAGCAGTTGACACTATTTCACAGAGTTGGTTTTATTCAAGATGGTGGTGCTCCTTGCTTGTCTGTTCATCTTTGTGTTTGCGAGCACCTGTTTGCCCATCTAAGGGGGTGGTTTTGATTATAAGTCGCTAGTTACAACAATTGTTAGGGAAGGGTGAGATATTATTCTGGTGGAGTGTGTTAGTAGCTTGTTTTTCTAATATGAGAGTTTGTGTTTCCATCATATGCTGTTAAGGGGGGGCACTGCCCAGGTTTTCCAACCACATTTTGCTGCTGTTTTGGTGGGCAAATCAACACATTTGCTGCCAACTGCTCAACACAAGACCAGAACAGGATAGGAGACACCCTGCTTGCTAACTCTCTGCTGGTAGAACTACCTCCAATTGCTCCCATCTCCACACTTGCCTCTGGCATGTGTTTTTGGCAGTAGTTTTCTTTGTCAATATGGTCCTATGTCTGATTTATATTTTTCTAGAATTTCTACTTCACTAATTGCACGCTTTCTTGTTGCCTGGTGTTACAGGTTTCTTATTTTTATAAATATACATTTTATCCTATGTCTAAGAATTTGGGATGTGGGGGGAATTAGGTATATGTGTTCAATTTGGTTTACCATGTTACTCTTCTGCTCAAATCCCTCCAAAAGCTTTCTATTTCCTGTGCAGTCAAATCTCAAGTCCTATCCACAGCCTATTTTGTCCTCCATGATCTGCCTCTCAGCTACCTTCATGGCCTCATTTTCTCCTGTTTGTTCTGTTCCAGCCTTATTGTGCTCCTCTCACCTTCCTTTGTTTTTCTTCATGGTACTATCATCTCCTGTCATATCATACAGTTATTATTTTCATTTTTTTTGGGCTCCTCCACTAGAATGATAGCTCCAAAAGAGCAGTAATTTGCCTGCTTTTTTCACTTCTGTGCCCAGCACCTCACTAGGGCCTGTCCTAAAGTAGACAATAAATACTTACCAGATGAATAAATAAAAGACATTTTGATCCAACCTCCTCACTCATTGGCAAAGTAAGCATCAGTTCCCTTTCTGAGAATACTTCCACCCCATCTCATAGGATGCAGCCTGGTTATCACAATAGCTTGGCTCATCTTTACCCATCATGGAGATCTAGGTAGCTAGCACAGTTTGCTTTTTGCCCAGCCAGCAACTTATCATGCTCTTTTTCTGGCCTGAGAGAAGAGAAAGAGTCTTGCGTGGCCCTCCTGTTGTGACTCAGTTTTAGCTCCAAACCTCCTGTTAGTAAGGGCCTGGATATGGACACATAGGCTCTTTTAAGAACAAAACAAAATTTTCATATCTAAGGCAGTCTAAACCACGTTTACAGATAAGATCACACCAAAAAGTGTATAAACCAACTGGGAAACCACTAATACAATCAATTTATTTTATTAAAGAGAAAAAATTATATACCAATATGAAATTTCTGCCTTGAGACTATTTTGCTATATTTGGGAAATCTTCCTTGAAACAATGGGTTAGCACTTCTCTTATATCTTCTTGAATAAATCACATCCTCATGGTGGTTGCATTCTGTTCCAGGGGAGTATGTCCCAAGGACAAACTACAAGCTTAATCCCAAAAGGCAGAACCTGTTTACAAACCTTCCAAATGGCATTTGCTCCAGTTAAGGAGAAAAAAAGACAGTGGAAATGAAAATTCTTAAAATCTATAGCTTATTGGGCACTCTATTAAATCAGGTAATAAAGTTTTTTTTGGTAAATTGTTGTCTAGTTAGCTGTTTCTACAACAGATATTTCTAGTTTTTCAACCCAAAATATTTATAAAGACATGGCTGGAAATGAAAACACACAGGGCTCAAAACAAGTGTACTAGATGAACTCCACCAAAATACAAGGCTGACAGAACTGGATTAAAAAAAATACTTGGGATCCACATCATGAAACAGAGAGAATCTGAGCTAATGCAGGGATACTTCCTACCTTCGTCCCCATTGTCTGTCCACTGGTTCAGCCTTGGGAGCTTATACCAGAGAGAAGAGCAATTATTGTTTTTCCTGAGTTCTGATCGCAGAGTCTTAGACAATGGTGATAGAGGATGCTACCTCAGTTTATCAGACGTGCAGCTGGTAAAAGCCCACTAGCAACCAGAAACTTGCCTCGGAATGAAACACATCCACTTGCTCTCCAGGGATGATTTGATGAAAGTACTGAACAATTGGTGAATTAAGGGACAATGAAAACAAAGCCAATTCACATAGTGTCTCTGTTGTCAGCAGTAAATCAAAATAGGTTTTCCTCTATTTGAGAGAGAATAAAGAAAAAGATCCCAACAACTTTAGTGCCAATTAAAAATATTTGAAATAAGTGAATGTAAATAACACCAAAAAGAGGAACAGCATCCCTTTGAAAATAATTTGCTATATGATTTTATAAAATACTCAAAAATGGTCATTCTCAATAGAGTATAATTTGGAATGGTCTCTTTTGGAGAGGAGAAGTACATGTCATTGATCTCATATGTGACCTCCATTCCCTACCATGACCTCTTTGTTCATAAGCACTGAAGTCTGGGACAGGAAGATGGCTAACATCAGCAAGATATGTCAACATGTCCAACTGTTTGTAGAGTGCCTTCTCAGCATTAGATGCTCTCTATTGAGCATTCACATGGACATAAATATCTTCACACTCTGTGTCCAGTCCAATAAATCCATCTACATGCCTCTTCCCCAGACCTCCATATCATTAGTTCTCAAAGATTTTTCCTTTCAAGTGTACTGCGCATGAATTTGTATAGATTCTCACCTCCAGAATTTTTCCCTCCTTCCAAGCAAAATAGATCATAACATGTTCTACTTGAAGTTCTTCGCAATCGTAGGTTTTCCCCTCTTTACTGTCTATCTGTAATGCCATAGCAGTCTATTTCTGGCTGGTACCACATATCACATAGAGTTAACATAATGCTATAGCAGTCTATTTCTGGCTGGTACCACATTCAAAAAGTTTGAATCTTTTTTCTAGTCAGTCAACTGGTCACAGGAAACTCCTCAATAGGCCATGGGTGTGGGTTCAGAAAAATAACAAAAGTATGACAAAAGTTAGCATACTGAAAGTATAAGCCTCCTCTTCATACAAATTCAGGATCTGATTAAGATTAATCTTATGTAAACACTTTCTACCTAATTATTGAGTGTTGCCGGCTGTGGTTGACTTTACAGTTTTGTTGAACCATTTTTGAATGTATCTATTCCAACTACGCACTTAATGCATTGAGAAATAAAAATGAGATGGGTCCAAGGGTCAAATGATTCCACTATGAGATGGAATAGGGTCAAAGCTCCATTTAGCACCTGATCTCTAAAAGCCCCCACTATGACTGGTGGATCACAGTGGTCTTTTGCATTCCCAGGTGTTAGTGCTATTTTAGAACCATTATTTATTAATTTCTTCAGGGGCTGTATATTTCCCTTTCCCTAGAGCAGTTTCTGTGGCAATTGAGTTCATGTCTCTGCAGAAGGCTAAGAGTAAGATTTAAAACATATAATTGTTTTAAGATTGCAAGGCTCAGGGTTGGCCTAGTGGCGTAGCAGTTAGGCTTATCCTTAGCTTCGGCGACCTGGGGTTCGCAGGTTCAGATTCTGGGCACGGACCACTGCACCACTTGTCAAGCCGTGCTGTGGCGGCATCCCATTTAAAGCAGAGGAAGATGGGCACAGATGTTAGCCCAGGGCCAATCTTCCTCAGCAAAAAGAGGAGGATTGGCAATGATGTTAGCTTAGGACTAATCTTCCTCACACACATACACACAAAAGATTGCAAGGCTCTTCTTCACGAGTATAAGATATCTTTTTCATTCAGGATGCTCTGGTTTGTGAACTAACTCAGGTTTAGGAACTGGGCTTTGGCTGTGACTCCCTACTGTGATTCAAGATAGGCCTCTGATCAACTGACCTAAGGTTCTTTCGGTTTAATTGATCAAGTAAGACCTCAAAAAACAACTTATTTATTTTAGTTCTAAGGACTCTTAGGCAATTAGCCATCACTAAAGATTCCTGTGAGTTAATTTTTTTATTACCACTTTAGCCCTTCTGTTATTAATAATAGTTCCCACCTTGCCTTCATGATTTAATGCTTCTACTTAGCTTCTGCTTCTCTGTGATTCCCTTATCTCCATTGAAATTAGGGATTCCCATTTCAATGACAGCAACTCCCATCTTCACTCCTGGCCCTGGAATTGACCTTTCCTTTGCCAAGATATTTTTCAAAGTCTTGGTAAACGAATATTCCCTGGGCCATCCTGGGGAACATTTTTAGTGGATGGTGAGCTAGTCCTAGATGACAAATCCACTACAACATCCATATTTTCCTAAATATTGAGATGCTTTCTGGAATTTCACCTTTATTTAGTGTGATTCCACTACTGATTCCAAGTTACAGTCAACCAACTGAATGTAATTAAACAATTAGAGCTACTCTTGTCTACTCAAGCCAAAAACGTGGAATCTAGAATCTCTGATAAGTGCATCTATGATGATAAATTCCTAAAATGAAATGGTATTTCTCCATCCCTGAGCTAGAACACCCAGAATCCATCCCCACATGAATTCCTTGAATTGTTTTTCAACATACATTTTCAGAATTTTATAATCATTTTAGGGTGTAAGCCTTCTTCTCCCTAGTTTGACTTTGTAATTAGGACCCTAGGGAAAGATAAGATTAGTTTTAATTACAGAGGTAGAAGCAATGGAGATGGTAGAGGTGGGACACGATAAAAATTATCATCTCCTTAAATGGTAAATCTTTTGGGTGAAGTTATTATGCAGTCTCTAAGCAAGTCATGACCAGCCTCATCAGACAGGGGAGCAATGGCTACTTCCACTGCCAAGGAAGAATTGCTGGGGCTTTGGGTTTGGGGTACCATCCCTCAGTGTCACCCTTCCAAATCTCAGTATCTAGCTTTCCCAATCCACCCTTAATTATCATTTAAAAGAGGCTGTGAATTCCACCTATGTTATTACTCAGCAACTGCAAAATCACACTCTGTTTGCTTTTAGCTGTATGGAGCTGCAAGTGTTTATTTTAAGGAAATCACAGAAAGTGCCTGATTTTCTTACTGTGTCTTGAGCAGGGACTTTAAACCCCCAAATCTATCATTTTATTTAAACTTCTCAGCGCAGTTAGAAATAGCCAGCCCACCCCTACCATCCTAATACTGTTACCAACTATTTCACTGTGCTATGGCAACTCACATTTGGTCTAAGTCACAACATCAAAGAGCGCTGTAATTCAGGTGATTGTGGGTAATCATTTAAATTACCGTTATGCCGCTCTTTGTAATCCAGACTTGAAAGACTTAACCCAACAAGGGTGGGAGATAATTCCAGATTCCTGTCCTTATTGTTCTATTGCCTGTCATCTTCTCTGGTATCAATTTCTTTTTAAGGCTGGGTTCTGTTGTAGATAACAAAAACCCCTGTAACTATTTTAAGTATAAAGGCACTTAATGGGTTAGGTACTCTTAAAGTTGTGGGAGGGGCAGGAGGAGCAGCCGGTACAGAGAGCTTCCAGAAGTGATTCCTAGAACGAGACTGGAAAAATGGCTACCTAAGGGAGTTGTTGCCTCTTCCTCATTCAGGATACAAGAATGGTTAGAAAGCTGGGGAATTAGGATGCCATCATCCCTGTGCTGGCTCCAGGACACAGGAGGAAGCTATTTCCAGAATGGTTGACTCCTGGACCATACTATCTTAGCTGTAATCCACTCTAGCAAAGTGGATGGTGCACAGTACCCTAGCTCTCGACATGCATGAGTCTAGGGCCTTGACATTGGGATGTTGCTACTACTGCCACAGGAAAACTAAGTATTCCCACAGCTGAGCTTTCCAGAAGAAACAGCAGACGTAGGAGTCCTACCTCTGTCTCCCTTTTCTTCCAAATCTCATAAATATGTAAATGTTTGGTGGTAGCTAGGTTGTGTATCAAACCCAAACCGTACAGGAGCCTGGAAAATGTGATTTTGGCTTTCCTGTCTCTAATGTGCAGTAAGGCAAGTTACAAGGGACTGGAACCGAGTTGAGTGAGCTAATCTATAATATTAGTCACACTGCTTGTTCTTTTCTTTGTAACATTTGCTGCAAATACTTCATGTGTGTTTTATATCCTTTTTATGAAGTCTTTTGTCAGTGATATTTGAATTCTCATGTGGCCAAATCTAGCAATTTTAATTTACGAATTCTGTTTGTTATCCCTTGTTTAAGAAGACCTTTCCTAGTTTAGTAGGAAAAGATATATTCCATATTTTCCTCTAATTCTTTCAGTTTATTTGTTTTGTGTGAATGACATGAGTTGGGAACCTAATTTTATTTTTTTAAGTAGATAATCACTTGTACCAATACTACTTAGTTAATAGCTAATTCTTCCCTAGTAATTTGAATGTCACTTTTATAATATACTAATGTTCCATACATATATTGGCTTGTTTCTGGACTCTATTCTATTTCAAAGATTTATTTGTCTAGTCCCATGCATTAACTACTATAATATTATAATTCATCTTAATATTTGGTAGGGAAAATTATCCCTCCTTGTTCTCCTTTTTCATAATTATCTTGGCTGTTCTTACACATTTAATTTTCCATATTAATTTTAGAATTACCTTGTCAAGTTCTATTAAAAAATTCTTTTGAGACTTTTATTAGAATTAAACTAACTTTATAGATTAATTTGGAAAGTTTGATGTCTCTACAACATTGTGTCTTCCTATCCAATAGCATATAATATCTCTCCATTTGTTCTGGACTCCTTTTATGCTCTTCAATAAAGTTTAAAGTATTTTCCGTAAAGGTCTTGTGTATTTCTTATAAAGTTAATTCCTAGAAACTTTATAGTGTTTGCTTCTTTTATGGTAAATAGGATCTTTTTATAAGAAATATATTGATCATGGTATATTTCTCTTGTACCTGGTTTCCTTGCTGAAATCTTTTTTATTAGTTTAATAGTTAGTTTATATGATTTTAGGTGAAAAAGCCTTCTACTAAGACAGTAAAGCAGAAAACATACATGAAAATTTTTGCTAGTTTTGTCTGTATAAAAATAAATAACTACACCATAAACATAATTGAAAAATAATAATCTGAGACAATATTTGAAATATGTAAGACAGAAAAATATTGATATTACTTATATGCAAAAGGCTTTATAATAAGTCAAGGAAAAGATGATCACCATAATAGAAAAATAGGCAAAGGTCACGAATAATCAATTTGCACGAACAAAAAGAAATAATATACATTTTCAATAACGTGGAACGAAGGTCAAGCTCATTAATAAATAGGAAATGCCAATTAAAACGTTATAATTTGCCACCTATCAAATTGACAAAGGCAAACAAATGATAATCGTCACTGCTGTCATTAGTTTGGAGAAAGAGACAGTCTTTTCCACCGAAGACTCTTTTTAGAAGATTCTTTAATAATAGATATCATAAGCCTTAAAATGGTTCTGTACTTTGACCCAGCAATTTCACTTTAAGAATTCTAACATATGCTTTTCTAAGGCATATTAATGTGTAAACATGAATACGAAGGATTTTCTGTGATTGAAACAATTTGGCAAAATGCTGGCTTAAATAAAGCTTTTAAGCAAGAGGATTTCTTAGAATTTTAAATGTGCTAATGTACATTGTGAGCTTCAAGAAAATATAAAAAAAAGTTCTTGGCTAAACTTATTTGACCATAGAACCATTTCAAGGGATTAGACCACCATAAATATGGTTTGAGAGATTGGCTTAATGACATCATTATAGAAGCCTATAAAACTGAGCTGTAAGGATGTTCATAATAAAATTGTATATAATAGCAAAAGTAGTTAATTCTCTATAAATGTTTAAGAATAGGTACTGTTTACATAAAGCATGCTACATCCATTTAATCAAATACCGTAGTCACAAAATATGCTTTAGAAGAATAATTAATACAGAAAATGTTCATGATATCTTACAATGTGAAAAATCAGGCTATAAAACTTTAAGTATAGTATGTAAGATACTTTGGGGTACATATTTGCATAGAAATATGTGTCGAAGGAGAATTATCAAAATGTTAATAGGTATAATTGCTATCTTATGTGATTATTTGTGACTCTAATTTCCTTCTTTTTCTCATATGTTTTTCCTATAATGAACATAAATTACCTCTACTCTAACAAAAATGTTATTTTTTTCATGTTATTGCAAAAGAGTTGTCTGTTATTTCTCCATAAATTAATGACGAATGTGCCTCATCCCACCCTTCTATTCCTTTTTGTTTTCTGGTTTTGGTCTCTGCTGAATTCCGCTTACACAGCGGTTGTTTTTCCTTATGACTGCATCCAGTAGTGTGTGCGCTGTCCTTACACTTTCCTGCTGACATTTAATACATGAATTTTTGTCAGACTTTATCTTTGGTGCAGGAAATAATATCCTTTTAAAGCATCTGTTGCATTTTAAAATGTGTGTTCAGATAATATCTTTCCTATTAATTATTAACCTTATAACTGAATAGGTTACATGAAATGTGAACGCCTCCTGAGTCTGAGGACCTGATGTCACGTGAACGGCAGGCCGACCAGGGCTTCGGCTCTTGGGCAAAATATATATTTTGTAGCTCTTTCTGCTTTCCAACCCTGTTCACAAAAATGTGGACACTACTGCGCAAACTTGAAGGAATCCCCAATCTCTTCCTTTTCTCCTTGAGCTAGGCTCCGTCTTGTGAAAAGCCTGTCTTCACTGTTTTCGCACTCCCGGTTTTGGTGTCCTTGCCCTCATCCTCACCCCAGTGCCTGATATTGTCTCCGCGTCCTCAGCAGCAACTGTGTTTCAGACCTTCCCACCACACTCCTCCTCTCCACGTGCGATTCTGTCCTTGCTCTCATTATCCTGAAGAATTTCCCTCAGTTCTCTGACCCTTTGGAAATCAATCTCCTAAACTTCTCTGTGTTCTAGTCTTAATAACTTATGGTGTAAAGTCTTAATAACTGATAACTCTCAGGGAAGCCCTGAGACTTCTCTACCGCTATTGTCAGGGCTATGTCTCAGGCCCCAGAGGACTTTCCTTCTCCAGGGGCAGCACAGATTCAGGCTGCTTCTCTCTCTTTTTTCAGTGACCAGCCATTTACTCTAACTGGGGTTTCTTCACTCCTCAGGACTCAGATTTAGGAGGCAGAGAGGCCTTTCCAGGTTCAGCGTAGGAGAGACAAAGGCACAGAAGAGAGAAACAGCACGGCAGCAAAAACTTTTGGGTATGGCTGAACCATGATGTCTAATTTGGTGGTGGGACGTTAAAATGAAGGCATCCAATCAGGAAGGATCCTGGGGGCCATACAGAGGAGTGTGGATTTTAACCAGAGGGACCAGTGACATTTTAAATAATCAAATAACTTGATTGTGTTTATACACCAGAAAGATCTGGTGAGATGTAATAAAATAAAGAGGGGTGAGATTGGGGGCTGAGTATTGGTGGTGTGAAATCCGAGGAAAATGATTAGAAGGATAATGAAAACTTGATGTTTAGACAGAGGAGTTTTTTTTTTTTTTTTGTGAGGAGATCAGTCCTGTGCTAACATCCGCCAATCCTCCTCTTTTTTGCTGAGGAAGACGGCCCTGGGCTAACATCTGTGCCCATCTTCCTCCACTTTATATGGGACGCCGCCACAGCATGGCTTGCCAAGCAGTGCGTCGGTGCGCGCCCGGGATCCGAACCAGCGAACCCCGGGCCGCCGCAGCGGAACGCGCGCACTTAACCGCTTGCGCCACTGGGCCGGCCCCTAGACAGAGGAGTTTTATAGATAAAAATGTCTGTAGGAGGCTTGAGAAATGAGTTGGCAAAGGACAGAAACCTCAGTCAAAGTTGCCTAGGCCAAAAAAGAATTCACTGGTTCATGGAAATGAATAGTTTCGTGTCCTCACAATTGATCATTGTGTCCTCACATACAATCATTAAATAACATTACATGAGTATTTCTTTATGATTCAGAAATTTATGTGTCAATTTATAAATTTAAAATTATATGAAGCTATAAGTGTTTCAAAACTCTGTTATTCAAGATTAGGGATTATATCATCCTTAATTTCCCTATATTAATACTTCTGGTTACTCCCTAATTTGATTTAAGGACAGATGGATATGTGTTAAAGACTCCCACTGCCCTGGTGCTGTTCTAGTTCACCTTGTTTTTGCTTTACATATTTTGATATTGTTATTCAACTTGCAGTATTTCAGGAGTTTTAACTCTCATCAAACAGAACAGAAAGATAAAAAATAGTTTCTTTCTTTACTCCTTTTCGTTAGCAGCTCTGCATCACAAAGACAATCCATGTTCAACTATTTCTTTTCGTTTTGTTTTGTTTTTTGTTCCTTAAACCAGTCTTCTTTCTTTTTTGCAAATGCCTCAACGTCTTGGTCCAAATCTCTGTGTTCCTTATTGCTCTGGCTGGGAGCCTCTACCTCATATCTTCTCTTGGTCGCCTCCTCACAGCTTTAGTGTCAGGTCATTTCTCCAAAGACGTCTTCTCCGACCAATCACTCTGCAACAGCCCCTGCCCTGCTACTTCTCTTTCGCATTTTACCTTGGTTTGTTTTCCTTATAGAACACACCATGATCTCAAGTCACCTTCTTTATCTCCTGTTTACTTGGCTATTTGACGTCTATCCCATTGGCATGTAAACTTCCAGAGAACTTCTATCTTGTCTTTTATTATAACATCTTGGACCCTCAAACCTAGAAGAATAACAGGCACATCATTGGTGGTCCATAAATATCTGTTGAATGAATGAGATCTTATCCTACGCTTACCTCTCTAATATGCCAAGGCTGAATGATCATTTTTAGGTTCCATGTCCTATTCTTCATCACTAGACACTTGCACTGGCTGCTCTGGCTCCTTGGAATACTTTTCCAGTAGATATCCACAAGGCTCCCCTTTCACCTTCCCCACGTATTTGCTTTCATAAGATCTCAATGAGACCTATCTGAGCACTTCCATTTAAAATTGCAGGCTGCTTCCTCCACCCACCCTGTCATTTCCGATTTGTTCTACTACATGTGCCTTTCTCTCAAAGCATGTATCATCGTCAAACGACTTAGACAATGGACTTATTATGTTGTATGGATGTCTTCTGTTTGTCCCTCCAGACCCACTCATCACGCTACACCTCTCTGCTCTGTGCCCTAAAGGCAGACTTGCAAGGACCTGAGCTCTTGGCAGGATCATCACATGCTGGCCGAGTCCTTTGACCCAGGTTCATAGCTCCTGTGAGGTGACCCTCTGCTGCCTCCAGTTTTCCGTGATGGCTCCCTTCCTTCATCGTAGGTCTACTGTTTATTGTCTTCTCTCTGCTCTGTCATGGAAGCTCCATGAGGGCAAGCAGTCTGTTCTTCGCTGATGGATCTTGTGTGGCCAGAACTGTGCCTGGTGCGTAATAGATGTTCAATAAATATTTGCTGAATGTTTAGTGATTATGGACTCTGGGCTCAGAAAAATAAAGATTTAGCTCACTTACATTATCTCTCATCTCCTCTTTTTCCCTACTCCCCACCTTTTGATAATTATATTGTTATTTTAATCATTCTCTTGATTGCCTTTGTAACTTGAAACAATATGTTTTAAGCTATATTTCTTGTTCTATAAAATTTAGATAGTACCCTTTGATTTCCTACTGCCTAAAGTGAGAAGATTAAAGATGCTATCATCCCTTCACCTCTCCTGCCGTCTGTTCCAGCTCTTTACTTTATAATGGTAAGCTCAATAATGTGTCTTTCTGTTTTCAGCTTTGTGCTAGTTTGCTCGGGATGCCATAACAAATATCACAGACTGGGGGGCTTAAACAACATAAACGTGTTGTCTCACAATTCTGGAGGCTACAAGTCCAAGATCAATGGGCCAGCAGGGTTGGTTTCTCCTGAGGCCTCTCTCCTTGGCTTGCAGATGGCTTTCTTCTCACTGTGTGCTCACATGCCGTTCCTCTGTGTGTGCGTCCTTGATGTCTCTTTTGTCTGGCCAAATTTTCTCTTCTTATAAGGACATCAGTCAGATTAACACCTACCCTGAGGGCCTCATTTTACCTTAATTACCTCTGTAAAGTCCCTATCTCCAAATATAGTCACATTCTGAGGTCCTGGGGCTTAGGGCTTCTACATACCAACTTGGGGGTGGGAGACACAATTCAGTCCATGATAAGCCCCAAATACTTCTATATTTTGTCTACAGTTTGGTTCTAAAAGTTGTTAAATTAATTAAACAGGAGAGCCCATTAGACTGAGGTGGCTTTAATACCTTAGCAGCCTATGTAAGCAAACCACAAGCCTGAAATGTCTCAAGGTTAAGAAATCAAAACCTGAGGACAACCAGTCACAAACAGCCAAGCAGACTTTCCCAAATAACGCAAACGCTTAAACTATAGCCAATCAAGTAATTTCCTTGCTTTGCTTCCACCTCTTGTCTATAAAAGTCTCTGCTCCAGCTCTCCTCGCTAGAGCATCCCTAACCACTTCCGGTTTGGTGCTGCCCAATTTGAATCAATTTTTGCTCAAGTAAACTTAAAATTTTTAATATACTTCAGTTTATCTTTTAACAAAGTTTAAGGCCAACACGCATTGAATTAGATTATAAATTATATATTGACTATTAATGTATTGAATATTTATTTATAGATTACATATTGAGTATTTAAATCTATTCAAGGTTTATCAAGTTGTGTGTTAGAATTGTATTCCCTTCACATGACCTCTGTATTAATGGAAGGGCGAGATTCCTAGAGTCATGGTAAAAATGCACTATGTCCTCACATTCCAAAATCATGCCACATTTTAGTTTGCTTCATATTTGAAATGACTTTCCTATTCAGTTTTGTGATTTGTGTGGCATATAGAAGACATTAAATTCAAAATGATTTCCTTCAGCACCTGTGAGCACTGCCCTCGGTTTTCTAGTATCCAGTACTTACATTTAGATGGATTTGCTTTTCTTTGCAGGTCAATTCTTTCTTTTCTCTCCGGATAATTGTTCATCTTTGCAGTTCTGAAATTTCACAAGGTCTTTTTTTCAGTCTTCTTTAAATCTCATGTCTTTCTTCAATACTAGAAAATTGTATTCCATTCTATTCTACTTTTTCTTTTTAGATCTATGTTGCCTTAATGGATTTTGGCCTCTGTGTCTTTTAGCTTTTCTCTTATATTTTACATGTCTTTGTGTTTTCACTGTATGTTTTGGCGGATTTTCTTGACCTTATTTTCCAATCTTTGTATTGAATTTTCTGTTTTAGGTATATTATTTTAAATTTCAAAGAGACCTTTCTTATATGGGCTTTTGTGTTTTGTAGTTAAATTTTATTAAGAAAAATATAATTTAAACTGTACTTTCCTGTCAATATCAATAATAAAATTCCTTCTTTTAGGAACAATTAGTAAACCTTTACTATTCCAATTTTTCTTTTCCCATTTTTTTTAATGTTGGAAAAGTTTGGAAATGTTGACTGGTTTATTAATATGACTTTAAAATAGTTTTTTAAAATAAATTTAACACAAGGTTAAATATTTCCTTCAAATAATATTTATGATATGCATAATAAAACATATTTATATGAGATTTTTGAGTTTATTCTACATTTTACCATTTTCAGTGCTCACTGCCAGTCTTTTTAACAGTATACATATTTCCTGGCTTTTGGTTATTTATGTGGACTTGTTTCTATTACTTTGAGAATAGTTCTTTTTTTCTCAGAAAAATTGTATATAGAGGTTATTTTGTGAGTCCTTGCATATATGAGGGCTTTTCTGTTGCTTTCACATGCAAATGAGAAAGTGGCTGGCTTTAGACTTAGTCATGGTATTTTTCACTCACAACTGTAAAGACATCAGTACTTGGTTCTTTGGCAATTAGAGCTGCTAAAAAGAATTGGGAGTCCAACTCTATATTTTTTCCTTTGTAGCTGCCTGGATGCTTGTACTGTTATTTCTTCATCCTTGAAGTTAATAAAAAGCACTGGAATAAATCTAAATGTTAGTTTCTTTGATGAGCATTCTTTTCTTAATGATCTGTCCTATAAATTTGCAGATGTAGGTCATCAGCGTAGGAAAATATTTCTTTTATGCAGTTGATTATTGTTTTTGTGATATTGATTCTGATCTCAGTGAAACACCGTCCGTATCTTAACTTATGACCTATTCTTCATAATCTATTTTCTTCTTTCTGATTGCTTTCATAACTTATATTTTTCTCTGCATTTTGGGAGAATTTCTCAAGTTTGTGTTTTTGTCCATTCGGGCTGCTATAACAAAATACCATAAACTGGGTAGCTTATAAACAACAGAAATTTATTTCTCACAGTTCTTTTTTTTTTATTGTGGTAACATTGGTTTATAACATTATATAAATGTCAGGTGTACATCCTTATATTTCGATTTCTGCGTAGATTTACATCATGTTCACCACCCAAAGAGTAATTACAATCCATCACCACACACATGTGCCTTATCATCCCTTTCACCCTCTTCCCTCTCCCCTTCCCCTGTGGTAACCACTAATCCAATATCTGTCTCTATGTGATTATTTGTTGTTGTTTTTATCTTCTACTTATGAGTGAGATCATACAGTATTTGACTTTCCCCCTCTGACTTGTTTCACTTAACATAATACCCTCAATGTCCATCCATGTTGTCACAAATGGCTGGATTTCATCGTTTCTTTATGGCTGAGTAGTATTCCATTGTGTATATATTCCACATCTTCTTTATCCATTCATCGTTGATGGGCACCTAGGTTGCTTCCAAGTCTTGACTATTGTATTTCTCACGGTTCTGAAGGCTGGGAATTCAAAGTTCAAGGTGCCAGCAGATTTGGTGTTTGATGAGAACCTGCTTCCAAGATGGTTATCTTTTTTATGAAACCTCACATGGCTCTCTTTTATAAGGGCACTAATTCCAGTCATGAGGGCTCTGCTCTGTCCTCATGACTGAATCACTTCCCAAAGTTCCCACATCCTAATACCATCACCTTGGGGGTTAGGATTTCAGTGTATAAATTTTGGGGGGACACAAAGACTCAGACCATAGCAGGAGGTTTGTAATCTATAACAGAATACATATTCTGTTCTTTATTGCTTCCAATGCCACCTTAAATCTTATATCATAGTTTTCCTCTATTTTTTCCTTACAAGGACTTCTCAATTTTCATTTCAGTCTCTTAGTTTTTCACATCATCTTTCATCTTTTCCTTTATGTTTGGTTATTCTTTACTTTCACTGCGAGTATAAAACATATGTTTACTAGAGTAAATAATTTTTAAAAATATATCCTTTCTCTACCTTGTGTGCTGTGTGTATCTTTCTCTTTTGCTGCTCCTTTTATTTTTTAGGCTTCATTGTTATTTCTGTTCATTCATCTTCCGGTGAGAAAAGGTCTGTTCTCTTCTGATACTGTTCTAGTCTGAGTGACTTCTCTTTGTGTTCCAGAACTAGTGTAATGGAAATAGTTAATATTCTTCTATGGTATCCTATGTTGAAAAGTTGTGTCTCATCTTCTGTAGGGTGTGGGTTTTGTGGAAGGACCTGGGCTATGGGCAGTCCCAGCAGGGAACTCCATCTTTGCAAATATTCTTCTCCTCCAGGGTGTTGAAACTGTGCTACTAGTGCTTACTGTTAATCCTGGACGCAGTTGATTCTGCAAGTTTATGAAGCAAATTATGAAGCTTCCTCCCCATCTCCCTCCAATCTAGGGGGTGTAGAAAGGGATCTTATTTTTCACCTTTTGACTGCTTTCTGGACACTGCAAATGTTTCTCAGGAAGGGGAATTGCAAATTACCCCTTGGCAACATCTGTAAGGTTTGTTGCCAGTGGACGAGAACTCCCCCCCTACCCTCAATTTCTTATTTCTGGGACTGAGGCCTATTTTCTTTATTGCCATGTTTGTTACGAATGTGACTACAGAGAAGTTTTCAAACTCCTATGAGTCTCAGTATAAGTTAATCAGTAAAATCTCATCCTCCTAAAAGTGTGACTGGTTCAGGGATAGGCTACAACCCAGGAGAAAGGTACAATTTATTTATAAATTGGGAAAATAACATTATGTGCCTCAAAGGTTTGTTGTGAGAATCAAATGAGATTAGTCCAGTGGTGCACATAGTAAACTCGCAGGAAATTCTAGCTCTTATCACCCATAGTGGATGCTGTTAATGTTTAAGTTTATGGCATTTTTGTCAGCTCTTGTCTGTTCCCATCTCCACTGTGCCTGGAAATCTGTATTTAGGATGTCTGTTTGACACGTTGTGATGGTGCCTTGCTGTTGATGGACCACCTCTAGATTCACTTGTCCTCTAAATCAGCCTTCAAAAAGATTGAAAGGTTGTTTTGGATAGCACAGCTTCCAGGAAGGAAGCCAACATACTCTTTTTTTTTGTGAGGAAGATCAACCCTGTGCTAACATCTGCCAATCCTCCTCTTTTTGCTGAGGAAGACTGGCCCTGAGCTAACCTCCGTGCCCATCTTCCTCCACTTTACATGGGACGCCGCCACAGCATGGCTTGACAAGTGGTGCGTTGGTGCGCTCCCAAGATCCAAACCAGTGAACCCCGGGCCGCCGCAGCAGAACGCGTGCACTTAACCACTTGCACCACCTGGCCGGCCCCTTGTGGCTGATTTTTTAAAAAGAGAAGTTACACCATTTCCAATTTTCCCATTTTCATAAAATTAATTTTATCAATATCAATTCTTTTCATTTTAAATGTTAAGACTACATTTGATTCATCTATCAGATGTTACTCCTCCTGGCTTTCTGCCACTGGTGTTTCCTTTGGTGGTCATCGTTTCCTTTAAATCCAATATTCTTTGGTCAATTTTTGTGGATATCAATTCTTCAAGAATATATGATTCTTTCATTAATTTTTACTCAATTTTCAGCATCCAAGTTTTAAGAGTGAATAAATTTATCTTGTATTTATTTCTGTAGTAATGCTCACCGTGAATTAGGTCATGAGATTGACTTATAGGTAGGTATGTATTCACTAATCTAAGACAAAATTGGGAGCAATTTTGTGATAGAGAAGAAGAGACGCATACACACAAAGAGATATGAGGAAGTCTAGGAGAGGGAGAAATGTGGGAAGAGAGAAGAGAAGGTGGCAGTAAGGGAAGAGGGAGAGAAGATAGAGAAGCGTGAGAGAAGCTATTTTGATGTGTTGAGTGCTAAGCAATGGATATGAGTACGGTACGTGTGCAGAGTGAGGTATTCAAATATCCTTGGGGGTAGCTGTTTTGCATGTTTAACCTGGTAAGGCAAAGCATCTTTGTAAAGCCCATCTTTAGACAAATCTCCTTTATTCACGGAAGCTTGGGATCAGGTAAGGGGGAAGGGGGCTTGCCCATCTTGGTTTAGGAGCAAATGTATTTCCGTAGCATAGGATACTTTTCTGTTCTTGAGAGACATAAGAAGAAACAATATTGCACAGTGCATAATAGTAATTCAGAAAAAAAGTAAATTTATTAATCACTTGAAAACCATTGCAAATAAATCTTAATTTGAAGTTGCTTATAATTCTCCTTATTTTTTGGGGGTGGGGGAGGATAGAAAAAACATGTCTTTAAGTTTTGTAGCATATTTCACAGGCAGTGCGCTTTCAAATGACCCCCCACCGGGCCCAGCGGCACTTTTGCTACAAAGTCATCTGAGATGGCACGGAGTACAGAAAAAGTCATGCCACAGTCTAAACCTAAGGTAAGTGGTCTCATCTCTCTAGAGGCAGAAACTTCCTCATGTGTACAAAAGGGAGTTGAACTTTGAGGTTTTTCTAGCTCTAGTATTACAAGTTTGCTGTCTTTGGGATGCTTACATTCACCCCTTTGGACATTCTGTAAACGACAAGAGAGCAGTGTCAACACAGCTTTGCCTTTCTATGTACAGTCTGATGATTGGGACACTTTCACTATTGACCCCAGCTTGTGGTAGATCGCAGGCAGGGGCTTGGCCCAAGCTGACCCCTGGTTAATGGGAACTGAGTGTAATCACATTAGCTCAGCTGGGAGTTTTGAAAATTACATTAGCTCATCCAACAAAAGTGAATCTGCCAATAATTTATGTGATGGATTTGCAATTAGAATATAGAGGTCTTTTTTTATTTCCTCTTGTGTCTTTTTGGTAAAGAAACAAAAAGAAAAATCACCCAAAAGAAATTATAACTTCAAATAGCTTCTGGGTTATGTTTTAATAGAATTTCATCCATCCAGCAATTGGTTTGGTTCCCTAAGGGAAGAATATTTTAGGGAATGATTTTTTGTTGGTCATTTTACATAATCTACTAAGAGTTCTTCATAAAGATCATAGATAAATAAATTTGAATAGTTATTAAAAATGTTTGTCAGGGTTAAAAATTTTAGGAATGCTGGTTTGACTTAAAATCCTCAAAGGAATATTTATTTGCTAGGTCTTTATTATCCAATTATATGAAAAGTACACTAACTGAGAGAATATGAGTTACTTTTAGCACCTAGATTCGGGAGCCTTTAACTCTGTCTTTGAGTAGAAGAAGTGCTTAAGGTAGACCAGATAGGGTAAGTAGGCATTTTCTGCATGGTGGGAGTTGCTGAGAGATAACTATCATGAATTAAATATTAATGTTATGTCAAATATGGTACTAAATGCTTTATATACATCATATTAAGAACCTATAGAAGAAGTCTTACTTATATTCCATTTCATAGGTGAGAATCTGAAACTCACTTTCTTTAAGCAATTGCTCATATTACATGACTAATAGATGGCTGAGCAAGACTTCAGAGCCTTGAGCATTGTTCTCAAATGCAGCTTTAGATAAAAAATCGCCTGTGAGCTCAAAAACAACCTCTACATCAACAACAGCAATAACAATAAAGACTTATTGAATTAGAATCCTCGAGAGAGGGGCCATCTTTAGTTTTAAGAAATTCCACAGGTAATTCTAATGTACAACCAGGCCTGACAGGTGTGGATGAGGTATGGGCACATCAGGCAGGTTCTAGCTTTGGAAAAACCCTAGAGTGTAGCTAGTAATCATAAAAGAATGGAAATTTCAGCGGCCTTCAGGAGATATGAGATACTTGTCCTCTTGTGGTAGACAGTTATCAGCTGTATATGTGTAAATGTAAGTTAGTCACTGCACTTAGAAGGCTTGTGAAGGCTTCTCAATTTAGGTTTACTGTAAGAATTGAAGTTACCCTCTTCCTTCAACAAAGAAGAAAGATAAGGAGCAGAAACTAGAACACTGGAGTTCCATAAGCAAGAGAAGCTCTTCTCAAGTAAGGTGAGTCGTAACCACTTAGGGGAGAGAAAGCTTCACAGGCTCTGGAAAAGGATGAATATGTAAATGGAGCAAGATGCTAGAGGCAGAACGATGCAGATGGAGAATGGGGAAATGAGACTGAGATGCTGTATCTGAAACACAGGTAATCTTCCTCCTGTCTCTCTCAGTATGTGTGGCATACAATACCTGGGGGGGCTGTTTCTGGTTCTGCTTCTCATGCTTGAAGACGAGCATGGAAGAACTGGACGATATTTTGAGAGAGGGACAGGGGCATTAAGGGATTCAAAAAGTCATTTTATAAATTTCTGAAGGGATTTAGATTGCCCCTTATCTCAGAAAGGGGAACAGCAGATTTAGAGAGGGACTTGTAAAATCTTTAAAAATATTTGAAGATATCATGTGGAAGATGGAACAGTTAAATTCTATTTTACTCCAAGGGGCACAACTAAAACCAATGGAATAGAAGTCAGAAGGAGGAACAGTTTATTTAAACGTAAGAAAATATTCTCTAACAACCAGAAATAGCCAGTCTAGTTACAAGATGCAAGTGGGCAGGCAAGGGTGGGCTATTACATCATTATTGAAGTTATAGAGTAAATTTGGACATCGGTTGTATTTTTGAATTAAGTGAACTTTAGTGTCCCTTCTGACATTTTCAGCAACCTCTGACAAGCCCTGGAAGAGGGATGATCAGTCCTGGGTAGCCCAAGCATGTGTTGCCTCTTATCTGTGGGGCTTATGGATATATATATAGCAAATAACAAAACCATGTTGTGGGACATGGGTGGGGTGGGGAATGGTATGCTGCAGTAAAAGCCAATACTTGGTCGCTAACCACAGAGGCTAAATCAGCAATCTATAGAGCCAAAATGGGAAGGGGATTGATTAATCAGGAAAGCTGGGAGCAAGGAGCAGCAGGAGTCAGAGATGACTGGAAAGTGGTCAGATGAATTCTTGAAATAGAGTGCTTATGGCTGTGACAGCCTTTCCTCTGATCCCAATATACCTTCATGGATAAGCTGGGCTCTTTGAAATCCAGGGGAGTTTAATTTTAATTAATTTTAATTTAAGTGTCATTCAGCATTTTCAAGTTATGTATTTTATATTGTCAAATGGCCATACAGCGCTTAACTCTCAAAACTGTTGTACGTATTGAGTCTGGATAAATGAAAATTATATCAGTGTGGCAAAGCAGAGGAGCCTCTGAATTCGAAGGCAGGAAACATGGCTCTGATAGAAATAACTATTTGACCTTAAATGAAAATTTATTTGTGCCTCAGCTTTATCACTGGCAAAATGTCCAGACTAAATATGACCACCACAACTAGCCCTTCTAGTTTAAAATTACATTGTTATATTATATATTCATATCCTTTAAATTTTATTACTATGGCTACTACTCTTGTTATTTTTCTTGGTGTTATCTCTCAAATAGCCTAGAAATCAGTCTTTGTTTCATGAAACTGCCTTGGACCAGGATTATAAATATTGGGTAGAGACAAGTTGTCTGAGACAATTATGTTTGCGACAGTTTAAAAAATAGAGCTATAAGCCAAATGACCCCAGAATTTTTTTGAAGTCCTGCCTTAACATACTTTGCTATTGGTTTTTAAGAGCATGGTGTCTGGCAGAATTTATCATCCTCTTCAACAGGATGCATCTATTATCATTGACCTGTTATGTGTCCTCCTTTCTAATCATTTTTATTATTGTGGTAAAATATACCTAACATCATTTTTAACCATTTGTAGGTGTACAATTCAATACATTCACAATGTTGTGTAATCCTCAACACTGTCTAAAACCATTCTTGTTATTTTTTTTGATGATAGCTATCCTAATGGCTCTGAAGTGGTATCTCATTGTAGTTTTTTTTTTTTTTGAGGAAGATTGGCCCTGAGCTAACATCTGTTGCCAATCTTCCTCCTTTTTTTCTTTTTTCTCCCCAAGCCCCAGTAGATAGTTGTATATCATTGTTGTACATCCTTCTGGTTGCCCTATGTGGGACACCGCCTCAGCATGGCTTGATGAGCGGGGCACAGGTCTGCCCGCAGGATCCAAACAGGAAAACCCTGGGCCACAGAAGCAGAGTGCTCGAACTTAACCGCTATGCCATCTGGCCAGCCCCCTCGTTGTAGTTTTGATTTGCATTTCCCCAATGACTAATCAGGTGGAACATCTTTTCATGTGCTTATTGGCCATTTGTATACCTTTTATGAAGAAATCTGTATTCAAATTTTTGCCTATCTTTTAATTGAGTTTTTTTTGTTGTTGAGTTTTAGGAGTTCTTTATTCTGGGTATTAATCTCTTATCAGATATACGATATGCAAATATTTTTACCCTTTCAGTAGGTTGTCTTTTCGCTTTCTTAATACCGCAGTTTGATGAAAAATGTTCTTAATTTCGATGAAGTCCAATTTACCTCTTTTTTCTTTTGCTGCCTATGCTTTTGGTGTCATAGCTATGAAACGATTGCCAAATCTAACATCAAGAAGATTTTCCCCAATGTTTTCTTCTAAGAGCTTTGTAATTTTAGCTCTTACATTTAGGTTTTTGATCCATTTTGAGTAAATTTTTGTGTATGGTGTAATGTAAGAGTCCAACTTCATGTTTTTGCATGTGGATATCCAGCTGTCCCAGAAAAATTTGTTAAAAGACTGTTCTTTCTCCATTGAATGGTCTTGGCACTCTTGTTGAAAATCAATTGATCATATATGCTCAATTTTATTTCTGGACTCTCTATTCTAGTCCGTTGATCTATATGTCTGTCCTTATGCCTGTACCATACTGTTTTAATTACTGTAGCTTTGTAGTTAGTTTTAAAGTTGGGAAGTGTAAGTCCTCCAACTTAATTCTTCTTTTTCAAGATTGTTTTGGTGATTCATGATCCCTTGTGATTCCATATGACTTCGACGATTGACTACAAAGGCTGTCAGAATTTTGATAGGAACTGCCTTGAATCTGTAGATTGCTTTGGTTAGCATTGACATCTTAAAAGTATCAAGTCTTCCTATCCATGAACACAGAATGTCTTTCCATTTGTTTAGTTAAGTCTTTAATTTCTTTCAGCAATGCTTTGTAGTTTTCAGTGTTCAAGTCTTTTACCTCCTTGGTTAGATTTACTCCTAAGTATTTCTTTTTGATGCTATTTTAAATGGAACTGCTTTCTTAATTTCCTTTTTGGATTGTTCATTGCTGGTATATAGAAACACAACTGATTTTTATCTGTTGATCTTGTACCAAGTTTTCTGAATTATGTTATTAATTCTAGTAGGATTCTTTGGGATTTTTCTCTATATAGGATCGTGTCATCTGTGAATATAGATAGATTTACCTCTTCTTTTCTAATTTGGATTCCTTTTATTTCTTTTTCTTGTCTAATAGCTCTGGCTAGAACTTCCAGTACAATGTTGAATAGCAGCCCTGAAAATGGGCATCATTGTCTTGTTCTTGTTCTTAGGGGGAAAGTTTTCAGTTTTTCACCATGGAATATGATGTTAGCTGTGGGTTTTTCATAAATACCCTTTATTGTGTTGACAATTTTCACTCTATTTCTAATTTTCTGAGAGTTATCATGAGAGGGAGTTGGATTTTGACAAATGCCTTTTCTGCGTCAATTTACATAATCATGTGGCTTTTCCCCTTCATTCTGTTAATGTGATATATTTATGTTGAGTGATCTTCTTATGTTGAACTACTCTTGAATTCTTAGAATAAATCCCACTTGGTCATATTGAATAATCTTTTTAATATGCTGTTGGATATGATTTGCTAATATTTTGCTGAGGATTTTTGCATCAATATTCACACAGAATATTGATCTGTAATTTTCTTTTATTGTAATGTCTTTATTTGGCTTTGGTAGCAGAGTAATGCTGGCTTCATAGAATGAGTTAGAAAGTCTTCCTTTCTTAATGTTTTGGAGAGTTTGAGAAGGATTAGAGTGTGTTAAATGTTTGGTAGAATTCACTGGTGAAGCCATCTGGCCCAGGACTTTTTTGGAGGGAGATTTTTGATTACCAATTCAATATCTTTACTTTTTATAGGTTTGTTGAGATTTTCTATTTCTTCTTACATTAGTTCAAGTAATTTGTGTGTTTCAAGGAATTTGTCCATTTCCTTTAGGTTATCTAATTTGTTGTACAATTGTTCATAGTATTTTCTTAAAATCTTTTTTATCTCTGTAAGGTGGGGTGTTATTTGCATTTTCTTCTTTCTTTCTTTGTATGTCTAGCTAATGGTTTATCAATTTTGTTGACTTTTTCAAGGAACCAACTTTTGATTTCATTCCCTGTTGTTTTTCAATAATCTTATTTTGTTTATCTCTACTTTAACCTGTATTATTTTCTTCCTTCTTCTAGCTTTGTGTTTAGTTTACTTTTCTTTTTCTAGTTCCTTAAGGTGTAAAGTTACGTTATTGATTTGAGATTTTTTTTTTTAATAATGTAGTCATTTACAGCTATAAATTTCCCTTCAAGCACTACTTTCACTGCATCCCATAAGTTTTGGTATGTTGTATTTATGTTTTTATTAATCTCTAAGTATTTCTAATTTCTCTTGTGATTTCTTCCTTGATCTATTCATTGTTTAATTTCTACATTTTTGTAAATTTTTAATTTTGCCTTCTGTTATTGTTTCTAACTTCATTCCATTGTGGTTGGAGAAGATACCTTGTGTGGTATCTATCTTTTTAAATCTATTGAGACTTGTTTTGTGGCCTACCATATGGTCTATTCCAGACAATGTCCTGTGTACACTTGAGAAGGATGTATACTCTGCTGTTTTTTGGTGGAGTGTTCTATGTGTGTCTGTTAGGTCTAGTTGGTTTACTGTGTTGTTCATGTCCTTTGTTTCCTTCTCTTATCTTCTCATATTCATCTTCTATCTGGTTAATCTGTCCATTATTGAAAGTGGGAGAATTCTCTATTTCTACCTTCAATTTTGTCAATTTTTGCTTCATATATTTTGAGGGTCTGTTTTTAGGTGCATAAATTTTATAATTTTCATATCTTCCTGCTGTATTGAACCTTTTATTAGTATATGATGTCCTTCTTTATCTTTTATAAACTTCTTGCATTTAAAGTTTATTTCGTCTCGTATTAGTACAGCCACCCCTGAATTCTTTTGGTTACTATTTCCATGGAACATCTTTTTTCATCCTTTCACTTTCAATCTATTTGTGTCTTTAGCTCTAAAGTGAGTCTCTCATAGACAGCGTATAGTTGGATCATTTTTTAAAATTCATTCTCTCCAATCTGTTTTGATTGGAGAGTTTAATCTATTTACATTTATATAATTACTGGTAAGGAAGGATTACTTCTACCATTTTGCTATTTATTTTCTATATGCCTTGCAGCCTTTTTTACCCCTCATTTTCTCCATTACTGTCTTCCTTTGCATTTACTTGATTTTTTTTGTAGTGAAACATTTTGATTCCCTTCTCATTTTCTTCTGTGTGTATTCTAGAGATATTTTCTTTGTGGTTACCATGGGGATTACATTTAACATCTGTTATGGACTGAATTATGTCCTCCCAAAATTTGCATGTTGAAGCCCAAATCCCCAATGTAACTATGTTTGGAGATAGGGCCTTTAGGAAGGTACTTAAGATTAAATAAGGTCATTAGAGTAGAGCCCTAATCTGATAGAACTGATATCCTTATAAGAAGAGAAAGAGACACCAGAGATCTCTTTTATGCTGTGCATGCACAAAGAGGCCATGTGAAGACACAGTGAGAAAGTGGCCATCTATAATCCAGGAAGAGAGGCCTCACCAGGAACCAACCCTGATGGCACCTTGATCTTGGACTTCTAGTCCCCAGAACTTGAGAAATTAAATTTCTGTTATTTAACCATCCAGTCTGTGGTATTTTATTATGGCAGCCTCAGCAGGCTAATACAACATCCTACAGTTATAATAATATAATTTAAATTTACACCAACTTAACTTCAATAGCATACAAAAACTCTGCTCCTTTATAGCTCCATTCCCCCTTCTGTCACTGAGGTCACAGATTTTATCTTTACACATTGTGTGCCCAATAAAATAGATTCATAATAGTTTTTTATGCATTTGTTTTTTAAATCATGTAGGAAATCAAAAGTGAAGTTATAGAGCAAAATTACAATAATACTAGTTTTTATAGTGGCTCATGCATTTACCTTTATTGGAGATCTTTATTTCTTCGTACAGCTTTGAGTTACTGTCTAGCATCCTTTGTTTATACTGGAAGGACTCCCTTTAGCATTTCTTGCAGAGCAGGTCTAATCGTAAAAATTTTCTTTAGCTTTTGTTTATCTGGGAATGCCTTAATTTCTCCCTCATTTTTGAAAGTCAGTTTGCAGGATATAGAATTCTTGGTTAACAGGTTTTTTCTATAATTTCTTTTTCCTATAATTTCTTCCTGGCTCCTTTTTATCATTTCTGTCTCTTTATTGATATTCTCATTTTGTTCATACATCATTTTCTTGTCTTTGTTCATGTCTCCCTTTAGCAATTTGAACATTAAGACAATTGTTATGAAGTCTTTGTCTAGGAAGACTACCATCTGGTTTTTCTCACGGATAATTTGTTTGTTTGTTTGTTTATTTATTTATTTCATTTTGAATGCACCATTCTTTCCTGCTTCTTTGCATGCCTTTAGGTTTTTTGTTGAAAACTGGACATTTGAATCTTTTAATGTGATAATTCTGAAAATGAGATTAATGTACATCTCCTGAGGACTCTGCCAGGTAACATTGTTTTAGTTTATTTCTTGCTATAGTACAGGTGACAGAACCTGCATTTCCTTCAGTAAATTATTCTACTACTGAGGCATTTCAGTGTCATAAGACTTTTTCCCTGGAAAGAAGATTAAGTAAAATTATCCTTCCTAACCAGAGATAATGCTTATGCTTAGGCACAGTTACACAGCCCAAACATAAATTTTAGAAGACCATTAAACATTGCTTTTGTATAAATTATTTTTCATTATATTAATTTGTAAATTTCCCAGCTAATGATGCTCATAGCTTACTCTGACTATATACAGCATTTACATGTCCATGGCTGATATGCAGTCTCCATTCGGGGATATCCCTATCTCTACTTCCCGCAATTCAGCCGTGGAAGTATTGTGTCTGGTCCAGTTGAGGGCACTGGACCTTCTTCCTGTGCTATAAGAGGTGTAGGTCTGGGTTGGTTGTCACATTTACTCTTGTTTATGTGAAGTATTTAAAATATTACCCCTACGCACATTCCATTTCAATTTGTGATATTTTAAAATTTTTGATGCATACCAAAGATTGTAATATTTATGATACAGAGTATATAAAACAATAGGCGTGAATGCATCACTCATCCTAAGAAGTAGAATAGCACTAGTGATTGAGGCTTCTTGTTTGCTTGTTCTCTGTGGCATCCGTATCATCTCCCAGAAATAACCCCTATTACAAATTTAGTTATTATTTCTTTGCTTATTAAAGAGTAGTTTTATTATATGTATGTATATATAACATATAATATAATATTATATATATAGTTCTCTAAACCATACATTGCTTAGTTTTGATTATTTTTGAATTTTGTATGTAGCTTTACGGAGTTTTCTTTATAATACTGTTGAATCTTGGTTTTACACACATGATATATGTAGTCTTCTGTGGACTGCTTTTATCACTCAGCATTGTGTGTCTGAGATTCAACAGTATTGTTGACTATACCTATAGTTCATTTGCTGTACAATATTCCACTATGTGACTAGGACACCATTCATATATTTATTTTTCTGTTGATAGGAGCTTCTGTGGTTTCCTAGTTTTGCTGTTATAAGCAGTGATACAATAAAAGTGTTGATTGTCTAATACACTAACAATACCAACTCTATTTGGTCTACAGGTGGGAGTGGAGTTGCTGGATCATGTAATTTGCACATATTCAGTTTTATAATGTAATGCTAATGGTCTTCTGAAAAGGTTCGTCTATCTACAACAGCTGCTTTAAAATATTTCTCTGATGAAGTGACGTCAGCATCATGGCGGAGTGAGCTTTCCCGTGAATTCTTCCCCCACAAAATACAACAAAAGTAACAGCCACAGACCAACAACGGAATCCCAGACAGTCAAAAGCTGGAGCAGAGGGATCCACACTGCCGCACATCTGAGAGCGGAACGTGCTGGGCCCCCGGAGGAAGTGGGGAGAGGTAAGGAGAACTCCGCTCCCTCCCCATCAGATCAGCGATCCGGTCCGCGCGGCTCCCAGAGAGGGGGGAGGGGCGGCCCTCGGCGGGAAACTGTAGCTCTTCGGGCTCTCTCAGCCAGTGGGAAACTCTCGCACAGAGGTCTCAGAGGAGCCACAGGGCTACCATCAACATCTGAGCAACCCAGAGAGCGGATAAAGAGGGGCAAACGAGAAGCCTCCCACGTCAGGGACCCAGAGGGCAAAAGAGAGAGCTCCCCCCTCCCCGCAACCCGGCGTCTGCAGATCGACCAGATCTAGTGGTCCGAGGCAGACCTGAATAAACTGGACTGGACCCGTGGATCGCAGTGGGGAAAAGAAACAAAACAAAACAAAACAAAACTGCGGATCGCAGCAGAAAAACTGGGGCAGAGTGCAGGGGGCTTAGACTACACAGCCCTTTACCACCACACAGTGGCGGCAGGTGGAAATTGCAACCAGAGACTTCCAGGATGAGGAAAATCAAAACCAACACAGGAACCACAATGCAAAAATATATGAAATCACCAGACCAGAAACAAAATGACAAGCACCCAGAAATCAACCCCGAAGACACAGAAATCCATAAACTAAATGACAGAGATTTCAAAATAGCTATCATAAAAACACTCAACGAAATACGAGACAACACAGACAAACAATTAAATGAGATTAGGAGTTTCTTCACAAAAGAGATTGAAATCATAAAGAAAAACCTATCAGGGCTGATGGAGATGAAGAACACAATGGAGGAGATAAAGGAGAATCTGGAATCTTTAAAGAACAGAGCTGACAATATGGAGGAAAGAATTAGTACTTTAGAGGATAGGAATACAGATATACTCCAGATGGAAGAAGAGAGAGAACTAAGACTAAAAAGAAATGAAGAAAGACTCCGAGAAATATCGGACTCTATTAGAAAATGTAACATAAGAATTATAGGTATTCCTGAGGGAGAGGAGAGGGAAAGAGGAACAGAGAGCCTATTCAAGGAAATAATAGCTGAAAATTTCCCAAATCTGGGGAAGGAGCAGGAAATACCAGTAAGCGAAGCCAACAGGACTCCTATATATATTAACAGACAAAGGCCTTCACCACGACACCTAGTGGTAAGGCTAGCCAGGGTCAACGACAAAGAAACAATATTAAGGGCAGCTAGACAAAAACAAAAAATAACGTACAAAGGAACTCCCATCAGGCTCTCAGCGGATTTCTCAACAGAAACTTTTCAGGCTAGAAGAGACTGGAATGATATATTCAAAATACTAAAAGACAAAAACTTTCAGCCAAGAATACTCTATCCAGCAAAAATATCCTTCAAATATGATGGAGAAATAGTAACTCTCCCAGATAAACAAAAGCTAAGGGAGTTCATGGCCACGAGACCGCCACTACAAGAAATACTCAAGAAGGCCCTCAGGCCTGAAAACAAGAAGAGAAAGGGAACACAAAGCTTGGAGTAAGGAGAAAAGTAGGTAGACAAAATCAGAGAAATAGTAGATCTTTACCGGAATAGGTTAGCAACCACTTAAATACTAAACTCAAAGATCAAAGGAAGAAATTCACCAAAAATAAATTTAACCTCATCACTGTAAACACACATCCACAACACAAGATAGAATAAGGTATAACAAGAGCAACTTAGAAGGGGAAGAGGAAAGTGACTGAATTGACTTAGTATAAGGAAATAGGAGGCTATCAGATAATGGACTATCTCATACAGAAGATTTTTCGCCCAAACCTCAAGGTAACCACTAAACAAATAATCAAATTAAAACCACATATGATAAACAAAGAGAAAACTAGAAGAATCATAAGACAGAACAACCAAACTGAATTGGCAGTCCAAAACAAATGGGACAAGAAACAAAGGAAATGCAAAAGAACCAGAAAATAAGTGACAAAACAGCAACATTCAACCCTCATATTTCAATAATTACCCTAAATGTAAATGGATTGAACTCTCCAATCAAAAGATACAGAGTGGCAGGATGGATTAAAAAGCAAGACCCAACAATATGCTGCCTTCAGGAAACACATCTTAGCACTAAAGACAAGCACAGGCTCAGAGTGAAAGGATGGAAGACAATACTCCAAGCTAATGGCAAACAAAAGAAAGCAGGTGTTGCCATACTCATATCAGACAAAGTAGACTTCAAGATAAAACAGGTAAGAAAGACAAAGAAGGGAAATATATAATGATAAAAGGGACACTCCATCAAGAAGACATATCACTTATAAATATATATGCACCCAACATAGGAGCACCAATGTACATAAAACAACTATTAACAAACCTAAAAGGAGAAATCAACAACAACACAATAATAGTAGGGGATCTTAACACCCCACTTACAGCAATGGATAGATCATCCAGACAAAAAGTTAATAAAGAAATATTAGACTTAAATGAAAAACTGGACGAGATGGACCTAGTAGACATATACAGAGCACTCCACCCAAAAACAGCTGACTACACATTCTTCTCAAGCGCGCATGGAACATTCTCTAGGATAGACCATATGTTGGGAAACAAAGCAAGCCTCAATAAATTTAAGAAGATTGAAATCATAACAAGCATCTTTTCAGACCATAAGGCTATGAAACTGGAAATGAACCAGGAAAAAAAAACTGGGAAAGTGACAAAAATGTGGAGATTAAACAACATGCTACTGAACAACCAATGGATCATTGATGAAATTAAAGGAGAAATCAAAAACTATCTGGAAACAAACGAAAATGATAACATGCCATATCAAACCATATGGGACGCAGCAAAAGCGGTCCTGAGAGGGAAACTCATAGCGATACAAGCCCAGCTTAACAAACAAGAAAAAGCCCTAATAGGCAACCTTAAATTACACCTAACAGAACTAGAAAAAGAAGAACAAACAAAGCCCAAAGCCAGCAGAAGGAGAGAAATAATAAAAATCAGAACAGAAATAAATGATATTGAGACCAAAAAAACAGTAGAAAGGATTAATGAAACAAAGAGTTGGTTCTTCGAGAAGATAAACAAAATAGACAAACCCTTAGCCAGGCTAACTAAGAAAAAAAGAGAAAAGGCTCAAGTAAATAAAATTAGAAATGAAAGAGGAGAAATTACAACGGATACCATGGAAATACAGAGGATTATAAGAGAATACTATGAGAAATTATATGCCAACAAATTGGACAATCTAGAAGAAATGGATAAATTCTTAGACTTATACAACCTCCCAAAATTGAACCAAGAAGAAATGGAGAATCTGAATAGACCAATCACAAGTAAAGAGATTGAAATAGTAATCAAAAACCTCCCAAAAAATAAAAGTCCAGGACCAGATGGCTTCTCCAGTGAATTTTACCAAACATTCAAAGAAGATTTAATACCCATCCTCCTCAAACTATTCCAAAAAATAGAGGAAGATGGAACACTTCCTGAATCATTCTATGAGGCCAACATCACCCTGATACCGAAACCAGACAAAGACAATACAAAGAAAGAAAATTACAGGCCAATATCGCTGATGAACATTGATGCAAAAATCCTCAACAAAATATTGGCAAACCGAATACAACAATATATTAAAAAGATCATACACCATGATCAAGTGGGATTTATACCAGAGACGCAGGGATGGTTCAACATCCGCAAATCAATCAACGTGATACATCACATCAACAAAACAAAGAATAAAAACCACATGATCATCTCAATAGACGCAGAGAAGGCATTTGACAAGATACAACATCCATTTATGATAAAAACTCTCAATAAAATGGGAATAGAAGGAAAGTACCTCAACATAATAAAGGCCATATATGACAAACCCACAGCTAACATCATACTCAACGGGGAAAGACTGAAAGCCATTCCTCTGAGAACAGGAACGAGGCAGGGCTGCCCACTCTCACCACTCCTGTTCAACATAGTACTGGAGGTTTTGGCCAGAGCAATTAGGCAAGAAAAAGGAATAAAAGGAATCCAAATAGGTAACGAAGAAGTGAAACTCTCACTATTTGCAGATGACATGATTGTATATATAGAAAACCCTAAAGAATCTGTTGGAAAACTGTTAGAAACAATCAACAACTACAGCAAAGTTGCAGGGTACAAAATCAATCTACAAAAATCAGTTGCATTTCTATATGCTAATAATGAACTAACAGAAAGAGAACTCAAAAAGATAATACCATTTACAATTGCATCAAAAAGAATAAAATACCTAGGAATAAATCTTACCAAGGAGGTGCAGGACCTATACAATGAGAACTACAAGACATTATTGAGGGAAATCTACGATGACATAAAGAAATGGAAAGATATCCCATGCACGTGGATTGGAAGAATAAACATAGTTAAAATGTCTATATTACCTAAAGCAATCTACAGATTCAATGCAATCCCAATCAGAATCCCAATGACATTCTTCACAGAAATAGAAAAAAGAATACTAAAATTTATATGGGGCAACAAAAGACCCCGAATAGCTAAAGAAATCCTAAAGAAAAAGAACAAAGCAGGAGGCATCACAATTCCTGACTTCAAAACATACTACAAAGCAATAGTAATCAAAACAGCATGGTACTGGTACAAAAACAGACACACAGATCAATGGAACAGAATTGAAAGCCCAGAAATAAAACCACACATATACGGACAGCTAATTTTCGACAAAGGTGCTAAGAACATGCAATGGAGAAAGGAAAGTCTCTTCAATAAATGGTGTTGGGAAAACTGGACATCCACATGCAAAAGAATGAAAGTGGACCATGTGCTATCGCCATTCACAAAAATTAACTCAAAATGGATCAAAGACCTGAAGGTGAGACCTGAAACTATAAAACTCATAGAAGAAAATATAGGCAACACACTATTTGACATTGGGTTTAAAGGAATCTTTTCGGATGACATGCCTACCCAGACTAGGGAAACTAAAGAAAAAATAAACAAGTGGGACTTTATCAGACTAAAGAGCTTTTATAAGACAAATGAAATCAGAATCAAGATGAACAAACAACCAACCAGCTGGGAGAGAATATTTGCAAAACATACATCTGACAAGGGGTTGATCTCCATAATATATAAAGAACTCACACAATTGAACAACAAAAAAACAAACAACCCGATCAAAAAATGGGCAGAGGAAATGAACAGACACTTCTCCAAGGAAGATATACAGATGGCCAATAGGCACATGAAAAGATGCTCAACATCACTAATCATCAGGGAAATGCAAATCAAAACAACACTAAGATACCACCTCACGCCCGTTAGAATGGCTATAATCACCAAGACAAAAAACAACAAATGTTGGAGAGGATGTGGAGAAACAAGAACCCTCATACACAGCTGGTGGGAATGCAAATTGGTGCAGCCTCTATGGAAAACGGTATGGAGATTCCTCAAAGAATTAAAAATAGAGATGCCCTATGATCCAGCCATCCCACTACTGGGAATCTATCCAACGCACCTGAAATCAACAATCCAAAGAGGCTTATGCACCCCTACGTTCATTGCAGCATTATTCACCATAGCCAAGAAGTGGAAGCAACCTAAGTGTCCCTCGACTGACGATTGGATTAAGAAAATGTGGTATATATATACAATGGAATACTACTCAGCCATAAAAAAAGACAAAATCGTCCCATTTGCAACAACATGGATGGGCCTGGAGCGTATTATGTTAAGTGAAATAAGCCAGAAAGAGAAAGACAAACACTGTATGATCTCACTCATATGTGGAATATAAACCAACACATGGACAGAGAAAACTGGACTGTGGTTACCCGGGAAGTGGGGGTGGGGGGTGGGCACAAGGGGTGAAGGGAGTCATATATGGAGTGATGGACAAACAAAAATGTACAACCCAAAATTTCACAATGTTAGAAACTATTAAAATATCAATAAAAATCAAAAAAAAAAAAAGACAAAAAAAAAATATTTCTCTGATAAATTCACCATCTGGGCTATCATGAGATTGAATTATTGGCTACATTTTCCTTGACTTGGATCACATTTTCCTTTTTTTTTTTTGAGGAAGATCAGCCCTGAGCTAACATCTGCCAATCCTCCTCTTTTTGCTGAGGAAGACTGGCCCTGGGCTAACATCCGTGCCCATCCTCCTCCACTTTATATGGGACGCCGCCACAGCATGGCTTGATAAGTGGTGTGTTGGTGCGCTCCTGGGATCCGAACCCGTGAACACCAGGCTGCCGAAGCAGAGTGCACGAACTCAACCTCTATGCCACCTGGCCGGCCCCCTGATTTAATTTCTTGAGTAGCTAAAATATTTACAGATGTCATTCACAAATATATAAAAAGGTGTTCTTAGAATGTCTCACTCCCATATCTATCCCTTTCAAGACATTCTTATTCACATCTATAGATAACTTTCCTTCTTAATTTCTAGTTTATTTGTTCTGTGTTTCTTTTTGCAAACATAAGCAAATTCTTATTTTCTCTTCTTCTAACATGAAACATTATGCCATTTTAGTGTATTTTTTTTCTCTATCTGGTCTGTTTTCTTGCTTTTTTTTTTGTATTTCTTTCTGAATGTTGGAAGGCTTTGTTTTTGTTCTAGTCATTACTTTTCCTTATGATGACATCAATCCCTTTTTTCTTACTTAGACCTCTACTATTTGGCTTTTCAGCTTTAAATAATATATGCTAATTCTCACTGGTAATCTAGGAATAATAAATGAGCTGATTGTACTCTTCACTTTCTTCTCCTTATTTTGGTTGCATTATTTCTACTTTGTTAGAACATATAAGAATTAAGTGCCATTCGTTCGCTTGTCCTCACCTTTGTTTCAATCTTAGAACTCCAGTTAAATACATTAAAAACTCCCTATTAGTATTTTTGCCAAAATATCTTCAGTCAAACTCTTGGTTGAATGAAACGTCATTTAGCAGATTCCCTAGGAAAGTTTATAAACCAGTCTCCTCTGAGTTCTTAAACCTGTCGAATGTATTTCTTTTTGTCTTTTTACTTTTATATTTAAAGGACTATTTAACTATATCTAAAGCTATCTCAAACTTTTCCCTTGGTGTTTAGAAATACTTTTTCACTCTAGTCTCAATTTATAAGGTGTTATCAAGATGTCTGATAGCAAGCTAATTTTATTTCTTTCACTTGAAGATTCAGACTATATTTTCATTTATCTTTAAAGTCTAATAGTTTCTATTACATCCTTTGCTGTCAACCACACTAGATCCATTTTTACAGGTACAACTTTGTACTTTGATTTTATTTTCCATGATGGTTTTGAATTGTTCTTTCTTTCATTATTTGAATGACCACTTTTCACTCTATCCCTTTCTCTTATTCACTTCAATTCTGAGATTTTGAATATTTGACTCAAGGAGTTTTTTTTTAATTTGAAAATGTTTTTTGAAAGGTATTTAGTTTATGTTGGAGTATTTATTACAGTTTTCCTCTGCTTTATGGTTGATTTTTAAGAGAAGACTTTACATTAGCTGCAATATTTTATTCTCACTTAAAATTATTTTCATATAGTGGCTTTGTAAGTACTTTTATATCATTTTTCTCTTCATCTTTAAATGTCTGATGTTTTTCTGAATCAGCATTAATAGGTGTATATAGGCAGTATTTAGGGGTTTCATTGTGTTCTAGATTTCTCATATCAAAGGCACCTTCTGTTGGTATAGTAAAGTGCAGTTTCTTTAATCAGTGATAATTGTTATGGACTGGTGTGTTTTCTCATATTGTGACTCTGATGATTGTCAATAATTTCAACTATTATTCTTTTTTTCTTCATCTTTAAGCTTCCAAGGGGTGCTTCGCTATTCCAAGTAACTCATCTCTTCCACAGAAATAATATCTTCCCAAGCCTGCCACTACTGCAATGCACTTCAAGCCCCTTCCTTCCAAAGGTGATTAAGGAGACATGGCAAGTAAATGCAATGTGTAATCCTAAAATAGCTAGACATTGTCATTGGGGCAATTGGTAAAATTTGATTATGGACTGTAGACTACAGAATGGTATTGTATAATGTATTAATATTAAATCTCCTGACTTTTAAAATTGTAATGTGGTTATGTAAGATAATTTTTTTCTTAGGAGATACACACTGAAGTATAAGGTAAAGGATCATAATGTCTTCAACTTCCTCTCAAATGATTCAGAAAAAATAATATTCATATATACATCTATATGAATCAATCTAAATGTTAACAATTGATCAATTTGGAACAGTATATGAGTACTCCTTGTGTCCTTTCCACAATATTTCTGTTAATTTGCACTTATATCAAAAAAAAGTTTCAATAAGAAAGTCTCTTCCTTTCAAGTTTTTAGTAGACAGATCCATCAGGTTTCAGACCTGTTGTCAGTGTCTCATCACTCACAGTAGGATTCTTCATTCGAGGTTTACCACATTTGTTTCCAACACCTCTGGGCCCCTGCTGTCTTTACCTCTTTTGCCTGCAGAAGCTACTGCAGCCATAAATTGGTAGGACAAGTGGTTATTTTGATGAATTGTTAGAAGCTGAAAGTGGACTAACATGAGAGAGAAGTACTATTGGGGGTAGCGTTCTTAGAGGGTCTTCCACACTTTCATAGGCTTCACCTCCATGAACCCCACCAGGTTCTCCTCCTGAAGATCTGAGAAAGATCCCCTCAAAACTGGGGCTGGGAAAGGAAGTAATACTTGTGAAATACACCCACAGCCTTCTTAATAACAAATGCTTACTTTCCAGAGGAAGAGGCTTTACCAGAGCCTTCTCTGAACTGGGGAAGGGCATTGCTCTGACTCTAGCCCCCTCTAACATTCTTGTCTCAGCCAAAGGGGAAAAAACACATAGTCAACAAGGATCAGAGCTTTAAAGAAATAGATAGGGAATATTGTGGCCTGGGAAAGGAAGGGGAACAGGGAAGAATAAAAGCTATACTATTGGAGAGTCACTTGTAAAGGCCACAGACTAGAGACACAGGCCCACTAAAAGATTGAGACTTAATCATAAGATTATAGAATGTTTCTCTTCCCCTACATCTTATCACCGCACTAACACAACTCCAGTATTACAGTGAATTGCAGTGAAAAGAGCCACAAGACACAGATTCTCCCTGAGAAGAATTATTTAGGGAAGGCCAAAATCAAAAGGGAGACAAAGATAAGGATACTAGAGAAACTTGATGCTTCTGGCTATGGAAAACATTAAATACAGCCAAGGTCCTAGCCAAATTAACATAAATCCTCACACCAAAGGCCTGTTTACCTCAGTTCCTATTATCTAATACACCAAGTCCAGCTTTCAACAGAAAATTACAATACATGACAAAGCCAAAAAAAAAAAAAACAGTCTCAAGAGACAAAGGAATCATTGGAACTAGACTCAGGTCATAAAGATGTTGTAATTATTGGAAAGGAAATTTAAAATAACAATGATTAATATGTTAAAGATTCTATTGGTAAAAGTAGGCAATATATGATAACAGATGGGTAATGTAAATAGACAGATGGAAACTCTAAAGAAAAAACCAAAAGAAAATGTTAGATCAAAAATATTATAACACAATTGAAGTAAGTCATTGATTGGCTCATCAATAGACTCAACACAACTGAAGAAAGAATCAACTATCTTAAAGATAGGCCAACAGAAACTTCCCAAACTGAAATTTAAAGCAAATAAAGAATAGATAAAAAAATAGGATAGAACACCCAAGAAATGTGGGACAATTTCAAAAGATGTAACTTATGCATGATTGGAATACCAGAAGGAGAAGAAAGAGAGAATGGAGTGGAAAAAATATGTTAAGTAATAATGGCTGTAAGTTTTCTGAAACATAGACAACAAACCACAGATCCAGGAAGCTCAGAGTACACTAAGCAGGATAAATACCAAAAGTAAACCACACCTAGCCATGTCATTTTCAAACTGTAGCAAAGGAAAAAAAAGAAAAATTTTGAAAGGAACCAGAGGGGAAAAACATCTTACCTATAGATGGACAAGGATAAGAATTACACCAGACTTTGTGTCAGAAACTATGCAAGCAAGAAGGGAGTAGAGTGAAATATTTAAAGTGTTGAAAGAGAAAAACCACCAATGTAGAATTCTATCTCCAACAAAATTATGCTTCAAAAGTGAAAGAAAAATAAAGACTCAGAAAAACAAAAAACTAAGAGGATTCATCACCAGCATACCTCCCATATAAGAAATGTTAAAAAAGATCTTCAAGTGGAAGAAAAATGATATAGGTCAGAAAATTGGATCTACATAAAAACGAGCATCAGAGAAGAAATAAATGAAGGTAAAATATTTTATTTTTTTGTTTCTCCATTGATCTAAAAGATAATTATTTGTTTAAATAAATGAGTAACAATGTATTGGGTGATTACATCATATTGATAAGAATGAATGACAGCATTTTCACAAGAGACAGGAAGGAGGAACTTGGATTACTCCTTACATGTGCACTTACATGTGAGGTGGTATATTGTTATTTAAAGGTGGACTTAGATTAGTTAAAAACTTACATTAGTAACTCTTGGGGCCGGGCTGGTGGCATAATGGTTAAGTTCTTGTGCTCTGCTTTGGTGGCCCGGGATTCATGGCATCAGATCTCGGGCAACACTTATCAAGCCATGCTGTGGCAGCATCCCATGTAAAGTAGAGGAAGATGGGCACGGATGTTGCCCATGGCCCATCTTCCTCAGCAAAAACAGGAGGATTGGCATCAGATGTTAGCTCAGGGCTGATCTTCCTCATGAAAAAAAAATTATATTAGTAACTCCAGAGCGTCACTAGAAAAAACTAAAAAGAGAAATATAAGTGACATGCTAAAAGATGAAAGAGAATCATATAAAATGCTTAATTAAAACCAGAGAAGTCAGAAAAAGATGAGGTAAAAAGAAACAAAGAACAAATGCAATGAATAGAAAACAGTTACAAACACGGTAGATATTAATCCAAATATATCTATAATCACTTTAAATGTGAATAGTCTAAAAATATCAGTTAAAATACAGACATAGAGTGGATAAAAAGACCCAATTATATGTTGTTTACAAGAAACTCACTTTATTTTTTATTTATTTATTTATTTTTTTATTGGTTTATAACATTGTAAAAATTTCAGGTGTACATCATTGTACTTCTATTTCTGCATGGACTACATCATGTTCACCACCAAAATACTAATTACAACCCATCACCACACACGTACCGAATTATCCCTTTCACCCTTCTCCCTCCCTCCTTCCCCTCTGGTAACCACCAATCCAATCTCTGTCCCTATGTGTTTGTTTATTGTTGTTATTATCTACTACTTAATGAAGGAAATCATACGGTATTTGACCTTCTCCCTCTGACTTATTTCACTTTGCATTATACCCTCAATGTCCATCCATATTGTCACAAATGGCTGGATTTCATCGTTTCTTATGGCTGAGTAGTATTCCATTGTGTATATATACCACATCTTCTTTATCCATTCGTCCCTTGATGGGCACTTAGGTTGCTTCCAAGTCTTGGCTATTGTGAATAACGCTGCAATGAACACACGGGTGCATGTACCTTTGCAAATTGGTGTTTTCAAGTTCTTTGGATAAATACCCAACAGTGGAATAGCTGGATCATATGGTAGTTCTATCCTTGATTTTTTGAGGAATCTCCATACTGTTTTCCATAGTGGCTGCACCAGTTTGCACTCCCACCAGCAGTGTATGAGAGTTCCCTTCTCTCCACATCCTCTCCAACACATGTTGTTTCCTGTCTTGTTAATTATAGCCATTCTGACGGGCGTGAGGTGATATCTCATTGTAGTTTTGATTTGCATTTCCCTGATAGTTACTGATTTTGAACATCTTTTCATGTGTCTGTTGGCCATCTGTATATCTTCTTTGGAGAAATGTCTGTTCAGGTCTTTTGCCCATTTTTTAATTGGGTTGGTAGTTTTTTTGTTGTTGAGATGCATGAGTTCTTTATATATTTTGGAGATTAAGCCCTTATCAGATGTATGGTTTGCAAATATCTTCTCCCAATTGTTAGGTTGTCTTTTCGTTTTGTTGATGGTTTCCTTTGCTGTGCAGAAGCTTTTTAGTTTGATGTAGTCCCATTTGTTTATTTTTTCTATTGTTTCTCTTGCCTGGTCAGATGTGGTGTTTGAAAAGATGTTGCTAAGACCGATGTGGAAGAGCGTACTGCCTATGTTTTCTTCTAGAAGTTTCATAGTTTCAGGTCTTACATTCAAGTCTTTAATCCATTTGGAGTTAATTTTTGTGTATGGTGTAAGGTAAGGGTCTACTTTCATTTTTTTGCATGTGGCTATCCAGTTTTCCCAACACCATTTGTTGAAGAGACTTTCTTTTCCCCATTGTATGTTCTTGGCTCCTTTGTCAAAGATTAGCTGTCCATAGATGTGTGGGTTTATTTCTGGGCTTTTGATTCTATTCCATTGATCTGTGTGTCTGTTTTTGTGCCAGTACCATGCTGTTTTGGTTACTATAGCTTTGTAGTATATTTTGAAATCAGGGAGTGTGATGCCTCCAGCTTTGTTCTTTTTTCTCAGGATTCCTTTAGCTATTCATGGTCTTTTGTTGTTCCATATAAATTTTAGGATTCTTTGTTCTATTTCTGTGAAAAATGTTGTTGGAACTTTGATAGGGATTGCATTGAATCTATAGATGGCTTTAGGAAGTATGGACATCTTAACTATGTTAATTCTTCCAATCCAAGAGCACGGAATATCTTTCCATTTCTTTGTGTCTTCTTCAATTTCTTTCAGAAATGTTTTATAGTTTTCAGTGTACAGATCTTTCACCTCTTTGGTTAAGTTTATTCCTAGGTATTTTATTCTTTTTGTTGCAATTGTAATTTAAATATAAAGACTCAGACAGGTAAAAGTAAAGAGACTGGAGAAACATGTATCATGCTAATGAAAGCTCGCAGCAGCTATGTTAATTTCAGAGGAAGTAGACTTCAGGGCAAGGAAGATTATCGGGGAAGTAGCGAGGCATTATATAATGACAAAGGAATCAGTTTTCCAAGAAGACATACTAATCCTAAGTGTTTATGTAACTAACAACACAGTGTCAAAATACGTGAGGGAAAAACTGATAGAAATGAAAGGAGAAATAGACACATCCACTATTGTTGTTGTTGAATTCAACACTCTTCTATCAATGATTGATAAATCAAGTAGGATGGAAATTAGTATGGAGATAGATGATCTCAGCAGCACTATCAATAAAATTGACCTAATTAACACTTACAGAATACTCCATCAAATAATGGAACAATATTCATATTTCTCAATCTCATACAGAAGATTCATCAAGATATACCATATTCTTCGCCTTAAAACATAAGAAATTTAAAAGAATAGAAATCATACAAAGTAGGCTATCAGACTACAATGGAATTATACTAGAAGTTGGTAACATAAAAATACTGTTAATTTCCCAAAATATTTGGAAGTTAAACAATGCATTTTTATATGGCTATGGACCAAAGAAGAAGTCTCAAAATAAATTTAAAAATAGATTAGTAAAGCAAAATAAAAATAAAACTTATCAAAATTTATAGGATGTAGCTGAAGCAATGCTTAGAGGGAAATTTATAATAATTATATCAAATGCATATATTAGAAAAGAAGACAGATCTGAGTTCAGTGACCTAGTTTTTCACCTTAGGAAACTAGAGAAAGATATCCACAGCAAGCAAAAGAAAAGATAAAACAAAAATTAGAGCAGACATCAATGAAATTGAAAACAAGAAAACAATAACAAAAATCTATTGTATCAAAGCTGGTTTTTTAAAAAGATCAATAAAATGATAAACTTATAGCTAGGCTGATGAAGAAAAAAGAGAAAAGAGAGAAGACACCAATTACCAATAAGGAAAATGAAATAGAGGCCATCACTACTGATTCCATGGACATGAAAAAGATAATAAAGGAATATTATATAAGTCTGTGTCCACAAATTTGACAACTTAGACAACATGGACTAATTCTTTGAAATAAACAAACTACCAAAACTCAAACAAGGAGAAATAGATAACCTGAGTAGCCCGATGTTTATTTACTTATTTATTTATTTAAATTGACATATAGTTGACATATAACATTATATTAGTTTCAGGTGTACAATATAATGACTCAATATTTGTGTATATTGCAAAACGATCACCACAATAAGTCTAGTTAATATCCATCACCACGCGTAGTTACAAAATTCTTTTCTTGTGATGCGAACTGTTAAGGTCTGCTCTCTTAGCAACTTCTGCATTTGGCCCAGATGGTTTCACTGGTGATTTCCACCATAGATTAAAGGAAGAAATAATAGCAGTTCTCTACAATCCTTCCAGAAAATAGAAGCAAAAGGAACAGCTAAAAGAAATGCATTATCTTGGTCAATACCCAAATCAGGTAAAGATATTACATCAATGGAAAACTACAAACCAATATCTCTCATGAACATAGATGCAAAAATCTTTATCAAACTATTAGCAAATTGAAACCAAAATGTATGACTATGACCAAGTGGGATTTATTCCCAGTATGCAAGGCTGGCCCAGCATTTGAAAATCAATCAATGTAATATACTTTATTAAAAAGCTAAAGAAGGAAAATAATATGATCAATGATGCAAAAAAGATCAATGAAGCAAAATAAAGCATTTCAAAATTTCCAGCACTCATTGATGATAAAAACTCTCATCAATCTAGGAGTAGAGGGAAACTTCCTCAATTTGATAAAGAAGATTTAAAAAATAAAAATCAACAGCTAACCTATTCCTTACTAGCGGCGCGAGAGAGAACTAGTGGTGGGAGAGAGACTGGACACTTTCCTTCTTAGATCAGGATCAAGACAAGGATGTCCCCTCTTATAACTCCTTTTCAACATCATACTGGAAGTCCTAGCTGTTGCAAAAGAAAAGAAAATGAAATAAAAGACTTGCAGATTGGAAAGCAGAGAGAGAGAGAGAGAGGATCTGATATATGTTTTAGAAAGATATCTGACTGCTCTGTGGAGAATGGATTTGAAATGGACAAGAGACCAATAATTCATCATAATCCATTAAGAAAGGAGAGTGACTTGACAAGGGTATTAACAGTGAAGTGAAAAAATTAAATGGATTAGGAATATGTTTTAGAAATGAGGGTGACAAGACTTGCTGATTAATTTAATTTGTGATGTGATAAAACAGGATATAGAAAGAGTAACTAGTGTAATTTAGGATTGAGCAACTGGTTGGTTAGTGGTGCCATTTATTGAATAGGAAAGATAAAAGAAATAGCCTTGGATATGGTACGGTGTATTAAGAATTCTGCTTTGGCTCTATTAATTTTGTATGACTACTTTGCTCCCATGTGGCAGTGAAAGAAGGATCTTAGATATATATACAAAGTTAGAGTTCAGTAATGTGATGAATGAAGACGCAAACTGGGAAGTCACCAGCATGTAGATGGTATTTAAGGACGCCGAAATAGCAGGGATGTTTTAAGAGCCTAAAGACAGAAGAGTGGAAGACACAGAACAGAGTCTTGGATCATTTAATATGTTGATGTCAAGCAAAGAAGGAGAAACCAACAGTGGCCAATGAAATAGAGAAACTCTAAGAGTTTTGGGGTGATAGAAGAGTAGGAACTATGTTAAGTAGGCAGATGAGGTAAACTCTTGAATGCTGCTGAAAAGTCAAATAAGATGAAGACAGAAGAGTCATTGGCAGCATGGAGTTCATTGGTTACTTTAATTTTCATAGTTTCGGTGAAGTGGTGGTGATGGAAGACCAGTGCCTCAGAGTAGAGAAGATAATGTGATGTGAGGAAGTTAAGAAAGGCATAATAGATAACTCATAGGAGTGGAAGTTTAGCTGAGAAAGGGAACAAAGAAATGGAGTGCTAACTGAAGGAGGACATAGGTTTATGGTAGTGTCTCTGTGTGTGTGTGTGTTAAAGATGGATAATGCTAGATTAGGTTTGTATGCTGATAAAATTGATCCAATAGAGGGAGAAATCAGAGATGAGTAATATATGATTGAAGTCCTTTAAAAAAAAGACAAGTGGTGGGATCCAGAGAACAAATGGCCTTAGATTGGACTAGGGACACTTTATCCACAGTAACAAAAGGCAAAGGAAATGGTATAGATGCAGATGCAAATAAATTGGCTGGTTTAGTGGTGAGAAAATGAGAAATAATTACTGTCTCATTACTTATTTTTTCTTAATAAAATATCAGACGAGATTAGCTGTAAAGGAAGTGGCTTAAAGGAGGGTTGGAAAGATCAAAGGTTTGAGAAAAGAGGAGCACAAAGCAAACAACACTTTTGGAGAATGGGAGCGTGAACATGCTAGAAGAAGGTAATAAGATTGTTGGCCAGTGTCGCGTGCTTATAAGAGATTTGTGATCATGAGTTTGAAGGTAGACTTTCAGGGTTATTGTGTATATTTCTCCAGATCTTTCTAGCTGCGTATGAGCAGCCAGAGCGTAAGCAGAAAGATGAGTTTAACCAGGCTAGATGGAGTGTATGAGAAATCCCTTTCTCCACAATCTCGGTAATTCTAGATATTACCAATCTTTAATTTTTGTCATTCTGGTAGCTAAAAACAAAATCTCATTTTATTTTAGCTTGCATTTCTCTGACCTTTAGTGAGACTGAGTATCTTTTCATATGCTTATCAGTCATTGTATTTCTTCTCTCAATTATTGGTTCAGTGTCTTTGTCTATTTGTTCTACTAGGTTATTTGCCTTTTTGCTAATGATTTTTAAGATTTATATAATGAATACTAACGTTTTGTTTGTTATTTATCTGGTATTGTTTTCTCTCAGGCCATTGTTTATTCTTTATTTACAGTGTCTTTCACATTAATGTTTTTCTTTGGAGCTTCTGGGCTTATGTCTTGCTTAGTCTTTTCATCTTCTACCCCACTTGAAGTTTACAAAGATATTTTATATCTTTGTATATATTTGTATATATTTTATTATACGATTTTTAAATATTTATTTTTTACATTTGATCATTTAATCATTTAATTCGAGTTTAATTTTGTGTACAGTGTGTGGTAGGGATTCTAACTCTACTATTATGATAGATGGATAGCTAATTGTCCACTAACTTTTCCTACTCATTTAAAATGTCACCTTTTCATATTTTAAATTTATATACATATATATGTATGTAATATATAGTCATATATCTGGATTTTTTCTCTGTTCCATTGATTTGCTTGTCTACACCTGTGTACTGTTTTAACTAATGTAGTTTTGTACCATATTTTGATAATTTGTAGAGCAAGTCCCTCCTGATTATTTTTTCTTTAAAACTTTTGTTGGCTATTTTTGCATATTTACCCCTCCGGACGAATTTTATAATTTGCTCATCAATCCCAATGGGCCTTGCTTGCATTGAATTTACAGATTAGTTTGGGGAAACAGTTGAAATTTGTTTTGAGAGAGGAAGAGGAAAGCAGAGAGCAAGACCCCCTAAACAGGCTTAGGTGAGCTGATCCTGTGGTTTCAAGACATGGTTATAGACCTTCTGGGTAGGAGAGTTCCAGAGGCAGAGGAGATAAGGGAGCAAATATTGAAATCACCTTCCCTATGTCCACGTATTTGCCAAAGATTAGGCTTAAGGTTCTAAATGCAGCAATTTTGATAAAAACTACCTGGGAGAATGATGTCCAGTAAGTTATATCATAGCCATTTTTTTTTTTCCAAACTGATGTTTACATCTGTTAAAATAACCTAATATTCTCAAATTACTTAGTTATTTGGTGGGAACAAGTTCAAAAGAAAACAGAAACAAATAGTAGGGGAAAAGAGATAAAAATGGTGATGTGTGGGAGAGGAAGTTTATGATTTATCAAACTAGGAATACTGACAAATTAAAAAAAATTCTATTATCTGAATGTTTTGGATGAAAGAAACTTTGCAAGGGAATTAGAGTTTATTCAGCAAAAGGAAAGATACTAGATACTAGATTCCCATATTCCCCTTCTCCATGGACCCATGAAAAGCAGGCATTAGATGCCAACTCTGAAAGTATCACAACTGAACTCCTGCCTAGTTGAACCCTGGGAGCAGCATATGCATGATTTTCATAGCTGCAGGAGTTTAAGACGTGCTCCTGTGAAAAAGAAGCATTGCAGTCTTGAGCTATACATCTATCAACTCTTTCTTCCATTTTCTTTTCTGTGTTTATTTTTCTTTTTTCACTTTCTGCAAAAAGAAAGAAAGAAATGGTTAGAATTAAATTTCCTTCAGCAGCCACGCAGAGCCACAGTGTTGCTGCAGAACCTCATTTCTGATGGGGCTAATGGCAGGGAGCTATTTATAGACTGACTCTGAAATTTCCTTAGTAACAAGGGTTGGAAAGAGCTCTGTCCTTGCTGCTGGAAATATCCTCAGCCAGCCAGTGGCCTTGCCCCTGATTCCTCTAACTTTGAATTCCTCTTAAGTGTTCATGGGTTCTTATTATTTTCTTTCACATAAAAACATATTTCATGGTTGGAGACATTTCATGAATATTTACCAATCCAATTGTGTCCTGTATTTTGTTCTGATGATAGTGCGTTCTTTTGAAGGGGAGATATTTCATTTTGGTGGCTATGGTTTGTATTGCAACAACTAATGTCTATGCTTAAGCTTCTCATGCTTTGAGATTTATAAGCTTTCTGTTATATTTCACATTTCTGGGCACTGGCCAGAGTGCTAACGTTTTCTTCCTTCCTTTATGTTTGTTCTCTTTTTCCTTCCCTCCAGCTTGACCATCTGTCTCCCTACTTTTGCTTCTGTAGAACGATGGGCTAAGTACCTAGGGGTGTCATCAAAGGATTCAGTTTTTGGAAGTCATCTCTTATCTATGTAAGTACAGAGTGACTTTTGTAGAGTGTTCTACATCTCATTACCATCTGGGCCTATTACCTCATCTAGTTAGAGCACAGCTAAAGAGGCCAAGGTCATGGATTCAGACCCCGTATGATCTAGTTTACTTTGTATAGGGAAGAACTTTCTTTTGTGGCTACAGTCTTCAACTCAAATGCTGGTGGGTTCATCTTGAAAATGAGCCCACACCAGAGGACCTGGTGAGAGCTGGGTTGGAGCCAGGCTTTCACCATTATTACAGAAAACTTCAGAACATGCGTTCTATGGCTGGAGAGTCAGCAGGACTCCTATCTCAATGCACTCTTTATATTAAGCTTTAGAACAGAAAGGACATCAGCAATCATCTGTTTCATACAGTGGAAGATAAATACCCAAAGCTTAGTCCAGTCCTCTATGTCATTCTGCCTTTCCATTCATTTTTCCTAATCATATCCTCATAAAGTGGATCTCTGTGGAGTTACATATTTTATAGGCGGAGATGAAAGAATTAGCACAATTAAACCTGGTGATGTGAGCTGCCGCATGTAACTGGGAAGAGAGTTGTCATTAGATGCACACAATGTCTGAGGACTTTAAAGAGCACAAATTTTGAGCATCTTCATTTGGCTTTTGTAATACTAGTAAAATATTTGGAGGATGGTTTAAAATTTACAAACCATTTCCATATCTTCCCTCTCCTTTGGTCCATCCAACGTGAGACTGACTTGAAATGTATTATTATATCTTTCACATTAGACAAATTATGTATAGAAAGGTTGCATGACTTGCCCAAGGTCATACAATCTATAAAGTCTTTGGGCCCTGATCCAGAGGGCTTTCTGTGATATCACACTATGTTTTATTTCTTGACTTGCACCTGCAGAAATATCTCAACAGAAAATTGGTGGTCTTGTTGAAACCATTTCTATTTTATTTTGGAGTTGATTAGGGAAGGTGGATTTCATACAACTTCTATGGTCACAATTACATACCAAAACAGATTTATGAAACTTGGATATGGCCTCAAAAGGAGATTGAGTAAATGGTTCTGAAAATCATTGAGAGCCCTTTTAGGGAGACCATGTGACATGGCAGTTGATAAAGTTTCTGAAATTAGAGACTTGCTTTCAAATCTTGGCTCTGCCTTAGTTTATTTTTCAAACAATCCTACTCTACCTGGTTAGGAAAGAACTTTGGCAACTGTCTTTCTGAAACTAATTTGCCAAATTGTGTGATAGCCCTGCTCAGAACTGAAATCTAAAAGTAAGAAAATTATTAAAGGGATTTCAATTCAGAATCCTCGAAATAGGATGAAGCAAGATGTTCTTAGTCTTTTTTCCCCCAAGACCAGTTCACTGCAATTGTGTGACATTTCTCCTCCAATTAAAGGCATGTCTTGTATCCAAAAGGTGTCATTTACATTTTGCTGCTTTGCAAGCCCTAGCATCATCTTACCTTATTTTTTGTAATATTGCATAATGCATTATGTCTTGATGCAATTTAATGCTTCCTGCTGACTACTTAAGATTGCTAAGCAGAAGGTCAGACTAGATCAGTGAACAGCTATTAAAATGCATAGGCAGCAACACAAACAGTAGATAATTAGCACTCAGTGCAAGCCAAAGCCTTGAGAAATGTGAAGAAAAAAATAAACAAGGTAATATTTTATAATTTTGTGGCTACATCTTTCTTCCATTCATATTAATGGCTGTGGATTTAGATCCATCATCAATTTTCCTTTTTGGAATTTGTTTTTCTTCTTGTGAAATATTTTATACATACAGAATAGTGCATAAAACATATGTACAGTTTAAAAAACAATTACAAAGCAACATTGTGAACCACTCAGACCAAGCAGAAATTTGCCACGTGCCTCTCCACAGTCAGAATAGAATCTTCCCCCACCAGACATAACATCAACCAAAGAAATGCAACTGTCTGTCCTTGCTTGTCTCTATAGATTTATCTCCTATGTAGTTTTCCCTCTAAGGACTTTAGTTTGATTCTGTTTGTTTTTGAAGTTTATGCAAGTGAATTATACAGTTTTTTTCTTTTTTGACTTCTTTTTCTCCATAATATATTTGTAAGATTCATCCATGTTGACGGATGTATATATTTTTATGGTTGTATGTAATAAAATTATATTAATAGTCAACAACTTTTGTGTTGATTCTATCTCAATACACATTGAATCATTTCCACTTTGGGGCCACTTTGAACAGTGCTGCCATGAACTCTACTGTATCCATTTCCTGGCTATGTACTAGAGTTGCTCCAGAGCGTACACTTAGGGGGTAGAATGTTACATCCTAGGGCATGCACACCTTCAACGTTGCTAGAAAATTCTAAGCTATTACCAGAGTATTTGTGTCAATTTTCACTCCTCCTATTGTTCAAACTTCTTACGAACACCTGAAGTTGTCAGATACAGTAATTTTTGCCAACCTAATGGATATGTAATGGCTTTCTATTGTAGTCCTAATTTGTGTTTCCTTGCTTGCTAATGAGGTGATCATGTTTTCTTTTTTAGTAACCATTTGGATTTCCTGTTTTGTGAAGAGTTTATTCAAATCCTGTGTCCATTTTTTTTTAATTGGGCTATTTGTCTTTTCATGGGTTATGTGTTATAAGTGTTATTTGAAGCAATGACTTGAAGGAAATGGGGAATTAGCGACGGGGATACCCAAGGGAAGAGCATTCCAGGTAATGGAAAAGGTCCAGTGCAAAGGTCCTCTCGCCAGAAGCCTGCCAAGAGTGAGATAGTGAGAGGGAAATTAGAAGCAGATGAAGTCAGAGGGATAATCCAGGGAGGCCTTGTAGGCCTTATAGAAATCTTTGGCTTGGACTCAGAATGAAATGGGGAGCAACTGTAGTGTTTAGAGCAGACGTGTGACATAACCTATCTCCTCTTTTTTAAAATCAATATACTTTTATTTTTTTGAATGGTTTTAGGTTTATGTAAAAATTGAATGGAATTTAATGTCTTATTGGGAGACTTTGTGCTTCCCATCCCTGCAACTATGGGCTCTGCAAGGTTAGAGATTCTGGCTCCCAAAGGGGGCATACTATTACTGGGGGACACAGTTCTTATGGGACTATCTACTATACATGCTGCCAGGGCATTTTAGAGTCCTTTAATTAGGGACCAGCAAGTGAGAAGAAGAGTAATCATATTGGCAGGAGTAATTGACCCCGAGAGTAGGAAGAGGCAGATCTGCTTTTAGACAATGGGGGTAGAGAGGAATGTTTGTAGTACCCAGGTGATCCACTTGGATGTCTCTTAGTGCTCTCTTGCCTAATTGTAACTATGAATGAACATGTCCAGCAACCCCTGAGAACAGTGTGATGACCATGGACTCAGATCCTTCAGGAATGAAGGTTTGGTTTACGGTACTAAGTAAGACACCAAGACCTGCATAGGCATTAGCTGAGAGTAGGGAAATTTAGAGTGGGAGATGATCAGTATCAACTGTGGCCCTGAGACCAACTGCAGTAATGGGGGCTATCGTTTATCTCATTAAATTTTCCCTAAGGAAAAAAGGTCAATGGAACCATGGAAAATGTTTAGAGACATGATCTATGGAGAGCAAAGAAGGACGATGGTGGCCTAGGAGATTTGCTGCTCAATCTACCTGAAAGCGAATCTTCTGTGGGAAGAATAGTTAGACAAACATCTCCAGTTATACTTGCAGATATAACATGGTATCCACACTGGAACCATGCTTCCTCTGGGCTGTTCCCAGCATGATAAGGTTACTAGAGTTGGGATGTTCCTGCGTCTAACGGGAAACCTTTTCTCATGAGCTTCCGTTAATCTGTTGTGACATTCTCAGAACTGTGCAATGGTCTGAGGCTTATTCTACTCAATTCTCCTTTCTTCTTTCTCTTCTTTCACAGATGTCAGATCTATATAGTGATCTAAAGGCTTTCCCAGCCTACCTCAGTTTTCTCCCCTTGCTCCTTCACAGGCAGGCTCCCCAATAAATCTCTTGCACATTTAATCCCACTTTGGCATGTTTCTTGGGAGACCTGAGCTGAAATGGTATGTTTAATATAATTATCAAGATGATTTAGTTTAAATCTACCATCTTGCTATTTCTTTTTTTTATTGAAGTACAATTGACATGCAATGTTATGTTAGTTTCAGGTGTACAACATAGTGATTTGATATTTTTATACACTCCAAAATGATCATCATGCTAAGTCTAGTTACCATAGTTACCAATGTTGTCACCATACAACATTATTACATTAATACAATATTATCGACTCTATTCCCTATGCTGTACATTACCTCCCAGTGACTTATTTATTTTATAAGTGGAAGTCTTTATCTCTTGATCCTCTTCACCTATTTCACCCACCACCTTACTCACTTCCCCTCTGGCAACCACTAGTTTGTTCTCTGTATCTATGAATCTGTTTCTGTTTTGTTATGTTTGTTCACTTCTTTTGTTTTTTGTCATACAGTGTTTGTCTTTCTCTGTCTGACTTATTTCACTTAGCATAATACTCTCAAGGTCCATCCACGTTGTTGCAAATGGCAGCCATCTTGCCCTTTCTTGTCTACTTCTCCCATTTGCTCTTTCTTCTTTCCCTCTCTTTCTTTTGGATTGAGTTTTTAAAAAATGATTCTTTTATTATCTATACCTTGTTTTATTTTTTAGCATTTAACTTTAGTATCATTTGAAAGTTAGGGTTTAACTTTTAAGTGATACTATACCACTTCACATATAGTATAAAAAATGTACAGCAGAATACACCCAATTCTTCCCTCCTGTTCTTTGAGCTATTTTCAGACATTTTACTTCTGCATATTCTATAAACCCCACAACACGTTGCCATTATTTTTACTTTAAACAATCAAATATCTTTTACAGAGATTACGAATGATAAAAATGTCTTTTATAGTTATCCACATATTCATTCTTTTTGTGCTCTTTTTTACTTTACGTAGAGCCAATATCTAACTGGTAACATTTCTCATCTTTCTTTAATATTTCTTATAGTGCAGGTATTCTGCTGATGAATTTTCTCATATTTTGTTTGTTTGAAAAAGTGTTTATTTCTCCTTGATTTTTTTTATTGTGGTAAAATATACATAACATAAAATTTACCATTTCAGCCATTTTTAATATACAGTTCTATGGTATTAAGTACCTCCATGTTGTTGTGCACTCTTCACCACTATCCATTTCCAGAACTTTTTCATCTTCCCCAGCTGCAACTCTGTACCTACTTAAACACTAACTCCTCATTTTCCCCTTCCCCAGTCCTTGGCAACCACCATTCTGCTTTCTGTCTTTATGAATTTGACAACTCCAGGAACCTCATTTAAGTGGAACAAGGCAATATTTGTCTTTTTGTGACTGGCTTATTTTACTTAGCATAATGTCTTTAATATTCATCCATGTTGTAGTGTGTGTCAAAATTTCCTTCCTTTTTAAGGCTGAATAGTATTCCATTTTATGTATACACTACGTTTTGTTTATCCATTCATCCGTTGATGAATACTTAGTTGCTTTCACCTTTTAGCTATTGTGAATAATGCTGCTATGAACATGGATGTACAAATATCTGTTCAAGTACCTATTTTCACTTCTTTTGGTTATACGCTCAGAAGTAAAATGGCTAGATCATATGGTATATTAGTTTCTAGGGCTGCCATAACAAAGACCACAGACTGGGTTGCTTAAACCACAGACATTTGTTTTCTCACAGTTCAGTCTAAGATCAAGGTGTCAGGAGGGTTGGTTTCTTCTGAGGTTTCCCTCCTTGGCTTTCAGATGGCAGTCTTCTCCCTGGGTCTTCCCTCCGTGCCTTTCTGTGGCCGAATTTCCTCTTTTTATAAAGGGACACCAGTCATGTTGGATTAGAGCCCACACTAATGATGTCATTATAACTTAATTACCTCTTTAAAGACCCTAGCTCCAAAAATAGTCACATTCTGAGGTACTGGGAGTTAGGACTTCAGCATCTGAATTTTGGGGGTACAAAAATTCAGCCCATAAAACTCTATCCTCTGGACCCCCAAAATTCATGTTCTTCTTGCATGCAAAATACATTCACCCATCCCAACAGCCCCCACAGTCTTAACACATTCCTGCAGCAACTCTAAGTTCAAAATCTCATCTAAATCAGGTATGGGTGGGACTTGAGGTATGATTCATCCTGAGGCAAAATTCCTCTCCAGCTGTGAAACTGTGAAACCAGACAGCAGGTTATATACTTACAAAGTACAATGATGGGATCCACGTAGGATTGACATTCCCATTCCAAAAGGAATAAATTGCAGAAGCTGAAAGATTTATACAGTCTAAAGAGAAACCAGAGTATGTTTGCCAAATCTGATGAATATTTTTTCCTTATGTTTTCTTCTAAGTGTTTTATGGTTTTAACTCCTATGTATAAGTCTTTGATCCATTTGAGTTAATTTTTGTATATGATATAAAATAAGATTCAAACTTTATTCTTTTGCAAGTGGATATCCAATTTTCCCAAACTGTTTGTTGAACAGACTATCCTTTTTCCATTTAATGGTCTTGGCACCTTTGTCAAAAATCATTTGACTGTATATGTGTGGGTTTATTTCTGCACTCTCTATTCTATTCCATTGGTCTATATGTCTGCCTTTATGCCAGTACCACACTGTTTTGATTATCACAGCTTTGTAATACATTTTAAAATCAGGAAATCTGAGTTCTCTAACTCTATTCTTCTCTTTCAATATTGGTTTGGCTATTCAGTGTCCCTTGAGATTCCATATGAATTTTGGAGGTTCCAATATAAATTTTTTTTTGTTTTAACTTGAAATAATTTTGTTGATATTTGAATTGCTTTTGGTGGGATATTTGCTTTAAACCACAAGATATCTCCATCTGGATTATCAGAGTAAAAAACATCTCTTCTCTCCCTCCACCCTCAACCAAAACGAAGAAACAAACAAACGAAACTCCAAGCCCACAACTCAGCTTCAAACAAGTTTAGAAGAGATGAGACTCTAAATAAGTACATATGGATCAAGAAATAAATCACAAAACTATTTACAAAAATACACAAGCTTATATGCATTTAAAATTTACCCCTGTTCACAAAAATATTAAAAAATAAAAAATTATATAAATTAAAGTTAAGAAATATGAATTTTTCTGTTTCTGCAAAATAACCATTGGGATTTTGATGGAGACTGTATTAAATCTAAATATCTGTTTGGGTATTATTGATATCTTAACAATATTAGGTCTTCCAATCTATGTGGATGACATGTTTTCCCATTTGTATGTGTTGTCTTTAATTTCTCTCAATGTTTTACAGTTTTTAGTGTACAAATCTTTTGTCTTTTTGGTTAATTTTCTTTCCAAGAATTTTATTTTTTTGTTGCTATTATAAATGAGATTGTTTTATTAGCAATTTGTTAATTGTTATTGTATAGAAGTTCAACTGATTTTTGCATGTTAATTTTGTATCTTGCAACTTTGCTGAATTCATTTATTAGTTCTAATAGTTTTATTGTGAAATCTTTAGGGTTTTCTACTTACAAGATCATGTCACCCATAAACAGAGGAAATTTTTTTTCTTCCTTTCCAATTCAGATGTCTTTTATTTGTTTTTCTTGCCTAATTGTTCTGGCTAGGCTTTCAATAGTATGTTGAATAGAAGTGCTGAAAGCAGGTATCTTTGTCTTGTTTCTGATCTTAGAGGAAAAGCTTTCAGTCTTTCTCCATTGAATACGATGTTATCTGTGTGTTTTTCACATTTGGTCTTCAACATATTGAAGTAGTTTCCTTCTTTTCATAGTTTTTGCGTATTTTCATCACAAAAAGGTGTTAAATTTTGTCACTTTTCCTGCATCAATTGATACAATCATGTGTTTTTTTCCCTTCTTTATTCTATTAATGTGGTGTATTGCATTGATTGATTTTCTTATGTTGAACCATCTCTTTCATATTTTGAGAGATGTATTTGTAGGGAATTAATTCTAAGTTAACAGGTTTTCTTTCCCTTATAGCATTTTAAGCATGCCATTCTATTGTTTTCTGTCTTAATATTTTTTTAATTGAAATATATTTGACATATAACATCATGTAAATTTAAGGTGTACAACATCGATTTCATACATTTATATATTCTCATATGATTGTAGCAATAATTAGCACCTCTATCATGTCACATAATTATCACGTCTTTTTAGTTTTGGGAATAATTAAGATCTAGTCTCATAGCAAGTTTGATGATTATAATACAATATTGTTGTCAATATTCACTATACTATGCATTAGATCTCTAGGACTTATTTATTACTTGTTGCAAGTTTGTACCCTTAAACAACATCTGTCCTATCCCTTCCACCATTCCCTGGTAACCACCATTTTACTCTCTGTTTTTATTAGTTTGGCTTTTTCAGATTCCACATATAAGCAATATCATACAATATTCGTCTTTGTCTGACTTATCTCACTTAGCGTAAAGTCCTCAAGATCTATCCATGTTGTTGTAAATGGCAGGATGTCCTTCTTTCTCATGGCTGAATAGTATTGTATTGTATGGTCATTCATTGCTTACTGGTGGGAATACGTTCTGAGAAATGTGTCGCTAGGCAATTTCATTGTTGTACGAACATCATAGAGTTTACTTATACAAACCTAGATGGTATAGCCTACTATACACTTAGGCTATATGGTACTATTTTTATGGGACCACCATTGTAAATGCAGTTTGTCATTGATGGAAACGTTATGAGGTGCATGACTGTACAAGCATACCTCGTTTTATTGCACTTGCTTTATTTTACATTGTAGATATTGTGGTTTTTACAAGACCCTCCACCAGCAAAAAGATTATGACTCACTGAAGGCTCAGATAATGGCTAACATTTTTTAGCAATGAAATATTATTATTATTTTTTTTTTGTGAGGAAGATTAGCCCTGGGCTAACATCCTATGCCAATCCTCCTCTTTTTGCTGGGGAAGATTGGCCCTGGGCTAATATCCGTGCCCATCTTCCTCTATTTTATATGGGACGCCGCCACAGCATGGCTTGACAAGTGATACATTGGTGTGTGCCCGGGATCTGAACCTGAGAACCCTGGGCCACCGAAGTGGAGTGCACTCACTTAACTGCTATGCCACCGAGCCGGCCCCAGCAATAAAATATTTTTTAATTAAGATGTGTACGTTGTTTTTTTAGACATAATGCAATTGCAAACTTAATAGATTGCAGTATAATGTAAACATAACTTTTATACGCACCAGGAAAGCAAAAAATTTGTGTGACTCAATTTATTGTGATATTTGCTTTATTGTGGTCATTTGGAACTGAACCCGCAATATCTCAGGTAGGCCTGTATATACGTATGACATTTCTTTATCCATTCATCCATTGACGGACACTTAGGTTGTTTCCATATTTGGCTATTGTGAATAATGTTGCAATGAATATAGGAGTGCAGATATCTCTTCAAGATACTGATTTCATTTCTTTTGGGTATATACCTAGAAGAGGAATTGTTGGATCATATGGTATATCTGTTTTTAATTTTTTGAGAAACTTCTATGCTATTTTCCATAGTGGCTGAACCAATTTACATTCCCACCAACAGTGGACAAAGTTTCCCTTTTCTCCACATCCTGGACAAGACTTATCTTTTGTCTTCTTGATGATGGTCATTCTAAGAGGTGTGAGGTAGTATCTCATTGTGGTTTTTTATTTTTTGCTTGAGGAAGATTCGCCCTGAGCGAACATCTGTGCCAGTCTTCCTCTATTTTGTATGTGGATGGTTGCCACAGCATGGCTGAAGAGTGGAGTGGGTCTGCACCCAGGATCGGAACCTGCGAACCCGGGCTGCCGAAGCGGAGCGGGCAAACTTAACCAGGCCACTGGCTGGCCCCTCATTGTGGTTTTGATTGCATTTCCCTGATGGTGAGTGATGTTAATATCTTTTCATATACCTGTTGGCCATTTGCATGTCTTCTATGAAAAAAATGTCTATTTAGTTCCTTTGCCCATTTTTAAATCAGATTGTTTCTTTTTCTTATTGAGTTGTATGAGTTCTTTATATATTTTGCATATTATTAACTCCTTATCCGATATATGGGTTGCAATAATTTCCTCCCATTCTGTAGATTGTCTTTTCATTTTGTTTATTGTTTGTTCTGCTGTGCAGAGCTTTTAAGTTTGATGTAGTCCCACTTGTTGATGTTTGCTTTTGTTGTTTTTAATAGTTTTTAATGAGAAGTTAACTGTTAGTTTTATGTTTATTCCTCTGTACATGTGTCATTTCTTTGCTTTAAAGATTTTCTCTTTATCACTTATTTCCAGAAATTTGATTATCATGTAGCCTTGTGTGTTTACCTTTAGATTTATCTGCTTAGTGGCCTATTGAAGATTATTAGATCTGTGGATTTATAGTTTTCATGAAATTTGAAAAATTTTGGGCCATTAACTCTTCAAATACTTTTTAGCCCCTGTGTCCTTTGTGACTCTCATTTCAGTTATATTGGACTACTTAATACTGTCATACAGTATTATATATCACATCACATATAGTGATGTTCTGTTGTTTAATCATTTCTGTGCTTCATTTTGGATATTTTGTATTGCTTTGTCTTCAAATTCACTACTCTGTGTACCTAATCTGTGATTAATCTCATTCAAGGTGTATATTCTTTACATATGTATAGAATAAAACATATTTTCTCTCTCTCTATTCTCTACAGGTTCATTTTGGGTCTTTAAAAATATTTTTCTTTCCTCATTATACGTATATTTTCTTTTATTCTTTAGAATATATCAGGAAATTTTTAACAGCAACTCTTTTTTTTTTAACCAACTTTGTTTATACATGAGAGAGAAATTTTGACAGGATTGTCTTATTCATTTTAAACTTGAGTTCCATTACCTGATCACTCTTCTTGTAGTATACTAGGAATTAATTAATTTTTAAAATAAGATACATATTTTTTCACTAGCTCATTACACTGAACTTAATTTTATATGTATTGTGTTGAACCATATGAAATTGTACACACAAACAGGTACACATGTATTATTTTGAGATAATTATAGATTCACAGTTAGTTGCACAAATAGTACAGAGAGGTCTTTTGTACCCTATGCCCCATTTCCTCCAATGGTTACGTCTTACATAACTCTACTACAATATCAAAACTAAGAAATTGATGTTGGTACAATGTGTATGCTATTTCATTATATGTATATGTCTATGTAACCACCACCACAGTCAAGATCCAGAACTCTTCCATTACCACAAAGATCTCCCTTGTGCTATCCCTTTACAGTCACATTGATTCCCATCCTCCTGCTTTCCCTGATCCCTAGCAACCACCAATCGGGTCTGTAATTTCATTATTTCGAGATGTTATATAAATAGAATCATACAATGTATGATGTTTGACTGGCTTTTTTTTTTCTTTTCTTTTTTTTTTGGTGAGGAAGACTAGCCCTGGGCTAACATCTGTGCCCACCTTCCTCTACTTTATATGGGATCCTGCCATAGCATGGCTTGACAAGCGGTGCCTCGGTGCGTGCCCGGGATCCGAACCTGTGAAACCCGGGCTGCTGAAGCAGAGCGGACGCACTTAACTGCTATGCCACTGGGCCGGCCCCTTGATTGGCTTTTTTTCATTTAGCAAATGGTGCTGGAGCAATTGAAGATACATAGACAAAAATAATGAACACCAATCTAAATTTCAAACCTCACACAAAGATTAACGGAAAATAAATTACAGATTTAAATATGAAACCATAGAACTTTTAGAGGAAAACATAGCAGAAAACCCTTGGGACCTAGGGCTTGGTAAAGAGTTCTTCCACATAACAGCAAAGCATGATACATAAAAGAAAAAAGACCCATCTGAATTGTTATATATATCAGTAGTCCATTCCTTTTTATTGCTGAGTAGTATATCACAGTATGGATGTACCACAGTTTAACTATTCACCTATTGAAGAGCATTTTGGTTATTTACAGTTTTTGGCTATTACAAATAAAGCTGCTGTGAAATTTCTGTACAGGTTTTTGTGTAAAAGTAAATTTTCCTGGATCACATGGTAAGTGTATGTTTAGTTTTTAAAAAGAAACTTCCAAATTGTTTTCCAGAGTGGCTGTACCATTTGACATTAACACGGAAATGTTTGAGAATATATGTATTTTTTCCATTATCTCTCTGTGGTGTTAATTCATATTTCTTTAATGGCTAATGATATTGAACTTATTCATGTGCTTATTTTCCATTCTGTGCATTCTCTTTAGTGAAATGTCTACGTCTTTTTCCCATTTTCTAATTGGATTGTTTTTTTTCCCATTGAGTTTTGAGAATTTAAAAAATATGTCTAGATATGGATCCTTTGTCAGAATGTGGTTTGCAGATGTTTTCTCCGAATCTGCAACTTGTCTTTTCATCATCTTAACAGGGTTTTTGTCACATATAAAGTTAATTTGGATGAAGCCCATTTTATTGATCTTTTTTCTATTTTTTTCATATCTGATAATTTTTGATGGATTATTGAACATTGTGAATTTTACATTATTGGTTGCTAGATTTTATCATTTCTTTTAAGAGTGTTTACTTTTCCTCTGTAGCACAAAGTTACTTGGAAACAGTTTGAACCTTTTGATGCCTGCTTTTAAACTTTGTTAGGGCAGGTCAAGAGCAGCCTTTAGTGTAGGGATAATTTAGTACCACTAATAAAATGATACTCTCTGAGGATTCTACCTGATATCCTATGTATTACACAGTCTCTCCACTCTGGCTGGTGCAAAATCAAACTACACCTCACCCTGTGTGAACTCCTGGAATTGTTTTGCTTACTTGCTTCCGGTGGTGGTTTGCTCTCATGCACACACAGATCAGCACACAGCAGAAGACATGAGGAGAGCTCTCTGCAGGTTTCTGGAGCTCTCTCTCTCTCCATGCAGCTTGTTCCTCTCTACTGCACTGCCTCACAATTTCTAGACGCCTTGTCCTACTCAAACTCCAGACTCTGTCTCCTTAACCTGGTGAGAATACCGGGCTGTTTGGGCTCTCCCTCTGTGTACTAAGGCCTGGACATTCTCTTCAGGTTTCCAGCTGGTGCAATCATCAGGCTCACCTTGTGTTTTCTCCCCTTATCTCAGGAGTCACAGTCCTGCACTGACTTTTTCCCGATACTTTTAAACCATTATTTCATATATATTTTCCAATTTTCTAGTTGTCCAGGAAAAGTGGGTAAATATCTCCATTACTTCAATTGGCCAGTAGTGGAAGTCTTCTAAGTTTTATATTTTCTAACTTTTGTTATTATTTCTCTTTTGGTTCAGAGGTTATTTAGAAATGTATTTCTTTTTCTTTTATTTCTTCTTTTTTTTTTTTTACTATTGTGATAAGAATAATTAACATGAAATTTACCTTCTTAAATTTTAAGTGCACAATATGGTATTGTTAACTATAGGTAAAATGTTGATAGCAGATCTCTAGATAGAATTATATTTCTTAGTTTTCAAATATATGGTGATTTTCTAAATACCTTTTTGTTTTTTATATCATAATTACATATTTTAATGAGGCTTTAATTGAAGCATGTGATTGCAATGTTTTAAAATGTGTTGAGAGTTTCTCTGTGGACAGTTAGACCAAGTGTGTCAATGTTGTTGTTCAGTCTTCTATATCTTGCTGTATACTTATTTTATATACTGTATACCTATTTTTCTGTATACTTATTCTGTAATTACTGAGAGAGGAATGTTGAAATCTTCAGATATAATTATGGGATTGTCTATTTCCCCTTTTAATTCTATCAGCTTTCATGTATTTTAAAGTTCTGTTATTAGATATAAATGAAATTATGATTGTCATGTCCTCTCAATTGATTGGCTCTTTATAAATAAAAATGTCCTCTTTTATTCCTACTAGTAATTCTTCTTTTAAAGTCCTACTTTTTCTGATTTTCTATATCTATTCCAGTTTTCTTTTAATTAGTGTTTGCATAGTATATATTTTTCCAGTCTTCCACCTTTAACTTTTCACTTTTTCTTTATTTTGAAGATAGTGTATATTTGCACCTTGTTTTACTTTTTATCCATTGTGATAATCTCTGCCTTTTAATGGTAGTATTTAGACCATTTATATATAATGTAAGTATAAATTTGTTGGGATTAAATCTATCTTTTTGCTATTTTTCTAGTTGTGACTTTTTTTTTGTTTATTTTTGTTCTATTTTCCTATATTCTTTTGGATTAATTGCATACTTTAAGATACTGTTTTATCATCACTTGGCTTATTTTATATCCTTCTTTCTTTTGTTATAGTTTTCAATGGTTGCTGTATGGTTTATAATACACATTTTTAAATTATCAGCCTAGCTTCAAATAGTATGTTACTACTTCATGTAAGTGTAAGGACATTACAACACTCCTTCCAACTCCCCAGGCCAATACATTGTGCCTTGGTTGTCATACATTTTACCTCAACTTGGTATAAACCTACAATACATAGTTATTACTTTGCTTTAATCAAGTTTTGAATAAAATTATTAATCAGGAAAAATATTTTATGTTTGCCAATATATACCATTTCCAGCACTCTTAATTTCTTTGTGTAGATAAAATTTCCATCTAATGTTATTTTCCTTCTGCCTGAAGAATTTTAACATCTCTTGTATTATAGATTTGCTGGCAGTTAATTTTATTAATATTTTACAGTTTTTCTGGGTTAACATTTTTCCTTTTAGTACTTTAAAGATAATAATTCATCATCTCCTGGTTTACATAGTTTTTGACAAGATATCTGCTGTTATTCTTATTTTTAACTTTTTTGGGGTATGTAACATGCTGTTTCTTCCTTCTAACTTCTCTTAAGGTTTTCTTTTTACCATTGGGTTTTAGCAATTTCATTATGATGTTCATTGATGTGATTTCTTAGTGTTTATTCTGTTTAGTGTTTGTTGAGCTTCTTGGACCTGTAGGTTTACATTTTTCATCAAATCTGGAAAAAATTTTGGCCTTTATTTCTTTAAATATTTTTATGTTCCTTCATTTTCTATGACTCTAATTCCACCTCTATGAAACCTCTTGATATTGTCACACAGATCACCAATTTTTTAGGTATTTTTCCTGATTGTGCTTCCATTTGGATAGTTTCCATTGCTACATCTTCAAGTTCTTTAATCTTTTCTTATATAGTATCTAATTGGTTGCTAATCCTTTCTAGTGTATTTTCATGTTAGGGCTTGCACTTTTCATCAATATAAATTTGATTTGGCTATTTTCTACATTGTCCGTCTTTGTCTTACAATGTTAATGTTTTTCTTTACATCCTTGAGTACATGGAACATACTTATAATTACTGTTGTGAGATCTTCTTCTACCTTTTCCATCATCTCTGTTATTTCTGGGTCTGTTTCTAGTAACTGTGGAACATTTTACCTGTTTTCTGTATAGATAGAATTTTTGATTGATGTATATTTTACATGCTTAAGTGCTGGATTTTGTTGTGCTTTAAGGAATACTGACCTTTTATTTTGTTACAGGCAGTTAAGTTACATGTGCATTAGTTTGAACTTTTTGAAATTTGTTTTTGACCTTTTTTAGAATAGATCTGTAGCAGCCATTATTGTAGAGCTAATTTAGCTCCATTTTTTTTTTTTTAGGTTTAGGCCTTCAGGGGTCTCTACTGAACAGCCCATATGTTCAAAAAGATCTCTCCATCCCTGCTAGAGGGAGATCAAGTCATTGTCAGTCCTGAGTGACCTTTGGAAATTGCTCATCTTACAGCTTCCAGTAATAGTTCTTTCCTTGAAAGTTGTTCTGGTCCATCCTTGTTGGGTTTTACCTTACACATGCATAGAATGATCTTCAACTAAAGACTCAAGGGGACTCATATGCATATTTCTCTGTGTAACTCCCTCTTTTCAGGCATTCTTCTTTGCAACAATAGCTGCCTCAGCCTCACCAAACTCTAATTTCTCAACCTTAAGCAAGATTGTTGGACTCTGTTTTCCCTCTCTTAGCCCCACATTCAGGATTACCCTAGGCAGAAAATGTTTTTATGCTTTTTTTTGAATCACAATCCTGTACTGCCAGTTGTTCAATGTCTGAAAGTGGTCATTTTCTGTGTTTTGTCCAGTTTTCTAATTGTTTCTAGGCGGAGGGAAATTCTTGATTATTTTACTCTCTTATGTTTGGAAATGCAAGTCTCCTGGGTATTTTTCACTTTTGTCTTCTTTTTTCTCATATGAATTGTTAATTTGAACTTCTTTTATTCTGTTCTTGAGCAGCTATGTTTCAAACTAAAATTTAGGACTTTACATGTATTTCTATGAATTTTTATCTTGTTAATTTTATTCTTCTGGCCTATTGAATTCTTTTTGATTTTGTTATCTATAATGTTAGTTCTCCTTTCCAGTTCTTGTTACTCTCAGACTCTTTAATATTTCTTCTTTATGATAATTCCAGTAGTTGCTAAAATGTTATTAAACAACTGCAAAGTAATGAAAAATGGCATTTGGTTAACTGTGATATATTAATAAAATATTTTGTACTTGGTTTAACTACAAATTGTCAAGTAGTGAAGTAGTTCCTAAATAGCAGGCAGTGGCTAGATATGCTTGCCACATTTCCATAGATTCCATTGTTAAGGGTGCAGTGAGCCTTAATGGGTTTATATGGTCTATTAGCCATGGCACAGCAGGCAGCTTGAGCTTCACAGCAGTTCTCCTTGCCTCCCATTGGGAGTGGAGTGGGCCAACCTGGAATGCTATCCACAGTGGATCTGAATCACACCTGAGGACCACTCAGTTCAGGAAACTCCCAATATTATAAGAGACTTCTGACAAATGTGCCCATCATCCTCTCCAGAGACATTATCTTTATTACCCTGAAACATAAACAAATCTATAGTAGGGAGAGGGGTGAGGCTTTACTAGTCTGGAATATTTTCTTGTACAATCATTGTTAAATTGACTGTAAATGCCTTTGCTCAAAAGGCTCAGAATATGTAGAAATGACAGAGATGTTGAGAAAATTGTCTCCTCCTAGAAACATATAAACCTTCTGTTAACTGCAGTACAGTTTATACTCATGTAATGTTAGGATAGAAATCACATATAGTCAAAATTATTCTAGAATAGTTCTTAAATAATGCAAAAGTACCATATATAGTAATATGTATGCCATACATATCCCATACAGTAATATGTATGCCAAATATATGATAAATGATGAGACCATGAGGATGGATGCTGTACACATTCTGATAATTGGTATTCCTCTCCACCCATCACTATTAAATTTACTTTTTTCTTTTGTATAGTGTTGAGTTTGAGCAAGTTAATTAGGCATGTGATAAAGCTTCAATGTATTGCATATGTTTCCATTTTTTCCACAAAGAAATCATACAGGAATATGTCAATGCTTTAAAAAAATCATTTTCTACTATACCCTGTTGAATTTTTCTGAGTTTAGAGTTTGGAGGTCCAATAAATAGAAAATACAATTAGTCTTACATGATTTATGTTTAGTTAACTCACAATGATTCCTAAGGAAAACTATTCTCTTTCATAAGTGCTGAAAAACTGCAAATATAAAAATATATCTTCTATATTTTGGGGGGCATCTACTTTACCTTCTTTGGTCTTTGACTTCTGAAATCAACTATTTGTGCCAGCTAGCCTCCAAAGAAAAGCCTTTAATCCTTTATAACATGGTAGGAATTTCTCTGTTTTCTTACTTCATGCCAAAGTGGCAAAGAGATGATAATGTATGAATTTGATGCTAACTAATGCCATCTATCTTAGTTGATTTTCGAGGAGGTCTAACCTTGACACCAAATTTTCTTATTTGAATCTCTTCTACAGTTAACAATTTAAAGACATCAGACAAAATAAGCAGTAAAAATTCAGACAGTATAAAACTTATTTATGAGTTGCCAATTCTGTTTAGCATTCTAATCAATCAACTCCTTTTAAACAATTATCGTGGCCTTTATATCATTGCATATTTGGTGAGAACCTACTATCATTAAGGCTTGTCTAAGTGCAGAGACATTAGAAAAAAGTGAAAACATGTAGCAAGTTAAGTGAAAGTAAGGCATTTGAATAATTCAAGACAACGATAAAAGCAATGTCACAATGCATAATAGTCCATGAATTGCTCAGGCAATAACTTCTGTCAAAGCTCAGGTACATAATGGCTCTGACTTCAAGCAGGAATGGTCTGAGGAGATGTTTACAGAGATGGGGTATAGATGAACTTAGTATGGGGAGGGGAGCTAAGGGGAAGGGCTTTATTGGTAGGTGTACCATTGTTAATAAAAGTGTAGAGGGAGGGAAGGGCAAAAGGGTAGTCACTGAACCAGTCTGAGGGGCACATGGCTTTAAAGAAGCCTACTGAGGGCCGGCCCCATGGCTTAGCGGTTAAGTGCATGCGCTCTGCTACTGGCTGCCCGGGTGTGGATCCCAGGTGCGCACCGAGGCACCGCTTCTCCGGCCATGCTGAGGCCGCGTCCTACATACGGTAACTAGAAGGATGTGCAACTATGACATACAACTATCTACTGGGGCTTTGGGGGAAAAAAAAGGAGGAGGATTGGTAATAGATGTTAGCTCAGAGCTGGTCTTCCTCAGCAAAAAGAGGAGGATTAGCACGGATGTTAGCTCGGGGCTGATCTTCCTCACAAAAGAAAAAAAAAAAAGCCTACTGAGTGGAGAAACAGAAAGAAAGCTTGTAGTCAAATTGTTCAGCGCTCTAAATATCAAGCTAAGGAGTATGAACAAGCAGGCCAACATAGCAGTCTTCTTAGGTAGTGGGAAGAGAAGTAAAGCTGTGAGTAATCAAAGATAATGAGTTTCGTTTTGTCACACAAGCAACAGAAAAGCCCAGTGTAGTAAAGTGAACATTGTCAAAATGGAATTCCCAAGAGTGCTGTGTATCTTCAGGCTTGGGGACAGTTCTTTATTTCACACACTAACTTTTACTAAATTTCCTAAATACTAGGCTCCCAGGAGCCTGGAGGGGGAGGCACACAGCTTGCAAACTTAATTGAAAATATAGTTTTAAGTCATTGAGGTCTACCTTTTCCTAATCTTCTAGAAGTCACAGCTCAGATTTAGAAAGCTCGTATTATAGTTGGAGAAGGAAAGCAATAAATATATATATTATGTCAGCTAGAGTAAGGTCTATTTTGAAAAATAAAGAGGAGAAAAGCGACAGAGGGTGTTGTCATTTGGATAAGGTAGTTAAGGAAGACCTTACTAGCATGGGGGCACTTGAGGAAAGACAAGGATGTGAGAACAGCCGCAAGTCACACACATGGTGGGAAGAGCAAGGGTGAAGGCCCTAAAGCAGGAGAGAACTTACCTTTTTGGAGAAATAGCAAGAAGGCCAGCGTGGATGGAATTGAGTGGGCAAGTTGGAGAGTAGTTACGAAATGAGGTCAGAGAAGAGGGGGACAGGGAGGATCAGGTAGGGTCCCAACTGAAAGTCTCAGTAATGACTTTACTCTGGATGAAGTGGGAGCCCCTGGAGGATTTTGTTCATGATTTGTACAGTAGTACAAATCCTACTGTATTTCACTGCATCTCAGGCCTTCAATTTTAAGGCCCATCATTATTTATGTAGCACTCAAAAAAAAAAAAGTAGCCATTTAAATGATGGTACAAAGCTTTTTTTTTTTTTTTGAGGAAGATTAGCCCTCAGCTAACATCTGTTGCTAATCCTCCTCTTTTTTGCTGAGGAAGATTAGCCCTGGGCTAACATTTGTGGCCATCTTCTTCTTTATATGGGATGCCACGACGGCATGGCTTGATAAGCGGTGCATAGGTCTGTGCCAGGGATCTGAACCTGCAGATCCCAGGCCACGGGGGAAGTGGAGTGGATGATCTTAACCGCTATGCCACTGAGCCAGCCCCAAAGCTTTCTTTTTGTTGGTTGTAGTTCTCATCCTGATTTCAGAAATGTTAAAATGTGAAAAAAGAGTGTTCTGGAAATACGTAATGCAATGCACTTTCAAAATTTCATTCTGTCTGCTTAACTAGGAATAGATTATAGGGGAGGTTATCACAACAAAAGAAATAGAAAGAAATAATGGTGAAATAATGGTGCTTAGACCTGATGAGTTTATGAGAAATGGTCAGACTTGGGATATATTTGGAGGGAGAAAAAAAAAACTGTATGGTTTTTGGTCATGACCATAATAAATTGTCATGGGGAAAACTATGGGAGAAATAGACTTGGTGGAGGACAACCAGAACTTTGTTTTGGACGTGGTCAAGTTAAGAGTCCTTTAAAATATCCAAAGGGAGATACTGAATAAGCAGTTATAATACACATACACACAAACATAGACACACACGAATCAATCTTGATTATTCATGGATTCTGTATTTTTGAATTTGCCTACTCGTTAAAATTTATTTTTAATCCCAAAATTAATACTCCCAGTGCATTCATTTTCATGGTCATCTGTAGACATGCACGGAACAGTGAAAAATTTAAGTTGCCCAACATGCACATTCTCAGCAGAGGTTGAACAAGACAACACTCTGCCTTCTTGTTTCGGCTCTCATACTGTAAACAAATGTCTTTTTTGTGGTTTATTTAGTGCTACAGTTTTTGCACGTGTGTGCTTTTCATTGGTGGTTTTGCTGTTTGAAAATGGCTCTCAGGTGTAGTGTTGAAAAGCTGTCCAGTGTTCCTAAGCAAAAGAAGGCTGTGATGTGCCTTATGGAGAAAATACATGTGTTAGATAAGCTGTTCAGACATGAGTGATAGTGCTGTTGGTTGTGAATTCAATGGTAATGAACCAACAATATGTGTTAAATAAGGAAACATAAGCACACATAAAACAAGGTTATGTATTGATCAGTTGATTAAAATTGTCACCAGTTGTTACCAGAAGCTCACGGGACCCTAACTCTGTATTTCCCCTAGGAGCAATGGTTCAGTATTTGCTAATTCAGTGGTTGTGGTGACTTTATAGACTATAACTGCCACAAATAATGAGAATCGACTGTATATATTTATATATATTCCGGAGTTCAAGATAACATTAAAGCTAGATTGGGAGTCATCAATATTTATTCTCTTTTAAAAATTCCATTATCCCAACATTTACAGAGATTTGAAAGAAACAATTCACTATCATCTACATCAGTTCTTCTTAAAGTGTGGTCCATGAACTGTTCATTACCAATATGCAAGGAGATAACCACAGAAATTGAGAGTAAGCATTTAGAAACTTTTACAGCACCTGAAAAGGCAATATTACGTCTACTGAATATAATAATAAAAAATTGGGCTTGCATTTTGTATGTCTACTATTTTAATTTTCTAAAAATTTGTTTTTATTGTATTTTACCAAATGTCCATCTGTGATAGATTGGGGAAAAATAGTCCTTCACCACACATAGTTTGAGGAGCACTGCTCTAGATGATGGTTCCCTCTATACTGCCCCACTTTCTAAATATCAAGTAGCTCTGAACCAAAGATTAGCATGAGAATTTTTAAACTAATGGATAAAAAATGAATTTAGAATAAAAAAATGAAAACTGGTGAGAAAAAATTAAGACATGTAAACTAAGACTTGCTATTCAAAATGTGGTTTGTAGACCAGCCGCACTGGCATAAGCTGGGAGCTTGTTAGAAATGCAGAATCTCAGCACCCCCCTATCCCCCCAACCCCAGACCACTGAGTCAGAATCTGTCTTTCAGCAAGATCGCCAGGTGATCCATATGCACATTCAGTGTACGAGAAGCACTGTGTTGGAGGTATAAGATTATGATCAAGTATAACAGTTACACGGTTATGTTAGTGGATTTAGGATTTAATAGAAGAGAAAAATGCTCAGTGGTTGTCAGTGTGGCAGTGGTGAGAAAAAACACCAGCAGGATCAGACAAAAATGGGAGTCTCTATGGATGTTTGTGTCTGGTAGCAGTTACATGGTTTGTTTTACCGGTAAGGAAAAAGGTGAAGACTCCTCAGTTTTCTAAACACACAGAGCTGGCCGGTCAGAGAGCCCCAGTGCCTGCTACAGAGTTTTCCTTGAGAGCCTTCCCCACCCTGTGCTACAGCTGCTGCACTTGTGCTCCCTTCATGCTCTGTGCTCAAAGGCACCAAGACTCGGTTGCTTAGCAGGATCTTTCTTGCTTATTTAGTGATGAAATATCTTACCCATCTTCACAGGTTTCTTAGTATCTTACCGGAGAGGAAGAAGATATTAGGATCTTGTTAACTCTTTCCATATTATAGAAGGAATTTGTAGGATTTCTTGTAGATGGAAACTAAAAATTCTCCTGAGTATGAGAGAAATCCTGATACTTTTTAATCTTTTTGTCCTATCCACCATTCACTACCAATACCCCATTCAGTTCCTGACAAGAGAAAGGGATTTTTTTTTTTGTTGAGTGTGTATGGGAATCTGGTGTGCTTTACAAAGATTTAAAATAATGGCGTGGAAAGAAGAGCACTGGACTGTAGGTCATAAAATAGTGAATTCTGGGCACTATCTGTGATTGTTATTAGGCAAAAATCACCATCTCCTTCTATTTTTTAGAGATAATCATCTGATTCCAAGAGGCCCTTCTCCTAGAGTAAAAGTCAGGATCATTGAATGGCCAGAAGATGTATAGGACTTAGAGGCAATTATATTTCCTAATTTATGACCCTGGTGAAAAGGGGCAAGTTTCCACTGAAGGGCATTTAGTGATCATGGTGGCTGGGTCTGAACAAAGCCTTTGTAAGGAGACTGATGAATTTCTATTCCCAACGCGGTGGGAAAACAGTTTCAGGCCAACTTCTATGATCTATTCTAATCAAATTTTCATTGTCTTTGGACAAACACTCTGTCTCAGAGGATCTTGATTTCTGTCTCTCTGAGGAGGCGATGTTGTGGGCAATTAAATTAAATTCAAATATGCTTATTAAATAATAATACATGTCAGAAGTGTCGTCTTTTAAAATAGCAACTTCTTCACAATGGTTAGGAGAACCAGAGAGTCTCTGTCAGCAGAATGGTCAAGTCAGATTTACTCAATATGGCATTGATTATATTAATCAAAAGGAACACACGCCGCCAGAGTTCTGGGAAGGGTGGCAGCAGGAGCATAAATACTCAGCTCCTGCTCCCTCTCTCCCACCTGAAGTGGCTGAAATGAACAAAGAAATGTAAAAATAGAAGAAAAGCAGGATCAGCGATGTAAACTAAGAAGGGCTGACATTCATTTCCACAAAAGGCAAAGAGTCTTTCTGCTGGTTCTCAGGTAGACGGAGCCAGTATGAAAGTAGTCAGAGGCTTAACTCACAGTACTCCTCCATGGAAAATACTAAGAAGTCACAAGGAGCTAAAATAGACTTAAGTCATGGAATTGTGGGTAGGGTGTGGGAGAAAGAGAGAGAGAGAGAGTGAGCCAGAGGTGTTACTCCATGTGAAACAATGTTTGCATCCAGAGATGACTACATTTGGAGGTTCTAGGTGAGGCTGCAAAATAAACAGAACTTGCAGGGTTTCTTCTGACTCAGTTTCTTCTAGAATGTTCCAGGGCTCATCCTCATGCCTGGATCATTCCTGGACACTATAGTGTTCTCTCCCGATGTGACAGGCAGCAATACCAGTCAAGTCACAGAGTATACCTAAGATGGAGGCTTGGCTGAAGAGAAACTAGAAAACCTCCCTGGTATAATATTTTCAGTAAACGTAGAGAAGAAGCTGTGTAGAGACAACATTTACCGGCTGGGACTATCTTCAGTATCAGTTCCCTCTCTGTCTTTCTCTTACTGCTAGGTCATGGATCAGACAAATTTGAGTAAGCTGACATCATCTGACCTCCAGACAAAGACATGGGAGAGTTGTAATATAAGTTAGAGGAATAGTGTGGAGAGCCAGAGAGAAACTACCTACTCTCCTTTGAGATAAATGTCAGAACAGGCTAGACCTAGCCTCATTCTAAGATGAAGAGTAGATGCTTACATTAAAAAAAAGTCCAAATCTCTATATATTATTGTTTTTTAAAAGGTGTCTGTGTGTGTGTGTGTGGGGAAGGGGCAGAGTTTGGAACATAGGGAAAAGTGAAAGAATGAAGTAAAAGGATGGAAATTGTGATTGGGGGAAGAGGAAAGAGATTGGGTGAGCTAAACTGTTGATGGAGGTTTTTTTCTGTAAATTGATAACCTGAAGTAGACATAAAGTAACAAAGATAACAGCATCAACAACGGAATGAAAATAGAAGTTCTTGGAGTGAGTGGGACCTCCCCTGATGGAGTAGATTTTTGGAAGTGGTAGATTCCTCGTGGATGGAGAGATGGTTGAGACCAATGTAGTCACTCTTCAACTCGTGCCAAGAGGTGACTGCCTCTACTAGCCTTTCAGGCAGCTTTATTGTGAAGCTTGCCCATTGAATCAGGGGGTATATATCCTTAAGACAAATGAACAGCCATAGGATTTGGGGATGGAGGCTGGAGAATGAGAGGATGGGGAGGGAGGGAGGGTGACAGTGATTCCTGGTTGGATGAGCTCCCCAGGTGAGAACACTAAAACAGAGGTCCATCAGCTTAAAACAACAACAACAACAACAACAACAACAACAAAGCAAACAAATAAAAATGCTGGACTTGAAAAAATTATTTGTGATTAAATTTATATTTTCTAAGCTTTCTACAACAAACATACATTTCTTTTATGCTAACAAAAATATATATGATACATATGTGGAAAAAACGAAAGATAACTCAGATTCTTCGAGTCAAAAATATTATTTATTGTTTGTATTATTTATAAGACAGCTAAAATTTGTTGATTCAGAGAGATTACAAGTAAAAAGTTGTAAAAAGACATATAAACCCAATGTAATAAAAAATGCAGTGGTTGCCATGTAAATATCATAATTTTAAAAGAAAAGGACAGGATTTTTTAAATATAATTCCACAAATATGTCAAAATAGTCTTGAAGCTTTGTATTTCAGATAACATATTATCACACTATATATAAAGTAAATCCTTTCTATATAGAAATATGTAAAGAAATCAAACGGCAGACAAGAGTAGCTGAAGATTTTAACACACCTGTTTCAACCTTTGATAGGATGATTATGCAAAATATAATGATAAAGAGGTCCTAGTCTTGGGTTTAGAAATCCAGGTATAGAATTCTGACTCAATTTCATATTTGCTACTTTCAAGTGGGTAGTTAACTTTTTTAAGCCTCGGTTGCTCTGCCTGTCAAATGAGATTAATATATGTCCTTACATTGCAAAGCTGTTTGTTGTAAGGGTACGTGAGAGAACTCTGAGTGGGTGGATGGTGGTAAGTTGAAAAAAAGGCCATCAGAGGACTTGAGGCTTGAAGCATACTTAGGAATATTCCATGAACTTAAGGAGGAAGGAAGACTTTCCCTTAGTGTAAGAAAAGATAACTATGAAAAGCACAGAGGCATGGAAAAGCAGGATGATCTTTGTTGCTGTTGTTTTTCTTTTATTGTTAGTTTTCAGGGGAAAAAGCAGCAGTGTTACAGTGTTGGTATAGTTGAGACATACCAATTAGAGTGGTGGGAGACAATGCTGGAGAGACTGAGACCGTGATGGGAGGATATATAGTGGTTCAGAGTCCTAGACTTTAAGCCACCTCCAGGTTTCAAGTTCTGCCTTTACCATCCAATACCTGTCTGCCTTTGAAGATATTACTTAACTCCTGCATACTTCAGTTTTCTTGCCTGTAAAATGGGGTTATTAATGATTCCTGAAATGTGGTTACTAATAAACCTTATATCATAGGTTCTTTAAAATGTTTAGGGAGGTAGTATATTTAACAAGCTCACGATAATCTTTGGCACGTATCATTTAGTTATTGTTATTGTTTATTGTTGTTGTGTTATTGTTGTTATTACTCCAATGAGGAGCTATGGCCTTATCCTGTAGGCTGAAGGAGCCTTTAAAGGATTTTAAGCAAGGCAACACCAGATCGCCTATGTTTCAGAAAAACAACTTGGGTAACATTGTGATGAGTGGATCACAGGAATGTAAGACTGGAGGGCCCCTTCCGAGTCAGTTTCCTTTGTATTTCCTCATGTTGGATAATGAGACTTGGGCCAATCTGATGTTTTATTTTGCGTTATTAATTTTCCATCATAAATATGCTGCAGCAAAGAGTGGCATGAGGACCTAATAACTCAGGAGATCTTGAAAAGGTAGGTGAATACATTGCAGCTATGTTGAAGTGTTGACACCCCCATTTTTCTTGTCATTACATTCTCTAGAGAGTGTCCCTGACTAATGCAAACCATTAGCATTGTTTCTGGAAGCTTGGTAAACATTTTAATCTTTGTGGCCTGGTCTTGATGGAGAGCAGATAAACCAAATATCCCGTTCTGCCTGCAAAACAATCAATACCACAGAAGACCATGAAAAGCACTTAAGCTGTGCTTTCCGAAGGGATGCTCCCCGGAAACACGGGAATGATTTTTCCTCAGAAAGGTTATCTTGGGGATTTGAGTCTTTTATATAAGAATGACAAGTAGTTCAGAAACGGGGATTAACAGAGTTTCTGGGAATGGCGAAGATTATAAAGTCACTGCTGAGGTTGACAAAGATAAAATTGTTTCCTTAGAAAACGTAAGTTATTAGAAACATTGCTATTTGTGAAGTTTCCAGGCCAGTAGGATTAGGGCAATCCTCTTCGTAATGTAGCAGAAGTGGCTCTTTATTTGATACATGTTTTTGAATGCCTGACAGCGCCTCCTCACCTTCTCTAAAATCAGGTGTTGTGCGAGGGTTTCCTCTTCTCCGCATCCTCTCCAACACTTATTTCTGTCTTTTTAATAATAGCCATTCTCATTGGCATGAAATGATATCTCCTGGTGCTTTTGATTTGCATTTCCCTAATAATTAGTGATGCTGAACATCTTTTCAAGTGCCTGTTGGCCATCTATATACCTTCTTTGGAAAAATGTCTGTTTAGATCCTCTGCCCATTTTTTAAATGTGCTGTTTGTTTTTTTTGTTGTTAAGTTGTATGAGTTCTTTATATGGTTTGAATATTAACCCCTTGGTAGATTGTCTTTTTGTTTTGTTTATGGTTTCCTTTGCCGTGCAGAAGCTTTTTAGTTTGATGTACTCCCGTTTATTTTTTTCTTTTGTTACCCTCATACACTGCTGATGGGAATATAAATTGGTGCAGCCGCTATGGAAAACAGTATGGAGAGTCCTCAAAAAATTAAAAATAGAACTACCATATGATCCAGCTATTCCACTTCTGAGTATTTATCCAAAGAACATGACAACACTAATTCAAAAAGATATGTTCACCTCTATGTTCATTGCAGCATTATTCACAGCAGCCAAGACTTGGAAACAACCCAAGTGCCCGCTGATGGATGGATAGATAAAGAAGATGTGGTGTATACACACACACACACACACACACACACACACACACAGTGGAATACTACTCAGCTATAGAAAAAGATGAAATCTTGCCATTTGCAACAACATGGATGGACCTTGAGGGTATTATGCTATGCGAGATAAGTCAGATGGAGAAAGACAAATACCACAAGATTTCATTCATATGTGGAAGATAAACAAACACATAGATACAGAGAACCAAATTGGGGGAAAGAGGGTGTGAGGAGGGCAAAAGCAGTAAAGGGGCACATGTGTACAGTGATGGATGGCAACTAGACTTTCGGTGGTGAACACAGTGCAGTCTATACAGAAGTCAAAATATAGTGATGTACACGTGAAATTTATATAATGTTATAAACCAATGTTACCTCAATAAGAGAAAATCAGGTGTTATGCAGATATCTGAAATCCCACAGTGAGATTTATTCAGTGAGAACACTGTGTGGGAGTCATTGACACCTCCCTGTTACTAAAATCTATGTATACTTTTCAGTCTTCCCCTTCATTCACATATCCTTAGCTTAGATATTACTACCTCCTGCTAAGCATTCTTGATCCCGCCTTCCAAGGCTGGATTACGGATCATTAATATGTGCTCCCTTAGAATTCTCTACTTCCCTCTCTTGAAGCACATATAACACTATATTGTAATTGCCTATATTAAAATTTTCTTTCCAAAGCTATGAACTCTTTGGAGACAGATTCTGTTGCCACTATATTTGTACCACCTAGAATAGTGCCAGCTATGTAGCAGGTGCTCAAAAAGTATTTCTGGAAGAGAGGGAGAGGGGAAAAGCCTTTAATGTGACATTAAATGGTTAAGTCCTGAGTAAGTGAATGTTCAGAGAAGGTGACATTAACTGTCCTTGACAATTCCTCCTTCTCAACAGTCTCTTTCTTTGACATTTGTGGCTCAGTCCTTTCCTGGATTTCCTGTCTCTCTGCTCTTTCTAAATATCCTTTTCAAGCATCACTCTTTGGCTGTCTCTTAGTCACCTCTGTTTCTCAGGGTTTCAACCTAGCCTGTTTTTCTTCTCACCCTGCACGTGTCCCACACAGTCGCCCTGATCCATCTCATTCCCACCCCCCCCAATTATCACCTGTAACTAACAGTTGTCGAATGTTTACCTCTTGCCCTATATGTCCCTCTTAAACTTCAGACTCTTAAATTCTAACTACTTACTAAACATCTCTGTGTAGGTAGGTGTTCCTTAGACATCCCAAACTCAACACCTCCCAAATCATAAACTTTTCCCAGAAAGCTGATCCTACTACTCGTTCAGTCCCCGAGCCAGAGCCCCTGTTTTTATCTTGAAAACCTTTTTCTCTTATATCTTCATCTATCTAATGAATCAAAAAGTGCAGTTGGTTCTATCTTCCAGATTGTTCTTAAACCATCTGCTTCTCTTTATTTCCGTTCGCCAACTTTATCTCTTACCTGGATCATTTCAACAGCCTCCCATTTGGTCTCTGCTTCTAATCTTGCTTTCCTCTGGTGCAGATACCAGAGTAATTTTTCTAAAAAGCAAATTTAATCATATTGTCAGTAACCACTACTTTCAAACTTTTCATTATTTCCAAGAATTCTCAGGAGAAAGTTCAAACGCCTTAATGTGGCATATAATAGACTTATCTCTTGCTACTACTTCCTACTCATCGCTGCTCTTTAGTCTTATTAAACCAGCTGCAATTTCTTGAATGATTCATGATCTCTCTCTTTTTCTCTCTTCTCTCTCTGTCTCTCTCTCCTTAGTTCCCTCAGTTTGGATTCCTCTTCCTTTCCATGCCTCTCTTTTGATCACACTAACTCTTCCTTATCCTTCTGGTTTTAGCTTGGATATTGCCACTTCTTGACAAGCGTTCTTGATTCTGCCTCCAAAGCTGGATTGTGGGTCCTTATTATGTGCTCCTATAGAATTCTCTACTTCACCCTTGTGAAGCGCTTGTAACACTATATTGTAATTGCCTATTTTAAAATTTTCTTTCCAAAACTACAAACTCTTTGAAGACAGATTCTGTTACCACTATATTTGCAGCACCTAGAACAATCCCAGGTGCATAGTAGGTGTCCAAAAATATTTCTGGAGGAGAGAGAGAGAAAAGCAGAGTGAATTTGTGACATTAAAATTTTATTAAGTCCCAAGTAATTGAATTTTCAGAGAAGATGGCATTAAGTACATTCCATTTGAGTTTCTAGCTGTGCTTAATTTCTTTCATGCTATGTTTAGCATAGAATTAAACACATTAATTACATAAATAAAATTGTTTTAAAATATATGAATGGATTTGCATCTAATTTTCAACCTGAAAGGAAAAAAGCTTTGTAAACTTTAACATATCCGAACCAAACTCATGATTTTTCTCCCTAAATTATTTTACTTCACTGTCCTCTGGCCCAGAGAAGGCATTATCATTGTGCGTGTACAAAAGCCACACAGTCTGTTTTCCTCTCCCTCTATATTTAAGTTATCTCCAACTCCTATTGATCTTATCAACTAAATATCTACTTGATCCTGCCTCCACTACAGGATCTTTGCATATATCGTTCCCTTTGTTGGAAAGTATTTTTTTTTCCATCTTCTACTTAACTCTCACTTATCCTTCAATTCTCAGCTTAAGATCTCAGCCTCCCTAAGAGGTTTCATTCATTCTCTACTTTTGTTCACACTCCTTTGCTATATGTACCTACATTTTCCCCCCTTTTCCAGAGAATTTTATAAGTACATAAATGTTAGCATGATTATTTCATTAATATTTATCTTTCACTATGCTGTATGGTCTATAAAAGTAGAGATTATGTTACTTCTGTTCAACAATAGATTATCAGTGCCTAGAATATTGTCTACCACATAGTAGCTGCTCATTATATATTTGTTGAACAGTGAATGATAACTATAACCTTAGAGATGAAAAATAGTATAATAATGCAGCTAGCATGGAGGTGCAAGGATATTGCCATGGCAGTAGGTACAGCTAATAGATTTAGAATGATGAATCAGTGAATTCCTTTCTGGGGAAGTGATCCATGATCAAAGCACCTCAGTCTGATTATATATAAACATTATATTTTTTCCCCAATAACTGAACTCCGTTGTGCTATGTGGAATCCATTTTCCCACTGTGTAGTAGGTTCTTTAATAACATCTAGCCAGACTAATTTTTTTCAGACATGTTCAATTATTAGAAAAGTTTCAATCCAATGTTTGTGACTCAGTACTGTTCCTGTGAAGATGCAATCACAAACTTGATTCAAAGCTCAATTCTTCCTACTCCCACCCAACTCACCCAAGGCAGGCTAAGCCAGTCTCTGACTCTGTTGACTTGAGGGTGCTGGAGCATGTCTTCTCTATACAGACACTCCTGTTTCCGCATCAGCTTCTCCAGTGTGAGAGCATGGAGAAGGAGGAAGGCAGTAGAAATCACTTGCTTGCTCTTGTCTTGGTACAGGTTTCCTAGAAAAGAGGGCTGAAGGCAAAAGCTTTTGTACCAACACTTTATTGTGAGGTCAGACATAGGGAAGCAGAAGGGTGGGAAAAGGATGAATTACACAGATAAGAAAGGAGAGTAAATGTGAGAGGATGCATTATTGAACTGGCTACAGGTTTATAACAAGTGTAGCTGATTGCTTGTTTTCAAGAAAGGTCATATGAACTACTGTATTTCAGGGCTGTTCATACAGTGGGAGTAAGAGAACAGTTTGTCTGCCAGCTCCCTTCCATGCCCATCTCTCATTGGTCCAAGCCTGCTCCATAGGCATTAACTTCCCCACACTTCCAAGTGGCGTCAATCGACTCCTCTAGGTGATTGCTGAGGAGGTCAGAGCCCCTTTGAGTTCAATCTGGCACAGTGATCTCTTTTCACTCACTGCAACTCCATGCAGAGCTCCTAGATCTATCTGGAGGTAGTGGTGGTAGCAGCAGTGAACTAACTCCATGACCACCAGCACTGCACAAGCGGTTGTTAGGTTTATTCTGGCCAGGAAGCAAGGCAGGAACATGGATCCCAGGTGGCGCGTAAAATAAGTTGGCTACAGCCCATCCCTAGTGCCACTTAGACACACATTCTATCATGATGTGCAGGTCTTACCTCAGTACAAGATGCCCTCAATTCTTCCTTGAAAGGAAAGATTCAATGCCTCAAGGTGTTGGTAAGTTTCCAAGTCTTGAAAAGGCTTAAAGAGGATCAGTAAACCAAGCTGCAGTCCCAATTGGTCCTGGGATTTTAATTGATATTCATCATTTTCCTCCTCCACCACACGTTATATATTTCCCTTATTGTTGGATAATAATTTGACTAGTCTGAGTTGCTGGCCTGGTGGGATGACACAAATTTCATTCCTGAAGAAGCTGACCTTTACTTTTGTCTCCTTGTTGAGGTATGGTTTTTAAAGTTGTCCATCCATAATAGGCACAGAAGCACTAAAGGTGTCCCAGTGACCCCTCTGTTCTCATTGCGTAGCAGCAGCTCTAGCTCCTTATGGTAATCAGGATCGATTATCCTAAGAACTACAATAACTTCTTTCTTTGCTTCCTGGTCTGCTGGCCTGGGGAGCCTCAAGTGGCCATGCGTTAACTGCATCTTCCAGTTCAATAGATCCCTTATTGTACCCTATGGCAAAAGCCTAAGGATGCAGGGAGAGAAGTACACACTCCATAGGTAGGTCACTAGGAATGATGGGGATAGGGACCAATCTTATTTCCACCCTTTGTTTCTTGGACTTGCCTACTCTGGACATTGGGAACACAATCCAATATACTGGCTGTTGGTGTAGTGCGTATACTGCAACCTGGATGATGTGTCCTGTTTCTAGCCCTGTAAGGCGTTGTTCCTGAACAGATGCCTTAGCTGAGCTTTTAATAGGCCATTCCACTCTTTTATCAGGCCACTGCTTCTGGGATATCAACTATATGATCAGACCAGTGAATCCCATGGTTATGTGCCCATTGTCACACTTTCTTTGCTGTAAAATAGTTTCCTTGGTCTGAGGCAATTCTGTGTGGATATCATGTTGCTAGATGTGGCATTCTCAAAAATGACTGATAATGGTGCTTGCAGAAGTACTGTGTTCAGGGAAGGCAAACTCATATCTGGATAACTATTGAATTTGGTAAGGACAAACCATGGACAAATCCAAGATAAAGGGGTCCAATATAATTTATCAATGATTGGGTGGCTAGCTGGTTTCCCTAAGAAATCATGCCTTTCAGAACCCAGAACAACTAGACAAGCCATTTGCCACTCCCTCCCATATCCTACAGGGTTGGTGTATACCTATAACTCAGGACATCTATACTCCTGTATGACATGAAATACCAAATATACTGATTGCAGCTCTGACCACTGGGATAATTTCCCTTCACCATTATTATTTAGGGTCACCTTTGAGTGGAGCTGAAACGTAGAGGCAGTCCATTTCCAGCTAGCACCAACACAGTTCCTGGACCCATCTTTTGGGCTAGGCCAAGATCTTATCTCCTTCATCATTTGGTCATGGGAAACCCCAGGAGGCCAAAGGTGTGAGCTCAGGGATAGTCATTAGTACAACATTGGTAGGTGACATGGGAGTCTAGGCCACTTGTTCATATTATTTGTTTTTGTCTTCTGGATCTGCTCAGGCCCACTACAGAAATACTACTCCATCCTGTAATGGATGGTTGCTATATGTCCCTTAACTTATGACTTGGTAGATCTAATAATGCCCATAATGGGCAGCTCCTGTAGCCCAATCACTTTGTATCTCATGGTTACATGTATGCACTCTACTAGGGCCCTGTTGTTCAAATGAAGAGCTGCAGATGGCATAGCCATGCTCCAGAATACTAGGGATCTGTGCTGCAACTCTTCAATTGGGACTTTCTAGATACTCCACAGAGTATTCTCACCCATCATCAATTCCTCTAGCACCACTGGATCTGCTTATATTGCCTGATTTGCAGGACATTCTGCAGAACCTTCCTTTGCTAGACCCCACTCAAAGCTTGCAAACTTCTGTGTCATCCAGTGAACGGTTCAGAAAAATATTCCTAAGGTGGTATATACATACTATGCCCCAAATCCAAAAAGGAACTACTGGAACAGTGTGTCATGCCCCTGAATATTCGTGGAGTTCATCTTCTGCCCTCTGACATACGTATATCTCATTAGGATAGTTAGTGTACTTGCCAAATCCTGCTCACAGGTCCATTTAAAATGATGTCGTCAATATACTGGACCAGCATTATGTTTTTCAAAGGTCCTTGTAGACTATATAATTACAGACAGCAGGAGAGTTAGCATAGCCCTGTGGCAAGACAACGTATATTGTTGACAATGTATACGAGAAAATGTATATTGTTGTCCTTGCAATAGAAAGCAAACTGCTTTTGATCCTCCCTATTGATGGGAATCGAGAAGGAAGACTTTGCTAGAACAAATTTCCATACCAAGTATTGGAGACTGTGATGATTCAGTTTGGCAGATGCAGTTGGGTCTTCCTCCTGGTCAGGTTTACCTTAGTCCACACCGTTAGCCACAATCCAGCTGGTTACTGCAGAGGCTAGGTTGTATGAATTAAGTGTGTATCTGTTGAGACTGCCACCACTACATCCTTCAAGTCTTGGAATGTGCCACAAATTTAGACAAGTCCTCCTGAGCTGCAATGTTGCTTCTGATTTATTTTCTTGGCTGGATGGGGGCAGTTTCATGAACTTCATGATCTTGGTCTTTCTCATCAAAATAACCCTCCTTCTCATATCAGGGAATCAATTTAAAAGTTTCCAACAACTAACTATATTTATTCCAATTACTCACTAGGAGACTGGTAAAAAAAAAAAAATCACAACTGGGGCGATGAACCCAATGAAGCCACCATGAGACAGACTTAGGACAAAACTCAACTTTATACCACTCATGCATATAACCAAATGCTCATGATGATATTTTGGGACCCCTGTTATGTGGCAGCTCAGACCTATACTGCAGTCTTCAAAAGGTCTGGGTATTCTACTTTTTGCAGTATACACTTTTCCTGATTGATGGCTGCAGTTTCCTTTGGGGAATATTATGAGAAATATTATATGTATGTACTTACAATGTATTTCAGGAAGAATATGTCAGCTAGTTACTTCTCATCCCCTGTATTCCATTGGTCAATTCATGCCCCATGAGATATTCACTCTCCCACCCTACAAGGTGGTATCAACTGGCTTCTGTAAGCAGTTACTGGGGAAGCTAGACACCTAGTAGGTTCGATCCATATCTACAAGGAACTGTATTCAGAGCCCCTAGACCTGTAGTGATGGCTGAGGCAACATCAGTGACCTGGCCCCACAAACAGAAGCACAGCACAAGCGTTTTCTAGGGATGCTCTGGCCAGAAAACAATGCAAATGCAGGTATCTGGGGGAGCTCATGTACTGGGCTCAGTAGACCATGAAAAGGGGATTTTCAGGTCTTTATTGGTTGTCCTTGATTTTCTGTCTGACATGATTGGATTGTCCTACCTTCAGTAAAGCTGGTATTCAAATGCTGGCTCTCTCATGGGGCGTATGTGAGGATTCTTCAGAGAGTCCACTGGGATCTCTTTACACAAGTCTGTAATGTGAGAGATTCGGTTCTGGCTCAACTTCTTATACCCACAACTCCTAACCCCTCCCATCACCACAAAAACAGGCATTTGAGGGTGGAGTCTCCTTAACCAGTGAAATACCAGCAAAAGGGTTCATGGCCAGCTATTTTCCTGGGTGTCCACTCAACCCTAAGGAAACTCCAGTGTTCTTTTCACATGAAACAGTAGGTTTGTAAGCTGCTTCACTGCAGTTCCCTCTCTCATCTACACCGTTTCCCTCCAATTCCCTTTTCATCTGTTTAGGTAGCACAGGGGCATATTGAAAGGGTTGCTAGATAATTCAATATTTAGAGAAGAAACAAAATTCAAGTTACCATTCTTTTAGAAATCCTGCTCTTCTCAGATTTTCTAGGATGTTCCCTTCCTTGGCTTCTCATAGAGATAGAAGACAATAGCCTTTGTTAAGGGACAATGTTCTCTCTCAAGAGGCTGACAGCCTACTCCCCTCTCCTATATCGTCTTCTTATATTGGCTAGTGGTGAGAAGCTCTTTCTACACTGGTGCCTCTCAGTAAACCTTGTTAGGAAGTCCAGCTGCTGGTAGGTCTTGACTTTAAAATGTGAGGTCCTTATTAGCATAGTTTTTCCTCGGCTTTGTGCCTTAGTTATAATTTCAGGACAATAGAAATCATTCTTCTCAACAACTTATATGCTCAACATAAATCTCCTTTGGACTATTCAAGACAAGTCTTCAACATTGAACTTCGTATTAAGGAAGCCATGTTATGGTTAGAGACATGAATTGGAATACTAAAAGATATGTCTATCATATTTGTATTCAAAGCTAATGAAGTCAATTGTATTGGTTATAAATGACTTTCCAGAATACAATGAGGTAAAGGATGACTGAATTCAAAGAGAAACAAAAATAAATAATTTGCATTCTAAGATATGGCTTGCTGTATTTACTTCTTATGGGATCCAAAGGAAAGAGGTTGCTTTATTGTGGTCAATGCCATTCCACTGTTTATGTTCTTCCCCTCCTGGGGAGCATTATATTTGGCCAGAGTTCTCCATTTTTCTTAATTTTTCACTCAGAGTGTCCTGAAAATATCATTGCCTATCACATTTTTGAATATGCTAAGACGTTTTATCAGGAAAATAAACTATTGTGGATTCCGTGCTGAGCACTAAAATTTCTCATGGTTCCTAACCAATTCAAAAGCCTGATGTTCTTTGAGCAAAGACTTGATCTTTCCCAAGGCACAAGCGCTGTCAAGCACTCCTTCTGTACTGTTACCAGATGTGGGCTCCAGTGACGACTTTCTGTTCCGAGAAAGTAGCAGAGCACTTCTGATTCTCTCTGCAGGGCTCTGATAGCCTCTTTCCTGTGTCTCAGATATCTCTGGTCTTATAAACCCTTTGTCCATAATCTGGGACAATCAAAAGGTATGATGTACTTCTTTGATTTCTTTTCAAGGAGGTCAGTCAAAAGGGAAGGCAGGGTCCCAAACTACACAATAAATGTCCAATAGTTTTAGACCAGTTTCAAGTGACTTTAACTTCAGTCTAGGTTTGGAGAACTGCTCAGGTCTCTGCAACTTCCATTTTGTCCTAAGGGCGCTATTTTACTCTATGTGTCCTAATGGTATGACCTCTTGTAATTCCTAACTGCCATTCATTGCTTGGATCAGGCCTGGAACAACCTATAGATATTCGAAGCAGGATTCCACTTTCTGGGCTGAATGTCAACAATGCAAGCAGGTTAAATGCTCCAACTGCACTCGATTGTTGACCTAATATTGGAAAAAGATTGGGGTATTTCTCAGGCCCAAAGGGAAAACTTTAAACTCTAACAATCGCAAACATATATTGATTTTGTACTGAATGCCAAGAACTAAACATTTTACAAGCATTATATCGATTAATCTTCAGAGTCATCCCTATGAGGCAGATTCTATTATTATCTCCATTTCATGGAGAGGAAAAGTGAGAGAAAGAGACACTATAAGTCACATGGTGAGCAGATGTCAGAAACAGGACTGGATTTAGGTCTGTTGATGCTGATGTTTGTGCTCTTAACCACCGTACTGCATTTCCTCATGGAGTGCTGACAAAGCTATTTTTGTCTTGGCCTCTTTTTTGGGGCAACTTTTATATATCAGTACCTCTAACAGGTCTGGGTATAAGATAATTCTTGCAGAACCTAATCACACCAGCAAGTTATCTGTTTGGGATACTGGAGAAACATCTGGAAACTCGGGAGGAACAATGTTGCTCTTAACCTTTTGCAGCATGCTCCCTTCATCTAGAATAAAGAGAAGATCCACGTTAGGAGGGCGGCTCTTTCTGTCGACTCTGTAGTTGACTACCTTATTTTTTACTGATTCCCAAGAGAATCAGTCTTGAATTTTGTAAACACTGAGAGGATTTTTAGCTTTATCACCTGGAGCTTCTGTGATTATGGCACTTGGACCATGAAAGGACTTCATTTTATGTGGACTCAGAATCTCTATTTCCTGTTCTCGCTCTCTTGTTTCAAAACTCTGTATCTACAGTTAGCACGATGACTTCTTCCTACCTTCCTAATGGCAGTAGGGTTCCAGCGTTTTCATGCGGCCTCTTCGTGGGCCTGGCTACTATATGAGTTACTTGGCATAGTATATCATTTAATTTTCTTATAGTAATTAATTCTATTTTTTTGTGTGTTGGATATAAATTGGACACATATAAAAATATAACACTGTTTTCCTTTATTTTTAATCTCCTTTACTAGCCCCCATTCCCACTCAGACAAGGAAAATTTGTCTTATCATTACTTGCTTTCAATTTAAAAGTCTCTTTTGGGGTCAGCCTGGTGGCGCAAGCGGTTTAGCGCGCGCGCTCTGCCGCGGTGGCCCCAGGGTTCGCCGCTTCGGATCCCGGGCGCCCACCAACGCACCGCTTGCTGAGCCATGCTGTGGCGGTGTCCCATTTAAGTAGAGGAAGATGGCCACAGATGTTAGCTCAGGGCCAATCTTCCTCAAGAAAAAAGGGGAAGATTGGCGTTAGATGTTAGTTCAGGGCTAGTCCTCCTCACAAAAAAAATTAATAAATAAAAGTGTCTTTTGAGTAAGATTCCCATTCAAGCATCATCATCTCAATTACTATTCATAGCTCTTTTTATGAATGTCCTTTTTTCTTATAGGTCTTTCTCACCCTATTTTTAATTTAACGGCAGCATGAAGGACATCTCCCTTTAATACTTTGTATTGTTTTGTTATGCTCTTATTTATTCTATACTCCAAAAATGCTTATATTTTACTGCCTCAGAGAAGTAAATATGACATGATTAGGCTACTTTCTAATATAAGTTTCATAACAGGTCTTCTGGTTTACTATTCTATGACATCAGCAAAGCTTTACCTTATACCTGGCGTATAGTATTTAACCTATAAGAATTTGTCTCTGTCTGCCAAATCTCCCTCTCTTTCTTTTTATTCTCCTCTCTCTTCTTTTTTTCCTAAACAGTCATTTTCCACATATCAGCTCAAAAATAAAAACTTGGGGGAATTTTCCAGTAAGCAGTCTATAAATAGGGATGAATTTTTTCATCCTAGTCATTTTAGTTATTGCTCACAGAAGCCTGCAGTGCTCAACAAACTGCCCAACAGCCCATTTTTCATGAGGTGATGCTTAGAGCATTCCATGTTTCAGACAGAAAATTCAAGCCCAGGATCAAAATTCTTATGAAGATTCTGCCGCTGTCCGTGTAGTCTTAGAGGCCAGAGGCTGTAGGATCTATAGCTGTGGGGATAAGCTAGGTCCTGCTTTGAAAACAAAAACAGACAAACAAAAAGAAAATTTAGTGGCATAAAATAATGAAGGCTTATTTATTGTTAATGCCCCATGCCCATTGTAGACCAGCAGGGCTCTGTTCATTGTAGCTACTCAGGGACCCAGGATGGTAGAGCAGCCACCTTCTCGAATAATGCTAGAGGGAAAGAAAATAGCAAATCATGCACTGGCTCTTACAGCTTCTAATGGAAGTGACTCTCACATTTCAAATTCAGCCACATAACCATTCCCAACCTAAGAGGGTGAAGGAATGCTATTCTATTCTGTGCCTGCGAGAAGAATCAGGAATACTTGGAAAAACAGCACCACTACATCCATGATCGGATGTATTTTTGTCTTAGGTTGTTGATTCAGCTTCTGCTATAGTGTCAGTTTCATAAGGAGGATAGACAGAGAGAAAATGAGCACTGCTAAGTTTTGGATCTAAAATTCCCTATGGCTGGCAAGTTGTACTGAATCACTTGTGAACTACAAAGACTTCTTTTGGTTCTCTGGCCTAAGGCCCTTACCAGAGGGAGGCTAGGGCAATCCATTGGTCATTTTCCCCAGATCCACAGCTTGTTTTGTCTTACTTTATGGAGACAACAGAGAAGGAAATCTAAGCCCAAGTAAAATGCTACCAAAGAAATTGTTTTCTTATTACAGTCTAGGCTAGAGCCAATAGAAGCATCTTGCTGTTAGCCCTCTGCTTAGTAGGAAACCCCACCAAGCAGGCATAGCCCATGGTTTAGCTGAACATTCCAGCTAGATGGGTGCATAGAGAGAGAAGACAATCCAAAGAGCTAAGAATACAAAGCAATTATGGCACAAATTATGGTTTTAAATCCTTTTGCTGTAACCCTAAAAATTTGGCCTACAGGAAAAGATCTTTACATCTCCCCTCCTCAAAGTTGGGGTGAAAGGTGAGTGTGGTGATTGGACTCCTCCTAAAGGACAGCCGTGACCTAGGTAAGGATCCGGTTTTCCCCATTTTCTTATATGGTGAGATTCTCCAATAAAGGGAAGAGATTGGAGAACACTGGCTTTCTGTCTCCCTAACTATTGATTTAAAAAAAACTGCAGTTGGTCTATTTTCTCTGGATCCTTGATCTCCTCTCCAGTGCTATCTAGTGTGGCTTGGCCTTTGTGAGTGATCTATTGCCAAGCAGCCACCCCTCCCCCCAGTGTCTAGTGCTGTGGTAGGGACACCAACACCCAGCCCTACTACTTAGTCTTGATGTCCTCCTTGGTTGTCAAGTTCTCACATCTATTAAGATCTGATCTTTCAGACAGATTTTATCTATGAGGTGAAACCAACTAAGTATAACAATCTGGTAAATTATTGATTACCACTCGACTGCTGATTTTCATATTCCTTAATAAAATAGCACTATATTTTTTCAGTATTTGCAGCAGAAACTTGCCACTCGAAGGGGGCCACTATACCTCACACCAGGACCCTTATACCCATGATCTCCTATTTTTTTTTAAATTTTTAATTTTTTTTTTTTGTGTGTGAGGAAGATTAGCCCTGAGCTAACATCTGTTGCTAATCCTCCTCTTTTTGCTGAGGAAGACTGGTCCTGGGCTAACATCTGTGCCTATCTTCCATCTTTTTTTCATATGGGACGCCACCACAGCATGGCTTGGCAAGCAGTGGGGTCGGTGTGCGCCCGGGATCCAAGCCCGGGGCCACCCCAGCAGAGTGCGTGCACTTAACCACTATGCCACCAGGCTGGCCCCTCCGTGATGTCCTATTTGCCTATTAATTACTTAGCAAACCTACCTCATGCTGGTATCAAAGGGTTATAGCTCCCCTTTTAATACTTTGTTTAAGCTAGTTTTTTTGAACTAGTTAGACTGTACTCTTTGGTCTATTAAACTCCAGGTTCATACCTAGTTCCTGATTCTGCTCCATCTCATGATATCGACAATCCTTGGCACCTCCTGTACCCAATTTCCTAGGCTAATGAAAATTGGGGCTGGAGGGAAGGATTAGAATGATCTATGCTCTAGGAGGATTTGAAAATACAGCCATTTAACCCATCAGCATTACCAGATTGGATCCCTGTGACGGATAAACTCTGTGGTGGCCCCCACGGTCCATGCCTCCTGGTCTTCATGCTTTTGTGTAAGCTCCTATTCTTGTATGTGGGTGTGACCGGTGACTTACTTCTAACCCACAGAATATGGCAAAGGTGATCCCTGATTCAGTTACCTTATATAAGTCTTTGACTTACCAGACTCGGGTTAGTCTCTCTCTCCCCTCGCTAGCTTTGAAGAAGAAAGATACAATGAATCCTCCAGCTGCAAGGAACCGCATGCTGCAAACATCCACGTGAGCAGGGAGGTGGCTGCTTCCCTAGTCAGGCCCCCAGATAAGAACTCCCCTTGCAGCTTTGTGAGACCCTAAGCTGAGGATCTAGCTAAGCCATATCCAGATTCCTGCCTCACAGAAACTGTTAGATAATACGTGTGTGTTGTTTTATGCTGCTAAATTCGTGGGAATTTGTCACGGAGTGATTGAACACTAATGCAGTCTTGAGTTTACACCCAGGAAAACTTTAAAGGGGGCTGCAGATGTCTCTGGTCTGGAACATTTGTTCTCAGCAGGGTGACAGAGACTGCTCTTAAGAAAGTAAACACTTGAGGAGTCATTTGGAGCCTCTGAGATCTAGATTGTTTCCACAAACAACTTTCAAACCCATATCAACTCCCCTTATTTCAACCTGGGTAGGGAATATAAGAATTAGAGGCCAGACACTTCAGTTCCAAGCTGCTTTCTAAGCCTGTCATTCTGAGAAAGCCCTAGTCCTGCCTTTGTGTCTTCTGTGGGTAGTAACATACCCCTTGAGTAGGACACAGCGGAACTATTTATCCCTGGAAGGCTTTCTTGCCACAACGCCATCCTCCTTATTCTCAGGCGAGTCCCCCACTGGGTCACGGATGCTGATGCAAAGCTCTCTCCTTCACATTCCTCCCTGCTGGACCTTCAGTTCCAATGTAACTCATAATGTCTCACGTTTATTCTGAATGGCACTCTAATTTGCTTTCAATGAAATCTTGTATTTCTTATAACTTTTTTCACATAATATAGCACATATTCAATTTTGCCTTATTTTCCAAGGCTTTTAACATTATATGGCTTTTTCCTGCATCTCTTCCCCAGCACAGAATGAGAACACAGTAGGCACATTGACTGATTGACACATTTCCTCCTTCCTTTGCTTCATCCCTGCTGCCCAGATGGTCAGGGCAGGAGAAGGCAGGATGGGAAGGTATAGCAATTAGAACATAGAGGTGATTGAAGGGAGGGAAGCAGGGCTGATGGATTCAGGGGATTATTTTAGCTGCATGTTATAGACTGCTTGACTAAGAGTGGCTTAATAATAAGGGGTTAATTATTTTACCTTTCCAGAGTTAGTTCAGTGACATAACTATGTGCTCAAACACACAGGTGCTTTCCACTTGCCTGCTCTGCCATCCTTGGTATAGGGTGGCATTTCTCCCTATGGTCACAGTACTACTGCCACAGCTCCAAACACTGATTATGTCCTTATAGAGGAGATCCAAATACAGGGAGGGGCAAGTCTCCTTCTGTGTCCCTTCTAACAAGTGAAGAGAATATCTTCAGAGGCCTGCTGCAGTCTTAGATCTCATTTGCCAGATTACTTAACATGTCCATGTTTATGCTAATCACAGTGAGGGTAAAGGAAGTACCACAACTGATATTCGTCTCCTGGGGCTGGGAAGTAATCATTTTCCTTGAGCTCAGGGGAGGCTGACGAGCCAACCAAAACTGGGGTTCTGCCAGCAAGAAGCATGGGGAGAGAAAGATGCAGCTCTTGGCAACCGCTAATGCCTGCCTCAGAATTAAGATGAGAAGTGATGTGGTTCCCTGTGATTTTGTGGGAAGTTGGTGGCAGAGCTACAGCTAGAACACTGGCCTCCTGTCCCTTCAACACCATGATGTTTCTCCTGAGTCCTTGTCTCTTCTACAAAAGCGGTTGGGATAGTGCTTGCCTGAGTTCCTTCGTGATTTGCATCATCATCATAATTAAAAAAAGAAAACTTGCTTAAGGGATTACTTCCATGTGGGACAATGAAACAATAACCTGAATAGTCACAGCCCAGTTTCACTGGTGCTGCTGCCTGGCTACAGGGAAGACTGCTGACATCACACAGCTCTGCTGGGGCTGTTTCCTCGCCCTGCCTCTGACCAGCTGGTACACCTCGTCTCATTGTCTCATCCCTTTCCTCATGTTTGCTGGCTCTGATGTGTGTTCCCTGCAGGAAAGAAGAAAAAAAATCTCTCCTGGGAGTTTGTACTGCAGACCAGCCATTCAGCCCTTTTGCCCCAATACTTCTGCAAAGGTGACACATGCAATTCTTCGCCTTGCACAGAGATGCTGTTACCAAGCACCTCCTCATTCCTCTTAACTCAGAGCAAGGGCTGAGGCTGCTCTGGCTTGAGAATTATCCGCCAAAGGTGCTTGATATTCCCTCTGCCTTTTGCCTTCTAGAAGCTTATGTGCATATTTTTAACTCCTTTGGGATTGCAAAAGAGAGATGGGAGAGGCATCCACTCTTTGGTTGGCTCTGGGTAGCCTCACATCATCTGATTGAACAAATAGGGGAGGAGGATTCATGAGGGGAGAGAGCCTGCAGTTCAGGCAAGGACTGCAGAGTTCTGAGTCAGCATCACCTCCTCTCGGAGAGCTCTCAGGTGATCTCCCACAAGGACACTGCAGGAAGGGCACTGGCCTGTGGTTGGGCACAGAAAATGGATGCTTTGGAAGCAGACTGACATTTGCTTTGTATTTGTCTCCTTTTGGCTTCTGCAGATGAATTTTCTCATAGCAAAAAGCCAGAAAGAAAAGAAAAAACCCTTTCTGTAGAGTTAACCATGTCTGTACATTAACCTTTAGTACTAAGATAAATGCCATTTCAACCCCTGACACTTTTAGTTAAGATTTGAATTCAGCTGCCCAGATCTTGACAAGCTTGAATTCAGCTTCTCCATTATGTCTTTCAATCACTTCAGGTTGTCAGAGATGAGGCAAACAGATCCAGTCACCCAGCATTGGTGTGACCAAGACAAACGAGGGCTCTGGGGCTTGGGTTCTTTCTCCTGTCTCCTGAGTGGTTATTCAGGCACCACCAGAAAGGTCTTGTGTTCATAAATAGCTGTAAGGCAATCCATGCAACATATGTGATCAGGACTGATCACAATTGCAACAGCAATTCAGAGATATCCTTCTCCTGATGTTTGATGAAGAGCTTTGTGGAGGAAATTGATTATTTGATTGGGGAAGTAAAAATATTTAAAATATAATCATATCTATACTTTTTTAGGGTAGGAGTGAAAAATGAATAATTCATATAGTTTATTTAATTTTAAAAAAATATACAGAAAGTTTGCCTTTTTCTCATCAAAGGCAGCATCAGCCTCTAGGTCACTCGGCTGAGTTATTTGGGTGGTGGTGGTGATGGTCCTGATGTTGTGGGTATGTGCAGATGAGGCGTGCTCAGTGGTATTCCTTTGCCAAAAGGAAGCATTTCCTCCTCAAGAAGATTGAAATCCAAAATTCTGAGAATTGCTGCTGGCAGGAAACAAGGAGGCTGAGTTGGATTTTTTCCTAAGCATCCAGTTGTCTGCCCCCCACCAACCTGATGGACGTTCCTATGGGTCTGGCCTGAAACAAATCCCAGGACACCTTTCTAAAGCTTTTAGATTTACAGTACTAAGAATTTTTCTTTTTCCTTTTTCTTTGTCCTGAAAGCAGAGACCTGATGCAGCAACTCAGCAGCCTGTAACTAGAGCAGCCTGGCCACAGGGATGAAAGGTTTGAAAGAACTCCTCACCCTCCTGCAGGGATTTTCTGCTCTCAGAGAGCAGGTACATTTGTTGCCCCCAAATGGGTGGCCAGGCCAACTGCCCTTCACACGGCCAGGTGAACGGATAGGCCCACCGGGAAAGAGTCCAGAGTTTATTTGTTATTCATGGAAGGAGTTCTCTGCAGCTGTTTAGTAACTTGAGTTTTTCATGAGAGAATAAGGAAGATGATGAAAGATGAGCTTGCTCTTGTACCTTCTTCCTTTTAAGAATTCTAATGGGTGCTGGGGGTGTTATGTGTTGGTTATTGATGGGGGTTATGTACTGGTTCTTGACGGCTTAGCGCACACCACTTAGCATACTCTCCTGCATAACAACAACAAAGCTAACAAGGAACAGCACAGAATGAAGGAGAAAGTAAAGGTCAGTGGGACTGGTTGCTCTGGAGCTGAAATCCCAGGGAGGTTCCCTCCCTGTCCTGCCTTTGAATGCAGTTTGTGCTCTGAGTCCTCTGCTTCCCAGCTCCCTGCTCCTCCGTTGCCTCCCGGGAGAAGTTTAGGGCTGCAGACAGTTTCATTAAAGGGCAGCATGCTGCCCATAGCAATTTGCTCAGGAGGAAGAAATGAGCAGGATGCATTTTCATGGGAGCCCAGTGCTGGGAGGGACTGGGGAGGTCCTGGATCTCCAATCCCCTTCAGGGTGGATCATGGGGAAATCAGGCCAGGAGGCTGACCTTTCCTGAATTCTTAGAGGACTTTTATCAGGGAAGGAGGAGCATCTTTGACGACACTTGCGAGATACCATTTCATGTTCTGAGGGCAGGTATATTACAGAGGGATTTTATTGTTTCACGTTCCGAGACCAGGGCAAATATGATTCTCACAGACTGCAGCCCAGTCTGAGCAGCAGTCTCCTCTCCAGAGGCTCCAAGGTCATTGCAGAGTAAATAGGAGAGCGAATCTCCAAAGGACCAGCCTTGGATAAAAGCTGAATCCTCTTTGAGACTGTGGGCTAAATGTCCCTCCTCCTCTGCTCTTCCTTACCGTGGCCTTGCCTCTTTCACTGTTTTAGCTCTCCCTTCTCCTTCTCTCCTCCAACTCCATGGATTTCTGTCATGCCCTTCCCTCCCACTCCCATAAGGACTGAGTTTACTTTCCTTTCTGGGGAATGTGCCTTATTTTCCACTGGAATGTAAGGATATCCATCTTTACTTTCTGCATTGGAATTACCTCTAAAATGATTTTTACTCTGAGAGAGCCTGTTCCAGCCCTTCATAAACCGAACCTTAGAGAATTCTGCTTAAAGAAACAAAAAACAAAAAACACCCCACAAGAAATACCACATCAAAACATTCTCTAGTTAAGACAGTAATGCCCCAAATATTATCCAAGGTGCCTTCAGAGGAAAATCCATCTGTATGTGCATCAAAAATAATATTACTTTGAATTATTTATGTCACTTCAGTTAAATAAACATTTACAAATGTAACAGTGACAATGGATTAGTGATGTTGAATGAAAGAGGAATTATCACTGGCTGGAAACCTTTTTATTGTGAATCTCTTGTACTTGTTCATTATTTCTCCTGATGTTCATCTCTTTGTCACTCTTATATCTTGGATCCATATTATCTTCATACTCAGAGGAAGGTAGCTTGAATGTGCTCAAAAGCATTAGCACAATATTGCAAGTTGTGTAAGTTTAATATTGTACATTGTATCAGGCCCTAAGTTTGAGGATGTTCTTAGGGTATCAGCCTATAAAGGAAAGATCCTATTGTTTTGTAGACTAATTTTAAAAGACAAAATTTCGGAGACCTCGGCATTTCAGATGTTACTCTTTGTGTCTGCAAAATGAAATGAAACAAAAATAAGGAATAGATAACCCCCAGGAGCCTAGAGCAAATTGACAGAAGACCTAGGCATCCTCAGCACTTAAGCTCCTTCTTCCTCAGCACTTAGGAATGGTGCCCTGCCATTCTCCACTCCTAGTTGCAGGAAAATCCAGTGCTTTCAAGCTATATATGCAACTGCCCAGAGGCCTTGACTAGCGTGTCTTTACTATGGCTGCACACCCCCAGATTTCTCTCTCCTTTACCCCATCAGGATATTTTGATGTGCATTTCAATCCTTCTGAGCCAAGCGCTCAATTAATTACAGGCTGTCCTGACTTAATGTGGTTCGATTTATGATTTTTTAATTTTATGATGGTGTGAAAGCGATAGGCATTCAGTAGAAATTGTACTTCAAATTTTGATCTTTTCCTGGGCCAGCGATATGCAGTACAATCCTCGCTCATGATGCTGGGCAGCGGTGGCCCTGGGCTCCCTCCTGATCAAGAGAGTGAACAACTGACATACTTGCAACCATTCTGTACCCACACAACCATTCTGTTCTTCACTTTCAGTACAGTATTCAATAAATTACATGAGACATTCAACACTTTCTCATAAAATAGGCTTTGTGTTAGATGATTTTGCCCAACTGTAGGCTAATGTAAGTGTTCTAAGCACGTTTAAGGTAGGCTAGGCTAAGCTAGGATGTTTAGTATGTTAAGTCTGTTAAATGCATTTTCGAGCTACAATAGTTTCAACTCACAGTAGTGAGTTGACTCACTAGTTTGACTCACTGTAGAGTAAAGGCTGTCCTAGGCACACCCTAAAAACAAGTCTCAAAAGGATCAAGCAGGCCCACATGTACCTTAACTGCCTGACAAAACCAAAATTGACATTGTTTAAATGGAGACAGCAAAGTCCAAATACTCAATAAAGTAACGTTCGCAAATTTCAGCATCCAAATAAAAGCTACTAAATATGTAAAAAAGCAAGAATTGTGGCCAATAACCAGGAGAAAAATTAGGTAATAAAAATAGACTTAGCAATTTTAAAAATGACAGAATTAGCAAACCAGGGGCTTTAAAATAGCTAATATAAATATGTTCAAGGATTTAAAGAAAAAACCACAACTTTAATGAGGAGAGAAAAGAAGCGTATAAAAATTTTTCTAGACCTAAAAATGCAATATTTGAAATTAAAACTTCACTCGATTGACTTACAGTAATTAGGCACTGAAAAAGAAAAAAAAATCAGAGAATTTGAAGGCAGTGTAATAAAATTACTCAAACTGAAACAAAGAGATGATCAAAGGCTGGAAAAATTAAGAGACTTATTGGCCTATGAAACAATATCAAATTTTCTACCAATCATGTAATGATAGTCTCAGAAGGAGAAGAATTGGGCAAGAACCAGGGAAAATATTTGAAGAATTAGTGGATGAATTTTTCCAAATGTGATGAAAAACTACAGATTTGTGAATTGTGCTGTAGCCTAAGCAGGATAAATACAAAGAAAACCACACTAAGGCACATCATAATCAAACTGCTGAAACCAGTGATGAAGCAAAAATCTGAAAAGCAGCTAGAGAAACTTTATATTACATTTCGGGTAATAAAGATAGGAACAATAAAGATTTCTTTTCAGAAACAATGTAAGTTAGAAGACAATGGAACTTTATCTAAGTTCCTAAGTATCTAAGCTACAAGAAAAATTGTCAACTTAAAAGTTGTATATTAAGTGAAAATATCTTTCAAAAATGAAGGTAAAATAAAAACTTTTTTTTCAGACAAAAACTGAGAGAATTTAATGCCAGTGGATTGGGAAGAAAAATATGTTCCAAGAAGTTTTTCAGGATGATAGGATGTGAAACCAGATGGAGACTCAGGTATCCACAAAAGAATGACAACCAATGCAAATGCTGATCATGTATTTAAGAGCAAATATATTTTTATTGTTTAACTTTAAAAATATAATCAATAGTTTAAAGTACAAATAATAGCAAGGTATTTGGGGAATTATAACTTAAATAGAAGTAAAACATACGACCACAATAATACAAAAGACAAGAGAGAGGAGATGAAAGTATTTTGTTGTAATGTTTTTACATTATATATAAAGTAGTGTAAATTTACTTGAAGATAGGCAATGATAAGTTAATGATGCTTGTTGTAGACTCTAGAGCAACCACTAAAAAAGAAGCAAAGTGGTATAGACAATAAACCAGTAAAGAAGATAAAAAAGAATACTAAACAACAACAATAACAAAACCCAAAAACTCATTTAATCAAAATGGAGGTGGAGAAAGAAAGAAAAAGAACAAATGAGATGAATAGAATACAAATCACAAGTTTGTGGATTTAAATCCAACTACACAGATAACTACACTAAATATAAATGGTCTAAACGCAAACTGAAAGGCAGTTTATCAGACCAAGTAGAAGAAGCAAAACTCAACAATAGGCTGTCTATAAGAAACCTGTTTATAATAATACAAATAACTGAAAAATAAAAGCATAAGGAAAGATATGTCATGCAAACAGTAGTACAAAGAGAGTTGGAGTGGATATATTAATTCAGGTAATGTAGATTTCAGAACAAGGAATATTATCACATAAAAATATTAATTAATCAGTAAGACATAAAGATCCTAGAAGTTTATGTTACTAATAAGAGCTTCAAAGAGAAGAAACAAAATCTGATACTGCTGAAGGCAGAATAGACAAACCCACAGTTATAGTTGGAGATTTTACCTCTCCTCTTAAGTAGTTGATATAAGTGGGCAGAAAATTCCTATCTATAGACTTGATCATTGTACAGACAGACCATGACCAATGTCAATTATGACATTTATAGAATACTAAACTCAGCAATGGAAAAGCACATTTCCTTTACAAGTGCACATAAAGCATTCACAAAGATGAAACACATGTTGGTCCATAAAACATCTCAATAAATTTTTAAAAATTGGTATCCTATAGAGCATGTTCTCTCACTACAACGGAATTGTTAGGACTCAGTGATGAAATTATATCTGTAAAAACTCCAAATATTTTGAAATTAAATAACATACTTCAGAATAACCCACAGGTCAAAATATTATAAAATATTTTGTACTGAATTACAATGAAAACGTTAACACATCAAATTTGTCGTAAATACTTAAAAAGCACTGAGATGCTGGAACAACTGGAAATCCACGTGCAAAAAAGAATGTTTCTAGACACAGACCTTATACCTTTCACAAAAATTAACTCTAAATGGGTCACTGACCTAATTGTAAAACACAAAACTAAAAAACTCCTAGAAGATAACATAGAAAAAAATGTAGGTGATTGTGGGTTTGAAGATACCCTTTTAAATACAACACCAAAAGAATGATCTATGAAAGAACAAAATTGGTAAGTTGGACTTCATTCAAGTTAAAACCATCTGCTCTGTGAAAGATAATGTCAAGAGAACGAAACAAGCCCTAACTGGGGAAAAATATTTGCAAAATACATATCTGATAAAAGATTGGTATGCAAAATATACAAAAGACCCTTAAAATTCACCAATAAGAAACCAACCCAATTTTAAAAAGTGGGCAAAAGACCTGAATAGACATCTTACCACAGAAGATATTAGATGGCAAATAATCATATGTCATTAGGGAATTTCAAATTAAAACAATGAGATACTACTACATACCTATCAGAAGGCTAAAATCCAGAACACTGGCAACACCAAATGCTGTGAGGATGCGGAGCAAGAGGAACTCTCATTCACTTGCCAGTGAGAATGCAAAATGGTACAGCCACTTTGATAGACAGTTTGGTAGTTTCTTAGAGAACTAAACATACTGCTACCATATGATCCAGCAATCATGCTCCTCGGTATCTATTCAAAGGAGTTAAACACTTACGTCCACTCAAAGACCTGTACATGAATGTTTATAGCAGCTTATTCGTAATAACCCAAACTCAGAAGCATCCAAGATATCCTTCAGTAGGTGAATAGATAAACAAACTGTGGTACATAAGGGAATATTATTCAGTGACAAAAAGAAATAAGTTATCAAGCCACCAAAGGACATGGAGCAAACCTAAATGCATTTTTCTAAGTGAAAGAAGCCAATATGAAAAGGCTACATACTATATGATTGCAACTATGTCATTCTGGAAAAGGCAAAACTACAGAGACAGTAAAAAGATCAGTGGTGGGCTGGCCCTGTGGCTTAGCAATTAAGTGTGCGCGCTCCGCTACTGGCGGCCCGGGTTCGGATCCGGGCGCGCACCGATGCACCGCTTCTCCGGCCATGCTGAGGCCGCGTCCCACATACAGCAACTAGAAGGATGTACAGCTATGACATACAACTATCTACTGGGGCTTTGGGGAGAAAAAGGAGGAGGATTGACAATAGATGTTAGCTCAGGGCCAGTCTTCCTCAGCAAAAAGAGGAGGACTAGCATGGATGTTAGCTCAGGGCTGATCCTCCTCACAAAAAAAAAAAAAAAAAAAAAAGATCAGTGGTTACCAGGGGTTTGGAAAGGGAGAAGGGAGGGAGGGATGAAGAGTGGAAAACAGGGGATTTTTAGGGCAGTGAAACTATTATCTATGATACTCTAATAGTGGATTCATGTCATTATACATTTGTCAAAACCCATAAAACCCATTGTAATGATAAGATTGAACCCTAATGTAAGCCATGGACTTTAATGAATAATAATAATATGTCAACGTTGGCTCATCAATTTTAACAAATATACCACATTAATGGAAGATATTAGTAATAGGAGAAAATTGGGGAAGTGAAGGGGTATGGGAACTCTATATTTTCGGCTCATATTTCTGCAAACCTAAATATGCTGTAAAAACTAAAGTCTATTAATTTAAAAAAAGTGCTAAGAGGAAAATTAAATATTCATATTTGAAAAGAGGAAAGGTCACAAAACAATGATCTAAGCTTCTATCTTAAGAACCCAGGAAGGAAGAGCAAAGTCAATCCAAAATAAGTAGAAGGAAGGAAATAACAAAGATAAGAGCATAAATCAATGAAACAGAAAATGAATAAACAATAGAGAAAATAAATGAAAGCAAAATATTTTCTTTGAAAATATCATTTTGATTGATGAACCTCAAGCCAGACTAATCAAGAAAGGAATAGAAAATACAAATTACCATTATCCGGAATGATTGAGAGAATATCATTAGATATACTATGGAATTTAAATGGTAAAAAGGGAATATTATGAATTACTTCACACCAATGAATCTGAAATTTAGATGAAATTGAAAAAATTATTTGAAGGAGACAAGTTACCATAATTAATGCTTTTTTTAAATGTACATTGCAGACATTTTCCCCCATCTGTGGCTTGTTTATTCACTTTCTTAATGATGTCTTTTGAGGAGATAGTGTTTAATTTATTAATATTTTCTTTTATGGTTAGTAGTTTTGTGTTCTAAAAAAAATATTTGTTTTTATCTTCCCAAGTTTGTAAAGATATTCTCTACTGTTTTCTTAGAGAAGTTTTGGGTTTTTGGGTTTTATATTTTGAACCATGAGCCATTGTGAGTGTATTTTTGTGAGTGGAGTAAGATAGAAGTTGAGGTTTATTTTTTTTCTTATGAAACTTATGAATACGCAGTTGTTACATCACTATTTGTTAAAGAGACTTTCCTCACTGGTAGCTTGGCTAAAACTCGATTGCTGTGTGTGAGTCTATTTCTGGACTTTCTTTTCTGTTCCATTTACCTGGTTGTCTATTCCAATATCTCTCAACCTCTTTTATTATCATCCCCTTAAGGAGCCTTTCTGGACAATTTATTCCTAATTGCCCTTCTCCCTCATGGACTTTTAATGTCTGAAATATATTTATGTAAATACTGTTCATGTATGTACTGTTTATGTATATATTTATGTACATACTGTTATGTATGTATATATGTGCTTTTTACATGAAAAGAATAAGAATTTTTTCCTCCACAAACCAATTTCCACCCCCTTGGAAGTGATATCACTTCCATTGCGAATGCATAGTTTATTCCTACACTAATATCACACTGCAGCTCTATAGCACATCGTGAGATAAGGTAAAGTCTCTCAACTTTTTTCCTCTCTTTCAAAATTACATTGGCTATTCTATATCCTTTGTTTTTACAATAAATTTTAGAATCAGCTTGTCAATTCCTTTCTAAAAATATGTGGTAATCCTTTTTAAATTAAAGAAACTGAAATTGGAATTAAAAGTCTTCCCACAAAGAGCTCTCCAGACCAGATGACTTCACTGGCGAAGACTAGCAATATTTTAAAGAAGAAATAATGCAAATTTTAATACTCTCTTTCAAAAAATAGAGGGGGACGAAAAACTACCCAACTAATTTTATGAGGCTAGCATTAATCCGATATCAAAATCAAATAGAGTAATTGAAAAAGTATACATCAATATCTCTACAAATATTGATCAAAAATGTACAAACTATTAGCAAATTGAATCCAGAAATACATAAAAAGCATGGCACATTATGAAAGTGGATTTCATCCTAGCAATGTGTTTGGTTTAACATTCAAAAATCAACTAGTATAATTCACCATACTAACAGAATAACTGAGAGAAAAAAATAAGGTGTCAATAGACGTAGATAAAGCATTTGACAATGTTCAATACTTGTTCATGATTAAAATGTTTACAAAGCTAGAAATAGATAAAAAAAATTCCACAATCTGATACAGGGCATCCATGAAAAACTCTCAGATGACATCATATCTAATGGTGAAAGATTGGATGCTTTCTCTTAAGATCTGGAATAAGCTAGGATATTCTTCATTATTTTATCTCGATTTTTACTTAAAATTGTACTAGAGGTCTTTGCCATTGGAATAAGGCAAGAAAGAGACATACAAAGCACACAAATTATAAAAGAGCAAGTCAACTTGGGTCTCTATTTACAGATGACGTTTTTTTTTGACATTGAAAAAGATATCTGAAAACAATTACTAGATCTAATAAGTGAATTTAAGAAGTTTGCATAATGTAAGATCAGTATACAAATATCAATTGTTTTTCCATATACCAGCAGTAAACAATTGAAAATCTATTTATGATAGCATAAAATATGCGGTAATTAAGAATTAGTTGGACAAAAGATATTCAGGGCTGTTATGCTGAACTACATAATATTTCTGAGTGAAATTAAAGATTGCTGACCTCAATATATGGAATTATATATCATATTCATCAATGGGAAGACTCAATATTGTTAAGATGTCCATTCTTCCAAAATTGATCTATAAATTTAAATGCAATCTTAATTAAACTCTCAGCGGGCTTATTCATGGAAATGGAGAAGCTGATTCTATAGTTTATATTAAAATGTAAAAATCTAAAAAAGCCTCAAAATTTTGAAAAATGGAGATGAAATTTCTTTTATTTATACATACTATAAAATTACAGTAATTGACAGTGTGGCATTAGCATAAGCATAGATATATACATCAATGGAATAAAATAGGGAATCTATAAGTAGATACACACACACACACACACAGTCCACTGGTTTTCAACCATAGCACCAAGTTAATTTATTTGGAATGGGCAGGAAGGAATGGATAAGTTTTTCAAAAATGGTAAGGAAACAATTTGATATCTGTATAGAAAAAGAAGGAGCCTCAGTCCTTATCTCACACCTTTGGCAAAAACTAACTTGAAATGATCAGAGAACTAAATCTAAGGGCTAAACCTATTTAGCTTCTAGGCAAATGTATAAGCAAGAAAAATCTTTGCAACCTTAAGGTAGTGTTCCGGTTATATACTCCTGTGTAGCAAACCACTCACAAATGGTGTCTTAAAATGACAACAATTTTTCATTTTGCCCATAAATCTGAAATTTGGGCAGGATGGGTAACTGTCCTTCACACATCAGGCTGGGATCACTCAATTGGAGCTGAAGTGTCCTCTTCCAAAATGGCTGGCCAGTTGATGCCAACTGTCAGTGGGGAGCTCAGCCAGAGTCGCCATCTAGTAGCCTCTGTCCAGCCCAGGGGCTGCTCCCCAGGGCTGCTTCAGCTTTCTTAGAATATGGTGGATGGGTGTCAAAAGCCATATTCAAAGAGACAGGAAGTGGATGACCCTAGTCTCTTAAGGCCTGCCACAGCATATCTTCTGCCACATTCCATTGGTCAAGCAGTCACGGAACCAGTGCAGGTTCAAGAGGAGGGAACACAGGTTCAGCCTGTTGATCAGAGGAATGTCAAAGAATTTGCTCACATCTCTGATTTATGACAAATGAGCAAATGTTCCTTATATAAGACACAAAAGTCACTAATGATCTAAAGAAAATTTGATAACTTGTACTTTATTCAAGTTAAAAAATTTCTTCTTTTCCCAAGACATGATTAAGAAAATAAGAGGGTAAACCAAAATCTGGGAGGAAATATTCAAAATGTATATATCCAACAAAGGACTTGTGTTTGAAATACATAAAGAACTCTTATAACTCAGTAATATAGTGCTAAATAATAACAGACTCTTCACAAAAGAATATATATGGATGGCCAATAAGTACATGAAAAGAAGCTCTAAATCATTAGTCATCAGGGAAATGTGTATTAACACCACGATGAGATAACACTGCGCATTCATTAGAATGTAAAATTAAAAATACTGTAAATAGGGGGCTGGCCCGGTGGCTCAAGTGGTTAAGTGCACGCTCTGCTGCGGCGGCCCAGGGTTCGCTGGTTCCGATCCTGGGCACGAAACAACACACTGCTTGTCAAGCCATGCTGTGGCGGCCTCGCATATAAAGTGGTGGAAGATGGGCATGGGTGTTAGCCCAGGGCCTGTCTTCCTCAGCAAAAAAAGAGGAGGATTGGCGGATGTTAGCCCGGGGCCGATCTTCCTCCAAAAAAAAGAAAATACTGACAATAGCAAATGTTGTGAAGATGAGGAACAACTGGAACTCTCACACATTACTGGTGGAAGTACATAATGGTAGAGCTGATTTAAAAATCATAAAAAAATATATGTATACAGAAGTTAATATCATGCAATATCCCATTTAAAAAAATAATTTTTATAAGTAAGAGAGGGAATGTACAACGGATGAACTGGAAGACAGGAACATTAATACGTATGTGTCTGTAGAGAACAGCATAGGAAGTTTAAAAGGAGGCAATCCCAAATCCATTCTAAGCATCTCTAGTTTGGCAAGTCTTATCCCAAGGAATAGCATCCCTATTGCTGTGTGCACAGGGACTCCTTTCGTCCATCATTCTCTTTTTTTCTCTCCAGCCTAAGACTCAGTGACTAGTGTTTCCAAAATCCAGCTCCTTCTGTGCCACTGATGAACCATATACTGTGGGAGGAGGAGAGAACCTCTAACAGTGTTAGTGGTTGGCAACAGCTAAATGTGTTCCTTACCTAGGGGCTATTTGCTTTTTGACAAATAATGCCATGGACGTTTTTTAAAATCCGTGGAATATATCTTTCAAGAGAAATTTTCAGTCATTTTCACAAACCTGTGGGGGAAGATGTTTTGGCGTTGATTGTGGTGGCTGGTTTTAAGGTATGCCTGACATTTCCCTTTTATGCTATGAAAGTGATCAGGTATTCTAACTATGAGTGTGACTTCACTTGCTTCAGAGAGTTATATTATAAATCTCACAGTGGGAAAGGACCACTAGAGGTGGGTCTACAGTTTGAGAAAAGTAGAAGAATATCATGATAAGGTTCTAGGACCTAGGACCAAATTGAGTGAAGGGATACATTCCAGGTCAGTTCTAACTCTTTCAAGAGAACTAGAACTAAAACCAAGTTCTCAGGAAAAAATAAGCAACAACTTGGAACACTATTTCTTCTTAATCTATCCTACATTATTTATTGCTTGTTCAAAAGTTACCAAATTCTATGAATTTTACTGTTTTAAACTTTTAAACAACTGTTCATAAGTCTCAACTTTTGCTATTGTTTGGGGGAAAATGAAGAATCAACCCACATTCTTCATTGGCACAGAAACACACGTATGATTCTAGGATATTGAACATAATATTTTGAAAGACATTAACATAGCCAATTTCTCTGCCATCATAGAGATGATCTCATCACATATTTATTCATTCGTTATTTCTTCTTTACCATTCTACAATATGGCTAATGCTGTGCTAGGCACTGTGGTAAACAATGGAAATAAAAAAGTGAATAATGTAAGACCTCTGTCTTCAGTGAGTTCACATGTAATCCACAGTAATATAAATACTGTCATTGGAATGGGCACAAACTTAGCATACCTGGTGTGAAGTACTCAGTGGAAGTTTTATAGAGGAGAAGATATTTGAAGTATAAGCAAGAGTTTCAAACAGAAAAGGCAAGAGAAGGATTTACAGTGCAGGGATAAAGCAGGTAAAATTTAGTTTCTGACGATTTCTTTGTCTACCATTCTTAGGGGCTTATGTGTTCACTCACTAAACAGAATTACTAGATTTGAATAAAGCAGTAAACTTTTTATAAAGTTATAATTTTTATATTTCCATCAGTAATGTATTACATTATGTAGGACAAATCACTTAACATTTGTGGGTCTCAGTTTCTTCATTTTTCAGTCATCAGGGCAAATATACTTTTAACACACAGTGACTGACACTCAGCAGGCGGTGAAGACAGAACCTGTATCTGCTACTTTTTAAAGCTAAAACGACAACAACAACAACCTCCTAAATATTTAAAATATTATAAGCAATTTCTTCTAAAATGGAAACTTTGGAGAAGATTGACCCTCTGATCTGAGGAAAAAACCTAACCCTTGAAAGAACCCTTTTAACTTAGGCAAATGAAAAGCAAATTCCCTTCTCTTATTCTTGTGGAAGAACTGAACCCAATGAAATACTCCAGATGTTGATGATTCAGCCTGAAAAACTGAGTATTCTGTAAAGTAATGAAAATGGGTGTTCCTTTTAATTGATCCACATTTCTGTAGGTTATAACTGGGTTACTTTACCCTAAATTTAGCTTTGTGTCTCCAAACCTGATAATTTCCTGCTCTTGTGGAGCGGAGGTTGTGGCGATTTTAGTGCCGTTATTTTCAGGTATTGTAGAGCTGAGATGGAGAAGATCGTGGGAAGGACTTGAAAGGTTTGATCAGGAGCTAGGAGGAGAAAGACTTGAGAAAAGCAACTGGTCTAGAATGGTCTCAGCATAATGTTGAATGTATCGTGAAATTTACAGACCTGGTTTTGTCTACAATTCAATGGCTACAACCTTGCACAATGTAGTGATGTCTGAGAAAAAGCTTGTCTGGTGAAGTCTGTTGAGAGAGGGAGCAACAGCTCAGAGCCGGATGCTGGCCAAAGGGCTCAGCTGCAACAAAACTGCTTTAAGGAACATTTCAATGGCCCCCAGTGATAAACTTTTCAGTTCTTCTAAAATATTACAGTGACCTTCAGTGGTTCATTTTAATTTTAAATAAGAAAAAAGGATTTCCAGTTACAAACTTAAACAATAACTAATTTTGAAAGGATGAAATTGGGCAACAACTACATCAAACAGGCTGGGGGCGTGGACCACTATGACTTGGTCATTAAAGTGAAGTAAGACTCCACAGATGGTTAAATTTATGATTTCTTTACTGTAGTTGAAAATAGTACTCATTATGTATATTATACAATGTATAAATAATGGATTATTTGACATATATTGTGAACTATTATTTTATATATAAATATAATGAAAAATGTCATTTTAATAATGATGATAAGGTAAAATTTGGTTAAAACTTGGTTGGTGGAGAAATCTAACTAGTGTTATTGGCAATGACACTAAATGGTACCTTATTGTATAAACCATTTTAACTTTTTATATTTGACAAAATGATATCATTTTTGTGAGGATGAGCCAGATAATTTACCTTAATCATCAAAAAGGCAAAGTATTTTCTCCTGACATTACCTTATTATTCATGATGTAAGTTAACCTTAATTCTAAAACAGTGAAGAAAGGGCAAAAGTACATGGAACCTTATTGAAATTCGTGCTTAATCTATTTACAAATTCAGTGCGAAAGTCAGCATAGACACCTACTTAGACTTCAGTTGCATTTACTTCATCCAACTTTGGTGTGGTTAATGAGATAAAAATAAAAAGTGATATAATGTTAGCAACAGCCTTGAGTTCTGAGTTTGATATCCAATGGACTTTGGATTGGATACCAGGAAGCATACGCAGCACTGAGAGCATATAAAAATATACAGGATTAGGATCCTGCACAACCAAGTCCCATTCCCAGTTGTCTAGTAATGTGCTTTGTTGTCGGCTTTCTTCTTCTCTTCCCCTTCCTTCTTCATCAGCGTCCTACTACACTGGGGGTAACATTATTTGCAGCAGCCTAGGGCTTATAATTAACAGTAATAACAGTACTTTGCAGTTGTAAAGTAGAACTGAATTCTCAGTTTATATACTCGGGAAGAGGGAAGGAATGGAACATTTAGCACTTATTAGGCGCTAGATTTTACAGCTTGTAATAAACATATTTTCCCATTTTGCAGTAGTCCCTCCTTATCTGTGGTTTCTCTTTCCATGGTTTCAGTTACCCATGGTCAACCACAGTCTGAAAATATTAAATGGAAAATTCCAGAAATAAACAATTCATAAATTTTAAATTGCACACCATTCTGAGTAGCTTGATCAAATCTCATGCCATCTGACTGTGTCCAGACCAGCAGGGACACGAATCCTCCCTTTGTCCAGCATATCCATGCTGTATACACCACCTGCCTGTTAGTCACTTAGTAGTTGTTTCAGTTGTCAGATCAAGTGCCGTAGTATCGCAGGGCTTGTGTTCAAGGAACCCTTATTTTACTTAATAATGGCCTCAAAGTGCAAGAGTAGTGATGCCGGCAATTTTGAAATGCCAGAGAGGCTGTAAGATGCTTCCTTTAAGTGAAAAGGTGAAAGTTCTTGACTTAATAAGGAAAGAAAAAAAAATCACATGCTGAGGTTGCTAGGCTCTATGGAAACTTTTATTACAGTATATTGTTATCATTGTTCTATTGTTAGTTATTTTTATTAATCTCTTATTGTGCCTAACTTATAAATTAAACTTTATCATAGGTATGTGTGTATAGGAAAAAACATAGCATATATAGGGTTCGGTATGATCTGTGGTCTCAGGCATCCACTGGGGGTCTTGGAATATATCCCCTGTGGATCGGGGGGACTGCTGTACACAGAAGTCTTCAGAGAGGTCTAATCGCTCAATGACACATAGCTGATAAGTGCCGGTAAATCAGAGACCAAAAATCATTCTGCCTAATTCCAAAGCCTGTGCATTGCTCATTATATCATCCAACTTTCCATGTGATCTCACTGGTTTATAAACCTGCAAATACTATTCTACAATCTATTGATAGCAGCAAACAACATTAATCAGAAAGAAACTGTGTGAAAGAGATTCAGTACCTGTTGCAAAGACATGTGCCTGGAGCTACTTTGAAATGCAAGAAAGGATTATGGGCAGCATATGTCTACACGAGTTGTTGGAAGTAGAGTATAAAGAGGGCTACATGTAACACCAACTATATGAATGGCTCTGAGTGAATGTTTAATTCCATAGATTATGACTCAATGTACCAGGTGGATTTTCAATATAGTATATGTAACTTTCCAAGGCGTTTTCACCTACATTGTCATATGTTAGTTCTCATAGCCATCATGACACCTTGGTAGGGAAAATTTATTCATTTCATTTTACTGATGAAAAAAATTGAAATCCAGATAGTTATGCAGCTAATTAGTTATCAGCTTTTCTAATGTTTCTGTGCAAATTATTTCCACTACATTATACACTTCTTATTCTTAAGATTTGGGTATTAAATGGTAATAGAATTTCATGCTCTTTGCCCACCTCTTTTGAGAGAGAGATGAGAAGTTGGCAAAGATGTGCTTTGAGCTGAATAAACCTTTTTTGTTAATACAGAATTTTTAATCTATTTTTTAACCTCATCTACCAAAAGAAGGTGACTGGTTGGCCTTTGGTATTTCTCTTAGCTAGTAATACTCCCACATAACTCTGATTAAAAAGCATATACACTAACCCATTACTTATTCAAATGAATATCTAATGGAAGAATTGTGGGAAGGAGGTACTAACATGTTGAAGAACCACTCCTAGGGGTTTTACATATGTTACTTTGTTTCACCTTTACCGTCAGGATTCACTGACCAGTGTTTTAGGTCTATTATCCTCATTTTATAAATGTAGAAGGGAGGCTCTGAGGGGTTAAGTAATTGTCCAACCTCATGTAGCTTGATTTTGTGGGACTAGAACCCAGACTCAAGTCAGCCTGTCATCAAATCTCCTGATCATTCCAGATTAGCTTGGAATTTAGAGTACTCTGTGACACTTTTCTATCCTTCTTTCCCACTCTTCTACTTATGAATCTCACACTCGATTCATATTGATCTCTTGATGGCTTTTAATCTGCTTTGGGCTTTCTCCTCTTTCTATGGATGTGTTTTGTTGCCCTGAAATATATTTCCTACTTCATTCTGCCTGTTGAAGCTCCAGCTGAAATTTTCTCTGTCTGAGAAAAGTCTTGAGAAAACTGAAGCTGGAGGTGATCTTTGCCTCCTCTGGAGTGTAGTAGAACTTGGTTGTACCATTTGAGTGTAATTTATTGCTTGTTGCTGTTAATTAATTTTTGTGTCACTTTTAACTTCTCCATTTAGTTCAACTTAGGTGTAGAAGTGAGCTGTAAAATAATTCATCTAAGAAAATAGACATGTAAGAAAATATCTCCACAAATAAGATCAGGTTAGCCTTGAAAAATTAAGAAATTAGAGAATAAGAATTAGTGTTTTAGAATTAAAAATATTAGTAAAAATATATAAATTTCAATTTATGCAGTTGGAATATAAAATTTAAGAAATTTTACTAGCTACAGAAAAAAACAAGATAAGTAGAGAGAGAAGATAAATGAAAAGATGAGAGACATAGAGGACTGAAAGGCCTTTGACTGATGGGAGATATAGAGAAAATAGAAGAAAATTATAGAATGAATACTAAATTTCAAGAGCTCAAGTACAAGTGCCTTCAGATTGAAAGGGCCCTGTGGGGAGTGGCGAGCACCATGAACTGCAAATATCTGCACCTAGACTATCACTGAAATTTTAGAATGCCAGAGTAAATGAAAGATTCTAAAAACTTTTGGAGAGTAATACCAGGTCGCATACTAAAGAATGAGAATCAGCCTAATATTAATTTCACATCTGCACTATTGGATACTAAAAGGAAGTGGAGAAGTGCTTTCAAAGTTCTAAGGGACAATTATTGTCAAAGATATTTTTTGTACCAACTCAAACTTTCAATCTGGATGAGTGAAGAATAAAGACATTTACAGAAACTAAGGGAGTTTACTTCCCAGACAAACTTCCTTAGGACATTACTTGAGGATTTACTTTAGCAAAATGAGGAGAGTATCTAAGAACGTGGAAGACGTGGAATCCAAGGAAAGGCTATTCAGGGTAGGTGAGAAGGGCAGGAGTCCCAGGAGGACAGCTTTGCAGCAGGCCTGGAGAATGGCAGTACAGACAAAAGGAAGAGAACAGAGGCTCCAGGAGGGAAGCATCTAGCAAAAAAAATCACATTTCATAGATCTGATATTATCCTGAGAAGAAAGAACTACTTAAGAATGTAATAAAAGGCAAGCAATGTGAGAAAATAAGACAATTTAAAATTCCAGAAAAATCCAAAAGCCATACAAAAAAGCAAATCAGTCATAACTAACTACTTGACCCTGCAGTGAACAGCACCTACAGAAGAATAACAAACAAAACATGATTAATTGATTTTCCACTTTTATAATCGAACTATAGATAAAGCACAGAAGACAGTTATGGCCTCAGAAAAGAATGCAAGTATTACCAAACTTGACAGTTTAAAAGGCAAGAGATGTTACCTATAGTTGCTACAAAAAGAAATATAATCAGGCCGGCCCAGGAACGCAAGTGGTTAAGTGCGCGCGCTCGGCTTTGGTGCCCCGGGGTTCACGGGTTGGGATCCTGGGCGTGCACCCGATGCACCGCTCATCAAGCCATGGTGTGGCAGCGTCCCATATAAAGTGGAGGAAGATGGGCACGGATGTTAGCTCAGGGCCAATCTTCCTCACCAGAAAAACAAAAAGAGGAGGATTGGCATCAGATGTTAGCTCAGGACTGATCTTCCTCACACACACAAAAAAAGAAATATAATGGTGAATGTTTATTTAAAGCTGCAAAACTAATTACAAGGAAAGTGAAAACGATGGGAAAGACTCATATTGGCAGGAATGGTAAGGGAGGGCCTGGTATGATATAAGAGAATTAAATCTCATGTCAGAATAGGAAGCCAATAGATGTTATCTATATTAATGAATCAAGAAATATAACAAAAAAACTGATCATTTAAAGGCTGAAGGTAGTCATCAGAAATGTAATTTTTTTTTTTTTTTTGTGAGGAAGATCAGCCCTGAGCTAACATCCGTACCAATCCTCCTCTTTTTGCTGAGGAAGACCGGCCCTGAGCTAACATCTATTGCCAATTCTCCTCCTTTTCTTCCCTTTTTCTTCCCAAAGCCCCAGTAGATAGTTGTATGTCATAGTTGCACATCCTTCTAGTTGCTGTATGTGGGACGCCGCTTCAGCATGGCTGGACAAGTGGTGCGTCAGTGTGTGCCTGGGATCTGAACCCGGGCCGCCAGCAGCGGAGCATGCGCACTGAACTGCTGAGCCACGGGGCTGGCCCCAGAAATTAATTTTACAAATAGTTTTAAAGGTTAAACAATGTTAACTCTATAAGAAAAATTAGAGATTGGGAGGCATGGGGCAAAGGGATTTTGTTTCCCATTTTAATCTCTCCACTTGATTTGATTGTTTAGATCATATGAATGAATCTATTTGGTCAAAAATTAAAAAAAAATAAAACACATTTTTTCTGAACTAGCATAGGGGACACTGTTGGTTGTATACTCACTATTTATTCCCCTGTTGACAGATCTCCAAGTTTGTTTGTGCAGCTGCTTCCTCCATGCAGCTGTGAGTGTAGGGAAGGTGACTTCATCTCCAACTATGAGGTAGATTCTCATTAATCTAAATTATCATGGTAATTCCACATCTCTAGTAGATAGTTGGATTAGGGTTATTCATGTGATTCAGTTCTGGCCAAAGAGATAAGAGATGCGTCCACTGACAAATTTTGAGAAAGTGTTCCTTGCCTTAAAAAGGTGTTTTTGTTCCTAGACGTGACTCCTGAAACTGTGGCAGGCCATCTGGTGTCCCTAAAGTCAGCTAGTCTGGGAACAAAGCAGAGGTGCTGAGGATGTCCAAACAGAATGATGGAAAGAACCTGGGTCCTTGATGAAGTTGCTGAAATAATAAAACTATCAACTGAGCAACTCTCTGAAATTATGGAGCCATTCTTTCCAAGGACTTCTATTGTATGTATTAACTTTCCTTGTGTTAAGCTATTCTGAGTTTCATATTCTATTCCTTGCAGTTGAAGGCCTTCTACGATATACACAACCATCAGCTGCACACTATTGAGACTAAAACCATTCCTGAGCTGTGAAGTTTGGGGATGATGTGAGATTTAGGGATATGATGATTATATCTGTTGCTTTTTAGGATGATGAAACAGGTATAAATGTCAAAAGGTCCATAAACTCAGTATAGCACAGATTTAACATCCCTGCATTTACAACAAACTATGAAGATCCACTGTAATTTAAAATTTTCTTGACAATAATCTTTAGAGTTTAACATCTGGAAGAAAGGAAATAATCAACCATTGACCACCTAACAAGATTGAAGCACTGGTAATTACTTTTATGTATATTCTCTCGTTAAAATCCTCATAACAACCCTAACAGTTGGAGACACGGTTAAGAGAACCAGCCCATGGCTGGGTTAATGTAATGAAGATCCTGCATTTGACGGCAGGATCTCAGAGCAGATTTTATAGGCCTATCTGGGAATCAGGTAATGACTAGGCCACAGCTGACACTGAGTCAAGTCTTCTCAAAGATTTTGTAAGCTCCAAACCCCACAATATCTTTTCAAGTTGTCTTCTCATTCTTTCACCACCACAAAATATAGGTAATCTTTTATACTTGTATGCAGGGGTAGGAGTGGGTTACACAGAAGAAATTTGTCAGAAATATGAGTTTGTTGCTGAAAAAATTTACAGCAGTCCTGAGAAGTTTCTGACCTCTCAATGGCCTTGTCTCATACTTTGATACCCAATAGGTCATGGCCAGCATCTTTGATCTCATAGGGCAAACTTCAAAAACGCTAGATTTATGTAAATTAGCTAGTGGAAGCATACAGCTGTTCTGGTCATTCAAAGCCATTCTGCGTTCAGTTAGAGCAAATTGGAGAGAAGTAGTGTTTTCCTGAATACTCAGCCCACTTATAATTATTACCAAACTTGTAAGATAAAAGATGATAATGGTTAAAAGCGAGGATAAATACTTAGTCTGTGGTTAGGAATCAAATCCACGTTTCCCTCATTAATCCTAATGAGGGAAATCCTAAATCTACATACTTTGTCGTATCCTACTTCCTACAAAGCTCCTTCGTGACCAAAGCAAAACAAACAAACAGATTTTTGAGGTTTTCAAGGGATAAGGAGGCATGGAGGCTTTCAGGCATAAACTTCAAGACCATTCTTTTTCAGCACGGTTTAGTAGAGGTTCAAGCACAAGTGGGTTGTAATTGAGCTCTGAGGCCTCTCCCAGCAGTGTGATTGTACGTTTTTTATGATATCTCAAGGCCATGTTCAAAGAAACATTCCTGGGATCATCTACCTAGGCTGTGAGGTGACAAGCTCAAATTCTAACTTCTTGCTGAAAAAACTCAACTTGAACCCAAGTTTTGTTGGTCTCAGCCTTGAGTCTTCATGTTAGCTCATGCTGACTTCCTCAGCAGATGAGCTGCTCCCACGCGTGTTGGTGCTGATGGTTCTGCCATTGTAGGAACAGGAACACTTACCTTTTCCAATGAAGAGCAGAGCTAGGACCAAAACTATCAGCTCAGGAACTTTCAGAAATGATTTCCCTCTTGACTTTTTATTGCCTAGACTGTTATAAAATATTCTCCTCTTTACACTTAGCTGATAAAAGACTGAATAGGAACCATCTCCCAGATGACAGCTAGAGGAGAGACTTGTACTTTGGCATTAGCTTTGATGGAGATATTCTGCGATTTATGGTTTTGGCAAGTGGAGGCCAAGGTAAAATTAAGATACTACAGCTTTTGGGAACAAAGATTTTTTGGTAAGTTTCCTCAGGCAGTTAATTTGTGTTTGACAGATTGCTCTTAAAGTAATGGAGATGAATAGAAATAACTTTACCCAGAATGGCCTTTTTTGGGTACATATTCCTTTTAATGTCTCATTTTATAGAGCTTGGAATCTTTAGAATTTGGTAACAGAGACCTAAGCAGAGATGTTCTGCTTAGTACTCGAGACTTTTTTTACAAAGGGCATCATTTTTCTTGAAGTCAAAGTGCATCAAATCTCTGGTCTAATGAGTCTTCACATGTAAGGAGTCAGCTTCTTGCATAGAGGTGACAGAATCAATATGTTCCTCAATTTTTGGATGGGCAAACTGAAATACAGTAACTCAACATCTTACTAATTGTCGGAATTAGGGCCATGTATAAGATCCAAATATCCTGAATTCCGGCTTATACACGGCTACCAGAGATGACTATTTCTTTGTATTTTCCAAACTAAACAAGGTCATTTGGCAGCCATATCAACTGACAAATATCTAAGGTCAGTGCTTTAGCATTCTTTGGAAGAGAGGCTTCAATTCTGTGTCAAGGAGGAGCTAGGTGGATCTGAATAATCTTAGGTGCATATGCCCCATGCTCAGCCTACTCTTGACGCTTTCAACAAGAGTGAGAAATTTACGTAGGGAGATTCTTATGGGGTTTTTCCACTTTCTAATGGCATCTCTACATCTTCACCAGCCTTCCGTTCTCCAAGTTCCTGCCGGCATAACGGGCATTTCTGTCTGCTGAGTCTCCAGGCAGGAAAAATGATAGAGTCGGTCATTGCTCTTGCGCTTGATGACTTTTCTGTTTCTGTGGAACTCTGGCCAACTGGTTTGAACCTTCTTCTGTTTCCTGATATTTCTACCACCTGACTGGTTGCCCTTATATTCTCTGGTTGGAACGCTATGGGTACTGACAGAAATCAAACTAGTAGTTTGAAATGCTAAATTTTTAAAGCTTCTTATTTTTTTTGGTATATTATTTCCTCTTATTCCTCACACTGCTAGAAAGTTGGAAGAAAAGAAGGCTATTTTGATGGACACAGAGAATTCAAGTGATGACTCCAAAGCTTACAGCTTATCAATGAGGCTTATTATTTTAATAATTTTCTCACCTTTGTACAATTAATTAGTTGGTTTATAGCTTGCACTCTTTGAAAGAATGCTATGTAAGAGGCTAACGAATAACTTGAGTGGTAGTGGTTATTCATATTTGCTATGGACTAAATATTTGTGTCCCCTCCCCTCCAAATTCATACATTGAAATCCTATTCCCAAGGTCACGGTATTAGGAGATGGGGGTCTTCGGGAGGTTATTAGGTCATGAGGCCAGAGCTCTTATGAATGGCATTATTGCCCTTATAAAAGAGGCCTTAGAGAGCCTCCCCCACACCTTCCACCACCTGAGGACACGGAGAGAGAAGGCACTGTTTATGAAGCAGAAAGCAGACTCTCATCAGATATAGAATATACACCTTGATCTTGGACTTCTCAGCCTCCACAACCGTGAGAAATAAATTTCTTTTGTTTATAAGCTACCCAGTCCGTGGTATATTTTAATAGTAGCCCACATGGACTAAGCCAGTATTCTAAGACGAAATTCTTTAAGACTAAGCTTTGAGCAGAAACAGACTCTGAATATTTTTTTCCCCAAAATGAAGTGTTAGTTCATAAATCATTAAATATGAAGTGTTAGTTCATAAATCATTAAATATTGAGGAATAGAGGGGCAACTAGACGATGAAGAATGGTAATGTGGCTAAAAAATATAGGCAAATGATGTGATGAGCTAAGAAAAATCATGCCAGTTAAGATAAAATATCTTTAAAAGGATAATATAAGTAAACTTCCAAAATCTTATTTTGATTACAAAAACCTCACAACTTTTCAGTAGACATTTCAGCCAAAAAATCAATTAAATATGCTTAGTAAATGTCTACCATAATTTTGCTGTGCCATTCCATATGTTGAGGAGAACAGAAAATGCAGGTTATTGAGCCTTTGAGAAGCTTCCATTCTAGCTGAGGAGGCATGATTCTACAAGCAACAATGAAAGCAAAATACAGGGAGTAGCTGTAGTTCAGGGCTCCTTCGTAAAACAATGCCGAAGCACCATTAGTATTTCATACATGGAAAGATCATATCAGTAAGGATCCCTTTTAGCATGACGGCTCTGTGGAGGAGACAGGAAAAATCACCCTTACAATCATGGAGCTTTTTAGCTCTTATATTTATCCTATACTTTGATATATTAATGTCAATCAAGTTAAGGAATGGAAAACTAAGGATTTCTATCATAGATGTTCAAATATTTGAAGTGGGATGATTTTGTAAAGTCCTATTATTCTCAAAATATGTTTATTTAGTGTTAATTTAAAGAATAGAGGAGAAAGAACAGGACGGAAGGGAGATCTGGAGAAATGGAGGAAGACCTTTTAGATATCCTGAAGGAATTCTCTATTTGTTCTCCTTCAATAATGATCAGATGGAATTTGCTCTAACACCAAGTGAAAGGAAAATTTTCACCCTGCCATTTCCATAAACTCTATTGGGTAATTCACCTGCGTTCTCTGCACACATTACAGTCAAATTTGGCCAAAGAAGAGGCCTCATCTGGTTCACAGAGAGTTGTTCAAGGCATTTTTATGAAGGTTTTTCAGAGCTTCCCTCCTACACCTCCTCCTATGATCTATACCTACTTGACCTTCAAGGAGAAAAATAAAAGAAAAAAACCCAGGCTTTTTCATTTCTTTCTGATCTATTAAAACCTGAAATTGAGACATAAGGGCTTTCTGGATGGTGTTACCTTTAGAAGGCCTTTGTATGAGATCCTCAGGGACTGATTTCCCTTCTTTGCAAGGTTACTATTTGCCCTTGCTTTCCTTTACTTCCTACCACACTGTACTCCCTTAATTTCATATGTATTTCCATGCACAGGTCTTATCTTCCTATGAAATTATGTGTGCTTTGAGGGCAGGGACACTTCTCATATAGTTCTTTAACCCCATTCCTCAGCATCTCAGGGAAGGCCTTGTTCCTAAGAGACGCATGTTGGACCTGTGTTAAACAAATGCATGATATTAAAGCCAGCTCACATGCCTTCAGGCAGATGTCTAACTGAAATGTAGTTAATGGAGTATAAATAATTGATCATAAATGAGACACAATAAGCCAATAATTCCTACCTAGAAACATGCTATCAAGTCTTATTATTTTGTGATTGATTTTTAAAGCCATGAGGGCATGACCCTAACATTGTAGATGGTGATGGGTTTTTCCCTAAAGGACCTGGACATTCCTACTGGCAATTAGCCTAAAAGTGGGGCAAGATATAACATAGGCCTTGGGATTGGTAGAGACAAGGAGTTTCTTACACTTCTTCTTGATCCTGACTTTCAGGTGGAGAGGGAGCTTGCTGCCACTTGCCAGGGGGAGGAGGGATCTCAGGCCTTCAGCATTAGACTGAGAGTTATACCATCAGCTCCCCTGGTTCTCAGGCCTTCAGACTAGGACTGAATTATGCCATCAGCTTTCCTGTTTCTCCAACTTGCAGATAGCGTATTGTGGCATATCTCAGCCTTCCTAATCGCATGAGCCAATTCCCATAATAAACCTCCTCTTATATATCTATATATTCTATTGGCTCTGTTTCTCTGGAGAACCCTGACTCATACAGACTAATATAAATGCTAAGAACTATATTTCTTAGCCCCTTGCCATTTTCAACTATGACACAGCTCTAAAAATAATACAGAAAAGATCGTTGCTCTTTGTTTCACAGGGGAACATGGGGGCTTTGGCAGCTCAGGACATCACACACTGGAGTTATGAGAGCAGTGAATGAGGCATAGGGACAGCAGGTATGGGAGTGGTAATGATCAGAATCTTTTAAGGAGATGTTCAGGACTGCCTGGGTTTCATAGGCCCATATCTTCACTAAAGGTACTTTAGTTCTAGAATCTGTGCTTCATTAAAGTGGTGGTGCTGCTGCCATAGCCTTCACTTTATTAGGAAGAATTAATTTTACGCACACCTGTTATTGGTCTATGGGTCCCTACCTCCCTGAATGGAAAGATTTTCTTACGCATGGTTTGGGATTCTGTACTCCCTGTGCATGCTTAGGACTACATTATGCTTTTTCTGAACATGCTAGTTAGGGCCTTTGTTGTCATGATTTTTCTGTAACGTAAAATGTTGAGTGAGCTGGTATTGGACTCTCACATTGATGGTGCAGTGGAACATATCCCAGTGGTGTGGACAGCTCAGGTTCCATTTTGCAGATCCCAAAGTAATTCATTTACAGCAGCGACTTACTCATGTGTGGAACATTTGACTTTTAAAACCATCTGGCTTTTTGTTACAGGAATAACGCAGCAGCCTTTCTATTGTCCCCTTATCTCCCATTCTTGGAGAGGCCACGCCATTTAATTTCAGAAATGGAGGGATCTTGACTGGCTGCCAAGTATCAGCTTTCAGTGCCTTTTTTATAGTTCCATTTACACAGCCTCCCAGAGACCAGGATTGTATGGAAAGGTTTATTGTTTCTTTGCTCTGGCTTTGGTGGTAAAACAAGTGAAGCTGGAATAAAGATATATCTGCACAGCTTTGGATGCTACAGTATTGTGTCTTCCAATTTTCAAAACAGGGTGAAATACAGCATAAACCAGAAGTTCTTCAGATAGCTTCTTGGCTTCTAGATCAATATTAATTTCTCTCTTCCTTTTGCTGCATATGTGTTTATTTTTCTTTTTAGCCTTTGTTATTTGCTCTGGCTTGGAATATGTGTTTTTTGGTGGGATTGGAAAATTATTTCAATTTATCATCTAAATATCCAGAGAAAAACCTTGTGTTTCTCTGGAGAATATATATGGCAGAATATATTCTTATTTTCAAAAATGTCCTAGTATTTGTTTGGTGATTGTTTTCACAATCCTAGTTAGTTTATGTGAATTGTTTAGAATTAGTTACACTAAAAATTTAACAGGCAAGAGAAGTAAAATGTCTATTTATTTAAGATTTGTTTCTGATACTGTTTTTGTTGTAATTTTCCAACTCTGGGATGCAAGTTTCCTGAATTACATTGCTAATCTTGTTCTTGCATTTCTGTTCTGTGCTCCTACCAAACCAAACCATTTCCTTTTCCCTAGATATTTCCACGCTTTCCTGCTTTGCAAATTTTCTCGCTTTTTCTGCTCCTTCTCGCTCCATCTAGCCCCTTTTAAAAGAGCAGTGCTCGTCACTTCATGTCTAAACTCTTTTTCTAAATCTCTTCTGGATCTTAAACCACAGCTTCCTTCTGGTGGCCTTCTCCCTTGACCTCCCATAGATCTTACTTCCCATCACTTCAATTTTCTTCTCTTTACTCTTTTATTATATGTTCTTTCTCTGTCTCTCTTTTTCTGTTCCTATCTTTCTTTCTTTCTATCTATCTATCTATCTATCTATCTATCTATCTATCTATCTATCTATCTATGTCTATCTTAGTTTCATTGTTTTATCTTCTCCTGTAGCTCTAAACTCCTTATACCCTGATTTATCCTTGTATTCTCTCACTATATCCAGCATGCCTTACTTATAATAGCTATTCATTAAATATTTATTGATAAGCCAATGAATGAAAATCCCTGTAGGTCATTGCTGCATAATAGATGTGTTTTTTTTTTCCAGTAATTATGAATTCCCTAACTAGATCCTTGTAACCACTTCAAGTTTTGCCCTTAGTTCAGGTTTTTTAAAATCACTCTCATTATATAAAACAGGTGGGTAGGGGACTAGATATAGTTAAGATTAGAGACATAAAAGTGGAAAGAGAAAACAAGGGAACATCTTTCTGTGTCCTCTCCACTTTCTAATATTTATTTTACTCCCTTTACCGGAGTGAAGGCAGAAAACATATCACTTTCCTTGTGTATTATGAAACCCATCACATTTTCTCTCCAATGGGGTGAGGCTTTTTTATTCTAGGTATTTCTTGAAATATAAACACATGACCACTTCTCTTTGTAGCAACTGAGTTATTTTTAACCAAAATGTAACTTTTTCAAATTCCCTCTGACACAGTATGCTGTGTATTTTTTACCACATACCATTATTTTTGGAAAGGAAATTAGAGGTTTCAAAACTGATTATAAATTATTTTGTCATAGGCATTGAGAGATATTTTGTAGGAGAGAAGGAGGCATTGACTTCAAAAGTGAAGGACAGCATCATGCAGTACCATAGTTTCCCTTATAAGGATATTATAAATCAATCATTGGGAATATCTACAATCATCTTAAAAAAATTGTATTTTCAGTATGCACAATCTTAAAAGAAGTAAGTGCTGTAATTTTAGGATTCATTCTATAAGTCTATTTCATGAAAGCTGGTTTATGCAGATTGCATCATTCCAGTTAAAGATTCATGGGCATCTCTAAGGCTTGCCTAAGTATATGTACTAATGCTGAACTTTGAAAAGAGGATTCCACCAGAGGTATGAGAGTCATTATAAGATAGTGATGCTCTGTGTGCTGTGAGCAACGTGGAAGAGACCGGATTGGGAGAAGAAACTATTGGATACCTGGAGAAACAGCTGGGTCAGGCCCTGAGGCTCATCTGTAATTCAAAATAGACAAGTCTCAGTGAATGTGGTAAGACTTCACTCCATTCTAGGCAAGCAACCAGATTAAGGTAAAATGAGGTCGGTCTTGTTAGGTTGGGAGGAATGATGAGTGCTTGGAAGTTTTTGGACAGCTCTAATGCTCACTGTTGGTACAGACATGATCTTTCAGCTAGTGAGCTGAATGCAAGGCAAGGAAGGTTGCAGTGGATAGTTAAGATACCTGAAAAAAATTGTTGCCAGAATTTCCTAAGTGGAAAAGGCTCTGATGGAAGGCATATTATTAACATCCCTCTAGACACCAAAGACCCAAACTTACAGACAAACTCTAGAGACCCAGGAAGTCTGCCTTCCCATCTCCAACTAGTTGGCAAGTATATTTAAATGCTGCTATCCATTCATTCATCATACTAACATTTACTGAACACTTACTCTGAGCCTTTAGCACTGTAGGTGCTGGGGATATAAGGATGAATAAGACAGAATATCTCTCATACCGCTCTTTGTGCTCTTCAGGGGCTTATCCTTTGATGAGAGAGTGGTAGACTGATTGTATAAACGGCCTCAGTTCTTCATCCTATCTGCATACGTATGCTTTGCCGTGAGATTGAGAGTTTCTTGCACGGAATAGATAGTGTATTTCTGTGCTCCTTGATTGTGAGTTTGGCCATGTCACTTGCGTTGACCGATGACATTTTAACAGATATGAGGCACCTGAGGCTTAAAAAAGGATTTGCACCCTTTTGCTTTCATTTTTGAGTTTTTTCCTTCCACTATGAGAATGTGTCAGGGTTAGCCTCCTCGAGGGATATGAAACCGTGGAAGAGCCAAGCGCTCCTAGCTGACAACCGGCCAACTGTCAGGCATGCAAGTGAGCGCAGCTGAGCTCGGAGGAACTGTCCATTCTAAATCACCAACTTACAGACTCATGAGCAATAAAGGCATATAGTTTTCAATCACTGAGTTGTGAAGTGGTTTGTCCCACAGCAGCATTATGGTATTAATTACTTAATATGAGAGAAGTAGATAAGTAAACAATCACAATTTAGAGTAATAAAGTGATAAAGGGTACAAAAAAGTGCAGACAGGGAGACTTTTGCTTTTGGGAAGATGGATAGTAGTTTTCCTTAGTGCTCCTGCTAAGTACAACTGAAAATCCTGGCCACTAAATAGAAAACAAACATAAGAAGACTTGCAAAGGTGTAGAGACGAAGGCAGACAGGTGATGGGTCTCAAGACACAAAGAACAATATGATGGTTAGTTGCCTGGGTTCCCCTCCTGCCACGTACGTCCCAAATTGGAGCAGAATGAATTGGCAAGCCAGAAATGTCAACAGATGCAGGAAAAGAAGCCCCAACGGAAGCCTGCTCCCCATTGAAAGGACCAGAAGAGAGGCAGCTTAGCAAGACAACATTTTTCAATTATAACTGCTCTACTCCAGACAAACACCACAGAAAATACTGTGGTCCCATCCCTGACCTACCAAAAAATTTAAAAGTTTAATTTAAAAAAATGCAGAGGTCGCTGCGGGAGCTTGACTTTTTTATTACTTCCCAGGTATTTTGTTCCCTGATATTGGAACCACAAGTGACTATTTCTGGGAGGATTTGGATCAACAAAGGGTGTAGTGAGAAAACATCCAGGCAGATAGGCAGCATGAGAGTGGACATGTAGGGTTGGATGTGAATATATTCGTAACGGTTCTCATGACTCTGACTTGGTTATGGTGCTGTTGTTACAGCTGCCCATGTATGCATGAGTCTCAAGTCGTTCATTCGTTTGTTCATTCTCTTTTTCCAGCTTTACTGAGATACAATTGACATATAACACTGTGTGTGTTTAAGATGTACAACGTGATGATTTCATATACTTACGTATTGTGAAATGATTATCACAATAGGGTTAGGTAGCACCTCCATCACTTCACATAATTACCATTTTTTTGTGATAAGAGCATTTAAGATTTACTCTTTTAGCAACTTTCAAGTGTACAATATAATATTAACTCTAGTCACCATGCAGCACATTAAATCTCCAGAATTTATACCTCTTATAACTGAAAGTGTGTGTTCTTTGACCAAAATCTCCCCATTTCTCCCACCCCCTAGCTCCTGCCGACCACCATTCTACTCTCTGTTTCTGTAAGTTTGGCTTTTTTAGATTCTACATATAATGAGATCATATGGTATTTTTCTTTCTCTGTCTGACTTATTTCACTTAGCATAATACCCTCAAGGTCCATTCATATTGTCGCAAATGGCAAGTTATCCTTTTTTTATGGCTGGATAATATTCCGTTGTATATATACCCCACAATTTCTTTATCCATTCATCCACTGATGGATGCTTAAATTACTCCCATGTCTTGGCTATTGTAAATAATGCTGAAATGAGCATGGGGTGCCTATATCTTTTCGAGTTAGTATTTTTGTTTCTTTCAAATACCCAGAAGAGGGATTGCTGGATCATATGGTAGCCCTATTTTTAATTTTTTGAGGAACCTTTATACTATTTCCCATAGTGGCTGCACCAATTTACATTCCCACCAATAGTGTACAAGTGTTTCCTTTTCTCCACATCCTCACCAACACTTGTTATTTCTTCTCCATTTGATAATAGCCATTCTAACAGGTGTGAGGTGATATCTCATAGTGGTTTTGATTTGCATTTCCCTGGTGATTAGTGATGTTGATCATCTTTTCATGTACCTGTTGGCTGTTTGTATGTCGTCTTTGGAAAAATGTCTATTCAGGTCCTTTGTCCATCTTTTAATTGGATTATTATTCTTTTGTTATTGAGTTGTGTGAGTTCCTTATATATTTTAGATATTCCTTATAAGATATATGGTTTGCAAACATGTTCTTTCATTTTGTTTGTTGCCTTTTCATTTTGTTGATTGTTCCTTTTGCTGTGCAGAAGCTTTTTGGTTTGATTTAGTCCCATTTGTTTGTTTTTACTTTTCTTGCTTGTGCTTTGGTGTCATATCCAAAAAGTCATTGCCAAGACCAACAGCAAGGAGATTTTTCCCTATGTTTGCCTTCGAGGATTCTTGACTCCCTTGTCAAATATTAGTTGAGCGTGTATGCATGGGTTTATTTCTGGGCTGTAGGTTCTATTGCGTTGGTCTATGTGTCTATTTTTATGCCAGTATCATAGTGTTTTTATTACTATAGCTTTGTAGTGTAGTTTGAAATAAGAAAGTGTGATGCCTCCAGCTTTGTTCTTTCTCAAGATTCCTTTGGTTATTTGGGATCTTTTGTTATTCCATACGAATTTTAGGATTTTTTCTCTTTATGTGAAAAATAGCATTGGAATTTTGATAGGGATTGCATTGAATCTATAGAAGACTTTGAGAAGTACGGACATTTTAGCAATCTTAATTCTGATCCATGAATACAGGCTATCTTTTCATATATATGTACCTTCAATTTCTTTTGTCAAGCTCTTACAGATTTTAGTGTTTAAATCTTTTACTTTTTTGGCTAAATTTTTTCCTAAGTATTTAATTGTTTTATTATTAATTTCTATTCATCTCCTTCTCCCCTGACTTATTGCTTACCTGATTTATTGCCTAGTACTAGAAATTTAGGAGGCCTGCAGAGGCATGGGTTACAGGGGTTAGTACATTAAGGAAGGCTCTGTATCTAGAATTATATGGACTGGAAAAGTAAACTAAAACTTATAAAGCTTTTCATTCTGTATTTAAGCATTTTTTCACTGAAGTAAAATTTACATGCATTGCAATGCACAGACCATAAGTATACAATTCAGTGAGTTTTGGTAAATGTGTACACTGATGTAGCCATCACCTCAATCAGAATATAGAACAATTCCATCACCCTAGAAAGCTCACTCATTATCCCATCCAGTCAATCCTCCCCTGATGTATACAATCACCCTCCTGATATCTCTAACCATATAGATTAGCTTTGTCTTTTCCTCTACTTCACATAAATGAATCATTGAGAACCTGGGTTTTTTTTTTTTATTTGACTGGAGGTTGTACCAGTTTATTTCCCACTGACAATGTTTTTTGTTCATTCTACACTATAGAGGAAATGACAAATATCCAAAAGAGATTTGTCTTCCAGAAAAGAAGTTGATTCCATGTAGTAGCTGATTTTCATATTTGTGGCTGATTATCATCTCTATTTTCTTTTTTTTTTGCTGAGGAAGATTCACCCTGAGCTAACATCTGTTGCCAATCTTCCTCGATTTTATATGTGAGCCACCGTCACAGCACAGCCACTGAGAATGACGCGTGGTGTAGGTCCGCACCTGAGAACTGAACCCAGGCTGCTGAAGCGGAGTGTGCTGAACTTAGCCTAGGCCACCAGGGTTGGCCCTGATTATCGTCTTTTGAATATCTTTCCAAAAATTCCCATGCTGTTAACCTCAACTCTCCAACGTATAATTCAAAACTAAAATTCCCAGCTCGTGGGATGCTCAGACACTCTCATTGACTTAGGCTCCACCAAGCAGACATTCTTTCAGGGAATTTGATTCAGAAATGAATAATGTAATAGGCTCAGCAGTGAGCTCCCATTTTGCTGGCAAAAGTATCCATTTTTTGCTTTTGGAATAATATTGTTTGAAATTTACTCTTGAATCTGTGTCTCCAGGTCTTGTAGTGGTTCTCTGAGCATTCTCATATCCTTTGATATTCAGCTTAAATTATCCAGAAACTATCCAAGTTACTTGTAACCAAGAACTCAGAGGAGGGTGCTCCATTAGCCATGGAATTCACATGTCTTAGCTTTCTCCCTTTCACTACTAGTATAAACTAATATATATTGCAATTATGCTGAGCCATGACAAAATTTTAATGTGCCTTCAAAATGATCACAAAAATAGATTTTGTTTTGGTAGATGCTTTGGATTAGACATATGTTGATACACTTTAATTCTTTGAAAGCTGTTTATTCCGAATATGGCTTAGAATTTATCTGAGTGGTGTTACATTTATAAGAAGAGTCCAGACTATCTACTGTAGTGATATTTAGCAGAAATGTAATGCAAGCCATATATTTAATTTAGAATTTTCTAGTAGCCACATTAAAAAAATAAAACATAAACAGGTGAAATTATATTAAGAATATATTTTATTTAACCCAATAATATGAAAATATCTCAACATCTAATCAACATAAAAAGTTATTAATGAGATAACTTACATTATTTATTTTACCAAGTCTTCAAAATCCAGTGCGTATTTTATTCTTATGGTGCATCTTCTTTTAGTCACATCTCCAGTGCTCAATAGCTCAGGAAGGCCACCGGCTGCCATACTGGACAACACAGGTCTATCACACAAAGCATGTTCAAACAAGTGGATTTACCAGAAGAAAATTCAGCACAGAGTAGAACTGAATTGAAAAAGTCTGTGATTTATGAAAATGCTAAGCCAAATAGGGTAGACTGGACATTAATAGAATCAGATGATTTATCCAAGGGTAGAACTAAACCCCAAAATGGTGTTTGTCTCAGAAATAAGAAATCAAGATTCTAGGGATGATGGTCTGTATTGCTGACAGAATCATCATTCTGTAGGCAAGTAATTTATTACGGTGTTTTATTCTTCATTTTTGTGACCCATCCCTTTGTTCAAATGGTACTTGTATTAAAATGGCTGCACTCCTCTCCTTGATAGCCAATTGATAAATGTTCAGATATTTTTATAATCAGAATGTTTGAGTAACTCAACCCCACATTCCCTGGCTGTACTAAATAACAGTATTGACTGTACCTTTATTTGTTCCAACTAATGTTGTCTCACGTAGAGCAGGCATTCAAAAAAACCGTAGTTTCTTCCCCTTTTCTATTTTCCTTGCCACTTGCCCAATTCCAACAAGACTGTACAACTCATGCCAGTGAGACAAGATTCTGCAAAATATTAACTATTAGAGGAAATAATTGCTTCTAGGTGCGTTTGTTCTATTTCCTGAAAAGTAGGGTTGTATCTTTCTTATCTATCTCATAGGATTGTTGATCAGATGAAATGAGACAGAATATGAGAACTTTAAAAAGTTTACTGTACAAGAATTCATTGAAAAAAATTGTATAATAGTATCATTGTCCTAGTTCTGTGTTGTCATTAAGTATTTGTTTATTTAAGAAAATATTTCTATTTAAAATTTATTTTAATTTAAACTCAAATTGAAACTTAGAAGATTATTAAAAATGAGTTAAAGCAGTTATTAACTTTATCTTTTTTATAAATAAACAATTAGTACAAATTCTAGTCACTGAAATTTTATTTTTAAAATTCTTAATTCAAAATTCGAATGCTGTTGCTATGGGAAAATGCTTGCATAATATTGTATCAATTGTGTGGTGATTTATAGAGGAAAATGAATATTTCCAAAAGAAAAAACGTAGAAGGGTTTTCATTGGAAACTCACTGAAAACTGAACAAGGTGCTGACAAACAGTACAATAGTTTGCTTTGAAGAGAGTTTCAGTGCAGTTTCAGGCCTTATTTTCCAAGGCCACGCTGACACTGAAGTGTGGGGAGAAGGGAGAGCGAATAGAGTCGTTTAGCTCTGCTAACAAACAGGGTGGTGATATAAATACACAAGCTCCCACCAACCTGCAGAGAAAAATGAAGGGCCGAGACATCTCCGTGACATTTGTCTCCTTAGACTGCAAACATGTCAGATACCTTCTCTAGGGTTAGTATTCCTCTTTTGCTGCTCTGTCACCTCCACTGTTCCTAACTGTGTGTTTTTGATCTTGACTTTCTGTTTCTGGTGTTGCTGCTTTCAACTTTCTTAAATATTTTTCTTTGTTTAGAAGTAAATGAAATGAACCTTATATTATTTAGATTCTTTTTATTCTCTCTCTGTCTTTATACACACACACACACACACACACACACACACACACACACACAAATCCCCACACAGACACCCCTACTTGATTAATCAAGTACAAGAAGTTCTGTTCAAGGCTCCCACCACTATTCTAGTTTCCTCCATGTTTCCGTGTGTTTCTAACAATTTTTGCTTGGATTTGATGCTGGGCTATTTGGTGCATAAATGTCCATGGTTGATATACAGCCTCATTTTGGATTCTATCCATTATCAAAAACATAATTGCACTCTTTATGCCTTTTAATGCTTTTTTGGTTTGAATCCTACTTTCTCTGAGTTAATATTCTACCCCTGCTTCCATTTTCTTCCCAGCTGCTTGGAATATCTTTGTCCATTCTTTTTTTTTCTTTTGTGAGGCAGATCAGCCTTGAGCTAACATCTGCCAACCCTCCTCTTCTTTTTTTTTTTGCTGAAGAGGACTGGCCCTTGGCTAACACTCGTGCCCATCTTCCTCTACTTTATATGTGACGCCGCCGCAGCATGGATTGACAAGCGGTGCATCGGTGCACGCGCTGGATCTGAACTGGCGAACCCCGGGCCACCGCAGCGGAGCGCATGCACTTAACCGCTTGTGCCATGGGGCCGGCCCCTCTTTGTCCATTCTTTTACTCCTAAAATCTTTGTTGCTTTATTTTAGATGTGTCTCTTATATACTAGCATATATAAACTTGTAATCCCATCTGAGAGACTTTGTTTTTTAATGGGATTGAAGAGGATAACATAACTAATATATTTAATTTTATTTTTGTCACTATTTCTAATACTTTTGAATGATTCCAGCTCTTCCATTAAAGATGCCATGTTTTATACTATGTTCTTTTAGTAACTTAGAAGGCGTATACCCATTTTTAATGTATCTATTCCTTTCATACTTATTAACACAAGCAATATCTAGGTTCTTCCTCGTGTCATATGAAAACAATGGTACAATTTCATTTCCGACCAGCTTTTCCTCTCCCATTTCCTCATTTATGGTACTAGAGTCTAGAATTTTACACCATTTATAATTATTATTTATTGTTATCTCTTGGCTGGCAGGACTATGTTTTGGAGTATTTTTTATATCTTTTTTTTTTGCAAAGCTCCTCAAGTGGTATGTTGTCTGATGTTTTGCATTTCTGAGAATGTCGTCTGTAGCTTCCACATTTGATCAATCATTTTGAGTGCTGTAATTCTTGGATCACAACATTTTCCATGAAAACCCTGTCAATTTTAACACATTTGCTTTAATAAACAAATACTTAAGTATAGCATAGAACTGGAGCAATGATAGTATCCATTTTTGTACAGTGAAGTTTTAAAAGTTCTCTTTTGTCACCTTATTCTGCTTCTTATCTCCTGTTCATCATTATAGATTTCTCATTTTCTTGAAATTTTAACAGCACAAAATATTGTGGAAAATGTCATTTTTTTCTTTTCCGAAATAATTACTTATCCTCTTGCGTATACTGTTCTCCCACTCTATTTCTGATGAGTATTTTTTTCATGAGCTCTGCCGGCTTTGCTGTGTTCACCTGTCTTTCTCCCACAGCCTGATACCCGACCAAATGCAGTGTGGTTGGGTTGGTGCCTTGCCATGTTCTTGGAAACCCCTCACACCCTGCTCCCTGGAAGGCTGTATTCAGTGATCCAATGTTCCTGCTGCCCGGGGGAGATGAGAGAGAGCCAGGATCATGGACGAACTGCAGAGTTTCTTTTCTGTGATGATGAAGCTGTTGAGTTAGGAGCTAGCCTCCTGCTTCTAGGTTTTAATTCATCTTAGCCTACAATTCAGGTCAATGGTTCTCAAACTTGGTTGTACCAGTTAAATCAGAATCTCTGGGAAAAAGAACCCAGGCATCAATATTTCTTAAAGAACCTAAATGATTCTACCGTGCAACTTGGCTTGAGAATCACTGGCTATAGGGTGGCTGTGAATGGATTCATTCTAGGAGCTACTGTATCAGAAGCCTCACCACCTGCTGACTTCTCCTCAGACCGCCCAGAATAATTGCTTTTGTGCGCTGTTGTTCAGCAGTGGTGGAAGTGGCATTAAATAGAGTGCTCCCCATTTGTCTCACAGTCTTCCTTTAGTTTTTTTTCCTTCAAATAAGAGGGCATTCATGATGGTTTGCACATATCTTTTCTATTTACCACCTGAGGCATTGTACTGCTTTCTGCATAATGGACTTTGTGAGTTAGTTGTTTATAGCACAACTGGCAGAAATATCTGTCTACTGGATTGTACTTTTGTCTATTTCTTCATTGCTGATGTTGGATGCTCTACATTATTTTTATATTCCTTTGGGTATTTTAATTATCAGCTAAGAGGGAGAAAGGTAAGTATGCTTCATAATAAATATTATTATTATGATTATTATTATAGCAATTATAATGAGTTAAACACCATAGCTATAATTAGACACCATAGCTATAAACCATCCATGAAGCATCACATATAACTTCACAACAATTTTGAGAGATAGATAGTGTATTCTATATTATAAATGATTCTCTACCTGGAAATCTTCAGCTAAATTGTGTAAAAGCACAACAAAACCCCACACTCCACCAAGTGAAACAGTGGTGCTGGGTTCCCGGGGAAAGAAGAAGGAAGAGAAAGATTACTGCAAGGCATTCTGCTACTGCTAATTCAGGCCAACCAGGACCAGGCTGAATGAGAACCAAGCTTTGTGGTGCAACTGGAAATGACTCTCCAGCCAATATTATCTAGCATTAGCCTAATTAGCCCAGCTCCCTTCATTCTTCCCATAGTAATTCTCAGCATTCCTAGTGTCATGGACTTGATGATAAATTTGGAATTTGGTGCCCATATGAACACTGAAACTTAACTGACTGAATCTACTCTCACCATGTGTGGGCTAGTTTGCCTGAACGGTCCTTAACTCAACTACCTGGTTCCTGGCTCTCCCATGGTTCCCTTTGGGAAGTGCAGCCTCGTTTTGAATCCCTAAGAGTTGACCAAGAACCATGACCTTCTCGTTTTATGTTCACTAGTCCTTTTCTGGGGGGCTGGATCCTCTTTCATAGCTCCCTTGATCCATCTTTTAAAAAAATTTTTAGTTTTTAAATTTTAATTGTTTTTTCCAACTTTATTGAGATATACTTGACAATTAAAAATTGTATATATTTAAAGTGTACAATGTGATGTTTTGATATACATATACATTGTGAAATGATTACCATAATCAAACTAATGAATATATCCATCACCTCACATAATTCCCTTTTTTGTGTGGTGAGAACAATTAAGATCTACTCTCTCAGGAAATTTCAAGTATATAATACAGTGTTATTAACTACGGTCACCATGCTGCACATTAGATCTCAGAACTTATTCGTCCTGCATAAGCGAAAGCTTGTACCCTTTGACCAACATCTCCCCATTTCCATCACTCCCAGCCCCTGGCAACCATCATTCCACTCTCTGTTTCTAAAATTTGACTTTTTTAGATTTCACATATAATTGAGGTCATGAAGTTTTTGTCTTTCAGTGTCTGGCTTATTTCACTTAGCCTAATGTCCTCCAGGTTCATCCATGTTTTCCCAAATGACAGGATTTTCTTCTTTTTTTAAGGTTCATAATATTCCATTGTACATATACATATATACCACATTTTATTTATCCATTTTTCCACCAATGGACACTTAGGTTGTTTCCATGTCTTCTTTTATTCCATTTTAAATGAGCTTATCTTACCTGCTGAGAAAGCCCCCTGCCACAAAGCCTAGCCATGGCCTCACTGCATTCTCTTTAATTGGACTCCGTCTTGATCACTGAGTCTTGCTTACAATAATCATTTCTTTTCCTTTCTCTCTTTATATATATGTATGCTGCTGTTCCCTTCAGGAAGGAAATGTTCCTGCTGTGTGGTTAGTTTTACCTTATGTTGGTCGAAGCCTGCTCTCCTTTCCTCTGAAATAAAGTACTCCACATGTTATGTGGCCTGGAGAGAATTGCTTCCGACACTCATGTTTGTTTGGCTTGAATTTCTCATCACTATTTCTGCAAGGAGGCTCCTTTGATAATAACATAATTGGGATTTCTGGAGGCTTGCCCTATTTTTTTCTCCTTTAGGTAGACATGCAACCTTCAGGACTTTGGTGACATAAACTTTAGAGAAACTCCAAAAGAATTTGGTTTGTCATTGAAGATTTTCTATCTTGAAAATGAGAAATCTCGACCACAACTGAGGATTTCTTGTCTATGGTTATGAAGGCAGAAGAGTGTAAAATCTTTGGAGACTGGAAAAGGTTCACCCTATTTGGGCACATCACACTAAGAGGAGTATGTGGAGTTGGCACTAGGAACATTGGCCAAATGTATTAAGCTGTTATTCCTTTTGAATCATTTTGTGTCCATCTCTTGAATGTCAAAGATTTGCAGTACATTAATGAGCCCACTCTATTATTTCTCCGTCTTATCTCACCAGGAGCTTCTCACCCAGGTGTTCAAAAATGTCACTCTTTGAAATTTCAACAGTGTTCTCAATTCCAGAGAGATGGCACTTAGCTGGAGAATTGGTTGGAAGCTTTGAACAAGAAGGTCAGGTTGCTGAGGAATAGAGCTCCCCAGCAGGGGCAGTAATGAGAAAAAGAGTCTTTGATCAAGTTTATTTTGAGTCATTGGCTGACTTTATTCTCACGATGTGCAAAGACTGGTAGAGGAAAGAGCTTACAGCTTGATGACTTGGGATGTCAACTCTTCCAAAATACACTTATCTTTTCTGGTGTTTGCTGAGTCCTGGCATGAAAACCAGCCCCCACGCTGTGACAGGCAAGATACAGTCCAGCAACACAGCATTTTTTTTTTTCCAGATGGATTCTAACATGGATTCTAACAGAAAATGCCCTTGCCCTGAAGGCTTGGAGGTGGAGGCCCTTGGGCATAAGTGACAAAAAGGAATTAAACAGAGGGTCCTTTCAATTACTTAAGGTCAATCAGGTGTGTAATTTTTTCAGTTTCTATTTTTCACGTCTAGTAGTTAAAAATAAGACTCCTAATCTTCCTTCCAAAAATCTTCTGGCCAACTCAATGATCCCCATTAATTATTCCTATGTTAAGTACTTTCATTTGTCTCTTGGTTTTTGAACAAGACAAATCTTTTCTGTCTTAGAGGCCAGTGTGTTTTTAATTAGGGCGTGCTATAACTGACACTCTGTTTCTGTAGTGAATAGGACTGGTGGAAGGAATTCTGTTTACTCACTCACGGATCTTATAGGAGAAAATTGACTTTTTCAAAAATTTTTTATTTTTTGCAAAAAAAAATATCCCTTTGAGTCACAAACGTAAGGGGGGAGTGTCTTCCCACTCTTACTTCTCCCTCTCACCTTCCAAGCAAATTTTTTTCTCTGTAAATGGAATAGATGTTTCTTTCATAATTCCAAATTGTCTGCCTTAAAATAAAATTAGCTCAATAACACAGAAAAGAAGACATTGATTCATAAATTTAGCATAAAATAATAGAAAAACAAACATTTGTTGAGTGCATAAAATATTCTAGGCCTAGCGCACAGTTCTTTTTCTACAATATGTTTTCAGTTCTCTCAATAATTTTGTGAAATATCATTATCTTCATTTTACAGATAAGGAACTAAAGGTTCATAGCTTGGTAACTTATTCAAGGTCACACAAGTAATAAATGGCAGATCCTGATTTTAAACTTGGGATTGTTTAATTTCAGAATTCTACTTCATATCTATCATACAATACTTCCTCTCAGTATGAAATTACCTTATAAAACTGGTAGAACTGTGTTCTATTCCATTATGAAGTTTCAGGTAATCACTCAAGCAGGCAGAGTATTTATTTAGTACCTACAGATTTTGTGACCACCACTATATCAAGCAACTATTGTATTGCATTGAAATCTAAGCATAATGTAAATTATGGAGTTTTTAAGATTTGAGATCACTTTGAACAATGAGAAGAATGAGTGGAATAGTACTGAATGTGGTATCAGAATATGCTAATGTCAGAATATGCTAATGTCAGAGTCTAGAACTTGCTAAATGTGTAGTGTTCAAAAACTCACTAATCTTTTTTTTTATTTAAATTTTTTAGAACAGTTTTAGGTTCACAGCAAAATTAAGAGGAAGATATAGAGAGTTCCCATATACTTCCTGTCCTCACACATGAATAGCCTCTCCCTCTATAACATCCCTGCCAAAGTGCTACATTTGTTACAATTGGTGAGCCTACACTGACAGGCAATAACATAATAATCACCTAAAATCCATAGTTTACCTTAGAGTTCACTCTTGTGTTGCACATATCGCTAATCTTTTCAAGCTTCAGTTTCCCCATCTGCAAAATAATTGCTTGTATTTATAGCATGCTTTATTGTTGACAAGAAATTTCTAATACACTTCCTTATTTGAATCTCACCAGAAATGGGTAAAAAAGGCATACTTGTCCTAATTTTACAGATGAAAAAACAAAGAGCCTAAGTGGCTTGCCTAAAGCCAAATACTAAGTGGCAGAGAGGGGAATGTTAATTCTAATGTAAAATCAAGTGCTTTGTATCCTTAAGAAGATTGTGAGGAGCCGTCAACATAAAATTTGTGAAAGTTTTGCAATCTATAAAATCTTATAAATATTAGTCTTAACTATTATCAAGTTTTAACCGTTTATTCATAAATTATTATTGGAGATCTAACTCTTGGTGAAGAGTTAACCCTTTATTACCCAGGATGCAACTGGGATGGGGGAACGGACAGAAGGGCTGTTCTTGGCTCAAACATCTACCCAACATACCTCAGAGATCTACTCAGCACCCAGCACTCCTTAAAGCTCTCTATGTTCGGGATGGGACGAGGATATTTCATTAACGGGAAACAGCCCGTACAACAGGTAAATTCTACAATGTGCACAATGTCTCTGAAAGTCCCACAATGCTCAGGCTTTTGGAGATCACAGAATGTTATTGACTCTGTCCCTTTCAGGCGTTTAAGAAGGGGAAGCCCTTTTGACATTGAGGTGCCTGTAATTTGTGTCATGGCCCTCTGATCCATGCTACACGTCTGGATCTATGTGAGCTGGGGCAACTTCCCTTGACTTTCCTGGCAGACAATCTCAGTGCTTTCTTCTCCTCCATTATCCCTGGTACCCACAGCAATTCTGGAACATCTCCGGTCCCCTTAGCCTTCATGAAGAAACTCCTCTCCCTCTCTAGGGATGCCACTGTGTTTTGTTGATTCATATTAAGGAACAAATCCTTCAAAGAATGTGAAGAATAAATAACCAAGTCCATAATAAAATGTGTAAAAGATCTATTCAAAGCATTTGGGTACAAAAATAAGTGTGTGTGTGTGTGTTTCAGAGAAAGAGAGAGGGAGGGAGGGAGGCTGGGAGAGAGAGAATTAACTAAAGGAGGAAAATTGTAAAAAGATAGTTTCTAAGCACAGCTAGAGAGACTGTCAGGGAAGAGGAAGAATTCCCCTCTGCCCTTTCCCTTAAGGTTCTTCTGGCTGGCCAAATAATTAAAAGACAGGTTAGCAGGAGAAAACAATACCAAGTTTAATAACATGTATACATGGGAGAAACCAGGGAAACTGAGTTTCTCAACACAATAGAAGAGATTCTTGTCTTAAATACCATCTTCAGCTAAAGACAAAGGAGGATGTTGGGGGTGGGGAGGGAGACAGAAATCACAGTAATCAAGGGTAGGTAGATTTAAGGCCTTATCCTCCACGATGATAAGTTTCTAGAGAGGCCATCCCCTCTTTCTCCCAGAGTGGGAGACACCTTTACAAATGGAGATTTCCTTTATAAATGTAAATGTTTGGCAACTCCTTGCAGGGCCACCTAGAGAATGTGTCTGGAGAGACAGGAATTACAGTAATCAATAGTACATTTAAGTCTTCTTCTTCCATCCTGATAAGAGTTTTCACAGATGACTTCAGCCTCCCCTCTTCCCACTACACAGAGGGAGATACCTTTACAAATGTAAATATTTGGTAAACAGAACTTTGTTAAGAATGGGCTTAGCGAGGACCCTGCCAGTCTGTCTACACCCAGAGTTAAATTCCTTTAGGCAGTCTGGGGGAGGTCAAATGTCCATCAGAGAAAATAATCAAAGTAAAGAGATATATTTCAGGGTGGCCAATTTTGATCTCCCACAAGACACAGGACTATAGCAGAGACAGAAAAGAAGCAAGTCCTTCATTTACTAGTGTGTGTTCACTAATTGCCTGACAATTCTATGTGTGAATGATAATTTGCCGGGCTACAAGAGGAAGAAAAACAAGGGATAAACCAAAAAACTGACTGAGAGTATCAGAGGAACCAGAAATACAATAAGTGTGGGAAACCCTATAAGATATTAGGCATTATCGAGACCAAGGTCTCTCAATTTTACCACTATTGACATTTTGGGCTGGATAACTCTTTGTTGTGGGGGGCTGCCCTGTGCATTGCAGAATGTTGAGAAGCATCCTTGGTCTCTACCCATCAGATTCTAGTAGCAACCCTCACCCAGTTGTGGCAACCAAAAATGTCTCCAGACGTTGGCAAATATCCCTTGAGGTAGGGGGTGGGAAGCAGTAAAGCAAAATAACTCCTGGTTGAGAACCACTGGTCTAAATCTTAGACCTAAAGGCATGCTGAGTTAGAAAAAAAAATGTAGAATCAATATAGAATATGGTAAAATATTAACAGTGAAAATCTTTTGTAGTAATGAGGACACAGATACCTTTTAAATTTTGTTTGGTTTGCTTCTCTGTAGTTCTGAAAATTTCTATGAAGAACATGCATTACTTGTATAATCAGAAAAAAAGGACTGTTATTGATGTTCTTAAAAGTAAAGATACTTGAATTAACTTTGTGAGTGAAGGTACATTCTGAGAAAACAGGGACTCATGGTGTTCTAACAAGACAAAATAGAGAAGAAAATCAAAGTAGACCAGGGGAAGTAGAACATTCAAGAAAAAGGAGGAAGGAGGAAGAGGACAAAGAATCTGTAAAGAATGAAGCTTCCAAGAATTAAAGACTCCCTTCAGGGGATTGAGCTCCCGAGCACCGAAGCATGGAATGGTGACATTTGATTGTGTCATATGCAAATGTGTAAGAAAAGAGTGAACACTAGCAAGTATGATTGATTACATATGGTTCATGGTGTCTCTAAATGTTTATATCTGTATTCTTTTCTTGTTTATGACTCAGAAGTATCACAGTATTTGTTAAGCTGTTGTCACACCAATTAGGTCGTCAGTAGAGACCTCGTTAACTAGAGAAAACTTCACAAGATGGTAGGAGGAACAAAAAGATAAAGCATTCCATTAAGATGGTGGTTGTTCCAGGATACAGCCAGGATACAGTTTCCTTCACAGCCATTAAGTTTTCCATTGTAGCAAGATTAAAGCCTTTGAATGCAAAATGTGGTTTCATTAGCCTGAGAAATAATATCTAGCCTTAGAATATTTTATCTAAAGAATGACTTTTAATGGGGAGGCGTCACTCATTTTTTTCTTTCAACCATTTATTTGTTTCACAGACATTTTTTAAACACCCAGTCTGAACTAAGGCACTGTACTAATATCTTACACAAGCCATAACATCCTCTGTCCTTTTACTATCATGTGGTTCCCACTAAGGTCTTCTACTTGGGTCACATCTGTACTTTGAAATATCCTAAGGTCTCAAATTACCTTATATCTGTCTTCTGTCCCAATCAAAATACATGTTGAGTCACAGAGAAGAAGATGAGCCAGCCTGGAAAGATTCTGATTCTGATGCTGACACCAATTCCAATGTATGTGCTTTTGCCACACCACAAAGCAGGTAGGTCAATTCTGACACTATCTACCTGGAGACAGCACTGGATCCCAGAGGCTAAGGGCTCAGTTCTGCGTGCCCACCCTCCTCAGACTCCAATTGAATTCCAGATTGTCACCTGTGCTTCTGAACTATCAGCTATAGATTGGAGGTTCCCATGACACCATCCTTGGGTTTGATTAATTTGCTAAAGGGGTTCACAGAACTCAGAGAAACATTTTGCTTGCTAGATTACCAGTTTATTATAAAAGGATAGAACTCAGGAACAGCCCAATGGAAGAGATGCATAGGACAAGGTTTGGGGAAAGGACGTGGAGCTTCCATGTTCTCTCTGAATGTGTCACTCGTCACTCTCCCAGCACTTCCATGTACTCACCAACCTGGAAGCTCTCTGAAGCTTGAACTTTTGGGGTTCTATGGAGGCTTTATTATATAGGCACAATTGATTAAATCATTGGCCATTGATGATTAAGCTCAATCTCCAGCCCCTCTCCCCTCTCCAGAAGTCGAGGGGTGGGACTGAAAATTCCAACCCTCTAATCACGTAGTTAGCCAGCCCTGGTGGTCTAGTGGTTAAGACTTGGTGCTGTCATTGCTGGCTTGTTTCCCTTTCAGGGAACCATACCACCTGTCTGTCAGTTGTCATACTTTGGGGGCTGTGTGTTGCGGTGATGCTGAAAGCTATGCCATCAGTATTTCAGATATCAGCAAGATCACCCATGGTGGACAGGTTTCAGTGGAGCAGCTGAAGCTGGTGGCCAGATAGCCATTAATGATTATTCTTAAAAGTCATGTAGATAAGCAATATATTATCAGACTCCCACTAAGTTCCTTATAGATAACATCTCTGATGCTTGGATCACCATGGTAATGAGTGCTTAAGTTGTTTTTCAGCAAGTGGGAATTGACTCCTTGTCCAGTTCAGGCCAGCTGAGACCACTGACCCATTAACTGGGCCTGCTCAAGCGTCCAATAGGTGACCCTTTGATGTCAGGGGGGCCAAAAACTCCACCTTCAGATCATGCTAATGCTGTGATTTTGTGAACATGCACTCTATGAAGAGCCATGAAGCTTGACTACGCTTGTGCAGAACATCAATTACCTCACCTCTCCTTACCTTCAATCAACTATCCGCACACTTCAGACCACCCTGCCCCTTTATTCATAAATATCCCTAATCCTTATTTTCAGGGAGGTGGATTTGAGACTTGTTCTCCCATCTTCACAGTTGGCTGCCATGCAAATAAACACTTTCTCTACTGCAAAACTCATTGTCTTGGTGATTGGTGTACTGTGCAGCAGGCAAAATGGACCTTGTTTGTTAACACAGCTTCAAGACTAAAGACAGACTAGGACTTGGCCACCCACTTCCAAAAAAATTGGCCATCAATAGAAGTGAAGCACCAGAAGATGAGAGGGTGGTGCAAAAAGACCAGGAAGAGTTCAGCTCTGCCGTACACAGGGTTGCTAGAAGTCAACTCCAGGGCACCAACAACCAAAAAATCACACGGTTGACTCCCTTGGCAACTAGCCGCTATCCGTGGGTTTCCTAGGGCTTTCTAAAAGTCACCTTATTAACATAACAAAAGACACCTTCATCAGTCTCTTTTTTCTTTCTTTTTTTTTTTTTGTGAGGAAGATCAGCCCTGAGCTAACATCCATGCTAATCCTCCTCTTTTTGCTGAGGAAGCCCGGCTCTGAGCTAACATCTATTGCCAATTCTCCTCCTTTTTTTTTCCCCCAAAGCCCCAGTAGATAGTTGTATGTCATAGTTGCACATCCTTCTAGTTGCTGTATGTGGGACGTGGCCTCAGCATGGCCGGAGAAGATGTGTGTCAGTGCACGCCCAGGATCCAAACCCGGGCCGCCAGTAGCGGAGCGCCAGCACTTAACGGCTAAGCCACAGGGCTAGCCCATCACTCTCTACACTTAGGAAATCCCAAGGGTTTTAGGAGCTCTGTGCCAGAAACAGGAATGAAAACCAAATATATATTTCTTATTGTAAATCACAATATCACAAAGGTGCATGTACTGGGTGGTGAAAAGAAGGATACCGAGCTAGAAGAGAAGATACTGTGAGCATCATAACATGCACAGTATGCTGGAGAAATTTTAACTGAGGCCAACAACATTGAGTTCATCTCCCTCTCAAAAGATTTCAAACGATGGAGTGTGAATTAATTCGACTGATCACCACACAAATAGACTGGAGGAATTGGATAAAACCACTGATCTTTCCATTTAAACCATCCAATTTACTGAGCAAGAGGCTGGAGTTAAAAGTTTGGAGATGGGGAGCCAGCCCTGTGGCTGAGTGGTTAAATTTCCAGGCACTCTGCTTCACCAGCCCGGGTTTGCAGGTTCAGATCCCAGGTGCGGACCTACTCCTCTCATCAGCCATGCTGTGCAGGCTTCCCACATACAAAACAAGAGAGAAAGATTGGCACAGGTGTTAGCTCAGGGCTAATCTTCCTCAAGCAAAAAAGAAGAAGATTGCTAGCAGATGCTAGCTCAGGGTGAATCTTCCTCACAAAAAAAAAAAAATTGGAGATGGGTTCCAAGTGATCAGACTTGGCACTGGACCAGGGATCTTCTGAGCACAGATGGGTCACAGACATGGGCTTTGGAACCAAATAGACTTGAGATTAAGCTTAGTCTCCAACACCACCCAACTGTACGGCTTTGGAGAAATTTCCTAACATCTCAGTGCCTGTGTCTTTATTCATGAAGAAGGAGTAATAATGGTACTTATCACCAGTAGTGTGCTGGTAAATGTTTAACAACCAGCTCTCTGGAGGAAAAAAAATACTTTATTGTTGTATTTGCTGATTGCCCTTAAGTAAATAGTCCCACTATGGCTAATTTCAAGCTACCAGTGTGATGTCACTTAACGTGGACCTGGGAAGAGGTGCAAACAGCAAAGAGATCCTCTCATAAACTGGTAAAAGCTGTCTCCAACACTGCCTGTCATGGAGAGTGCTGGAAGGATTGAATAAATGCTGCTGGTAAAGTGCTTAGCATAGTGTCTGGCAAATAGCAGGTGCTCAATAATGTTTATGGGTCATCCCTGGTGCTCCTGACTTCTAGTAGAGTGCCCTTTGCACAGTATCACACTGCTTTTCTGTGATGCTGCACACTGTCTTATGAATCATGTCTGCAGTGGGACTGGGGCTGGATTGATTATTGCAAGTGTGGTGTTACTTGTCCCTAGATGTTGCCTGTACCCACTTAATGCATTCCTGTTGTTTTGGAATCACAGTTAAAATCATTTATCAAAGTCAGACTGCCTGAGAGTTTTCTCCCCACTTGAAAGGCATTGCTCCATTCTTTATCTCCTACACTACAAAGTCGGCCTCTGGGCCTACCCCTTCCTGGAGGGTTTCAGTAGTTTTCAGCAAGGAGCATCAGTTCCCCCTTCAAACAGTCCTCCAATTTTCTGCAGCCATTGCCTCCTATGGGTTGGAGGACAGCCTGAGCATGCGTGTGTGGTTCTGGCAGGCCCATATTTACAGTCATATGTGTGGTTCTGGCAGGCCCATATTTACAGTCATATGGCACTTCTCTCCTAGCTAAGGGGCTGTCTCATCTAATATATCTCAGATTCTGATACAAAGTCTTTTCCAAATATCCACTCTAGTTGAGACAGCCTGTGACTCTCTGGTTCCTTGTTCTCTAAATCATGTTAGATTTACACAAATTAAATGCATTTAAGTCTTAGTGAAGATTATAAAGCAAAATGAAATTTGTCTGTTTGCTTCTACTCTCATTTTTTCCCCTATGTCCTTTTAGAACACCCATCATTTTCATATAAGAGGCTCAAAGCCTTAATGCTGATTTTCCACTCTCACTCCTGCCTTGTCTTCTTCTCATTATTCCCAAGCTCCTATGTGTTACGTGATAAAGAATGGTTCTGAGTTAATCAAATAAAGTGATTTTCTGCTGTTTTAGCCCCCAATATGTTAATTCCTTCTAGATCATGCAATTTAGATGATTAGAAATATTAATGTGTGTACCTCCAAAAGGCCCCAAGGAATAACACCAATAGTCAATCATAAACACTGTGGCAGGGGGATACAGGATGCAGGATGGTAGGTGCTCAGGTGGAGATCAGGGATTTTGGGGTACAGGTAGCCCATTTTTAAAATAGTGCAATGTAGGCATGATAATGCCATGACAAAATAAGCTCTTTTTCTAACTCCAGGGCGGGTAACAAAACAACCCAGGCAATGATTTTCTAAAAATCTCTCTCAAACTTTTAAATTTCAAAGGATCAAATCTTTAGCTTCCTTCATATTTAGGGCTTACTGAACTAGGACTCATTAGAGAGAAAAGGACTGTGTTTTGCTGGAACAATTTCCCAGACTCTGAGTCTAATAAGATTCTGTGTCATATTTTTCTGGACAAAACATCTACTAGAACAAACTACCATAGCCAAGTGGTAGTAATTCTTATGAGTTTGGGAGAGTTGGAATAAGAATTCCACATATATGCTATATTTAATGGAGTTCTAGATTCTTCCCAATAAATGGAATTTTGCACCCCATAAATACCTTCATAAATAGTTTTTTTGGGCACTTTATGTCACTGGATTCACGTATTTTGCAAAGACAACTTGGATTTTAGACATGCTGTATCTTTGTACCATACTTTGTCCCTTTAGTGTCTCTCACTTGATTCAGAAGAGAGAAGGCATTTACATCTGCACATTTAGTGGAGGTTCTGCTGAATCTGTTTTATTGGCTCTATTTCCAACTGCAGATTTCTCACGTGGACATCTTCACTTGCTGAACCAATCTATCAACCAAGGGTATTGATTGAGCACCTCCGTTTACAAGGCAGCAGGCTGGGGTTGGTTCCAAAAACAATAATGCATTATATATCTGTCAAAGGCCTTTCTGGCAAAGGAAAGCTCTGAGCACACATCTTATTTCATTCTCTCTGAGATAGATTAATGGAAAATAGATTCCATTCTGCCTTTGCATCTATTCACACAAACCCAAAGACATTTCACGACTTGCTCAAGGTCATGCAGAGAACGAGAGTGAAAAACTGACATCTTATGTCATAATCAAAGACATAAATTAAATGGTTGCAGAAGACTTTCAAGCCAATGTAGTACCTAGGATTTCCTTTCTGCATATTCTTGAGAACTAGTTTCAGCAAAACCCAATTTGTGCAGGAGGTAATCAGATTATTGACATTATCAGTCTTCAGAATGCAGGGTCAGCAGTGACTTTCCACTTGGCCATTCCCAACAGCTGAGCAAGGTAAGCATAATCACAGGCAAATTTAACCTGCTCCTGGTGTTCAATTTGTGCTTACCTACACGGGTTCCTCAAATACAACGAGCTGCTGTCTCAGAACGTCTCAAGCACATCATGATTTTACCTTCTCAGAGCTGAGATCTTCTGATTAGGACTTGACAAGAATAAGACTTTGACCTTCAATCCAGTGAGAAGAAAACGTGTGTTTGCATTTATTTTTAAAATGCTGAAGTAGAGGTTGCGTTGACAGCAACCACTGACCTTGAGGAATTATTGGGATCTTGTTATCCTAAAGAGGAGATCTTAAATGATAAAAAACCAAACCAAACCAAAATTGAAGTTATAACTCATACATCTCAATTTAATTATTTAGTTTGAACAGCAATAAATGCCAGTTGCCATGATTACGAGGGAGGCATGGTGGTGGGATGGGAGAGGTGAAACTCTCAGCCATCTCACCATGGGTCGTACTTCTCTGCTTCCTTGCATGACTGGTAATCTTAGATTGGATGCTGACATTGTAGATTTTACCTTGTTGAGTGCTGGATATTTTTGTATCACTGTAAATATTCTTTACCTTTGTTTTAGCATACAGTTAGGTTACTTGGAAAGAGTTTAATCCTTTGGATTCTTGCTTTTCAGATTTGTTAGGTGAGATCCGAGGAGCACCATCCACCACTATGAGACAACATGTCTGGTACTCTACTCAATGCCCTATGAATGATAAGGTTTTCCAGTCTGTCTGGTGAGAACAGAAATTATCCCCAGACCTGAAAGACTACTGGGTATTGCTTTCTCTAATCTTTCAGATACTTCTTTCTCCTGGCCTTGGGCAATTTCCTCACATGCATGCACTGGAATGATGAATAATCAGGTAGGACTCTCTGCAGGTCTCTGGGGTTCTTTCTGTGTAGCGTCTCCTCTTTGATACTCTCTCCTGAGAACTCTAGCTGCCTTGCTCTCCCCAGACTCTTAGTTCTGTCTCCTCAACTCAGGGAGTCCATGAGATTCTGCCTGGATTCCCTGTCCCCTGCACTGTGGCCTGGAGACTCTCAAGGCAGTAAGCTGGGGCAATTATAGGGCTCATCTCATTTTTTCCCCATTTCTCAGAGATCACTGTTCTTTGCTGTCTGATGTATAGTGTCTTCAAAGTGTTGTTTCATATATTCTGACTTCTTAAAATTTTTTTGGTTGTTTAGAGTGGTAAGGTAATTCTGGTCCCTGTTATCACATCTTAGCCAAAAGTAGAAGTTTGTGTTAATTATATGAGTGGTAGAAACTGCAACTAATAAATCAAGTAAAGCTATTGTCAAAAGTCAAACCAAGAGAGACTGGGCCAGGAGGAATATCATTTCACAATAGCTAGCTCCTGATGGCAGCCGGATCAGATCAGGCGATGGACTGAGACAAAGGAATACGTGCCCAGATGCTTGAGTGCTCACTAGAAATGAAGTGTGTATAACGTTTCTCCTATGGCCATGCCTTTTTCTTTTCCTTAAAGTGGCAATGCTCTTGAGTTACCAACCAACGTTGATCATCCATCTATTTAAATATTAATACAGCGTAATTCTTTGCAAATTACCAGTATCTGGCATGAGAGGTCATTTTCTCTATCATTACAAAAAGAATTCTCCCAATTTAGGGGAAACTACTCTTCTTTATCTGATGCAGGAAAATGGCAGATACCTATAGTACATTTTTGCACTTAATGCAGAAGACTGTCTGTCAAGGAGAAGATTCTGAGAGATTGTTGTAGGTCTCCTTTACTCTTTCTAGGATTTGATCCTCACTCACCAATCAGGATCCAACCTCAGAGTATTTTCATTTCAGTTCTACCACTGTTTGCTTCACATATTTTGGTGCTTTGTTGCTTGGTGTATACACATTTAGGATTGCTAAGTGAATTGGTGCCTTTATTATTACGTAATGACCCTCTTTGTCTCTGGTAATTTCTTTGCTCTGAAGTCTACTTTTTCTGATATTAATATAGTCTCTTCTGTTTTTTTAGTGTTTGCATGCTGTATCTTTCCCATTCTCTTACTTCCAGCCTACTATGTCGTGTTTGAAGTGAGTTTCTTGTAGACAGCATATAGTTGGGTCATGCTTGTTTATCTACTCTGACAATCTCTGAATTTTAACTGGTATATATATATATTTTATTTTAAATCATTATTAGTAATGATTTTATTAAATTTATTTATTTATTTATTTTTTATTGCAGTAACATTGGTTTACAACATTATATAAATTTCAGGTGTACATCACTATATTTTGATTTCTGTAGAGATTACACCATATCCACCACCCGAAGACTAATCACAATCCACCTCCACACACGTGCCTAATCACCCCTTTCACCCTCCTCCCTTCTACCTTCCACTCTAGTATCCACCAATCCAATCTCTGTCTCTACGTGATTGTTTGTTGTTGTTTTTTTTTATGTTTCTCTTTTTATTTCACTTTTCATTCCAAGGAAGAGACAGTATAGAAGGAGATTGAAAATCTGATTTCATATTTGATCCTAATGAGAAAGATTAAATTGTAACTAAATCTGCTCATAGGAATTGTATTATTTAACTACCACTAAAACTTTGGATTTGTTTATTAGTTTCACATAGCCAGAATCTACTTTTAGGTCAAGCACTTCATTGTTGAAAAACTTTAGAAGATTAGTCCTGCATATGCTGGGCAGCCATGTTTGCTTTATTCTTTTTTTCCTTCACTTTTTTTTTATATGACATTTTTGTTGTACATTATTGTTTGTGAGTCACCGTATAAATGCATCCATTCATACTTTGTGCCCACTCCCCACCCCTCCTGCCCCTGGTAACCACCAAAGAGTTCTATCTGCCCGTGCGTTGGTTTATCTTCCACATATGAGTGAAATCATGCAGTGTTTGTCCTTCTCTTTCTGGCTTATTTCACTTAACATAATACCCTGCAGGTCCATCCATGTTGTTGCAAATGGGACGATTTTATCTTTTTTTATGGCTGAGTAGTATTCCATGGTATGTATATACCACATCTTTATCCAATCATCAGTTGAGGGACACTTGGGTTGCTTCCATGTCTTGGCTATAGTGAATAATGCTGCAATGAACATCAGGGTGCATAAGCCTCTTTGGATTGTTGATTTCAGGTTCATTGGGTAGATACCCAGTAGTGGGATAGGTGGATCATAAGGTATTTCTATTTTTAATCTTTTGAGGAATCTCCATACTGTTTTCCATATAGACTGTGCTAGTTTGCATTCCCACCAGCAGTGAATTAGGGTTCCCATTTCTCCACAGCTTCTCCAGCATTTGTTGTTTTTTGTCTTGGTGATTACAGCCATTATCATGGGTGTAAGATGATATCTTAGTATGGTTTTGATTTGCATTTCCCTGATGATTAGTGATGTTGAGCATCTTTTCATGTGCCTATTGGCCATCTATATATCTTCTTTGGAGAAGCGTCTGTTCATTTCCCCTGCCCATTTTTTGATCAGGTTGTTTATTTTCTTGTTGCTCAGTTGCATGAGTTCTTTATATATTATGCAGATTAATCCCTTGTCGGATATATGGTTTGGAAATATTTTTTCCCAGCTGGTGAGTTGCGGATTCATTTTGGTCCTGGTTTCATTTCCTCATAGAAGCTCTTTAATCTTTTGAAGTCCCACTTGTTTATTTTTTCTTTTGTTTCCTTTGTCTGAGTAGACACAGAATTCGAAAAGATCCCTCTATGGCTGATGACGACTAGTGTACTATCTATATTTTCCTCCAGGAGTTTTATAGTTTCAGGTCTCACCTTTAGGTCTTTGATCCATTTTGAGTTAATTTTTGTGTATGGTGAAAGAAGATGGTCTACTTTCCTTCTTTTGCAAGTGGCTGTCCAGTTTTCCCAACACCATTTATTGAAGAGACTTTCCTTTCTCCATTGTATGTTCTTAGCTCCTTTGTCAAAGATTAGCTGTCCATAGATATGAGGTTTTATTTCTGAACTTTCAATTCTGTTCCATTGATCTGTGTGTCTGTTTTTGTACCAGTACCATGCTGTTTTAATTACTATCGCTTTGTAGTATATTTTGAAGTCAGGGATTGTGATGCCTCCAGCTTTGTTCTTTTTTCTCAGGATTGCTTTTGCTATTTGGGGTCTTTTGTTGTCCCATATGAATTTTAGTATTCTTTGTTCTATTTCTATAAGGAATGTCCTTGGGTTTCTGATTGGGATTGCATTGAATCTGTAGATTGCTTTAGGTAGTATGAACATTTTAACTATGTTTATTTTTCCAATCCAAGTGCATGGAATATTTTTCCATTTCTTTATGTCATCATTGATTTCACTCAGTAATGTCTTATAGTTTTCATTGTATAGGTCTTTCACTTCCTTGGTTAAATTTATTCCTGGATATTTTATTCTTTTTGTTGCAATTGTAAATGGGATTGTCTTCTCGAGTTCTCTTTCTGTTAGTTCATTGTTAGTATGTAGAAATGCAACTGATTTCTGTAAGTTGATTTTGTACCCTGCCACTTGGCTGTAGTTGTTGATTATTTCTAATAGTTTCCCAATGGATTCTTTAGAGTTTTCTATATATAAGATCATGTCATCTGCAAACAGCAAGAGTTTCACTTCTTTATTGCCTATTTGTATTCCTTTTATTCCTTTTTCTTGCCTAATTGCTCTGGCCAGAACTTCCAGTACTGTGGTGAGTAAGAGTGGTGAAAGTGGGCACCCTTGTCTTGTTCCTGTTTTCAGAGGGATGGCTTTCAGTTTTTCCCTGTTGAGTATGATGCTGGTTGTGGGTTTGTCAAATATGGCCTTTATTATGTTATTATGGGTTAGCTCTCAACCCATTTTGTTGAGAGTTTTTATCACAAATGGATGTTGGATCTTGTTAAATGGCTTCTCTGCATCTATTGAGATGAGCGTATATTTTTATTCCTCCTTTTGTTAATGTGGTGTATCACATTGATTGATTTGCAGATGTTGAACCATCCCTGCATCCCTGGTATCAATCCCACTTGATCATGGCGTATGATCTTTTTAATATATTGCTGTATTCAGTTTGGCAATATTCTGTTGAGGATTTTTCCATCTATGTTCATCCGGGATATTGGTCTGTAGTTTTCCTTCTTAGCATTGTCTTTGTCTGGCTTTGGTATCAGGGTGATGTTGGCCTTGTAGAATGTGTTGGGAAGTGTTCCATCTTCCTCCATTTTTTGGAATAGTTTGAGAAGGATATGTACTAAATCTTCACTGAATGTTTGGTAAAATTCTCCAGAGAAGCCATCTGGTCCTGCACTTTTATTTTTTGGGAGGTTTTTCATTACTGCTTCAATCTCTTTACCTGTGATTTGTCTATTCAGATTCTCTGTTTCTTCTTGATTCAGTTTTGGGAGGTTGTATGAGTCTAAGAATTTATCCATTTCTTCTAGATTGTCCAATTTGGCATATGGTTTTTCATAGTATTCTCTTATAATCCTTTGTATTTTTTTGGTATCTGTTGTAATTTCTCCTTTTTCATTTCTAATTTTATTTACTTGAGTCTTCTCTCTTTTTTTCTTGGTGAGTCTGGCTGAGGGTTTGTCAATTTTGTTTATCTTCTCAAAGAAACAGCTCATTGTTTCCTTGATCCTTTCTACTGTGTTTTTTTTTTTTGATTTCAATTTCATTTATTTCTGCTCTGATTTTTATCATTTCCCTTTTTCTGCTGACTTTAGACTTTGTTTGTTCTTCTTTTTCTAATTCTGTTAGGCATAGTTTGAGGTTGGTTATTTGGGCTTTTTCTTGTTTATTGAGGTGGGCCGGTATTGCTATGAGTTTCTCAGGACTGCTTTTGCTGCATCCCGCATGAGTTGGTATGGTATATTTTCGTTTTGATTTGTCTCCAGATAGGATTTTATTTCTCCTTTAATTTCATTGATGATCCATTGGTTGTTTACTAGCATGTTGTTGAGTCTCCACAACTTTGTCTCTTCTCTGGTTTTTTTCTTGTAGTTGATTTCTAGCTTCATGGCATTATAGTCGGAAAAGATGCTTGTTATGATTTCATTCTTCTTAAATTTATAGAAGCATGCCTTCTTTTCCAACATATGGTCTATTCTCGAGACTCTTCCATGCATGCTTGACAGGGATGTGTAATCTGCTATGTTTGGATGGAGTGCTCTCTATATATCTAAGTCCATCTTGTCAAGTTTTTGTTTAAGTCCACTATTTCCTTATTGATTTTCTGTCTGGATGATCTATCCATTGATGAAAGTGGGGTGTTAAGATCCCCTACTATTATTGTGTTGTTATTAATATCCTTTTAGGTTTGTTAATAGTTGCTTTATGTACCTTGGTGCTCCTGTGTTGGGTGCATATATATTTAAAAGTGATATGTCTCCTTGGTGCGGTATCCCTCTTATCATTATATATTGCCCCTCTTTATCTCTCATTACCTGTTTTATCTTGAAGTAAACTTTTTGTCTGATATAAGTATGGCAACACCTGCTTTCTTTTGTTTGCCATTAGCTTGGAGTATTGTCTTCCATCCTTTCACTTTGAGCCTGTGTTTGTCTTTGGAGCTGACATGTGTTTCCTGGAGGCAGCATATTGTTGGGTCTTGTTTTTTAATCCATCTCACTACTCTGTGTCTTTTGATTGACGAATTCAGTCCATTTACATTTAGGGTAACTATTGATATATGATGGCTTATTTTTGCTATTTTTGGCTCATTTTCCAGTTCTTTTACATTTCTTTTGTTCCTTGTCCCATGTGTTTCAGACTACAAATTCAGTTTGGTAGTTCTGTATGGGGGTTCTCTTAGTTTTCTCTTTCTTTATCCTGTATGACTCTGTTCTGATTATTTGGTTAGTGGTTACCATGAGGTTTGTATAAAAAATCTCATGGATGTGATAGTCCATTTTTTTGATGGTCTCTTATTCCCTTAGATTAAATCGATTCGATCCCTTTCCTCTTACCCTTCTACCTTATTGTTGTCAAATCTTATTCCTTCTTGTGTTTTGAGTTTGTGTATAACGTGATGAGGTTATATTTATTTTTGGTGTTTACCTTCCCTTGATCTTTGGTTTTATAATTAAGTGTTTGCTAATCTATTCTGATAGAGAGCTGCAATTTTTCTGGTTTTGTGGACCTATTTTCCTCCTTGTTCAAACCTTTGAATCTCCTTCTCTTTTTTTCCCTCTGTCATGAGAGCTTTCTTGAGCACTTCTTGTAGTGCGGGTCTTGTGGCAATGACCTCCCTTAGCTTTTGTTTATCTGGGATAATTATCATTTCTCCATCATATCTGAAGGACATTTTTGCTGAATAGAGTATTCTTGGGTGAAAGTTTTTGTCATTCAGAATTTTGAATATATCATTCCACTCTCTCCTAGCCTGTAAAGTTTCTGTCGAGAAATTGGTGAGAGCCTGATACAAATTCCTTTGTAGGTTATTTATTTATTTTTACTGTCTAGCTGCCCTTAATATTTTTTCTTCGTCATTGACTTTTGCCAGCTTTACTACTATATGCCTTGGAGCGGGTCTTTTCATGTTGATATATTCAGGAGATCTATTTATTTCATTAACTCGTATTTCCAGCTCCTTCCCCAGGTTGGGGATGTTCTCAGCTATTATTTCTTTGAACAAATTCTCTGCTCCTTTCCCCCTCTCTTCTCCCTCTAGAGTACCTATAATCCTTATGTTGGAATACCTAATTGAGTCTGATATTTCTCAGGGAGTTTCTTCCTTTCTTTTTAGTCTCAGTTCTCTTTCCTCCTCCATCTGGAGGATTTCTGCATTGCTGTGCTCCATATTGCTAATTCTTTCCTCCATATTGTCAGCCCTGATGCTTATGGATTCCAGATTTGTCTTTATCTCTTCTATTGTGTTTTTCATCTCTAAGATTTCTGATTGCCTTTTCTTTATAGTTTCAATCTATTTTGTGAAGAAACTCCTGATTTCACTGAATTGTCTATCTGTGTTTTCTTGTATTTCATTGAGCTTTTTTATGATGGCTATTTTGAAATCTCTGTCATTAAGGTTATACATTTCTGTGCTTTCAGGGTTGATTTCTGGGTGCTTGTCATTTTCCTTTTGGTCTGGAGATTTAATATATTTTTGCATAGTGCCTGTTGGTGTTGGCTTATTTTTTCTCAGAGTGAAAATATATGGCCGCAGTTTCCTCTTGCTGCCACTGGGTGGGGATCAAGGGCTGTGTATTTTGTGCCTTACTCTATCCGTGGGCGTTCTGGTCAGCCCCCAGCTGAGCTGAGGCTTGGCTGATCTGAAGCGTGGCTGAGCAGCGCCTGCTGGGGGTGAAGTGTGGGAAGAGCTGGAGCTGGAGTGTGAGAACAGCTTGGACTGGAGCACAGCTAGGCCGAAACAGCTGGGGCTCGGGTGCAGGTGGATTGAAGCAGCTTCAGCTGAAGCACAGCTGGGTTGAAGAAGCAGGATCTGGAGCATTGCTGGGCTGAAGAAGCTGGAACTGGAGTGCAGCTAGGTTGAAGTTGCTGGTGCCAAGTCAGCTAGAGCTCGAGCATGCCAAGACAATGCAGCTGGAGCTGAGGAGGCGGTCAAGCCAAAGGAGCTGGGGCCATGGCATGGTGGAGCCAGAGCAGCTGGGACTGTGATGCAGTGGAGCCTGAGCTGCTGCCGCCTCTGGTGCAAGGGCCTGGGCATGCCCCACCACTGGTAGAGCCAAGGGGCTGTGGGGTTGCCACTGCTGGGACCTGGGTGCAGGTGTGCTGCCACTGCTAATGCCTGGGTGCTGGAGTGCCACTGCCTCTGGGGCCTGGGTGCGGGTGTGCTGCTGCTGCTGCTGGTGCCAGGGCACCTGGGGGCTGCTGCCTATGGGGGCAGGGCATGGGCATGTCGCCACCACTGGTGGGGCCTGGGAGCCTGGGGGCCACTGCCTCTGGGGGTGAGGCATGGTTGTGCTGCCACTGCTGGTGGGGCCCCGGCCAGAGGGGTTGCCTCTGCTGGTGCCCGGGTGTCTGGGGGCCGCTGCCTCTGGGGCTGGGGTGTGGTTGCACCATTGCCATGGGTGCCAGGGCTTTGGGGAGCCGCTGCCTCTGGAGCTGGGCTGAGCCAAAGCACTGCTGTGCCAAGGCTGCAGGGTCACTGTGCTGAAGCAGCAGGTGGGAGGGCGGGGCCGGGGCGCTTACTTTTGCCTCCCTGATCTCAGAGATTTCTTGCCTCACTGTTGCTCTCTGCTCTCCTTAGGGGCTAGCTTGTCAAAAGTATCCTTGCAACAGTCCCACTCTCTCCATAGAGGGATTCCCCACAGGCTATGAGGCATCTTGGAGAGTACTGGTTTTCCTGTGGAGAGCCGCCCCTCCCCCTCTCTGAGAGCCGTGTGGTCTCAGTCTCAGGGTCGCAGTCCTTGGGGAAGGAAGGGAGCTCCTCTTACATCCTTCCTTACTCCGGGGATTCCAGCACCTCAGTCCTACGGTGTACAGCTGCCTGGGCACCTGAGACGTCCCCTATGTTGTGTGAGTAGCTTCTGTTAGAATATATCGTCCTTTTTGTTGTCTCTTAGAGGGGGAGAGTTTGATGGATGAAGCTCACTCTGCCATGATGCTGACATCACTCCTGTTTGTTGTTGTTTTTATGTTCTACTTATGAGTGAGGTAATGTAGTATTTGACTTTCTCCCTCTGACTTACTTCGCTTAGCGTAATACCCTCAAGCTCCATCCATGTAGTCACAAATGGCTGGATCTCCTCATTTCTTATGGCTAAGTAGTATTCCATTGTGTATATATACCACATCTTTTTTATCACTTCATCCCTTAATGGGCACTTAGGCTGCTTCCAAGTCTTGGCTATTGTGAATAATGCCAATTTCTTTCCACAATATTTTATAGTTTTCTGTGTACAGGTGTTTCAGGTCTTTGGTTAAGTTTATTCCTAAATATTTTATTCTTATCATTGTGATTGTAAACAGGATTGTATTCTTAATTTCTCTTTCTGCTACTTCATTGTTAGTGTATAGACACGCAACTGATTTTTGTATGTTGACTGTGTATCCTGAAAGTTTACCATATTCATTTATTATTTCTCAAAGTTTTCTGGTGGATTCTTTAGGGTTTTCTCTTTATAAAATCATGTCACCGGCAAATAATGACAGTTTCACTTCTTCCTTTCCAATTTGGATCCCATTTCTTTCTTTTTCTTGTCTGATTGCTCTGGCTGCAACTTCCAATACTGTGTTAAATAGGAGTGCTGAAAGTGGGCATCCTTGTCTGGTTCCTGTTCTTAGAGTGATCGCTTTCAGTTTTTCTCCATTGAGAATGATGTTAGCTGTGGGTTTGTCATATATGGCCTTTATTTTGTTGAGATACTTTCCTTCTATACCCATTTTATTCAGAATTTTTATCATAAATATATGGTGTGTCTTGTTAAATGCTTTCTCTGCATCTATTGAGATGATCATGTGATTTTTAGTCTTCATCTTGTGAATGTGTATCACATTGATTGATTTGTGGATGTTGAACCATCCCTGCATCCCTAGAATAAATCCCAATTGATCATGGTGTATGATCTTTTTAATGTATTGTTGTATGCGATTTGCTAGTATTTTGTTGAGGATTTTTGCATCAATATTCATTAGTGATACTGGCCTGTAACTTCCTTTTTTTTGTGTTGTCCTTGTCTAGGTTTGGCATCAGGGTAATGTTTGCTTCATAGAATGAGTTAGGAAGCTTCCACTCCTCTTTAATTTTTTGGAAGAGTTTGAGAAAGATAGGTATTAAGCCTTCTTTGAACGTTTGGTAGAATTCACCAGGGAAGCCATCTGGTCCTGGACTTTTATTTTTTGAGAGGTTTTTGATTACTGTTTCAATCTCCTTACTGGTGATTGGTCTATTCAAATTATCTCTTTCTTCTTTATTCAGGTTTGGAAGGTTGTATGATTCTAAGAATTTATCCATTTCTTCTAGCTTATCCAATTTGTTGGTATACAGCTTTTCATAGCATTGTCTTATAATCTTTTGTATTTCTGAGGTGTCTGTTGTAATTTCTCCTCTGTCATTTCTGATTATATTTACTTGAGCCTTCTCTCTTTTTTTCTTGGTGATTCTAGCTAAAGGTTTGTCAATTTTGTTTATCTTTTCAAAGAACCAGCTTTTGGTTTCATTGATTTTTTTTTCTATTGTTTTTTTAGTCTCTATTCCATTTATTTCTGTTCTGATTTTTATTCTTTCCTTCCTTCTTCTGATTATGGGCTTTGTTTGTTCTTCTTTTTCCAGTTACTTTAGGTGCACTGTTAGATTGTTTGAGATTTTTCTTATTTGTTGAGGTAGGCGTGCACTGCTATAAACTTCTCTCTTAGAACCCCTTTTGCTGTATCCCTAAATTTTGGCATATCATATTTTCATTTTCATTTGTTTCCGGGTATTTTTTGATTTCTCCTTCGATTTCTTCATTGACCCAATTGTTATTGAGTGACATTTTGTTTAATCTCCACATATTTTTGGCTTTTCTGATTTTCTTCCTATAGTTGATTTCTAGTTTCATACTGTTGTGGTCAGAAAAGATGCTTGGTATTATTTCAATCTTCTTAAATTTATGGAGACTTGTTTTGTGGCCTAATACGTGATTTATCCTGGAGAATGTTCCATGTGCATTCGAAAAGAATTTGTATTCTGTGGTTTTTGGATGGAATGTTCTGTATATATCTACTGAGTCCAACTGGTCTAATGTGTCATTTAAGGCCAATGTTTCCTTATTGATCTTCTGTTTGGATGATCTATCCATTGATGTAAGTGGAGTGTTCAAGTCCCCTACTGTTATTGTGTTACTGTCTATTTCCCCCTTTATGTCTGTTAATAATTGCTTTATATATTTAGGTGCTCCTATGCTGGGTGCATAGATATTTATAAATGTTATATCCTCTTGTTGGATTGTTCCCTTGATCATTTTGTAGTGCCCTTCTTTGTCTCTTGTTGCAAGTTTTGTTTAAAGTCTATTTTGTCTGATATAAGTATTGCTACCCCAGCTTTCTTTTCCTGCCATTTGTAGGGAGTATATTTTTCCGTCCCTTCACTTTCAGTTTATGAGTGTCTTTAGGTCTGAAGTGTGTCTCTTGTATGCAGCATATGTATAGATCTTGTTTTTCTATCCAATCAACCACCCTGTTTTTGATTGGAGCATTTATTCCATTGACATTTAAAGTAGCTATTGATAAGTATGTACTTATTGCCCTTTTGTTACTTTTTTTCTAGGTGTTTTAGTAGTTCTTCTCTGTTCCTCTATCTGTCTCTTGCTCTCTTCCCTTGTGGTTTGATGGCTTTCTTTAGTATTATGTTTAAGTTCCTTTCTCTTAATTTTTTTTGTGTATTTATTACAGGTTTGTGATTACCATGAGGTTCATGTGTAATAACCTACATATATAGCAATCTATGTTAAGTTGGTGGTCTCTTTAGTCTGACCTCTTTCTAAAAGCTCTACTCTTTTGCTCACTCCCATGTTTTATGTTTTTGATATCATATCTAACCTCTTTTTTTTTGTATGTGTATCCATTACTCTCTTATCATGGAAATAGGTAATTTTAGACTTTTGTCTTTTGACCTTCCTATTATCTTCATAGGTATGTGGCAGGGTTGCTCTTGCTGCAGTTGCCTGGAGAGGCTAGGCTGTCCCCCTGGCCAGCTGGTTGATCTGCTACCTTTACTGTATTTTTGCCTTTACCAGTGATTTTATTGCTTTTTTTTGTTTGTGTAATTTTCTTATTCCTATTTGTAGTTTTCTCATTCCCACTTAAATAAGTTCCTTGCATTTCTTGTAAAACTGGTTTCTTGGTGATAAACTCCTTTAATTTTTACTTGTCTGAGAAAGTCTTCATCTCTCCTTCCATTCTGAATGATAGCCTTGCCAGGTAGAGTATTCTTGACTGTAGGTTTTTTCCTTTCAGCATATATCATGCCACTCCCTTCTAACCTCTAAGGTTTCTGCTGAGAAGTCAGCTGATAGGCTTATGGGGTTTCCCTTGTATGCAACTTGTTTCCTTTTTCTTACAGCTTTTAGGATTTTCTCTTTTGTCTTTAATTCTGGACATTTTCATTATGATGTGTCTTGGTGTGGGCCTCTTTGGGTTTGTCTTGTTTGGTGCTCCCTGTGCTTCCTGTACCTGGATGTCTGTTTCCTTCCTTAGGTTAGGAAAGTTTTCAGCTATTATTTCTTCAAATAGATTCTCTGCCCCTATGTCTCTCTCTTCTCCTTCTGGGACACCTATAATATGAATCTTAGTGCCCTTGATGTTGTCCCAGAGTTCCCTTAGACTTTTCTTGTTCTTTTTAATTTTTTCTTGTATCTGTTCAGCTTGGCTGATTTCCTCTAGTCTTTCATCCAGCTCAGTGATTTGTTCCTCTGTATCATCTACTTTGCTATTGAGTCCCTGTAGTGAATTTTTCGTTTCCAGTATTGTATTCTTCATTTCTGATGGATTCTTTTTTTATATTTTCCCATTCTTTGTTGATATTCTTACCGAGTTCATCTATCCTTCTCCCAAGATCAGTGAGCATCCTTACAAGTTTTTGTTTGAACTCTTTGTCAGGTAGGTTGTTTATTTTTGTTTCATTTAGTTCTTTTTCTGGGGTTTTGTCCTGTTCCCTTATTTGGAACATGTTCCTTTGTCTCCTCATTTTGCCTCTTTCTTCGTGCTTATATCTATGTATTAGGTAGGTCAGGTACATCTCCTGATCTTGGAGAGGTGGCCTTATGTAAGAGATGCCTTATGAGGCTCTGTAGTGTGCTTCCCTCTCATCACCCGTTCAAAATGTTCCAGGAGTGACCCCTGTGTGGACTACATGTGTCCTGTTGTGGCAGGGTTGCTCTTGCTGCAGTTGCCTGGAGAGGCTAGGCTGTCCCCCTGGCCAGCTGGTTGTAATGCTCAGCTGCATGTGGCTGCTATGGACCCTTCAGTCACTTTATCAGGCACGGGGAGCCCCAGCACAGTTGGCTGCAAGGTCTAATAGCACATTCTTGTTGCAGTTTTTCTGTTAAGTGACTAGGCCCTCAGCATGGCCGGTTTCTAGGCTCAGAAGCTTAAAATTGCTGTAGGCCTCCAGCCTGCAGGTTCTTTTCAGCTCTTAAGATTGCAGCTGAGTGGGGCTGGCCCAGGCATGGGAGCACCCAATATTTTTCAGACGTTGGAAGGTGGGGCTGATCCCCTATTTGGCTGTTTGAGAAGCACGTGTCTTCTGCAGCTGACAAGCCCCACCACCCACAGGGCCATACACCCTGTTAACATAGTCCTGCCCCTTCTGCATGCCCCAACTCTCTGAAGTAGACCCAGTTGCCCCACTACAGAGCTCCCCCCAACTCCGCCAATGCCCCCCAAACTCTACCTGTTACTCACACATGCCCTGCCCCACAGAGGTGGACCCACTCCCCCAACTGCAGAAGATCCAGGCACCCAGCCTATGCAGGCCCATGATTTGCCTGAGGGCTTGCTGTTGGGTGATATCAGTCCCTAGGGTGAGCTGCCTGCCCTGATTGAGCTGGATTAAATCAGTGCTCTAGTGAGTGGGGCAGATCCAGGGCTAAAGGCCAGGGGAAGAACTCCAATGGTGTCTGCCAGTGTCTGTGTCAGCACACCTGTACTAGGTCACAATAATGGCTGCCGCCAATGTCTCAGTCCCTGGAGAGGTCTCACCTCTCATCAAGATGCACCCAGACCTATCAGGTGAGTCTCTTCACCAAATGACTGTTCACCTTTCTTTCTGGTGATTTTAGGTTGCTTTCTGAAATAGGTGAATTTTTGCATGGGCCCTTCAAGAGCCGTTTTTTTTTCCCTTATGTCTGATATCTTTTCTGGGGGTATCCCCCATTGTAGTTAATAGCCAACAAAGCTGGATATCATGACACTCATCTTGGTTGTGCTGCATCCAAAAGACGCTTATAGTGGTAACACTCCCCTGCTCAGGTCCCCTACTCCACCAGAGAAGGCTGCTTACCTTAAGATTGTTCCCGGCCAGCCAAGAAGCAACATGGCTTGCAAAGGTATCTTTTTTCTTTTCCAGAAAGGGATTTCTGCCCCTTCCACCTCAGTCAGGACTGTCCTTTGTTGCAGGGGTTCTTTTTATCCAGTTTTCAGTTCTCTCTCAGTGGTAATTGTTCCAAGAGTAGTTGTAAGTTTGTTGTGTCTGTGGGAGGAGGTGAGTTCAGAGTCCACCTATGCTGCCATCTTGACACCTCTCCTCTTAATTGGTACATTTAAACCATTTATAGTTAAAGTAATTGTTGATATGTTAGGGCTTAAGTCTGCCATTTTATTATTTATTTTCTGTTTGTCCCCTCTGTTTCTCACCTCTCCAATCTTTTCTTATCCTTCTTTGGGTTTCTTGAATGCTTTTTTAAAAGTCTACTTTGATTTATTTATCATGTTTTAGAATATATCTCTTTGTATAACTGTCTCAGTGATTACTCTAGACATTACAATACACATATGTAATTTATCACTGTCTCCTGGTAATGATGTTTTACCACTTCAAGCCAAGTGTAGAAATCATTCATTCATTTAGGTACTTTACCCTCTCCATTTTTAAAATGTAGTGTCTTATGTATTTCCTCTGCATACACTGAGTGCCACACTGGATAGTATTATATTTTTTTTCAACCATCAAAGATAGTTTTAAAAACTAATGAGAAGGAGCATAGCCTATTTTATTTACCCCTATTTTGACCCATTCTGTTGATTTTTTTTCCTTTTCAACTTTCCAAGTCTCTTCTGCTGTACTTCTTTCCTGTAATCATACTTCTTTGTTTGCTGACAACAAATTCTCTTAGCTATCTTTCATTTGAGGATGTCTTATTTCTCCTTCATTGCTGAATATTTTGTTGGATATAGAATTCAAAGCTAGCACTTCTTTTCTTTCAGCATTTGAAAAATGTCATTCCACTTCCTTTTGGCTCCATAGTTTCAGATGAGAAATCCACTGTCACTCAAATGTGTCCACTATATGGGTCCCTTCTTTCTAGCTGCTTTCAAAATTTTTTATTTGCCTTCAATTTTTATAAGTTTGATTATGATGTATCTTGGCATGGACTTCTTTGAGTGAATACCATTTAGGGTTTGCTCAATTTCTTGAATTTGTATGTTTAGGTTTTGCACAAATTTAGGAAATTTTCAGCTATTATTTCTGTAAATATCTTTCAGCTTTTCCCATCATTTCGGGACTCTGATGACATAATGTTAAAGCTCTTGTTGTTATCCCACAGGTCTCTAATGCTCTGTTCATTTTTTTTAGTCTACCTTCTCTCTGTTCTTCCAGTTGGGTAAATTCTATTGATTTGTCCTCAAGTTCAGTGATTCTTTTCTCTGCCATTTCCATCTTACTTTTGAGTCCATCCAATGAAGTTTTTGAGAAAAACCATTTCAGTATTTTTCAGGTGTGTCATTTCTGTTTTTTTTTTTTTTTATAACTTCTATTTTTTCCTTGAAATTTTCTCCCTTTTCATTGGTTTCATGAGAATCTGTAATTTGTTGTTGAAGTATTTTCATAATGGGTACTTTAAAATCCTTGCCAGGTTGATTTCAACATCTCAGTTGTCTCAGTGTTGGTGTCTGTTAATTGTCTTTTCTCATCCAAGCTGTGCTATTCCTCATTCTTGGTATTTATATCTTTATATCTTTTATCTTAGCAGAAAGCACCCTGTTTAGGTTTAGAGCACAAATCCTGGCCTGCTTTGGGGGCTGTAATACCAATGACACTTTAGATTTTAGAGCCTTTGAGACACTTTAGTTTTCAGAGAGTGTAGACTGGGGCTCTGCCTTTATTAGGGTCTGAAGGTGAGGTGTCCAGGGTTTCACAGATTCACTCTTTATCTGCTAGTTTAAAACATAAAAGCAGGAATTAGGGCATGGGAAAGGAGAAGCAGGGTCTCTCAAGCGGTCAGTTATCTAGGTTACCCAGGGCTTTCTGAAAGAGGGACCTTCATGAGTTGGGGTGGCCTAATTCCTTATCTGTTTGTTTTGCTAGTAGCTGTCAATATGCTTATTCAAGATGGATGTCTTTTGAAATGAATGCCTCAGCAATCAAAACCTTAATGTCAGGCACTTACACAAGGCCATTCTGAAAATCTGAGTGGGATTCCATGCTGGAGTTCAATTCTCAAACTTTTTGGTGTGTAGATTCTGGTCAGTTTCATGTTTGACTTGGTCAGAACTTCCTAGGCAGGTTTTAGGAATCCCTTTCTCCAACTTTCTCTTCTAGATCCTCCCCCTGCTCTCTAGTTTGAAGGGTGATGGGTGCTGCCTTCCACTCTTAGACAAGGATGGGAGTCCATACTTCTCAGTCCATCTCCACTAATAAGTTAGAAGAATAGGGGGTGCTGCTCTGGGTCACTTCTTGCTGCTGCATGGGTGGTGGGATATCAGATTCTCTGCCTGGTCTCTACTGGCACCATGAGCAGGGGAGGAAGGTACTTTCCCTGGCCTGTCTGCTGTCACCAGGTGGCAACAGGAGAGGGGACACCACACTCAGTCTCTATTAGCTTAGCAGCAAGGAACACAGGTGGTAGGTAGTCCATAGTGTTTGGCTAGCATAGGAATAGTATTTTCAAAAAGATTTCTATCTCACTGATTTGTCCTTTTCCCCATCCTTTGGCTAGAGAGAGCAGACTTTTCTTGGGGCTTTTTTTTTTTTTTTTTTGTCTATGCCTATTGGAGGTTCTGGGTTGCAAGCCTCTTCAGCACTCAGTCTGGGATATATGGCAGGGAAAAAAAAATCCAGGGAACTCTCTATAATGCCATTCCTCAAGTCCTGAGGGCCCAGCCAGTCTGTCTTCCTCTCCACCATTCAGAGTCCTTCTATGATTGTCTGTTAGATTATTTCCAGGATTTTCAGTTGTGCTTAGAGGAGAGAAACAGGAAGAAGTGAGTCAACACTTTTTTTTCCTGAACTGGAAGGCTCATTAAACTCTTTTGACATTTAAATTTAGCGTAGACCCTTGTTTTTTTTTTTTTTTTCCTATTCTTGGCTCAGACCAATGATTTAACAGTTTATTTAAACACATGGCCTAAGAAGACAATTTCTAATTTAATTCAACAATTATGGCACAAACTGTGTATGCACCAGACATTATGCGAGGTACTGACATTTCAACATTTTCAAGAAAAACAACCTCACATGCTAGCCAAGGAGATAGACATGGCAACAAATAACCCCAGGTCACTGAGTTGACTGGACTTCAGTTGAAGCTTGTATAAAATGTGACAGGAAAATAGATGCGAGAGTAGTAATAGTGCCTGGTCAGGAAAGCAGGGAGCCAGAGAGAAGTCCAGAAAAGAAAAACTGTGATGTGGGCCTTGATGAATATGTAGGAATTCATCTCATCGTAAAATCAGGGAATAACCTCTTGCGCAGAGAACACAGCATGAGCCAAAATTTAGAATGTAATGGTACCTGGCAGAGTAGAAAGAGGCAGAGTAGTATAATTTTCCAAATTAAGGGTTTATGGGCTTAGACTGGCTCAAGTTTAGAGAATATTGACCAGATTGCAGAGGGGCTTCCATTCTGTGTTAGGAGTTTGGAAGTTGCTTTGTAGAAAATGGGAGCCACTAGAAGGCTCTTAAGTGGAAACTTAATAGGATCACACGAGCATTTTAGAAAGATTCTGATACCAATGTGGAAAATAAATGATTGAAGATGAAATTGGAGGAATGGAGATAAGTTAATTCTTCAAAAAAATCTTTTATTCAAATAGACGTCGTACACACAAAAGTCAGAAAGTATAAAATGAAGAGTCTCCTTTTCCTCTCTCCTGGTTAATCTCCAATCCTCTCTTGAAATGTAATCATAATTGAGATTGTTGTGTATATTTCCGGAAGAAATTCCATGCATCTATCAGTGCACGCATGTATGCACCTGTGCGCACACGCACGAGCACATCCTTTTTATTCTTATTTCTTTCTGTTTGTTTTTTGGACTTCAGGTGCAGAGGTTTGAATTCATCATTCCCCTGTTTATGGTATACTGTCCGTATCACTAGACTGTATAATGGACCTTGTAGAGTTTCCTCCCCTTTACCATTAATTCTCTGCTCCCTTTTCCTCCCCATGGCCACACACTCCAAGGTCTTTGATACATGGCCTTGAATTTGTATGCACACTTATGAAATTTTTAGTGTTGTTTTTCATATGACTTCAATTTACATAACGAATACCTATCAGTTTCTTTTTCTTACAATAAGCTATATTTGCTGTATGTACACATAGTTTGTATCTTTTAACAGTTGCATAGAGTTCCACAGAATGCATCTATGGCATTTTATTTAGTGATGGGCACTCGGATTATCTTCTACTCCCCACTATGATAAACAACACTGCAATAATTCTTCTCATTTTAGTTTTTCTATGGACGTATATGAGAATGTCTCTGGGATAGAGACCCAAGGTTGGGATGTCTGGTTTTTCACATATACCTGTGCATTCTCAGCTTCACAAGGATGGAAGGACTGCTTTCCCAAATGGCTGCTCCAGTTTATTCTCTCCCTTGCAGTATAGAAGATTCCTGTCTAAATATTCCTTGCCAATATTTGGTATTATATAATAAATCTAAAGGCCTGTTTTATTTTGCATTTCTCTGATTGATAGAGAATTTAAACATTTTTTTCCCGTACTTTTTGGACCAAGCCCTAAAAAAGCTAAAAGGAAGTGAACTCATATTTACTGAGTCCTTCATGTCTGTGTGTTTTACGTATTTAATACTTACTATCAATTTGCACTGAAGGCATTACTGCTAGTCTCATTCCAAGATGAGAAAGCCAACGGCTAGGTCATTATGTCACTAGTCTAAGTTCACACAGAGCCCCTGCGTAATTTGGTCTGTCTGACCCCAAAGCTCATGGTTAATACAGCCCACCACACTGGGCGATAAAATGTTTAGTGAAGAGGTTAAATCAAATTTTTTTTTCTCTTAGCAAAAGTAAAGGAATTAGGTATGGGAAACAGGTGCAACCTCATAGTTCTGCAATTTCCCTGAAGTCAAGTGGAAAGTGCCAACTCGGTTACGAGGGCAGGTAAGTTGAGTCAGGCTGACATCTCATTTCTGGGTTCTGAGCCACTAAAATTCATTCACAAACACTCATTGTACTTGTATGGATAGTATTGTGAAGAGATTATGAAGGCTCATCAAAGAAACGAGAAATGAACCCTGCTTTCAAGGCACTTTCTGTCTAGCAGACGATTTAATAGACAAACAACCACAGTTCTAAGTGGACTGCAGTCAGGTGGAGGCACTGACGCAATCCTTCTAGAGGCATTGCTTGTCAGACACCTGATACGTTGCGGCCCAGCACATGCAAGACCAGGTGCGGGTCAACCTCAACTGTCTGTGTTGTTTGTAGTATGCTCTGAAGGAAAGAAATTTTCTGATGTTGTAAGAAATATATGCAATAGATATTAGAGTGTAGGGGGGAACTTTTGTGACTATTTTAATGAAAATTCTAGAGCCCCAAATATGCTGAAAATAAATTTAGAAAACTAAGATTATTATGTATTTAAGGTCAACTTCATATTAAGGCAAAAAATGAATTTGGACTAAAAAAAAAAAAAGTGTGTGGAGCCCAGCATACTGCCCTGACCCAGCTTGGGTGAATGTTCTCTAACAACCTGAAATTGACAGAAGCCTCACTGAAAAAGCCTAACTTGCTCCTCAATTCACCAGCCTCTCCAGCACCCACTGGTGCACCCCCTTGCCTGGGCTCCTTGTGTGCAGCTTAGTTGACCAGCTGCAGGAAAGAACCACCCTGGAGAGTCCAGAGGGTTAAATTATTGCAGCCTGGGCACCTATCAAATCAGCAACATGCTCTGATATTTGGCACCCCACAACCTTTCTCTCCCCTCTCTAATGACCCTCAGAGAGGTGAAAGCAGTCATCAGAGCGAAAGGAGAGACAGTTTAAAAAAATTCCTTGAGAACAACGTGCTCTTCATTAGCATCTTTCATTTATAGACTGTGGCATATGTGTCCAACACCAGAGATTTTGTACATATTCATTGTTTAATTTAGTTGTCACACAACCTGGAAAAGCAGACATTATTCATCATTTTACAGATGAGAAAACCAAGGCTTAGAGAGGTTAAGTTACTCGACTGAGCTCACTGAGAAATGTAGTGGCACATCTAGACTTGGAATTCAGGCTGCCTAAATCTAAAACCCATGTTTTTAAACCCATCATTTTAATATGAAGTATGGAAAAAAGGGAAACATTGGACTTTGTTTCAAAGTCAAGTTTATAAGGCATCTAAACCAGGAAAAATATAAAATCATACATGGAAAAAATGTAGTAAAAATGGACTAGAAAAATGAAAACAAGGGACATCACAAAGGAGAACACGCCCTCCCTCTTTTTTTTTCTTAAGCCTGTAATAAATTGTCCTGGCTTGGTGCAGATGGCTTTTCTATTCCGGGGAGACCAAAGCAGGGCATTGGCTTTAAAAAAGACTATTAGATTAATGGATGAAATATACTGCAGTCCTAAATAGCTTTCATCATTTCGTTATTTACAAATACATTGAGGCTATGCATTGCCAGCTCCATGACACAGGCTCTTTGCTAGGAACTGGAGTCTCTTGGGTCAGCCTGGTAATGGCTTTGGGTGCCTCCAAACCAATCCATCTCAGGCACTGAGATGACATTTATAGGAAAGTTAAACAAACCTTTGGCCCGGCTGAAAAAACTCGCAAAGTAGAAAATGTTGCCTAAATATACAGCTACAAGGGAAGCTGGGAACAATTTAAGAAGATGCACAAATACCATCCTGGGTGGGGCAGCTACAGTATGGTGCAGCTGAAGAAGAAATTAAAGAATTTCCAGCACCATTGGTTAAGATCTTTAGAAATAGAGGTTGCCAGAATTTTTGTTTGGATAACAGATAATGATTCTGAGTCCAGAAAAAATGGAAATTTAAGGCTGTATTGCATGATTTTGTTGATCATGTCAGTGAAAGCTACAAATGGGAAAGAAAGAGCGAGACAGGTGAAGGGCAGAGAGAGCACAGCTATAGGCAGCAAAAGGGTGAAGTTAATTGCAACTGAAGCCTGTCTCCAAGACATGAGGTATTTGAACAAGTGAAATGTTTGCATGCCTCAGTCTGTAGATAGGATAAATTTAATAAATAGAGAGTGATGCAGTCTTTTGGATGTGAACCAGCTCTCATTTTAATCAGCAAAGTATCTCCTTTGGATGTGAGTGGAAGAAAGAGGGAGCTGGCTTTCTTTTTTGTGTCCAAGCAGTTTCAAAATATCCTCAAGATTCCTTTGCTTCTTCCTATTTTATTCTCTTCTTCCTCTTCCTTTCAGATCTCATATTTTTACTTTAAAAAATATTTTCATGCATTCGTGACACATTAACAGCACTGTATCAGCCTCTTCACAATCTGAGTCATCTAAATGGGAGGGCTCCTGAATACTATGCCTGTTAAACAACAACCCATTTTAATGTGGAGAAAAGAAGAATCAAACCCACCTCTCTGTTCCTTCTTCTTTCCTTTCTCACTCCTCTCTCCCTCTCTTCCTCTCTTCTTTCTTTCCTCTTTCCTTCCCTTCTTCCTGCTTCTTTTCCTCCCTCCCTCCCTTCCTCTATGCTAGGCCTCAGGAGCACAAAGTCATAGTTTCTACAATAAAGAAGCTACAGGAGAGTTGGGAGAGAAAGAGGCAAACCAAAATTATGATCCATTGTGGGAAGTGCTGTAATTAAAGGAATGTACAAGTTATGTAGGAGCACAGCACAAAGAATGATTATTTCTAGCTGAGACTAGAGCAGCATTTAAAACCCAGGAAGGAATTAGTCACGTGGGTGAACAAAGAGAAAAGGACATAGGTACCAGAAACAAAACTAGGGAAGACTGATGAAGCAACTTTGAAGTTCAGTTTTCACCTTTGTTTTGGTTTTCATTTTGCAACTCCCACACTAATACACATGAGGCAGTAGAGAGCAGTGGTGGAGAGTGTGGACATTGGATACAGTTTGCCTGGCTTCAAATCCCGGCTCTACTCCTTAGACGATGGTGATTTGGAAAAGTTATTTAACCTCTCTGTGCCTTGGTTTCCCAATCCATAAAATGAAAGATAATAATGATAACTACTTCGTAGGATTATGATTGTCAAAGTTAGTAGTAAATATATATGAAGCATTTAGAAGTGGTGCCTGGCACATAGTAAGCTATTGTTATTAACAATAACTCTAAATGAGTGCAAAGTTATTTTCACAAAGCTATTTCCCATTTGAATCTAAAGCACATTTTGGGGACACAGAGTCCCCCAAATTAGTTGCAAATAATATGGTGAAAATGATTCTGTATTGGGTAATAAGCTAAGTTAGTGTGATCTAGGTACATCATATTTTTACCATCTAACTTATAACTATTATATACTTAAAATACCTAGAGCAGTCTGTGGATAGCACGTCTATAGATAACATGTCTGTAGATAGCATAACGTATAGATAGGTTGTTTTGTTTGGAGATTGTTTATCCAAGGTGGGCTTTGAAAAAGGTAAACAGTGGGCAAACTGTGGTAAACTCTCTGACAAAGTCCTGCATTTGTGGTATTCCAGGGACCTGGGCCTGGAAAATTGATGAGTTATGAATACTTGACAAGTAGATAGTATGCTGTTCTACTGTAATGTTAAAGTTTCTATTCCCAAATGGAAAAACATCTCATCTTTCCCTGAAAGGGGGATTTCAAGGTACCTGAGGGGAACTAGGATGACAGTACAGTCCAAGATCAGAGATAAATAGTGAAAAAGGTCTTAGTTCCAAGTTTTTTGACTCTGGTCTAAAATCATTGCTTTTTTAACAGCACCAGAGTATTTAGCTGACTTAGCTACTATTGGAGGCATTTGGTTCAAATATTTAGCCTTGAATTATATAACTGATGTAAATTGGATTCAGAACAGAACTGTTCCTTTTGTTTAATTTGTCGGATGTCTAGTGTTATGTGAGTAGTAGATTTCTGAGATAACAATATATGACTTTGTAAGTAAGTTACAAACAGGGTGGACATGACGCTCAATCCATCTGGGGACCATTTCTACAGGCGTGGCCCACCCATCGTTCAGATCACTGACCAAATGTCACCTTTCTCGGTAGGAAGGGGCAGAAGGAGAAGAGGGGTGTCTGGGGAACACACGTTCTCTTTCTCTTTCCTTTTCTCTCTCTGATTTTTAAATTGTTATTAGTTTCAACAAATTGGGGAGCTTATTATTGATTCTATTATATTTACAAATTCAGTAATTTCTACTTTTATCTTCAATGTTGCTTACCTCCTGCTTGCATTAGGCTTTCTTTATTGTTCTTTTTATAGATCCTTGAGTTGAAGCTTAGCTTAGTTTTTAATTTTCGTTTTCTCTTTTACAATAATGAAATAAATCAAAATCATGAATTTTACAATACATACAATTTTGGCCACATCTCCATGGGTTTTAGTATGTCAGTGTTCTATACCATTTCCTATACTTTCTGTAAAAGCTGATTTAATTTCCACTTTCATCTGAGTTATTTATAATAGTAAATTTCAATTTTTAGGTGGATTAAAATTTTAGAAAACTGTTATTATTAATTCAGATTTAATAGATTAGATTAGATTATAATATTCAGAGAATGTGACCTAAATAATTTCTGTCTTTAGAAATGTATTGACAAAATCTTGGGTACCTTTCTAAAATATGTGTGACACATGACAAAGTTGTGTAATGATTGCATGAATTTTTAAGGCAAAGTTTTTATTAAAGTGTAACATTCATATTTTCAAGTACAGAGATCGTACGTATACAGCTCAATTAATTTTCACAAAGTAAACACATACCTTGAGAAATATAGTCCATCCTGCACCTGAGAAGCCCTCCTTGCATCTCCTTCTAGTCACAACTCCTTCCAATAAAAGTAACCACTATCCCGTTTGCTATTACTATTAAGTTTTATCTGATTTTGAACTTTAGATAAAATCAAAGAATATGTTCTCTTTGGTAATGGGCTTCTTTGTTCAACATTATGTTTGTGGAATTATCTAGGTTATATTTAGTAGTGGTTTATTCATTTACATTCCATTAAATGAGTATTCCACAATTTGTTTATACCTTTTACTCTTGATAGATTTTTGGGTTATTTCCAGATTTTTGGGCTATTATGAACAGTATTGTTATTAAAATTCTTATTTTTCTCCCTGGGTGCACGCTAGTACAATTTCTGTTGCATACGTACCTCAGAGAGGAATTGCTATGTCATGGTGCATATGTATGTTCACTTTCAGTAGATGATCACAGTTTTCCTAGATGATTTAAATAGTTTTTTACCCCTTCAGCTATATGTCAGCATTCTTGTTGCCCCCAGTCCTCCCAGACTTTTGATGTTTTCTGTCTTTTTTATTTTGTTTATTTTATTTATGTATTTGCTATTCTGGTGTGAATGTGTAGTAGAAAAACTTTGAGGATTTAATTTTGACTTTCCTGATGACTAATGAGGCTAAGCATTGTTATGTTTTTATTATGTTTATTGCTCATTTGGTATCTTCTATGAAGTATCTGCTTAAGTCTTGCCCAGGTTTCTACTGGGTTGCCTCTTCCTTTTTTTTGGTAATTTCTAAGAATTCCCTATATGTTCTGGATATGAGTCACTTCTCCGATGTACGTGTTTTGTTAGTGTCTTCTATTTTGTGGCTTGCCCTTTTACTCTTGTAATGGTGACTTTTGATGAACTAAAGGTTTTAGTTATAATTTATTCTAGTTTTAAATCTTTTCTTTGATATTCTGTGCTTTTTATAAAATGACAGCTTTATTGAGATATAATTCACATACCATAAAACTTATCCATTTAAGTATACAATTCAGTGACTTTTAGGAAAGTCATAGTTATGCAACTATCACCCACTATTTAATTTTGGAACATTTTTATCACCCCAGAAAGAAAACCAATATCCAATAGCAGTCACTTCCTATTCCCTTTTCCCCCATCCCCTGACAACCACTAGTCTGTCTCTATGCATTTTTCTGTTCTGAACATTTCATATAATCACACAATATGTGGCTTTTTGTGTTTGGCTTCCTTTACTTAGCATACTGTTCATAAGATTCCTCCATGTTGTAGCATGTATCAGTAAAGTACTTCATTTCTTTTTACTGCTATTATGCCACTATATGGTTATATCATGGCAGTGATATACATTTATTATTACTATTACATTTTATTTATTCATTCATCACTTGATGGATTATTTGGGTTATTGCCCCTTTTGACTATTATGAATAATGCTGCTGTGAACATCCACGTCCAAGTTTCTGCGTGGACATATGCTTTCATTTCTCATGGGTATATATCTAGGAGTGGAATTGCTGGGTCGTATGGTAACTCCATGATTAACATTTTGAGGAAATGCAAGACTGTTTCCCAAAGAGTCTGTATCATTTCACTTTCCCACCATCAGTGTATGAAGGTTCCAATTTCTTCAGATCCTCACAAACACTTGATATTGTCTTTCTTATTTAGTTGAATTTAAGCAGAAGGTAGCCCTTCTCGTAACAATCTTGTTAAAGACTAACCCCAACTCCTGGTGCTGCTCTTATAATCCCAGTTTTCATGCCAAAAACTGGATATAGAGTCAGGGGTGGTCAAATATCTATTGGGGTTAGCAAATATAACATAGTATACTGTCTGAGAGTTGGGTGGTTATTGAGGTTTTCATTCTCTTAAGCTGGAATGGGGTCAGAATTAGATGGCATTTCCAAAACTTCAGACAAGATACCACCCTTCATCCTTTGCTAAGCACGTTAGTTCTGTTAAGCCAATGGATGCATGTTGGAAGGGGAAGGATTTGATCTTAGCCCAAGATTAGCTAAGATCTCAGTTCTTAACCTTGTGACTTTATGGTGGAAGGCCAGGGAGTATCTAAAACCACAAGGTAAGCAGGTTATTTCCCTCCAGACTATCAGTTATATTTGGACTTTGTGTGTGTATGCATGAGTGTGAATGTGTGTATGGCATAAGAAAATTTAACTGGGAAGTATAAGACATTTTTAAAATTTTAGAACAAATACAAACATATTTTAGAATAAAAAGAAAATTTTGCACAAATTTTAAGATAAGCCATGAGGCTTCACAACATTTTACACTTGTGGTTAACTGCTTTCCTCTTTGTTTCCCACCCAGGAATAAGTGCTTACTCTCCTTTGCTGTTAGATTTGTACTTGTGGAGGAGTCTAGGGAGTTTTCAAAAACAAGACTAAATTTAGACTCTGTCAAGATTTTTTCAAACACTAAGGAGGGGGCTCACTTCATTGAATTGGAGAATTACTGAACGTCAAACTACTACAGAGAAGAGTGGAACATTGATTTCAATCAACACCTTATTTTTTACGCTCTTTGCTTTCTTTTACATATATTTTTCCTATACCACTCTATTTCATCTTACTAACCTTCTCAATGGCAGTAACACTTCATTGTTTAGATTTGCTTTACCATTTTTCAGCTGTTAACCACCTCAATGTGTTTTTTCCTTTCAATAAATTACTGATTCATTTACTTTCTTGGCATTAAAATTTACTTAAAGTAAGTAATTGTGAAAAAAATCTAATTATCAACACTCATATATTCTTCTTGTGTGCCGGAAAGTCTGCAAATGTGGTACTGTGTCCATAGGGTTGAGTGGAAAGAAGTGAATCATAGAAACTTTGGCTATTGAAAGTTTGATACAGAGTCCAGCAAAGTTTTGTGTTTTTTGATTTTAATTGCCTATGAATGTCACTGCTCTGTGATTAAGATAATAAATATGTCCTCTTCTGTATTTATATTAGTGACTTTCAGAGTTACCCTTCAATTAGGTAAGGAAAAAATAACTGCACAGACCTCAGACTTTTACTAATGATGATATTTTTATGGGCCTACAAGTTTACATGTTCATACATACATGTTAAATCCCTTTACTATCTGATTTTATTCAAGAGCTCATAATGAAGTAAAGGATTTTCCAGAATCTCCCTTATTTTTTTAACCTCATAAGTAATGATGGAGGTGACTCTTAATAGTAGCAATTACAGGAAAAGCCAGTTGTCTTTGGGGATGAAGTCTTATCTTAGGCCAAAGTAGGCAGTGGGCAAGGACTAGATTGGGGGCATTCCTCCAAGGAATGCTTCTCATGTTCCTCTGTTCTTGGGAGGCAGGGGACAACAGGTATGAATGGGCAGGCTTTATCTTCAGAAATATTTGGGCTTGAATCTTCATGCTGTTTCTTGTTTGATGTGGGTTTTGGAGAAATTGCTTTTCTTATGAGCCATAGTAAGATTATTTGGAAACTAGAACTAATACGATCTACTTCCTAGGTCTACAGGGCAATTAACTAAGATTATGTGTTTAAAGCACCAGGCACAGAGCAGGCATCCTGGGCATTATACTTCTCAGCCCAACATATCCTTTCCTATGTCAGTTATATGTCTTGTCTGAGCAAACATGATTTCAAAGATTGCCTCAACTAACGTGTATCTTTAAAAATGTATTTTTTAAGATTATTTTCTTTTCAATGCAAAGTGATATGCTGAACACGCAACTAAGGTTGATTCACTTATTATGCCACTGTGAGTCTTTTATTGATAAATTAAAAAATTAGGAAGATCATTTTTATTTTTAGTTGAGACAATATTGTATCTATGCCTCATCCCCTCTTTCCTCCTTCCTTCTGCTAATCACTCAATATTTAGCTCAGTGTTTGGAATATGCACAATGTATCAAACACTAAGAAGCTTTCTTATATCTAATCTAAGTGTCACTGGTCTGACTGTGTTACTTAACTCTTGAAGATTTTCATTATCACCAGCAGAGTTTGTAGAAACCAAAAAAAATAGAGACCACTTATGAAAGTCAAGGACTGCATTTGCTCATACATTCAAAAAACAAACAAAAGACAAAACGAAATAAAATAGAACGTTGAATCATATGAATTAGAGGTGTTCAAAATTCAAAAAAAGTAAAATGTTTAGAATCTAGTTCTTTAAAAATCGATACTAAATGTTTAGGTGAGGGCCGGCCCCGTGGCTTAGGGGTTGAGTGCACGCGCTCCGCTGCTGGCGGCCCAGGTTCGGATCCCGGGCACGCACCGATGCACTGCTTCTCTGGCCATGCTGGGGCTGCGTCCCACATACAGCAACTAGAAGGATGTGCAGCTATGACATACAACTATCTACTGGGGCTTTGGGGGGAAAAAATAAAATAAATAAAATCTTTAAAAAAAAAGATACTAAATGTTTAGGTGAAATAAAGAGCAAAATGCTGCTTTGAATGCTGAAGAAAGATTTTCAATTAATTTTTATGACTGCCGTGAAAAACACACACACAACGTATACAAATCTTCCATACTCTTGGGACCACAACGCTATGCTTTCTAACTAGATCTATACAATTTGGCTTGCTCTGAATCCATTTTGGCTCTGAAGCAACTGATGGATAGCAGCTGGGGGTTTTCAGCCCTCTGTGCTGGTGTTAGAACTACTACTCTAACTGCCCAGAACCAGGCTCAAGGGCATGCTTTCAGTGTTTCTTGCTTTAATGGTTCTAAGTTGGATTGTTTGACAATTATTGTCGCAGGAAAATATAGGATGCTCAGGTGGATTCAAACTCAAGTGCTTTATTGAGCACTTACTCACTGAGTGCTTTAGAGGAGATAACATTTAACACTCACAACGGTAGTTTGAGTTAGGTATCTTAGAATCTCCATTTGATAGACAGGGAAACTGGGGCACTTTCTGCAAGGCTACACAGCTAGTTAGTGATGGAAAGAGATCTGAACTCAGGCAATTTGGAGAAGCCCACATATATAACTGCTACCTCCTGCATACATAAGGTTGTTGCCTAACACCCTCCCCCCACCTCAAAGGAGAAAAAATATTCCTATACTGCATCAGCCCAAGGAAAAGATGTTTTCTCATTTTGTAGACGTGGAAAATAAGTATAAGTGTAAAACGAGGGTGACGTTCAGTAACTTGTAAATACTCACAGGGCTCCAAATATATTAATTCTTATTCATGATTCTAAGCCTTTGCTGTCAACATTTCCCCAGCCAGAGATCCTCCTGCTGCCCCAACCACTAAAGCTTCAGGGCTGGGCTCAAACTCCATATAGCCAATGCCAGACTTGTTTATGTGCTTTTATGTGGTTTCTCCCATTCATGGACATCTTCGATACTTATAGTTCGTTTCATTTAGAGTCAGATATATAAAGTGAAGAGGCCATTGAATTTGGAATTAGAAGAAATATGTTAAGATTCAGCTCAAACACTTATTTGCTGGGTGACCTTCAGCAGATCACATCTCCAAGATAGCGTTTTTTCTTGTTAGTTTTAATAAGACAAAGATTTACCTACTTAAAAGGCAAGCTTTATCTAAAGATTAATCAAGATTACAAATGTAAAAATGGTTGATAAATTGTAATGCACTCTACAATGAATACTATGGTGTTATTCTAATTTCTTTTTCTCAGTTCCCTAAACAAATGATAAGCTTTTAAGGAGAAAAATTGTAATTTTAACACATTTATTTGTTCTTTAACATCAACTCAGTGTCTCAAACATAGTGGGTCCTCAATAAACATTTGCTGATTTGATTTGCAGATGAGGGTGATTTTTTTTCCAGGAACTATTTTTAGTTCTTTAAACCTAGTTTATCTGCATTGGCAGGTTTTTTTTTCTCAAGTTAAACTTTTAATATGTATTTCTACTCTTTTCATTTTGCCCTTCCATTCTGGGAATATATATTTTCAAATGACAGGTGTATGTGTGTGTGTGTGTGTGTGTGTGTGTGTGTGTGTGTGTGTGAATTTCCCCTTGCTGCAAAGTTGAAGATGTGACTGGAGGGGAAAATGAAAGGATGAGGTATAAAGGATACAAAAGAAAATACAAGGTTGGATTTGTGTTTTGGTGGGTAAGAAGCAGCAAAAGAGAAAAAAATGAAGACTGGGAATTGTATTGCTACAGGTGGATGAGATGGTGTTGACTAGCTACCAAAATTGCTTGTTTTCTGAGCAAAGGAGTGCATTATAGGTGTTTCGCTTCCTTTATTTGGTTGAAATGGAGATTTGATGGGCCTCTGTGGGGAGTTTGTTTAATCCTGCCTATAGGATAAAGACAACATATGGCCAGCTCCTCCCCCACAGTCCAGGGCAGCTCCCTCTCCCATTATGGAGAAGTATCTGATCTTCCTTTTTTGCAAAGCAAGGGGGTAAGTTGGCTCACGTTCCCAAACGCTGGCTGCACTACATGGGCTGCCTTAGAAGCTACTGCTAAGGTGCTTCCCATCCTTTCAATTCCCTGCTGCCACCTGAGTTCCTGTGGGACATCCTGGAGCAGCAGAAGAATGGGCTGATGGGCCGGCAACTAGATTGCAGCTCAGCCTCCCCACCTGGCCCCATAACTGCTCCATCTGTCAGTTGTTCCGGGCTGCTGAAGAGTCCAGCAGTTCAAAGCGCTACTCTGAGCTGCTTCTGAACATTTCTTTACCCTACAAGGACCTGGTATTCTGGCCAGGGAGAGAGGATTGGAGCCAAGTGTTCCTCAGCCCAGCAGTCCAGAGTGTATGGGATTGGCACTTGCTAGGCACGTGCTGTGCTGTTCCTTAGGAATTTGAACAAGAATTGTCGTGCTTATTTCTGTTCATTTTACCATCTTCTTTTTTCATGATTTATCTGTGTGAAGTTTGGAATGATATTTATAAATTTAAGATCCAATCGAGCATGAAGTTAATGTATGGTGGTGTTTCAATACCTACACAGATAAGAGAGCTGAGTGTTTAGTAAATCTGGCAAGAAGAAAACACTATCAATGTGGGAGGATGGTGAGCATAGCGGATCCAGGGAGGACCCTTTCTGGAGGATTGGGAAACAAGCATTGACGCTCAGGCTGATGTGTGTGCTGCAATTTTCAAATCCATCTTCAACAGTCAAGCTTTAAGGATTAGGATTACCAATCCATGTTGTAGCTGCATAACTCAGAGGAGTACATGATGTTCCTGTATTAATTTTCTATTGGTCCATAACAAACTACCACAAACATAGCTGCTTAAAACAACACTCATTTATGATCTCACGGTCTCTGTGGTTTAGGAATCCAGGTTCGGCTGGATCCTCACCAGTCTGCAATCAAAGTGTCAGCTGAACTGAGTTTTCATCTGAAGGCTCATCTGGGGAAGCATCTGCTTCTAAGCTCACTCATGTGGTTTGCAGAATTCATTTCCTTGTAGCTATAAAACTTAGGGCCTTAATTTCTTGCTGGCTGGCAGCCAGAGGCTTCTTCAGCCCCTGGGGCCACCAGCAATTCCTGGCCACTTGGTCTTCCACATAGGCCCTCTCATAACATGGCTGCTTGCTTCTTCAAAGCCAGAAAGGGAGAAAGAGAGTGAGTCTACTAATAAGATAGAGTCTTATATAATGTAACATAATCATAAGAGTGACATTCTATCACCTTTGCCATATTTTATTGATCAGATGCAAGTCTTGCCTGCACTCAAGGAGAGGGGATTACACAAAGGGGTGAACACCAGGAGATGGGGGCCGTGGGGCCTACTTTAGAGTCTGTCCCCACAGTCCCGTTGCAGAATCCGTTCTCACATGGGCCAGTTAGCTCTGCTTTGTTTATGGACAGAAATCAGGCCTTGGTTCCAAGGCAGTCTTGGTGTAAACGTGCAGTTAGATATGGCCATGAACCCAAGTTCTGGCTTATGGAATGTCATCAGAATTGATGTTTATCTCTTCCCAGCCTGGCTCTTAAATATCTCTGTTATAGATTCCACACATTCTACATCCTATTCCTGAATAGAGAGAACTACAAAAACCCATAAGACAGCAGAGCCACAAAAGATGGAAAGAGATCCCCAAATGTGTGTGTGGAACAGAGAAGTACCCTGTCCACCTGCATTGGACAGTAACTTGATCAAAAAATGAACTATGACTGTGTTAAGTAAATGATTTTTTAAAAACACTCCAATTATCATGCCTTAATATGAGTTTCTTTTTACATGTTTTGATTCAAAGGTCTGTGGGAAGGCCCTTATCTCAAAACAGTTCTAGTAGAAATGCCTAAAATTCCATCGTTATGCATTCATTTCTTAAGTGTAATCATTACCTTTCCCACAGCATCTTTCAAAAGAAAAATACTCGGTAAAGGAGAAATACATAAATCTTTAAAATATCAGTGTGTCTGACAAGATATATGTGATAACAGCACCTGAGAGAAAAGGGGGATGAAAGAGAGACAGAAGAGGGGCAGATATTAATCTATTTCACAAATGTTTGTTGAGTATCTACTACGTGGTAGGCTTGGAATTTAAAGAATACTCTGCCTCAGTCCTCAGGGTGTTAATCTCTTAATATTTCAGAGTGAAGTGGCACCGTACACTAAGAGTGTGCACGTAAGTGGTCATGTTACTTTATCCCCTACAAAGCTGTTGTTAAACCTATGTGTCTTTTTATTCTTGCCATCTTAGAATCAAGGAAATATGCCATGGCCTGAGGCTTTTCATACAGTGTTTCAGTTAATCCTTTTAATGACACTGTGACAAGGTATTATTAACCTCATTTAACTATTCCTCATTACTCATCCTTCAACACTCAGTTTAATTATCTGGAAAATTTATCTCATCTCCCACATTAGATCATCTTCCCTTATTAATGACTCTTATAGTGACATGTATCTCCTCTCCTTAGGACCTCAAAAAGTTATAATTATATTTGTAGGATTTTTCAATTTACTTTTCTCTTCCTTGCTATACTACAAGATTCATGAGGACAGGGACCATGGCTATTTTTGCTCCCTTTTGTAATCCATCATATACAGGACACTGTTGATTTATGGTCCATGTTTGTTGAATGGATGAATAATTATGTAATCGAGTTATCAGTGTTCTTATAGTGTGGGAAAAGAAAGGTTTTCTCTCAATGACATCTGAGTTGGTTCCATGGAGTAACTGCTGCTTGACTGCACTTCCTTGTCCTGTAGACCACTGTCTATGCACTCAGAGCGTGGTCTGGACCCCCTGGACATCATGAAGCTCAGTGGAGAAACCTGTGAGAGGAGATCACACTTCACTTCAGCTGCTCATTCCTTTAATCACTATTATATCTCTTGTAGACAAGTCAGGTTCTAGAGAAGGTCTGGAGAGTCAGAGGGCATTTTCATAACAGCAGCAACACAAACAAATTAGAATCGACCAACAACTCAGACCTTAAAAGTTTCTCTATCGTTGTTCTTAATTTTTCAGTGGCTACTTTTTCCCTTAAGTGCTAACCTCTTGAAAAGTCATCCTGTCCCTTCTCCACACACTCCCTCCCTCTCTTGTTCACTTCTCTGGCATCTCACTGTGCCTATTTCTTTATCTCTTCATTTTATTCTATTTCCAGTCCTCAAGACCTCTGGGCTTTGCTTTCTACTTCCTTGGGAGATATTTTCCTAAGGAAACCTTATTGCCTACCCAAAGGGGTCTCTGGTACTGGGACACTTTGATTTCCTCCCTCTACACATGTATTATGTCTTTGCACTCCACGAGACAGCCACTGGAGAGACTTTGCACTCCACTCCACTGCCTAAGTGTGCTCCTCACATGGTCCGTTAGCATTCGTGCCAGAATCACTTGAGAGCCTTCTTAATACAGATTCCTGGGCTCCACTGCATTACTCCTGAATCCAAGTCTCTGGGAGTGATCCTAGACTCTTCATTTTTAACAAGCCCCCTGCTGGTTATTTTATACACTGAAGATTGATTTAGAAAATAGACTGACTTTGGAGAGTCCTGACATGGTCTCGCTCCCTTCCTCACTCCTGAAATCTGCAGTCAGCCCCATCATTGTATTTACCTTCTTTGTTTCAATTCATTTTTCTTGACATTTCAAGCTTCCTAAATATAACAACTTATTATATTGTCTTCTCTATACCACTTCTAAAAATTTAACTTCTTTTCAACTTATTCTTTTCTATGAATAACTAAACATATAGCTCTCTCCTCTTAAGAACTGAAACAAGTTTCCTGACCTCTGCCAACCATCACCAGTCTTGTATCTCTCCTTTTACTCACAGATAAACTTTCCACACTGCTCTGAAAAAACTCTCACCAATATCTCTAATCCAAACAACTATTTTTCAGTTCATGTTTTAATTGGTTCTTCAACTTCTTCTTTGCACCTGTGACATCCTCTCTTGCTTACTTCTATTTCTAGTCCTCTGGTCATATTGTCTCTGTCTTCTTTATGGTTCTTCTTCCCTTATCTGGGCCTAAAATTTTGGACTTATTAAGGCTCAGTCATAGACCTCTTTCCAACTCCACCCTGGCTAATGTTGGGTTCCCCACAATTAGCATAGACTGTATTTGTTAAGGAGTGTTGTTGGGATCAACACTTGTGGAAGGGAGGAGAAGGATGCAGGGTTGCATTGAGGGGGAAGTTGAGCTGTGATGAAGACTCAACCACAGCCTCAGCCAACAATATGGGGAGCTCTGAAGCTAGAATGGCTCTTCAGAGTTGGTCTGGTTTGGTCTATGATGCTTTGGCCTTTATATTCCTTCATATATGAGTCATTGTTTTAAGGCCAACTTGGAAATAGGCTTGATCTTGGATGAGATGATCTTTGCACATAAAGCAATTCCTGAAATAGCGAACAGCTAAAGGCTCTTAGCCAATGGCACACCCAGCAGCAAAGGCAAAGAGTAGTTCACTAATAGAGGAGCTGGTGGCTCATTGCAGTTAACCCCACGTACTCTATATTGTGTCAGTGGGCAGATTCATCCACAATTAACATTTTGTTGACCTCTTCTCTGAGCTCCATCTCCATATACCCAGCTGTCTACCTAACATCTACAATTCAATGCATTAAGGGCACCCCCCAACTCAGCACATCCTAACTGGACTCATAGCCTTCACTGATTCTTCTCCCCAGACACCGTAACCTTGTTTTGTTTTTCCTTTCTTGGTAGATGACACCATCATCTAGTTAATCCCACAAGATGTCATTCTCTCTTCCTTGCTCTTTTTTTAATCCTCATATCTAATTATAACACACACCTTGTTGATTTTATCCCCTGACATCTTTTGAACCCATCCACTGCTTTCTCTTTTCACTGTTAAATCTCGAGTTCATGTTATCCTTATTTCTTGTCTGGGCTACCGCAGTAACATTCTAACTAGTCTCTTTCCATCATTTTTGCTTTATAAAAATATTTTCCTCATACTGAAATCATGGTAACCTTTTTATAACTTAGATTGATTTTATAACTTAGATTGATTGATTTTATAACTTAGATTTGATTGATCAAATCACTTCCTGCTTAAAACTCTGCAATAATTTTCTTGTTCTTTTTTTTTTTTTTGGTGAGGAAGATCAGCCCTGAGCTAACATCTGCCAATCCTCCTCTTTTTGCTGAGGAAGACTGGCCCTGGGCTAACATCCATGCCCATCTTCCTCCACTTTATCTGGGATGCCGCCACACCATGGCCTGCCAAGTGGTGCACGCCCGGGATCCAAACCAGTGAACCCCGGGTCCCTGCAGCGGAGCGCGCGCACTTAACTGCTTGCGCCACCGGGCTGGCCCCTATTTTTCTTGTTCTTTTAATATAAGGACTAATATCCTTAACAAAAACTGCCAGGTTTCTATTTACCTCACCAGGATAACCTCACAGTCTGATTTCACCCTACTGGCCTTCCTTGTACTGTTTAGATGTGCCATGCTCCTTCTAACCATAGCCTCTTGGCACAAGGTGTTCCCTTACCTGCACAACTCTGTCACTCCACTTCTCCACCACTACCTTTGTCTATGTAATTCCTACTCAAGGTTTAGACTTCTTGTCAGTAGTTATTTCATTGAGATTTCCCCGAGTTCCCCAAACTGTACTGGGTTCTCCTGTTATATGGTCTCATAACACACTTTTTCTTCTCTTTATAACAATTACAACATTTCCAAATATACATTCATTTTTGTGATAATTAGTGGCTTTTTTTGCATTAGATTGTAATTTCCACAAAAGTGAGGACACTGTTTTTGCTTACAATTGTATGTTCAGTTCCTGGTATATTGAAGAAAAACAGCTCAAACAACAGTCTTGACATGAGTACAGCCATGTTTGGCCACTCCATTGACCTACAGCCACCAGCACACAAAGAAATATAAAGCTGCTTTCTGTGTGGTGGGAACTGGCTTTTTTCCCAGGATCTGGCCTTTCTCCCATGGAGATAGTTGCAATTTGTAAAAATTTCAAGGTTCTTCTGGTATCATAGCCTGGGGCAGACTGGCCATCTGTGCCGGGCTGGGATGATAATCGGGGAAAACAATGCATGTACACAACTCCTCGGCTGGGACGATAGCCAGGAGGCTGAGTGCACGTATGCCACTGATAGACATTTGTGCATGGGAACATTGAATGCTTGTTCTGTAATCTCTGTAACTGCTTATATAAAGTGCTGGAAACCGAGGCCTGGTGAGAGTCTCATCTATGGAGAGGACACTCTGCCCAGGACCTCTGATGATTGGATTCCCACCCAGCCATGTCAATTGAAGGGACTCTCCCGGCAGTGGGGCCTGGTGTTATGAATAACTGATCTGATGTGTTCTCTTTTTGGTCAACCTAGTATTTCTCCTTCTGGTTGATATGTGTCATTTCCCTTCAGTTGATGTGGATGTTTTCCCTTTCCAGTCGAGCTGATGTTTTTCCCTCTTAATATTTGACCTATTCTGATCTGTTTGCAGACTATCGCCTTTACTATCCTCTATAGGTATAAAATATACCTTCAGTCCATTTGTTTGGAGTGGAAAGGTTCTTTTATATCTCTGATTGAATCCCCGAACCTCTCATAACAACAACTCCCCAAATCAAAAGATCAACCAAATGATTTCTGGGATAAGTATGCTTAGTGGACGGTTTTTCTATAATCAAGTAGTAGGTGGGGCATGCTACTGATTCTCAGGATATTTAAAAACCCATCACTAGACTGCATGGCTGCATGGGAGTGCAGTGCAGACGAAGAATGATCATAGAGAAAGTAGAAAATGCAAAACTTCTTATAGAGGTTAGGCATTAAATACAGTGCGTGGATGTAGAAAGAGCAGTAAATTACCAGGAATGCCTAAGAATCTAATAATTTCAGATAAAATAAACATTAAGGCAGTGTAAAGTATCAGGCCATGAGTTTTTAAGTTAATTCACTGAGGAAAAATATTCCATTTAAAATCTGCCATGATTATAATTTCAATGTCTTTAATCTTTCTGAAATACTTTGAGAGGAATAGATATATTGTGCCATTTAGATATATTAAAGATGGACGTAATCAAATCTAGCAAAAACAAGAGGTAGACTAATGTAACCAAGTAAGTAAAAGTGACTTTGTATTCTTTAAGAGAGCAAACTGGTATAGAATCAATCTCTTGCTGTATACACTCTGTAAACTGGAGTTACTATAAATACAACTGCTTTTAGATATGGGACAACAGACAGCACAGGACTATGATCTCTGAGAAAGGGGAAATGATGGAAATAAATGAGGTAAGTTCTAGTATCACAAAATAAAAATATGTAAAAAAAATTTTGAAGAAATCTCTGGACTGGTTCAAGGCAATGAATCTCCAACAGAATCTAGCAATCTCACTGAGTAGAAAGGACAGAGTTCAAAGTTCAGGGAGACCAAAGTGGCTGGAATTTCTGGGGAAAGGACCCAGGATGAGGGAGAAATACATAGAAAGATCTCCAGAAACGTGGATAAGGGTCTTCATGGGTCTTTGGTTAAGATTCTGCACATATGTAGGAGAAAACCCCTAAAAGCTAGACAAGAACTCAACTTCTGAGGAAAGAGCAATTACTGGAAAGCTGTAAGGTGAACAACTCCCAGAATTTGTGCAGAGGCAAGGAACAATCAAGTTCTTCCAGGTAAAGTGGGAAGACCTCATTAAGTACATTGAGCGTTGAGCAGAGACCACAGAATGATGACACATTAAAATGGAGCTAAACTAACCTCAGGAAGAAGTACTCTAGGCCCACCCTAAAATTTAGAGCTTAAAAATAAACCTTGAAAGGATGAACCTAATCTGCAAATAACCTAACTACCTTCCAGGCAAAGCCCAATTCTCCTTTGAGGAATACAATAAAATCCAGACCATAATAATGTAAATGTCATAACATTCAGTATCCGATCAAATTTTTCTAGTCACGTGAAGAAGGAAAATATAACTCATAACCAGGAGGAAAATAAGTCAATAAAAACAAACCAAGAATTGATAGAGATGATGAAATTAGCAGACAAGGACATTATAACAGCTATCATTAATGTTCTATACGTGTAAAGATCTAAAGGAAAAAATAATCATAAAAAGGAAAGAAATAGAAGACATAAAACAGACTGAAATTATTCTTATAAATGTGAAAACTACAATATCTGGATGAAAATTTTACTGGAAATGAATATATATTATGTTATATTATTATATAATTAATGATTACACATTATAGTATGTATTATATTAGACACCATACAAGACAAGATTTGAAGACATTGCAAAGGAATATATTTTATTTTATTTATTTATTTTTTAATTTCATTGCGGTCACATTGGTTTATAACATCGTATAAATTTCAGGTGTACATCATTATACTTCTATTTCTGCATAGATTACACCATGTTCACCAGCCAAATACTAATTACAATCCATCACCACACATATGTGCCTAATCATCCCTTTTGCCCTCCTCACTCTCCCCTCCCCCTCTGACAGCCACCAATCCAGTCTCTATCTGTGTGTTTGTTTGTTGTTGTTTTTATCTTCTACTTATTAGTGAGATCATATGTTATTTGACTTTCTCCCTCTGGCTTATTTTGCTTAGCATAACACTCTCCCTGTCCATCCATGTTGTCACAAATGGTTGGATTTCCTCATTTCTTATGGCTGAGTAGTATTCCATTGTGTATATATACCACATCTTATTTATCCATTCATCTCTTGATGGGCATTTAGGTTGCTTCCAAGTCTTGGCTATTGTGAATAATGCTGCAATGAATACAGGGCTGCATGTATCTTTTCACATTCATGTTTTCATGTTCTTGGGATAAATACCCAGCAGTGGAATAGCTGGATCATATGGTATTTCTATTCTTAATTTTTTGAGTAATCTCCATACTGTTTTCCATAGTGGCTGCACCAGTTTGCACTCCCATCAGCAGTGTATGAGGATTCCCTTTTCTCCACATCCTCTCCAACATTTGTTATTTTTTGTCTTGTTAATTATAGCCATTCTGGCAGGCACAAGGTGATATCTCATTGTAGCTTTGATTTGCATTTCCCTGATAGTTAATGATGTTGAACATCTTTTCATGTGCCTGTTGGCCATCTGTATATACTCTTTGGAGAATTGTCTGTGCAGGTGTTTTTCCCATTTTTTAATTGGGTTGTTAGTTTTTTTGTTGTTGAGATGCATGTGCTCTTTATATATTTTGGAGATTAACCCCATATCGGATATGTGGTTTGCAAATATCTTCTCTCAATTGTTAGGCTGTCTTTTTGTTTTGTTGATGGTTTCCTTTGCTGTGCAGAAGGTTTTTAGTTTGATGTAGTCCCATTTGTTGATTTTTTCTATTGTTCTTTTTGCTCAATCATACATGGTGCTTGAAAATATGCTGCTAAGACCTATGTCAAAGAGTGTACTTGCTATGTTTTCTTCTAGAAGTTTTATGATTTCAGGTCTTACATTCAAGTCTTTAATCCACTTTGAGTTAATTTTTGTGTATGGTGTAAGGTAATGGTCTACTTTCATTTTTTTTGCATGTGGCTGTCCAGTTTTCCCAACACCATTTGTTGAAGAGACTTTCCCTTCTCCGTTGTATGTTCAGCTTCTTTTCTTCTTTTCTTGTTGTAAGGATGGGAGTGCTAACTTCTAAGTTCTCGGCATGTGGGAAACTGCCCCTATGTTTTTATTATTTATTTGCTAACCAGATCCCATTTTATACTCTAAGTCTTTACCATTATTTCTTGAAAGGAAACACTTGGCTTGCAGTAAGTAAATGTGCTAAAAAAATGTGCATAACAACAGGAATTCAAATTAAAAATTTAGTTATATAAATCCATTAATAGGGGAGTGTTTGAATAAATCATGGATTATTCATACAGAGTAATACCATGCAGCTGTGAAAACATGTGAGACAAATTTGTGTGTTGAAAATGAAAGATCATAAGGTACACAGTTAAGTAAAAAAGCCCAAAGATTTGGTGGTGTAATTTGCTCCCATTTGTGTATTATAAAGGGGAATGTGTGCAAATGTCATTGTAGTAGAATGAACTTTGTCTGAGAGAATGAATAAGAAAATAAAAGGAGTTGTTTTTGAGCCGAGAACTGAGGACTGAGGGTTTCAAGTTGGATGGAGGCCTGCTTTTCATGGTGCACCCTTTTGTGTCGTTTGATTTTAACCATTGCTTTGAAAAAATACAGTTAATAAAAAACTAACTAAAATTCCTTTAACTCTTTCATATAGTGTGTTCATTTGGTTAATGAAACTAGGCACACTGGCCATTTCTTGTCTTAAGAGATGAAATAATGAAACCTTCTTTCTAGAAAGGAGAAAGCATCTGTAAAGTGATCAGAGAGAACATGACCAGTGTTTGCAAATAAAGAAAGTAGAGCACAGGTAGGGAGATATTCAAACACAGATACTGAGAGATTTTAGAGCTTTATGTTCCTGTTTTACTAGCTGTAAAAGAGTAATGCTTCCCAGCAACAAAGCACTATTGATTGTAGCAGCTGCAGATAAAAGCTAGCTTGTAGGGAGTGGGTGTTAGATGACAAATATAATTAATTAGGAGGCTTTGTCTTCTAGTTGGGTGTTTGTTTATTAGCCAGTAGCACATGGTAGTTACTAGTTCTTGTCTCCTGATTACAACAGTAGTTTATCCCTTCCATTTTTCAAAATACTTTTGAGCATTATTCTTCATTGACATCTTTGGTGATCAAAGGTAATATATGGTATTTTCATCTTCAAAATACATTTGTAGTAACAGTAGAAAAGCCCTCAGAAAGGCTTTAGAAATATCCTAAATCATACATTAACTATCATAAAACTAGAACACAGTAGTCTTCCCTTATCTGTGGTTTCGCTTTCCATAGTTAGTTACCTGTGGTCAAGTGCAGCCCAAAAATATTAAATGAAAAGTTCCAGAAATAAGCAATTCATAAGTTCTAAATTGTGAGCTTTTCTGAGTAGCTTGAGGAAGTCTTGCACCATCCCGCTGCATCCCGCTTAGGGAAGTTAATCATCCCTCTGTCCAGCGTATCCACACTGTATATGCTACCTGCCTGTTAGTCACTTAGTAGCCATCTCAGTTATCAGATCGACTATCCCAGTATCGCAGGGCTTGTGTTCAAGTAACCCTTATTTTACTTAATAATGGCCCCCAAAGTGCAAGAGTAGTGATGCTGGCAATTTGGATATGCCAAAGAGAAGCCGTAAAGTGCTTCCTGTAAGTGAAAAGGTGAAAGTTCTTGACTTAATAAGAAAAAGAATCCTATGCTGGGGTTGCAAAGATATATGGTAAGAAGGAATCTTCTATCCATGAAATTGTGAAGAAGGAGAAAGAAATTTGTGCTAGTTTTGCTGTCATACCTCAGACTGCAAAGATTATGGCCATGGTACATGATAAGTGCTTAGTTAAGATCGAAAGAGCATTAAATATTTCGGTGGAAGACATGAACAGAAAACATGTTCTGATCGACAGCAACGTGTTGCACCAGCAAGCATTGAGCCTGAATGAAGACTTCAGCAAGGGATTCTCTGAAACCAGTGACACCAAGCCATTCACTGCATGTAAGGGATGTTACATAGATTCAGGAATAGGTTTCAACTGAAGGAGAGAGAGACTACATTCACATAACTTTTATTACAGTATATTGTTATGATTGTTCTATTTTATTGTTATTATTGTTAATCTCTTACTGTGCCTAATTTATAACTTAATCTGTATCATAGGTATATATGAATAGGAAAAAATGTAGCATATATATGGTTCAGTACTATCTGCGGTTTCAGGCATCCACTGGGGATCCTGGGACGTATCCCCCACAGATAAGGGGGCCTGCTGTACTCTGCAGCTACTATAAAAGAATAATGAAGATCTCTACGATTGGATATAGAATGATTTCCAGGGAACAAAATGCAGAAAAATATCTGTAATACACCAACTTTTGGCTAAGAAGAAAGGAAAATATAAAATACACATGTATCTGTTTATTTTACAAAAAGAGTCATAGGAAGGATAAACTAAAAAATAATGAGATTGGCACCCTACAGGTAAGGATGGGAACGAGGTGGAAGGGAGAGCATGCAGATGACACTTTTCTAAGTATACTTTTTAGATAGTTCTGACTTCTTGGAGCCATGATAATGTTGTACACACTCAAAAGAATCATAAAATAAAAAAAATAACAAAGAATTGAATGTAAATATATTTCAGATGAATAACATTGTCACACTGAATGGAGAGGAAACTTCATCTGAGTAGCTTTTGAGCTCACTAGTTTGACTCTATGCCTTCAGATTAAAGATTAAAAAAACTATAAATAAATATTGATTTCTAGTTAGCAGCTTTTTTTGGTTTTGTTTGCAGTGCTATGGGTTAACAACTTGTAAACTACTTCATGATGGAAGAGAGTGGCAAAAGATATTTATACATATGACTTATAGATTACGTCGTTTATCCTAATTATATTTTCTTTTAAGCCAATATTCATATTCATTTTATTCTCTGATTAGGGTGATGTAATCTGACATGCACGCAGAGAAAGGAAGAAATAATTTTAGGGTTAAAAAATACACCATGATGATCTGAGTGAGTAACTGAGAATTTGTTTTATGCATTTGTGATCATTGATATTTCAGAGAATTAATTAATCTTGGTTATAGTTGCCTAAAGTTTATGATTTTAAATTGCCCAATAACATTTATAAAGTACAGTTTTTCATAATTTGTTGGGGAAATTAATTACATATGGCCAAATATGAATACCCCACATTGCATGACTAAGAACTAAAAACCATCAAGAAAGTAGATATTTGCAAGGAGCCGGCATTTATGATAACCATTTGTGAGAACATATTTCATTAGGAGGAGACAAATTCAATAGCAGCTTTATGGATTCGGCCATGAAACAATAAAATGGGGAAGAGCTTTGGGCATGAAACCAGGAATCTGCCTGAGGTCTCCGTGTGCCTTCTACGCAGCCATTTAATCTTTCTGTATTTTGAATTCTTCAAGACAGTGGGACCGCCCCGGTGGCTTAGCGGTTAAGTGCGCGCGCTCCGCTACTGGCGGCCCGGGTTCCGATCCCGGGCGCGCACCGACGCAATGCTTCTACTGCCATGCTGAGGCCACGTCCCATATACAGCAATTAGAAGGATGTGCAACTATGACATACAACTAACTATCCACTGGGGCTTTGGGGAAGGGAAAAAAGGAGGAGGATTGGCAATAGATGTTAGCTCAGAGCCGGTCTTCCTCAGCAAAAAGAGGAGGATTAGCATGGATGTTAGCTCAGGACTGATTCCCACCCCCCACCCCCCACAGAAAGACAAAAATACGTATGTCAGATGTTCTGTGATGATTTAAATATGGTAGTGCATGTGAAAATGCCTGGTAATGGTAATATATTACACAAATACTAATTGCTGTAATATGTTTGTCTGCTACATTTTAAATGAGAATTTGGCAGCTTAAATCCCCACAACTCTCTCAGACATTTTACTGCTTGCACAGTTGACTCATAAAAAAGCAGTACATCCTCTCACTGCTGTGCTTGCTGATTCATTTCCTGAACATGCAAGGAGATAAAAAGGTAATTGATTCTACTTTTATTGATTGCTGAATGTCTCAGAGTTTTTAAAAAATAAAAATTGAGAAAAGATTAATGCATGATGCAATATTCAGTGAATTCTACCTGATCAGCTTAAATTATGAGGCATTGTCTCAATATTGTAAGATTTAAAAACATGACTCAGGTGAAAAAAAGATTTTATGATATAATAGAGGTGGTAGGACCTTCCAGGCATCCCAGTCAGTTACAGTTTTATTTCAAGCTTGTGTTAGAAATACAGCAATTATCTGCCTGACACTGTAACAAAGCATTTGGAAATAACTGAATGTTGAGTCATCCTTCTAGAGATCAATCGATATGTCAAAGCTAGTATCGAAGATTTTGTCATGAAAAATGTCATGGGACTATTTGTACAGCAGATCTCTGAAGCTTACTCATCTTATATAACTGTCACTTTATACCCATTGAACAACAACTCCCCATTTCTCCCTCTCCCTATCCTCTGGTAACCACCGTTCTATTGTCTACTTCTATACCTTTGTCTATTTTAGATGTCCCATATAAGAGGAATCATGCAGTCTTTGTCCTGTGACTGAGTTATTTCACTTAGCATTATGTCTGCCACATCCAACCACATTGTTGCAAATGGCAAGATTCCTTCTTTTTAAAGGTTGAATAATATTTCATTGTATGTATGCGCCACATTGTCTTTATTCATTCATCTGTCAATAGACATTTAGGTTTCTTTCATGTCTTGGCTATTGTGAATAATGCTGCCATGAACATAGGAGTTCAGATATTTCTTTGAGATGGTGATTTCAATTCTTTTGGATATATACTCAGAAATGGGATTGCCGGGTCATATGGAAGTTCTATTTTTAATTTTTGAGGAAACTCCATACTATTTTCCATATATAGTGCCTATAGCTAACAATAAGATATTGTGTACTTAAAAATATGTTGGTAGCGTAGATTTCATCTTAAGTGTTCTTACCACAAAAAATAAAAATGAAACATAAAAACAGAGGGATACAGGAAATTTTTGGAGGTTATGAATATGTTTATTACATCGTGGTGATGGTAACACTGAGTGTATACATATGTCCAAACTCACCAGATTATATACGTTAATTATGTGCAATTTTTGTATACTAACTACATACATCTCAATAAAGCTGGAAAAAATGTCATGGGAGTCAACTTCTCAAATTTTCACATTCTCAATACTCAGATTTTCCTAGGAATGTCATAAGCATGACTGTGTGTATTTGTGGGACCCCTGAGTCCCCAGAGATCATCTGTTTAGGTCATTATCGAAAGTGACCCAGCTCAGAGGACCTCACTAGCCTCACATTCTATTATGTTAGGCCTTTCAAAGAGCATTTAGGAGCAGGATTCTTTTATTTTACTTAGGTCAGAGAGGAGGACTTTTTGGGTTTTAGGAGATGATTTTTATATAGTTTTAAATATTTCAGTGTCTTTCAAAAAAGACAAGCTACCTTAGTGAGCTGAGAGATTGCTCTTGTCACCTCGTCTTGCCATGGTACCTGGTAATGAATCTTTTACCATCAGAAGGGCTGTAGGAAGGATGATGACCAAGGACACTTGACCTTGTGAGGTCAGAATGTCAAGACCTATAGAGATAGATTAAATCTGGTCTTCTTCGGTAATTTCCGGCATGACTACTATTTTGGTCATAGAAATATTGGTGGCATATTGAATACTGAATAATTTCAATAAAAATGATTATAATCACCATGTCTTTGGGATATTTTTCTTGAAATGAGAGGAAGTGTGCATGCTTGCCCAGAAGAAAGAGCTATATAAAAGGCGATTTTTCCTTTCTGGGCATCTTTGGTTTGGGTATTTTTAGTCACATGGATGACGCTGAGGCAGCTTAGTAGCTCTTCAAGGACCACCGTTTCCTAACAAAATTTCTGCTTATTTTCTCATGAAAGAGTAAATTAATCTTTCTAAACTTAAATAATCATAGAATTGTTGTGAGGGTTAAATGGCATAATATATGCAAGGCACTATGTTCAGGGCCTGCTAAATAAGAAGTGTCTAGAGATGTTAGCTATTATTATCATTATCCAATCTTTTTATAACAATGTTTCTTATTGTAAGTTAATACATGAGCATTCAGGTTTGTGTTTCAGTTCCTGTAAACTTGTTGATGTAAAACAAAATTCTGGTGTCCTGATGTGGTCAACTTTCTGAGCATGCAGGTTTAAGAACTCTCCCCAGTCCAGGACTCAGGAAATGACCAAGGCAGGAAATGAACATATTGTGAAGCTTCATGGCAGCAAATAATTGAGTCATTCCTAGAGAACCTCTAAACTTGTATCAAATCACATTTAATTTCTATACTAATAATAAAAATAAAGAATTTATCAAAATATTATTTTACTGACCAATGTTTATCACATACTGTGTGCCAGTCACTATTAAATGATATCTTTGAACATGAGTTACAGTAACTTGCAGAAGAAAATTTTAGGAAATTCTTTGGTCTCTCTATGGAAGAGATAAGAACTCTACAAAAAGGAGAACAAAATTTTGGGTAGGGAATGAGCTGTAAAGACAAAACAAATAAAAGGATGATGCACTGAAAAGAATAATAAATGAAATAATGAAAGACTAAAAGGAAACTAAAAACAACAGCAGCAGTATAATCTTAGTGAAGGTGGTGGGGATAAGGAATGTTCCAGTGATCTCTATCAGAGAACTATATATTTCAGTCCCGTAAGTAGTCCTGCTGAGCATGAGTTAGGGTAATGATGGTGTAGGCAGAAAGATGGGACAATATAAGCAACATGAGGCCAACAGGGACATAAGTTTTTCTTTTTGTGTTTTTATTTTTTTATTGAGATAAAATTTACTTAACATAAAATTCACCATTTTAAAGTACAATTCAGTGGTTTTTACTATATTCACAATGTTGTGTAACCATCACCACTATTTAATTCCAGCACATTTTCGTTACCCCAAAAAGAAACTACATACCTTCCAATTTGCCCTTCCCTCATCCCCTGGCAACCACTAATCTACTTTCTGTTTCTGTGAATTTGCCTATTCTGGACATTTCATATAAATTGAATCATACAATACTTTTGTGTCTGGCTTCTTTCACGTAGCATAATGCTTTCAAGGTTCATCCATGTTGTAGCGTGTATCGGTACTGCATTCCTCTTTACAGCTGCATAATATTCCATTGCATGAATCCACCACGTCTTGCTTATCCATTCACATTTAATGGGCATGTTTGTTGCTTCTGGTCTTTGGCTATTACGAGTAATGCTGCTATGAACATTCCTGTAGAAGTTTTTGTGTGAACATATGTTTTCGTTTCCCTTGGGTGTATACCTAGAAGTAGAATTGCTGGGTCACATGGTAACTCTGTTCAATTTTTTGAGGGACTGTCAAACTTTTACATAGTGGCTGCACCATTTTACAGTCCTACCGGCAATGTGTGAGGATTCCAGTTTCTCCACATCCTTGTCAACACTTCTTTTATTTTGTGAAGAAGATCAGCCCTGAGCTAACATCTATTGCCAATCCTCCTCGTTTTTTTTCCCCTTTTCTCCCCAAAGCCCCAGTAGATAGTTGTACGTCATAGTTGTACATCCCTCTAGTTGCTGTATGTGGGACGCCGCCTCAGCATGGCAGGACAAGTGGTACGTCGGTGTGCACCTGGGATCCAAACCCCGGGCGCCAGTAGTGGAGCGCGCACACTTAACCACTAGGCCATGGGGCCGGCCCTCCTTGTCAACACTTCCTAATGTCTATAGCCATCCTAGTGGGTGTGAAGTGGTATCTCGTGGTTTTGATTTATTTTTTTCTACTTACTAATGATGTTGAGCATCTTTTTAGTGCTTATTAGCCATGTATTTCTTCTTTCAAGAAATATCTATTTAGATCCTTTGCCCATTTTTAAATTGGATTAATATATTTTGAATACTAGGCTCTTATCGTATATAATTTGCAAATATTTCTCCCATTTTGTGGATTGTCTTCTCACTTTCTTCACGGTGAAACAGTTGCCTAATCCAACTGATTAGTGATTAGATGTATTTACTTATTATAGGTTTATTCAGATTATCTATTTCTTCTTGAGTCTGTCTTGGTAATTTGTGTATTTCTAAGAATTTGTCCATTTCATGAAGTTTATCTAATTTGTTGGCATTCAATTGTTTATAGTATTCTCTTAGAATCCTTTTCATTTATGTAAGGTAGATTGGCATGTCTCCACTCTTATTTCTAATTTTAGTATTTGAGTCTTCTTTCTTTTTTTCTGGACAGTCTACCTAAAGCTTTCTCAATTTTGTTGATCTTTTCAAAGCACCAACTTTTGGTTTTGTTGATTTTCTCTAGTGTTTTTTATTCTCTATTTTGTTTATTTCCTCTCTAATTTTTATTAATTCCTGTCTTTTTGTTTTGAGTTTAGCTTGCTCTTCTTTTTCTGTTTCTTAAGGTAGAAGTTTATGTTATTTATTTGAATACATCATTCTTTATTATTGTAAAAAAATTATTAGTTATTTCCTGTGAGCACTGCTTTCACTGAATCCTTTGGGTTTTTGTATGCTGTGTTTCTACTTTTGTTCCTCTCAAGTATTTTCTAATTCTGTTGTGATATCTTTTTTGACTCATTGTTTATTTAAGAGTGTGTTGTCTAAATTCATCATATTTGTGAATTTTCCAAATTTCCCTAGGTTATTGGTTTCTAATTTCGTTCATTGTGGTCAGAGAATGTACTTTAAATGCTTTCAATCTTTTGAAATTTAGTGAGATATGTTTTGTGGCTTAAATTATTGTGTGTTTTGTAGTGAATGTTCCATGTGCACTTTGATTTTCCATTGGGTAGAGTGTTCTATAGGTGTCGAATAGATTTATTTGGGCTATTGTGTTGCTCAATTCTTTTATTTCCTGATCTTCTATCTTGTTGTTCTGTCCATTATTAAAAGTGGGGTTTTGAAGTCTCCAACTTTTATTGCTGAACTGTTTTTTATCCCTTCATTAGGTCAGATTTGATTCAAGAGCTCTGTTGTTGGGTGTATATTTATAATTCTTATATCTTTTTGCTGGATTGATCTTTTTATTCTTATATAATACCCTTCTTTGTCTCTCATAAAATTTTTTATTTTAAAGTCTATTTTGTCTGCTCTTTTTTGGTTACTGCTTGCATGGAATGTCTTTTTCCATCATTTTACATTAATTCATTTGTATCTTTGAATCTAAAGTGAGTCTCTTGTAGCAAGTTTATAGTTAGATCATGATTTTTTATCCATTCTGCTAATTTATGCTTTTAATTGGAGAGTTTAATCCATTTTCATTTAATATAATTACTGATAAAGATGGACTGCAATTTTGGTATTTGTTTTCTATATGTCATATCTTTTTCGTTCCTCAATTCCTGCATTACTGACTTCTTTTGTGTTAAATAGATGTTTTCTAGTGTACCATATTAGTTTCCTTGTGTTTCTTTTACTATATATCCATTAGTTATCTTTTTAGTGGTTACCCGGGGAATTGCAATTAGCATCTTAATTTACAACAATCTAGTTCAGAATAATGGCAATTTAATTTCAATAGTATACAAAACCTTCACTCTTATAGCTCTGATCCTTCCCCACCACTTGTGCTGGTATTGGCACAAATTATCTTTTTACACCATGTGCCCTCAAACATAGATTTACAATTATTGCTTTATACAGTTGCCATTTAAATCAGATATGAAAAAGGAGTTATAAACAAAAAAATACATTAATACTGTTTTTTTTAGCTTACCTATGTATATACCTTTGGGTGTTCTTTGCTTTGTGTAGATTCAAGTTACTGTCTAGTTTCCTTTCATTTCAGTCTGAAGAACTTTGGCATTTCTTATAAGGCAGATTTTCTACCAACCGACTCTCTCTCTTATTATATATCCTGTAATGTCTTAATTTCTTCACTTTTGAAGGACAGTTTTGCTCGATATAATATTCTTGGTTGACTGCCATCTGGCCCCCATGATACCTTATGAAAAATCAGTTATTAATTTATAGAGGATACCTTACACATGATTAGTCACTTCTTTATTGCTACTTTCAAGGTTTTCTCTTTGTCTTTGCCTTTTGACACTTTGAATATGGTGTGTCTCAATGTGGATCTCTATGGGTTATTCCTACTTGGAGTTCTTTGAGCATTTTGCATGTGTAGATTAATGTTTTCTCACCAAATTTTGGAAGTTTTGACCATTATTTTTGATTGTTATTTCTTCAAATATTCTTTGACCCCTTTCCATCTCTCCTCTCCTTCTGAGACTCCCATAATATGTATTCTTTAAATTGGTTAATATCCTGTAAGTTTCTTGGCCCTGTTCATTTTCATCAATATGTTTTTCTTTCAATTTCTCAGACTCAATTGATCTGTCTTAAATTTTACTGAATCTTCATTCTGTCTGCCTAAGTGTGTAGTTCATCCACTCTAGAGGAGTTTTCATTTAATTTATTGTACTTTTCAACTCTAGAATTAATCTTTGGTTTCATTTTATAATTTCTTTCTCTTTATTGATATTCTCTATTTGGTGAGACGTTATTCTCATGCTTTTCTTTAGTTCTTTATACATGGTTTCCTTTAACTCTTTGCATATATTTAAAATATCTGACTTAAAATCTTTGTCTATTCAGTCCAATGTGGGATCTCTCAGGGACAGTTTCATTTGATTGCTTTTTTTCCCCAGTGTATGGGCCATACTTTTTTGTTGCTTTGCATATCTCATAATTTTTTTGTTGTAACTGTGTATTTTGAATATTGTAGCGTGGCAACTCTGGAAATCGGATTGTTCCCTCCCCCACAGTTTGTTATTACTGCTTGTTGTAGTGGTAGTTGTTTGTCTGTTTTGTGACTTTTGAACTAATTTTGTAAAGTTTGTATTCTTTGTTGGGCATTGCCACTGAAGTCTCTTTTCCATTATCTTAGTGGCCACCAAATGATTGGACAAAGATTTCCTTTAAAACCTGGAGCCAATGAATCTCCAAGTTTTGCAGAGAGGCTCTGTGTGTGTGTGTTGGGCATGACTTCAACACTCAGCTAGGCATTTTACAACTCTACCTTATCCTTTCTACTTGCACAGAGACTCCAGGTCAGCTAGATGTGAATGATTAGGGCCTTCTTAGGTCTTCCTTGAGCATGCACATCTCCAGGCATGCATATTGTCTTCAAGATTCCTAAAAATATGTTGGAGCTTTTCAAAGCCCTTATTTCCCAAAGCATGTTCTTTCCCATGCTTTCCTCCAAAATCTTTTGGTTAGTCTGTTTCCCTGCCAACTACTATCCATTGCCTGCTCCAGTAGTGATCAAAATGCTTGCCTGTGAATGTTTTCTACAAATACACTCAAGGCAGTGGCTTTAGAACTGAGTTCCAAGTTAGGCAAGATAAAGACAAGCCTTTTGATCTGGTCTTCCAGGGAGACACCAGACAGGTAAAACATAATTACAAATCTTTGCAAAAGAGGTTTGTTCTGCTCTCTCTGATACTGGAACCAGGAATGTGAGCACTTATTTTCAATGCTACTTCTGAGCTGTGGAGTGAGAGATGGGATTAGAGTAAGTTAAAAAGCCACAAAATTCACTGTTCTTACCAAGATATAGCTGTTTCTTTGTTTTTGTTTGTGAATAAGCATTTTTGGGGGGTGGCTTCAAACTTTTAATTAGTTGCTAGAGTTTAGAAAAGATTAATTCTGACAGTTTTTGCTAGTTTTTTCATTGCTTATGGAGGGGTGGACTCCCAGAGTTCCTTACTCTGACATTTTTGCAGATGTCAGCTCAATTTTTTTTTTTCTGTTGAAAATGCCAAATAGTCTCCCTTTTTTCTTCCCATAATCAATAGTGGATCATTTTCAGCGCTTTGCTTTTTTGTGTGTGTGTGTGTGAGGAAGATCAGCCCTGAGCTAACATCCATGCCAATCCTCCTCTTTTTGCTGAGGAAGACTGGGCCTGGGCTAACATCCATGCCCATCTTCCTCCACTTTATATAGGCTGTGGTCACAGCACGGCTTGATAAACGGTGCGTTGGTGCACACCCAGGATCTGAACCCAGGCCACCAGCAGCGGAGCGCATGCACTTAACTGCTATGCCATGGGGCTGGCCTCAGCACTTTGCTTTTTTCCTGTGTCGCATCAATTCATTTTTCTTCTGATTATTCTACAGTATGTTTTCTCAGGTTTCATTGGTTTTGCTTTGACATCTTCTTATCCATCACTGAATAAGGTGAGTTATATCCACATATAGGGTCAATTAACAGGCAGCATCTGGAAATTTTTCTCCTTACTGATTTCTCTTGTTCCCACTTTCTGTCTACTTGTGCATGGTTGAATCTAACATTTTGGTCCACAGCTGGAGTGCAGGTTGGTATGCATGGCTCCTTGAATAATATATCAGTAATATTTAGAGAGAGGTAATATAGTTTGAAAAATCCAAATCAGCCCTACCTACAGGCAACATAGATTTTTTGTGGGGAATTCATGCTTGTGATATTTTAGCCCTGATTTATTTTGTTGAATACATCACACACGTGCCACATCTGGAGCTTGCTGTAGCTTAAAACTCCTAGGCCTTTTTTGCCAAATCTGAACACTAATTCCAAGAATTCAGTCAATTTGGGTCTGAGTATAATCTTCAGATTACAGTCTTAATTATTACTCAGGGAGGTTATTACGAGTGGATTTGAAGTGTATGGGGAGCAGGATAAAGTGAGACAATTGGATCTACCAGCTGGAATTTGGGATCAAGGGTCAGCTAGACGGACTTTCTCTCTCCTGTATGAGTTTAATAGGCAACCTGATGTTCAACACTCGCATGGGTTCCCAAGGGACTAGATTCATCTCTAGGTGACCCATTACACCTGATATGGACTTATCAATGGACTCTTGTAAATTCCTTGCTAGATCGCACGAAAAAGTTCCAAGTTGATTTACGAAACAGTAGAGCTGGAACCATGGGTACATAAGGGGGATGTATTAGGAAGTGATGTTATCCATCGTCTAGCATTGTTAAATCCAGTTATAGTACTTTTTTTTTTTTTTGGCTCTACAACTCTGGTACCACTGCTAATTTTATTTTGATAAAAAGAGAATATTAATTATAAAATAAGACAAACTATATCTAACAACAGGAGGAAAAATACACAACTGCTGTCTTAGAAGAGTGTGCCCTATTAAATTGAAGTTCATTTGTGTTGAGAATCCTGATGGTTTTTATCCAAGAAAATGTGGGGACAGAGCTGCATGTGGAAGGAGAGCCTGGAGAAAGCCACGCTGAGATGCATTTATGGTGACGGAAGAGTAGAAAGGGAGACAGGGATGAGGAGCCATGATATTAGGATGCTATATGGGGTGATTTTGTCAGTGAAACATTTCCGGTGGTGAAAGAGCTAAAGGGTATTTCAGACAAGGTTGTCTCATTTTCAATCGAAAGTTATTTACATTTCTGTCTTGCACCTCTCCATAATTCTGCTTCATAATTCTTCATTAAATTCTTCTATTCTGCCTTTTCTTGGGGCTTTTCTTGTTTCTGTAAATCACGGAAGGGCCTGAGTACTATGTCTAGAATGTGGAATGGCGATAATGTGAGCAGGTGGGGAGACATTCCATAAATGAAAATTACTTGACAGAAAGAGGAGCTTGGAGCTTGAGGTGACCGTTAGAACTCACATCTCTCCTCCTTCTTGAAGATTTTCAGTGAGTGCAGCACCTCACACTATACTTGTTCATCTCAGCTTATCTCAGTTCATGACACTTTTTGTGCATAGAATACCACTCCCCTTATTTTTGTGTCAACATTTTGCTAATCCCTAGCTAGAGCTCACTGCTACTTCCTCCATGAAATATTTTCTGCTCCTCCCTGTAGTGTGCTGATGATTGCAGTAACGCTCACTTGTTGACACCTCCCAGTGTCCAAGCCCTTGGATAGGCCCATCCCACACTGACTATGGGCTAGGCCATGGGACTTGTTTTGGTTAGTGGGACAGCAGCAAACTTGATGCAAGTAGCAACTTGAAAGTCACTTGTGCTTTGGGGTTTGTTCTTTTGCTCCTCCTGAAGCCCTTCTACTGCTCTGTGAACAAGCCTGGGCTTTCAGGCTAGAAGATTAGAGACCATGCAGAGAAAGGCCCCAGTAGATCTGACTATCCCAGAAGAGACAATGGTAAACTAGCTAGCCCCAGGCAACCCACCAGCTGACTGTAAAATGTGAGCAAGCCCAGCTGAAATCTGTCAACCTGGACCAGAAGAACCGCCCACCTGAGTGCAACTTAAATTGCCAATTCGCGTAAAATTTGTGCTAAAAAATTGTTATGGTTTTAAGTCACTCAATTTTGGGGATGATTTGTTACACAGCAAAAGCTGATGGATAAAGCCCCATTAAGAACTAATTACTCTTTCTTTTGAATGTTATTTAAATTCATTCTTTGAGAATGAGAATTGAGTCTTGTGTAAATCTTGTACTCTTTCAGCTCTTTCTTCAGTTCCTTCACATTATATAATCATTACACTTAACATTTATTATATACTTTGTGTCAGGTACTTGCTAATGGCTTTACACGTAATGATAAAGTGAATACTCAGAAAAAATCAACAATGTGGATACTATCATCTCCATTGTATAGATGAGAAAACTGAACTCCGAAAAGGAGAGATGCCTGCCACTTCATAAATCCAGTCACTGGAAGGCTGGGAATTTGCACCAGAGTTATCCAGCTCCAAAGTGTGCACTTTTAATACCTATAATAGGCTACTTTGCTACACTAAATTGCATATAGTGGTGCTACGTAAGTACTCACCTAGGGTAACTAAGTGTGATTCAGTTGACTATGTTCTAATATTCTTAATTTTTTCAGAAAGTATTACCTTTGTGGAAGGCATCTAACATTTTCTGGCCAAGCTTTTACTCTGGGAGCTATTAGAATGAGTCATCACTGAGTTCATTAAGCGTTAGTACCTCAGGAATGCTGCTAAGACTAAATGGCAGGTTTTAAGGGATGTAAAGCATTGTGTGGAAAAGAAAATGGAGAACACTGAGGCTATGGAAATTTATCTCCCTGCGAATCTTCCCCTCTGGTTTTCTCCCTAGGAGAGTGTCCTCAGTTCACTTCTAGCCCAGCACACCATCCAGGAGGATTTGTTACATAATCCCCTCCTGTTTGCTGCTACTTCTTTCCAGCTTTAATCGTCTCAGTCCCCTGTGAAGCATCAAGCACATGAGGACTGTTTTATATTAGATTCAAAAATATAGGAAATATCTAGTACGCATCTCTTGACCTCAAGAACTATGACTATAGATGGGGAGACATTGATTTGATTACAGGGAAGGATCTGTGACCCAGTGGTAGTTAGAGGGCTGGATTTTAACCTGGCTGGGCCACAATCCACCTCCATGACCTTAGGTAAATCTTTTAGGGTATCCTCAACCAGCAGACTTTGCTATCGTACAACCTTTAAGTGATGGCTATTTAGATTTTACCAAAAGTCCAATGAAGAGAAATAATTCTTAAAGAAAATAATTTGTGACATACTGTCCATTCACTCCTTGGACCTAAATTTTATTGTTGGCTCAAGGCAAAACAGTGGAAGGCTACATTTTGGACAGTTTGCCAAATTACCTCATGTAATTGTATTTTAGTGTCTCATCCTCAGAATTTAAGATGTCAAAGCTGGGCTCAAGCCCGGTTCTGTCAATTATTGGCTGTGTGACGTTGAGAGAGCTACTTAACCATTTTAAGCCTCCATTTCTTAATTTGGAAAATGTGATAATAAATACTTCATAGAGTTTTTGTGAGACTTGAATGATATAGCCCATGTAAAGAAAATATAAATTCCTATTCCTTTAAAATAATTTGAAGCTTAAAAATAATTTGTAGCTTAAAGCCATATGAAATTCATTGTGGTGTATTTGCTGTAAAATCTGTTGTAAAATCTGTTGCCAAGGTCATTGCCAATTTTCAATGTCTCCTATAAAGAGTCCCATTTCAGATTTTACTACGAGGTTAAAAAGAACTCTGCTGCTCTGACAAAGTGGCATTTCTCCACCCCCCACTGCTCCCCAGTACTAAGAATGAGCTAATTTCCCACGGCTACCTTTTTGTCCCAGCTGTGGAGAAACTCAGGGTAGTATTTGTACTTCACAGCAAGTGTATCACCTTGGCTGGATGAATTATCTACTACTTGCTTCTCTTTTTTGTGGCTGTGACTTGTAAATTTCTATCTGACTACCAACATTGTTTAAGTGTCTTTGTTTTAAGCCGTCTTGAATCCTTTTGGACAGAGAGGAGATCTTAATTAACCCAAAATGCCCCTTAGACTCTCAAGGTCGCTATTTCCTCATCTGATAAAATGTTTATTTTGGAAGGCTGACAGAGTCAGGTAATGTAGTTGAGTGCATGTTGGAAAACCAGACACTGTCAGCCATGTCCAGCCATAATGGACCAGCAGCCACCGACATGATGTTAATGCCTCTCAAATGTTCTTCAGCACGACGCTCATTTCTGAGCTCAGAATTCCTTCCATAATATACTTTGGAAGTGAATTTGCACTTGGAATGATGCATTCCAACATCGTGACTCCATGACCCTGGAAGAAAGGGAAGATCATTTAGATTTGGAATTCTGACAATGATGATACGTTAATCCTGCCGGATCTAGTGGTGAGAGCATGAGGAAACTTAAGGAAGGTGAAAGGAGAAACAGCTCTCTGAGACTACAGTGATGGCTTTAGTCCATTTCCCCTGTGAGTCCAAACCCCCTCTCTCACTGGGCCCTGCTCATGCATACACTGTTTTCTCTCTCACTTCTTGCTCCCATTTTGTTTTGTTTTGTTTCCTCAGATCTGCATCAACGTCCTAGAGCTCAAAGTGGAGAAGTCTCAGAGCAGGCTATGCCCACAGAGAGTGTTTTCCTGTGTCTGTGCCCTTCACAGCCTGCCTCACTAGTGGAATGGAGGAGAGAGTTTTCATTAGGAAAACTAAGATCCTGGCTCAGAAGCTTACTAACAGTGTACTCACGAGCAATTATAGCCTCTGAGTTTTTTTTTAATTCTCTTTAAAATATATATTGTTTACTAATTTTAAAATTAATACATGATCACTGCAGATATTTAAGTGGTGGCAGAAAAATATAAAGAATAAGTCTACCAGGATTCACAATTCTATCATGCAGAAATCACCACAATTATCCCTTTTCCTTCTCCTTATACATATTAGTGATTTTACCACATATATGATTTTGTTTTGTTTGCTCTATTAAAAAAATAAGTGTGTAATATTATATCATATTGAGCCTCAGTATTTTCATTTGTCAATTGGATATGCTAATATCTACCTCAGAACTTGTTTAAGGATTAAATGAAATATGTGGATAGAAACAGCCTGAAGCATAGTAAGTATGGAGTAAATGTTAGCTAACTCTGTATTGAATCAGTGGGGAGCCTTGGAACTGCATCTTTCTGCCTTGTTCCATTAAATGTCCCATTTCTACTAAAGTTGTGACCCAGATGAGCAGAAACAAAAGTACACACTGGGAAACATCTTGGGCTAAGGACAGCCAGAATCTGCTTCCTGATTAGACAAATGTGAGTTGAAAAAATAAGAGTGGTACCAGACTTCCTTATGACATAAACACTACTGTTTCAGTAATTCAACCGCACAAGCAATCCCTTCAAATAAAGTGGCCCCACAATAAAACTGGGCACAGTTCTTTTCCTCTGCAAAAGGAATTACTGAGAGGAAATACGGAAAGGCCACTGTTTGGCATGGAGCATCACTGTGCTCTTTACCTAGGAAATCCTACAAAGTTTAAAACTCTGGAGGAGAGCGTGTCCCCATGCACAACTTACCACCTTCCCCGGGGAACTGGTTTCTCAGCCTCTGTGCAATGACAGTAGAGATCAGGGCACCTGCTCCCAGATTCAGTCTTAACATTGCCATGTCTCATAGTGACCTTGTCAGCTCTAGCCAAATTATGCTGCAAATGAACAGGTGGAAAATAAAACAGCAAAGAAAACAAAACATAACCAAAAAAAGGCTCTTCCCTGAGAATGGAGCTAAGATGATTGATTGCAGTAGAAGGGTGATTAGGAGCCTGCATTGGATCTCAGTGGACATAGATAGGAAATTTGTCTAGTGCCCATGAGAGAAGCACCATGTGGAGCAAAATCCATTCTCTTCAGAAGCCTCAGCAAAGGGCAGTGAATCAGTTGGTTGATGAAATGGTGCCGTGTGGTGAGAGCAGGAGTCAGAGAGACTGCTTGTCCATAGATAGCTGCGGTAGCTTCCTGAAACTCATCTACTCATTCAACTCCTCTCTCTTCTTGCTCCTCTACTGCTCAGGTAACACTTCACTCTTACAAGTAACTCTCGTTTCTACATTGGTATGAGAAAACAATTTGATCTGTCCCATTAATTTACTCATATATTTATTTATTCACCATCCACCTGTTCACACATCTTTACTGAGAGCCAATGACTGTAATAGCCCATTTGGACATTCTAATATGAATCATATATGTCTTCTACCTTCTAGGAGTTCACAGTCTAGTGAGGCAGATAATGATTTGAATATTAATAATCACAATAAAAAGAAAACTATTGATAAGTCTATTGAGCAGGCAGAGACAGGCTGTCTGGGTATCAACAAGAATAGCTGGTCCACAGGAATTCGGAACTTAAGGAAGTCCTCTCTCAGGAACACAAGGGTTAAGGGTCTCCATCTTCCTTATCCATCCACAGGGTTCTCCAGGATACATCTTCCCTGAATGAGCACTCTACGATCCTAAACCTTCCTGGGTTACCAGTCTTTCAAGACCTGCCCATCTATCTGAAGTCCAAGGGAAGAGGCAGTGTCCAAAGAGCTGGAAGGCCCTGCAGGTGCCTTCTGGAGGAGACATCTGTGTTGGTAAGAATTGGCCTGGGTGTCCTTAAAGTGCTTTACTCCTCCAATTCTATGAATTTATGATGAGCCTGGAATGGTTTCTTAAGGAAGCAGATGTAATTGTATATAAGACTGCAGGGCATAGAGAAATAAAGATTTCTTCTCTCCCTCCCTCCCTCTCCTGCTGCTGCGTGGCCTCTAAATGACCTGCAGCTGGTAAATGGATTGAGCCGTCATCTTGGGCCCAGGTGCGAACAGCCTCAGCAGGGCCTATGAATGGAATAAACCGAGCCGGAGGCAACTGTGGCTGAGCCAGAGTGAACAGCAAGCTGACTCCCGGGCTGTTGATGGGGAATGATGACTCAGAGGAGAGGGGTCCCTCCTGACTCAGGGGCTGAAGTCAGAGAGGGAGCAAGGAGCCGAGGGCTGCCTCCCAGAGCCTTTCTCTGCAGGATAGTGGGGATTGCAGCTGCCCCCAGCCTCTGACGCACTCATCTCCAACAGGCAGGTCAGGGCTGAGAGCTCTTTGAACACTAAGGAAGGAAAAAATACCTTAACAGGACACTGCTACCTAGGTACCTTCAGATTTGGAGATCATTGGCTGCCTAGTAGAAACAGTGGCCGAGTTTTAACTCGGCCAAGTACTGATGGCCAGCCCATACCCCAGACAGTTTAAATCAGAATTTCCGGAGGTTGGGCCTGGGCATCAGTGACTCCCACAAGCTCCCCAGGTGCTTTTAATGAGTGGAAAAGACTGAGAAAACCTGAGCTATTGCAAAGTGATTCAAACTTAGAGTAACTAGTGGCTGATAATCTGGGAACTACTAAAGTTCTTCCTGTTCATTCACAAAGCACAGCACCTCAGGCTCTGTGATGCTTTGCCGTTTACTGTGTGGTGCTTTGCTCACACACACAATTCAATTTGATTCTCATAACACCCAATAGGAAAGCAGAGGAAGTATTAACTCTGTCTTACCCATGAGGACATTGCTGCCCAGAGTCAGCAGGTGATTTCCCGAAATCCCAAGTAACTGATGAAACCAGCAATTGAACCTAGATGTGAACTGGAATTTGCCTAATTGGCAAAGATTCATCTAAAGTAATTCCTGAGCTGGGATACAATCATTTTCCCTAGGGAGTGATTCCACAAACAAAACTGAGGTTCTGTTGCCCAGGAAGATGAAGGGGGTAGTGGTTTGTTGAGAAGTCAGTCACGTCTGATGAAATGGAAGGAGCTGGATTTGGATTTAGCAGTCATATCTCGGCACTTGCCCTCACTACTTTTTGGATAAGCTACAGTCTCTCTGAGCCTCAGTTTTCTCAACCGCCAAATGGAGACCATAATACCTATATGACAGGCTGTGAGCATAAAATGTGTCAATGCGCCCAGAAACCACTAGACAATACCTGAAACACGCCAGATGCATGATATATTTTGATACTCTCCTTCACTTCTTTTCTCTTCTCCTCCTTCCTAATACTTTTCTCTTCAGTCTAAATGTAGTTGTTACTATTGTCAACTCCAAGTTAAATGTTAACCCTACAGGTAGTAGAAAATACTAGTTGGAAAATATATAGAAACAGGAGAGAATGTAGATGAAAAGAAAATTACAAAGATATAAGAAATTGTAACTTAGAGCCCTCTGGAAAACACCTCTCTCAAAACCTTTCCTCACTTTCTTTGGGAAGTGTCACCTATCAGACAGTCTTGTTTTTAACTTTTCGAAGGGTATGTGGGGCTTCTTTGCCTTTCAGATTTTTGTCAGGGTTCATTATATTTTATTTGCTAACTTAAGAAAATAGACCATTACGTTTGAGAAAGACTTTTAGAACCAAATGCTTCGAAGAGAAATATTTTCTAAGGTGTGGTAACTATCGAATGAAACTGAGCAGAGTTGCTTATATTCTACCTGATCTCTATGAGGGGGTGGTAGCCTATTTACACATAAATGTAGATAGAAATACAGTCATGTCCCACATAATGTTTTGGTCAGTGATAGACCGAATACACAACAGTGCTCCCATAAAGATAGTGTTACATAGCTTAGGTGTGTAGTAGGCTATACCATCTAGGTTTGTGTAAGTACACTCTGTGATGTTTGTGCAACGACAAAATTGCCTAACAACGCATTTCTCAGAATGTATCCCTGTCGTTGAGTGACACATGCCTGTACTAAAATGATTGTTTTCTGTTGCATATACTTCTCAGTCCCTGGGCAATGGCAGAAGGGAGTGATCCTGGAAATCTGTGCAGCCTAATCCCAAGGCATTGGAATATCTCCATGATTCATTCTCCAGGCTCTTACAGGAGGTGAATTCCACTGAGATACATTCCCTGAGAAATATTCTACAGGCATCTAATGTCCTATCTCAGTTAATCTCATTTGACACTTACCTTTAGGTATTTACTAAAAAGAAATCCTTAAATTCCAAGCAATCCTTAAGAGCACCTGATTGCTCTGTAAGACAAGATTGGGAGGCAAATTTTGTCTTCACACATTTCATCTGTCCTCCTTGGGTTCCTTATTCTCAGCCCTTTCTATGTCTTCTTTCTCCTCCTTCTCCTATTCCCCCTTCTGTCTCACTTTCTTCAGAACCTGACCAAGGAAAAAGATCTCATGTTAAGCACTTATAATTTAGTGAAAATGTAAGTATATACTTTGTTAGCTCTCATAGAAATTCTCACTTTATATTTGAGTTATCATTTCATACCCAGAGGAACCCCATGTAATATCTTTTGAAGGGAAGAAGCTAAAAGCTCACAATACACGTAGCCATCATTTTAATTATTTTTATTTTTCCCCAGTTTTATTGAAATATAATTGACATATATCACTGTACAAGTTTAAGGTGTACAGCATAATGGTTTGACTTACATATATTGTGAAATGATTACTGCAATAAGTTTGGTTAGCATCCATCATCTCACATAGATACAATAAAAAGAGAAAGCAAGAAAAGAAAAAAAATATTTTTCCTTGTGATGAGAACCCTGGATTTACTCTCTTAACAGCTTTCATATATATCACACAGCAGTGTTAATTATAGTCATCATGCTGTACATTACATCTTTAGTACTTATCTTGTAACTAGAAGTTTGTACCTTTTGACACCTTTCTCCAAATCCTCCTCCCTCTACCTCCTTGTCTCTAGTAATCACAAATCTGATCTCTTTTTCTAAGAGTTTGGTTTTTTTTCCTCGGATTCCACATATAAGTGAGATCATACAGTATTTCTTTCCTCTGTCTGACTTGTTTCACTTAGCACAATGCCCTCAAGATCCATCCACATTGTCACAAATGGCAAGATTTCCTCATTTTTATGCCTGAATAATGTTCCATTATATATATATATATATATATATATATATATATATATATATATATACACACGACATCTTCTTTATCCATTCATCCATTGAGGGACACTTAGGTTGTTTCCATGTCTTGGCTGTTGTAAATAATGCTGCTGTGAACATGAGGGTGCAGATGTCTTTTTAAGTTAGTATTTTTGTTTCCTTTGGATGTGTTTCCAAAATTAGAATTGCTGGATCATATAGTAGTTCTATTTTTAATTTTTTTAAGGATCTTCCATACTGTTTTCCGTAGCGGCTGTATCAATTTACAATCCCACCAGCAGTGCACAAGTGTTCCCTTTTCTCCACATCCATGCCAGCGTTTGTTATACCTCTTGTATTTTTGATGATGGCCATTCTAACAGGCCTGAAGTGATACCTCATTGTGGTGTTGATTTGCATTTTCCTAATGCTTAGTGATGTTCAGCTTCTTTTCATGTACCTGTTGACCTTTTGTATATCCTCTTTGGAAAAATGTCTATTCAGGTGTTTTGTCCATTTTTTAATTAGATTATTTGTTTTTTTTGCTATTGAGTTGTATGAATCCTTTACATATTTTAGATATTAACCTTTTATCAGATATGTGGTTTGTAAATATTTTTTCAAATTTTGTAGGTTGTTTTTTCACTTTGTTGATTGTTTCTTTTGCTGTTCAGCAGCCTTTTAGATTGATATAGTCCCACTTGTTTTTTATTTTGTTGCTTGTGCTTTAGGTGTCATATCCAAAAACTCATCGCCAAGACTCGTGTCAAAAATATTTTTTCTATGTTTTCTTCTAGGAGTTGCGTGGTTTCAGGTCTTACATGTAAGTCTTTAATCCATTTTGAGTTAATTTTGTGAGTGGTGTAAGATAGGGGTCCAGTTTCATTCTTTTATCTGTGAATTGCCGATTTTCCCTGCACCACTTATTGAAAAGTCTGTCTTGTCTCCATTGAATATTCTTGTCTCCCCTGTCAAATCTTAGTTGACCATACATGCTTGACTTTATTTCTGGGCTTTTGATTCTGTTCCATTAATCTATTTGTCTGTTTTTATGCCAGTACCATATTGTTTTGATGACTAAATCTTTATAGTATAGCTTGAAATCAGGAAGTGTGATGCCTCTCACTTTCTTCTTTTTTCTCAGGATTGCTTTGGCTATTTGGGGTCTGTCGTGGTTCCATATAAATTTTAGGATTGTTGTTTCTACTTCTGTAAAAAATGCTGTTGGAATCTTGATAAAGATTGCATTGAATCTATAGATGGCATTTGGTAGTATGGACATTTTAACAACTTTAATTCTTCCAATCCATGTGCATGGGATACCTTTCCATTTGTTTGTGTCTTCTTTGATTTCTTTCTTCAGTGTCTTGTAGTTTTCAGAGTAAAGATATTTCACCTCCTTGGTTAAGTTATTCCTAAATATTTTATTGTTTTTGATGCTATTCTAAATGGGATTGTTTTCTTTACTTCTTTTTCAGATGATTTGTTGTTAGTATGTAGAAATGCTGCTGATTTTTGGATATTAATTTTGTTTCCTGCAACATTACTGAATTTTTTTGATTAGATCTAATAGTTTTTTTGATGGAGTCTTTAGGATTTTCTCTGTATAAAATCATATCATCGGGGCTGGCCCAGTGGCGCAAGCGGTTAAGTGCGTGCGCTCCACTGTGGTGGCCTGGGGTTCGCCAGTTCAGATCCCAGGCACACACCGACACACTGCTAGTCGAGCCATGCTGTGGCGGCGTCCCATAAAAAGTAGAGGAAGATGGGCACAGATGTTAGCCCAGGGCCAGTCTTCCTCAGAAAAAAGAGGAGGATTGGCATCAGATCAGCTCAGGGCTGATCTTCCTCACAATAAATAAATAAATAAAATCATATCATCTGCAAATAGAAACAATTTTACTTCTTCCTTTCCAATTTGATGCCTTTTATTTCTTTTTCTTGCCTGATTGCTGTGGCAAGGATTTCCAGTACTATGTTGAATAGGAATGGTGAGAATGGGCACAGTTGTCTTGTTCCTGATCTTAGAGAAAAAGCTTTCAATCTTTCACCATTAAGTATGATTTTAGCTGCGGGCTTAACATACATGGCCTTCATTATGTTGAGGTACATTCCTTCTCTAATTAATTTGTTAAGAGTTTTGTCATGAATGGGTATTGTAGCCACCATTGTAAAGCTAAATCATTCTTAGTATCTGTTACTCTGCTATTGCCCTCAAGAGAAGGTTCTTTTAGGTTGAAAGTCTGGAATTGAAAAGCTGGAGCCGTGGATGAAGGTAGAAAGTTGGCATATTGGAGTGAATCCTGAATAAAGAATGAAGCAGACTGTAATAAATGTATTACTCCCAAACACTAAACCAAAGTCAACCAAAAAGAAATTCTGGATGGTGGATGTCACTTCAAGTGGAGTGAGAAAAGTCAAGGATTAAATGAGGCAGAAATAGATACCCAAGTACATAGATCACAGTCCAGAGGCAAAGATAGGCTAATTATTTTTCAGCCCATAGACACCTCCTTTAGGGTCACCTCTTGTCCATCTTTTAGTAACTGTACTCAGCAAACACGGGCTGACATCTGAGCTCTTACCTTGATAATTCTTATTTATCATCCAGTAGACATTTTCTACATTGTAGTTTTTAAATCAGTCTAGTCCTCTGTCAAAGTAATTGGAAATTTTCTATGCTGCACTGCAACTTAACATCTAGAAGTAGTGCAAGGGAAACTAATAGATAAGAAGGAGATGCTAATAGTCATTGTATGCAGGTCATGCCTATGCACACAACTAGAAACTACTTATGGGATCCAATTTAATGTTCACTTCTATTGCTATCATCTCTATTTTACACATAAGTTTCAGAAAGATAAAATCCCCGCCCAAGGTACAAAATGAAGTAGGCCTCTATGACAGCAAAGCCCATACTCTTTGTTACCCCATGATTCTCAAACCTGTCTGATCATAGAATCACAGATTCCTTGGTGCCTTTCCAGTCTACTGAATCAGAATCTCCAAGAGACAGGCCTGGAAATATAGATCCTATAAATAGGATCCCTGATAATTCCTAGGACCAGGCAAATTTGGGAACCTTTCTCTAAGACTTGCTGTGGCCTAGAGAGACTGCTTTCCAGCTGCGGTGTATCCTGGATCCCTGGCCTGTAAGGTGCTGGACTATTTTTCTAGTTGTATTGAGAGAAAAATCTCCTGTCACCAGGACTCCACAGATAGAACATTCTAATCTGGAAGCATGGAACAAGGACACAGGTGACAGATATTGGGCTCCTTCTGTTCCTTTGCCTAATCTCTTCTCTATATCCTCTCCTGCTCCGATAGCCTCCCTCCCACAGATCCTCTGGGAATCTTGAGCACTTGAGCTTGGCATGCTCTGCCTTGAACTCTCTCTCCCTTAATTTCCCTAGTTGGTCTCCTGAGTCCTTCGATTACTCTGTGATGCTAAGAAAGGTGTACCAGGAATGTAGAGACAGTGATGGTGATGTTGGGATGACACCCAAATCTTGCCTGTGATAATAATTTGGCAAATATCTCAGTTTCTCACTCACGGGAATTTTCTTGGAATTAGAGCAATAATATCTTAATATATGAAAACCTGATCAAGGTTATAGAAAAAAATTCTACTCCTATGGATTCTTCTCCTTTTGAACATTCTTTGTGTGTAGCAGAGGTAGCCTAACCTAGTAATACTTTAGTCACCTTGCTTTTCATTAACAAATTAATATAGAAGAAATCTTTAAAAAAATCTTGCAGGATTTCAATGACTCCTCTATCAATACCAATATTTACATTAATGCAGCTAGAATATATTACTCTGAATTATGGACCAGATCCTAAATGTTAATGGAGATAGTAAGAAACATTTTGGCAGGGTTTTAAGATATTAGCATACATTAATTTCTTTTTGCAACGTGTATACTTTTAGTCTTGAGGAAAATGGTTAAGTGACTCCCTCTAGAGTGAGTTCTCTGCTATTTTATCAGGTGGCATCTGCAAAAGAGATACTTTGGAATGGCAAAAATAAACTAAAAAAAAAAAAAGAGAGAGAGAGAAAAGGAAGAGAAAAGAAAAAAGAAAAAAATAAGTATCCCTGAGTTTTAGGCCACAATCTCTCCTTTCGACTAGGTATTTGCAAACATATTTGATTACAAGGAAGAGCACTTTAGTTTGTTTTCTTTTGTTTTGTATTTACTTTCTTTCGTTGACCAGGGCTATCTGGTTACTGTGCAATACAGATTCTATTGGGGAAAGCAAGATAAGAGCATGATTCTTTCCCTTTAATTGCTAATTTTCAGAGTAAAGAGTTGGTGCGATAACCACCTACACAGGATGGAAGAACACTGTGATGTGCAAGAAACTCTTTTCTGAATTTTAACGCAGAAAAGCTGAACATTGGATTGTACTACGGCACCGTGGCTTTTTATTGGCCTGGAGTATGAATAGATATTTTGGAGGTAGGATAAACACGGAAGACCATAGATCCAGAGCCAGACTGCCTGGATTCAGGTCTCAGGTCTATTTCTTGTTAGATCTGTGATCATGGCACAATGCTGTGTCTTTCTGTGGCTCATTTTCTTTATCTGCTAAGCGCAGAGGATGATAATATTTCAGCTTCCCATTTAATTGCTATGGGAAGTACTGCCTGTAAACCTGGGCAAGAAGCAACCCCTCACTGGGCCCTGTACTTTAGGAGCCCCCATATCATAAATACATAACAAATCCTTAAATGACACGATACCTGGCCTCCTGTATCACTCAGAATCCAGTGTCAGCACTGCCACAGCTCACCCTGTGCCTCTAAACATCGCCTCCCATGACTGACACCACTCAGGCCTTAGGAAATCTGAAACAAAATTTTACCGGGGCCTAATGCTGTTAAGATGTGTAGGTGGTGCTGCTGCTGACATCAGAAATGAGTGCTGTTTGAGAGTGCAGGGAGGACTTGGGAAGTGAGGGCTTAGGTAAGAGAAAAGACAAATCAATCAACTTGTCAAACCGTCTTTTCAGATAGCATGTGTGCAATAGAATGTTTAATGACAGAATTCCATTTCCCAGTACTGCTGATCATTCATTTTCTTGCTCCTCATTGGCTCCTTTTCATAAATCTAGAGGTATAAGTTAGTGCAGCATTCAATACTTGCACATGGAGGTTAAGTAATATTTTGCAACATTAAATAATTTATATTGCTCTGAAATTTGTATATATGTTGGTGCAGACATAATATATTTGAAGCGTGATATTGATTCTCTAACATGGTAACTAAATGAACACTGAACTACAGTTTTGCAAATAGTTTTATTTTTACAAATATATTTAATGAGTTAACAAAGTTTGAAAAAGTAAATTTTAAGAGTATTTTATTTAAGTAATTTTGATTTAAGATATTTACATGCATTATTATAATTTATACTTTTCTTTTTAATTTAAATAGATACTTCTGAATACTTTAGAAAAATAACTTTGAGAAACGTGGAAATAATTTTAATTTTCTGTTTCCACATTTATATTATTTGACACTCTTTGATAAAAATACTCATATTTTGTACACAAATAAAATCTTTTATTATCTAATCCTTAGATCATTTATAATGATTATATATTGGGATCATACTAGAAATAGAAGATAGTAAAGTGGAGTTAAACAAACCCCAGAAATATGAATATAAAAATAGAAATGAATACCTTCAAAAAGGCTGTGTCCTTAAATATCTTAAAATTGGGAACAATGAAAGTGAGCAGATTTCACATGTACATAAGAAAGTACTTATGCAATTACTATAACTAATAAAACCCTGAATCACCATCAATTATTGACAATATTCAACAAACACCAATATAACTTTGGTGTGAATATGTCTTACAAGAATAATATGATTTGTCTAATCATGATGGTTTTCATGGTGCAAAGAGCACAATTTTTACAAAAAATATAACAGTGGAAAATTTCTACATTAAATATGATTTTGAAATTTTATGCTAGAATGACTGAACATCTAAAATAGGTAAAAATAATGAAAGAACTTATTATTTAGGATGGAGAATTCAAAATGAACTTATTAATTTATAGGTAATACAGTAAAAGAAAAAATTATATCTATAATAGAAAAAGTAACTATTAGTTCAAGTAGATTGTACCAGGAATATTGTGCAGTCATATTGAAAATACAAGATTTATTATATGAATTGTTCAACTACCAGCATAAGAAAACCAGGAAATAAAAATTAATGAGTATTTCATTGATTTTTAGACCTCTTGTTAAAAGTTTAATTTTTGACTGAAGTGAAGACTTGAAAAGACACCTCTCAATTGTCCTCACTAATCTAAAAGATTGTCTAGGCTAAGTCTATAATAATAATGCTAACAGGGTTCATAGAAAAAAGTGCACAGGCCAGAACTTTGGCCCATAATTCAGAAACATACTTTGTGCCTTGCATAACTTATACTTCAATGTTTTTTGTAGAAAACATGGCCACAGTTGTTTCAATTTCAATGGCATTCTTTGCAACAATTCAGAGATTATATATGATATTTTCTGATTTTGCCCAAATAAGGAACTTCTTGATGAAATATGTATATTTGACTTTATAACTACTCTTGAAAACACAATGAGAATGCTGAATAAATGCTTTTGAAGTAATTAGGGTTAATTTAGGCAAGATATAATTTATACTAAAGAATTGGGCTAAACAACATAAAATCCACAAGGATGAATTGTATTTGGAGGAAAGTGAAATAAATTTTGAATTTGTGTTCTCCACAATTATTTTTTATCAACCATTTTTTAAATTACAAATGATGTTAGCAAAATTTATTTAAAAACACCCAAACAGATCCAGGTTCTGTTATTTTGCTTTTAATTTTAATAATTAAAATTATTTTGATTAAAAACAAATTGAAAAATTTTAGAGGACAGACTATACATGGAAGCTTATTTCAAAGCAAATGTTTGGATTCAAACACTAGTGTTTAAAAATCTTTGTAATAAGTAGTAATTTGACCTAATTAAACCATGTTATTATTTCTTAAGTGTCATTTAAAATAACTTTTTTACAAATTTACTATAGAAAAATAAGAAATTTAGATTCAGTCAGCTTGAGATAATCACTATTGCCATTTTGATTACTATTTTTCTAAATATATATGTCATTAGATATATAAAGATTTCCACTAAAATGCAAGTTCTACAAGGCCATAAATGAGTGACTTTATGGATAAATGCATATTAACTGAATTAAATCACAATGTACATGCAATTTTTAAATTTGCAGTTTTCTCATAAAATATATTTTCTGTAAGTACTTTTTAATTGAGATATAATTGACATATAACATTATATTAGTTTCAGGTGTACAACATAATGATTTGTGTATATTGGGAAATTATCACCACAATAAGTCTAGTTAACATCCATCACCATACATAGTTATAATTTTTTTTGTTTTGATGAGAACTTTTAAGATTTACTCACTTAGCAACTTTCAAATGTGCAATACAGTATTATTAACCACAGTCATCGTGTTGTACATTACATCATCATGACTTATTTATTTTATAACTGGAAGGTTGTACCCTTTGCCCACCTTTGCTCATTTTACCCACTCCCCACCCCCTGCCTCTGGCAACCACCAATCTGTTTTCTGTATCTATTGGCTCATTTTGTTTGTTTGTTTTAGATTCCACATATAAGTGAGATCATGCTATTCATCTCTGATATTTGTCTCTGTCTGACATTTCATTTAGCATAGTACCCTTAAGTTCCATCTACATTGTTGCAAATGGCAAGATTTCCTTCTTTTTTATGCCCAAATAACATTTATCACATTTTCTTTATCCATTCATCCATCGATGGATTACATGCCCGCCAACAGTGCACAAGGGTGTCCTTTTCTCCACATCCTCACCAACATTTGTTAGTTCTTATCTGTTTGATAATAGCCATTGTAACAGGTGTAAAGTGGCTTCCCATTGCAGTTTTGATTTGTATTTCCCTGATGATTAGGGATGTTGAGCATCTTTTCATGTACCTGTTGGCCATATGTATGTCTTCCTTGGAAAAAATGTCTATTCAGATCCTCTGCCCATTTTTTAATCAGATGTTTGTTTTTTGCTATTGAGTTGTATGAATTCTTTTGGATATTAAGTCTTTATCATATATATGATTTGCAAATATTTTCTTCCATTCAGTAGGTTGTCTTCATTTTGTTCATGGTTTCCTTTGCTGTGCAGAAGCTTTTTATTTTGAGGTAGTCCCACTTGTTTATTTTTGCTTTTGTTGCATTTGCTTTTGGTGTCAAATATCATATACTTTTTAATGACAACATATAACTTTTATGACTTTTATCAGTCCCTAAATTTCAACATTTGGATTATTTCTAATTCTATTTCAATTTTACTTATTTTTACATTCAATTTTTTCCAGCTTTATTGAAACATATTTGAAATATAACATTGTATAAGTTTAAGATGTACAATGTGATGATTTTATATGCATATATATTGCAAAATGATCATCATATTAAGGTTAATTACCACATCCATCACCTCACATGGTTACCATTTTTTTTGTGTGTGGTTTTTTGCAATTTTAAACAGTACTGCAATTGACATCCTTTGGCTACATCTTTGGCTATATTGGTACTTATTTTATTAGAATCATTCCCTAGTCATGGGAGTATAAAAAAGGTATGCCCACTTAAAGATTTTGTGTGTATGTGTGTGTGTGTATATATATATATATATATATATTCAAAGAGTGCTAAAGAAAAATTGTGCCAATATATATTCTCATAGGCATGACAGTGCCCATTTTTCTGACTCTTACCATTGATGACATAATTTTTATGCAGTCTGTTTGGTATCTTAAAAAGTTATATTTTGTGATTTTAATATTATCTGTTTATGGTATGCTTAAACCTTTTGTTCATTTATTTGAGAGTCATTAGTGTTTTGTTGAAGGTTTCAAAAACTTTATTTTTATCATTTTAATGTACTAGCATTCTTTATATATTAGAGATTTGTCATATAGATTTCAGTATATCCCCCAATATTTTAATTTTATCCAGCTTTGAAAATTTATTTATGGACATTTTATTTATTTAATATTTTAATAGTAAATGTGTTCATTTTCAAATTAATTGCTCTTTTCCTTCAAGATATTGCTTTTGGGTCATATTTTGGAAGAACTAAAATTATATAAATGATATTATATAGATAAACACTTCTATTTTATTCCAATAAATTTTTTAATAATAAAGCTATCATACATACTAAATATAATTTTAAGACTGAGTTTTCTACCTTTAAATCTTGAATTTGCTAGAATTTACGTTGTTACTATAAATGAGGTCTTTTTTTCCTCTCATTGTATATTCTAAGTGGTTTTTGCTGGCACATAGGAAGTGATGGATTTTGATCCTTATTGCTTCTTCACCTGCACCTTGGCTGAAATTTCTCACTGCCAGCCAAGAATCACTTGGTTGGTTCTCTCACTGCCTCCCAGCCCCACACTTGGCCCAAAGCCGTGACAGGTGAAAGCTGAGAGCGGGCAGTACAGCCTATTGTTCCTCCTGGGTGTCAGCACTGACATGTTTTTCCAGAGACAGTGGTTGGGTCATGATTAAATCTGCACTGATGGTCCCTTGGCCTAACTTGAGTGGTTGGTGGGGTCTGCTCAGGCTCCCTGCCTCTCTCACAGGCAGGATTCTTCTTCATGCAGCCAGCCAGGTGCTGGTCAGGTGACCCCTCCCTCACCTTAGCACTATTTCCTAGAGAAATCCCTTGACATTTTGCACAAGTGAATGGCACTGTTTCTTGCTTTGAGACACAAATGTAGATTTCGATACCTTTTTACATTCCTTTTATCATATTAATGGGATTTGAGAGGCAGGAGGGTTAAATACGTGGGCTCCATTTTTACCTTGAACCAGAATCTTCAAAGTCAGTTCTGTTTGTTGGTTATCCTGTGAGTCTTATAATTTAAAAAGTCAAAAGAGTGGAAATTAAAACACAAATAGAAATGGTTGTTTCTAGAAGCCACATTAGCGTTTGTCTCTGTCCATTTTCTGTTGCAGCTCTAAGCTATGCCCTGCTATAATTAACGAGTACTGTCTTTGACTAGTAGACAAAGAATCAATGTGTGCTGTCTACTTCTTGATTGTGTGAAGAGGCTCACAATCTGGGGGGAGGGGACTTGTGATTTCTTTCTGGTGAGAATGTAAGTCACTGGATCACCTATCCCAGGTGCATTTGCAATTCTCATCCTTATTTCTAATTAAAGAACAAAATTCAGTTGTTCACTTTTAGGAGTTTCAGGCAGGAAGAAATGGTAATGTTGAAGGAAGCAAGGCTTTCCAGTACTGCAGAAATCACAACTCACAGATGCTTTTACTATGTTAGTGGCTTCTCTGCAGTGAGCTTTCCAACACCTCTTCCACCCACTCATACATGACCTTTACAATAGCTCTTCATGTTTGAAAGCACCAGTCTTTCAGTAGCCAACTCTGCATTTCTGGAGAGAATGGCCACAAGGCACAGGGCCATACAGAGGGGAAGCATGCTAGCTGAATGCTCTGTTGTGTAAAGCTTGCGATCTATATGGCTTGGCTGTAGGACATGGAGACCCTTAGAATGGCTGGTTGTTGCGGTGGCCGAGATGGCGGGTGGAGTAGGGTGACTGACTTCCCTCCCTCTGAGAACAGACTCATCGGGTTTGTGGGACACAGGGACTGCAGGGTGGTTGTTATGCTCTTGCCCCATTAGTGACCAAGATACTCGCATCTACTCACTGAGCTTCTCACAGTACCTAGATTTCAGGTCATGCTTTAAGCTCAGCCAAGAGTTTCTTCTCCTCTTGTGCCATAAATAGAAATACTAGGCCTGTGTGACAGAGTTTTCTGGGCTCAAGTCTTCGCCTGCTGTTCTGTGCTGAGCTGCAAATCTGCTGGGATATTTTCTGCTACGTGAGCAACTTGCCTTCCATTCTGAATATTTTATACGTTCTGTGTGTGCTTGGCAGAATAAGAGCTTTCACCAGTGATGAATTCATAGTACACACATTGGCAGCTTTCCTGAGCTGTTTACTTTAATGACATCATTAGCAATTAGCCCTTAAAGTTGAAATTTAAATGAAATCCACAAACAAACAAGCCTTTGAATCGGCTAATAATTGGAGATGGGCCTAAAGAGGCCCTGTATAATTAGGCAGGACAATAGTTGAGAGGAAATGAATCGAGGGGAAGAGCATAAAGAGCATTGGGTTCTTTCACCATAGCTCTGAAAAATTCTGTAATGCCAAAGGGAATAGAAAAGATCAGCATATGAAATGCATAGAATCAATCAATACCTCTTTACCTTATTTATTGACCCACTTACTATCCCTAAGAGCGGTGCTGGTCATTGGATTTACAAAAGAGGGGGAGGGAAGAGAAGTTATGTATTTAGCACCTTCTGTGTGGTGGATGTGATACTTATTTTAAAAACACTTTATCAGCTTTAATTTTGACAGTATTCTGCAAAGTAGAGATTTTATAGATGAAGATTTTACAGACGAAAAATCACTCAAGACATAGAATGATAGCATACAAAAGAACATGGATGTGAGTGTTATTGAGAAGGAAGTCCCACTATTTGTGAAAATGCAAAATATGGACTGTAACTGCTACCAGGGTTCAAGGATGGGAGAGGGCAATGTAGGTGGGAGCAATAAAGAAAGGCTTCATGGAAACTGGAGGCGTAAATATGACTTTTAACCCACAGATAGGCTCTTAAGGGGAGGCCAACAGGACAAACTTTTTTTTTCTTTTTTGCTACTTTTTTGTCAGGTCATTTTTTTCTCCTAAAGGGATGATCTCTAAATGAGGGAGAAAGACTAGAAGGAGACTGTGTGTGTGTGTGTGTGTGTGTGTGTGTGAGAGAGAGAGAGAGAGAGAGAAAGGGGAGAGAGAGAATGAGAGAGAGAGTTTGGGAGTGAGAGTGGAGGCAGAGGCTGGTGAGGGTTGGATGCAAGCTTGTGCAAGCTGGAGGAGGTGGTGGTGCTGTAGAGAGCACAGAGAGCGCTAGAGAGACATCTAGAGACAATTGCCTTCACAGACCCATTTTTTCTATCTTAGATGTGTGTGTTAAAGTGTGAGCTCTACTTGGGAGGGCCATTTCCAAGGCTGTCAGGCATGCTTGTGACGATGAGAGAGCTAGCTTAGCTGTACCTGAAGAGTCTGAAACGGAGATTCTCCGTGTGGAGAAAAATATACATGTCTCCTCTCAGAATTTTTATGTGCTGAGTTTGTTTCAGAGTCAGGCATTAGAAAAATCAGGATGTTATTGAACTTTTTCTGGACGGCAACTTCATAGTTTACAAAGATCTTTCATGTCACTGTCTTCTTTTAGATTTTATCTTTGCAAAGATTCTCATGATAGAAAAGATTATATATATATTACCCTGTTTTTCATATGATGGAATCAAGGCTCTGAGACATGATTTAACTTGGATAATTAATAAATAATGCTAATAATTATTATTAATTAATGATTTATTAAATCATGATTTAATAAATCATTAATTAATAATTTAATTTGACACATCCACACATCCTTTTGTGTTCAAAATAAATATCAATGTTTTGGTAAAGATTTTGATGACATTCTCCCCAAGGCAGAATTTATGGCTCTCTCTTCTATGTTACCAGCTTTTTATTTGCTCAGGAAGATTTGCCCTGAGCTAACATCTGTGCTAAGCCTCCTCTATTTTTTATGTGGGTCGCTGCCACAGCCAGGCTGCCGACCGGTGGTGTAGGTCCACACCTGAGAACTGAACCCAGGCTGCTGAAGTGGACCATGCCGAATTTAACCAGTAGGCCACAGGACTGGCCCTTCAGCTTTTGTTTATATGGGAATGTCTTAATATTTTTTTCCAATTTTGAAGGGTAGTTTTACCAGATACAGAATTCTTGTTCAACAGTTTTTTCCTTCTAACACTTTAAATATGTCATTTATAAATGTCACTGCCTTCAGGCCTCCATGGTTTCTGATGAGGAATTGACTGTTAATCTTATTGAATATCTCTTGTATGTGACAAGTTGCTTCTCTCTTGTTGCTCTCCAGATTCTCTGTAATTGGTGTAATTGGTGTTTGACAGTTTAATTATTAATGTCACAGTGTGGATCTCTGAGTTTATTCTTCTAGAAGTTCATTGAGCTTTTTGTATGTGTTGATTCATGTCTTTCATCAAATTTAGAAGTTTTTGACTTTTATTTCTTAAAATATTTATTCTACCTTTCTTCTTCTTCTGGAACTCTAATAATGTATATATTGCTCCACTTGATGGTGTCCCACAGTTTCCTTAGGCTTTGTTTACTTTTCTTCATTCTTTTTTCTTTCTGCTCCTCAGACTGGATACCATCTTCAGGTTTGCTGGTTCTTTCTTCTGCCTACTCCAATCTGCTGTTGAACCCCTATAGTGAATTTTTCATTTCAGTTATTGTGCTTTTCAGCTTTGGAATATATATATAGATATATATGTATGGTTTTTTCCTATCTTTTTATTTACATTCTCACTTTGTTTATACATAATTTTCATATTTTTCTTTAGTTATTTATCCATGGTTTCTTTCAGCAATTTTTGCCTATTTGAGATAACATATTTAAAATCTTTGTCTAGTAAGTCCAATATCTGGGTTTCCTCAATTCATATTTTTCCTTCAGTGAGCCATGCTTTCCTGTTTCTTTGTGTGGTTTGTGATTCTGTTGTTATTGAAGGTTGGACATTTGAATATTATAATATGATAATTCTGAAAATCAGATTTCCCCCTTCCTCTGGATTTGCTCTTCTTGATTGTTGAGGGCTGCAGTGTGTTTAGTGACTTTTACAAAGTATTTTTGCAAAGACTGTATTACGTGTCATGTGGGGTCACTGAAGTCTCTGTTCTTTTTGCTTGGGTTCAGCTACTGTTTTGACAGAGATTCTCTTGAATGACAGGAGCATTTTAAAGTTTCCTCTTTCTTCATTCAGTGTTTGCTTGGTTTTATAAACCTTTGACTATTTTTTGAGATTTCTGAAAAAAGTGATTCTGACACTTTCTGCTCATTTTTTGATGTTTCTGTGGAAGGATGTGTTTCGAGCTCCTTACTCTGCCATTTTGTTGATGTCATTTGGCAGTGTATTTTTGTCCTAGATTTTAATCTAGGTTCTGTCACTTATTAGCTGAAGAATACTTGATAAAGTATTTTAACTTTCCTTGTGCCTCAATTTTCAGGCTTATTAAAATTAGATAATAATATAACCTTCCTCCAAGATGTGTAGTAACAATTGAAGAAGATAACGCATTTTAAGTAGTTATGTCTGAATTATAACATGTGCTTAAAATATAGTATCAATTATTATTAATGATAAATCTAATAATGAGTAAGAGAAGGACATTGAGTTAATTTATGATAGTGTGTAGCAAATGATTATAAAAAGAAATTGTCTGAAATGTTCCATTGAAATAGCTAATTCTATCCCTCACATCACCTTGGTCTCCATATTCCTATATTCAACTTTTTATTTGTTATATGCAGATAAGAGTCTAGGAGGTTCCTATCATTTAACATGTTCAAATCTGAGCTCTTGGTTCCACATCTCCCCCCATCAAATCTACTTTTGCTCCAGCCTTTCAGTATTAGTAATGGCACCTCATTCCATCCAGTTGCTTAGGCCACAAACTTTGGGGTCTTTCTTGCCGTTTCTCTTTCTCTCATATCTGATATCCAATTTATCACCATCACAACTCACTACTGAGACAGCTACCTAACTCGTTTCCTTGATTTCATCCTTAATCTCTACCCCTAAAGCTGATTCTTCTCACAGCAGCCAAGGTAATCCTTTTTAAAGGGAAATAAGATCATTCCATTCTTGTACTTTCAACCCTCCAATGGCTTCTCATCATACTTAGAATAAAATCCACAGTCCTCACTATAGTCAATAAGAGCCTGAAAGGTTGGTCCCTGCTGCTCCTTCTGTTTTCATTTTATACCACTCTTTCCCTGCTTACTCAGCTCCAGAAGTTCTGGCCTTGCCATTCCTTCACATAGGAAGCATACTTCTCTCTCAGGACATTTGTGCTTCCTTTCTCCTTTGGATGGAAAGTTCTTCCCCCAGATGTTTACCTATCTTTCTCCCTCTCCTTATCTGTACTCAGATCAACGTTATGTTTTGGGGGAGGCCTTTCCTGACTGCTTTATTTAAAGTAGTATTCCGTTAGTCTCATCTCATATCCTGTTTTGCATTTCTTTATACATTGATTGCTAGAATGTGAGGTCCATGTGAGTAGGGACATTGTTTCATTCACTGCAATAATCCTAGCATCTAGAACAGTGTCTGGTACATATTAGGCATTGAGTAATTTCTGAATGAAGGGATAAATGAGTGCATTATCCTCCAGAGAAAGAGAAGTTGAAGTAGCATAATGAATATAAATAAAATAGGATTTGGAACGAGGCAGAATTTGATTTTCAATACCATTCTGTCAGTTATCAGCTGTGTGATCTCAATAAGTTATTTAACCTCTCTGGACTTCAGTTTGGAGGACATCAAATGGACATAGTAATACTCACCTTGCAAAGTTATGGAGAAGCTTGGCTGTCAGCCATGTGATTCCTCTGATACAGTGCTTGGCAAAAAGTAAGTACTTAAGTCATTGCTGCTATCGCTATGGAGATTGTTTCTTACCCTCAGTTAGGTTAAAACTCAGGGGAGTCTTGTTCCTTAGAAGACAGTGATGTATTTTGGTCTCTGGACTCATAGCTACAGTATTGAAATTGCTTGGTGTCTGACTATACAGAAGACTGGGTTTTCCTAAAATTGCTCAGCTAGTTTCCAGGGGTTGTTTTCTCTTGTTTATTGTCTTTCTCCCTTGAAGAAATTATATTTTAGTTCCTGAGTCTACAAGGAGTTGCAAAAAAGATAAATTGTAGAATGAAACTGAAGCTAGCTTGCTATTATGAATATTATTTTGAACCTTCAATTTAGAAAACAAATTTCATTGGTGTCATAGTTAACTTCCTCTTGAAACTCACGTACTCACAATTTTCTTAGTGAATTGTTGAGAATTTAGTAACGTTCTTTAGCCAATCTTAAATTGTACTGTGGATGACTTAATCACAATGCAGCTAGAAGGAAATAACACAGATTACATAAGTCATACTGTCCATTCAACCCCATTACTTTATACTCACTGCTGCCACAGACTAGTCCTTTGCCAGGGATTATATTGTATTATATTTAGTTTCAGGGTTGGGAAAGGGAGTTGCATTGATGAGTAGAGGGCTGGCTTGGTACGTAGCCGGGTGCAAATGCCTGTAGTTCAGTGCTTGATCTCCTGACATGCTCTGTCACTCAGATTCTGGGACACCATCCCCAGTGCTGCTCTGGGCTCCTGTCTCTACCACACGCCCTCACCTCCCATCACGTGATGTTAGGGAACCCTCAGGAATCAGTCTTTCAAGCAGACATGAGCTAAAGATTCTGACATAGCTGCCCAAGGGATTGGCTCCAAGACACTAAATTTGCACTGCAGAAGAAAAAAAAAGCAAAGTAAACCAGAGTTAAGAAACTGAAGTACCTGAGGGCAGATGGGCACCTGAAGGATAGACGTTCTTGATTTTCTTTTTTAAAACAATAATTATGCATCATCTATAATGCTGAGTGGTAAAGGTGAAATCTATACAACTCCGTGATTTGACAATTAAACCATGCTTGCTAATATTGATTTACACACGGCATTACACACAGTTTGTGCTGAATAAATATTTTCCCTGCACAGTGGTTCTCATACACTTCTTTTCCCTTTAACTTTGAGTCAGCAGCCATGATACCCAAAGAGTCTTCATCTTGTTAGCAAGACGCATTATCTTGTTGGCCATGGAAAGATTGAAGCAGAGGGACAGCTGGGAATCAGCAGGGATGGGTGGAGGATAAAAAGCTGCTCCGTAATTATTTCACTCCTCTTCTGTGACAGCTTCCTCCTACTCTAAGAGGTGGATTCAAACATCCTGAGTACCTCCCTCCCTAATCTGTGGCAAGACAAGCCTTGTAAACTAGGGTTGCAGAAGCTGCTTACTTTCTTGTCACAGTGAAATAATGTGCTCAAGTCCCGAACCTGAAATATGGAAAAAAAAATATATTTTAAATGTAGCCACAAAAATCTTCACATCTTCCTTTATTTTTCTTACTAACCTAAATGGAGATCGAACGTGATACTTAGCTCTAAACAGTAGTTTCCAGGGATATGAGGTTTATTTAAATAAGAGCTACTTTTAAAATCTGGATTCCGGTTTGCCACTGTGTTTTAATCAGGGAACTGAAGATATTTTAAAGAAAGTTACTAAGTTTGGGTGAAAACTCAGTTTAGATCCTATATTAATTGTGCTTCCTATTGTCTTCTTTTTCCCACACTTACTTTAGACTGAAACAAATCAAAATAAAGGGACCATACACAAGTAAATTTGATGACAAAATTGGGTGTACTGATTTGGCCAGATATGTATAAAATGCATTTAGGGTCTGGCAACATAAAAACACATTCATGACGGTGATGAGGCAAGATCAGTTATAATGAACACGTGTTGAATTTCAACTCTGTGCCAAGCACTTTGCATATATTATTTCACTTCTTCTCTAAAACAACCCTGGGAGATAGAAATAGTAAAGTAGAAAATGTGGATAATAATACCTATTTCATCAAGTTTTTGAAGTGCTTTAATAAGGTAGTTAGCTACATGGATGGCAAAATGCCTTGTGCATAATATAATTTATGCATAATAATAATTCATTCCCTTTTGAATTTGACATAAAAGAAAACTGAAGTTTAGCAAAGTCAAGTCACTTTCTCTAGGTCTCATCACTGGCAAATAAGCGGCACAGCAGTTCCAGGACCCAGGTGTTTTGAGATTGTCTTGGAAAAAAGCTTTTAAGACCCCAAATTTCTCTGACTTTGTCATGAAAAGATTTTTCCAGCTCACAGAAAGCAGGTGGGACAAACAAATTGCAACACAATAAGGGTCCCCACGTTCATCTGCAGGATTGACTGTACATTTGCAACAAGAGAAAAAAAGCACGAGACCTGAAAATTCCCTTTTAAAAGTGTCTTTTGGCTTTGACTTCAGATTTGTTCTTTTTTTTTTAAATAATTTTATTTATTTATTTATTTATTTATTTATTTATTTATTTATTTCCCCCAAAGCCCCAGTAGATAGTTGTATGTCATAGCTGCACATCCTTCTAGTTGCTGTATGTGGGACGCGGCCTCAGCATGGCCGGAGAAGCAGTGCGTCAGTGCGCGCCCGGGATCCGAACCCCGGCTGCCAGTAGCAGAGCGCGCACACTTAACTGCTAAGCCACCGGGCTGGCCCTGATTTGTTCATTTTTTAATGTCTATTAATGACTTTTAGAGTGAGCTGGGATATGTATAAAAATATTCTCAGCAGTGTTATTCATAATGGCCCAAATTAGGAAAAAAACACATGTTCATCAACAGGAATGGATACATTTTAACATTTTATATAAGGAAACACTATACACCAACAAAAATGAATGAATGTCTGTTATATGTTCATTGGACAAGCATGTGGAGGGATCTCAAAAATATAATAATGAGCGAAAAAGCCAGACCAAAAATATGTACTGTATAATGCCATTTATATAAAGGTCAAAAATAGGCAAAACTAAACCACAGTATTTGGTGATCCATATATAAATTTTAAACTATAACAAAAAGCAAGGAGATGACTACCATAAGAGTCAGGTCAGGGTTATTCCAGGGTATAGGAGAGAGTTTTGATTAAGAACAGTTGAGTGCTTTGGGGATGCAAGAATGTTCTTTTTTTGTTCTTGGAGGTGGTTTTAGTGATGTTTACTTCACAATAATTTATTAAACTATACATTTATATTTTATGCATTTTTCTGTATATTTCATAATAAAAAAGGTCTAAAAAAGAACAGAAACTTGTCCTATTGAAAAGACGTATTTCTTTGGCAAAAGAAGTAACAGAAGGGGTTAGAACATTCGACTCCCATCCTCATTGTGTGCCTTACGTTGGAATGGATGGCAGATCAGCCCAGCAAAGCCTGCTCTCTGCCCCGTCACCCAGTGATCTAAGCTGGTTATGGAGCCTGGGCTGGGGAAATGCCTGGATTTTTCTTTTATGCAGAAGATGGGAGAAGAGCTGGAAATGATTTAGATAATGTTTGACGTTACTTTTATGGAGGAATAAAGGGATAGTGAATCATTTTCGTGAGTTTGGATTCTGCATTGTCTCTCTCATGTCAATAGAAAGAACCAAACTATAGCCAGAACATAAAGAGAAAACATCCTTATTTTCAGCCAGCCTCAAAACATCCTCAGTCTTGCTCCGAAATCGTTACCTCATCATGGGTAATTGTTTCGAATAGCTGCTGAGCTCATTTCTGGGGCCTGCTCATCTGTGAAATTAGGTGTGTCTGCCCCCGACGCCCTGAGCCTACGGGTTTCACGGTGACGTGTGGTTGAAACAAGCCCGCTTGAGGGTGGAGCGCCCGGGACGAGAGACAGCAGCGCTCCGGGACGCGCGCAGCTCCCGCGAGCGGAAGCGCGCGGGGCCGTGGGGCGCGGGGCGCGGCGCGGGAGCAGAGGCCGGGAAGCTGTGTGCGCTAGCCACGTGAGAGTGCCTCGCGAGTCAGGGCCTGGGCTGCTTGTCTCGGGGAAAACATGACGTTTGTATTGAGACCCAGGGTGAGGATTGAGTGTGAGGAGGAGATAAAGGATTCAAGTGATATTTATTTTAAAAAGAGCGAGACCCCTGGAGTCAGCTTGAGAGTGTACACATCTCCCGGCTTCCCTGGCCGGTGAACTGTGAGACGCAGGGCTGATCCTGACCATGCTGCGTTAAGTCGAGTCAAGCCTGTGTGATAAGGACAGCAGACAGGGTGGGCCCCGGAGGGCTTTCCTAGCGAGCCGGGGAGGCCTGTGCTCACACTGCCAGGAGGAGCCTGAGGCAGAATTCTAAGGCAAGTAAGGGTAAAGAATCAGATTTTCCCTCATTCACTCCGTGTGTCTAGAGATGGGCCTGATTTTTTTAGAAAAAGAAAATATATCCGCTGGCTAGCAAACTGCCTGTGACATTTTGGTGATTAATGTATCATTTTGTCTGTTAAAGATTACATAGACAATTACAGAGCCACTTGCTCGTTTTAATTTACTGAGCTCCTTACAGCAGAACAAAAAGATTGAGTCCTCTGCCTTCTGTAATTGTCTGCAGAGGCTGCAGAATCTGACTAGACGAAATACAAATAATTACAATCTGAATCTAGTTTAACAGTTGGTTGTGAAAGGCACATCCACCAGCTCTGTGATGCTAAACAATTTCAATAATTCCTTGATGCCAGGATTTCCTCATTTCTAAACTGGAGATAACCACATTTCTAAGAGTGCTGTGAGGATCAAATAAGATTATACACACACACACACACACACATATGTATACACATGTAATCTCTTTAATTTCATTTAATCCCACAGATATAGAATATGTCACATCATACCATGCTCAGTGACAAAAGGCACGGTGCCAGGCTTTTCCCCAAAAGTTGGTGTTCAATTAAAAACTTCACCTATAGAGTAACCAATTAATAGTAGTTTTTAATTGAATATTTTGCAATGTAAAATTCATGGTTTATGATGTATGAGTGATTTTAAATAATATGTATGAAAGTAATTTAAACATCTTTAATATGTTTAAGCAAGGTCTCTTTTTATGGATAAGGTTCTCTTTTTATAATGTACAAAAGGAAAACATCCTTGATTTCCATGGGCCTGAGGACATCAGGTCAGTCAGACTCAGCAGGACAGTGCTCTTTTTATAATTAGTGTTTATTTTTATCAGTTGAAATGTGACCATAGTTTAGGCCCAGTTGTCCTAGGAGATTCGTAGATAAAACTTATGACAGCATCCTCTGCTCTCTCACCCACCTCTGCTTCTATATCTCTAAATATCATGCTTAGATTGCACTTCTTGATTTTATTAATGCTGATTTAAGCATGAGTTACTGAATTTCTCCTCTGCTCATCCTAATTGCTGCAAACAGTCTGCTACCCTCTCTAATATAGGTATTGTGGTGATTTTGGTTAGATCAATAATTCCTAAATTTTAGAGTGCATCAGTTACTTTGATAGCTTGTTTAAATACAGTTGTCCAAGTCCTAATCCCTTCTGATTCAGCGAGGAAAGATCCAGAGAATTTGCATTTCAACCAAGTTTCCAGGTGATGTTGATGATGCTGTCTGACAGACTTAGGGACCACATTTTAGGAACCATTGGATGAGATAAACATTTTATCTTCACATTACAAATATACTTTATAGCTGAGTCCTGTATGTATACTAGAGTTGCTTTCTCTTTCTCATCAGCTATTTTCGTTCTCCCTGGAGTTAACAGTTGTCCTTTTCCCATTTGATTAGTTTTTATATATGCATCATTAATTTATACCTGAACTCTCTCTTACTGCTGTAAATCTCTCAGTATGTTCAGACTCATTTGGTATTTTTCAATATCATCACTTTAAAAAATCAATACCCTAGAGTTTTTTGACATGCTCCCATGTGGACTAGTTCCTCTTTTTGACTGTTGCACACAGCTTCCACATTTCTTCCACCTAGAAAGACCTACTTTCTAGGTCTTGTACCTTTTTAAAATTTTTGTTTGATAATACGAGTATCTGAAAATGTCTTTTTTCTACCCTCATACTTGATTGAATGTTGGCTGAATAAAATTCTCTATTGGAATGAATTTCTTTTTGAAAGCATTGTTCCATGGTCTTCTGACTTCCAGTGTTGCTATTGGGTAATCCGATACCATCTGATTCTAATCCTTTGCAAGAAACCAATTTTCTCTCTGGGAGTTTTAGAATCTTTTCTTAATCTCTAGTGTTCTGGAATTTTACAGGGGTGCTAGTGTAGGTCTACTTTCATCCATTGTGCTGAGCATGAAGTGGGCTCTTCCAATCTGGAAATCCACATCCCAGAATTCTGAGAAATTTTCTCAAGTTATCTAATGGATAATTTCTTACCTTCCATTTCTCTGTCCTCTTTTTCTGTGACTCCTATATGTGTGTGTTGGATATTCTGGAAAGATTGCCCAATTTTCTTATCTTTTCTCTCCATTTTCCAACTCATTATATTTTGGTTCTAATTCCTGGGAGATTTCTTCAAGTTTACTTTTTTTTTTATCATTTTTAATTCTTAACATTTCTTTTTTGCTGTTAAGATGTAATCTCTTTCATCTCTTTGAGGATATTAATATAGATTTTAAAAGCTTCTTCTCCCTGTACTATCTCTGTGTCCTTCCTGTTGCTTTTTGTATTAGTTTGTTTTAGTTCCTGTCATTTATAGTGAAATTTTCCTCAGATGTATAGTAATTATTGACTGCAAATTCCTGTTTAAGAGTGGGCCACAAAGAGCTGAGTGGATGCTTTATACCAAAAGGTGGAGTTGTTTGTCTCTCACTAAACCCCACACCACCCACGACCATGGAGCCCTGTCTTCCTCTATCTCTGGAGAGACAGCAGAAGTGATATGGTAGAAAGACCGTGGGATTTGATATATGAAGATCTACATGTGGGGTCCTGAATCTCCCCCTCAGAAGCGTCATAAACTTGAGCAGATGTCTTATTCTCTCAGTGTCAACCTGAACCCCTAGAACAGTGCATGGCACATGTTAGGCATGTGATAGATATTTGTTGAATGAACAAATATCCTCAACTGAGAAGTGTAGATCATGACACCCTCCTCACTTTGTGGAGGTACTTAATTAAGAGAGTATATAAAAGTCCCTTCAGGGGGCTGGCCCGATGGCATAGTGGTTGGGTTTGGTCCACTCGACTTTGATGGCCCAGGTCTGCAGGTTCAGATCCTGGATGCAGACCTACACCACTCATCAGCCATGCTGAGGCCGTGACCCATGTACGAAATGGAGGAGGACTGGCACAGATGTTAGCTCGGAGCTAATTTTCCTCAAAGCAAAAACAAAAAGAGGAAGATTGACAACAAGTGTTAGCTCAGGGTGAATAATCCTCAGCAAAAAAAAAAATTAAATTAAAAAAAAGATAAATGAATATATAGAAGTCCCTTCAAATTGTCAAGTTCTACTCAAATTTCAGAGATTATTGTTAAAGAGACTCTGACATTTATTGGACAAGTGCAATCATGTAGGACAGGGACTATACTGCTCAAGTTCAGAGTGTGGTGCAGCCTTCACAATGCATGTGCAAGTGTGGATGCTGTGCTTCTGCAAAATCAGAAGCATTCTTGGAATACATAAAAAGCTCTCGTGTAGGAAAGAAAGTAGTCTACAATAGAGTGGCAGAGTAGGGGGAAGGTAGGTGATGTACATTTCAGTTTTCTATCAGGAGGAACTTTCCGTCAATTAGAACTTTCAATCAAAGAGATGAGCCGTCTTGATAGTTGCTGGGCTTCCTGTCCCCAGTGAGTTAAAACGGAATTTTCCAGGAATATTGCAAAGGAAATTTCCTGCTATAATGTTGCAAAGGAAATTTCCTGCTCGAGATAGATTATGCCATTAGACTAAATGCTCTCTAAAATCCTTCCTGTCTTTAAGATCTTAGTTATTACAGAATTACAGATTTTAAAGCTACAATCAACATTCCAAATGTCACAAAATAGACATAAATGTTCTCACTTAGATTTATTTGGGGTATTTTTTAAACATCTTTTGAAATGAATCAGTAGAGGAACAAAACTTCCCATTACATCTAAATCCTTGGAGCCGAATCTGTCTTCAGAAAATGGAATTTGATAACTGCTTTGAAAGGTCAAAGTCCCCCTCTCTAGGACGATGGCTCCTTCACTGAGGCCAGTCCTTTATTTGATATTTTCTTAAAGAAATGACAGGCATTTGGGGAATGTAGACAAGGAGGATGGTCTGCTTCCAGTAAAGAACAAGGTTTCTTCCTTGAATGGGCTTGCTGCCCAGAGGACAGGTTGATTTACATTTCATCTGCAGTGCACCAGTCATTTATGTGCAATGCTGTAGTGCTGCCAGCCTCTGCCTGGATACGATCTTGTCCCCTGGGAAGGGCTGCATTCATTTGTAACCATCCAATGCTGTTTAGCTGACAAGCCAACATTTTCATCCTCTTTTACCAAGACCCCAAGAAAAGAAACTTTACTGTAAGATCTTCTTTAGCCTTTCAAGTCACTTAAGAAGGGAGCTAAAATAAGAAATATCACTACAATTTTGTTTGAGCAAGGATTTAAAGGATAAAATAAGCAAGAAATAAAAAAGTGAAGGCTTTAAAGATTGAATTATATTTGCAAGAGGTATAAATCAAATGAGATAATAGTACCTTTTCCCTTCATCTCTCTTGTTGAAATCCAGGTAGAAGTGGTAGATTAAAAAAAGGTTACCTAGCTGTGTTGGCTTTGCAGTGTCATTTTCTGACTAATCCATTCCAGTACCTGGTAGAATAGGTATTGTCGTAGAGGATTATCTGATGCTTTAAAATTAAGCTGCTGTTGTTAACTTTGGCTCAGCTCTAAGGTCAGGTGAGAGAGCCGGCACAGTAGCAGGTGTCTGAGGAACAGTGGTAGAACATCCCATGAGCAATGGCAGTATGCCTCTCCCTGGGGCACTGTCCTCAGTCCTCATCTACTGTCTACCTGCATGACCTCATCTAATCCCGGGTTTAAACTACTATCTAATGACTTCCGAACCTCTGTCTCATGCCCAGATACTTCTTTTGAATTTCAGAAACATACTTCAACTGTGCATTACACACTTACATATGAACGCATCAAATGAGCTGTCTCATCAAATTAGCCTCTATTTGGGGAATATGGTAGAGGATTGAAAATCTTATTCCTCACCTCACCTCTACTGGAGTTGCTTATATACAAGGTATAGGATATATTTTACACACAAGGTGAAAAACCAAACAGGATTCATAATACTTCTCTATTACGGATTGGCTATTCCTAACACAGCCTTAACACAGAGCTTAAGCCAGCTCTCTGTTAAAACTGATTTGACTAGTGTGACTTAAGCTCGGAGTCCCCAGTGGGATTTCCTGCTCCCTCTCTGTCCTAAACCTAAGTTTTCGGATTAGAACCTAGACTCGTTACCCCGTGCCTGCCCTAGCCATTAGACCCAGTCTATATTTGTTTTCCACATGGGAGACCAGAAGCACAAAAGTGGAGGAAAGGAAGACTACATAGGTTCTGGATTTGACTTTGTACACAGTTTCCCTCCCATTGAATGCCTTTCCTCCAGTGCCTGATGAATTTCTGCTCATTCATCTCAGTTAAGCTTAACTGTCACCTTCTCTGTGAAAACGTCCTGATATATCAAGTTTAAGGTATCCAGTGTGCTCCCACAGTATGCTGTCTCTGAATCTGTGGCCCTCAACATATTCTCCGTCCTTCCTCGTTCTGCTCTGTTTGGTGGGGGACTGGCCTCTGTAGGCTGCATTCCCCAGACTCCAATATCAGCTGACTTATGGCTGGTGTTAGCCAATGAGGCACCGGCAGGAGATGGGGCTGGGAGGGCAGTAGGCGAGGTCTTCCCCTTCCTCTCTGCATCAAGTGGCTTTTCTAGCAGTAGCTATGTCCCCCCTGAAATTCCAGCTCTCTCTGGACATGCTTGCCCTGATTTCAGCTCCAGGTGGGGAAGTCCAGCTCTGGTAACACCACAGTATTAGTTTCCTGGGGCTGCTACAACAAATTACTACAAACTTGGTGACTTAAATCAACAGAAATTTATTCTCTCCCAGTTTTGATGGCCAGAAATCTGAAATTAAGGTGTCAGCAGGGATGCTGGCTCTCGGGGAGAATCCTCCTTGCCTCTTCCAGCTTCTGGTGGTTCCAGGTGCTCCTTGGCTTGCGGCAGCATCACTTTTATCTCTACCTCTGTCTTTACCTGGCTTTCTCCTCTTCTCTCTCTGCATCTTCTACTCTTTTGTCTCTTTTAAGAATAATTGTATTGGATTTAGGTTCCTCTTGAGTAATCCAGGAAAATCTCATCTCGAGATCCTTAATTTAATTATATCTGCAAAGACTTTGTTTCCAAATAAAGTAATATTTACTGGATCTAGGTATTAGGATGTCGCCATACTGTTTTAGGGGCCACCATTAAACCCACTAAAACCACTCCCTCTCTTTGTTTCTCCAAACTCTGGATGGTAGAGGCAGTCTGCTGTGGATAATCTCTAGGTTATCCCACTGTTCACTGTTTAGCTACTCAGATCCTGCCTCTTCTGAGTACCCAACCACTTACATTAAATTTTCTCTGTTATAAATACTTGAAATGGTTATAGTGAGATCCTGATGGATATACATTGTGGTTTTTATATGCTTCAATTATACACCTGTAATACAACATATTGTCATGCTTTGTTTACACGTGTACGTCCCTTGGCATGCTGTGTAAACTTTGTTATTTTTCTTTTTGTCCCCAAGGCCCAGCACAGTGCCTAGTCTGGAAAATGTTCAATAAATAATGGATTATGAATAATGATCTGAAAATGAATGAGGAAAATATGCTTAATAGATCTAAAATCTGAGATGAATGTATAAAGTGTCCACGAAACTATAGAAAGAAAAATGTGTCCTCCTACAAAGCAGCAACACTTGGAGGGAAAAATATATTTGTGTGGACAGAGAAATTATTGGCTCGTATAAGCCCAATATGTGTAAATGCCACAAAACAGAGAGGGTCCAGCAGAATTTTATAAGTATTTCTTAGTGTCTTCTTATCTTTCAGAGTTTCACTCAATGCAATACTCAACATTCTTTTAGTGGTCACCCTAAATAATTATTCCATATCAAATACTTTCCAAACTTCTCATCTTGTTACCCATAGTCAATGTTTCTAATAGACAATCTGCTTCTAATTACAACTGAGGATTTTAGTTTGGGGGTGTGTGTTCTTTATGGATATTCATTATTATTGTTTGATATGTAATCTCTTCTATAGACTGTTGTCTGGGGAATCTTCCAGAATTAGTGCTCTGGTTATTTTACTCCCTTTTTGAAAAGTCTTCAATGGCTTTGCATTGTTTACCATAAAGGTACAAACTGGCCTTCAAAGCTCTCTTTCCCTCTTGAGCATTCTAATCTTTCCTGCTATGCTTATATGCAATTGTGTTACTGACAAGCCATCAAATCCTATGGTCTTTTGTGCATATATCTTTGCACTTTAATCCTCTACAACTGAGGACCTTCAACACCCGTTCTGCTTGTACAAACCTTCTCTGTTTTTAAAGCCATTATACTGACCTGGTTAACCTTTGGAATTAGACAGATTTGGGTTTGAACCCATGTTCTACTATTTATTGACTGCACATGAACTTGAGAAATTCATTAATCTCTTGGAACTTCAGTTTTCTCGTCTGTAAAATGGAAATATTCATACACACCTCAGAGTGCTATTTCTAGGATTAAATGAGAAAATAGATGTGATATACTTGTCACACAAATACTTAAAGATACTGTTATTCTATTCTTATGTCAAAGGTAATTTTCTGGTTGAAAGTTTTCCTGATTTTCTAAACAGGGTTGTTACTCTAACACTTTATAATACATTTTCTTTTAGTGCTCTTTTAGTATTTATATTACCTAAAATTAAATTTATCTTTTTAATCTAACCTACTTTGCTATATTAATATCTTCTTGAATAGAGTAACTAGTTTGACATTTCTCTATATCTTTTAGAATAATGATCCTTGTGGCTGGCACATAGTAGGCACTCAAAAATTTGTTGAATTGTATTAATTATCAAACCATTGAACTGATAAATTGCAGTATGTTCCTGGTCTCTGTGTCTTGTTCTGAAGGGCTCTGCTCAGCACATTAATCTTAGAATCATAGGGAATGTAGGCCCTGAAGCTGCAGTGTCTCAATTGCGTTAGATTAATGAGAGAGCCCAGAGGATTGGAAATAGGATGGTATCTAACCATTTACTAGCCATCAGAAATTTGTTTTGTTTTCTCTGAATAGTTGACAAAATGTTGGTCATTTTGTCCCACCTCCAGAGGGTCAAGGAGGGTTGAAGGGAGGCTTTCTGGAGTGTCGAGATATATGTCCTATAATTTCAGAAGTGTCAATTCATTTTATAAAAGCCGTCTGAGGGTGAGGTTTTCCACAACCATTAATCAATGTGGATCACTAATCAGTTTTAAAGGAAACAGTAGCCTAAACCACCTTTTTTTTTTTTTTCAGTAAGTCAAAGTGGTTTAGAGTTAGGGAATTTAACACGAATACGTTATCTCATTTACTTTTTTACACATAAGAATACTTATCTACTCCCTTTATTCACTCATCCATATTATAGGAACTAAACACGTGGTACTTGAAAGAGAAATTATTTCTCCAGTAGGGCATTTACTATATTTTTGAGATATTTTGCTAATATGCAAGATTTCTATTGCTTGGCATATTTATTCCTGTCTTGTGATGACCCTGGACATACTTTCAGTGTCTAGAGCACCTGACTCAACCAAGTGCCCCAGGGTGCCAATACACCCAGATACGCCCCACACAGGGGCCATACAGCCTCCAGTTGATGCCCTTGGTGTTATCACCACAGTCAGACTGCCAGGTGAGTCAGGCAGCCATCGTGCAGGCTGTCCTCTCAGCGGCTTCACTGTATACCATGGACCAGGTAATGACGAATGAAGGGACTACTGGATCATTCTGCATGTTGTGACTGGATGTGGTAATGGCATGCAAGATGTTCACAGTGATGACCGAAAGTATTTGAGTTCTAATAACTAAATCTTAGACTTCTCTCAAAAATCTGTGGGTCATTATGTTGAAGTACTTTAAATAAGTTGGAAATAGTTATCAGCATTTGGAGTCACACTCCCGCTTTTCTTTCACTTTCTCCTCCAGGCAGAACATTAATGGATCACAAGAGTTTCATTTACAGAGACACTAGGCAATGTCTTAGTTGGAGTCACATTTAAGGTTTCATTTGGTTTACCTCATGGCCATACCCCACTGACAAGTTTCTTAAATGTGGTTTGTTGGAGAAGAGGGAGAATCCCTCTCCGCTTTTTCCCTTAAGGTTCTTATGGCTGGCCAAATAACTAAAAGACAGGTTAGCAGGACAAAATAATATCGAGTTTAATAACATGTATACATGGGAGAAACCAGGGAAACTGAGTTTTCTCAACAAAATGGCAGAGATTCTCATCTTAAATACTATCTTCAGCTAAAGACAAAGGAGAATGTTGAGGGTGAGGAGCGAGACAGAAGGGAGACAGAAATTACAGTAATCAAGGGTATGCAGATTTAAGTTCTCTCCTTCCGTACTGATAAGAGTTTCCACAGATAAGGCCACCTCCCACTTCCTAATACAGAGAGAGAGATACCTTTACAAATGGAGATTTCCCTTATAAATGTAAATGTTTGTCTGGCAACTGTTTTCAGGGCCACCTAGAGAATATAGCCGGGGAGAGACAGAATTTTTGATAGGAGGGGCTTGGTGCCTTCATATTGTAACATCTATTTTACCATTATATTACAGCCATCACATGGTATTGGCTCCTTCCTGAAACAGGTCTTCTGTGTTAAATTCTTTAGGCAGTTTGGGGGAGGTCAAATGTCCATCAGAGAAAATAGAAAATAATCAAGGTAAAGAGATATATTTCAGGGTGGCCAATTTTGATCTCCCACAGATTCATATTGGAAGCTTTTATTCCTTTGAAACCTACCACTTTGCAGAAATAGCTCTTTCAAATATTACCAATGAATTCTTCCTTTTAAAAGATTTATTGAGATTTGATTTATACACTATAAAATTCAGGCAATTCAACTGTACAACTCAGTGGTTTTAGTATATCTAGATAGTTGTCCAGTCATCACAATTTGATTTTAGAATACCTTACCACCCCAAAAAGAAACCTCATACCCATTAGCAGTCACTCCCCGTTCTGCTCAATCTCCCTTTAGACAAATACTAATATATTTTCTGTCTCTATAGATTTGCCTATTCTGGACATTTAATATAAATAGAATCATGCAATATGCAATCTTTCATGACTGGCTTCTTTCATTTAACATAATGTTTTCAAGGTTCATGGATGTTGTATATATTAGTATTTTATTCTTTTTTATTGCCAAATAATATTTCATTGTATGGATATATACCACATTTTGTTTATCCATCATCAATTGATGGATATTTGGGTTGTTTTCATCTTTGCCTATCATGAATAATGCTACCATGAACATTTGCAAACAAGTCTTTGTAGGGCACATGTTTTCCTTTCTCTCTGGGTAGATACCTAGGGGTAGAATTGTTGGTTCATATGGTGTCTCTATGTTTAACATTATGAGGAACTGTCAAAGTATTTTCCAAAGTGTGTGCACCAATGAATTCTTATTTTCCAATGTTAATATTGGTCTTTTATTAATTTTTATCATTGACTGCACTGTACCATTTTGCAATGATGACCACCCATTTTACTTATCTCTTCCTGTTATTTGGCTCTGTGATGCTTTAGCATTCTGGTTTGTTCCTTGTCTTTTCTGTGACTCTTTTTCCCTCCCTGCATTCAGTGTTTGTTCTTGCTGCTTCTTTCTCTCTACCTTGGCAATTTCATTTAGCAAAGGACACTTCACTCCCTAGCCTTGTGGAGATTTGAATCAGTTACCACCATGATTTTAAGTCTCTCCTGCACCGCAGTCATGCAGTTCTGATTGTTCTCTCAGCCCTTCGATGTAGCTCTCTGGTTTCAAATGCAGTATGTCCACAAGAGGGCTTTTCACGTGCTCTGCAAAACTAGCCTTCTTTCTTATCTCTCTCTTTTTAAATGCCTCTACTATCCTTTCAACTCAGGTTTGAAATTTCGGTCACTGTTTCTTTCCTCTCCCTTGTCTCTTTTGCCCCATTTGCCAACTCCTGTCCACTTTGAGTGTCTATCACCCTCAGCGACAGTCCCTTCATCTGCATTACCCTCCCACTACTCTACCTTGCTTAGGCACCATTGTTGCTCATTTTGACTTGCATACATTCCCTTTAATTGGCCTATCTGATTATTGTATTTTTCCTTTTCAATTTTTCCTACATTTTAAGTTTACATATTATTTAATAGTTCTATCACATTCCTGTGACTCCTCTCTTAAAAATCTTCAAAGGTTCTATACTATCCTCTGAATATAGAACAGATTCCTTAGCTGTACATTCAAGTCTCTGATACATTTTCTTGGTCTTGTCTCCCCCTGCACTCCGACGTAGAGCATACGTTTGAGTCAATCTCAGTTCTTTTTGTTTCTCAACCAAGCTTTGTATTTTCCTGCCTCCAGCTTTATTCATGCCTCTCCTTGGAATGCCCTGTCACTGAATCTACATAAGCCAATTCCTCAAGGCCCTAATAAAATGTGTCCTCCTCCACGATGATGCCCATGATCTCACTAAACTGAATTTATCACTCTTTTCTCTCAACTCTCACAATGTCATTTTCAATTATGTATTACAGTCACTTGGTACATATCTAATCTTCCCTTCTTAAATCTATAGTCTTCGAGGGCAGAGGCCATGGCATATTTATCACAATTAGAGCAGCTACCATTTCCTGAATATTTACTGTGACCTAGGCACTGAGCTAAGTATTTTTTGCACACTATCTTCTTCAATTATCAAAACAATCCTCTGAAATAGGCATATTTTTAATCTTTATTTTATAGATGAGGCAATTAATGCTTAGAGAAAATAGGTAACTTCCCCAAGATTAAACAGCTTCCAAATGGCAAAGCTGGAATTTTAGCCTTGATTGTCTGACTCTAAAGTCCATGCAATTAACTATGATTATATCACTTTCTCTACAACACTTAATTTAATAAATGCCAGTTAAATGAATAAAACATGGTCAGTATGTGCTGCTGAAAAGATGCATAAGCTTTAGTATTAGATTTTAGTTCAAATTGCAGTTCTACTTTGGAGTGAATTATTTACCATGTCTGAGCTGTTTACTCATTCATAAAGTGGAGAAAAGAGATGACAGTCCCTGACTCACAAGGGTGTTGTGAAGACACAATGAAACAATGCACATGACGGCATGTACTAGTAGACTCTCAGTAAATGGTAGTTGATAGTAATAAAAATATAGTTCCATTTTTGCTAGTCCTCCTTGATAAGGCTGAGCATCCTTGGAGACAGCAAGATGAAAGGAGAGGCATGCAACCATCAGTACCCATAACAATTTCACAAAATTCACCCCACCAAGAAATAAGCTTTATTATCCACTGTGCAAAATTGTTCGTAGTCTTTGACCTAAAATGGAACTAACCAACTATATGATGCTTCATAGTTGAGTGCCGTTTTTACTTCATTTATATATTGGTATCTCTATATCTATCAATCTATCTATCTATCTATTGACCTATCATCTATCTGTTATCTATCTATCTATGTGTTTAATTATAATATCATTAAATTGACTAGGTAACTCTGTCACTGGGATTTTAGGAGTGACATGTGCCTAGTTCAGTCTTTATTAAGATGTTGACCTTCTTGCCTGAGCTCCAACTCTGTTCTTGTTTATATCCCTCAGTAGTCTCAAACATTCAAGTAAAACTTGGTCCTCTTCTTTCTCACCTCTTTTTTCTGGGTAAGTTCCTCCTCTTTATCTTGCTGCCACAGTGATTCATCATTGCATTTCAAATACTTCCAAACATTGGTGTTCACCAGAATATTGTCCCCTCTAGCAAGGCCTTTTATCCAATAAAAAGTTAAAATTATAATAGTATGTGAATGTATGCACTTTCACTAAATTGTACTTTTCTTCACAGTTATTCTTATTTTCATTGAATAAATGCCCTTTGACATTTTATAAGGTCCCATCACTAATCAGTGGTTGAGGAAATACTGACTCTTATATTAACCTCTTATGGAGGATGGATTCTATTCTTGATATCCTTTTCTCCATAAAGACAAAAACAAAAACTTGTTTGAGACCTGGGGAAAGACAGATCTCAAGCAGGGGTAAGGAGGAGAAAGGGGTGGGTGAGTGTGACATGGAAATACAGAGTTAATTTTCTGGTTGCTCTGGGCCATCTGAATATGGGTAAGGTACATTAAGATGTCATAATAAAGATGAACATTATCAGTATATTCCCAAGTCTATGGTTGGGGAATTGTAGATGGAGAATTTTCTGTGCAATTCCCATTCTGTTGACATTCAGAAAAAGTGCAATATCTCTTTTTAAATTACAGTGGCATATGAAGCTCTTATGTGCTGTCCTGATTTATTCATTTTGGGTTTTCTGTATTCTAATGGGAGGCCTAAAATTCAATCTTCATAACTAGGAGGGATTTCATAAATGCAGGGTGAAATTTGGAAAATTGAATAATTTTTTTAAAAGCTCCATGCTTTAAATGCCTTAGGAAAAAGCTACAGTAAACATCCACATCATCTCTATTTCAGTATTAGTAGCTAAAAACACTTAAAGATTACATCTCATTTAATATAATTTCAAAGAAGTCTTTGGTATGACATGGTGTCATTTTCTATGCTTGTGATTGCTTGTAGAAACAGTGCTTCATTGATCTGGAGACAATTTTTCTGCAAGGAACAACAGTGTAAAGTCACTTGCTCTGTCTGTGCTAGTCTTTGTGAGGTGTCTATTGAAGAATCTTTATGCTGATTGTGTTATAGGTAGGAAAGAGATGAACAGGGGGACACTAGTAATGGTGCTGGTCTCCAGTATTTTTGTCCTGACATCAAGGAATACTCTCCCATCCATGCTCATTAACTGCCTCCAAACTAAGCACCCCAAACACCCATATCAGAAAACAGTCAACTTCAATAGCACTCACCCAAATAACATAACACAGAAATAGACCTAGGACCCTGGAGGAGGACCCTAGCAACTCAAATATTTTTACCTATAACTTAACCATTATAAAGCTTACTGTTTCATCCAATGTCTGTCCACGGAGAATGATTTCTCTTCATATCATTAATTTGGAAAAAAGTCTATCAAATGGTAAATAATTTGGGAATTTCCTCTAAAGTTTGAGATAAAATGAGATTTCACTTATATTTATATTTTTATTGTTTTTTGGAGTAGCAAAAAAGAGAGATGCTAATATTAGGATAGGAGTTGCCATACATATCAGCAAAATCTGAACAAATAATAATAACTAGGACTAACCCAGTACTTAATAGCTGACTAAGCACTTTTACAAGCGTTACTCGGTTGACTTGCACTACCTTGCCAGGAATTAGACTGAGCAGATATTGTTACCTCCATTTTCCTGGGCTCAAAATGTTGGAGAGATTTACACACATTCGTTTCAAAAGTAAATGGAAAATTTGAAACTTAAAGTTTTCCGACTATACATCTTGTTCTTTTTCCAGTGTTTAGCAATGTATCGGGGGTGACTAGAAACCTCCATGGACAGACAATAATGCAGCAGGAGGACTTCTGTACACCGGGTAGACTGAGTATCTTTTGCCTAGAAGCACATTCCCATTTGTGTGCACTCCTAGGACTAGCAAATAAGACTGCAAAAGGATGTCTCCTAAAAAATTTGGAATACTGGTGGCTCCCATAAAAAATAATTTAAAGAAAAATTGCATTTCATTGAGAATAATTCTATATTTAGGTTTTTATGGCTCAAATAAACATAGAAAGTAATCTATTTAATATTCTAAGATTCTATTTGAATCTATTTTGATGAAACTTAGAAGACTGTATTAATCATAGTTTTCTCAAGGAAATAGAAATTTTAAAAATTCAATTCCAGAAATGTTTATTGCTTGCTACAAACCTTTTTTTTTTTTTTTTTTTGCAGGGAAAGATTCATCCTGAGCTAACATCCCTTGCCAATCTTCCTCTTTTTGTTTTCCCCTTCCCAAAGCCCCAGTGCATGGTTGTATATTCTAGTTCTAAGTCCTTCTAGTTCTTCTATGTGAGCTGCCACCACAGCATAGCAACTGACAGACAGGTGGTGTGGTTCTGTGACCGGGAAGTGAACCCAGGCTGCTGAAGTGGTGAGAGCAATGAACTTTAACCACTAGGCCATCAGGGATCGCTCTGTAAACCTATTTTTATATGCTAAGGATACTGAGATAAATGATGTAGTGATTGCTCTCAAGAGGCTCAATCTTAAAGGAGATAAAGGCATGTGATTTATAAATTATGATATGATTTAGATGATATGATAAGTCAATAATAGATGTATAGAGGAAGGAGAGAGTAACAGTATCTTGAAGCATCAAGCATGGCTTTCCAAAGGAGGTAACATCTCACTGGATTTTAATGAAAGAATAGGGCATTCACCAGAAGGTCATGATCATTCCCACCAAGGAATAATGGATCCTGGGACAGGTGTTTATTCTTTCTGAAGCTTCATATTATAGCAATAAATAATCTTTGCTTATTGTAGTAGAAAGATTGCCAGGCTAGTCATGAGTACATCTGATTTCTAGTTCAAACTCTGCCCCTGACTTTTTTGAGGCATTAGAAAAATAACTCCATCTCTCTGGGCCTCAGTATGGACAGGATTAATTCTAAGGTTTGTTCCATGTCTGGTACAGTCAACTTTATTGAACAAAGCGTGACACTTAAGAGTGTAGGCTTTAGAGTCAGGGTAGATCTGTGTATGAATTCTAGCTTGACCACTTTCTTGTCTTTTTAACTTAGGGAAGTTCCTTAATCTGTCTGAACCTTAGTGTCATCATTAGTAAAAAGAAAATAATATTAACCTCAGACAGTAATTGTAAGGATAATGTAAGATAATGTATATAAAGTGAAGTAATAAAGATCCTGGCTCACATTTATTGGTGCCATTACACTTTCAGCTATAGCATTTGGGGGAGAGTTGGATATGTTGGGGGCAGTTGATGAACAGTTAAATAGATAATACTAAAATAAACTTCTGTGTTTCACCAAATATGCACTCATTGGTTCTACCCAAGTCGCAGGTAAAATAGCCTTAACATGCTGATGAGGGTACTGTGGAGCCAGTCCTTAGGTGTTACTGGCAGGTGAACTCTATTAACCCAGGAAATAGGTGAGGCCAAGGTTGCGTGTTTGATTCTCTTTGGGGTACTTCTTCTGTTTTCAACCACTGGGTGATGGGTGCTAGTCATCAGCTGGGTGCTAACATGTAACTAGATCAGCTCGAATCTATCTCAAATCTCTAATACCCCCCTTCTTTCAGATCTTAAGTCATCTAATTTAGATCTCCTCTGGCTACTCTACCTAAACTTTCACCACCTTTTCTGGCTTTTTAAAAATTCTTCTTATCACTTTCACTTATCACTATATAATTTTCTGAGTTATCACTTTTATTGTCTGTTTCCCCATTTAGAATGTAAGCTCCTGGAAGGCAAGAAGTTTTATCTGTTTGCTTACTACTATATCCCTATTGCTTTCATTAGTCACTGATACATAATAGACATGTTAAAGGAAGAAAAGTCACATGAAAATGGATATGAATCAGGCAGCTGCCAAAATCTTAACCAGGGAGCATGCAAGGGATTATTTTATAACAGGGGACAGAGAGCTACCAAAGAGTAAACAGCTTCTCAGTAATGCATGTGAATCTGCCAGTTCTGAGACTTTCCTTTTCAAAGTTGAAAAGGTCTATCAAATCCTGTTTCACGCTAGTCAGAGAATATGTTTTTGTAGAGGTATATTTGCAGGGAGAATCAGAAAGCCTTAAAAACAGAAGGATCGCTGGAGAAAAGAAGCCATGGCAAAATTCATTGACTCCTGAGTTCCAGCCCTTTACTTGGATCTGTGAAAATTGCTAAAGACAGAAAAAATAAAACAATATGAGTAGAATTGATAAAGTAGAAAAAAATCACTGTACAATAAAGCCTATAATTATAAAATTTACGGGTGGAGAAACAGATTATTAGACTCAAGCATGGAGCAGTAGGGGTCACAGAGGACTTAAAAATCTTCTTTTTTTGTAAACTTTGTTTTTTTAGAGCAGTTTTAGGTTGACAGCAAAGTTGAGAGAAAGGTACAGAGACTTCCCGTATATTCCTGCTTCCACACATGCATAGAATTCCCCATACTGGCACACGGTAATCACCCAGGTCCATACTGTGCTCTACCTACTCATCCCTCCCCACCCCCAAACCCATGGTAACCACTGGTCTTTTTACAGTCTCCATAGTTTTTTCTTTTCCAGAATGTCATATAGTTGCAATTATACAGTTTGTAGCCTTTCAGATTAGTTTCTTTCACTTAGTAATATGTGTTTAATTTTCCTGCATGTCTTTTCATGCTTGATGAGTCATTTCTTTTTAGAACTGAATAACATTCCATTGTCTGGATGTACCACAGTTTATTTATCTGTTCACCTATTAAAGGATATCTTGGTTGCTTCCAAGTTTTGGCAATTATGAATAAAGCTGTTTTAAACATCCATGTGTAGGTTTTTGTGGTAATGTAAGTTTTCAATTTCTTTGGATAGATACCAAGGAGTGTGATTGCTGGATTGTATGGTAAGAGCATGTTTAATTTTTTAAGAAACTGCTAAACTGTCTTTCAAAGTGGCTGTACCATTTTGCATCCCCACCAGCAATAAATGAGAGTTTCTGTTGCTGCACATCCTTGTCAGCATTTGGTGCTGTCAGTGTTCTGGATTTGGGCCATCCTAATAGGTGTGCAGTGGTGTCTCATTGTTGTTTTAATTTGCATTTCCCTGATGACATATGATTTGGAGCATCTTTTCATATGCTTATTTTCCATCTGCATATCTTCTTTGGTGAGGTATCTGTTAAGGTCTTTGGCCCATTTTATAATTGAGTTGTTTGTTTTCTTATTGCTAAGTTTTAAGAGTTCCTTATATATTTTAGATAACAGTCCTTTATCAGATGTGTCTTTTGCAAATATTATCTCCCAGTCTGTGGTTTATCTTCTCCTTCTTTTGACATTATCTTTCACAGAGGAGAAATTTTTAATTTTAACAAAGCCCAGGTTATCAATTATTTCTTTCGTGGATTGTGCCTTTGGTGTTTTATCTAAAAAGTCATCACCATACCCAAGGTCGTCTAGATTTTCTCTTGTGTTATCTTCTAGGAGTTTTATAGTTTTGCATTTTACATTTAGCTCTATGTTCTATTTTGAGGTAACTTTTGTAAAAGGTGTAAGGGCTGTTTTTAGATTAATTTTTCTGCGTGTGGATGTCCAGTTGTTTCAGCATAATTTGTTGAAAAGATTATCATTGCTCCATTGTATTGTCTTTGCTTCTTTGTCAAAGATCAATTGAGAATATATATATGGGTCTATTTCTGGGCTCTCTATTCTGTTCCATTGTTCTATATGTCTATTCTTTCACCAAATCCATACTGTCTTGATTACTGTAGCTTTATAGTAAGGCTGAATTCAGGTAGTGTCAGTCCTCCAACTTTGTTCTTTTTCTTCAATATTGTTTTGGCTATTTTGGGTCTTTTGTCTCTCCATATAAACTTTAGAAACAGCTTGTCAATATCCACAAAATAACTCCTGAGATTTTTATTGGGATTGCATTGAATCTATAGATCAAGTTGGGAAGAATTGACTTCTTGACAATATTGAGTCTTCTTATCCATGCACACAAAGTATCTCTCCATTTGTTTAGTTCTCCTTTAATTTCGTTCGTCAGAGTTTTGCAGTTTTCCTTATGCAGATCTTATATATATTTTGTTAGATTTATACCTCAGCTTTTAATTTTTGGCTAATATAAGTGGTATTGTGTTTCTAATTTTAAGTTCTGCTTGTTCATTTCTTGTATACAGGGAATTGATTGCATTTTGTATATTAAGCTTATATCCTCCAACCTTACTATAATTGCTTATTAGTCCAGGAGCTTTTTTTGTCAGTTCTTTTGCATTTTATACATAGACAACCATGTCATCTAAAAAGAATGGCAGTTTTATTTCTTCCTAACAAATCTGTATCTTTTATTTCCTTTCTTGTCTTATTTCATTTGCTATAACTTCCAGTATGATGTGGAAAAAGAGTGATGAGAAGGGATATCTTTGCTTTCTACCTGATCTTAGTGGGAAAGCTTTGAATTTCTCACCACAAATGTGATGTTAGCTGTAGGGTTTTTTGTAGATGTTCTTTATCAAATTGAGGAAGTTCCCATCTACTCCTAGTTTACTGAGAGTTTTTGTCATGAATGGATGTTGAGTTTTGTCAAATGCTTTTTCCACATCTATTGATATGATTGTGTGATTTTTCTTTTTGAGCTTTTTGATGTGATGGAGTGTGTTAATTGATTTTCAAATGTTGAACCAGCCTTGCACACCTGGATAAATTCTACTTGGTCATAGTGTATAATTCTTTTTATATATTGTTGGATTGGATTTAATAACATTTTGTTGAGGATTTTTGCATCTATATTCCTGAGAATTATTGGTAGGTAGATTTCTTTTCTTGTAATGTCTTTGGTGTTGGTAGTAGGGTAATGCTGGCCTCATAGAATGAGTTAGGAAGTATTCTCTCTGCTTTTATCCTCTGAAAGAGATTGCAGATAACTGATAACATTTCTTCATAAATTTTTGATAGAATTCACCTGTGATCTGGTCTGGGCCTGGTTATTTCTGTTTGGGGACATTATTAATTATTAGTTCAATATCTTTAATAGATATAGGCCTATTCAAGTTGTCTATTTCTTCTTGTGTGAGTTTTGGTAGTTTGTGTCTTTCAAGAAATTGGTCCATTTCATCTAGGACTCCTTGCCTTGTTCCTGATCTTGGTGGCAAAGCTTCTAGTTTCTCACCATTAAGTATGATGTTAGCTGTGTACATCTTTATTTTTAACTGGTTAGGAATTTATGGGTTTCTGACATTAATAGCATTAGGCCTCCTTTGGAAGAATGGATTCTAGCTTTGTAATTCAACACCTAAATAACCCCTTGCAAGTTATCAAGGCTCTCTGAGTCTAAGTTTCTTCCTGTGTTAAATGTAAAAGTAAAATTCCTGATTCAAAGAGAGATTGTGAGGACAAAATGAGACAACATATATGTCGATTTACAGCACGCATTGCTAACACGTGTTACGTACTCAACAAATGTGGGTCAAATCATAGAACTTATATAAAAACAAGGTCAAAAATTTTTCTCTGCTTCAGACAAACACATATGAAAGAACAATTTACTAGGTTGCTGATGATCCCGATGATATCACTTGCAAAATGTATTTTTTTGTTTAACTAATAAAATTGGGTCCATGTAAGACTCTCTTTCCACAATTTTTTGGGAAAGGGCAAAATGTGACCCTCTATTATCACTGTTTTGCATTTTCTCTCCTTCTATCAGATTAAGTAGCTAACATTACCCTTCTGAAGACCTATTAAAATGAGCTGGGTGTATCTTCAAAAGTATTCTGAGAAAATTGAATAGGTAAATAAAAGAGGAAAGATAACTAGCAGCTAAATCCCTCACCTACAAAATTGACTTTTACATATTCTAGCACTCATGAGAACAGAAAACATCATGTCTCTAGTAATATATTCAGTATCAGAGAGACAGTTTATGATTCACCTTTTACAACACAGAAGATTTCAGTAATTCTGTACATTGGTGGAATCATAAGATAGAATTTGTTAGTACAGAGAGTGTCAAAAATGTCTCCATTTTTATTAAATTTGTGTAGATTTTACTAAAAAGAATCAATATGTACATGAGTCTATGTATTCCGTGTGGTTATAATGGGGCCTATTCAGTGTTGATATGGCTCCTGTTGATGAAGGAAAATTCTCAGAAGAAATGGACAAATAAAGAAAAAAATAGAACTAATTCTACCTCTGTTTTCTATCTGGGAACAACACTTAAACTACTACGCATTCTATTTCCCAGGGCCTTTGATTACATCAGTAATTTGAAAACTTTTTTTTTGCAATTAATCAAATATGCTGAGAAATATAAGGTATTCTCTCTTGGAGTTGAAGGGGAACTTAAAGGGCATGAGAAAATAGTTTGTAAACCTCTGTTTTGGAGAACTGTAGTTGAGTCATGTCAGTCTTCATTCTGGAAACAAGAATTATTTCCTAGTATACCTGATGGCCTGTAATAATACAATGAGAAATACAGAGTAAAACAGAAACATCATATTTAAGGAAATTGTATTTTAATGAGTTCTAATCAGCTCTACTGCACATTGCTCATGTCTCTTGATTAAAAATCATTGATTCGGAGACTTCTAATTTAAAATGGAATCTGGCTATAAGCCTTTGGGAGTCTTCTCCGATTTTCCACTAAAATATCTATGAAGGTAGAAGTATATGAAACCCCAGAAGAATATGAACTTAAGACTGACAGATAACCTACCAGAATCTGTATGGAATAAACTGGGAGCAAACTGAAGCAAGGTAATAAAAATATTTATGCAAAAGAAAGACCATTAAAAATTATTTATAAAAACACCTCCCCACCTCTGTACTCCCTCTCTCCCCCATCATACACACTTAAACACTCAAAGTCTGCTCCTGCCAGAAGATGGCCCTTCTGCAGTATGGGTGCTACTTTTTGAGCATCCGGGTCATTTTTATCTCTTTCTTATTAAATGAATATATTTATTTGGGGAACCTAGAAAACAACTTACTAGAAAACAGCTCGCATTTAGGATGTCAGTAAATGCTGATAGCATCTTAGGAGATCTAGTTCCCAAAAGTAAATTACTAATGCACTCTACTAATGATGTATTTAGGAATTTAGTTTATATGTGTATACTACCCTAGCTTAAAATAATGTGAATCAAGAAGCCAAAATCAGAGGAGGAAATCAACTGAGAGTTGTGCCTGTCATCCTCCCCTCCAGCTGTTAAAATGGATAGAGGGAATAGAGATTTAGGCAATCAACATATCCTATCCTATCTATTGGTTAATAACAAAGCTGACAAAAAAATCCCACTGTTTTTTAGATTGAGGCAAGATTTGTGTGACCATATGTCCTGGTTTTTCTGGGAAAGTCCCAGTTTTACAATATTGTCTTACAGTCTCATCTGGTTTCCTATTTGTCCTGAATTTTTTCATTTTTAATGAGGTATTGTTATCAATAAGAGCACAATAAGCTTGTGGGTTGTGCTTTTATCTTCTGCCATAACCTTGTCTACTAGGGTGTAAGAAGAATATGCAGTGAAGGGAGTTCTCACTTTAACATATGAATAAATATGAAAGACCACCAGCAATAATACTTTTATCTTTACAATTTCCAGATCCAATGTATCTAACACCTTTCTTTCAAAGAGTATGCAGAGAATTCACTGACAAAACAAGTGAGCTTGGATTTGAGGAGCTGGGGACAACTAAGTGTTTCTGGTGGTAGGACAACTCAAGATGCTGTCCCCATTGGCTACTTGGTGCGTTAGCCAGTTATGCCATGATGACTGCTGTTTCTTAAGTGATTCTTTGTGAACCCTTTTTTAATGCCCCATTTATTCAACTTTAGTAACTGTTCTACCTGTATTTAAAAAGAATATAAATTCTTTAATTATTTGGTACAGTGTTTTATATATGTCAATTAGGTCAAGTTTTTAATTTTGTTGTTTGTATCTTCAGTATATTTACTCCTTACTGGGTTTTTGTCTGTTCTACCAATTATCAGGAGAGTTGTGCTGCTGTGACTGTGGATTTGTCTCTTTTTCCATTTATTTCAATTGGTTTTTGTTTTATGTATTTTGAAGATAAGTTATTTGGTGCATAGAAATTTAGATTGTGATATCTTCTGGTAGTTTAATCCTTTTATCATTACAAAATATCCTTCTTTAATTGTATTAATCTTCCTTCCTTAAAGTCTACATTGTCTGATATTTGTGTAGGTACAACAACTATCTTTTCATTTATACACATATATATCAACATATGTATATATATTCTGTATAAACATATAGAATATGGAAATGGATATATGTATATCCATTTATTTTCACTTTTCTTTGTCTTTAAAGTTAAGAAATGTTCTCTTTTAATAGGAATATAATTGCTTGTATTGCTTTTGTAGTAATCATGTTTGATTCATTCTGTTAATCCTAGTCTTCCTTTTGGAGTATTTAGTCCATTTACGTTTAGTGTAATTATTGATATAGTGGAGTTTTATCTTCCATCCACTTTTTATTTCTATTTCATCCTTCTGTTTTATGTTACTTTTATTTTTCTAATTTCTTGCCTTCTTTTGGGTTAACCAATTATTATTTTTTTTTGTATTCCTTTTCCCTCTATTAACATGTAATTATTTGTTTATTCTTTCAATGGCTACCTTAAAGGTGACAACATGATTCATGACTTATTATTATCCCCTGCAAATTTTTACTTTTAACAATTCACCAATAATGCTAAGACACATAGAACACTTTAATTGCATTTACCCATGTGTTACTAATGCCATGCATTTTAATTAGACATATTTTAAACTCAAATGGCATTATTTAAGTAATTTGATATTTATTTACATTTAACCTTTCCAGCACTTTTCATTCATTTCTAAGTATACAGGATAGTTGAAGATAGTACAATGGAGATCTATAAATTCACTTCTCAGAAACAATTACATTAACATTCACCACGCCTATTTGCACATATGTGTGTGTATGTGTATATATGCTGAACCATTTCAAAGAAGTCACAGGCTTTGCCACCTAGAGCATCTGCATGCATAATTTTTAAAAAAATGACTTTTTGTACATTACTGTGATACAACTATCTCTCTAAAACTCAATAATATTTACATAATGTTATGCCTGATCCATCTTCAAATTTCTCCAATTGTCCCACAAATAACTTCTATAGTTGTAGTTTTCAAACCAAATCCAATTAGGATTTATATATTAAGGTTAGTTTTTATGGCTTTGTACTCTTGAACAGTTCTCCCCATCCTAATTTAATGACATTTACTTTTTAAGTGATGAGACCAGTTGTATTGTAGAGTGGCCTACATTCTCCATTGATCTGATTTTGGTAATATTTATCTTGTTTTTCTTTCCCCTATATTCCCAGGTAAACTGGAAGTTAGGTCCAAAGGCTTGATTAGATTCAGGTTCAGTATTTGTTGTAAGAATGATTCTTAGATGGCATTATGTTCTTTATATTGCATCGCATCAAGAAGCACATAATTTCATGCTGTCACACAATTAGTGATGCTAAGTTGAATTGCTTAATTACAATGGTGATCTTTAAAAAAAAATATTTTGTTTGAGATTCTTTAATATATTATCTTAGTCTAAAGCAACCAAGATTTTGCTCAAGAATATTTTCTCCTATTGTGTTTTTTCCTGTTACTTTTCTTTGATATGCCATTTTCTTTAGGAAGGAGAGCACATGTTTTAGATCTCTGTTAACTTTCATCATTTAGCATTTTCATTTTCATCTATTTATCTTTCTATTTTTCATCCTGAGAACCTTGCTTATATTTATCTTATGTATAACTGATCCCTTTTCTGCAGTGTCCCTTCTGCACTTGACTATTCCTAATGCCATTTTAAGCTCTGCTTTACAATGATCAATTACTCTCTTAGTCTACTTGGGCTGCTCTAATAAAATAGCATAGACTGGCTGGCTTGTGAACAACATTCATTTCTCACAGTACTGGAGGCTGGAAGTCCAAGATCAGGGTGCCAGCATGGTCAGATGAGGGCCCTCTTCTGGGTTGCAGAGTTCTCACTTTATCTTTACATAGCTGAAGGGGCTAGGGAACTCTTTGGAGCCTCTTTTATAAGGCACTAATCCCATTTATGAGAGTTCCACCCTGATGTTTTAAGCACCTCCCCAAAGCCCCACCTCCTAATACCACCACCTTTGGGGGTTAGGATTTCAACATGTAAATTTGAGGGGCACATAAACATTCAGACCATAGCAATTACCTTATTTTTTTCTTAATTCTACTGGATCCTTTCCTCACCCCCCCCTTTTTTTTTTACGGTTTCATGTTCATTTCTGCATCTTTTTCATGATGTCCTGGTATTCTTGAATTTTGCTTATACCACAGAGAGGATTCTCTTTATTTGCATTGTTTTTTTGGATTAACCTTTTTTTTTGAGAATGTTCCTCACATATTTTTTTGAATGCTACATCATAACCTTCATTTTTCTTGAAGAATAATTTCAAAGGATTTGTTTTAGTTTCCTATTGCTGTTGTAACAAATTGCCACAAAATTAAAATTAAAACAACACAAATTTATTATCTTACATTTCTGGAGTTCAGAAGTTCAAAATTAGTCTTACTGGCCTAAAATCAAGGTGTTGGCAGGACTGGTTCCTTCTGGAGGCTCTGAGAGTAAAATCTGTTTCCTTGCCTTTTTCACCTTCTAGAGGCCACCTGCATTCCTTGGCTGACCCTTTCCATGCATCATTCCAACCTCTTGCTTCCGTTGTCACATCTCCTACTCTGACCTAACACTGATGGTATTGCCTCCGTCTCAAAAGAACCCTTATGATTACATTGGGCTCAGCTGGAAAATCCAGGATGCTCTTCCAACCTGAAGATCCTTAATTTAATCACACCTGCAAATTCCCTTTTACCATGTAAGGCAGCAACATATACAAAGGTTCTGAGAATTACGATGTGGACATGTTTTTTCAGGGGTGTGCATTATTCAGCCTACTGTAGGCTCCATATTGCTTTTATGTGTTTGTTCTTTGGTATTTAGATAGGATGAAATCTAGTCTGGTACTATGTCCTGAAATAGACTCCTTACTTGAGTGCTTTTAGAATCGTTTTTCAGATCTTAGGTTGAAAGACTGGTTGATATGTGTTTGTATCACCAGCTCTTTGGTTTCAACATTCTGAGAAAAGTGGTGAGGGACCTGAGGTGTAGTTATCGTAAAGGGAACTTAGTTTCCACGACACTTTGTTACACAAATTGACCCCCAGGAGCAAACTTTCTGGAGCTGATTTTCTGTCCCGTCCTGTCTCCACTTGGGACAGCTTGTCCAGCTGTTTTCCTTGCACTACTGTAAAAAGGGACGGTCCATGTCTCTTCAGGTGGTGAGGATCATGATAGTGACAGTGACAACGATGATGATGATGATGATGTTGGTAACAGTGGCTTTCACGTATTGAATACTTATTTTAAGCTAATCACCATGATGAAAGCTTTGCACATGTTGTTTCATCTTCTCCTTTCCACAGACCTAGGGGATAAGTACTATTATTATGACTATTTTACATTTGAGGAAATGAAAGTCGCAGAAAGAGTAATTAACTAACCTGAGGTCACATAGAGAGGAAATAATAGAGCTGGGACAGAGGCTTCATTTTCACAGTTTGCTGTAGCAAAGCTCTCTCTAGGGTTTTCCAGCGCAGTTGTTTCAGAACGCTTTGCTATACATCAATATCTTACCTCTGCCCCATGCAAATGGGGATTTGTTAGCAGTGTTCTGCTGGCATATTTTTTGTTCATACGCTTGAAATTATATTGCTGTCCAGAGGAGAGTGGCTGTGAGTTAGTTCTGGCTGTGTTTCTATTCAATATATTCCTACTTGTACATCTAGCAGAATGTGACTTTGTGTTTTATGGGATGTGGACAGCATTATTTTCTAGTTTCCAGTGCTGATACGTATTTTCTTCCAATTTTATATTCCTCTGATCACTTCAGTATATTTTAAGAAAGAAAGTGGCTTAGATGTTTTTATTCAAGATGCCATCATTCTAAGAAGTAGCCTAATCTCTCTTTTTTAAAAATTTCTTTTTAGGTAACTTAATGAACTGTTCACCATCTCCATCATTTGCTTTAAACTCTCAAATTTGTGATGATCTATTGTTTAGAATCATTTTGCATCTTTTCTTTTATGTCATAATTTGCTTCATTAGCCTGCTGTTCTCAGGCTGATTCATTTTATCTTTATTTGGATTGGTAGGTACCCAGTTTTGATGTGATTTAACACATTAGTTAGTGAGAGATTTTTAATCAAATAAGTAAAACACTTTATTTGTTGGGCTACTAATTGTGATCTTCTCAATCTGCTTTTTTTTAAGACACCAAGATAATATAAACAGGCAAATATGTTTTCTGCTTATACTTCAGTGTTTTGGGAAGATCGAATGTGTCTCCGTGTGTTATTTTGGAAAGTACTTAGCAGACCTGCACTTTAGCCGCAGCTGTCATTACCTGGTTGTGTGGCACTACCTTCCCTTTGCTTTTTCCATAAAATGAGGTTGTGGAAACAGGTAATTTCTTCCTCATTTAAAATTGCCTACTTTTTAGTAGCAAGAGGTTAAATATGCTAGATTTTTCCTCAGGCAAATAGAAATAAATTGAACATAGTTTCTGCTCAGGATACTAGAAAGCAAATGACAATAATGTCAGGACTAATCTTGCTATTTAAGAAGGTAACTTTAAAACCCAACGTTTTGCTTGAATGTCATAGAATTTGGCCGTGAGGGAGAACTCTGTCCTGAAAGCCCATGACCTTTCAAGGATAAGGGAGAAAAGAGTGGCATTCGGACAAACACAATTCATTAGCACGTCTCAAGTTCTTATTAACACAGGTTTTCATTTTCCCTAAGAGCCCTTAAAATCTTTGGAGCAGAAGATATTTGATTAGTCATAAAAGCATTTCACAACACACAGAGCTGATATAAGCGGACAGAGAGTCTAGGTGGAATTAAACCTAGGTCGGAAAGCTGAAATTTGTCATCAGCTGTTCTTCAGGCTTAACACATTATAAATTTATGCATTGCATATGGCAAGTGAGGGTGAATTGGAGACTCTAGCAAGCCAGACTTTCTGTACATAAGCATATTTTTCCTTGCAGAAGAGAGGAAAGTGTAAAAGAATAGCATTGACGAGAGGTTCTCTTGGTAAGAAAAAAAATTAGTTATTTTTAAATTAATTTTTGTGATGAAAGGAATATTAATTAAGATATAAAATATATTTCTTTAGTTATTACAATTCTTCTTTGTATTAGATTCATGAAATATTCTGAGGGCCAATCTGGTGATTTCATAAGTTGCATAAAAAGAAAGTTTTGCTTGAATATATTCAAATTTCTGCCAAAATCTGAGTATAAGGCCTGAATCTGGAAATCATGAAAGTTATGCATTATTTTAGACAAAGATATGTAAAAGAGAAAAAAAAAAATCTATGAACTGAAAATAATGTGCAGGTCAAGAAAAAGATATTTGTCATCAGTGCCTTCTGTTAATGAAAACTGGTAGCTGAGAGCTCCTGGGTGCATTTCATACCTTGAGGTCTTGCTGAGAATGCAGCTGCTAGCTCTATATATAGACTTAATTCTGATGCTGAGGGAATAAAAGCATACATACCATAGTAATGAGATTACTGGGACAGCTCCCAAATCGAGACAGCTGAGCCAAATCAATAAATGCATTTTTCTTCCCCTTAAAATCGCCGAGCTCATTAGAAAGGCCAATATACTTGATGGTTAGACCTTTGGAACGTAGAGACTGTGTGTCAAGCTCCCTCTAGCATTTTCAAATTAAAAATTTAAATGCAAAGATGATTCCAAAATGTGACCGCACCATCAAAATTACAATTTCCATAGGATATGCATTCCTATTTCTCTTTTTAAAAATTCCCATATGCATTTTGGGCATGTGGATTGTACATAGTTTTTTGACTAGTATGCTGTGACAGGAGACCACATGGCACTATGGAAAGTGTAGGGACTTTTAGTTCATGCCTATTGGAGGTTAGTATCCCAGCTACTCTGTGCATTAGCTTTATGGCCTTTGTATATTCACTTAACCACGGATTAAAACAAACTCTTTTCCCTCTGTGTAAAACTATAAATTTGGAGAAGACAAAAATCTAGAAGTAATTTTAAGAAAATAATTAACGATGTAGATAAGTATTCAGCTACAACGATAAACCTTGCAGCATGGCGTTTACAATTGAAAATAAAGTATTTAATAATAGATAAATAACGCATGTGTTATATGTGTTTAAATAACACATATGTTTATACAAGGCATTATTATGTAACCACCTAAATGGTAATTAAAAGAATATTTTATGTAATGGAAAGAGGCTTAAGATATATTATTAAGTTAAAAAACAGAATTCACCTAATATGCATGGTTTGTGTGATATAATGCCATTGTGTGTATGGTTATGTATATACACAACACTCACACAATATTTATACACACACAGACATACATATCATACATAGAAAAGGGTATCTACCAAGTTGTGGAAAGCAGTAAATAGTGTAATTATGGATGAAGTTTTTCTCCTTGTTGCTTCTCTGTATTACTAAGTTCTCTGTGATAAACATAGTATTGGTTTTATAAAGAATAAAATTAAACAAAAATATTTCATAAAATAACAAAAAATTCTGAGACTCTCTTCAATCGAACAAAGGAATATCATAGCACATGAATTGGTAAGTACCCTAAGCTATTTATGCAGAAATTCAGCCTGCTTTCAGTGAGAGATCCTGAAGCACTATTATGAAGCCCAGCATGTGTGGGGGCAGAATGAAAAGTCAATAGTCTGAAATTGCATCTGATTAAGGAGACACACAATGATTAGTCCAAACTATTCACAGACCCTTTACAAGGTCTGTCAAACCATAGAGAGGGATAGGTAACTTTGTAATATTAGACAAAGATGACACTTTTGTCTGGGGGGACATTTCAGTACTTGCACCCACATCTTCTATGGAGATGCGGTAAACTACCAAAGTATAAGGCCTGATAGCAGATAGGTCTGGGTTCAAGTCTTCACTTCACCCCTTACTGGCCATATGACCTTGGTCAACTTCACATTTTTGATACTTAGTTTTCTCATCTGTTAAAAGAGAATAACAATAATAAGAATCATTATCTTAATCACAGTTAACACTTACTAAGGGCTTACTATGTTCTAAACTTTGCTTGTAACATCCCCTAGAGATTAAGTGAGACTTGTCCTTTATCCTGGTGACCAAGCGCATAGCACATGCTCAATAAATGCTAGTTATCAATATAGCTACAGGCATAGAAATGGTAAGTATTTATTCAACAAACTGTCATTTGTGTCTACAGTTCACACAGCTCTATATTATAAAACAGAGAGAGATTAAAAGGTGAATAACATACTTTCTATGCTTCCAAGGAATCTACAATTTTGGGGGGAGCGGACATAGCAGGAAATGTGGAGCAAGGTCTCAGTATGAAAGTGGCCGACCTCATGGTGCCAAATGGAACCCAGTCTGTTTGTTTTGGCATTCTATCCCAAAGAGTTGTCAATGGTGTTGTTCTTCCCAGGATCTGGGGGCAGGTGGCTACATAGATTGTGAGGGGTAGCCTTCCAGCTCTATTTTCATATGGGAAAAAATTGTAGCAAATATTTAACTTCTACTTTGAAGTTTATCCCAGAGTTGACATACCCCATTTGACTCAGCTGTGTCTGAAAGTCAGAAAATATTAGTGTCCACTGTCAAGATAAAGGAGTTATTCTGTTGTTTTAATTCTCCCTAAGAGATGTAATGCCTCAGCTCACACTTTATGAAAAAGCACTTTGAAAAAAAGTGGTCTATAAATAAGCGACCGTTGAAGTTTTTTTTTTTTGAGGAGACCAGCCCTGTGCTAACATCTGCCAATCTTCCTCTTTTTTTTTTTTTTTGCTGAGGAAGACCGGCCCTGGGCTAACGTCCGTGCCCATCTTCCTCCACTTTATATGGGTCGCCGCCACAGCATGGCTTGCCAAGCAGTGCGTTGGTGCGCGACCGGGATCCGAACTGGCGAACCCCGGGCCGCCGCAGCAGAGCGCGCGCACTTAACCGCTTGCGCCACTGGGCCAGCCCGAACCATTGAAGTTTTAAAATTCACATTGCCTTGTATTTGCATTTTTCTCTTATACTTTTCGAAATATGTTTCTGGTCATTTAAGTCTTTCAGCAGTCTTGTGAGGTAGCAAAAAGCAGTGTTATTAATCTCATTTTGTTGATGATGAAAATGAGATATCCAAAGGTCAAATGACTTTCTTCAAAGTCATGTGAAGTGGTAGAATTGGGCTCAGGATCCAGGACTCTTGATTCTCAGCCTTAAATTGTTTTTTCTCTACCACACTCAAAATATAGTTTAAGATATTTTATAAGGATGATTTATATAATTTTCATATTTGAAGATATGGCATTAAAAGAGTGCCTCTGATTTTTAGGCTAGTTGAGAGAGGTTTTGTGAAAAAGCCATTCCGATATTTCACAAGCGTGCATTGCGGCCCACTCCTAACACTGCTTGCTTCCTGGACCACGTATGCCACCAGATCATTCGTCTCTGGAGGCATTATGCAATGCACAGAGGAGAATTTAAACAACTCACAATCTTGCTGGACCACAGATTTAGAACCAGAGGCTTAAAAGAGCTCTAGTCACTATAATGCACTAAAGAACTCTGATTAAAATATTCTTTCTTGTATAATACTTATGAGCATGGCCTGTGAATAAAACTAAAGTTGCTTCTCAAAAGAAGGGGTGCAGAGCACACGTTAAAAGACTTTGCATGGTTAATAAGGAATAAAGCTGTGGAACATTTGGCACCTCTATTTGGATGTGGAGAGACTAGAGTATTATTTCTCAGATATTTGCCGCATGGGGGACGATGTCGTTTCCAATTGCAGGATTTAATATACCCATACAATTAAAAAGCAGAATGATAAACTTTTCCATTCCCCAAACTTCAACCATTTCAGGAAAGTTAAATAATTTATTCCAGAGTAAGACTGTTAACAATCCAAGAAACCTCAAATAATCTCACATCAATTTTTTTTATTATTTAATATAGCCATGCTATTTCTTTATTAAATTTGAAATTAGTCCCTTCGTGGTGATTAATAATAGAAATGCATCCCTATAGATTTTCTTCATTCAAAAATGGAAAAGATTTTAAAAACTTAATTTAAAAATGCCATATACATATACTTAAGAAAAATTATATAAATGTAAATAAGCATAAAAAAGAAAATAAACACTTGTAATCATACAACATAGAAGACAACTACTGTTAACATTTTGGTGTATTGGCCTTGGGTCTTTTTTTTCTGCCATTGGGTTTTTAAAAAATATGTTTATATCTTTCTATGTGTGTTATATAAAAATTTGTATCTTTATGAAATCAGATTATATTGTATACGTTGTATTATATGCTGTTTTTTCCTCTTGACAGAGAGTTTCTCAAATTTTTCTTGTCAAATTTTTGTTGCTAATGGCAAACAAGATGTGATAACTAACTTGGACATCGTAATATAGAAGACTGACTAGACCCACCGAAAATAGACAATTTTTTTTGAATTCCCAATTTTTTCTCTTTCATGTGAGTTTTGTATTGCAATATGCATCATATCCATGTTAGTTTTTTTTTTTGTCCCTCAGATATATTTAAATAAAGTTGACAGTCTATGGAGATAAGCTGTGTTTATCCTACTGGTGAAACACCATCTCACACAGTGTCACGTGTAGGAGGACAGGCATCCTCTCAGAGGAGCACAGACAACACCATATGGAAAGACATTCCCCATGTGAATAACTGATACTCTAATACATGAATTATTTTGCCTGCGTTGTCTTCCCTTGTATCACTGTGCTGTGAATTGCATACTCTCTCCTCTGGGTGAACTTGTGTTTATTTTCCCTCACTCAGCTAGCTCTTTTTTAATTGATCCACACTGCTCAAGAGGAGAATTTTGCCATGGGGAATCAATTAGTTAGAGTTTTCTTTGGGACCAGTAACTGCAAATATAGACCTTGAAGTCAGGCAAACCTGGGATCAAATCTTGACTCTGCTACCTAAACACTGGGTAACTGTACACTTACCTTCCCTGTGGATCAGGTTTTCATCTTTAAAATGGGAACATCTACCTTATGGGATTTATGTGAAGATTAAATGAGGTATTGTGAGTCCTCAATATGTTGTACTCATTGTAATTATTATTTCTGGCTTTATTTGAATGATCTGTCTGCGGAACATCCGTCTTCTGCTCCCTCCACCCCCACACTGGGGTTGGCTCCTACTCAGGAGAAGCCCACTTCCCAAGAAGAAGCAATAGGGGCTGTAGAAAGCATGTCTATTTAGGCCTCTCTGCACCAGCAAAGCTTTCCCAGCTGAAGTCATCAAACTTAAGAGGTTCCAAACAGGCATTTATGAATAAATCACTAATAAATCACAAAGAAATGTTCCTTTGCCTAGCTGTGTCCTCTGTGTATGCTTGTCTTCTTTGTGGATGGCAGGTGACTGAGGATCCACTTACTGGATTCCAAGATCCTCCTTTTCTAGGGATAAGGCTAATTTACATCTACTTAATTCTGAAGTTTACCATATAAGCTAGATTTCGCAGGACTCTACCCTAGGGCAGCTTCTTCTTTTTTTTTCCTACCCTTTTCTGAGGAAATTTCCTGACTGTTATGGCTTCATTTCTCATCTAAATGACTATTTCTAATTTTCCTCTCTAGCCCAGGTATTTCCTCTACGTTTAAGGTCTTATATACAATCACTTATGGACATATCCATTTGTATGTCTCGTAATCATCTCGACTTTGATGTGCAAACAGAACACCTCCTCCATTCCCCCAAATGTGGTATTCCTCTAGTATTTCCCACTTCGGTGAATTGCACAGCCATTTAATTAGCTGCATAAGTCAGAACTTGGGAATATTTTTGAGATCTGCTTCTCTTTCTCCCACCATATTCAATGAATCACCAAGTCTTGCCCATTCATTATCTCTATAATTAAATGATCTCAAATCCCTGCCGCTGCTCTTATTCATGCTACCATGGCCTCTCCCTGGATCCTCCTATTTTGCTTCTCGGCACATTCTAATTCTGTCTACACATAGTAGCTATTCTTTAATTCACACAGATATGGCTAAAATCATTCTAGTCTTTCTTTGCTTGAAGCTTTTATGATACATACTAGAGTCCCTAACATGGTTTATAGGTAGGGTCGCTTTATGATTTGTCGTCTAAACTAGCACACATTTCGGTGTGAAAAGGGAGTGCTATTTATAATTACCCCAATAATTAGGGCAATATGAGTAAAATTGGACAATCTGAGGCAAACCTGGATGTATGGATACGCTTCCTATAATGTTCTGCCTGATTTAGTTTCTTACTGATACTTTATGATATACTTCTCTTCACCCACTGTGTACTAGAAGCTTTCTTTCAAATCCCATAACATACTTTTTCTCATTTCAGAGCTTTCATATAGTTGTTTTTTCTGCCTAGAACACCTTCCTTCTAACCTCTCTAAATCACACATTCTCCACTGTAATGCCCTACTCATCTCTCAGAGAAAATGCTATTTCTTTAGGAACACTTTACCTTCTTCCCCACTGCACTTTATATTTCTACTCCCTGACACTGTTCCTATTGTTTGGTACGTGGTAATTCAATAAATATTTGTTGATTAAATGAATGAATGAAGTGGCATAATTAAATAATGAGTAATGTAATCCTTATAATATTTGTCTTCCCTACAAGAATGTTTGTTTCATGCAGACAGTGGCCATGCCAACAAGGAACAGTGTTTGGCACGTTCAGTTTTGTCCCAGAGCCAGCTTGTTCTGGTCTGCAAGTGCAGGTTATTACATTTTCAGGGATTTTACGAGCCAGTTGTTAAACAGAACTATTGTTAAAAATTAAATTATATAAACTTACAATTAAATAACTTATGGTAAAAAGCAGAGGTAGTAAATATTCACATTCCATTGCTTCCTAATTACTATATTTTCCTATAGTCTTTACTCTTGAGATTTCTTATGAATATTGTATCTGTATGGTTGAAATACTATATAGTGGTGTGTTACCGCTCATCTCTTCCCTATTCTGCATACAATAACATACATAAGTGCCTTAAAATCAGTCATGGTGAGAGTATTTGCACCATGGACATCAGCACTATTACCATTTATTGTTTTGTTGATTGTCTAGACTTTGGAAAATTGTGGAGAAAATGTTAATAGTACAGAAAATGCTAGATTTATTATCTCTAGCCATTACATTGTTACTAAGACTGGAATCTGAGGAAATGTTCCTCTAGTATTTGCAAATTATTATCTGATTCAGCAAAAAATGTTGCTAATGTCATTGACTAATGAATGAAGTTTTGACATACGTCTTCATTGTGTCATTTGTCTCTTATTTGTTAAGACGAACAGGCCATCAACCAACATTTGTGTTAGAACAATACCCATTTGTCAATTGCAACCGTAGATTGACTGTGGATATAAAAGTCCAGCAAAAATCAAGGAAATATACTCTGTGATAATAAATTGGCAATATGGAATCTATAATAAAGAATATTGCATATTTTATTATTATTTGTAAATTGCTGCTACACACCTTTATATCAGTTAAATTTATTTAAAAACTGAGATTTGTATATGTATATCCATACCTTATTTTCAGAGTTGATGGTTAAATATTTACTAAGGCAAACTGCTCACAGTGGAAACTCGGTAAATATACAAAAGAATATATCGTTGACTCACTCTTCTATATGTCTCCTTTCTTCTTGTAGAACATATCTTTAATAAGAGTGGTAAGATGTTGGAGCGACGAGTGGAGTGGAGGTGGTAGGGGAGGGAAGGGTATGGCGCTAGTACTCTGCACTTGGTTGGTGCCCAGAATTTGGAGACAGTCAGTGGGAGATAGCAGGTGCTGTCTTACTTTTTTTTTGCATTATGTCCTATTTATAAAGAGATATTGGTTTTAAATCAGTTCTGAGTAGGGTTTCTTCTAGATATAACTTGAACTATCCTATTGATTAATAATTGGGTTTTCATCTTGACTCGTTATTAGTATGTATCTTAGTCTTGGTTTTTGGTCTTATTAATATTTGTCTTTTTTTCCTTACCTGAAATTTTGAACTGTAAATGTTGTTTTCCTTTGCATATGAGAAATGTGTTCCTTATAAATACTCTCTTATTGGATTCTTTAGAAACAGTTGTTTCCAAAGAAAATAAATTATTTTCTACTTTCATTTACCTCAGTAATTTACTGGTGCATCATCTGACTTGTTCATTCATAGTCATTGCGGGGTCCACTTCCTGCATGTCAAGGTTTTCAGTGAACTTTGTTTATCTCATGCTCAAGGGATGATGTATGATATTTACTCAGTAAATTAAAAAGCCTATTTTAATTATCTTTTAGCTTCTTTATGAACCCTATGTATGTATGATAGAACTTCTGAGATGACAACCTTTTTATTCTCCTTTTTAATAACCTAATTATTCTCCGAAGGGAAAAAAAATGAAGTGAACCCATCCTTATGTCTCTATTCATCCATATTAACTTTATAAATACGCTGTTTATCTATTTCTGTAATTTTGGTTTTGAATCTAAGAAAGAGAGAAATGAACATTTATTGTGTACTTGCCTTAATGCCCTCATTTTATATAAATGGCTTTAATTAATTCTCACAGTCCTGTAAGCAGATAACTATTGTTGCCTTTGGTAAATGAGAAAACTGAAAACTAAAAAAGATTGTAAACTGGCTTAGAGATAGTGGCAGAAGCTGGATTTGAGCTCTAGTCTGCCTTACTTTAAGGACTGTTCTTCCTGCTACAGTGGAACAATTTTGTTGTTGATCTAGCATCATCAGTTCTTCCACTTTTCCAGTACCTAGCAAGGAGGAGGAGGCAGAAAAACAAACAAACAAAAGCCTGTAGAGAAATCAAGGAGAGATTTCAAGTCGCAGCACGGCTGCTCAAATGCTTGCTGCGTCAGGCAAGTCATTTTGCCTTATTTTTGTGCTTCAGTTTCCTTCTCTTTAAAATTAGGCAGAGAACTAGATCCATTAGGTTTCATTTTAATTATAACATTCTTAAGTTTTCTTTACTTCCATTATTCCTCTTAGAGAAACACTGAAAATATTTTCTTCATGCAAAACATCTTCTAAAATAGTAAGCATATATCCCAAACCTGAGAATAATACAATAATTGAAAAATGTTGGCTGCCATTTAGAAATAAAAGACTGATTGCATTTTGCTCAAAATTATGTTAGAACAGCATTTTATCATTAGCATCTTGCTTTGATTGATATTAGGCAGCTGTCAGCTTGGGCATGTGGTATTTTTGCCTTGACTGAAAGCAGACCATATGAGTGTCTAATTTAAAACATTCAAACAAGAAGGAATTGTGGTTTTCACTATAGATAGTCAAAAGGTCAGGGTGGTGATGGGGCTGTGTCTTCTGAGGATTATTACCATGGTTACTAGGGCTTCACATGATGCATTTAATGGCGAACCAAGTGCTTCCCAGTGTGGAGCAGCTGGGGTACTTTGAAAAGGGCATGACCTGAGGCTGGAAATGGAGCCTGAAATGATCAGCCAGTATTGAAATAATGGATTGCCTATAAAGTTACAGGGTCAAATGCTGTCTCCTAGAATACTGCGAGGATCAATTAGTCAAAGGAAGAAGGACAGGCTGCCCAGGATGAGATCAGCAGCCAGAGATTCTGCTGCAGTTCATTGATACTAAAGGCAATAAAAAACTGTGTTCTGTAAAATATTCTTTATCTGTGTCATAGGAATTATATTTTTTTCCATCCATTGAATCAGGGAAGCTCATCATGCCCCATGTGTTAATCTCCTGTATAGCAGCCTTGATAGAATGCCTAGTCAGAAATCTCAGTTATCCTCAAGTTTTTACCCATCCTACATGAAGCTAAATTTATAGACTTTTAACTCTGTACTTGGCACTGCCCTGTGTGCTTTGAATTTATTATTTTATTTTGTCTTCATAACAACCTTATGAGGTATATATTGTTATTTTCTCTATTTTACAGATGAGGAAACCGACCCACAGAGTTTAAGTGACATGTCCAAGCAGTCACAGGTAGTAAGTGCTGGAACCAGTATTTCCACCCATGTCTATCTAACTTTATAGTGAATTCTCCTCCAGTATCACAATCAATGACCAAATCCCATTACTTCTACCTCCCTAATAGTTCTTGGTTCATTCACTTCTCCATATTTCCATGGCCATTGCTTTAGCACAGACTTTCATCAAATTTCACCTGGATTATTGAAAAAAAATCTGTAAAGGGGTATATACCCACAGATTACCCTGCCATTAGAGTGATTTTTATAAATATATAAAATATAAATCTGGGAGAGTGATGTCAGCATCATGGTGCAGTGAGCTCTCCCCTTAAACTCTGCCCCCTCAGATACAATGAAAAGGACATTCATATACCAACAGGGGACGTTCACACAACACAAAAGATGTGTGAGAGACTCACATAGCCATACCTCTGAAGGTGGAGGTGCTGGACCCCCTGGAGGAAGTGAAAGGAGGTAAGGAGAACTCCTCTCCATCCCCAATGGCAGCAACTCCAGGTCCACATGGCTCTTAGAGAATGTGAGGAAAGGCGGCCCTCTACAGGAAAACTGTTGCTCTCCAAGTTCCCTCACAGCCCATGGGAAACTCCCACAAGGAGGTAACTGAACTGTTGCAGGGGTGCCTTCATTAAGTTAGTGCCTCAGGAGAGCAGATAGTGAGGGAAGAGCAAGAAGCCTCCAGGATCAGGCAGGTGAAAGAGAGTGCCCCTCCCCCTGCCCTGTGGTCAAGCACAGCCTATCGGCCAGAGCGCCCTGGCATCATGGCAGGCTCAGAATACACAGCTCTTGACCCCCACCCAGTGGCAGCAGGTGGCAGCTGTGACCATATATTATCACTATGAGGAGAAATAAATCCACACTGTCAAACAGTATGCAAAAATATATTAAATCTCCAGACCAGAAGGAAAATGACAAGCACCCAGAAATCAATCCTGAAGGCACAGAAATTTATAATCTAAATGGCAGAAAATTCAAAATAGCTATTATAAAAATAGCTCAATGAGTTACAATAAAATACAGATAGACAGTTCAATGAAATCAGGAACTTCTTCACAAAAGAGATTGAAACTATAAAGAAAAACCAATCAGAAATATTGGAGATGAAAAACACAATGGAAGAGATAAAGCAAAATCTGGAATCTTTAAAGAACAGAGCTGACAATATGGAGGAAAGAATTAGCATCCAAGAGGATAGGAATGCAGAAATGCACCAGATGGAGGAAAAGAGAGAATTAAGACTAAAAAGAAATGAAGAAATTCTCTGAGAAATATCTGACTCTATTAGGAAATGCAACATAAGGATTATAGGTATTCTATAGGGAGAAGAGACGGAAAAAGGAGGAGAGAGCTTGTTCAAAGAAATAATAGCTAAGAACTTCCCAAACCTGGGGAAGGAGCTGGAAGTCAGTAGATCTCCTAACTATATCAACATAAAAAGACCCTCTCCAAGGTATATAGTAGTAAAGTTGGCAAAAGCTAATGACAAATTAAAAATATTAAGGGCAACAAGACAAAAAAAAAATAATAACGTACAAAGGAGCTCCTATCAGGCTATCAGTGGATTTGTCAGCAGAACAGGCTAGGACAGAGTGGAATGATACAGTAAAAATTCTGAAAGACAAAAACTTTCAGCCAAGAATCCTCTATTAAGCAAAAATATCCTTCAGATATGACGGAGAAATAAAAACTTTCCCAGATAAACAAAAGCTAAGGGAGTTCATCGCCACAAGACCCCAACTACAAGAAATGCTCAAGAAGGCCCTCATAACTTGAAATAAAAAAAGACAAATGGGATACAAAGCCTTGAGCAAGGAGAAAAATAGGTAGACAAAATCAGAAAAATTGCAGCTCTCTATCAGAACAGGTTAGCAAACACTTAATTATAACATCAAAGATAAAGGGAAGGAAAACACCAAAAATAAATATAACCTCGTCACTTTAACCACAAAATCACAACACAAGTTGGAATAAGTTGTGACAATAATAACTTAGAAGGGGAAGAGGAAAGGAATAGAATCGACTTAGTCTAAGGAAATAAGAGGCTAACAGAAAATTGACTATCTCATCTATGAGATTTTTTATACAAACCTCATGTTAACCACTAAACAAATAATGGAACAGAGACACATTTGATAAATAAAGAGAAAACAAAGAAAACCATCATACAGAAGTACCAAACTGAATTGGTAGTCCGAAATTCACAGGACAAGGAACAAAGGCAATGCAGAAGAACTGGAAAATGAGGCATAAAATAGCAGAATTAAGCCCTCATATATCAATAATCACTGTAAATGTAAATGGATTGATTTCCCCAATCAAAAGACACAGAGTGGTGGGATGGATTAAAAAACAAGACCCAACTATATGCTGCCTCCAGGAAACACATCTCAGCTCTCAAGAAGAACACAGGCTCAGAGTGAAGGGAAGGAAGATGATACTCCAAGCTAAAGGTAAACAAAAGAAAGCAGGTGTTGCCATATTTATATCAGACAAAGTAAACTTCAAGATAAAACAGGTAATGGGAGACAAAGAGGGGCAATATATAATGATAAAAGGGCCACTCCACCAAGAAGACATATCACTTATAAATATAATGCACCCAACACGGGAGCACCAAAGTACATGAAGCAACTATTAACAAACCTGAAAGGAGATATCAACAACAATACACTAATAGTAGGAGACCTTAACACCTCACTTACATCAATGGATAGATCATCCAGATAGAAAGTCAACAAGGAAATAGAGGACTTAAATAAAAAACTAGACCAGATCGACTTAATAAATATAAATAGAATACTCCATCCAAAATCAGCAGAATACATATGTTCTAAGGCATGTTCCAAGCACACATGGAACATTCTCAAGGATAGACCATATGTGGGAAAACAAGGCAAACCTCTATAAATTTATGAAGATTGAAATCATAACAAGCATCTTTTCTGACCATAATGCTATGAAACTAGAAATCACCTACAAGAAAAAAACTGGGAAAGTGACAAAGACATGGAGATTAAACAACATGCTACTGAACAACAAATGGGTCATCTATGAAATTAAAGGAGAAATCAAAAAATATCTGGAGACAAATGAAAATGAAAATACACCATACCAACACATACGGCATGCAGCAAAAGTGACCCTGAGGGGGAAATTCACGGCAATACAGGCCCACCTTAACAAACAAGAAAAATTTCAAATAAGCAATCTTAAACTACACCTAACAGAATTAGAAAAAGAAGAACAAACAAAGCCCAAAGTCAACAGAAGGAAGGAAATAATAAAAATTAGAGCAGAAATGAATGAAATTGAAACCAGAAAAACAGTAGAAAGGATTAATGAAACAGAGCTGTTTCTTTGAGAAGATAAACAAAATTGACAAACTCTCAGCCAGACTCACTAAGAAAAAAAGAGAGAAGGCTCAAATAAATAAAATTAGAAGTGAAAAAGGAGAAATTACAACAGATACCACAGAAATACAAAGGATCATAAGAGAATACTATGAAAAACTATATGCCAACAAATTGGACAATCTAGAAGAAATGGATAAATTCTTAGACTCATACAACTTCCCAAAACCAAATCAAGAAGAAATAGAGAATCTGATTGGACCAATCACAAGTAAAGAGATTGAAACAGTAATGAAAAACCTCCCCAAAAATAAAAGTCGAAGACCAGATGGCTTCTCTGGAGAATTTTACCAAACATTCAAAGAAGATTTAATACCTATCCTTCTCAAACTATTCCAAAAACTAGATGAAGATGGAACACTTCCCAACACATCCTATGAGGCCAACATCACCCTGATACCAAAGCCAGACAAGGACAATACAAAGAAGGAAAATTACAGGCCAATATCACTGATGAACATAGATGCAAATGTCCTGAACAAAATATTGGCAAACGGAATACAGCAACACATTAAAAAGATCATACACCATGATCAAGTGGGATTTATACCAGGGACACAGGGATGGTTCACCATCTGCAAATCAATCAGAGTGATACATTCCATTAACAAAATGAGGAATAAAAACCACATGACCATCTCAATAGATTCAGAAAAAGCATTTGACAAGACCCAACATCCATTTATGATAAAAACTCTCAACAAAATGTACCTATTTTGAGTACCTGTTGAGGTATAGAAGGAAAGTACCTCAATATAATAAAGGCCCTATATGACAAAACCACAGCCAACATCATACTCAACAGGGAAAAACTGAAAGCCAGCCCTCTGAGAACAGGAACAAGACAAGGGTGCCCACTCTCCCCACTCTTATTCAACACAGTACTGGAGGTTTTAGCCAGAGGAATTAGGCAAGAAAAAGGAATAAAAGGAATCCAAATAGGCAATGAAGAAGTGAAACTCTTGCTGTTTGCAGACAACATGATTTTATATATAGAAAACTCTAAAGAATCCATTGGAAAACTGTTAGAAATAATCAACAACTACAGCAAAGTTGCAGGGTCCAAAATCAACTTACAAAAATCAGTTGCATTTCTATAATAACGAATTAACAGAAAGAGAACTTAAGAATAGAATCTCATTTACAATTGCAACAAAAAGAATAAAATATCTAGGAATAAATTTAACCAAGGAGGTGAAAGACCTATACAATGAAAATTATAAGACATTATTGAAAGAAATCTGTGATGACATAAAGAAATGGAAAGATATCCCATGTGTATTTTACCAAAATAAAAAAAAGTAAAAAAAAAAATACACATCTGATCAAGCTACTCTTCTGCCTCAAATCTTTCAATCCATGACTACTGCATAGACTGTAAAGTCCAAACTCCTTAGTCTAGCAACAGTACTCTTTACAATCTAACTACAACTTGTCTTTTTTGCCTTATGCCAACATTTCTTGCCACTTTTCCTGAGAACATCCCTCACTCTAATCGCATAGTTCATGAACGCCTTGCTTTTTTCTGAACATAACATACACTTCTACTCTTTCATGTGTTTGCCCAAAGGATTATGAAACAGCAAGTAATGCCAGCGTGCCTTACCTTGTTAGGGGTGGAGCGAAGAGGGCGTAATTTATAGTGTAGCATAGAAAAAGAAACACTGAAGGATTTTTGTCTTTGTTGTTTGTTATTCTTTTCATTTGTTTAAAATTAAAGGAATGCTTTTGAGCTATTGTGGCACCCTGTTAACTCCTGCCAAAGGTCAGGGCTGGCTCTAAAGCCCACCCATTGCAGAGCTGGCAATCAGAAGCTGCCTGCACACTGGTGGGCAGCTGAGGCCAGCAAGTTTGCAGAGCACGTATTGGAAGGATGCGCAGTTGTGAAATCTTCTTAAGTTCAGCAGTAGCAGGTCTGTGCAGAAGCACTCAAGAACCAATGGCTAAATGAATACAACTACATACATGTGCTTACAAAACATCACTTAAAGCTATTCGCCATCCCATTCTATTTTCACTAAATGTAAAAGCTTTATCATACCACCTAGTCAAATTTAAATGTAGTTTGTAAGCCAACATGCTTCAATTTATTTCTAGGAATTTTTTGTTTCTCAAGTTGTATAATTCTAACAGTAAAACATAACTTTTGAGCATTATTCAAAATATTTGCTCAATGATATTTCTTTAAAATATATTTGCAACTTGTGCCTTGATTTATTATCATACCAGTAAATTTCTCTATAGTTAGTAATAAAAACAAAGTCAGTAATGACAAGCTAGTCTAACTCTGTGCTGTCCATTATATCATCTTTTTATGATAGTATCTACAGATGTGTTAATATGTTTAAATTGGATGAGCCATTAAATATATTCCAGATAATCATTATCTGCTTAATTTTTTTCCATTAATGACTTGTAGAGAAGGATATTATCTACAGGATCATGTTCAACAAGCAAAGTAATTATTATATTAATATTTTCCTAAATGAAGCTGTCTTAATCTAATGGAAGATTGTACTATGTATATTAATTTATTTATTTGTTGATTTTTCCACCCCCATATGCTTTTTAAAAAAACTTACAACCTCTGTGATGATAGTTTTAAGTAAATTCATATTGCTGTTTGCTGTCTGAAAGTAAAAAAGACACAAACCGAATTAATTTTGTGGAAATCTTTATTGTTTCTATGTAATGTTGAAAGTTCTATGTTGGAAGAAGAAATAGAGAGCTTGCTGTTCTCCCATGCCTTTGGTTCATCTGAAAGGGTAGGTAGTTTTGGGTGACCTGTTATAATCTAGGGAAGATGATAACATTTATTTTGCTAAATACATCAGTTAGAAGTAGTTTTGAAAACAACCAAAGCCAAAACATTTGTATGCAACGTAAACCTTTTATAGAGTTGATGTTGGGGGGTAGGAATTGCATCACTGCTATTGATATGTAAATCATACCGTGCCTGGTCCTCTCTTTCTATTTTGAGATACGATTCCGATGTTGGTACATCAAAGTCAGCAGGATTCAGCAGTAGGACTCGCCTCACTGTGACTTTTATATATTAAAAGAGAATGAATATTTTTAAGCTGGAAGTAGGCAATTATTGAATTTATTGAACTTAAATGTTTGCCAGTTCTTAGGATTGAAGCACCTTTCCCAAATCTGGGTTTATGGTTGTATGTCTTTTTTTTTTCAATCTAGAAAGATGATTCTGCCAACCTGTTCACTAGAGAGACTTTGAAATTCTTGATCTGAAACAAATAAATTACTTCTCCTTAAGAGTGAATTTTATACTTGGTAGGAAATATGGACCTCTTTTAAAATTTTTCTGGGGTGTTTCTAACTCATTAGGACATTCTTTTTGTCTTTTGTTGTCTCCAGCCCCCACCTACCTCAGCCCAGTTGGCCTCCTGATTGCTGGGATGAAAAAAAACTTAGCTGTGAGGCTACGATAACTTGCTGAGTCCACTGTAATTTATCACACTTGATTTACACACACCAGGTCTCAGTTCTGAGATATTTCTTTCAGCAACATTCTTCAAGAAGATTTGATCCCAGGGCCAGCTCTACACACAGGCAGAGGTGATAACTGTTTGCACCATGCATTATTCAAAAAAGCTCACCTACCCCTAAATAAAATTTATTATTAATAGTGAAAATAAAAATAATAAGCGCTAACAATCCTTTAGCACTCATTACATGCCAGGCATTGATCTAGGTGCTTTATATGTATTAACTCATTTAATCCTTACAACAACATATGAGGCGGGTATGCCATTATTATTCTATTTACCCATGAGAAAACTGAAGTACAGAGAGATTAAGAGTTATGTCCAAGTTCACACAGCTGGTGTTAGCAAGTGACAGAGCAAGGTTTGAACTCAGGCAACATGGTTTCCGGTAAAATTTTTAACTACTATAGTCTACTGCCTCTCATCATTTGAGAAATATGTATTGAGTGCCTCCTATATGCTCAACTCAGTGCTGAGTTCTAGAGTAAACAAAATAGGCACAGCATTTATTCTCACATGGACCAAAGATTACTGGGAGTTGCAAACGGATAAACGGGCCACTAAAAGCTTCGCATACTGAGCTAACGTGAAACATTCTCTTCTGAATCAAGCATGTATGACCACTAGATAAAATATAATAACTTTTGGTACATAGCCATTGAAAAAGAGAGAGAAATCCCCAAAAGCCAGCTATGATGGATGAACTCTAAGAACAGTAGTCAAGAACTATGGATGAAGAGTTCACGGGCATATATGAACTTGATCTGGACTTTAATGTCTGTCACATGAGATTCTGACATCCGTTGAGAGGGTGGTATCTTGGCTTCAGGCCCTGTGCATGTGTGGAGCTGATATTGAGTGAGTCATCTGTGTAAAGTTTAGAGTACTAATTCTGTCCTATCATAAAATAAAAGGGAACTAGAGAAACTCTTCCCCTTGGCCCACAGAAATGGAAAAATAGTTTGCCACCTAATTGCCGTCATCGAGAAAAAAGAGTCTCCTGCAAGAAATCAGAACCCCTGGCCTGTGGCACACTCAGGTTGGGGTCCTAATTCATATTTACTTACATAATGCAGCCCCCACGTTAGTCAAATGATTAACTAGTCTGGAACCAGTGAATTCTCTGTGGTCTTGGAAGAAGAGCAAAACATACAAAATAGAGAAATCAAAATTAATATTCAATGGGAGTTTTGAATTTTGACTAGTCAGAGCCAAAGAGAATTTCCTTGCTGAGGAGATGTGCTGTAAACCATTTTGCTAGTATGAGGAAAGAATGGGTGAAGGGGCCAATGAAGAAAAAAGCAGAACCAAGAAGTAGGAAGAAAACTCCCAAGTTCTGAAGACACATGTGGACATCCAGAATACAACCAATTCTGGACTTTTTAGTAATATAAACCAATAATTCCTTTAAAAAATATTTTAAGCCAGTTTGATTTGGGTTTCTGCCATTTGCAACCAAAAGTCCTGACTAATAATCAGAATATTGAGTACTAAAATTCTATCTTCCAAAAAATTAGTAGTAACACTAGGTCCTCTTTATCAAACAAACAAAGGAATTTTAACTGGTAAAACCTCCTATTTGGGACAGGTTAAGTTAAGCTGTGTAACACACAGCCTCCAAAATCTTATTGGCTTTAAACAACAAAATTGTATTCTTCATTCGTATTCTTGTTCATCAGGGTTTGGTTCTTGTGTGGCTCTGTCCTGGCTTCACTCTGGGACCAAATTGAAAGAGCAGGTTCCATCTGGCACATTTCTTGTCCTATGGCAGAAGGCAAGGAAAAAATGGCAGATCCAGAAGATAACTCTTGAAGCTTCTACTCAAAAGTGATATATATTATTCCTACTCACATTTCATTCGCCAAAGCAAGTCATTTGGCCAAGACTGATATCAAAATGGTGAGGAAGTATAATCCTCTCATAGAGAGTAAAAGATTTGAACAATAAAATCTCTTCACACTCATTTGCCATATAAGTAAAAAATATGTGTTTGAAAATATTCACATTATTCATATAACCTTCCAGAATTAGTGTGGTATCCAGGGTCTGTTCCGGGATAGCCACCACTCTCTGCAACTCTGAGCACGTTTCCCTCTGATTTGCCTAGAAATGTAGGAGATTGACTACAACCAAATGGGCCACTTCTACTTAAAACACTGGGTGAAAAGTGAATAGTGAGCCTTGAATTTCATCTCCCACTGTTTTGATCACAGTTGCACTGTTCAAGGAATTCTTTTCACTGTTGTGATAATTGCCTTGTTGGTCCACCTCCCTGTGCAGGCCCTCTGTGATCTTTTAGCGAGAACAACTTCATCCATATTATGCGTGCCTACGGTCACTCTGCTTTTTGTCTCCCAAGACTCGTGCTCTTTGAATTTGCACTCAGAGGCATTGCCATGCCTCTGTGATAGGACACAGAGGTTTGAAGTGGATTCATAATTTACCTGAACAAGCCTTCTTCCCAGTAACTTCCTAGGTTGTTAAACCACGTATTTGGTTCAGACAACTCCTACCCTTACTGCAAGTTCTCCTTGGGGACTGTTGGTGTCTTTGGTGCTGACAAACCTCAGTTGAGACCATCTCAGTTCATCAGAGACTCCACAAAACAAAGGATATTCATTCTCAATCACTTTCCTTACAGGATACTCTATGCCAGAAATTTACCAATATTTTCTCTTGCAGGCAAGGTCCATTCTCCAAAGGTTGCTGAAAGGAGTTGTCTTTGTTAAACTGATCAGTGAAGACCTTGTTACGGTTTATCCGCAAGATAACGAGTGTCAGCTTGCCTCACATTTATACAACTAGGAAGAATCACACAAGTGTCTCTTTCCTGAAAAAAAAATCCAGTCCAAGGTGATTTATCTCTATTCACAGAGGAAAGTGACCAACAGCTTATTATAATTCTGTTCAATCAGGTTGTCCTCTCAAGGTACAAATCCCTGCAGGAAAAACGTTTGGATACAGTAGAGGGAAATATTCTTTTAAGCAAACAATATGTATCCTAATGTGGAATGTGGGTTGAATTGTATTCCTCTCCAAAATCCACGTGTCCAAGTCCTAACCTCCAGTTGCTCAGAATGTGAACTTAATTGGAAATAAGGTTATTTTAGATATAGTTATTTAAGATGAGGTTATACTGGAGTAGAGTGGCCCCCTAATCCAAAATGACTGGTGTCTTTATAAAAGAGGGAAGTTTGGGCACAGGCATGCATACAGGGAGAATGCCTTGTGAACATGAAGGTGGCCATCTACAAGCCAAGGAGAGAGATCTGGAACAGATCCTTTCTTCACAGCCTTCAGGAAGAATCCAGCCTGGCATCTTGATCTTGGACTTCTAGCCTCTAGAACTGTGAGACAATAAATTTCTGCTATTTAAGCTACTCAATTTGTGGTACTTTGTTTTGGCAACACTAGAAAACTAATATAAATCCCTAGCACAGAAGAGGGTTCTAAGGACTTCTTACATTTGTACTGGGTATTTATCCTAGATTTTATGTAATACTTCTGAAATTTTTTTTTCATTGCATACCATAAAAATACTTGAAGATTCACAATATTTCACATCTAACCTACGTATTCTAATTGTCCTACTAGCTGAAAGTGGCACAAAGGTCCTTTGTCATAAAATGGGCTCATTTGTTTGTTTGGGGGAAAAATGCTAAATTAGAAAATGTGCACTGAGTTGCTGAGGTGGTTCTAGGCTCCTGGGTTGGAGTAGCCAGGGAGTTTTGCAATCTGTCCCAGAATATAGGGCTCCAACGGCAAGAGATAGAGTTTTAAAGACGAGCCTCTGGCCTTTATCTGCCCCTGCCAATAATTGAATTAATGCAGTACTCCTCTAAACTCTTCCTCTGAACCAAATCAGACAGTGTTATAGGCATCCTCCTCAGGGTTAAGGGGTAACACAAAGAAATGTTGCAGCGATGGTACAGTTGAGTAAGTAACTTGATTTTGGTGGCGGTGAGGAGGGTACACATGTGATAATATTGCAAAGATATACACACATGCACACACCCATACACTAATTAATGCATGTATAACTGGTGAAATATGAATAAGATCTATGCATTAGACCAATGTGCTGATTTTGGTTATAACCAGAACTGTCTCCTCCCCCATCCCTAGCCCCTGGCAACCCCCTATCTGTTCTCTTTTAATTATATTATCTCACAAATGTTGCAGACATGGAATCATGTAGCATATACCCTTTTGAAACAGTCTTTTCTTAATGAAAAAAGCAGTCTTCCTGAAAACAAACAAACAATATTTTGCACATTTTGTAGTGAAGTATTGCGTAAAGAGGATGATATTTAGCACAACAGCTCCAGTTTCTGGATATAAAAACATCTTGAGTAGAAAATGTTTGTCATTTTTAATATGGTTTTATTTCAAGTTCAGCAATGACTTTCAAGTAACTCAATAGTTTCTAAAAACAAAAGACTATTGAAATAATTTTTAAAAGAAAGTAATTCCTGTGGGATGCTGCCTCATTTCCTACGGTAAATAATTGTACAGATCCAATTATAGAGACTTATAAATATGCTGTCTCATGTTTTCAATATTTACACTCATAGACAAATGAGGTTCTCCTAGTTCCTACAACCTTAACATTTATGAACCTTGACAGCACTTATTTTGGAAGACAATATATTCCACCCACCTTGCTTTAAAAAAAATGGGGTAAATCCAACAGAATTCAGCAAACTTTTATTCATGTGGGCAAGGTATTACACTATAGTTGTGTTAGAAGCTAATTTTGGCTGGGGAAGGGTGCACGGGGTTTCCTTGTACACTTATTTGCCACCCTTTGTGAATCTATAATTTTTTTAAAATAAAAAGTTAAAAATATTGAACTGACTAAAAGAAAAAAAAAAACACCATGAAAGTCCTGGAAACTAATTAATTCCTGCCTTGGGTCTAGGATTCTGTAAAAAGAAGAATCTGATTCCTCTCTACACATTGGGTCCTCTCTGCCGCCTTCACGTTTCCAACCGCCAGGAGTTGCTACTTCTAACTTGTATAAGATTCTTAGGAATAATCAGATTTCTATAACTGGGCCAAGAGATCATTTAGAACACAATGGAGGATGAAGTGGACTCTTTACAAAGAAGGTGTAGCCTTCTCATTCCAGAAGACCTGCTCAGTTTTCAATACATAATGAGGATCCTCAGAGATGACTATTCCTGCTGACTTTCTGTATTAGCTGTGGATATAAGAAATAGAAATCACTTTAGTTTTTTCAAACAGCTTGGATTTAATACAGGGAATTGGATACTTACAAAATCCTTTGAAGGGCTGAAGAAGCGGAAATAAGGGGATATTACTGAACGTTTAGATCCAAATATCAGAAAACTGTTGATGTTACCACTACTGCTGCTGCCACCGCCAGTGTAATGTGACTAGGCAGTAGAATGTGCGATCCATAACTTGCAAACGTTGATGTCTATGGGAAATTGTTTGTCCCTTGCCACAGATGAAGATTTATGGTTTCTGGCTCCCCTCTGCCTTCCAAACTTCCTGAAGTGCATCTCACTATTGGAACCTAGTTTTCCTTCAGAACCCAGGCTCCAAGGAGCTCAGAGAAATAGAGTTCAGACCTCTAGCCCCTGTAACACAGACATGAACATAGAAGCAGAAGGGAATGGACGTCAAGTGCTAATAAATAATATCTTAACCTTAGGATAACTTTCTCTCAACAGTATATTCTATCCAAATAAGATTCTTGGGAATACTTGCCTTGGAAACCCAGTGTTTCAGTAATTCTTGGTCACTATGCAAACAGAAGTGCTCCATTTATCTATTCTGTTTTTTGTTTTTTTGTGTGAGGAAGATCAGCCCTGAGCTAACATCCGATGCCAATCCTCCTCTTTTTGCTGAGGAAGACTGGCCCTGGGCTACCATCCGTGCCCATCTTCCTCTACTTTATATGGGACACCACCACAGCATGACTTGACAAGCGGTGTGTCGGTGCGTGCTTGGATCCGAACCTGTGAACCCTGGGCCTCCGAAGTGGAGCCCGCGAACTTAACTGCTGCGCCACCAGGCCGGCCCCTGTCTATCCTGTTTTTTACTCTCATCCCACATATGGCTCTCTTTGTTCTTTTTCCTAGCTCAAGTCACATTTCTCTGCTTTCTCTTCAAATTGTCCATTATACCTTCTGTAATTAAACTTCATTCCAATTAAACTTTATTAGAGCCTCATCTGCTCCCCCTAATCTGATCTTTGAATCTTATTCAAGTTGGCTGTTCTAATTTGTACTGTTGCTAATCACTATCACTGACTTTCTGAGTTCCTCTTATTCACTAAAAACGTTGTTGCAGGTGCCAAACTCCTACTCTCTTTCCTATATTCTTCTATCATTCTTCTACACAAATACTCCTTAATTATTATAGATTCTTAGTTTCTTCCATATTGGCCACTCCAATTATTCATCCAGTATCCTGATTATATCCCTGACTGATTGAACTTAAAATCTTAAATTCAACATTGAGCTTAAAAATTATAGCATCTAGTTAAGTTATCTTACTTAATAATGTTTACTAAATATTTTTTCTGTAATATTTATTTCTCTAGTTCCTTGACCATTTTTTTCTCATTAGTCTCTTCCTGTCTTTATCTTATACTCTATTCAACTTAGAACTCATGACCCATCACTTAAAACATGTTTATACAAAAGTCACCAATTCATTTGTCTCGTTCTTCTTCTGTTGTATTCACCTAACAAAGTCCAAACTGAGAATTACTCTGTGGGTCCATAGCTTTGGGATTGTTCAGCACTGAAACACACTAATTGATGCCTTTAGGAAATCCTGGTCTACAACTTCAAATGCTTCCCCACTGCTTAGCAATCACTCCTGTTTCCCTAGTCTGTCTTTATATCCAATTTTCTCAGGTATGTCAAGCATTCTTCACTCTCCTCAAGCCTCCTCAAGCCTCCTGCACCAATTTATTGTGTAGTTCACTTCATTTTTAGAGTAAAATATAAAAGTCATTGGTTGGGAAGATTCTTAACTTCATGCCATCTATCTCCATACCTATTTACCTTCTCATCCTTTTCTTATTTGCAACATTCCTGAACTCCAGATTCCTTCTCCCTCAGCCTATTCAAGGACATCAGTTCAATCATTTCTCTCTATCTTATGTGTTTTCAGTATCTACTCTTATTTTAGATTTCCTGTCTGCTCAAGTATATCCAATCTTTAAAGGAAAAAAAAAACAATAAACAAATCTTCCTTGATCCCAATTTCTCCTCCAAATATTGTTTTCTTCTTCCTTTTATAACGTTCTTTTAAAAAACGTACTCAGTATCTCAAGTTGTACTAAATAAGTACCTCTATTGGGAAACGTGTTTCTCAGAGAATCTCTGGATGGAGTGACTGGGTTTATTAACTGGATTCCCAACAGTTTGCACTGACAGGTTCTTTGGAAATTTTGATGCTAATTTTTGTCTGAGAGGTAATAAAGCTCACAGTGACTTTAGTCCACTTTGAGCCTCCTTGTAGCCAGGTCAGTCCTGCAGAGATCTTATTGTGGGCTAGTACGGAAACCTCAACCAGAACCCGATTCCATTTTACTCTTCCCCGAACACGACTCATCACAGAAAAAAATCTAACCCAAGGAGCAATACCTGTTCCTGTTAATAAAATATTTATTCTCACCACATTTTATCATATTTTAAAAGCCTTAACTGTAACATAGCATCAATAACTATTTTTTTGTTATTGGAAAAAAAATCGAAACATTTAAAAAAAGATGAGTGTCAGCAAGTCAGTGCCTAAATAAGAAAAGAGAACATGATCCCAAATTGAATCTGTTCAATTGTAAATATGGTCTTTTCTTAGAATTTATGAAATAGCAGCTTCCTAAATTGCCAAGGTGGTAAAAATAAAGGTGAAGTAGTTCTGCAGTGTTATTGTTGCTTTTTTTTTGTCTTCTTTCTGATTGTTACACCAGACAGTCAACAATTTTATAAGAACTGGAAAACTACTTCTCAAAAAGAAAAAAAAAAACTACCCCAAAATTTACCTAGGAGAACAAAAGCTTGTTTATAATCAAAAAGGGATGCTCTCAACCAATTAGTCTTATTAAAAATGCTTCTATAGTGTTTATTTCAACATTGGACATGTTTTTATTGTATATGGAACTACCTTGAGTTTTATCTCGGCACAGCAACATTTATCGCTGAGTTAGAGCCACTTTCATTGTGGACAACTCTGTGCTTTCCTATTGTGCTGCATTTGGCCTGTTGAGAACCTCGGCTGCTTGAAATTATTATAAAAACATATTTGCTCCTTATAGCCATGCTACATCTTGTTAATTATTCCCGTTCAGGGATGATCCTTGATCATCTTTAAATCTGCAACCTCTAGCACAGAGCACAGAACTCAGTGGACAGTCTTCACATATCCATCAAATTCAATTGAATTGCTCAATATCTAATTCTCATTCATTTGGGAACCACTACTTTCCATAGTTATTAGGCTGTTTTCATACCACATACTTCATCTCAACTACTACTGCCCAGAAAAGATTTGCGAGGAAAATCTTCATTTAAAGTTTTAAACTGATTCAATATTTGAGACTTTTCAGAGTGTGCCTTGAAATATCTTGGATAGGGTGACCAACTCATCCTGGTTTGTGCAGGACTGTCCTGGTTTTAAAACTGAAAGTCCCACACCACAGAATCCCACTCAGTCCTGGGCAAACTGGTAGAGCTGGTCACCCTAATCTTGGAAAATGCTAAAATTTAAAAAAATGTGTTGAAAGAGAAAAGGGAACCCTCATACACTGCTGATGGGAATGCAAACTGGTGCAGCCACTATGGAAAACAGTATGGAGATTTCTCAAAAAATTAACAATATATATACCATATGATCCAGCTATTCCACTACTGGGTATTTATCCAAAGAACATAACATCAATAATTCAAAAAGATATATGCACTCCTATGTTCATCGCAGCATTGTTCACAATAGCTGAGACATGGAAACAACCCAGCACCCATCAATTGATGAATGGATAAAGAAGATGTGAGATGTATATATATACACACACACACACTGGAATACTACTCATCCATAAAAAGACAAAATTTTCTCATTAGCAACAACATTGAGGGTATTGTGCTAAGTAAAATAAGTCAAAGACAAATACCGTATGATTTCATTCTTATGTGGAAGATAAATAAACATATAGATAAGGAGAACAGATTGGTGGTTACCAGAGGGGAAGAAGGTGAGGGGGGGCTGAAAGGGTTAAAGGGGCACATATATATGGTGACAGATAAAAATTAGACTATTGGTGGTGAACACAATGCAGTCTATACTGAAACTGAAATATAATAATGTACACCTGAAATTTACACTGTTATAAGCCATTGTGACCTCACTAAAATAACTAAAAAACTAAAATATTCAGCTTAATACCCCTCCTCACCCTAAAAGTGTTGAAAATCCATGTTCCTTGCATTTATTTCATATGTACATGTGGAAACAATCAGATTTTGGTAAAACTAGACTGATCATTTCACCCACTTCAGTTGACTATTGTCATTTATCATAAAACCATTCAGTAAAATCTGATAAAATGTTCCATAGTGCAGAAAACTGGCTTCCTATTGATAATCCTTTGGTTTTCCCCTAAATCAGGATATTTGGAATTATCTGAGCCTTGGTTAATTGTGCCACATATGTAATGGATAGCACTTCCAGTATCATTGAGGTGATGAAATATTCACTGCTTGTTTTTGTGAGTCGGGAAGAATTATGGCATGATCATAGTGGTTTGACTAATTTACATCCAGTTCCATATATTTGCTAACCTTCATTTTTCTCTAAGTAGATTAATGTTCACATTAGTGCCTCTGTGGTGAATGAAATTGCCTCAAACAAATGCAATACTTGTCCATTTACTAAAAAGATGCACACCTTAAACCTGGTACCTATCCAACTCCTTCCAATCCACTTTTCTTTTTAATACATTAGGTAAGATGGTATACAGGGTGGTGTTTCTCAATGTATGATACTCATATCACCAGCCACATCAACCGAGGGAGTTCCTTGTTATTCTGGGTACCTACATTTAACAAGATTCCAGGTGATTCCAATACCCAGCAATGTTTGTAAAACACAAGCAATGTAAGTGCAATGGTGTTTATAGAGTAAAGACTCATTTTTTAACTTGGACTTCCTCATGTATTAGAACTGTGATTTTGGAAAAATTGCATAACTTTTCTGAATTTTAATTTCCTCATCTGCAAAATGGAAAAGTATAATAGCTATTATGTAAGGGTGGTGGACCTCAAGTGAGATATGGAAATGTGAAATGTTTCATAAACTGTAAAATTCGAGAGCAATTGTTAGCTGCTCCCTTATTTGTGATGCTTCTCTTCGGATTCCTTAGAAATGCTAAAGAAAAGTTAGCCATGGTGTTTGCATGCTAGTTACTTAACTGCCTTGATTAAGGTTGCATAGCTTTTTAAGTAAAATTGACCCATTAACTTAAATCAGTTTTATGGGTATTTCGTCTGATTTGATGAGTCAGTTTGGTCAAATTGGTTGAACAGGTTGTGTGTAAAAATATAGGCAGCTTTGATAAGAATTACTGTCACAAGCAAACAAATTGAGCATAACTAAAATATGTGACCTCTTCAATTCCATGATGCTGATTAAGGCCTTGTGATAAATAATTGGACATGTAATTTCAGATTTCAGCCACTCTCACAGATGTCTATTACAAATTGGAACAACTGCTTACAATTGCTTCTGACTCAGTATGTCCTACTCTGCTTTTGGAGTACTTTTAGTAAGTAGCACACTGCCCTAAGACCTCAAGAGAACTACTACAATTAGAAGACCGGCTAAAACCTTTCGCTTTAGGAGACTTTCCCTAATCAACCCATTTTTTATTCTGATAATTTCTTCTGTTCTAGAATTAAGTCATTATATTTGCATGGATTTGACAATCAACTTTATGTTCTTTTCTATCTGTTCTTTTCTTTCATTAGTATACATGGTATATGATATCTAGTTTGAATTAAATCAGAAAATATTTACTGAATATCCACTAGATGCACGACAATGCTGGATTCCAAACAACAGGAGACCTGCCTTACCCTCAAAGAATTTATAATATATTTGGAGAGATAAAATAGACAACTTAATAAATATATAGCAAAGTAGTATCAATGTGGTAAACCCAGAGTTAAGAAAATCATATTTTGGCCTGAGTCTGTCACTAACCTACCACATAACATTGTGAAAGCTTTTGACCTGTCTGGACTGTTTTGCAAACGAGGCAGGTATGGAGGGTTGTTAAACTAGAGAATCTGCTTCCTAAATGAGAGTTGGGAGGGTAAAGAATTCAATGTGCACTAGTTAATCCAAGAAGACTACAATAAAAAGATGTTTATTTGAATCCTGAAGTGGAAGGAAGGAAGGAGAGAAGGAAACTAACATCTACTAAGTACGGTATTAAGTAGGCTTCTTTGTATACTTTATCCCATTTAATCCTTACACTTAGTCTATAAGTTTAGTCTTAGATTGAACCCTATAAATATGGTTTTTGTAGGTTCCTAACAGTCAAAATGGGCAATTGCATACGGTCTAAGAAAATGTTATTCCTTTTTTTTTTTTTTTTTGGTGAGGAAGATTCACCCTGAGCTAACATCTGTCCAGTCTTCCTCTATTTTGTATGTGGGTTGCCGCCACAGCATGGCCACTGATGACTGGTGTATGTCCGTGCCTGGGATCCGAACCCACACCCCTGGGCCACCAAAGTGCAGTGCCAAATTTAACCACTATGGCACTGGGCTGGCCCTGACTATTATTCTTATTGATAGAGAATTTCAGTCTCAGAAAAGTTAAATAGTTTGTTCAGGGTCAGACAGTTATGTCTGACTCTGAAGTCCTTACTGAATAATTTCTTTCCATTTTTCCTATGTGTAATTCATCAGCCATGTCCTGTAAGTTCTACTCCTAAGATATCCAGAATCTACTGACTTCTCTCAATCTCCACTGCTATCATCTTAATCCAAGTCACAATAACTTCTCCCAAATAATATAATAGTCACTCTGCTTCTATTTGGCTCCCCGAGGACCCATTCTCTACACAATCTCTGGAGTGACCCTTTAAAGACTCAAAGTAGAAGCAGGTCATGTCAGTCCTTAGTTAAAAAACACAATTAAACAAAACAAAACAAACAAACAAAAAAACACAATTAAACAAAATTGAAAAAAAAAAAAACCCGCAAACCTCTGATGGCTTCCCACCATGCATTGAAACAAATTTATTTATTTTTACCATGTTTTTTTACCATAACTCCTGCTCACAACTTAAATAGTGCTTGGGAGACAGATGTGCAGATTATTTGTTGAATGAATGAAAAGGGGGATATCTGTTAAAGAAAGTAGGGAAAATAAAGTAGGAGTGATAAAGTGGGAACCAACTGTAATGGTTTTTGAACAGCAAGCATTTTAACTTTATTCTCTCGGTCACTGGAACCCATTGCAAGTCTATAACTAGAGAGGTATGGAAAAAAGAAAGTAGTGTCATAGAAAGATTAGTTTGAAGGCAGAGAATAAAAAGGGAGAGAGAAGAATGAGAAAGGGCAAGAAAACCAGTTCAAAAGTTATCTCAGGGACTCCACTAGATAATGATGGCTTGAGCAAAATGGAAGGCTGCTTGGAAAGAATGAGGAAAAGATGGATGCGAGTTTCTGGGGAACTAATAAAAGAGAAAGGGCCGAGGACACTGTGGACTCAAGAAAGATATAAAAATGAATTATAGAAAGAAGACTATAATTCGTTTTTCCTCTGAGTGACCTGATGATGCTCCTACTAGTGCTGAATCAAGTCGGAAAGGAAAAAAGATTTTTTGGAAAAAATATTTTAGTTTAGCATGATTTGAGTATGTGGTAAAATGTGAAAGTGGAAAATATACATTGTAAATATCGGGCCAGATCCTTTATCTCTTAAAAAATTCTTGAAAGTACCCCTTCCTCCTCTCCATCCTCCCTTCTAGTATCCTGGTTCACACCTTCATTATTTTTGTTCTCTTGCGTGGGCTAAGGGAACTATCTTCTCAGTTGTCTCTGGGTTTTTACATTGCCTCCAGACAACTTCCTTAAATGCAAATATGTTCCTGCATTTCCTGACTTAAGACTTCCAGCGGCTTCTTGTGACACCCACCCCTTTGTCCCCATTTCCCATAGCATCATGTCCAAAATCCTTAGCGTGGCATACAGGGAACTTCTCTCTCTGTCTCTGACTTAATTCTCTAGCCTTCTCCATCTTTCACTGCTCCATGCGCCACCGCCCTCCCATACCCATGAAAGTTGTCAGTAATTGGTCTCAGTAGGTTCCCCCCTGCTCCCCCATCCATTCCTGATTCCCTAAGGGACAGAGGATAGTACCTTCCCCGCAACAAGGCCAAAGAGGCCATGGCCACTCTTTCTGTATCAACCACATGGTTAGAAATTTTAAATTGTCCAAATGCAAAAGAGATTCTAGCAGAGCCTTCAGGAAAGAGCACAAACGCAAGAGTCAAGAAGTGTGCTTTAAGGAAGGTAGAATAATCTCTAACATAAATGTTTCTTCCCTATTACATGTTCTACTTCTACCCAGAAATCTGCACAATGTCAGCTCTCTTCTTGCCCCACAGGGGTCCGTGGGAGTGAAACTGGGGAAGATGTGAGCCACCCTAGAGCACTGGCTGTCATCCTTTTTCTGTTTTTTTACCTTGATTTAGAGTAAAAAATAAATTTTACAACATGACCCAATATTCTTATATACATATATATATATATACGCACACACACATACACATACGTATATACACACAAACATGATATATATGATATATATGCATACGTAAACATATATGTGCATATATAAGTACATGCTGTATAGACACATGTGATATATATGCATATAATAAAACTGAAAACAGTTTCACAAAATAATATTTATTCTTTCTGCTGTAACATACACTAATATTTTCTTTCTATTCTCTTCTATTTAAAACCTTATTATTGAGACCCATAACTCACTAATATGTTGAGACAAGCATAGTGAAGACTATTACTTAGAGGTCAGTTAACTGAAAAATGGCACAGTTATTTGCACCCTTGGACAATGCTAACTGTGAAATCATGGCTGCCCTCATTTTCCACATCATCTTTACAAATGTGTTTTTCCTCTGTGTGTAAAATGAAGAGCCAATACAGAGAAATTACCTCGCCACTTCCAGGTTACTTGTACCTAATTCACAAGGATTACACGGCGGAGGAGTGTTTTATTTACAGAGTACTGTGTTGCTTTCACAATGCAGAGGTCTAGCTTACATTTTAAAAAGTAGTTTTGGTAGGTGAGTTTTAACCCAGAGGCCTTCCATTACCCCCACTCTTATCTCTATTTTAGACAGTATCCCATTCTCTCATTACTTTAAAAGCAGTAGGGATCTTAGAGGTTATTTCATCCAATCTGTCATTTCATAGATGTGGAAATGGAGGCATTAAAGGTTAAGTGACTTGCTCCAAATTATAGATGGTTGTTGTCAGGGACAGGTCTCGAATCCATTGCCTGTTTCTTGCACAATGTGTTTCTGCTGTGCGGTATTGCTTCTTCCTGGGTTCTCAGTATATGAGTAGATTGAGTTGCCAATGAGCAGGAAGAGAGAGCACAATGGTAATTATTTCCGTTCTCATTTATCATGTATTTTTCTCTGAGGACCTCAACCCAAGGTACCAATGACTGGCAGGTTTTGTTCAAAATATTCATTATTTTTATAACTAAGGAAAACCGGGACAGATTGGCTAGAAAACATTCACACATTAAATCTCTGGTGAAGCTTTTATGTTCTTTGAGCTTGTGTGATTACACTGTACTATGGTGCTGCCTTGTATTAAGGCTTGAATTCTTGATTTGTCCTGCTAGATTTTCACAGTTCGAAGTGAGGGAGAAAGAGTGTCTTAGAAGACAGAAATTATTTTTTAAATGTTAGTGGCTAACTTTTTCTCCCTTACCCTCATTTGGGAAAAAGGCATCCCTGCCCTCATCTCCCCACTCTGCACAGAACTCAACATGAGATTTGGGGAAGAATGCAAGAAAACATAACTGGCATCTCTTTCCTCAGCTGTTTTCTGAGGCCCAGGACCTGCAGAATCACCCTGGTGCCACCAAAACATAGTTTAAGAAACTTGAGGAAATACCCACTGGCAAGAGGACGCAGATCTACATTACCGGTTTACCCAGGATACGAGGCTAATTGGTATGGTGGAGATTTCCAGGCTAAAAGTAGCGCTCACTGGCTCTTCCCCACTCCATCAAGGGACTAATCATTTGATAAAGGAAAGGATCAATGAGAGGCCTAGAGAATGCCTCCCAGAGGCAAAGGGTATAGGGAATGAGAAGAGCACAGTCTGCAGAAACCCTGAATCCAAAGGTCTGTAGACAACCATCTAAGGTGCCATGATAGAAAGAGAGTCATTATTTGGATGTCAGATACATAGCATGAACAAGAAGCCCCCTCTCTTCAAGGCGGCTGGGATGGATGAAGGGAAAGAAAACTTGTCAGCATTGAGGTGTTATTTAGGGAAATAGAAAGTCTTCCAACCTGCCCCTAGTAAAAGTGCAGGACAGAAGAGTGAGGAGAGAAAGAGAGAGAGAGAGAGAGAGAGAGAGAGAGGGACAGTCCTCATACTTCTTAACTGAAAACTGTTTCCTATACACTCAACTAAGGGTGATGTTATGGAATGAGTTGCATCCTTCCCTAAAATTCATATGCTGATGTCTTAACCACCACCACCATGCTCCCAGTATCTCAGAATTTGACTGTATTTAGAGATAAGGTCTTTAAAGGAATAATTAAGTTAAAATGAGGTTAAAATTAGCATGGGTCCTAATCCAATATGTCTGGTGTCCTTAATAAGAAGAGAAAATTTGGACACAGATACACACAGAGGGAAAACTGTGTGAAGACACAATGAGAAGACAGCCATCTACAAGCCACGCACAGAGAGTGCAGAAGAAACTGACCCTGCCAATGCCTTCATCTCGGACTTCCAGCTTCCAGAATTGTGAGCAAATAAACTTCTGTTGTTTAAATCACTAAATTTGTAGTTCTTTGTTATGGCAGCCTGAGCTGACTAACACAAGTGGCCTGATCTGAAACAGGGGTAGATTGCTACCTGACCAAAGCCAGTGTGGTCATACGTGATATTTTGGGGAGATATTAGGGACAGTTGAGCTGGGTAAAGACTTTAGGTCTCCCCTATCACATGCTCCCTACTACGTTACAAGGACAGTAAACCTCAGATAAAGTTCTCCTGCAATTCAAGGACTCATTGGAATGTAGCACAAAATATTCCTGCAATCTGTTCTGTAATCTCTCTGTCTCATAGGAAACTCATTGTTATTGTGCATGGATGGGTCACTCAGGAGAACAATATTCTAGGGACAGGATTCAGTTAGCTTATGGTCCACATTAGGCAACCAGAATCTTCTGAACACAGGATATTTCTGAATCAAACTCTATTCCTAGGAGGAATAATAAAAATCTCAAACAATTTTAGGCTCTGTTCACTAAGGCCAGGAAACATTTATAAAATTTTTAGCCAAGATATTTACATATCTTGAACACTACTAATTTATCCAATGAGTATACACTTCTAAAAGTCAAGAAAATTATTCTTTTATGGATCCAAATCTAACACCTTTTCTCTGTCAAGATTCTCCCTCTATTAAAAAAAATAAGATGTCTGGGTTGGGGAAGTCTTTCTCAAAGATTGACAGAAAAAAAAATTTCTATAGCCATAGACATATTGTAACAATGGATTTAGAATTTAGAATGTAAAAGCAATTGTAAATGATAATGGCTTCTCCATTTCTCTGATAGTCACCTACATACTTTAACATATTGATTTTTCAATGTAATTTTATAGACTATCAATATCAAAGGCATTATACCAAACCTAAGTGTAGTTTTTTATGATGGAGTTAATGCCAAATATATAATTGCTAATGTAAAATGTGTAAATCATCAATTTTGGCATCCTACCATTTTTCCCTTTAGCATATTTTCAGAAGGAAAGTCTGGAGAGAATAAATGCATGGTTCACTTGGAAACTGATTCTTCTTTAAATCAATGCTACTAGTGAATGCAGTTAACTTCAAATGCCTTCCTACCCTATAGATAGGACAGCTCAAGACATTATGTGATTTTATTTTTTAAACTTTTTCATTTCCTAGTGTTAAATTTGTGAAACTGATTTTTTGGCAAGTGGTGAAGTTGGGCTTTGTCATCTAATGGCTGAAAAGTGAAGGTAGTTGTGTCCTGCCATGGCTCTTTTACTTGGTTATACAAGCTACCAACACAGCAGGCAGGAAAGTAGGTGGTGCATACACACTGTTTCACCTAGTACCTCTTCTTCAACAGAGAAATGTCCTATAATGAAAGTGTTTCCGTGATTGAGTGATTACAGATATAGATATTTGAATTGAATTTTATCAGGAAGATAATCATGTCTAGCCAGGTGCATCAGTATTCCTAGCCACCATTGTGGATGATAACAATTTTATTTACTTTAACATTATCTTCAGAGGCTGCAGGTTTCTTAGGTTTGACTTATGTTTCATAGCTCACCCGTGTTTGTCTTGAGTCAAGGTACTTCAGAGTAACATTGGAAAGCCAAAAGTTTCTTAGGAACTTATATAAAATTACTACCAAAGTCTTGTTAGTCCTCTAAATAAATTTGAAATTGCCAGAAAGCAAATATTTATATAAAAGCACAAATAAAAGTAGAAATTATTAATGATTCGAAACACAAATTGAGCCAGCTTAGTTCTTACTTGGCATGTCTTTCCCTCCTTTTCACTATGTATCATGCTATCTTAGTTTGACTATTAAGACTCAACTCCAGAAATGCCATCCACTCTATGAATTCCCCTTCTCTTCTCTGCCCTCCTTCCTCAAGCAGAGCTGACAGCTCAATTTTCTGGATTTCTACAGTATCTTGTCATTCCTCAGGCAGTGTATATTTTTATTTTTCTATTAATTGGTGTACCATGTGTCTATAAATATTCTATGAATTCCTTAAAGGTACCAATTGCATTGTAAAAATTCATTTCTAACCAAGAATTGACCAAAAATCTTAATCTGTGGTAGACTCTCCGTAAAGGGATGAAAGTTCAATGTAGCATATGGAAATTTAAATAATACCAGACAAATCACAATATTTTATGGTTTAAAGGACAATGAATGATACCAAAGTAAAAAGTTCTATAAGTTTTCAAAGAGTTGGCCTGGAAGGATCAGAGAAGGCTTTACGGAGAAATTGGAGACTGAAGAATGACTTGGAATTAGAGCAGCCAGAGAAGAAGGGACATTGTTCCAACCCAGAATTATCAAAATTTTCACAGTAACAAATTACTTGTCACAAATATTTTTCCTAGGATATGAAGTTGGCAATTAGAGAGTAATATTTAACTTTTACAAAATTCACATGATATCTTAACCATTATGACATTATGGAAATTTCAAAACGAGGAATTTGAACAAGAGGATTTTGAAAATGGAAGCCTACATTCACTGATTTTCTGGTATAGATTGTAAACATCTTTTGTTTCAGTTTTTCCTTTGCAGAATGGGACAAGAACTACATTTTTTTCTGTCCTTGAATTGCTGAGATAGGTCATCAGTGTGGGGCCATTGTTGGGGGAGGGTTTCGGGCACTTCCATTGTACTCCATGTGCTATATAGAGAGGACATGTGAGTTGTGCTGGAGTTGTGCAAATATGTCAGCTCTGGGTCCATGTCTCACCTGGCGCCAAGAAATTTGATAGATCATCAACTGCCTTTGCAAAGCTCCCCCTTTTTCTTTAAGAGCAGGCACACACTGATACATAAGAAGCACCAATTGATGAGATAATTAGGTAAACTTATGCTAAATGTGAAGGAGGAAAGCAACAATTTGGAAAATGAAAAGAACATGGGTCACTATAAAAACTGTTTTCATGCTTCAGTGCTATGATAGAGCCACTAAAGTAATCAGGAACACGTGATTCCTTGAAAGCTTTCATTAAAGCTTGGATCCAGAGGTCAAGAAATGATTTATTTACCCAAGTACACACTGGTGTTGTATTGATATTGCTCTATGGCAGAAGTGTCCATTTGCCTTGGGGACCACAGTGCTAAAAGTGTAAGAGAGTCTTGAGTCTTTCTGAATTAAGAAAATCCTGAAATGTCAGACATTTTTTATTGCAGTAGTCAATACTTTAGCACAGTCTAGCAGGTGAAGTTATAAAATTGTCAAGCTTTCTAACCTTTCAATTTAGAATTTCTTCTTTCCCCCATTGGTAGTATACCTTATACATCTCAGACAAAAGCAGCCATAGAAAAATATGCTCTAAGTTCTAGTAATTGCCAATATTTATTGAGACCATTTTATGTGCCTGACATAGTATATTAACTCTTTACCACAATAACGCTCATAATTACTCTATTATCTTATTATCTCTTGATACAGATAAGAAAGCTGAGGCCAAAGGAGGTCAAGTAACTGAGACTGCACAGCAAATAAGTGATGAAACTGATATTCTTAATGAAAGTCATCTCATTCCAGAGCCGAGGCTCTTGATCTTTATTTTATACTAATATTTTGGACAAGAAAAGTCATTGAAGAGATAAATCTTTGACAAATATAATCAAAACAATGAGAAAACATAATAGTTTAAGAAAGAGGTTATAACCAGAATATGCTGTAAATTTTTGAAAAATAGGAAAAATACTGTGTCAATTCTATGTTAACGTATTTGAAAGTCCTGAAGATATGATCAAATTCAATGAAAATATAGTGGACCAATAAGAACAAAAGAGGAAATAGCCAAGAAATGGAAAAAAAAATTAAAGTTGCCTTAGAAAATAGCAGAAGAGGCACCAGGCCCAAGTTGTCTTATGGAGAAGAGATTGAAATGAAGCAAGTACCCTTTATATGACAATTTTATTATTTAGATATTTTTAGATATATAATACACAGATTTCTACATTTTTATTACCCGTAATAGAAACTGTTACATAAAACATAAACTAAATTAGAAAAGCAATAAACAGAGCCAACAGAGATTTCAAATCTTTAATATATGAAGAATTTTAACGAATAACTTAAAAATAAGATATACCTCAATAGATAAATGAACAAATAAAATTAACAATTAGCAATAAAGACGCAATAATAAACATTCAGTTTTATTGGTAATCAGGTAAATAAGAATTAAAATAGAACTTTTGCCTATCAAAGAGAAAATGATAAAGAATGATAATATTCAATAAATCTGAAGTTGCTATCTTTCTATTTTATGATAAACAATAAATAAATGAGGAAAAAACCACTCTAAATATATTTACACTCTTCTCAGGATTCCATAAAGAAATTAAGAGTAATGAGTATAAAGATTATGCTTAAAGGTATTTATTGCATGATTTATTACAGTTGTGAATACTTGAAATATCCTACAGTAGTTTTTTTCATTTTTTTGTTTTGAGTTTTTAAATTATTAACTCAACAGAAATGTATTAAATGCCTACATGAGGTTTCAGATCTTTGCTGATGAGTATGAGGCATCATTCCTATGCTCAAGAAGCTTAGGTCTCATAGAGTAACATGAAACACGTGAAGAAATTCAGAACATTTTAAGACAGTGTGTAATTCAAGGCTAAATTTTAAGAAATCATTTCTCTTTGCAGTGAGAATGTAGAATAGCTAGAGTTTAATGGGAGTTGATCAGGCTTGATCCGTGGAGGAGGTGAGACGTGAACTGGACATTGGATTTAACAATATTGAGTCTTCTGGGGCCGGCCCTGTGGTGTAGTGGTTAAGTGTGCTCGCTCTGCTGCTGGTGACCTGGGTTTGGATCCCCGGCGCGCATTGATGCACCACTTGTCAGGCCATGCTGTGGCGGCCTCCCACATAAAGTGGAGGAAGATGAGCACGAATGTTAGCTCAGCACCAGTCTTCCTCGGCTAAAAAAGGAGGATTGGCATGGATGTTAACTCAGGGCTGATCTTCCTCACAAAAAAACAAAAAACACAATATTGAGTCATCTAATTCAGGGTCATGGAATATCTTTGATTTCTTTCATCAGTGTTTTGTAGTTGTCTGCATACAGATCCTGTATATATTTTGTTAGATTTATAACTGAGTACTTTTGGGGAGTTTGTATGCTATTGCAAATGGCACTGTTTTTTAAATTCAAATTCCAGTTGTTCATTGCTGGAATTTAGGAAAGCAACTGACTTTTTCTGTACTGATCTTGTAACTGTGACTTGTTGTGTTCCAATTTATTAGTTCCAGGAAGTTTTTGTTGTTGTTGTTCGTTTTTTGTAGACTCTTTGGGGGTTTTCTCCATAGACAATTACATCTGTTATATATATATAATAAAACCTGTTTTCTTTCTTTCTTCCCACCTGAATACATTTTAATCCCTTTTCTTGTCCCATTGTACTAACTAGAACTTTCAATATGATGCTGAATAGGAGTGGTGAAATGGTATGCTTTAATGTTCTCAATGTTAGAGGGAAAGCTTTCAGTTTCTTGCTATAAAATATAATGTGAACTGTAGATTTTTTGCAGACGTTCCTTATCAGGTTGAAGAGGTTCCCTTCTATTCCTAATTTGCTGAGAATTTTTATCATGAATGGATGTAGATCTTGCCAAATACTTTTACTTCATCAATGGATATAATCATATGATTTTTCTTTTTTAGCCTGTTGTTATGATGGGTCACATTAATTGATTTTGAAATGCTGAATCAACTTTACATGCTTGGAATAAATTCCACTTGATTATGGTGTGTAATTATTTTTATACATTGTTAAATTCAATTTATTAATATTTTGATGAGAGATTTTAAAATCTATGCTTTGGAGAGATATTGGTCTATTGTTTTCCTTTTTTTGTAACATCTGTATTTGATTTTATTAGAGTAATGTTGGCCTCATATAATGCATTAGGAAGTGTTCTTCCTTCAGCTTCTATTTTCCATGGAGATTCTGGAGAACTGGTATCATTTCCTTCTTAAATGTTTGGTAGAATCCATTGGTGAAACCATCTGGCCTGATGTTTTCTTTTCCAAAAGTTTTTTTATTTTATTTTATTTTTTTGTTATTATTGATTTTTGGTGAGGAAGATTGGCCCTAAGCTAATCCATTGCCGATCTTCCTCTTTTTGCTGAGGAACATTAGCTCTGAGCTAAGATCTATGCCTATCTTCCTCCATTTTTTTCTTTTTTGTATATGGGATGCTGGCACAGCATGGCTTGATGAGCAGTGCGTAGGTCTGTGCCTGGGATCTGAACCTGTGAACCTCAGGCTGCCAAAGCAGAGCATGCAAACTTAACCACTACACCACCGGGTCAGCCCCCAAAAGTTTTCAATTATTTTGATTGAGTTTTCCTTGTAGATATAGAGGTATCTATATCTCTATAGGTTATCTGTTTCTCCTTGTATGAGTTTTGGTACTTTATGTTTTAGAAGAATTGGCCAATTTTATCTAATTTATGGAATTTGTGGATATAGAGATTTTCATAGTATTCCTTTATTATCTTTTTAATGTCCAATGAGATCAGTATTCATTGCTACTCTTTCATTTCTGATATTGGTAATTTCTGACATCTCTTCTTTTTGGGGGGCTTAGTCTGGGTAGAGGTTTATCAATTTGGTAGATCTTTCAAAGAACTACCTTTTGATTTCACTGATTTTCTCTTTTATTTTCCTGTTTTCAATTTCCTTGAATTCTGCTATAATTTGTATTATTTGTTTTCCTTTCTTTGCTTATGCTTAAACTGTTTTTTTAAATATTTAGTTTTCTGAGGTGGAAGCTAGGTTGTTGATTTTAAATCTTTCCTTTTTTTGAATATATGTATTTAGTGCTATAAATTTCCCTTAATGACTGCTTTTGCTGCATCTCATGCATGATAATATGTATTTTCATTTCATTTAGTTGATGATATTTAAAAATTTATCTTGAAACTCCATTTTGGTCTATGTGCTATGTAGAGAGTGTTGTTTAATTTCTAAATGTCTGAGGATTTTCCAGCTATCTTTCTGTTACTGATTTCTATTTTAAATCCATTGTTACCTGCAAACATACTTTGTATGATTTCTATTCTTTCCCATTTGTTTAAGAGTATTCTATGCCCCCAAATGTGGTCTATCTTGGTAAATGTTCTGTGTGAGCTTGACAAGAATGTGTGTTCTGTTGTTATTGAGTGGAGTATTCAATAAATGTCAGTTAGATCAAGTTGATTGATAGTGCTGGTTAGGTCAACAATAGCCTTACTGATTTTCTGCCTTCTTCATCTATTAATTACTGATGGCGATAGGGTGTTGAAGTCTCCAACTATAATAATGGATTTATCTATTTTGGCTTTCAATTTTTAAATCATGTGTTTTGGTACTCTGTTGTTAGGTACATGCAACTTCAGGATTCTTGGAAAATTGTCTTGTTGGAGAATTGACCTCTTTGTCATTATGTAATGTCCTTTTTTATCGCTGATAATTTTCCTTGTTTTAAACTGTGCTTTGTCTTAATTAATCAACATAAATTAAATTAATATAATTAGATTAATATGACTACTCCAACTTTCTTTTGATTAGTGTTAGTATGGTGTATGTTTTCCATTTCTTTACTCTTTTTTTTGTAAGATTAGCCCTGAACTAACATCTGATCTGAACCTGCAAAACCCCGGGCCGTCAAAGCAGAGCGTGACTTAACCATTATGCCACCAGGCCAGCCTCTCCATTTCTTTACTTTTAACCTATCTGAATTTGTATATTTAAGGTGGATTTCTTATAGACAACATACTTGGGCTTTTTTTTTTTTAATCCATTCTGATAATCTATCTTTTAATTGGTGTGTTTTACTTTGACCACATTTAAAATGATTATCGATATAGTTTGATTAATTCTACCACGTTTCTAGCGTTTTCTATTCATTGTGCTTGTTCTTTATTTTTTCCTTTTTTTGGCTTCTCCAGTTTTAATCAAGCATTTAATATGATTTTAAAAGTATTTAAAGGAGTATCCTCTCCTTTAAAAGTATTTTATTTGCAATATTTTTAAACTAAGTCAACCTTCAAATAACATTACATCACTTCATCTGCAATGCATATACCCTATAACAGAGTATTAGGAATTATTCCTAATTCCTCTTTCTCATCTTTTTTTGGCATTGCTGTTATTCATTTAATTTATCCATATGCTGTGATCATCCAATACTTTTTACTATTATTGATTTAAATAGAGTTATATTTTAGATCAGTTAAGAATTAAAAAAAATAAAAGTTTTCATTTACCTTCACTTATTCTTTCTCTGATGTTTTTCCTTTCTTTATGTAGCTCTGAGTTTCTGACCTACATAATTCTTCTCACTGAAGTCTTTGTAGGCAGATCTTCTGGCTGTAAATTCTGTCCATTTTTATTTGTCTGAGAAAGTCTATTTGTCCTTTGCTTTTAAAGAATAATTTCACTGGAATAGAATTACAGTTTGGTGCTTTTTTTCTTTTCACCACTTTAAATATTTCAATCTACTCTTTTCTTACTTGCATGGTAGAAACCATTTCTCATTAGAAAATGAGAAGTCCACTGTAACTTCTTTTTTTTTGGAGGGGTCATTACTTCTGATTTTTATTTTTCCCACAGCTTTGTTGAGATATTATTGACAAATAAAAATTGTATATATTTAAGGTGTACAACGTGATATACACATACATTGTGAGATGATTATCACAATCAAGCTAATTAACATACCCATCATCTCACATAATTACCATTTTTTGTGATAAGAACACTTAAGATCTACTATACTAACAAATATCAACTAGACAATATATTATTGTTAACTGTAGTCACCATGATGTCCATTAGGTCTCCAGAACTTATTCATCTTATAACTGAAAGTTTGTACCCTTGACCAACTTCTCCTCATTTCCCCCAAACCCCAGCCCCAGGTAGTTACCATTCAACTCTCTGTCCCAGTGAGTTTGACTTTTTTTTTTGTTTTTTTGTGAGGAAGATCAGCCCTGAGCTAACATCCGTTGCCAATCCTCCTCTTTTTGCTGAGGAAGACTGGCCCTGGGCTAACATCTGTGCCCATCTTGCTCCACATTATATGGGACACCGCCACAGCATGGCCTGACAAGTGGTGCATCTGTGCGCGCCCGGGATGGAACCCGGGCCACCAGCAGCGGAGCACGTGCACCCAACCGCTACGCCACGGGGCTGGCCGGAGTTTAACTTCTTTAGATTCCATGTATAAGGGAGATCATGCAGTATTTGTCTTTCTGTGTCTGGCTTATTTCACATGAGATAATGTATTCCAAATTCATCCAAGTTGTTGCAAATGGAAGGATTTCCTTTTTTCTTAAGGCTGAATAATATTCACATATATGTGATATTGTATATATACATATGTATGATATTTGTCACATATCACATTTTCTTTTTCTTCATCCACCCATCAGCAAACATTTAGATTGTTTCCATATCTTGCCTATTATGAATAATGCTGAAATGGACATGGAAGTGCAGATATCTCTTTGAGATCTGGATTTCCATTCCTTTGGATGCATACCCAGAATTGGGATTGCTAGGTCATATGGTAGTTCTATATTTAAGTTTTGAGGAACATGTAGACTGTTTTCCATAATGGTTGTGCCAATTTACATTTTCACCAACAGTGTACAAGCGTTCCCACTTCTTGACATCCTTGCCAGCACTCATTATCTTTGACTTTTTGACAATAGCCAACCTAACTAGTGTAAGGTGAGATCTCATTGTGGTTTTGATTTATATTTTACTGATGATGAGTGATGTTGAGCATTTTTTCATGTACCCGTTGGCCATTTGCATGTCTTCTTTGTAAAAATATCAATTCATTTTTTAAATTGGTTGTTTTTTGCTATTGAGTTGTATAAGTTCTTTATATATTTTGGATATTAACCCCTTAACAGATATACGGTTTGCAAATATTTTCTCCCATTCCATAGATTGACTTTTCATTTTGTTGATGATTTCCTTTGCTGTGAAGAAATGTCTTAGTTCTTTTTACTTAGTTTTGCTTTTGTTGCTTTTACTTTTGGTGTCACATCCAAAAAGTTATTGCCAAGACCAATGTTAAGGAGTTTTTCCCCTGTGTTTTATTCTAGGTGTTTTATGGTTTAATATCTTACAGTTAAGTCTTTAATCAATTTTGAATTAACTTTTGTGGTAGTGTAAGATAAGAATCCAATTTAATTCTTTTGCAATGGATATGCAGTTTTCCCAACACGATTTATTAAAGAGACTGTCCTTTATGCTTTGTGTATTCTGCCAAATACTTTTTTTGTATCTATCTTTTTTCTTAATGTATGCATTTATCACTATAAACTTCCCTCTTAGAACTGCTTTTGCTGCATCTGATAGGTTTTGGTATGTTGTGTTTTCATTTTTGTCTCAAGATATTTTTTTATTTCTTTTTGATTTCTTCCTTGACCCGTTAGTTGTTCAGGAGTATGTTAATTTCCATATATTTGTGAATTTTCCTGCTTTCCTCCTATTGTTGATTTCTAGTTTCATACCATTGTACTTGGAAAAGATACTTGATATGATTTAAATCTTCCTAAATTTGCTAAGACTTGTTTTCTGGCTTAACATATTCCATTAGGTCCAAAGTGTAGTTCCAGTCAAATATTTCCTTATTTATCTTCTGTCTAGGTGATCTATCCATTGTCGAAAGTGGGGTACTGAGGTCCTCTACTATTATTTTCTTACTGTATATTTTCCCCTTAAGATCTGTTAATATTTGCATATACATTTAGGTGCTCTGATGTTAGGTACATGTATATTTACAATTATTATATCCTTTTATGAATTGATCCATTTATCATTATATAATGACCTTCTTCATTTCTTGTTAGAGTGTCTGACTTAAAGTCTATTTTGACTGATAGAGGTGTAGCTATTCCCACTCTCTTCAGATATCCATTTGCATGGAATATTTTTTTCCTTCCCTTCATTTTCAGGTTAATACTTACATGTATTCTTAAAACTGCATTGAGTCTCTTGTATCTAGCATATAGTTAGGTGTTTTTTTAATCCATTCAGTCACTTGATGTCTTTGATAAGAGAACTTAATTCATTTACATTTAAAGTAATTTTTGATAGGTAAGGGCATACTATGGACATTTTAAAAATTGTTTTCTAGCTGTTTTGTAGTTCTTTCTTAGATCCTAACTGTGAAAACCTTGTGGGGTTCCTGGAGGGAAAGCCCAGGAAAGTGTGACCCCACCCCCAAGTCTGAGGCCCAGGAGTTTCTCACTTTCATGCTAGAACACACTCAACTTCCAATAATCTACCAAAACTGTGAATTTTCCTGAAAGTTAATGACTCCAGTTTCTTCTCTTCCTGGTAGCAAATCTCAGCGGATGTATCTCTCTGGATGCCCCTGTCTTTCCAGATTTGGGGGTTGGTGGTTTGCCCTATGACTTCAGTTCTCTGATGTGTTCAAGAAAAGTCATTGATTCTTAGATTGTCCAGCTTTTTTTGTTGTAAGGATGGCATTGAAAACTCTGAGCTCCTTACATATGAGAGCTGAAACAAGAAGTTCATCGCCTTGAAGTTTAAATAGGTAGAATGAAGTTGGGTAGGGGTTGGAGGGTAGGCGTGACCAAGATCTATTGAAGTCACGACACTGTCTAACCTGAGATGTGGGTTTGTACTGTAGCAGATAGAATAGGACATAGACATGTTCCACCCCCTGCACAGGAGTCTCTTAAAAGGATATTTTAAGAGTCTCATCCAAAGGTGAGAAGGGTTCTGGGTGAATACATTTTCTGTAAAGACTAATATTAGTCATTGGAGGGGGGAAAAAAACACAGAATGAAGTCTTTCCTGGTCAGTCAATCTCCTAGCTCAGGCCTCAAATTTCTGCTCAAAGCCTACAGTGATGTGGTTATAGTGAAGAGTGATTGGGAATTTAAAAATGCTATTTCACTAATAGCTCTGTTGATACTGGTAACACAGAATAGCCCTTCTTTGGATCATTCTTATAATTGAAAGGAGAGTTGGCCCGATACAAAAGGACCTTGAAAACAGATGGAATGATTTAGATGTAATGTAGGTGTAAAAACCAAACATGCCAGTGGAGACTTTTGAGTAAGAGACTGATATAATACGCCCGTTGGGTGAGTAGCAACTTCTGAGTCTGGGTGCAGGACAGGTCATACTGATGTCTTTGTTCATAGGTTATGCAGCATAAAGGAGATCCTGGCTTTGGAGCCAGGCATTAAAGAGATTGAATTTTTGTTCTGATACTTAATCGCTGAGTCCATTTGGCAAATTTCTTTGCAAACAATTTTGTAAATTACTTCTCTGGACCATATTTTTCTCTCCTGTAAAAGGCAGATAATAATATCTATTCAAAGAGTTTTGAAGATTATATCAGATAATACATGGATATAGAACAAGGATATAGTACAAGGATATAGAACATGCTCAATAAATGACAGGTATTTTATTATGATATCGTGTTTCACCTTCATTTTAATGAGTTACTGTTAGTGGATAACAAAGGTGCATCACTTTAGTCTCACAAGTTAACAAAACAAATCTTAATCTCTTTGAATGAATTGAAAATGGGCCTTCAACCTCTATGTGGGGAATGGAGGAAGGATAGAAACAAGAGGAGTCCATCTATATATTAAGGAAAAGCTGGGGAATAGGAGAGACAGACAGCTCTGAATAGTCAGAGAACAGCAGCAGTGTGCTCAGCTCGTGAGGGCTCTAGAACTTTCCAGCAGGAATATAAAACTCCCAAACCCAGGAGACAGTAGTTTCCTGGAACTGTCTTCAGAAATATCCTGGAGTTAGAAAAGAAAAATAAAAGATTTATCACAAGGAGCACAGACAGGGTGGAAGACGTGGAAAGAGAGCATAAAGCAAATTGAATAAAGCAATTTATCATGCTTTCTAAAGTTTCTATTTCTTTAAAGTCTAAGTTATAATTTGGGGGTACCTTGTTCTTCAATTTTAGAGTCACAACTAAACCAGGCAGGGAATATTTGAAGCAGTAGGAAGTCGAGGAGAGGGCTTTGGAATCAAACAGATTAGGATTCAATTTCCAACTTTTGCTGACTGTATGTGACTTTGGGCAAAGTTTTTAGCCCTCAAGAAGCCAAACTGACACATTGCCCTGCTTCAAAAGCGCTTCTTATTCCACAGTCAAGCAAACAAAACAAACACTGTGCCCCAAGGTGAACAAAATTAACAGGATCATCCTGTCTGAATCTGTGATTCTGGTACCCTAAATAATAAAAGCTTTTTATTTCCCAGAATCCTGGACCTTCTAATGAAAACAATTTTATCCTGAATTTTTGCTATGTTGATATCTGAAGCTGGGTCCTGACCTTTAGGAATATGATAAACGTGTGAAAAATGATATTTTTTCTATTATGAACATATTAGTGTAAATCTGATAACCACGATATTTTGCATTTATTTTCTTTTAACAGCTCTATTGGGATATGATTGACACAGATGAAAGTATACAATTTGATAAATTTTGACATATCTATATACCTGTGAAACCGTCAGCACAATCAATATAGCGAACACATCCATCATCTGCAAAACTTCCCTCCTACTTGTTTGTGCTCCCTCACCTGCCTCTACCCACGCCACCTCCCCCATCCCCGCCACTGATCTGTAGATTGGTTTGTATGTTCCAGAATTTATCCAAATGAAACCATATAGTATGTATTCTTTTATTTCTGACTTTTTTTTCTCTTAGCATAAGTATTCTGAGATTTACCCATATTGTTACATGGATCAATAGTTTATTCTATTAAATTGTTAAGTAGTATCCCACTGTATGGGTGCACCAGATTTGTTTATCTATTCATCTGGTGATACACATTTTGGTTGTTTCTAGGGTTTTTTTGTCATTTCAAATAAAGTTGCTGTAAACATTAAAGTGTAAGTCTTTGTATGGATATGTGCTTTCATTTCTTTTGGGTAAATACCTAGGCATGGAAGGGAAGAATCATAGGGTAGGTATACGTAAATTTTTAAGAAAGCATCAAAGTGTTTTCCAAAGCAGTTGTACCATATAGTAGTTTTCTATTGCTGCTGTAACAAATAACCATACACTTAGCAACGGAAAACAACACAAATGTATTATCTTACAGCTCTGAAGGTCAGAAGTCCGATACAGGCCTCAGTGGGCTAAAACTCAAGGTGTCAGCAGGGCTGCTTTCCGTTCTGGAGGCACTAGGGGAGAATTCATTTTATTGCCTTTTCCAGCTTCTGTCAGCCATCTGCATTATTTAGCTCCTGGCGCTCTTCTTCCATCTTCAAAGCTAACAACTCTCGCATCTCTCTCTGCCACAGCCGGGAAAGGTTCTCAGTTTTTAAGGACTCATGTGATTAGATTAGGCCCACCTAATCTAGAAAAATAAGAAGAAATTAAATGGAGAGTAAATAAAGGATATAAAAAGAATACAGCTGACTGACTAAGTGCCTAACTTTACAAGCAGGTTGGTGGAGAAGAGTAAGGGGTCCAGAAATAGACCCACACAGATGGGGGCAACTGGTTTTCAACAGAAGTGCCAAGGCAATTTAGTGGAGAAGGAAAAGTCTTTTCAACAAATTGTGGTGGAAAAGTTGCCTATCCTTATGGAAGAATATGATCTCTGATCCATATCTCTTACCATATACAGAAATTACGTCAAGATGCATTACAGCCCTAAGGGTAAAACTTGAATCTATAAAACTCTAGAATAAAACATAGGAGGAAAGCTGTCCTGCATAATCAAGATAATCTCTCCATCTCAAGTTAGTTGATTAGAAACCTTAATCCATATGTGATCTTAATTCCTTTTTCATATAGAGTAACATATGGACGTGGACAATAAGAGATCATTATTCTGCCTGCCACATACCATCTGACATTCCTGCCAGCTGTGTATGAAAGTTTCTGTTCCTCCACACTGTCTTCAGTGAAGTGCCTGTTCAAACTTCCACTCATTTTTTAATTGGATTGTTTGATTCCTTATTATTGAATTTGATAGTTCTTTAGGTAATCTAGATACAAGTCCTTTATCAGATATATTATTTGAAAATATTTTCTCCAAATCTGTGACGTGTCTTTTTACTCTCATAACAGTGTCTTTCAAAGAGAAGAAGTTTAAAATTTTGATGGAATCTAATTTATCAACTCATCCTGTTAGAGATCGTGCTTTTGGTGTAGTATCTAAGGAATCTTTGCCTAACTCTGGGTCACAAAGGTTTTCTCCTCTAGAAAACTCTCTGATTCTAGAGTTTTATAGATTTGGGTTTTATACTTAGGGCTGTGATATATCGAGTTAATTTTTGTATATAGTATAGGATATGGATCAAAGATTGTATTTGTCCATGAGAATACCTGACTTTTTTCCACCACAATTTGTTGAAAAGAACTTTCTTTCTTCATTGAATTGCCTTTGTACTTTTGTTGAAAATCAGTTGTTCCCAAATGTGTGGGTTTATTTCTGGACTCCTTAGTCTTCTCCACTGAGAAGAAGTCTTGAAATCAGGCAGTGTTGGTCATTCAACTTTACTGTTTTCCAAAGTTGTTTTAGCTATTCTATGTGCTTTGCATTTCCATATAAATGTTAGAATCAGCTTGCCAATTTCTACAAAATACCTCAGAGGTTAGATTGGGATTGTGTTCAATCATTATATCCATTTGGAGAAAAATTGACATTTAAAAATATTGAGTCTTCTGACTCATGAACATTGTATATCTTTTCATTTATTTAAGTTTTAATCTCTCTCTCTCAAAAGTGTGTCATTGTTTTCAGAGCCCTAGTCTTAAACAGTTAGAGTTATTCTTAAATATTTCCTAGTTTTATCCTATTTAAACGGCATAGTGTTTGTAATTTTAATTTCTAATTTTTCATTATTAGCATATTGAAATATGTCATGTTAGTTTATTGATCTTGTATTCTGTATACTTGCTAAACTTTCCTATTTGTCTTGTTTTATTGTAGAATCCATTGGATTTTCCACATTGACAATATGTTGTCTGTGAATAGAACAGTGTTACTTTATTCCTTTCCAATTTGTATGTCTTTATTTCTTTCTCTTGTTTATTTCTTTGGTAAAACCTCCAGAACAATATTGAATAGAAGTAGTGAGAATGGATATCCTTGTCATTTTCCTGATCTTAAAGAGAAAGCATTCATTCCTCCACAATTAAGAACGATGTTAGCTGTAGAGTTTCATAGTCTTCTTTTATTAGGTTGAGAGAGCTGTCTTCTATTCTTAATTGACTGGTAGTTTTATCAAGAATTGATGTTGCATTGTGTCAAAAAATTTTTCTGCTTCTGTTAAGATAACTATATAATTTTTCTTTGTAGTTTGCTAATGTGGTAAATTGCATTCATTGATTTTCAAATACTAATTTTGCATTTTTTTGTAAACACCAATTGATCATGATGTATTATATATTTGTATTTATATGCGTGTGTATAGTTGGATATGATTTGCTAAATTTTTGTTTAGAATTTTTGCATCAATGTTTATGAATACTATTGATCTTTAGTTATCTGTTATCATGATATCTTTTTCTGGTTTTGATATAAGGATAATACATAGAATGATTTTAAAAGTATCTTCTCATCATCAGTGGTCTGGAATAGATTGGGTTGGATTTTTATTATTTACTTCTGAACTTTTTGTTAGAAATCACTAGTGAGGCCATATGGAAGCTTTCTATATGAAAAGATTTTAAAATACAAATTCAATTTCTTTCATAGATATTGGACTATGCAGGTTATATTTTTCTTCTTGAGCTTTGGTAGTTTGTGTGTTTAGAGGAATTTTTACATTTCATCTAAATTATCAATTTAGTGGCATAAAGGTGGACAAAATATTCACTTCTTTTTAAAGTCTGTAGAATTAATAGTGATGTCACCTCTGTGATTCCCAATATTGGTAATTTGTATCTTCTTTCTTTTTTTCCTGATCAGTCTGGCTAGAGATTTATCAACTTTACTTATATTCTCATACACATAACCAGCTTTTGCTTTCATTGGATTTCTCTATTGTTTTACTGTTTTCTATTTCATTCATTTCTGTTCTATACTTTATTATTTCCTTTATTCTATTTACTTTCCACTTAATTTATTCTTATTTTTCTAGGTTCTTAGGTTGGAAGCAGAAAATAAAATTGAGAACTTTCTTCTTTTATAATTTAGGTATTTAGTGCTATAAATGTTCTCCTAAGTCCTGTTTATTACCATTGCGGTATATTGATGTCTTATGTTTCTTATTTTCTTGTAGCCCAAAATACTTTCTACTTTCCAGTTTGATATTTTCTTTGGCCTATATGATATTTAAAAATTTATTACCTAGTTTCCACATACTTGTGGACTTTGTAGAGATAAGTTTTGTTATCCTGTTGTGGTCAGAGAAGATACTTTTTTTTACAATTTGGATCCTTTTTAAATTTATTGAGAGCTGTTTTAAGGTGCATACTATGGTCTATCTTGGTAAATGTTCTGTGTGCACTTGAAAATAATGAGTATTCTGCTCTTATTTAGTAGAATGCTCCAAAAATGTCAACCAAATCAAGTTGACTGAGACTGTTGTTCCAATCTTCCATATCTTTTACTTATGTTTTATCTACTTGTTATGAGAGAGTGCTACTGAACCAAGTGGGGTTGCCTCCTGGTGAGATAAATAAGACTCTACACCAGTAGAAGTTGTCTCACACAAGTAAAGTGTATTTGCAGCAAATGGGAGGCCATGAGGAATCATTTCCAAAGTCATGGCATCCCCGAACAAAGGGAAGCAGGAACTTTTATTTCGGTTGGGGAATGAATATTCAAAAGAGAGAGGCGGGTATTCACTTGCACAGGCTCAGTTGGAGAACATGCTCCACATAATGAGGCCTAAGCTCCTCCTGGAGAGATCTATGCATTAAAAATAAGGCAAAGGTCATGGGCATAGCTTTTGTGGTGAGGCTTGGTCAGTCTCAGGATGGCTGGTGGTTACATCTCCTTTGAGTTTCTCGCTTGGTCAGTTTCAGGATGTCTGGTGGTTACATCTCCTTAACATACAAAAGGAAAAGAAACAACTTGGAAAAACAGTTAATTGCTTCCAAACCCACCTTTGAGTTTCTCAAGACACCTAGTGGGTGACAAGAGGAGTACTGGAATCTCTGGCTATAAGTGAATTTCTCTATTCTCCCTTCTAACTCTTTACTTCAAGCTCTGTTATTAGGTGTATAAATGTTTGGACTATGTCTTCCTCAAAAATTTTCTGATTTATTAAAATGAAACGTCATTCTTTATCCCTGATAATATTCTTTTCTTTGAAACCTACTTTTCCTGATATAAATGTGACAACTTAAACTTTTGCTCAATTAATATTGCATGGTATTCTTTTTTTAGTTTTTTACTTTTAACTTACTTGGGCTTTTGTATTTAAAGTACATTTCTTATAGGCAACATAGTTTTTGCTTTTTGTTCAACCTACCTGCCAACCACTACCTAATATTGGAATTTAGACCATTTATATTTAATGTAATTATTGATATATTAAGGCTTGACATCTATCATCTTGCTGTTTATTTTCTATTTATCTCATTTGTTCTGTGTTCACTTTTTTTATTTACTCTTTTTCCTGCTTCTGCATTGATTTAATATTTTGTATGTTTCCACTTTATCACCTTAGTTGGCTTATCAGCTATAAGTTTTTATGTTATTTTAGTGATTTCTTTGCAGTTAAATTGTATATCTTTAACTCATCAAGTCTATGCTCGAATGGCATTATGCTATTTTACTTTTAAAATATGAACAGTGTAATATGATATTTCCATTTCTCCTTCCCCAGCCTTTGTGCTCTTTTTCCAGGCATTTTACTTTTATGTATCTTATATAGTCCATACTACAACATTATTACAGTCATGGGCCACATAATGATGTTTTGGTCAATGATGAACCTCATATAATATTGTGGTCCTATAAGATTAGTACCATATAGCCTAGGTATGTAGTAGGCTATAAATCTAGGTTTCTGTAAGTACACTATGATGTTTGCACAATGACAAAATTGCCTAATGATGCATTTCTCAAAACGTATCCCAGTTGTTAAGCAATGCATAACTGCATTTTTAAATAGTCAATTATTTTTTAAGGAGATTTAATGAATAAGAAAAAATTATATACATGAAGTTATTTTTTTCCAGTGCTTTTCATTCCTTTTGCAGATCTTTATTTCCATCTGCTATAAGTTTCCTTCTGCTTGAAGGACATTTTTAAAAAGTTATTTTAATGTTGGCTTGCTGGTGATAAATTATTTTAGCTTCTGTATGTCTGAAATATTTAACTTTCATTTGTGAAAGATATTTTCTCTGAGTATATAAGTCTAAGTTGACAGGTTTTTTTTCTTTTAGTACTTTCAAGAAAATGGTCCATTGTTTTTTTCCTCGCTTTGTTGCCTATGAGAAGTATACTGTCATCCTCATCTTTCTCCTTCTGTTCATAATGTGTGTTATTTCTCTGGCTTATATAAAATGTAATTAATAAATTAGAGCCATTTAGTCTTGTCTTTCACAGTTGGATTCTGTTTTTGTGTTACATATACTTAAAGGGTCTTGATATGAGATAAAGATCCAAATGTAATTTTGAGGGAGAAATTTTTTAATAAATTTCAGTAAAGAACACACCACATACTCTTGATTATTGATGCTACAGGAAATATTTTTATGAGTAGAGTTTATATCATCACCATGGATATGCCTTTTAGACTAAACCAACAAACTAAGTGAGAATTTCCAAAGCTATTTCTGTCCAGAAGAAGATGACTTTTTAGAAGTAAATTACTTAATCCAATTTCAACAAAACAAGAGTTAGCCACTTTGAACTACAACAAATAATTGAAAGATTATTTGCCAAGATCCTGGATTCTCAAACAATAACTATTTTATCCTTGAGTTTGATCATGATGATATTAGATTTAAATTTGTGAATATGACAGACATTTCTATTTCTTCACCATGTAAAGACTAAAGAAAATTTGGTAAGCTTGGTAATTTTGTGTGTGTGTTTTCTTTCCTTTAAATATTTGTTGAATTTATTTATTTATATATATTTATTTATTACTTTGGGCAGCTGGTCTTTCAAAATTCTGATATTCTTTACCTTTTTTTGTGAGTAAACCTCTTCTCTTCTTTTTGAAATACTTCTGTCTCTGAGTCTTTCTTTAGCCCTTTGTCTGAGCTGTTTTTTTTTTTTTTTTTTTTAACTAAAAAAATCCAGAATTGGCAGCATTGTTCTGAGTAAAATCATATATTCATATAATTTGGTAGTTGTATAAAATGGTGTTATGCAGTAAAAATAAAACAAGTCTTATTCATCTTTGTCTTCCTTAGCACCTAACAAAGAGCCTGTACATAGAAGCTCAACCACTTGGTGGAATTGAAGAGGTACAATACATTTAATCTCATAAAATAGCATTACTGGACTTCAACCATATTGCATTAGGAATTAAAATTTAAAATTGTTAAGACTGAAAAATACTTTGTAAACTAGCCTCTTATAGTAAAAAAAGAGCAAGAAGTAGAACCAAAGACCTGTGCTTGAGTGCTGCTATTTGCTCAGGCCAGTTAGTTACTTGTTGTAAATGTAGAAAAGTAGTTTCCCCTATTAGCTATCGTCATTAACATAAGGATATTATTCAACCCAGCCCAGCCTTTCACATCAAGTTTTTGTTAAAGTCCAAGTGAGAAAACACTTGAAGTGTTTTGCAAATTGCTTTATAGTACAGTTGGCCATCCGTATTGGGGGATTCGACCAATCGCAGATGACAAGGCCTACAATGGTTGCATCTTTACTGAACATGCACAGACTTTTTCTTCTTGTCGTTATTCACTAAACAATACAGTCTAACTACTTACACAGTGTTTACGTTGTATTAGGTATTACAAGTAATCTAGAGATGACAAAATATATAGGAGGGTGTGTGTGTGTGTAGGTTATATGCAAATAATACACCATTTTACGTAATGGGCTTGAGCATCCATGGATTTTAGTATCCCAGGTGGTCCTGGAACGAATCCCTCATGGATGCTAAGGGATGACTGTATACAAATATAAAGTGATATTTTCTATTCCAAACTTCCTATTTTACAGATGGAGAATTTGAGGCTCTAATGAGTTGAGTGATTTATCTAAGGCTATAAAATTTTTCTGTGGTGCCGGAATGGATCACATCTTCTATTTCCTCAGGCCCTGAATCTAGCACTAGTTTTTAACCCTCAAGAAATCTGGGATAATTGCTCCAGATTGGGTATCTGAAATTAAAAATGTGTGGTCTCAGCTTGGAACTCACCTGGGAAAATGGAAGAGAGCCTCTGTGTGGGAGAGTCCAAGCACGTGCAGAGGAATTGCTGCTCAGGATTGGGCCCAAGGAACTTGTAAGAGATTTAAATTATCCCGACTCTTGAACGATGAACAACACTATTTATACGATGGTGTTTTTTGCCTAAAAGACAAACCACAATTTATCCTTACTACCTAAAATAAAATATAAAATCCATTAAATAGGAAAGGTGTCAAATATAAATTTTCTTGTTCATCTGATTCAGCAAGAAAACTAACTTACATTTCCTTTTATCAAGAGCTTTCTGGATCACTAACGCTTGGTCAATATGTAAATCTTAAGTGTTGTTATTTTGGTCTTTAAGGTATACTGGTGGTCCTTGAAACAGCGTCGGGTTCCTTCAGACTCTTTCCATGAAGTTACTGAGAGAAAAATTGTTAGTCTTGCCTATCATGGTGGTTCTTCCAAACTTCAGGAGTTCCTAGGAATCTATAATAAGAGTTCAAAAAATTTAATGTATAAAGATAGAAAGCCAAATTGCTTTTTTCAATTTGCTCTGTCTGCACCAGCAATGCCAAAGTTACAAGCAGGAATACTGCTTCAGTAAAATGTCATTAACCCAAGAGGCCATTCATTCTGAATTTTTCATAATGTGGACATATTAGGCTGAAGTTTCCTTTTACACGACTGAAGACAAAAGGGTTTGCTATGTATTTAAATAATCTAAAGATGGTAAAGATTAAACTTAACATAGAAAGAAGTTCAGGGAATAATTTGAAAGAGTTTGGAAGCCTGAGATCAGGGAAAATCTGTGGAAGTGAAGCAAGTCGAGTAGCTGTGATTTCCTGGTGATTTCTTCCTGACCTCATGAGCTCCTGCTTCCTTACTCATGGGATTGTCAAGTCTTCCTCAGGGATTCAGCACCTGCATTAAGGCAAATGATTTACTACACCTGTACAGTGTAAAGAGTTGCCTTGGAAGTTAACATTTTGAGGGTTAACCAAAGCCATAAGTTTTAAGATGAGTTTCAGAGAGTGGAGTTTCCACTATTTAACCTGGAAAAAGGAGGATTTTGCTAAAAGTTAACCTCCCTTTCTCGTTTCAACAATCCAACAAATACAGCCACAGTCCATTGAGAACAGTATTAAATGTTGACAGTGAAGCAGGTAAAGACACAAAGACATAGTCCTGGATTTGCAGCCCTGATCAGGGCGTGGTTCTAAGCCTGCCCCTGACTTTTGTGTCAGAGCAAAGGGCAGGGCAGTGCCAGCACACAGGTAACACTGTGGCATTGCATTCTGTTGCCTCACAAACTTAGATGATCGTGAATTTTAAAAGGCCAAAGAAATACACACAAATAAATAAACAATTACAATGATAAGTAAGTGTGAAACAGTGGTAAGTGTGATAAGAACACGGTTGCTCTAGGAGCTCAAAAGAGGCACAAAAATTGGAGGACATCAGAGATAAGGTTACCATTGAGATGGAAGTTAAAGGACACGAAAGGAGCAGGTCCTGTGAAAAATGGACCCTAAAGCTATTCATAGTGAAAAAACATGTGAGAAAAAGTAGGGAAGGGAAAGTGCGTGATCTGTCTGTAGCACGTGAGGAACTCCAGCAATTTGGTGGCAAATGGTGCGTTAGGGAAGGTGAATGAACCAGGAGAGAACGGTCAGGAAGACCAGATCATGAAGCACCTTTGAAGTTTTCCAGAAAGGATACTTGCTTTTATCCTCAAGGGAAAGAATTTTTAAGAAAGATAGTGAAAAAAACATTCAATTTGAATTTAGAAATATCACCCTGATAGGATTGTTGTGTATTGATTCCCCCTTGCACCCCTAAAAACTTCTAGAAGAAAGGAGTAAGGACCCTATTTTAGTAAGGCAGGTGGATAATGAGGGCCTGTCCCACAATGGAGTCGGTGAGAATGAAGAGAAAAAGTGTTTTGAGTCATATTTGGGAGGCAGAGTTGCTTGCATTTGGGGGTCGATAGATGTAGGGGGTCAGGAAGAGGATGACTAGGCGAATTGCGACAGGGGTTGGGGATGTAAGCTCGGTTTACATATATTGAAATGCATGTGGGCTATTCCCAGTGCACATGCTCTGGAGATGTGGTCTGACTCAGGATTTCCAGGCTAAAGTTCCTCATCCACAATGGAGATAACCCCCACTATTATTTCAAGCAATTTTAGGGGGCCTTGGCAAAGTCTCAGAATATTTACCATTTTTCACAAATTTCCAAGCGCATGTTGAGTGCCTACACACAAATCCCGTATGGATTACCATGCCTTATGTATTTCTCCACTTTTACTTTTTGTTTTATTGCATATATTATGACAGACACTGTTGTTGGCTAACCCAGTACCCATTCCCAGAACCCCGTTTCCCTTATCCCTCCACACAGAGAATGGAAAAGCCAACCGCAGTTTATTGTCTCCTCCGCAGCAGTGGTGGCTGTGTGGTACAGTTCCAGGCAACTGTACAAAACAAAATCTTCTGGGGGCTTCTTATTTTTAAGAAAAAGGACAAACAATTTTGGTACAATTTTTACCTCTTCTTCCTGCCTTGCTAAAATACCTAGAGCTGGGATAGTTATCTTGGGTTCATGAGAATCCCAGAGAGCCTGGGACTGCGATTGGTGAGCTGCTAAGTTAGTTCCAGTGACTGCAGACTTTTCATTGTATGAGGGGAAAAAAAAGTTCTCATTTGTTGAGTCAGGATAATTGATTGTAGCTGCCTGCTTTCCTAACTGATATACAACCCCGCACAGAGCTTTAGATACAACATATAATTACTTCTAAAACTGAAACATAGAATCCCATAAAAGTAACCAAATTCACTAATGAAAAGTCCCCACCCCTCAAAAATCATCCCTGATACTGAGAAACATATGCAATAAAATATATTCCAAATTCATTGATCAAATTCTCTAATTGTACTAAATATATAGGTTAAATAGATATAAGGGAATTAGGAAAAATCAGCCTAGTATCTTAACTGGAAATGTTGTGGAATCGGAATAAACTGGAAAACAATGGGTGGAGGAGGGGACATGTAGCACAGTGATATCTCTGTCACTAAGAATTTATAGAGGTCCACCGAAATAGCCACATTATCTGAAATTTTTTTTTAATTTAAGAAAAAAGAAGACAGTTAAAACTTAACAACTTCTGACCAATTAAGTCCATGTCACTGGAATAATATAAGCAGAAACTGGGTGCTCACTGGAAAAAGTTGATCTCAGAAGGTGCGTGTATCAATTATCTTTGCTACAATGATGTTGCATAACAAACCATTCCAAAACTCACCGGCTTAAAAAAACGTTTATTATTGTTCATGAGTCTATAGGTCAGGTTGGAAGTTTGTCTAGGCCCACATGAGGCTCTGCCATATGTCTGTGGTCAGCTGTAGATCCTCTAGGCAGCTATGCTCATCTTAGCTGGGCCTTCTCATAGTTCTGAGACGTTTGCTGGGCAACTAGACTGACTTAGCTCTGTTTCGTGTGTTCTGTCATCCTCCAACAGGGAACCTTAGTCTTGTTCTCTTGTGGAGGCAGAGGACCAAGAGAAACAGCGGAAGTGTCTCTCGGGGTCTAAGCATGAAATCGGCTCAATATCCCTTCCCTCACTTTCTATTAGTCAAAGCAAGTCATGAGGCCAGCCTAGACACGAGGGTGGGCTAATGAATAGTCTTCACTTCTTGACTGGAGGAGCTGCAGTTACACTGCAAGGGATGTGGCTACAGGGAGGGGTAGAGAATGAGAATATTTTTTGTAATCAGTCTACATCAGTAATCACATATCAGAAAATGCAGCTGAATTAGATGACCTTTAAAGTTCCTTCCAACCATGGAACAGAAACTTAATTAAACTTGAAAGGAATAGTGTTCCTTGAAAGGTTTTTACCCTCCAATGCCTCTGATAGGAATAGTTGTTGATCTTATCCTTAAGGAGACATGTCTAGGTATATCAGCTTGGTCCTCTGAGAAGTAGGCCCCAAGATGGAATTGGATATACAAGAGATTCACAGGAAATGGCTGTGAAGGCAGAGATAGCTTTCAAACTGTGATGCTGATTGGATACCTGTGCAAAGAAAGAGGGAAGGAAGAATTGGGTAAGGAGAGCCTTAGACTTCAGCGCAGTTCTGAGAAGTTTTGGCCATGCCAATATGTAGGATTATCCAGTTCAAGTATCTCTGCTGTGTCAGTTATTGGCTGGGAGTAGCCTAGGTAAAGTGTATCCTGGTGTGAACATGAAGGTATATCTCAAAGTGTGGCAGCTGGAGGTTATCAGTGACCTATGCTCCCTGCATCAGGTTCTCTCAAAGGGAGATCTGAGTGGGTCAACTCCATCCTACCATAAAAAGAGAATATAAAATATAATGAGTGTCCAAAAATTCTTGGGGCCAAATTATTTCTGTGTTGGTCATATTAATGTAATCAGACCCAAAGCTAGCTCTAGGATCCTGTAGATGGATGCCCACATTGTCAATGGGCTCTACTCAAACACAAAAAAATGTTCTTATTCGTTTTGGATGGTACTATTAACATCTCTCCAACCAGGCTTTTCTACTCTCTACACACAAAACATGAATACTATGTCTTCCCTATTATTTATGCTAGGCTCTCTGCAATGCCTCTCATCTACTCTCCACCTATCAAACTCCCAGACTTCAAGGTTCTGCCTGAATCCTCACCTCTATGACAATTCTAACAGTAAAACCATCCCTCCAAACACGTAAGGAATATTATCATACCACTATTTACCACTTAATGTATTTACTCTTATAATATTAGTTAGCTTACCATGTCATTTAGAATTTAGGTTATTTGAGGGCAGAGACTATGAACTATTCTTTAGATCACCAACTTTTGTAATTTCTCTTTCCTTGTTTCATTGGGTAATGTGGGTAGAGAAAAGGGAACTGGCTGGAAAGCCACCCTGCTTTAAAGATATGCTCAGCTAAAAGGGTGTACGTATGTGAAGCAGGGGTAGAAAAGTCAAGGTTACTTCATGTCATGAAAGGAATTCCAAATCTCCAGGCTATGCTTATCTGCAGATACAATCTGGGTAGCACTTTCAGTCACAATGAGACTACACAGGGACTATGTATGGGATTTTGGAAACTGGTAAATCTCTCACTCTCCTAGGATTCCTTACTACCACACCCCTGTTGATTCTGTCTCAGATCTGTGACAACTCGCCATCCTCATTATCATCAGCACTTTGGTTGGATGGTTGTGACAACCTCCTAAGTGGCCTCCCTGCTTTCATTCGTATCCATTATTTATCAGCATCCAGACTAATTTTATAAAATCATAAATAAGATTATATCATTTCTCTGTGTGAAACAATAGTTGATTAGAAGTCTGAAAACATTCTAATCCCAGATATTCTGCTTGTGATTTTCTTTCTCTTAGAAGCTTTCAGAATTTTCATATATTGTATTGTAACTCAGTGGTCCTTTTAAATCTGGAAACTCATTTCTTCAACTCCGGAAATTTTATTATTATTATTGCTTTTATAAGATTCTTCTCCCTTTGCTTTGTTCTTAAATTTTTCTAGATTGAGCCTCTAGTTTTCTTATGCTGTTTTAATCCTAATTGCTATCTTGTGGTATCTTCACTAGGAGAGAGAAATAATTTACAAGAATATTATTCCCTAAACTTGCTTATGAGGATTATGGTTTTAATGAGTTTGACCTCCAGGTCTATTTTGATACACTTAACCGTTTAGTTAAGTGACAAATGTTGCATTTTAATTTTTTTTCTCTTGCTATCTCTTCAGTAGATTCACATCTCATCTTGAACTTATGGGCTTGCTAAGAGTTTAACTAAAAAATTCACCAAGAAATATGTTCACATCATTTTTTTTTCTTCAAAGCAGTGAAATAAATTGGGTTGTTAGAAGTGAGGGTGAAGTGCAATGTAATATAAATTTAGAAAGTAGGTCAGGTCCTTCTTATGTGTCAGGGGTAAAAAATGAATCTAAGATTCATAAAGGGAATATTCAGTAATTGACACAAAGAGAGAGCTCCCTCAAGTCAAAGTCATTTGTCCTTTGGTTATGGAATTCAGGAACTCTAATCAACAGCATAAACTCCAGGGAAGCTAACTCCAGTCTGTTCACTGTAGAATTTACAAGGTATAATAAGATTTTTGGGGTATAGTCAGTAAGAGGGAAAAAGAGAGAGGAAGAGAGGACAATCAGTGGTCAGGCAGCACGGAGTAATGGGAAAATCACTGGATTAGAAACTGAGTTTAACTGCGGTTCAGCACCTGCAACCAAGGGCCAGGCATACACAGAGTCTGCTTGTGGCTCAGAATCTTTCACAAAATGTGAGAATAAAATAAAATAAGATATGTGACATATTTGAGAAATATACACTTTCACAAAAAATTAAAAATTCTTATGAGTGACAAACTATTTCAATTTATAGTAGGATCAGTAATACAGAAATGACAATTACATTACTTTATTTACATATTTTTTCAGCTTGGGAAACTGTCACAAAATGAAAGTGAAGGATCTGGAAGTAGACAAAATAAAAGCTTGTAAATTTTTGTCCGTTAAACATAACAAAAATTTAGCTGAGAGTTTATGATGATCTGCTCCACATGGAGGAAAATTGATGTCCTCAAAAGTTGCAGTGACTTTTTCAAGAATAATTAGTAAAATATATGGTGAGTTTAATAAAATTGAAGCATTAATATGTTATTCTTTGTGCTTTCACTTGTCTATGATGATTTAGGGATAATCTTACCCAAGGCACAAACAGGTAGTATATGAGCTCTGAAGATTATTTCTTGAAATAATTAAGAAATAAAAAAGTGTTGTTAGCGAATGGAAAATATTATTAGAAAGGATGTAAAGGTTTCTTTTATGGACTAATGCTCACTTGGCTGGTATCATTAAGATGCGGTGTGGCTGCTAACAAGCAGATTGGCTAGGCACACTCTGGGGAACAATTCTAGCTTTAAGAATCTTTAATAGACTATAGGTTAATCATTACCTTCTGAACCATTCCCCAAGTGGAATATTATATTTAGAATATTAGAGCATTTGTGATGTGCACCTACGTGTCTTTCCACTTACTAGTGCCTCGGGTAAATGTTCTTCCTTTATTCTTCGCCCAATTTTTGCAACTTGAAAACTCAGCACAAGTGTCATGCCTCAGATAACCTTTACTAGTCTGTTCTTTTTAATTTAAATACAACCTCCTATCTTCCCATGCCATCATCTGAATAGTATGATATTTATTACATTGTTTGAAAATTGTGGGTCATTAGCCTGTGTCTACCCATGGACGATGCAGACATAAGAGCAGGACTTTATATGATTATGTTTTCCCCGTTCCTAGCACAATACTTGCCATGCTGATTACCCTCACTGAAACAATGAAGTAAAAGGAAACAGAATGGAATTCATAATTGAAAGATCTGGATTTAAGCCCCAGTTCAGCACACTTCTAGCTGTTTTACTTTGGGGAAATCAATCTCCCAGATTTTTAGTTTTCTAGGTTTCCAAGTGAGGATAATAGCAACTTTGTTATATGATTATTGAGATGTAAATGTGAGATTATGTAAAGCTACTTGTAAGCAGAAAATGCTACACAATGGTAATATTACCATTTTTATTGCTCTACAAAAGGAAAAAGGTATCAGAACTTCTTGATCTCATTATACCAGACAAATGCTGATATCGATGCCTGTATATTTTAAAAGTCTCAACCCCCTCTACACACACATTTCCCAACGAAAATTACATTATGACACACAAAAGTATCAAACTCCTAATGAACAACATTGAGGGAGAAGGGCATGTTTGGGTGTTTGGAGTTGACATGTGAGGCAAGAGTGACTTAATCTGCAACCAATGTCACTGAAGAGGGGACAGAGGACAGAAAAATCATGAGTGTATAGCTTGATCTTACCAATCCTTAGATGGGTAATTAGAAAACACTCTTCTATAAAATTTATGAGTAAAGAAATTCCTATTCAGAAATCACAATCACAAATATATATATATATATATATATATATATATATATATATATATATATATACGTATCTCCAAAAGCTAACATGTCTAAAAGCTAACATTTATTGAAAAACTGGTTTTGATGGTTTCACTTACCTTTGGTTGTAGATTAAAAAATACCCAGCAACTTTCACAAAAGATGAAATAAATTATGGTGTATGGATTTTCTTTTCCTTTGAAATAAAATTATTTTGCCATCTTCATTTATGTGCCAAGAAGCCCTGAGTAAAAGCCATCAGATATCTATTCAGAAAGTCTGAAAGTAACTCCCATGTAGAAGTAAAAAATAAACAGTGACATTTATTTTATTTATATAAAAAGCCAAGTCAAGACTTCTGCTTTGGGGTAGGATGGAGAATTTCATAGCAGATCAATGTTCCCACTGAAACCAACTAGAAAGTCAGATAAAATATAATTTTTAAAAGATTTCATAAGAGGAAGAAACCACAAGACTATGAGGAATACAGAGTAAAATTCTAGACAGAGGAAAACTTTTGGATGGTGAAATCAAGCCTTTCAACTCTCTCTGTGGCTGTTACCTGATTCTGGGCCTGGGCTGAGAGTCTGGGCTCCCCCCAGCCTCTGAACTACTTCTGGGGTGTAGAATACGCAGCAACAATTGTAGTAATTGAAGGACTTGAGTGAGAGATTTAGAGATATGAAAGTCCTCAAACTGATGGCCAACTTTCCCTTTAATACATTTGCTGAACTACAAATCTGCATAGGATAGGAGATTAAAGAATTAAGTCCAAATTTTCAGAAAAGCTGAGTGGAATTTTCCATAGCCTCCTGCTACTTAGAAAACAAATACTTTCTAAGGACAGGGAACCTGAAAGCAAGCAATGAGAACTGAAAAATCCTAAGGAATGGTGAACTGGCATGGATGCAGAGCTCCAACTTTGTTTTCCCCGGAGGCACTTGCAGATCTGGGTACAGCTGTAATCTAAAAAAGCAGGCTTGACCTCCAAAAGAGGACCATAGCTGTAGACAGAGAAACCAGCAGAGCTTTTGTCATTTACTCGGAACTGGAGTGATAAAATTGGAAGCTTAAGGGACTTTAAACGCAGCTGGTCTCCTCCTCAGGGCTATTGTCAAATTGTGATGTTGTGTGGGATGGGAGGCTAAAGAGCTAAGCTGAAAACCGCTGAAAATCAGAGCAGAAATTCCTGCAGTTTTTCATTGCTGAGGAGAGAAAATCTCACAATGATCTCAATGGAAAGCCCTGAAGGGCCATGCCCTAGGAACAGATAAAAAAAGAAGTTGACTGAGTCTTAACACAACTGCAACTCAGTGTTGGCCCAGAGCAGTCTGTAATTGGATTAAAGTGATCAGTTGCCATCTAACTATTTATCAAAAGAAAGGGAGAACCCTCTCTTGCAGATGATAAAATAATTTGAAGCATCTACAATTTTTTACCCTATATGTGGCATTCAATAAAAAATTACTAGGCATGTGAAGAGATGGATATAGGGCCAAACCTTAAGACATAAAATAGACACTAGAAGCAAACCAGTAAGCAGTCCAGACATTAAAGTTAGCAGACAAGTTCTTTATAATAAATTTGATTAAGATGTCCAAGAAAATAGAAAAAAAGAGGAAAAATAGAAAGAATGCAGAATTTTAACATTCAATTGGAATACATATAGGAAATCAAACGGACGTTATTGAACTGAAAAATACAATCTCTGAACCGGTGATTTTAACAACAAATTGAACATCAGCAGAAGACCCAATAGTGAATAGGAAGAACAGTCAATAGAAAATATCCAAAATGAAGCACAGAGAGAAAAATGAGTTAAAAAAAATAGAACAGAGTATAAGAGACATACAGGTCATGCTCAAATAGTATAACATATATGTAATTGGCATTCAAGAGGGAGAGGTAAGAAAATGGAAAACAAGCAGTTTTCAAAGAGATAATACCTGAAAAATTTCCAGAAGTGATGAAAAACATTAGCCCATGGCTGTAAGTAGCCTAGAGAAAGCCAGATTGAAAAATAATTAAAAAATATTAAAATAAATAAATTCAAAATATCTAGGGACATCATGGCCAAACTGATGAAAACCAAAGAGAAAGAAAACCTTAAAAGAAGTTAGATAAAAATGGCATATTAGCTTTAAAGGATCAACTGACAGCTCACTTTTCTACAGAACTGATGGAAGTCAGAAGAGAATGTAGTGATATCATCAAAATGCTGAAGCACAAATAACCAGTAATCTAAAATTCTATACCTAGCAGATGTACCCTTCAAAGGTAAAGGTAAAAATAAAGACATATTCAGAATAAAACTGGGTGAATTCATCGCAGGCAGGCAAATATTTTAAAAAAATACAAGAGAGTTCTACAGGAAGAATAATTCCAATGAAAATATGAAAGTGCATGAAAGAATGAGAAGCACTGGGAAGAGTGAATAGTGGATAAATGTGAAGGCATAGTGACTGCAGAAAAGGATATCTGTAATGTCTGACGGATTTTACAGTATACGTAGAATTAAAATGTGTGACAAAAATAACATGAAAGGCATGAGGAATAAATGGAGTTAAAGTCTGGTAAGTTCTAGCATTACCACAAAGTGGTAAATGTAATATTTATGCTATCTTGCACTAACTCAAGAATGCCTGCTATAATGTATGGAGTAACCACTAAAAGAGTAATAAAAAACTAACAAGTTAAAAGGGGGAGATGACATAATAAAAATCATATTTGAGAGGCCAGCCCAGTGGCGTAGTGGTTAAGTTTGTGCGCTCCGCTTCAGCAGCCTGGGGTTCACTGGTTCAGATCCTGGGTGTGGACCTACGCACCGCTCATCAAGCCATGCTGAGGCGGCATCTCACATAGAGCAACTAGAAATATGTACAGCTATGAGATGCAACTATCTACTGGGGCTTTGAGGAGAAAAAAGGAAAAAAGGAGGAAGATTGACAACAGATGTTAGCTCAGGGTCAATCTTCCTCAAAAAAAATAAATAAATAAATAAATAAATAAATCACATTTGAAAAATGGTATAAAAATGAGAAAAAAAGAAAATAAAACATTTGGGTCAAATAGAAAACAAACAGTGAAGTGGTCGATACGAGCACAGCTAAATAAGTAACTAAATTAAACTAAATAGTAATGAAGTAAATAGTTACATTAAACATAAAGGTAATAAATGAATTAAAATAAACAATCATATTTCATGCAAATACTTAATGAAAGAAAGCTGTAATAGCTTTGTTCATATCAAACAAAATAGACTTTAGTGAAAGAAATATTGCTAAAAATAAAGAGGCACATTTTATAATGATAAAGGAGAAAATCTGTCAGAATGGTAGCAAAATTTTAAATCTGTATGCCTCCAATCATGTATCTTCATAATATATAAAATAAAACAAATATTAACAGAATTTAAATGAGAAATAGATAAATCCAAAGTGTTAGATATAGACTTTAACAAACTTTTCTCTACAGCTTAGAGAACAATTAGATAAAACTCAAAAAGGATATAGAAGATCTGAACAAAATGTTAATAAACTTGTTATTACTGACCTATTAGAATACCCCACCCAATCACAACAGAATTCACATTATTTTCAAGTGCACATAAAGCATTTACTAAAATTATCATATGCTAGACTTTGAAGGAAGTTTTAACAAATCTCAAAAGATTAATATCATTCAGAGTGTGATGTCTGATCCTCAGCAGAATTAAGCTACAAATAAATAATAAAAGATAACTTGAAAATCTCCAACCTTTTGGAAATTAAACAACACACTACTAAGTATCTTGTGGATCAAAGAAGAAAGTACAACTGAAATTAAAGAATGTTTTCAATGGAATTACAGCAAAGATACAACATTTAAATAAAGCAATTTGTGGGATTCCACTAAAGTAGGGCTCAGAGGCAAATTTTTAGTTTTACATGCATGTATTAGAAAAGAAAGACGCTAGTGAAAAAAAAACCCAACAAAACTAAATTAAATAAAATAGAAGGAAAATAAAAAAGTTAACAGTAGATGTTAATAAAACGTAAAAGAGTACAATAGAGAAAAGCAACAAAGACAAAAGTTGGCTCTTTCAAAAAATTAACATTGATAAAAATGTAAAAGGAAGAAAGGAAGAAGAAGTTGGAAGGAAGAAAAGGAGGAAGGAAAGAAGGGAGAGGAAATTACCAATAGAAAGAATGAACATCACCACATATCCTACACGCATCAAAGTGATAAGAGGATATTAGGAACAACTTTTTGCCAATAAATTTGATAATTTGGATGAAAATAGATAAATTCCTTAAGAAAAACTACTCAAACTGAAAGAGAAAAAAAGTCTTTAGCCTAATATTTAGAAAAAAAATTGAATCCCTTGCTAAATACCTCTACACATGCAAAACCAAAACAGCAACACAAAAACCAAAAACATCCGCATATAACTTTACCAAGGAGTTTTTGCAAATATTTAAGAAAAAAAATAAAACTGATCTTAAAAAATGATTCCAAGGAATAGAAACAAAAGGAACACTTCCCTATTCTTTTTATGAGGCCAATATAACCTTGAATCCAAAATCAATAATGACATTGCACAGTAATCTTTCATTCTTAACAAAATTTTAGCACAGTGAATCCAGCCAAATATATATAAAAGATAATACATCTTGACTAAACTAGTCTTACTCCAGGAATATAAAAGTAAGCTAACATTTGAAAATAAATCAATGTAATAATTCTCCATATTAGCAGGAAAATGGTGTGTGTGAGGATGTCACATTATCTTTTCTCTAGATGCAGAAAAACACTTGAGGAAATTCAACACCATTCATGGTGAAAAACACCACCAACAAAAACATCTTCCCAAACTGGAAATAGAAAAAGCACTTCCTTATTCTGGTAAACATGGATGAACTTCTTGGTACATCAGGGTAAGGAAGCCAAACATGAAGAATGTATTCACTGTAATTCCAGTTATATAAAACTTAAAACCAAAGAAAAGTAATCTATGCTGTTAGAAGTCAGAACAGTTGTTACCATTTGTCTTGGTCTGCTTGGGCTGCCATAACATAATACCATAAATTGGGTGGCTTAAACAACAGAAATTTATTCTGTTCTGGAGGCTGGCTGGGAAGTCTAAGATCAAGGTGTTGGCAAGGTGGGTTTCATTCTGAGGCCTCTTCTCTTGGCTAGTATGTGGTGGCCATCTCACTGTGTGCTCAGGTGACCTCTTCTTTGTGCATGTTTGGGAGAGAGAGCAAGGTCTCTGATGTCTCTTCTTATAAAGGCACTAATCCCATCAGGGGGGCCTCACCCTGGTGATCTCATTTAACCCTAATTACCTCCCAAAGGCCCCATCGCCCAATACTATCACATTAGGGGTTAGGGCTTCAACATCCAAATTTTGAGAAGACATAAACATTCAGTCCATTACATCATTGTTCAGGAGAAATTAGTGACCGGAAGTGCTGGCCAAGTTCTGATTATTGAACTGGCCACTGGTTACATGGATGGGAACACTATAAAAATATAATGACGTATACACTTAAAATCTGTGCACATTTTGGTGTATATGTTATGTTTTAAAAAAAAACCAAATTGCTCAGAAGACTCTACATGATGTCCTTCTTGTATATCTTATAACTTCATGGATTTTTGCTTCTTTTTAGATATAGGGAATGTGCCAAGCTAATCTATATCAACTTGATCACTTTTCCCATTCTAAGAAGGTTTAGTTTGCATTTCTCAAAAACGTATCCAGCCTTCCAAATATGAAGTCTCATTCTGAACATGATTTATGAAAATTCAACACAAGCAATAAATCTATTTACAGGTTACAATTTAAAAAATAAAAAATAGGACTTAACAGAAACTTAACTGCCAGGTTGCCTTTCTGCAAAATACTGAATCATTGTATTTCATGCCCTGAATCCCGACGATGCGGCTCACCTTGTTGTGGGGAAATGCACTCTGGAGCCGGCGAGCCGGGCTCGGGCTCTGGCACTTCTGTCCTGCTTCCCCTGGAAAATTGTAAGTAGATACTGCTTGTATTATCCTCTTAGAGGGAAAGTCATGCCTGGTGGAAATTGTCTCTGACCAGTTTTCATGGACATGTGAGAGAGAAATTGAGAGAAACTGTATCTGGGGCCGCTAAGTGGTTTTTTAAAACTGAAATCCCCATAGAAATCTGTTGTCACTGTTTTCTTCTCTTAAAAGCATAGCTAAGAGGTGAAGACAGAGACTAGGCCTTCATGCCTTGAAGCTATGGCTTTTGGTCTGGAGCTGCAGAAACTTGTCTGTCCTATTTTGTAGAGGCTGACTCATGCAGTGTCAGAATGACACTGTGTTTATGTTGTCCCATTTTTCAAACTGTGGTTTATAAGCTTTGTGACAAAGGCTGCTAAATAAGTCTTCCCGCTTGGAATTAAAATATAGTGAAACAAGAGAGGCAATTTTCTTTTTGTTAATGACTGTGACCCATGAGTTTAAAATAACTCGGTCTATTAATCACTAATCAGATTTTCCAGATTGCCAAGTAAATATTTACCGTGGTATAAATCTTGTATAATTGTGCAGATTTCCATCATCCTTTGGGGAATAAAAAATAAAACATCTTTAATATCTGCTTTAGTTTCTTGCTTTAACTCTCGAATTGCCTATGATGGTCCACGGTAGTTTGTTTACATCTCTCAAACATATTCCCTTCTCACCAGCTGGCCAGCTTCTGCCTCATCATTTCCCCCCTGATAGCAACTAAAGCTTTCTAACTGGTCGTAATTTGCTTTCCTCTGCTCATGGTTCCTCTTTTCCTCCTCCACCTCCGTCTCCAAGTCTATCTTCATAAAATGCAGATCTGATCATAGCAGTCTTTTAGTTAAAATCCTTCCGCATCTCCTCGTTGCTTTCAGGGGAAAATTCAGTCTGGCTTTGAATATAAGACATCACTTGGCCTTTGCCCAGTTACTGAGCTGAATGACTGGCCTATCCATTATCATCTCTGCATCTCGGTTCCCTCCTTTGCAAAACTGGAATAATGAAGTTTCTACCTCATAAGGCCCTGGTGAGGATTAAAAAAGATGAGGCATTTAACAGACTTAGCTCAATAGCCAGCTTGGAGTAACTGAGCAAGCCGCTGGCTATATTATTATTGTTGTTCTTATCTCCTACCACCTCCACCACATGCTCTCCCTGCATTCTTACTGAACCTTACTTGTTGCCACATCAAAAGTACCTCTTTTATTCTCTCTCACCCACCTGCCAAGAGGCTATTTACCTAGTATGATTCTGAAACCAGTTCCAATGTGTTTTTTTTCTTGAACACAGCAAGCAATTAACTCAATTCTCTGTGGACACTGACCAGGTGTCCCACAAATATAACTTAATTCTGACACCATCAACCTGGTGAGAGCATCAGATCCCACAGGTTGAGGGCTCAGTCCCACAAGACTGCCCCCACTTCAGATGCCAATCCAAGTCCAAGTGGTTACCTGTGCTCCTGATTGACTGGCTATAAATCAGAGGTTCCCGTGACCCCCTCTATGAGTTCCACTAATTTGCTAGAATGACTCACAGAACTCAGGAAACCAGTTTACTCACTAGATTACCAGTTTATTACGAAGGAGATTAAAAGCAACGGCCAGATAAACAGATACATAGGGCTAGGTCTGGGAAGGTCCTGAGCACAGGAATTTCTGTCCCTGTGGAGTTGGGGTGAGTCACACTCCGAATTCTGTCCTTTTGGGTTTTTATGGAGCCTTCATTACATAGGTATGAATATCACACATGGCTAACTCCTTTGAGTTTTATCCAAAGGATGATCTGCTCCAGCAACATTGTGCAAAGAGTGGTTCTACTGCATGGGTCTTTCATTTGGCTTCCTTTGTCTTTTCTGCACCATTCCTAATGTGCCTGCAGATTCTTCAATGAGATAATCAAAGCATGTTATTGAAGGTGGGGGAATAGAAAACTTACTTTAAATGTCTGTGGATTTCCTAAGTGGATTTCTGGCATCAATTGCATTCTCTTTTTGTCTTTCAGAAGTTTATTTTTTTTGGCTTGAAGTCTATAGTTTGCATCCTTTGAGTGCATACAATATTCCAAAGTGGTTCTTTTCTCCATAGCTTGACAGAGATCTGCTCCCCTGTTACTGCTCTGGGGAACAGAATTGTCAAGCACACCCTAGGATGGAGTCATCATTCTGTCCGCATACAAAGACAGAGATAAGAGAATTGTCAGTCTTCGGTTGTAATTAATAGAATGGCTCTGAGCTGCGCCTCAGTATTGTAGCTGAGGGGCTCTTTCCTAGGGGTTGCAAGTGAAAATTTGAAATGGCCACAGAAGGGGTTGAGATGCACCCGAAGTTGTCCCTGGGTAACTGGACAGTGACAATAACAAACATCTTCAATGAGGCCCAGAGCGCCTGACATTTTTAAGTCATTCCTGCAAAGAAAGGCAAGTTTAATTACTGCAGATGAAATAAATCAGGAGGATCTCATTGGAAATGCAGGCATGCCAGACAGCCTTAACTGCAGTAGTCTCAGCCATCTGCCAATATGGGTAATTTGTTTTAGCTTCTGAAGGAACAGACTGCACAGTCTAAGGGGAAACAGCAGCTTAAAGACAGACTCCAAATGCCTGCACACTCTCTGCTTTTAAGAAAGCAACTGAGGAAATGCTGATGAGCTTCTTGGGAAATGTATTCAGTCCCAGTTCCCGAGGGCCCACTCTGACCCAGCTCATGTCTACCCAAAGCCTAGATTCCAGCCACTGAAGACTGTAATTTTCACTGTGTCCTAAATATGCTCATCACACATTTACACAAACTATGACTGACTCCACCGCCTACCCAGAATGCCCTTCCCCAACTTATTTGTCACCTCTGTAGTCTCCACCGGGCAGGGCTAGGGTCTTCTGCCTCTGCTGCATTGTATCATTATATATGTCCGTCTCCTCACCAGACCATGAGCATTTTGACATATATCTTTTTTCATTCTTATGTACCTACACTTAACCCTATCTCAATATTGTTAAATCTTTGTATCCCTACACTTGCCACAGTGCCTGACACAAGGCACATGGTACATATTCAGAACAAATATTAACAAAAATAACATATTTTTGGAGAATCTACTACTGGAGATGATTCTGACTGCCTTCCATTCATTTTCTCATTTAATCCTCCCAAAGTCTAAATCATCTCGGTATTGTCATCACTGGAATTCTATAGAGTTGATAAATAATGCCCAGGAACTTGAGTGACAAGTGCCATGTCACAGAGCTTGTAGGTGACAGAGGTGGTTGACGAGCCCAAATTAAATGATTCCAGGACCCTAGAGCTTAACATTCTGCTTAGCTGGGCCTGAATTGTGGTGTGTAATTTGTTATAAACAATATGATTATAAGTAGCACAATCATAAAAATGTTAATATCCTTTACAGCAGTAATTTCACCCCTGACAATATAGCTGATGGGAATAATTCTACAGAAGAAAGAAGCCACAATATACAAGGACAAACCCTGAACATGAGTATTCAAAAGAAAGACAAACAGGCGAGGTTTGTGGGATAAACATTTATATCTCTTTATCTTAATGTTGTTATGGTTACTTTTTAAAATTTCCTGTAAGTTTTTATATATTTATTTAGGAATATTATTTTAATGTATTGTAAGTGTACTGCAAGACCCGACTATCTTTGTTAGTCACTGAGGAAATTTTCCTTCTTAAATGAACTAAATAACTTCATCTTCAATATTGTGGTAGGTTCCTTGGATGATTTTTAGCCACAAAGCAATATAATCATGATAATCTTAATAGCTAACATTTGTTGAGCTCTCAGTTACATACTGTCCTAAGCTATTTACATGTTTTAAAACAGTATTCAAACAACTTACTATTATCTCCATCTTACAGGTGAGAGAACTGAGGTACAGAAAGGTTAATTAACTTGCCCATTTCAACAGAGATAGGAAGTAATAGGTGTAACCCAAATGTCTTGCTCAAAGCTGCACCTCACTTCTAGTCCTGAACACCAAGCTGGACCCCTCTGAGCCTTCTAGAATTTTCCTAGGTTAATGCACAGCTGGACTGGGTCTGTTTCTTAGGTATAATAATAAATTTGGCATTCAGCTCTCACTCTTAAGTATAGAGTGATAAATGTGAAATCCAGAATTCAAGCTACTCCAGCTGTATCTCAGACTTTCTTGGTAGCCTTTTTCAAACTTAAGTTTCTTAAGCTTAAACTTAGCAAACATTTACTGAAGATTTTTAATGTAAGAAGCAACTGTGTCAGGGATTTCAAGCCCACCTTCAGATTCAGTGATTTGCTAGAAGGATTCATAGAACTCAGTTAAGCTGTCATACTCATGTTAAGATTTATTACAAAATGAAATGAAGGAAAAATGTGCATTGGGCAGTGTCTAGGAGAAACTATGCATAAGTTTCCAACTGTACTCTCCCAGTGGAGTCACATGGACAGCACTTAATTCTCCCAGCAATGCGATGGGAAGATACATCCCGAGTACTGCCAATGGGAAGTTGGAGTCACCTATGCCTTTGGAGTGCAGGGTTTTGTTTTGTTTTTGGTGAGATAGATTGGCCCTGAGCTAACATCTGCTGCCAATCTGCTTTTTGCTTGAGGAAGATTGTCCCTGAGCTAACATCTGTGCCAATCTTCCTCCACTTTGTATGTGGGATGCCACCACAGTGTGGCTTTGATGAGCACGGTGTAGGACAGCGCCTGGGATCCAAACATGTGAACTCTGGGCCACCACAGCAGAGCACATGAATCCAACCACTATGCCACTGGGCTGGCCCTGGAGTGCAGGGTTTTTACTGGAGGCCAGTCACATAGGCATAGAGTGACCTTAACTACACAGCCTCTAGCCCTCCTGCTCCTGCCCGGAGGTCAAACTGCTACAGTATGGACCAGGACCCCAAGGGAGTAGAAGCAGGTGTTCATCATAAATCACATTGTTGGCATAAATCTGGCTTGTCTCAAGTCCCCAGGCATACAAAGATACTCGCATCAGGTAGAATATTACAGGGGCTTACAGGTTATCTCCAGAAGCTCATACAGGCCAGTCTTTTCTTTGGGATGTGCAGGGTTTGAGCATCCCAAGCCCACTGCATTAATCCTTTAATGCATAGCAATAGAATTGCATTTATCTCAAACAATAGAAAAATCTTATGGTCTAGCATCTTCCAAACAAAAGCACATGTTGGGATACTAGAGCATAATGTTTTAGTATTCATATGCATTTTATTTAAGTCAGTTTATAGAAATAATTAAGACATGGATTATTTGATTTTTGCCACTTTAGACTGAATATTAAGTAAAAATTTATTGTTTACTTATGGCTCATCATTAATGGCATGAGAATCAATTTTTATAACATTTTGGGGTGAGTACAATTATTGGCCACTATATTAAATGGCCTTTGACTATTGTGTTCTTTACTTCTCATGTCTGTACTTTACTCTGCATCTCTCTTTTCCATTATTGTCGGGGTTTAGCATCATTTCTCACTGCTCCCTATAAGCCTTCTTCTAGATTTAATGCCCTTCATACTTTCTAATCTTAGTGAATCAGGAACTCTGTAATCAAAGTCACTTGACTAGAATCTAAACTGAGAATATGTAGATTCTAAGTAAGAAGTTGAGATTTAATGTATGCTCTTTGTCATAATGGTAGGTGGATGCTTAGAGTACTCTTCCTCCAGCAGGTTCTTGGCTGCATTCTAGAGAGCTGAGATTATTAGACAGATGCCATTAAATAAGCTAAGTTATTAGGGAAGATATAACTGTTTATCTGTAATCTTAACTATGTTTTTCTCATCTCTAAAAGACGTAAAAGTGCACTACAAAATTCATTTTATAACACATTATGATTGTAAACATTTCTTATACAAGTACATTTTGGGATGGCCTTCCAAATCGGCAAAGGATTGATTAATCGATAAATGATATTTGGGTAAATGGATAGGAATTTCAACAAAATAAAGTTGATTGTCTCATTTTAAACTTACAAAAAAATAAATCCAAGACTGATTAAAAATGTATTTAAAAAACCTAAGAATAAAATAGAAAATTTTAAGTGAATATTATAATTTCTCAGTGTGGGACTATGGGAAAAACTCTACAGAATAATGATGATAGTTTTGAACATGGGAAAAAATAATCACCATTTTAACAAATAAAAATCATGAGAAAGTTAAAAACAAAACTGACAAACAAATTGGAGAAATTATTCTCAAATTATGTGATAGGTAAAGATTCAATACCTTTGATATATGAAATCCCCCATAGGTAAATAAAATCAGTACTTCAGTGGTAGAGTAAATGTGTTACTATGTTGTAGAACCGTGTCTGGCCTGTACTAGGTGCTACATTTTATTTTTTAAATGAATGAATAGAGCATAGAAGTTTTGAGTAGGTAAGTTAAGTTGAGTAGGTAAGTCAAATTAAAAATTACTATATGAAAATGTGTTAAATCATCTAATTAATAAAAACAGAAAGAACTTTGGTTTTTGTCTCTCAGATGATCAGTGATTAAAAGAATGACAGTCAATATAGTAATCTTACCATTGCTGTCAAGATTTCAAATTAGTACAATTCTTTAGAGGGAAGTTTGTTAATATTTATCAAATCATGATAAATTGTACAAAGATGCTCATCATGGCATTGTGTATAAAGTGCAAAACGGGAAATAAAAAACTAAATATCCATAATAGGTCATCAGTGAAATTATAGTACATTCATAAAATGAAATTTTATGCAGTTATTTAAAATGATACTGTAAAGGGATATTTGTTGGCATAAAATTGACAAGGATTTATTAGCTATAAAAATAGTTTATCAAACAACTTATGTAATTCTTTTTAGATAAAATCTGTTATCATGTATGTTTAGAAAATAATTCTGGATATCTAAACATCAAAATTTTATTAGTGGATATTTCTTTGTGGTCAGATTAGGAGAAATTTTAGTCTCTTTTATCATGATACATTTATGAGTATTGTCTGAAAATATTATAATAAAGATGTATTTTATAATCACAAAATCAATAGAGCTATACGCTCTATTGAAATAAAGAAAAACAGTAGAATTCATAAGACTTCTGGGTGACATGACACAATGAACATAAAGTTTTATCTATTTCTCTAATGGCTTCTCCTCAGTTTTTCTACTCCCCTTCACAGGACCTCAGTGAAATGATCAACGAAATGTAATGAGCAAAAATCATCCTCATCAGTGCTTTAATCAGAGATAGGTGTCATTCACAGTCCAGAAAAGGTAAGGAACCTGCAGTATAGAGTACAAAAGGGACTGCGTTTAAAGGAAGATAAGGCTAACTTGCAATATTCACTCTTGAGAAAATTCTATTACAGGGAATACATAGAGGAGACCACAGCAGAACATCACTGTCAGTTCCTTATCTGGAGCAATAAAAGCTGGTGGCTAAGGCAGGTCACAGGATTAACACACTACTTGCTCTTATTAACTAACATAAATCATCTTTGTTTGAAAGCTGGCCACCGTGAGGCCACTTTGTTTGTATAGTGGAAAGACACAGGATAGCAGAAGCTTTTTTTTTACCCATCAAAAACATGGATAAGATCTTGTTATCTCTTATATGCCCACAAGTTAGAGAAGCAAGAGTTAGAGTTAATGAAAAGTTTTCAGAAGACTGGAAACATATTAGTTGATTTCACATCTACATATCACATTTCTCATCTACAAGTTCAAAGCACTAAAAAGCAGTTTACTAGGACCCTGCTACCCAAAGTGTGGGCCTTAGGTCAGCAGCAGCAGACCTAATCACCTCATGTGATCTCACTAGAAATGCAGAATCTGGGGCCTGCCCGGTGGCATAGCAGTTAAATTCACATGCTCTGCTTTGGTGGCCCAGGGTTCACCAGTTCGGATCCCAGGTGTGGACCTATGCACTGCTCATCAAGCCATGCTGAGGCAACGTCCTACATAGAGCAACTAGAAGGATGTACACCTATGACATACAACTACCTACTGGAGCTTTGGGGAGAAAAAGAGGAAAAAAGGAGGAAGATTGGCAATAGATGTTAGCTCAGGGCCAATCTTCCTCAAAAAAAAGGAAATGCAGAATCTGAGGCTCCACCCACTCCACCGACTCGTAATCTGCCTTTTAACAAGATCCCTAGTGATTTGTATGCATGTTAAAGTTTGAGAAACACTGCACAAGGAGGCCCTAAGTTAAAGAATAGGAGTTTAGTAGCACCCAGGTAAGCTGAGAGAAGACCCAAGGAGATTTTAGTCACCCTGCTATAGACAAATACATTTGGATAGAGCTTTACTCATCCAGGAATAAGCAAACAAAACAAAACAAACAAACAAAAAATTAAAACAAACAAAAGCCTAAAGTTGAATTATTCTGTAATAATTCTGTGCCTTAAAGGAAAGAACATATTTTTGAGAATGATTGACCATAGGAAACAGAACATAAATAAAATAAAATAAAGCAAAATAAAATAAAAGCATCTCTCAGTAAAATTGACATAAAACTCTTTAAAAAATATAAAAATGTTAAAAAGAACAAGGGAAGTTAACTAAGAATTAAAGTCTGCATCAGATTCAGGAGAACAAATTATAATGGCAGAAATCCAAATCACTAATATGGGACCATGATGGATGAAAACTTTCTCAATTAAAAGTAAAAACGATCAGTTAAAATGTCCATACTTCCTAAAGCAATTTACAGATTCAATGCAATCCCTATCAAAACCCCAACGCTATTTTTCATGGAAATAGAACAAAGAATCCTAAAATTTATATGGAATAATAAAAGACCCCAAATAGCCAAAGCAATTCTGAGAAAAAAGAACAAAGCTGAAAGTATTACACTCCTTGATTTAAAAATATATTACAAAGCTACAGTGATCAAAACAGCATGGTACTGGCAGAAAAACAGACTCACCGATCAATGGAACATAATTGAGAGCCCAGAAAAAAACCCACACATCTATGGACAGCTAATTTTTGACAAATGAGCCAAGAACATGCAATGGAGAAAGAAAAGTCTTTTCAATAAACGGTGTTGGGAAAACTGGACAGCCACAAGCAAAAATATGAAAGTAGACAATTATCTTACACTACACACAAAAAATTAACTCAAAATGGATTAAAGACTTGCATGTAAGACCTGAAAACATAAAAATTCTAGAAGAAAACATAGGTAGTACACTCTTCGACATTGGTCTCAGCAGTATCTTTTCGAATATCACATCTCCTCAGGCAAGGGAAACAAATGGGACTACATCAAACTAAAAAGCTTCTGCACAGCAAAGGAAACCATCAACAAAATGAAAAGACAATCTAACAATTGGGAGAAGATATTTACAAATCATATATCTAATAAGGGGTTAATATCCAAAATATATAAAGAACTCATACAACTCAACAACAAAAAAACAAATACCCAATTAAAAAATGGGCAGAGAATCTTCAGTCAAGTGTTCTACCACTGAGCTGTACCTCTGGAGAATCTGAACAGGTATTTTTCCAAAGAAGATATACAGATGGCCAGCAGGCACATGATAAGATGTTCAACATCACTAGTTATTAGGCAAATGCAAATCAAAACTACAATGAGATATCACCTCACATCCATCAAAATGGCTATTATTAAAAAGACAAGAAATAACAAGTGTTGGAGAGGATGTGGAGAAAAAGGAACTGTCATACACTGCTGGTGGGAATGTAAACTGGTATAACCACTATGGAAAACAGAAGGGCAATTCCTCAAAAAATTAAGAATAGAACTACCCTATGATCCAGCTATTCCCCTTCTGGGTATTTATCCAAAGAACACAAAAACACTAATTAGAAAAGATATATGCATCCCTATGTTTATTGAAGCACTAGTCACAATAGCCAAGGCTGGGAATCAACCTAAGTGCCCATCAATGGATGAATGGATAAAGAAGATGTGGTATATATAAACAATGGAATACTACTCATCCATAAAAAAGATGAAATCTTAAATAAACAAGTGGGACTTCGTCAGACTAAAGAGCTTCTGCAAGGCAAACAAAGCCAGGATCAAAATGAAAAGACAACCCACTAGCTGGGAGAAAATATTTGCAAACCATATATCTGACAAGGAGTTAATCTCCATAATATATAAAGAACTCACACATCTGAACAACAACAACAAAAACAAATAACCCGATGAAAAAATGGGCAGAGAATATGAACAGACATTTTTCCAAGGACGATATACAGATGGCCAATAGGCATATGAAAAGATGTTCAATGTCACTAGTCATCAGGGAAATGCAAATCAAAACTACACTAAGATATCACCTTACTCCTGTGAGAATGGCTATAATCACCAAGACAAAAAATAACAAATGTTGGAGAGGATGTGGAGAAAAGGGAACACTCATTCACTGCTGGTGGGAATGCAAACTGGTGTAGCTGCTATGGAAAACAGTATGGAGATTCCTCAAAAAATTAAAAATATAAATACCTTATGATCCAGCTATCCCAGCTTATGATCCAGCTATCCCACTTCTGGGTATTTATCCAAAGAACTTGAAATCAACAATCCAAAGAGGCTTATACGCCCCTATGTTCATTGCAGTATTATTGACTATAGCCAAGAAGTGGAAGCAACCCAAGTGTCCCTCAACAGTTGATTGGATAAAGAAGATGTGGTGTGTGTGTGTATGTGTATATATACATACACACAATGGAATACTACTCAGCCATAAAAAAAGACAAAATCGTCCCATTTGCAACAACATGGATGGACCTGGAGGATATTATGTTAAGTGAAATAAGCCAGACAGAGAAAGACAAACACTGTATGACCTCTCTCATATGTGAAATATAAACTAACACACGGACAGAGAGAACAGTTTGGTGGTTACCAGGGGGAAGGGAGTGGGGGGTGGGCACAAGGGGTGAAGGGGTGCATTTATATGGTGACTGACAAATAATAATGTACAACTGGAATCTCACAATGTTATAAACTATTATGACATCAGTAAAAAAAAAAAAAAAGGTGAAATCTTGCTATTTGCAGCAGCATGGATGGACCTTGTGGGAAGCGAAATAAGTCAGACAGAGAGAGTTAAATACCATATGATTTCACTCATATGTGGAAGATAAGAAAAAACAATGACAAACAAACACTTAGACACAGTGAATAGATTTGTGGTTATCAGAGGGGAAGGAGGCAGGGGGAAGAGTGAAAGGAGTAGAGGGGCACATGTGTATGGTGACAGATGACAATTAGACTTTGGGTGGTGAACAAGATGTAGTCTACACAGAAATCAAAATATACTGATGTACACCTGAAATTTATATAGTGTTACAAACCAATGTTAGTTCAATAAAAAAAGTAAAAGTGTTCAAATGTCTAATAGGTGAAAGTTTTCATACAAAGTGTTGACCTTAAACAAATAGACAGCCAATTATTTCTCCAGCAAAAAATGGGCTTATTCAGGATCAGCAAAGAATTGCAATTTGGGATGTGCATGCTAAGTTGAATCATAGGCAAATCCTGAGAGACAAAGGATGGGCTTGCTTTTACAGAGCAAAAAGGGGAGTATGGAGGGGCTGTTCTAAACAGAAGTTCATTGGAAGAAAGTAACAGTTCAAGGTGGTGATAGCTTCTCATTGGCTGAGCTGCAGTGTTTCTCATTGGCTGGGCTGTTGCCAGCCAGGGAGAGAAATCTTCCTTGGGTGGTAAAGTAGTTGCTTTTCCTTCCAGAGATGCAAGCGTACATCTCTTCCTGTTTGGAGTAACTGATGACGTGTGATAGCTCCCCATAAGGCCTTCCCAACTCCAATTTAGTTGAAGTTTCTTTTATTAACTTCCACATTTTCCTTTTTTGATCAAGATCTTTCTCTGAAAGCATTGCTGATCAAAAGTCAGGTTCTCTGTGCGTTAGGGTTTTGTTCCTTGGTGCCAGTTAGGACCTTTCCTGGTTGTTGTGTCCCACGTTGGAGGGAAAGTGCCAGCAGTTGGAAACCATTTAGGCCACATTTGAGTAAGAAGGAAAGTTAGGAGGGAGAACTCTCAGGCATTTCCCATCTAAAGTCTATATTTCTTCAAGGTCGTAGGGGTTGGAAATCATCTTGAAGTGCTGAGCTAGCATCACCTTATTGGGTACATTTTTTTTCTAGAGGTTCCATAAGCAATAGGTACAGAACTTTACAAGAAGTATACAGAATGTGGAAATTAAGAAACAAAAAACTCATTAAACTGGAGGCAGGAAGCTAAAAGGGGGAGCTCTCATGCCCTGTGTCAACAGCAGAGCCCAACAGGAAGAATAAAGACTTCCTCTTCTTGACCAGCAAGAAGCTCAGCCACTGGGAGACTGTCACAATTCAGCCAATGAAAAGCCACTACACCTCAAACTCGTTGTTTACAATAAGCCCTCCCAAATTCCTCTTCCCCTCTATGGGAGAATTTCTCCTACCTTGCTGCTGGGGAACTTGTACGTGGCTCATCATTGTTACAGACCCCAAATTGCAATTCTTTGCTGATCCCAAATAAACCCATTTTTGCTGGAGAAATAACTGTCTCTCTGTTTAAGGTCAATGAGAGTAAGATTAACAGCAACACTATACACCCAGTTTACAGGATGGTTCTAAACCAGAAGCCCAGACATGAAGGAAACCAGCTGAACAAAAGACAGTGGATTGTTAGGTGAAATTTATTGTACCCAATGTGCTTGTTCTCTAATCTTATGTAATTGAGTTCTTACTTCCCCAAAGGCACTTATCCACGTGCAACAGGAGGTGTTTGCCACTGCACAGACACCTCCTTGCTCAGCAAGTAGATAATCAAGGGCTATATACAGTTATCCAAAACCACCTTGGTCTTTAAGTTAAGTGATCATTTCAGCTGAAATTTGGCTGTCGAGTTGGCCAGATCTTCTAGTGTCAAGGAGAGAGGCCACTTGTTCATGAGTACTCACTCCATTCCAAGGGAAGAAAGCTCTTCCCATGGAGGCAAACCCAGAATCAGGCATACCTCCTAGCAGTTCTCATTTAAAGTGGTTATAGAGGTTTAATGTGGCAGACCAATGAAAGGCCTCTGTTTGGTTATATATAGAGAGTAGGACAATAAATACAGCAAAGGCACGCTGTCCTTGTATTCTCCAGCTGTCAAGGCAATGAGTCGCCCAAGCATAAAGGTCATTACAAAAACTTCCATATATGAAGGCGTAACCAGGGGTGTACATAAGGCTTCTGCATAAGTGGGGGTATCTACGGACTTAGTCATTAGCATAGAGGCATGAAAATTATTCTAATGAAGGCTCAGACATTATGTTGTTACGTACTGAGAGGTTGCCTAAATATATGGATATATCAAGAAATTTACAGATGGCCTGGGTTACACAGGTGGCCCCACACCTTTTCATACAAATATTCAAAAGATTTTATTTTCCCCTCCTAAGCTGGATTAAATTGAAAGAAGGGACAGGTTTAGGTGACCTTACCACCTTGACTCTATAAAAAAGGCCTGTGGAACAATTTAAACAGATAGCATTCAGAAACCCATTGAAATTGCTTATAGAGTGAACTAAGGTATCATTACTGTCTCGGGCAGACAGAGGTTTCTGATGGCAAATCCAACAATCAGAGAGGTTTCTCCCTTTTGCAAAGGATTGGGAAAGGCAGATAAGAGCATTGTCCTTCCAAGAAAGACAGGGAGAAAATAAAGTAAAAAGCAATAGTGAGAAAAGGGTATATAGGCCTGGTCCAGTCATCTTGGGAAAGCTGTCTGCCTCAGGTGTGGCTGCTTTTCTTCCTAGTCAATTTGATTTGGAGGTCTCCAGCTTTGTTCAGGACCAGATGTCAGATGGGACCTTCTTTAGCTGTGACATGTGTACCCAAGGCTCGAGTCACTGAAGTTTGGCTGCCATCTGGGTAGTGAGGAAGGCCTAGTATAGTCCCTTCCAAGGAGATTTCAAGTAAAAATGGGAAACATTAGTTTGGAGAGTCATAGCTAGACATTTAAGGAAACTAGAAGAATTTAGAATCCAGTCCAGCTTATAGGTATATAACAAAACCTTAAAAACAATAGGATGAGAATTTAATTTCTAAAAAGGTGCAAACATAATTTCTCTATCCACAATTACCCCCAATTTTATTAAAGGTAATCGTAGTAAATTAATTTGTTTGTATTAAACTTGGCCTGATTATTTATATAAATGCAGCAAGAATAGTGATTGACCATATAAGCTCTATTTTTTTTTTCTCCAAAGATTGTTTTGCTGGAACCTTGTAAGCAAGCTGCTAGTCTGATTTTTCAAGCAGTTCCTTAAACTTGTGTGGTCATGTCTGAATCTATGTATATCTCTCTCAAATATTACAGTCTATTCAAAGCCTTGGTAATATTAGCCAATATTTCCAATTGTGTCCTGTTATAAGGGGAACAGATTATCATCAAATTTATGCAAATACATATATTGTCATGAAAGGAATACTTAAGAATTTCCAAATTCTGAACGGATTAGGTAGGGAGAAAAAGATAAATGCTTCAGCCTTTGTCACTTTACCAAATTGCTGTAAGTTATAGATAGCTTAAAGGAGAGGAGAAACAGGGATCTTTTACATTTAGAAAACAAAACATTAAAGCAATTAATTTTCCATTAGAGTTTAGAAATTCTTACTCAGTTCAGTATTATAATCTTAAAGTTATGAAAAACATGTATTCCAGAGTACTTGTCAAAGTCTTTTCCGTAGATCTCTTTGAAGATAAAACATGTTTGTAAAAGAATCAGAGTAAAACAATCAATTGACAAGGAAATTTGAGTATTTTTCTGACATACTTTTTTAGATAGTAACTAGAATTACAAGTGATAACATTATGTCTATTTGGCCAAAGTAATAATAAAATATTTCAAAAACAAATAGAAAAAGCTACATAGCTGTAAGCAAAACTTAACTCCTTTAATGCCAAGAAGATTCAGTATTGGACCCAAATTGTGTTTCTGGCAGAAAGACTAAGTTAAGGTTATTTGCTCAGATGGCCAAAGTTTTTCTACTAAAGATTTTTATTTTCATTCTATAAGGATCTTTTTAGAGCTGTGTTTGGAGTCATTTTGTCTTTCAGAAGCTTCTGTGTACCAATCAAAAAATGCATTCCATTGTCTCCTAAGAGGTTTTGAATCCTCTCTTTTAAGAGTGTCCCTAAACGTGGACTTATTTAAAACAGATGTTCTCCAGATGTCCATTAAAATTCTAAATTGTCTAAAAGTTCACCCATTTTTCCAGAAAGGCACAAGATCCAGGCCCATAAGCCAGGTGGAGCCTATTTTGCCCTTGGATTCCCTAAAATGTTTTAACTCTGAGGAGCTGTGTTTTCCAACAGCTGTTCCAAAACACCAGGAATCACATATTTTCCCCTCTTTTGGACAGGATGGCTGACTTACCAAGAAGCTTCGACAAACAGACAGGAACAGAATGCAAGTTATCTCCTAGGAGTTTTGGAGTATATTTGTCTATTATCAGAAGTCTAGGATAATTGTTATTTAATTTTTTCCTTTTAGCTGTTTATTTGCTCTGATTAACACAGAAATAGCAATTAGGGGCTTAGCATTTGAATACTCAGAGGGTCTGATTTTAAAGGGGCAGGTTTTCACAGAGGGGAAAAGAGGAGAGTGACGTGGGAGGCAGAGCCTGAGCACAAGATGGCTTCTGGGGTGGAGTCTGAGACAAGATGGCTGCTGGGGGCCAACCTTGAGGCAATGGCGTCTGGGAAGACAAACAAGATGGTGAATGAAACAAAGAAGGAGGAGGAGGTAAACACCAGGTTTCAGAAGCCATTTTGTTCTCTCTGTTTTTTTAGTTCTATTAGTTAATTTAGACACAATATCTTGAGGCAATTTTAGTGAGGCAATTTTAGACTTTTGTGCACATTTAGAAGCCTTCAGGTACAAATTAAAATGAATATACTGAAGCTGGGTACATGAGGGGTACTGTACATATTAAACTAATTTGCTGTTTTTCCTGTTTAACTTGAGGAGTGACTCAGGGGTCTCGAGGATTTATGAGCCTGTTTTCTAGAGGATTCATGAGCTTGTTTTGCAGAAGAAAGAGAATGCCTTTCGGGAGGCTGCAATCACCGGATGGCCGGCCCTCAGCAGCTGTGGAAGCCCAGAAGTCAGATTGCCCAGGGGCTTATCGGGAGTGACCTCTTTGTTTCCCTGAAGCCCCTCCTGCCAAGCCCCTTAGCTTATAAACCCCCCCTGCTTTCTGTTCTAGAAGAGGTGGATTTGAGCAAACTCAGGCTCCCACCTACTCATTTTGGCCAATTTGAATAAATCTTTCTCCATTTCTGAGCACCGATGTCTCAGTATTTGGCTTCCTGTGCATCAGGCACATGAACTTGAGACTAAGAGGTTCAGCATCAATACCACTCATTTTGCTTAATTTTAGAGCCATGGTCTTCCAATTTGGTTTTAAGAGAAATGAGTTTGTGGAAATCAAAAGTTCCTCATAATGACCATTGTGATTCCAAACTACTTTTGGTCAGTTTGGCCCATGTAATTAAAAATGCACATGTAGGGGGTCCTTGGTTCTTAAACATAAACTCTGCTGGGGTCCCTAAAGGAGGGTTTCCCTTAGAACATTTAGATGACTGGGATCCCGTTTCTCAGAAGTTTTTCTCTAGAGTCAAAGAATAATTTTCAAACTGCCTAAACAGCTTAAGCAGCTTAAATAGCTTGAACAGCTCAAACAGCCTGCCGGCTTAACACCAACATAATTCTAAGGGAACAGCCTAATCCTGAAGGAGTCAGGCCAAAGGCTAAACAGCACAGTCCCAGTAGAACAGCCCAGGTCCAAAGGAATCAGGCTGAAGGCTGAATGACACAGTTCTAATGAAACAGTCTGATTCCTCTGGAATCAGAGGAGCAGCCCGTTTCAACGGAATAGCCTGATTCAAAAGAGTCAGGTCGAAGAGCCAACAAGTGCTTGCAGCCAAAACAAGGCCTTAACCAGAAAAGGATAAAGCCTTAAAATATATCCCAAATAGAGCCTGGAAAGCTTCAAAATGCAAAGAGCGTGGAAGCCTGGATCCAGGAGAAACACTTACCCTCAAATTCCAGGGTCAGCAAGAAAAGCAGCAAGCTCAGTGGGCTCTGTTGTGGGTACTGTACATATTTGCTCACCAGCCTCAAAGGCATCAGGAGTCTTCTCTCCATCCCCGTATAGGCCAGCAAAATATTGACCTTAAACAAATAGACACCCCCCAAAAATGGGTTTATTTGGGATCAGCAAAGAATTGATATTTGGGATGTGAATGCCATGGTGAACCATAGGCAAATCTGGAGAGACAAAGGAAGGAGCTGGCTTTTATAGAGCAACAGAGCAAAAGGGGGAGTAGGGAGAAGTGTTGGAGGAAAGTAACAGTTCAGGGTGGCAACAACTTCTCATTGGCTGAGCTGCAGGCACTTCTCATTGGCTAGGCTGTTGCCAGGTGGGGAGAGAAACCTTCCTTCAGTAATAACGTAGTTCCACTTGTTGCCAGAGATGCAAGTGTATGTCCCTCCCTGTTTGGAGTAATTGGCGATGTATGATAGGGCATAAGAGCTCTCCTAACCAAATTAGGCCTTCCTAACCAAATTTAGGCCTTCCTAACTCCAATTTAGTTGAGGTTTCTTTCATTAATTTCCGAAAAAGACTGAGGATGCAATCTACAAATAACTAGCATTCACAACAAAGAATGAAAATAAACAAACATAGCGGTAATGATAGATAACATAGAAAACACTCTTGAGCAAAATTGCAGTTTGCAGAAAAAAGGACCCATTGAGTAAAAAAGTTGAAAGTAAACTCATATCTTCTTAAAAAAATAACTCAAAAGCACGCCTCAACTACATGTTGAAAATACTAAGTCCCAGGCCCACTCCTGGATAGTATGAATCAGTAGGTTTGGATGGAACCAAGGAATCTGGGTTTGTAGCCAAGGCCCAATGTGATTTCTGTCATCAGGTAAGTCTGGGAAACTCTAATTTAATGAAGAAGAGAAAGCCATGCAAGCAACAAAGTAACAAATGTAGCAGGTCTAAACCCCAAGAAAACAGCACCGATAGCAAAAAAGTACAGGAAAAAAATAATTTATTCTCCTTTTACACAGAAGACAGTTGATATTTTTCCATTCCACTAATTATTAGAGAAATAAATTTCCTGTATAGTTTTAAAAGTTTGAGCTAACCACACAAGAAATACAAAAATAGGTGTAAGTTCTCCAAATTATTAGAGAAAACCAAACCAAATAAGAAACCTTAGCTCAGAGAGCAAAAGATAGAAAAAAGATAAAACAAAATGGAAGAAAAAAAGACCAAACAAAAGTCATGGTAAAACATTTAATCAAGATAAATACTCTGATTATCCCTATAGACTGGAGAACAAAAACAAAGAGCAATTCTGTTATTCAATACATACTTTTCTAAAATAAGGTGAGATGGAATTTTTATCAGTAAAAGGATGGAGAGAATATTTTAGATCAAGAATAGTTTATATCCTGCAGGAAAATTAGGTAGTACACTATTCGTCATTGTCCATAAGGGGATCTTTTTGAATTCCATGTCTACTCAGACAAGGGAAACTAAAGAAAAAATAAACAAGTGGGACTTCATCAGATTAAAGAGCTTCTATAAGGCAAATGAAACCAGGATCAAAATGAACAGGCAATCCACCAGCTGGGAAAAAATATTTGCAAACTATATATCCGACAAGGGATTAATCTCCATAATATATAAAGAACTCATGCAACTCAACAACAAAAAACAAACAACCTGATCAGAAAATGGGCAGAGGAAATGAACAGACACTTCTCCAAAGAAGATATACAGATGGCCAATAGGCACATGAAAAGATGCTCAACATCACTAACCATCAGGGAAATGCAAATCAAAACCACACTAAGATATTATCTTACACCCATCAGAATGGCTATAATCACCAAGACAAAAACAACAAATACTGGAGATGCTGTGGAGAAATGGGAACACTAGGCCACTGCTGGTGGGAGTGCAAACTGGTGTAGTCTCTATGGAAAACAGTATGGAGATGCCACAAAAAATTAAAAATAGAAATACCTTATGATCCAGCTATCCCACTACTGGGCATCTACCCAACGAACCTGAAATCAACAATCCAAACAGGGTTATGCACCCCTATGTTCATCACAGCATTATTCACTATAGCTAAGACATGGAAGCAACCCAAGTGTCCCTCGACTGATGATTGGATAAAGAACATGCAGTATATATACACCATGGAGTACTACTCAGCCATAAAAATCCCAAATCGTCCCATTTGCAACAACATGGATGGACCTGGAGGGTATTATGTTAAGCGAAATAAGCCAGAAAGAGAAAGACAAACACTGCATGATTTCTCTCATATGTGGAAGTTAAACCAACACATGGAAAGATAGAACTGTTTGGTGCTTACCAGGGGCAAGGGGGGTGGGGGGTGAGCACAAGGGGTGGAAGGATGCATTTAGAGGGTGACTGGACAAACAATAATGTACAACAAAAATTTCACAATAAGAAAAATAAAGAATAGTCTATAAAATACTAAGGCAATGTATACATAACGTTAATTAACAGATATAGAATTCCAGAGCAAACACTTTAAATGAGAAAAAAAAGACCATGTATTAAATTAAAGAAATGACATCTCCCCAGGAAATGAACTACTGGTCTTTTGAAAAGACTAAGTAACTAGAACAAACTTTTATAATCTATTTTCAAAAGAGATAGACAAAAAACTCCACAAAGTTATGAATAAAGAGGATATAACTAATGAAACAAAAGGAATTTTTAATAATCTAATATGTAGAACTCTTTGACAATAAATTTTATTTCATTTGAAATTTTGAAAGAAGAAATGTACAACTGTCTCAGAAAATTTTCTAATTTCAATTGGCTTAAGAAAAAATAGAAGATATGAATTGACCACGGCTATGGCAGAAATGCGATTTTTTTGTGTGTGAAAAAAATTACATCTGAATTTTTGCTGTCATCCTAACTGATAATTCCAGGACCATTTTTACTTTGAACTTCCAAGAGGATCTAATGACCATTACAAATAAATTATGTCATGTTAGAAGAAAAAAAGATGAAAAGTTTTCCAATTCATATAAAAAATTTACATATCCGTGAAAACTATACCTAATAATGATAGAAAGAGAGAGGCTTATTTATGAATATAGACCCCAAAATTCTAAACTAAATACTATAAAAACTGACTTCAGCACTATTAAAAGACCATGACCAAGGACATAATATGACCATTATCAAAATATAGAAAAACAAGAAGAAGGAAGGAAGAGAGGAGGAAGGAAGACAGGAAGGGAAAAAGAAGAAAGGAAAGAAAGAGGGAAGGAGGAAAGGAATGAGGGAGGAAGTGAGAAAATAGTCATAGAAGGATATTTGGCTTCCTTAGTAATCAAAGAATGTAGAATAAAGTTTTTTGTTATTATGACCATGATCATGATCATTATTAGTAGTAGTAGTGATGAGTATGTGGGGAAATATATGTTCGTTTATGAGCAAAAATTCTGATAAATTTTCCAAAATTTTGTGAAAGTTCTCCTGGCTAATTGTAATCAAGAACTTTGTTCATGGGAAATCATCAAAGATGTCCAAAAAGACTTACGTACAAGAATATGTATTATGTTCTTATTTATAACAGCAAAATTGAAAACTACTTAATATCCAACAATTAAAGTTGTTTATATATATGACAGTATATCCATAATGTGGACTTTTAGGATCATTCCTAAGGATTTGGTGAAATAATCTTGATATAACATGAAAAGTGATATCAACAGTAGACAGTAAGATACTAACGTTTTTAAATATATAAAATATACATTTAAAACTATTGTGCCAGAATAGCCAACACAATATTGAGGAAGAACAAGGTTGGAGGATTGACACTACCCAACTTCAAGTCTTACCATAAACCTAAGTAATCAGGATAGTGTGATATTGGCAAAAGAATAGACAAATAGATCAAGGGAGCAGAATAGAGAGCCCAGAAATGGACCTACATAAATGTAGTTAACTGATCTTTGACAAAGGAGCATGCATAGGCAATACAATGGAGCAAAGATAACAAAAGGTACTGGAATAACTGCACATCTATCTGCAAAAGAATGAATCTAGACACAGAACTTACACTCTTCACAAAAATTAACTCAAAATAAGTATTACTTCAAGGAATAGTTGTGATAGCCATTCTATAATGCATTTAGATAAGTGCTTAAAAACACATAATAAAGATGGTTATGAGTGCAAAAAAATTAACTTAAAATGGATCACAAATCTAACTGTAAAATGTAAAACTACAAGACTCCTAGAAGATAATATAGGAGAAAACCTAGATGACCTTGGGTATGATAATAACTTTTTAGATACAACACCAAAGCCACAATCCATGAAAGAAATAATTAATAAGCTAGACTTCATTAAAATTGAAAACTTCTGCTCTGGGATAAACAACATCAAGGGAATAAGAAGACAAGTCACAGACTAGGAGAAAATATTTACAAAAGACACACCTGATAAAGGACTGTTATCCAAAATATACTAAGAACTTTTAAAACTCAACAATAAGAAAACAAACAACCCAGTTTAAAAATGGGCCAAATATCTTAACAGACACCTCACAAAAGAAGATGTACAGGTGGAAAATAAACATATGAAGAGAGGTTCCACATCATATCTCAGGGAAATGCTAATTAAAACAACAGTGAAATACCACTATCCATCTATTAGAATGGCCGAAATCTGGAACACTGACAACACCAAATACTGATCAGATTGTGGAGCAAAAAGAACTCTCATTCATTGCTGGTGGGAATGCAAAATGGTACAGATACTTTGGAAAACAGTTTGGTGGCTTCTTACAAAACTAAACATACTCATTATAGGATCAGCAATCGCACTTTTTGTATTTACCTGAAGAAGTTGAAACTTATGTTCATACAAAACCTGCACACAGGTATTTATAGCAGTCTTATTCATAATTGCCAAAACTTGGAAGCAACCAAGATGATCTTCAGTAGGTGAATAAATAAATGAAGAGGGGTACATCCAGACAATGGAATATTATTCAGTATAAAAAGAAATGAGGAATCAAGCATGAAAAGACAAGGAGGAACCTTAAATGCATATTACTAAGTGAAAGAAGCCAATCTGAAAAGTCTACATACTATATGATTCCAACTACATGACATTCTGGACAAGGCAAAACTATGTGTCTTGTAAAAAGATCAGTGGTTGTCAGGGGTTGGGACAAGGGAGGGATCAATAGGTGAAGCACAGAGGATTTTTAGGGCAGTGAAAATACTCTGTATGATACCAAAATGATGGATGCTCTTGTCCAAACCCATAGAATGTACAACACCAAGAGTGAACCCCAATGTAAACTATAGACTTTGGGTGATTATGATGTGTCACTGTAGGTTGATCAGTTTCAACAAACGTACCACTCTCTTATGGGATGTGGATAATGGGAAAGATTATGCATGTGTGGGAGCAGAATGTATGTGGGAAATTTCTATACCTTTCCCTCAATTTTGCTATGAACCTAAACCTGCTCTAAAAAAAAAGTATTAAAAAATATTGTGTATATGTGTATGTGTGCATAGATAGATTAGACAGATAAGTAGATAGATGGGAAGGTAGGTAAATTAGCATAAAGGAATTTATCTATGATAAATAAGTCATAGTCTACGGTGTTAATAGTGGTTATAATTTTGGATTTGGAGATTAAAAGCATTTTGGCTTTTTTTATATAGCTTTGTATTTTTCCCAGTTTGTACAAAGATCAGCTCATGATTTGGGCAAAAATGACACTTATAGGTGCACAATTTTGCCAAAATAAATACTATATAAGGTAAGTTTGAGGCTATGTGAGTTTTGGAACTCTTCCTGGACAGCCAGAAATATCCAGTTATAAACACTGTCTTGAGAAAGAATGTGATTCTATTGCTTTGTAGCTGTCTGAATTGTGCTTACTGTTTCTTACAAATTCATTTCAAATCTCATGGCCGTATAACTCAGAGAAGGCTGATTCAGAGGAGACTTGCTCTGTGATGAAGAAGTCTTTGGAATGTGGTGCTGTATATTTTCCTTTTCAAAAAACTTCAGCATTATTCCTTAACTGATTGTATCTGGTTAGCTCAAAACTTACTGTTGCTATTTTAACTGTTCAGAGAAAACTATCAGAGGGTTTTAGCTAGAGTGTGTCTATGAATATTCATAGACAGTCAGCTTCTGTATTAGAAACCACACCCACATCTCTGCAGTATCTGCAGCATGAGTAAGGGCATCCTCTGGGACTCATAGGGCAACATGAAAACTTGACACCAGGCTGCCTGCAGAATGCTCATAAGGTCTGCTTTGCGGTATTGACTTTTATAGAAAAGCCTTTCTGATTTACTCTTTTGTAACATGGAAATGTTTTAAAGCTTCTTTTATCTGTTTTGTGCATTTTCTAAAATCAGAGATTGATATGTAGCTATAAAAAGAGTACATACACTATTCCTGTATTATTTAGGGATGAACAATGAAGCAACATTTTGTATATATGCACGGTAATGAATGTAGAAAGGTGGTTAAATATATAGACAAATATGGTGGTTCATGCTAAGCATCTCAATGAGTCTATCGTTTTGAATTTGAATTTGATATATGAATACGGGGGCACAGATAAGTGAGTTGATATATGGTAAATATTGGTAACTTGCCTAAGATCACATAGCTAGCTAGCTAAATCCATTATATATGTTTTATTCATATGCATCATTGATGTATATCTATATTGTATAATACAAAGGTCAACTGGACCCTTCCTGTCCCTGTGGGAAACAGGGAGCTCTCCACTTAATTTTGTCAGTTCTTGTGGCCTAACCTCTCGTGGGCTCCTGTATTGTATACATTGTCTTTTCATTGTACTAAGTAGGCAAAGGGGGAAATCAGTAGCTCTTTGAGAACCGACCACCGCCCTCACCCCCCATGCCAGTGAATCCACAGGCATAAAGACATCAATGAACTGTGGACTTACAAAGTTTTCATTTGGGGACAAGAACTTAAAGCTAAACATAGAACTTCAAATCGTTTCACAGCGTGTTTCTCTACTGAAGTTCCTGCCAGGGTCTATCTGATCTTGCTAAGCATCTAGCCTTACCCTTTTGTTCTCTTTTCCCCTATTTTTCTCTAAAGCATTTCAGTTCTTCTCCTTTTAATTTGGAGAGTAATTCAGCAAATTTGCATATCCTAAATTTGCTTATCCAAACCTATTAATGTGCTTTCAAAACAAAGCTTTTCTCTTAACATAACACACCTTCCTTAACAACAGTTGGGATTATGTAACATAAAACATGTTTTTTTATTGGACACACAAAGCTTTTTCTCAAGCATTAGTGCATCTAGGCTTCCATTTTCAGTTGCCTTATCACACGGTGGTCTGCCTGTATACCCTTTCCTTTTCCAATGTTTCAAACTTGCATTTCTATTACAGTGATTTCAAATTCCTGTTTCAACTTCCGCCTGGTCCTGTGCTGCAAACCCACACACAGATCTGCATACTGGACGTCTAGATTTGGAAGGCCCTCAAACACTTTAAATTCAACACATTCAAAGCAAATCTCACTATATCCCACAAACAAACTACTACTTCTTTTGTGCTACTTATATTCTTAATGCCACCACTGTCTTCACAAACACCCAACCCAGAAATCTGGGAGCCATTATTAAGTTCTACTTTTTCCTTATAATTACCATTGGATTACTAAGGGAAATCTGTCTTCTTTAAAATCTACAGTTTCTTTTCCGGGCCCAGTAGCCCTCCTTGAGATCTTGGTTATTTTTTCTGCTAGGCTCCGGAAACTACCAAATTAGTCCACTTTACATTTGATCTTTTCCTATTCCAATCCATCCTCTTCAACTTGTGCCAGAGAAATCTTTCTAAACTACAAATCTGACTTTCACTCTCCTCCCGCCTTCAAAGGTCAAGCTCAAGTGCATGGAGTATTAAAGTACAGTGTCCTTCACAATCTGGATCCCGGTGACTACCAGCCTTTCCTATTTCCATTCCTCTCCAGACTGCCAGTGCTGGGTCTAGTCTCTTCCTACATTTCTCAGTGAGCTGTCATGTTTGATATTTTATGTTTCTGTACCTGTTTAAGTGTTGTTGCTTTTGCCTTGAAAGACCTTCTCCGATCTTTTTTTGTTTCTCTAACTGGTAAATGCCTACCCTTCCTTCAAGACCCAAGCCAAAAGTATCTTCCTCCGAGAAGCCTTCCTTGACTCCTGTTCTTTTCTCTCCTCTTAAGCATTAATTATGTCCCCGCCACTGTGTTTCCATAGCACTTTCTTCATCCCTCTCTTAAAGCATGTGCTGTATTACATCGTAATTATTAACTTACACCTTGGTCTTCCCACTGGAGTGGGAGCCTCCAAGTCAGGATTGCATCATATTCAAATTGATTTCCTCCATTTTAGCACAGTGCCTAGAGCAAGGTCAGTGGATGCATGTTGTTGAATTCAATAATGGATAATCCTTATTTAATTATTGATATTTGGAGGCAGGGGGATTTCAGATGGGCTCTTGAGATGATCTTTTATGTGACAAAGAATCTCCTTGACCAAAGTTTAGGTGGCATCCACTGAGCCGTTTTTTGCAACTAGGCTTCATCCTTGGGTCCTGTCTGGCCTGCCTAGTCCAGGTTAAGCAAGAAACCTATTAAATCACTTTGGTGAAAATCCCCCCATCCTTAAAATTTGATCATCCTTGATAGCCGATCAAATTCCTCATCCGCTATCTTTGATGTGAGCCCTTGGCCTGCCTTCTTCAGCAAGAAATCCTGTTAAGTCTGTATAGCAGGAATCTCCCTACCTTTTATGTCTCCTCTTAGTAATTTTCCATACACTGAGCCCTTCACTGTGTTAACTGGCTATAAATCCCAAGCCATGTTTTTTGTCTCAGAATTGAGCCCAATCTCTCTCCCCTATTTCTATAGTCTTGACACCTATTGCAATAGTCCTGAATAAAGTCTTCCTTATCATTTTTACAAGTGTCAGAATAAATTTTTCTTTAACATATGCCCTGTTGTTTCCTACGAGGATGCTGCCTTCTGCACATAAATGAGGATCTCTGAGAGGTATGCTGATTCTTCCAGACCATTGTTTTATTCTACATGACTGAGATCAATTAAATATATTGTTCCCAACCAACATGACGGTTAACTTATGTCCAGAGAGTAACTTAGTCATATGTCAGAATTTGACTGTCTATATTCATGGTAATAGATAAAAGTTTAATACCTTATTAGCACATATATGTGTTCACATTTAAACATATGAAGGACTAGTTTTATAAAGAATGCAAAAGAATATGTACATCTAAGTGATTATCGACCACTGAGATTCTCTCAATGAGATAAAAATGCTAAAGAAAGACAATCACCCAATGTTTGAGTAATTCTAAGTATTCATTTGATGCTACTTTCCGCTACTTCCCTAATCAATATCATATGCTTAAGCAGCTGTACACTTATTCCAATGATACTGACGTGGTTGAATGCCAGACATCTCTTCTGGGAACATATAAGTTGCAATATTTTTAGGATCAATCTTAATACTTCATAATTGCACTTTAAAAAAAATATTAAAATATCTTATGTCTACCTCAATTCAAATATTAAAACATCACTTTTCCTGGTGTCTTTGTTAAATATTTCTTCAGCACCTACTGCTAGGTGCTGAGAATATAGGAGAAAAATGCAGACCAAGTTCTGGTCCTCATGGAGTTTATTTTGTAGTGCAAGAAAATGATAATAAACAAGAAAATATAAAGTCTAGCAGATGGTGTTAAAAAATATGGAGAAAAATATAGCAATGTAAGAGATAGGATTTGTGTAGAGAATGTTATTTTATATGGAGTGGTCTGATAAGGCCTCTAAAAAGGTAATAATAGGGGAAAAGTCTGGAGAAAGAGAGAGAGACACACACTTAGAGAGAGAGAGAGAGACAGAGAGAGAGAAAGGAAGTTAGGTGGAGGAAAACCATCCCATGCAGGGGAAACACAACAGCCAGTGCAAAGGTGAGGTGGGAGAGCGGACGTATGCAAGGAGCATTGCTGGCAGTAGTAGGAGAGGAGGTAGACAGGTGGTGTGGAGCCAGATCATGGTGAAACCTCTGGCTTTTGTTTTGAGTGAGGGTTTGAGGAGAGGAGTGACATAACTGACTGACTTGTTAAAAGCACCCACTCAGATTGTTGCGTGAACAATGGTCTGTATGAGAACAAAGGCCTGAGCAGGGAGAGTAGTTAGGAAGTTATTGCAATAATCCAGGGGAAAGGTGACAGCAATTTTGACCAACATTGTAGCAAAAGAAGTAATGAAAGAGGGCTGGACTGTGGATATATTTCTAAGATAGGCCTGCGGGACTTGCTGATAGAGTCACAGTTGGGTGAAAAGAAGAAAAGGAAACAAGGATGACTCCAAGGTGTTTTGTCTGAAAAACATAAAGAATAAGATTATCATTTACTAAGATGGGAGGAGTGGTGATTTTGGAAGGGGAAGTTGTGTAATGAGGATGTCAAGAGTTTTGCTGTTAAATGTATTAAAGGTCTATAACTAGCACTGTCTCTTAGAAAAGGAATCGGTTGCACTTTTTTTCTTGCCAAGATAGCAAGAGACTTAAAGCTGCAGATGTGCCTATGCAGTGGCCACACACCTAGGTGGTTTTACATTGCAATGTGAGGTGGGCTACTTGCCTCAAAGCCAGGTGGTTGGAAGATGGAAGTTAATTCTCCCAGTGTCACAGGCAGCCTACGTTTCACAAAGATTAGAGCCATATTCTAATTAGATAATTAAGCCTCAAGGCAGTTTGGCTTCGATAGAACTCTGCCCAAAGAAAGCCTGCATCTTTCTCCCTAACATTAAAGCACAGACTGCTTTCCTAGCTCCTGGGATTCTTCAACATATGGAAGTACCACTTCTAGCCAAGAGGCTTTCTGTGCTTGCTTATAAAGAGCAATATTGCCTCTTTTGAGGCTAATATTGCCTCAAAAATAAGAAGTCATCAATGTTGTCTTTCCTTAAAATGATAGGCAAGTCTGGAAATTGAAGTAGACATTTACATCTTTCAGAACTCTTGAATGTACAGTATTTAATTAGATGCTCTTGCATGCAAAAACTCTATGAAGTAGGTCAGATTAGCACAGTTATTTTCATTGACAGCTATGAAATCAGAAGTCCAAAAAAAAAAAAGAAAAGAAGCAGCTAAATTCTAGAAGTAGTAAGCAGCACAATGTTGCAAAGGTGATTGTATCAGAGCTGGGATGAAGAACAAGGTATCTTAACTGGTTGTGCAGTATTCTTTATACCATAGGACACAAATGTAATCACTGAGCATTTAACTCTGCATTTCTTAATCTCTTATGTAGGTTTTCTTTTGGAACCAGCAGAAATTCCTGCAGTCTAGTTATGTATGAGTGTTGTTGGTAAATAATTCAGAGGAGGCTATTGGCAAGTTGAGGAGGGACTTGCTTTTATTGAGTGATCATAAAATATCTTACATAAGCAATTGGAGACTATCCAGTTCTTTCTGGTTGCAGAGGAAATTGTCCTCTAACTCCTGGAAACAGGAATTTTAGACAACCAATGACACTCAAGCAAATAACATTACCTCATCAAAATGGTGTTTCATTGGCTGTTCACTTTCCAAGTAGTTTTAAGATGGTTTCTAATACTTTAACCTTTGTATTTATAAATCCTACATAGTGCAGTGTTGGAGCTAACCCATGATACCAAAAACATTCTATGTGATATACATATAACATGATTTGATTAAAGAAGCAAATGCCACTTATTTCCATTCAAAACAAATTACAGTACCAATGGTCAATTTGATATAAAAAAAGAAACCCTAGTTTTTTTTTTTTTGCTGAATCATAATATCTCTATTTGCATGATAGAAAAATATCAGTCCTAAAAAAAAAAAAAGCAAAGAGAATCATAAGCCAATTGTTGCACTATGTACACCACACCCTGTGGCTTCTGAACCATCCAACATTTTCCATGGACTGGATCTGTTCGCCCATTTGTCTTTGGCAAGTTGGGGGTTAGTGTTGGAGTTAGGTGCTGGAGAGGGGAGTAGAAATCTATGTATGTGGGAAAAAATGATGAATACAGCTAAGAGATAGGAGCAGCATTAAAAGGACCCAGGAATAGAATCCTCAGATTTCATCATGAGTAGATAACTTGCTTTTTTCTGCTATAGGAGTGCCTTCCCTATCACCTTTCTTCCTAATATCACTGATCCTTTAGTCAAAAGTAAAACCCCATTTCTTCTATTTAAGGCAGTTCTGACTAGTATTATCTCACATTTTGACCCCTCACGTTTGTTCTTCTGTCTTCTTTCAGGACCATTCTGTACTAGTATTGTGACCTAATATATTGTTATCTAAGAGTTTTTATCTTGTGTTGTCAATGGTATTGTAAATTCTGTGAAGTCAAGATTTAAGAGTTACAATTTTTTACATTCCTCTCAGAACCTAGCACAATAAACACTTGAAGATTGGTTAATATGGTGATGATTTGAGTCAGAAATTGAGAGTAAGAGTCTGAAAATGACCATACTTCTTAATAGCTAATGGGATGAGGAAAGTCCACTCCAGAAAAGAAGACCTGGGTCTTTTGTCTCTTTTGCAGTCCACAGAGCTAGTTCCTGAGACTTAAGGTTGCTGAAGGTGTAATGATCTTGGAAAAGGTCTGGATTTGGCACCTAGCTCTGTCACTTTCTGGATTGTAATTTTGGATAAACTATTTAAATTCTATAAGCATCAGTTTCTTTGCCTGTAAAACTGGGAGGAATGGAACCTAGTTCACAAAACAGTTGCAGGGATTATAGGCAGGGACATAGATCCATCTACCTTACCGTCTTCTTTATCATCTCCTCTTTACTCGGGGTAAAATTTTGTACTTAGCAGGAATTTTATGGTATCACCTCCAACTTTATTCATGCCTGCTTAGCTATGACATGCTGAAACCTTTCCCGTGTGGCTTAACTTCTTTCTAAGTCTCTAGTCAATCCCCATCGAGACAGAAAGAAGTACACTTACAGCATCCAACTTCTGAATTAATGGATCTTGAGTTAAGTGTGTCATCATTGATCTGCTTCACCTCTGATGACCCTTGAGCATCTGAATGTCACAGAGCTACAGCCTTCAGCTTTACACTGAAGCATAGGCCTCTTTGTTCCAAATGACGTTGTCTTGTCTTCCTGCTCAACTCTTCAGTTCCATGATGAGATAAAACTCTTAACTTCAACTGTAGCTCACTTTACTAGGACCTGGACATTGTTAGTGGCACCGGCCTTTCCTCAAGAAAGAGCTGTGCTATCCTCTCAAGTTATGGGGACTCATGTCATGAACCATAGGCTTGACCTGATTCTATGTAATTACTGCTAATGGTAACCTATTTGTCTTGATCTCTTTGGGCATTACTTTGGATTGCTGGGCAGCCAATTAGCACACACATCCTTCAAGATCATTCATTCACTTTCTCAAGTTAATTAATTCACTCCTTCATTTTTTCATCCATTTTCTAAGCATGTGCTCTATTTTAGATCCTTGCCTAAGCCCTAGGATGTAGATTTAAATATACTAGAGTTAGTTCCATGGATCTTGATCTGACCCTGTCTCAGCTTCACCTCGTACTGCGCTTATCCCAACATGACTCATAGCTGAGCCTGAATTATCCTTAAACGCTACCTTATACTGTTTATAGAAAAAGATATTCAAATGGGAAATGAAGAAACCGTTGTTAACAGATCCAAATGTATATTGAATAATTTGCATATTTCCTGAAATCTTCAATTCACCTCAAAGTAAATAATCAAATGGTTTTTCTAAGTAGAATTATTTACATTAAAAACAAAGAGATAAACAAAATAATAGATTAGAAACAGAAAAATGTTTAGAAGTATAGTTAAGTAACATACTGCATGTGCCTAACAAGAAGCAGAACATGGGACAAAACCAAATTTAATGCAGGCCTCCGTCTTCTCTACATAAACGCTCTAGTCTTCATAGATGGCTGATTTTTTATGGTCCTAATAAAGTTAATGGAAATGATCAAAATCTTTCCAAGTATTTCTTGCTTTTATTTTAAAAATCAATACCCGGCTTTCCATCAAATTACAATAATGAATAAAGGCAATATGTAGACTTTACAGATTCTGCCAGAAGTTTCTATTTATAATGACCTAGTGCAAGGACAAACACCCTTATGCCTTTGTGACTCTCCAACACTTGAGCCACTGACAGCAGACTTGTGTTTCTGAGGCAGCCCTAACAAGAACAGGGGCTATCAATGGCAGCTGCTCTTCTCTGGTTAGACCTGGGGTTAAGTCATATGCCTCAGCCTAAATTTCGAAGGTCCCATGGAGTCTCTTTTCCTGCCAGGTTGACCTTGGATCTTGTACATGGAGGAGAGTGCACACCACAGCCAGAATTTCAGTGTGGGCCGTAGAACCCCAACTTGATTTCTGTGTTATAGTTTTTTCTGCCTGAATAGTTAGCTCCCTTCTGAATTTTTTTTCTCTTATATCCTATCTATTCTCCATGATTAAGATCCTATTGTTCTATGTAGGTTGTTAGTTCACTTATATTTGCAACAAATGTTTATTGAACAATTACAGTGTGCCAGCTAGGTAATGAATTAGAACAGGAACAACGCTGAGATTCCCCTACCTTCACAGAGCTTACAGTTTATTGAGGTGATATTTAAAAAGAAATTACTATAAAATATAATGTGTTAATAGGGAAAATATAATTCCTATATCTTCTAGGGGATCAGTCTTGTATTTTGCTCAACAAGGAAATTTCCTAAAATTATAACAGTTTACATGATTGCCAAGAATCTTGCCCCCTCCTCCTTCGATTTCCCCACAGTTTACCCTCCCTACCTGATTCTATTCCTCGGCACTGACACTTCAAAACTCATAACTGAGGGCTGTGTCACTATTTCACTATGCTTGGAGCTGCCTGGTCATCCCTTTAGCTAGCCTCTGTAGCAAGGTCAGTTCCTTCGAGCAGGGCTCTGGCACTTGTGCCTCAGGCTAGCCACTGTGTCTTACTCTCCCTTTCAGCTCCATGTTATAAGTCCCAAGATCCTATGCATATCAGCCTATTAGGCTGCAAAGATCTCTGCAAGTTTACTTTAATGTAAACTTTGACTTGGAATTGACTTTCTCTGTAGTTAAACCACGTCAGTGCCTTCTTAAGATACAATGCATTGTTTCTTTAAGGAACTTGCAGTCTGTTACAGAGAGCCTGATCCACTTTAAGTCCACTGCTATACTATATACTTCCTTAACCAAGTATGCGCTATTTTCTCATGTGCAAAATGAAGATAATGAGTGTTGATTTGAGGATTAAAAAGAGATAATGCGTGAGAAAATACTTCTAACTGCAATGCACCATACATAGGTAAAATAATTTTACAGTTGCTTGCTAGGGGATACATTAGTAAGATGAAAGAAGTGTTATTACCATCAAAATTGACTGACTTATGCCCGAGAGAGTAAAATTTGTTCTTCTTTGAGTGTCAGTTTTCTATTAAATGAAGGGGTTGGCTGGATGACTTGCCAGCATTAACTCTTATTCCATGACTCTATTGTATATTATTGATGCTTAAATATTTCAATAAGATCAATTAATAGACAAATCTACTATCAATAAACATTTATTACACTAAGAATACTTAGTGTACAAGGAAGCATACTGAGTGCATGGGGCATACAATGATTTAACATCTGATCATGACTGCTGAGGGACTTCTCTAGTTTGCAAGAGAAAGAGCATATATGGATCAGGTAAAGTAACATAACTGTCAGCATGCAGTTCAGTGTTAAATAAGTGATACTAGAAGTGAAGAATGAGAATAAACTTTTACCGAGAGCCAATGCTTTTACATCACTTACTCGTCATAATAAATGTGCAAGGTTTACATTGGTATCCTTATTTTGCAAATGAAACATATAAAGACTGAAATGATGCCCATAATTTAATCAGGCTAAAACAGCTAGTAACTAGAAATGACACTCAAACCAATTTTATAACAAAATGTAGATTTTCCACTAAATCAAAGACTGGTAGTTAAGAAACTACAAGTTCCTTTTGAGAGTGAACAGGGGTACTGTTAATAATTACTCTGGAACGACAGACATAAAACAGAAAAGACTTGGGCAAACTGGGACATTGGATTGTCCTACCTATCATGTTTTATTTAAACCATGTCACTGGGGAAGAAAAGGTATAGGAATAATTTAGAGCAGGATTGAAGGCAAGTGTCCCAGTCAACAGCTTGGCGGAGGAGCCGTCTCCTTGCTCTCTCACCATCTTCAGCTGTGTTCTCAGACTTCCAGGGCTTGACTCTAATACTTTTCAGCTGCATAGTCTTGACATACATGATGTTTCTTCCTTCATAAACCCAGCAGTTATTTGCTTGAAGTTTGCACTGAGTTAATTCTGTGGTAACGAGCTTGGGGGCGCAGGACGGGGCTCCAGATGAACCTGTGAGCTTGCGTAGTCACCACCATACCTTATTTCTAGCTCACTGCCTTATACTTGGTACATCAAACACAGGGGTGTTTAAGAGTCACCAACTGGTCTAGGTTTGAATCCTCACTTTCTCCTTTTAAGTGTGTGATATTTGGCAGATTGCTTAACTTGTCTTCTGAGTTTCTTCATCAGTAAAAAGGAGATAATCATAGTGCCTATGTGATAGAACATTGCTTCCCAAAGTATTAGCTACTTTTAGTATTAGAATTAGATAATTAGAATGATCATTTCTTTCTGCCAAGCAGAGGATGGGATAAATAGCTCAATAAATATGATTTACTGAATTTGACAAAAGGAATCTTTGGTAATAAAGTAGTGGATTTGAAGTTACAAGTCTCAGCTTAAGGCTCCAGCTTCTCCATGGAATGCTTTGGGCAAGTCACGTTCCCTCCTCGAGTCTCAGTCTGTATAAACTGTATAAATGGGAGCGAATGCTTACCATGAAAGGATGTTCTGCACAGGGTCATCATGAACATCAAAATGAAATATCTCATATTATGAAAAATGCTACATAAAAGTTAATCATTATAAGTTGTAATTCTAACATGTTTTATTACATATAATTTAATGATTTACTCTTAATAAAATGTGTATGGAACTGGGTAACTTTCAAATATTTTTAACTATAGAAGTACTCATAGCTCTTGTAGCACCTTACTTAGGTGAATTATCATTGGCAGAGTTGGATTAAGATTTTTAAAAATCCCCACAATTATCAGTTTTTGGTGAAGTAAGCTGTGTCCTGAGTTTGCTTATGGGGCAAAAGAGTCATCAGGAGAGCAGGCTCATCGCATTTAAGCCTTTAAAGAACAACAGACTGCACTCTCTTTAATATGTGGTCCACGTTCTAAAATTGAAATATGTTACACATTAAGAAATACAGAAATTGAAAACACTACTAAGATTAGGACTAGCTCTGCTTGAAAAAGACTTTTATGGTGCATTGCAGAGAAATACAAGTAGCAATGATGAAACCAGTTATAGAAGTCAGCTTGAATTCCCACTTGCTAGCTTGGTCGAGCAGCCAAAGAAACTAAGAGAACCAGAGTTTAGCAGTGGGCCAGAAGGACCCCAGGGCAATTTTCCAGGGCAAGGTGATAAATCAAGTGAGAGAGAAAGGCCTCTATATTGCTTTAAGTTGCTATCAAAATGCAGAAGTTCCCAAGTGAAAATCCTGTTCAAGTGAACAATCAAAACACAAAATTTTATGTAAAATCCATATTTTAAAGGACACACTGAGATTAATATTCATTGCCCTTGGAAGCAATGTGAGTGTTTCAACCAGCATTCGCAGGGCATGTGTGGACTCTTGAGTACTTGATGCTGTAAAGCCATTATCCTGCTCATTGTTCCCATCAGGCAGGACAGTCGCATCTTCCAGTTGGAGAGGTGGATTGGGTTAACTGCCCTAAGCTCATAAACTAGCCATTTCCAGGCTTGTTTTTTCTTGCTAGTATATCCCACCATCATTCAAGTTTTTCAAGCAGAGAAATTTTATAAAATGCACTTAAAACTTAAGTAGTTGAAAGACCTCCTGGTTGCCTAGCAACAGAGCTTCCTGAGGTAAGCAATATGACACGCTGAAGAGATCTCTAGAGAAGAGAGGAAACCTTGCTTCTAGCTGTAGCTTTCCTGCTATATTAAGTGGGAAAATCATTTCAGCACTTAGGGGAACTCACTGATAAGATGGCATGCTTGAACTAGATGATCACTAGAGTTCCTTTCACTATATTATCTATGATTGGATGAACCGTCAAGTTATTACAGTTTTAGCCTCTGAGATGTGACACTTGGGGTTAGATTCTGATTTTATCATTGATTACAGCATCTTCGGCCATTGTCAATCAAATTCCTTACTTACCTAACTCTCTATGTAAGATACTACCCTATCAATACATGGTTCTTTTGTATGATTTACTTAGAGCAAATATTTTTTGAGCAAGTATAGTGAGTTAAGCACTGTACTTGTGCTAAGGGAATAAACATGAGTAAATCATTTAAATTCTGCCTTCTAGGAGGTTGCAGCCCTGCAGAAGATAGGAAAATACACACAACTATCTTTAAAACATGGAGAGGTTTATGAAACTTGGAGTAGCCTTAGAGGTCACCAAGCAAGCAGTCTTTTACTCGGCTCCCATGGCTCCCTCGAGACTGGAAGCCTTTTATTTTAGAAGGTTTATATTGTGATGAGTCCTGGAAAGGCCTCTGCATCTCCCATATCTTGACAAAAGAGGACATTGAGGCTTGAGTTAAAAACTTGCCCCAAAACACACAGCTAGTAAGTGGACAGGTGGGATTCAAACTCGTGCTTTCTGATTACACAATTAGGATTTTTATGCATATTAGGCCCTTGATGTAAGGTGAAAATTGATAGATGCACACAAGAATTCTAAAAATAAAGTGATAGTCTTTGAAAGGAGAGAAGAGTTGCATCAGGAAACAATGAGTAAAAAGAAATCATGGAACAGGTCGCATTTGAATTGGACATTGTAGGACACATTGACTGAGATCTCTGAAGACAGGAGGAAAGAAATTCTTGGCAGAAGGAACACTATGAGAAAAGGAAAAAAATACAGTTAGTAAAACCATACACAGCAAATGTTAAGAAAATAAATCTAGTTAGAGTGCAGAGTACGAGCAGCAGAGCAGCAAGGGACGTGATAAGTGAGGTGGTTTGGAACCAGTAATGAGGGCCTGGTTCAGGGGCCTTGATTTCATTTAGTAGGGAATTGAGAAATATTAACATTTTTGAGGAAAGGAATGGCATCATCATATTTATTATCTTGAAGGTGTTATATATGTACAATAGGTATATAATGCCTTTGTGAAGGCCAATTAGGTGGCCTTCCAACCGTCCAGGAGAAGGCATGAGGGTGTCAAGGAGAATGAGAATTGTCAAGGTACGGAGGACAGAATGGTACTCAGGCGATTTTAGAGGCAGAAAGAATAGTATTGTGGGATGAGGTGAAGAAGTGCTCATGTGATCATGTTGCATCAAGTCTGGTTGACGGGAGAGTAGCAATGTCAGGGCTACAGCTTTTGCAGAATCTGCAGCTATAGATTTTGGCATCATCTGCCCATAGGATAATATTACTAGAATGAAGATGGATAAATGGCCAAGGGAAAGATCGTGTATTATTTACAAATCTGTAGTCCTCAAATTTAGCAGGGACCTTAATTGCAGGAACCATATTTTTATGTTTTAATAATGTTTTATTAAAGTATAATATGCATTCAGAAAAGTGCACAGATATTAAATGTGACAATGTCTTTTCACAGAGCGATTGCAATAGAACATTATCTGCATTCTGGAAGACACCCTCATGTTCCCTCTCAGTCTCTTCTCTCTGTAGGTAAGCACTAGTCCCACTTGGTTTTGCCCTTTACATGAATATAATCATGTGGTAGATACTCTTTTGTGTTTGTCTTTTTTTACTCAAAATTATGCCTACAAACTCATCTATAATATTACATGCATCAGTAAGTCATATTTTTTCATTCCTGTATAGTATTCTATTGTGTGAATATACCACAAACTATTTATACCTTGTTGTTCAATGACTTGAAATTAAAAATAATACTGCTATGACATCCTTCTACACATCTTTAGGTGCATATATGCATGTATTTCTATCGGGTATAAACTTGGGCGAGTTATTTCTTGGCCTTAAAATGTATGCATACCTACACACACCCACACACACTCTCATATATCTTTGCATATTGCCAAAGAGTTTTCCAAAGTGATTATACCAATTTATCTTCTTGCCAGCAGTGTATGAGAGTTTTGGATGCTCTATCTCTTCTGCAACATTTTATCAGCCTTTTAATATTTGTCATTCTGGATAGTGTTAAGTGGCATTTCAGTGTGATTTCAGTTTTTGTTTCTCTGATGACTAGGGAAGCTGGGCACTTTTGCATATGTTTGTTTTCATTCAGTAATTTGCTTATCCTCATTCGTGGATGCCTGTTTAGCATTCTTGCCTAATACTCTTTTGAGTTTCTGTCTTATAATTAAGTAGCAGTCTTTTATATATGCAAACACTCTTAAATTTTATGTTTTGTATCTTCTCCCATTCTGTGGCTTGTGTTTTGACATATTTATGGTTTTGACATATTTATTTTGATGACCAGAAATTGCTAATTTTATTCCATTCATCCATCTTTTCCTTTATCATTAATGGTTTTGCGTGTGTGTGTGTGTGTGTGTGTCCTGCTTAAGATATCTTTCTCTACGTCAGTATTGTAGAGTTCTTGTACATTATCTTCTCCATTATTTCAAAATTTGGTCTGCAATCCACCTGCAATTGATTTTTATATATGGAGTGAGATAGGGGTCAATATTCACCTTTTCCCAAAAAGATATCAAAAGGCCCAGCAGCATTTAATGAAAGACTACCATGTCCCCATGGCTCTGACATGTGTCAACATATATGTGGGTCTGCTTCTGAACCCTCCCTTTCTTTATATTAGTTTTTCTATCCCTGTATATTTACAGACTGTCTTAATTATTTCAGCTTCATTAAAAATCTTGATGTCTGCTAACACTGTCTTTACTGTGGATTTACAAAATTCTTAATATCTGGATGTGTAAGTTCTCCAATTTTGTTCTTCAAGTTTATCTGGGCCATTTCCAGCCTTTTTCATTTCCAGAAGCAAAATAATATTTAAAATAAGCTTCCTATTTTCCATATTCACCTACACACACACACACAAATTCAAGGATTTTTGATTGCATCAAACCTCTAGATCAGTTTAGAAAGCATGCACATCTTTAAAATATTGAGTCTATGAACATGATGTGTCTCTCCATTTATTAGATCTTTTATAATTTCTCTCGTAAATGTTTTATTGTTTTCTATGTAGAGGTTTTAGCACATATTTTGTTAGATTTATTGCTAAGTATACAATTTTTGATGGTACTATAAATGGTATAGTTTTTTAAAATTTTATTTTCTAATGGTTTTTCGATAGTATAATGAAATACAATTTATATTTACATACTGACCTTATATTGTTACTTTGTTAAATTCACTTGAAACTATCTGTAGTTTTTTTGTTCATTCAACAATAAAAAGTCACTATTAATGCATAATATTGCTTTCTATCTTTGTATTTTTTTTCTTTTACTTGCCTTAATGTACTAGCCAAGACATCCAGTACAACGTTGAATATAAATAGTGATAGGATGCATCCTATCTCATTCCTGATTTCAGAGATAAAATGTCATATTTTTCACCATTAAATATAAATTTTGTTGTAGGTTTTGTGTAGATGCTTTAATTCGGGTTAAGTAAACATCTTTCTATTAGTACTTGACCAAGAATTTTTGTCATAAATGGATGTTAAATTTTATCAAATAATTTTGTAATTTTTCTTCTTTAGCCTCTTAATATGATGATTTATGCTAATTAAATTTTAATGTTAAACCAACCTTTTCTTCCTGGAATAAACTCAAGTTGATTGTGATGCATTACCCTTTTTATATATGAATTAATTTTATTTGAATCTATTTTGCTTTTGACTTCTGCAACTCGATTCTTGATTGACCTGTAATTTTCCTTTTTGCAATCTCTTTTTCAGGTTTTGGCTTCAGGGTTGTTCTCATAAAATAAAATGGGGAAAAGTTTTCATTTTGCTATTCACTGGAAGAATTTGTGTAAAATTGAAACAATTAATTACTTAAATATTTGGTAGAATTCATTGGTTTAGCATCTGGACCTGGGATTTACTTTGCAGACAGTTTAATGTTTTTTAAACTATAGTTTTAATATTTTAAGGTACATGAGATTGTTCAGATTTTCTATTTTTTCTTGCATCACACTATGTCTCCGTAATCTTTGATTCTTCCCCTATTATCTAGTACCTGGCATATTGTAGTTGCTCAAATAATATTTATTGAATGAGTAAATGAGGAAAAAACTTGGAAGTGGATTGAGCATATGAATACATGAGAAAATATCTCCCAGTAACCCAGACTGTGTACATACGTGTACATATATACATATATGTGTGTATATATAATTCTAATTTTTAATGAAGCATGCTTACAAACATCTCTGCTGTGGGGTGTGGAAACACACCTACAGCTGCTCAGTAAGGAGCAGAGTAAGTAGACACAGGTTGGGCCAGAACTAACAGACCCAAATGTAGAACTAATCTCTGAGAGCATTAAAAATCCTAGATAAGTTTAGTTTATCCACAAGCAACATTAATTATTTCTTCATCTGAGCTGTCATTTATACACACAAGGGAGTTTGATCTGATGGATGGTGCAGAATAAAGAGAACTTCTAGACAGTGGAGATACACCTAGTCAAGCGGAATCAACATCATGATTGTAGGTAGTCCATTTGGTTTAGAACAAAATAAAAACCAACAAATATAGTAGAGAAAGCAAGTCTAATCCCCAAAGTAAATGCCAGTGAGGCTTAAGTTGTTTGTCAGAGTCCTGTATACTGCGGTTAGGCTCCAGCTCCAATTTCCAGTGCCATTAGGAACTGGAGTGAAAATCAGGAAACAGACAGAAGTCCAGGCCTGTGGTCTGGAAACTGATGGTAGAGGTGAGTGCAAGACTGCAGCACAATTGACAAGCAGATTCCTATGAATAACTAAGGCAGAGCAGACCCTGGGCTTGGTGAAATAAGACCAACTCTTGACCCTATCTAAGGGTGGCAGCTGTTTCCTTATATATTTCTTCGGTTGTGTCTAAATCAGCTCAGAGTTGAGTCTTCACAGGATAGGGCCAAGAGCTATAGTCTGGCCTGCATGACTAGAGCAGAACTGGGCTCATAATCTTGATATTGTAAAGTGTTTCAACCTTGTGTATTCAAGGAGGGCTAATTCTAAGTAGAATACCTATGTGTTTTAAAGACAAAAGGAGGAATTTTATTGCCTCATTCCTTTGGAAACGGTGTCCTTTCCTCAGTGAAATGTAAAACTAAGACAGGTAAACCTCTAAGTCATGTGTAAGATGTAGAAGCACAAATAGTGCTTCCCCAGCGGGACTATAATGAGTATACATGGGGAGGAAGTGCCAGCAAATTAATGGCCTCAAAGGCAAAGCTTATAATCAACATCTCATGCCCAGGGTATTCTAGTCAGCAAGAATGCAAACTGTGATACTGAATTCCAACAAGGGAATCAGATAGCAAATGTGCCTTCTAGTTCTCTTTTGCAGTTGTGAGAAGATGCCTTTCATTTTCAAATTTCTGAGTTAATGAGTAATGCATTGTGTTTTATGAAAGAGCATCCTTAAAATGCTTTGATTTGTTTGTACTCAAGGACGTGAGAGCAACCTGAGGCATCTGGGATGTGTAAGATGTTTATTCCTGCTCTTTGATTATTAATCATTGCCTTCGCTTTCCCTTGCCCTTCACTGGGCATTTCAGTATTCATAAATATCTTTAATAGAATATTATGGAAGAGAATAAAATAGGGAGTCATAGAGTTAATGAAGCTATTTTTGACAGTAATAATTGCTGACATGTACTAATGCTTTCTATGTGCAGGCTCTGCCCTATATTAACTCATTTAATCTTGATAACAACCTTATGAGGTGAGTACTGTTATTATATTTCACATTTGAGGAAATTGAGGCACAGAGAGGTTACAGAACTTGACCAGGTTTACACGTGTAGGTAGCGTAGTTAAGATGCAAGCACAGTCTGTCTGAGTCCAAGACCAAATCCCAATATATTTTATAGACCTAACTTTAGTATCGTCTGTGAATTAGATACCGCTGTGCTCTAGATGTTACAAATATAAGTAAGACATGTTGTTATTATGGTAGAGAGATAAATGCCCCAAATTACAGATGTGGAAAGAGGTGCCCATGTTCAGATTTTGTGTCTAAGATTACTCAAAAATATCAGTGCCGAACTAGGAGCAAGTTCAGACTTTTCTAGCATCTAGCTCAGACTTTAGTTGTAAGCCCAGTAGATTTTAGCCTCAATGTTTTACAGAAGAATTTCTTCCTGCAACTTTTTCATACCTGCTGGTAAAATTCCATTTCTTGTTTTTCTTTCTGCTCATGATCTAAATAAACTTCCACAGTCTATCTATTTTTGTAGCTGGAGGTAGTTGAGAAGACTAACTCCCACATCTCAGTTCAACCTTGCAGCACCTCAATTTTGCTTAAATATACCATTCTCAAGTGTTCAGTTCTGGGAACTCTGAGGCCGGAGTTTCTGGAGAATTGGTGTTGCTTGTTAGAGGTCACTGTGGCATAAAGCAGACTAGCATCTATGCTGTGTTTATATAAATTCACGCAGTGCTAATCAGTACAGCCAGAGGAAATGGATTTGAAAGCAGTCACTGTGTTGGCCACCACATAGAAATGTTGTAACAAGTTGACACTATCTCCTGCTCCCCCACCCCAGTGGATTTTTATTACATTATGTAATGTTAGGCGGCTTAAGGCTGATGGCTCATTAGGTTGCATGGGGTCGTCGACATTTCAGGGTGGTAATGAGACTTACACAAATCACAAACATGAGTTTCTCTGGCCCTCAGATCTGTCTTTGTAATATTTTTCATTTTATTTTTTAACAGAGAGATCTGGATTTTAAAGAATAGTTCTCAATGGCACTGGTAATTCTATACTAATTCCGGACTTGAAATTGATGAGCTTATCAATCTAGGACGTTGACAAAAAGCAGGGAACTTTAAAAATCATTATCCTTCCCTGCCTCTGAGGCCATAAAATGCCAGAGCCATCACTGCTCAGGGCCCCTACTTCTGGGTTTCTTTTTTTTTTTTTTTAACCGCTATGACTTGCAAAAATCACTTATAAAGATTTTCCTCATTGAGCAAGCAATAAAAAAGGATGCAAAGCATTTGAGAAATGCAAAATGGTATATAAAGTACGGTTCTGTTCATTCTAAATCCAGAACTGTACACATGTGATTACGCTGCATGAAAGAAAATATTACTTTTGCTTAATTTAGAGGCAGACGATGTATTCGATGAGTAAATTGGTGCAGTATAAAGAGCACGGATTTGGGTTCAGAGAGACCAAAGTTTATTTTCAGCTTTACCACTTACTAGGTAAGTGACAGGGACAGATTTCCTCTCAGAGCCTCAATTTTCTAATCTGCATAATGAAGATAATCACACACACACACACACACACACTCTCACGCCCCTCAGATATCTGTGAGGGCCGAATGAAATTACATAGGCAAAGTGTCCAGCAGAATGTCTACCTTACTGTTTTCCTACAGTTTTCAATGTTACATCGCTAGAGAGGGCAGTGTTCAATATAAGGCACAGGCTAACCAATGGTGCATCCCAGTCAAGTCACCACAAAGGAAGAGGAAACCCTGTGGGTGTCTAGCTGCTCTGCTTGGAACAAAACCACGTGGACCCAGAATAGTGTTGAATGAATAGATGGAACTCTTCTTGAAACTGCTCCATAAGGGGTCATTGTAGGTTCACTAGTAATGGAGGAATTACTTTGGAGAAGGAATCAACATGGTATAGTGGAAGCCATACTGGACAGGTGCCAGGTGTTGAGGGATCTAGTTCCATCTGGTTTCTAGATAGCAAGTCACCTAGCCTCCGTGGGTGTCAGTTTCCTCAGCTGACAAAGAGGAAAATGGCCCAACGACCTTCATAGCCTTGAACCACTCTTTGAATCTGTGAAATGAAATTCCCTCATGAAAGAGCGATTTTCTGCAGCAAACAGGTCAGCTGCTAAAGAAGAGCTGTAAGCTTTTGGAGCAGGCCAGAAACCTCTCTCTCTCATTTCCTGAATGGGAATTAGCTTCAGCAGTCTCTGGAGCACTGGCTGTTGACAAAGCAGTGGGCTTCATCACTGAGGGGTCAAGCACAACGACCTTGTTCCAGATGGGAACGTTACCTGTAGATGCGGCAGCATTTTTCTAACAGTATCACTAATAGAGCTACTCCAGATCTTGAGGATTTTACAACAAAGTCATATGTAGTTAATAGGCATTTCATTTGGAAGGTTTTTATGTAATCCATGCATTTTGATGAAACTATTGGGTATTAAAATGCCTCAATAGAGTTTTGTTCTCTCCTAACTCCCTGTGAATCCAAATGTATTAACAAATGTCTTGATTGGCATTTCAGCCTCCCCCATATTAATGAAGTTCTTCTGGGCAGGGTCTGTGTGTTACTTTTCTCCTTATGCACAGAAACACAGCATGGGTACTCAGTTGTTTATTCAGTCAATATAATAATGAATCAATGGTCACAAAGATCCTATGAAATACTGATTTTTGAGTTAAGTGGACATTCAGTTCAATGGCAATCTACTAAGAAACTTAAGTTTAGAAAGCAGTCCTATTCAGACCCTATCACACCCAGATAAGTAATTTTACCTCTCTGGGCTTGAACATCCTCCTTGATGAATGAGAGAGTGGAACAAAGTAATTTATAGGTATCTTTCAGTTCTAAATTCTATGTTTTCATTCTACATATATATCAGAATTATTGATAATCTCACAGTTGTATTTGGAAACTACAAATATTTAAGTGATACTAAGATGATTTTTTGGCTCAAAAATATAAAAGGACTCTCCAGTGCCTAGATAAATTTCAGGTTCCTTAAACCTGGCATTCAAATCCTTCACCACATATAATTTATCACTTCAACATGAAGTGTTTTCCAGGGTTACTTTCAACATAAAATATTCAGTGTATATACAATTTTGTAGGGTCAGTAGTATTTCTTGTCACAATTGTCCATTCTCTAACCTTTTTAAAACTCCTTGAGTAAGGGATTGTTGTTTTATTTTCTTTTAGTTATTAATGTCTTACATATAGGAGGTGCTAAAATATATGAAAATATAAATGAATAAATGACGTCAAATCTTATTTTCTTTCAAAGACACACAATGAAGGAACCAAAAAACTAAGGAAACGCAATGCAAGTGTGAGGAAAGGAAGAGAAGTGGATGTCCGTTAGCTGGAGGCCTGCTTCAGGTCCGGGAGACAGGACTAGCTTCAGGCAGGCGGGCTCTGCGCTCTGCAGCACACCTGTGGAAAATCCCGGGAAGAACACTCAGATGCCTCGGATTGAGCATGCACAACATTCAAACAAACTATGTCTGCTCAATTATGCCCAGTGAGTAACACATGAAAGGCATTGACTGTTGAAGACGGAAGGTCCTAATTTAAAACCTTTTGCTGTGTGATCCTGAACAAGCTACTTAACACTCCTGGGCTTAATAAAACTGACACTAAATGAGGAAAAGCAAAGAACATAGCACAGAGTGTGGCCCTTCTTAAATGTCCAAAAACATGTTATTTTTTTCCCTCCACTAATTTTGTATTTCTTACCTTTCTCTATGAGATAAAAAGAAAAAGTCCTAAGCAGACCATTTAAATGATCAAAAAGCATAGCATAGACCACTTTATGACTATAATCTAATTGGAGTCCATTCCAAATGGACTTTGCAGCCGATTCCGGTCATTTTCATCTCTTTGCCCTTTTCTGAATTATTGGTTCTTTTAGACTGCAAATCAAACAATGTGTCATAATAGACGTAACATGGGCCTAAAGATTATTACCGACTCCTTTTTCAAGAAATGGAAATTAGGGGCACTTTCCTGTGTGGCAACCACTTATGGGTGAGTTTCTGTACACTTTGACAGCTTTGCAGTTTGTAAGTGCAGAATTGTGTCCAAGGCCTATTTATCTGTCATATCTCCTCTACTGAGCAGAGATTAAGCAAAGTGCCATAACTCTCTGTAAGACTCCCTTAACTGTGGAAATCATTCAAGATCTCCACATGGGCCATTATGGAAGAACTGGCTTGGCTGCTATTGGTTTCCACATCTTCCTGAAAGTCTAAGGTTGTTCTGAGGATCACACCATCACAGCTCCAAAATCCTGTTAAATTAACCAAAATTGCTAGAACAGAATTCCTCCCAGTGAATTTCTTTGTACTGCTAACTCCATCTAATTTAAATATTTCTGCCTAGCTTTCAAGCTCTTCTATCAAGTGGCTTCAGCTATCCATTCAATCCCATCTTTCCTTGCTCCCCAGCACCTGCTGCCCACAAGCTATTAATGTTCTACCTCATTATCTTTGCACAAATGTTACCTTTCCCTGAAATGAACTCTAAGCTCATTAATGTATCCCAAATTCTTTTTCTCTGTTAAGGTGAAGTTGATCTCATCCCATCCATAAAAGCTTTCCTGATTAGTCCAATCTTTGTCATTATGAGTTTCTTACTTTCCCCCAACCTTCTCCCTCCACCTCCCACACGTCTATGATGGGAACTGAGACTGTTTTGCTTGGATAAGTGAATACTCTCGAAACCAAGCCTTCCTTCCTCAGACCCTTTCAGCCATGTCTCTTTCTATCCATATTTTATGCCTGGAAGGGATGTTGTGAATAGGAGTAGGGTCTAGTGAGAAGGATGGAGAGAATGATTTTTTTTTTTCTTTCCTCTTTCCTAAGATTGTAGGGAACTGAGTTTCATGAGATTTGATGTAACTATTTGACTTAACTGGATATAAGCTGATCTACTTAGGGCCCATGAAATTGCATATGGCACCAAATGGGGAAAGAGGGGGAAGATTCTTCCCACCTCCGCGTGAAACTCAGCAGAGTTTTGACATTGTAGCCATCAGGGTCCAGGCAGATCACAGATGCCACCTTCAAATGGGGATAACTCAAATGATGAGTGTTAAGGAAAGGGGGAGCAGGAGGAGAATTTGCAATTTTCTAAAAAGGTGTGATTATGGTTTCAGGAGTTTCAGAAAGCACAGCAAAGCACCCCAAGACTATCAGCAGCAGCCAGGCCTTACTATCCTTAATCTGAGGGGGAACGGGGGAGAACTTATTACTGGGAAAGAGAGAGAGACAATTACTGCTGTAGGAAATGCTGCACTTTGGTAGTGAAGCACAGCAACTTCCAACCCACAGCCCTGTATGGAAGGATCAGGGGAATAAAAATCCCAGCCACACTTCTCTCTCTCTAAATTCCTGCCTGTTGTCTCCTATCAGACAAACCCAAAAGGAAGCCAGAGGAAAAAAATTTTCACTGCTGCAACCCCTAATAGTCAGCATCCTTGGGCAGAAAAGGGTAGAAAGTGAATCTGGGGGGCAAATGGAGAGTACCTAGCAGAGGCAGCCTGATAATATTAAGTTTGAATGATCTAGAGAAGGGGCATTGATAGTGCAAGCAGAGGGATGAGACAGCAGACACGAGCAAGCACGAGCCTGCGCAGACAAATAGGTGTGATGAAGCGAACGCTGTGATTTGTTGAACTCAAGGGAGAAGCCCCTTTGGGACTCCTGCAAGTGACTGGAGGACATTTAGAGGTGAGAATAATATCTGCGACTGCAGATCATAAGGAAGCACCGAGAGGTCCAGGAATGGCCCAAGAATATTCCCCTAGAATGTGTCAGAGCCCAGAAGTCTAACTCAGGCCGTGTTACTGCAGAGCCTGCAGTCAGGGTGACTTCATTTTTCTGCTGCTATTTTGAAGTCACAGTATGGAGACGCTTGGAATATTTGGGTTATATAACACTTTATATTCTGTGCCTTATCATCCAGCTTTGAATGGTATACAATACTTTTATATTTATTTACTGGTAAATCTTGTCTTCACAATCTAAATAGATGGCTAAGAATTATTTTTTTTAATATTTATCATATATATTTAATACTATCTTGAAGGGCTGGGCACACAGTAGGTCCCAATTAAATATTTGCTGATGGCTTAACAGCATTTGAAAGCTAGATTTTTATAGAATCAGTTAATAGATAGGTAGATAGATAGATAGACAGGAGAGAGAGAGAGAAAAGCAACTGGCTAGTTCTGGCTATTTTATTGACATAAACCTTCTAGTCAGTGATACAAAAAGATGCAAATAAGTATCTGTAAATGTGTTACTGTAAGCAGCCTTCTGTGAATCTCAATTCCTAAGTGTTCATACACTAAACCTGGGAAAGAAACACTGTTGCATTTTCTGTATCTAGTGTATATTCTTAATGGTAAAGACCAAGGATATTAGGTTGTCATGGACAGGAATTAGTGAGAATTATTTTGGTAGTTTCTATGTAAATTTAATTAAAGAGACATATCACCCAAAGTGAGAGTGGGTGTTTTGCTATATGTCTAAATCAGATCTACTACTGTGTTCTACAAATGAGTGTTGCTGTGTAGTTGAATGTTATAGCAGGGGAACAGGTTATTCTCATTCAAAATTAAATGATGAAAAACTGAGAAAAAAGACAAGCCAAAAATTCCACACCAATTGCATGTAAAATCCTCCCTACTAAGTATTCTTAGTGTCCTCCCAAGTTCTTATTTTCAAACTAGGATTTTTCTCTCATACTAAATACTCAATACAGAAGCCATATTTAAGTAAACAATGACCAAGTGTCTTCATCCTAAGTGCTTCTCCAGTAGCACACACGGTGGACTGGGAACTCTGAGTAGCTTTCTACTCAGGAAAGAGGCAGGAAGTGGGGCTGAAAACGCACTCAGCGATCCACCTTCTGTGTCAGCAGAGGACGAGAATGCGATGCCCTTGTTATGGAAGAAGATTATTTATTCTGGTTCTGACTCTGCTGTAGGATCCCAGACAGGCCATTTGCTATGCTGAGAGCTGAGACTGCAAATCAGGCATTGCTCATTTTCCTATCTTAAAAACACGTATCTTTTTAAATTACAAAAATTAATCTCCATTGATTTTAACTAGTAAATTATGCAAATTTAGAGGAATTTAATAATCTTCTTGCCTCCTTTATTTTATCTTCCTCGCAATAACCAAAATTTAGAGCCTGAAAGATAGTCTTTCACAAAGTCCTTTAGGTTCAAACCCATATATGCTCACGTGGGAGATAGCTCACTCTGTGCTCCTAGTTTATTTGAGATTGTTTGCCACTTAACACAGGGTTTTTTTCTTGACATATTAGTCTTTATTACCAAGCTGATATAAGTGCCTTGTGAATAAGGATGACTTAAAACATCTTTTGTCCTTCCTCTCAGATACATTCCCACTTCCCAAGCCATTCCCACTTCCCAAGCCATTCCCACTTCCCAAGCCAACCCAAACCCACTCAGCACCAAAGGGTATTGCTGACCCTGTCCTGGCCTTTCCAACCACACTCTGGTTACCATTACAAATACTGGAATTTCCTTTGCTATCGCTGGCTTTATAAACAAACAAACTAAACTAAAACAAAATTTCTATTTCTTCTACTTTTAATATCTCGCCCAAATGAAACTGCCCTAAGGAAAACCTTTGTACATCTTGTGACTAAGGAAAAAAAATTATAAACTACATATGTATAGATGAAAAATTTGGGTGTGAAAAAGGAAAGGATTTTAACCACATGAATGCAAGTATTGACATCATTAGCTTAGTGGATTTTAAAATTTTCCTTGTGACATAGCTATTCCTCCTCTAAAAACCATCTCAACTTGTCTTATGCATGTTTACATCCTTTGAATTCACTAAGAAAAATATTTAGTGATAAAAGGAAAATTGCACTGTCATCTTCTAAGTATTGTAAAGTAATGCAAGATAGTCTAATCACCACATCTAATTAAAATACTCAATCACTTAAAAAAAATTCTTGTTATTATTGAAGACTTGATTATAACAGTCCTACATCAGCAGTGCTTCTTAAAGCAAAGAGATAAGTAAAACCCATCACTCAGAAAAACAAGCCCTCAGTGCTAGATTTCTTAGTCAAAAACAGGATGCTTTGTCAAGTCAGTCAGATTCCCAGAGATGCTGTCATCCAGTGATGCGGTTTCAGCATTGCAGCATGGCGGGATTACTTGTTTTGTTTTGATTGCTTGCAGACTAGTAATCTCATCTAGTTCATTTATTTGGGCGGCTCACAGAGGCCTTGCATTGAATTTCAAAATAAGAGAACAATTTAGCTCTTTCTGTGTTTCTGGTGGTATGTGCATGTGTATTTGTTCAATTTTTGATTCCTCCCTTCATATGACGGTCTGATGTTCTTTTCCGTCCCATGCTCTTTAATGGATGGACTCTCACATGCCAACGTATATGGAGAATTCATACGAGCCTAGCGGCAGACATGGGCTCCCGTCTCTAGAATTATTCCAGACCACCTCCTCTTCCACTCATTCTAGCCAATTCTCTCCAAATTGCCTTGCTTTCCAATTCCAGTTGATTTCAATATGTGCACTCTTCATGCTTCCTCTATTGCAGTTTCAAGACCCACTTTACACATGCCTTTTTGGATCAGCCTCAGTCTTGTCTCTCAGTCACAATTTTACATTGTCCTTCTGGCAACACATAGGGAAGATGATGGGACCGTCTTGGTGCTCGCTGAATCAACCACTGGACACACTCCCCTCAGCCTGCCCTGCCTGAATTCCCCACTAGGGGAAACCCACTAGAAATAATGGGAAAAAAATTATAGTGAAGGTCAGAAAAATTGCATCTCTTGGTGTATCAATCAGAAAATAAAGATATTAAATTTTCATCAAAACTAAGTTATTTACTCATTGATATGAACCAGAACTCTAATTTCTTGATTAATGGGTCTTATGATGGATAGCTGTTTTACCTCCTTTAAAAATATTTTCATAAAAAAATACATGTAGTTTAAAATATCAAATAATATTTCAAGATTTATAATGAAAAACAGGAGACTTTGCCCCATATTTTCCCATTCCTGGTTCCCATTCATTAAACACTAAATATTCAATACTCTCAGTGATTTTCACTACCAGCTACCTATATAAGTTACTTATAGTTCCATTTGTATATTTGGCAGTTTTAGGCATTATCTACTGTCTTCCAACTAAGAAAGATAAAAATTTATTACTCTTTTGCTTCCTTTCTTTCACCACTTCTGTTTCCTAACTTTTCCAAAATAGAACACCATTGTCTTAAATATTGCTCATGTTTGAACAGCATAGTATATGTGATTTCTTCCCTTGTTCATTTTTTTCTTGGAGTTAAAATAGCCTCACTTAAAATTTTTGCTTTAAATTCTCCAAGACAGGGTTTCCAACCTTGAGACTATTGCCGCTTCTGTCTGCTAGCTCTTTGCGGGGGGAAAGGGCAGGAGGCTGTCCTAGGCCGTGCAGGACGCTCAGCTGCGTCACTGGCTTCATCTCACTAGATGCCAATAGCACCTCCTCCAGCTGCAAAAAGCAAAAACTGCTTCCAGACATTATGAAATGTCCCCTGAGGAACCAAATCACCCTTGTTGAGAACCACTGCTCCAGAAGAGCTCGAAAACACATCTCAGAAGGGCGAAGACACCTTGTACTCAACCAGGTCCTTCTTTGTTCTTTCCCTTTGCAGACGCCTCTGCTGGAGCTCTTCTACACTCTCGCTGCAGCCTGAGCATATTCTCCCGGACTCCCCAGCACAGCAGCGCCCTGGCACTTCCTTTCACCCTCATCTGGGAAGTTCCCTTTGCTTTTCTACTATGTTGAATCACCTGTTTCCCAAATCTTTTGTCTGCTTCATCCTCTGATTCTCTTAAATTTCGGAACATATCTTCTACTAACTTCCTGAAGGTGAATAACAGGTAACATTTTGAGAACTTGCATAGAAAAAGCGTCCATTCCACCTTCATACTGGATTGTTAAGTTTGGCTGAGTTTAGACTTCAATTTTGAAAATCATTTTTCCTCAACACTTGAAGGTGTTGACCCATTTTCTCCTAACCTCCTGTACTGCACTGAGAAACACAATCCCATCCCTGACTCTTGCTCCTTTCTTTATAACCTGTATTTTCTCTTTGGAGGTTTTGAGTTCTTCTCTTTAAACCTGGTAATTTAACATTTTCACTGTAACTTTTAAGATAGGTATTTTATATCTGGAAATTCGCATGCTCTACTTTTGAAAATTTTTTCTCTTATTTTCCATCTCCTTTTCCCTCTACTGGAAGACATTTAGCCATCATTTTATGAATAATGCCCCTCTATTCTATCATGTATTTTTGGACTATTGTTACATATAAGTCAAATCTTTTTACTTTCTCTTACATCTTTAAACTATTCTTTCTTTTTTTCCCCAACTATACCTCACTATACTAAATACTGGATAATTTCTTTAGAACTGTCATAAAGCTCACCAATTCTCTTAGGTTATATCCAATATGCTGTTCAACATGTCCATTGTATTTTTAATTATTTTATATATTGATTCCAATAATTTTAATTTTTTAATTATTTTATATTCTACAGGTTATTTTTGTTTCTTATTTTTTCTGGTCAGCTTTTAACTCCTTAAGTACAATAAATGTACTCATTTTATATTTTGAATATGTTAAATCCAACATTGATTCTATTTGTGAATATTAATCTAGTTTATTTTTTCGACTGATTCTTGCTCCTTCCAATTCTGCGTTGCAATTTTCTGAAATATGGCATGTCATTCATTGGAACCTTACTACGAGATAAAAATGGAGCTTGTGATGAAAGTGGTTTCTATTCAGCTTATATCTCTAGATTCATGTTTCTCATTGTTTCTGGACTCTGAGAATTTCCTTTCCTTTCTTATCAATGCAACAATGAATTTAAAAGTTAAAAAGTAAACGTTTTCCAGAACCTTTTGGCATTCTGTGCTAGGTGTATTTCTTCCACTTTCTAGTCCGCCGCATTGCCGGAAAGGGAAGTTGCGATTCAGCTTCATTCTTCACTCCTATCCAACCAGGCGTTAACTGGAGTAACAGAGACCCGATTTAACCTCTCACCCGGAACAACAACTAAAACATAAAGGAGGAAATGTATGAAACAGTTGAAGGCACAAGACATCAAACAATGAAGGATGGTGATCCTGAGAAACTGGAAACCAAGGATACAAACTATATGGTTTCCCAGACTCACTGCCTTGCGTTTCCAGGCTGCAGCACAAAGGTGGAGGACCCTAGCAAAACTCAGCGGAGTCTCTGAGTTGAGGAGATGGACCCAAGGTCCAGGTAGAATAAGTCAGCACCCATGTGCAGGAGAGCTACTAGAGAGGAGAGAGCTGCACAGAAATGGAGCTCTGCAGACCTATAGAGAGTTTCCCTAGGGCATTTAACAGGGCACTGTCAGCACACATATATGAAGAAACTACCTAAGATGGGGGAAAAAAGCAAATTGTATTAGTTTGCTAGGACTGCTGTAACAAATACCACAGACTGGGTGGCTTGAAACACAGAAATTTATTTTTTCACAGTTCTGGAGATGGAAGTCCAAGATCAAGGTGTCAGCAGCGTTGGTTTCTTCTGAGGCTTCTCTCCCCGGCTTGAAGATGGCAGTCTTCTCCCTGTGTCTTCCTTCTATGCCTATCTGCATCCTAGTCTCCTCTTCTTTTAAGTACACTCGTCATATTGAATTAGGGCTCACCCTATTGCCCTCATTTTAACTTAATTACCTCTTTAGAGGCCCTGTCTCCAAATACAGTCAAATTCTGATGTACTGTAGATCAGGACTTCAACAGATGAATTTTTTGGGAAACAATTCAGCCCATAACATTCCACCCTCTGGCCCCCAAAGTTCATGTTCTTCTTGCATACAAAACACAGTCACCCATCCCAACGGCTCCAAACATTTTAACTCATTCCAGCATCTACTCCAAAATCTGTCAATATCATCTAAATCAGGTATGGGTGAGACTCAGGTATGATTCATCCTGAGACAAAATCCCTCTCTAGCTGTGAACATGTGAAATCAGACAAGTTAACTGCTTCCAAAATACAATTGTGGCACAGGCATAGGATAGGCATTCCAATTCTAAAAGGGATAAATTGGAAAGAAAAAAGGGGCAGTGGGTTCTGAGCAAGTTCAAAATCTAGTAGAGAAAATTCCATAAGATTTTAAGGCTCAAGAATAATCCTTTTTGGCTCTATGCTCTGGTCCATCTGGTTGGCAGCCATCTCTCAGACCCACCAGTCTGAGTGTGGAGGAGTCAAAGGAGCCCAGCTCCTTTGACCCTAGATGGTTAACCCAACCCCTAAGCCTGGGTCCTCTGGGCCCGTGGTGGCACTAGCAGCCCTGCCGACTTCTGAACCACCTTCAGGGTCATTCTTCTCTTATCTTGAAAGATAACACATGTCCACAGCTGGATAGCTCTATTGGCCCATCCTGTAGAATCCCAGAAGTCCAACAACCGTCCTTCATTTCATCCCATCTCTGTCCCCTTCAGTTCAAGCTGGCAGCTTTTTTCCTGGAATAACCCTATCTCTATTCCTGGCTTCTGATGAGATGGCTAATTGGATCCATAAGTCATACACCCACAAGCTCTTTAGCAAATTGTTATCTAGTCATTCTGTTGATGTTCTCTCTAGAACATGCTTTCTCACTTTTTTTTTGCAATACAGATAGGCTGAGAATTTCCAAGTCTTCAAGTTCTAGTTCCTAACAATTGCTTCTTCAATTTCTCTCTCTCTTCTTACATTTTACTATAAGCAGCAAGGAGAAACCAGGTTGTACTTCAACCCCTTGCTTAGAAATCTCCTCACCTAAATACCCAAGTTCATCACTTACAAATTCTACTTTTATAAAATACTAGAACACAATTCAGCCACATTCTTTACCGCTTTATAACAAGGATCACCTTTCCTCTAGTTTCCAATGACATGTTCCTCATTTCCCTCTAAGACCTCACTAGAAGCATCTTTAAGGTTCATATTTCTACCAATATTCTGTTCATGATGATGTATGTATATTTCTAAGACAATAGAAACTTTCTCTATAGCTCTTCTCTTTTTCTTTCTGAGCCTTCATCAAAATCATCTTTAATGTCCATATTTCTACCAACAATCACTTTAAGACAATTTATGCTTTTTCTAACATGCACCTCAAAACTCTTCTAGCCTCTCCCCATTGTCCAGTTCCAAAGTCTCTTCCACATTTTTAGGTATTTGTTATAGCAGCACCCCATTTCCTGATACCAGAATCTGTATTAGTTTCCCAGGGCTGCAATAACAAATACCACAGACTGAACGGCTTCAACAACAGAAATTTATTTCTTCACAGTTCTGGAGGCTAGAAGTATAAGATCTTTGTGGGGACACAGTTCAGCCCATAACACAAATCAAAGGGAAAAGCACTTGGTATACACACAAGGCTGGGAATAGTGCCTGCTCCCACTAGCCAGATTGGATACCTCATAATTTATGGAGTATTTGTCTGAGTACTCAGTATTTCTCAGTAGGGAGAAATCAGTAGCCCTAGACCAAATACTGTTGTGGTCCTGCATAACAAACTTGAAAATTAAGACCTGAAAGGATCAAATTATTTCCAAATAACTACTTTTCAGAACAAATTTCAAGAATATTTACAGAAATACAAAAAAATCTAGTATCAATAAGGGAGGCATTCACAATGTGTGGCATCATATCAACAATGACCAGACACATAAAGAAGCTGGAAAATATGACTCTTAATGGGCAGGATACTCAATCAAAACCAAACCAGAAGAGACACTGATATTTGAATGAGGAAACTAGGATATTGCAAGTTATTTTAATTATATTTCAGATATTCAAAGATTTAAGGGCCAACATAGAATATATAAAAGATTAAATTTTTGCATTAGATTTAATCTTCCAAGACAGAGAGACAAGGAGGATGATTTGTTGGATAGAATTGGAGAAAAGTATCATTCAAACAGAATGTCTCTTCTCAGGGCTCACAGTTAGTTGTGCCCTGGGCTTAGTAGGGAGAGTCATAGAATCTGCAGAGTTTGGTGGAGAATTTCTGGAGTAGTTTTATAGTCTCCTCTGATCCAACAATGAGTTTGAGGATGGCAGGGACCGTGTACTGCATGAGCTGCTGGGGAAACTAGGTCCTATTCCCAGAACCAACAATATCTCAGTTATTTTCCACTAGTCGCCTAACTTCATTGGGCTTGATTTTCTTTACCTAAACAAGCAACACATTTGTTTTTAATCTAAACCAGTCTTTGATGAGTCTATCTTATATTTCACCCTGTGCTACTGCTCCAGTGTTCTGCTGTAGGTAGTCAACTTCTAGCACAATAAATGAGTAAACTGAATAGATATTTTTAAGTCATCCTTTTTTTAGGGAAGTTTTCTGAGTAATTTTCCCCAGTTTGGTCCTATTATATTAATTCACTATACTTATTTACATAAGAATCAGTTAAAAGATGCCTCAAACTTAACTCATTATCACGTCCAGTCTAACCTGGTTCTCCTCCTTACATTCTCTTTCTTGGTGAAGGAACCCGTGAAGCCCCACGTGCACAAAACAGAAACCGAGAAGCCAACATCAGCTTTTCCCTCTGCCTCATCCCTGCTCCCTCACTCAGTAAGAGAGAAGCTTTGCGAAACCATCCTCTTTTCTCTTTCCACCCTTCCCTGGTCTGGGGGAAGTTTGGTATCTTCTAATTTGGACAGTCCAGTAGTCTCTGATTCACCTATCATAATTATGACTGTCTTTTGTTTTTCCCTCAAACACAAGTTTGACCATGTCATCCTCACTTAAATCCCTCTAATAACTCCCATTGCTTTTAAGATAAACACAGCATAGAATATCCTATACAGCCTACCTTCAATCTACCCTCACACCACGCTTTCCTATACACCTTATAATTCAGCTACACTAACTATTCACTATGAGTGGACCCATCACACTCTGGTATACATAGGCTCGCTGATTCTCCCTGGAATGCTAATTCTCTGCTTGGCAAACCTTTGACCATTTGTTAAGAGCACAATAAAAGCTTGCCTCTCGGAAGCCTTCTCCACTCCACCAAGCAGGGTACGTCTCCTCTTCCTTCCCCAGAGCAATCACATCTACTGCCTTCCTCCTGTGTGCCATTCATCACATCATTTTATGACCATCCATTTAGAAGCCTGCTTTGCTTTCCCATGAGGCGTGGCTTCCTCAGGCAGAGCTTTATACAGCTGTGTATCTTCACGTACCTAGAACAATACCTCGAATACAGCGCATGTGCAATGAGTACATGTTGAATAAAGAAGTAAATGAATAAACAAGCAGAGCCTAGATGGTATCAAACCCATATTTATTGATTTTGTTATTTTTATGACATTTTCCCCCTCTGAAATCTACAAGTATTATTGGCATCTGTCTCCAGTTTGTGTTTGTTTGCTTTTAGAAGAGTCACCTGGGAGGAGGTCCTAGTGAAGAAGATTATAGCCTCGACTGCTCTGTGATCTAGGAAATGAAGTTGTGTGGTTCTGCAATTTTATCATTCTTCTTTCTGAGTCTGCGTGTTCTCTCACTTGACGATCCCCGGGGAACCCAGGGAGGAAGATGGCATTAGATTGGTCTTGTGCCTGAGAATTCATTTCTGAAGGTGAGATATTGAGTGGCACAGTGTCCAGCTGGTGATATTTTAAACATAGAAACCTGTTAAATTACCAAGGCAGCATTAACGAGATGGAATGAATTGATTATTTTTCTTCTGAATTGCTTGGCAGTGCCTCAATAGTGAGGCATCAAATTTGCTCAAGGTGCTACTTAAGACATTATTTCTTCCTTCCCTCAGCCAGCCTAAAGACTGCAATAGGTAATGATATCTTAAACTCTGTCTCTTCAGAGAGAGCATCAGACACACTTCAGAGAAGATCAAATTAATCTCCAGCTCCTTTCCCTGGAGGACCTGAAGACACACGCCCCTGAGTCAGGACTTTAGGATTTTTTTTTTTAATTTCACCATCCCTGACTCATTGACATAAACTTTTATATCAAGAGGCTGATGCTGATAATGTGGGAGAAAGGATTAGTTTAAATATGGGGTGAGAATGATTTTAAATGCTGGAGGGTTTGTCTATAGCAATTTGTGTTTTCCTATCCAGCGATTTCTCTTTTGAGTCCTGTGGGAATGACAATAGACCTTCGAACAGTTTCTTCCCTCTAATCATTACTTTGAAGAACCTGGAGAAGATGGGAAAATGAAATTGATACCTGCTGCTTTATGGCAAAACCTGGGCTGGGTTGGCAGAAGCCCTACTCACTGCTTTTTGCTGGCCAGCCCCTTTCTAGATCAAAGTCGCCTTTCCCGGGAATAGACTCTTAGATTATCCGGTGATCCCCTGTGATGTCGTCGTCACATTGGTGTGGGATAAGTCAGCCTCAAAGCTGGAGTGGGTAACAGTTCAGATGACAGCTTTGATCTGAGGCCTATGCTCAGATTTGTTTTGCCGTTTACAGCTGGGTGTCTGGGGACTTCTAACCTCAGTTTCCTTGTTTGTAAAATAATACTTATCACAGAGCTTTGCATGGGGTATCAAATGAGAGATGTGTGAAGGTCTGGCAGGTGCCTGGAGTCTAAATGGTGCAGTGCAGATCCTCTCTCTGTCCCTACCCATTAAGAGGGACCACTCACCTGGCGCATTCTTCGCTTTATTAAAGGAAGAAGGTTTCATCAGAAGGCTCTGCCCTTTATTGACTCCTGCCACCTGCTGGCCCACCAGCTGCTGCCAAGTGTCAATCATTCTGTTGGTTTTCCTTCCCTGCACACAGGTGGTGGAGGCAGCAACAGAGACTCTTCCCAGGCATGCTAAACATCACCCAGGCCGAGCCCTGTTCTCTTGAGAAAGCATCTTCCAGAACCTGAAGTAGTTGTAAAATCCAGAAAAGATTGCAGGATCACTAGCACCCCCTAGGGAGTGGCCAGGAGAACAGCAGAAAGTGTTAAAGTCTCAGGTGCAGCCCCAAGACAGCTCTACGGTGGACAACAGTATCTCAACCAGGGTCTGGCTAAATGAGGTGACTGCTGCCTACCTTCCCTTTTCTTTCCTTCCTATGTAAACCCACGTGTCATTGTTACTGTGGCTGTGAAGTCTGGGAAGTTTGGTGGGTGGAAAATGATAATGGGAGTGAGATATATTAATTTCCCTTACACAAGTCTGAATCTGGGGGAGGCCTGTGCTTTTTCTCTATCAAAATTATATTCATACCAGCAGCACAATAGTGATTAAAAGCATACTCCTTGTAGTTAGACTTCCTGGGTTGATATCTTGACTATGGTACTTAATCGGCTATCGCTCTTTTGGCAAATTGTTGGACTTTTGACCTTGATTTTCTCAAACTGTAAAGTGAGGATAATAATAGTAGTTAACTCAGAGTTATTTTAAGTTAAATGAAATAATACACATGAAGTGATTAGAATAAAACCTGACAAATAGCGTGTACTCAATAAATGTTATATTTGTTCTCCTTGTAGCAGATCGCTGGTATCCTTGAGCAAGAAGCACTGGCTTTTGAATCCACTTATCTAAGCTTCCCTAAGACAGCTGTGCTACAATTTCTTCCCAGCTAGCACTCCTGTGATCCTGAAGGCCCACTTCTATGTCTTTTGTCCCTAGAGACCCCTGAGTTTAAAGTTATATGTATCTTCTTTTCTTAGCAATCAATATCCATTACATATAGCTCACGATTACAGTTTTTCCTGGAGAAAGATGTTAATGGATTCTATCAGGGCCACGAGACAGCCACTTCCCTACATAACAGCTCTTGAGTTTCCTAAAAGCCTGACCTTCAGTTAGAAAGCGATCAGGAAGCTTCCTGTAAGCTCAGGGGTCTAATCGATATTTCTCACTCCTTCATGACGATTGGTAGGGGACATCAGCTGTCATCAGCACTCTGCCACAAAGTCACATAAGTCACCCAGGCTGCAGCTTTTCCCTACGTTTACTCTCCATTATCTGTCCCTGGGGAAGGGGGAGCTCTGCAGGTCTCCATGGCAACAGTGGCTCATTTGCTGGCCTTCAAAAAAAATAAACAGATAATATTAAAGTAAAAAACAAAACCCCAAACTAGACACCCATGGTAGTTTTCAGGAGAGTGTGCTATCTGGGCTATTGACACGTCAACTTTAAGAATATTGGACTTCAGACCTGAGAGTAAATAGGATTCATCTTTCTAATTTAAAATCGCCTTTCAGAGCTTTCAGGCTGCGGCCCGGCTTCCCTTTTGTGTAGGGCGTGGTCCCTGTTTGTGTACCTCAAGCCACCACCCTGGCAGAGAGGGAAGTGGTGTCTGGCAAAATCCCCCAGAGTTACATCTTTAATAACCTGGAATGGAGTTTAACAAATTTCTTGGTAAGTTTATTTAAATTCACGATTCTGAAGGCCTAGTGTTGTCTGACAAAGGGATGGAATAATCCAGCAGTTTCCAGCTCACAGAGATTTAGTTTGCTCTATTGCCACCTAGTGGTCATTCTAGGAACTTCATTGATGGCGCGTTGGTGCTGACACACCTGCCACACTTTTGCACGCTAATAGGGAAGTGATTACCTTTCTTTAGAATTTGACTACCCAATTTTAGCGCAATTTAAATTTCACCATCACCTGGCAGGACAAGATCCTTGAGACAAAGGCAAAATGGCTGTGTGGAGCTGGCTGATGTTTGAGGATAATCGGTGCTGTATTGGGAATGCCTGTTTTGTTTGGCTTTGTTTTGGGTCACCATCACTGCAGTCCTGGTAGGACTATGTAAACATACACGTGAGCCTCCTGAGCACAATAGCACTTAGGTAATAAATTGTAATAAGCATAGATTCTGATTTATTTTTCTGAGTGTTTCTAAAAGTGACTTGCCTGAACTTCAACTGTAGAGGCTATAGTCCACCATGGCCCCCTGCAATGTACAGCTGCTGATGTCTCTGCTCAGGTTTTAATTCTTATTTCTGTGTTTTATACTGTTTTTCTGTGGGTTCCCCTAGGTCTGCATCGCTCAGTGGTCAGTGATTTGAGCAGAAGTTTTGTGCAAACTCCCTGAGCCGGTAAAGCTTTCCCCTCTGGACCATTAATCTGCATGTGGGTTGGGGAACATGGTCAAAGGTCACTCAGTTTTCACTCTTCTCTCAGATCTTACTCTCTGTGCCTTTCTCTGGGGTGCTCAGCCCCAGTCAGCCAGGGCTGGGTCGAGAGCTGGTCAAAGCTCCCTGCTTCTCTCATTCCCAGGTCCCCCCTTCCACTTCTGGCTGGTCCCTTCTTTGCCCTTGCTGCGGCTACAACCAGCCTAACAAAGATGCGTCTTTGTCCTATTTGTTTCCTATAGGCGCTTTTGCTGATAAATCATTGGAGTTCTTCCTCCCCAACCCAAATCCAGCCCACCGAATGTCATTAAAAAAATGTAAATACAAATTAGATAAAAGGTCTTGGAAGGGTCAATACATGTTATGGGCCCTGAAGCTTGAACTTCATTAGCTTCCAGATAAATCTGCCTCTGTCTAGGGCAGAGGGTACATGACCCAGCTGCAGAGTTCAGCCCATGCCTCAAGACATGACACCCCAGGGCTGAGGCAAGCTCAGTCTTAGTTTAGGCAAGCACCACCTTCAGGAAGGGTTCTATCTGTGCAGGCGGCTGGGCAGCAAGAAGTTCATGGGGGCTGAGGTGGAGGACAGAGGTCCTTAGACCACAGGTCGAGCAGGTCTGTCCATTCACAACAGGAGATCTGCGGTGATCGTGGGTCCAAGGCAAAGGATTCAAACCCCCGGGGGCAGAAAGAGCCAGCAATATTAGGGCTATGAAATCATAACTGGCTCCATAACCAGGGACAGAACTGGGCCCACAGGGACTACTAGTAGAGAGAAGCTGTGAAGATGCTTCCTAATGTGTAGACAGTCCTGGAAGGAGAGGATCCCTCAGAAACGGAGCAGATAGTGGCAGCATTTGAAAGGCGTGTAGGTCGAGTCTGGAAGGCCTAGGATAAGCAGTGTGGGCAAGCAGGGAGAATACTACCTAAATTGCAAAGGGGCTTCACTGTCAGAAGGCCCCTGGCGTTATGTGATTAGAAGTCCAGTGTGATTATCTAGGCAGGAAGCAATGAAGCAGGTGGATTTAGGGGATACATATTCATAATTGGAGAGAGAGAAGAAATTTGAAAAAAAAAAATCACCTGAAATTAGTAGTTAGCTGAATGTGAAGCCCAGGGCAGAAGTGGGTGGTGATGGTGAGTTCTCTGGAAGAGATATGGGGACTACAACAAAAATAACAAATCAGGAAGGCTATCCTCTCACAGGGGGAAGCAGACGTCACCAGTGTCTGCTGTCCATCAACACATGTACTGTTCAGAACGTGAATACGGGACTGTTCCCTCATTTTGGATGTCAGAGGACTACTGTTTGCTTTCATAAGACTAGTGTATATCAGATACAGAATTTCTCTTTTTTCCGAAAAATTTACATAAAATATTTAAAGAAGCATCTATTGCTTTAGTACATATTTATCCATATTCTTTCTTAAAGGGATGGTTTTAATTAGATCAAATGCTGATTCCGTATAAAGTGCTGAGTCACTGCTGTCCGTGGGATCTCCCTCTCCTCCCATAATCCAGTCAGCCTAGCAGCAAAAATTCACCAATGACCAGCTTTCTTCTTCGACTTGCAGCTTTTATTTAATTGAATTTGAAAATTTGCATTTAGCACTTGAAAATTTTATTTCAGTAAATAAAGAGATAATTGCATATAGCTTTAACAGTTAACAAAAAGAAAAGAAAGAACACAAGAGAACACGTTGAGAAACATTGGTATAAGAAACAGCTGAAATCATTCCCAGGACAACCCCACACACCATGATCAGCTGACAGGGAGGGATGGAGACGGCACAGACATCACATGTTAGGTGCTCAAATCCATGTATTAAAAGTATCTCACAAGCCCTTCAAGGGAATTGTGAGTATTTCTTCTCTGTTGGAGTTAATTTTCTGAAATTCTTGTAACCCTCCGACTTCTCTGTCAGGTTCTTAAGGAATTCTAGAAACTTAGGAATTTAGAATTACGAGGAGTATTTCATGTCCTCTTTTGCTGCCACCACAATTTTAAGAACTATTCTCTGGTTAAGGTGACTATTCTGCCTCCTTCAACGATAGGAAATGGGAGGGACAGCTGTCTACTTTTTAATTAACTAGTGGAAGTGGATGCCTTCCTGCACTGAATTCCTTGGCGTTTCTGCAGGAGAGAATTTCATTTAAACCAGAATTAGTGGTAATCATGTCATGTTCAAATTAAGGTAAGTACTTTTATGCTCCCAAAGAAATAATCTTTTATAAGCAATGTTTTGCTTCTTAGACAAATTCTGTCATAATTTGCTATCTGCAAAGTTTGATTCTTTTTTAAGTAACTAGATTAACATTTTGTAGGAAAATACTAGAGCACAGCGACTGTTTATTTTTGTATTGAGCTAAAGAGCATTTGAAAAACTATAAGAAATTTTTGGATAGCATATGTCTATGCTACAGATTGTGACTTCTACAGGTAAATATTACAGAAAGAAGTTATTTTTCTTCAACATTTTCTGTGTGGATAAAGAACATTTGAAAAACTACCAGAAATTTGTGTAGCAAATATCTAGGGAAGGTTGTGAAGATCTTGCGTCCAGAATCCTCAACCTAGCCTTGCACAGCCATTTTGGATATCCAATTTCAAGCTCTAAATAGAAACAGATGGTTAAAAATACGTTGTTTTCTGCAAAATCTATAAGCATGTTATACTTCAGCTACTCATTTATATCTGCTAATTACAATAACCTTTCTGGATTTTGTTGTACTACATTTATTCACATTTTTCCAGATTTCCTTAGCCGTGGCTAATTACAGTTATAAAATGAACAAGCCTATCACAAAAGAAAAGAAAATCACTTTGTTTTTCATTCCAGGAAGCGAAACAGTTTGCTTGTACTAAGGAGCACCTCTCTCCACTCTCCAATATGAGACAGATTCATCCTTGTGGATTGGAAGGACCATTAGGAATGTCTTTCCTTCTCCATCTCAGCAGGCAAGGTGTACTGGGCAGGAGTTCTTGTAAGGACGCTTTACGGAGGAAGCTTCATATTAACCCAGGACATTGTAAGAACTCAGCAAAAATCATGCTGAATGGATGCATGAAGGAATGAAAACAAACACTCTGAAATGTAGCCAAACAATGCTCATTTTGTCTCCCTTTGACAAAAATCACAATTTTTTGATAAATTTTCTAGGATAGATGTAGTAATTCAAAAGTGAAATCATTCCTCAGATGTAGTCAGGTATTGATTTGGTAAGTGTAAACTTGGGTACAGCAATCATGGAAAAACACTGTTCCACTGGGAATGATACCTTTTCTGTGATTACTATCATGTCCTTTAAAGTACTTCATGAGAACCCATGGGTATGTATACTCCAGCCAAGAAAAGTTTGAGAAAGAAGTTTTGTTTTGCTGTTATTTCTAAAGTGTATTGAGATTGACACTGTTGAATTCTAGCTTGCTCCTTTGGTCAGATTGAAAACTCTTGGACTAAAACATGCTCTGCTGAATTGTCTGTTAGAAATGTTAGCATATCAGAGAAAACAATTTCAACCTTCCTATTCCTTTGAGAAGGACAGAGGATGTTCCCAATCACTGAGTAGGTAAAGAACACAAAAGGATGCTAGCACACGAAAAATTTAAAAAGGGGGGAACCTACCACTTTCGCACTTTCATTGGGATTTGCGATTCCTCTTGGATCTTTACTTGCAGGTTTCTATAATAAATACATGTTGCTGAGTCAGGAACTGTGCCAGATATCATGCATAGACATACATGAAGACCACCTCTTCTTGATCCATGAAAAAGCTAAGACAGTTTGTAAATTCTATGGGATAGGGAGGGATAGTTCTGATTAAGTGAAGTTTTATCAGAAACCATTTGTCCTTGTAAACCTTGTTGTGAATCTCTCCAACAATATATTTGGTAAGAGATTGCCAAACATTTTTCAAGTGTTAGAGCTTTCATTAAAAAAATCTCTGTTAAAATCCCAGTAAAACCAATCTATACAAATGGACTGTACTGCTTGAGTGGGGCGCGGAGAGAGGTGCTCATTCAGCTGCACCCTGGCTGAACAGCACGTGCTGGGATCCTTTTGTGTGATAGGAGGCGTCTGTGGAACCACAGACTGACAACTATCCTAATCACACCCTTTGGCCATTAATAAAGAAAGCGTAATGAGAATTGCTGCTTTTAAAAATATATAGTTGAGAATCTGGGTGCTTTCAGCCCCCAGTTCTGAATATGAAGTGTTCTATGGTGTGACCTTGAGGACACAGGTGGAGATATAGAGACTAGTGGTCCGGGTGATCCTAGAGACCCTGTAATTTCTCTTTTTTGGCTCAAGTCTCAAATGCACGTGCATGCTAACTTGACTAATTTGTTTCTCTCTCATCAATGTTGATTCAGGGACTACACCTTCTCAGTCAGTGGAGAGCGCTCAGGCTGATCAAGGCCTCCCTGGAAGCCATCATTAGGTTTCGACCCTGAGAACCACGGCTGGGAATGGGTGAAGTGAGGAGGCTTCCTCTCAGGAGCAACATTTAGGGGGCACAAACAAACTCAGCATTCGTGATAAGTAATATGTTAATGCATTGTTTTTAAAAATAAAAACTAATTCCTAAGAATTCATGATGAACACAATGTCAATATTTTAAATAAAGACAGTATCCTAGTGAGCACTTACAAGGCTCACTGTGCTCTTCTCACCCTAATCCCAGCCCCGCTGAGAAGTAGGAAGTGTCCTATTTCTGCCTCGAATCACAGAGTTATGTTATATTATTGGACCTTTTCAAGAAACAAATGAATAGGTGGCATCAAAATCATTATTGAAATGGACACAGACTAGCACAACCAACAGAAAGAAGGCAAAGGGCCATACCAGTGTGATGTAGTGCGGACTTGAAAAACTGGCTGGAAGTCTCTCCAAGGACTCTGCAGTTCTCTGCTAGTGAAGAGAGATACTGTTAACCTGCAATTAGTATTCAAGCAAGTATGACTATTTCCCAAGCCCATACAATAAATTTTCCAGTCATCCTTGGAATACAGTCCTAGTAAACGTACAAATATTAACACACACGGGAACAATATTCTTCCCTAGGTTGTTCTCTTGTGATGGATGAGTCTAAGAACTTGCCTATAAAGCAAACGTACACATGAGAAGAGTGAGAGTTTCTTCATGTATTATGTATGAGTAGCATGAGGCAAGTCTGTTGGCCTCCAAATCTTAATATCTCTAATTGTCAGAATGCCTGAAATTCCACAACCAGCTACATCCCTTTGGACCTTGCAGGTTTTTGAGAACTTCCAGCACTTACTGTTGTAACACAGACATGCCTGGCTGAGGTTACCATCTTTGAGGTGCTTTCTGTTAACCCCCAGCGGGTGTTAGTACAACTGGAAAGCATGTCCTGTGGAAACCTAGGAGAAGCACTGGGTGCAGGGGAAAAAATAACCAAGCGTAATTAATGTAACAGGGAAAGGACACCAAAGATAGAGCTTTCCCAAACTACAACTTTGCTGAGAACTGGCCTTTGATGGGTAACTAATGTGTCAAACAAGCATTAACTAAATCATTATTATCTATGAAATTTTATGACAAATAATACAAAAAGTCTAAACATGATATTCAAGGGCCCCAACTCTCTTGTACAACCTAGGTTATGGTATATTATATATTTATAGTATGTTATATACACGACTACAAGTGAATTGAATTTATTCATATATTCAACAGATATTTATTAAGCTCCTGCTCTAAGTTCCCTTATTTAACAGAAAGCCAAAAGCCCTTAAGGATCTTGTATTCTAGAAATGTAACAAATATGCCCCAGGCTCTACTTGAACCTCTAGTTGGCTTCTGTAGAACTATTCGTCACTGATCACATGCTCAGGCCACCTTCATCTGGCTCCCTACTCAGCGAGGGCAACTGTTTTGCATGTTAATTTAAGAAAAACATAATTAGGAATGTAACTGCAACAGCATATGAGGCATAGTAGATAATTAACACATATTTTAAGTGCTAAATTTGTATCAAACACTGTGCTAAGTACATTTACATACAGTTTCTTATTTAAACCTCAAGGAAATATGTGAGACTGATATTAGCATCCTATGGTTTCATGTCAGAAAATCAGTGTAAGCTTAAAAAATTATCACAATATTTTCTGTCCATTTGAGTGGACAATTAAGTCTTGTTTTTACCATCTTGGGGTCAACATTGACCTAAGAAAAAGTACAAATGGATAAAAATGATGAACTATCATATAACCAGAGAAGGATTAACTATTCATCCCTAAATACTCAAGAGAAGTCAGTAGAAGTATTTCTTCTATGGTGTCACATGTGTTCCTGGGGGTAGAATGGGAGCATGTTCTGCAATATGTGCAGTAAAAAAATGCAGGCCTTATGGGACACGTAGAGTTGGGGCAAAGCATTCAAAACCTCCAGAGCTGTGTAACAAGACCACCACTAACCGAAAAATCCTAATTTTAAAATACGGCACCATTATATTTTCATTGGCGTTTGCCACTAACAACGGTCAGTTGATACTTAGCCTCAAAATTTAATTCTTATGTTCCCTCCTTCAAGACTTAGGTCCCAGTGGGCAGTTTCATCAGTATAATCTTATCAAGAATGCTTTCTTCATTGGACGATGTTTTTTTGAAAAGGGAATGCCTTTGTAGCTTATTAATCTGCACGCACATTTCTTTTTTCAGTGAGGTGAATGCGTGAGTAATCACAGCTGTTTTCAAAGGCACTAAACAGGCCTCTACTTGCCAGGACTCTGCAGGATTGTCAGCTCTTTCTTAGGTCATCATATAGTAAATGTTTTCCTTTAGTGTAAAATATACACAAAGAAATACACGAATACAAAGCGTAGAGATGGATGAATTTTCACAAATGAGCACGTCTGGGTAACCAACACTGACCCAGATCAAAAAATAAAACTTTATCACCTCCTCTGAAGATCCTCCCTCCCCTCCGGTAAGTGCTACCCTGACTTCTAATACCATAGATTAGCTTTCTCAGTTCTTGAACTTGGTATAAGTTGAATCATACAGTTGCTTATGGATTTGGTGTCTTATTTAACGGTATGTTTGTGATCATACATACAAACAACAGTATGTTGTAGATGTCAGTAGTTCATTTCTTATTCTTTCTCTGTAACGTTCCATTTGGTGGTCTAGTGGTTAAAATACATTGCCCTCACCGCCAGGGCCTAGGTTTGTTTCCCAGTCAGGGAACCACACCACCCAGCTGTTGGTTGTCATATTGTGGCAGCTGTGTGTTGCTGTGATGCTGAAAGATATGCCACAGGTATTTCAAACAACAGCAGGGTCACTCATGGTGGACGGGTTTCACTGGAGCTTCCAGACTACGACAGACGAGGAAGAAGGACCTGGCCACCCACTTCTGAAAAAACTGGCCATGAAAACCCTATGAGTAGCAGTGGAGCATTGTCTGACACAGCGCTGGAGGGTGAGAGGATGGCGCAAAAAGACCCAGTGGGATTTCAATTTGCAGTGCACAGGGTCGCTAGGAGTTGAAATCAACTCGACAGCACTAACAACAGCAAAAGTGTTCCACTGTATGAATATAGAGCAATTTGTTCACCCCTTTTAGTGGGCATTTAGATCATTTTCACTTTTTACAAACAGTGCTGTTGGAATATTATTGTAAACGTTTTCCGATGTGCACATTTCTGTTGAATGTATTCATATGACAGGAATTGCTGGGTTGCAGGCCATGTGTATTATCAGTTTTAGTATACAGTACTAATTTTCCCCATTGGTTGTACCATTTACACTCGCACTACATTTTATGAGAGTTTTCACTGTCCACATCCCCTCCTGTAATTAGTATTGTTGTCCTTCATTTATTTTTAATCATTTCATGGGAAAATACAATACAGATTAAAAAAACACACACAAAACAGATGGCTTAATAAACCATTTAAGGTAAATATCTTTGTAATCAGTGCATTGGTTAAGAAATAAAACTTTGCCATTTCAAATTTCCTGTCATTATTGCCACTCTCTTCCTTCCCCCAAAGTAGTCACATTCTTGACTTAAAATAATGACCTCTTCCTTGTGTGTCATTATACTTTTACTGGCAAATATTTATTTCTCAACACTATAATTTAGTTTTGTACATCTTTAATTTTAGTTTTTTACAAGACAAAGATATGTCTATTTATGTATATTACTGTAGTTTGAGTTAATTTTGTCTATGGTTCAAGGAATGGATCAAAGTTCATCTTTGTACCTATGGATGTCCAGTTGTTCTATCAGCATTTGTGAAAAAACTGTTCTTTCTCTGTAGAATTTCCTTTGCACCTTTGTGAAAAATCAGTTGGCTGTATATATGTGGCCTCCATTTATTTAGACCTCCATTTATTTAGGTCTTGTAAAATTTTTCTCAGCAATGTATTACCATTTTTCATGTACGGTTCTGGTTAATATTTTGTCATATTTACCCCTAAATATTTCACATTTTTGGGATATTTCAAATTATATTTTTGATTGTATTTTCCCATTGTTGCTAGTACACAAATACAATTAATTTCTGTTTATTGTTATTTATCCTGTAACTTTGCTAAATTCATTTATTTGTTTTTCAAAAAATTTTGCTGATATTTTGATTAGTATTGTTTTGAATCTATAGGTCAATGTGAGGAGGATTGACAACCCAACAATAGTGAGTCTTCTGATTCAGGAACATGTATTTCATGAATTTATATTGGTCTTCTTTAATTTTTCTCATCAATGTTTTGTAGTTTTCTACATATAGGCCTTATGCATCTTTTGTCAGATTTATCCCTAAGCATTTCATATTTTTGATGCTATTGTAAATGCTATTTTGTTATTTCATTTTGGTTGTTTGATTATTCATTGCTTACATATGGAAACACAATAGATTTTTGTCTACTGATTTGTATCTTGAAATCTTACCAAATTCATTTTATTCACTATAGAATTTTTCTATAGATGATTGTGTCTTCTGCAAATCAAAAGAGTTTACTGGGGCTGGCCCCATGGCCTAGTGGTTAGGTTTGGTGTACTGTGCTTCCACTGAAGCAGGATTTTCAGATTTGGATCCCAGATGTGGACCTATACCACTCATCAGCCATCCTGTGGCAGTGACTCATATACAAAATAGAGGAAGATTCGCAACAGATGTAGTTCAGGGCGAATCTTCCTCAAAAAAAAAAAAAAAGAGTTTACCTTTTCCTTTCCAATTCTTTTTTTTGCCTTATTGTAATGGCTACAATCTCATGTAAAACGTTTAATAGAAGTGGTGGGAGTGGATATGATTGCTTTGTTCCTGATATTAGAGAAAAAGCAGTCAGTCTTTTACCTATAAATGTGATGTTAGCTGTACAATTTTTTGGTAGATACTTTTATCAGTTTCAGGAAGTTCCCTTATATTTCTAGTTGACTGAGTTTTACCGGAAATAAATATTAGATATTTTTCAAATGCTTATCCTGCATCTGTTGAGATGATCATATGATTTTACTCTTTTAGTCTGATAATACAGTGAATTAGCTTGATTGATTTTTTTTAATGTTAAATTTGCCTTGCATTCCTGGGATAAACCCCACTTGGTCACAACACATTATCCTTTTTATATATTGTGATATTCAATTGGCTAAAATTTAATAACAATTTTTGTACCTATGTTTACTAGAAGCATTGGCAAGTAGTTTTCTATGTTGTAATGACTTTGTCTAGGTGGGTAACAGAAAAATATTGTCCTCATAAAATGAGTTGGGAAATATCTATTCTCTCCCATTTTTTGGAAGAGTTTATATAGAATTGGTATTTTTTCATCATTAAATGTTTGGTAGAATTTATCACTAAAGCTATATGGGCATAATATTTTCTTTGTGGAAAGGTTTTTACTACAAATTCAATTTCTTTACTAGATACAGGGCTATTCAGGTTATCTATTTCTTCATGGGTAAGCTTTGGTGATTTATCACTTTCAAAAAGTTTACTATTTCATTACACTATCAAATACATTGAAAGAATGTTTTTTCATAAGATTCTCCAATTATCAACTTAATATGTGTATAATCCTCTACAATGTCACCTTTCTGAAACCTGATAGTCTGTGCTGACTCTTACTTTTTTCTGATCAGTCTGGCTGGAGGTTTATAAGATTTATTAATCTTCTCTAAAAAACAGTTTTTGCTTTCACTTATTTTCTCTGTTACTTTTCTGTTTTCTATTTCATTGGTGACCAATCTGATATTTATTTTTCCTGTCCTCTGCTTACATTGAGTTTCATTTGCTTTACTTTTTCCAGTTTTTTCTTAAAGTGAAAGCTGAGGCCATTGATCTGATATCTTTCTTACTTTTTAATGTAAGCATCTAGTGCTATGAATTTTTCTTTTAATTACTAATTTTAGTTTCCCACAGATTTAGATACTTTGTATTTTATTTTCTTTAATTCTTTTAAATTTATTAAGACTTGTTTTATGTCCCAGAATATAGTTTATGTTTGTAAATTTTTTCCAATAGCACACAAATCAATATTTTATTTAATCAGTATATTCTGCTCTGAAATAGTGTCTTGACTTGCTTGAGTCCTGCCATCCTCTCCTTCTCCACTTGTACACTGAAGGCTTCATTGGTGTGGAATCACATTAAACTGTTCTTCTGCATCTCCCACCTCACTTAGCCTAGGGCTAGTTCCACCTCAAATACATATACAACTACTTTTTAATCAATTAGTTGACTATTGCAAGTGAAATTTTCTTACATGTAGGGGTTGAATACCAGTTAAGATTGTCTCAGTACTTGTCTGCGGATCATCACCAAGGTATCCTTTGTTCTCCACCCCCAGTGTATCTCCAGGTGCACTGTCAAGAAGGAAATTGAATATTTACACAAGCCTATGGGGAATATTAAATAATCTACGAGATTTTTAAAAGACTGATACTCAGGTTACAACCTATAAAAATTAGATCTGAGGGAAGAGCCAAAATTAGTATTTCTTTGAAAAATCCACTGTGATTCCAATGTGTAGCAAAGTTTGGGAACCATTAGGGTAAGCATTAGGATGAGAACAAAGTATGTAAAAGCTTGATTTCCTGCTACTCTTACTTAGTATTCAGTAAGAGGCTTATACTTCTCCCCCATCAAGTATCCTCTATGGCCACAAAACTTATATATTCTCAGTAATGGTCCCTTTCAACACATAGGAAATACACACATACCTCTGAACTTGCTTCAACTTAATACATTTTTGGTAGCGAATTAATACTGTGACCACCCCAACACTGATAGCAACAAGGACAAGCACAACAACCAGGATGGAGACATCTGCAACATCAAAAACATGAGCTTCAGCCAAGACATCAACTGAGGACAGCGGAGTGTTAACAATTAACTGAGCTCTGACAATCCAGCTTCTCCCTTCCTCAAAGGACTTGAACTAACCCCTCTCCCCTCAATTTTTTAATATAAAGTAAAAGGCTAAAATATTATACAAACTATCATCTGTTAGCACTTGACTCTCCACCCAAGATTGCATTGTGTTTAAGGGAACCACAGTCAGCAGGAATAGTTTGGTTGTCAGTTGTTAACCGACTACAGAAAAGGCCTTGTTGTGCTATGAGTTCTTAGAAGACCTAATCCAAATTTAACTAGAAGTTACATTAATTCTAAAAGCAATTGTAGTATATTCAAATTTGGGTATTTAAATATACAAACAATAAAAAGACCACACAAATCCATACAGAAACACAATATATGTACAGTTGATTTAGAAAATAAGAAAAAAGTTTTCTCACTGGCTAGACTTTTGATATATGCAAGATATGATATTCTAGGATGCTCACTGGTAATATTTAAGGTTTCTTCCCAGTCCACAAGTGCCTGTTCTTCCTCACACTGGCACTCAAGTTCACTGCCATCCACCTGGAAGAGTAGTCAATCGTAAAATTTATGAAATGACTGACATAAGCTGTGTTTTGCACCTCACTTAGCTTAGTGCTAATTCTACATCAAACACACACATATATACATACAAACTTTTTATTGATTAATTAACTAAACTGTATACCAAAACCAATGTTGGAAAAAAAGAAGCAAATGAAATGCAAGAAGTAATCACACTTGAAGACAGCCTTTGAACAATAGAATGATTCTGACAAGTGCAAAACCAGACGGACGAGATGACTCGACTTAACTCTCCAGAAGACATCGATAATAAACGAACAGCCCCTTCTAGAGTTGGACATATCATAACCAAAGAGCAGACTGTAACTAGGTTTAGTAATAATGAGATAACATTAACATGGGAAAAATGTGGTGGCACAATGCTTGGTTCATCAAAGAGCATTGCATAATGGCTAAGAACACACACTCTTTCTGTATTTACATCTCAGCTTTTCCTTTCCCTTAACATCAGTGTGACTCATTTTTCATCTGTAAAAGTGGGCATAGAAATAATACTCACCTTTTAAGGTTGTTATGAAGCTTTTACAATTTAATATATATGTAAAGTATTTGAAAGAGTACCTGATACATATATAACTCTGTCTAAGCGTTATAGATTAATTGGGCTTGGGAAAGATGTTACCCGTAAACATAAGCTGCTAGGTACTGCTAGTATTGAACAGTGTTAACTTAGCAAAAAATATATATAATTTTTTGTTGTTTTTCTCAAAAGCTTTAGGCTAATGTTGGCATTGGTGTAATTTAACTATAAGTGACATTATGATAGATCTAACTTTCGACTTTTGGTTTAAACTTCATATGTACATAAATTACTGGGTTTCTAGATTGCCAGTCCAATGATAAAACATATACTTGCAATACTGGAAATTTCTATATATAATACCTGGTTTGGGTCTTTGGATCAATTTTATTGATGTTACATGAAAAAAATGGATCCCAAATGTATACTTGACTTAAAAATCTCCATACACACATGCACACACAAACACACACTCACACAAACACACACTCACACACACACAGGCTCAGGAAGGAAGTCCTATGTGACTAAATGACTGGTAAGACATTAATTTAAAAAGGAGTAAAATCTTACAGCATTTTCGTTGCACTGAGAGGAGCAATTGGTTGAATTGTAGACCTTTTCAATATTCACACATTCACCACTGCTGCACACCTAGAAATAAAGTCACTGATGTGAATTAGAAGGACTTGCTCTTAGAATTTACATGATTTTTTTCTATTGTGAAAAACCACATATAGAATCTTCTGTTGAATGTTTGATGGATATTTGAAAATAATGTACTATGCATTCAAATATTGTTACATACAAATTCATTAATTATTAAAATGTCTATGCTCTAATTAATTCTTCAAATGTTAATCTATCAAAATTTCTACCACTGTAATTGCAACAATTTCTTCTATTATTTATATCAAGTTTTCTTTTAATTTGATAAGGATCCATGCTTGTTATATCACAGTTGCTGGTTGGGCGTTTTGTTAATATCAATCAATCTTCTGATAGATGTTTATTACTTTTGTTTAAAATTTTGCTATTTTAAATACATTTTATGACCAAATTATTGTTGTTTTTGTTGCTTACGGTTATTGTCTGGCTTATCTTAGCCCATTTATTTAATTTTTGACTGGTATTTTTATTTTTATCTATTTCTTTAAAAAGAGCATATATTAGGAAATGTTTTCTCAACTCTATTGAGATATAATTGAGAAAAATTGTGTATGTTTAAAGTATATGCATGATGATTTGATATACTTGTAACATTGTGAAATGATTATCACAAACTAAGTAACACATCCACATCTCAAATAGTTACTTTTTTGTGTGTGGTGAGAACACTTAAAATCTATTCTCTTAGCAAATTTCAAGTAGACATTTTAGTATTATAAACTATAGTCAACAAGCTCTGCATTAGATCTCCAGAACTTACTCATAACAGGAAGTTTGTACCCTTTGACCAACATCTCTCCATTTTCCCCACCACTCATCCCCTGGCAACCATCATTCTACACTCTGTTTTTGTGACTTTGATTTTTTTAGATTCCACATATAAGTAAGATCATACAGTATTTATCTTTCTGTGTTTAGCTTATTTTGCTTAGCATAAGTGAAATGTCCTCCAAGTTCATCCACGTTGTTGCAAATGACAGGATTTCCTTCTTTCTTAAGGCTAAATAATATGCCATTATATAGATATAATGGAATATCCATATATACACATATATGTACATATATACACATATAACATTTTCATTATCCATTCATTTGTCAAAAGACATTTAGAGGGGCTGGCCTGGTGGTGTAGCACTTAAGTTCACACGTTCCACTTCAGCGGCCTGTGGTTCGCTGGTTTGGATCCTGTTTGGATCCTGGGCGTGGACCTACTTACCACTAATCAAGCCATACTGAAGCGGCATCCCACATAGAAGAGCTACAAATCTACAACTACGATATACAACTATATACTGCGGCTTTGGGGAGAAAAAAGAAAAAGAGGAAGATTGGCAACAGATGTTAGCTGAGGGCCAATCTTCCACACACACAAAAAAAAGACATTTAGATTGCTTCCAGTCTAATATAATAATATGTATTGTGCATAATGCTGCAATGAACATGGAAGTGCAGAAATCTCTTCAAGATCCTGATTTCAATTCCTTTGGATGTATATCCAGAAGTCGGATTGATGGATCATATGGTAGTTCTATTTTTAATTTTTTGAGGAACCTCCATATTGTTCCTATAATGGCGGCACCAACTTACTTTCTCACCAACAGTGCGCAGGGTTCCCTTTTTTTCCACATCCTCACCAACACCTATCTCTTGTATTTTTGATAATAGCCATCCTAACAGGTGTGAGGTGATATTGCATAGTGGTTTTGATTTGCATTTCCCTGAGGATTAATGAGCACCTTTTTATATACCTGTTGGTCATTCATACATCTTCTTTGGAAAAATGTCTATTCAGGTCCTTTGCCCATTTTAAATTGTATTATGTGGTTTTTTGCTATTGAGTTGTATGAGTTACTTATAATTTTTATATGTTAATCCTTTATCACATATATGGTTTGCAAATATTTTTTCCCATTGCCGTTTCATTTTGTTGATTGATTCCTTTGCTGTGAAGAAATGTTTTACTTTGACATAGTCTCACTTATTTATTTTTCTTTTTTGCCTTTGCTTTTGGTGTCACATACAAAAAATTATTGCCAAGACCAACGTCAATGAGTTTTTCCCTTGTTTTTTTTTCTAAGTGTTTTACTGTTTCATACCCTACATTTAAATCTTTAATCCATTTCAAGTTAATTTTCATCCATGGTGTAAGATAAGGGTCCAATGTCATTCTTTTCCATGTGGATATCCAGTATTCCCAATGTCATTTATTGAAGAGACTAACCTTTCCCCATTGTACATTCTTGATGCCCTTGTAAAAGATTAGTTCACTCTTATGAATGGATTTATTTCTGGGCTTTCTATTCTGTTCCATTGGTCTATATGTCTGTTTTTATGCCAGTATCATACTGTTTTAATTACTATAGCTTTGTAACATAGTTTGAAATAGGGATGTGTGATGCCTCTAGCTTTGTTCTTTTTTGCTCAAGATAGCTTTGGCTATTCGGGGTCTTTTGTGGTTCCTTACGAATTTTAGGATTGTTTTTCTATTTCTGTAAAGAAACCATTGGGATTTTGATAGAAATTGCACTGAATCTGTAGATTGCTCTGCGTAGTATGGACATTAAAACAATATTAATTCTTCCAATTCATGAACACAGGATATCTTTTAATTTATTTGTGTCTTCTTCAATTTCTTTCTTCAAAGTCATAGTTTTCAGTGTATGGATCATTCACCTGTTAGTTAAAAATATTCCTAAGTATTTTATTGTTTCTGATGCTATTGTAAGTGGGATTGTTTTCTTAATTTCTTTTTCAGATAGTTTGTTTTTAGCCTATAGAAACGCAGCTGATTTTTGTGTGTTGATTTTCTATCCTGCAACTTTATTGAGTTCATTTATTAGTCCTAACAGTTTTTTGATGGAATCTTTAGGGTTTTCTATATATAAGATCATATCATCTGCAAACAGAGATAATTTAACCACTTCCTTTCCAAGCTTGATGCCTTTTATTTCTTTTTGTTGCCTAATTGCTCTGATTAGGACTTCCAGTACTATGTTGAATGAAGTGTGACAGTGGGTACTCTTTTCTTGTTCCTGATCTTAGAGGAAAAGCTTTCAGCTTTTCACCACTGAATACGTTAACTGTGGGTTTGTCATATATGGCCTTTATTATGTTGAAGTACATTGCTTCTATATCTAATTTGTTGAGAATTTTTTTATCAAGAAAGGATATTAAATTTTGCCAAATAGTTTTTCTGCATCTCTTCAGACGATTGTATGATTTTTGTATTTCATACACTTAATGTGCTATATCACATTTATTGATTTGTGTATGTCTAATGATCCTTGCATCCCATGGATAAATCCCACTTGATCATGGTGTATAATCCTTTTAATGTGCTTTGAATTTAGTTTGCTAGTATTTTCTTGAGAATTTTTGCCTCTATGTTCGTCAGGTATATTGGCCTACAATTTTCTTTTCTTATAGTTTCCTTATCTGGCTTTGATCTGAGGATAATGCTGGCCACATAAAATGAGTTTGGAAGTGTTCCCCCTTCTTCAATTTTTTAAAAGAGTTTGAGAAGGAATGGCATTAATTCTTTTTTAAATGTTTGGTAGAATTCACCTGTGAAGCCGTCTGATCCTGGGCTTTTCTTTTTTGGGAGATTATCGATTATTGATTCAATCTCCCTACTCATTACTGGTCTGTTCAGATATTCTATTTAGTCTTGGTAAATTGTATGTTTCTCAGAATTTATCCATTTCTTCTAAGTATTCAACTTGTTGCTGTATAATTTTTCATAGTATTTTCTTATGATCCTTTGTATTTCTGTGATATCAGTTGTAATATCTCTTCTTTCATTTATAATTTTATTATTTGAGTCCACTCTCTTCTTTTCTTGATCAGTCTACTTAAAGTTCTGTCAATTTTGTTTATCTTTTAAAAAACCAAATCCTTAGTTTTGTTGCTATTTTCTATTGTCTTTCTTATCTCTATTTCATTTATTTCTGCTCTATAAATCTTTGTTATTTCCTTCCTTCTGCTAATTTTGGGCTTAGTTTTGTTTTTTTTGTTTTTTTCTGGTTTCTTGAAGAGTAAAGTTAAGTTGTTTATTTGAGATCTTTATTCTTTCTTAATGTAGGCTTTATTGCTAAATACTTCCCTCTTTGAACTGGTTTTGCTTCATTCCATAAGTTTTATTATGTTGTGTTTCCATTTTCTTTTGTCCAAGATACTTTTTGACTGTTGTTTTGATTTATTCTTCACTCACTGGTTGTTCAAGAGTGTATTGTTCAATTTCCAATATTTGTGAATTTTCCAATTTTCCTCTGGTTACTGATTTCTATTTCATACTATCGAGGTCAGAAAAGATATTTGATATTATTTGGTCTTCTTAAATTTGTTAAGAGATGTTTTGTAGCCCAAAATATGATCTATCTTGGAGAATATTCCAAGTGCAATTGAGAAAACATGTGATTCTGCTGCTATTGGATGGAATATTCCGTATACATATTTTAGGTCCATTTGATCTATATGGTTATTCAAGTCTTCTGGTTCCTTTTTGATTTTCTTGTTAGATGATTTATCCATTGTTGAAAGTGGAGTATTAAAGATCCATACTATTATTGTATTGTTGTATTTCTCCCTTCTGTTTGGTTGATAATTGCTTTATATATTTAGGTCCTCCAATGTTGGGTACATATATTTACAATTGTTATATCCTCTTGACGAATTGACCCCTTTATCATCATATAGTGATCTTCTTTGTTTCTTGTGACAGATTATGATTGAAAGTATATTTTTTCTGATAGCCGCCCCTGTTCTCTTATGGTTATCTTTTGCATGCAATATCTTTTTCATCCTGTCACTTTCAGCCTATCTGTGTCCTTAAAAATAACACGTCTCTTGTAGGCAGCATACTGTTGTATCTCCTTTTTTTTTTTTTTAACCCATCAGCCACTCTGTGTCTTTTGCTTAAATAAGTTAATCCATTTAAATTTAATGTAATTATCGATAGCTAAGGATTTAATATTGTCATTTTGTTGTTCTCTGACTGTTTAGTAATTTCTTTGTTCTTTTTTTCCTCTCTTGCTGTCTTCCTTTGTCATTTGTTGATTTTTTGTAATGGTATACTTTGATTCTTTTCTCTTAATCTTTTGTGTATGTACTAGTTTTATGTTTCCTCTGGGTTACCATAAGGCTTACATAAAATATATTATACATAGAAGTAAAATAGACTAATATAACAGTCTATTTTAAGCTGAGAACAACTTACTCTCAATTACATACAAATGCTCTACACTTTTACTTCTCCCTGGCACCCCATATTTCATGCTGTTGATGTCACACTTTACATCTCTTTATATTGTGTATCCATTACCAAATCATTGTAGCTGTAGTATTTCTAATATTCTTGTCTTTTAACTTTTATATTAGAGTTAAAATTGATTTACATATAACCATTACAGTATTAGAGCATTCTGAATTTGACTTTATACTTACCTTTACCAGTGAGAATTATACTACAAATGTTTTCGTGTTGTTACTTAGTGTCCTTTCATTTCAGTTTAAAGAACCCCTTTTAGCACTTCTTGTAAGCCTAGTGGTGGAACTCCCTCAGGTTTTGTTTGAGACTATCTTTAACTCTCCTTCATTTATGAAGGATAGTTTTCCTGGGTAGGGTATTCTTTTTTAGCAGGTTTTTTTTAGCACTTTGAATATATCATCCCAGTCTGTCCTGGCCTGCAAGACTTCTGCTGAGAAATTTGTTGAAAGTCTTATGGGCATTCCCTTGTATGTGATGAGTTGCTTTTCTCTTGCTGCTTTCAAAATTCTCTCTTTGTCTTTGATCTTTGACAATTTGGTTATAATGTGTCTCAGGATAATCTTTTTTGAGTTGGTCTTGCTTGGAGTCCTTAAGCTTTATGAATCTGAATGTCCATATCTCTCCCAATATTTGGCAAATTTTCAGCCATTATTTATATAAGTAAGTTTTATGTCTCTTTCTCTCTCTTTTCTCCTTCTGAGACTCCCATAATGCTTATATTCATTTTCTTGTTGATGTCCCAAAGGTCTCATGTGCTTTCTTCACTATTTTTCATTCTTTTTTCTTTTGTTCCTCCAACTGGCCAATTTCAAATGACTTGTCTTCAAGTTTGCTGATTCTTTCTTATGAATGATCTAGTCTACTGTCAAAGCTTTCTATTGAATTTCTCATTTCTGTTATTGTATTTTTTTAGCTCCAGAATTTCTGTTTGGTTCCTTTTTATGATTTCTATTTCTTTATTAAACTTATTTTGTTCATGCATTGCTTTCCTGATTTCATTTAATCATCTGTCTGTGTTTTTTTCCATCCTATTGTGCTCCTTTAAGGTAATTATTTTACATTCTTTTTCAGTCAAATCTTAGATCTCCATTTCTTTGGGGTCAGTTGACGGAGCTTTATTAGTTTCCTTTGTTGGTATCATGTTTGTTGAATATTCATGATCCGTGTAGCCTTGTGTTGTTGTCTGTGCATTTCAAGGAGCAGACATCTCTTCCAGCTTTTACAGACTGTTTTGTCAAGTAAAAGCCTCCTGTTGGATCCTCAGGCTGATTGAATTGCCTCCAGGATTGCAGTTGAAGTGGGACTGGACCCAGGTTATGTGACTGCTATCTGGTCTGTGGTTTGCTGACATCTGACTAAGGGCTTGAGCAGACATGGATTCTGCCTGAGCCCTGGGTGGACAGGACTGCCTCCAGGACATTGGCCAAGTGAACTGGTACTGTAACAAGGGTCTACTACAGGGTCTGCAGTTGAGTCCACAGATGGCAGACTTGTTATAAGGTGCCTGGATGGGTATTCTCTTGTTAGATCCTTGGAAGGGCTCCTGCTGGGTCACTGGGAAGGTCTCTAGGTGGGCAGAACTGACCATATACACTGGCTTAGCAGGGCTGCAACTACTTCATGTTCACTGCCAGGACCAAGATCAGCAGGCCTACCTCTGGGAGCATGCACAGGTGTGTATCCTGGTGATTCCCTGGGCAGGCAGGACTGCTCCAGGACTGTGCTTGGGAAGGACTGGAACTGAGTTACAGAACCACTTCAAGATTCACAGTTGCACCAAGACCTGAAGGTCTGCCTCCAGGGGTATGGATGGGTGTGTCTTCCGATGGGTGGCCCAGCAGATGTTTTGGTGGCAGGACCAAGGTCAAATGGGGCTCTAACCAAGTCAACAAGGGAAGAGGGCTATTTCTGGGTATGCATCCAGGACTATGATCAATAAGCCTGCCATTGAGGCATGGGGCTACTTTCTCAAATTGGGCCTCTTTGGTCGTGGGCTCCACCTGGGTTTTGCAAGATCCTGCCTGGATTTCAAAGATCCTACAAAGGTAATTTTTCCATATTTGGCTGTCAAATTATTGTGGCTGTGGGAAATATGAGTAGGGGACCTCCTATTCCACCACCTTGCTGATGTCACTCCCTGGAAATTCTTTTTTGCCATGAATTCATAGATTATTTTAAAATTTGAAATAGGGAAATTTTAATCCATATTTGTTGTGATATGTTTAATCCTACTTCTTTCATCTTATTATATGATTTATAATGTTAGACATTTTAAGTTACCTTTTTTATATTTATCACTTTTTTCCACAATTATATTTTTTAATTTGAAAGCTATATGTTTTATTTTCTAAACATTGATTCAGTTTACATTAAAATATTTGAATCTAAATCATTCCATTATTTTCAAGACCAAATAAGCATTAACTCTTCCTTCTGTAAGATAAAACATTTGTCACATTTTTACTTCTTTCTTCTTCTTCTCCATCCTTTTTGTTTGAGGAAATTGAGATTTTTAGATTTGTAAAAATTGCTATTATTCACTAATCAAGATTTTTTTTAAATTCTCATAATAAATATATTAGTAATAAAAAACTGGAATTTACTCTAAAGTATTATAGATTTTGTTGCTTCAAGTATTTCTTTAATATCCTATCTTCTCATTTTAACTTTTTAATTTAAATTCATTTCCCAGTTTGCTGGAGTACTTTCTTGACTATTTTTCTCTCCAGAAAATAAATGCTATCTAGTTTACTGTGTATTTTCTTAGTCATAAGGTATATGAGGGTGTCATTCTATTGATTTAATGTCTGAATAATAACTTGGCTGTATGTATGGTTTTAAGGTCCCAATACTTCTGTTCTCTAAAGCTCTCTAGATTTTGCTCCATTATCTTCTAGTATTTCTTGTTGGAGGTAAATATGATAATAACCTGATAATTTTCCTGTTGAAAGATGATACTTGCCTTTTGTGCTTACAGAACATTATCTTTATTGTTGACTTCATGGTGTGAAGGTAAATCCAAATGCTCATCTCTTTCTATGAATTTTTCCTGGTACTGTTTTTGTTGTATACATCCCTCAGCTCAGGGACATTTTTTGTTATTATTTCTTTAACTATATTTTTACCTCTATTCTATTTTCTTTATGTAGAATTCCTATTAAACCTGTATCAGATTTCTTAGGGCTATTTTTTCAGATTTTATTCACTTTCTTCTATTTTTAAAAAATTCCTTTATCTTCTGTGTTAAGAAGTTTAGCTTCTAATTTGTTATTTTTTATAGTATCTATTCCATGATTTACTGCCCTAATTACATATAAGCCAGCAATCATGATTTATTTTGTGCTTTGAAGACAGTGCTTCTTGTTTTCAAATTATGTCATTTTTTTACAGAAACAATCTTTTTAAATATTATTAAAATATAAATTTAACTTTTTTCTAAAGGATGTTCCTCTTTTTTAATGTATATATGTTTCATAGGGCACTATCATCTATGATTCCTCAGATTGGTCTCCTTTGTTCACATTGTTGAGTTCTTTTTTTTTTTTTTTTTTTTTTGGTTAGGAAGACTGGCCCTGAGCTAACATCTGTGCCCATATTTCTCTATTTTGTATGTGGGATGACTCCACAACATGGCTTGATGAGTGGTGTAGGCCCACACCAGGGATCCGAACCCACAAACCTGGGCCACTGAAGTGAAGCATGCTGAGCTTAACCACTACACCACTGGGTTGGCCCTGCTGTTGAGTTCTTTTATGTCTGTTTTTGTTTACCCTCTTTGCTTATCCTTATAGAATGGATTTTCTATATACAGGATTAAACACTAGGAGACATCGTTTTAAAACCCGTGTAGGTCTCTCTTCAAGTATTTCAGGCTCAACTAAAGGGAAATATTGAGGGGTTTCATATTTTGATTTTGCCATTTTGTATGTTTTAAAGAGATAACTACAGAGACAGTTTTGCAGCAATTCCTCTGCGCCAGAGAATGGATTAACTAATTTCCTCCGTACCTTCCCTCCTCTCCTCTACTCCTCTTCCCTCTCTACTTTAGCGTCCTTCTCCTCTCTTCCTTTCTCTTTTCTTTCTTTTTCTTTTCTTTTCTTTTTCTTGTCTGTGTTGCATGTTTTGTAGAATAACTAAGAAAAAGGGCACCCAGAGGAATGAAATATGTTTGCCTTCTTTTCCTATGCCAAATTAAAATTTACCCAGATAGAATAACTACTAAGAGAAACTAGAATGCTTTTTATGCATTTTAAGTTCCTCATGTCTAAAAGTAGTATCTCATTGTAAAAAATTAAATGAAAAATTCTGTAACTAGTGTCTTTGTGATACCCTGTAGACTGTCGTTTGCTATGTGTGAATTTCCTCATTATGAATTGATTCAATAATTGGCACCATTGTGATTGATGCTTCTGTACTAAGACTTCTCTTGAAAGAATAGGCACTCTATGTGGTGGCACATGGTCACAATGTACTTATAAGATCAAGATGTGTTCCTTAACAACTACTCCCCTATCAACCCCTTTGTTCAGTCCCTGCCACTCTTAATAGGGATCTCTGGAGGGGATGTCATACTTTTGCTTTGTACCTCTGGCTGATTTTCCTTACTGAAGTGAATAGAAAATTGTTTGGTATTTTCTTCAACCTGATGCCTCATACACTCTATCTTATTGAAAGTCCTTGAACTTTCTAGCATCTGATTAGATACATACCTAAATTTTCACAAATAGAGGTTCCTCACCATTGTGATATTTATTTAGTCATTTTAATGAGAAACTGCATAGTTAAGTATATGGACTTGAAATATAGGTCTCTGTTAAATTATTAAATTCTAATTTCTGTTTTTACATTCTCAACTTTTCTTTTCCAATTTATTTCTCTATCACATTATATGAATGACAGTAATATTTGTGAGTGGTGGCATAGAGAAAGAGAGGAAGCCACATCCACAGACAGAAATGATTCAATTTCAAAATAGCTAAATTTTTAATAAAATATATGTTTTCCATATATTCTTGTGTTTATAAACTTTGATGAGCTGGCTATTGTTTTTAGTACACATTCTCAAGTTTTTATCTTGAAATGATAAACTCTTTCCAATCTGGCCTCATTCTACCTGTTCAACTTCATTTTTTGGCCATTTCACCCAAAGCTTCAGTCACACTAAAATTGTCAGTTAACTGACTATGCCATATCCTTTGTACCTTTGCATCTTGTGGAAGTATTTCTTTCTAAACGGTCTCTTCTCAATTTTCTGTGTGTTGAGAAATGTTGTTCAATAAGTCAAAGCTGAATGAAACACTCATTTAATGGCATCATACGGTGCCATTCCATGTTCTATAATAAAGTCAGTTACTTTCTGCTTTGGACTCAAATGCACATTGGTCACACCACTATAAAAACACTTATGTTGGATTGTAATGATATATTTAATTTAATCCATGAAATTTTCAAGAGCACTCATCTTTACATCGTCTGTGTTGAGCACAGTTACTGGCACCATAATATGTGCCCAGTAAATATGGCTGAATGAAAAATAAATGAAGCATGTATAGGTACTTCATAGTCAAATTAATTTGAAAAATTGTGCCTATAATTTCATTAGATGTCTATGGTAAAATAACAATTAAGCACATTTATAACATTTACATATCATTTTGTATAACAAAGATTAGGCAAAATGAATATGTATTAAAGTGTTATCGCTACTCTGCTCAATAAAAAAAACATTGTCAATTTTTTTCTGCTTTCCCATATATAGGCCTTATGGAACCAATTATGGGATCCAATGATGTTTTAAAGTGGTTGAACCAAAAAGTTTTAATAAAATGAAGGGTTTTTCATCTTACCATTTCATCTCCACATTTTGTTCCAGGAGCAACGAGGCCAAAATCTTTAGAATTGTGATATAAAAAAAAGGTTTTGCATTCAGCGGTGACATTCTGCTTTGGAGCTTTTCTAAGGTGATAGATCTTTTCTTCTCCAAGGAGAGATGAGTGCTTCCCTCCAGTGCAGTATATCTTGCCGCATTTGATATCTCTGAAGGAAAAGAAGAGTATTCTCAGACTCGGAACCAGAAATAGAACTTGAGAGACTAGGCTGCCAGTGAAGTGGCCTGGTCACTTTTTCTACTCCCAGTCTTGTCAGGAGGCTGCAGAGGGGTCAGGAGAGTCAGGGTAAACTGTTGGACCATCGAAATCCTGACCTCGGGCACTGAGATGAGTAGACAAAATGTAAAATGATCATATTACTTTATGATATCTCTGTGATTCTCACAAATCAATATTAGGTCAAGTTTACAGAAGAATATTTCTTATTAGTAGTACAAATTAGCAAAACTTTAATCAGGACAGTAAGATTTCTTTCATATTCTTTCTTGTATAGAACACATCAGTTGATTCTCACAACAAACCTATGAGATTACTATTACTATAACCCCCATTTTATGGATTAGACAGCAATTGGATGTAAGAAAGTTAGGTGACTGCCCATTTTCACCTAATATATTTAGTAGCAAAGTTGAACTTGACCATAGGTTTTTGTTGTTGTTTTGAATTCCAATCCTGTTTTTTGACACACAAAAACCTTGCCAAATGTCAGTAACAAGTCTGGGAGTATGTCTCAGCTCATGCTTTGTAAGATCAGATCTAACTTCCAATTCTCCCATTCTCCCAATTTCAACTTCTACTTTTCTTTTTTTTTTTTTTGGCTTCACTTCTTTCCTCCTGTCTTCCTTTTTTCACCTTTTCTACTTATTTATCCTATCCTCCTATTTGCGCCTTTTTTTCTTTTTGCAGCTTCTTTTTCTCCCTTTCTTTCCTAAGAATCTTAAATCTTTTCCTTCTTTCCTCTGTATATTCCATGACCTCCAGCTAATACATACAGTGCATGAATGCCAGTTAACACTGCCAGGGACGTATGCTCTCTCTCTTCCTATCTCCTCAGTAAAAAGAGGTTAGCAGCTGTCAGAATAAGAGCTGTTTTGATTTTGCAAAACACTCTTAGAGAGCACTTACTTTTCTTTACAAGGCACTTACTTCTCTTCACAGGGTATTAATCCATTTTCCTTGTTTTTGCAGTATCCAAATTTATTTCCTTTTTTATTCATCGTGTAGCAGATATCAGGACTGTCTTTTGACTCTGGGATCCAAAATGGTATGATAAAAGTAAACCAATGAAAGCATAAATATTATGAATCATAAAATACTTTTCTAACACAATTGAAATTTCAGTATCATGTAGTGGTGAAGCACGATAGGAGAAATAAATAATTAAAAAACTATCCCATTGCCTCAGAAGGATATTTTAGGAAGGAGAATGGATGTAAAAAAGTAGCAAAGATACCTTAACCCACATACTGAGCTAATCAATGAATATTAGAGGTAATATCACTTAATATTAAAGAGAATATCCAGAGAGATGCTAGGTAATATTTTGGAAGAATGTAACAAATGGCATTATCTTCAGTCTTGCCCCCAAATTCATACAGGACAATGACGTAGACATAATGGCTATTATCTTTATCGTCATTCACTGTAATTGTCTCTCACCATCATCAAACAATTCAGAGCACTGATCATCCCGCGTGGGACATTTCCCCATGAAGCAGTAGCCTTTTTCATTCTTGCAAGGAAATCCGTTTACTTGAAATTGGTCCTTAGGACACCCAGAAGAGTGGCCAGTACACAGTTCAGGAAAATCACATTCATCTTTTGCTGGTCTGCATATAGACCCTGCTTTTTTCATCTGTTGAAGAAAAACAGACTGAATCCCGGACACATTTAGCTAGGCAAGATTCAGCAAGTAGGAGGAAGGGCCACCCATTTAATTTACCTAAAAAAGGTTTTAAGGATGGATCATGACTTCCCTCTCCATTCTACTGAGAACTATTATCACTTGTAAATGCCTTGGCTTTTATGTAATTTTAGGAATGACAAGACGGTATTTTTGAAATTTGGTATTGGAAGAGCATCGGACAGCATTGGAATGGACATAAAATGGAGAAACGGACAAGTGCTCTGTTTGTCTTGTCTTCTTCATCCCTTGCTCCAGTACATCCCTTTCCTCCCACCCCTTTATACAACTTGGAACCCCTGTCTATCTATAATGAGGGATCTCTACCCCCAAGAAATGAGATCTCTCTATAAAAACTAGAAAAATACCCTGGCTTTCATTGCTCAAGGGAACTGCATGGAAATAGTCTCTTATTCAGCCATTCAATATGCATTTAATTGTGCTGGATTCTGAAAATGAATAAGACATGCTTCCTTTCCTTCGTGAGTTCACAATCTAGGGTGTGGGGTGAAAGAAGTGTCAATAAACCCTTGGACAAAGTCATTTGGGCTTCTGGTTGTCTTTCCTAGGACTATACCTCCATATACTAGTCACTATCACTTTCTAATTCCAGTATAATCCTTTTCCCTTTCAGTTCCCTGTTGTTGGGATGCCAGTTCCCCCCTACCCCCAGCTGAGGTTAATATGCTGGTAATGGTTTACAAAGGAGCAAAAAGAATGTTAGTCATATAACTCTACTCCTAAAAGACCAACCACTGCTTACCCACTACTCCACTCCCCAGACCATAGCACTGCCCAGTGCTTAGATGTCAGAGCATCTCAGAAGAGGCTCTACTGGATGTGAGAAAGCCTAGCCCCAGTCTGGGATTAGTGACTGGTCATTCAGTGATCTGACAACTCTTTGGTCATAAGTACACTTAATAAACTGAAAACAGAGAAATCCAGTCCTAGCAAAGGATCTTACCTGACAAGATTCACAGCATTCTCCTTCTGCACAACTAAATCCTGGCTTCAACAAGCATTTGTCTGCATCACAGCAAGGATTAGTGCACTCCTGGCAGTAATCAAAAATTAAAGATCAGAAATCGGTTCATAGTTTGGCTTCTGTTGGCAGAATTAATTAGTTGAGCTTCTGTATAATTTAGAATTTCCTGTCTTTCAGAGTTAAACACAAATGCATGATCCTTGGCTATGATATATATATAAAGCCTATTGCTTGCAATTGGTGTTTGGGACTTTTACTTTGTTTCCTTCCTGTATGGCTGTTCAGTACTCCACAGCTAATGAATCCCCACTGGCAGCATACGAAGTCCAAAGTTTGTGACCTTCTGTTCTCCTGAAGACTCTGTTCTCTGGAAGGGTCCTGCCGCTTCTCTATACTAAAGGTTTGATGTGAAATAATACAACTTCTGAAGATCTGATTTTACATTTTTCTCAAGGTGCCAACTATTTCAGATTGGCCTTTGGCTTTTTAACGCATTATTAAATAATAATAGCAGAATGGACACTTAGGCCCTATCTGCTCAAACAAAATTAACAATGCAAAAAAATTGTCTGCATCCTGTCATACGAGGTACTTCATGTGTTAGAATAAAACTGTAGAACCATTCCAAAGAATGTGCATGGGCAAAAAACACCAATTTCCAAAGTTAAGAGCCTCTTCTCACATTTAATCTGAGACATTTGAAGACTAGATGTTGTAATCTCTGGACGTGGCACTGTCCCCACTCTGATCATGGAGTCTCTTAATTGCCATCTTATTAGACTTCTTTTGAATTGTGCAGTGTCTAGAGCGTAGATACTCAAAAATGTGGTCCTTGGACCAGCAGCATCAGCATAACCTTGCAGGTTGGTAGGAATGAAGGATCTCAGCCCCAACTCAGACCTACTGAATCAGAATCCATATTTTAACAACATCCCCAAGTGATTTATATACACTTGATGATTTGAGATGTAGTTGTCTAGGACTCATACCTATATGATGAGCTCTTGAAATAGCTTCTATGTTGGAGAAAAGCAGATTAAGAATTACTTTAAAATTTGCTTCAAATGTTTACTCTAAATGTTCCAGAGACCAAGACTGCAATAAATATGTGAAAGTCTAGAAGGTTTCTGCTCTACTAAGACTGAGTTTTCTACTAACATGAACTGTCCAACTAGGATATAGTCTAGCCTTATAAGGCCCTGAAATAAACTCAATTGATTGACTGTGAAGGATTCTGTAGAACAGATTCCTACTGCACATGAGAGAGCAGATTTAATGACACCAATGGGCTTTTCTCACAAGAAGAGCCAATTAACATATAAACCAGGCAAATGCGATACTGCGAACCGCCAGCAAGATCATTACACGTGATTCAAGACTTGGTAAGAAGCCTTGCAAGAGGCTGCTCCAACAGCTTGTTTTCCAATGAGAAAAAAGAAAGCATAGTTTTTAAAGCTTTACAAGGAATACTGTGGTTGAGTAATAGCTATATCGCTTCTAGGTTACAGCTGAGCGTAAACTTTGTAATTTAAAGACAACATCATTTGCAAATACCTCAACAGGGCCACAATCACACTCTTCTCCCTCATCCAGCATCTTGTTTCCACAATATGGGAAATCATTTAGCTTATCAGAAAGTGGAATATTGAACATGCACGTTGGCTTATGGTCCTTCAGGTATTGCAGGTACTGGCTTCTGCTGCATTTACTGAATTTCAGTGCAGGAACGCTAGAGGTAGGACAAGTTAAAAATAAAGATCGCTCATATCAATACAGAGTAGTAGAGCAGCTGTGCAAGTTTTGTGAAGAATTTAGAAATAAATACAAATGGTGAACTCCAAAAGTCTGTTTACTTCTCTTACTCCTGTCTTAATGTTATAGCAGAGTAATAACTGGGCTTTTTATTATAGAAAATGTCTTATTGAAACACACCCAACACATGCTATTTTAGTGAAAATAATCTGACTATATATCCTCCAGAAAATCCCCACAGTTTAAGACTGATTGTGCTTGCTGCTCGCATATCACTTTTTATTTATTTCTCTTGAAATAATCTATACATTTGTTTATTATCATGCAAGATTACAAGCTTCTCAATGCAGGGACTGTATCGTGTTCGATTTTTAAAAAAATAAGCACTAGTTAACACAATGCCTGGCACAGAGTAGCTCTCTATGAATATTTGTTGAAACAAACTATTTATTTAATAACATCTTATATATCCTAGGAATGTGATATACTTCTAAAAAGAATTGAAAGTTTAAAAAAACTTAAATTCACTTCCCTTCCATCTTCCTTGTTTTTGACTCCCTTGCCATTATTATTGACACAATGGTTGGATACCGATGGACTTTTAGAGTCCTGAATACATTACATTGGGATGGCAGGACCCTGAAAAAATATTACTAATTACGTGGATAATGTAAAATTACATATCAGTTACCTAGTTCTTACTCTGTGCCAAGCACTGTGCTTGGGTGCTTCCGCTACTTTACATCATTTAATCAATATATAAAAGCACTGACCATCATCAGCAAACACTTTTCTGACTATATACGATGCATTATGTGTAACCCCTTCACATATGCTTAAGTGAAGGAGTTCAGGGATGTGTAAGGCTGAGGACTTGACTGCAGGTAATTCACAGTATGGTGGCGGGATGCTGGACACTCATTCTGTAATTGTTTATGGAGTACCTAGTATGTGTCTAGGACTTTTCTAGACAGTGGTGATGTAATAGTGAACAAAGCAGACAAAAGCCTCTGACCTCATGAAGCTTATATTCTAGTAGAGGAGTAAAATAATAAATAAGCTAAATGTGCAAAACATAGACTACATTAGATAGTAGTACTAAGGAGGGGAAAAAAGGCAAAGGGGGAGTTGGTGAATGATGCCAGGGCATGTGTGTAAGGGGACAGAATTGAAAAGTTGAATCAGGTAGCTGGAGAAAGTTTTGCTGAGAATGATATTTGAGTAAAGATTTGAAGGAGGAAATTATAGTTTATAACAAAGATGATAGAACAAGGCATGTAGAGTGTATTTGTAGAGTGTATTCCTCTTCTGAGCTCCTTGGTATAATTACTAACTGATCATCGTGTATTTTTGCAATATGCTCAGATGAAGTTTCAGAATTTCTCTCATCATGTCACTAGGAGAGACACTACCAACCAATAAGACTTAGTTCCAAAAGGGAAACTCCTTACCATATCTGGTTTTGTAATAGACCTCTCGGAGTACATTAGGGAAAAATGCCACATAGTAACAATATATCCCTTCAATACGAATTTTTAATCAAAAGCCACTCCCCAAATATGTAAATGTGTTCTCTATATTGCTTGAGCCTCACCTTATACCACTATCCATCACGCATCTTGCCAAAGTACAGGTACACGGGTAGTCATCGTGCTGCATCCCGAGGTTATGCCCCAGCTGATGTGCCATTCTGCTTGCAACTACATTTAGGTCAGGTAAAAGATCCTGATGCCAAAAGAAGATGTGCATTTAGAAATTTCTATAAGATAGCACACTGTAATACATAATGCTTGAAATAGTGGTTGAGACCTGGTTTCAACCTTCTGGTTAACTAGTACGTATTCAAGACCCCATGGACTTAATTACCTCCCCATCTTGCCCCTCAGTTTAATTATATAATGAAGTTGGACAGGTGATCTTTTGAGTGTCTCTACCTCTAACATTTTGAAAAGTTCTTTTTTGTGGCACAGAACTAGTCATTGTTGGATTTACATAGACTCATTCCTACAAATAGCTAAAAAATTATTAACTATTGTTCTACACAATAAAATAAACATTATTGAGTGCCTTATATATACCAGATATTCAAAGGTGGTAAAAATTAAAATATGTGAGGTTCATGTTTTCAATGTATAATCCCATGTCGCAAAACAAAGCTTTGCAGTCATGAGGAGGGACTTTCTACTATGAAGAAAACCAGAAGGTCAGTGATATAAAATCCAAGGCAGAGCTGATTGTCACCTCTGATTGTAGCTCTATTTCGTGTTTTAATCTCAATATTAATGAAAAAATTAATTTCCAAAGAGGAGCAGGATATCAGATTACCGTAAAGGTGAAATACCCCCTAATTTGTTAATTTCATTTTACACATTTGAAGTTAAAAATGTGTCCTGGATGGGCTATAATATCATAATTGGTGTAGTGATAGCCTATATTACATTAGATTGACTCTATTATGCAAAATTCATGTTATTAAAATACCATAGGCAAAGACATAATCACAAAAAGAATCATATAATAAATAGGTCATGTAGTCATTTTAACAAGTTGTAGCTTTTAATTTCAAGGTCTAACTACACTGGGCTGAGATAGCAACAACTATGCAGAGATACTAAAGGAAATAAATCCAAATCTTGATGTTTTCAAGAATTTCTTAGATAGGATTACTTGGACAGCATTTACTAGAAGCTTAGTAACTTGGGAAAGGATCAGATAAATGTGGGGAGTCAGCAGTTTGAAGGTCTTATTCTTTCTGAAAATGAATTGCATTTCTGAGCAGATGTGATATTTCAAATGGTCTGTGCACTTTCTTTTCAACAGAAAAACAATAATCTTCAGTTGCTAAATTGGCCATCAAGTTTTGTGTATTTTACATGTCCTCATAAATAACTATATTTAATATGCAAAAAAGCTTTCCTAATATTTGTATGTTAATTATATATGATGTTCTTTTAAACTGTAGTTTACCTTCGTTATTCATCTATAGTTTTTATAAAACGTCTCATTTAGTAAAGGAAATGTGACAGTTTCCTCATGACATATCTTGGTAGGAATACATGACAGAATTGTCCCTTTCAATAGGACACAAAAAATTGCAGAAATTTATTTCAAGCTTTTTAATTAAGTAATATAAATAAAACACATCCCACCTTAACGATGCTGGAGGAATAATAGGGCAGGCACATGCCCCCTGGATAAGAAGTTCCTTGCGCATGTGTGTAGAGCCACTTCCCACTATAAACAAGGTGCAAATACACTCTTCAATTGGAGGTAGTAGTTTAATTAACACAAAGATTGAATTGCAGTGAACCTCCACGATGCTAGTGTCTTTGCACCTGAAAGTACATTTTCTTTTTTCTGAAGTTCTGGAATTGAAGATGACTTTAGTTGATATTAAGCTCATTTTAAACCTGTGGCATATTAGAGGCATTGAAAAAGTCAATGCAATCTTAAGTTAAAATCATTAAAAAAGTACTTTCTTAAAAAAAACAAAAAAAAATGTTAGAGTCCCATTTGACTTGACTTTACACTCAACTTTGGATAAAACCATGTAAAAGATAAAAATAAATAAAAAGTGTTCAGCAGAGGAAATGCAATATAGTGAATGGATTCAACACCAGGATTAATTAGTTTTGGTTGAAAATTTTAAAAAACTTTTTAATCAACCATAGAAACTCATAGAGGATTTGATAGCTATAGTAGTACATTTAAAAGAGTTGTCGTGTGAAAACAGGACTATGCCTGGATTACCTAAAAAGACAGATGTAGATGTGCATATTAAAAAGACCCAAATTTGATAAGCTTTCAAGAACATTTAGAGTTGGACCACTTTAAGGAGAGCTACCTTGGGCCGGAGGGCCACACTTGAGTATAACAGAGATTCACATACAAGAAGGTGGTCAGGCTGAATGACTCTTTTCAGTCTTTAGGTCTTTTGATCAAAGACATGCTCTCTTTCCTTCTCTACTATGGAAATGTTCCAGTCTCTACATTTTAAAGTCTCAGGATTTGACTATGCATCTTGGAGGAACTTAGAATTCGGATCTTCCTAGACGCTGGAGATCTCGGGAGAATACCATCGACGGAGGCGAAGCACCCGAAGAAGCACAGTCTGGACTCTGACTCTGCTTGTGGTCACTTAAAACCAAAGGTCACACCATGATAATGTCATATATAGTCTCTCGTCACTTAACACAGAAGGGAAGACATACAATAATCTGAAGACATAAGAAGTCCCAAATATAATGCCCAGTTAGACATTTAGCCGCACTTTCCCCTCATTTCTCTATTTGCAGATATACTATTGGTGTGAGAAGCTATTGCTCAGAATAACAGACATTTGTGGAAGTAAAAGGTTTTCCACTTATACTCATTTAAATATTTCTAGACTAATTTATTATTTTAAAACACATATCCAAGGAATAGGCAAATGGGCTAATCTTGCCCACTATGAAAGTTATGGTGATATTTTATATTACCCCCCATAATTTTCGGGTATACTCATGCATGAATATCAGAGCCCAAGCCAGGTACAACTATCCCCATGGAGATATGTGCTATAGGCCATCCCAGACATGAAAATCAGAAATGATATTACTTTGGAGGTCTGGTTCACTCTCATCAATCTGCCAAAGGGCTGGACCTGACCTTTGACTACAGGTTTTGGAAGATTCACAGTTCTGAATTCAGACTCAAAGTTAATATTTAGATGATGCTAGAAAGCATATTTGCATGTTGTGTTTGCAGACCTTAGGAGAAGCACTGGTATTATAGGTAGATGAAGTAGGTAAAGTGGGTACCACTTTTATACAGTGACTTTAAGGGCATCAGAAGAGATGCTAAAACTCCATCGCTTCAAAGTTATTCTTCCATAACTTAACATTTCTTAGGATAACAGGACTATGTGAAATGCAAGGTTGAAGTGAATTCAGCTCTACAATTATTTATTATTTCTCCACAGGCTGAGTAGTGTGCTAGGTATTTTGAATAACAAAAATGATAAAAATGCCCCCCCCTTCTTTTAGGAATTAATGACCTAATAGTCTAGATAAATCCAAACCTTTACTTAAGAATATTAAATGCTTGTCGGGTTTAATTTATCAGATTAGTTATCTGTCATCTTGAATATTAGAGAAGATGCTGTTGAAGCACTGGTCACTGGATGAGCACACTTTGTTGAGGAAAAATGTCCAGACAGTGAGGTGCTTTCCCAGAAAGGTAGGTTCTGGTGGAGTATTGGAATGGCATGGCATGGCAGGCTGAAGGGAGTTAGTGTTGAATGCTGATAAGAAAAGTAAACAGATTCTAAAAGTGTTTTGCTTACCTAATGACATTTTCAACCCTGCCCAGGAATATGAATATATCAGATTTTTCCTTTTTAGTATTAGTCACTATTAGAAAGAAAGATTATTAAAAAGTTCATTTGGAAATTTTCTGTATAGCTAGACATAACATTTTGTCCCTCTGTTCCATCCAAAAGTCAATTGCTTTAAAAACTATTTTGGTTGTTGTTCACTTGTTTTGTTTTCTTTTTTATAATCCGCCTAAGGTAAGCAGGAAAATAGAGCGGTTACATACCTGAGTAATACAACATGATCAAAATTCTTCCTTTTTTTAAGGATTATTTCTTGCCAAGCTGAAAAACGCAATAAGGTAGTTTCTATATTTGAATCTACTTCTATTTTATCTCCATTTGTCCACATCTCCAGGCCAACCAATGTCACATGAATGTCCAAGGTTTTATAAATCTGTTTAAAGGAGAAATAATTTTCACAAAGGTAAGTTTCAGAAGAATCCTTCATCATTACTATATTCTTTTACACCTAAAAAAAAATAATTTTAATGTGTGAGGTACATAAGCAAAAAGTGCAGATCTCATTTTACAAACAATTGTATTGAATGAGAATGTGGGATGAATCATGCAGAATGCTGGGTGACTTGCCATGGCTAACAAAGAAACTTGACTGAAAACATGTGATTCCCCTTGAAGTATCATAAGCCTTACAGGCACTAGGCTCAGGATATGCCCAGAATAAATAATTTAGTAAAGTGGTGAGATTATAACTGACCTGAAAATATGAATTTACCGACAGTGACACACAGTGGAATGAATGTTCTTATTCATCTCTCTACTTTGGTTATGAATTGGTTCTGTGACAGATTAGAAAGTTGATATTGGTTTTCAAATAACAATAGCTTAGCTGCCATGTTTGTTCTCCTCGTTGGATTTTTGGAACTACCTTGCTGTCCAAGAAATCTTATTAGGGATTGCTCAAAGCAGGCAGAAATGGTTGTAGCCCATAAACCTTCTCATCCCTATTCCCATCTTCTTTTGTAAACACCTAGTTGATAGATACTTTGATGCCAGTGCAAAAGAAGACAGAGTTTAAGCAAATATTATGAGGATATTAAGACAAAGAACTATCTGTTATATCAATTTTATATTCCATAACAGTCAGTACAAAGTAGGTTAAAAGAAAGAAGGAATGATGAACTATGAACACTGAGTTAAGAACAGAAATGGAGAGGTCACTCATACAATATTAATAGAGAATGTAACTGATTACTAAGAAGTTTAATATTTCTGCTATAACAACACCCTTGTGTTAATTTTCCACTTTCCTTAACCTGAATAGTATGAATATATTGAATTTCATGTGTTAACATGATAACCCAACAAGGTCATTTCATAACTATGAGAACTAGGCTTCTTTTAAACTGTCATAAGTTAGTTAGACTTTTAGTCAAATCATGATCTCAAGTCTATACTGGAGCATGTGATGTCCATTCATTTTGGCCCCAATTGTATTGTGAAATAAACCTTATGAGTACGGTGCCATAGAGCAAAAATTGTTTGAACCTGGGATCTTTGTACTCTCTACATTCATGGGTAGGATCTATGTTCATAAAACTGGATACAAGTGCAAACGGAAACAATATTTGTCATTCTATGAATATATTCTCATCTAGTGAAAAAATATCCTATAAAATAAAGTCATGTTTTATCTGTGGAATGCTTTGATGGGTTTGGATATACATATTTGGAAGGTTGTGGGAAGTTTATTTGCTCTTCATAGTAGAGAAAGAACTTTGAAATTTCTGAGATAAAAGAGGTGAAGACATAATAGAAGCAAAATGAGAGAGGATGCAGTGAAATAATGAATATGGGCTCTGTGGAAGATAAAGGGCCAATAAGAAGTGATATGATGGGAAGGGTTAAGGATTTTAGACCATGTTACTTTAAATTATTTTTGTATGATCTCTCAATATAAACTGAAAATCTTTAGTAAAAGTTCAACAATGTGCAATAATTTTGCATTTACACTTACTTTGGAGATGGGAACCCAAGGTGAGAGATTGAGTCTTATAGTTGGGGCAAGGTTAGCGTACTGATAAAGACAATTGCAAGATATAAGAAACAGGGGAAAGCAGAGGTGACTGTAAGAGGCAATCATTCTACTCCACATTGTTCTTACCTTTCAGAAAAATCATAGGGAGAATTTTTAATTTCCATAGACATAGATTTAAAGTTGGAAGGAGTTCTGCTTCTAGCTAAGATGTACAAAGTTGGAAAGAATGTTGCTTCTGCCCTGACAAAAAGAAAAAAGCCAGGGGCTGGCCCAGTGGCATAGTGGTTAAGTTCACGTGCTCTGCTACAGCGGCACGGGGTTCGCAGGTTCAGATCCTGGGTGTGGATCTATGCACTGCTCATCAAGCCATGCTGTGACGGTGTCCCACAAACAAAATAGAGGAGGATGGGCACGGATGTTAGCCCAGGGCCAATCTTCCTCACAAAAAAAAAAAGAAACAAAAAGCCAAGGAATCTACAAAATCATATCTTTTCTTGAAACCATAATATAGTTGAGGTAATAGGGCAAACAAGTAGCCTGAAATCTAAGGAAAGACAGCCTCCTTCAAGGAGAGATGAGACTAGAGCATCTCTCAGTGGCAGAGTATGAGGAAAAGAGATGCTGAACACCACACAAGCAGGTAAGTGGAATTCACCAAAAATTTTTAAGAAATTGCTAAAAGGCAAGTATGGAATGGAAATGAAAGCATAGGACCCTCTGGGAGACAGAGACACACCCATTCACAGACTTTCTCCACGGACCTCCTCTGGGTTCCCATAATAGTGATGGAGGGCAGAGTGGGAGACTGGAGATATCCTCCCTTGGTGGTAGGGGCCTGAAGGATGGGAGCAACTGATGCTTTAGGAACATCTTCAAACCTACTAGACTCTTCTCTCCTGAGGAACAAAAGCCTTAAGCTGCTGTATGAACTTGAGCAAAATTTTTTTTTTACACTCCCAGAGCTCAAATGAAGACCTATTGTGGCTGAAAGAAGAGAGAAGTAAAACGCTTTTACCCCTGGAGGGGAAGCAGGAAACTGTCCTGAGGCCAGACCATTTGAGGTCTCCTACCAATGCAGGAGAAGCATGAACACTGAGAAATATCTACCCAAAGACACATGGGCAGGGCTTTCCTAAGATTGAAGTTAGATCAGGACAAGAGAAGAAGCTCTGAGTCCAATATCTAGGCTAGCAATCACTGAATAACAAACAAAAATAGATTACTACTGAAGAAAAGATAAGAATGAGGACGGAGAACTTCTTTGAGCACTGGCCCTTGATGTAGGCCTGAAGCTAAGAGTGAAGCAGGAACAATCTCTCCAACAGTTCAAGACCTATTCCCTAAAGAAGGTGACACTAAAGGAATTTGAAGCTGGTCATGCACTGTAGGTAACAATAGCAATAACAACACCCCAAACCAGCTCAATTTCTGACAAGATTGATTCAATCCCACATGTTAATGGCCTAGCAAGAGAAGAAGTGTACATCTCCAGGCATAAATACAATTTCCTCCATCTCTACTATCCTACACATAATGTTCAGTATCTAATAAAACATTAAAGAACTCACACAGAGCAAGGAAAAACAGTCCATTGTTTGAGAGATGAATCAACAAAATTAGACTCAGACATAATCCAAATATTGAAATTATCTTACAGGAAATTTAAAATAATACTTATTAATATGCTAAAGCTCTAGTGGAAAATATGGATGTGGTAGGCAGAATTCTAAGATGGTGTCCAAGGATTCCTACCCCCCTGGTAAATACACCTGGTATAATTGCCTCACTCTCAATGTGGTTAGGACTCTGAATATGATGGATTTCACTGCTAAAATTAGGCTATGCTATATGACAAAGGTAAAAGGATTTTGCAAATTTAATTAGATCAGTGGGTTCTGAGTTAATCAAAAGTGACTTTATTGTGGGTAGACCAAACTTAATCCTTTAAAGTGAAAAATTTGAAGCAGCAGAGATTTTCCTGCTAGCCTAAAGAACTAGGCTACCACGTTGTAGGAGGGCCCATAAGAGGATTACATGGCAAGGAATTGTCAGCACCTTTAGAAACTGAGATGGTCCCCAGCTAATGGCCAGCAAATATTTGAGGACCTCAATGTTACAACTGCATGGAACTGAATGCTGCCAACAACATAAATAAGCTGAGACCCCAACTCTGATTTCAGTATTGTGAGATTCTGAGTAGAGACCCCAGTTATGCTGTACCCACGCTGCTGGGCTATAAAAATTGTGACATAATAAATGGATGTTTGTTTTAAGCTGTTAGCTTTGTGGTGATTTGCTGTGCAGCAATAAGAATCTAACATAGTAAAAAATATGCTTGAAGAGATGAGGAATTTCAGCAGAGATGGAAACTCTAAGAGAGAGTGAATAGAAATGATAGAAAAATATATAGTAGCAGAGATAAAAGATTGGATTTGATAAGCATATCTGTAGGCTAAACAAGGTTATGAAAGAATCAGTAAAACTAAAGTTGGTTCAATAGTAATTACCTAAACTGAAACACAAAAAGTTAAAAGAATGAAACACCAAAGAGAAAATCCAAAGCTGTAGGAAAATCACAGGGTCTAACATACATATAACTGGAATCCCAGAAGGAGAAGAGAGAGAGATAATAAGGTAGAAGAAATATTTGAAGAGATCATGGCCAAGAACTTTTAAAACTAATAAAAATCATTAAATCACAGATCCTGGAAACTCAGAGAATCCTAAGCAGTATAAATACTCAACACACACACATGCATGCACACACATACACACACAGACCCCACATACAGGAGAATAAAGATGAGAATTAAAGAAAACTTTTTGTCAGAAAACATTCTAATTCAAGACAGGAGAAAATGGAGTAATATCTCTAAAATGCTAAAAGGAAAACAAAAGAAAAAACTATCAACTCAGAATTTTATACCTAGCAAAAATACCTTTCAAAAAATGAAGGAGAGTGGGCTGGCCTGCTGGTGTAGTGGTAAGTTTGTGCACTCTGCTTCAGGGGCCCAGGGTTCACAGGTTCAGATCCCAGGTGCGGATCTATGCACCACTTATCAAGCCATGCTGTGGTGGCATCCCATATAAAGTAGAGGAAGATGGGCACAGATGTTAGCCCGGGGCCAATCATCCTCAGCAAAAAGAGGAGGATTGGCAATGGATGTTAGCTTAGGGCTAATCTTCCTTACAAAAAAAAAATGAAGGAGAAATAAAGATTTCTTTAGACAAACAAAACTGAGAGAATTCATACGTAGTGGCAATGCACTACAAGAAATGGTAAAGGAATCTTCAGACAGAAGTAACATGATACTAGAAGGAAATGCAAGCTACACACACAAAACAACAAAGATCTCTGGAAATAGATAAAATAATGATGAATATTAAATATGTGCTTTTTTCTGATGTTTAATTGCTCTAAAAGACAATTTATTTTCTAAAGCAAAAATTATAGCAATTTATTGTGGATTCATAGGTTGCATCAAAGTAAAATGTCTGATAACCCCAAATAGCATCTAGGACATCTAGTGTCTGGATCTTGCTTCCTAATATCATTCTCCAATAAAAGAACCTGGGCTTCTTGGAGAAATGGCTGATTCTAGGACTGGGGCAGGTAATACACCAGATGAGCCTGGAGCATCTCATAGTTCCAGAAAATAAGGAAGTTCTAAAAAAGAAACACATACACACACACATACACACACACATTGCTGGAATATGTTAAAGGGACACACCAATTAAGTAAAAGATTGCCCAATCATCAAAGCTGAAACAATTTGAGCAACAAAATAAAGTAATATTAGATTGCAATTCAAAATACAAAAAAAAAATACCCGTGAGTCCATACTGATATAAATGATTGAATGAATAAATGGGGGAAAAGTGATAAATCTCCTGTGTAGAAGAATTCCAGCTAATTTTTGTAGGTAGTGTACTTTCAAGGAGAAGAAGCATAACTCCCCGCTCCGTAACTGTGAACTGTGTATAGACATTTTCTTCCTAATAATAAAGTATGAAAAGGGATAAAAAATGAGTGACTTTGCCATAGAGAAACCTAACAAACACTACTTCTTCCAGGTGATCAATATCCACATCTACAGTAATACACTGTGATGAAAATGGCTCTTTAAAATAAATTAGACCAATTCCAATACAAGGACATTCTACAAAATGCCTGACCAGTACTCTTAAAAACTTAGGGTCATCAAGAATAAGGAAAGTCTAAGAAACTGTCGCAGTCAAGGTAAGCCCTTGGAGACATGAAAGCTAGATATAATGTGGTATCGTAGATGGGATTCTGAAACAGAAAAAGGACGTTTGTTAAAAACTAAGGAAATCTTAATAATGTAATGAATTATTTAAATTTAGTTGATAATAATGTTTCAATATTACTTCATTAATGGTTATAAATGTACCATACAAACCAAAAATATTAAATATAGGGGAAACTAAGTTCATGATACATGATTCTTGATTTTTCTGTAAATACAAAACTGTTCTAATCAATAAAATCTATTTAAAAAATGGATGAAAATATTAACACCAAAGGTGGATGAGACAAATTGGACTACATTCTACTATATGCATAATGGTATGATATTATTTGAAGGTAGACTATGTTTTATTAAACATATATATTATAAATCCATGGTTAAGCACTGAAAGTATTTTTAAAGAGACAATGGTGGAGATAAAATGGAGTTGTGAAAAATAATCCCAAAGCAGCAGAACAAAGTATTAAAAAAAACAAAGAACAGGGCCTGGCCCAGTGGCACAAGAGGTTAAGTGCACGCGCTCTGATGTGGTGGCCCAGGGTTCACTGGTTTGGATCCCAGGCACACACTGACACACCGCTTGTTAGGCCATGCTGTGGTGGCATCCCATATAAAGTAGAGGAAGATGGGCATGGATGTTAACCCAGGGCCTGTCCTACTCAGCAAAAAAGAGGAGGATTGGCATCGGATGTTAGCTCAGGGCTGGTCTTCCTCAATAACAACAAAAAAAAGTGAAATAAGAGGAAACATCTAGCAAAATGATAGATTTTGATCCAACCATATCAATAATTATATTAAATGTAAATAGTCTAAACACAGTAATTAAGAGACAGAGATTGTCAAGTTTGCTAAAGAAAATAATACTATCTACAAGAAATCCACTATAAATATAAAGATATAAATAAGTGAAAAGTAAAAGGATAGCAAAAGATACATTTTTCAAATACTAATCAAAAGAAAGTTGGAGTGACTATATTATTATCACACAAAGTAGGCTTAGCAACAAAGAATATTTTCAGGGTTAAAAAAAGGACATTACATGACTATAAAAAGGGTCAATTCACCAAGAAGACAATTAATCCTAAAGGAGGTTTCATCTAACAACAGAGCTTCAAAATACATGAAGAAATAGCAGATAGCACTGAAAGGAGAGACAGAGAAATTCAGCATCACAATTGGAGGTTGCAATATTCTTATCTCAGTAATTGTTAGAAAAAGTGGAAAGATAATCATTCAAGAACAGAAGACCTGAAAAACGTTATCAACCCACTTGACATAACTGATATTTACAGAAAACTCTGATCAGCAATAGCAGAATGTTGTTTTTTTTTTCAAGTACACATGAACATTATCTGCTAGACCAGATTCTGAGCCATAAAACAAACTTTAAAAAATTTAAAGGAATTTAAATCAAACAAAACATATTCTCTAATTCTAATAGAATTAAAATTATAAATCAATAACATAAAAATATATTTAAAATTCCCAAGTATTTGGAAATTAAATAACACACATATCTAACCACTGAATCAAAGAGGAAGTCATAAGAGGTACTAGAAATATTTTTTAAAAATATAAATCAAAATTTGTGAGAACCAGTTAAAGAAGCCATACACTTACCATATGACCAAATATTCCTACTTGTTAGTCATTTACAAAAAATAAATGAAAATTTACGTTTGCACATACACCTGTATGTAAATGTTTAAAAAAATCGTATTCATTATAGTAAAAAACTAGAAACACATCAAATGTCCTTCAATTGGCGAATGAGCAACCACTGACCTAGTGGGGCTATTCCTTACAGGCCCTCTTTATCTAGTAACATAGCTGGGTGACTTAGGAGAAGTCAACATAAGGGTGTGTAAAATTCACAGTACTGCTTTTTAGAAAAAGTTTATATTTAATTCTATTTTAGACAAATTAATCATTTTAGTGCATTTTGCCAAAACATTTCCCCTAATTTCTGTGTTAAAATATGCACAATAAATTATAGCTTTAAAATCATTTTGCTATGCAAGGTCATGGAATAGTGATTTAAAATAGCGGATTTAATTTAAGCATGATAGGTATTCAACTCTTTGTACATTGCTTTATAAATTTTTTGATCAGTGACCAATATTTGAAACTTACTTCAATATTAAATGTCATTTATTTAGAAAATCAAAAACTCAGTGCTGTTGTTCATTTGTTGCTGTGACTTTTTCAATGCATGTTTGCTCATTAGTAAATTTTTGTGTTTTGGGCTGTCTCAATATCAGGATTACCACAAAAATCCAGCAGATATCTATCCTAAAAGGTTCTTTCCATTTGTATTTTTATCTTGATTCAAACTGTATCAAATCTTACCATGTTGACAAAATTGACCATTCCCCAAATTCGATTCCTTAGTTTAATGTGAGGATGATTATTCCTGCGATACTGGAAATATAAATATCAGGTCAAAATTCATTAATAATAGGAGTTGAATAAAAACTCAAAACACTTTACCCTTTATGAGATATTTTAAAGAAAAAAATTAGCATTCTTTCCAATCAGCTAAAAACCTGGGCAACTTATGCAGAAATACATTTTTTACATAAAATAACTAGATACAGCAGTTTCTAAAGACATGCTTCTGTGACAACAGGGATGGACTTTGAGGGTATTATGCAAAGTGAAATAAGTCAGAGGGTGAAGGTCAAATACTGTATGATTTCCTTCATTAAGTAGTAGATAATAACAACAATAAACAAACGCACACAGACAGAGATTGGATTGGTGGTTACCAGAGGGGACAGGGGGAGGGAGGAGGGTGAAAGGGATAATTCGGCACATGTGTGCGGTGATTGGTTGTAATTAGTATTTGGGTGGTGAACATGATGTAATCTATGCAGAAATAGAAGTATAACGATGTACACCTGAAATTTATACGATGTTATAAACCAATGTTACTGCAATAAAAAAATTAAAAAAAAAAAAGACATGCTTCAGCTTAGCACTACTTTATGGTTTTCTTTATATCTTTGTCCCCTTTTCACATTACATTATATTATATTACATTGTTTTGTTAAACCAACTGATCAGTGTTCTTTAGAATCCATATTTATCATGTTGATGAGAGAAAACTTATTAAAACTCCACAGCAGCCATTATGTTGGAAAAAACAGCAACTTTATCAGCTCTCCTCTGTCCATGGTGGTCACAAACTAAGGAACATATAATCAAGGATCACCCTGGAGTCAGAGATGGATGGAGAGGGCAGGAAATTGTGGCTCCCCCTTCTCTCCAGGGAACGACTAAGAAGATAAAGCAGACTTTCCTGTTCCTATTCTGTCTTTTGTTCTCTTCTTACAAATGGATTCCCTATGTGTGCCCTCAAGACCTTGTTCGCAGCATTATCAATTTAGACCTGCTAAAATATACTTAATAATAACATAAAGTATCCTGTAGGGATAAATGCAAGTGGTCGAGTTTCTTTCATAATAAAAATTTTAAAAAACATGCCTTTTCTGAACCCTGCAAGTATCCTCTATTTATCATTCCACTGCTCTCCTGTTGTCTTAAATATCTAAATACCTCAAAGACATAATATTAGAATTTCTTCAATTCTCATCTCCCACCTACTCCTTCATCCACACTACTCATTGGTTTAACAGCCGTTATTCCGTTGAAAGTATTCTTGATAGACCCATAAATGTCCTCTTAGTGATCAAACCCATTGTACACTTTTTCCTCATCTTACTGGTCATCTTGTTCATATTTAATAGTGATTATTTTCTCTTTCAAGAAACTTCTTATCACCTTGGTTTCTATTACCCTATAGACTCCCAATGTTTTACTGTGCACAGGTTTCTCTTTTTGACCAGCTCCTTAAATTCTGGATGGCAAATATGTTTTTAGGCATCAATTGGTGATGCTTGCCTAAAATACACAGTTGAGAAAGATTCTGAGGCTATCTTAGGGATCATAGGAATAAAGTACTTTATCAATCAGTGATTTCCACCCCTGGGGGTAACAGAGAGCATAGGTATGGAATCTTTGCACTCTTATTTCCAAACCTTTAGTAAATAGTTAGTGTCCCCAGGATTCAGACATTTGTCTTCTTTCCCTTTCAACTTGCTAGCTCTGGGTGTACACATCCATATCCTCACTCTACTCAGCTGCTTAAAACTCACATTGCCTTCAAGATACGTAGACTCCTCAACATGTTTTTCCAAAAGCTGCCTTTGTTTTTCCTGTTCTGTCTTAGAGAATACCCTAACTCTACTTTGCTCTGCTAACTAACATATATATGTATATTGGAATATATATATTTAATACTCAGAACCTGGCATACTGGATGTTCATTAACTATTTGTTAAATGAAAATGGATAGTTTACTATGAGAACTTCTCTAAAAGAAGAAACCCTTAAATATTTTAAGACCATATTAAGGAAGCATGTGTGAGAACTATGCATGTAAAGTCTGATTTAATATACCTAAAATTTAAATTTAAATTTAATAAATTATTCTTGGTCTTTACTAATAAATTATTATTAAGAACAAGGCTTATCCTAGCATTCTTTAAAAGTTAGTTAAAAGAATGTTCTCACCAACATGCTAATGTAAGCTTACCTATTGATCTACTGCCTAGAATTTACTAATTTCTTTTTTTTAAATAATTTGATAGGTCAATTGTAGTTTCTCCTCGTTTTTTTAAATTTTTTTTTTGAAGAAGATTGGCCCTGAGCTAACATCTGTTGCCAATCTTCCTCCTTTTTTCCTTTTTTCTCCCCAAAGCCCCAGTAGAGAGTTGTATGTCATAGTTGTACATCCTTCTAGCTGCTGTATGTGGGATGCCGCCTCAGCATGGCTTAATGAGTGGTGTGTAGGTCCATGCCCAGGATGTGAACCAGTGAACCCCGGGCTGCCAAAGCAGAGCCTGTGAACTTAACTGCTATACCACCGAGCTGGCCCCTCTCCTGTTTTTTTTTTTTTTAATGTGATACAATGTTGTGTCTTTCTTTTCAATTAGCATAGATCTTATTTATTTTCTCTTATTACATTCACTAGGAATTTCAGCAAATATGTTGAAAAAAGTCTGTTGACAATGAACAAATGTATCTTACTCCCAGTTTTGGAGGAAAAACTTCCAACATTGCATTATTAAGTTTAATATTTATACAGGATAGGATTTTGACAAATATTCTTTATTTTCTTGCATTTCTTATTTGCTAAGAGTTTTATTATGAATGTTGCTATATATATACATATATGATATTTGAGATGATCACATGGCTTTTAAAAAATCACCTTATTATAGAAGATAAAACTTTATCATCATGCAGACCTTTTTTTTTAATATGTGCTGGATTGGGTTTGCAAATATTTTTAGGATATTTGCAGTTGTGTTTGTAAGTGAAATTGGTTTATAATTTTGCTTTCTTGTCTAGATTTGTTATCAATGTCATCCTAGATTGTTATAGTAATGGCCCTCAAGGAATCAGTCTTCTAGATATTTACACCCTTGTGTAGTTCCCTCCAAGATTGATTCTAGGCTTGACCATATGACTTATTTTGCCTAATGAGACATTAATAAATGTAGTACAAGTGGAAGCTTGAAAAGCTCTTGCACATTAAAGCCCAGCTTCTGTCTTGCTGTTTCGATGCCCAGCTATGATGCGAGAAGCACAGGCTAGCCTACTGGACACATGCAGCCAGCTGAAACCCAACATAACATACCAGACAAGTGACTGAGGCCATTTTATACAAGCCAACCAGCCCGGTGGAACCAACAGATTACTGCAGCTGGATAAATGACCCACACTACGTTTTGGGTTGTTTATTATGTAGCAGTAGATAACTAATATTAAGGTTATAATGACTTTGTAAAATGTGTGAAGAAATTTTCCCCTTTTCCTATGCTTCAAACCAGTTTGTAAAAGATAGGGTTATCTGTTATAAAAAATTTTGGTAAAATTTATCTTTAAACGCATCTGAGCTTAGTGTCTTTATATGTTGATAAATTTTGGACTACTTATTTAGTTTTAAAAATTTGCTATAATCTCTGGAGTTTCCTACTTCTTCTTGAATCAGCTTGAGAACATTTTACAACGTACTTCTGCTCACGAATTTATTGGCACAAGGTTGAACATATATCTTTTAATGATGTGTAATCTCTACCATATTTATAGTTATGTTTCCTTTCATTTGTAATTTAACTTGTACTTCTATTTTTCTTAAATATTGTCAGAAGTTTCTGATTTCATTAATCTTTCCAAGGAACTAGCATTTAGCTTTGTTGATCTACTCGATTGTTACTTTTTGGTTTATGACTTTTATTAATTTTACTCATTGTTAAAATTATTTTCTTCCTTCTATCTTTTTTGGATTTATTCTGTTTCATTTTCTAACTTTTCCAGCTAGATTTTTAGTTCATTAAATTTATTTCTTACTTTTTAATGGAAATGTTTAAGTCTACAAATGTTCTTCTAAATACTTTTATGCCACCTGCATCTAAAACTTTTTATCTATACTGTAATCTTTTCTTTTTTCTGTCACAAATATTTTCATAATTTCAGATTTGATTTCTTTAGTCAACTAATATTTGGAAATGTATGTTGCTTTTAGTTTCCAAGCCAAGGATCTTTTAGTGGTTTAGATTAACAATTTTTGTTATAACTTCCAATTAGGTTGTGGAAAAAAAAAAGTTATCTTTAACGATATCTATTTTTTCCTTTCATTTTACTTTCTTTGTGGCCAAATAGTTTAATTTTTGAAAATGTTCTATTTGCACTTGAAAAGAATATATATTTTTTATTTTGTGGGTGCAGGATATTCTATCAATTGATTAGATCAAACCTACATGTGGTTCAAATCTTTTCTATTTTTTTTGAATTTTTCTTCTGCTCGACTTAAAATTTTCTGATAAAGAAGAGCTAAAAAACAACTGCTTTCCCTGTAACCCTGTTATTTTTTGTTGCATATCTTTTTATACTCTGTTGGTAGGTGTATAATCTGAAATATCAGTAGACGATTTACAGTTCTTGGAGAGCTTGCTCTCCTTTTCATTATGTTGGTTCACTGTTCCTCATGTGACTAGTTTTATCTTGAATTATGCAAGTGTCCTTATATGGCATTTTTCACTTGGGCTCTAGCAGTTTACCAAGTTTCTAATCAGTTTTTATGTTGAAAGCTTTGTTTGGCATTTGTGTATCTGAAGAAAAATATAATACCATGCCCCACATCAGTGCATGACACAGGCTAAGAATTTTTGCTTTCCCGTGCATAATATTTTCCCTGCCCATCGTCGCAGGCAGACAGAACATTTCCTTTCTCTTTGCAGTTTCCGTGGAGAGAATTTTTCTAGTTTCCTTTCCAGGGATGGGGCAGCCCTTTATACTTCTGGGCTTTATGCAATATATCCTATGTATTGTAGATCACCATGCCTTTGATTTTACTCACTGTTCTGACAGAGATTTTCTTCCTCATTTTTAGCACTTGGAGATTTCCTGTGTTTTCTTTTGAACTCAACTATAGATTGTGAACATATTTTAAATTTTTTATACGTTGTTCATTATATCTATATGTTTGTAACAGGGAAGGGAGATCTATTTTGACTTAGTCTTCTGTAACACCAAGAACCTTGTCATGTCTTATATAAGTCTGTTTGGGGAAGCTAAAAACAGATCATTGATTCCAGAATGGAACTCTGATTAAAATACTTTTTTCTCTTTGTTAGAATCACAACTATAGTTTTATAAGGATGAATGAAGAGCAAATTTTCATCTGAAAACTTACCACATTATCATCAGCGACAATGAACAGTTCAACATACTTTTCTTTATGGATGCTCTGGACATTTATGAAAAATTTAATGAAGTATGGGTTAATATTTCTCATCTTAACATTTTAAGTTAAAATATTCAAGGTAAGAAATGTCAATATTATTGATACAGGAAGGTGAGGTACAAAAGTATATCTAATAATTCTAGGAATTTATCTAAATAAAACCCACTATATTATTAAAACATGTGGCCCAGTACATCATATTTTAATAAATCTGAAACAACATTCTGTATTTGATTATCCTTCCTCTCTTTGTTTAGTCTTTCAGGTAAAATAAGATTTATAAATAAAGAATCATGAATCCAATTTTAACATTTAGCTCTTTCATTTACAAAGTAAATGCTTACTAAGTAAGATCACGTCAAAAAGGACCCATCTATAGTTGACAGCTAAAGTGTAGGACTGGCTAACACGACTGATGGTATTCCTTCTACTCCCCCTGTCTCCCAATCACCCACTTTGCAGTAGTCTTAATTCCAAGGGAACATGTATCAAAATTGCTACTTATAGCTCTTTTATTTAAAACATCAATACCAGAAAATTCTGTGTTCAGCTTTCAGTGTCATGCATTGAGGTACATGCATATTCTCTGAGTATAAATCAGAGATATATTGTTCAAAGATTTACTAAGTCATTCTTTTGTGGACTAAGTAATCATATATTGCTTGATTGATTCTATCAAAAACCATATGTTAGGCATATAATAAGTTTTAGACACAGTCTGGACCATGGTTATGTGAAGAAGATGATCACCCATGGAGCTTAAAGGCTAACACTTAGCGGGGATTTACGGTGATATGAACTAGTTGTACAGAAAAGCCTAAAATACATAGAACTCTCATTGTGCAATCACCCCACCAGAAATTGGCCTTGTTATTACTCTTAACTGTCCTTAACAATTAGAACATTTGGCCTGATGAAAGGGGCAGAACCTGGCTTATCATCAACAATTCCCCCAAAAAACTGGCAGAGAAGACAAGGAAAGACAATATCTAGGAGAGGTTTCAAGACACCGTAAATTTCATTCTTTCCAACCACTTATAGCCCTAATGCTATAGCTCTATATGTAGTGTTATAGATATCCCCCTTCCTTGAAATCAAAAGGACAACCTGAAATTTACTGCAGGGAATGAACACTTTCTATATAGATAACAAAAACAAAAGTTTGACATTTCAGACTTCAAACAATGAAGAGTCAGACTCAGGTGGCCTGTACACTTCATTATTTGGGTTTATAATCTCTCTATCAAGATCATAAAGGAAATAAGAGACATTTTACCTGGGGTAAAAATGATTTAAAAATAAAGCACTCACTTCCATTTTGGAGTCTTCCATAGAATTAGTATTATCCTTTGGAACAGTTGTCCTGGTAAAATTGAGCTCTGTACAAGAATAGTTGGCAGCGTACTGTGTCTTTGGGTTATATTTGAACACCAAATGTTCTCCCTCATCTGTGTATTTTATTGGTTCAATGAGGTACCTTTGGTCATATACCCTGAAGAACCCCCTGTGGAAATTAGAAACAATGTATATTTAAGATGTATTCCATTTTACTACTACATTACTACACAATACTACTTTGTTCCATTTTATTGACTTTGCCTTTTTAAAAAAGGGAAACTATAAAGTCTAGTCCTCACGAGCACGTAGCCCAGTGTTCTGAGTGTTAAATAGATGAGATGATATGTGTTCTTTGACTGATTTAATAATTTTTGTGGGAATTAACTCATCTGGCTTTTCAGAAGTTTGACAGTCCAATCTCTACTTTGAAAGATAGGTAAGACTACCAATTCCCACCTGGGGCTGTGGAACCCTGGCAAGTGTCAGAGTCCTTGCAAAAACTTTGTGAATTTTTATGTCCATCATGCATTAATTGTGGAGTAAATATATAAAAGTACAAATACTATTATGTGGTAATTTTGTCATTCAAGAGGTTCTCATTCTTGAAAATACTGGGAACTACTCAAGTAAAGTCCTCATAAATAAAGACAGAAGTTTTTTGTTCTTCTACCCTTTGCCTCCCCATATCTTCCTCCTTTGCCCTTGAGCCCAAAATCTACAGAGAACTTGTATAGGGTCTCCTTCCAACGTTTGACTGTCTAGAGACTGAAAACACTGCCTGATTTAGTAAAAGGCTGTGAAGTGCTGTGGTGTGGTGGGAATTCACAAGACTAGAAGTTAGGAGGCCTAGTGTTTGGACTGAGTTCCAACATTATCAAACTGAATGTTCAGGAGCAAGTCTCTGATTTCAGTATTCTGATCTATAACATGAGAGGACAGGCTAGATGATTTCTAGTTGTCTTCCAACTCTGAATCCCTTGATCATATACTGAAAAACGTGTCTTGCTGAGGGCTGTGCATTAGATCTTTTTGTCAAAAATGAACATAAGCAATGTGCTAGAGTGGATACTCACACTTATAATATGCAGTAGACTTTTTTCATTATTTTTCTATTTACTAGGGTTGTTAAAAAGAAAGAAAAGAAGTGAATGTCTTTGAAAATCCATAGGAAAACTCATAAAGGAAACAGAAAGATAAACTGTGCATTACCTCAGACCATTACACGTGCTCATACTGGCAGCAGAATCTAATTCATGTATGATGGATCCTTGGTAAAAACAGTGATCCTAAAATAGATGATGACAGGCTATTGATATAAGCATATATATTGATATCATATAAGTATTAATACCTACATATTTTCTGTTCAGAATATATCAGTATTTCCTTCTCACAAATTACATATATTCATTCATGCATTCATTCATTTGGGAAATTTTGAAACTTCTTTAGAATTCTCTTACTCTAATTGCATGGTTACTTTGTGTAAAACAGTATATGGATTCTTTCCTCACAAATTTAGAGGTCTATTAGTTGATGACACCAGTCTCAGAAATGTGACCCTTTTCCATAGAAATATTACTCCTTTAATCTATCCTAAAATCTCTGCCCAAGTACCCCTCTTGTGCTATAATTATAATTTTTCCCCAGTTGCCTATCAAATCAAGCCAAAGTTTTTGATGATCACTAAAATTTAATCTCACTCTCCAACCAGGTCCCCTCATGCCTTTCTCTCCTGACTCTCTGCTTCACTCAAGTTGCCATCTTTATCACTCCCTACTTGGTGCTCTGCCCACGGTGATTCCATCAGGTAATTACTCTTTCTATCATTTCCATATGTTCTACTCCTGCCTATATGTGACAATTTCCATGGTCCTCCAGGTACCTCAGACCCTCACAAGCCAACCACCACTCCCTGAATAAAAGAATGTTACCCAGTTTTCTTCCTGTTCTATTTTACAAAGATTGCACGATGACTTAGATTTCATCGTTGACAGCTTCCTTAAATAGAGGAAACAGGTTTTAAAAACTATACTTTTGGTAAAAGACAAAAATGTCATCCTTGGTTAGAAGGCTGCAGAGGGCATGTTCTGGAAAGGGGAATAAGGTTGTAAAAATAGAACCTGTATCTGCTGGAATAATATTATTAATAAATGAACACTCTTGGAGAATGAAGGAGAGACCTCAGCGTTGGTGCATCAGAAGGACTGGACAAGGGGATGTGACTCACATAAGGGTCAATTAGATGGAGGTTTTAAAATTGTTTCATGTCTTTAGGTTTTATCCATTTAGCTTGATTACAATCTCATCAGAGTGCCTTACATTTCTCTGGTGTTCTGCTTTACCATTCCTCCAGACTTAACACCATTTGGGGCACATAGAAGTCAGTTTGGTAAAATACATTACAGTCATCGATTTGCTCGTTAGGCAGTGATCAGCCTCCTTTAGAGTTCAGAAGGTCGTATTTTCTATTCTAGGGTCATTCAGTGATGGTAGTCAATGCAGGACTTATTTCTGATGAAACACTTTCTGAAGCTGCTTGTAAAGCTAGAATTGGGTTTCAAAATCACACGAGAAGATAATAGTTTCAGAGAAGAGAGGTAGGAAGTTTCCGTAAGATACCATAATCTGAGGATGTCTGGTGATCTCCTCTCCCTTTGTGGAGTAGTATGTTTCACTGTAATTTGAGGCCAGGAACTCCCTGGAAAAGAGGGAAGAGAGGTAGGGAGATGTACTCATTGTAAAAGGTTAACAAATAAAACCAATAGGTGAAAGAGAAGCCTCCAGGCTGCTTTCAAATCTCAGCAAAGTCCTCTTATGCTAAAAACACATGAGCAAAATCAATCCTACTCACAAGAAAAGCCTTTCTATCTAGATTTCACAGTTTGGTAAAGACTGTAGAAGAGACAGAAAAAGATTCTGGCAGTTTTAGCAAGGCAGCATCTTGAGAAGAACCTAGAGAAAATATTATCTAAGTAAAAATCTCTTGCATTGAGTGAAAATTAATGCAAAAAATTTGTGATATATACATCCTATGTATCATATATATAAATATATATATCATATATATATAAATATATATTTTATCTAAATATATAGCTGTTGGTTTAATATGTGTTAAGATATATGTATCATATGTAAATATGACATATGTATCAAATATATTTGTATGTCTCAAATATATTGTTATATGATACATATGATATATATATCATATATACATATGATACATATATCTTAACACATATTAATCCAACAGCTATATATTTAGATAAAAGCAATATATATCAATTAAATTTAGAAAACATAGAGACAAAAAAAAATTGTCCTGAAATCTCACCAAGAGGCAACTATTGTCTCTCAATTATATTTTCTCCACAATTATATTTTCATGTAATTATATTTTCATGTAATTCTTTATAGACTTTTCTCTGCACAAGTAAAAGGATAACATTCTGAGTAAGCAAGAGTTACTCTGCTTTCCCACATCTCCTTTACTGAACCCCATAGGTATCCTCAGACCAAGCACCAGGATTGTGTGTCTCAGCTGCCTCGGGAGATGAATGCTACAGCAGAACAGAACAAGGCAGGAAATTATTGGCTTTTATTTTACCCTGAAAAATAGACTTTTGAGGCTCAAGACAGAAACACTAGCCTTGAAAGTCAAGGCTTGTAAAATGTAAGAACTGAGCTTTGTGTGTTTCTGAAGTTTAATTATGAAGAGCTCAGGACAGTCTTCTATAAATAAAAGATCAACAAAAGTAAAAGAGATGACAGGCTACACCATCACCAGGATTGACCAGGAAAAGAAGCCTAGTGGAAGGGAATGGATAGAGGAAATATGTTGAGGGAAGGAGATTGTGTTACCTGGAGTAAATGCGACTACACATGGAGGTATCATATAAACAATTAGACCAGCATCAAAGACTTCCTGACGTGCCTAAGAAAGTACTGTCCCTAGAACCAGGAGAAGGATAGGGACTGAGTCATTTCCCCTAACATTGTTAACTTTCGTTCAACAGTACGTTGTAAGTTGCTAGCGAAAAGAAGCTTAATTAATTGTGTCTATTCATGCTATCTGGCGAGGTCTCTGACAGTAGCCAACAGGTTGCCTATTTCTTGTTCACCAAGAGTGACATTCTTCTGAAATTTACTTAGTTCTCTCTCTCTCAATTACCCCAAGTGCATAATAGCCATTTTAACATTCAAGAGTCCCCAAGAAGAAAGGTGGAACATTGGCTATATTAGAGATGCAAAAGATGGAATAGAGAAAGCTCTAGTATCAGTACCCTTACTTGAGTTTGACTGAATGGTACAGGCTCAAAATTACTCCTGAGAGATGAAACATGTACTATGTTATACGAACATGAAAACACATTTATATACTTATAAATACATAAACATATTCATTATTAAAATTGACATCATCCTCTCTACACAATTGTTTATCTAATGGTCTTCTCTTCTATTTCATAAATATTTATTCAAAAGCAAATTTTTACAAAACAAAATCAATGAAACATTTAACATGAATTAAAAATATCCACCTGTGCATTCTTACTCATTTTTCCTCAAAGAGCTGGCAAAAGAATTAGAATTAGGGCAGGATCAGTAGATTTCCCTTTATGCCTGTGTTTCATGAACATACCTTGCCTTCATTCTCCGTAACTCCAAATAGCTAGGATTATATATTCAATATGTGACCAGAATGTATATTTCAGCTCAGGCACTGCATCATAATGGGCATTACTTCTTTTATTTCCCCAAAATTATACTGTTAAATTTTATTTTCTTATAAAATAAAGGATCCTGCATTTTTCAATTTATGAATACAAAGTACTAGTATCTAATTTTTAAACTTTTACTTTGAAATAATTATAGAATCATAGGTAGTTACAGAGATAGCATAGCAGAGTCTGGTGACTGTACCCTTCATTCAGTTTCACTAATGGTTACATCCTAAATGATTATAATACAATATCAAAGCCAAAAATACACACTAGTATAATGTGTGTGTGTGGTTATGAGTCATTTTATCGTATGTATAGATTTGTGTTATACCACCACAATCAAGATACAGTACTATGCCATCATCAGAAAGAGCTCTCTCATGCTATTCCTTTATAATCACTTCCCTCCCCAAACACATCATCCCTAATCCCTGACAACAATAAAAACTACTCATCTGGGCCAGCCCCAGTGGCCTAGTGGTTAAGTTCAGCATGCTCTGCTTTGGCAGCCTGGGTTCGGTTCTCTGGGTGTGGACCTACACCTCCGGTCTCAGTGACCATGCCGTGGTGGCAGCTCACATACGAAATAGAGGAAGACTGGCAATGGATGTTAGCTCAGGGCGAATCTTCCTCAGCAAAGAAGCAAAACAAAACACACTGCTAATCCATTTTCCAGCTCTAAAATTTTGTCATTTTGAGAATGCTATATCAGTGGAATCATATAGTATGTGATCTTTTGAGATTGTTTTTTTTTCTTTCATTCAGCATAATGCCCTCACAATCCATCCAACTTGTTCCATTTCATTGCAGAGTAGTATTCCATGACGTGGATGTACCACAGTTTGTTTATAACTGTTCGCTTGTTGAAGGAGATCTGAGTTGTTTCCAGTTTTGGGCTATTGTGAATAAAGCTGTAAACATTATTGTACAGCTCTTTGTGTGAACATAAGTTTTTGTTTCTCTGAAGTAAATACCCCGGAGTACAATTGCTACACCTCATGGAGGTTGCATATTTAGTTTTTTACAAAATCATCAAATTATTTTCCAGAGAGATATATCATTTTATATTCCCATCAACAATGTATTAATGATACAGTGTCCCTGTGTCCTTTGCCAGCATTTGGTGTTGTAACTATTTTTCAATTTTAGCCATCCTGATGGGTGCGTAGTGATATTTCACTGTAGGTTTAATTTGCATTTCTTGGATGGCTAATGATGTTGAGCATCTTTTCACATGCTTATTTGTCACCTGTATGTCCTCTTTGGTGAAATGTCTCTTCATGTCCTTTGCTCATTTTTCAATTAGATTGCTTGCTTTATTTTTGTTGAGTTTTGAGAATTCTTTTTATTTTCCAGACACTAGTCTTTCATTGCCTGTGGTTTGCAAATGTTTCCTCCCAATCTGCAGTTTGTCTTTTCATCCTCATAACAAGGGCTTTTGCAGAGCAAGCACTTTTCATTTTGATGACATCCAATTTATCAGTTTTATCTTCTATTGATCATGCTTCTGGTGTCAAATCTAAAAACTCTTTGCCTAGCCTTAGATCCTGTAGATATTCTCTATTTTATCTAAATGTGTTAAGGTTTGCATTTTACATTGAAGTCCATGATCCATTTTGAGTTAATTTTGGTATAAGTTTTGAGATTTAGGTTGAGGTTCTTTTTTAATTTTTTGCTATGGATGTCCAATTGTTTCAGCACCATTTGGTGAAGAAACTATACTTTCTCCATTGATTTGCTTTAAAAATTGCCAAAAATCAGTTGGCTCTATTTGTGTGGAACTGTTTCTGAGTTCTCTATGTGATTCCATTAATCTATGTGTCTATTCCTCTGACAACATGACACTGTATCTGTGTCATATATCTTGAGATTGGGTGGAGTGATTCTTCCTGTTTTCCTCTTTTTTTGGATTTGTTTTAGCTACTCTAGTTCCTTTGTCTTCCCTTATAAATTTTAGAATAATCTTGTCTATGTTTACAAAAACTCTCACAGTGATTTTGATAGGAATTATGATAACCTTATATATCAATTGGAGGAAAATTAACATCTTTACTATGTTAAGTCTGCCAATCCATTAATACAAAATAAGACTCCATATATTTACATCTTTTTGATGTTTTTCATCGGCATTTTGTAGTTTTCAGCGTACAAGTCTTGTATATATTTCTCAGATTTATAACTGAGGGTTTTATTCCTCGTTTTGAGTGACTGCAAATGGTGTTGTATTTTAAATTTCAGTTTCCACATATTCATTGCTAATATACAGAAATACAATTGATTTCTGTATGATGATGTATTCTCTGACCTTGCTGAACATTAGGAGATGTTTTTGTTTGTTCGTTTGGTAGATTCCTTGGGATTTTCTATGCAAACCACTATTGTGTCATCTGCAAATAGGGATTTTTTTCCTCCACCTTTCTAACCTATATGCCTTTTCTTTCTTTTTCTTGCCTTGTTGCACTGATTAGACCCTCTGGAAATATGTTGAATAGCAGTGGTGAGAGTGTACATACTTGCCTGGTTCCTGATTTTAGGAGGAAAGCCTTCTGTCTTTCACTATTAAGTATGACATTAGCTGTAGGATTTTGTAAATATTCTTTATGAAGTTGAGGACGTTCTCCTGTATTCCTGGTTTCTGAGAATTTCTAATCATAAATGAGTGTTGAATTTTGTCAAAACCTTTTTTCCACAACAGTTGATATGATCATGTGACTTTTCTTCTTTAGATTGTTAATATGGTAGATAACATTGATTGATTTTAGAATATTGGCTCAGTCTCGTATCATTGGAAAAAATCCCATTTGGTCATGTTGTATACTCATTATACATTGTTAAATTCTATTTGCTAATATTTTGTTAAATGGTTCTGCATCTACATTCATGATGGACATTTGTTTGTAGTTTAATTTTTTTTATATTTATACCTTGTTTAGGTATCAAGGTAATGCTGGCTTCATAGAATAAGGGAAGTATTTCCTCTTCTATTTTCTGAAAGATGCTATATAAGCAGAATATAGTTTAGCAATATTTTTTCATCCACTCTGCCATTCTCTGTCTTTTAATTGGAGTGTTTAGACCATTTAGATTTAAAGTAATTATTGTTTTCTAAGGCTTAAATATGCCATTTTAGTTTTTGTTTCTGTTTCTTCTCTCTTTTTTCATGTTCTATTTTCCTTTTCCTGACTTCTTGTGGGTTTCTTGAATATATTTTCAGATTCCATTTTGATTTCTCTAGAGTGTTTTTCAATGTATCTCTTTGTATAGGTTTCTTTGTTGGTTAAAATATATATATGTAAAATCAACTGTGGTGTGTCTTGGAATGGGTTTTTTTTGAGTTTATCCTATTTTCTGTTTGTTCAGCTTCTTTAACCTGTAAATTTGGGGGGTTTTCTTTGGCAAAGTTGGGAATTTTCAGTATCAAAGTTTTCCTTTGAATGATGTTTTAGCTCCACACTCTTTCTCCTCTCCTTCTGGGACTCTGATGGCATCAATTTTACATCTTTTATTTTATTCCCATGTATTGCTGATACTCTGTTTTTTTGCCAGTCAGTTTTCTCTCTGTTACTCAGATTGTGTAATTCCTATTGTTATGTCTTCACTGATTATTTCTACTATCCTCTCCGTTCTGATATTGAGCACATCTATTGAGCGTTTTATTTTTTTCCAAGTATTTTACTTTTCAGTTCTAAAATTTCTATTTGGTGCTTCTTTATATCTTCTATTTCTTTGCCGAGATTTCCTATTCATTTCCTGAGGCATTCTATTTTTTCATTTATTTTAGGTATGTTTGCAATTTTTCATTGGAACGTTTTTACGATAGCTGCTTTAAAATGTTGTCAGATAATTCTAACATCTGTTTCATTTTGGTGTTGGCAACTATTGATTGTCTGTTCTGTTTTAGATTTAAATATTTTTGGATTTTAATATGACATGATTTTCAATTAAAACTTGGGTATTTTGGTATGATATTACAAGGCCCTGGATCTTATTTAAATCTTGCGTTTTAACAGGTCTCCTCTGATACCACTCTAATGCAGGACACCTCATTGCTGTCAAGTGGGGATGGAAGTCCTGGTTTGGCACTGCCTACATGAACTCCTTGTTATTGGTTGGTGGAGGTCAAAAATCTGTCTTTCTACTAGGACTCTGCTGAAACCACCCTGGCTAGAAAGGGGAGGGATTCTCATCCATGTTCTTCATGTGGCTTCCACTGACACTGTGAGGCGTGGTCTTGTTGACCCTTCACGAGGCTTCTTCTGGCAGTAACCCAACAGGGAAGGTGAGAGGTATCTCATTTTCCTGGGTGGGCAGGGCATCCAGGCTCTATACATAGTTTCCATTCACACTACAGTGGGGGAAAATGGGGCTTCATTACCACTGGACCAAGATGCAAGTCCTGGCTCCCCATTTAGCCATCTCTAACATCACTGCACAGAAGAGGAGGGAGTGGTTGGGGTGTCTTTTTATAGGCTGATAAGTGTGGAAGTCTCTTCTCTCCATTCTGCCTTTTCTGGTTAGGATGGGAGTGGAGCCACAGTTTTTTCTGTGATGTTTGCTAGAGTAGAACAGTTATTATCTAAAAATTTTTCGTCTTTCTAGGCTGCCTTTTTCTTAACCCCTTGGGTAAATAGAACAGGATTTTTGTGGACTCTTTTTTTTGTCTGTGTTTATCGGCATTTCCAAGTTGTTGATTTCTCCAGTGTCCGGTCTGGGATATATGAAGCAAAAAGAAAATTCAAGAAACTCACCGTTGTGTCTGTCATTCCTGTGATACAAAAGTCCCTAGCTGATCTACCTTTTTTCCTCATCTGTCAGTCTTTTTATATTTGTTTTATATGTGTAATGTCCAGAGGTTTTAGTTGTACTTAGTGGGAAGAATAAGGAAAAGTATGTCTGCTACATTTTTCTGGAAGTGGAAATGTATAGTCTCATTTTTTTAAATAAATCAAAATATATCATTTTAAGAAATTTTATAGAATATTGTATCATTTGGAATTCCATTCTTTAATATGATCATTATGCTGGGCCAGAAGACAATGACAAGTTATGTTTATTGTTATTTTAAATCTCAAAATATATACACATTACATAATCACAACACATTTATCATCACATAGTATTTTTGCCATGGTAGGATCCATTCAATCTAAGGACTAACCAAGATGGCAAGTGGACATCAGTGTTTCTCTCAAATTAAATATTTCGTGAATATTGAAACGCAATATATGAGGAAAAAATAATAATACTCAAAGAGCCATGATAAATGATTTAGAAATGACCAATCATAAAGATTTCATAGTTTAAAAACTGCTGTGTGGTCAAGTGTTCCTGATCTTTAACACAGGAAATGTTAAACACTTAACATTTCAGTAACTACTTGGATGATGCAGGAGTAAGCATACTAATGGATTTTAATAAATTAGAGGGAAATAGTTGTTATAACCCACAAAGTTCAAGATATCTTGGAAATAGCTATATAGAGAAAAAGCAAACTATTTATAAAGTCCTTGAACTTACCAGTACTTCTCTTATCTCTTCAGACTACCCCTGGCCACACCCACTCCCAACATGGTAAACTTCTAGAACTGCTCCAAAAACCAGCTCAAAACACACTTCCTGCCTCCAGGCTGACTTTGAGTTACCTTCCTCTATTTGTATTTTACACTTCCAAAAGTCTCCTTTTCCATGTTTGCTACATTTTTATCATATATTATAGAGATGAGCAAACTTTTCTGTAAACACCAAGATGATAAACATTTTAGGCTAGGTGGGACACATACAATCTTTGTTGCATGTTCTTTGTCTAGTTTAGTTTTATTTTGTATGTTTGTTTTCACTCTAAATATTTTAAAATTTAAGAATTATACTTAGCTTGCATAAATAGAAAGCAGGACCAATTTGGTCCACCATTTGTTATTTGCCTGCCCTTAATATGATATCATGTCTATCTTCAAGGTTACCTGTGAACTACTTTAAAGAAGGGATTTATTTGCTTTTTTTTTATGTCTCTCTGGTTCCTAAGACAGTATTTGGCACATAAACAGTGTTCAATAAATCAATGCTGCCAAGAATAAAATAACTGAACCGAAATTTGAGCTGCCACCCAAAAGACAGAGTTGGCAGTTTGAGTTCAACAAAGTTAATTCCCTGATAAAATAAAAGTATCCAACCTCCTCAGCAGAACATAACAGAATCCGAAGTCCTGACCATACTTCACGTAAATTGTTCAGCACCCAGTTTACTCAACTCTAAATTTACACGTGAAGCAACAGGGAAACTTAAACTATTGTCCAGAGATAAGACAATCAACAGAGATCAACCTCAAGATCATTCAGAGCTTGAAATTATGGGTGAGGATTTTAATGCAGGTATTATAACTATATTCAACAAGGTGAAAGAAAATATGCTTGGAATGCATGAAAAGTCAGCAGAAAAATGAAAATTATTTTTTTAAAGTAAATTGAAAATTTTATAATTGAAAAATATTCTAAATAAAAAGTGTCATTGTATGGGTTTAAAGTAAGAATGGAATTGATATAAGAAAGAGTTAATAAACTTCATGATAGATCAGTAGAAATTATCCAACCTGAAGAAAAGAAAACAAAAAAAGCAGAGCTTCAGGGACATGTAGGATAATATCAAAAGGACTAAAATACTGAGAATTAGAGTGCTAGAAAGAGGAGAGTGTGGCAAATAAAAATTTGAGGAGTATTGACTGAAATTTTATCCAGTTTGAAGAAAGGCATAAATTACAGTTTCACGAAGTTCAATTAAAAAACAGGCAGGATAAATATGAAGAAAATCACACTTGTAGACATCATTGTCAAATTGCAAAGTATCAAAAACTGAGACAAACCTTGAAAGCAGCAAGAGAAAAACAACATAACATGTACAGGAGAACAGAAATTCAAATTACCACCAACATCTCATTAAAGATTATGGAGGCCAGAGGATAGGAGAACAATGTCAGAATCTTTTGCCAAAAGAAATAAAAATTTTGTCAAACCAGAATTTGATATCCAGCCAAAAGTAGCTTTCAAGAATGAAGGAAAAATAAAGATTATTTCAGAAAGAAAAAAAAAAAACTAAGGTAAATTTTTGCCAGCAGACCTGTACTACAAAAATGGTAATGGAAGTTCTTCAGGCTATAAAGAATGACAGCAGATAGAAAATTAAATCTCTAAGAATAGACAGATAGGAAATGGTAAACAACTGAGTAGACAAAAATATTTTTTCATTTAATATCTTTACGACACATATGACTATTTAAAGCCAAAATTATAGCCATGCGTCATGGGGTTAATTATGTATATAGGTGCACACATATGTCAAGTTAGCATAAAGGGGTAGTGGTTGTAAATGGACTTATATGATTGCCAACATTTTACATTTTACATAAAATGATAAGTTAACTGTAAATATTAACTATAAATATATATTGTAATCTCTAAAACAAAAGCTTAAAACAAAAGCAGAGAAATATTTCTAAAAAGCCAATAGATAAAAGCCAGTACATCAAGTAAAAAAAAAAAAAAAAAATCAAGTAATCCAAAGATCCAAAGAAGGCAGGAAAGGAAGACCAGAGGAACAAAAAACAGAGATAAACAGAAATTAAATATTAAATACAATTATATCATACATAACATTAAAAGTTAATGGATTAAACATTCCAATTAGAAATCAGATTGTCAGAATTCATTAAAAAGCAGGACCTAACTACTTGCCATCTTACAAGAGATACATTTTAAATGTAAAGACAGATAGGTTGAAAAAAATGGATAAAAAATAATACATTATGCAAATAGTAAACCTATGAAGGCTGGCTAAGCTATGTTAATATTAGGTAAAATACACTTCCCAATAAGAGGGGCATTCTATAATGACATAATGATAAAAGAGTCAATTCACCATACAAAAAACACAATTGTGAATGTGTATGTACCTAATGGCTAAACTTCAGAATAGATGAAGAAAATATTAAAAGAATTGAAAGAAGAAAGAAACAATGTCAAAATTGTAGATGAATATTTTGACATTCCTCTCTCAGCAACTGACACAACAAATAGATAAGCAAAAACAGAAGATCTGGATAATCCTACCAACCATCTTGTCCTAATTGTTGTTTATAGAACACTTTACAGAACAACTGCAAAATACAAATTCTTTTCAAGTGCACGTGGTGTGTTTAACAAGTTAGGACATATGTTTGGCCATAAAACAAATTGTAACACATTTTTAAAAAAATTGATATCATATAAAGTATATTCTTTGTCAAAAATAAAATTAAATTAGAGAAGTTTGACACAAAGATGCGTGAAAAAAATAAACACCAAATATTGGAAATTAAATAACACTCTTAAATAACCCATGAGTCAAAGAAGAAATCTCAAAAGAAATTAGAAAATATTTTAAAATGAATGATAATAAAAATACAACATATCACGATTTTTGAGATGCATCTAAATTAATGCTTGGAGGGAATATCATAGCTTTAAATATTTTAAATACTTATGACAGAAAAGGTGAAACATTTCTGTAAAAAGAGAAAAGTGAAGACTAAATAAATAGAATGAATAGAATAATAAAGATGATAGAATCAGTGAAATAAATAGACAAACAATAGAAATAATTAACAGAGCCAAATTTTAATTATTTGAAAAGATCAACAAATTGATAAACCCCTTTAAATTGGTCAAAAAAAAGAGGGAGAACTCAAATTACCAATATTAGAAATTATAGAGGGGTTATCACTAAGGATAATACAGACATTAAAAGAATAACAAGAGAATATTATGAAACACTTTATGCCAAAAAATTGACAACTTAGATGAAATATAAATTTTCTATGTAAATTAAAATTTAAAACTGACACAAAATGAAATAGAAAATCTGAATAACCCTCTATTAATAAAATTGAGTTTGCAACCATAAAACCTTCTCGCCACACATATACACAAAACATCCTCAAAGCACAGATAGTTTCATTTGTGAATTCTATCAAACATTCTGAAAATAACATCCTTTAGAAAATATAGAGAGGGAGAACACTTCCCAACTCACTTTGTGAGGCCAACATAATCCTAATATAAATATCTGACAAAGACATTACCAAAAACTAAAAATACACAATAATATCCATCATTAACATGGCTTCAAAAACCCTGAACAAAATATTAGTCAACTGAAGACAACAAAGAGAGTGTTATCCCAGGGATTTGAGCTTGGTTTAATGTTCAAGAATCAATCAGCATCAATTACCATATGGACATTTCAATGGATGTAGACAAAACACTTTCAGCAAACTTCTCAGGGAACTGTCTTAATCTAATGAAGTACGCCAATGACAAATCTGGCAATATCACATTAATACACTTTCCTCTTAGGATCAGGAATAATGTAAGGTTGCCAACTCACTACTTCTACTCCAATTGTGCTAGAGCTCTTAGCCATGGCCACAAAGTATAGACATAAAAGTAATAATAACTAGAAATAAATAAATAAAATGACCAACATTTTCTGATGAAATTCTCTAAGTAATCAATAGAACAATCAATAAATTCATAGATTAAAGCCTCCCAATAGAAAAATGAAATAATAAAAACCAATTCTGCTTACGAGAGCATCGCAAACATTAAATATGTAGAAATAAATTTAACAAAAGATGTGAGAGAGCTCTACACTGTAAATTACAAAACGTTGTTGATAGAAAATTAAAGACCTAAATAAATATAGAGATACAACATGAAAACTCAATATTATTGATATCAATTCTCTCCAAATTGATGTACAGATTCGATAAAATCCTAACCAAAATTCTAGCAGGCTTTTTTAAAAATAGAAATGAACAAGAATATTCTAAATTTTATAGAGAAATGCAAAGGGTCTAGAATTTTTAAAAATTCCTAAAAAGAAGAATAAAATTGGAGAAGTTACCCAAACTGGCTTTTAGACTTACTATAAAGCTGCAGTAATCAAGACAACGTGGTCATGACTTAAGGATTGAAAAGTAGATGAAGAGGATAGAGTAGAGAGCCAAGAAATAGTCATTTGATTTTGTGCATCTGTGAAGCTGCAAAAGCAATTTAATCCAAAGAAAGACAATTCAACAAAATGGGCTGGAATAACTGGCTATGCATATGGAAAAACAAGACCACCCCCCCCCAACACACACACACATGAATTCAAGATGATGATAGACCAAAATTGAAAGCTAAAACCATACAGACTTTAGAAGAAAACAGGTCACAGAAAGTAATTACCATAAAAGAAAAATTTGATAAATGGAAAGTTCTTCAGAATTATAAATTTTTACTCTTTAAAACACACAACTAAGAAAATGGATGAAAAAGTTACAGGCTAGAAGAAATCATTAACGAGAAGTATATTTGACAAAGGGCTGGTCTCCAAGTTATATAAAGATCTCCTCCAACTCAATAAATGACAAATAACCCAATTAAAAATGGGTAAATATTTAAACAGATACTTTGCAAAAGATATAGAAATGGTCAATAAGCACATTAAAAGTTTTCAATAGAGAACTGCAAACATATCTAGAATGAAATATTACCACAAACTCACTAGTATAATTAAAATTAAAACGAGGTGAGAGCACCAAATGATGAAGAGGATACATAGTAACCAGAATTGTCATACATTATTGGTAGTTACATAAAATTGTACAACCACATTGGAAAATGATGTGGCAGTTCTTTTTTTTTTTTTTTTTTAATAAAACTAAACACATACATACCATAAGACTCAGGAATTTCACTCCTGGGTGTTCACCAAGGAGAAATGAAAACATTTATTTATAAAAAGACTATACAAGAATGCTCATTCAAGCTTTACTCATGACAGCCAAACACTGGAAACAGCCTAAGGGTCCATCAGCAGAAGAATGGATAAGCAAACTGTAGTATATTTATACAATGGAATAGAAAGTAAAAGACCCAAACTTCTGATATGTGGAACTACATGGATGACTCTCATTAATGGAATGTTGAATTAAAGAAGCCCGATACAAAAGAGTACATGCAGTGTAAATTCAGAACTTCCGGAATGGACAAAAGTAATCTATAATGAATAAAACCTCTGTTAGCAGGTTTGGAGAGAAGTTGACTACGAAGGAGAAGGAGGAAATTTTCTGAGTGACAGTTCTTTGTAATTCATTTTTATAAGAATTTGGGTAACAGGTTTGTGTATTTGTCAAAATTCAATGAATGTACACTTAAGGTTTGCATTTCATTGCATGAAAATTTTACATCAAAAGCAAAAACTGTAAACAAATAAACTCTAAAGATCTGCTTGCTGAAGTATTTAGCGGGAAGTATACTGATGTTTGCAATATAGTTTGAAATGCACAAAAATAAGATGGAGGATGGATGGATGGATAGGGTAATGGACAGACAAGGAAATATGATATAAAACAAGCATGGTAAAATGTTAATGGGTATATGTGAATATGTACAGCTTGATGGGATTATGAGTATATGTACATATTAATGTTCACTATAAAATTCTTTCAACTTCACTCCATGTGTAAAAATTTTCTTATAATAAACTGTTCATAAAAATGAAAGATATAATAGATAAATAGAATAAATCATTTTTGTGGTTATTTTGAAATAGCATATATAAAACTTCTAGTCAAGTGCTTGGTTGTATAGTATATTCTAAATTAATGATTCTTTTGCCTCATATATGTGTATAAATGTAACTTTTCACCTATTAATGGATTTACTATAGTGAAGACACAGTTGACCCAATCAGTGTTGCCACTGGATGAATGAACAATCTGATTCGACACGGTTAGCCTATGAAGGTTTACCTCTATTTCTCAACATTAGCTTATAAAATAAGTATTCAGTATGATTAAAATCAAGCTAGGTGAAACTCATAGGGGAAATATAGAATAAAGTGGTTATGGAGAAGCAAAAATCTAAATCAAAAAGTTTAAATGTTTGTTATCATATCATAGGAAAATAGCTAAATAAATAATATTCACAGATTTGGGAGGCTCTTTGGTATGCACTAAATTCATTTACTTCTCGGAGCTGAGGAAATGGGGGTAATGTAGCCCCCCGAGTTGATCAGAGACATCAGCATTAGATTAAACTGCTTTGCATGTCTATAATTCTGTAATATACCACTCCAGGCTGCTTAGCAAAATTAAACAATGGTTAATGTAATAAGATTGGCTGTTTGAGGCATAGGCAGCAGGGGTAATTTCAAAAGCAGGCAGATCTGAAGTTGAGTATCAGCATCATTACCTGCATTGTGACCCCAGACAATTAGCTCGGTGAGCCTATGATTCTTCCTCAGTAAAATGGAAATAAAACAATATCTGCTTCTTATGGATATTGTCGGGATTAAGAGATAACTTTGAGGAAAGGGACACAGAAATTGCTCAATAGATGTTAGCTTCCTTCCATCCCGGGAATGTTAGAATATGCAGAATCTGAATAAATTATCAATATAGTTATGCTATTAGGTTTGTTATATTTCTGTACATTTGTCCAGTGAGGGACTCAGAGTGAAAGGAGGGTTTTTTGTTTATTTGTTTGTTTTGTATTTTTGTTGTTGTTGTTTTTAGCTACCAGGCCAGAGTCTCAATTATTCAACAGAGTTACCCTCCCATTTACGTTAGCATTTGACAATTCTTCATGATTTTAATGTTTGGGGCTGGGAGGTTGAGCTATTGTGTGTAGGAACAGCCCAAAGGAAAACAATGGAAATTCAACAACAACAACAACAACAAAAGTTGTGAAGAGAGCTACCAAAGAAAGTTGAAGGCATTAGAATTGCTTAGTTTACACAAGATGACTTGATGAGGTAAATTCTTCACAGTTAGCTTACTCTCCGACAGAACTTGGTTTGATATCTATTTTAAATGACTTTAGAAGGCACTTTAAAAACCATGGCTTTCAAATTTCTTTTGTTCCACTGATTCACAAAGTAGTAATGTATTAACTCTCTTCTTAGAGTGAGTATACGGAGCTCAAATAACCCCTAGTACCCAAAATAGAAAGTAATTTAGGAATTGGAGAACAGTGTCTATAGTTGTTGTTAAGCTGTTGAAACGAGATGGGCTTATTCTAGAAGAGTAATAATTCAGATTATATATAGATAACAATGACTTGGGGAATTCACTTCCCTGGCAGTTTTTACAAAAACTGGGATATTATAGACTAATAAATCTATAAGATATTGAATCCTAATGGAACTTACCTTGATTTTAAAAGGTGAAGTATTAAGGTTTTTCTATTTAGCCTTATTTCATACAACAATTCTTCTTCATAAGTTTCCTGAAAAACAATATCCATCATGTGACTTAAATGTGTGCTCATTTAGTGTGTGTTGGGGGTGGTCAGTGGGGTGGGTGGAGGGAAATTACAGATCTTTCGCAGTCTAGCCAGCAGCCTAGGAGTCCTTTCAGGCAAAATGATAAACACTGATAAATTTGAATTTATAGGAGAGCTAATATATGGAGGATTTTGGTTTCAAGTTATTTTTTAATTAAAAATTTTGATGGGCTTTTTTTCTAGTCCTAAAATAACATGAAATGAAAAAATGCACATTCTCCCCTTGTCCAGAGATATACAAGCTACTGTGTGGCCTTGCTGCAGTTCCGGCCCCTCCTGCATGGATCTTCTGTTTAGGTACTTTTTGTGTATCCAGGATACCACACCACACTTAGTTGCCGTGTCTCCTTAGGCTCCTCCAGACTGTGACAGTTCCTCAGATTTTCCTTATTTTCAATGACCTTGACAGTTTTGAGGAGTACTGGTCAGGCATTTTGTAGGCTGTCTCTCAATTTAGGTTTTTCTGATGTTTTTCTCTTGCTTAGACTGGGATTATGGAGATTTGGAAGAAAACAACAAAATAAAGTGCCATATTCATTACATCATATCGAGTGCATACTATCAACATGACCTTAACATAACGTTAACATCAACCTGATGTTAACCTTGATCACCTGGCTGAAGCAGCATTTGTCAGCTTTCTCCACTGTAAAGTTGTACCTTTCTTCTTCCAGATTCTACTCTTGGGAAGGAAGTCGTTATGCTTAAAGGATGAGGAGCTATGCTCCACCTCCTTGAGAGGGGAGTATCTACATCAATTTTTTGATTCTTCTGTATGGGAGATCTGTCTATTCTCCCCCATTTATTTGTTTATTCAATCATTTATTTATATCAATATAGGCTCATGGATATTAAATTAATACTTTATGTTATGGTCCAAAACTACGTTATTAATTTTGTGGCTCAAATTGTCCCTTCTTTGGCCATTGGGAGCTCTTTTAGTTGGCTCCTGTGTTCTTTTGACATACTCCCATCAATGTTTTTGTTTGTTTGCTTAAGAACTTCTTTACTTTCTGGTACTAGAAGATGCTCCAAATTCATCTTGTATCTTTCCTGCCCTAGTCTAGGCTCATCTTGTATATTCATAATGGGACTTTTAATATCAGTCCTGATTAAGTCTTAAGACAAAAGATGCCAGAAGAGCCCACCGGCTTTTGCACAATGGGTGGTAGAAAGCTGATTTTGCCCTCTTAGCTGAATACCAACTTTCAACCAATAAAAGGTTTGAGAAGGTGAGAAAAGAACTGGAAATCAACAGAAAAATTATTTGTAAGGAGACTGTTAGAGAAAAATGGTTGGACATTATTTCCAAACGACGGCAGTTGCAGAGTTGCTGTTGCATCATCTCAAACCATGGGAAAGAGGCCTCGATGGGACCATTTGGAAAGTTGAAATGTGTCTTACTTACGACTGAGAAACCTAACAAGTGAGAGCCTGGAAGGCTGGCTCTTCTAATGGTGGAAGGAAGAAGAGTCCTTGCATTGGGAAAGATTTGCACTCTCAAGGAGTGTTGGGACAAAGTGACAGTCAGTAGTCTTCATGAGCCAAATTAGAAACTTAAGGCTCAAAATGCAAGTGTCTGATAATAAATGTCTAAGGACAGTCATTGAATGTCTTTTATTAGAGTGGGAATTGAAAATAACCTAATTTTGAAGCTTACTTCCCATTATGTGTATTATGTATTTTCTACATAAACATTTATTACTTTTGAAAATAAAATTTTAAATGTTTTTAAATTTTAACACCTGAATCAACATCCTTCTAAGCAATAAGCCAAGTAGGCCTTTTTGTTCCTTTGAAAGTTATCCAACTTTGCTACAGAATCTGTAAGGCAAATAAACCTGTGTATCAGATCACTGGGAAAGTAAAATGCTCCGAGATTACATTCCATAGGCACCGGCTCAGAACAAATGAGGTTGCCTTAAACTCGCCTGGAAAGCCCTTAGCGAAACTCCTCACATACACTGAAAAATTTTAAATGGCACCCTCTAAAGCCTGAACTTTACTGCTTTTTGTTTCCTAATCTGTCATGGGGTTGTTTTGCCCTGCAACTTCTACCCCCCACCCACCCAAGCACATGGTATAAGCTGAATGGGAGTCCTCAGAAAAACTGAGACGCCTCTCTCGTTTGCTTCTGATTGCAGCCAGAGGTTGCTTTCTACATGCCTGTGAAAGCAATAAATCTTTATTAAATCAAAACCTGTACCTGTATGTCATAATCATGGGTGTGCCAAACATCTCGCCTCTGTATCACAGGAAGCCTTTTAGGATAAACCAGTTCTTGACCCTCTACTCCAAGGATTATCTTTTCTAAAAGGAAACATAAGGGGGAAAATATGTCTGGCATTAACATTCACCCACAGCGATTGGATAACAGAATTATTCTCATATAGTTCACTTGCTCCCAATTAGCAGCCATATACAACACTATGAAATAGCATCCCCACTTTACAGGTAAGGATTTGAGACTAACATTTCCAAATTAGAAAAATATAAGCAAAATTGGAAAATAGGCAAAGAAATCAGGGTCCTTTGTCCCCTTTTCACCTTGCTCTGCAGTTGCCACCTTCGTCATCTTATTTTCCTTATACCTGTCTCTGGATTCTGCTACCTGTCAAAGCCTGCACTGGAATGGACTGTTTCAATGTAAATTACTGATTTTATCACCCAAGGACATTTGCGCTTGAAGTCTTAACTCTCACAGCTAAGTATAAGGCTTTCACCAGTGAAAGGGGTTTTAGGTACCCTTGAATCAGTGCTAAACATAATCTTCTACACCTTTCCTATCAAAATTATTTTGTAATGTATATAAATATTGAATCACTATGCAGTACACCTGAAACTAATAGGATATTGTATGTCAATTATACTTCAGAAAAAAACTTGTAGTCATCTGTGAGGCGAGCCCTGCTTATCTAACTAAAGATTGATATAGAGGAAAGAGCAGAGGATTTTGGAATTGGCTCTTATTTGAATCTAAATTTTACCAGTTTATTAGTAGTATGACCATGAGTAGCATATCTAATCTCTCTCATCTGTAGATATTAGTCGCACTTTCCTTATCTGTAAAGTGGAGAAAATAATATAGAATTTATTTATTTATTTATTTATTTATTTATTTATTTTTTGTGAGGAAGATCAGCCCTGAGCTTACATCCATGCTAATCCTCCTCTTTTTGCTGAGGAAGACTGGCCCTGAGCTAACATCAATATAGAATTTTAAACATGCTAATATACAAAGTGGCTAAGCTGGCACAGTGTCGGCTACATTGAGAATATTCAGTAATGTCCTCTCCTTCCTCCTGCTCGCTGTAAAGCAGAGGATTTAAGAGTGATAGGGCATTTCATAGAATCATGGAATCTCAGGATTAGCCACAATCTAGTCAAAGTCCTATGCTATGTTGTCAGTAAAATCATCAATGGATACTAATGTTTTTATCATTTACAAATTAGACTTTGTGACTAAAGAGATATTATCTCATAGCATAGTAAGAAAACCCTGATAAAAAGATTAAGACATACCTTTAATCTGAGAAATGAGTAAAATTGTGAAAAATAAACTCTCAGGAAACATTCTGAATGACTCTGGCAGAAGAGGGGCACATGCGCTTGAGGAAAGCCGTGCACAGTTCTCCGTCCTCGCTTCCACTGCAGGGGTGAAGAACCCAACAGACCCACGAGCAGTTTTGACCCAGCACGAGGAAGTGTTCCTTGATCGCGTTACACAATTTGTGAGGTGCTTGAGGCTAAAACCTGGAGGGTGGACATCATGTTCTAATTAAAGGCACCCACTGAGCTGCTGGTGGTGGAGGTGGGCTGGGCAGAGATCCCTACTTCATGCCTAATATAAATACGATTTCAGATGTATTAAAAACCCAAAAGTGAAAAAAATCGTATGTCTTAGAAAAAATAATTGGAGGATGTTTATGCAAACTTTGGTTGAAGAAGGTCTTTCTGTGCAGAATGTCACATGTAGAAACTGTAAAGGAAAATTTGATAAAACAAACTAGATAGAAACATTGGAAATTTTTTCTCTAGCTAAATAAAGGCTTAGTCCATGTGAGGCACAGGGACAATGGCCTTTAGGGTGCTGTATGAAACACAAGGTATTAATCCATACTCCACGCCCACCCTGATAAAAGGACCCAGAGAGTCGCTGGGACAAGAGGGGAAAATAACGATCTTTTTTTCTTCTCATTTTTATTGAGACGTAATTGACACAGCACTGCATAAGTTTAAGGTGTACAGCATAGTGATTTGACTTATTTATATTGTGAAATGATTATCACAATAAGTTTAGTTAACATTCTTCATCTCATATAGATACAAGAAAAAAAAGAAAAAGAATGTTTTTTCCTTGTGATGAGAACTGTTAGGATCCACTCTCTTAACAACTTTCAAATATACTGCACAGCAATGTTCACTATATTCATCATGCTGTGTGTTAGATCCCTACTACTTATTTATCTTATAAATAGAAGTTTGTACCTTTTGACCACCTTCCTCCAAACTTACTTATAAAAACTTTTTATGCCATAAATCACAAATTAATTTAAATTAAAAGACAACCAAAAACGCCATAAATGTATGCAACATATATAATAAAAGATGAAGGTAAAAATCTTTATAATATGGAACTCTTTCAAATCAATACAAAAATAAAACATTAATAGGCACATGTGCAAAGGACCTGTACAAACTTATCTATATGTTTGTGTTCTCTTGTTAGATTAGAAGAGATATTCCTTTGCCAATGCAATCTCTTTTCCGTATTTGGGATTCTATCCCCTCCCCTATCTCACATTATAGATTATCCCTCTAATATTCCCATAATCAGAACCAATCTATGATATCTGGAAAGTTTCTTTTGACATTTAAATAAGCTCAAGTCTCTCTCTTTCAAAAAATCCTACCCTCAATCCTATATTCCACAGGGCTCTACCATCACCTTCCTTTTCATTCCTTTTTCAGCTAAACTTCTCACTGCGTTTATCTATATTTCTTGCAGCAATTTTCTCATTTCCAGCTCATCATCACCCATTCTACTCTGACCCTTGCCTTTATTATTCTACAGATGTAGCTGAGTAATATCTCCAAAGGTTTCACAGTTTCTATACCCAATGGATATTTTGGTTCCTCATTTTGCCCTCTCAACAATATTTGGCACTGTTGATCAAACCTTCTTCTTTGAAATATTCTATTTAGCTCCCCTGACACACAGTCTTCTTAACTTCTTTCTAGCTCTCTGGCAACTTGTGGGTATATTTATTTTTACTCAACCTTTAAATTTTGGAGTTTCTCAAGGTATTACCCTGTACCTCTTTTCCTCTAACTGTATACTTGTTCCAAAGCCATCTCATCTTCAATTATGGTTTAATTATCATCTCTATGCTACGCCTCACATTTTATTTTATTTTTTTAATTGAGGTGACGTTGGTTTATAACAGTATATAAATGTCAGGTGTACATCATAATATTTTGATTTCTGTGTAGACTACATCCTGTTCACCACCCAAAGTCTAATTGCCGTCCAACACCATACACATGTGCCCTTTTACTCCTTTCGCCCTCCTTCCCCCTTTCCCCTCTGGTAACCACCAGTCTAATCTCTATATCTGTGTGTTTGTTTGTTGCTGTTGTTTTTATCTTTCACATATAAGTGAAATCATACAGTATTTGGCTTTCTTCTTCTGACTTATTTCACTTAGCATAATGCCCTCAAGGTCCATCCATGTTGTTGCAAATGGCAAGATTTCATCTTTATTTAATGGCTGAGTAATATTCCATTGAATGTATATACCACATCTTCTTTATCCATTCATCCATTGACAGGCACTTAAGTTGTTCCAAGTCTTGGCTATCACAAATAATGTTGCAATGAACATAGGGCTGCATATATTTATTTGAATTAGTGTTTTCATGTTCTTTGGATAAAAACCCAGAAGTGGAATAGCTGGATCATATGGTAGTCCTATTGTTAATTTTTTGAAGAATCTCCATACTGTTTTTTGTAGTAGCATCACCAGTTTACATTCCCACTAACAGTGTATGAGAGTTCCCTTTTCTTCATATCCTCTCCAACACTTGTTATTGTCTTTTTAATGATAGCCATTCTGATGGGTGTGAAGTGATATCTCATTGTGGTTTTGGTTTGCATTTCTCTAATAATTAGTGACATTGAACATCTTTTCATGTGCCTGTTGGCCATCCGTATATCTTCGTTGGGAAAATATTCAGATCCTCTGCCCTTTTTTTAATTGGGTGTTTGTTTTTTTGTTGTTGAGTTGTATGAGTTCTTTATATTTTTTGGATATTAAGCCTTTATCAGAGATATGATTTGAAAATGTCTTCTCCAAATTGTTAGATTGTCTTTTCATTTTGTTGATGGTTTCCTTTGCTGTGCAGAAGCTTTGTAGTCTTATGTAGTCCCATTTGTTTATTTTTTCTTTTGTTTCCCTTGCCTGGGGAGACATAATATTCAAAAAGTCTTCAAGCAGTATTGAATATTCATAATATTCAATACTGCTAAAACCGCTGCATCACATTTTGTATTTCCAGCCATCTGAGCAATAGACCTTTTCAGCTAACTCCCTAGTCAACATTTTCAAACTCAATAGATACAAAACTTAAAGTATTGCCCTTCTCTCCAACTTTTTCTCTGTCTTAGTTAAGGATATCATCATCCAATCCACATTGCAAGTCTGAAACCCTGTAGTCATCATTGATATCTCTCACAATCAGTCCATCACTAAGTATATTTATTTTACTTTGTGAAACTATCCCATCCACATTTCTCCAGCTTTTCCACCTCCATCCTACCCCAAGCTACCATAGACTCTCTTTGGCTACACTCCAACGAGTGTGATCTTTTCAAAATGCAAGTCTGATTATGTCATGTGCCTGTTGAAAATGCTTCAATAATTTTTCCGTAGTGTTTGGATTAAGACTCACTTGGCTTTAAAGCCTAAAAAGGTAAATTGCCTGCCACTTTGTAACTCTACGGCTTTGGGCAAAGTATGAAACATTTCTGTACTTCTGTTTTCTCATCTATAAAATGGGTATAATAACATGTACCTCATAGGGATGGTGTGAGTATTAAATGAATCCGTGCTGACAGCAAATCTTACATTTCCTGGTTCATTCACTCTCCAATTCTCTTAGCCAACTAAGACTATTTTACTCTCTCTTCTCTGTTCAAATCTCTAAATCTCTTCGTACTTACTCTCAGCTGATCACCATGCTTTCTATTTCACTGAGAAAAAAGAAGTCATTAGAAAAAAGAATCTCACCTTCTCCCATTAACATATCTACCTTACTATCAAGATGTGTGCCAATATAGGCTAGTTCTCTCCTGTTTCTATGGGTGTGCTACCCATACCTATAAGGTCTACCCACCGTTAATATATTGGTTTCCATTCCTTCTTGACCTCCCAACATCAGTCATCACTCTGGCAGTTGTTATCTTTCTTTATGGTATTATCTCTATTAGTACGTATACAAACATGCTGCCATTTTTTCTCTCTCTTAAAAAAGCATTTCTCCTTTTACATCACTCTCAACTCAACCCAGCTACTACCCCATTCTTGATTTCTTTCAACAGCACAACTTCCTGAAAGGTGAGCGTATAGCTTGTCTCTAGTTTCTCTCTCCCCATTTGCTCTTGAAATTACTCTAATCAGCACTCAACAAAACACTTCTTGTCAACGTCACTGATGATCTGCACCTTGCTAAATCCAGTGGTTGATTCTCTATCCTCACTAACTTGACCTTTTAGCAGCATTTGACACAGTCAATCACTTCCACCTTTTGAAGAGTTTAGCTTATGGTATACCATGGATCTCTTCCATGCTTATTCCTTTTAAATTGGATGATAGGAACTATACTGAACTTGCCTTTGTTACAGTCAAATTGTGGAAAATAGAATAAACAACTTTTAAAATACCAGTAGTGGAATCTCAATTATTTATAAAGTCATGCTATATGATAAGGCTTTCAGGCATTTGTCTGATGTCTTTGGGCAAGCTATGGCTAGGCTAACTTTCTAGCATGGCTAAAATATTAGAGATACAGCATTATCTCTGGTTGATCCAGGTGAAACATCCAAGAACTTTCAAAGAAGAAAAATTTTTATAACTTACTCAAGCTACATAATCAATAAGTGGAAAGCAAAGATTAAAAGAAAATTTCTACTTGGCTCTGTGTTATTTATATTATAGACTGGTATCTCTTTTTTAAAAGGGAAACAAGCTTTATTCTTTCTCATAACTGTTCTGTAATCAATCTTTCAAACTAGGAGAATATTATACCTCAATTCCAAACTCTACCAAGTGACTAGTATAGAATAGTGCAATATTATAATCTAACTAGTCTGTAATTTATTCTCATTCTCAGGAACAGCTTTCTGTGTTTAAATTAATATGATCACTAATGTATATAAAGTTTTCTAAAAAAACAGTGAACCTTGAAACAGATTTCAGTGTTAAAGTGGCTCTGTGGAGTCCAAATGTCAGACAAAAGCAGATTTTAAAGAAGATTAGACAAGTATGAGAATGTTCTGTTCCCTTCTTGTTTCTCTGCTGCAAATTAGTGAAGCAATCTCTCATAGGAGGTTCTCTAATCTAATCCCATCTTAGTTTCCATGAGGGGTTTTGAGGTTGTAGACTCTTGTTTTCATCTTTTACCACCTCTAGAATCAGTTCTTCACAAAGTAGTCAACCAGGAGTGTTTGTCTTGGAGGCCTCCAGTTTTGTGCAGAGCTTGCCCACTTTCTCCTCTTGACCTCCCTCAAAATCCAGATACCTCTTCTGGCTTGACCTCCTGATCTTCCTTCGCTCTCTCTTTTCCTCAATCCTGCTCCCTCTCCTGCTAGCTAGCAACATGGAGAGCAATCTCTCAGACCTTAAGGACTTAAAGGAGTGAATTCACAATAGTGGGGGCCCAGGAAGGGTGACAGATGATAAAGAATATATTCTAAGTCAGAAACAAGGAGCAGCCCACACTGCAGACCCAAAATGCTTATTCTTGTACCACCTTTGTAAAGAGAAACATGAAGAAAAGGGGCAAGAAATTCAGGTGAATGAAGAGAATGAAGTGAATAAAGAAAAATATCTTATTCAAATTACAATAGTAATGGCAAAAGCTTCACATAGAAATACTGGAATAAAAATTAGCATTTTCTGCCTGACTTTAAAAGAAATATCATTATAAAGTAGTATTCCAAAACCACACTAATCAAGGGGAATTCATAATTCTCTTTGTAGAAGCTAATTTTAGCCCATTAACCGTGCTAAGTGCATTGAAAAGAACACTAGATTCCCAATCAGGAGCTCCATGTTCTCCTGTGACTAATTCCACTATCTTTGGCAAATCACTTATTTTCTGGGCCCCAGTGCCTTATTTATAAATTGGGATTGTTAAACTGTTTGATCTCTAAGATCTTTTTTTTTAAATGTAGAGATGCTATGTTTCCATGTTTTCACTGAATTTTTTTTTCCCTTTTCTAAAACCTTCTTCATTGTAAGTAGAAATTTTGACTTGCCAGAGTAATGACAAATTCGGAGCTTTTTATCACTTTCATATTTTCCATTTCTAACTATAGATTTATCAATTAATGTGCATAGCAAATGTCATGTAATAAATATAACAAGAGCCATAAGAAATTGACTCTCTCTGCCACCCAAAGGGGCAAGGTTATTCATGGGGAAATGGCAGACTCGGAGTAAATAAAGTGTGTAGTAATTTTACCTCTTAATTCTGATAATCACATTACTTAGCTAGTGACCCTTGAACAAATTACTTAATATTCCTGGAGTTTTGGTTTCCTCATGGTAAACCAGGAATAATAGTGCTTTGCATACAGGATCGCTGTGTAGATTAAGTAAGATAATTAATGTATAGCACATAACACATATATAGCTCTCAATTTTGTTGAAGGGCTGACATTATTTCTCACCTTCAGTTTAACTCTATTTCATAAGAGCCTTAAGAAATACACTAGATTAGGTAACGTCAAAAGGTTTAAACAACATAAACTTAAAGCCAAATGGTGAGAAGGTATGAAATGAAATGCAATATAATTATATTTTCTCCTGTTGCATAAATAGACCCAAGGTGATAGCATTCATGATTCTATTCAGAAGTCCCATGTTCTTACACATCTATATCACACCTTCTCACTCCTCAACAAGTTGTAACTTTCTTCATCTTTCCATAGATTATAGTAACTCTCTTGATCTCACATGCTTTCCAGAGGCCTCAATATTTTTCTGATCCCTTATAACAAAATCCTCTCAAAGAGTTATATAGAATCACTGTCCCTAGTTCTTCATTCTCTCTTTAATCCACTCCAATCAGGGACAAGAGACAATCTCTTTTGTCCCTACTAATCCACTGAAATGGCTCATCAAGGTCACCAATGATCGCCAGATTTTAAATTCAATGGTCAATTCTCAGTCCTGATTTCACTTCTTGGTCACGTTTGATTTGTTATTGGACCCTTCCTTTTTTTTGGTACACTTTCCTTACCTGACTTCCAGCTCTGCTTTTTCTTACTCATTAGTGGTTCCTTCTCATTTTTCTTCACTCATTTCTCCTCAAACCTCAGACCTTTAAATATTGGAGGCCCCAGGGCTCACTCTTTGAACTTATCCTCTTTTCTGTCTACACTTATTCCCTTGCAGATCTCAACAAATCACATCTTAAAAACGATTGCTATAATGGTGATTGCCAAATTCATATGTCCAAGAAATATTTCCTTGACTTCAGTTGTCTATTTGGCATCTCCATTTTGATGTGTAGTGGGCATCACAAATTGAATATATACAAAAACAAAACTCCTGATATTCATCCCCAAATCAGTTCCCCCAAATGTGGTCTTCATCTCAGGAAATGACAATGCTGTCAATCAATATAGCTACTCAAGCCAAGCCAAAGTATTGTCCTGAGCTCCTCTCTTTCTCTCACACTCCATACACAATCTGTCAGGAAATCCTATGGACTCCTTCTTCAGAACACACTCAGAATCTAACCTCTTCTCATCTCCTCCTCTGCTAGCACTCTGAGCAGTCCACAGTTATCTCTCACTTGGATTACTACAATAACCTCCTGGGCAGTGGTTTCACTGTTTCTATCCTTGCCTCTCCTTCACAGTTGGTTTTTCTTATTTATTTTTATTTTTTTTTTTTTTTATTATTTTTTGTTTATTGCGGTAACATTGGTTTATAACATTGTAAAAATTTCAGGTGTACATCATTGTACTTCTATTTCTTCATGGACTACATCATGTTCACCACCAAAATACTAATTACAACCCATCACCACACACATGTACCGAATTATCCCTTTCACCCTCCTCCCTCCCCCCTTCCCCTCTGGTAACCACCAATCCAATCTCTGTCCCTATGTGTTTGTTTATTGTTGTTATTATCTACTACTTAATGAAGGAAATCATACGGTATTTGACCTTCTCCCTCTGACTTAGTTCACTTTGCATTATACCCTCAATGTCCATCCATGTTGTCACAAATGGCTGGATTTCATCGTTTCTTATGGCTGAGTAGTATTCCATTGTGTATATATACCACATCTTCTTTATCCATTCGTCCTTTGATGGGAACTTAACTTGCTTCCAAGTCTTGGCTATTGTGAATAACGCTGCAATGAACACAGGGGTGCATGTACCTTTGCAAATTGGTATTTTCAAGTTCTTTGGATAAATACCCAACAGTGGAATAGCTGAATCATATGGTAGTTCTATCCTTGATTTTTTGAGGAATCTCCATACTGTTTTCCATAGTGGCTGCACCAGTTTGCACTCCCACCAGCAGTGTATGAGAGTTCTCTTCTCTCCACATCCTCTCCAACACAGGTTGTTTCCTGTCTTGTTAATTATAGCCATTCTGACGGGCGTGAGGTGATATCTCATTGTAGTTTTGATTTTCATTTCCCTGATAGTTAGTGATTTTGAACATCTTTTCATGTGTCTCTTGGCCATCTGTATATCTTCTTTGGAGAAATGTCTGTTCAGGTCTTTTGCCCATTTTTTAATTGGGTTGGTAGTTTTTTTGTTGTTGAGATGCCACAGTTGGTTTTTCAAAAGTATCCAGTTATCCTTTTAAAGTGGAAGCAATGCCGTGCCATTGCTCTGTTTCAAGTCCTCCAATGGCTTACCATTTATCTGAGTAGAAGCTAAAGTCCTTGTAATGATCTGCAGGTCCCTACATAATCGGGTGCCCTGTGACTCCTGGACCTCATCACTTACTCTTTTCCTCAGCTCTCTTCAGCTACTCTGTCCTTCTTGCTGTACCCAGCACAAATATGCCGGCATGTTGTCACTTCGGGGCTCCATCCTCCATCTCTTTTAGTTTTGTCCTCAAATATCACCTTTTGAGCAAGGCCTTCTCTGCCCACTCTATTTTAGGTTGCACACCCCTTCACACCATACGTCTACGTTCTCTTTATCCTCCTTCCCACTGCATCCATGAGACTAAGCACCTGGTCACTGAACACTTGCACTTGTGTTTTTTTTCATCTATGTGCACTAGAATTTAATGCGGAAAATTTTGTCTGTTGTTCAGTGCTATATCCTCAATGTCTAGAATAGTACCTCACACATAGTAGACTCACAATAAATATTTTTCGTATAAATTAGCCATTTATTTAAAGATATTACTCTTACAGTTTACACTTTCTATTCTTTCTTTCTCTTTTCTTTCTTTCTTTTTTCTCTGTGAGGAAGATCGGCCCTGTACTAACATCCATTGCCAATCTTCCTCTTTTTGCTGAGGAAGATTAGCCCTGAACTAACATCTGTGCCCATCTTCCTCTATTTTGCATATGAGACGCCACCACAGCATGGCTTGATGTGCGGTGCCTAGGTCCGCGCCTGCACCCGCACACGAACTTAACCACCATGGCACCGGGCGGCCCGTACATTTTCTTTTAAACTGAGTATTAATAATGAATGACTGAGACTCTGTCCTCTTCTCTCTTTCTGAAGAGGATTCCAAGTACTGCGGATGGCCACATGAAAGGAGACATAAGTTATCATGTCCAAAAACTTTTTGCAAAATATTTTAATATCACCAACTAAAAAAGAGTAGAGACTTTACTTTTAGCCAACCGATCATCTGATTGGTTGGCCTGCTCGGTTCCCGGTGCCCCTGCTTCCTTTATCAGCACACCTATGTGAGTTCTCCTACGTGGTTGGTTCTCCTTTCATCTTCCTACAGTTTCAGTTGAAATATCCTTTTCAAGGTTGATTGAACAGAACTCAGTATACCGCTTAGTCTTTTGTGGCTTAATCACATTCTTCATTCCATGCCACCCTTCTCCTCCAATTTGACAAACATGATAATTCACTCTCTAGGGGAGGGGCCATCCCCTGTCAACCTTTCCTGAACCCATACATCTAGTATCACTTTCTGTGTGATAATTCTGTTACCCACCATAGCACATGCTACTCCTTCCTTTCTCTGACGTCTAAAACTCTGCCTACCTCTTCTCCGCTAGTCTGTATGTTGGTGTGTCAGTACCTTTAAGTGTGTTTTGTCTCTTTTCTCTACTTCTTTTTGTAGACTTGGAGTAGCGAAGTCTGAGATCTTTAGTAAATTTGTTTAGATCTTAATAAAGTGATATATCTGAAGTTGCATACCCTCTGTCTGTTACTGCTCTCAAACATTTGCAATGCTAGGAATTATTAGTAAAATTTTCATTTTATCTTCTGAAATATGTGTAAGCCCTTTGAAGACAGAGACGACGACTAGCATTCACACGTCCCTGCAGGGTCCAACAACTCCAGAACTTACATGTTGTTGGGACTCAATATACAGTAGTTTAAGAAGTTGATTATCATAATTATTGCTGCACTCAGTTTACAGAATAGATGGTAAGCACTGTAGATTTACTGTGACTGAAAAAAAATTTACTACAACTCTCATTTTCCTGAAAATTTGAGCTTCCCTGGGTCTCTGTATAGCTAACCCAAGGCTGCTTAAAAGCCCCAAAATCACCTGTGACCAAGAGCTATTCATGGACTATGAGGTCATTTAATGTTTATAATGGTTTGTATATCCATCATGCCTTTCTTCTGAAAATAGGAATAAATGTGATAGCATCTCTATAGTCTGCCCATTCAAACTCTGCAGATTGCTTTCACCCACAATTGTACCTTCAGGCACAGTTTGATCTCTGTGTGCCTGTACTAGCAGCACTCCATTAGTTACGGGACAGAGGCTGGCTATGGTTCTCAAACGTGTGCCAAAAACTCCCCACAGCCAAGGTGGTCTCCTCACAAAGTTAAGAGAGGGGATATTGGCATCCGGATATTCCTTAACTCAGAACACACAATCTTGATTCAGGCTTCAAATTAAACCTACTAACTCTTCCTGACGAAATAAAACTTATACCCTGAGCACTCATTCTGTTGGCACTTGCTCATTCAGTTTTAACAATATGCGGTAGTTATTATTTAGCCATATTAGAAATAAAAAACGGAGTCTCAAAAGAGAAATTCACCTGCCTGAGGCTAACCAGCAAATGGTGGAGCTTTGTGCAAGTCTAAGTCTCTTAGACAATTAATTTATGAGGTTCCCCCTATTCTACTCTACCTCTCACTTCTGAGCATCGCAGAGAAATCCTGTAGTAGTAATAATCTCAAAAAACTGTTTCAATCTCTCAAAGTAACCTGCACCTGCACAAGGGTTGAAAGTAAGGAATGCATTCCCTTCCCATTTCAAACTCCAGCCACAAGTCACGCAAGGGTGAAGGCAGTATTTGGAGCCTTTGCTTTCCACAGTGCTCTGTTAGTGGTGGTCCTGCTGCCTGCTCATGCCCGTGGTTAGAAATAGAAATAAAAACTCAAGAGTTTTAAAATTTTCTTTCATCAAAGTACTTCTTTTAAGAATCATACTCACTTATCTCTAATTATTAAGGAGAATTCATAAAAAAACAATTTACTGTCACTCTTTCCCTGTGAAGTCAGGAAGTCAGCTTTTGTTTTGTGTTGTGGTGTTCTCTTTTGTTTGTTGTTATGGTCTGAGCCCCTCCAGTCTTCGCTTCTACCATTTCCTTTGCTGAACTTTCTCAGTTGCTTCAACTTAGTAACACATACTTGTGGCAATTGTAATACTCATTTATGCAGGACAAAAATATATATATTAGTTATATATTCATGGAATGATGAGATTTGCCCACATGTATGAACTCCCTAGTAGACTATTGCTATGAATTGATATGAAATTGTTTAAAAACAATTTAGGTGAAGTCAACTCACATCTAAAACTCTGGTGGATTCCTGGAACTGGGTGCTCAGTGGAGATGTGTTTAACAACGGAACAGGTTGGAGGGGATTGGGGAGACGGGGTCGTGCCATGAGACGAGACTGCCCAGGGAAGTTGGAGATGGATTGTAAAGAGGTCTGTTTGCCAGAGTAAGAAGATGATAATTTATCCCGGAGGCAATAGCTGCGAAAATTTTGAACATAGAAACAATTTTGTTAGACTTATTTTTTGAATAACAGGGATATCTAGGATGATGAACTGAAGTAGAGAAAGGATAAAATGGTTTTGATTGTGCTGGATCTTCTGACAAGAAAGAATGATTTTATCTTAATTTAGTTTTCATTCAATTGATAAGTTTTATTCTTATTCCTCAGATTGACGGATTTCATTCCTGAGCGTTTTCCTTGCTGGAGAAAGGATATCCCAGCTGTTCTTAGTATAGGATATTAAATGCAATGATTTCTAACCCACTATTTGGAAGATTGATTTGTGATTTTCTACAAAATTAAGAAATAAAATTATATCCATTCCATTTTCTAAGCCCAGGGTTGGGATATTCTAGTCTACGGGTCACAGTCAGTTTTATAAAGCGGTTTTATTGTGACATAGACATGGCCGTTTGTTTACGCATTGTCTGTGGCTGCTCTCATGCTAAATGGCAGACAAGTAGTTGCGTTAGTGACAACATGGCCCTCAAAACCTACATTTACACACTATCTAGCCCTTTGCAGAAAACACACACTGTGCCAACTCCTTTCTTAAGCAATATTGTCTTTAAATGTTTGTGTTATTTTCTTTTTGTATTTTTTTTTAAAGTTTGGAAAAGTTTTGAACCACTGAAGAGATAAGTATTGAATAATATTTATGTTACTGAGATCCTGGGCCAGCTTTTGCAAATGTATTTTAGGCCAGGGAAATATAGACATAATGCAAATATGTCATCTGACACTGCATCCTCAATGGAAATAATTCAATTTGCTTCTCAATTTCTACTAACTTTATATATGAAACTGAAACAATAATAGTGCACAAAATAATAGGATATTGTGAGAATTAAATGGCACTATGCATATAAAATGCATACTGCAGTGCTTGGGATATAAGAAGAGGTTCGTAATTGTTCTTTTTATAACATCTATTGAATTTTAAATCATAGCCAATTGCTTGGTTTTTAAAAGATGTGAATTTCCTTATTTAATCAGAAAATCTCTAGCTAACCTCTTACAAATTCAAATATACATGACAACCATCATCACAAAAGACATTCTCTTCTCCAAACTCTCAGGATGTGAGGAAAGAACAAAGTATAATAATTTTTAAATGGGTACGAGCCATATTCAGCAGAGAGCCAGGCTATACCGGAGGGTCACAACGTATAAAATTAGGAGACCAAGTGAACTTCCGGTTAATTCACCCAGGAGGCCCATTCTCAGACTCTGATTTAATTCAGCCCATTCCTTCAGAGCCCTCTGGATTGTGTCATTTGCCTATTCATCCCCCTCTAATGAAATCAAAGACATATATTAATATATTTCCAGACTAAGACTTTAAAATACCCCAAACACAAGGATGTAGTTAGAATTTTTGTTTTTAAATCTAGAGGGGAAAGGTAATGTTATGAATGGTAAGATTCAGCAACTAAACTGATGATAGAAACTATCCATCACCATAAAATGGATATGAAAAAATGCTATGGTTAAAATGAAAGTGTGAGCCTCAGATACCAAAGATAGTAGAGTCACCAAAGTTGTAAGAGATGTCTCTGATTTTACATTCCTGATATTAAATATCATGCATATAGTGTAAGTGTAGATTTTCTACTGGGGTTTGGGCAGCAAGGGCCTGGTTGGATCAAGAAGGCTAAAACCCTGACTTTGGTGAAGAATTGGTGCATACTAGTCATATAGTTTGGCCATCTATCCAAGAGAGATCTCCCAGACTAGGCAAGGGCAAGTGAGTAGCTCAATATTTTAAGAGACTAATCCAGCTGGGAGGAATTAGAGTCTCAGTGGTGAGGTAGTCAAAAGTCTACACAGCACACAACCGAAAGGAGTCAAGGGATTTTACAGATTTTTTTTTTTTTGCGAGGAAGATCAGCCCTGAGCTAACATCCACGCCAATCCTCCTCTTTTTTTTTTTTGCTGAGGAAGACTGGCCCTGGGCTAACATCTGTGCCCACCTTCCTCCACTTTATATGGGATGCCGCCACAGCACGGCCTGACAAGTGGAGCGTCAGTGTGCACCCGGGATCCGACCCTGGGCTGCCAGCAGCAGAGAGTGTGCATATAACCGCTACGCCACGAGGCCGGCCCCAGATAAAGTATTTTTTAAGACTAACGTTTACTGAAGTTTTCTGCATGCCAGGGACTGCTCCAGGTGCTTTATATATTTCAGCATTTAATTCTCACATCAGCACTTGGTGGAAGGTAAGATTATTATCCTTATTTTGCAGATGAAGTTGAGATGTTTATGTGACGTAAGATGTTTAAGTAACCCTGTCAAGGTGACATAGCTAGTGAGCAAGGAGCCAATATTTGTACCTATAATCCATTTCAAGAGCCCACACTTGGAAACATGGCATGATCCTGGATCCTGGTCGCTGAGCAGTGCTTACATTTATGGAGGGGCCTAGAAAGGCATTTAGTCTTCCTGCTTCTCCCCCACTCTTCCCAAGACATCACTTTGCATTCAGCAACCAAAGTGATCTTAAAACATAAGACACATCAATTTATTTGCTTGCATAAAACCTGCTAATGGCATTTCATCAAACTGAAAACAAAATCCAAGTGTCTTTTCCTGATTCGCAAGGCCCAGCTTATCTGACCCCTTGTTAGTTCCCTGACTTTATGGCCTACAAATAATCTCATCTGCTTGATTACTGTTCTATTACCTGTGCTTGGCAAATTGTCTGACATATAGTAGTCACTATATTTGTTGAATAAATAAAAATCAGATATGACCACAAAGAGCAATGCAATTGAAATTAAGGACTATGAGTAAGCATACTAGGGCAGACGCTACATGCTGTCTGGGCTCACTGTAGAGGCGAGAGCAAGATGCACGTTTAACTGTTAGGCAAGACCATAACCTTTCAGGAACCTACAAATCTTAAGTCCAGGGAGGGCAGACTTATAAATGATTTTATACTGTGTATTTGAGAAAATTTATCAAAATGTCTGCTCTTAGTTATTTCTAAGGACAGTGGCTCACCCACAGGAAAAAATTAATGCCAAGCAGATTAAACTCCAAGGAAATAAATATATAGCTATGAAATTCTTTGCTTCAGGTTATTTCTTCTAAAATAGATTTTTCTACTAATTATGCAGGTACAGCCATAACTCCTTTATTTTATTACATGGAAAGCAGAGTGGAGAGGAGGAATCATTTTCCTAAGGATATATTTTTGCCTCAAAGTATTCATTAACCTTAGAAGTTCCCTGCCTTACAATTTACCGATCAGATCTCTTAAGAAGGTCTGAAGTGGAGATCTGAAGGAAACAGTTGAATAGGTCTCTCAAATAGCCAAAGTTAGAGAGTACTGCACATATACATACAGACTTGTGCACACACACACAGAAAAAAGCAGAAAAGAAAAAAGAAGCAAGAAGAAACGAAGATGGAACAATTTGTTTCGCCCCCTGTGTTATGTAATGCTATATCTTTTTGTTAGAAAAAAGCACAGCTTATCTCTTAGAATATCTAATCTCATAATAAAGCTCCTAGGCATTCTTTACCTGGACATGGGGGCACCACTCTTTGTTCAAAGTGTGTCAATGACTGTGTCAGTATAAGCCACGTAGAGGAATGTAGTCCTCAAAAGATACACTTAAAGAAACTTTCCAAGTGCATCCTGAGTTACCCTCCTATTGGTGAGGAAGATGTGGTGCTATGGAAAATCAGCAATGGTTAGATATTCCATCTGAAATTGGACAAAGAGAAAAACAATTTCTATCATTGTTATTTGCTAATATTATCTTTCATTTGTTGAGCGCTTACTGTGTCTCACACACATTGCTAGGCAATTTAAACATCTCTATTAAACCTCCAAAAGATTATAACCACACCCCATCCAGCGCTTGTACATCCTAAGTCCTCATCTATAAAATAGGCGGTAATTTCATAGATGACTAAACCAATTTCACTTTCCAATTTCATACAGGTAGCAAGTGGCAGAGAAAGGATTCCAACGCAAGTCTACCTTCTACAAAGCCAGTGCTTTTCAGGATACCACATTAACTCTAATAAATGTGAACAACCCTGTTTTTTTTAAATCCCAAGCATTGATCTCCTGTCAAGATTTATGATTCAAAGCAGTTAGAAACCTAATTCGGGCGATAGGAAAATGGAAAGGTAACTGCAAATGTATATTTCTGAAGGAACAGAAACTTCACCAGTATTACAAATCAATATGTGTCCCAGACATACCTTTTTCTAAAATTAGCTCTGATTCCATTAGGGTTGTTAGATATTGAAAGTCTCTTCTACCCCTAAAATTCTCCATTCCTAGTAAAGAAATCTGACTTCAATCACACGCCTTGGGCAAAAGCACTTTATCTGAAAGAGTAACGTCACTAAAAGAACATTTTAAGTCAACCTAATGAGTTTTTCCCCCTATTTTACAACAAAATATTTTGGTTCTATAATTCTGTGAGGCTTATTTTAATTTCCCAAGTGGAAGTAAAAACACAAAAACAAAACAAAGCATTGTCACATTTTTTGGAGTAAAAATAATGGATATGTTCCGCTTGTTCAAATGTGCACAGGACTATATGTGTATGTACTCTAAAGAGAGAGTCAATTAATTAGGAAACTGGTTGGTCTCTGGGATTTACTAAAAAGAGCAACATCAAGGACTTTATCTAGACTACTTTCTCCTATTCTGTTAAGATAAATTTATGATCTTATCAAATTTCTGAGGAATGTAGAGAAAATATTTTTGTATTTCTACAAATCTGGGATTTTCTGCATAAATTTTGCAGAAATTTCATACCCTGGCCTAAGAGTAAGGCTTGAGAAATTAATTTACACCAGTATAGATAGTGAGAGAACTCCAGAGACGTTTACCTAACTCCACAGATATGAATCTACATTTCAAGGGAAAACAAGGCCCAGGACCTTGGACATATATCTGTAGTCATCAAAACCTGAAGTCTAGGGCATATCTGGCCTTTGGAGTGATGCATTTACATTTCAAAAAATTAGAGTGAGAACACGGAATCTTTTCCATCCTGTCTCTAAGAAGCAAAGGATTTTCTCCCTTCTTTTTGGAGTGGCGAGGAAGACAGCTGTGTCTTTCTCCTACACATAAACAGAGAAAATCCATTTTTCCCATCCCTTGCTTAGGGAGTTTCTGGCCACTCAAATAAGTTTTCCCATCTGACTCTCATGGTGCTGTCTCAGGGAAGGAGTGGAGCAAATGGAACAATACAGCTATCGCTAGGGAAATTGTAACAACTAATCTTTCTCTGATCCAGAACATTTTTTATTCACATTGAGGATAAAATTAATAAAGATGAATATTAAAAAACCCAAAGGTTTATTTTTTGTTCTTTATCTACTTCAAATTTATGTTTCTGTCTTTTATATTATATATCATTATGAGTTATCTTAAAAACCTTTTTTTAACTATCCACTGTAGGAATAAGTAGGTTAATGTAGATACAATTTGATTGATTAGACGAGAGAGAGAGAGAGGCCAAGTAACAAGCTCTGATATTTATATTTACCAGCTTTTTACTAAGGGTTATAATTTAAAGGAGATAAATGACAAAGCTAATTTAAATATGAGGGTAATAAATTAAATATTTGACTATACTAATTGGAAATCTCATTAATTTTCTTAATGAGATGCATGCAAATATTCCAATTCTCCAGAGAGTTAAAAATCAAATGCTTTTCAGGAAAAAGCACTCTGAGCCTATATTACCAAAGCAATTTCTTAGTAAAACAAAATATTCTCACATACATTATAATGGCTTATGTCAAGGACATTGAAACTTCACAAAAGTATGTATAACATATATGTAGCTCTATACATCTGAAAAATATATACCTCATAGATTATCTCATCTGATCCTGGTGACACCATGTGAATTAGCAAAACAAAAATTATCCTTATGTCATAAGCTATGAATAATTAAGTTCAGAAAGAATAACTGACCAGGCCAAAACATGAAGCTAAAATGTAGAATTCCCATAAAACAAACAAAAGATATTTATTGAATGGAAAACAATATGAATAAAGAAACATATAGTTCTGTTTTGAATGAGATCTGCAAGGAATTGGAAACAACTGGATACCAATCATAAGGTTTATGCACAGCACTCTAAAGTAAGTTTCTTCCTGTTCTTTATCTAGTGATAAGGAATGGAGAGCACGGAATAGCTTTTGTGAGTGGAGTAAACACTAATGTTTATAAGTTCGTGATAGATTTTATCTTTGAATTTAGAGTTCACTTAAAGGGATTGGATTTTTCTTACATTTTACAATAAGAACAGAGAATTTTGTTAAGATAATTGCATCCAAATACCATATGTTATGGTTAAAATAACATTATTCATTGTTTTGAAACCATAGATGTCAATATAGCATAAATTAAACTTAGGTGTTCCTTTTTCCAAAATCCACAGATAACCAACAAATGGAAAAAAAAAATAGGGCCAAATATTTTCAATTTCTGCATTAAGCGGTATCAAAATTTGGATTTATACTGTAGACAACCAGAAAACAGGAAAATTATATGTAACAATTTTTTAGAAATGAGACAATAGGCATCTCCTAAATAAGGAAAACAAGCAAGGTAAGCCCCACAAGAACCCTGATTTCAACCTGGAGGCAACTTCTAGAATGCAGCATGAGAAGAGGACATGCAAACATAGCCTAGTGATTCTGCTGAGTTGAGGAGAGAGATCAGAGTTGGGTGGGGAGAAAGTTTTTGGAAGATAGGATTTTCAGGTCAGATTGGCAAAGAAAGTGTTCCAGAAATCTGCACGCTGGGCCCAGTGAGTACATGGGTGAACAGCAATTTGTGTGTGTATAAGGTGAGACTTCATGAATCAGGAAAATATCAGCTTCTGGAGAAAGAATAATTACTGAGGAATAAACCAAACAATTCCAAAAGCTCAGTCAGAGCCAGAATGGAGACTTCGTTCATCACTCAGAACATTCAGCAGAGACTCCAGAGGATCACATCTTAGTAGGAAGGCTAAGCTAGTGCTAGAATAAAGTGCTGGAATAAATAAAGACCGTGCTAAAAGATAGGTCAACTTGCTCTGCGACTAATCTAGCTGATTATCCAAGGGAAGCCCAACACACTTTGAAGAAACACAACAAAGCCCAATATTCAACAATATAAATCTACAATGCCTGGCATCCAATAAAAATGACCAGACATGATAGAAGCAGGAAAATATTACTCATGACCAGGAGAAGATCAACCAATAGAAACAGCATTAGAAATCAAAGAAATAATGGAATTAGCATACTAGAACAGTGAAATAGCTATGTGAAATATGTTCAAGAATTTAAAAGAAAATATGAAGTTAGCAAAGAGATAAATGGATGATATAAAGAGTACAAAAAAGGAATTATTAGAAATGAAAGATTAGAAGATCTCAAAATTTAAAATCTCTGCTTATGATTTACAGTCAATTAGTGCAAAAAAAAAGATCAGTGAATTTGAAGACACAACAATAGAAAATATCCATAATGGGGCACAGAGTGTAAAAATATTAAAAAAAAAAAAAGCAAAGCTCCCATGTCTTATGGAAAAAGGTCAGCATTTTTAATATATATGTAAATTTGGTCCCATAAGGAGAGGGAAAGTGAAAAAAAAGATAATAGCAAAAATTTTTCCCAATTTGAAGAAAATTATAAGCCCACATATGTAAGAATCTCAATGAATCCCAAGCAGGATAAACATACACAACTACTACCCCAAGAATCATAACTAAATTGCTAAAATAAAGAAAAATATTTTTAAAACAGCCAGAGGAAAAATTACAGTATATACAGATAATGAAAATAAGAATTATCAGTGAATTCTCTCCAGAAACTATGCAAGATAGAAGATAATGGATCAGTGTTTTAAAGCAAGGAAAGAGAAACAGAAGCTAATCTAGAATTTTCATCTTTCAGAGTCAAAGGTGAATTAAGTGACCTTTGTTGAAATGGGTTTGTTAAATTTGAGTGAAGACTACATTGAGGATTATTAGACTGGTTTGCGTATGTTTGAAATTTTCCAGATTAAAGAGGTAAACGATACGAATTCCTTAGAGAAAATTTTCATGCCCACCATCAAGAAATAAAGGCAAAACATCGATTTGTTCAGATGAACAAAAACTGAGAGCATTTATTAACCAGCACTATAAGATATGTAAAAGTAATTTCTTCAGGGCAAAGAAAAATGATACCAGATATAAACTGGGATTTATCAAAGTAATGGAAAGTGCTCAAAATATTTAATATGTGAGTAAAGATAAATAAATTACTTTCTCAAGTCTCAATTTCTTCAAAAGACAATTGTCTGTTTACAGCAAAAATAATAAGTGTTTTGGAGTTTATGAAATATATAGAATTTAATGTGTGACAACAATAATACAATGATGGAAACAAGAAAATAGAAATGTGCTGTTATAAGATCTTTTCATTTTGCATGATTTACTCAAATATTAGCCAGCCCTGGTGGTCTAGTGGTTAAGATTCAGTGCTCTCACCACTGTGGCCTGGGTTCATTTCTAGGTCAGGGAACCACACCACCTGTCTCTTGGTTGTCATACTGTGGCAGCTGCATCTTGCTGTGATGCTGAAAGCTATACCATGGGCATTTCATATACCAGCAGGGTCATGTTTCAGTGGAGCTTCCGGACTAAGAAGAAGGACTTGGCCACCCACTTCCAAAAACATTGGCCATAAAAATCCTATGAATAGCAGCAGAGCACTGTCTGACATAGCACCAGAAGATAAGAGAATGGTGCAAAAAGACCAGGCAGGCTTCCCCTTTGCTGTACACAGGGTCACTGGGAGTAGGAATTGACTTGATGGCACTAACAACAAAGTCAAATATTATTTGAAGGTTGACTGTGCATAAGTTAAAAACGCATATTGTAACCGATAAATAGCACAAAATAAATAGACGATATATAGGTAATAAGTCAACAGAGAAATAAAATAGAATTCTAAAATTACTTAATCCATTAGAAGGCAGAAAATAAGAAAAAGAGAAACAAAGAATACATTGAAAAAATGAAAAAAATAGCAACATTTTAGCTTTAATATGTCAATAATTTTAATAACTATAAGTGGTGTAAGTCTTCCAAATAAAAGCCAGATACTGTTGACTGGATAAAAAAGCAAAATTCAATGTGCTATGTCAACCAGAAACTCACTTTGAAAATAAAGACACAGATAGGTTAAAAGTAAAAGGACAGAAAGAAATTTAAGATATATATTACATATATATCATGCAAAAACTAATAAAAAAATGTGTCTATATTAATAAGAGATAAAATTCAAGAGGAAATATCATAAGGGCTAAAGAAGGGTATTTCATAATGATAATCAAGAAGACATAGTCCTAAATTTGTAAGCACCTAACAGAGCTTCAAAATACAATAAGTAGAAATTCATAGAATTGGAAAGAAAAATAGAAAATTTCTCAGAGTTGAAGATTTAAATACTGCTTTCTCAGTAAATATTAGACTAAGTCAACAGAAAATCAGTAGAGATATAGAAAACTTGAATAAAAATATGAACCAAATTGATTCAATTAATATTTATAGAGCACTCCACTCACAATTGCAATACTCATTGTCTGCATGTGCTCATGAAATGTTCACCAAGATATACCAATATTATGAGCTGCAAAACAAGTTTCAATAGTTTTAAAAAATCAAAATCATACAGAGGATAGCATCAGCAAGATGGCAGATTAGGAAGCTCCAGGCCCTCATCACCCCATGGAAACAAGTAAACAATAGACTGACTGAAATAGCTGTGTGGGTGCCCTATAAACCAGTCAAGGATGTACAGAAATTAAGTGAATACCCAATCAATAAAAAACTACATTCAAATCAGTAGGAAGTTTTGTGGTGTTTTTGCTTTCCCTTGACACACCCTCTCCCCAGCACTCAGCAGTATTGGGAGTAGGAAGCCACTCAATCCCCAGTTCTTTATTTGAGACAAAAGGAAAAGAGTGGAACTTGTTTGCAATGTTCTGGCCTGTCTAGGAGCAGCCCAAGAAACTGATTTCTGTCTTGCTAACTCGGAGCTCAGATGAGAGTGGAGGCATAGTTTGAATGGCAAATGGTGGATGACGTGGCGCCTGAGAGCTGCAGAGGGACTGCAGACCTGTAGGTCACCTGGAGGCAAGAGATTATGGGCAGAGGAATAAAATACAAGATCTAAGGCCCTAAAAGAAGCAGAGGTAAGACAGTGAGATTCTTAAGAAATTAATACATTTAAAGTAGCCACATACATGGAGAGAAACTGGGAAAAAAGCACACACGCAGGTACAGGGAAGACATAAGCCCAGTAAAGACATGAGAAGACCTGAAGACTTAGCACCAGGCTGATTAGTGAAGGTCTTCCCCAAATGGAGTCAGTCTGCAAAGACTGTGCAAGGTAGTTGTTTTGTCAAATGCCCAATTTTCAACAAAGGATCACAAGACAATATTTTCAATATTAACCTTCTATCAGATATGTAGTTTGCAAATATTTTTTCCCCATTCCCTAGGTTGCTTTTTGTTTTGGTGATTGTTTCCTTTGCTGTGCAGAAGTTTTTTTTTGTTTGTTCGAAGTAGTCTTATTGGTCTATTTTTGCTTTTGTTCCCTGTGCTTTTGGTTTCATATCCAAGAAATCATTGCAAAGGCCAATGTAAAGAAGGTTTTTCCCTATGTTTTCTTTTAGGAGTTTTATAGTTTCAGGTGTTACATTTAAATCTTTACTCCATTTTGAGTTGATTTTTGTGTATGATGTAATATAAAGGTGCAATTTCATTCTTTTACATGTAGATATCCGGTTTTGCCGACACCATTTATTGAAGAGACTGTCCTTTCCCATTGTGTATTCCTGGCTCCCTTGTCGAAGACCAGTTCACAATATATGCATGAATTTATTTCTGGGCTCTCTATTCTGTTCCTTTGGTCTATATGTCTGTTTTTATGCCAGTATCCTACTCTTTTCATTGCTGAAGCTTTGTAATATATTTTGAAGCCAGGAAATGTGATGCCTCTAGTTTTGTTCATCTTGCTCAAAACTGCTTTGGCTTTTTGGGGTCTTTTGTAGTTTTATATGAATTTTAGGGTTGTTTTTTCTATTTCTATAAAAATGTCATTAGGATTTTGATAAGGATTGCATTGAATCTGTAGATTACTTTGGGTAGTATGGACATTCTAACAATATTAATTCTTCCAATCTATGAACATCAGATATATTTCCATTTTTTGTGTGTTTTTAAATTTCTTTCATGAATGTTTTATAATGTCCAATGTAGTAATTACTTTAGATGTAAATGGAGTTAATTCTCCAATCAAAAGACATAGATTGGCAGAATGGATAAATAAAGAAAACAAGAGAAAACTATATACTATCTACAAGAAACTTATTTTAGATCTAAGGACACACACAGGTTGAATGTGACAGAATGAAAAGGATATTCCATGCAAATAGACACCAAAAGAGAGTAAGGATGATTATACTACTATCAGACAAAATATACTTTAAGTTAAAAACTGTTACAAGAGATGAAGAAAGAAATTGTATAAAGATAAAAGGGTCAATTCACCAAGAAGATTAATAATTATAAACATGTATGCACCAAATATCAGAGCTTCTAAATATATAAAGCAAACATTGACAGAATTAGAGGGAGAAATATCTCAACAACAATAATAGAAGACTTCAATAATCTACTTTCAATAATGGATAAACAAACAGATAGACTATCAACAAGGAAATAGAAGATTTGAAAAATGCTATAGACTATTTGGACCTAACAGACACACAGAATACTCTACCCAACAACAGCAGAATATACATTGTTCACAGGTGCATATGGATAAAGAACATTACCCTGGAGAAGAAGTCTTAATAAATATAAAAAGATTGAAATCATACGAAGAATCTTTTCTTATCACAAAGGAATGAAACTAGAAACCAATAGCAGAAGAAAAAGTCAAAATCTACAATTATGTAGACATTAACACACGCTTAAACAACTAATGTTCAAATAAGAAATTATACAAATTCACAAAGGAAATGTAATTTCTAATCACAAAGGAAATTAGAAAATACCTTGAGGCAAATGAAAATAATAAAGAAAAAATCTTCAATAAGCCAGAAGAAAAAATATTTTACCTATAGAGTAGAAAAGATAAGATTACACCTGACTTCTCCTTAGAAACCATGCAAGCAAGAAGAGAGTGGAATGAAATGAAGTGTTGAGAGAAAAAAAGCACTATCCTAAAATTCCATACACAGTGAAATTACTCTTCAAAAGTGAAGAAGAAATAAAGACTTTCTCAGACAAAAAAATTGAGGGACTTTGTTGCCAGTAGACATGACTTGCAAGAAATGTTAACAGAAATTCTTCAGAGAGAAGAAAAATAATATTGGTCATAAAATCAGATTTACCTACATAAAGAAAGGAAGAGCATTGAAGAAGGAATAAGTGAAAGTAAAATAAAAACTTTTATTTTTTCTTATTCTTAATTGATCTAACAGATAACAATTTGTTCAAAATAATATTAACAACAATGTATTTGATTATGTATGCTTATGTATATAACATATATATGATATGGATGCTTATATATATAAGTAAAATGAATGGCAGCAATGATACAAGGGATGGGAGGGAAGAATTATTATTATTTTACTATTATAAGATACACTACCCATAAAGTGGTAAAATGTTATTTGAAAGTGGACTTGGATTAGTTGTAAATGTACATTGCAAATTGTAGGGCAGCCACTAAAAAAAGTAAAAAATGAAGTATAACTGGTGTGCTAAGAAGAGAATATAGAATCATATGAAAAGCTCAATTAAAATCACAAAAGACAGAAAAAGAGTAAAGACAAAAATAGGAACAAAGAACAAGGGCAACAAATAGAAAATAGTAAAAAATATAGCAGCTATTAATCCAACTATATCAATAATCCCTTTAAATATTTCAGTTATAAGATGAATAAGTTCTGAGGATTTAATGTACAGGATGGTGACTACAGTTAGTAATATTATATCATATACCTGATATTTGCTAAGAGAGTAGATCTTAAGCATTCTCACCAAAAAAAAGGTAACTATGTGAGACGATGGGTGTACTAATTAACTTGATATGGGAATCACTTCACAATGTATATGTATACCAAACCATCACATTGTACACTTTAAATATATTACAATTTTATTTGTCATTTATACCTCAATAAAGCTGGAAAACAAGTTAATGTTCTAAATGTACCAATTAAAATTAAAAGGCAGAGATTGTCAGAGATGATCAAAAAACAACACCCAACTATAGGTTGTCTACAAGAAATCCACTTTAAATATAAAGATACATATTGATGAAAAGTAAATGGATGGAGAAAAATATACCATGCTAGCACTAATCAAAAGAAAACAGGAGTAGCTGTATTAATTTCAGACAGAAAAGACTTCAAAGCAAGGAAAGTTATTATGAATAAAGAAAGACATTACATTATGATAAAGGAGTCAATTCTCCAAGAAGCTATAACAGTCCCTAACGTGTACGTGCCTAACAACAGCGGGTTGTGAAACCTTATAGAACTGCAAGAACAAATAGGTGAATCCACTTGATAGTTGATAGTTGGAGACTAACATCTCTCTCTCAGAAATGGACAGATCCAGCAGGCAGAAAAATCACAAGACATAGTTGAACTCAACAATACTACCAATAAACTGGATGGAGTTGACATCTATAGACTACTTCATCTGACAACAGCAGAATACACATTCTTCTCAAGCTTGCACAAAACATTCACCAAGACAGACCACATTATGGGCCATAAAACACACCTCAACATATGTAAAAGAATTGGAAAGCATACAATGTCTGCTCTCAGACCACAGTGGAATGAAACTAGAAATCAATAACAGAAAGATAACTAGAAAATCACCAAATATATGGAGATTAAATGAAACTTCTAAATAATACATGAGTTAAAGAAGAAATCTCCAGAAAAATTAAAAAATATTTTGACTAAATGAAAATAAAAACACAACTTATCAAAATTTGTAGGATGCATCAAAAGCAGTGCTTCGAGGGAAATTTATAGCATTGAATGCATATATCAGAAAAGAAGAAAGCTCTGAAATTAATCATCTACATTTCCACCTTAGGAAACCAGAAAAAGAAGAGCAAATTAAATCCAAAGTAAGCAGAAGAAAAGAAATAATAATAACTAGAGCAGAAATCAATAAAATTGAAAATACCAATACCACACTGTGTTGATTACCATAAATCACAAGAAATCAGTAGAGCAAATCAATGAAACCAAAGGTGGTTCTTTGAAAAGACCAATAAAAATCACTAAGACTCTAGCCAGGCTAACCAAAAAAAAAAAAGAAGAAGAGAAAAGACACAAATTACTACTATCAGAAATGAAAGAGGAGGCATCACTACAGATCTCATGAACATTAAAAGGATAATAAAGGAATACTATGAACAACTCTGTGCTCGTATTTGATAACCTCAACGAGATGGACCAATTTCTTGAAAGATGCAAGTTAACGAAAATTTATACAAGAAGAAATAGGTGATCTGAATAGGCCTATATCTAGTAAAGAAATTGAATCAATAATTAAGGTTCATATGGGTTCACTGCTGAATTTCACCAAACATTTGAAGAAGAGCTTATACCAATTATCTAGAACCTCTTTCAGAGAATAGAAACAGAGGGAATAATTCCTGACTCATTCTTTGAGGTCAACATTACCCCAATACCTAAACCAGACACAGATATTATAATAAAACAAAGTTACAGACAGCACAGATGCAAAAATCTTTGAAAAAATATTAGCAGGTCAAATCCAGCATTATATAAAAAGAATTATACACCACAACCAAGTGAGATTTATCCCAGATATACAAGGCAGGTTCAACATTCAACAAACCTAAAACTGCTCCAAAAAAAAAAAAAAATTCTTAAAATAACAACAACGAAAAACCCCCTCTTTTAATCTTGGAAAGAAACCATTAAGAAAATGAAAAGGCAAGTGATAGCCTAGGAGGACATATTTGTAATATGTGTATCTGGTAAAGAACTTGTGTGAATATATAAAGAATATCAGTCAATACTACGACAAACAACCCAATAAAAATGTGCAAATGATTTTAACACGCAAGTTGCACAAGAAAATAAACATAGCCAATAAGTGTACAAAAATGTGCTTAACAACATTAGTCATTAAGGACATGCAAATTAAAATGAGAATGATATAATGCTACATACACAGTAGAAAGGAGAAAATTTAAAAAGATTAACAATACTAACTATTGGTGAGGATGTAGAACAACTCAAATTCTCACATATGACTGATGGGGATGCAAAGTGATAATATTTTGGAAAACACTTTGTCAGTTTCTCATAAAGTTAAATATATACTGCCATACGATCTAGTAATTTCATTCGGTATTCATCTTGTGAAATGAAAATAAATGTCCAAAGAAAGACTTGTATACACATGTTCATTGTAGTCATGTTCATAATAGCCACAAACTAGAAACCACCTAAATACCCACGAACGGTTAAACGGATTAAACAAATTATGGTATAGCCATACAATGGCACACTACTAAGTAATTTAAAAAAAGTGAAATGCCAGGGCACACAATTAAATAGATGTGACAGTTTTTAAATATGTTCACAGATTCTCTGCCAAAGTTTTTGTTGGACATCCTCTTGAATCTATACTGACCACTGTGGTGCACTCACAAGCAATATAACACAACCATGTAACTTCCGTGGCGAGATCGGAACAGGCCACACAGCTTCTGCCTGGCTCTGTGACACTTACTTTTGGATCCCTGACCTGCCATGTATAATTTTCTCACTACTCCGAGGCCACTATGCTGTGGGGAGGCCACACGTAAGTGTCCCAGCCTATAGATGTATTTGAAGTCTCTGCCAATAGCATCAACCACCAGACACACAAGTGACCTCGCCTCCAGGTGCTCTGGCCCCAGGCATTTGCACTCCCAGTATTTCCAGCTGAGGCCCCAGACATCTAGGGCTGTCCCCACTGTGCCCTGTTGAAATCCTGGCCTGCACAGTCAAGGAGCTTCCTACAATGTTTCCTGCCACCAGGTTTTGAAGTAGTTACACAGCAATAGGAACTGGAACGATAGATGGATCTCTCAAATGTTATGCTGCGTGAAAGACTCTGGGCACAAAGAATACCTACTGTAGGATTCCCTTTACTTGAATCCAGAAAACAAATGTGATTTATAGTGATAGCAAGCAGCTCAGTGGTTGCCTGGGACCTGGGGTGGCATTGGGGCTGACTGCAGAAGGGCATAAAGGAACAGGTAATGGAAATACTCTGTATTTTGATTGTGGTAGTCGTGATATTTGTCAAAATTCATTGAATTGTATCCTTAAAGTAAGCACATTTTATTGTATGTAAATTATACCTCGATAAATTTGTATTTTAAAAACAGGGACCAACACACAGAGGGAACTAGAAAGTAGAGAAGAGTGCTATCAACATGCCCAAGGATGGCTGGAGGGCTCAAACATTTGTCCTCTAGTCGTCCCTGAATCACTCATCACCAAATCCTCAGGAACAGATTGGGAGGGACAGAGACAGGCCTTGGGCTGCTTATACTATTTCAACCCAAATTGCTACTTGCTTAATACTAGAATTTCAATGGTCAGGAAAAAGTAACTGTCATTTGCTCATTTTCTCCTAGAAGTTTTCTTGTTCCAGGGATATTTCTCTTTTCCACAAGAAAGGCCAGCTAGTGACGAGAGTGCAAGTTCTTTATTTCTGACAGCAGGTGTCACAATTGCCTAATAAAAGAGAAGACTACTGTTAAGTTTTCTTAATGCAAAAGAGAAAAGCACTAATCACCTTAAAATACGGCTTTAAAATACACTCAGTATATGTAACACTGAAGAATTGGCGCAATAATGAGTGTATTTCCTCCACTGACAAGTAACATGCTGAGCTGCAACACTGATTTAATAATAGTTATTGAGGGAAAAAAGGGAACACTACCTCATCAAGTGTGTGTGAAAATATATACCTGTATATACTACAAGCAGTATCCCAGCTTCATAAATGTAAAAATGTGATAGGATGTGACCCTCAGCTTCTAGGAAACGTGGTAACTAGCCACATGCTATTTCCAGGTGAGTCACATACCACCCCCCCACTGCTTCCCAGTTGCCCAGACATCTGACCAGTTCAGTGTCCCTTGAGCAGAGTTTAACTCTGTAGGCTGCCAGCCGAGTACCAATGCCTCTGCTGGTCAGTGCTTCAAGGAAACAGTGGAGAACTTTGAGGCCAGCAGGGCCTGGGGTAATGAAGGATGGTGGTGGACACTGGGTATTGGCTGATGGACATGGGGGTGATACCCTTCTTTTCATTTGCATTTTTGGGTGGTTAAAAGGGAAATAAGGAATTCTCTCTGCCGTCTAGTATAGGAGCCTGCAGCAAGTGTCTATTGTCTTGGTAGTTGGCCCATAGTAGAAGCTCACTAAATGCAGGGAAAATGACCCGGTCAACAATCTCTGGACAATGACTATGCCAACCCTGGCGACAGACCATGAGAAACTTCATCTCCCAGGGCTCCACAGAAGCTTTTATCTATGTTTGCTCACTTTTTTTTTTTTTTGGAGGAAGATTGGCCCTGCACTAAAATCTGTTGACAATCTTCTTCTTTTTCTTTTTTCTCCCGAAATCCCCAGAACATAGTTGTGTATCACAGTTGTAGAGTTGTAGCTCTTCTATGTGAGACGCTGCCCCAGCACGGCTTGGTGGGCGGTGAGTAGGTCTGTGCCCAGGATCCGAACCGGTGAACCCCAGGCCATCGAAGCAAAGCACACGAACTTAACCGCTACATCACCAGGCCAGCCCCCTGGAATGTATTTTTCTTTTTTTAAAAAAGTAAATTAGTCTTCAGTTTTTCATACATCTCTGCACTCAAATCTGGGCCCCTCATTTTAGCTAATACCATCATATTCTTTTGGGAGGATGTTACTTTGTAAAACAAGAGGTCAATACATACCGTGTCAAAGAAAGACATCCTCTGGGTGGCTGAGCAGTGAAAAATGTCCTGGCACCTTCCAGACATGAGTACACCTTCCTCAAATTTACTATTTCTCCTAGACTTCTATTTATTCCACTAGGGGAAGAAACATCACCCTACACAATCAAACAAATACATAAACAGTAATAAAGTAAAACAGAAAGTATAAATCCTATAAGTGATCAATTACCAATGGATATGGGATTTTCCCCCATGGAGACTATTCCTTTCAGGGTAAAGGCTGGAAGGTCCCGTCTCTAAATTGAATTACTGGGCCAAGGTTGTTGCCAAAGCAAAATAGAGATGAGGCTACCGATTTAGAGGATGGTGGAGAGAGAGTGATGGTCATATCAGCTCAGTTCTGGGTGGAAGGGCATCGGAATGGGACAGGAGAGCCATCACACAGCAGGATTAGGGAAGAGTAGGCATCAGGATATGGACCAGGGCCTACATGCCAGACCCAGACTGAACAAGGATTGGTGGCAACTGAACTGACTGCACAAACTGATTTAGGAAGAGCCACTGGTGTCTAAATAATGTGACAAGTCAATGAAAAGCATTAGGATTTGCAGTCCTGTAGACAACATACAACAAGGAAAAACAGTATCAGATTGGGGGGAAAAGCTACTAGATTTAACACAGTAGTTGAGCAAGGTCATGGATTAGATACATAGACCAATGGAACAGAATAGAGAGTCCAAAACTTGACTCACATATATACTCAATGATTTTTTTGTTTCTACAAATCCATCAAGGAAGCTCAATGGGGAAAGGAAACTATTTTTCAACAAATGTTGCTGGAACAACTGGCTCTGTATATATGGAAGAAGTGAACTTTAGACCTTACTTAACACCACACATGAAGATTAACTTGAAATGCATCATAGACCTAAATGAAAAAGCTAAAATAATAAAAGTTCTGAAAGAAAACGTAAGAGAAATTTTTAGCAACCACAGGGGAACAAAGATTTGTTATTACAGAGCAAACAAAAAGCATAAAAGAAAAAAATAATAATCAATTAGACTTCATTAAAATTAAAAACTTCTAACTTTGGAAAGATAACATTAAGAAAATGAAAAGGCGAGTCAAGATGGCGGCCTAAGCAGACTCTGAACTCACCTCCTCCAGCGGACACAGCCAATTTACAACTACTTGTGGAAAAATTACCCCTAGGAGAGAACTGAAAACTGGATAAGAGGAACTCCTGCAACAAATGACAATCCTAATTGAGGTGGAAGAGGCAGAAACTCCCTTCTGGAGAGAAAAACACCACCTTCACAAGCTGCCAGCTTCACGGCCGCCCAGGAGCAGCCCAAAGGTCTGCAGCCTCCCTGGAGGCGCAGGGCCCTGAGCCAGGGAGCGCCCCCGCTGTGGGCATTTTGTGGACCCAGCACAATCGAGACGAGTGGCATAATATCTGACTTTGCCTGCTACTAAAACATTGGGGAGTACTCCCAGAAAAGCTGGTTCACAAAGACATTAAAACCGGCTCTTAAAGGGCCCACGCACAAACTCGCCCATTTCAGAAAGCAACCTAAAATCACCAGAAAGAAAGGTGCACAGTGCTGTGGTGAAAAGAGACTCACCTAATAGGCCCTGAGTGCATCTCAGTGAGGGGTGAGACCTCTCCAGGGACTGGGACATTGGCAGCAGCCATTGTTGTGTCCTGGTGGGGGCGTGCTGACACAGATGCCATTGGAGTTCTCCCTGAGGCCTGCTAGCTCAGGGTCTGCCCCACCCGCTAGAGCACCAATTTAATCCAGCTCAACCAGGGCAGGCAGCCCACCCTAGAGACTGGCCCCACCCAACAACAAACCCTCAGGCAACTTGTGGGCCTGCATAGATTGGTGACTGGATTCTCTGCAGTCTGGCAACTGAGCCCACTTCAGTGAGGCAGGGCGTGCACAAGGAGTGGGTGGAGAGTGTGCGGCAGTGGTGGACTGTGTGGGGCTCCCACTGTGGAGAGATTGGGTCCACATCAGGAGGTTGGGGTGTGCACATGGGGCAGGACTGTGTTGACTGGATGGACCTCTGGGCAGCAGGGCTTGTCAGCTGCAGAAGACTTGTGCTTCTCAAAGACCCACATAGGGGTTTTGCCCCACCTTCCAAAGCCTGGAACAATTGGGTGCTCCCGTGCCTGAGGCCAGCCCCACCCAGCTGCAATCCTCAGAGAGCTGACAAGAGACCTAAAGGCTGGAGATTTATAGCATTTGTAAGCCCCTGAGCCTAACAACCTGCCACGCTGGGGGCCTACTCACTTAAAAGAAATACTGAAACACAAATGTGGTATTAGAACTTGCAGCCAACTGTGCTGGGGCTCCCCACAACCAATAAAGAGACTGAAGGACCCACAACAACTACAAGCAGCTGAGCATTACAACAGCTGGCCAGGAGCATAACTCTGCCTCCCTGGGTGCCTACAGGGAGAGCAAACAGGCCACAACAGAAGGACACACATAGCCCACATAGAGGTCACCCCTGGAACATTGAGAACTGAGGGAAGCACACTGCATGCCTCCTAAGGCATCACTTATATAAGGTCACCTATCCAAGAGCAGGCGACGTAGCTGATCTACCTAATACGTAGACACAAGCACAGGGAAAGCGGCAAAATGAGAAGGCAAAGGAATACATTCCAAGTAAGGGAATGGGACAAAACCCCAGAAAAGGAACTAAGTGAAACAGAAATGAGCAACCTCCCCAACAGAGAGTTCAAACAAAGAGTGTTAAGGATGCTCACTAATCTGGGGAGAAGAATAGATGATCTCAGTGAGAATGTCAACAAAGAAATGGAAAATATAAAAAGGAACCAATCAGAAATGAAGAATACAATACTGGAAATGAAAAATTCACCAGAGGGACTCAAAAGCAGAGTAGAGGATACAGAAGAACGGATCTGTGAGTTGGACAAAAGACTAGAAGAAATTACCCAAGCTGAACAGTTAAAGGAGAAAAGAATTAAAAAGAGTGAGGACAGTCTAAGGGACCTCTGGGACAACATCAAGTGCACTAACATCCATGTTATAGGTGTCCTGGAAGGAGAAGAGCGAGACAAAGGGGCAGAGAATCTATTTCAAGAAATAATAGATGAAAACTTCCCTAACCTAAGGAAGGAAACAGACATCTAGGTACAGGAAGCACAGAGAGCCCCAAACAAGGTAAACCCAAAGAGGCCCACACCAAGACACATCATAATCAAAATGTCCAGAATTAAAGATAAAGAGAGAATCCTAAAAGCCACAAGAGAAAGACAAGTTACATACAAAGGAAACCCCATAAGGCTATCAGCTGACTTCTCAGCAGAAACATTACAGGCTAGAAGAGAGTGGCACCATATATTTAAAGTGCTAAAAGGAAAAAACTTACAGCCAAGAATACTGTACCTAGCAAGATTATCATTCAAAATGGAAGGAGCAATCAAAAATTTCCCAGACAAGCAAAAATTAAAGGAGTTTGTCACCAAGAAACCAGTGCTACAAGAAATGTTAAAGGGACTGATTTAAGGGGAAAAGAGAAGACCACAAATAGGAAAAATTATCTATTTCCATGATAAGAGGGTAATGGATACAAATGCACAAAAAAGAGGTTAGATATGATATCAAAAACATAAAAGGAGGGAGGAGGGGAGTTAAAGAGTAGAGCTTTTAGACAGAGGTCAAACTAAAGAGACCAGCAATTCTGTATAGAAGGAGAAAGGAACAGAGAAGGACTACTAAAACACTGAGAGAAAAAAAAGTTAAAAAATAGTAGTAAGTACATACTTATCAATAGCTACTTTAAACATCAATGGACTAAATGCCCCAATTAAAAGGCATAGGGTGGTTGATTGGATAAAAAAACAAGACCCATATATATGCTGCATACAAGAGACACACTTCAGACCTAAGACACTCACAAACTGAAAGTGAAGGGATGGAAAAAGATACTCCATGCAAATGGCAATGAAAAGAAAGCTGGGGTAGCAATACTTATATCAGACAAAATAGACTTTAAAACAAAAACTGTAAAAAGAGACAAAGAAGGGCATTACATAATGATCAAGGGAACAATCCAACAAGAGGATATAAGACTTGTAAATGTCTATGCACCCAATGTAGGTGCACCTAAATATATAAAGCAATTATTAACAGACATAAAAAGAGAAATAGCAATAACACAATAATAGTAGGGGACTTTAATACTCCACTTACACCAACGGATAGATCATCCAAACAGAAGATCAATAAGGAAACATTGGCCTGAAATGACACACTAGAACAGATGGACCTAGTAGATATATACAGAGCATTCCATCCAAAAATCAAAGAATACACATTCTTTTCAAATGCACACGGAACATTCTCCAGGATTGATCACATATTAGGCCACAAAACGAGTCTCCATAAATTTAAGAAGATTGAAATAATACCAGGCATCTTTTCTGACCACAACGGTTTGAAACTGGAAATCAACTATAGGAAGAAAATCAAAAAAGCCACAAATACGTGGAAATTAAACAAAATGCTACTGAACAATGATTGGGTCAATGAAGAAATCAAAGGAGAAATAAAAAATACCGGGAGACAAATGAAAATGAAAATACGACATGCCAGAATTTATGGGATACAGCAAAAGCGCTTCTAAGAGGGAAGTTTATAGCAATACAGGCCTATCTCAACAAACAAGAAAAATCTCAAATAAACAATCTAACAATGCACCTAAAAGAACCGGAAAAAGAGGAACAAACCAAGCCCCAAATCAGTAAAAGAAGGGAAATAATAAAAATCAGAGCAGAAATAAATGAAATAGAGACTAAAAAAAAATAGAAAAAATTAATAAAACCAAGAGCTGGTTCTTTGAAAAGACAAACAAAATTGACAAACCTTTAGCTAGACTCACCAAGAAAAAAAAAGAGAAGGCACAAATAAGTAAAATCAGAAATAAAAGAGGAGAAATTACAACAGACACCTCAGAAATACAAAAGATTATAAGAGAATACTACGAAAAGCTATATGCCAACAAATTTGACAATCTGGAAGAAATGGATAAATTCTTAGAATCATACAATCTTCCAAAACTAGATCAAGAAGAAATAGAGAATTTGAATAGACCAATCACCAGTAAGGAGATTGAAACAGTAATCAAAAACATCCCCAAAAATAAAAGTCCAGGGCCAGACGGCTTCCCTGGTGAATTCTACCAAACATTCAAAGAAGACTTAATATCTATCCTTCTCAAACTATTCCAAAAAATTGAGGAGTGGGGGAAGCTCCCTAACTCATTCTATGAAGCCGACATTACCCTGATACCAAAACCAGACAAGGACAACACAGAAAAAGAAAATTACAGGCCAATATCACTAATGAATATCGATGCAAAAATCCTCAACAAAATACTAGCAAATCGCATACAACAATATATTAAAAAGATTATACACCATGATCAAGTGGGATTTATTCCAGGTATGCAGTGATGGTTCAACATTCGCAAATCAATCAACGTAATAAACCACCTTAATAAAATGAAGAATAAAAATCACATGACCATCTCAATAGATGCAGAGAAAGCATTTGACAAGATGCAGCATCCATTTATGATACAAATTCTGAATAAAATGGGTATAGAAGGAAAGTACCTCAACATAATAAAGGCCATATATGACAAACCCACAGCTAATATCATCCTCAATGGTGAAAAACTGAAAGCTATCCCTCTAAGAACAGGAACCAGACAAGGATGCCCACTCTCACCACTCCTATTTAACATAGTACTGGAAGTCCTAGCCAGAGCAATCAGGCAAGAGAAAGAAATAAAAGGGATCCAAATTGGAAAGGAAGAAGTGAAACTCTCACTATTTGCAGATGAAATGATTTTATATACAGAAAACCCTAAAGAATCCACCAAAAAACTTTTAGAAGTAATAAATGAATACGGTCAAGTTGCAGGATACAAAATCAACATACAAAAATCAGTTGCATTTCTATACGCTAACAACGAAGTAGCAGAAAGAGAAATTAAGAATACAATGAATACAATTGCAACAAAAAGAATAAAATAAACAATAAAGAATAAAATACCTAGGAATAAACTTAACCAAAGAGGTGAAAGATTTGCACACTGAAAACTATAAAACATTGCTGAAAGAAATTGAAGAAGACACAAAGAAATGGAAAGCTATTCTGTGCTCTTGGATTGTAAGAATTAACATAGTTAAGATGCCCATACTTCCTAAGGCAATCTATAGATTCAATGCAATCCCTATCAAAGTTCCAACAACATTTTTCACAGAAATAGAACAAAGAATCCTAAAAATTATATGTAACAACAAAAGACCCCGAATAGGTAAAGGAATACTGAGAGAAAAGAACAAAGTTGGAGGTATCACACTCCCTGATTTCAAAATATACTACAAAGCTATAGTAACCCAAACAGCATGGTACTGGCACAAAAACAGACACACAGATCAATGGAATAGAATGGAAAGCCCAGAAATAAACGCACACATCCGTGGACAGCTAATCATTGACAAAAGAGCCAAGAACATACAATGGAGAAAAGAAAGTCTCTTCAACAAATGGTGTTGGGAAAACTGGATAGCCACATGCAAAAAAATGAAAGTAGACCCTTACCTTACACCATATACAAAAATTAACTCAAAATGGATTAAAGACTTGAATGTAAGACCTGAAACTATGAAACTTCTAGAAGAAAACATAGGCAGTACGCTCTTCGACATCAGTCTTAGCAACATATTTTCAAACACCACGTCTGACCGGGCAAGAGAAACAATAGAAAAAATAAACAAATGAGACTACATCAAACTAAAAAGCTTCTGCACAGCAAAGGAAACCATCAGCAAAACGAAAAGACAACCTAACAACTGGGAGAAGATATTTGCAAACCATACTTCTGATAAGGGCTTAATCTCCAAAATATATAAAGAACTCATGCATCTCAACAACAAAAAAACCTAACAACCCAATTAAAAAATGGGCAAAAGACCTGGACAAACATTTCTCCAAAGAAGATGTACAGATGGCCAACAGACACATGAAAAGATGTTCAACATCATTAACTATCAGGGAAATGCAAATCAAAACTACAATGAGATATCACCTCACGCCCGTCAGAGTGGCTATAATTAACAAGACAGGAAACAAGTGTTGGAGAGGTGTGGAGAGAAGGGAACTCTCATACACTGCTAGTGGGAGTGTAAACTGGTGCAGCCGCTATGGAAAACAGTATGGAGATTCCTCAAAAAATCAAGGATAGAACTACCATATGATCCAGCTGTTCCACTGCTGGGTATTTATCCAAAGAACATGAAAACACCAATGCGTAAAGATACATGCACCCCTGTGTTCACTGCAGTGTTATTCACAATAGCCAAGAATTGGAAGCAACCTAAGTGCCCATCGAGGGACGAATGGATAAAGAAGATGTGGTATATATACACAATGGAATACTACTCAGCCATAAGAAACGATGAAATCCAGCCATTTGTGACAACATGGATGGACATTGAGGGTATTATGCAAAGTGAAATAAGTCAGAGGGAGAAAGTCAAATACCGTATGATTTCCCTCATTAAGTAGTAGATAATAACAACAATAAACAAACACATAGGGACAGAGATTGGATTGGTGGTTACCAGAGGGGAAGGGGGAGGGAGGAGGGCGAAAGGGATAAGTGGGCACATGTGTGTGGTGATGGGTTGTAATTAGTATTTGGGTGGTGAACATGATGTAATCTATGCAGAAATAGAAGTATAATGATGTACACCTGAAATTTATACAATGTTGTAAACCAATGTTACTGCAATAAACAAAAAATTTTTAAAAAAAAGGAAATGAAAAGGCAAGTTTCAGCCTGGGAGAAAAAAAATATAAGTATAAATATTCAGTTAAGTCATATATATATATAAAATGAGATGGTAGTTTTCCCTTTGAGTAGAGGGGAAAGAAAATTTGATGAACCCTAAGAAAGGAGAGGCCACGTTTGGACTAATTTTAATTCTCAGAAGAATAGAGGATGTATCCATGAGATTCAGTGGCTACTCTTGGCCCTAACCTTCCTGAAAGCCCATTAGCTGGAGCATCCAGCCGGCCGGGCTCAGTGGATTCTTTCTGGCTGAGTGACTACGCTGCCCCTGAGCCTGCTAGTCTGGGGACCAGGCCTCAGTGTTTGGAGGCTCTGTCAGATGTCACTCTGGAGCAGGGGATCTCCCAAAACGATCTGCAGCCCTGACCTCTGAGTCCTCTAATCTAATTTTTTTTTCTTTTTTTTCATACCTCTGGAAAATAAACCAGAATCTCCTCAGTATCTGACCTTTGCTCTTGTGTTCCTGAACAGAGACAACAAGCTGTGGTCAGTACCCCCGACGCAGGCTCTGGCGACAGCCGTGTGGAATCTGAGACAGCTGTGGGTCACTATCCGGTGATTCAGGGCCCCTGGGCCTGGGGCGAGTGTGTGCGCACGTGAGGCACATCAGAGGGCCCAGCAGAGACTGTCCCCAGAGCACGCGTGCCCCTCCGTCCTCTGGCCTCCTGCAGACACTCTCCTTAGGTACCAAACTGGTCAAATCTGAAATGAATAAGGAAGAGGGTCCTTGCAAACTCTAAGTCCCAAACTTAGTTTCAAATCAAAGGTAGAACCAAGACATTTGGGCGAAGATGAAGTCAACTAGTTGCTCATTCAACAGCTGACAGGAGAGCAGCCGGTTGTATTGAACTGAATGGATGAGGCTCGCCAGGGATGGCGCTTTCAGCGCCCGGAGATCAACTTGCTAAAATGACTTGAAGGAAACGCAGACTGGGTTGGTAGTAGCGGCCGCAGACAGGACTTAGTTCAGTAATCTCTCTGCGGAACTGGGTTTCTTCTCTCCGCCCCGTCACATACCGCTTAACCCACACGCCCCGAGGCCTCCAGTAAAGGCGTTCTCTGAGGGTTGTAGTAGCAGCGCTGAGATTTATAAGGTCAACAGAGGTTGGCACACCATGGCCACACGAGGGCGCCGAAAGCCCTAGAAATTGTCCGCAAAGGCCCAAGTCAGCTTTGGGTCCGCAAATCATGTGCTTGTCTGAGCCCCTCTCTACGCTTCCAGATTTCAGACTAACGCCCACCTGCCCCCATCCGGGAGCCTCTACTCTGATCAACAACAGCTCGCTGGTCACAGCCCCTCTGAGGCAGGAGTAGACTGAGATGCCAAGACCGGCAAAGGCAGAGGTCCTTGCGGCAGGAGGCGCTGGGCTCGCCAGACCTCGGACAGCCCCCCCACCGCTGTGGGCGCCGAGGCGCCGGACTCAGCACAGCGGCCTTGTTCCCGTTCCGTCACCGGCTGCTGGGCTGTCAGGCAAAAGCACTCCCGGGAGGGTCTCCTGCAGGGAAGTCAGAGTCTTTCCCGTCAGCTTACGGGGAGGGGCCTTGCAGATGGTTCATAAGCGGGAGTTTTAGGGATGAACAGGGATCAGCAATTGAGAAAGAAAGGTTAATAGGTAATAAAATGGACTCCCTAGGTGGAAATAAAGAGGAGGAGGAAGGCAGCTGGGCCAGGTACCTAAAGACTACCCGTCCCTTGGGCTGGAGTCTGTCCCAAGGCAGAGAGCTGCACTTGAGCAAGAGGACTGTGTTTACTCTTGCGTTTATGCTGCTGTTTATTTCTTGCTGTTATTAAGTATACAGCAAAGTTAGTTTTTGGGAAAAGCACTTTAGTTAGCTCTGCTAAGGGAAACCCAAGAAAGAAGCTGTTATTTTTCATTATTAACATGTTTGTAACAGGGGAGGAAAAACTGTATGAGGAATTGGCCTGGTGGCTCAGCAGGACAGTGAGTGGCCAGTCCCAGAGGACAGAGGACTCAGGAGGATAGTCAGGGGCGCTCCTCAGAACAGGTGGAAAGTTACAGAGTTTTCCTATAGGATAGATTCAATTACTTAAAAGTAATCTCTATAAAGCTAATCTAACTGCCTAGTTCTAATTTGGTTCTACAGCACAGACCTCTCAAACCTTGATTCTCCCTCTCAGCTTCTTCCCATCTGTCCATGGAAACCTCATTACCTGCCTCTTACCCTGGTTTCTCACTGCTTTCTTACATCCCACGGACCTTATTATACCTGAGAAAACAGCACTTCTTTTACCCCCAAGATGGACAAGGGGACTCTCTTCCTCATACAGGTTTATCTTTTCTTGATTATTGTCATTTGTCTATGAAGATACCAAAATCCAGGTTAATGTGATTTCAGAAATGAAAGGTCTGTGAGTTTTGGGCTGTCGCTAGGTGGCGGTGGTTTTGGGGATGGGCAAAGCTGAAAAGCTCGAGCTTCCTAATATTTTGATATTTTGTATTTGATGGTCAAAATGAAGAATGATTTCATAGTCACCTGGAACAGAGTGGTATCCGCCTAGAAAGGACCTTTTCTGATCCATCTATTGAGGAGAATAGATTTCTTTTAGTTCTCTCCCTTCCCTTTTCCTCCTCTCTTACCTCCCCTCTTCTGGTGATTGTTTTCTGACCCTCTGTTTCTCTGCTTCCATTTGTTTGTTGACTAAGTGCATGATCACAACGAAGAGAGAAAAAGGCAGTGTAAGGACTGATTCCAATGTTTCAAGTCTTCCTGAAACACATATTTGAAAAGGAGACTCTTTGGGGGAAATGGTAGTAAAATCCAGTCTCAGATGTTGCATTTGAGATGAAAGCCAGGCTACTAGAAACATTAAGTCACTAAGTTTAACTGGGCTCAACTGAGTCAAGTGGATAGTGGATGCCTTCTAACCTGGAAGGGCTGCAGAGAGAATAACAGGCTGAGAATTCACTTTTCAGAGTAAAAGTAGGGAAGGGAGAGGAGACGTGATTACAGCCTCGTGGGGTCTAAGGGAGAGGAGTGTCAAAGAGAGGAGATTACCAGTGTCCTCAGCTGCCGAAAGGAAGACAAAGATCAGAGAAAGCCAGGAGCTTCCGGTAGTGAGGAAGCTGCCGGTGGTTTTGGAAAGAGGACCTTCAGTGGTGCAGTGGGGCCAGAAATGTGATTTCAAGGAGCTGGGGAAGGACAGGGTGGTTGGGAAATGAGGCAACGATGGCAGAAGTTACTTGAGATGGAGAAGATGTTCAAGGGAGGTTCGGGATAGGGAGCAGATTTCTTTTAGGTCAAGGAGACCTTGACATGATGTACATAAATGCTCATTGCAGGAGGGAAGCAAAATGACAATACCAGTGATTTGTGTTTTTTATACAAACATACCAGTATTCATATAAATATTTTATTTAAAAATTATTAAGAATTCATAAAATATAGATCAGTGAAACTAAACATTTAATATATTTCAAACATACCCACAAGTGTTTACGTTGCAGAATGTTCTTTTGGCCGCTGCTGGTTCTCTGCTTCCTCCAACTTCAGGGAACTCTCCAGGTTGCCACCTCTGGTGTGGCTGGTCAAGGAAGGCTTCAAGTCCTTCCCGCTATCAGCTCCTCTCCATGTAATTTTCAGGACCACCCTCTCGGGGCAGTAACCATGTTTCTTAATTTTGTTTCTATAGATTGCTTCAGAGTTTGAAGGACTTATATATACTCTTTGGAGCAATTTATTTCTTTCTCAACCATAGCTTTTCCTCAGACATTGTGTGCAACTCTCTTTTCCCGTTCTCTCGGGACTTTGTCTTCCCCCCTGCTCTCCCCTCTCTCTCCTCCTTTCTTTCCTTCTGTGCCTAGTTGGTGCCAAGCTATGTGCGGGTGTCAAGGTGTGTGCTAGGTGCTAAGGTGCTGGGCCTGTGGACTCCCTTCTGCTTTCTTATATTATCCTGAAAGTATTTCATGTTCATATAACTATTATCTTCAAAGAAATTTAAAGATCTCAGGGAGAAAAAACTAAGCTTTACATATCTTCTATATTCATTGCTTAGTAATGTACTGGGTATATAGCAGATGCTCAATTAGCTTTGAATATATAATAAATTTATTTGTAAGTAGGGTCGAAACTCTATTTGAATACATGTCTTTCAATCACTAAAGAAGGATAAATTTGTTTATCCTTGTATGAATCAATTTTCTTTTCCTAATTTATTATATTATCAATTTCATATGTAAATTACAAGAATAAATATTTTTCACTTTAAAAATAAACTCTTAGTGTCAGGCAACTTGGTCAAAGGTAGAGAAGGGAGAGGAGCAATCAATATCTTTAGAAGGCAGGTTACTGAGCACTATCCATAGTCGTATGTCCTTTGAGCTGATACGTGCTTTCCAAAACCATCCTTGGTTCTCTTAGGATTTATGACACATTGTAAATATCAATAAACAAAGTATCATCTGAATGCTTTAAGATGTGAGGTTCATCCATTTCAAGAGATAATCACATCAGAATGGAGGATAAAATGGTGGAGTCTAAATTATTTGTAAGCAACCTGGCTTGAGGACTCAGGGCCCTTGAGTCGAGTTCTATGACTGCCATAAGTTTTCTATAGAACCCTAGATAAGTCGCTTAACAACCTCTTGGCCACAGATTTTTTCTCTATGAAATAAAAATAATAATACTTGTCATGCATGTCTCTTGTTGATTTCATTAAGACTTAAATTAGGTAAAAGATGTAAAACTACTTTGAAAAACTTATAGCATTGAACAGATGTATGGTGGTGTTTTGCTTTTGCTTTGGTTGGAAACAGAATTATGTCTTTGAAAAGTAATTTCTAAATTTACAAACACATCACATTTAACTGTTAGACTGTATGCATGTTGCCAAACATCAAAAGCAAACTGTGCAGATGTTTGGTCTACCAACATGCCAACCAGCTGGGGGTTTCCCAAAGCAGCAGTTCAGTTGCTATCATAGCAATGTTTTCTTAATAAATAATTCTATGACCTCTGATAAATTCAACGGAAAAAGTTTCATTTAGATTGGTTATTTGGTGATATACCAATTACACATAGCCTTTAAAAATTGCCCGAATCTCTAAGCAACTTTTCTGAAGATAAAGATCGTTTTATGACGAATGAGGAATCATTTAGAAATTGAAAGTTATGTAATAGGACATTTTAGCTGAGTAAGGGCTTGGGACTTAGACAGTGAAGCTACTTGGAGTTAGATGTCACCCATTCCCACAAGATACACCAGCTTTTGGAGCTTGGATGCTATTAAATAAAATTGGAAAGGGACCTCTACTTCACCCCCCAGCCCACATATCCAAATACTGTCTCAAGTAACTGAGGCAGAATATTCTTTTAAGGTGGAAAAGTATCAGGATCCTGACTCCTTGCCTTTGAGGTTTGTAGATATAAATCCATGTTGGATAGACTGGAGTAGCTGGGATCAAGGCAAATTTCAGAAAAATACAACAGGGAACTTTTAGAAAAAAAGCACTGAGAGGAAGAGGAAGAGCCAGACCACGCACCTGGACTTACAGTAGGTGAGAAGAGAGTGGAGAAAGGAAGGTGATCATATTTCTAGGCTAATAGAACCCATCCTACCCCATGACCTGGCCGTTCTGATAGCATTGGTGTGCCTTGGAGGAAATGGCTGCATGTACATGCCTTAAAAACTTTATGTTTAAAGTGCTCTAATCAGTGATATGCTGGTAAATTTTTAACAATTTGCTCTCTGGAAAAAAATGTATGTATGCATGTAACTACATACTTTTATTATACATTTTACCGATACAAAGGATGTGTGGCATATAATTTTCAAATAATAATAAAATGTACAATATTCTTTATTATAAATTCCACATACCCATTGAATTCTCACAGGATACTGTCATTGATTTCTGTTGAACTCTTGTGTCTGTAGCCAAACTATGGTTGCAAGTGACGAATGAATGTATTTCTGATATAAATATCAGTTGATGTCTATATTTACATGAATGAGTGAAATTGAAACATCAAAGAAAATGTATATTAGAATTTCACTCATTTGTGAAAGATGTGAGTGACTTCTTTGTTGGATTAGACAATAGTTTTCAAATACTGAGAGTAGTCTCAATTTTTTGTGCTATTCATGTTGCAATTGCTATAAAGACTCACCTTTTAAGTTTATTCTGCATTCTAAACATTCTCTCCATCACTTTCTTAAGTATAGACAATAAACAAAACAATAAATGATTTGTAGCATTTGCCTATTTCTGAAATAAAATTCTCCCACCATGGTCCATTTCAAGCTACCAATGTGACCTCACCGAACCTGGAGTAAGAAGAGGTGTACAGTATGGCACGGTTATATAGGATTCCCATCACACAGTTATGGTAGACCTAAATGACCAGAAGAGCAGAGGTTAGTAGGAAGTGATATGTTTTGAGTATGTCCTTTGCTTTTGTGATGCTTAATTTTATGCGTCTACTTCACTGCACCACAGGGTGTCCAGATTAAATAGTATTTATGGTTGTGTCTGTGAGGGTGTTTCTGGATGAGATTAGCATTTGAATCAGTGGATGGTAAAGCAGATTGCCCTTCTCAGCGTGGATGGGGATCATCCAATCTGCTGAGGGCCTAAATAGGACAAAATGCAGAGGAAAGAGAAATTCACTTCTTTTTTCTTCCAGCCTGCCTGCTTGAGCTGGGATATCTCATCTCATCTTCTCCTGCCCTTGGACTGAATTATACCATCAGCTCTCCTGGGTCTCCAGTTTGCAGATAGCTGATTGTGGGACTTCTTAACCTTCATAATCATATGAGCTAATTCTTTATAATATATGTATATTGTATATAATGTGTATATATATATAATGTATATATATTATATATATACATTATATATATAAATATATAATATATATAATGTATAATATATATGTATTCTGTTTCTCTGGAAAACTCTGACTAGTATAGGTTTTACTATAATTTATTTAGTTATAAACTCATGCAGGTTGGTTTTTAGTAATGGCTGTGTTTTACAGCCTACTCATAGTATTCCTGAAAATTTAACAATTGACACACATGAGCCAGTACTAGCTGTCTCCAGAATACTATTGCCTATAATCCTTGCAGCTCGGGAGTTGTACTATAAGAAGCCTCTACCTCAGCATGAGTAAGGGGGAAATGTGCCTACAGAAACCTTTTTTCTTGGAGAAATTGGCTGGAAGTTTGTATCGGATCAGTGGACGATGGAGGTGTTGACAAGTCATGCCTCAGGCTGTAGCACGGCTATCAGCAACGTCTGAGGTGCAGCTTCAGCTGCAACACTGGTAGGGCCAAATGCACCAATGCTGGTGAGGCAATGAAGGGGAGACAGCCAACACCACCCGGCAGGACATTCTGGGAGCGATTTGCTCAGAAGTATGTCTAAGAGCCTGTTCTCCCAGCATAGGCATCCATGGGAATTTGAGTAATTTTTTTGAGTAATTGTTAAAAAGTATTTGGAGAAAGAAACCTCAAGAAGAACTCTGGTCTTCTTGTGTGACTGGCCTCAAGTCATTTCATTTGGCGCATAAAAAATGACCTTCTTTCTTCATCTCCATATGATGATGCCCGGCTGTCTGTGGCAATACTGACAAATGACCAGAGGGAAAGTGGTCTAATTATGTGAGGTTTTAATACCTAACACAAACCTGCAGTGAAGCTCAAAAATATTCATTTTTTAAAATGACCACACAGAAAAGCCTCAAAAAGTTGTGTTTTATTCAGTGACATTATGGTTCATTAAATCAATAGATGAATGAAGCATTCCTTGATGGCTCAGTTAAAATGTTAGCAATGCAGACTTCTCAAAATTAACAATATATGTGATAGTAAAAGAAGTGTAAGGGACTATACATGATAAAATAAAAATGGTTATATTTAATTAATCTTAACACCATGTAGAACAGTGTCACACTTCTAAGAGCAAGGCCCGGGAAGACTGAGGAGGAATAAACGGCACGTGAACCCCGCTCTCCTTTCTTCTGCCACAGGCCTCACTCCTCAAGTGGTCTTGTTTTCTCGTGGACTATCCCAGCAAAAGGAAAGTGGGGCTAAGATACAAATCACTGTACTTTTACAATTCCGGATCGACGCTGCATGAGTCAGCGGTGCATTTTGAGGTGTTCGGTCCAAAGAGCAGAGCTAAACAATAGCTTTACGATCCTTAAAAATACATTCAAGACCCGATCTTAGAAAACAGGCAACTTTTCTAAGCCCAGCTATTCACCTGTTTGCTGGGCTGGTAAAAATACAGCAAGTATAATGACAAGTGAAAAGCAAGAGATATCTAAGTACAAAGGTGAAAATACACAAGATTCCTGGCATGTTTAGATTTCTTGATTCTTGTCCTGGCAAGTAGCATCTCAATGAAGCAGAGTTTTTGATTCATTCTCTGATTAAAAGAAAAAATAAGTTTGGAAGCCATGATTATTATAAATTATAAAATATAATGTAATAATGAAAACGAACATTTATAGAATTAAAATAATACTAACAACCCTACCGAGAGACAATATCATTAGCTCCATTTTACCAGTGAGAAAACCAATTAAATAACTTGGCATAAAGTCCTACAGTTAGTTTGGGCAGAACTAAGAAAAGATTTGAAGTTTCCTGAATCCAAGTCCAATTTTCTTTAATGATACTAAATTGCCAACTTTGCCCAGTAATGGGGCCTGCGTATCTATTGTTCCAAGCCCATAAAGAGTTGAATGGATATTTTTCGAGATGCTATGCTTCTGGGCTCTTTGACAGAATAAAAAGATGGACACAATTCCAGAATTCCCTGCAGAGTGGGTCACACCAGTGATTCAGCAGGCCATGTTAAATGGTGCTTGGTAAAGGAATGAATGATGCTCCTTATCTTACGACATTGCTGGTCCTTTCCTGAGGAAGTGATAGTCGATGGTGTTTGAGTCAATGATTCCCTTTATAATCCCTCTGCAGGTTCAATTCCAGAAAAGATTCAGGAAGAGGGGTACAATAAATATAGTTTAGCCTTAGTCTTTCCCCAATTTATGACTTTTTGTTGTTGTTATTGCCATTTTTAAGATTCAGAGAGTATTTTTCTCTGAAACAAATACCATATTCAGATCAATTGGGTTCCATAGCCCAACTTATATAGGATTGTATAAAACCCAAAAATAATACATGAATTATGGCTTATTGAGACACTTTAAAAGGAATAAAATTGACAAATCTTATAGTGTGTTCTTAAATGTTATTGATTTTCTGTCTACCTCACAAATTACAACTATCAGCTCTTCATCAAGAATAAAATTTGCTCATCAATCAAGGCTTTTTTTTAAACAAACTTTTCTTTCTCTCATCTTAGTTTGTATTAAACTCATCACTACCTAATAGAATTTATACAATTTTAAGCACAGATTTCATCAGTCCTAGTCTCACAAGTGACAAAGTAGCCATTTTTTCCATTAGTATATTAGAACAGACACAACTTTGAGTTATTTATGTTCATAATAGTGGCTTTCTTTTCCCTTGTGAAATTTAGCCATTTTGAAAAAATAAAATAAATTGTGTTTTAGTGTATTATAGAACTCTGTGGCACACTTTTCTCAAATCTGAAATAAAAGTGAGAAAATATTTGGGAACAAAGAAAGAAGAAAAAGGTCTTACATGATACGGTTCAGAGTATCTTCTCCACAATCAGCTTCAGATTTTAACTTACAAGCCGTGGCCTCACAGCAAGGATTGGCACATTCCTTTAAAGCCCACACACAATAGGAAAGTGGAGTCAGCGCTTTTTTCCTACAGACTAGGTGCAGAGATTCTCGTACAAGATGACAATGAATTTTCACTTTTTAAACTAAATTACTCTGCTATACAAATTCCAGTGGAAGTGACCAAGGAAATTTGAGAGTAAAAAAAATGTTGAGAGTAATGAAAACTACTTCTTCAAAAGACAAAAAACAGAATTATCCAATAATTCACTCCAAATAAATTTGACTCAGATGGTATTACATGTAAATTAATTTAAAACTTTAAGGGAGAATATTTATATACTATTCAAACTGCTTGAAGATAGAGAAGAAAATTTTAAATCCTCAATTCCTCAATTTTACCAAGCCTGCATAATTCTGATAATGAGAACTGGTAATGAATACACACACACACACACACACACACACACACACACACACGCTATTCTCATTTATGAATATAAATGCAAAAACTTGAATAAAATATTAGTAAAACACCAGTTTATTAATATAAATAACTCTCCATTACAACCATGCAGAGGTTTTTTTCACCAAAAATGCAAAGGTGTCTCAGCTGTACAGAATAAGGTAATATAATTCATCATATTAAGAGATTGAGGGAAGAAAACAACTAATATTATTGTGATAGATGGCAAAAATTTAGTAGCCATTATTGAATTATTTAAGCTTATGTAAGTAAACTATGAACAGAATTATGCATCATCATGATAAAGAAAATCTATCTGATGAATAGCAAAAATATATCTAATAAAATAAAGTATAAGACAAGGATTATGTATAGCCTATATTTTTATGGAAATTCTGACAAATGCCATGAGACAAGGAAAACATATAAAAGTCTAATAATTGGAAAGTATAAATCACATTTTCATTATTTGTATGTGATAAAATTCTTGATCTGGAAAAAACAGAATCAGCTCTAAAAACGTTGGACAACTCACTAAGATAGCTGCTTAAGATAATAAAATAACATCAAAAAGAGTAATAAATTAGAACCTAAATTAAAAGAGAAAACATTACACATACTAATAGAAAAAGGAAACATTGCCAATGCTCCAGAATAAACTTTCAAAGTGTGCAAGAACCACATGAGCGACTTTATCTCTAACTTTCCTGGGAAACTTGCAAGGCAACTTGTCTTTTAAGACAATATTTAATATCACGAAAATTTCAGTGGCCTTCAGAGTGAAATACGCATTTAATGCATTACATCAGAATCTCAGTTGTATTTGTGGGCAAACTGACAAAAGAAAAATACCAAGAGTTACATGGAAGACTGAACACTGAAGAATTACTATGCAAATTCTGCCAAAAAAAAATACATTGTATAGCTACAATTATTATAATAGCATGATGCTTTCGTGATAATATCTAGACAGATAGGTAGAATGATTATTTTTAAAATCTAGGAAAAGACCTAAGTATGTACACAAAAATAATAAAATAGCATATCAGATCATGGAAAACTAGATTATTAACTAAAGGATACTATATGAAGTATATATACTACTTTATGGATAAGAACACAGTTATTTGAGAATCCAGTTGTTCATGAGCCTGAACTCTCTAGTTTTATTCAAACTACATAAGTAGAAAATCAACAAGATATGGAAACAATATAGGAGCTGGCTGATAAAGAATATTATATCTTACATATCATATAGACAGTAATTCTCTCTCTCTATTTTGTCAATTTGCACTGAATACGTGCCATTTAGGATTATGAAAAGCTTCAATTGTCTTCCACCCGAGAAACCATATGGGAATGCAAGCAAGTAAGAATGAGATAAACTTAAATCTAGCTTATTATAAAGTATCAAATCATTTGTAAAACTCCATGTCTCATTGTAATTAACAGAATATTTGCCATACTCTTTACAAATGATTAAGTTACAACATGCAATCTTCTAATATAATTCAACTGCTTAAAATTTCTGAATCAGTAAACTGAAGCATAGAGAAATTGTATGCCTTCCCCCATTGTCATAGAGCCTCTTAAAGTAATGGATAAATCTTGGGTTGCAACAGCTTCACCAGTTACTGGCTTTGTATCCTTGGAACTAGTTATCAACCTTTCCAAGTCTCACTTCTTCTCTAAATTGAGATAATAACAAAACCTATTTTTTAGGTTTGTTGTGAGTAGTAAAAGAGAGGGTGTATATAAAAGCATTTTGTAGATTGTCTGACACATAGAAAATCTCTTCAAACATTAACTCATTTTTTTAGTCTTAAAAGTAAAAGAAGATTGCTAAGAAAACAGAAGCCTCTCTTTTAGAAACCTAATATGGGATTGCTAGTGAACATTTCAGATTTTTATAAAGATTACAGAATTATAGTAATTATCTTAGATGTTCTATGTTAATAACCCATTTTCTACAGGTCTATGTGATTTTTCTTTTTTCTCCTTTTCGGTTTTATTTTCTGCCTGGTTTACACACTGGCCTGATGAGAGGAGGCCAGCTCTTCTAGATTTGTAATTGTTACTGCTTAACAAATGATCAGCTGCAACTTTATGTGATTTAGGAATTTCTGACTAACATATCTAGGAAAGTTCATAGTTAATGATGTGCTTCTTGACACTGAACTTCATACAATCATGTCACAAGCATATCCTGGCTTTTGAAATGCCTTTCAAAAGATGACTAAAATCAGTACTAAAAACACAAGTGCAAGTCTACTTTTTACTATGATGTCAAGCTTGTCTTTAGAAAGAATTTCTGAAATAACATTTTTTAAAAAGAAAACAGTGTAATCTTATGCTGCAATAACTCTCTAATAAATTTTTTAATTATGGATATTTTCATACCTTAGGAGACCCACAATCACAGTCTTCTCCTACTTCCAGAAGTTGGTTCCCACACACTGGTTTTGTTATTATATTCGTAGGAATTGGTGCTTGCAGCAGGCACTTTGGTTTTTGAGATAACATGTATTTTTTAAAATGTGCACGGCAGGAGGTACTGAAATCCTTTGGGAATTTTGAGCTGTAACCAGAAGGAAAACCAGAAATACCGTGATACACAGTGATAAATGAACATGAGAATCTGACTTGTCTAACTATATTTATTACCTGGGTCAAAGGAAATTTCAAATTTAGTATCTGTTTAGGACGCACCGTGTTATATGTGGAGGGCAATAGAGCGTGCATTCTATGCCAGTTGGAAAATGTTTTTCCCAGATACCCAGTCATAGAGCTGGAAGAATTTAAATTCCCATATGGATTCACTACTGTCCCAAATGGCAGCAGTGATGAGTCTCACCATTTGTTACTGTTCACTCATCTCCCCGTTAAGGGCTGAGAGGTAAGCAATAATAATAATGAACTACTGAAAAGAAATAATAGCAAACTTAGAGGTTCTGTGGACATATTTCTCTCCCCATTCATGAGCACTTCAAGTTCAAGGTATGTTTTATTCATTTTTCTACCCCAAGTCCTTGTAAGGTGACTGGCATTAGAAGGTAATTAATAATGACACAAAAATGGATTGATTGATTGATTGGTGATGCGTATACCTAAGAATATTGTCATCATCTTAATTAGATACATATTTCTAGAAAATATATTATTTAAAGTTAAAATTATTTTAAGTTAAAGTAACATGCTCACCATACTTATAAACTCTATCTTGGCATATTTGGAAATCTTAAAAAATGAGCCTTGATAGCTGGTAAAAACCTAGGCTGGAGGGTGAATTAACAGGATACACAGATCTTGGTAAAAAATCCCCTTCCAGCTATATAGACTGCATCTGAATTCTTTAAGATTTAAGAAATTTTTTTTTCTCTAGAGTGACAAGGTCTCACCTTAGGTATTGATTCATCACACAACTCCCAGAGGGACACTTGGTGTCATATGGAACATCAGGCATACCAAGGACATGGCCCAGCTCGTGTGACATCACTCCTACAAGTGACACACTATTCTTTCTCTTACCCTAGCAAAAATAAAAATTTCTATTACTTCTTATTTTATTCAGTTATTTCTTAATTATTGCCAATGTTCAGTACTAAAAATAACAGTTTGAAGATGAAAAATAATGAGTCATGAAGCTCCTTTCCCTGTCACTGGTTATTGCAAAATGTTGAATAAATATTTGGAATGGTTGGCTCGTGTGAATCTAACCATTGAATCAGTTCTCAATAAATATTTGTTGAACTAATAATAAATTCTTGGTAAACGATGGTTAAATTAAGGTAATTAATTCTTCATGATAAGTACTGAAAGGTACCATAGTATGTACTCAAAAGCCTCCAAAAACTATTGCCACGAGGCCTCTGACATTAGTAGTGCTTGACTGTATGACACCAACATGTACTTTCTCTGACCTCTCTGGCCATCAATACTGGGAATGATTAATTTGAAGTTGGCTCAGGCCACAGAGGGCACGTGGATTTCCTTTCTGTCCCAGTCTTCCTGCACTTATTCCCTAACACCGTCTAAAGAGTGAAGTCTTCTAGGTAGGCCGATGTAAGGAGATACTCTGTTTCATAATATAAGAAATCTTCACTGTAATGATCTACTAGTAGGTTCATTTCTACTTTTATTTATTGATTCAGCACATGTTCTTTGTGCTAACTGTGTATAAAACATTATGCTGGTCTTCACAGGATATAGAACCACAAGGAGCCTTACTATAAGTTTACAAACCTCAATAACAGCAACCGAAGATGGGGAACATAAGGAATTCGAGGCTGCCATTCCTACACGTCCATTGTTGAAGCCAATTCCACTGTGTGAAAGTTACAGATACATTGTCACAATCTGAGTCTTTGGAACAATTAACTTTTGTCAATTATGTTTTACATCTCCCTTGCTGCCCTATACCCTTTTCATATTCTCTAGGCCCCAGAAAGTGTCTGCTATTCCATAGCATTACAGTGACCACAGATGGTTGTCCCACATCCAAGAGTCCATTTTACTGATCTGACATGGGTCTCTGATAATCTCACAGGTGAATTGCTAATGGTAGAACTTCAGGCTCTCTGACAACTGATCAAGGACATATAATTGAACAGAAATCCCTACCAAGAAACCTTTGGAATAACTATCCACTCTGCCTACATACCCCTGGCCCTGGCCAGTGTGTGCTCACCTGAGCAGCTGAGCATGGTCGTGGATCTTCTTTTTCCCCAGGTTAGAACGATGCCAATTCAGAAAGTTGGTAAAGGTGACGGCTGCTTTGGGTTCCACCTTTATTTTATCACCGTCAGACCAGATTTCCATACCTACCAAGGCCACTTGAACATCTATGGTTTTATAAATCTGTGGGAAGAGCATTTTTCTTCATGAAAATGTTGGAAATTTCTTTAGTGTTTTAGATCTTTTGCTGACCACAGTGATATAGAATTGTATCCCATTTTAAAAATGGAAACCCTAGACGTTGCCTTTGCTGCAGTATATGTAATTTTACCTTGATATTGATCCTTGTTCTGCTAAATTTCCCAAAACTGCTGTCCTTAAGCCATTGTGACTCTCCCAACTCCTTATTTGGTAAAACCATAGGGCAGCCCCAGGGTCCTATGTGGAAACATGTTTATAGGACAGAGATCTTACCACGTTGAGTAGGTTCATCACATCAAACACAAAGCTTCTTATCAAAGTTAGATTCCCCTTATACATATTATACTGTAAAACACAAAATGCAAAGCATAATTAAAATCACAAATTAAAGTGAGAAAGCTGACGGGGTACAGGATTTCACATTTTAAGAAAATTTATACATTTCAATGTAAATAAACATCTATTCATTCCATATCTACCATATATAAGACTCTGTGTCTCAACAAATTCTATTTCAGATGTAAGATATTTTGGTAAGAGAAAAATTAGACATTCACACAAAATTTCAATGTTTTTCATTTTTAGGTTAAATAAATCAAATTAATAATTTCAATGTTGTTAAAACGATTCAACATTATTAAAATCTGATTATAGCAAAATTTGCTAGTTAGAAGTACAGATTCTAGTATTTTTGTATATGTTTATAATTTGTAAAGTACATACAGTTTTGTATCTACTTGATATTTACATAATATAGTGACAATTTTTAAAAATATTTTAAAATATTTTAATAAACCATTTTTTCTTGTTTTTAATATTGTGGTTGATTTGCTGTAGCTATTTGACATTCAGTATATTGCCAGTATCTGAATATTTTGGCAGCATATGGATATTAAGGGAGTGAGTGAGAAAAACTATTGCTGGCAAGGCAGGCAGAACAGACAAGACACTCGGGTGGACAGGCTCCATATTTTCAGCTAGAACAGTTTATTGCTTGTGTTTGCCTGATAAGAAAACTTAAAAATTGACTTAACTGGCCAAGAAGCACACGTATTTCATACTCACAAAGGCATTATCCAGCACCAAAAAGAAATCAATGTATTTCTCAGCCTGAAGAAACTCTTCCTGCTTTACAAAGAGTAAAAAAAAACATTGTTAATAATTATCTTTATCCTAAAAGATTCAAAAGCTTACAAAGAGATTTATTTCTTTTCCCCAGTGGGAAATTAAATCGAAGGATAAGAAGTAAATAAATTACAGGCTTTACATGCACCAGCCATTGCTGAGCACACCAGTAGACCATGTACCATTGCTGAGACAATGGAAATAAATGGTGACGGGAAAGCCACACTCACCTCTGGGCTACTGAGTGACCTAGAGGTTCGAGCGAGGCCTCGTTTCCTGCCAACATTTCTCACGCCACAGGTCTGGTTAGCTGGCTCTGGCTCCTCTCGGGCGTACGTGAGGACAGCATGTTCTTCTTGGTCTGTGCCTTTCAGAGGCTTTATCATGTATCTTTGACCATGATGTGTGAAGTGTCCCCTGTGAGATGCAGAGACTCACATTTCAGATTCTCCGCCACACGGAGTCCTGTATATTGACCACACTGTGCGGCCCTCTCCCTCAGGCTCAAGCTCACACAGAGATTCCACTCATAGGCCTTTCAGCTAATCGTCACTAATTTAAGTTATAATCATTACTTGTCAATATTAAAATGAAGCCTATGGTATTTACTCAGAGTATTCTGAACAAGAATTACTAGGATGAAGCTATCACAAAGAATTTGGAATTTATATCATGAGCTCGATAAATATTTTTTCACAGTTTATTTATTCATGTAGCAGGTATTTCTTGGTATATCCTAGGAATATAATGGAGAATGGAGTAAAGGAGTGTTTAGATACCATGAACCCCAGAGGAGAGAGAGAATGATTAGCAGAGAAGCCAGAGGAATAGGTTGGAAATAATAGTACTTGAAAGAATCTCTCTTCTTAGCAAGAAAATTAGTTCAGAAATATAAAGTGAATACTTATGACGGAATATTACAAAGCCCAAAAACTGTTAAAAATTACACCCATGATGATGTTTTATGATATGGTAAAAGGCTTATGATGGCATATGGTATGAACCATGTTGGAAGAACAACTATATGTTTTTTAGTTCATATTTCAACCATGTAAAAGAAACATTTGTCTATATGCGTAAATGGCTGCAAACATAACAAAACGTTGGTAATAGTGATCACTCAGAGGTAAAATTTTGTGATGGTTATTCTCTTACTTGTGCTTTTTCTTATTTTCCAAATTTTCCCTAATTGGCAAGAATTGCCTTTGTAAACAGAAATACCACACACATACAAGCACACACACACTTAAAAATTATGTTCAACCATGACAATTGCAGGGTAGAATTGTTAAGAAAATAAAACAGAATGGTTTCAGGGATTGGGGTGGATAAACATGGAAATGCATCCAGATATCACCCAAGCCCAGAGTGTAGCCCCTTGCTTACACATTGCTAGGGCTGACTTCTGCTGGAGCAGCAGATTATGAAATGACACTTTATTTTTCACTTTAACCACATGTATTTAGCATTTTGATGATAGAGAAAATTTTACCAAGACAGTAAGAAGACATAATGTCCATGAAGACTCAGTTCTGTGTAACAAAATACTGCTTGGTGTTTAATATTTTTGCAAGTGGCTCTCACCTCAACCCATCACAAGTACTAATGCTGGCAACAGAATCCTTTTCATTTAGAATGTGTCCTTCATAGTAGCAGTGTTCCTAAAGTTGGAAAAAAGAAATATATTTTTTTAACTACAAGAATACATATATCACAGTTGTGGTGAAAGCTGTTATCTTGAATATGCAGGAAATTTCTTCAAGGTGTGGCTGTGGCCAGACCAGTTCCCAGAAACACAAACAATGAGAACTTCAGAGGTGTTATGAACTGCCCCACCACTGACCCTGGAAACTCTCCATGGTGGATGTCTGGACCGGCCTTTGTAACACTAATTTGCACTAAGTCCAGGGAGGTTGAACCTGAGTGGGCTCACGGTGAAAGTGGACGCTGCATCTGCGAAGTAGCTTGCCACCTCTGATCTACAGGACTCCCCAAGAGCTCTCAAGTATGAGGGTCAACTTCTGAACACCTCTCTTGCTCCGAGTTCCTAAGACACTGTGCATCACACGTCAATAAAATGAGGTGCAAATTTTTCTAGATTCTAGAGTTCTCAAGAGGCCGCACCACCACTCTTGAGTTCCTCATATTAACTGGTTCAACTCACCATTTTAATTGGTGTCTTAGTGGAATCCCTTTAACAGCATCAAAAGCCCAGAGAATTTATCTACAGCTAGAGATTCAGACATGGATGGTGTTCTATATAAGCAAAGTAGGGAGTCACTTGTGTAGAATGAGCTGAGAAATAATCTCTTGTTCAAAACAAACTGACTTGTCTCAGAGTCTGATATTCCAGTAGTGTTTTTCTTCTCTTTGGAACAAACCTTGTCATTAAAAACATTTTCTCATAGAAGACTTGGAAACTCACTTAGCTTAGTAATACCCCATGACTGAGCATTTTTGTATTGTTTTCCTGTTCTTCCCTTGGCCATGATTCTCTGTGTCTGACATCTAGGCCTTGACATTATCTACAGGATGGTGTTTTACCTAGATTTAAAAGTATATTAACTAAATAATTGATATTTCATTGCTGACCTCAGGATAAATGCATAGATCATCAGAAAACAGTAAATAGTATGTGATATTTCAAGTACCTATAAGAGAGAGTATTTCTAACCTATGGATAAAATCATCTAGGAGAAAGTGACTTTTGGTTGTTTCTAAAAATGCAAGATTGGAAGCCTCCTACTCCTCCAACCTTTTAAAAAAGCCGACTATGATGTTTTTTCACCTGGTGTCTCATTGTTCATAGATGAGCACCTAGCTTTCAAGTCCTCAATTTTTTTTAAGTTGTCCTTGCACCTATGAATCTTAAAAGTGGAAGATTCCAGAAAGAGTCCCAGAAAACATTCAGAACTTACCATGTTCTGAGGCCTTGTGGTGACTTCCTCTCCCCTGGGTGAGTAATATGTTTCCGTATAGTCTGGCCCCAAGAGATGCCTGTAGAGAGCAGAAAGTTGCATGATACACTCATGGTGTAATAAAAGCGAATATTTCTGACATGATCTTCACCACTAAAGGAATGATAATGTCTACAGTAAGAAAGAGCTGACATTCTGACTTGTTCATCCTTTTCCAACGTTGGAACTCTGCTGCTGAAGCAAATCAAAGCATTAGCTATACCTTTTAGATCTGAGGGAAGAAATGCCCTCAGCTACTTTTCAGCTGCAGATTCTCTACTCAAATGGGTTATTTTGGGATTCTTTGTAACAAGGACACAGCCTCCACAGGATCTCTGAAGGATGTTGGGTCACAAATATGCATAAAGGACCCTTGTATTCAGGGACAAGTTTACTTGAATGCTGTAGAACTTGGTGGAGCCCCATCCCGTGGGATCTGTCTCAAGGTTCTGTGCTCTGAATAAGCCTTGGATATGTGTTCTTATAAAAGTAATGGAAAGTCACATCAAAGGTTTGAGTTTATCTGGGGAGAAAATATTTTCAGTAAATTCCAAGAAGTGTCAAGGAAGAAAATCATTTACATGGGCATCTCTGTTTGTTTTATACTTTTCTTGTAATTTTCTAGGTGAGCATCAACCTTTTTAGATAATGTCAGCACAAATTAATAACACCTAAAACTCAATATACTTCATGTCTTCTATTTCAAATCACACTTAATAGAGTCTCAAGAAGATTTATTTTTTCACATTCTTTTAATATAATCCAGTGATGAGACTTTCAGGAAGTATGACTTACTTGGTTTTTTGTAGGTGAAGAATAACTTCTTCTCCGTTTAATACAATCTGATACCGAAGTTCAGGTTCATATCTTTCCTAAAAATATTTAATGATATAATGATGTTAATTTATATTTCTGAGTCTATCTAAAATAATTATAATTAGATATGTAGTATATATAGAAGAATAATTACTAATGCATATAGAATAAAACAGTTCCCTTATGCCTTTCAAATGTGTAAAGCAAAACATAAATTGTACATTAACAAGGATTTCCAAAAAGTACAATAACATGATAATAATACTTACAGATTAAACACTCTAATATGTGAGATAAGGATTTATCATTTGTTCTAATGTGCAATATACTGTCCTGTGTATCCTAATGGATCACTAATGGGATAACAATAAGGCATATATTTATATCACTTTAAAACCAAACTAAATATACTAAAGAAAACCAACCAAAAACCTACTAAGAATTAAATAAAGTAAAAGTACTATTCAGTCCTAAAAAAGATGAAATCTTGCCATTTGAGACAACACGGATGGAACTTGAAGGCATTATGCTAAAGGAAATAAGTCAGATGGAGAAAGACAAATACCGTATGATTTCACTCATATGTGGAAGACGAAAACAACAACAACAACAAACAAACACATCGATACAGAGAATAGATTGGTAGTTACCAGAGGGGAGGTAGGAGGGCAAAAGAGGAGAAGGGGCACATGTGTACAGGGATGGATGGAAGCTAGACTTTGGGTGGTGAACACAGTGTAGTCTACATAAAAATTGAAATATAACCATGTGCACCTGAAATTTTTATAATGTTATAAACCAATGTTACCTCAATAAAAAAAATTAAAGAAAAATAAAATAATAGGCATTCAATAAAGATTTTCATTTAATTTAAAAAATTATGAGGGAAATGTTCACAACAATGTAATAGTCAAAGAGTTAATATCCTTAATTAATTCGATTTTTAAAATCTTGTTAATTGATGAGATAATGTTGAATTCTCCATTGTAGACAAAATGACCAAGGAAAAGGCAAGCTAGTGGGGGCAGGGGGTGAGGGTAGGAGGAGACATGAATTTAGTGACCTTTGCAAGGAACATCTGCTTCTAGAAAGGGCTGCCTTCCCTGTGTTCCCCCCCAACCCCCCACAAACTTGGAGAAATATCCAAGCAGCTTTACTCTTTCTGATCAAGTGAAGCAGTTAACTCTCTTCCTGCTGCTTAATTGCAAAAGCATTCTGAGAAATCCTCTGCCCTCTCCTGGACAAAGGGGAGCTGTATAGATGGGCTTCAAGATTCAACCATTAGGTGTTGATTGTGACATCTCTTCTCTTAGTAAAAAGGCTCATTATTGTCTTTCCAGGTGATTGTAAAATCCCACAGCCATTGCCTTTGCTTACCTCTTTGCCGTGCTTCTCTGTCTGGTTGTTCTGTATCTCTCTCTTGTGTAAAATGTGTAGTTTTTTAGGACGAACTACTTCATAGCGCTCTAATTCAGGTGTTTGCTTTATGGCTATTGCTAGAGAAAGAGAGATAATATTGATATAAAATATTTAAAGGTTTTTGTTTTGATTTTTGTTTTGGTTGGTTGGTTTGTTGAAATGGCATGGAGGACTGAATGCCCGTAGAGAAGGTAAACACTAATAAGACAAGTTCCTCCTTCTAGTTCAGCTTTGATACGAAAAAAATTTTTTTTGCTCTCTCCTCTCATTCTGGAAAGACGTGACAATGATGAAACAATTCTTGGGATGATCTCTCCATATACGTAAACTCTGGGCCACCATGCCCAGAAAGGGAAGGTCTTGGATTAGAACAGAGATTACGGGAGCCAGGAATTCTGCCCGTAGTAATCCAGTTCCTTCTTCCTCTATAGTCCTCTTCAAAATTGTGAATTTTTCTTTCATTGTTCACAGAGATCTCTGTTTTTCCTTTTCATATCTTTTTCCCTCTGTAGTGCAACCCCTGAATAACCTCTCCAAAAATCAGATTTTTCATATACAGATAATACTTCATTCTTAGGAAAGACTGTACTAACAGTGATTTTATTTCTCAGTGTAACAATAAACCATTATCTTCTTTCTCTCATTAGCATTTGCCCTCAAGACTTTAAATTTCACAGGAAATAAAGTTTTTGTTACCCTTTGCTAGAGCAATTTTAAAATATCAGAGAACAAGTAGGCAAATTGTCTATAGACTAAATATCCTTCTTGGTGCACTTGGAATTACAGTACATAGACAATTTTCTATTTTGCTTGCATATACTAGGAAAAGAACTGATATTGGAGCCAAAAGATGTGGTCTTAAGTACCAGCTAAATGATTTTGTAAAAGTCACTTTGCCTTTATATCAGTTTACTTATTTACAATAGAGGTTGGTGTAAAAATTGAACAACATAAAATACATAAAATTATTTAGCACCAGTCTAGGAAGATGGCAGGCACACCTTATCTATTTTTTCTTTTAATTGTTCAATCATCCATATAAGGTCAGTCTTATTTTTTAAATACTCCCATTTTCACAGTTAAATGTCTGTGCTTAGAGACAGTTTCCCACTCAGTGCAACAGTCAGGACTGTTTGAATGAATGAATTTGAATTTGAATGAATTTCAGGATGACTTTAGGGACACAAAGCGATTCTACGCTTGTCTGATGTGGAGAACCTGGAGGGAAATAGTAAAGCAAAATTTCTTTCCTAGTCAGTCCCCAAAGTTCTGCTGTGATGCTGTCCTAAGAAGGATTCATTACACTGGAAAATGGGAAATTTATAAATGTATTACTAAGAGTTCTTTATCAAAAGAGAGCATGAATCCTATTAGTGGAAAGAGCTGTGAGATTGAAATTAGAGTGAATTCTAATAAGTTCTAGTCCCACCTCTAGCATTAACGGTTCAGTTGGTCAATTAATTTTTAATTTTGCTTAATTATGCAATTATGTCTAATTTAACTCTAATTTTACTTAAGAATCTTTCTTGTCATTGGCACTAACACAGCCTTTGAACAAATTGTATCTTTAGATAAATGATTGTCTCCTTACGGGGTAGAAAATATGGATGTTATTCAAGATAACGTTGGAGATGGTTAGGAAATTCTTGATTTCTGGTCTGGAAGTTAATTCTCTGGTGTCATTTGGGGCTGGTGTTTTAGAAAATAAAATGATAGAACTAGTAGGATTATTGAATCGGAGAGAAAATTTCAGGGACGTCCTAAAGAAATTATTATGTCAATCACAACATCTTGACTCTGAGCATGAAATTTATATAAATTGAGTAAATATATCAAAATGCAAACAGATCTTGAAACAAAATGATCTTTGGGTCATGTAAGCTTGACATTTTCTCAAGGGTACTTTTAAAATGTGTTAAATAATTTGACTTTTGTATAAAATGTCAATATATTAGTGCTTACCTTGAGTTTGAATGATGAGCCAGAGGATAGAAAGCAGGACCAAAGACATGTTGGCTACTGCCGGTAGCTGAGAAGCCCCACACAGCACGCTCTCCCCAGCTGTCCAGTTTTATCTTCTTCAACTTCTCTTTACAAATTGAAAAAGAAAATAAAAACCTCAAACCTTCCTTGTGAGATTAGGGAATGTTTCCTAATGATGCTGGGAAATTTCCAAGAGATTGCAGTGTCGAGATCATGAGAATGTTCCTCATTTATGAGAGGTGTTTATGTCTGTGGTTACAGCTTGTTAAGGAATCACATCTGGACAGCTGCTTGGCCTGGTGCTCCTACAGTGGTGGGAAAGTACCAACTGAGACTGAGATGCCCATGTACATATTCACGTACTCACCAACCATTCGTATTGCTGTTCAGCATCCTTATGGAAATTAATCTACAAATTTAGGAAATATACATATTTTGAGAAACTGGCCCAGAGAATACAAAATCTATAAAACAAGTACCAGGCAAAGTCTTTCAAGCTAACATATTGTAATCTCCCTGACCTTCAGTCTCCTTATCTGTGAAAATGGCATGATGATGACAATACATACCTCAAGTTTCTTATAAAATTCGTATAATGTAACATCCACACCGATATAAAACTGTAAAGAAGTGTGCAAATGTAAATTCTCTTGTCAGTGTTGGCCTCAACCAAATTATACTGCATATAGAGTATGTTTGAAGTGCACTATGAGTTCTACTGCAGGAAAATAACAACATTTTTCTGGTTACAAGAATAATACATTTTCATGGTCATAAACATCAAAAGAGTATATTGAGGGGAAAAAAGTTGATTACCCAATGGCCTAACATCAAGAAATGAATTCTGTTAACATTTTGACTATTTATTTTCATCTCTTTTCTGTGCACTAATAAAAGGAAAGAAAAGAAATAGAAGAAAATTAAATTTTATAAACTTTAGTTCTTATTGTACAAAGGGTTTTTGGAACCTGTTATTTTTTGCATACCACTATAACATAAGCGTTTTCATGCTATTGAATATTAAAACATTACTTTAATGACTTTAGAATATGTCCTTGCATGTATATGTTATGTATGTCTCTGTATGTGTATATTTCTTTGAATGAATTTCTGATTACTTCTTTTGAATAAATTACTAGAAATGACATTACTTAGGTAAAAAAGGTAAATCAATTCGAGATTCTTGGTACGCACTGACCTGGTACTTCTCAGACAGCTAGCACCCAATTACATTTTCACTGATAAAGTTTTCCAAGTCTAAAAACCTATGCTCTTTAACTGCTGAACTTATTTTTTACTGATACATTTGGGTGTTTGCAAGCATCTGACTGTAAGTTTTATAGTTGCCTCTCTATGTCTATGTTTTTTTTTTTTGTTCTATGACATTCTTTTGAGTCATTTAAGTTTTCTCTAATTTTATATTTCTTTTTCTGGTCCAGCAGATCAACATTCTACATATATCCTATAGTGGTTACCATTAAAATTTAACAAAATATAATCTTAATTAACGTCTCTAATAATACAAGACTCTGAATGATTTAACACTTATCAGCATCTCACCCCTTGGCCACCCTACATGGTGTCGTCAAGTATTTTAGCTCTACCATGATGTTCACCCCCAAGTGTGTCATTATCATTAGTTTTGTGTTTTATACAGGTGATGCTATTTGAAATTACTCACATGTGTACCAGCTTCTTTGCTCATAGGTCCTTTTAGCATCAGTCCTTTGAAAAAATTTCCTTCGTTAAACATGTTCTTTGATAAATCTTGCATTCAAGTTTTCTTGGAGTAAGCACTTTTGTGTTTTTTGTTTTTTCTTCTTTAATGGTTTATCTATTTCACCCTATTTTTTAATGGTAATTTAGCTGGGAATACAGTTTTAGGATGACAATTAATGTCTCTCAGCATTTGGAATCTATTTTATGATCTTATGGCAACTATTGTTGCTGTTGAAAAATCTGCTTTCAGTCTACTAAATGGAAATTAATTTTGTTTATTAATTACACAATCAGTATTGCAAGATAAGCCAAATATTTATTGAGCTCATGTTAAATTTGAGTTTATACTAAATTAACACTACATTTCTGGGCATTCCAAGATGATCCTCATTCTATCTTTACTATTGAGATATTCCTGCAATAAAGTCCATTAATGGAGATAAATCTAGAAACAGATACAGTTTATACAAATGGTAAACATTATGATTGATGTCTGTGAACTGTATTCAGGTAGATTTTAGAAGCACATCATTTGGTGGCTGGAGAAAGTCAGATAATATTAGCTAGAAAAGAAATAGGGGCATGAGTATTTTGTGAGAGGAAACTATATAAGCAAAGCCACGCAGAGAATCATAATTATGTTTGCAGAACTACAATATGCTCTTCATGATCCAAATATAACATAAAAAGTAATAAGTATATGACATAAAGCTTGTGGGATATGCAGGGGTCAAGTTTTGGAAAGACTATATACCTTGAAGATAACAGATGTTCAAAAAAAATGTTCATTGGACATACACACCACGAAAGAAGTTTGTAAACTGAACTATCCTGCCTGGGATACTAATGCTGTTTACAAGATAGCTGAATATTAGCCTATAAATTAAAATTGTGGAAACAACAGTGAAGACATTATTTACTTGGTGCATCTGGAGGGATTGAGGAATGACATACATATGGATGCTTATGAACACAATATCCAAGAATTGACTAAACATAGCACTTAATTTATGATCATAAAACTAAGAAATCATGACCAACATACTGACCACAGAGAATTTTGTTCCCATAAAATTTACAACTTAACGTTCTGGAATGCTTCATAATAAAGTACATTTGCTGATTGGGGGCAGATGTTTAAATATTGTCTAACTAGAAATGAAAGTAGAATAGCAACATGGGCAAAAATTACAATAATCCCTGAAAACGTAAAGATTTTCATATGCATATCTTATTTGGTCATCATAATAGATTACACAGTCAGTTCAAAGATTATGATTCCCATTTTATAGATGACTCAAAGAGGCTAAGAGACTTACTTCAAATCATCCAGAGGGTCTATAAACTGTCTCTTAAGTCAGTGAGGTAGGAAAAGAGGTGCTTGATATGAGAACTAAACTATATCAAGTATTTTATTGTGAGAGAGCTCCATGATAGCTTCAATTGCCACAAGAAAGGATAGAAATTAGTGGATTGGGTGAAAGGTTTGAGATGAGAAAAGAGGGTTTAGTATAATTATTGAGAACAATGGAAGGAGAACAGACTAAGGAGAAGTAAAAAGATTATTTAGTTAGTATTGATGAAATAACTAAGATTATAAGTCACAGAAAGAATTAGATGTACAAGAGTTTCATATTAGAGAATGGGTTAGGTACCTAAATTTTCTGAAATGATAGTAAGGCTTGTTACCATTAGAGTTAAAGTTGTCTGGTGGTAAGGTTCAAGAACTATAATACTAGTATACTTCTGGATCTTTAAATCCTAAAAATTCTAAAATTATAACAGAATGTATCAATATAGAGAAGTAACATGGTATGTTATTAAAGGCAATTCTAAGGGTAGTAACATGTAAATTCCAAATATCAGTGGCTCTACACATAATATAGTTTATTTAATATACAATCAGCAGCAGGGAGCTGTGCTCCACATAGTCATTCAGAGACACAGGATAATGCCATTTTCAACATGTAACTTGCAATGTTACCATGGAAGTCAATATCCACCTGGAAGATGGAGAAAGAGAAAGAGTGGAGTGTTTCTGAAGCTAGGCTTGGAAATGATGGCATCACATTCTTGGAACTCCATTGGCCAGAACTCAGCCACATGGTTACATCTAACTGTAAGAGAGGCTAGGACAATAGATATATGATCCAGAGGAAAGGAAAATGGGTTTGGTGAACAGCTATGTCACCCAGCTTTAATTTATACTTGTTAGATACCATAAAGTTGTCATATATCAGTGATGGGTAAGAATAGAAGGCGATAGGTGAGCAATATAAAACTCAAAAGAAATATAAGTGGAAAAGCAATAAAACCATCTTTGGTGAAATAGTAGCTTTCCATCTTATGTGGGAGATATGTAGAGCAGGTGAGAAATATCCCTAAACTGGGTGCAAGGTAACTAAGTCATTGCACGTAGAGTGATATTTCAGTAATGATAGATGGTAGAGATTGAAGATGAAAGATAAGTTTGTTTGCAGGTGAATAGATATTTCAGTAAAAGGCGTGAGAGAGAGTTCAGCAGGGTTTGCCCATTCATTCAACAAATATTTAGAATTGTTTATGTTGTAGGCTTTGTATGAGGTTTTGAGGATGTGAGATTAAATACTAGAATTGTGAAGAAAATTGCACTGAACAGTAAGTGGAACAATGCATAAAGGAAAAGAAAATACAGAGTTGGGTAACAGGAGAGTATTTTGGGTATCAACCAAGGAATACTTCCAGCTGTAGTGGACTAGCTTGTATCAGACCAGTCCTCCACTAGTGATATCTTAATGAGCTAGAGAAAAAAATACATAAAATCTATTAGAAGGAATCTGAGAATAGCTAAGGCAACAAGGATGGAAAGTCCTAAATCCCAGAGAGAAAGGAAGTGCACAGAGGTGAGCTTGACACTGCCCTCAACACTCCCCTCCAGGCATTTTGCAATTCTTAGCTTCCAGCTAAGAGGTTAAGAAGTTGAGCAGAGGTCTCAGTAGGCTCACAATGCTACAAAGACAAAAATTGGAATTAAAGGTCCCCCAAGAAGGAGGTGAGTCTGAAAAATATCCCAGAATTAGCTGGGATCTATGAAAAAGACTGCACTTTATTAGTAAAGACAAATGAAAAATACTCCAGCCTTTACAAAGATTGAAAACGAGCTTCTGATTAGCTCAGTCCCAGATTGTATTAAGGTCATCTGCCTTGAGACCAACTGCCTGCCCGAAGAAAAGGTACATTCTGATAGATCTACATGGTGAAATACTAGACAGCGATGAAAGTGTACCACTTGCTACATGCAGAATCATGGAAAAACATCACATACACATTTTGAAAGAAGACAGGCTCTATGATTCTACTAAAATATATTTCCAAACCAGAGAAACTCTGTTACGATTTTAGATATTATGTAGTGGTTTCCTCTTGGAAGGAGGGACCATAGTGGCTGCAAGGCGATACGACTGAGGCTTCCAGCACACTGTTCATGCTACAGTTCTTGATTGAGGTGGTAGTCACACGGGACATACGCCTTGTGAAAACTCACTGAGCTATATCATTATAAATTTTGTATACTTTTTGAATATATATTTGTATACTATACCTCTATAAAATTTTTTAAAAAGCTGCTATATATGTGTACATACATATACATATATATATATATATATATATATCTTTGTTTTGAACAGGACATCAACAATTTAAAACATTTAATTTGGTGGAAGCTTGTTTTCTTTATTTTTAAATTGTTATTGCTACAGTCTTATTTATGCAATAAATAAAGGCTACATTTTAAAAATAGTCTCTTATGAAATCTCCATTCTTTAAAAAAACATTTCTAGGAGTCACTACACAGTTTAGGCTGCTATTATAAGAACTTTTACCACAGAAAATTATAAGTATATATGATTTCAAATTTGTGTATATATATATATATATTTTTGTGAGGAAGATCAGCCCTGAGCTAACATCCGAGCTAATCCTCCTCTTTTTGCTGAGGAAGACCGGCTCTGAGCTAACATCCATTGCCTAATCCTCCTCCTTTTTTTCCCCCAAAGCCCCAGTAGATAGTTGTACGTCATGGTTGCACATCCTTCTAGTTGCTGTATGTGGGACGCGGCCTCAGCATGGCTGGAGAAGCGGTGCGTCGGTGTGCGCCCGGGATCCGAACCCGGGCCGCCAGTAGCGGAGTGCGCACACTTAACAGCCAAGCTACGGGGCTGGCCCCTCAAATTTGTATATTTTAACCATGATTTATTCCTGGAACATAATGATTTAACATAATGATTTAACCTGTCCCTAAGATTAGCATGTCTGATAAGACAAACATTAATTTCAAGAAAGAGATATATTAAATCCTGCCAGCATGTTTCATCAGTTGAATATTCCTATAAACTATTCTGCAATTGCAATATAAGAAGGCTAAATGTGTATTTCACTTTCCTTGGGAAAGTATTTGTAACTAATAAAAAGCAATGCAGTCAAAGACAAGAAAAATAGTAAGAAAAAAGAAACACTAGAAAAACCTACTAGCACCTAATCATATTTGAGATTTGAGCTTTTATAGAAGCTACTATACTATTACCATACACAGTGATCAATTTTTCTTATTGAATATCACGTAAAGAGAATTGGATTAATTACAATACATACTTGGTTTATAACACATTCATATAAATTCACATTTTAAATAAATTAAGCCCAATTTTAAAAAAATTAAGATTTAGTTTGTTAATTATTCATTTTCAATCATTAAGTACCTGAGAATAACAGAAGTTATAGGCTTTGACAACAGCCTACATCTAACCAGTATCCATTTAATCCACAAATTTGCCTTCCTTCTCAATTTAAATTAAACATGGTCTTGAATTCTGTGTTCATCATTTCTTTCCTTTTCTTTTTTCAATAATCTTACTGAATCTATATATGGCTCTACTTATCTATTGCTGTATAACAAATTACCCTAAAACCTTAGTGGTTTATTATTATTATTATATCTCATGGTTCTATAGGTCAGGAATTTAGACAGGGTGCAGCTTATCTCTACGTCCTGACTTCTGGAGTTTCAGCTGAACCGACTCAAATGGGTAGGGGCTGGCCAGAAACAGTCCCTCCCTCTCTCTCTCTCTCTCTCTCTCTCTCTCTCCTCTCTCTCTCTCTCTCTCTCTCTCTCTGTCTATCTCTGTCTCTCTCTCTCCTCTCTCTCTCTCCTCTCTCTCTCTCTCTCTCTTTCTCTCGCACGCTCTCTCTCTGAGGTTAGTTTTGCCTTCTGCACAGCATGGGAGCCTTAGAGTAGTCAGACTTCTATCATGGTGGCTCGGAACTCCAGGGAATCAAAGCAAAAGCTGTGAGTTCTCTTAAAGGCTAGGCCTAAAAATGGCTCAGCATCACTTCAGCCATGCTTTCTCGGCCAGGCCACCAAGATACAAGAAGAGAAACAGGCCCGGCTCTTGATCAGAAGAGTGTGAAAAATTATGCATCACTCTTACTCTGCCATACCCTTCCACATACTTTTTAGAATCATTTTGAAATTAAAAAAAAAAAAAAAACTTCTGGGAATTTTATTGAAATTTTACTGAAGATATAGATCAAGATTTGGATATAGATAAATTTAAAACATTAAGTTTTCCTATCTAAGATCATGATATCTCTCTCCATTTGTTTAGTAACTGCTTTATTATATCTAAAAAATTTATAGTTTTCTCTGTGGAAGTTTTTAACATCTTTCAGATTTATTGCTAGTTGCTTGGCACTGTTGTAAAAGTACTCTATTTTAGTAACTTTAGATAATTTTGTTGATATTTCTTGCTTTGTTTTTCCATATTTTTATGCAACTGTTTCAGCAACATTTTTATAAAGATATAATTAACTCATGGAATTATCTTGGTAACTTTGTTAGAAATCAGTTGACCTATGTGTAGGTCTATCTGCCTTTTTCTTCACCGATGCTTCACTGCCATGATAACCGTAGCTTTATTTTTTAAAAAACAAGAACAAAATTACCGCTCAAATCAAGTAATATGAATACTCCAACTTTCTTCTTTTACAAGTTTGTTTTGGCTCTTCTAGGTCTTTTATATTTCTATATAAATTTTGGAGTCAACCTATCAATTTCTATAAAAAAGCTTAGTGAGGTTTTGATTGGAATTGCTTTGAACCAATGGATCAAACTGGTGATAACTGATATGCTAACTTTGTCGAGTATTATAATGCAGAAACACACATATTTCTCCATTGACTTGGGCCTTTTTAAAAATTTCTTTCATTAATGTTTTGTAGTTTTCAAAATGGAAGATTTGGATAAATTTCATTAAATATATTTCTAAACATTTTTGGCTTTTTGGCAGTATTGTAATGAAATTTAGTTGTTTTTTTTTTTTATTGATGTTTTAATGGTTTCTAACATTGTGAAATTTTGGGTGGTACATTTTTGTTTGTCCATCACCATATATATGACTCCCTTCACCCCTTGTGCCCACCCCCCACCCCCACTGCCCCTGGTAACCACAATCCAGTTTTCTCTGTCCATGTGTTGGTTTATATTCCACATATGAGTGAGATCATACAGTGTTTGTCTTTCTCTTTCTGGCTTATTTCACTTAACATAATATGCTCCAGGCCCATCCATGTTGTTGCAAATGGGACGATTTTGTCTTTTTTTTATGGCTGAGTAGTATTCCATTATATATATATACCACATTTTCTTAATCCAATTGTCAGTCGAGGGACACTTAGGTTGCTTCCACTTCTTGGCTATGGTGAACAATGCTGCAATGAACATAGGGGTGCATAAGCCTCTTTGGATTGTTGATTTCAGGTTCGTTGGATAGATTCCCAGTAGTGGGATGGCTGGATCATAGGGCATCTCTATTTTTAATTCTTTGAGGAATCTCCATACCGTTTTCCATAGAGGCTGCACCAATTTGCATTTGCACCAGCTGTGTATGAGAGTTCCCATTTCTCCACATCCTCTCCAACATTTGTTGTTTTTTGTCTTGGTGATTATAGCCATTCTAATGGGCGTGAGGTGATATCTTAGTGTTGTTTTGATTTGCATTTCCCTGATGATTAATGATGTTGAGCATCTTTTCATGTGCCTCTTGGCCATCTGTATATCTTCCTTGGAGAAGTGTCTGTTCATTTCCTCTGCCCATTTTTTGATCGTGTTGTTTGTTTTTTTGTTGTTCAGTTGTGTGAGTTCTTTATATATTATGGAGATCAACCCCTTTTCAGATGTATGTTTTGCAAATATTCTCTCCCAGCTGGTTGGTTGTCTGTTCATCTTGATTCTGGTTTCATTTGTCTTATAAAAGCTCTTTAATCTGATAAAGTCCCACTTGTTTATTTTTTCTTTAGTTTCCCTAGTCTGGGTAGGCATGTCATCCGAAAAGATTCCTTTAAAACCAATGTCAAATAGTGTGTTGCCTATATTTTCTTCTATGAGTTTTATAGTTTCAGGTCTCACCTTCAGGTCTTTGATCCATTTTGAGTTAATTTTTGTGAATGGCGATAGCACATGGTCCACTTTCATTCTTTTGCATGTGGCTGTCCAGTTTTCCCAACACCATTTATTGAAGAGACTTTCCTTTCTCCATTGCATGTTCTTAGCACCTTTGTCGAAAATTAGCTGTCCGTATATGTGAGGTTTTATTTCTGGGCTTTCAATTCTGTTCCATTGATCTGTGTGTCTGTTTTTGTACCAGTACCATGCTGGTTTGATTACTATTGCTTTGTAGTATGTTTTGAAGTCAGGGATTGTGACGCCTCCTGATTTGTCCTTTTTTCTTAGGATTTCTTTAGCTACTCGGGGTCTTTTGTTGCCCCATATACACTTTAGTATTCTTTTTTCTATTTCTGTGAAGAATGTCATTGGGATTCTGATTGGGATTGCATTGAATCTGTAGATTGCTTTAGGTAATATAGACATTTTAACTATGTTTATTCTTTCAATCCACGTGCATGGGGTATCTTTTCATTTCTTTATGTCATCACGGATTTCTTTCAATAATGTCTTGTAGTTCTCCTTGTATAGGTCCTTCACCTCCTTGGTAAGATTTATTCCTAGGTATTTTATTCTTTTTGATGCAATTGTAAATGGTATTATCTTTTTGAGCTCTCTTTCTGTTAGTTCATTATTAGCATACAGAAATGCAACTGATTTTTGAGATTGATTTTGTACCCTGCAACTTTGCTGTAGTTGTTGATTGTTTCTAATAGTTTTCCAACAGATTCTTTAGGGTTTTCTATATATACAATCATGTCATCTGCAAATAGTGCGAGTTTCACTTCTTCGTTACCTATTTGGATTCCTTTTGTTTTTAAATTTCATCATTATTTGTTACTAGCATATAAAAATACAACTAATGTTTATATATGCATTATATATACATTCATATGTATATGAAGAAGTTGGTTTGTAGGTTCTATAAGGTTTTCTATATAAACAATCATGTTGTCTATAAAAAACAACAGTTCTACCCCTTTCTAAAATATATACTCCCTCTCTCTTTTCTCTTGCCTTATAGACTGGTAGGACCACTAGAACAAATATTTATGTCAAAAGTTCAAAATTTAGCCAGTAAATATGTTACTATTTGTAAGTTTTATTTAGATGCCCTTTTACAGATTGAGAAGTTTCCTTTCTATCTCTAATTTGTTAAGAGTTGTCATCATGAAAAATGTTTGATTTTGTCACATACCCTTTTGGAATTTATCGAGGTGGTTCTACAGTTTTTCTTTTTTATTCTGTCAATAAAGTAAATTATATTACTTGATATTTGAATAACTCAATCTTGCATTGTTGGGATAAACCCCACTTAGTTATGATGTAATATTACCTTTACATAGTGCTACTTTCAATTTGCTACAATCTTGTTAGGGAGTTTAGCAGCCGTGTATATTAGAGATATTTTCCTGCAATTTTCTTTTTTTGTAATGTCTTTTTAAGATTGTGATATAATAACACTATGCTTACCTTTTAAATGAGCCCTGTAGAAGTTCCTATTCCTAAAAGAATTTCTTTAGAATACTGTTAATGTAAAGAGTAATTTCTTCCTTAATTTTGGATAGAATTTACCAGTAAAGCCACGTGAGCAAGCATTTTCTTTGTGAGAAGGTTTTTAATTAAAAATTCAATTTTTAAATAGATATAGGGAAATGCAGAATTTCTGGAGTCAGTTCCAGTGTGTTTTTTAATTTAATTTTTTTTTTGAGATAACTGTAGTTTCACATGAAGTTATAAGAAATAATACAGAGAGATCCCGTGTACCTTTACCCATTTTCCCCAATGGTAATATCTTGAAAAACCCTACTACAATACCACAACCAGGATTATGACATCAATACTGTCAAGATACAGAACATTTTCATCACCATAAGAATCTCTCCTGTTGTCTTTTTATAGCCACACCCACTTCCCACCCACCCCTCCACCCTCCTTAACTCCTGACAACCACAAATCTGTACTCATTTCTATAAGTTTGTCATTTCAAGAATTTTTTTTGTAAGAATAATCATACAGTATGAAACATTTGGGGATTTTTTTTTTTCACTCAGCATAATTTTATAGAGATTCATCCAATGCTGTGTGTATAAATAGTTAATTCTATTTTATTCTTGATTGGTATTCCATGGTATGGATGTAACACGGTTTGTTTAGTAACTCACTCATTGAAAGGCATCTACATCTTCCTAATTTGGGCTACTACAAATAAAGCTGCTATAAACATTCGTGTAATGTTTTTGTGTGACATAATTTTTCATTTCTCTGGGATAAATGCTCAAAAGTGCAATTTGCTGGGTCATATGTTAGTTGCATTTCTAGTTTTTTAAGAAACTCTCAAACCATTTTCCAGAGTGCCTGTACCATTTTACCTTCCCACCACCAATGTATGAACGATCCAGCTTCTCTGCATCTTTGCTTTTGGTCTTGTCACTATTTTTAATTTTAGCCATTCTGACAGGAGTGTAGTGATTTTTTATTGTGGTTTAAATTTGATTATGATTTTGAACATATTTTCATGTACTTATTTGCTATCTGTGTATCTTTTTCAGTGAAATGTCTCTTTACATCTTTTTTCCATGTTCTAATTAGATTATTTTTACTGTTGCATTGTGAGTCTTTATATATTCTAGATACTAGTCCTTTGTTGGATATGTGGTTTGCAAATATTTTCTCCAAGTGTGTGGCTTGTCATTTCATCTTTCTAACAAGGCTTTTTACAGAGCTAAAGTTTTTAATTTTAATAAAGTCTATTTTATCAATTTTCACTTTTATGGATTGCATTTTTGGTGTCAAGTCTAAGAACACTTTGTCTAGCTCTAGATCCCAAACATTTTCTTCTATGTATTTTTCTCAATGTTTATAGTTTTGTATTTTATATTTAAGACTGAGATCCATTTTGAGTTAATTTTTCTATAAGTGACGAAGCTTAGGGTGAGGTTCCTTTTTTTGCCTATGGATGTCTGCTTGCTCTAGCACCATTTGTTGAAGAGGCTACCATTCCTCTGTTGAAATGCTTTTGCCCCTTTGTCTAAATCAGTTGGGCATGTTTGTGTGGGGTATTTCCAAGTTGTCTATTTGATTCATTTATCTATGTGTCTATCCATCCATCAATCTTTAAAATATAAATTACTATAGCTATACAACATGTCTTGAAATCAGGTAAATTGATTCTTCTCACTTTATTTTTCCTTGTCAAGATTGTTTTAGCTATACTAGTTCCTGTGCCTTTCGTTATAAATTTTAGAGTAATCTTGTCTGTATACAGAAAAATCCTGATGAGATATTCATAGGAATTTTGTTGAACCTACGTATCAGCTTGCGAAGAATTGACATCATTACTATGTTGTCTTCCAAACCATGAACATGGTAGGCCTCCTCGTTTACTTAAATCTTCTTTGATGTATTTCATCAGCATTTTTAAATTTTCAGCATATAAGTTCTATACATGTTTTGTTAGATTTACATGAATATTTTTTAAAAAAACTGTAAATGGTATTGTATTTTTAATTTGTTTCCTTTGGTAATATAGAGAAATACAATTTATTTTTATATGTTTATGTTGTATCCTGCAAACTTGTTAAATGCGCTTATTAGTTTTAGGATTGTTTTGTAGATTCCTTGAGATCTTCTATATAGACCATCATGTCATCTGCAAATAGAGAAGGTTTTATTTTATGTTTTTTGATCTATTTTTTTTCCTGTACTTGCCTTGTTGCATTGGCTAGAACTTCTAGCACACTGTTGAATAAGAGTGGTGAGAGCAGATAATCTTGCCTCATTCCCAATTTTAGGAGGAAACATTGAGTTTCTCATCACTAAATATAACGTTATATCATTAAACATATTTTTTTTTTTGCAGAAGCTTTTTATGAGGTTTAGGAAGTTCCTTTCTATTCCTTTTTTTCTGAGTTTTTATCATGAATTGCTGTCAAATTTTTTCTCCATTGATTGATATGATCGTGTGATGTTTCTCCTTTAGTCTATTAATGTCATGGTTGATTGATTTTCAAGTATTGACTCAGTCTTGGATTCTTGGAATAAACCCCACTTTGTCCTGGTGTATAATTCTTCTTGTATATTGCTGAGTTATATTTGCTATTATTTTGTTAAGAATTTTTGTGTCCACATTTGTGGGGAATATTGGTCTGTAGTTTACTTTTTTGGGACTGTCTTTGACTAGTTTTGATTTCAGAGGAATACAAGCTTCATAAAATACATTGGGACGTGTTCCCTTCTCTTCCACATAAGAGATTATATACATTGGTGTTATAATTTTTGCTTTACATGACAAACATAATTTAGAAAACTCAAAACAAGGATAGTTTGTTGTACCTACTCATATTTTTGCTGTTTCTTTCTTCCTGATGTTTCTCCATTCCTTCTTTCATAGTTTCCTGTCTGTTTAGAGAATTTCCTTTAGTCATTCCTTTAGAGTAGGTCTGCTGGTGAAAAATCTTTGTAGTTTTTCTTCATCTGTGTATGTCTTGATTTCCCCTTCATTGCTTAATGATATTTTCACGAAATGTAGGATTCTGTATTGACAGTTCTTTTCTTTCAGTCATTGTTTCTAACAAGAACTCTCTATCATTTGAATTACTGCTTTAAAATCTTTGTTAGATAGTTCTATAATCTCTGTCATCTCAGTATTGTCATCTATATTGTTTATTTCATTCAGCTTGAGACACCCCTTGTTCTTGGTATGATGAGTAATTTCTTATTAAAACTTGGGTTTTGGGGATGTTATGCTTCGAAATTCTAGATATTATTTAAACTTTCTTCTTCTGACATCACTCTGGCAGGAGAACGGGAACACTGACTCGTTACCTCCCAGTACAGGTGGAAATCCACATTCTCCACTCAGTCTCCATTGAAACCTAAACGTGAGAGTGTTTCTCATTACTGCTGGGTAGGAGTGAGGGTTCTGGCTCCCCAGTAGGTCTCCATTGACACTTCCATTTCTGGAGGGGTAGGAGCACCTTGTTACTGCTTTCCACAGGGCCTCCATTGACCCTCAGTTAGGGAAGGTGGCCTTGTTACACCTGGGAGGTGATGAAAATCTGGACTCGCCACTAAATCTCTTCTGACAACCCCCCAGCAGTGAGTGAGAAGGGAGTACGTCATTATTGCCATGTAAGAGTATAAGTCAAGGCTCTCTACCTCATTTCCACTGAGACCAAGGGGAAGGGGGCTTTCATGCTCATTACCACCTCGTGAGAATGAAAGGCCCAGGCTTCACTTAGCCTTGTTTGACGTCACCCCAGTATGGGGGTCGGGGGGCTTGGAACAGCCTACCAGGTGTGGAATTCTAGACTCTCCATTCAGACTTTGCTGGTGTAATAGGAGTGCACACACAAATATTTCTGTAGTGTTTGGCTGGAGTAGAGCATTGTTTAGAAGTTTTATGTGTTGCTAGCCTGTCTTGTTCCTGGTCCTTTGGCTAAAGTGAACAGACTTGTTGGGATTTTTCTTGTCTGTGTCCATTGACACTTCCAGGTTGACGGCTTCTTCAGCTCCAATCTGGGCAAAAAAGAAAAACCCAGGGACCTCACCACTGTATCCTTCCTTGTATCTCAAGGTTCTAGAAATTCTATTGTCTCTCCATCTTTCAGAGTCTTATTATGTTTATTATACATACTTCATATAAGGTTCTCAGTTGTATTTCATGTGAGAAATAGAGAAAAGTACATCCATCCATCTTCTCAATTAAATTGTTTTTAAAGGAATTTTTTAATTTTATCTAAGCTGCTGAATTTTTGCCATAAAATTTTCATACTACTTTGTTATTATCCTTTTAATGTGTAAAGGATCTGTTGTGATATCATCTCTCTCATTCCTGATATTGGTAATTTCTACTTTCTCTTTATACTAAATGGGCTTTGGTAAAGATTTATCAATCTAATTTTTCTTTTCAAATATTAAAATTATGGCTTTGTTAATTTCCTTTATTGTTTTTCTGTGTGCATCACTTCATTTATCCTTATTTAATTTTAATTTATTTATTTTTATTATCTGAAGTTATTGATTTCAAACTTCTAACATAAGCCTCAGGAAGCTATACATTCCCCAGCACTACCCAACAAATTTTTCTCTCTTTTATTTCATTATCCTTCAGTTAAAGTATCTCCTAATTTCATTTTTTTCCCTAGTTCATGAGATTTTGAAGTGTGTCGCTTAATACCCAAATATTTGGAGCTTTCCAAAATATCCTATTTTAATGGAATTCTAATATATTTCTGTTGTGTTCCGGGAAATTTTTTGTAACGTTTCAACCATCTGAAATATATAAGACACATTGATCAGTATATTATCTATGTTAGTGAAGGGTCCATGTTCTCTTAAAAATTATGTATTTTCTGTGGTTATGAACATAGTACTCTTTATAGGTCATACTAGTTGCCTAGTCGATAGTGTTGTTCAAATCTTCTATAATTGTACTGTTAACATCTTTCCTGGTTATTCTATCAATTTCTGAGACAGGTATGTTAAATCACCTACCATGATTGTGGATTTACCTCTTTTCCCTTAACATTTATCAGTTTGTGTTTCATGTACTTTTAAGCTTTATTACTAGGTGCATAACATTTGACATTATTATGTCTCCATGATGAAGGTCCCTCTTTACTCCCAGCTGTATTTCTTGTATAAAATCTACTTTTTCTGATATTTATATAGCCACACTAGCTTTCTTATAAAGAGTGTTTGCATGGTATACCTTTTTACATTCAGTTCTAACTTAATAGTAACATTATGTTGAATACATGTTTCTTGGAATTTAAACTAAACTTTTAAAAATCTTTCTGGAAAATTTTCTCTATTTGATGTCTACAATTCACTGATTTGTTCCTCAATTCTATCCATTCTACTATTCATTCTATTTTATTCTGTATTTCAACTATTAAGTTTTGTAAGCCTAATATTTTTCCTTGGTTCCTTTTTTTATGTTTTCTTGTTCTCGTTTCATATTTGGAATATCTTCCCTTATGCTTGTTAATACGTCTATTATTAGTTTGGGCCCTCTCTTCTAATATTTCTGCTTAGGTTCTTTTATTTGAGGTGTTTTGCCCATTTATATTATATGTGATTATTGATATGGCAGGGAGAGTATGCTATTTTGCTGTTTCCTTTCTCTTTTTTTGCATTTGTTTTTTATTCCTTTGTTTTCTCATTCTTGCCTTCTTTTGGTTATTCAATTTTTTTTTTAGTATCACATTTTAATTCTTGTATTTGGATTTTTGGCTAGATCTCTTTGTAATACTTTTTAAGGTATTTTTCTTATTGTTTGATGCATAAATCTATATAATTACTTTAAGTCTAGCTTAATAATTATATTGTCCAGATCACCTATATACTCTTCCTAATTTTTTATCTATTTGAACTATTCGTAATCAAGAGGGAGATATTAAAATCTCTTACAATGAAGGCAAATTTATCACTTTCCTCTTGTGGTTCTATAAATTTATTAGGTGTTTAGATGTGTAAAATACTACATTTTACTTTGAAAATTGTATCTTTTAAAATTGTGCAATAACTGTCTTTGATCCTTACCCTCTCCATCTCTAATAATGCTTTTTGCCATTAAGGATGTATTTTCTGATAATTAGATGCCTACCCCAGCTTTCTTTTCATTTATATGTGTGTAATATTTCTATTGTTATCTTCTAATTTTGCATGAAATTATATTTTACATATGTCAGTTGTGAACAATGTATATATATATTTTATTTTTATCCAGTCTGCCAATCTTTCTCTCTTAACCTGTAAGCTTAGTTTATTTATAGTTACTGTTAATATTGGTATTTTTTTGTTTCTCTTTTTCTGTCTTTTCAAATCCTTTCTTACTTTTGAAATAATTGGTATCTATTTCTCCTCAGGATAAGACAAGAATTCACCAGGTTCTCATATTCTTTGCTCTCTCCCAAGCCTTACATTGTACTGATATTATCTACATCTATACTGTCCAAAAAGTGGTTACTAGCCACATGTGGCTATTAAAATTAACTTTAGTTAAAATTAAATACAATTTAAACATTTAGTCCCTCAGTCACAGAAACCATATTTCAAAAGCTCAGCAGCCATGTGGCTCGTGGCTGCAATATTGCAGAGTGAAGATGTAAAATGTTCTATTGTAACAGAAAGTCCTATTGGAGAAAACTTATCTAGACTTTCAAATTAGGGTAATTATGGATATGCTTTCTTTCTTTTTTTGGCTATAATTATTTCACTTTAGGATACATAAATTTTATCCATATTTGATATGCTTCATATATCTCTTGTGGTACATTCTGGATTGTCTTTCCTCTTATTTACTAATTTATCCAAAAGACTTTTCAAATGGGTCTTTCTGTAGCTAAATTTCTGTAACCCTTGATGCCTGAGAATATTTTGTAATAGAATCCTTATAATTAAATGGAAGTTTAGTTGGATATAAGATCCTAGTTCTAGATCCTTTTCCTTGAATACTTCAAAAACTCTATTGCATTTTCTTCTTGAATCCATTACTGCTGTTCGAAAATTGGAGGTCACTGAGAATCTTGGGTTTTTTCTATGTGAAATGCTGTTTCTCTTGGAATCATTCAATTTTCTCTTTGTTTTTATGTTCCTAAATTTGTCATAATGTTGCTAGGGGCAATGTTTTTCTTTTGTGTTTGTTCCTCTCTCTCCCTCTTCTTCGATGCTTCTTGGCTGTTCTCATACTGAGCTCTTTTCTCTTCATTAAGTCTGGAAAATTCATCTCCATTGTTCAAGTATTTCCTTATCTCTACTTTTTTGATATCTCTTTTTCTGGGATTTCTATTATTTGGATCTTAACATTTCTACTTCTATTCTCCATAATTTTTGGCTTTACCTTTTTTTAAAAATGTGTTGTTGACAGGTGCAGCCTGGTGGTGTAGCGATTAAATTCATGCACTCCGCTTTGGTGCTATGGGATTTGCAGGTCCGGATCCTTGGTGTGGACCTACGCACGACTCATCAAGCTATGTTGTGGTGGCATCCCATATATAAAATAGAGGAAGATGGGCACAGATGTTAGCTCAGGGCTGATCTTCCTCATAAAAAATTTTCTTTGTTATTTTTTAGTTATTTCTGGAAAATTTTCTCTCATCTCTGCAATTTACTGATTTGTTCCTCAATTCTATCCATTCTACTGTTCACTCAATCTATTTTATTTTGTATTTTAACTATTAAGTTTTTTATGCTTAATATTTTTCTTCGAACCCTTTTTTTGTGTTTTCTTCTTCTTGTTTCATATTTGGAATATCTTCCCTTATGCCTATTAATATGTTTATTATTGTTGGCCCCTCTCTTCTAATATTTCTGCTTAGATTGGAATCTGTAATCCAACACACCGTTATTCCTTGGAAATGTTTGTGTTCCCTAATATGCTGGTTTTTGGTCAGCTACCCCATTTTTACATGATACTCTTGCTTATTCTTTTAAGCAATGCATATAGAGAAGAGCAGCTTCAGATGTTGTCAGCTGGAAAACCTTAGGGAGTGGAGCGTTGATGAGTCTTCTGTAGGACAGAAAACTTCAGACACCAGAAAACCAGTCAATTACATGGCACTCACAGACAGCTCTCAGGTCAGATCCTCACCTTTTCCCCTAGAGAAGCAGCATTAAGAAGAGACGCTCCTTGGATTTTACTTCCCTTGTCAGTTTAGAGGGTGTGTGCTGAGAAAGCAATTGTCAGAAAATAGTCTTATTTCCACTGGCTTCACACTGCCCAGGATTTCTCTATTGTTCTGATTTTATCCCGAGTCCACCAGAACTAGTCCCAGTCACTGCAGCTACACAGATAGCACTGTGTGTCCAAGGCAAAGCTGGCAAGCACCCAGAGAAGCACAACCACACATTCTACTGCTCTTTTAGCCTCCTACAGACTTACGAAGCTGCCTCCTGTTCCAATCCAAAATCACACACAGAAATGTGAAAATGAATCCACTCCTACTTTCACATTCTCTAGGGGATTATTCTTCTAGTTTTCTTAAGTTCTTGTGGGACTAAAGAAAAAGACAGCTGTGCCACATCAGCAATTTCCTTGAAATCATTAGATTTATTTTTTAATGTAAACAAGATGTACATGTTTTCTTTTCTCATTATATTTACTTACTTAGATCATTCAATTGAGTGGGTCCTTCAAAATCCCAAAGTTTTTTAGTATAAAACTTATTTGCATCAGCCTAGCTTCCTTTCTTCCTCTCTCCTCCATTTTGTGTTTGAAAAGAAAATGGAAGTCTACCCCAAACAGCTCATGTTCTTTAGTTGTGAGACATTGTTGCACAGAGTCTCACAAGTTGCTGATCAGGGGTTATTTGAGGTCATCTGAGTCAGTATGTGGGAGATTCTCCACCTTAAGAGAAATTAGAGGACTCAAATGTAAGTTCTATTGTGGCATTATCTCCAGTTGCAACAAAATAAAAGGTTCCTGGATCAGTTCAAAAGGTTATATCTGGCAAATAAACATACGAAAATTGCTCAATATCGTATATCATTAGGAATTACAAATTAAACCAGCAATGAAATACCACTACATACCTATTAGAATGGCCAAAATCCAGAACACTGAAAACTCCGAAAGCTGGTGAGGGTGTGGAGCCACAGGAACTCTCATTCATTACTGATGGTAAAGCAAAATGGTACAGCCACTTTGGAAGAAAGTTTGGCATAACATGCTCTTACCATGTGATCCAGCAATTGCTCTCCTTGGTGTTTACCCAAATGAATGAAAACATGTTCCCACAAAAACCTGAACATGGATGTTTATAGCAGCTTTATTCGTAATCACCAAAACTTGGAAGCAATCAGGAGATCCTTTAGTAAGTGAATGGATATGTAAACTGTGATACATTCAGAAAATGGAATTTTATTCAGCACTAAAAAGACATGAGCTATTAAGCATGAAAAGACATTGAGGAACTTTAAGTTCATATTACTAAGTGAAAAAGGCCAATCTGAAATGATTACATACTATATGATTCCAATTATTTGACTTTTGGACAAGGCAAAACTTTGGAGTCAGTAAAAGGATAGGTGGTTGCCCTGGGGGAGGAAGGAATGAATCTGCAAAAGCAGAGAGGATTTTTAGGGCAGTGAAAATACTCTGCATGGTACTATAATGGTGAATACGTGTCATTATACATTTGTCCAATCCATAGAATATATAACACTAAGAGTGGACCCATTAGGTTAGTTATTATTATTATATTATTATTAATATTATTATACTAATATTATTATATTAATAAACTATGGACTTTGAGTAATAATGATGTGTCAATGTAGGTTCATCAAATTTAAAAAATGTACCACACTGGTGGGGGATGTTGATGGTGGGAAAGGCTGTGCACGTGTGGGGGCGGGGGTATATGGGAAATCTCTGCACGTTCCACTCAATTTTTCTATGAACCTAAAACTGGTATATAAATAGAGTATTAAAAAAAAAAGGCTATGTTTTTTCTGTTTGATCATGGGAATGAAGCACAAAGGAACGAGTGAACTAGGAGTGTGTGCTGCAGCTGATCAGATTATCCACAAATACTCTGGGTTCTGCTACAGTCGTGTATATTTTCTTGTTTATGCTTAATATCCTTATATAAATTTTTTGTTCAGCAACCACCAAGAAAGAAAATGATAGTCTCAAGTCTAAATATTGCTTGTTCTTGATTATCTACAAGCTGATTTTTCAATATTGTCTGCAGCCTTTTTTTCTAATTCTTAACTTTAGTTTCCTTTTACACCAGTTAAAAACTGAAGGTTTTATCAGCAGCACCAATGAAATATTTTTATGTTTAGAATTTAACTACAATGCTTTGAATAAGAATTTGAGATTACTGAAAAACATATATATTTTAAAATATTTTTGTAATCAAATTACTTTTGCTATTTCTGATGGTGATTTGCATGAATAATGAAGATCAATAAAGGAAAGGGACATAGGTAGCAAATGATGGCTGAGATACTCCCGTTAAATCTTCGATTCTTAACCAAAAGTACACATTAGGATCACCTCTAGAGCTTATCAAAAAACTGATGTCTTGATTCCTTTCTCCTATGTTCAGATTCTGTTGGCACAAAGTGGGGCCCCTATTTTTTTTTTAAGTAATATAGATGATTTCACCAGCCCTGATGGTCTAGTTGTTAAGATTTGGTTCTATCACTGCCTGGCCCCGGTTCATTTCCTGGTCAGGGAACCACACCACCTGTCGGTTGTCATACTGTGGAGGCTGCATGTTGCTGTGATGCTGAAAGCTGTGCCACCGGTATTTCAAATACCAGCAGGGTCACCCATGGGGACAGGTTTCAGAGGAGCTTCCAGACTAAGACAGATTAGGAAGAAGGACCTGGCCACCCACTTCCAAAAAATTGGCCATTCCAAAAACCCTATGAATAGCAGCAGAGCATTGTCTGATATAGCGCTGGAAAGGGAGAGGACGGCGCTGGAAGACCGACAGACAGGGTTTCACACCGCTGTGCACAGGGTCGCTAGGAGTCAGAATCTACTGGACGCACTAACAAAGAGATCATTTCAATGCTCACTTTTGGTCAAGAAACATTATTAACATGAGGAACACTTTCAATGTTGATTTTTAGCAAATGAAGAAAATTATATATAACTTTGTTGTTCTTTATTTTACTCCAAGCAGAATTGATTACAAATAAAATCATTACAGGGGTCGGAAAGCAAATACTGTAATACTCTACATGTACTTTAGTGACCAAAAAAGATCAATCCAATCAGCCTAGGAATGATTCTATATTAAAACAAAATAGAATCAGGCTCTCGAATAATCAACTGAGATAGAAACATTTATAACTAATGGTTGTGCAATGATACGAAATGTAACCAATGTCACTTAGGGTAAAGACATTGTGTTTTTAGATATTAAATTACCTCAATGTCCCGTTTAAATATGCTATAATATACATTTAAAAAAATTGCTTGAAGTACTCTCAAGGCAGGTGAAAAGACTATTTTATTTGTTCTGTGATGATATGAGATCCTAGTGTGAGAAGGTGCAGTTAACTTCTCTTAATTCGTGGTATGCAGCTCAGAAATAATTACTCCTTCTCCCTGACAAGTGATAAAATGTAGTGGTGAAAAGGTTGGGCGGGTGCCCTAATGTGATCCTATGCATTGCTCCCCGCTGGGGTTTGTTTCTTACTGGCTGTGACTAGAGTATAGGTTAGGGCAAGCAGCCAAGAGTCTGTATATGTATGTGAAATACCTAGGGGCTATCAGGGTGCGAGCCATGAAAAAGGCAATCAGGTTCTAAGTTTGATCCAATAGCAAAACCATCATGAAGACTTCTTTCAGGTCTCAGAAGCAGGCAGAGCTATGCTCCTTCTGAGCCATATTTGGTTGGTTGATTTTGGTTGGTTGATTTTCTTCTGTTTGTGTGGTTTTATTTGGTTGGTTGATTTTGTTCTGTTTATGTGGTTTTATTATCCTTATTGATAGACAGTATGTTTGTTTTTACTTTATGGACACTATAAATCTCCTATCAGTCCTGTTTACTTCTCTTGTTATTTACTTTTTTGTTTGGTTTTAGATAGCTGGGAGTAGAACTTGGAGCTCGTACTTATCAGACATGTAGGGCTGTATGTTTTATATTTCACTGGTTTCATCTGACTCCATGGTTTTATGATTTCTCTAACTTTGTTGCTTTCTAACTCTCTTAACCATTTCTTTTTCTTTTGTTATACTTTCCTAAACCCCCTCAATTTTTATATGCACACGTGTGTGTATGTTTAATGAAGGGTGGTATATTTAAAGCGACTCATTACAGATAAATAAATGAAATGCTTTGGCTCAGTCTAGCCTTGATAAACCTGATGGATCATGATTTCATACATGCTGTTGTTGAACCTCATCATCTCCCCAGATATCTCCCTGTTTTTCCTTAATAGGCCTGATAAACCCCCTATAATTTAAGATTTAATGGCACCTCCCTGAGAAACTGAAAACACCCCCCCCTGATAAACATTTCCTCTGTGCTCCCTTATGCAGATATTTAGCGATTTATCTCTATTTTAGTGATTATTTCTATATTTATTTATGTCAATCTTTAGAACGAGCCTGTGAGTACCTGGACAGCAGGTAAAGAGGTTAATGTTTCTATTCTCAGTGTCAATATAGTAAATAGGGATTTTGTAAATGTCTGAATTAAAGAACAAAAGAAAACAACCAAGTAAGTATAAGTTGCACAATGGGTAATTCCAGAATCTTGACGAAAGATTTTGTTAAATAAGCCTTTTTTGAGTACTTACCATTTTCTGGGCTCTGTGCTAATCATTAGTCACAAGAATGGAGAGAAAAAATCCAGTGATTTCTAGAAGAAGTGGACTGTCAAGGGGCATAAGATGCGACTGCAACATCAGATACATTTCCACTAGTAACATTGTCTAAAAGAAATTGTAGCTGGAAATAAAAATAGAACTTCCATACTTAGTACTATAATATTAAATCTGTCTTTCTGTGCAAAATAGTTTTGCTGCAGGCAGTGTGGTTGTGAGAAGGAACTAAGTAAAAATTTGGATTCAGACTAGTTGGGTTTGAGTCCCTATTCCAAGACTTACTAGCTGCGTGACCTAGATAAAAATCATCTATTGTCATTTTTATCTTGGTTTTCTCATCTGTAAAATGAGGACAATGATTCTTCACATAGGACTGTTATAAAAATTAAGTGAAGTCATACATGCAAACACATATACACAGACTTGTGTAAATCATATTGGACTCTACAAATGTAGACTTTTATTATTACTCTATGATATTCTGATTTTTTAAAAAAATCAACAAATTTACAATCAGCTATGATTTCATTTTTTCTAATAGCTTTGTGGATTCAGTGCTTGTTGATTTCCCCAAAATATCAATTCAGGGTCATTGCACATGGCAGCCTCAAATCTAGAACAGTGTTTGATTCAACCCAGAAGTTCCGGTTGAGATTCAGGCTTAATGTAAGAGAAGGAATCTCAACAGGAGTATGGAGACAAATTCTAAAAGTGCTTCAGAGGCAGAATAAAACACCAAGAAAAATAGAGGCTCACCAGTGATATATATACAATTAATAAGTCACTTTGCCCTACTTCCTGCTCAAAGACACATGAAATAGTAGCCTGTACAGAGAGGGGCCTCACCTCTGACAAATCCTCAGATGGAGTCATGCTGTGATTAGATCATTGACAGGTGCACACTATCTACCTCTCTAGGCCATGAACATCGCCCTTCTTTTCTGTTTCTTTTTACACTTTCATACTGACTTTACACATTTCTTAGAAAACCCTCTTGGGAAATTGGCAAGTCATGAACTGTTAATATCATTTCATAGATGAGGGAATTTAAAGACGCCCAACCAGTTTAGATTATTTACTAAGTCTACAAAGCTAGTTAGTGGTAGAGCCAGCGGGACTGTCTCTACTCTTATCCTTGTGTGTTGTCTACCTCTCCCACATAACATTATAATATATATATATATATATATATTTTTTTTTTACTTTTTCTTAATCTCTTCTGTACATGTCCATAAAATTTTCTCTTGGCTTTTCCTGGTTCCCCATCTGACACTTCAACTCTCCACTGGATCTGCTTGGCCCTGGCAGTGGCAAGTAGAACTAAACAAGTCTCGCTCCCAATTGACCCTTGTAGATGCCATTCCAATTATAGTTACACCATGTCCCAAAAGACACACAAATCTCAGTGAGCTGTTTCACAGCAGTTAAAGAATTTAGAAATACACATAGACTTACAAGGGAAAAATGCTACGCGCTGAGTCATAACACTTGGCCCGTGAATCTCAGGCCTTCTCTATGAGAAATGCAGTGATTTTTGCAGTTCAGAGGCTGAGACCACCTTTCTCAGCAGTTATGGGGATGTCAGGAAGAGATCATTATCTATAGTCGTATTGTCATCACCTTGTTTTTCACTTAGACAAATTTCTGAACTTCCTTAAATTAATATTCCCATCAGAGTGGCACACCAAGGATTTCAACACTGAACTGATGCAGATGCTTGATGAGTCTAAGAAAGCAACCTTAGACGCGCTTCTCGCTAAGAAGAGGATAGCAATAACCCTGACTTAAAACAAGGTTCCAAAATACTAGGAATAAAGTGAGTAAAATCATCAACTTAAAAATATGTTCACCATCAAGGTACAAATTAAAGTGTAAAAAGCATTATTTTGCTAGAAAATGAAGAATAAAAACAATGTTAATGAGGATGTGGAGATCCAAAAATTGTCTCCGGTTGTTTAAAGCAGCAAATACATTAAAATGATATTAGACTATTCAGCCTTCAAAAGGAATGAAATCCTGATACATTCTACAACATAGATGAATCTTGAAAACATTAGGCTAAGTGAAATAAGCCGGTTAAGTAAAAGAAAAAAATACTGTAAAATTCCACTTATATTAAATATCTAGAATAGGCAAATTTATATGGACAGAAGGTAGAAAAGAGGTTATCAAGGGCTGGGGTTAGGAGTAACAGGAAGTTATTTAATGGGTACTGAGTTTCTGTTTGAGATGATGAATGAGTTCTGAAAATGGATAGTAGTGATGGTTGCACAACATTGTAAACGTACTTAATGCCATTGAATTGTAAACTTGAAATTGGTTAAAATGGTAAAGTTTTATTATATACATTTTCAAAAAAACAAATAACCAGATTAAAAATGGCCAAAGGACCTGAATAGACATTTTTTCAAAGAAGACATACAAATGGCTAACAGGTATATGAAAAGATGCTTAATTTCACTAATAATCAAGAAAATGTAAATTAAAACCACAGTGAAATATCATCTCACACATGTTAGGATGGCTATTATCAAAAAGACCAGAGATAAGAAGAGTTGGCGAGGGTGTGGAGAAAAGGAGACCCTTGTACGCCATTGGTGGGAATGTAAATTGCTACAGCCACTATAAAAAACAGTATGGAGATTCCTCAAAACAATTAAAAATAGAACTACCATATGATCCAACAATTCCATTTCTGGATATTTATCCAAAAGCATTGAAATCATGATCTTAAAGAGTTATGTGCAATCCCATGATCATTGCAGCACTATTCTCAATACCCAAAATGTGGAAACAATGTAAATGTCCATTGATGGATGAACATTTAAAAAATGTGGTATATACATACAGTGGAATATTATTCAGCCTTACAGAAGAAAGGAAATCCTGTCATATGCAGTAACATGGGTGAACCCGGAGGACATTATGCTAAGTGAAATAAGCCAATCACAGAAGGACAAATATTGCATGATTCCACTTATATGAGGTATCTAAAATAGTCAAACTCATGGAAGCAAAGTGTGGAATTGTGGTTGTCAGGGGCTGGAAGGAGGAAACAGAGAGTTGCTAATCAACGGGTATAAAATTTCAATTATAATGAAATTGAATTAGATGAATAAGATGTATAAGATCTAGAGATCTGCTGCACAACACTGTGCCTACAGGTAACAATACTGTACCTTACACTTAAAAATCCGTTAAGAGGGTAGATCTCAAGTCAAATATTCTCACCACAATACGTTTAAAAAAGATTTATTAAAAAAAAAAAAAGAAAGAGAGGGCCAGCACCGTGGTGCAGTGGTTAAGTGCGCGCACTCTGCTTCCGCCGCCTGGGGTTCCTGGGTTTGGATCCCGGGCGCACACCAATGCACTGCTTGTCAACCCATGCTGTGGCAGCGTCCCATATAAAGTAGAGGAAGATGGGCATGGAGGTTAGCCCAGGGCCAGTCTTCCTCAGAAAAAAAAAAGAGTATGGACTTCAACGCTAGGCATGAGAGAGAAAAGAATTAAATTTTAACAAGGAGATGCCTTCACAATAAACTACATACCACAATTTTCTTCTGCTTATGTATTTAGTTTCCATAATAATATTACTTACTCAGTAATAATAATAGTAGTAGTAGTGTTTTAGTGTTGGGCTGCATAGCAGATCATCCAGGGCTAGTTTCTAAGCAATTCTAAAGTTGTCATTGGCAAGGGAAGGTCTTTTTCTGGAAGCAGCAGAAAAGACTAGACAAATTCAAGAACAGGTGTACCAAGATGGTTGCAGATTTTGTTGGTAGAGGCTTTTCCCTAATGAGTCAGGATCTTTTCTGATGAGGTAGATCTCAGTATCACCAACAAGGCTGTGCCACTCCTGGTCTGGCCTTGGTAGACACCTTTAGCTAAGTAGAAAAAAGAATCTGGGCAGAGAAGAATATGGAAGATTTACTTACGGCCCCACCTATTTCCATATTACACTCAGAGTGCTAGTGTACCAAAGTTCTGTAGCTCAAGAGATGGATTGTATCATCAAAGATATAAAATGTGAGAATACTGCAGGTCAAGATAGGACTTTTAAAACACAAAGGTGAACCAACTGGAAAATAGCAATAAAACTCCAATGAAATTATGGTATTCGTGAAAGATCGGGAACATAGTTCTCAAGTGGCTGAGGAAGGACGTACTTTTGAAAAATGGTGACTTTGAGAAACACTAATAATTTTTAGACAGAATTTGCTTTGTTAATTTAATTTGAAAAGTAAAATTCTGAAAAAAAGGCAAAAAGTTAATTGGCAGGTTTTTGTCAAACTAAAGTGAGATAGAAGAGAATTTTATTAAGTAAATATGAGAAACAATTATAAAATGCCTTAAAATTAGTAAAAAGGAGGATTGACAGTATAGAACATAAAATCAAAAATTTTGAAGGTAAACTTAAGGAATTCTTCAAAAATATCAAGGAAATAGGTAAACAAATTGATGGAGAACATGATATACGAGAAAACTGGATATCAGAGCTCTCAAGCAGATAATCAGTACTCCTGAAAAAGAGAGAAGAATAAATGAAAGAGAATATAGAGAGAGAAAGAGAAAAAAGTATTGGGGTGATGGAAGTCCTGTTAAATACAGTGGTTAATTCTATCTAAACCTGTCTGGAATATTTGAAACATTTGATCTCTACCCTGCCTCTTGTAATCGTTATCTATTGCTGCATAACAAATTTCCCCAAACCATAGCAGTTTGAAAGAACACGTATTTATTATCTCACGGTTTCTGTGTTTGTGTAATCTGGGCAAAAGTTAGCTGAATCTTCCACTTCAGTTTCTCTCACAAGGTGGCAGTCAAGATCCAACTGGGACAGGAGCTGCTTCCAAGCTCACAGTGGCTGTTGGCAGAACTGGTTCCTTGAGGGTTGTTGGACTGAAGGGCTCACTTCCTCACTGGCTGTTGGCCTGAGGCCACCCTCAATTCCTTACCACATAGGTGTCATTACTTACAACTTAAATAATAACAAAGCTCCGCCCTTTCCACAATTTCTGATTGCAACTAAAACTTGCTTTCTTTTTCACGCATGCTTCATTATTTCATACAAAGTTAAAAGCATTCCCAGGGGCCAGCCCGGGGGCATAGCGGTTAAGTTCACACGTTCTGCTTCAGCAGCCGGGGTTTGCTGGTATGGATCCTGGGTGCAGACCTACTCACTGCTCATCAAGCTATGCTGAGGCAGCACCCACGTAGAAGAACCAGAAGGACCTACAACTAGGATATACAACTAGGTGCTGGGGCTTTGGGGAGAAAAAGGAAAAAGAGGAAGACAGGCAACAGATGTTAGCTCAGGGCCAATCTTCCTCAAAAAAAAAAAAAAAAGCATTCCCAAAACTCATAAGCAGCAGTAACTTGGTGAGGCACTAGGAGTATCTACAGAAACTCTGTGGTATACTAGTTGTAGAGCATAATTTAATCTGTTCTTTTTTTAAAAAAAAAATAGAGAAGATAAAAATAACTCATTATAAAAGCAGGCTTGGTGGTATATCTGAGGTGGTTAAATGTCATATCAGTGGAATTCCCTTACGCTCAGTAAGTAGCAGATCTAGTTTGGAACTAGGAATCAAAGTCTTTGCTTTAAACTGTCTACATTGCTTTACAGTTCAGCTCCACAGGAAACTTTGTAGAGCTTGGGTTCAAAGTCTTAGGTTAAAAGACTGGTTTTCCTGTCATTGTCCTCCAATTGTCTATCTCCACAAGGGACCTACAATGCCTCTGCATCAGGAACCTAGTACCATCACTCCAGAATCTACAGGAATATACAGATGCCAGTTCTTGAGAGCATATGTTTTATTTCCAGTTCGTGCCATATAGGTGGCTAGTTCAAAATTCATAGATTCATGATTTCCATTTTACCAATATTTTAAAAAATGAGACTGGGACAGGAATTAAAACAAAACAAACCAAAAACCAGCAAAGAGTCATACATACATCAGTCACAAGTAAGATTATGGCTTTATGGGAAATAAGGATTTATTTCTGGGTTAGGGTAGGGTCTTCTGAAACCTCACACTGCAGAAAAGCTGTACTTTTTAGTGTGTTCTACGGTAAACTCCCACATGGAAAGAAAGGCTGCTATAATGAGGCTGATAGGATAGGTGGACTCTGGGTTTGCTGGGCAGTGAGCTTCGCTTTTGAGGCCAGAATGAGCTCATCTAGAAACTCTCACTGCAAGGGCAAATCAACTTCTCATGGGCAAAGTCCCTCATGGAAATGAAGGCTTACAGGGGTGAGGTCTGTGTTGGAAATGGGTAAAGCAGACCAAATATAAAATAATATATATAGCAGTAAGGAGGGAATGGAAAGCACAGCCCTAATAATGGAAGCAGCTATGTTATTAGTTAGGATGATTTCCGTTGCAAGTAAGAGAAAATCCAACTCGAAGTAGCTTAAACAATAAGGAAGTTTTATTGATCATCCACAGGAAGTTCCAAAGTGTGGGTTGACTCCAGCAGTTATTAATCTACCAGTTCAATGACATCATTAAAAGACCAGGTATTATTCTTTTCATCTTTCTGCTCTATCTTACTCAGAATATCAGCCTTGCCCTCATAATCACAACATGGTTGCAACAATACCAGATAGAATACCCAGATGCCAACATCCAGAAGAAGAGACAAGGATATCTTTCCTAGAAATTCCCCAACATATTTCTTCTCTTGTCTCATTGGCAAAATAAAAAAGGGGAGGGTTGTCCCTTCACTACCAAATCAACCACTGGGAAGGGAAATGAGATTATGATGATTGACTTTGAGTGACAGAGATTTACCCATGAGATGGAGTTAGGATCACTTTTTCTAAAATGTGGACAGCAGAACAAAATTGGGGTTCTGAAAGCAAGGAAGGATGAGGTTATTTGGTAGACAACCAACAATGTTTGCTCCACCACCAGTCAACTGAGCTGATGGTTGCTAACGGCAATGTGACTCCAGTGTTGACAAACCGATTACTTTTAAAAAGCTGGAAATCTGGATGTTTATGGAAGATCTCCCAATTTTTAAATATTGGCAATAAATTCAAAACATTTTAAAATGCTTTGCAGCCAAAATCATTCAGGCCAAATAAAATAAATCTGCAAACATGTCCTCAGGCCACCAGTTTACAACCTCTGGTTTATGCTGTTTACTTATTTAACTCAAATCTTCTCTAATTAGAAAGTGAAGTTTACTTTAACCTTGCCAGTAACTGAATTATACAAAATTCTATGAAAAAGTTAATTAATAAAGTTTTATTCAATTGTAGTAAACCTCAAATGACACAGCCAATAAGGATAACAGAAGATAATGTAGGAAAGAGATATTATATAAATCAGAGAATGTTTGTATAATTTTCTTCTTAATGGAGGGTTCTAATTTGACAAGTTAATGGTTAAAACAATCAAGATGTTGCTGGTAATCTTATGATGAATGTACAATTTCTATCCCTTCCAGTTTCCCGTGATTTCTTGTTTTTTGTTTCAATTAGAAGGTGAATTAATTTCTACCAAATGATAATATCAATGTGTTCAAAATATTAGTTAACATCACAGTAAAGAAAAGGGGGGAGGAGTGACTAGGAAAGTCACCTAATTAGAGATTTCAGCATCATAGCTGTTTCTTTAGAGTCCTCTTCCTTCCCATGAGCATAAAGAATAGAAATTTTAAATTCATACAAAGATTCTCGAGTATGTCTCTCTTGAAAAATTTTGTTTAACCTTTCAAAGCATAACATGAATCAAGAAATGTTAACTTCCTTGGGTATGAAGAACGAATTATAGTGAGAAAGTAAGTATATTTTTCTTCTATCCAGATTGGCCAATCTTCCACATTGATCATTCACCCACCAATCCTTGCTTAGCTGTTGCTTCAGATTTTGGGGTTGGAGCCCTAAAAGAGACAAAACTCTTAAATGATCAATATTTCCTAAATATTTAGATATTCTGTAACTTTGAACTATTGAGAAATTAAAATAAATTCTCTGTAGTCACATTTTCTATTTTATAGATTATTTGATATATCACAGTGAAGGAGTGGAAACATGAGAGGGTAGGGAAAGAAGGTGAGAAAAACACCATTCTGGGATTCAATTATCCAACTGGCTAATTAGCTTGATATAGAGAGGGTGGGGGATCAGGAGAAGAGTTATGAGATACTGGGTGATTATTCTACGGGAAATTTCCTCCATCTCACTATCCCTGGGGAATATTTCTGAGAAAATAAAGAATATTGGGGTCATCATCACTTTCTAGCTAAGACTCTTCCTTCTTCCTCTTGGTTATTGGCCAAACTCAGAAGGAAGACATATGTTAGCACTCATCCTGCAATCATACTGTTCTTAGGGAACATTTTCTAGGAAGGCATGGCTAGAACTTCTTTTCTTGATACTAGGAGCTCTACAAGATTATAACGGTTTGGCTATAGATTTCTTACCATAGGTGTAGACATTGGCTTATCCTTGAAAAGAGTAGAGGGAAATACTTTTGTGTCTTTATGCTATATTAGGGACAAAAATAATGGTAGGTCATTAGAAATGCTATGCATTTCCCATCTAAGCCACACTTATTTCCTTATTTAAATAATTCCTTACCTCCTTGTCACTCATTTAAATTCTACCCAACTCTCAGGGTTCAGTTCAAATTCCAGCTACTTACTCAATGAACCTTCCTCCTACTTTAACCACTCCAACCCCATTTATTTTCCCCTCACCATATTCTTTTCATTAGTTATCACCTGCTTTGGCACAAAAAATATATGAGGAATTAAGTGCTCCATATGTATATGACTAGTTCTCCCACTAGAAATGTAAAAGTTCTTGAAAAAAAATGACCTTAAATTTTAGTTCTTTCTTATTTACTCACAATAGAGTTCCAATATGAGGAAATATGCTCAGTAACTACTTCAGTGAGTAAATTCTACCTTTGACTTCATAAGTGCCTGACTTTTATTCCAGGTTTGCCTATATGTGATCTGTTTTTCATATCCCACATCCTACAGAAAACTATGACTAATATAGACCTTATTCTATCTATAATAAATAAAATAAAACATAATTTATAATAAAATTTTATATCCTTCAAAATAAGCATCTAGAAACTATTCTTTGAAGACGACAGTTTACCTCCTACCGCAGAACTATTTATCATTTCTTAAGAATTATATAACAGTAGAACTATTTTTTAATAATAAAAAATTAATGCCCATACTAATTTATAGATAGCAAGTAGGCTTTGCTTTCTTAGATATACCTATATGCTATGACATCTCAGGTTAGCCTAGGGAGCACATAGTCTGATAAAGAACCCACAGATTTAGAGACACCATTCACATCGGGCATAAGAGACATTTAAAAAATCACCAGTGACCATCTGCTACTTACAAGGAAAGAGGAAGATGATACAAAAGTAGGAATCGGTGGTGGCGGAAAATCCGGTTTTGTAATTAGCTAGTGAGAAGGTAAAAAATTTTAATTCAAAGATGGGGCCTTGAAAACAGGTGTGCTTAATGGAAAGGCTTAAATCATTTTCAGAAATGGAGAACTTATAACTCTACCCATGAGAATAGTCTAAACCTAAGTTCAATTGCTTTCATTTACTGAGCACATACAATTCAGAAATATGTCAAACACCAATAAACATATGATAAAGATGGCACTCTATAAAGCAGATTGGGACTCCTTGTACCAACCAAAGTTTCAGCTTTTCAGACCCAGGAATTCAGGCCGAGGGGTTAAACTTAGGAGTATAATGGAGAGGCACACGTTCTCACATTTTATATTTTCAAAAAGTTTTGCAGAAGAATCTATATTTTATATTACTGTTCACATGGACTTCAACATTCTCCTAAAGCAATAATTGGGCATTGTGGGTTACGTCTTTCTTTGAGGTTAGATTGGAAGTGGTATTTAAGAGAAGTTGCTAACTCACAAAAGAAGCTGGAGGCTCATTGCCCTCGACTGGCAGATCGGGTGCATGAAGCTTCATCTGACTCATCTAAAAAGAAAAAAATCATATTTTAAAATAAAATGATCGGTTTCCTAAGTTCAGCTTCCAAATAAGCAGTCCTGTCAAGACATGAGAGATCAGAACTAAGATGACACCAAGAGACTGGATAGGAAATCCCAGTGGCCCAGAGGTTGCATTCTGCTGTGTCCAGAGCTACCAGAGATGGGTAAGTTTCCATCAAAAACATTATTACAAATGTCATTATCATTAACCAACTTCCGCTAAAATTTCTAAACTTGCAGGACACAACCAGGGCATTAAGGGTGATACATATTAAATATATTGTCATACAAATAGACATATTATTGTCTTTACTGGACATTTGCAAAAGGGAAAAGAATCAGCCTAGAGTTCAGAGAGAAAGAAAGAGACATCTGGCATCTGTCCTCCTGTTCTTTTTATTCTCTTTGTATTTTGCGAATCACAGCAAAGTAGCTTCTGCATTTTAAGGAAATTCTTTTGCATTTAACAAAAGGCAAAGGAGAAATTTCTGAATGTGTAGTGACAGAGCTCACAATCCTCCCTACATACAAACTAGTGAAGTGGATTTGTAGAACTCTGCTGAGTAGAAATGATAGATAGGTGGTCAGGACAAGAGATCGAGAGAATCACAAACTGATTTGGCAAACACAGTATAAACTCAGGTTCACCTCTTGGTGTTGAACAGCCTTTTCCATCTGTGGTTTCCTCTTCTGTTTGCGTGGCCTGGTGCCAGAGGTAGACAGTGGCCTGTATGTGAAAGCAGATCATACAGATTGACTCAGCACTTCCTTCACCATGAGGGGGAAACTCAAGAGAAGCTGCCAATTTCCTTCGCCCACTGTGCCATCCTTGGTTATCGACTGGGTTTTCCTCTGCTCCTAGGACCATTTTCAGGTTTCCTTGTCCTGTAATCCATCCTCACCACCCCTTATTTTCTTCTTGATTCTCCACAGGAGCCCTGATTCCTAATCACGATGGTGTTGAATCCAACTTTTATCTAAATTATGTCTTTTAACCAATGATTCATTCAGTATTTATTAAAAGTGCATTAGGAGTGCATAAGTCAGTCTTTAAAAAATGCTAGAAAGATACCGTAGTTTCAAGACCATGTCTGAAAGACTGACTGATGTAGGTGCAAATCAAGACTCCATCACTCACTTTGTAGGACTTGGACCATGTTTGTCAACCTCTCTGAGCTTCTGTTTCCACGTCTATAAAAATGTGAAGTGCCTGACCTGGTGGGATTGTTGTAAAGATTAATATATAGCACCTTTTAATCTATAAAATGAAAATAATAGTTACTACCTCATTCTTGTGAATATTAAATGAAATAATGTATGTAAAAGGACTTAGCACAGTGCTTGTCATAAAGATAGTGATCAATAAATGTTAGGTATTGTATTTTTATAATGAGTGTAAAAATATTTAATAGAGAGTTACTATTACTCTTGTTATTAATTATAAATACAGTGATTAACAGAAGAAAAAGGCATATCTTGCTGTGAAGCCTTTCCCAGTAAAAGGATACACAGCCTCTGGTCCAAGAAAAATGTATCTATACTTATTTCTATGTATTTGAAGGAAACCAAATTAAATTGGAGAATTTGGTCAAATTCTTAAATTTAAAGTAATTTAGAAGCCAAAAAAATCCCCAAAGCAAGATAAAAGCCTACCTCTGGAGTTTCTTCTGTTTTCCTCTGGGGCTTTGGTGCCAGATTACTACAGCAACCACCACAAATATCACAGCCAGAGGGAACAGCACCCCGACCACAATGGAGAAGTCTGCAACAAAGAACCCCAGCCTCGTGAGGAGATGAGAAATTCCCAAAAATATACCACACTAGTCCTTATTTCTTTATTCATCACTAATTCCATTTACCCTTTCCCCAAAGAGCACACATTCCCTGGAAAATCTTTCATAGTCAGTAAAATAAAAATGTATTTTGATCGTGATTATTGTAATATTATTTAGATAGAGGAAATAAAGGAGACATCTATATAAAAAATTTCATATGATTTAGGTAAAGCATCATACTACAGAGAATCGTTAGATGGGATGATGTTTGTAATAACTGCAAAATGAAGGGCTGGGAAATTAGAGAGAATATGAAGTAAGGAGGACGGCAGGAAAGGAGTGTAATGTTTTTAAACTTCAGCTTTGGAATAAAACAGGGAAAAAGAAACTGAAGCCTTAAAATCACATTCCTGTCAGTAGCAAATGAGGAGCTGAGATGTGAATAAGAGAATTGATAGAGACATAAGTGATTGTCCTGATGATATTTGCTCTATATTTGAATTAATGTGGACAGAAAAGTAATTATGTGGCCTCGTGAATTGGGAAATGGTTTAAACAAATTTCCTGGGTCTATTTTACCTACTAATCTAAGTAATGAATATTACTTTCATCTTTTGCTATCTCAAATATTCATTTCTCTTATGATAATCTGAAACCCCAGACACTAGGAGGTACAATTTTGAAGAGCAATGCAACCAACTGCTGTTCTCTTATTACAGAGATCAGCAAATCAATAATAAGATTAATTTTTGTGTAAGTGCAAGAAAAGTTCATAAGTGTGAACACACATACATGTAGACAGAGGTAGATACATCAGAAGTAGAATTCTAGGTAAGATAATAACAGTTCAAATATCTAAAACTCTCCACCTTCCATAAAAATTCCTATCCAAAAAGTCAAAGGAAATAAAGTTCTAAGGCATTTCTGTTAGATATAGGATAGATACGTTCAGAATGAAAACTATGCACTTGCACTAACGTCAGAATTGTCACTATTCTCAGAAGCGTGGTGTGGTACCTGAGGAAATAAAGAGGAACTTGGCAGTCTTCACAAACACCCCTCATTTGAAAGGATGTGGTCCAGAGGTAAAGCTGGGGTAAGGCAGATGGAGGCCATTGTAACAGGAAGCAGGTTTGCAGTTGAAGATGGAAATAGCTGAAGAGAAAGTACAGCCTCTTCTGTTTCTGGTAATGGTGGTCTAGGAAATTTGGACCAACTCTACCACTAAAAACAACTAATAAATTTTTACCAAAAAAAAATCTTTCTAAAAGCACAGAATTACTAAAAAAATAGGAAAAAATTACTTTGGAGAGATTAGTGAGAGAGCAGGAACCCAGAAAGAAAGGAAATGATCCTAGATGAAAGTTTAGAAATACAGAAAGGTGTGAAAAGTAAATAAACCAAAAGTCTACTCTAATGTAAACTATGAACTTAGGGTGATAATCACGTGTCAATGTAGGTTCATCAGTTGTAACAAATATACCACTCTGGCGGAGGAAGTTGATAGTGAGGGAGGCTGTGTGTGTGTGGGTCAGAGTACATGGGAAATCTCTGTACTTTCTTCTCAATTTTGCTGTGAACCTAAAACTGCTCTAAAAAGTAAAGTAAATATAAAATAAATGCATAGTCTCCAAACTAATAAAAAGAAAAACAGATTGATTAAAATCCTCAATAAGTCCACAAGAAAGGAGAGAAAAGAGACCATAGAACAGTCAGAAAAAGTAAAAACCATAAAGATTGTGAGACTAAAATTTAAAAAAGTGTATATGCTTTTTAAAAATAAGAGACAGATATAAAACATGAGGATTCAGAAAGGATAGAAGTTAAAGTACAGAAAAATGTTATACCAGTGCAAAAGAGACCCAAAGAAATAGGTACAGTTATATTAGTTTCCAGGAACTATAGACTTTAAAAGGCAAGAAGACTAGAGATACATCGAAGCATTTCATAATGATGAAAGTGTTAATTCGGGCCTGCCCACTGGTGTAGCGGTTAAGTTCGCGCGCTCTGCTTTGGCAGGGATTCGCAGGTTCAGATCCCAGGCACGGACATACGCACTGCTTATCAAGCTGAGCTGTGGCACGCATCTCACATATAAAACAGAGGAAGATGGGCACGGATGTTTGCCCAGGGCCAATCTTCCTCAGCAAAAAGAGGAGGATTGGCAATGGATGTTAGCTCAGGTTAATCTTCCTCACCAAAAAAAAAAAAAAAAATTGTTAATTCACTGGGAAGACATAACAATTCTAAACTTTTATGTAGATTGTAGCATGGTCTCAAAATATATATAAGCACTGATAGAACCATAAGTAACAGCCAAATTCACAATTTGGGGGATTTTAACAGTCCTGGCTCAGTGATTGGTAGAACAAACTAACAAAATATCAGTATGAATTAATATATCTACACACAACTAACAAACTTGGTATAAAAAAATATACTTTTTTTGTTTGCACATTGCACATAACTGCAGAATACATATTTTTGTGTTCACAGGCAGAATACTTCCAAATATGGGCATATGCTGAGCCATAAAGCAAGTCTCAACAAATTTTAACATATTCTCAACACAGTAAGTTCTCTGATTCCTATGTAATTATGCTAAGTATTAATCTAACAATAACTAAAAAGTCTGCATGTGCATATATGTAAAGAAATATATATCTAAACATTTCAAAGGTCAAAGAAGAAAGCAAAGAGAAAATAGAGAATAATTTTAACAAAATGACAATGAAAATATCATTTACCATATGGGCTACAACCAAAGGAGTTCTTAGAGGAAAATTTATAGATTTACAATCTTAAAAGGATGTATTTAAAAAGAAAGTTGAAAATTAATGAGCCAAACATCCATTTGAAGAATTTTTTTTAAATATTAAAGAAACTTAAGGCAAGGGAATGGAATAGTAGAAATTAAAATAGCAAACAAATGTAAAGAAAGAAAAAGCATAAAAAAATAATAAAAAAATTTTCTCTTTGGATGATATAAAAAAAGAGAAAAGACAATGCTACAGATCCCATTGATATTCAAAAGATAAGTATTATGAGTCATTTTAAACTAAAAATTTTAAATTTAGATGAAGTAGGAAAATGTCTAAAAAAACATAACTATACTAAAACTTATATAAGGAGAAACTAAAAATCTGAAGGGTCTTATAACTACTAAAGAAATTGAATCTCTAATTTAGAATATTCTTCAGAACTCTAGGCCTGCACGGCTTACTGACAAGTTCTACCAGATATTTAGGGAAAGAATCTTCCAATCTTATGCAAATTCTTCAAGAGAATATTAATAAATGAACACTCTCCAATTCATTTTATATGACTAGCATAACTCTGATACCCAAAATAAGCAAGTACAGTACGAGAAAATTACAGGCCAATAGCGTGAAGATAAAATAATAGCAGACATCATCCATCAATATATGTAAGAGATCCTATTTCTATGTTGAGTTTATCCAAAGAATGCAAAGCTAGATAAATGTTCAAATATCAATCAATTTATTTTGTAATACCAACAGAGTAAAGGGACAAAACATTTTAACCAATAAATAAAGAAAAAGTGTTTGGTATAATTCTTAGCAAACTAGGAATAGAAGTGAACTTCCTTAATCCTATGAAGAGGATCTAAATATGTACAGAATACCTGCAGATAACAGAGCAAAACTCTGCAAGTCTTTCCTTTGAGACTGGGATAGAAACAAAGAGGTTGCTATCACTATTTCTATTCTGTAGTAGGACAGGAGGTACTACTCAGTGAAGGAAAACAAGTACAAGAAATTAAAATTGTAAAGATTAGAGAGGAATAAAAAACTGTCATTCTTCTGAAACAATATGATTGAATATGTAGAAAATCTAAAAGAATCTATACGTAAATTGCTAGAATTATTGAGAGGTTAGCGGAGGTATTTATTACAAAAACAAATACCCAAAAATTAGTTGAATTTCTATACTGTAGTAATAGTTGAAAATATTTTATCAAAAGATAAAAATTCATTCTCCCCAAGTAGATCTATAGATGTAATTTATGCTAAATGAAAATCCCAACAGGAATTGTGTGTGTAACTTGAGAATCTGATTATAAAATATATATGGAAATACAAACAGCTAATAGCCAAGACATTCTTAAGGAACAAAGTTAAAGGATGACCTATAAGATAGCAAAATTATTTTAAAGATACAATAATAAGAGTGTTATATTGGCACACAGTCAAATGGGACCACCAGAAAAGAATTGATACCCCAGAAAGACACATATATACGTACACTTGCTTTACTAGAAAGGTGGCACTATAGAGCCTTAAGGAAAGATGATCTATTATGTGAAGGATGCTGTAACAATTGGGCATCCATTCAGGATAAAAATGAAATTGAATGCATCATACACAAATAATTCCAGATAGATTATAGACTTAAATTTGAAAAGGCAATACAACAATGCCTTTTAGAAGATAATATACGGATATATATTTATGACTTTAGGATTGGGAAAGTTTCCTTAAAAAGGACACAGAAAGAAAAAAACCTATCAATGAAGTGATTAACAAATTGACTACATTGCAATTAAAAACTTCTGTTAATCACATGACACCAATAAGAGAGTGAGAAAACACAGAATGAGGGAAGTTATTTGCAACATACGCTAGACAGAAATAGCTTATATCAAGAATATATTAAGACTTATACAAGTTAATAAAGGGGTCAGAGGAGACAACTCAAAAGGAAAATAAACAAAAAGGCTTGAGCAAATACTTTACAAAAGAGGAAACCCAAATGGCCAAAAAAATAAGAAAAGTTTCTTTTTTAATTATTATTAGTCATAGAAAGCAAATTAAAACCACAATTACTACTAACCCACTAGAATGGCTAAAATTTAATACGTCTGATAATGCCAAATGGCTTAAAGGTTGTAGAACAACAGGAACTTTTATTCAGTTCTGCTAGGAGTGTGAATTTGTGCAACCACTGTGGAAACAGTTTGATATGGTCTAGTAAAGTTAAGTAGATTTGAATGACAATATTTATAGAAATGTTTTTTCATCATAACCCTGAAATATCCATAAAAGCAGTTAAAAAAAGAAACTGTCATACGTGTATATGATATTGCAGCAATACATGACAATATTGTCATATTATGCACGACAGCAAAAATAAACTCCTTCCAGCTATGTGTAAGAGTGTGGATTATGGAAACAGAAGGTAGAGGGAAGAAGACCATGAGTACCAATAATTACATATATATAAAGTGCAAAAACAGCAAAACACAGAATATATTGTTTAGGAATACGTATTTAGGAGGGAAGACTATGAAGAAAAGTAACAAAATGCTATAATAAAAGACAAGTTAATGATTAACCCTTAGAGGGAGAGAAGACATTAGGACTGGGACAAGGCAAAGGGAGAAGATGTCTGGGCAATGCTCTGTTTCTTGGCCCAGATTGTATTGTATGAATGTACATTTTATAATTTATATTTCATTTTTATATTTATATATGTAAATGAATATCTGTTCTATATTATAAATAATAGTACATGCTATATTATATGTCTATTTATATATATTTCCATATATATTATATTTTCACAAAAACTGGTTTTAATTAAAATAAACTCGAAAGCCCACAGCCGTGTATAGCCACACTGCAGAGTAGGGATCTTAACATTTTTTTCGTGGCACAGATTGCTTTGGAAATCTGATAAAGCCTATAAACTCCTTCTCTGAATGTTTTTAAATTCATTAATAAAATGCATAGGATTAAAGAGAAAGTTCTGTTGTCAAAATGTTATAAAACAATTTGTGATACAGTTAAATAATGTGCTTCTTTATTAACCCCTTAAATTATAAAACTTAACTGGATTAATCACTACCATAATTTCAAACTAGAGATATGCATGTATGATATTTGGAGATACATGCAGCAACTGCAATGTGATGTAAAAATATTTGTAATTTCTATTGGTGACGAAGTCATGAGAACTACTAATACTATTGTGGTTCACTGCCTTACTTTCCTGTAATTGTAGAAAATTCTAAATTTTAGTTAGAATTTAATGAAAATAGAGCTGCAATATTTCTCATTCGAGTTTAGATTTAGAAGCCTGGCTATCATGAAAACTATCCTCTGGGATCTATCCTGTAGGTGACAAGACACTTGCCTGAGCTAGGGACTTTCCTCAGTCTGGTGGAGGCTTTCCTTCACGGTTAGGTTAGAAGTAACACCAGAAATGGAACCAAACTCACCAACACAATGTCCCAAAACAAAAAGAATATCTGGCAGATAAAGTTGAATGCTGTTGAAACAATGCTTTCAACAAATAGAATAAGCTATTCAGAGAAAAACTTCCCGCATTTCTACTATGAAGCACTCCAGCTGCCTCCTTGAACCCTTTAAGACATAAATTTGGTGTAATATAATGTAAATTTGCATCACCAGTCCTCCAAGCGAAAGTTTTTAGGAAATACTTCAATAGAGTGTGTCAGAATTGATTCTACTTTATTGGATGCCTAAGTAATTAAGGAGAAAAAAAGCATAAAAAGTATGAAAAGATTAGATGTAAAATAATATTTAGAAATAGAATATATACAAAATGCATTTTTTCAGGAAAAAATTATAAAGAATCAAAGTAAATTTAGGGTGGCATCTGCTTGGTACTCTCAATAAAATTAAAATATAGATGATTAAAAAAAGCCAAAATATGAAATAACAGAAAACAATAGATTAGCATGCAAGTGTTTCAAGGAAACAAAAACGCCACTGAATATTTTAAATGTTATTATAACTAATAAATAGGGGTGCTGACATTGTCAAAAATTCACTCTATGATATAGAGAATGATCTTGAAACACTTTCCAGAAATAACAGGAAAAGGACAGTCAGAAAAAAGATGACGTGAAGGCCACACAGTAGAGATATTTCATACAAATAATTTATGTTTCCGAATTAGAAACCAGAAAAGTGGAACAGAATCAATTTTAAAACCTGTAACAAGAGAAACATTCCTTGAACTGAAGAAAGAACCAAATCCTCAGTTTGAAAGGCCTCACTGGCTAACAATCAAGATACTGGAAAGAGAGCAACACTCAGGTGTATCAAGGTGATTAGTTTTCATTAAGTAGCAATTCTAAAAGCACTAAAAAAATAAACCTAATGATTTTTAAAGGGGTTATTTAGCAACAATAATAATAAACTCAGTGTAGCCTCAGTTGACTAACATTAAATATTGGTATCTACTGCAATAGACTCATGAAATTAAAACTGGGATTCAAAAAATCCAATCCAATTCTACCCACTATTCCTGTTTTCTATTTACCAACAGAAATAAATTCTCATAAATGCAACTCAGGAAGTTTAATGTAGAAAGAAAGAAGAAAGAAGAAATTACTCGTGGAGGTGATTTAGCAAATCAGTAGATGACTCAAAATAATGAGTTCAAGAAGAGGGAAGTCATAGTTTAAAAGGATTTTTAGTGAGTGTTGGCACCATTAAAGAGCTATCTAATTAAAGTAGTTGATTATGTTCATGCATCTATCCCCCTACCCTATCTAAATCCTAGATGACACATCCTAAATAGCATATATGTATGTGTATATATATATATATTTAATAAAATCATAGAGCGCTAGAAAAAAATAGTAAAGAATTTTTAGAAATTGCAGAAAGATAGGAAGCAAAGGGATTTAGATGGGCAGAAACACTAAATTATAGCTCCAAACATCAGAAATAAATGTTATTCCCTCTTGAGAAGTCTAACAAAGAATCAACAAATTAAAAAAAAATAGCTCAAACATCAGAAGAAGATGCTATTTTGCAGGGGGCGAAGCCAACAGAGAATCTGTACTTGGGACAGATAGTTCATTCAGGCCCATACCCCTCCGTATCCCCGTCCCCATCTCTTATGTATATGGAACAAGAGTGAGTCATGCTTCAGGACAATGCCCTGAGAAATGCTCTCCAGAAGCAATGCAGGATGCAAGAACCTGAGAAGCAGAAGAGAGGCTAACTGTAGATAGCCATACTATATCAGAGACAGAGATGGGAGAATAAATGAGAGAGCGCTGCGGAAAAGCAGCTCTTTCAGTAAGTAAATGCAATGAAGAGCTCTCTCCTTAGAGCGATTTCTTTTTTTTCTTTTTTAGTTTTGTTATTGCGGTAACATTGGTTTATAACATTGTATAAATTTCATGAGTACATCATTATATTTCTATTTCTGCATAGATTACATCACGTTCACCACCCAAATACTAATTACAATCCATCACCACACACATATGCCTAATCATACCTTTCACCCCTCTCCCTTCCCCTTCCCCTCTGGTAACCACCAATCCAATCTGTCTCTATGTGCTTGTTTGTGGTTATTTTTATCTTCTACTTATGAGTGAGATCATACAGTATTTGACCTTCTCCCTCTGACTTATTTCACTTAGCATAATACCCTCAAGGTCCATCCACGTTGTCACAAATGGCTGGATTTCATTGTTTCTTATGGCTGAGTAGTATTCCATTGTGTATATGTATCACATCTTCTTCATCCATTTGTCCTTTGATGGGCACTTGGGTTGCTTCAAAGTCTTGGCTATTGTGAATAATGCTGCAATGAACACAGGGGTGCATGTATCTTTACGCATTAGTGTTTTCATGTTCTTTGGATAAATACCCAGCAGTGGAATAGCTGGATCATATGGTAGTTCTATCCTAATTTTTTGAGGAATCTCCATACTGTTTTCCATAGCGGCTGCACCAGTTTGCACTCCCACCAGCAGCGTATAAGAGTTTCCTTCTCTCCACATCCTCTCCAACACTTGTTGTTTCCTGTCTTGTTAATTATAGCCATTCTGATGGGCATGAGGTGATATCTCATTGTAGTTTTGATTTGCATTTCCCTGATAGTTAATGATTTTGAACATCTTTTCATGTGCCTGTTGGCCATCTGTATATCCTCTTTGGAGAAATGTCTGTTCAGGTCTTTTGCCCATTTTTTAATTGGGTTGTTAGTTTTTTTGTTGTTGAGCTGTATGAGTTCTTTATATATGTTGGAGATTAACCCCTTATCAAATATATGGTTTGCAAATATCTTCTCCCAATTGTTAGGTTGTCTTTTCATTTTGTTGATGGTTTCCTTTGCTGTGCAGAAGCTTTTTAGTTTGATGTAGTCCCATTTGTTTATTTTTTCTATTGTTTCTCTTGCCTGGTCAGACATGGTGCTTGGAAATACGTTGCTAAAACTGATGTCAAAGAGAGTACTTCCCATGTTTTCTTCTGGAAGTTTCACGGTTTCAGGTCTTACATTCAAGTCTAATCCATTTTGAGTTAATTTTTGTGTATGGTGTAAGATAATTATCTACTTTCATTTTTGTGCATGTGGCTGTCCAGTTTTCCCAACACCATATATTGGAGAGACTTTCCTTTCTCCATTGCATATTCTTGGCTCCTTTGTTGAAAATTAGCTGTCCATAGATGTGTGGGTTTATTTCTGGGCTCTCGATTCTATTCTATTGATCTGTGTGTCTGTTTTTGTGCCAGTACCATGCTGTTTTGGTTACTATAGCTTTGTAGTATATTACTTCTCATCATGGCGATTGGAGGTGAGGATCCCTACTCTGGGTGCTTCCCACCCTGATGGCCTGTAGGAAGATCTGCCTATCTAGAGCTCACAGCTAGATCTTCTATCAGGAGAGGTATCGGTAGGTACAACAAGCACACCAACATGCAAAGAAAACCCATGTAAGCTAATTCATGTCAACCTAATTCCACATTCAACTAAGCATCACATATCCTGAAGGAAAACAGCACAATGAAATACAAGAGACAGGGTGAAAAAACAAAACAATCAAACTCAAAAGAGGTAGAGATTATTCAGAGAACAGAAATGAACTTACAAAAATAATCTAAGTCATATTCTTAGAGAGTTTTATGAGGATACTATATCTATACATTAAATCAAGGCTACTATGAAAATGGAATGATCATAAAGCAAAAAAATTTGGATAATTAAAATAAAATTACAAATATAAAATTTGAGGAAATATCTTTGTATATAGAGTAAAAGCATAAGGATGTGGAAAATATGACTAAAAAGTTATTAAAGACACTTTGAAGACTAATATTGTGGATTCAATATCTACAGAACAGGAATTCCAAGAGGAGAGAAAGAAGGCAATGAAATGTTATGTAATATGAAATAAAAGCTTGGAAGAGGAGAACAATTTTCTCAGGTTAGACGTGTAATGTTACCTACGGAAGACAACTGAGGAGTCATCGCAATCAGGAGGGGCCCATCCCTCTTTACACTGACACTGGAGCTCGTGATCACACACCTAGAGGAGCAACGACCCTGTTACTTTCCACACTAGACTCAACCACCAACCCCAAGGGCCTATTCATCCATAATTAAGTCCATTCTGAAAAAGGAATAACCCCTACCCTGCAGCATTTCAGTTGTCTAGAGAATGTATGAATCAGTAACAGAAATTTCAATACCAGGTTCGTAGAAGAAATTTTTCATGGTACCAAACTACTGAAAGGTTAGGCAAATTTACTAATTTTAATCATTTAATGCTGAAACACTACTTTAACACCATCAAAGCTGACCTAAAATTACATAGGTTCGTCAAGCTTGGGGAAAATGAAACTTACAGCGTGTCCTTTGCACTTCGAGGAGCAATTGGTGGCCTTGTAGGCTTTTTCGATATCCACACATTCTGCATTAATGCAAACCTGAAAATGACGTGAAAAACATGAAGTTTACATTACTGTCCAGTGGCTTCAGCTCTGCAAATTGTTGACTCTTTGGAATTTAGTCTTATATTATTAGCCACTATTTTTGTTATCAAACTTACCTTTTTATTAAAGAAATTACAGCACTCTTTTGAAAATAGGAAGATGGGATCTAGATAATTTTTATAATAAAATATTTAGAAAGTCCTCTTTAAAGAAGATTCCCTAACTTCACTTCATTCCTCCTGGGTCATTCCCTCAATCCTCCTCTTCAGTCCAATTCTTAAGACTGATATTTACTACTGGACTAAGTGTTGCACATGAGACAAGATACCCATTCCAAAAAATATTATAGAAAACATGTTAATATCACATCATCTGCAAAATTAAAATAATTGTCATTTACGTAACAATAAATAGTATTGATATTATTCTCTTCATTGTTATCAGAGTGGCTATCATTTATTGAGAACCTACCGATTTGGGGGCAACAAGATTTATCTAAGTTTCACAACCTAGTGCTAAGCACATTTTAAGTAATATCGAAGGAATGAATGCAGGCACGCATAAACGAATGGCATAAGTATTGCTTTGAAAAGTATGCTCCATGAAACACAAGAAGGCCTTGAGAAGCAAACAAACAACACAAAAAAAGAACGCTTGAGTAAAAGCTACAATTTCAACTTACCTTCTTGTTTCCACACTTAGTTCCGTTGGCTACCATGCCTATTTCTTGACTGAAGTCTTCAGGATCAAATGTTTTACATGTCAGGAAAGTTACTACACGTCCTTTCCAGGGCAAATTATCTGACCCACCTTGACAGAACAACTTCCCGCACATGGCATCACTGAGGAAAAGGCAAAATTTGCTGCAGTTGAAATACCAGGATCCAAATTGTAGTTTTATACAAATATAAATCAGCTTCCTATCAATATTTAACTAATAGTATTTCTCCCTATAGCAGAGACTGCTAGTTCTTGTTTATATCATTTTTCCCCTTATTCTTCAGTAATAGAACCACTGAATATTAACAAGGCACATTGTTGCTCAAAAAATTCCACGATTCGCAGACTCCTGTGCAGCTAATTTTGGTCAATTGTCTAAGTTCTGGCCGATGGGAAGAAAGCAGAATCTTAACTACAAATTCTTGAAGATGGCCTTATGTGAGGGAGTATGTCTTACTCCTCTATTTTTTCTCCTTTTTGCTTATTAGAATGTGATGGCTGGAGCTGGAGAAGCCATCATAGACCAAGAGAAACAACTGGGAATAGGGGTTATATGTACAATAGAGCTATAAGATAGAAGGAGGATGGATTTCTCACATCATGGAGGGCTCCTAGGAAATCAGTTTCTATCTTGCTCAGCTAAGTTTACTTATGTATTTTCATGAATTGCAGCAGAATAATTCAACCATCATTCTGTTAATAAAAGGCTAAACCTTGACACTCCAAGACGCCATGCAGGTTTACTGAAAGAACTACCTCCCTGCAAATACAGACAAAACTACTCAAGACTCAATAAAGCCATTCATTTCCTGCCAAAGTGAATAAATCAATGCCAATAAAATTGGAGTCAATTGTTTTATGCAGAATTCAGAGGAGGGCTGTGAAAAACTATTTTGAGAGTGATAGAATCAGATTCTTCTGATATCTCTGGTGGCTATTAGAAAATATGATTGAGGAGTGAAGAAAGGCATGCATTCTTTTCACACTTGAGAAGATATTTTTCTTGAATCATTTAAGTAGAGTTTTATGAGGAAGGCTCTGGAGCACAAGGAATGCCAGGCTTACTCTCCACTATAGCCAATGACTACTAAGAAGTGACTAGGAAGTCAGCCTGTGGAAACAATGAAATGCTTGTGCCTCCAGTTACAGAAACTATCCAGTGCTCATATGAACAGTTATACAGAACAATAGTGTGTGTACGTGCTACAGAGGAAAGCCGGAACTACCCTACTCTCTTCCCACTCACTACATCTCAAACTACATATTGCCCCCACCCCAACACACACTTTTTTCCCTTTTGCATCTGTCCTGATTTCCTGTAACGGAAAGACCACAGGATATGATTGTCCTTTAGGGCTAGACTCCCCAAGAGATGACCCTATGTCCAAAATGTAGTTTGTTTGGCAATATCTATTATCTAGAAAAAGTATTGTTCAATAAAAATCTTTGAAAACACAACCTTGTTCAATCTCTTGTTATACATTACTTTGTATGTGTAAAATTTGGAGCAGGTACAAAGTTTAATCTATTATAATTTGAATTTTAAAAGTCATCTTAAAACTGCAGAATCAAAAAAACTTACAGTAAAATCTCAAGTTCATTGCTTATGATATTCTATAATTTTTCCAGAATATCAATACAAAAAGTAAAACAAATTCTTCAGGTGAATTGTCCATCTTTTACTGTACTTTGTTTCTTTATGTAATGCCATGGCAAGTTTAAATAAAACTGTATAAATATTGTATTGGTTATTCCTCTGAGTAGATAAATATTCCTATCCCTAGAATCACGATGAAAGACACTTGATGGAAAAGCACCTAAAGTATACTGGAAAATCCACATACAAACTTCCAGCCAGGCCCATTCACTGTTGCATGTTCCACCTCAAACATTTATTCTATTTAACAGTGACTGTACTCGTTGTCATCTGAAGCACCCACCGTGAGGGACTGGATAAAGGAAATCATTTCTTATTTGTCTTTAATTCAGTGCCTAGCCTAAAACATGGCACAAAATAGTCACTCAATGAATGTTTATCAAATGAATGATGTCCAAATTCATTTTCTCTTTAAATGGAATAAACCAGAATGTATGGCTGGAAGTGGGCAATTTCGCTAGTTTTTGGAGCAGGAGGGTTCAAACCACAAGGTTACTTACTTTGCTTTACAGGGAATGCGTGTGTCGTCCACTCTGCGACAGTACCCGTACTTGGACCCACCTTCATTCCTGTGGTAACACAACTTATCTGCAACCTTGGTTTCTGGGACCAGGCATGGTCAGTAGGGACGCATTCGAAAAGAAAAGAGATAAGAAGTTCAATTCTACAAAGGATTAATGAAATATAAAATTAATGAAATGTATCGCATGAGAAGTGTTATTTTAGCATAATCTCATTGACCATTCTCAGAAATATAAACTGCAAAAATTTGATATCAAGAGAGATGACTAGAATTAATAATAATCTTTTAAATATTCTATTTAAATAGAATAACGGCTTTCTAAATATTTGGAACCATGTGGGTGATTTGCTGAAGGTTAAAAAAAAATTCATCTAAATATGAAGACCAGGAGAGCGACAGTCATTATGTTAACAGCCCGCAGGCAGATATTGGAAAGCTATTCTGCTGATATGTGCTACCTTGACAATTACCTGCTATGCTTAGTCAAACCCCTACTCTGTGCCAGGACAGTGATAAGCATCACATGTTTAATTTCTCACGTGATCATCCTCATATCCCCCTCAGACGGGCAACAGAACATAGTGACGAAGAGCTCAAGCGTTAAGTAAGACAGGCAGGTGTGTGACCTTGGGCAAGTGCCTTAACCTCTCCTCTTGGTCTGTTGTACAATGACAATCTATATAATAGTACCTACCTCCTAGGGTTGTTGCGAGTTTTAAATGGTTCATATACGCAAGTCACTGAGAATAGTGCCTGGGCAGTAGTACATGGTTGATAAATATTAGCCATTCTTGTTATCACTCCCATTTTATCAATAAGGAAACGAAGGATCATATTGATTAAAGTCACAGAGAGAGATGAAAAACCAGACTTCAGTCCCAGTTCTCCGTTGAGTCTAAGACCTATGCTCCTTCTGTGCTGGGATGCCTCTCTTGAAGATCAATAAAGACCGGGAAAATTTGAACCCAGTCTTTGAAAAAACAACAACTTGGTTAAAAATAATCACAAACCTATGAAGATATTGCACAGTTTCAAGAAAAATTATTAAACCTATTATGATGATTTATAAACTCAAACCATTCTAAATGAATTTCATGTTTCAATGTCCAAGATGATAAAATGAATTTTATTACCATATTTTCTTGATTATTTTATCTTAGTAACATTTATACTTTCCTTACTATCTCAATAAAATACCTATACTAAAAAATTGAATAATTAGGCATTAACAACTAGGAAAAAACATATTCATAATCTCAAACTTGAGAGTTATTGCTGCTAATGTTGGGCAAATGATCATTCATGTACCTGGTATCACACTGCTTCAGAAGTTACTTTTCCTCAATTGACAATATACTTGTCCTTTCTGCAGGTATTAAAAATTCTACACTATCATAGCTGTAATAATTGCATTGGGGAGTATACACTATAATTTATTTGAATAATCCTTATTCTTGGACTTTGAGATGTTTCCCAATTATGTACTATTATTTAAAAAAATGCTGGCTGAAAATTCTTTGTAAATAAATATTCCTGGGTACAATTGCTAGGGAAAGGAGTATATTTTCTTTTTAAATTGTACATACATTTTTCCAAATTCTCTCTGAAAAGATTATGCTAATTCATTTTCTTATCAGAGTGTACGAAAATAGGTGTTTTATCACATCCTCACTGACACCGAGCATGAACTGTGACAAACCTTTGCCGATTTAACAAGTGTAGAAGATTAACTTGTTTCCATTCATATTTCTTACTATATATTACACTTTCTGATGCATTAATGGTACTTCGTACTTCTTGCTGGTGAGGTAAGGTGATGTTAATGTTTATTAGACATTTGGACTTTATGATGAATTGCCTGTTTGTGACTTGGTCACGTTTTTCAATATTCGGAATTCCAATTGATTTATAGAAATGATTGGATGTTAAAGAGAGTGATTTTTCCCCCTTATATACACTATAAGACTCTTCAAGCTTTGAAGATTAATTGAAAATACATATTTGACCCCTTATAAATTGTAAAATTTTCAATTTTATTTAGGCAAATCTATTTCTTTGGCCTTTATAAGGTCTGCCTTTAAACATATGATTTAAAAGGTCGTCCCTATTCCAATATCAGATAAATATGTTCAACATGAATTCAATAGATAATTTTGAACATTTACCAAAGTCAGGCACTGTGCTGGGACACACTGGGAATACAACTGTGAACAAAACAGCATCTAGGTAGTAGGAAGTTTACAGATTTGTAGGGAAGGCAAAAGGGTCAGGCGAAAGGAGAAGGGAATAGTATTTATTGCAGTGATTTATTACCAGATAATAAAGAGGATGCTCAGAGCTTCACCTCTGTGCCGAAAATGTCTTCCCCCCGGGTTTCTGCCATATAGTGAAGCCGCCCAAGGAAGCACAGGGTCTTTAACCGGCAGAGCATCTGTTTCCACCTGTAACTCAGCATGTCTGTCAGCATGACGGTTCCCTGTCAGGAGGGCTGCTGAGGCCCGAGCCCAGCACATCAGTGCACTTCCTGAGGCGCCAGTGGCATCAAGCTTTGCTCCTCATGTGGTGTCTCAGCCCACCCTTGCCTGACACTCAGGGTTTTATTCAGGAACTTTTCCAGGTGCCTGTGCATTTATTTCCCAGGTTTCTTTTTTTCTGAGTGTGTTGTGAATCAGTGATTTTTGTTGCTTTCTCTAATGTTGTTTTACATATATTTTCAGGAATTATGAAAAGTTTCTGGCCTGTGATAACCCTCTTCAAATACTCTTAGGAATATGTATTTTCCCTATTTAAAAAAAAATATTCCTTTAGCGATTTAAGTAGGAATTTGGAAGTGTAGCAGAAAAAAGTATGAAAAATAAACACACGTACACAATATACATCATATCCATGAAGTCCAAAGAATTGATATTTTTAAAATTGCCTTTCTAATTAAGCTATTTAGCACAATTTAAGTTTTGGCTTAAAGTTTTCAGAGATTTTTAAGTTATGATTTTATTTTTAATTTCTTTTTTATGGTGTACCTTATTCTCAGCCTATCTCCCAGCGCTCCTGCCACCCCTACACACACACACAAACACACACACACACACACGCAGACTTCCAAGGGTTTACTTATCTGAATAGAATCTTGGTTAGAGTTACCAAGATACAGGACACCCAGTTAAATTTGAATTTCAGATAAACAAAGAATTTTTTTAGTGTAAGTCTACCTCAAATATTGCACGAAACATACTGATACTAAAAAAAAAAAATTGTTAATCTGAAATTAAAATTTAAATGGACCATCCTTATTTTTATTTGCTAAATCTAGCAACCCCAAAATTGACTTTAAGTCCTAAAATGCACTTATCCAGGATTTCGAGCAGTGGCACAGTTTCTAAGGAAAAAGAATGGACAGCATGCTGCTGTGGCCGTGAATAAACACTGTCACATGGAATAATATGAGTTTTGTTTGCATGTGCATAGAGAGGCAGGAATGCCAGCCACACTGGCGGGTCCTCCTACCTGGTCCCCACAGATCGGTGCACTGCTCCTGCAGTGTGGGGCACGTGCCCATCAAGCAGTAGCCCTGCCCATTTTGACAAGGGAAGCCATTGACTCGGAATCTGTCATCAGGGCAAATACCAGATTTACCGTCACACATTTCTGGTAGGTCACACTCATCTTTTGCTGGTCTGCACACTGCACCAGCCTTTTTGAACTGTAGGAAAGTAAAAACGGAGAGAAGGCTTTTTTCCACCTGACTTACCTAATATCTCAAATTAATGCAAATAATATTGTCCCTTTGGCCTTTTTCTGGCAAGTTGGTTACAGGCATCACTCTATTCCAGTATACATTTGCATTGTATAAGCTAAAGCCATCTCCTATTATATCACTGCTATTGAGTTCGGCCAATGCCCTAAGTCTTTAAGCACTTAATATTTCTGAATTTGTAGTGCAAATACAGAAGAAAACAAGGAACATCTTAGATGCAAAGAACGAAGTTATTTCTCTCTTTGTTGAATGCATCTTTGTCAAGATTTTCAAGGAGATTTAAATCTGCAACTTCAGAGATTTATTGGTGAAGTGAATCTCCCATATGAAGGAAGATAAGCTTACAAGCACCAGATCAGCATGCTCTGAGGCTTTCCCAGGCATCACATTTCCTAATCCTTAATTCTTTTTATTGTATGCTCAGATATTTCTTTTCAACTCACTTCTTGTTATGGAATGATTTATCCTGAGGGAGAAATAACCAAACATTTACCTGATGCATTAACTCCCTTGCACTCTATTACTTTAAATCTCGCTCTTATTTCCTCAGAGAAACCTTACTAAAACAAAGTCTGCCATTCACATGAATCTGCAGGGGTCTGTCTGCACACTGGAAGCATATCTTTTCCTAGTTGAAGCAAGGAGGTATGCTCTCATGTCATCAAAAAACTTTCAGTATCTTTATGCTGGCAACAGAATAAAATCCTAATTTTAACTGGAGTATATGAGACCCTCCAGTTTCAACCCCCACTGCTCCGGCCAGACCAGCTTTCTCTCCAGCTGTCACACAAACCATGCTTACACCTTCTGTTCTGTCTTTGTTCTTTCTCTCAGCCTCCCCATTTGGAAATTTTTTCTCTGTCTACTTATCTAAAATCTACACACTACTTTCCAGACTAGTGAAAGCCTCATTTTGCATGAAAGCTCCCCTGACTTCTTCAATGCAAATCACAGTTCCTCTTTTCTACATGTGGTGGGGAAAGAGCTCTGAATTCAAATTTGGAACATGTGGGTCTGAATCTTAGCTCTGCCAGTGCTTGAGTGTGTAACCTTAGAAAATGGATTGAATGTCGCTGAAAATCCACTTCTCCATCTAGTATCTACTTTACAAGGTCAGTATGAAAATTAAGTAAAAATATATGTGGAAAGTATTACACAAAAGGCATATATCATTATAATGTCTACCCGGGCATTTAATCTTGCATTATATTTTCCTCTGTTTCGGGTGTGTATATCATTGCCCTAAGGAAATCACAAGTTCTTGCAGGTCAAGACTACTTTTTTAAATCTCCCATAAGCTCTAACAAATAGCACTTAATAAACACTTGTTGAATACTACCTAAGTTCTCAAATTTTCTTCCTTTTGGCCTCCTTTATTTCTTTCTTCTCCCTCTGACATTAAAAAAAAATCTATTCCAAATGCTAGCTTTAACTGGTGTGCAATCTACACGTTCATTCTACAAATGGTTATTGAGCATATAAAATGTATGCAATTCTGTGCTAAGAGAGGATGAATCAGTTCCCTGCCCTTAGGAGTCAATCTAAGGAGACAGACACATAAATAAATAACCATAATGTGAATTCTACACAACAATAGTATGTAAAATGCTAAACTCTACCTTGAAGAGAAAGTCAAAAAAGCCCCACAAAGACAATGACGCGGCATCCTCATTCACGTCTTTTTTCTAAGAATCTCACCCTAAAGTAACTTCAAAGGTTGAAGATAGGGAAGCCTCCAAATTATTCAAAATAAAAGCTTTTCCACTGAACCCATTGTTAAAGGAATATGCAAACAATTATGAGATTTGGTCCAGGAAGGCCGTGTAGCATCAGAAGCAGCGGCGGGTAGGAGTAACCAGCACCATGTTTGGAACTGGTCATGTTTGGAGTTTGCCATTTAACGGCTCTAGTATTTTGCACATTTGCTGTTCTGAGCCTCCCTCAAAAGCAAAATGAGATAATAATATCTTCCTCACAGGGTTGTTGGAGGACCAAATAGCCCATGTTTGTAAAGCACTCAGTGCGGCCTTCATAAATGGTAGGTAGCATTATTTTATAGACAGAAAAGTATTGCTTTTCCTATTTCGTTTAACCTAATCCCTGATAGTACAGAAAAAATAAAGAATAATCATAATTATTAAGAGAGAATACAATAACAACCTTACCTGGCATTTTTCACAGCATTCTCCTGACGCGCATTGAGAACTTGTTTTGATTTTACATGTTTTTGCATCACAGCAAATATTGGTACATTCCTAAGAAACACCAGAAACAAATGCAAAGGCTGGATGACTCTTTGGTCCCATTTCAGCACAATTCATAACATACTCATCACACAGACTGTATTTTGGTATAGTCTGAAAATAATTTTCAAAAAAATAAAAGATAACAAAGCTTAACATCAGAAAAATTGAGATTTTGGAACATCTAGTGGTTTATTTTTCATTTGAATTCTATTTACACCTTATTTTTTCAATTTAAATATCTTTAATTTCCCCAGTCTCCTATAGCAATAATGAAAATTATCTATTTTTGGTAAAATATGAGAGAAAATAAAAGGAAAAGGACAATTAAAAAAATAAAATTCATCTAAATAGTTAAAGAATGTAATTAGTTCAACTGATTAGTTTTGACATCCATTCAGCAATAATTTTAATCTCTAGAAGATGTAATGAAAATCTCAAAATATAGTTATTTATCCAATTTTGACATTTAATTCAAGTTTGCATAAAGCAATATACTTTGTTTTGCTCTCCCCACCATCTGTCTGAGAAATCAGCCACGTGCACAAGGTGTTGGAGAAAGTCATCCCTCGGAAACGTCCCCCTCTACCCATTTAGATTCCTGAAGAGGAGTGATATATGCAGAGTTACAACTTTTTAAGGTTAAAACTCTTGCCCTATTTCAAATATAAACATCAAATTTGGGAAAGATTACTCTTTCTCATGGAATGAATAACTTTGTAATCCTATTTTGAAGTTACTGAAATGCCGACCCTCTGAGAGCTTGATGTAGTATTCATATTAAGTGTTACTAGATTGGAGGCAAAGGCCCATTCAGAATCCTGGCTGTCCTGTGGACAGGTGGGATCAGGGCAGGCACTTCTCATGGTAACAACTCCTGAGTCGCACGGAGATGAACTCAATCCCAGTGCAGGTTGGCTCTGGGATTCCTGAAACAAAACACACCCGAATCCAGGTGTTGGCTCCTCCATATACCAGCTGGGGGACCTTGGGTGAGCTAGTCACACTCTGAGCACTGTCACAGCCCTGTGCCCGGAGCAGCTGCTCAGTAAGTCACAGGCACAGACGAAACCTGAAGCATTTCTGCCAGAAAGAGAAAGATGAGGAAACAAAGTCCAAGGTGGAGAATGGTACTTAAACGGAGGATAAGGAAGCAACCCACAGAAGGAGATTAGGCTGGTCTGTTAAGCAGCGTAGTGTTTGCTGTTAGAAAGGCTGGCCTGACAAATCTCTACAAACGAATGTGCACAAAATTACAACAAATATGCAATATTATAGTGAACCACAGTGTATAATTGAATGGTTTATCTTCTTAGCAATTGAAAAACAGACGAGGTCATTTCAGAAAGTGCATGTAGTACCTCGGGAGTCCCACAGTCACAGTCCTCTCCCATTTCCACCAATTGGTTCCCACAGATCGGGGTGGAGATGATATCTGTAGGCAGTGGAGCATTAAAGAGGCACTTTGATAATTTGTCCTCAAAGAACTTGTCATAGCTGACACGGCTGCAGGAACTGAAGTCCGTAGGGATGTAGAAACTGAGAAGACAAGAAAAAAGAAAATAGAACACAGTCACGCTGAGCATGTAGGGGCAATATCAGACATATACCCCAAACCTGCCCCCAAAGATCAAATCCAAACCACTGACCAACTGCTAAATCATGAGCCCATGTGTGTGCCGGAATTAGCCCAGGTGAGTGGACACAGACTCCTCCAGCTTAATGGGCAAATATGGTCATATCTCAAAGTGAAGCATGCAGGCTGCTGTTAATAAAACAAAAGTGTTTCTGACTTATCCAGATAATATTTTTCAGCCTTGGGTCATTTTGGTTGTAAGGTCCTAAAGGCAGTAAAATCATATTTATTCATGTGCCTAAGAATTCATTTTACTGTAGAGGAATTCCTATTGACAGAACTTCTTAATTCTACAAATAAAAATGGGGTTTAAAAATGCAGTAATACCTGGGAGAGATAACATAAGACATACAGTTGGCATATGCAGCCGTACGCTATTTGTGCAAGGGCACAGGAGACTAACCCTCGCTTGAGTGAGCTGGGAGGGGGAAGTAGAGAAGAGGAAATCAATCTTTAAAAAGGACTGTGGGGTTTTTAAACATAAAATTCCCTAGCAATTTTGCCTAAGGCAAGGCAGGAATGTGTAATCTCTTTTCAGAGACTCTCTCTTCATCCTCCTGTGAGAACTTTCTTCTTTTATTAGATTTTTCTCCTAGAACTTTTCCCCTACCACTACCCAATCTGAGTTCATTGAAAATTTGATAAATGCTAATGATTTTCTGAAACCAGTCTTGTGTAGAAAGGGTAAGTATAAAATGACATAAAAGAGCCAGCCCAGAGTGAACCAAAAACAGGGATAAATAGCATCTTCCCGGACAGCCTCACCTCAGTGCTTTGTCCATCACACATACCGTAGAAGGGCACTTGCAAACGTAGGAGTCATGAAACATTCCAAAGTTATGGCCCATCTCGTGGGCCATTGTCCCTGCAACTCTAATCACGTTGTCACTGTGGTCCTAAGGATGAGAGTAGGGAAACAGAGCCTCTGGTTTGCAAACTAAATTATCACTCAGGCTATAATTAATTTTTTTTTTTTTTTTGTGAGGAAGATCTGCCCTGAGCTAACATCTGCCAATCCTCCTCTTTTTGCTGAGGAAGGCTGGCCCTGGGCTAACATCTGTGCCCATCTTCCTCTACTTTATATGGGATGCTGCCACAGCAAGGCTTGACAAGTGGTGCCTTGGTGCGCGCCCGGGATCTGAACCCGGGCTGTCAGCAGCAGAGTGCACGCACTTAACTGCTATGCCACGGGGCTGGCCCTATAATTAAATATTTTTACTGTAGCCAAGTGGAGTACAGAGACTGATTTTAGCTTCAGCCTTCCCATCCTACTCTTTCCCCCTTCCTCTCCCCCTGCCTTTCTCTGTCTCTCTGTCTCTCTCTGTCTGTCTCTCTCTCTCACATACACACACACCTTTGGTGCTGAATGCCCATCACAGGGTATATTGCCTACTCATTGTTGTTGTGAATGGGTTTCTATAATGAGGAAAATTTCTGTGGTTTACTGCCATGAGAGATAACGGCAAACTTTCTTCAACAATGATAAGGAATCAGAAAATTTTTTAACTGATTTAGCTCTCTCCCTCATGGCTTGCTTTTTAATACTTTCTAATTTAATTGGAGGTCTTTGCTGTGTTTAGCTAATAGAGACCTAAACTGCTCATTAACCTAGAACTTTAGTACCACTGTTATCTTTTTCAATTCTATTATTGCTAAGACTAGACATCAGTCAATTCCAGACTTGCCCCATCGCATGAGGTCCAGCCAATAGCCAACTTCATTACCAGATTCTTTCTGATTAGAGGTGCTGGACTGGGGCTCCAAGTTACCCAGGAGGAATAAAAAAACACTAGAGAATATCTTCTGGTTGTAATTTCCAACTGTGGATACAAGAATCTGCCAATAACACCCACCCACAGAAATCAGATTCCCTTATCCACTTGATTTCAAAGAACCAAATCAAGAGCTTCATAAGGAACAGTATAAGACTGGCAAACAAGGAACACCTTGTAAGATGGGAAGTTATACCACCATTCATGATATTATTTCATCCTGTTGAGATGAACCTGGTAAACCTTGCCATCTAGTAAGATGGCGTTCTTCAAGTGGGGACAAAAGGAAACAAAAATTTTAAGAAAAATGGAAATGTGTTTAAATAGAGACTTTCCAGACTGCCTTATTTGAGATTCCCTCAAATTTAAGGTATCTTCTTTTAAATAGTTATTTTCCTAACTTAAATGTTTTATCTCCTGAAATGACCTCCATTTGCTCTTCTCTTATATATTAACTATTATTTTTATATTATCAACTATTGCTTTAAGTAAGCTAGTTTCTCCTCTGATTTCATGGTAAGTTCTTTCAAGATAGAAAATATATATTTTACTTCCTTTGTTCACCCCATGAACCCTATCACAAACCCATCATAAGATGTATTGGAGATATATATATATATATATATATATGTATATATATATTCATTCCACTTCTACCTAGGATGTAGAAAGAATATTATTCTTGCACTAACAACAAGGAAAAGCCAGATAAATTTGAACAATTATAATTTTTTTTAATCCCTATGTCAGTTGGAGTTGCAGGTCATCCAAAGAGCCTGAAAAATAAGGACAGACAGGGCTTCCCAAGGATAGACAGGCCCTCCCAAGGACAGACAGGCCCCTCCCAAGGACAGACGGGACATGAGAACTGGCTTATCTATGACAGAGCATGGAGGAGGAGATGCTAGGTATCCTACAAGTGGGGAAGGGTAATTCAGTTAACTTTTTAAATAAATTGCTAAAGGCTGAGTATGGGCCAGTGCAGGAGTATAGAATCCACAGCACCTCAGAAACAAGGGGGCCTTGCACACGCTCACAGGCTCTTCTCCCCAGACCTCCTCCAGGAGCTCATGACAGACACTGGGGGCCAGGTAATAGAACGGAATGAACCTCCCTTGGTGGAGCAGGCCAGAAGGAGTGAAGTAGCAGCTGCTGCAGGAAAACAAGGCACGAAGCCAGACCCAGACCCTTCTCCTCTAAGGAACAGAAGCCTTAAGCCACTAGGGGGAGAAGTAGCAATCCCTAACAACCTAAGGCAGAACCAAAGACCCCTTATGGCTAGAGGATAAGTTTAAAATGCACACACACACACACACAGACACACACGCACACACACAATCACAAAAACCTCTACTCCTGAGAGAGGGGCGGACAAAAATCCTGAGCCCAGGATCCTGTATTAATATCAGTTGAGGTTTCCTCCCACTGAGGGAGGGCCAGGAAACTCTCTTCCGCAAAAAACCTGCAAAAGATAGAAAGCAGAGTTTTGCCGCTGTGGGAAGGATGGGCAGGGTCGCTAAGAGAGCTTCACTCCTGAGACCCAGGGCCTGCCTAAGACTGAAATTGGACAAAGTCAGAAGAGAACACTCACCCTGTCCCCCACCATCAGATTGTAGAAAGTTGGAAAGGGTATTGCTCCCAAACTTACAATAAATAAAGACACTGGATGATAGTCAGATTCATAATTTTCTAGAACTCATCCTAGACATGAGGTCACAAGGCAAGAAACAAAACTAAAATCAAAAACAAAGATAGGCTGGCACCTACTGGGAGAGCCAGGATATGAATATTGTTTACCTGGGAAGACACTATCAAATGCCACTAATAACTCATATAAAAAAATTTAAAATCAATGAAGGCAGAGTGTGGTACAGCAAGAGAATATACAAAATGTGAGGGCTTCAGACATGAGGGGAATTCCTGCCTACTCACAGGTTTTTCTCCACACGGCCCTCACCAAGTGAGAGATCTGAGGAGGCCGCCCTCACAGTATGGGCTTGGGGGAGGGGACAGCAGCAGAAAAGGCATGAAACCCCTCCAGGCTCCTTCTCTCCATCTCTGCTAGCGGACAGACATGACCAGGACTAGAGCAAGGCCAGCAAGGCCAGTGCCTCACTCTAGTCCTAGCCCTAAACCAAGGCCTTGAACTCCTGAGAAAAAGGCAACAAAGTCTGTTCCCTCAGGGCAATGGTGAAGTCTCAGTGCAACTATGAAAAAGGAACAGGAAGGAAAAAAAACCTCTACCACTGGAGGGATGGGGAAGGAAGGGCAGGAATACATGCTGGGCCACATCATTAGAGGTTTCCGCCATCTGGTAGTGGAGCAGGATCTCTAGAAGAACCCGAGACACTAGGGGACACAGGACTTGCCTAAGACTGAGAGTTAATGAGAACAAAAGAGAATGCCTTCTTCCAACCAAAAGTCTAACAATCATCCAGTAAAAAGTAACAACCTATTGGTGGAAGAGGGGGAAGAGCGTAAAGAGACCCACTGTGAGGTACAGTAAAGACCTAAACATGAGTGTGGAGCACACATTGAGAAGAACTTTGGCAAACCAGCCTTTACCCCAAACACAAAATAATGTGAGAGAAATTTAAAAGCTGTGATGTACTGAGGGTAGCCATAGCAACAAAAGACATCCCAAACCCAACTCAACTCCTGCTAGATTGACTCAAAGCCTCACACCAAAGGCCTAGTAGAAGGAAAGAAGTGAGCATTTCCAGACAAGAGAAAATTTATTTAAGACTACTGTCTTTCACAAGATGTCTGGCTTTCAACAAAAATTATTAAGGCATCCAAAAAAGAAGGGAAAAGCAATGCCCTGCCAATCAACAGAACCAGGCTAATATATGACACAGATGTCTGAACTGTCAGCCAGGTGATTTAAAATAACTATTATTAATATGTTAAAAGCTCTAGCGGAAAAGATAAATAGCGTGCAAGACTGGATGGGAAATTTCAGCAGAGCTGGACACCATAAGAAAGAATCAAATTGAAATGCTAGAAATGAAAAAGACAGTAACAGAGATGAATAATGCCTTCAATAAGCTTAACTGTAAATCCAGAAGAGCTGAGAAAAAAATCAGTGGACTTAATAGTTCAACAGAAATTACCCAAATGGAAACACAAATGAAAAAAGGATAAAAAGGGGAGAAAAAAGCCCAAATGAACAGAACAGAGCATACTAGTTTTGTAGGGCAATATAGAATGGTCATACACGTACGTAATTGGAATGCCAGAAAGAGAAAGGCTGAGAATGGAACAGAAGAAATAGTAAAAAAAAATAACGGCCCAGAATTTTCCAACATTAACCACAGATAACAAGCCTAGGCCCAAGAAGATCAAAGAACACTAAGTAGGATAAATTACCCCTCCCTCAGGAAAAAAACACTTAGTTATAACATAGTTATAATCAAATTTAAGAAAATTAAAGACGAAAGGAAAATCTTGAAGTAAAAAAAAAAAAAAAGACCCAAAGATGAAGTTTACAGCAGACTTCTCATCAGGAACCTGGCAAAGCCAGCAGATAATGGAGTGAAATTATTAAAAATGAAAGAGAAACACTATCAACTCAGAATTATAAACCCAGCAAAAATATGTACAAACATGAAAGAAAGATAAAGTCATTTTCTGGAAAAAAAAAAAAAGCTGAAAGAATTCATTGACGGAAGACCTGTATTATAAGAAATATTAAAAAAAATCCTTCTGGGAGAAAAAAAGTATTATACCAGATAGAAACTTGTATCTATACAAAGAAATGAAGAGCATTGGGAACACAATAAAAGTAAGCATAGGTAAAGATAGATGAACATAAAATTAATTTTTTCTCATTCTAAATTGCACTGAAAGATGACTGTCTAAAGAAAAATTAGTAACAATGCATTGTGTATTTACAATGCATGTGAAGTTAAATGTATGATAACAATAGCACAAAGGATAGAAGGGAGTAATCAGAAGTGTACTCTTGTAAAGTCCTTATACTACACGTAAAGCAGTTTAATATCATATGAAGGTAAACCAGACAAGCAGAGAAGCAGAGATATATAATAAATCCCAGGGCAACCATTAAAAATAAACAAACAGAGATATCAATAAAAAGCTAATAATGGAGATAAAAGAATTTTTTTGTTTTAAATATTCAATTAATCCTAAAGAAGGCAGAAAAAAATAGAATAGAAATTGGAATAGAAAATGTCTAGCAAGACAGAAAATTTAGTCCTACAATATCAATTATATGACATATATGTGATTTAAATATACCAAACAAAAGACAGAGATGGTCAGATTAGATAAAAAGTGAAAGTCAAGTATATACTGTCTATTAGAAACCTTCTTTAACTGTAAAGAAATACATAGGCTAGAAATAAAAGTAAGGAAAAAGTTGCATCAAGAAAATTTTAGCCCCCAAATGTTGGAGTGACTATATTGATATCAGGCAAACTAGACTTCATAGCAGGAATATTACAGGGAAAAAAAGGAACATGAAATGAAAAATGGATCAATTCTCCAAAACGACAAGAGACCTTTATGTGTGTATTCACTTAACAACAGAGTTTCAAAATACATGAAGTGAAAACTTATAGAACTGAAAGAAGAAAGACAAATCTACCCTTCTCCTTGGATACTTAAACACACTCTCTCCATAAATGATTCAAAAGAACTGAACAACATGGTAAGTCAACCTGACATAATTGACAATTACAATAACAACAGCAGAAGACACTCCTTTTCAAGTTCATATAGAGTATTGATCAAGAAAAAAACCTCAAAAAAATTTAAAAATACCAAAATTCAAAGAAGTATGTTCCCAGACTGTTATGAACTGAATTGTGCCACCCTCCCATTCATATGTTGAAGCCCTAACCCCCAATATGACTGTATTTGGAGACAGGGCCTCTAAAGGGGTAATTAGGGTTAAATGAGGTCATAAAATGGGGCCCTAATCCAATAAGATTGGTGTCTTTATGAGAAGAGGAAGCATCACTAGCAGTACATATGCAGAGAAGAAAGGCCATGTGAGGACACAGCAAAAAGTTGGTCATCCTCCAAAAAAGAACTCTCTGCACAGCACACCAGAACACCTGAGAGATTCATACAACTATACACCTGAAAGTGGGTGGACTGGACCTCCAAGAGGCAGTGGAACCAGGGGAGCAGCACCCTCCTACTCCAGCACCCCAGTGGTGGCAATCCAAAGAAGGATACCCCCAGCAGTGGCAGCAGTGCTCTGACCTGAGGTTTCAAAAAGCACATTGGAGCTGGAGACCAGAGGCTGCAGGAGCAGCAGTGGCACTCATGGCTCAGCCCCTACCCCTCCCCCAGCAGTGGCAGGTGACACCTGTGATCTGAGGTTTTAGGAGCCACAGCAGTACCTGTGACCCAGTCCCCAGTGGTGGCAACCCTGACACTGGCCCTAACAGCAGCAGGGGCTGCATATAAGACCTCGGGTCCCTGGCAGTGGCTCTGACACCTGTGAACCCAGCGCCTCCAGCAGTGATGCTGCCAGCATCCCCAGCTAACCTGGGAGCAGCAGGACAATAGCACCCAATCCCATGGAAAGCCCACAGAGAGCCAGTGGGGAGACACAAGAGAAAGGCAACCTCGGAAGCAGCAGAGATGCTCACAGCCTGGTGATCCCAGTAATGACACCTGAGACTGCAATGACATCATAAGCAGCAAAGCACCAGCAAGCTTGGAGGCACAAACAGCACAATGAGGGCACTGATGACGCCTCTGGCAGAGGCAGAGGAGGGTGGAAAGTGCAGGCTCTCAAATGCAGCCAAAAGCAGCTCAGAATCAAATTAACCAAAACCTTACCCAAATAAGAAAGGCATTTACTACCACAAATGAGCTGGCAGAGGATTAACTTATTAATCACCATGAAGAACTGCAGTAACATGGTAGAACAGAAAGAAGATGACAACTTTCCAGAAACCAAACTTGAAGTCACAGAAGATTGTGATATAACTTATAGAGAATTCAAAATAGCTGTAATGAAGAAACTCAATGAGTTGCCAGAAAACTCAGAAAGACAGTTCAATGAGCTCAGGAATAAAATTAATGAACAGAAGGAGTACTTCACCAAAGAGATTGAAACTCTTAAAAAACACAAACAGAAATTCTGGAAATGAAGAACACAACTAATGAGATAAAAAAGTAAGTAGAAAGCATTGGAAATAGAGCAGACCATATGGAAGAGAGAATTAGTGAGCTCAAAGACAGAAATCTAGAAACGATTCAGGTGGAAGAGGAGAGAGAACTCAGATTTTTAAAAAATAAAGAAATTCTATGAGAAATATCAGATTCATTTAGGAAAAATAGCTTAAGGATAGTGGATATCTCAGAAGAAGAAGAAGAGAGAGAAAAGAGCAGAGAGTTTATTGAAAGAAATAATAGCTGAGAATTTCCCAAACCTGAGGAAGTAACTGGATAAACAAGTACATGAAACTAACAGAACTCCTAATTATCTCAATGCAAAAAGACCTTCTCCACATTATATTAAAAACTGTGAAAAGTCAATGACAAAAAGACTATTAAGGGCAGCCAGAGAGAAGAAAATAACTTACAAAGGAACCCCATCAGGGTATTAGAAGATTTCTCTGCAAAAACTCTACAGGCTGGCAGAGAGAGGAATGATATACTCAAGGTATTGACAGACAAAAACACGAATACTCTATCCAGCAAAGTTACCCTTCACATATGAAGAATAAATAAAGGCTTTCCCAGACAAACAAAAGCTGAGGGAGTTCATTGCCACCAGACTTGCCTTACAAAAAATGTTGAAAGGAGCCCTTCTACCTGAAACAGAAAGGCAAAGGTTTACAAAGCTTTGAGTAAGGTGATAAATAGACAGACAGAATCAGAAAACTGCAGCTCAAGGTCAGAATGGGTTAGTAAGCAGTTAATTATAACATGAAGGCTAAGGGGAAAGAAAGCATCAAAAATAACTATCACCACTTCAATTTGGTAACAAACTCACAATACTAAAAATGGATAATTTGTGACAACAAAAATATAAAAGGGGAAGAAGAAAAGGACAGAACCTGCATAGGCTAATGGAGATAAGACACTATCAGCACAAAAAGGACTATCTCATTTATGAGATCATTTATACAAACCTCATGATAACCACAAAACAAAAATTCAGAGCAGAGTCATGAAACATAAAAAAAAAGAGAAAATTGAGAAAAACCTCACAGAATCCATCAAACTGAAGTGGCAGACAGAAATACAAAGAAAAAGAAACAATGGAAATATAGAACAAACAGAAAACAAAAGACAAAATGGCAGTATTAAACCTTCATATATCAATAATCACTCTGAATGTAAACGGATTGAATTCACCAATCACCAAGACACAGAATGGCTGGATCAATTAAAAAACAACACCCAACAATATGTGCTGCCTCCGTGAGACCAATCTCAGCTATAAGGACAAATATGGGCTCAGACTGAAGGGACGGAAGATGATACTCCAAGCAAATGGCAACCAAAAGTAAGTGGGTGTGGCCATACTTATATCAGACAAATAGACTTCAAGCCAATATAGGTAACAAGAGAGAAAGATGGAGATTATATAATGATAAAAGGGACATTCCACCAAGAAGATATAACACTTATTAATATATATGCACCTAACATAGGAGCACTGAAGTATATAAAGCAACCATTAACAGACCTAAAGGGAGAAACTGTCAGCAACAAAATAATAGCAGGAAACTTTAATACCCCACTAACATCAATGGATAGATCATCCAGACAGAGAGTAACAAGGAAACATTGGCCTTAAATACAACACTAGATCAGATGGACTTAACAGATACATATAGAACATTCCATCCAAAAGCAGTGGAATACACATTCTTTTCAAGCGCACATGGGACTTTCTCAAAGATAGACTGTATGTCAGGAAACAAAACAAGTCTCAACAAATTTAAGAAAATTGAAATCATATCAAGCATCTTTTCCATCCACAAGGGTATGAGACTAGAAATCAACCACAAGCAAACAGCTAGATAAGTCACAGAACATGTGCAGACTAAACAACATGCTACTGAACAACTATTGGATCAATGGAGAAATCAAAGGAGAAATAAAAAAAATATCTGGAGACAAAGGAAAATAAAAATGCAACATACCAAAACTTATGGGATGCAGCACAAGTGGTACTAACAGGGAAGCATATAGCAATACAGGCTTACCTCAAAAAACAAGAAAAGTCTCAAATAAACAATATAACAATATACCTAAAACAACTAGAAAAAGAAGACCAAACGAAGCCCAAAAGAAGACCAAAGTCAGTAAAAGGAAGGAATTAATAAAAGTCAGAGTGGAAATAAATGAAATAGAGACTAAAAAAATAGAAAATATCAATGAAAGTAAGAGCTGGTTCTTTGAAAAGACAAACAAAATTGAAAAATCCTTATTTAGACTAAATAAGAAAAAAAGCAAGAAGGCTCAAATAAATAAAATCATAAATGAAAGAGAAGAAATTACAACAGATACCACAGAAATATGAAGGATTATAAGATAATGCTATGGAAAGCTATAGGTCAACAAACTGGATAACCTAGAAGAAATGGATACATTCTTAGAATCATACAATCTCCCAAAATTGAATCAAGAAGAAATAGAGACTCTGAATATACCATTCACAAGTGACAAGATTAAAACAGTAATCAAAAAACTCCCAAAAAACAAAAGTCCAGGACCAGACAGCTTCTCTGTTGAATTCTAACAAACATTCAAAGAATATGTAATACCTATCCTTCTTAAAGTCTTCCAAAAAATTCAAGAGGACGGGTTGCTTCCTAACTCATTTTACAAAGCCAACATTACCCTGATACCAAAACCAGACAAGGACAACACAAAAAAAGAAAATTACAATATTGCTGATGAATATAGATGCAAAAATCAAGAAAATATTAGCAAATCAAATAAAACAATACATTAAAAGGATCATACATCACAATCAAGTGGGATTTATTCCAGGGAAGCAGGGATGATTCAACATCTGCAAATCAATCAATGTGATACACCACATTAAGAAAATGAAGAATAAAAATCATGTGATCATCTCGATAGATGCAGAGACAGCATTTGACAAGATTCAACATTCATTTATGATAAAAACTCTGAATAAAATGGGTATAGAATAAAAGTACCTCAACATGATAAAGGCCATATATGACAGACCCACAGCCAAAATCAGACTCAATGGTAAAAAACTAAAAGCTATTCCTCTAAGAACAGGAACAAGGCAAGAATGCCCACTCTTGCCACTCTTATTTCAACATAGTATTGGAAGTCCAAGCCAGAACAATCAGATAAGAAAAAGAAATAAAAGGGATCCAAATTGGAAAGGAAGAAATAAAATTGTCACTACTTGTGAATGACATGATTCTATATAGAGAAAACCATAAAGAATCCACCAAAGAACTATTAGAACTCGTTAATAAATACAGTCAAGTTGCAGGGTGCAAAATCAACATTCAAAAATCAGTCACATTTCTATACACTAACAACAAATTATCAGAAAGAGAAATCAAGAATGCCATACTATTTACAATTACAACAAAAAATAAAATATCTAGGCATAAATTTAACCAAGGAGGTGAAAGATCTGTGCACTGAAAACTATAAGACATTTTTGAAAGAAATTAAAGAAGACATAAAGAAATGGAAAGATATTCTGTGCTCTTGGATTGAAAGAATAAACATAGCTAAAATGTTCATATTACCTAAAGCAATCTACAGATCCTAATCAGAATTCCGATGACATTTTTCACAGAAATAAAACAAAGAATCCTAAAATTTGTATGGAACGACAAAAGACCCCAAATAGCCAAAGCAATCCTGAGAAAAAAAGAAATCTGGAGGTATCACACTCTCTGATTTCAAAATATACTACAAAGCTATAGTAATAGTACTGGCAGAAAAACAGACACACAGATCAATGGAACAGAAGCGAGAGCCCAGAAATAAACACACATATCTGTGAACAGCTAATTTTCAACAAAGGAGCCAAGAACATACAATGGAGAAAAGAAAATCTCTTTAATAAACAGTGCTGGGAAAACCGGGCAGCCACATGCAAAAGAATGAAAGTAGACCATTATCTTACACCATATACAAAAGTTAACTCAAAATGGATCAAAGACTTCAATGTAAGATCTGAAGTCACAAAAATGCTAGAAGAAAACATAGGCAGTAGCTCTTTGACATCAGTCATAGTAGTATCTTTTTGATTACCATGTCTCATTAGGCAAAGGAAACAAAAGAAACAAATAAACAAATGGGACTACATAAGACTAAAAAGTTTCTGCACAGCAAAGGAAACAATCAAAAAAACAAAAAAGACAACCCACCAACTGGGAGAAAATTTTTGCACATCACATATTTGATAAGGGGTTAATATCCAAAATGTATAAAGAACTCATAACTCAGCAACAACAACAAAAACAACCTGAGCAAAAATTGGGCAGAGGATATGAACAGAGATTTTTCCAAAGAAGATATACTGATGGCCAACAGGCACGTGAAAATATACTCAACATCACTAATTATTAGGGAAATGCAAATCAAAAGCACAATGAGATATCACCTCATGCCCGTCAGAATGGCTTTTATTAAGAAGACAAGAAATAACAAGTGTTGCAGAGGATGTGGAGGAAACAGAACCCTTGCACACTGCTGCTGGTAGGAATGCAAACTGGTGCGGCCACTATGGAAAACAGAAATCTGTTTGAGATTTCTCAAAAAATTAAAAAATATAAATACCATATGATTCAGGTATTCCACTTCTGAGTATTTATCCAAAGAACATGAAAACACTAATTTGAAAAGATATATGCACCCCTATGTTCATTGCAGCATTATTCACAATAGTCGAGTCTTCGAAGCAACTTAAGTGCCCATCAATGGATGAATGGATAAAGAAGATGTGGTATATATATACAATGGAATACTACTCAGCCATAAAAAAGATGAAATCACGCAATTGGCGACAACATGGATGGACCTTGAGGGTATTATGCTGAGCAAAATAAGTCAGAGAAAGACAATTATTGTATGACTTCACTCATATGTAGAAGACAAACAAACACACACACAGATTCAGAGAACAGATTGGTGGTTACCAGAGGGGAAAGGAGTGGGAGGAGGACAAAAGGGGTAAAGGGGCACACGTGTATGGTGAGAGATGGAAACTGGACTTTTGGTGGTGAACATGATGCAGTCTATATAAAAGTCAAAATATAATGAGGTACACCTGAAATTTATATAATGTTATAAACCAATGTGACCTCAATAAAATTTTTAAAAAAAGGTAGTCATCTACAAGCCAAGGAGAGAGGCCTCAGGAGAATATAAACCTACTGACACCTTGGTCTTGGATTTCCAGCTTCCAGAACTGTGAAAAAATAAATTTCTGTTGTTTAAGACACACAACCTGTGGTTTTTAGTTATGGCAGCCCTAGAAAACCAACACACAAACCATAACAGAATTAAACTAAAAAATCAATAATAGAAATTATTACAATATACTTCTAAATAAATCATGAGTCAAAAAAGAAATCAAAACAGAGATGAGAAAATATTACTACTGAATGAAAATGAAAAAACACATATCCAAACATCTTGGATGCTACTAAAGCAGAACATAGTAGGAAATTTATAGCATTAAATGCTTATATTTGGAAAAAAAGAAAAGCCTCAAATTAACAATCTAAATTTATTCCTTAAGTAACTAGAAAAAAAAAAGAACAAATTAAATGCAGAAAAAGCAGAAGGAATTCAATAATCAAGATAAGAGCAGAAATCAATGAAATTAAAAGCAGGAGAACCATAGAGAGCATGAATAAAGCAAAAGCTGTTTCTTTGAAATTAATAAAGTTAATTAATAAAATTAATTAAAGTTAGCCAGATTGACCATGAAAAAAAAGACACAAACTACTAATATTATAAATGAGAGAGGGGACATCATCACAAATCCTGCAGATATTAAAAGAATAATAAAGGAATATCATCAACAAATTAAATGAAATGGACAACTTTCCTTAAAGACACAAACTACCAAGGCTTATTCAAGAAAAGATAAAAAGAGATAAATAACCTGAATGTCCTGTCTCTATTGAAGAAATTGAATTTGTAGTTAAAAACCTTTCTACAAAAAAATTGCCAGGCCCGTATGGTTTTACCAATGAATTGTACCACACATTTCAGGAAGGAATAACACCAATTTTACTCAAATATTCCAGAAAATTTGAGTGGGGAACATATCATTTTATGTGGCCAGGTTTACTCTGTTATTTACCCTAATAACAAATCTGAAAACCACCTTACAAGGAAAAAAACAACTACAGACTAATATCCCTTATGAATAAAGATGCAAAAATCCTCAAGACATGTTAACAGGTTGAATCCAGCAATATATGAAAAAGATAATACGTTATGACCATGCTGAGTTTATACTGGATATGCAAGATTGATTCAACATTTGAAATTCAATCAATGTTATTTATCATGTTAACAGACTAAAGGAGAAAAACTATGTGATCTTCTCAATAGATACAGGAAAAAGAGCATTTGACAGAATTGAACTGTAGAATCAATTGTTTATTTTCAAACAAACCTGGACAATGCCAACAGAATGATATGGAGAACACATTGTAGACATGAAAGCAAGGCCCACAGTTGTTCCAGAAAGTTCTGTTGCCCTGCAAGAAAGAAAGAAATTGATATAACAACTATGATTCTAAGCTGTGTTTTCTATAGACAATTCATCCAGAACTCTAAATAATTAGCAGAGAAACTCACATTATGAATCATCACTTAAACATTTCCTTCAGTTTTTGAATTTGCATGAAGGCATTTTTTTTATACAATAATTGTCATATCACTTAAATCCAAGCACCTGGATGTAATCACTTTTAATATTTTATATCTCTCATTCATAATCTGTATATTTTTTATTGTGGAATTCATTCCTTTCAGGAGATAAAGGGGGATTTATTTCATCCTAATAAATGTTTTTGTTATATATGTATCTTATTTTGATATTAGTATTGTCACATATGCTTTGTTTTAATTTATATTTTCCTGTTATATGTTTTTATATGCATTTACTTTTGTTTTCCTTTAGCACTGTTTTAGTCATAGTAGGATTGGGAGTTTGGGCCCATTCTGAAAGTATTTGTGTTATTCAAGCGTTTATATTATTGAAATATTTGTCCTATTGAAGAGAGATTTGCACAACTTGCATTTATTGACGTAGATGATATGTTTTGTCTTTAGTAATTTTAATTTCCTTTTTTGGTTTTGTTCCATTTTGTTTTTCTTTCAATTTGCAATGACTGTATGTGCTTTCTTTGTTATTCTTCTTCTCCTATCTGTTCAAGATCCTGGCCCTGGTTTGTTTCTAGAAATTTGCAAAGTATGTATCATTTTTTGTGTGAGGAAGATCAGCCCTGAGCTAACATCCATGCCAATCCTCCTCTTTTTGCTGAGGAAGACTGGCCCTGAGCTAACATCCGTGCCCATCTTCCTCCACTTTATATGGGACGCCACCACAGCATGGCCTGACAAGCGGTGCGTCGGTGCGCGCCGGGGATCTGAACCCGGGCCGCCAGCAGCAGAATGTGTGCACTTAACCGCTTAGGCCACGGGGCCAGCCCCAAGTATGCATCATTTTTTAAATTCCCTTAGTAGATGCATTTACGTAAAAAGTTGAACCTATCTTTTCCCACTTACCAACATCAAGAATGGAGAGTACTGATTTTGCCATACAAAATGAGGAAATTAAAGAACTCCCTCCTACTTTCCATTTCCTGTGTAGTTTTCAGATATCTGTTATTTTGAAATGACATTTGCATCGTACATGATATTTTAAAGATTTATGGAATTTATATCCTCTTTTAGAATTATATTATAAAATTAGTTATATTTAAGTCTACATTTGTATGGGTTCAATTTTCAATACTAGGTCATTTATAAAAAATAAAATCTGGGGCTGGCCTGGTGGCGCAAGCGGTTAAGTGCGCGCACTCCGCTGCGGTGGCCCGGGGTCCCCCGGTTCGGGTCCTGGGCGAGCACCGACGCACCGCTTGTCGAGCCATGCTGTGGCGGCATCCCATATAAAGTAGAGGAAGATGAGCATGGATCTTCCTCAGCAAAAAAATAAATAAATAAATAAAAATAAAATAAAATAAAATAAAATAAAATAAAATCTTCCCCCACCATGGAGTTATCTCTTTTGGTTCCTCTTCTTAGTGAACAGAGAATATTTGGACTCTAAGGTTCTCATCTGGTTATGTCTAGGTACAGGTATCTTCTGTTAATATTTGTCAGGTAAATGGTAAGACTTTGATTTTACAAGTGAAAGGACAATTATTTATTTCCATCAGATCTTTTCAGAACTTTTACCTGTTTATTCTGGTCTGTTCAGGAAATCTACACTTGATATTGGATTGCCATTTTTTATCTATACATCTGTCATCTTGTCTATGATTTTTGTGTCTCTACCCTATTACTTCACAATATGGGAATACACTACAATTTGAGCATGGCTCTGGAGTTGAGTTACCTGACTACTTACCAGCTATGAGACCTTGGAAAATCACTAAACCTCTCCAAACAATGAGCTCTGTGCTGTGCTGGGCCCTCGAGTCTGGAACTCACCTTTCCGAATTAAGAAACTGTGGCAGCTACTCTTCAAAGATAACTGCCAATGAACCAGCCTTGCAGTATTCACACCCTGTGTAGTGCCTTCCCCTGAATCTGGATAGATCTATGACTTGCTCTTGAGCAACAGAATATACCAGAAGTGACACTGTGATTTCAGAAGTTGAGTCATAACAAGCCTTGAAGCTTCCTCCTGAGCTTCTTAGAATGCTTTTTAGAAAGCTGGTGACCTTGTAAGAAGTCCAAAACCCTGAGACTGCCATGTCGGAGGAAGCGCACGTTAACCGCATGAAAAGCTGTATATACAGAGAGATGACCAACCAGCCCCCCTGCTCCAGCCACACCAGGCAAGGCACCAGACATATAAGTGAAGAGGATTTATTTTAAGTCAGGAAGTTGTGGGCTGATGTGTTCTACAGTAATAGACAACCAGCACAGAATGTTAATTAATTCTGACAACACTTAGTCCATTTATTTCCCATGACACCACTGTTTTCTTAGGAAGTGAAACTCAAGTAATTTTAAGTCACTCCTTGCTGCTTCCCTCTACTTGATTCCAGCTGCAAACTATCCAGCAGAATTTTCTTGATTCCTTTGGGGTATATGGTCAGGAGTCTTGTGTAATTTACAGCCATTAGATTTATTTCCCCTGTTTTTTTCTTTTAATTAGTCATGTCAGCAGGATGGTAGAGGTGTGGGATTGGAATATAATATTCAATTTTCCTTCTATTCTAGAAGTTTGTCCTGACTAGTGCTTAAAGCTAATTAGTTCTTTTAAAACATTGAATCTAAATTCCTCTTGCCTTTATCTAAACCTGTCTTTCCTTTCTGTATACCCAATCAAAACAGACAAACCTCTTATGAATCATTGCTAAATTATTAGCTTTTCTTTAAAAAAAAGAAAAAGAAAAACTTGAATCAAAAGTAGGAGCATATTCAACATAAGATCCGAATGACTAATTTTTAAACTTTTAACTCCCATGTGTAAACCACTTTCTCTGACCCTGTACCCTGAAACACCTACCACTTGCTTTGCCAAGACTCTGAAAGTTTCTATGTTAAATACCACTTAATGTACAAAGGAAAAAATCTATACATACGTGATTAACTGAGCAACATCATGATGCTTTCTTCTTGGGAGGACATTCCCCCTCCATTTAGAAAAATTTTCCAAGGTGGAGCTTGCATTTGGGGTTATCTTTATCTTATCCTCATCATTCCAGATTTCTATTCCAACTAAGGCCACGTGAGTATTGAGCTTTTTATAAAGCTGTCCAAAGAGAATAAATGGCAAAGCAACAATTCATAATGGTGATATTGTCTTGTAATATTTTCAGTGTACTTTAGATTTTCAAATTTCTTTATAACAACACTGTAAAAACCTTATTTCCAAATATACTTGTGAAACGGAAGTTACCATCTCTTTTTGCACGTGCTAGCATCCTCATTCTTAGGCAAAGCAGACATCCTTAGATATTTCAGGTCTATAAACATTTTTGGAGCAAAGATCCTATTGGAACAGACTTTTTCTACTTGCAACTTTAAGAAATATTATAATTTTCTGTTAGTAGTTCATAACTATGACTTTAGTTGAAGAGTACGTACTCAAACACTTTGTAGCATTCTCCGAGTCATAATATTTCAGAATCAGCTGGGTTGACTGAGCACTGGTTTGGACATTAGAAAAGGAACATGCTACGTGAAAAAGTCCTGCTTCGGTGAATCGCAGTAAAGTAAGTGTTCCTCTAATTCTTAAACCTAGACAGAACCAAATAACCTACAATACATATAGGGTCACCTTTAGAAATGACAAGTTAAGCTTATGAGACAATACACTTACTCTCAAGATAAAAGCTTATATTGCTACTATAGTTTATAAAACTGCGTAGTGTCAGTCAAAGAGTACAAACTTCCAGTTATAAGATGAATAAGTTCTGGGGATCTAATGTCCAGCATGGTGATTATAGTTAATAATACTGTATTATATACTTGAAAATTGCTAAGAGAGTAGATCTTAAATGTTCTCACCACCAAAAAGAAATGGTAATTATGTGACATGATGAAGGTATTAGCTAATCTATGGTGGTAATAATATTGCAATATGTAAGCATATCAAATCAACACATTGAACACTGTAAACTTATACAATGTTACATGCTAATCATATCTCAATAAAGCTGGAAAAAAATTGCACCATGACAGGCTCTCTCATGGGCTAACTTTCTGTTGAGAAACCCAATGAAATTTTTTTTAAAAAGTAGTTTGGAAAACAATAAAAGCATTGAGGAATGTAGTTATCATCAAAAGAGAAGTAAAAATCTAACTATATTAAAATCCTCCCCTTGATTATTCTCTCAGCTTCCTTATTCCTCTCTTGCTTTCTTTTACTCACCTGACAAAACTCCAGTCCTGAGTAAAATTAACTCCCCCGCTGTGTCTTTCCTCCACCATGCTCCGGAAGACAGACAGGAGAAAGCACACTATGCTGACTGCTTTCACTTTGAAGCCATGATTACTAACGTCAAGTGGTCTTTACTACTCTCCAGCAAACCTGCTGCATTTCCAAAATCCATTCACCCTCATAGTCTTCTGCACATTTTTCCATACTCTCTTCTCTTTCTTAGAAATTCTGACACTTTCTTTTAAATTCTCACTTTGAGCAGATGCCCCTGCTTCCAAACTCACTGGGAATATAGAGGCAATCAGAAGGAACTTCCACAAGCTCCCACCACCAGCCTAGCCACTGGTCTACCCCTGTTCAAACACCCTGGGCCTCCCCTTCATTATTATATGAATGAATGGTCTGTGGGCTGAAGGCCAACTTCTCCACTGATGCCCTAGATCTCCTAACTCTCCCCAGATCAAGGAGATTACTCCAGCAATTCTTCCATCTTCCTTGCTTTGTCAATGCTTACCCTTCTACGGAATTGCTCCCATCAGCATAAAAAGGATGATCCGTCACGGCGGGGGCAGGATTTCTCTTTACGAGCCTTCCCCCTCTAACGTATGCCCCCTTTCCCTGCTCCCATTTATAGCAACACTTCCGGAAGGAATTTTCTGAATTAGCGGTCTCTGACTCCACTTCTCCCATTCTCTCTTGGACTCACTAACCAAGCTTGCACTCTGACACCCCACAGAAACCTGCTTCATCCAGGCGCCCAGCAACTTCTGCTTTGTTAAATCAAAAGGCCAATTCTCAGTCCTCAAAAGCATTTAACATCATTGATCATTCTTTCTCTTGATAGATTTTTGTTTCAAGTAGCTTCCAGAACAACACTCTCTCCTGGTTTTCTTCCTTCCTCACTGTCTAATTCTTCTTGGTCTCTCTGTCAGTTTCTCCTCTTGTCTGACCTCTCCTCAAAGAAGTACTTCCAGGATCTACCCTTAGATCTCTTTTTCACTTATCTACACCCACTCTCATCATGATCTTACAGGGGTTGGCCAACTTTTTTTGTTAAAGATCCAGATAGAAAATATTTCAGGCTTTGAGGCCATGTGGTCTCAGTTGCAACCACTCACCAGCTCTGGCATCGTAGCAGGAAAGCAGTCACAGACTATGTGTAAACAAATGGGAGGGGCCGTGCTTCGATAAAACTTTATTGTATAGAAAGACGGCAAGCCAGATTTAGCCCACAGGCTACAGCATGCTGTGTTGTGTCTTATGCCATCTGTATGTACTGAAGACTTAAAGGTTTATATCTCCCTCTAGACCTTGCCCCTGAACTCCAGTCTTGTATATCCAGCATTTCCACCTGGAAATCTTTATATAAAAAGATATCTCAAAGTCAATGTGTCCAAAATGGAAATCCTAATCTTTCCTCTGAGTCACTATCCCCCATCATTATCCGCCATTCTTTTTTTTTTTGGTGAGGAAGATTGGCCGCGAGCTAACATCTGTTGCCAGTTCTCCTTTTTTCTTGAGGAAGATTGTCTCTGAGCTAACATCTGTGCCCATCTTCCTCTATTTTGTACGTGGGATGCCGCCTCATCATGGCTTATGAGCAGTGGGCATGTCCACGCCCAGGATCCAAACCGTGAACCCCGGGCCACCAGAGCAGAGTGCACAAACTTAACCACTACACCATCAGGCCATCCCCTGTTCCCCATTCTTGAAGTTGCTCAGGTCAAAACTCATGTTGTCACTCGACGCTTCTCTTTTTCTTATACTTTTCATCTCCCAGCTACCTCATAAACCCTGTTGACTCTATCCAGAAATCAGCTATTCTCAATAGATCCACTATCACTGCTTTTTCTCAAGCCACTATCATTTCTTGCCCTGATTTGTGGCACAATTCCCCTATCTCATCTTGTTTCTGCCCATGCTTTCCTTCAGTTTATTTTCAACATAAGGGCCAGGGTAATCTCTTAAGAACATGCATCTGAACATGTCACACCTCAGTTCAGGCTCTCCATTGTCTTCCTCACTCATGAAGAAGAACAAAGTCCTTCCACAGGCCCTCCAGGGCCTTCGGGTTCCAGCCACTGCTCCCCGTCAGATGTCATCTCCTCCCACCCTTGCCCTGGCTTACTACATTCCAGGCACAATGGTCTTCTCAGTGTTCCTCAAACATGACAATCTAGGTTTTGCCCTCAGGTCCTTTGCTCTACCTTCATACCCTCCCCTAGGGTCAGATACTTCTCTCCCTTCCTTCAGGTCTCTACTCAATTTATCCTATTAGCGAGGCCTTCTCTATTTAACATAGCATCCAAGATGAACCTCTCTCTCTTTTTTTTAAATTTTTTACCCTGCTTTATTGATGTTTATAGCATTTTTTACCATCCTACATATTATTTATTTGATTTGTTTGTGTTTGGCTCTTTAAACAAGAATGTAAACTCCTCGAAGGAAAGGATAACTTCTTGAAGTAAGGGCTCTGTGTCAGTTTTATTTCCCACTTCATTTCCATAATCTAGAAAAGTATCTGGCACAAAGTAGATGCTCAATAAATATGGCCAGTTCTTGGGGTTCCTTAAGAGGAGTCATGTGATCTTTGTGGTGAGAAGACAAGATATGACCTGGGTCATGGAATCCACCCTCATTTTCTTTCTAAGAGGATTCGCAGGACATCACAAAGTGACTTGCCTATTTCAACTAAGTATGCTAACTATGTATCAAGACACTAACAATTACGATTTAATTAGGAGGAACATGGAAATCATTTTTTAAAAAGATTTTGGAAATTAGATGATAAAACCACGTTTAAAGAATAGATTCAACAGTTGTACAATCAAAATGGGCTTTGAAATCTCAGTGACCTAAGTTTAAATCTTATCTTCACCATTTCATAACTTTGTGACCTTAAGCAAATTACCTCGCTCCTCAGAATCTAATTCTTTAGCTATAAATTAGGCTTACTAATATCTTAGGGTTGTTTTGAAGATTAAATGAGACACTGTACATGAAAGATGCTATTGTGCCGGAACTTAGCTTATTTTGTGTGAGGGTTTTGTTTTTTTCCTGTTCTCTTCCTCAATTGGCTTTCCATTGAGATTTTTTTTTTCTCAGCATTTTCTTACAGGGCTTTAGAAAAACAAAAACCATTCAAACAAAGCCACTTTTTTTACCTTCATGGATCTGAGAATAGTGTGGCAAGTGGGTGAGAAAAGTCTTTATCATGTAATATTAATATTCAGTTAAGTGGCAAAAGCCATGGCTCCCTTTCAAGAGCCGTCAGCAGCGTTAGTCTCAGGAGCATGGACTCTCCTCCTCTGCTTCATGAGCATTCGCAGGGACACTCAATGACACCACCTAGCAAATTGTCAAAATTATACTTAATAAAATATATCATACCATGTTGACGTAATTGGCCATCTCAAACACCCTCTTTCTTATTTCCTCTGGATCTTGATTGTACTTTTTAAACTAAAAAACAACCAAGACAAAATATAGGCATTAATAGAAATTGGAAGGTAAAAAAGGCAACCTCAGGTTATATTACCTCTCAGTGGTTGTAATTAAGAATCAGTTGTAAAAGTTAACATGTAAAAGTTAGAAACCAATTGTTTCCTTATTTCTCTAGCTAAATTAAAGCACTTTGGGAGTAGAGATGATGTTTTGTCCCCTGAAGTACTAGCTCAGTGTAAAGCCCTAGGGAATTATTCCAAACGTCTTTTCAGTTAAATACCATGGTTTCCTAAGCTGCGCAGAATCAGTGCAAGGAATAGCTTAGTCATTAAAAAAAAAATGTGAACAATAAATGAACTAGTATAATAAGGGAGGTTATAGCTTTAGGGCCTGAACTAATTAATTTACTCATATTATCAAAGCACAAAATTTTTCCTCTTGAGATTACATATATGGACCTCAGACTTAGAACACCCAAAATATAAAAATGCATTCTTGTAGAAGAAGATAAATAATGACTATTACCAAAAAAATTGTCTTTTTCAGACGAGTCCATTCATTAGACTTTTATATTTACTAGTTCCTGATGAGCACAAATTCTAATTTTCCAATGATTTAACTACTTAACGGAAGACAAATGACAAAGGAATTTAGTTGGAAACCAAGTTTGGAGCTTTTAAGACAATAAGAAAGGAGCATTATAGTGTAAAAAAATCAGTTTATGCATATCATATCAGGTGCACATTCCTGAAAAGGAGAAATCACATGAATCTAATTATATGTCAGATTTCCTAGGTTCAGAAAAATTTGTAAAAAAAAAAAAATAGCTCATATTTATCATTTTTCAAAACTGAACTGTATATTTAATATCTTACATAATTAATGAATTTATGTAGAAGGGATTTTAAAAGACACATTTATCTGATATAATTACCTCACCATTATCCAGGACCAAATAATATTCTATATATTTCTTACGTTCCCAAACCTTCTGGTCTTTCAATTTCTGTAAAAAATATAAAAAGGTAAATTACTAAGACAACATCTTTCTCTGCAAGGGGCATTCCTTTATTTGAAACGTGTAATTTTATAAGAGATTGGTTGATATCTGGAAATAAAGGAAAACAATATTACCATTTTAACTCTAACTAATCAGCCAGGGTTATCTGTCGGCGAGACTCAGAATGTTAGAGCTAGAGGAGACATTAGTAATATTCTAGTCTGACTCCTTCATTTTACTGAAGCGTTTAAATGATTACACAACTAATTAATAGACGTGCTGGAACTAAAACTGAAGTCTTCAAAAATTTTTTGAACCGTGGATTTTCCTCACTATCCTGCCATGAAATAGAGAAACTTTGCCTTCAGCATTCTTCTAGTGGTTTTTTAAGTAGCCTTTTATTCCTATCCCAGTGAATACCCCTCCTTGACCAATGGTGCAATGACCAGAGCCACCATGGCACCTGGTCTGCTCTGTTCTTCTCAGGCAGAGCTGGATCTCTTTCCCACATTCTGAACTTCCTATTTTCTGTTCCTATCTTTCCAAAAAAAAAACACTCCACATTTCATAGTGGATTGTCCCATTGAAAAGTAGCAGACATATTATTCGTAGTAAATAATAAACCACCAAAGTTTATTATGTTGCATTTTTGGAAGTGCTTGTCTTTTGACAGGTGAATAAGCTTCCATTAAATAGAGCAAATTACTGAAGGTAGACTTTCAGGTATTATCTAATGAGATGTGGACTTACCTCCCACCCTTCACAGGAGCAACACATTCATTAGCACTTACACTGCACCAACAGTGTTCTGGGTACCTGGGTACAGCAGTGAAATAGACATGGTCCATGTGCTTAAGGAGCTCACAATAGACAACCAAACATAGATATATCAGGTGGTAATTAGCGCTATGCAGAGGATTACATGGAGTGATGTGATATTGAGTGACAAGGTAGTTATTTCAGAATAGATGGTTAGGGAAAGCTCTCAAGTGTTGGCCCTGAAGTACACAGATTAGTGAAAATGAGAAGCCAGACAAAGGAAGATAAATTGGAAGATAATTCCAGCAGAGAAAAAAAATGAGCAAAAATGATTCTAAGGTGAATTGATATTGGCATGTTTAAAGCATAGAAAAAAGTTTGTGTTTGTCAGAACATAATGGGATAAGTCATCAATGGGTGGGGAGCGGAAGGTAGGAGGAGATTAGAGAGGTAGGTGGGGCCCAGTCATACAGAGAGTTGCATCCCATTGTCAATATTTTAGATTTTGTACTAAAGGTAGTGAGAAGCCATTAGATGGTTTTAAACAGAAAAATGACATGATGTGATTGACAATAAAAGAATCACTCTACATGTTGTGTGGAGAGTGGATTGTACTGAGAAGGCAATGGGAGTGGAAAAGACAGGTAGAGGCTGCTGCTAGGGTTATTGTGAGATGCATGGTACTGTGTGGTAGTTGGGAAGAGGGAGCAAAGTGAAAGATCTGGAATATGTGGAGACACTTGCTGACCAACACCGTATGAAGAGGGATGCAGGAAAGAGGAATCAAGGATAATTTCTAGATTTGGGTCTGAACAAATGAGGAATGACAGTACCATTAACTGAGATGGAGGAGAATGAGGGAGAAGCGGGTTTTGTTTGGGGTCCGGAAATCAGTAGTTCTATTTTGACCACATTTACTTTGTGATATTAGACACTGGAATGGATTCATGAAGTAGGAAGTTAGTTATAACCTTCTGGCCTTAGGAGGAAGGCAAGGGCTGGAGGCATACACTGGATAATAACTAGTGCAGAGTTCCTATTTAAATAAGGCGTAGCATAGGATGAAGGATGAGATTGCCTAGGAAGAGTGTGTAGATAAAGCAAAGAATAGGACCCAGGACTGAACTGTATGAAGGCCTCTAATACTTAGCAGTCAACCAGAGGAGGGATAACAGTGAGAGGAACCGAGAAGGAGCACTAGTGAGATAGGAGGAAAACCAAAACAATGGGGTGTCATGAAAGCAAGACTATTCGCACAGCACATGGTTACCAAGGAGTTGAGAGAGAGGAACAAGAGGCCTGTACCAAGCTAAACCAGGAGGTCGACATTCACAGCAACATGTAGCTAACAGTGGTTCTTCTGGGTTCTTAGATAGAATATTGCCAGTAGAGTTTAAACCCACAACAAATTGAATCCACTGGAGATTTCATTCAGACCAATTCTGCCCAGTGCTTATGGATTCTGAGAACATTTAGAAGAGTTGATTGGATATGAAGTGGATTCTGAAGGAAATGAAAGTAATAATGACAAAGATATTTTTTATGTACACTTTACAGTTTCAACACAAGCCATTTTCATTTTTCTTTTTTGACTAGAAGCCAAATTCCATATATGAAAGAATATTCTAAGTTCCTGTGGGCAAATGCTGTATTTATTTTGCTCACTGCTACATCTCCAGCACCTATGGCAGGACTTCAAGAAAGATTTGTTGAATGAGTTCATTCATCATGACAGCAGAATATTTTATCTCAAAATAATAGTAATACTTTATACCTTTGTCATATGTTGAAATATTGTGAAAGTTGCCTGCTGCTAGAGAGCAATGATTGTATCTTATACTCCTTTTTAACCCTTGCACATAGCTGAGCCATAGTACTTAGTAAATAAATCATCAATGTACAACAAGGTTTTAGCGTCTTGATAGCCCACTAATTTCAACAATGACTATAAACCTTCAGTCAATTACAGCTGCTAAGAGTAGAACCCGGGGCAGCCAGGACAGAATACATGACAGTACTGCAAATAAAATATAAAGGTATGCATACAACCAGCCTGGTGGCAGGTGGGGCCATATTCTGCTGAGATCCATGTGCCCATAATATGTCATCCATCCCACAGGTGCTGTTAGCCTTCTTTTCATCAGGATCATGCTTGAAGAGTGCGTGCTCTTGTCCATCCTGATTTGTGGGGCTTAAAGGTTCAATGAAGTAGCTTTGATCTCCCTGACTAAAGTAGCCCCTGAAAAACATGAGAATTCAGGCTTAAAAATGTTCCTGTGTTTGAGTTCTATAGACTTATAGACTCCAAAAAGGTACCAATGCCAAAACATGCCAAGCTCATGGCAGTACAAGACAGTGTAACATTACAGCTGAAGACACTCTTAGAGATTACTTAAACTTACTTTCTCTGTGAGGAAATAGGACCTGCTGGGGAGAAGTGACTACTGAAATGTCATGTAGCTAACCTATGTCAGCGCTGGCACTAGAATGGAAATTTCCTGACTCTCAGTTCAGAGTTCTTCCAATTTCTGAGTGATGTATGCTCTAAAAGTACACTGGAAATGAAAGAGACTTTGGAATCTTACAGATGAGGGTTAAAATTCTGAGTCTATCACCTATTAGCTGTAATACCATGGGAAAATTATTTAAACTTGCATGGTCCCCATCTAGAAAATATTATATATATTCTCCATCTATAAAATAGGAGTAGTAATATCCATCTAATAGGATGGTTGTAAAGATTGAAGGAGGTCATATGTAAAGCACATGATCTGTGAATATTATCAATTTCTTCTCAATTCTCTCTGCTGAAGCCCTGAATTGAGATTCATTCAACCAATATTTAGGGAGCACCCATTATCCATTAGGCATTGGACTAAGGGCAGATAGCGAAAAAGAAAAGAGTCATGGTCTCTCCCCTCATGGAGCTTGTAGTCAAATGAAGAGGATGGATTTGGATAAAATAATCACATTTGATTCACAAATATATAAAATTATATAACATATATTTAGTAAACATAATCACAACAGATAATTGCTGGGAAGAAAAATACAAGAACATATAATAGGGAGACTGGATTAAGTGTACATAGAACTAGAAGACAGCAAGAGTTGATACGAGAAGATAACTTAGGTGGTTTATTGAAATGGTCTGCACAAAGTAGCATGGTGGTTTGGACTAAGATGTGGCAGTAGAGAGAGAATGTAGTGAATAATCTCAGGAAATTCATAGAATATAAAATAAATAGAGCTTGGTAATTAATTGAAAATGAGTAGTTGAGAGGCAAGAAGTCATCAAGGAATTGAGGCTTCTGGATTGGGCAAGTGGTCGGTTGATTACATCATTTATTGAGATGGGGAGCACCAGAAAAATAACAGATTTGGGAGAAAATCATTAGTTTGATTTGGGACATATAAAGATTGATATTTCATTAAGATATTCAGATGTGGAGGAGATATGGAGATATGGAAGAGAAAATTAAATAATCAAGTCTGGGTATCAGAATAAATATCCTACTGTAGAGAGATACATGGGAGTCATTAACAAACAGAAAGAAATGGATTTCATAGGCATGGCTAAGACAAGCTAGAGAGAGAGTTTAGAGTGGAGAGAGAAGGTGGAGAGGAGCTTCCAGTCCCTAAGGATCTTTACTTTCAAACTGGGATTCAAAATCCTGTATTTTGAAAGCAAGCAAACCAACAAAAATAGCTCTGCAAGCAACTCAGATGTGTAATTTATTTTATTTATTTACTTTTGTGTGTGTGAGATCAGCCCTGTGCTAACATCTGCCAATCCTCCTCTTTTTTTTTTTTTTTTTTTTGCTGAGGAAGACTGGCCCTGGGCTAACATCTGTGCCCATCTTCCTCCACTTTATATGGGACGTCGCCAAAGCGTGGCTCACCAAGCAGTGCATAGGTGCGTGCCTGGGATCAGAACCTGCGAACCCCGGGCCGCCATAGCGGAGTGCCAGCACTTAACCGCTTGCAACACTGGGCCCGCCCCCAGATGTGTAATTTATTAACCACTATCAAGAGAAGCCGTGTTTCTGTCAAATTTCAAAATTTTTGACCTTAGGTTTTGTACTCAACTACAGTATAAATAATTATATTTGAGATTCTTCAGGTTTATTAAAACACACACACACACACACACACACACACACACACACACACACCATCATCACAGGTGCATACAAACCATTCACAAAGTCTTACCTTAGACCCCTACATGTGCTGATGCTAGCATCAGAAACTTTTTCATTCACGATGTGTCCTTGGTAATAACAGTCATCCTAAAGAAAAGGGAAAAGGGATTTTGTAAAGGAAAGTATGCATGTTTTTTAGACCCACTGCTAAATTTGAATTTGAAATCTTGAAACAGGATCTATAATGTTTTCAAATCATTTTATGCCGAACAACAGTCAACTTAGAGATGTAAAAAAAAGAATTTTAAAGAAGCTTTTTATGGTTAAAATCCTTAATGTCTAGTTAATGATCCTAAAGACAAAGAATGTCAACTAAATCCTGGTGTAAATGTTGGCGTTGCAGAAGAAGGATAACAGGAGTGAATACAGTTTGAAAGAAACATACTTACACATGTAAGTTTAAAACCCAAGTCTCCAAAAACATCAGACATTCATTCTTTTCCTTGGCTGATTACTCATTAATTTTTTTCTGATATCTACAAGCTCTCTCCAATGAACGGGTTATTCAGATTGTCTTGTTATTGCTTGATTTATCCAAAGAGTTCCATCAGACCAAATGGGTTAGTACAACATCCCTGCCTCCATTTGGAGCAAAATGTCCGATCCCAATGCTTTTCCATGTGGATGTACTTCAGTGAAGTACACCTTTCTACTTTGGGACAGATGAGGTATTGGCCCATGTAAACCTCTGTGTCTTGGAGAAGGCCTTCCAATAGAAAATGGAGCTCAGAAAAGACGACAATGATAAAATACCCCTCGTGCCACTTCACACTGTCATCTTCTCTGAATAAAACTCAAGAGTGGAAATTATTTAAGGAAAACATAGAATTCTACAATTCTACCATTGATGAAATAGTCTTGAGTTTGAGAGACTACATGATCTAGAGAGGTAATTATCATTATAGACTAAGACTTTTAATTCTTCACTTTTCTAATGAAAATGAAAAGCTCTTTCTGACCACTCTTCTATAGGGAGCCCTTGAAGGCTGGAAAGCGTGACCACGGTTGTCAAGAAAAGCCTTTGTTCTTGTCAAACTATAAGAATGTGGGAGGATCAATTAAGAAATTACTCCTGCTGAGAAAAGTCCCAGTGCTACATATGCTGTTTCACTAGCAATATTTACCTGGCAATGACACTGCATTTGGGTGTGTGAGTCACCCCCTAATTAACAACAATTCTAGGATACTGTTTTACCATGATCTGTGGGCTTGTGGTGACTTCCTTTCCAGTGGAATTATAATGTGTTTCTGTGTAGCCCGGTGCAAGGAGATTCCTGAGGGGAAAGAAAATTGTCTCAGTTACTCATGGTAATTGCAAAGTCCAGTGATCAAAGCGAGAGCTTTCACTGGGTGTGCAGAAAAGTTTTAACTCCTGAGCTCCTTCTCCAGACCCCTCAAGACAAGTCCAAGCATGAAAGGGATATTTAAAATGGAAAGACAGAGAGGCAGAGACATTCCTGAGTAGTGTGGAACAGTGTCTGCTTTCTCGTTAGACTGTGCATACTTGTCTGAGGAGAGATTTGAGGAAGAAATGGAACTGAGAAGGTCAAAGTTCATAAAAATGACTGAAAACAGCAATGTTTCTCCCCAGTTGAGGGTAACTGCATTTTCACCCAGTCCTTTTCAGTTACCAGTGACTGTTAACAACTGTAGCAGTGGATAGTTTACTGGAAATTGACTTGTATTTGGTAGTTAGGGCCCTTCAGCATTTTCACTGAGCTCTTAAAATTCTTTCAATTACCTGTTAGAAAAATAGGAATCTGAATATGTTTTTAAAAGAGGAAAGGCGAGGAGAAAAGGAAGTAGCTAATATGTGTTAAACGACATCTCTATATTGGCCTCTGGGTTAGATGTGTTATGTGAGTCATTTAATTTAATCCTTTCAACAACCCCACAAAGTAAATATTACTCTCCTTATTTCTGAGATGAGATTAAATAGTTCAAATGGCAAAGAATCACATCTAGGTCAGCCTGAATCCAAAGCCTGTACTGTTCCCATTACACCACACGGTTTCCAAACCTCAGCCAGTTGTGATTTTTTGCAAGGATGATAGTCTATTTGAGTGAAAAACATCTTACTGTCCTATAGAGAATGATTTGGGGATTGAAAGAGCTTGAAAGCACGGATTCAGAGGAAACCACTTTTGAAATAGTCAAGATATAGGATGATCAAGATCTGCATGAGAGCTGAGACAGTGAAATTGGAAAAGAAATGTTGAATTGAGATGAACTGAATAAAGATAATCAAGTAATAAGAGGACAGTGTAACGTATGAGAAAAATGGACGGGTTAGTGGACAGCTGGGTAGAAAGCAGTGGCGTTGGAATCAGGAGAGCCCAATTCTGCTTTTACCACTGCCTGTTCTTTGGCCCCCAGGGTTTATTTAACCTATATACTTCTTGTTTTTTCCCGATGGAAATGGTTGCAAATTGTTTTAAAATCTAATCTTTCAGTGTTAGAATAATAAAATGCAATAATATAGGGGAAGATTTAAAAATCTATCTGCTATTTCATAGAGTTTGATAAAATGTATATCTGCTTGCACCTCGTTCATTGTATTTCATTACTAGAAGTATCAAAACACTAGTAAACTGTTATTTTGTCCAGTGTGTTTCTACTACTTTGGTAACAAATATTAGCTGAACCCTGTGGGTCAGTTGAGAGCAAAAGCTGATTAGCCAAGGTTTGTGAGAGCCATAAGCAGTAACAGACTCAGTTAGCCCAATTTCCACATACTAACTTGCTATTGGTGAGGATAATATCAGAAATAAAGACACTTACTTGTTTTTTTTCAAATAAAGCACTGCAATTTTTCCATTTACTGTCATTTCATACTTCAACTCAGTTTCAAATTTTCCCTGCAAAAATGCACAAACATTTACTGGTAATTAAAAATACACGAATATTCATTTGGCTACATCCATCTGTTTAATCATTAGCAAGCAATGCCTGCTTTTCTTTAACAATAGTCTGCACAAGACCAAACGTGTTTCTGCCACTTTTAACAAATCATCAACTCTGCTAACTGAATAGACAAGTTATTTGGGACTTTTCTATCCTTCCATCCATACATACATTCTACAAATATTATCTGAGTGCTAGTTATGTGCAAGACAGTGCTTGGTTCTGGAAATTTGAATCCAAGCAAGAAAAATTGGTACCTGTTGTCAGAAAGCTTATAATCTTGTGGAAAGACAGACAGTAAAAGTGAGTTATGTTGTATGATAAGGGATATAAAGATGGAAACAATATAGGCCATCTAACATCTTAAGGACAAGAAAGGCTTTCTTGAGGAAGTTGTGTGTAAGCTGAGATATGAAGTAGCCAGGTGAAGCAGAGTGGGGAAGTTATTTGAGAAGAAGGACTAGTATGCTCACAAACCCAAAGACCTCTGAAACTCTCACTGATGATTTTCCAACTGGACTTCTTCTCAAGGCTAAGGGGAGGTCAGAATATGGGAAAAATCACAGAAATATGTACCCTAAGGCAGGCAGAAGCCATCAGGAAGAAAACATAGTCTCAGGTGTTCAGAAAGAGAAAATATCCCCTCAAGTAAACCACATGGAAAAGGAGAACTGATTTAAGTTTAGATTTATATATACAGGAAGAGTGAGAGAGGACTATACAGAAGGATTTTAAAGAAGATGTTATTGGGTACTGAAGTCTGACTTTGTTGTGTAAAACAGTATTATTAGCCATGATTACACCCAACGTCCAAAAATTCACTGGGAAGTGCCAGACGTTGTTATTAAAGAGATCTAAATATAGCAGAGCAAACTCGAGTGACAACCCCTTATTACTGGCTGAGTGCTGTTCCCTCTGCTCTGTTGCACGTAAGGCCCAGCTTTCCTTCTGTTCTCCCTCTCCGGGCCAGAACAGTACCTGAGCTCATCAAAGGACAATAGCAAGTTAGAGTCATCAAGTCACAAGCACTGTGCAGGGACTTGCCATCTCCAGGGTCAGTTATTTTGGTCTATATTTCCTTTAAATTATCAGTTATTGGAGTTTTCTACGGTATCAAAAATGCTAGGCTCTAAATATCCTATACTGTGGCCTAGATGAGGAGAGGCTGCTGTAATTCAGTTCATTTTCATGAGTAACAGGAGCTTCAAAAACTCTGAGGGTTGAAAATAAAAGTCATGGGGAACCATTGTAACCACTTCTTGTTCAGATTTAAGAAAGGCCAAATAGAATGAAAATATGAGGAGGATACTAGATAGGACCTTCTAACCAAAAGAATCTTCCAGATATGTTTCCTGTCAGCAATGGATTTTTAGTGGACCTTCACCTAAAACATTATTTGGTGGTTATTTTAGAAAAGATAATTGTTTTTTTAAGGGGGAGTTTTAGCTGATACTAGCATAGAGGTTACGGGTGAAGGAAACAGCAAGGAAGAAAACCAGACTCTCTATGAAAGAGGGTGCACTGGGTGATGTTATAACTGTACTGCTCAAGTAACAGTCCGTGGTGGAGGGCAATGCCTACCAAGAAGTGTGCCTTATTTGTACACCATCTGGGTCCTGAACTATGGGTTAGGAGAGGAAAGATACACCTTGATTTGGAGAGCATCCACTAGAAGGAAATGATTTGGAGCCCATTGAGTAAGATTAGCTGGTCACAGGAACATATAAATAAAAATTTCCTCCAGGAAAAATGCCATAGGTAAGGTTTAGTGGGTGGATTGGGAAAGTGATAGTCCTGGGATGGGAGCAGATCTGCAAAGTCAAGATGATGCTCATGGGCACACAGGAATAGCAAAGGAAACCCTAGAAGTCCCAGGGAGGTTCTTAATTCTAGTAGTACAACTGTTACCATAACATAGAGTAATCCGAAGCCTCTAGAAACCCTTATGGACCTAGCTAAGGCCTGAAATTTTTCCCAATGCATGTGAGGCATTGTGCTGCCAGATATTCTATTTTATGGCATGGGTCAACAGCAAGATGGTTTTGGCCTCTAAGGAAGTGAGTGATCGGGAGGCTGAATCCTAGGAAGAATAGTGACTGCCTCTAGAACGTAGGTTCCCAACATCAGAGACCTGGATTAAGTATTTGTTGAATACATATCTATGCAAGTATATGGGCAATGTACTCCAGTTATATCCATTCATACATTTGTCCACTTGTTCACTTCTTCATTTGCTCACTCATTCAACAAATACTTAATCAGTTCCCATTACATAATGCATATAAAATACAATCAGGAATACAATCATGAATAAAACATTTGAGGATCTACCCTGGCTTTTAGTGCCCCCTCCAGAAAATTTTTCAAAGTATTATTTTATTCCAGTTCAAATCTTAAGTAATGTGGCCAGGCACGATGAAGTCAGAAAGATGGGGCCATGCTCTTGGCATAGCTGACAGGTAATGCCATTGCCTCAGTTCTCTGGTCCAGTAGAGGGCACAGTTGTATAATCATAAGGACAAGAGTCCTCCTGGTCACTGCCTTGAGAAATGATTAATCCAGACTGAGATCTATGTAGATACAGAGATCCCCTCAGTCAGATGCATTATGAAGTCGGGATGCTTCAAGTAATTGCTAATGAATTATTTGCATAAGGAAGAACAACAGTCTTAACACAGAAATCACAAGGATAACTTCTAAGAACTTGGCTTATACCTATAAGACAGTGTTCTTATTAGTCATATGCTGTGTCTGAGCAAAAAGAGAAGATTCTATGTCAGGGGAAAGAATGTGCCTGCTGTGTGGCAGGCAAGGATGTCACCAGCGTCTCTAGTCTATGCTTGTAGGACAAGCGTGATATGACAGAACTCAGTGTCCTGACAGGGCAGGACTGAAATATCAGACATGCAGCAGCATGAGGCCTTATATCCATGGAGGGGACAAGGGCTGGAATCACTGCTAGGGTTTAGTTTCAGATGTTCACGGGGAGATAACAAAAGCCACATAGCAGGATTGCCAGATAACATACAGAACACCAGTTAAATTAGAATGTCAGACAAACAAGGACTAATTTTTTTAATACAAGCATATCCCATACAGTATTTGAGTATACTTATACTAAAAAAGCATTCATTGTGTATTGGGACATTCAAATTTAACTGGGTATCCTGTATTTTTATTGGCTAAATCTGGAGATTCTACACATGGTAGAGTCCACGGAGATGTAAGAAAAAATGGAAACTAGACATCAATGACTAGAGAAAGGAGGTGAGATTCTGAGAAACCAGAGCATGGGAACCACTAGCTGGGAAAAGCAAGTGCATTCGTTCAGAATGCTTATTTAGCCAGGAGTTACTTCTAACGGTTTGGTCACATGTTTGCTGTGGGCTACTTCGAAGACATGAGCCAACCCCTGAGGACATCAACGTCACTTGAATACTGAAAAGCAGACATGATTGAGTTATATGTACTTGCAAGGCAGTGTGGAAGCATTCAGTGCTCATCCCGTTATATTCAGCACGCCCAACACCGTGTTATCTTCTACCCTCCACAGCTAAAGGGAGCAAGGAGAAACTTGCAAATAACTAAATAAAACTATGAAAATAAGATTCACCATATAAAGAAGCATTAAAACATTCAAATTATTTAGGCAAATTTTTCTTCAATTCTCTATGGGGTTTAGTTTAACGTTTTCATTTCCTTTAAAATGTAAAATCGATGAGCTTTGCAAGGATTTTTTTGAATCAATGAGTGTTTATGAAATACTTTCCACAGGACGGGTTGGGAGACAAGAGTGAAGGAATGGCAGAGACATGTTAAAGACATAGTAAAAACTTTTTTTATTCACCTGGGCAATTTCAAGCCAGAAGAGAAGATTACACGCACTCTCATAGACACACACACACACACACACACATACACACTCATGTACACACATCACTACAGTAAAATCAATATTAAAAACATATTTATATCAAGAGCCAAACAGTATAACACTGATTGTGACGGAAACACGGCTTCAGGAGAGGGCTCTACCAGGATACACACAGATAGTCCATGCTGACTCACAGAGAACGTCAGATGGGCTGGGCGTTCCACATAGAGAGAACTTTTTAAGTAGAAAGAAATCCATAAGAAAGGGCATCGAGGTAAAAACAAGCATATTATTAAGAAAAGCCTTGAGAATACCAAGGCTGACTAAAAAGGAGGTTATATTGAGAAGCAGAAAGAAAACAGACAGGCTTAATAAACCATTGCATTAAGCACAAAGAGCCTGGAAAGTCAGTCATAAGAAGAGGAATCTGATGGGTCAGATAGGACAGTGTTATAGCACAAATTGGAACAGTGAGTTAATAATTGCATCTTACTTTGCTTTTCACATAAGTTGTCTCAAAATAGCCATATAAGATAAGCATTACTATTCTTATCTCAATTTTAAGACAAAGAATTTGAAGTTTGTGTGTGTCTAAATTTACACAGAGAGAATTAACAAAGCTAAGATGTAAATCGAAACAAGCTCTCTGAATTCAGATCCTTTACGCTTTCACTGTGGATCAGAAAAACACAAGGTTCGCACAGCCAGTTAACCGAATAGTGGACTAGATAGATAATGTATTTGCAATAATATCTAGCCCGTTGTATCAACTGCATGCAGCTACTGAATCATTCCAATAATTAAGCTTGACCACCTAGTCTGTGCCAGTAACCACTCTATGGATTTTCATCAAAATAAATTGTTCAAAAGCTTAAATTTATTTTTTTACGCTTGCAAGGAAATCACTGTATAACTGTGATTAAAAACACTGGACCTGTATTCAAATTTTCCTCAAAATACTCAATGAGAAAAGTAAGTGGCATTTTTAAGAGACTGCCAGAAAGCACTTGAAGAAAGCCGTATTGCCGGGGAATCCAATGCATCTCAATCCCATTTAAATTTAGCAGAAACATTTTGTTGAGCAGTAATTATTTTGGGAAATAGAGTCTATTACAGATTCTACTTTTACAAATGTGTTCGCTTTAGAAGAAATAATCTGTGAGGAACCTTATTCAGTGGGGAAATATGTGCTCCCAGTGAGTTGCACTGTACAAGATTTCTGTAAATTGTTATTTATGTCTCATTTATCTGTATTTTTCTGGCTCCCAGCAAAAGACTTCTGGGTGAGGGTAATTAATAAATTGTTATTGAATGAATCAGCATGTTTTAGTTTTCCTCTTTTGATTGAGAATGTGTTGTTTCATTAAGTAGTAGGAATTACACAAACTTTAATAGCTGCCCATTTAGAAAAGAGAGAGGTAAATTTCATGCTCAATTATAGCAATCCATCCTAATTTAATATGCATGTATGCATGCATCCCTCCACAATATTTTATTTTCTACTTCAGTATTAATGGTCATGGTTTTGTTTGCATAGGTGTGTGTATAGATAGATTAGATAGATATATACGTAATACATAAAATAAGTTGTATCAAATTTCTTTGGAAGTACATGGAATAAATTATGCATTACCATAAAACAAAAATATTAAAGTTTATTGTCTGTGTGACCTTGGAAAGTGTATTTCAACTGTCAGAAACTTAATCTGCAAAATGATGGTAATAGTAGAATGTTGGTTTATTGTGAAGATTAATAAAGATAAGATAGGTCAAAAAACACACACGTGTGTATATATATATAAATATAATAGAGTTATATATTTATATGTATATCACGTATATATTTTTTCAAGGTTCTTTGTTAAATCAAAAGCTGTACCTGTTGATCTGGTTCCTTGACCTCTCTTTTATGAAGTGGATGAAGTCTTCTGGGATAAACCACTTCATACCTCTGCACTCCGGGGAGCTCTTTTACAGCATTTACTGAGGGAAAAAAGTAAGAGAAGATTTTGCTAAACTGAACTGAAACAGGTTGTCCGGTAATGAGCATCCTTATTGCATTTCTGGTGAATAATGGCACACGCTGAGGCTTTAACTGAGTTATGTCAGAGAGTTAGTAAACTGTAGACTCCAGGAGAGATCGACAAAATTAGAAACCCACTCTTCCTCTCACATCTTTACTTTAATCTATATCTTTAATTATGTTCCCACTGAAAGTTTACAAGTGTTTATCTAATTGGTGAAAATATTTCTTTTGAATTTTCCCTCTTCTCTTTGCTATCTTGAATCCCCTGCAGAAGAAAGTAGCAAGCAGTACAGGTAAAAGCCGGAACAGAAAGGCAGAAGCCAAACTAACCCTCTAAGAAGCTTATCATTGTCAGAAAAATTGAGTTAAAGCACTCTGAAAACTACACAGTGTTATAAAAATGAAATAACCACCATATGCCATTTCTGATTCTAATATGTTTTTCTCCAGTTGTTACAATAGCAATGTTTTACACTAAGGAAAGAAACTAAGACTCAGTAAGATAAGGCTCCAGTACTAGCTCCATAGAATGGGCTGGCTTTTGCAGTACAGATAAAGCTTCCTTTTTGCATACAAACCCTGAAAAGAATAAAAAATTAGAGAAGCAGACAATTAGAACACTATTACTGGCCTGGAAGGGAAATTTTTGAGCCTGCAGTCATATTGAAAGAAAATTGGACAGTTGTCTCATTCAACCTTCTATCTCCTTTTTGAATTCTCATCTCAATGCTGTTTCTAGAAGTTACCTTTGAAAGAAATTTACTTTCCCCAAAGTTAACACTGGATTTTCTAATTTCTTTTTTATTTGTCCACATGGTCTAGTTCCTGATCTGTGTAGAGCAGTACCTGAGGAAGTTTCCATAGACCTGCTCTTGGGCTGCTAAGGGGCTGCTGGCCCACCCAGAATGTAGATCCAACAGGAACTAGAGTGCAGAGTGTGGGCCAACCCAGCAATTTAGTGACACTGTGACTGGAAAGGCTTCATTTCCCTGTGTAATGACAGAAAGCCTCTCTAAAGGTAATCCTAGCTCACTGAAGTACCCAAACCTAAATTCTATGGTAATACAAATTTATGTTACTATGGCTGATCTTTCAACAGATAATACTGAGTATTTTTCGTTAGTCACTTTGGTTTTCTGTACACTTATCCCAATGATGCTCCAGAGAATAAAACATTTGTTTTTAAAATTTTTCTGCAGAAACTTTCAAAAATTGCTGGTGATGATAATTTTCTTTTACTATTTTAGGTGGCTTTAATTCATTTGACCACTCAAGAGCCATTTACATCTAACTTCGAAGAATAGAAAAAGTGATTAAATTGGCTAAAAACTCATTGGGTCAAAAATGAGGTGTTAAAGTGATGAAACAGCTTTTCTTTCAGTGGCTTGACATTTACTCTTAAAAACATTTCAAAAACACTGAAAGTCATGATGTCAACACTAGAATACCTGAACTTTGGGTTTAGTTTGGGCTGTTTAATTGTTTGAAAAGAGGGGGCAGATGAAATGACCTCTAAGTCCAGTTTAAGTAGTCCACAATTTTATGCACATAAATACAGAATCCCCTATAACCTCTTTGAAGGGAGATGATCATCCACATAAAATTCTAGTCAGCTGTGATTGAATAAGCCCTGTTACATAGTCACATGTCAAGACCTGTGTCACAAGGGCCCTCAGTTACTTCTAGCTGTTACAGAGATAATCTCTAGGCATCTTTTATTTCTATTTAATTAATTTTTGGTAAAGAAAAATAATAATATTAGTTATAAAAAATCTTTTATAACAGAAGTTTAAAAGCCTAAGGGAATATTAAATCAATCATTTTTTTTCATCAAGTTAAAATTTTCATAATTATCATAATTATTTCAAAATAGTAAGATGCCAAGAGGTAAGAAAATTACTCTTGCCAGAAGTTAACTGATGGTATCAGCAAAATTCCCTGTAGCCTCCTGGAACTCTGTGACACCAAGCAAGCGTACCATAAGGCACCCACCTGCTGTCTGGTGGACTGTGTCCCATCAGTGCAATTAGTGCCATTTATATGGAGCTCATGAAGCCTGTACTCGCCAAGGTTGCAGCTAGAGTAACTCTTTAAAAAATGCTGTGTGAAAAATGATTTTTATCCACAACACACATGATTCTGGCAGGAAATACTAGTCCAGGCTGCCCTCAAGTCACAAAATAATAACTACCAATTTGTCTCTCTTCATAAAAGCAGAAAGTGATAACACACACATACCCCGTCTAGAAGTGGTGAGAAAGGAACAGGCCAATCCACCCAATGTACGTTTTCTCTGAGAGACACACTGATCTCCACGCTTCTCCTCAGTACCTAGGTTCTAATGTTTCAGGAAATCAGAAGTTACCAATTGGCTGTTAAATATGGAGTTGAAATATGTAAATTAGTGAAGAAATATATTTTCAACTCTTTTTTTGATGGCAGAGCACTTCCAAATGGCAACCAAAATAAATCAATAAATAAAATAAACAAGAATATTTTTTAAAAAGCCTCAGGCAACCTCTCACTTTCTTGAGTTCGAAATGAACGGATTTCCAGCTCCACAAACTCGTGCAACACAGTACATTCTCTAAAGAAAGCAGATAGAATTTCCCTTAATGGCCGTTATTTTTCTGAAATCAAGAAGGCCCCTGAAAGAATGAGAGTTGAGATATAACAAATGACACAGCAGTTAGAGAGATGCGACAGACCGCAACATTGTTTGCCTCCTTCATCCTTAAGTTTGAAGGAGATACTGCTGCCTCCTCCCAGCTGAATAACTTCAGGCTAATTATTTCGAAGCCCGTGGAACAAACACAACTAACTGCCATCTAGGGATTACGCAAATCCCAGCTGCAACACAATATGTTTCCACTAATTCATTTTAATACTTGTTTTCTCTCTCCCACAAAACTCAGATGTCAGACTAATTTTGACCACCAAACCGGATCAAGAAAAAGAAAATTATTATTTTGGTTTGGGTTAGATATAATTATTTTTGCTGTTGATTAGTTTTAGAAAAGTTAAAGCTCATTGACAAGATTAATATAACAGACGCTGGCCTGGATTGCTACTTTATTTTTTAATGCATTTGGGGCCATTTTGGAGGTTAGCAGATTTGTACATAATATTGACATTTTCATTTTTTTCAAATCTGTTCAAAACTATTTAAAGCAATGTCTTTCCAAACTGAACACATGACACATGACTCTAAGCCCTGAATCAGAGTTTATGCGACGACACTGACTTCAGCTCTGGGATTCTCTATTCCCCCTCAGACTATCCGGTGACTTTAAACTTCATGTAGTAAAAGTGAGTACAAATACTGAGGAAAAAACACAGTGTAAATAAGTCTATCGTGTTGGCTGTTAAGATTAAATTATATATACTCTTTAGGGTCTTCCAGCCCCCTTATGAAGGCATGCAAGAATTGCTCATTTGAAATAACATAATTTCAAAAAATATTGCACCCCCTGGGTGTTCTGCTGGAATGTAGTTAAGACCTTTCTCCTTTGTGACCGCACTTACTTCCTCACCCCCAAACACCTGTCACATCCTTTTAATATTTATATATATTTTTTTCTTTTCCTACGAAGAAATTGCATGAGTTACTTTTCTCAGAGGATTGTGAAGCTCATTAAAAACTGTTGGCCTGATTTTATGTTATTCTTTTATTTCACATACATGGGAACTAGGCAAAAGTCATGGTCCAAGGGGTGCATATTTATTTTTTGGATGATGGGGACAGAGAAAGAAAAAAGGAGGAGATGGGAAAATGAAAATTGCTTTTCTTTTTACATTCTGGCTGGGCAATAAAGTCATGTGAGAATAATATCAGGTGTATTTCAATGACCAAGGAGACACTCTTGAAAATATAAGATGGAAGATAAAAAGAGAGAGCAGCTTCCTGTTCAATATGCAAGATAAGAAGAACAGCTCTCTGTCTGTCACCTCCGTTCTCACAAGAGCCACTTCAGAACCTCTCTTCCCACCACCAAGTACTTGGAGATGTCACAATTTTAGGCATGACATCTAAGGAGGTTGCGTCTCTTGGTGCCATGTTGTGAATGCAAAGACAAGGGGAACAGAATCAGTTGGTGTGCCCCATTTCATGAAAAGGCTGTAATGTGGATGGATTCCGGCACTAGCTATGGGATTCTGTTAATGGATCCAGCTCAATCTTCATTCTGTTGCCTAAAGCTAGTACCCAACCTTAGTTGGGTACCAACTGAGGACCCAAGCTATTAGTTGGTACTGGAAACCTATGTTTCAACTAAGCGAAGAGTCCCAAAGAGTTTTTGGTGATGGTATTTTTGGAGTCCGCACAGAGAAAAGATTTCTATTAAGTTTGACTCAAAAAGCAGGAATTTTAAGTCAATAACTTAAATGCCTAGCACAGTTCTATACTTAAAGATATTAAGTAAAACTTTCAAAAGTCCGGAAAACAAATCAGAAACCAAAGGCAAGGCAAACCATTTTTAGTGAAAAGGTACGGAGTGAGTGCGAGGGGGAGAGACCTTTCCCTCTCTAACGTGGTACTTCTTGTGGGTAATTTTTTCCCACTCCCAGGACCCAGCAAGCATTCTAAAACCCAAGAAGAGGTTTACCAGGGAAGGATTCCCAGACACTGAAGCTAATGTACTGACTTAAATACGCTCTAGAAATAGAGATAAGCTAAGGAAATGTGATACCCGATCTAATTTAACCAAAATCTAATTGGAGAATTGACCAGAAACATGACATGCTAGACGTGATTTACCTTTAGGAAGTAGAATTCTTCTGCTTTTGAATTTTTAAATGTTTGATATAACCAGCAAAATGGCAGTGAATTATCAACTTAAGCTAAGAAATGACATTGTTTTGGTCAAGTAATATATCACAATGCTTTATAAATATGAAATTGGTCAACTATTTATTTCCAATTAATTACATTTATTATCACCAGTAATGAAAAATCTAAATATAAAAATGAGTACTCAAAAGGAAGAGAACGAGCCAAGCTGGTCCCAATAATAATAGAAGCTATTTCCCGAAGCCTCCCCGCAGCGTTAGCCAGTCAGGTCACCGCATCTCTACCGCTCTAGAAATGACAAGGTGGGATTTGACAAATTTCACTTTTCGACTCAAAGATCATATTGATTATTTAAATAATACTGTGTTAAATCTTCCCTTTGATTCCTACATATTCTCAGATCAGGCATGTAAATATTGATTCAAGATGTTTCCTTGCCTCTCCTTTACAGAGTGTTTACATCCGTCACGGCCCCCCAAACAGCCGATGAAAACCAGCCCAACTGGAGAGTCAAATTGGTTAAAAAAAAAAAAGAACAAAACTATTGGGAGAAGATGAAAAGCAAGCAGCTCGCTGATGTATTTAACAGAACCTGAAAGGAGTTCAACACCTACCTGGAACTGCAGAAAGGAGGCAAGTGGCCGTCAGAAGCGGCCCTGGCAACATGCTGGGTGATCCCGGGAGCACGGGCCTGCCCTTCCCCCTCCGACAGACAGCAGACCTGTGCTGCTGGCTCTGCGCCTGCCTCCTCTCAAGTGACACAGTGAGACTCCCGGTTCATTCCCTTCTCTGCTTCGGGAAGTGTTTGCTAAAGGTGTTGCTCAACCTTGAAGCCCTGGTCCTGCCACAACCGCACAGCAGGCGGAAGTTCTGGCTGCCTCCTGGCTCTAAGATCCCTTTGCCATAGCTATTGTTTCCCTTGCCTTGTCACCTTATTCCCCACTGAAAAGCGGCACAGTCTAATATATTACTATAGCCCAATAAGCTGCCGTGGGATAACGGCTTCAGAGTATCTTGATAAATCTGTTTTATCATGTATATAATAAATATATATAAATATAAATATTTGCTATGTTGACAAAAAGTTATTGAGAATGTTATTCTTCCCTTGCATACATATGTGGTTCAGTGAAACAATTTCCAATCCAACCCAATTGTTAGGTGAAATTCTCTTTTCCAATTATTCTGTGTTATATTCTCACACAATGGGGCTCTCAGGGAGCTCAAACTATGTCTGACAATGTGTGACAATATAAGCTCAAGGTTTTCTCACCCCCAAGGGTATTTGTATCATCACTAACAACCGGGAGGAGGTGAAAGCCTTCAATACCCAAAGGATGTAATTTCCAGGAAATTTCAGCTGTCACTGGTGGTAATGAGGCTAAGTCTGCACGTCCCGATATCAGACTGTATAACTCAGCAAAGAGTTAATATTAACTGAGTGCTTACTAATTTCCAGGTCCTTTATAATTATTATCATATTAATTCTTATGACATTCTGTGTGATAAATAGCATCTTACTCCCGTTTTGTAGATGAAAAAACTGGGCTTAAAAAGATACAAGAATCAAAAGATTAAGACTCAGTTGTCCTCATTTTATAGTACAAGAAGATTAAGCAGCCTGCCCAAAGCCACTTATCAAGTACATGGCAGGAGTAGAATTTAAACTCAATATTATTTAAGCTCTTAGTTACATACGTTAATGCTTCCCACTTACGTAGCTGAATTATACCTTCAGTATTATTTCTGTTGAGAAATATACATATATACAAATATGTATATGTTATACATGTGTGTGTATATATAGATATATATACAATTCCTATGAAATAACCCTGAGGTTATTACTACAAAACCCCTTCCTATTCAACTAAAATTATGCAACATCTTATGGATTCTGAAGCATATTCTTATAATAGAGAGATTTCAATGAAAAGAGATTTCTCTAATGAACATACAGGCATTGACTAACAACCATAAGGGAATTTTAAGATCTAGTTATTGAACATTTCAGCCATCAGGATTGGGAATCTCACATTGCTTGTTTCTTCGATCTAAACTCTACTGTTTTGTCTTTTTCAGGGAACAGAAAGGACGCATTCACTTTCTAATTATTATTTGATTTTTCTCCATTAATTCTATACACATTGATGAGTACATGTTATGTGTAAGACGCTGAGATCACAGTTTAAAATGCAATCATTTCCTTTGAGCTGCTTATAGTCTGGTGAGGGAGATAGAAAAGAACCATTACCATGAAGTTGTGAGAAGTGAATATTACCTATATAACATAAGACGTTATGTTTAGTGCTATGATAGATTTAGGCATAGAGGTCAAAGGCTACCCCTAGAAGGGCAAGGAAGGCTTCCTGGAGGCAGGAATGGTGAGGTCAATGAAGAGTTAACTGTAAGAAGAAATGAGGAAGACATACCATAAGACATTAGTTTATGGCTGGTAATATTTTGGTATTGTTGGAGCAAAAAGCGCCTGGGGGAATGGGAAGAGATCCTACTATGCATAAAAAATTTCACGTTTGGCTTTGTCCCTGTAGGGAATGGGCACCACAGATGGGTTCTAATCAGTACAGTAACTTGTATACCTGCCTGTCTGGGTGGGGAGTGCCTTGGAAATGAGGCACGATCGCAGTCTGCACGGCGGTGCCTGTGGTATTTTAGATCGGCAGTTGTTCTTCAGTTCTCTGCAGATCTCCTGCAGTCATATGATTCCTTTAACCACGTTTTCTTCCAACTATCATTCTCATAAGTTTTGGTCAATCTGCATAGCCTGGAGTTATATTTATAATGCCCTTTAATGTCAAATAATTTATACCAATCTCTAAATAAGTTTTATTCTCTGCTTTTCTGGCTATTTCTTTGAAGATATATTAAGCAAGCATAAAGGTTTAATTTTGACATAAAGCTTAATTTTCCCCTTTGTTTCTTTGTGATAGGTGCAGCGTTATCACTTATGTCTTTTATCATCATCGTTGGTCAAACTCCACTAGAACAGAAAATAAATAGCAGAAAGAAAAGCTACGTGAGTAAACATACATTTCATAATATAGTAAACTCAGAATACTGCAGTAGTATGTGAAAAAGCATGAGCTAGCACTCAGAGACTGTAATAAAACATATTTATCAATGATGACCTACAGATATATAAATATATTTAGGATATATAGATATACAGATAGACACACATACATATATATGTCTTACATACACACAGGCATTGATACACATGCCATTACTATTTAATCGTTACATTATTTCAGTATATATGTACATATATACACATGTATTTATGTGTATATATGTACATATATAATATTATATTATGCACACACTTAGGATATTATTTCAGAAAGACAAATAGCATTATAAGGTATCAGTGCTGCAAGGGGAAGTGTGGAATAGTGTAAAACCAGATTTGGATTTTAGAACAATTAGTTTGGCAGCAGTCTAGAGAATGGTTGAAGCCAGACTAGAGCAGAGACAAGGAACCAGTTAGAAGTGAAAATAAAAGAAGATTAAACAGAAGCAATAAGGATGGAAAGAAGGGGACAGATTTGAGAAATATTTATGAAGCAGAATTGGCAAGAATTAGTTACTGATTAGTTACTAATACTTAGTTACTAAGGGTGCTGAAATTAAGAAGGTTTATTTATTCATTAAATATTTACTTAGTGTCTACAATGTGCCAACTACTGCACTAGGCTTTGGGGACTAAGCTTTGAAAACAGAGACAAAAATTCACACGTGCATGAAGCTGAGCTTAGTTGGAATGACAGTGGAAAAAATAAATTCCGTGAAGAAAATAAAACTGGGAGATAAATTCTGAAGGGACATCCATTCCTCACTTCTAACGTTTCTTCCATGGGAAGGATACTTGGTAGCATAACCTCATGGCCCCTTTCTGCCCCTTCCCTTGTTCTAGCAGGGGAAGTGGAGTGACTCATCTGCCTGGCCCCCACCTCTTCCCCTTCTCTTGAGAGCTAGACATTCACAGTGAGACAGCACATATCTGCTCTGCTTCGCCATGCCTTCACTGTCTGGGAGGCAGTGGAGACGAGTCCTCACATGGCACAGAGGACTCCTGCCCTGTGGTCTTCCTGGGACGGGTAGGTGAGCCTACTGAATTCTGGGATCAATGTTAGCAAATACGTCTGCCCACAGTTATAAGTCACATTTTCCTGTATTCAGCTTTATCAATTATAAAGAGGCTATTTTAGTCATTATCGGCCTTAACTTGGCCTTACTTCTCAGACGGCTGAGAAATCTGACGGGGAAGGTGAATGTTTTTAATTGGTCTATTTTAAAGCCCAGCATACGAGGACAGAAAGGGAGGAGAGCTGGGGCTACTTCTGCCTCTATCAGGAGGTAACGTTTATGTTGGGCGCTAAATGATGAGAACCAGACATGAGAAAATGTGAAGGAAGAGTGCTTTCAGGCAGAGGGAATAGAAAATGCAAAAAGTTTAAGGCTGAAGTACACTTGACACAGCCAAGAACAAAAAGCAGTGGCTGGAGGAACTGAAGGGAAAGAAAAGAGGCATTTGGGGATGTGGGCAAAGGGCCAAATACTGTTGGGCCTTTAAGGATCTCATTGCAAGTGCAATGGGAAGTCCTTGGTGGAACTTAAGCAGGGAGCAACACAAGTTGTTTCGTGTTTCTAAAAGTTATTCTCACCATAAAGAGAGTAATAGAGTCAGAAAGAGATCAGGAGTGGAAAGAGAAGACCAGTTAGGAGGCTACTAAGACATATTACCTAAGAAAGAATGGACCAGTGTGGTGGCAGTGAAAATCGAGGGTAGGGCTCAGGTCAGGGACATATGTAGGTAGTAGAGATGCTAATGATTTGCTTTCAACCTGATCTTTGTTTGGGAATCTGATTGTATCTATCCCTGCCAGAGTGGATTCATGCAGTAGAGCAGGTAAGAATAAAAACATAAATTTAGTTTGGGATGTGTCACATATAGGCAGGACACCCACTGATTAATTAGAAAAATAGATCTGGAACTCAGGCTAGAGATTTATTTCAAACATGTATTGAGTTTTTATATGTGAATTAACACATTTTTATCCTCACAGCATTCCTGAGAACTAGGTAATGGTTTTATTATCATTTTAAAGAACAATACACTGAGGTAAAGAGAGGTTAGGTAAAATCATACAGTTATTCTGCAAAAGAAGCAAGATTGAGACCCAAGCAGCGTGGCACAAGGGGCAGGCCTCTATATGCCTACTCTACAGGGCCTTTTGAATTGCCTGGCACAGCACCATCTCCTATAAGTTTCTTTGGATGAATAAATGTGTGTTCTATCTTGTATTATTATTTTATTCATAAAAAAGAGTCTCTTCAATTAGATTTTAAAATCCCTGGGATCAACAACCATGTTATAGTCTTTGCTATGATCCCCACAATCTCTTGTATCCCAAATGCTTAAAGAATTTTTATTAATCTATTTTTATGAAAAGTTCTTTCACTGCAATTACTCCAGGGACCATGAATATCACACAGTATGTGATTTGGGGACATGGTCATTTAGTCCTATTGAGCTAGGAAAATGTAGTATTATCCCCATACCCAGAGAGAGAGAGCCTCCTTTATTGTTACTGCTCAGTGCACATTAATTTGTAACAATTCTCTGATTTGCAGCCATCTTCCAAGGGATTCCTAATATTCAATCCACAGAAATAACATCGTTCTAATAGCATGATAGGGTAGTTTTGTTCAGAAAAACAATTAGGTTTTCCAAATTCACATTACAAGATATTATCAGACTAGAGAACCACGCTATGAAAACCCTCTCATTTAATAACACTAATGACAACAATAATAAAGGTAACAGCTAATTCTTTGAATACTCACTAGTGCCAGAAATCTGGGTAATGCTTTAAATATACGATCACCTTTACTCCTCACAAAAATCTGATGAGTGCAGTAGTAGATGTTGTAGGATCATGAGAGAGAGCACAGGATCTTGAGATGGAAAATACAGGTGCAAGTCCTTACTATGCCGCTTGCCATATAGCACTGAGAATACAACTTTCTCTTACAAGCTGATTGTGGATCAAGTTCCAAAGTCATATAACAAATAACTTCTGTTTCACTGGAGTTTATAGGGATCAAATGATACTATATAGTTGAAAAATATCTGTAAAAGTGTGTATTTTATTCTCTATTCTACACAAACTTCTTTTAGTTAAATGTCACCTAAAAAGAGGATTCTAGCAAGATGATGCACTTTAACCATCTGATTAAAAATAGTAGCTGATGAAATCTGATCTGGATGCAGGTAAGAGCATTACTACTTTGAGCCAGTGTTCCAAATTGTGTAGTTCCAATATATTGTAATTTATGAGACATTAGGAAAGCCCCTTCCCTTTAATATATACCTGACACCATTTGAAGTGCATTGGACATAGCGTCCCTAATTCTTGTAAAAACTTCTCAATGTAGGTACCATTAACTCCAAGTTACATATGAGGAAATTGAGGCCCAGAGGTATTAATGGAGTTGTCTTAGGGACTCCAGCAGTGTGTAGCTTATGAAAGATTGTTTTTTGTTTTATTTTGTTTAAATAGGCTATTTTTTTTTTTTTGCAGGAAAAGATTTGCTCTGAGCTAACATCTGTTGCCAATCTTCCTCTTTTTTTTCCCCTCCCCAAAGCCCCAGTGCATGGTTGTATATCCTAGTTGTAAGTCGTTCTAGTCCTTCTATGTGAGCTGCCACCATAGCATGGCAACTCATAGACAGGTGGTGTGGTTCTGGGACCGGGAAGCAAACCCGGGCCACCGAAGTGGTGAGCACCAAACTTTAACCACTAGGCCATTGGGGCTGGCTCTATGAAGGATTGTTTTGTGGTAGCATTCACCAGCAGGGTTTGCCCAGATCCTCACTCCATCCCTGATGGGGCACAGTTCACTGGGAGATGCTTGTCAGAAGGAGAAAATTCTTTAGGGATGCTGCCTGGGGAAAGATTGCTAGTGAAAGGATCCTATAGCATCAGGTGGGAGACAGATAATGAGGATGACCACATCAGGGAAGATCTGGTCTTGAGCACTGCCTTTTTATTGGTGCTTTGGGCAGCATTTCTTGGAGTGGAGTATGTGTACTGAGGTATGATACCTTCTTCTCTATTTGCCTTCATGATGTGCACCTCAAAAAACAAACTGCTGGAAAAACAGACACAGATAAATGGGGAAGGGAGGTGTTCAAAGTTTGACACACTTTGTCTTTATGGTGGAAGCCCCCTCCTTCTTAGGAGTGGATGGGCCCAGAACTTGGGAGCTTGAGGATGGGAAAAAGGACCCAATTATGGGTGGTTTCCTAAGGCTCATAGATTGGATCTGATTAAATAAGTATAATTGCTCTGCTGTGTTCTCTGTATGTTTATTTCATTCAAGGGCTTCAAAATATCTTCAAAAATAATTACTTAGAACCATCAAATTATATAAATGAGAGATCATGTCTTGAACTCTTTCCAAGGTGAGTTATTACTGAAGCACCAGGAGGACCTCATTGTAACGGTTTCACACCCTCCCCCTCTCCCCCCAGGACCATAATAGCTCTCCTCCCAGGTGCTCTATTCACTGAGGGCAGAAGAGGAATTGCACATGTGGAAGATTATATCTTTCCTCAAAAGAACTTCACAAAAATCTCTTTTCAGCCCAGAATTCTCAATATTCTTTCTGCTTTGCATTTTGATTATTTCAAAGAATGTCATGTAGAAAGAGCAAATGGTGTTAGTACTGGAACTAGGAGATGATGGTGACTGAGTCACCATCTACTTGGCCCCACCCAGGCCAAGAGGACGCAAAGTATTAAGAGGAAAAGAGAAGGGAGCAAATGCTCACTGAGGGATTAGAATGTGCCAGACGCTGTATATTAACATGTATCAATCTTCAACACAACCCTGAGATGGAAGTATCATTGAAATATCAAAGACACTTGATCTTTTCTAAGCATGTGTGACAACTCTTGGGACCATTGGATGTAGGATCTTCAACATATGTTTTTATTTAATTAAAACATTTCTAAACTGCTATGCTTTTAACAATTGCTTCTGGAATGGGCAGAGAGATACCACTCCTTCAACCCAAAGACAGACTACGGGGTTACTGAATACTAAGGCACTGCCTTCTTTGTTTTTCTATTACCCAAAAATGAATCTCACAGAGCCAACACTGAGTAAATGCTTCCAGTAATGCTATTAAGGGATATTGAGGGGCTTAAAGATCTCAGGTTTTAACATGGCTGAACACATTCCTTCTCTCTGCTGTATACACATATTGTGTACGTGTTGAAAAGTTATCTGATCACATCTCTACCTTTACTTAGAGTAACAGAGCAAACAAAAATATGAACTTAGAGTTTGAAAGTAACCTCCAAGAGAAGACAGACTGGTCATCAAATTCAAGATTTTTAAATATTTTCTTGTGTTGTAAACAAATAATTCAACCACTGAGAATCACTTTAAGAAAATTGCCTGAAATACAAAATGGGTTTTATGTATCAAGATATCAATTGCATTGCTTATAAAGGATAAAAATAAAACTAAACATTTAAAAATAAGAAGATGGATATATAATATACTACATACCTACTCAATGAAATATTAAACCATTATTTAAAATTATTTTCACAGTGAAATTTAATATTATGGGAAATCTTTGCATTATAATATTAGAACAAAAACGAAGCAATAAAGTTATTTACGAAATGGTCAAAATTAGATAAAAACTTCAAAAACCTATTCAGAGTAAAAAACAAAAACAAAAAAAAAAATTCCAAAATATTTAGAGAGACTTTTCTGTATGTGCTGGGAAGATAGCTGTTTTTACCTCGTTTCTTTCTACTTTTCTTAATTTTTAAGTAGTGGTTAGTATTATTTTATAAAATTTAAAAATTATATAAAATAAACAGAAAAATATCAAAATCTTGTCCAAAATTATTGATAGGACTTCCCTCCCTTTAGGATATGTGTTAGTCATTGTTGCATCCCCAAGACGCCAACATAGTGCTTAGAAAATAGTAGCTACTGAATATATGTTTGCACACTGAATTAATGATTGAAGGAGGATCACTCTTAAAAAACAAACAGAGCCTCTGAACCACAAGCCATGAGTAGCCAAGTTTTGGAGGAAAGGAGGAAAAAGAGCTGCTAGTTTTATAAAACCAAAACCAATTTAAAGCCTTAGAAGTTCCTACTTTAAGGAGCATTGTCATGTTCCCACCTGTGGTAAGTAGATATCGTGACACAAAGGAAAGAAATCTATTTGCTTTTAAGCTTAGCAAGTACATTTTTACATAAGAAAGCCAAGAGATCTTGTTATCATCTTTCAGGTACTGTATTTAAATAAGATTCTACTTTCTTGCTTAGGTTTTAATGTTATAATCAGCCAGTAACCCCATCTGGCCGTGAATTACTAGCTGTGTGTTTAAGACATGCTACATTCCATTAGGTTCTTTGTAACATGAAGGGACCTTCCCTCTCACCATACAATATCTACATTAAAACGAAGTAGGTAATCAACAAAGATTTATTGGGTTCAATCAAACTGATGTACCACTTGTATAATCCAATGCACTTAACAAGTGACAAGGGCTGGCAGAAGACTGTCTTCCAGGTAGAATGAGAATAGACATTATTCATCTTTATATCTATAATTCTTCTACCTTTCCTATGCCTCATTGTTGACCTACACTCTCCCTTATCTTCCATCTAGTATAAGAACAAAATTAAGATCCAGTATTATACGTGCCTTGACAGCTGGAGAAAAAAATGAGGGCCTGGATTGGCCTAACCACAAGCTCCCATCACTACTCTATTTCTGTGGATAAGATCCACTAGTCAAACACCAATCCTCATTACAGGGTCCAGACACAGTTCCTGCTTATCTTTGAGTAGTGGGCTTCAGTTCCCTGTTGATCTACAGAATTACTCAAACAAGCCAATCACTTATTCCCATGGGAACCAAGGGACACCTCACCCCTTGGTACTACTAGGTCTACCTCCCACAGCCCCTGGTTGTTCACTCTGTCCCAAGTGCAACCCTTGTGTGTTTGGGCATGGCATGCATGGCATGGGCATCTTCCAACCTTGAGCTGTAAGTACATGTGACATAAACTGTTGTCTATCTCATCTCTCCAGTGTCAGGTGTTATGTGTTCAGCCATCCCCATAACACTAGTGGGGGAGTCTCTCCCTCACCAATGAGACAAACAGGAGGCAAATAAGACACCCCAGCATATACACCTCCAGTAGCAGTTACATGACCCTGGTCTCAGGAGGCATTCTGTTTATATTTGCTTTGATTCATTGTGTTTTGATTTCAAGGTTAAACTCCCACAGGGAAATCCCATTCCTCTTATTTATAATCAAGAGTAGAGAGAGGTTTCTTATGTTTACTCTTGTAGTCTGCCTACACATGAAATCCAGACTGACTGAAAAATCACCAGCTCACTTAAACTCAACTCCATCCATTACAATGACCTTCAAGACCATACAGGACCTACACTTGAATACTCTGAGCTCACCCCTCAGTCCCTTCTGGTCTCTGAGCTTGTCTGCTTTCTCACTCTAATCTAGCCACACTGGATTACTCCATATTCCCTGAAAATGTCAGGCATATGCTTGCCTCAGCATTTGCTTTGATTGTTTCTTCTGCCTGAAATGCTCTTGCCTCAGATATCTACGTAAATGATTTACTATTTCAAGTATTTGGTCTAAGACTGCCTTCTCAATAAGATGTAACCTGATCAGAAATTTCCATTTTTCTCTTCTCTAGCACAACCTATCCCCTTTCTGTTTTATTTTTCTCCATTGTACTTATCACATACTAGCATTCTATATTATGTATTTGTTTGTGTATTTATTTATTTTTATACTCTGTCTTTTGCCCACTTGAACATAAGTTCCATGAGTAATTGTTCAATAAGTTATCTCTGGCATCTAGAACTGTGCATATTCCAGAATAAGTGCCCAATAAATATTTGCTAACATTTGTTAAATAAATGAATATAAATTAAAGATCTAAAAAAAATTTTGTAGCAAGGATTCTTTTATTTATTAACATAGAATTCTGATATATATTTTTAACTTTCAAAAAGTTTTTAGTTACCTGCTTGAGCTCCCATAACACACTATTAGTAGGAAACTCATTATATTCCTCTTTATACACTCTTCCACTCCAAAAATTCATTCAATAACTCTTACAGATTTACTGAGTTGAAAGAATGGCATGCCTTTTCAAGATATTTAGCAGAGTGAGAACTGGATTCTGATTGGTCTGTTATTGCAATTGTTTTGTCAGTGGGTGGAAACTGGTCCATAACGTAGAAGTATTTTTACAAGCTCTGGACCCCCCCTAAAGATTGATGGTGCCCAGAATAGGGCACTAGGTTCTTAGTTCACATTGATGTGGTTAGCTATTGTTCACACTGGTTTGTTCATGCCAGGGTTGCTAGATCTAAAGGAGGTAAGAGCTATATATTGCTCCAAACCTACCCTTCTCAATCAAACTTAAGCCCTTGTCTAAAACCCAGTTCTTCAGATTAAATTCCCTTGTCTCACATGTTACTCTGTCTTTGATCATCATACCCTGAAGTATTCCCTGAATTGCCTCACACAATTGTGGAGGCTGGCAAGTCCCAAATCTGCAGGGCACATCAGCAGGCTGGAAACCCAGAAGAGTTGATGTTGCTGTTGCGGCTCAAATCTGAAGGCAGACTACTGGCAGAATTCCCTCTTCCTTGGCGGAGGTCGGTCTTTTTTCTATTAAGGCCTTTAACTAATTGGATGAGGCCCACAAATGTTATGGTGGGTAATTTGATTTACTAAAGCCTACTTACTTAAATGTTAATCTCATCTGAAAAATACCTTGACAGAAACAGAATATTGTTTGACCAAATATCTGAGTACTAAGGCCTAGCCACATTGATACATAAAATTAACCATCACAAGGCACATAAGTTGGGATTTGATTCTTTCCTTTCAGGAAACCCAGGGCTTGTTTGTTTGTTTGTTTATTTATTTATTTATTTATTTATTTATTTATTTTATTGCAGTAACATTGGTTTATAACATTATATAAATTTCAGGTATACATCACTGTATTTCATTTTCTGTATAGATTACATCACGTTCACCACCCAAAGACAAATTGCAATCCATCACCACACATGTGCCTAATCATCCCTTTCGCACTCCTCCCTCCCCACTTCCTCTTTGGTAACCACTAATCCAGTCTCTGACTCTATGTGATTGTTTGTTGTTGTTTTTATCTTCTACTTATGAGTGAGATCATAAGGTATTTGACTTTCTCCCTCTGTCTTGTTTTGCTTAGCATAATACACTCAAGGTCTATCTGTGTTGTCACAAATGGCTGTATTTCTTATGGCTGTGTTTCTTATGGCTGTGTGGTATTCCATTGTGTATATATACATCTTTATCCATTCGTCCCTTGATGGGCACTTAGGTTGTTTCCAAGTTGTGGCTATTGTGAGCAATGCTGCAATGAACAAAGGAGTGCATGTATCTTTACACATTTGTGTTTTAATGTTCTTTGGATAAATACCCAGCAGTGGAATAGCTGGATCATATGGTAGTTCTATTCTTAATTTTTTGAAGAATCTCCATACTGTTTTCCATAGTGACTGCACCAGTTTGCACTCCCGCCAGCAGTGTATGAGAGTACCCTTTTCTCCACATCCTCTCCAACACTTGTTGTTTACTGTGGTGTTAATTATAGCCGTTCTGATAGGAGTGAGATGATATCTCATGGTAGTTTTGATTTGCATTTCCCTGATAGTTAATGATGCTGAACATTTTTTCATGTGCCTATTGGCCATCTGTATATCTTCTTTGGAGAAATGTCTGTTCAGGTCTTTTGCCCATTTTTTAGTTGGGTTGTTTTCTTGTTGTTGAGATGTATGAGTTCTTTATATATTTTGGAAATTAACCCCTTATCAAATATATGGTTTGCAAATATATTCTCCCAATTGTTAGGTTGTATTTTTGTTTTGTTGATGGTTTCCTTTGCTCTGCAGAAGCTTTTTAGTTTGATATAGTCCCATTTGTGTATTTTTTCTACTGTTTCCCTTGCCCTTCCCATGCCTTTCAGACATGGTCCTTGAAAATATGTTGCTAAGACTGATGTCGAAGAGTGTACTGCCTATGTTTTCTTCTAGAAGTTTCATGGTTTCAGGTCTTACATTCGTCTTTAATCCATTTTGAGTTAATTTTTGTGTATGGTGTAAGATAATCGTCTACTTTCATTTTTTTGCATGTGGCTGTCCAGTTTTCCCAACACCACTTATTGAAGAGACTTTCTCTTCTCCATTGTATGTTGTTGGCTTCCTTGTTGAAAATTAGCTGTCCATAGATATGTGGGTTTATTTCTGGGCTCTCAATTCTGTTCCATTGATGTGTGTGTCTGTTTTTGTGATGGTACCATGCTGTTCTAGGTGCTATAGTTTTGTAGTATGTTTTGAAATCAGGGAGTGTGATACCTCCAGCTTTCTTATTTTTTCACAGGATTCCTCTGGCTATTTGGGGTCTTTTGTTCTTTCATATAAATTTTAGGATTCTTTGTTCTATTTCTGTGAGAAATGTTATTGGAACTTTGATAGGGCTTTTTATTTAAATTGTCACTTTCTCCACAGAGATGTACTCTGCGTTACCAAATATAAGGATGTTCTTGTAGCTTTTTAATCACTAAAAAAAAAACAAAAAAAGAACTTGTTATACACTAATCCACTAATCCTGGAAATATGTGTGCCTGCTAGCCCTATATTTTCATATCAAAGAAGGCCCTGGGTGTGATCCTTTGTAGGACAAAGAGGATCAGCTTCTGTGGATTAGAAATCCTGGACCCACTCTACAAAGTAAGGGATACTCACATGAACAAAGATGTGACAAGTTAATTAAAATGAACTTTAATCAACTGGAAGTGAAGGCAAGATGCTGATTGCAAGTCCTGAGTAAATGATTTTTGAGTAGTTTCTCAGAACTGATTGTTCCTTATATATTTTAGCTGTTAATCTCTTATCAGACATATGATTTGAAGATATTTTCTTCCATTCTGTAGGTTGCCTTTTCATTTTGTTGATTGTTTTCTTTGCTGTACAGAAGTGTTTTAATTTGATGTAGGCCCGCTTATTTATTTTTGCTTTTGTTGACTGTGCTTTTGGTGTCACATCCAAAAAAACATTGCCAGAGCCAATGTCAAGGAGAATTTTCTGTTTGTTTTCTTCTAGGAGTTTTATGGTTTCAGGTCTTATATTTAAGTCTTTGATCCATTTTGAGTTAATTTTTGTGTACAGTGTAAGATAGGAGTCCACCTTTATTCTTCTGTGTGTGATTATCCAGTTTTCCCAAGACCGTTTATTGAAGAAGCTATCCTTTCCCCATTGAGTATTCTTGGCTCCTTTGTCAAATACCAGTTGACTGTTCATGCGAGGGTTTATAAATGGACTACCCTAGAGTATGGATTATAAATGGTTACAGATATAGGAACATCTAAAAAAAAACTGGGGGCTAGTGAGGAAGCACACACACTATGGAAGTTTTTTTTTCATGAAATAAGAGCAAAGTAATGTGCTAAGAGTGAGGGGTGGGAGCTGGGTGAGGGACTTGCGGGGTGCGTTGGATGTTGGGGTCCCTAAACCTACAGTGGCAGTTGCACCAACGTGTATATTAGGAAACACCAGAACCAGAGAGGTATCTTTCCATCTAAGTTTAACATAGATCAAATAACCAACATGGACTCTATGAAAGTTTCAAAACAAAAACTCACACCTGTTAAAATAACTTTATGAAAGATATAGTAATATAATTACTCATATTTTTAAGTAATATATTTATTTAAAAATTTACTTAATATAAAATAATTTTAAAATTTATTAAAAATTTAATTTAAATTTAATATAAATAAAAATTTATTTAACACAAATACTTAATATAAATACCTAAAATAATATACTTAAAATAAAATACTTAAAATATATAAATACTTAAAATAAGTAAATATATAACATAATTATAATATATAGCTAATATATATTATATATAATATAAATATATAATTATTTATAACAATATATAATTAATATAAATTATATAAAATACAATTTTTATGAACGGTTTTTTAAAAATAATTTTATGAAAGATATACGAAGCAAGTTAGGAGGCATATGTTGCTCCCCAAAATATTTTTTTTTAATTTCTATATAACAGGAGGAGAAAGCCATGAGGAGGAAACACACTTAAATGTGCAAAGAGAGCTACCTGTAATGAGAAAAACACGCAAAAGAACACCTGTGCGAGATGGCAATGCAGGCACAGGGGTCTTACATTTCTGCTCCAGACACGTCGAGTGCCCTGGAGATATACAGCACACAGTGTAACCCGTGTGTCCTGCAAGATGGTTGCTGCATGGCTGCTTGTCGCACTGTTGCTGTTTATTTAAGAGCTATCGGCAGTTAAAGAGGTCTTCCACCTAGGCTTCAGAGGTAATATGGCTGAAGCTGTGTGCTTCTTGCCCAAATCGGCTTGGATCACAACATTACAACTTTGAAAATTCATCTACGTAGCCATTTTTCCAGAGCACATGCTCAGTCCTGGCAGATTGGGCCAGAATGGGCTCCAGCTGCTACTTCACACAGCCATACACAAAAATATGTACATATACCTGTATATTAGTATATGCGTGTTAGTGTGTGGCCGTGGATATGGAGAGGGAGAATTATAGATAAACAGGTAGCTGGATAGCTAAGTAATAGCTACCTAGATGGATAACACACATGTGATAGATGATAGATGACAGATATATAGTGATAGAGAGATAGATAGATAGATTGATAGAGAGATAGATAGGTAGATAGATAGAGATAGAGGTAGATGTATAATGTAGAAGTTACCAATACCATGAGCTTACTGGTGATTTGCATGTTCTTTATATATTTATAGTTTCTTAAAATTTTTCTAAAATGAACATTATTATTTTCATAAAATAAATAAGAAATCCAAAACTTTTTCAAAAATATGTCAAAGCTGGAGAATTTTAGAGTGATGAACAGGTCAAGAATGAAGCTATTTTTGAGAACAGCATAAGACGACAGAAGATAAATGCACCTGAATGTCAAGGAACTAAGAGATAAGCTCAGATTTTCTATCAGATTACATGAACATTGTAATCGCTTGGAATGACGGCAGAAATTAGGGTGTGAAAGAGGAAAATCTGTCAAATGTGTGCTAAATTCTAGGTGAATATGGAGAAGTAGCTTGAAGACTAAGCAAGTGTAGAGGGCTGCCTGACCTCATAGGAACAGAGGTGTTTGCACACACACACAAGAGAAAAGTCTACAAATGGCAGTGGAAACAGGAAACTCAACACTGCTCCCTGCATTTTAGGAGGTGACAGAATGAGGATTGTCAACTAAAAAGCTACAGATATGTGTTATCCTTGGGATAGCTGAAGGAGGTGGAGTGATGTCAAAAGTGTTGCAGGTTTTATAAACGATGAAACCGTCATTCTGGAAGGCACAAGGGAAAGCCTGGAAGAGAGAGCAGTGGTATGGTGACAAATTCTCGTAGGAGGCAAAGAGAAATTTTGAGATAAGAGTGAAGAAAAAAATAACCAAAATAGCTTCCATTTGGAAAGATGACCAAGGATGGCAGGACCCAAAAGAAAAAGGTATAGTTCTAGGAGAAAATATGTGGAAGAATAGGAAGAATGCAGAAATGGGAAACGGGAGTCTTCATGTACAAATACTGTCTTGAGCCTCACAGATCACAGAAACTTGCAGAAACAACCTCAAATGTCTAAAGCATGCACTTCCCAAGGAATCACTGCCAGAGTTGCTTGGCATACCGTAGCTATTGGGTACACACATTAGAGTGTGACTACTGTAGGAAAGGTAGCTATCAGGAACAGTGATACCTTGTGAACAGAGCCAAAGCAGTAGGATCAATAGAATCCATGAACCCAAGGAGCTATATAAAGGGGCTACATTGTTATTGCTTGCTCCTAGGAAATAAACTGGGTGGCAAGGAATAAGGACATTTAGAGCAGAAAAGCTGATTAAAAGAAGCTCTGATGTGCAGATGAACTGGTCTATGTATGTAAACAAGTGGCAGTGAGGGTAAATTTTCACCAGAAGTTAAAATCAATCATGAAACTACAATATTTAAAAGTTTTGTACAGGCATGGTAATAGATAAGCAGGACAGAATAGAAAGTCCAGAAATGGACCAGAATATATCTAAACATTTAGTGTGTAATAAAGTTATAATTTAGTATCAGCTTAGAGTACCCCATAAATGATATAAATTAGTAGGTTTACTAATTAGTGAGTCTACTAACTATATAGAAAAGAAAAATATTAAATTAGAATTCCTGTCCAATATACTAATTCTATGTAATTCTATACTAATATCATTATATAGTATTAGTATATAGTATCAGTATATATACTATATCCTCTTACTATATGGTATTAGTATATAGTATACCAATATACTAATTCTATACTAATACTATATCAGATTACTTAAAGATTAATATATAAAATGTGAATATAAATAAAAACATATTTTTCACCCGTCAAATTGGCAAAGATTTATAAAATTATAATGCTTAATATTTCCAAGGGTACCACTGCTGAAGGAAGGGGAAATTAGTTCAATATTTTGCATATGTTGTATACATTACTAATCATTTTCTTAGGATATATTCCAAAGTGTAAAAATTTTCTTATGCCAAGGGCGTGATGATTCTTGGGCTTTAACATATATGGCCAAATATCCTTCTTGAAAGTGTTTTTTCCTTATTATAATGTTAACTCGTGTTGCGTATAGAAAAACAGACAAGCAAACCAACAAGCAAAAAGAAAAAAAAAATACTTTTAAAGGCTCTAACTTTCCAAAACCAGAGACAAGTTATTCTCTAGGATATATTCTTTTAAAAAATTTTTCTACACATCTATATGTGTGTTAATTTTTCCAAAATGAGATCATGGTATTAAACTTTATAGCATTCTTTTTCATTTAAATCTTTGTTGTGAAAATCTTTTAAGTTAATAGATACAGTTCTGAAGCATTTGTATTGCTGCATAGTACTCTATTGTATGGATACACAACAATTTAACTAATGCTTTTTGTTGGGATTGCTTCCAACATTTCACTATCACAATGTTACAGAGAATACCCATGTACAACCACGTGAGCACTCCCACCGTTTGGAGACAGACACACAGTTTCAAAAAATAGCTGGTGTTGTCTAGAACATTGTTTGGTATTTCTTCCAGTTCTCATTGATACTGGCAAGTGGGATTGCAGTATTGGTTAACTGGGCTATTTACTGGGATATATATATGTTGGCTGTAGTGTGGCCATGTAGTCTCTATCAACTGAGCGTTAACAGTCACGGTCATCTGAGAATTTGAAATCAACTAATTCTTAGCATGGTGATATTTGCCAGAAACCATGCTTTATTTTATTTACATTTAAAAACCTTAAATACTCCTTCTAAGAAGATATGGGATTTGGGAAATTTCAAAATAAATCTGAAAAGTGGGAGCCACGGAAAAATCTTTTGAATTTTTCAAAATTTTGGCTTTTGTTGGATAAGTATAAGTCAATTAGTAGGTGAATGTGTTTCTCTGTTCTATTTATTAACAGGAAATGACACTCCCTTACCCTATTGATTTTCATATCTTTTAACCAGTTTCATTCATTCACTCCATAAGTGATTATTCATTACCTTCTTTATAACAGCACAGTACCAGCCACTCTGCAATGGGATGGCAATAAAAAACAAACACAAAACACACACATTCACGCTCCCTCTCTCTGTCAGTCTCTCTCTCTCAATGTCTCTCTCTCTCACTTGCACACACACACACACCCCCTCCCACCCAGACATTAAAGAAACGACCTTAAAGAAGCTCATATAAGCTCCTAATGCATACAGTTTTGAAAAATTAGAGCAAGGTAAGAAAGCAACTAATTTACTACATGATGACACTCTGAGATTTGGGGCAGGTACTGTTGACGTGAATTTGCATAGGGCATACAGTGGTCCCTTGCCAAAGATCACATAACAAGTATCAACATAAGCATGAGAATTCAATTCTCCTGTGCCCACTGCTCAAGTGCAGAACATTCCCCTTCTCTGAGAATTTATGATCAAGAACAGGCAACCTGAATATCTTAAAAGAAAATATTAAGTATCACACTACATATGGGAGAAGACAGCAGGGGAGAGGCAACATTTTCATTGGTCATGTTTTGTTTAGTCTTTCTGTCCGGGAGAAAATGACTTCTATTTTTTTATATATAAACTGTACTTGGAGAGGAAGAAGCAGACTGAGGACGTCAAGGGAACAGTTCTAATGACTGTTAATGACTTGGATACAAGATTGAAGGCTGAGAGAGGGGAGTCAATGAGTGTTTAGAATTTAGAACAAATGAAAGGTAGAAGGCACAGAAAGGTTGAGGATGCTATTTGAAGGAAAATAACTGATAATGTGTATGGTGAAAAGATAATTTGAAATCAGTGGAGGAGAAGGAGAAGACAGAACCAGGGAAGGGAAAGTTTGAGCGTGAAAATAAAAACTGCTTTCCACAATGCATAGTTATTAACCCGAAAAGAGATGCACTGAACGTACCAGAGATCTGAGCTACAGAATAACTAGTTGGGTGGGAGGATCCTTAGTGGGCCTTCTAGTCAAACTCTCTTATTTTCCTAATAAGAAAGCCGGGTCCGCGAGGCCAAATTACTTCTTAAAAAATCCCACTACCAGTTAATGCCAAGGCAGGAAATTAACTCATCTCTCCTGTCTCTCAATCGAGTGCTGTTTTTGCTACAAACCTCTGCTCCAGTTATAGCATATCTCATTTGTTAATTTAGATAGAAATGAACCAGGGCCAGGGAAAGAGATTTGTTGGTGTCGACTAGAGAAGTTAGGATTTCCCAACAGTGTGATAAAGGATTTGGGGACCTTATGTTTGGAAGTAAGGCTCATGTAAAAAAGCACACTAGACAATTCAGAAGCTCATCTTATAAAACAAATTTCTCCAAAGCCATCTGTTCCCACCATTTCTGGTTGGGAAAGAGGGACACAGCTTGCCATGTTTGCACACAAGAGGATGTGGTTTGTACCAGATTACAAAGTGAGTCATGATTAACTTATACTTCTCTTTATCACTTCTTGTTAGAGCTTGATCTCAGAGTGAATTGTGTATCACTGACTGTCTTCTCCAAAAGTCCTTCGTGCACGTTAATCAGAGTTCTAGGCTCTCTACTATTGCTTCTGCTTTGTTCAGCCTGTTAATGTTTTCTTCTGGTAAATTTCAGATGGCATTTTGAGCCAATCTGGTCTTCTAGATCAGAATTAGATACTCAGGAGACATTCAGGTAGGTAATTTGAAGTCAGGCTACCCAGAAACCTGTGTTTTATTCCATTCTAGCCTAATAATCTGTGCTGTCACCCTGGGTTCTATCTAGCCCATTCCTGAAACAAAGATCTTTACTGGTTTGGAAAGGACATTCGATGGCTTGGAGCAAAAGATTTTATTCAGTTGCACAGTATCTACTTTGGCAAAATTAGAAAGATAGTAATGCACATAAATTTAGCCCCTAATGAGATATTTCAGCAACGATTTTCAATATCAAGTATAGAGAGATTTTCTAGCTGTTTTTCAATATGCTTTGTGAAACATTGTGATTTTTTTTTAGACATTAAGAGCTGTTTCTACCAAAAAAGATGAGGCAGGGGTGGTCATTGAATGCACCAGTTAGGCTATGAGAAGTAGGTTTTCTATACCGTAAGATTTATCAGAAGCTTTAATATGTTACTGTGGCTGGTGACATGCCAAGATAGTATATCGAATTGCTAGAAGATATCTGAGCATGGAACTATTTTTGGTGGAAGAATGATTACCATCTCTTCCGTTTATCTAATGCTGCATAACATACCACTCCATTCACTTTAATACTTATAAAACAATCATATATGAGTATTGTTATCCCTCACATTTCTAAGATTCCCCTGAGCTAGGCAGTTGGTGCTTGGGGTCCCTCATGCAACTGCAGTCTGACAGTGGCTGGGTCTTGAAACCCCTAAAGGCTTATTGTCTCACACATCTGGAGGTTAGCGCTAGCTGTTGCCTGGGACCCAAGCCAGGCATCAGCTGGACCACTCTCATAAGGTCTCTCCATATGGCCTGGACAATCCCTCAGAGCATTGCGCCTGAGTTCCAAGAACAAGTGTCCCAAGAGAGACTCAGGTGGAAGCTGTATTTATAACCTAGCCTCAAAAATCATGCAGCACCATTTCCATCACATTCTGTTCATTATAAGCAAGTCACTAAGGGAGGGGAATTAGACTCCTCTTCACGGAAGGAGTGTCAAAGAACTTGAGGACATATTTTAAAACCACTACATTATTTAGGTGGTGTTTCTCAAAATATCGTTTGGGAAACTCTCTTTTAGATATTTTATGAACTAGTTTTAGTAAGAGCCCAAAACCTCGAGCATTATAATACTGATACTTCACGTATCAGTCATATTAACTATTATAACAAAACGGGTCTGAAAAAGAAGAAAATAACACATATTTGGTGATTTATCACACCCTGTAATCGCATATCATACAAAGGGTGAGTGAATGCAGAGTGCTACTTTCCTGTAGGCTGGACAGAAGTTTCCCATGAGCTCATCAAACCCAAGAATCCAGTTAGACTCCTTCTTGTGCTTCGACCCCATATCCAGGGTGACCATACATCTCAGCTTGCCTGGGACAGTCCCAGTTTACTCCTGCTGTCCCAACCTAACTATTGATAGCACCACCTTTCCCTCTCAGATATGTCTTCATTTGGGTGATATATTACATAGCAACTTCCCTATATTGAAGCTCTCAATCTGGTGCTTGCAAGACTTTCTCTTCGTCTGTAGTTTTAATATCACGTTCATTCCTTCTTCTCAGTTTCCATTACCGTGCCTGGACTTCTGTAATATTCTGGTGTGTAAGTTGGTTCCCTTAAGTCTAAGCTTTTTCTGCTATAGAACATTTTGTGTTCCTCATTTAGACTGAACTTTCTAAAACATCACTCTTATCTTTCTTGTAGTCTTCACCATTTTCTCCTGCCTCTGGCTGCCGTAGTTCTTCACAACAGGTTTACTGGTGTTCCCATCCATAGGTTCAATCCATCTCATTCCAGCACTTGCGTCAATCCTGGGTAACATAGAATGTAACATGTAAACTATGGCCTCTCTTCCTCTCCACACCTGTTAGACCTTATTAGTAGGAATTGTTTCTCCTTCTAGACTCAGGAATAAATGATCCAGTCATTCCTGTTGGATTGCTGTGATATCTCCTAAGTCCCTTTTGCTGTCCAGAGCTTTGTATTCCCAGAGAAGAGTTCTAGATACAAGTTGTATGGCTGATATAACTTCTCCAGCCCAAGTGTTGGCCTAGTCCACTGTATTGTGGGTTTTTTTTCTTTTAATTTGAGATTTTTTTTTTTGGTGGGGGCAGATGTCTTGATGCCTATCACAGGTCCACCTTAAGATCTGAGCTCTATTCTAGACACAAGTCAGCATAAAGAATCTTGTCATCCATGAAGAGTTCTCACAAATAACAACTGCCTCCTTACCTTTCTGCCGAAATCTGAAAACTAACCTTTGCCTGAATTCCTACTATTTTGTTCTGAATACCTGATTCATTGGCCCCTGAATTTTTCACCTAATCATATACTGTCTCCTTCACCCATCTGCACCTCTAGAGTCAGTCTTGCAGGCAAGTCGCTTTCCAGCACATCCTGTTTGCCGTAAGTCCCTCCAACAGACCATGTTCTGTATCTAAATCTGTAGAGATAACACTGTTCAAATTCACCATTAAATAGAAGGCCCTACATAATTTATCTTCCTCTACGTGCTCAACCTTACTTCCTACAATTCCCAAAGAAAATCCCTTCTATTGAGGCTAGTCCAGCAGTCTTGTGGAGTATGTGGAATATTAAAAAAAAAAAGTCAAACTCATAGTAACAGAGAGTAGAATGGTGGTAACAAGAGGCTGAGGGGTGGAGGAAAAGAGGAGATATTGGTCAAAGGGTACAAACTTTCAGTTATAAGATGAATAAGTTCTGGAAACCTAATGTACAGCCTGGTAACTATAGTTAATAATTACCTATTGTATACTTGAAATTTGCTAAGAGAGTAGATCTCAAGTGTTCTCACCACGAAAAGAAAATGGTAACCATGGGAGATAATGGACATCTTAAGAAGTTTTATTGTAGTAATCATTTCATAACGTATACATATATCAAAACATTATGTTGCATACCTTAAGTAATACAACTTTTATCAAAAAATAATAAAAGTCAAAATAAACAAGAAAAAAATAAACTCTATACGTTTTTACTCATGCCTATACTCCCACTTCTCCTACCTTAGACACCATCGAAATCCTGTAAAATCGTCAAGGCTTAGCTTTCCCATAATTCCCAAAGCAAATCCTTCTATCCAGCCTAGTCCAGCGGTCCCTTGAATGCGTTATGCCCAAAACTCGATGTGCTTTTACCCGTGCCTATCATTCCACTACTCCTACCTTAGATACCCTCGAAATACTGCAAAATCTTCAAAGCTTGGTAAATGATTCATGATAATAGCATTCTTTTAGTTTTTATTCTGTGTAAAGCACTAACCTAAGTGCTTTATAGTATTAAACCATTTAATTTTAACAATAACTTTAAGAGTCGGTGCTATCATCATTCCTTTTTGTATGACATGCAGTTGATCCCACTGAGGGAAAGGGCATTCTCGGCAAAGGAAATGATTGTAAAAGGCACAGAATCCTGAGGGCATCCAGCCTTTTGGAGAAGCAGGGATGTTTGGTGTGGCGGTGATCAGCTTGTGGACTATCCTGTACACCATTCTATGTGTGAGCTTTTATTCTGTAAGTGGTAGGAGTTTACAAAGCTTCTTGTATGTATTGCAGACGTTCGTCGGGTACCTACAAATTTACAATTATCAACCCTCTCGATGGATTCTTGTCTTTGTCAGTATGTCTACTGCCTTAAATTCTATTCCATCCTATGACAGATCCTATTCTATCCTATGACTAGTAGTTCCGTGGCATATATTTTCCATCCTTTTATTTTAAACTTTTTACACTATTTTATTGTACTTGTGTGCTGTATAGATAGCAAATAGCTGAATTTATTCTTCCTCATTTTAAGAGTCCCTTTTAAGAGGTCAGTTTAAGCCATTTACCATTTTTGTCATCACAAATATACCTGGACCTAATGCTGTTCTCTTTATATTTTCTATTTACCTTATTATTTTCCTGATTTCTGTAGGTTGATTGCATTTTCTTTGTTCCCACTGGGAAGATATACATTCTATTTTCTTTATTCTAATAGCTACACTTACAATTTAAACATAAATACATAAACGTGGATTTTTCTAACACAGCTCAATATTAATCCTTAATTCCATTCTCCTCTCAGCAAGCAAGATGATTAACTTTCTTTGAACAAATCCCAACCCATCATTCCAATTTTATGTCATTACTTTCTGACAACTTAGAATTTATTTGGTTTTAAACACTCAAATTATTTTCTACAATTGATATTTATTTGTGTTCATCAATTTGCTTTGCCCATTTTAATACTCACTCTTTCTTCTTGGTTGTTCCTCTACTTCCTTCTAAGCTCCTTTTTATTCTTGCTGAATTATTTACTTTAGTTCTCATTTAATGAGAATTTATATATAGTCAAGTTTTTTAGTCCTTAGCCTCAAAACATTTATTTTTCACACTCAATCTTGATTAAGAGAGTCAATAAAATACTAAATAAGAACCTTTAATTTTAGATTCAAAATTTTCTTTCAGTGCTTAGAAGATAGTATGCCGTTGCTTTCCATCCTAGGATGATGCTAATAAGAAACCTTGCAGTCTGGTTAACCTTTTTTATGTTTGTTGTGTCTTTTCTCTGGCAGAATTTAGAGTTTTTTATTCTTTATCTGTAAGATTGTGAATTCACCACGCAGTTTTGAGGTGTGTGCGTATTTGTATGAGAATTTAATGTGTCTTGATGGCTATTTCAGTCTGAGACATCATCTTTTAATATATTTCTTAAGTTCTCACCCATTATCACTTCAAATTGCACCCAACTTCCTGTTCTCTCTTTCCAGAACTTCTATCAGATGTATATGGAACATCTCCATTAATCTTTTGTGTTTCTTAACATTGGTTTTATATTATCCATCTCTTGTTTTGTGTGGTATACATTCTGGCAGATTTCTGGAGCTCAGACTTGTAATAATTCTCTTTTAAGATATGTTCTTCTGCCATTTATCCTATCTACCAAAATTTTTCCTCAAAGATATTATTTTATAACTAAGATTTCTAATTGATTCTTTTTCATAATCTCTAACTATTTCAAAAATTCTAGTTCCCTCTCATAACTGCTGCTTATTTTAAAATTACCTGTTATTCCTATTTTATTGATTGTCTTCCCTCCTTTATGTATTTGAGAATTTTAAACATGTTTTTAAAAATCACTGTATTAGTTTCCTAGGGCTGCTATAAAAAAGTTCCACAGCCTGGGTGGCTTAAAACAACAGAAATTTATTCTCTCACAGTTCTGGAGGCTACAAGTGTGAAATCAAGGTGTTGGCAGGTTTAATCGAGGGCGAGGTTAAGACATTCACATCCCCCCTGCATGCTAATGGAAGCCATAATTAGAGCATGTCACACACAATTAACAAGAATCAAAATAGAAGGGAAACAAAATACTTGGTCTCAGGTGTCAATCTGATATACATATGTCAAATGTGGAATGGGAAACCAAATGAATAGGGATTGAAAACAATTCAAAGGATGTATATTGTTTTCTAGAATATAGGCTTTGGTTCATTCAGCTTATCCCAGGATTTAAGAACAAACTTGACCATTTGGCTACTGGCATGAGCTTTGGAAATCCTTTACCCTCTTCAAGCCTATTTCGTTATCAACATGACACCTCTCAGATATCATGATAAGGTATGGACTTGATCCTAAGTGTTTAGTTTCCCCTCTGAAATTCTGACTGAAATGAAAAGTATAAGTATTAAAAATCCATGAGCATGCCCTTATGCCCTAAATCTGAGAAATATCTGAGAGATGTACCATGGAGGGAACCAACCAAATTTAAGAGAAAAATTCATGAAAATCTGCAAACCTATCTATATACGCACTACCACTTTATTTTTCCTTTTATTTTGCCTCCACTTTTTTCTCACTACTCTAGAAGCAGAATTGGTTTAGCAAAAACTTAGATTATTTTTCAATTCTAATATTACTTCACCTACATCTAAAAATTTGGCCTTTATTCACTATCTCTTGCCAGATTGTAGTTCTTCAATATAATTGACGTTTCTCTTTGTTTTAAAAAGATGATTGATCTTGTTAATAGAGAAATGCTAACTAAGCAGTAATGAGATATCATTCTACACACATCACATTGGTAAATATTAAAAAGTCTCATGACAGCAACAGTTAATGAAGTAGTGGATCAGCAAGTCTCCAGTATTGCTGGCAAGAGTGCGATGGGTCCAAGTACAGTGCTGAATAATCAACAAAATGTTTAGTAAAGTTGAAGACGTGCGTGTCCTATGATCCAGACATTCCCTTCAAAGCATATACCCTTGGGAATCTCAGACATGTGCCCAAACGAATATGAACAAAGATGCCTATTGCAGCATCCATTAATAGGGTACTTGACAAATAAGTTGTGGTCTAAATATAAATCCATTTTTCTATTGGATTATTTGACATTTTATTAATTTGTGGGATTTCTCTAGATATTCTGAATATTGCTAATAAATTGCAAATATTTTCTTCAAGCCTATTACTTACACTACAATTTTGTTTTTCATTGTGGTTTTGATTTGCCTTTCTCTGATGATTAGTGATGTTGAGCATTTTTTCATGTACCTGTTGGCCCTTTGTATGTCTTCTTTGGAAAAAGTGTATTCAAATCCTCTGCCTATTTTTTTTTCTTTTGGTGAGGAAGATCAGCCCTGAGCTAACATCCATGCCAATCCTCCTCTTTTTGCTGAGGAAGACTGGCCCTGGGCTAACATCCGTGCCCATCTTCCTCCACTTTATGTGGGATGCTGCCACAGCATGGCCTGACAAGTGATGCGTTGGTGCGCGCCTGGGATCCGAACCCCGGGCCGCCAGCAGGGGAGCACATGCACTTAACTGCTACGCCACGGGGCCAGCGCTCTGCCCATTTTTTCATTGGATTCTTTGATTTTTTTGTTATAGAGATGTATGAGAACTTTATATATTTTGGATATAAACCTGTTATCAGATATATGATTTGCAAATAGTTTCTCTCATTTGATAGGTTGTTTTTTCATTTTGTTGATGGTTTCCTTTGCTGTGCAGAAGCTTTTTAGTTTGATGTAGTCCCATTTCCTTATTTTTGCTTTTGTTGCCTTTGTTTTTGGTGTCAATCCAAAAAATCATTCCCAAGACTGATGTCAAGGAGCTTACTGCCTATGTTTTCTTCTAGGAGTTTTATGGCTTCAGAACTTACATTTAAGTCTGTAACCCGTTTTGAGTTAATTTTTGTGTATGGCATGAGATAGCGGTCCAGTTTCATTCTTTTGCATGTGTCTGTCCAGTTTTCCCAATGCCATTTATTGAAGAAACTGTCCTTTCTCCATTGTATATTTTCGACTCCTTTGTCATAAATTAATTGACTGTATTTGTGTGGGTTTATTTCTGGGCTTTCTATTCTGTTCCATTGATCTGTGTGTCTGTTTTTATGCAAAACCATACTCTTTTGATTACTATAGTTTTGTAATATAGTTTGAAATCAGGAAGTGAGCATGATGCCTCCAGCTTTGTTCTTCTTTCTCAAGATTGCTTTCACTATTTGGGTCTTTTTTGGTTCTATAAAAATTTTAGAATTATTTATTCTAATTCTGTGAAAAATGCCACTGGAATTTTGATAGAGATTGCATTGAATCTGTAGATTGCTTTGGGTAGTGTGGACATTTTAACAATATTAATTCTTCCTGTAAATGGGCATGGACTATCTTTCCGTTTATTTGTGTTTTCTTCAAGTTCTTTCATCAATGTCTTGCAGTTTTTAGTATACACATCTTTCACCTCCTGGGGTAAATTTATTCCTACAAATTTTATTCTTTTTTTTTTTTTTAGTGAGGAAGATTCGCGCTGAGCTGACATCTGTTGGCAATCTTCCGCTTTTTTTTTTTTGCTTGAGGAAAATTAGCCCTGAGCTGACATCTGTGCCAATCTTCCTCTATTTTGTATGCAGTCTACCTCCACAGCATGGCTGATACGTGGAGCTAGGTCTGCACCCTGGATCCAAACCCGCAAACCCAGGCCACCGAAGCAGAGTGCACAGAACTTTAACTCGGCCATGGGGCCAGCCTCAGTATTTTATTCTTTTTGATGCAATTGTAAATGAGATTGTTTTCTTAATTTCTTTTCTGCTAGTTATTTTTAGTATATAGAAATGCAACAGATTTCTGTATATTGATTTTGTATCCTTCAACTTTACTGAATTCATTTATCAATCCTAATAGCTTTTTGGAGGAATCTCTAAGGCTTTCTATGTATAATATCATGTCATCTGCAAATAGTGACAGTTTTACTTCTTTTTCAATTTGGATGCCTTTTATTTCTTTTTCTTGACTAATTATTCTGGCTAGGACTTCCAAAACTATGTTGAACAAAAGTGGTGAGAGTGTGCATCCTCGTCTTGTTCCTGATCTTAGAGGAAAAGCTTTCAGCTTTCCACTGTCAAGCATGATGTTAGCTGTGGGCTTGTCATCTATGGCCTTTATTATGCTGAGGTACATTTCCTCTATCCCCACTTTGCTGAGAGTTTCTAAGGGGTTGCTGAATTTTGTAAAATGCTTTTTCTTCATCTATTAAGACAATGGTATGATTTTTGTCCTTCATTTTGTTAATGTGAGATATTATGTTGATTGATTTGTGGATATTGAGCCATCCTTTCATCCCTGGAATAAATCCTACTTGATCATGATGTATGATCCTTTTAATGTATTGTTGAATTTGATTTGCTAATATTTTGTTGAGGATTTTTGCTTCTATGTTCATCAGGAATATTGGCTTATAATTTTCTTTTCTTGTGATGTCCTTGTCTGATTTTGGCATCAGGGTAATGCTGGCCTTGTAAAATGAGTTTAGAAGTGTTCCCTCCTCTTCTACTTTTTGTAAGAGTTTGAGAAGAATTGGTATTAATTTTTCTTTCAATGTTTGGTAGTGAAGCCGTCTGGTCTTGGACTCTTGTTTGTTGGGAGGTTTTTGATTACTGATTCAATCTCTTTACTAGTAATCAACCTATTCAGATTTTCTATTTCTGCATGGTTCAGTCTTGGAAGGTTGTATGTTTCTAAGAAGTTATCTATTTCTTCCAGGTTGTCCAATTTGTTGGAGTATAATTTTTCGTAGTAGTCTCTTATCCTTTGTATTTCTGTGGTATCAGTTGTAACGTCTCCTCTTTCATTTCTGATTTTATTTGTTTGAGTTCTCTCTCTTTTTCTTGGTGAGTCTAGCTAAAGGTTTGTCAGTTTTCAAAGAACCACCTCTTAATTTCATTGAGCTTTTCTATTGTCTTTCTAGTTTCTATTTCATTTATTTCTGTTCTAATTTTGTTATGTCCTTCCTTCTGCTAACTTTGGACTTTGCTCCTCTTTTTCTAGTTTCTTCAGGTGTACATTTAGGTTGTTTATTTGAGATTTTTCTTGTTTCTTAAGGTCGGCATTTATCACTATGATCTTCCCTCTTAGAACTACTTTTGCTGCATCTCACAAGTTTTCGTTTATTGTACTTCCATTTCCATTTGTCTCAAGATATTTTTTGATTTCTTCTTTGGCCCATTGGTTGTTCAGTAGCATGTTGTTTACTCTCCACATATTTGTGAATTTTCCTGTTTTCTTCTTGTAATTGATTTCTAGTTTCATACCATTGTGGTTGGAAAAGGTACTTGACATGATTTCAATCTTCTTAAATTTGTTAAGACTTGTTTTGTGGCCGAACATATGATCTATCCTGGAGAATGTTTCATGGGCCCTTGAGAAGAATGTGTGTTCTGTTTCTTTTGGATGGAATCTTCTGTACATATCCGTTAAGTTCTTCTGGTCTAACACGTCATTTAAGGCCAATGTTTCTTATTGATCTTCTGTCTGGATGATCTATCCATTGATGCAAGTGGAGTATTCAATCCCCTAATATTATTGTATTGCTGTTTATTCCTCCCTTTAGGTCTGTTAATATTTGCTTTTTATAATTAAGTGCTCCTATGTTGGATGCATAAATATTTAAAAAGTTTATATCATCTTGTTGAATTGACCTTTTTAACATTATGTAATGCCTTTCTTTGTCTCTTACTACAGTCTTTGTTTTAAAGTCTATTTTGTCTGTCATAAGTATAGCCCTGTCAACTTTTTTTGCATGGAGTATCTTTTTCCGTCCTTCACTTTCAGTCTATGTGTGTCCTTATGTCCGAAGATGAGATATCACCTTACACCTGTTAGAATGGCCATTATCAAAAAGACAAGAGATAATAAATGCTGGCAAAGATGTAGAGAAAAAGAAATCCTTTTGTACTATTGGTGGGAGTGTAAATTGGTGCAGTCACTATGAAAAAGAGTATAGAGGTTCCTCAAAAAATTAAAAATAGAACTACCAGGAGCTGGCCCTGTGCCATAGTGGGTGGGTTAGGTGCGCTGTGCTTCAGCAGGTTTGTGGGTTTAGAACCTGAGCATGGACCTGCACCACTCATTGGCCATGCTGTGGTGGTGACCCACATACAAAATAGAGGAAGATTGGCACAGATTTGAACTCAGGGCTAATCTTCCTCAAGCAAAAATGGAGGAAGATTGACAACAGATGTTAGCTCAGGGTGAATTTTCCTCAGGAAAAAAAGAAAAAAACAAACAACTACCATATGATCTAGCAATTTTGCTTCTGAGTATTTATCTGAAGCAAAGAAAAACACTAATTCAAAAAGATCTCCACACCTCCATGTTGATTGCAGCATTATTCACAATAGCCAACATATGGAAACAATCTAAGTGTCTGTTGTTGGATGAATGGATAAAGAAAATGTGGTATAAGTATACATATCTATATATCTATATATATATATAATTTTCCTGATTTCTGCAGGTTGATTGAATTTTATTTGCTCCCACTGGGAAGATATACATTCTATTTCCATTATTCTAATAGCTACACTTACAATTTAAACATAAATGTGAATTTATGTATTATATATATACACAGTGGAATGTTATTCAGCCACAAAAAAGAAGAAAATCTTGCCATTTGCAACAACATGGATGGACCCTGAGGGCATTATACTAAGTGAAATAAGTCAGAGAGAAAAAGACAAATACTGTGTGATCTCACTTATATGTGGAATCTAAACAAACAAACAATCAAAACTGAGCTCATAGACACAGAGAAAAGATTGGTGGTTGCCAGGTATGGGGGGTAGCAGGTGGGAAAAATGAGTGAAGGGAGTCAAAAAGTACAACCTTTCAGCTTTAAAATAAATAAGTCATGGGAATGTAATGCACAATATGGTGACTATAGTTAATAATACTGTATTGTGTATTTAAAAGTTCCCAAGAGAATAAATCTTAGAAGTTCTCATCACAAGAAAAAAAATTCTGTATCTATGTATGGTGATGGATGTTAACTAGACTTATTGTGGTGATCGTTTCACAATACATACAAATATATAATAATTATGTTGTGCATCTGAAACTAATATAATATTGTATGTCAATTACACCTCAATTAAAAAAAACTATATAGACTCTCAATTATACAGCTCAAGACTCCAAAAAAATTTTTTCTTCTTAATAGCTTTTATCTTGTAGGAGTTTATCATTTTGTTTTCAAATTTATAGTCTTCAACTTCATTATTACTTTTTGTGAAGTTTATCTTTAATGTAATATATATTTTCTTCAAGTAGTTTAAAGAGAGGCTTTTTTATTAATGTATTAGTGTTTACTTCATATGGAATGCATAGCTATATAAACATTTGTTGAATATCCATCTTTTCTCCTGCTAATTTATTAGGCCTCCTTTCCCATTACCTCTCATATGTGCTTGAGCTTGTTTCTAAGCTCTCTACTCTGTTATATTGATATACTTGCTAAAATTTTCATCAGTTTCATGCCATTGTATTTATTACAGCATAGTCTTTATAAGATTTACAATAAGTTTCCCTGGTAGGTAGCTATAATAATATGTTGAAGTGCTGGATGAATTAAGAATTCTTTAAAAAAGGCTAATTCCTAATTATCAAAATTCTCCCCCATTAGTGGGTAATGAGGGGTAGTCTTAAGTCCACGAGATTGAGGTGTTTCTCATTTTCTAACTCAGTTTTTACTAGTAATTTTCTTCCCCTTATAGACTGATGTGGTGGAGGAGATGGACTATAATTTCCCCGAACTTGTTCCATACACAAAATCATGTTAGATGCCCTGCCTACTCAAGTCATAATACTATGCTAGTAAATTTCTAATATCCAAGAGAATTTCGAGCCTAGAGAAACATACACAATTTTCTCCCTCAGTTTAATGCTCAATTCATTAATTTTCTAAATTGATACACATCTCATCAAACTTTAAACTTTGTTAATGTAACTTATAAACCAAAACATGAAGTTTAACAAAGTATGCCCCTTTCAAACATTAAATTTTATATGTACTTAAATTATCCTAATAAGCCTAATAAGCCTAAAACCTATCCTAAAACCACATGACCAATATATTAGATTCTCTTCTATACACTACACACCTATAAGTACAAAAATAATTGAAATGACTGGAAAACATTTTACTATATCTACATGTAAATCAGATACAAGTGTTTTAACTCCATGGCCATAAATTAGTTTCTTCACTAGCCCTATACTTATTTTTTATTCTATTCTTATACCTTCTTCCACTATCCATAACGCGTTCTGTTTTTCTTCTTCATGTTATTAAGTTTTACAGGCTGTGGCACAACCAGGAAGAGAAGAGAACTGAGATAATGAACAGACTAAGTTTCATTCCAAGGGATCTGGTACATTGGGCAAGGAGTATTGAGTAACAAAATTTTGGGAGCTAATCAATTCTCAGAAATTGAGGCCTTTATTGTGGCCAAGATGTTTTGGCTTTGGTAGTTTGGAAGGGTTTACATAGTGACATGCAACTAAATTTTACAATTTTGAATTTGATTTTAATTAGTACTGTCTGAGAAAGCAGCTTTCCACATTAGATTTTAGCTTCTAGGCATCATAGGTTTCTTAGTCTGGCAGATGGTTATGGAATGTGACAGTCAAAGGGTAAGTGGATGTTTTTATCTTGTTGTGCAGCTGTTTTTACAAAAGAAGGTATTGCAGAGAGTCAAGCCATTAGTGAGAGGTTATACTTGGCAGATATTAGATGCAAGCTTCAGTATGCAGTTTGCCTCCGCTCAACTTTGGACTTTACATGCACTAGCTTTAGTTCCTTGCTGCCAGCTGCAAGTGGATCTCGCAGACACGTGTAGGCCATGGTAGATTTGGTAATCAGACAAAGCTGAGGAATGGATTTTATTACAGGGAAAAAGAGTCTTTCTATATCCAAGCCTTTGGGGCACTAAATGGGGGACAACTTTTTTATTCTGCTTTTTAGGATTTTAAACAGCAATTAAGTTCCATATAAGCAAAAGAGTGCACAGTAGTGTGCAAATTTCTACCTTTGATTTTTTTAGCACCAAACTAAGATAAGCAATATAAAAAGGCTGCTCCAAAATCATTCATTTTTATGTTATTTTAAACTGTATTTGAGGTGAAAGGAGGACACTGTGAGGAGATTACTTGAGTTAATCATATAATTTATCATTCAAATGGGGGTAGTTTTGAGAGTAAAAAGTATTATCATAAATATTTATGCCAGGACGACAGATATAAGTCAGGGCTGTACTGGGCAAACCCAGTGGTATTGTTATAAAATATTATCCTCTTTTATGTATGTGCCTTGTCTCTGGATTTTTAAAGGTTATTCTCTCCATCACGTAGCATAGGATAGGTAGATATTTGTTAATTATATTTTTCTGTTCATAGTTTTAGATCATGGACAGCAAAATTTTCCTGTAAAGTATCAGATGTTAAATATTTTAGACTTTGCAAGCCATACAGTCTCTGTTGCAACTCTTAAACTCTGCTATTCTACAGCATCTATAGACCATAGATATGTAAACAAATGAGAGCGGCTGTGTTCCAATAAAACTCTTTGCAGACACGAGAGAATGACTCCAGGGAAGACGGCAGAGTAGGAAGAGCCAGGGATCTATCTTTCCACCTAGACGTCAATTGTATTGTCAGAAACTGTCTAAAGTAACTATTTTGGAAGTCTGAAGTCTATTTGAATCCTTGTAGCTTCTGGAGGAAAATGTGGCCAGTACAATTACAATTAATTTTGGTCAAAATCAGCCTGTGATATGGTGGCAACTATCCATCCCCCCTCACCCCCTGGGCCCCTTGGTGGGCAATGGTGCCCATGTTACTGGTTTGGCTTGCTAGAGCCAGGGTGCCTAGTAAGGATCTCGTCCGTCAAATATTAGAGTTCTGTCTTGTGAATGCTGATTGCTGTTTTTCAGGGCTAGAGTGTGGACAGAGAGGCTGGCTGCCATTGTTTCATCTCCCTTTGGCAGAAGTGGCTTCTGGGGGATTTAAATGAGCTGCACCTGTATTTATTTATTTATTTACTTCTTTGTGTATTTGTTCTTCCTTTTCTCCTTTGAGGAGCTAAATATTTGAGGATTAAGGCATTCAAAAGCAACTGCATATATGAGGCAATTTAGAAACTCATTGTATATGCCTAGGAAAAGATGTGGGCTAAAAACAGACCTGAGAAAACCTTAAGCTTTTAGCTCAGGCTGATCCCTGGTACAGTGACAGCCTTCAACAATAAAAAAACCCAACAAACTCTGGAAAAGAGAGAGATCTTATTTCCAAATTTACCACATTATAAGAGTCAAATGTCCAATTTTCAATAAACAAAAATCACAAGCACACAAAAATCAAAAACTATGGCTCATTCAAAGGAACAAAATAAAACAACAGTAACTCTCCCTGAAGAAGCCCAGAGATCAGCCTTACTAGACAAAGAATTTAAAACAGCTATCTTAAAGATGCTCAAAAAGCTAAAGTAAGACATGGACAAAGATAAGAAAATGATGTATGAACAAAATGAGAATATGAATAATGAGATATAAATTACAAAAAGAAACCAAAAAGAAATTCTGGAACTGAAAAGTACAATAACAAATGAAATATTCATTAGAGTGATATAAAGCCTATTTGAGCATGCAGAAGAAAGAAGCAGTGACCTTAAAGAAAGGACAATTGAAATTATCTAGTCTGAGGAGCCGGAGAAAAAGAATGAATAAAAGCAAACAGAGCCTAACGTATCTGTGAGAGACCGTCAAAAGGCCCAACATATGCACTGTGGGACTCCCAGATGGACAAGAGAGAGACAAAGGACAGAAAGAATATTTGGAGAAATAATGGCTGAGAATTTGCCAAATTAGTGAAATACATGAATCCACAAATCCAAGAAGCTCAACAAACTCCAAGTGTGATAAGCTCAAAGAAATACACACTGAGACACATTATAATCTAACTGTCAAAAGACAAAGACAGAGAGAATCTTGAAAGCAGCAAGAGAGAAGTGACTTATCAAGTTACAAGTGGTCCTCAGTAAGATTATTTCTCAATAGAGACATCGTAGGCCAGGAGGCAGTGGGAAAGGGTTGAAAGAAAAAACTGCTGAAAGAAAAACTGTCAACTGAGAATTCTATATCTGGCAAAAGTGTCCTTCAAAAATGAGAGTGAAGTTAAGACATTCCCAAATAAACAAAAGCTGACAGAGTTAGTTGCCATTAGACATGCCCTGCAAGACATGCTTCAGGTTGAAATGAAAGGCTACCAGAGGCTACCACAAAAGGGTATAAAAAAATAAAGATTGCCAGTAAAGGAAATGCAGGGACAATTAGAAAAGCTAGTACCGTTGTAATTTTGGTTTGTGACTCCACTGTTTATTTCCTACATGATTTAAAAGACAAATGAATCAAAAATGATTATTAATCTATATTATTGGGCATATAACATTGTTAAAATGAATAAAGAAAACCTCAACTAAAATTGGAGTTGGGAAGGCCTGTAGAGGGAGCTCTCACATCCTACCACTTGTCATCAATTACCCCAAACAGGAAGATGTCAATTACCTCAAACAGGAAGGCATCAATTACGTCAGTTATCTACAGCATCAGTTACAGACCCCACCAGGGAGAGACATACTTTGCACTCCCAAGCAGAAAGCACAGCTGCTTCACTGCTTCAGCGGGAATAAGACTTCCTTCTTGTCCAGCAACAAGCCCAGCCAATGGAAATGTCACAGCTCAGCCAATGAGAAGCTGTCATCACCTGAACTTTTACTTTCCTTCAACGAACTTTTATTTTTAGCTTGCTGATGATTCTCACCCTTGTCCCACCCTCCTTACTTTAGAAGGCCTCTGTGTTGTGTAACCCCTCCTAGTATCTCTCTGCCTGCCAGATGAGATGCTGCCTGGTTCACATATCATTAAATAAAGGCAATTAGTTCTTCAAATTTACTCAGTTAAATTTTGTTTTTTAACAACATGCAAAGATGTAACATTGACATCAATAACAGAAAGGAGGAGATGGAGTTGTTTAGAAGCAGTATCCTTAAATAATATTGAAGTTAATTAGTCTAAATTCAAATTAAATTATTATAAGGTTAGAATATTAAATGTGATCCCCATGGTAACCTAAGAGAAAATATCTATTGAATTTATGCAAAGGAATTGAAAAGAGAATCAAAATATACCAATACAAAAAAAAAACAAAACACAAAAGAAGGCAGTAAGGGAGGAAATGAGGGCCAAAAGAGCTATAAGGAACATAGAAAACAAATAGCAAAATAGCAGAAGTATGTCTCTCCTTATAAATTATTATTTTTACTGAAAATGGATTAAACTTTCTAATCAAAAAACAGAGATTGGTGCAATTAAAAAAACATAATCCAACTATATGAGGTCTAAGAAAGACATAATTTAAGTCCAAAGAAACAAATAGGTTGAAAGCAAGAGGATAAAAAATATATTCCATGTGAGTTGTAACCAAAAGAGAGCTGGAATACCTATACTAATAACAGACAAAATAGAATTTAAATCAAAAACTGTTACAAGAGACAAAAAAGGACATTAAATATTGATAAAAGGGTCAGTACAGCAAGAGGATACAATAATTATAAACATTTACACACCTAATAGCAGACTATCAAAATACATGAAGCAAAAATTGACAGAATTGAAGGGAGAAATAAACAGTTCTACAATAATAGTTGGAGAATTCAATATCCTACTTTCAATAATAGAACACTCAGACAAAAGGAAATAGAGAACTTGAACAACACAATAAACCGACTAGACCTAACAGGCACGTACAGAACACTTTACCCAGCAACAACAGAATACACATTCTTCTCTAGTGCATGGAACATATCTAGGATATATCACATGTTAGGCTGCAAAACAAGTCTCAATAGATTTTAAAAGATTGACAACATGCAAAGTATCTTTTCTGACCACAATAGAATGAAGTTAGATATCAATAACAGAAAGAAAACTGGAAAATTCACAAATGTGTGAAATTAAGCAATATACTCTTAAACAACTAATGTATCAAAGAAGAAATCAAAATCAAAATTATGAAGTTCTTCGAGATTAATGAAAATGCAAACACTATATACCAACACTTATGGGATACAGCTAAAGCACTGCACACAGGGAAATTTATACCTGTAAACACCCATGACAAAAAAGGCAGAAAAATCTCAAATCAATTACCTAACTTTACATCTTAAGGAACTAGGAAAAGAAGAGCAAACAAAATCAAAAAGTAGCAGAAGGAAGAAAATAATAAAAAGTAGAGCCAAGAAAAATAAAATAGAGAATTGAAAATAATAGAGAAAATCAATGAAACCAAAATTTGGTTGTTTGAAAAGATAAAAACAATTGACAAAACTTTACCTAGACTGGAAAGAAAAAAGAGAGAATATGAAAATAACAAAAATTAGAAATGAGAGTCAGGGCATTACTATCAACCTTACAGAAATAAAAAGTATTATAGAGAATATTATAAACAATTTTACACCAACAAATTATATAACCTAAAATAAATGGACAGGAGATGACATCAGTAAGATGGTGGAATAGGAGAACCCCAGCTCATGTCCCTCCACAAACAACAATCTGGCAGCCATCCACAGACAAAAATACCTTAGTGGGAGCTTTGGGATTCAGGTAGAAGGTTGTGAAAGCCCCATTAAGCCCAAGACCAAGGAAAGCTGCATTGAGGAGGCTGGTCTGTGCCTCTGTGGCAGGCTCACCAAACGTGAGTCAGCCTGCCTGCAGACTGAAAGTAGCCCTCACCCTCTGTGGACTTGGCTCCTGTCCTGCTTGACCACAGTTCTGAAACCAGCTCCATCTGCCAAGAGACCCAAATGGAGCCATGTCCAGCCATGCCCCAGTAACAGGCCCATGGACCCAAGTGTGTATCCTGAAGCAGCCCTGTGACTCAGCTCCAGCCCCACTCTACCACCAATCTGGAGTCAGTCCTGTCCACAGAGGGATCCAGCAAGAGGCATGCCTCTCCATGCCTCTGGCAACATGCAACAAGCTTGCTGCCCATGGAACCAACCGTGGGTCCTGAAGCAGCCCTGAGACTCAAATTCAGTCCCACTCTACTTCAGGTTCACAGTCAGTCCTGCCTGCACGAGTATCTGGTGGGAAACATACCCATCCATGCCCCATATTACAGACTCACCAACTTCAGTCTTGACTGTGGATTCTGAAATTCTCCTGTGACTTAGTCCCAGTCCTGTCCTCCCAAGACCCAGCAACAACCATCTGTGACACTGGTAGCAGGCCCACTGACCTTACTCTTGGCTGTGAATGCTATAGTTAGTCCTAGCTATAGACCCTGAAGCAAGCCCTGAGACCTGGTTTCAGCCACGCTCTGTTGAGGTCTGGGGGAAGTCCTTCCTGCCCAGGGAACCCCCAGTGAAAGCCAACTGGCAGCAGTCTTGACTTTGGACTCTAAAGAAGCTCTATATCCTGGCTTCAGTTCTATTCTACCATGACCCTAGAGGCAGCACTGCCCGCCCAGGAACCTGCCCAGTGATCCAGCAGGAGGCCCATTAGGAGCTGTGTGGGAGCCACACCCATCTGTGCCCCTGGTAATAAGCCCACTGTCTGTGGACTTGATTGTCAACTCAGAAATGATATGGGTTGATATAGCTTCAGCCCTAGTGGGCCATGGTCCTAGAGGCAGACCTATCCACCTGAGGGTCTGGCAAGAGCCACACCTGCCTATACCCCCGGGATTAGGCCTACCAACAGTGGACCCAATTGAAGACCCAGCAACAGCCACATGACCAGCTCCAGTCCTGAGATCTTGACTGAGATCCTGGAGACAGTCGCAAAAGTCTGGGGACACAGCAGGAGAAGGTCTTTATCTTCCAAAACCAGTCTGTAAAAAACAGCAAGTGGTATTTTCTACTTCAAATTCACAGACATCAGGACAAGACTACATGGATCATGAAGAATAAGTCAAATAAGACAACAAAGGAAACCAATAAATCTCCAGTAATGAACTCCAAAGAAATGGAGATCTATGAACTGCCTGACAAAGAATTCAAAATAACTATTTTAAGGAAGCTCAGTGAGCTACAAGAGACTACAGATAGACAACTCAATGAAATACAGAAAACAATAAATAAACAAAATTAGAAGTTCAACAAGGGGATAGAAATTATAAAGAAGAACCAAACAGAAATTCTGGAGCTGAAGAATAGAATGAGGGAAATGAAAAATGCAATAGCATCAACAGCAGACTTGATCAAGCAGAAAAAAGAATCTCTGACATAGAACATAAACTATTTGAAATTATTCAGTCAGAGGAGAACAAAGAAAAAGAATCAAGAAGAATCAAGAAAGCCTACATGAATTATAGAATACCATCAAGAGAAACAACCTACGTAACACTGGAGTCCAAAAAGGAGAAGAGAAGGAGAAAGGAATAGAAAGCTTATTTAAAAAAATAGTGACTGAGAACTTCCCAAATCTGGAGAGAGATTTGGACATCCAAATTCATGTAAATCACAAATCTCCAAAAAGATCTTCTCCAAGATGCATCACAATAATACTGTCTAAAATCAAATACAGAGAATTTCAAAAGCAGCAAGAGAAAAAAAAATTCTCACATACAAAGGAACCCGCATAAGGTTATCAGTGGATTTCTTGGCAGAAATCTTTCAGGCCAGGAGAGAGTGGGATGATATATTCCAAGTGCTGAAAGAAGAAAACTGCCAACCAAGAAAACTACTGGGAAAAGCTCTCCTTTAGAAATGAGGGAGAGATAAAGACTTTGTCAGACAAACAGAGGCTGAGGATGCTCATCACTACTAGTCCTGCCTTACAGAAAAAGCTGAAAAGAATTCTTCAAGCTGAAGTAAAGGGACAATACTTAGTAATAAGAAAACATAAAAATATAAAACACACTGGGAAAAATAAGTATAGACTCAAATTCAGAATACTCAAATACTATAATATGGTGGTGTGTTAATCATTTAATTCTAGTATAAAGATTATAAGATGAAAGTATTAAAAATAACTATAGACACAGAATTTGTTAATGGATACACAATATAAAAAGATGTAAATTGTGCTATGAGAAATAAAATGTGAAGGGAAGTAAAAGTGAAGAGGTTTTGTATGTGATTGAAATTGGGTTGTCTTCAGCTTTACATAGACTGTTATAACTATAAGATGATTTACATAAGCCTCATGGTAACTACAAAGCAAAAACCTACAGTAGATATACAAAGGAGAAAAAGAAAATAATCAAAGTATACCCCTACAGAAAATCATCAATTCACAAAATAAGACAGCATGGGAAAAAAACCCAAGACCTAATTAAATAATCTTTCCAAAATACTAACTTCAGTTTTAAGGGCATACATAGGCTAAAAATGAAATAATGAAAAAAGATATTCCATGCAAATAGAAATCAAAAGGTAGCAGGGGTAGCTATACTTGTATCAGACACAATAGATTTTAAGTCAAAAACTGTAACAAGAGACAAAGAAGGTCATTATGTAATGGTAAAGGAGTCAATTCATCAAAAGGATGTAACAATTGTAAATACCTATGTACTCAACGTTGGAGCACCTAAATATATAAAGCAAATACTAATAGATCTGAAGGCAGAAATAGATAGCAACACAATAATAGTAGGGGAGTACAGTACCCTGCCTTCAACAATGGATAGATCATTCAGACCAAAAATAAATAAGGAAACATTGCACTTCCACTACACTTTAGACCAAGTGAACCAAACAGACATATATAGAACACTCCACCCAACAGCAGCAGAATAATACACATTCTTCTCAAGCACACCCAGAACATTCTCCAGAATAGATCATATTACAGGCCACAAAACAAATCTTAATAAACTTAAGAAGATTGAAATTATATCAAGCACTTTTCTAACCACAATGATATGAAATTAGAAATCAATAACAAGGGGAAATCTGGAAAATTCACAAATATGTGAAAATTAAACAACACAATCCTAAACAACCAATGAATGAAAGAAGTAATGAAATGAGAAATAAAAAATATCTTGAGACACATGAAAATGGAAATACAACATACCAAAACTTGTGGGATGCAGCAAAAGCCATTCTAAGAGGGAAGTTTATAGTGGTAAATGTCTATATTAAGAAGAAGAAAGATCTTAAAACAGCAACCTAACTTTACTCCTCAAGGAACTAGAAAAAAAAGAACAAACTAAGTCCAAAAGTTAGCAGAAAGGAAGGACATAATAAAGATTAAAGCAGAAATAAATAAAATAGAGACTTAGAAAGACAAAAGAAAAAAATCAATAAAGCTAAGAGTTGTTTTTTGAAAATATTAACAAAATTAACCAACCTTTAGCCAGACTAACCAAGAAAAAAAGACTGAGTATTAAAATAAACAAAATTATAAATGAAAGAGAAGCCATTACAACTGGTACCACAACAATATAAACAATCATAAGAGTTTACTACAAACAATTATATGTCAGCAAATTGTATAACCTAGAAGAAATGGATAAATTCCTAGAAACATATAACCAATACATGAAGATAGAAAATATAAACAGATCAATAACAATTAAAGAGATTGATACGGTATTCAAAACCTCCCAACAAAGAAAAGCCCAGGACCAGATGATCTCACAGGTGAACTCTACCAAACATTTAAAGAATTAATGCCAATCCTTCTCAAACTCTTCCAAAAAATTGAAGAATAGGAAACTCTCCCATACTCGTATTACAAAGCCAGCATTACCCTGATACTAAAGCCAAATAAGGATACTATAAAAAAGAAAACTACAGACCAATACTCCTGATGAATATAGATGCAAAAATTCTCAACAAAATTATATCAAACTGATTTCAACAGCACATTAAAAAGATGATACAATGGGGCCAGCCCAGTGGAATAGTGGTTAAGTTTGCAAGCTCTGCTTCAGCAGCCTGGGGTTCACAGGTTTGGATCCTGGGCATGGATCTACATACTGTTCATCAAGCCATGCTATGGCAGCATCCCACACACAAAATAGAGGAATATTGGCATAGATGTTAGCTCAGGGACAATCTTCCTCACCAAAAAAATAAATAAATAAATAAAAGATACAATGTGATTAGGTGGGATTCATTCCTAGGGTGCAAGAATGGTTCAACATATGCAAGTCAATATACATGATATAACACATTAATAGGATGAAGGATAAAATCATATGATCCTCTCAACTGATGCAGATAAAACTTTTGACAAAATTCAACACGTTTTCATGATAAAAGCTCTTAACAAATTGGGTATAGAAATAACATACTTCAACATAATAACATCCATATATGATAAACTTAACATCATAAGCTAACACCATAATCAATGGTGAAAAGCTGAAAGCTTTTCCTCTAAAATCAGGAACAAGACAAGAGAGCCTACTCGCACTACTCTTATTCAACATAGTAGTGGAAATCCTAGCCAGAGCAATTAGTTGAGAAAAAGAAATAGAAGGCACCCCAGACTACACCAAAAAACGGTTAGAACTAATATAGGAATGCACTAAAGTTGCAGGATACCACATCAACATACAAAAATCAGTTGCATTTCCATACACTTGCAATAAAATATCTGAAAGAGAAATAAAGAAAACAATCTCATTTACAATAGCATCAAAAACAATGAAATACTTAGGAATAAATTTAGTCAAGGAAGTGAAAGATCAGTACACTGAGAACTATAAGACATCAATGCAAGAAATTGAAGAAGACACAAATAAATGGAGAGATATCTTGTGATTATAGATAGGAAGGATTAATATTGTTAAAATAACCATACTCCCCAAAGCCATCTATAGATTCAATGCAATCTCTATCAATATTCCAATGGAATTTTTCACAGAAATAGAAAAAAAAATCCTAACAATTGTATAGAACCACAAAAGAGTCTGAATAGCCAAAGCAATCTGGAGAAAGAAGAACAACACTAGAGGCAGCACACGTCCTAATTTCAAACTATATTACAAAATTATAGTAATTAAACAGTATGACATTGGCATAAAAACAGACACATAGACCAATGGAACAGAATAGAGAGCCCAGAAATAAACCCATGCATCTGCAGTCAACTAATATTTGACAAGGGCACCAAGAATACTCAGTGGGGAAAAGATAGTCATTTCAATAAATGATGTTGGAAAACTGGATATTCATGTGCAAAAGAATGAAACTAGAACCCTATCTTACACCACTCACAAAAGTTAACTCAAAATAGATTAAAGACTTAAATGTAAAACCTGAAACCATAAAATTTCTAGAAGAAAACGGGAAAAGAATAGGGAAAAAGATATTTGACATTGGTCTTGCCAATGATTTTTTTGGATATGACACCAAAAGCACAAGCAAAAAAGCAAAATAAACAGGTGGGATTACATCAAACTAAAAAGCTTCTGCATACACAGCATAAGAACCAATCAACAAAATGAAGAGGCAACCTACAGAATGGGAGAAAATATTTGCAAGCCATATAACTGATAAGGGGTTAATATCCAAAATATGTAATGAACTCATACAACTCAACAGCAAAAACAATCAATTAAAAATGAGCAGAGAACCTGAATAAACGTTTCTTCAAAGAAGACATACAAATGACCAACAAGCATATAGAAAGGTGCTCAGCATCACTGATCATCAGGGAAATGCAGGTCAAAACCACAATGAGATATCACCTCACACAGATGAGGGTGGCTATTGTGCAAAAACAAAAGGTAACAAGCGTTGGTGAGGATGTGGAGAAAAAGGAACCCCTGTGCACTGTTGGTTGGAACATAAATTGGTATGACCACTATGGAAAACAGTACAGCAATTCCTCAAAAAAATAAAAATAGAACTACCATACAATCCAGAAATCTCACTTCCTGGTATACATCTGAAGGATATAAAATCACTATCTTGAAGAGGCATCTGCACACCCATGTTCACTGTAGCGTTATTCAAAATAGCCAAGACACAGAAACTATCTAACTGTCCATCGATGGATGAATGGATCAAGAATAATATAATGAATATTATTCAGCCACAAAAAAAGAAGGAAATCTTGCCATTTGTGACAACATGGATGGACCTCAAAGGCATTTAACTAAGTTAAGTTAGTCATACAGAGAAAGACGAATACTATATGATCTCACTTATATGTGCAATCTAAAAAACACTGAACTTGGGGCCAGCCCGGTGGCATAGTGGTTAAGTTTGCATGCTCTGCTTTGGCAGCCCAGGGTTCGCAGGTTCAGATCCCAGGCACAGACCTACACACCACTTATCAAGCCATGCTGTGGCGGCATCCCACATATAAAGTAGAGGAAGATGGGCACAGATGTTAGCCCAGGGCCAATCTTCCTCAGCAAAAGGAGGAAGACTGGCAACAGATGTTAGCTCAGGGCTAATCTTCCTCACCACAAAAAATAAAATAAAAAATAAATTTCAAAAAATAAGATAAATAAACATAAAAAACACTGAACTCATAACAACAGAGAATAGAATGGTCATTGCCAGGTGGTAGGGGTTGGAGGAAATGGGGAGATATTGGTCAAAGGGTACAAACTTTCAGTCATAAGATGAATAAGTTCTGGGGATCTAATATACAGCATAGTGAGTATACTTAGCAATGCTGTATTGTAGACTTGAAAATTGCAAAAAGAGTGGATCTTAAATATTCTTACCACAAAAGAAAAGAATTGTGACTATGTGAGATGATGGATGGGTTAACTAAAATTATTGTGTTAATCATTTCACAATATACATGTTTATGAAATCATCCTGTTGTACACCTTAAACTTACATAATGTTTTATGTCAATTATATCTCGATGCAGTTGAAAAAAAATAAAGTTGAAAAACAAAACAAAATAAATGAAAAGAGAACAACAATAGAAGCTTAAAAAATTGTGAAATAATATCTTCAAGTTGCTGAGAAGAATATAACTGTCAATCTGGAATTGTATAAACAAAAACATGATCTTTCAAGAAGGAATACAATAAAGTACAATAAAGATGTAGTCAGAAAAAAAATAAAAATAATTTTCTAACAACACTGGAACATTGGTTCCTTTTAGGAACTGAAGGGTTGTATTTCAAGAAGAAAGAAAACTACCTAAGAAAGATCTTAGATGCAAGAAGAAATGGTAAATATAGAAAATTGTAAAAATGTAGGTAAATCTAAATAATCATTAACCATTAATTTTGACAATAATATCTTGAAGGTGGAGCTAAAAAATAATCTAAAGCTAAAAATTAGAAAACAATAGCATCTAGGCCAGGATGGGATATGTAGTTAAACTATTCTAAGGTTCTTATATTATTGGGGACATGAATAAAGATATTGATTAATTTTATATAATTTTATGGTATACAATTTTATGTATAATTTAACATAAATATACATATTAAAATTTCAAGGATATCCCCATTCAAGAATATAATTGGAATGAATTTATCTCAAATTAATAGAGAAAAAATAGTTAAATTAAGAAAACAAGCAAACATAACTAATCAAAAATCAAGAAAAGAGAGAAACAAACAGAAAAAAACAGTAAATAGGAGGCACAAACATTAAGGTAGAAATATATACAAATGTATCAGTCATCACAAAAATGTAAAACAACAAACTAGATAGAAGTCATAAATAACCAATACATATTTTTAAAATCCAACTGCGTGATATTTACAAAAGGCAAACTTGTAACATAAGTTAGTAAAACATAAGACTAGAAAAAAATTGAAAGTAGAGAAGGATGAGACATATACTCAAAACCAAGTGATGACACAATTTAACAACAAACAAATAGTCTTTGAGCCAAAACATATTTTTAGAGATAAACAAATTCCCTACATATTGATAAAAGTTTCAATCTACCAGGACTATAAAAAAATTTTAAATATTATGTACCTAATAACAGCTTCAAAATATAAAGAGCCCAAATTGAAAAAACAAGGAGAAATTGACAAATTCATAGTCGTATTAGAAGACTTAGCACAACTTTCTCAGTCAGGATAGAAAAAGTAGACAAAAATTGCTGTGTATGAAAATTACTTGAACTGAAAAAAAGAGAAAAAATATCTAAAGTACATATATAAGACACTCAGATGCAAAACAAATGGTTTCAAATTCTTTTCAAGCACATAGTAATGTTAACAAAAATTGACCATGTATTTAAATAAAGAATTTAAAATTTTCAAAAATGTAGTTTTGTACAGATCGTGTTTTCAGACCACAGCACAATTAATTTAGAAATCAACAAGGAAACAAGAAATTAAACACACTTTAAGACTGGAAATTTAAGAACAGACTTCTAAATATCTGAAGATCAAACAAACACAAATCTGAAGGGAAACTGGAGAATTCTTAGAACAGAATGATAATAGAAATATTACCTAGCTCCCACGGACAAAACTCTATGTTCTCAAGAAGGCTAAATTGATAAATACAGGAAGAGAACTATATTCCACCTGGAATCATTGAAGTTGCCCCAAAAGAGAGGATGGCAAAGAGCCGAGGAATGTTAAGGATATCCTCTCATTACCAAAGCAGGAAGCGGTTGGACTCTTCAAACCTCCAGCTCAACTAAACAGAGGGGAGTAGATGGACGATTGCCTTATTGCTCAGGTGGGAGTAAAGAGTTTTCAGGATTTTTTTTTCTGGAAGATAAGCTTTGAAGAGGGAGAAAAAGACAGGAGAACACAGGGTACCTAAAATGGAAGAGGATGATGGAAACAGTGTTGTTAATGAAGGCAAAACATTACAGAAAGGAGATGCTGGAAATACCAAAGACAAAAGTATAAACTTTGCAGTTTTAAGCAGGATTTACTTCCTTTGAAAGTCTAGGTCAGTGATTTTTAACACTTCTTTGGTTCATAAAACCTTTACAGAATTTGAGGAAATCTGTAGGCTTTACCTCCAGATAAATGAAAGAAATTAAAAAATAAACAAAGTTCTCCATAGATTTTCACGTGGGGTACTGACCCCCTGAAGTCTCTTTATAGATCCGGTTTCAAAATCAGTGTTTTAGAACACACACTGATTCCTGATATCAAAAGTAAGCTGAAACAGTGTTGACAAAGAGGCTGTTCAGCCCTGCTGTAATTGCCATCCTCACCCCCTCAAACTCACCAGCCAGGACAGAGTGAGGCCTTGCCTCTAACAAGCCTCCTACGTTTATTTTTTTTTGTCAGGAAGGTCTACTTCCTGACAAAGACTGGGGAGCTGGTTCAGGAACACTTCACCCATTTCCTAGGACACTATCTTCCTAAACTGCATTTATTTGGTAATTTTCAAAGCCTAGAATTTCACCAGGGATGGTGAGGAAGCTGGGAAATTAAAGCAGACTTTGACTTGAGAATTGGGTTCTGGCCTCAGAGCAACAGACTGTGTGACCTTAGGCAATTTACTTAACCTCCCTACGTCTCAGTTTTCTCATCTGTAAAGTAATACAGCCAGAGAAGATTTTTAATTTTCCTTTCTGCACTGTGGATGCCTCCAGGAGACGGTAAAACTCCACCTAGGTTTGGAGAGTCTGGTAGGATTAATAAACAGAGGAGAATGTCAAGTCCACTTTTTTGGTGAAGCTTTATTAAGTCTCCAAAGTGTGTTAGGAGCTGGCTTTAAAAGTTCTATAAAGAAACAGACACACGAAGTTAACTTTATTTGGAGAGTTCGGGTATGTTATTTTGGAGCGGGAATGTCTTCCACTTATAATACATTGTAGCACATCTATTGAAAACAGGTGATTCACCAGGATGTTTTCTTCATCCTATCATCTTTGTAGGGCCATATTCTCAGAAGCACATCAATCCATAGACATTTCTGTTTTGTAGGAATATTCTCAATGTGTCACACTGGAGAATTCTGGGCTCCTGTTTTCTCTTACTTTTTTTAATTTAACTCTTTATCTTTCCACAGAACAATAAAAACATACAGTTGTGACTATTAAAAGGTGATGAAAAAATAAACTTGTTAAGGTGGTACTGTAACCAAACTCAGTGGGTCCATCTCTTGGTGAGTGCAGAACCCAAAAGCACAACCAAAGCTGAAGTGGGTGAAGAAAAAGATTTATTGCTTGCACAAGCAATGGAGGACACTGGGGACAGCTCCCAAAGCAGTGTCTCCCTAAAGCTTAGTGCCCATGGAGACTTTATACATTAGAGTGCAGAGGATATGTTACAACTGAGCCCAATCAGGGCACATGTGCAGGCCATTACATAACGAGTTCAAGGCACCATTACATAGCAAGGTCAAGGTACCGTTACATAATGAGTTCAATGTAACATGCCATTACATAAGGAGGTCAAGGAACATAACAGGTCCATGGTAACTTTTGGACACTTAGAGCTGGAGCAATTTGCAGAGGTCTTGCTGCAACTGTGTAAGTTTCACTGTAGGATGGAAACATCTGCAAAAATGGGGACATCAACCTCTGGAAAACTGTACATTTAGTTTTCTTTTTGTCTAGAAAACATTTGACAGATCATGTTAGTTATGGATCAGAGTCTCAGTAACCCTTTCCTTGCCTGGTTTCTGGTCACCGTACTACTTCTTTGTAAACTATATATATATATATTTATTTATTTATATATAAATAAAATATATACATATGTAAGTATATATTATATATAAATTATATATTAATATATTCACATATATTTTAATATTTTATATATAAACATACAAACTATATGTAAACATATAAACTAATAAACTATATATTAATATATTCACATATGTTGATACATACTTATATATGCATATAAAATTTTATATTTATATATTCACATCTATATCTTCACTTAAAATATGCCATCTTCCTAAATAGATACAAAGATGAAGCAAAACACTTTCCTGACATTGAAGAGCTTATCATCTGTCATAGAATTCGGGCATTTCCTGAACTGATCCATATTATCTAATATTACTTTAAATGATATTACAATATAATAGTAATACCTTCCATTTAGCTATTTATAACTTTACAAAATATTGTTACTAACAGGTCTTCATTCAACTTGACTTAAGCTCATGAGATAAATGTTTCATAGTGAATTCTGAACTTTGTTTTGCCTGTTTTTTGGGTGTTTTTCTTTTCCTTTTTTTTTCCCTTATTTCTTCCTTGGTAAATATTCTATATATAATATGTGAGTCTAAGAAATCAAATATCAAACTATCAATTTAAAAACTCTTCAAGATTTGAATCATGTCTTTGTATTCCAAGGTTTCTTATAATGTGTTTCTAATTTTACACACTGCTGACATAAGCAGTAGCTCACACCAGCACATTCATTTTCAGGAAATGATAGTATTGAAAAATAATCCCTATTGCCATCATAAATGAAGACAATCCATTTACCCACTAAGCATTCTACGAAGGCATACATAACATGTTGCCAATAAAAACAAAAAAAAATGGATTTACTTGACATGCCCATATATCTGGCATGGCACTAGAACCAGAGCCAGTAAAACTAATGAGAAGACAGTATGAAACCAACTGTACATGTCAGATAAGAACAGTGGCTTAATTCTAAGACAATCCAGTTTAAAAATAAAGTGGAAAGTGCTGGATTTTTATGAAAATTTTCAAAAAAATAACTCTGACACTTTCTGAGGAAATTTATAAAGTTGGAAGTTAGTTGTCCTAAGGTTTATGTTTCCATAATTCTTGGCTCAGATTGCTTTAAATTGTCTAAATTCTGCTCACTTCAAGCACCACCTCGAATCACATTTCAAACAGCAAATGATTCCATAAAGCTCTGTTGGTCCAGAATCAATGTTTCTCTTTGTTAACTAATTGTTATTACTACCAGTAATAATCATGTAGTAAAATGGCTCAAGTTTCATAAGTGAGCTAATCTCACGATATTTCTGGAAGAACTCCCAGAATGAACAGTTAAACTATACATAAATATGTAGGGCTTGTCAATGACAGAAAAAAGATGGAATATATGAAACATATGGTGGTGATATAGGGTAGAACTGTACATACTTCTTGTATTAATTTTCTTGTTTCTTGCTGAAGATGCCACAGCTATGTCTGGTCCTAGAAAAAAAAGTATAAGTTAGCAAAAATTGCTTTTTGCAATCTCTCATTATCAGCAAGTGTGCCACCAGCCATTCCATTTTGGGGGTGGCTTTTTCCATTCTACCTCAAGAACTGAATGTCTTTGTGAATTTAGTAAATGTTTGTTGATTACCTACTATATATGGGCAGTGTTCTGGGGACTGTAGATAAAACAGAGATTAATGGGACATAATCCTTGTTAGCGCTTAACATTACAACCTAGGATGTAAAATAAGACAAATAAAAAAATATGTAAAAGCAGAATGCAATAGTTATTGTAAAAAAGATTCACATCACACTAGACATTTGATTTGGTTAGCTCCTAGACAACAGTTGCATGTTAGATTACTATAAATCCATTTCTTTCTTCCAACAAATATAGTGCCATCAAATCAGATTATTCCTAGTACCCCATTTCATACTAATAATATTTACAACATATTCATATTATTCACAAAAATAAATGACAATAAAGAAAATACACATGTGTATATGTTTAGGAGATTTTTTGACTGCATGAGCTAGACTGATGAAATGCTTTTTAAGTGTGACTCATTACATTCAGACTAAATATGGTTGAGTAGATGGTTCAGTGAGATTGAAGTGCCAATATTATATAGCGAATAATGCCATTAATATAAATAATAAGTACTGGAAAAAATGTGCTTGAGGGAAACATAATGAGTTCACTTTTACATATGAGTTTGGTGGGGGTGACCATCAAACAATTGAAAATGTAAGAATAGGGCTCAAGAATAGGACTGGCATTGAAAAAATTTGAAAGTTATGTACATATTAGAATTTGTGAGAATGGATGATAATCTCAAGAGAAACTGTAAAAAGAGAAGATGGTTGTGGAAAGAATTTAGTGTAAAACTGTGTTTGGAAGACAAGAGAAAAAAAAGAGTCAGTGAAAGAGTGTGAGATGTAAGGCAAGAATGAGGGCAGCCTTTGTCACAGAGGCCAAAGAAGGTGATGTACCATAAAGATAGAATGGTGAGTTATAGGAAACGCAACTGAGAAGTCACAGAAAATGAGACTTGAGAACAGGAGGTGAAGAGAAACAGTGAGAGGTTAAATACTGAAAGGGCATGAGGAAATACTACTCACTTAAGAAATTGGGGATCCAGGAAAGAGGGAGATATCATGGTAAGATAAGGTAGAAGCAGGGGGAAGGAGAGTTTATAGGATGGTGAGACCTGAATATGTATGAAGGCAAAAAGTCAATGAATAAGGAGAGAGGGAAGAGGCTGGGCAGAGAGGGTATAATGACTTAGCAGGTTTCATAGGAGCAGGAGAAGATGGGATTCAGTCAAGTTAGTCTTTAGGAGAGATTTTTGGCAGAAGCAGAGAGACAGTGAAGATGAAAATCCAGGGAAATATCTAGATGAAATGTAGAAAAGTTAAAGGGACCTCCCATTGGATGGGACATTCTTGTTAACAGACAAAAGGCCATCTACTCACAGGTGCTGAATGGGGGAAAAGTAGAGATTTGAGAAAAGTGGAAAAGATATGAAACAGCTATTTCAGACAATGCAAGATGGAGACCACAAAAGTTAAATAAAAGAATGACGGGACAGCAATGAGGTACAGATTGGCATTGAATATTTCAATACGATCAGCATATTTGCAATACTTCCCACAGTGATATTTGGCAGTAAAAACAAAGAAAGTAAGAAATGTGAATTTTCCTAGGTTGAGCTTTGGTAAGAGTTGAGTAGTGAATGTTTATGGTATACTTTCCCATAAGTTAATCTAATTTTTGCTCTAATAAAAAGCATAGGACATGTAATATCATTCCCATTTTACATGCTGAGGTTGATAACATAAGTATTATGTTTATGTATAAACATAAGTATTAAGAAAGATAACATAAGTATTAATCAGATGAGTGAGAATTTTAATGGGAGTTTTGCTAGGCACCCTGACAACGGCTGAGAGGGATTCAGATAGTACGAAGGAGAGAAGGATGGAGGGACTGCAAGCTCAGGTAGCAATAACAGATCTGGGGAGTAAGAGATTGGGAAGTCCACTCATGCTAATCATTGGGGAATAGAAAGCTATGTGGAAAGAACTGGATGTAGGTCTCCACCAAGGCTTCCGATGTATTGATGGAAGCAGTTGTTTTTCCTGGTACCTAGTCAATGGTGTATTCTTGTTCCACGCTGACTTCCAACTAATCCCTGAGAGTATGTTCAATTAATAGTATAATCTAATAAAAGTAAGAATATACAGTTAATAAAAGAAATATTTGGATGTTTTGAGTAGGGAGACCCTGCCTCCTTCCTCATCATACTGAATCCTGCCCCTCTATTCCTACCTATCAATTTGATTTTCAATTATGGAACTTCCGGACATATTCCCTAGGGGTTTTCAACCACACACAGCCTAACCACTTCAAACTATACCAGTTTCTCAGCGTGGAGGAAAATTTTTCTAGGGGCTGTATCCCCCCCTCAAATTCCTATTTTCACTCTCCTTGTGTCATCACTTTCATCTCCAAGAGGGAGTGAATAAAAGAACAATGGACACCCCCTTCCAAAGAATTTGCCAATTCTTGTCTATGTTACTATAGCTAAGAGCTTTGGCTAATGTTTAATCTTAGAAGCACAGACTGTGCAATTCTATTTTTCTTAAAGACCAGTGATTATTACTGTGACAGTTATTGCCACTTGGAGATTTTGAGCAATAGCATTTAAAGACCATGTGGAAGCCCATACCTCTCTGTTGATCTCAAGATCTGACTGTCTGGTGTTTTATTGTGCCTGTGTGTTTAACTTCAAATACAACATTTCCCAAAACTGAAAGAAGTTAAAGATCAGTTAAGTTCCACATTTTGAGTAGAAATGCCAATAAAGTGCACTTCTGATTATGTTATCTGTATATTTCATATAAGCAGTTGAGAAAATTTCTAGACTAGTGGTGCTCAATCCTAGGTGCACATTAGAATCACCTGGAGAGCCAATAAAACACACCAATGCCCAGATGTCACCCCAAGCCAATTAAATCAGATACTCCGTGGGGGAAGCCCAGACTTCGGTGTTTGTTAAAAGCTCTCCAGATGATTCTAATGCTCAGCCAGGCTTGAGAAACACTGATCTCAGCCTTTTGATCCATAAATCTACTTGGTTAAAAAGCAAGGTAAGGAGGAGGTTTCCTTTTGGATGGTGTTATGAGAGGTTCGGGGATTCGATCGGAGACGTAAAAGACACTTTCCACTCCAAACAAATGGACTGAAGGTATATTTTATTATATAGAGGATAGTAAAGGCGATAGTCTGCAAACAGATCCAAATAGGTCAAATATTAAGAGGGAAAAAACATCAGCCCAACTGGAAAGGGAAAACACCCACATCGGCTGAAGAGAAATGACACAAATCAACCAGAAAGAGAAACACCAGGTTGACCGAAAAGAGAACACATCAAATCAATTACTTCCTATCAAATCAATTACTTCACATCAAATCAGTTACTCACAACATCCACGCCCCACTGCCGGGAGAGCCCTGTCAATCGACGCGGCTGGGCAAGGATCACACGTTCTGGGCAAGGTGTCCCTTCCACAGGTGGAACTCTCACCGGGTCTCAGTTTCCAGCAGTTTTTATACCATCAGTAATTTTCAGAGTAAGCAATTACAGAGTTTGCAGAGCAAGCATTTAGTGTTTCCATGCACAAATGGTTATCAGTGGCATACATGCACTGAGCCCCCTGGCTAACGTCCCAGCCCAGTAGTTGTGTACGTGCATTGTTCTCTTTGGTTATCGTCCCAGCCCGGCATAGATGGCCAGTCCATCCCGGGCTACGACGCTCCAAGAGCCTTGAAATGTTACAACCTGCAACTCTCTCCGTGGGAGAAAGGCCAGTTCCCACCACACAGAAAGCAGCTTTGTATTTCTTTTTGTGCTGGTGGCTGTAGGTCAATGGAGCGGCCAAACATGGCTGTACTCATGTCAAGACAGATGGTTGTCTTACGTCTCTGCTTATCGACTTCCCTTTGCAAAAATTCCCTTCTCCTTGAATAAATTGTTCTCATTTCTTTATTTTACCATTGTGACTCCTTTCCTGAGTATTGCCGAAGAGTGTTATAATAGGAAGTGACTCATTTTTGATAAATGTTGAAATAAAGAAAAAGCCTATTCTTCAAGCTTGTCCAAGAAACCTACCCATTGGAAGTTGAAAGCCCAAATGTAAGAACTTCAGGTTTAATGTAGGTGAAGAATGAACTGTTAAAGACTTGAGTGTAAGACCTGAAAGCATAAACTTCCTAGAAGAAAACATGGGCAGTAGTTCCTTGACATTGATCTTCGTGATGATTTTTTGGACTTGACACCAAAAACAAAGGTAACAAAAGCAAAAATAAACAAGTGGGACTATATCAAACTGGAAAGCTTCTGCACAGCAAAGGAAACCATCAACAAAATGAAAAGGCAATCTACCAAATGGGAGAAAATATTTGCAAATCATACACCTGATTAAGGATTAATATCCAAAATATATAAAGAATTCATACAACTCAATAGCAACAAGCAAACAAACTGATTAAAAAATGAGCAGAGATGCCAGCCCCAGTGGCCTAATGGTTAAGTTCAGTGTGCTCCACTTTGGTGATCTGGGTTCGATTCCAGGGCGCAGACCTACACCGCTCATCTGTCAGTGGCCATGCTGTGGCGGCAGCTCACATGCAAAAAAAAGAGGAAGACTGGCAGTGGATGTTAGCTCAGGGAGAATCTTCCTCAGCAAAAAATAAATAAATAAATAAGCAGAGGATTTGAATAGATATTTTTACAAAGAAGACGTACAAAGGTGCTCAACATCATTAATCATCAGGGAAATGAAAGCAAAATCACAATGACATGTCACTTTACACCTATTAGAATGGCTATTATCAAAAAGACAAGAAATAACAAGTGTTGGTGAGAAACAAGTGTTGGTGAAAAAAGGGAAATCTTGTGCACTGTTGGTGGGAATGTTAATTGGTGCAGCCACTATGGAAAACAGCATGGAAGTTCCTCAAAACATAAAAAGTAGAATTACCATATGATCCAGCAATTCCACTTTTGGGTATTTATCTGGAGGAAATGCAAACACTAACCCAAAAAGATATCTACACCTCCATGTTCATTGCAGCATTATTTATAAAACAGCCAAGACATGGAAACAACCTAAGTGTCCATTGAAGGGTAAATAATAAAAAAAACGTGGTGTGTGTATATATATATATGTATATATATATATATATATACACACATATACATGGTAGAATATTATTCAGCCATAAAAAAGGAAATCTTGCCATTTGCAACAACATGGATGGACCTTGAGGACACTATGCTAAGTGAAATAAGTCAGACAAAGAAAGAAAAATACCATATGATCTCACTTATATGTGGAATCTGAAAAAAAAACATGGCTACAGAAAACAGATTGTTTGTTGCCAGAGGCAGGGGGCGGGAGGGTGAAATGGGTGAAGTAGTCAAAAGGTTATAAAAGAAATAAGTCTTGTGGATGTAATATACAGCATAGCAACTAGAGTTAATCATACTATATTTTATGTTTGAAAGTTGCTAAGAGAATAGATCTTAAAATTTCTCATCATAAGAAAACACATTGTAACTGTGTGGTGATGGATGTTAACTAAACTTATCGTGATTATGTTATCATTTCACCATTTAGAGATATATCATTATGTTGTACCCTCAAAATTTATATACTGCTATGTGTCAGTTATGTCAATACATACATGTCAACAACCTTATGTCTACAACATCAAGATCTAATACTACAGTTCAGTCTACTAGACAATAAGTATTTATTTGGCATCTATGATATGCGTTCCAAAGTGGGCTTCATCACTTTGAGAAGAAACCTCAAGTAATCATAAAAGACATAGGTGAAGCTATTTCAGATTTATTTAGAATCTTAACAGAGAATGAAGGGAAATAAAACTCAATTGGTTCTTATAAGCCATTTTCTCATATTCAAACCTAATCTATTTCACCTTGATTTCTGTTTAAAATGTTTTGTATTTCCTTTGAAATCATCAAAACCACAGAACAGGGGATCGTCTCTACAAAAGCAGACTTGATAGGAAGTACAGGCAGTGACCAAGTGCCCTGGGTGCTCCTCGTGTCTTTGAACTCACACACAAATGTGTGGTGAGGTAAAAATAATGGAGCTTGACATTGTCTTAACCAACTATGCTTCAGTAAGTTCACAGTATACTTAAAAAACATCTGTCAAGATCCTGTACTTAGCAAGACACATTCTCTGACCACACACTGCCCACACTGATTTCTTCCTCTAACGAATAGTACTTACTGCCTCCAACACTCGTTTAGTTCAATTTGTTTTGTAACGTCAATGGTCTTTCCATGTATGTGTCTTATCCCAGCTTTTCTATATCTGGTTATAGTCATATAACTTCTCTTTACCTCAGTTTCCTCATGGATGTAACAATGGTACCTGTCTCGCTAGTTTATTGTGAAAATTCAATGAGTTAACATACGTCAAACTTAATACATGTTAGCTTCTGGGGACCTAAGAAGGATTAATCCATTTGTGTCATTTTAATACCTGATTTTTATTGCAAAAGAAGCACTCCTTTGAGAGGCTTAGCCTCAAAGAGAATGGTAGTCTCTCACCAAAGTCCAGCTACAATCAGCATATCTGACAACATTTAAAATTTTATATATCTTGACCTCTGGCTAGAATACCTGGACCCATGCAAAAGGGTAACAAGCAGATGACACAACATATTACTGGTTAACACAGCTAAGAACAGAATCATTTATTGATCTATGGTGCTACAGCTATTGCTCTATCCCTTGTCATCAGCTTAGGATCAAAAACAAAATCAAACTTCTACCAATAACCAAATATGTATTTAGAAAATCACATCACACAAAATAAAACCTTTCTTTTATTACAACTTATACCTAAGATATATTATAAATGCAAGTTCTTCTCTGCCTGCGCCTGGCCCCTCTCCCGTTTTAGCTTTTCAGAATATGATTAGTGATATAAAAGAGGAAAAGTGAAGGAAAAATCAAAATAGGAAGGGCATAATGTTAGATTGTAAAAACTTCATGAGATATAATTATACGTTAGGAGAAAATCTTAAGTGTGTCCTAAATACGGTGTTTATGTGTTAAACAGCATCAATCAAAAGATTCAGATATCCTTCAAATTGAACTGGGAGAAACAAGCAGCGTGCTTAAAGCCTACAAGGTCATTCGGAGCAGCCATGGCACTGGGCGTAAGGGGGAGCTATGTGCTGACGAGGTGGATGAAGGTAGAGCAAGCACAGCTGTGAAGTCCAGCTGCCAATATGTTAGTCCAAGAATTACCACTAACTTCCTGGGTGATTTGGACAAGTCATTCCCGGCCCTGATGCCATTTCTTCTTTGTAAAACGGGGTAGTAATATGTTATTTACCTGTCCCACAGACAGTAGAGGAAAAGACAGATTTTATAGCACTGTGGAAAGTTAAAGACAGTCTACAATTGAAATGTTAATATATTATCAAAACAGGAACAAAATACCTCATGTAAGGTTTGTGTTGATTGCCATCTTGCTGCCTTTAAGACCAATGTAGTAATTGGCACTGGTGTTTTGGATCTAAGCACATATTATTGACTTTTGGATAGAAAATTAAACCATTTTTTCAGGCACTTTGGTGAACATTTTCTAAACTCCAATTAGAGTATATTGTCAATACTCTAATTCAACAAAATGTCTCAGTTAATCATTATAATTCTTTAAAATTTAGTTTATCATAAGCCATATTCGTGATAACTCAAAATTGAGCTCAATATCTACTCTTTATTGCAAAGCCTATTGAATAACTTGTCACTAAGTGAATAAATAAATGAATACATCACTCAGAGGTGGCTGATAAAACAACTGTTATTTGGTGATTCTCTCAGTTGCTGAGAAAAGACACGTGCTCTATTTTTCTATTAATTGGAAAAACTTTCTGTACATTTCATTTAGGTAGCAATATGTGAGCAAAGGGAAAACACTGTTTCTCCACTATTCAATACTTCTAACACTACATGTGTGGGTTTTTTCCCCAATTCTCTGACACCAGCTTGATGTCCTACAATTCAATTCAATTTTGACTCTCTCTACATGGAGTCAGCTTCTGATCTCACAGGTTAAGGACTCAGTCCCAGAAGTCTGCTCTAATTTAGATGCCAATCACAAGTCCAGGCTTCGCAGGCTGTTCATCTACCAACTATAAAATTAGAGGTGGTTAAGCCATTCCTTGGTTCAATAACTTGCTAGAATGGCTCACAGAACTCAGGAAAGTGCTTTACTCTCTGTTACTAGTTTATTATAAAGGATACAGTTCAGGAACAGTCAAACGGAAGAGTTGCATAAAGCCAGGTAAAAAGAAGGAGCCCGGAGCTTCCACAGCCTCTCTGCCTGTGTCATCCTTCCAGGATCTTGATGTGTTCACTAACCCGGAAGCTTTCCAAACTCCTTTGGTTGGGCTTTTTATGGAAGCTTTATTGCATGGGCATGATTGATATCATTGGGCATTAGTGAGTTTTTCCCCCAGCTTTTTTGAGGTATAATTGACAAAATTGTAAGATATTTAAAGTATGCAATGTGATGATTTGATATATGTATACATTGTGAAAGGATTCCCCTCATCGAGTTGATTAACACATCCATCACCTCACATATTTACCTTTTTTATGTGTGAGAACATTTGGGTTCTACTCTCTTAGCAAATTTCAATTATACAATACAATGTTATCAACTATAGTCACCATGTTAGATATCAGATCCTTAGACCTTATTCATCTTATAACTGAAAGTTTGGACCCTTTTACCAACCTCTCTCTATTTCCCCCACCCCCCAGCCCCTGGCAACCACTGTTCCACTCTTTGTTTTTATGAGTTCGACATATTTTGGGTTTAGATTCCACATATAAGTGATACTAGGCAGTATTTGTCTTTCTCTGTCTGGCTTATTTCACTTAGCATAACGCCCTCCAGCTTCATCCATGTTGTTACAAATGATAGAATTTCATTCTTTTTTAGTGCTGAATGATATTGCACTGTATATATATATATATTTATATATATACTATTTTTTTTCATTCATCATCCATTGATGGTCACTTGGATTGTATCCATACCTTGGCTATTATGGATAATGCTGCAATGAACGTGGGAGTACAGATATATCTCTTCAAGATGATTATTTCATTTCCTTTGGATATATATCCAGAAGTGGGATTGCTGGATCATGTGGTAGTTCTACACTCAATTTCTTGAGGAACCTCCATACTCTCTTCCATAGTGGTTGTACCAGTTTACATTCCCACCAACAGTGTACAAAGATTCCCTTTTCTACATACCCTTGCCAACACTTGTTATTTCTTATCTTTTTAATGACAGTCATTCTAACAGGTGTGAGATGATATCTCATTTGCATTTCTCTGATGATTAGTGATGTTGAGTACTTTTTCATGTACCCATTGGTCATTTACATGTCTTCTCTTGAATAGTGTCTATTCAGATTCTTTGCCCATTTTTTGGCCATTAATGATTAACTCAACCTCCAGCCCTTCTCCCCTCTCCAGAGGTCAGGGGGTGGAGATGCAAGTTCCAACTCTCTAATCACATGGTTGATTCTCCTGGCAACCAGCCCCTCATCCTGAGGGGCTTTCCAAAAGTCATTTCGTTACCATAAACTCAGGTGTGGTTGAAAGGGGCTTGCTATGAATAAGAAAAGATGCTTCTTTCACCTTTATAGCTACAAAGCTATTTCAGGATCTGGGGACAAAAAACCAAATATTATAACCAAAGATGCTCCTTTCACTGTTATCACTTAGCAAATTACAAGAGTTTTAGGAGCTCTGGCCAGGGACTGAGGACAAAGATCAAGATATATATTTCTTATTATATCACAATATCACAGTAAGATAGAGAGATAGTAGAAGTTTTTCTTGAATGAGTTTTAATAACAGTAAAGAAGCATTTTTTTGTCAGTAAGCCATAAACTATTACTAGCCATCTAGGGCCTCAGCATAGCAGGCCTCTTGGGTTGTCTGCACCAAACCGGCCTTCCACCAAAGGTTATAATTTGGTGACTATTCACTGCTCCATTGTTTTTTACAGTTGCTAGCCAAGTCATTTCTTGCTCTCTTCATTCACGTTATGTAGATGCTACCATTCCTGACAATTTCAATATAAAAATATGTCTCTTATTGATCCTCTCTACTAGAGCTTCTCTTAACAGCCCCCACATCTCTCTCTCTCTCTCTCCCTCCTGCTCCCTCCCAGGCATGTGCAAGCACACACACACTCTTGACCCCTCGCTCCACAAAAGAGGAAAAGAACTTCAGAAATTTCTAGCTAGTGAGAAATCATTATTAACAGAGATTTTTTTACCCTATACCTAAAGTTAGAATTAAAAAAAAAAAAAAAAACTGTCTTGAGATTAAAACAAGACAGCTGAAACTGGCAAAAAATTCTCCTAACAAGATAGAACAGATTTCTTGCTTTCTTCTGTAAGGAGTTTCTGCCTCTTGGAACCCATTTGTGATATTGTATTTATAAGCCGTTTAATAAAAGACTTCACAAAATTTGCTGACATAATGCACTAACAATTATTCTTATTAACCTCAATGATCTATCTGTAAATAAACTTCAATCCTGTACATTTTTGAAGAAAAACATTACTATCAGAGTACTATTTGATAGACACTCTCAATCCTAAGGACCACACCTTCTAGATATTCCAGAAATTCTAACACTTAGGGTACACCTTTTAAATATTTTTCCCAACCTCATGTCTCAATTTATGGCTTCTTACATGGGATAATCCGGTAGAGGAGGATTAGCTGCACGTGGAAAGACTAAGTTATTCAAAGAAAGGAGTTGAGCTGAGGCATCAGCAAACAGCCCTCAAAGAAACAGACATATTGTAAGACAGAAGAAATGTTAGCGAATATTAAATTTTTGTTCATCAAGTTATGTGAGAAAATATTACGTCCTGAAATTAGGCCAGGCCTTTCTGAGAGGTGAAAAAAGCTCAAAGAAGGAAAATTCTAGGGACAAACAATACAATCTCCCCTGATGTGCATAGGAGGCAGGATACAGTAGATTGGATACTAGAGGGACTTAGAAAACAAGCTTGAGAAATTCTCCCGAATTCAGAAGGAAAGTGCACAGAGAAACAGTAAAGGGGAACAAAGAACTTATCTATCTAACGCAATATGAATATAATAGCAAATTACCATAATTGCAGCAAACAGTAGGCACAGATATTCACTGCAGAAGTGTTTATAATAGTTACAAATGGAAGCATATTCATTATTAAAAGATTAGTTAAAATGTAGAATAGCAAGGGTCCGGCCCAGCGCTCTGCTGCTGGCAGCCAGGGTTCGAATCCCGGGCGCACACCGACGCACCGCTTGTCAAGCCATGCTGTGGCGGCATCCCATATGAAGTGGAGGAAGATGGGCACAGATGTTAGCCCAGGGCCAGTCTTCCTCAGCAAAAAGAGGAGGAACTGGAATGGATGTTAGCTCAGGGCTGATCTTCCTCACAAAAGAAAAAACAAAAATGTAGAATAGCAAGATAAGGGAATATAAAGTTATTTAAATGGCATTATAGAAGACATGTAATATATAACATAGTATAATAGTCACACTGTATTGTTAAATTAAAAAAATTATAGTGTTGTGTGATCAAAACTGTATTTAAAAATATGTTATATATTCCAAGAAAAATCTGGAAATACAACAAAATATTAATCGCGGCTCATTACAGATGGATGGAAATATGAGAAAGGTTTCTTTCCTTTTCCTTTCTTTTTTCCTGACCTTTTTTTTGCTTCCAAATTATCTGTGTTCCATTTTTAGTTAAAACCATGTGGGTTTTCTTTTTTTTTAAAGAATAGAATTCTGAGAGTGAAATAAATAAATGCCAAATTATTCCCTGAAGACTAAAAGGGAAAGCCAAGTCCCCTTACTCTGTCTGGTTCTCTCAGGATATTTAGATGAGTTACAAACAGTCAGAAAATACCACCTCTATAATTGCCAGGCTACTAAGTTAGAGATGTATGTAATGGCCTCCTGCTTGTAATTGACTCTGAAGGCAGAATGCGCCAGGGTGATTGGCTCTAGTATGGTTTGTTACTCAACAATCCTGGAAATGTGTAGCTTTTTACTTTCCAGTTGGGTAATGGACTATTACAGAGCAGACGTCCATCTGCTGTGGGAGAAGAGCACACAGTCATGGTGAGTGTAAAGAGAGGGGCAATAAATGACCACAATTACAGGCTCTGCTCATTCCCTCAGTCCCCTGATCCCGGTCACATTCATCTGGAAACTTCCAAATCCTGAAAGACTTAGCAACAGATTTATCCTGTGATCCTTTAAACCCACCATCTGACATTTCATCAACTTGCCAAACATATGTTCCTTTGAATTTTTGGCTCCTGGGCAAACAAACTTCACTGTGCTACAACTTTTTCACAATTCTAGAAACATTTATTGTGCTTTTAACAAGAAACTCTAGGAAAAACATTGATTTTCTTTCTTCCAAACTTTAGTCCAAAAACAGTCATTCAATGAGGACTATTTTTAGCCAGAATTACCATTTAACATTTTTAAAAATTGTGCTTGAACATTTAAAATTGGGATTATTGAAATCAACTGAAAGAAAAACTCAGATGTTATCTAAAAATATTATGAAAATGAAAAAATAATTGACTGGAGTGAATACTAACATGTTTTCCTTCATGTATTAAAAAAATTACTGTCATAAATAAGCAGTTAGAAATTCAATTGTATGTACACTGTATCTAGCTCTGTTAGGTGTACTAATCAATTAAATACATGTTTGAGTGTGGTGTGAGAGGCACTGGCTGCGTGCTATGGGAGAATATAAAGAGGAAACCCCCAAATTTCTACACTTTGGGACTTTCGACATAGGTGAGCTAACAAGATGGCATAGATATGAAGGTATCTGACAATGCAGAAAGTGTATGTGAAGGACTGATGGGAAGAAATGGGCCACCAATGCTATAGAAATTCTAGGAAAGAACATTTTGGTCTTTGGGGTCAAGAAAGTCTTTTTGGTTTGAGTCCAGTGTAAACTGGGTGTTAGATTATAAGTAGAAAAAGAGTTTGGTTGCCCTTTCTGAAGAGCAGAAAATCCTAAGCAAAGGTATTTTCCTTGGGAGTGAGGAAATTGTGTAGTCTGGGTAAAGCAGAGGGTTTGTAGAGCAGACTGGATGAAAATGAGGCTTGAAAGACTGCTTGTAGCCAGATCATGAAAGTTACTGAGAATAGCAAACTAATAACTTTAATTTTTGTCACAGATCATGAGTACTTAAAGATTATGTTAAAGCAAGGACATAACATAATAAATTCAACAGGTACCTGGTACTATACCAAGTGTCTTACTCCATTTAGGCTGCTATAACAAAATAACAGACTGGGTGGCTTCTAAACAACAGACATTTATTTCTCACAGTTCTGGAGGCTGGAAATCTGAGATCAGGGAGCTAGCAGGGTAGGGTGAGGGTTGCAGACTTCTTGTTGTAGCCTCACGTGGCAGAAGGGGAAAGCAGGGTCTCTGGGGCCTCTTTTACGAAGGCAGTAATTCACCAGGTATAGAACACCATTGGAATCCCTGGAGTTTCATTGTAACCTCATGTACCCTTAATTTTTTATACCAAACCCCAGAGACATGACCCCGAGACGCTGCGGGTAAGCTAGTCATTTTGTGTATTGACTCATATAGTTAGTATAAGAGCGTCATCTCAGAATCCACTTAGTGACACACATTCTCAGCCAGCTTTTTACCAGGTTAGCTTTTATTTTCGCTTTTTCAAATTATGAGCCTCTGTGTTTATATATTTAAATATATGAACACACTACACTTAATATACAGCAGGGTCCCAAATTAAAAATACTGATTATATTTAAACCAGAAGAGACTGTCAGAAAACTGTGCTTTTAAGTCATACATAACTGTAGTAATTGATTTTTTTAATAACAGGAAAGTGTTCTTAATAACAGGAAAGTTTAAAAAAAAAAACAGGAAAGTGTGATGAACTGAAAACAAATATGTTTAAATTTTTAAAAGAAACCATGAATGGAAGATTAGGAGACATACTATATATGGATTGGGGGCAAGATCTTTTTTAAGTAGAGGTCCCATCATGTATAATTATGCCAATTCCCTGAAAATCATATCACAAATATCTTGTAGCTTAAAAACCTTCAACAGCAAGCGATGGGATGAGCCAAACCACTCAGGAGAGGCATTCAGTACCAGAAATACATATGCCAATTGTTATAGGCTTCCCAGGCTTGGAAACCACTCTTTCCTTGTGGGACAGATTTTATGGAAAAAAAAAATATGGGATTGAGGCAAGTTTAAAAGATTAATCCCTTCTCTTTTTATGCCACTAGTATAAGCTAAGCAAAATATAGTCAGGTCCAATGCAAATTGATGGGATCTATACATTAGATTAGCGCTCTATCTAAAGCCAGGAACACAGGCAATGAGGACCTGGCTGCAGACTGGAACACAGGAGGGCATATGGATACAAATTAGGCCAGGCCCAAATTCAGAACTCAGGGGCCAATAGTCCATCCTGCATCTCACAAACTCTGTGAGCCTATCCCCAGATATGGCAGGGTCCCAAACCATACCTATAGTCACGCCTGAAAACCAGTTAGTCACCAGAAATCCCCAGAGCCCAATTTCTTAAACCTGAGTGATCATCAGAATCACCGGAGATGCTTTTCAAAAATACAGATTCTTGGATCTCAATCTGGATGATTTTCATTGAATAGATCTGCGGTGGGTCCGTGTAATCTATATTTTATAAACTCCTACAGGTGCTGTGATGACTGGCCAGGTGTGAGAGCAGACTGCCTTAAGCCATTCCACCCCAGATTTGTTCTTTAGGCCCCAATATGTTTGATTTCCTCTCTCCTGACACCTGGCCCACTCCATCCTCAACTCCGCTTTTCAGAAATGGACCAGTTCAGAAACGTGATTATTCCTTTCTCTCTTATGCCAACCAGACAAGGCCAGCCGGCCTCCACTTTTATTTTTCCCTATGTCTCAAGGAGAAACTTGAGCAGTAACTAGATGAATAACCTAGAACATCATGCCATGAAACAAAACAAAAGTCAAAAACTATATAAAGAGTAGATGAAATGCTAGGTAGACAAGCAAGAACAAAGAAGTTCTATCCACCTGGGGGGAGAGGGATAGCATCCAATATTCAGGCAGGCGTAAATAGGAGTTTGGCAGGGAATAAAATATATACATATTTTAAATCAAAACAGAGCCAAGCAGTGTGCAGAGCATGAGATTAAGGTACAAAGAAACCTTTGATAACTAAATCAGCTTTTCAAGTCCCCAGTGAAAAGAATTTAACTCAAAAGAACTAAGTCCTTCCTATCTGCCCAGGGAACTCCTCCCCACTGGCCTGTTCTCCCAGCTCTGCCTCTGACCACCTCTTTTGTCACTGTATTCTGTATTCAGCTGCTGGTTGCCAATGAGGGTGAGACAGGCAGGCCTGTTTTTTTATTTTCCAGATACAGATTTGCCAATATATCAGATTTTAATGAAGGGTTGGGGAAAATAAAAAGAATTACAACATATTAGAAGGATAAACACTTAAAACTGTACTTTTATCTTAGTCTAATGCAAAACACCCAAGAAATATAATCCTTCCCTGAGTAGGCTCCATATGTGTTCACCTGGTGCCTAAACTTTCTCCATGGTTAGGATGGAAGAGGGCTTGTTGATAGCTATCTGGACATAGAGGTAAACAGAACTATCCTGAGCACCCGGGCTGCATGGCCTCCCATCCACAGTCCTTCTATTTGTGCTCGTCTATGAAATCGACTGCCTCCTCTAAATTCTGCCATGTGACTCTCCACATTCATTTTGGGAAGTACCATTTCACCCAGAATACATCTTCCTCTCTCAAGAAGTACATTTTTCCTAGTCTGAATTGTATTTGGAAATTCTTGAATGGTAAAGCACGGGGAAAGTGTTGCTGTAGATCTCTAACTTTTTCTATAAAAGGGCTTAAGGAGGGCAGTGACATTCCAAATTCAAATCCTTTAAAATCCAGCCCCAGGGATTTATAGACACACCTCTTTATTCTCCTGATTATTCAGCAGATAAGCATTCATTCAAACACACACACATGCACACACACCCCTCCTGAAGGACACAAATCAAATAAAAAATCAAAAGATTTTTTTCTGTCCTATAATCTACAATGATGCTCTTGAGCAGAGATGGATAATTCTTTGTTGTCAGGGGCTGCCCTGTGCATTGTAGAATGTTTAGCATCAACTCTGAGTCTAACCACCATATGCCAAACAATACCACCACCCCTCTCCATTTGTGACCACCAAAAATGACTTCAAACATTGCCAAATGTCCTCTAAGGGGCAAACTTGTCCCTGATTGAGAACTATTGCTCTAGGTTTAGGACCTTACTTTACTGTGAATAGCAATTTTAGTTATTTTTCTTCATGGCCTAGTTTTCAGAATTTTCCTCCTCAGACTTAAAGAAAACAAGAAATAAATCTAATACGCACCCCAAATCTCTTACTGGGCATTCTCTTAGCTACACAAAGGCACATTGAAACTACTGAAATTATCACTTGTTAGGACTGAAGTGAATTCTTAAGCCAAAGGTCATCCTCCTTCCTAGTCTGTCTGGTGGAGAGATGGTTGGTGGTGGTTTCATTCCAGCAGTTACATAATGTTCCTGTGGAGAAGGATATAACCCTAAGATATGACCACATCAAGTTGAAAAGTTATTGGAGACATCTGGCTGAGGTAGATAGAAGGCTTTCTGGAAAATACATTTTAGTGTAACTGAACTCAGTGGGTTTGTCTCTTGGTGATTGTGGAGCAGAAAAACACAACTAAGACACAAGTAGGTAAAGAAAAGGTTTATTGCCTGCACAAGCAATGGAGGACACCAGAGGCTCGCAGAGCAGTGTCACCTCTACCTCACTGCCTGAGGAGACTTTATACACAAGAGAGTGGCAGATTAAAGTTTATTTGTAACAATTGTGTTCTTTTTAGGGTGCATTTGTAGCAGGTCAACATGTTATTACATGTATCACATGATCTAAAAATAGCTGTTTGGACCCTCCCAGAAGACCCTCCCAGAGGCAAATGAGTTAAGCTAACATTAGGATGCTTGGTGCTGGAACAATTTGCCGGGGTCTTTCTGCAAGCGTGTGAGTTTCTCTGCAAAACAGCAACATCTGCAAAATGGGGACATCAATTTCTGCAAAACAGAACACATAGTTTCTCTTTGACTGAAAAACACTGGACAGACTATGTTAGTTGTTAGATTCTCAGTAACCCGTTCTTTGCCTGGTTCCCTGGTCACGTGAGTACCGAGTCCTGTTAGAACTCAGGCAGGGAGGGACCAGTGTGTAGTTGAGCCACACCCACCTGAGCTGCCCTTTCAGGTAGTTCACGAGACAAAAAGAATTAATTTCCTGCTAAGTACTTTAACCTCTGCTATCTTAATCCCTCAAGAATTAAGTATTTTTATTGTTAAAGAAACTTTGACTCAGTATTTATGAAATGACTAAGTCATATGGTGAGTAAATGTTGCATCCGGGAGCCAATACCAGATATGACTCCTGATAAAAGATCTTCATACTACACAAAAACTCAATTATTATAAATCTCACCTAAAATATTCCAATTCAATGAGAGGAGACAAACTATGAGTAAATATGAGGAAGTAATAATTGAAAAAATAATAAGTTGAAGAAGCCTAAAAACAGTGGCACAGAAGGGAGTATAATTTGCTGATTGCCACCCAGTATCCATTTCCCTCTTCTTCTGCCAAAAGACTTTGGAGAATTCACCCTGCCACCTTTCTCTAGCTTGGGACTTGGGAAGGATCAGCTCCTTCCTAGCTGCAGGAATGGCCCCTGGTTGGCTTAAAGCCAACCAGCAAATCCTATTTCCTGCTCTATATGGTTTAAGGAATAGTCATAATATCCTATTCAGACCAAAGAAAAAGGATGATTGCCAGGATTTGCTTGGGATGATTTCCAGTATCTACCCAATTAGAATCTTTCTCCATTCTTAGATGACATAGTACAAAATTTGGGATCTGGAACTACAGCAGCCATTTTGCTACCATGAAGTAAGAGATTAGAGCTGTCTTGGGACAAGTGGAATGGGACAGAAGTGAGGAAACATGGAGCCTGAGGAGGATGTCAGCCCTGCAGAAAGCAGGGTAAAGAGAGAGAGAAAACAGGTTCTTAATAACACAATTCAAGTCTCTCCTGAAGCCAGATCCACATTTGTACTTTTAGTCAGAAATCAATACAATCCCTTTGATGTGTAAGACAGGGTGGGCTGGATTTTCTGTCACTTGTGATCAAAGGGCCCTAACTGTTATAAGAAGCATGCATGAACATCGGATGAAGAGGAGTTCTTTAAATCTTAAAGCCCTAAAAGGTTATTTATAAGGGATAGTCCCTGCCAGGACAATTTGAGCCATTTTACTCAAAAGTATAAAGTAGGAGACATTGTCTGAATTTCCTAGCCTTTGGAGTAAATGCTGCTCAAAGCCTTAACGCCTAATTCGTTCTCACCTTTTATTAGAATGTATTTTCAGGAGATCATTATGTTTCCATGGAGGTAAAATGAACGAGGTAGAGAAAAAAGAATGGTAAACTTGGAGTCAAACTTTTTGGATATAAGTTCCTACCCTGATTTAGTTCCCATTTGGTTACTTAATCTCTCTAATTGTCGCCTTAATTATCTATAAAATCTGTAAAGTGGACACAATAATGCCTGTTTCATCTATCCATACAGATTGCAGTAAATAGTAAATATATGAAAATCCTCCGAGAATTGGGAATAAAATGCAAATAGGCAGATATGAAAAGGATTTTGAAACAGTAATAAGAAACAACTTGGTTGAAAACAGAAGTAAGTGACAACTGTTGGATTTCTCTGGACAGTGACTAGATACGAAAAGTTTCCTCTGGACAACTGTACATGCTTAAAACCATCTGACACAATCCATTTACAGGTAAAATCGTTTCTGGAGTAATTATTGAATCCTTTACTCTCTCAACTGTGTGAGGACTAGTACTAGCTATCAGGGTTACAGAGAGAGGTAAAACATCCTCACCAAGAGAGTATATGGGAATTCTTTATACTGTCTTTACAACTTTTCTGTAAACCTGAAATTATTCCAAACTAAAAAAGTTAAAAAAAAAAATTCTAGCTAATTCTATACACTGTGTTCTGATTGGTTAAAACAAATATCTTCTATAGACAATTATAACTAAATTTGGAAAATGATGATAATATGTAAATTTAAAAAATGCTAAAGGTAAAAAAAATCCTCACCAGGGGCTCATGTTAGAGCTACAGAAACAGGTAGAGGACAGGCTGATTTGAGCTGAAGTAGAGGCAGCACCCCGTGCAGTGGGAGCACTTCTGATGTATAATGTTCATTCAGTAATATTTTTCACTAAAAAGATTTGAAATTCCCAAATATCATGCTGAGAATCCTGTTGGGGTGGTTAAGGAGGGAAACGATGGTTTTGCTTCACCAGCACCAGCTGTGAAATGCGTTTCTGGTGACAATTAGGAAGTAACTCAGGCCTCTACCAGCAACTGGGAAGCAGACAAGCTGGTTGTGCTTATGTAGAAAGCTGATTTCTGAGAAAGGCAGATCTTCAGTGTCTTTCCTTATACATTGCTGCCACCTAGTGATCAAATCTTTCTGTGAAACACCAACACAAGACAGATCTATGCACTCCCAAATTGTGTCTGAGTTTTATGTTTATATGAGCATAGCGAACTCAATAAGAATGTTTGGAATGAGCAAAGTTTATTGAATAACTCTTCTAGACTCATCGTATATCTGGGTTCTATGGGAGATGCATAAACTCTATTCCTTAAAAAGCTTGCAACCTTTTGACTCACAAAATTAAAAATAGTACAATATGAGTGGGATGAGAATTCTTATACTTCTCTTACTTGGGTACTTTTGAAATCAGTACAAATAGAAACAACTACCATTTGGAGGATGTCTACATTGTAGCAGGCTTTGTGCTTTAAATAAATTACATTTATATTCTTCACATCATGCTTTTAAGAGATATGATTATATATGCTTAACTATGACAAAACTGAGTCTTAGTGAAGTTGTGAAACCTGCTCAAGATCACATAATTACTGAGTGATACAGGCAGGATGTGAACTCAGGTAGCTAACTCCAAATTTGATATATTTTCAACAAGACTGAACTGATAAAATGAGGATAATTTTTTTTAAAACAATGCAGTTTGCAAATCCGTGTGAATGTTATTACCTTCAAAGTATTCACCATTAAAAGTTATCTTCTTTAATCATTCTAAACATATTCTTCCATTGCCTTAGGTAATATCTTGGAATATCTTTTGGAAATTAATTGATTTTAGAACCAGTTTAGAAGGAAAATCTGTGTTACTACATTAAGTAATCCTTATTTTATTTTATTTTTTTGAATGATGAATTTCATATGCTTTATTTTTTTTCTGAAAAGGTCTGCATGAGAATGAATGGAATCCTAAAATTAATGCCAGAATGTTACTGGATGTCATTGACATTCTCAACAAGCTTCCCACAAACTGCTCCAGCCTCTTCTAAGGAGCAGATGGCAAAATCTCCTCAAAAAAATACTAGATGAAAAAGAAAATCCTAGCAATAAACTAGAAATTATTAAGAAAACCAGAAAACAAAGAGCTCTTATCTCTTGGAAATAAAATTTTTCTATCTTAAATAACTTGTGGGTCAATGATAAAATAAAACAAAAATTTCACATTGTCCAAAAATAGTGATGTGATGATATTAGATATGAAAATCTGTGGGCTGCAGTTGAAGTATAGCTCAGAAAAAAATCTATACCCTTACTAAAGAGAAAAGAATGAAAATAAATGGATTAAGCATACAAATCCAGAAGTACAAAAGGAAAAACAAAATCAATTGCAAGAAAACAAAAGATGAAACTGATTGACAAAAGCAAAAATAAACTAGAAAACAGAGTAAAATTAATAAATTAAAAACAAGGTTCTATAATAAAATAACCATCTAAATCTAGAAAAGAAAAAAAGGCAGAATACAAAATTACCTAAAATAAGAATAGAAAAGATGAAAAATAGCCACAGAAAAAGAGAAAAATATAGATACATGGAAGACAACTTTGTTCTCTATGCAAATAAACTAGAAAATATGAATGAAATGGAAAAGATTTTAAAAATACATAATATACCCAAACTGACTCCAGAAAACATAGCAGGTAGAAGCATAAGGATTTTCAAAGAAGAAATTTAAAAAGTTATCAGAACGGTCCCAGAAATGATCAAGCCTCGGTGGTCCTTTAAAGCGCAAACTTCCATTCTTTGTTTTTTAGGTCAACGTTATTGAGATATAACTTGCATATAATAAAATGCAACTACTATAATTAAATAGATCACTGAGTTTGGAGAAATGTATATGCCCATGTAACTACTATCATGATCATGATCTAGAATGTTTTCATTACACCAAGAAGTCCCTGTGCTCCTTTGCAGGCAATCCCTCTGCCTCGGTCCAGATAATTAGTGATCTGCTTTCCGTTAATATAGATTAGTTTTCCTTGATATAGGACATATCAATGGAATCATATAGTATGTGTTATTATACACCTGTCTTCTTCCACTTAGTGAAATGTTTTGATATTCATCCATGTTAATACCCATGTTGGTAGATAGTTTCTTTTTATTGATAGGTAGAATTCCGACGTATGCACGCACTATAATTTGTTTATCCATTCACCTGTTGGTACATATATGACTTTCGAGTTTGAAGTTATTATTAATAAAATTTCTGTGAACATTTCTGTTCAAGACCAAGTATGGACATATATTTTTATTTATCTTGGGTAAATTCCTTTCAATAAAATTGCTGGGTTTTATGATTGTTCTCAAAATGTTTAATTTTATGAGAAATTTCCAAAAAGTATTCCAAAGTGCTCCTACCACTTCATACTTCCACCAGCAATGTATGAGTGATATAGTTTTTCTGCACACACCTACATTTGGTATTTTCAGTCTTTGTGATTATAGCCATTCTAGAGGGTAAGTAGTAGCTCGTTATAGTTTTATCTTGATATTTTCCTGGTGACTAATGATGTTGAGCATCTTTCAATACGCATTTTAGCCATTCAAGATCTTCTTTAGTAAAGTGTCTATTCCAATATTTTGCCTATTTTTATTGTTTTTTAAATCTTATTGTTAATTTATGAGAGTTTTATCTATTAAGGATCCTACTTCTTTGTCATATATATATATATATATATATATATATATATACTTTGCAAATAAATTCATTCAGTCTGTGGTTGCATTTTATTTTCTAATAGCGTCCAAACAAAGGAATGAAGAGGCTCAGAAATATGCGGGAAATATAAATGATTTTTTTTCAGTTACTAAATTCCTTAAAAATTTTTATTCCTTAAAAATCAGTCATATACAAAAATAATAGGGGTGAAATGAAAGTATATTATTGCAAAGTTCTCAAATTACATGTGAATTGGAGTAACATTATTTGAAGATAGACAAGAAATTGAAAATACATAATGCAAATGCTTAACATTTTTAAATAAGTAGGAGCTAACAACCCAATATTGGATATAAAATGGAATACTAAAAATACTAATGAATCCCCAAAAAAGAGTAAAATAGAGGGGAAAAAACAAGTAAGATGGTAGTTTATATATCAAGATGGTAGGTTAAACCCAACTCTATTAATAACTACATTAAATTTAAAAGAACTAAATACTCCAATTACAAGTCAGACTTTCAGACTATCAAACTGGATAAAAATGTGAGACCAACTGTACGATGTCTGAGAAATTCACTTTTAATATACTGAAACAAACAAGTTTAAAAGTAAAAAATAGGGGGAAAAAGGTGTATTATACAAACAAAAATAATAAAACAGCTGTGGCTTACAGATTTTTCTATTTCTCCTTTCATATCAGTGTTTTTTGTTTCTCCCATTTTGAAGCTCTTTTATATGATAATGAAAGCATAGCATGTCAAAATCTGTTAGATGCAGTTAAATTTAAATTTTATATTAGAAAATAAATAATAATTATAAAATTAATAATATAGGTATCCATCTTAAGAAGCTAGAACAGGAAGTGTCAATTAAACCCAAAGTAGGTAGGAAAAATGCAAAATAATAACTAGAAATCAATAAAATTAAAAATGGACAAACAATAGAGAAATCCATGAAGCCAAAAGCCATTTTTCTTAAAAGATCAATAAAATTGATAAACTTCTGTCTAAACTGGCTAAGAAGAAAGAGAAAAGGTACAAATTACAATATCAGGAATCAAATAGATGTCAGCACTAGAAACCTTATAAACATAAAAAAGATAATTAGAGAATATTATAAACAATTTTATGCCAATTAACCAGAAAACCCAGATGAAATGGACAAATTCCACAAAAGACAAAAATTACCATATTGACATAAGAAGAAAAAGAAAATTTCGATAATCCTATATCTATTGAAGACATTGAATTCATAATTTTTATATATATATATTTATATATATATATATACATGTGTATACTTTTCCTCAGAATTTCAGGAGACCCAGATAATATCACTGATGAATTCTATCAAACATTTAAAGAAGAAATAAGACCAACCCTACACAAACTCTTTCAGAAAATAGATAAGGCGAACACTTCCCAATTCATTTTATGAGAACAGAATTACTTTTGATCTAAAGCCAGACAAAGATATCACAGGAAAAGAAAACTCAGACTAGCATCTCTCATCAACACAGATGCAACCAAAAAAAAAGTTTAGCTATTAGCAATCTAATCCAACCATGTATAAAAAGAATACTACATCACGACCAACCACAGTTTTTTCCAGGAAGGCAGTGTTGGTGTAACATTCAAATATCAATCAGTGTAATTAACCATATTAACAGAATGAAGAAGAAAGAACTTGATTTTATCAATACAAGCAGAAAAAGAACATTTGAAAAAACTCAACACCCATGATTAGAGACATTTATGAAAAACTTATAGTTAATATTATCCTTCCCTAAAATAAGGAATAAGTCAAGAATATCTGCTCATCACGTTTATTGATAGCACACTAGAAGTTTTAACCTGTGCAATAAAGCAAGAAATAAAAGGCTTGCAGATTGGAAAGAAGTAAAATTGTCTTTATTCATAGAAGAGAAAATAATTTAGAAAGAAAACCTTATATAATCTACAATAAAAGTATTACAGCTAAAGATGAGGGTAGCAAAGAAGTGAATGTACAAAATTTATTGTATGCTTATGTACTATCAACAAATAATTCAAAACGAAATTTTAAAAATACTATATATAAAGCAACAAATTAATTAAGACAAATATTTAAAAATATGTTCAAAATGGATACACTGAATATTATAAAACATTGCTATGAGAAATTAAAGAGAGCTAAAAGTAAACCATGTTCATATATTTGGAAGACTCAAAATTGTTAAGATGTCAGTTTTCCTGACATACAGTAAGACTAGTTAGGTATTGGTTACTGTATGTTGTTAATAACAGATTTTTATTATTGTCATATTTACTTACATATCACAAGAAAAAAATTAAATGGCTCAAACAAAAGCTAAAAATTGTTCTTACAGCAGGCATGGATATGAGGTATATAATTTTTCATGATAAATCAACTGTTCCTGAAGTTCTCAAACTGTGTCAAGGCATACCAGGTTGCCATAGCAAACTCGCAGGGGCATAGTGGTATATTTTACCTTTTCCAGGCAAACACAGTGATACCAGATATTTGTTTGACATTGTGAAATGTACTAGTTCAAAGTAGTTTGCAATTTCAACATTAGATTGTGCTACATTCCTCTGAATGACATATCCTTATGAAGATGGTTTTTTCAGTCGATGCTGTACTAAAAAACAGGTGTGAAGATCACTGTAGAACAGGAAATGAGAACGGTGGTGTCCAATCTGACTCCAGGCTTTAAGAAGTTATGCAGGCCTAACAGACACACGCCCGTTAATATGTAACTGTGGTTATTTAAAAATGAAAAGAAAATATCATTTTTCTTTTAATTTACATTTATCATGCTTTCCAAGTTGCTATAAAGCTATTAGGACATAATATTTATTGTGTTGTTTGTACCTAACTAGTCAATGAGCAGATTTTTTAGGTATTTCTTTGGGCTCAAGGGCACCATGAATATTGTTGGGTTATAAAAGATGCAATGGATCAAGAATATTTGAGAACTTTTGAACTAATCATTAAAAAATTAGAAATTAGTGATTAGTACAATAAAATTTGAATTAGAATAGCAGTCAGCAAACTTTTTCTATAAAGAATCAGATAGTAAATTTTTTAGTCTTTGCTGTCTGTATTTGCTCTTTGTTGCATATTGCTCTTTGTCTCCTTGCTTGTTTTTACAACCTTTGAAAAAAAAAAATAATTCTTACTTCACGGGTCATTCAAACACAGGCTGCAGGCCAGGTTTGGACCACAGGCTGCAGTTAGCCAGCCAGCTCCTGCTTTGGAACATTGAGAAACACAGCCAATTTTATGGCTAGAGTTTGGTACAGATTCAGTGATCCAACATAATAAAAACACTGATGATGGAAGTTGCAAAGCACTTTTAGTATTACTGAATTCCAAGACATTCTTTTTCACATTTTAACATCTCAGATATTGATTGTTGCTGTTCTCGCAATTGCTTCTGGTGAGGTGCAGTCATGGGGATGTTATCATTGCCTGTACTCACATGAACTTGATCACAGATATTTGTTTTATTTCCACGTCAGTTGAATTTTGTTTATTGTTTGCTCTATACATGGTAAGTTTATTCTTTAAAACATCTTCTAAAGAGTAAACTATGATTTGGTATTGAAAACAAGATCTTACTGTACAAAGGTGTTTGACTGGCCTTCTCTTCATCCAGTTCATGTGGGAAGGATTCCTACAATAGGGTTACGGGGGTGCCCAAACACACAACAGCCAACACTGAACGGATGAGATCAACAGTGGTGTATTAGGCATATATCCTTACACCTGGGGGAGGAGGACACTGCTGTGCAGAGCCATACCAGGGTTGCACTTAGGAACACAGTGAACAACCAGGGACTATGGGAAATAGACTTTGTAGTATCCAGAAAATAGGATGGTCCCTGGTTCCTGTGGGAGGATGTGATTGGCTTGTTTGAGTAATTCCATGGGCTGGCAAGAAACTCAAAGATAAGCAGGAACTGTGTCTGGTCCCTGTGATACAAAGGATCCATCTCTACAGGAGCAGAGTGAAGAGGGAAACTTGCAGTTAGGCCATTCAAGCCCTCCCTGTTTTCTCCAAATGTCAAGGCACACATAATATCGGACCTGATTTTAGGCTTTACGCCACAAGAGGCAAATAACATAACAATGTGATTATGATTATTATATTTGTCTATGTGAATTTAAAAGACTTCTTTCAATAGGTATAAAACAAAAAAAGTAGAGGGGCAGCATTGTATCACAGCTTAATTGAAAGTGCTTTTTTCTCACAAGTACATAAAATAATAGTAGATTTTAAAGACAATGGAGTCTCAGATTCAATGAAATATGGTAATTTATGTCAGCTACATGTGGTAAGACAATTTTATGGAGAATGTGTTGTGTTGTTTTGTTTAAATTTAATTTCACACATACAACATTATTAATTGCATTTGCAGAAGTGAAAAAGCACATTCATAGACAATATGAGCTAAACTGGAAGTTGTATCATAAGTAACATTATAGTAAAAAATACTAGATAACACAATAACTTGTGAAAAATTTTAGAAGCTATGAATAAGAGGGTGATTTTATACTTAACCGAAGCACTAGCATCAAAAGCAATTTTATCAAAAGTCACAGCTATGCTGAAAAAAAGAGCAAGTTGTTAATTTTATTAAAGTAAGTTTAGGACAGCCAACATTTAAAATATTTTGTTCATAGATCTGAACTAACCAAACACACTAAACACCAATGTTTATTGGTTGATCAAATATAAAATTATTGGCTATAGATTAACTCATAACACTGAGAACAACTAATCCTGAATATGAAATTCAGTCAAAATTATAATAAATTCTTTGATAACTAAACAAAACCAAGTTAAGATTAGTGAATTAATCATTCTTCTCAAAATGGTAGAAAATAAACAAAGGAATCTGAGGAAAGGGGAAAAATAAATGTAAAAATAAACATATTGATGAGTGTTTTGGGAAAAAGAGTTAAATAGTAAAACATCTGAAAGAACTTTTTATCAAGAGATAAAGCACAAATATATAAGGTTAAGACACACACCCATAGACATAAAAATATGTCAAGAAATAAATATGTCCTGATTGCTTTTCATTCCGAACATGTACTCTACATAACTTCTTTTATATTAAACTTCACAATTAGAAAAAAAAAACACATATTTAAATAGGTGCTTGAAAATATTTATGTACTCTATTAGAATTAAAAAGAGGCTGTTGACTTTTATTCAAAGGTGAGGAAGAAATAAAATATATAGAGTGAAGCTTCATAGAAAAAAACCCAAAATGTAACTTAGCAAAATATATGTAAAGCATAAACAGATAACACAGAAGAAATTCAAACAAGACATTTCAGTTATCAAAGTAAAGGTAAAGTTCAATTCTCCAATAACATAACGGAGAAAGAAATTCAGAAAGTGAATTCAAAATTCAATTTGCTTTATAAAATGTGAACTTGAAACCTGAAAAAAAGCACAAAATGATATGGATAGCAATAAACTGCTAGCCAAACTCACAAATAAAAAAAACAATTTTAAAATATCAATAATGTTAATATATAATTTTGGTGCAATGTTAAAAGAATATATCATAATCAAATAGGATATCACCCATCTCAAAAATAAAAGTATGGTTCAGTTTTCATTGCCAACATAAATTTATTAGATTATCAGGTCCAAGGAGAAAATTATTCCATAATATAAGTGTCCATAGTCATTTAATCACCTTAAAGCATCACATTTCTGTTTTAAAAATCAGGAAAACAGGTATAGAAGGATATTTCTTAAGTAGAATTATTTTTGGGGAAATAAAAGCTTAAGACAAAGACATTAAATTAAGTAATAAAATAGGACTGCTACCTAGGACTGTAATTATTCATATTTTCTAGAATCTCTAGCAATTCAAGAAAAAAAGTAAAAGAAATATGTGATATAAACATTGGAAAGAAAATAAAATTGGCATTATTTGCAAATGATAAGATTGATGATTTTGAAAAACCTATTAAAGCTTATAAAAGTAAAATTGCTGCTCCTAAAAACCCATGCCAGGAACTTGATTATTGGAATAGCAGAAGCCATAAAAACAAGAACATTGAAAAAAACTATCAACTTCAACTTTTTCAAAACTCTAAAACTCAACTAAAATTTTGAAACAATCCAAAGAGGATTTGTTCAAGAAAAGTTGCTGAATCTCAGTCAAGACCATGATCCTTCTGACATTTTAACTTGCCTACACTTTATTCCCACTCCTCTGCTTCATGGCAGCCCTGAAAGCCAACAGCCTCACAACTTTATAGCAGCTGTGAAAACCAACAGCCTAGCAGCTATTGGATGGGCCAAAGTGGATTTGGAGCTCCTGTAAAGTCCCATTCTCAGAGAATTGTAACTATTTGACCTGTCTGGCTACTTTCTGAAAAAAAAAAAATAATAAAGAAAAATAAACAGAGTCTCAAAGACATGTGGGCACTAAAAAGCACACCAAAGTACACCTAACGGGAGTCCCAGAAGAAAAAGAGAGAGAGAATGAAGTAGAAAAAATAATTGAAGAAATAATGGTTAAAAATCTCCCAAGCTTAGTGAAAATCATTAATCTGAACATCCAAGAAACTCAACAAACTCCAACAGGGAAAAACTTATAAAGTTCTACACCTAGAAACATCATGGTCAAACTGTCAAAAGTCAAGACAAAGAGTGAATTTTGAAAGCAGCAAGTCACTTTTGACTCATCATGTACAAAGAAGTCCTAATAAGATTAACAAGATATATATATATTATTTTTTGTGAGGATGATCATCCCTGAGCTAACATCTGCCAATCCTCCTCTTTTTACTGAGGAAGACTGGCCCTGGGTTAACATCTGTGCCCATCTTCTTCCACTTTATATGGGACGCCGCCACAGCATGGCTTGACAAGCAGTGTCTCGGTGCACATCTGGGATCTGAACACCAGGCCGCCGCAGCTGAGCGCATGCACTTAACCGCTACGCCACCGGGCCAGCCTCAAGATTAACAAGATATTTCTTATCAGAAACTACTGAGTCCAGAAGGCAGTGGAATGATCTATTGAAAGTGCTGAAAGAGATAGACTGTCAACCAAAAATTCTGTATCTAATAAGCTATGCTCTAAAAAATGATGGTGAAATTAAAACATTCTCAGATAGCAAAAATCGAAAGAATCTCTTGCTAAGAGAAATGCCCTATAAGAAATGCTAAAAAAAGTACTTTAGGCTGAAATTAAAGGATGCTAGATGATTTGATTGATACAAGAAATAAAGAACAGTAATAAAATGAAGTACAAATGAAAAGCAATACAATAAAAAAGTGGGCAGAGGATCTGAATAGACAATTTTCCAAAGAAGACATACAGATGGCCAATAGGCAGCTAAAAAAATGCTCAACTTCACTAATCATCAGGGAAATGCAAATCAAAACCACAATGACATATCATCTCACACCTTTCAGAATGGTTATTATCAAAAGACAAGAAAAATCAAGTGTTGGTGAGGATATGGAGAAAAAGGAACCCCAGTGCATTGTTGGTGGGAATGTAAATTGGTGCAGCAACTATGGAAAACAGTACGGAGCTTCCTCAAAAAATTATAAAAAGCTGGGGCTGGCCTGGTGGCACAGTGATTAAGTTCACGAGCTTCACTTCGGTGGCCCAGGGTTTGCAGATTTGGATTCCAGTCATGGACCTACACACCACTCATCAAGCCATGCTATGGCGTCATTCCATATACAAAATAGAGGAATGTGGGCAGCAGATGTTAGCTTGGGGCCGATCTTCCTCACCAAAAAAAAGAAAAAGTTAATAGAAAGAACTACCATATGATCCAGCAATTCCACCTCTGGGTATTTATCCAAAGCAAACAAAGCGCTAACTCAAAAACATATCTGCACCCCCATATTCACTGCAGAATTATTTACATACCCAACACATGAGAACAACCTAGGTGTCCATCGAGGGATGAATGGGTAAGAAAAATGTGGTGTGTGTACATATATATATATATATATGTATATATATATATATGAATATTATACAGTCATAAAAAAGAAGGAAATTTTGCCATTTGCAGCAACATGGATCAATCTTGAGGGTATTATGCTAAGTGAAATAAGTAGACAGAGAAAGACAAATACTGCATTATGTCACTTATATGTGGAGTCTAAAAACAAACAAACAAGTGAAAAAAGACCTCAACTCATAGACACAGAGAACAGATTAGTGGTTGTCAGAGGTGGGGGGTGAGGGGAGGGCAAAATGGGTGAAGGCTGTCAAAAGGTACTAGCTTCCAGCTATAAAAGAAATAAATCCTGGGCATGTAATGCACAGGATAGTGACTATAGTTAATAATACTGTACTGTATATTTGCAAGTTGCTAAGACAGTAAAAGTTCTTACAAGTTCTTAAAACTTATCATCACAAGAAAAAAAAATTTTGTAACTATGCGTGGTGATGGATGTTAACTAGACTTATTTGTAGATCATTTTGCAGTGTAGACAATATTGAATCATTATGTTGTATACCTGAAACTAACATAATATTATATGTCAATTATATCTCGGTAAAAAAAACTGTTGGTGGACTTATAATGGGTAAAGATATAATTTGTAAGACAACAACAGTACAAAGGAAGAGGGATAGAACAAAACTATATTGGTATAAAGTGTTTGTGTATTACTGAAATTAATTAGTGTTAATCCAAAGTAGATTGTTATAAATTAAGATGTTAGTTATAATCACCAGGCATATCACTAAGAAAATAACAAAACATATACAGTAAAATAAACAGTAAGGATCCAAAAATAAAATGAAGAAAACAATTCCATTTACAATAGTATCAAAAAGAATAAAATACTTAGAAATACATTTAACCAAAAAGATACAACACTTGTACACTGAGAACTATAAAATATTGCTAAAAGAAATTAAAGAAGAACTAAATAAATCAAAAGACACCCTGGGGCCAGCCCAGTGGCATAGTGGTTCAGTTTGGTGTGTTTGGCTTCAGTGGCCCAGGTCCATGGGTTTGGACCCTGGGCACAGACTTACACCATTCATTAAGCCATGTTGTGACGGCGACCCACATACAAAAAAATAGAGGAAGATTGGCACAGATGTTAGCTCAGGGCCAATCTTCCTCACCAAAAAAAAAAAAAAGAAGAAGAAGAAGAAGACATCCCATGTTCATAGGCTGTTCATCCTATATTCATGTTCATAATATTGGAAGCCAATATTTTTAAGAGGGCAATACTCCCAAAGTGCTTTATATTTTCAAAATGATCTCTGCCAAAATCCCAAGGACTTTTTTGCAAAATTACAAAATCTGATTCTAAAATTCATGTGTAATTGCAAGGGATCCTAAATATCCAAAGTGATGCTGAAACATAAAAACAATTTGGAGACTCACTTTCCTAATTCAAAACTTACTACAAAGCTTTGGCAATCAAAACAGTGCAGTACTGGCATAAGGATATATCTATAGACCAGGGGAATAGAATTGAGAATTCATAAATAAACCCACATATCTTTGGTCAATGGATTTAGACAAGGGTGCCAATACCATTTAAAGAGAAAAGAGTAGTTTTTTCAACAAATAGTGGTGGGACAACTGGATATCTATTTACAAAAGAATAAATTGGAACACTTACCTCATATAATATACAAAAATTAACTCAAAATGAATGGGAGACCTAAATTCAAGAGTTATAACTAGAAAACTCTTAGAAGAAAACTTAGGAGTAAATCTTTATGACTTCAGACTTGGCAATGAATTCCTAGATACGATACCAAAAGCACAAGTGACAAAGGAAAAACAGATAAATTGGATGTCATCGAAATGAAAGCCTTTTGTGAATCAAAAGGTAATATCAAGAAAATGAAAAGATAACAAACAAAATGGGAGAACATATTCATAAGTCACATATCCAATAAAGGTCTAGTGTCCAGAACATATAAAAAACACTTACAACTCAACAACAACATCAAAAACAATTAAGAATGGACAAAGGACTTGAATAAACATTTCTTCAAAGAAAATACATAAATGACTTACAGGCACATAAAAAGATGATTAATATTACTAGTCATAAGGGAAATGCAAATCAAAACTATAATGAGATACCATTTCACACCCACTAGAATGGCAACAATAATAATAATGATAATAATGATCAACAAATATTGACAGTGATGTGGAGAAATTGGAAATCTTGTATATTGCTGGTGGGAATGTAAAAATGATGCAAGGGCTATGTAAAACAGTTTGGTGGTTCCTCAAAAAGTTAAACATAGAATTACCATAAGACCCATAAATTCTAGTTAGAAAGAGATATTCAAAAAAATACTTTGTTCAGGGGCTGGCCTGGTGGCGTAGCGGTTAAGTTCACCTGCTCCGCTTTGGCGGCCCGGGGTTCGCAGGTTCGGATCCCTGGAGCCAACTGAGGCACCACTTGTCAAGCCATGCTGTGGGGGCATCCCATATAAAGTAGAAGGAGATGGGCATGGATGTTAGCCCAGGGTCAGTCTTCCTCAGCAACAAGAGGAGGATTGGCAATGGATGTTAGCTCAGGGCTGATCTTCCTCACAAAAAAAACACTTTCTTCAGAAATGTTCATACCAGCACTATTCACAACAGCTAAAAGATAGAAATAACTCAAAGGCTTATCAATGGTTGAATGGGATAAACAAAATCTGATATATTCATACAATGAAATATTATTTAGCTATAAAAAATTAAAATACTGACATATACTACAACATAGAGGAACCTTGAAAGCATTATGCTGAGTGAACAAAGCCAGAAAATTAAAGGTCACATATTGTATGATGCCATTTATATGAAATATTCAGAATATGTAAACCCATAAAGACAGAAAGAAGATTAATAGTTGCCAAGGGCTGAGAAGAGGGGGAATTGAGGAGTGTCTGCTTAATGAGTATAGGGTTTCCTTGGGAGATGATTAAAATGTTTTGGAACTGCAAAAAGGTTGGCAACACAGTTAACTTTGTAAATGCACTAACCACCACTGAGTTGTACACTTTAAAAGAGTTAATTTTATGTTGTGCAAATTTCACCTCAAAAAAATAAATTTTAAAGAAATAACAACGAAATTAAAATGGAATATTAGAAAAAATATGGCTAACACAAAATAAAGCAGTAATAGAGCACAGAGGAACAAAAGAAAACGATACAGAAAACAAATAGAAAAATTAGTAGACATAAACCCTATCTTGTCAGTAATTACATTAAATCTAAATGGATTAAGCCCTCCAAACAAAACTATGTGACTCTGATCAAAAGTGTGACTATAAGAGACACACTTTATATATAAAAATAGGTTAAAGGTAAAAATATGGAAAAGGATGTACCATACAAAGAGTACCCCCAAAAAAGCTGGAGTGTCTGTAATCATATCGGAAAAAATAGACTTCAAGACAAAAAAAAAAAAAAGTGGAACTAGAGAAAAAGAACTACATTTTATAATGATAAAAGGGTGGATTCATCAGAAAGACATCACAATTATAAACATATACACATCTAAAAATAGAGCCCCAAGGGGCTGGCCCCATGGCGTAGCTGTTAAGTGCGCGTGCTCCGCTGTTGGCGGCCCAGGGTTCGGATCCCAGGCCTGCACCGATGCACCGCTTGTCAGGCCATGCTGTGGCGGTGTCCCACATAAAGTGGAGGAAGATAGGCACGGATGTTAGCTCAGGGCTAGTCTTCCTCAGCAAAAAGAGGAAGATTGGCATGGATGTTAGCTCAGGGCTGATCTTCCTCAGAAATAATAAATAAATAAATAAATAAATAAATAAATAAATAAATAAATAAATAAAAATAGACCCCCAAAATATATAAAGCAAAAACTGACAGAATTGAAGGGAGAAGTGATTTAGAATATTTTGGTACTCCACTCTCAATTATGAATAGACTAAGGAGGTAAAACACTATAAACCAACTAGACCTAACAGATATATATTGAACATTCCACCCAAAAGCAGCAGAAAACACATTCTTCTCAAGTGTACGTGGGACATTCTCCAAGATATACCTTATGGTAGATCATAAAATAAGCTCAACAAATTTAAAAAGATTGAAATCATTAAAATATGTTTTCTGGTACTTTGTATGTAACAAAATTAGAAACTAATAATAGAAGGAAAACTGGAAAATTCAAAAATATGGAAATTAACAGACTCCTAAATAACCAATATGCCAAAAAGAAATCATAAGGGAAATTGCAAAACACTTGGAGATGAATGAAAATGAAAACACAACATACTAAAAACTGTATGGGCAGAAATTTATAACTGTAAGCACCTATCCTAACAAAGAGGAACAATCTCAAATCCTAACCTTCCGCCTTAAGAAATTAGAAAAAGAAGAGTAAACTAAATCTAAAGCAAGTCGAAGGAAGGAGATAAAGTCTAGAGTAGTATTTAATGTAATGAAGAATAGAAAATCAAAAGGGAAAATCAATGAAACCAAAGTTGGTTCTTTCAAAATATTAACAAAATATTAACAAAATTAACAAAATATTAACAAAAATTAGATGGACTGACCATGTAAGCAGAGAGAAGGCAAATTACTGAAGACAAATTATTAAAATTGAGAATGAAAGAGGGGATATCATTATGGATGTTACAGAAGTATAGGAGAATACTATGAACAATTGTATACCTACAAATTAGATAACATAGACCAAATGGCCAAATTCCTAGAAAGACACCAACTACTGAAGCTGATGCAAGAAGAAATGCAAATCAACCCACAGTGAAATACCACTTGACGTACACTAGGACGGCTATAGTCAAAAAGACAGATAATAATAGGGCCGGCCCTGTGGCTTAGCGGTTAAGTGCACGAGCTCTGCTGCTGGCCGCCCGGGTTCGGATCCCCGGGGCGCACTCACGCACCGCTTCTCCAGCCATGCTGGGGCCGTGTCCCACGTGTCTTCCAGCAACTGGAAGGATGTGCAGCTATGACATACAACTATCTACTGGAGCTTTGGGGGGGGAAAATAAATAAATAAAGTCAAAAAAAAAAAAGACAGATAATAACAAATGTTAGCAAGGATGTGGAGAAATTGGTGCCCTCACACACTTCTGGTGGGAATGTAAATGTTACATTCAGAAAACTCTATGATAGTTTTTTGAAAAAGTTAAACATAGAGTTGCCATGTAATCCAGGAATTCCACTCCTAGCTATGCATATACCTGAGTGAAATGAAATTTATGTCCACACAAAAACTTGTGCACAAATGTTCATAACAGCACTATTTGAAAAAGCCAGAAAGTGGAAACAACCCTATGTCCATCAACTGATGAACAGATAAGCAAATATGGTATATCTATACAGGGAAATATCATTTGGCCATAAAGCAGAATGAAGCTCTGATACGTACTACTATATGGATGATCCTTGAAAACATCATTCTAAGTGAAAGGAGTCAAACACAAAAGTTCACACATTGTATGATTCCATTAATATAAAATGCCCAGAATGGACAAATCTATCGAGACAAAATATAGATTATGGGTTGCTAAGGGTGGTGGAAGGGGAGGGAATGATGAGTGATTGATCGTGGATATGGGGTGTCCTTTGGTGGTGATAGAAATATTCTGGAATTAGTAGTGATGAATGCATAACTTTATGAATATATTAAATCCCACTGAATTGTACACTTTAAAATAGTGAGCTCTATAGCATGTGAATTCTCTCTCAATAAAGCCGTTATTTATAAAACAAAAACACTATACCAGGACTTCAGCTCCAGGCCAAGATGGAGTAACAGGGTCTGAATTTACACTCCTAGAAGACACAAATGAACAACTGGAAAAGAATTTGTTAAACAATGTTTTTCAAGAATTTGGACATTTGTCAGTTAAGGACAGTATCCTAGAATAATAAAAACATGGAGGTCAGCCCTACATTTGCTTCAGCCTGGAGAGATTTTTTTATGACACAGCACAAGAGGGCAGACTCAGACATGTCCAGTAGTTTCCCTGAGTTACAAAAATGGAGCTGGGAATCCAAGGAGACCAAGACAGCTAGAGTTCTTAGGGCAGATATATATCCTAGAGAAATGAAAGCATATGTCCATACAAAGCCTTATACATAACATTCATAGCAGCTTCATTTGTAAATAGCCAAAAATTAGAAACAACTCAAATGTCCATCAACAGATGAATGAATAAATATATTGTGATATATACATACAATGAAATACTATCAGCTCTGAAAGAAATGAATTATTGATATATACAAGCAACATGGCTAATGACTGTGCCTTTGATGTCGAGTTTTGGTAATATTTTATTTCTTGATTTGGTTGTTGGTTATAAGGATATATTTGATTTATGAAAATTCATATATGTACACTTTTATAAATATATATTATATTTCAATAGAGCAATTTTACAAATCAGTGACTTTTCTATATTTTGGCAATAGCCAGTTTAAAAATAATATACGTAAAGACTTCATTTGAAATAGGAAAAAAATTATCTTGGAATAAATTTAGTAAATGTATTTTCATGTGAAGATATATTTCAAACTTCACATGAATGTAACAACACGAATATAACATGATATAACAACAAACCTTTTTATAAAATATATATGAATATGTGAATTAATTGTCAAACTATATTCCTAGGTGGGAGTACTGAGCATCATAAAGTGTAACTTTTTTCATATTATTTCATTGACTTAAATCTACTCTAATCAAAATCTGACTCTACTTAAAACTTTCAAAATATATTATGGGATCCTAAGATTCATTTGGAAAAAAAAATAAGATAGAAATGTTGAGAAGAAATGTTTTTCAGGAAGAAAATACATGAGGGAGAACTTCCCCTCCTCATTGATATTTGCCAGCTTTTTTTGCAGCCCAGCAACAGAAACCCTCCCTATGCTTGGGCTGCCTCTCCAGAAGAAGCCAAGGCTGCCTCCCTGAAAGACGTGTAAACGTAAAATATTTGCATTCCCAGCCTCTGTAGCTCAAGTTGTGCTCACATGATTTATGCCATGTCAGTCAGACACACCCTGCTCCATGTTGTAATTGGAAATTAATATTGCGTTGACATAGTAGTAGAGGCAGCAGCTAGTTCTAGTTTCTGACGGTTGCAGTGGCAGCCGTTCAGTGGCATTAGTATCCAGCGTTAGCCATCTGTACTACGTAGCGCCAGCAGTAGCAGAAGAGCGCTGGGGCACGGTTTGAGTCATTCTTCCTGTCTGCGTAACCTCTATGCCTATTTCTCTGGCACCCCAGGAGATTCTGTCAGTTACCAATGTCTTTTAATAATTCTTTCCTACCTATATAAAACCACCATTTTTTGCACATAATACTGTTTCATTGGACTCAATATTATAAGTTAGACTCTTATGTTTACAACTAAACGAATACAAAAGATAGCACTGGAAATGATTGCAAGCAACAAGTTTCCACCAGGGAAATTGGTGAAATTTAGGATTTATGACCTGGCCTTGTTGGTGTTCACAGCAGTGGAAAAATTAAGTACAATTAATTTTGGTACAATTAAGGGTTAGGACTCGAGCAGCTAGTGGCATACATTGGCTATTTGTGGTCACATGTAATAAAGGCCCCTTTGAAGGCAAAGCTCGGGAGTCTGAGTGGCCTGTGCAGGAAAGAATACATAGGGCATGAGAATTGCAAGGAATTGGAGGTGAACTGGTGCTTCTAATAATGGTGGACAACTTAACGACAGAGAGTAACAACTTTAAAGTCCAAGGCATAGATTGAAAAGCAGAGAGTTTTAATAACTGTGTTAAAACAATCTCTTACCTCTTGCACCCCAAGGCTGGGACAGCCAAAGAAATAACTTTGGAAGTTTCAGTAAGATAATAGATCATTACCATTAAATCATTTTCTATTATTGTATTTTTCAATTTTTTCCTGAAATATTTTTATGCTTTATTTGTGATGTTTTCATTTTTCCTCATATTGCAAATGGAATATTTCTCATTCACATTATAACTGGTGATTACTATTATGGAGAATATTTAATAATTTTCATATATAGGTATTATAATCATTCACTTAAATTAAATCTCTTGGCTCTAAACAGTTGCCAAAGTAATTTATTTGTTTTCCTAGTAGGTACATCATCTACCTATAATAATATTTCTCTGTCCTCCTTTCCAATATTTGTGTATTCCTTTACCCTAGGAAACATGTCGCCTATTTATTTGAATACATCTTATAATTCCAAGTATACTAAAATATTTTTTGTGAATAGATACTGAGTTTTTATTTTCCAATACTTTTTCAGCGTGTTTTGAGATTACCCCATTTTCCTTTCATTTGGACTGTTAATGTGATGAAATATGTCAACTGATTTTCTATCACTGTTCTTAGTCTGGGCCACAATATTTTAACAGCAAGTCTCCTTCTCAGAGAATGAGCCAAATTGATACAGGAAGATTTCAGGAACTGACTTGAGTCCACACCTCCAGTCCTTAGCGCTTCCTAGTGCTGACTGGCAGGAAACAGAGCAGGAGAAAGGATGTTTTCCTGTTTTCACTTCGCCCTGTTCCAGGGCCAGGAAGCACATGAGCCAGGCTGTGAAATGAAAAAGAAAATAACAGCAATTTAAGAGGAGAAAACCATCAACTTTGTTATGGTGGGGTAGATTTTTATTTTTCCTTCACCAAATAGAATCTGTGATAATTTTGTAAGGATTAACTAACTTCCATATTACCTCTTACCCTATCTCTCTGAGCTTTGTTCCTTGAAGACAGAACTTGACCTTTTATTTTAGTCATGTTTCACCTCTTATATTTGCAAAGGTTGATTTCCAACCTGACATATTCCACTTCTTGGAAAGGCTGACACCTGATGACTTGTGCTATATACTTAGGGCAGCACTGACCTAGCAGTTGGAGTTCCTTAGGCATACTTACCTGACAGTGGGAAATTTTTCATATAACTATATGCACTCATGTTTGAAAATCTTATACCGATTCTCAACATCACCAATGTACATATTAAAAATAAATTATCTGCTTAAAGTAAAGGTTAAAACTTAAATACATTTCAAAGTATAAATTGTGTTCTCATACCATAAATATGTTCTAATCTTTCAATATTTTTACATGGTAAAAATAATGTATATACGGGAACAGAGTGGATTAATTTTTTCTTCATATCACCCACTAAGAGAAGGAAGAAATTAATGGCTTTTAGTGCCAGATACTGTTTGAGCCTCCACAAACATTCTTCCATTGACGAAGGAATAAAGCCAGGGTCCAGCCACAGAGCTGTTGATGCCAAAGCTCACGGTCCTCTCGCGTACCACACAGCCTCAGACAGCTAGGTTTCAGTGCAGTCAGTCCTGCCCCCAAACTTTTGTAAAGACTTCATCAACCTCTTCTCCTTTCTGTATATCCAAAGTCACCCATTCTTCTAGGCTCAACTCATCTCACTTTGTTCTTCTCTGACTCCTGCAAAACATACTAGTCTCCCATTCCTCTGAACAGCTATAAAACTCAGATTACCGTATAAATTTCAGCACTCATATACGTTTTAGTATTATCCAGTTATATTATGATATAGTACTTTATAGCTTTCAAAAGTTTTGTAGATTAGATTATGCCTCAACCAGCTTCTTTACCCTGACAAAATCCAGCACCAAGTGAGTATGATACTCAATAGCATGTGTGAGTAAATAGAATTATCTGTAGATTTATAAAGTCTCAAAAGCATGAGGATAGACAGGAACCCTAGGAATTTACCTTTTCTACTTTACTACCTCTGTGCACATGTTTATGATTGAAGTGAAAAAAAAGTTTTAATAGAGAACAATAGAAAAATTAAAATCGTAAGTATCTATAAGGAAATTAACAAAATTGTATTTGAAAATAATTTTTTAATTGAAGCTTAAATAAACAATAGCAATAACTAGTATACTAAATTTTAAACTGTGTTCCCTGGAGCTCTGAGACTCTCTAAAGGGGTATCAGGGAGGGACTTTGGGGGGAATGTAAAGGAAAAGTGACTAGGTAAATGTCAGCATCCTCAACACAGCTTAAGCCAGAATGGTCCCAGTGTCATTTGTTTTATATTTTTGGGTTCTGTAGAACATTTCTTCCAAAAAAGAGGCTCCACTGATTAAACTGATAACTTTAAAAACCACTAATTCGGTTAAATGCTTTTCTTGTAGGAATAAAGAAACTATAGGTCAGCTAGGACAAGTAACTTGCTGACCTCACCCAGCTAGATAGTGGCAGACTTGAAACAGACAGATTCAGGAAACTTCTATAAAGAACTGGCTGTCTGCTTAGTACCTCCACATCCCTCATGCATCACAATGCAGCCTCCAGTTTTGGGATTGCAAGGTTTGTCCTAACAACAACTTATTGAGTGATTAGATTATCAAGAAAAACATTTGTTGTACCTGTCCTTTCCCATTCATAAGAGATGTTAATGTTATTTATTTATTTATTTATTTTGTGAGGAAGATCGGCCCTGAGCTAACATCTGCCAATCCTCATCTTTTTTTTTTTTCGTTGCTGAGGAAGACCAGCCCTGGGCTAACATCCATGCCCATCTTCCTCCACTTTATATGGGACACTGCCACAGCACGGCTTGCCAAGCAGTGAGTCAGTGTGCGTGCCCGGGATCCAAACCTGCGAACCCGGGGCCGCCACAGCAGAGTGCACACAGTTAACCGCTTGCGCCACCGGGCTGGCCCATTAATGTTATTTTTAAAATCAGTGAAGACTGCCTGCCATTTTTTATACATGTAAATAATTTTGTTTAAGAATTATTAATCTAAAAGGCTGTATCTGCTTTAGTCATGTATCATTCCCCCTTTAAGCTGGCATGTTCAAGGGAATAATTTCTGTCATGAGCTTAAGCTCCACGGCTAAGTGATTTCTACCTAGAGGAAACCACTTGAGGGCACCAAAGGCATTGCTCTCCAAGTCTGCATCCGTTTAGAGGAGGCTGTGCTTTCCATCTCATTGTAAATTGAGAGGAAGTGGGTGGGGAAGCCCAAGGTCTGGGAAAATGACCATAATAATAGTACCTTGTGTTTATATAGCACCTTTCTTCAATTAGCTCAGCATGTTTGGATGTGATTATTCAGCTGGGAGCTTCCAGTTGTGGGAAATGAGGCACAAGGCAAACACGTGTCCTAGGTGGGACAGAGGGTGAGACTAATTCTTATTCATTTCAAATGCCCATTCATTATTTTTACTCTAAAAAGCTGATGTGTGACCTTTCCTGGCTATTTCCTTAGAAACAATAAGCTGAGAAGTCAAAGTCTCAAACTCAAATATATTTAATGGAAAGACTCATAAGTCCTACTAGGAAAAGAAATCACACTCTTCAGCCAAAGAGGGAACCAAAGTAGAATTGTTTTCAACTAGATAAGTGTAGTCACAAGGTGACAAGTTGTGTACCAGTTCCAAAGCAAGTCATGAAAACAACATAGCTTAAATAATACTCAGCTACATTTTACTTTTATTCCCCAAGCAAATCTACCCAAGTTTATGTTGTAAATCATTCATCTTTTATACATTCTCTGCCAAAAAATGACAAAATGAGTAAGGAAAAAAATTGAACTTGTATTAAAAAAGCTAAATTCTTATCCCAATAAGAAAATACTACTCCAGAGTTTAATATGTTAATTAAATGTTCCAACATAACTTAGTAGAGAAACATCATTACAGAGCATTTAATTAATAGACAGATCTGGCCTAGTCATCAACTGAGAAGACTGCTATAGTGAAAGTTTCCAATGAGAGCATTTGCATTGACTGATGTGTAACACATGATTAAGATGTTTTCTTCCTACAGAGTCATTTAGGGTCTCACCTGCTAAAGAAAGTTCTCACGTTTTCTCCAAGTACTGAACATGTGTCTTTAACCTCTGAATTAGGATGTGGACATTTACTCACATGTATGTCTGAGTCTGACTGTCCCTTTACTGGTTTAAACCCAACAGATTCACCCTCTAGGGTCATCTATTTTCACCAAATACATATTTTTTCTTTAAATTTCAGATGATGCTTGAATATGGCTTCCTTAATAGTTCAAATTGTGTTAACACACATATCTGTTGTATAAAGGGTTACTCCAAGGTGTTAGGGGCCTAATATGATTGCAATTAACTTGTTTTCATTTTATAAAAATATACAGTTTAGAGACTCTGCATGTCCTGAAATGGAAAGAAATCAAACTATGATTCTTTCTCTCTTACTTACCTCTTTCCCTCCTCCACATTATACTAAATTTGAGAGATGCCGATGATTTATTGGGTTTTATGGGAAAACATGTTTTCACCTTATTTATTTGGATACTTACCTCAGATGTCTACTTTTCTAGGACTAGTGCAGATTGACTTCTATAAACTGCCTGTAACAATTATACATCATGCCCACTCTGAAAATAATATAGTTATATAGGATCTGATTTTGGAAGGTAGGGATTTTAGGGGTGTTAGACTCTCTGAACAGCTCAGATACATAGAAATCTACAGGTACAAAAAGTAAAGTGTACCACCTCAGACTCATCCTTATCATCATCCAATTCCTATTTGAAATCATTACTTCCTTGAATTTTAAAGCTAGAAAACCACACCACAGAAGATAAGGGAACTTGGGAATACATAGCCAGTGGTAGAGCAAAGTCTCCTGTCTTGGTCCTCTATAGTAGCCTTTATTTTATTGTTCTCATTAATCTTTATATTCCACATGGATTTTTTTTAACTTCTAAATAATAACTAGGATGAAAAAGCCAAATTTTCTTAAGATAGAGGATAAATAAATTTCATTTTATTCTGTAAATATTTTTGAGGCATTACTGTGTATGGTGTTCTGCTTGACGTAGAGATGAACAGGCAAAGTTTGGCCTCCAAGAATTGAGAACTAGTTCTTATACTTTCTAAACAATTTAGAGAAAATAAAGAAAAAAAATAAACCTTACCATCTGCAATTTCACATTTCCTGATTATCAGTGTTTTCACAACCAGGAAAAATCTACATGCAGTATTAAATTAAAAAATGGCATGCCTGTTGGAACTTCCTTTTCATGATAGTTTTCCTCCCAAGATCTTTCATGTGAACATTTGAAAAGCAAATTTTGCCTGAAAGTGATTAAGTAAAAGATTTCATTCAAAATTTGAGAGTTTTAGTATTATTTTTCATATTTTAAACATAATTTTATGAGAATAACTTTGAATATTTTCAGATTTCAAATTACTTAATTATCCTGTTCACCAGAATTACAAATTCTTACGTCATATATATCACATATCTATTAAAATGTGCAACACATTTTTACTGAAACTGTTGGAATTTTGCTGTTTCGACTAATCTATGACTTCCCTGAAGATAGGGATTTTATCTTGTTCATTCTTACTTCCCATAGCACATGTAAGACTGACAATAAATTCCTGGTAAATGAATAATGAAAGATTGGGTCAATATCTGGATGTTTAAATGTTACTATACAGTCACTCAAGGACAGAGAAAAGAGATAAAATTGAAAATGAACAAGGATAGAAATTTAAGAATCATCTACACTTAGGTCATTGTGAAAAAAAAGAAGTTGGAGAAAAATATGATAAACAATCAGAGCACTAGGGAGAAAGGCCATTGGTATTTAGCGTCATGGAAACAACGTGGAAATTTTTAGAAGTTTGGGTTGGCAATAGTGTTAAAGGTTAAAAATGATAGGAAATGTAGTAGTTATTAGAACTGTCCATAAATATTCCAGCTCTCTCTTCTTTGTGGTACATTAGAGATTGTGTTTCCCTGACTTGTTTTGGCTAATGCAATGTGATTGGAAGTGATGTGTGTTATTTCCCATTGAAAGTTTTGAGAGCCAATGAGAAACTCCTCATGTTCCCTTTTGTTTCCTTTGCCACAGTGACTGAAGGTATAAATAATGGCCACTTCATTAGCTTGGGGCTAAGCAGGAGGACAAGGTGTGAAACAGATCCCCCTGCCAACCCACAAAAAGCCTGCAGCATGAGTGAGAAATACATCTCAATTGTTTAAAGCCATAGATTGTGGGGTTGTTTGTTACTGCAGCATAAGCTAGCCTATCCTGACTGATACAGAGAGTAAAAAGAAGTAACAACTTTGTTATTAGTTAAGACTGGTTAAAATAACCAGAATTTTTAGTTTTACATTTCTAGGCAGGAAGTAGATTTAGAGACCTAATAATGACTTATTGATAAGAAATTATGGGCAAAGAGTACTGACTATCCATTTAAAATATTTAATATAAAAAGAAGAGAATCATCTCTCACTCATCCTTATCAGATTTCCTTTTTAAAAAATCATAAAGAAAATAATACTGGGAGGAAATATGTATTGACACTAGAAACAAGGGACTAGTTCCAGCAACATGCCAACATTTTGAATAGCATTGAAGAAGAACATCTGAAATATACCCACAGATGAGACAGGAGTGATGGAATTACTGAGTGACTTTCTATTCACGATGCAATAGAAAGTCTGTGTTTGGAGAACATAGCACTAACTACCTGGCCAGACTATAATAACCTCTTCTAGTGTAGAAAGTAAGACACTAGAAGAAGTTTCTGGGGGCAATTGGTAAAAGCCTACTTTCTATCCTACTGACGACTTTTTGGGGAAATAGAGATTCTTCTTTTGAAGTCACACCCTTGAGTTGCTAAGCAAAGAATAAGTTAAATATAATGTGGGTAACATTCCACTGGCCACTATTGAGGTTAGAGAGGGGGCCACTGGCTAAATTATATTTAGACTATAATAAAGGGCATGTAAAGGAAACTTTTTAGCACAGAAGCAAGTCTTCCCATGTGGGATACAGCCCTATATTTTCACCACAAGTCTTGGATATATGATCAGGCAAAGTTAAACTCTAATAAATCTAAAATTTTTACACATCTTGTATGGTATCAGTGTCTTAAATTGGGGCCTAAATGATATCCCAAAGCACCCATTTTGACTCCCTAAAATAGAAAAATATGATCTCTTTCTACATGATTAGTAAATGGAAACTTCACTACAAATAGAGGAGAAATTAGTAAGTAAACATATCTTATGGAACACAGCTACTGAAAGAAGCAAAAGAAAACTTTAGAACATCTCTAGTTAAGCTTTCAAATAAATCTGAGAGGATATTGCATCTATGAAATTAACAAAAAGAGGAAAGCTCGCAACAAAAAGAAGTTAAAGACATGATAGCTAAACAGAAAAACTACAGTGGAGGCAGTGAACCGCTTAAAATAAAATTTAAAAATTAGAGGACGTTGTACTAAGTTGCTTAGAAAAATCAGAGTCAGACAATAAGGACATAAAAGTTCAGAGAGAAATGATCAGACATATAGATAACAGAATAGAGAGGTCAAACCTAGTCATAACAGGAATTTCAAAAGGAGTGAATGCGGAGAAGACAATAAAAAAGAGAGAAGAAAATTACTCCAAGATAAAGAAGCCACTAGCAAATAGCCCCTTGATCTCATTGGCCAAAACTCATCAGGAGCTATCCCAGGAGCATAAACAGGCAAAGAAAAGGAGATTAGCATGACCGACTTAGACCAATTATGAGTGTTACTCTGGAGTGTATAATTTGCTTCCTGAATAAAAGTGGGGCTGTGTTAGCAAATAACAAAGGAGGAAATAATTCAGGGCAAGCAACTTACAGAGATTGTTGTGACATTTGAAGGTGGAAGATCATAAATGTATAGAGAACATGATATCCTAGATTTGAGACTTTCTTTGGCAACAAATAACAGGCTAGGAATCAGAAGTAAATATATTGAGTATCAAAGGAAACAAGAATGCTAGAATGTTCATGAAAAAGGTGTTGAATGGCTAACCATGGGATCCAGAACTTCAAAAGGTAATGGACCTAACCATGAGTTACAAGAATTAAGAGAACAAAAGTATAGCTTTGGGCATTTGGAGATCACGATGAAAAAATGGAATGAGCAGGTAGGATAAAGAAAACAAAGCGATTTTAGTAAGAAAAATAGAATACAAATTTACTGGCATTTAGAACCATTTTACCTCAAAGTATAGACATGGCAGAGAGAGGCAGAGATAATTTAAACATAAATGCAGTAGATGTAAAGAGGTTAAGAATATCAGAAGGATGTCTTTGGGTGCAGTGGAGAGAATGGCAGGAATAATTTTTCTTTTGCCTACATTGTTCCCTGTTCCCAGTTAGACCGTATTGTCTTTCAGGTCAGGGAGCATATTTTTACATTTCTTCCTTATCCTAATCTAGGAAGAGGGGTGAGGAGGAGTTGGGGGGTCTGGTGGTGTTGGAGACCATCCCCTAGGTTTCTGGGTACTGGAGGGATTACATCTGGATACAACTCTTTCCCTTGTAACTTCAAATTACACTCTCATCTTAGCTCCCAATGATGCGTTTCCTCCAGATACAATCAATGGCTATGCCTAGAATATGCAAGTGCTAGTAGATTCACACCATGCCACTGAATGCCAGCTGCATACCTGGTTACCAGATGGTATTTATTGTACTTAGTTTAACAACAGGAGGCTAGAAAAAAATGTCAAACAATAGTCAAGAGGTTGAATAAATTGTGATATTTGTACAAAAGAATATTCTAAAGCCATAACACAATATTTTTTAAATATGTATTAACATTAAGAGAAAGTACAATATAATTTTAAAAATTGATACTTTTATGCATGTGAAATGTACAAAAGATTTGTTTATAATAAGAATGTGGGTGATTTTCAAAATGATTTTTAGGATTTTCTCATTTTTCTAAAGTAAATATGTATTATTTAAGCAATAATTATTGTATAACAACAGACATAAGGCCAACTTGTACTTTAAACAAAGAGAGTGAGGGAAAGAAGGAGGATTGTGGAGCCTCATCGTCTCAGAGCCCAGAAGGCTTGTTCTGCTGCAGTGGGAAAGACGCCCACCCCCATCCCCCACACCAGTTCCAGCTGTCTCCCCCGCCCCTTCCCCTCCGCTCTCCCTTCCCTTCTCCCTCTCCCTTTTCTTCTTCCTGCCAAGTAGGTAGTGAGATTAGCTTCTGAGTCACCGTCATTCATATAGCTTCATTTCCTGTTTGGGACTCAGGCCAGAAGATCTGAGCGCAGTCTGATTCACCCACTGTTTTAAATAAATAACCCAAGGCTTTTCCGAGTCCCTCAGGCAATTTCCCTTCGCCCCTTCAGAAGTTTGTGCTTTATCATCCTATTGATGCCTTCTAGATTGCCTAATTAAAAACACTCCACACTTGGTCAAGAAGACTTGGCACTCTCAGAAGGCTGCCTATGTTCAAACAGAGCTGAGTGCATCACAGCCCTGAGAGTCATTTGGTTTTAGTTGGGGCTCTGTGGAAGGCAGGCACGAAGCTGAGGGGTGCTCCTGGGGCTGATGACTCGACTTCCCCAGGAGAGGCATCTGGACCACTCTCACAAGTATTCACCGTTACCGCACTAGCGGCTCTTCTAAAATGGCAGTATGAGCACATGAATAATCATAAAACAAACAAGCAGAAGCAAAAAATGATTACACGCCAGGATATTTCCATGGTCTGTTACTTTTCCAGTTTTTCTCTATGCTTTCTTCACTTTCTCACAGGCCTTTCTTCCTTTGAAACATCAATGATTCCCAAGGATCATTTCTCTCCAACTTCTAAACCATCTGCCTTCAGGACCCCCTCCACTGCTTGTCCTAACTTCTACCAACAGGTGGATGCATTCTGAACTCAGGTCTCTCTCCAGATGCTTCAGTGTTCTGACTAGATTCCCTCAGATCCCTTTTATTTGTTCTGTGTGCCTACCCCCAGGTTCTGTAAGCTTTGTTTCTGAAGGCTTGCTTATGCAATATTCTTCAGAAGACAATTCTGGGGCTCCTGGAGCCACTTTGTCTGGACATATGAAGAGCTTAAGTGCCCGGAAGTCTGTCCCATGGGGCAGACCGTAGCTAATGACTGATGCAACAGTATACAAGCCCAGCTCATTTGCGTTGAGCAGGGCAAGTTTTGTGGTCCAATTTATTCTCCAGAGTTCCCCTTGAGATTGGAGGAGGCTGCGACTTCACCGGAGGCTGCACCCTTGATTGACTTCTTCCCCATCCCTATTCAACTTCCTTCACTCCTGGAAGCACTTCTAATTATTAAACACGGCCACCTGGATGACCCACATGCACCTCAAACCCAATTTGTTGATAACTGAATTTATCTTTTTCTCCCTAATCTTGCTTCCCGCTCCATATTCCCTAGTTTATAAATGTACTCAGTCATTCAAGACAGGAATACAGGAGTTATTCTAGATGTTTCTCTCATCTTCAACCCCCACATTCACTTTCCACCTATTTTAACTCATTAGTATTTCTTAACCATGTCTTCTTGTCTCCATTACCACTGCCATTATGTGTTGTAAGCCTCCATTTTTTTTTTCTAGTTTCTCAACCCTCACTTAACACTTAATCCTACGCAGGCTGGGCCCCAAAGTCAATCACTTAACTACCCTTTCACAGACCACTTGGTTCCCTTTCATCCCTTCCCTTCTGCCACATGCACAAACTTACTACCCTAAACCAGTCTCACAATGTTTTCTCTCCTCTTTCATATAGCTAAGTACTGCTAGAAATTATCATTTTCATTATTACTCCACCTTATATATAGGAGCCACCACAAAATTTTAATCTGTAACCCCAAACTTGCCTCATTTTAGTAGGTGAGATGTCTGTCTTCTACTCCATAACCAGTCTGATCCCAGTCCCCAAACCTGTTGCCTCTGTACTTCTTTTTCCCAGAGATTATTTCCTCAATTTTCCCAAATCCCATTTTTTTCTATCAGTTTTTTCCTGAAACACATGCACACACACACACACACACGCATACACACCACGTACAAAACAAACCAACCAATCCTTCTCTCAATTCTGCATTGCACTGTAACTACCGCTCTATTGCTCTTCACTATGAATCATCCAATAATTTCAAAAAGCAAGTGACTATCTCCACTAGAAAGCTTCGCTCACTCTGTGATTATGCTTTTAAAGGTTTAGCATGTCTTCATCTCTTGCATTTAAATCTTCGATCCTTTGGAATTTATTTTGGTGTAAAGCTATATGGATAGCCATCATTTTTTTTTAACATGAATCAGTTATTCCATCTCTATTTATTAAATCCATCTTTTTCATAGTCATTCAAAATTTTGCCTAATTCCTCCTTGGTAAAATGGGGATAATAGCACCTACCTTATATAGTTGATTTAAGACTTAAATGACAGTAAATTAATTGCCAGTTTTAAGTCAAGAATATTTGAATAGTGACAATTTCAAATGAATATGTATATATCTACATATAAGTTTTCATTGTGTGGTTCAAGTTTTGTATATCCTTACTAAGTTTTTTTCTTCTTGGTCAATTACCTAGTGACATACTCTAAATTCTTTCACCACGATGATGTATTTATATTTTCCCTCTTCTAATTCTATCAAGTTTTGCCTTATACAGTTGGAGGCATACAAATTTATATTTTCTTGGTAAGCTGTTCTTTCTATGACTGTGTAGTGACCATTTTATCTCTGTTTATGCCTTAAAATATTTTTCCTGTTAGTACTATAGCTTCACCAGGTCCCATTTGGTGATTTGTCTATAATAACTTCTACCTTTCTACTTTCAACCTCTCATTGCACTTTTGTTTTAGATGTGTTTCTGTAACCGGAATTCTTTCTTCCTTTCTTTCTTTTTTATTAAATTTGACAAGTTTTTAGCTGATAAGCTTTGTCTTATTACTGATACACTTAAATTTATGCCCACCATCTTATTTTGTGTTTCTATTTACCATGTTATTTCTACATAAATTTTTGTTTTGTTGTTTCTTATATTCACTAAGTTTGATATTTGTACATTATATTTCTGTTGTTAGCTGGTTACCCCATATTTGTAATATGTATTTTCTAAACAATGTATAAAGTTAATCATAATCTCCACTTTTCTCCCAAAATATTCAAGAGCTTTCAAATGCTTTAATTTCAATTACCCACCTATCATCTTACATAATATTGTTGGTCAATATGTTAGTTGCCCCTTTATATATCCTCCATTAAATTAGTCTTCATCATTATTGTTATTTTATACAGTTAATGCTGGTTCATATTTTTACTTATGTTTACCAATTTATTTACTTGCAATTCTGTCTTGCATATCCTATCTTCCTTTTGGTTTTTATTGTTTTTCTTCTAGAATTATATTCTTTGGAGGCTCCTTCAGCAAGAGTATCTTAATGGTAAACATGTTCTTTGTGGAAAATCTGCTTTTCATCTCTGGTTGTTTAAAGAATCTCTTTTTTCCTTTGGTGTCTTGAAGTTCGCTGTGATGTGTTTAGCTAAAGCTAGTTTTATTTATCTTTCCCTAGATTCCTTAGGCTTCCTAAATCTGAGTTTCTGAGCCACTCATGTCTTCTTTTATTTCTGAGAAAATTCCACCCATTGCCTCTTTAATATTGCATTCCCTTTATTCTGTCCTTCCAGGACTCCAGTTGGCAACACCCCTTGAACACTGGGCAAGAGGGGTGTCAGTCTTTCATCCTGTATTTTCAAAGATTCTGCATATCATAATACACACACACCCAGAATGTTTTTAAATTATCGTCACTTGAAATTCAGCACTCAATGTTGGTACAGTGTAACCTAAAACTCTAAATATCTGGTCCTACAATTAACACCATTCAGACTCCAACAAACCTTCTCTTGAATTTTTGGGAAGAGAAAACAGTTACTTTGAAATGCTGTGAATATTTGTGGGTTGTGTGACAGCCATTGTTAAAGACGGACAGTGCTTCATAGTGAAAAGAGCATTTGAGTAATAGAAGAGTTAATAAGAGAAAAGACTACATAACTTGTCAAACCCCTCTTTTCCAAAAGAATGAATGCAAAAGATTCTTCTATAACATAATGCATTTCCAAATAGTACCTTTGAGTTCGCTCGCTTGCTTCTTTTTATTTTTTATTTTATTCCAATTTATGGTTTCATGATATGTAGCAATTACCCTGGTTTGCAACAGTTGCACATGGTGATTGAGGAACATTTTCCAATGTTAAACAATTCATGTTATTCTTAAATCTGTATTCATGTACCTCAGGATATACCAACCATTTACATTACTGTATGGCTCTAGATATCACTTCACAAGATGGTGAAATTCATTATGTGAGAGTAATTAATTTGATTTAATTAAAATATTTTATATTTTTCTACAGTATTTTAGCATATGCACCTCTATTAAAAAGTCTAAATGTGATCCAAATCTAATAATTAGTCAAATGAAATTAACTTGAAATATATTATATAAGAACGACAGTAACTCAAGGACAAATGTTTAATTTGACATTATTGTCATTAGAAAAAAATACACAAAAATCTTGTTTTTGATAATATAATTATTAACTTTTTGAAATAAAGACAAGAAAAATAATTTTTGAGATTTAATATAATGATTTATAAATTGTGTACATTTTTGTATATTATGTATTCAAATATCATTGATCCATCAACAGAAAACCCAGAAATGCACAATAATAATTTAAATTAGTCATCTTTGATAATCTGACAACTTTTAGTAGTATAAAGTATAAAGCAGTAGTATCAAGTAGTATAAAGCAGTATAGTAGTATAAAGTATAAGTAGTATAACTTGACACATTTTTATAGTTATAAAGGTATATTTGTCAGGGAAGGAAGATGTAAATTATTTAATAATTTGTTGGCTTAAATTATACTTTTAAATATTTACACATTTTTATATACATCTGCATTTACATGGGCCCCAAATGTCTGCCAGACAGGATAATAATTTGGCATCCTTCTAAATCAATGTTTTAAGCTTCTTTAGTGGATTCAGGGAAAAAATATTTTCTGAATACATGGTAAACATCTTTATATTCTCCTTTATTACTCTTTATTTTTTTCAAATTTTCCATCTCTCTCTTTTTTAATTCCAAGAACCATTTTTTAACAAATTTATGGAGAAATAATTCATTTCAAAATCTGCATATATTTAATGTATACTATTTGGTGAGTTTGGACATCTCTGTACACCCATGACACCAACTCTACAATCAAGGTAATGAACATATTCATCACCTTCAAAAGTTTCCTTGTGTATCTTTGTTATTTTTGTGTGTGTGGTAAGGACACAACATGAAATCTACTCTGAACAAATTTTTAAGGGCACAGTACAGTATTGTTGACGATAGGCACTACGTTGTACAGCAAATCTATAGAATTTATTCATTTGCATAACAAAAACTTTATACCCATTGAACAACAACTCCCCATTTCCCTCTCCCCACAGCCCCTCACAACCTCCATTCTATTCTCTCCCTCTATGAGCTGACTGTTTTAGATACTTCAAATAAGTGGAGTCATGTAGTATTTGTGCTTCTGTGACTGGCTTATTTCACTTAGCATTATGTCCTCCAAATTTGTCCACATTGTTGCAAATGGTAGGATTTCCTTCTTTTTTAAGGCTGAAATTACACGTATAACCACATTTTCTTTATCAATTCATCTGTTGATGAACGTTTGGGTTGTTTTCATATCTTGGCTATTACGAATAATTATGCAATGTACATGGGAGTGCAGATATCTCTTAGAGATCCTAATTTCAAGACTATATTTTGGTTATATACTCAGAAGTGGGACTGCTGGATCACATGGTGGTTCTAGTTCTAATTTTTTGAGGAACCTCCATATTGATTTCCATAGCCAGCTGCACCATTTTACATTCTCACCAATGTTGTACAAAGATTCCAATTTCTTCACATCCTTGCCAATACTTGTTGTCTTTTGTTATTTGGATACTTTTAGCTGTCTTAACAGTTATGAGGTGATGACTCGTGGTTTTGATTTGCATTTCCCAGGTGATTAGTGATGTTGAACATTTTTTCATATACTTATTGGCCATCTATATTTGGAAAAATGTCTATTCAGATCTTTTATCCATTTGTAATTGCATTATTTGTGATTTTGTTTTGTTTTGTTTTTTGTTTTCTTTTTGCTATTGATTTGTAGGAGTGCCTTATATATTTTGGATATTAATCCCCTTATTAGATATATGGTTTGCAAATATTTTCTTCCATTTTATAGATTGACTTTTTATTCTGTCGATTGTTTCCTTTGCTGTGCAGAAGGTTTTTAGTTTGATATAATCCCGCTTGTCTATTTTTTCTTTCGTTATCTGTGCTTTTGGTGTCATATCCAAGAAATGACTGCCAAGGCCAGTGTCAAGAAGATTTCACCTATGTTTTCTTCGAGGAGTTTTACAGTTTCAAGTCTTACATTTAAGTCTTTAATTTATTTTGAGTTGATTTTTGTGTATGGTAGATAAAAGTCCAGTTTCATTTTTTTGCATGTGGATATCCAGTTTTCCCCAACATCATTTGCCAAAGAGACTATCCTTTCTTCATTGTATATTCTTGGCATGCTTGTCAAAGATTAATTGACCATAGATGCATGGTTTTATTTCTGGGCTCTCTATTCTGTTCCATTGATCTACTCTCTTTGTGCCAGTACTATACTGTTTTGATTACTATAGCTTTATAATATAGCTTTGAAATATATTTTGAAAACAGGAAGTCTGATGCTTCCAGCTTTGTTCTTCTTACTCGAGATAACTTTGGCAATTCTGGGTCTTTAGTTGTTCCATAAGAATTTTAGGATTATTTTTCTATTTCTGTAAAAAATGTCATTGAGATTTTGATAAGCATTACGTTGAATGTGTAGATTGCTTTGTGTAATATGGACATTTTAATAATATTAAGATTTCTAACCCATGAACACAGGATGTCTTTCTATTTATTGTGTCTTTAAATTCTTAATGTTTTGTAGTTTTTAGTGTACTAATCTTTTACCTACTTGGTTAAGTTTATTCCTAAGTATTTTTATGTTTTTGTAACTGCAATTATTTTCTTAATTTCCTTTTTGGATAGTTTGTTGCTAGCATATAGAAACACAACTGATTTTTGTATGTCGATTTTGAATCCTGCAGCTTTACTGAATTCATTATTAGTTATAACAGTTTTTTTGTGGAATCCTTAGGGTTATCTACATATAAGATCATGTTATCTGCAAACAAGATCATTTTACTTCCTCCTTTCTGATTTGGACACCTTTTGTTTCTTTTTCTTGCCTAGTTGCTCTGGCTAGGACTTCCAGTACTATGTTTAATAGAATTGGCAAGAGTGGACACCCTTATCTTGCTCCTGATCTTAGAAGAATAGCTTTCTTCTTTTAACCAATGAGTATGATGTTAGCTATGGGTTTATCATATGTGGACTTTATTATGTTATTATTATATTATTTTGTTGAGAATTTTTGCATCTATGTTCATTAGGGATATTGGCCTGTAGTTTTTCTCTTCTTGTAGTGTCTTCATCTGGCTTTGGTATCAGGGTAATGCTGGCCTCATAAAATGAGTTTGTAAGTGTTCCCTTCAATTTTTTCAGAAGAGTTTGAGAAGGATTAGTGGTAATTCTTTTTTAAATGTTTAGTAGAATTCACCAGTGAAACTTTCTGGTCCTGTGCTTTTCTTTGTTGGGAGGTTTTTGATTACTAATTCAATCCTCTTATTCATTATTTGTCTGTTTAGCTTTTCTATTTCTTCATGACTCAGTCTTGATAGGCTGTATGTTTCTAAGAATTTAACCATTTCTTCTAGGTTTTCCATTTTTTATTGGCATATAATTGTTCATAGTAATTACTTATGATACTCTTTACTTCTATAGTATTAGTTAAAGCATCTCATATTTCATTTATAATTTTATTTATTTAAGCTTTCTTTTTCTTTGTATAGCTAAATGTCAATTTCATTTATTTGTTTCAAATAACCAACTCTTAGTTTTGTTGTTTTTTTTCCTATTGTTTTTCTGATCTCTATTTTGTTGATTTCTGCTCTAAACTTTATTATTTCCTTCATTCTGCTAACTCTGGGCTTAGTTTGTTCTTTTTCTAGTTACTTGAGGTGTAAAGTTTGGTTGTTTCTTTGAGATCTTTCTTTTTTTTATTTGTGGAGAGTTCAGCCCTGAGCTAACATCCCTATCAATCCTCCTCTTTTTTTTTGCTGAGGAAGACTGGCCCTGGGCTAACATCTGTGCCCATCTTCCTCCACTTTACGTGGGACACTGCCACAGCATGGCCTGACAAGCGGTGCGTCAGCGTGCATCGGGGATCCGAACCCAGGCTGCCAGCAGTGGAGCACATGCACTTAACTGCTACGCTATGGGGACCGCTCCAAGATCTTTCTTTTTTCTTAATGTAGCATTTATCACTATAAACTTCCCTCTTAGAACTGCTTTTGCTGCATCCCATAAGTTTTGGTATGTTGTGTTTTCATTTTTTTTTGTTTCAAGATTTTTTTAATTTCCCTTTTAATTACTTTTTTGACCCGTTGATTGTTTAGCAATTTTTTGTTAAAAAAAATATTTTGTTTTGTTTAAAAAAAATATCATATTTGTGAATTTCTCAATTTTCTTTGTTATTGATTTCTAGTTTTACATCAATATGATTAGAAAAGATAGTTGGTAGGATATGATTTCAATCTTTAATTTTTTTTAGGACTTGTTTTGTGACCTAATATATTTCATGTGTACTTGAGAAGAATGTATATTCTGCTGCTCTTGGATGAAATGATCTGTAAATATCTATTAGGTCCATTTGGTCTACAGTATTATTCAAATCCTCTTTGCTTATTGATTTTCTGTCTGCGTGTTCTATCTATTGTTGAAAGTGGGGCATTTCACTTCAATTCTATTATTATTTTATTGCTGTCTAGTTTTCCCTTCAGTTCTGTCAATGTTTGTTTTATATATTTGGGTGCTCTGATGCTAAGTGCATATGTATTTATAATTGTTGTATCTTCCTGATGAATTGATCCTTTATTGTTATATAATGTCTTTCTATGTCTCTTGTGACAGTTTTAGACTTAAAGTCTGTTCTATGTAAATATAGCCACCCCTGCTCTCTTTTGGTTACTATTCATGTGCAATATTTTTTTCCATGGTTTCACTTTTAGCCTATGTGTGTCTTTAAATCTAAAGTCAGTCTCTGGTAGACAGCACATAGTCTACCTCAATTGATTGATTTTTAGCCCATTCAGCCACTCTAAGTCTTTTGATTGGGGAGTTTAATCCATTTACATCTAAAGTAATTATTGGTAGGGAAAGGCTTACTACTGTCATTTTGTTCATTGTTTTCTGTCTGTCTTGAAGTTCTTTTGTTCCTGCTTTCCTTTGTTGCTGTCTACCTCTGTGTTTTGTTGATTTTTTTTATAGTGATACTCTTTGAATCTTTTTTCTTTTTCTTTTGTATATCTTCTATAGGTAGTATTTTTGTGGTTAACATGAGGCTTACATAAGACGTCTTATAGTTATACAGTCTTTTTAAAAGCTGGTAACAACTTAACTTCAATCACATACAAAAATCCTACACTTTTACTTCCACACACATACTTTATGTTATGGATGTCACAATTTACGTGTTTTAATATTGTATATCCATTAACAAATTTTTGTAATAATAGTTATACTTTAGTATTTTAACTTTTATATTAAAATTAAAAGTGATTTACACACCAGCATTACAGTACTACAGTATTCTGTATTTGTCTATATATTTACCTTTAGCAGTTAATTTTATACTTTCATAAGCTTTTGTGTTTCTGTTTAATGTCCTTTTGTTTCAAAATGAAATCTCCCTTTAGCATTTCTTGTAAGGCAGATCTAATGATGATTAATTTCCTCATCTTTTGTTTGTCTTGGAAATTCTTTATTTCTTTCATTTATTTTTTTGTTTTTGGTGAGGAAGATTAGCCCTGAGCTAACATCTGTTGCCAATACTCCTCTTTTTGCTGAGGAAGATTGGCTCTGAGCTAACATTTGCCCATCTCCCCCTGTTTTATATGTGGGACGCCTGCCACAGCATGGCTTGATAAGTGGTGCATAGGTCCATGCCCAGGATTCGAACCCGTGATCCTTGGGCCACTGAAGCAGAGCATGCAAACTTAACCACTATGCCACTGGGCCAGCCCTGGTCTCTTTCATTTTTTGATGGACAGTTTTGCCAGGCACAGTATTCTTGTCTGGCAGTTTTTTCTTTCAGCATTTTGAATATATCATCTCATTCTCTTAGCCTGTGAGCTTTCTACTGAGCAATCTGCTGATAGTCCTGGGGGCTCCATTGTATGTGATGAGTTGTTTTTCTCTCACTGATTTCAAAGTTTTTGAAATTTTGAAGTTTTCTTTGTCTTTTGACAGTTTGACTTTAATGTGTTTTAGTATAGACTTGTTTTTTTTTTTTTTTGCTGAGGAAGATTCACCCTGAGCTAACATCTGTGCCAATCTTCATCTATTTTGTATGTAGGTCCCCACCCACCACAGCATGGCCACTGATGAGTGGTGTGGGTCTGATCCCAGGAACTGAACCCAGGTTGCCAAAGTGGAGCACCCCAAACTTAACCACTAGGCCATGGGGCTGGCCCCTGGTGTAGACTTCTTTAGATTCATTCTCTTTAGAAACTTTAGGCTTCATGAATCTGGATGTCTATTTCCCTCCCCAGACTTGAGACATTTCACCCATCGTGCATGTATTGGTTCACTTAATGGTATCCCATAAGTCTTATAGGCTCTCTATACTCTTTTTCCTTCGTTTTACTTTTTGCTCCTCTGACTGGATAATTTTTCAATTACTTGTCTTAAGTTCATTGATCATTTCTTCTGTTTTATCAAGTCTGCAATTGAAACTCTCTATTGAATTTTTCTCTATGGTTTTTGTATTCTTCAGATCCAAATTTTCTGTTTTTTTTTTTATGATTTTTATCTCTTTGTTGATATTCTCATTTTGTTCATGGATTATTTTCTTGATTTCATTTAGTTATCTTTGTTCTCTTATAGCTTACTGATCTTCTTTAAGATGATTATTTTGAATTCTTTTTCAAACAATTCATAGATCTCCTTTTCTTTAGGGTTGATTACTGGAGATTTATTTTGTTCCTTTGGTTGTGTCATATTTCCCTGATTTTTCATGCTTCTTGTAGCTTCATGTTTATGTCAGCAGATTTGAAGAAGCAGTCATCCCTTCCAGTCTTTATTGACTGATTTGACAGGAAAAGACTTCCACTAATCAGCCTGGATAGAGGTTTTGGGAGCGTTTCAAACCTTTTCGGTGGATATGCATGCTCCACTCCTCATCTTCCCTACTAGGGGAGATGTTTCAGGGTTGTATACTGTATCCTAATCTTGCAGAGCCATGCGGGTCACCATAAACCACCCACTCCTTTTGCCTAGGTCAGTACACTAAATGGCCTGGACGTTTGGTGCAAGCTCTACTTCTCTCCCTCCTTCCTGAATGGGAAGCTTCAGGACTGTACTCCTTTTCTCAATCTTACAGATCCACACTGGCTGTTGAGAGTCAACTGCCCTTTTTCTTTGCTCTTATCTGCCCTCAGGCTTTCAAACTTTACTGGTTCCCTCAACATTTCACTCTGGGTGAAATGAGACAGAAGTAGGTCTCTTGGGCAATGCCTCAAAAGCCTAGAGATGTTGAATGCGTGCTTCACTCTCTTTCTCCCAGGGGCGATATCTCAGGCCATGGTGATCTCTCAATGCTGACTTGTGACAGCTTAGGGAAAGGCTCTGATGTGGGTAAAGTGAAACTGCTCTTCTTATCCATTACAATGAGCTCGTTCTTGGATTTGTGCTCATTTGGTGTGCTGCAACCCCTCAACTGGATTCTGAAAATCTCCGAAAGGTATTTTGGTCCAATATTGATGTTAAATCCGTATTTCTATGGGGGAACAAGGGCTGGGACTTCCTTTTCCACGATCTTGCTAATAACCCCAAGAGCCACTTTTGTATCTAGAAGTTCTATTTGATTTCTTTCAACTCTGTTATCAAATATTTTTTTCTATCATTGTTTTGTTTTCAGTTCTTTCTTATGGTTTTAATAGTTTTAAACATTTTTACTTAATAGCTCTATTATATGACAATTTTGAAGGCCTAATCCTATTATCTCTCAATTATGGTAATTTATTTTCTGCTATGTTTTGTCATTTTTAGGCCCTATGCTCATTCTTCTAAGAAATTTATCAGTCGAGAACCTAAGGAGCTTAGATTAAGAATACGTGCTGCTATGATGATTGTCCTTTGATTCTGCCATGTTTCATAGGATATTACCACCGAAAACCTCTTTCTATCTTAACTTTTTTGCATAAGATTCTCACACCTAATAAAAATCAGTCCCCAAATGCAAACGAAGACAAATCCATGGTTATGAATTCACAGGGAAGATTTTATTTTTCTATTCTTAGTTTAGATTGAGTTAGCAAAGATGTCATAATACTGATGGGTGCACTTTATCTAGCCCATGGTTTATCTGAGACGTTTGCACTTTGAGGATCAGTGTTATATAGATATTTCAATTATATTTTTTTTGCTTCATGTGGATTCCAAGGCTCATCCTCTGACATCGTGTAGGCATAGTTTCAAATCCCTTAGGGAAGGTGAAATTTCAGCCTACACATTAATTCTCCTGATTTCTTTCCTTTCTTCATTTCTTCTTTCTTCCTTCATTTCTTCATTTCTCCCTTCCTCTCTCTCTCTTCTCTTCTCTCTCCTTCTGTTCCTTCCTTGAATAGGTAATACATTTATGTGGTGTAAATTTTGAAAATACAAAAGGGTATATTATAAAAAATAAGTCACTCCACTATCACTCAGGCCTCCTTATCCTGGTGCTTCACCAGAGGCAATCCCTTTTGTTAATTTCTTACATATTCTTCTAAAAATATTCTATGCACACTCATGTGGGGTTTTTTGCATCAATATTTCATCACATAATGCATAGTCTTGTATACCATTTTTTTCTTATAAAAATATACTTTTGGAGGTCATTCCTTCTCCATATATAAAGAGTCATCAGTATTCTTCTTAGTGGAGTCATAGTATTCTATTACATGTACATAATGTCTATCAATCTTTTGTTTTTACAAACAATGTACCAAAACGAGAATCTTGCATATAATCACCTTTACACATATTTGAGCATATTGTAGGAAGTTCCTAGAAATTGAATTATGATTCAAAGTATATATGCACTATATATATATAAAAGTATGTATTTAAAAGTTTATATATGTATATATATATACTTTTCCCATATACATATATATATGCCTATTTCCCATATTCTCACAAACATAGTGCATTAATAGATTTTGATCTCTACCAACAGGTAAAATGATGTCTCATTGGGATTTTAATTTTCTTTTACCTTATTATGAACAAGATTGAGCTTTAATAAATAAGTTTAAAAGTCATTTTTATTTCCTTTTCTGTAAACTTTGTATTTATATACTTTGGCCATTTTTGTGGTGGTTGTGGGACATTTGTTGAGTTGGAGAAACTAAGCCCTCTCATGTGTGCAAGTCAAGTAATGACACTATCCTACTCAGATCCATTCTCAACCCTGATGCTACAGCAATTGATCTAAATAGTAAATATATTTTTATGCTACTGACCTATTTAAATCCCCTTATTGGCTCCTTATCAACAAAAGTAAACACCATAATATGGTAATATAAAGTCCTCCATCAGCTGGCCCCTATTTATTTCTTAATTCTCAGCTTTAGTCATCAACCATTTCACACTTACCACTCCTGCCACACCAAATTGCTTCATACACTATGTTGCTTTCCCAGTGCTATATCTTATTCCTAAAATACACTCCTCTCAGTTACCAACCTCCCATCCACTATCTTTCCATACTCACAGTCTTTTCTGACTTAACTTCTACTCATCCTCTATGATACAATTAAATTACAACCACCTCTAGGAAGGAGGTTAAGCTATAACCTGCTCTGACCTCTTAAGGCAGAGTTTGGTACCACTCTTCTGTACACTCAGATTACCTATTATAACAATTAAAACTATCTGAGTATGTGACAGTCTCTCCACTGGGCTGAGAGCTTATTGCCAAGGACTCTATTCTACTAATTTTTGAATTCCTAGAGTGTAGCATGTGTTAACACACAACAGATGCTCAATAGTATTTATTAGTTAAATGAATGTACCCATCAAAGAGACTATGATAACCCTCCCCAGAGATAAAGAATTAGAAAAAGTGTAGGAGGACAAGGATATAACTATGCACTCTTCTCCCTAACCACTCCCTGCCTTTGACCAAACACAATGTTATGCAGGTATATTTGTTTTGAGTGTGGTTGTACCAAGAAGCAGTAAAAACTATGGCTGAAAAAAACAATGCACACATATTAGTGTGTTTCTGTGTTTTCAGGATGTCATCGAGATGATAGAGCACACACATAAGATAAATATCTATAATTAAAAAGTGCATACAAATTAATTCAGAGTGTGACAAAGTATTATCAGAGCCTGGGAGGATTTGTGCCTCTCCAGAAATGAGGGATATTCTCATCTGAAATGAACTAGCCTAAGTGTTGATTAGCAATTACTCTCATCACAATAATGTAATTGCTATTTTGAGCAGTACTTTTTTTTTTTTAAGTTTTTTTCCACTGTTGAGATGACTCAGCTGTTTCAGAAAACAAAATAAAAAGTACAGATTAGTGGGTGAGTATGCCATGAAAGCTCTTCTCAGATGATTAAAGCTCTGACTATCTCAGTTATTGCCAGTATTATACATGCCCCCTTCATAAATGCTGTGAACAGTCAACAGCACAGTATTGAATGTCTGTCTGAGCTCTCTTCTGGAGCTGAGGGTCTCAGAAAATTGGAAGAATTCTGAGAATCAGTATGTTCCCTTCTCGCTGCACTATTATCACCATAGTTACAGCAAGGGAAGGAGATAATTAATTTAAAATACTGGGGTTGAATCTTCTCTCTTTATGTTATCTCATCTCACTGAACCTTTGTTGAAAGCAGATCAGAGGAAAAAGGAAGGAGAGGGTCCCTAGGCTCATACTAGTTGTTAGTTTCCTACATTGTGGACAAAATACTTTTCTAAATCTTGGCCTGAGAAACCAACCATTTTAGCTAAGACACCTGATTATAAGAGACAGAAACACAATTTAAATAGACTCAAGAGAAAAAAATGTGGAGAAGAGAGGTTTTGTTTTGTTTCGCTTGTTTTGTTTTAAGACTACTGGAGGCTTCCATACTCAGAGTTAAACAATCAACCTCAGAAAACAGGAACTAAGGCAGTTCTCGTCCTCAGGCAATGACGACCAGGGATCTGATGCTGTCAGTGCTCTCTCTCTCTCTTTCTTTCTCTTTCATTTCTGCTTCTCCCAGCCTGTTAGTTTTACTCGTTTTTTATTATAAGCCAGTGTCTTCACACAGTGGGAGGTATGGACTCCAGCTGCAATATGTTCACAACCTCACAGCTTCAGACCAGAGAAAATAGAGTTCTTTCTCCATAGCTCCAGTTTAAAATATTCCTGGAAAGGAATCCAATTAGCCAGGCTCAGCTTGAGCCACACGTCCACCACCTGGATAAGTCACTGCAGCTGGGGGATGGGATTACTATAATTGTCTCAACTTGAATTGTGTCCACTCCTTTGACTAATCATTGAACTTTGACTAAAGCTACTGTCAAGGGGTAGGGAGGTGCTCTATGAGAGCCACGGGGTGGGAGGTAGAGAAGGCGGTACTGTTAACAGCAGAAAAAATGAGGGATTTAGAGAGAAAAAAAGACATCAAACTCAGTAACCACCAGCATAACATTGATTTTATGGGACATTATGTTCTTGGTTCCAACAGTTCTCCTGACACATGAACTTTGTGAACTTACAAATTGGGGACTGCCTATATCTGAAAAATTACCCAAGGGAAAAAAAAAGACAATGGTGATGGGAGAAAGTACATCATGTCATTTGTCATCTGTTTTTCCCTTAAAGAACAGGTGTGGCTTTCCTTTGGGTTTTGGTCATTCCGGTGAGCCTGCTTCCTTAGTTAATAGGCCAAAGCCATTGCCCTTTAGGCCAAAGCCTGAAGTCAGTCTGATTGTCAGCATCAATGAGGGCGTTTGGAGTACAATCTTTTCTACCCTCTGAGGATTGAGTGGGGATACTCTTTACTTTTCATAGAGTATGAAACATACGGGTTATCTTGTTTAGGTCAGTGTTTATTGCACATAATATCAAAGTTTAAATTAATACCATACAAATAGTGTGTACATATACTCTTTATATTTTACTCTATCCTATTAGAATACTCCTAATGATGATATTTTTCTAGTAATTACCATTATATTATATAGAGATATTTTTTGTTAATTACTGTGTAGAAACAATATGCTGTGTAGTGTATTTATTTTTTATATAAACGCCAAAATAATGTGAATGAATACATCTTAAAAGCCATACTATGCTTACTTGGCCCTATAGCCCTGCCCTCTTAGGGCACCAGAGTAACTCACCAGTTCTAAAGTAAGACCTATAGGAATACAATGTAGGAAAAACTACTCAGAGAATTTTGGCAGAGAACTTTGGAAAGATTTTTTAAAAGTCATTCCATGGAATTATTTTACAAATGTTAAAAGAAAAAAAAAAAAATCAGAACATGGAAAGTTTCCCAAAATGCAAAATCTAACAATCACATCTGAAATGCAGTTTATAACAGGTACCAGATTCCCAACAACTTCCTGAAGAAAAGCTCACAGAAAACAAAAAGTACTTTTTTTGTTTGCAAAATAAAAATGCTCTTCTCCTATGCTTTGTTTTCTTTCTTTCCCCTTGCTGTGGAAGAATGTAAGATTTCATAATAACACGCACTCAGCCTGCTTTTGATTGAGTCACTTTATGCAAATGTTTCACTAAGCTGAAAAAAAGAATTGCGAAAGAAAATACTCTTCTTATCAGAGGCATTCTTCATACACTCACTGGAGCATATGAGGTGACAGTAGGATCATCATAACTTGTCACATTTTGTGATTTAGCCATAACCATTCACTTTCAGAGCCACTGAACTCAAGATTTTTGTGTTGGGAACACCTTATGCACCCAGTGTGAAAGTTCTTCAAGTATCCTTAAACTTTTACTGGAACTCATCTCAAATTTGCAGCTTAGAGGACACAGGTTACAAACCTTGCCCGATCTGTCTGCAACCTTCTAAAATGCTTCTGTGGGACACAAATGTTTTGTTATTTTCCTAGCTGATGGTGAGAAACCCACTGAGATTTACATCTGCTCTGTTGCAAAGCTAAATTTAGCCTCGTTTTGACAGTTTACTTTGGCCCTAAATTATTTCCTTTAGTCAGATACCTGTCACTGTCCAACTTATCCCATTGACATGGATGGAATATTAAATGGAATTAAAGATTCACAAGCTCATGTGACTATCATTTCAACTCAAAGGGAAATTTGACTTCTGGGAGCTGAAAATGGACTTATTTCATAAACAGAGTTAATGATAACTCTTGTGATTTAATTTTGAAAAATTGTCTAATGTCCATAAACATCTCCCTGACTTTTATCCAGCCCTCTTGAAATTCACAATTTCAGAAATTGTGTTGAGAGAAACAATGGCAAATACCCAAAGGAATGAGTGTCTTGAAATTGAGTAGTTGTGTTTTTTAAATGCAGAGAGGCAGTAATTGAGTGGAATTACTATATATTAAACAACTCAGTGTTAATTTCTCATGTTTTGATATTTTTTCTTTTTTTATAACTAGCTGAGATTGGACAGTGAAAGAAGTAAAGAGAAAATGACATCAAATTAGATGTCAGAAACTTCTAGTTCCAGCCCTGGCACAAAGTCGTATGTCATCTAGAACAAATTATTTCAACTCTCTGAGATTCAACTCTCTATCTGTGTATTATTTAATGTATCTGTTGATTATTTAATTAATAAACAACTGCAAAAACCTCATTTATTGTGTATTAATAAACCAATGATTATTAATACATAATAAAATATATTTTCTGATCACAAAGTCCAATGAAGATTTTATCAGGTGACTCTTAAATGGCCCTTAGGATAGCACTCTGCCAAGAAGTAATTTAGGAACCTGTCCCCTTCCATATTGTTGCTCTGTTATTTTGGAGTCCTTCATTTTGGGCTCCACAGACAGGGAGAGAGAGATCAAGAAAGACCTTGTAGTATAATTTAGGAGCCAGACCTGGACATGGCTTATATATTTCTGTCCACATTCCATAGACAAGAACTCTATCATGTCCACAGAGTGGATAAACTACATTAATTCTGAAAAGTAGTGAATAAAGTGAATTCCCTAGATGTAGGTGAGTTGAAATGATGGACATGTAGCATTATCTTTGCCACAAAATGTAAAGTGAATGGAGTTAAATGAGCTCTACACTCCCCTCCAAGGGTCTGTAGTTTAGTGAATAAATTAAAGAGAAAATACAGGGTAAGATGCAAGGAAGGCAGAACTAAATTAAAGTTGCAAAGAGCAGCATAAACACTAGGCTGTGAAACTTTGGGGAGCAAGAACCATGTGTGATATTTCTCATAATTTCCCACACATTTGCACGCAACTTATGGGCACTTATTAATGTTTGCTGTTGATGATACTGGAAGCTGATAGACTTGAAGGTGGGATGAAACTGATGAAGAGAGAAAAATAAAGGTTGGGTACTCTCAAAGACAAACTTTTTTACCTCAATATGTGATCATTAGGCAGTCTTGGCATGAACAAAAAAGTCAGTGTGGAACCAAACAAACAGCTCAGAAGAGAACATCCTCCTCCCCCCTTTACATGAAGGTCTCCATTTCTGTTGAAGGATCTGGGTCACATTCCCAGTCATGGCAAGGCAGTTGTATATATCACAACAGTGAGACGTTTTCTAGGGAGAAGGGCAGGCCTTCAAAGCTCCTCAAAAATTTTTATTTTAGAGTTTTGTATTGAGTTTATTTGTTGTTAGTGGTGGTTTTTTGTTTTGTTTTGTTTTGTTTTTTTTGAGATGAAAAACAAATACTTGTGGATCAAAGAGTCTTGTTTTTGTAGGGAGTTTTCCAGAATCCATAAACTATCCATGAAGATAATTCTTCAAACACATGATGATTTCAACAAAATAAAACAAAGTTACTGGACTTTTGCCCTAAGTTGTCAGGGACAAAGGCGTGTCTCTCAATTAGAAAACCCTCTGCTGTAGCCTAGCCTCATGACTCGAAGTTCCCTGCTGATTTCCATCAGTTCTGACGCCAATCTGAGCCTGGTCTCTAAACTCTAAAAGGAGAGTGAAATCACCATCTTAAAAACACACTCACACTCTCACACCAATAGAGAAACAGATAAACTTCTTGAAAATGTGATAAAAGCCAATATTAAGTACTTATTTTGTGCCAGGCACTATTCTAAGATGTTTGTATGTATTAAGACAATTAATCTTCTCTTTGAGGGAAAGTTACTATTATTGTCCTCATTTTATGGATGAAGAAACTAAGGCACCACAAGGTGAAATAACTTTCTCAAAGTGACATACTTGGAAAAGAAGTAGAATCGGAATTCAAATTCTCATATTTTGACTTCAGAGTCAAGTTCTTAACTGCATCACATATTGCCTATGGTGACATGAAATACCACAATCAGTCATCTCCACCCCCCAAAAAAAATTCTGAACTGAGAGGGAATATTTTTAAAGACAATGATGCATCTACTCTGGAAATTAGAGGATAAAGAGTTACATTCTAGTAGTTCACACTCTGAGATGTGTCTTCCAGCATCTCTGATATGTAAAGAGCTTGAAAGTCATCACTCCCATCTTTATAACAAGCAAAAACTGAACAAACTAGAAATCAACAGCTCTTCTTGGACCTACCCAAGAACTGGGGTTGTAGGGAAAACTGCCACGCCCAAATCTGGACAGATAGGTGACTCCATAGAGTCCCAGCTGAGATCTCCTTACCTGAAGAGCAGAAACCACTGGAACCGTAAACTGGTAAATGGTAATGTTGATAAACTGCTGGAGATTGAGTTGGACTAGCCTATGGGAGAGAAACTCCTGGAGGCCACAGTCTTACAGGCACCCCACACTTTCCTGGACTTTACTTCCAGGAAACCCACCAGGTTGTCAAGGTGAAATGCTAAGAAAGATCCCCTCCTAGCTCTGGTAGGAAAAGGGAAGGAGTAACAATTGTAAAATATGCCTAAAGCATTCTCCATAACAAAGGCCTACTCTCTAGGGAAAAATAAAACTTTACCAGAGCTTTATCCCACCTACGATAAGGGCACTTCTCTCATTTCATCACCTCTAGCTTTCATGATTCACCTAAGCGGGTAAGGGGATCTAAGAAACATAGGTGAAGCCACCCACTTCTGACCCCACCAGGTGCCAGGTAGACAGTCATCATAGAGTTCAATCTCTTCGTGACCTGGGCCTGCAGCACAAACCACAAACACCACTTCAAGGCTTCCTCGCACGTGTGCAGGAAGATCACATCTGCCCGGCTCTCCAAGATGCTGCAGCAGAAGTACAATGTCTGCTCCATCTGCATTCGCAAGGACAGTGAGGTCCAGGTGGTTCAGGGATACTACATAGGTCAGCAAATCGGCAATGCGGTGCAGGTGTACAGAAAGCAATGTATCCTCTACGTCAAGTGGGTGCAAGGTGAGAAGACCAACAGCACAACTGTCCATGTAGGCATTCACCCAAGCAAGGTGCTTATCACCAGGCTAAAACTGGACAAAGATCAGAAAAAAAATCTTGTGTGGAAAGCCAAATCTTGACAAGTTGAAAAAATGAAAGGCAAATACAAAGAAGAACTTATTGAGGAAATGCAGGGTTGAATATACCTGTTGTGCAACTAGTTTGTCGATTTTTAGCTAGTGTGTTCCTTTGGAAATTTTCAAGATGTCTCTGGAAAGTTTCATTTCCCTCCTGCTTTGTTATTGATCTATGGCTATGTAAATCTATTTTTGCAGTTATGACTAATAATTCTGTGAATAAAAATTGGAAATGTTTCCTAAAAAAAAATTGTGAAGATCTCAGCACAGGGACACAAGCCTACTAAAAGAAGGAGATTTAATAATAGGATTACAGAATAGTTCTTCTACCTCCACCCCACATTACCACCACACCAACAGGACTCCAGTATAATAACAGTGGATTGCAGCTGTGAGTTTTGCAAGACACAGACTCTTTTTGAGGAGTAGTACTTAGTAAAGTCCAAAGTCAACAGAGGAAACAAAGACGGACACTAGACACATTTGAAGACTCTGGCACCCGTGGCTACAATAAACATTAAACACAACCCACTCCTACCCAGATTAACACAAACTTCACACTAAAGGCTATTTAGCTCACTTCATATTCTAAAATACATAATGTCAGGCTTTCAACAAAAATGACAAGGCATGCTACAAAGCAAGAAAAAAATAGTCTGAAGAGACAAAGCAAGTGTCAGAACTAGACTCAGATATGGCAGAGATGTTGGAATTATCTTACTGGGAATTTAAAATAACTATGATTCATATGCTAAGGGATTTAATGGAAAAAGTGGACAGGATGTAATAACAAATGAGTAATGTAAATAGAGAGATGGAAACTCTAAGAAAGAGTCAAGAGGAAATGCTAGAAATCAAAAACACTGTAACAAAAATACAAAATGCTTCTGATGGGCTTATCGTAGACCAGACATGGGTGAGGAAAGAATCAATGAGCTTAAAGACAGATCAATAACGACTTCCTAAACCATCAAGAAGGTGAAAAAGCAATGTAGATAATAGGAGAAAAGTTTTCCAAATCATATATCTGATAAGGCACTTGTATCTAGTAAGGAGTCCAACTCCTGGTTAAAAATCTATGCATGATTTTTCAAGTCTGAGTATACGCAATTACAAAGGCTTTACCAGGCAGGCCTCGTGGGGGAAAGCTGCCCTCCCCACACCAGGTTTGGTGCACAGCTTGTGCATTACAGTTTCCTTTTTTTTTTCATTAAAATATAATTTTATTATATATTTTTTTCAGGTGTACATCATTATATTTCTACTTCTGTGTGGATTATATCACGTTCACCACCAAAAGTCTAGTTGCTATCCATCACCACACAAATGTGCTGCTTTAATACTTTCATCCTCTTCTCACCCCCTTTCCCTCTGGTAATCACCAATCTATCCTCTGTATCTATGTGTCTGTTCACTGTTGTTGTTTTTTCTTCCACATATGAGTGAAATCATATGGTGTTTGGCTTTCTCCATCTGACTTATTTCATTTAGCATAATACCTTCAAGGTCCATCCATGTTATTGCAAATGGCAAGATTTCACCTTTTTAATGGCTGAGTAGTATTCCACTGTGTGTGTGTGTGTATCTCACATCTTCTTTATCCATTCATCCATTGATGGGCACTTAGGTTGTTTCCTACTCTTAGCTATTGTGAATAATGCTGCAATGAACATAGGGTGCATGTGCCTTTTGAATTAGTGTTTTTATGTTCTTTGAATAAATATCCAGAAGTGGAATAGCTGGATTATACGCCCATCAACAAAACAAAAAGACAACCTACCACCTAGGAGAAGATATTTGCAAATTACATATTTGATAAGGAGTTAATATCCAAAACGTATAAAGAACTCGTACAACTCAACAACAAGAAAACAAACAACCTGATTAAAAAATGGGCAAAGGATCTGAACAGACATTTTTCCAAAGAAGATACACAGACGGCCAACAGGCACATGAAAAGATGTTCAACATCACTAATTATTAGGGAAATGCAAATCAAACCACAATGAGATATCACCGTATGCCTGTCAGAATGGCTAGTATTAAAAAGACAAGAAATAACAAGTGTTGGAGAGGATGTGGAGAAAAGGGAACACTTGTACATTGCTGGTGGGAATATAAACTGGTGCAGCCACTATGGAAAACAATATGGAAATTCTGAAGTTTTTAAAGGGAGTTGTAGTCAAGGACTCAAGCCTCTCTGGCTGGTCAAGATCATGCTCTTTGCATGTTTGCATTCCTAGGAAGTGCTTTCATTCCTAAGTCATTTTATCTGAGGCCTGGGATGGACCTTCTCAGACACCTCTGCTAAGACCTTCTTATGCAGGGGAGGAGGGAGACACCTTGAAGACACTTTACTCTGACTTGGTACCTAGTACTTTCACACTCCTAGACTTTACCCCTCTTTCTTCCCCCAAACCCATTGTCCATAAAAATGCCAAGGACTTTTTTGAGGGCTTCCTCAACAGTGAGACAGCCCCCACATCCATGCTGATCTACCTGACTCTCAATTGGTGCATTGTTCTACAGGGGAAAATGTGATGAGGGAGTTGGTGCTTTCTCCAGTTTTACCCTCTTGCTTATACTATCCCAGAAAGTGATTAAAGGCTTAACTCTTTCATTTTTGGCTTTAAATGGCTACTCTGACACCTGGAAGCTCTGCTCTTTCTTCCAACTCAGCTGCATTCCTGACATACTTCTAAAAAATTTTACAACTCAATAATAAAAAGACAGATAACCCAATTGAAAGATGAGAAAAATATCTGAACAGATAATTCTCCAAAGAAGATACACAAATGGACAAAAATGCATAAAGAGATGCTCAACATCATGAAACATTAGAGAAATGCACAACAAATGAGACAACACTTGGCACCCACTAAGACGACTATAATCAAAAAGAGAATAACGTGTAGGCAAGGATGTGGAGAAATTGGAACCCTCACACATTGTTGGTGCGAATGTAATATGGTGCAGTTGCTTTGGAAAACAGTCTGGAAATTCCTGAAAAGGTTAAAATAGAGTTACCATATGACACAGCAACTCTACTACTAGCTATATATACAAGAGACATTAAATGAAATGAATGAAAACATGTGACCATATAAAAATTTGTTCACAATTAATCATAGCAGCATTATTCGTAATAGCTAAAAGGTGGAAGCAACCCAATATTTATCAACTGATGAATGGATAAATAAAATGTGGGATATCCATACAATGGAATATTATTCAGCAATAAAAAGAAATAAAACACTATTACTTGCTACAACATAGATAAACCATGAAAACATTATGCTAAGTGAAATAGACAGTCACAAAGGACCACATGTTGTGATTCCATTTATATGAAATGTCGAGAATAGGCAAACCTATACAGACAGAAAGTAGATTAATGGTTGTCTACATCTAGAGGGGGGATGGAAGGATTGAAGGTGTTTAAGACAGGCAGGGTCTCATTTGGGAGCAATGAAAATATTCTGAAATTGATTGTGATGGTGGATGCATATCTCTGTGAATACACCAAAAGTCATTGAATAGTATAACTTAAAGGAGTAAATTGTAAGTTGTATAAATTATATGTCAATAAAGCTATAAAAATAAGGTACACTCTAAGTGTTAAACACTGTATATAATTTCTAAATGAATAAAGGTGAAATTATTTAGAAATGTCCTGACCATATCTCTATACACTTTAAAATTCATCTAATATATTTTTTTCTCTTTGGTACACATGTGTATTTCTATTTCTTAAGATAGTATTTGATACATAGTGGTGTTCAATAAATATTTAATTAATCAAAATGTAAAAAATGTAATTAATGTTACATAAGTGTGATTAGGACACCAGGAGGAGAACAAAGTGATAATAGAAAAGAAGAAATATATGAAGTAATAACAGTCCTGAACTTTCCAAAATTAATGAGATACATAGATCCAGGAAGCTCAGAGAACACCAAACAGGATAAATATCAAAAAACAAACAAATAAAACCACACCTAGGCTATCATATTCCAACGAAGAAAATCAAAGACAGGGGCCAGCCCTGTGGCATAGTGGTTAAGCGAGTGCGCTCTGCTGCTGGCAGCTTGGGTTCGGATCCTGGGTGCGCACCAACGCACCGCTTATTGGGCCAAGCTGTGGCGGCGTCCCACATAAAGTGGAGGAAGATGGGCACAGATGTTAGCTCAAGGCCAGCCTTCCTCAGCAAAAAGAGGAGGATTGGCATGGATGTTAGCTCAGGGCTGATCTTCTGCAGGAAAAAAAAAGAAAAAAAAAAGAAAATCAAAGACAACTAGGGGGTGGGAGGAAAAGAATTACAGTATTCTTCTTGTCAAAAACCATGCAAGCAAGAAGAGAATAGAGTAAAATATTTAAAGTGCTAAATGAAAAAAACCAACCACCTAGAATTGTTATCCTTCAAAATTGAAGGAAAAATAAAGAGTTTTCAAACAAATAAAAACTGAGGGAATTCATCATGAGTAGATATGACCCTCAAGAAATATTAAAATAAGTTATTCAAGGAGGAGGTAAATAATATAGATCACTTTGTGGGTTAAATTGTGTCCACCAAAAAAGATATATTGAAGTCCTAATCCCCGTACCACAGAAAGTGGTCTTATTTCAAAATAGGGTCTTCATAGAGATAATCAAGCCAAAATGAAGTCGTTGTGTTGTAAACCAATATTACTGGTGTCCTTATAAAAAGGGGAAATTTGGACACAGAGACAGACACATGTAAAGGGAAGACAAGGTAAAGACACAGAGACAATGTCGTTTACAAGCTAAGGAACGTCTAAAGCTACCAGAAGCTAGGAGAGAGGCATGGAACAGAATCATACCCCAAGCACCATCTATAACTGATTTGATTCATTAGGAGTGAGATTTTAGACTTAGAGTTGATGTTGAAATGATTAAGATTTTGGGGCTATTGGAATAGGATGAACAGCTCTCAGAAGGAACCAACCTTGCCAACCTTTTAATTTTGGACTTCTAGGCCCCCAAACTGTGAGACAAATTTCTGTTGTTTAATCCCTCTAGTTGGTGGTACTTTGTTGTTGCAGCCCAGGAAACTAATACAGATTATAGTAACAGTAAGTGGCACACTGCTATAACAAATACTTAAAAATGTAGAAGTGGCTTTCAAATTTGGTAATGGATAGAGGCTTCAGAAGAGATTTGAGGATTTTGATAGAAAAAGCCTAAGTTACCTTGAAAAGACTGTTGTAGAAATATGAATGTTGGGCCCGCCCCGTGGCTTAACGGTTAGGTGTGCGCGCTCTGTTGCTGGCGGCCCAGGTTCAGATCCCAGGTGTGCACCGACTCACGGCTTCTCCGGCCATGCTGAGGCCACGTCCCACATACAGCAACTAGAAGGATGTGCAACTATGACATACAACTATCTACTGGGGCTTTGGGGGGAAAAGAAGGAGGAGGATTGGCAATAGATGTTAGCTCAGAGCCGGTCTTCCTCCAAAAAGAGGAGGATTAACATGGATGTTAGCTCAGGGCTGATTTTCCTCACCAAAAAAAGAAAGAAATATGAATGTTAAATGTTCTTCTGGTGAAATCTCAGACAGAAATGAGGAATATGTTATTGGTAACTGGAGTAAAGGCAATCCTTACCATAAAGTGTCAGAGAACTTGTCTGAACTGTATTCTTTTGGGAGGCAGGTAGAACTTGTAAGAAATGAACTTGGATATTTAGCTGAGGCTATTTCTAACAAGTGTTGAAGACGTCGTCTGGTCTCTCCTTGCTACTTATAGTAAAATGCAAGAGGAAAGTGACAAATTGAAGAAGGAATTGCTAACCAGAATGTGAAGAAATGGAAATTGTCAGCCAATCCATATTGCACAAAATTAAGGAGTCTGCTCTGGAGAGAACACCAAGGACATAGCTGGGCAACCATTTGTTAAAGAGACTAGGCAAGCAACTTGTGAATCCAACCAAGCATCTCAGCAGACACACTTCTACCTTGGACTGAAGGAGATAGAGACAAGACGAAATGAAGGAAGGCTGTCAGACTTCTGGGATTCTATAGGCAGGAAACAGGCAAATAGAGCTATCCAGCTGTGAACATGTGTTATTCTTCAAGAAAAGGGAAGAATGACCTCAAGGGAAGTTGGTTAAGAGGCCGATGAGTCTGTATTGACATTAGGACTCTGAGGCCAAAGGCCCTTGGGGCCTGGCCATTGCCTCCTCAGTTCTAAAAGGCAGGGCCACATCATGAGTTCCAAAGGGCGGAGTCGCTTCCCAGGGCAGAAAAGGCAGGGCCACCACCCAGGACTGCCACCTTAATGGACCTAGAAGACAAAGGAGTGACCCAAAGAGGATTAATCTCAAGCCTTAAAATCTAATGGAATTTTCCCTGCTAGGTTTTAGGATCGTATAAGACCCATGACCTCTTTCCCGTTTCTCCATTTTGGAATGGGAATGTCTATTCTGTGCCTGCCCCATCATTGTAATTTGGAAGCAGATAACTTGTTTGGTTTCACAGGTTCACAGGTAGAGTGGAATTTTGCCCCAGAATGAATTATACTCCAAGCCTCATCCATAACTGAGTTGAGGGATTTGGGTGATGAGATTTTAGACTTAGAGTTGATACTGAAATGGTAAAGATCTTTGGGATATTGGGATAGGGTGAACAGATTTTGCATGTGAGGAGGACATGAACTTGGGAGGGCCAGGTGACAGACTATTATGAGTTGATTTGTGTCCCCACCAAAAGATATGTTGAAGTCCTAACACCAGTACCTGAGAAGGTGACCTCATTTGGAAATAGAGTCTGTGCAGAGGTAATTGAGTTGAAATGAAGTCATTAGGGTGGGCCCCAATCCAATATAAAGGATGTCCTTATAAAGAGGGGAAATTTGGACACAGAGAGAGACACACAGAGGGAAGATAATGTGAAGATACAAAAAAAAATTTCCATCTACAAGCCAAGGAATGCCTGAGACTATCAAAAGCTAGGAGAAAGGCATGGGACTGACTCTCCTTCACAGCCTTCAGGAGGAATCAATACTGCTGACACCTTGATTTCAAACTTCTGGCCTCCAGAATTGTGAGACAACACATTTTTGTTGTTTAAAGTCACCCGTTTTGTGGTATTTTGTTACAGAAGCCCCAAGAAACTAATACAGGTCAGAAACTTGGATTTACATAAAGAAAAGAATAGCATCAGGAAACAAATAAATGGACATCCAATAAAATCTTTAATTTTTCTTACTTTTAATTGACCTAATTATTTAAAGCGATAATAGAAACAATGTATTAGATGATGATACTACATGGATAAGTGAAATAAGTGACAATAATGTCTTAAAGGATAGGAGGGAAGAATAGGGTATATTCTGCTATAAGGAATCTGCACTACACATGAAGCAGTTTGTATTATTTGAAAGTAGACTTAGATTAGTTAAAAATGTAAATCGCAAACTAGGCCAAATACTAAAATGTTTTAAAAATATAATTGATATGCTAAGAAAGGAGATAAAATAGAATCATATAAAATGCTCAATTAAAACCAGAGAAGACAGAAAAAGAGAAGAAAAAAGAAAGAAAGAATAAATAAATAAATAAATAAATAAATAAATAAATAAATGCAGCAAAAAGAAAACAGTTACAAACATCATAAATACTAATCCAACTATGTCAGTAACCACTTTAAATGTGAATGGTCTAAATATAGCAACTTAAAGACAAAATTATCAGAAGGAATTAAAAAAACCACTACACAACTATGCATTGTCTATAAGAAAGTTCCTTTAAATATAAAGATTCAAATACATGGAAAGTAAAAGGTTAGAGATAGATATACCATGCTAACTCTAATCAAAAGAAAGCTAGAGCAGCTGTATTAATTTTGGACAAAACAAACTTCAGAACAAGGAATTTTATTAGGGATAAAGAGAGACATTACATAATGATAAAGTGTCAATTCTCCAAGAAGACATAACAATCCTAAACATGTATGCATCTAATAACAGAGTGTCAAACTATATGAGGTAAAACCTGATAGAACTTCAAGGAGAAATAGATGAATCCACTATCATTTGGTGGAGATTGGAGCCACCAAGTCACCCCTAAATTGACATTGGTATCGGCCAAGTATTCTTTATTTTGGTGAGTGCCCTCCATTCACAAAAACATGGATTGTATGCATTAGGGCACATAGTACTATGACAAATTGGACATGCAACCTACATGTTCATTGTATCTTAGGCATCTTCCTCAACAGGTCATTACTTAGTTTAATAATTGCACAGTGATCTCTAGTCTTTCCTGCATGTTACTTCCCCAAAAGTGTCCTCCATAGGATGTTGTTACTGTCATTGAGATGCTATCATACAGATGATCCCAGTTGAAAGCTTCTTTAATTCCCTGGAGCCTGTCCTGGACCTTTAGATTCAAGCAAAGGAAGAGGTTTCTGCAGGCTAATATCTTCACCCTTGTGAGCATCTGTAAATATATCTAAGAGAAAGCATCATTCTCATGTTCTAGCTTTTCCTTTTTAGCGTTATCCATTTTTTAGCCCTCTTTACATCAGCAGGCACTTCTTTTAATTTGTTGTTGATTTTCACCCACATTTTCCTTCCATCCCATGAGTACAACCATAAAGTTCAGCAGAGAACTGACCCATACAGGCAGCGATAATTTGAGTCTTGCCAACGCCTTCCCCTTTGTCCATTTCAGTCAAGTGCAGTAGAGTTGGATAAGGACAAGCTTATGACTGTCTTATCCACTGGGTAGGAAAGCAGAAACAGATCCAGCTCAGACAGATAAGAAACAAGAACCCATCATTCCCTTAGGAAGTTGTACAGTGATATTGAGGGATATTGTCATGGTGTCATGTTAAGCAATTGATCCTTTTTCTGAAACTCTTAAATGAAATCCAAGTCCTGGCACTATAGGCAGGTAGAGATAAAGAAAAAAACTTAGAAGTAGAGAAAAAGTTTATGTAAGTTCTTATGCCCACCCCCCTTCCCTATCTTCTCCACAACATCTCAACAATCTATCCAATGGCAAATCCCCTTTATTTCCATGCATATTAAATTTTAACACATTTATTCAATCATGGAAGCCATCCCTTCAGCCCATTATCACTTCCAATTTAGTAAGCAAGTGTTTCAACTGCTCATTTCAGTTTTCAGTCAGCCCACTACTTTAGGGATAAACTTCCTTGTATATGATGCTTTTTAGTCCATGTTGCAGTGCACTTGCAGTAAAATCAGTCCTTTGATTAGGTGGTAGGTATGTAAGCAAGATGTCCAAACTGAAATTGTATTTTCTCTTCTAGCCTCTGTTATGTTAGGGGAATTTGCGTCAGCTATCAAATATGCAAATCAAAACCCAGAATGAATATCCATCCCAGTGAAGACCCACTGATATCCACCACAGTCATGAATTTACCTGTCAGCTCCGGGTGGGCCCAGATCATCTTGGCACGAGGCCTGTGGCTATGTTTGGTCTCTGATGTCCCTGTTAACAAACACCGCAATTTTTAGTCACCTTTCAAGCTTCTGAGTGAGATAGTTGGATACATCTTTTTCCTTCCCCTCATTGCATTGCTTGAATGTCTGTACAACCACTGATGTCCTCAAAGTTCAAATGGGGCATTCACTTTTTCGTTCAAGTCACCTTAGAAATCCAAATGGGGCTTTTTGATGGGCATCCACTTGTCGCACTTTAATTCCCCTCCTCAAGTCCATAAGATTTTCCATCACAGAGAACCCCAGCCTGATGTTCCTTTTGTTTTCCAGTCATCTAAGGCCCCCTTTTCCAAATCACATTACCAGTCCTTTAGTCCTAGTCCAAAAATCCTAGCTGTTGCCGCTGGGTGGCAGTAACAGACTTTGCCAGAATCTCCAGTTGGCACAACTGCAAGCAGAAACTTCCACAGTCATCATCACCTTATTCAGTTCCCATCATTTACAGTTAACATCCAGGATCTATCAGCTTTTCTTATAGGTCATACTGGACTATGAAATAAGGAATTTGTGGGTGCTAATATCACTGCATATCACAGATCTATAATTAAGGTCAAAATTGCTCTCCAGGGTATTCTATATTATTTTAAATTAACCACTTGAGTGGGCTCAGGTAATTCTAAAGTTTTCCTATCTAGCATGCCTAATTAAAATGGAAGGAGGAGTAAACTTGCACAACATCCCTTTTTCTATGATTTGGATAAGGAAGAGTTCCCATTCAGACATCGCCTCCACTGCAATGATACATTCTGGTAAGAGTGAGGCAATAACCACACATGATTTGCATTCATAAATCCCCACTTTGAACCATACTCTCACTTGCAAGCCTTCTACATTTCCATCACTATATTCTCCTAATGTAATTACAGTGTCTTTTAACACTTCATTAGCAGGTTTAGGTACCAATGACCTGCAATCCTAATAAAGCTTCTTTACCACCTATAGGCCACTTGACCCACACCAATGCAAATGGCTGTGGGCCCTGGCTGGGATTTTTTTCTAAGACAGTTGGGTTCTCCCATCCCTCAGTCATAATACTCTCTTTGTTTGGCAACTTTTACACTAGCATAGGCTCTGAAGTGATTTTAGACTCTTCCTTTGTTTAATACTCAGATTTTTAATCAATCAAGACTGGATGAATTGAGTGCATCTGTCTCAGTTATTTTATACTCTGAGGAGTGTAATCTTTTATAGTTATTGACTAACATTTAGTGACTACTCCATATCTCCTCCTTTTTCATGCCATTTTTAACCAACTATAAAACATTTCTGCCTGGTTCAATTGTCCCAAGGTTTTTTTCCATCCCTTGTATTCTTATTGTTCCATTTTTCTGAATAATCCTCAGTTTTTCCCTATCATTAAACCCCATTTAGGGCAGCCGAGCAAGGAGATCTGGGGCAGCTTCCCTCACATCATCTTGTCCCCTCAAAAATGTAGGCGCCTAAGGAGTCCATGGAGTCATAGCTCCCTTTATCTCAGCATCAATCATCACCTGGGTCACGGTCACAGCATTAGGTTATGCTTCATCACACAACCCATCTAAGGTTACTAGCATTCCTAGCATTTCAGTGGCCTCAGAGTATGCTATTCAATATCTCAGAGAAGAGATAGGCAATTCCCTTTCTCAGGGCATGTACCACATACTCTTGCCTTTAAGCAACTTAACAGAATGAGAGATTGACCCTCTAATCACATATTAGTGAAAGCTGCAAACCTCACAAAGCAATGATTCTAAGTAAGATTGCACATGATATCACCTCTAATCCTCCAAACCCAATTTCCATTTCAAAAACAATTCCAAAAAGAGCTGAAAAATGGATCTAAAAGGTGACTTAACTCTTTAACTGACCAAATTCCATCAAAGCAAATATCTTTCCAAATTCTTCCCGGACATTCTATTGCTCCCCCTTACAGACAGTCCCAGGCCCTAACGCTGGCTCTAGCAGCTTCAGTCTGCTTTCAGTCACTTCAGCTGGAACAGATAGGAACAGTAAGGCACCAATTCTTGGCTGCCTCTCCCTTGGTTGGAATTTCGTTTGTTATCCATTTAGCTACCTCCCATGGCCCTGGATATACAAAGGCTTTTCTGCCCATCAGTGGAAGGAATATTTTTCTGACCTCAGTCTAGGAGTGGGCAGGGAAAAACCCCCAGGAAACTATATTTTCATCCTCCTACCCCTTACCTCATCTTTCTTTCACCTCAACAACGCCTTAGCTTTTATTTTCTAAATTACAGAGTGGGGGAGGGTCATTTCAAATGTCCCATCTGGGTGGCTAACTATACGGTGTTCCTCAGTCTGGGTACTTTGAAAAGGACTCGCTGCTGGACTCTACAGAGTATACTCACGTGAGGCTTTTATTTAAAGGTAAAGAATACTGGGCAGCAGGGGAAAGAGAATGCAGGCAAGCATTGGAGGTCCGAGAGACATCACGTGGCCCAAACTCCCCAGGGCCCTTTCTCTGAGCACCAAGAATGAACTGAGCCTCTTACTGAACCAGAAGATCTGTGCAAGGAATCTTAGGAAGAGATCCCCTTAGAAAGCTCTCAGTGGCTCTTTAAGTAGTCAAGCCAGGTTATCAAACCAGTTAGGCCAGTTACAAACTATCAGGAAAGAAACTGACCCTGGAGCTCACCAGGGGAGTCTCTGACCTTGCGCAGCACTTCATAAATACCCATGGGATCATCTTGGCTAAAAGGAAAACCAGACATCCGGGGGTCTCCCAGGATAAACAGCCAGCGTTCCCAGTCCAGCCTTAAATCAGCTGTCTCTCACATGTCACCTCACCAGAAATCTTAGTTACTTAATTACTACACCATTGTTAAATATTAAGTAAAAATTTTAAAGTTTATGTATATATGTTTTCTCTCTCTAGATATATCATAAGCTTTGTGATGAGTGAGTCTGTTTATTAACTGCTAAATTAATATTCACTGAACAAAAGCATGAAAAATTATATAATTAATAAATGAAAAGTACTGACACTGAGATAAATTAGAATAAATCACTACTAATCCAGGATACTACAAAGGATTCTGTAATCACCCTGAGAGAGATGCCACTAGACAGCTGCTAGTTGGGGAAATCTGGTATCTCAAAATTTCTGTTTGGGTTTACAACACTTAAATATGGCATCACCTGAGAAATCCAAATTGCTTGTCAATATAATACTCTAGGCTCTATGTAGCTCACCAAAACAAGAAAGAATGATAAGTGGAAAAGAAAAAAAAATTTTGTTATGAGCGAACAATTTGATTTTCTATACAGAAAACTCAGGATAAGCACATAAGAAGAGCTTCTGGGATACTGGCAATATTCTTTTTTTTTTTTTTTTAACTTGTGTAATGGTTATACAGATATGTATTTTATTATTATTATTATTATTATTATTATTAGTTTTTTGTGAGGAAGATCAGCCCTGAGCTAACGTCCATGCCAATCCTCCTCTTTTTGCTGAGGAAGACTGGCCCTGGGCTAACATCTGTGCCCATCTTCCTCCACTTTGTATGGGACGTCACCACAGCATGGCCTGACAAGCGGTGCCTTGGTGCACGCCGGGGATCCGAACCCAGGCCGCTAGCAGCAAAGCGTGCACACTTAACTGCTATGCCACAGGACCGGCTCTGTACAGATATTTATTTTAATTATTCATTGTACTGGACATTTATGCTTTGTTCACTTTTTGCATGTGTGTTAAATTTCACAAATTTGAAAACAAAATTTAAAAATCTATGAAAATTGACAAACTATTGAAAATAAGATATTTCAAAAAAATCAATAATGACCCTATATAGCAGCAATAATAAATTAGAAGATGTAATTAAAATGGACAAAGTGAATCTTAATTTATAAGAAAGTATTCCGGGGATTGGGAGGGGTGTGGGAGAGGTCTGGAATAGATGACTCCTCATGTACCCAGAGAGTAAACTGAGACCCATATGAACTCAAGGTTTAGTAGATGTAAACCAGATACTGATCTAATATTTGGACATCATATCTACCCATGCTTTAACTAGGAACATGAAAAATTATTTGAGCCATTTTTTCCACTGAAACTTCTTATTTCCCACCACCAAGATTAGACTTCCTCTCCAAAATATTCCTGACTATTCCAGGAAAATCTCCTTTCCTTACATTACCCAACATCACTGTTTAAATGACCCACATTTGATCAAAAACGACACCCTTCTTTACACAAATAGGATTAAGAAGTAGATTTGTTTAAATAGATCGTCTCCTCCCAGCCTTCTTAACAGCCTCACCAACATGCGAGGAAGCTATCTTTTCTTTCATTCGCTATTTGTATTCTTTTTGATGAAGGTATCAAGCTTTGGCCTAATTTCTTAACTTGAAGTTCATTTAAAACACGCTGGTTCAATTTCAGGAAATGTGGTAGTGAAAGCATAAAGTCATATAAAAATGCCATGTGTGAGAAAGAAATGATGGGCTTGTCTAAACTGAGATTTCCTCTGGATGGTGATGTTCATTTCTTATTGTGAATTTTATTTATTTGTACATATGACATGATCTATTCTCCCTATTAGGTCTCTTACTCTTTAAGGACAAAGATTCCACCAAATTAATCTTTGGTGCTCTTATCACATCTAGCCAAGTATTTTGACCATTCTAAGTATTGAATAAATGTGCACTAACTTTATTTTTTAGTGCTAGCATTCAATTATTTATTTATTCAAAACAAACACCTACAATGTGAAATAAGCGTAATGGAGAAATTTGGGGGTTCTGGGTTTTTTTCCTCCCCACATTCTCCAAATGGCTAAATAATTAACAAACAAAATATGTTAAGTTACTTTCTTTTTGGGGAGTAAGAGCAAGCAAGACTTGATTTCCTTCGGACTTAATGCTTGCCAAGTCATCTTCATAAGGTGGAAAATAAATAGAACACAGGCAGGAGAGCAATTCAAATTGGACTTTAACAAGAACACATCCAATAATGAGGACAGCGTCATACATGGATACAGCACTCGGAAGTTACCAAAGTTCTTCCACATTTAACCTTCACAACAACACTTTGGGTCAGGCAGTCGTAGGAGGTATTGCTCCCACTTCACAGATAAAGAAGTTGTTTTCAGTAATGCTATGTAATTTGTTCAAGTCACTTGCCAGGAACAGGGAAGTCAAGCTTGAATCCACACTTCGGAGTACTCTGGGTGAGCTTTCCACTGTACGACATTGGCATACACAGACTTAGGAGAGCATAAGAAAGAAGTAATCAACAGATAAGTATTCTGTCACAAAATGGAAAGAAGCTAATGCGTTTTAAATAATGAACTACAAATCAAATATCAAATTACAACAAAGAAAAAGAAAATAAAAGGAAAGTGTAAGCAATATACTTTTTTGTCACTAAAATTATGTTAATTTTTTTTTCTTCTCATGGGTGGCTTATTCACAGCTGAATTAAAGAAGTTTTTAGATTTATTATTTTAGCATCTTCTCTCAATTCAAAATGTAGTAAGACTAAAAATCTATACTTACAGTTTTTTAAATCTACCATTTCTTGAGTGCCAGGCACTATGCTAAGCAGTCTATAAACATAATTTTCTTTAATGCTCATAATGATTTTATGACGGCAGTAAATATTATTACCTTTCTATTACAGACAAGAAATCTGAGGCCCAAAGAGTTTAAAAACTTGTCTAAAGATACATGGGCAGCAAATGTCAGAGCTAAGATTTGAATTTGGGTTAGCCTAGACTACAAAGTCTGGGCTCCTAACCATTCTACTGTTTGGGCTTCCCGTACGTAAGTGGAAGAAACTAGAAGAAATTTTAGAAATTATCTGACATGTGATTTTAATTCTTCTGTCAGACAGGATTCAATCACAGAAGCAGAATCACTAGGATATATGTGGATTTGTTACAGGGACTTGCTCTCACGCAGTTGTGAGTCTGGTTTAGTTGTGGGTCTCGGTAAGGTTGCTGTCTTTGTATCTGATTCTGGAGTCTAAAGTTCACAGGACAGGTAGTTGGAAAGGGAAGGTGGGTGGAGGATGAGGGAGAGTGAGATCAAGCAGGAACCCACAAGCACAAGCTGAAGGATGGTATGAAACCTGCACCAGTTCTTGTTGCCTCTGAACTTGATGCTGATACCCTGCAGAAGCCTGGGACTTGACTCACAGAGCGAAACACATATGCACACGGCCCAGGACTTGGAGAAACAGAAAGAGGATCCCTGGCAAAGGTGGAGCAATTGCAGACCCATCTGCTGCCTCACACCAGCAAGGTGAGTCAGCAGATGAGTGACAACATCTATGATCTACAAAATGGCTGCCACTGCTCTTCGGTCCTCCAGGTCTCCCACAGGAATCTTTCTTCCTGCCAATGCTAACTGGAAACATAAAGGAAAGGAAATTATGGGAAATGTAATTCATCCTAGCCATGTTGACACATCACAAAGCCAACACGATTCTCTTGTTTTATAGATGTGAAAAGTAAGTCCTGGACAAGTTGTGTGGTGTATCTAAGGTCTCTAAGAGAGTTGAGAGTAAAGTAATCCTGTTAACTTCCTGTGCATTTTTCCTTTCCCTATGTACAGGTTTGCATATAGGTTTCATTTTACAAGCCAAAGACAGAATAGTAGTGGCTGCTTGAAACACTGTGTTGTGAAGGATTCTGAGGCTGAGAGTTATGTTATTGACTAGTGATGTCTGCTGTGGGCACAATAGAGGGGAGCCATGATAAATGTGAAACAAATGTGCCATCCTATCCTTTACTATTCTGCTTTTCTTCAGAAAAGAAGATTATAAGGGATGTGGATAAATATATCAATGATAGAACCATATATATTTATTAAAAGGACTTCAAATTGAAAACAAGAAACTCCCTGAATTTATAGCCTAGATATCAAGAAGATAATTGTGTGTTCGCACAAAATGCCCCTGTTGGAGACAGAACACAGGGCTAAATGGACATTTCTAATATTCACTGGGAACATAGGGCTGAATGGACTCTTGTAATATTCACTTTCTCATTAAGATCCTGCTTAGAAATGCATACAAATCTGCACTTATAAGCATTCTTATTGATGTGCAAATTATAAAGCACTTGATATTCTGCAATCAACTACTTATAAGTGAATTAATCATGTTTTAATTGGTGCTGATTTGGACGATGGGTTTCCCATTGCAGCTGACTAGAGCAGTGAGCAACTGAGGAAATGTTCTCCTCAGACACTGGTGGACTCTGACAAGCTTACACAGAGCTTTCTGAATGAGAATCACACAAATATTTATCTTTTCTATGCATGTTCATTATCTCCGAGTGAAGCGGGTGTAATTTCCGTTTTCACAGATGAAAACAGATGAAGAAATTCAGGTTCACAGATGTGAAATTTCTTATGGCCACATAGCTGGTAAGTGACAGTGTAATAATTCTAATCCAGGTTTATTGACTGCAAAGCCTGCTGTATATATTTTCCTGATGACTGTATCAAATGCACGTGGTGACCCCAGCAAGAGGAAAGCATTCTCCTTTCAGGACAGACTGAGGGAGCACGCACAGGAATTCCGCTTCCATCCAGGGCCTCCATTCGTTGACTGCTTTGCCGTTTACCATCGTTAGTGCTTGCTTGAGGCATGTACGCATGAGGTAACACTGTCCGCCTTCCTTGAGAGGGGACACACACACGTGGAAAAATATGAACAAAAGTATAGTAGGCGATGCTGGAACTTTTTAAGTGTCTAGCAAAATTCTGTCCTCAAGTATGTGCAGCTATATTTATATTTGCCTTAGCTACACTAGAATATGTGCTCCATTAAAGCAGAGGGTGAAAATAAGGCCTTTCTGTGCTGAATGTGTGGTGCCTTGACAACTATGGATATTTAGGAGACGTTGGAAATTGAGATTTGTTCCTTTCAGATAAGCCAAAGGGAAGAAAATCACACGGATTTGCAAAGGGAGCTAGTATTTTCACTTAATCTCTGCACCCATGCTCTAAGATAGGTCTCATCTTTCCTATTTTGTAAATGAAGAAGCTGAGGTTCAGAAAGCTTGAGGGAACTCCCAGAGGCTCCAAAACTAGTGAGAATTAATTATTCTTATTCTCGCAGAGTTCTTCCATATTGTGAAGAAAAACTTTCTTTTTGTTCCATCTTTTAGGGTCACAAAAGAAATCTAAATTTTTGTGTAGCAAATAAATCTTTAAGGACAGCTAATGGGTCTAACCTAAAAGGTAGAAGCTACTCTTTAGGATGACCAAATACAACCAAGCAGTGGACAGCAATCTGGGCTTTGTGTGGACTTGTCTGTACAGTGGACCCCTTTCCCCAGGGCCGTCCTGTTTTCCTGCTCAGTGCAATATCCATAATAGCAGTAGCTTCTATGAACTGAAAATTAACAGAATGCTTCACAACAATCAAAAGAGGTATGTTATTTTTCCCTGAAATCGTATATCTAAGAAGTGTGAGGCATGCGTAGGTAAGTGAATTTCCTGAAGTAATGGGTGGAGCCCGGATTTGAATGCAGTCAGTCAGTCTGACACCGCCACGGCACTCTAAAGCACTACGTTCTATAGTCGATCAGCAAAAAAAATTCAGGGAAAAAAAGGGAGAAGGAGGAGGAAGAGAAAATAAGAAGAAAGCGTTTACCAAAAACTCAGTGGTGTTTTTTTCCACTCTGGGCTATTTTCAGGAGCTGGCAATAAGAAATAATTAATGAAAAATTAATTAGTTAATTAATTCATTAAGAAACACCAAAAAGTATTGTGAAAAAGTACTTTGAGAATTGATCGTATAGACTTTTTAAATAGACTTTATTTTTTAGAGCAGTTTTAGGTTCCCAGCAAAACTGAGCAGAAGCTATAGAGTTCCCACTTATACCCTGTACCCACACACCACACAGGATCTCCTCCACTATAAACATCCTGCACTACAGTGGTGCATTTTTGTCACACTAGGTGACACATCATTTTTACCCAAAGTCTATAGTTTGTATTCAGGTTTACTCTTGGTGTTGTACTGTAGGGGAGGAAGAACTATTCATTTACCCTCTAGGTCCTTCTGGCTGGTCTAAGAATTAAATTTACATGAGACAGAATAACAGGAGAAAATCAAACAAAGTTTAATAATATGTATACCTGGGAGAAACCCAGGAAAATTGAGTATCTCGCCAAAATGGCCAAAGCCACCACCTTAAACACCATCTTCAGCTAAAGACAAAGGAGGATGTTGTGCATAGTGGTTTGGAACTTCAAAGGGGATGAAAACAATTTACATGGAAAAGGAAAAGCAAATGTTTGATAAACAGGTGTTTGCTGGGCCATCTATAGAAATGTGACCTGAGAGACAGAACTTTGATAAGAATGGGCTTAGCGAGGACCCTACCAGTGTACCAATACCCAGAGTTATCTATGGTGACGGCCTGTCCTGGAGACAGGCCTTTTATCTTGAATTCTTTTAGGGGGAAGGTCAAAGTTTCTTTCACAGTCTTTTGTCTTAAAAAAACAATCAAGCCAAAGACACACATTTTGGGGTGGCAAAATTCTGATCCCCTACAGTACATTCCTTGGGTTTTGACAAATGTATAATGACATGTATCTACCATTGCAGTATCAAACAAAATAGTTTCACTGCCCTAAAAAATCTTCTGTGCTCCACCTATTCATCCTTCCCTCTCCCCAGCCCCTGGCAACTACTGATCTTTGTAATTTATAGTCTCCATACTTTTGCCTTTTCCAGAATGTCATGTAGTTGGAATACACAATATGTTGCATTTTCAGTTTGGCTTCTTTCATTTAGCAATATGCACTTATGTTTCCTCCATGTCTTTTCATGACTTGATAGCTCATTTCCTTTTAGTGCTGAAATATATTCCATTGTCTGAATATACCACAGTTTATTTATCTATTTTCCTACTGAAGGACATCTTGGTTGCTACCAACTTTTGGCAATTATGAATAAATCTGCTATAAACATCCATATACATGTCTTTGTGTGAACATAAGTTTTCATACATTTGGGTAAATACCAAGGAGCACAGTTGTTGGATCATACGGTAAGAGTATGTTTAGTTTTATAAGAAACTGACAAATTGTATTCTGAAGTGGCTGCACCATTTTGCATTCCCAGCAGCAATGAAGGAGAGCTCCTGTTGCTCCACATCCTTGCCTGCATTTGGTGGTGTCAGTTGAATTTTGGTCATGCTAATAGGTGGGTAATGGTATCTCATTGTTGTCTTAATTTGCAATTCTCTAAGGACATATGAAATTGAAGATCTTTTCATATGTTTATTTGTCATCTGTATATCTTCTTTGATGAGGTGTCTTAGTCCTTCTTTTAATCAGGTAGTTCATTTTCTTATTGTTGAGTTTTATGTGTTCTTAATATACTTTGGATAACATTCTTTTATCAGAGGTGTCTTTTGCAAATATTTACTCCCAGTCTGTGACTTGTCTTCTCATTCTCTTGATATTGTCTTTCACAGAAGTTTTTAATTTTAGTGAAGTCCAGCTTATCAATTAATCCTGTCATGAATTGTGCCTTTGCTGTTGTATGTAAAAAGTCATCGCCATACCAAGTTCATGTAGACTTTCTCCTATGTTATCTTCTGTGAATTTTATAGTTTTGCATTATTCATTATAGTTTAGGTTCATTATCCACTTTGAGTTAATTTTTGTAAAAGTATAAGGTCTGTGTCTAGTTACATACTTTTTTTTTTTTTTTTTGGCATATGGAGGTCCAGATGTCCCAGTACCATTTATTGAAAAAGCTATCTTTGCTCCATTTTATTGCCTTTGCCTCTTTGTCAAAGAACAGTTGACTATATTTATGGGGGTTTAATTCTGGGCTCTCTATTTTGTTCCACTCATCTATTTGTCTATTCTTTTGCCAATAACACACTGTCTTGATTACTATAGCTTTATAGTAAGTCTTGAAGTTGGGTAGTGTCAGTCCTCCAACTTTGTTCTCCTCCTTCAATATTGAGTTGACTGTTCTGTCTTTTGCCTCTCCATATAAAATTTAGAATCAGTTTGTTGATATTCAAGATGTAACTTGCTGGGATTTTGATTGGGGTTGCACTGAGTATATAGACCAAGTTGAGAAGAACTGACACCTTGACAATAATGAGTCTCCCAATGCCTAAATATGGAATATCTCTCCATTTATTTAGTTCCTTGATTTCTTTCGTCAGAGCTTGTAGTTTTCCTCATATAGAACTTGAATATATTTTGCTAGATTTATATCTAAGTATTTCATTTTGGAGAGGTACTAATATAAATGGTAATGTGTTTTGCATTTTAAATTCCACCTGTTCATTGCTGGCATATGGAAAGCAATCAACTTTCGTGTATTAACCTTGTGTCCTGCAACCTTGCTATAATCACGTATCAGTTCCAGGAGTTTTTTTTCAGGCCTTTTGGATTTTCTACATAGATAATCACGTCATCAGCAAACAAAGACAGTTTTATTTCTTCCTTCTCAATCTGCATATGTTTTCTTTTCTTGTCTTGTCTTACTGTATTAGCTAAGACTTCCAGTATGATGTAGAAAAGAAGTGGTGAGAGAGGACATCCTTGCCTTGCTCCTAATTTCAGTGGGAAACTTTGAGTTTCTCACCATTAAATATAAAATTAGCTGTAGGATTTTTTGCAGATGTTCTTTTCAAGTTGAAGAAGTTCTTTTTTTCTAGTTTGCTGAAATTTTTTTTATCATGAATGAGTGTTGGATTTTGTCAAATGCTTTTTCTTTGGCTATTAATATGAATTAATATGATCATGTAATATTCTTCTTTAGCCTGTTGATGTGATGCATTACATTAATTGATATTTGAATATTGAACCTACTTTGAATACATGGGATGAATCCCACTTGGTCATGGTGTATAATTCTTTTTGTATCTTGTTGGGTTTGAATTGCTAATATTTTGTTGAGGATTTTTGCATCTATGCTGATGAGAGATATTGGTCTATAATTTTGTTTTCTTGTAATTTTTTGTCTGGTGTTGATATCAGGATAGTGCTGGCCTCATAGAGTGAGTTAGAATTTATTCCCTCTGTTTCTTTCTTCTGGAAGAGATTCTAAAGAAAGAAATTACATAACTTCTTCCTTAAATATTTGGTAGAATCCACCAGTGAAACAACTGGGCCTGGTATTTTCTGTTTGGGAAAGTTATTAATTATTAATTCAATTTCTTTAATAGGTATAGGCCTATTCAAATTGTCTATTTCTTCTTGTATGAGTTTTGGCAACTGTGTCTTTCAAGGAATTTGTCCATTTCATCTCAGTTATCAAATTTGTGGGCATAGACTTGTTCAAAAGATTCCTTTATTATCCTTTTATTGTCTACAGGATCTGTAGTGATGTCCTCTCTTTCATTTCTAGTGTTAGTAATTTGTGTCCTCTCCTGTTTTTCTTAGTTAGTCTGGCTAAAGGCTTATCAATTTTATTGATCTTTTCAAATAACCAGCTTTTGGCTTTACTGATTTCCTGTTTTTAATTTCATTGATTTCTACTATCATACTGTATTTTGTTTCTTCTGCTTGCTTTGGATTTAATTCACTCATTTTTTTCTAATTTCCTAAGATGGAAGCTTAAATTATAATTTAATCTTTCTCTTTACTAATACATGCCTTCAATGCTACAAATTTCCCTCTAAGCACTGTTTTGCTGCATCCCACAAACCTTGATAAATTGTATTTCTATTTTATTTTAGTTCAAAACATTCTAAGTACTTTGGAATTTTCCAGCTATCTTTCTCTTATTGATTTCTAGCTTGATTCCATTGTAGTCTGACAGCAGACATTGTATGATTTCTGTTCTTTTAAATGTATTAAGGTGTATTTTATGGTCCAGAATGTGACCTATCTTGGTGAATGTTCCATGTGATCTTGAGAAGAATGTGTATTCTGCTGTTGTTGGTTGAAGTAGTCTAAAGATGTCTATTATATCCATTGATTAATGGTGCTGCTGAGTTCAACTATGTCCTTACTGATTTCCTGCCTGCTGAATCTGCCCATATCTAATAGAGGGGTGTTGAATTTTCTAACTGTAATAGTGGATTCATTTATTTCTCCTTGCAGTTCTGTCAGTTTTTGCCTTATGTATTTTGGTGCTCTAATGCTGTGTACATACACATTAAGTATTGTTATGTCTTCTTGGAGAATTGACTCTTTATCATTATGTAATACCCCTTTATATCCCTGATAACTATCCTTGCTCTGATGTCTGATCCCTCTGAAATTAATATAACCACTCCTGCTATCTTTTGATTAGTGTTAGTATGGTATATCTTTTTCTATCCCTTTATTTTAATCTATATGTGTCTTGATGGGTTTCTTTTAGAAAACGTATAATTGGGTCTTGATTTTTGATCCCCTCTGACAATCTTTGTCTCTTAATTGATGTATTTAGACCGTTGACATTCGAAGTGGTTATTGATATAGTTAGAGTAATATCTACCGTTTTTATTACTGTTTTCTATTTGTTGCCCCTGTTCTTTGTTCCTATTTTTTGTCTTCCACTTTTTTCTGCCTTTGTGATTTTAATTGAGCATTTTATATTATTCCATTTCCTGTCTTTTCCTAGCATATCAATTGTACTTCTTTTTTTACTTTTTTTTAGTGGCTGGCCTAGAGTTTACAATATATATTTATAACTAATCCAATGTACAGTGTTACATTTTCAAATAACACTATACCATTTGAAGGATACTGCAAGTACCTTAAAAAAACAAAGTGTTCCTAATTCCTCACTCCTACCCCTGTATCATTGCTGCTATTTATTCCACTTATACGTAAATATTTATGTAAAACCATACATAATCAACTACATTATTGCCGTCATTATTTTGAACAAACTGTCATCTGTTAGATCAATTAAGAGTAAGAAAATAAATTTTTTATTTTACCTTTACTTATTTATTCTCTGATGCTCTTCCTTTCTTTATGTAGCTCTGAGTTATTGACCTCTTTCATTTTCCTTCTCTCTGAAGAACTTGTTTTAATATTTCTTATAAGGCAGGTCTTCTGTCAATAAATTCACCTAATTTTTTGTTTTCTAAGAAAGTTTTTATTTCTCCTTCACTTCTGAGGAATAATTTCACAGGGTACAGAATTCTAGGTTGACTTTTTTTCTCTCAACATTTTAAATATTTCACCCTATTCTCTTCTTTCTTGCATGGTTTCTGAGGAGAAGTCAGATTTAATTCTCATCTTTGTTGCTCTATAGGTAAGGTGTTTTTTCCTTTGTCTTCTTTCAAGATTTTTTCTTTATCTTTGATTTTCTGAAGTTATATATGATGTCCCTAGAGGTGGTTTTTGGGGGGCATTTATCTTAATTGGTGTTCTCTGAGCTTAATGGATCTGTGGTTTGGTGTCTGATATTAATTTGGGGAAAGAATCACTATTGTTTCAAATATTGCTTCTATTCTTTCTCTCTTTTTCTCCTTTTGGTATTTCCATTAATTGTATGTTACACCTTTTGTAGTTGTCCTACAGTTCTTGATTATTCTGTTCCATGTTTTTCAGTCTTTTTTCTCTTTGCTTTCTAATTGTGGAGGTTTCTATTGATATACCCTCAAGCTCAGAGATACTTTCCCCAGTCACATCTAGTCTACTAGTGAGTCTGTCAAAAGAATTTTTCACTTCTGTTATAGTGTTTTTGATCGCTAGCATTTCTTTTTTATTCTATCTTAGAATTTCCATCTCTCTGCTTACATTACGCATGTGTTCTGTCATATCATCTACTTTTTCCCTTAGAGCCCTTAGCATATTAACCACAGTTGTTCTAAATTCATGATCTGATAATTCCAGCATCTCTGCCATATCGGACTCTGGTTCTGATGCTTATTCAGTCTCTTCAAACTGTGTTTGCCTTTTAGTATGCCTTATAATGTTTTTTGATAGGAAGACATGATGTCCTGGGTAAATGAAACCGTACCTGAGTAAATAGGACTTTAGTAATGTAGTGGTAAGGTGTGTGTGTGGAGGAGTCCTATGATTAGGTCTCAGTCTTTCAGTGAGTCTAGGTCACTGGGCTATAAACTTCATCAGTGCTTCTCAATTTTTTTTTTTTTCACTCCATTAGGTGGTATAGGAAAGCTAGAGTAGGCTGGAGTTGGGTATTTCCCTTCCCCCAGGTTTGCTAGGCTCTCATAAAATCCCAGTAGGTAAGACTGATAAAATAGCTTCTCCTAAGGGCAGGCCTTGTTAAGAACAACAAATGCTCTCCCATATTTGAAAATGGTTCCTTATCTCTTCCCCCCACCAAAAGCATGAGGAGATTTTTCTTCAACATTCATTGTGAGAAACTAGTAAAGCTCCTAAAAGTTTAACTCACAAAAGTGTGGGGACTCCCTGATGACTGAATCCCTCTGGACCTTTTATCTTTCAGAGTTGTCCACATCGAGTGTCCAGCAATTTGTTAACTACAGTTTGGGTTTTCCTAACTTGGTACAGGTTCCCACAGAGGTTTCTGCTTGTGGGTTTCTGTTCCAGGATGTTGTGATTCTCTGTACCTGCTTATCTTTCTCTCCAATTTTGGGGGCAGTGGTTTCCCCTGTTACCTCATTTCCCTGACTGATGTAAGAGGAGTTGTTAATTTTTCAGTTGATTTAGCTTTTTACTTGCTGTTAGGATGGGGTGGCAGCTTCTAAACGTTTTTTTTTTGAGCCATATTTGTTTTAGTTTTGGTTTCTCAAACTTGATCCTGCATTTGAACATGTGATACCAGTCGACAGCAGGTAATTTGCTCACAAGGCCCTAAATATCAAGTTTGAGCAACTGATGATTAAAAATGCAAAACATTGCTACCTATTAGCTTAATTATTATATATGTAATTCTATTAAAATATAAGAACTACAAAGTAAGCAGTAAATTTGAGCAAAGTAACAAATAGTTAGGCACAGTTTGACCCTGTTCTAATTAACCTTTAAATGTCATAATCTCTACCTCATCCCCTACCTCCATTCTTTACTTCGAAGTGAAACTCATTAAGTCTTATAACAGCACAGTTGGTCTGGTGTCAAAATACAGCTCTTTGCCTCTATGGCACCCTCATACGTAGCTATAAACTATGAAAAGTATTCAATGTCACTTTTTTTTATAGTTGTTATATAGGCATTTTGTTTTGTTCTTCTTGCTGTTGTCAAAACTAGGACTCAATACATTGTAAAAGGCCGTGTAATTGAAAATTATAAAATGCTATGGCTATTTTTAGTTATCCAGATGTGCCTTTTTTGACTTATTCAAATATGCCAATCATATCCAGACCTCAGGCCTCTTTGTATGCTGTCCTCTCTGCTTAGGACACTCTTTCTCCAGATATTCGCAAAATCATATCTTAACTTTATCTAGTCAACTGTCAGAAGATCCTCAGAGACCTCTTTCCTGACAAAACTATCTAATATAGAAGCTTCAGTCACTTTCTATTTCCTTAAATTGTACTATTTGTTCATAGAAACCAATCATACTATTGCAAACTTTAATTGTTCATTTGTGTATTGTCTGTCTACCCCACTGGTATGTGGTCTTGGTCTCTTTTCTGTAAGGCCGTATGTCCAGTGCCTAACAGAATGTGCCTGACACAGAGAAGATGCTCAGTAAAGCTATGCAGAATGAACGGATGCTTCTTCCAACCCGCTCTTTCAGTATACACACTAAGATAACATCACATCATCTTTCTACTTTGGGGATTGTAGGTAAAAGAAAATTATGCCTGTTCTTTTATTCTTTGTTCGGCATCTGGTTATTGGGGTGCAATGGAATCCAGCTCCAGCTATGGAATCCTGCCAAAATCTGCTGTGTGGCTTAGGATGGGAAGCTGCAATTTTACTCCAGAGTTATTACTGGTAATTCTGAATTTGTACATGATTATGATGCATTGATACCATTATCTCTAATCAATGTAAAAACTTCGGTAATGTGAATAGACATGCCATTCAAATTTATTGTTACTATCTAAATATTCATAGTCAAAGGAAGGTAAGCATTCTAGATATAACTTGGAGTGAAACTTATATGCTTTATGTTCTTAAATTCTATCAGTTGAAATATAAATATGTGTATGTATTATTGCAAGAAGGAAATGTTTTAATTAATGATTGTAAAAGCTGTTAACTTTATATATAAAAACAATTATTAAAAACTTTCAAGTAGTTGAATAAATAGAGTAATATATTTACAGTTAATTTGAGAAGACTAGATAGCTTATGCAGAAGTATCTAACATTATGGTTCCACAGGGAGCAACAACTTTTATAAAAAATCTAAATAATAGTAATTGACAGAAAAATAGAGGTAAGTTGTCATAATTCTAATAATCTGATGAACTAGCATTTCTAATGTTATACAAAACAACCCTTAAGAATATTTTTTAGTTACTTAATTCCACCTAGGTTCTAAAGCTTATTCAAAAAACATCCTATTTATGAGTTTTCACATCTATGAGGATGAATTAAAAGCCAAAATTTCATGAGAAGAAAAATTTCCAAAATCGTATACAAAACATCCATGGTAAGTTACTTTGATCCAAAACGATAAAAAATATAGAGTATGAAGAAGAAAAGTATTTCAAAAGAATAAATTTCTTTTCAAATTTCAAAAGAATTTCAAAAGAATAAATATTACAAAAGTGATTTAGTAAGATATTCTCTTACAGTTCTGATTCTAGGAAAGAAGAAACTAACAAAACAGGTCATCAGCAAGACTGATATAACTACCCAACCATTTCCAAACTTTAAAGGTTCGGCACCTCCTTGGAGTAACGATGAATTCTGCTATGCCTCTGCTTTGCCTACTTACTGAGAAATTTCTGGATCCCACATAGCTAACAACAGAGTGAATTTCCTTGAAGAAATATTCATAGAATAGAAAATAAGTTTTGGGGCCAGCCCGGTGGCACAAGCGGTTAAGTGTGCGTGCTCTGCTGCGGCGGCCAGGGGTCCACCGGTTTGGATCCTGGGTGCACACTGACACACCGCTTGTTAAGCCATGCTGTGGCGGCGTCCCATATGTAGTAGAGGAAGATGGGCACAGATGTTAGCCCAGGGCCAGTCTTCCTCATCAAAAAAGAGGAGGATTGGCATCAGATGCTCGCTCAGGGCTGGTCTTCCTCACAAAAACAAAAAATAGAAAATAAGTTTTAAACTGATGTCATGCAACTGATGTTTTCAATGAAACTAATGTAGTGGAGGCTTTAAGTAATTAAGAAGTAACGAGCATATATCACTTTGTTACCACCTGTCAGTTGTGTATTCAGAAAGCAATTATAGCAAAGGGCAAAGTAAAAAAATCTGTGACTTTAGTAGGAATACACTAGGGGCATTTGCAACGTTTTGTTTTCACCCAAAGACAAACTTTATGACATGTAAGAGATCTGGGTACTGCCTCATCCTGTAGCCATGAAAAATAATCAAACAAAATGAATAACTTCAATTATAGGCTAGAAAGACTTCTTGAATAAAAGAACAACATAATAATTTATTTACAGATAATTATAACAACCTAGCAGGACCTATTAAATCAATAGTTTCTTACCAAAAATGTAGTGAGTTTGATGGAAACTGTTGAAGAAGTAACCAAACAAAAGTATCTTGAAAGTTCATGAATTTCTCACATTCCATCTGCTGCAAAGATCCTTCTATTATTCTACTAAAATTCTAAAATTAATCTTCATTGAGTGAAATCTGAGATATAGATAATAAATCAAAGACAATTTTGTTGCTTTGAAAAATAATTGCTTTCATTTCTGCATTTCTGGATTTATGGTTTAAGGGTAATTTTCTTGCAGTGAATGTGTGAAACAGCAAGTGAATGGGAAAATATTAAAAATAAAATCTGTGAGTGAGGGCAACAATCTTAAGCCTATTTCTGAAAATGTTCAGAAAACTTTTTTTTCAAGTGCTGTATAAAGCTTGAGTTTATGAGATTGCTTCAAAGAAATTACATCACATAATACAAATCAAGTGCAGATGATAAAGGATGAAAACTTTAATAATTTGGTGATAGCATCACCATCAGCTGGATACTCTATCAACAGAAGGAGGAAAAAATGATCTTGCTCATCTGCCAATTTCAGTTGGAAATAAGCATTTATTTAGTACGGCAATTCTGCAATAGAGTCACAGATGCAATCTTACAGATTAAGATACTGGGAAATTGTTGTTCTTGCACTCCCATGTGAAACTTATCAAATCTGACTATTATATTTTAATAACAAAATTGAAATAATAATTATTAATTTGTTGATAAAATGTCAAATTCTTATATCATGAATTTCCTTCTATGAAAGTAATATTTGCCTTTGGCTAAATATTGACGGTTAGCACTCAAACTGGTCCATTCAGCCAGAAGATATGTTCATAGCTCCTGCTATATGTCAGCCTTTCTAGACACAGTGAATAAAACTAAGACAGTGTTCCTACCCTTAGAATGCTTGCGTTTCAGTGAGAGAGACGAAAGAATGCTGTATGTCTAAAGTGCTATGACAAAAATAAAGCAGGGTAAGGAGTGGTCCGGAGGAAAGTTATTTTAGATAGGATGGCTGGAGAAGTCCACATAATTAACTAGGAAAAGAGCATTCCTATCAGAGGCAACAGCCAATGCAAAGGCCTTAAAGCAAGAACATGATTGATGTATGTAAAAAAGCAAAGAGGAATGTAATGCCATAGAGAGAACAAAGGCCAGAATGATGAGACAAAGTGGGAGAAAAAAATGGAAAGACTTTCAAACTTTTACCAAGTGTCATGAGCAACATTTGGAGGGATTTAGCAGTGGAGTGAAATTATTTGACATATTTTTAAAAATATCACCCCAATTGTCACATGGAGAATAGATATTATGGGGATAGGGTATTGAAGATGCAAGGAGAAGACTATCACAGCTGTCCAACAAAAAGATTGTGGTGCTGTAGCCTAGAGAAGCAGCATAGGCGGTGGTGAGCAGTGGGCCAGCTCAGAATATATTTTGAACATAACCAAGACGTTGAACTTAAAAAGCATGATTCATAGTAGGTAACAAAAAGCCACTTCATTTTATCTCCCACCATCCATTTAAAATGGATGAAAACTTGGATATTGCCATGATTTTCCCACAGTCTACCTCACAGTTTTCTTTGGGGATCTCTATCACTTTAAGGTCTTAGCGTGTCCTTTATCTTTAATATTCTATTATATTAAAGTAGAACAGAAGGAATACGTAGGTTGATTTAATATGATAGGGAAGATAAAGAATATAAAATCAGATTGCTCCTAGGTATTTTTAATTTTTAAAAAATAGGTGAAAATAATTCCAAAAATGGGGAGGCCTGGGGGAGAAGCAGGTCGGCACGTGGGTGGGTGAGTAGAAATCAAGAGTTTAGGACTTCCACTCACTTAGGAATCTATAAAAGCCATAAAAAATTGCAAAGAATGTTGCTCCCAACCTAACAATGAAAAAAGCTGAATTCTGCAACTTTTTTGAGCCCATCATGAGCTGAAGTCCCAAGACAACCAAGTAATCTATATTCTAAAAAGAAGCCTGTTCAAGGAGAGACAAGATGGAAGCTGTTCACCTTTGATGGATTATGGGAGAAAGAGGCAGCCACCATACAAGTGGGTAAGAAGAAATCAGTTCAAGTTTTAATGAACTTTTAAGATCTAAATATGGGCTAATGTGCATGTTTGGAATAGCTGGAGGCCCCAGACACAAGAGGACATAGTATTCATTCCAAGGTCCCTTCACACAAGTCTCCACCATGTGCCCATGGGAAAGAAAGAAATGTTATGTGCTATATTGTGTCCCCCCAAAAGATATGTTGAGTCTGAACCCCTAGAACCTCAGAACGTGACCTTATTTGAAAACAAGGTCATTACAGATGGAATTTGTTAAGATGAGGACATGCTGCAGTTGCACGGGTCCTTAATCCAATATGACTGATTTCCTTAGAAGAGGTGAGAGATGCACAGAAAGAATGCCGTGTAACAACAGAGGCAGAAATTGGAATGATGCAGCTGCAAGCAAAGGAATGCCCAGTACTGATAGCACCACCAGAATCTGGCAAGGAGGGATTCTACCCAGAGTCTCAGAGGGAGCATGGCTCTGCTGACACCTTGACTTAGCCTTCTGGCCTCCATAATTGTGAGAAAATACATTTCTCTTGTTTTAAGTCACCTGGTTTATGGTACTTGCTACAGCAGCCCTAGGAAACTATTGCAGGGGTCAAGGCAGGAGACCAAGGAGAATGCTCCTTGGTGAGACAGGCATGCAGGGAATGATAGGTGGCTGCTGGGGAGGAGGGGAATAGAAAGTCCTGTCTGCTGCCCCAGACATTTCTCTCTGTAATGAGTTCTGGGACTTGGGAGCTGATCAAGGAAAAAGATACGACCATGTGGTGACAGTAGCACAGGTTTGCATGAGGAAGGGAATTCCCTCATGCATGAGATCTTCCAGAGACAATGGCATGAGGCCGCCACACAGAAGGATAAGAAGGGAGAGGGAAATTGGAGAGGGAGCTTGTGTCTAGCATGATGAGAAAACTCTGGGTCAGAGAACTCTGCAGCTTGGTAGAAAACAAACCCTTAGTCTAGGGTTTGTTTTATCTATGTCTAGCAGATGTTGGGTGCAGTTTCATGGAATATGCAAAGGCAGGTTCCAGATAGGTTCTAAATGGCTAAAAATATGCTTATTGGGCTATATTTAAAGCAATTAGATGAGTAAAAATTTTGGTTTAGTTCTGGCAGGCTTTTAAGATAATGGTCCCAGCCCCATGAAGAAGTCAACATAGCGCCAATATATAGAGGCCATTTTTGACTCATTTATATAACAATCTATCCCTTGGCTCCATGGTGTTTTACAGTCTAAGTTGTATGTTACTTCATAAAGCCTGACTTTGGAGTTAGCAATAAAGCATTCTAATGACCCAGAGTCTTAGAAGGCCACAAACTAGGATTTCGAAGTCCATTTGTAGCCAATCTGCCTATTAGTGAGGGAAATTCATGAGAATAGATCAGAAAAGGAAAAGACTTTAATTAGTTTAATCATTTAGTAATAGAGTAACATTATGGTCCCTTTGGGACATGTCTCTGGCTATCTACAAAATTTGGAGAGACTTATCTACAAAAAGATGTGTTAGCAAGTTCACAGACCCCCTTCCGCCTTATAAGTCAATAAGTAATGTAGGGCTATGTGGTCCCAGAGTATAATGAGATTCAGCCATGAGTTCTAGTTCTTGGGCCATTTATTTAATTTGTGGCTAAATCTTGGGACATGGCTATCGAACTTCTTTGAATTCCAGGGCATCTATGGCCTCTAAAATTGTTTTAGCATTAGCCATCATTGCCAGCAAAAAGAACTTATGTTTTTCAGAACCCCCCACAAGGAACAACTGGGAGGACTGAGGACTCATTTTAGCTTGCTCTGGACCTGCCAAGTCATCCTGCTACAACACCATCTGTTGCCTCATAAGCTTACTCCAACATCCCCAACTGGTGGAGGACATTTTTGGCCTTGGTTAACATTCTCCATTCAGTCTGCCCAGGCCATTATGAGACCTACTGTAGGCTGAACAGTTTTCCAAGCCATGAAAATTCATATCAGCAAGGTATATGTGGACCACGGTCCAAAGTCTCCTCTGTGGTTCATTCCCACCTTCTGCACTAATTGTGCAAGATCGTTTAGTAAGAACACCATTTTTTGCATCCAATACTATAGGAGCCAATTGTTTAAATTCAGCCTTTTAGCTGGAGCTCATTCCCTACCAGATACACTCTATATAGCAATTAGACCCTATTTTATTTGTTTCTTGGGTAAGCTCCTTAAGGAGAGATTGGGCCCCAGGGTGAGAGAGAGGCTGTGTTTCTTTCTCCAAGTGAGAACCTTCCCTTTCTTCTTAGCCCTTTACTTTTGTCTTTTTCATCTTTGTTACTTTGTGAGTGGTTACTGGCAAAGCAGAGGGTAAATTATCCCAGTCACTGTTGTGATGACACTATGCTGCCTTTTCATCTAGAGAGCACCAGTCCTCCTTCTCAGGGTCCCCCAACTCTGTATCATCTCCCCCAGGACTTTGAGCTCCCTCTAGGTGGCCTGGTGAGAAGCTGCCACAAACAAGGCCCAGCACATGTCTTATGGTTTGGAGCATCTGTTTAGCAGGATAGCTATCTCTTGGGATGGACAGGCATATAAATTTCCTTGCCTTTATTAATTTAAAGTAACACCTTAGCTAGCTCAGCCCAAGGGTTAGGGTCTCAATATCCCTCCAAGGAGAAGCTATAATGATGAATATTACAGAGGCATGCTAGCTGCTTGCAAAAGCTACTCCTCCAGCTGTACTTAGGAGACTGGCCCCAGCCTCCTGTCTGTGCCTTATCGGCTTGTTTACTTACCACACAAGTCCCCAGAGATGAGGACGTCCTCTTGTCTCAGAGTATCCCACATCTCCAGCTTGGCTGTGGAGAGTTCCTGCCATTATAGCCCATTATTGGGTTGTCGAGGGCCCATCCTTGGTCTAGAGGCATGCACTTCTCCCCTTTTCCTATTCACACCCACAGGCCTTACAATATCTAGTACCTGCCTAGTGGGGAACACAGGCAGGTGGGCTGATCACTTTCCCTGGGCAGCTCGGTCCTTCTGACCGGGAAGGTCAGTTCTAATGGTGTGGTTGCATTCAAATACTGGTGCTACTGCTTGGCCGGGCACAGGAGGTGACCATAAAATATATAGAGTGCAATACAGTACAGAGCAATGCCATGCCAAACTAACATGTAGGCATTCCAGATTTGGAGTCTCAACCACTTAAGGATGTCCAGGATAATTTGCCAATCAATTGTTTTACTGACTGGTTAAACACCATATGAATTTCTTGATCATCACCCAAAATCACCTAGTTCTCATTTCCACTTGTAGTGAGTTCACGTATTTGGGGGCTGATTAAGGAAAAACATATGATCACAAGGTGACTAACAAACAATGAGCTTTTTTGGGGTAGCATTTTGACAGATTTGCATGTGGGGAAGTGGGAGGAGTACTTCACAGGATGAAAGCTTCCAGAGACAATGGCACAGGACCACCACCCAGAAGGGGAAAAGGGCAAGGGAATTCCTGAGAGAGGGGGAAATTGGTGAGGGAGCTTATGTGTCTGGATGATGTCATTCAGCAACACAGTGGGGAGTCTCTGGGTCAAAGAATTCCAAAAGGCAGGAGTGGCTTGGGATCTTTTATAATCCCAGAGTTTGTCTTATCTGTGGCTAGCAGATTTTGGGTGCAATTTTTTAAGGTATGCAAAGCAGGCAAGCTCTAAATCACTAAAAATATGCTATTTGGACTATATTTTTGAGCCACTTGATGTGTTAAAATTTGAATTTAGCTCCCGCAGGCTTTTGAGCTACTGGTGCCAGCCTGCTGTAAAAAAATAAACAACATAGAATACAGAGGGCATCTTTGGATAATTTATGTAACACTCTCATCAGAAGCAAACCCATAGACTGCTGCAAGAGGGTAGCAACCTTTTTTGACTCAGGGTACAGATAAAGAATGATTGCTTCTAGACAATGAATAGAAGCAAAATATGTCTACCTCATAGACATATTTTGAAAATATAGAAGCCTTTCCAACTGAAAGACACATTGGCGTTTTTGGAGAAAGCTGCTTGGAGAAAGCATAGCTGCTTGGAGAATGTAAGATAAATTCTCTACCTTGGAGGAAGGGCAGGAAATCATTTCTGACATAGGTTGCTACACCAATCTAGGCAGAGGTCTGCTACCACTGGGGGAGTAACGATAAACTCTTTCCCTCCCCAAATCAACTATTACTAAAGGCAGAGGTTTTCTATCATGGAGGGGATGGGCGGGAGCACTGAAAAAGCCTTAAACATGAGATCCAAACACAGCAAGACTGAGTTTAAGACTGAGATTGGACCAGCACGACAGAGGACCCCCAACCCCACCCCCGCGTGCACCTAGTACTGAGTAACAAGCAAAATATGTCTACTGCTGGGAGAAGAGAATGAGGCTAGGAAGAGCCCCCTGTGTGGTTCAGACATGCAGGGATGGTTAAAAACTGAGGGGGAAGAAGGAATGCTGATTAAAAACCCTCTGGTATTTCAGCCTCCACCTTAACTTTGAACTCAGTGGGGCACTATAAGTACTGACAGCAACAACAAAACCCAAAGATAGCTCAACTCCTGACTAAAATAAGGCAAACACGAACAGATAAAGAGGCAGGCTCATTTTCAGGTATGGATACAATTTACCTCAATATCTACAATATCATGTTCAGGATTCAACAAAAAATTATAAGACTCAAAATAGAGCTAGGAAAAAACAACCCGTTGTCGAGAACTAAAGTAATCAATGTAACTAGACTCAGAGATGAATCAGATGCTAGGATTATCAATCAGAGAATTTAAAATAACTATGATTACTATGCCAAAGGCTTACTGGAAAACATGGATAGACATATGGAAAATTTCAGTAAAGAAATGATAAAGAGTTAAATGGAAATATAAATAAACACAAAAACACAATATCAATATCTTTCAAAAACGAAGATGAGGGGCCAGCCCCATGGTGTAGTGGTTAAGTTCTGCACGCTCTGCTTTGGTGGCCCGAGTTCGTGGGTTTGGGTCCCAGGCACAGACCTACACCACTCATCAGCCATGCTGTGGCAGCAACCCACGTACAAAAAATAATAGAAGAAAATTGACACAGATGTTAGCTCAGGGCCAATCTTCCTCAAGCAAAAAGAGGAAGATTGGCAACAGATGTTAGCTCAGGGCAAATCTTACTCAACAAAAACAAAACTAAACAAAACAGAATAACGAAGATGAAATACAGAACCTCTTCAGGCAAGCAAAAGCTTAGATAATTCTTTGCCAGAATATCTGAGCTATACAAAATGTTAAAGGAAAGTGTTCAGGCAGAAGGAGTATGATACCAGACAGAAATGCTGAAGAGTGTTGGAAATAGTAAAAATAAAGCAAATATAAAAGACTTTTTTTTATCACTAAAATTGATAATTGTCCTAAGTTTAATTTTGATTATGTCAATTTTGAGTTTTACTAGATATCCAAATGAAGGAATCAAAAAGTTAGTTGGATAAACAAGTCTGGAGTTCAGTGTATAAAGCAAGACTGGAAACATTTGAATATTGTGAGATAATAGAAAATATATATATTGGTCTCTGTCCTTGGTCCCTGGCAGAGAGCTCCAAAAACCCTTGTAATACCCTAAGAGATAACAGCACTAGGAGCGTCTTTTGTTCCCGTATTCAGTCCTTGACCTCTGTTCCTGACACAGAGTTCTTAAATCATTTGGAATTTCCTGGTAACAGTCTTTTGTTCTAATAAAGTAACTCTTGGTGGGCTCCTGAATGAGGGCTGGTCACCAGAAAGATTAAGCCATGATTAGAACCTTGGAATTTTTAGTCTCTCCCTCACCCCCACCATTCTCCAGAGAAGGGAAAGGGCTGGAAATGGAGTTAGTGATCGATCATGCCTATGTGATGAAGCCTCCATAAGAAACCCAGAAGTATGGGGTTTGGAGAGCTTCTGGGTTGGTGATTAGGTAGAGATGCTGGGATAGTGGTGCCCCTGGAGAGAGCATGGGAGCTCCATGCCCCTTCCCACATATCTTGCCCTATGCATCCCTTTCATCTGGATGTTCATCTGTATCCTTTATCATATCCTTTTACAATAAACTGGCAAACAGTAAGTAAACTGTTTTCCTGAGCTCTGTGAGCCACTTTAATGAATTAATCAAACCTGAGGAGGGGCTATGGAAACCTCGATTTATAGCCCTCGGTCAGCACAAGTAACAAATTGGATTTGCGATCGGCATTTGAAGTTGGGTGGGGGCAGTCTTGTGGGACTGAGCCCTTAACCTGTGGGATCTGTTGCTCTCTCCAGATAGATAATGTCAGAATTGAGTTAAAGTGTAGGACACCCAGCTGGTGTTGCACAATTGCTTAGTGTGGGAAAAAAAACCCCACATATCTGGTGTCAGATGCATTATGAGTGTGGCAGTAGTGTGAGAGCAAGGGAGAAACACAGGAGGAGAACTGGGTTTTTACTACACAAATATTATCAGCATATAGAGGACATTTAAAGCACAAGACTACCTAAGATCATCTGGAAAGACTGTGATTTTAGAAAATAAGAGTCCAAGCGCTGAGTCTTAGAAAAGTTTAACATTTGGACATAAGAAAGAGGAAAATGCCCCAGGAAAGACAATTGACAGAAGCAGACTGTGAGGGAGAAAGAAAACCTGGCAGTGGTTTGTTTCAGAAGCCAAGGGAAGGAAGAATTTCAAGATAGTGGGGTTGGTTTGCTGTCTCAAAGGCTGCTGAAAGGTAGTGAATAAGGACTGAGACTTGACCACTAATTTGACATGGAGGTTGCTGATAATATTGACAAATGCAGTTTAATTTGAATGTTGTGGTAGAAATGGCAGACTGCAGTGTGGTCAGAGAAATGGAGGTAGGGAAATTAAAATCATAAGTATCAATATACTTTAATTCTTGTTTCTAAAATCAAATAAAACAAGAAAAAATGCAGAGGAACCATATATGTATATAATTTAATATCTCATAAATAAGTGCAACCAACTTGAATCCAACAATGCATAGAAAGCAAGTGGCATGACCAATTGCAGAAATTTAAAGAAAAAAATTTAATAGAAAATTAGTTACTGTAATTCAGTATAATAACAAGTCAAAGGAGATAAAGGCTAAAATTATATTTATAAATGCCCTAAAAGGAAAGAGTATAGAATATTATTTAAGTTCAAGAATCTGAAACTCAGTAACACTTTCAAACATAGTACTTGAAAAAGTTTTTTTTTTAACTCTCCAAAATATGCTTTCCTAATCTGTGTGACCGGGATTATAACACCCGATTTACAGAGTTGTGGGGATTAAATGTGATCAGACATGGGAGGCACTTAGAACAGGGTTCATAGTAAGTATTGAATAATATTTTTTCAATTATAATTTGATGAGTGAACTCCCATTCTTGATTTTTAAAAAAGACTTTTTTTCTTTAACATAATAAGGAAAATTTTTTTCAGTTTTATTGAGGTATAATTGACAAAATTTTACATATTTAAAGTGTTCAAATTGATGATTTGACATGCTTATACTTTGTGAAACGATTACCACAATGAGGTGAATAAACACATCCATCACCTCACATAGCGACCTTTTTTGTGTATATGGTGATAACACTTAAGGTTACTCTCTCAGAAAATTTCAAGTACATTCTGTATGCATGTAGAGAAGTGTTTTAAGAACACTTGTAAAAAAGATGTTTCTAAGAATGCTGCTTGCTTGCTACATTGAACAAAATGTTATATCAGTGAATGGATGTGACTGCCAATCTGTAATTGTGTACAAAGTGTTAAAGAGCAGTTATAAGAAAGAAGTTTTTAAGAATCTATTATTACCTATAGTCACCATGTAGCACATTAGATCCCCAGAGCTTATTCATCTTGTCACTAAAGGCTTGTATCCTTTAACCAGCATCTCCCTATCATCCCCATCTCCCAGCCCTTGGCAAGTACCATTCTACTTTCTGTTTATATGAGTTCGACTCTTCTTTCCTTTTTGTATTCTACATATAAGTGAGATCATACAGTATTTGTCTTTCTCTCTCTGGCTAATTTCACTTGTCTTGTGACCTAACATTTGACCTATCCTGGAGAATGTTCTGTGTACACTCAAGAAGAATGCATATTCTGCTGCTGTTAGATGGAATGCCTATATGTGTTAGGTCCATATGTTCTTAAGTATAGTTCAAGCCCAATGTTTTCTTACTGATTTGCTGTCTGGATGATCTATCTATGGTTGAAAGTGGGGTATTGAAGTCCTCTACTATTATTGTATTGTCTATTTCTCTCTTCAGATCTGTTAGCATTTGCTTACTATATTTAGTTGTTCCCATGTTGGGTACATATAATTTCCAATTTTTATATCCTCTTGAGGAATTGACTCCTCTATCATTATATAATGACCTTCTTTGTCTCTTGTTACAGATTTTAAGTTAAAGTCTATTTTGTCTAATATAAGTGTAGCTATACCCCTGTTCTCTTTTGGGTTCCATCTGCATGGAATATCTTTTTCCATCTTTTCACTTTGGGCTTATACATGTCCTTAATGCTGAAGTGAGTCTCTTGTAGGCAGCGTATAGTTGAGTTTGTTTTTTTATCCCTTTGGCCACTCCATGTCTTTTGATTGGAGAATTCAATCCATTTAAATTTAAAGTAATTATTGATAGGTAAGGACTTACTAATGCTATCTTATTGATAATTTTATAGCCAATCTTTTGTGGTTTCTTTGTTCCTTTCTTCCTCTCTTGCTATCTTCCTTTTGAATTAAGGCTTTTTGGTAGTGGTATGTATTGATTCCCTCTTTTTGTCTTTTGTATATCTACTGTAAGTTTTTGCTTTGTGGTTACCATGAGGCTTATATAAAACATGTTATAGTTATAACAGTCTATTTTAAGCTGATAACTTAATTTCAACCATATACAAAAACTCTACCTTTTTAATCCCCCCATTTTATGTTTTTGATGTCACAATTTAGATCTTTATATATTGTGTGTCCACTAACATATTGTAGCTATTGTTATTTTTAATACTTTTGTCCTTTAATCTTTATACTAGAGTTAAGTGATTAACACCCCACCATATTATAGTATTAGAGTATTCTGAACAGGTTTTTTTTTTTTTTTAATACCAAATTACTTTATTTGAAGGAATGGCACAAATGAAAGAACTTAAGTAGATGTTTTTGTAGACTTTATAGAAAAGGTAAAGGTAACCTCAACATGCATGCACTGTCTTGGTGACCAGGGAAGTTACCCCGTGGCTATGGGAAGCCAACCTAAGGCTTAGCTCTCCTTGTCACTCTCTCCCAAGGTGTGCTTGTCAGAGAGATACTCTGCCATGTCATATTTGGGGGGTCCCCATCTTGTGCAAGTTGGTTATGGGATCATCCAATTATTTGATGGATTTCACTTGCTCATTCAGGTAATGAGTCTCAATGAAGTCACACAAATGGAGGTCATTTTTGTCAATGGCCGGTTTGTGCAGTTCTAGTAGTCTCAAATTTTTTTCCAAGTGTAAGACACACTACATTGCATTCAGCCCATTCTCCCAGTCATCATTGTCTGGTTTCTTGATATCCTGAAGGAAGATTCCACCACCCCGTTGGTTCTGCAGTTTCATCAATTTCTCAGCATGTTCCCTCTCCTCACGAGATTGGTGAAGAAAATATTTGGCAAAGTTCTTCAAAGCCACATCATCATGGTCAAAGTAGTAAGATATGGACAAGTAGATATAGGAGACATAGAGTTCCAGGTTGATCTAGCAGTTGATGGTGGCCTCCAAGTCCTGGTGGTAGTTCTGGCCATCTGCCACAGCAGGTAGCTAGGGACAGTTGGCAGCAGCAGAGGTGGCTGTGTGTTACTGGAGGTATGGCAGGGCCTTGGGGATCCAAGGACATTGTGAGGAAGTGGTAGAGGGCTGGCTCTGAGTGGCTGGCCTGGGTGGGGGATGAGCAACAGTTCCGTCCAAGCACTATTGAAGCAGGAAACCACAGGAACTCTCGGTAAAACTGTGTCTTCATATGTTTTCAAATTACTAAGGATCATCCTTTAATTTCGGTTTGAAGAACTACTTTCAGCACTTCTTGTAAGGTAGGTCTAGTGATGATGAGCTCTCTCAGCTTTTGTTTTTCTGGGAAGTTTTTATTTCTCTTTCATTTCTGAAGGACAACTTTGTCAGGTAAAGTATTCTTGGTTGGCAGGGGTTTTTTTCTTTAAGCACCTGAATATATCAGCCCACTCTCTCCTGGCCTGCAAGGTCTCTCTGAGAAATCTGCTGATAGCCTCATGGGTGTTCCCTTGTATGCGAGGATTTGATTTTTTCTTTTACTGCTTTTAAAATTCTCTCTCTCTCTTTGATTTTAGACAGTTTTATTATAATGTGTCTTAGAGAAAATCTTTTTGGATTGAAACTTTTTAGGGATCTCTGAGCTTCATGAACTGGGATGTCCAAATCTCTCCTCAGATTTGGGAAGTTCTCAGTCATTATTTCTCTAAATAAGCTGTCTGCATCTTTCCATTTCTCTTTTCCTTTTGCAACTCCTATGTTACATAGATTGTTTCTCTTGATGATATCACAGAATTCATGTAAGCTTTCTTCACTTTTCTTCATTGTTTTTTCTGTGTTCTCCTCTGACTGGATAATTTCAAATGACTTATCTTCTACCTCACAGATTCTCTCTTCTGCTTGATCAAGTCTGCTATTGATGCTCTCTGTTGTATTTTTTCATTTCATTCATTGTATTCTTCAGCTCCAGAATTTATGTTTGGTTCATTTTTATGACATCCATCTCACTGTTAAACTCATTTTGTTCATGTATTGTTTTCCTGAAGCTCACTGAACTTCCTTAAAATAACCATTTTAAATTCTTCATTGGGCAAATCACAGATCTCCTTTTTGTGGGGGTTAGTGACTGGAAAATTATAGTTTTCCCTTGGTGGTATCATATTTCCTTGATTTTTTTGTGTTCCTTGAAGTCTTCTTTGCTGTCTCATATTTTAAAAAGCAGTCACCACCTCCAGTCTCTACTGACTGTTGGGGGAATCTGCAGACGAGGCATCCCCAGTAGCTCATGGGTGGACTTCCTGGTGGAGTCCACAAAGTGGTTAATAAGACCCAAGTCCCTTTGTTGCTCTCTGAGAGCCCTGGCTGATGTTCTTCCAGCCCCTCCTTTCCCCTCAGTTATGCAGAACACCTCGGTTCCAGATGGGCAAGAAAAAAGTGGGCCTCTTTGGCAGTGTCATGCCCTGCCATTCACCATGCTCTCCCTTCCCCCATGAGAGAAACTGTGGGTCCAGAGCATCTCTCTTGGCACTCTGCTGTGCTACCTTGGGTGAGGTGTGATGTAGGTAAAGTAAAACTATGTTTTACCCTCTTCAATGCATCCAATCTTGGATTATTTTTCATTCAATGATGTGCTAGAACATCTCTGCTGGACTCCCAGACTTCCACAAAGACACTTTTGTTCATGGGTGATTGTCAAAATTTGTGTTCTTTGAAGGCAAGATGGTAGAAAACTCCTATTCTGCCATTTTGCTGAGAAATGTCTTAAAATAGAAAAAACAGAAAAACTTTAAGGTGAAATAATTTCCCCTACAGTTATTTACACTATCTTATAAGTGCCTGATAAATGAGTGAAATAGAATTTTTACAAAAGTAATTTCTATTGGAAAAGGAAAGAATAGCATCACATATCTGTAGATGATATGATTATCTATCTAGAAATCTGAAGAGAATGATGCAGTCCTTAAACCAGGATAATTTACTAAGATATCCAGGTAAAAATAAATGTCTGACAAATAGTAGTCTTGCTATTTATCAGCAATTCTCTGAAGGAATATATGAGGAAATAATATTTCATTCATCATTCAAATTTTAAAATATTAAATATCCAAGAATACATAACCATTTTATACTTACACATTATTTAAATATACAAAAAGTATAGTATTTAGGGTATATGTATATATATGAATAAATGTGTGTATATATATATATAAAATATTTAGTGCATGTGAGTATATACGCATGTATATATATATAGTATTTAGTATATAGTATGATTATCTTTTTAGACATACAAAATAAAATCTTAATTATATATAGATATACATATATCTATATATAATGTTCCCAGATGGAAAAACATAGCAATAGTCATCAAATTTATACATAAATTTTCAAAAATTAGAAAAAAATTCATCTAGACTAGTTTTAATTTGTTTTTTCTCTTAAGAAATCCTACACTTCTTTGGGAAAAATAAAGAGGAGAGGTCAGTCAAAAAATGTTAAAGAGGGCCAGCCCGGTGGCGCAAGTGGTTAAGTGCACACCCTCCGCTGTGGCAGCCCGGGGTTCACTGGTTCAGATCCCAGGTGTGTACCGATGCAGTGCTTGTCAAGCCATGCTGTGGTGGCGTACCATATAAAGTGGAGGAAGATGGTCATGGATGTTAGCCCAGGGCCAGTCTTCCTCAGCAAAACAGAGGAGGATTGGCAGATCTTAGCTCAGGGCTGATCTTCCTCACAAAGAAAAAAAAAATGTTAAAGAACAAGGCAGAAAGCAGGAACTTAATATCCTGTCAGAGAGTAAAACATGTATACTATAAACCCATGATATTAAAAACAGTATTTCTATTGACATGGTAGTATACATATCAATTTATGTGTGAATTTAAATATTATAAATATCATCTTCTAAAGGAATACTGAAATGGTGAATTTTATTTTATTTTTTTAACCACTAAAAACATTTTTATTTTATTTTATTTATTTTTAAAAAATTTTTTGTTTATTGCAGTAACATTGGTTTATAACATTGTATAAATTTCAGGTGTACATCATTATACTTCTATTTCTGCATAGATTACATCATGTTCACCACCCAAATACTAATTATAACCCATCATGAAATGGTGAATTTTAAATTAATGGAACTGGAGAAATTACTTAATCATTTGACAGCAAATTAATGAGAACCTTATTTTTTCCTGGGCCCTAATATATACCAGATGAATTGAAGACAACCATGTAAATAATGGAACCATTAATTTTTAAGATAAATATAGTTATAAATCTTTCTTTAATCTTGGCTTAGGAACCACTTTTGTTTGAGTGCGCTAAAGACTAGTTTTCTAAGTTCTAAAGATAGATCTAGGAGATAGTTTTTCCTCCAAATGAGACTTTACATTGGAAACATACACTCACAAGATATGAAACAATTAATGCAAGTTCGAATTTCCCCTCCTAGACTTATCTTGTGGGTAATAAAGCCGAGGGGAACGGTACCCAAAGATAGTAGGGAGGAATCGAGATTTTCATCACTCCAGGCTGAGTTGGTACACACTAATGGAGAGGAGGCTGGACTTTATTCTGGCTGCCTGTATATCTTCAACAAAACTGGGTCTTGACTTCCTAGGGAGGGAACTGGACTTCCACTTGCCAATCTTAACAGGTGAGACAATTTTAGCTTTAGTGAAGTGCCAATCTTGTTTCCTAAAACTACTCCAGAGATCTCACCAGCTGGAGGTCTCTGTTCATAGGGCCGACTGGGATGGTCCCAAATCTCAAGAATTACTGAGGGGACTCAACTTTCTCTCTCTCTCTCTTCCTTTCTCTTTTTCTCTTTCTCTCTCCCTCTTTATCTCCCTCCCTCCCCCGCCACAAACACAAACACATTCTACCTAAAATATATTACTAAATATTCTTTCATTTAAAAAATAACATTTTATTCTAAATTCGAGCTTTTGCTTTATTATTAACTTGGATCTGTAAACTTTATATTTAATTCCTATAATGTCTATAAGTTTCAAGTAATTTAAGGAACAAGTTAGTGAACACAGAAAGAAAATATCATTATAAAAAAACATTATAACACAGTTTCTATCCCCCCAAAATGTGTGTATTTGACTACATAAAAATTAGGTCAAAACACATATACAAATTAAAAAGCAAACAACTGACAGGAGATAATTGTAGCATTTAGGGTATAAGAGTTAATATCAATACATTTAAAAAAATCTTTTTAATAAATAAGAAACAAGCATTGCAATACAAATTTTGGAAAATGTCTAACAAATAATTCAGAAATGAAGAAATATATATTGGGTATTAACATATGAATAAAAAATGTTCATTCTTGCTGGAAAGCTAAATAGATGCACATTGAAATAGTGCAACTAATTATAAAATGAGATTTTTAATAAAATAACAACCTGTATAAATGGGAAGTTTTAATGTAATGTTAAAATTGTAAGCAGGCACAACATTCACACAGACAATTTGGTAGTACAGAATAATGAAAAATATCTGTTGATTGTTCATTATGCATTAAACACTCTTTTAAGCATGTATATTAGCTCATGTAATCTTAATAACAGTTCTGAGGTAGATACTATTAGAGATGTTATACAAATGAGGAAAATGACAATAGAGAGTTTGTGACATAGTTAGTAAGGGACAGAACCAGCATTCTAACTAAGGCAGCCTGGCGTCATAGTCCAACTGTAAAATTATGGTCCTATTGCCCTGATGAAAAACTTTAAAATAAATGTACTCCTGACATGCAAACCTGCATTAGAAATAGATCCTAAGGAAATAATCACGAGTATTCATAAAGATTTAATTACCAAGGTATCCTAGCAACATTGTTTGCAATAACGGAAAATTGAAAATGTCCAAGAAAAAATATCTGAATAAACCAAGTCCAATAAATGCAAATCATGGAGTTATAAAAATAATTTTATAGAAAAAATGATGTAAAAATGTACAGTATATATTATTTAATGAAAACAGCAAGTTTAAAAAGTGTACATTATAACATGGTTGAAAAAATCTGGAATCATAAATACCAAAGCACTCACAATTATTGTCTTCTATTTCTTTACTTTTTATCTGTATCTACAACATTTCTATAATATCACAATAAAAAAGTAAATAAGGCTTTTGGGATAGAAGAATAGAGGTGAGACTATATCTAATCTCCTCTATGTAAATAGAGTAACTATTTCTAAGAAAAAATTGAAAAGAATTCAAAATGTCATTTTTATATTTGAATATATAAAAATTTAAAATATCTGAATGTTAAAATCACTGTTAAGAAAATTAAAGGCAAATGAAAAAATGTGAAAAATAAATCATTCTTATCACACATCACCCAAAATGTTTAATATCTTTAATATATTAAAAGTTCTTGTGAATCACTAAGAAAAAAGAGTAAAGTAGAGCAAATGATCTGGCAAGAGATTATTAAAAACAAAAGAGACATACAAATTATCAAAAGCACATTCAAATATATTCAGACTCAGTAGTGATCACAGTAATTTATGCCAGTTAGATATGGGGTATTTGTGACTTACAGCTGAAAGAATTCTAATCGATAAATTTATATGGTGTGTGGTGTAACTATGTGTGTTTCTGGGGTGGCAAGAACGGAGTAGGGTAGCAATAGGTTCTGTCAGCCTTTTCTCCAAAATACATTCTCCATATCTGCAGTTCTCTCCATTTCCAGTGTTAGCACTCTAGTCCAGCTCATCATTATTCCTTCTTTAGACTAATGAAACAGCCTCTTCACTGGCCCCTATAATTCTGCCTTACACTTTCATCCCCAAACTCTCTTCTCCACTCAAAAGCCAGAGTGATTTTTAAGATTCAAAATCAGAACATATCACTCTCCTTCTCAGAACCATCCAGGAATTTCATATAGTACATCAAAGAAAATTCAAGCTATCCTATTGCCTTGCCTTGTTTCCTTTGTAGCACTTATCCATAATTTAAAAAAAATTTCTTTTGGGGGGAGGTGAATTATTTATTTGTTTATTGTCTGTTTTAACATAAGAATTGTGTAGTCTAGGACCTTGTTTGTGTTATTCACAGGTATATGCCCATCACCTAGAAAAGTGCCTGAAACAGTAGGGGTTCCATAAAGATTCATAGAGTATAAGATTAAATTAGTGAATGGATAATGAAGGGGGTGAAAAGTGTTGTTACGTCATTAAGGTGAAATTTAAAAGAAGGAGAAATCAGAAAATATCCTCATTTTACTTCACTGGAAATTTGTATGTGATCTATTTAAAGACCTTTCCGAAGTACCATAATTCTCAAAGTAGACTCAAGTATGGGTTTTGATTTAGCTTTAAGAATCAGATGTCTATGTTGATTTCATTTAATTTAATCCATAACCTTTCTTGTTCATGAGTTGAATGCTAGGGAAGGTCCATATGAGGTCAATATACCTTAATGTGAGTCACACAGGAATTCTTCATGAGTTAATAGAAGATTTAATATTAATCATTCAAGGAATAGCTCCTGTATGAATTATACTTAGAATTTTTAAGGAAGAATTAAGCATATATTTTAGATTGACTGCCTCAGAATCTGTTTCTTCTCCAACTCAGAGCGAATAAAATTTTTATTTAAAAAATGAGATACCGTCAAAGAGATTTCTTGAACTCGTATTCACAGCACCATTATTCACAATAACCAAAAGATGTAAGCAACTCAATTATCAATCGACAGATGAATAGATAACAAATTATGGTATACAAATAGATACACATTGTGGTATCTATATACAATGGCATATTCATCAGCCTTAAAAAGGAAGGGAGTTCGGACACATGCTACAACACAGATGAACCTTGAGGACACGATGATAAGTGAAATGAGCCAGATACAAAAAGTCAATACTGTGTGATTCCACTTATATGAGGTATCTAGAGTTGTCAAATTCATGGAGACAGAAAGTAGAATAGTGGTTGCCAGGGGCTGGACAGAGAAAAGAATGGGGAATTATTATTTAATGGGTGTATAGTTTCAGTTTTGCAAGATGAGAAGTGTTCTGGAGATTGGTTGCACAACAATGTGAATGTTCTTAACACTACTGAACTGTACGTTAAAAATGGTTAAGACAGTTATGTGTTAAGATGAATAAAAATTTTTAAAATAAGATGGGCTGTACTTTCAGTTTAACTAAATAAAATTCTTCCTAAATAGAAGATAAAAAGCAAACAAATTGTTGAGAATCAAAGCTCACTCTCTAGAGAGATCCTTGAACAATCCTCAAGATATGAACCTTTCCAAGATGTTTTATACCTTGAGCTACAGTGAGAGATTGCCACCAGGTTCCAATCAAAAAGTAACCTGGAACCCTCAAAATTCAGTGGTTAATGCCAATTCACAAAGCTTGGGGGAAAAAAAGCCTTCCAGGAGCACCTGTTATCTGAGCTTCCAAAAAGTCGTTCACAATTTTATATCTTGCAAATAATAAAGACTATCCTGCAGAAATGTTCTTGTGACTAAACTTAGATCCTCTGAGTGAATTTATTATATTGAGCTTTTCTTTGGATCAATAGGAAACTTATAAAAGAATTAAACTTATAAAATATACCAAGTAGCTTTTTTTTACTTTTGGATACACATATCATCTCGCTTATTTTGATTGGCTTTTGCTATTGTCTTTATTTCTGGATTTTTGTGTCATAATAGTCTTTGTCAAACTAGGGAGTGGTAGGGATAATTAAACATTTCTATATTTTACAATTAATTAATCAATTAAACTGTGGGAGGAACCAGTTTTAAAGTATCAACAATTTAGTACTAGGAAGTAATAACATACAGATAGAAAGGAGAGATACCCAAATGAAATTACAACTCACTGCTAACTCAAATTTGTAAAAAATGGCATTACTTACCATGTGCTTTTTCTCAAAATGTTTTTAAAATATTTTTTAATTCAAATCAAATATGGATTTGATATGTCAATGAAGTCTGGACTATTTTCCAATTATGACCAAATTTGGGAAAGGAAAAACCCACATCACAGGTCCACCTCATGGCTACTACCCTTTCAGATTGTTCACTGGTATGTCTGTTTAGTCGTTAAGTTATCTGGAGATATATATTAACTCAGGGCTTTACTTTAATACAAGAGCCATTTGTCCTTTCCTTTTATAAAGACTTTTGCATTCCTTCTAGCAAAATACCAAGGTTACGCTAAAAATAATTCTGTCCATTTCTTAGATTTAGACCATCACAAGCAACATTGTGGAGAATTACTGTAAATGTGTGTATAATGATTGTTCCAAGTTGTACCAGTAAATTACCATGGACATAATTTGAAGTATTAAAGTTAAACGAAAAAATAAGTTGCTTTTGGATGCAAAAGCAGCAGTATCTACTTCAAAAAAAAGGACACAGAAAATTAAGGAAATTTTCTGGGTGATTTATGACTAAATTTCCAAATAATCAAGGCTTGAGTGACTAGATTATTCTATCATCTTTCTCCAGTTCCCAAAACATGTATGGATCCAGCCAGAATAGTTTTTAAAGTTCATGTATTTCCTGAGTCGTGGCATTTCACAAGTGATAATACACAATGAGAACGCTTCCGGACCCAGTGGTATAGGATGTTTAACAGAGCTTAATCACATCCATAAAAGTCTCTCTTAAAACAAAACGTATTGCTTATGAATGACGTCTATTGCTGTCTGACGTTTCTTTCAGGTGGTGACTTCGCAGATGAAAATGACTAATGCACAATACCCAAAATAAATTATATCTCCTCCATCCCCATTTCCCACAAACTCCTTCCCACACACACTTGTTTTAAGTGAATGGAAATAAAGCCAAAACAATCTAGACTGCCAAATTCTATTGTGTACATGGTAGTCATTTTCATCCCAGGATGACATCCCAACCTCCTTCCTCCTGCTCCTCACTAATGTCGTTGTCCTTTTAATTACAGAAGGCATTCTTCTTGGCCCCCTGCCCCAAAAAACTCAGAAGCACTTTTAAGCAGTTCTTTCATTACCATCATTTCCTAGCTAGAGATTATTGAAAGATAACACCTCACCAAAGGATATTTCCATGTACTTGAGTCATCTCTGAGCAGAAAGATTAAACAACTCACATAGAGCTGAGAAGCACCTAGGAGACTATCTAGTTCACTCTCCCGGTGTCGGAGACTGTTAGAAACTTTATTTGATAGACTGTATCAATTCCAGTGTTATCTATTAAAGTTGGTAAACTGTGGATCTCTCAGCCACTTTATAACACGAAACAAATTTTTTGGTGAATTGAACTAAAAATGAAGGATAAAATAAAATCAGATTAAGATCTCTAGTATACTTATTTTCAGAGGCCTCTTGTTAGGTAGAACAAGATTCATTTCTGTGAATCTTATAATGTATATTTTCCCCATTGCTTTATTGGTTAAGAAGCCCAGAGCCAAATTTTTGACCTCTCTGTAGCGATAGTAGAGTTCCTATTGCATATATTTTTACACTAATATTAACTCTACCACAAATTAATTTTTCTCTTTTCACCTTCTCTTATTTGTAAGTTACTTTGAATCCTTTTTGGAATGACCTATAGTATAAATCAATCATATAATCCATAAACTGTACATTTTTCCCATTTCTCTTGAGAAAAGTTAAAGTGTTTGTAGGAGTAAGCTGGAAAGAAACATCCAGGGTAAAATGTATTGCATGTAGTGGTGAGAGTGCCCTTCATGAAGCTGAAGAAACAACTTTCTCTTTTATTCCCTGTATGCAAATAACTCCATTAGGACTTGATATAAGCTGCATGATAATATGCAGAAATAAGCAGAACCACCCTCAAGGGAGCAGAACTTGGCAAGTCAAAATATGCTTCCTCCTCCAAGCACAAAATTAATTTCCAGGTGATAGCTCATTAAAATGAACACCAAGCACAGCCTTTGGGGCCAGAGGAATGTGTTGGGAAATGTCACAGAATTTTTAGTCTGAGGGAGTGGAGCAGGAGAAGTGTGGGGGTGTGTGTGTGTGTGTGTGTAGTTGTCTTCTCACAGGTGTAACCAAATCTTTCTAGTCCAGGAATTGGACTCCATAAAGCCAGAGGACAAAATCCCTGGGATTGTAGATGTCACATACACTTGCAACTACGCTGGTCAACAGTATTCAAATAAAGTTTCCTTAGTTTGCTGTTTTTTAAATTGTAGTAAAATATACATTACATAAAATTTACCGTCTTAACCATTTTTAAGTGTACAGTTCAGTGATGTTAAGCACATTCTCATTGTTGTGCAACCATCACTACCATCCATCTCCAGAATTCTTTTCATCTTGCAAAACCGAAACTTTGTATCCATTAAACTACAACTCCCCATTCTTCTCTGCCTGCAGCCCCTGGCAACCACTGCTACAGCTTCTGTCTTGAGGAATTTGACTACTCTAGATACTTCATATAAGTGGAATCATACAGTATTTGTCTGTTTGTGACTGGCTAATCTCATTTAGCATCATGTCCTCAGGTTCATCCATGTTGTAGCATGTGTCAGAATTTCCTTCTTTTTTAAGCCTGCATAACATTCTGTTGAAATGAATATGCCACAATTTGTTTATCCACTCATCTGTCAATTGACACTTGAATTGCTTCCACCTTTTGGCTATTGTGAATAATGCTGCTATGAACATGGGTGTACAAACATCTCTTCAACTCCCTGTTTTCAATTCTTTTGGGAATATATCCAGAAGTGAAATTGCTGGATCATATGGTAATTCTATTTTAAAATTTTGGAGGAACTGCCATACTGTTTTCCATAGAAGCTGCGCCATTTTGCATTGCCACAAACAGTGCACAAGGGTTCCAATTTCTCTACATCCTAGCCAACTCTTGTTATTTTCTGTTTTAGTGAAGTAGTCATCTTAATGTGTGTGAGGTGGTATCTCATTGTAGTTCCAAGAGTTTTTGAAACAGGATTTCCAGAAAACTGCTCTGTATTTCAGCCATTACATTTAAGAAGACAAAAGAGTATTCAATAAAAGATGAGTAGATTTGCAAGTTATTTGTAAGAGACAACAATCCTCACCAGATAGTCTGACTTGAACTTGTTAATAATGTGAAAACAAAACCTATTCTTTCCGAAGCCTCAAATGCCTTGCCTAAGATCTCAAGCCACTAAGACTGACAATTGTGTAATGGTGTAAACTGCCAGGAGTGGCTGGTTGTGATTAGTCACGGCTGCTGAATTTCTTCTGGAACAACAATAGGTGGCAGTAAGTAAGATTGTAAATGGGTCTGTCTATTTAAAGACAAGGCAGAGGTTCTAATTTATCCTTTTTGCTCTTTTTTCTCCCCAAGCATTTTGCATTTGATAAAACCCAAAACACATTTAGCCCTGAGCAATAACTGCCCACCCACTCCCCGATTTTAAACACGTGTGTCTCAAGAGAATGAATCCATATGTTTCTGATTTATTTACAATTAATTCATCAAAATGTTGTTTTTATGTCCAAGAAGCTTTATTGAGGCTCTCATGAGTCTTTTTTCTTAGAAACAGGAAATCGTGCCTTGCCAAGAGCCAAACTCAAAACACACCAAAGGGTTTTGAGCTGAGTTTGAAACATTGGGACATCACATCTAAGCGACTGCCAAACTTGGACAAGAACATCTCTTCACCTCTACATGCAAGCCAAGCCCAGATTTAATATCAGATTAATCTCTGGCTCTTGAGATGCCCAGCATGACTTGAGCCTTTTTGCACAAGCACCATAAGATTCCAGGTGAGTAGCAAAGAGTATGAAGATGAGAAGGAAGATGAGATTTTTTAAAAGTTTACACTGGCAAGACATAGTGGGTTTATAAAAATGCCTGTAGACAGTACATCTTCTGATAAACCCCAGAACTGTCTCCTTGTATCCAGTTTGCCTTGTTTCCCATTTATAAGCTAGCTCAAACAAGATGGCTTAACATCAGATGATATTAAACACCACCGAGTCCAGGCTATTCTTTATCCACACGTTCTCCCAACATACCAAATTTCCCTTTTATGGAGATCAATGCCATTCAGTCTTCAGTGCTCCAAGCATTAATACTTCACCCATCTCGAGGATTCTGTTCTGCTTCCACCTGAACTCACACTGGATCACATCTTATATCAATCCTTCTCAAACGCTCCAACCTAGCCAAACAGGTTAGCTTTTCCCAAATCTGACCTTATGCTTTCAGAGCTTCAAGTCTTTGCTCACACCATTCCAGGTCTTCCTGCTTTTCTAAATTTCATCATCCTTCCTGCTTGAATCTATCTTCCTCTCTAAAGCCATATGTATCAACCGCAGCCTGATATCATCTCACCTCCTTCCGAATGCTTCTCACGCTTATTTTTATTATACATGGTTATTACCATGTACTCTTTTGTAACATCTCTTTGATTGTAATCAAATATACACTAAAAATATAAATTAACCTGGATTAACTTATTCTTCAAATATTGTATTTCTTTCATAACTGGCTGCTACCATTTTGTGCACTAGGGAGAACAAATAATGGATGAGGATTTTGAAATGAGATAAGATTGAGTGCACTTAGAGAATCCTACATGTGATAAGATATATAGAAAGATTTTTAAATTTATATATGACATATGTAAATTTATGTATGTAGTTTTGTAATTATAAAAGCTATAGATGATGATGACATAGAAATTTCTAGAGAAACAAAATTTAACAATGATATCATTAATATGGAGGGGAGGGATCAACTCAAGGTCTAATTCTGCTAAAATCAGATACATGAGTTTTATTCTTGAGTTGCCTTAAAGTCAATTGTAATTATCAGAAAGAAAAGGAAATAAAAAATAAAATACTCCTTTCACTTTAATTCAGATCAATGAGGAATAACTGGTTAATGATATGAGAGGGTATTATTCAGGGTTCTCCAGAGAAACACAGAACCAATAGCATATACATATATGTATATAAATATATATATGAGGAGATTTATTATAGGAATTGACTCACAAGATTATGGAGGCTGAGAAGTCCCACAATCTGCTATCTGCAAGCTAGAGAACCAGGAAAACCAGTAGGGTAATTGTAATCACAAGTCCACACTTTGTCAACTTGGCATCCATATGCATCTCCTTAACCCATGCTTAATCTCCAAATGACTTTTCATAATTTCACCTGACACATATACAACTGAAAATGCACTAATCCCTTCCTCAGAAGAAGAGGCAAAGTCATTGAGTGATGTTTATTCTTCTCTTGATATCCTGTAACTTAAATACTAAGACATAAAATTAACAATACTTAAATACTGATATAAAGTCAGTATATCTTATATTACACGATAAGGGAATTAGAGAGGAAAGAAAATAAAGCTATTTGCTTAATATATGTGTATATACACGCAAATGTATTCATAACAAAATAAGGAGGAAATATTCATAACAATTACAGTCCTCATTTCTGTAACTAGCCACATGGTTATACCTGGTATTTATAGCCACTCTGCTTTACCACTCATTCTGTATTCCCTTTGCCTTCAGCAATCACCATAGCTGTTCGTCGTTCTTACCTGGTGAGGTGACCTAAACCTTCATTCCTGAAGGGTCTGGCCATTACTAGTCTTGCCTGAATTGAGTTGTAGTTTTCCATTGACCTTAATCACAGGACATGGTAATACTAAGAGACACCCTAAGAGATATCCTATATTCCAGACCTACTCTTTCTTAACTTTATTGTAGAGTAGTAGTCCAATTTTCCACTGGTATTTAGGATCAGTCACCCCAGTCAGCACCATAACTCCCTGCTTTGCCTGTTGATTCAGAGGCATGAGAAGCCCAAAGTGGCCTGGTGGTAGTCTTAACTTCCAGTTCAATGGAATCTCCTGGTGAAAGCATTCCTCCCTCTAGAACTAAGACCTGTAGGCCAGCAGAGCATAAAGTCAAGGGAACAGGAAGCAAAAATTCTGCTAGTGGATCACTAGAGGTAATAGTGGGCCTCTCCCATTCCCACCCCTTGATCCCTGGACCCATGAATCCTGGTTATGGGAGAAATAGCATCATATATTGCACTCTCAACCTTGCCCTAGCCTTGCAAAGTATTGTCACCAAGCTGGCACTGTAACTGAGTCTTCAGAAAGCCATTCCATTATTTATCAAGCCAGTTGCTTCAAGATACTAGAGAACATAGTAAGACAAGTGAATTTCATCAGAATGGGCCCATTGCCACACTTCCTTTGCTGTGAAGTGAGTTCCTTGATCAGAAGCATGCTGTGTGGAATACCATCACAGTGGATAAGGCTTCCTGTAAGTCCACGAATGGCAGTTTTGGCAGAAACATTGTGTGAAGGGAAGGCAAATCCATATTCAGAGTGTCTATTACAGTAAGGACAAAACTCTGCCCCTTCTATGTTGGAAGTGGTCCAATGTAATCAACTTGCCACCAGGTAGCTGGCTGATCACCCCAGGGAATGGTGCCATATCGGCGCTCAGTGTTGGGCTCTTCTGCTAGCAGATTGGGCACTCAGCCATGGTGACAGCCAGATCAGCCTTGATGAGTGGAAGTCAATGTTTCTCAGTCCACGCATAACCTCCGTTCCTGACACCATGGCTGATATGTTCATGAGCCCAGTGAGAAATGACAATGGTACTGGAGAAAGAGACTGACTGGAATCTACAGAATGGGTAACCTCTTGATTACTAAAATCCTCCTCTGCTGAGGTCACCCCTTGGTGGGACACAAATATCTTTATGTATTTTGCCAAATCAGAGAGATCTATTCACATACCTCTTCCCCAAATTTCTTAGTCACCAATTTTCCAATCATGTTCCTTCTAAATCCTTGACCATCTAGCCAAACCATTGGCTACAGCACATGAATCAATATATAATTGTACACCTGGTCATCTTTCTTTCCGAGCAAAAGCACACAACCAGGTGCACTTTCCGATGTTCTGCCCGCTGGGAAGATTTCCCTTAAACACTGCCCTTCAGGGATGTCCCAGGGATGGTTTGTAGGGCTACAGCTGTCCACTTTTGGCTGATGCCTGCGTGTAATGCAGAACCATCTGTAAACCTGGCCTGAATCTTCTCTTCCTCTGTCAACTTATTTTAGGGAACTCCCTATGAGGCCATAGGTGCCGGCTGGGAAAGAAAAGGCAATGTAGCAAGAGTGGGGACCATGGGCATTTGGGAGACTTCATGTAACGTACTTGTGCCTTCAGGGCCTGCTCAGGCTTCATCGCATAAATGCCACTCCCATTCGATTACAGAGTACTGGTCTGCATGCTCAATTTTATGGCTTGGTGGATCAGATAGTGCTCAGTTCACGAAGGGCGGCTCAAGTTGCAGGGTAATTTGGTACCCCGTGGTCAAGCATTCAGTCCCTACTAAGGCCCAGTAGCCAGCCAAAAGCTGTTTCTCAAAAGGAGAGTAATTACTTGCAGAAGATGGCAGAGCCCTTCTTCAAAGTCCTAAAGGCTTGCACTGCAATTCACCTACTGGGGCCTACTCAAGGCTCAAAATAACCTCTCTATCTGTGACTGATACTGTAAGAACCATTGGATCTGCTGGATCACATGGCACAAGTGGCAGAGCAGCTGGCACAGCAGCCTGGACCTATTGCACAGCCTTCTCTTGTTCTGGGCCCCGCTCAAAACTAGCAGCGTTACGGATCACTCAATAAACAGGCTGGAGTAACACACTCAGATGAGGAATACGTCGCGTCCAAAATTCGAAAAAGGCCACTAGTGTTGTGCCTCTTTCTCGATTGTAGGAGGTGCCAGATGCAATAACTTATTCTTCACCTTAGAAGGGGGGTATCTCAACATGCCCCTCACCACCGGACCCCTAGAAATTCCACTAAAGTAAAAGCCCCCTGAATTTTAATCCAATTTATTTCCTACTCTTTGAAAAGCACATGTCTTACCAATAAGTCTCAGGTAGTTGCTACTTCTTGCTCACGAGTTCCCATCAGCATAATGTCATCAATGTAACAGACCAGTGTGATATCTTGTGGAGGGGAAAGGTGATCAAGATCCCTGCAAACTAAATTCTGACATAGATCTGGAGGTTTGATATTTTTCTGAAGTAGAACAGTGAAGGGTGTATTTCTGGTATTGCCACATGAAATATAACTACTTCTGGGGAGGAGGGGCCTTATGGACAGGTATGGAGAAAAAGACTTTTGCCAGATCAATAACTGCATACCAGATACAAGAGGATGTGTTAACCTGCTGAAGAAATAAAAACACATCTGGTACAGCATCTGCAATTAGAGTCACCACCTGGTTAAGCTTACAACAATCCACTTTCATTCTCCAAGATCTGTCTGTCTTCTGCACAGGCCAAATAGGAGAGTTGAATGCAGAAGTGGCAGGAATCACTTTCACTGCATCTTTCAAGTCCTTGATGGTGGCACGAATCTCTGCAGTCCCTCCAGGGATGCAGGATTGCTTTTGATTTACTATTTTCCTAGGTAGAGGCAGTTCCAGGGGCTTTCAGTGGGCCTTTCTCACTGTAATAGGCCTCACTCCACATTGGTCAGGGAAGCATTGTGGAGATTCTGCCAGCTGCTAAGTACATCTATTCTAATTATGCGTTCTAGAACTGGGGAAATAAACACAGGAAGGCTTCATGTGTGCTACTCATAAGCCCTTACTCTGACTAGAGGACCACAGTGATATTTTGGGTCTCCTGAAATCAGTGTCAGTTCGGAACTTGTGTTCAGTAGTCCCCAAAAGGTCTGCTTGTTTCCTTTTCCCCAGTGCATAGTTATGTTGGTAAAAGATCATAGGTCATTTTGGGGAAAGCTAGGAGAAAGATTAATGGTATAAATTTTTGGCAGGGTACTGGGGTTCTTCCTCAAGGGAACCCAGCTTCCCCTTCATTCAAGAGGTTCTGGGTCTATAAACTGGCTAAAGTCTGGGAATTGATTGAGGGGCCAGGAATCTGTTTTTATGATTCAAGGTAGACTTTTGTTCACTAGACCTAGAACTTTTCTGCATATACATATCAAATAAGAATTTAGTACCCAGTAGACTTCCCACCTATTTCATTTCTAGGAGTACCGTGATTAATTAGCCAATGCCATAGGTCTGTGCACGTCAGACTATTCTGATTGCTGCTTTGACTCTGCTGTCTGTTATTGTAACTCTGCCTACCTTGCCTTTGACAGTTGAGTGCCACCACTTGGCCCCTGCTATACCTGGACCCATCTACTCTCATCGCATTTAGATTTTCCAATTGAGTGCTATCATTCCCACTGTGAAGTCTGGCCTACAAAGAAGAGCAACCATGGAGCTCTTCAAGGATGCTGGAACTCCCCTCACAAATTTATTTCTCAAAGTATTGGTGAAAAGTGCATCTTCTGGATCCTCTCAGTGTGGGTGACTAGGTCTTAAATGACAAATCCACTCCAACATTCCAGTCTCCCTAAGCCTCTGAATCTCTTTCTATCCATTAAACCAAGGGAGGTGAGGTATTTCTGATTTGCTCACGGTGGGCATCTTTTGCCCATGTTTCAGCCAATGAAGCAAACAAACCGTTAGAGCCCTTTCTAGCTCCCGGGCTGCAACAGTAAATGCGGACTCTCTGCTGACTGAGCCCACACTGGGAAATCCTGCCTGACCGGCTTGACGTCCCTGCCATCACCATCCCGTATTCTGTGTCCATTCGCATACAGGTTCCCTAGTTCTCTGCTTGTATAAATTAGAAAACTCAAGTAGTTCTTTTGGAGTGCAGCGCACCTCTTCACGAGTCACACTGTGTGCCTCACTTTAGGGACCCGCTGAGACTTGAGCCTAGTTATAGGCCTAGAAGCTAAGCGGGGCAGCGAGGGTGAGTCTTGAGGAGAATCAGCATTGTCTTGCACGGCAACTGCCTCAGAGAAACTATTGCCATTTTCTCAGGCAATGCAGAGTGAATCCCCTCAGATAGAGGTAGAAAGGCAGATACCTCTGTGGGTCAGAGTATAATTCCCCCGGGGGTGGAGAGACTTCTTCTACTGGCAAAGCAGACTTATCAGAGGGCTCGATGTGCCCAGCTTCATCTGGGTCTTCTCACACATCCCCATTCCAATTTACAGGTTCCATTCTTTCTCGGTCAATACCCTCACTTTAACAACAAACTCTCTGTGAGGCTGGAAGTTCAACTTGCCTTGTAATTCAAACAACGACAAGATGAGGTTCTGCATTTTATTTTCAACAATTTCAACCCTTCAGTTACATGAGATAAAGCTCTCCTTCAAGGGCACACGTAGAAGCTCTTAGGTCATTTATGTGAAAATTTATGAACTGGAAATTGGAATCCCTGAGCTCATTCTTTCCTTCCATCACTTTGTCCCGTGATACTAGGAGCAACAAAGCAATGTCATTATATTTCTTAGTTTTCCAAAGGAAACTATATAACTATAACTATATACAACTACATATATATATATAACTACATCATATATAGTTACGCATCCTTAACAATGAGGACATGTTCAGAGAAATGTGTCGTTAGGCAATTTTTTCATTGTGCAAACATCATCGAGTGTACTTACACAAACCTAGATGGTATGGCCTACTACATACCTAGGCTATATGGTGCTAATCTTATGGGACCACCATCATATGTGTGGTCCGTCATTGACCAAAATGTCATTAGGCTGCACATGACTATATATATAAATTCTATTCTATTTATTCTATTTGTTTCTATTCTATAGAATAAATTTTATATATACCAATATAAATATACAGTGGGCCCTTCATATTCATGGATTTTGCATCCACGGATTCAACCAACTGTGGAAGAAAATTTCAAATCTGCAGTTGGTTGAATCCACAGATGCAAAATCCATGGATACAGAGGGCTGACTATATTCATTGTACTACACCATTTTATATAAAGGACTTGTGCATCTGTGAATTTTGGTATTCACAGGAGTTCCTGGAACCAATCCCCTGTAGAAACCAAGGAGTGACTGTATAAACAAATATGTATATATATTTTATATATATATTGTGTGTATATTACAAGAATTGACTCACACAGTTACAAAGGCCAAGAAGTCCCATGATCTGACATCTGCAAGCTGGAGAACCAGAAAAGCCAGTGGTGTAATTCAGTCTGAATTCAAAGGCCTGAGAATCAATCAGGAGTGCTGATGTCTGAGGGCAGGAGAGATGGATGTTCAAGCTCAAGCAGAGAAAGCAAATGGTCCCTTGCTTGGTCTTTTTGGTCAATTTAGCCTCTCAGCAGATTGGATGATGCCCACCCACACTGGTGAGGGTGATTTTTACTCGGTCTACTGACTCCACTGCTAATCTCTTCCAGAAATACCCTCACAGACAAACCCAGAAATAATGTTTTACCAGCTATCTGGGCATCCCTTAGCCCAGTCAAGTTGATACATAAAATTAACCATCACAAAGGGAAAACAATTTTGAGGAAAAGTGATCATTTCAACCAAGACTTTGTGATAATAGAAGAAAAATTCCAAAGAGAAAGAAAAATCAAATATTAAAGAAAACAATGAGGTAGTGTGGGGACATCAATTGTAAGCTGAGATTTTCAAAAGGACACAAGAGACAGACGAAACATAGGCTGAAGATGTTTTTCTGTCTACCTTAATCTGGAGAAGGAGTTGAGGTCCACCTGCCACTAGAAGGGTAGAAGGGGAGGGAGGCTACTCTTTCAGGATTCTTTAGTGCTAGAAAGAACAAAGAAGATGATGAGTACTGCCCTAGGAAACCTCAAAACCATCCCGCTGACATCAGGTGAAAGAGATCAAGTTCACAGACAGCCCTCAGCCATTAATACGCTGCCAGTTATAAGAGCAAAATCTTTCTAGTTGGTGTCTATAATGCTGGCCAACAGGATAAAGGAGAAGCTTGAGAATCTGTAATCAGAGGAGCTTAATTTTGAAGGTGCAAAATGTGAAACACAATTATGAGAAAATCCAATCTCTAGACAACAGAAACAAATTGCGGATCAATTGGAAACAGCATATTTCACTAAGACCAAGTCATGCTAGGTTATACTTAGTTCCAAAAAGCAAAAGGTTACAGTTTGAGTGGAGGGAAGGCAAGATATCTGAGAAAATCTCTGATAACAACTGCTTAAAAACATTGTACATAATCAGTTTCCATTTCTTGTCAGCAGAATTGTGAATTTACGGTTCTAAAAGGCATTTGGTATTTAGATGCAATATGAAGAGAATTTGACTAAGCACTTGTAGGATTCCAAATTTACAATGTCTAAGTGAATAATTGATATTTTAAGTTTCAAAATCTTATAAAGTTAATATATAATTACAAGTTCAGAAATCTTTAGAGAAAATTAATTTATTAGATTATAAATCTACTTAAGAATTTGAGGTTTTTCAGAAAATTACTTAAAATATACAAAATAATCATAAATGCAGTTTTAAATATTTTTTAAAACTTTAAGTTTATATGTGTTACCAAATATTAATCAAATGCTTCTTAAAAAGTGATTGCTAAAATTTGCTAAACTTATAAATAGCAAAATAAGGGATGAGATCAACTAGATAGTTATATAGAATGCCCCAGATCCTCTTTCTCCAATGGAGAAACCACTTGAACAACAATACATGGACTAATTCCTTTTGTGAGAAATTCAAAAACCAGTTAAGAGGCACTTGCACCCCAGGTGAGTGTGAAACCAGTCGCATCAAAGCTGGTAGGAAAATTCATGGTATTCATCATCACAATTCCTCCCACCAGCACAGTGCAGTGGAGTTGAGTGGAAACTCCCAGCTCCCAGCTGCTCCCTGAGGAGGGAAAAAGAAACACTGGACCATACATCCAATGTTGAGACATTCTGAGGGGCTGCCTGAGGGACTGACTTCTGTCTTCCTTGAATCTCAGTGCTGAACAGAAAGGGTTCCAGGTTGGGGGCCACTGGGAATGAAGTTGACGTTCTGGGCTAGTACGCACTTACTCACCATAATCCCCTCCTCCTGGATCAACTGGGAATAACCAGGAGAAAACCCCTAACTCCCAGCTTCTCCCTGTGGTGGGAAAGAGTTGGAGCATGTATCCAATATTCTGGCTTTTCAAGGGGCTGCCTGAGGGACCAATTTCTGTCTCACAAACTTGGTGCACTGATGGGATCTAGCATGCTCTAGAGACCTGGGGGCCACTGAGAACAAGAGAGAGTTGGGAAGCTTGCAACAGCTGCAGAGAACCTGCAGTACCATACAAAGACATGAGAGGGAGCAAGAGATTACAAGTTATTGAAAGAAGGAACCAGCAAATTTCTCAAATTGGGCATTTACACACATTAAGTTCAGAGAAGACACATCCACAGAAAAGGTTTGAGAGGCCCCTACAATCTCTAGGCAAGCTAATTGGTGAAGGTCTTTCCCGATATTGACGCTAGTCCATACAGATTGTGAGAGGTGACGGTTTTTTCAAATATGCAGATCCCAACACAAAGTTATAAGAAACGTAAAGTAACAAGGAAACATGCCCCATTTAAAAGAATAAAATAAATCTCCAAAAACTAACTCTAAAGATATGAGGGTATATGAATTATCTGACAAATAATTCAAAATAACCTTCATAAAGATGCTCAAAAAGCTCAAGAAAATAATGCATGAACAAAATGAGAATATAAACAAAGAGATCGAAAATGTAAAAAAAAAACCAATCAGAAATTTGGAGCTGAAGAATACAATAACTGAATTTAAAAATTCACTAGAGAGGTTCAACATCAGACTTGATCAAGCAGAAGAAAGAATCAGTGGATTTGAAACCAGATCATTGGAAATTATCCAGTCATAGAAGCAAAAAGAAAAAAGAATGAAAAGAGGTAAAGAAAGTGTAAGGGACTTATGAGACACCATTAAACAGAACAACACAGTAGTCCCCCAGTATCCATGGGTTCACTTCCTGTGGTTTCAGTTACCCACGGTCAACTGTGGTCTGAAAATATTAAATGGAAAATTCCAGAAATAAACAATTCATAAGTTTAAAATTGCACACCATTCTGAGTAGTGTGATAAAATCTTGTGCCATCCGCTTTGCCCCACCCAGGACGTAAATCATCCCTTTTTATATGCTACCCACCTATTAGTCACTTAGTAGTCATCTCAGTTATCAGATTGACTGTCATGGTATTGCAATGCTTGTGTTCAAGTAACCCTTATTTTGGTTAATAATGGCCCTGAAGTGCCATTAATCTCTTACTATGCCTAATTTATAAATTAAACTTTATCATAGGTGTATATGTACGTATAGGAAAAAACATAGTATATATAGGGTTCAATACTATCCATGGTTTCAGGTGTCCACTGAGAGTCTTGGAACATATCCTCCATAGATAAGGGGGGACTAATGTATATATATTATGGGAGTCCAGAAGAAGAAGAGAGAGAAAAAGAGGCAGAAAGTATATTTAAAGAAATAGTGGAGGACAAAAACATCTTAAAGTTAGGGAAGGAAATGTACATCCAGTTTCAAGATGCCCAATGCATTCCAACAAGGATGAACTAAGAGTCCACATCCAGACACATTATAATCAAATTATCAAAAGTCAAAGACAAAGAGATAATTTTGAAAGCAGCAAGAAGAAAGCAACTTGACACATACAAGGGAGCCTCCATAAGATTATCAGAGGATTTCTCAACTGGAACCTTGCAGGCCAGAAGGGAGTAGGATGATATATTCCAAGTGCTGAAAGAAAAAAAATGCCAACCAAAAATAAAATACCTGGCAAGACTGTCCTTCAAAACTAAAGGAGAAATAAAGACTTTTACAGATAAACAAAAGCTGATGAAGTACATCACCAGTACACCTGCCTTAAAATAAATGCTAAAGGGAGGCCTTCAAGATGAAATAAGATGATGCTAGATAGTAACACAAAAGCATATGGAGGTATAAAGCTTCCTGGTAAAGGTAAATATATAAATAAATACAGAATACAATATTACAGTAATGGTGGTGCATAAATCACTTTTAATTCTTGCACAGAAGTTAAAAGGAAAAAGTATAAAAAAATAACTATAATGATAAAAATACATTAATAGATACACAATATAAAAAGATATAAATTGTGATATCAATTAAATAAAGTGTGGCAGAAGGAGGGAGAATTAAAAGAGTAGTTTTTGTATGTAATTAAAGCTGTTATCAGCTTAAAATAAATTGTTATAAGATATTTCATGTAAGCACAATGGTAACCTTGAAGTGAATACCTATAGAAGATTAAAAAGAAGAAAAATGAATCAATGAATACCTATAAAAAAATCAACAAAACTCAAAGAAGGCAGCTAGAGAGGAAAAGAGAAACAAAAAAGCTACAAAACATGCATAAAACAATTACGAAAATGGCAATAGTAAGTCCTTCTCTATTGGTAATTACCTTAAAGGTAAATGGATTAAACCCTTCAATCAAAAGATATAAAGTGGTTGAAGGGATTTTAAAAAATGAGATACAACTATATGCTGTCTAAAGGAGACTCAATTAAGATTAAAGGACACATACAAGCTGAAAGTGAAGGATGGAAAAGGATATTTCCTGTAATTGGTAACCAAAAGAGAGCAGGAATGGCCATACTTATGTCAGGCAAAATAGACTTTGAGTCAACTGTCAGAAGAGGCCAAGGACATTATAGTATAATTCACCAGGAAGATAAAATTATGAATATATATGCATCTAACATCAGTGCACCCAGAGAGAGAAAGCAAACATTGGCAGGACTGAAGTGAGAAATTGACAGTAATACAGTAATAGTAGGAGATTTCAATACCCTACTTTTAGTAGTGGATAGAACATCCAGACAGAAGACTTGAACACCACTATAGACCACATGGACCTAACAGACATTACAGAACATTCCACCCAAGAGCAGCAGAATATAAATTCTTTTTTAGCACACACAGAATATTCTCAATTATAAATCGCATGTTAGCTCATAAAACAAGTCTTAACAAATTTAAGAAGATTGAAATCTTACCAAATATCTTTTTTGACCATAATAGAATGAAATTGGAAATCAATAGCAGAAGAAAAACTGGAAAATTCACAAATATATGGAAATTAAACAACACACTCCTAAACAACCAATGGGTCAAAGAAGAAATCAAAAAGGAAATTAGTAAATGTCTTGAGACAAATGAAAATGAAAACATAACGTGCAAAAACTTATGGGATGTGACAAAAGCAGCACTAAGAGGGAAGTTTATAGTGGTAAAAACCTTCATTAAAAATGGAGACAGATCTGAAACAACTTAACTTCAAGGAACTAGAAAAGAAAAAAAGAACAAACTAAGTCCAAAGTTAACAGAAGGAAGAAATAATAAAGATTAGAGTAGATATAAGCAAAATAGAGAATAGAAAAACAATTAAAAAAATCAATGGAACTAAATATTGGGATTTTAAAAGATAAATAAGATTGGCAGAACTTTAGCTAAACTAACAAAGAAAAAAGAGAGAAAGACTCAATAAATAATAAAGAAATGAAAGAGGAGACATTATGCTATAGACTGAATGTTTGTGTTCCCCCAAAATTCATTATTTTAAATCCAATTCCCCAATGTGATAGTATTTGGAAGTGGGGCCTTTGGGAGGTGATTAGGTCATGAGGGATCCACCCTCAAAAATGAGATTTGTGCCCTTATAAAAGAAACCACAGTGAGTTCCCTAACCCCCTACACCATGTGAGGACACAGCAAAAAGACAGCCATGTAAGAATCAGGAAGTAGGTTCTCACCAGTCATCATATCTGCTGGCACCTTCCTCTTGGACTTCCCAGATTCCAGAACTGTGAGAAATAAATTTCTGTTGTTTATATGCCACCAAGTCTCTAGTATTTTTGCTATAGCCCAAACAGACTAAGACACATTACAAGTGACACCACAGAAATAAAAAAGATCATAAGAGACTACTATGAACAATTATATGCCAACCCATTGGATACTCTAGGAAAAAATGGATAAATTCCTAGAAATATACAACGTACCAAGACTAAGTTATGAAGAAAGAGAAAATATGAACAGACCTGTAAACTATAAGGGTATTAAATCAGTATGCAAAAACTTCCCAACAAAGTAAAGCGCAGGACCAAATGGTTTCACTGGAGAATTCTACTAAACATTTAATTAAGAATTAATACCAATCCTTCTTGAACTTATCTAAAAACTTGAAGAGGAGGGAATACTTCCTAACTCATTTTATGAGGCCAGCATTACCTTGATACCATAGCCAGACAAAGATACTACAAGAAAAGAAAACTACAAGCCAATATCCCTGATGAGTATAGATGCAAAAATTCTCAACAAAGTACTAATAATCAGAATTCAACAGCACATTAAAATGATCATTCACTGTGAGATATATCCCCAGGATGCAAGGATGATTCAACATTTGAAAAAAATTAACAGAACAAAGGATTAAAATCATACGATCACCTCAATAGATACAGAAAAACCATTTGACAAAATTCAACACACTTTCATGATAAAAATTTCAATGAACTAGGAATAGAATGAAATTTCCTCAATATAACAAAAGCCATATCTAAAAAGTCCATAGCTAACATCATACTCAGCAGGGAAAAACTGAAAGCTTTCCCTCTAAATCAAGAACAAGGCAAGAATGCCCACTTTCACCACTTCTATTCAGCATAATACTGGAAGCCCTAGCCAGAGAAATTAAGCAAGAAAAAAGAAATAAAAAGCACCCAAATTGGAAAGATAATTGTAAAATTATCTCTGTTTGCAGATTACATGATCCTATATGTAGAAAACTCTAAAGACCCCCAAAATAACTGTTAGAACACATAAATGAATTCAATAAAGTTGTGAAATACAAAATCAACATGCAAAAATCAGTTGCATTTCTAAACATTAACAATATACTATCTGAAAACAAAATGAAGGAAAAAATACCCATTTACAATAGCATCAAAAAAATAAAATACTTAGGATAAGCACTTAACTAAGGAGGTGAAAGATTTGTACACTGAAAACTGCAAAACACTGATGAAAGAAATTAAAGATGATACAAACAAATGGAAAGACATCCACATTCATGGGTTGGACTTAATATTGTTAAAATGCCCATAGTACCCAAAGCAATATAAAAACTCAATGCAATTCCCGTCAAAATCCCAATGGCATTTTTGAAGAATAGAAAAAACAATCCTAAAATTCATATGGATCCACAAAGGACCCCAAATAGTCAAAACAATCTTGAGAAAGAAGAACAGACCTAGAAGCATCACACTTCCTGACTTCAAAGCATAATACAAAGCTACAATAATCAAAACAGTATCATACTGGTATAAAGACAGTCATATAGACCAATGGAGCAGAATGGAGAGCCTAGAAATAAACCCATACATCTATGGTCAAATCATCTTCTACAAAGGTGCCAAATCTACACAAAGAGGAACGGGTATTCCCGGGGAGGGCTGGCCTCATAGCCTAGTGGTTAAGTTCAGTGCACTCTGATTTGGTGGTCTGGGTTCACGGGTCCAGATCCTGGGCGTGGGCCTACACCACACATTAGCCATGCTGTGGTGGTGACCCACATATAAAATAGAGGAAGATTGGCACAGATGTTAGCTTAGGGCTAATCTTCCTCAGCAAAAAAAAAAAAAAAAATGCTGTTGGGGAGACTGGATATGTTAGGTTATTTTCTACAACATTGTTTCTCACTTTACACATGCTCTTGTGGAATATCATCCTTGTTCGTGGTTTTATCATATATATGCAATTGGCTTTCAAATATATAGCTCCAAATTTACTGTTTTTCTGAATCTCAGACCTTTCAGCTCCCACTGGTTTTCTTCATTCTCACTCATGTTCTACAATAAAGCTTAAACTCAAAATATCCCAAACTCAACTCATTGTACCACCAGAAATGTGATCCTCTTTCCTATCTAATATAATAATATCAACATCTCCACATACCCTTAGAGGAGAAACTTGAGAGTCAACCACAGATACCTCTTTTCCTCACTCACAAAACCCAACTTATTACCAAATCTCTGGTTACTGTCTCAATATTGCTTTAATTTCTCTATTTGCTCTTTCCGCAACTATTTTACCACAAACCAAGCATTAATTATTTTGGATGCAGATGTTCTATAAACCTCCTGAAACTGTACATAAAGTATGTTTAAATGTGTGTGCTTTCTGTCTTTTTAATTTATTATGTTGTATTTCAAACACATAAAAATGTATAAATTGTGCAATATTTTGGCAAAAGACCCAGAGACATTATCAGATTGTAAAATGGGTCAATGATCTCAAGCACCTGAATCACTCACCTAGGGCAATCCTATCTCCAAACTTTATTTTCACACAACTCTCAATAAAAAAGAATTTGAGTATACACACTAATATATATCTATTTATTCATAAAGTATGCATATACTTCATCTCATCTGTACATTCAATATTACAAAAGCTTAATTTTTCATCTGTATATTCAATATTACAAAAGCTTACATTCTTAATTTAAAAATAAAACATTAATAAAAATATCAGTTCTAATATTTTCTTTTCTCACCCTAGTGGATCAGGGTTGGGCATAGTATTATGGAGACCTTGCCCTAGATAAAACATTCAAATCTGACTATCCCACTTCTTTCAGAGTCATCTTTTTGCTCTCTTCGCTGTTTGCTTAAATTGTTAATGTCTACCCATTGTCTACAAGATAAACTAATACTCAGCTTATAAAACTGCCCTGAGGCCTCTACCAGCTTCCTAGCTTTATCCCCCTCCCATTTTCCCTTTGTACTTTCTCTTTTACTCACCCGTTCCCTGAATACACCGAGAATTCTCACCTAGCTGTGATTTTGCACGTGCTGCTCTCTCTGCTTAAAAATTTTCCTCTTAAGATAGGCATGCGTGTTAGCCCAGGGCCAATCTTCCTCGGTAAAAAGAGGAGCTTTGACAACGGATGTTAGCTCAGGGCTGATCTTCCTCACACACACACACAAAAATGTTCCTCTTGCCCTCCCCAAAGGGCCAGTATATTACAGTGTTCAAGCACACAGGCACTGGGGCCAGACCACAGAAATTCCAACCCAGCTTTACCAATTGCTAGCTAGTGACCTGGGGCAAGTTTCTAACCTCTCGCCTCATCTATAAAATGGGGACAGAAACAGTACTTTAGGTTAGTAGAAATTAATTAGAACTGTGCTTCGAATAGAGTCATTAGAATATTAGGATAGTCTAATACCAGAATTTGTACATTATAGCTATGTACATTAGTTAGCAGTTCTTCTCTTTTAAGGCCCACTAAAATATGCTTTCTTCTGTGAGGTCTTTCCTGACTGTTCCAGCTGAGTTAGCACCCTCAGGCCCTCTAATCTTTCATGGGACTGTTTTTACCTATGCCTTCCACTAGGCTGTACTCTACTTAGTTGTTATTTTGTATATTTCCTCCACTAATCTGTAAGCTTCTTAAAGGCAGGAACCACGTCTTGCTTATTATTTTTGCGTTTTTGGCTCCATGGCAGTGGACAGCAGAGAATGATTACTTGCTTGTCCTCACCAGCTGAGACTGCCTTCCTGAGAGACACAATGGGCACATCCCCTCACCAACTCCATAGCTCTCCCCACGGTTATGTGCATTTTCTGAGATGTAGTTATGAGAACTCAAAGAGACATTCAGAATTCTCCTGAGTGAAAGTGATGTAATTTAAAGACAATCTTGAAGTCACTTCAACCTATCAAAAGATGTTAGCGCTTGAGGCTGGCCCCTTGGCCAGAGTGGTTAAAGTTCCCTGTGCTCTGCTTTGGTGGCCTGGGTTCGCAGGTTCGGATCCCAGGCGTGGACTTGCTTCACTTGTCAGCCATGCTGTGGAGGCATCCCACATGCAAAGTAGAGGAAGATCGGCACAGATGTTAGCTCAGGGCTAATCTTCCTCAAGCAAAAAAAAGATGAGGATTGGCAATGATTGTTAGCTCAGGGCAAATCATCCTCACCAAAAAAAAAAAAAAAAAAGATGTTAATGCTTCATAAACTGTAAAAGGAAGGAAGGGAGGGAAGGGGGTAGAAGGGAGGAAGGGGAGAGAGAGTAAAGAGAAAGAGAAGCAGAAAGAAAGAAAAAAAGAAAGAAGAAAGCTATTTGCATTAGAAGAAATGAGATTCAGAAAAATGATTTGTTCAGGTTTATGGAGAGCTAGAAAAAAATCGTCTGTATTCAAACCAGGATCTGACTCCTAAGCTACTGTTGTTTTTATCACACCACTCTGCATCAAAAGTAAATGACCTCTGCTGATGTGTCTTAGAGCCTGTTGCCTTTCAATAAGTTTTTGCCTAAAAAAGCAAAAAAAAAAAAATTAATTCTTTCATGTTTCAGTCTATTTATACATGTATCTCAAATTCTCACAATAATATTATAAATGAGATATTGTCTTCATTTAATAAATGAGGAGGCTGTGGCTTGCAGAGTCAAGTTGGTCTAAAGTTACACAACCAAAAAGTACAGGGCTGGGTTTGGGGTCTTCTGAGCCTGGTCCTCACCGCTCCACACTCCTGCTGCCTGGCCCTTCCTATTTAGTTGTTTGGCCCATTTGACACTGTTACCTGCTGTCTTAGTCTACTCTGGCTGCCATAATAAAATATCATAGACTGGGCAGCTTAAACAACAGACATTTATTTCTCACAGTTCTGGAGCATGGGAGGACCAAGATCAAGGTGCTTACAGATCTGGTTGTTGGTGAGGGCCCTCTTCCCGGCTTGTAGACAGCCACCTTCTTGCCATATGCTCACATGGCCTTTCCTCAGCCTGCCAGTGGAGAGAGGGAGCTCTGGTGTCTCTTCCTCTTCTTACAAGGGCACTAATCCTATCATGAAGGTCCCACTCGAATGACCTCATCTAAACTTAATTACCTCTCAAAGGGCCCACCTCAAAATACCATCACATTGGGGGTTAGAGTGTCAATATATCAATCGAGGGGAGGGGACACAAACATTCAGTCCATAACGCCTGCTGTCTGCATCAACTTGTCACATCGTGGTCGACAGTTCTCACCAACTCCGAGTTCCCAGCTTCTCAAAGCCAGAGAGCAGAAGTGGTGCTGAGCATCAGCCCGTAAGCACTCTTCAGTGGCCATCTAACTCCTGCCCCTTTGACTGCACCAGGTGTAATCATGATGTTTTATAGGTTTCTTTCAGTTTGTATGTGCCAGTATATTTTATTAGTATAATGTGTATAATTATACACATATCTAATAGATCCTTAGTCTGTTAGACCTGGAGATGAGCTTAAAGAACAGGTAAATCAACACCTTCATTTTTACAGAGGAGGAGATAGGAGCTCAGAGAGATCAGAGAACTTACTTGACTAGTTTAGTTAGTTAGTTTATTTATTCCACAGCCCGTATTACCAAGTGAACTCATTTCATTTCTTCATGCTTTTTATTACTTACCAAGCCCATGAAATAGACTCAATGAAGGCAAAACTGTTTCTCTCATCAACTCTGATGAGAAGATTAACTCCATGATAACACAGACTTTTGTCACTGTTATGCTCTCAGAGCTGACATCAAATATTTGTTTTTATTTTCTTAAATGTACCCTTAATTTAAATAACAAATTTTTGTGGAGACAAGAAACACGATATTAAGTAGAAACACACAGCAATAGCCAACATGCATTCCTGTAAATAAATATAACTGCTTTTTTTCATGTCCAAAAGTTTGTCTAAACTTTCATCACACTCAGAGATTAAAGTCTCTTGAATCTTTTTGCCATTCAGTGGGCAAAAGTAATTGATCTCTTAATTACTCTTGATCAACAACGTAATTTCATGATACACAAAGAATTCTGGAATTTTCCTCTATTTTTTATTTGGTTATTTTTTTTTCTTTTATATCTCCCAAAATTCATTCAGAAACACCTGACAGAAAGCTTGCTGATATTTTGAATCTCATATCATCTTCTCCTTGTTTTGTTTGTTGGCATTTGTTGCATATCCCATGGGTCTAATTTAAGAGACTTGACTGTTTCTACATGACTTTTCTGTATACATAATAACTTGCTCTAAGATACTGCCACATAGGGCTATCTTTTCATTAAATATTTCTTGAATGGGTAAAACAGGCAAGAAGAATTGAGCTAGAATCATAATTCGATCTCTATCCCCACCAGATCATGCTGAAGTGCATTGAGAACATAAGCTCATATAGCAGTGATGGGTCTAATTAAATTGTTTTGACTTCTGTGTTTTACATACCATAATACTTCCAATAAGATTATAACAAAGATTTTATTAATATTAATAAAGAAACCTAAGGGGTAAGCTTGTTGCTAAAGCCCTAATGAATCTTAATGCCAATCAATGACAAGATGGAAAAATCACATACTCCCAACAAGTACATTTATCTTAATTCTTTCGCTCTGAATACTCATACTAAAATAATGGCATATCTCAGATTCTTGTGAGCATCAGTAGCCTCTCCCACCAAAAACAATGTGGAATCAATAAATGTTTAAGGAAAGACAGAAGAGGTAAAGAAAGGAAGTTGGGAAGGCAAGTTTCAGCAATGAAATTTGTTTACTAAACTTTCACGTTCATTTTATTGAAATTTATCATTGCCCATAATTGATTGCTTTTAAGGTTTCTGGTGTTTGTACCATGTCTAAATCATAGCATGACTGAAAGACCAGACGTTTCAGTATAGTCTGAATAAAGAATATCAGAACAGTGGGAGGCAGAGTGAGACACGTGAGAGGGCAGGAAACCAGGAAAATGTGATGGTGGACTCATGTGGCACACTAGTACCCACGCCATCTCTCAGAAAGTTTGGCTTAAATCAAGTTGTTTTAGGAAAACATTCCTTAGAGATATTTGTCTTTGGTTATTAATTGCCCCACATGGGCACTGTCAGGCCATTGTAACTTCCAAAGCTTTAATTTCGGATGAGTAGGCAAGGGGAAAGTATTTCAATGTCATCCAATTTCGAAATGGAAGGTGGTTTCCTGGATCTTGACTCCAAGCACAAGCGTGCCTTTTGTGAACTGATATCACACAAGGGATATCAAAAGATTCAAGACGCTGCAAAACATAGATTTTATGAGCAGAGATTTTGACTTCTTTTAAGTGCGTGTTATTAAAGCTCTGTTTCACTTTCTGAGAGGATTCAAAGTACAATGGTATACTTCCTCCCTTTATATCATTTTGGGGCAAAAATCATCTCTGTCCAGGTAATCAGCTAGTCTGCCAAAGAATGAAAGTAAATAATATCTAACATCCAAAAATAAAAATATAGTGACAATTGTCAGTTAAGTGGAGAGAAGCTATTAGAAAGGAACTGAGAAGGCTGCAGCCAGGCTGTGACAGACAAAGGCAAATACACCAGCCTCTGTCATTTTGACATCAATTGACTAATTTGCTCCAGGTTTTCTTGAGGTTTCTTTTAGTGTATTTATAACCACAAAAGCGTTTATTTTGGTCCCAAGATAAAAAGCCTTTTACGCAATGGTGCATATTTCTAAGGTAACAATGTTTCCATTGTCAAAACTGCCATCAAAAGGGGGTGGGAAGGGAATATTACCTACCTCCTTTATTTGGTTGGGCATCAGTTTTACCAAAGTACTGATTTGGAACTTAACCTAATTTTTATTACACAGTTGCTAGTTGAAAGAGGGAAAAAATGCTTTTCAAGTGATTTCATCTTTTCTGATATCATGAAGAAGGAAAATATCTTAGACACCAATGTCCTAGGACATTCTATTCTCTAACCTGGTACCCAGAACTCATGCATGCTGGATTAGACACAATGAAAGAGGCAGATGTCCAAAAGATAAATGAATCCAGATGTTTTTCCTGCTCTTTGTTAATGCCGTGCTCCAGCTGTTCCATCTTTATATTGGTAAAGTCTCAGTCAGCCCAAAGGATGAAATAGCCAAAGGTAGAGGTGTTCTGGAACTCTAAAGCGCCAAAATAATATTTTCTACAAAATTTAAGATAATACATCAAAAGGGAGCAGTTGCTGAGCCTTACCCTCCCTTTGGAACACAAGACAACAGTCTCATGACTCTACTGGCCAATGGGCAAATCCCCAATTGTCCTCAATTAAGACTGTCCCCAAGAAAATACCAAAAGAGAGATAGAGTGCAAATATGTGGGTTTTTTTTAAGCCTTTCTCTCTCTCACACAAACGAAGTAGACCACAAGAATGAACCAAGTTTAACAATAGAAAAACAAATTAAAAGTAGTACCAGCCTTCAGTTTGCTGGAAGCTACATGTAGCTCAATGATGACAAGTAAGATGTTCATTCTTAGTCTAAAAAATGTTTTCCTGGGACAGCTGGAGGGCATGGCTCAGTGGTCTGAACATCTGGTTTGATGTACCTAGACTCCTTGGAGCCATGGGCTGGAGTCCTGGTGCAGTTTACTTACTTAACTCTTTATCTTTAGCAGAACCAAACAGAATTCCCAACTCTTTAGTGTGTGGTTCTCAGGAAGTTTTGGGAAAGATGTACCCACCCTGTCTCTGCTTGAAGACAAAAGAATTCAAAGGATTAAACTTGACACTTTAGCCCCAAGTTACTTTCTTTCTATTGTTTACTGCCACTGGATACCAAATTTGTTATTTATGTAGGGTCTTTCATTTAAAGATTTCAAAGTACTCACTGACATGGTCTGATGGCAGAAATGAGCAATGTTCATGTTTTAAGGATGAGAAAAATGAGACACCAGAATCCCACAGTAAGTCAAAGAAAAGGCAATAGTGAAATCTGGTCCTTACGTTGGAATGTACAGTCATTTTATATGGCAGAGTTTTCTGGGGGGAGGGCGAAGGTCAGAACAATGTGCATCTTGGATCATAAATAAAGACTTCAATACAAGTGATACACCTGCAAGGATACTGATCAATCTGAAACAAAAGAAATTTAATAGCTTCTTTGAGCCTTAGTTGTTTAATCTTCAAATCGATGGAAATAATGCCCACCTATCTAGGTCCATGCAAGAATAAAATGAGATAACATCTGAGAATGTGCTTAACGCATAATGGGTGATGCAGAAATGTCACTCTCTCTTTCATTCTGACCCACATGGATGGCATTATAAAGCAAGCCTTTAAGAACTTTGTATCCCCACAAGAAGTACGGAAGAGAGTACGTTTTTTCAGAGACTTAATGTCTGAACCAAATAACCTGGAAATGGCAAGCCAGAAGAACTTCCTTCACTTGTGTTGTGCTCTTTAACGCAGCATACCCTCCATTCGCTTACCCATTCCTTTACACATTCGGTACACATTGAGGTACTTGTCATGTGGTAGGCACTGGGGATACCAAAAGCAATAAGTCAGACCCTCACAAGTGGTTTAAGAGTCTAGTGGAGAGAGACAGAAGCATACACAAATAGTTACAATGCAGAAAGATGAATGACACAACAAACCATTTCAACAACTATCTAAAGACAGCCAGTGTGTGATATAGTTCCTTCTATTTCCCAAAGTATTCTGCACACATCAACTGTTCAGAAAGATTTTTTTCTGTACTCAGGTATTAATAATAATGACTATTAGCATTTAATCTCCTCTACCTGCTACACAATTGTTATCCTCATCCATCATAGAGTGTCGCTGAAAGAATTGAGTTATTTTATTTAAAGCGCTTAGCACAGTATCTGCACATATAAAGCGCTCACTAATGCTGTTGTCATTATTATAATTATAATAATATCATAATCAGATCATCACTATAATGTCATCATTAAGTATAGGAAAATGATATGCCCCAGCAATCCTAAAAATGGGGTAAGGTCACTGGGGAGGAGGATGGGGGCAATGTCCAGTCCCATATATACAATCAGAAAGAGTCCTCAGATAATCCGTAGATGCTTGATTTACTCAACCTCCACTCCAGCTCCAAGGGCACAAGAGTCTGAACTAGAGCTGTCGTAAAAGGTAAATTAAATAAATAGTCACCTTAAAAGCATTTCAAAGGACCACCTAACAAATACCTCCCTATTATACCTATTGCAGGTCCTCAAAATTCCTTTAGCAGGAAACTCAGCTTGAATATCTTTGGAGAAGTCATGCATTTCTCTAAAGCACTGGTCTTCAACCAGGAGGATGTTTTTCTCCCTCTCTCACAGGAGGTACTTGCAACGTCTGGAGACATTTTTGATTGTCACAACAGGGTAAGAACGGATGGGGAGAATAGGAGTGCTACTGGTATCTAGTAGGTAAAGGCCAGAGATGCTTCTAAACATCCTACTATGCACAGGATAAACCCCACAACAGCACTATCTGGTCCAAAATATCAGTAGTGCCAAAGTTGAGAAATCTTGACCTAAAGGAACATATGCCTATTTAGACTGACTTAGTTGACATTCCCATTCATTATCCTTTTCACCTCATTTCACGCTGTGATGTAAATGATTGAGCTATACCCTCCTTAAACAAAGCAATTAGGGCTGAAAAAAGGTAATGAGAAACTAGGCATTTACTCTGTAAGGAAGCAGAAGAAAGGAATCTAAGAGATGTAACATTTTTTTATTCTCTATTTCACCCAAGGGCAATCTCAATGCCTTTGTTTGCAACAAACAGTTTTTTAAAAAATGGTGTGGGATGCACACATATTAGGTGCTCCATAAATTCCCACTGTATATTCAATTTCAATTGTAAATCCAGCTTGCATTTTGTCATGCCCCTGAGGAAGATCAAACCAGACTTTTGAAGATTCAAGAGTTTAACAAATGATTTAACAAAATATTTTGAGCACCTGTTATGTCAGACAAGGTTCTGGATGCTCGAGATACATCAATGAACAAAGCAAAGATACCCATCCTTGGGGGGCTCACATTTAATCAAATTTTGAGTAAATACTTGAACTGTAATGCCTCTACATATGGCATTATATTTTTCCAAGATATTTATCTTTCTCAATTAAAAAAGAGATATTAGTTTTAAGAGAGCTTTTATCTACATTAGGAATTAATCTATTTCCACGGCAACAAAGCAAAATAGATTGCAGTAGCAAGTGAGTCTTTAGCGGATTGTTGTTTAAGAAATTAAGGCTTATGGTATGTAAGAAACCAATAAGAAGAAGACATCCAAGCCTGGATACATTTCTCTGGTCCAGGTAAAAATGGAGATGGAGAACTGAAAGATCTATTCTATGACTTGCCCTGTTTTAGGAGGAAGTCTTCCACAAGAAGACGCTGACAGCTTTTGAAATAGCCTGCAATGACTGTGTTAATAACAAGTTGTTTAGGCATTTAATTTGGGTCTGCATTACGCTTCAAAGCACAGGGCTATGTACCCTGAATTCCCCCTGATTAGCTTCAGTGATAGCATTTAATCACTCCTCCAATAGTTCCAGTCATGGAAGACTAATGACAGCTTGAATTTGTCCTATTTCTGCACTCTAAAAGCCTAGACAATATGTAGGCAGATAAACATTACCTGCTTGACAGCTCTGCTGAAAGTCTGTCCCCACAGAGGTAGCAATAGCTAGGTCTTCCTTTCCCCATATTTTTCTCATAGATTTTTTCATCATTCAAATACTACTTTGAATAATAGAGTTATTTTCGTGTCTCCCAGCCTTTCCATTACTTGTGGGAAGAGCCTGTGTTCAAAACATCTTTCCTAGGCAGCACCTAGCACAATATCTGGTATGCAAAAATATTAGGTAAGTAAAATTAATTGATGGATTCATAAGTACTTGGATGGAGTGAGGGCATGGCAGTTCGAGAACTCTCGAGAACCCCAGGAAAGTAGAAACAAAATATTAACGAGGTTTTTGGACATTTACTTTAGGCAGATCTCTAAAGAAAGTCCCTCTCAACTCATACCCCACCTTCCTTGTCCTGTTAAACATTGATGAGAATTAAGACCCTTTTCTCTCCTCTGCTTCTAAAAGCTAGATCCTTAATATATTTACAAATACACATTTATTTGTTGAACTCATAAGGTGCATGGAATTCCACGAGGGGAAGCAAAAAGGATTTGTGCTAGAGCCTGAAGATAAGACCCTCACCACTGAGGCATATGGCGTCTCTGCTTCTGTTTGCTGGCTTCCCACAGCAAGGCCACAAATCAGTAGCCTCAGAGACTCCTGGAACCACCAGCAACAACAAGCCTTTGAATTCTTTTTGGTTCTAGGAGTTGGTCTGAGACACAAGTTGAACGAAGAATGACACGCATTTATACTAACATTTATGCAGGACGATTTCTGCCTTACAGTTCACCTCTGTACTTAATCGTTATACTCACTTTGCAAACTAAAGAAACAGCATGGTGAGGCCAGTGTCAAAGACTGCTCATAATTCATTAAAAAAAAAAAAAAAAGGAGATGAGGTGACGTCTTGGGCTTCTGCCTCACAATCAACTTCATGGTACAATTTATGAATTCTAAGGTTTGTACACAAAATCTCTAGATACCCCTGTGGCTGTAATGAAATGGCTTCAAGAGAACATCACTCAAGCCACAGAAGTTGCTAGTTTCTGTTCCACTTTCCGGCCTTCCTACCAACGCAGAACATTCATCAGGCATTTTCAAGTTTAAATTCCATAAAATCTTCAAACAAGGGGTCAGAGTACACTACATGGTTTAAGACCCTGACATGAGGAATCCACAAGGTCAAAACAAACCAAATGCTTGTACATTTTAAGATTTAATATATAGCTCTGAGAGTTCAAGTCCAAATCTTACCCTTTCTTTAGGGGAGTCCAGGATTTAACTTCTACCACAGATACCCATTATGGCCAAAGTCTTCAATGAGCAGATTAGGCTGAAGGAAAAAGTGGATCTAGCAGACAGATCTTGAAATTAGGAGTATTAGTGGGAGGTCAGAAAATTGGAGAAATAATTTAAAAGATTGCATGAAGGTAGTGGTTAAACTTTTTTTTCATTTTTGTGGTTTAGGTAGCGGTTTTTCAATGGCAGATCACCATATAAGTGATCATGAAACCAGTTTAGTGGCACACCAGTTCGGTGGTACATCAGCATTTTTCCAATGAAACAGAGAACTTTGAAAAATGGTATGCACGTGTGTGGTTATGGGTCACGATATAAAATGTGTTTCTATAAAACGTTTGAAGCCCATTGATCTAGAGGAATGTTTACTGTGTGCACTACAAGGTGGGAGAGGCTTTTTAAACTTTTCTTGAATTTTTTGGAACAATAACATTATCATCTCCTGGTCTGAATTAGCTCAGCACTTCTTCCCTCCAAAGGAGTCAACTAGTTAGATGATCAGATTCTCTATTCTGTAGCACTAAGCAGTTGCTGTAGGCCAAAGAGTGTTGCCATATGGCCTTAGCTAGTACCTTAAACTTCCCAAGCCTCAGTTTCTTCAACTATAAAATTGGGAATACTATTACCTACTTCATAGAATGCCAAAGTAATAACTGATGGAAAAATAAAAGCAGTTAATACAGTTCCTGATATGGAGTAAGAGATAAATAAATGTTTCCTTTCCTTCCAGTTTTTGTTTAGGGAAAAAGATACCTTCTTTCATTTCGCATCCCCCTATAAAGAGACAGGGTCACCTTTCACACACTGCCTGGAGTTGGGACGCTGTGACATTGTCAAGAGCTTTCCTGCTGTCAAGTTAATGAAGGATTACGCCCGCCCCCTCTCCCTGGTCAGCACAGCTTGCTTGTGGAAAAATCAGAAAATATCTAAGGGCACTAAGCGAGAATCAGCTCTGTATAAAAGCAATTTTCTCCAGCTTTATGAGTGAGGGCAGCTGTAAATCACTCAACCCATTTGCATTTATACTACTTTAAAAAGGGGGTGGTGATGGGGAGATGGGAGGGATATTTATCCAATGAGAAATGTTCCCCCAGAAAAGAAGAGAAAATGTTTCCAAAATCACCCTCCTGTTTGGCCAGTGACAGGCTATTTGTGCCAGGAGAGTAGGAGGGAGGGGTAAGAAGAGGTTACATCAAACTCTGTTACATGGAGTAAACCTCAAAATTGGAATACCTGTTCTTAGAATTAATATCTAATCATTAGCTTTCCTTGATTTTTCTTTGCAAATGGAGAAAAAAGTTTACTTAAGATAGCTTAATTGTTTTGTAATGCCTGCTACATAAAACCAAATAGAACACTCACAGTGTTACTGATGGACCTCTTGGCTTTTACCATCTCGATGACATTTACTTTATCCCTGAGCAATTTTAGATAAGCTAAGCCAGCAGCTGGGGAGACCCCAGCTGTAACTAAGCCTGATGTCCTTGCTTCATCTAAGAGAAAGCCCATGGGGCTGCATCCAAGCATCCAAATAGAAAGAAAATATTTTCCACTACCAAGGACAGATAATCTGAGCTATGTTAAACCCAGTCTCTGTGGAATTCTTACTTGAACATTTCTTGCTTGGAGGTAAACCGAGGTCACTCAAAGAATGTCATAGGAAATTTATTGAGAAGAGTCTTCCATTTTCCGTAATTATCTTACTCTAGAAATAAATGCATGCAGTCAGTAGAGAGAGCAAAAGCTGCCTATCAGAGCAGGCTTGGCCTGTGCCAGTGGTCAGTGCTACAATGTGACCACAATTGGTGCCCCATAAGGATTACTTCCCAAACAGTAGAATGTATACCTCTCCATAGGAAGCATGAGAAATCTTCAGATACATAAAGAATAAAATCATATCTTAAGTTTAGGTCAAGAGAGGGAAAAATTTTGGGGAAAAGTTGATAGACTCCAACGCCAGACCTCCTTATATTCCCAGACTCATCTTCTACACATTGAGAGAAACAGGACAATCACAGCCATTTCACCATTTCTGAATGAATGTTAATTTTCGACTACTAGTCTAGACCTCTCTTTGAATGAAGAAAATTTCCTCAAATAAACATTTTATAGTTTTCATGTTCACTGTCTTCTTTGAGCCACCAATTAATTTTTGCTAGCCAAATTCAGTTCTTTCTATCTATCTACCTATTCAACTATGTATGTATGTATGTATGTATGTATGTATGTATCTATCTATCTATCTATCATAAGTCTGAATCTTTCTCACTCTCTTTGATTTCTTGAACTCCTCTTTGTACTTCTTTTTGATCTTGGCTTCTTATTTATATAATTATGGCTTATTATTACATGAGCTTACCACTTCTACCACTTTCCTCAACTATAAAATGATGTCATAAAGCACTACACTTATGGTTTTTCTTCTACTTCCCAAACTATTCCATTTCTTTTCTTCCTTAATTACCTTCTTATTATCAATATATCCCTTTTCTTCATCCTTCATATCCAAGACAAATCTAATGAAAATTAGTGTCCTAAAATTTCTTGAAGTGCCATTCCCTCTGTCTGAAATGTCCACTTCTTCCTCTATTGACTTGGAGACTAGAATTCAAATTCGTTCCTCAAGACTCAGTTCAAGGATTGTGACATTTAAAAGCTGTAAACAGGAAAATTTGATTCTTTTGCCATGTGAGGAGAAAAATAAAGATATTTTTAGATATATATAAACTCAAAAGAATATTATATAAATACATTTCTGGGAAAAATCTTTGAAGAAGTGTGCCAAAGAAGCAAAATTGAATCTGAGCAACACTTGAGGAAGGGTGAAGATGTGCTATGGCAACAACAGTGGGAAGTTGCAAAGAGGTAAAACTTAGATTAAATCTAAACAATTGTTGATGATGGCTGTGAAATTAACTGCTATTATTAGAAAAAAATTATTTAAATAGAAGTGGGAAATGTAAAACACAGTAATAATAACAATAATAGCAACCTGAAGCTAAAATTTCAGATTTACACAAAACACATATTTTTTGAGAAAAGAGTGGGTGACAAGCAAAGAAGGGAAATTAAAACAGGCTAAAATCTTATCTTGTTCAAAAAGGGAAGGCTATTAATACTATAATTCTTCATTTTGATAGACAATTCAAATGGGTCTATTAAAAATTTAAGCATAGGTATTACTAGACTATACATGAGATGTAGAGTTCCCCAACCACTTAAGGAACAGAGAAGAAACAGAAAATATATTTAACTTACTAATAAGGAAAGGGGCAGTGGGAGAGGACATTAAATTTTAAAAGTACAATATATAAAAGTAAAATAAAATAATGTGCCCTGAAAAGAACCAAGTAGTTATAAGGAATGTGAATAAGTTCGACTTATCTATTAAAAATCAAGAATATTATATTAGGTAAGAAAATAGCTCGTCATTATTTCTAAAGGAAATATATAAAACAGAATGACATAGACAGGTTAAAAATGAAATCTGGAAAAAATATATCAGTAAAATGAAATAAAACCAAATAAAAAATGGTAATATTAACACTAGCTGACTATTCAGTTCAAAGAATACTTCAGGCAATCCACATATAAAAAAGTACAAATGGCCAACATATTTGAAAACATTCTCAGCCTCTCATGTTTTAAGAAATTCAAAAGAAACTGATAAAGAGATGCAACTTTTCATATCTCAGATTGGTGAAGATGTGTTTAAGAAGGTTCAATGTCTGCCAATAGGGAAACAGGCCCACTCCAACATTGTTTTGGTGACTATAAACTGAAACAAAATTTGCAATTTGTCAGTAGCTTCAACATTTGTCATACACATACTTTGATGTCTCTCAGTCTACTTTGTCCTTCAGTACCGGTTTACTGTTGTCTTCATATAGATCTTGTACATTTCCCAGTAAGTATTTTATAGTTCTGTTACGATCGCAAATGGGACTGTTTACTCCATTATATTTTCTAATTGATTGTAAATATTGATTAAGAAAGTTGTTGATCTTTGCACATTAATATTATAGCCAGCCACTTTACTATTCTCTTTTACTCTAATAGTTTTTTAATTTGACTTTCTTGAATTTTCTAGGCAGATATATTGTCTGTTTATGCTGAAAATTTATCTTATTGCCTGTAGTTTTTATTTAATTGTTCTCATCTTACTACATTGGCTATAAGCTCCAATACACCACTAAATAATATTGGATATAGTGGGCATTCTTATCTTATTTCTGACTGTTTCAGTTACAAATGTGTTCAGCAATGAATAATTCAACTAAAGTTTCCCTTCCCCTCCATAATGAGGCATTCACAGGTTGCTGGTATGGTACAACTGCTCAGGAAAAGTGCCAACAGTGAGGAAGGCTCTTTATCTTCCTTAGTATGTTGGGTTTTCCTTAGGCTCGCTATTTCTGGGTTGCAAAATGACTCCTTCCCATCATCAAGGCAAAAAGATGAGGGGCGATTAGGGACAGTCTGTTACCTCCTTCGATGAAGAAAGCAAAAGAAGCTTTCTCAGATTGCACAGAGGACTTCCACATACCACTGAGTGGACAGAGCTCCATCATATGACCACCTCCACAAGCAAGAGAGGCTGAGAAAACAAGTATTAACTGAGCATCTGGGTCCCCAGAGAGAACATTGTTGTTTTGTTAGCAAGGAGGAAAGGAGGAATGGATAATGGGCAGACCACCAACAAGTGTCTGCCACAATCACTTTCAAGGGGATGTGTCCAATATTTCAGAAATTATTAGGATGTGTGCTGTAATTTTCTGATAGAGAGTTTTATCAGCCTCAGGAAGCTGTTTTCTACTCTTAGCTTGATGAGGTCTTTTAAAATCAGGAAAGAATGTTAAATGTTATCAAAACTCTTGTGGCATCTATGGACAAGATAATATAATGTGCTTGTTTTTTCAATTAATATGTTAATTTAGAGTAATAGACTCCAATTGTTGAATCATTTCTGCAATCCTCAGATAAACAATGCTTGCAATGTGGTTATTCTCTTAATCCAATACTGTACTTAATTTGAAAATACCATACACATATTTTTTGCATTAATGCTTACAAGTGAAATTGATCTATAGTTATCTTTATGCTATCCTTGTCCAGTTATTTTCTTGAGGATTCTGTAACCAAATAGAATGAGTTAGGGAATTTCTTGTCTATTTCTATTCGGACAGTTCAAATAGAATTACTTGTCCCTTCAAGATTGGGTAGGATTCTTTTCAAAAATGTAGGCCTGTTGCTTTATTAGGGCAACAGATCTGTAATTATGTTTTCTGTTTTCCCTTGATTGTTAATATCTTCAGGTTTTCCATCCTTTTTGAAACAGTGGTTATTTTTCTAGCTCATTGACTGATACACTTCATCTTCAATTTTTTTTCTAATATGTATATTTTGTTAAAAATTTTAAGTATTACTTTAGGAGTTTTGATGTTTTGCTCACATTTTCATTCCTTCATAAATATATTGTCAGTTCAACATTGATTTCTTCTTAACTTGAGTTATTTAAAAGAATTTTTTAGAAAATATTCATGTGGATAGTAAGGGGCATTTTTAAATTTTATTTTATTTTGTTGTTGTTATTCCCACTAGTGGATGTTTGTTGTTTTGTGCTGCCTAGCGTTCAGCCACTGCTCTAATTTTGAGGTAAGCCTCTGTCGAGTGAGTCTCAGTGGAGACTCCAGAGATGAGGGTAGCAGCATGATTCCAGTGGCAATAAGCATCAAATGACATCAGTGCACAAGACGACAGGGGAACTAGACCTTTGCCATGATTTCTGATGTCTGACCTGGCCTTCCTTGCATCTTGCCTGTTTCTCCTATCTACAGTCAATTCTGTAGGCTCCCTACTAGACTTCCAATAAATGTTTTTGCTTCTTAAAAGAGCCATAGTAAGTTCTGTTGCTTGCATCCAAGAAGTACTTTTATTGGTAATTTATGATTTCTTACCTTAGAGCTAAAAAAATGTTGTGCATAAAAATTCTGTTTTATGGAAATTTAGGTATATTTTTTCTTTGGGACCCAACACAAAAATTTTATTAATAGTTCATTTTTACTAATTCCCAATTTATTAGATACAACGTTTTATGCATCAAAGTTGTTTCTTACATAATTCAAGTGGTTTTTTTTTTCGCTATTTGGTTCATTAGCCTTTGAGATAAGTGGGCTTAAGTCTTACACTGCTGTTATAAGTCGGGCCATGTCATGGCCATTTTATTGGTGGACTCCCAAATGTTAGTATCTGTAGGCGTTTCTCTTGGGCCAAATTCTCCAGAGAAGACTCTTCCGATCCTTTGCTGAGAGATACAAGGCTGGCTGCCAACATGCTAGCTGAAGAGTATCAAGAGAAGGCCAAGAATATCCCCACTAAATACGTATTTCTCTTGAAATACACTCTTCTCAACTGCTTTTTGTACAATGCTTAACCTCTGGCCTAAGATACGGTATTCCAACCTCTCCATAGAAATAACCTTCTGTCTTCTGAAGTGTTCGGGAAGGTGGGTAAGTACTTGTTTGGGGCAGGGAGAGGGGTGCTAGGGTTTAACTAATCCTTACACAGATTTCCAAACCCTTGATTTCAGTTATGTCCCTTGATCCTTCCTGCCCAGGTAACCTATTACCTTTCCAGGATTCTGTGATTCATGACCTTGCTTCTCATTTGCATTTCTTCTACAAGCCCTTAGGTTGCAGCTTTCAAAAATACGCTAAACAGGTGCCACTCATGCAGCTGCTTTTCTTTGTTCCAAATCTGCTGACATCTCTGGTCCACAGTCTCCTTCTCAGCTCTCTTTTTCTTTGTGAAGATTATATATATATATATATATATATATATATATTCATAATATATTTATATTCATGTATGTACATGTAACAGATTTTTTAAAGTAGGTTTTATTAGAGAATAAAGATGTTCCTTTGATTTTTTTCCTTCTCCTTTTTGACTTATTTTGTAGTGATACAAGTAGTATTATTTTCTCTTTCCACTTTTTTCTCTCTTCTAAGTTATATAGCTTTTTCCTTGAAGGTCAGTTAGGTCTGGGAATGAGATGAGGAACAGAGACCTGGGGCATAACACGTAAAGAGGCACTTGCTCGCAAGTACCAACCCTGCATTTTCATGACTCTGATAGTGAATGTCTTCTCTAATACTGTATCCCAGATGCCTCTCTTGCCTTACCCTAGTCCTGACTCTGTTGAAGGCATTCCCTTCTTTGCACTGCATTCAAAGGATAGAACTCAAACAGAAAGTCATAGCATTCTTGGCCTCAGCAGTCAGCAGATAGATAGAATTTGGAGTTGTCAGAGTGGCTGGAAATTAAGGGAGGAAGTCCTAGAAAGAGGTCACAGAAGGGGAGCTACAAAATTTGTGTATAAACCTCTCTCAAATTATTTCCTGATCCCTGAATAATATATGCATGAGACTTCAAGGAGCCTAGTACAAGGCTCAACATCCATCGGGGATGATAACAGAATCAAAATTCTCTAGAGTGTTCTACAATGTAAAATCTACTATAGTCTACAATCTTTAGATAAAATAAAATGTTTTTAGATTCACAAAGAAGCTTTAAAATATAGTCTATAATGAAGAAAAAACATAGTTAATAGGAACAAAACTACAAATGTCCCAGATATCCCAGATTCAGTTAACAAACAAGGACTTTAAAGTAACAATGATAAATATATTAAAGAATATTAAGGAAAAAAAAAGATTTAAAGGCAAAAAAGTGGGGAATTTCAGAAGAGATACAGAAAGAATTTCATGTGTTGAAACTATATTTCATATATTGAAACTATCAGGGCCGGCCCTGTGGCTTGGTGGTTAAGTGCGCACGCTGCGATGCTGGTGGCCCGGGTTCGGATCCCGGGTGCACATCGAGGCACCACTTCTCCGTTCATCCTGAGGCCGAGTCCCACATACAGCAAGTAGAAGGATGTGCAGCTACGACATACAACTATCCACTGGGGCTTTGGGGGGAAAAAATAAAATAAATAAAATCTTTAAAAAAAAAAAAAAGAAACTATCAATAAGAACCAATGAAAATCCTAAAACTAAAAAATACAATAACTGAAATGAAATATTTGTTGGATGATAGTAACAGCAAATTGGACACAACAGGAGAGAAGACTAGTGAACTTGAAAACAAGTCAATAGAAAATTTACAAATTAAAGCACAGTTAAAAATTTTTTTTTGAGAAAGAATGAAGAGTATGTCAATAAGTAAGACAGAGTTAAGTTGTCTAATACAGTCATGCATCACTTACTGGCAATGATACATTCTGAGAAATGCTTTGTTAGGAGATTTCACCATTGTGTGGACATCATAGAGTATACTTATACAAACCTAGATGGTATAGCCTACTACACACCTAGGTTATATGGTACTAATCTTATGAGACCACCATTGTATATGCAGTCCATCGTTGACCAAAACATTGTTATATGGTGTGTGACTGTACATCTGTAATAGTAATCTCAGAAGGAGAGAGGAAAGGTAATAGGGAATAGAAAATACTTGAAGAAATAAATGTTGGCTGAAATTTTTTCAAAGTTGATCAAAAACAGCATCACACAGATACAGGAAATTCAAGCAGGATAATCACACACACAAAAAACCCATACTTAGATATATCACAGTCAAACTGTTAAAAACCACAAATAAAGGGAAAGTCTTAAAAGAAGTCTAGGGAGGGAAGCACATTACATATAGAGAAACAATGATAGCAAAAGCGGACTTCTCCTCAGAAACTATGGAGGCCAAGAAACAATGGAACAATATTTTTAAAGTGCTGAAAGAAGTGAACTGTCAACCTAGAATTCTATATCCAAGGGAAAAATATCTCAAAAATGAAAGCAAAATAAAATTATTTTCAGGTAAACGAAAGCTTAGAGAATCTGTCTTTTAAAACTCTACAGTACAAAAAATGCTAAAGGGAGTTTTCCAGACAAAGGTGAAATGATATCAGATAGAAATTTAAATCTATAGGAAGGAATAAAGAGCAGTAGAAATGCTAAATATGGGAAAAAAACTAGTTTTTTTCCTTTCTTAAATTCTTTAACAGTCAATTGATTCTTTGAAGCAAAACATAATAACAATAAATTATCAGGTTTATAACAGATAGCAGTAAAATATATGACGATAATAGCACAAAATATGGGAGGGGTATAAATGGAAACATACTGCTTTAAAACTCTTAAATTGTAAGTGAAATAATGCTATATTAATTCAAAATAGACAGTGATAAATTAGCATGCATATTATAATCTCTAGAGTAAACACTAAAAAAAAAAAAAATTCCGTAGACTTTCTAGCGAAATCAAAAAACCACCCTGGAAACTAAGGTGTCAGCCAGCAATGTTCTGAACAGCGATGGTGTCCTCCCAAGCTTCTAGCCCAGGACACTCCTACCAAAGTAATAGGCAATGACCTAAGCTTTTCTCCCTATGTTAGAGAGACTACAGAAAAAGTTTGCATAAGTAAAGACGTAGAGATATATGAAGCATGTAAGTATCTTATTTCAGTCATTCTATGAAGATACCTAGCTCATGTTCTGATGGCCCTCTGTGATCTGCATAACTGTGGTACACTATGGTGGGCATGTAATTTCTGGAGGCAATCAAAGAAGTTTTGGACACTGCTGCAGGGGTGTATGTAGACCATTCAGGTCCACCCAGAATAAGTTTGCTTAGTGGGACCAGCTTGCACATCTCGGCTATTAACCAGCTATACTCGACCACATGCATTGGAGCAGTATTTAGTCACATTCTACACATCTGCCTTGTGCACTGATACACAGAAGTAAAGTATCATGGTAAACTTCTAATGTGCCTTAGCCAACTGATTTCCAGGTAGAAAGGACCAGGGAAACAAGTAAACACAGTTTTTAGTTTAGGGATTCTTATGCACCGAGAGAGAGGTTACAGTGAAAGCTACAGTCTGGGAAAAAATGTTCTGTGTTGTAGAATGGAGTGCCACTACAAATAGTTACAGGTACCTTAAGTTAATCTTAGAAAACATTAGAGATGCATGATCAATCAAAGATCAATGAATTAAGGAATCTTAACTCTTGCAGGTTCTGTATAGGTGCATAATTATGACTATACATGTGAATTTTAATACGTGTGGATTAAAAACATGAAAATATGGGTCAAGGAGGGGGAACAAACGAACATTTTATCAATTTCAAATTGTATCCATGGTGATTAAAGCCAGAAAAGAAAAGTGAAGTTCTCTTTCCTCCTCTCTCCCTCCCACCTACAAAGCATTGTTAGCCCCTGCTCCCAGGACAAAGTACTCCTGCTTGCACATTATGGATCAAAGTAAATATTGGGATGGTGGCCATTTGTAGCTGTCATTCACAGTTGTCATCCCTAAAACACAGACCAGTTCCAAAACTGCATTCCCTAACTAGGGGCTTTTGATTTTGGCCTTATCAGGAATAGTAACCAGAACCCTAACCTGAATTTATGTCGTCTTCCTGGAGAAAAATCTTATAAAACTTCCTTTTATATGTGATATTAGAGTCAGCAGTGTATCTTAGAAAGAGCACTGAAATGAGAAATTAAGTCTGAAAATATGGACTATAGCTCCATCCCTCTGCCTCTACATTGTGTGAATTTGGGCAATTCTCCCCATTTTCCTGAACATCAGTTTCCTTATCTGTAAAATGAGAAATTTCCATTTAAGCAGGGACTCACATCCTTTTATGTCATATATTCCTTTGAAAATTTTATAAAAGTGTAGCTAAACCTTCTCAACAGAATAACACACAAAGCTGAACAAATGTTTCTCCTCTCACATTTTCTGTTTTCCATTTGGCACCTTCCAAGACCAAGCTAACAATAAGAGATTTTATTTATAATTTAATCTCTTGGCTGATAAGGAAACTTGTGTCTGATTGTTTTTAGATATTTCATTCAGAGGCCAGGCCTCCTGGTCTTCACGTTCACACTCTTCTATACAAACAGGACCTGGAGTTTCCCCCTGCCCTCTCCAGCAGGTGAAATGCCAAAATACACATGGATGCAAACACTTTGAAGAAAGAGAAGAGGTCAAAGGACCAAATGACTGTGTGAAAGGAGAAATAAAACACAAGTAAGGAGATCACTACTGCAGACATATGTCCTTATGGAGTGACCCAAATATCTGAGAGAGAGCCCTTTCCTTTCTGGATAAGGAACAGACTCACCAATTTCTCCCCACTCTTTGGACTCCATATGGGTTGAACCACATCATTTGAAGATGAATGAAAGACTTAGCCTTTAGGAGTGTCTGTGTGTGTGTGTGTGTGTGTTTGTGTGTGTGACATGAATCTGCTCTTCTGCTCTCCAGGAGATCCCTAGATTCCTGTGTGGAAGATGGAGATTCAAAGAGAGCTACCTATGAGACAAACCACCTCCTCCTCCCATGTGGCACATATTTACAAAATTTATATTTAATTTCAGGGGTTCACAAACCCCTAAAGTCCATCCATGGCTCCCGGGATAAGAATCTTTAAATTAGATAATAACTAAGTTTCTTCCTTTTCTAATATCTGGAGTCTATACCTATCTTTGCATATACCTTTTTGAAGTAGAGAAGTTATGTTTTATATTGGAGAAAATAAAAACACGGAGACAAAATATCTCTGCTTAATCACACAGATGATCAGTGAAGAACAATTCCGAGTTCTTCTAGGTCTCTCTCACCTTCACTTCTGGAAATAAGTCTGACACTTCTGGAAGAGAGTGAAGAAAATAAATGGGGATTCATATTGGACAGAATTTACCCCACTAGAATTCAACCAAAGAGAGTAATGAATTGATTGTTCAATAAAAGTCTCAGATGGCAGTCAAAGTTTTTTCCAAGTATATCCACAACTCCAGTCACAGAACCCTCACTAAGGTGCCCAGGCTCTCTCCCTACACGACCCTGCACACTTAATCAGTACCCATGTGTTCCAAGGTCAATATTCTCCTCATGAATTGACTAAATTTCATTCTGAAGGATTTCAAACGCAACAAAAGTTGATCCACTGCAAAGATGAAAGAGCTGCTTAACAGCTGTGATAAAGGAAATTAAAACAATTGGACACTCTTTCTATTGGGAATTAAACTATTTTCACTAAGACCCACACATACCAGTGCACTGGAAGAGCTGACAACCAACAAATTGAAATGAATGATGGCAAAGCAAATCCACTCTTAAGTTTGGAACTCATAAAAAAGGCAAAATACTTTCAGAAAGAAGCTAGTTTTCATTCTTAAAAGTCTTACTTCTCTCTTGAAGGAAATCTGTCACTCAAAAATGTCTATAAAACTCCTCAGTAGATTTTTTGGCATAGAAGCACAATAATTTTGTAATGTCAATCGTATCAATTTGTTTAGGTTTACTGGAAAATTTTTCATAAAATATAGTCAAAGTCAAAATAAAAGCTGTAGAATTACTGATTAGTCATCATAGCTCATTTGGTTAAATATATGTATCAGGCAGGGTCCTGGCTCACCAAAAATGGTAACTGAGGAGAGTTTAATAAAGGGGTTATTTACAACATGTATTAATCAGGGTTCTCCAGAAAAATAGAACCAATCAGATGTAGATATATAGAGAGAGAGGGAGAGAGATTTATTATAAGGAACTGGCTTGTGCAATCATGGAGGCTGAGAAGTCTCGAGATCTATAGTCAGCAAGCTGGAGACCCAGGAGAGCCAATGTGTTCTTCCAGTCCCAGTCCAAAGTCCTGAGCACCGAGAGGGCCAATGGTGTAAGTTCCAGTCCAAAAGCCAGAAGGAACCCAAGAAGACCTAATATTTCAGTATAAACCTGAAGGCCGCAAAGGACTGATGTCCCAGCTCAAGCTATCAGGCAGGAGGAGTTCCCTCTTAGCCTTTCTATTCTATTCAGGTCTTTGACTGATTGGATGAGGCCCCCCACATTAGAAAGGGCAATCTGCTTTACTCAGTCCACTGATTCAAATGTTAATCTCATCCAGAAACATCCTCACAGACACACCTAGTATAATGTTTTACCAAATGTCTGGGAACTCCATAGTCCAGTCAAATTGACACATAAAATTAACCATTACTAAGATATTGACCGAGTTTAAGAAAACCATGTGCCTAGGGCTAGAAACAGTATCCCTAGCTGGGGCTAGCAACAGCCAGGAGCCATTACAACCTCTATGCCTGGAGGAGGGAGTCCTTAGCATGTCCCAGGGAGTGTAGGGGCTGCCCAAGGACTGAAACTTTTGATAGGGAGGAAGCAATGGAATAAACAGCCCAGAGATCAGCTTCCCCCTTTATAGAACAGGATGGAAAAGAGTGGATATTGAACACGGATGAGCAAAAGAAAAACATCCAGTATAGCATTATCTTTAAAATCAAGGAAAACAATGAAAAGTATAAAATCACGGCCTAAAGCTATAGTCATGCATGCATGCTAGAATCCACTTGGTAACTTGTATGATCTGTGAATTGTACCAATATAGTCGCTATAAAACAAAATACAGATATCGAGGCCCCACCCACATCTATCAAATAAGAACCTCTGAGGCCTGCTGTCAGACACGAATATATATATATATATATTTATTTTTGTGAGGAAGATCAGCCCTGAGCTAGCATCCATGCCAATCCTCCTCTTTTTGCTGAGGAAGACTGGCCCTGGGCTAACATCTGTGCCTACCTTCCTCCACTTTTTATGGTACACCGCAACAGCATGGCCTGACAAGCGGTGCATTGGTGCGCACCCGGGATCCCAACCGCTATACCTCGGGGCCAGCCCCTAGACATGAATATATTTTTAAGTTTCTACAGGTGATTTTTTCCCAGATCCCCAATTTAAGACACTTCCTTGAAGGATGCCTGTTTTCATCTTTCATGTAGTTATTTTGAAATCATATCCCTGTTTCCAAAATAAGCTATAAGAATTATTTTTTTCAATGATAAAGTGTTTATGGTGCTTAAAACTCATCTGAATTTTATTTTCACTGAGGTGGCTACACTGATTATTGATGTGTTATCCTGCATGTACAGACGGATCTAGTTATGTCAGCCTAAAGCACACAATGGTAGATACAGTGCATCTACATACTTTCTCCATTATAACAACACTTCCAGTACAACAGGAAAGAACTTCCCTAGATTAGGAAACTAGGATCAGAAATCAGTGGTCACATTCAGGGAAAATTTCTCAATCCCATCATTTACCTTAGGGTCTTTTAGCCTAAAATAACATCTCCTGTTAATTCTTTCCTTGATCTTGTTTTCTTTATTAAATCTTTGTGAAGGCTGCAATTTCATCTTAGACCCTCTAAGAAGTGAGACATTTTGAGAACGTGCTCTACACACACAAGTGACAGTAAGAGTCATAATGGGAAGATAAATAGAAGAGTACATTTTTTTTTTTTTATATATGAGAAAGATTGGCCCTGGGCTAACATCTGTGCCCATCTTCCTCTACGTTACATGGGATGCCACCACAGCATGGCGTGACAAGCGGTCCATTGGTGTGCACCCGGGATCCAAACCTGTGAACCCCGGACCGCTGAAGCAGAGTGCGCACACTTAACCGCTATGCCGCTGGGCCAGGCCCAGAAGAGTACATTCAATATACAAAGAGATGGGTGCTTTATATGTATCATCCCATTAAATCCTTGCAACTATTCTATATCATAGGCATCATTATGTTACTTCTAAGATGATAAATTTGTGAGTCAGAGAGATTAAGTAATTCACCTGAGTTATTGAGTGGCCAAAATCGTGGTTTTAATTACTCCAGAGACTGTAGTCTTTTGCCTATCTTATACCTCTGCCCATTAAGTCACAAGCTGGAGAGAACGCTGCATTAGCTACTGACATGATCTTTAGGATCTGGGAACCATTTTTCAACATCTCCACATCATTTAGATTTGTTTTACAATATCTGTAAGGAACGACAGACAGGAAAGTTCTGTGTTTGGGGAACAATTAATTTCAAAATGGGTTTCATGAGTTACTCGCACCAGGGAACACAGCATCATGGCGCAGAAAACTCCATCTACTGGGATTATGCCTCAGTGCATCCCTCCAGCTAAAAAGGTCAAGGAGATCCCAAGTGTTAGCAGGAATGGCAGATCCCTGCAACATGGCAGGGTCAACAGGTGACAAGCAAAACAATGACAGGGGAAATTAGCAAAAAGCACACGCATCACTTCAGAGCAAGTATGTAAATATTTACATAATATCAATAATGCTTTTAAATGCATGGTCATTTGTCATTTTTATCATTATTGAGAAGGGACCATTTTGAAGAACACATTGATCATTGCCTTTTTGAAATCCTGCAGCACATGCAGTCATAATACAAATATAAGTTTGTAACATTTGTCTTGAGGAATAGTGAATGGTACAAGAAAGATAAGGAGTCTAAAGATAGATAAATTTGGTCTGAGTCTTGGTGCTCCCATGTATTTCCTGTGTGACCATCAAAATTTACTTGATCTCGGACCAGCCCAGTGGTGCAAGCGGTTAAGTGCACGTGCTCCACTGCGGGGTCCCAGGGTTCGCTGGTTCAGACCTGGGGCATGCACCGACGCACCACTTGGCAAGCCATGCTGTGGCGGCATCCCATATAAAGTGGAGGAAGATGGGCATGGATGTTAGCCCAGGGCCAGTCTTCCTCGGCAAAAAGAGGAGGATTGGCAGATGTTAGCTCAGGGCTGATCTTCCTCACACACAAAAATTTACTTTATCTCTCTAAGTTTGAGTTTTTTCATTTGAAAGATGGTTATAGTTACAAAAATAACACTTATATACAGTGTACTATGTGCCAGGACCTCTTTTAGGTGCTTTGTGTGGATTAATTCACATGATGTTCATAATAACCTTATAAAGTAGATCCCATTATTACTCTTATAAGTAACAGAGCCAGGGTTAAAACATAAGCAGTCTCCTCCAAAGCCCAGCTCTTAACTACTCTCCCGCACTGACTACCTCAATGCCTATACTATTTGGTTTGTGCAATTATTAAGTAAGATAACATGTTTTAAATGTCTAACGATGATAAACAGTGATCAATAAAGGTGAGTTCCTTTTGGGTTGTCTTCCCTGCCCCATGCCCACCTCATCCCATATTCAAAGAGGAGTAGTATTGCTGTGGATTAATTAATTTCAAGGATAATCACTGGCTTTTATTTTCTAAAAGTAGGACTACAGTGGAGGGTACATAAGTAAGTCCATTTTAGGGGGAAATCACAGTTTCTCTTGCTGGCTGGCATATTTTGGGGTAGCCTTTTCTATCATCAAGGAAATCAAACGAAGAAAATATCTTTGAGTCTGCCTGTCCCTATGTTATACTATGTCTCATGACACATCAAACAACTAAAACAAAACCAAAATAATACGCCAACTTCTAGTTCAAAATGGTATCCCTTTAGTAAGCTCTGGTAAGACTTCTAATTCTTCACATATTAATAGCAGAACAATAAAAAATCACTGCAACAACAATAAAACAGAAGGCTGATAATCCTCGTTGGAGGCAGTAAAAAGTAGATTTAATGCCATAGAAAAGTTGAATCAACGGTGCGGAGTCAAACTTGCAAAATTCTCAAAGGAAGTTGAGAGATCAAAAGGTAAAAAAAAAAATGAGGGAAATAGTAGAAAGAAAAGACGTATTCAGCGGTCCAAAATACCAATGCCTCAGGATGATATGCAGTCAACTCTCATTATTTGTGGTAGTTATTTTCTATAAAGTTGCTCCAAACACTGAACTAGTGAATATTGAACCGCTGTTCCTAGGGGAAATACAGGGTCAGGTTCCTGTGAGCATCTGGTCACAACATTTCATCAACTGATCAATATATAACCTTTTTTGTGTGTATTTCTGTTTAAAGACATCCTATTTAGTATATATAGTAGATTAATTAACCTTGAACTCAAAGCCAGCAGCACTATAATTGAAGCTTGAAGGAAGCTTCTCTAACACACATTTTCTCTGTAAGGCACACCCCAGTCTTCTTGCACTTAGGAAACACAAGACAGCACTTCAGCACTATGTTTGGGAGCCATTTTAAACACAGAAGTCACCAACAAAAAGATCAAAAATATAAAAAAATGTGGCACTAAAGGCACTGTGAAAAGGACACTCCTTTACAGTAGAGAGTTGAAACAAGAAGGCAGAGCATTGCCTTGTCTGCTTCAGCTGAGAACTTACATGCCATAGGGAACTGAAAGTTTTTGATGCTTTGTGCAGGTGGATGTCTGAAAATGACTGCGAAAGTGTCAGGAGTATTGATTTCTGGGTTACAAATACATTTTAGCAAGTAGGCAAATTCACAAATATAGAATCCGTGAATCATGAGGATTGGTCATATAAGAATGTGTGGATCTTAAGCAAAAATAAAAGATATAATAGAGTGAAACTTATTCAAGCAAAACACTACTGTATGAAATTGAGAAAACTCATCACATCCCAGGTGAAATCAAAGAGAAGGCTGACTGTGCAACACATTCTGGCAAAATATCTGAGCTACAGTAACATAAGGAGCATGCAAAACAGAAATAAAAATAGATTAGCATGAGTACACAAAACACTAAGAAAAAATACCCCTGATAAAAAATGGGCAAAGTACATCAAGACAGTGTTCACAAGAAGAAAACTAGGTCGCCAATAAGGATGAGGTGATTCAAACTCAATAGTAATCATGGAATGCAAATGTGTTGCTCACAAAATTATCAATTTCGTATTAACATCAAATGTCAACAAGGCTATGGAGAAATAAGCATTCCAATAAGTTTTTGCTTGGAGTGTCAATAAGAACAACAGTTTTGGTAGTCAGTTTAAGGATATGAATCAAAAAACACAAAACCTTTTCAGCTAACAACATTTCTCATAGATTCCTACCATGAATGCACGTGAATCTACAAGGATATTCATTAAATCATTATTTATAATGAAAACTTAGAAATTCTATAAATGTCCAACATTGAATTAGAATACAAAATAGAATTAGAAATAGAATCATAAGATAGAATATTACATATTAGGAGATGATATTGTACAGCATTCACGTGTAAATATATCCTAAATGAAAATGTACTGAAATTACACCCAGCAAAACCATGAACATACGTATGTGCACTGCATCCTGGTGTACATATTTATATACCAGTATAAACCGATACCAGTATGAACAAATATGCACATAAACGTTGCTTCATATAGTGGATATATACCACAAATACATATATCAACATGTTAACAGTGATCATTTCTAAAATTTGGGTAACAAATGATTTTTATTTTCTTCTTAATGTTTTACTGTATTTTCCAAATGTTCTAAAGTAAATGTGTATTACCTTTTAAATCAAGAGGAGATGTATTTAAAAAGAGTATCAGTCATACGTAAAAATAATTCGGAGATTTAAAGAAAAAAATTGGACTGAGGTGACACTGCTCAAACTTTAGCCTCCTGTGTAAAATCATCAGTTTTGTTTTTATTTCCTCCTTTGACTTCCCTGTGTGGTCTTAAGAATAGCACCAAGCCCACCTCTCCCAAGACAAAGTGCAAATATGGAACCATTCTCAAATCAGTCAGATTTGCCCACGTTCCACAGAAAATGGTGCTGCCAGAGCTACTAATATGTTCATACCTGCTCAGGTCTCCTGCCATTCTTACTTAACTGATTTTAAGACTCCAAACACATTGTTCATTGTGATTTTGTAATTGATGTGGACTAAACCACAGCCTGCAGCATCTACAAACGCTGTCTAATCCAAACTGGGCAGCTTATGCTCAAGTCTCTAAGGGGCTATGGGCAGGAAGGTGTATCCTTGGGAGTAAATGGGGGGAGTCACATTAGGGAAAGGAGGATGGTGTGCAAAGTCATTTTTGCTAGGAAGACTAGATTCATGCTCATCAGATTCACACACACACACACACACACACACAGGCACATTGTCATATGTGATGGATAAAGAAAATGGATGCTTTGAGTAATAGGTAATTGTCCCTTCAAAAAGAGTTGCTTAAAAAAAAGAAAAATTGAATTTGAATACTGATCTGCAGCCATAGGCAACACAGACTTAAAAGTGTGCGTGTGTGTGTATTAAATCTTAATTTTCCTAGAGTGGAGCAATATAGACTCTGAGATGTGGCTGGGCACTTGTCCCTAGGAAGTCACAAAGAGGTGAAAAGCAGTTCTGTTTCTGCTGGAAGAGCAAAGAAGGAAGGGGCTAATAGCCAGGGAAATAGGCCAGACAGTGGATATTACACCCAAAGAAAGCACAAACACATGTCACCCTGAAAATAGTACTGGCTGGACAAATAGTGGACTGGAAGAGCCTGTTGAGAAAGAAATTGCTGAGAACATTTTAATCTTCTTCAACCATTGACTTCTGCCATGATTGTAAAAACCACAACAGAGAGAGAGAGGCTTACTCACTGTGGGAGAGAGCCTGTGCAAAGAAGGCCACCCCAGAGGAAAGTTGTGCTACTGAACGGACGGCGGCCTTCGTCTATTATTCTTCTATAGGCCTAATGACTTACCCCGCCATCTAATTCTATAGTTCAAGACTTTCATAAGAGAAAGACCCCTTGCATTGTTCAGTTGTGAACAGAAACAGATGTCTCTGTGTAGTCCAGTGACATAGAAACCTAAACCCTCCCTTGGTTCTGGTTCAGGAAGTCTGACTGTGGGATCTGGTCCAAGGAGCCTGATCACTGGTCCCACTTTTAACTCTGTGCCCTTTTTATGCAGCATGGTGCTCTCATCCTTCCCTCCACCTACTCCACTGCGGGCTAATTACTTGTGACACAGAAAACTTGAAAAGCCATGGCTCTGCTAGAAAAGGAAGACGGACAAGGCCGGCCAAAGCCCTATAGAAGGATGTCCGTGACCAGATGGTTCCTGATAAGTGTTTGTCAATAACCTCTAATGTAAAGAGGAAGGAGATGCACATTTTATAGCAGCTTTGTATTACTGCGTAGAGTGCTTATCAAGGAGACATGAAGCTTTTAATTTGAAGTGGATGAAAACATCTCTAAAACAATAGAGAATGAGAGATTAATAAAATGCACACTTCTTGGATCACTCTAAGCATTTAGCCTATTCTTTTCATTCAGACATTCTTAAAGCAACTTCCCCACCAAATCAAATTTTCTCTCGGGAAGAAGTAGAATACATAGGGAAGTACTTCTATTTTGGGGGAAAATTCATTTTAAGTAATCATATAGCATTACAAAGATAAGTAATGCATTCATCAGCAAGAGATAAGCATATCACAGGGAAAAAAGTACAACTAGCCATCTATGTGGGATTACTCAGAGCATCTGTTACGCCTGTGTGACCCAGAGTGTGGGGTGCCATCTGAATGCATGTCATATCCATTACGGAACCAGGCAGGGAGGTTTCATTTCTTTCTTCTATTCACTCTTCTAGTAGTCATGCTAGTAAGCTGCAATTTAGCCTTCATGACCTTTTATTACATTTACAGGTATTATGTTTTCACAAGGGATGTTGGATTAGATAGTTTACGTTCAAATCCATAAAAAGCCACTTTTGCATTTTTCATAGACACAACATACACAAGGAAAGAGTCTGGCACTCTCAACACTACTTCCAATTGCTAAGTTAATTGTTTTTCAATGGCATGCCTGCTATATTGTCCCAAATTTTTAAAAATCATCATATATTACACAGTTTTCAGAATATTGATTTTTCCAACCAACTTTGGGGAAAATATACATCTTCAGATTCTTGCCTTACCCTTACCCATATATATCCTCGTCTGGGTAGTTACCACTCTCAAGATTAATTCACAGTAACAGATCTCTCTCTGGATTCAGTTTTTCTCTTTCCCAACCAGCATCATCATGACTGCCCTGTAAAAAGTCACCATGACAAAAGCGTGGGTACGTGGCTGTGGTGGAGGGGCAGTGTAAGTCTCTCCATGGGTTTACATGGCTGACTCATGGATAGTCATGATTCACTGGTTAACATGCTCCCCAAATTACAATTTTGAAATATGTAGGGAACTAAGGATTGGGAAGGGAGTCTTGGAAAATGCAGAATGACTATATCTTTAGTTTCTCTTATATTTTCATTGTGCTCACTTCGTAATTTCTTAAAACAATTTTATTCGTGTGGATTTCTAAACAACAGCCTATAGCATTTCTAATGTTAAATCCAAACTCTTAAAAGTTAGTCTCAGTACCTACTAAATACCACTTTTTTTTAATTTGTTTTGAAAATATAACTATAATATAGCAGGGGAAAATCAGTTTTTAGCCATCATTCACAATCTGATCTTCTCAACTAAATTATTTTACTTTTTCATATTTTCTTCTAGGTTTGCACCAATTTATGCCATATATGTACATACACATTTACACACACACACATACACACACATAGGATATTTTAACAGTAGGTGAAATGATACATGGGCTGTTATATACCTACATAATTTATATGCAAATATTGTATGCACATTATGGACATATACATATGTAATTTATATTTCTTGATTATTAGACACATGAACATTACCCATGTATTCATTTAATATTTGATACATGGCTATTTATCTATCAGTTATTTCTCTCATTACTGAGAATGACCACAGTTCCCACTCATTTTGGCTTAATCACTCAAACGTTCTAAACCTCAATTTGTTCACTGAGAAAAAAAATCTGAATAATAACATCCACTCGACCTGCTTCACTGGAATATCAGGCACCCTTTAGAGACTCAGTGTGAAAATGCGCTGTGAAGAGATAAACCCCTTGAAATGCAAGCTGCCGTGGTCATTGCATTTATGTCCGTCTTTTAGCACTCCTCCTCACATGAGATCTTTCCTCTCCAGGTGAGGTATTTCTGCCATGACGTCACCGTCCATCAAGCTGTATTTCTTACCTCAAGACCCAGCTGATAATTCAGACTCCACCAGAGGCTTTAAAATTCATTCTACTCTACACTGTCTAAAACTTCAGAGTATTTGTTCTGGGTGCCTTTGTTTTTGGCGGAGTGGTTTGATGAAAAAGGGCTCAATTCTCATCTTTTATAGTGAAAAGCCAAAATACAATGCCTAAAACTAAAAAACAATCATAAAAATCAGGAATTAACATTATAAACCTGTTATTCAAGATATCAAGTGAAAAAGCTAAAAGAATTGAAAGCAGTTGCCTTTGAGGAGTGGGAGATGGACAGAGGTAGAGCAGAGGAAACTGTTGTTTTTATAATAATCTTTGTCGAACTATCTGACTCCTTAACCCATATGCATATGTAATTTTTATATTTTAAAATATAAACTTTTAAAAAAAGTTTAAATTGGAAAAGGTTTATAAAATGCCTTGCAGAGTGCCTGTTACATAGTTCATGCTTAATCAAAGTTTTATCATCAGTTTTATATGAGAGACAGAACTACGTTTAAAAAAAAAAAACGAAAACTAAAAACAGGAGCCTGTGCTCTGACTCCTAATTGCTCTCATTGCTTAATGATCAATTCGACCTTCTTGTTCATGGCCTGTGTCCCAGTAACCCGACCCCATCAACTAATCCTAACACATTAGCTCAGAAGGAAGTGCCTGTCCAAAATTACTTTTAGTGACAGTGCTCCGGAATCCCATCATCCCATGGCTTTCAAGACTATCCATACTCTGACGAACTGCCTAATTTATAACTCCATCCTCGAGCCCTGCTGAAAGCTCCAGATGTCTGTCACATGCACTCTATGGCTCCACTTGGAAGTCTTGGAAGATCAAATTCAATGTCACTAAAGCTGAGCTGTGGTTCAAACACACCTCCTTCAGCGTAACTGCCTTGGTAAGGGGCTTCACCATAAACTCAGCTGGTGTTCAAGCTGGAAACCTGAGACTCAACCTTGATTACTCCTTCTCGATCACTTCTCACCAATTCAGAACCGAGTCCTGTGGATCCTGGCTTCAAATCTCAAAATTGTACACTGCTCTCCAACACCTCTGTCACCAAATTAGTCTACCTCAATTACAGGGGCTTTCTAACTAGTCTCCTTGCTTCTATTGTTTGCTCTTCTTCAACGCATTTCCACACAGCAGGCAAAGTGATCATTGTAAACAGGATCTGATCAGTTTATTCCCTTGATTAAACTCTTCAGTGGGTCCCCACTGTGCTTAGGGCCTTGAGGGATCCGTATCCGGGAACCAGCTATTTGTCCTCGTCAGACCACTCTCGCTCGTGTTCACTACGTCCTGCCGGACTGGCCTCATTTCAGCTTCTGAGACGCGCCACGCTGTTTCCCTGCTTCAGGGCCTCTGCACACGCGACTGCTATGGACTAAAACACCCCTCTACATGTTCTACAGCTAGCCAGCTCCTACTTACCCTTTAGGTTCCAGTTCAGATGTCCTTTCTTAAAAAGTCTTTCTCTGATGCACTAATATAAACTAACATTTATCACAGTTTTTACTTTTACATTTATCGTATATTTGTATATATATTTATACATATATTGCGTGAACATTTGTTAGTTGACTCTTCTTCTAAAATATGTTCTAGGAAGTCAGGGACCACGTCCATTTTGCCATTCACTTTACCCCAGGGCTGGCACATTGTAGGTGCCCACGCACCATTTTAAAGCACCTTCTACAAAGGTTAATTCATTAAAAAATTATAAAGTTAAATAGACTGCAAGGAACTAGCCCATGGACAATCTGTGTGGCTCTTGCTGGAAAAAAGCCCTTGGAAAATGATTCTTCTCACCCAACCTTCCAAACTCCACAGGTTGAGGGCACAGCAGGATTCTTGATGACTTAGACAAACTCAGCTCAGGAGCGCCAGACCTTCTCCTTCTCTTGGCTCCACTCTCAAATAATATGAACATTTTCTTATTAAAAAGGAAAAGAGCATCTAAGGTATTTTATTCTGAGTATTTGTTCAGTGAAGAGAAGTTTACACAGCTTGTGGAGAATTATTCAGCAGGAAATTAAACCTCCGTAATTCTGAATTTTCACTTTGCTTTCAATTGGCAAAGCTTCCTGGCAAACCGCACTCCCCTCTAGAACATTCGTAATACCACATCCGCCACCAAAATGTGCTTTCTGAGGCAAATCACAAAACAAGTTAGACAGGACAACTCTCTGGAGGTCTGAGACATTAGGTCGCAGATGGGCTATGAATACATCAGGGCATTCAGATGTGGCCAGCCATTAATATCTAAGTTTTGCATAGTAATTTGAAGCTTACAAAGTAGTAACATAAGATAATGGAATAACAGAGAAAGCTCTCTTGTATTATCTATGTGAATGTACTATCTAATTTGAGCCTCCCAATAATCTTATGAGATAGATCTTGTAGCTCTGTTTTACTGATGAGACAACCGAACAGCTTGGAGAGAGGTTTAAATGACGTGCTTAGGGTCACACAACTAGTGCCCTAAATGCAGAACTCAAAATTAGAACTTTAGACAAATGTTTTTTATTATCCCATGGTGTTTCTCTTCAGTGGGAATCTGATTATTTGGCTGTTTCATTTAGAGAAGAGAATTGACTTCACCTAGAAACAAACAGCTGCGATAGAGAGTGGGTTTGTATGTTAAACAAACAAACAAATAAACAGCTTAATCTTTTGTGTACTGAGAGCCAAATGCATTTTTATTTTTTCACTTTGCTCCACTTAAAGACAAGACAACTGTTTTTTCTTTTTTTTTTAAATCTCAACTAGACTAGAAGACTTTAGAGGCTTTTGTACAGGGAATAACTGGATAATGATTTATTTTATTTCATTATATGTAAGACCTCATAGATTGTTTCACTCACCATTATTTTTATGCATTTAGAAAGAAAAAAGTACTGTGCCAATTAAATTAGAGCACACCAATGGTAAGATGAATCCCAACTACAAAAATATTTTTAAAAATTCTAAATGTGTGTTTAGAAGCTATGAAATATATAAGATAATTTAGATCAATGTGATAGGGAAATTATTTCCCCTCAGCTGTCTCTTTAGAAATTCATTTCTCTTTTTTGTTCTGTCCGCCAAAATCTTAATTTAAGCCTTCAACATCTTTTGCCTGGACTATTAATAGGCGATACCTATTGTTTTTCCCATCCTGCTTCTCCTCCCTCCAATCCATCCTCAGTATTGCTGTCAGAGTAATTTTTTAAAAAAATACACCTCTGGCAATGACTTCCACAGATTAAAGACTTTCATTGATTTCCTACATACAAAATTAAATCCAAACTCCTTAAATGAGCATGAGATACTTTACAACCAGCCCCAAACTACCTCTGTAGCTTCATCTCTCTTCACATCTCAATGTGTACTTTACCCACACACTTAGCTTCTCACCATTCTCCAGTCACACCAAATCTATATAAGTGAACACTCTGCTTCCTCTCTCAGTACAGCCATTCATCTTCTTTGTGGGTAAACTCTTGTGCCTACTTCAAGACTCAGATCCAGTGGAATATCCTTTATAAAGCATTCTCCAGCCACTTCCAGGCAGCTAGAAGAGCTGTACCAGGGAATTGGTAATCATTTTGCCTAAGTCACTCCTTTTACAGATGAGGAAAAAGAGGCCCAAACAAGTAAAGTATTTTGCCCAGCATTAGAGAGCAAATTAATGACAATGTCAGCACAAGAATTCATGGTTTATCACTCCCAGTTCATTTTTTCCTGCACTTACATGGACATAAATGACAGAATAAACGAAGGTAAAACCTAAGACCATGCTTAGTCAGCAGATCTTCATGGTTCACCTCCAGCAGATCTATCTGGAACTACCCAGACACCAGGAGGCAAAATGATTTTCTGAGAAGTCAATCACAAGTAGATTCCAATTTCTCTGTGCCCTTCCTTGGGTTACTTTACCCCTCAGAATAATAACACATAACTCACGAAACATTGTGAGGATTAAATAAAATTTGTGTATTTCAAATGCCTATCACAGTGCCCAGCAGAATTAAAGCTCAATCAATGTTAGCTCCTTTACCAAATTCCTGCTAAGTGAAGCCTAAATATGATTGCTTTTAGGTTAAATCCATTGTTAAACCATCAATGTAGTACGGAAAATTTTATTTAATACATCTGAAAAAACACACAGCTTTGGTATAGATTCCCCAATGAAGGTAATGCCATCCTGTTTATATAATACACACATGTGTCCACTTTAAGAATGGGGTGAGTGGCACTGCCACCAAATGTCATAGCTTTTGGTTATGGACCCCCCGCTGAAAATGGATCAACTGGGCAAATAGAAGGAAGCAAACAAATCTACAGCTATAGATATCAACACACACACCCAGAAATGGGGAGAGAGATCAAAGGCAGATCACAGCTACCCAGGAGGCACATCAAGAAGATTCGCATTGGGGCAGCAAGATCAAGGCCCCCAGAAGACCTTTTCAGGAGTTCCAACCATATCTGGAGAGAAATCAAAGGCTGAATCCTTGGCTATTGCATTTCAAAATAAATAAAGACTCCTCTACTTCCTTCACAAAAGATCAGCCAAGCTAAATTTATGTTCTAGAATATTACCCTGGGAGCTGTCCCTGGAAGAAATCATTTTAACCCTAATACTGCTCTTTGTTTTGAATCCAAGTCTTCTGCCTTTGCCCACACAGCCATTAGCAGACAAATTAGAAAAGCATCCAATCAAAAAATATTTATGGAGCAAAATGATGCAAAGTGCTGTGCTAGGGGAAGTGCCAGTCCCCAGAAATTATTGAAGCATGTCTCTCAAAGTATTCTAAACTTCCTCTAATATTAGTTCCCTCTTTAGGGTTAAGAACTGCCTTCCTTCTTTTGAAGATCCTCCTTTAAGTCTCAAAATTCTTGGTGTGAGGATAAAAGATTAGGTTGACAACATCTTTCCAGAGGAGAAGAATGGCTGACATCTGAGAGCATAAGACTGGGAAGAAGTCAGGAAACAATAAAAGAGAAGAGGAAAGAAAGGTAGAAGGAGAACCAAGAAAAAAGACTTTATACTTCAACGTAGTTATATATCGTGATAAAGAGCCAAACAAGAATGGATTTTCTCTGTATGCTAACTTCTACCAATTCATAGTGGCTTTCTGGAGCTCTGTGCTGAGGATTGTGAGCCCGCTTCTGGACAAGGGAGGAGAGGTAGAGTGGTGGTACACACAATGAGTATTTTCTAACCTTGCTACAGGTGAAGAGCACAGCATTTGGAGCCCGAGTATCTAGATTTGAATCTGGGCTCTTTCACTTACAAGCTCTGTGATCCTGTGCACATCACTGTACCTCTTTGCCATTCAGGTTCTTTATCTATGAAATAAAAGTTGAAACAAAATTTACCCTATAATTGGTTAGGGTATGGTTGCAAAATGTTTGGTCTCTGGCTAAATTAAGTAGAAATAATTTATTATCAGGTATTAAGTGGCTTACAAAATCATAGGAAATATGGAAAAGCCAGCTCTAGGATGACTTCGTGGAACACTTCCCAGTCCCTGACATCACACTGCCTCTGCCATGATGGCAGGAAAGCTGTCACCACCAGTGCAAGAAGGTGCCGCATTAGGAAGCTGCTGACTGAAAAACCACCATGCCTGTGCCACAGCCCAATGCAGCAAAATGATTGTCCACTCTCTGCTGCTTTTCCTACTTAACTCAGTTCTGAATCAAAATCTCCCAGGAGTGCCTCTGATTGCCAGAACCAAAATCACATACAGCTCTGCAGTTGCAAGGGAGTGTAAGACCCTGAGATTTTGGACTTCCAGCATGTCTAGTTGAGGAGGGCACTGTTGACAATGCTATCTGGGTGGGTTGACTGAATGCCCCGTCAGGTCTGCTGCCACATTATACCAGCTGCTGAGATTATTGGTGGCTGGCATCCCTCTGCTAAGTCTTTCTCTGGGAATTGCCATCAGTTGAAGAGAGGTACCTTATCCAAGATCAGGCCCACTCTCAGGCAGGGGCACACTACATCTAATTACCGATCCATGTGAGGGTATGAAGAACCAGACCCTTTGCCTCAAGGCAGGGTATCCCTGAAGGTCATCCCAGCTCCAGAGATCTTCACAGAATTGACTGAGTCCTTCGTTGTGACTGCCTCAGAGTTCAACTCCTTTCTCTGCCCAGTCCTACGCCGTTTATTCCCAATGGCTACTGAGCTCACAGTCATGCTCCAATATAAACTTCTTACACACAAGTATTCACCTCAGAATTTGTTTCCTGAGGAACCTGACATAAGACAGACGTGTTAGAAGTAGGTGGAATATTGAGGTTGAGCAAGCCAACCCTCAATATTCACCACAACTTTTATGAGTGATGAAACAGTGTAATTTATATGAAAAAAATCCCTAGGATCTAGATATCTGCTTAATAATAATATGATATAGCTAACATTTGCTGAGCACTTTCTACATTTCCAGATACTATTCTAAATTCTTTGTATAAACTCATTTAATCCTCATAATAAGCTTGTGAAGTAGGTACTATCATTATCCATCTTACAAATGAGGTAAATAAGGTACAAAGAGGTTAATTTCAATGTTAAACAAACTGTACATGGCAGTCAGGACTTTAACCCACATAGTCTAATTCTAGAGTTTGTAGTCATAACCACTTTTCTGTCTCAATGTTAAATTTGCAGCCAATGAAATCCCTCACACACACACACAAAAGTCTCTGCTTTGACATTTCAAAAATGTGATGGGATTAGGAAAAAGGGGCTAAAGGATTTTTATTGGGGCCTGTAGTAGGCTAAATAACACCCCCCTTAAAGTGCTCGCATCTGAATCCCTGGACCCCGTGATTGTGTTACATTATATGGCAAAAGGGACTTTGCAAATGTGATCAAGTTAAGGATGTTGAGATGAGGATATTAGTCTGGATTATCCAGGTGAGTCTTAAATGTAATCACACATGTCCTTGAAAGAGAGAGGTAGAGGGAGATCCACTACAGAAGAGAAGGTAATGTGATGGTAGAAGCAGAGATTGGAATGATACAGCAACAGGGCAAGGAGTGAGGGCAGCCACCAGAAGCTGGAAGAAGCAAAGAACGGATTCTCTCCTGGAGCCTCTGGAAGGAACCAGCCTTGCTGACATCTTGATTTGAGCCCTGTAAGACTCACTTCAGACTCCTGGTCTCCAGAATGTAAGAGAATAAATATATTTGTTTTAAGCCAGTAGATTTGTGGTAATTTGTTTCAATAGCAGCAAGAAACTAGTACAGAGCCATAGAAAATTATAGTATTGTACAGTACAGTATTTGTATAGTATATATTTGCAATATTATGTGGAAGCACCTATTGGAGGATTAGGATTTAGATCTGCCTCGCCATTGCAGCTTAACAGACAGAGTCTAATGAACTTTGAAAACACTGGCCTTGAACTTGGGACCCCTACCACCATCTACTTCAACTAGACTGGACAGTCGCCAGGTGGGGAATGAGATTCAGAGATATAACAAATGTGTACTTTGTCATCAGCATTAATAGGCAAAGCTTCTCTTCCCAAAATTTAATTTTTGGGAGTTATAAATTGCACAAAGACCAGGTCAACTAGTAAATAATACATAACAAGATTCATACTTAATTTTCAGAGTAGCTTTTTTTCTATTCCACTGACAAGTGGCCTTACACATAGTCAAAACAACAACCAGAGTTGAAACTCACATGGATCCAAACATGAGACAGACAAGACCAGCTCCCATCTGCTAATCATCTGTCAGAGGGTGAGAGAAGGGGAAGGAGGCCCCCCCGATCCAAAGGCCATTAGAACCTTTCTTTGAAAACAGAAAAATGTCTTCCATATTTAGAGAAACTTGCTTCATCTCAGCATTCTTAGCCCCTGAGCCAGCCCCTTTAAATCCTTTCTGGAACAAAGTGGACATACAGAAATAAATATAATAAATAGCTCCCCTTATCTTCACTGTCTAATTATAAACAGGCTTGGCAACAGCTTTGGTGTGAGTCAGGAAGCTAGAGGAATGGTCAGTTTCTGAGTCAACTTAAATCACCATCTCAAGGAAAACTGTAAATAAAGAGGAACCACGAACAAGATGACCTAGGCAGTGCTTCCCAAACTACCTGTGGTAAAAGAACAGGTTCTTTTTAAAAATTTCCAATCCATCATTGTCTAACACCCTTGTAAATATAATCAAAATGAATTACTAGAAAAGTGAAATGGAAAGAAAAGAGATACAAAATGCAAGCCAAATTTATTTTACTTATTAGATACAATTAACATAAGATCACTCTTTCAAAACGTTATCAAAGTTTCTGAAAGGTTACTCAGTTTCTGTAACTTATTCTGTTACCAGTTCGTAAAAAACAGTTCAAGGACTGGTATTGGTCCACAGAACACACTTTGAGAAGCATTGGTCTGTACTGCCACTCTCTAGGTTGAAATTTTAAGTCCAGTTACTGCTAGACTCAGTACGCAAGATGCCATTCTCTAGTGTCAGTTACTCTTCTAGGGAACTTCCGTCAAGTCTGTCTGACATGTACTCATTCTGCTAGCTCTGAGCAGTCTCTACAGTCTTGCAGACAGTATTTTTAATTATAATTGAAACATTTCCATAATCCTAAATAAAGATGTTTACTATTTCTAGAATTTTACAATTACCTTGGTTTCATTCTTAAGTTCAGAGCATCTTGAACTCCTTGGAATATGGAAATTGTGGAAGGCTGAAATAATGATGATTGAAACAATTTAGAATTCTAGGGCAATAGGGCAATATTGTGAAAAGCAAGTGGAATTGACTTTCTCAAAGACCTCCGCACCAACACAATTCCATTCTTCAATTGTTTCACAAATATTGCACAAAGAAAATCTGTCTGAAATTCACCTACATGCTCACTTGAAAGGCATATTGCAGGGACACCACCCCAGCACCACTGATTCAGAATCTTTTTTAGCAAAACCTAAGAATTCACATTTTAAATTAAGCAATCCATCTAATTTTTAGACACACAAATGATTAAGAACTAATACATTAGTTTTAAAAAAGTGCATTTGCAACACAAAATTATTCTCCTACCTCTAATAAAATGTGATGAAACAAATTCTCTTTTTTCATTTTTACATTCTTTTAGAGCATCATAGCTACTTAATTATGTTACTTAGATAACATAGTGTTATCTGTGTACTTAGTGTGTACTTCGGTCTGATGATTTTATATCTCATCTTCTTTCAATTAAAGTAGTTTGAAATATTTTCAAAATAAACATTTTTTCATTTTTTGTGATCTTTATCACAGAAATATTTTGACAGGAACAATATGAGATACACATCAGGAGAAGAGGTATAGTGACTGGCTTAAGGAAAGTGACACTTGTCCTAGAATAGCTATAAATCATGTGGGATTCATTTAGTTCTAGCTTAGTGGGAGAACTGAACAAATGAATCTAGAAACTGAACTATCAGCACCAAGCATCTACAGAGTGACTGGTTGTGAATATTCAGTTTGGTGGGAGCAGTAGTCACAGCATAATTTCATCCTACCTTTCTGAGATCCTGTGATCAAAAAGGGCATGTCTTGATGTTGACATCCCAGACTCTCAATTCATTTGACTCTATTGGGAAATACTGAGGTTGTTTTTTGTTTTACCCTTTCTTTGCTTCAAAACAAAGTGATTACATAAGAATTGTGTCTTTGAGATCAAGATGTCATGAACCAGGACCAGAAAAGAGAATACTTAAAGCATCCATTTTTTGAATGACTGCTATGTATCGAATATTTTATGTACATTATTTCATTTAATCTTCACAACTCTGCAAAGAGGATATTAGGATCCCCATTTTATAAACAAGGAAATGGAAGATCAGTGAGGGTAAGGAACAAATCTGAAATCCCACAGCAAATAAGTAACAGAGCCAGAATTGAACCCAGCTCTACCTTCCTCCAAAGTCTGCGCTGAGTCCAATACGCAGCGAGGCCTCCTAACCAAGATGGGTTTTACAAGTGTTTCTTTGCCTCAGCAGTGCTTATTCATACATAGATTTGGGAACCTATTGATTACTACCTATGCTTTATCCAGAATTATACTGCCTAGATATAAAAGAGCATAAAAGATATAAAAGATCCAATCACAAGGGCCGGAGTACCAGGTAAATCAACATAGCGTATTCATACAAGAGATCAGCCAACCATCTATTTAGGGACCAGAAAGCCCGATAAACATATCTGACATTCAGCTACTTAACCTTTTCCACAATGACAGTTTCTTATAGTCCTCACTCATTGAAAGAACCCCGGTAAAACGAAGGCTTTCTAAGTCAATGAGGTTGAGTTTCTGGATTTTCTCAGTGGAATCCTCTATTTCATGAGGCCAGATAAATGCCAAGATGTAGGTCAGCATCACTATCTCCAAGCACAGAGCTCTGCCGTTGGGCAACAAAGGATCATCTAATGCTTCTTGTTTTTTCTTTGAATAAATTCAAAGACAGGCTTCAGGACACGAAGTGAGTGAGTTCCTTGGGTATCAAATGCATTGATAAGATAGTTCTCAGATGAGAAAAACCTGAACTGCCCTTAAAACTTTTCTCTGTCTTAGAGTCTTGCATTGGCTACCCTACGAAGATATGCCTCTTGTCTCTCGGGGGTCAAGCAAGAGAAATGGAATGGACCTGCACAATTTGATTTCCTTTAGACAATACTGGGTAATAAATACTTCTTTAGGTCACAGGTAGTCCTAAACATTTTACTACCAAATATCTCTTTTCTTGTTTTCCCCCACAGAATACAAAAGTCCATCAAACTGCATTTAATAAACCAATTTTCAATTCCTTATGAATAAGATATGACAGCCAATCAGAGTTTAACCAGAGTAAAGATCTGTTGCTGTAAATAGCCTTCATGCAGGGAAATAAACATTTTTCTATTGGACTCCTTGGAAAAGCGGAGTGACTATCTCCCCCAGCTCACCCATTACCATCTATTAGCTGCCTCAGGATGGAGGGGAAACAGCACCAGATGATGACTTGTTATGTTCCCTGTCATCTTTCTCTCTTTGTCTTAGCCAATAGAATGCCCAGAAAAAGCCCATTTTATGCGCAAAGGCTATAGTTTTCCTCAATTAGGAGGTTTTATGTTGTTATTATTTTTCAACTAGTTTTGGAGGCTTTTTCTTTTTAGAAAAAGTAATACACTAAATGCAATGTGATATTCTAGCTTAGATCCTGGAATAGAATAAGAATATTAGCTGATAAACTGGTGAAATCCAAATGGAATCTGTAGTTTAGTTAATAAAAATGTACACATGTTAACATTTTAGTTTTAACAAATGTACCACAGTTACATAATATGTTAATATTAAGAGAAATCGGGTGAAGGGTATACGGGACCTCTAATTTCTTTGCAACTTTTCTGTAATTCTAAAATTATTCCAAACTAAAAAGTTTATTTAAAAAAATACATATTTATTATAGAAAATTTGGAAAATACAGATAAGCAGAAATATGAGGAAGTAATAGCTCAAAGAGGACTTGTCAAAATTTTGGCACTTCCAGATTTTTTATATCGAAAGATATCTTTAATTCATGCTCCGCATATTATCATCCAACATGTTTTTTACTTAATAGTAGGTGCTCAGTATATTTGCATGTCAAGTATTAATTTAGAACATTTGTCTTTTCAACATTCAATCATATCAACTATTTCCTACAAAATGTCTACATGGTGTTGCATTGCTCAGATCTATCTTCATTTATTGGAACATTAAACAATTGTAGAATTTTTATGTTGTTATTTTTTATTATTTAAAAACATGGTATGGGGCCGGCCCGGTGGCACAAGTGGTTCAGCGCGCGTGCTCCGCTGTGGCGGCCCGGGGTTCGCATCCTGGGCCCGCACCGAAGCACCGCTTGTCAGGCCATGCTGTGGCGGCGTTCCATATAAATTGGAGGAAGATGGGCATGGATGTTAGCTCAGGGCCAGTCTTCCTCAGCAAAAAGAGGAGGATTGGCAGATGTTAGCTCAGGGCTGATCTTCCTCACACACACACACAAAATATATATGGTATGAAAATATATTGGAGGCCAAATTTTTGTTTACAGTTGTACTTTTATTATCTTAATAAAAATTCCCGTAAAATTATTATTTGGGTTAACAGGTATGCCCATTTTGAAAAGAAGTATATGAGAATGCCCATTTTGCTATATCCTTCCCCAGATCAAGTATCATTATTTGGATATGAGATAATTTAAAAATATCTTTCAATTCAACAGGCAAAAAATGGTATATCATGTTTTTAACTTAAATTTCTTGACAATATACTGAGTCTGGACATATGTTAGTATGTTTACTGTCCATTTGTATATCTTCTTTTGAATTTTCTGGCTTAACCTTTTCCCCTTGTACTACTTGGGTGTTTATCATTTTGATTATTGATTTGCAAGATGTATATATATCATGTTAACCCTTTGTCTAACATGTATGTGACAAATATTTCCCACAAGATTTTATTTGTAAATTTATTTTCTCCTTTATGCTTTCTGTCCTTACTACACTTAAAAAAATCCTAACCCACATGAAAAATATATTTACACACAAATATGCATGGACACAATTTTTTTTTTGGTTGTATTTTGTGGGAAGTTTTTTACATATATGTCTTTAATTCTTCCATCTGAACTTATCCAAATGTATAAAGAACAGGGACATCCCAAAGGGATAAACTAGCATTAATTTGAAGTATCATCTTTTGAAAATATTAAATTCTTGTATATACTTGTGACTGTTTCTTGACTTTTTATTGTGTCTCCACTGATACATTTGTTGAAATAACTTGTAGGTTAATAGAAAGTTTTAATACTTTCTAGCACTATTTTCTATACTTAATTCTTTATCAAAGTGAAAGTCCCTATTTTCATACCTTTTAAGCTTCTAGATGAGGATTAGAAGCATTTTATCAAGTTTCAACAAAATCTTATGGAATTCTGATGAGAATTGAATTAAGTGAATATATCAATAAGAACAGGACGGACATCTGTACAGTTTGAATCTTCCCATCTAAGATGAGAATATGAATTTCACTCCATTTTTTTACAAATATTTATTAACATCTTCAGTGAAGTTACATATTTTTCTGCATATAATTCCTAATCAATTTTAAAATCTTTTCTTATTGGTGTGAATTGGATTTTTACCCATTCTATTCATAACTATTTCTACTCTTGTCCTCAGACAGTCGTCTGTCAACATGGCAGCAACAAGAGTGATCTTTTGTAAGGAAAATCAAATTATGTTACTTGGAGCAGACATGCTCAACCCCCACTGCACATTAGAATCACTATGAGCATTTAAAATTCTGAATGCTCAGGCCTTCCTCTGAACCAACTAAAGCAGAATCTCTGGGTGTGGGAGTAGATCATCATTATTTTAAAAGCTCCCCACATTCCACCAATGTGCAGCCAACCATCGTCCCCAAAGAAAAGCCAAAGTCTTACACGGAACAGTGCTTCGTAAACTTTGATATGTCTGAGAATTGCCTGGGGACTTTGTTAAAATGCAGATTGTGATTCAATACGTCAAGGTGAAACCTGAGATTGTGCATTTCTAACACGCCCCCAGTGGAGGCGGCTGTTGCTGGGCCTGACCCTGCAGTTGAGCGGCACAAGGACCCCTGTGCTCTGGTTCCCTGCTATTCGTCTAACTTCCCCTACTGCTCTCCCCCTTACTCACTCCACTTCAGCAGCCTCTCACCATTCCACACGGAAGCCAGCCACACACATCCCTCTCCAGCTTCAGCATTTGCACTGGCTGTTCCCCCTACCAAAAAATTCCCTTCCTCCAGCTGCTGCTGGTTACCAAGCACCACTGCGGGGGTGAATGGATCCTAGGCCCTTTCTACCTCTTACCATCAGTAATCTGTGCACCAATTAATCTTGGTGATTACTATGCAAAATTGACTATATATTCATTAGTGAATTTCATCTGTCTTTTCATCTATCTTACCTCTGCCAAAATTTATTATTTGTATTATAATGATATGGTAAAATAAACAGATTAAGTAGCATGGACATTGTGTCTTCCTTAATGTTTTGAAAAAATCACAAAATTTTCTGGACTCACCACCCTGCTGGAACATTTTCAATTTCTTCTATAAATTAAAGCTATTCTCCTTGTTTGCTTGTGTAATGGCTGGATCTCTTTCTCAGATGAACAGTGGGAGTGCAGTTTGATTGACAAAGCTGCCAAGACTATCCTCAGTGTCTATCCAGCTTACACACTGTGCACTTCTGTGTCTTGATAACTTTATATGTCACTTAAATTCTAAAAATTGGAGATGGAATTTCTCATTACCCTGTCCTTTTACAGATCCCTCTCTCTATGACCTCTTTTCTTCTTCAAGACTGCCCTTGACATTTGCTTTTGTCTACTATTTCATGCCTACAATACTTGGGGTGAAAACAAGAAAATATTGGAACCTGAGGGTTCCACAACCTGGTAAGGCATTGTCCTATTTAGTACCATCTGCTTAATAGATAGTGCTGAAATGCACACCCTGAATGCCCATTAGGCTTTACACAATGGTGTTAGGAAAACAAAGAATCAACAGGGGTCAGTAAGTTTGCTTTCCAGTTAAATAGTGAATTTTAGGTAAAATGACCAATAATCTCATCTGTGAATTTTAATCATAAGCATAAATAACTGTGGTAGCTAAACAGTGGGAGTGCAGTTTGATTGACAAAGCTGCCAAGACTGTCCTCAGTGTCTATCCAGCTTACACACTGAACATAGAGAAGGCAATTAACTGTCACTTGAGCCTAATAGGGAAAGCTCAAATCACCAATAGGTTAACCAAACGCTCAGCACTGCTCATTTCTCAAGTTAGACTGAGCGATTTGCTTCTCATACACCACATCTCTGGGTTGTGTGCAGCAAAGCTTCAGAGACAGGTTTTGTGTAAGTTTAAGCACAGTGATTCTCCCTAGAAGCCCATAGCATGAAGCAATTTAGAAATTATCCTTTTCCTCTCCCAAGGTCCACGCTGCCCCTAACCCTCTCCCCTGTGCCAACAGGCCAGGCGTTTTCTTTCTCCACCAAAAGATCTGTAAACATTGAGTCATCTGTATGGATAACTTTCCTTACATGTTGTTTTATTTTTTTAACCAGGAGAGAGTATAACCACAATTTAAACTAGTAGCAGCAGCCCAAAATTAATGAAAAACCAAAGAAGAAAAAAATTAGGATTTGAGAAAATCTGCAGTGACAAATCACCCCACACAGAGTGGAGATGAAGGGAAAAGGATGTTATGAGGAATCACAAACAGAGGTAAGAACTATTTTTAAAAGAATCTTATGAAACACCTTATAATTCATTTCAATTGCCTCTAATTTTAGATAAGAAGTCAATATGAGATCCATGGCATTTTGGTCAGAAAATTGTGTCCAAAGTAAGTCCAATGAATCTGGACACTTTCCATCCTTAATTTAGGAAATGATTAAAGATATTGACACCCACACACACATTTGATCATATAACTGTCATCATAATAGAGCATCATAGCCAAATTAAAAGCATTTATTTTGGTCCACTGAGTTTTTGGAGAATAAGTATACATAATAGATGTTGCAGGGACTTGTGGCTCAGGGAAAAAATAGAAAGTAGTAAAGAAAGTGTTTCCACCTATTGGCAATAAGAGAGACCAGTGTATGATTTGCAACCTACTCCCCCAACAATATACTGAGATAGAGAATTACTCAGCCCCTTTCCATTCCACAAGACCTTCTCAGAATGAATATGTTAGGTTGCATCTCGTGAAATTGTTTTTGAACTTCAAATGTTTTTGATTTTCAAATGACAATTCTATAAGATTCAACCTAGTAGATTGGGGTAGAGGAAGTGAAAGGTGAAACACAGTAGGATTTTTTAAGTCATCACCTCCCATTGCCACCCCCAGGAAACCAAAGGGTACAGCAAAGCTGTTGGCGCTCAGTCGACACCCTACCACCTCTTGCAAAAAAAGAATGCCACCAACTGATAGGGAGTTCATTATTATAAGTGGCAATTTGATAGTATAGGAATTAGCCTAATATTATGATATTGTAATTAGAGCCAGTACTAAGCAAAATTGTGTAACAGGAAAAGAAAGTTATATGCAATCATCCATCACTATAGGGGAATTGATAGATCTGAGTTGAATCCTAAGTCCTAAGTCTGCAGTAAATGTCTGTGTTGTGTATTTTTCAGCCTATGCCCACCACCCTACTCAGAGTCTGTCTACACCATCTTGTTACAACAGCCTAGAGAAAACCTTATGCTCTCTCAAATCTTTCAACTATTAGTCTTAGCTACTCATAAGATGCATATTATGATCTAATCAATAAAGTCTTACTAATTCTAAATGAATAATAGGTATATTTGCCTTGCAGAAAAATCTGCACTTTAATAAACAATAATGCCTCCTTCCAAAATATGGAGGTCTAATGGTTGAATTCCAAGCATTGTAAAGGTTTGGGGGTCAGCAAACTTTTCTATTGCCAGCCCTGGTGGTCTAGTGGTTAAGATTCGGCACTTTCACCAATGTGGCCTGGCCTCATTTCCCAGTGGTTCAGGGAACCACATCACCCATCTGTCAGTTGTCATACTGTGGTGGCTGCATGTTGCTGTGATGCTGAAAGCTGTGCCACTGGTATTTCAAATACCAGTAGGGTCACCCATGGTGGACGGGTTTCAGTGGAGCTTCCAGACTAAGACAGACTAGGAAGAAGGACCTGGCCACCCACTTCTAAAAAAATTGGCCGTGAAAACCCAATAAATAGCAGTGTAGTACTGGAAGGTGAGAGGATGGCACAAAAAGATTGAGCAGGATTCAATTCTGCTGTACACAGTGTGACTAGGAGTAAAAATTGACTGGATGGCATGAACAAAAACAAAACTTTTCCATAAAGGGCAAGAGAGTAAATAATTTAGCGCTTATGGGCTACATGGTCTCTATTGCAGCTACTCTGTTCTGCATTGTAACTGGACAGAAGCCAGAAACAATGTGTAAATGAATGAGCATGGCTGTGTTCCAATAAACTTTATAGACATTGAATTTAAATTTCATATAATTTTTATGTATAACAACAGATTCTTCTCCTTTTTTTTTAACCATTTACAAATGTAAAAATTATTCTTAGCTCATGTGGTCATATAAAAACAGGTGGCAGGCAGGATAAGGGACCATAAGATGCTGACCCATGCTCTAGTAATACCCAAAATTTATCACATTAATAACTGCCAATTCACTTAGCAAAATGCAATTCCTCCTTACAATTTTTCAGTGTCAGTTAAAAAAAGGAGGGATGGGGGAAGAAGAAGAGAGAAAGAAAAAAAGAGAGAAAGACAGAGAGAGAAAAAGAAAGAAAGGAAAGGAAGGAAGGAAGGAAGGAAGGAAGGAAAGGAAGGAAGGAAGGAGGAAAGGAAAGAAAGGAAGGAGGGAAGGAGAAGGGAGGAAGGAGAGAAGAGGCGAAGAGAGAAGAAGGGAACGGAAGGGAAGAGGCAGAAGGAGAGAGGAGGGGGAAAAAACTCCAGAGAGCAAGAAAATTGCTCACATTTCTCCTCAGCAAAGAAATCTAAAGTCATTATCTCGGTCATGGGAACTTGTCCTGTTGTTGATCACTAGCTGCACTTCTTTAGATACTCTGGTAGATGAATCTAATCTACTCCTCTTTTTTGGCCTTTGTATTAAAAAATTGCACTTATATTTGCTATTCCAATTGAAACACTCACTGCCCACTGAAAGCTGCTGGCCTCCTGCAAAGCGAAATGATCTGAGATAACCTGGCATGGCATGACAACTTGGTTCTTATGTCAGTTCTGCTGAACACTAGCTGGATTATCTTGAGTAAGGTAATTAATCTCTAGACTGTTTTCTCATCTTTAAAATGGAATAGTGTGGCTCAAAGCAATCCATCTAGCCATACTAGGGTGGACCTGCTGGATCTCAGCCCTGTTAATCTTCTAACTTATAAAATTGTAGTGAAATTTCAATAGAGTTATATAAGTAAAATTTCTAGAAGAGTAGAGTTGCTTAATAAATTAGGACCATCGTTATTGTCCTGTTAAAGGTATACATAAAAGTCTGATATTCTACAAGCAAGAGCACAATAGAAGTAAAATTCCTGTAACCAGAAAGTTAGAGACTGAATATCGTTCAGATCAACTGTTGCTAAGCTAGCTGATAAGCCGGTGAAACTCCTATTTCTTAAATCAGTGTTAATGTTATTAACGGTGTTTCCAAAGATGGGGAAGTAAATTACACAGAGCCATATTGGTGGGTCATTTTCATGAGACATGCAGAGGAGGGAGGAAATATCAATGCCTGCCAATTGCTTTGGATTTTTATCAAAATGGGAAAGAAATCCTTATTTGAAAAGAAAAAAGAAATAATATCAAGTAAATTTGTGGTTTTAAGAGAGAATAAGTGCAAAGACAATCTTGTTCATTTTCCTAGAAGCTTAATAACTAATTTGGCTCTTGGTTTGTATTAGAAAAAAAGTACTAGTTAAACACAAGGTAGTTCATATCTGTGAGTCATAGGAAGTTCTGTAGTACAGGGAAATTATATCATGTAATTTTATGAACTGCCGGATAGTAATTCATTTAATAAAGACACGGATGTATGCTTTGCCACACAGAAAAAAGTTTTCAAGTGTTCCCATCATAACTTAGATCAGTTTTTAGATTTTAGTTCTTCTGGCCTATTTCTCCCTTATTCCTACAGCAAATATAACTTTTATAGGATAAAAAAATAAACTTTATGGAAAAGCTACTTGACTTAGTTAGCAAAATTTGTAGCCACTTCCTAGAGCTATAATCCAAGCCAGAGAAGCATATCAATAGGAGGAGAAAGATTTTTAACAACTTGGAAAACATCTTGGATATAAGTACTCGGGTTCAAAGAAAGTTAATATCTAAGCATACCATTTGGGAAGAAAAGTAGTATCTTTTTTAATAATAATCATAAACCCAAGTAAAACATCTAGTAAAAAAATATACTGTAGGGTGACTCTAATTTTTTGGTATAGATATTATATTCCTTAGGGAATAACAACACTTTTACTCAGCATTACTTCGTAATATCCATACAATAAAAACATGAGCAATTAAACCTCTACGGCCACAGCTTCCATTCTCACCTATGGCGTAAAGAGCATGGAAGTCATCACTCTCAGCCTCACAACAATTAAAAGGTGAACAAACTGAGAACCAATGTTTTTTCTTGGATGCGCAAGACCAGTTTTATGACAAACCACCATCACAAAATCTTAAGAGACAGGCAACTGCAGACAATTACAGCTGATATCTGCTTACCCTGAGCAGAAGTCTCTCGAGCCATAAACTGGTAGGAACACTCAAATGGCAACTTTGGTGAATTCCTGGGAAGTAAATATAGACCACCATGAATGAGAGGAACTCCTGGAAGCCACAGTCTTAAGGGGGTGCTGCACTTTCCTGGCTTTCTTTTCAGAAAACACACAAGGTTTTCACTGTGAACATCCAAAAAAGATGGCTCTGTCAGGGGTCAGGAAAGAACAAACATTGTGAAGTACACCCAGGGCCTTTGCCATAACAAGACCTACTCTCCAGAGGAAGAGACTTTAGCAGAGCCTTATCCCATGTGGAGTAAGGTCATTTCTCTGACTCAACCCCCTCTAGGCTTCCTGTCTAACCTAAAGAGGGGACAGCTAAGAAACGATTGTGAAGGTCGCAGCCCAAGGAGACAGGCCCACTAAAAGACTGAGCTTAATGAAAAGACTGTAGAATGCTTTCTCTCCTCTATACCTTACTCCACACCAGCAGGTCTCTAGTATTACAGCAGTGGAGCACAGCTCAAAGGGCACTAAGAGATAGACTCTAGCTCAGATAGAGTTCCCAGGGAGGCCCAAAGAAAACAAGGGAGATACAAACAAGAACACCAGAGAAATTCGCAGCCTCCGGCACCAACAGCTATAGAAAATATTAAACACAAGGCAACCTCTACCCAGATTAACATAAAAGGTCACACTAGAGGGCTATTTATCTCAATTTCTATTACTCAATAAATTATCTGGCTTTCAACAAAAAATTAGAAGGCATGCTAAAAGGTAAGGAAAAAAAAAACAATCTGAAGAGACAACCCATACATCAGAATAAGATTCAGATATGACTCAGATTTTGGAATTATCAGACAGGAAATTTAAGATACCTATGATAAAAATAGACAACATGCAAGAACTGATGAGATGGAAACTCTAAGAATCAGAGGAAATACTAGATATCACAAAAACTCTACCTAAATGAACAATGCCTTTGATGGGCTTATTGGTAGAGGGACACAGCGGAAGAAAGAACCAGTGAGCTTAAGGATAGGTCAATAGGGGCCGGCCCTGTGGCTTAGCGGTTAAGTGCGTGCACTCCGCTACTGGCGACCCAGGTTCAGATCCCGGGCACACATCAACGCACCGCTCCTCCAGCCATGCTGAGGCCGTGTCCCACATACAGCAACTAGAAGGATGTGCAACTATGACATACAACTATCTACTGGGGCTTTGGGGGAAAAAAAGAGGAGGATTGGCAATAGATGTTAGCTCAGAGCCGGTCTTCCTCAACAAAAAGAGGATTAGCACGGATGTTAGCTCAGGGCTGATCTTCCTCACACACACACAAAAAGGATAGGTCAATAAAAACTTTCTCAACAGAAATGTAAAGAGAAAAAAATGAAGGAAAAATAGCACAGAATATTAAAGATCTAAATACATGGAGAGATATTCCATGTTCATAGACCGATAGACTCAACATTATTAAGATGTCAATTCTTCTCAACTTGATCTATAGATTCAACACAATCTCAACCCTAGAAAACTATATTTTAGGTATCAACAAACTGATTTTAAAGTTTATATGGAAAGAAAAGCAAAATGCATAGAATAACCAACACAAATCTGAAAAAGAACAGAGTTGAAGGACACACACTATACTATTTCAATAATTACTATAAAGCTGCAATAATAAAGACAATGTGGTATTGGCAAAAGAAGAGAGAGATAATCAATGAAACAGAATAGAAAGAGAAGAAACAGGTCCACACAAATATAGTTAAGTAATCTTTGACAAAGCTGCAAAGGCAATTCAGTGGAGCAAAGGTGACCTTCCAACAAAGGCTACTGGAACAATTGGACATCCAAATGCAGAATTTTTTTTAAAAAAGAAACATAGACAAAGACCTTACACCCTTCACAAAAATTAACTCAAATGGATCGTAGACTAAGAAAATCTAAGTGGCCCTGAGTTTGGTGATTTTTAATGTACAAAACCAGAAGCATGATCCATGAAAGAAAAAATTGATAAGTTGGACTTTATTAAAATTAGAATCATCTGCTCTTTGAAATACAATGTTAAGAGAATGAAAATACAAACCACCAACTGGGACAAAAAATATTTTCAAAACACGTATCTTATTAAGTACTTGTAGCCAAAATATGCAAAGAACTGTTAAAATTAACAATAAGAAAATAAACAACCCAATTAAAAAGTGGACAAATGATCTGAACAGATATCTTAACCGAGAAAATATACAGATGGCAAATAAGTATATTAAAGATACCGAATGTCATTTTTCATTAGGAAATGCAAATTAAAACAACATACCTATTAGAAGGGCTAAATTAAAAAAAATAAATACCAATTTCTGGCAAAATGTGGAGCAACAGGAACTCTCATTCATTGCTGGTGGGAATGCAAAAAAGTACAGGCAATTTAGAAGTCAGTTTGGTAGTTTCTTATAAAGCAAACCATAGTCTTACCATATAATCCAGCAATTGCACTCAAAAATATTTACCCAACTGATCTAAAAATTTACACTCATGCAAAAACCTCCACATGAATGTTTACAGCAGCTTTACTCATAATTGCCCCAAATTAGAAGCAACTAATATGTTCTTCAGTAACTGAATGGATAAATAAACTGTAGTGAATCATATAATGGAACACTATTCAGTAATAAAAAGGAATGATCAATGTGTTTTAAAATATAGGTTTTATTATTATTCAAGTATGGCAAGGCCAACAGATTAGGAGATGATTGCCATTGAAAAGACAGCTTGTTATACAGATCTCAAGAGGAGGGGTCATGGCACATCACACATGGCCATATGGGGAAGCACCAGGGTCAGTCAGGAAGCAGAGAGAGTGAGGGGAAAATGTGGGCAAGAGACTTTGTTGTGGTTTTTGCAGGAAGGAATGAGCAAGGCAGGGTAAGCAGGCTAAATAGGTTTAGGATTAGCTAATTTGAATAATTTCAGCAGGGTATGGGGTGTAAGCCTGTCCCTAGTTGTCTGGTACCTGGCCCTGGGTCATTAGGGCAAGGAGATAGTGGGCTGAATGTGAGAGCCCAACAAAGAAGGTGGCTGGGGGTATGGGCTCTGGATTGGTTAGTTTGCATTTGAAAGGCATGCTCATATGTGATTTTTTTTCTATGTCTAGGAATTAGCTAGCTCTGGGAGGGGCAATCTCTCCAGGTTTCAAGATGCCAAAGCATCAAATACAGAAACTAGGAAATGTGGCTATTACACTATGAAGTCCTGCAAACTCATGGATGACAAATGCATATTGCTAAGTGAAAGAAATCAGCCTGAGAAGGCTATATGATTTAATTATACGGCTTTCTGGAAAACACAAACTATAGAGATAGTTAACAGATCAGTGGTTGTCAGAAGTTTCTGAATAAGTGAAGCACATGGATTTTTTTCATGGCAATGAATCTATTCTGTCTGTAAGTGTGGATACACAACATTATGCGTCAAAATTCACTGAAATTTACAGCACAAAGAATAAACCTTAATGTACGTAAAATTTAAAAAGTCATTTAAGATGTTGAGGAATCCTAGGATGGAATGCAGACTGTGACAAAAGAATCTAATTTTTATAATATATAAAATAATTCTTTCCTTCATGGAAGTGCTGACCTTAGTAATTATAAGACTAAAGCAAAGGAAAGTGTACATAAGCACTGCACTTTAGTTGATAAAGTTGTGTACCACGGAAATATGGCTTAGCAATTCTGAAACCACTATATATGTTTTAGTCTGCTCAGGCTTCTATAGCAAAATACCACAGACTGGGTGGCCTAAACGACAGAGTTATTTTTTCACAATTCTGGAGGCTACAAGTCCCAGATCAGGTACCATCAGGGTTGGTTTCTATTAAGGCCTCTCTTGCCACCACCTCATTGTATCTTCACATGACTTCTTCTCTGTGTGCATGCATGGAGAAATAGATCTCTGGTGTCTCTCCCTCTTTTTATAAGGACCAATTCTACTAGATTAGGGCTCCACTTGTATGACTTCATTAAACCTTAATTATCTCCTTAAAGGCCCTATTTCCATATACAGTCACACTGGGGGTTAGGGTTTCCACATACGAATTTTAGGGGGACAAAAACGTTCAGTCCATAGCAAATATATGGTGGAATAGAATAATTAGGTAAATGTATGGCAGATGGTGGAAGAAAGATTTCTTATATTTGGAGTGGGAGTCAGGGAAGAAGACTAAAATGATCTATGTGGTAATGGTTTTAGAGTTCATTATATGAACTCATACTTAGCGTAATACGGATACAGATGGTTACATATAGAAATATTTATAAATATGTCTATGTACACAGTTGAGTGTACACACCATATTTTCTTGCTCTGTCAGCCAGGAGGGCCTAGAAACAATGACACCACAGAAGCACTGAGGACACCTGACACCCAGACCTTGACCTCTAATACCATTCTCCAGTAAAAGGAACCCAAGCCTTGGAGAAATGCCTGATTCTAGGAGTGAGGCAGGAAATACACAGGATGAGCCTGGAGCCTCCTGTGGTGACAGAAAGTAAGGAAGTACTCAACAAACCCACAATGATTGTGGTATGTCAAAGGAACACAGAGGCCAACTGAAAGAGCTCCTTCAGGCCGAAGATGGAACAATTGAAACAACAAACTGTAGTATTGGATTACAACCCAAAGTACAAAATAAATAATCACGAACACATACTTATTTCAATAAAATACTGAATGAATGAATAGATAAATGAGGGAGAAGAGATAGATCTCCCATGCAGAAGAACTCCAAATAATTTATGCGGATACTCCACCTTCAGGTGGGAGCATAATCCTCTACACTTTAAGTGTGGGCTCTGCATAGTGACTTCCCTCCCAAGAGTGCAGTATGGAGAGGGGGTAAAAGAGTTATTTTATAGCGGAGAAACCTGACAAACACTACCTCAGTCAGATGATCAAGGTTAATGTTGACAGTGAGAAGTCATGTTGATGTATGTACCCTTGAGAAGATGTGATGAGAATGGTATTTTACCTCTATAGGCTTCCTCCTAAGAACACGTAATTCATGAGAAAGATATCAGACAAATTCCATCTGAAGGACATTCTACCAAATACCTGAGCAGAACACCTCAAAACTGTCAAGGTCATCAAAAACAAACTTTGAGAAACTAGCACAGCCAAGAGGAGCCTAAGGAGACATGATGACTAAATGTAATGTGGAATCCTGGATGGGATCCTGGAGCAGAAAAATGACATTAGGTAAAAAACTAGGGAAATATGAAAAAATATGGACATTGGTTAATAATAATGTATCAATATTGGTTCACTAATTGTGACAAATGTACATATTAATGGAAGATGTTAATAATAGAGGAAACTGTATGTGGGGTATATGAGAACTCTCTGTACTATCTTCACGTCTTTTCTGTAAATCTAAAACTATTCTAAAAATAAAGTTTATTTGAAATATGTACATATGGCTAGTCACATCCATTCTGTATAATGGATACAAATTATAATTTAAAGAAAAACTGAACAATTTCTTTGGGTACCTAAGTGTACCAGTGTTTATATAAGCTATGATATATATTTAATTCATATCTTCTACCTATTTATGCTCCATGCGCATTTGTCTCCTTTATATTCATTGGCTCATTCTCTGTTCAAGGATTCATTCAACGAGTTTATCAGATTGACCACATGACCAAGGTTTAGGAGGACTGTACAGATTCAACTGCTCGCTTTGTTGTTAGTCTGCATCTTTAAAAATGCTCTCAGGTTTTTAGTTGATAGGAAACACAAAAAAACCCATGGAAAATAGTAAAAGAACAATTCTCAACATGATCAGAAAAAGTAATGTGAGTATGTCATTGGCAAGGTAAAAGCTGACTAGATATTTTTCTAAAGGCTTCATAGGTATCCACAACCTGCTAAATTTTTAAAAATCCAGTTTTGTCGAGCAACCTAAGCTCAGAAGATTTTTCATTTGTCAGCGTACTGAGTAGGGCACAGAATAAGAAAAGGCTGTGCAACTTGGCCAGGCTGTCAAGCAAACTCTCTGTCAGTCAGGCTGTATGATCCAGCAGATATGACAGTGCTTAAAATGTCTGAGGGAGATAGGCAAGAATCTCTAGGTGAATCACAGTGTAGCACTGTAGGATTTGTGAGTAATGATATGCAATCCTCTGTCAATAATTGTTTTTTTTGAGAAACAGTTTCTGGCTTACTACCGGACCCTGGTAGAGACCGAATGCTTAATCATGCATTCTGTTACCATGTGCCTTGAGCTCCCCATCATTTATTGGGGTTGTCTGGCCTACAAAGCCAAAAAGTTGGGTCTGCACAGTAGCATTCCGTAATCAGATGAAAGTGATATAAAAGAAGAAATTTAAGCATATCTTGAAGGCATAAGGAGAGATGGCCAGAGATATCTGATTCATGGACAGTGACTAATGGTTTAGCTGGATAATCAGGAACTTTGACGAAACAAGATTGGAAAATTGGCCATAAGGATATCTTGGGAAGAGGTGTGTGGAAAGAATACCCCAAGTAGGCAGTGTATAGAGATATTTTTGTCCCATATGAATGCTCACCAAAGAATGGTCTCAGCAGAGGAGGACGTAATAATCAGGTGGACAAAACTATCGTCTTTTATGGACATCGATCCAACCACCACTTTCCTTGCCTGGGCTGATAAACAAAGTAGCTATGGCAGCATGATGTAGATTATGCATGTGCTTAGCAATGTGGATTTCCACTCACTGTGATGGTTAATTTTATGTGTCACCTTGACTGTATCACAGCGTACTCAGTCAGATTGGCTATACATTATTTCTGGGTGCGTCTGTGAGGGTGTATCCGGAAGAAATTAGCGTGAACTAAGTGAAGCAGATGGCTCTCCCCAGTGTGTGTGTGCATCATTCAATTCATTGAGGGCATGAATAGAACAAAAAAGTGGACGAAGGAAGAATTTGGCCCCTCCTGCCTGATTGCACTAGCTGAGACATCAATCTTCTTCTGTCCTCTTCGCGCCTGGTTCTCGGGCCTTTAGACCAGACAATTTCACTATCTATTATCCTAGATCCCTAGCTTGCAGATAGCAGATAAGTAAGACTTCTCAGTCTCCACAATTGCATGACAAATTCCTTATAATAAATCTCTTCTTATACAGATATTCTGTTGGTTCTGTTTTTCTGGTGAATTCTAACTAATACACTCACCAAGGCTGATCTAGGGACAGTTCCCAACCTGCCAACAGCAGAGACCAATAATATCCTTTAATATTGCATTCCCAGAAAGGATTAGCTAGCTACTTGGTAGCCAGCTACCAGACTGATTATATTGGGCCACTTCCATCATAGAAGAGCAGCACTTTGTTCTCACTGGAAAGTAGACACTTATTCTGAATATAGATTTGCCTTTCTGCCTGCAACACTTCTGCCAAAACTACCATCCATGAACTTATAAAACACCTTATTCACAGTCATGGTATTCTACATAGCATAGCTTCTGAGCAAAGAAATCATTTTATAGTAAGTGATGTGTGGCAATGGGCCCATATGCATGGAATTCACTGGACTTACAATGTTTCCATCACTCTGCAAGTCTGACAAAAGAGCAGAATGGCCTGTTGTTGTTGTTGTTGTCATTGTTGTTGAGGAAGATTTGTCCTGAGCTAACATCTGTTGCCAACCTTCCTCTTTTTGCTTGAGGAATATTAGCCCAGAGCTAACATCTGTGTCAATCTTCCTCTATTTTTTGTATGTGGGTCGCCGCCACAGCATGGTTGATGAATGGTGTAGGTCCATACCCAGGATCCAAACCGGCAAACCCAGGCCGCCGAAGTGGAGCATTCTGAACTTAACCACTACGCCACAGGGCTGGCCCCTAGAATGGCCTTTTGAAGACTCAGTTCACAGTGCCAGCTGGGAGGCAACATTTGTGGGGATGGAGTAATGTCACTAAAATGTGATCTATGCCCTAAATCAGTGGCCAATATATGGTGCTATTTCTCCTATTGCCAAGATTCATGGATCTGGGAATCAAGAGGTGGAAGAAAGAAACTATTACTTCAAAGATCTATCCATGAACAAAATATTTGCTTCCCATCCTTATGACTTCAAGTTTCACTGGATGAGAGGTCTTCATCACCAAAGAAGGAGTGATTCCACCAGGAGACACGGCAATAGTTCTATTAAACAGAAAGTTGAAACTACCACCTGGACACTTTAGGCTCTTCATTCCAGTGAGTAAACAGACAAAGAAGGAGGTTACTATACTGGCCAAAGTTATTGATTTTTAACTCAAGGGGAAATGGAGTTGCTACACATAACAGGAATACTGATGAGTATGCCTGTAAATTGAAGATCCCCTGAGATGACTTGATAGTACTCCTATACGCTATGATTAAAGCCAATGGAAACTACAGCAATCTCATAGAGGCAAGATTGGTGGCCCAGACACTTCAGCAATAAAGACTAGAGTCACCTCACCAGTAAGGAACTACAACAAAATAAGTTTCTTGCAGAGGGCAAAATGGCTAATAGAACAAGAAAGTTATAAATACCAGCTATAATTACGTGATTCATTGCAGAAATGAGGATTACAATAACTGTGATGTTTCTTTCTTATTTTGATGTGAATATAGTTGTGTATATATTAACCAATTCTTTTTTTCCTCCTCTCTCCCATGTCCCCAACTTCTAATATAAGATGCGTAAACAGTAGTTAGTCTATATATCACAAATAAAACTATTTGATATCAAAGGGGGAGTAGAACTCAGAAAAGAAATGAATATCAAAGATGGATAAAAGAATTTTGTATTCTCTCTTGGGGACAGAGTTAGTGTGTTTTCAGTTGTATATGAGAGAGTTGCATTATGTTAGGTGAAAGCATAATTTTGCTATTGTCTTAATTTTAAAGTTAAATATGGTTAAAATAAGTATTTTTTTTTTATTGTATGGGTACCAATTTGACAAATGGTAGACTGTGGTGGCTTTGTAATGTATCAAATTAGCTGAACTAGAACAACATTTTTCAGAATTCTCTCCTTATATGGCTCTGGGTAAGGATTGGCCAATATTTACACAGGATTTGGAAAGTGGCAGTGGAGCCACAGCCATTTTGTTAGATTCTGAAGGTCGGCGGTGAGAGGGCAGGTGCTGCTGCAACTCATATGACTGTCAATGACAGACGTTGTCATTGATCACTTTATTGGTATGGGGAAGCCCCTGAATCCACAGCAACTCTTGATCCTGACAGATCTTCTCCTTCTGTTGCTACAAGGCCTGCAACAAGAACACGCACAGCCCATGGCAACCGGTGCCAGCTTCTTCTGTAGGTCATCCATGGGAACTCGCTCAAGCTCCAAGTGATGAGAGACAGACACAGGTTTCAGTTTGTTCTTATGGTCCTCTCTGGTTCTAGTTTTCCTTGCTCTTGTACATGTCCAGCTCTTCTTCCCACCTCTCAGTCTGGTTGACCCATAATGGTTTCAAGATCAACCCAGACTCAGAGATGCCAGCATTGCATAGACTCCTTCACCAGCTCTCATCACTGCCTAGGTTTAAACCTTATAATAAATCTCTTACCTTTCATCACTCATAGTTCTACTTCTCTGAATGAACCCTAACATTATGTCTTACTCTTCAGTCTGAAAAGAGGAAGTTAATAATTAAATACCAAAAAAGAAAAAAAATCATATGTATAGAATGAACATGAATTTAACTATTATAAAATGATGTGTTCATCCTCCCTTTTTCATAGCTTAGAAATAAAATTTTAATCATTTTTTTCTTAATACAGCTCTTGTTAAAACCACATGGCATGCTGGGCGCTTTCAGCCAAAAGGAGAGAGCAAGCTGGGACTAGTTTTAGGTGAAACTAGGACATATTTACTAGGAAAGAAGGATTGTCCCCATCCAGTAAAAGATCATCAGTCCAAATCAACCAAACACGAATCTTACCTGGAATAAGCATCTGTTGGGCTCATTGAAGGGACTGGTCCAGGATTGGGCAACAAAGGCTGCTGGTCATCCGACAACATCAATAATGCACCAGCAGATGTTTTAATTGTAGATTCAGGAAGCCTATCTGGTCTAGGCATGGAGAAGAATCAAACAGTATTAGTTTTGTGCCTATTAGTTGCAAGACTTCAATAATGGCCATCTCTTATTTATCTTTGTATTCTAGAGCCTGGTTCTGTGCCAACAATGTAGTAGATACTTAGTTATATTGTTGAATGAAAAAAATAAATGAATGATCTCCACCAGCCAGGCTAGGGTGAGGCAGGAATTGACAGTGTTAAAGATTCTTGGCGTAAATACCTGCTATTGAGTCGGGTGACTTAAAATGTGTTTCTTAAATAATGTAAATGATTTCTTTCTCTCTATCACCGTATATATTTTTCTGGTATATATACTCACATATAAATATATATATATATAATTTTTATATATATGAAACTTTTATACTTATGAAACTTATAGATATCAGTAAGATCTCTTCTAGCTTCAGATATCTAGATATCTGGCTCTCTCTCCCTCTCTCTCTCTATATATATAATACACACACACACACACATATCCATTCATCTCTCCCTCTCTCTCTATATATATATACATATACACATACATATAGATAGTATGACTCTATATATATGTTTATGTAGACATAAGTGTAGAGAGAGAGAGAAAGAGAGATCACAGACCATAGCCATTTAGAACTACATAAAACCTTATGAATATTTATTAATATAACACTTCTATAAGATAGATAAAAGGAAGTTTTATTTTCCACGGGACATTGTTACTAGAAAAATGTAATTTAAGCAAAAAATAGAAAATAGAGAGATATAAAGGGAATAAGGACAATAAATATGAGGAAAATTAGATACTCACGTAGGACGCTTTTTTTCTTTTGGCATCAGCACTAAGAGTCAACTTCTGGCTGCCTCACCTCCTCGTCTGCAGGCCCAGCCATGGTTAGTTTCTAAGCCTACCTCAAACTGGAAAGAGTATATCAGCGATAGCCATGAAAGTACTGTCACTCTCATAACATGGTGTCTAATGTGTCTGAGGAGCTTTGCTCGTATCCATTGTTCCCTTCCCGCAGTCCTAATGTGCATTCATGAATAGCCTCCTCCACATGGCCCCCTGAGCCAACCCAATCTTCGATATTTTGCTTTAGGCTGCCTGACTCCAGCTCACTCACTCTTTAATTTTAATTTTTTATTTATTTTTTCCCCCAAATCCCCAGTAGATAGTTGTATGTCATAGCCGCACCTCCTTCTAGTTGCTGTATGTGGGACACGGCCTCAGCATGGCCGGAGAAGCAGTGCGTCGGTGCGCGCCCGGGATCTGAACCCTGGCCACCAGCAGCGGAACGCGCGCACTTAACTGCTAAGCCACAGGGCTGGCCCCAGCTCGCTCACTCTTGACACCCTTGGAAGCATCTCTGAAGAGCTGGTCTTACTCCCCACACCTTTAGTGGCTGACCATCTGACTTCAGATGTCCCCTGTCCCCTGCACTTTAGTGCTAGTCCCAACTGCTGGATTAAGTCTTTTCAAATATGGATGCCTACTGATACTATGCAGTTTACCTGTTCACTTAGCATTGGATTTCCTAATTGCCCATGTGGTGCCAGCAGCATAGTTTGGTCTGTTTCTTCTCTCGTTGATCTGATTATACACTTCCCAGGATGCATCCCATCTGAACATGATGTGAGGAATGACATCTACCAGATGAATTTCAGGAGGTTATTAAAAAACAAATGCCAACATGGATGAATGATAAAACTGATTCACAACAGCAATTTATGTGTTCTTTTGGTCAAACAGACTCCATCTCTCAAAGTAATTTTTTTTTTTTTTGGTGAGGAAGATTGGCCCTGAGCTAACATCTGTTGCCAATCTTTCTCTTTTTGCTTGATGAACATTGTCACTGAGCTAACATCTATGCCCGTGTTCCTCTATTTTATATGCGGGATGCCGCCACAGCATGGCTTGATGAGCGCAGTGTAGGTCCATGCCCGGGATCTGAACCTGCTAACCCTGGGCCACTGAAGCGAAGGGTATGACCTTAACCACTAAGCCACCAGGCCAGCCCCTCTTCAAGCGATTTTTAATTCAGATATTGCTGCCTTTCAGCCTACAACTGCCAGTCTGGAAGAACCTGGGCTTATCCTTTTACCCTCAAATTTATTCTGTACCAGAGTTTCAAAGACATCTACAAACTTAAACATCTTGATATATTCTCCATGAGAAACTATTCTCAAATATCCTAATATCCTCATATAAATCCTGTCACAAGCCTAATGCAATTAGCTTTCTCATTACTGGGCCTCAGAAGGAGGCAGACTAACTTAATCTAATGCGCCCAAAAGAAGAAAAAGAAATGAAGGTGGAAGACGGGAAAAGGAAGCACAGTAGTTCATAATCTGACAACTGAAAAAACTGCCTGAAACCAGTCTTGTAATTATCTGGTGATCCCTTCCTACTAAGTCAACATCTGTCTTGGATGACTAGCAGTCAAATAAGGAAGAATCTCTCTTATGCCACAAAGGCACTAAAAATGACAATTAGTCCTCCAGGTCTGAGCATAATTGAAAATATTTTTTACAAATACACAAAAAGTAGAATATTAAAATTTATATTTAAAAAGTGCTACTTCCTGAGGAGGGCTGGTGGTGTAGCAGTTAAGTTCACACACTCCACTTCCGTGGCCCGGGGTACGCCAGTTTAGATCCTGGGTATGGACTGATGCACTGTTTGTCAAGCCATGCTGTAGCAGCATCTCATATAAAGTAGAGGAAGATGGGCATAGATGTTAGCCCAGGGCAATCTTCCTCAGCGAAAAGAGGAGGATTGGCAACAGATGTTAGCTCAGAGTTAATCTTCCTCACCAAAAAAAGTGCTACTTCCAAAACATATTTAGATCAGAGTCAAGGAAAAGTAAAATAATTATTTACTCCATAATATCAAAAAAGGAAGAAGAAAATTGGTAGCTCAAGGAAGAAAATAGCATCATGTCCTTTTCTGTCAATAAATTGCCAATAATGAGTAATCAGTTAAAAGAAGTATCTCGGTACATTGTGTAATAAAGACTTCTAGTATTAGAACTAACATATTCACTAGGAAGTCATTACAGGGCTTACTAATTGTTCTATTTGGCTCCTGAGTATTTCACATATAACCCTAATACTAGAGATAATAAGTACAGTTAATTATTTACATGTGTATATTCCCACACAGAAACTAACAATTACAAAGATAGAAGATGTGTAATAATCATCCCTATATTCTCAGTACTTAATACAGAGTCTACCAAATAACAAGCACTCAGTACATGTTGATTGAATGAATGAAGCGTTTAGTTGATATAGCAGCTGTAATGTCTCAGAATATGTAACCCCAGAAGGTTTTGAACTTGCTCAGAACTGCTGGTTCTATTTTCTCCCTGAGGTGTGGACCCTTCCCATCTTCTTCCTTCCAAGTCATATCTAGGCTAAAATAATCAAAGGGATGCAAAAATGAGGGCGAAGAGCATCAGAACTGTGAACGACAGAAGAGTATAATCCACACTTACAAATGTCAAAAAGTCTTACTAGGTAGAGTAAAATGGGATCAAACTGAAACCAAGAGCCTGGTTACAACTTTGTTCTGTCACCCAGCTAAGGATATCTTGATCTTTATCTGCCCAGACCTTCTAATTGCCTGCATCTGTGTGTGCAACACCATATTGCAATGTCAACCTTGCTTGTCTTCTTGTTTCTCTCTTAGTTTTCTACCCCTTGCCACTCTTTTTATTTTAATTTGGAAATATTATAAGGTCTAAGCTGTGCCAAAACCCTCTCAGCCTCCCTCCTCAGCCTAATGTTAGAATTTGACAAGAAAACACCTCTTTAGAAAATCAGGGAGAATATAATGGCATATGTCTCTTAATCAAAATCCATTAATATGAATAGAAAATGTAAATATCAAGAGTAGTTTTAGCAGAATAAGTTTTAAGATGGGCCTAGGGAAAAAGGTGAGAAGTCAAAGCAAGGCAGACAAATTTCCACTTACATTTGAAAGTTTTTATGAGCTCAGAGGAAACAATGTTGAAACATTTATAAACTTTATTTTAACAAATGCTTGCCATAGTGAAAAATGACTTCCCAAGTCTCAACTTATAAGTAAAACATACATAAAGGAACTCAGATGAGTAAAACTTATTTTTTAAAGGTTAGAATCTATTCCCTTGTAATCCTGGTCGAAAGAGAATATGGATATCTTTGAGACTTTGTAAGTAAAAAGTACTTAAGGAAGTGACTTCTGCTCTCAGTCATGATGGAGTAACAGGGACCAGATTTATACACCTGCCTTAAGAAACAGACAAAACATAGGAAATGGCAGTTTACAGACATTGGACAACAGGTGAAATCAAGACAATGATTCCCTAAGAATCTAACTGCTAAACCAAACTAAAAGAGTCCTGTGATTACCCCAGCTTACTGCCTGGAGAGAGTTTGCAGCATAATATGGATGAACCTAAGCAGAACTTGGCAGTGGCCTGAGTTAAAGAAGCAGAAGTCAGGGTTCAAGGAGGCTATGCGTTCTCATATTCATGAGGCAGACTAGGAGAGAGGAGAGAATGAGCATCAGAGATCATCAGAGTGTTTCCCTTGAGACTTTTTTACTGAGCACTGATCTCACATGCATGTAAAATAACTACTAGGGCTAGGGAAGAAAGCACTAGAATGGAGCAGGGAGAATGATCTGTAGATCTCACAAGAGGATGGGAATAGCTCATGTCCCCACCAGCCATAATGGAAAGGTCTCCTGACACACAGTGTTAAGGAGAGCAGGAGCCAGTTGGCCTGCTTGTAAATAAAATTTTATTGGAACACGGCCATGCTAACTTATGTACAAATTACCTATGGCTGCCTTTGTGCTACAATGGTAGAATTAAATGGTTGAAACATGGACCATTTGGTCCACAAAGTATAAAATATTTACTACCTGGTCCTTGAGAGGAAAATATTTGCCAACTCTTGGCAAATAAAAAGTCCTCAAAAGTGTATTGCTCAGTAGTCAGGCCAAATTAGCCCTAAACTAAAACTGCTCTTGATGAGCATAACAAGGCTTAAAAACAAACATCTAAGTCCCAGAACCACATCCCAGAACATAGACCAAAAACATTTAAAGAAATAAAAGAAAATCTAGAATTCAAAGACATAAAATTCAGAAAGCCTAGAATACAATTACACTTTACAGTCATGAAAAGCAGTAGAAAAATTGGCTAATAACAAGGAGAAAAGTCAGTCAATAGGGACAGACCCAGGAATAACACAGACTATAGAATTAGTGGATAAGGATGTCAAAATAGCTGTTATAAATATAACTCAATATGTTCAAGAAGGTGTAGGAAAGCATGAGCATGATATAAAGGTTAATGGAATATTTTAAAAGACATAAATTGAACTTCTAGAAATGAAAATGCAAAGTCTGGCATGAAAAACACCTGAATGATTAATTAAACATTGCAGAAAAAAAAAATTATGAACTTAGAGATGTAGCAAGAGAAGCTATCTAAAATGAAACACAGAGATAAAAAGACTGAAAAATAACCAGAGCAACTGTGAGCTATGGGCAATATCAAGCAGTGTAACAAATATGTAATTGGAATCCTAGAAGAAAAGGGGTAAGAAGTGGAACAGAAAAAAATATTTGAAGAAATAATTGCTAAAATTTTCAAAATTTGAAGGAAACTATAATCCCACAGATCCAAGAAGCTCAAAAAACCCCAATCGGAAGAAACATGAAGAAAACCACAAGAATACACCATAACCCATTTGTTGCCAAACAATGATAGAGAGAAAAACCTTAAAAGCAGCCATAGGAAAAAGACACGCTACACATAAAACAACAAAGGTAAGAATGATGGCAGACTTCTAGGCAGAAACAACACAAGCCAGAATACAGTGAAGCAACATTGTTAAGGTACTAGAAAACAAAGTCAACCTAGAATTCTATACCCAGAAAAGTATCTTACTGTCTTATAATGTGCATGGAGTGGTATACTATTATATTAAAATGGAGGTTGTTATAAGTTAAAGATTATATGTATATATAAACCCCAGACAAAAAAAGCAATAAAGGAAATAAAAATCAAGTCATGAAAAAATATTCAATACATGCAAAAGAAAGCAGAAAAGGAAAAAAACAGAGGACTAAAGAACAGATGGGACAAATAGAAAACAAATAGCAAGATGGTAGATTTAAAGCCATGCATATAAACAATCCCATTAAATACGAATGATACAAACATACCAATTAAAATGCAGTGTTAGATTAGATTAAAAAGGATGACAAAACTATATTCTATCTATAAGAAACTGACATTAAATATAAAGACACATACAAGTTTAAATACAAAAATGTATACTGTGCATACACACACACATACACACACATACACAAAATCAGGAGTAGCTACGTTAATATCAGAAAAAGTATATTCAGAGCAAAAAAAAAAAAAAAATTTACCAGGGACAAAAAGGTTGTTGTATAATGATAAAGGGACCATTTAGTTAAACAAGAAAAACTAAGCATCTTAATAATTTATGCATTTATTAACATGGCTTCAAAATACATCAGCAAAAGATGAAAGTACTAGAGGAAAAAAAATTTTTAATTAACAATTACTGATGGAGATTTCAAATTCCCTCTGTCAATAATTGATAGAAAGAAATGGGGGAAAAGTCAGGAAATTTATAGAAAACTTGAACAATACTATAAAGCAACTTGACTTAATTGATGTTTATGGAATATTCCACCTCCCACAACTAGAAGAATGCACATTCTTTAAAAGAGAACATGGAACATTTTCCAAGATAGACCATATTCTGGGTCACAAAGCAAGTCTCAATAAATGTAAAATTTTATTATTATAATTTTACAAATATATTAAACATAATAGAATTAAACTAGAATCCACAACAAAAAGAAATCTGAAAAATATTCATATATTTGGAAACTTAACACCCCAGTTTTAAATAAACCATGGGTCAAAGAAATTGGCACAAGGGTAATTAGAAAATATTGTAAACTGAATGAAAAGGAACACAAAACATCAAAATCTGTCAGATCGAAATAAAGCAGTTTAGAGAGAAATTTGTAAATGTTAAATGCTTATGTCAGAAAAGTTGAATAGATTAAAATCAATGACCTAGGCTTTCACGTAATAAATTGGAATAACAATATCAAATTAACCCAATGCAAACAGAAGGAAAAAAGTAATAAAGATTAAGCAGAAATCAATAAAACTGTAAAGGTAAAAACAACAGAGAAAACTCATGAAACTAAAAGCTGGGTTCTTTTTTTTTTTTTTTTTTTTTTTTTTTTGTGAGGAGATCAGCCCTGAGCTAACATCCGCCAATCCTCCTCTTTTTTTGCTGAGGAAGACGGCCCTGGGCTAACATCGGTGCCTATCTTCCTCCACTTTATATGGGACGCCGCCACAGCATGGCTTACCAAGCAGTACTTCGGTGCGCGCCCGGGATCCGAACCAGCGAACCCCGGGCCGCCGCAGCGGAGCGCGCGCACTTAGCCGCTTGCGCCACCCGGCCGGCCCCTGGGTTCTTTTTTAAAGATCAACAAAATTGATAACCTCTAGTTAGATTGACCAAAAAAACAAAACAAAAAAAAAGGGGAGAAGGCATGAATTACTAATACCAGAAAGAAAAAAAGGAACTCACTGCTGATCTCACAGATATCATAAAGATAATAAAGGGACTCTACAAACAACTTTATGGCCATAAATTCTACAACTTAAATGAAATGGACCACTTCCTTAAAAGAAAAACTACTGAATCTTACTGAAGAAGAAATAATTAGCTTAAATAGTCCATAAATCTATTAAGTTAGTTTACAGTCTATAAACCTATTAAAACCATTGAATGTGTAGTTTAAAACATTCCACAAAAGAAAACTACAGAGCCAAATATTTTCACTGACAAATTCTACCTATCAATTAAAAGAGATATAATGCCAATTCTAAATTTACATTTCTATGTCCTTTTATCTCTACATAAAGTAAGAACAACTTAAGTAATATATTAAAGGAATTATTAAGAATGACCAAGACATTGCAGACATCAGCAAGATGGCAAAATAGGTGGTTCCCAACTGCAATCCCTCTCACAGAAAGAGCAACTAGCAATTATCCATAGACAAAATGCCTTTGTGATGATCCTAAAACCCAGAGGTGAGGCAGAAGAACCCCTTAGAATGGAAAACCAAGAAAATCTATAAGAAGGGTAAGAGGAACAGTTCCACTTTGACTGCATCACTCCTCCCCCGGACCATTACAGCACCACACCAACGGGGTTGCATTGGGCCTACAGTTTCTTTAGTGAGAAAAGGAGAAGAAAGGTGAATATCCAGCTTCTACAGCATTCTGAGATGCTTCCCAGGAGGCCCAATTAGATATTATGGGAATCAGTGGAGGAATCAGCTAGAGATGGAAAGGGGAAGGGGCTCACAACAACCAGCACACAGATTTTGGCAGATTGTGTTCCTGCTAGCAGCAGTGCCTGAGTAGAGATCTCAATTAGCAGCTTTGCTCATCTGCAGAGCTGATTCAGTGGCCCCATCTGGCCAAAGAGCTTGATTGACAGTACTGCTCAATTTGGGTCTCCAGCTGGCAGGATAGCCTTACCACAGAGCCTATTCTAGAGCCCCACCTGGACAGGCAAGCAAATCCCTGGCTCCACCAATGCTAAGCGTATCCTCCGGCCCTGCCAAACCAGGAAGCCTAGCCAGAGACATCAGCCAGCTGCACAGTGCATCCTACAGCCTACCAGTGCAGGGAGGCAAGTCAGCAGCCCCACTCAACTGCTGAGAAAGGCTGGAAGAAAAAAACACTTCCTCAAGTGCACAGATACTAAGGATACAAGGATCACAAAGAATTGGGTAAACATGACACCACCAAAGAAACGAATCAACTCCAATAACTAACCCTAAAGAAATGGAAATCTATGAACTGACAAAGAATGCAGAATAATCCTCTTAAAGAAATTCAGTGAACTACATTAAACACAGATTAACAGTGAAACAAAATTAGGAAAACAATGCATGAATAATATGAGTCCAACAAAGAAAGACAAGCCATTAAAAAACAACAACAACAGAAATCCTAGAACTAAAGAATACAATGACAGAGCTAAAGAATTCAATAGAAAGCTTCAACAGCAGACTCAACCAAACAGAAGAAAGAATCAGTGAATTCAAAGACAAGGCATTTGCAATTGTCCAGTCAGAGGAGAACAAAGAAAAAGGAATAAAAAAGAGTAAAGAAAGCCTATATAAATTATGGATAACTTTAAGAGAAACAATCACACATTATTGGAGTCCCAGAAGAAAAAGAGAGGGAGTAAGGGGAAAAAAAACTTACTTTAGGTATATAATGGCTGAGAACTTCCCAAAACTGGAGAAGGGTCTGGATATCCAAGATCATGACTCACAGATCCCCAAAAAGTTTCAACCTCAAAAGATCTTCTTCAAGTCACATTATAATAAAACTGTCTAAAATCAAAGACAGAGAGAAAATTTTGAAAGCAGCAAGAGAAAAAAAAGTTATCAGCTTAAAATAGACTATTATAACTATAACGCGTTTTAAGTAGGTCTCGTGATAACCTCAAAGCAAAAATCTATAGTAGATTCACAAAAGATAAAGAGAAAAAAAAATCAAAGCATACCACTGGGAAAAATCATCAGTTCACTAAGGTAGACAATAAGAAAGTAAGAAAGGAACAAAGGAACTACAAAACAGCCAGAAAACAATCAATAAGATGGTATTAATAAGTCCTTACCTATCAATAATTACTTTAAATGTGAATGGATTAAGTTTTCCAATCAAAAGGTATAGAGTGGCTGAATGGATTAAAAAAAAAAGACATAACTATATGCTGCCTACAAGAGACTCACTTCAGCTTTAAGGACACACATAGGCTCAAAGTGAAGGGATGGCAAAAGATATTTCACAAAAGTGGAACAAAATAGAGAGCAAAGGTAGCTACCCTTATATTAAACAAATAAGACTTTAAGTCAAACCTGTAACAAGAGACAAAAAGGTCATTATATAATTATAAAGATGTCAATTCAAAATGAAGATGTGACAGTCGTAAATATATAAACATCCAACATCGGAGCACCTAAATATATTAAGCAAATACTAACAGATCTGAAGGGAGACGTAGACAATGATACAATAACATTAAGGGACTTGAAAATCCCCCTGTTAACAATGGATAGATCATCCAGAAAACCAATATGGAAATGTGGGACTTGAACTGTACTTTAGACCTAACAGACTTATACAGAACATTCCATCCAATAGCAGCAGAATACACATTCTTCTCAGGAACACACAGAACATTCTCCAGGATAGATCAGATGTTAGGTCACAAAACAAGTCTTAGCAAATTTAGGAAGATTGAAACCATACCAAGTATCTTTTCCAACCACAGTGGTATGAAACTAGAAATCAATAACAGGAGGAAAGCTGGAAAATTCACAAATATGTGGAAATTAACCAGCACACTCCTGAACAACCAATGAGTCAAAAAAGAAATCAAAAGGAAAATCAAAAAATATGAAACAAACTAAAATGGAGACACTACATACCAAAACTTATGGGATGCAGGAAAAGCAGTTCTAAGCGGGAAGTTGAGAGTGATAAATGCCTACATTAAGAAAAATGCCAAATAAACAACCTAATGTTATATCTCAAGGAACTGGAGAAGAAGGACAAATCTGTGCCCAAAGTTAGCAGAAGGAAGGAAATAACAAAGATGAGAGCAGAAATAAATGAAATAGAGACCATAAAAATAATAGAAAAGATCAAAAAAATTAAGAGCCAACTTTTGGAAAAAAGATAACAAAACATACCAATGTTTAGTTAGACTAACTAAAAAAAATGAGAAAGGATTCAAATAAAATCAGAAATGAAAGAGGAGACATTATAACTGATACCACTGAAAAACAAAGGATCATAGGAGACTGCTATGAACAATCTTATGCCAACAAATTGGATAACCTAGAAGGAATGGATAAACATCTAGAATCATAAAACCCACCAACATTAAATCAGGAAGAAATAGAATATTTGAACAGACCAATAACGAGTAAGGAGATTGAATCAATAATTAAAAATCTCCAAGGGGCTGGCTTAGTGGTGTAGCAATTAAGATCGTGCACTCCACTTTGGTGGCCCGGGGTTTGCGGGTTTGGATCTTGGGCACGGACTGGCACACAGCTTGTCAAGCCATGCTGTGGCGGCGTCCTTTATAAAGCGGAGGAAGATGGGCACAGATGTTAGCCCAGGGCTAATCTTCCTCACACACACACACACACACAAAATCTCCGAACAAAGAAAAGCCCAGGATCAGATGGTTTCCTTGGTGAACTCTATCAAACATTTAAAGAATTAACTCCAATCCTTCTCAAACTTTTCCAAAAAATTGAAGGGGAAGGAACACTCAAAAACTCATTTTATGAAGCCAGCATTACCCTGACATCAAAGCCAGATAAGGACACTACAAGAAAAGATCGGGAAAAGGAACATTTTTTAAATGTCCATACCACCTAAAGCCATCTATAGATTCAATGCAATCCCTATCAAAATTCCAATGGCATTTTTCACAGAAATAGAAAAACAATCCTAAAGGTTGTATGGAACCACAAAGCACCCTGAATAGCCACAGCAATCCTGAGAAAAAAGAACAAAGCCAGAGGCATCATACATCCTGATTTCAAGCTATACTACAAAGCTATAGTGACGAAAATAGTATTATACTGGCATAAGAAAAAAGAAACTTAGACCAAAGTAACAAAATCAAGAGTGCAGAAATAAACCCTCATGTAAACAGCATTTGATAAAAGTGCCAAGAACACTCAATAGTGAAATGATAATCTCTTCAACAAATGGTGTTGGGAAAACTGGATAATCACAAGCAGAAAAAAGAAATTGGACCCCTATCTTACACCACTCACAAAATGAACTAATAGTGGATTGAAGACTTAAACATAAGATCTAAAACTGTATAACTCCTAGAAGAAAACATAGGGAAGATGCTCCTCAACATTGGTCTTGGCAATGATTTTCTTGGATGTGACACCAAAAGCACAGTCAATAAAAGCAAAAATAAAGTGGGACTACATCAAACTAAAAAGCTTCTGTACAGCATAGAAACAATCAATAAAATGAAAAGACTACCTGCAGAATGGGAGAAAATATTTGCAAACTATATATCAGATAAAGATTTATTATCTAAAATACATAGGGAATTCACACAACTCAACAGCAAAAAACACAAAATTCAATTTAAAAAATGGACAGAGGACCCAAAGAGACATTTTTCCAAAGAAGGTATACAAATGGCCAATAGGTATATGAAAAGGTGCTCAACATTTCTAATCATCAGGGAAATACAAATCAAAACCATAATGAGATACCACCTCACACCCATTAGAATGGCTATTATCAAAAAGACAAGAGATAAGGGCTGCTGAGGATGGCTGCACTGTTGATGGGAAGGTAAACTGGTACAGACACTATGGAAAACAATATGAAGGTTTCTCAAAAAATTAAAAATAGAACTACCATATGATCCAGCAATCCCACTGGGCATATGCTCAAAGGAAATGAAATCCCTATCTCGGAGATCTACATCCGTATATTCATTGCAGCATTATTCACAATAGCCAAGAAGGAGAAACAACCTAAGTGTCCATTGATGGATGAATGGATAAAAAATAATGTGATATATATATATATATATAGGTATACTTGTGTATATAGGTATATAAATGTGTATGTATATACATATTCACACAATGGAATATTACTCAGCCATAAGAAAGAAGGAAATCCTGCCTTCTGCAACAACATAGATGAATACAAAGGACATTATGCTAAATGAAATAAGTCAAACAGAGAAATACAAATATTGTGTGATCTCATTGATATGTAAAATCTAAAAAAGTCAAACTCATAGAAACAGAGTAGATTGGTGGTTACCAGGGGCTGAGGGGTGGTGAAAAAGAGAAGATGTTGGTCAAAGGGTACAAACTTCCAGTTATAAGATGAATAAATTCTGGGGATCTACTGTATAGCATGTAATATAATTAACAATATTGTTTTGTATACTTCAAACTTGCTAAGAGAGTAGATCTTAAATATTCTCACCAAAAAAAAATAATTCGTGATTACGTGAGGTGAAGGATATGTTAACTAACTTAATTGTCAACCATTTCACAGTATATACCTGTATCAAATCATCACATTGTACACCTTAAACTTTCACAATGTTAAAAGTCCATTGTATCTCAATAAAGCCGGGGGGAAAAAGAATGACCAAAAGTGGAATTCATAAAATAAAATTAAAGGTTTAACAGTTTATAGAAAAATCTAAATCCATATTCTATCAAGAAGTCTGGATGACACAAAAATCTCCACTGGGCATGTGCACATGCAGATATTTGAAACTCCTGCCTAAAGAGTTCCACATCATGGCTATCATTCAATTCTTTGTTCCTTTAGAAAGTGAGAATAGAAGGTGGGTGGGAGACAGTGGTGTGGAATATCTAAAAAGAAAGTCTGAAAAACACTAATTTTTAAGTCCTAAAACCTTTCGCAAACCAGCCTCCTTTCAGGTTCAGGAGTATTTTAGAAACTTCAGCCTTAGCTGCAAGAGGAATTTAAGAATTTGTTGTGTTGCTAATATACTGGATAGTTGCCATAACCAGTGGAAGCTTTTTCTTCTCCTTGCTATGTTGGTTCAATGCCTCTAACTAGATTTCTGCTTTAGAGTCCCCACCTGTCACTGAAGATTCCTGTTGGGCCTAGAGATCTGTCTTCATTTTCCGCTGGGTTGAATATTGCTTAGATTCCCTGCCAAGCTCTCTTTATCAGTGCCTTTCTCCAGAAGGCTGGCACCTGCTTTTAGCTTCTCCCTGATGCTGTTCCCAGCATTCTTTTTTTTTTTTTTAATTTTTTGTTTATTGCAGTAACATTGGTTTATAACATTGTAAAAATTTCAGGTGTACATCATTGTACTTCTATTTCTGCATGGACTACATCATGTTCACCACCAGCATTCTAAGTACCTGGAAACCAATGCTGCCATCTACACAATTAAAAGTATCACTAATACCATATATGTCTTACTGTCATATATCCCATGTTAAATTATGTCACCTTAGATATCTACTCAAGCTGGAATAAAAGAACACATTTGTCATGATTTGTTGTTGACTCTATATTGGACAAAGATAGATAACCTTTGAAGGCCAGTCTTATATTTTTATAAGTGTCTCTACCCCTTCTCTACCTAATCATTCTTTTATTTTCCTCCCACTGGTCAATATTAAGCTTCTAGAATAGCTTAAGTTTAAGATTATTTATATGTGGAATGCTCCATTAATCTCTCCTTTTCTGATCCCAGATAGTCATCAACTGCCTTCTGATCTGATTATAGTTTTACAGGTATGATTGTGGTGGAGAAAATGTTTTCTGACCATAAAGTAGTCATTTAGCTTCCTGGTTTTAAAAAATCCCTCACAGAGGGGTCTGGATAACATAATATGTTGAACATAATGGTTACAGAGTTTAGAAATTATATAACCAAGTCTTGCATTTCATAGACCCTTTCTAAAGAGCTAGCCTACACTATGACTTTTTACATTACCAAACAGTTCTGGCTCATTATTCTAATCTTGAAGGAACCAGTTTCCTAAGCAGGGGGAAAATACAACCCAAGGATAAAGGTATGTTAGTGTACTGATTGAGTTCCTTAGCTGCTCACTATGAGACACCCCAAATTACTGCCAAGAGGCAAAGGATTTCTGATAGAGCTTGAGAACAGAGCCACTAGTGCTCCAAATTTTCCACTGAGTTCTTCCCTTATTATATGGGCAACTTTACACATTACACTACAGTTTGTTGCACAGAAGTGTATATTGTAATCTAGGGACTTTCATTCATCAATACAATGCTAGGCCTCCTGCCAAAAATGATTCTCCAGTCAAAGAAAGCCTGCCTCACTGATCACCAACAGGGGGAAAACATATCTACCTAGAAAAATAAGTATTTTGATATTTGTGACATTCAGTCTCCCGATAATATAATGTGACTATGAAGAAGTAGGCAAATGGATGGACTAACCTCAAGATTGCCATTCTCTCTCTGTCCTCCAAATGTTGTTGTTCTGCTATGCAAGTTTTGACAATTCTATAAGGGATCAGACTACATAGATATTGGCCATAGACTAACCAATAACTTTGCCCACTACATAATTTTATTCTAAGGACAACCCAGATTCATCTCTCAGTACTTAATTTTCAGGGTGGACATAGAATATAACGGAGGGCTCTGAATTCTTGATCTCGTCCCCAGTTTATGTTAATCTTAACCATGGTCAATCAGATGAACCCATCAGTGACTTCAAATGCTAGCTTTTACTAAACCAAACATTTGAGGAGATGGTGACTCTCCCAGGGCCAACACATGTAAAGTGTTTGATCCCAGGGCTAAAGCTAGCATAGCAACAACTCATAGAGCAAAAATGTTCCCTGGCATGGTGTTAAGGAAAAACTACTTCCAGGTGTCAGATAGTGTGGCTAGAATGGATTTTTGTTGTTGTTGTTGCTCTAAGAATTCTGGCTACCTAAGAAATCTCAAAAAGATAGTGACAGTGCTCATATCTAAAATGATCACAGTAAAAAAGAAACATATTATTTCACCATATTTTCTCCTGTTACTTTAACATAGCACATTCTGGCTGAAATCAAGAACCATGTTGCAAATTGTGCTTTTCTTATCTGAAAACTGGGACTAGTAGCACCACCTATAGTTGTTCTGAGGATCATGTGAAGAAAATATACATAAATGTCCCTGCCACTGCATCTAGCACTTGAGGTAAGTTTCTTTTCCTTTCAAATTAGGAGTTAGAGGACACGGTTCATTTCAGTGAATGTGGTACTTTTGCCTCATTTCACTCTCTGCTGTTACCTCAGTTTCTCATAGTTCTGTTTCCTGATCTTCCATCACAAAGCTTAGCCTCTCCCAAGTTCCCAGAGCAGCCTCAGGTCCCCTCAGGTTCACCACCACTGCAAGCTCCAGTTCATTGATTAGGCTTTAGTCTCAGCCTCCACTGCAAGTCCCTATTCCAATCTATTGGAATATAACAGACGAACAATGTCTATTCATATGTTTCCTATTTGAGGACCACAGTCCTTCCTTGTCCCTATCAGGTTCCACCCCTATCGCCCTGTGAACTTGAGCTTTCCCTTACCCTCAATACCAGCTTGGTGTCTAAGGCCCAGCTATCCAAGGATTTATACCTTCTCCTTCTGTCCATTTTAAATTGTTTTTGTAAAAGTCACAGAGGAGAAAAGAGACACCTGAAAGAGTCTGATGCTTGCTCCTGGCCCCAGACCGAGGAGGATAGCTTTTCCTCATGTCCTTATTCAGCCTCGCTGATCTGAGGTCCACTTCCGATAACTGAGGCCTGAAGCCAAGGAGAAAGGAGGCTGGATTTGGGACTGGGTGGGAAAGGTGAAAGAGGGGAGCAGGTGGCTTAAGACACTCTGGGGTCCATAGAGGAAGGGAATTCCACAGATGAGAGGCTTCATCTCTGCACAGAAGGGTGACCTGTTGATGAGAATTAGATGGGATAGAACACTACAAATTCCTCATCCAAAGTGTACTCTGTATGGATTGCCAAAGGTAAATTGAGCCAGAAAAAAATAATGGTTTGAGTCACCCTTCTGGATTCCATGTAGAGATGGATTTATCTTGAAGCTGATGAAAATAAGCCCCACTTAGCCCTTTCCAAGCCTTGCTTTCTTCTATTCCATGGACATGGGGAGGAAGCAGCAGTCATAGCTCGTCACCAGAGGCTGCAGGGTCAACTTCTGTGTCCTGATAGTGTTCCCGGCTGCCAGTACCAACTCCACATCCTCTCTACTTCCACCAATAAGCTGTCTCTGACGGACTTCAGCAAGTGACCAGACCTTATATTTAACCCTCAGAGGAATCGCTGAACAGAGTTGCTGCTCTGTTCCCTGCTAGAAAACACTAAATTGCAGCTTCCCACCAACTTGACCTATAGAACAGACTCCAAGCAGGCAGAGGAGAGGGAAAGCGATTAGAGAGTGGAACCTGACCAATGAGAACCAGCTTCTGTGGCAAGAATCATGCCCAGGGATATAAATAGGCTGAAGTGCTCCCAGGGCTTGTCTCTGAGTAAGAAACTGAAGAGAGTTGCAGAGGTGGTTTGGCCAATAATAAGTTGTAAAGCTGAAATAAACTTTTCTAAACTATCAATTATAAAAAATGATTTCTGATTAACCATGCTGAAGAAAACACTAAATTATGGGCCGGCCCAGTGGCTTAGCGATTAAGTGCGTGCGCTCCGCTGCTGGCGGCCCGGGTTCAGATCCCAGGCGCGCACCGACGCCCTGCTTCTCCGGCCATGCTGAGGCCACATACAGCAACTAGAAGGATGTGCAGCTATGACATACAACTATATACTGGGGCTTTAGTGGAAAAATAAATAAATAAAAATTATAAAAAAAAACCCCCACTAAATTATCTTTCTACCTTTCTGTAGAAAAAATATATTACAAAACCATTTTCTAATAGTCAATGGTGTTCACAGATATGGCTACAGAGGCATATAATTGAATACAATAGTACTGAAGAAATAACTCTATAGCCCCTGTGGGAATTAACAAATTCTAAACCAATGTCGTTTTAGAGTCCCTGTAATTTTTCTTAAAAAGTACCAAAAGAGTAAAGAGAGAGACAGAGATAGAGACAGAGAGAAAGGAAACATGATTGGAAAGGATTTAAGGTTAATAATCTAGGTCCTAGTTTCCCTATAAGCTATGTGAACTACAGCAAATATTTTGACATTTCTGAGCCTCAATTTTAACAATTTCAAAATCAGACAACAATCATCTCACATACAGCTTGTCATCCAAATATAGCCATTATCATTCTTTGGTATAGCCCATGTGAAGCATTAAACAAAACAATATTTTTCCCATTTTGCTAGCTCAAGTGAAGTTTGTACAAAGCCACCCATGTATAAAAAGGAAGCTTAGATATAGACTTTTTAACTGGCCTGCTGCCCCCACCCAACAAAACTCTGATCTCTATTAGTAAAAATGGAGGGAGAATTGATTGATATTCAGGACCTAGCGGCCTCTGTCTCATATACAAACTGAGGGAAATAAAAGATAAGTAAATCAGTTTTGTTGTTTTATTGAAGTTAAAAGGAAAACATTCATGAAGCTAATGCTTCTCATTTTAATTTTTGTTTCCATTAAACTGTATGCAAGCAAATTTAAGCAGACATGTAGGTAACATAATATAGTGGAAACAACAAATTTGTCTAGGAAAGGGGAGATCTAGAATATCTGTTAATTACCATGTGATTTTAGACAAGTCACCTAACTTCTGACCTGTGGTTTTCTTATCTGTAAGATGTGAGTAGAATCATCAATCCTACCAATTTTACGAAGTTATTATTACATGAAATCAGGTATGTGAAAGTGATTTATAAACTGTGAATTTTGATAGACACGTTAAAGAATGTCATGGGCGTTCAGTATAGGGAGGTATTGCTGTTAGCTAGCATTACCAGGAAGAGCAGAGGGCTGTGGAGCTAAGCTTAGAAATGACTGCATTGGGGCTGGCCCAGTGGTGTAGCGGTTAAGTTCACACACTCTGTTTCGGAGGTCCAGGTTCACCGGTTCAGATCCTGGGCACGAACCTAAGCACTGCTCATCAAGCCACGCTGAGGCAGCGTCCCATATAGAGCAACTAGAAGGATGTACAACGATGACATACGACTATCTACTGTCGTTTTGGGGACTTTGGGGAGAAAAAAAAGCAAAAAGAAGAAAGATTGGCAACAGATGCTGGCTCAGGGCCAATCTGCCTAAAAAAAAGAAAGAAAAAAAGAAATGATTGCATTGAGGAAAACCATATTGCACAGTGTTTAAGAGCAATTTTAAGGGACTCCAAGACCTGAGTTTCAATTCCAGCTTTGACACTTAACAGCTGTGTAATTGTGAGCAAGCTACTTAATCTCTCTAATTTGCCATTTCTTTGTCTATAATACTACATAAGACACAGACTATCTCATGTTGATGTTTAAGTTAAATGAAATAAGATGGATAAAACTCTTGCAAGAAACTGGCATGTTGCAGGTGCTCAGAAAATGAGAGCTGCTGTGATGATGATGATGATGATGATGATGATGACGACGACGATGACGATAGGAGGCACAAGCACGTAAATTCATGCAAAAGATAAAAGGAGCACATTTTCTATCCTCCAACTCCCAGAGAAATAACAGTTCTCAAGGGCAAAATATTAATATTTAGCACCATGGACGGAAGTATATATGATTCGACTCTGCTCAACCAAAAATCTTGGTCTTTTTTATCTATATAAGAAAGGACAAGTAACTTGTTAAAATGTTTATTTGCTATTAGAATCTTCACTCTTAATTATAAAATAGCATGTATATCTTTGCTGCTGCTCTAAGATTTCTTCTATATGTTGTACACATATATACACACATTTATTCCAAAAGTGTTTTTACAGCAACATCCATGAACCAGGCACTATGCTGAGGATACAGAATTCAACAAGACAGACATTGTTTCTGCTCCCACAGGGCTTGTAGTCTAACTGGAAAGACACAAAATTAGACACCTAAATACAATAAAATGCAATAAGCATCAGAATAGGAAAAGACATGGTGCTACAGGGATATACAGCAGATGGATTTTATTGTTTTATAGAGGGATATTATTTCAAGGAAAAATATTTCCTTGAAGTAATAAAGTTTATGCATATTCTTGAAGTTAGGTAAGAAGACAGAGGAAGCATTTTCCTGGAAGAGAAAATAGCATACATGAAGGTGTCTTGAGTGAGAGAGCACGGTATGTTGGAACAGTGAAGGGAGTGTAGAGAGATAGAAAAGAGAAAGAACGTGAGATCTTCTCAGTAATGTTAAGAAGTTTTCATTTTTTCCTAAAGACAATAGAAACCATGGAAGCATTTTTAAGAGGAGGAATGACATTATCAGAGCTATAATTATGATCACTCCTATTGATGCCTCTTCCACCTTGTAAATATCAAAATGTTTACAGATGGCAGCTCCCAACTTGTGACACTCTCCTAATCAAAATCTTCCAGGAGCTCCCCACTGTGCATTGAATAAAATCCACCTCCTTGCTTGATAGTCAAGGCCTTTCACTATCTGGCCTCAAATACCTTTCAAGACCTATTTCCTTCTACTCCTTTTCATGTATTCTATAATCCAACCTATCCTTTCCAAAACTCAGCCTGGGCTTTCCTATGTTACCTTTGATCTTCTTATTCACTGAGACTAGGAGATTCTTCCACCTTGTTTTCACTTGCCTATACCATTCAGAGTCCCAGTCAAAGATCTTCTTTCCTATAAAGTCTTCCAAGATTCCCTGAGGTGGTATTACTCTCTTCCCACAGAACTTCTTCCACACTTCTTTAGTGTTTTATGATTTCCTACTACATATTTGAATTATATGTTTATGTCATATATATTTTTATCTCAAATATAAGACACTTGATAGCAGAGGATAAACTTTATTAATTTTTATGTCTTCTGCAGGTCTAAGCCCTGTTCCTGAACTATGATAGAAGCACAATTAAGTAGTGAATGGATGGATGAATGATAGCTTTATCACTAGAAGAAGGGAAGATGTCCATTTCAGAGCTATAAATGGCATTATAATTTATGGTTTCACTTTCTCAGAACCTGGTAATCAAGTTCCTGTATTTATGTCTATTTTTATTTTATTTTATTTCTTGTATTTATGTCTATTTTTAGAATATTTATGAGTTAATAAGATAATAAAGGAAGAATAAGCCTCAGAGTTTGGATTATTGTGAGAAGCAGCCGAGAAAATTGAAGCACTTTTAAAAGTACTAAGTGCTATATAAATATGAAAATTTGGTATACATTTAAACAATATTTTAACATCATTTCTTACATTGACTATTGGCTACCTGGTAAGGGTACCTATAAACAGATTTATGCAATAGGTCTGTTTCAGGTAAATCACACATACATCTTTCTGTTCCTATTAATTATATTACTTACAAATTGAGCCTTAGTATAATGAAAAGAATATGGGACTTTGAGTCAGTAGAATTGATTTGAATAATGAATTTATGAATTACTTCTCACTTATATGGAGCTGGGCATGTTATTAAACTCTCTGGGCTTCAATATTCCCATAATGAGAATGATAAACCCACTACCTCATAATGCGGTAAGAATTAACTGAGATGATGACTATAACAGTGCTTTTGTAAATGGCAGCATTTTTTGCAAATGTTAAGTTTATTATTTCCATTGATCTATTAAAGGTCATAATATAAATAAATGTTATTACAAATATTGTATCAAAGTAGAAAATACGTCCCCTAATCTCTCTATGGTGTAAAACAACGTCTTCACCTTCTTTGAAGACAAAAATCACTTCTGGCTTGCCTGGAATGGCTTTTAAGGTTGGGATGGGCAAAACAAAAGATATAGAGTAGGCTTAAATGCTTCTTGATAAGAAAGGTAGAAAGTATAGTTATACCAAGGACACCAAATCAGTATCTCTCATAGTAGATTTCAGTCTAACCATAAAATTTCCACCAATATTACATTCTAGTCAAAGCTCTGTTGGATATTCTAACTTCTGCTCAACATCCTGATTTTAGACAGCCAACATAAACAAACCAGTTGTGATATATTTATTTATTCTATAGATATTTATTGAAAGCCAACATGGGCCCCCTCAAGTATAGATACTTGAGAAACAGATAAGGTGTGATTCTTGCTCTTAAGAATCTCATAAATACAAAAATATATAATATAATTTTCCAAGTGTCAAAATACAGGTAACATAACACTTATGAATATATATGCCCCTAACACAGGTGCATCAAAGTATATAAAGTAACTATTAACAGACCTAAAGGGAGAAATTGACAGAAACACAATAATAGTAGGGAACCTCAACTCCCTACTTACACCAATGGATAGATCATCCAGATAGAAAGTCAACAAGGAAATAGTGGAATTAAATGGAACACTAGATCAGATGGACTTAATAGATATATCAGAACATTCCATCCAAAAACAGCAGTATACACATTCTTCTCAAGTGCACATGGAGCATCCTCAAAGATAGGCCATATGTTGGCAAACAAGGCAAACTTCAAAAAATTCAAGAAGATTGAAATCATATCAAGCATCTTTTCTGACCACAGTGCTATGAAACTAGAAATCAATTACAAGAAAAAAGCTGGGAAAGTCACAAATATGTAGAGAATAAACAACACGCTCCTGAACAACCATTGGATCAATGAAGAAATCAAAGGAGAAATCAAAAAATACCCGGAGACAAATGAAAATGAAAATACAACATACCAACTGTTATGCGATGCAGCAAAAGCAGTTCTAAGAGTGAAATTTATAGCAATACAGGCCCACCTCAACAAACAAGAAAAATCTCAAAGAAGTAACCTTAAACTACATCTAACGAGACTAGAAAAAGAAGAACAAACAAAATCCAAAGTCAGCAGAAGGAGGGAAATAATAAAAATTAGAGAATCAGTAAATGAAATAGAGACTAAAAAAAACAGTAGAAAGGATCAATGAAACTAAGAACTGGTTCTTTGAGAAGATAAACAAAATTATCAAACCTTAGCCAGACTCACCAAGAAAAAAAGTGAGAAGGTTCAAATAAATAAAATTAGAAATGAAAGAGGAGAAATTACAACAGACCACAGAATACAAACAATTATGAGATAATACTATGAAAAGCTATATGCCAACAAATTGGGTAACCTAGAAGAAATGGATAAATTCATAGACTCATACAACCTTCCAAAACTTAATCAAGAAGAAATAGAGAATCTGAATAGACCAATCACGAGTAAAGATATTGAAACAGTAATCAAAAACCTCTCAAAAAACAAAAGTCCAGGACCAGATGGCTTCTCTGGAGAGTTCTACCAAGCATTCAAAGATTTAATACCTATCCTTCTCAAACTTTGAAGAAGAAAATTGAAGAAGATGGAATGTTTCCCAACTCATTCTATGAGTTCAACATTGTCCTGATACCATAACCAGACAAGTTACAAGGACAACACAAAGAAGGAAAATTACAAGCCAATATCACTGATGAACATAGATGCAAAAATCCTCAACAAAATATAGGCAAATCGAATACAGCAATACATTAAAAGGATCATATACCATGATCAAGTTGGATTTATACCAGGGATCCAGGGATGATTCGACACCTGAAATCAATCGATGTGATACACCACATTAACAAAATGAGGAATAATAATCACATGATCATTTCAATAGATGCAGAGAAAGAATTTGACAAGATCCAACATCCATTTATGATAAAAACTCTCAATAAAATGAGTATAGAAGGAAAGTACCTCAACATAATGAAGACCATAGATGACAAACCCACAGCCAACATCATACTTAACGGTGAAAAACTGAAACCCATCCCTCCGAGAACAGGAACAAGACAAGAGTGCCCACTCTCACTGCTCCTATTCAACATAGTATCAGAGGTTTTGGCTACAGCAATTAGGCAAGAAAAAGAAATAAAAAGGAATCCAAATTGGAAAGGAAGAAGTGAAACTCTTGCTGTTTGCAGATTATATGATCCTATATATAGAAAACCCTAAAGAATTCAACGGAAAACTGTTAGAAGTGATCAACAACTACAGCAAAGTTGCAGGATACAAAATCAACTCACAAAAGTCAGTTGCATTTCTATACACTAATACTGAACTAGCAGAAACTGAAGTCAAGAATACAATTCCATTTACAATCACAACAAAACAAATAAAATATCTATGAATACATTTAACCAAGGTGGTGAAAGACCTATACAACAAAAACTATAAGTCATTATTGAAAGAAATTGAAGAAGACATAAAGAAATGGAAAGATATTCTGTGCTCATGGATTGGAAGAATAAACATAGTTAAAATGTCCATATTACCTAAAGCAATCTACAGATTTAATGCAATCCTAATGACATTCTTCAAAGAAATAGAACAAAGAATCCTAAAATTTATGTGGAACAACAAAAGAGCCCAAATAGCCAAAGCAATTCTGAGAAAAAAGAGCCAAGCTGGAGGCATCACAATCTCTGACTTCAAAATATACTACAAAGCTTTAGTAATCAAAGCAGCATGGTACTGGCACAAAAACAGACACAGACACACTGGTCAATGGAACAGAATTGAAATCCCAGAAATAAAGCCACACATCTATGGACAGCTAATCTTCGACAAAGGAGCCAAGAACATACAATGGAGAAAGGAAAGTCTCTCCAGTAAGCGGTGTTGGGAAAACTGGACAGCCACATGCAAAAGAGTGAAAGTAGACCATTATCTTACACGATAGACAAAAATTAACTCAAAATGGATTAAAGACTTGAATGTAAGACCTGAAACCATAAAACTCCTCAAAGAAAATATAGGCAGTACACTCTTTGACATAGGTCTTAGCAGCATCTCTTCGAATGCCATGTCTACTCAGGGAAGGGAAACAAAAGAAAAAATAAGCAAATAGAAATTCACCAGACTAAAAAGCTTCTGCAAGGCAAAGCAAACTATGAACAAAACAAAAAGACAACCCACCAACAGGGAGAAAATATTTGCAAATCATATGTCCAACAAGAGGTTAATTCTCAAAATATATAAAGAACTCATACAACTCAACAACAACAACAAAAAAAAAAACAACTCAATCAAAAAATGAGCAGAGGATATGAACAGATATTTTTCCAAAGAAGATATACAGATGGCCAACAGGCACATGAAAAGATGTTCAACATCACTAATTATTAGGGAAATGCAAATCAAAACTACAATGAGATATCACCTTACACCTGTCAGAATGGCTGTAATTACCAAGACAATAAATAACAAATGTTGGAAGGGATGTGGAGAAAAGGGAATCCTCAAACACTGCTGGTGGGAATGCAAACTAGTGCAGCCACTATGGAAAACAGTATGGAGATTTCTCAAAAAATTAAAAATAGAAATACCATACAACCTGGCTGTCCCACTACTGGGTATTTATACGAAGTACATGAAATCAACAATACAAAGAGATTTATGCACCCCTTTGTTCACTGCAGCATTATTCACAGTAGCCAAGACATGGAAGCAACCCCAGCGCCCACCAACTGATGAATGGATAAAGAAGATGTAGTATATATACACAATAGAATACTACTCAGCCATAAAAAAAGACAAAATCATCCCATTTGCAACAACATGGATGGACCTTGAGGGTATGATGTTAAGCGAAATTAGCCAGACAGAGAAAGACAAACACCATATGATTTCACTCACATGTGGAAGATAAACACAAAGACAAAGAGAACAGATTAGTGGTTAGCAGAGGGGAAGGGGAATTGAGCAAAAGGCGTAAAGGGGCACATATGTATGGTGATGGATAAAAAAATAAACTATATTGGTGGTGAGCACGAGGTAGTCTATACAAAAACTGATAAATAATAATGTACACCTGAAACTACACAATGTTATAAACCATTAGGACCTCAATAAAAGAACTGAACAAAAAAAAAGAGTATGAAGAAAGATCAACTCTGGAGAGAAATTGGGAAAAGCTTAAAAATATGATAAAAGATTTGCTATGTCTTAAAGAATAAATAAAAATTTTCTAAGCAAAAGGGCAGAAAGATAGAAGGAAGGAGATTCCAGGTCAAACAAATAACATGTGGAATCAAATCCCGACATATCTGAGGAAATGGAAATCCTTTCTTGCTATCTCTTTCTCTAACAGGAGTTGGAAGTTACTAGATGGTGATTATGGTTTAGACAGACATAGTTCTCTTTCATCCTTCATTTTATTTAATGTCCAGCTCTTAAATCTTCCCACTATCCTTAAAAGGAAGAATGACTAAGTATGACAGAATTGATGATGACACATCTGCTTTGCTTTAATAAGAACCTAATTACTATAACCACTTATTAATTAACTATATTATGTGTAAACTTCACATATACAACAGGATATCAAATGGGATGTTTTCCCATTATGTTAAGTTTGGCTGATACCCCAAACCTACAACCAAAGGGTGATGAGTACCCAAAATTCTAAAAAGAGATGCCAGACCATCTAACAAGTGGAACAGCCAACAGGTTTAATAAACGTTGGGCCACCTGGAGGACATAAAGGGCCAGGGATGCTTAATGACTGGGGAGGAAGTGCTGGAGATTGAGCATTTTTTTAGAAGAGCATTTCAAGACGTTACATTTTCCCTCTCCCACCCCTCATCCAAATAAACTGGGTTTCAGAAATCTTGACATGTGTCTGCTAAAGTTGGGGAGGGAAGCACTGGGCCTGGTACCTGACTTATACTCCCTCCACAAAGAAACTTCTAAAGGCAAAAAAGCTGTTTAGAGCAGCTTGGCATGACAGAGAAGAGACAGGTCACAGTAAGAACACCTTGCACTTTGAGAATTTCTAGAGTTTCAAGACAAGAAGAAATGTAGGCACTGGGGAGAGGATCCAGACATGAGCTAACTTGAAAGGAACTCTGTCCAAAAGGAAGGCTTGAAGGGATAAGGGACCTCCAAGAAAGTTTTTTGGAGTAGATAGAAATGGGCTGAGGGAGCTCCTAAGCAGCGAGTCATGAAGACTAAGGGCATAGCAGATGGCAGGTCTGCGGAAACAAGATCCTCTGACAAAGAGCACAACAGAGAAATGGCTAATATTTTCCTCTGCCACATCAGAAAGGCACCAATACCAGCTACAAACATGCTAGCAAGAAGCACTTTTCTGTCCTTTGCTGTCTTCCCTTCCCCAGGCTCCACCCTGTGAGAGGAGAAGTCAAGTAACGAGTGAGGGGAGGAGTACAAGGGCACTGTGAGGCGACAATGAGCAAGTGCCCCAGAACCTCTTCTCCACATGGCTTTCCTAACCTGAGGCAAACCCAAGCTGGGCACAGGAAAAAGCTCAGAATTAAATGAGAAACAAAATTTTTGAAATTAAAATGGACTGGACTTTTCAACACCTGAAAAACAAGACTATACATTAACACTTAAGAATGATCAGAAAACATAATGGTCACCTGCTAGAGCCTTCATCCAGGGAAAAAGAAGGAGTCGACAGAATGACTTTAAAGGAACAATGGGAAGAAAATTACACGTAAGTTATCTCATGTAATTGTCATGAAATCCTATGGGTTATGTGTTATCATTCTGATTTTATAGATGATGAAACTAAGTCTTGTGTACGTAAGGGAAATTGTTGAGAATCACCACCTGTAAGGGTAGATTTAAACACAGATTTGCCTAAATCCAAATCTAGCACTTAACATCTAAGCTATTTTGCCCTCTCATTATACACATTATAAACTTAAGTTCCCAATGTCTTTAAACAGACCTTTCTATAAAGGTCCTTAAATTTTACTTAAAACCCATGTTCCAGAAAAGAATATGATAGAAGTGTAGGAAGAAGGGACTAGGAATAGCTAAGGGGCAAATAAAACCTAAGTTGTAATTGGGCCAGCAGTAGCTTCACAAACTCTCCTGTTTATTCTTGAAGATACAGATCAGGTGTACTAATTTACAACTATTTATTGAGTTCCTCCTATGTGCCAGGTACTATGTTTGGCAATAAAAACACAAAAGTGAACATGGTTTCCACTCACATAGGAATACAGGAACAGTGAAGTTACAGACAAACAATCAATAGCAGCCCAATTTATTCTGTTTTATAATGTAAATATGCACACACACAGAGGACCTGACCCTGACTTGGTGGTCAAAGAAAGCTTCCTGGAGGAAGTGACTTGTAAGCTGAGACTTGAAGGATGAGAGGGCAAAGCAAAGCAAAGAGGATGTAGACGTGTTTTCCCAGCAGAGGGAGGAGAACATGTGAGGGCCTGGATGTAGGAGAGGATATGACAGGTTCAAAGAACTGAAAGAAGCTGAGAAGTGCCGAGTCACAGAGGGGGAGGGGAAGATGGTGAGAGACGCGCAGGCAAGGGAAGTGAGACCTTATGGGCCATGTTAAAAGGATTTGGACTTTATTCTAAAAGAAGTGCTAAGAGAAGGAGGCTGCAGCAAACAACTCAAGGGTTTACACAAATTCCTGAAATTATATAAACAATTCAACTTTTGAAAAACCTCTCCCTCTGAACTTAATCCAAACCACAGCTCTGATCCAAAAAAGCAAAAATGGGAGGAATGAAGTGAATCAAATTTAATTGCCAGTCTTATAAAAGCTTTTCTCTTTCTCTGGTCCACACCTCATGCTGGTACGTGCTCAGGGAAAGTTTCAGCTCCACTGAAAGGCCCACACTGCAGCTGATGCCCGCATTTAGGCGTCCAGAGAGATACAGAACGCCATAACAGAAACCAAAAAAATCTGGTAGTTGAAATTTCAAAAATTACTGAAATGAAAATTGAGATGCTCTTTCCATTTTGAATCACAGAAATGATTTATTTTATCATGTTGACTATAATGCAAACTTATTATTTACCGTTATTGAATATTTCTGCCATGCTACAAAGCGTTTTGTGTGTGTGTTTGTTTGTTGTTTGTTTTGCTTTGTTTTGTGTAAAAACAGAAAATTGCTGAATAGAGACACAGGTCCAGGACTCTCTACCTTACCATCACTCTAAAGCAAGAACAGCTAGTTCCTTAGGATTGCTCAACTGCTTCCCTTCCTTTCCTTCTTTTAGTCACTTTTTTGGGCACTAAAGAAAAAGAAATGGACTAAAGAAACTTACATTTGTTAATAAATAATGATAAAAAACAAGCATTTATTGGGGTGCCACTTAGTAAGAGGCACAAGATTGGGTGTTTTGCACACATTATCTCATTTAATCCTCTCAAAAATCGTATGACATAGGTAATATTATCTTCACTCTACAGATGAGGAACTTAGGCTCAGGAAGATTTGCCCCGAGGTCTCCCTGACTCTGCAGGCGTCACATGCTCTTGCTTACTCTAGTAGAGGAGAAAATTGTCTTCAGCTCCTTCACAGTTTTGCTCAGGGCCAGTCTTGGATAGGTTGGACAGGAATAAAATAAGAGTACTCATCTTCAAGATGTGGAATATGTTAAATTCAGAGAAGACCTGTAATATTCAAGAAAAATATGCAAAACTACGGCCTTATTCTTTATCCATATGCTTAAGTAAAGAGAAAATAAAAATTTTCTTTCACTTCACAAATCTATTTTTCATTAAAAGCAGACATTCTCTCAAATAATATTAAACATTGGGCAGGCAACCAAAATATATTGCCAAATTCCTTTCTTAATTTGGTCATGTGAAGCTATTTTTAATTTTCTCTGACAGCAAGTTTTCCAGGCTGACAATTGCTCAACAAAATTGCATTATAATACATTCTCCAACCTTAAGAGTTTTTGCAATAGCAAAATTTGAAATTTTAGAACTTTATCTTATGAAAGATTTCATTTCAAGGTGAGATACATGCAAAGAACTATTATAAAGTTTAGCACATAGTGAACACTCCAGAACATTTGCATTTGTAGTGATAATTACCAAATATTCAGGTTTTGCTTAAACATTGTCTTTGTGTATATAACGATCTCAGAACAGAGAAATTTTTGCAAGATACATGTCAGTTTTTGAGTAAGAAGACAGGTAGATGTAAATGAACTGAAATCTACTGCTTTGTGGATTATAATCTCTAACATTGATGGAGCTGCTTTATTAATCTCTAAAATTTTTAAGTAAATTGGAAGTGTAACATTTATCAAGTAACCTGAAAATCATCAAATCTAAGATTTAGCCTAGAGACTGGGGAAAAAAGAGAGAAGATTTAAAGATCAAAATGGACATCTGAGTACATTGGATTAAAAACCATCCCCCTTTGTGTTCACTTCCAAAGTTTTCTAGAGTAGACAAATGAAAATAAAGGGAAATCTATATGATTACAGAAAATGAGAGAACTATAGACCACATAAAAGCAGAGAGATGGAGAGTTGATCAATCTCAGATTAACCATAGGTGAGGGTTAAACACCCACTGGAAAAATAAATGAAATAAACCACCAGCATAACATCTTTGCTACCCTAAATTTAGAGTGATAATTTGCGAGGTAGCTGTTTGGGGAAAATATTGGTATTTCTAAGGTCTTAAAGAAACTAGAGAAACTAGAGTTTTAACAAAGCAAATTCCTATTCCAGGGATTACTTCTAGTTTACCCCAGGCAAGAATGGCTGCTTGCTAAATATGATAGAGGGTTGGCATGGTTATCTCATAACAAGAGCGGTCCTGGCACTTAAAGAAGGTTGCCATCACAAACACATTAAAGAAATACTTTGGGGTCAGCCCTGGTGGCCTAGTGGTTAAGTTCGGCACACTCTACTTTGGTGGCCCGGGTTTGGTTCCCAGGCACAGACCTACACCACTCATCTGTCAGTGGCCATACTGTGGTGGCGGCTCATGTACAAAAAGAGGAAAATTGGCAACAGATGTTAGCTCAGGGCAAATCTTCCTCAGCAAAAAAACATAGAAAGACAGAAATACTTTGTCCCAAAGACAAAAATTTCTACTTAGATACTGCTAATTATAGCTCCCTCTTTGCTTCATAACCATGGCTGAACCTATATTCTAGCAAAGTAAAGATAAAGTTTACCTGACAGACTCCAATAATGAATCACAAAGTCTCTGACAGAATTCTCTCAACAAGCAATTAGACCAGCTTAGACTCCCTTTGATAGATGAGTCAAGTTTAAGAAAAAATGTTGCATTTTCAGCTAAAGGACCACTCTAAAAAATTAGAAATAAAATTTTTTATTAAATAGTTACTTTAAAAAAAGAGAACACGTGGAACCTCTTTAATTCTTATTTTTAATGACATTCAAGAAAGCATTAAAATTCTAAGCAGATGGAGACAATGATTTAAATGAAAAATTCTGCAATCCAGGAATATATTTTTTGGAATTTTAACAAAAATTAAGAACACTTAATCTTAAAAGTATAATTGGGACAATTAAAATCTAATTAATTATTACAGAAATTGCATGTATGAATTAAAAGAAAAACTTGAGAAAGTCTCTTGGAAATAATAGAAAAAAGATGAAGATTATAAGTTATTCAGGAAAGTAAAACCCCTTATCCCCCTCCTCAGCTTGTGCTAAGCAGTAGAAGCATTGGCTCACAATAAGTCTCAGTGGTTCAACTTCAACAAGTAAAGACCTTAGAAATCATCACTCCCATCTTTACAATAGAACATGGTGGACAAAATGAAAATCAATGACTTTTCTCAAACCCATTAGAGATCTGAAGTTGCAGGGAAAATCACCACCTCAAAATTTTGAAAGAGAAGTACATTCAGAGAGCCACAGCTGAGATCTGCTGACCTGCAGCCGAAGGTGCTAGAGTCTTAAACTGATAGGAATCCTTAAAATGGTAATTGTGATGAATTGCTGGAGTCTGAATATAGGCTAGTGTGAGAGTAGGAAACCTACTGAAGAACGCATTATTAGGGGACCCCCCACACTTTCATGGGCTTTACTACCAGGAGCACCACCAGAAAGACCTCCTTGTGGTTCTAACAGGGGGAAGGAAAGAGTAATCACTGTAAAATAAACCCAGATTCTCCTATGTAACACAAGCCCACTCTCCAGGTGAAAAGACTTTTCCAGAGCTTGATCCCAAATAGAGGATTGGGGGGCATTCCTCCTGTTCTAGCCCCTTCTAGCCTTCCTGTCTCACGTAAGTGGAAAATCCATTGTTAACATACATCAGGGCTTCAAGGAAATAGACTGGGAATGCTGCACCCAGGGAAGGAAAGCAATAATAGCTGAGAATTTCCCAAAATTAATGACATACATCAAACTACAGATCCAGGAAGTTCAGAGAACATTAAGCAGGACAAATACCAAAAATATCTACACTTAGGCGTATTATATTTAAACTGCAAAAAAAAAACAAAAACAAAAACAAAGACAAAGACAAAATCTTTAAAGAGACCAGAGTGAGGGAAAAACAACTTACTTATAGAGGAACAGGGACAAGAATTACAGTGGGCTTCTCATCAGAAACCATACAAGCAAGAAGAGAATGAAATAAAATATTTTAAGTTTTCTTAAAAAATACAAACCGAAACTTCTATGTCCATCAAAATTGCCCATCAAAAGTGAAGGAAAAATAAAGACTTTTTCAGAAAAAAAATTCTGAGGTAGCATATCTGCCCTGCAAGAAATGTTAAAACAAGTTTTTGGGGCAGAAGGAAAATGATATAGGTCAGATATTGGGTCCACATAAAGAAAAGAAGAGTATTGGAGAAAGAATAAATGGGAGTAACATAAAATTTTTATTTTTCTTGTTGTTATTTGATCTAAAAGATAACTATTGTTATAATTAGGTTCTCAGTAACATCAGCATCATGGCAGCATGAGAGGTCACTCCTTTTTGTTCCCCATTTTAACAACTAATTAAGCATCCATCCATGGACAAAACAGCCTCTATGGGAATTGTGGGATCCAGCACCACACACCAAGGGACGTGGGAGGAGTCTCACCCACCTGTGAGTCTGATGATAGGCAGACCTTGGTACAAGTTGCAGAAACAGTAAGAGCCAATAAACATGCTCCAACCCCTTTTGGCCATGGTCAGGGAAAACCTGGAGAGCACTGAAATGGGCAGACACTCACTGACAAGAGAGACTTGGTAGAAGTCCAGCCTTCCTGAGGGGAGATTCCCGCACACCTTTGAAGCAAAAATCAAAAACAAAAACAAAAAACCCAAAAAACAAATATAAGTTTGAATGCATTGGAGAGGGTTGGAGGATCTTTGCTAACACTACCCCTCCACCAAGGTGACACAGCACAGGGCTAAACTAGCCACGAGCGGCCTCTCCTATGGGAGAAAAGGAGAGTGGTGTGTGAGTGCCCAGCTAGCCCAGCTGTGTGGGATGCTGCTGGAAAAACACATTTTCTCTCACAGCACCCAGAGTACTGAGGTGGGACTTCTGTGACTGGGAGGAAGAAGGAGATTGGGAAAGAGGAAGATAAGATCAAAAGACATTAAAGGGATGTGGCTCCTGCTGACTGTATTCAGGACTCCAGTAGGAAGCCCACTCATGAGCCTCTAGGAGAATCTTACCCAAGGATCCCCTTACTGGGCCTACAAGTACCCTCAACACCCTCAGTGCCAGACCCACACCCCCCGCCCTCTGCAGCTGACTCCTTTTGCACACTCTTGAGTGCAACAGTGAAATCAAGCACCAGTAAGCAGAGCGCTCTCAGAAAAAGGGACCAGGATCTGTGGGCAAGGGAGAAACCACAAACTTGAGCTGTAGCCCACTTTCTGGAAAACAAAAGAGAGGTTTCCAGCAGCCAGCATGGTGATTTGTAAGAACAAAAGAAGGCATAAAAGCTTAAGAATTTTGCCACAAGAGGGAGCAAGAATTGTGGAGCAGGTGTATCCATGGAAGGTCAGAGAAGATGTCAGATATAATAGGACCAAGGAACAGTATATCCCACCTAGAGGCAACTAGTAAAGACTTGAGGAGTCTGCTACTTCAAATGTCAAAGCAGCCATGCAAATCTACAAGAAACATGAAGAATCAAGGAAACATGTCATCACCAAAAGATAAAAATATCAATAACTGAAATCAAAGACATGGCATTTTGTGATCTAGGTGATAAAAAATTCAAAATAGCTGTTTTAAGGAAACTCAGTGAACCACTAGGAAACACAGAAAGATGATTCAACAAAATCAGGAAAACAATACATAAACAAAATGAGAAATTTAACAAAAAGACAGAAATCGTAAAAAAGAACCAAACAGCAATTCTGGAGCTGAAGAATTCAATTAATGAAGTGAAAAATGCAACAGAGAGCATGTACAGCAGAGGAGACCAAATGGAAGTTGAAATAAGTGATCTGGAGAATAGGAACTTTGATATGACCCAATCAGAGAGCAAAAAGAAAAAGAAAAAGAGCGAAGCAAGCCTATGTGATCTATGGGACTACATCAAATGTATAAATATTAGAATAATTGGAGTTCCAGAAGAAGAGAGGGAGAAGGGGACAGAAAGTTTATTTAAAAATAATTGCTGAGTGGTCTTGCCCAGGAGTGTAAACAGTTAAGTGTGAGCACTCCACTTCACTGGCCCGGGGTTTGCAGGTTCGGACCCGGGCGTGCACCGATGCACTGCTTGTCAAGCCATGCTGTGGCAGCGTCCCATATAAAGTGGAGGAAGATGGGCACGGATGTTAGCCCAGGGCCAGTCTTCCTCAGAAAAAGGAGGAGGATTGGCATTGGATGTTAGCTCAGAGCAATCTTTGTCACACACAAAAAAAATAATAACTGCCGAGAACTTCCCAAATCTTAGGAGAGACTTGTACATACAAGTTCAGGAAGCTAATAGATCACCCTATTATCTCAATGGAAAAAGACCTTTTCCAAGACACATAAAACGAAACTGTAAAAATCAAAAATAGAGAATCTTAAAAACAGCCAGAGGAAAAAAGATTGTAACCTACAAAGGAAGCCCCACTAGACTATCAGCAAATTTCTCAGCAGAAACCCTACAGGTGAAGAAAGAGTAGAATGACATATTCAAAGTGCTGAAAGAAAAAAATTGCCAGCCAGGACTACTCTATCTGGCAAAAGTATCCTTCAGATTTGAAGGAGAAATAAAGACTTTCCCAGAAAAACAAAAGCTGAAGGAGTTCATTACCATTAAACCTGCCCTGCAAGAAATTTTTTTTCGAGTTTTTTGAGCTAAAATGAAAAGACGCTAATTAGTGACATAAAAACCTATGAAAGTATACATCACATAGATAAAGGTAAATATAGAGTCAGATTTAGAAAACTAACTCTATAATAGTGTGTTAATCACTTAACTAGAGTATAAAAGTTAAAGAAAAGTAGTATTAAAAATAACTACAGCTACTATAATTTGTTAATGAATATACATACATAAGGAGGTAAATTGTGACATCAAAAATATAAAGGGGGTGAATAAAAGTGAGGAGCTTTTGTACACAATTGAAGTTAAGTTGTTATCAGCTTAAAATGGACTGTTTTATCTATAAGATGTTTTACATAAGCCTCATGGTAATCACAAAGCAAAAACCTAAAGCAGATTCACAAAATATAAACAAAGGAGAAACAGAGCATACCGCCATGGAAAATCACCAATTTACAAATGTAGGCAGAAACAGAGGAAAAAGAAACCATGAAAATACAAAATAGCCAGAAAGCAATTAAGAAGATGGCATTAGTAAGTTTTTACATATCAATAATGACTCTAAATGTTAGTGGATTAAATTCATCAATCAAAAGTCACAGAGTTGCTGGATGGATAAAATGAGATCCTAGTATATGCTGCCTACAACAGACTCACTTTAGATTAAAGGACACATGTAGGCTGAAGTGAAGGGATAAAAAATGGTATTCCATGCAATTGGAAATCAAAAGAAGGTGGGGGTAGCTATACTTATATCAGAAAAAATAGATTTTAAGCCAAAAAAGGTAACACGAGACAAAGAAGGTCATTCTATAATGATAAAGGGGTCAATAACAAAGGGGTCAATTCACAAGAAGAAATAACAGTAGTAAATATGTACGCACTCAATGTCAGAGCATCTAAATATATTAAGCAAATACTAACGGACCTAAAGGTCAAAAAAGATGATAATGCAACAATAGTAGGGGACTTCAGTATCCCATTTTTGGTAATGGATAAACCATCCAGACAGAAAATCAATAAGGAAACACTGCGCATAAACTGCATATTAGACCAAATGCACCTAACAGACGTTTATAGATCATTCCATCCAACAGCAGTAAAATACACATTCTTCTCAAGTACACATGGAACATTCTCCGGGATAGATCATATTATAGGCAACAAAACAAGTCTTAAAATTTAAGAAGATTGAAATCATACCTTGTATCTTTTCCGGCCACAGTGATATGAAACTAGACATCAACAACAATAAGAAAGCTGGAATTTTCACAAGCATGCAAAAACTAATTAACACAGTCCTGAAGAACCAATCAGTCAAAGATGAAATCAAAAAGGAAATAAAAAAATATGACACAAATGAAAATGTAAACACAACACACCAAAACCTATGGGATACTGTACAAGCAGTTCTGAGAGGAAAGTTTATAGCAATAAATGCATATATTAAGAAAACAGAAAGATCTTAAAGGAAAAACTTAACTTTACACCTCAAGAAACTAGAAAAAGAACAAACAAAGCCTAAAGTTAGCAGAAGAAAAGAATCAACTAAGATCAGATCAGAAATAAATGAAATAGAGACCAGAAAAAGAATTGAAAAGATCAACAAAAGTAAAAGCTGGTTTTTTGAAAAGATAAACAAAATTGACAAACCTTTAGAAAAAATAGAGAAGATTCAAATAAACAAAATCAGAAATGAAAGAGGAGACATTACAACTGATACAACAGAAATACAAAGAATCATGAGAGACTACTATGAACAATTATATGCAAACTAACTGGATAACCTGGAGGAAATGGATAAATTCCCAGAAAACATACAATCTACCAAGACTGAATCAGGAAGAAAGAGAAAATCAAACAGACCAATAATAAGTAAAGAGATTAAATCAGTAACAAAAAATCTCCCAACACAGAACAACCCAGGATCTGATGGCTTTACTGGTGAATTCTACCAAACATTTAAAGAAGAATAAATGCCATTTTTTCTCAAACTCTTCCAAAAAATTGAAGAGGAAAGAACACTTCCAAACTCATTTTACGAGGCCATCAGTACCCTGATAACAAAGCCAGGTAAGGACACTACAAGAAAAGAAAACTATATAACAGTATCCCAGATGAACATAGATACAAAAATTCTCAACAAAATATTAGCAAACTAAATTCAACATGTTAAAAGGATCATACATGGTGACCAAATGGGATTTATCCCTGAAAAGCAAGGAAGGTTCAACATACACAAATCAATAAGTGAGATACACCACATTGACAGAATAAAAGATAAAAATTATATGATCATCCCAATACATGAGGAAAAAGTATTTGACAAAATGTAACATCCTTTCACAATAAAATCCTCAACAAATTGAGTATAGCAAGAATGTACCTCAATAAAAGCCATATATGACAAGTCCACAGCTAACATCATACTCAACGGTGAAAGAGTGAAAGCTTTTCCTCTAAGATCAGGAACTAGACAAGGGTGTCCACTCCCACCATTCTTATTCAACATAGTACTGGAAGTCCTACACAGAACAATGAGGTAAGAAAAAGAAGTAAAAGGCATCCAAATCGGAAAGGAAGATGTAAAATTGTCATTATTTGCAGATGACATAATCTTATATATAGAAAATCCTAAAGACTCCACCAAAAAACTGTTGGAACTAATCAATGAATTCAGTAAAGCTGCAGAATACAAAAGCAACATATAAAAATCAGTTGCATTTCTATACACTAACAACAAAATATCGGAAAAAGAAATTTAAAAAAACTATCCCATTCACAATAGCATCAAGAAAAATAAAATACTTAGGAATAAATTTAACCAAGGAAGTGAAAGATCTGTATGGTGAAAAATACAAGACTTTGATGAAAGAAATTGAAGACACAAACAAATGGAAAGATATAACATGTTCATATATCAGAAGAATTAATATCGTTAAAATGTCCATACTACCCAAAGCCATCTATATATTGCATGCAATCCCAATCAAAATTCCGATAACATTTTTCGCAAAAATAGAAAAAACAATCCTAAAATTTGTATGGAACCACAAAAGATCCTGAATAGCCAAAGCAATCCTGAGAAAGAAGAGCAAAGCTGGAGGCATCACACTTCCTGATTTCAAAGTACACTGCAAAGCTATAGTAGTTAAAACAGTATGGTACCGGCACAAAAATAGACACATAGACCAATGGAACGGAATAGAGATCACCAAAATAAACCTCTGCATATACAGTCAACTAATATTTGACAAGGAAGCCAAGAACATTCAGTAGGGAAAAGACAGTCTCTTCAACAAATGGTGCTAGGAAAACTACATAACCACGTGCAGAAAAATGAAATTGGACCTTATCTTACACCACTTACAAAAATTAACTAAAAAATGGATTACAGACTTAAACATAAGATCTTTACCATAAAACTCCTAGAAGAAAACATAGAGAAGAGGCTCCTTGATGTTGGACTTTGTGATGATTTTTTGGATATAACACAAAAAGCACAAGCAACAAAAGCAAAAATCAACAAGTGGGACTACAGCAAACTAAAAAGCTCTACACAGCAAATGAAACAATCAACAAAAGGAAAAAGCAACCTACTGAATAGGAGAAAATATTTGCAAACCCTGTATGGGATAAAGGGTTATTATCCAAAGTATTTTAAAAACTCATATTTTGGGCCAGCTCTGTGGCATAGTGGTTAAGTTCGGGTTCACGAGTTTGGATCCCAGGCACAGACCTGCACCACGCATCATCCATGCTGTGGCAGTGATCTACATACAAAATAGAGGAAGACTGACACAGATGTCAGCTCAGAGCAAATCATCCTCAGCAAAAAAAAATATATATATATATTTTAAAAACAATAACAACAACAATGAACAATCTTATTAAAAAATGGGCAGAGGAACTAAATAGACATTTTTCCACAGAAGACACCATAGGTGAAAAGGTACATGAAAAGATGCTAGACATCACTAATTATCACGAAATGCAAGTCAATACCACAGTGAGATATCACCTCACCCCTATTAGGACAGCTATCATCAAGAAGACAAGAGATAACAACGTTGGTGAGGAGATGGAGAAAAAGGAACACTTGGGCACTATTGTTGGAAATGTAAATTGGTTCAGCCACTTAGGAAAACAGTATGGAGTTTCCTCAAAAAATTAAAACTACAACTACCATGTGATCCAGCAATCCCACTTCTGGATATATATCCAAAGGAAATAAAAACAGGATACTGAACAGATTTCCTCACTTCCATATTTACTGCAGTGGTACTCACAGTAGCCAAGACAGGGAAACAACCTAAGTGTCCATGAGCATATTGACGAATAAAGAAGATGTAGAGGAGAGAGGAGTCAAGATGGCGGCGTAGGCAGACTCTGAACTCACCTCCTCCTGCAGACACAGCCAATTTACAACTACTCGTGGAAAAATTACCCCTGAGAGAGAACTGAAAACTGGATAAGAGGACCTCCTGCAACAAACGACAATCCTAATTCAGGTGGAAGACACAGAAATTCCCTTCTGGAGAGAAACAAACACCACCTTCACAAGCACAGTGCTTCACAGCCACCCAGGAGCAGCCCAAAGGTACGCAGCCTTCCCTGGAGGAGTGGGGCCCTGAGCCAGGGAGCGCTCCTGCTGTAGGCGTTTTTTGGACACAGCACGATCTAGACAAGTGGCATAATATCTGACCTTGCTTGCTACTAAAACACTGGGGAGTACCCCAAGAAAAGCTGCTTCACAAAGAAATTAAAACCAGCTCTTAAAGGGCCTATGCACAAATTCACCTACTTCAAAAAGCAACCTAAAATCTCCAGAAAGAAAGGTGCACAGTGCTTTGGTGAAAAGAGACTCACCTGATAGGCTCTGAGTGCATCTCAGTGAGAGGTGAGACCTCTCCAGGGAGTGGGACATTGGTGGCAGCCATTGTGGTGGCCTGGTGTGGGCGTGCTGATACAGATGCTGGCAGACGCCATTGGAGTTCTCCCTGAGGCCTGCTAGCCCAGGGTCTGCTCCACCCACTAGAGTATCGATTTAATCCAGCTCAGCAAGAGCAGGCAGCCCACACTAAGGACTGGCCCCACCCAACAACAAGCCCTCAGGCAACTTGCGGGCCTGCTAAGTGAGCTGCCTAGATTCTCTGCAGCCTGGCAGGTGGGTCCACTTCTGTGGGGCGGGGCATGCAGGGGACCCTCCCTGCAAGGAGAGGGTGGAGATTGTGGGACGGTGGCGGAGCATGTGGGGGTCCTGTCTTGGAGAGACTGGGTTTACTTCAGGAGGTGGGGGTGTGCACACAGGGCAGGACTGGGATTCTGTTGACTGTGTGTGTGGACCTGTGGGTGGCGAGGCTTTTCAGCTGCAGAAGACTTGTGCTTCTCAAAGACCCACATGGGGGTTTGCCCCACCTTCCAAAGCCTGAAGCAATTGGGTGCTCCCGTGCCTGAGGCCAGGCCCACCCAGCTGCAATTCTCAGAGAGCTGACAAGAGACCTAAAGGCTGGAGGCTTATAGCTATAGGCCCCTGAGCCTAACAACCAGCCACACGCTGGGGGCCTACTCACTTAAAAGAAATACTGCAATAGGAATGTGCTATTAGAACTTGAAGCCAACTGTGCTGGGGCTCCCCACACCTGATAAAGAGACTGAAGGGCCCACAACAACTGCAAGCAGATGAGCATTACAACAGCTGGCCAGGGGCATAGCTCAGCCTCCCTGGGCACCTACAGGGAGAGCAACCATGCCACAATAGGACACATGTAGTACACATAGAGGTCACTCCTGGAACATTCAGAACTGAGGGAAGCACACTGCTGGGCTTCATACGGCATCATTTATATAAGCTCACGTCTCCAAGAGCAGGAGATGTAGCTGACCTACCTAATACATAAACACAGGCACAGGGAAAGAAGCAAAATGGGGACACAAAGAAATACGTTCCAAGTAAGTGAACAGGACAAAACCCCAGAAAAGGAACTAAGTGAAACAGAAATAAGCAACTTACCCAATAGAGAGTTCAAACAAAGATTGCTAAGGATGCTCACTCATCTTGGGAGAAGAATAGATGAACTCAGTGAGAATGTCAACAAAGAAATGGAAGATATAAAAAAGAACCAATCAGAAATGAAGAATACAATACTGGAAATGAAAAATTCACTAAAGGGACTCAAAAGCAGAGTAGAGGACACAGAACAATGGATCTGCGAGCTGGACAAAAGACTAGAAGAAATCACCCAAGCTGAACAGGTAAAAGAAAAAACAATTAAAAAGAGTGAGGACAGTCTAAGGGACCTCTGGGACAACATCAAGCACACTAACATTCATGTTATAGGTGTCCCAGAAGGAGAAGAGTGAGACAAAGGGGCAGAGAATCTATTTGAAGAAATAATAGATGAAAACTTCCCTAAACTAAAGAAGGAAACAGACATCCAGGTACAGGAGGCACAGAGAGCACCAAACAAGATAAACCCCAAAAGGCCCACACCAAGACACATCATAATCAAAATGTCCAGAATTAAAGATAAAGAGAGAATCCTAAAAGTCACAAGAGAAAGACAAGTTACATACAAAGGAAACCCCATAAGGCTATCAGCTGACTTCTCAGCAGAAACCTTACAGGCTAGAAGAGAGTGGCACAATATATTTACAGTGCCAAAAGGAAAAAACCTACAGCCAAGAATACTGTACCGAGCAAGGTTATCTTTCAAAATGGAAGGAGAGATCAAAAATTTCCCAGACAAGTAAAAATTAAAGGAGTTTGTCACCAAGAAATCAGGACTACAAGAAATGCTACAGGGACTTATTTAAGGGGAAACGAGAAGACCACAAACAGGAAAAATTATCTATTTCTATGATAAGAGGGTAATGGATACAAATGCACAAAAAAGAGGTTAGAGATGATATCAAAAACATAAAATGTGGGAGGAGGGGAGTTAAAGAGTAGAGCTTTCAGACAGGTCAAACTAAAGAGACCATCAACTTAATATAGATTCCTATATACGTAGGTTACTGTATATGGACCCCATGGTAATCACAAACCAGAAACCTATAACAAATACACAAAAAACTAAGAGAAAGGAACCCAAACATAATACTAAAGAAAGCCATTACACCACAAGGGAAGAGAGCAAGAGAAGAAGAAAGGAACAGAGAAGGACTACTAAAACACCAAGAAAAAAACAAGTTAAAAAATGTCAGTAAGTACATACTTATCAATAGCTACTTTAAATATAAATGGTCTAAATGCTCCAATTAAAAGACATAGGGTGGTTGATTGGATAAAAAAACAAGACCCATATATATACTGCATAGAAGAGACACACTTCAGACCTAAAGACACCCACAAACTGAAAGTGAAGGGATGGAAAGAGATGCTCCACCCAAATGGCAATGAAAAGAAAGCTGGGGTAGCAGTACTCATATCAGACAAAATAGACTTTAAAACAAAAACTGTAACAAGAGACAAAGAAGGGCAATACATGATGGTCAAGGGAACAATCTACAAGAGGATATAACACTTGTAAATATCTACGCACCCATTGTAGGAGCACCTAAATATATAAAGCAATTATTAACAGACATAAAAAGAGAAATAGACAGTAACACAATAATAGTAGGGGACTTTAACACTCCACTTACACAACGAATATATAATCCAAACAGAAGATCAATAAGGAAACATTGGCCTTAAATGACACACTTGAACAGCTGGACCTAGGAGATATATACAGAGCATTCCATCCAAAAACTGAAGAATACATGTTCTTTTCAAATGCACATGGAACATTCTCCAGGACTGATCACATATTAGGCCACAAAACAAGTCTACGTAAATTTAAGAAGATTGAAATAATACCAAGCATCTTTTCTGACCACAACTGTATGAAACTAGAAATCAACTATAGGAAGAAAATCAGAAAAGCCACAAAGATGTGGAGATTAATCAAAATGCTACTGAACAACGATTGAGTCAACAAAGAAAGTGAAGGAGAAATCAAAAAATACCTGGAGACAAATGAAAATGAAAATATGACATGCCAGAATTTATGGGATGCAGCAAAAGCGGTTCTAACAGGGAAGTTTATAGCAATACAGGACTATCTCAACAAACAAGGAAAATCTCAGATAAACAATCTAACAATGCACCTAAAGGAAATGGAAAAAGAAGAACAAACCCCAAAATCAGTAGAAGAAGGGAAATAATAAAATTCAGAGCAGAAATAAATGAAATAGAGGCTAAAAAAACAAAGAAAAAATTAATAAAACCAAGAGCTGGTTCTTTGAAAAGATAAACAAAATTGACAAACGTTTAGCTAGACTCACCAAGAAAAAAAGAGAGAAGGCTCAAATGAGTAAAATCAGAAATGAGAGAGCAGGGCTGACCCCGTGGCTTAGTGGTTAAGTGCGCGCGCTCAGCTGCTGGCGGCCTGGGTTCGGATCCTGGGTGCGCACCGATGCACCGCTTGTCCGGCCATGCTGAGGCCGTGTCCCACATACAGCAACTAGAAGGATGTGCAACTATGACATACAACTATCTACTGGGGCTTTGGGGGGGGGAAAAAAACGGAGGAAGATTGGCAATAGTTGTTAGCTCAGAGCCGGTCTTCTTCAGCAAAAAAAAAAAAGAGAAGGATTAGCATAGATGTTAGCTCAGGGCTGATCTTCCTCACAAAAAAAAAAGAGAAATGAAAGAGCAGAAATTGCAACAGACACCTCAGAAATACAAAATATTATAAGAGAATACTATGAAAAGCTACATGCCAACAAATTGGACAATCTGGAAGAAATGGATAAATTCTTAGAATCATACAACCTTCCAAAACTGGATAAAGAAGAAATAGCATAAACCGACACATATATGGAGAGCTAATCTTCGACAAAGGAGCCAAGAACATACAATGGAGAAAGGAATCTCTCTTCAACAAATGGTGTTGGGAAAACTGGACAGCCACATGCAAAAAAATGAAAATAGACCCTTACCTTACACCATACACAAAAATTAACTCCAAATGGATTAAAGACTTGAATATAAGACCTGAAACTATGAAACTTCTAGAAAAAAACATAGGCAGTACGCTCTTCAACATCAGTCCCAGCAACCTATTTTCAAACACCACGTCTGACCAGGCAAGAGAAACAATAGACAAAATAAACAAATGGGACTACATCAAACTAAAAAGCTTCTGCACAGCAAAGGAAACTATCAACAACACAAAAAGACAACATAACAATTGGGAGAACATATTTGCAAACCATATATCTGATAAGGGGTTAATCTCCAAAAAATATAAAGAACACATGCACCTCAACAACAAAAAAACTAACAACCCAATTAAAAAAATGGGCAAAATACCTGAACACACATTTCTCCAAAGAAGATATGGCCAACAGGCATATGAAAAGATGTTCAACATCATTAACTAGCAGGGAAATGCAAATCAAAACTACAATGAGATATCACCTCATGCCTGTAAGAATGGCTATAATTAACAAGACAGGAAACAACAAGTGTTGGAGAGGATGTGGAGAGAAGGGAACTCTCATACACTGCTGGTGGGAGTGCAAACTGGTGCAGCCACTATGGAAAACAGTATGGAGAGTCCTCAAAAAATTAACGATAGAGCTACCATACAATCCAGCTATTCCACTGCTGGGTATTTATCCAAAGAATGTGAAAACACCAATGTGTAAAGATACATGCTCCCTTGTGTTCATTGCAGCGTTATTCACAACAGCTAAAACTTGGAAGCAACCTAAGTGCCCATCAAGGGATGAATGGATAAAGAAGATGCGGTATGTATACACAATGGAATACTACTCAGCCATAAGAAACGATGAAATCCAGCCATTTGTGACAACATGGATGGACATTGAGGGTATTATGCAAAGTGAAATAAGTCAGAGGGAGAAGGTCAAATACCATATGATTTCACTCACTAAGTAGTAGATAATAACAACAACAAACAAACACAAAGAGACAGAGATTGGATTGGTGGTTAGCAGAGGGGAAAGGGGAAGGGAGGAAGGAGAAAGGGATAATTAGGCGCATGTGTGCAGTGATGGACTGTAATTAGTATTTGGGTGGTGAACATGAGAACATGATGTAATCCATGCAGAAATAGAAGTATAATGATGTACACCTGAAATTTATACAATGTTATAAACCAATGTTGCCACAATAAACAAACAAAAAAAGAAGATGTAGTATATAAATCCGATGGAATATTTTCAGCCATGAGAAAGAAGGCAATCCTGCCATTTGCAACAACATGCATGGACCTTGAGGGCATTATGCTTAGTGAGATAAGCCAGACAGAGAAAGACAAATATTGTATGATATCATTCATATGTGAAATCTAAAGAAGCCAAATTCACAGAAACAGAGAGTAGAATGGTGGTTATGAGGGGCTGGGAGATGGGGGAAATGAAGTGGTACTGTTGAAGGATACAAACCTGCAACTAGAATATGAATAAGTTCTGGAGATCTAATGCACAGCATGGTGATCATAGCCAACAATACTATGTTATATACTTCAAAATTGCTAAGAGACTAGATCTTAAATGTTCTTACCACAAAAAAGAAATGATAATGATGTGACATGATAGAGGTGTTAGCTAAAGCTATGGTGGTAATCATATTGCAATATATAAATGGATCAAATTAACATGTTGTACATTTAAACTTACACAATGTTATATCTAAATTTGATTTCAATTAAAAAATAAAGTAATAATTGTAATAATGCATTGGGTTATTACAGCATAGATAGATAGATAGATAGATAGATAGATAGATAGATAGATAGATGATAGATAGATAGAAAGATGAGTGAAATAAATGACAGTAATATCACACAGAATGGAAGGAAAAAATTGTGATTGTTCTAAGTTACCTTCACTACACATGAAGCAGTACAGTATTTGCTGAAGGTGAACTTAAATTCGTTAAAAATACAAGTTGTAAACTCTCAGGGGGAAAAACCCCTACCACACCACTAAAAAAAATTTTTTTAAAGAAGTGTAAATGATATACTAAGAAAAGAGAGGGAAAAAAAGAACAAAAGAAATGAATAGAAAACAGTTACAAACATGGTAAATATTAAGCAAACTATGCCAATAATCACTTTGAATATGAATAGTCTAACATACATCAATTAAAATACAGAGATTGTCAGAGTAGATTTAAAAAATATCCAACTATTTATTATCTACAAAAAATCCTTTTTAGATATAGACTCAGATAAGTTAAAAGTAAAGGGGGCCCCAGTGGCTTAGCGGTAAAGTGCGCATGCTCCGCTACTGGCGGCCCGGGTTCAGATCCCTGACGCGCACCGATGCACCACTTGTCCGGCCATGCTGAGGCCGCGTCCCACATACGCCAACTAGAAGGATGTGCAACTATGACATACAACTATCTACTGGGGCTTTGGGGGAATAAAAAAGGAGAACTGGCCATAGATGTTAGCTCAGAGCCAGTCTTCCTCAGCAAAAAGAGGAGGATTAGCATGGATGTTGGCTCAGGGCTGATCTTCCTCACAAAAAAAAAAAAAAGTAAAGGGGGCCAGCCCGGTGGCATAGTGGTTAAGTTCGTGTGCTCCACTTTAGCTGCCTGGGGTTTGCAGGTTTGGATCCTGGGCGCAGACCTATGCATCACTTATCAAGCCATGCTGTGGCAAGTGTCCCACATGTAAAAGTAGAGGAAGATGGGCACGGATGTTAGCCCAGGGTCAATCTTCCTCAGCAAAAAGAGGAGGATTGGCAATGGATGTTAGCTCAGGGCTAATCTTCCTCATCAAAAAAAAAAAAAAAGTAAAAGGATTGAGAAAGGTATAAAAACTAACAGTAATGAAAAGAAAGTTAGGGTAGCTATATTAGTTTCAGACAAAGCAGACTTTAGAACAAGTAAGTTTATCAGAGATAGACAGGAATTAGATAGCGATAAAAAGGTCAATTTTGCAAGAAATTATAATAATCCTAAATATGTAAGCACCTAACAACGTAGCATCAAAATCCATTAGGCAAAAAATGATAGCACATATCCACTAGGATAGACACATCCACTATTTTAGTTGGAGACTTCAACAGCCCTCTGTCAGTAATTGATAGATGAAGCAGGCAGAAAATCAGTAAGGATATAGATGACCTGAACAGCACTATCAGTCAACTTGATCTAATTAACATTTATAGAAAATTACATCCAATAACAGAATACACCTTCTTCTTAAGCTTCACCTGCGCAAGAGAGACCACATTCTGGACCATGAAACATGCTTTCACAAAATTTAAAACAAAAATAAATACAAGTCAATATAATATAAAGTATGTTCTCAAACTACAATGGAATAAACATGGAAATCAATAACAGAAAGATAGTTGGAGAATCCCCTGATATTTGGAAACTAAACCACATACTTCCAAACAAGAGATACGTGAAATAAATCTCAAGAGAAATTTTAAAATATTTAGAGCAAAATTAAAATATATCATATCAAAATTTGTGTGATGTAGTAAACCAGTGCTTAGAGGAAAATTTATACCATTGAATGTATGTAGTAGAAATGAAGAAAAATCTAAAATCAGTAAAATAAATTTCTGCCATAAGAATCTAGAGAAAGAGGAGCAATTCAGGCTAAAGCAAGCAGAATAATACAAACAATAAAAATTAGAGCAGAAACCCACCAAATTGAAAACAGGAAACAATAGAGAAAATCCATTAAACCAAAAGCTGGTTCTTTGAAAAAATCACTAAAATTGATAAACTATGTTGACTGAAAGTGAAAAAAGAGAGATGTCATGAATTAAGAGTACCAGAAATGAAGAAAGGGCATCACTACTGACGTTACAGACTTTAAAAGATAATAAAGTAATATTATGAATAACTTTTTGCTATTTAATTAACTATGATAAAATGGGAAAATTCCTTGAAAGAGACAAGAAATGGAAAATATGAATAGGCTTATCTTTATTAACGAATTTAAATTGATAATTTAAAACTTTCCTATAATGAAAATCTCAGGCTCAAATGTCTCCACCATTGAATTGTGTCAAAGATTTAAGGGAAAATATTAATACCAATTCATTTCTACACAAACTCTTTTAGAAAATAGTGGAAAGGAAATATTCCTCAATTTATTTTATGAAGTGAGCATTTCCCTGATTTAAAAAATAAAATAAAATAACCAGAAAAGACAATAGACAATGTAAGAAAAAAAAAAAACAGACCAATATCATTTGTGAACATAGTTCTAAAAATCTTTATCAAAACATTAGCAAACTGAACCTGGAAATAAAAGAAGAATAACACAACATGAGCAAGTGGGATTTGTCAAGGGACACAAAGTTAGTTTAACACTCAAAACTTAATATAATTAATCATTTTGAATTTACAATATATAATCATATAAATAATATACATAACTATATATATTATAACCATTTAAAGAAAAGCAGAAAATGCATCTGATAAAATTCAACACCCATTCATGGTTAAAACTCTTAGCAAAATAGCAATAGAAGTAAACTTGCTCACCTTGATAAAGGACATATGCAAAAAACAGCTAACTTCATGGTACAATATTGACTTCCTCCTAAAATCAGAAATAAAGGAAGGATGGGCACTCTTGCTATTCTTATTTAGTAATTTACTAGGAGCCCAAAACCAGCCATAAGGCTAGGAAAACTATTTAAAAGCATACAGATGGCAAAGGAAGAAGTAAAAGTGTCTTTATTTGTGGAAGACGTAATTGTACGCATATAAAATCCTAAAGGATCTACAAAAAAGCTACTAGAACTAATAAATGAGTTTATCAAGATCCCAGGACACAATGTCAATGAAAATTCAGTTGTATTTCTCTATTGTAACAGTGAGCAATTGGAAATTGAAAATTAAAATAATATCATTAACAATAGCATGAAAAGTATGAAACAGTGATAAATTTACCAAAATAAACATAAGACCTGTTATACTGAAAATTATAAAGTATTTATGAGAGAAAGTAAAGAAGGCCTAAATAAATGGAGAGATATACTATGCCCATGGTTCATAAGACACAATATTTTTAAGATGGAAATCTATCCAAATTAATAATCTCAATCAAAATCCCAGCAAGCTTTTTTGTACAGATGAATAAGTAGATTCTAAGATTTAGCTGTAAATGCATAGAATCTAAAATATCCAAATTGATTTTGAAAAAGACCAAAGAGGAATCACGCTACCTAATTTCAAGACTTACTATGAAGTTAGGCAATGAAGATAGCATGACAATAGAAAAGGATAGACGCTTAAATCAAGGAAACAGGTTAGAAAGTACAGAAATAGATCCATGTATATATGACTACTTTATTTATGGCAAAAAAGCCAATTCAACATGGAAAGAAAAGTGTTTTTAACAAATGGTGCTGGAACAACTAAATATGCAAATAAAAAACATGCATGAAAAACTTTGACCCTTCCTTTACTCCATTTGTAGAAATTAGCTTCAAACAGATCATAGAATTAGATGTAAATGTTAAAATTACAAAATTTCTAGGAGAAAACATAGACGAAAATCTTTGCAACATTGGAGGTAGACAAAAATTTTTAGGTAGGACACAAAAAGCCCACATTATAAAAGAAAAAAATGATTAAATGGATTCATCAAAATTTTAAATGTCTGCATTTTCAAAGACATTGCTAAGAAAATAAAAACAAGCCAGAGATAGGTATAAAAATCTGGCAATGCATGTATCCAATAAAGAACTTTATCCAGAAAATATAAAGAACTCTTACGACTCAATAAAAAGAAGACAAAATCCCAGTTTTTAAAATGGGCAAAGATCTGAACCAATACTTCACAAAAGAAGATATAAAAATTGCCAATAACCACATGAAAATCATTAGACATCAGGGAAATTCAAATTAAAACCATAATGTTATATAAGACATTCATTAGAAAGGCTAATTTTTTTTTCAAATGACAATACCAGGCGTTGGTGAGAATACGAAGCAACTAAAACTCTCATTCATTGCTGATAGGACTGTAAAACAGTATAACCACTCTGGGAAATGGTTTGGCAGTTTCTCATAAAGTTAAACACACACTTTCCATATGATCCAACATGTTTGCTCCTAGGTAATTACCCAAAAGTAATGAAAACATATGTCCACACAAAGACTTATACATGAATGTCCATAGCAGCTTTATTTAAAATAGCTCAAAACTGGAACAACACAAATGTTCATGGATAGATGAATGAACAAAACAATTTTCATATATCTATACAATGGAATCTTACTAAGCAATGAAGTGTAACCAAGTCAGACACAGAAAGAAATATCATATGATTCCATTTATATTAATCTCTTAGAACAACAAATCAGATCAATATTGGTAGAAAACGGATCATTGGTTGCCTGGGGCCAGAGATGTTGAGAAATTTTCTGGGACTAGGCACAAGGGATCTGTTAGGCATGAAGAACACGCTCTATATTTTGACAGTGGTGGTAGTTACCTGTATCAAACTTTATAAGGAATGTCCATTTTATAGTATGTAAATTATACATCAATAAAGGTTATTAAAAAGCCAACCAATCAACAAGTATAAAAGGCACTAGTTTCACAAATTTAACAGAAAGTATTGCCTAAATTTCAAGAAAGTTAAGCCTTATGGCATATAAGCACTTTCAAGGTGCAGAAAAAGATTAAATGGATTCAAATAATTCTATGAGTTTAGCAGCAATCTCCAATCTGAAACTGAATGAAATGTATATAGAAAGAAAGAGAGAGAGAGAGAAAGAGAAGAAAGAGAAGAAAGAGAGAGAGAGAGAGGAAGGAAGGAAGGAAGGAAGGGAGGGAGGGAGGGAGAGAGGGAGGGAGGAAGGGAGGGAGGAAGGGAAAGAAAACCAAGAAAGAAAGAAAGAGAGAAAGACGGAGGGAGGGAGGAAGGAAGAGAGAGAAAGAGAGAAGAAGAGAGATAGAAAGAAAGGAAGAAGGAAGGAAGGAAGGAAGGAAGGAAGGAAGGAAGGAAGGAAGGAAGGAAGGAAGGAAGGAAGGAAGGAAGGAAGGAAAAAAATAAAGGCAGAGGCCAATAATAGTGGATTGCAAACCTATTCCTGCCAATGACCATGTTTTCTGGGTCTGCAGAGTATTTGTAGGTATATTGACATCAGTATCTATTTGTTTGTTTTAATTTAAATTTACTATCAACCTATAAAACTTAGAAAATTTTACATAAAACTCTGGATTTCTAACTTCTTGTGAAAAGTCGTATTATCTGATAATTCGAGAACCACACAGCAATGATGAACTGACATGAATTAAGGTTCCTCCTGTAGGCAAGTCAGGTGTCCTTGCCACTACTTCCGTCATTTACTTATAACTGTCTTGTCACTAAGGGCATTAAAATTGTTACTGGTATTAAATATAAATAAAATATGACTTAGATGCAAATAAAATATTAGCAAATGGAACCCAATTTTGAATTAAAAGTAGTCATGTGTTACAACCAAGTTGGTCTTAAAAAAGGACTATAAAGATGATTTTACATTAGGAAATACATAAATGTAATTTGTCAAATTAAGAGAATAAAGGAGAAAACATATGTTCATCCCAATAAACCTCAAATTGTTAAAGAATAATTTTATTCCTTAAAAAATTCTTAATAAGGGGGCCGGCCTGGTGGCGCAAGTGGCTAAAGGTGTGTGCTCCACTGCGGTGGCCCAGGGTTCACTGGTTTGGATCCCGGGCACGCACCGATGCACTGCCTGGCGAGCCATGCTGTGGCAGTGTCCCATATAAAGTGGGGGAAGATGGGCACGGATGCCAGCCCAGGGCCAGTCTTCCTCAGCAAAAAAAAAAAAAAAAAAAAAAAGGAGGATTGGCAGATGTCAGCACAGGGCTGATCTTCCTCACACACAAAAAAAATTCTTAACAAGGGCCGGCCCGGTGGCGCAAGCGGTTAAGTGCGCGCGATCTGCTGCGGCGGCCCGGGGTTCGCTGGTTCGGATCCCGGGCGCGCACCGACGCACTGCTTGGTAGGCCATGCTGTGGCGGCGTCCCATGTAAAGTGGAGGAAGATGGGCACCGATGTTAGCCCAGGGCCGTCTTCCTCAGCAAAAAAAGAGGAGGATTGGCAGATGTTAGCACAGGGCTGATCTCCTCACAAAAAAAAAAAAAAAAAAAAAAATTCTTAATAAGTTACAAATAAAAACATATATTTCCCATATAATAAAGTGCTTCTCTTGTAGTGAAATAATAAATATCCTTTCATATGGTAAAGCAATAGAAACATTTCCATTTAAAGCAGGAACAAGACTTTCTGCGATCATGATTTCTTTGCAGAATTGATTGAAAGTCTGACCCATGTAATAAGGTAGGAAAAATAAATAATAAGTATATGTAATTGAGAGAAATGGCCAATCTTGCATAAGTTAATACACCATTTTTTACCAGGAAAATCCAAGAGTATTAATTGAAAAACAATTGAGAGTTCTATAAATTGCCAGATTTAAGACTGACATGCCAAATCGACAGCTTTCTTATATAGAAAAATTGAAAATGAAAAGGATTTCATGCACAATGATTTCCAAAATCATAAACTTCCTAGAAATAAATCCAATAAGAAATGCACGAGATCATGTGTTAAGAAAATTATAAACTCTACTAAAAGACACAAAAGAAAACGTAGAGAAATATTTCATGTTGTTAAAGAAAAATTTTTAATATTATAAAGATGTCAGTTCTTCATTAATATATAAATTCAATATTATCCCAACTAAAATTCCAACATTTTTTATGAAAATAGAGAAGCTGAAGTTCACATAGAAAAAAAATATGCCCATATGCTAAGGACATTTCTGAAAAAGATCAGGAGGAGGAGACTTGCTCTGCCAGCTATCAAGCTACTCTCTGAAGTTCTATAATTAAATAGCATGGTATCAGTACATCAATAGGTGAATTGATAAATAGAATCGATATAGAAACCAGAAATACATGTAAGCTCAGTGTATGGTAAAAGTAGTATTTCAAATCAGTCGGAAAGCAACGACCTATTCAATATATGATACTGTGAAAATTAGCTATGCATCTTAGGGAAAAAAATTATTTCCTAACACACAATACACACAAAAAGACTTCAAATAGATTAAAGACATAAATATAAATACTAAATTATAAAAGAAAATAAAATAAGAAAGAATATTTTATGGGTAGAAATACATATCATTTGGGTCTTTTGCATGATGAATCATCCCAACATTTAGGGGTTTAAAACAATCATTTATTATTGCTTATGATTCTATGGGTCGGTTGGGCAGTTCTGCTGGTATGAGTCAGGCTTGGCTGTCCTTAGCTGGACTTGTGTATGCGTCTTTAATCAGCCAGCTGGTCTAAGGTGCCTCACTCACATGTTTGACGGTTCGCCAACAGTCAGTGGAAGCAACAGAGGTGTCGCGCCGCGGGTGTTCATCATCCAGGAGTCTGGCCCAGGCTTATTCATATGGTGGAGGAGGTATCCACAACAGAAGCATGCCACACCTAAGGCTTAGGAATGGGAAAAGTGCCCCTTCTGCTGCATTCTATTAGTCACGGCAGGTCACAAGGCCAGCACAAACACAAAAGGTGGGGAAATAGGCTTCATCTCTTGAAGGGAGTATTTGCATAACCACATTGCAAAGAGGCGTGAATATAACGAAAACAGCTGTGCCTATTTTGCAAACACTCCACCACAGAAAGTCTCTCCTAAATTTAGCAACTGTATATATTGAGTTATTCATCTTTCATTTCCAGCCCGTTTCTTCCATGTCTTCTATTATAGAGGCTATAACAGCTAACACTCCATTTCCAGCCTTTCTGTGTACATGAGACACAATTCTGGCCAATGAGATGTACACGGAAACCTGCTGGTACTGCCTCTTGCACTTCCTTTTTTTTTCTGCCTGAAGTATGAACTCAAGATAGAAAACTACAGCAGCCACCTGACAACCATATACAATCCCAAAAACAAGAGCCCACATTAACGATGTTGGAACAGAAAAAGTGAAAACGGCCTGGAGTCCTCATGAAACTAAGTCCCACCACCAGCCCCAGACTGCCCGTCCTCAAACATCCTGTGATATAACAGAGCAAGGGTCTATTTGTTTAAGTCAGTGTTTGTCAGGTTTTCTTTTATCACTGAAAACCCTTCTAAGTGACACACTAAGCCTGGTAAAACCCAGAAGGTAAAAAGTCGGAGAGGAATGGATTGCACCTCAAAAGTTTTAGTTTCTGAACATCACAAGGCACCACAAATAAAGTTAACAGACGTGAAAGCCTGAGAGAAAATAATCTGCTCAAACAACAGAAGCTTAAGAACAAAAATATATATATAAGCACTCATACAAATTGATAAAAAAACGCAAACAGCCAAATAAAAATAGAAGAAAACTATGAGCAAGTAAACTCACAGTAGAAATATAAGTGGCCAAGATATATTTGTCCGTTTTGTTTACTGCTGTATTCCTGGCGTTAGTACAGTACAGGTAACTAATAATGGTTGAAAAAATGAGAAATAAATGGAAGTATTTGAGAAGATGGTCAACAATATTGGTAAGCCATGGCAAAAAAAAGCAAGTTTTAAAAATGAGTTATTTTCTCCCATACAATTAGCTTTCTTCACAATACATACAAAAAAATTTGAGATGTATCATAGACAAAAAGTTTAAATATAAAACAATATAGTTTCTAGAAGAAAACATGATAGAATATCTTCATGAACTTGGGATAAGCAAGGATAGACAGAGAAAGTACTAATCATATAAGAAAAATTGATAAATTGAGATTCATTAAAGTTAGGAACGTTTATTCATCAAAAGGCATCATTAAGTGAGAAAAGTCTGTGGAGTCTTCTCCACAGACTGGGAGAAGATATTTGCCATACATATTCCAACACAGTATTTATATCCAGCATATAAAAGCACTCCCACAAATCAACAAGGAAAAGACAAAGAACTCAACTTAAAAATGTGCAAAAGACAGGCACAAAAGAGAATTTCTAACTGGTCAAGGAGTGTATGGAAATGTGCTCAAAATCAGTATTCATCAGGAAAGTGCAAATTTAAGCTACAGTGAGATACTTCTACAAACAGAATGCCTAAAGTTTAAAAAAAAACGACAACGGCATAAGATGATGAGAAAGGAGAGTAAACAGAACTTTCACACACTGTCGGCAGGAATAGAAACTGGTTTAAACACTTTGGAAAATTATTTAACAGTATCCACTAAAGCTAAACATACGCCTACCGCATGACCCAGCAATCCTGCTCATTGGTATGTACACAAGAGAAATAGTGCATGTGTCCACCAAAATGATGATCACAGAAGTTTTATTCATAATAGCCAAAAACTTGAAATAACTGAAAGATCCATCAATAGTGGCAAGTATTTAAAACTTATAATATATTCATACTATAGAGTATAACAAAATACTATACAGTAATAAAAAAGAAAAAGCTATGAAATCAAGCAACCACATGGATGAATCTCACAGATATAATGCTGAACAAAGTAATCTAGGCACAAATTCCAATACATAGTAAGACTCCATTTATACAAAGTTCAAGAACATGCAAAACTAACCTATGGTGTTAAAAGTCAGAATAATGGTTACCTTTGTGAGGGTCAGTGTGGGAGAAGGAAAGGAGATATCAACTCAAAAGGTAAGTGATGGAGCTTTCTGGACTGTGGAAGTATTCTGAACTTTAATTTGAATGATGGTTACAAGATATATTAAACTTTCATCGATCTGTACACCTAAGATTTGTACACTTTATATACTGTATTGTATATAAGTTAGACTCTAATAAAAAGAAAAATCAATAATAAAATAATATTTCTTATTTTCACTTTAAAAAGTATATAATGTAACACTTTTAGAATCAGAATAAATATTCTTTAGAAAAATAAACTGCACACACAGCTCCAGAAGGCAGTGGATACTACAGAAAGAAGAACATTTGTGGTCCCAAGATACAGACTCCAGAGCTAGTTCTTCGTAGTCAAGTGACTTTGAGAAAGCCACTCACTTCTCTTCGTCTCACCTTCTATCTCTACACAATGAGGTAATGACCCTACACTGACACTGTGAACATCAGGCAGGATAATGGGTGTGACAGTGTTTTGTATATCCTAAAACCTTATTAACATATATTTTGTTGTTGCTTATGTTTCTCAGTTCATCACTGACCAAGCAAGCAGAACTGTAAAATAGATTCTCATTTTAATCAAAAAATATTATCTTAATCTTTCTTTAAAGGAATTATAACAGGTGATTTCTAATACTTCCCTGTAATTAAATGTTATAAAGTAGAAAAAGTCCCATAAAAAGTTATCACATTATTATTGGCATAAGTTCTGTCTTTATTCCACATATTAAAGTATGACCTATTTGAGGAAGGGAACTGTATTTTATTAATATTATATTCCCACACAGTACCTAACACAGTGCCTGGAATTTAGTCAGGTCTTAATAATTGTTCGATGATGAATAAAAGAATGAAAAAAATGAATGAACCACTTCAACCTGCCTTTGACTTTCCTATTTAATCTACATGTTCTCAGACATCTTTTTTTTTTTTTTTTTTTTTTTGTGAGAGAGATCAGCCCTGAGCTAACATCCGTGCTAATCCTCCTCTTTTTGCTGAGGAGGACCGGCTCTGAGCTAACATCTATTGCCAATCCGCCTCCTTTTTTTTTTTTTTCTCCCCAAGGCCCCAGTAGACAGTTGTATGTCATAGTTGCACATCCTTCTAGTTGCTGTATGTGGGATGCGGCCTCAGCACGGCTGGAGAAGCGGTGTGTTGGTGTGCGCCCGGGATCCGAACCCCGGGCTGCCAGTAGCAGAGCGCGCGCACTTAACCGCTAAGCCACAAGGCCGGCCCCTCAGATATCTTTCTAACTCCATCTTTTTTTTAAAATATTACTCTTTACTCTACCTTCTTTTTTTTAAGTTACTCCTGCCCTTTCCATTTTCACAATTAACTTAAATCAGGCAGGACCATTTAGGATGCTTGTCTGTTTGATTTATCTTAAGACTGCTTAGTAACATTACTAAGAACTCAAGAGCTTTGCTCAAAATATCTGCAAGAAAATATTGAGTTAGAAATTTAACATCAATTTAAAAGAAAACAAACATCCTTTTTATAAAATAGATAAAATTATACTTCATCTATGTAATGAGGTCAAACACTGACCTTATGAACAGTGAAGTCTGGTCAAGGCAAGTTTGGATTGGGGTTTACAGCCTGGTATTTTGAGTTCATCAAAGTGTACACTTGAGGATTACTTGTATATCTCTTGAAGTAAATGCCTATTGAACTAAAACACTTATCAATGGTGAGCAGGTTTCCTTCCAACTAACCTTGTTGGATTCTGGGTTCCAAGAAAACCAGGTTTATATCTTTGATTTCTCTTTCCTTCTCCTGCACGCGCACGCGTGCACACTCTACCCATACATCTATACATAAGGTGGTGGGCACAAGGTAGGCAAACGCTTCCTGACCTTCCTGTTGTCTTCTCATTTAATTCCTTACAGCTCAACTTCACTTTTTGTAACTTGCAGAGCACTATCCTTATTTTAAAACCCCTATGGCTCTATTGCACATGCTTATTTTGGTAAAACACCCCTTGAGATGAAAATCTTTGTGGATCTTGCTAACGTTAACAAGGAGGTGGATATTTTCAAAGCCAAAATTTTAGGTGTGTTGGTGGTATCTGTATGATTTAAGCTTGGAATTTTGTGGACACCTATTCATAAATGTGTTTGGAAATGGCCCCAGAAACGAGAAACAAAAGTTGCATTTAGATATCACCACATGTTAAATGAAAAGCTTAGATTATATGATCTCTAAGCAACAATCTAGCTTCAATAAGGTACAATCCAGATAGCATAGCTCTGAACTGATGACTTATTTTATCCTGGGAGAGGAGAGGATGGAAGGGAAGGAGATATTTATTGATGCAAGCAGATCTTTTAACAAGCCAGGGCAATGGAAAAACCAAAGATTGTCCATGTTAGATATTATGCCAACTCATTGTATATAAAAAATTCAATTTTCATTGGTGTAAAAAAGAGACTTACTTTATACTAAAAGAAAATGCCTTTGAAGTTATATTCCTTACTTTTTTAGTTAAAAGTTAAAAGTAAATTTAATAAGTTAAAAATAATCTTTCCAATATTTCATAATTTAGCTGATTTATTCATTTAAGTAACTCAAGACTCACTGTGTTAGAAATGAGTAAAAGAAAATGTGTCAAACATTCTCTAACTAGGAACATAACTATTTTTCTTTTAAGAAAGGTGGAGAGTTATGCAATTTTTAAAAAAACATATCACATAATTTCCAACATGACTACATCTATAGTTATTTTATCCCATTAACAGTAAGCATTGACAGCAAAATAAATTAAAAGATGCTTTTGACCATTGGAAATCTGTCCTAATGCATATTTACAAATGAAGGGGATTAAACTTGAAAAACTGCTATAAACTTCCTGAAGATTAACGGAAAATTAATAGCCACTTCATCTTCTTGCTTGCGTGCTGAGCAAAATTAAATTCACGGTAGAGTCTAGGATCTCTTTAAACTCCAGCTAGTTATTTTCTAGGAAGGGAGACGATGCTTGAACCCCACCTACCCTCCCCACCCCCCAGGCTTTGCTGTGTTCCCAGCGACAAATGTTTACAAGTCTTCAGGCTGCTTCAAGCCACCCCTCCCCCAAGCATCCGACTTGTTTGTGCCTTTCTTTCCCTGCGATTACGCTGTGTGTTCAGCCAGCCGGGAGCAGCAGTTTCCTTAGCAACAGGCTTGCCCTTTAGAGCTCCAACGATGACAGCAGTTCGCCGCGTGCTTTCTGCGGAGCCTCCTTGCGCATCGCGCCTCTGTCTCCCTCGCGAATGCTCAAAGGTCAAAAAGTAAAGTTCGTGTTGTTTCACTCTTTTCACACAAAGGGCAGGAGGCTATAACAGATTGGGAAAACACATTTTAACTGGAATATCTCATGTAAAAGTCATAATCTAAAGTTTATATGAAAAAACAATTTTCTCTGAACACAAAGAAGGAGAAGTGGAAGCAGAAATTACAAAGGATAGAATCTACATGGGAAAAGAGTGGAAACTCAGGATGAGTTTGGAGGAAAGCAACGTGATCTGTTTTTCCCTTTCCCTAGACTTAGAATCTCAGAGTTAGAAGGATGTTGGGGACTGTACAAGACCTGATAATGAGAACCTGCTCTGCAGTTTGGACTTCTGTGCCTTAGGCTCTGAAACTTTAATTTAAAATTCACCTTTTAGATATGAATTTTAGGCACTTTTAACTATAATAAAAGAGACATTCAATAGTCATTTACTGAATTTTAACAACATTAAAAGCCTGGAGATCATTCTGTGCTGATAGATTAATACTATATTTCTTTGTATAGAATTTGTAATTCATTCATTTATTCATCAGTATTTTTTAAGGGGCTACTATATGCCAGGCAGTCTTCTATGTTTTGGGGTACATCACTGTACAAAACAGATTTTAAAAATTTTTTTTCCTGGGCCGGCCCTGTGGCTTGGTGGTTAAGTGCACGCGCTGCGATGCTGGTGGCCCAGGTTCGGATCCTGGGTGCGCATCGAGGCACCACTTCTCCGTCCATCCTGAGGCTGAGTCCCGCATACAGCAACTAGAAGGATGTGCAGCTATGACATACAACTATCTACTGGGGCTTTGGGGGGAAAAAATAAAATAAATAAAATCTTTAAAAAAAAAAAAAAAATTTTTTTTCCTTAATAATATATTTTAATTTAAATTTTTGTTTATGTGCCATGGATTAAAAAGATTGCAGCTCCACACTTGTCCCAAAAATTCACAGGTGAAATTGTTCAGGTAGAAATACTACTAACCTATCTGTGCTTCATAAGCAGACAAATAGTGGCAAGGCTTAGTTTCATTTGCTCAGCAGTCATTCCTGCCCACTCGAGTGGGCATAATCAGATGTGCGATAACAAATAATCTCAACTATTTCCATGATGCCATTCTTCATTTATATACTTCTGATTCCCAAATCTCCACTTCAATCCTTGAGTTCTACATCCACGCACCCTACTCTTTACTAGGTGGATCCACTTGGATGTCCCACAGGCATCTTGGATTTAACCTGCCCAAAACTGAACACAGCCCCTTCTCGCCCAAATCTGTTCTTTCTCCTGGGGTCACCGCATCAGTAAACTGCACCATATTCACTCATCACAGTGCTGAGACCTGAAGTCATCCTGAATTCCTCCCTCTTCCCCTTCCCCACTGTGTCACCGTGTCCTGCAGGTTCTACGTCTTTCAGCTCTCTTGAAGCTGTCCACTTCCCTTTGGCCATGCCACAACCCTAATAAAGTACATTTTAACTGGTTATCCTGCTTCCCTTCTTGCTTTCCCTCTCCAATCCATTCTTCAACTGAAGCTAGATGAGGTTTATAACAAACAAATCTGATTGTGTCCTCCTCTCTGGCTACAATACTTCAGTGGCTCCCTACTGCCTTCAGGACAAATATTTTAATTTGACTTACAAGATTTCATGGTCATCTTCCTCTCTCTTCAAGCCATACTCACTACTTAAAGTTCTATTAATACCCCACGGTTTTCACATGGGGCCTTTGTATACGCTGTTTCTCTGTCTTGGAACACACCTGTCCCACCTACCATTACAGTGTCTTTCAGATTTCCAGGTGAGCTGCTTCTGAGAGTATTCCCTGACCTACCAAAACTAGATAAAATGTGCTTCCCATGTGTATTAAATAACAACAATTATTTACCCACATCATAACGATAATGCACCATTTCTCCCACCAGACTGGAAATTACTTGGAGACAGGGACCGGGTATATCTTGTTCACTCTTGAATCTGTAGCACCTAAGTGATATTTTTAGCATAAATTTTATTTATTAATTTGTTGATTGAAGGAATTAATGCATTCGAGAGCTCATGGATTATTCCCATATGAACTTAATTAATGAGCTCATGAATTATTCCCATATGAGCTTCTTAGCACTGAATCCCCGTTTTGCTCTTTATTGTGAGAGCAAGCCTAAATAAACTTCTGCTTGCTTATATTTGCAAAAATTGTCTCACTCTAAGCTTTCATACCATGCCTTATGGTGAAACTGGTATCTTAAAGAACTTAGTTACTGTTATTATTTGTGTCTCCCAAATTTATTAATTTGGGCGAAGTTTGAAGATCAATCATAACACCTTAAGAGTAACCTAAACCAAGTCTTTCTTAAGGAACAGATGGAATAGTGTTTTTTAGGCTCCAAAAGGGAAAGGCTTAAATATTAAATGTCAGATAACACAAAGCTAAATATGTTCACTTTTTGGCTAAATAGTGTATTACACTACATAGTTTTTATATCCTGAGAAGAGAATTCATTCCAGTCAATCTGCAGAAAATACAATTAGATAAGTAAACATTTTAATTAAATTCAAGAAAATCCCCTGAATATCTTAGTACCCACTAATATGATTTATGTAAATATCTTCAGTTGGTTTTTCAAAAGATATGGAAACCCTTCAATAAAATATTTTTCTGTTGACCTTCAATAAATATCAAGGACGCAAAAATACACTATAATGCAAACCTTAGGAAATTTGGATAAAGAAATATGATTCGAATGCACCACAAGAATAGAGTGACAATAGATAATTCTAATTCACTCTTTGAAGGGAAAAAGGTAGGTTAGCTGTCTAGCTCACCCAGTATAATAAAATACATTCTAGATGTATAAAAGATTAAACTACAAAAGAAAGAAAAAAAGAATTGAAAAAATGTATGAATATATGCTCTCAGAGTGTTTTAGATTTGATTACATAAAATAACATAGATTTATTTACATTTTAAAGAGTTTTTAAAAGTCAAGAGGTCAAAAAATGTGAACAAGGAATGAAAAGTCAATAACATCTTGAAAAAATACTTGCAACATATATAATAAACAACAGATTAGTATCAGGATATCAATATATAAAGAACTCTAGCACATCAATGAGGAAACTTTGAAAAACTGGAAATTAAACTAGGCAAACCATAGACAGAATTCTTCTTCTTGTTTTGAATCCACTCTAATAAGACTTTTGCTCCCAAATCAACGCTGAAATAAAGTAACCATTCATGGCTTTAAATTCTACAATAGTTCAATGGGGAAACTAGAAGCCACTCTTGGTATTTCAGAGAGCATTTAATACAGGAAATTGCTTGCATAGTGACGGAAGAGCTGGAAAGCCAAAGGAGAGATGGTGAGACAATCCAGAAAATTAACCACAGCCAGAAGTTATGACCACCCCTAGGACCAGTAGTTTTGTAGTAAAAATTTTTGCTGCGAGTATTTTCGCTGCATAACTAACTGGCTGTGAGGCAATTTTGCCATAAAAGATAAAATAAAAAATAAAAGAGAGACATTAAAATTAATAAGAACATTAAAAAGATTTTGTTGTGAAAAATGAAAATATAAAAAATATTTGAATACATTCAAAATGAGTGTAGATTCATGGCAATACTGGGCAAAGAACTAATTTTATTTTGTGGATTATACCTAAACACTTGTTTTCGAAGTCTTTCCTGAAATAGTAGCTGCTTTGTTTATATATTTGCCATAGCTTGGTTAAACTTTTGGTTTTGATAAGTAGGAGGGATGACCGTGCTTGCCAAAGGATATGTTATCATTTTCTAGTGTAGTATGCAATCTGGCTTTACACTCTCTTATTTCACACTTCCAGTAAGTTTTATCATTGTATTTTCTATCAAGTTGATATATATACGTAGTTGTTATCATCCACTATTTTAAGACCACCATATCTACTCATCACTATATAGACCATTATGACAGCTAAGGTTTATATAATATAAAAATGAGAGTACTGTGGGAACTTTGTCAATGGAGAAGAAATGAAACCAAACCGTCAATCAGTTATTTTATCTTTCACGGCAAAATTGCCTTATGGCCAATTAGTTATACGGCAAGAGTGTTTGCTGCGAAAATACTTGCAGCTAACATGCTTGTGGTGAAGATGTTGAGAGCAAAACTACCTAGAACCCTGGGACTGGAGGGACACAGGGTAGACGTAGTATTACCAGCACCGATCAGCCAGGGCTGTCTGGGGAAGCTGGTACCACAAGCGGACAGCCTGGTAGGTGCTCAGACCACAGAGATGGAGAGGACCATTCTCCTTCTCATGCTGCACTCATCTCAAGTCCTCAGACGTGCTATGCTCTCTCTTCTCTGGAACAGTTTCTCTGCCTAGAACTCATCTACCCTCTGACTAATTCTGGTTAACTCCTAATCAATCTTCAGGAGTCTGCTCAAAGTTCTAGGACTCCTTCCTTAATTCTCCAGCCTAAATAAGATCTCTCTATAAATACTCCGTGTTAATCTTCTATTTCAACACTCCCCCAATTTTATTGTAATTATGATGTAGTTGTCTGCCTTCCTGGACACACTGTAAGCTCCATAAGAACACAAACTGAGCAACTTTGATTTGTCTTGTTCCCTGCTATATGCTTCCTGCATAAAACAATCTGGCACACAGATCAATAAACAATGGTTGATAGGATGAATTCCCAATAATGGAGATTTGATACGTCCTCCATTTTCTTTTAAAAACCCATCCCTCCCTTCAATCCATATGGATCAGGTCGATCTGACTCCACCACCTCCTACTCTCCACCACTGCAGGAGTGAATACATTTTTCAGATATGGCCAATCAATTCCATCCCCTAACTAACATAGGAATGGTCAAATAACTACATGGGTGAAATGGACTCAATCTTGGGACTTTCTCTGAGTTAATACTTGAGACATTCTTCTTCTGCTAAGATTGCCAAGCTGAACAATGTAAGCCTGGAACTGCTAGTAACCATTTTGCCACCAGGAGGGTAGACTCTGCACCAAATAGGGAATCGAACTTTGATCTAGAGTGAGAAAGGTGAATGACTGAGTTCTAATGATGACATCCTTTGAGCCTCTGAATCCATTCATGCTTGAAGCCAAATATACACTTGAATTTTTAGCTACATGATCCAACAAATTCTTCTCTGGCTTAAGCCTGTTTGGTTTCTGTTGCTTGGAACTGAAGATCCCTTACTGATTCCTTTATCAAGACCACTGATATCTCCGACCCTCCTCTCTTGTATCCTAATCTTATTCCTCCACTGCTACTTAGACCTAGGCTCTGTCTCCTCTTCTGGATGACTTAGGTACTATGACTATAAGGAACTTATTTCTTCAATATTTATTGGCATCTACAGGCTCCATAATAGACTCTGGCGATGCACAGGCCCAAGATACATACAGCCCCTAGCATATCAGATGTTACTGACTAGGGCAGAGGTTCTCCAACTTGCAGGGCATAAGCAGCGCCTGGAGAGCTAGCTAAAAATGCTATTTCATCTTCCCCACTCCAAAAAATTCCAATACAGTACTTCTGGAGGGAGGGGCTCAAGAGTCTGAATTGTTTATTTTAATAAAAATCTCAAATGATCGTGATCCAGGCTGTCTTCAGACTATACATAATGAAACACCAGAAGAAAAAACAGACACTAAAGTACTGCTTATGATATCGAATGTCTTAATCTCAAGTTCATGTGCCCAATGCACCATAAGCCAATCACTGAGACATCCATGCTTGGAGATGGAGAAAGGTTTATTTGAATTGACCAAAATGAGAAGGCAGGAGGATAGGTTCTCTCAAATCCACCCTAACAAGAGAAGAATGCAGGAGGTTTTATAGAGCTAAGGGGCTTGGCAGGAGGAGTGCTGGAGAAACAAAGTGGTAATCAGTGTTTTTTTCACTCCAGATAAGCCCTTGGACAATCTGACTTCTAGGTGTCAATGGCAGCTGGGGCCTGGTTATCTGGTGATACTAACTTCCTTAATGGCATTCTTTCTCTTCTGTAAAACAAGCTCATAAATCCTTGTGACCCTTGAGTCACTCCTCAGGTTAAACAAGAAAACAGCAAATTGACAACATTGACTTCTTTTCATAACAAGGTCGAAAGGTAATCTTATTGAATATTTACAGTAACCCTCAGGTACCCAGCTTCAATTACAAAGGACCATGGTAGTGTTATGGAAGCCTATTACACGAGATGGGCTTATACGAGTCTGGAGAAGCACAAACCCCTTCGTGAGGCCTGAACCATGCCTAGGAAGAGAGCTTGGCAGTAAGAGGGAGGACAGTGAATGGAACAGAGGGTCTGCATGTATGAAGCCACTGAGCAAGAATGACAAGGGCATGTCTGAGTCACTGATAGATGGCCAGAATAGCTGGAGGATGGAGAGTCCAGGAGAGTGGCTGGTCATTAGGCAGGAGAAGTGCATAGGGGCCACTTCCTGGAGGGCCTTATAGGCTGTATGAAGGTGTTGGCTGTATGAAGGTGAAAGGAAAGCCAGTGAAAGCCATTAGGCAGAGAATGATTTGTGTTTTATAAATCGTTCTGGAATAATGTTGGATACCTTCATTTTGGGTTGCTCATTCTGTGCCCATGCCCTTATGCTGCATGGAGCTGTTTCCTGTCTGGCTTTTCACTTTTCATTACACTTTCAGTACCTTCATTCATTTAACCAACAGCTTTGAGTGCCTCCTCCATACCAGCCATTGTTCTACATATTAGGGAAAGAACGGTGAAAAAGCAAAAACAGTCCCTTCCTCACCCACAGAGCTTACATTCCACTGGCAGGGGTGAGGCTGGATACAGGCAAACAAACAACAACATACTAGTCAAGGGAGATGATTTCAAGCTGGGATAAGCACTATCAAGAAAATCAAACAAAATAACAGTACAGATAGAGAAAAAATGGACAAGTTTTGAAGTTAAATCATCTACTTAACTATGAGGGAAGACCTCTCTGAGGAACTTACATTTAGCTGAAATCTCAAAATAAAAAGTAAAGATCTGGGCAAAGAGACTTTAAGCAGAAAGAACAGCAAATGCAAAGGCCTAACAAATTCCATATTAAGGAGGATGAAGGGCTCTTGGAAGAAAGGATCCTAGATTAAAGGGGCCTCATTAGGATGACCAATAAAATGGTGCATTTGAAAAATGTTAAAGCTATGATAATGGAATATGACATGAAAAGAAACTCCAAGAAAAAAATTTAGATTTTTTTGAGATCTTGAGGGTCTAAATATAAAAAGGAAATAAAATTATAGCAAACTAGTTGTCTCTGCAGTGAATATTTACGTGGTTAATGGTATCGCTTTAACCAAAGATGGAAAGAGAATGTAGGTGAAAATCAGTTCCACAGCCTGGAACATTCTCCCACATTGGCCTAATTTAGCATGACCAATGATTAAAAAGGAAAAAAGCAGTCACCAATCATCCTGACCTCATTTTATCAGTGTTTTATTACTACCTAGTTAAAAAAAAAAGTGAGAAGAAGAAAGGGATTATAAAAACTTTTTTCTTTCTTTCCTGCCCTTTGTCATAATGGCCTCAGCAAAAGGTGAGAAAGCAGGAAAGCAACATATTTTACCTCAAATGGTCTCAACACATTATATGGAGCTTGTTAATGACATAGGAGTATCCTTTAGCTCAGGAAATAACTGACTTTTGGCAGTCAGAAAATGGTGGAATAGCAAAGGTCCAGGTCAAATTAAATCACAAACTTGGGATTAAAACCCCCATGCCCAATTCGCCAGTCTTCTGCTTTGTCCTAATCTGCTTTGCAGTTTCAAGAATAATTGATTATGGCTTCAAGGTGAAGTTTGGCCAAAGCCAAGTTAAACATGGTCGAGTACTAGCCTGGGCCTATTCAAGGTTAAGAAAAAAGAATTAGACTCATAAAAAATGACTTTCAGGGCCCAAAAACCTCCATTTAATTCCAAATACAATATTTATTTACCTTATTCTCACTAAATATACTATTATTAATAGTAATTATTAGTAATACTTTAGTGAGAGCAAAAAAGGTGTCTAGTGCCATTAATAAATATATTTAAATAAAGTTTATTTCATCTTTATCTCATATTTTATTTAAATTTATATTTTGAACATATTTTTGAAAGAACCTAACTATCAATACAATTGTACATGTATATTGTTTATGAATGATGCTGAGCAACTGAGTCCCTGTTCCGGATCATTTCAGTCATCGTGAGAACAAAGACTGCTCATCTTCTCTGCCCAGGAGCTAATCCAGCCTTTCCCATGGGAAACTGGTGAGAGTTTTTCTTCCACAAAAATCCAGAAATTGGCCAACTGAGCCAGAAATGGTATGATGATTAATTTTGTGTGTCAACTTGACTAGGCTAAGGGATGCCCAGATAGCTGATAAAACATTATTTCTGGATGTGTCTGTGAGAGTGTTTCCAGAAGAGATTACCATTTGAATCGGTAGACTGAGTAAAGATCAGTGTCACCAACACAAGTGGGCATCATCCAGTCCATTGAGGGCGTGACTAGAAGAGAAAGTGGAGGAAGGGAGAATTTGCTCTCTCTGCTTGAGCTGAAACATCCATGTTTTCCTGCCCTTGGACATGGACATTGGCACCCTTGGTTCTCAGGCCTTTGAACTCTGACCAGGACCTACACAATTGGCCCCCTATTCTCGGGAATTTGGACTCAGACTGAATTACACCATTGGTTCTCCTGGTTCTCCAGCTTGCAGATGGCAGATCATGGGACATCTCGGCCTTCATAAGTGCATGAGTTAATTCCTATAATAAATCTCCCTTATATATATCTATGTATATCCTACAGGTTCTGTTTCTCTAGAAAGCCTTGACTAATACAAATGGTTCATGGTTGACTATATAAAGAAAAAACCCACCTTTCAACATCCACAATTCCACAGGGCAGAATAAAACACTGAGCATCTGACAGGATAAAGGAGAAGCTTCTAATTTAGTGTAGGTGGCAGTGGTGGGAAGGTGACAGGGCTAAACTAGCAGTGCAAGATTCCTCAGAGGTGGACAGAAGTTTAAAATATGCACATGCTACTTGAATGATTAAAAACAAGTTTAGAAATTAGCAAAACAAGATCAGAAAAAGCCTTAACTTGGCCCATGTAATGAGATTCCCTGACACAGACCAGGACTCCTTCACAGTGGGGGAGCAAACCTCAAAGGGGCCTTCAGCTTCAGCAATCCTCCCCACTAGCAGAGCGAGTCTACTGCCCCATGACGATGATCTACTCTCTCACATGGCCCTGCTAAGGTTATATCAGGACTTCTCTCTCTCCTCAAACTTTCCAGAATCCTCCCCCGCACAATAGACACTCATTCTCAGGTGGTGAGCTCACTTTTTCCTCCACTGCAAAAAAAAGTAGTGAAGGAAAACTGCCTTGTATTCTCTTGACCAAAAGTATAAACTTACCTGTACACATCTCCCTCTTCTCTGTTCTTACATTGGAAGAAATGTCTTTCTCTGATTGAAGGCAATTTCTTCTGCCTGAGATCTGGAAACCATCACCTCTTGCGTTCTCAAAGAGTAAGCTTCTTCATTTATCCCTTCTTTGTACCTTATGTTACATCTTACTCTCTTTGGGGCCATTACAAACATACTTTATAGCTCTCACTAAAAAACACAGCAATCCAGGGGCCAGCCAGGTGGCGCAAGTGGTTAACTGCGCACACTCCGCTGCGGCAGCCCAGGGTTCACCGGTTTGGATCCCGGGCGCAAACCGACGCACTGTTTGTCAAGCCATGCTGTGGCGGCATCCCATATAAAGTGGAGGAAAATGGGCACAGAAGTTAGCCCAGGGCCAGTCTTCCTCAACAAAAAAAGAGGAGGATTGGCAGATGTTAGCACAGGGCTGATCTCCTCACAAAAAAAAAAAAAAAAAACAACACAGCTATCCAAAAGCTCTTAACCCTCACATCTGCTACCAGTGGCTGCTCAATTTCTTTGATCACTTCACAGCAAAACCGAACGGTTGTCTCTACTAGCTTTCCCCACTTCCTTTCCTCTCCCATTTGTGCTTCACCCCACTGTTTTCTGACTTCTGTTGTCCAGTGACGTCATGTTTCCAAATCCAATGGACACTTCTCTGCACTCATTTTACTTGCTTCTTCATCAGTATATAACCTACCTCACTATGCTCACTTCTTGAAACATCCTTCTGTTTTCTGCTTCTGCAGTGGATGTCTATTGGATTTCTTTCAATTCAAAGATCCACTCTTCCTCCTGGTAACAACATCCTCATTTTGTACCCTTCTCCTTCTCCTGGTCAGACCATTTCAGATAGAGATGACCCCCTCCTCCGGCCCTCGACAATCAAATAATAATAGCAGATAACATTGACTATGTGCAAGGCATTGTTCTAAACACTTTAGGAATATTAACTCACTTAATATTCATAATAATTTTATGAGGTAGGTACTCTTGTTAGGAACCACAGAATAGTCGACTCATCCAAGTTCACACAGCTAATAAATTATGGAGCTAAGTTGAATCCTATGCTCCTAATCATGGTGCTACTCTGTTTCTCACATTCTCTGACCACAATCATTGATTCAGGGATGGGCATTAGGAAAAAGAAATTCTCTTGCCATTGGAATCTGTAAGTCTGAAGAACATATTGTCACCAGGCATAAAGAGCCTGCCTAAGAATAAAGTGATAAAAGAGGAAAACAGAGCCAAAAAATAATAAACGACATCATTTAAGCACTTTGATCTAGCCATGCCTGAGGCTGGATAATCTTAGATTTTTCAATTGCACAGTTCAATAAATTCTTCTTTTGCTTAATTTAGCTAAGATTTTTTTTTAGTCATCACTTGCCTCCAGAATGCATTGATTAATACAGTCCCCAGGGCAGCACACTCCCTGTTTTTTTCCTACCTCACAGGCCCTTCTTTCTCAGTCTCCGTTGCTGATTCTTCCTCTTGAAGTGACCACTAAATGCATGTGTTCCGTGAGTATTAGTGCACAAATCTTTTTTCTTTTTTATATCTACTCTCTTCCTGGGTGAACTAATCTAGCCCCATAATTCAAAAGGTCAACTATATATTGGTGACTAAATTCATATGTCAAATTCAGTTCTCTCTTGAACTCTAGACTCATCCACCAAATGCCTACTTAACACCTCTAGCTGGATGCCTAATAGACATCACACACAAACATAATTTTTGCCCAAGCTCTTCCTACTTCGGTTTCCACTATCTCAGGAAATGGCACCACCAACCGCCTGGTTGCTCAAGCCAAGCATCTAAATCATCCCTTTGTCCTCCATTTCATTCACCCTCTTATCAATTCATGACCCTTGGGTTCTATTTCTAGATATATTTTTTTCAAGTATCAAACTCATTCATTTATTTCCATCCTCATTTCCACCATCCTTGTCTGCTCTTGCTCCTTTCTAAATCATTCAGCCCATAGAAGCCAGAGTGATTTTTTTTAAATGTCATTCCCTTGCCTAAAATTCTTTAATTGGTCCCCTTTGCTCTTGGAATAACTGCTAAGCCTTGTTTCTCTGTTCTTTAAGGCCTCACCTCATCTGGATCCTCCTACCTATTTCATCACATGCAACTTTCCCCTAACTCTCAATACATAGCCACCCTGGCCTATCTCTCAGTCTCAAACACATCAATCCTTTCTGCCTCTTGAACTTTCCACTTGCAGTTTCCTCTGTCAGGAATGCACTTCTTCTAGCTCTTCATGTGGTGCCATCATTCTCATCCTTCAAATATCTACTCAAACGTCATCTTCTAGAGGCTGTGGCAGACTTCATCATTCCCACCATATCCCCTCACTCTTATCATGCAGGCCTGACTTCCAACTGCTTGCACCTGCATTGCTTTTGCTGAGGGTTTTCTCTGACCACACACGCAGCAGATAGGAAATGCCAAAGAATACCCTCCTTAATGCCCTCCATCCCCAGCAACTCGCACTCAATAACTGACGGTAGTCATTTTATAAATACCCCAGCTCCCACTCCCCTGAGGTAGCATAACTCAGACGCCCACATTCAACACCATTCCAAGAGTTCCCCAGAGGATTCACTGCAGTTGCCCAAGTGAGAACATGGCTGATAAACACCCTGGATTGGCTCTTTCCCTCCCTTGTCTCTCTTACCCACTTCCCTTCCAGCAATTCCTGGGATTACCTCCCAAATAAAATACTTGTGCTCAAATTCTTATCTCAGCGTCTGTTTCTTGAGTACTCAAACTAAGAGAGAAGACTTTCATGGCCACCGTCTCTACAGAGACCACCCTCGTTACTCAAATTCATTACCTACTTGATTTCCTTCATAAAACGTATCATAATCCCTAAAAGTCTTCTTTATTTATTGTTTACTTGTTTTCTGTTTGTTTTCCTGGGACTTTATCTTCTCAACCATTGTCTCCCTTACCTAGTTCAGTGACTGACAGATAATAGACACTCAACAAATACTTGTTAAATGAATAAACAAATGAGTGAACCAGTGTTACTACTTCTTCCCTGTCATGCTAGATTGTGTGATAACTATATTTTTACTAAAACACAGGGTATATTGTCTTAGTGAGACTTTATATGCTACTTCCAGCTATGTAAGGATATCAGAACACTGAAATATTCTGAAATCTTATTTTAATACTAAGGGAACAAGTGACAGAGAGGAACTGCAATCCAGGTTTTCTAAATCCAATTCTAGTGGGATTCCCACGGCAATTACTAATTTTGTAGGACATAAGTCCAAGTTTTCTTTTCAGGTTTTGAGATGAATCTGCATCAAAACATTCACAGTTCTTGCCTGCCTGACTTTGCTTGTATCAAAAATTATGCGACTGTTAAATGATTACCCAAGATCAGGGTGCAGCTGTGGCCAAAATACAAAGCATTCATTATTTAAGACTAACTGGCCTGGATGGCAACTGAGCCCTTGGCCATGGCCTTGTTAACATATCTTCCAAACAGGCTGCAATCAGAATCTGCAATCCCTCCTTCCATTTTCCTTAAACACATTTTGTGTTTCTAGCCTGTAAAGCCCTTCACAGGACATTTCGTCCCTCTTATAGTTGTGAAGTTGATTTCCTCTCACAGTCAAATTCGTATACTCGTTGTCTCTAGGACTCACAATCCGTTATAACCTGTCTATTTTTCTCATCTCTTTAATATCCAAATTGAAACATTTTTCTACACTAAATTGCCTGCCTACCCCTGTTTTTCTGCTATTTTTCTTTTTCTTTTTCACTGCCAAGGTGAGCACATGGTAGGAGCTCAATAAGTACCTGTAGTCTGGCTGTGATAACACTCCTGCCTCTGAGGCTACTTCTCTGTCTCCTTCCCTGTGTCCCCATTCTTATGAAAACATATCCCAAGGTTGTGTCCTTGGTCAGAACCTTTAAAGCTCAAGACATGACCAAAGAATCACCCATAGGCAGTTTGGCTATCAAGTTTGCTATATGAAGAGACATTATAGGAGACATGAGTGAAATGCTGATGAGCTAACAGAGAGCCTGAAATACTAGGACGTCAAATGTGGTATTGATTATACAAACAAGAGGGGCCACTGATGTTTCTCCACGTATATAGCACTCTACTGAATGCTGTAGGGCTTTAAAAATATATATAAACCTATGTTTCATCTGCCATGCATGCCTGAACACACTCTCACAAACATCTATCCAGTTGGAGAATCTTTATTATATAGACTTCTTAATTTTTTTAAATTTTTCAATCAAACTTTCTCTGTCAATGTGGAAAAGAATGTGGAACAAAGAATCTAAATTATATAGGTAGAGGAAATTAATATCTGTATTCTTTTTTAAAGCAGACGATTTATAATTTTATCAATTTCCCTTTACTCATTAGCATAGCATGTGATAGCTATCAAAGGCTATTTCTAAACCACCCAGTGTTTTGCAATTCTAGATGAAGTGGTTATCTCAGTTAGGTGAGATCTTTTTGCCTAGTAAAGATCTTAAGAACACAAATTCCAATGTTAGATTTAGTTTCTGTCCTGAATCTGCCACATCCTACATATATAACATTGGATAAGCCATTTAATTTCACAAAGGCTCACCACTATACATATGAAAAGAAGTGTCTGTAGGAATTGGGATTCTAGGTCTTTTTTTAAAGCTTTTTGAGACATATTTCACATACTGTAAAATTCACTCACTTAAAGTGTGCAGTTGAGTAGTTTTTACTATATTAACAGAGTTGTGCAACCATAACCACATTCTAATTTTAGAACATTTTCAACAGTCCAAAAAGAAACCTCATACACATTAGCAATCATACTCTACTCCTGCTCCCCAACCCTGCTCCAGCCCAACGCAACCATGAGTCTACTTTCTGTCTCTATATATTTGCCAATTCTAGACATTTCACATTAATGGAATCATACAGTAAGTGATCTTTTGTGACTGGCTTCTTAGCAAGATGCTTTCAAGGCTCATCCATGTTGTAACATGTATCAATATTTTATTCTTTTTTATTGCTAAAAAAACTCCGTTGTATGAATACACCAATTTTGTTTATCCATTCATTAGTGGATGGATAGTTTCTACTTTTTGGCTATCATGGGTAAATCTGCTATGAAAATTCATGTACATTTTTGTGGACATATGTTTTCATTCCTTTTGAATATATACCTAGGAGTGGAATTGCTGCATTATATAAAAACTCTGTGTTTAGCATTTTAAAGAACTGTCAGACTGTTTTCCGAAGTGGCTTTGCCATTTTACGTTCCCACCAGCGGTGTATGAGGGTTCCAATTTCTCCACATTCTTGCCCACACGTTATTTTCCATCTTTTTTATTTTAGCAATCATCGTGGATATAAAATGGTATCTCACTGTGATTTTCTTTGCATTTCCCTAATGAATAAGGGTGTGAGTATCTTTTGGAAATTTGCATATCTTCTTTGGAGAAGTGTTTATTCAAATCTTTTGCCTATTTTTAAATTTGGTGATGTGTGTTTTTATTATTGTTATAAGAGTTCTTTATATATTCTGGATACAAATTTCTTATCAGATACATGATTTGCAAATATATTCTCCCATTTTGTGTATTGTATTTTCACTTTCTTGATGGTGACCAAAGTTTAAGACCAAAAGTTTAAACTATGATAAAGTTAAATTTATCAATTTTTTTGTTTTGTTACTTATGCTTATGGTTTCATGTCAATGAAACCATTGTCTAACTGAAGGTCACAAAGATTTATGCCTATGTTTTCCTCTAGGATTTTTACAGTTTTAGCTCTTACATTTCGGTCTATAATTCATTTTGAATAATATTTGTGTGTATGGTATGAGGTAGGGAGCCAAATTTATTCTTTTGCATGTGAATATTCAGTTATTCAACAGCATTTGTTGAAAAGAGTATCCTGTCCCCCATCCAATTTCTAGGCACGCTTGTCAAAAATCAATTGACCATAAATGTAAGGGTTTATTTCTGAACTCTCAATACCATTCCATTGATGAATATGTCTATCTTTATGTCAGTACCACACTGTCTTGATTATTATAGTTTTCTAGCAGGTTTTGAAGTAGCAAAGCATGAATTCTCCAACTTTGTTCTTTTTTTTTTCAAGATTGCTTTGAGTATTCTGGGTCTCTTGCATTTCCATAAGAATTTTAGGATCAGCTCGCCAATTTCTGCAGAAAACAACAACAACACAAACTGGCATTTTGATAGGGATGTGTTGAATCTGTAGATCAGTTTGGGGAGTATTGCCACCTTAAAAACGTAAAGTCTTCAAATTCATGAACACAGATGGCTTTCCATTTATTTAGATCATCCTTAATTATTTCTAATAATTTTTGTAGTTTTCAGCAAACAAGTCTTACACTTCTTTTGTTAAATTTACTCCTAAATATTATCTTCTTTTTGTTGCTGTTGTAAATGGAATTACTTTTGTTTCATTTTTAAATCATTCTTTGTCAGTGTATAGAAACACAATTGATTTTTGTGCATTGATCTTATATTCTGCTACATTGCTGAACTTGTGTATCAGTTCAAATATTTTTTAGTGGATTCCTTATGGATTTTTATATATGAAATTATATATAAAATTATTTGCAAATAGAAATCACCATATTTCTTCCTTTCCAAATTGGATAACTTTTATTTCTTTTTCTTGACTAATTGCCCTGGCTAGAACACCCAGTGCAAGGCTTAGTAGAAATGGCAAGGGTAACGTCTTTGTCTTGTTCTTGATCTTAGGAGAAAGGTATTCCGTCTTTCACCATTAAGTATAATGTTAGCTGTGGGTCTTTGTAGACACCCCTTATCAGGTTGAAGTTCTCCTTCTATTCCTAGTTTGTCAAGTGTTTTTACCATGAAAGAGTTTCAGATTTTATCAAATGCTTTTTTTGCATTAAGGTGATGTCGTTTTTTGCCCTTTAGCCTATTAATTTAGTTTATTACATTAATTGATTTTCAAATGCTGAAACACTCCTGCATTTCTAGGATAAATACCACTTGGTCATGGTATATAATCCTTTTTATATGTTGCTGGATTTGGTTTGCTAGTATTTTGTTGAGGACTTTTGCATTGACATTCATAATAGATGTTGCTATATAGTTTTATCATGATGTCTTTGTCTGGTTTTGGTAAAAGGGTAGTACTGGCCTTATAGAATGAGTTGGGTAGTATTACTTCCTCTTATTATTTTTTTAAAGAGTTTGTAAAGGATTGGTATTAATTCTTCTTTAAATGTTTGGTAAAATTCACAAGTGAAGCCATATGGGCTTGGTCTTTTCTTTGTTGGAAGCACTGTTAATTACTAATTCAGCTTTGCTTACTATAGGTTTATTCAGATTTTTATTTATTCTTGAGTCAGTATCAGTAGTTTGTGTCATTTTAGGAATTTATCCATTTCATTTAAATTATTTAATTTGTTGTCATACAGTTATTTACAGTATTCTCTTACAACCTTTTTTATTTTTGAAGGATCAGTAATTATGTCCTCTCTCTCACTCCTGATTTAATAGTCTTTTCTCTTTTTTTCTTGTTCAGCCTATTTAAAGATTTGTCAATTCTGTTGACCTTTACAAAGAATCATCTTTTGATTTCATTGATTTTCTCTATTGTTTTTCTATTCTCTATTTAATTTATTTCTGTTCTATTTATTATTTCTTTCTTTCTGCTTCCTTTGACTTAGACATTTTGTTTTGTTTTTCTACTTTATTAAGATGAATGGTTCAGTTATTGTTTTGAGATCTTTCTTCTTTTTTAATACATTTCTTAGCAACTACAAACACTGCTTTAGCTGCACTCCATATGCTTTGGTATGTTGTGTTTTTGTTTTCATTTGTCTCAAAGTATTTTTTAATTTCCACTGCAATTTCTTTTTTGACCCATTAGTTATTTAGAAGAGTGTTATTTAATTTCCACATATTTTTTAATTTCCCAAATGCTTTTCTGTTATTAACTTCTAATTTAATTCTATTTTGGTTGGAAAACATATTTTGTATGATTTCAAATCTTTCTAAAAATATTGAGGCTTGTTTTACAGACTAGAGTAGGATCTAACCTGGAGAATATTCCATGTGCACTTGAGAAAAATGTGTATTCTGCAATTGTAGGGTGACATTTTCTATAAATGTCTGTTACATCTAGTTGTTCAAATCTTTGATTTCCGTGTTGACCTTCTGTCTAGTTGTTTTATCCACTATTGAAAGCGGAGCATTAAAGTATTTAAATATCATTGGTAATTTTCTATGTCTCCTTTCAATTCTGTCAGCTTTTGTTTCCTGTATTTGAATGCTTTTTTTAGGTGCATATGTTTATAATCATTACATCTTCCTAAAGGAATAACACTGTTTTTTGTATTGAAGTAATACTGGTTTATGACATATAAATTTCAGATGCATATCATTATATTTTGACTTCTGTATAGACTACATTGTGTTCACCACCAAAAGTCTAGTTGCCATCCATCACCATATGAACGTGCCCTTTTACCTCTTTCACCCTCCCCCATCTCCCTTCCCCTCTGTCCCACCAATCTATTCTCTGTATCTATGTGTTTGTTTGTTGTTGTTGTTTATCTTCCACATATGAGTGAAATCATATGGTATTTGGCTTTCTCCATCTGACTTATTTTGTTTAGCATAATACTCTCAAGGTCCATCCATGCTGTCATAAATGGCAAAATTATATCTTTTTTTATGGCTGACTAGTATTTCATTGTATATATATATATATGCCACAACTTTATCCATTCATCCATTGATGGGCACTTGGGTTGCTTCCACGTCTTGGCTATTGTGAATAATGCTGAAATAAACATAGGGGTGCATATATCTTTTTGAATTAGTGTTTTCATGTTCTTTGGATAAATACCAAGAAGTGGAATAGCTGGATCATATGGTACTTCTAGTTTTTGAGACATCTCCATACTGTTTTCAATAGTGGCTCTGCCAGTTTACATTCCCACCAGCAGCATATGAGGGTTTCCTTTTATTCACATCCTCTCCAACCCTTGTTATTTCTTTTCTTTTTAATAATAGCCATTCTGATGGGTGTGAAGTGATATCTCATTGTGGTTTTCATTTTCATTTCCCTAATAATTAGTGATGTTGAACACCTTTTAATGTGCCTGTTGGCTATCTCTCTATTTTCTTTGGAAAAAATGTCTGCTCAGATCCTCTGCCTATTTTTTAATTGGGTTGTTTGTTTTTTGTTGTTGAGTTGTATGAGTTCTTTATAGTTTTTGGATATTAACCCCCATCAGATATATGACTTGCAAATATCTTCTTCCAATTAGTAGGTTTTGTCTTCATTTTGTTGATGTTTCTTCTGCCATACAGAAGCTTTTTAGTTTGATGTAGTCCCATTTATTTATTTTTTTCTTTTGTTTCCCTTGCCTGAGGAGACATATTCAAAAAGATACTGCTAAGACCAATGTCAAAGCATACTGCCTATATTTTCTTCTAGGATTTTATAGTTTCAGATCTTACATTCAACTCTTTAAGCCATTTTGAGTTAATTTATGTATTGTGTAAGGTAGTGGTCTACTTTTATTCTTTTGCATGTGGCTGTCCATTTTTCCCAACACCATCTATTGAAGAGATTTTCCTTTCTCCACTGTATGTTCTTGGCAGTTTGTCAAAAATTCACTGTCCATAAAGCATGCTTTTACTTCTGGGATCTCAATTCTGTTCCATTGATCTGTATGTCTGTTTTTCTGCCAGTACCATGCTATTTTGATTACTACAGCTTTGTAATAGACTTTGAAACCAGAAAAAACTTTTTTCTCAGGATTGCTTTGGCTGTTTGAGGTCTTCTGTTGTTCCATATAAATTTTAGGATTCTCTATTCTATTTCTGTGAAAAATGTCCTTGGGACTTTGACAGGGATTGCACTGAATCTGTAGCTAACATCATACTCAACAGAGAAAAACTGAAAGCTATCCCTCTAAGAACAGGAAGAAGACAAGGATGCCCACTTTTGCCACTCTTATTTTAGCACAGTATTGGAAGTTCCAACCAGAGCAATCAGATAAGAAAAAGAACTAAAAGGGATCCAAATTGGAAAGGAAGAAGTAAAACTGCCACTGTTCACAGATGACATGATTTTACAGGTAGAAAAACCCTAAAGAATCCACAAAAAGGTGATTAGAAATAATAAAAGAATACTTTAAAGTTGCAGAGTACAAAATCAACATACAAAAATCAGTTGCATTTCTATACACTAAAAATGAAATAGCAGGAAGAGAAAACAAGAATATAATCCCATTTACAATCACAACAAAAAGAATAAAATACCTAGAAATAAATTTAACCTAGGAGGTGAAAGACTTGTATACTGAAAACCATAAAACATTGTTGAAAGAAACCAAAAAAGACACAAAGAAATGGAAAGATATCCTGTGCTCATGGGTTGGAAGTATTAACATAGTTAAAAGGCCCATATTACCTAAAAGAATGACACCATTATCACAAAATGTCCTTTTTTGTATCTAATAACACTTTTTGTCTTACAGTCTATTTTGAATGGTATTAGTATAGTCACTCCAGTTCTTTTTTGGGTACGGTTTGCATGATACATCTTTTACTTACAACCTATTTAAGTCTTTGAATCTAAAGTATATTGCTTGTGGCTGGCATATAGTTGGACATACTTTCTTTCTTAAATCCATTCTGCCAATCTCTGTCTTTCAATTGGTGTATGTAATCAATTCATATTTACTATAACTGCTGATAAAGTAGAATTTGTCAGCCATTTTGCTGTTTTTTTTTTGGTATGTCATGTGTTTTTCCTCTATTCCTCAATTCCTGTCTTCTTTTGTGTTAAATAGATATTTTCTAATGCACAACTTTAATTTCCTTGTCAATTCTTTTACTACACACTTTTAAAAATTATTTTCTTAGTGGTTGCCCTGGGCATTACTATTTACATCTTAACTTACAACAATCTAGTCAAATTAGAGTAGTAGACAAAAACTTTGCTCTTCTAGCTCCATCCCCTCCTTTGTGCTGTTGTCATAAAAATTACATATTTGTTCATTGATGGGCTTATAACAAATACTTTTATAATTATTGCTTTATATAGTTATCTTTTAAAACAGATGTAAGAAGATATATTTACAAACAAAAATATATTTATGCTGTCTTTCATAACAGCTGTCACTTACTTTACTGGTGCTCTTTATTTCTTCATATGGATTTGAGCTACTGTATACTGTACTTTCATTTCAGCCTGAAAGATTTCCTTTGGTACTTCTTATAGGGCAGGTCTGTAAACAACAAATTCTCTATTTTTTTTTTTGTCTGAAAATACCTGAATTTTTCTTCATTTTTAAAGCAGAGCTTAACCAGATTCAGGATTCTTGGTTGCCAGTGTTTTTCTTTCAACACTTTTAAGATGTTATCCCACTGTCTTCTAGTCTTTATGGTTTCGGATCAGAAGTCAGCTGTTACTCTCATTAAGGATGCTTAGTATACGATATGTCATTTTTTTCTTGTTGCTTTCAGTATTTTCTCTTTGTCTTTGACTTGCATCAATTTGACCATGAAATGTCTATGTGTAGATATCTTTGAGTTTATTGAGCTTTTTGAATGCGTGGATTAATATTTTTCATCAAGTTTAAGAAATGTTTGGTCATTATTTCTTCAAATATTTTTCTGCCATTTCTCTTCCTCTCATCCTTTTAGGATTCCCATTATGTGTATGTTTATGGTTTCCCACAGATGTCTGAGACTCTGTCATTTTTTCCTTATTCTTTTTCCTTTATGGTCCTCAGACTGGGACCTTTTTCAAAGTCCACTGCTTCTTTCTTTTGCCAGCTCAAATCTCCTATTGATCCTATAGTGAATTTTTCTTTTCTCTTATTTTATTTTTCAACTCCAGGATTTCTTATTTTATAATTTTATTTACTTATTTTTCCCCCAAAGCCCCAGTAGATAGTTGTATGTCATAGCTGCACATCCTTCTAGTTGCTGTATGTGGGACACGGCCTCAGCATGGCTGGAGAAGCAGTGTGTCGGTGCGCACCCGGGGTCCAAACCTGGGCTGCCAGCAGCAGAGTGTGTGCACTTAACCGCTAAGCCGTGGGGCCGGTCCAACTCCAGGATTTCTATTTGGTTCTTTTTTATAATGTCTACATCTTTAATAATATTCTCTATTCAATGAGACATTGTTATCATCTTTTCCTTTAATTCTTTAAACCTAGTTTTCTTTAGTTCTTTAACCATATTTAAAATAGCTGATTTAAAGTCTTTGTCTACTAAGTACAATATCTGGTTTTTCTCAGAGACTTACTAGACAAAGATAATTTTCTGTTGAAAATTGGACTTTTTAAATGATATATCATAACAACTGTGTTATCAATTTCCTTCATCCACTCATGCCTACATTTGCTTGTTAGTCTTGTTTTTCTTGTTGTTTATTTGTTTAGCAACTTTCCTAGATTCTGTATACCCTGAAGTGTGAGGCCTCTGAGTTCTCCTTTAGTTGGGCTTTTATTTTTATTTTTATTTTTAAGTCTGACTTCCCAGGAGCACACCTGGTACAGTATAATTTAATGGTTAGCAAATAGCTGGTCAGAATATTTCGTTAAATGGCTTGCCTTAAAATATCCATCCTTTGCCAAGGGGATCTGTGTGAAAAGGTAAGCCTTAAAACTTCAGGCAGATTACAAGACAGTCTTAGCTTTTGCTTCCTACTTTCTCAGGGCCTCAAGGTCAGCCAGATGTGAGTGACTGGTGCCTTCTCCCTTCCCAGATCTTTTCTGCATTTGCACATGTGCAGCCTTTCAGATCTCCAGGAATATGCGTGAGCTTTTTAGAGTTCACTATGATTGTCCATTTCTCCAGGATTTCCTTTTAAATTCTCCAGCCAGGCTCTTTTTTGGCCAACTGAAATCACAACCTGAGGGAATTGACATTTTGCCAGCAGTTTGCCATTGTTTCTGTGATGTCCTGAGGTAGGCTTCCCCCTATGTACATACACACACACACACACACACACACACACACACACACACACGCTGAGCTGAGTTCTAGTCAAATCAAATAGCCACTACATTCTGAAAATAGAGGTTTTCCACAGTGTTTCATGTTTGGACACAATATTGTCTGTGCTCTGGGGATGGTGCTTTTAACAAATCTCAAAGAGCAGTCAGATATTTCCATTATCTGCAATGCAGCCAACTTTTGGGTACTACACTACTGAACTGGGGAGGGAGAGGAAAAGGAAATAGCTCTGAGTTAAAATATCACAGACCCCACTGTCTTACGGAGCTTCAATAGTTTCTCTTGGATAGAAGATTTCAGTTTGTTCTATGGCTTTGATTATTGCCAGATTTCTGCATTTGATTTTAGCTTATTGATTTTAGTTGTTTTGCCATATTTGTGTTGTTTTAGAGGGAGAGAGAATTCACTAAGGTCTCTATTCTGCCATTCCAGAAGTTCACCAGCTAGTTGATTTTTCTTTCAACTGTTAGAAACTTCTGTCTTGTTATATTGGTTGACCAACTAAAACAGATATTCTCTCTGGGCTGCTTCTTTCATGCAAAGTGCAGGCCTGGTATATGCCATACATTGCAAAGGGCCAATGCAGAAGGGGGTATAGAAAGGTCTAGAGAATTTTGCCCAGTATGTATGTGAACATGTACTTATATATGTAGGAAGATAAATAGTTAGGTATGCTTTCCTTCTTTTGTTCTAAAAATGATTTAAAAGAATGATAGGTTGGCTCACCATGAGGGCTTCAGGTAACAAAATTGGCTTGAATAATTTGGCAGCTGATAGCAAACTTGGGCCAAAATGTTAAATGATTTTTCAAAGACAGAGGACTTCTGAAGATAATCATAAAATAACTCTATTTCCTTTTCCTCTCCCTCCCACTGTCCCATTAATGGTATTCAGTAATGCTAGGGCTTCTTTTCTGCCATTGGATGAAAATTCAGTTAGTTCGTCAAGACTCTTCATGGTAATAAAAAGGCGTATCATCAGTTTGAGTCACAACATTCTCTCAATTCAGCAATTAAAATTATCCAGCCTAATTACCTACATTGACCAAAAGTAAGACTTATCCCCACACCCTTCCCAACCTAAGGCTTATTGAAGACAAGGCATCTGCCATTAGGAAAGGGATTACAGTAAATTTTCTCTTTCTCCCTCATTTTTATCTCGCACACTGGCTGCCATTCTGACCCCCTCCTCTGAGGTTGGAGGAGAGGAAGAGAAAAGAAGTAAAATGAACAGAAACAATGTTATTTGACCAGTACCATCATAAGGTGCCTTCAGCCAGCAGATCATTAAATCTGAGCCTTGTTCCTGTGAGAATTCCATGTTTGTTTGGGGTTTTTTGTGATACTCGCACTCCAATGCTTATACTCAATTGCCAGGTGTTCCTAAGAATGTTTGCTAAAGACTCTAGCTTTGAAAGAAAACTCCCTGAGAGCCCACTTGCACTTCTGTAGCTGCACCATCCTAAATGTCCCCATTTGCCTAACTTTGCAAGCCAGCTGTTATGCATGACGAGCTTATATTATATTACTACCTTTCATTGCTATTTAGCTATTCAGGCATCATTCCTTGACCCTTGAATCAGATCATAAGCTTCTTACAGTCAGAAATGATGTCACATGCTCTTTATAACTTTGAATCATCTGCACTGTTATCAACATTTGAGTAAATATGAAATGCTAGTTGCTATAAAGACAACTAATAGTAGCCAATGTTTACTGGCACTTACTAGGTATTGCCCAAGCATGCATTTATTTACTTCACATTTATTGATAATTTTACATATATGTAATCACCTTATGGGGTAGGAAAAGCAAACCATGGAGTAGGTAATATCTCCATATTATATGTGAAGAAGATGATTCCCAGGGAGATTAGGCAACTTAGTCAAGGACATATAGCCAGTGGGTGGCAAAACCACGGTTTTAGCTCAAAGAGTACAACTCCAAAATCCATACATCTATACCCTTTGGTATTGGTCTCCTTAATATCCTGGTGACTTTAACACTAAATTTTTTATGTGGCTTTGAAAAAATCATCTCATCTTTTTCATCCTCAATTTTCCTATCTATAAAAGGAGCGAGATGGACCAGAATCACCAAGGGCCACACTCTTCCTGCTCTGTCATTCTGTGATTCAATGAAGACACCTTCAATAGCATCCTCTTTATAAAGCTCTGTCCACTCACACTGCCACACACTGCTCGACTTGAACAATAATAATGACAACAATCTTTTCTCTCCACATCCATCACCTCACTTCATCTCTACAGAATTTCTAACAGATAACTGAATATCCAGGAATGGAGATACAAACACAGGTGCAAAATTAACATAAAAAACATAACAAACAAAAACCTTGCATTCTGCCTCTCAAAAACTTCAACATTTTAGTGTTTCCTTGACCTTGAGATACTTGAATGCAGCACATGAACTTTTCTGCCCCCACAAACCTAACAGCAAGACCAGAATAAATAAGAAGCAAAAAAAAAAAAAAAGGAAAAAACTGTGTAGGATACCATTATCTGCTAACTCTTAAAAAGAAAATTCCTCCCTATCACTTTCTGCAAGACAAATTTTCTTCATAGTTATATTTGCTCTGTCCTTTCCTCGTCCTTCATCCTGCTCTTTCTACCTTGGTTTTCCAAATTTCTCCTTTCTTGATAAGTAAGTAAGTTTGTATTATCCTTTAAAATATACATCCTACAGTATTAGCATGAACTTGACATGAAAACCCCCATTTGTGAGCTGTCAGTGGAGGTCTTGTCAATAAATAATAAAAGCCCAGCACATGCAGGTTTGATTTTTATGTGAGGTATCCAGAATACAATTGTAACAAAAATTTGTCGTGTGGCAGTGCAGACTTATTTCTCTAGAAAACATAATTTCATCTCATCAAATTATCACTTGACAATAGGTTCTAAATCAACTATGGAAAAGCAGAGGAGCAGCTTGAATCTGATGCCATCTTCAAAGTCAGCATTTAGCCTAGAAATGACATGCAGCATGAGATCAGCTCTATGGCTCACTAACATTAGCAGACTCATTAATGGGATTTGTGCATTTGTTCAGTATCTTGCACCCATCTCGACAGTTTCTGGCATGGATATCCATAACAAGTCGATATGCAACAAGGCCAATAAACACAGCTGGTGAAAGTTTAGGGATAACAAGTACAAAGCCATGTATCCATTTGGGACAAAGAGATTTACTTGGCTTCAGGGATCCAGACCATATCTTGACCAGCTATGCCTGTTTATTATTAGCTTGAAGGTCAGGGACCTTCACAATCTACAGTGAGAAAATACTACTGGGTTTGCATAATATGACAAACAAGTTTGAGTTTATAGTCAACTCTCAGTGATTCATTACTACCAGATAATGTTGTGCTTACCCAAAAATCAGTTCAATTTGGCTTTGGATTACATTATTTGGAAAATGGATAAATCAAGTTTACCTAACTTGTCCACAGTTAGGCAATTAGTCAATGATGGCCCTGAGTCCAGTACCCAGGTCTTCTGACTTCCATTGAGATGATCTTGTATTTTTATCAAATTATTTTCAATTTGTCAGCAAATTCCAGAATTTGACAGAATGAGAAACAAAATAGATATGGTTCCAAAGAGATATATCTATAGCCAAAGAAGATATAGACCCAGGGTTCTCAGAAAAGTTAGATCTTGAAGACAATACTAGAGGAAAATGAGACAATTAGCTAGAATATTCCATGCAGAAGGAATAAAGCACATCTGCTAATGGTTTTAATTATTTATTTAGTTATTATCATTATTTAACATTAGTCACTCACATGATTTCAGGATTTGGCAAGTCAGTTTATTTATTTCTTAAAATTCTGTGAGTCAATGAGCCTTATATACAACATTCTTGTTTATTCTCTCCAAAGCAACTTAAGCTTGAACGTGGGATTCTGTCTTAAAGATTCATAAAAACCAACTCTTCAACTGTGCCTCTTACAACAACCTCCTCTGAGAAAGCAGATATAGCTGAGTTGATGTGGCTAGTAGTCTAAAAGCACTTCTTGGAAGACTTTGATGTAAGCAGAAAACTTTATCGCCATGTTTCCCTTCTAGAGATTTCTATACCCATGAGAATAATAAAGGCCAAAATAATTAGATCACATTTAATAGTAATGCATGCATTAGAAATTCAGTATAGTGAGAACAAAGAAAATGATTGCAGATAGTCATATCCTAATACATAATTATAAAATAATTTTTCCCCCTCTTCCCACTTGATGAGCCTCTTCCTCACTTATCTACTGGTTTTTCAATCTCTGAGAAGTGTTGCTATGGAGAAGAAAAAAAAAAGAGGAAAAAGAAAAACTGACCACTTCTCAAAGTTTGTTAGCTTATTAACACCAACAAGTTTCAGACCTGGTATTATTATTATCTCACATAAGTATTAAATTTCAGCTTTGGATTTATTAACTCAGTAGTTCAAAAATATTACTAGGGACACAGTTTCGTCCCATCTTCCAGCATTGCATCCTAGATCTGTTTTCTTTCAACTTTATGCTTGTTTCTCACCATCACAAGATGGCTGCTACAGTTCCATGCATCACAGGAGTCACAAAAATATCGAGGGATAGAAGAACAGAGGAATAGTTACTCCAGTGTGAATATTTACCGAAGAGAAAAAGTTTGCCAAAAATCCTTCAGCAGACCTCCCTGCATGTCTCATTAGCCAAAATTACATTAAATGACAATGCTTAAATCATTAGCTGTTGAGGGCAATGAAATTACATATGATTGGTTAAAACTAATCAAGGTCCATTCCCTCTTTGCTGAGATAGAGCCAAGCGTGCAACCCACCTCCAGTAAGAAGAATAAGAACAACCAATAATGCCTGCTCATTTGATGGAGGTAGGATAAAAATTTGAAGCATAGCAAGACAAGATAAATCCAAGAGGTTAGGAATCACAGAAAATGAACATGATTTGAAGTTTGGAGTAGGAGCTAAGATGGCAAAGCATATAATAATTAAAGCCAGCAGCTCCAGTAGTTTTTACGTTTTATAAGAAATAAACATATGGCATACCTGAGAGCAGATTGTAGACCTACCCTCTAGGTTCTTCTGGCTGGTCTAAGAATTAAATTGACACAAGACAGAATAACAGGAGAAAACCAAACAAAGTTTAATAACATGTATACTTGAGAGAAATCCAGGAAATCTGAGTAACTCACAAAAATGGCTGAAGCAGTCATCTTAAATACCATTTTCAGTTAAAGACAAAGGAGGATGTTGAGGGTAGTGGTTTGGGTCTTCAAAGGGGAGGAAGGAAATTCACATGGAGATGGAAAAGCAAATGTTTGGTAAACAAATGTTGACCATGCCTTGTAAAGACAATGAGAGATGAAGAGGACTTTGATGAAAAAGCCCTTGTTAGGTTCCTCCCTGTCTATCACACCTAGTTTATATTATACTATAGTTATCTTACGGTATTAGCACCTTCCTGGAACAGGGCTTCTATCTTAAATTATTTTAGGCAGTTAGGAAGGTCAAAGTTTCTTTCAGAGTCTTTGTTCTTAAAAATAATCAAGCCAAAGAGACACATTTTGAGGTGGCCAATTCTGATCCCCCACAAGATACTATTGGCAATTTATTTGTGCGGAAATGTTTCCATGTGAATATGTTCAAAATAAGTTAGCAACCTTTACCATCATGCTCCATCATACCTCCCTCCCCCCAATTAAAGACTCAAACTAGATTTGCCATATGCCACCACTTCTAAGAACATTAAGCTACTTAAGTGCCAAATTTCCATTATTATGAGATGACCTCACATTGAAAATGGTGCTAAACAGCACTTAAACAGTATTTGTAAAATAAAATCAATGTTCACTGGATTGATCACCAACTGCCACAGAGGCTCCAAACCATGAATTGGACATTTATCTTGGAGTGAAAAGGGAAGAAATAAAAAGAATAAGATAGAAAATAAAAACATTAAGACATCATTTGTGAAGATATCAACACAACAATTTATTTTCCAAAGCCTCCATTGGATGGCCATAGTGCCTATGCCTATAAACCTTAAACTAGCAGAGGTTGCTCGACAGCCTGTTTGTGATGGTTAGAATCAGACAAACTAAGGCTTAATTCCTGGCTTTACTGATCACTAACTTTGGATAAATTACATAATCTTTGTGATAATCAGTGTACTCATGTAGCATGAGGACAATAATGCAGGATTCTTGGATGATTGGAAATGATGTAGAGACAATGCCTAGCACAGTGCTGAGCATAATAGCCAATAGTGATAGCAGTAATGGAAATGGAAGTGGTGTTGGTGATGGCAGTGATTTGTGGCAGTGGCTATGTACTGCTAGAGGTTGTGGCAGTGGGAGTAAATGTCATAGTGCCATGTTAGCAATCATACAGAAAATACATTCACATGTCGTTGACTATATAGAATCAATACACTATTGACAGAAGAATAGTCTCCATGCATCAATGAGAGTTATCCTTTTGATAAAAAGTTCTCCTTGAGAAGTGTCCTGAGAAATAATGAAGGAAGAGTGGAATACCTGCACAACCACTCAGATGATCCCATCAAAGAGGTGACAGACTACACCCACATCTGGTTTCAGGCAACAACTATGAAGTGAGGTCACTGAGTGGGTCACTGACATATTAGTTAAGACATAAGAAGCAGCACAAGTTATGACATGAGAGATGAATTAGAGATAGATTTAAAAGAGAGGTGACTCTAACTAACACGCAGCACAGCAGAGGGACTGAGGGAAGAGAGAATGAAACTAAGAAATGTGGCTTCTTCCTTTGCAAGCAAATTTTTCTCAAGACTAAAAGTGATATTCTCTACTAGACTCATTATTACTTTCTCCACCACTTATTAAATTCTCTGCCTCCCGGCTCTGTTTTCCTCACTTGAGTAATTCATTTAACAAACAGTTATTAGACACAAAGTTTGTGAAAGTTGAGCTGCCTTTGGAAAGTGATATAACAAAGCCCTGTTATCTAGAGTGGGATGCAATAGCATAAACGGACAAAGCTATAGACACACAGTTCGTAAAATACTGAGATAGTGTTCTGCAAAAAACATTGTGCCTAATTTGACAAAATTATTATGCCAACCTCTCTAAATTTATATTCTACCATTTACAGCTTGAATTCCTCATTCTACTCAAGTTCATTGTCACTGGACTACTTCTACCAAATCCCAGAGTCATCATCTTGTTCATTCTTGTTCAATTAATAAAATCCTTCCTTAGGTAAATCTTTTCTATGAGTTCTGTCCTCTTGATGAAGTCTTTCTTGGCCACCTCAATCCATGCTGATCTCCCCTTAGTTCATTTTATCTGAGTATCTGTTGGTAGCCATTCTGGCCATTAGACTTTTACCACATATATTTCTTTGCCCTACTACACTACCTCCCATTTAAATATATTTCATATTCTCAAGTAAACACCTTGGGGATTGGGTCTATGTCTTAGCATCCTGGTGTCCATCACAGTATGCCTTTCCAAATGGTGTAGTAGAAATGACCCTGAACCAAGTAATAAATCTTGATTTAAACTTGGTACAAGTCAAAGGATGGAATGAAGGAAATGAAAATACATGTCATAAGGGTCTTATTTTACACATGAAATGGTAAATTGTGATAAGTTAAAGATTCACATTGTAAATCCTACAACAATCACTCAAAAAATAAAACAAGAGGTATCACTAAAAAGTCAATAGTGGAGATAAAATGAAGTCATGAAATACTGAATTAGTCCAAATGAAGTGAGGAAAAAATGAAAACGGGACAAAAAAAAGATGGAACAAATAGAAAACAAATATAAGATGTTAAATATAAACCAAATCATATCAATAATTACATTAATATAAATGTTCTAAACACTCCAATTTAAATACACTGATTTTCAGACAGGATAAAAAAGCAAAACCCAACTATACATTGTCTGGAAGAATTTCTCTTTAAACATAAAAATACAGATAGATTAAGAGTAAAAGGAGAGAAAAGAGATGCAAATACTAATCAAAAGAAAACTGGAGTCACTATATTAATACGAGCAAAAGTAACCTTCAAACAGGAACTATTACCAGATATGTCAATAATTATTAATTTAATAGTTAACGTGAATCTCTCTATAGATTTAATAATTCCCGATCCTAATCTCAACAGGCACTTCTTTTGTCATTAAAACTGACAGTTGATTCAAAATTTTAGATGGAAATTGCTGGGTTTTGAGGGAAGGATCAGTCTTAGATTGGAAGAGAAACACGTCTTTAAGTAAAACAAAAAGAGGTTAGGACAAATGCGCAAAAATACACCGAGGAGCGTGGAAAAATAGTCACAAATCCTGCCGGATGGCTTTATCTCTCTGTTCAATAGGCAGTGAGGCCATCAGCTGAATGAATGGTTGGACAGCAGTCCTAATATTTTATAGGGGGCTAATATTTTGGAATATCCTCTGAGTTCAATAAGAGAATGAGCAGGCTAAGGGCACATAAAAGGGTTCTGAGAGGAGGACTGAGACCTGAAGTTACGTCTGAAAGCATATATTTTTGCAGGAACCGTTTTGGTGATTTATCTCCAGTAATTATCAGAGACTAGAGTATTGGGTAATATAGATGATGGCAAAATTTGGGATTTATTGCCAGACTGTGCACTCCAAGACCCTGGTAGACACACTCTAGTGATCAGGAAGTTAGAGATGTTAGTAGGTGATGACAGCAAAGATGAGGGAGGGAGGAAGGTATAGCTGAATGAACGAGCATCCAAAAGTATTTTCTTTTCATGAGCTTGGAGTTGACAGGAAAATGCTAACTTCTACATATCAATTATTCATTCTCTCTCTCTTTTTCTCCCTCTCATCACCACCACCCACTACACACACACGTGCACACATACACACACTAGACTAAGACTAATTTTCATTAGATCTAAGGAACCTTACTTCAGGATGGAATCAGCCAGAGAGTCCTGTAACTGAAAGATGTCAAGCCTCTCTTTATAGGACATATACGCAGATGATATTAGAGATATGTGAGAACTTGGAGTCCATGGAGATTAACCCTCCATGTTTACAGATGAGAAAATTACATCTGAAGAAATATCCCACATGCACATAAACCCATTTATCAACAATATTGGAAGTAAACTGCACCAGTTTTTGGAATCATTTGGATCTATTCAAAGCTGTTACTTATATTTGGGTTTTTTAAAAAAGTAAACAAATAGAATTCCAGCTTGGGATTATTTTCAGCTTCAGATACGAAAAGCTGCAAAGAGTGTTGCTTTCACCCTTCAACAATGACAACAACAAAAAAGCCAAACAAATGACGAATTCACAAATTTTCATGAGCCCATCAGAGAACTGAGGTTTTAGGGCAACCAACTAACCAGAAACCTAGGGAAAGACAGGCACCTGAAAGGCATTTGCAAGGAGAGACAGAACTGTAGCCCTACTTACTGGGCAGATGCAGCCAGACTTATGTAAGGAGAATTCAGACAAAGCTGTCAATGTTAAGGTCAAGTGTGGGCTAGCAAGAAAACATAGAATCACTGGGAGCTGAAGATATACAGAGATTTGCATTTACTTGCAGATTCTTCTCCACTTTCTGGCAATCCCACCCAAAAGAATTGAAAATTTATGTTTACCCCCAAAACCTGTTTGCAATTATTCATAGCAGCTTTATTCACTAGAAACTAGAAAAACTAGAAACCACCTAGATTCTTATAAATACATCCATACAATACTACCTAGCGATAAAAAGGGACAAAGCATTGATACACGCAACATGATGAATCTCAAATGCATTTGGCTGGTGAAAGAAGGAGGGATAAGCCAAAAGGCTACATAGCATATGAGCCCATTTATATGACAGCTGGAAAAGCCAAAACTATAGGAATGGAGAAGAGATTAATGGTTGTCAGGGGCTGGGGTAGGAAGACAAGTCAACTATAAAAGAGCAGTATTGAGACTACTCTGCAATTTGATCAACAATTTAAACAGAATACTTATCATCATTCCAATGTAACTCATATTCCATGGAATCATTTTGGAAAATGCTAGTGTAATATAGAGAAAATTGACTTTGGGGGTCCAAGACACTCAAGTTAGAATCTCTGGTTCTTGCAGAAATATGATCGTGAGTGAATTATTAAACATCTCTGAGTCTCTTTCCTCATCTGTTAAATAAGAATTGTTGCCAGGATTAACTGAACAATGAATGTAAAATACTTTAGAAAAACATTGATTCCTTTCCTTTTTTTCCCTTGTTCGTTCTGAAAGGTCACTCAATGTTAGCAAATCCTGGCATTATCAGCAGGCCTCTCTCCTTTCAGAAATCTAATTTGCTGTTTCCACGTGGTATGCAAAGCCAGGTAACAACATGTGTTAGAATGCATCTAATACATTATACCTATGTTTTGATTGAAGATCTGAGGGTCTCTCCTATAAATAAATTATGCATTCTTTTCTGGGATTTATGTCTTGTGGAAGCCATCAAAGGATTTAGCTGTGAGGAACTTCTGAAGCAAGAAGCAGGGGAAATGAGCAGGAACTGAAAAATCTTGGATATGAAAAATAATAGCCCAGAAGGCAAAATGACCTCCATTTGTTTGTGCTCTCAAGCCCACGCTGAACAAGCTGCCACAAAGAGCTTTATTACACAACTGCAGAGCAAGATGACTTTCCCCACATATTTAATAATGATTTGGGAATTTAAAATGAGAAAGAAAAGCTAAGGGCAATTTCTCACAGTCTCTTCGTCTCTCACACAGAGAGAACAGTAGTTCGGGGGCTATTGCAGGAGCCATGGTGAGAGGTAGTGAAGGGCTAACCTAGAGCAGGGAGTGAACAAACACAGGGGCATAACTGACAGGGAACCAGGAGAAGATCCTCAGGGCTGACACTTCCTTACTCCTGCCCTCTCCTTGATCCTGTGCATTAAAGGATGAGTCTAGTATTTCAAATGTGACTAGGAAGATAATGGCACCCTGAACAGAAATGGAGGCGTTGGGAAGAAGTGTCAAATGGTGGAAGAAGTTGAAGAGTTTCGTTCAGGCAGGTTAAGTTTAAGTACCAGTAAGCTGTCCATGTGGAGATTCCAGAGGACAGTTAGAAACAGAGATTTGGTGCTCCAACGAAAGCCTATGCTTGAGAGGGACACTTAGGAGAAATTCCTTTAGAAATACTAGCTGCAGCCATGGAAGCGGTTGAAATCACCAAAACAGAGAGAACAGAGAGAGAGAGTTGGGACAGGAAAAGAAAACAGAAAAAAAACCTTACAAAAAATGGAGACCAGAGGTCAGACAGGAAGCTAAGAGAGGAGAAATTCCAAAAAGACCACATTAATCAACAGGATTGACACCGTCATGTGGCCAGGAGGCGAGGCTAAACCAAGCAAGCGTGCTCCTTTCTCTGATTCCATAGAAAACCTAGAGATGGAAGAAGGCACTAAAAGACAGCCGCCCACTATTCTCTTTCATTGTCTTATTCACTGTAGCACATTAAGCAGAGAGGGTAGCTATCCCCAAACTCAAACCTGGGTCTCACACAGAATAGTAAGTTCAAAATGACAACTGCTGAAGTTAAGTACAAAAGGAAAATCAGGCCAGGCAAGAAAAGGACAAGAAATCTGTGCTGCTTCTACTTTCTAAGAGAACCTTATGCAATATTTCACCCTGAGAGTCTGTAACCACCTCTTGGGTAGATGTGAAAAAAAACAACAGCTATTACTAATTTGATTCAAGAGATGTTACTGATTACCCGCTAAATGCAAGGCTCCATTCTAGGAAACTAAGCAGCAGTTCTCAGAGTGTAGCTGCCCTCAGAATCACTTGGATGACTCCTGAAAATGCAGATGGCTGGGCCCCACCTCCAGAACTTCTATTTCAGTACGTCTGGGATGGGACCTGAGAATAAGCATTCCTAACCAATTCCCAGGTGGGGTTGCTGCTGCAGCAACAGGGACCATACTCAGAGAATGGTGGACCTAATGGTTCATCTTCAGAGAAGAATAAATGTATTGGGGCTATTTCATTCAGAAAGAAAAGTAAGGTACGAAATTCTGCAATATATCATAATCATGAGATGGATCATTTCCAACTTAGTAAACTCAACATTCCTGAAGTGAAAATCAAAATTAACCTTCTACCAGCAGAATCCACATATTCCTCACTCGAAGGAGCAGGTCTGCAGCAAAATCCATGCATATGACCTATAGATGAAAATCCACTCACATCACCTATAGATTAAAATATACTCATATCTCTTACAGATTAAAATACACTCATATCACTTATAGATTAAAGACTAATAATAATAAAAGCACGTAAACCTTCTTATCTAATACTTCCTGAATCTTCAGGAAGAAAAGATCTCTACTTTGTTGGTTAAATTCTTTCTTTCTCAATTCAATATAACCAGACCTCATTTATTGAACCTACTCCCTACATTTGTACCCAGCCTTTTTTCTGACTCACTTTGGATAGTGAACTTTTTAAGAAAAAGAATCTCACTTATTTAACTTTAGACACCCAGTACTAGACACAGGACCTGGCCCAGTCTTTAACTGAGGAAGCAAGGAAGGAATAGAAGGAGGAAGGAATCTGTTTAATTCCTGGACTCTCTAGATCGGTGAACGCAGCTGACCAGGCAGCTTGTCCTTGGCACTATTCCCTTCCTGACCATCAGGCCTCGCTATTGGGCAATTGTCTATATTCACCCTTCAACTTTTACTGGACTCTCCCCATCCTCCTTCCTCCAGTGTGACTCCTGTTCTAGCCATGGGCTCTTTCACCACCCACCCCATCTCTGTGAATTGTCATTTAACAATTCTAGTCAATACCAGTTCCATACTTTGAACTGCCCATCAGTCTCCCCATCATCCGGGCCCAAATCCCAGTTATATTTAAGTTCTCCATCTCTTTATGGCATATTCCCATGCAGTCTCCAAGGCATCTTAATTCTTCCTTCATGTGATTTCTCATGGGTCCCTTCTTTCCCAGCCTCATCATCACATTTATGCCTAGACTGTTAAAACAACCTTGTAACTGGCCTCCCTATTCCACTATTTCCTTCCTCCAACTAATCCTACACACTATTGCCACATTAATCATCCTTAAACATCACTTTCATTATCATAGTAGCAGTTACTCTTTATTAAGCACTTAATATGAGTCCAATTTAATGCTAAACATTTTATATGTATTATGTCATCTCATTCTTACACTATGAGATGTGCATTATTATCCCCATTTTAGAGATGAGGTAACTAAGGCTTACTCATCTATAAAGACTTGCTTAAAGCATAATGCTTAAGACCCTCTATGATTAAGCTACAGTCTTAATACTTTCTCTCACTCTTCTTCTCTTCAAAACTCCTATTGCAGTCAAACTGGTCTACTGACACCTCCAGTTACGCCCTCCCCCCCCCCACCCTTTGATGTTGAATGCATCTCTCAGAGCCAAGACAGATCACCAACCACACAAGTGCAGGGCACATTGAAGATCTCGCAGGCCTGACTAGCAAGCCCAATCGTACTGTGTAGAGAACATTATGCTTCCAAGAAAGCTATGAGCACAACTGACCCAGGGAACTTGACCACTGTGGCTATTCAAACCACTCCAGGTCAGGCACAGTGAGTAATGTTCTCTTATTCCTTGGTTCTTGAAGCTTCTTAGTTCTTGGTTCCCGCTTCAGATCATTCCTGAGTCTCTGTTGTGTGGTCCAATAAATCCTATGAATATACTTGCACCAGCATCTGAGCTGAATGGTCATCCAGGTCACCAGGCATTCAAACAAGCAGAAACTCAAAAAAGTATAGCAACATACTTTTGATAGATAGATAATAAATGGATAGATGATAGATAGAGAGAGAGAGACACACACACAGACAGACAGACAGACAGAATTAGATGATTGATAGATCTAGAGATATATAGAGGGATAGAGAGATAAATATTAGGGTTCCCCAGAGGAACAAAACATTTGTATATGTGCATTTTATATGTGGAATTTTATGTATATATAAAGGAGATTTATCATGAGGAACTGGTTCATGCAATTATGGAGGATAAGAAGTCCCAGGATCCGCTGTCTGCAAACTGGAGACCCAGGAAAGCTGGTGGTGTAATTCAATCTGAATTCAAAGGCCTGAGAACCAGGGGAGCCAATGGTGTAAATCCCAGTCCAAGGGCTGGAGAAGATGAGATAAGTTGTCCCAGCTCATGTAATGAGGAGGCAAAAAGGAGTGAATTCCTCCCTCCTCTGCCTTTTGTTCTTTTCAGGCTCTTAATGGATTGGATGATGCCCACCCACCCACACTGGGAAGGGCAATCTACTTTACTGAGTCCACCCATTCAAACGCTAATCTCATCCAGAGATACCCTCACAGACACACCCAGAAATAATACTTAATCTAGGCACTCTCATGGTCAGTCAAGTGGATACATAAAATTAACCATCACAGGTAGATGTAATGTATATAACCTAGGTATGCACTTGTTTATTACTTGCTTCAAATGGGTAGCCATACGCATGCAGACACATACAGATTGTAGAGTTTAATTGTGCAATATTCTTTCCTTGGTAGTCTCTTGGCTCACTCCCTCACAGCGTCCAGATTTCCACTAAAATGTTCCTTCTCAGAAAGACAGTCCCTGACTACCCGGGCTACAATGCAGCCCCATCTTGCCTCGCACTGCTTCCCTTTACCTAATAGACCTTATCTCCTGCACGTATTCTACCACACGCATCTCTGCATCACTCGAATGTAAGCTCCATGAATTCACGTGTTGCCTGGTGTTCCCTGTGGTCATCTCAGAATCTAAAACAATACCTGGCACTTATAAGGTCCTCAATAAATATTTGTGGAGAGAATGAACGTAGGGAAGATGACCATAAAGTAACGAGAAGGAATAAAAGCCTTATTTGAAAATGGTCTTATTTTAATTCATATGTATATACAATGCCAAGTTTTTAATCATATGAAAATGAGTCAGCCTATTAAGAAGAACATTCCGGCCTTTTTCAATTTTCCAATCAGTGTGCATTCAATCTGGTTCCAGCTCCACTATTTGCCTGGTGGCATATAACCAAAGTGTAGGTATAATTTCTTATAATAGTAAAAAACTTCTGTGAGATGGTTTGGCCATTTGAAAACCACTTAGCCTATAGACTGGAACAGATGTCCAGGCATCAAGGGATGGTGACCAGACAGGGATCTGTCCTATTTCATGCCTGATGGCAGGAGACGTTTTTAAGTGGAATTATAAAGGGAAATAGAAAATTGGAAGGGAAAATAGAGGCTGAAAATTACACACAAATGATTCAAATTTCCTCAGAAGACAATGGAGTTTTCTTAAGGTTCTGCCTGATTTCAAGATAAAGCTGAGATTTGCATGTCACCCTCTCCCCAGGCTATAACCACCAGTGTATTCCCATATTTCGTTTATATACCCATGTGGCAAAATTTTAACATTTCAGAACATAATGATGACAAAATAATTGGTGGTGATGCACCCTACCCTGAACATAAGACAGCTGTGCAAACCTTCAGACAGACCCAAGGGAGACTCGGGGCTTCAGTGCTTCCGAGCAAGGCAGGACACTCTTTGATCAACTCCAGGAAGCCAACACCCACCCTCTTCAACATCACGCTCCCAGGAAAGCCACAGATATATCCATTTCAGGAATGTGCTAGCCAAGATACATGCTGGATAAATGGAGAGAAGCAAGAGAAAGCCCTGATGAAAGTCAATGGGGGGGCTGGCTGCCAAATGTAACTTCACTCTTTCTTAAAGGGTGTTTGTGCAGGTGCAGGGTCAGGCAGTTCTGAAAGGGGGGCTTCCCTTTGGCCTGCCCTGGTCACATACAGTTTGGCCATGATGCACCATGGCTTAGCTAAAGCCAGGCATGGTGGGAAAGCCTTCTTCCTTACCTTAAAATTAATCTTTCTCCACAATGTGTCACATCTCTCTGTGTTTTGTTTTGTTTTGTTTTTTAGTTTGTGATACTTGGGGGAAAAAATCCTGAGTATTTTTGTTTTTGCTTTTTCTCTCACCTTTCGTTTTCATAGAATGAAGCCTTTGCAAGTTACCAGGCAACAGAAATACAAGCAAATAGAGAATGGTATGCAGTGAAGCTAAAACAAATTCAATCAATCATTTATTTGGCACCTACTACATTCAAGACACATAGTAAATGGACACTTAGAATGATGGAACAAAGACCTGTAGAAATCAGAGCATTTCCTCAATGATACATTTTTTGAAATTTATTCCACCATCTAGAAACAAAATAGTGACAACTAAAATTTTTAAAAGGACATTTCTTCTTTAAAATTAGCATTCCAGTGAAAATTAGATGTTCCAGGAAAAAATGATTCCGTACAATATTCTATCTTCTCTTTGCCCCTCTAGATCCACATTCTATGGTTCTTCACACTGCTCTGTGCTCTAAGAGGCTGATTTCTGTGGGTTATAGTTGTAACAAGGAATCTTTTGTCTTCGGGGTTTTGGTTGTGTTTGGCCAATGGGAGGCTCTGGCAGGAAACTGGAGGGAGAAGAATAGGTTGGGGTATTTATTTCTCAAAAATCTTCCTAGAGAGTCAACTAGGACAAGCTCTGTCGCTTGACCAACTCCTCTTAAGTTGATCCGAACCATATAACTCTCTTTCTGGGTTCCAGTAACTGCTCAGTTCCTTTGCTCCTCAGCCCTGCCTGTCTACTGTGCTTGTAGTTTCCCTGCAGCCTGCTCATAGCTTTGCAATTACTCTCTTTATTAAACTCTTTTCAAATTGTCTTGTCAGCCTCCTGCTAAGACTATGACTAATGCATATCTCAAGGCTTCTAATGGAGGATATGGGCCAGAGTGAGGAGAAGGAGCCAGTGGAGATGGTGAGACAGAAAGTACAAAAGAAAAAGCAAGAAATGTGTGATATGATCCTTATCTCGGACTAGATTGGAGAGTGTGAGGTAGAGCCCAGACATAAGGATTAGTCTTAAACAGAAGCATCATCTTCTTGGGCTGAAGCAAAAGAGACTAAAGTGGTTGCAGATATAAGTCTATTTGTCAGTGTGTGGGCAGGAAATTAGGGCAGTTTACACCTGATAGTCAGGATTTTCTTAGTGAGGTGGAGTCAAAGTCATTTGCTAAAAGCAAATGAGATATGAGGAAGGTAAATGACCTGAGGGTTGTGTTGAAAATCTGGAAGAGCCACTGCAGGAAGGGAAAGAGTTTTCTGGCCTGATGCATGTAAACTGGATTCAAAGAAAAGCCCAGGTGATTCTGGAGACCACGATTCTGCCATGGCACCAATCCATTGAGAGGGGGTGATTTTCCCCGGCAGCTCTCAGAAGTCCTGATAGAGTGGAAAAGGGGATGACAAAAACGATGCAAAGGGCCAACTGCAAGGCAGGTAAGATGAAACTACTAAGGTGTTAGCACAATGATTTAAAAGAGTAGGGGTTCTGGAGCTAGACAGAAGCTCAGTGCACCTCTTTCCAGCTACATCCCTTGAGGGAAGGTATCTCACCTTTCTCAGTCAGTTTCTTGCCCTGTAAATTGGAGATAATAGTAGTATCTAACCATAGAGCTTTGTTTTTGAATGAAATATGATTATCTATGTAAAGTGGTTAGTAACATACTTAATACCTAGAACATGCTTAATAAATGTTATCTTTTGTTGTTACCAACAAAATGTTGAGAATGGTGAGAAAAAATAATAGTTAAATAATGCAATGGAGGTCTAGACTAGATGTAGCAGAAGTCAAGCCATGACGGAGGCTTGTGGACCAAGGAAAGAAGGAAATGAGAGATTGGAGATCATAGTGAGGTCTGAGCCCAGGGCACTGAGGGCAAGAGGAAGGACTGAAGGCATAGAGAATGGCTATTGGAGTTTATGATTTCAGAGGTGATGCGGAGCTGGTCCAGGCTAGTATTGTCAAACATATGATACACAATGCTTCCCTCCACAGCCTGAAGACGGCACTCATCCATCATAACATACAGTCCTGTTGAAGATGGAAGAGGATGGTGAGCCAGGTGACGATACCCTCAACTTATGAACGAGAATGCCTGAAATTCAGACAATAACAATGGGCAGATTGGCAAAAGGAAAGGCATATTCATGACCTGTGAGATGAGGGAACAATTGTCTCTACTCAAGAGAACTACAAGAAGATGACATCCTTAGAAGAAGAGCTAGGTTTCAGTTAAAATGGAAAGGGAAATAATCCTGAACATCAGGCCATAAAGTGCTTTCTTGATGAAGTAATAAATGATTAAATTTAATTTATTTGCTAAAATATGTGTTTTAATTTACAGTAAAGAGTATGCCTCATTTTTTAAATGGAAAAAGTTAAAATGTACACACGATAAAATGTTTAAATATGTATATGTATTAATGAATAACCCTTATTATATATACAAATTTCAATTTTTCCTTTTCTTGGTTTGAGAATCCAATATAAAATTTATATTTTAAAGAAATTTATAATATAAACTTTAATAGTATACTAACATAAGCAAAACATTTTACTTGAAAGCACTTCTTTATAACATACCACTCACAAATAATTTAATAAACTCTAAACTCCAAAAAAGGGTCAAAAGGATTATGAAATATTGCAAAGGGGACTCATAAGTTAAAAAATGTAGTCAAGTGAAGTTAAGGAAAGGTGTTAGAAAGCATTCTGTAAAGAGACTAGAGATAAAGAAAGGCTTGTAGATGATGCCGTGATGTCTCTAGCAGAGCCCGTGAGCAAGGGCAACAATGAGAAGAGTGATGTAGGAGTAAGCACAGGGGTCAGAAGAGCAGGAAGTGGGAAGACAGGGGACTGGAGAGGCTGCATTGTAGGCGACACAGTGACAGAGATTAGAAGCAAGCTAGGGACTGGGGGAACTCAAAGTTTCATTTCTGGCAGGCAGAGTCCTACAGGGGCCCAGAGGGATAGTGAACTCACAGAGTGTGGCCTGGCCTAGAGAGCACAAATTCTGTTTGCTCTGGAATCCAAACAGAACCATGGTGAGGGGCTATTTTGGTGACCCTGAGGAAGGGCACTGGAGATTGCAGAAAGGGTGAGAAACCTCCAGGCCTGAAGGCAGACTCTGCAAGACAGTGGAGACAGCTTCAGGGACCATGAGCTTCTGGTAGAATTTGCTGTGGCCGTAGTGAAATGGAGGTCTGAGATTCATATCATGGTTCTGAAGAGAGTCTGAGGGGCCAGGAGGCCCTGGGCTCCAAAGAGGATGCCACTGGCCACAGGTTAAAAACAGGAGATTAAAAACAAAGATCAACTTTGAATGCCTCTCAAATGTCTATCAAAAACAAGGTGAAGAGTTTTTTTTTAAGGCATAAATCTACAAGGACAAATAAAATAGAACTATATCATCCTCCTCTCCCTTCCCTCCACCAGAAGACTGGATGGTGGTTTAAAGGCATGCCAGGCACAGCTGAGGAGCAGAGTACTGCACAGGAATCACAGGAAAGTTTACACACCAGTGAGACTCACAATTCCATCCTCCATTTGACTCCTAGAATAAAAACAGCCACGCTTGTAAGCCCCCAGCCGAAGACTGAAGATCCCTTTTTGGATAAACTGACCAGGTCAGGGAAACAGTCTGGCCCAGTCATCCTACAGTGAACCCACCAGTTGACAAGCCTTGCACAGAGGTTACCTTTTCTGAATTTCATTCTCAAATATTAAATACTGCCAAAGGTCATCAGATATTTGAGGAAAGCCTGAAAAATGACGAACAGAAACCAAACAAACAAACAAAAAGGTCCTAAGGAAAGAGAAGAAAAAAAAATTTTTGATTATCATTAATGTCCTCATAGAGATAAGAAAAGATAGTGAATCCATGAAACAGAACATGATGCTATTTTTAAAAAGGAACATTCCAAGAACAAGAAAAATTCTTGGAAATTAAAAACAGGAGAGCATAAATAAAACACTCAATATAAGAAAGCTGGAAGAGAACATAAAATATTTTAAAGAGTAAAAGACAAAGAGATTAAGAAAATAGAAGCTACAAAACTATGAAATTTGGAGAATCAGACTAGCATGTTCAAAAATCCAAAGATTTTGACTCCCAGAAAGAATTAAGTAATATATTATTAATACAAAAGATTTCACAAAACTACAGATCATGAGTTTCCAGAGGGAAAGGGCCTACCAAGGGTCCAACATAGTAAATATCTTTTAAAATATTCACACCTTGGCATATCACTATGAAATTCCAGAACTCCTAGGATAAAAAGAAAAACCAGAACATTTTTCAAGAGAAAATACAAATCATTTCAAGGGATAGAAATCAGAATGGCAATGGCTTCTTAATGGCAACTCTGGAAGTTATGAGACGATGAATCAATTCCTTCAAAACTCTGAGAGAAAATAATTTTTACCTAGAATTCAATACCTAGCCAAAATATCAAACTAGAAACTAAAACAAAGATATTTTCAGACATGGAATGTGTCGTATGATTTACTTCCCAAGCTACTAAGCAATGCTGTCCGCCAAGACAGAGGTGTAACTCAAGAGAGAGAATAACTCAGAATCTAGAAAATTTGATAGCATCAGGGACAAAGAGAGGTTCCTAAAACTATCTAGAGAGTTAAAACATCATATACAAAGAATCAAGAATCAAAATATATCAGCCTTTTAAATAGTAATACTGCATGCTAAAGGAAAATGTAACACAGCCTTTAAAATTAATTGGGAAAATCAATTTCAACCTAGAATATTCTTTATTCGATCAAACTATCAATCATTGTTGGAGTAGGCAAAGATTAGCTTGTGCCCATGCTATATAAGGTTGGATATTAGGACTATCACTTCCTCGTGTGGCTATGGGGAAGATAATTGTTTCTACCATAAGACCATAGCCCATGCATCACCTCTACCTGCCACACCATTTGCAAGCAGAGTTACTATAAACGGTGAAGACTGTGCATTGCACAAGTAGGGGAGGTAGGTGGGATTTACATAAACTGTGGCATCAGTGGTGCTCTCCGGAGCTGTTCAGTTTTGAAACTGGGCCAATCATAGCAGGCATGAAGAGATAAGCTTCTAGTAGTTTAGGGTTGAAGAGTACAAACCTGTGAAATGATATTCAATATCATATGTTTGGGAAAGAGCCACACAGCAATCTGCCACTTAATACGTAAGTTCAATTATCATAAAAATAAAGCTGTGGAGCTATGCCTGCTGACTATTTCAATATATATGTGCTGATCATATTTTCCACTTTTTTACAGTCTATCAATTCTAAATAAATGTGGAAAGAGTATAAGTAAAGGTTTTAGAAGCTTCAAAGAATTGATCATTCTGGATTCTAAAGCATCAACAAATCTGTTATCTATAATTCATCAGTGAAAACACATGCTATGGTCTCTTTAGGTGAGGTTGGGATAAAAGAACAAAGCACAACATGGGAGTTCACTGGATTGCATTTCAGAGAAAACCTCTCCAGTTTTGATATCTAAGTTAGTCCATCTGAAATTTAAAACCACAAAGCAAAGCACACACCAATTAAAATTCAAAAGAAAAGCAAATAAAAAATATTTCATCAGCAAATTTTAGAATCTCAAAAGATATTACAAACTGAATATCAGGATATGTAAAGGCCTTTAAACTGGCTAAGAATTTAGAATATGGCAGTTATTTCAAACAGCATTTAAGCATCACTACATTTATGCATTTCTCAATTATTAAAATCTCCTAAATGTATCTTGCATATTTCACCCTCTCCACATTTTTGTAAATCCTACCCTCACCTGAAGCATCTCCCCTACCACCCAGACCCTACCCAACCTTCAGAATGAAGTGAAAACTTTAATGTCTCCACCCAAGCCTTTCCTGATCTCCCCATCTCATAATTTTTGCTTTCATCTGCTGCCCCATAGCACCACTTATTTTGGTACTAAGGCATAGCTAATGAAGTAGCAGGTCTTATTCCTTCGATTAGGTTTTAAGCTTCTTGAGAGCAAAAACCTTACCTTGGACTTCATATATCCAACAGTACTTAGCTGAGTGCTGGAACAGAGTAGGTACTCAGTAGATCTTCACCAGTTACTTTTCTATATGATACGACAGAAAAGGAATGTTCCCTTCTTTGAATCAGGATAAAGTATTTCTTTAATTAGGAGCATAATGTACGACCACAGATTCAAAACCTTGGATAAAGTAGCTCTTGCCTAAAAAGGAATGTAAAGACACAGTAACCATATTTTTACACACATTCACATCATTTTTAGACTATAGAATTTTATAAAAATATTAAAAGTGTGTAAAATATGGCTATCATCCTACCTAATACAGAAGCCCCGTTTGACACTCTTCATCGTAACGCCTCTTGTTTCCGTGACGTTCCGCTCTCCTAGCTTCCCTCCTACCCTTCTGGTTCCTCCTCTCCTATTTTACTAAGGAGCTTTTGGTCTACTTGATCTTGAAACGTGGCAGGTCCTCTAGGGTCATTTTTAGGTTCACTTTCTACTCCACAGTCTTTTCTAGGCCATCTTTTATCTAAACCCATGTTCTCAAACACCATGACATTTCTAAAATTTACATCTATAGCCCAGGCATCCTTTCTGAGATGGCATCATCTACTTCCTCTGTTTGAATGTTTCACAAGCACCTCAATTTAACTTATCCTAAATTGAACTCAAGATTTACTCTCCTTCTCAACATAAAAGAAGCTCAGCGATGGCCTCACCATCCACCTAGTACTATAAGCCAGGAACTCTATGGTTATACTTGAATCTCTCTATCCTTCAGTCTCCCCCAACCAATCTGTTGTCAGATCACCTCTTCCATATCTGATCTATTGTCACTCTAATATATGCACCCCTCCATCTCCTCTGCCATCATCCGGTCCAATCTATTGTTATCTGCTGCCTGAGTTACTGCCATAGCCTCGTAACTAGTCCCTCTGGAGACAATCTTGCCACCCTTCCAATCCATCCTCCATGCAATAGCCCATATAATCTTTTTACACAAATATGATACTACTTCCAGGCTGAAATCCTTCCATTGGTTTTTTACCAGATTTAGAACAACATCTGGGCCATGATGTACACTCAGGTCTTCCCCCTCAGGACTAAGGCATACATTCGTCCAGCTGCTGGGTGTGTAGCAGCTGATAACTCTCAGCTGAATCCCTCTCCAGGACTTGCCCTCAGATAAAGAAAGCCCTCTCAACTGAGATCACACACTCTCTACCAGGGCAGTTCCCATTCAACCAATAGTCAACTGGCCCTTGAGAAAGTATAAAGATGCAGCTCTCTCACCTAAACCTGTGACAACTCTGGGGGGCCCTCCAAGCTTCCTATAGGATGGACTGACATGTTTCTGGAGACTGCATTATAGTCCAGCTTATCTCTCTGCCCAGTCCTACTTTCTTCACTTACTTGTAGATTTTGATCCCTAGAGTACTCACCAATAAACTTCCTGCATGCTAATCCACATCTCAGAGTCTTCTTCTTGGGAAGCCTGACTTGTGATAACATCCTTAACATGATCTAGAAGGTCATACATGATCTGACCTCTGCTGAGCCCTATATCATGCTTCCTCCATCTCCCTATATTCCTGCCACCTAGGCCTTCTTTCGGTTCCTTGAATACGGCATTTTTTCCCCAGCCTCAGGATCTTCACTAGCCCGGAGCTCTACCTGGAATATTTAATGCTAGCTCACCTCTACTGCCCAGTTCCTTCATCACCATCACTTCATCTCTTTGCCTAATTAATTCTTACTCTATATTCAAATCTCAATTCCAGCTCAAAGAAGTCTTCCCCTTCCCCCTAGACCAGCTAGTTCTCCTTTTATCAGCTCTTATAGCCAACTATACTTTTCTTTCAAGGTACTTTAAAGGAACTATAATGAAATATTTTATAATAAATTGTGAAATATTTGTCTCCCTTTATATAACATCAGATCCACATCACTCTTGTTTGCTACCATAGTTCTATCAGAGAATTTTGCGCATGTTAGGCATTCGAAAAGTACTAAATCACTATATGTATGTGTTCAGTGATCAGTGATATCACTGGAGCTATATGGTTCAATCCTCTTATGGTGACAGTAAATAAATAGAGAGATAGAAAGCAGTCACCAAAGTCATATTCATGTATCTGCACAAGAAAAATATCTTTATAGCTTAGTCCAACCCTTGGCCCTCCTGATAATAAAATAACCCATCTCTCCCAACCTTCCAACAAAGAATTCCAGAAGTTACTTGAGAAAGTATAACTACTCTGCAAAACTGCCAAAGCCCATCAGCAAAGAAATCCAATAAGAGAAAACTTTCTAGAAATGTATTTGGGGCAAAAAAAGGAGAGGCTCAGAATGCAGTATGTGTTAGGAAGGACATTGACTAACTCAAGAAAAAACAAAAACCCTGAATAGTAGGGAATGTTCCAAGTTGAGAACAATGGAGAAAACTAGGGATAGAGATGCCTAAGTGTGTTAGGGTGATGTGGAGGAAAGTAACGTGAGCATATATAACCCACTTTCTGTTGTTATAAAGGTGCATGACCAGCTTGAATGCGGCTCTCACACCTCTAACTAGAGTGTAGACATGAAAGACAATAATACAACAGTTAACTATAGCAAGTCTGATCTTAAAATTCTTGCAATCACTAAATATGCCAGTTTTCAGACTCTTCTAAATATTGGGGTTGAAGAAAGGGTCGGTTTACATGGACAAAGCTTTCATCCAAGTCTTCACACAGCACAACTCTAGGAAGCGCCATTCACCTGGCATTCTATGTGAATTGTGTCTGCTGTGGTTGTGCATTGCGGCAGCCTGGTCTTAGAATGTGGTTGATTAATTCTAATGGAAGTTATCATAATTATATCTTTGGGATTCCAGGATGAGACAGCAAATAGATTTGTGATGGTAACTGTTTCATCACCTGCCCTGCAGTCAAGTTTCACAGTGAATAACCTTAGGAAGAGCTGGAGTCAGGACCAACTTAGGGTAGAAAACCAAGGGGAAATTCTGAATCAACCAAGAATAACTCTGAGACAGTATATGTAAAGCGAGTACAAAATGATACATCAGCATTTAGGAAGGAAAAAGAGTTACTGGTAAGATTTTGAATATTAACTATGAAGTCAGTACCAAAGAATGGATGGAGAGAAATGTATGAAACCGGAAGCTTAATGTCAAGGACAGAAACCAGAGATGAGCTGTAGATAATTGCAGAATAGACCTTAGAGTCAGAGGTAGCAGTTAGCAGTACAAGAAGAAATTTTGCTAGTGCTGTGCTTAGAAGCCAGCGGTTTGGGGGACCGTGAAAGCTCAGAGAGGCTGCTTTAGAAGCTTTGTTTGGAGTTGCTCCCGGAACTGCCCTTCCAGTCTTTTAGAGTGTTTTGCCTTTTCAATGCCAGAGAACAATCTGGGCAGCTGATAAAAGCAAATATATGTCTTGAGCATCGATTACACTTATTCATTGAAACAGACACCTTGGCTCATTCAAACCAAAATCACCTTTTTCTTTGACAGGGAAGTTGAATACAGGAATTTTTTTTAAACCATATAACCAGAATAATGGCCTCAGCTATTCTATTCCTTTGTGCCAAAGGCAGGCTGAATGCAAGACAAGCATCTGTGACCAATCAAAACAAGTTCACCACGACCCCTATCCTCCAGGCCCAAACACTCAACTGGAAGTTTTCTTGGCTGTGATGGAGCCTAAACCTCATGACAGAGAGTTTATCCAAAACCTCCAGGAACAGGAAAATGACCCATGGCCGTTTCAAGAGAGCATAAGTGAACACTCAATAACACCAAAATCAACAGCACTCTTCAAGGCACTCATCTTTAATGTTGGGTCCACATAAACCCTTGAAAAGGCAGAGGAGAAATTGGTGGTTGAGTACACATACTACCTGGAGATCAAGTGCCCACAGCATTTATTTTAAACTTAATTAAATAGGAGTGAGCCCTGCAGTGATAAGGAAGACAAAGAATATGAAGAAATCTAGGGTTTGAAAGAAGAGAAGACTAGATGGGAAGACAGGAAGAAAGACCAATGGTCCATCTCATTCCAAGGCCAAGGCCCATAAACACTCTCACAGAATGTTCTCTATGCATCTTACGTTTTCAGCAGAGCGCCAAGCTCAGTTTGCTCTCCCAGCTACCCAATTCAAAAGGCTGAGTCTGAGAGCCAAGCTTCCCACTCCCTGACTCTACCACATGGATGGGAACGGTACCAGAAGCAGCAAGTTCCTGGCTCTGTGCCAGCTGCTTTATTACTTATTAACTTATTTTATATAGCCTTCAGCATGGCAAGAAAAGCTTCCTTTAATTATCAACAAGAATGAAGAAGCCGCAAGGGGAAATCAGAGCCAGAGAACTGCGGCTGCGCTGATTACGCTCTGGCTCTTATCAAAGCTGACACAGGGTCCAGGCTATGCAGATACCGCGCTGGAAGCCGCGGGCTGCGCGTGGGTGGGAACCTGTAAGGCATCGCCCGGTGCCGGTGCCGGGTAGTTCTGCTGGAAAGAATTCTCAACGAGGAAGATTTGTTAGTTCTTCTTTCCTCTTCTGCCAGTGCAGGGAGGTTGAACACCATAGTTGCCAGAAACAGAACACACGGACAAGGTGCAACTTTTATGTGCAGGTGGCCAACGAGGCAGAGCTGGGTGGAGCTTGGAGGTGGTGATGAGGGTAAGAGAAGCTATCATTAAGCAGAGGCGCTGGCTAAAAGGCAGCCTCAAGCCTTTGCATAAGTACTCAAATTACCATCAGAGCCAGCTTATGAGCAAGTGGAGAAGATGACAATTTACTGGGTGAGCTGGAGGACCCCTGGGAGACCCTGCCTCTGCCCAGAGGTATCTCGGCTTTCCAAAAGACACCATCATTGGAGGATCGGGTCTAGTACTGCCTTCTCTCTAAAGTTACTAACACATTCTGGACTGGGTTTGTCCTGATTTTACCCATAAGAGCACTTTGGGGAGAGAGATGGAAGGAGACACGACAGAATCTTTAGGGAAGACACTGAGAGTACTGAAAACAAATCTCCCACTTCACTGATGTCCCAGGCCATGAAATTTCCAGGATGTAACATGGAGGGCATCTTCGGATTTTGTGCTACAGTACGGTTCTGTTGTGGAGAAATTTCTTATGCCACGCCTTTGGCTGGCCTCCACGGAGAATACGTACCTGACGCAAAGCAACAGGAGTAGGTAAGAAGGAGCAAATGCAGGAAGATGTTGAGAAGGGCCTGTTTCCATGGGCACCTGCAGAAAGAAATTCCACTTTCCTGTCTTCAGAAAACCCTGGCACACATGAAAAGGCCACCAGGACCTAGAAAACCTTCACCACACAGAACTAAGGTGTTGTAGTGGCAGAAAAGCTTGACTCTGCTGAGAGTCAAGTCAGCCTGTCCCAGGCAGTGGCCGTCACCATGAAAGGCTAGATGGTGGAGAATGTGGTGTATATCAGATAGCTGGTGAAATCCACATCGCCCTGGAGAAGGAGAAAAGAGCCTGCCTAAAGTACATTTGTAGGAAGGAGTTGAACTATAAAATTTTGACAGTGAAAAATTTGGAGAAACAGGGCAACATTTTAGGCTAGAGCAAGTTTGTGGAGCTGTGTTGAAAGAAAATGTCAGGGTCAGGGGGATGACATTTCATGATCCCTGGCAAGACAAATGCTGAAATAAATAGACATGTGTGGAAGGGTGACCATAGGAGGAGAATGTATTAAGGAAAAGAGAGAAAGAAAGAAGAGTAAAGAAAATTTTAGTTTTTTATCTTTATAAGAAGCTAAAACGTAATTGTAAAAATGTTAGACTTGCTGGACAGAGGAAAATAACTACAAATGGGTATAGTAAGTAAGTGTATTTATAATAGTAAATACCTGTGAGATAAAGTACACTGAAGCACTCCGACAAAGTGATGTTATACGTATGATATTATTAATACAACTGAATTTGTCCCACTTATCCAAGGCTGACTTCTTTTCCACAATTTTTCTTTCTTTGGCACTTTCTTCTTGGCCTTCTTCCATTTTCAAACATGTTCTGAACTTCCTTATCTTAAAAACCATCTCAAAAAAATACGAAGCCTTATTTAATGTTTTCTCCACTTCTACCACCATCTCATCTTTCACCCTCCTGTAATAGCCAAAAAACTTTGCACACATGGTCTTCACGTGCTGCTTTCAGTTTCCCTACAAGTCCTCCCTCCTTCCTTCCCTGAGTTCTTGATTTCCAGGAATCTGGCTTCTGCCTCCCCACTGCTGCTGAAGTGTATTTTACTTTCATGGTATAATAGCCTCCTTCCAACCACTCCCAAAGCCTTTCTCAGGCTTCATCCTTTTAGTTTCTCTGCCACATTTTAAACTGTTGAAAATCCATCCTTCTTAACTTGTTCTGGATTCTTCCCTTATCCTTTGTTGTGTGTTCCCCACTCCAGCACGCACAGTGTCAGTGTTCTCTATGCACGGATCTCCCTACAGTATAGCAAACCAGGCAATCCCTCAGAGTCTCTGGAGATGCGGTTCAGTTGTTTCTGATCCAGACAGAACAGTGAAGGGCATGGATCTTGGTCAGTGTCCAGGGAACCCCCACATTTTCCCACTGCTGTTGTTTTCCTCAGTTTTACTAGGATACAGTTAAATCCCAATAACCCAGAAGATACACCCACTCTGAGTGCTCTCATCAGCCCTGATTCTTTTCTGTCTCCAGTTTGTCTCCCCACACGGTGCGGCTTTGTAGAGAGCAAAGCAGACGGCTGGGGGAGGTTCGAGACTGGCCTTTGTTCATTGCCCTGTTCCCTGATATTTGGAAACAAACAAGCCCTTAGTTTTAGTCACCATCATCTATACCCAATGTATGACAGACCTCATACATAAGTATACAAAACAAAATCAAACCAACAAGCAAAGAGAAAACCTTTGACAGTAAACGCTTCTGGGGAGGAAACCAGGGTGGCTTAGTGAAAGGGGTGGGAGAGGGCTTTGCTTTTCACTGAAACTTCGCACCTTTTCACTTGTGTGCTGTGTGCATGTATTCTGTACTCAAAAGTAGGTTTTAAATAGAAAATTTATTTAAAATTATTTAAAAATTTATTAAAAATTATTTATTAAATTGTCTTTATTAGACACTGCTGATCTACAGAAATAGAGATTCCTGGTCTTACAGTATCATTAGGGAGACAGGACATTATTTTAAAAGAAAAGTAGATATTTTAAACTAGCCCCTCTACTAACTCATTGCCTAATATTAGTCAAGTTATTTAACTACTCTGACTTCAGTTTCTTTACTTGTGGAATGGGAAGACTGAATAAAATAGCCACTTTATTTATAATCTATATGTAAATTTATAATTTATATTTATAATCATTTTATTTGCCTATTCAAGAAATTTTTAGTGACTACTGCATTAGTTGGCTTTTGCTGTATAGCCACCCCGAAACTTAGTAGCTTAAAACATTCACCATTTATTGAGCTCACAATTTGGCAGAGGGGCATTTTGGCAGGGCTCAGCTGTGTGGTTCTACTGCTAGTCTCCGTTGGGGCTCGTTTGTATGTCTACAATCAGCTGTCAGTCAGCCAAAGTGGCTCTGCTGCTGGAGCTTAGCTGGCCATCAGCTGGGGCAACTAAGGCCTCTGGGCCACATGGCTCTCCTGCAGTCAGCCAGCCTGGGCTTGCTCACGTGACGGCTGAGACTGCAGGAGTAGCAAGAGGGCAGAGTCTCAGCGAAGAAGCACTTTTCAAGTTTCTACTTACATCACGTTAGTTAATGTGCCATTGACAAAATCAGGTCCCACCCTGATTTAGGGAGTGGAGGAAGAAACTCAAACGTGATGAGAACTATAAAGTCAATAGCAAGGGGATGTGGAAGACAGAGAGAAGAACTTGTGACCATTTTGTAATCTAGCACAAGCATCTTTTTTGTGCCAAGTCCTTGCCTTCACAGAGCTTACATTTTATTTTTTCTGCCACTGAGTTTCTACTGCTAATAACGATAATTACCAAATTCTGGGGTCAGATGGAGCATGGGACAAATCTCAGAAAGGGAATAATGAAGTCTATAGAATTATTAAGGTTAGGTAAACAAAACCTTCTTGAGAGAGACTATTTTGGCCAGACTTCCTAAAATTTTATTCAGTTTTTTGTTAAATATTTGTCAAAAATTCTATTTGTAAACCCAAACGACAAACAACAGCATTACTGTGTTTGGACTCCTTAAGAGTTAAGGGAAACAGTGACTGTTAAATATATTCCTTATTGGGGCTCATGGATTGTTTTTTAACTACAGCATGCAGAGCAATAAGGTATGTGACCACTGGGAATGGCAGAGCTCAATCAGTTAACAATGACTTCTAAACACATACAATGTTTCTAGTGCTGGCCAGACATTGCAAGGATAAAATGAGGCAAAATACCATTCCTTCCACCAGGAAGCTTGGCACACAGTTGGAAAGAAAACTAACACATCTAAAGAAAGATAAAAAAACAATACCAGGTAGCACACAGAATGAAGATGTGAGTCCACCATTCCCTCCAGGTATAAAGTTTCTCCAGGTGTTCCAGCTGTTCTTACACTATCTACTCCCCCATTTCCTGCGGTGTCAAGTGTCCCGTAGTAAATTACCCTGTGGAGAGGAAATGTTACTCAGCCTGACATCACTGTGCTCCATCACACCCTCTGTGCTTCATCACACCCTCTCACACACCTGCTCACACCCTCACATCCCTCACACACCTGTCATCCACAAAACACTCCCCTCCTATAACCTCTGCATCAGCCTATAAATTCACATCCTAGTTTCTCCATTTAGATAAGACATCCCTCCCAAACACACAAACCCAGAATGAAGAGGAGATGTGACTTAAAAAAAGAAAAAAAGAAAAAGAAATCGTGGAAAATATGTGCTAGCAAAGGTTTCTATTTTTCCTCCTTTACAGTAACTCTGAAGAGAAATCAAAGTCTGTGTGGATAATGACCCAAAAGGCAGAAGATCCGTGAGAAGGGAGGGTTGCCTGATGGACAGAGCACTTTCCTGAGGGGTCAGAGGTCCTGAGATCTAAAGATGGTGTTGATATTTTTTTATGGTTTAAATTGGAGCATGGTCACTGTGACTTGGAGTTTTCTTATCTTTCAGATGAAGGTAATGAATGGTACATCTGCCCCATTTACCTCATAGGGTTGTTATAATTTTCCAATGTGATAAATATGTAAAATCATTCTATAAAGTATAAATTACTGCATCAATGGATTAACAGCTCTATCTAAAACCAGGGTGATACTCAAAATATTTATTGACTGATGTGGTGTTGACATGGACTAATCAAAGAGGACAGCTAGCAGTTGGAATAAACATTGACCGGCAGTACTGGTATTACCAGCAGAATGCCGGTCCTGGCTCAGCGGATCTCATATAACATAGCGGGGGAAGAGGGATAACCAGCAAATACGCACATGCAAACTCTTCCATGGGGCCTGGCCTCATTCAAAAATAGGTATTTGTTAAGGCATACATAGATTCCTGATGGAAATATAATGTTTTTTAACTTTGAAATTTAAAATTTAAAGAAAATATTATCATAATAAAAGTTAATAAAATGAATAAAAATGTGATTTTAATAGTCACATTTCCACACACTTTTAAGCATTGTTCACTGTGTAAAAGCGTAGCCGTCTAGGAGACTTCTGCATACTTTCCCCTCTAAACCAGCCAAGTAGCAAATGGCTCTCAACTGCTGTAGAAGTGCCTTGTCTTTGCTGATGCCAAGTGAAGTTTTGTTTCCTTCAGGCAAAGAGGTTTTCAGAAAAGAAATCTACACATTAGAAGATACCATCTTTTTGCATGTTACAATGAATCAGATAAATGGCACTCTAAACCAGTGGACTTCAGAGTAAGGAGTATGTAAGATGTGTTTGCATATGAAATAGACAAAGTCTAAGTTTACGCCCAGTAAACGCCTAAAAGGCCTACCAATAGGATTGATGCATATCTAGACGTGTCTGGCAAACCGATGTGCTAGACTTGCCAGATGTCTATTTGAGTGAGGGATGAAGAAACCTCCCAGGGGAGAATTCATTCCAAGGAAAGAGAAGGTCAAACAGATAAGCATGGCCAATGGGGTCAGGGAAGGGACAATTCTAAGGTTGGCATGGTGTTTGTCACTAGAATTTGAGTCCTGTAGATGTGGTGGGGGTAGCTGGCTGCAGGAGGGAGAATTTGGAGTTTTCATCTGTTAAATTTGGGGCCATAAGCTGTACTGCTTTGGTAAACCTCTATGCCCCTACACACACACCAGCACAATTCCACTCACCTCTGGGACCTCAATCACCCAGGACATCAATAGCTCTGCAGGAGACAGCACCGTGGCATCCAGAGGGTGCAGCTGTACCCAGCAGAATCCCAATGAGTGCCCAGCAGATGACAGTGGTACCTGGCCCAGGTAGCAGAGTCTGTGAATGTCTTGCATATCAGAAGAAAATTGCTCAATGCCCAACAGACACCACACGGCAGCTCACTGGACTCCACAGCCTGGGCTGGAAGTGGCATGTAGGGAAAGGAAGCCCAAGCATCCAGGATACACATTGGTTATTGAGAATGTTGGATTGCCGCCTTAGCTCAAGGCCTCTTCTCCATCTCCTCTCATTTTCTAGGTGGTTTTAAAGGCCATCTCTACGCCAATGACTTCAATATTGTATCTTTATTTCTTTTCTGCTACACTGCAGACTCTTACATCTAACTGGCTACTGGATGTCTACATTTGGATACCAAATGGTAAATATCCAAAACTGAACTCCTAAGCTTCTCCCCTCAAAAACCTCTTCAACCTGCAGCCTTCCTTATCTCAGTTGATGGGACCCTCATCCTTCCAACTGATCAGGCCAAATTCTTGCAGTCATTTTTAACTCCTTTCTTTTCCTCACTTTCACATCCAATTCATCAGCAAATATTAAAATCTAGTAACTTCTTACTGTCTCTGTAGCTTCTACTTTCTCTAAAGAACCACATCTCTTGCCTGGATCCCCTCAGTACATCAAAGCATAGAACTGGAACTCACATGCTTATCTTTCTAGTGCCAGAAGACAGAAAGAAAAAAAATAGGCTGGCAATTTGATTTCAATTAAAAACCTGAAATTAGAAAACTCATTAAATGACTTATATAAGGATGTGTGTGTTAAACATTCCTCAAGTAGAACTAATGTGACACAGGGTCCCTCCTATCAAAATCCTACCATTGCTTTGGGGCTCAGCACACATCTATCCTTACATGCAGTCTTTCTGAAGGACACTAGCCCATAGGGACCTTTTCTGGCCTTGGAACCCTATAGCGCTTACAGTACACATAGTTTGTGTAGCATCTGATTACGTTCTATCTTGGATTGTGTGATAATCTTTTCGTGGGTGTTAATCTTGTTGCTCCAGCGCGATAATGAGGCAGAGGTCCTGGCTTGAGCCAAACTGGGATTCGTACACGTCTGAGCAGTCTAGCCTGTGTGCGGCCACCATAAGGTATTTGCATGTGAGGTTTTTGCTGAAGAAGACTTTGAGCGCGTGGGTATGTGCGTTCCGAGGTGGGTGAGAGGAAGAACAGGAACTGGGGAGAGCCTGGTGCCTGACTGCAGGTATTGGTTCCCTGCTCAGCCTGTGGAGTCAGGTCTGAGCCCAAGAGAGGGGAGATCTGCTAGCAGAGCTGAGAGAATTATTTTCTGGAGCAAGTCTTGTGGCAGGGGAGCTGAGCTGTTTTGTTTGGATGTCCATGTGATAAAGATAAGCAGAGAGCAGGCGAGCCAAGCGTACTGACTGCTTCTCAGGATCTTAGCCTAGCAGGAAGGCTGGGGAGTGGTTAGGGCTACCGATAGCAGATTTAAATCCCATTTTTTAAAAGAGATTTCCAGACCCCCTTAAATGACAGATGGATGAAGCTATTTACTAGCTGTTTACATTGGCAGTTTACATAGTTGGGCTGACCCCTTTTGAATCTCCAAGTCCAATCATTTGTACCAGCTTCTCCCCACATCTGCTACTCTGGTGCCTCCTGGGTTGGTAACTCAGAGACAGAGCAAGGGCACCTTTGTCAGACACAATATCCCAGGATGGCACTGATGGCAGTGGTGGTCATCTGGGGCTGCCTCCAAATGACAACAAGCACATGGCCCCAAGTGAAAGAAAATGAGATGGTTCATGAGCATCCACAGAACAAGCTCAGGAGGGAATACCTTGGCGGGGGCATTGAGGGCAGTGGGGAATTGTATGGAGGGTTAATTTCCTACCTTTTTCAGAGAGTTAACCTGATCTGGGCAAATTTAAATTATTATTTTTACAGTGACCTCATTTGACTCCACAGACCAGTGAGGCATGGGGAGCCTGAAGCTAATGCAGACTCCATGAGTAGAAGGTCCAAGGCATTCACTTATCTGGAGCATCCCAGACCATTAATATAGTAGATTCTGTTCATTGGATTTTTCAAAAATAGAAATAAGTGACAAAAGTCTCTTTTGAACCAGGGATATCAGAAGCCACAGTGAGGGTCAGATCCAATTTCTAGCAGTGGAATTGGGAAAGTCATATAACCTCACTGAACTTAATGTTCCTTAAAATAAAAGAATAATAATTCCTAGTCTGACTTCTTTGAAAGTTGTCAGTGTAATCAGCTGAGATCGTGTATGTGAAAATGCTTTAAAAACTATACTGCGCTATAAACTTAAAATACTATTACTTATAGAATAATGTTTCTATACACATAACCTAAGATTGAGGATTGAGGCAATAACTGGAATAATATAAAACTTTTCAAAGTTTACTTCATTAGCTAAATATTTATAACAAATCATGGTGGATTAATTATCCAATTCACCTTACATCACTGAAATTAAAAAGAAAGCCTAAGAAATAAGCTCTGGCCTTATTGCGTGTTTAAGGCCAGTTACTCATTTTGAAATACCCCACACATCATGAGCGTCTTCACATCAAACACTAAAGGGAGAACATCACAATTTGAAAGTTACCTTATTGCTTATAAGATAGGAGACATCCCATGTAAGTGTCTTGTTTCTTGTCCTCTTCAGTGTTTTAATTCCAGACATTTTCATGTCACTGCAGGCCTCTTACCCTGCTCTTCTTTGTCATTCTCCCAATTAGGAAAGCTGAAAGACTGCCCAGTGCCTTCCTTCCCTGACGCTGATGTCTTCCACGAGGAAAGACAGCGTTTCTTAGACTTCTATTTCTTGGGGAAGAGATGGCCTAATGGCTTTGCCTAATATGACTATTATTATGTATTCCAACTAAGGGACATTAATTACATCTCGCACTTTGGTTCTGGCACAGTATAAATAACAGACTAATACCGTGTTCCCAGCAGGCATTTTTCTAACCAGTACATTCAATTTGTGGCATAATCTCATAGACGTTACAAAAGTCTGAAAAAAACACACTCCATTTTATATTGCGTTTCCATTTTTACTTCTTTTTTATTGGTATATAATTAACATAAAATAAAATGCATACATCTTAAGACAGTTCAGAGTTTTGACAACTGTATACACCACATAACCAGATGAAACAAGGCATAAAATTACAGGTATTATGGGGCTGGCCCAGTGGTGTAGTGGTTAAGTTCGCACACTCTGGTTTGGCGGCCTGGAGTTCGCAGGTTTGGATCCTGGGCGTGGACATATGCACAGCTTATCAAGCCATGCTGTAGCAGGCGTCCTACATATAAAGTAGAGGAAGATGGGCACAGATGTTGGCCCAGGGCCAATCTTCTTCAGCAACAAAAAGGAGGATTGGTAACAGATGTTAGCTCAGGGCTAATCTTCCTCACCAAAAAAAAAAAAAAAAGAAATTACAGTTATTAGAGAAACCCATCAGAAACACTGATGACAAACGGTAAATCTGGGTTTTACACAGCTTCTATCTGAGCTAGCTTTTGTGACATACATAGTGGATTTCCTGAGTAAATGAGATTCAAGTAGATTTGCAGATAAAAGAATTTCAATACTGATCCTGTCCAAGTCTAATGCTAATTTGGGGTTCAAATATTTAGTAAATTTGTACGTATCTTTAGATATTTTCTAATTATAAAGGTAACTCATGTTTATTGCAAAAATAATCAGAAAATACAAAAAAATCTTAAAAAAGAAAACACAAAAGACTATTTTATAAATACAAAATAATATTTCTTTGTAATACAAAGAAAAAGATCATTCATAATCCTATCACCCAAACAAAATCAATATTTAGCCTTGTGTCTTACAATCTTCTTTTAAATGCATATTTTATAGATAGATAGATAGATAGGTGGATAGATAGATAGATAGACAGATGATAGATAGATAGATAGACAGATGATAGATAGATAGATAGGTGGATAGATAGACAGATGACAGATAGATAGATAGATGGATGGATGGATAGATAGACAGATATGTGGATCTGGATGCTTTTTTTTTAGATGGGTTCCTACTCTACATACTGTTTTATGTTGTTAAATGACATGAAGAGTTTCTGACTTGAAGTTCAGCACCCGCTGCCCAGCCTACGCATCTCTCTTCACAGAGCCTCATTGGAGCAGACAGGCTTGCCATGGGTCTCAAGGCCATCTAGCCCAGGGCCTAGCCTTAGGAGTGGCCTGCAGCAGAAGAAGCCCTGCTGAGCCTGTCCAGCATCTTGTAAACTGCCTGGAAACTGACAGGAGTCTTCTGAATATCAAATTCAAGACTTGTGAAACATTGCAGGAGATTTAGATAGCAGGATGCATAAATCTCTGTCTTCTGGCCACTAACTGAGCTCCCTGTGTGAACCAACGCTTCTCTCAGCAGCTCCTGGCACAAGACGCCTGCTGCTGATGCCATCATCACCTGCCTGTGAAGATCAGCATGGAATTGTGCAAGTGTTTCTAATCTTGTCATCAAAACTCAGTGTGATTCTGAGGCTGCGCGTGGAGGAACTGGATTTCCAAGACAAAACAACCACAGAATAAACTAACAAGATCAATTTCTATGGGCAAATTTATTCAAGGTCATTATTTTATCTGTTTCTTTGGTTAATACTTTCACAAACCTTCAACCTCCATGTTTCCAATTTTCTCCATCTTCAATAAGAAATATTTTTTCATTTTTCCCAAAGAAACATTAGCTTTTTAATCATTAGCTTTTAAACCTCCTTTCCCCCAAAAATATATTCCCCCTCTTGAACAGAGCATACATCCCAAGAAGAATGAAGTAACAAGAGATCTTCTCCAGGGAATATGTAAGATAGGGGCTGTATTAACAAAGAGAGGGGAAGGAGAAAAGAAAACAAGAAAAAAGAAATTGATTCCCAGTGAATTCAGCAAAAGAAAGCCTGTGATTCAGCAAAAGAAAACCATGGACAATTATGTTTAGCTCACAGACACGCATATAACTGCAGCTGGGAAAAGACTGCTTCCTAATTTCAGCCTTCTCAGCCTGCCAGAAGCAAGGAGCGTTACTCGTAAGCTATTCTTTCTTTCTTTTTAGGAAATCCAGCTCCAAGGGAAGATCCCATGCCATCTAGAAGAAGCTACCTACGAAGAAAAATGAGAACAATTAAGCCCTTAATCTGCACAAGAAACTTTAACAGCTGAGACTCTAAAACGAAAATGGAGTTAATGCTAATGCTGATGTTTTATAGCCTCAACATGCCTTACATCTGGAAGAATTCCAAAGCCCTCAGCAGGTTGTCACATTGATAGAAGGGGCCCCTGCTGAGATGCAGCTGCTTCTGGGGAAGAGCCGGCATCTGGAGAACAGCTGCATATCAATCCCTGAAACACACAGAGCAGGAAGGCAAGAGAAGCCGAGGGCACCCCTTCCACCTGGAGCCTCCCTCCCTGGCTCCCAAGACTCAGAAAGGCTGAGGCGTCACATTTGCTACCGGAAATGCAATAAAAGCTTAACTCACCCTAAACTTTGGGGAAGGAGACGAGCTGGACAGTCGAGCTTTCCAGTTAGCTAAGGGGTTTTGACACATTTAAGCACCAACTTTTGTTTAATCATTTACAGATAAAAACTTCTCTAAAATGTATCCCTGGATTCTCTGACTACTTCAGTTCAAATTAACCATAAATTCCTAATGTTACACCTTCAATTCATGCAGTATCCATCAACAAGAAAAGATGTGGGCTTTTGTTACAGTGAGGCTTCCAAAGCATTCCCTATGAATACTGTTGTGCACGTGCTTGCGCGCGCGAGCGCGCACATACACACACACTCACTCCTCATACACACATAGTCATACACAGGCTTAGGGAGAGGGAGGGAGAAAGGGTGGGAGAGAGAATAAAAAATGACATTGCAACGGGAATTAGCAGAGTACATTATTAGTTCCAACCTTCTATCAACTAGCCCTGTGACCTTGAATTAGTCACCTCAATTCTCTGTGCTAAAATGAGGGAGGATCACTAGATGTTCTTTAAGGTTTGATTAAATTTTAATCTTAGTGATCCTTTAAGAATTATGTTACTCCAAATTCATTCCTTCTTTTGCCCTCCTTTTCTTTCTTTCTATTCTTTCTCTTTCTTCCTTTCTTTCTTTTCCTTCTTCCTTCCTTTCTTTCTCTCTCACTCTCTCTCTTTCTCTCAATCCCTAGGCATTCATTACTTGAAGTGTTAAAACAAGTGAGCCAACTTAAAGTGAAATGTAATGCAGTCCAAACAAACTCTAAGGTGCAAGAGCCATGCCTGACATTGAGGTGTGCGTTTTCAATTAAATGGCGTGGTACCTGCCCTCAAGGATCTTAAACCTTATTTCAACATTATTATAACACCTTTTAATGATCATATTTCCTCTGCTTTCCCCCAATATTTTCGAATTACATGTGTTGGGAAGATAGGAAGGAGAGAGATCACCACGGGTCAAAATAACCTGAGAAGGCTTCTTGGAAGCAGTGTGTGGATGTGTAAGATTTGGAACAAGAGAAAGGGTTACGGAAGATACACTAGTTAGGGCTGCAGCATGTACAAAGGCAAAGAGACAGAATGCACATGTCTGTACAGTGCATAGGGAGACCCAAGGAGACACACTTGGATGGGGGCAGCCAAAGCAGTCTAGGGTACCACAGTAAGGACTAATGCAGAATGTAGTGAACTGGAGAGCCCGAGCCCAGCCTAAAGACTTCAACTGAAATTTTATAAAATATTTATTGAGCAAAACAAATAGGTTTCCAGGCAAGACAGGCCCATAGGACCACAGTTTGTGACCTGGCATAATTATTTAAATGGCTTGCTGTTTTATTTTTTAAAAAGAAGTAAAAGGAATCGAAAGTATATGGCCCTTATAAAAAAAAATAAGTCAACTTAAGGTCTTGATGAATAAAACATGATGCGGTTAATTTTAAATCCCTTTTATGCTATCTGTCTCCTGGAGAATTTTCCATTGTCCTTGTACAATAATGTAAGTTATCACACTGGAGACTTTTTGCTCATCTATAAATAGCTCCTTCACCCATAACCCAGGGATGAAAGCCTTTATTTTTTAAGCATGTCTCCAACTATCAAAAAGCTATTTCCAGGAAGTCCAAACTGCCACAGCAAATTGCTGTCAGGAGCCAGAAGGGCTCATGTTTGTTCTTCAGAGGGTCCCGGGACTCAAGACTGGCCAAGAGATAAACTCACCCATATTGTAAAGATTCATATTGATAAACTATATTTACAGTTAAAGTTATCTGCTTCTGTGAATTCAATTATTCCTTCTGTGAGAAACCCAGTCTAGGAAAGAGGAAGCTTTAGGCATAAGAATTTCAGGCTTTCCATTCTAGAGTGAAGTTATCGCTAAGACGGAGCTGGAAGCAGAGAACTGTATACTGTAAGGATTGAACATTTCCAGTTACGTTGGCAAGACCAAGGCCTGAGCCACGTTTGACTACACAAGACACCAACACACCAAGCTCAAGGCTGGGCCTGCCACCGAGAAGTGCTTGTGACTAATAACAAGTGTGGATTTGCAAAAATCTTGTGTTGGATTGTACACTGAGGCATCTGAGAACCAGGCATCTGACCAGCAAGGCACTGTCCAAGACTGCCCTTGCACACAAGACCAGTCTCCTCATCATGTCTTGGGAATCTGCTTGCCCGCAACCTCAGAGTGATAGCCTCTCCCTGGAGCCTGGCCCAAAATAAAAAATAAACTAAAACTGAGAACACACAATTAATCCAGAGTGAAGTTGTCTTCTTCCAGAGAGACTGGTGTCTCTACATCCTACTGAGAAGAAGAATCCCTCATAAATCCAGTTAATCCAGGTCTCATCTGGCTCATTCTGATAAGACTTTCAAATTTCCTCTCCCACAGTTTGGGAGTTGAGGGCTCAGGTTCTAGTATCAGATGACCTAGGAAAAACTTCTGGTTCTTCTGCTTTCTAATTTTAAAAGCGCAACTTCTTTCTGCCTCAGTTTCCCTATCTGCAAAAAGATGACACAGTACTAGTACCTCCTCGTAGAGCTGTTGTGAGAGTAAACTGAGACAAGGCATGTGAAAAACTTAGAACAGGGCCTGACACATAGTAGGTGCTCAGTAGTGATCGGCTGCTCTTATTTTCATCATCTTTCAGGGAACTTCCAGGACTTATTCTTTTGGAGAGATTGTGGCCCGCTACACTCACAGTGTCTCACAGCCTTGTTCTCTGTCATCTTTGATTACAGTCCCACAGACACTGACCTCTCCAGCATTTCATCCTCATATGGCCAAGTATTTCTGCTCCTCTGACCGCTCTGCCAAGCCTCCCTCCCCTTCCAAACCTTTCTGCCCTGCCATCTAGAATCTCTCTTCTATGGGATAATTTTTCTCGCAATCCTGCACCTGCCATCATCTTGAATGATTTAAACATCTATATGAATGATAGTACATCCAAACATCAAATCTAGGATTGCAAACTTTAATGTCAACAAGAGCAAGGCAGAGAGTATGGATGAAGAAACATCCCATCTGACACTTTAAATGAGACAGCAAACAGCAACGATGGCATTGGCATTAACTGAGACTGGCGGGAAGCCTGGCCAGCCAGAAAGTGACCAACTTTCAGAGAAAGGCAGCCCCGTCTCAGCACCGGTAGGATACAACATGAGAATGCAAATTTCTACAGGAAATAGAAGTCCGGGATTTTTAAACATTGGCGACTATTTCATTTAAAAAAAAAAAAAAAAAGCAGAACACAGGCTAAATAAAATAAGTCTACAGCCTGATTGTGTTCATGAGCAGCCAGATTGGAAACAACACCTCATCTCCCGGTCTCCTGGGCAGCATCATTTTCTCCTGACTTCCACATCATCCCTATGCTGTCCTCTACGTCTCTCTTCTAATCCCATTTTCATCCAGTTAATTCTTACACATCCTCCAGATCTCATCTTAAACTTCATCCCCTGACTCCCTATTTCCTATTGTTAGGGTGTTATAGTTTCTGATTTTTAATTTCTTATCGACTTATCTGAATTTCCCTCTAGGCTGTAAGCACAATAAAGACAGGCACCTGCTTTGCCTTATTCACCACTGTATCCTCCTCACTGAGCAGAGTGAGTGCCTGGCACATTGGAGATGCTCAAAATATAATTCTAAAATAAGTCAAAAAATAATTTGTCAATTCCTGGTTTGCACTCTGATCTCAATCCTGAGTTCCATGTGCATGTTTCCTAAGGTCCACAGCTGTCTTCACCTCAAAAGACTCTCAGCACTAAAACTTACCACATCTGTGATGGTTTTAAAAATATGTCCACAAATTCTCCCTTCAAGAGAGGTGTAGCTTAATTTCCCTTCCTTTGAGTAAAAGCCGGATTTAGTGACTTGCTTCTAATAACAGAATACGGTATGAGAGTTTCTATGTCACTTAGGTTATAGAAAGACTGTCTTAGTCCAATCAGGCTGCTATATCAAAATAGCAGCTGGGTCGTTTATAAGCAACAAAAATTTATTTCTCACAGTTATGGAGGCTGGAAGTCCAAGATCAGGTGCCAGCCTGGTCGGGTCAGGGTACGCTTGCAGGTCACAGACTTAACATAGTGTCCTCACGTAGTGGAAGGGGGCAGTGGAGCTCTCTGGAGCCTCTTTTATAAGGGCACTCATCCCATTCATGAGGGCTAATTGCCTCCCAAAGGACCCACCAATTAATACCATCACCATGGGGGTTAGGTTTCCAACACAGGAATTTTGGGGGACGTAGACCATAGCAAAGACTGTGGCTTCCTTTTGGGCTCAGGCTCTACCTTTCTCCCACCTTCCCTCTCCCTCTCCTTTCTCCTCTCACCTCCTGTCTCTTTCTGTCTTTCTCTTTCATCACTTGCCCTGGGGGAAGCCATACTGTGAGCAGTCCTATGGAGAAGTCCCCGTGGCAAGAAAATGCAATCTCCTACCAATGGCCATGTGAGTGAGCTTGAAAGGGAATCCTCCAGACGCAGTCAAATCTTTAGATAACAGCAGCCTGTGCTGACAGCTTGACGGAAATCTCAGGAGACACGTTGAGCCAAAACCGCCCAGCTAAGCCATTCCTTGATTCCTGACCCTGAGAAACTGTGTGATATAATAAGTGTTTATTGTTTTAAGTCACTAAGCTTTGGGATGCTTTGTTATACAGCAATAGATCACTAATAAAACATCTCAAAATTGAATTCATTATCCTTCTTCCTCCCTCCCCTCCCTCACTTCCAAACTTAATCCTTCTCTCAAGTTCTCTGGTTCTATTAATGGCTCCATCTTTTCAAGTCACCAAGGCTTACAAACTCAGGTTCCCCTTTGAATCTCCTCCTGTGCTCCCTTGCACCCCATATCTAGTTGTCCAGTCTTCTAATAATATTGCCAATATACTTTTCCCCTCCTTCTCTCCATTCTCATTGCCATTTTCCTGCTTTACACCCTATCCTTACTCTTTTCCTGGGCTTCCTGAGCTCTCTGGCTCAATTTTTTTCCTATCTGACACATCAGACAGACTTCTAGGTAAATTTTTATTCAAATAGGCCATTCTCTTAATTAAAAATTTTAATAGTTTTCCATTATTAATGGAAAAAATCCAAATGTCTTAGAATGGTAGAGTCTGACCTGAATTCTCTTTCCAACCTTAGTTTCCACTACCATTTTTTCATATATTCCAAGCTCATGCAGCAAACATGAATTGTATTATGGCTTGGTGATACTTGTTCCAGTTATTAATTGCAGCTTAAAAACTACCCCCAAAACTTAGTGACTTAAGCAACCACTTCTGTTTGATCATGATTCTATGGGTCAGGAATTTGGGAAAGATTGGGTTGGTTTGTCTCTGATTCATGTGGCATCAACTTAGGCTGGAAGATCTACTTCCAAGGTGACTCCCTCACCTACACATCTGCCACCTTGATGCCCCTTGGTCTTTCTCTTCACATGGGATTTCACCTCCCCAGGCTGCTCCACATGTCTTGGGCATCTCACAGCATGATGATCTCAGAATAACCTAGTGGTTATCCTCTTTACATGGTGCCTAGTTTTCAACAGGGAGTTTTCTAAGACTGAATGTTCCAAGAGACTCGGGAAGAAGCATGAAGGTTTCTTATGACTTATTCTTGGGAGTCATGCAGCAATAGCTTCTCTATTGAATAAGTTTCAGGGACAGCCCAGGTTCAAGAAGAGAGGGTTATACAGGGGTATGATTAAGGGGAGGTGTGGTTCTTTGAGGGGGAGGTCATCTTTGAAGACTAACTACCACTGTACTCTTTACACTTGGAGGAAGCCTTAGGATGATCTGAAAGTATTGGGAAGGGGATTCCATAAAGAAAGACAATGGACAGTTATTAATACTCACATAAACTTTTCTTTCCCTTAGAACTCAGGAGGAAGAAGTGGTGAAATGCACACACACAAAAATGTTCTCCTACTTCTGTTTTGACCAGAGGGCAAGAAAGAAGCACAAGAAATAGAATTGGCTTTTAGGAAAACAAATTGGGGACAGAAATACAGCAAAATCATCCAAAGTTCACACCTAATTTAGCCACCTACATACCACCTCTACTAACTAAAATTTCACTTTAGACAGTAACTCCAAAACTCAGTCCATTTATACCCCAGATAGAAGTGGACCAAATTCTTCCTGTCTATTGCCAATCCAAACCTAATTACTCTTCAATACCCAAATGAGTCTCTTCTCATCCATAAAGTCTACCAGGGACACCTCCAGCTAACCATGATTCTTCTGTTTTTTTTGGAACACGTACAGTCCATGTCTTATTCTCACAGTAGGTTATAAATCATTTAGCATTGTTATCTTGTATTTTAATGGAATTAGAAAAAAGTAGAGCTGAAATGGCAATGAAATATCATCAAGGCCAATTCTTTTATTTTCAAATGGGGACGTGAAGGCTCAACATGAGGTTGGATGACTTGAGCAAGGTCACACCAGGAGCAAAGGGCAGAGCTGATCTCCAGGCTATTTCTCTAATGTTCTGTCCCCATCAGAGCATGTGTGTGCATCTGTCTTCTTTCTCTAGGGAGGATAAAATTCTCTTCAAGAGTTAAAACATGCTTCTCTTTTTGTCTCTGACATGGTACCTAGCAGGGTAAACAGTAAGAGCTCAATGTGTACTCTGTGATTTGGAGTTGCTATAAAATTGGTTAAAGAGGATGGTGCTAGAGTTAAACGATATTGCTAGTGCTCTCTCAGACAGCTAAGGGAGAATAAAGATCCCTGAGAATTTAATAAAATAGAATCTAAACAGCAAAATTGTTTGTGAGCAGACCTGTACCTAAGATGATGGGTCTATTGCAGGTGAAGGGAGAGCAGCAGCCCCACTGTGCAGGCCATTGTGGGGGTCATGGTGGCAGTCATCAAAACACAACTGAGCCTAGTGGACTAGGAGGCCAGAGATGAAGACCCCATTGAACATTGCACAAACATATGTGGGGAACTCTCAGAAGTATCTGTGGGACGCTCAGTAAGGTTGGGAGCTAATTTCCCACACCAATGCCATGGATGTTTGTTGAATTATAATTGGAGTCACAAAAGATTTAACTAATGTTCTAGATGTGGCCTCATAACCAAAATTCACCCTATCCCTCTTTGACTGTTGGTCATGAGTATGACTTTTAATTTTAAACTATTTATCCTATACTAGGACTGGTGATGAGCTTGTACTCACTGGTACAGCAGGACCAGTTGTTTCATGCCAGAATCTATTCTGATTGGTCAGTTGCCTATTGTTACAATTGGGGGAATATGACCCATCCCTCAGACACCACCGTGTTGGGTCTTATGTTATGGCTGTTTGTGTTCTTTGCTTATCCTATGGGATGAGAAACCCATTGCAGGCAGAGCGTAAGACAGCACAGCGTCTTCAACAGTGCCCTGCAGGTTGAGGAATTCTCAGTAAATCTTTGTTTGGTTGAGACAGTATATCAACATAGACAGACTTGGGTTCAAATCCTGGCTTTAACATCTAGCACTGTGTGACCTTGAGCTAGTTCCGTAACCTCCATCAGCACTAGTTTTCTCCTCTAGAAAACGGAGTAATGATACATCCCTCATAAATTTGTGTGATGATTAAGTGAGAAAAAAATGCATGCAAAACACAGTGAATAAAGCATAGAACCCAGTGAATAAATGAAGCTATTATGATTTTAGGTGTCTTTTTTATTCACTATGAGCCAGTCACCCCCCTTCGCCCACATAGGTGGGCCTAATCCCAAAGAATTTTTAGGACTGAGAACATTTCTGGCTCTCTAACACCAAGGGCCAGAGATGGGAACCATTATGAACCTAAAACTCATGTTAGCGCTAATCCTTCCACTGGGCACTCTATGAAAGATATGACTCATGGTCCAAACATCAACCCACCACCACTATGTGATGAAGGAAAACCACTCCAAATGTGTTTCCTACATGAGCCCACATGCTGGCTGAAAGCTTTCGAGAGCCCTATTAGAGAGACCAATTCTGCGTATCCTGTCAGGAAGGAGATCAAGGAACGGAGTCCAGGGAGGAACACATTTGATTCTCCATGTCCTGAGCTGGATCCTTCTTGTTCCAGCAATTCAGACAGGTCTCCAGAATTCTAAATTTCTACCTCCTCCTATTCATGAAGGATTTTTTTGTTCCTTTTCCACACTGCGCTAGAAAGGCCCTGAGCAAGCTTGAGCAAATTCACTTCCTCCTCAGGCTTTTTGAGACTGAACACAGAGAGGCTCTTCCAGGTAGTTTACCTTCTCCAGCCCCGCTCTCTCATTGAAAACAGCTCACCTCCCCACGGTGTGCGCTGAAGGGCTCAGCAGCACCAGGTCCCGGGTCCTCCAGAAATGCCTTCCTCAGTGGCTTCACATTCTTAGCCACTCCAACTCTGAAATTTGCCAGATGACTTGAGGTTTTGAAAGCAAATGAAGCAGTGAAACTGCTTCAACTGCTAAATTCTTCCTGGATTCATTTGGAAATGACAAAAAGCTGCCATAGCCGGTGATTTGAGTTTTGCAAACATTTTCCTTTGGTTTTCCATATGAAGTCATTAGCTGATCCCAATTCCCTTGGAGATCAAGATCAGCTATGCACTGAGTATACAGAAAGAGATGTGAAGCCCCTTTGTACTGGGCCGTAACCAGGTAATATTTATGTGGCATTTTGTAATTTACAGGACACTGTTACAGACATTAAACTCATTTGACCATCACAACCGGTCTGTCAGGTAGGGTGGGCATTATTATCCCCATTCATAGACGAAGACACCAAGGCTCGAGTCCTGCCCAAGAACACGTGTGTAAAGCAGAGCTGAACACAACTCAAATGTCCTGATTTCAAGCGTAGAGTCCTCTTCCAGTATAGCAAAGTGCCCTGAGGTTGAGGCTGAAACTCAGATGCCTGCAGACAGTGTGACCATTTCATTCATAATTCTCTAGGTGCTTATCTATAACTCTCTCCATCTTCCCCACTGGGCACAGTTTTTGATAGTGTGATACTTCGTGTTTTGCCCACATTGATTTCTTAAGGAAGATATTAAGTAGATGCTCCTTCAATCTTAGATATGTTCAGACTCTTTAACAGATCTAATAACATACAGCCATATTCTTTCCTTTAAACACAGAGAGGCACAAACTATAATTTCTCTTAGATGAGAAGGGAAATAGTGCCTTGTCTTGTCAGAAATATGCAAAAATGGAGGGCAGGAGGCCAAACAGCATCTAAAGTGGCTGCAGAAAGAACTGATGGGATTGCTGTGGGCCAGAGAGTCTGTCTCTCTCAGAGTGGTCAGACAGCACAACGAGATGTCACCATTATTTTAATATGAACTGCTCTTCTCTGTTGTCTCTGGGATGTGCCCTTTAAGGCACAAGCCCTTTAGCGCTGGAGCAACTCAGCCAAGTGTGCAACACCCTTGAAGAGGGGCACCCCTCACTGCCTCTCCCTGCTTCCCCCTCCCAGTCCCTGCATCTGGACACCTGGAGCTGGGCAGAGGCCCGGGGACCTTCAACTGACCAGTTTCCTAGGAGCCTTGAGAAAGTCCAGGCACATTAACAAGCAAATGAATCACAGCCAAAATGTGACTGAAGGTGATTCAAAGATGTTTTACCTCTTAAATAAATTAATAAGCCTAAGGGAACCTTCTTCTCATTTAAGATTTCGTAGTGATCAAGGCTATGCACAAAGATACATAAATGATCATAGTAATTTAAAAAATAATAAGCATAGTTCCTGGTTATGAGTACTTACTCTTTGGCAAGCACTGCTTTGGGTGCCTTATCTCTACTCCTTACAATAATTCTGAGACGTGGATAGAGTGATCACCATTTTACAGATGAGAAAACTGAGGCCTGAGAGGTTAAGTAACTTTCCCAAAATGACACCTCTGATAAGTAATAGTGCCACTCAGACGCCTGTCCTTGCACTCAAGTGGGAATGGGTGCATATGGCTGCCGTGATGATTTTCGTTCTGGCTGGCCTATTCCTCAGCTGGCAGAGTGACATGGGCGCTGGTGTTGTAAAACAGAAGCATGGTAGGTGGTTGGCCCGTTAAAAATCTGGGTTCTCTTTCTAGCACAAGTTTCATAACCAATCATGTTTGAGGAGAGTAAAGGGAGACAGCATAGATCATTTAAGCCATTTCTTTGACTAAATTAACCTACTTTTTCTTTCCAAATGATATATCCAATAGCTCCCATAGACGAGAAAAATGGGTAGATTAAAAAGATATGTTTTCCCCTAGATGTTTCCCAGGGGGCTTTTGGGGGACATTCAATCCCTTCAATAATTTTCAAGCTTCTTTGGGAACATTTTTCCCCTGTGGATATGAAACCAAGGTCATAAAATTTCTGAGTGAATGGAGAAACTGAAATATAATCTGCAATTCACCTTCTGGCATTTTCTGAATAATGAGTCTGGAGGAAGGGAAGAGAAGTAGAATTTAAAAAATTTTCCCAGATAAACCAACCTGATAGAGAAATCCTTATCTCTGGTGTCTATGCCACTGGAATCTATGGAATAATGGCCACTCCACCCCTGCCAGACACAGCGGGGAGATGGATGGAAGCATCTTTGATTCCATCTCAACTCTGGCACTGACAAACCACCAACACGTCCCTCAACTTCTGTATCAATACAATAGAAAAGCTAATTACATTTACCTTTCCCGACATCAATATTCTTACATCTGTAGGTATAAGTATAAGTACAACTGGACACCTATAGGGCTAAAGTTCTCACTTATTCACACAACCATTACCTTCTTACTAATCTTTGCTAAAGAGATGGGGCCAAGGAATCACAATTGGACCATGAGTTAGCAGGTCCATGTGGTTAGGTACTAGCGAATGTTATAAGGAAAAAAGACTTTTCTAGAAAGGATGTTGGAGATAGCTCAAATGGAGGAGGACAGCAGGTAAGAATAGAGAAAAAAGACAACCACAGCCAAGGGAATTACCAGTATCGAAGTGTTAAGAACCAGCCAGAATAACCTGACTAGAAAATACCAAAGTAAGTATAAGGCATAGAAGTAACCATGGGAACTTTTGCATTGCTGAACTGTCTCCTGTCCATTTCTCTCTTTTATCAGTAGCCATTAGTTTTCAAATACCAAGAGGAACACTGCATGTGATTTTTAGTAGATTCAAGGGCAAAGCAAAGGAGTGGACAATAACACAGTTTCCAGAAAGGAACTGTATTGGTTTCCTAGGGCTGCCCTGACAAACCACCACGAACTGGGTGGCTTAAAAGAGCAGAAATTTATTCTTTTGTAATTCTGGAGGCCCGAAGTCTGAAATCAAGGTTTTGGCAGGGATGGTTCCTTCCGGGGACTCACAGGGAGAATCTGTTCCACGTCTCTCTCTTAGCTTCTGGTGGTTACCAGTAATCTTTAGCGTTCTTGGCTAGTGGCAGCATCAGCCCAGTCTCTGCTTCCATCTTCACATGGCCTTCTTCCCTGTGTGTCTCCAAGTACCCTCTCCTCTTTTCATGAGGACATCAGTCATTGGACTTAGGGCCCATGCTAACCCAATATGACCTCGTCTTAATTACAGCTGCAAAGACCCTATTTCCAAATAATGTCACATTCTGAGATTCCAGGTGGACACGAATTTTGGGAGCACATTATACAGTCCACTATGGCAACTAAACTGTGAAACTCTTCTCCTTGTTGAATTTCACTGGGCCGTAGCCAGGTGAAGGCCAGAGAGAAAATCAGAGCGGTTTTTTAGGTTCATATTTTATGGCGTTCCTCATTTACTTTGTGTCTTCTCCCATAGACAAAGAGCTCCTTAATGGCTGGGGCAATTTCTTCTTAGTTTCTGTGTCCCAGTGCTTAACACAGCACCTGGCATATAGTAGGCACTCAGGAAACGTTTGCTGAGTGAGTGACTTTTCACAGGAGCAGACTCTCTCAGCCCTGCCTCATTTCACTGAGACTTGTGCGCGAACCCAAGATCAATGAGTTCTTACTACTCTGATGGCTAGAATTACTCAGATCTTCAGAGTAGTTTCCCTTTTCTTCCTTTTTTCTTCAGAGAGGAAACAGGCCTGAATCAATCCATGGGAACACCCCTCCTGACGGCAGAGACCAAAACTTCACGTGACTCAACGGTGGCAATCAAGGGAAGGTCCTGCAATCGTAAAGTAAGTTCTTTGTCTCCATTTCCTCTTTTCTTCCCGGATATCTATTTTGGGCTTTCCACTCCATTCCAGGAACTCCACCACAGCCTGCTAAATTGTCTGAAACCTGCTGGTGCTTGGTGCTCAAGCTCTCTTCCTTTTCTTGAAGGATGTTTGGGTGGGAGGGAGAAGGAGGAACCGCAGCAGTGTCGCTGGGAGGAAAACATCTCCCTTGTTCCTGTGGGCTAAGTGTTACAGAGTTAAATGCAGGAAATACAGTAACTTAACTCATGCCTTTTTCTTACACTGCCAGCAAACATGTGATTTAGGCTTAAAAAGGTTCCCAGAGAGGGAAAAAGTTTCCCACTGGCCCAATCCACGGTCAGAGTGCATTCTCTAGTCCTTCTGTCACATATCCATTAAGCGCAACACTGAGCCTTGTCAGAACCTTGTGCAAAATCAAAAAATTGAGGAAAAAATGCAAGTTTATTTACTGATTTACTCTAGGTCAAACACTTGGGAATCAGCCCTGCTCTCACTCCACAGAATGTGATTCTTCCTAACCGGGTGAGGAGCGGGTCTCAAATCACCAAAGTCAGCACACTGGTCTCAGTTATTCCTGCCTCAACTTCCCACCTCTCCTCCTACCCTGGGCCAACTCTCTTTCCCCAACTTCCTTCTAGACCAACCAAAATCTGTGCTCAAATTCCACGGGCAGACTAAGGAATAAGGACCTGTAACAGTTTAAAGCAGCAGCTCTCAGTCTTTGGTGTGCACAGGAATAATCAAGGTACTGGATTTTTAATACAGATTTCCATACACCACCCTCAGACAATCTGATGCAGCAAGTCTGGGGGGGCCTGAGCATCTGCACCTTCCCGGGGAATTCCATGGACCCCAACCAATGCTGCAGACTGGGGAAAACGAAGCCTCCCCGTCATTCCTAACACCAGGAGCCCTCAGTCTCGGCAGACGCCACCTATTTCACACAATAGTGAGTGAGGGAAACTTCACAAAGAACAGCCACTGATGAAATATGGCTGAAAATTTCCATTTTGACAGAGCCTCGACCCCGAATTCTCCAAATCAGTTTCACTTTTAGACAAGTGAGCGTCATTTTAAAGAGATTGTGGAGCATAGAAGCCCCCATGAAGGCTGCCCCTCCTCAGGAAAGGGCACCCTATGAACTTCAAAATTCCTGAAAGTTCAAACTACCTACTATGTGCCAAACACTGGATTGGAATTTCCTCAAGCACTGTTCCATTTAATCCTCACAATAACACTGAAACGCCAATCCTATGAAGCAGAGGTTGTCGTCCACATTTTAGTAGATAAAGAAACTGAGGTTCAGATGGGTTAACTGACTTGCCCAAGGCTATGAAATTGAGAAGTGGCAGCATACAGTTTTATTCCGAGTATACTGACTTGAAGTCCTCAAGTATTATATCCCATAGCTGTATTATATCCCATAGCTGCCTCTAATTGCTGGTCCAAGCATAGCTTGAAGGCAATGACCTAGGTACCAAATCACTGAAGTGAATTAGAGTTGAAATTAGACTGCTAGATGGCTGATAGGCTGATCCCTGGAGATTGTGGTTTATTTTCCAAAGCGCAACTTCTCAGCACTGTTGCCTTTCACTTCCTTCCCCAGGATATGGGGATATGACTCTCTTTACCCTCCCCCATATATCCCACCCCACCTCACACACAGAGATTCACTCCATACTCTTGCTAAGCAAAGACTACAGGGTTCTGCGAGAGTCGGCTGAATCACTTATGTGCAACAAGCCCATAAACACTCCTTTACCCATCACTCAGGGAATATTCCAGCAGAATCCTTCAAGGATAGACTTTGGATAGTCTCTCTACCTACAACAGCTGCCCTTTAAGTCATGTTAGCTTCCACCTGGTTAAGATGACAGGTTAAGAAATATGGGCCATAACAAGAATTATCTTCACTTGATTCTTTCAAGTGAAGAAAAGAACGAAAAGAACCAGGGGGAGAAGAGCACAAAATGTGATTTTTCCCTGAACCCCACACCTTCCAGAAATAGCCCTAATCTCAGGCAATAAAAGTGAAGATAACATTTTCAAGGTCTGGGATGGGGAAACAAGCAAAAAATAGAATGTTTAATCAATGCAAACATTCTTGGAATCTGAAACATGTGGGAGAGGTGAGGTGGTGTGTGGGGAGCCAGAAGTGGGGGGGAGGTTGGAGACTTCACATTCTTATCCAGTGCTTATCTACAGCGGGAGCTGAATAACCTCTCTGAACTGCCCCCAGCAAGCCTATGTGGTAGCTGTTAATTTTTGTTACAAAGTACAAGGATATCTCTCACTTTGAGAAAATCCAAGACTCAATCATCTAACTTTACCAGTTTAATATAAATTAGAGACTGATTGCTTATGTATGCTTAGAACTCCCTAAGCGTATATAACCCACAACTGTCCTAGTGTGTTTAATAAAATTCTTTTCTTTTTTTTAATTTACATGTCACTTCTTAAGAAACCAACTACCGTGCAATGTATGGCCTCCTTGCACACTGAAAGTTTAATTCAGAGATAAAGACTCTTCTGAAAACTAATGACAATCTTGTAGGAATATCAGGGCTAACTGAACAGATATCTACAACCTGACATGTTAGTTATTGTCTCCCTCCCTGTTTTATACTACTCATCCCAAGAACACTCTTGATGGTGAAGAAAGACACATGATGAAATATATAAGCCAACTTATATGAATCAAGTGAAGATAATTCTCATTATGGTCCATATTTCTTAACCTGTCATCCAACACAGATCTGGCCCCAGGCGATCAAGGCAGAAAGTAGCTGCAACCCCAGCCCCAGGAGAGCCACATTTCACCCCAGCATGTGCAACAGCAGACTTGACCTTCTCCGTGCTGCAGAAGGCTGTCTTGTTCTCTGCTAGATCACTGGGGCCTACCTAGCACATTGTAAAAGAATCATTGAAAGAGTAGGTGCTTAAGAAATGGGTGAAGAATCATCGCTATCACTTTCCTTCTTCTCCTCCTCCTTGCCCATACATTACTTCATTGATCCTCACCTCAGTCCTTGGAAGTAGGTATTATCATCTCCATTCTAAAAAGGAAGCTCCAAACGTACCAGTAACTTGCCCAAGGTCACACACTAGTAAGGCACAGAAGTGAGATTTAAGCTCTGATTTACTAGTCACACTTCTAGGATTACACCATGCTGTGTTTCTCCATCACATATTCTTTCTCCTTGACCTTTGCCCACAAAGCCATGACCCAACACTCTAATGCTTGGTTCTTCCATCTCCAGGCCAGCAACTCTCCTCATGAACTAGGTCATCTTCATGGTACAGGAGGAGCAGCAATAACGTCAGAGTTGCCGCACCTTTCTCATGTGTGTGTTCCTCTATACCTGGCACAAATCCTAGGCAGTATAAGTAGAATGAATATTCAGTGAATGAGTAATAACACAGCTAGTGAGGTAGATACCATTAATGTCATCAACTTGGAGATAAGAACAGAGGTAGAGAGAGTTAGGGCAATTGCTTACCCTACACTTTGTCACTGCCTTGCTGAGAGGTGTTTCTGTCTTTCTCTCCTGAGTGTCCTCACAGCCTCTGCTCAGAAGGGGCTCTGCCTCCTCTGATTGCAGCTGAGCACTCAGATAGTCTGTTGCTGCCCCAAACTCCTAGCAGCCAACAGATGCAGTTGGCCGCCAGAAGACTCCATTTCCATCATGGTGTCACTCCTATTTTCTCTTTACTGCACTTACATAAAAAGAAGAGATTGAGAAAGAGAGGACCTTGGGGAAAAAAAATCAGTGCTTTCCTTTCACTATAGACATCCTCTATATTATAGAATAAATCTGTAACCACAGAATGAGCTGGGAAGCATATCTGTGTAAAGCAAATCTTATTTCCCTATTGTTTCTATTTTTAAAATGTGTTATGACTATAAAAGTTTCACATTAGGCTAAATTGACAATGCTTGGGGTGGAAGAGGTTAGAATTTTGCCAAGTGTGTATTATAGCGGTAAAGCTGCAATGACTAAAACTACAGCATCAGAGATTTATGGAAATTTGATTCCTGTTCAGCAGTTAACCTTTCCTTTGTAGAATTCCTAGCAACTCCCAACGCTTTCCTGACTCCGGACATCTGCAGCTTATCCGCTTTCCCAGGTCCTAGCATTTGTTCCCATAGTGGGAGATTCCCTGACTCTATGCTCCAAATTCCCAGAATTTTGTTTCCTTCTTTCCTTTGTCTAGATATTTATAATGTTTGAAAGAACGTCACTGAAGACCATAGATTCACATTATGTTTTAGGCTTAAGGTTATGCAAAATGAATAATTGACTACTGTAGCAATACAGTAAGTCTGACATTTACTTGGAATGAAGGCTGCCATAGGGGTGTTCCTATTTTATTTATTTGTATGAAGGTTCTCTCTGTTATTAAGGTGTCACTTTATGCTTAAAGGTGACAAAACATCTAGACTGTTTTTTCACATTGAAGTGTCAATTAAGTCACTCCCAAAGCCTGATACATAGTTCCTAAGAAATTAACTCACATTCAAATGTACAAATAAGTAGACTCCGACGTGTTACTAAATTCCCAGAGCAAAAAAAACTCATTTTATTTAGTCCTATTTAAGACTAAAAGTTTATTTAAGATAATAACATAACCACCAGATGGCTCAGGTCCCATCTTCCACAAACAGAAAGTAAGCAGCTAAGGTTAAAGTGGGCCAATAAGGATGTCACTCCTTCCCCAATTCTGAATAACTTTTTTGACAAACTACTTGAGAACTACACTAAGTGTTTTATATACATTATCTCATTGAAATATCACAACAACTCTATAAGGTCAGTATTAATTATTTTGATGATAGAGTGATCCTCAATCATATTTTAAAATATAGAAATACTGTGTTTGGTTGTGGATATAGAGCATTGGATTTCCCAGCAGGACATACAGGTAGGAGTATCCTGCTAGAAATATAGTCCTGAATATTGATATATGCAACAACAAGGAAAAATCTCTCAGATATTGTGTTGAGTGAAAGAAGCCAGACCAAAAAGGAATACAAACTTTATGTTCTATGTATGTGAAGTTCAAGGACAAGCAAAACTGATCTATGGTCAAAAAGTTTGAAAAATGGTTCCCGCTGGAGGCTGGTACTGACTGAGAAGGAGCATGAAGGGATCTTCCAAGCTATTGGATGTGTTCTATATCTTGAACTGCATAGAGAACCCACATGTGTGGAAATTCATTAACTATACACTTAGGATTAGTGTCCGCTATAGAGTGAATGTTTGTCTTCCCCCAAAATTCATATGTTGAAACCTTAATCCCCAATGTGAAGGTATTTGGAGATGGGACATTTGGGAGGTGATTAGGTGATGAGGGTGGAGCCCTCACGAATGGGATTAGTGCCATTATAAGCAAGTACTTAAGAGCTTGCTTCCTTTCCCCCTCTGCTCCCTGCCATGTGAGGACATGTTAAGAAGAGGATTGTCTATAAACCAGGAAGAGGGCCCTCACCAGGAACCAAATCAGCTAGCACCTAGATCTCGGAGTTCCCAGCCTCCAGAACTGGGAGAAATAAATTTCTGTTGTTCAAGCCACCCAGTCTGTGGTATTTTTGTTATAGCAGCCCAAACTGACTAAAACAGCACCCTTGGCACACTTTACTACAGAGTGTGTTAACTCAATTTAGAGAAGAGAAAAAAAAAAAAGAAAAGAAAAGAAAAATAAATCTAGGCCTAGGGTTCAAAAGTAAGGAGAGGCCTGGAGATATGGATTTGGGGCTCATTGGCATAGAACTAGATGAGACTTCTCAGAGAAAGCTCCATCCCAGTGTTCCCTGGAGTTGGGCAGTTCACAGCCAAGTGCAGCAGCCCACAGGAGAGCACGTGGAATGAGGACAACCTTCTGTGAGCAAATGAGGAGCATGAAAGCTGGGGGAACATCAGCATGTAAAGGACAGGTAGAAAAACAGAATCTTTGAAAGAGGCACATCTTACCTCGGAAGCCCGGTTCGTTGCCTTCCAAGCACACTGATAACGTAAGAGATGCTGAGTTAACAAATGCTGAGAGACAGGAAGAACAAACGAGACAAACCACTACAGCTTTCACATCTGAGAGAGTGAATGTGGTAAAATTTTTATAAGATACCAATTGTGAGAAAGCAGTTTTAAAGATGAGAGGGGGCAGAAATGAGTCCAGGGCCTGGTTTGGAGACGGCAGGGCTGGAGGGGACGAGGGACAGAAGCAAGGGCCTGGGCGGCCTGCGAGATGGCCGGGTCCTTAGCAAGAGCAATGGGCCTCGGAAAGAGAAGATAGGCGTGTGCTAAAGATAAGCTCCACTTTCTCCACATCTGCCCTGAAGACCAACCCAACTTAACAAAAAGAAACAAGAAAAAGTGCAGCCAAACCAAGTGAAACCACAGAGCTGCTTCTGACTCATCCACTCCCCAAAGTGGCTTCAGCTCTAGAGAAGCGAGCTCAATTAGGCAGTCAGAGTGCAATGTGGGGGAAATGGGATCTGCTTCCTAGAATCTATAACCAAGCAAAGCCCCTGGAGCAAAAGTCTGGGGGTGTTTCTTTTTTTTTAGTGGGTCACCTGGTGGGGCCTCAACACTCCCATGACGTCTTTCCCAGGCAGAAGAGTTGCCAACTGCAGACAGTGACGTCAGTCCGGGCTTGTAATGGTGCAGCCTGGGGACAGGCAGGATCAGATGCTGCTCAGGATGATGTTTGGCTCTCACTGGCCACCTTTCATCTGGAGCACCTTGGAGCACTTTACAGGAGATAGTTAATCAGCCTTCCTGAGGCTTCGGGCAGGAACATGCATCACAAACTGTACTTACGTCCGTGACAATGTAAGAAGAAACGCTCATGGACTAATTACTTTGCAGTTGTATGTGTCATCTCCTTTCACACGGCATCTCAAAGCAATTTCCCAAGGTAAGTAGGGGAGCTAATTGCTTTGTTCCTGGGAGGCCTATAGCCTATTTGGGACAGGGGGGTCTAGTCACAAATTATTTCTCCCTGGCTCCGGTTGGCACAGGGATCCTTGAGAGTTGAGAACCCAGAAGAAGAAGGATGACTAAGACAAAGGCAAGGCAGTCCAGGGATGGCCTGTCATGGCATCATAGAATGTTAGAGCTGGACAGGCCTTCAGACATCATCTAGATTCATGCTGTCCAGTATGGAAAGCCGTGACCACATGGGGCCACTGAGCACTTAAAATGTACTGGTCCCATTGAGATGTACCATAATGTAAATACACACTGAAATTTGAAGAGTTAATACGAAAAAGCCCAGCACCTTCTGATTACCTGTTGAAATGGTAATAATTTGGATATATGGGGTTAAACACACTATTATAATTTTACTTGTTTCTCTTAACTTTTTAAAATGTGGCTGCTAGAAAATTTTACATTCCATATGTTTCTCACATTATATTTTTGTGTGACAGTGCTAAGCTAGATTACTTCCCTCATTTTAAACATAACTAACCTAACACCTAAAGAGAAGAGAGTCTGATTTGCCTAAGGTGAGATTGTCCCCAGAGCTAGGACTGGAACCCAGGTCTCCTAACCTCCTCAGTCAATGCACTGTCCATTACACTTCAACAAGCAATTTCTCTGGCTTCTCTAGCCCATCTCCTCTTAAGTACTGACACCATGGAGTTGCTGATGGGGGTTGGATGCCCTCTCCCAAAAGCAGAAACACTGTGATCCCCAAGCCACCCCAGTGAAACATCCTCTCTGACAGCAGCGTATCTACCACACCTCACAACCCCCTGGCCAAGCCCCGTGCACTCTGCCCTACCCCAACCCATGCTTCAAGCAGGTTGCTACCCAAGGCCTCTCCAACATAGAAATTCTAGAGGCAACACTGCCTCTTCTGGTGCCCTCTTGCTCAGCCAAAGTTAAAGTCCAAGAGCTCACCTGTAGTCATAAAACCCGTTCCTATCTCAAAAGTAAATTATGCATCATCTCAGCAATCTAAACTTTCCAGAGTAATGTTATAGGGGACGAAAAAGCCTTTCCTTCTCTATAATTCTGCCCGCTAGCCTGATATCAAAGGAATTTGCAATTGGGCAATTCTCTTTCTCTACTAGTGGATTCTCTTCCTCTGGATCATCTAAAAGAAGGAAAGATGGGGCCAGCCTAGTAGTGTAGCAGTTAAGTGCGAGCACTCCTCTTTGGGGGCCCGGGGTTCACAGGTTCGGATCCCAAGCACGTATTGAAGCACCGCTTGTCAAGCCATGCTGTGGCGGTGTCCCATATAAAGTAGAGGAAGATGGGCACGGATGTTAGCTCAGAGCCGGTCTTCCTTAGCAAAAAGAGGAGGATTGGCATCAGATGTTAGCTCAGGGCTGATCTTCCTCACCACAAAAAAAAAAAAAGAAGAAGAAGAAGAAGGAAAGGTGGCAGTTGAGCCAGAGACAGCTATTGACCTCAGATTCCCAAATGTTCAAAATTCCACTTTAGCTATCTCAAGAGTGAATGCATTTTCCTAAGTTTGGGGTTGTGACAATTGAGCTGATATACTCTGCAATATTCCAGGGACTTGGGGGGAAATCCTACACTGCCTGCAAAGAAACAGCATAGTCCTCTTCATCATCAGGTGGACTTCAGCAAGAAATCACTGTTTCACTTATTTTTTACTTGGAAAAACTGAAGTATTTGTATCATTGGAGCAACCAGTGTCATCCATGGCCATCAAGCCCAGTCAACTGATAAAAGAAGAACAGGAAGGAAACGAGCCCATTTTGAGCACCTCTACCTCTGAGTCTCCTCGGGTTTACCCTTGGAAAACCCACCAAGCAGGTGAATGGGGCTTCAAACTGTCTAGCTTCCCCTGTGGCCCATTTCTCCCTTTCTGCCACTTCCAACCCCACCTTCTGTTCATCAGTGTCCAGGATTTTGTGTTCCAAGCACTTTTACACACTTTGTCTGACCTATCTCCTCATTAAATACTGTAGGATAGATCCACTTTATAGAAACCTCTCATTTAAAATCACCCATTAACCCCAAGTGCCAGACTTGGCATCTCGATCACCTGACTCCTAGGGCATCTCGATCACCTGACTCCTAGGCCAGTCAAGTTCTCTTACACTGAACCACCAGCATAATCCTTCCTTGGCTCTGCCCAAACCTGCCCTTCAGAAGACCTTGCGTATCAGTCATTTTCACTCTAACCTGAGATAGTATGCTGCCTGCACTCCGCAAGACAGTTGTTTTTGGAGCAGTGTCCTTTATTTTGAAATAAAGGGATTCATTCACCCTCACAAACAGTGGACAGGGGCGTAAGCAGGGCATGAATGGAGTGTGTGGTTCAGTTGCACTCAGCGTAGTTTAATGTGGTCAGGAGTAGGGCGTGGGGGTCCCTCTACGAGGTGACTATACCAGACAGGGAAGAAGCCCCAAAAAACAGGAAGGCCCCTACATGCCAATCATGGAGAGCCCTGCACGTGCTGGTCTGAGCACATCGTCTCAGGCTGCGGACTGGGCAGCCCATGCGCACAGTCAAAGCATGAGTCATACAAGTGTTCATAGTTTCACTTTGTTTTCATTTTCCATGATGAAGAACTTGCACCTTTTACACAGTCACCAAAAAGACTCATGACAACTTATGAGGTTGAGTTCATGTGTTTTTCGTAGTTCTGTCATATTTCCAGCAGCTACAAATACTGTTCTCTGAGGGGTGGTGGGCATGTGCACTTCTCCCAGTGCCCAGGCTTCTGCCTGACAGATCTTTGAGTTCAGACCTGGATTTGGTGCCGGTCTGAAACACCACAGCTTTGGCAATTGAGTGCTCTGCACCATCCTTGGAGAGAGTTCTTGTTTTCCCCTAGGCAACAGTATAATTGCCTGCCCGCAAGTACTCCCCCTCGCTGGAGAAAAGGTTCTGCTTGTTTCTCATTGTCAGTCACTCCCCCTGGTTTCTGTTGGATCTTAGTAATTGTACTGGTTTTCCAACAGTTCAAGAACATTAGAAAGATGGTATCACTCATATGTGGTATCTGGGGGAAAAAAAAAAAAGCGCAACTCATAGAAACAGAGAGTAGAAAAGTGGTTGCCAAGGCCTGGGGGGTGGGGGAAATAGGGAGAGGCTGGTAAGAGGGTGCAAATTTCAGTGATAAGATGAATAAGGTCTGAGGAGCTAATGTGTAAAAATGGTGACTATAATTTATAATATTGTAGTGTATTTTATATTTGTAATTGAAACACTGTATTTGTAATTGAAATTGACAAAGAGTAGAATTTAAATGCTCCCACAAAAAAATAATGATCAGGTAAACACATGAAGCGATGGATGTGTTAAATAACTCGGTGGAGGGAATCCTTTCACAATGTATATGTACATTAAATCACCACATTGTACACTTTAAATACCTTACAATTTTATTTGTCAATTACACCTAAATAAACCCGGGCCAGGGGAGGAACATTAGGAAGGATGTCATCTGACTCACCACTTTGACTTTGGGGAAATAACTTAACTGGCTCAAGCTTCAATTTGCTCATCTATAGAAATGGGAATAATGATGACAATTTCGTAAGATGACTTCGGGTGTTCAATGAGATTGTATACATGAAAGCCTCAGATATAAATCTTTACATATAATAGGCTTTCAATAAAGACCAACTGAACCTCAGTCTGAAGTATTTTGAATTTTTCCAACACAGATTTGGTTTGTTTTATCTGAGATACACGTGTTATTCATTCTGATACAAATTTTTTTTAAAAAAGAATCTGCTTTTTCAAGTTTTCTTTTTTAAATCGTTCCCTCACTATCAAAAAGCCACCCTTTTGTTTCCTTAGGACATTTTATACAACCTTACAGTATTAAAAATGCTTTCCTAAAATCTGTCATATTTTGTCTGTGTTCCATTGTCATTTTTGCCCTTGTTTTCCCGAATTTAATCTTTGTTTAATAGTAATGAAATAAAGTACAAGGACTTATTTCCCAAACTCTAAAAGGCCTCTCTCAATTCTTTCATACTTGTGTGCTCTTTCTCTCCCTCCCTTTTTCGCTAATGAATTTGTGAAACTCACAGATTGTCATTTGCAAGTCAATGAATGTCTTTGAAAAACAGAAGAAAAAGTGAAGTTTCCAGTTTCCCGATGCTCAAACACTAGCTGTTCAGAGGAGGGGTGATGTGAACCACTCACACGTTGGCGTGTGCATTCGCCTTTAGAGCTGAAGGAGACTGTGGAGATGAATAGGTTTATTTGTTGGAGACGTGTCAAATTTACTCTGCATAAAAGGGTCGATATGTCTTCTCAACGTATGAATCCCCAAAAATGTACTGTCTAGAATTGCTCATAATGAGAGAGGCCATGACGACGTGACTTCGGGTAACTGCGTGTGTCTGGGGCGGGGAGGGCAGCTGGAGCCGTACAGCAAGCTCATTGAAGGAGTAAGGAGGATTTCCCTCCTAGAGACAGGCGGGACTATCGCGGCAAAAGGAATGGGGAAGAGGATGAAAGAGCATGCGCTCTAGCTGTGATACCACATTATAGAGCTATAGCTGTAGGAGCATGAAGGTGATTGCAGTCCCCATTGAGAAACCTGGGGATCAAAAAGGCTGTGGGACTTCTCCCAGTTCTTCGGTATGGGGGGCAGACTGCTCAGTGTGTCCCTTCTCATCCTGGTGAAAAAGCAAGGTGAAAGCCTGACATTATGGAATTGGAACCTGTTTTTGATCCAGAGAGCCTCCACTTTCTGAGCCCTGAGAAGAACTGAATGAAAAAGTTAGCCAATGGACTCATATTTGTGAACCAAGGTCAGATTGTTTGTTTTTGTTTGGAGGGAGCGTTGTGGAAAGAGGGAGCGAAGGATTTACCTTTTCCGCTAGAGCGGAAAACAGAGTCTTGCCACCTCCGGGAGAGACTAGAGAGGGGCAGAACAGAAAGGGGTCAGTGACAGAAGAGCCCTCGCCTAACATCGGCAGAAGGCCCAGCAAGAGAGCACAGAAGATAGAGGCAGCTGTGAGAGGGAGGCTCTGCAGGAAAGATGGGTGACGGATGACAGCCAGGGAACGAAAAGCCCGGGGCGGGGACATGGGGAACCTGCCAACAGGACTGCACTGGCGGCAGCCGCACCAACCCCTCCAGCAGGAGGTGCTCCAACCAGCAGACCAAAGCCCTGATGCAAACGGAGCCTCAGGCCTGGTACAGCTTAGCTGGTGCAGGAAAGTCCCAGGGGAATAGGACTCAGGAGGAAAGAGCCAGGCACAGAACTCGCTTTGGTGGTGTGCGCAGGATTTTCTCACACTGCTTTCTGCATTAGCGTTAGCTTTTTGTTTTCCTCTTTAACGTAATTTAAAGGAATAATTTGGCCTCTTTCCACTTTCCTTCCAGTCCCCTGTTCAAATTCTGAGTTTAGTCATTCTGGCATCTAGCTACCCTTTCAATGTTTCCTCTGTGCTAGTATTTAAGGAGTCGGTAATACCAAGCTCCCTGAAACAAATTCTTCATCTTAGAATCATTCTCTTTTTTACATTCTTTAAATTTAAAAGATATTTGCTTTATTATCAGTGTTATTTGGTCAGTTATATTATGACATGTTAGGGGTCCCATCAGCTACAATAAAGATGTAGAGAGACATCTCCACTTGGGTCTGGGTTTCTAGGGATTGTTTTATTGCAGTCAACAGAAACAAACTTTGACTGACTTAAGGAAGGAAAAATGATGCTTATCATATGAATGTGGTAAGTTCACAGAACATGGAGGAAAAAATGAACAAGCAAGGTCACAGACCCACATCTGTACTATAATTCACTGCTCCTCATGCACGTGAGAAATGGAGGAAGAGACTGTCCCCCAAATGAAAGGGGATGATGTTATTAGAAAATAAGGTCAAGGACGTTGGCAGACCAAAACAACACAGGGACACCATCAGTCAAATTCAAACTCTTCCTAGTGAGGAGAGATTTGCTCTTTTAAAAGTGCCTTACTTCCTCTTCTAGCTACCTACACTAGATGATCTAACGGAAAACTCAAAGGGTCCTTCTCTTAGAGCCTATTTTCAAAGACAATGCTAAATAGCCATTTCTCCTTTTCTTGTCCTTTGGACTTACCCTCATTTGATTTTCAGAAGCATATAGTTCTGGACAGGGCTTTTAGGCAATAAAAAGCATATAGATTAGAAAAGAAGTAAGACTATTTATATTCACAGAGAGTATGACCTTGTATACTAAGGGGTCCATTAAACAACTATTCAAATAAACAAGTTCAGCAAAGTTGCAATATACAAAATTAATATACAAAAATCAATTGTATTTCTGTAAACTAACAGTGAGTGATCCAAAAGTGAAATTTAAAAGCAGTCCCGCATACAATAAGATAAAAAAATTAAATACTTGGGGAAAAAATTAACAAAAGAAGTGGAAAACTTGTACATTAAAACCTACAGAACATTGCTGGAAAAAATTAAAGACAATCTAAATAAGTGGAAAGAAATCCTATGTTCATGGATCAGAAGACTTAATATTGTTAGGATGGAAATACTCCCCAGATTGATGTACAGGTTCAATACAATTCTATCAAAATCCAGCTGGCTTCTTTGCAGAAAGTGACAAGCTGATCCTAACATTTATATGGTAATGTGAGAACCTAGAATAGCCAAAACCATACTGAGAAATAAGAACAGAGTTGGAGGACTTATACTTCCTTATTTCAAAATTTACTCTAAAGCTACAGTAATCAAGACAGCATGGGACTGGCGTCAAGGTAGACATATAGATCAATGGAATAGAATTGAGAGTCTAGAAAAAAACTTTTACATTTACGGTCAATTTATTTTCAGCAAATGTGCCAAGACAATTCAGCAAATGTGCCAAGACAATTCAATGGAGAAAGAAAAGTCTTTCAGCAAATGGTGCTGCGACAACCAGATATCTAAAGGAAAAGAATGAAGTAGAACCTTTTGTCTAAAACCATAAAGAAAAATTAACCCAAATGGGTCATAGACTTAACTGTAAGAACTAAAACTATAAAACTCTTAGAATAAAGCACAGGAATAAATCTTCATGATCTTAGATTAGGCAATGGATTTTTAGAAGACAAAACACCAAAAGCACAAGCAACAAAAGAAAAAATAAATAAATTTAACTTGATCAAAATTAAAAATCTTTGTGCTACAAAAGATACCAAGAAAGTAAGAAGACAACAGACAGAATGGGTGAAGACATTTGTAAATCATGTGTCTGATAAGGGACATACCCAGAATATATAACAAACACTTACTACTCAATAATACAAAGAAAAAGAAACTAATTAAAAAATACGTAAAGGATCTGAATAGACATTACTCCAAAGGAGGTATAAAAATGGCCAATAAGCGTATGAAAAGATGTTCAAAACAAAAATTAGCTATTAGGCAAATGTAAATCAAAACCCCAGAGACACCTCTTCACACTCACCAGGATAACTGTTATCGAAAAGACAGTCTATGACAAGTATTGTCAAGAATGTGGAGAAATTGGAAACCTCATCCATGGCTGATAAAAATGTAACACGGCACAGCCATTTTAGAAAACAATTTGGCAGTTCCTCAAAATGTTAGACATAAAGTTACCATGTGACCTAGCATTTCCACTCCAAGGTAAAATCACAAGAAAAATAAAAACATGTGTCCACACAAAAAAAACTTGTACATGAAGGTTCATAGCACATTTATTCATAGCCAAAAAGTGGAAACAACTCAAATGCCCATCAACTAATAGGTGGATAGATAAAGTGTGGTATGTCCACATAACGGAAGGTCATACGACAATAAAAGGAAATGAATTATAGATACATACTACAACATGGATGAACCTTGAAAACATTATGCAAAGAGAAAGAAGCCAGTTTTTTAAAAAACACATATTGTATAGTTTTATTTATATGAAATTTCCAGAATAGACAAACTTATAGAACAGAAAGTAGATTAGTGATTACCTAGGCCTAAGGGAGGTGGAGAGAAGTGGGAAATGACTAAAATGGGTATACATTTCCTTTTTGAGATGATGAAAATGTTCTAAAATTAAATTGTGGTTATATTAGTCTGCTATGGCTGCCATAACAAAATCCACAGACTGAATGGCTTAAACAACAGAAATTTATTTTCTCACAGGTCTAGAGGCTGAAAGTCTAAGACCAAGGTGTCAACAGGTTTAGTCTCTTCTGAGGCCTCTCTCCTTAGCCTCTGTGTCCTCAAGTGTTAGCCCCTCTGTCTGTGGGTTGTCCATGTTCTAATTTCCTCTTCTTATAAGGACACCAGTCACACTGGATTAGGGCTCATCCATATGAACTCATTTTATCTAATTAGCTTTTAAAGGCCCTCTCTCCAAATACAGCCACATTCTGAGGTACTGGGGTTAGGACTTCAACATACGAGTTTTAGGGGCACACAATTCAGTCCATAACAGTGGCGATGGCTGCACAACTCTGTGAATATACTAAAAACCATTGAATTGTGCAATTTAAATGGGAGAATTTTGTATATGTGAATTATAGCTCAATAAAGCTATTATTTAAAAAAGAGAAATAGGGGAGCCATTTAAGATTTTTAAGAAGGAAAGTAAAATGATCCAATTTGAGTTTTATAAAAAATTTTCTGACAGCCACCTCTAGGATGAAAATACAGTGAGGCTGCAGATGAAATGGACAATAAGAAGATCATTGCAATAATTCAGGTTGGAGGTCCTGGGAGTCTCTGCTAGACCAGGGGCACTAACATGAGAAAGAAGGAAGAAGGTGGGGATGACTTTGCCTGGTTAGACATGAGCCCTTACCAGAAAAAGTCTCTAAGAGCAGACTACAAGGCTGACTCCATGGGCTGGCTGCTCAGACAGCTATTGTGGTATGCAGGAGTCTGAGAGGTCTTGGGAAATATTGAAGACCTGACCAACATCAGCACCTGAAACCTCCATATTGCTTTGTTTGAAATTGTATGTAAAACTTTGAATAAAATAAAATTTTAGCTTCTGTGTAACTGGAAGAAGCAGCCCATTAAAACATTACCATTCACTAATGTATTTAGTACAGATGATTCAGAAGGATCTATTGGTCACTTGGCAGGCTCTGAGGGCTGTGACAGTCTCTTGGGTTCTGTGAAGAGGAAGGCAAGAATGAGAGATGTAGAGTATGCAACAGTGGACTCACTGCAGGCTGTCTATGCAGACACCAGGAGGGGAAATGCACGGAGAGCATGAGAGGAGAGTAGGAAAGGCCAGGGACACCATGTTGCCTGGGCCCAGCACTGTACTGTATTGGGGTATTGGTGCAACCTTCATTTAACAAGGAGAAAGCTTTCATCTGTTTCTTTTCTATTATTTCTCGTTTAGAACTTGATTTTCTAATATGTTTCACAGCCACAGTAGGAGTCCAGTGCAACCAAGTTGAAGAAAAAGGTACCTACATAAGGTAATGCTCACTCTGTGTTCATGTATGCATGTGTGAGTATGCCTCTCTCTCTCTCTCAAACACACACGACCACTCCAAGAAAACATGGAGAAGCACATTTTGCCTGTGAGCTCCACGTCCACCCTTACGCCGCCCTTTCTCTCCTCTATCAAAATCTCAGCTCCATCCGCTTTTCTCTTCCTTCTTCCTCTCACCATCTACTTTTTAAAACATTGGATTCTAATCATTTAAAGAGAGAATTTAGCCCAGTGGAGCAAGAACAAAAGATTCAACACTTGAAGATCTCCATTTGATCCAGAAGCTCCGTCACTGGCCGAGGGGACAGCCTTGGGCCTCTCTTACTGTCTCTGACCCTTGGTTTCCTCGTCTATAAAATGACTACAACAATACCACCTGCTCCACGGGGTTGTTACAAAGTTCCAATGAAATAATAGGTATGAAGATGCATGCGAGGTTCTAAATAAATATGAGACATCATTTCTTCTCCCTAGGGTATGAACGCCTGAATTCCTTTACAAATTTTTGTCATGGAAATTTAGCCCTGAGCCAGGAGGTAGAAGAGCATGTGGGGTGAGGGCAGGAGGTCGCCCAGACTCCACATGCAGGCAAGTGCCTCCTTTCTGCCTACTTATAAGACCTCTTTACACACACACACACACACACACACACACACACACACACACACACACACAAGGTTTTAATCCCTAAAGCTACTCCAAACCTTCTATTCAGGTCTCAAGGGTGCATTTTCATTCCATTCTGCCTGAACTCAGAAGTGGAAAATTCCCGGAAAGAAAGTCCTGTCCTCAGCTGTCCAATTTCGGGTTTGATAAGCTGAATAGACCACAATGACGGGTGTTTCATTTGTTTTGCACCATCTGGTGGACTGTGCCTGGAGGTACAGGGTCTGCTCTGGAATTGCCAAGCAGCTGCAGAACCTGCCAGTCATTGCCCTGGGGCAGAAGGGGAGGAGGAATAAGCCCCAAGGTGGCTGGCAGGTTAGTCAGCATCAACGAGAAAAAAGGCTTTTTAGAAAGCAACAGAAAAGACCCCAACTCATCCTTCTTGAACCATATGTAACAACCTGCGAGTACCTGAATAGGCCCCTCATACCCCACACCCCAAAAAGCTGGCTTGCAACTCCTTTATAGATGATAGTGCTCACCCTGGTTCTTTTACCAGAAAGTAAGCCTCTTGAGGGTAGAACTGTATCCTCATCGTCTTTGCACTTTCTCCTTCCCCTTCCCCCCCGCCGCCTCTACACACACACACACACACACACACACACACACACACCCCTCAAACTAGACTGAGAACGGGCCTCAGCAAATGTTTACAGTTACACTGAATTGAGCAAGCAAAGGCCTCTTAAGCCTCAAAAGAGAATTGGATTTTAGAAGAGGCTCTATAACTACTCGAGGTTGTGCAACCTTGGAGTGTCTGTTGGTCCTCCGTACTCCTTTTCCACCTCCAATGAAATGGGGACACTAACACTCAGTGATGACATAATGAGGTCATAGATGTACATCTAAGCAAAAGTTTTATTCAAAACCCAACGGATGCATCAGCAGACATTTACTGAGTACATGGTCTACACAGAGCATTGTGTGACATGCTAAGGGCAAATGGGTAGGCGAGGAAGGGGAAGCAGAGAAGACGACCATCATGCTCATGCCTGCAAAGAGCTCACAGGCCTAACTCCGAAGCAAGATGTACCCACAGTACATAAGAGCAAGCCAATAACTGAGGATAATGAGCAGGCTACTCGACCATGACTGCCATGCTCAGGCCTACAGCCACCGCTATAATGTATCGAAAAATTTTGCTGAGTATAACACCTTTCGGAGTGACCTGAGGCTTCCTACTGGGACATGAATGCAGCCTCTGAACAAATCATGTGTTTCTTCCAGGCCTTTCCCCGGTGTGACCACCTTCCCCTCTCATCCCTATCTTTTCAAATTCTATTCATTCCTCTGGCCCTACCTCTCACACCCTAGGAAAGTCTTTCCTGATCACCGCAGGCTCACTGATGTCCTCTTCTCCTCTAAATGCCTACAATTCCTTAAAGTCTATATCACATGACAAAGCACACAATCGTCACCTTACATTTTCTGACATTCCTTATGTATATGCCTCATCTCAACTAGATTGTTAGCTCAGTAAGGTAGGAGTGAAAGTGTCTCCTTTGCAGGTCCCAGGGCACCCTGAAGAGTGCTGTACACATGCTGGGTGGGCATGGACTCACAGCACATGCATATTCTACCTCTCTGCACCTCCAGCGGAGAAGAGAGCCCCCTCCTGGCTGGGGGAGCAGCTGCAGCTAGCCTCCTGGGCAGTGACTAAGGAAGTCAGCCAAGAGAAGAGACCCTCCCAGCTATACTAATTTAACTGTAGCCCCAGCCAATAGGCCATAAGTCTGACCTCCTCCATGAAGACACCTCTCCTCCCGCTCCAAGTTGCGTGGTTTTAGGATTTCTTTTCCCCTTCACGGCAGGCTCTAATATTCACTTTAACTGGCGTTCACCTGGACACCAAAAGAGGAGAGAAGAGATATCACTGTTTGGTTTGCCCCAGGCTCCAGAAGGCTTATCCTGAGACCCACGGGCTTCAAAAGAGTTTCTGTGGAACTCTCTTGAGGGCACTCTCCCAAAGAATACTTCACAAAATACTGGTCTTATTGGAATGTTCAGACACAAAAAGAAGTCTCAAGATAAATATGTTTAGAAACACTGAGTTAAAAGAATTAAGACAGAATTTTATGTTTTGTTTTTTTTTATTTTCCTGAAGAAAGTTCCAGAGCCCTTAATGTGCATTATAATTCTCCAAGAAGGAGCTGGAGCACATCATTCCAAATGGATTTGGCTGGCGAAGGGTTTTTCCCAGATCACTTCCCACTGAACACTTTAGGAAATGTTGTTTAGGGCTTCCCTTTCAATCTTCCTTACAAAATTCTCCAAAAAGTTTTCAGAGCTGCTTCCTCCAAATAAAAAAAATTCATTATTTCTTTTAGAAATTATGATATAGATATAGATAAATACATATAAAATAAATTTCTCTGGATACCAAAGTAAGACATTCATGACCGAAAATTTGGAGAATGGAGAAATATACAAAGAGGAAAATCTAAAACCATGGAAAAGTAAATAGTATTCCAGTCCTGAAAGCATTTTCTATTGAAAATGAGTTAATCCTGCAGAATTTCTGCTACTTGGAGAGACCTTTCCAGATAAAATCATGCCTTTTTGGGGGGCTGGCCCGGTGGCGCAAGCGGTTAAGTGCGCGCGCTCTGCTGCGGCGGCCCGGGGTTCGCTGGTTCGGATCCCGGGCGCGCACCGACGCACTGCTTGGTAAGCCATGCTGTGGCGGCGTCCCATATAAAGTGGAGGAAGATAGGCACAGATGTTAGCCCAGGGCCGTCTTCCTCAGCAAAAAAAGAGGAGAATTGGCGGATGTTAGCTCAGGGCTGATCTCCTCACAAAAAAAAAAAAAAAAAAAATCATGCCTTTTTGTCCCACAGGTCACAGCTGTACTTCCTCCTCCATTTGGACACTGAACCTACTGAGCAAAGATCACTTGCTCCCTATGTATCCCCCAGCATGCTCTAGTCCGATTTTGATTTGATCAAAATCAACACCCAATATGGGCCGCCAAGTGCGCGCGCTCCGCTACCGGCGGCCCGGGTTGGGATCCGGACGTGCACCGACGCACCGCTTCTCCGGCCATGCTGAGGCTGCGTCCCACATACAGCAACTAGAAGGATGTGCAACTATGACACACAACTATCTGCTGGGGCTTTTGGGGGAATAAAAAGGAGGAGGATTGGCAATAGATGTTAGCTCAGAGCCGGTCTTCCTCAGCAAAAAGAGGAGGATTAGCATGGATGTTAGCTCAGGGCTGATCTTCCTCACAAAAAAAAAAAAAAAAAAATCAACACCCAATAAAGCAAACATAAAATCTGAATAGGTGCTGTCAACATGGAGAAATCACCAGCTGGCTGGAAGAGGGACCCAGGGATCATGATGAGGGTTGTCACATTTTACCAGGCACCAGAAGTTATCCAATGTATTTAATGGAGCTGATTCACAGAAAACAAAGGATTTCTAGTATGAGCAGACCAAGGGAATGGAGAGAGGGGTCTGAATTTTGGTTTGCTTGTGGGAAAAATGAAGAGATTGGATTATACAATACCTCAAGTCTTTTCCAGTGTGAATAGTCAATCATCATTGGTAAATTATTAGACCAAAATTATTATCTTCAAAAATGTCTAAGAGAAAGTAGCACCAATGGTAGGAGGCAAAATCCACCATATCTCTCAAAGTAATTAAATTCTCCCTCTTTCCTACCTTCTCATATACTTTACCCAGATGAAATCATATTTTCAAGGAAAGTATTTAGGGGATAAAGAAGTTACCAAAGGATAACACATGAGCAGGCTAGGGAGTCTATAGGAGGAAAAACATACAGAGCTGCCCCATTTTGCTTGAAACCAGCTCTGCTTGACCCCCGTCCATGCTCTTCACTATTCCAGGCTGCCTCCCAACTGGGATTTTCAACGTATGATGCAATAATGTTCAGGCGAAATAGGAATAAAAATATTAAATGAGATAACATGTACATGCTAAGGAAAAAAAGGAGGAGGAGTGGTACTCAATGAAGTTAGTCATTGTTATTTTAAGCATAAGTGTTCAAGAAATTATAATATTCCGAGGCCTGGAAATCAAAGAAAAGAGATAGCGCAGAAACATTGTTTGGCTTTGATAACATGATGACAAAGGAGCTTGTTCTCTTTATTAGCTGCCAGGTGGGATCTCTCAGCAACGTTCCATGAGGGATGTCACCCTAGAAGGGCAACAGCCAGGGCGAGAAGTGATATAACAGCAGTGATACTACTCATTTTTTCACACTTAAAATATTCACCCCAAAGACCAGTCCATTTTTTTTGGAAATGTCTCTTAAATCAGTTATTATTTTCCTCCCTCACGGTCAGCGTATGCAAGCTCAGCCTCATAGCTGCAGTCCTAGCAGTCCCTCTGGGGATTCCTGACCTCAGCCTTCCCCAAGCCTTCCCATGGCCATCAAGTAACTGCCTTACTTTGCCACTATGATCTTAGATCATCTTCCTCCCCTACCTAAAATCCTTCTCAGTCTCCCTCTAGGTATAGAATTAAATCCAAACTCTCCAGCCCAGCACGTGCTGCTCTCGGCTATCTAATATTCCAGACCTCCCCCTCTTCCTTTCACTGCCAGCCATTGGCTGGACCCAACTAAAGCCAGGAGGCAGGTCCGCCCATCGATGCAGTCCATTCCCGTGTCTCTTGGGGCACAGAGCAGCTGGAAAAGGATAGGAAGTGGATCCAGAGGGAAAAATGGAGAGTAACCAGCATAGCCACTATCATAGGTTTTTAAATCACCAATGTAGAAAATTGAACATAAAAATACCTGAAAAAAATAGAAGTTAATATTCATATACTCTTGGGGGTAGGCCTTTCTAAGCACAACCAAAAATCACAGAGTGTGGGCAAGACCCCAGGCGGTTTGTCTCCAGAGCCCAAGCTCTATGTACTTAAAAATATAGATATATACCAATTAAAATAAAGAGCTTCTATAGGTTAAAAAAATCAGTAAATATATTGTAAAATTCCAGAAATTGTTTAATTTCAATAATCAAGGATATTTAAATACAAATGTGATGCCGTTTTAATCTATCAGATTGGCAAAATATTAAAATAATCTACCATGTACTATTGTCTCAGCGATGATTCAAAGGACAGAAGTATACATTGATACAACTTTCTTGGGGTTAATTGGGGAACAAATATCAAAACACTTAAATTTTTTGTACCTTTAGACTTTGATCCTAAAGAATAAAGTATGACTATGCACAAAGACTTAGCAACAAAGATGTTTAGGACAGAAGTATTTAAAATGACAAAATGTTGGATATAAATTAAATATCCCAAAAAAGGAAATTGTTAAATAAATTGACATACCTACATGCCAAAACACTAGGCAACCATGAAATATGATATTCTAGAAGATTTTTATGACAGGGAAAAATATTCAGATATATAATTGAGAGAAAGAAATTCAAAAAATATTGTGAACAGCGTAATACTGCTTATGTGAAAATATGCATTTAAGAAGTCTAAAGAATAATATAAAATATTATCAATGGATATCTTTGGGTGGCAAGATTCAGGTGCTTTTTGTACATTTATTTGTTGCTTATCTGTACTTTCCAAATTTTCTGCATGAAATACTTTTGTAATAAGAAAAGCACAATAAAAACATTATAAATTAATGGCAAATTGCTTCTTTTATATGCAGAATGATTTTGTACATGATCGTGAGCTGCTAAATGATGCTATTCAGGCTGTGTGCTTTACAACTCCAACAGACACGTTCTCTGGTAAGTTAGAACTTATTTCCAAATAAAATGTAAAATAATAATAATAATCTACTACAACTCAAAATAACTTTCCAAGTGCAAGACAGGGACAACAAGAGGTATAAGTGACTTCGTCACATCAAAAACCAGCAGCATGAAGCCAAGGACACTGACCTCTTCATTCACCCTTCTGGGCTGCAACCTTTAGACCATGCTGCTTTGTACCAAAACTTCCAGTGCCTACAAAACCCTTTGTGAAACTAAACCACGGAAAGAAAGAACCCTTGTCTAGCAGCTGAAGGCAAGCTGCCAGTTTATTTCCATCCTTCATCTAATTCTCAGTCCGCCAGCTAAGTGAAAAAGGTAACCAGAGACAGGGGAGAAGGCCACTGATAAGAATGATAGATAAGTAAATAAAACGTTCATAAGAGGCAATTCTCTGCATCTCAGACCCATGTTACATGACTCTCAGTGAATGTGGCTGTTTAAAGAACCAATGTTGCAAAAAACAAATAGGCGATGGGACAAAAATAACGACACAGAATGCAGATGTGCATATTATAAAACATGGGATATAATATGAGCAGCATATACCTGGAGAAGGGCTGCTTCTTGGCTAGACCTGAGTGTTCCAGTTCCTCAGGAAGAGTACGTTGTCTTTTCCTGTTTGGAAATACCTCCCTGGTGAAGCTGACCACACTGGGTGTAGGATGCTTGCCTTGTGCTCCTACTGTGGCTTACACAGTCCAATAAATTTATATTTGACCTTGGCATTAGTCCAATATTCCATAAGTAGTAGGCACTTGGCACACCTATGTTAAATAGATTCCTCTATAAGATGTGAGAAAAGATCATTTGAGGCTAAGAAAATTATTTCTTCCTTTTAGTGCTGAAGTGCTATATGCTCCAGTAGAGGTCAGCCTCTCACAATTGATTCATGGACACAGAGAAGCCCCTCCCTCCCAACCTTATCACCCTCAAAATCCTCCCCTTTTAGCTAATGGTATAGTGGAAAGAATCCCACAAATAGAAGTCATTGCATGACGACTGGAGGCAAGTAATTTAACCTCTCTAAGCTTCAGTGTCGTCTGTAAAAGGAAGGAGGAGAGGGGGAAGCGTCTTTTAAGTCAAGTTATATAATAGAATCTAGCACAATATCTGACACAAAATACATGCCAGTGAATGTGGTTTCCTTGCTTTCTTCCTTCTTCCTTAAAATCTCTCCATTCCATCCTCAGAGATAAGACAAATTCTCCTACAAGACGTCCTGACTGGCTTAAGTTCACGCTGAGTTATCAATCACCAACAGTAGATCCTTTCTTGAAACTGTTTCTAAAAGGAAGAGAGAATCAGGTGCCAGGAAGACAAAGAGGGAGGAACTATGGAGGGGCCCGAATGGAGTAGAAAGAAAACAGTTGTGCTGAAAGCTAAATCAACAACATCACCTCTTACTAGTTCTCAGAACACCAAGATCAGGCAAAAATAGATTCAAGTTTTTAGGAACTAGACATACATTCTGAAGTCTAGTGAATATATAAAAACATTTTTAAGGTCAAAATCACAAAAGACATTAGAGGACAGGTGTTGGGAGGCCTGGATCCTTGCCTCCAACCCCCCTCCACATCCTGCAGGAGCAGAATGGTACACTTGTTAAAAGCAATGAACATGGCCACATGGTTCTGATCTCCAGCCTGCCATGGGAGCTGTGCAACCTTAAAAAAATTGCCTGATCCCACTAGGCCTCACTTCTCCCATCAGTAAAATGAGGATAACAATGACTTACTAACGAATTACTGAGCAGATAAATAAGATAATAAATGTAGAATATATAGCACAATGTCTAGCAGGTTAGGTCCTCAGAAAGTGGGAATCTCTGTTAGTTATCTGTGTGATCCTAGGAAGGCACTTCTTCCCTGGACGTCAGTTTTCTCACCTCTAGAAGGGGGAGCAAGGAATTGAAAGATAACCTCCAGGGTCCTGCCAGAATTAAACCTTGTCTGATTCCCATGTAGAGGCCCAGCCTCTATCGAGGAGCCAGCCGCTTGAACTCAGGGACATAGCCCGCAGGCCACAGCCCGAGGTCTGACAGCTGTCTCCATCAGGCAAAGCAATAGGACAATGTGGCAAAAGAACCCGTGAGAGAAAAAGATTCAATCCAGGCCAGTTTGAAGGAAAGACTTTGTCAAGATCATTCTGAAAACGAAACGTGACTTCCTCTTTTTTTGTTTAAGGTCAAGAAACGAGAGGGGATACCAAGCTGAGCTTAGCCTCTGGGGGCTTCTGCGGGATCACATGTCTCTTCAGAAATGCCATTTTAACTGATGTAAGTGTGAAGGAGTTGGAACCCCAGGGATTAAATTTCTGCTGAAATACACATGTTTTTTGAAAGGAAAAAAAACTGAGCTCTTGACCCAGAGAATGCAAAGCCTTTTGGAAAACTGTTCTAAGCCTGATATAGAGGGTATCACATGCCGCTGGCTGCTCGGGGCTCCCCGCGTGCTGTAGGTTAGCACGGGATCACACCTGGCCGCAGTGGCCTCGGGGCGGGGGAGGGGGGGGCACCTGTCTCAGCTTGTCTCACATATACACACGCACATTCCCAGGCCTGGGAACTTTTCTCCCCCACAAAGACATGTTTTATGACTACACTTGTATTTTTATGACAAAACAATTCCGCATTCATCTGAGAGGAAGTGGGGTCTAAGTAGCCTGGGAGACTAGACACCTGGGCTCTGCCAGCCTAGCCCCATCCTAGCTCTACCTACCTACTGGCCGAGCTGCTGGGGGCCAGGCTTCTCCTGCAAGTGGGTTGGAGTGTGCACCCTGCCAGCCCTCCTTAGGGGAGAGAGTCAGCTACAGCTTGTGGCAAAGGCTATTTGACTCTCACTCCCATCCCCAGGCAACCACACAATCCATTGTCACTACACGTTAGTTTGCATTTCCTAGAATTGTATATAAATGAAATCCTACAGTATATACTATTTTTTTGTCTGGCTTTTTGCATTCAGTATAATTATTTTGAGATTTATCTATGTTGTATGTATCTATAGTTTGTTCCTTTTGATTTACCACAATTTGCTTGTCCATTCACCTGTAGATGGATAGATATTTTGGTTGTTTCTGGCATATTACAAATAAAGCTGCTGTGAATATCTTTGTACAAAATAAAAAGAGTACGTGGCTCTCGGAAAGAAGGTCTAGTTGCAAGTTTTGCATGTTATCTCACCTCCCTGAGCCTCAGTGTTTCCAGCTCTCAAAAAGGTGCAACACATCCTCCTCCGCAGCTGTCATGAGAATTAAGTGGCATAAAGATGCAAAGATATTTGATAAAGTATAAAGAACTATATATATATATGATATTGATTTTACCCTCAGTAATTATTCATTCATAATCAAATAACTGCTGGTTGAAGGTAATGGAGGATTTCTGTGAGTGTGTGTATGTGTGTGTGTATGAGAAGACACTCTGCACAGAACAGGACAACATAAACAAGTGCAATTCAGTGCCACCATCCGTGTGGGGCAAAAGTGGTAAGCACTTAAAAAGGTGAATAAATCCCACTAGACAGCAAGGGGAGAAGATGTCCCAGGGAAGCACAGGGATCAGCACTCCGGATAGTCAGAACTAGAAAGAAAGTCAGAAGAGTAACCTGCACTAGTCAGGAAGGTTTCGTGGAGGAGGTGAGGTCATCGGGGTCCTTCCAGCAAGGCAGGAAGGACATGGTAGGTAGCACATAATTGGTCGAGGACCTGCCCACACCCTGTTGTCCTGAGTAAGAGCGTAAAGAGGAGCCAAAAGGGGGCCCCTGGGAGTGCTTATATCATAAATCTTTCCCACTGCAGTACGACAAGTGCTTAGTAAACTTTCCACGATGTCTTTTCCAATCAAAATGGGTCTGTGTTGTGTTGTTGCTATGCCTGAGGGTTTTCAGTCCTGACTGGGCAATACAAACAGCCCGAAAGAGATGAGCCCTCATGTCTCCCTGCTTGAGGGAGAAGGATACTCAAAAGCCTCAGCAGTTGGTAGCAGCAGGAACCTCTGAAGGTCAGACTGAGGGTGAGGGAGGGAAAGAGAAGAGCTGGTTGGAAATCTGTGTAAGGGGCAGATGGACTCCCAGGCCTTCTCCCCCAGCCTGTACAGCCAAATTTTGCCATCTCCTACCCTGGCAGAAGATGGGAGATTTATTCTCTGAACAGGTGAAACAAAGAAGCTCTGGAAACAGGAACACTAGGCACAGCTATGTGCAGAAATGAGACACTGCATAGAACACAGGGCATTGGATAAGAGTCTGGAAAATGAATGGTGGGCACCACCCCTGCACCTTGCCCTAGTTAACTCGCAGAAAAGTGGAGGCCTACAGCCTCCAGGCTGGAAACTAAAAAGCTCCTCTCTGAGGAAGCTGAGAGGCCCAAGGAGGGAGGAGGAGACCAAAAATACCTATAGATATTGATGTTTGATCACCAACAAATTGCCCAGATTCTTACTTGAGTATCCTGTAGTGACATCCAGCCATCAGAGAGCCCTGCCCACACAGCTCTTCCATTCAGCCTTTGTCATTTATAAAGACGGCCAATAGTTACCCGAGATTTGAGGAAAGCCTATAACATAAAAGACAGACAAAGAAAGACAATAAATGTAGTAGAAGAAAAAAATTTTAGACATATTTAATATAGCATAAGAGATATAAGAAATGATGAAACGAGATCAAGACCTATAAGGCAAACAGAGCACTCTCTATTTGTTGTTGAATAGAGTGCCATCTAAGAAAAAAGACAATTAAGAAAGAGGTCTTGGAAATTTAAAAATATACTAGCAGAAATTTAAAAATTTAATAGGATTAGAATAGAAAGTGGAGAAAAATCTCATAGTAAGCATCACAAGAAGAAAAAGAGGTAAGAAACACAAGGCAAGAATATAAGAAAATGAGTCAATCAATCCAAGAGGTAAATGAGATATATTGTAGGAATCCTACAAAGATAAACAAAGAAAATGGAGGGGCTAAAATTACAAAAGAAGTAATATAAGAAATTTTCCTGAAGCTGAATAGGGTTTCCAGAATAGACCCACCAACGCCAACTCATTGAAATCACTGAGAGAAAAATCCACCCCATGGTACCTCATGTGAAATTTTATAATACCAAAGTTACAGAAAAGATTCTAAAGCTTCTAGCAACACTGCAAGTTGGAAGACAACTGCACCAGTTATTAAGCTATTAACTCTCAGCCCCAGTCCACCCACAGCTGGGACTCTGCCAACCACATTTCTCCTTTGCTAGCTGGCTTCCTGTTAGAGTCTGTCAATAGGTGGCCTAGAGGGAGATTGGAAGTCTGGAGAAGGGACGAGGACATGCTCTTTCCTGTTTCCTTCTGTTCCTGTCAGCATCATCTCTGTAACGGCCCTTCCCCTGGCTGTGGCAGTTGATCAGTCTCTAGGCTTTGAGTATTTTATTTTTCTAGAACTCCAGAACCAACCTCATGCTACCTCTCAGAGATCTCAGCACTGGCTGCAACACCTCTTCCCCTGAGGTCTGGATTTAAGTACCATGAGGCTCCTCCTTCAAGCTTCGGGGTTCTAAGGATCCCAGCTCCTTCCCTTGTTGCCCTAAGTATGCTAGCTGCTTCCCACAGTTATTATCTTTGTGTTACCTTAGCGTCTCCTTTCACTTCTTCAGTTCTCTAACACCTATTTAACCTTCTGTATATTAAATTATCCCTTTAAAATAAGTGATGTGATTTCTGTTTTCCAACTGAATCCTGGCTGATATAGGACTTAGTACCGAGAGTGATCCCAAGAAACCAGCCCTCAGAGAATTCTGGGATTTGTTTGGTACAATCTTGATTCTATACCCAAACTATCAATCAAAGATGAAGGTGAAATAAAGACATTTTCAGAAATAAATGGTCTCCAAAATGTTATCTCTCATGCACCAAGGAAGCTACCACATGATTTCCTCTATCAAGACAAGGGGGAAAACCATGAGGAGAGGAGACATGGGGATCCGGGAGACAGCAGCTTCAGGTGGTGGAGAGAAATCTTGGGACGACAGCTGTGCCACAGGAGAGAGCACCAGCCCAGATTGGAGCAGGAAGAGAGAGGCCTCACGAGGGAGCATCCAATTAAAAAAGAAGAGAATGATAGCTTCCCCCATGTACTTATCCATACTGAGAAGAGTTTTATGATTCTGCTGGAAAGATTGAGGCTTACCTGGTGAAGGGCACCTAGAAAACTAATAACAAACAAAAATAAAAAATTATTTACTCCAAAGAAAACACATGATAGGAACATGCACAAAATAGGAAATGCCTTCACAGTATACTATGTGGTTCAGCTGTGAACAATATTTACCCAACCATAAGAATGCTGACACAAAATGCTAGTTGAACAAAAGCATCCAACACATCCATAATGAATGCAGGGGGTGAAAAGGCTGAATAATGTCCTTCAAAGATATCGGACTCTAATTCCTGGAACCTGTAACTGTTTCTTTATTTGGAAAAGAAAAGGGTCTTTGCTGATATGAATAAATTAAGGATTTGGAGATGAGAAGATTATCCTGGATTACCAGGAGGGCCTTAAAGGCAATCACATGTATCCGTGTAAAAGGGAGCCAGAGGGAACAAACAGAAACACACAGAGGAGAAAGCACAATGTGAAGACAGAGGCAGAAATCAGAGCGATGTGTTCACAAGCCAAGGAGTGCTGCAGCCACCAGAAGCCGAGAGAGGCAAGGAATGGACTGTCCCCCAGAGCCTCTGGAGGGAGCGCAGCCCTGTCAACATCTTGATTTGGGCCCAACAATACTGATTTTAGACTTCTGGCCTTCAGAGCTGTGAGAGAATACATTTGTTCTGTTATTTCAAGCCACCAAGTTTGTAGTAATTTGTTACAGCAGCCACAGAAAACTAAATACAGGACGGAAAAGAGATGAAATAGAGATAAAATCACATCTTCTACAGTAGGAAGTCAATAGATTTTGTCTAAAATGGAAAAATTAGAAAATAGTAATAAATGCAAGAGGTAACCATCACAGGAAAGAGTTACTAGAATTGTTCTGGGGACTAGAAATCAGAGGTAGATAGGGCTGTTTGTTAGAAGACATAGTACTATCTGGCTCTGTAAACGATGTAAAATTTAAACTATATTAACTTGAAAAAAAAACACTTAAGCAGAGGAAACTAGATTAATTCATTCCATTTTCACGAAGTATTTTGTAAACCCTTCTTTCTGGACCTGGTAGAGAGGAAGCAGGTAACGAGAATAAAAATCAGAGAGTGGAAGACATAGACAGGCTGGTATTATGACCCCTTCTACGTGCGGGCCTCGGTAGAAGGCACCATACAGGTGTTATCACCTCTACTCCTCACAACAACCTGTGAGACAGGTGTGAATTTAGAGAGAGAGAGACTTTGAGCCTCCAAACTGCCGTCTGCCTCCAAACCTGTGCTCTGCCCTCCAACATCTTGGTGGGGACTGGAGAGACCTGGGGCTAAGGAACTTGAAGGAGGAGGAGACTCTTTCTGCCTGAGGGCATAACAAAAGGCTTCATGGAAGTTGTGGCTCTGGAGTTTCATAAATATTGAGAGAATATTGGTTTCTTTGAGTTTTTACTACTTGTTTTCATAGGAGTCTCTTAAATGCGCAAGACAGCCCTGCCAGGTGAATATTATGTTCATAATCTCCATTCCACAAAAGAGACAGCTAAGACTTTGAGTAATCAAGTTATTTATCTAAGTCATAAAATAGTTCTTGAACTCAGGTCTTCAGCTACCACATCCTCTGCTCCTTCCGTCTCACCAGATACCTATAAACGCTTGCAGAATTGAACAGCACTGCAGATAAACTCACAGCAAGACCTGCTCTGTGGTTAGAAGGGAAGGAGCCTAGGACAATGCTGATCACAGAAGGAAATGAGCTGGTAAGTGAAACAGGGTTCTAGAGGATTCAGAGAGTCAAATGATGCAAGCTGGCTATACTGCCATTACCTCTCACTTACACAAGCCCTTATGAAATCTGGAGCTACATACTGACAAAAAAATTTTAAAAAGGCATTTCAAGGCAAGCAAAGTCCAGCTGGGAGCAGGACAGTCTGGCTATAAGCATTGAACCAAAGCCAAAAGAGAATAGAAAAAGTCTCCGTCAGATAATCCACCATTTAAACCCGATCTGCCAAACCAGGGCTCCTTCTCTCTCCCGTTCCAATTAACAGCTATGCCGCCAGCAACAGACATGCTGAATCACCCTCCAGCGCCACAGCTGATGGCTCATAAAGCTTTGTGCTCATCTAATCCTCTAACAGCCTGGAGCTGTATTAGTGTCACAGCAGCAAATTCGCTCCCAAATTGGAACTTTATTATTTTACTGTACAAAAGTCAGCAGGGTGCTTGAAGGAACTGCAAACCATCTATTAACCCTTTCCCATCTCATCTCCCATAACTGCCATCAGAAAATATGACTTCACATCAAATAAGTATCTTTTGATCACACGCCCTGAGGCCTCCAGCACCAATGTGAGTACATATTCAGAGTAGGTCAGTTGTCCAGCACTATGATTCAGGTGCAGCCAAACCTCTCTAAAAAGGCAAGCTCAATGTCTAAAATCCTAGCTCTACCACTTACTAGCTGGGTAACCTTAGAAATCCTTCACCTCTCTGCGTCGTTTATCACATGTAAAATAGTCAAATCACACTTCTCCCTGAGAGTGAAGACAAGGAGACCACACAGGTGGGCACACCTAGCACCTTGATTACCACATGCGAGGCACTTACTAGATACCTGTTTTCTCCCTTCCTTGATTAATTTTCCTGTTCAGATCGAGCATTGCCATTTCCTTTTGTTTCTTGTGGAAAATTTTCCTGGAAAGAAACAAGAGAAACCTGTTAACTTCTGGGTATAAATGATCCTGAAGCTCAGCTTCTCTCCTTGATTAGAATATGATATATCTGGAGGGAGTTAGATGAACTTGAAAATACCTGCCAAACTAAATGTGTGCGATTTTAGTGACACTCAGGTCTTGGAACCTGTGGAGCAGAGATGCAGAAAAAGATAGGAAAATTCAGACAAAGGATCTGGGAAAGGATAAATACAAGCTTTATCATCTCTATGATTTTGCCTGGATACAGCTAGTTGCAAAACCTCTATAGTAAGTAGTTAAAAGTCGGTTACGTCAATGGAGAAATTCATTGACTTTTATTTTTAAAAATGAATAGTTGTTTGGGGCCACACAAATGTAGACTGAATGCAGTAGGAGGCAGTAAGGAAAATAAATTTCCCAGGCTGCTTCATCCACAAGGGAGTTTGTGATGGTGGAACACGGGAAAAAACAGTCAGCGACTTACTGCAGGATGTGGGTATGGGGGAGAGCTGAGAGAGAAAGGCATCATTTCTATTCCTTACTCAACCCAGAAAATGTCTTCTTTCTACCAAAAGTGAGAAGTATAAAAGAATTCTCCCACTGAGATGCCACAGAATGCAAATCAGTCTGGAGAGAAGTCTCTCCGGGGTCTAAGCGGCTGCAGCAGGTGCTTGACAGAGATTGGAGAAGAAATTGAACGGCCCTGATCCCAGTTTGGCATAGGGCAGTATAGCTGCCTTACAGCCACTGCAGGGCCTAGAAGTACTGCTAGCAGTATTACTATTAAGATCTGACATTTATTGAAATCATAGTGAATGTAAACTCGGGGCTGTCTCATTTAATCCTCACTGCTAGGCTATTACGTCCATTTCAGAAATAAAGAGAGTGAGGTACACGGAGAAACATGCCCGCTTAAGATATTCTCGAGTATACAATGCAATATTGTTAGCTATAGGCACTATGCTATACGGTAGATATTTAGAACTTATATAACTAAAAATTTGTGTTCTTTGACTAATTCCTCCCCACTTTCCCCTCCTCCCAGCCCCTGGCAACCACCATTCTACTAGATCTTATGTTGATGTTGGTTTGAAACATTGGGAGCTTCCTGGGTGAAATCTGAAACTGGCTCCTATAAGTGGAGGGCAAGGAGAGACCAAAGAAAGAGGTAGCCCACTCCAGACTGGTAGGTGGCAGGCTTAATAAGCAAGGGAACTTACACTGGAGGCTTGTCTTGAGCAGCCGCAAGATGAGTGATCTCTACATTCACCCACTAGAATTTTAAAAGTTTTTATAGAGGCCTTACTGGAGTTCAGTCATATATACCATCCAGATAGTCTCCACAACACCCTAATCTCTCAAGGCTATGACCTTGAAACAGCTTCTAGTGTAGAAATGGTGGGCAAAACATACATTCCAAGGACAGGGGAGGGGGATGTCAGCATCATGGCAGAGTGAGTTGTTCCCTTTGTCTCTCCCCTCTAAGTTACAACCAGTAGGACATCCACTGACCAACACAGGACTCTCTGCACAGCACGCCAGAACACCTGTGAGATCTATACATCTGAAAGTGGGTGGACTGGACCTCCTGGAGGTGATGGAACCAGGAGAGCAGCGGTGGCAGCTCCCAAGACCAGAGCTTCCAGGAACTCCTCTTGCTTCTGTAACCTAAGGCCCCGAGCTTTACTAACACCCACGAATCCAGGCAGCCCACAGTCCCAGATGTGCCAATACTGGAGGCTCCAGGAACCACAAAGATACCTGTGATCCAGCCTTCTCCCCTTCCCTTGGCAGTGGCGCCTTCAACCTCAGTCTCCCCAGCTGTGGAGGCTGCATCCAAGAGCCCAATACCCCTGGCAGTGGTAGTGGTGCCTATGACCTGAGGTTCCAGGAGTTGCGCTGGTGCCTGAGACCAGAGGCTACAGGAACTGCAGTGGCGCTCTTGGCTCAGCCCCTCCCCTCTGCCTGCAGAGGCAAGTGGCACCCATGACCCAAGGCTTCAGGAACAGGAGCAGTGCCCATGACTCAACCCCCTCCTCCTCCCCCAGTGATGGTGCCTCTGACACCAGCCCTTCCAACAGTGGGCACACAAGACCCTGGTTCCCTGGCAGTGGTGGTGGTGCCTATGACCTGAGATGCCAGGAACCATGCTGGTACCTGAGACCAGAGGCTTCAGAAACCCTGGCAGCACTCACCGCCCAAGTATGGTGGTGGCAGTGTTGCCCATGACCTTGGCCCACTTAGCAGTGTCAGTGACACCCACAAACCCAGTGCCCCCAGCAGCACCCCCAGAAAACCCAGGAGCAGCAGTGCAGGCAGTGCATACAGCAGCGGCATCCAAGCCCACAGAGAGGCCATGGACAGCCAGGTAATAGCAACAGTGGAGCTTATGATCCCAGTCCCCCTCAGCTGGAGGGTCGCCCACAACTTCACCTCCCCGCCCCGTAGCAATGGCACCTGCAGACTCAACAAACTTGGACATGGTGGAGATGTCCATAATCCCTGCTCCTGCCCCACTCTCCCCCTCCCCCTGCTGCAGTGGAGGAACATGTGACCTACGTGACCCCAGAAGCAGCAGAAGTGCTTGCCAACACAGTGATCCTGGTGGCAATACCCACAACAGCAGCAACATCATAAGCAGCAAGGTACCAGCAACCTTGGAGGCATAAGCGGCACAAGGGCACTGACAATGCCTCCAGCAGAGGCAGTGGAGGGTAGAAAGTGCAGACTCTCAAATACAATCAGAAGCATCTCAGAATCAAAATAAACAAGGCCTTACCCAAATAAGAAAGGTGTTTGTTACCACAAACGTGCCAGCAGAGGAAAAACTCATGAAGCACCACGAAAAACTACAGTGACACAGTACCACAAAAAGAAAATAACAATTCTCCAGAAATCAAATGAAGTCACAGAAAATTGTGATCTAACTCACAGAGAATTCAAAATAGCTATCATGAAGACACTGAACAAGTTACAAGAAAACTCAGAAAGACAGTTTGATGAGCTCAGGAATAAAATTAATAAACACAAGGAATACTTCACCAAAGAGATTGAAACTCTAACAAAAAAAAAACAGCAGAAATTCTAGAGCTGAAGAACACAATAAATGAGATGAAGAATAAAGCAGAAAACATTGGAAAGAGAGCAGACCATATGGAAGAGAGAATTAGTGAGCTTGAAGATAAAAATCTAGAAATGATTCAGGTGGAAGAGAGGAGAGAACTAAGATTTTTAAAAAATGGAGAAATTCTACAAGAAATATCAAACTCAATTAGGAAAAGCAACTTAAGGATAATGGGTATCCAGAAGGAGAAGAGAGGGAGAAAGGAGCAGAGAGTTTATTTAAGGAAATAATAGTTGAGAACTTCCCAAACCTGGGGAAGAAACTGGATATACAAGTGCGTGAAGCTGATAGAACTCCTAATTATCTCAATATAAAAAGACCTCCTCCAAGGCATATTATATTAAAATTTATATTATATTGTATGTATATTATATATATTGTATAATATAATACAATTATATTAAAAGTCAATTACAGAGAAAGACTATTAAGGATGGCCAGAGAGAAGAAAACAATAATCTACAAAGGAACCCCCATCAGGCTGTCAGCAGATTTCTCAGCAGAAACTCTACAGGCTAGGAGAAAGTAGAAAGATATATTCAAAATATTGAAAAATAAAAACTTTCAGCCAAGAATATTCTATACAGCAAAGTTATCTTTCAAATATGAAGGAAAGGGGCCGGCCCAGTGGCACAAGCAGTTAAGTGCGCGCGCTCCGCTTCGGCAGCCCGGGGTTCACAAGTTCAGATCCCAGGCGCGCACCGACGCACCACTTGTTAAGCCATGCTGTGGTGGCGTCCCATATAAAGTAGAGGAAGGTGGGCATGGAAGTTAGCTCAGGGCCACTCTTCCTCAAAAAAAATGGGGAGGATTGGCATCAGATGTTAGCTCAGGGCTAGCCTTCCTCACAAAAAAAAGAAAAAAGAAAAAAAAACAAACAAAAACACAGGTTCAAATATTAAGGAGACATAAAGGTTTTCCTAGATAAACAAAAGCTACAAACAAAAGCTGAGGGAATTCACTGCCATGAGACCTGCCTTACAAGGAATCTTGAAAAAAGTCGTTCTAACCGAAACAAAAAGAAAAAGGTTTACAAAGCTTTGAGCAAGGTGATAAATAGACGGACAGAATCAGACAATTGCAACTGTATACCGGAATAGGTTAATAAACACTTAATTATAACATAAAGGCTAAAGGGGAAAAAAGCATCAAAAAAAAAATAACCACTTAAATTTGGTAACAAACTCACAATACAAAAAAGGATAATTTGTGACAACAAAAACAGAAGGTGAAGAGGAAGAAGACGGAAACTGCACAGGCGAATGGAGATAAGACGTTAGCAGAAAAAGGGCTATCTCATCTATGAGATCTTTTATACAAACCTCATGGTGACCACAAAACAAAAATTCAGAGCAGGGTCATGAAACATAAAAAGAGAGGAAACCAAGGACAGGGCAGGGAGTGAGGAGCCTCTAATTGCCAGGGTTCAGTTCATAGGTCAACCAGCTGTCACCTCCTCTGGATGATTTCTTCCAATAGTTAGACGTTCTGATCACAAAAAAATTAATTAATAATAATAATAAAGTAGGCAGGAAGAAACTTTTGGAAGTGATGGATATGTTTATGGGCACAGATTGTGGTGATGGTTTCATGAATGTGTACTTATCTCCAAACTCATTAAGTTGTATACATTAAATATGTTTAGCTTTTTGTATATCAATTATATTTCAATAAAGTGGCTTAAAAAAGAAAGAAAGAAATGTGTCCAAGGTCATGGAGTTTTTCTATGACAGACCCAAAATTCAAACCCAGATTGCCTGATTTCAAAGCTGCAATTTAAATTATCTCTGTACCTGAATTCTGAATTTAGAACAATAGCACATCAAGAGGTGATTTGAATAAAAATCCTAATTTAAAGCAACAAACATCCCCAGGCAAACCCGCCTGGGACTCAGACTATCATGGCTCTAGAAAAGGAAAGGAAAATGTTCTAGAAGCAAAAAAAGAGAAAAAGAGGATACATACAGAACCAGGAAACAAACATTTTCTTTGCCACACGTGAGGAGGTGTTTCTTCATTCTCATGCAGGAAACTTGGTGTTAATCGTAGAACCACAGTGCATTATTTGTGGTTGTACCTACCCCTCTTTATGCTCCCTTAACTGTATAGTTAATGTAGGTTCAGTCAGTCTCAATAAACCATTTTATGATATCATAAAGCCACAAGTTAAAAGACAAACAGTGTTCAGGTATTGTTAAGGAAATTATTAACAAGCAGTATTAGATACTGTTAAGGGAACATGCACCTAACTGAGAGTTCTGTCAAAATCTGCTGCACTGAGACTGCGGGCCAACCGAACCTCCTCCCTTTTCCTATCAGGTAGCAGCTCATCACAGAAACACATCCAGAAAATCACCCATGCTTTTTATTTCCAGTACACATTATTTCTCTACCCTAACAAAACACCAGACACAAAACCTGGTGCTTTGAGCCATGTTCCCAATCAGCTGCGGTTGGAGAGATGAGGGTACATGGGACAAAAAATCACTGCTGCCCCTCTGCCCACTGGCCTGGGATGAGGCAGCATCCTTCAGAATGGGGTGTTGGTGGACAGGCACTCTAAAGTACATCCAGGAAACGGGGGAATCATATTGCTGCCCAGCTAGAATCCCCATGAGGAAGTTATTCTTCCTGTCAAAGACAGTGAAATAAAGGGAGAGGAAAAGAAGACAAATACCCAAATCAAAGCACAGGATACTCAATGTAGAGCACGTCAGAGAGAAATATGAAGGAGTCATCCCACAGTGATGAATACCTGAGTCCAGGTAGATGGGGAGTGTTCTTGAAGGAGTCAATTAAAAAGACTTGGCAGTAGAAGTGAAACTTAATTAATTGTGCATATTGGTTATTGATCATTACCCTCATGTTTATGAGAATTATCAAAATCTTGACCACACAGGAAGAAGAGAAATTGGATAGAACATGTCAATGCGACATAACCAATAACCATCCTATGGATGAGAGGTAAGGTGAGTTTTACTTGAGCCAGGGTGAGGATTATAACCTAGGAAGGCCTTTTCCAGAAAGGAAGAACGTTCTGGAGAAGCATGGTTTTCAGTACAGTCTTATACCTTTTTAGAACAATGAACATACATTAAACACATCCGGGATACATATTCATCAAAGTTTCAATGAGGTATTCAGTTGCATATTAGCAGGTCAACACGACTCTGGTGTTGGGAAAGGGAAACAGACTAATATGGTTGTTACCAATAGGTCATAGGAGGGGAAGTATGCATTCTCATCTTAAGAGAGTGCATTCTTTAATGGTTAAAGCAGATGTACAATGTATGTTTGATAGGCCATAAGTCAGGCTTCTTTAGTTCAAGCCAAATCTGTTTTTGAACCTGAGTAGTTACCCCATATATCTCAATCTGGGAAAATCTCTTGTCAAACTGAAAGAGAAATCATTTTCTTAGCCACTTATGGTAAAAGTTTCCTATATAAAAAGGAACAGACCCTATTCTATTCATTGTTACTATGTACATTGTTATGCTTAAGTTAACTGTATACCAGAAAGTTGATAGATCTAATTTCATAGTGTGGCTTGAGTCATCTGATTTAATCACATTGCTTCCTTCAAAATCTCCCAAATGAAAGCACTAGATACAGACATAGATACAGATATAGATACAGAGACAGACATAGATATACATGCCTGACTTACCTCCTGTGGGCAAAATCCTAGAGCCCAGAGTAGTGAACCTGGGGAAGCAGAGCACCTTGTGCACTACTGACTCTACAAGGCTTATTGGGGTCCACGTGTGCTCCCAGTTTCACAGGTACAGACACTGGTAAGCCCCTATCACTAACAGAAGACTAAGGGAGAGGAACACGTATCTATAACACTTTAACCACACCCATAGATCTCATAATTCTTCCTCTCCCCTTTATTATCCACCCCCAAACACACATAAATTCTTTAAAAAAAAATACACACACATATTCTTGATCTCGTATTGTTAAGCAACCCTAGATTATTTTTCTCCGTCTAGTGTTACACCCATGTGCTCTCCCTTACAATCCCCCGAAGAACATATCTAACTTAAACTGTTCCAGCAGTAAAAATTCTTCATGGAAGTCTTAATCTAGTTCTCACCTGATTCAGGCCCTTTCCTAAGCTCATGGACAATCAGAAAAAAAGAACAGGTATTCAGTAAATGATAATCTTGAAAAGCTCAGTTAAGGACAAATACCCTTAGCCGAGTTCTGTATAGTTTGCTTACTTATTGCAAGTGAAACTCCAACCCAAATTTATACCGGAGAGAACAAAATAATTTATTCATTTATTCCTTCATCCCTGTGTATCAATAAAAGCAGTTGAGATGCCAAATAGAAAAATAATTCAGTAAATATGTACCAAATGCAAAGTTTCTAGAACCACGTGCCCTAGAATACTAGTTCAGAGAAATATTCTACATGCAGTGCAGCCTCTTGGCGGTTGACAATGAGTATTAGTATAGAAGGTCTCTGGGATGCTGTAAAGAAATGAAGGTTGCTTAGCACAGTGATTCCCAAACTTCTGTGACCACAAAACATAATTTGCTTATTTGTTCCTTTATTTGTTTATTGTACTGTCTCTCATCTCCATGACTAGCATTCTATATAATAATCTCCTATATAATATAATAATCTTCTATATAATAATCTGACATAATGACCAATATTGCAGCCGTAGAAATATTGATTGTAAGACTATGTAGCAGCATAGATGTATTAGTCTGCTAAGGCTGCCATAACAAAATACCACAGACTAGGTGGTACAACTTTTATTTTCTCACAGTTTTAGAGGTTGGAAGTCCAAAATCAGGCTCGGGTTTTGGTAAGGCCTCTCTTCCTGGCTTGCAGATGACCACCTTCTCCCTGTGTTTTCACATGCCCTTTCCTCTGTGCATGCTGGAGAGAGAGAGATCTCTGGTGTCATTGCCTCTTCTATAAGGACACAAGTCCTATTGGATCAGGGCTCTACCCTTATAACATCATCTAAGGCCTTATCTCCAAATACAGTCACACTGGGGATTAGGGCTTCAACATATGAATTTAGGAGGGACACAATTCAGTCCATGACAAATTGTATCCTGTTCTCTTAACTTTAACTATGTGTGATATTGTGATTTATAATAAATACATATTTTGGTCTTTGTCCACGGTTCCTGGCTCACAGCTCCTAAAACCTTTGGAATTTCCTAAGACATAAGAGCAATGAGCATTTTTTGTTGTAATATTTAGTCTCTTGTCCTCAGTTCCTGAAATGACTTCAGGGCCATAAAAGTGCAAAAATTGTCTTATTATTCATAACAAGCCCCTTTCAACCACAATTGAGTTTATGTGAATGAGGTGAATTTTGGAAGTCCCTACAGGTGGAGGGGCTGGCTGCCAGGGAACCAGCCATGAACAGAGGGTTGGAACTTTCAGTCCCAACCCCTGATTTCCAGGGAGGGGAGAGTGGCTGGAGATTGAATCAATCACCAATGGCCAATGATTTAACTAATCATGCCTATGCAAAGAAGCATCCATAAAAATCCAAAAACAAAGAGAGCTTCCAGGTGGGGGAACCAGAATGCTTCCATGTGCCACTGTGCCAGGCCCCAAGCTCCACGGGGACAGAAGCTCCTTTGTTCGGGACCTCACCCTATGTATCTCTTCATCTAGCTGTTGATTCACATCCTTTAATATCCTTTGTAATAAACCAGCAATCTAGTGAGTAAACTGGTTTCCTGAGCTCTATTAGCCACTCTAGCAAATCAGTAGAACCCAAAGAGGGGTCGTGGGAAGCTCTGATTTATAGCCAGATGCTGTGAAGCACAGGTAACAACCTAGAGTTGCAATTGGCGTCTGCGGTGGAAAGCAGTCTTGTCAGACTGAGCCCTCAACCTGTGGAATCTGATGCTATCTCTGTGTAGATAGTGTCAAAATTGAGTAAAATTGTAGGACACCCAGCTGGTGTCAGAGTATTTCTTGGTGGTGTGGAAAACCCACACACATCAGAATTGTGACAATTTTACACAATGTTATTTGTCACATTGACTACATTATATAGTTACATGAACTGTAACTGCAGTTATATGGAAAATATATATGGAAAAAGGAAGAAGCAAGGAAATATACGAAAAGTGTAAAATGAATTGTGAAATAAATAGGCTTATTATTTTTCTCTATTTTTCATTTTTAATAATATAATGTAATAAAAATATCATTTATATCATTTTATATAAAAAATGATTTGCTTTCTAAGATGTACCATACACAGTGGTGGTTGGTGGCAGATTGTGTGGCTGTGCCCTTGAGGACAGCCATCTAGTTTAACAAATGCAGCAGTGACACACATATCTGCAACACACATCTGCGTGGCCTGAGGGAAGGAACATGAAATCCTTCAGGTCTCGTGAGCCAGCACTGACCCAGACAGAAAGGGGCAGTGCTCTTCCTTCCATTCTGATTTGATCCCTTGAGTAAGTCCATCCCATGGAAAAAGCGGGGAAAGTAGCAGAATAAATGAAGTTTTTACCACCAAATAGGAGATTGGGAAAAAACACCCAAAACAACATAAGCTTTCTTCCTATATTCTCAATCTCAAATATAAACTTATAATTACAGGTATAAGGAATTATAAGATTTTTCAGGATGCCCCTCTGTAATCACAAAAACTTGTGGCCATAAGCCCAAGACATAAAACAGAATGTGAAGAATTCATTAAATGCAAAATATAATGCAAAGCTCATCTTTCCTTCTGTTCCCAGTGTCTTCCTAGAAGAAACTTAAAGGAGATTGAAAACAAAGTGTAATTTTAGAGCCAAGCCTTATTTGCATGTGAAAAGGACACATGTGCAAAATCCAGCTCACACGGAGAGTCCATTCAAATACAATAGTCAAAGCATATGTCTCTAACACCTGAAAGCTGAAGAGAAGGGCAAATTGAGAGACTTATGGCCAAGATCTAGTTACCTAGATCAGAAGCCACTGAAGCCACAAACTGGTAGGAATACTAAAAGGGTAATTTTGATGAATTGCTCAAGGCTGAGTGTTCACTATCTTGAAGAGAAACTTTTGGGTGCAGTAGTTCCAGAGGGACTCCTACACTTACATAGATTTTACCTCCAGGTATCCCACCAAGTTCTCACTTTGAAGAGTTAAGAAAGATCCCATCCTGGCTTTAGCAGGAGGGGAAAAGTAACCACTACGAAATACACCCAGAGGGATCTTCATAACAAAGTCCTACTCTCCAGGAGAAAATACTTCTTCAGAGCTTTATCCCACCTGGGGGAACAGCATTTCTCAACTCCAGCCCCCTTTAACATTCTAGTCTCACCTAAACAGTTAAAAAAAAAAAAAAGACTAAGAAACACTTGTGAAGGTTACAGCCCAGAAACACAGGTCCACTAAAAGACTGAGATTTAATTTTAAGATCATAGAATGCTTCTCCTCCATACCAACTGGACTCCATTACAATAACAGTGGATTAGAGCTTACAAACTTCAAGATGGAGACTCTATCTGAGGAGGAGTTCTTAGGGAAGCCCAATGACAGCAGGAGAGACAGACAAGGATATTAGAGGAGTTTAAACTATCCAGAACCTAGAGCTGTAGCAACAATAAATACAGCCCACCTCCTAGCCACGTTAACATAGAATCTCACACTAAAGGCTTATTTACCTCAGTTTCTATTACCCAATACACCATGTCCAGCTTTCAACAAAATAATTAGAAGACATGCTAAAAGGCAAGAAAAAACAAAGTCTGAAGAGACGAAGTATCAGAATCAGACTCAGATATGACATCACTTTTGGAATTATAAGGTGGGGAATTTAAAACAGCTATGATTAATATGTTAAGTGCTCCAACGAAAAAGTGAAAAAACATACAAGAACAAATGGATTAAGTAAACAGAGAGAGGGAAACTCTAAGAAAGTATCTAAAGGAAATGCTATCAATCAAAAACAACTGAGGCAGAAATGAAGAATGCCTTCAGTGGGCTATTTGGTAGATGGGACATGGCCGAGGAAAAATCAGTGAACTTGAAGATAGGTCAAATAGAAACTTGTTAAACTTTGCCTTTTTCCAAGAGAAGAAAGAATTCAAAACATAAGAACAGAACCTAAAAAAACTGGGACCCAATTTCAGAAGTGTAATATACAGATAGTTGGAATACTAGAAGCAGAAAATGGATAGAATTGAGTAGAAGAAATATTTGAAGTAACACTAGATGAGAATTTTCCAAAACTAATAACAGACATCAAATTGCAGATCCAGGAAGCTCAGAGAAGACCAAGCAGGATAAATATAAAAAATATCTATACCTAGGCATATTATACTCAAACTGCGGAAAACCAAAGACAAAAACAAACTCTTTAAAGCAGCAGGGCAGGAGGAAACACCTTACCTATAAAGGAACAAGGGTAAGAATGACAGTGGACTTCTTATCAGGAATCATGCAAGCAAGAAGAAAATGGGGTGAAATATTTAAATGTTGGAAGAAAAAACCCACCAACCTAACACTCTATATCCTGCAAAATTATCCTTTAAAAGCGAAGGAGAAATATTTTCTCAGACAAACAAAAACTGAGGAAATTCATTGCTAGTAGACCTTCCCTGCAAGAATTATTAAAAGAAGTTCTTCTCCACCTCATATGTCATCGAGGAAATGCAGATTAAAACTACAATGAGGGACCACCCTGGTGGCATAGTGGTTACATTCACGGCCTGGGGTTCACGGGTTCAGATCCCAGGCACGGACCTGCCCACCACTTATCAAGCCGTGCTGTGGTGGCATCCCATATAAAGTAGAGGAAGATGGGCATGGATGTTAGCCCAGGGCCAATCTTCCTCAGCAAAAAGAGGAGGATTGGCAACAGATGTTAGCTCAGGGCTAATCTTCCTCACAAAAATATTAAAAAAAACAATAATGAGTTATGACTACACACCTATTAGACTAACCAAAATTCAGAACAGTGACAACATCAAATGCTGGCAAGGATGTGGAGCAACAGGAACTCTCATTCATTGCTGGTGGGTGTGCAAAATGGTACAGCCACTCTGGAAGACAGTTTGGCAGTTTCTTACAAAACTAAACATACTCTTACCGTATGATCCAGCAATCACTGGTATTTATACAAAGAAGCTGAAAACTTATGTCCACACAAAAACCTGCACACAGTTGTTTACAGCAGCTTTATTCACAATTGGCAAAACTTGGAAGCAACCAAGATGTCCTTCAATAGGTGAATGGATAAATAAAGTGTAGTACATGCAGACAATGGAATATTATTCCGAGCTAAAAAGAAATGAGCTATCAAACCATGGAAAGACATGGGAAATTTTGAATGCATGTTTCTAAGTGAAAGAAGCCAATCTTAAAGGTTACATACTGTATAATTCCAACTATATGACATTCTGGAGAAGGCAAAATTATGGAGACAGTATTGGGGAGGAGGGAAAGCATCAAAAGGTGGAGCACAGAGGATTTTTAGGACAGTGAAACCATTCTGTATGATACTGTAATAATGGACACATGTCATTATACACTTGTCTAAATCCACAGAATGTTCAACACCAAGAGTGAACCCTAATGTAAACTATGGATTTTGTGTGATAATGATGTGTCAATGTAGGTTCATCAATTCTAACAAACGTACCACTCTGGTGGGGAATGTTGATAACAGGGGAAGCTAAGCATGTGTAGGGAGGAGGTATATGGGAAATCTCTGTATCTTCCTCTCAATTTTGCTGTAAATGTAAACTTTCTCTAAAAAAATAAAGTCTTAAAGAATAACAAGAAGTTCTTCAGGGAAAAGAAAAATAATACAGGTCAGAAACAAAGACTTTATATAATCAAAGGAAGAAACTTGGAGAAGGAATAAATGAAGAGTCCCATCTTCAATTGGATAATCTTTCAGTGCCACAAAACCTGTATCTCTACACCACAGCACAGCCATAACAGACATTAAACTTAGGCGGGATGTCTTCCTATGAGTATTTAATAGTGCAGGCCTCATTTTAGGTGCTCCTGGTGGAGGTTTGATTGTCTCCTCTCTTGAGGTAATTATATTGGAGACAGTATGATGTAATCTATATCCAAAGGGAAGCTAGAAACAGAAAGAATTATTTACTAAAAAAAGAAAAATGGATAAACTAGATCCTGGATCTTATTAAGCTGAATGGTAGCTGTTGGATAAACCGATCATGTGTGATGTCATTTAACACATACTCAGGATTAAAAGTAGAAATTGGGGGGGCAGGGGGGAGGGTGGATGAGGAAAGACTGGAGAGATTGACTTCTCCAAGGTCACACAACTGGCAAGTGACAAAATTGGAATTCAAGTCCAGATCTTACTTCACATTGCCATGAATTACAAATAAATTATAAGAATCCAGATTTTTCCCAAGTACACAATTAATAAGGGGACCTTTTGTAATGTACCGGAACTAGACAGCAGAATGGTACCTTTGTGACCTTAAAAAGTTTTTGCAGCTTCCCAAAGGATCTAATTCACATCCAGGAGAAGCTCCAAAAAAAGAACCAGGACAATCTGTGATAGTTGTGTCAAGCTGCTGGTCATTGAATTACAGTTGGGAGTCCACTTGCCAACACTTTTCTAGAAAAGAAGAAGCCAGGCTGAGACTTTTTCATTCGAGTCAGTTTCTTTACTCCTGGAATGGCTAAGTCAGCAGCAAAGTCCTCAGAAAACAGACCCAGCTACCATCCCCTTGGGCATCCTCATGCTGATTAATCACAACAGCTGGATCACACCAGCTGGAAAACATCCCGCCCTCCTCTGAACTGGCCTAGTACTTAATGTCTATACTATTCATCTGATATTTAACATACACTCTATTAGACTGGTGGCAATATTTTAAGTGCATTTTTATTGTTCAAATTCTAAGCTATTTGAGGACAATGACCTACACATTATCTTCCAAAGCACCCAACAGTTTTCAGAGTGCCCAGTAGATGTTTCACCAATGTTGGTTGAATGATTGTCTACTGGTGAAAGGAAAGTTTTCCAGGTATTCAGGGTGAAATTGGTCTAGAGTTGGTAGTTTGGAAGCATCTTAAAGAGTTGTAATGTAGTGAGGCTCAGACGACAAGCACCAGAAGTAAAATATATTCATCAAGAGGTCATCCATTCCTCTATCTCACAAATAGCTCTGTGCCCACACAAACCTACACAAATGGTGGATTCATACTTGGAAGAATGTGACCATAGAAAACAGAGCAGAATTAATCACTCTTACCAGTGGGCTCCGTTTTTTGTTCATATTATTATAGCACTATTGTATTGTTCTATCTAGTTGTCTATGTGTTTGTTTCTCTAGTAAGAATATGAACTTCCTGGGGCCGGCCCACTGGCATAGTGGTTAAGTTTGTGTGCTCTGCTTCGGCCGCCCAGGGTTCGCAGGTTTGGATCCCAGGCACGGACCTATGCACCACTTATCAAGCCATGCTGTGGCAGGCATCCCACATATAAAATAGAGGAAGATGGGCACAGATGTTAGCCCAGGGCTAATCTTCCTCAGCAAAAGAAAAAAAAAAGATGAACTTCCTGATGGCAGAAAGGATTCATACTAGACTATATATTTCTCTTCAGTGTATATTTGGTTTATAGTTCATACATTTTATATCTAAAATATATAACTTACATTTACATTTTGTCCAGTTTTATTTCATAAGCAGTTAGTGAGCATTGTCTCTCATCTGATAGAAACCATGCCTTTAGTGTAGCTCTAAGATTCCTAATCATTTAACAGAGGCACGGACAACACCTGTCCCAGAAAATCCTTAGTGCTCACATTTTATCTGACAAATCTTTGATTTTTGGCCCTGAATTGCCAACTCCTCTAATATCTAACTCCCTGGTCATGCCCTCGTTATTACTATCCCAATAGGCTTTGGTATTTTACAGTCTTTTCCCAACATCCTAATTCTTTAACCCACCAACTGGTTTTTAGTTCTGTGCTTCACATGCTAGCATTGAATGTGCTCGTGAGCCCTATCGCCTTGACATGGCCCTGAGAGGATGAGTGCTTATTCCCTTCCAAACACTGTGAGAATGCCTGTGACAGAAAGATGAACAGTCTTTACTATCAGGTAATTTGGTCTCTCTGCAATGATGGAAATCTATTTCTATGCTATAGATATAGATTGGTAGCAACATATGGCTATTGAATCCCTGAAATGGCAAGTACAACTAATGAAATGAATTTTTAATTTCATTCAATTCTAGTTAACTTAAATTTAAGTAGTCACAAGTGGCGCGGCATCTGTATTGGACTGTGCAGGAGAGAGACAAACAGAACTGGAAAAAAAGACAACTTGGCAGGTGCTATATTAGTAGCATGAACAAAATAGTATGTGAGTATGGAGTAAGGAACAATTAATTTTGCTTCAAAAGGCTGGGGAAATTTAGCAAAATGGATGTCATTAAAATTGTAATTTAAGCAACAAATAAGATTTTACCAAACAGAGAAGTTCAGAAAAGCATTTCAGATGGAGGAAAAACATGAATAAATGCCAAAGGAAAGATAAGTTATTTAAACCTATTATTCTAACACCCAATTATAACGTGTGTGCACACAGGGTGGGGATGAGGGTCCCATACCACCAAGCAATTTTGCAACTCCAGCTGGATGTACTACAATTCTGACACTATCTACCTGGAGACAGCATCAGATCCCAGACTAAGATCTCAGTCTTACAAGACTGCCACCTCCCTCACTTGCTTCTGACCTACCAGCTATAGATTGGAGGTCCCCATGACCTCCTCCTTGGGTTCGATTAATTTGCTAGACTGGCTCACAGAACTCAGAGAAACATTTACTTACTACATTACTGATTTATTGTAAAAAGATATAACCCAAATAGCCAGATGGAAGAGATCATAGGGCAAGGTATGGGGAAAAGGTGCAGAGGTTCCATACTCTCTCTGAGGGCACTACTTTCTCCAAATCTTCACAGGATCACGAATCCAGAAGCTCTCTGAACCCAGTCCATTTGGATTTTTATGGAGGCTTCATTACGTAGGCATGACTGATTAAATCATTGGCCATTGAGAATTGAACTCAATCTCTAGCCCCATTCCCCTCCCCAGAGGTCGGGGCTGGGGGAAGGACTGAAAGTTCCAACTCAACCTTCTAATCACATGGTCAGCTCCGCCGGCAACCAGCCCCCATCCTTAGGTGCCGTCCAAAAGTCACCTCATTAACATAACAAAAGACACTTTGATCACTTGGGAAATTCCCAGGGTTTTAAGAGCTCTGTGCCAGGAACAGGATGAAGACCAAATATATATTTCTTATTATAAATCACAATATCACAGTCCACCCCCCGGTCTCTGAACACAGTCTCTCATACCAAAACAGCCATAAAGGTCAAAAGAGACTGACATATTACTAGAATCCCATTCAGTCATTAATAACTATCCAGTCCATCATCATATCATATGGAAATGTCTCCCAGGGTGAGGCCACTCAGATTTTCAGGCTTCCGTTTGATTTTGTCAGATTCCAAAAGCAGGAGTGGTCTCAGCAATATATGGCTTCAATTTTTTAGGCATCTGGTATAATAGAGCTAAGAGACAGTATCATCTCTTGCTCTGAGCCTCTTTTGAGGTGTTAATGTAATATTGGATTTTCCTGATTACATAACCCACTTATTCATTCCTTTACCCACAGCTACACTTTTTCCTTCCCTCCATTTACACCCAAACTTTTCCACCTTTGGAAGAGACATTAGATTCAGCCACTGTGCTGGTCTAGATTACAGGCAACAATACTAGTCTAGCAAGTACCTCCTCCTCAGTCCCCTCCTGTTCACACAGGGTAAGGCTATATAGGTACAGAACTAGTGGGCTGTCTTTAGCACCAGGCAATATAGCTGCATTCGCTGTTAATCTCAATTTTGCCAGATGACGTGAAGGCACATCCTGCCCCATCAGGCCTTTAGCAATTCTGACAGAAAGGTTAAAAATGTAGTTACAGTTTCTTGCTTAGATTCCATCCCTGCTACCAGCCCTTATAGTTGCAGCCCTGGCCATATCACCCGTGCATCAGGTAGGGGAAAAAAAAAGTTAAGGTGATATAGGGAAGAAAGAAAACCAGCATTTTCCTCACTCTCATTGTAAATCACAATATCGCAAAACTCAAGGAGCTTAGGAGTACAGAGACAAGAAATGAAACTGGAAAGATTGGTTGAGGCCAGATATTTCTAGAGATATACTATCAAATACGGTAGACATTAGCAACATGTGGCTATTTAAGTTAAGTTAAATTAAAATATTCAATTAATCAGTCGTAATAGCCATTTCAGAAATTCAATAGCCACTGTGGCTACTGGCTACCATATTGGAGAGCACTGATACGGAACATTTCCATCACTGCAGGAAGTTCTAATAAACTACGCTGTTGTAGAGTTTTATTGTTTGTTTATATTTTTGTTTTTGTTTTTAACTCATCTTAAATTCTCTAATGGAATGGAGGGGGGAAGATGAAGAAGTATAAAGCACAGGAAATGGTGAACAGACCAGATAGGATTTGATGGGGGCAGAATGAATCAGAAGGGCACCTGCTCTTTCTAAACAATACCTTTCCTTTTCAGACAATATGGTTGGCACTAAAGAGCCAACATTACACCTTGCTACGGTCTGAATGCTGTGTGCTTCCAAAATTTATATGTTGAAACCTAACCGTCAAGGTGATGGTATTAGGTGGTGGGCATTTTGGGAGGTGATTAGGTCATGAGGGCAGAGCCCTTATGATTGAGATTAGTGTTCTTACAGATGATACCCCAGAGAGATGGCTCTCCCCTTCCACCATGTAAGGACACAGAAAGAAGTAGACAGTCTGTAGGCAGAGAGAGCCTTCACCAGAACCCAACCATGCTGGCACCCTGATCTTGAAATTACAGTTTCCAGAACTGTGAAAACTAAATTTCTGCTGTTTATAAGCTATGCAGCTTGTGGTATTTTGTTATGGCAGCCCAAAAGGACTGAGATAAAAAGTTGGTACTGAGAAGTTGGGAGTGCTGCTGTGACAAATATCTAAAAACGTGGAATAGTTTGGAACTGAGTAATGGACAGGCTGGAAGGGTGTTGGAGGTGCACGTTAGAAAAAGCCTACATTGCCATGAATGGACCATTAAAGGCGAACCTGGTGAGGGCCCAGAAGCTGTGGAGGGAGCCTCAGTCTTCTTAGGGAATACCTAAGCGGTCATGAACAGAATGTTGGTAGAAACACAAATATTAAAGGCCATTCTGATGAGGTCTCAGACAGAAATAAGGAATATGTTACTGGAAACTTGAGGAAAGGCAATCCTTACTATAAAGTGGCAAACAGCTTGGCTTGAATTGTGTTCATGTCCTCGTGTTTTGTGGAAGGCAGAACTTTTGAGTAATACAATGGGATATTTGGCTGAAGAAATTTATTAGCAAAATGTTGAAGGAATGGCCTGATTTCTCTTCAATGCTTATAGTAAAATATAAGACAGAAAAGACTTAAAGATGGAATTGTTAATCAAAAGAAAAGCAGAATTGAAAATTTGGAAGATTATCAGTCTCCCCATACTGTAAAACACGAGAACGTTTGTTCCGGAGAGAACACACAAGGTGTGGCCAAATATAATAAAGAGTTAGTATGGACTGACCACCTCAGCTCAAGCTGGAAGTTATTCAAGACAATGGGACATGTGAACAGAAGCCAGGACCTATTGTCCAAGACAGTGGAAGAATGACACTGATGGCATTTCAGAGATCTCTGGAGCTGCCCCTATCACAGGCCCAGAGTGCAAGGGCCGTGGGACAGAACAATCTCCAGTCTCTCTTCCCTGTGTTCTGGTGCCTCACTCCTTGGTTGCAGTGAAGGCCAAGGTGGCCGCCCCTCCAGAGGGTACAGGCACTAAAGGTTGGGAGGATCTGCAGCAGCATCCTCATAGTGCCTTCTCCACTGGCACTAAGAATGCAAAAGCCAGGGAGGCATGACTACTTCCACCTAGATTTCAAAGGATGGAGATCCCTTGAGCCTGGGAGGCACATCCAGACAGGGAGCCACCATGACGGCAATGCCCCAGGGGATCCACGGGGACATACCCCACCCCAGTGGGCCTTAAGGTTTTGGACTTACTCAGAACCTGTTAACTCCTTCCTTCTTTGTTATTTCTCCTTTTTGGAATGGGAATGTCTATCCTATACCTGTCCCACCACTATATTTTGGAAGCATATAGCACGTTTGATCTCACAATTTCCAGGTTCACAACTGGAGAGCAATTTGCCTCGGGATGAATCATCTCACCCATATCTGATTTAGATGATATTTAAATGAAACTTTGGACTTAGATTTTTGAGTTAATGCTGGATAGAGTTGACTTTTGGGGCTATTAGGATAGAATGAATGTATTTTTTATGTGAGAAAGACATGAATTTTAGGCGATCAGAATTTTATGGTCTGAATGTTTGTTTCCCCCCCAAATTCATATGCTGAAACTCTAACCCCCAAAGTGATGGTATTAGGAGATAGACCCATTGGGAGGTGATTAGGTCGTGAGGGCAGAGTCCTAATGTTTGGAATCAGTGCCCTTATAAAAGAGACCCCAGAGAGCTAGCTTGCTCCTTCCACTGTGTGAGGACACAGCCAAAAGATGGTCATCTATAAACCGGGAAGCCCTCGCCAAACACTGAATTTGCTGGCACCATGATCCTGGACTTCCTAGCTTCTAGAACCATGAGAAATAAATGTTTGTTTATAAGATACTCAATTCATGGTATTTTCTTATAGCAGCCCAAAGGGACTAAGACACCCCTTATTGAATTTTGAGTCACCAAGCTTTCTGTACCATTTAGCAATTCTAATTCAAATCCTAAGCAATGAAATGGACATGTGGGAATGAGAATCAGAAACTATAATGGAAGAACATTGGTAAAGAAATAAATATTCATTGAAGTTTTTAAGTATGATTTGAAAAACACAAGTAACAACTAGAGATTTGACGGTTCAGGAGTGGGAAGATAATCCTTTCAAACGCAATTTTTTCTGTTCTTTCTTCCCTTTTCCCCTTTAAAAGTTCTCACACTGATTGATGATCATGAGGTATTCCCAGCACTCCATGAGACTTGTACCCAGGCCAGCAATCTTCTACACAGAGTCAACTTAGAAATACACAACAAGATATGCGCCAGCTACAGTATCTTCAGGTTGTTGTTTCCAAATCTCTCTCTGATTGCCTCGTCAGACAGCCAGGCCTGACGACGTAGAAGCCTCAAGTCCCCTTATCCCTCTCCCTTCAAGATCAAAAAAAGGTCCTAAATAGTTAACCTGTTTCTTTCTTTCCTCTGATCCTGGCTCAGTTCCTTCTTATCCAGCAGTTCCCAAACAACCAGCAGTTCTTTCAGGGGGTCCATGATGCCAGTTATTTTTATCATATACTAAGACATTATTCACCCTTTTCCCTCTTATTCTCTCACAAATATGTAGAGGGATTTTCCTCATGCTCCATGATTTGTGATGATGCCATTGCTCTGATGGCAAATGAATATGAGTTTGTGTATTCTTGGGGTTTTCAGAATTTTTTAAAGTTGTAGATTTAGGATATAAATACGTGAGATTAGCTTAGTTTATTTTCAAGACTTCTACTGAGATTTTTCTAGCTACCTTCAGTTATACCATCTATAATCCATGTTATCTCCTTACTATCCAATAAATTATTTTAAAATCCCCAAGTTTTCTTCATATCTATATGGAAGCACAGAAAAAAATGAGTATAATTTTTGTCTGTTTTTGTAAAAATATATTTTTTTAATTTTTTAAACTTTCTAAATTTTATCAAAACATTATTTTGGAATTTAATAAAATTTTATTCTAAAATAAATAAAAATGTTTTAAAAATATGTTTCCTTGTGTTTTAGGATAGATCATTGGCTTAAAAAGGGAGATGAGAGACTCACCTTTCAACCTACAGGTGTGCTGTCTTCCTCTTATATACTGAAAAAGGTAGAATTGACATATCTGAGAGTTCTTTCACTCAGGGAAGAAAAGAAACTACTCCAAAGAAATTGGGAGAATTTTTAAATAAAAAATATAATGAAAGCTATCTTTTCTTCAGTTTTATAAATGATAATTATTTACCACCTAAACTGTTGTGTTTTATGCAACAGAACCTTGTTGGATAGCTTTTGGGTGTCAGTTAAACAGCGGCATCATTTTGAGAGTCAATGTCTAGAGCATTGGCTACAGAAGCAAACATAATAACTGAGACTTTAATAAAGCTTCTACATTTGACATTTGCTGAACGCCTGCTGGATGAAAAGTTGGTTAAAGAAATCATGACACCACCACTTTCCAAAAATACAGTAACCTGACAAATTATTTGGCTGTAAACATGAAAATTGAGTTAGTATCTCCTCTGTAGAATTGCACTTTTGTTTTGTTATAGATGAACCTATAGATGTGACTAGACTGGTAGTTTTGTTTGAATTTGTCTGGTATTAGCACCAAACAGTGATCAAAGATGTTTTATATGAGTTCTTGACAGCACACACAAGTGGTACTGAAATATTCAAAATGTTAAATAATTTTTAAATATCTCATGTTTTATCCTGGACCAACTATGTTGACATTTGCAATCAGTGATTGTGCAATAGCAACAGTGGATAAAACTGCTGAAGACTTCTATAAATCAAGGAAGTGGCACCAAACTCTACTAGTTCTCATATTCTTCAACCCCATATCCGTGCAGGGGGACAAAAATGCCAATTTCTCTTTGGAATGTCCTTGAGGAAGCAGGGAAAAAGTAGTAATGTTATTCAATCTTGACCTCAGAGTCCTGTCTTTTTAACATTCAGCATGACAAAACGGGGAGTATGCATAAAGCACTTCTGGTACACACTGAAGTACAATGGTTGTCTCAAGGAAAGGCACTTGTGTAGTTGTTGGAGTTTGAGCTGAACTATCTGCTTGTTTCATGGAGCACCGTTTTTATTTGAAAGAATCACTAGCCATAATACTACAGTTATTTAGATTTGTTTATTTGGCAAACATTTTTTTGAAAATAAACAGAGTGAGCCTGTCATTTGAAAAGAAACAGGCATCAGTATTTGTTGCCAATGGTAAAATTTGAACTTTCAAGAAAAAATAAGAATACTGGAAAACTTGTATCCACTGTAATGAGCTTGATAGCTTTCCAATATTTAGAGACTTTTCTGATGAAGTTAGTGATTAATGACTGTGATTTTTTTTTAATAAAACCAATCAACATTTGGAAGATTTGCATGACTCAGTGAACTCATATCTTCCAAATAACCAATGCAGGAAAATTACAAAATCATGCATGATTAAAGATATATTGAAAGTGCAAGATAGACCAATAGATTTCAATTTTACAAAGCACAAAAAGTACATTGGTAAGTTTTCACATTCCACTTCGCATTAACATTTAAGAAACTACCACTTGTTAAGCTTTAGTGAAGTATCAAAGAATAATAACAGTTATCTGAAACAGTTATTAAAATATTCCCTTTTCTGGGGCCAGACCAGTAGTGCAGTGATTGAGTTCTTGTGCTCTGCTTTGGCGGCCCAGGGTTCATGGGTTTGGATCCTGGGCGCTGACCTGCACACCACTCATCAAGCCATGCTGTGGCGGTGTCCTGCATACAAAGTGGAAGAAGATTGGCCCAAATGTTAGCTCAGCGACAATCTTCCTTACCAAAAAAAAAAAAAAAAACTCCCTTTTCCAACTACACATTTGTACAAAGCTCCTGTCAAATATACTTCAACCAAAACAGTGTATCATAACAGACTGAATGCAAGTGCAGATATGAGATTGATACCGTCTTCTAAGCCACACATGAAAGAGATTTGCAAAAAGAAAAAAAAGCCACTCTACACGTTAAATTTTTTACAAATATAGTCCTTTTTTATTAAAATGTGTTATTTAAGTTAACATGTCATAGGTGTATTATTGTTATTATTAAATGAGCTAATAAATATTTTAAATTTTTCTCTACTTTAATTTCTGCCTTAGTAAAAATCAATGAATATAACCTGCATAAACAAAACCAGTTAGAGTTTCTCAATGATTTTTATGAAGTCAGAGGACCCTGAGACTAGACAGTTTGAGAAGCACTCCTCTTAGCTACCAATAGTCCAGTGTCTTTTAAGCTGAGTGCTTCTTGGGCTTAAGTCTTAACAATGAAAGAGAAAGAAGAGAAAGGAAAGGATAATTGCCTTTTGACACTCGCCCTAGATTCTCAACGAGTGTCCTCCTTCAAGCTGTCCTTGATGTGTTTCCCCTTCACTTCTCTCCACAGAAGTACCACCCTCTGCTGCCCGCACTCTACCTCTAAACCTGTGATAACAGAAAGGGAGAACGGAGAGAAAGGAGTGAGGGTATCTTTTACTGCCTCTGTTCCCAGCGTTGGGCATTGTTTTATTTCTTCCCAACGTTTTCACTTCTACAAGGATCCTTTGTTGTGACACCAGTATGGAGAGGCAACGTGATTTACTGGAAAGGGTGGGCAAGCCTAGGTTCAAATCCTGGCTCCCCCCCTCACTATCTGTGTGATTTGGGGCAAGCCATTCTGTGTGGAGACTCAGTTGCCCCTTCCGTAGAACACGCAGAGGATTATTTAATTTACAGGGTTATTGCTAGGTTTGTACAACGAAGGTATGTTACAGAACATAGGAGGCATCAGCAAATTTTCACTCCTCTCCCTCTTTCTCCCATTGCCTTATGTCCTTGAATCCCACTCCCACTTTCTAGGGCACTGAGGAAGTCAAAGTGATCTGGGGAAAAGTGGGAGTGTGGTTTACAGAGCTCTCATCCACTCCCATCTAGAATGGAGATGATAATTCTTGTCACCGTCTCCAGCCTCTGTACAAGGGAGCTTGGAAAAAGATAAAACTCTTTCCCTATGTCTTATCCTTCATAATCATCAAATAATTCTGCTTTTTTTTTGGAGGAAGAAGATGATAAAAGTGATGTCCCAGGAGATCTTTGGTCTGAACATTCAAGCTATGGGCAAAACCTCTGTGGCTTTCATCCTGATAAAGTGTAATGCTATTACAAGACCCATTCAGCCTGGGACCCAGAGTTAAACTGATTCCCTGTCGAACAAGATGTGACATTTTTGAGAAGGGCATATGATGACTCTGGCTGACATCCAGATGCATTGCGGAAGGACGTGGATTCTATACATAGGACACCAGAAGAGACTTGTACTAATAACTGGTCTTTGTCTCTAAAAGTTATCTGAGTGGCCAACGCCCTGGTGAGGACATGATCCAATTGCTTGGGCAAGGCAGAACAAATTGGAACTACAGCTGTGCTGGAGACAGGATTCCCAAGCCAAGCCCATGAAGCTATAGCAATAAATAGTTTTCCAGGGGAGTATGCTCCAAAGTCTTATGTTTATGATTTCCTCTCCAAGAACCCCTTGGGGAAAAGGGCCGTGCTTTCATGTGGCATTTTCCAACCTAACAAAGCAGCCCCTTCCTAGTGCAACCATCCTGACCCTGTAGTTCTCTCCAAGGCATTAGCAAACTATCCCTTGAGGCCACTCTTGCCACAGCTCTGCTACCTCTGCTGAGATGATGCTCAGAGCCTGAAAAGGATGTTTTTGTGTGTTATTGCTTCACTGATAAAGCCTATGCTTGGAGAAAACAAGTGAAATTTGAGATATGTCATGCAGTTGGGGCAAAGAGAAATTAGTAGAAGGCTGCTTTTATAGGCAGCCTTCTTACTTACTCAGCCTATCTGCTTTTCTGTATCACTAATGGGTTTTCCAGCATTAATGGGATCTTCCTAGCCTGGCTCTTTCTAATAGAGGTTGAACTGTCATTCAAGGTATTCTTAGCGGTGATTTCAGCCAATTGTTAAATTTATAACCAAACATAAACTTTCAGTACTGTATTAGTCAGGGTTCTCCAGAGAAACAGAGCCAATAGGAGTATACACACATACACACACACACACACACACACACACGCAGTTGTGCGCTGTATAACAATGTTACAGTCAACGACAGACTGCATATATGACAATGGTCCCATAAGATTAGTACCATATGGCCTAGGTGTGCAGTAGGCTATACCATCTAGGTTTGTGTAAGTACACTCTATGATTGATACCGGCTCAATACAGAGTTGACATAAGAAAAGCCATATTGTAGAGGGGAAACCATATTGTGACTTGGAATGACTCTAACTCTGGACTTATGCCGCCCCCCCCCCAGTTGCTATAAGTTGATAACTTTGTTCTTTTGAGTTCCTTAGAAATGTGATGACCCCCGAACAGAGAGTCCACGCCGATAGCCATCATCAATGACAACTGAAACATCAGGGTGTAGGGTGTTGCTCCAGTCTCTGATGCATATCAAGTAAAACAAAAGACTGCCAGGAACTAAGACCAGATGGATGCCCCCACCCTGAGGCTAGATGCCTCCACCCAGTAATCAGATGGATGCCCCCACCCTGGGACTAGATGCCCCCCCACCCCAATATAACTGGCCTATAGTCTTTGTTCTATAAGATGGGTTTTTTCTGGACATTAGTTAGCCATCTTCCTTCTTGCTAGCAAGCTGTAATAAAAAGTCCTTTTTCTCCTACCACCTTGCCTCTTGACTATTGGCATGTCTTCCGGCGGGCAGACAAACCCCCTTTTTGGGCGGTAACATGATGTTCACACAACAACAAAATCACCTAACAACGCATTTCTCAGAACATATCCCCATAGTTAAGCAACACATGATTGTGTGTGTGTATGAAAAGATTTATTATGAAGAATTGGCTTACACGATTATGGAGGCTATGCCCCACGATTTGCTGTCTGCAAGCTAGAGGCCCAGGAAACCTGGTGGTGTATTTCCAGTACGAAGAGTCCAAAGGCTTGAGAACCAGGGGAACCAAAGGTGTAGATCCCAGTCCAAGTGCAGAAAATGGAAGTCCCAGCCCATTCAGGCAGGTAGGAAGCAAAAAAGGGGTAAATTCCTCCTTCCTCTACCTTTCATTCTATTCAGGTCCTCAAGGGATTGGATGAGGCCCACCCACACTGGGGAGGGCCATCTGCTTTACTGAGTCCACAGATTCAAATGCTAATCTCATCCAGAGACACTCTGACAGACATACCCACAAATAATATTTAATCTGGGCACCACTTGGCCCAGTTAAGTTGACTCATAAAATTAACCATCACAAGCCCCCTTGGAAGCCATGCATTGTTAAAAGAGAAACATGATGTGTGTCATTCTACACCACCATCATGCTAAAAGGCACAGTTTATAAAATATCCTAATGAGAGGACTGTGTTTACAAACCTTTCTCTCATCAAGCGCCCCTGACAAGAGAGTCCTGAATTGCAAGGTAATAGAAAGCTGTGTCAAAATTAAAGGTCAACCTAGACTTCTGAATGAAGAACCACTGCAGGCACAAGGAGCTTGAGACAAATTTGGACCATACTGAAAACATTCTAAGCACTATGGGACAGCAGAGCGGTCAGATCACACACAGCTTCCAATCTGGTGCCCAGAGATGCTCTCTAAACAGAACCCATCGCTCACTTGGAACTCTTCAGGGAAGGATAGATGGCAAATTGGGAGCAGTGGATAGCTCCAAAAATTGGAAGTACAGTGGGGAGGGAAGAGAGAGGTGACTTGCATTTTGTTTGTTATACATTAACCTTTTTGAGAGGTTATAGAGTATGTTGACTTCTATAAAAGAATTATGGGAAAATAAGAATATATCTTCATGTGTATTTGCTTTTTATAAAAAGGAAAAATAGGTAGGAAAAACCAGAATGAAAATGAAAATGATTACCTATTACCTGGGAATGGGTGGAGGGGATATAAAAAGCAATGAGATTTCTGTGAATGTATCTTTTTATATAGTTTTGACTTTCCAACCATCTTAAGATTTATATATTCAAAAAACAAAAATCACAAATAATGTAAAAAGCAAACTCTACAATTGAATACAAATAGGAGCAAACGATCCTAACTATATATCAAATTTAAAACACATGTATAGAGAGAAAAATAGTTATTTCACATAACTCAAATATAAGGGGATACAACGTAAGAAGAAAAATTGCAAAGAAATTGTGAACTTTACCATTAGGCTTGCTGTTCTTAGTAGTATTAGTGTGGTAATTTTGAAACTATTTTGTTTGATGTAGAATAAATGTGTAAATTAATTGATGTTGTAGGAAGCCAGGGCTTTCCCTGTGAGAGGAGGGAGATACAAATGTGGCACGAGAGACGCTGAGGAAAAATTCTGTGATGTTCTATGTGAACTGGATGTTTAAGTATGAAGTGTTTGTCTGTGTATTTCTAAATACCACTCCCCACTAATAGGAACCAGAATTCCTTGAGAAACCTGGTTCCAGGCCTAGACAGGGAAGGAACAAGATGAGCCTGACACCTCTTGCACGGGAAAGTAAGCAAGCGTTCAAGGACGGATGGAGAACACAGGAGCTGTCGTGAAGGGCTCTCGTTGCCCAAAGTTGGGGCAACTGGGGAAGGAATGACAATGGTAGTAAACCACACCACTGAAAAAACGTGTACGTCAATACTGACACCTGAGGCAGAGAGAGAAGTGGGGTGGTGGGGAGAGAGAGAGGGAAGGGAGGGAAGAAAAATAAGAACAAAAGGGAAATCTCTTTCTCCAGAAGAACGCCAACTAGTAAATGTAAGAGGACTAATGAAATTAGAAAACCCTGCAAAGTAATAATTGATTCAGGCAAAGCTCATCAATGTATGTTAAAAACAAAATCTCAAGGTATCACCCCACAGATTACTATTAATTAGGAAAGGCGGGGAGTGTGGAGGGTGGGATTTGCTTTGCAGTGGAGAGAGCTGGTGGTCACCACCTTATCCTTGGCTTAAACAGCCAAGTTTGACATCCTCAATAGTGGGACAGCTGACATTTTATGCCTTCTCGTGTGATACAATGAATACGTACATTACTTATATGATGTTCTTGCCATAATTGTTTGACCTGAATTTAATCATGAGGAAACTATCAGACCAATCTCAGACCCTTCGAAAGCTTCAATGTCATGAAGAAAAGAGAAACACTTGGGAATTGTCCTAGATCAAAAGAAACCAGAGACACATATAAGGCAATGCAATAGCAAAAAGTTATACAGGGCATTGTTGGGACAATTGGGAATATCTGACTGTGGACTGTTTGTTGGGTGATAATATTAAATTTATGTTAATTTCCTTAGGTTTGTTTATGGCGTGGTTGTGTGAGAATTCTCTTTTTCTTGGGAGATGCATGCTGAAGTATTTAGGAGTGAAGTGTCATGACATTTGCAGCCTACTTATGAATGGTTTGAATGCTTTGGCACAAGGCAGTGTGTTTATATAGAGAAGGTGATATGGAGGTGATGTTGCAATATGGTAGCAGTTGGGAAATCTAGGTGAGGGGTACATAGTGTTCATTACAGCTTTCAAAACATTATACTGTTTTTTCTTAAGTTTTCCATGGATTTCAAATTTTTCTAAAGAAAACAATAATTTACTTTTAAAAAGGAGATTTGCCAAGCCACCCTGGACCTCCTCCTCAAAAGGCAGAATATTTTTTGCCACAGTCTGAGTGGGCTTTGGGGGAGGGATCCTGGAGGCCACCGTCATCAGATATCCCCAGCCTAACACCTCCCAGAATGCTCTGTTGAGGATGGATTCCTGAGCTTCTTGCAGTAAACTCTAGCTTCTATAAAATGTACATGCTGGAGTGTACATCCGCTGCATCCTTGTCAACTCAATCTTTCACATATACAGGGTGTTTTGCAATAAAATGTTATTACATAGAGCACTGGGATATTGATTTTTCCAGGCAATTAATATGGAACCCCAAGAATGCATTTTTGAAACATTTCTCCTCCAATCCTTCGTGCTGATGCAAATTTTTCTGGGTTTACTTTTCTGCCTTGGCAAAGTCAGGCTAAATCTGTCCAGGAAAATTGAAGTGCCACAAGGCCCTAGTATCATTTATATCATATACCAGATTGTTCCAGAACCTACAGAGAGTGGAGCTGTGGGACTCTGTACAGACCCCAGAAAATGCCCTGGAAATTCCTTTCACAATTAAATCTCTTTATGAATTTATTTTTCTTGCTATTTCTATTTTTTCTATCAAACAATATTATAGCAGTTCCAAATAGCAGAGGATACAATTAATCCAAGTTTCAGTTCATTTCTTTCTTTTTTTTTTTTTCTCGCTGAGGAAGATTCACCCTGAGCTAACATCTGTTGCCAGTCTTCCACCTTTTTATATGTGAGCTGCCCCCACAGCATGGCCACTGACAGACGAGTAATGTAAGTCTGCACCCGTGAACCAAACCCAGGCCGCCAAAGCAGAGTGTGCCTAACTTAAACAGTAGGCCACTGAAGCTGGCCCATCAGTTCATTTCTTTAATAAAAGACTTGTGAGGAGGGTTCTAGAACATTTTTTGTCAGTTCTCTAGGATTACACAGCCATTTTCTAGAATCAGATGAATATTTACTAATAAGCTTAGGATATGGATGGTTATGAAGTCTCACATTTTAAGTATGTATGGGATGATTTAATTAGGTAATAAGATTGAGAAATATTTTATCTTAGATATTTCCTGTTATTTTAACATGAATTTGTCAATGATGTAACATTGTTTAAAAGTGTTCAAGGACTTTTATTTCTGAGACTGGCTGTGTTTTCCTCTTCTAGCTTTATATTGTATGTCACAGCAAGATGTTGATTCCCAAACTCAGCAGAGTCCAGGGCAGGAGGCAAACAACACAAGTGTCGTCATCTACAGGTGAAGGATGCATCCCATTGTCTTACCATAACCCAGGGCTCTCACCCGTGAGTGCTGTGCCATGCACTGCAGGATGGTCAGCAGCATCCCTGATCTCTAGCCGCTAGATGCTGGGAGCACCCTTCACCCTCAGTCACAAAGGAGAAAATCACAAATCTCTGCAGACATTGCCAAATATTTCCTGGGGGTAAAATCACCCCAAATTGAGAAGCACTGATGTCATCCAAATAAGGACTAGAATCAGAAACAAGGAAATAAAATTAAACCCCATACCATCTCCAGTTCTGACGTTACAGCCTCTATCATTATATAGAAAGGTAGTGTGGTATCACTGAAGAATGCTAAATTTGACACTAGAGACATGGAATCTAATCCTGAATCTGACCCTTTCTTGGAAACATTGGGGTTCATGACTTCCCTGAGCCTTCTAGCTCCCCATCCATAAAATAGGAACCACACCACTCCCACCTATTCCCAGGATTGAGGGTCATAGAAATAAAATACCATCCTGTGTGTATTAGTCAGCTTGGGTTTCTAGAAGAAAATATCACAGACTGAGGGGTTTAAACAACAGACATTTATTTCTTACAGTTCTGGAGACCAGAAGTCCAAGATCAAAGTGCCGGCTGATTTGGTTCCTGGTGAGAACTCTCTTCCTGGCTTGCAGACGGCCGCCTTCTTGCTGTGTCCTCACATGGTAGAGAGAGAGCTCTTTGGTATCTCTTCTTATAAGGGTACTAACCTCATCACGGAGGCCCTACCCTCATGACTTTATATAAACCTAATTATATCCCAAGGCCCCACCTCCAAATACCATCACATTGGGAGTTAGGGTTTCAACATACGAATTTTGGGAGAACACACACATTCAGTCCATAATAATGTGCAGACAGAGTGCTAAGATTATGAGGGAACTAACATTTATTGAATGCTGGCCATGTGCCAAGCAATTTAAGATTTTGTTAAATTCTCACAGTCCTCTGAGATAATGTCATTTCCCCTGATTTTATGGAGTAGGAAACTGAGGTCCATAGCAAGTATATTCCCAAGCTTGTAGTGCCGGGAAGTGGCAGCACTTGGCTGCTTGCAACCTTAGCAGCAGCCACTCTCTCGTCCAGCGCCCCGTGCTTCTTCCTGTGAAGCATATGACCACTAGAGACCTATGGCCTTGACGGGATCTCTGCCAGAAACTGATATAAATTCTGCTTTATTAGCTGGCACTGTAAATATGTGTAAGTATGTATATGTCTGTTCATGTGTGTGTTAGGCAAAATAAAAATTTTTATTTAGTCAATCATTCTATTATACATGATTATATAATAATCATGTATAATATATATATATTGGCTGTGAGCATCAATATATAATTATATATATATAATTATACATATATATAATATACATGTCTTCCTCCTTTTTCCCCTTCCTGTATCTACTCCTTATCCTTGATTCTTTTCTAGCATTATTTACACACAATATAGTAAGGGCCAGGTGCAATATACCCATGCCAAAAAGCAATAGATAGATACTATATTTTTAAAGACAGATATAGATAAATAGATAGATATAGACATAGATATAGATATTCTTGGCCACAATTTTGGGGATTCTTTTTTTTTATGTAAAGATTCTATCACTTTAAACATCTTGCAAAACTTTTAGTCTAGAACACTCTGGGACCCAGGCCTTCAGAAACCAAATATTACCAAACTCAGATGCGTGAACCAAACTGTGGGACTTGAATGTTTTAGTGTGTTGACATATAGAGATGAAAACACACACATACACACACAGAGCTGTCCCAGGAGCTAATATTCTGCACATAGAGCCAAAAAGCAACCAGGAATTACGTAACAAAATAAGCCCACAACATAAAGTGCTTGTCAAATATGGGGCGAGGGGAGCAATACTTTTGTTTGCTTTTCTCTTGAGACCAGCGCAGGGAAGAAGGGCGAGGCCGCACCAGGAGCACAGGGAGCGATGCATCTGCGTCTGCACGTCGCGCAGAGCCTCGGCCTCCCAGCCCGGTCCTCGGCCCGCCGTTGCCGTTCTCGCAGCGCCTGTGGGCGTCCGCGCTGAGCCAGACGCCCGTAGGAAGGAAGCCGCTCCTCCCTCAGGGAGCGTGAGCACTGACGTCCCACACCAGCTGTGGGAGCGTTCACTTCACCGCTCTGGGCCTTGTCCGGTAAAGCAGAGCCACTGCCCTGCGTAGTTTCCCCTGTGAACGATGGCGTGAGTCCCAGGGCACGGCCACGACCTAAGGAACGGTTCCGCCAGCAGAGCGGAGGTTTCTCCCCCCATTCTCACTGCGGCTGCAGCTAGGGCTGATGAGTGGTCTTCGGTGTAGTGGGACTGAGAGCACACCGGTGAACTCTCCCGTCCCCCAAATACATCTGTACTAAATGCCTGCAAGTCTCCTGTTAGCTACTCTTCCTAAGACCTCCTACTAAATGCTATACCCCGAGAGAGCTTAAAGAAAGAACCCGGTAACACTGGAGTGTGTGAGAACACCTGATTCCTGTAGAGACCGTGAGCATCAAAGCACTGGTCGTCACTGAAGGAGAGTGCGAGAGGCAGAGAGGAAGGCTGGAGGCCCGGTGGGTCTGGAATTTGCCCTGCGTGCAGGACAGAGGAGGAAGTGAGGTCTTCACCAGCACTGTCCAGCACCCTGTCCAAGTGCTCAGGTCCCTTCCTGAGGGTACAAGATATTGTCTTGGGGGAAAACAGCCCTACTGCCCTGAGAACTGAGCGGGTAGCATCCTAGACCCACTGCACTGCTCACCTAGCTGCATGACCTTAGGCAAGTCAGTTCACATCTGGGATAAAGTTCTCTCATCTTCAGAAGGATTACACAAGAGTATATAAAATCTAGGGTCCCTTCAACCTTGAATACTTTACAATATTTTTGTTCCATTTTTCTAAGGGCCTACTGTCAACACAGCAGAATCGTCTCCTCCGTCCCCTCGCCCGCAGAGATGCAGGTCCGTGGTATGTGGCATGAACAGTGAGTTGTTACGTGGGTAACAACCACGTTATCTCCCTCTACTAAGAGGAGTGTTGATCTCCCTCTACTAAGCTGTCAGCTCCTTGAGAGTAAGGACCTTGCTGTATTCCTTTGTTCCCCTAGCACATGACCTAGCGAAGGTTATGTATGCCATCAACGATTGTTGAAAAGACATCTACACAACTATAGCATATTATTTTGACCTTTTTTTACCTTAAATAGCCATGGGCTGCCCTTGCCAAGGCCTTTCACAGATGTGTGGGAAACTCCAAAACTGAAAATCCAGCCCTTGCAAAACCTGTTTTGTTGTTTTCTCTTTTAAAAGAACATATTGCCTTTATGTTTTTTTAAGCCAAGAATGAAATAAAAGCTCCTTCTCAAGTCCCCAACTAGAATTCAGTGTAGAGGGGACTAAATTGAGATGTACTAAAATCAAACCGCCAAAGCCAAGCTCCATCAGTGATGGGGGAGGTGGGTTGTGAGCTATAATCAGCTATCCCATCCCCACTGCCACTCTTGGCCACACCTATCCCTGTGCTTTCCAGCCCAGAGTTGTCATGAGGCTTTTGTGGCTCAGACTGTACCATAAACAATTGTTAGGGAAAGCTGCTCTTCAGGTAAATTGCATTTGAGTTTATGCAAAGCCTAGAGCTTTGGGCCCTGGTCCAGGGAAGGCTGAGCTGAAAGCTATCAACCTTCTTTGGTTCACCCATCATCAACCAGCCTCTGCCATGCAGCTGGTTTTAAACAATCCAGGGAATTTGTACAAAGTCATTTCCCAGACAAAAGGAAAACAGCCAGGTGACTGACCAGCAGTGAACAGGAGCCATAATTAACAATAGCAGAGTCTTCAAGCATAAAGGTTTGGATTGAGTTCAGATGATCATCCAAAGGTCAAAAGACATCCTCAAAACCTTGTGGGGCTCCAAATTTAGACCACCACTTGGCTGAGAACAAGTCGAATGAAGCTTCCTTGGATGGAAGCCATCATTCTTATTCCAGGTTGGCCTCAAAGACAGGCAAAAGATAAAGAAAAAGGATAAATTCTAGCAGGTAGGATTGAATGGATGGGTTGAAAAGTTTGGAATGATAGATGGATAGATGGATGGATGGAAGATGGGCAGACAGATAAATAGAAATAAATATAATAGAGAGATATATGTCTTTATGTGTGTGGCAAGGAGCCATTCTGGAGCATTCCTATTTTATGACAATGAGTAAACCTAGCCTTTGCGGCAAAAAGAGGAGTTTGGATCAAGAACTAATGGTTAAAAAAAATAGATAGATATGGATAGATGAGAGAGAGAGAGAAATTTTGAGATCGTTTCATGGACCACAGGCATTTTCCCCTCCCTACTCCCAGAGCTGAGTCACAGTCCTGTCAGAGGCAAAGGGAGCAATCAAATGGCCTGTGGAGGTCAGTCGTGGTTCAAGATCCAGAGGCTGATCACACCCTTCCTAATCCTGATGCTGATGCAGTTCCCTGGAGCAGCATCTCCCCAAAGGAGCAGCGGAAGCTGCTCAACATCTCCAGACTGCGCCTGGCAGTCCAACACCAGGAGGAGTGCTCACCTGTGGCTGCATTTGTTTTTCAGTTGAAAGGAAGACTGTAAAATTATTATAATAATCTCTCATATTTTATAATATTTTATGATTGACAAAATACCTTACTACAGTTATCTTTCTTGACCCAGCCACTCTATGAAGCAAGTGGAGAAAGTTTCTGTTGTTGTTTGTTTGTTTGTTTTGGGGGTATTTCCCATTTTAAGACAGAAAAACTGAGTCCTAAGGAAAGTAAGTGCCTTGAGTAGGATCACACAGCTCGGTAGAGGCAGGTGGGATCAGAACTCAGATCCCCTCTCCTGGTCCATTTCTTTATCCATCACACTATGCATTTGCATTCAGTGCTCAAAGGGGTCTGCAGAAGGCTCCATTTAGAAATGTCTGAGGTGGAGGTCATGCCCAGGAGGGGTAGAAGCACGCTTACATGTATTTTGTTTGTTTCCTTGTTTTGCTTTTTATATACCATGTAATCTTGATCGAATCATTTCCTTTGCTGTGAAATTTAGGCTTCTTTTCCAATGATTTCCTCAGGATTAATACAGTGACTAAACATTGCAAGAACAAGGAAAGAGACATATTCTGCCCTCAGATTCTGATTCAAAATCAACTCACAATTAATGAGTATCAGCTATATGTCAGGTATTAATAGGTATCTTTTGTTTTCTGGTCCCTACCATGAACTTAAAATGTAGATATTATTTTCGCCATTTTACAGAGGAGGAAACTGAGACACAAGGTGGTCAAGTTACTTGCTCAAGGCAGCACAGCCACCAGTTGCCTTGTATTGTTAAATACAAGGGTGAGATAAATGGAATCAGTAACATGCTCTATGGGAATTGAGAGGGAGGTGAAATCAGGTCCAGTTGGAGTGTTTCAGCAAGTGTGTGCTCATGCTGGAGGGTGGCAGAGGCAAATCCTGGGAGCCTGAAAGTGAGTGGAACAAGGATCCTGTCTCCTGCCCTCCCCTTTGTAGGAGCGGGTGGCATGCCCGGGCTGCCTTCTGGGCTTTTCTGTGCAAATGAGGACAAAGTAGATAGCGATGCAGAGCTCAGGAAGCCAGGATTCCTGGACATAGCTAAGGAGGCGGAGACCCAGGACGGAGGGAGGAGAGCGCGGGACAGCAACTAGCCAGCGCGCGCTGGGTTCTAGGAAGAAGTTTGGGGAAATTTTGAGAGAGAAACGTGAGCCTCGAGACAGCTGCTGTGCTTTATGAGACAGTGCAGAAGTGAGAAGGAAAGAAATGCCTAGTGCCCCGGGAGGCAGTGCGGCCGAGCCCCACTGCCAGGGTTCAAATCCTGGATCCCCCACTTACACTGCAGAAAATCAGGGGCAAGTTGTTTACCCTCGCTCGTCCTTGGACTGGCGATCTGTAAATACAGAATACTAATGAAAAGAGTCGTGGTGACAATTAAATAAGACACCTGTGCGAAGTGCTTGGTGCTTAAGAACCTAAATTGGTGTAGGGGATACTGCCATCTCCCCTCTTTGGGAGCTGTTTGAGAGAAGTTAACAATGAGTTAAACTACACTTCAGCGCTTTCTTAGATTTGGGACTTGTGTTTCCTCAGAATGTGTCAGCATGTAGATAGGATCAGAGGAGAGTTGCTATTTTAAATAGGAAGGTCTGAGAAGGGTCAAGTCCAACCGAGATGCAGAGGAAGCGAAGGAGAGAGTTATGCCAATAATCTGGGGGAAAGTGTTCCAAACAGATGGCACATCAAGGTCAAAGGTCCTTATATACGACCTAGAAACAGCAAGAAGCCTGTGTAGAGAAGTGAGCAAAGGGAGGAAGGGGAGGAAATGATGTGGAGCAATGGTCAACTACAGGATCAAGTGACACCTTGTAAGCCGTGGTCAGACTAGATATCACTGCAAGTGCAATGGGAGGACAGACACTATAGAGTTTTGAGCAAGAGGGTGACACCTTTTAATTTTAAATTCCTCACCTGGCACCTGTGCACATACAATAGATGGCAGGACAAGCAGAGTGTAAGCAGGGGTACCACACAGGAGTCTTCTCGAGTCTTTGATAGGGCAGAGATGAGGGGGCTGGACCAAGGGGTCGCTGTGGAAGTGGAGAGATGTGTTCAGATTTGGAATCACGTTTCAGAGAAAGGCAACAGAATTTGTTGATTGATTGGATATGGCGTATGCATGAAAATTGAAGGAAAGGATGGCTGCAGAGATTTGGGCTTGAGAAATTAATTGGGTATTACTACTTTAGTAATTTATATAATCATCTCCCTATATTGAACATTCATATTGTTTTCAAAACGTTTGGTATTGTAACGGCGTAATAAATATTCTTATACATTTATCTTTAAAAATTAATAACTATTTCTGAGAAACAAATTCCTAGAACTAGGCTTTCTGGATCAACATTTTGCACTTTTAGGAAAGGTTGCCAATTACTTTCTAGAAAGGTTGTAATCATCTATAATCCCAACAACTGTGTGTGAGGACTAGTTCCCCACTTCCCTGTCAGCAAAGGATGTTTTACTGGTTTAAATAAGTCTTCCAGTTTGCCAGTCTGATTGGTGAAATACAGTATTTCAATGTTGTTTTGTTTTTCCTCACTCCTGGTAAGGTATGTATCTTTCTGCATATTATTGACAAATTGTACTCCTTTTCTCTTGTTTGTTCATAAACTCTTCCTATTTTATCAGGTGATTTTTCTTATTAATCTCTAAGTGCTCTTGGCATACAAAGAATAGTAACCCTTCCTCTTCATTTATCATTTTACTCTAAACTTTATTTATATCTTGTGCCATAATAAATTTTTAGGTTTTATGTGATCAAATCTGTCGATTTTTCTTTTATGATTGTTGGGTTTCCTTAAAAATTGAAAAGAAAAACATAGTAGAACTAGACATACCGGGACCTTTTTTTAAGAAGTAGTTCTTTAAACATTTTTTTCCAATTATTTTATAGCTACTATTTTGTCCTTGTTTTGCATTTCTTCTTGACTCAACTTGGTGAATTATAGGTATAAGAAAATCATTTATTTGTGTAGTATTTCTAGAATTTTGACATCCAGAATCCAGAATCCAGAATTATGGACAACATAAAGTTGTCCATAATATTTCTTTTACTCTTTAAATCCCCTCTTTCTCTAGGGTATATCCTCTTTCTTCTCCTATTAAATATTTGTATTTTCACTACCTTTGTAATTTACATTATCCAGAGTTTGTTCTATCTTATTATTTTTAAAAGTAATATCTACTAGATGTATTAGTCCATTATATTACTTTTAAGTATTCTAATTTAATATCAGCATTCAAAATTTTCTTCTTGCTTTCCTCAGGTGTATATCTTTTCTAACTTGTTGCAATTCTCAGGTTAATTCATCTCAATTCTTATTGTTTCCTTCTGAAAGCATTCAGCACAGTGACATTTCCCTCGAGAACAACATTGGCATAAGTTTGATATGTAAGATTCTCATTGTTGGTTCTTTTCTAAGTAGGCTGGGATTGCAGTTTTGATTTCTCTGTTAAGCCAAGAATTATTTCAGGCCATTTTTTAATTTAAAACTTTTAATTTATATTGCATTATGGTTCACGAAACGCCTCCTCTGGTTAAGTCTAGGAGAAAGAACGTTAGAAGAAACCAAATATCTGAACAGCTGTGGCTAAGGCATATTGAAAAAAAAAAACTGATCCACCTCTTACAATCTTGTATCCCTGCAGCAATTGCTGTCAGCTGCACAGCTGCAAGAGCACGGGAAAGCCTGCTGAGGTGCTCTGTGAAAGGATAATTTGGGAAACTCAGAAACCTTCATCTGTTCATTCTGAAAATATGCACATGGGTTTGCCTGGTTGTCTCCTCTTCCTCATCATGCAGGTAAGGAAACTGAGCATGGACTCTATGCTCTAGTGACCCCTTTTCAGGTTTGCAAGATCCACTGCCAGCCTAGCTCCACAGCTCTCGACCGAAGAGGAGGTGGTGGTGAGCAGAGCAAGTGATAGCTACCTACGACACAAGCAAGATTAAGATTCCCCAAATGCCTGGTAGCCAGTGACAGCCACCACCTGTATATACCGAGATAGAGGGCAGGAGGGAGAACGGCAGTAGAACAAGTGCCTAAAGTCAGCTTAATGGCTGGGCATAATGGGAGCTTGCACAGACGCCTAGATGAGGTGACCAAAGTGGCCTTCTGGTGTCAACGGTTTCCCCTTGAAATTTTTCCCTATCTAAGGAAACAAAAACTCCTGGCAGGATATCATTTTAAATGTGTGACTTTGTGCCAGGCTCAACATGAGTATAATCCAGAGGTCAGCTGAGGGCCTTCTGCCCCTTGCATTCTAGACTTACATGACTTGAATTACTGCGCCCCACACACATTGCACCGGACCTCAGTTTCCAAGGTCTGGAGAAGTCCAAAGTTTATTTCTTATCGACGCTCCTCCCAGGTTTCTGTGAAATCACAGAGCTGTATAGTCTTGAGATCTGCCTTCCCAACCACGCACAGGCAGAATCAGACTTTCACTAGCATCCACAGGAGAGCCAGTCACACCAAGCTTCTTCAGTGATTTGGGATCTGGGTAGAGGTCATCACATCAAGGACACAGGGTTCTGCCATCATGCTCATCCTGTCTGTTGAGATCTCTCCCTCTCCCCATTCCTCCCCATGTTCCTCCTGAATACCCCATTTCTCAGCAAAGTATCTTTTCCCTCTGTTATGCAAAGTATTATCTTTCTCCTTCAGAAACCTCAGCACCAACAGGCTGGCGCTCCATCCAGGCCCTGGAGCTCAATTTCTACTCCAAGTGGGCTAAGAAGGCATTTTTCTAGGAAAAGGAGCTGAGACACTCAAAGGAATTCTAATACCTGCTGCTAAGGGGAAACATCTCTTAATTAAAGGAGGAGCATCAAGTTCAAGAAGCATGAATCAAGCAACTAGATGCAAGGTGCTGTGGAGGGCTGGAGCAGTACAAGGTACGCCTGCCTTTGAGATGCATATAGTCTAGGTGGGTAGGGTCAGAGGAGGAAAAGGTCACTTCCCGCTGTGAGCTTCAGGATGAGAAAAATATGACTGCAAATGTTCCATGAGTAAGGAGCCAGGGCCAGGTAAGAATCCCAAGCCCAATGGCATTCATTCTCAATTCAGCGCACATTACTCCACACGTAGGTAAATAGACAATGTTTTTCTCCCGAATGAATCATCACCATCCTTCAAAACAAAATGAGAGTGAGCTTGGCAGTGCAAGGATGAGAGACATCAGAGCTGAAAAGCAATAACAAAAGATCACAGGAAATGGTAGTTAAAGGTCAGAGAAGAAACCAATTTCAAACTCCTTGGAAAAGAACCAGTAGAATAGGGCTGGCCCCGTGGCTTAGCAGTTAAGTGTGCGTGCTCCACTACTGGCAGCCGGGGTTCAGATCCCGGGCGCGCACCGACCCACGGCTTGTCGGGCCATGCTGGGGTGGCGTCCCACATACAGTAACTAGCAGGATGTGCCACTATAACATACAACTATCTACTGGGGCTTTGGGGAGAAAAAGGGGGAAAAAAAGGAGGAGGATTGGCAATAGATGTTAGCTCAGGGCTGATCTTCCTTACAAAAAAAAAAAAGAACCAATAGAATAAGTGACCCCATGGGTGATTGAAAGATCTGTAATGCTGGGAGCTCAGGCCATTTTTGTTGTGAGAATCCGCTTGGATGAATGTAGCATGGGGAAGTGAGGGGGTGGCTGAGGTTAATCAGACATTGTCCCCCAACCACCCCCCAAAGCACGTCTGAGAGCAGCAGAGATAGAGTTAGCAGTAACTATAGCAGATCAATGACTTCACATGTATTATTTAATTTTCACCATCTGTAAGGTAGATATGATTTTTATCTCAGTTTACAGTGGTTCAGAGTGATAATGTCACTTGCCCAAGTGACAGAGCTGGATTTCAGCAGTGGAGCTGCCACCTCCAGAGCCCCAGAGCCTTATAATCTGGTAGGAAAGATAGACACATATATGAATAACTCAAAGTCAAAGCAGATCATGGTAAGTATGTAAAAAAAGAATAAACAACACTCATGAGGATTGAAGAAGAGGGAAATGTTAATCTTGCCCTTTCTCTGCCTCATTGAAATTTGCACTGACCATGTCACAGGCGAGATTAAGAGAGAAGATCTATAGCCAGTGAGGAAGAAGAGGAGGGACTGCATCTTCACTATCAAGAACGAAGAGCAAAGGGTAGACAAGTGAGACACATCCAAATCAGAACTGCAGTGAGACCTGTCTCCCTGCTGGTATGTTCGCTACTCAAACAAACGAAAAAGTATCCTCCAGTGCATCAAGAGGTAATGAGAGCACACTAGACTGGGAGTTAGGACAACCGAGTTTTCAAGTTCCTTTTCCATCAACTTGAAGTGTGGTCTGGAGCAAGTTATATATGCCAGGTGGACTCTCTAGGCCAGTGTCTTCACTTGAAGAAGACTGGATAATTTCCACGTTCCTTTGCCCACTACGAGCACCCAGGGTTTCAGCAGGATGCCATGGACTCTGTAGACAGTAATACCGAGAGCAGGAGACTGCCCCTGAGCATGTGCCCAGACAGAGGACCTCACAGAGCATAAGCCTCCTGTATTTTTTCCACTTGACCACATTCTTATCGGTAGGGTGGTGCTATTGTCAGGTTGCCCATCAGATAGAACATTCCACCTCACAGGTGGATGCATTTCAGTGAGTCGCCAATAAACTGCAAAGAAATCCCTGCTTCTAGGATCAGATAGTCTGAAATAGCAGAAATACTAACAGACCCTTAGTTTTCGATGTAGCTCCCCTAAAGAACCAAAAGCAAGCAAGAATCCCCTTGCATGTCCAGCTAAGAGTCCCATATTTAAACTGCAGGATCCTCTGTGGCCTGAGTAAACGTAATTAAATCTAGGTTTTCTCCTATTAGACTTAATTATCATTCACTCAGTGATGGCAGTAATAATGCTAATAATAAGTTCTTACGTCAGTACTTTTCAGCTTTTCAAATGGCTTTGACATGCTTTATCTCACTTGAGCTTAATAATAACCATGCAGCATAAGTAGGGCAAGTGTTATTATCACCATTAATACTAATAATAGCTAACATTTAGGTAGCCCTTTGTGCCTTTTCATACATGTTTTCTCATTGTGCTGTAAGCTGGATTCCTGGACACCATCTCTTACGTCTTATTCATCTCTTTGCCCTGCAGTGTTTAGCACAAGTCCAGGCACACAGAAGTCACTCAATACATGCATATGACATTTTATATTAATTTGATCATCATAAAAACTCCATCAGGTTGGTAGGCATAGATTTTTATCCCTAGTTTTCAGATAGGGAAATTGAGGCTCAGAGAGTTCCAGTGACATGTCTAAAGTCACACAGGAGTGTCCAGACCAAGAAAACAGCAGTTTCTAAATAAGTCCAAAATGTGGTACTCTTTCTTGCATACCAGTGTTTGCCAAATTTTAACATGTAAATAGATCATCTGGAAATCTTGTTAAAATGCAGATCTGATCCAGTAGGTCTGGGGCAGGGCACAAGCTTCTGAATTTCTAACTAGCTTTCAGGTGATGCAGGGGTTGCTTGTTTGAAGATCACTATTTTTTTGCTTTTGTTGCATTTTTTTCACATTTCTTTTTTTTCCCCAACTTTATTGAGATATAATTGACATACAACATTGTGTAAGTTTAAGGTGTATAACATGATGATTTGATATATGTATATATCATGAAATGATTACCACAGTAAGGTTAGTTGGAGGTGAATAAGTTCTGGGGAATCTAATGTACAGCATGGTGGCTTTAGTTAACAATACAGTTAATATACTTGAGAGTTGCTAAGAGGACCACTGTTTGAGAGGCCAAGAGCAATTAAGTGACTTTCCTAAGGTCACGCCCTGAGTTAAAAGTGGAAATATAATTAGGAGCTATTCCACTGACCCCATTCTACCCTAGACTTCTAGATACGTACCCTTATGATTCAGTAAAATGGCACTCAAAGAGTAATTCTCCATTGACTCTCATCCCATTCACAGTTGGCAAAAGTTTCTGAACCTTTCACACTTAAAAATAGCCTTAGAGTCAAAAAGAATATTTTATTGTTGTTTACAGAATACACACCAAGAAGTGCAACAGGTGAAAATGGCGCTTCACAAAATCTGGTTGGGTTCCTGTTATGCCACGAAGTTGTTCCGGCTCCCTTCACGCCCTACTATAGGACTGATTTTATCCTTACGTGCCACCTTCCAGGCCCATTAGGCAGAAGCTCTCTCCACGCCTTTTGTCAGAGAGGCCTCAGATTCTCTATGGTCTAGAAATCCCCTTCTGGGAGACATGGACAGAGCAGGAGCTGGCCCTGGGTCAGGCCATGCTTGAGAACCAGAAATTCTGATCCTGCCAAACTGGTAACACGAGACAGGAGCTAGTAATCCGGCACCAGACAGGGCCACACAAGCTGGTCGAATAACCTCTCTGTGAACTTTACATCTTTTTTCAATTGTGCTGGCCCATCACCAGATCTTGGGCATAGTGCAGGGCTGTGCAGAGACATCAGGTATATTAGTCAGGGCTCTCCAGAGAAACAGAACCAATAGGATGTATATAGAGAGAGATTTATTATGAGAGATTGGCTTACATGATTTTGGAAGCTGATAATTCCCAAGATCCGCAGGGTGAGTTGGCAAGCTGGAGACCCGGGAGAGCTCATGGTTTAGTCCCAGTTGGAGTCAGAAGGCCTGAGAACCAGGAGAGCTGATGGTGTTTTTCCAGTCTGAAGGCTCAAGACCTAGGAGAGCTGATGTTTCAGTTCAAGTCCAATGGCAGGAAAAATCTGATATCCCTGTCAAAAGCAGTCAGGCAGGAAGAATTCTCTCGCACTCAGGGGAGGGTCAGCCTTTTTGTTCTAGTCAGGCCTTCAACTGATTGGATGAGGCCCACCCACATTAGAAAAGACAATCTGCTTTACTAGAACTACCAATTTAAATGTTAATCTCATCCAAAAACACCCTCACAGGAGCACCCAGAATAATGTTTGACCAGATATCTGGGCACATTTTAAATTGACACATAAAATTAACTATCACACCAGGGCACCAACCACATCTATATGCTGTTCAATTACAGAGGCAAAGTACCAAAAATCCAACACACCCTGCCACCTGCCACCATGCATTTCCTGTTGTGTAGGATTCCCTCCTTCCTGAAGAAACTTTCTCGATCGGACTAGCTACAATCTGTGGGCCTGCTAGTTACCATTGCCCAAGGCATATTCAGGAGATACTGGCTCCGAGAGACCACTAGCCAGCAGGGAGGTGGGGCAGACGGCACATGCCCAAGACAAGGTAGCTGATTTCAGTGTGGGATCCTTTCTGTGGTGTCCAGGGGGTCATGCAGAAGGCTAGGTTCTCACCTTATCTCCATCCCATTTGTTATCCCTGAATACTAGCCCTTCATCCCTAAACTCAACTCCCTCCTCTTCTCGTAGCTCAGCAAAGGATGGACAGTTTCTCAAAAATCAGTTGAGCATTAAAAAATGAATAATTATCTGGGCTCAGGACTAGTGGAACCACCTCTGGTTGGGAAAGGAGCTGCAAGAGCAGGTACAGCCTCGGGTCAGGGGACTGTCCTGTGTGGTAAGAGGATGCAACATGGCCAGTCCCCAAAGGCTGATGAAAATATATGCTGCATGACTGTGCTCCAAGAAGCCATCCTTGGCCATGGTCCACTCTAGTCTGCATTGGCTTCAGACAGAGGCCTTCAGAAAAGAATTGCCAAGTTTTCTTTATCCAACAGGTGACAATAAAGTGTTCTAGAAATAAGGTGTGTGCACTAATGGGCAAAAGGAAAAAAGGAGGTCCGCTGGGTTGGGTCTGGTCATCAGAAGTGAGGAATACAGTCCTCACTGGGAGAAAGTAAAGGTGGCTCAGGTATTCCGCTTGCAAACCCTTTTCCTGGGTTAATCATGAAACAGGCTTCCAGGAATCCCAACCATGGCCACAAGTTGTGCACTGCATATGTGCAATATGTGACATTCAAAAAATATGCCCATTATATACTAGGCATGACTGGAAAAAAATATGAAATAACATACTAGTCTGTTCCATTTCTCATGTACATGAGAAGTGAGTTCTGAGTTATATATCACAAACCCCATTTATATCTGAGGTGACTGAGACTTAGGGAGGTTGAATACTTTATATGAGATTGTATAAATAAAAGGTAGCAGAGTTGGTATAACTAAGACACATCAATGTGTACCTGCAAGGGGTACTAAAATCTCTCCCCCAGTGATCTTAGAGTGCCACAGAAGAGTTCCCAGTGCCGCCAAATGAGACCATCTTGGAATCTCCAGCATCCTTTCCTATGATGCCTTACCCAACTCATCAAGCATTCAGGACTCTAATGCTCCACCTCAATTTCCTCACCATCTTTCACCAAAGTCTACATACAGGAAAGGGCTAGTATTCTTTATAGGACCATTCAAGGTGAGCAACAGTTGATTTGTGACCTCTCCCATTTTGTCATAGCAAAATGAAAGGCATTGTGCTTCACTAAAGGAAAATATGATCTTCCATCATTGAGAAAAGAATCAGAGGGCAGTTGGAAAAGATATATAGAAAATCAGGAAGCTCTCCTCAAACTGTACCATATCAACTTCCACCTTATGCACAAGTCAAGACTCCAAAAATAAGCATATTCAACTATTTTGACTAACATTCATTCTTCATTTATTCATTCATGAAGAATTTATTATCTATTATGTGCCAAAGACTGGGGTCTAAGAGATGAAAAACACAGTTTCTTCCCTCAGGAACCTGATGTCCTACTGAGAGCTGGGACACAGAGAGATATACAAAGAAGCAGATAACTACAATTTACAATAGAATTATGAGCTGTGGGGGACCTCTAGGAGGGAGTAACAAATACAGCCTGAGTGAAAAAGCATCACAGTAAAGCAATATTCAAGCAGAGCTTTGAGGGATAAGACGGAGTTTCTAGACAGAGAAGAGGAAGAAGAGTGTTCCAGGCAAAGGAAGCTGCATGAACAAAGGTATGGGGATGACATGGTAGACCATGACAGCAAAGAGTAGAACATCTCCCCACACTCTCTACACCATGGTGTGGTTCATGAAGGGCCTACTGTGTGCCGGGTACTGTGGGGCATACTAAGTCTTTAACTCTGAGATATAAATTGATGAAATATTAAAGCGCAGGATAAGAAAATAATGCCTCAAAAGAGAATAATACCAGGAGTTATCACAAGGCAGTAAATGGCAATTTACTAGTGAGTGAGATGGACAATAACTGCTAAAAAGTCATTGGCATCGTTCACATTTAAACCACATCAAAACAGGACCCCTTCCTCCTAAGAGAAAGTATGTGGCAGACTACACAATTTAACATGTAGCTGTGGGCCTAGGAGACGTAAAGTTAAATTGCATAACCCCAGACGACCTTCTCTCAGCCATCAATTGTCAAGGACTGTGTGATGCCTTCATGTGCTCAGCACTCTCGTAGGCACCATGAGGTAAGCAAAATGAGGGAAAGACTTGGTGTCTTCTTTCCTGGAGCCTCCAGCTGAGTTAATACACATACTTGAATCAATATTGGAGAGCAAGTAATTGCTATGTGAGGCAGACTAGAGATTACAAGTGGAGCTGAGAGACAGGAAAAGTCAGAGGAGATTGCATGGAGGAGGTAGAACTTCAGCTGTGCTTTGAAAGAGTGGAAAGATTTGAAGAAGAAAAGACAGAAGGACATTCCAGGCATGAGAAATAGACTATCAAGGTGCCAGAGGAAATTCTTCTGGCAAATGCAGGTAACCATCAGCCTAGAGCAGAGGTTTTGTGTCAGAGGATAACGGGTAGGATCTTGAATATGAGGCCAGATTTTAACAGGTCCTAACTCAAAGCCCGAGAAGTCCGGACTTGCCGTTGTGGGTAATAGGGAGCCATTCTAGGAGCTTCTCAGATTCAGGTGTAGACTGATCACATGGTTTGGGGAAGGTGGCTGAATTATTACCAAAGAAAGGATGAGTTGGCACTTGCCTAAGTAGCCTATGGAGTAATGTATCTTCTTTATACTTGGGTAAGTGTACGAGTCAGGATTCTCCAGAGAAACAGAACCAATAGATAGGTAGATGAGATAGATAGATAGATAGATAGATAGATAGATAGATAGATAGATAGATAGATAGATAGATGATAGATAGATAGAGATAGATAAAGATAGATAGACAGATAGATAGAGATTTATTTTAAGGAATTGGCTCATGCCAATTGTGAGGCTGATAAGTCTGAAATCTGCAGGGCAGGCTAGAGACTCAGAGATGAGTTAATGTTGTAGCTTGAGTTCAAAGGCAGTCTGGAAGCAGAATTCCCTCTTCTTCAGGAGACCTCAATCTTTTTTAAATTAAGGCCTTCAACTGACTAGTTGAGGCCCACCCACATTATGGAGAGTAATCTGCTTTATTCAAGGTCTACTGATGTAAATGTTAATCTCACCTAAAAAATATCTTCATAGTGACATTTAGACTGGTGTTTGACCAAATATCTGGGTACTGTGGCCTAGAATAGTTGACCTATAAAATTAACCATCACGGTAAAGAAACCTGTAATCATTCTTATCCCTCCAACCCTGCCTCCTCTGCCCCGTGGCTCGGCTTCCTGGGGAATGTGCAGCCTGATTGGAGTGGATGTTTGATTTTACTTGAAGAAACATTAAAAAACAAGCACTCGGTCAACCTAAAGTGGAACCAGATCTTCCGTCCAGCGGGAAAATCTTCCCTGTCTTCTTAAATCCATTTTTCTCAAGGCTGGTACCAGCTACCCCTCTTCTCCTGTTTGGCAGACTAGTCCCAAGGTTGACCCTGAGAATCCACCTCTTGCAGACTCACTTCCCGGCCGCAGAAAACAACCTGGCAAAAACATTTCACATAAACTCATGCCATTAGGGCTGTGTTTTGATTTGGTTTGGTTCAAAGATTTCTGAACCTGCTCTCAAAACCTCGTTTAGCTTATAATCCATTGTGGTTTGCAATGTCTTATGTGGAGGAGAGGGATGACTTTCATTTAATATTAACCAAGCAGCTTTCCACCACTTCCTCTTTTCCATTGTTTCACTTTAATAAACAATGGATTTAACAAGTTGTTTAAAGTCGGCAGGGCTCTGAAGCATTCTTCTAAGGATTCTGCCTCACACATGACCTGAAGATTTTACTCAACATCTGTTTAGAAAAACACACACTCATACCAAACACACAAGACCCAAACAAACTATGCATTGTTTCTAAGTAATGGTCATAAAGTACTTGATGTTTCTTGAAAGGGAAATACTAAGCAAAAAAAATAAAATTGTTTTCCCCCAAATTATTCATGCTGAACAGAAAAAGAGATTGAAGTCAGAAACATTAACCCATAGCTGGTAACTCCCTTTCTAGCTGGGGAGGGATCGGTGATGAAAAACAACCCTTAGAACTTCTTGGTTAAAATGATGCCTGTCTCTCCAGATTCACACTAACACATCACTGCAGGTGCAGAGAAACATGAAAACTTACTACACCAAAAACTAAGACTTAGAGACAATGTAACATCAGACTCTGTTAGTAATTTCCACTGAGGAGAGGGGGGTTGGAAATACCCAAATGAGACTTTTCCTTGTGGTAAAACCAGGCTTCACTCTTTGAAACAAGTAGGAAAAGATATCTTACAGACATAAGTGGTCTGAAAGAAGGGACCTTCTTGCAGGAGTGAGTTTGAAGCACTGTACCCTAGAGAGAGAGGAGAGAAATCCTATAAGCAGTGCATGCTGGGAAATGCCATGCCTCCCATCCTCTATCAGTTCTGGGTACAAACCTAAAACAAAGTGGCCCAGAAAGTTCTAAAATAAAAGAACAACAAAGATATCCGGGTAAGTGGCAATAAAAACTAGGAATAGCTGTATTTATGATAGACAAATTAGAATTCATAGCTAAAAGCATAACATTCCAAAGAGGCTGATGTTATGGTGCTAAAGAGTAGTATTGACAATGAATATGTAAATGGGATTGCTAGGTGTTTAGTATAAAGCTGAACAGTAAAATAATTTAGCTTCTTGTCTTTATATGAAAAATAAAGCCTACTTGACACATAAATGTCCATTTCTTTAATCGCTTAAAGAAATATTCCAGCCTTACACTGAGAAAGTTCCTCAATGTTTCTGATCATTTAGTAGCAGGAAATAGGGACAAAGTTGTCATTCTATGACAGCAAAACCATGCTTTCCATGATTGTTAGTTTAAAAGATTGAATCTATCTAAAGATAAAGGGCAGACACTTTTGTGTTCTGGGAGGCACCTTGAGGTGAGTCTCCTTCATCATGCAGACATACTATATAAAAGTACCTATTCTCTAACCAAGGAAGCTCCAGATACTGGTGGAGTCCTCACAATTCAAATGCTGCAGAATGAGATGTCTAGTATTCTCTCCAATGTTGCAAGGAGTCATCTATTTCCATGGGGAAGGGAAAACGTGCCTCTGGATTGAGTCTATTGCCGTAGAGCAGGAGTCACACCTGCAGGTAACTTACATAAATTAGTGGGCCAGGTGGGGATTATGGAACATGCAAAGCTCAAAGCCCTCAAAAGGAGCAGCTAGTACTCGACTCCAGCCTCATGACTGTTCTGACAATGTGGTCCCAATGCAGTCAGACCTTCCCATGTATAAAGGAAATCACAAATCCAGATTTTTACCATAATTCCTTGATTCTAGGATACACATTTTTTTTCACATTTCAACATTTTTAAAATCGGGATATGTCTTACCATCAATGGTGTCTTACAATTATAATTGGCAGCAATTTTTTTTCTTTCTTGGTGCTATATAAAATAATGGCACTTCTTAAAATCAATCCTGGCATCTCAGATTTTATGGAGTATGGGATATAAAATCTCCAAATATCTAAATGTTGATAAGTAATTAAAGCAAAGAAACAAAACAAAACACTGTGAAGGCCAAATAATAATAACTGTGGAATGGATGGATGAATTACCAGTTCGCAGTCTCTTGCAGAAAGACATTTTAGTACTCTCCTGGAAGTCTTTGGAGGACAATTGGAAAAAATTTTATTTGTACCAAATAAAATAGTTATAATTGATATAAATGGCCTGATTTGTCAAAGGCTGAGAAACTTGACAAAAAAAAGAAAAGCTAGAATGGCCTAAATTATGTGCAATGAGATTTAAGAGATCAAAATTATACCATACGTATATAGAATACACCTTCTTTTCTAGGGATCAGGTAATATTCATAAAAGTTAATCATACATTAAAATTTTTAAAAAGTCACTAAAATGCAAAAATCAAAAGTAATCTAGACCAGGGGTCAGCAAACTATCACCCACAGGCAAAATTCTGTTCACTGTCTGCTTTTGTAAACGCAGTTTTATTGGAACATAACCATTTGGAACACAGCTCATTTGTTTACATCCTGTCTATGGCTGCTTTCCTGTTAGAATGGCAGAACTGAGTAATTGCAACAGAGACTATATAGCTGCCAAGACATACCGTCTGGCCTTTACAGAAGTTTGCTTATCCCTGATCTAGACCAAAATCTATGATCACAATATGATTTCTAAAAAAGAATGAAAATTATAGCACACATTTTAATTCATGGGGGAAAACCAATTTAAAAACTAGAAAACACTTTTAAGCAATTTCTATACACAATTGAAAATACTAACCACAATGACAAATTATTTGGAAAAATAAGAAGATACGAGCACTATATAAGTAAGCAAAAGTTAGGGGAAAAGTTGCTATCAGAGGAAGATTCACACCATCAGAAACTTTTCTGAGAGGACCCAAATCAACAAAATTATAAATGAAAGAGGAGACATGATAACTGATGCTACAGAAATACAAAGGATCATAAGAGACTACTATAACCAATTATACAACAACAAACTGAGCAACCTATAAGAAATGGATAAATTCTTAGAAACATACAACCTACCAAGACTGAATCAAGAAGAAATAGAAAATCTGAACAGACCAATTACTAGTAAGAAGATTGAATCACTAATCAAAAATTTCCCAGTGAAGAAAAGCCCAGGACCAGATGGCTTCACTGGTGAATTTCACCAAACATTTAAAGAAGAATTAACACCAATCCTCCTCAAACTCTTCTAAAAAATCGAAGAGGAGAGAACATTCCCAAACTCATTTACAAGGCTAGCATTACCCTGATACCAAAGCCAGAAAAGGACACTACAAGAAAAGAAAACTACAGGTCAATATTCCTGATGAATACAGATGCAAAAATTCTCAATAAAATACTAGCAAACTGGATTCAGCAGCACATTAAAAGGATCCTTCACCATGATCAAGTGGGATTTATCCCTGGGATGCAAGGATGCTTCAACATACTGTTTTGTGCTGTCTAAGCCTATCGATGATGATACTATCAGCTAGAAATGCCTAGAGGCACTCACCTAGGCCTGCAGCAAGCCAGCACAGATATTTCCCCTTTTGGAATCAATGCTGTGGTTGGACAGGCCCTCGTGGTTCTTATTATGATTGCAAGATGCACTTCAGCAATAATCATCAGGGAACTTTGGGGAAAAAACAAGGTTTGTTACTCATAAATCCTGGAAAGTACATGGCATACCTGGGGCCACACAACAAGAGATAGAGAGAGAGAGAGCATGGGCCTGGGATTCTGCTTTTATTGCAGCCAAGTGTAGGGTGCCTAGAATTTCATGGGTTCACTCTTTATTGGTGAATTTAAAACATAAGAGCAGGAATTCAAGCATGGGAAGGGAAAAACAAGCAGTCAGTCAGTTATCTAAGTCACCTAGAGATCTCTAAAACAAAGAAAACTTCAGGGGTGTGTTGGCCAGGCTCTTCATCTAGTCATTTGGCTGGCAGCGTGTTTACTCGAGTTAGCTGTCTTTGAAGTGGATGCCTCAGCAATCAAAAGCTTAATGTTGTGCACGTGTATTACAATAAAAAAGTCAACTGTCAGGCACTTACACTACACATACACAATCAATACATGTGAGACACCACATTAATAGAATGAAAGAAAAAATCATATGATCATCTTAACAGATGCAGAAAAAGCATTTGAAAAAATTCAGCATTCATTCATGATAAAAACTCTCAACAAATTAGGTACAGAAGAAATGTGCCTCAATATAATAAAGGCCATATATGACAAGCCCACAGATAACATCATACTCAATGGTGAAAGGTTGAAAACTTTTCCTCCAATATCAGGAACAAGACAAGGGTGCCCAATCTCACCACTCCTATTCAACGTAGTACTAGAAGTCCTAGCCAGAGCAATCAGGCAAGAAAAAGAAATAAAAAGCATCAGAATTAGAAAGGAAGAAGTTTGCAGATGACATTTTATATGTAGAAAATTCTATAGATTCCATTAGAAGCTTTTTTTACTAAGTAACAAAGCTTTTGAGATTTCAGGGAAAGATAATTCCTGTACTATTTAAAATGTACCAGACCATAGAAAACAATGGAAAGTTACTTGATGATTCATTTCACCAAGTTATACTTATTCTTTCTGACATCTGACCACTCAAAAACACAACTGTGAAACAATCTCTTTGACAAAATATGTAGGCAAAAACCTGGAATAGAGCAGTAGTACATGAATCCACCAATTATCAGAAAAATACTTTTTTAATAAAACAAGTTTTATTCCAGAAACTCAAGAATGATAATAATATTAGAAATCTATTAATAAAATTTAGACTATCAATGGAGAAAACTAGACTCTCTGTGCATTGTGGACAGAAGTCCACTGGTTTCCTTGGGTGCCTGAATAAAGCTCTTACTCGTAGGGGAACAGAGAATGCAATGAATTTAGATGACATGGTATGAAAAAATAGCAACCTGATAAACATCTCAGAGGGGGTATAAGGAAGAAGAATATTTTAAATATTAACAGTGCAATCTCTAAGTAGGTTAGAGTTGCAATCCAGGCCCTTCATGCTCCCCTTTCCAATTCCATCAATCACCACTTCCAGCATCCTCTTTTTCTCCATACTCAAACCAGGCTAAACTACTTGGGATGTCCTGAAAGTGCCATACTCCTCTCAATGTCACTCAGGATCTTCCTTTTCAGAAACACTCCTTTACTTGGCAACTTGGTACTTACCATCTGCAACTCAGTCGAGATGTCACTTCTTCTGGGAAACCTTCCCTGCCCATCCTCCAAAGATGTGTCAGATGCATTTCTCATGTGGACCTCTTAACACTTATCATGTGTCTTGTAAATGTCTGCCTCTTCTACAGCTCTTGAGGGTGGATGCTCACTGACTCTCATGACTCTCATTCCGTGTTGTATCCCTAGCAGCTAGCATTGTGCAGGACATATAAGAATGTATGGAATGAATAAAGTGCTTTTAAACTCTTTCTTACCCCTGTGCTTTCATTGTGGCAGTTCTCGTGTCAAAGCTGCTAGTACCTTCCATCTCACTTCATACCCCAACATTCTCATTTGTACGTAAGGGATAAAATATGAATTTCTTACAGATATTCAAGATGCTCACAGACCTGACCAAACTTTGGGCCTTCTGCCCATCATTCTCCAACACTAATCATCCACCTTGAGCATGTTCATCCAAACTGCTCCCCAAATACACCTTATACTTTCCTGACTCCACACTTTAGCTCACATAATTCTCCCTTCCTCAAGCATCCTATGACATCCTATTCATTGATCCAGTTCCTCTCCATCCTTCAAGGATGAGCTGAGCTCCTAAATCCTATAATGCCTTCTTGTACTCTTGCTTTTCTCAACTCTTCTATTAGTTTATTGGTACCACTTGTTAGCCACTTAGCTTACACAGACACACACAGACACACACACACACACAATAATTTAAAATAAAGGCAGTGTCTCTACTCTGTTCTCCATATTATGAGCTCATTCATTCATCCCAAAGCTCTCTCTGCTAGACCCCAGGGACACAGAGTTTGAATAAAACATGGACTTTCTCCCCAAGGAATTCAGTCTGGTGTTTAAAAAAGTACATGTAAAGAGACAATTACAATACAATGTGAGAAATAAATAAAACCATAAAAAAATGCCATGGCGGCCCAAAGTGTGATACTAGATGATAGATAGATGGATAGGTAGATAGATACACAGGTAAATTCTTTGGAAGTAATCTCTGTTAAAAAAAAATAAAAGAGAACTGATACACAATAAAGTTAAACCAACTGTTGATAATTAAAGAAGAAAGAAGAAATAACCATGGGGAAGCGAACAGTCATGACAGTCATGACTCTAATCTCCAGTTTCGTCTTTAGTTGAAGTCTCCAGAGATCTACTTTTTTTACTTCCACAGTGTGCTTCCCTCCCAGTCTTCTCAAGACTACATTCGCCCTGAGATACTAGGTACACAAATACCTCTCTACTCCCTACATACATGCCTGGAATCAAATCATATCGCTTTCTCCCAGTTTCTTACATTTTCTACTCATAAGTTTCTTGTTTCTTTATATTAGCCTGCTTAACCCCAGGGTTGTCACTGTCAAAAGCTTTCACTGTTACTGTGGCTCTATTTAAAGTTAGTCAAAAATTTCAAGAAAGTCAGACTGCATGTAAGGAAGCTCACCAGCAGCTCTTGTAAAGTTATCCTTAGATCCCTTGAGGCTGGTCTCAGAAGGAGAATCCTCACATAGGTACTCTGTCCTCCACTACCATACTGGGAGGGCTGGGGTTTAATGTTTTTAAGGGACCCTGTGTCTGTTGCATGCTGCATGATAAGATGCCTTGGGAAAGCCACTTTGAGATAAATAGAATTCAGTTTCCTCAAATATAAAACGCTGAGAGTGAACCAAATTAGGGTTCCCAGCACAATGCTGTGAAGAATAAGAAGGAGAGAGTGAAACTGAGGCTCGTCATGCTCACCTGAGGACCAAGCAGGGAAGGGAGTGGATAAAAATTGGCCTCACAGGCAAAGGGCTATCTATAGTCATGGTAAGTTTTTATATTCATTAAATCTTTGCCAAATGAGGCCCATACAAAGGCAAAATGTAGATTAAGAGAAGACTGTTCCCGGGGCGGGCCCCATGGCCTAGTGGTTAAGTTTGGCACACTCCGCTTCAGTGGCCTGGGTTCAGTTCCCAGGCATGAACCTACACTCACCATGCTGTGGTGGCAACCCACATACAAAATAGAGGAAGATTGGCACAGATGTTAGCTCAGGGAGAATCTTCCTCAGCAAAAAAAAAAAAAGAGAAGACTGTTCCCTGCCTTCTACTATTCTCTTATTTTTCTTCTTGAGCACTGCTATGGTCTGAAGGTTTGTGTCCCCCAAAATTAAAATGTTGAACTCCTTATGTCCAAAGCGATGGTATTAGGAGGTAGGGCCTTTGGGAGGTACTTAAGTCCTGAGGATGGAATCCTCCTAAATGGGATTAGTTCCTAATGAAAGAGGATCCAGAGAGATCCCTAGCCCCTTCCACGTGAGGACACAGTGAGAAGGAGCTGGCCACGAACCAGAAAGAGGGCCCTCATGGGAATGTAACCATGCTAGGGCCTTGATCTTGGACTTCCAGCCTCCAGAATTGTAATAAATAAATTTTTGTTGTTAATAAGGCACCCAGTTTGTGATATTTTGTTATAGCAGCCCAAACAGACTAAGGCAAGCACCTCATGTATGGGATTAGTAAATTCTAAACAAATCCTGAGCCTCTTTCTTCATCACTATGCAGCTGGCTCCATGCTAATTCCACTACTATGCTATGATGGAGGATAACTGGCTAATCTGATACAGTCTACAGATTTGTTGGTGAATGTTGGAAGGGTTACATTAACTTTTGATCCTGCCAAGGAGCACATTAACATTTTTACTAGGGCTGTCCAGAGACAATGCTTTATCCACCATTTCTCAAACTTTAATAATACACAAATCCTTTTGAAAACACAGGAGAAAGGGAGCACCATTCCAAGTGGTTGGAAGGCCAGTGTGTGGGACAGGCTACCTGGTGGTGGCAGCAGAGAGGCATGGCCCCCAGGCTTGTGGAGGAAAGCGTTGCATCCAGAACTGCACGACGACCTTACCCCTCAGCGACATGAGTTATTCCAGGTTCTGAACCTTCTGCCTGACACTCTCAGGTCTGAAGACATAAAAGGGTGATAGTAACAGTAGCAGTAGTTAGAGAAGGTTGTGTCACTAATATCATTAGCATCAGAGATAAGGAACTTGCCCCCTGGAACAATATTGCTAGAGCTAAGCACCCTCAGTGCTTACAAGAGAGTCTACCATCATCTTTTTTCTGCACCATGGTCTGCATGGGTACAGAGTGTTCTAGAGAGGAACTTCCCACAAAGGGAAGGGAGCTAGACTCCAGCCGTCTTTTCACAATATCTCCAGAAATGCTGGTGGCTGGGTTCTTACCTTCCCAGGATAAAAATGAAGGTGGGGGAAGTCCCAGATGCCCAGACCTGGGAGGTGGGAGTGGAGGTAGCTCAGCTGCCATGTCCACTACTGAGCAGGCCAGATAGCTAGAGGTGAACACAAAGCACCCCAAGAGCCGACGGGTCCAAATTCCACTGTAAGGGTGGGAAAGAGGGGGTGAAGGCATTCAGGCTATTTCACAGAGATTCACATGAAGTTATGGGATGGAAGAAATGCACTGGCCATTCTGGATGTCTCTGGTGATCACGTTGCTGATGGCCCAGGACTATCATCCTGGGATGCTTGATGACCTATTCAGGTGACTGGAGCTCCAAAGAACAAGTTCCTGGCTTGAATCTCATTAAGACAAAACTGTTCAGAAAGGAAAGTTGAAAGTCCTGGCAGAGATAAACCAAATGACAGCAATCTCATCAACTGAGAAGTATGAAGTAAAAAGCATCCACCAACTCCAACTGCTTCAAGAGTTAAAAGAGAATTTGTATTATTTATTCACTTTTCAAGGTGGAGGGATTACATTGTAATTAATATCACTTGTTATTGTTTTGAGAATTCTTTTTAATTTTGCAAATGTAATATTGCTAGATTAAAGGGGTAATATCAATATCATCACAGGGAGTTGTTAAAAATTGGTTGAAAATGAGGGACCAAAACCTATTTTATCCAAAGGCTTTCTCATTTTTAAAATTTTATTTTATTGTGGCAAGAACACTTAATATGACATCTACCCTGTTAACAAATTTTTAATTGTATAATACAGTATTGTTGGCTATAGGTACAATATTGTACAGCAGATCTGTAGATCTGCAGCAGATCTTGCTTAACTAAAACTTTATACAAGTGTTGGTGATGATAATGAGAAATTGGAACCCTTGTGCACTGTTGGTGAGAATGCAAAATGGTGCAGCTGCCACAGAAAAAAGTGTGGAGGTTCCTCAAAAATTAGAAATAAAACTACCATATGATCAGAAATCCCACTTTTGGGTATTTATCCAAAAGAATAAAAATCAGGATCTCAAAGAGATATTAGCGCTCAGGTGTTCATTGCAGCACTATTCACAATAGCCAAGATGTGGAAACAATCTAAATATTCAACTGATGACTGGATAAAGAAAATGTGGTAGATACATACAATGGAATACTATTCAGCCAAAGGCCTTCATATACACAAACAACAACCAACTAGAAGGTAAAGTAGAAAAATGACCCATATGAAAAATATCACAACAAAGACGTACCTAGATGTGAATTTAATAAGAAATGTGCTACTGAGGGATGCAAAAGAACACTTAACTGAATGAAATGGCAATATGCATTCTTAAATAGAATGACATCACAAAGATAACAATTCTTGCTAAATTAATTTATAAACTGAATGAATAACAATGAGATTTTTCAACAATACAAGTTGTTTCTAAAGTTGATATGGAAAAATATATAATCAAGAAGAGCTATTATAATTATGAAAAAGAAGATTAATGAGGGGAAAATATCTTTATTGCATATTTAAATGCATTATAAAGTTACAATTAACAATGATATTCTAGCATGTGAACAGCTAGAAAGTCAAATTACTAGTCCAATATAACAGACTAGAAAGTCACGAAATACACTCCAATAAGTATTAAAATACAGTAAATTATATAAGAGGCATTTTAGTAAGTGGTTAAAAATTAAAGATTTTTTAAATAAATGGTTTGGGCACTACCATCTTGAGGGAAAAATGAAATTGGCTCCATATTTCATAGCATACATCATCAAAGTAAATCTTAGATCAGAGATTAAAATATTTAAAAATTAAAACTATAAATAGAAGTACCAGAAAAAATTATGGGAGGATTTTTTATTGTAATCTCAGAATGAGACAGTTTTTCTAAATATAACAAAACACTGAGAGGTCATAAATAAGACTGATAGAACCTCTGCTTCTGGCCGTGATGGAGTAACTCATACTACACTCGTCTCTTTACCATAAACAACTATAAAATGGGACAGCATATATGAAGTAATTCTTTTAAAGCCTTGGATGACAGGCAGGATAAGACTGCAATTTCTAAAAGGGAAATTCAGGAAGTGAGCAGAACTTGCAGTCCTGCTGAGCTGAGGAGGCAGAAATCAGAGTTCACAGCAGTTGAAATGATGGATTCTACAGGGAAAGGCACAAAAGAGAGAGGAAGATATACAGAGTGGAGGGCTCCAAAAATCTGTGTTGGGTACCTTCATGATGAGGGGTAGGCTGTACCTGCACAGGACAATTCCATTCAAGGCTTACCAGACAGCAAGTGCTACAAAGTTGAGAAGGGAATCAAGATTCTAGAGGTTGGGCTGTGCTGAGGTAAGAGTGGTATCAGGGGGTTCTGACCCTGCCCGAGTGGAGAGTCCTCATTAATACTCCAACATCAGGCCAGAAAAGCTTTCCTTAGGAGTAAAGATGATGCCCTAGTGTAAGACTTATTCCAGACCTTCCTAGAACCAACAATGCCTTAAACCAAGCCCTGACGAGATCTTCATGGAAGAGAGAGTTTGGAAGTTGAGATTCATTTTGTTACAGGGGACTGCCAATATTTAGTGGAGCTTGAGAAATATCTACCCAAATGAAGCATAAAATCACGCTTACACAAATTCATCTGATCAGCCAATAATTTCATTGCCTGCTAAAACATGCCTCAATAATCTTCAAGAAAGATGGCAGAATACAGAATCTTTTCAGTGTGTTAGTCCAAATGTCTGGTAGTCAGTTAAAAACCACTAAACACACAAAGAAACAAGAAAATGTAACCTATCACCAGGGAAAAAAGTAACCAATAAACACCCAAACCAAGATGACCCAGATGGTATATTCAGCAGACAAAGATGCTAAAGAAGTTGTGACAGATTGCATTTTCTAAAGATGGCTACAACAATATCTCCCATCCTAGAAGCTCTTCTTCAAAGTGACTGTGCCACTCTCCCAACGTCTGACCTTAGGACTTTTTGATCAATAGAATTCAGTGGAAGTGACATAACAGGACTTCCTAGGCAAGCTGATAGAAGCCTTACAGCTTCTATCTGTGTCTTTTGGCACACTGGTGCAGCTGCCGTGGAATGAGAGTTCAAGCTACCTGGAGAGGCCACGTGTAGGTGCTGTGTGTGACAACTCCAACTGAACTTCCAGCTGACAGCAGCATCAACCACCAGTCATGTGAATGGGTCATCCTGGATGTTTAGTCCAGTCTGTCTGAAGTCAGAGTAATAGAAATTATTCATCTATACGACAGAGGGTAAAAAAGATTGGAGAAAAATGAACAACACATCCATAATACGTATGTATACGTGGGATACCATAAAGGCACCAAAAAGAAGTGGTTATGTGTGTTCTGATATGTTGTTCTCCAGGGTGTTAAATAGAAAAAAGCAAACCAAAACATGGAACAATGTATATAATAAGCTACCATGGGGGGTTGGGGGTGCACAAAAGGGGAATAGTTTTGGAAGGCTACACACGAAGTTGATTACATCACTTGTTTCCAGGAGGAAAGGGAGAGCTGGAAATGGAATCAGAGGGAATCTTTTCACCACATTACCTTTTGTGCCTTTTAAATTTTGGATCATGTTAATGTTTTATCTTTACAAAAAATTAAAGTCAAAATAAAAAAAATAAATCAAAACAAAAATCCTACAACTGGACAAATTTAACAAAATTCCAGATCTCTAAAAATAAATAGGAAAACCAAAATCTTCCAGAAAATAAAAAAAGTAGCTTACCATCAATGGAATGAAAACCAAATAGGCATCAAAATTCTCACTTGCAACACACGGTGTTAAAAAGTTGTGGAGAAATATTTCCATGATCTAAGAGAAAACTACTTTGAATACAGAGTTCTATGTCTGACCAAACTACAATTAAATGAGGAGAAAATAAAAACGTTCTCAACAGGTAAGAACTCGGAAAACGTACCAGAGACCCTCTCTGAAAGAATGACTTAAGGATTTACTCTGTCAAAACAAACAAGCAAAATAAATGTGCTTTAAAAGAGAAAAATATGGAATATGTAAATAGTGATCCAATAAAACACACAGAGAATCCAATAAAAACCTATAGTTAAAGCTACATAAATATTGACCCATAACTTAAAAATATTAATATGAATTTGGATCTAAAATCCCAGATGATAACAATCTGGGACATGGTAAAAGTGGAAAAAGTGAAAGTTGTAGCATGCTGATATTCTTGGGGGAGAATATCAACACGAGCCATCACTAGAAAAACGGGAGTTCAAATAATGTCTAAAAATATTAGTTGTACCATTAGAAAACTAGAATTGATCTAAATAATTATTTATTTTTAAAAAGAATCCAAAATGAAATTACAAATTATTGAGAAAAATGATAAATGAGTACCAGATAACAAAATTTTTACCATGTGGCCAAAATTGCTTTCAGGGAAATATATATAGTGAATGCATCATATGACAGGAAATTTTTCCAATAAATTAACCAAACTTCTAATCCAAAAGGCCATAATACTAACAGCAAAATAAGAATCTTAAAAGTGGCAAGAATAAATTAATAAAGACAAAAATAGATGACTGGCCCGTGGCTTAGTGGTTAAGTGCGCGCGCTCCCCTGCTGGCGGCCCGGGTTCGGATCCCGGGCGCTCACCGACGCACCGCTTCTCCGGCCATGCTGAGGCCGCGTCCCACATACAGCAACTAGAAGGATGTGCAATTATGACATACAACTATCTACTGGGGCTTTGGGGGAAAACAAAAAGGACGAGGGTTGGCAATAGATGTTAGCTCAGACCAGGTCTTCCTCAGCAAAAGAGAAAGATTAACACGGATGTTAGCTCAGGGCTGATCTTCCTCACAAAAAAAAAAAAGACAAAAATAGAAATTAACAGTTTATAACAAAAAACTAGAAGACAATAAAACCAAAACAAATGGTTCTTTGAAAACAATATAATGTACCAAGTCTGATTAACAAAAAACAGAGAGCAGGCCCCCATTCTCCACACTTTTACTTTCCGTGGTTTCAGTTACCCACAGTCAATCCGGTCCAAAAATATTAAATGGAAAATTCCAGAAAAAAACAATTCATAAGTTTTAAATTGCCCGCCGTTCTGAGTAGCGTAATGAAATCTTTTGCCCTCCTGCTCCATCCTGCCCAGGATGTAAATCATCCCTTTGTCCAGGGTATCCACGCTGGAAATGCTACCCTCCCACTAGCATTTAGTAGCCCTCTCTGTTATCACATTGACTGTGGCGGTATTGGTATCGCAGTGCTTGTGTTCAAGTCACCCTTATTTTACTTAATAATGGCCCCAAAGTGCGAGAGTAGTGATGCTGGCAATTCGGACATGCCAAAGAGAAGTTGTTGTTTGTTAATATCTTATTGTGCTTAATTTATAAATTAAACTTTATCATAGGTATGTATGTATAGGAAAAAACAAATCAGTACTATCCGCAGTTTCAGGCATCCACTAGCGGTCTTGGAACATATCTTCCATGGATCAGGGGGGACTACTGTAACCACTACCTGGCCAAACTAATGCTATTAATAGAGTACTGAACATAATGGTGTACATAAGAAAGTGGCTGGCCTTCTTCCCTCATAACATGTCGAATGTCTAAGCAATATTTAACAACACATATTTTTTCCCTATCCTGCTGATGTTCTTGGCTTAGAAATAGTGTGAAAGAAAAAAATAAAATAACGTGGATAAGCCTTTCTATTTCAATAATTTGGCTTTTAAATTTGTCATTTCCCACAGTTAAGAAGCCTGGAGAACATACATGTACAAATTTCTGTCCCTTCCATACTCACTCCCCTAGAAAGAGGCAGGGGAAGGCTACGACTGTACCTAGCCTTATAGACCAGACCAAAGACCACTCTAACGGGGAAGTCACTATTTGGATGGCACGCAGACGCCTTTCTAAGAAAGAGGTGCTTTAAAAAAATTAGGTTTTGCAAACTTTACAGGTGTATGCCCACTATACTACATATGAATGGGGAAAAGCATGGCTTAGAATGCCCACAGCAGTTTTGAAGAGGGAGGACTGGGGACCCTTCAAATGAACAGCAGTAATAAAGATCTTTTCTTTAAGTAGAGAGAAAGCCAAGAAACCACTGGGCTCTCCCAGACTCATCAAAGCAGCCATTGTGCTCCCCCTTCGCTTTTTTCATGACAAGAATATAACCCTCAATCAGAGATTGAGCCATTCCCTAGCAAGAGGCAAGAACAATTTCAATGGGACAACGAAGGGAACACAGACAGGGGCAACCCAGATGATCTTGCTGTGCTGCAGTATTTTGGGCAGCCAGCAGCAAACTCAGCAGGGATTATCAGAAGAAGCAAGGAGGTGTGTGTGGTGGGGGGAAGGGAGACAGCCAGTGAGGCGCTGAACCCAGCAAAGAAGTTCCAAAGGAAGCAGCCCTCCTAAACTGGGTGCAGCCTGGCCTGATGATCGTGCATCCTTGGTAGCCACAGCAAGAATTTCTAAGCTGGAGGAGAAATACCATGCAGGAGGGCCTGTGCTCCTTCCCTCCCTGCTCTGCTCCAACAGGCAGTTTGGAAGAGTTTTGTTCAGTTGAAGGCGGAGTTTTCCGAAACCTAAAGAGAAACACATTCTTTCTATTGTTTTCCTAAATATACTTACATCCGAATTAAGTGTTTTAGTTTTCTTCTATAGGATGCCATTGGTTAGAATCATGCACTTTAGAGTCAGACGGACCCAATGTTGAATGCAGACACTACTTCTCAGTGACTGTGCGTCTTTGAACCTCACTCTCTTTGTAGGTACAATATGCATAGTAATACCTGTGTTACACGGTTATTATGAAGATTAAATGAGCTATGTCAAGCACCTAAAGCCCTGTAGACACTCAAGGAAAGGATATATAATCAGGAGTATAGCTGTAAAGAAGGGAGCTTGAGGCTGCAGGGATAAAAGCTGCTCCAGAGTAGGACCAAGGTAAACTCAGAGGAGGTGAGTGGGAGCTAAGTGGCTTAAAACCAGCATTTCCCAAAGTTAGTTCCTAGGAACACTAGTCCTGCAGGATATTAATAGTGTTACTCATTAAAAAAAAAAAGCTTTCTGAATAATACATTTGGGAAACATTGGATCAAACAACTTAAAAGCTTTCTTATTGCAGGATTTCCACGTGACTTCAATATGTTGACGCTCATAGCAAACCACTCTCCCCCACAAATGGATTTCAGTATGGGGTCCTTTTTTCTTGGTGCATTTCGTAAGACTATTACCTCTTGGAACACAAAATGTTAGTTTAAACGAATGGGTCTCCTAGGCCTGTCTGATAACTCCTTCTTAAACCAAAAGCTCAGAACTAACTTATTCATTAGGCACTACAAGATGGTGCCCAGCATCTATGAGCTCTTCAAGGCTTAAAGATGATTGAGAACTGGAGAGAAAATTTGCTGGTTCCAAAAGAAAAAAACACAATCAGAAAACTGCAAAAATTTGAAACAGATATTTAAGTAAACATCTATAAAATGTAACATTGACTCAACTGGCCAACTGCTGTTCAACATATCATATATAATTACATAAAAATATACTTTTCATGGAATGTGGGTGCATCATAGTACATTTGCTATGCTGTGCTTCAGGGGCTCCATTAGAACCAGAGCCTGGAGTTTAGAAAGGCCATTGGTTACCTTGACAAGGGCCATACCTTTAAATCATGTGTATACACTCGTGAGATGTACACACACATACCCTGGAGCTAGGGAGGTTCCACCAATTAAGAACCAAAATTATAAAGCAAGCCTCTGGTGTGAGAGCAGCAGTCAGATTCAGTCACTAAATAGTGAGGTAGGTTGGGAGATTCCCCCTCCCCACCTTCTACAAACCCGTGGTGCGGTGCCCAAGGACTCAGTCGGGTGTGGATTCTTAACCTTGTAGCAAATCCTTTCTGGTAATAGCCACAGAATCCTGTGGCAAGGCACAGCTCTTTCTCGGTAAATCTACCCCTCCCCGTGAAAAGCCATTTAGGGCGCCTATTTTACAGCTGATGGCTTCGCATTCACTGCCTCTAAAAGGAGCTCTGGGCTTTCAGTGGTTCTTTCCAATTCACAGCAAATGGCAACATTTTAAGGAGTGGGGGAAGGGGTTTGAGAGGGACTGAAAGAAAATCTCACCGCTTCTAAAGGTCTTCTAAAGAAGTTTCATTCGTTTGAAAGGAGACACAACAAGGAGAGGTACAAATTCTCAGAGCCTTGTTCCTGTGGACGGGCAGCTTCTCACGTCCTGCTCAGCGTCAGCCTGGGTAGAGCCGAGGAGCTCACGCCTGAGGGCCGCAACTTAGTTCCTGAGAGAAATGACTCCGCGTCCATGCACCTTTCTCTGTGATCTGGAACGACATCTGGATCATGGAATAAGTCTAAACTCTCAGTCTGTTTCTCTACTTCTTTGGAGGCAAAAAAAAAAAAAAAAAGAGAAAGAGAGAGAAGCTATGACTTAAAAAGCCCAAAACATTGACCCTTTCTTCAAATCAATTTTTCAAGATTTGTTTAATATTATGTTAGGAAATACTCTTTTCTCACTTCTAACGTTTGATTAACAGTGTGGCTCATTTCCCATTGTTTTCTGTATTCCAAAAGTCTGCTGTGAGTGATTTAAACACCAAATGAAGGGTAACAGCCCCCCCCCAACCACACACGCAAAGGAAACGTCCCTTCCTTTGCTACTCTAACAAGAGAAACAGTGAAGACAATCAATTACAAGGATGGGAAATTATTATAAGCACAAATATGAGAAGGAGCCACGAACATTTGCTATATGAAAAGAATAATATTGCACTGCTCCACACTTCTTTGAGCTAAATTTCTCCGTCTGAGCGCAGTGACTTCCCTGATGACATTTTTGCCCTTAAGGATTTCACCACTTCCTCCCAAGCTGCACCTTTTTCTCTCTCTGCCTCCCCCTTCCTATTATTGTCACTAGAGAGTGCGGAATGACAAGTTCAAGAAAATGTTTGCCTTGAGGCCAGAGTGTGTTTCCTTTACACTTGGATTTCCATTTATTCCACTAAATTTCCTTACAATTAATTTTTAAGAGGGCTGAGAGAGTTGATTTTCCAAACAGCTGACAAAAACAGTGTTCCATGAAAGCAAACGAAATGGCACTTGGTGACCATTTTTGCTACCATTATAAAACACTTATGGTGTAAATTCTGACTCTGCATTCTGCACTTATTATTGTGATAGAGTAATCGGAATATGTTGATACTCCCATGATACCCATCCAGAGCCAGGAACTGCTTTATCTTAATTGCACTTTAGCCTAAAGCATATTAAATGTGACTTGATTATAAAATGCATTTGAATTGCCATAATAAATTTCTTGGCAAGATTTCTAAACATCAAGTAAAGAAATCTATAATCTTGTAGTCTGGCCCCTTTGGTGACTTGCCAGGTGACTTTGTATAAAGGTTGCTCCCTCTCCATATCCTCCTTTCTCAGCCAATAAACTGGTAATAACAGACTTGTCTAGCACTCAGGAATGGCTGCAAGACACTTCTTTACACTTGGACAGCATTTTGCAAATAACAAGCTGGCTTCGGGCTAAATATGTCAGAATGATGCTTCAGCACGGTTTGCTGGAGTGGATTTTTTAAATTTCTATTTCACGAACTCATTGGCATCATTCATCAGCCTCACTCACTGTAGCTCACAGCTGAACACCGTGCGTTTGCTGTCTTGTGTTCAGGTCCAGGCCTCCACGTCTCATGCCCCGCTGTAATTCTGTGCTTTCACAGTGCTAGCACCATTCCAGGTACAGAGGGTGTGAGGACACACTGACGGATGGCTTAGCTGGCCACAAGTGGGAACCCCTGATCTCTAGCCGAGGGGTTTGCATTGAGCTTGGGGTGGAGGCTTCCTCAGACGTGTGCAGTGTGACAGGTCTGCCCTACGCCTCGGGCATTCCAAACCAGTCCCTGCCTCTATCAGAGTGCAAATGTCTTCTTCAGGAAGGTGTTTGGGGCAGGACCAAGGAGCAGGAGAGCACTTGTGCACAAGTCTGCCTCCCACGCTCCTCTGGGAGATTTCCAAGCGGTAGGACAGGTACGAAAAAGTGTCAGAAATAAAGTGAAAAGTTATTCAGCCTTGACCTCTGGCTGCAGACCACTGGAAGAAAGACTGCTAAGTAGAAAAATGGGTCAAAGAAATTTCTTTTTCTTCATTCATGGGGAGCAATGCTCACTACCACCTTGAAATAGAATCCCTTTTTTAAAATAGGGAGCTCAAAGTGTGTTATCTGGTATGTCCTTGCATCTGCCCTGAGTGGTTAGGTACAGATATTATCCTCCCCTCAGCACTGGGGCAGAATAGTTAAGAAACTCGCCTGCAACCTATTTCCCTATTAGGCAGTAATAGGATGGTATAAAGAAAGGTATATATTGCAAAACTTCCAAATATGTAGGACCGTGCTAGTCTGCAAGCTCACTGGCTAAGTCACAGGTGAGTGACCTAGACGACAAATGAAGTTATCCCCCTACAAACTGTCCTGATGGCCTGAAACAATGGCCAATCTAACATAGCTAGGATTCACATTTTTCTTAATGTGAAAGAAATATCTCATTGTTGGTTGGTTCGAGCGCCCTCATGTGTCTCAACAGAGTAATGTCAATCTAGGTCTTCCAAAGGGCTATTGGTAACGAGATTCAAAGACACTCATGTCCTCCTTATACTTGTTTCAGGAGCTTTGTGTGAAACTGAAGATTTGCAGACTGCCCTAGGACTATGAATTCGTCCTCCCTGATATAAAGTGACATCGTAACTTACAGCTGCAGGAATAAGAAGTCAATGTTCACAGGAGCAGAGGTTAATTTCAACTTGCCTGTTCTGGTTTAAACATGTTAGGCCATCTTGTCTATTTCTTTTTCCTGCCCCACCCCACCCCAGGGGCATGCATACTCCCTCCACCACTGCAGTGGTCACACAACTGCAGAACCCAGAGCTACTTCCATAATAAGCAAATCTCAGGAGACCTAGCTCCACCATCCACTCTATGACCATGGGTGAGCCATTCTTCTCTCCGGGTCCTGGGCTTTTCCTGCGGAAAGAGAAGAGAGGATGGTGGTTCTTTTCTCACTGATAAGAAGCATCTGCAGCAATGCCTGGCATAGAGTAGATAGGCACCCAGTAAATGTTAATTGAACCCAAACCTGTAAACTCTATTCCACCCCACTTGCCGTATTATATTTCCAGAAAACAGATATTCTTCCTCAAATACAACATTCATGTGTAAAGAACTAGCTTGGGAATTCATGGAGCACAGGAAAAGGTCAAACATTTCTCCGAATTTCCCACAACACCTGACGGAGTGCCAGGCACTCAGCAACCCTCCATAAAGCAATGGGGGCAGGGAGTCTGCTCTCTTCATATATTTTCTGGCTTGCTTTTTTTGGCAGAGTTTAAAGCAATCAGACTGATAAAAAGGCAAAGATTCACTCCAGAATTTGAGACTGTCCACACAGAAAACCTGGCATCTTTATATAAAAAAGAAAATAAGCTTTTTCACCTTATCTTCCTCCTTTTCCTCTCCTCCTCTGTCTTGAGGTTAGGAAGGCATGACTCAACAGTCCGACAATGCAGTCAGGCCCAGAATTCCCAAAGAGGAATGACAATGACGCTTTAATCTTGGTCACTATGGCAGACCAACTTGGATGAGTCTTGTACTCTGTTAACAACAAAAGAAACATTGACCAAGAAACCATGCTCCTGGGCTCCATTCACCAAAAAGGGAAAGAGCCGTTCACTGCTTAGCTTTAAGCTAGCCAAATCCAACAAAGCCCCAGAGATTTTTGGCTTAATCTTCTCACTGAACTCATGCCAGCCTTGCACGGGCACAGCCAGGGCATCATCACCCAGCCTTAGGTGTTGGCAGCTTCTCTCACCCACTTCTTTGCACTTTCCCTGCTCAGGGAGGCAAAGGCTCCCCTCCCCTCCCACTCACTGCACCTGGGGGCACATCCAACTCCTTGGGAAGTTTCTTCATCTACCTGAAGCACAGTCAAGTCCTTTTGTTAGGTAAGTCTACTACCTTAACAGAACTCCAGAAGTGCCTGCCTAACAGAGATGCTAGATAGTCTTGTCAACTAAAAATCATAACCAATAAATGGAGAAGGAAAAACCCTGATGTATGTTATCTCCGTTATCAGTAAATTGGGAGAAATATTTTTTCCAATAAAGGTCTTAGGTTAATTGATAATTTCCATTTTATTTAAAGTCTCTCTCATATTGTTCCTCCCTTCGTTCATCAACATGATCTGATATAACTAGTCTTATAACCTCCATTCTTTTCTTCCTCCAAACCCTCATAGGTATGATCAAAAGATCTTCCCCAAACACTAATTTCAACATACCATTTAACAATTCCTACTCAAGAACCCTTAATGATACCTTGTTGCCTGCAGGATAAAATTTGAACTCTGAAATCTGATATTCAAACTCTCTATTCTCTCATACCCCCCAGGAGACCCAGGAGGAATTACAAAGGAACTGGACATCACCTCCAGAGTTTCCAAGACTCTTCTATCATTGCTACACCAAAGTCCAAGACAGAGCACAATGACTGTGGGCATTCAGATATCCTTGAACTCCCAGAAAGAAACTTTACATTAGGCATTTCTACTTAGACGTCAGCTCCCTCCTTTGACGTCCTCAAATGCACTTGATGCTCACACTAGTTACATGCAAACCAATGTGGCTGACCACTGTTGGATTTCTTCAGATGACAGCTTATCTGTCACAGTGAGACACTTGGCACTCCAGCAGTGAGCCTCCAGGCACAAGATAGCAAATGAACAGTATAAGGAGGACCAATAAATCGACATCAGAGAAAACACAAAACACATCCTGACACTTGGGGGACAATGTGTTCTGGTAGGAGCACCAGAGAGTGGGAAAAAGAATGTGGATGGTGGGAAGTAAGTCATCATCCTACAAGGTCAATAGACCAACATGGGGCAAGTCCAGCAAGAGAAACAAACAGTACTGCCTTAACAATGAAAACTGGCTAAGGAGGTAGAGAATGCTGAAGAACAGACATGAAGATCCTCGGGAGAAAACACATGCATCTGTCCTCTTGTCTTCCTTCTAGAACAGAAGACTGAACTACTGTATTGCATTGCCATACGTCTAACCGCTCCTGCCTAAAGCAATAAAAATGACCTCTGAGCTTTCCAGAACACAAACTTTTTAAAAAATGAAACATCATGGCTTTTTCCTAAATTCTTAAAAAGCAATAACAGCAGTCCACATCTCTCCCGCACTGATCCTTCCTTGAAGATCTTTCCATGACGCCTTCTCCACATCTCTAACCAATGTTGACCATGCCTTTCTCCCCCATGCGAAGTCCTGACATCCTGAACCTTCAGGAAATGTGACAGAGGTTGACCATCTTCCTAACTGGACTGCAAGCTCCTCAAAGTCAAGAATCATTCCTTTTCCTTTTCCTATATCTCTTCTCTTTTCCCCGCCCCCATTCACCCCCCACCACCCAGAAGGTACTTGGGAAATACTGATACTGTCAGTTTATCTAAATTGAAATGTACTTACTATTTAACGGAAATTTGAAAATTCCCTTTCTTTCCTTTAGATATGTCCTTTATCCTTCATTCCCTCTAGTCCTTTTCCTAGCAAATTTCATGCTTTCCAAACAACTCTTTTTTGCAAAGGAGGCTATAATCACTCAGCAAGCCCACTCCCCACATACATATAAAGCTCATTCTTGGTTTGTGGTTAATAGAGTTGGCGCTCTTTTTGTTCAACCTTTGAAGATTTTAGGATTTAAACTGAAACCACTGGCTCTGTTTCTTTCCTGCCTCTGTCTGTGTGAATCTCCCGTGGCCCTTTCTTATTAACCTCCTGAAAATTTTTAAAGGTTTTCTTTCTTAATCCCTTCACTTCACCCCAGCTCTAAATGATCCCCTTTCTACCCTGATAAGTCCTCTCCTGGATCATTAGCCTTCTTTACAAGTTAGGGACAAGCCTCAGTGTTGCCTACAGCCCACTTACAAGAAAATGTGGACTTCTACACTAGGCAGGATTTGTGATGCCACTGTAATTTTCCTGTTAAGTCTAGAGCTTATCAGTCTTCTCTCCTACACATTTTGGTCCTTTCCTACCCCTTCTCCCCAGTCCTGCCCGCCCCCTCCTCTCCAAGAAATGAACTGGTTTACCCAGCAGGTTTAGTCTTGCTTCAGCCAGCTTATTGTTTCAACGTGATTATGAAGTTGCTGGGCTTGAATACACAGTTTATTAATTTTCAGGCATTCGTGATGTCTCCCTGTTGAGTGCAGTGTGTGTAGGTGTGCATGTGTGTACCGATGGCAACTAACACTTTTGGAGTTTGCAATCCTGCAAAGATGGAGTAACTAAAAAGATGGAGTCAAGGTTCATTTAAGTTACTAGAGAATCATGGTTTTATAGGCGTAAGGAATGCTGGACTCCAACTTTGACATTGTACAGATTTGAAAGCAGAGGTTGAGCAAGGTTAAAGGACTTGACCAGGATCATAGAGCTAATCAATAGGGAACTGGGGCCTCAGGTCAGAGCTGCCACAGCCGGGGCCCTTCCCCTCATATATGCTCCTCTCCCAGGGCTCCTATATGTGAGTGAGAACCCGGGATGCCCACGTACAACCAAAGTGCATCACAGACCTCTGACCCTGTATATGCTGACAAGATGGGGAGGTGCTGTGTATGTAGCTCACAACATGGAGAATGTGCTGTTAAAATTAAAGTAAAACTGCTGCGATGAGGTTAAATTAGACTCCAAAGAGACCACACTCCCCATTCTGCCGAGGCTGCCCATTTCCTCCCACTAGCTCATTTTAGAAAAAGAGGGACAGATTTCCAAAAGCACCTTGTTGAGATTTTCATACGATTTTCATTTAGTTCAATCAATACAAAGTTATCTCCTAATTCTGTGAAAAGAGCTGTTTCACATATCTGTGCACACACAGTCAATACACAGATAAAACATTGGCAGCAGGTACTTTTAATTTGCTGGAAAATATTTCTAAGAAGTCAAACAGCTCCAGCCCAATGAGCGTGCCCTCCGATTGGCTAGCCAGACCAGTTGAGGGATCTGATTGGTCCCTGATCCTGAGGACCGATAAGAACGGCTATAAAATCCCTGGGTACAGCTCTTGGGCCCCCAGTTTGCAAAAGCCAGAGGTGCAAGAAGCGGCCACTGCAGCAGCAGCAGCAGCAGCAGCAGCAGCAGCAGCAGCAGCAGCAGCAGCAAAAGCGTCAGCAGGAGCAGCATCAGCATCAGCAAAAAATCCTCATCAAATCCTCACCTACGCTTTCAGTGTATCCAGATCCACATCTTCACTCAAGCCGGGAGAGGGAAAGAGGAAAGGGGGGGAGGAAAAAAAAAAAACCCAACAACTTAGCGGAAACTTCTCAGAGAATGCTCCAAAACTCAGCAGTGCTTCTGGTGCTGGTGATCAGTGCTTCTGCAGCCCATGAGGCGGAGCAGAATGATTCTGTGAGCCCCAGGAAATCCCGGGTGGCAGCCCAGAACTCAGGTAAGCGGCAAACCCAGGACCGGTTTCTCCCCCAAAGAGCTGTCCTCATTTGCCTCTCGCTTTTGCAACTGTGTCTGTGACGGCTGATCTTGATAATAAATATGCTTCATGCCTAATGGCAATAAACTGCCAGTGTAATCCAATAGCCTTAGGAAGTGGAGCTCCTTTGTTTAATAAATTGCATGCAACTAACGAAGAAGCTGGGCGCTCTGCTGAGGGTATTTCATTGCATAAGCCTAGCCTGATTGCCTGAAATCTGGCACGTACCCTCTTGGGGGGGAGGGGGCGGGGGAAAGACTTGAATGTTGGCATGTTTCAAAGCGCTCTCCCTACTTTCCAGAAGCTGAAGCTGATCTTAAGGTGAGACATGATTTGTCTAATACTCTCCCTCTTCCTTCACCCTTAAGACCCCATAACTTGACTTCCCTACCCCTTCAGAGAACACACGGAAAGCTGCCTCTGCAGACTGGTCTACGGAACCATAGCCCTCAAGTCTGACAAATGCAGGGCAGATTCAGAGAAAACCCTACACATCCCACCCCCGAATTGCTCCTTCTCTCCCTCCCCGCTCTCTCTGCCTCCATTCAGTCACTGATGCAGCCCATGGCCAGAGAGCCCCTTGAAAAAGAGCATTTGTGAAATGTAGCAGCTGTTTCTCTGAGGGGAAGGTCTCACTTTAGTCCTGACTCCTGGAGCAGTTAATTGTGTGTTATCTTGGCCTCTATAGGAAGAGAGTCCTTAGGAAGCCCGCATTGACACCTCTGCCTTTTGACTTCACTGGCCCAGCTTGCTTCTCTCCCATTACTGCCCTCTCTCCTCCAACCGTCAGCAAAGAGGGGATCGCAGGTGTCCAAATGCTGCAGACCATGCTCCCCTCGGAAAAGCACAGGTCCCTGCCGAGAGGAGGGCTTTGCTTCACTTCCTTTTGTACTTAGTTGCTATAGAGATGCAGTGATTCACAATTCGAGCTTGCCTAAAACAATAGCAACCCTAATGCATATTAAAACTGCTTAAAGCAAAGTTATAATTTGAACCCGTGGAAATATATAATTAGGGAAATGACTTATAACATCCCAGAGGTTGCGAGTAGTAGGAGGGGGAGGGGAAGCCTAACTGAACCATGCTTTTGATCTCAGAGGAGAATCCTATGGTATGAAGGCTGCAGATTATTTCTTGCCTAGCTGCCTGCCAGAACACCCCCCTTCTGTAGGAGAGAAATTACTTTTACGGGAGATCTTATCGAGAATGTAGAAAGCCTCACGCCAGTTCTTTGCGGTTTTCTTCAGGTCTTGCACAAGGGGTGCCTTGGCCTTGTTATTCCACACCTGTGTTTCTCTTTTTAAAAAAAATGGCTTTTAATATCAGAGAGATTATGCATACCTCTCAGCACTGTCCTATAGTGGGGGTTGGGGTGAGACATGAACAGATCATATTCCCTTCTGCCACTATGAAGGTAAGTTAAAAGCCCTAAATTGGAAAGGTCTCCAAGTGGACTCCCAGCCAATTCTTCTCTGCCATTTAGACTAAAATCCCATCCTTATTCCTTTGGAGTGCATTTTCAGAAGCCAAATGGACTCCTTGGCCCCTCCACCTCCTAAACCTGACCCCTACCCTTTGCCTTCTGCCTTCCCATGCTTTCAGGCTCTAGGGGATGCCCTTTGAATCTACAGAGCTACTTCAAGCACGTGCCTTCCACAGGCTCCAACTTACTTCTCTAGACACCAAAATTGTGTGTAATGGTGCGACCAAGAGAATGTATCTCAGAGGGAAAACTCATTCCTCCCCCTTCGTGTGCTCTGGCTCTCATAAGCAAAAGGGATCTGCCCGTCCGCACTCTTTCTCACCCCCGACCCCCTCTGAATGGGTCTATCTCCTGGCCCCATCATAGACTTCTAGGGTAGGTTCTTCTGACCCCTTGCCCTTGAATTTTGCACTACATCAACTGGAACCCTCTGGATAGCCCTCAGTTTGACCCATTTGGATGGATTTGTCTCTTTCAGCTGAAGTGGTTCGCTGCCTCAACAGTGCTCTGCAGGTTGGCTGCGGGGCTTTTGCATGCCTGGAAAACTCCACCTGTGACACAGATGGGATGTACGACATCTGTAAATCCTTCCTGTACAGTGCTGCTAAATTTGACACTCAGGTAATAAGACCTTGACCCTCGCTCCCACTGCTGCTTGTGTTTAACAGTGTGTTAGACTATTGTTCTTAGGAACCAGTCTTGTAGGGAACCAGCTCTGCTTCTCAGCCTCCCCACTCTAAATTCTCATCTCCAACGTGTGTACACAAACACACACACTTTTGGCCAGGAAATACGTTCTGTATAAGACACTCCCCACCCACTCTAATGCATGATTGTAACATGCTGGCAGAGGCTGTCTTGTGGGGGAGGGGTGGTGAGCAGCAAATCTTTGCATCTCCAAGAGGAAATAAAAATATTCTTCCAACAAAGAAGTTCTTCTCACTGTGTGACCCTAGCATTCTAGCTTCTGATTTGAGTTATCGAAGTCTCAATCCCTAGGACACAAAGCCATATGATGGCTATTTTTAAGCTGCAGGGTGGTCAATTATGCTTCATCTCTTTTCTTCTCTGGTCTTATTTCATTTCTATGGAGCTCAGTTCTCAAGGTAGTCTAAGGGTAGGGACATTTTTTTTAACCCTGGCCACAGCATACGGTTTTCTCATTGCAAGGACATGCAGGGCTGTGATACAGCGCCAAAGCGAGTCCCCTTAAATTCCATATATTGTGTGCCCTGTCCTCTCTTGTCAGTTCGAGCTAAAACTTTTCCTCCTACCCCCTTCCTTCATAGGGAAAAGCATTTGTCAAAGAGAGCTTAAAGTGCATCGCCAACGGGGTCATCTCGAAGGTCTTCCTCGCCATTCGGAGGTGCTCCACCTTCCAGAGGATGATTGCTGAGGTGCAGGAGGAGTGCTACAGCAAGCTGAACGTGTGCAGCATCGCCAGGCAGAACCCCGAGGCCTTCACTGAAGTCGTCCAGCTCCCCAATCACTTCTCCAACAGGTACGAAATGAGTCCACGTTTTTGCAATTGGGGGGTGGGGGGAGTGGTTGGCTGGCAGAGCCAGACACAGAAGGGGTTAAATCGCCACAGTCACGCTCTTATTTTAGCTTGCAGTCTTCCCAGCTTTTGCAAGAAAAATATGTTTGTGATCGGTTGTGACAGCTTAAGCAGCCTGGATTTTTTTTTTTCATGGTTATAGGAAAAGTCTTTCCATGCAGCTGATAGAAAGCTTCATCTGCAGCATCCCTGGGTGCATTTTCCTTGTCAGTTTCTCGCCATAAGCCTGAGGGAATTGTGAAGTTTATGGAAACAAGCTTTTGACATCAAATTTGGCTGAAATCATGGCCTGCACAGTACAATTGCCCGTTGTGATAACCCTGGTCAAATGTCATAATGCAGACTTTTAAATCTGCATGTATTCTGAGTCAGTCCCAAGCCCAATCAGATATTTCCCTAGGTGGCCTAGAGCAAGCCATCTCACTTCACTGGGACACAGATTTCCTTTATGAAAAGTGAAACGGCTGAACTAGATGATTCCTATGTTCCCTTCCAGGCCTGTATTATCCCATTCCTCTGTCCAATGATGGAATCATGTTCTGGTGACTGCCCAGACCACATTCTCGTCTTAGTATTCTAACATGACGCGGAGCTACTGAGCAAGCAATGTTTGAGCATCGTGCTTTTCTGTGCCGCTGGCTCACTATCTTTACCAGCCCAGAGTGAACGCCTAATACACATGAGGGCTGACATCCTCATTCCGTGGCCTAGGAAGGCTCCCAGCAAGACCTGGGCTTCCTGCCCTGTGATCAAGTTAAGACAGGTGCCGATGAGGCTGGCATGGAGGTATGGCAGGGGCAGTGCAGGCTGGTCAAGTTCAGTGCACTGTGATGCCCCGCAGTCTAAAACTTGACTCCCAGTCCTGAAGTGCTATGATTCCTTGACTGTCCAGCCAAATCTGCACATATGCACAAAGATGAGTCCTGTACATGTTACTCCAACCACCTGAGAGCTAACATTGACTTATCTGATTAAAATCCTAGCCAGGTGCTGCCCCTCTTCTTCAACAGCCTAGGACCCCTGGGGCTCACTGGTGATTTAGTCATGTACATGGACGCAACTGGGAGACAGGAGAAGTAGCTCCTTCTTAGGGAAAGGTTAGGGCCCCTGACATTAAAACTTTGTAAAAATTCTGATTCATTCTTAACTACAGGTCAGTGCTCTTCAGAACCTCCTGTCAATTTATAAAAATCGTTTGTTCAGTCCTTGGAAGTGACTCTGTCATGGAGTCTTAACTGATTTTCTCAAAACAGGAAAATCAAATCAAGCATTTATCTCCAATGGCCTGTCTCTTTATATTGAGCTTGGTTTAAAATTCTCCAGTGAAGATTCTTGTTACATCTGGGGAGAAAAACACCTGGCTACTTGTTGGAGACTCCCTTTACCCTAAGGAAAAGAAGTAAAGAATTCATAGTCCAGGGGCTAGGGACAAAGTATCTGTTTATGTGGTAGCTGGTGAGTAGGGGGATATTAGCAAAGCCATTATTGTAAGTTTCGATCTTCAAGGATCCTGTGACAATTCAGGATCTATGGCATGTAACCAATTTTGAGGTAATACTAATCTCTCTCTTTCAACTGAGGTAGCATCTTCCATTATGAAGGGAGAGGTCCTGCAGAAAGGATGGTACAGATTCTGGACTGGGGATCCTATCTAAGAAGAGACTAGTAATACAGTTTTTAATCAGGTCATTATTCCTTTCAGTAGGTGCCTTCTTTTCACCACCTTTAGAAAATAGTCATAAGGAGTCTTGTTATCTCCCTCTTTCATCGTAGGGGAGTCACACTTATTAGGAAGGTGGAAAAAAATGGTCATCCCATGAAGACTAGAATCTTGCATCAACTCTACGTTTCTTCAATTATTTCACTTCAACTGGCTAATATTATTCCTGCTCAGAACTGCAGCGATTTCCGGTTCCATGCTGGGCTTGATTTGCTCTATTTAAGCTCCTCACTCTCCTGAAACATCCTGCTTTCCCAGCCTCTGTCCCACCATAGAGACACGCTAAGCTGTGCCAGTTGGCACAGATTTGCGAAAGGAAGTAGTTACAGGTTCATTCCACCTTCCTGTGACTTATCTAGCATGAGAATTGGGCCTGGGAGAATCTGAAAGCCTGTGACTGGACCAGGATCCAAAACAGGGAAGTTTTCCATGAGAGAAATGCACTTAGAAGAGAAAGGATAGCTGGAGTGTCCCCCTGGCTGAATTTGCAAACTACACTTTCAACCATGAGGGAATCAGGCAAAATTGATCAGGCAGGCTGGGCAGTGTGAGGCTTGGGAAGAAATTAGACCAATCCAGATCCACAGTGGGAAAACCGACGAAGCTTCCAACTCTCTAGGGCATGGATAGGGAACAGGAAACAGAAGAATAATATTGATCAAGGGAAACAAAGGACTATTTATAAACCCTCACACAGAACGTTCCTAGGCAGTATGTGTATTTGGGTAAGCATGGCTGAAACAGTAGCTATGGAGAATATCTGATCTTATTCTTTACCAAGAAAAAAAGTCGGAGATGGAATTTTCAAAGTGAGAGGAAAGAAACATGCTTTAAAAGATCCTTCCAGGCTAGGTGATCAGAACACTTAGCCCACCATTTCTTTGCAGCACATCCCACCACCCCCCGAAAAGTTGAAGAAAGAAATCTTCTTAAGTAGTTCTAACTCTTTCTGCAAAGGACGGGCCTTGAGCATAGCTGCACTATTTTTTGTTAAATTGAGAAGGAATATGTGTATCAAATCTCTAGCAACATAGACTGTCATAGCTGGAGATGACCATAGAGGCTATCTAGACTAACTGGCTCATTTTACTGATTAAAGGACAGAGGCCCAGAGAGGGGAGTGACCTGCTGAAGGTCACACAGCTAGGGAATGCCAGAGTTGGGCCTAGAACTCATGTGGCCTTGAGCCAAGCTATTTGATTTCTACTTCAAAAATGGCAGCCAGTAAAACCTGCAGGAAATATCCACAATCCAAAAGTAGAAAACCAAGCAGAATGGGATAAATGTGCCCCATGGTGATCAGCAATTAAACGTGTGTACATTCTCTCCTCAAAGAGAAGGCACATCTTACCAATAGCTATAGTAACATCAAGACTTGGTACAATAAATATGTGGCAATTGCTAAGCCAATTTTTGCTGAAGACAGTAATCTCTTACATAATCTTACTCAGTAACTTACAGATAGGAAAAGTCTGTCTCATTAACCCACATAATCCCAGAGGTCAATGCCATATTCTAGCCCTTAATGGAAGGCACAGGGTTAACCCATTGCTCACTCTGGCTAGCAGTGTTGACATCAAGGCAGCCTGACAGGCTCTCCAGACGTGGAGGAGCTGCTGACAGAGGCATGGACATTTTCTGTTCTAAGGAGCTCTCTTAGCCTGCCCTTGTTGAGTTAACAAAGCTCCCTGAGAGAAGCTAAGGTAGATTTGGGGGGAGTCACTAAGGGCAGTCAGGCTGGCAAGGGTCATCGTAAAGAAACGCCAAGAACAGGTGTCATATCTGGGCCAGCAGAGAAAGCAACAGGAAAGATAGGAGCCCTCAGAGACAGAGAGTAGGTACTTTGACAAAATAGCGCCAGAGGGACACATCTGGCCTTCAAGAGGCAAGGCTAGCTACAGAAGCTTGGTTTCCATACTGGTGTTAGACTTCTTCATCCAGACAAGAGCTATTCGATGTTGATCTAAGGAAAGACAATCTTCTCCAGCCCACTTGGAAGGTCATCTGGTGTGAATAGATCTTTCTAGAAGTGGAAGGGTTAACTTCTAAGTAATAAAGTCATTACTGGGGAACAGTGGGGTCAGGAGTCAGCAACCTTATTCTCTAGGATCTAATCACCCTGTGCAATAGACCCAGAGATCCAGGGGATCCACGTCCTAGCAGAACTCAAGAGTAAAGAGATGCCTAGGGGTCTACGTGGGTATGTAGATGTCTGAAACTGTTGGTACAAAGTAGTTTATTCTCAGTTTTTCCAAAACCATTTTTTTCTCCCCATTTCCCCATCCAAGTGAGATCTGCTTTGACTCATGTGCTTTATAATTCCAAAGGGTTGGAAAATGTGTTTCTGTGCCAGAGAATCCCAATTTTAACAACAGCTGGATATAATCCTCCCTCGTGGGAGGGGTAGAGCCAGGACTGTGTCTGAGACCCAGACACAGCACTTCTCTTTCAGTCCCCAGCTTCATTCTGCTCACTCACAGAAGGGTGACCGCTTTGCTTCATTACCCACGTTCCACTCTATTTACCGAACATCCTTGAAAGGACCTCTCTCGGGGGTTAAGCTATTCTAGAAAGACGTTTGATCCTGTGCTCTGTGAGGTGTGAGTTAAAAATAAACAGGTTCCTTTTCATGGGAGATCTTGTGGCCCCGGTGATCCTTGGGCTTCTCTGAGGAAAAGTCTCTCCATGTGAATATTGCAGATCAGTGTCACCAGGAGAGTCTCTTATTAATGAACCCAGAGCTAATGGGTTTTGACAACTGCCATCTCAACATGGAGAAAATGCATCCCAGCTCAAATTGGAAGATAACCTGAACTGTCTTCCCAAGAACAGGACGAGTAATTTATATGCTATAAATATTAGACAGTTTAATCCTTTCTGAGCCATAACACTTAGCTGCAGTATTTGGGGTATTTAAAGAACTTGCACCAAAGATGAAAGTAATTTATACCATACACAAAGTTTTTAGTAAAATTTACCAGACCTACAGATAATTTTTATTCTGGGAATCATGACTTATTGGAGAGAATTATGTTTTTAAAGCTCCGTTTCCTCAGTGGCGACAAAATAAATCAACAAATCGACTGTGAGCAGGCAATATAGCCCTATAACACTGGCACATGAGGCCACAAAGAATAAGGACACGAATCCTACCTTCGATAAGTTCACAGTCTAGTCAGGAAAGCAAAACCATCCCTAATCCATCAAATGCCAACGTGTGTGATGCTAACCAAATATCTATAAAATGTCCAAAAAAGGAAGAGGGCAGCAAAAGCTAGAGCAGTGGGAGAAGGCTTCTTGGAATTACTGAAGCATGGACCATTGAGGACCACCAGTCTTTCCATTAAAATATCCTTATTGCCTGGCATTTGGCCCTCTGACTATAATATATCTTCTTTGAAGGAAGACTGAAAATGGAGTCAGTCAATAGCCTGTAGCAAGGCTAGCTGAGTGTATGCTCGGGAAATTAGACTGAAGAGAAACATGCAAGAGACACTGAAGACAGGGGCCTCTTTTGAAAATAGGAGTTTAGTCAGAATATGCACTCATATACACATACACCTGCACACACTTCACCAAGAAAAGGGAAAAATTACCAAGAAGCATCAAAATAACTGCAAATTCATGTGTAATGACTATTACTACGCGTTGAGCGTTGGGCTCACCTCATTATATTTGACTAAGTCCTGCTTCTACCACCAGTGCATTGTATGACCTTAGACAAGTCGCTGTAGCTCTCCTAGCTTAGTGTCTTCTCCGTAAAATGAGATGGTGAAATAGTCACTGAATGACCTCTGTGATCCCATCTATCTCCATGATTCTGTTTCAAAAATTTTAGACATCACTGTCAGCCTACTATTCAAAGTATGATTTAAATCTCCTGAGCCCTAAACATGAAAACAGAGCTGGCTTGCATTGTGTGGTAAATCCAGGAAGCATATGCATTCAAGCTAAGAAGACGTTGCATAAAGATTAGAAGCAACAGCCACCTTCAGCTGATGGACTATTTGTGTTTGTATGGTCTGGCCATTTGGTACGGGTGTTGGCTAGAGCCCCGATGAAAGCCTGGGTCTTGCCTTGCTCTTACTGAATGATTGTCGCACGTGCCCTCTTTCCCAATACAGATACTATAACAGACTTGTCCGAAGCCTACTAGAATGTGATGAAGACACGGTCAGCACAATCAGAGACAGCCTGATGGAGAAAATTGGGCCCAACATGGCCAGTCTCTTTCACATCTTGCAGACAGATCACTGTGCCCAAACACACTCGCGAGGTGACTTCAACAGGAGGCGCACCAACGAGCCACAGAAGCTGAAAGTCCTCCTCAGGAACCTCCGAGGTGAGGTGGCCTCTCCCTCCCATATCAAACGCACCTCACATGAGAGTGCATAACCAGGGAGAGGTATTCACAACCTCACCAAACTAGTATCATATTAAGGGTGTTCCCACGCCAACTTTGAGTGTACTGTGCCTGGTTTGATTTTTTTTGAGTAGTTCTTATTTTCTATCCCCTTTAAAGAAAATTGCATGAAACTAGGCTTCTGTAATCAATATCCCAACATTCTGCAATGGCAGCATTCCCACAAACAGAATACATGTAATCTTTCTGCCTCTCCTCAGGAGAAAGTACCCTCTTTTATCCCTTTCTTCTACCGTGTCTTTTCGCAGCTCCCCTCAAACCACTCTCAAACACAAAACATTTATGTAATTCCCCCGTCATTGTAATTTGAAGATGTGGAGCCCTTTAGAATGGTTGCCCCAGTAGAGTTAGCTGATAAAAAGCAAATTAATTTAAATGCATGTCTTAAATGCTCATAAAGATGTTGAATGGAATTCGTGTTATGAATCTGTGCTGGCCATGGACGAATATGAATGTCATGTTTGAAGTCTTGATCTCTCATGAGCTAGTGTCTTATGGTCTTGATCCTCCAGTGTCTAATTTCCTTTCTAACACATTTACCAAATTGCTCAAGCCTGGCTCTCCAACCAGACTTTGAGCCTGCATCTTCTTGCATCTAATGAAAAACAAAAAGCTAACATCTTTATGTACTGTAACTGCTCAGAGCTTTAAAAGTATCTTTAACAATTGTCTTAAAACCAGAGAATCTTAAGGTCTAACTGTGGAATATAAATAGCTGAAAACTAATGTACTGTACATAAATTCCAGAGGACTCTGCTTAAACGAAGCAGTATATAATAACTTTATTGCATATAGATTTAGTTTTGTAACTTAGCTTTATTTTTCTTTTCCTGGGAATGGAATAACTATCTCACTTCCAGATATTCACATAAATGCTCCTTGTGGCCTTTTTTATAACTAAAGGGGTAGAAGTAGTTTTACGCAACATCAAAACTTAAGATGGGCCTGTATGAGATAGGAAAAACCAACAGGTTTATCTGAAGGACCCCAGGTAAGATGTTAATCTCCCAGCCCACCTCAACCCAGAGGCTACTCTTGACTTCGACCTGTTCTGAAACAGCTCTGTCACATCCAACTGGGAATTACAGGAACCAAAAAGAGCATCCCTTTGGGCTTAGACCACTCAGAGTGTGATGGGGCCTACTATGCCTTGGGAAGTGGCAGTTCTTGACTTGCCGCCTTTCGTCGGTGCCTGGTACTCTGGCAAACTGATGATAGGGTGGGAGACTTTCCATTAAATCAATCAGGAATGAGTCAATCAGCCTTTGGGTCTTTAGTTCGGGGGACTTGGGGCTGAGGGGGTATAAATAATCCTGGGCTGTCCAGCCTTAATAGACTCCTCTTACATTTTTGTCCTGTAGTACGCTGCCTGCCAAAGTAGTCCTGGCAGCTGGGCCATCTCTGTAGGATCACAAAAAAAAAAAAAAAAAGGAAAGAAAGAGGGAAAAAAGAGCTGGTGGTTTGATCATTTCTGGCGTGATGTTTACAAGATGGCGACCACCAAAGCCAAATGATTAACCTATCTATGAACAACAGTAATTTCTCAGGGTCACTGTCCTTGAACCCAACAGTCCCTTATGAGCGTCACTGCCCACCAAAGGTCAATGTTGATAGAGGAAAAGGGAGTAGGGGTAGGACTGTAGAGGCCACTCCAAACTCGCTTAGGTAGAAACTATTGGTGCTTGACTCTCACTAGGCTAAACTCAAGATTTGACCAAATTGAGTGATAGGGATCCTGGTGGGAGGAGGGAGGGCACATCTCCAGAAAAATGAAAAGCAATACAACTTTACCATAAAGCCTTTAAAACCAGTAATGTGCTGCTCAAGGACCAAGAGCAATTGCAGCAGACCCAGCAGCAGCAGCAGCAGTAGCACAAGCGTTGCTGCCTTTGTCCCCACACAGCCTCTAAGCGTGCTGACATCAGATTGTTACGAGCATTTTTATACTCAGAACTGTCCCATCCCCAGGTCCCTAAACATATGGACACTGCCTTAGCGTCTTGAAAATCAGGTAGACCATACTCTAAGTTGACTCTTCCCCTCCCTCCCTCGCCCACCCGCCACCCCCCAGCAAGGCTGACTTCTCCAAACCAGAAAAGCTACTAAAGTTTGTGTGTTGTGTCTATTTCACAAACCCACTAAGCCAGGACCCCAATGCAACAAGTAGTTCATGAGTATTCCTAGCAAAATTCTCTTACTTCAGTCCAGTAGATTCTCTTTTTTGCTGTGACCTCTTCAAACCGTGGTACCCCCCCCCTTTTCTCCCCACAATAATATTCATATATGTATCTATAATACATATATCTACATCTACGGAAAGAAGCAGTTCTCACAATGTTGCTAGTTTTTTGCTTCTCTTTTCCCATCCCACTCTCTCCAACTCCCCCGTAAACTTCCAAAGCTTCGTCTTGTGTTTGCTGCACAGAGTGATTCGGGGCTGACCTAGACCAGTTTGCATGATTCTTCTATTGTGATTTGGTTGCACTTTAGACATTTTTGTGCCATTATATTTGCATTATGTATTTATAATTTAAATGATATTTAGGTTTTTGGCTGAGTACTGGAATAAACAGTGAGCATATCTGGTATATGTCATTATTTATTGTTAAATTACATTTTTAAGCTCCATGTGCATATAAAGGTTATGAAACATATCATGGTAATGACAGATGCAAGTTATTTTATTTGCTTATTTTTATAATTAAAGATGCCATAGCATAATATGAAGCCTTTCGTGAATTCCTTCTAAGATAAATAATAATAATAATAAAGTGTTAACGTTTTATTGGTTTTTTCCCCATGTCTTTCATTGTTATTCTTTGAAAACTTCTTGAATGAGACTTTATGAACATGAAGTTAATGGCTGATTACTTTCTTTAAAGTCACTAATTAAGTGTTAATATGTAAATTAATATAGTTTAAATCAACATTTTCCCATTTCCTTAAAACTACTTAGAGGCTCCTATTGCCCTCACAGTAAAGTTGCCGCCCACACTGCTTACTAGCACAGAAGAAGGTTTATGGCCTGGACACTGCTCAGCTCTCCAGGTCACACTCCCCTTTGCTTCCACTCCGTGAACTCTGTGCTCCAGCCATGCAGGAGTTCTGGAAAGGACCATGTGCTCTGTCCCCTCCAGGCCTTTGTTGATGCTGTTCTCACTGTCTAGAAGACCTTGCCCTCCACCTTTGCCTAGACTGGAAGCGCCTGTGGTTGTTCACCAATGTGTTCCCAGCACTGAAAAAGCCCCCAGCTCACAGGATACCCTCCATACTTTAAATGAATGGTTAGAAAGAGTCAGAAGAGAGGAAAAAGACTATTGAATCAATGTGACAAGGGAGGGAGATAGCTCTGTGGTCATGAGGATCCAGCTCCAGGGTCAGCCTTCTGGGGTTTGAATTCTGGCTCTGCCACTTATTAACTGCACAATGTCAGACGAGTTACTTAATCTCAAAATACATCCATTTCTTCCTCTGCAAAATGAGGATAGTGGTAACTATCCATATACCTACTGGAAGAGGATAAGATAAGTAAAGTGCTTACAACATGTCCAGTGCACAGCAATGCTCGATGAGTGTCAGCTACTATCACAAGCAGAGGAGATGAAAGCAAAAGGAGGGGACCTCTATCTCAGAAATAGGGAAAGGATTCACAGCAGAAAGACATTTAGATGGGTCTTGAAGGATGGTTACAAGAGCAGTCACAGAAAAAGGGGGACTTCTGTGGTTTAGTTTTTTCAAGGAGAGGTCTCATATAGTTGGAGATTTTTTTAAAATTAGTGGACTTCTCCATATTTTAAATTCAAATGGGGACATTTTTCCCAAAATCATTCATTTCTAGCTCCAGATTGCTTTTTCCCAAGATCAGATATGCACAGGACAGCTAACAAATAGCACAAGAGTTGTCACTCCAAGGCCAAAAATGTATTACATTTGCTTTTCTCTGACCTGGCCAAGGGAAAAGAGTACATTGATCCTTCATCCTCAATCTTCTATCAATATCTATTTATGTGGAGAGGCTGTATACTGCACTATAGTGTAGTGTTTAAGAACTTAGACCTGGGATTTCCATGAACTGAATTCAAATGCTAGTTCCTTGGCTCTCTCGGTGGCCTTGGGCCAAGTGTCTGACATCACACCTTGTTTTTTCACCTATGAAAATATCCCTAGGAAATAGAGATAAATAATAGGGCCTACTTCCTAGAGTGATCATGAACATTGAGTTATATATAAAGCACTTAAAACAGTGGCTAGCACATTGCAATTACCCCCAAAATAGTATTTATTGGGCACTCAACAAATGTAACTATTACCATTTACATGAATACTATCACCAGCATTTAGATTCTACTCCCACCTCTGACATGAGTCTTGAGGTACCATTTTGGATGAAGGTTCTTGCTCTTTTTCCTTTTGTAGATCACTAAACATTACTGTTTAATCAAGATTTCATGAATTTGAATGATAAAATATTGCAACCTACCAAGAACAGCAAATTATAATATATGAACACCTGCATCCCATCACCAAGCTTAAGAAATAAAACAGCACAGAAAGAATAGTCTCTTGTGTGTGCCTCCCTGAATCCACTTACACATTAACAGTCTAGGACTGAAATGTTTTGAAAAGCCATGGCTTAAAAGGATAGAATTTCTCAAGTTATTGAAATATACTTAAAAAATGTTTTTTATATTTGTATCAGTCTTTCAAAAATGGTGTTAAAAAGATCATGGATGTTCCATGAATCTGTGATATAAGAGAAGAAAAAAGGTCAGGCCATCCCTCCCATGGGGCCTACATCAATGCCATAAGAGCTATCAGTGTAGCTCTTGAATCAGTGCTTCTCAGATTTACTGTGCGTACAAATCACCTGGGAATCTCAGTAAAATTATTCAGTACCTCTGGGTGAGGCCCATAAGTCTGCATTTCTAACATGCTCCTAGGTGATACTGATGCTGATGCTGATTCTCCACGGAGGACGCTTTGAGTAGCAAGGTCCCAACTGTTTCGACATAACTGAGTCAGTTCCTCAGTCCTCCAGACCTCCACATAGCCACTACAAGGATGTTGCTAAATTGCAAGTATGATCATTTCACTTCCTTGCTTTAATAGCTCCCATTGCCTAGAAGATAAAAATCAAGCATCTTGACTTCAAATTTAAGCCCTTAAAGATCTGGGCCCTTCCTTCCAGCATGCACCCTAGATTCTGTCAATGCTAACTTCTCATTCTTCCCTCAAAGACACCATGATCTTTTCTGCCTCATTACCCTCACATATTACCTTCATACATATCATTCTTTCTAATGAATATTCTTCTCCCCAAACTCCTTTTCATTCGCCAAAGCCCATGTTACCTGGCAAGCCTTTCCTAGCATAGCCAAGCTTGTAGCGAATTGCACTGCAGACTGCTTGCAAGGAAAGAGGACTTAGTCATGCTTGTATTCCCAGTGCTTAACACAAAGCTGGCATGCACTAAGCATTTGTGAGTAGAGGTAGGAAGGAAGGAAGGAAATCTTTCCACCATCACCAACTAATTCATGACTTTTCCTCCAGTAGGATGCTGGGGACTTAGCAGTAATAGTAGAGTATGCTGGGGAATGGAGGGCATGTTGCCATGGTGAGTAGAGAAACTAATTCTAGGTGTCATTTGGGTATCCTTAAATCTGCCAGCTTGTAACAATACCACATAACTATATTTCTTTCCAGCACTAGCCCTGATAAAAGTATACACTTTCTGTTACTTTCGCCTGGTAAACTGAGCAACAAAAGACTCATCAATAAACATGTTTAGATATTTGCTAAGTCTGTGCAAGACATCATACTAGAGAGCTGGAACACAGAAGGAATATGACCATCTGCAAGCCAAGCCACATCATGTTTTCAGTATTCTTAGTTATTTTGTCTTGTAGTTATTCTTATAATACCCCTCAGTTCACTATTTCTTCCTCCCTATTCTCAAATTCTGCCATAAACTGTGTTCCCCATGGTCCTTTGATTTTTTTACCCCAAGGAAGAACTTGAGGGCCAGAGTGAGATATTGGCTAAGCCCATCCCACTCTACCATAAAATCTGAAAAGCAGTGCACATCACTCTATTTTGCAAACAACTAATTGAAGCCCAATTATTGAATACATATCAACTGAGGACCTATGTGCTCCCTGACACTGTACCTGGAGGCAGCATGCAGCAGGTTAAGCTGAGAACTCACTAATTCAGACCCTTGCTTGCCAATTAAATGCATCTCTGCTCCCCACTCTGTGCTAAGGGATTTGTGGCTTCCAGTTGAGGATAGAATGCTATTCTCAACTCTAGCACAATTAAGTCACGCTGCAGGTGTACTCTGCTGTAGGAAAACCAGATACAGTATATGTCCCACAAGAGACTCTCAGTGTTTCCAACATTTGGTCAAAATCTTGGAACCAATTCCAATGACAGCCTGCTCAGCTGTCTTGGGATTTCTTGGAAGCACAATCACTCCAGGCCGTGGTTCACTCCCTCCACCCTGGCCTGACCTCCTCTCCTCCCCATCCCCTATCCATTAGGAGACTGCTAGGACTAATTATTTGGAAACCTTGCAGCTTGCTAATACCTACATGCCTTATATCATGGTCATCCAAAGACACCACTCAAGATCTAAGCCTCTCCAACATCTAGCCCCCTCCTGTTGGCATATTCTCACATTGCTTTATGTCCCTTCCCCCTGAGTCAAGCTGCCGCTGCTCTCTTCCTTCCAAACTCTGCCCATTCCAGGGTCAATACAGTCTACTGTATCTTCACTCTCTCTTTGAACAGCCCCTCCAGTGGTTCTCAAAGATCACTATCCACTGCAATCTTCTCAAACGGCTGCTTATTCTTCCAAATGTCAAGGTTGGCGAGTGGTGTCTGTGTGCCTCTTTCTCCCAGTACTGCTCCAGACTATAATTCTGCCACTGGCTTATAAAATGACCAAATGAGGCTTGGGCTGCTATGGTCTAAATATTTGTATCCCCCTTCAAATTCATATATTGAAATCCTAACCCCTAAGGTGATGGTATTAGGAGTTGGGGCCTTTGAGAGGTGATTAGGTCATGAGGGTGGAGCCCTCATGAATGGGATTAGTGTCCTTATAAAAGAAACCTGAGAGAACTTCCTCACCCCTTCAGCCACATGAGCACACAGTGAGAGGACGGTTCACATTGAGCTTTGAACCAGGAAGCAGCCCTTCACCAGGCACCAAATCTGCCAATGCCTTGATCTTGAACTGCCAACATCCAGAACAGTGAGAAACAAATTTCTGTTATTTTTAAGCCACCCAGTCTATGGCATTCTGTTATAGCAGCCCCAAGGGACTAAGACACAAGCCGTCTAGCTATACCACTTTCTTCCTCTCTTTATCACTGTTATCCAGCACAAAAATACCTTGGAACACTATTGACAGGAATTGTCTCTCATTTATCGATGATATTGGTAACAGGCTCATGATTTTCCTTTTCATTCTCAAATCACATCATCAATCTGAACAAATTCAGTATTCTTGGGAATGCTTCATCCAGTGCTCAAACTTTCAATCCTTCCTCAGCTCCACCCCTTAGCCATACCCTGGAATCAAGAGGTGCACACCAGTATGGCTGTGTGCGGTTTACTCTACTTGGTCATTGTCCATGTCAGACCAGTTAAATATGTTGAATATTATCCTTTTCCAAAACTGGAACAATTCTGAAATCTTAAATCCAAAATCTCCCCTTCCGACTGTAACATCCTTTCCCTTACAGCTCTCCTACTCATGTATTTGGACTACACCAGTTTTTAAACCTTACCCTCACCCCCAGGCCCTTGACCCTTCTACATTCTCCTGATCTTTCAACCCCCATCCTATCATCATCCACTCCCTGCCCAGCCCTGAACCCATGGTTAATCACTTCAACCATGCAATTGCATTGCCCTCAGATAGCTTGCCCTATCAGTCTTCTGTCACACTGAACTGGAAAAATCCCAGCCCTGGAGTCTGCCTTCTCAGCTAGAGAAAAAAATCGTAAAACTAAGCATAGATTTGGTGTCACTTAAAATTTGTCAGTTTCAGGCTCAACAGGACCCTCAGCACTGTCTGGTAATCTTCTTATCCATCCCTGTTTAGCTCCCTTTTCCACTCTCCATAGCAACAATTAAAACCTCCAATCAATTCAAACCTCCCACCCAACCACCTTTCTTCTAACGCCCAGCAGAAAATCTTGCCTCCTACTGCACAGACAACATAGAAACCATCACATGGAAAATCCCTCTATTCTCTGCCACTATACCCATCCACATCTATGCTTTTGTATTTTTTCTGTCACAAAAGATGCAGAATCTTTCTTCCTGTCTCAGGATAATGAATCCACCTGAGTTCTAGATCCCAACCATTTCCCCCCTCATGCAGGATCTCTGCTCTTCAGGTATTCCTCTCTCTCCTGCATCAGCAGCCTCTCTCTCTCTGCTTCCTCTCAGAGCCATCTAGTCTTTCAGCTACCACCCTCTCTCTCTCGTCCTTTCACAAGCAGTCTTCTTTAGAGAAATGTCTGCATTTATTTTCTTCATTTCCTCGCCTGCCATTCACTCTTTAATTCTTTACAGTCTGGCATCCACGTCCACTGAAATGACTCTAAACCAGATCAAAATACTTCTTGTTGCTAAATCTAAAATCCTTATCTTACATGATTAATCTGCACCATTTGCACTGATAAACATTCTGTCCTCCTTAAAAGGCTTTCCATGACAAAACTTTTTCTTTCTCTAACTGCTCCCTCTTAGTCTCTACTTCGTCTTTCCATCCCTTAAATGTTGGAGTTTCTCAGCTTTCTATCCTGGCCCCTCCTTTCTTCTCATTATATGTACTCTCTATTGGTACTATCATCTACTCCCATATTTCAATTCCTGTTTATGAGTAAACACATGATTATGAAGTTATGTGAAATATAACTTCAAAACTCTGTATTTCCCTTGAAAACTCTACTGCACTTCAGCTCCACATATCCAACTAGATACCTCCACTCTGATATATGATAGCCACCAAAAACATAATGTATCCGAAATGGAATTCTCCAAACCTCCTTCGTCCCCAGAGACTTGTTCCTCATCTGTGTTCCCAAATTCATTGAACAGCACCTTCTTCCACCTGAAATATAGGTACCATCTTTGACTCCTCTCTCCTCACTCCTTTCAGCGAATAATAACTATTGATTTTCTCCCTAATTTTCTCTCTAATCTGTCCACTTATCCATGTACACATTACTACTATCTTGATTTAAGCCCCATTCTCAAGAGCCTCCTAAATTCTCTCTCAGATTCCAGGAATATCCTGCCTTCACCCCCAAATCCATTCCTCTCTTCGGGGTCAGAAGGTTCTTTCCAGAGAGTAAATATGATTCTGTCACTCCACTGCTTGAAAACGATCAACGGCAACTCTAAAACATCAGAAAAAGATCCACACTGCTTAGTATGTAATACAAAATGCTACACAATCTGGCCACTTCTTATTTTTCAGCCTCGTCTCTTGCTAACCAATTCAACCCCGATCCTACTTCTCTCACTGTGAGCTCCAGCTATGTATGTAGCATATGCAATTACAGTCATTTACCTTCCTCTCCCTGATCTTTGTTAATAACATTTTAGTAACAAAACAATAATACTTCCTTAATACTATTCCATTTTACACACACACACACACACACTCTCTCTCACACACATACTTCCATGTCTGGCTAATTGGTATTCATTTTGGGGGTCTCAGTGAAATCATCTCTTTCTCCAAGAAGCCTTCTATGGCTACCTAAGACAGGGTTAGGTACTCTTTCTACCTGCTTCCAAAGCTTCTGGTGCTTACTTCTATACTGGAGAATTTAAATTGACTAACGACCTGTTTTTCTTCCCTCACTAGACTATATGTTCTTTGAGAACCACGTCAGTGTCTTTTTTCAAAATTGTATGCCTTTTGTCTAGCACAGTGCCTCGCACATACTAGGTACTCATTCAATAGATACTTGTTAAATTTAATCGAGTAAGAATGTGGCATAGTTAACTTACTTAAAAGGTGATCATTCTCTTTCCAGAAGATTTTGTTCTGGGACAACAGCAAGACATATGTGAGACACACAAATTGTTCTTAGCATCTATACGCATAAACATTCTGGTAAGAAAAGTGGAAAAGGAAATGAAAGCAAGTTCCAAAAGAACAAATACAATTGGCTGTTGCAGATGAAAAAGATTCAAGATAGGCACATTTTCACTGTCTAACTGGAAAAGATTTTGTAAATAATAATTTCCAGTGTTGATCAGTGTTGGAAGAAAACAAAACTCTCAAACACTACTGATGGGAATGCAAAATAGAGAATCCATTTGGGGATATTCTATCAGTACCTGTACAATATCTTAAAGTTTTACAGAAACCTTTAAACTAGAAGTTCTACAAACAGAAATGTAGAATTAGAAATGAACATATGCAACACTTTATTATGGAGATATTTATTACAAAAACTTTTCTGTTACCAAATAAACAAAAATTATATATATCATCATAGACTGATTAAAGAAACTGTAGTGAAATAATAGTCATTAAGAAGAAAACAAAGCATATTTATAGACAGGAGAAAGTTCAAAATATATAAGTGAGAAAAAAACGTAGCAAAATGTATGTACAATATGATCTCATTTTTGTAAAAATATGTACATATGTCCCTACATAAAAGACTAGAAGGTTACATAATAAAATGTTGATAAGTGATTGTCTTTGTTTCATAGACTTACTTGCCATTTTGCCTTTGTTTTATGGATGTTTTTGTTTTCTTCTCTATTTTCAGTATTTTTATAATGTACTATTTTTATAATAAAACCAAAATAAAATTTTAAAGAACCAAAATCAAAAAGCAGGCTTTAAACAATTCAGTCACTTAATTACTGTAAAACTACTCTGTTTTGACCTTAAAGGATTCAAAATATTGATACATGTTCTCACATGTTCTGACTGTATATATTTATATAAAAGGCCTCATTAAAGTATCAAATTCCCTTGTCATATTTGATCACCGGCTGTTCATGTATACACCCAATAATTTTAATAGTTAATAAATATGTGTCTTTTCCAAGAAAACTGCTGAATCATTTTGCTCATAGAGCCCAATGGAACACACAACTCAAGGTCAAGACAATTCACATACCATGCCAGATAATTACCCAGCTCCTCCTAAGTGCCAGGCTCCATGCTCATCACAGTCCAGGACTAGCAACCCCCTTCACCCCTATAAAGTGCTAACAGTTCATAATTTTTTCTTATTTTTTTATTGAGTGGAAACCACTACCAGGGTACAAATTTGCTGTTCCTTTCCCTATGATGATGAAGCCATCAGGATGGCACACACTTTGAGCTGTTTTTCTAAATGGGAAAATAGATTCATACCTGATCTTTGGCCCCTGTCCACTCTCTCTTTGGCTTTATGACCAAAGGCGACCATTTGCAAGGTAGCTTGCTGTAGGGGAGGTCCTGCATGGCTCAGGAACCAGAGCAAAACCAACTGTCCTGCTTTGGCTCAAACCCATTCCTCAGTCCTTGTTATTCTCTTGAATAACAAACTATTCTAATATTCTAATAAACCAAAATCACTTGCCTGTTAGACTCTAGAGGGGAAGTAGCAGACCTGGAAGTGAGGTTTTACAGGACCCAAAGTCACTCTGTGACAAGCTGCCAGAGAAACAAAGCGTGGAGGTCTCCAGCCCCCAGATTAGGACATGTGGTTTGACAATTGAGTTAGGAACAAGTGACAAGTCAATGAAGAAGGACACTGGGAATCCTCATGTCTCATAAAATCTGGGCTATAAGGTCACCACACCCAAAAAGACTACTACCCCATCCCCACCCCATCTATCTTTTAGGAACATTCAATCCTTGACAAGAAATAAAGTGGTAAGCCCGGGGCTCAGCGCAAAGAAATGGAATTAGCAACAGTGCTTTGCTCTAAGGCTTCTACCAGCTGCAAGTGAGGCCCACATTCCCAGCTCTGCTTCATCTCGCCTTTCCTGCGAGGGCCCTGCTCTGCCGGCACACGCCCTTGGCCTCAGTCTCAATGGCCATGGTGTGAGTGTGTATAATTCTCAGTCCAACTTCTCTTGAACCCTCTGACCCTTCTTGGCAAATCCTGCTGGGCTTCAAAGCAGGCCAATCCTGACCATCTCCACCATCTATTCCCTTCCCTAATTTACTGCCCCCCTCCCTAGTTCTTCTGGAAGATCAACACGTTATATAATTTAACTGGGTTTCTGAATCTTGTCTGAACAATGGCAGACTCAATATATTCAGATAGTGGAAATGATCTCCCTGTAAAATAAATTCATGTGGCCATTTAACAGAGTAGCTGAGGGCCTGGCTGAGAGCTGGCATCTCCTGCTGCCAAAACCTTGCTTCCCTTTATCTTTCCTTTTGTCCCACTTTCTTTTCATTTAAGGCTAATGTTCCTGGGCTTTTCGAAACAGGTGACTCCAGCTATGTTAATAAAGCAAGGCATGATAGCATCTTCCGTGACTTCAGATGTCAAACGCTGAGGAGAAGAGAGAAAAGTACTTTTAAATGACCACATCCTCTTAATAACATTCCAAAGGAAAGACTGCTTATCTCTTTTAATTTTTCAGTCGCCTTTCATCTCTTCCTCTAAAAGTATGGCTCAAAAAATGATTGCCCATGAAGCACTTATCAGAAAGACATTACTAACATTTAGCGGGAGTTGGCTGGAGTATGGGGCAGATTAAGGGCAACGATTGGAGGGGGAAAGGTGACAATGATGGGGCTGGCTCAGTGGCATAGCGGTTAAGTTCACGAGCTCCGCTTCAGCAGCCTGGGGTTCGCAGGTTCAGATCCCGGGCATGGACCTATGCACCGCTTATCAAGCCATGCTGTGGCGGTGTCCCATATAAAGTAGAGGAAGACGGGCACGGATATTAGCCCAGGGTCAGTCTTCCTCAGCAAAAAAGAGGAGGATTGGTGGCAGATGTTAGCTCAGGGTTGATCTCCTCACAAAAAAAAAAAAGTGACAGTGGTACCTGATGAGAATAGACTTTATGCTTTGTAAGCCCAGGCACAATTCATAAACACAGACTTAAACAGATTCAAATTTTAAAGTTATTTGAACAAAGCATGGCCTAAAATTCACCTCTGTGTTTCCTCTGAAGAAAGAACTAATCAAACAAAATGCTTAGGATAGACAAACTTAGGGAGAGAATGTTTAGCTTAGTTAGGAAATTAAATTGTTTTCAGTCTCCAAAAAATCTCTGATTTAAAACATCATTCTTACCTGTGGCTTTAAACCTCTGTTGGCCAACATGACAACATTTCCCTTTATATGAAAGTCAGATTTCCAGAAACTTCAGTATTGGTCAGTGTTGCTCAAAGGGAATGATCCATGAACTATCTATATCAGAAGCACCTGATGTTCTAGGCAGGTGTAGTCTCCACTTCCCCTTAGCTCTCCATCACCCCAGCCCTTCTCTAACCAACCTTCTGAATCAGAATCTCTGCTGTGGTTCAGAGTTTAAAGTCGAGAAGCAATTCCAGCAGGCATTTCTGACAGGCTAGGTGGATTTAGGTGGCCAGGTAGACTTTGACTTATAAAAGGCTTGGATCCAAGGACTCAGCTAAAGATAGAATTGAAGAATCCTGGACATCCAATACCAGAGGCCCAAGTATTGGTACCTGGACAATGACCAGTAGCACTTTGGGTTACTACAGAGAAAAGATAGAGCATGAGGAGGCTTCTAGATCAAACTTAAGGAAAAAAGTTAGGAACTAAAGACCAAGGACAATGATTGCATCTTGTTAGCAGAAGGGCAAGTCCAAAGATGGAAATTCTGGAACAAAGATTGGAACCAAGCAGCAGAGCAGCTGATCGGTAAACCTAGAAAGAGCTGTAGTTAGCAGTAAGATGGACATGATGGGGTATTAAGGTTTTCTGAGGAAGAGGCTTGTGACAAGGCACCTTGGTTCTTGAGCTGGGACAAGACGTGTCCTCATGAGCACACAAACACATCTGATTAGCAAGAGCAAATGAGTACTAATTAAGATTCCAGGCTACTCCCAACATCAAGTCTCCATCAACTCAATGTAAAGCTAAAGTTTCCATAACAATGTTTTGTTAAAGGCACAAGGCCACCAATGGCTAGAATTCATCATCACAAGGAGAGAGGACAGGGACAGAAGCACTTGGGAGGGGAAAGGAGCTGACATCACTTTACATCCCCAGGCCAAGTTTTAACAAGTGCAAGAGAATTCATCATTAGCCCAGCATGCAAGTTCCAGCAATCAAGACACTCAAGCCCAGGCTCAGGGGAGCAGGCACATCTGTAGAGGAAGCGTGTTCATTGTTCAGCACTGAGCAATCGTCCAGGCAAGAGGTTAGAGCAGAAAGGGGAGCTTTTCCCTCTCTCTGACTTTCTCGAACCTACCTAACCAGCATTTCAGGCAGCATGAAATGATATAAAATCTACATTTTTTGAGAGCCTACTGGAGACATTGTGCCAGCTGCTTTCACATGTACTATTTAATAGTTCCGACAACACTGAGAAGTAAGTTGTGTTATCCCTATTTTACAGACAAGAAAGCCAAGGCCCAGAGAAGTTAAGGGATCTGCCCAAGAACCTTTCTGACAATTTCTCATGCTCAAAGCACTAACCATACATTTTTCAGAAGCTGCTTCTTTTGTAGTAGAAAACAAGTCATATGGAGACTTCACTAATTTGTGGTGAAAAAAGGGCTTTAGAAGTTAAATACACACATGCATATATGATGCACAACCAAAGCCTCAATCTTGTATTTAGTTTGGGGAAAGAGAAAAGAATTTTCTGTGGATTTTTTTTTAGTGTACCTCTCTTGTTTGACTCAAACTCTGCAGGAAAACCACTGTGATTAAAACATCCATAAAGCCTGTGTAAGTGTTGCATAAGTATCAGAACCTACTCACAATTTGCACCAAACCATGCTTTTTCTATGACACCATTCTGCACTGCCTCACTCTTGTTCCTTCTGCCTGAGGCTCCCTCCCCAACTCTCCCTACTTGTTGGGATGTTACCCAAACTTCAAAGCCCAGTTCAATTCCTACCTCCTACAGGAAACCTTGTGTGAATCATCAAGCTGTGCTACCCTCTTCCTTCTAATCTTACAGCAAGGAGAGACAAAACTAAGTAGTCAGCACCAAGATATGTGTTTGAGGCCAAAATCAGAGATGGTGCAAGGCTAGGCTGCCAGGAATTAGAAGAAGAGAATCAAAACACAGTTAAAGCCAAAACACAGCCAAAATAGAGTGAGGGCTGGTCCCAAGTCTAATCAGCAGGCAGGGCAACAAAAGACAGCAAAGCTTTGCAGAAAACATGGTGGAGGAAGAGCCTCTGAGTCAGCCCCAGGGCTGGAGATGGCCAGCACTGACAGGGAGACCAGGTATGGGAGCAGGTGGCCACCTGGTCATTCCAGAGTCAATCCCAAGGCTGCCTATGAGGACCAGACCTCTTCCGCGCCAGGGGTGCTTGTGTCCACGCTCAGAGCAAGGCAATTGGAGCCCAGAATCTGACGCCATGATTTCAACCAGCACCCCTCCCCCAGGGGTAAAGAGGTCCAATCTTTACAACATGATTTTAGAAACACAGGGAAAGGCGTTGCTGGTCCCCAAAATATCTACTACCACCACACCGATGCCTGAAATGCCTTTGATTATGGAATAGAACTTAATGGCTTCTACTAAGGATGAGACTTAAGACGCTATCAACAAGAGGGAAAAATAGAGAGTGCCTTCCCTAGGAGCAGAGTGTGAAAGGAAGGACAGCTTGGCTCCAGAAGGGTCAAAAAACATGGACATCATGGAAGGTAAAGGGGTGTGGAAAGTGGAATAGAGGAAAGCTGGATATTTCCTAGATTCCATTTTACCTTCATCAGCGCTGCTCCAGACAGCCCTCTTTTCTCATCCAATTGAAACCGGCATGGGGGAGGGGTGGCAGGAATGATCAGTGGCCAATATCTGATAGAGGGTCCATGGGCACTCCTCATACCCTGCCTGCTACTACAGAGGACCTAAGATACGCACAACCCAATGGCAGAGAAAACACATGCACGTGAACACCCAGTGCAGTCAGCTGACAACAAGCAGGCATTGAGTTTGTGACCTGGAGATGTCCATGCTATTCCTGGCTGTCACTGATTTTTCTGTGATGTTGGACAAGTGCCGAAACCTCTCTGTACTTGTGTTAATTCGTGAACAATATGTCTAATCCTTGTCTCATAAGAATGCTGTGAAAATTAATGAGCTTATTAAAAAACTAACCAAAACTGATGTAAAAGTCCTTTGTATACCCTAGAGATGCTATAAACACCAGGCGATCTAATTTAAAATACAGATATGTGTTTCCATTTACACGAGCAAATACAAGAACATTCAGTTTTACAAAGCAATAGCTATTTGGTTATTTCGTAAAGAGGAGAGGGTGGGGCAGGGAGGTTCCTATGCTGAAAATAGAATATCCTATAAGTGCAAGAAAATTAATGTTGAGTATTTAGCTTAAAATTTAAATACCAATAATCTTTATTGAGGGCTTACTATGTGTGAGGTGCCATGTTAAGCATATAGTATCTCATTTAACCCTCACAGTAACCCATTGAAAGAGTTCTTACTATCTCCCATTTCATAGATAAGAAAACAGAAATTCTGAGAAATTAAGTAACCATCCAGAGGTTACACATCTAATCAGCAGTGGAGACAAGATTCGAACCCCAGGACTGTTTCGTTCCCATTCATCTCTCTTTCCACTAAACTACACTGCCTCCCCAACAGACAGACCCCATAGAATATGTAATGTTGGTAGAGTATTAAATGCCAAAAAAAAGAAACCTGGTAGAGTAGCTAAGGGAGAAGCCTTAGAAACCTAAATCCTCATTAATGCTAAAGACAATAAATAAGATAAATTCTCTCTAAAATTAACAAATCCATAGGAAAATAACACGTATTGTGTGAAATTCTTATTTGCATTTGCCCTTCCACTCAGTTCATTCTGGTAATCCCATTTATGATGGAAGTTTCCATTGGTTTCCTGTGGAGAGGGGCATCCGTGCGTGGGACTCGCCTCCTCAGGCCCTAATATGCTGCACGACCTTGGGCAGGTCACTTCCCTTCTCCATAAAATCCAGTATGATTCACTAAACTTTGACGGAGAGCCACTCAAGCCCAGGCACTGGCGAGGCAGTCTTTTCAGCTGTCAAGGTCCCCGGCTCTAGGAAAGCACCTCCGAAGTGTAGAGGGCAGTGCGATTTGCCTGTTGGTGCGAATCACACTGTTCCATTTTTTCCAACATCTAGCTTACTGCTGAGGAGAAGAACTGAACATGACTCGAACCGGTACTGACTCAGCTCCTCATCACACACCTGACAAGACCCGACTCTAATTTTCCTTTCTCTGCAGCCTGACATCTCAGCAGTGCAATGATGAACATACCATTCTCCAAGGGAAGCCATCGCCTCTCTGCCCCAGGGGGAGTTGGTGACCCTGGGCTTCCTCCAGCCCACGTGGTGTCCACCTGTTTCCTCTCTCTCTGCCAGGCGGTTCTCAAGCCACTGCCTAAAGCCCAGAAGCAGAGAACAGTGCAGCCCGTCGCCCTGAACCCTACGAGTGCAGCTGAATTCAGTCAGCCATTCAGGGCAGTGCAGCAGTTCTCTCTTTCCAGCCCCCAGAGCCAAGTTAGGGACCAACGAGGGCTCCTCCAGGCCATCTGTGGACTCCATTTCACTGCTCAGCCAGGAAGTGTAGAATGCTGGGGAGAGAAGGGGAAGCATATCATTTTCCCTAGAAAGGAACTGTAGAGGAGGTCATAAAACCAAAATGTGAGCATCCATGGAGCCAATGTCACCTATATAACTTTATCCAAGGCCAGCCTCAAGCTGAAGGAAAATAGGTAGTTGCCCACCTGGGAGTAGGATTCTAGGGATGCTGAGAAGGCTCCTCCCACTGAATGAAGAAGACTGCCTTCCCCACAAACTTGCTAATGCCTAAAATCCCAGGCTGCCGGCTCGGCTCGTGGGCTCACAGTCTTTGTTCCCATCCTGTCTGATCCTGCTGTCCAGGCTGGGAGGAGCCCCGCGGAGCCGCTGGCCGAGGCTGGGGTGCGGTCCTGGCGGCTGGAGCTGAGGCAGGTGACAGGGTCACTCTGAGCAGAGCAAGTCCGGGAGTGAGGGTCACAGCCCGGCTGGGGAGTACCCACCTTGCCGTTGCCCCTGCACCCGGCTGCCCCCCCCCCACAAACCACAGGGCCCAAGGCCAAACTACAAAAGTCTTCAGACACTCCTGCTTCCCTCGCTGCCACTGCCTTCAATTCTCTAATTCATCCCTGCCCTTGCTGGTTTCTTCTGGCTGCTCCATTTCAACGCCGGCTCAACTTCCAACCCTTTCACTTTTCTTTTTCATTTCTGGTCCCTTCCTTGCCACGTTGGACTAGACAATGGGATGAGGGCAGGGGAAATATCACACACCATCTTTGCAATCAGACGCATAAGGGCTGAGTCCCAGCTCTGCCATTCATTAGCTGTGTGAGCTCGAGCCAGTTTTAAACTCTCTAATCCTCAGTTTCTTCATCTGTAAGATGGGATCGCTAATACTGGCCACACAGGGTTATCGGGAAGAGTAAATAAGATAGAGTATGTAAAGTCCAGAGGCTGGTAGAACCTCAGGAACGGTCACACTCATCCCCTGGCTGTTCCCCATCCCAAGCACGTTAAGTAGCTGCCCCAGCACAAGTCAGCCCAGCCCAGCCCCCTTCTCAATCAGGCTCATCTTGACGCAGCTGAGGCGGAGGACAAGCAGAGCAGCAGGCAGTGCCAGGGAAGAAGTGAATGCTGCCCTCGGCTCCAGCGGAATACTGGCCCAGAAAGGGGAGGCAAAGCCAGCGGCCGGGGCCAAGGGAGGGCCCACAGCTTGGGTCAACAATGAGGCAGGGGTGTTTGGAGCTTAGTCGTACTGGTGCTGACTACATGGTTCTTTGAGGAGGCACCTGAGTTCAAAGTGAAGAGCTGGACAGAACAAGGTTAAAATAACATCCAGGAAGTGTAGCAGCTTATGCCACTGGGTTCTGTGCACCTCAGGCTGGGGTTTCCCTTCCTTTCCTAAGAGCAGAACTTTTGACAGAGGAGAAGCAAGGATGAGGGCACTGCACCCTGGAGGAGAGGAAGGAGAAAGGCATCAAGGGGCAGGAAAGGCTCAGAAAGGAGATGTCACCTCGAAGATAAACTGTCAAATTCTCAGTTTTCTATTCCTTTGGAAAGAGCTGCAAGTTTCCTCAGCACCAGGCAGTGGATGCACCTTCTGTCCCCAGCACCAAGCACAGGGCCTATGTGGATGAATCATAAATATCAAAGCACAAGTTGCTTTCTGACACTCAGGAGACTCCGTCTACCCCATCACTGCCCTTTACCCCTGGCCGGCGTCCAAACACCAGGCCACAGGAAAGCCGGCGTGGGCAGCAGCAGTTAAGGGAGGCCTTCACCAGCCTCCCCCACTTAAACCACCCACTTAAACCTGTCCTTCCTTGCTTTTTCATTCCCTGGCTCCACACCCCAACTCTTAAGAGGCCATAGTGGTGTAGTGGTTGGGATGGAAGACGCCGGAACTAGACTATGTTGACTCAAATTCTAGTTCTCCCAGTTGTATGAATTTGGGCAAGTTTTGTATCCTCTCTGAGCCTCAAGGTCTTTATCTGCAAAATGGGAGATCACAATTCCTACCTCCTAAGGTTGTTGCAAAGGTTAAATAGCTCAGTACCTGTAAAGTGCCTATTTGATAGTAAATGGTCTATTAATATAACAGATAATATATGAATTATTATTATCTGTTTTCAACCCCTTCCATGGTGTGACAACTCATTTTAGACTCTTTGTTCTGGGTTTCTAAAGTCATCTCCCCAATAGATTGTTTAGTCCACACATCACTTCAGTGTCATAAAGCATCACCTATTGCTTTATGTAAGAGCTATTGCCCCCGTCAGCTCCTCACTCCCACTCCACCAAGAACCCCGACCTAGCAAGCTCCATAGGATCCCTGCAGAAGACAAGGTGTGGCCAGTCAATCAATGTGGTGTCATGGAGCACCTTCAGTAAGGTTAATAATAATGGTGCCTTCAATAGGGAACTGGAATTGGACTGCAGGCAGCAAACACTCCCCTGAAAACTACTGCATGTGGGGCACTTATGCTCAACCTCACTTGGCTGTAGTTTCTTGATCTGTAAATGGGAGTGTTGGAGCAGACCAGTGGTTCCTAACCTCCCCTGCATTACGCATACCTTTGAAAATCTGGTGAAAGCCATCAACTCGCTTTGAGTCTACAGACAGACCCTAGGCTAAGAATCCCTGGACTGGATGATTTCTGAGATAAATTTTTAGTTCTAAAACTATGTAAAACATACACATATAAAGCGGGTTAAGAAAATAAGATAATATATGGAGAAATGACATTCATCTGATATGCACTGTTATGTCTATGCCAACTATTAAAATCTCAAAATACCTCTACTCTGGGTGGTAGATGGCATCTGTCCTAAAGCCCTCCCGCCTCTGTGCCCCTGCTACTCTGGCCCCTCCCCCAGACTCTAAAGACCTTCTCATCATCCAGCAATTAATTAAAGGGAAGTATCTGGCACAAAAGAGGCCTTTGGGATCCTGTGCTAGTGCTGTGGCCAGCAACCATTTTGATCAATTAGTGCTCACTGTTTTGAATAACATTCATGGTATATAATAAATTTTCAAAGAATGGTGCAGACAAAAATAGCCTAGGAGATCAGAGGATGTCAGAAAAGTTTCATAGAGAAGGTGACATTTGAGCTAAGCCTTGAGATGGTGTAGGATATAGATAGAGTGGAAGGAGGAGCCTATTCCATAAACAGGGATAGACTCAGAGGAGGAAAGATATGATGAGCATTCAGTGGGCAGCCAGGAAATCCGTTTGGGTAAGCAGATGACAGTCATCAGGAACAAAGATGGAAAAGCAGGTACAGACCAACCTGTGGAGGACCTTACATGGCTAAGCTAAGGAATTTGGACTTGGCCTACAAAGGAGAATCAGCCCTATCCTAAAGGGATGGAGAACTAGACTCTTAGCTAGGGTATTCCCACCAATCTAACTCCTCCACATTGTTCTGAAACTTCTCAACCTCACAGCGTGAAATGAACAAAAGGAATTATATTGTAACAGCAGATTATCATAAAGCTCAGGGGCTTCAAGTTTTGTCCTGACCGTACCTCATTCAACATCTTGGAGTCTCCACTGCCCTTTCCAATTCCAAATCTATTTGATGCTAAAAGTATGTGTGATCCCATATATCATTTTTCCCCAAAATTTTTAGATTTGGAGGTCAACACAGGGAGTTCTTTGACTAGTATACAAATGATCACCCACATTTTTTATGTTTTTTCCTTAGTATCAGAGTCAATAAAAATTTCCAATTCAAGTATCCACTTTATTCCATCCTTCTTAGCTCAAAGCAGTTGATAAGAATGCATTGCTGGTAGGGACATCTCCAGGTTTGGCTTAGTACTGCGTTTTTGGCACAACAGATATGAACTGGAAAAGAGTAAAAAATATTACTGGTCAAATCTGTGCCTTCCGTATTGTAGCAAGTTCCTTATTTCCATTCAAATGTCTCAAGGTTGGAAAGAGAGAGGCCAAGAGAAAGGTAGAGGAGACAGGCAGAGAGAGAAAGGAGGAGAAAGAGGGGGCAAAAAAAAGAAAAGGAGAGAAAGAGAAGGAAAAAAATTAATAAAGTTAAAGTGTTGAGGGGCTGTCCCGGTGGCATAGCAGTTAAGTGCGCGTGCTCTGCTGGGGCGGCCCGGGGTTTGCAGATTTGGAACCCCGGGCGCGCACACACCGACACACGGCTTGTCAAGCCATGCTGTGGCAGCGTCCCATATAAAGTAGAGGAAGGTGGGCACGGATGTTAGCCCAGGGCCAATCTTCCTCAACAAAAAGAGGAGGATTGGCGAAGGATGTTAGCTCAGGGCTAATCTTCCCCATAAATAAATAAATAAATAAATAAATAAATAAATAAATAAATAAATAAATAAGTGTTGAATAGACATTTTCTGGCAGCTTAAGAGGTAAAGAAACTTTAGGAGTCTTATGTTCTAGAAACTAGGTTAAGCCAACAATTAGAGCTAGTCGCCATGAAGACTCCTGCCTTCAAGGGTGTGGACTGTGTCATAGGGCTCCAGGCTGAGAGGCAGGGGACTAGCAGCACAGCACAAGTCTCAGAAATGGCCCTCAGACCAATTTGCAGAGAGCTCTAGATAACCAGCTACAGCCAAAGCACCCCCTCACAGCTCAAGAATACTATCCACCTGCTTCTTTCAAAAGCCCCACCCTAGCTAGCAAGTCAGCTCACCGAGTCAACAGCAGGCTGGGGTCCAGAGGCTGAGCTCAGTCAACACGGCAGGAACAGGAAGTACCGGAGTGTGAAAGCAAGTCAAGTTGCATCTAGAGGATGATGGCAATGAAACCTGAGAACCTGAAATCTGTCTTTGTGGATCTAGATATGGGAGATAGATCCAAGAGCTGAGAGGCAGTAACAGAGGGAGAAGCAAGAACAGAGGTGAAGTGAGCATGACCAAAAGGACTGCCTTCACCAGCACTGTGATGCCCACAGCTGATTCTGATCCAGTTTCAGCGCTGAAGTGGGGTTGGGAAGAGTGGCCTGGTTTAAACTCACAGGATTAGACACATATTAAGCAGATTAGTCTCTTCCTCCCTCGCTAGGAATGTCAACACATTCACAGCTACTTGTCCGTGTACACACACACACATGCACACACACATAGTCTGAACCTTGGCACCTCTATTTTAAGATAGTCAATTTCTCATCTAAAGATAACTATGGGCTGTAAGTAAGAAAAAATAGATCCTAGGTCTTGATTCAATACCAACCCATTGGGGGACTTTAGAGCCCTTGGTTTGTCTCCACTGTCCAACTATGGCTAATGTGAGCTAACCTCCTGGTGGCTTGGAGGATAAAGTGAAGAATACATTGTGAAAGTACTTTGGAAAAGCATATGCGTTATATCAATGTAAGAGATCATATCATTAAAACAGCTTTGTGGGCTACTTAGTTTTCAGTTCTTTCTTTCAAAGATGGACTAATCCCAAAACCTAAGCCAATGACAACTCATTTATGATTATAGTCAAAACCTGACTTTTGATTCCTAGATCAGCTCACCCTGACTTGCCTCAGGTTTTTCTCCCAACTTCACTTAGTGGTTTTATCCTAGAGTTGACAGCAAAAATGCAGGACAGCCAACTAAATTTGAATTTAAGATAAACACCAAATAAATTTTTCATGTATGTATATGTTCTAAACTCTGCATGGGACACACTTATACTAAAAATGTGTGCCTTGTTTATCTTCAATTCAAATTTAAATGTGCCTTATATTTTTATTTGCTGGGTCTGGCAACCCCGTTTTGTTCACTTCCTGACCTCTTGTCTCCTCCTGAACCAAACGATCCTGGCCAACCTTCCAACAGAAAGTGAGACGTCAGTCGCCAATTTCATTCTTCTTGAAAACATAGTGTCTTTTTATTTATGTGTTTATTTCATAAATACATTTCAATATTTTTCTCATAACAAGACTCTAAAGGCGAAAAGATCAGGAATTAGAAAGGCTATCTCCCCAGCCCCCTTCTTATCCTTGTACCGTGTTCCAGCCCAGCCCCTCCAAATAACAAACACTAATCTCAAAATGAAAGAAAACCTTCCCCTGCCCCCAGCACCAACTTTAATCCTCCCTCCCATTAGATCAGGGAGCTATAAAGGCTGAGAGACTGGTTTTCAACCCCAGATGTACATTAGAATCATGGAAGCATTAGAAAATTCAAAAGCACAGGTCATACCCCAGACCAATTACGTCACAGTCACTTGGGGTAGTACTCAGACATCAGTATTTTTTAAAGCTCCCTGTGTGATTCTAACGTGTATCCAGGCTTGAAAACCACTGCCTCAGCCCTTATATCTCATTTTTATACCCAGCCCAAGCCCCTTAAGAAGCTTTAGGAAGATATAAGAATCAGGTGGTTGGGGAAAGAGAGTAAGGCAGCAAAAAGAAATAAGATCTGGTTGCACTTTGTCTATCCTCACATTCTGAATGTGGATTTGGTCTTTCTTCTCTCTAACTTTGGCTACAGCCACCTTTGCCATGGAGCAAATATATCATCCAAAGCTTGTCATCAAATGTCCCCAAAATTAGCAAATGGATTTCAAAGATGAGATGAAAGTATGAATAATAACTAACACTTAGAATTTACAACATGTTTTATTCTCATAATCAGCCCTGTAAGATCACACCTACAGTACAGACAAGGAAACTGAAGGTCGTGAAGTTTAAGTGACTTGACTAAGGTCACCCATTGTGTAAGTGGTCCAGTTAGAGCCAAGTTAGGCTGTTTCTATGACACAGAAATGCACCACCACATACAGCTGCTTAGAGTGTGTACTGTCCAATTCCAGGCAGCATCATTCACTGTACGACGATATGAATGGTGCCTCTGGAGGAGAGCCATAGACAATCTTCACAATATAATATGGCAGCCCTAAACTGTTTCCCCCAAGTTATCAGAGACTGCTGATAAAAGTACCAACGATCAGAGTTCTACAAGAAGAAACTTGGTTTGAGGACAAAGTCTCCCTGAACCAGGTAGTAAATCCACAGGTTTTTGGTCCCACCACTATGGCAGGCTTGACTTCAAAAGGAATAAATGTAGGGTAGAGGAAGGGAATGAGAGCAAGGGTCAAAGACAGGTCACACAAAGAGCATCTCTCATAGCCACCTTATGCTCAGCATTTCCCGAACTCTCCCTATCCCAGAACTCTTCCTTCCCATAACAGCTCCTAACAGTTCATCTCAGCCTTTTTCATGTGGCAATTCTAGCCAAAGGCCTGGAACTTATTTTATATCCACATCCATTTCCTCACTGCCTCATACACAGTAAGTCAAGACGTCCTGACATTTTACTTCCTAAATAATTCTCATATCTCTCCCTGAATGTCCAACCCTGACCACACATCAGTTTAGGCTCCACTATCACTTCCCTGGGCTAATGTAATGACGTCCCAACCGGTCTCCCTGAAGTCAATCTTTGCACCTCAACTCCATCCTCCATACTGCCACCACAGTGATTTCTCTAAGATGCTAACATGTATAACTCCCCTGCTTAACACCCTTCAGTGGTTCTCCATTGCTTACAAGATGAAGTCTAAATGCTTTAGCATGACATGTGAAGCTTCTCATGAGCTATCTGCCTCTATCTCCAATCTCACTCTGCCATTTCCTACCTTGCCTACTAAGCTTTGGTAAAATCAAACTGATTGTAGTTCCTACTTTATGACATGTGATTCCACACTAATATGCCTTTATTCATGGTGGACCTCTGACCTAAACTATTCTCTCCCTGCATCATGCCTTTTTTTATTGGATAATATCTGACCAATCTTCAAGGCTCACTCGAGTGTCATTTCCTCCAAAAAGGCTTAATCAATACCTAGCATGGGTGAAGAGCCTCACTTTTAAGCTCCAAAAGCAACTTCTATCATAGCTCTTACTACATTGTACAAAAAGTGCCATTTTTACCTGTCCATGTGATCTACTCTCTCAGAGATCACAAACTGAGGACCTGAGGGCTAAATCCAACCCTAGATGTTTTTTGTTTGATTATAGCATATCTTTTTTTTTTTTTTCGCTGAGGAAGATTCACCCTGATCTAACATTGGCTGCTAATCTTCCTCTTTTTTTTGTATGTGAGCCACCACCACAGCACAGCCACTGACAGACAAGTGGTGTAGGTCCACACCTGGGAACTGAACCTGGGCCACTGAAGCAGAGCGCACCAAGCTTAACCACTAGGCCACCAGGGCTGGGCCTAGTATATCTTTTTAAATTCTGTATTATGTGCCAATATTTAACAAAAGAGAAAACTGATGTTCAACCTCTATTTAAGATAGAATAACAAAGCCCAGACTTAACCTCCTGCCTGAAACAATCAAACCAAACCAAACAAAAGAAGATAAAACATATGGAAAAAGTTTTCAAGAAATGGAATCAGGTAATGAAGGACAGCAATCCTTGAAAGATAGGAAATAAAGGAGGTGAACCCTACCATTGCCCCAGTATATTGCCTTGAGAGACTTTCCACGCCATAGCGTGGGGGAGGGGAACCTAGGAAAAGACCAGAGGACTCTGCACTGAGGAAACTGAGCTGACTAAAGTAGTAGAATTCACAGGACAGAGTATCAGAAAGGAGAAACCTGCACAGGGAGAGAACTCCTTCATGTTCCATTGAGTATTCAGCAGAACACTGATCAGCACATGCTTTGAAAAGACCATCTGGGGCCAGGAAAAGAACTATCCAAAAGGATGAGGGTGGAAAGTGCCCAGTACTCACATAAGGCCAGGAATATGGCCTTAGTTCCAACAGCCAGACTGGAAAACCTCATAATTCACAGGCCATTGGATAGAGTACTCAGAAGTATCTCACCTTGATAGTGTGAAATAATTAGCCCTAAACAAAACATTGCTCTTGTTTGTACTTAACAAATCTTAAAAGCAAGACACCAAATGAATCAAAAGATTTCCAGGAATCTCAACTATGTGCCAGAACAAAGGCTAAGAATATATGTAAGAATACAAGGATATCCAGCATCCAACAAGGCAAAATTCACAGTCTCTGAAATCCAATAAAGAATATGAGGAGAAAAACCAAGCAAAATAAAAACCAATCCAGAACAGACACAGATGTTAGAATTACTAGACAAACATTAAAACAAACATAAAATATAACATGATTCCATATGTTCAAAAAATTAAGTAGAGATATAGAAGCTACAAAAAAGGTACAAATGTAACATTTAGAGATTAAAGCTACAATGTCAGAGATTGTAAAATATGTTGTATGGGATTAATGGCAAATCAGACATTGCAGAAGAAAGGAGTAGAGAACTTAAAGACATAGCAATAGAAACTACACAAAAGGAAACACAGAGAGGAGAAAGGGAAAAGAGTATCAACAAATTTAATTGGACTAATACAGTCATGTGCTGCATAATGATGTTACGGTCAACTACAGACCACACATACAATGGTGGTCCCATAAGATTAGTACCATATAGCCCAGCTGTGTAGTAGGCTATTCCATCTAGATTTGTGTAAGTACACTCATGATGTTTGCACAATGACAAAATCATCTAATGAGGCATTTCTCAGAAAGTATCCCCATCTTTAAGTGATGCATAACTGTATACATATTGTGGTAATCCCCAAAGAAGGAGGAGGAAGAAAAAATATTTGAAAAAATAATTGCTGACAACAAAACTGTTTTTCTGTTATTTTCAGAAACAAAATAAATTAAGTAGCATAGGTTATAACTCAAAGTACAAAAATAAAAATGCACAAGTCCATACTGATATCAATAAATTAATAAATGGGCGATAATAGACAAATCACAGAATAATTCCAAATAATTTATGGAGATACTCTGCTGTGACCTAATACCTGACTAGTACTCCTCAAAACTGACAAGGTCATCAAAAATAATGAAAACCTGAGAAATTGTCACACTCAAGAGGAACCTAAGGAAACATGACAACTAAATATAATGTGGTATCCTGGATGAGATCCTGGAACAGAAAAACAACATCAGGTAAAAACCAAGGAAATGTGAATTAAATACAGATTTTAGTTAATAATATATCAACATTGGTTCATTAATTATGACAAATGTACCATACTAATATTAGATGTTCATAATAGGGAAAACTGAATGTGGAGTATGTGGGAACTCACTGTACCATACTCGTAATTTTTCTGTAAATATAAAACTGTTCTGAAATAAAAAGATAAAGAGAACAGCAGATTTCCCTTTGGAAACAATATGGGCAAGAAGACGGCACAGCAACCTCTTTAAAGAACTGGAAGAAAAATATTTTCCTCTTAGAATTCTATACCCAGAAAAAGTTTCTATCAAAAATAAAGGTGAAATTAAAGACTTTTTCAAACATTCTAAAGTTTAAATAAATCATAAGAAAACCCACACTACAAGTAATGTTAAAGGAAGTCATTTAGACAGAGGAAAGTGAAACTACGTGGAAACGTGGATCCACACAGAGGAGAGAAGAGCATCAGAAATGGTAAGTGTATGTGTAAATGTGTACAAGTTTTTCTATTATTTAAATATCTTTAAAGGCAATTAACTGTTTAAATAAGAATTATGACAATGTATTGTGGGTTTAGAATGTATGCACACTTAAAATATATGACAACAGTAGCACAAAGGCTAGAAGAAGAGAAATGAAATGACACCACATACAGTTCTTATACAATACACGGAGTGGTATAGGATCACTTACAGGTAGGCTGTGGTAAGTTAAAGATGCCTATTACAAACCCTACAGCAAACATTAAAATACAAAACAACGTTATAGCTATAAATCAACAAAGGAGATGAAAGTAAATCATAAAAACTACTCAAGTAATCCAAAAGAAGACAGAAGAAGAGGGAAAAGAAAACAAAGAATAGATGAGGCAAATACAAACATATAGCAAAATGATAGACTCAAACTTGAACGTATCCACAATCACAATGAATGTAAATGGTCTAAACACCCCTATTAAAAAACAGTGTCTGATTGGATTTTTTTAAATGGCCCAACTATATATTGCCTACCAGAAATGCATTTTAAATGTAAGGACACAAATAGATTAAAATTAAAATTATGGAAAAAGATATACCATATGAATATTAATTAAAAGAATGTTGGAAAAAGTAGACAGAAAATCAGAAAGTTTATGAAAATTTGGATATCATCAACCAGTTTGATCTCATTGACATTTAGAAAAGTACACTGAAAACAGGAGAAACACATGCACAGGAAACATTTTCCTTCTTCTAGGCCACAGAACAAGTCTCAATAAATCCAAAAGAATTCAGATCATACAAAGTATGTTCTCTAACGACAGTGGAATTAAATTAGAAATCAATGACATAATTATCCATGGAAAAATCTCCAAATATTTGGAAATTAAATAATGCACTTTTCTAAATAACTCACATCATAGAACAAATCAAAAGGGAAAATAGAAAGTATTTTGAACTGAAAGAAAATGAAAATACAACATATCAAAATTTGTTGGATGTATCCCAGAGAAATTAAAACCTATGTATACACAGAAACCTGTACACAAATGTTCATAGCAGCTTTGTTTATGATAGCCAATAATTGGAAACAACCCAAATGTCCTTCGTGGGTGAATGGTTACATGAACTGTGGTACATCTGTTTCAGCGATAAAAAGGAACAAACTGAAAGATAAGTGAGCAAGATGGTGGTCTGCAAAGCTCTAGGCCCTCATCCCCCAGTGGAAACAGCAAATCAACAACATATGGACCCAAGTAGTTTGTAAGAACTCTAGAAACCAGGTAAGAAGCTGCATCAACCAAGCAAATGCCTAATCAAGAAAAAACCACACTCAAAATGGTAGGAAATTTTGCGGTGTATTTCCTTGCCCTTGCCAACTCACTCTCTGATATGGCACAGTCGAGTAGATCCCATTCAATTCCTGGTCCCCCACTCAGGACAGAAAGAAAAGAGTGGAACTTGCTGGCAATGTTCTGGCTTGTCTCAGAGCTGCCCAAGGGACTGGTTTCTGTCTCGTCTGATTTAGAGCACTGATGGCAACAATGGCATAGCTTGACTATCAGGTAGAGGCCACCAAAAGTACTGGCAGGTGCTACAGTGTGTGAGAGCTACAGGGGGACAGCAGATCCGCAGGCACCTGGGGGCAAGAGATTACAGGAAGAATATCTAAGGCCCTGAGAAGAAGCAGAGGTAAGGCAGAAGAAATTAAGACATTTTAAAGCAACAATATATGTGAGAGAACTGGGAGAAAAGCACAGGCACAGACCCAGAGAAGATGCATTCCCAGAAAAGGCCTGAGAGGAACTTGAGCCTTCAAGCCTGGCTGATTAGTGAAGGTCTTCCCCTGCATGGAGCCAGTCTGCAAAGACTGGGAGAAGTGGCTGCTTTTTTCAAATGCTCACATTTCGACAAAAGATCACAAGGCATACAAACATACAGGGGAACATGGCCCATTCAAAGGAACAACAGTGCATGGCAATTTCAATTTCTCCATACCCTTGCTAACACTTACTTTCTATTTTGTTTTTTTTTTAATAATAGCCATCCTAACTGCGTGAGGTGGGATCTCATTGTGGTTTTGACTTGCATTTTGCTAATGACTAGTGATGTTGAACATCTTCTCATGTGTTTATTGACCATTTGCCTATCTTCTCAGAATAGAGAAATGTCTTTTCAAGCCCTTTGTACAATTTTGAATTGGGTTGTTTGTCTTTTTGTTGTTGAGTTTTAGGAATTCTTTATATATTCTGGATATTAATCCCTTATCAGATATATGATTTGCAAATATTTTCTCCCATTTCAGTAGGCTGTCTTTTCACTTTCTTCGTAGTATCCTTTGATGTACAAAAGTTCTTAATTTTGATGAAGGCAGTTGAAATTCTGATAGGGATTGCATTGAATCTGTGGATCCCTTTGGGTAGTATTGACGTCTTAACAATGTTAAGTCTTCCTATTCAGGAGAACTTGGATATATTTCCATGTATTTAAGTCTTCTTTAATTTCTTTCAACAATGTTTTGTAATTTTCAGCATATTAGTCTTCCACCTCCTTGGTTAGATTTTTTTCCTAGGTATTTAATTCTTTTAGGTGCTATTATAAATGGAATTGCCTTCCTAATGTCCCTTTCAGATGCTCTATTGCTAGCGTATAGAAAAACAACTGATTTGGGAGTGTCAATCTTGTATGCTGCAATTTCATTGAATTCATTTATTAGTTCCAGTAACTTTCTTGTGGATTCCTTGGGATTTACTATATATAAGGCCATGTCATCTGCAAACAGGGACAGTTTTACCTCTTCATTTCCATTTTGGATACCTTTTATTACTTTTTCTTTCTAATAGCTCTGGCTAGAACTTCCAGTACAATGTTGAATAGCAACAGGCAAAGCAGGCATCCTCGTCTTGTCACTGATATTAGGGGAAAAGGTTTCAGTCTTTCACTTTTGAATATCATGTTAGCTGTGGGTTATTCATAAATACCCTTTATCATCTTGAGGAATTTTCCCTCCATTCCTAGTTTTCTAAGAGCCTTTATCATGAAAGGGTGTTAAGTTTTGTCAAATTCCTTTTCTGTGTCAGTTGAAATAATCATGTGAAGTTTTTTCTTCACCCTATTAATTGTGTTTTATTAATTATATTGAACCACTCTTGCATTCCTGAGATAAATCTCAGTTAGTCATGAGGAATAATCCTTTTGATATACTATTGGATTCAATTTGTAATATTTAGTTGAGGAATTTTACATCTATATTCATAAGGAATATGGGTCTGTAATTGTCGTTTCTTGTGATGTCTTTATCTGGCTTTGGTATCAGAGTAATGCTAGCCTCATAGAATGAGTGATGAAGTGTTCTTTCTTCTTTGATTTTTTGGAAGAGTTTGAGAAGGATTGGTGTTAATTTTTTAAATGTTTGGTAGAATTCACTAATGAAGTCATCTGATCCAGGACTTTTCTTTCTTGGGAGGTTTTCAATTACTGATTCAATCTCTTTCATTGTTAGACATATGATGAGATTTACTACTTCTTCCGAGTCAGTTTAGTTAATTTGTGTGTCTCTAGGAATTTGTTCATTTCTTCTAAGTTACCTAATCTGCTGGCGTACAATTGTTTATAGGATTCTCTTGTAATCTTTTTTCTCACTGTATGGTCAGTAGTAACGTTCCCAGTTTCATTTCTGATTTTGGTTACTTGTGCCTTCTCTTTTTTTCATTGTCAGTCTAGCTAAAAGTCTGTAAATTTTGTCGATCTTTTCAGAGATCCAACTTTTGTTTTCATTGATTTTTCTCTATCGTTTTTCTATTCTTTGTTTATCTCTGCTCTATTTTTTTAATTATTTCTTCCTTCTGCTATATTTGCTCTTATTTTTCTATTCTTTAAGGTATAAAGTTAGGTTATTGACTTGAGATCTTTCTTCTTTTCTAACATAGGCATTTACAGATATAATTTTCCCAGTGAGCACTGCTTTACCACATCCCATATGTGCTTGTATGTTGCATTTTTTTCTTCATTCACTTTTAAGTATTTTCTAATTTCTCTTTTGATTCCTCCTTTGACCCATTGGTTGTTTAAGTCTGTGTTAATTTCCAAATATTTGTGAATTTTCCAGTTTTCCTTTTGTTATTGATTTCTCACTTCATCTTGTTGTGATTGGAGAAGATACTTTGTATGGTATCTATCTTTTTAAGTCTATTGAGACTTGTTTTGTGGCCTTCAATATGGTCTATCCTAGAGAAAGTTCCCTGTTCACTTGAGAAGAATGTGTATTCTGCTGTTGTTGGGTGGAGTATTCTGTACACGTCTGTTAGGTCTAGTTGTTTTATTGTGTAGTTCAAGTCCTCTCTTTCCTTACTTATGTCTGGTTGATTTATTCATTATTTATTTACATAATTTATAAATTATAACAATAATTTATTGATTATTGTAATTACAGTATTGGAGGTTCCAACTATTATTGTGGAACTGTCTGTTTCTACCTTCAATTCTGTCACTTTTTCTGTCGTATATTTTGAGAGTCTGTGACTAGATGCAGAAACGTTTATAATTATTATATCATATTGCTGTATTGAAACTTTTATTAATATATAATATCCTTCTTTGTCCCTTGAACCTTTTTGGACTTAAGACCTATTTTTTTTGATATTAGTATAACCACTCCAGCTCTCTTTTGGTTACTACTTATATGGAATATCTTTTCCATTCTTTTACTTTCAACCTATTTGTTTATTTGGATATCAAGTGAGTATCCTGTAGATAGCATACAGTTGAATCATATATTTTTATCCATTCAGCCAATCTCTGTATTTTGATTAGACAGTTTAATCCATTTACATTTAAATTAATTACTGATAAGGAGAGACTTCTGACACTTTGCTATATGTCTTCTATATGCCTTATACCTTTTTTGTCCCTTGTTTCCTCCATTACTGCCTTCTTTTGTCTTTAATCAATTTTTTGTCTTGAAACATTCTGGTTCCATTCTCATTTTTTTTTTTTTTTTTTTTGTGAGGAGATCAGCCCTGTGCCAACATCTGTCAATCCTCCTCTTTTTTGCTGAGAAAGACTGGCCCTGGGCTAACATCCGTGCCCATCTTCCTCCACTTTATATGGGACGCCGCCACAGCATGGCTTGCCAAGCAGTGCGTTGGTGCGTGCCTGGGATCTGAACCGGCGAACCCTGGGCTGCCAGAGTGGAGTGCAAGCACTTAACTGCTTGCGCCACCAGGCCGGCCCCCATTCTCATTTTCTTATGTATATTCTACAGATATTTTCTTTGTGGTTACCATGGGGGTTACATTTAGCATCCTAAAGTTATAACAATCTAATTTGAATTTATACCAACTTAATTTCAGCAGCATACAAAAACTCTGCTCCTATATAGCTCTGTCCCCATCTTTCTGTTATTGATGTCAGAGATTACATCTATATACATTATGTGCCCAATAACATTGATTAATAATTTTTATGCATTTTTCTTTTAAATCATGTACAAAATAAAAAGTGGGGTTACAAAATTACAATAATACTAGCATTTACAATTTCCCATGTATTTACCTTTACCAAAATTCTTTATTTTTTCATATGACTTCAAGTTACTGTCTAGTTTCCTTTCATTTCAAGCCTTTAGCATTTCTTTCAAGGCAGATATAGTGGTAAGGAACTCCTTCAGCTTTTGTTTATCTGGAAATGTCTTTATCTTGGAATTTCTCTCTCATTTTTGAAGGACAGTTTTGCCAGATATAGAGCTTCCAGTTGAGTTTTTTTCCTTCAGTGCTTTGAACATCAATCCACTACCTTCTGGCCTCCAAAGTTTCCAATGAGAATTTGGCTGATAATCTCTTTGAGGATCCCTTGTGTTTGCTGAATCACTTCTCTCTTGCTAACATTAAGATTCTCTCTTGTCTTTGGCTTTTGACAGTTTGATTATGATGTCTCTCAGTGTGAGTCTCTTTGAGTTTACTCTACTTGGAGTTAATGAGCTTTTTGGACTTTTAGATTTATGTCTTGCACCAAATTTGGAGAGATTTCTGCCATTAGCTCTTCAGATATTCTTTCTGCCACTTCCTCTCTCTCTTTTCCTCCTGGGATTTCCATAATGTGTATGTTGGTCCACTTGGTGGTGTCCCACAGGTTCCGTAGGCTCTGTTCACTTTTCATCATTCCTTTTTCTTTCTGTTTCTAGATTTCATAATTTCAATTGTCCTATCTTCAAATTTTCTGATTCTTTCTTTTCCTTGTTCATATCTGCTTTTGAACCCCTCTGTTGTACTCTTCATTTCAATTATTGTACTTTTCAGCTCCAGAATTTCTTTTTGGTTCTTTTTCATAATTTCTATCTCCTTATTGCTATTCTCATTTTGTTTACACATTGTTTTCCTGTCTTTGTCCACATCTTCCTTTAGCTCTTTGAGCATCTTTAAGAGCTATTTTAAAGTCTTTGGCTAGTAAGCCTAACATCTGGGTTTTCTCAGGTACATTTTCCATCAATTTATTTTGTCCCTTTGAATGGACTATGCTTTCCTGTTTCTTTGTACGCCCCATGACTTTTTGTTGTAAAGTGAACATTTGAATCTTATAATGTGGTTATTATGAAAATCAGATTCTCTTCCTTTCCTAGGGTTTGCTGTTTTTCTGATTCTTATAGGGTGTTTCTATGCCAGGATCAGCCTGAGGTGAAAGTTTAAGTTCTTCTCAGGTCTTTTCTGAGCCTATGTCCTTCCCTGGGCATGTATGATGACTTCTAAATTTCCCTATATGCATAGTTGTTTTTGAATGTGCAAAAGAACAGATGGAGCCCTTTAAATATCCCAGAAGTCACTGCAGCCCATAGGGGCTGGAAAAATGGAAGCCAGCCTCCAAGCCCATGCCTCAGTGATCAGAGCAGTAATCACAACCAGAACACAGAATTCCAATATTTGGAGGACAAAGTCCCTATTACCTACCCTGGCTACAGTAAGCAGCACAAAAACACAGGTTGCCATCCCCACAGCCGCCTGACTTTCCCATCCCTACAGGGCTGGGAGTGGGAAATGCGTAGGGACGCTGCACTGAAGGCTGAAATTGACCAAAATTAGCTGCCATTTACCAGCAAGCTGTTCCCTGGAAGTTGCAAGCATTCATATAAATTCTACAGCTCTAAAATATTTACTTCAGACAGTTTCTGCCAGTATTGTTGTCCAGGTGGAGACACAGATTCCTGGTGCTTCCTACTGCATCATCTTCCCTGACATCATTCTCAAAGATAAATTTCTATCACTAAATGCTTATATTAGAAAAAAAAAATCTCAAATCAATGACCTCTGCTTGCACCTTAAGAAACTAGAAAAGGAAGAGCAAATTAAATTCAAAGTAGGCAGAACAAAAGAAGTAATAAAGACCAAAGCAGAAAACAACGAAATAGAACACTACACCAGATCAATGAAACCAAAAACTGGTTCTTTGAGAGGACAAATAAAAATGATGAAACTCTAGCCAGACTCATCAGCACAAAAAAAAAATGGAGAAGATATAAAATTATCATTATTAGTTGTGACAGAGTTGATTCTACACATTAAATTTGACAACTTGGATGAAATGTGAAAATTTTTGAAAGACAGAAGCTATCAAAGCCTTCTCAAGAAGAAATCATTTAACCTAAATAGCTCCATGTCTAACAAAGAAATTTAATTTGTAATTAAAAACCCTCTCAAAAAGAAAACTCTAGGCCTACATGACTATACTGGTTAATTCTACAAAATATTTAAGGAAGAAATAATACCAATTCTACACAAACTCTTCCAGAAAATGGAAGAGAAGAGAATATTTCCCAATGCATTCTATGAGACCACATAACCTTGATACCAAAGCCAGACAAAAACATTACAAGAAATCTACAAACCAATATTCCTCATAAACATAGAAGCAAAATTCTGATATAAATATTAGCTAATCATATCTAATATATAAAAATGATAACACATCATGACCAACAGGGGTTTTTTAAATTTAAAAATCAATCTATTCAATTCACTATATTTATAAAATAAAAAATAAAAATCACGGGCCGGCCCTGTGGCTTAGCGGTTAAGTGCGCGTGCTCCACTACTGGCAACCCGGGTTCGGATCCTGGGCGCGCACCGACACACCGCTTGTCCAGCCATGCTGAGGCCACGTCCCACATACAGCAACTAGAAGGAGGTGCGACTATGACATACAACTATCTGCTGGGGCTTTGGGGAAAAAAATAAAAGGAGGAGGATTGGCAATAGATGTTAGCTCAGAGCTGGTCTTCCTCAGCAAAAAGAGGAGGATTGGCATGGATGTTAGCTCAGAGCTGATCTTCCTCACTAAATAAATAAATAAATAAAAATAAAAATCACATGATGATCTCAATAGACACAGAAAAAACATTTGGCAAAATCCAACATCAATTCCTGAAAAAAACTCTTAAAACATTGGGTTTAAAAAGAACCTGATAAAGCGTACCTAAAAAAAGCCTATAATTAACATCAAACTTAATGGTGAAAGACTAAACACTTTACACCTAAAGATCAAAAGGCAAAGATTTCCATACTCACCACTTTTACTCAACACCATATAGAAGGTTCCAGCCAATGCAATCAGGCAAGAAAAAAGAAATAAAAGGCATTCAAATTGAGAAAGAAAAAAGTAAAACTATCTTTATTTGCAGACAATATGATCATTTATGTAGAAAATTCTATGGAATCTTACAAAGAAAAAAGGCAACTAGAACTAATAAGTGAGTTTAGCAAGGATACAAGATTCAAAATCAATATACAAAAGTCAATTCTGTTTCTATATATTAGTAAGGAATAAATAGAAATAGAAAAATGTTAAAAATGACTTACAATAGTATCAAAATTATTAAAATACTTAGGAAAAATCTGACGAAAGATATGCAAGACCTATACATTAAAAACTACAAAACATTAATGAGAGATTATAAAGAAGACCTAAATAAATGGAGAGATATACCTTGCCCGTGGGTTAGAAGACTCAGTACGTATTGTTAAGATGTGATTTCTCCCCAAATTGATCTATCGAATCAATGAAATCCCAATCAAAATTCCAGCATGTTTTTGTTAAAATTGATGAACAACTCAAAAATTCATATGGAAATACTAAGAACCTAGAATAGACAAAACAATAGCCTGCAGTTTTCTTTTTGAGAAAGTTTTTAATTACAAACTAAATTTCTTTGTTAGACATAGAGTTATTCAGGTTAACGGTTTCTTCTTGAGTAGCTTTGATAGTTTGTGTCTTTCAAGAAATTTGTCCATTTCATCTAAGTTGTTAAATTTATATCTGTAGAATCAACTCTATCACACCTGATATTGGTAATTTTGTGTCTCCTCCATTTTTTCCTCATCAATCTGACTATAAATTTATTAATTTTATCCTTTCAAAAAATCAATTTTGAAAAGTAAAAATACATTTGGAAGACTAAAGCTAAATAATTTCAAGACTTAGTATTAAGGCTTCAGCAAATAAGACAGTATAGTACTAACACAAAGATAGACAAATATCAGTAAGACAGAATAGAGAGTCTAAAAATAGACCCACATCATCTACAGACAACTAAATTTTGACAAAGGCTCAAAAACAGGTCAGTCAAGAAAGGACAGCCCTTTCAACAAATGGTGCTGAAACAGTAATATATCCTCACGCAAAAAAAAAAAAAGAAAAGAACTTCAACACACATCTCAAACCATACATAAAGGTTAACTCAAGATGGAGCATAGATTTAAAATGTAAAACCTATCCCTATAAAACTTCTAGAAGAAGCCACAGGAGAATATCTCTGTGACATTGGATTAGGTAAAGACTTCTTACCTACAACAACAAGATTATACATAAAAGAAAAAAATGATAAATTGGACTTCATCTTAATTTTACACGTCTGTGTATCAATCATATTTTTATTTTCTATATTTTATGATGTTTTGACATCTTTTGGGAGTCTTGCTGGCTGGGGAGAGACTGCCCCTCACAGGGCTAGCTAGTTCATAGAGACTAAACAACTCGTCAGTGAGCCCACCTTTCATACACAAACCAATCAACGCAGAGTCCATACCCCCAACCATCTCCTTTATCTAATACGAAGCCAACATCTCCCCTGCCCTAAATCAACCTAGGGCCAGGCAACAAATAACTAGGGACAGCCCCTATGCCCCAAAGCCTGCTGAAATTATTCCAACTGGCTAATCCTAAACTGTTTACCCTGGCTTGCTTTTCCTACAGAAATTCCAATAATGGCTGTAGCCCATGTCATCCCCTCATTCCTTTCTTCTTCATGACTGACACCAGTGCTTTCCCATGTGGCCCTGCAGAGTGTGCTGTACCTCTCATCTCTAGGGGAACTGTGAGTAACATCAAACTTTTCCTTCAATGGCGTTGACCTCTCCATGTTGCCACTCAACTGCCTTTATAAATTAAGACCTAGGCACTAATCAATCTGCACTTCAAAAGACCCTGTTAAGAAAATGAAAAGAACAATCATAGACAGTGAAAAAATATTTGCAAAGCATACATCTGACAAAGCACTTGCATCTAGAATATACATATATATTTTCTTAAAACTCTCCAAACTCAATAATAAGAAATAATTCAATAAAATAATGAGCAAAAGATTTGAACAGACACTTCCTCAAAGAAAATATATGGAGGGCAAATGAGTACATGAAAAGATGCTCAATATCATTAGTGATTAGAGAAATGCAAATTAAAACCACAATGAGATACCACTACACAACCACTAGAGTAGCTAAAATTAAAAAGACTGACCATACCAAGCTCTACTGGGTTCTCTCAGAAAAAAAAGTCCCCTCAGGCTTCCAGCAGAGGAGAGAGAAAAGAACCATTTTTACATATGCCAGAGCGTTCTTCGGACAAAGCCTGCCCTCAGGAGAAATTAGTGGACCAGAGTCTAACCTAACTGACCTGGGGGAAGGGAAATGCCCACCTCAGTCAGCTCCAGCCTTCCACATGAGAGAAGGGAATAGCCAAGTCCAGCCCTTAACCATCCCCTCACACCTAAGCGGTGAGAAAGAAATGGAACACTTGGGACGTTCACAATCAGAAGCACAGGCTCACTAGAAGACTGAGGCCCGATCATGGGCCTGTAGAGCTTCCCCTCCCCTGACACCTCACTACAGAACCAAAGGCCTATTTACAGCTGTCTCTTTCACATGGTATATCACGTCCAGTTCTCAAGAAAAATTTACAAACCACATCAAAAGACAAAAAACATAATTTGAAGAAACAGAACAAGCATCAGGACCCAGACATGGCAGGGATGTTGGCATTATCAGACTAAGAACTTAAACCAACTATGATTAATATGCTAAGGGTTCCAATGGATAAAGTAGACATTATGCAAGAACAGATACGCAATGTAAGCAGAGAGAGAGAAATCCTAAGAAAGAACAGTATGGTATACCCATGCAATGGAATACTATGCAGCTATAAAAATGAGTGAACTATTGATCTCACAACGTGGAAAATCTCAAAATAACTATGCTGAGTGAACGAAGGCAGACAAAAAGAGGAGTGTATAACGTGCAATCCCATTTATATAAAACTCTGGCAAATGCAAACTAATGTACAGTGACAGAAAGCAGACCAATGACTGCCTGTGGAGGAGGGGCAGGACAGGGCAGGAGGCAGGGTTTCCAAAAGTAATGAGGAAACTTTTTGGAGTGATGAAGATGTTCACTATCATCTTGATGGCGGTGACGGTTTTGCTGGTGTAAATATATGTCAAAACGTATCAAATTATGTACTATTAATCTGTGCAGCTCATTATATATCAAAAAAAAGAGGGAGAGTTTATATAAAAATCCAAAATTCCAGCTTCTCTTGAAAAATTGGAGTATTTAGAATCACTGGACCCAAGTTCCTGCATGGCAACAAGTAGCTAGAGCCAGGTGCCAGCCAGACTTCCGCTTTGGTCTGCCACAGACCCAATCACTCCCTGTTTTCCTCATATGTCCGCTATTCTCCTCATTGATTGTCTTCCTGGTCTCCATAGACACTCTGGTGTTTGGACCCTGCCCCATCTTTGTATTTTTAGCATTACCACAGTGTCTGAAACATTGTAAACACTCAGAAGTTGGTTTTTTTTCCCCTCATGAGAGGAAGCTACTAACTTCCAAACAAGGTCAAAATTTTTCATTTTTAAATCTCCTCAATCAATTAAAAAGTAATATGCATCTCATTTATTGTTGATGGGAATGCAAAATGATACAGCCACTTTGGAAGACAACTTGGCAGTTTCTTACTAACTTAGAGCAATTCTGCTCCTAGGTATTTCCCCAGCTGATTTGAAAACTTATGCAAGTGAATGTTTATAGCAGCTTTATTCATAGTCACCAAAAAATGGAAGCAACTAAGATTTCCCTCAATAGATGAGTGGATAAACAAACTCTGTTACATTCACACAATGGAATATTCAGTGATTAAAAAAAAAATAACTGTCAAGCTGCAAAAAGATGTGGAGAAGTCTCAAATACATATTGCTAAGTGAAAGAAGCCAGTCTGTATGATTTCAATTATATGACATTCTGGAAAAGGCAGAACTATAGAGACGGTAAAAATATCACTGTTTTACAGTGTTCAGAGAGAAAGAGAGAGGGCTGAACAGGTGAGCATAGGGGATTTTTTAGGGTGGTGAAATTATTCTGTATGGTATTGTAATGGTGAATATATGACACTATGCATTTGTCAAAACCCTTAGAATTTTATAGTGCAGTGAACCTTAATGCATGCAAACTTTTAAAAAATCATTCAGGAGTTTGGGGGATACCAGAATGGAATGCATAATATGACAAAACAATTTAACCATATTACAAATCTATGAAACAAACTCATTGAAGGGAGGTAGGGGAAAAGATGCTGACACAACAGACTTTAGAAATGCCTGGAGTCTGTCAGATCAAAAGCAAAAGCAACTGTACATAAGCACTGTACCCTGGTCGATAACGTTGGTTTCCACGGGGTGTAGATTAACCATTTTGATGCCACTATACATGTATACTAGAATTGAACAATTACATAAATGGCCGGCAGATGGCGGGAGCCAGGTTCTCACTGTTAGAGTGGGAGGTTACAGATGCTCAAGGGGAGGAGGCCAGAAGGATCTATCTGGAAATAGATCAGAGTTAGAGACATCATTATGAACTTATGTTTAGCTTAATATAGATACAAATGGTTATATACAAAACTATTTATAGATTTGTGTATATAACAGATTAGTATACACACATATTTTCTTGCTTTGTCAGCTGACAAGGCTTAGAAGCAACAACACTGAACACCTAGCACCCAGACCCTTTCTCTTGACGACCTCTTCCTACTTCCCTCTAGCCCTCCATTTCTCTCTCCTAAAATGTACCTTTGAGATGATCTATTTCAATTCCTTCTTGTTTTTGCATAAGAAAATGGGGTCCCAAAATATGAGTTTTCAAAAATCATACAGCCAATTAATAGTAGGGCCAGCCCTGGAACTCCTTGCTATTATTCCAATGATGTTCACTTACAGGTAATTCCCAGACTATGGGGTATGTGTTTATCGCACTTCATAAAACGGGAGAGATTTGGATCAGCTCTTCCTCCTAAAAATTCCCCCAACACGCTTCTTAGGGCTAGGAAGCAATGCTGGAGATTAATTTGCCCTAGTTCCTTTCATTTTAATAAAAACTGATCTTAAGATTTTCTTTGACAGGTGTTGCATTTTCTTACGAGCATAAAAGAAGAACTGAATGGATTCGAGTTTGTTAACATTAAACTCCTCAAAACGAGCAAGCAGAACAGAGGACATTTCGACTTGGCCCAAAATCAAAGAAACTGATTGACTGATGCTCTTATCTACTTTTTTTTAAGTTTCATTACATAACAAGGGAAAAATCATCTCAGATTTTCCTGGCCCTCACCCTTCCTGCTTCTCTTTGCTTTCTTTATAGTTAAGCAAAGAGATTCAAAAAATTGGCTCTTAAAAATGTCTTTAGAAAAAGAGCCTGGTTGTGAAGTTGTTAATGCACTTTGCTTCCTGCCTTCTCTGGAGCTTTCCAGATAGTAAAACTCAAATTTCATACAAATAGGCATTGTCTTAATAATTCCCCTTTGTTTTGCTTGATTGGAAGTAATTACAGGAATTCACAATTATCCCAAATCACCTTTCTCCAGTGCCACCACCATCCTCTTTTCCACATGTTCATAATGTAACCTGAGAATAATGATGTTTCCCAATGTCTTACATCAGCTGGGGCCCTCTTTTACCCCATCTTATTCCCCACTCTTCTCCAACACACCCTCCAGTTCATCCCAGCTAAAATTTTTTCTCTCTCTCTCTCACACACACATACACACATACACACTTGTACACATATGTACACCTTTGTACCTTGTTCACAATTGCATTCCCAGCCAGATGCTTCCAACACTCTGTGTATGCAAATCCTACCCATCCTCCAAGCCTCGCAAATTTTTCACCTTTTCTAACAACACTCCCTACTTTTCACAGTACTATGCTAGGCACTGTTGAAGAGAAAGATTAGTTCTACGTAACCTCTGTCCCCAAGGAGCTAGCAATTTTCATTGATCCCATCTCAAAGATACTAGGATATTTCATCTGACCACAAGCAATCCATCATATAGAGAATGTCTTGTGTTATTCTCTACCTCAATAACAGATGGTTAGAACATAAATTATACATTACACTTCCATAGTCTTTGCCTCCCTCTTCCAGTTTAGAGGAGGAGTGGATGAGAGAAGAAGGAAGATGGGAAAACAAGAGTCTAGGTAACAATTTCAATGGCCTTCGATTCTAGGCCTAAACTTACTGGAATAACCAGGACCCTAAGTCTCCTCAAATGAAAGGGCCTGGGACAGATGTACAAAAGAAGTCTCATGTAGCATAAGTTTAAATATTTTAAAATTTTAAATCAAGTTAACAAACCGTTAAATAAAATGTGCTCTATCCTCTCATCTTGGTGAGTATACTTTCATAACAAAAAAAATGGAGAAGTATGTGTAAAGCTAGGGTTTTAAGTGACTGAAAGTCAGAAAAATATTAACAATAACTGAATATAATTATTATTATTCTTGTCTGGTGTTCTATTGTTGGGCTAGCAATGATCAGTAATAAAGTCATTCATAATTATTACTTATTTATTCCATTCATGATTATTACTTATTTATTTCACAAACTTTATTTTCTTTGTCTTCATATCAATAAAACCACTGTTGTTATAATTGAGATTTTTGCATGTTTTGGATTCTGTTGACAGTAATGATATTAAAAAATAAAATATAATTGTATTAAAGTTTACAAAATTCCACTATTTTTCAAGCAAATTATAAAGTAAATGTCAAAAAATTTTTTAATGTTCATAATATATGTTTCAAAAAGTTATTTCTTCTAAAGCATTCAAAATGATCTATTAAAATTAAAAGACAAAAACATCAAATTATAATAAAAATATCAAAGTTTAAATCAAAATTAAGTAAAGCTGAGTTTTCTTTAATTTTTTGAAAATATAATTACATATTACTATGACGTATTTTATAAAAATAAACCTATTCCAAATTCAATGTCCATCTAGTTGCCAATGAATAATTGGTATCACATTTCACAATGTTACGTCTAGACCCACACATACACAAATTAAGAGTATTTTTGTTTAAAATTGCAAAATGTTCCTCAGCTGCTATGAGCAACTGTTGCAAATATCATGCTAGACCTTGAATAACTCTGAAACCACAATTTAAACCTGAAAAGGAGAAAGAAATGGATACTGGGTACTATTGGAAAGTGATACTTTATTATGCAAGAATCTGTTGCATTCATGCTATCTGCGAAAAGGATCTGACAAATTAATTTTTTTTTACATTTACGTTAGTGCTCCCGTCATTCACATCCTGCCCACTCACCTAAGCAATGTCCTTCTCTAAATCCTTAGTGACACCACCCACAGACCTTCACAGCATTTAAAGATGATTCCCTTCAGTTCTGAGACTTAGGGCAGGAGACATGAAGAGATATTTCCCTGGAGTTTGTCATGAGAACAAACGTTTAAGTTGCATCTCATGCCCAGCACTGAACACCAGATCCCAAGGAACAGAGGCATTCACGTGTTCTTTAGCAAACTTGTTTTTGTTTGAATGTTGTGCCCAGGACTTAAAGTAATATTTTATGATTGATATCATGCAAAAAATAAGAAATGTTGGATCCATGAAACAATAACATGATACTATAAAAAGGAGAATATTTGGAGTGTAAGAAAGAGCTTTTGAAAAGTAAAAGCGTGATAGCAAAAATTTTAAATTCAGCAAAAATGTTGGGAAATAATTTTGAGGAAAGATCCCAGAAAGTAGAACAAATAGAGAAAGAGACGGAAAGTTGATGAGGTAAGTAAGGAAATTAGAGGATCAATCAGGATATACAATGGCCAACTAAAAAAAGTTTTAGAAAGAAAATAGGAAAGAGAGCAACAATTACACAATAATAATAATAATTTCTAGAACTGAAAAATGTGAGTTTTCAGATTGAAAGACTCACTTAATAAGCAGTGCAGTGAATGAAAAAAAAATCCTATTTACAAAAGTAGATTTTGTGACATTTCTGAATACCAGGGACAAGATAAGAACCTAAAATTATGTGGAGAGTAAAAATATGTTCATTTATAAAAGATATACCAATGTCATTAAAATTCTTATTAGTAACACTGATAGCTATAAAACAATATAGCAATACCATCAAAATGTGAGAAAAAATTTATGCTAATCTAGAATCCAAACTATCAATCAAGTATGTGAGTGAAATAAAGATATTTTAGACCTTCAATATACTCCCCAAATTGTCTTTCTAGGTAGCTTTCCCAGGAAGCTACTGGACGACCCACTTACCCACAGTAAAGAGTTAAGCAAGAGAGAGGAAGACGTGAGATCCAAAGAACAGGGCTCAAACACAGGAGAGAGGTGAAGGAACACATGGACTGATGGAGGAGGGAAGTCCCAGGACTGCACCTTGGCAGGAGGCTGGAGAGAAACCAGCCTGACTGGAACCAGTGAGGGAGGGTCTTGGAAGGAGCTTGTTGAGAAGAAAATGAAAGTGATAGAACACCTAGCATTTTCAGAGGAGATTTTCTGATTTGTTTCAGAGGAGAGTTTAAGAGATTTAGTGATTGGAACAAAAAAACTTAGCAAATAAAAAAGTGACAATAGGGGCCAGCCCCGTGGCGTAGTGGTTTAGTTCAGCATGCTGCACTTTGGAGACCCGGGTTCACGGGTTCGGATCCCAGGTGCGAACCTACAACACTCGTCTGCCACAGTATGGCAGCAACCCACATAAAAAACAGAGGAAAATTGGCACAGATGTTAGCTCAGGGCTAATCTTCCTCAAGCAAAAAAAAAAGGAAGACGATTGGCAACAGATATTAACTCACGGCAAATCTTTCTCAGAGGAAAAAAAAAAGTGACAATAATTAGTTCCAGGGAAAAAAATAAAAAGTTTTTTTTTAAAAAAGAAGAAATGGTGTCCTGGCATACTATGTAGCTCAGCTGTGAATATTAGTTACATAATAATAATTATGTAAACACTGAGGAATGATTAACCAAAGATTTTGAGAAAATCATATTGGAAAATGGAGTAATAATGGGAGAGGAAACGTATGTGTACATATGTGTGTGTGTGTGAAGGCAATATATCACTGAAAAAATAAGAGATACTAAAATAATCACGGTATTTGGGGAAGGAAACAAAAGAAACAGGTAAAAGAGTTGAAGTATTACCTCAAGAATATGAGAATTGGAATGAAGGAATATTTGGCAAAGAACTGCTGTTTTTTATATATATCGAGCACTATTTGTTGACTTTTTAAACCACGTACATGTTTTACTTTGATAAATTCAATTAAAAATTAAGTTGCATGGGAGGCAGTGTGTGGGATGAGACTGTTTGTGACAGACTGTGAAGCGATTCTAGAAAAGTGAGAGAATGAAATGACCAGGGATGAAGAGTACGGTTGCTTCTCAGCATTAAAAATCCACTTTAGATTCAAGGTCATGATTTTAAAGTGAGACTAGACAGTGTGATTATATGTTTTCCTCCAACTGCATTTCTCCAAGCTTAGGTAGAGGTGCCAAGCAAGAAAAGAGTTGGATTTAGTCAGGATTGTGACTTGGCCAAGAAAATATGATAAAGTAAGAGTGGAAAGGGAATCAAAGGTATTTAGAAGGATTATAATAATTGAACATGGAATTTAAGATAGGTGAAGAAGGAACGAGGATCAAAGGGATGAGGAGTGGGGAAAATAGGGTAGGGCCAGTGGATTGGAAGCCAGCCCTGGTAGTCTAGTGGTTAAGATTTGGCACTTGCACCACCTCTGCCAGAGTTCATTCCCCATCAAGGAACAAAACCACCATCTGTGTGTTGTCATACAGTGGTGGCTACGTGTTGCTGTGATGCTGAAAGTTATGCCACCAGGATTTCAAATACCAGCAGGGTTACCGATGGTGGACAGGTTTCAGTGGAGCTTCCAGACTAGACAGACTAGGAAGGAGGACCTGGCCACCCATTTCCGAAAAAATTGGCCATGAAAATCCTGTGAATAGCAGTGAAGCATTGTCTGACGTAGCACCTGACATTGTCCGACATAAGGGAGAGGATAGTGCAAAAAGACCGAGCAGGGTTCTGCTCTGCTGTACACAGGTTTGCTGTACACAGGGTCACTAGGAGTCAGAATGCACTTGATGGCACTAACAACAAAAAAAATGAATTGGAGATCCTGATGGGATAGAAAGACTCTTGGTGTTGGGCTACTAGAGAGAGTGAGACAGAAGAATACTGGTGTTGGTCAGAGACAGGGCGAGGCATGAGACTGAGATTATGGAGATGATGACTCCATACTGACTCATACTGATGATGACAAGGTTGAAAACACAAGTAGGGAGTGGCTGAGGATGGGCGCAGGACGAGATAAAGAGAAAAAGAGCTCAAGACTCGATTTAGGTAATTGACCACAAGTAATAAGGAGGAAAAACTGAGGGGACAGTTGTTGACACCCATAATGATAAGTGTCATCTTCATATTTCATGTCTGTGATATTCAGGCTCCTGAGTTTATAAATTTGGGATGAAAAAAGCCATTTTATCCAGTCTACAGTAAATGCTGTACACATCTAGGGAATACAGGTGGGGTATATTTTGAAAATCCTTGCAGATGATGACAACAGTGCCTTCAGTTCAGACGTTCTTTGGTATTTTAATATCCTAAATGAGAAGGTACTGGGTTTCTATCTTTTGTTCCTTTCAGGGGATATTTATAGAGTTCCACTGTGTGTCCACTCCATCCTGTATCCACCTGTACAGACCCAACGTGAGTACATGAAAGCCTAGTGCCAAGTCCTGTCTTCCATACTCATTCAGACTCCCTTTGGTTCCTTCACTCCTCTTCCTTAGCTCTCCAATCCTGTGATTCTATACTTTAGATCCTAATTGCTATTTCAAGCTCTCCTATCTAGGTCACCATCTTGTAACTCTTCAGTGTACTTCATCCAGTTTTCTTGTTTTTGAACCTGAACTATGACCACTGCCTATTTTGGAACACCCTCGGCTCTAAATAATACCTTCTTACTGCCCATCTCAGTCCTACAGGTGGGCCAGGACACTCAGCACATGAGTCATGGTGAGGGTGTGTACACACCCTGTTTCAGACACTTGTCTTTTCTTCACATGCTCACTAAACAAGGGAGATGAGTTGAAACAATAACTAAGGGGTATACGCAGTTCCACTGGACTTGAATCCTCTGGCAGCATCTCGTCTTCTGGGGGTAAAGATGAAGAGGAATGATCCAAAACTCTTGCCCCCAGGATATATACTCATGTTCCACGTCTCCAGCCCCAAAGATACTCCACTGCTTTTCATCAAATGACGTATATCAGGCATCTAGCCTGTGCCTGGCACTGTGCTGGGGAGGTGGGGCTGCAGGACAGAGTCTAGCGTCCACTAATCCTTTCATACTGAGAGATTACGACTGAGTTTTAGAACAGACTTTCATTGCTTCGGGAATTGAAGGCTTTGTCTGCTAAAACAAAGAATAATTTTTTGCTCTATACCCTGATTTGATTGAAGTAATAAAAAATTCAATCCAATCAAAATTTTACTGTCAATTATCTCAAACTCTTTCTACAATTTTATAATTAGCTAAGGAATTTATACAGCCTAAAAATAAATTTTGAGCAATTATCTTGAAATTGAATTTACAATTTTTCTGATGGTTATTTCAAGGGTATTTTAAATTATTTTTCCCAAAGAACCTGGATTTAACCAATTAATATGCTCTTTTAAATCTTTCATTGATTTTTAACTTTTCACATATCTGATTTCCTCAGCTAGGACAGGGACTTGCCCTTGAACTTTCCTCGTGTCATCCACAACTCCCAACATCATGCTGGATATACAGCATGCCCTTCATATGTGTGTGTGTGTGGAGTTTTGGGGGTTTTGCTTCATTTTGTTTGCACCAGTACCCTCTTCAATAAAACTATGGAGGAAGTATTTATTTTCTTAAAAAGCTTCATGCATTCTGTAGTAATGGCACTATGGTTATGTAAGAGAATATCCTTACTCTCAGAAAATACACACTGAAGATTTAGGAGTAAAAAGGCACAATATCTCCAATTTATTCTCAAAAGTTCAGGAAAAAAAATATATATAGAGAGAGAGGGAGGTGGAGAGAGAGAGAGAGAGCAAAGTGATAAAGCAAAAAAGCAAATGGGGACAATTGTGTCAGTTGGGGAATCAGTAAAGAAGGCTGTATAAAAGTTCCCTGTACTATTCTTGCAACTTTGCTGGAACTTTGAAATTATATAAAAATAAAAAGTTACCCCCAAAAGTCAATATCTAGAAAGATGTACACCCTGAAATGAAACGGTCTATCTCACTATGCACTAGAAAGCAAGAGGGAAAATGTTTTGAGCGCTGAGTTCCAGATGGTGGATGAGGTGGAGAACTGTCAGTTGTTTCAGCAGGGAGAGCCCCAATGGTAAACGAATTTTTGCTTTTGCTAGGCTGGTTTTGGTTCTCAGACAACTCATCAATCCGACTTTAAGGAGCTCCGGGAAAATCTCAGCACACATGTTCAAGCACTCTCTAGGACTGCTTCTGGAAGCCCTGCCCTGCCCTGAGACAGGTCCACCCTTGAGACACTGTCCTATGGAAAAGGAAGTCAGTGGAACAATGAGTTATAATTACAAGGGAGACTAGATGGCTGAGAGGCTGGGAAACAGCTGACATCTCTTCGCTTCTGAAAGCAATTCAAGGTTAGCTCCCCTTGGTGCTAGGTTGACTGCTGAAACCTCGACACTGCCTTCTCTCCCCCCATAAGTCATCATCCAGGTATCAACTCCTACTCCAGCTCCTGTATATTGATGAGAATTTACAATTCAGTGACCTGCATCTGGGCACATTCTGCAAAGTATCCTGGCATTCCAGCTCCCCCCGATGCAACCTACTGAACTCTTCTGCAGTCACCTGTGGAGCCCAGGGTGGCCCTACTGTAAACTGGCAAGGAGTTAAGTCAAGAAGCATCAAGGGAATGAACAGATGCTCAGAGAGAGCAGGAGAATGCCGAGGCTGACCACAATCGAAAATGTCTGAGTCAAAAGTCAAGAAGTCATTCACATGCCAAGGGCCATTTCCTCCACCTCACCCCCACCCCGCTACGCTGGAAGTCAATTCTCCCCAGTCCACGGTGAGTCAGGCGTGCGTACTTTGATTACGGCTCAGCTGATGTCATTCCAGAAAGCAGGGGGGTCACCCACTGCATCAGAGGAAGAGACATTTGACTGAGACTGGTCCACCCTTCAGCCCTCTGGGGAGCCTGACATTTCCACGACACGGAAAACAAACTTCCTCTTAAAAAGGAATATGCTTTCAGTGTGGGAAAAAAAAGAGCAAGAACCAGAGAGGGTCAATACTTGCTCACCCTTGGCTGAAAGCCCACAGTCAGGGAAATTTCTGTCCTTTCAGAAAAGGTGAAAGCATCAAAATGTCCTCTGGTTCAACGGCAGATCCAGGTCACTGCACGTACGCAGGGAAAACTCAGTCTTGTCACAACAGAGCCGCAGTGCCAAGTACATGGTAACTTCCTTCAGCTGAACTCTCTGTTCTCTCAAGGGTTAACACTTTGTGCATGCAACAAGCACTTACTGAGAGGCTACCTAATGTTTGGCACCAGAGCCATCCTTTGTGGTGGGGAGAGAGAACCCAATCAATAGTGGGATAATAGAAGCTGTAGTTGGGACAGCAAGCAGTGAGTTCTCACTATGTTCTGCCACTCACTTCACAACTGGGTATCTTATTTGAACCTCAACAATCTTGTGAGGTAGGTACCATTATTTTCCCCATTTTATAAATAAGGAAACTGAGACACTGAAAAGACTAAGTAATTTATCCAAAATCACACAGCTTGTGAGTGGGAAGCCGGGGTTTGAATCCAGACAGTCTAGACCAGCTCTGTCCAATAGAACTTTCCGCAATGATTGAAATGTTCTTTATCACATTGTCCAATATGGTAGCCACTAGCCATATGTGGTTACTGAGCCCTCGAGATGTGATTGGTGCAACTAAAAAGCTAAATTTTAAATTTTTATTCAATTTTAATTAAATTTAAATAGCCACCTGTTGCTAATGGCTACCATATTGGACGGTGCAGCTCTAGATTGACTTAGAACCAAGGTACTTAACCATGTGCTGTGCAAATGAGAATACATGGGATCCCACCTTCACCTTCTTTTAATCAGTGGGAAGCCAAATTACAATAAACATCAACGTCATCCTTGACAGGGAAGAGAGTCGTCATGGACGCATAGGGATGCGTGCAAAAGAAGGGCATGAGTTGCAGTTGCCAGCAAGAGAATCGAGGCGTACCTGGTGCTCTCCTCCAGGCACCAGGCATGTGTCTTTGGACATGCTAAAGGCATGTGTCTCACCTCCCTAGCTATCCCCACCTGCCCACCTGCCCCCATCTAACCAACAACAGCCTCCCTACAAGTTTGACCCCTGGTCCTGTAGCTGGGTCAGCTGGTCCTGAGAGCATGGGCCCCCAGGATGCTCCTCCTTCTGATGGGTACTGTGTTCAACACCAAGGAGGATGCCAGAGAAAGATCTGCCCCAGCCACCTGCCCTCTGTTAACTCACTCTCCAGAAGGCAGTGACTTATAAGCCTGAGCTCACCAAGATACAACACAAGACGGTGTATGAGTCAGTGCAGGATGGATTCTGGGGATGGGGGTATGACCAATTTGGCTTAGATGAATAGTTAGAGATGGCATTTTGGAGGAAGAGGGACTTGAGCTGGGCTGCAAAAATGGGTGAAATTAGAAAGTCCAAGAGGAGGGGAAATGACATTTGAGGTGAGGTGGAAAGCATGAGCACAGAGACTGAGGTGAGTGAACACAGGTGTGGTGAGGGGCTGTGAGAAGTTAGCCTGAAGAGAGCAGCAGTGTGGGACAGGTTGGCGAGGTGGAGCGGTGGTCAACTTTTTGTCTAGTCCCTCCTCGCCTCAACATTGGGAGCTCTGTTAATAACATAGTTGTTCTCAATGAGCCAGAAGAGAACCTGAGAGATTAAAGCTGGCATTTGGTCCCAACTTGTGGAAGTTATTTAAATATATGGATTTCAGAGACTACCCCTAGGGATTCCATGGGACTAAGGTGTGGACCCAGGGGTCAGTTTTGTTTTATTTTGTTGACCAGTGAATGGGGTGATTCTGATGCTTCTGAGCCCTCATGGGTGTTGGAGAACCACAGATTTTAGCCACTACCTCTTCCACACAAGGACCTGCTCAACTGTCAGAGGTGAAGGAGCATTTGCCCCATTTTCAAAGGTGGCCAGGACTTCCCCAGACTCCCTGGGGAAGCCATTCTATGACGTCATAAGCTTTCCTCGGGAGGAGAATCATCGAGGGGCAGGGGAAAGAGTGTCTGTCAAAAAGCAGCAGCAACTTCAAGAGGCCACATTGGAATTAAAGGTTTCTTCACAGGAAATTTAAAATAGTTTCTCCAATTCCTTCATTTTACAGTTGAATAAGCTGAGGGTTAGAGAGGAAAACTGACTTATCCAAGTTCATACAGGCATAAGGCCATCAACAGCAGAAGAAAACAGGGGCCTCCTGACCAGCGATCTGACTGCTCTACTGCCTGTCGTCAGCCCCACCCTGGACAGAGCAGATCTCTTCCCCGGCGTTGGCACTGCCCCCAGAGTGCCATCCAAAACAAAAGACAATAGCCTTCCTTGGACCCTTGCATGCTATTTTCATTAAACCATTTTACTTGACAGCAGTTCTTTATTGAAAGGCAGGCACTTATCTTTTGAGGGCTGTGTCCTTTGTTGTACTATCTCAGTACTTTCCAAAGGCTGAAGGAGATCCAGGGGAAGACAAACCTCTGCCACAAGATAAATGTTAGCGTTTATCAAGGGGGAAAAATGCAGCCCCTCAGTGTTTGCTGCCCCTGTGGGAAGAGAGTAGAAGGGAGTCTTGCTTTCACTCTGCGTTTTCTCCTGGTTAACGCAGGGTCTCCCAGCCAAGTCATCACAGTTCCCTTCCTCTCTTTTTAGACAATACCTACTCCTGATGGCACCTTTTACCTACCCAGCTCTGGCATCCCAGAGGTAGAGAAGATGCAAAGGCGTTACTCCTCTGTCCGCTCTGGTCGGAGCTGTCTTACGCACACCTAGCACACTGGGCATCTCTCAGAGGCCAAGAACCTTGGGGGTATAGAAAAGGCAGACCCCAGGCATCTGCATGCATGACAATGAGATTTCCATTCTCCTGGGAGGCACTACATGTTATTCAATCCCTACATGGACACTCCTTTGCAACCACTTTATAGGGTAGAAAGGACTATGGAGGGATGAAATTTTAAAGGGCATTCATCTAGCCCCATCATTGTGTAAATGAGGAGAACTGGAGTTCAAGGATTTTAAATGATCTGTTAAAGATCACACTCCTATTTAGTGGCAGATAAGAAATCAACCACAGGTCTCCTGTGGTCCTACAGGAGCTGTTTGTTCCCTATTATCACTTGGGAACATTGCATTAGGTTTTGGTCCCGACTTTGCAATTGATTTCCTGTGTTCCTGAGCCTCTCCGTGCTTCACTTCCTTTGTCTGGAAAATCAGGATTAAAATGTCTACTCAACACACCTCACAGAGATGCTAGGAAAATCAAACTACACCGTGAAAATGAAAGTGTTCTGAAAAGTGGAAAGCACTATTTTTTAATTTTTATGACACTTTCCCCATCTCAGACTAATCTTTTAACGATCTCCAAAAAAAGAGCAGTGATGTTTTATGTAGTTAAAAAAAAATAACCTCTCATAAAGAAACGGAGACAGGGAGACACATGCAAAGCTCATCTCATAGACAGGTTGATTTTTATCTGATGGAAATGCCCAGGTTGTAAATATTTTTAACAACAATTTGGTTCACACAACAGAGGATATTGACAGAGGAGAGTGTGGGAAGAAATTATCCCTTGTGGATCATTAGTCACAACAGGGCCTTTCCTATTTAAAAAATCATCCTACATACAAGAGGAACTGAAAACTCATTCCTCATTTCTGAGCTGCTTTTAAGTTTGTGATAGAATATGATAGAACCAAAGGAAAGTGCCCTGCCGGTCACAATCTCCACTCCAGGATTTAAGGACATTTCTGAGGGCATTTCTGAGGATGTTTTGTTTTTTCCTTCCCTTTTAGTCTGTACAAAATAGCTAAAGTCAAAAGTAAGGATTCCTGAGTCATTCTGATGAGCATGTGGGGCCAGGGGCAGTGCTGGAAGACAGAGTACAGGCTGTTCCAAACGACATGCAGGGCATCCTGAACTAGCGGTCCTACGCCCTGCATTCCTACCCCCCAACCCTAGAGCAATGCCAGCCTCACAGTAGTAGAGTAACTGATGTTTTTAATAAATAAAAATTTCTCTAGGTGTTTAGTAGAGCCAGGGTATGTGATCTACTTATTTGGAACCAAGGTTTTATGATTTTTCCCTTGTAAGATTTTTTTTTTTTTTTGCCCAGAGAAGAGTACTCATTAACTTCAACCACAGCCTTAGGTATTTTGAAATCTTCTACTCATATCAGCTATCACATAACCTAAGTTCAAATACCAATCTATCTTTTTCTAAAAGCAAATATTTGTGAGTCCTAAAATTGAATTGGTTCCTCTGTGAGGCATACTTCAGCACCATCCTAGACACTCCAGACATTTGAGTGACAAGGTCACAGGAAGTGGTTGGAACTTGGGGCTCTCTAGTGCATTCTTCCAAGTCGGGTACCCCAAGGCCCCTATGGTCCATGCCTGTAAACTGGGACTCGTGTTATGTGGTTGTGCATCTAGCTGCTGGGTTACTGCCGGGGATACAGGACAAGCACCTGGAAGACGAGATTCAGTCAGTTCATTCCCGAAGCATCTAAAAAGCCCAGTGCAGTGCTTCTACTGAATGCATATGTTAAGTAAATATGAGCTAACAGATACTGAAAGCCTACTCTGCACTAGACACTGTGATAAGTGCTTTCCATATGTTATCTCATCTAGTCTTCCCATAAGTCAATGATAGAGTCACTATTGATATTCCCACTTTATAGAAGAAGAACTGAGGCACAAGAGGCTAAATAAATTGCTCAAAAGTCATACAGCTAATCAGCAGTGGATTTGAAAGGCCTACCCTAGCAGCCAGATTCTCGAGCCTGTAGAAAGCAAAGTTTGTGTCAAAACTGCTATACTATACTGACTCCCAGTCAATAAAAGCATCACCCTTTGGCTGAGACATTATACTACCTTCAAAGAGCCAACTTCTCTGGAATGGCTTTGCAATGTTGGTTTGAGTGCAGATCAGGATAAGTTAGGTTTGCCTTAATAACAAAAATGCCCCCAAAGTTTCAGTGGCTTTACACAACAAAAGTTTGCTTCTTGTTGCCTTTTGTTCAGTTCTGTGAAGAGCCAGTTGGCCAGATCTGGTCATGTGGCCTCAATCTGACTACTGGGAAATGTAGAGGAGCACATAGAGTATTGGGCAAGCAATGACTATGACTCCACTGGGAATAGCCTTCTTAAGCCTCCAGGGACTTAGTGGAGAAAGCACTGCTCTGAAGGATGAGCTTCCAGTCCCAGATATTCCAAGAACCAGCACGTGACTTGGGCAAACAACTCCCTTTCTGAGCTGCAGTTTCCTCATTTCCCAAATGAGATGATTGCACTATTGTCCTCCAAGATCCACCCCAGCATATTTTATGAATCTATCAATGAATGTCCCTTACAAAAGACATGTCCCAAGACTGCACTGGCACCCTCGAGAGGATATGGAAACATATCTCGGTGTGACGTGAGGCAAGGCTGTGCCGTGGCACAAGTCGAGCTCACCGTTTTGCTTGGACAGCAGGCTTGGGGAGACTGTTTGCCAACCTAACAGAATGGGGTCAGCGGTTCATGGCAACTCCCAAGCCTTTAGAAATGTTGGGAGCTTTTTTGTTGGTTTTTACACCTAATAAAAAGTAATTTCCTCTTTTCAAAAGGCACATTTTTTTTTTTTTTTCTGTTTTGGAAGATTAGTGGGTTTTGGGTTTTGTTTAGTTTTTGTTTTTAAAATTAAAAGGACATCATCTTTTAAGGCTGAAGATATGGGTAACAGAAAGGACAAGTAGATTAGCCCAGGTCACACAGCAAGACAAGAGCAGGGCGAGGGGTAAAACCCATAGCCCCTGGATGGGCCTCATCTCCAGGCAGGAAATCATTCTTGGATAAAAACTCTTGCCAAATGGTCTATGATGAATGAGTGTTAATAGGCCCCAAACATAGATTTCATATCCTTTAGAACACATGAAGGAACGAGGACTTGGTAGAGTAGATTTTGGCCCAATCCAGCACATAAAAAAAGGCCAACTGAGACACAACTGTGAACCAACCCAGGGGACAGCTCCTCTCTGGCACTTTCTGGGAGTAGATCGATTTTATCTTTTCTGGAAATGGGATTAAGGACAGGTATGGGAGTGGGCAGTAACACATCGGTTAGCTCCCCTTCCTTAAAAGCGATCGGCTATTGGCTACCTCTAGACTGGAGCGGAAACAGCTCAGACGCCATGCTGTGTCCACGCTGTTCTCACCACTACCCCATCACACAGGCCCCTAAAGAAACATTTGCACATCAATGAGGCCAGCCTGGAAAGGAAGAAAGGAAATCAGCCGCTGTCCCACCCCCTTGCCTGGCAACAGGAATAACTCCCAGGTGTGTCTAAAGGCCAAGCTGCTTAAACCATTTCCTTCTCTGTCACCCCAAGAAACTGCTTGCCATCCAGTCGAGCATGGTTCCCAGAGGTTTGAGGAACAGCCAAGCTGACCCAATTGTACCCTCTGGCCCTGACAATATTCCAGAGGTTTCACAATAGCAGTGTGTGAGGGGTCAGGGCTCCTCCTTTCCCCAAGTGTTGCGTAGGAAACAACCTTACTTTATACCACTCTTGATGATTTAAAAGTGCTTCCTGAAACATCCAGTGTCTCATTTGATCTTTACAACAAGTCTTGGTGGCGGGAGTGGGAGGTGGACAAAGATTATCATTCTCATTTTAAGATGAGAAACCTTCAGCTCATAAAGTTTTGAGGGGCCGGCCAGGCTTGCCTGAAGCTCACAGGATGCTCATGGGTACTGAGTGTTACAGCTAGAACTTGAACTGGAATGTTCTAGTTCCAAATCCAGGTTCCTCTGCCATTTGCTTGGCATCCACATAGATCCTGGGTTGGCTGTCAGCGATCTGACTTTCCTTGCTGAGTGCACTTGGACCCCCAAATCTAAGTTTACCCACAAGTTCCATAAACAGAGGCCAGAATTTCTCATGTCAGGAAGAGGGCTGCCTGGAAATGATTAGGAGAGTAAAGGAAACTGAAGTAGGAACAATCCTGACCCCAGGTCACATCTAGCCCTCAGACAGGAGGATGTTCTAGGTGCTCAATGACTCAACCCTGGTGGGAGGCCCAGCTAGTATTCAACCTGCCTCCTGGATCATCCACGTTGCAGGGGATCATGTGACTGGGAGCAATCTAGGCTCCTTGTTAGTGGTCAGATGCTACAGGACTCTCATGGTCAACAGTCTGTTTTCCCAGGTCTCCATGCTTCTCCAAGGGGCATCAGATCACAAGATTTGACTGGTGACAACTTCCCAAGAAGCCCCTGCAGGCCTTGGAGCTCCGCTCCCCCACAAAGCCCCACCGGCCTCCCAGGGCTGGCATGGAGTGCACAGACACCCACTTCAACCACTCTTACATGGGAGGAAAGACTCCCTAGGAAAAACAGGCAACTCTACTGACTGAAAGTTAATTATCTGGACTCTGGTTATCTGGAAAACACACAGAAAGTTACAAAGCAAGCTAAACTAGAAAGACACAAAAAATGCTTCTTTTTGCATGAAACTTCAATGCTCACAAGGACACACACGGCATCATCTCATTAGATCCCACAACCCCCCTGTGGAGTGCAGGAATAGTTATCTCCATTTTAGAAGCAAGGAAATGAATTCCAGAAGGATGGATTTGCCCCTGCTTCCATGGCTGGCTCGTGGTGGGGCTAGGGCTAGCACCTGAGTCTCTTCACTCTCCTTTCAGGCTCCCTTTTCTTTTTGTACTCATTCACTGGTCATTTCTCCACTCACCAATAAGGTGCTGAGACCCATCAAAGAGTCCTCATCAGCACAAACACCTCCCAAGGGGCTGCTTCCCCGCAGACTGGAGCTCCCGCTCTGCGAGTGGCTGTGGATTGAGAACGTTCACTTACACTACTGCTCTGGAATACTCCTTTCTTCTTCCCATCTCTGCTCCCCTCCCCCATTCCCACTCAACCTGTGTCTGAAAAAGGTTTAGAAGTCAGGAAATCTTTTACCAAGATGAAAACAGGAGCTATAAACCAAGGGCTAAATCTAATACATAACTTTTTTCTTCTTGTTGTATTATGTAGAACACACCATTTAGGCTCTCTGTTGTCTACTTTCAGCTATGAAATGAGGAAAACTTATCACCAAGAGTTGAATACCAATGGGAAGCTGATATCCATTCAGTCCTCTCTAGTTGCATTAGCTGTTAAGGTATTTAAACATTTCCCTAATGGTTTGTAAAAAAAAAAACCACTTCTCTGACCTCCCCCCAATCCTCCCCCAGAGTCGCCCACACTTGCTATGATCCAGTAAGTAAGGGGTTAGCACCTGGACCAGCGGGAGGCCTCCGGAACATGCTCCGACACAAAGCCATGTCCCTTCTGATTGGTCAATGCCTGGACATAGGGAGAGACTACAAAAAGTCATGATCATCATCGTCGTCGTCATTGTCACCATCATCATCACTTGATAAATCAGAAAAATCAAGTCTAAAAGGAAGAAGCAGCTCTGAGCCAAATCACAGGCCTCAGGGCCAGTGAGGCAGCCGCTAAATTGTTGAACTGCAAAGAAACCCTGGATCATCAAGTCATTTCCACGAAACTACAAAAGCTTTTCTTTAAACATGTCACTTCCCCCATTCACAAACATTCGACTACCCCCTGCTTCCTGTTTTGTTTTGTTTTGTTTTGTTTTGTTTTGTCTCCACCTGCCTTTCAGAGGCCCCCTCAGCCTGTTCCCTGCAGGTCCCACACAAGCCCTCATTGTTGCTGGGCTAATTCCCACACAACCACCCTCAGCCCCATCCCTGAGCCTTGCTCATGTCCCTCCTGGGTCTGCAGTGTCCTCCCAAATCCTTCAAGGTGAAATTCACGTCCATCTTCTCCAAGAAGCTTTGCCCTGCTGCTCCAGTGCTCATTGTTCCTCTCTCCTTTGAATTCCTACAGCACCTATAGTTTGGATAACATAAGCTGACACAGCCTTGTGTTGTTTTTCTCTCATTTCATGCATGCTGATTATTTCTCCTCAGTTACAGCAAAAGGTCAAGAATCAGTCTTTATTCTTCTCCTAGACCTCCAGAGCACCAGTATAAAGCTAACAACTTAGAAATGGCTTGGTAACTGTTTGTGGATTGAAGCAATGCTTCTATCTAGCTTCATCAGCCTGCAGACGGCCCTGGCTGAAATGCTTCCACTAGCCCATTTGGGACCCATTTTGGAAGACACAGTCGGCATTTTCCACATCTGAGAGCATGTTCATGCACACAGCTAATGCCGCTCCAACCCTGCAAATTGCTAAAAGATCCTAAAACCTGCTTTTAAAAACCCAGTGGTTACAGAAACCACCAGCTCTGTTGATAGTCTTTGCCTAAAGTAGAATAAATATGTGCATAAAGGCATTGACTATGAAACTGGCCTGGAGGAGAAAAACTAAGGCCTGCCTCTTCTGTTCCCAACAAAATAATTAATTCCTCATTCCCACCTTCCCACCAAGAAGGGGAAGGGGGCGGGAAGCCGACTCTCTTTCTTTTTTTCATCCATAGAGCCTCAAAAGAGGAAAGTCTCCTCTGTAGACAAGGTGAGGCCAAAGACTGCCCATGTGCCTTCCCTTTGGAAAAGGCTGTGTTTATTCTCAGCAAGTGTGAGATGAGAGAAAGGATGACTGACCAGAGGAGGCTGAGGGTCTCAAAATGTAAACAATAATAATAAGAGCCTGCCTTTAAGAAGCAAATCATAAAATGAGAGGTAGGGAGAGTTAAGGACAGCAGGAGGAAAGTGCAGTCACAGTACGAGTGTCCCTTCAGAGATGGAGAACGACACTAGGGGAGGGAGCACTGTGGCGGCCGCATTGGAAATTCTGAGAAGCCTGTTGAAACGCAGACCCTGGGCCACCGCAGGGATCCTACATCCACAGGCCTGAGGGCAGGTCCAGACATCTGCATTTTTAACAAGCTCCCCAGAACACCACTCTCTGAGAAGTACTCTACTAAAAAGAGGGAAGAATTAAAAGATACCGAGGCTCGGTGTGGCAGAGAACACGGAAGTAGTCAGAGAACTGAGGAGTCCAAGTTACCTGCAGACAGGTGTTAACAAGATAATTGACGTTTTCCCGTACACGCAGGGCTGGTTCTCATTGTGAACACAGGGCCACACCATTACACCAGGGGTGTACGTCCAGTGTTTGTCCTGATTAGCCAGGCCCTGTGGTGCCAGTTGTTAGAGAGCGTGCATGTCACCACCGCATGGATACAGTAAAGCAGCTGAATATCAACCATAAGATCTTAAAAATATTTGTAACAATGACAGATATGCAAATATGCAGAGCAGAAGAGGTTATACAAATGAAACTGTTAGGAAGTTACTTCAATGTTCAGAGGATCTTTTGTTTCTTTTTATCCTTGCTTTAACTGAAATATTTGTCAATTTATGAAAAGTAAAAGAAAGCAGCATATGTGACAACACTTCTGTCTAAAAAGTGGGAGTCAATCTCTTGGCATATTGGCTGCTTCCCTCGTTCTCCATGTTTGAAGTGAATCCAGCCGCTGCGTCCGTGCTGCCCCGTTCACTGAGAAATGAAACATTGCTCCATGACTTGCCCACCACCTGGGCCTCCTTGGGGTGAGGGGCTGGCCTGGTGCCTGCCCTCCTGCTCAGCCTCCTCTACGCAGGTCCTCCCCTGCTCTCCTGCCCCTACTTTGATCTGACCCTCCCATAATCACCACGGGTCTGGTTATCTAAACATCACTGGGCTTGGAGAAATCATGCTACAGAAGCCAAATAGATAAATAAACTCTGATCTTAGACCTCAATTAGATCCAGCTTATTAGTCCCATGGGGATGTTTATCTTGGAGAAGTGCAACTTCAGATCTGGGTTCATTACTTGGGGAGGCTGCCAAATTGGTCCATGGTAAGGCTACAGGGGAAAGGGCAAGTGGGGACGATGCTAACCCAGTGCTCAGGTTGAATAGGCCCAATAAATAGCATCTCTCTTACTTGCCAGGGTTCTGGTCCAACTGAGAAATGAGACAAAAACCTGTCTTTGATGGGACACTAAATTGTCACCTTTATTACTGACATTACTGGAAAACGTGACAGTAGAGGGTGTGGCTTATACATGGATCAAATGGACTTCCTCATCCTGGATCTCAGAATTATCCAGGTTTGACCAGTCGGTCACAGAAAAGACTCTCCTGGTTTTAGCACTGAAAGCCTCACATCCCAAGAAACCCACATCCTGAGCAAACTAGGATGACTAGCCACCTGAGCTGGGCCAGGACAGACTGCTCCCAACAGCATGGGGACGGGGTCAGACTGCACTTCCTGTGCTCAGCTCCCTGTCAAGAGGAAGGCGGGGCTATGATGCCCAATTTCTCCTTCCAAACTCACCAACCAAATTAACTCACTAGAGTGCAAGAGTGTTAAACTAGCAGGTCAGTCAGCACATGGAAGGGAACAGCTGGAGTAGGGGAAAAAATTCTTTCCAATACCAGATATAATGAATATGACCAACACAAATGAACCCACAGCAATCCAATAGGAATTAGTTAAAATCTGAATTATAGACTAATTTGAAAAGAAACCTAACTTTGTAAGTTTCATACAACTCAAACTGAGCTTTAAAAGTATTGTTTAATAAAGCTTACGTGATATAACAATGGCCTGTGGTTGGTACAGTCGTGTGATTGGTTCCCGTTGTTGACTTTTGAGCAGAATATGTATTTCCTGTCTGAGCCTACAATCTCCAGTGTGCAGCCATTCAGAGCACTCTTTCCACCCTGCTGTGATTACCAGAGATGTTCCAGATCATCATCACTGAGTGAAGACAACCACGTGGGTGCAGGGTCTCCAGTAGACCTGCAGAGGACACATAGCATGAGTGAGAAGCAAGCTTCTTACCACATCACAAACAAGCCTCTCCTGACCGATACGTTGTGTCACAGCAACTACCTACAACACTAGTAGAAAGAAGATTGGAAGGAAATGCTGATGGTGATTGCTCCTCTGAGGTAGGATTTTAAGTCTTTAATTCCTACCCCTTTATACTTTTTTGTACTTCTAAGTTTGTCTTACTGAGTTTTTTCAATTTATAATGTAAAAAAATTTAAACAAAAACAGATGCTTTTAGACCACCTGCTTAGAAAAATAGACTGGAATGCTTTAACAGTATTATATCACTTTTTTATCTGCAAACCACATGTGATGATACTAGTTCAAACCTCAATTTTAAAACATTCTTATTTAAATTCAGTTCAAAATTCTGCTCTGTGTTGCACATAAGAGAAGTACCTTCCAAAAACCTTCTTAACTGAGATGTCTATAAAACTTTCTGGTTACTAAGGAATGCTAAAGCTATTTAACTAGCTAAGCATAATGTCCAAAATATTCCCATCAATTCCCAACCTGAAAAGGAATTCAGAAACGTTTTACTTTTCTTTTTAAAAGTTACCAATAAATCTACATTTCAAAAAAATAAAATTACATGAAGTACATGTTTTCCATCATTAGAACTATTCTATCCACTGCTCTCTTCCTCTTTCTCTTCTGTGATACGTACAAGGAGAAAGAGAGAGAGAGGTCTTTCTGAAAAGCAGAAACCGCAATTATTGAGTAATTACTCCAGGACCAGACTGCTCAAAAAGGTGGTGACCAGGGTCATTACTAAGACCTCAGCAAGGTCACCTGGTGAGTAAGAGGTAAATTGCTGGAAGTGTTCTACTACTGAACAACGTCCACTTATCTTCCTAACTCAGGAAGAGTATTGAGCCTTCATTGCTCCTTGGCATTTTTTTTGGTTTATTTTTTTTAATTGAGATATAATTGACACATACCATTGTACTAGTTTTAGGTGTACATCATAATGATTTGATATATGTATACATTGTGAAATTATAACCACAACAAGTTTAGTTAACATCCATCACCACACATGGTTACAATTTTTTTGGGGGGGGCAGTGATGAGAACTTTTAAGATCTACCTTCTTTGCAACTTTCAAATATACAACACAGTGCCATTAACTGTAGTCACCCTGCTATACGTTACATCCCCAGGACTGACTTAGATTATAACTAGAAGCCAATTCTTTTTATAATTCTTCATTCATTTCTCTCCCTCAGAGTCTCTGCCGGTGTTCTCACAAACCTACTCCATCCTCTCAAAACTGGGATCTTACCATTCCTCCCTAAAATGTGAGGGCAGCTTTCGCTTCCAAGAGAAGATAATCAGGTGGAGCGCAGAGTAGAGTTTGTGCAGCCAATCATAAACAGTCTATCAGAGAAAAGCTATGGTGAGCAAGCGCCCAATCACATTCAATGAACAACAGCAATGGCTGGTTAGGAACACGAGCCTTAGAATCACAGAGGCCGGATTCAAGTGCTGGCTCTCCATCTGTCTAGATACACAACTTTAGGCAAGTTAGAAAGCACACTAAGCCGCTTATCTATGATAATAAACATACCTGCCATATCAGCCGACTGTGAGGATGAAATGCAACAATGCGCGTAAAATGCTTAGCACAGCGCCTGGAACGGAGTCGGGGTTTACTGTAAGTCAGCTACCGTCACAGATCTTTTTAAAAGCTGCTCCACAACATAATGTTTGAGAACAGGTGTCAGTAAAACATCATCTGCAAATGCAGTCATTGCTCTGTTTAATACATTTCACTGTTTAAAGTTTTTTTTTTTAAAGGAAAAAGTAAGTTTTCCATTTTTTCAAATACTTCCATGACTACGTTCTTTGGTTTGAATTCTGTCACTATGTCTGAGGTACCACCACTTCTGGGCAACAGAATCCAAAACTACGGTTTTTCTTCCTTCCTTCCTTCCTCCCTCCCTCCCTCCCTTCCTTCCTTCCCTCCTTCTGTCCTTCTTTCCTTACTTTCTTCCTTCCCTCTTTCCTTCTCTCCTTTTGTTCTTTTGTTGCGTGGTTAAAAACACCACACTTCTTTATAGATTGGAAGTGAAATCCAGAGGCAACAACGTGAAAGCACGTTTCTAAAGTGCTGAGTGGGCTGCAGAGCAATTTCTTTTGCTCAGATGTCTTAAGCATTCTTTTTTCACTCTTTTTCATACAATTTATCCAGATTCTCTATGAAGAATAGATTTGCTAAGAAACTAACATGGCAAACTAGCCCCCTTTAAATATAAAAACTTTCCAATGATTCAGGCAGAATTAACTAGCTTTGACTGACAATGCAAGTTGCACTCATGTCATTTATTTGAACATATTTTTATCGAGCACTAGGCTTACCTGTGCAGATAGCCTGACCCTAGGGAAGGTTTGTGAATTGTTGGTCCTCCTGATATATAGCTCCCTTTAGCTAGTTTACCTAGAGTATATTCAGACAAATGATTTAGGGAGCCCATTGTTACCTGGCAAATAAAAGGGTAAGTGTCCATGGGATAGGGTGAGGGCAGGTGGAGGTAAGTACTCGTGGAACACAGAACGTGCCAATTTATGATGACCCTGCTTGAGCAAGGAGGCCTGCTAGTTAGAGGCACCAAACACGAGTGGGGAGACATTGTGTTGCTGGAGGCAAGATTTCCTACCTCATAATTAGACAACCCACACGGCCATAATTATTCAAGAAGATTCTCTATGTAGCCTCATCTTCCTCTCTTCTATCTAAAAGTTTACAGAACATCAGAGCTACAAGGCTCAGAGATTCACCACCAAAGACACCATCATCAGTAGTAGTGCAGAACCAGCAGTAGTATTTTAATTCAGATAGTGTGATAATCTAACAAACAACCTTGGTTTGACTCACCAGGTACAAGACAGAAATGATGTCCTTGACAGCCAATCACAGCCTCTGGGCAGCATGCAATAGCCCTACCACACGGTTATAACCTAATGCAGCCAAAGGAAAAGAATCTTGTTGCTTTATTGAAACTGTGTGGCTGTATCACAGGTAAATTATGATTTCTAAGAGCATTTTTAAATATTGAAAAGATCCCATAGATCTGTAAGTATCTTAGAGCCCATACTAAATGTGATTTATTAATCTAAGTCTGTTATTTTATGAATGAACAAATTAGGTCACATAGCTAGTAAGAAAGCCAGGTCCTGACTCCTCATTCGATGCTGTTTCTGCTGTACCGCATCCACACAGGAAAGAATGGGCACGCAAGCAAACTGCCAGACTGATGAAGCAGCAAATTTCAAATGGATTCACATAGGTATTCTAGCACCCATCAATCAACCTTTGGAGAATTCTTTGGATAGCAAATAATTCTAGAGAAACAGACCTCCAGTGAAGGCTTACCTGTATGTATGCCAGAAAATTCCGGGGAAACAGACCCAAGTACACCACACCTTCAACTGACCCGACCCCTATCAGGGACAGTGGATTCCGGAACTCTGCTGTGCTGTTATTAAATCTAACACAGCATGTTGGCCAGGACGCCTACAAATGTTCTGACAACTCCCAGCCACCTCTACATTCTCTGTGCCCTTGCCCCCACTGTAACCCTCCTCAAAGGACCGATGCTCAACACCCAGCCATGGCTGCAGGAAGCAGTTAGTCTAGTTTAAAATAATTTTGTAGCAGCTCATTAACCCTTCCTTATCAGCCCAGGGTAATCCGGACTCACCCAAAGAGAGATATGGGGGTGAGGAGAAGACTCCATATTTCAGCCTGATTACTTTCATCCTTTATACAAACTTTCAAACCAGCCAGACTCCTCAGAATAAAGATCTCTTTAAAAAGAAGATGCAAATTTATATGTGGGGGCTTCTTTTTTTTTTGTGGCAGGAGGGGCATGCTTTCTGTATTTATAGTTTTTCGCTTTTTGTTTTTTGATAAGTGGGAAGGGAGAGAGGGGAGCAGAGAGGAAATAGGAGAAAGGCCTTGAAAGAGCCCAGAAACATAAACACAGACAGTTTGTGCCTTAAGATAAACAGGAACCAACTGTATGATGCTTGTAAACAGTGACCCAGGCAGGGGTCAGTCTGTGTCTGTGATTATGACTAAATGAGGTGTCAATTTTGGCCTCACTCTGCATATTGAAAAGCAATTCTTCATACAACTCAATAGCAAAAAACCAAACAATCCAGTCAAAACACGGGCAGAGGAACTGAACAGACATTTTTCCAAAGACGTGCAAATGACCAACAGGCACATGAAAAGATGTTCAACATCACTAACTATCGGGGAAATGCAAATCAAAACTACAATGAGATATCACCTCATACCTGTTAGAATGGCTGTTACCAAAAAGATGAGATAAAAAGTGCTGGCGAGGATGTGGAGAAAAGGGAACACTTGTGCACCGTTGGTGGGATTGTAAATTGGTGCAGCCACTGTGGAAAACAGTAGGGAAGAGCCTAAAAAAATTAAAAATAGAGCTACCATATGATCCAGCAATACCACTTCTAGGTATATATCCAAAGGAAATGAAAATAGCATATTGAGATAACCGCAATCCCATGTTCATTGCAGCATCGTCACAATAGCCAAGACATGGAAACAACCTAAGTGTCCATGAGCAGACAAATGGATAAAGAAGATGTGGTGTATATATATATATACACATATACAATGGAATATTATTCACTCATGATAAAGAAGGAAATCCTGTCATTTGCAACAGCATGGATGGGCCTTGAGTGCATTATCCTAAGTGAAATAAATCAGACAGAGAAAGACAAATACCACGCGGTATCGCTTATTTTGTGAAATCTAAAAAAAAAAAGTCAAACTCATAGAAACAGGAGAAACATGGTTGCCACGGGCTGCAGGGTGGAGGAAATAGGGTGAGGTTGGTAAAGTATACAAACTTTCAGCTATAAGATGAATAAAGTCATCTTATCATAAAACACGGATCTAATGTAAAACATGGTGACTATAGTTATGCATTACATTGCGTAATTCAAATTTACTAAGCCAGTAAAATTAAACGTTCTCACCAAAAAAAAAGAGAGACAGAAATATATGAGGTGACGGATGTGTTAATGGGGTGGTGGGGGATGTGTTAACTCAATGGGGGGAATCCTTTGACGATGTATACATATATCAAATCACCACAATGTAAGCCTTAAATATCTTACAATTTTATTTGTCAATTATACCTCAATAAACTGGAAATTGTTTAAATTAAATAATTTTTTTTAATTTTTAAAAAAGAAAAATGATTCTTAAATTTGCCACTTGTTTAAAACCTTAAACAAGGCTAACCACTCATGTTTAGAGAGCACAAGAGGAAAGCAAGACATCCACGGTATCTAAATTAACCACGGGGCCAGCCCTGCTGGCCTAGTGCTTAAGTTCAGTGCACTCTGCTTTGGCGGTCTGGGTTCAGTTCCCAGGCGCAGACTGACACCATGCATCTGTCAGTGGCCATGCTGTGGCAGCAGCTCACATACAAAAAAAAGAGGAAGATTGGCAACAGATGTTAGCTCAGGGCAAATCTTCTTCAGCAAAAGAAAAAAAAATTGAAAGTAAAAAAAAATTAACCATGAAAGAGAAGTGAGATATTTGTTCCTTTCTTGACTTAAGAGCCAACTACCCACCAGACAGAGAAACACTGGAATTCCTCATTGTAAAATTATGAAGGTAGGATTTGAATTCCACCTCAAATAAACTCTTAGTTGAAACTTGTATTTTCATAATGAGCCAAAAATCACAGCTTACTTTAAAAAGAAAAATCACTTCTTGCAGTATTAAGTGGGGCATAGAGAGAATATGTTTGAGTGCTCTGGAGAAAAATGCGTTTATCATGGAAGAACAAGTCGTATTAACTAGAGAGCTATGAAATTATTCAACAGATTTGCCTTCTGAGAGTGTCCAATCATTTAAAATAAAAGAATACCTAAATTTTTCTGAAAAAAAAATTGCCACGGAGATGTAGTAGGCACAAAGTTCAATTAAAAAATATGGCATGCAGCAGCATTACCCGGCCTAAGCCAGCTGCTTGGGGCTCCATTATGGGCTACGATGCAGTCAGCCCTACAGCAAAGGAAGCCATTCTACCACAAGTCGAAGATCACAGGCGAACGGCAGGAGACACATCAGTCAGGGGAAAGACACAAGCAAAGGCTCAGACATCAGAGTTGACTTCTGGCTTCTGAGCCTGTTGCTTGGTCCCTAAAGCTCACAGGTCGGACCTCTACAAACCAGGGAATGCCCTCCATATCTTTTGTTACTTCCAGCATTATGGTCTCGCCCTCTATGATGGTTAATTTTACACGTCAACTTGACTGAGCCATGGATGCCCAGATCCCCAGTTAAACAATATTTCTTGTCATGTCTGTCAGGGTGTTTCCAGAAGAGACTAGTGTGAGTCTAGAACTCACACCATCAGCTCCTCTGGTTCTCAGACCACTGGGCTTGGACTGAACTACAGCATTGGCTTTCCTGGGTCTCCAGCTTGCAGGCAGCAGATCGTGGGACTTCTCAGCCTCCATAATTGCATGAGCTAATTCCTCATAATAAATCTCTGTCTCTCTCCCTCTCTGTCTCTTTCTCTGTCCCTGTCTCTCTCTCTGTCCCTGTCTCTCTCTCTCTCTCTCTCTCTCTCTGTCTCTCTCTGTCTCTCTCTCTATCTCCATCCTGTTGGCCTGGTTTCTTTGGAGAACCCTGGCTAACACACCTTCCCAAAGTGGAATCAAACACACTACATTTCCCAGACTGCCTTGCAGCACAGTTATAGGCAAATGACCAGTCAGATTTACACAAGACTTGTACTCAGAAGGGAGTTGCATATGCAGTGGCTGAACGCAGGCAGATGAATTTTGGGCCAAGTATGGTGGTGGAGGTGTCTAGTTCTGGGACAGCTATGGTGGAACTTCTGGCTCCAGTCCCAAATATGATTAGCACCAGGTGGAGGGTGGTGGCAGCAGTGGTGTTTTTGCTAGAAAAGCTCCGTGGTGTGGCTCCTAGCTGCATTCTTCCTGGATGCGTTGTTCTCTGTTGTGTAGCATCCAGTCTGGTTATCTGGCCCTCCCAGAGATTTTGAACGGTATGTAACATCCTATAATAAATCCTTTGCTGCTTGACTAGTTAGGGGAGATTCTGTTATTTGTAAGTAAGAACCTCGACTGGCAGAAACGACAGCTTACTTGTCAAGGACAGAGCTGGTAGGTACGGAGCATGGCATCCATGAGTGATGATTGTTGTCATTTCAGGGGCACACAGAAGGATGCTTGTGTCCCAGAGTACTACTCCCATCCACCTGCTACTCTTGCTGAGGAATGCCCTCAAATGAGAATAAAGCCTTTTTTCTATAGTCAAGAATAAGGATTAGAATGCAGATATTTTTGGTAGAAATAACACACTGACTTAATATCACAAGGCATTTTTAAAAAGGGATGTGATCCTCTCTCTAGAGCAGATTTTAAGATGGGCTGGTGGGGGAATGTAGGAAGCAACTGAACGAAGGATGAGCAGAAACCATCCTTCAGACACGAAGGACAGACAGGAACCAGGAGAAGAGGTAGGGGCCCTTGACAGAGATTTCATATGCTTCTCTACCTGGCCTAAAATGTGGAGGAAAAAACTGAAAACAAGTATGTCAAAATGTTAGTCGTTGTTGTCAGGGAGGATTATGAGCAATACTTTTTCTACATCTTTATATTTTTCTTTACTTCCCAAGTGTTTTATAAAGATAGTACTTTTATAACCAGATTTTTTTGGTCTAAATCTCATTGCACTCAAAGGCATTGGTTTTTAACTATTTAGACTCAGAAGAGGGTTTTGGAGTCATTCAGCCCAACTACCCACAGACAGGAGCATCCCTAACAGGCCTGACCCCCAGGACCCCCGACTCTTCCTCACCTGAGCGCCCTGACACACAAAGGACAAGCCCCTGCTTCCTCCCCCCAAGACTCTGCCTCAGGCGTTTGAAAAGAGCTTTCATTTGGATTCTGAGATTTTTCTCCAACTTAAACGTCCTTGATTCCTTCAGCAATTTTTTAAATGTCTTCTCACAACCTTAGTTACTGTCAGATTTACTAATGTCCTTCCTAAAATGTCACCATATTCAAGCTGCCAGCAGACCAGAGTAGAGTATATTGTCCTCTAACTAACATTGACCATCAAATATATCTTTTCCTTTTCTTTTCTTTTCATTTTTCTTTTCTTTTCTTTTTCTTCCCCCACCCCTCCCGTCCCCTCTCCTTCCTCTCTTCTCCTCCTCCTCCTCTTCCTTCTTCTTCTTTTGCTTCTGCTTCTTCTTCCTCTTCTTTTCTCCCCCTCTCTCTCTGTCTCTTTCTCTCTCTCTCTTCCTTTCTCTCTCTCTCTCTCTCTCTCTCTCTATCTCTCTCTAGAGCAAATTGCTTTCTTTGATGAAAGTAGACATCCTCATAAAAGTAATTTCTATTCCTATGATGATCTCAAATAATGTAAAGGATAAAAAGCTACATATATAGATAGATAGACATAAATGTCTTATAAAGATATAAGATATAGATATATCAAAGACATAAGACATCTTATATATGTATGTGTGTATTTATGTGTATATATACATGGATAGATATAGATAGATAAAGATAAGGCTCTGAGCCTACCAAACTATGAAAGAGGCATGAGAGCAAGCTTCACTTTTTCATCTCAAACTCTGAGACCCTCTTCTTATGTGCAGAGCCCTCTTTCCCTCCCTGTGTCTTCTCCTCAGTGCAGAACAGATGCAGGCCCGTGTCCATAAAAAATCTTATCCTCCCTCCTCAATAAACAAATCTAGTAAAGAATGCTAAATTTCCTAGATTTTGGCTCTGTTTCTCAAGGTGACAGCTTTTATTTAATAAACCCCAATTCCTACCAATATACCTATGGTCAATAATAGTTTTCTATACCCTAATCCAAGCATATCTGCACTTTAACAGAGAATAATACCTTTACCTACAAGTCACACATATCTAGGCAAACCGTAGAGGTGAAAAAGAAACTAACAATAACTCCAAAAAAGTTGAATATTATCATCTTCAGGTTATAGATTTTAAAAGTTAGACTATGAAAATTTTAGGGATGTTGCTGGACATCAACCCACTCATGGGTGGCAGAGGGAGGTCACAATGACTGGCAACTCTACGCTGCATTGTCCTGCCCCTCCAGGTCAGCCACAGGGGCCCCAGCCTCCAGATCCTTCATCTTCCCCCTTCCCCCATTAGTCACATCCCCTTTCTCCAAACACAGTGGCCAAAGACCTTCATTGTCTTCTGTCTTCCCAAATCAAAGCCTGCTCTTAATTCATCTTTTCATGCAAGAGTGTATGAAACACGAGTAGATACTATCTGTCCAGTAGGTTGCGCATAAAAGAGATCGAAGTGATCAATAATGCAACTCTAAAGTCCATTTTGAATATCAGGCTGGAGCAAGGGAGAATTCCTCTGAAATCACAGCACGTTTTTCCTTTCATTGAAACTTACTCTGCCAAACTGCCTCAAGATTAAGGATCCAGGGCAAAGTTGTAAATTCTGGAAGGGCTGTCTCTCACTCACCTCCTGTAGTCCCAGCACCTAACAGCTTGCCAAGCACATAGTAAGACCTCAGTAAATACTTGCTGAACAAATTAATGAACTTCAGTAGCAAACCATCCTCTGAAATGTTCCGCAGGACTGATGTGGAATTCCAAAGCTCCCCTGCAAACCGATACTAAATCTCCCGGCAAGGAGAGATATGAGCTAGAGGAAAACGCATGTAAATCTATGCTCCAAACTGACACCACTGAAAAAAGAAAGAAAGGATTAGGAAATCCTCCTTCAACTTTGGGATTCCTTCACACCGTCAATAAGCTTGTATTGAAAGCCTTCTCTGAGGCTGGCACTGTGAGAGAGACTAAGAGTGCGGGAGTGAGTAAGATACGGCTCCTACTCTCAAGAAGCTCACAATCTACTCTGCGGTATAGACACATTACAGATCATTGTATCTGCCAAAATTAAGTGGAAACCCCAACCGCATTCCATGGAGAGGGCATTTTAAAACTAAGAAAATCTAATAAAATCTGTCATCAACTAGCCAGGATTTAAAGGCATTTTGTAGTTACCATGGCAGAATACCGCTTAACACACGAATAGTAGGTTTTGTTGTTTTGCAACAGACTAGACAAAGAATAGACTTTCCTCAAATAAGCCTCAATTGTGTTGCTTGCCTTGGTGAGATGAGCTTGGTTTTAGTTTAAATTGATGGGGAGCTCACAGTGAATCTGAGAGCCCACTTCCATCTTTATTTCAAGAGTTAGAGTCCCTCTCCATCCCAACTAGAGGAAGCAATGAAATTTTGGGACAACCTCACCAGCGTCCAGTCAAACTTGTAAAGCACAGGAGAGGAGGCCAGCCTCCCCTGTGGGGAGGGCAGAGCTGTGAACGGGAATAGGAGCACCAGTTTAGTAGTTGTTGAGAGGGCAAAGGAGGAGAGAACAGGTTGGGAGATGGGGCGGCCACATGAGACGCCCTCTTTTCAAAGGCCTCCATTTGTAACACCCTTCCTGAGCTCGTCCAAGGGCACTAGGAAATTAGATACAGAAACAATCTCCATTCAGTCTGCCCTGGCCTGCTCTTTTGATAACTACACAACCCCTCAAAAGAAGACTTCTTATTCTTCCACTGTGATAGAGCGTTTGCTCTGAAGAAGATTGGAAAATTCTGGGAAGACACAGGAACTACTCCCCAATCATATTGCAGAGCCTGGGCTGGAGGAGCATGCATATCTTACCCCTCAATCTCCACCTCTCCACAGGGTAAAGTCACCATCAACTAGCAATAGCTGCCTAGAAGAGCCTGCATCCAAGAGGCTGTAAGACAAAATTCCCAGGTAATCCTTCAAGCAAGAGTTAAAAAGGATTAAAAAAAGGATCCCTCCCACACCTGGGTTATATAAAATACTATAGTAGATACAATGATGAAGATGCAAATAATAACAATTGCTACCATTTATTGAGTGCCTACTATATGTCTAGCACTACATGTACATCACTTAACATAATCCTTCCAATATCCCTATAAATTAAATAATATTATCCCCAATCAACAGATGACAAAACTGAGGCTCAAAATTATATCTTCCCCAGTGGCGAGCCCACTGGCGTAGCGGTTAAGTTCGCGTGCTCCATTTCTGTGGCCCTGGGTTCGCAGTTTCGGGTCCTGGGCACAGACTGATGCACCACTTGTCAAGCCATGCTGTGGCGGTGTCCCATATAAAGCAGAGGAAGATGGGCATGGATGTTAGCCCAGGGCCAATCTTCCTCAGCAAAAAGAGGAGGATTGGCAATGGATGTTAGCTCAGGGCTGATCTTCCTTACCAAAAAAAAAAAAATTATATCTTCCCCAAGGCCTCAGTGTTGCTACTTAACATTCAAGTCAGTCTTCTTCTAAAGTCCTTGTTCTTTTTATGACACCAAGTGCTCACACGTATACAGACTTTGGAGGACTCAGGACAGAAGCTGTTTAGGGCTCAAGGGAGGCTTCCTGGAGAAAGTTTCACCCGAACTAGGATGAAACTTAAAGAATGAGTACCAATTATCCAAAGAAAGGGCAGAGAGGACAGGGACCATCTTTACCAAGGGGACAGTCAAAGCAAAAGCACAATGCAAGCAGGAGCGTGGCACGGGCTGAGAATGCTGAGGTAGCCAATATTGTTAGAACATAACCGTGAGGCAGGCAGGCAGGAAGGAAGGGCAGACGAGGCAGAAAGATCGGGAGAGGCTAGTTTGTGCTGGGCTTTGCATGCCATGCTAAGAAGCTTGAACTTGATTCTGTAGACAATGTCGAGTGACATGCCAGATCAGCAACTTAAACAGATCACCATGGCAGATGTGTGAGGAGTGGATTTAACAGGGACAAGATTAAAGGAAGAGATAAGTCAGGAAACCGTTACAATAGTAAGTTGAAAATTAATAAAGACCTGAATTAGGATGTTCTTAACAGGAAAGGAGATGAGGGGACAAATTCAAAAATTAATTAGCAAGAAAAATTGTCAGGTCTTGGTGATTGTTTAGATGTGTGTGAGACGGGCACGTACAGCATTCAAGTCCCCAGGAATCGAGCTGCTTTAAGGAAACGATGAGTCAAGTGTTGAAGATGTTGAGTTGAGGTGTCTGTGGGACCTCAAGTGAGATGCAGCTGAATATATATGTCCAGTGGTCCTCAAAGGGACCTGGAAGTTTCCTGCAGGTGGTAATGCAGTCATGGATATGGATGAGCCCTTCTAGGAACAAGGGCAGAGGGCCAAGGGCAGGCTCCACAAGAACCCAAAGGTGGGCAGAAGAGGAGCTCCTGAAGGAAACAGTTAATAAATGGCTGGAAAAGTAGAAGAAAAACCAGAAGATTGTAGAGTTCTGGAAGCCACAAGCATAATACTTTAAGAAAGTGAGAGACATCAATAGTGTCAGATTCAGAAGATACCTAGAGAAAACTCAGGACAAAAAAAAAAAATCCTCTGGATACGGCCATTAGGGAGACACTAGTGTCATCAAAAGAGCAATGTCAGTAGCAGTCTGAAGGAGGAGGGAAGTGGCTGAGGAGGGTTAGAGATCAAGGGAGAGAGACTTTGGTGTTTTTAGAATGGGAAAGAATTAACTGTGTTTATAGACTGAGAGGAAGGAACTGTTAAGAGAGAGAAAGAGTAAGGATATTAGCCAAGATGGGGAGGAGGAGGAGGGACTGGTTAGCACAGTGGTGCCTGATGTGACAGGAGATGTGGCCAAGGCACCGGCAGAGCAGTGGGACCTACACCTCGGGCACAGGTAGGCTCTGAGACTGCAGAGAAGAGCAAGGAAAGTGGCTAAGTTAGGAACGTTTACAGAGAATTGAGGCAAATCATGCCTTTTGGCCTCAGTCTTTCTTGATGAAGTAGGACGCCAGCCCTCCTGAATTTGTAGTGACGTCACTGCACCCAGTTGTGTGATTAATGCCGGCAGAACTCAGGCAGCAGGGACTGAGGAGGGGAGATGTGAAGTGCTGTCCAGGAAAGCGCTGAGAAGCCCTGGAAGACCCCAAATGGTGGGAGTCAGAGGGTAAGAAAGAAGCTCCACGTGGAGCAGTTCCAGGACACGACAAACTCATTCCACCAGAATCCCACCTCAAGAAAATACCACCGCAACATTCCCAGCCTGATTTTTTTGTCCTGGAGAAAAGCAAGATTCTTAGACATACCCTGTCCTTGAATAAGCTGAGCTTAATCATGCTAATCAGAAACTGCCAGCTTTGTGTTCCCTGTCTAAAAAGTATTCAACTGGGCCTGGGCCCGTGGCGTAGCGGTTAAGTGCGCGCGCTCAGCTGCTGGCTGCCCAGGTTCGGATCCCGGGCACGCACCGATGCACTGCTTGTCGGCCCATGCTGTGGCGGCGTCCCAAATAAAGTGGAGGAAGATGGGCACGGATATCAGCTCAGGGCCAGTCTTCCTCAGCAAAAAGAGGAGGATTGGCATGGATGTTAGCTCAGGGCTGATCTTCCTCAAAAAAAAAGAATAAAAACTATTAAACTGAAAGAACTAGTAGGATTCCAGCCAACTCAACAGCACAGGAATCTCCCTCCTCTCTGGCATCAGTAGGATTTGTTTGTTTTCCATTTTGGGTGCTCCCAGGGGCCGGATTTAGGCAATGCATTACACCTTGCCCTTCTCCCCACCTCATCTGGAGGTCTATTTCTCTTCCAGTAAAAGAAAATGTTTCTGCATCAGATTTCTTAAATCAATCCCTTAAAACCATTTAGTTCCCTGCCTCTCACCTCACCTAGACCCCAGTCCACGGCGCATGCTCCGCTGCCTCCCACCTGACTCATCCACTTCTTGCTAACCTTCCTCCCAGTAATTCAAACTCTGGAAACCCATGTAAGTCTTTGAAAGGCGCTCCCTCCACTAACTTGCCTTTTCTGAAGCTGACCCTTCCCAAGGACCTCACTTCCCTGACAGCCCTCTAGAATGTGGAGCCTGCATATTTCCATGTCCCATATTTTAGAGCTGGGATGTTCTCCCAGCTTTTCATTGTCATTTTTGAAAGTTGCTCCCTTTTGACTCTCACGCTGTCTGTCTCTACCACTCTCTGCCTTTCCCTACAGCACTCATGTCCTGACCTAGCAGTCCTCACCACACTATCAGGCCTGGGTAACTGGCTCGCCAGCTGCTCCTCACCTTCAGCGCTGCCCTCCTCCTGGAGGACAACGCTCCCAGCACCCTGGCCTCATCGGCGCAGGTCGATTGTCCACACTGGAACTACTCCACTGCCAAAATCTTAGCCTTTTAGACTCCGGCTCCCACCACCAGGGAAAACACTCTGTCCTCGCAGCTCCCCTGCTTGCTTTTCCCTACTCTACTCTCCAGCCTCACAGAGCGCCCGGCCCCAGGGAGCCTTTCTCCAAGTGTGTCCACACTTCTCCGCTTCATCTCCTCCCTTTGTCTAGACTAGACCCTACATGGCAGAACATCACCTGCCTCTCACCGTCACCCTCAGCTCCTTTGCCCTGTCCTTGTGCTATGCTCGTCTAGCAAACCCCAAGGTCCCAACCATGCAGGTTGCCCAGGACTGCAGAGATTACTAGAGAAATTCCCAACTGGGAAGATTTGCCATTCCAAATGTACAGTTTCCATTCTCAGCTGAACCCTCAGGTCTGCTCAGATGCTCTGTGCCTGCCCCAGGGCAGCTCCCTGTCCCTCGTCTCTGCAGTAATGATTCCAACTCGATTCCACCTGAAACACTCTCCTCAAGCCGTCTCCCTAGCAACGTCTTCACTCCAACAACAGGTCTTGCCTCTTACTTCACAAAGAAAACAGATGCCCTCAGGTGAGCACTCTCTCAGCTTCCCGAACGTGTGTGTTCCCAGGTTAATCCGTCTGCTCACCTCTGCTTTAGATCCTATCCCTGCAACATTAATTCTCTCTTTTTTCTGGATCTTCCGTCTCTCTATCTTTCCCCTTAGATTTAACTTATAAATGCACCTGAGCCAGTCCCATCTTTAAAAAAAAGTTGCTATGACTCAAAATCCCAAGTCCAGCTGTGGGCTTCACAGCCCAGCTGTGCAATAAACATTCCTCACGCCCCACTCATTTTTTTTTTAATCAAAGTAATGCATAAACACAGCTTTTGAAGTCAAACAATGATATCAGGCTTAACAAATTTTTAAAATATTTTTCTGTAATCCTCATCTTTCTAAATAGCTCCTGTATACTAACTTTTTATATTTTGACGTTATCTTTTATCTTCCTACTACGGAAGATGAGGATTCGGCTCTCTTTACCAACCCCTCACCAGGCTCCACCAGGCACACACATCTCGCTTTGACTTCCCTCCATCCTCCCCACATAGTTATATCATGATTAGTGGCGAAATTATTATTCAACATTTATATTAGTATGTCTATGTATTTTTCATACATTTAGTGTATTATGATTATGTTTTTCCTTGTACATATTTTGTTTTACATAATTACCTCTTTTTTCTAATCTATCTTCCTGTGTATCTATCTCTATTCCAGCCCCACACTTCCCAAAAGATAGTAAAACTCCTCTCAATACAGTGAAACACATCAAGAAATCCACCGCTTGATATGTTTCTCTCATATAGTCCTCCATCATCACTTTCATATGAAAGGATTGCCCTCTAGGCCGCTGCCCCTTGGTTGTCCTGAGCTTCACTTCACCATCATCCTACTAATTTCCTTCACTTCCCTTGGTTTCACTGTCACTGGTTCCTAGATTCTGTCTTCCTGTTTCCTGGTTTACATCCTCATCTTGGTGGAGCACATTCTACAGTAGCTTTCTGGAAAAGGGTACAAGGTAGGCACATTTTTTTAGACTTGCCTTCACTCTTGACTGGTCATTTTGTCAGGACTAGGGTTCTAGGTGGGAAATTGTTTTCCCTCAGACTGTTGAAGCACGGCTACACCATCTCCCAATGGTTGAGAAGTCTTATGCCATACTGATTCCCGGTTCTGTGTATATAACCTGCTTTGCTCCTCTCTGGTAGCTTTTAGAAACTTCTCTTTATCCTTAGGGTCTTGATGTTTCACAACAATGAGTCTTGCATGAGGATTGCTTTTCATCCATTATACTAGGCACTCACTGGGCCCCTTGGACTGGAAACCCAGGACTTCAGAAGCTTTGGAAATTTTGTTACCATTTCTTCAAAAATTAACCCCCTCTATTATTTTTTTTATTCCTCTCCTTCTGGAGCTCCTAGTAGTCAGATGTTTGACCTTCTGGACTAATTCTCTCATCTTCCCATCTTTTCTATTCTCCATAACTTTGTCTTTTAGTTCTACATACTGGAAGCTTTACTCAACATTATCTATAGACTTTTAAAGTTTCTTGGGGGCCGGCCCCGTGGCTTAGCGGTTAAGTGCATGCGCTCCACTACTGGCGGCCCGGGTTCAGATCCCGGGTGTGCACCGTCACGCCGCTTCTCTGGCCATGCTGAGGCGGCGTCCCACATACAGCAACTAGAAGGATGTGCAACTATGACATACAACTATCCACTGGGGCTTTGGGGAAAAAAGGAGGAGGATTGGCAATAGATGTTAGCTCAGAGCGGGTCTTCCTCAGCAAAAAGAGGAGGATTAGCATGGATGTTAGCTCAGGGCTGATCTTCCTCACAAAAATAAATAAATAATAAAAATAAAAAAAATAAAATTTCTGCTATCATATTTTAACTTTTGAAAGCCCTTTTCTATTCTCTGAATGTTTCTTTATATAACATTCTGTTCTTATTTCATAGATATATTTCCTCTTATCTCTTGGATGGCATTAATCATTGTATTTTGAATTTTTATTATTTCTCCTACATTGTCTCTTATTCTGCTGGGTCTTTTGTCTGGGGCAGGCCAATTTCCCAGAATATAGTCTCCAGTCTCCTCACCTGGCTGCCTACACTGAGTGTGCTCGGCTGCAGGGGGGCTAAGAGAAGCTCACTGTTCAGTGTGCGAAGTTTCACCGAGTGCCCATTTTCAGAACATTACCTGAGTGCCAGAATTCATCTCCAATCCTGGGGGGGGGGGGCAGGTAGAGGGGTAGTTGCCCAGATGCCTGAAGACAGAGTGAACGTAATGCAAACTTTCCACCAGCTGTTCTGCCTTCTGCCCCTTCCCAGGACCTCGGCTTTCAGAGGGACCTCTGATTCCTCTGGTGCCTCCGATTCCTAAGTCTTCCAGGGTTTGCACAAGAATGAGTGTGTTCCTCATGGATTTCACCCCACCCCACTCCCATAGACAGGTAGGTGTTAGCTTTCTCTGAAGGAGAAGAAGGAAGGGATAGAGGGAGAGAAGAAAAGATGGAAGAGAAGGAGGGAGAACAGGAGGAAAAGAGAAACAGAGGGAACAGACAAGGAAGGGAGGGAGCGAGGGAGAGGGGAGGGAGGATGGGAACATTTATTGACCATCTGTTATGCACCAGACCCTGTCTGTGCTGGGCCCTTTACATAAAGACACATATTTTAATCCCAACGACAACCCACTTAGGTGGGTAATGGTATCATTATTCACACTGTACCATCGAGGAAACACTGTTCAGAGATATTAGTTGACTTGCCCAAGGTCACACAATTAGTAATGCCTGCATTCAAACTCAGGGCTCTGTGATCCCTGAGACCCACACTCCTTTCCCTACCTCATGCTGAGAAATGTTTACGGCCCTGGGGTCTGTGGGCCACCTCTTAAGTCACACAGTGCAGTCACCCCATGCTCCCCCTTCCATCTTCTGGGCCCCCTCAAGCCTTGCCGGGCCTTCTAGGGCAGTGGGTGGAGTATTTTATATTCTCACTGGAAGGGGACCAAGGCGCTGTGTTCTCAGCTGCTTGGGCTGAGATCTGAAGGCCAGCCCCAGCCACTGACGTCACTCAGCGTGCCCTGCGCTTCCCCAGGCCGTTTATGCTGGCACAGCCCTCGTGCAAGGTTGGCGGGAGGGGGACAGCCCAAACACGGTTAACAAGAGGCGGCTGGGCTTTAAGAGCCTTCTTGACAGTGTAAAGAAACTAAGTCAGATGTTTGTGGAAAAGATTTTTAAATGAATGTGTCCAGCTCTCCGTCTCTTTCTATGGCCACTCTCCCACTTCCTCCCTGCACACCTGAATCAAGGCTTTTGTTGCTCTTTTCAGCAAAAGGGATGATAACCCGATCAGCCAAGGTCAGGCATTGGCCAGTGGGAGTTAGGGTCCTAGGACTGAATTGCACCCAGGGTGAAACATTTAAGCAGGGCTCACTCTCGGCTCGCCCACCAAGTGCCCTCTGCGCCTCACTCACCGTGCCCCGGCCCCGGCCTGCTGGGCAGGGGTGGATAAGGAGGAAGTGGACACAGGAGCAGGGCAGGGATTAGCCCCTTTGCGGATGAGCCTGAAAGCCGCACTGGATACCACGGCAAAGCGTGCATGTTGGGACTAATAGTAACCTTGAGAGACTAGGAAAATCAAAACTAAGACGTACTGGGCGCCTACCCACGCTGGGCAACGTGTTAGGTTCTTCCACGAGCTTTTCTCCCCACACTTCACAAAGCCCTGCACAGGCTGTCTTCTCCTCGAGTGACTCCAAATCCTTCCCATCCACAAGGGCGAGGTCTTACGACCTCCTCTGGGAAGCCTTCCCTGGCCAAGTCCTCTCCCAGAGATCCCTGAGACTGGGACCCGCTAGTATTTTCTGTCCATCCGGTCCACCCTTAATCATATGATTTGTGTGAAGGACAATCTGCCATTTACATTAGTTTATGATTCCTACGGAAGGCCTCATGAAGAAAATTTCTTTTTGAATTCAGTGCCAAAGGAAACTCTCACCCATGAAAAACTAGAATTTTCTTTCCTTTCTGACAATGAGATCTTTGTAACTCAATCATGTTTCCTTCTTTGCCTACCACGAAGCTCCAAGCACAGGGATGGTTTAACTCAGGTTAGGAGTTCAGGGAAGGTCTCTGCTCTATAAGGAAGTAACATTTAAGCTGAGACCCAAAGGAAGAATAAGAATTAGCCAGATGAAGATTGGCGAGAACATCATTCCTTTCTGAAAAAAGCAGCATGTGCTAAGGTCCTGAGGCAGAAAAGAAGTGAATGTCCAGGAGCATGCCGAGTAAAGGAGACAGTGGTACTAATCAAACTGTGTAATGGGTTTCAGACCAGCCAAGAAAACTGAGCCAGTTCTGACAGATCCTGCAGGCCATGTTAAGAAGTCCAGATTTTAGTCCAAGTGCACTGGGAAGCCCTTGAGGAATTTTATGTGTAGGCATGACATGAGCCAATTTATCTTTTAGGACTATTTCTCTAGCAGCTCTGTGGAAAATACATCAGAGAGGGACAAAAACAACAACAGGAAGACTAGTCAAGAAGCTATTGCAATTTACCAGGTAAGAGAGGATGGCGGCCTGGTCTGGGTGTATCCGTGGGCGTTGAGGGAGGTGAGCAGAATCAGGACGTGTTTTGGAGACAGAATCAACAGGACCTTTGGATTGCGTAAAGCACCACAAGGACGGGCTTTGGAGCCAGGCAGAACTGGAGCCGAGGACGAGCTCTGCACTTGACGGTCATGTGACCTAAAACCGGCTTCTTCCATCTCTGAGCCTCAGACTACTCACCTGGAAAGTGGAAATGATGACACCAACCTCAGAGGACTGAACAGGTCTCAAGAAATGTGGTGTGGGGCCAGTCCAGTGGCGTAGCAGTTAAGTTCGCGCACTCTGCTGCGGCGGCCCAGGGTTTGCAGGTTCAGATCCCAGGCACCGCTCATCAAGCCGTGCTGTGGTGGCATCCCGTATAAAGTGGAGGAAGATGGGCATGGATGTTAGCCCAGGGCCAGTCTTCCTCAGCAAAAAGAGGAGGATTGGCATGGATGTTAGCTCAGGGCTGATCTTCCTCACAAAAAATAAAAAGAAAGAAAGAAAGGTGGTGTGTTGGATGAGCAGAGCAGACTCTCAACAAACCTGCGGAGGATCTGCCTCTGCCGATGGGTGGGTCGCAGCAGAGGCAGCCCTTCAGCTTGTCCCTCCTCCCACCCCCAGATCCTTATCTCGCAAACTCTACTGCAGCAGGTGACACTTTCAGAAGCTACAAGAGTGCAGGCTCTGCCCCCAGAAGAACAGAGGGGAGAAGCAGCGCAACCTCAAGGAGGGAAGCCCACAGCTTGGGAGGCAGGGGCCTCTGAGGCAAAATGAGTGATTTACTGTGCACTATGCACTTTCTCTCTCTACCAGTCCCGCTCCTCCGCCTCGGCCTCCTTTTTCCTTTCCTTTCTCTCTGTTTCCTCCTTTGCTCTTCCCCTTCTTCTCTTCTTCTCCCTTCTCCCTTCCAGTCTCCACCTCTAGAGACTGCCCGTCCCCAGCGTGGGGACTCAGGACTAAGAAAGTGCACTCCTCCTCCCTCATCAATGGGCTCACAGCCAAGGTCAGTCAATACGCGAGTCTCTGGAGAGAGGCGAGCCTCTGTGCTCTCTCTCCTCTGGGAACCTAAGAAGCTCACTTTCCCTGGCTTTCCCAGCAAACTTCTACCAGCTTAGGGCCATTTGCTACAGGAGGCAGTGGCTTCAGTGCACCAGACTGAAGCGGTTGCATAATTCCCAGCCAGGCTCCCAGAAGCCTCACAAAGCCATGCTTCCAAAATAACCCCAGTGAATGAGCCCAAATAATACGTGAAATTGTATCGGGCCTGCAGTGCCCAGAAGACTCACACACGATGGGAGGGGCGCTCGCCAGACCAGGCTGCAGACACTTGATATCTTCTCACCACCACGGGCGATTAGCAGGGGATTAAGATTAAGTGGACAGGGGACACCTCCAGTGCATGAGGCACGAGTGTGACCCTGCAGAGGGGAGAGCAGTCGTGTAGAGCCTGCGCCCTGTGACCGCAGCCTGGCAGTGAACAGTCTGGACACTTGGGATGGCCTCAATCTGTGTCACATGCTGGGCCTGCATCATTCTCCTTTAGGCTCACACAACCCTACGCCACAGCTCCTGTGATCATCTCTACTTGACGGATGAAGTCATCGAGGCTTAGAGCTGTTTCACAGCCCGCCCAAGTCCACACAGCGCCAGGACCTGGGCAGTCCTCTCGTCTCCCAGCCCAGGCTGTGGGCTACAAGGCCCTATGCGACATAACTGAGTCAGAGGCTCAGGCTGCACTCCGAGGGGAGGCAAGGTGGCATTCTGAGAGATTGGCTCAAATGGAGAGACCCTCTGGATTCCTGTCTGTTCACGTCTTCCATGGTGCTGATTTTAAAGTCCCTCACTTCTAGTCCCAACCATAATTTAACAGCTCGGAGAGCAAGGAAAACAAAGAAGAAACTATGAAGAGTGGAGCCCACTGGGAGCAGTGGAAGGCAATCACACGTACAGCCAGGTTTCCCATCTGCGTGCCCCCAGTGCGCCAGCAAAGCTTAGAGGGGCCCTCTCTGCTCTTTGCCCTTCTCATGCCAGCTGCCCCACCTCTACCAGACTCCGTCCTCCAGTCTCGCCCCCCCCTTCCAACTTCTGCCAAGAAAATTGAGGGTGTTGGGTGGGAACTCTCGTGGAAGTCCTGAGCCCTTTCAAACTTACCTAGGTCTTCCCAACTCCACCAGCCCCACCTCTGTCTTTCTCACCACCAGCCCATGCAGAATAGATGCCCCTTCCCTAATCCAGGCAAATCCACCAAAAATGCACTCGTGATCCTTGTCTCCTTTCATTTCTCTGGTTTTGAATTCCACCTGACCCTCCCAGCCTCTAATCTTGCCTAAATTTTATTTAACAACCCAAGTGTCCATCAACAGATGAATGGATAGACAAAATGTCTCCAGTGGCTGTGAGATTCTTAAAGGCCAGAAGAATATCTTACACATCTCTGGACCCAGAATTTCACCAAACAGTACCTAGCAAAGCACTTGGCACATAGTAGACACTCAGTAAATAGTTGCGAAATGAATTACTGAACCTCAAGCTCTTGGTTCACATCCCTGGTCCCACTAGTCACTTCCCTCCTATGAAAATCAGAGAGAAAGAGAAAAATAGGCAGAGAGCAAGTATGACACATGATTTAAAAAGGAAGGAGGGAAGGGGGGGAGAGAGAGAGAGAGAAAAAGAAAGAGAAAAGAAAGGAAGGAAGGAAGGAAAGAAGGAAAGAAAAGAAGGAAGGGAGGGAGGGAGAGAAGGAGGAAGGAAGGAAGGAAAAGAAGAAAGAAAGAAAGAGAGAAACAAAGGAAGAAAAGAAGGAAGAGAGAAAGGAAGGGAAGAAAGAAAAGAAGGAAGAAAAGAAGGAAGAAAAAACTAGAATGGGAGGAGGAGGGGGAGAGACAAGAAGGGAGGAAAAATGCATTGGGGGCTGTCTACAGAACTAGCTCCTTGAAGATTTGCTGCAGTTGATTCTAACAAATCCTTCCAGTGCCATCTCCTGCCTCCTGGGGTATCTTATTCTGGCAGTTCGATTCATTCTTTTTTTTGGGAGGCAGCCAAATACCTCCCCCCTCCTGTTAGTAGGCAAGATCTAGGACAGATCTTATTGCAGAAGGATAGGCACTCAAGAGTCATCTTCACTTGTAATTAACTATCCAATTAAAGTCAGGCACTCAGCCATCCTTCCAAGCAGGGGCTGAGGGCTGTAATCCACCGTGCACTTTGTGAGCCTGCAGCAGCTCAGACAAACAGCTGTACTGTGTAGTTTAGTTTAGAGGGTTGGGGGGGGGCTTTCTTTTTTTTGGTTTTAAGGAAAGGAGAGAAAAAGGGGAAACCGGGGAGATGCTGAGTGATCAGAGCGTCCCTGAGGATATTGAGCATCAGGGGGAAATTACCTTCCTGATGACTCAGAAACAGGAAGTGGTGACCCAGAGGCGTTGCATGAAGGGGAGCCATGCACACATGTGATGACATCACTTCCTATTTTTATGAGTGTGGGGGTACGGGCGTGGAAAAGGGAGGGGAGGAAACAATCAAAGGGATAGGACAGCAGGTCTCCTGCGTGTCTCTGCTCACATCCCCACATCCCCACATCCCCAGCCTCAATGCCTGCAATCATGATGCAGGGCCAGCACCTACCACAGCGTCCTCTCTTTCACCCTCCAGCTCTGGCTGAGACTAATAAAACTCATTTTGAGCCCTTCTGACCAAGGACAGAGCTAGGTCAGCAGGCAGGTACCCTCAATCCTACAGAAGCCACCAAGCTGGTGGTGGGAATTCTCTTAGCAGTCAGCAGAAGGAACCATGATCTGAAACCCCAAAGTCCTCACCAGCCCCCAGGCCCCCACTTCATCACTGGAGGGTGGGGGTACTGCACTGAGCAGCCTGATGCAGAGTGAAGATGGAGAGACCCAAGAAAGTGCAGCAGAGCATCCAGAATTTCACCAGAACATCTGGCGGGTTTTGGGGGGACAGTGGGGGACAGACTATGAAGCTAGGTCTATTGTGACTACAGGATTAGGCGAAAACTGAGGCCAAAAGGTCCTTCTTGGTCTTTCTTTCCCAAAGTGTGAACCAAAGATCAGGGCCCCGGGCCGGGTAAACATGCCAGTTCGGCCCCATGAGACCAAGCAAAAGAGCAGCCCCTCTCGGTCTTTGTCGGGGTCTCTGCCAGCTTGCCTCTGCCGTGACAGTGGGCAACTCTATCCCAAGAATGCTCTGACTCTGTAGAGAAGCTGCTCTGCTTGTGCAGTCTTATCCCCCACCCCCAGGAGCCCCCAGGTGAAGGAGCGCTGTTAGAGAGCATGTGGGCAACCTGGCTGGAAGGAGGTCAGTCAGATGTAATTGATGTTACACGCCAGGTAGCCTGGTCCCTGCCTGCTCTCTCCATGAGAGTTCAGGAAGAAACAAGCGGCCCCAGTTGTAAATTGTGTGAAAGTTAATAGACCAAGAGAACAGAGTATATCAAGTCCCCAGCACATTCAGAGGAGCCTGGCCTTGTGTGGGCCCACATTTGTCTTTCTCTCCTGTCCCTTCTAGGGGAGACCAAACTACCATAATGCTTAGCCAGCCTTCTGTGTGAGTATCTATGTCAGACAATCTGTATAAAAAGACCTGAAATCTGCAACTAACCACATCTGCAACAAAATGGCTGTCTAGATGTGTGTGCCCAAAAAGTCGCTGCAGAGGAAACTGGAAAAGGAAGAGTCTCAGTCCAAGGTCTTATCTTTGGAAGAGACTGATGAAAAGTCTGTCCAGTGAGTCTTCTGTCTGGGAATGTCTGGGTATCAGATTGTCCCCTGGTACCATCACACGGTCCCCAGCTCTCTGGGCACCCCCCGCCCACAGTGCCTTGGCCCAGCCATTCCTCACTCGAGCAGGCCAACCATTTGGAGCAGAGTCAAGGTGGTAGGTGGGATGGAGGAGGCCTGGAGGACAGAGCCACTGTCAATTCACTGTGCAGTGAAAGGGGCTCAACAGGACAAGCGTTAGGAGAAGGAAAGGGAAATAACTGTTGGTACAATGAGGGGTATCTCCTGTGCGTCATCTCATCTGGTCCCCACACTAACCTCACAAAGTCCTATCACTGAGGAAACTGAGGCTCAAGAAGCTGTGTAACTAGCCCTAGACCTCAGAACTAGTAACCAGCAGAGGCGAGGTTTGACCTGGATCCCACCATGCCCTCTCCCAGTAAACAGAGCTGCAGAGACTGGGCTGATGTGTGGGGTTCCATGGAAACCTTCCTCGACAAAAGTCTCTCTCTGCTCATGTCACAGAACCTGAAACTAGACCACTGCGCAGTCATTCCTGGGTGTCTTAAAAAGGTTCTAGAGGTTTTGCTCAATTGTCAACACAGAGTAATTGGGCTTCTGCTACTTGACCAAAAAAAGATCCTAAATTTGTAGAGACCAAAAGTAGATTTGTGCTTGCCTCAGGCTGGAATGGAGTGGGGAGTGACTACTAACAGGTATGGGGCTTCTTTTTGGAGTGATGAAAGTACTCTAAACTTAGATTGTGGTAACGGTTGCACAGCTCTGTGAATATATTAACAACCATTGAATTGTATGCTTCAAATGAGTAAATTTGTTGGTATGGGAATTACATCTCCATAAAAATATTTAAAAAAAAAAGAACTTGCCCTTGAGGAATTTAAAATATAATGATAGTAAGAGGACATAGAGGCAAAAAGACAGGATACGCCAAATAGCAAGAGGCACCAAAGAAATTCAGAAGGAGAAGGATCAGTTCTAGTTGGAGTGTCAGAGAAGGCAGGATTGGTTATATTTTGATAGATAAAAGAGAAAAATCCATTTTTCCGAGTTGGATTTCCAGGTTGGAGGAACATGAGCACAGGGGCATAAGAAGGTGTGAATGAGTGCAGTAGGCCTGGGAAATAGGCAGCCATGTAGGCACGAAGATGACCTCCAGTACTGCATCAGCTTCTAGTGCTGCGTAACATATACCCCACAACTTAGCGGCTTAGGACAACAGCAACCATTAAGTTGTTCACAATTCCACAGTCTAAGCTGGGCTCAGGAGCTGGCTTATCTTCATTCCACGATCAGCTCATGGTTCCATCAGGACTGGAAAATCCAAGAGGGCCTCACGCATAGTCTGGCACCCCAGCCAGGATGACTACAACCAGCCAGCAGCTAGATGTCCCTCTCCTTCTCCTCATGGTCTTTCCTACTTCAGGGCCTCTCTCTCCCCAGGAACTCACATCCTCAAGGAAGCTGGCCCAGGCTTTCCTGCATGGCATGCAAGATAGCGAGAGACCAAAGCTGCATGGCCTCTTATGGTCTGGGCCCAGGACCTGCACAACATCACTTCTAGCAGGTTTTATTTGTCCAAGCAAGTCATAAAGTCAACCCAGATTCAACGAGGTTGTCCCCTACACAGGGTATGAACTCAGGGAAGCGTGATTCACTGGGTATCTACCACAAATACCAAAGAGTAAATCATACATCTGCCTTGGAAGAGCTTCCTGTCCAATGACCTGGCTAGCTTGGAAGGTATTTAAAGGGGAAATAGGTTTAGGAATGTAAGACTAGGAACAGAGCATAGAGGACATTGAATACAAAGCTAAAGAGTTTGGATTTCATTCAAGAATTCTTAATTACAGTGCAAAAATCCCTAGGAGAGGTGACATTTTAAGCCTTTACCAGACAACACCTTAGAAGAAGTTGATCACTTGTGCAAGACAGACAGACTATCTAAGAAGTCAGATAAACTTGCAAGGACTGTGTGTTCCCATCACCTACATCACAGCACCCCACCACTCTCGGGAGGAGTGTTAGGTGGTAGCTAAGGTGTGCGGGCCCGCACCCGGGGTCAGGACACACGGCACAGGTGGTAAGAGACCCTGCTCACCTGTCAGCCTGTTCTCGCTCTTCACTTCTCCTGCCCTTCTTTCCTCAAGACACTGTTTGCATCTCCAAATCAGTGGGTTATAAAATACTGAAGCTGGAATCACCGTTTCGAGAGTGAAATAAAGGAAAATAAAGGCAGTCAAGAGAGAAGACTCACTTCAGACCGTAGCATAGGAATCAACGGCAAAGAAAAAACTGAAAATTACTGATCCAACTTAACTAATCACTCAGATAACTACTGTTCCTTTTCTGGCCATCTCTCTCCTGCCTCCACATCTCACCCCTCTAAAACTCAGGGTAACAGGAAGCCTGCATCTGCTCTGGCCCTGCAGTTCTCCTGACAACCCCCTTCACCCGCAAATGACCATCTCAGACCCAGATGATAGAGCTGAGCCATAAAATGTTGCCAGTAATGCCTAATAAACTGCGCCAAGAGCTGCTGCCCATTCATTTTCACCAATGGGCAACCAAACTTTGCTCCTCCAAAGACTTTAGGTTCACTCTACAGTGACTTCCTCAACATACAGCAATTCCTGGGAACAAATAAGATGTCTGTAAGCTGGTTAGAGTACACACGGGTGTGCATCAGGAACGCTGGCAAAGTATGGTGAGCACCCTCTCTACGAAGAGATTGCTCCCAGGGTATCCACGTTGGATCGAGAGTGTCCCATTCAGATAGGCAGCCAGCTGTCCTCAGCGTTACCTGGCAAAGAGTCTCTTCAGTTCCCTCCCACTTTCCATCTCAGTGCTTCCTTCCGCCATCTGGCACCTCCCAGGTCTTCAGCCACCCCTCGTGATGCCCATAGTTTCCCACCAGAACACCTCCCATTGACATTTTCTGCCCCACATCACAAAAAGTTTCCCTATGCTCCTAAATCATCCTTTCATCTCCATTATTAAAATTCTGATCAGTGTGGTTTTGAGCTAGCTGTGGGTGCGAATGAATATATATTTGATAAGAAGGCTCATGATAATGCAAAGAAATACATGTGTCCTGGTGGGATTTCAGGCAGTGCGGAGAGCAGACAGGGGAGACGTTTGGAGGCTTGTGTTGCATCAGGATCACCAGATATTTTTCTTACCTAAAGAAGAGTTGAACCAGGCAGAGAGGGACGAGGAAAGAGTATGGACTCTACCTAAACTCTGCCATCCCACTCCTCACCACCCACCCCAGTCACGTCACTGTAAATATCAACCACCTTCCGTGCACACAGAATTACTGATCATACAGTCATGCAACAAACAACGAAGGCCACGTGCCACACACATAAACAAGTCACGCATCACGCTCCTATTCTAAACCATTTTGAAATACCCAGAGGTGAGGATTATTTCCAGTAAGAATCATCCCTGACGTCACTCACCAAGTCTGACAACTGTAACTTTCCACTAAGACAGTGGAGGCTAGCTTATGCCTGGGGGGCCCCAGTGAGATACCAGCAGCTTCAAAAGAAAGAAAAAAAGGAAAAAAAGACAAGGAAAGAAACACACTTGACAAGTAGCACCATCTAGGGGATTTATAAGGTAAAACTATTCTTCTAACAAACACAGACCCAGGAGTGTTGTTCTCCACTAGTGAGAGCTAACCGCTAACCTCTCCTTGGGCCACGGTAACCCAAGCTAGGTCTCCAATGGTGCTGAGCCCTGGGACCCGCACTGGCAGCCACACATGAAGTCCTGTGCCCAGGTCTAGGATCCATTCCACAAGTGGGAGCAACACCAGAATCCAGAAAACTGCAGATAAGACACAGTACAGAGAAGAACAAATCTTGCATGATTCCACTTATAGGAGGTTTCTAAAATAGCAAACTCCTAGAAGCAGAGAGAGGGGTGGTTCCCAGAGACTGGGGGTAAGGGAATGGGGAGTTGTCCTTCAATGGTTATAAAGTTTCAGCAAGATGCATGGTTCTAGGGATCTGCTGTGCAACACTGTTCCTGTAGTTAGCAAGGCTGAATTGTACACTTAAAAATTTGTTAAGGAGGAGATCTCATGTTAAGTGTTCTTACCACGATACAAGAAAAAGAGATTGCTGCCTGGGGATGGGGGAGAAGGAGTAATGGGGACAGCAGTGCCTCTAAGGGCACATCGATGATTGTGGGACAGCAAAAAATTGAAGGTCTGTGTTTCTAAGTCTTAATAAATGGAGATTTTTAACTTGGGTAATTAATAGTTCCACATTCAAGCAATTTAATTTAGTGTTTCCGTTTGAACTATTACCTTTTAGTTTCAAAAGGAGGTTGGCATTAGCATTATCTGACTTTTATTCAGGATTCCAATCCCTAGCTAAGTGGCAGAGTTCTTTTTTGGGGATTGCCAGGAAGTGTGCCCACCAGCAGGGAGCAGGAAGATGGGCAGCAGGCATGGCCTCCTTCAGCCCCCTGAGGAGCCGGCAGAGGGGAGGGTCTCCGGTTAGGGGTCCTGAGGGAGTTGGGGGGAGCAACAGACTTACTACCTCCCAAGCCTGCCTGGTCCTTAAAAAAAGACCCTAAAAAAGTCCATTTAACCCAATCTCTCATTTTAGAGATAAGGAAAACTGACTTCCTAGCTCAGACTTCCTAGTGTGTTTTTATTTTTTTATTTTATTTTATTTTTTTGGTGTGGAAGATTGGCTCTGAGCTAACATCTGTTGCCAATCCTCCTCTTTTTGCTGAGGAATATTATCCCTGATCTAGCATCCGTGCTCATCTTCCTCCATTTTATATGTGGGACGCCGCCACACATGGCTTGATGAGTGGTGCATAAGTCCGCGCCCGGGATCCGAACCTGTGAACCCCGGGCCACCAAAGCAGAGCTCGTGCACTTAACCACTATGCCACCGGGTCAGCCTCCTTCCTAGTTTGTTTTTAAAAGTGGATTTTATTATTTAGTATAGGCATGGTGATGCCAACAGATCAGGGAACAATTGCCATTGAAAAGACAGCTTGTTACTCATAGTCCCCAAAAGGAGGGAGTACACCACACCATGGTAGGTGCGGGGAGGGGGACACGGGAGCACCAGGGTTGGTCAGGAGGCAGAGGGCGAGGGGAGAACATGGACGAGAGCCTTTACTGTGGTTTCCGTGGGAAGGAACATCCCGGCAGGGCAAGCAGGTGTAGGACAGCCTGGTTTGAATAATTTCAGTGGGCCCTGGGGCATAGCGGCTGTCCCGAGTCAGCTGGTACCTGGCCCTGAGGTGATCCTGGCAGGGAGATAGTGGCTGGAGTGTGCGAGCCCCATAAAGGAGGTGGTGGGGGTGCGGGCTCTGGATTGGTTGGTTTGCACGTGAAAGGCGTGCCCTCAGGTGAGTCCTTTAATATCCCTAGGAATTGGCTAGCCCTGGGAGGGGCAGTCCCTCTAGGGTCAGCAAGGCGCCGGATGTCAAAGCAGCAGAAACACACGGTTAATACACCCTGGCCACACAGTGGGTTACTGGCAGACAGATACGCAGGACCCAGGACTCTCCGTTCAGTCCCCTTTCACTATGGTTAGCCGGCTGCCACCCAACCCACCCAGTGCCTACTCTGCCTGCCCCTCTGTCTTTCAAGCTGGAGGCATTCTTTCTTCAGGAGCTTATTCTGTGACTTTGAGAGGCTTCCTTCCCTGATAGCTCCTCTTAGAGCTCCTTCTTCCATAACGGCAGTGCTATCATATGCACGTCATACACACAAGCACACGCTCGGGCTGGAGTTCACACCACAGGCTCCTGTGCTTTACCCAGACTTCTTAGGACTTGGCTAATTAGCACACTGTGGTGCAGATCCCATGAAATGGGCTGCAGTCGGCTCTCAGTGTTCCCTCTGGGGCTGGAGGATTGGAGAAGGCTGTTTTAGGTACCAGGATGGGCTGGCCCTAGAGGCTCAGGCAGGCCTCTCCCATCACAGTTCAAGTGAAGGTAACAAAATGTTCCTTCCCTCCAGGAACCAGCCCAGGCCAGGACTTTGAGGTCCAGACACACCAGCAAGCATCTCCTAGGAGGGGCAGGTGTGAGTCACAGGAGCCGCCACTCAGGCAGGTGAGGAGAGTGGCGCAGACACTGCGGGACCCGCCAGGTGTCAGAGCAGGAAGCCAAGGGTCAGTGGCTCCTTGGGCAGGCACACATGCCCACATCCAGCAGTGCCTAGGCAGGCACTCAGTACATATGGCACGAACAAAGGAACAAATGACAAAAGTATACTGGGTGCATAGTGAAGCCTCAAGGCTCTGGAACTTGGAAAAAGAGCCCTGTTATGAGGCCAAGTTCCTGTGTTGGATCTCACAGTGAAGAGGAAGCTGTGGGAAATAAGGCAGAGGTCTGTGGCTGTGGCAGCAAGAAGCGTAATTGGACACTAGATCCCCACTATAGTGTGTATGTGTGTGTACATGTGTGTGTGTGTGCATGTGTGTGTGCATTTGGGTCTGGGAGTAGGGGACTGTTACAGGGAACCCCTACCTGAAATCAAAGTTGGGCGTGAGAACTGGCGCTGAGCGGAGCCTGCAGCGGGAGACAGGGCTTACCCTGCAGAAACCAGCAGCAGGGCAAGTGGGGCGGGGTCGGGTGGGTGAGCACTGGATTGGGGTTAGGGCTGGTGGAGCGATGGCAGTTGGTGTGGTAAGCAGCAGCACGATAGCAGCATATACTTCTGAAAACGTAAGGAGTCTGAGCACCTTCAGGCTTGAGTGCTCTGCGGCAGTTTGAGCCTCTCAAAGCCACCTTTGTCCTGCCCTCTGGCCCTGCAGCAGGAAGAGGCAGCTCTCTCCCTTCCTTCCCAATTCTCAAACCTACCTCACCATCCCCAGGGTGGGAGGAACATTTGCTCCTCAATCAACACGTGTTTGAGTGCCCCCAGTACCCATGCGGCTGAATGAACGTGTGTGACACTGCTGAGTTCTCTGTGATCAGAGGGACCCTGGGTAAGTCACTGGCACCTCCCACAACGACACAGGAGCACCCAGGCATGCACCCTGCCACCCTAGGCCGGACTCGTTCCTTCATACTAAAGCATTTAGAGTGTAGTTAAAACTTAAAAATGCACTCAAAAAGAGATTGCAGGAAGTCAGTATTTGCAGTCAAGAGGTCGTCTTCTCAGAGGATAGACGTGGGGACAACACCCCTGTCCCTGCCTCCCGCCTCACTGCCCCCGTGTGCTTTCAGCCTCGCGCGCTCTGGTTATGATCCTGCATGAGGCAAGCGGCATCCTCTGAGACCTGCACTAGAAGCAGGGCTACTTTCTGCCCCTGTCCTAGGGAACGAGCCTGTCCCAAAAGGAAAAAGAAGATATTAAATGTGAAAAGGGAGACTGCCCTGGAAGGGTCCTCTTTTCCTCCAAAGGTCCCAGGTGAGTGGGACGGGAGTGGAAGCCCCAGACAGTGGCCAGTGTGGTGGGATCCCCTTTGCGAGCTGCATCTTTTACACTCCTTACATCCTCTGCTGATTCCCTCTGCTCTCTATGTAGTAAAATCTGCTGTCCTGTCAAGTCCCGGCCTACCCCAGTTGTGGGAAGGGAGAGTCAGATGTGGAGAAGCAGCTTCTTCAGGCTGGAGGGTCTCCCTCCATGACTGTAAATTCAAGGTGCAAGGTTAAGATTGCTTTGCCAGTAACCCCCCTGCACCAGGACCTCTCCTCTCACACACAAACCCTGGGGATTCCAGATTCTGTCGAGTGAGGAGGTGCCGCTCCTCTGCAGTTGATGGGAGGAATGGGACACAGAGCAACTGATTCCTAACGGGGAAGGCTGTGTGTGTAAAGGGAGTGGGACCCCACTCTCCATGAGCTTCATCAGGAAGCCGGGCCCAGGAGGGCACTGGGTCCCTGACGGAAGATCCCTGAAAGGGAGGGAGGCTGGGGCCACCACAGGACTCACTTCACCTTCTTTGAAATTTTTTCAAAGGCCAACCACAACTTGCTGTTATTTTGAGTTTAGAATCCAGTAGTTCACTAGAAGTTAACTGAAGTCAAAGATAAGTTATACAAATTACCTGGCAGGCTAACCAAATGAAGCCTCTTCTTTAAAACCTGAGGGTACTCACTCTGTCCCTACCCTACCTGCTGGGCTAAGGAGTCTGCACTGACTAGGGAAACGTCTGGATCGTCACGTGCAGTCAGGATGTAACCAGAACAGGTTCTGCCCCAGGTACAGCTGGGAATGGCTGAACAGCGGATGAAGGAACTCCAAGGAGCAAACCCCTCATTGGCGGACTAGCAGACTCCAGGGAAGGCAGATGGGGCAGATTCTGAAATGAGGGGAAAGGATCTTTATGTGGGCCAATGTTTCCCAAACTTCAGACATGAAATCCCCTGGGGATCTTGGCTCAGTACTGGTGTTTGGCTCCAACTCCTAGTTGTTCCTGTTTGATGGGTCTGGGCTGCAGTCTAGGCAGTGGGATGTTTAGAATCCCCCTGCGTGGTTTTATTAGTTTCCTGGAGCTGCTGTAACAAATCATCACAAACTGGGTGGCTTAAGATAACAGAAATTTATTCTCTCACGGTTCTGGAGGCGGCTGAAATCAAGGTGTCAGCAGGGCCGTGCTCCCTCTGGAGGCTCTAGGGGAGAATCCGCTCCTTGCCTCTGCCGGCTTCTGGGGGCTGCCATTCTCTGCCTCCTTCCTCACGTTCCCTTCTCCTCCATGTGTGCCTACTCGCCTCCACCTCTCTCTAATAAGGACGCTTGTGATGGCATTTAGGGCCCACCTGGATGATGCAGGACTACCTCTTCATCTCAGGATCTTTAATTTAATCACATCTGCAAAGATCCTTTTTCCAAATAAGGTAACATTTACAGGTTCCAGGGATTAGGACCTAATACCTCTGGGGACGTTTTTCAGCCTACTACAGTGGCTCTGGTGTGCAGCAAAGTGTGGAAACCACTGACACGGGCCGTTGTTCTCCATGGGGTCCCAGCCCAGCCCTGGTGCACCCGCTCTCGGCTCCCCTTACCTCTTGCATTCCCAGGCACCCTCCCTGCTCTAAGGCCCCAGACACCCAGGCCCCAAATCCCCAGCTCAGACACCTCACGTCTCATTCTGGGTTCCTCTTCTGTCAGGGGGTCCCACGCACAGCCTTTCCTGTTAGTGAAGCAGTGCGCCTCGAGGAATCAGTCGCTCTCTATCCCATTCCTCCCAGTCAACTGCAGAGGAGCGGCGCCTTCTCACTCAGACAGAATCCGGAAACACTGTGTGTCCCATTTCCAATACCCCGCCTCCTGCCCCAACAGAGTAAATCCCCCTCCCACACCTGTGTTTCCAAAAGTGCCCTGCTCATAGATATAAAATATCCAGCAACTGTGAGGTCATGCGGAAAAGAGGTTTGGGGAAGTATTTGACTACTTTTGATATTTTAATGCTCATCAAGGATCTAAAGTCCCTTTATTAGTTTAGAAATGTACTGAGCATAAATTACTTTTCTCATAAATTCTCATTTGGGGGCTCTAATTTTTGATGTAAAGACACGGGTGAAATAGGCAAGATTTTATTTTTTAGGAAAAAATGTTTTAAAATTCTGAAAATAGAAAGTAATTTTATTTTCAGGAATTTTTAGTGCCTTCATTTTGACACATCCTCCCCTATCCGCAGGGAGTTTTTTCAGGATTAAATGGACACTTGGCAGAGCCTCTCTGAAATGAACGGGGTCCATGGATGGCATGACCACCTTCGCTGGTCAAGGCTCCCAGTGTCATTAGACCTTCTAACCACCCTCAGGGTCGCCACATTGTGTTACAAAAAGAAGGGCAAGTATTTATTAGGGGCCGGGCACTGAGGCTAGATGCTGTACACAGGTTATCTCACTGGCTCCTTTCACCACCCTAAGAGGCACAGTACTATTATTTGTTGACACTTTAAAGATGGGGAAACTGAGGTTTAAAGCTTTGTTCTACCCTGCCCTAGAGCTCACAGCTGATGAGTGGTGGATCCTGATGCTGGCCAAGATCCCCGGCCTGTGTCTGGGTGCCTCTCAGTGAAACTGAGGTAAAGGGGGCTGGGTTCCTAACTTAGTGGTATAGGATCTCCAGGACCCGCTTGTGACTGCACCCAAGAGGTGAGCCCGAAGAGGTGAGCAAAAGGAGAAAGTCCAGAGAACTCCTAGGTGGCACCCGTAAAAGGAAAGGCCACAGGGTGTGGGCAAGGTTCTTGCTGGCGATATGTGGTTTGGGGGCACAAAATTAAATGGGTGCCACCACTACCAAATCTCAAAGGAGGATGGGAGAAGTTGTTTAAAAAATTTTTCTGGACTAAGGATGAAGGGATCTGGGTTCTAGTTCTGGCTCTGCTAAAACCTCCTATGTGACACTACGCAGATGACTTCAACGACCAGCTCAGTTGGCGAGGCTGCAGCAGAAGGGTGGAGACAAGAATTCGCCTCTGACTATCAGCGCCACCTGGCGCTTTTTCATAAATACAGATTTCTGGATTCATCGGCAGATTTGCTCAGTTCGATTCTCCGTGAGTGTGGCCCATGTAATTTTGACCTGCAGCTCAGGTTTAAAGGTCACTCATCCAGGTGACTTCCCAGTCTCCTCCTCCACTCTCACTGAAGGTTCTGGCTGGGCCCCTTCTGGGACCCAGTGCAAAACAAGCCGGTGCATGGCACAACTTTCCCAGCAGAGGGCAGTGTTGGATCAAAGTTTCCCCACACGTCTTTGGCCGTAATGTTTTCATCCTGCCCTACAGCCTTGTTTTAGGATCTTTTTATATATACATAATTTTTAAAGTACCATAATACCATCACTTGTTGTTTGAATTATACAAAGTATACGCCACCCATCCACCCCACCTCCAAAGTTAGTAACTGTTAACATTTCATTTGTATCCTCTAACTTGTTCATAAGTTAAAACACACAAGTCTATTGTAGCTTTACAGATACACACGCACACACGTAAACTTTTTTCCCAAATGTAGAAGCATATATTTTTTGGTCTACAACTCACATTTTTCACTTAAAAATATACGTATCATGCACATCTTTTTCCGAAACCCCTACATCTTTAAAATAGCTACATAGTATCCCACAGTATCATCACCAAAATGTCTATTAATGGATATCTACGCTGCTGTAGTTTTTCAGTTTCAAACACCACTCCAACTACCATCTTGGAGAATAAATCTTTATATAATCATAGTATTCTTTCTGTTAAGTCCAAAGATTTATCCGGGGGCCAGCGTTTGGCTTAGGCGGCCCTGGGTTTTGCCGGTTCGGATCCTGGGTGCAGACCTACTCACCACTCATCAAGCCATGCTGAGGCAGTGTCCCACACAGAAGAACTAGAAGGACCTACAACTTGGATATACAACTATGTACTAGAGCTTTGGGGAGAAAAAAGAAAAAAAAAAAGAGGAAGATTGGCAACAGATGTTAGCTCAGGGCCAATCTTCCTCAATAAATAAATAAATAAATAAATTTTAAAAATTAAAAAAAAGAAACACTTTAAAAAAAGATTTATCTATTTTTCTTTACTTTTTGTAGTTTTATTTGGTTTTCTGTTTAATCAAATATTAAATAGCTTTAAAATATATTTCAATAAAGCTAAGCACAAAAAAATTATACTAACTACCCAGAAGCCAATTTGTTTCAGTTTAGCATGATTTGTTGTTGTTGTTGTTGTTGTTGTTATAAATTGGTTTAATTATTTTCCCAATTATGAGCATTTTTGAGACAGGAATTTTCTCGTGGTCACTAAACCATTCCATGAGTACAAAACAATCTTGGTTAAAATATACTATACATCTATTTCACCATTAAAGTGTGTTTGTGTTACTTTCTCTGTCTTACCAAATATATAAAAAATTATGAAGATTTACGTCTCCATTACTCACACTCCTCACATACAAAATCGGGAAACCAAATACACAGACTTGGCCGCATCCTGGTGCTGGGATTACTTCTATTAAAGATTGCAAGACCAGGATTCCATCCTGCTTGCTGGGTTCCAGCCTTTGGGGGTTCCTCCAAGCCCTTCTGTTCTGATCGGGCAAGAAGGGGTCATTTAGTTCCACCACACCTGCTTCTCATGCCATACACGGAAGCTGGGTTATTGCCAAATCAGACCCACATTCCAGGCTCTGGTGAGGATCTGACTTGAGACAAAAATCTAGATGAGAGTGTCAATGGGACTCCCTCTGTTTAAAGAGCCATTTGGGAGGTTTTCTTCAAAAAGATTTTGTTGAACACGATGCCACTATCTCAAGGGCAAGCAAGTGAGAGACAAAGAAAGGGCAGGTCCAGGAGCTCAGCTCAATTTGTACCCAGGAGGTGGGGAGGGGAGATTCACAACATTGAGACTTCAAAACCCTCAGTGCCTTTTGAACTCCCTGAAGCGCCAAGGCAGGCATCTTGGAACAAAAGCAAAACTTGGGCGCACAATTTGAAGAGGAAAAAAAGCACGAAGAAGTTTTTAAGAGATTGTTTTACATCTAAGCAGATTAAAAGTTATATGGAAATAAAAGATGAGACTGGATTTCTCAAAAAATCAAAGGCAGAGTGGTGGGCGGCAGGAAGGCTCGCAGGCAGCAGAAGCTGGCTTGATTTCTTCCTAAAGATCTGGATTTGAGGTTTTCCTGGAGAGAACCGCAACCCTTCTCTGCTGTTCAGCTACTGCAGCTGCAAGTACTTCTTACCTCGTGACTCAACCCTCGCAGCTCAAGCTCCCAGCTATGACCTGGCTTCTGCTCGCTCCCTGGAGTCCAGGCTCCTGCCCTACCGTGTCATTTAATTACAAAAGAATGAAATAAAAAATACAGCATACAAGGGTAGCACACAAGAATAAGAGGAAGTTCAGATTATAGCTTAATCACTTTTATCATCATCTCGATATAGAAAGTTAATTTTAACTATTTCCCTTGCATATCAATTTTAAAAAGATAAGACTATCTGGTCAACTAGAAATACATGTTTGCAACTGCAACCAAAGAATAATATGAGACTAAAGCCACAACTCAAAAGCTCAAGAAGCAACTGCAAGGAGGTGATAAATTGGTTGCTCTGGGGCAAGTAGCAAGACAACATCATGACTACTCCTCCCGATGAGCTCAAACGGTCCTTCACCATTCACGTCTGGATCTGAGAGACAATTACGCTAATTGATCTGTCAAATTAAGCTCAAACCAGGATGAAGGGAGAACCGGTGCTGCCTGATGGACTGAATCTTGGGAAGTAAGATGTCTCCTAGGCAACAAAGACCTGCAGGGGTACTCAGGGTCCCCACTGGCTGGACTGACAGTAGTTTTTCTAAGCAGTCCCATAGACTCTTGCCCAGAAAAGGGGTCTGTCTGGATGGCAAGTGTCAAGATACATGATACTCTGCAAATAGAATGTATTTTATGAGCAGTGAGGCACAATGCCTGGATTTTCTTTACCCAAAATGAATTCATCCGAAGGTAAAATAACCCATTCCCATTCAGTTCTCCACAGCGTCTGCATACTTGCTGAAAATAATGTGGCTTTTTTTCAGTAAATTAAGAAGTTTTTAAGGTACAAGATAGCAAAATTGTGGTTTAGGTACATTCTTAGTAAATCTCATGCTTGAAGGGATCTCGCACCCACACACTTTGAGGACCTGGACACCACAGCTCTGGGGTAAATCACACAGCGGTTTGGGGTCTGTTAGGCCTGAAAAGTGACAAGGGAAGAAACATCGATGTGAAACCTGACAGATTTGTGGGGTTGTTGGGGGCGGGGCGAGGAGAGGAGAGGAGAGCAGGAAAGAAGAGGGAGGCATAAAAGGAGAAAATCCTTCCCAGAGCGAATGGCTGCTGGTGATTCACCCAGTTGATACTGTCACCAAGAGACTGTGACTATTACCCCATCACCATAAGGTTCACGATGTGAATTTGATTAATTTTTTTAACAGTTAAACTGATTCTCTTTTTAAAATAACAGTGATAAAATTTCTGGTCTTTTAGGGTCAATCTTGGTGCTTTGTAAAGTGGATATTTTTCTGGGATGATGGAATTTGTCACCAAGTGTTCAGCCCATTTCCAGGTGAGTTTGACCACTAAGTTCTTGTTCATCTAATTTGTTCTCAATGGGACTCTCGAGAGCTCTGCCTGTGGACTTGAAGAATGTCATCTACAGGCCAGTTCACAGTCTTCCCAGAAGAATTTTAATCCTGTGACATCCCTTCATTTTTAAAAGGTAACATCTCCAGGTCCTTTTAAGACCAAATACAGGATTTTGAAATGTGTGGGGTTGCAAACGTTCTGGAAATTTGGGGATTCTGGATTTTTGAAACAATGGAGGGGAGAGTTTCCAGAGTCTTTAGTTAGACCTTGGTTCTCCTGGCCTTCTCAAGAAAGCAGCATGTTCTGATGCTTAAAGAACATGATGTGAGGGCTAGCCCGGTGGGCTAGTGGTTAAGTTCAGTGCACTCCGCTTCAGCAGCCTGGGTGGGGTTTCTGGGCCCAGACCTACACCACTTGTCCGCAATCCACATACATAATAGAGGAAGACTGGCAATGGATGTTAGCTCAGGACAAATCTTCCTCAGCAAAAAAAGAAAAAAAAGGAAAAAATCTTGACGTGTTAGGGTCCCATGGCGCTTGGGGCCATTGCCGGTAACTCTTGGCCAGGTGGGCCGGGCACCCGTCAACCCTCTGAACCAGGGCATTCTTCTTATCAAGAGCACAGAAAGGAAAGGCTTGTGGTGTGACTCTCTGTGTGACTCTCTGGGTTGACACTGCTGGCCACCAACATAGGACTGCCAGGCCCCAGGGTGATGATCAGGCCTGAGGCAGCTGGTGCTGCCTCCCCTGATGAAGGAGAGGGAGGCTGCAGCTTGAGGGAGTTCAAAGGTGGGAGAAAAACCAGCTCCTGTACGTACAGAGGCAAAGTTTATGCCAATGCACAGGAGGCTCTGGCCTTCTCTAACAACTCTCAATAAATATTCATGGTTCGCACCATTAGAGATCTTGCACATATTTTGAAAGATTTCTCCTATGTACTTCATTTCTTGATCTTACTATACAAGGTTTATTTTTACTTAATTTCTGTTTGTTGCTAATAAATAGAAATATAATTGGTTTTTTTACATTGACTTTATACCCAGAAACCTTGCTAAACTCATCAATTCTAGTAATTTATCTGTAGAATCATTCAGATTTTTTTTGTGTGGACACAATCATATCTGGGAATAATGACTATTTTGTTTCTTCCTTTCCAGTCCTTGTGTTTTGCACACCTCTTCCTCACATTCCCGCCCTGGTTAGGACCTCCAGCACAGCGCTGGTGAGAAGCCCTGGTAGTAAACATCCTGTCTCGTTCTCAGTATCATAGGGAAAGTTTTCTATGTTTTGTTTTACCTTCACACTTCAAGTTTTTATAAATACACTTTATCAGGTTATGAAAGTTTCCTTCTATTCTGAGTTTACTAAGGTTTTTATTGTGAATGTTGAATTATAATCAAATACATTTCTGAATTTATTGAAATGATCCATTAAATGATAAATTACACTTATTGATATTCTAGAGTTAAACCAAGCTTGCCTTGCTTGGGTAAATGCAGGATTTGGTGTTGACCCTCTTTGCACGCTCTGGAACACTTTCTGTGGAATTGGGACTACATAGTCCTTCAATATTTGGAAAAACTCAGTTGTAGTCACTTGGGACTGCTGTTTTCTTGGAGGGAAGATTTTTTTAACTATTGATTGAGGTTAGTATGCTGATGAAGAACACAGACCTGAAGCTAAACTGTCTGCGTTAAATTCCTGCTTTGCCTCCTACCAGCCATGTGACCTTAGGCAAGTTACTTATCTGTGACTTAGCACCCTCATCAATAAACAGGATTAAATAATAATCTCACTCACTTTAGATGCTCTGACATATCTAAAACATTTAGAATAGTGCCTGGCCCACAGCAAGTGCTACACATTTTCAATGACTTGATTTCTTTAATAATTATAAAACTACTCAAGTTTTCTCTTTATTTTTTTTTTAATTGTTTCTAATTATGATAAAATATACATAACATAAAATTTGCCATCTTAACCATTTTTAAGTGTACAGTTTAGTGGTATTAAGTACATTCATATTGTGCAACCATCACCACCATCCATCTCCAGAACTCTTTCATCTTGCAAATCTGAAAATCTGTCCCCATTAAACAATAACCCCCCAATCCCCCTCCCCCTCGGCACCCGGCAAACACCATTCTGCCTTCTATCTTTATGAATTTGACTACTCTAGGTACCTCACAAAAGTGGAAACTTAGAATATTTGTCTTTTTGCGACTGGCTTATTTCATGTAGCACCATGTCTTCAAAGCTCATCCATATTACAACATGTGTCAGAACTTCCTTCCTTTTTAAGGCTAATATCGCATTGTACAGATATGCCACATTTTCTTCATCCATTCATCCATGTCATTCAACATTTGAGTTACTTCCACCTCTTGGCTCTTGTAAATAATGCTGCTATGAACATGGGTGTGCAAATATCTCTTCGAGATCTTGCTTTCAATTATTTTGGCTTATACCCAGAAGTGGAATTGCTGGATCACACGGTAACTCTACTTTTAATTTTTTGAGGAACCACAATACTGTTTTCCATAGGGGGCTGCAATTTTACATTCCTACCAACAGTGCACAAGGGTTCCAATTTCCCCACGTCCTCACCAACACTTGTTATTTTTTTTTTTTTATAGTAGTCATGCTAACGGATATGAGGTGGCATCTCGTTGTGCTTTTGATTTTCATTTCCCTAATGATTAGTGATGATCAGCATCTTTTCATGTGCATATTGGCTATTTGTGTATCTTCTTTGGAAAAATGTCTATTCAGGTCCTTAGCCCATTTGTTTAATCAGGTTGTTTGTTTTTCTGTTGTTGGGTTTTAGAAGTTCTCTATATAATCTGGAATAGACAAAATTTTTTCTGAAACAAAAGATTTTCATTTTGGTGAGGTCCAATTTGTCTATTTTTTTTCTTTTGTTGACCGTGCCTTTGGTGTCATGAATTTTCCCTGAATCTTGAATCAGTTTGGATACACTATATTCTTCTAGGAATTCGACCATTTTATCTGTTTCCAAATTTATGATATCCTTCTATTATCTTATTAATCTCTGCAATATAAGTGGTTACAGTCCCAGTTTTCATTCCTAATTCTGTTTATTTGTGCCTTCTCTTCTTTTCTTAATCAATCTTGTCAAAGGTTTTTCAATTGTATTAATTTTGATACACAACCTTTTGACTTTGCTGAAGTTGTCTTGTGTGTGTTTGTTTGCTATTTCATTATGTTCTACTCTTCTATTTCTTCTTTTCTACTTTCATTAGAATTCTTCTCTGTCCTTTTTCTAACTTCTAAGAAGGTGAATGCTTAGCTCATTTATTTTCAGCCTTTTTTTCTTTTCTATTATAAACATTTAGCACTATATATTTTTTTCCATGTTCCACAAATTTTGATATGTAGTATTTTTATGAGTTCAGTTGTAAATATTTTCTAATTTTATTTGATTTATTCTGTAACCCATGAACCTATAAGTTATTATTCATAAGTTATAAATAATAAAGCTGAGACTACACTAGGAATAATAGTGACAGACAACTACAATTGTGGACTTAACTCAATACTCTATGGTTCCAGATTTGAAAGCAAACTATGTGGTGAATTAACAGTCTGGCAGTATTTATTTAAATAATCAAGCCAAATCTAACGAGAGCAGCCTTATTTTGTTGTCGAGATTAATCTTTCTTTGAGATTATTGTGATCAGGGGAATACTGCCATGAAAAATTTTGGAAAATTTTTAAATGTACAAAACACACAAAAAAAGATTACTAAGTGTCCTGTCTAGGGCATCCAGGTTATCTCTGCCTTTCATTGTCTTTGAGTTATTTTATAACTCCTTAAGTTAAAAAAAATTGATAATGCAAAATATTTTGTCCATTGAAATACAAATTAGTTAGGTCCAGTCGAGTGCAGTTGACTATTGATTCATTTTGCATCTATTTTAAATTCATTTTAGCATTCCTTATCTGCCTGTGTGTTGGGGGGGGGGGCAAGGGCTACTTTGAATTGTCCTCTGAATCAGTTGTATCTTCTTATTCGTTCCTTCATTAATCAATGATTTAAATAAAAACTTCAGCACATGTTCATTTAAAGAAATTAATTACTAACAGAAGTATGTTAAAATTTTTCACTCTGAACATTTATTTTTCCATTTCCCCTTATAGATATGACAATTTTTGCTTTATATGTTTTAAAACTATGTTATTAGATACATACAAGTCTAGATTATTGTCTCTCCCTAGGAAATTTAATCTTCTATCAAAGTCTATTCTCTCTATAGTAATTAATAGTTTTGAATTAGTATGTGCCTGCTTTATCTTTTTCTATCTTTGTAATTTCAAGTATTTCTGTGCATATATTTTAGACGTATCTCTTGGGGAAAAATATATATATATATGTATATATACAAATTATATAATGGCATTTTTCTTTTCATATAGTTTGAAAATCTATCCTTTAACTACAGAGTTGAGTTCATCTACATTTATTGTAATTGCTGATATATTTGCATTAGTTTCTGTTTTATTTCATACTTTCTATTTTTCCTGCCTTTTTCTTTTGCTTCCTTTCTTGCTTTCTCTTGTAATAAATGATTTCTTTTCTCATTCCAGTTTTTCCCCTCTACTATTTCTATTCTTCTAGTAGCTACCTGTTGTGGGCTGTATTGTCTCCCTCCAAAAATATATGTTAAAGTCCTAATCCTCAGTACCTCAGAATGTGATCTTATTTAAATAGGGTCATTGCATTTGTAATTAGTTAAGTTAAAATGAGGCCATACTAGAGTAAGGTGGGTCCTTAATCCAATATGACTGGGGTCCTTATAAGAAGACAGAGACAGAAGACAGGGAGAACGACCATGTGAAGATGGAGGCAGAAATTAGAGTGATGCATCTACAAAGAAAGGAACATCATGGATTTCTGGCTGTCACTAGAAAATAGGAGAGAGGCATGGAACAGATTCTCCCTGAGAGCCCTCGGAAAAAACCAACTTGCTGGCACCTTGATTTTGGACTTAGCTTCCAGAACTGTGAGAAAATAGATTTCTGTTGTTTTAAACCACCCAATTTGTGGTACTTTGTGATGGAAGCCCTAGGAAACCAAAACACTACCTGGGAAATTATAACACACATGCCCAACTTATTAAAGTCAATAATTAATCATTATTTTTACCATCCTCCTGAACAACTCAAGGACAACAGGATATTTTAACTATGGTTGTTCTTCCTCTTAACATAAATACTATTTTTGGTCTTCTTTTCTATTTTTTCCCAATCCCATAAGACATTATTTTTATGATTGTTCTATACATTCATGATTTTTTTAGTTTTAACTACCTATTCACCATCTTTCTTTTTTACCATTCCTTTGTTGCATCTCAAACTTCCTTTCTGAGATTATCTTCCTTGTGTCTGAAGCGCATTCATTAGCATTTGCTGGCGAAAAATGCTCTTAGTTTTTGTTAGTCTGATAATGTCTTTGTCAGATACACGGTTCCAGGTTGTCAAATGTTCATTCTTAGCACACTGAAGATATTATTCTACCTTCTTCTGGCTTCCATTGTTGCTGTTGAGAACTTATTGGGAAGTCAACCATCAGTCTAACTATCGTTCACTTTTTGGTAACCTATCTTTCCTCTATGGCTGCTTTTAAGATTTTCTCTGCATTTTGCATTCTGCAGCTTTCTCTACTGCATCTAAGTGTAGATTTCTATTTATGTTTGATGACTGAGATTCATTGGGATTCTGGAATCTGAGAATTGATGTCTTTATCATTTCAACAAAATTTTCATCCTAGTCTCCTCAAATATTGTCTTAACCTCATTCTCATTCCCTCTTTTTTATTTTTGGAACTTAGATGAGATATATGTTAGACCTTTTGCTCTATCCTCTCTTTCGTATTTTCTATCTCTTTGTCATTCTGTATGCATAATCAGTAAGTTCTTTAGATGTGTCTTCCAGCTCACTAATTCTCTCTCTAGTGTCCAAGCTGCTGTTAAACATGTCCATTGAGTTTCTAACTTTATATTTTCACTTCTGCAAGTATTATTTGGTTATTTTTCAAATTGGCTTGATTTTTACATTGTTAATGTTCTCCAGGCAAAGACAGCCAAGAACATACCATAGTGGAAGAAGTTTGGTTTATTACTAGTTGCAGTGAGGGAAATGGACACCATAGAGAACACTGAGGCATCTCAGGAAGAGAGTTGTGATAAAGACCTGTCATAAGATTTGGGCTGTGGTTGGGTGATTCCAGGGAGGGTTTAAGGAAGCAGAGCTTTGCTCTGTATTGGATGCTGTCAGGAAGTATGGTAATTCTGAGTATCAAAAAATCTGATCTAGAGGAAGAAAGACTAGACCAAGACTAAAGCTATCATTGCAGTCACTCACATTAACCAAGATAGGGGGGTGTTGAGTCATTTTTTCTATCAGGACAATGTTCATATTTTGTCATACATGATTATGATGGGTCTTGCTTTTGTCTGGATCCATCGTGTCACAGAACAGCCTTGTCTGATGTTGATGTTCTGTGGAATCATTTATGTTCAACAGGAGGACACTATGGCCTGGCAGTGAGGGCCAGTCCAACTCTTAGATGTCAGGGCCTGCTTTTCACTTTCTCAGTGGTCACTTACTCCTTAAATTGTCAATCCTTCCTTTTATGTTTTTATACACATTAAATATGTTCACTTTTTATTCTGAGTCTGATCATTTCAACATCTGAAATTTTCGTGGATCTAATTTTTCCACCTGTTGTTTCCACTGGCTCTACCATATGGTGCTTTGTGTGTGCGTTTGCGTGTGTGTGTGTGTTTGACTTCTGCCTATGGTTTCATATTCCTAGGAACTTTACCTGTGTGAATTCTGAGTCTTGAAGGTGAGTTCCTCCAGTAGACATCTGCCTTTGGTTCCAGCAGGAGCCTGAAGGCACTACAATCTATAAGGATTTTTGACTAAATTCTCAACTTGATGTTCAGACTATCTTGACAATTGAATTTGTGCTGCAAAGCTGCATGTGTGTCAGTTTTAAGCCTGAGTTTTCAGGTAATCTGTTTCTACTCTCTGCCTTCAGAAACACATGAACTTGCTGTGTCCTCCAGAGTGTGGGTTTTTCCTAACTCATTCTCACACAGAGAATGTCACGGCAGGGGGTCCCAGCTTTATGTAGAAAGTCTTCTATTAGATTCTCCCTGGATGGGCCTTAGGCTTTATCTCCTGTCCCTGATGCCATAAAAACTCAAGTTCACCAGGATTTAGCAATGACTTCTGGGTGAAAGCTGCCTTCAGTGTTCTACTTACCTCTTCGAGTTCCTGCTTTTACTTGTTTGGGTTATTTTTGTTGTTGTTTCAGCTCATTTTGTTTTGTTTTGTTTACCTCTGAGGATTCTACACTTTCTTCACAGATCACCAGTGCATTTAAAAATATTTTTTAAATTATTTTATCCAGAATTATGAAACAAGTTCCCTATGAGAGGTTCAGAAATGCATAAAATCCCCACCTGTATCCTAATGTAGGACCAGGCTCACCTGAAAGTATGTTTTGCTTCAAACCCAATGTCATTTCACTGTAACTCTTCCCTGAGATGTGGAAATGTCTTAGAACTTGCAAGTCAGAAGGGTCTTAGAGCTCAGCTAAACTCTTCCCCTTATGGAAGGGGAAACTGAGTCTCAAAGAGTCAGTGTGGGTCATCTTTAGCTGAGCTCAGGGCTCAGGTTCTTTCCTATCACTGCAGACTGTCCTCCCACACATGACAACGGGGAAATGTTTCTTGGACAGACAAGCGCTGGGCCCATCCATTATTACCAACTCCTAAACAATTTTGTTTGTTTTCTGTTTTGTTTTGGAAACTGGGTTTTTAAGCTAAGAGGTAAATGCCAATTGCATTTTTTCTCTCTCATTCTGAACGTCACTCTAACGTGGAAGAGGGGCCCACTCAGGGGCTTTGAGGCAGGAGAAGGTGGCGGTCTTTCAAAGTCTCAGCTGGTCCTTCTGCCTGGAAGGCCAGGCTGATATTCAGGGGAAACTGAGAGCAGGGGAGGTACAGACTGGAAAAGATGGGCTGGGTCAGCAGTTAATTTCTTCTAAAAGACAACAGGGACCCAAGGAGAGGCTTCAAGGGGGAGTGACGTCACTACAGTCATCTGGAGAAAATGCTTCTCATTACCGCCCGTCAGAGCTCACCAACGCTCTGCCGCTAGTGTTTATCGCATTTGGCTTTTCAAATACATTATCTCAGTGGATCCACACAAAGAACAAGTATGCATGGATGTGAGCTTTTGCAATTGCTCACATTGGTAGCAAAATTTACTTTCCCGTACATTTTCTCAAACAATCTTTACAATAGGCCTGCAGGGCAGAGCTTGCAAAAGCTGATGCCTTAAAAGGCCAGGAAGTCATACAAAGGGATGAGGCAAGCAGGGCATCAACCAAAGCAGGGAGGGCAGGGGCAAACTTGGGAACAGATGCTCCACTGCAGGGTGCGGCTCTGCATGTAAAATGCTCCCTTTCGTGTGAAGGGGGTTGGAGGAGACCGCACAGTCACAGTTGCTTCTGCTTGCATAGAGAAACTTAGGAAGAATTCCCCCAAGAAAGCAACAAAGGGGCCACATACTGGGGAAATTGATGGAAACAGGTAGATGAGATGTAGAGGAAGGGGGGCAAATTTCTTCACTGTATACCTTTTTATATGTTTTTTAAATTTTTGAGCTATATGAATGTATTACTCAAACTTTAAAATTAATAAAAAATAATTTTAATAAACAAGTAATAACAATTGTTGAAAAGACTGCCATTCTTCAGCTCCATTTCTGTGATGTGGAAAAGCATGTTTTTCCAGTTGTCAAGAAATGCCAAAAATTGAAATGTGCAATTTTTTTTCCATCTTTCCTCATTTAAAAAACATTTTTTTTATATAATTTTATTTATTTATTTTCCCCCAAAGCCCCAGTAGATAGTTGTATGTCATAGCTGCACTTCCTTCTAGTTGCTGTATGTGGGACGCGGCCTCAGCATGGCCGGAGAAGCGGTGCGTCGGTGCGCGCCCGAGATCCAAACCCCGGGCCGCCAGCAGCGGAACGCGCGCACTTAACCACTAAGCCACAGGGCCGGCCCTTAAAAACCACTTTTAATGAGACATAATTTAAACTTACAGAAAAGTTGCAGGAAGAGCACAAAAATTCCCATGTACCCTTCACCAAGATTCCTCAAACATTAAAATTTTACCACATTTGCTTTCTTTTCTGTGTGTGTGTGTGTGTGTGTGTGTGTGTGTGTAGATAGATAGACAGAGACATGTTTTTTCTAAACTGAGAAGAAGTTGAAGACATGATGCCCCTTTCAACCTAATTACTTGAGTATATATTTTCTAAATACATTCTCTTATAACCACGGTGAAATTATCAAACCAGGAAATTAGCATTGATATCTTATTCAGAGTCCATCAACTTTCCCAGTAATGCCCTTTATAGCAAAAGAAAATCCTGGATCATGTTTGCATTCAGTTTTCATGTCTCTCTAGCATCCTTTCATCTAGAACAGTTATTCAGTCTTCCCTTGACTTTCACGATCCTGACAACTTGAAGATGATAGGTCTGCAGTAAATTGCATTTTCCAAAAACAGTCACCACAATATTTCTAGTCCCACATGCTCTTCCAGAGCCTTCTTACTACTCTCCATTAAGACGTGGCGTCTACTTCTCCTCCCCTTGAACTTGAGTGGGATTGTTACTGCTTTGACCAGTAGAGTATGGCAGAAGTGATGCTATGTGACTTCTGAGGCCAGGTCATAAAAAGGGTATGGCTTCTGCCTGGTTCTCTCTCTCTTTTCCTCTCTTTCTATCTCTCTCTCCACTTAAACTTGGAACTCAGCCACTATGCTGTAAGGAAGCCAAGCTGGCCATGTGGAAAGACCACACATAGGTATTTCTGCCAACAGCCCCAGCCAAGATCCCAGCCAACAGCCAGCATCAACACCAGACAGGAAAGTGAATGAGCCTTCGGGTATTTCCAGCCCTCTGGCTTGGAGTCTTCTAGCTGAGACCCACACATCATGGAGTAGAGACAAACCATCCCTTTAGTGCCCTTTATGAATTCCTGGCTCATAAAAGCCATGAGCATAATAAATGATTGTTTTACACCAATAAGTATTGGGGTAATTTGTTACACAACCACAGTAACCAGAACAAAGCTTGTTATTTTATAAAATATCTCTCAATTTGTACTTGTCCAATGTCAGTTTTTTTTTAATATTTCCATTTTTAAAATATTGGCTCGAATTCAAACATTTTAAAATACAGTGTGGGCCAGGCTAAGACTTGTTAGATGTAACACTGAAAACACCATCCTTGAAAGAAAAACTAAGTTGGACTTTATTAAAATTAAAACGGCTCTGTGAAAGATGCTGTTAAGAGAATGAAATGACAAGCCACAGACTGGGAGAAATTATTTGCAAAATACATATCTGATAAAGGGCTCATATCCAAAATATACAAAGAATTCTTAAATCTTAACAATAAGAAAGCAAACAACCCAATTTAAAAATGGGCAGAAGATCTGAACAGATGCCTCTCCAAAGAAGATATACAGATGGCAAATAAATATATGAAAAGATGATCCATGTTATTTGTCATTAGTGAATTGCAAGTTAACCAATAATGATATACAACTAGAATGACTAATTAACTAGAATGAGATACCATTAGAACGGCTAAAATCCAAAATACTGACAACATCAGATGCTGGTGAGGATGTGCAGCAAACAGGAACTCTGGCTCATTGCTGGCGGGAATGCAAAATCGTACAAACACTTCAGAAGACAGTTTGGCAGCTTCTTACAAAACTAAACATACTCTTACCACATGATCCAGCAATTGCATTCCTAGGTATTTACCCAGGTGAGTTGAAAACTTGTGCGCACACAAAAACCTGCACACAGATATTTATAGCTGCTTTATTCATTGCCAAAAACTAGAAGCAACCAACATGAACTTCAATAGGTGAATGGATAAACAAACCATGATACATTCATATAATGGAATAACATTCAGCAATAGAAAGAAATGAGCTATCAAGTCATGAAAAGAGGCAGGAGAAACTTAAACGCATATCACCGTGAAAGAAGCTAGTCTGAAAATGCTACGTACTGTATGATTCCAACTATATGACATTCTGGGAAAGGCAAAACCATGGAGACAGTAAAAAGATCAGTGGTTGCCAGGGATTCAGGGGAAGGGAGGGATGAACAGGGATCTTTAGGGCAGTAAAACTATTCTGTATGACATCATAATGGTGGATCCATGTCATTTTACATTTGTCCAAACCTACAGAATATACAACACAAAGAGTGAACCCAAATGTATCGATACTGGTTCATAAATTATAACAAATCCACCACACTAATGGAAGATGTAAATAACAGAGGAAGCTGGGGGGGTTGGGTTACTTTGGGAACTCTCTGTACTTTCTGCTCAATTTTTCTGTAAACCTAAAATTTCTCTTTTAAAAAAAAAGGTTATTAATCTAAAACAAACAGTGTGGGTCAAACACGTCATCTCTGAAGGCACATTTGGTAACCCTCGCTTAAGAGAAGTGAAGCAACCACTACTATACATACGCACCCCATTTGCAGAAAGAGACAGATATAATGCGTGGCCACTAACAACCACAGTAGTTGATGGCTGAGTCAAGCCTAGAATTTAGGCCTCCTCTTCCAATTCCAAGTGTTTGCCAACCCCTCTTGCTGCAACATTAAGGTCCTCGCCCTAACTAAAGACGGGCTCAAATAAAAGTTGTCTTTGTTCTGAGCTGTATGTCACTACAGGAAAAAACCCACCACATAAAAGATGATCATCACTTCCAATAATAAAGCACTGAATACAACGGTCAGTCTGATGAAGAATGCCTTCCAATGCCTGGATCCAGAGAGTGCCCCTTGCCTCTGAGCAGTCTCACCCCAATGCTACTCCACCTACTCTCCTGAGGTTGACGTGAGAGCTACAGCTAGCAACGCCCTCACAAATTGTCATTTTACTTTCTATGCCTTTCCTTAAGAATTTCATAAAGGTAACTCACAAAAATGAACCATGATCCTTAAGTCATTTCAGAAAGAAGAATGGAGCTTTTGCTTTAGAATAAAATAGCTCGGTGTGCATATATATTTAATATCCCTTTTATTTGTGTGTTTGACCACATCAATCTACCTGTTGAGAAATTACTGCAAAGCCATGGAGAATAGAATATTAATCCTCTACATGTGGTCAGTGCTTTCCATCTTAAAAAAGCACATTCACATGGGGTATTTTTTCCCATGATCCTCGCATAAGCCCAGTGATCCATGTTACTAAAACCATTCACAGATGAGGAAACAGAAATTCCAAGCAGTTGTGTGACTTAGCCAAGTTCCTGCAGTAAATGGTATAAGCAAAGTTTCTGGCTTGGTCTCTAAGACTCTACTCTTCATCACTCACCTCCTTGTCTTTCCAACCAATTCATAAGCAAAGGGCCTGCCTCAGGCAAAAGCAAGATGATGCAAAGGGAGGGGTGTGGGGAAGAGAAGCTGCCCCAAATTTTTTGCCCCTGGAGCCAGATGGAAAGTCTGAATCCCTTAGACTCTCACTACTCAAAGTGTGCTCTGAGGACCAGCATCATCAGCACCCCCTGGGAGCTTGTGGGAAATGCAGAATCTCAGGCCCCACACTACTGAAGCATAGCCTGCATTTTGACAAGGTCCCAGGTAATTCACAGGCACATTGAAGTCTGAGAAGCTCTGGGACAGACACTCAACCTTTTGGGATAAGACATGGGCTCCAGTCAGAACTGCTCCTCCTCAAGTGAATACTAGAAATTGAGAGGCAGATTGAGCCAGATAGGCAATGCCATCAAATCAGCTTGTTGCATTGTTTTGCAAAGGGGCATCTTGTGGCAGGAACTAAACAGAGACACTGGGAATGTGAGGCTGTGTGCTTGAAGATCTGCTCCTGCAGGGCAGGTCCAGGGAACACAAAGGAGCATAGGGAAGTGTTTGAATGGCGGGAGGGTGGCCCTGGGGTGGGGGTGGTGGGTCACCTTAGAAAAAGAGGCAAGACAGTAAGCAGGTAAGGAACTGCTTCCCAAGTTTATCTACAGAAGACTAGATAAGTCCTTTTGTGTGCAAGCAGAGGGCAGGTAGATGGTCTCCAACATCTCCCATCCCTTCTCAGGCTGGTGGAGCAGGTGCTGCTGAGTCAGGGCCCCTAGACAAGGACACTGATGTCAGCCATCTTCTCCAGCCACCACAGCGCCCAGCAGCAGAGCGGAAAGAGCAGGTGCAGCCAGGTGTGGGGCAGGTGTGCGTGTCTATCCCAAGAAAAGGTACCTGCATGCACCTCATCTGTAAAATGGGGCTGCTTTTATGGGGGGTGGGGTAAAATAGAATAAAACAGTCTCTTCCAGAGCGTGGTGTCCTAGTCACAGCTGATGTGAAAGACCGTGGGAAGTCGCACATGGACGCAGATGTTTTTCAAGTTATGGGTGTAATGCAATTTGTATGGGCAAATATCTAACCCTTCAAACCTGTGCTTTAACGGATATTATTATATAGAATTAGGTAAAAATAAATATTTACGTTTCCTAAAAGTGGGTCTAATTAACATGAACTCTGTGTGTGTGTGTGTGTGTGTGTGTGTGTGTGTGTGTGTGTAATAGTAACAAGGGAAATCGGATCTGGGCAGGAAAAAGGAACAGGACGAGAGAGCTTGGCAACTTCGGCCGTTAAGTGCCCAGCGGGGGAGCGCAATCAACGCCAAAGTCTCTCCTTCTGGAATCTGGGGAGATGGGGTAGGGCCCCCGGAGGTTTCACGGCTCTTAAGTGTCACACTGGGCGCCCCGCGCCCCGCTCCACCCCCGGCCCGGCGCCGGCGGCCGCACGCCGTCAACAGCGCGAGGTGTCGGGTGGCGGCGGGGTTTGGGCCCCCCGGGAGGCCATCGGAATGACAATGACCGCCGGGTGTGGAAGGAAAACAAGCCCTCCCGCCCCCAACCTGCCGCGCGGGAGCGCAGCCAGACAGGAGGAGGCGGGGCGCGGCGCGGGGACCCGCCCCAATCCCGCTGGGGACAGTGGGTCCGAGAGTGAGCGGGCGCCGCAGGCTCGCGCTTCGGAGAAACGCCTGGCGAGGTGGCCAAGATTTCAGAGCGGTCTCTGAATTTGTTCTACGTTTTCATTCCTGAAAGTGCCCTCATTGTTCGCCGTGTCTCAGGAGCTTCGCCATGAGGCGATCGACACCCGTTCCCCTGCAGCTCTTCTCGAGGTCTCCTTCTGTTTCCGGAAATCTGCCGGGTCGTGGTCTCAGCTTGGACGCGGCGGGGGCAGGGCCATCCCGGCAGCGCCCGTCTGCGATGGGGACCAGGTGGGGGAAGGCGGGTTGTTTGGGCTTCTGTTTAGTTGAGGCTCCCATTTTCCGCAGGGTCGGAAGAAGCTAATTAGTGCAAACCGCAGCCCGGGAGTGGGGGGGGGCGCCACCGGCCCCCGGGCGGGAAGCTATAGGTCCTGGACAAGAAGACCTCGCAAACACCAGATGAGAGGGCGAGAAACGACCGTGTCCCCGCACTTATTCTGAACGGCTGAAGGGTGGTGCCATATGGTGTTAAGAACTCGGCCTCTGGAACCCGCCGCCCGACTTTGAATCCGCAAAGAGCTTGGACTCTCCCGGCCTCAGTTTCCCCAGCTGTAAGGTGGGGTATCCCGCTCAAACGGTCAGGCCGAGGAGTGAAAGTGTTCCCAACTGCGAAGACACTAGGCCGGTGCCTGGCACAGCGTCAGCACTGTTATTAGCAGGGGTTGAAGAGCAAAATTCCCCAAGACTTAGAAACTGAACAGATTATTTTTCTACAGATTATTTGTGCATGTTTCAATATATATTTCAAAATATATACTTTAAAGGTATGGCTATTCTATTAAAATAATAATAAAAGAAACGTGTAACGTAAAAACGCAAACTATATATGTAAATTTTATACAAATATTTTTGCTGGGATAACCATCACTTATCTCTTTTCGTGTTAAAGATCAAACCATCCAGCAAGTTCTGCCTTGCCAGTGAACCCACCTTGTACATTTTCTGATTCCCTGCACTTCTCTAATTTTGCTGCAGCATTCTTTCCCAGCAGGTCGGCAAATTCCCAGTAATGTGCCTGCCACTCAGCAGCTCCCTGCCCCGGGGGCTCCCTCTTGGTTTCCCTGGGGGGGGGGGAGTGGCTCCAGGAGTCTCCACCCCAGGGCTCCACTGGGTCAGAGGCTGGAACCCAGGCAGGCAACTGGCCTCTTTAACTCAAAACACACTCAAGAAGGGATCCAAATTGAAAAAGGAAGAAGTAAAACTGTCACTATTTGCAGAGAACATTATTTTATATATAGAAAACTCTAAAGATCCACCAAAAAAACTATTAGAAATAATCAGCAAAATAAGTAAAGGAATAAATTTAACCAAGGAGGTGAAAGATCTGTATAATGAAAACTATAAGACATTGTTGAAAGAAATCAAAGAAGACACAAAGAAATGGAAAGATATTTTGTGATCATGGATTGGAAGAATTAACATAGTTAAAATGTCCATACTTCCTAAAGCAATCTATAGAGTCAATGCAATCCCTATCAAAGTCCTAACGACATTTTTTCACAGAAATAGAACAAAGAATCCTAAAATTTACATGGAACAACAAAAGACCCCAAATAGCCAAAGCAATTCTGAGAAAAAAGAACAAAGCTGGATCACACTCCCTGATTTCAAAGTATACTGCAAAGCTATAGCAATCAAAACAGCATGGTAGTGGCACAAAAACAGACACACAGATCAGTGGAACAGAACTGAGAGCCCAGAAATACATCTACACATTTATGGACATCTAATTTTTGACAAGGAGCCAAGAACATACAATGGAGAAAAGAAAGTCTCTTCAATAAGTGGTGTTGGGAATACTGGACAGCCACATGCAAAAGAATGAAAATAGACCATTATCTTACACCATACACAAAAACTAACTCTAAATGGATTAAAGACTTGAATGTAAGACCTGAAACCATAAAACTCCTAGAAGAAAAACACAGGCAGTACACTCTTTGACATCAGTGTTAGCAATGTCTTTTTGGACATATATCTTCAGGAAAGGGAAACAAAAGCAAAAATAAACAAATGGGACTACATCAAATTAAAAAGCTTCTGCACAGCAAAGGAAACCATCAACAAAATGAAAAGACAACCTAACAATTGGGAGAAGATATTTGCAAATCATATATCTGATAAGGGGTTAATATCCAAAATATACAAAGAACCCATACATCTCAACAACAAAAAAACAAACAACCCAATCAAAAAATGGGCAGAGGATATGAACAGACACTTTTCCAAAGAAGATATACAGATGGCCAACAGGCACATGAAAAGATGTTCAACATCACTAATTATTCGGGAAATGCAAATCAAAAGTATGATGAACTAACACCTTACACCAGTCAGAATGGCTATAATTAACAATACAAGAGATAACAGGTATTGGAGACGATGTGGAGAAAAGGGAACCCTCATACACTTCTGGTGGGAATGCAAACCGGTGCAGCCACTATGGGAAACAGTATGGAGATTTCTCAAAAAACTAAAAATAGAAATACCATATGATCCAGCTATCCCACTACTGGGTATTTATCCAAAGAACGTGAAATCAACAGTTCAAAGAGATTTATACATCCCTATGTTCATCACAGCACTATTCACAATAGCGAAGACATGGAAGCAACCCAAGTGCTCATCAACAGATGAATGGATAAAGAAGATGTGGTATATATATGCCATGGAATACTACTCACCGATTAAAAAAAGATGAAATCTTGCCATTTTGACAACATGGATGGACCTTGACAGTATTATGCTGAGTGAAATAAGTCAGATGGAGAAAGACAAATACTGTACGATTTCACTCATGTGGAAGATACAACAAAACAAACAAACACATAGATACAGAGAATAGATTGGTGATTACCTGAGGGGAAGGGAGTTGGGGAGGGGGAAAGGGGGACATTTGTACCATGACAGATGGAAACTAGACTTTTGGTGATGAACACAATGTAGTCTATACAGAAGTTGAAATATAATGATGTACACTTGAAATTTATATAATGTTATAGACCCATGTGACCTCAAATAAATAAATAAACAAACATGCCTGATTTGGGATAAGGACTTATTCAGTCAATGCAAAGGGGATGATTAACTTATTTAATCAGTGGGCTGCTTTCAAAAAATTGAGGTACTGTTTCAGACTAAGCCTTGATACATTCATTGCAATCAAGTTAAATAGAAATTATTCCTCTCTACTACAGAATTAAAGTGGGACTTAAGGAATCTCTACTAGGAAATAATATGATGTCCACATTGTATTAGGGTCGTTCACTTTATTGTGCATAGCTGAAAATAGCGAAACTTTATCCTTTCACTCCCCCATCCTTTTCACCAGCAACTAGTGAGGGTCCCCCCCCCAAGCCTGCCTTGGAAAAGATCTATCATTTTTTAAATTGGAGGGTGGAGTATAAAATATAGCAAACATACAAAAACGTGTATAAAACATAAGTGCCAAACCTAAGGAACTATTGTAAAACAAACACTAGGCCAACAGCCACCCAGGTCAGGACTCGCTCAGAAACTCTCACCAGCCACCTCTGGATCATAAACCTCTCCCTTTCCCTCCCTCCTAGCAGTAACCACCACCCTGACTTGGATGGTGTTCGTTAGTTTGCCTTTCTTTTTTTAAATACTTGTATTACTTAAGGATGCATCCCTAAACAATATTTTAAATTTTTCCTGTTTTTAAAACTTTATACAAATGAAATCATTTAGTATGTGTTCTGTGGTATCTGGCCTCTGTCTCAATATTATATCTTTAAGATTCATCCCTGTTGTGTGCATCTGTGACTATTTTATTTCACTGTTGTATAGAATTCCACACATTTACATATTATTCCATACCTATTCTTCTAGATCATCCCATACTATGACTGTAACACAATTTGTTTTACTGTTAGTGGACACTTGGATCGTCCCCACTCTGGAGCTATTACAAGTAATTCTGCTGTGAACATTGATGTGGGGTCTCTGGGTGTGTATGAGCACCTGCTTCGGCAGGCTTTATTCCTGAAAGTGGAGTTGTGGTCATAGAGTAATTGGGCTTCTGGCTTTATTAGACATCGTCATACAGTTTTCCAACGTTCACTCCCACTGGCAGCATACAGACACTCCCTGTGCTCTGTGTCCTAGCCCACACCTAGTGTTTTACATTTCAGCCAGTCTGCCTGTTGAGGATGAGCACCTTTTCCCATGTTTACCTGCCATTTAGATTTCTTCTTTGTGAAAAGAAAGCCATTGCCCATTTTTCTAGTCTTATTATTGATTTGTCAGTCTGTTCTAAATGCTGGGTACTAGCTCTTCGCCATGATGTGCTGTGAAAATCTCCCAGTCTGGCTTGCCTTTTCACCAGACTACAGTTGGCTTTTGATGACCAAAATATAGTCCAGTTTACCAGCCTTTTCCTTTATAGATTGTGCCTATTGTAAGAAACCCCTCCCTGCCCCGAGGTCATGAAAATATTCTGCTATGTCATTTTCTTCAAGTTTTAACGGTTTGCTTTTCACTTTTAGGGATAACAGTGAGGTTTTGAGTCACTGCCTTAAAACTCCACCTGCTAGGTGTTCTTATGCGACGCAAGGCAAACACCCTCGGGACTCCAGTTGTGGCCGCTGTAACCATCGGTTTTTCTCGGCCCCGGGTAGCCAGAAGTGCGGAAGGCCCAGGCGGCCTAGGACAGTGCATTTTCCGAACTGCTTCGGTGTAACCAAACCGAACTCTGCTCTCAAAACCAAAGCAGGCAGACGAAGCAGCTCCCTGTTTGACCCCTGCGGCCCCAGGGCAATTCGCAAAAGGGCGGGGGAAACACACCCCACCCCCTGCCGCCCGGCTGCCCGAGGGAGAGGGTATAGAGGGAAGGGGGAAGGGAGAAGGGAAGGTGGGATATGAGGGGGCGCCCCAGTTGCAGGCTGCGCCGGACCATCTTCCGAACGCAGCCCTCCTCCATCCTCCAGCAGCCATTTCTAGGCCAGGGAACTCTTTGGGAACCGGGAAGGTAGCCCATCCAAAGCCCACCCTCCGCCGTCACTTCTTGGCGCCTTTGCTTCTCCCCGAGGGATCATCCCAGGAGACGAGGAGGAGAGGGAGCGCACCGAGGAGCCCCTGGAGGAAGGAGCGGGTTGTGAGCGGTCCGGCAGGCGCGCACCGAGCATCAGGAGCCTTGGGGCAAGGCGAGGCGGGGGGAGCAGACCACGCTGAGAGGCGTCTAAGGAGAATCTCCGAGTGATTTCCATTTTTCTAGCAGGTTCTGCCACCACTCACCGCCTTTCTGGAAGAACTAATGCCTTCTCTCCCCGTCTCTTCCCCCCGACTCCCCCACACACACCTTGTACCAAGGAAACAATCTGAGAGGCATGCAAAATATTTATTCAGGAATGTTTATAGCAATATCACTTGAAAGGAAAATTTGAAAGCAACCTATCCCACAGAAGAGATCTAGCTGTAAAAATCCTATATATCGTAGGCTAAAATATTAGTTACTCAAAATCACGTGATGGAAGAATGATGACTTGCAACATTTTTCATATTATAACATTAAGGAAAAAGCAGGTTAGAAAATCATATGTCTCATCTCTATTTATTTAAAAGGAATTAATTATATGGAAAAAAGTAAAAGGATAATATCAAAATGTTTTCTCTGGGTATTGGGATTAGGAGATTTCAATTTTCTTTGTGCTTTTCTTTCTTTCTCCCTTGTTTTGGATGAGCATATGCTACTTTAAGAATCTGGTTGCTTTTGAAGAAGGAAAAAGAGGGAAGCAGGGAGAGAGAGAGGCGTTTCCAAAACCGCTGTGACTTTCGGGGGTGAGGATGGACCTGTCATCACGGCTGGTTTCTCTGTAATCAACTCAGAGGCCAGGTTTGCATCCCTGGAAAACTAAGTTGAGGAAACGCCTGGGGTAGTTCAAGGGGCAGGCTTAAAAACACAAAAAACCGCTCCTTCCTGTTTCGAGAAGTCAGGAATTTGCATTTCTAATCCTAATTGTCCAAATATCAATCCGACACTGCTATCATTCTTAATCCACATTTAATCGGGGCTGCCCAAGAGCGGTAAAAACAAAGGAATAAAATACACGTACTTCTTATTCTAGGTATTTTGTTTTTCCTGCTCATCCGTCTCCAACCAAATAAATCCACTCTCTGTGAGATAATAAGCCAACCCCAGTATTGGCTACATCACGATTTTTTTTGGCCCACCCTGCGCTCCTTGCTCTGGAGAGAAACGGCCCAGCTATGCTGCTAAACTAGAGAACTGGGACCCCTTCCTCCCCTGGGGTCCCCCTCCCACCCTGAGTACAGCCGCGAAGGTCACTCACTGCAAGTCATCCCGCACAAAGATGAGCGAACACTTACTTACACGTACACACACACACACACACACACACACACACACACACACACATGCACACACTCACTCCTGGCTTCCGGAAGCCCAGTCTCTGAGTCAGCAGGCCCATCCTTTGGCTCTAGTCCTGGGAGGTGGCTGTCACCCCACCACTCTGCCCAATTGCCCTGTCAAGGTCACCACTGCTTCTGTTTTAGAAGCAAGAATCGTTTCTGTCATTTGACTTGACCTACTGTAGCGTTTTACATTGTTTTTGTTCCCTCCTGCCTTATCCACTTCCTTCACTTGGTTTCCAGGCCATCGCCCTCTCTGGTTCTTCTGCCCCTCTCTGAAGTCTCCTTTATGGTTTCTCCTCTCCTTCCAACCTTTTTTTCTCTGACTGTTTTATTTTGAAATTTTTCTAACTTATGGAAAAATTGAAAGAACAGTACAATGAATACCCACTTATCTTTCATCTAACTACTCAACTAACCATTCACTGTCACCATTCTGCCACATTTGTTCTCTCTCCACGTATATTTTGCTGAATCATTTGAAAGTTCATATGTCATGACTCTTCATCGCAAACACTTCCAACAAAACCACTCTTCTATGATCCCATCTAAGAAAATTAACATTAATTCTATTATATCATCTGATTTCTATTCAAAATCAAATCTCAATTGTTCCAAAAATCTCTTTGTAGCTTCTTTTTTAATCCAGTATCCAACCCAAGTTCACAAAATGTATTTGATAGTAATGCCTCTTTTGTTTCTATTAGTGTAGAACAGCCCAGCACATTTTCTTAGTGACATTGACTTTTGTGCAGCATTCAGACCAGTTGGTTTGTGAATGTTTCCTGTTCAGAATCCCTGGCCTCTTAACCTTTGGGCTGCCTGAGAATTTGCTTTTGGACTTCTTTTTGTCTCTATTTACACTCATGCTCTTGGTGATCTCGTCCAGGATTGTGGCTTTAAATAGCATATATATGCCAACAACTCTTAAATATATATTCTCAGTCTAGGCCTGTCTGCTAAACTCTGACTCCAACTGCTTACTGGAGATCTCATAGACATCTCAAATTTTGTAACTGAACTCCTGATCTTCTCCCCAAAACTTCCTCTGCTTGTAGTCTTTTCCTTTTCTATTGATGGCAACTCCACTTTTCCATTTGTCCAAGCCAAAAAACTTACAACCACCCGTGACTCCTCACTGCGTCTTACATTCGACATCCAATTGTCTAGAAATCACGTTGGCTCAACCTGTTACGGAACCAAGTGGGCTCGCCTCCTGGTGAGTCAAATAAGACTCTATACCAGTGGAAGTTGTCTCACAAAGTAAAGTGTATTTGCAGCAAATAGGAGGCCATAAGGAATCATTTCCAAAGTCATGGCCAGTGACTGAACAAAGGGAAGCAGGAACTTTTATTTGGTTGGGGAATGAATACTCAAAAGGGAGAGGCCGGTGTTCACTTGCACAGGCTCAGCTGGAGCATGTGCTTCCACATAATGAGGCCTAAGCTCCTCCTGGAGAGAGCTTTGCATTCAAAATAAGGCAAAGAGGTCATGGGCTTAGCTCTTGTGGGGAGGCTTGGTCAGTTTCAGGATGGCTGGTGGTTACATCTCCTTCACAGACAAAAGGAAAAGAAACAACTTGGAAAAACAGTTAATTGCTTCCAAATCCACCTTTGAGGTTCTGGGGCTGCCTAGTTGGTGACAAACCTTCAGAATGTGCTCAGAATCTGACCACTTTCCACCACCTTCTGAGCTTCCACCCTGGGTCCACGATCATCCTCCCTTGTCTAGGTTATTACAAGAGCCCCCTAACACGTCTCTTTCCTTCCATGTCTGCTTTGCTGCAAGCTGTTCTGAGCGCAGAAACCAGGGAGCTCCTTTACAAACTGAAGTCACATTGTATCACTCCTCTACTCAAGACCACCCAGTGTTCTTAGTTTCCCTCAAAAGAAAAAGCCAAAGTTCCTCACTAGCCTACCAAGGCCCCCTGACCTCTCTGACCTCATCTCCTACTACTCCACTTCCCCCCAACCCCATCTCTTTCGCTCTACTCCATCTATTCTTAATACACCGATTCTCAAACACACCAAGCATGATCCCGTCCTAGGGCCTTTGCACCAGCTGTTTACACTCCCTTACCTCCCTTGGGTCCTTGCTCAAATGTCATCTTATCAAAGCGGTCTGTTATAACCACCCTTCTTAAAACTGCAGTTGCCCACCTGTGTACACACACAGCACACGTCTGATCCTTCTTACCTGTTTGCTTTCTTCACATCTATTTGTTTTCTCTATATCATATATCACCTTCTCACATGCTATACAATTTACCTACGTGTTATATTTAGTGTTTATCTTCTCCACCCCTCCCCAAATGTTATCTCCCTGAGGGCAGGAATTAAGCTGATCTGAGTGATGACCTGAAGGAGCCAGGAAAATGTCTGAAGGAAGAGGACAGTGGATGGATAATAAATTGTGTAAATACGTAAGGAAGGCCCATATAAAGCACAGTGCCTGGTAAGGATATTATTAATATTCAGGCCACCCCTTCATTCACGGCAGAAAAGTAATGCTAAGAATTGTCATGAATGGGTTATTAAGCCAACTATATTTGTTAAAGGCTGCTTGACAGGGAGGCACTGAATAGGGGTAAATGTCAAAGGCTAGGCTGACACCCCCAGGGCTTCCAGTCAGGATCCGGGCTCCCTGCTGAGCAGAAGCCCTGCTCCTTTCCTTCTACCCATGTGCTCTCAGCCACATCGGTCCATTTCTCCAAGCCTGTCTGTGAAAATGAGGGAAGTGGTTGATAAAAATAATTCCTAGAGTTTGATAAAATAATGGTCAAATATTAGCTTTTGATAAAGGGACCATCCTGGGAATTAGAAAGAAAATAACAATTATCGTTAGGACTGGCAGCTTCATTCTCTGTGTTAACTTGGTTTGACACTCTCTCCTGTGTATTATATGTAACAAGCACAATTTGAGCACCTCCCTTCCTGTCTCTGTTCTCAGACCCCCAGAGGAAACAAAAGGAAATGCAAAGCAAAACTTTAAAGATTTGGATATTTAACAGTCTGCCTGACTAATCAGATTCAAATGTTTTATGTCCTGTTCTTATAATCACCTATTCTCCAATCTCTCTAAATTGCCATGACTTGAGAAAGGAGAGTATATTGCTAGCTTCTCTTGGGGTAAATTTGTTTCCCACCCATCCTCCACTCTACCCCAGACAAACACAGGGCACTGTGGCTACAGATCCATTTCAACCCTGCTCCAAGTAGGCAGGGCAGCCTACAGCATCCAGGCCCTAGAGGGAGACCCAGATGACAGCAGAGGCCAGAGGAGCCCTGCCAACGGAAGCTGGGTGAAGGGCTCTCTGGCACAGTGAGAGCCTTCTGGGCATATTCTCCTACGTAAAGTGGACCTGCTCAAAACAGGAGACCTTCCCCAGGTCGGCTTTTAAACAAGCTGTCCCACTCTCTAATGCATCTACCCAGCGTCAGACTGTCTGGGAAGAGGTTGAAGGGGAAAATGCACTTGGTTATCAGGATAATTTATCTACGTGGCACCAATATCAACATGCTGGCTGTGCCTGCGTGCTCTATCTTTGTCCAGGCGGCTGCCTGTCAGCTGTCACATATGTAGGGAGAGCGCCCACTGGGGAAAGTGTAATGGTCTGTCCTGCAGCTCCCCAGGCCCCGGGTTCCCCCCCACCACCACCACTAACCCACAAGCCCTTCTCCCTGTGTTCTGAGGGAAGTTCCCGGAGGAGAACAATCTCAAAAGAGTTTCCACTTTCTTTAACATCCATCCAAGGTTAAGAAGCATGGAAACCTGTGACTATATTATAAATTAAATTCCTTATATGCAAGGTACCCACCAGACCTGGGTGGCCCCACAGATGGCTGCACACGTGGTTATTGCCTCAGGGGGACACAGATAGACTATGAATGCCTTAGGACTCAATAATTCCATATAGAATCAAAACTTTCTGAATGATGGTGTGGTACCCCATTCACACTTTCATCCAGGCAGGAGCCCGAGAATCTGGGATGGATGGTATTTAACTACCAGCTCACTTCATAATTATTTCCTCCAATCTAGTCCTCACCCACCAAACCTCAGCAGGTTTGTAGTTTTCCTAAAGGATATGCATAAATCGTCTTTTTAAAATTAAACTCATAAAACACAATTCATTTATCTGTATTATACAAAAAAAATTAATTAAGAGAGCAATTTCAGAAGCCTAGGCTGGCTCTAGCAGGCAACAGAAGGCCCCTGGATGATGAGTTCTGGAACAATCTTTGGGCAACTTGCAATTATGTTAAAGACAAAGAGATTTTTGATGTTTTGTTAAGGTGACTTTTTGTAGAAAGATTTCATTTACAATGTTTTCAACCTTGGACACTCCACACACAGACACCCAGTTAAGAGGTGGCCCCATATGCCGTCTGTGTGCACTGAGGTGTTGACATCTTTTACATCTGCAGAAAGTAACAATGATAGTAGAACATCATTTATAGCAATTTGCAGGTTGGTGATCTCTTAAGGCAGGTGCAACCTAGAGCCCTGGACTTGTCCTCCAAAACACTTGAGTGCCAGCTCTGTCATTGTCCCCTCACTAGGCAAATGGCCATAAACAGGTTACTGGACCCCACTGCACCTCAACATCCCATCATTGGAATTGAGATGATGTTGTTTGTCCTACTTATCTCAGCGGGGCATCAATGAGATCATGGATGCCCAAGCTGAGAAAGACACCCGATACCAAAACCAGCTGGGAAAGGATCCATCTGACCCCCAAGGTCAGGCAGTGTGTAGTGAAACTCCTCTCTCGGGCTCTAGGGACGCAGTGATGCATTTGATCACATCCCAGGCTTTGGGGATATCACGAGGGCTCAGCAAGACCGCCGACTGCCAGTTTGTTAACAAAGAGCAGCTGCGGTCTCGCAGTGCGGCGGGTGCAGGTCTAGGGCGCATCTGCGGCTCCTGGGCTACCGGGCTTCCCATGACCCGGACCGGAGCCCGCAGGAACCGCAACCGAGACGCGCCACCCGCGGCGCAGCAGCGAAGCCTCGGCACGGCCCGCTCCGGACGGCGCTGTTTATTTGACCTGGGTCTCTGCAGGCCCTACACACACACTCACACTCACACACACACACACACACAGCCGCTAGGGCCGAGAGTTTATTTTTCCAGGGGTGGGGACTCGCTCCCAGGGCCCGGTGGCCGGGCGCTATCAGGCGGCGGGGCGGCGGGGCGGCTGTCAGGCGATCAGAGCGCGCCGCCGGGGGCGCTGGAATGTTAATTGAAATGGGGCGGGGAGCGCGGCGAAGATAAGCGTCTCCAGGCAGCGCCCGCGCCGGCCCCGCCTGCGGCTCCCGAATCGCCGCCCGCGCCCGCCGGGACACGCAGGGCCGTCCGCCGGCCCTGAGGGTAGTCTTTTCACTCTGGAGGTGTGGCGAGCGCGCGGGAGGCGGCTCACGGGACGCACTGGGCCCCGCGCGCAGGGCCGAGGACTCCAGCCCCCGCGATCCGTCGGCAAGACTGAACTGTCTCCGGCACGCAAAGCAGGAGAGGGGGGCTGTGGGGAGATAACGAGAGGAATTGACAAGCTGGCTATTTTTCAAACAGTTAATAGCAATCTCTTCGCCCGCTCCACTCTCCACTCCGCCCATGCTCCTCCTCTAACCCCGAGATTTTTGCACTGATTTTCAGGGTTTCACAGAGAGCGTTTCTGCAAGTCACCTCAGGCAAACCGTTAAAATGGTCCCCAAATAGCCATTTGGGAAAAGATAACATTAGATCCTTAACTCACACCGTACACTCGAATACACGATAAAAATATTTAAATGTAAACAACGAAACCCTGCAAGTACTAGAAGAAAATACAGGTTTGTTCCTCTTTAACCTCAGGCAGTGTAGGGACAGCTTTTCTCACTATGACTCGAATCCAGAGGCAGTAAAAGAAAAGATTAATACACGTGACTACGTTTTACAATGCATGACAAAAAGCACTATAAAAGAAGTCAAAACACAACTGACAAACAGGAAGAAAATATTTGCAACATATAGCACAGAGAGCCAAAGTCACAGACATATGGAAAACTCTTAAAAACTGATAGAAAATGTGAAAAATATACAATTCAAATGTACGTGCATTTATGTATTTTTTATATTTATATGTATATTATACATTCTATGTCTAGATAACACATACACATATGTATATATCCCTTAAACATATAAAAAGATGTTCCATCTCATTCAAAATTAAACAAATGCAAATTAAAACAACACTGAGATACAATTTCTCACCTAACAGATGGGTGAAAATTACAAGATGTACTACATTCTGTTGACCAGGCTCCTCCTGGGGAGGCAGGCACTCTCATACACAGCTGGTGGATGCAAACCTGCACACCCATTCTGGAGGGGAAGTTGGCAATGCCTAACAGATTACACATGCATTTGCTTCTGACCCACAATCCCACTTCTAGCAATATGCTCAGAAGATACACCTCTAACAACACAAAAACACATAGCGACAATGTCATTCATTACAACCTTGTAATAGCAAAATACTGGGAAAATCTAAATACTCATTCATAGGAGAGTGGTTGGATAAACTACTATGGGACAGTCACACAATAAAGTACTGGGCAACTGTAAAAAAGAATGAGGAAGATCTCTTTGAACCAACAGGGTGTGATTTCCAGGATATATTGTTAAGCGAGAAAGCAAATTGTTAAGAGTCTCTGTAAAAAGGAGTGGGCACTGGAAGCAGCCCTTATTCTGGGGAAGGGCTGTGCTAGTGAGGGAGCCTTAAGCGTGTGTGTGTGTGTGTGTGTGTGTGTGTGTGTGTGTGACTGCAAGTGTGCCTACCTTGAGGCAGCATTAAAAAGGAGGTGCCAGCGATCGACCAGTCTCTTAAATATGATAATCAGATCCACATCATAGGTTTTGATGATGAAAATATCATTATAAGTAAAAATGTTCTCCTTCATCAAATTAAGCACATTAAAGCCAGTCCACAGGATACAGATGTACTGGCAACATTCTACAATAAAAGTTCACTTGTCTTCTCCACCAGTGGACTGGATACTCCTGGAGGGTCCAGGAATGTGTGCCATTTGTCTTTGTGTCCTGAGTGCCTTGCAAAGTGCCGCATAGTGTATATAGGGTCACCATATGTCCCTATAACAGCTGTGGTTTACGCCTGGCATCCCATCCAGTTAGTGTTTCCTTTCTTCTAAAAATGACCCAGTTTAGAGGCCTGCCGGGTGGCGTAGTGGTTAAGTTAGCGCGCTCTGATTCAGAGGCCTGGGGTTCCCCGGTTTGGATCCGATGCCGACCTACACACCGCTTGTCAAGCCATTTTGAGTGAGGCAGGCATCCCATATAAAGTAGAGGAAGATGGGCACAGATGTTAGCTCAGGGCTAATCTTCCTCACCAAAAAGAAAAAAAAATGACCCAGTTTAAATGATAGATTATATATGGTTCCCTTTCCCTTATGTAATGGGCACTCAGAAAACATCTACTGAATTGAATCGAACAATTTGGAAAATATTGAAGCGATAGTTGCAGTGAAGTTTAAAAACATGTAGTGAATTTTTCTTAGAAACAAGGGTGCTAAGAAATACTGAGCAAAGAAGTAGGAGGATACGTAAGACAAGATGGTTGCTAAGCAATTGCATTGGTCCTGGTGTGCTCCAAAGGAAAAAGCCCAGCACTGAAATAAGGGGACACGTATGACCCAAACCGGGTTCTTAACCTTTCTTTGTCTTGGTTTCCTCATTTGTAAACTATAAATAACAACTGCTTTCCACACCTCACAGAGTTATTTTCAGAATCAGTGAGATGAGATATAAATGTGCATTAAAAATTAAAAAGGAAACTGTACGTAAAATAGTCTAGTTCTTTTTCCCAAATTGTTCCCAGTTATTTTTCAAACCTTCCTCTCTACTCTTGAAGGAATTAAAGCAGGAGCAGGGACAACAGAGGTGAAGGGGAATGGCTTTGTGTTTGTGACACGGGGGGATGATAGAAAGAGAACCAGGACCGGTAGTGAGAAAACCTGGATTCGAGTTTTCCTCTGCTATTTGGTAGCTGTGTGGTTTTGGACCATAAGTAACCTCTGAGTTCTCTGTTTGTAAAATAAAGACAATAATGCTGAAAGAAAAAATGAGACACCATCACTTAAAAGAAAACACCATTTTAAAAAGAAAAAATGAGAAAATTCAATGAGTTGTTTTGAAAAGATTTACTTTAAAACTATAATTATGCACTCTGTGAAAATAAGCTTATGAAGATCTACGCAAACAGTCATGGATAGTTAGAGATTCTCAGTGTCCTGAGTATACCGTGGACATGGAACAGCTCATTTTGGGCAAAGGAGGGATAGGTGGAAAATGCATAGACATCGTTGTTCAGCTGTGACATCCTGTATTATAACACAGCAGCCATCCATGGATAGCAATCAGAAGCATGATAAAAACACAACAATCTTAATAAATGTCACTGATGTCTGATGGGGACCCTGTGCTCACGTTAAAGACCTTAGAGACCGTTAATTTCCTACAAGCCCACGGGGCCCACTAGCGCCAAAATTTACTGGGAGTCGCCTGCTGTGTATCGAATTTTAAAGAGGGAATTCCTTCGTTTTAGGAAAGTCTAAAAGAAACAAGGAGAAAAGGATTTTTGTTAACCATGGATGGGAAGAGGATCAATAAATATTGTGCACAAATTCCATATGACTGTGCAGGGTATCACATTGCATGGGGATAATGTAAAAAAGTCTGTCTCCGTGCAAGAATGGGATAAGATAAAGGCTGGAGACCCTTCATTTCCTCAGTATGTTCAGAGCTTGGACTGAGCTGGTCCACTGTAGGTGCTCAAAACACGTTTGTGGACCCAGTCTCGGTTGTGTAGGGCAGATCCACTCACACCCCCGGCACGGCCGTCTCTATCGTATTTTAAGAACGGAGATGATGACGGCCCCGTTCATGGGCAAGGGACTCGCGCGCGCGCACACACGCACAGTCCGCCCTACGCTGTCTGTGCTGCGCCTAGTCCTGCCCGAGAGCCTCGGGGGTCCCGAGCTTTTCTGTCCTCCACGCAAGTGGCCGGGTCGCTCGTGTGCTCTTCACGCTGCGGGCAGTGAGTCACTCATGTGACTCCAACTGACTCGGAAGGGGCGAGATCGGCATTAGCGATTCCACTCTCCGGCGGGCGGCTCTCTGTGCTCCCTAGCGCTGGAGAGGGAGGGAAAAGAGGGGACGCCGAGGTCCGGCCCGTCTGTGGCGACGTCCCAGCGCCCGGGGGTCCCGAGCCGCGGGAGGAGAACCGGGAGGGCGAGACCCGGCGGGCGGAGAGCGCCGGGCGCTGAGACCAGAGCACCGCGCTGGCGGGAGGGGCACGGACAGCCCCTCCCCGCGGGGCTGGGCGAGCGCGACCTGCGTGTCTCTCCGGGTTTGCCCCCGGCGCGCGGAAGCCTGAGTCCGGGCCGCCCACGCCGTAACCAAGACTCGTGTTTGCGCTGCTTGCGAGGAGTTTTTCACTTTCCAAGTCTCATTCGATCCCCGCAGCAAACCAGGAAAGAGGCAAGGCTGGGGACCTGAGAGCGGAATTGGAACTCAGGGCGTCTGACGCCAGGTCTCTCCCAAGGTGTCCTTTCTTCTACGACTTCCTAGAGCGCGACAGTCCGCTGCAAGAATTCCAGAACAGAATAAGGCGCTGGCAAGTTTTCGGCTTAAGGTTTCTTTGTAGGGTCGCCCCCCGCCACGGCTCGGAAAGCGAGGACTGAGGCGGGTAACTGGAGCCGAGGGGCGGAGCGCCTTCTCGCGGTCCTCTGCCTGGAAACTCGTCTACAGTCGCATTCTCCCAGGCGACGGGTGGTTGTGAATACTCGTCTAACAGACGTTTGCCTGCATCTCTGCGGCGAAGAGGATACGATAATACCATTTTTCTAGGAAGTCTCGGGATAATATGTTTTATGACCGTTAAACTATTTTATTTATTAATGTTTATTCTACATATTTATCTGAGGAAATAATACAAAATGTTGACAAGGATGAATGCACAAAGATGTTCTCTGAAGCCTTATTTTCAGTGACGAAAAATATTAGATACAGTAATCTAAAAGTATAAACACAGTCTATTGAGGTCCATTCATAACAAGGACTATCATATTGCCATTTTGAAATAGCATATTTGTAAAAACTCTTTAAAGAAGTGCTGGACATGATTATGATGTAAGTTTTAGATATACGAACTTGCATATATCCTATGAGCTCATACACGCAAACATATATGAGAAGGAAGTGCGCTAAAATGTTATCTCTGGATGCATCGTGTTTTCTTTTCAACTTGTCCTTATTTTCCATTTTTTCCGAAGCGTGCAAGGTGACTTTTATACTTAGAAAAAGATAAAATAAAATTTAGATAAATGAATGGATCGTTGCAAGATTTCGACATCTTTGAGGACAAAGTGATGTCTCTTTCAGAAAAAGGGGGGGGTGTTGTTTTGGCAAAACCACTCTGCCATCGACCACCTGGGCCACCTCGCGAGTGGCTTATCCTCTCTGATCGCTACTCCTCACTGAAAAAAAAGAAACTGGAAACATTCAGCCTATAGCTTTGATAAATGATACGATGTATAAGAAATTACTTGGCTGAACCATCAAATTTGCCAAAATTTTACATGAATTTTTGTGATAATTTTTGCACCCACTACCTCCAGTTTATCCGGATTTCAGAAAATAACGCCCAGACGGTTCTTCTAATATTAAATTCGCCTAATAAGGTTTATCTAAGAAACACTTGTGAAATTCCAAAAAGAACTCTAGTGAGATCTCATTTTGATTAAAAAGTATTTTTAAACTCTTTAGATTCTGCGCTGAGACTGCTGCCCCGAATCTTGTTTTCTTGGTTGAACCACGGGGCATGAGGAACAGCAGTGGGTATTCATTGACGGCTTCATACACACTATCTCACTTAATTCTCACAATCATCCCATGATGAGCGCTTTCTTATCTTCGTTTTTTACTAAGCATAAGCTTTGTGAGGTAAAAAAAACTTGGCCCAAAGCCCACAGTTGATTGTCGCAGAGCCAGGGCTGGGCCTGTTGACACCGCCCACGTTCATAACCACTGCACGGCTGTGTCCGCGGAGCGCTTCCGAAGATCTACCGCTCGTCAAAATTTCCCGCCCCTTCGGGGGGCGCAGCGTTCACACACACGCTCGCGCGCTCAAGACAATCAACTTTAGGGAGGACAAAGGGGAGGAAGAGAAGGAACTTGGGGACACGCGGGGCAAGGTGAGCCCCAGTCTGGCACCTCCACGTGGGCCGGGGCTATTACTTTCCCTCCTCCGCACCTACCAGCGGAGCCTGAAAAGAGGGTGGGGAGAGGGTCCCCCAATATAGCTCCCGGAGCTGAGATGCTCCTCCTGGGAAGTGCAGGATCCGGGCTCCCCAGACCCGGACTCCGCTCAACGCGAGACATTTCCACCTCAGTCTCGGCCATGGCGGGTCAAGACTCGCTCCTCCGCGTCCAGCCTGTGCTCCCTGCAAGGAGCTCCCCGCCCCTGGCCCCTGCCCTGTGCCCACTAAGACCCCGGCGTGCACCTCCATTCCTGTGGTTGCCTAGCCGTCTCCACCTGAGTTTTCCTCTGAATTGAGAGTGGAGAGTTGAGCTCAAACCAGGCCGGTTGGACCGGCTTGGACTGCAGAGCAAGGGTTCCACCCCTCATCCCCGCACTTGCACTGGGAGAGTCCCTGCGGACCCTGGGCTGACCTCGGAGGCTCCCGCTTGTATCTTGTTTACCGAGATACAAGCCGCGCGCAGCGCCGTCTGTCTTGCTTTTGAGAACCGTCAATACGAAACAAACCTTTCCCGAAGGTGGCTGGGGATGGAGAGGAATTGGAAGGGCGCGGGAAGAAAGCACTTAGGGAGGAAGGTGCTGGGTTAGCACGTGGTTTCTGCGGGAACCAATCGGGTCGGCGGTCTCGTCACTCGGCCCCGGTCACCCGGGCAGCAGGGATGGCCCAGAGGAAGGCGCAGTTCGGGAGGCTGGGCGTCTGTCCCAGTCCTTGAGTCTGCGGTGCCTGCAGCGACAGGACAGGAAGCTCAAAGAGCTGCGCTCCGCGGGGACCCGGGACACCCCAGCCCCGCCCCTTCCTCCTTCGGGATGCTGGTGAGCCCTGTCACCTCCACCCCTTTCTCCGTCAATGACATCCTGAGGCTGGAGCGCGAGCACATTGGCCCCGAGGCTTTGCAACTCCGGGGGGCACGGAGGAGCCCGGAAAGTTCTCAGAACCCGCGACTGGTCCCAGAGCCGCGAGGGACAGAGGCTCACAACACTGGTAGCGACGGCGACAGAAGGCAGGACGGGTCGGCGCCTCCTGGGGGACCCTGTGAAACGGTCACAGAGATGGACGCGGAACCCGTAGAGGAGCCACGTGAGTACGCGCTCTGGTCTTGGCTCCTACAAAGGAAATCGTGAGGGGGGATGGGTCATTACCAATCGGCGCATGGGGGGACACTCCTGCTTTTCCTGGCTCCGAGGGCCTATCCCCATTTCCGTCATTTGAAGAGTCCAAAAGGCCTCTCAGCCCCCTCTCCCATCCCCTCCAGACACCCAGTGTGCTCCACGCACCCCTAATGAAAATAAGGTCCTGAATCTTAGGGATTCACTATTTCCACAGCCTGTCCTCTGATTCCCACAAACGCATCACCCCCACTCAGAGCCACAGTTCCCAGAAACTCCAGCTTCTCTTTCTTAGGGCGAAACCCTCTACAGCGCCTTAGCTTTGCCCCATCACCACCAGCCTTCGCCGCCGTCGCCGAATCTCTCTGCCCTAAACAGTCCGCCGAAGTGTAGCCATCAAAGCAGCGGGCGCTTTGGGAGTGGAAACTCCGTCGGCTCTGGGGTCCGTCCCAGGCCGGCCCCTTCTTGGGGCTCCCTGAGTGGCCTGGCCAACCCAGTCTTATTCGTCCGCCCGGGTCTGTGGTCCCGAAAATGAGAGGTGGCGACCAGACCGGGTGGTGGCTGAGTCCCTCGGCGTGGACGGCCCTGCGCGCGCTGGCGCAGGCCCTCCGCGTCTGGGAGCATGGTGAGGGCAGTTCGGGTTTTAGCTGCTCCGGGAGACGACTCCGGCGGAGTCTCGGCGCCTGGTCTCCGAAGGCGCCACCTCGTGCGCGGGCAGCGAGGCCCCGGCACCCACGTCCAGAGGCGGGAAGGGAAGGGAAGGGCGGGGAGTTGTGAGGCTCGACATTCTGCGAGATGAAGAAGCCGCTCTTTCTCTTGCCAAACCTCTGCGCCTCGGCCCGAAGGCTGCATGCCCCGGCTGTGCCCTGGCCCCTCTATTCAAGGCCCAAACTAACCAAATAAAAGAAAGACGCTAGTTCGGAGTTATTCATCGACTTGGGCAGGCTGGTTATTCACCGACTCCAGGAGTCTGGAGAACTTGAAACTTTTTCCCTCGGCGCTGCTCAGCCAATCGGGCAGTCCGCTTCGGCTTTGCTAAGAAAGGGTCCTGCTGCTCGGATCACTGCTGTCCTCGCAGCGAAGGCACCTGCAGCGCGTTCCTCCTCTGCTGGGGAACCGGGGGCGGCGACTCTTCTGCAGCTGCGGTGGACACCGAGAAGGGGCCGGCGCCTGGCTCCAGGAACGAAGCCCTGGGCTGCGGCAGCGACTGCGTAGAGAAGTGACCTCCCTGGTAGACTCCGCGCCTCATCCGTCCCCAGCCGACCCACCTTCCTTTCAGGGCCGCAGGGCAAAAGGGGCTCGGACTGTGGCTAGAAGGGCGAGGGATGCTAGTACGCGCCCGGGGTGCCGCGCAGCCCCTCGGCCTGCTTGGTCAGTGACTCGCAAATGGCGTCCTGCTTGTTCCACAGAGCCACTGAAGGTCAGTTGCTACTTTTCGGTTTATTAAGAAAAAGCCTAGTCAATATTTTTCTTCTTTGCAGGGAGAGGTTGCCTCAGTTTCTCTGAGCGCAGGCGTCTCTGAAGGAAGTTTTTATTTCCTCAAACTTAAATACCAAACAGCCCCATATCCCCAGGAGATTGTGCCGGCGCGGTCGGGGATTTGGAGTCGCGTTCCAACCCATATGGGCTCTAATTAGGCGTGTCCTGCTCCACCTCTCCACGAGCTTGCATCCCCTCCACGTTGCTGGTTTTCTCCTGGATGAGTTTCCATGAAAAAGTATTTCCTCTCTACCCAGCCTCCTCCGGGTGCTTGGCGAGGGCTCTGTCCCGGAGGAAGAGAAAGTCTGGGCGAAGCCAACGCCATCCGCTTGCCAGGGACACCCCAAAGGAGAAACAGGCCGCTTTTTAAAAAGCCAAATGTGGATCTCAACTTTATATATTCCTCAAAGAGAACCTCAGTTTCCAAGCTAAGAGTCAGGAGTCAGAAAATATTTCGTTTTATTTTGTTAATTTGGATTGCAGAGCATTGCGTCCAAGAAAGATGGGACGGGTTCCTGGTGCCGGTGGAGCACTTGATGACCAAAAAGACAATGGTGTGTGCAAACGTGGGGTGAAGGTGGGAGACACGGAGACTCTTGTCCCTGAGCTTGGAGCCAAGTACCCTGGGATGCGCGCGGGACCACGATGGATAAGCAGGCAGACGGGAGCCTCCGGCCAGCATGTCGCTGAGTTTCGGCTCTCTCGTGCTGTCTCTCTCTCCCTCTGTCTCTCCCAAAGGCAGTCCAAAGTCAGTCTCCATCTGATAGGCTCCCACACTCACGCTTGATTGTCGAACGAAGCAAAAGCTTCCCCAAACTGGCGCACACTTTAGAATTGAATTCACAGCGAACCGCCCCTACCCACCAGCACATACACATTCTAAGAAGAAAATGAAGCTCAGACTTCATCAAGATTCTGCTTTTTGGGAAACGGCTGTACACTGGGAATCGTAGAGTGTCACAATTTACATTATGTGCCAGCAGGTAGAAAAGCAACAGAGTTTGGGGAAAAGGAACATTGAGACCAACCTGGGACGGTGTAGAGGGGTCAGCAGAGGGGAGAAGGGGGTGCGAAGTGAAGGCTACCACCAGGGGAGAGGGGCGTCCCTTGAAAACAAAGTAAGAATTGCTCAGGGGAGCCTTAGGCTGGCGCTGACGGCGTTCCTTCCTTGCTTTTAGAGCCCGGCCTCAGCGCAGCTTCGCCCCTCCAAGGCGGGACCAGGATGCCAGAGCGCCGCGTCGGCGACAGTGGCGACGGCGCACGCAGCGAGCGCACGGAGCAGCCCCGGGCGCGGCAGCGGCGGAAGCCGCGCGTGCTCTTCTCGCAGGCGCAGGTGCTGGCGCTGGAGCGGCGCTTCAAGCAGCAGCGCTACCTGTCGGCGCCCGAACGCGAGCACCTGGCCAGCGCGCTGCAGCTCACGCCTACGCAGGTCAAGATCTGGTTTCAGAACCGGCGCTACAAGTGCAAGAGGCAGCGTCAGGACAAGTCCCTGGAACTGGCGGGCCACCCCCTAGCGCCGCGCCGGGTGGCGGTGCCCGTGCTGGTGCGGGATGGCAAGCCCTGCCTCGGCCCGGGCGCTCCTGCCTTTCCCGGTCCCTACGGCGCCGCCTCGGCGGCCTATTCCTGTTACCGCGGCTACGCGGGCGCTCCCTACGGCGCGGGCTACGGCGGCGGCTACGCGGGCGCGCCCCGAGGCCCTGCGCATCCCGCACCCCTGGCCAGCGCGGGCTTCGGCGGGGGTGGCCAAAACGCCAGCCCGCAAGGCCATCTGCCCGCCACGCTGCAGGATGTCAGGGCCTGGTGAGGCGCCTGGGCTCGGATACACCACCGGGGCCAGGTGTGCTCAGTCCCTGCCCCTCAGCCAACGGGTCGGGGCCGTGGAGGAAAGAGGCGACGCGACGGCACTTCTCCCCCGAGCGATCTCTGGGACTGCGAATTGTCCCCCACGAGCCTTCCCGCTGAGGGCCCAGGGGACGCTCCCCTCCTCAAGAAACTAAACGCGGAGCCGTCGCCTGCTGCCCGCGAAGCAGCACTGGGAGCCGGGAGGAGAGCCGCAGGTGGCCGGCACTGAGGCTGGTGACTTTTCGGGCCTCAAACCCAGGGGCTGACAGGCTCCTTAATTTGTGTGCAGCAGCCCTGGGAGGCTGGAGGGTGATTCAGAGGGTGCGCTAGAGGGCTTCGGTCCTCCAATGATAGGCAACAGGTGGCTGAAGAAGGAGACAGCAGGCGGGTGAGGAAAGGCGGATGAAGAGCCGGAAGAGGAGGATCCAAGAAGGTCAGGAAGAGGGACTATTGTGGCAGACCCTCCTCCTGCGGCGTGTAAACTGCCGCCTTCCCTCGGGGAGGAAGGCTGCGCCCCTGGGGACTCAGTGTTTTGATCCAGTGGAGCGCCCTTCTCTGGAGCCACAGCGGCTCCCCAGGAAGTATCCTCTGCATTCTGGTCCTTCCCTCGCTGTCAGTACATTTTATCTCTGGTACACAGCTCAGCATCTTGAGTAAATATACTAAATATATTTGTGTGTGTTTGCATGTGTATAGGCCATTAGAATCTATCCACGTCTCTGTTACTTCTAAACAACTTCGAATAAAAGTAAAAATGAAACCCAGAAGTTCTGATTCCCCGGTACTTACAGGATTCCCTAGGGAGACAAAACAGCGTCAGCCCTGGAGACAGGTTCGCTGATTTCTCCTCACACCCCCTCTCCCTCTGCAGGTTTTCCTTCAGAACATATAGGTTTCTGCCCTCCGGGTGGCCATAAGTCCTGACATGATGGGTAGGAAGCCTGAACTTGAGGGGAAATTATGATTCCCCCCCCCAAATAGGTCTGAAGTCGTGCAAGCTGAAGACTGAAAACACACTCATTTTATTAGTGGAAACATGCAAGCAAAGAAGACATCTATCTTTGGGAAGCACTGGTAGGAAAATCAGGGTCTTTTTTTTTTCTTCGATAACATTTTTAGACAATAGGAAACCCCAGTTCTTCATTCCCTCGACCACTAACTTGTCAAAAGTTAAATTCTTTTATTTAATAAGTTGTAATATTTAATTAACATGCACTGGCCCTGCATTTTCTCATTTCTGAATGTGCCTGGTTTTTACTAACGTGGGAAACAGAGGGCTTGGTCCCATGTAAACCATTCCTGACTAGTGATAGCTTACGTCTCTTAAAGTTTATATGTTTAAGCTAAAAACAAGAGTAATAGTTTATATTTTTCTTACTACCATTTCCTTACATTTTCTCTCCCTTTTTTCCCCATGCCTTTTCTTTTTTATTTCTCTATTATCATTGTTAATAAAAGTTCATTTGGAGACACCCTGCAGTGTCTTTCACTTATAGCTAGTGTTATGCCCCTGGGATTAAAAAGTGCAGTATGTATACTTTAAATTCAGAAATCTCAATAAATATTCTTTGGTCAATTAAGCTAAGATTTAAAAATAGAGATTACAGTTAAAATCTGCATCATGAGAAATTTGTCATTCAATGCTCTCCTCCCTTCACTCTGGGCTATTCCTTAGAAGAGGACAAGTTACCCGTGGACACTGGCCTTAGATTCACAACAGCTGAGTTTAAGTTCAGTGCTGTCCCTGACACCTCTCTGGCCCTCAGTTGTTAATTCAGTTGTATTAAATTTTTCCAAGATTAGATTCTAAAATACCACGTTATTTTTTAAAAATCCTTTGTTGGTGTCCTTTGGGTAAAGTCTTTACCCTTGAAATGTAGGTTATCCTCATGTGGCCCTAGCAAAGTACTTGGCACAGAGTAGGAAATTAGTAAATGTTACTCCCTTCACCCTCGCACCCTCTTCTAACATAGAAAGGTAATCCCAGAAGCAGTTACCAGAGGAGTATTGTTCTGAATAGGCCTTGCCTCCCGCCTTGTACCACATGGAAAAGCACAGGAGGAAGATCGATGGCTGTGGTCGAGGCTGTGAGTGAAGGGGAAAGAGGCTTAGTTCAGTCACCAGCAACTCAGTCATCGCTGAACATTTCTGGTAGGAACACAAGAGAAAATAAGATTTGGCTGCCGCCCTTAAGGAATTTATTATCTAATGTGATACCAGAGACTAACATGAGAAAAGTATCTAAAAATGCAAGGTGGTATATGCTGCATGTCAAGTGGGACAGACAAGAAGCTCTCTAGAAAGAAAGAAAACCCGCTACGAGCTGGGGCACTTAGAGAAGGTGGGTTAAGCCTGGTGATTAGGGTGGGAATGGCACCATTTACTGGGAGAGGTTCTGGGAAAGGACTAGCGCTTAGGGATGGAGAAAGTAAATGGGCACATGCCCAGGCCAGGGTCAGATTCTACAGTCATCTGAGACACAGTTGAAGGCTGGCTTCCGGGAATTTGTAAACTGCTCTGTTGGCTGAGGGGTGTGGGAAGCCACAGGGGATGTTGATTTCATACACACTCAGGACCCTTTAGAGACACTTTAGCAAAACATTGTCTGTTTTGCTCTCCAGATTGCTGTAGCATCCACATTTGCTGGTCTAAACAAACAAAAACCTGTAACAAAACCTTGTCCATGTGTAATCCATGTAGTTTTTTCTTCCGACGAGAGCATAGAAATTTGAGATCCATAGGACACCATTGATTTCTTTCCAAAAGGTAAAGAGAGTGAAGGAAAACTCTCTCCTCCCACCTCCCCACTTTCTGCCTGTCAGGATCACTTTACAACGCATCCCTTTCCGGGCTCATCGAGCCCACCCCCAGCTGCCCGTCTTCCATCCTGTAATCGCTCCTCTGCACTGAAAGCTGTCCCTTTGTGTGTGTGTCTCACCAACCCAGCTTGTCCAAGGGAGGGCTCTCACCAGGGAGCCGCTCTGTAAGCAATCAGCTTATCTGCATCCTTCAGTCCCGTCACTCCAGTCACCTCTTAATGTTCACAAGTTCCCCAAATGGGAAGTAATTGACCTCTAAACAAAACAGAAAAGCTCTCAGAGAGATAGCAGAGGTTCCTTTCCTGACTGTCCCAGGGCTAGGGGTCTCACCTCGGCCAGGTGGATAAGTCAATAAAACGGCAGACTTCCTGGCTCCCTGTCCTTCCTCTGCCCCTCGCAGCCCCTCCAAGCCACCTTCACGGATACCATCTGCAAATCAGATGCAGCATGAGCCCGACTCTAGCTTTCAGAGTTCCCAGAGATTCCTGGTATTTATTTTTTTGTGATTTTATCATGACGAAGATGTAGCTTTTGGGGGACATATTTAAATCTTTTAAAATTCCACTTGAAAAATGTTTACAATCCTCAGAGTTTATACCAGCTCCTTATTATATCAGCCCACTAACTTGCCGTTTTTCATTTTCACAAAACAACGAACTTAAACGCTGTGCCTCCGCACCTTCCCATGAAGAAGCTTCTTCAGAGATGGAAGACGGTGGAGGAGCACTCAGTCAGGAGTAGCTGGACCTCATTCCAGTCTGCCTAGCAACACGCTGTGTGACCCTGAGCCAGCCTCGTAACTTCTCTGCGCTTCAGACTCCTTTATAAAACTGAGGAGTTGGATCTCTGAGGCTACTATTCTAATTTGGGGTGGCTCCCTTTTTTTTTTTTTGTGAGGAAGATCGGCCCTGAACTAACATCTGCCAATCCTCCTCTTTTTTTTTTTGCTGAGGAAGACTAGCCCTGGGCTAACATCCGTGCCCATCTTCCTCTACTTTATATGGGACGCCGCCACAGCATGGCTCCACAAGCGGTGCCTCGCTGCACGCCTGGGATCTGAACCAGCAAACCCCGGGCCGCCGCAGCCGAACGCACACAGTTAACGGCTTGTGCCGCCAGACCGGCCCCAGGGTGGCTCCCTTTTGATTTTAGATGCCTTTATTTTTTTTAATTGTAGGATAGATCATATTTCCAGAAGACTACATAAAACAAATATGTACATTTTAAAGAATAATTGTAAACTTAACACAGATGTAACCCCCTCTCAAGGCAAGAAACGGGGGGTGCCAGCTCCCCAGTAGTCCTTCCCATACTTCTCGCAGAATACAAACCCCTTCCCTCCTTCCTTTCCCAGAGGCCATACCAGCTATTCTAACTTCTCTGATAATATTTACAGGCTTCTCTTTATGGATTTACCCATATAGACACATCCCTCAACAATGTGGTTTAATTTTGCTGGATTGTGAATGTTACATATATAGAATCATCCTGCAAGCATTTCTTTGTGACTTGCTTCTTTTCTTCAGCTTGATGATTGTAAGATTTATCCATGTTGTTGTGTGTAGCTTTAGTTTGCTCATTTTCATTGCTACATTGTATCCCATTGCATGCGTGTATTTCGGTGTGTGTACTTACTGCAAATGCAGGTACTTTCCAGCTGGGGTCTGTAGCAAAGAATGCCTCTGGGGTCCCTTTCCCACAGGTACAGCTGTGTTCTCTAGCGAGAGTTTGTCCTGTCTCTAGGAACTGTTACGATTTGCAGGGCAAGGATCCATCCTCTGACAGGTTTCTATTTATATAAAAAATAACACTCTCACACTAGTATACCCTTTTAACTTTTGTATGATTTCATTCTGTACTCACCACCTCCATCTGAGGCAGAGAATAGTACTGTTCCCATTCGCAGAGGAAGAGTCCGAGGGCCAGAAATGTAGTGGCCACACTGTCACTTAGTGACAGAACTGGGAGTAGACCCCCGGACCCTGTGTCCTTTGGCCCTGGGTCACTTCCACTGAACACTCAACAGAGAGTTCAAGTCCTTACACAAATCAGGTGACTAGTGAGTGACACGTTCTCTTTATGTCCTGAGGGGAAAATGCATAAGAGGATTGGGAGCCTTTTGGGAAGAGGGGATAAATATGAAGCAAGATGCCAGAGAGGGTGGGAGGTGGATGGGAGAGACACAGCTGCATCTTCAGACGCTTGTGGGCAAACAGAATATTTAAAGACTCTGGCATTTGCATCTCCCGTTCCCATTTTTGTCCACATTTTCCTCTGCACTTTGAACCCCCAGAGACACTGATTCATGCTTTCAGATGGTCACCTCTTGAGGGTGAGGAGAATTCAGCCCTGAGCTCTTTCTCGTCCTCCGTTCTACCTCCCCCACCTCAAGGAGAGAGTTTCGTGGGAAGTCACTCTGCTTCTTCCCTGACTCTCTGTTTAGACGCCAGCAAGTCCCCCCACCTTCACCGAGAGAAGGATGTGGTCTTAGTGACACAGTCCAGGTTCCACTGTCAGAAAAGCAAAGACATGCCCAGCAGCCCTGGCGACAAGCCTCAGAGCGCTTTCTCATTTAGCCCCTATGGGGCCGTCCTCATAAGCTGGTCTCAGTCAAACCCGCTTCCTTCCCATCCACGCCTCAATGACTCCTGCTTCCTCCTGTCACCAGCCCAGCATAATTGCCTGAAACACTAGGGCCCAGGAAATTGGAATCCAAAGCTAGGACTGCAGTAGTTCAAAGGTGAACCTTTCCTCTGATGGCTGCTGTCTCCAATCCTACTCTGGGCCGCCCCATGCTTCCCCTGGACATTCCCCATGCGTCAGGTCCCCCCGTACCTGCTCCTGGAGCATCTTGGACTTCCCCATCAGAATGCATTTACTCTCAGTGTCTGCTGTCCCCTCTGAACAATCAGCCTCATGTCTGTCTCAGACCCCAGGGCTTCAACACACCCTGTGCCTGTCATGGAGTAAGGGCTCAATGCCATTTAATGACTGATCAAATGAGTGAATGGTTGCTGTCTGGCTTCCTTGCATGGCCTCATAAAGTCCACATTAAAGGCCCAGGTTCCCACCCGGCTCCTTGGTCATGAGAATCCTCTGGAAGAAAGACCTATGTGTGGATAAGAACCTGGCTCCTAGCAGTGGTCATCTGAGCCCTGGTAACAGGGACCCTAAGAATTTCTGTCACCCAGGGGTTATGGCATTGATGAGAAAAGAATTCCTGTGTTTATTCTTCCAGCCATTCTCCTGTAGGTCAACTTAACTTTAATTAGCAAGTATTGAGGAGTATTAGGTTGAGCATCGTGGGGGAATATAAAATCAGTATCATTAAGAAAATATTTACGGGATCAGAGATATACAAGGATGCATAAGACAGAGTCCTCGTCTTCAAGGTTATAAAACAGCAGGTAAGACAAACACCTGTAAGCCAAATATGCTCCAGGACAAACTAGAAACTGTGCCTTGTAAAGATATGAATCATTCACTCAGTTAACACCTACACTGATAGTTCCCACACAGAAGATGCTTATAATGGGGAGATGTGTGGCAGAGACTTCTAGCTCTCATCCAATATCTGTTTCCCCCTTTCTTCTTTAGGAATGGAGCCCCGGAGTTTTTGTGAAGCACACAGCCTTGTGGCTAAAGATTACATTTCCCAGACTCCTTTAGTAACTAAGTTCTGGCTCCAGGGATGAAGTGATGTGTGCAACTTCCAGGACATAGCCCTAAATTGAAAGGGCCTTACCTCCACTTCTCTTCTCTTCCTGCTGCTGGCTGGGATTCAGATGAAATGGTGGGTATAGTAGCAGCTGAGATTATGACAGAGCAACAAGATGGAAGAAGCTTAGGTCCCCGGCACTCTGAAATCACCATATCAGCTTTGCTCTGCTTACACTCCAACTATGATATGACACAAAAATAAACACTAGTCTTAAGCTATTGTTATTTTGGCCTTTGTTGTAGCAGCTGAATGTTTATCTCAACTAATAGAAGACACAGGCAGGTGATTAGAAGATTGGCTGATGCAAGCACAACTGATGTTTAGAGGAGAAATAAATCAAGCCAAAGTAATCTGGGAAGGCACCATCAAAGAGAAGGAGCTTGAGACAAGCTTCTTGGAAGGGTGAATAAATTTGGATGGGTGGAAGGAAAAGATGGGGAATCTATACAGAGGGATGTAGAGAGGAATATATTGCACAAAGTGCGTGGGAACCAAGAACTCTGTGAGGCGACATTGAAAACAGCAGTCTGGATGTGTTCACCGTTGATGTGTTCACCGTTACGGTGTTCAGCTTGTCTGCCCTCTCCCCAGCTGATGTCATCTACTCTGAAAGCTTCCCTACCATTTCTACTCAAGTAACTCCCAAATCCCACACCTACAGCTGCAGCTCAATCCTCCACCCTGAATTCCAGATCCGAACTGCCCATTACTTCCTGGACATCTCCATTTGAATATTTCCCAGACACCTCAATCAGTAACCGACCCACCTCTCCACCCTCCTCCTGGTCCACTTTCCGTATTCCCTCTCTTGTGCACGCTACTCCATCTGCCCGTGACCCAAGCTGACACTCATTGTCCCATTTCACTCTCTCTTCTCCCCAACCTGCCCTATTTTAGGTTCCCACGGCTACTATCTAAGTTCAGGTCATCATCTCTCACTTGACCACGTGCAATTTTATTTTATTATTATTATCTTTTGTGTTTGTGAGGAAGATCAGCCTGGAGCTAACATCTGATGCCAGTCCTCCTCTTTTTTTGCTGAGGAAGACTGGCCCTGGCCTAACATCCGTGCCCATCTTCCTCTACTTTATATGGGACACCACCACGGCATGGCTTGACAAGTGGTGCATCGGTGCCTGCCTGGGATCTGAACCTGCGAACCCCGGGCCGCCGCAGTGGAGAGCATGCACTTAACCGCTGCACCATTGGGCCGGCCCGCCCATGTGCAATTTTAATTGCCTTCTAACTGGTCTCCCTCCTTCCACTCCCTTCTCTCCAGGCCATTTCTCATGCTGCTATAGGAGTTTTTGAAAACATATTGTATATTCTTTGATGAAAACACTTTCAAAACACAGTCTACATTATTTAACTGGACACACGAGAACCTCCAGAATTTGACTCTCACCTACATTTCCAGCAGGGTCCTTTCACATGCTTTCTGTTGAGTCAGCCAACTGCTGTGGCTTTCCTAAGCATGGGAGGTATGGCTCCCCTTTCGCTCTCTGAGGCCCAGCTCAAAAACCCCTCCTGGAGGAAGTCTTCCCTGAGCTCTGGGGCAGGGTCTCTGGTCGGGATTTTCTGGGCTTTCACAGCGCATGGTTCATCCCTGTTGTAGCACATATTTCACTCATAGATTTAGTGGTTGCTTCTTTAACTGCTCCCCAATAAGAGTCTAAGCCTCTTGAGTGAAGAAATCAATTTTAGCCAATTTTCCTTAATCATAAATTTTTATTGAAGTATAACATATATAGGTGAAAGTGCATGAATACTACACATGCACCTAAATTAAATTTCACACAGTGAATTTCCCATGTAATCAGGACCCAGATCACGAAACAGAACATTAACATCCCCCCCGACGCTCTCTTGTACCCTGTTGCTGTCACTCCCCCAAAGGAAACTACTAGCTGGACTTCTAACACATTGATTAATTTTGCCTATTCTTGAACTTTACCTAAAGGAATCCTATGGTGCATATTCTTTTGCCTGGTTTCCTTCACTCAACATTATGTTTGTGAGATGTATTCACGTTGCAGGGGGTAGTTACAGTGTGTTCATTCCCACTGCTGTTCAGTTGTCTGTGTATGGATACACCACAATGGATTTATCTAATCTACTGTGGGTGGGCATCAGGGCTGTTTCCAATTTGGGGCTATTATAATTAGTGCTGCCATGAACATCCTTGCACATGTCTTTTGGTGACCATATGAGCACATTTCTGTTGGGTATGTGCTGGATGTGGAAATTCTGGGTCATGAAGTGTGCATATGGCCAGGTTTAGCAGATCTTACTATTTATCTGAAGTAGTTCTGTTAATTTACATTTCAGCTAGGAATGTGCGAAAGCTCTGGTTTCTGCAACTTCTCACCACCCCTCGTCAGTTTTCCTTTTACCTCTAGCTTCTTCCACTTCCTTGTCCAGAACGTGGCAATACAGGCAGGTAAGGGGTGCTCCGAGAGTATTTGTGTAATGGTGTAGTTGAGTGGAACCACTGGAGGGGCAGTGGGAGACAAGTTCGAAGAGATGCCTAGTCAGTGGGCAGAGAAAAATAACGAATGTTTATTAAGCCGAAGGGTCTGGTGCTTGACATGCATTATATCATTCAATCACCATAATCACTCCCTAAATTCTAGGGTCCAAGGAGTCCAATAAGCTACCAAACTAGGAAACTGAGGCTCAAAGTGATTAAGAAACTTACCCAAAATCACCACCACTAGAGACAGAGGTAGAAGTTGAGCCTCTAACATTCATTTACTTTCCGTTATATTCGGTTGTCGGTTCACATGCATTACAGGCTGCTGCACTGTACTGTTATTTAACTACCTGAACATGCAGCCATATTTGCTAATGATTGAGCATCGAGCCTATGCTCTCATACTGATTGTGGTGTCTTTCTGATCTTGACATTTCCATCCCAACCTCAGAGAGAGTCATCAGAGGGAAAAGGTCTATCCTAGCGAGTACCTTCAGATGCTTGAGATGTAAGAGATCACAGATTCCACGGGGCCCTGCTCTCCACCAAGGGACACCTGCATTCAGAATCAGTCCTATACACACCTTACATAAAAGCGTTACATGTAACCCGAGAACATGTGTGTTGGAGATCCTAGCACCAATGGAGTAACCCGCAGCCACTGCTTGCAGAACTTAGACTGCCCACCAGGGGACACCATTGCCTCCAGTTTCCCAGTACAGGGGGGACAAGGGAATTCCCCAAATTCCTTAGGCCTCCACTCAAAGCCTTTGGTTTTGACTTTGAGCAATGTTTCAGATTTCTTTTTCAGGTCAAGCCTTTGCCTTCTTGTTTGAATATTGACAGTTGAGAGTGGACAGGAGGAGATGGTGAATCAATGGATTAAAGGCTTCATAGACACCAGCTATTGGCAATGGTTTCAATGTGACAAATACCAATGAAAACACTGGTGATGCTGGTGGCTGCGAGATGCATGCGGTGCTTTGCAGTGCACATATGTCCTCCATAAATACTGTCTTACTTAATCGCCATATTTGTTGTTAGTGCTGTCGAAGTCCATCTCCTGGTGACCCTGTTTACAGCAGAGTAGAACCCTGCCCAGTCCTTTTGTGCCATCCTCCCATCTTCTGGGGCTATGTCAGACAGTGCTCTGCTGCTATTCATAAGGTTTTCATGGCCAATTTTTTTAGAGGTGGGTGGCCAGGTCCTTCTTCCTAGTCTGTCTTAGTCTGGAAGCTCCACTGAAACCTGTCCCCGTGGGTGACCCTGCTGGTGTTTGAAATACCAGTGGCATAGCTTTCAGCATCACAGCAACAGGCAGCCGCCACAGTACGACAACCAACAGACCAGGCAGGTGGTGTGATTTCCTGACCAGGAAACGAACCCAGGCTGCGATGGTGAGAGTACCAAATCTTAACTACTAGACTACCAGGGCTAGCCAATCGCCATATGTGAAAGTATTCTCACACGGCTGAAGAAACTAGGGAAAGTAAGGGACTTACTCAAGGTCACACAACTTGTAAGTTAGGGTCTGAATATAACCCACTGATCCTGTTTACGAATCCTCTGTCCTGGTTTGAACTGGTGCATCTAAAATATAACCGTCTAGGTTTAAAATACTAACTCTGCAGGGCTGGTAAAGCAGATATTGCTAGTAGATTAGCCTGACTCTACCCTCCTTTTCACCTCCTCTGGAGATCTTGCTCAAACACCCTGATGGGAATGTGATCTGATTGGTTCCTTCACAGTGAACTGTTCTTAACTCAGAGTGGAGGTTTTAACTGTCCCTGAGTTGAAGACTGCTTTGAGAATCCATGTAATTGAATCTGTTGGATTCCGGCTTAGCTCTGCCACTGACCAGCTCAGCAATGGAGGGCAAGTTACTTCATTTCCTGGATTCAGCTTCATCTCGGGTAAAGTTGAGTTAGTTAAACCAGTGATTATCTGTGACTCTCTGGTTTGTAAGTGACAGGAACTCAATTCACACCAGCATGAGCAAAAAATTCAACGCAATTTCTTGGCCCACATAGCTGCATGGCAGGAAGGCTTAAGGGGAAGCTAGCTGAAACCAGGGACTAGAGCACATCCAGTTTCTCCCTGCCCACCTCTCATCTCTGCTCTCTCTGCACGGTCAGCTTCATTATCTCAGGCTGGCTGAAACCACGGCCAGGCACACAGCCACTGGCAGCTCAGAAACACGTCCTTACAGCTCCAAAACCAGAGAGGAAATGGCATTCTCCTGCCAACTGTAGGTTGAAAAGCTAAGTCAGCTCCTCTCCATCACAGGGTGTAGTGAGCACCAGGCAAGATAAGAAGGCAACCTCAGCTGCCAAATGCCTTCTTCTTGAGGCTTATCCTGCCCCAGGGCAATTCACTTGCTGGTAAAACTCAAATGCATACCTCCATAGACCTTCATAAGAGTAGGACTTACAGGGGAGGGGGTGGACTGGCAGTGCAATGCAAACACACCCTCTCTTCCTAGGCCTCAGCCCAGGAAAGTGCCTCCATGTGCCAAACACTCCATAAATCTAAAGAAAGTGACCCAGACTGGTCGCCCTGGGACGGGCATCACTTTGCATCATTTCATTCTGTCTCTGAGGGTAGCATTATCGTCCCGAGACAACCAGTGGAAAACAGGCGCAGTGGAGACACCCCCGTGGCAGAATGCCTACCACTAATGCCACCTTCGTGCTGCATGATCTTTCTTGGAGAAGTAGATTTGGTCTCTCATCAGCATTCTTGCAGTCTACAGAACTTGTAACCTGCCATCCTCTCATGGAATCCCACTAATTGTGGCCCTTTAAAAGCAGCATCTCCCATCCTAGGGGTAAAGAAATGAGGCGACACAACTCTTGCACCTTCATACTCTTCTACCTGATACAGTAACATCCTCCTGACCTAAAAAATAGCCTTACTTTGGCCTTACAGAGCAGGACCGGGACTCCTCGGTGGGCCAGGCTGTGATGCACCTCTGGGCTTGCTCCCAGGCTGCAAGCAGTAGCAATTGGGCTGTGACACAGAAGGGCCGTAAGAGGAGAAGGATATGGCTGCACCCAGGAAAATCAAAATTGTCAGAGGTTGATGTACGTAAACACCAGTCCCTAACTACCAGCCTCAGCATGCCACACCCACTGTCCCTAGGGCAGCGGGAGACACCCTCATGCCGTTCACACAGGCCTCCAGGCCTGCAGCGCTCCTCTGCCGACTGCCCTGGCCTTTGCTGTGAGCTGACCACCCCTCTATGTGCAAGCGGTAGGGAGGGAGCACGCACACCAGGACTGGCTTCAGTTCCCCGCCGCCCGCAGAAGGCTCTGCTCCTAGGACGCCTGCTTATCTCTCCCTCAGCAGCTCCCCTCAACTCTAAGCCCCAACTTCAGGACAACTGTATCCAGAGCTAGTATATCCAGAACTCATCCAACAATGCCACCCAGGCAGAAACTGCCTTCTCCACACACATTCCTTCTTGCTCGTCAAGCGCTCTCAGCTTCAAGGTCGGAGGATGGAACTGCTGACAAAGCTCTTCCGGGGTGAGCTGGTGGAAGGCCTGGCCTGCTGCCTCCTCCCTCTGTCTTGACTGGACATGACCCACAGCAGGGTCAGGGATGATGTTGGCTGGAGCCTCCAATGTTGAGTTCTTCCCTTGGCCTGCCCTAAGAACTTCTCACACACAACCCCATTCGATCCCCAGGACAGGGCATTTCTGTACGGCAGTCAGCTGTTATCGCTCCCACTTAGCAGAGGAGGTAACTTAGGCCACAAGAGGCTAAGAACATGCACCTCGAAAGCGGTAAAAGTGTGATTTAAATGTGGCCTCTTGGAGCCCCAGGCCTACCCTCTAGCCCCCATCTCAGCTGTTCGTTTGTAACATTTCCTGCACTGGCCCACCTTCTGCTGCTCACGCTCACTGGCCTGGGTCAGCCTCAGAACTGGCCTGCTGATTCCCTTTGGGCCATCTGTCATCATTTCCACCAGTCCTGTCTTTCTAAAACCCAAATTTGATGGTATGACTTCTCTCTGATCTAAGCCCCCCACAGCCCCCGAGAGGCCTGTTGTACATAAACTCTTCTGTGTGATGGTCAAGGCTGCTTCGATAGCAGGCAGGCCCTTCCTCTACCTCTCCACCTGCTCCAATCTTCTCGATGTCTCCAGGCCCCTCTGAAGGCCCACCTCCTCCAGGGATCCTTCCATCTGGAAGCTGCCAGTCTTTGAGAGTGAATTGAAGAGGCCCCTTGCCTAGTGGTTTTCAGATCAGGTTCTGAAACACTGCGAGGGTTCTCAGGACAAGGACAAACGGATGCTGGGTGTGTGTAGAGGGGAGGGGTCACTCCTTCTCTCTGCTCGGTGGCCGCAGATTTTCCTTTATCTGTCACACATGTGGTGTCCATGTAAAATTCCATCTGCAAAGGGTCCCACTGCTAACATACTATATATAATTGGATATCACAACAACTGGTAATAACAGTGTGATAAACAGCACTCAGTCCCACCTCCCCCCTTTTACAGACGGGACCTCCCTACAGTGCTTGCTGTCCACTATTGACCCAACACCTTCTACAGACCACCCCTTGCAAGCTCGACTGTCTTTCCCTGTCTGTCTGTCTGTCTATCTCCTCAATCTGAGTATCAATTCCTCAGGGTCAGGACCAGGTCTTATACATGGTTATCTCCAGGGACCAACAAGGTTTAAGAAATGTTTATCTATATTGTGACTATTTATTTTCTGCTTAAGATATTTCTCTAAAGACATAAAACAATGCAGATACAATGAAAGCCCCACCCAATCCCTCGTCCTCACTCCCGCAGTGGTAACCACTCCCCCAAGTTAGTGTGAATCATGTCTCCGCATTTTTTTTACCACACCTAAATGCATTCTTATGCTATGTAATCCATCGTTCCCTGAGTTCTGATGGGTAATCTCAGAGACACATGTGAGATGAGGCTGCTTTTCCCTGTGTATCTTGTTTTCCAGTTGGACTCTAAGCTCCTGGAGGGCAGACAGCATGTTTTATAAAGCCCCCTACACACACACACACACGCACAAACCCTCTTCCCAATTTATGTCACATGCTGACTCCAGGGACAATTCCTACGCATGCCTCAAGGACGTGGCATCGCCTCCTGTGCAGGCACCCCGGCTGAGAGTGACGCCAGCAGAAAGCAGCATCACCTGCTGGTTAAACACCAAGATCTTGGGCCAGCCTGCTTGGTGTGTGTCTTGGCTTTGTCAGTTATCATCTGAGTGGCTACAGCAAAGTCAGGCAACTTCTCTGTGCCTTGGTTTCTTCTTGGGTAAAGTGGGGCCTAACAGTGTCTATTCACAGGGTTGTTGTGAGGACTAAGTGAGTTACTATAAGAAAAGTACTTGAACAGCACATTTTAAATGTCAGGTGAATGTTACCTACTATTGTTTTTGTTCAAGCCAAGGACTTCTGCGTCACTGAATTTCACTAGTTTACAACGACCTATTTCATGCAGTCCCCATGCAATGCTGGATCACCCAGAAACAGGGGGACATTAAATGGGCCAGCTTCCCCACTCGGTGCTAACCCCTCCCAGGAGGGGGTGGGCAAGTCTGTCTGTCAAGACCAGGTTCTCTCCTGGCCTCCTTCTTCTCTTGTTCTAGGATGCCCCATCCCTGGCCGCTCTTTCCACACTTTTTCTCCTGCTCAGAACTCAGATGGTGCCTAATGGCTTCTACCCCTATTTGAGGGAGACAGCCATCAAGAATGTGCTGGGCACAACGTGCCCACGGGGCCTAGTTTCCTAGGGGCTTTGAGCCGACTCAGCAAGGAGAGGCCAGGCCCCCACCCCAGCCTCGTCTCTAGGACCCCTGGTCCGGCTGGACTCCTTCTGCCACCCCACTCCCCCTGTCCTCTCGACATGTCCTCCAGCTGGGTGGATCCTGCCCAGCAGTCTCTGGAGAAGAATCGGTGTCAGGCTTGGTCTGATCCATCAGTTTTTCTACTTCCCAATCGGCTCCCTGCAGCTCTGAGAAGAGGACACGTGAACAGGTTCTTAGAGGCCTCAAAGTGTCCACTGACGCCACAGAAATGAAACACTGGACAGCGGACTGCAGCTGTGCCTCTGACATTTTCTTTCTTTTTAAAAAAATATACGAGGAGGAAGATGGGCACGGATGTTAGCCCAGGGCCAGTCTTCCTCAGCAAAAAGAGGAGGATTGGCAGATGTTAGCTCAGGGCTGATCCTCCTCACAGGAAAAAAAAAAATATATATATATATATATATATGAAATAAATTAAATTATACTAATTATCTCTTTTTTCACTGTTTAAAACATTTTACAGTAAAAAGCACGTTTTAGGAGACAGAAATAGAAGTGACCTACAAATTGAGAGAGATGGGTTAAGGTTCTGACTCGGTCACTGACATGTAATTCTAGACAAGTCATTTAGATTCCCTGAACCTCAGTCTCCCCATTTCTAAAATGATGTCTAAGGTCTCTCCATATCCAATTCTGTGAACTTTCAGATAGGAATGCAACGATGCCTCCTGGTCGGGACACCTCCCTCTCTCCAGCATATGCTGTCTCCGTGCTTTCCAGATTATTCTCTACCTCCCTCTTTCCTCTCCCCAGCCCCTTCAGAGGGAATGGGAACCTAGACAATGGGAACCTGGACAAGTATATGAATGGAATGAAAGGCATGCCCATGCCCAAAGCATTTCAGGCATCAGAGCGCTGCAGGGCGGTCTAGAAGAATCTTTCCTTCCTTCCCCACATGCCTAGGGGGCCATTCCCATATGAATTATGAAAACACCAGGATGGCCTTGCCTGTGTCACCTCCTACATGGGTAGGACTTGCCTCAGGCCAAATATGAACCCCCGGCTGAGTGATTTACTTCCTGCTCAGTGATCTGTGCCTACGTTGTCCTAAATAATTTTCAGGAAAGTGTCTGTCAGAGAAACCTTAGTCAGTAGTTCTGGAAGAAAGCAGTTTTCTTTACGGAATAGGCTCTCTGTCTTCCCAGTCTCTGTCTACTCACAGGGGTCAGTAGAACCCTCTGGAGAGCTGAGTAGAGTCTTGGCCCCCAGCCCCTCACCCCACAGGGATATGCATCCACCCCATCCCCAGAAATTAGCTCTGCGCCCTTCTCAGATGATCATCTGCCCTGGATGCCATCATTTTGAGGCAACATCTATGATAGCCCGCTCAGTTTTATGGGGGCACTGAGAGTCTGAGGGAGTGGGAAAGAGTAGGTCTCAAATTGCTCCTGGCAGCCAGAACGGTGTGGGAAGGTCAGAGCCTCCTTCCCTAGACAAACAGCCCCCAGCGCGTCTCCCCATGAGGGCCTCTGTTAAGCTGTTGAGCAGATCAGGTGCGGAGGGACCATGGCCACCCAGTTAGACACAGGGAAACTTCTGCAGATGCAGCCCCACAGGCGTGGGCTCTCCAGAAACAGGCAGCCATGGAGGGGGCGGAGGGGAGGTGACCAGGGGCACCGTTAGCAAAATACTCTTAGGTATTATTGCCCAATAAATCTTCCCTGATGGCTTTTCTTGGGTGATAAGCACTGATGAGGGGCATAATGAGGTTACCAACTTACCCCAAACCCTAATCCCTTTTACCATACAGAAAGGCCTGCAGGGAAAGCTGGCATAAACAGATACAGAGTGGGAGGAACAGACCTTTTTAAAGGGTCTCAGGATCGAGGGAGAGAGAGGCCTTTTGGCAGGTGTGGGATTTGAAACACAAATGTGTTTCAGAGTGAGATAAAGGCCACAGGCACAGAGGAGGTCTGCGGTCCCTCAGAGAAGAAATGGAGTAGAACACGAGGCTCTATAGTGGCCCCCCCCCCCAAGCCCTCCTCAGAATATCCTCCTCTCTCCCTCCTAGAGCTGCTCAGAGCCCTCGGCTCTTTGCTACTCAAAGGGGCGGAGATGGTTCTTAGACCAGCAGCATCAGCAGCACCTGGGAGCTTGTTAGAAATCAGACTCTTAGGGCCCATCCAGACCTGCTGAAGCAGAGCCTGCATTTTAACAAGATCCCCGGGTAATCTGTATGCACCTCAAAGTCTGAGGAGCACTGGTCTAGCCACCCAGGGCACTATCCCCTCCCCTCATGGCTCCCCAGGCTGGTTTTCCTGGGCTCTGCGCTGGTTTCCTCACTCTCCTCTTATGCCACATCTCTCATATCCTGAGGCTCTGCACTCTGCCAACCACCAGTTGGGAAATAAAAGTCTGACTAATTCATGCCATTGTGCAACTGAGGGTAACTTATGTGCCACCAAACTCACATAGCATTTTCACATTAACACATGAAAATAATCTTAACCCAATTGCCACATGGGAAAATGTAGGACACCCAGCGATACCACTAGGGAGGCAATGCCTTTGAACCACTCCAAGGGGCAGGTGCCTGTGATCCAAGCTAACCTTGGGGAGAGTGGTTTAATTCATCCCCCTGTCCCTCTTTTCGGTGGTTCTGCCCATCATGCTCCCATGGGAGAAGAGAGAGAAAAGCAAGGAAATAGGGCAGGCTGAGCAAGGGATTCCGTGAGAGGCAACGGGAGACTGAGGACAGGTGTCTACTGAACACCTGCGATGTGCCTGGTGCATGGTGTGTGGGGAAGGCACTAGCTTTGGAGCTGGAACAGCCTGGGTCAGCTGTGAGAACTCGGACATGTCACCTTCCATCTTGGAGCTCCAGTCTTCTTATCTGTAAAAAATGCTCCCCAGTGGGGTGTAGCGAGGATTAAATGTCTATCGTAAGCCAGTCCAGCATGGGCATTCAATATACGTCAGTGTTCGCTCCCCTTTCCTGGCGTGGTGCCAGAAAAGGAGAAGCTGAGACACAGCCCTGACCTTCGAGAAGGCTAACAAACAAAGCTGGTGAGCATAAAATGATTCAATACACCAAGGCAATGGGGGATTCGATGCCCAAACGAGCAGCATAGCCATTGAAAGAGGCTGGAGAGGTCTACAAAGTCTCTGGGTGGAAAGTGAACTGGTGAAGATAAACAAGAGACCACAAAGCTACACACAGTATGCACAGAGGCTTGGAGGTAAGACTGGGCATTCGTGGGAACCATGACAGACGCAGCCAGTAGAGGCAGGGGAGGATGCTGGGGAGGAAGGGTAGGAATGAGAGGCAGGGTAACTGAGGCCCACGTGTGGAAGGCCTTGGGAAACCGAGATGAGCTGCAATATTGCATTTTCATGATGTAGACAGTGTGGTGGAGGAGAAGTACCACTGGGCTGGACCTGAAGCGTGTTCATTCATTCGAAGCACTCTCCTGCTCCTCTCCTCCCCAGTTTTATTAAGGAGTCCTAGGTTCAGAGCTCCTATTTGTTTAGCCTCTTTGCAGTGTGCCTGGGAAAAGCAAATTTGCTTTATTGTGCAGGTGGGACTAGAACCTAACACTACTGGTAGAAATGAACCATTCCTGGACTCTCTCTGTATGCCAGGTTCTGAGGTTCTTTATGGTGAAAGGCCTTATTATTCCTCTCAATGATCCTTCAGGGGATGCTGTTTTTGTATCCATTTTGCATGAGGAAACTGAGGTATGCTCAGAACGGTTAGGTAACTTGCCCATGGTCCCACAGCCAGAGCCTACTCTCTTAGCCACTGTCCTCCCTCCAAAAAAGTACCCCCCACCCCTCAGCTGCTCTAGGGCTCAAAGACACACTGAACTCCCTGAAATGTTTCTGAACAATTCGTTCTTCACATGGGATAAAAAGTCTCCAGTTTTATTGCAGGGAGCACATGAGGATGGGGAAAGAAACAGGACCCCTTCTAGGAAGACACGGACCCTGCATTTTAATGTTCCTGCTCAGCCCAGAAAGATAGTGAAGGGACAAGTCTGAATTCAAACATCACTGAACTTCCAAGAACACTGAGGAAAATTTTTTACTACCCCTCCACCCCCACACCCAGGAGAGCAGATTCAGGAAGAAATGACACCATACCAAGGAGGCCTGTTATATACTGAGGATGGTAAGAGTCTCTACTGCAAGGAAGTCAGGGAGTCCTCTCTCACTGAGGCCCATCTAGGTCCAGTTAGAACTGGGAATCGGAACAGGGGGCTGGGGCTTGAGGGTATAAAAGGGAAGAGGAATAAGAGAAAGAAGGTTCTCGATGCCATGAGCAGGCAGCCTTCAGGGAACAGATACTGCACCTGGACATTTACCCTGCAGCTCTGCCATCAACTGGGTTAGACCCAGAGATTATTCCTCAACTCTCCCACCTTCATCTGGACAACATTAACTGCTACCTTCTCGGAAATCTTATAAACTTTGTTGGAAGGCTTATAGTGGGAAGCATGCTATTGAGGCATTTTGCATTAATTGTCTTTTTTATTTTCTGTATTTTATGAGGCTTGGACATCTTGAGGTCTTTTGGACTCCGGGGAGAGACTGTCCCTCCCAGATTTAGCTAATTCCTAGAGATAGCAACAACTTGCCTATGAACACAGCTTTGACATGCAAACCAACCAACCAAGTCCATACCCCTAACCATCTCCTTTATCTAACTCACAAACACCAAGCCAATGTTCCTCCTGCCCCAAATCACCTCACCAATCCTAAGCCTAAGAATGTGCCCATTCTTTCCCACAAAAACCACAATAAAGGCTTTGTCCATGCTTTCCCCTTGCCCTCTCTCCCTCCTGATCCTGGTGCTTCCCCATGTGGCCTTGCATAGTGTGTCGTGCCTCCTGTTTCTAGGGATCTATGAGTATAAACTTCTTCCTGCACGACAGTCATTTCTCTGTCTGTATCTCTTACCACACTTGCTCAAAACAAATCCCAGGCACATTTAAAAACACATTTATACAGGACAATTCTATAAACTCTGCTCCCACTTTCCACACTGGAGGCAGATCAGGGTGAGTACAAGGATGGAAGATGATTCAATGGAGGTATTTGGGCTAGGGGTTTGTGAGACTTGACTTTCAGTTATAGTTCTATAGTCTCTATAAATCTCAGACTCTTTCCTAGAAAACGAAGAAATTTTATTAGATGATCCCAAGGTCCCTTCTAGCTTGAAACGTCTTTGGATCTAGATGGCTTCTAAAATACATAACAGAGCAATATGTAAATGTTTATGATGTAATATGAAGTCAGAAGGAAAAAACAGGTACAAAATTACACCTATCCTATAATCAAATATGGCAGAAGACTGAAAGAAAATATAAAAAGAAGAACGTTTTAACGAAGAGATGGGATTATGGGTCTAAACGTATATTTCAAATTAAAAAAAGGACCCGAAGTCCACATCACGGCAGAGCTGGTATCCTCCTCTCATCCTTTCTGCATCCCTTTATAAATGCCCCCGTATTCGTTTCTAGAGGTCAGAAGTCCAAATAGGTTTCACTGAGCTAAAATCAAGGTGTTGACAGACCTGTGTTCCTTCTAGAGGATCTAGGGGAAAATTCATTTCTTGCCTTTTTCAGCTTCCAGAGGCCCCCATGTTCCTAGGCTCAGGCCCCCACTTCCATTTTCAAAGCCAGCAGGGCCAGCTGCGGCTCTCTCACCTCCCATGACTCTAACCTTGCTTCAGTGTCACATCTCCTTCTCTACTTGGACTTTCTTGTCTCTTTCTCTTGCTTATAAGGACCCTGTGGTTACATCAGGCCCACCTGGATAATCCAGAATAACCTTCCCATCTCAAGGTCAGCAGATTAGCAACTTGAATTCCATCTACAACCTTAACTCCCCCTTGCCATTTGCATAGCGTATTCACAAGTTCCAGGGATTAGGAGGGGGACATCCTTGGGGGGTCATTAGTCTTCTGTGGAATTCTACTCCATCTAAAGAGGCCTACGGCACCCCCTTGGTGTCTTCCTGATTGCCCTTGCTCATTTTCACCTAGTTTCAGCTGCACAGACATGGCAAGAGGAGGACGGAGCTTAAACTGTGATTTGCCTTGGGTCCCTTATGGATAATGCTGCCAGCCAATGAGATGCCTCATAGTACCTAAAGCTGGACATCCAGCCAGCAAACATTTATTGAGCACCTTCTGTCTGCCAAGAACTAAGCCAGGTGTTAGGGGTGGTATAAACATGAGGATGACACAGTCCCTGCTCAAGGAGCTCATAGGCTAATAAAAGAGAGGACTCATCCCCATAAACATCCAAAATACAAAGCACTAAAGGAAGGACATGTAAAGTGAGGTGAGGGAAACTGCTTTGGGCTGTGTCCCCATTCTGAAGGGACATCTGAGGTCTGAGGAGGTGGTGGTGGAAGACGGGAGCCCAAGCTCAGCTCCAGCTCGAAATTTTTAAAAACTATAAATTGGTATAAGGAAACGTCCCCTGTTCTGCTCTTCTCTTTCCTTCTCCCAATCTGCTATCTCCATCTCACTGATCAGAGGTAACTGCTCTATTGAGATATTTATATCCTGCCAGATTTTTCTATATGTTAAAATGCTCAAATGTAAAATATTATATAGATAACTTTTAATTATTTTTTTTACACAATGGGTTCATTCTATAACTTTTTTTTGCAACTTGAATCACTCTCTGACCAAATTAAGGATATTTTCCCAAGTCAGTATGTTGTGTATTTGTATATATCTAGGGTAAATCTCTAAGTGTGGAACGTCTGTGTCAATGGATATGCCCAGTTTTAATTTTGACAGATTTTTGCCAAGTTGCCATCCCAATATAGGAAGCTGATTTACTCTCCCTTCAACTCGGGTAGGGGAACAACTGTTCCTCCACACCCCACCAACGCTGGACATTATCCATCTTTTTAACCTCTGCCAATCTGATAGGTGGAAACAGGGCATCTCAATGTGGTTCTGATTCGCATTTCTCTAATGATGAGTGCAGTTAAACTTTTTTTTTTCCACGTGCCTGTTTATGTTTTAAATCTTTGAGCCATCTGGGATTTATTTTGTTATAAGAATAGAACTTTATTTTTTCCAAATGGCAGCATTATATAATTCACATTTTCCCCACTGATTTGAAATGCCACCCAGCTCTAAATTTTAAAAATGAAAAGAGGCCACCTCAAGCTAAACCTCACACCATATACAAAAATTAATTCAGAATGGATCATGGATTTCAAAGTAAAATGTAAAACCTTTAGAAGATAACACAAGAGAGCATCTTCAGTACCAAGGGAAAAACAGAGTTCTCAGGCATGACACTGAGAGCAAAATCTATAAAATAAAAAATTAATAAATTGGACTCCACCAAAACTAAAAACTTTTGCACTGTGAAATATCCTGTTACAATATGAAAAGACAAGCTACCGACTAGGAGAAAATATATACAAATCACATATTAAACAAAGACATATATAGAATACATGAAGAACTATCTAAACTCAACAGCAAAAAACAAAAAAATCCCATTATAACATGGCAGAATTGAACAGATATTTTACCAAAGAGGAGATATGTATAGTAAAAAAGCACATGAAAAGATGTTCAATATCATTAGTCATGTGGGAAATACGAATTAAAACCACAGTGAAATATCACTACATGTCTATTAGAATAGCAAAAATAAAAAATAATGACAACACGAAGTGTGGGTGAGGATGTAGAGAAACCGGAAGTCCCATGCATTGCTGGTGGAAATCTAAAACGGTACAATCACGCTGGAACATAGCATGGCAGTTTCTTACAAAACTAAACGTGCAATTACTGCACAACTCAGCAACTGCACCCCTGGACATTTATCACAGAGAAATGAAAACTCATGTTCCCTCAAAAACGTGTACACAAATAGCTCTGTCATTCATAATAGGAAAAAACTGGAAACAGATCAATTGTTGTGGGTGGATGGTTGAAGAAACTCCGGTAGAGTCATACAATGGAATACTAATCAGCAATCTAAAAAGAGTATTAACTATTAATACATGCAACAATCTGAGTGGACCTCAGGGGCATTACGCTTAGTGACAAGAGCCAATTCCAAAAGGTTACACACCACATGATGTTTGATTGCATTTATAACGTTCTCTGAATGGTAAAACTACAGAGATGGAGAAGAGATGAGTGGCTGCCAGGGGTCAGGGATGGAGACAAGGGGCTTGGGTACACAAATACAAAGAGAGAGCACAGGCAGTTCTTTTATGGTGATGGAACAATTCTGTATCTTGATTGTGGCATTACAAGAATTTATACATGTGATAAAATTGCACAGAGCTATACACACACACACACACACAAATGAATGCAGGCTTAAAAATGATGAAAATAAAATAAGCTTTGTGGTCTAGTTAACAGTAATGTACCAACGTCAATTTCCTGGTTTTTATATCGTATTGCAGTTATATGTCATCACTGTGGGAAACTGGGGGTACTAATTTTGCAAATTCTTGTGAACTTATAACTATTTCAAAAAATGTTTAAATTTTTTTTGAAATGAAAAAATGAGAGAAGAAAACTATCTTTGCCAAAGACCTTGCCATGGCACAGGGTGGTTCTCTTTGGCAGTTGCTTTATCTACAATAACCTATTTCCTCTCCCTCCTCCCCAGTACACAACATAATATCCTTTTGAAAAGTTTTCAGTCGAATGGACGGTGCCTTAGACCAGGACGTCCAGAAAAGTTCAAAAGAACACCTGCATACCAGATTCACCAATTGTTAATATTTCAGCCCCTTCTCTTGACCACATGGGATCTATCTGTCAATCTATGTCATTGTTTCTGAACCATTTGAGGGTGTTACTTACACCGTGGGCCTTCGCCCCTACATACTTTAGTGTGTATTTCCTAAGAAAATTCTCTTATACAATCACAGTACTGTTATCGACTCCAGTACATCTAACACTGATTCCACACCTTAATCCTCGTTCCTATTCCATTTTTATCAGTGGCCCCAACAACGTACAGTACAGAATCCAGCCTGAGGTCAGGTCCTGCACTTCGCTGTCACGTCTCTTTGAGAGCCTCAGTAGGTCCAGCTTTGCTACCGACGTCTCCTCGTCACGGAGCCCCCGGAATTCTCATCTGTAAACTGGGACGGTAGTAATTGCCCCACCTACCTCTTTGTGAGTAAAGGCGCTTTAGCAACCCACAAGAGCTAAATGGAGTATTTCTCTTCTGCATCATTATTCCCCAGAAGCGTCTAAACTTCTACTGCGGGTTGGAGCAAAGGACACCGGCTTTGGTTTTCGCTCCCAACCTGGGAAAAAGACATAAGCCGGAGGGAGGCGAGCCAGGGCCGAGGAGAAGGAATTGAGGAAGGATTCCTCTAGGGAAGAGCGGACAGAGTCCGTGCTCGGACTCCCCTCTTCCGCCCCTCACCTGGAGCGCGGGGCGGCCAATCCGCGGCGCGGTCGGGGTCCCGCGGCCAATGGGAAGGCGGCGCGGCGCGCTCCCCAGGGCTATAAGCCCGCGCGGGGCGGCGGAAAGTGAAAGTGGTGCGGTCGCCGCGGGCGCAGCGCGGGCCTGGGCGCGAGCGGCCGAGCCGCCGAGATGCTGAGGGCTGCGGAGCCGCGGCCCGAGGAGGCGGGGGCGGCCAGCTGCAGCGCCCAGGCCGCACTTCCCTCCCAGTCCAAGCCGCTCACCTCCTTCCTCATCCAGGACATTCTGCGGGACGGCCCGGAGCGGCGCGGCAGCCACGCGGGCAGCTCCCAGCCCCCGCGCCATCCGCAGCCCCCGCGCCGGCCGGACCCGAAGCGAGACCCTGAGCCGGAGGCCGGGGGAGGAAGGGGAGGCTCCGGGGCGCCCGAGGACGAGCCGAGCGCCCGGCCCCACACTGCGCCGGGGGAGGCCGAGACGCCGCCGGACACCGAGCCAGGTAAGCCGGCGAGGCGGGGGAGGCCGAGCTGGGCCGGGGTGGGGTTCTGCAGGCGGCCCGGCCTGCGGGCTGCACGGACGGGCGTGAGGGCCGGTCCCACGCGGACCTCCCGAAGCTCCGGCTGCAGGGATGCGAGGCCCCGCGGCGACAGGCGAAGGGACCTCGCCGCCTCCCGCCGCGGGCGCGTCCCAGAGATTAACCCTGAGCCCCGGCGTCGGGGCGGCGCAGGGTTTAGAGCGCGGCTCGGCTCGCCCGGCTCGGTGCTCTCTGCTCCGCGGGCCCTCGGCGCCGGGGCTCACGAGCGAGCGCGCGCGCAGCGCCCACGGTCCTCCCGCGTCCCGGGGGACACCCCACGCCCGCTCCGAGCTCCCGCGCGACCCTTGGCGGCGCCAGGCCCACGTCACCTCTTGCAGTTACAGGAACTAACATACAACAAATAACCAACAATAACTTACTAATATTAATAAATTAAAGTTTGACCAGCAAAGACTGCCTTTACTTCCCAATCCCATGGGCAGGAAAACAGTCAATTTGGGAGTCCCCTGTGGTCTTCAGGAAATATAATACCGTTGGAACATTTAGAGTAGACTTATTTCCTTTGCTCTCACTTCTTATGAGGCATTCTAACGCCTTGATTAGGGGAAAAAAGGGGGGATTAAACCCAGAGAATGAATTTGCAGTTAGCCCTGGCCGCCTCTCCCATCACACACGCCCTCTCTTGCCACCCGGATGTTAAACACCGGCTGCCTTAGCGTCCCGCTGTACCAGGTATCTTATTTCTCCGTGTCTTCCCTGCTCTCCCCCCTCTTCTCAATGTACATATTCAGAATCCCTATTTAATTCTACTGAACGATAGGGCAGGAAGATCGACCACTAACCCCGCTTACTTTGGGTTCTTGATGACTATTAGAAAACTGATACATAATATGCATATTCACTCACTCACCACTCCAGAGAGTTCCTTAGTCATGTGAAAAAAGTGAAGTGTATCCAAGATGACAGTGGGTTGTTTGTTCACTCACTGAACAGATAAGGGGGGATTGAATTCTGTTCTCTTCCCTGCTAACATGTAACTTTTTCCTTCCCATCCCTGCCTCTCCCCTCTCCTTTCCAGATAGGCACTTGGAGACTTATCTGTTGGACTGTGAAAACACTTCAGACGCCTTACCACGCCTTCCTCAAATCCCCAAGCAGCCGCAGAAGCGCTCCCGTGCCGCCTTCTCCCACAGTCAGGTCATTGAGCTAGAGAGGAAGTTTAGCCACCAGAAGTACCTGTCAGCCCCGGAAAGGGCTCACCTGGCCAAGAACCTCAAGCTTACCGAGACCCAAGTGAAAATATGGTTCCAGAACAGACGCTATAAGACCAAGCGAAAGCAGCTCACCTCAGACCTGGGCGACCTGGAGAAGCCCCCCTCCTTGCCAGCTTTGAAAGAGGAGGCCTTCTCCCGGGCCTCCCTCATCTCCATGCATCACAGCTATCCTTACTACCCCTACCTTTACTGCTTGGGAGGCTGGAGCCCGGCCTTCTGGTAACGCCAGCTCAGATGACAACCATGCGTGATCAAAAACTGCCTTCCCCATGTTGTCTCTCTGGAAGGCAAGAGGGGCTGGGAGGACTGGGGAGCAAGAGGCGTGCAGACCACAGCTGTTGGAGGTTTGCATGGAAATCCCAGATTCTTCACTAGTGGGCTGATGAAAGATCTGGGACGGTGAATAATTTAATATCCAGATAGTCCCCCCACACATAACGTAGGTCGGTTTTGTTTTTCGAGACCTGCTGTAAGTGGGGAGGGATAAAGTCAGGTGCTGTGTCTAGCACTTTGTATGACTTCATATGAGCTGTCCACATCACTGCTGAGGATTCCGTTCCTACAGCTCCATCCTCTTGTGTAAGTGAGCATCAGCGATGAAGGAGCAGACCTGAAGGGGGGAGAGGGACAGCTAAGATGAGGATGTCACCTACTGAATTAAACTGCAGTTTGGAAGCCTCTCGTTGGCCTTGAAGTATGACCAAGGTTTCTCTCCGCCCCCGTTAGAGAGAGAGAAATCGGGGATCTCACAGATAAACCTGCCCTGCTCAGCGCAAATTGGCATGGCCTGTGGAGACGGGTAGGAGGAGATGAAAATATAAGCTTCTATTATTCCTTTTTAAGTAACACGCCACGTGAAGTATTTACAGAGTGGCCCAGGTAGAGCCAGAAGCACTCTGTGGTTTTTAAGACAAGCTGTACAAACAGAACTCTGCCGCGACGGGTGGGCCAGGCAGGTCCGAGCCGGGCCGCAGGAGGAGTCTCGGCACGGCCGCGGGGGCGCTGCGTTGTTTATTAGCAAACGGTGAAAAAGCCTCTTCTGGACCTTTTTATGCTGGGCCTGAGAATTTAGACTGAGAAGCTTCCTGGGGTTTTCAGGCTATAATTCATACCACATCACGACAGAGCACAGACTTCTTTCCTGTAAGCTCCTTCTTTCCCACCTTCTTTCAGTTTTTGTTCCTTTTCCGCAGCTGTCACCCACTGAAGGGCTTCTTTTCAGTCCAAACTTTTAGTCTGGCTGCACCTAACATTTGCATTCCTTATTTAGGCTGAGATCTGGTCTATTTTTTTTTTCCCCCCGAAGCTTTATCTCTCCTGGGTTAAAAAAAAAAAAGGAGGCAGATTCTGAATTGGCTAGAAGACATGCATTTTTTCACACTAGCCATTCTTATTTTTTTCCTTTAAAAATATACCGCATTAAATCCCAAATCCTATTTAAAGACCTGACAGCTCTAGAAGGTCACTGCTGCTTTTCTAGGACTTTCTGGTGGCTCTGTTGTTACAGTTCAAAGCCTGACAAGCCTTTGGGATCCCTGCAGGCAGAGGGGGTGAGAGGACTGGGCTCTTACGCACAAGGAGGAACACGGTGCACAGTGAAGTGTCGGGTGCCAGGGAGCTATCTGCTGGAAATCGAGGGCTCGTGTGCGGGGCCTGGAGAAAAGGTGGCCTCAGCCTTACAGAGCCCAGTCCCCTGAGCAAGCTGACAGGCTGATAGCACTTTGCAGGAAGAGGCTAAAAAAAGCAAACAGTTTTCGAGGCAACCTTACTGTGGCTTTCATCACCAAACAACGCAACTGTCCAAATACTTTGGGAACTGTGTTTAATGCCTATAAAAAATGGGTCCCCAAAACGAGTGACTAGTGACTTCAGAGGGCATGAGAAGAGGGTGAAGGAGAAATGTGGCCACCCTTCTGCTTTCATCCTGTTGTCTCAGGTGACCTGGTAGAGGGGAGAGGACAGAATAAAAAAGTGAGTTACTAATGAGGCGCCCTGAGGCCTGGAAATCTCTTGATCTCGCTCTTAATTCTATTTAGTGAGAAACCTTTCAATTTCCTCCTAGTAAAAGGGCCAATTCACCGTTGGTGGCAAAACTGCCGGAGTTGATAGAAAGTTGGCCCGTTTCACCCCATTTTCTATGGTTTGGGCTCCACGTTGAAATACTGTTAAATGCCCGAGCTGCCGACACAGTACTAGCGAGCACAGAAAGCAGAGCAGCCTGAATTGCTTTCTCCTTGTCACATGTCTTTTAAGGTAAGCGTTCAGCACTCACTCTCTGCTCAGTATCCTCCTTTCCCACCCTCTGAGTTTAATTCTTTCAACCTGCAAATCTGCAAGTATTAAACATTTTACTGTGAGGTATATTGTGTTGGGAAAAAAAAGTTTTTGTTTAAAATGATTTGGTTTGTGAATCCATCTTGGTTTTCGTCCATTGGAACTAGTCACTCACCCATATCTGAACTGGGAGAACAGCATTTGAAGAACTAGTGTATCAGTGTCTGATAGGTGAACTGGAGGGTGTCCTGGGCCACTTCCCCCAGATGGCCTGTTTCTGTCCTGTTTAATGCATTAGTTTGGGTTCTCCACGTGCATAACAAACTCTGCTCTGATCTGGAACATAAAAGCCTGTGACTTGAAGTTTAGTAAAGTACCCCAACCGAACTTTATTTTTCTATGTATTTTTTGCAACATAGGAGTGTTTTTAAAATAAAGTACTGTGTCTTTATTAGACATAGCTGTGTGTGATTTTCTGTTTCCTAAAGACTACATGCCATTGAGCTTACGTATTTCTGGCTACCATGTTCCCCCACCCTCAGCCCGCCTGACGAGTCTGTGGAGACCAAATAATCGAAAGCAGTAGCTTAGCCGGCAGCAGATGATGGGCATTCTTTTCTAAATGCACTGGCCTCCATCCCTGGTAAGTCATGGGGAGGGAAAGAAATTTCTGTCTTCAGTTTAATAATCAGCTGCTCCAGACCAGGGACACCTTTTGTTTAACTAGAGAACATCAGGTATTTACTTACATTTCATAAAGACCCTGAAGGGAACGCAAGGACCACAGCAACAGTTCTTTTAAAATCCCCCATGCATCTCCCACCAACCCCTCACGCTACAACTGCTCCCCTGGCCCTCTGGCACCTGCATCTCCCTAAAGATGTCACCTTCATTCAGGGCAGAGATACCTCTTGCAAGCAACACCTTTGAGTTGGAATCACAAGTATTGAAAATAGATTTAAAATAAAATATATAAATAACACATTCTTCATCTCCCTGCACTTAAACCTTCATTAAATCCCACCAGCAGAGTGTCTCATGCACCTGATTACCTGAGAGAATTGATGGTTTTCTTCCCCCTCCTTCAAGGAAATAGAAGCTTAAAGAGTAAGGTGCTTACTCTAGGTAAAACATATCATAATTTCAAAGCTGGCTCTAATCCTTTAAGTACATTGTGCACACAGGTGGGGCCACCCGGCGCATGTTCCCATCGAGAGATTTAACTCTCTGCACAAATCGATGCTGTCCTCCCCTCCCCTGGAAGGCCATTAGCTCAAATTACAAAGGCTCTTGCAGCAAGTTAACAGATGTGGATTTTTTTTTTAACCATTAAAAGTAGCTAATCCAGGAAATTAAACAAAAATCTCTCATTTCTGAAGAAAGTTTTCTGCCTGCTCTTGTGGTCCCTTTTCCAGCTCTGCTTCAGTACCCGCCGACTGCACACCGTGTTCTTCCAGCAGCTCTCCCCAGCACGCCGCACGGTTGTGGAATTGGGAATTCCTTCTCAGTCTGTCTCACAAGTTACTTCAGGGGGGATTGTCTAGAGCCACTGTGGCTTTGTCACTGGTGATCCCATTGTTCCTTCCGTGCCTCCTTGGGAAGGCCAGAGCTGCCAGAAGGAGAAATGAACATCAGAGATTTACACCTGACAAAAACGTTTTCCTTCTAACTGCAAAGCAAGTAGTTTTTCCAGAGTGATGTTAATACCACGGTCTTAAAGCTGACCTTGGAGTGAACCAGTGGTTATGATGAGACAGTCACTTAGCTTGTGTGCCCTGTGATGGGGAGTTGCACGCAGAATGTTTATTGAGCACGCAATCAGGAGCTACAACCATGAGGAAGTGAGGACAGCCGGGTTGAGGGGTGGGAGAAGCTGACCCATAACGCAGGTGTGACTGAGGCCTCCCTCAACACTCTGAGAAGCTCCAGAGCCAGTGAGTCGCAGATTGAGGAAGGGGGCAGGCACTTGTATCCAGCGCCGGGAAGAACCGTCTTTGGGTAAGGCGCTGGCCACGGAGGGACACAAGGGTGAGTCATGAGCAGCAGTGTTCCCAGCAGCATGGAGTTCGCTGAAAGACATCTGGTCCTTTCCTTGGTCACCCTCAGGGCCTTGGTCACTCTCAGGGCCACAGTCACCGCTGTTCTTTGTAATGAGGAAACCTGACCTGAAAGGGTCAGACAAAGCTTAGAGTACTGAGTTCTGCACTCAGACATCCAGGCTCTGCTCCTCCCACTGCCAGCACCAACGTGTCACCAGGGCTTGTTTTTCAAAGCCAAGAGTTATTTACTGCCTAAGGAAAGGGGCAGGAACCGTGGTCCTGGAACACGAAGAGCTCCTAGTTTAGCCGTTGACTTGGCCTCCATGCAAACTTTCCCAGACAGACTACCCCATCAAAAGATGGCAAGGGGAGGGAGGAGACTCTCAGCCTCCATGCTGTGTCCTCCCCTCACCTCTGCAAATGCCCCAAATGCGGCCTTGGCTTATCTCCTGAGCTTGCTCGGGGCCTGATAGGGGGTTCAGGACAGATTTAGGACAGAGAGTTAGGATGGATCCCGTGTGGCCTCTTGTACCTGGGCAGTCTCCACCTGATGCCAGCCCAGTGATGTGCACAGCCCTTACTGGGGAGGGAATGGGGCAGAAAGGAAGAGGTGACACACAGAGGAACATCCCATTTTCTCCTGGAACGACTATAGGATTATAGATCTTTACAGATTGTTTTTTTAAAGCCTAGAGATCTGGCGTGCTGCATCAGGAGTAAATGCTGATTTTGCTCTCTTGAAGGTGGAAGTCCAGCAGCACTTAATCTCAGATACCAGTTGTCCCCACAGTCTCGGTTGCATTTTCAGGATGCCCCTGGGTCCCGTGGTTGTCAGCATTGGCTGCACGTTAGAATATCCTGGGAGTCTTTACAAAAACAAATGAAGGTCTGGCCCTGCTTAACACCAATTGCACTATAATCTCTGCAAGTAGGGCTCAGGCATCAGTATTTTTTTTTTTAATACTAATGTCCAAGGTTATAAACTGCTTGCTTAGCCTCCTTTCAACTGGTTTGCCTACTCCGCCTCACAGGTGCCAGGACGAGAGAGCTACCTGGAGGAGCCAGGAAGGGACAAGTTGGGGTGGGTTTGGGTTTTTTTGGCTTGATCTTTCTTTTTACAGAGAACAGATGTTTAGCTTTTCTTACTTTCTTCTCAAGCCTTCTCCTGTTGGAATTTCTGACATCATCAAAAGGGCCTCTGTAATCCGGAAAGCCTGGCTCCTTCCAGTCAATCCCTCACTCGACGCTGAAGGGACCCAATCTGCCGGGGTTTGGCTAAACTGGTAATCCAGAGCACTTATCACCAGCTCCAACCCAGGACCATCCGGGCTGACAAAACACTCTCTGCCCATGGAAGACGGAAAAGAAAATTCCACCTGTGACTCTTTTTTATTTTTGTTCTTGTAGTTGAGTTTTCTTTGGTTGAAGTATAATTGACATATAACATGATATTAGTTCCAGGTGTACAACATAATGATTTGATACTTGTGTGTGAAATGATCACCACGATAAGTCTAGCTACCATCTGTCCTCTACTCTTGCTGGGAGTTTTCACCTGCCCTGGAACTTCAGAGCCTCGTCCCTGCACCGCAGGGAGCAGCTGGGGTCCTCTAACATCTGTCGGTGAGCTTCCCTGACAACTCATCCATCAGGATTAAGTAGTGTCTTAACACTGACACAACATTTACACTTCTTTCTGTCAAATCCATAATATTAAACTTTTTAAAGAAAAGTGTGTGTGCGGAGATGGATAAGGTGGAGGGTGGTTCATGGGGTAAGGGAAGAGTGTGCCTTGTGACAACACGGTTTTTTTTTTTGAGGAAGATCAGCCCTCAGCTAACATCCGTGCTAATCCTCCTCTTTTTGTGAGGAAGACTGGCTCTGAGCTAACATCTATTGCCAATCCTGCTCCTTTTTATTTTCTCCCCAAAGCCCCAGTAGATAGTTGTATGTCATAGTTGCACAACCTTCTAGTTGTATATGTGGGACGCGGCCTCAGCATGGCCGGAGAAGCGGTGCGTCGGTGCGCGCCCGGGATCCGAACCCGGGCCACCAGTAGCAGAGCACACGCACTTAACTGCTGAGCCACGGGGTCGGCCCAACAACACGGTTTTTAACGAAAATTTGCATACAATAAATGCAGAGTGGGTGTCAGAACTCCAGCTCAAAGCCAGAAAAGCTAAACTTGACCTAAGCAACATCTGAAAACAAGAGCTATGGACATGAATTAGCTCTGAAAAGTTCTTTTATGGAGAAGAATGCAGGGAAGATTCCTAACACGAACCTGGGGGATGGGGAGGAGATGTCATTCCCTCGGGGAAAAGCTGGACTCTCTCCCTCGTTCCATGCTGAGAGCTGGTTTACACTTAGATCCTGGATGATTTTTTTTTCTTCCCTACAAGGAAGATCTGACTCATCAGAGGCTAAAACGCGCAGGTTCTGTGCCTTGTAAGGTGAGGTGTGCAGTGGGTCACAAGGATGGCCCGGGGCAAAGGCCCACGAGGAGCTGTTTGTGTAGCTTCAGCAGAGCTCTGGTTAGAAGGTCCACATCTCCCTCCTGTGACAAAAACCGACTAATGGAGATATCAGCATGAGAGACATCTGAGTCGAATGAGAGAAGCAAGACATTCATGGAGGCTACAGACCTTTCTTTTTTTGCTTCCTTCGTGAAATGTACAAATTGGCTGGGTGAATGATGATGGAAGTTTGGGACAAAGGTCCCAGGGTCCTCGTGTGACTCAGATGATTTCTCTGCATTTTTCATTTTCCTTATCTTATTAATGGGTAGGCGAGACCCACCATAAATGTGTAACTCGAGTTAAGAAAGTCCATTGGAAGGAGCTCTTGGAACTGAGAAGGGAAGGGGAGTGGGATGAGGGTGATGGGTGCGTGAGGAAAGACACAGGGAAGACTCCAGTGAGATGAATGTCAAAGTTCTGCAGCCTCCTGTTTCCAGAATCTCAACTCCAGAAATGCCTTTCGACCTTGACTTAAGTTGTGTACCCTGTTACTGTTGCCTTTTTTCCTCTCGGCCCATTAGACTGTGTGTGAGGAGCAAAGGCTAGGGAAGAGGGACAGCAGAGTGGGAAGTGGCCGGGAAGGAGCCGGACGGGTAGTTTTCCGCGGCCTGTGCAAGCATCTTCCCGCACGTGAGAGCTCACCACCCCTCTCGTTGGCTCCTGATTGACCCTGAATGGAGAGATGGCTCCACATCCTAGAGATTAGGTTTTATTATGGAGACAGACTGGGGGCATGTTAACTTTGGCACCAGGAAGGAACAAGAGCTGGACCGGGATCTGAGGAGAGGTGTTCTCGTTACAACCCAAGTAGGTTTTATGAAAGCTTCCACAGGCACACACCCCAGAGTAGCAGGATGGGTTTTCACACAAATAGGGCCAGCTTCCCCCACAGAGAAACAGCTTACTGGAGAATGAGGCACACACTACAGCAGGAGGCCTTGGGAAAGGACTTAAGAGAGTGGTTGGCCATCAGCCCCCCAAAACCAGAGCTAATTTGATCTTGCCAACAACCAAAAGCGTATCATGTCCCCCTCAGTGGAGCTAAGCATCTGTCCCTAGTCTGCACTGAGCCGAGAGAAATTTGACACTGATGGAATATATGTCTGCTGAGGGAATGAATGAATGAATGAATGAACACATGAGTCCAGACCTCACCTGGAGTGCTAGGTTTGGTTCTGAGCACCATACTTTGAGATAAATTGTAGCAAGTTCATAAAAACAAAATTGGGATTATGTAGGGGTTTGAAACAGTCACAGGAAGAAGAGTTGAAGAAACTAAGAATGTTTGACCTGGAAAACAGAAGTCAGGGCCAGTGAGTCAGAGAAGAGTAAAGAAGGATTAGACTTTTTCTGTAGTCCTGGGTGGAATCATCAAGGTGACATAGAGCTCAGATCAGCAATGTCTGAAAAAGCACTGGACTGATGTGGGTTGTCTGTCACTGGGGAGGTGACAGCCATGTGGGGAGGAGGTTGTAAGGAAGATGGACATGCATGGTGCAAATCTAAGATCCTTGCCAGCCCTCCGGTTCTACGATTCTGGAGAGACGTATTGGGTTCTAAACTGTCCACCACTGACTCACTGTGAGGTGAGGGCAAATCTCCCCACCTCCTCTGAGTTTCAGCGACTCCTCTACTGAATGGAGAAATTAGTCCTTGTGGTCGTGAACTGAATCAAGTCAGCTCTACAGGCCCCATCTCTGAATCATAAGGGAAACAACTATGTGATTTCAGGGGCAATGGAGATCTATAGATTGATTGATATCTGAAATTCCATCATTCTTGAACCTTAAGAATCCATCTCCAGCTAAAATATGAATATTCCTGGGAGAACTAATGAATTAAACCGAAAGAATCATTTATCCGCATATACGAATAAGTGTAATTTCAACAAAGACGTGATACTGACAGTGGATCACCATAAGAGAGAGGGGAAAGCACAAGCAAGAGTGCTGAAGGCTTGAAAAGAAAAAAACAAATTTCTATTTCTAAATTTCCTCTAAGTTTAGCCCTAGTGATTGCTTTATGGCTCTGTCTTACATTCTGGGCTTAAATGATTACATTCTTCTCATGGAAGACTGTTGACTTTAGACTTCAGAACATGCATTATATTGTTGTCTGGGAAATGGATGTCCAGAGAGAGGTGACAACATTGTTCCAGAAGTGAAAGGACAGACAGGGATGATGAGTTCCTTCTATGGTACCATTCAGGTTTCCTTCCCTCAACTCAGAAATTAGTAATCCAGTGAATATGGAGGGGACAAAAGTGTCTTCATATTTATTTTTATTTTTAACCAAAAATGTCATAACTCTAAGCCCTTTACCTACACCAATGATGGTTTAGGTTTCTCTAAACACAGCATGGCATCACAAAACTGCGAGTTTTAGTTTGAGGACTGACCTGTCCCCTGCTTGCACCTTTATATGAGCTGCACCGCCTTAGGTAAGGTATTTGACATTGTTGAGACTCAGATTCTTCATCTTGAAATGGAGGTAATGATGCCTTATTTACAGGATTGTTTTAAGGAGTAAGTGAGATAAATCCAGCACATCATAGGCCATCAATAATTGTCAGCTCACTTTCCTCTTTTTGAGAAAATGTCAAAACTTTATCCAAATGTATACATAAAACTTATGTACTATAATTAAATATACGTAATGATCACTTAACATATTTCATATATTCTTTTCCATGAAGCTACACAGCAAATGATATTTGCATTTACATTTTTGTAAAAATATGCCAGTAGGTTAATACGGCATAATACATAACCCCCACATTATTTGACATTGGAGTTGTAGATAGATAAATAGAAAGATAGATAGCTGTTAGATAGACAGATAGATTTCAAAATGGGCAGGGGAAATGCACACTAAATTAATTAAAGATGATTCTCCAAGAAGCAGTAATTTCTCCTGGACTGAGCTATAACTCCATGGGATTCTGGGGTCTTTCCCACAGAAGAGGGTCCATGTCCCCTGAGTTTAAATCATTAGAAGTGGCGGACTAGTGACCAGGGTTGCTTGCTTCCATGCCCGAAGCTGGATTGCACAAATACAGACAAAGAAAATAAATCAACAAAAATAGCTAAGAGGCATTTTTAAACATGTCCAGCTGCAAAAATTTATGGCTGTTAGCTCTTGGAAAAAGGTCATTTTAGATAAGACAACTATTTATACAGAAAACAAAAATGAAATATATATTGATTGGTTTTCAGTTGATTCTTCCCAGCCCTGGGAGAAACACTAAGTGGGAAAAAGCCCCCCTAACCCCCTTTCTTTCTGCCAGTGCCTCATCTACTGAAGTTCTCCCAAAATTTAGACTAGAAGGAGGGCTTCTGCCAGTGTTTTATGACCATGTAGACCCTTCTTTTTTCTCCAGGGTTCTTTTATAAAAGAAAGGAAGGGTCTAAAGATACAATCATTCTTGAGATGTCCAAGTTCTTTTCCTTGGACAAGTTAGATCTTTGAGCACTGTAGGGGAGGCGGCCTCTTGGAGAAATTTCCCCAGCAAGAAAAATAAGAGTTTCTCTTTGAGTTGATCCAATGAATCTACTGCTCAAAGGTTGAATGACCTTCAGAAAGTTATTCACATCTCTCTAGCTTAGCTTCCTTTTCTGTAAAGTAGTCTCTAAGGTCTCTTCCAGCTCCGTCAGTCTCTGTTAATGATTTCTCTTCCATTTTGGAAGCTGTCAGAACTTTCCTATTACCAAATAAGTTTGAATACATTAATATGTAAAAATAAAGTTTTCATATAGGGCATCATACAAGCAGATTTCCAGTAATTTGTCACAATGTCCAGCCTACTGTAGGTTGAGTTAAATTTGCACAATCTAAGGAAAGGATTTGGTTCACATGACTGTTAATAGAATCAAAGGAAATAATGCTATTAGAGTAATTTGAGAACTACAAAGGAGCACTTACTGCAATATGTGTAATGCAGATGCTAGCTCAGCTGGGATCTCCCGGCCCCTTGAGAGCCAGACAGGCTTAGCTCACGCCCCCCTTCACGCCCTGTCAAAATCCAAACCTTCAGCAAGATGGTTGCTAATTCCTAGTGGATTCACTTCATTCTCAGTTTCCACAGGTGCTATCTCTGCTCTTTACTGCAGAAGTGAAACTCAAGTTCTTTCTTGAATTCATAAAACAAAACAAAACTTTCACACGAAGAATTCATAAGTGTGGTAGACTTTACTGAAAATGAATTGAGGCGGTGAGGGACAAAAGTGAGTGTTATACCACAACAACATGAAGATTTCCAAATTAAACATCAGAAATCCCTAGTCTTAAATTGTGGAATTTCTACTGGTTGCTTCATCAAATGTGGACCTCAGTCTCCTTCCATCTGCCAAGTCCCCCTTTCTTTCTCTTTCCTTCCCTCTCTCTGGATCCTCCCTCTCAGGAACAGAGAGAGGCCTCTCCTTGTTTCAATCAGGGCAAGTTGCCACCATCTTTGTTGCCCTGTCTCCTGCCTTCCAAACAATTGTATTTTTCCAAACAATAACATTTTTTTCCCTAAGAGGTATTCTGATGGCTAATAGTAATAATAATAATAACAATAATACATGTGCATTATATATAAAATTCATAATGTTGGAAAATTTATAGATGGAAAAGTTAAGGTAACTTAAAAAAAGAATCTTTTCAAGCAGTCTTAAAATGGCTTTAGCTGTACCCAGGGGTAGACAAACAGTGAACGATTAATTTAGAACTTATGATTATATAAGGCGCTGAGCTTAGGCCTTGACAAGTCAAAGAAGTCTGAAACACAATATGAAAGCAAAAGACCCAGAATAGCCAACACAATACTGACCAAGAACAAAGTTGAAGGACTGACACCACCTGAACTCAAGATTTACTACAAAGCTACAAATAATCAAGATGGTGTGGTATTGGCAAAGAATAGAGACATAGATCAGTGGAACAGAATAGAGAGCCTAGAAATAGACCCACACAAATATAGTCAACTGATCTTTGACAAAGGAGCAGCAAAGGAAATTTAATGGAGAAAGGATCGTCGTTTCAACAAATGATGCTGAAACTATTAGATGTTCATATGCAAAAAAATAAAATAAGAGAATCTAGGCACAGACTACACTGTTCACAAAAATTAATTCAAAATTGATCATAAATCTAAATATAAAATGCAATACTAAAAACTTCTGAAATAAACATAGGAGAAAATCTATGTGACCTTGGGTTTGCAATGAGATTTTAGATACAACAAAACAATGAAAGGAAGATCCTCAAAAGGAAAAATTGATAGGTTAGACTTTATTAAAATTAAAAATTTGTGCTTCATAAAAGATACAGTTAAGACAGTGAAAAGATTTGGAGAAAATATTTCCAATAATACACCTGGTGAAGGACTTGTATCCAAAATATACACAAAATCCTTAAAACTTAACAATAGGAAACAGCCCAATTTAAAAATGGACAAAATATTTGAGCAGGCACCTCACCAAATACATATAGACGGCAAATACACATATAAAAAGATGTTAAACATCATTTGTCATTAGGAAATTGCAAATTAAAACAACAATAAGATACCATTACACACTATTAGAATTGCTAAAATCCAAAAAACTGACAATACCAAATGCTGGCAAGGATTTGAAGCAATGTGAACTCTCATTGATTGCTGGTGGGAATGCAAAATGGTAGAGTTACTTTGGAAGACAGTTTGGCTGTTTCTTACAAAGCTAAACATAGTCTTACCATATGACCCTGCAATTGCACTTCTAGATATTTACCCAATTGATTTGAAAATTTATGTTCATGGAAATTTGTTTTCACATAATAGCTTCATAATAATTATGAGTAAAGCTATGCTTTACTCATAATTGCCAAAAAGTGGAAGCAACCAAAATGTCCTTCAATAGGTGAATAAATAAACTGTAGTACATTCATACAATGGAATATTATTTAATGATAAAAAGAAATGAGTTAGCAAGCCACAAAAAGACCTGGAGGAACCTTAAATGTATATTACTAAGTGAAAGAGACCAGTATGAAAAGGCCATATATTGTATGATTCCAAATATATGACATTCAGGAAAAGACAAAATTATAGAAACAGTGAAAAGGTCAGTGGTTGTCAGTGAAGGAGGGAAGGATGAATAGGTGGAGCACAGGGAATCTTTAGGGCAGTGAAACTTCTGTATAATACTGCAATAGTGGATTATGATGTGGATTTATCAAAACCCACAGAACTTGACAGCACAAAGAGAAATCCTTAATGTATGTACATTTAAAAAAAATTACTTAGAAGGTCAGGAGATCCCAAAAAGGGATGCAGCCTGTGACAAGAGAATGTAACTGTATTACAAATGTATGAAACAACCTCACGGAAGGAGGTGGGGGGATGGGGAAAGCGCTGACCTAAGTCACTTTGGAAATGAGTGGAGACTATTACACTCAAGACAGAGTGAAGACGGAGCTGTCAATGACCAGAGCTTTTGTATGTTATTGAAGTTAAGCTGGTATAAATTCAAATTAGAATGTTATAACTTTAGGATGTTAGATGTAATTTCCATCATAAACCACAAAGAAAATACTTATAGAATACACACAAAGGAAATAAGATAATTAAAACATTTCACTACAAAAAGTCAACTAAACATAAAAGAGAGTAATGCAGGAAATGAGAGACAAAAAGCTACAAGACATATAGAAAACAAATAGGAAAATGACTGAAGTAAGTCCCACCATATCAGTAATTACTTTATATATAAATTGATTAAATTCTCCAATCAAAAGCAGAGATTGGCAGAATGGATAAAAAAACATGATCCAGGGGCTTGCCCGGTGGCGTAGTGGTTAAGTTCACATGCTCTGCTTTGGTGGCCTGGGGTTCACAGGTTCGGATCCCGGGCACAGACCTACACACACTCATCAAGCTGTGCTGTGGTGGCATCCCATATACAAAAAATGTAGGAAGATTGGCACAGATGTTAGCTCAGGGACAATCTTCCTTTAGCAAAAAGAGGAAGATCGGCAACAGATATTAGCTCAGGGACAACCTTCCTAACCAAAAAAAGAGAAAAAAGTATGAATCTTTTTCCAGGTGGAGAATTCAGATGTAAATATTCCACAATGCCTGGAAACACGACAAGCCGTGAGAGTAACATAAAATCTGTTCCAGGCCAGTGAAACTTGATGCAGCAGACAGAAGCAAAGAATAAACAAAACAAATAAGCTAATCAAAAAAGAAATAAAGAAATAACGAAAGCATTTTTAAAAAATGATCCAACTATATATTCTATACAAGAGATTCACTTTATATCCAAAGGCACAAGTAGATTGAAAATAAAAGAATGGTAAAAGATATTCTATGCAAACATTAACCAAAAGAGAGGAGGGTGGATATACTAATATTAGACAAAATAGACTTTAAATTGAAAAAGTTTACAAGAGGCAAAAGACATTATATATTAATAAAAAGTTTAATAGAGCAAGAAGATATAAAATTATAAACATTTACACACCTAATTATAGACTATCAAAATATATAAAGCAAAAATTGACAGAATTGAAGAGAGAAATAGGCAGTTCTACAACAATAGTTGGAGACTTCAATACCCCTCTCTCAATAACGGATAGAACAACAAAACAAAAGATAAGTAAGGAAATAGAGGACTCAAATAACACAATAAACCAACTAGATTTAACAGACATATAGCGAAAACTCTATCCAACGAAAACAGAATACACATTCTTCTCAAATGCACATAAGACATTCCCCAGGATAGGGCATATGTTAGGCCACAAATTAAGTCTCAATAGATTTTAAAAGATAAACATCATACAGTGTATCTTCTCCAACCACAGTAGGATGAAGTTAGAAATCAATACCAGAAGGAAAACTGGAAAATTCACAAATCTTTGGAAATTAAACAGTACACTCTTAAACAGTCAAAGAAGGAATCACAAGGGAAATTAGAAAATCTTTAGAGACAAATGAAAACAAAAAAACAACATACCAAAACTTATGGGATATAGTGAATGTGGTGCTAAGGGGGAAATTTGTAGCTATAAATGCTCACGTTAAAAAACAAGAAAGATTGAAAGCCAACAACCTAACTTTACAACTTAAAGAACTAGAAAAAGAAGAACAAACTAAACTCAAAGCTAGCAGAAGGAAATAATAAAGATTATAGCAGAGATAAATGAAATAGAGAGTAGAAAAACAATAGAGAAAATCAATGATACCAAAAGCTAGTTCCTCAAAAAGACCAACAAAATTGACAAATTTTTACCTAGATCAACTATTAAAAAAAGAGAGAGGACTCAAATTATTAAAATCAGAAATGAAAATGAGAACATTACTACTGATTCTACAGAAATAAAAAGAATTATGAGAGTACCATGTACAATTGTACACCAACAAATTGGATAACCTAGATGAAATGAACAAATTCATAGAAACACAAAACCTACCAAGACTGAATCATGAAGAAATGGAAAATCTGAATAGACCTAAAACTAGGAAGGAGATTGAATCAGTAAAAAAATCTCCCAATAAAGAAAAGCCCTGGACCTGATGGCTTCATTGGTGAATTCTAAAAAACATTTAAATAAGAACTAACACTAATCCTTCTCAAAATTTCCCCAAAAACTGAAGAGGAGGGAACACTTCCTAACTTCATTCTATGAGGGCATTATTGCACTGATACCAAAGCTGGACAAAGAAAAGAAAACTAAAGACCAATATCCCTTATGAACATTGATGCAAAAGTCTCAACAAAATACTAGCAAACTGAATTCAGCGTATATTAAAAGGATTATACATCATGACCAAGTAGGGTTTTATTCCTGGAATGCAAGAATGGTTCAACTACAAAAATTAGTCAGTGTTATACACCATATTAACAGAATGAAGGAAAAACACCACACATGATCATCTCGAAGCAGAAAAAGCATTTGAAAAAATTCAACACTCTTTTGCAATAAAAACGCTCAAAAAAACTAGGAATATAAGGACATTATCTCAATATGATAAAAGCCATATATTAAAAAAAACCCAGTGATCATACTCAATGGTTTAAAGACTGAAAGGTTTTTCTCTAAGGTCAGAAACAAAGCAAGGATGTCTGCTTTTGCCACTTGTATTCAACATAGTACTGAAAAACCTAGCCAGAGCAATTAGGCAAGAAAAAAAATAATAAAAGACATCCAAATTAGAAAGGAAGAAGTAAAATTATCTATGTTCACAAATGACATGATCTTATATTTGGAAAACCCTAAAGATTCCACACACACAAAAAAACTGTTAGAACAAATAAATAAATTCAGCAAAGTAGCAGGATACAAAGCCAACACAAAAAAATAAATTGTATTTCTATACACTAACAATAAACAATCTGAAAAGGAAATTAAGAAAATAATTCAATTTGCTATAATACTAAAAAGAATAAAATACTTAGGCATTAACTTAATCAAGGAGATAAAAGATTTGTACAGTGAAAACTACAAAACAATGCTGAAAGAAATTAAAGAAAACAAATAAATGGAAAGACATCCCATGTTCATGGATTGGAAGACTTAATAGTGTTACAATGTATTTGATGCTACCCAAAGTGATCTACAGATTTAATGCAATCCCTATCAAAATACCAATAATGATTTTTGCAGAAAGAACAAAGAAAAATCCATCCTAAAATTCCCATAGACTCTCAAGGGACCCAAATAGCCAAAACTACCTCGAAAAAAAACAAAGTTGGAGGACTCACATTTTCTGATTTCAAAACTAAATACAAAATTACAGTAATCAAAACAGTGTGGTACTACCATAAAGACAGACACATAGAACAACGGAATACGATAAGGAGCTTGGGAACCAACCCTTGCATATATGGTCAAATTATTTTTTACAAGGGTTCCAAGACTTTCAATGGGGAAGGGACAGTCTTTTCAACAAATAGTGTTGGGAGAACTGAATATCCACATGCAAAATAATGAAGTTGGCCCTCACCTAACACCAAATACAAAAATTAACTCAAAATAGGCCAAAGACCTAAGCATAACAGCTAAAACTATAAAACTCTAAGAAGAAAATATAGGGCAAAAGCTTCACAACATTGGATTTTGCAATGACTTCTTGGATTTGACACTTAAGGCATGGGCAACAAAAGAAAAAATAGACAAACTGGACCTCATGAAAATTAGTGCATCAAAGGAAACTATCAACAGAGTTAAAAGGCAATCCACAGAATGGGAGAAAATGTCTGTAAATGACATATCTGATAAAGGATTAATATCTAGAATATACTAAAAACCTCCTAAATCTCAACAATGAAAAATCAAACAACCCAACTAAAAAATGGGCAAAGGACTTGCATAGACATTTTTCCAAATAAGATCTACAAATGACCAACAAGTACGTGAAAAGAAGCTCAATATCACTAATCATTAGGGAAATACAAATCAAAGCCACAATGAGATATGACCTCATGCCCATTAGGATGGCTACTATCAAAAAAAAACAGAAAATAGCAAGTGTTGGTGAGGATATGAAGAAATTGGAACCCTTGTGCACTATTGGTGGGAATGTAAAATATACAGCCTTTGTGGAGGACAGTATGGAAGTTCCCAAAAAAATTAAAAATAGAATTACCATATGATCCAGCAATTTTATGGGTACATATCAAAAGAATTGAAAGCAGAGTCTCGAAGAGATATTTGTACACCTGTGTTCATAGCAGCATTATTCACAGTAAGAATTTCCCACTGATGGAGATAAGCAAAGGAAGGAGACTAAAATGATGTATATGCTAATGTGCTGGAGTTGAAGACATCCGTAAGATCCATGTTTAGCTTAATGGAGATACACAGGATTGTATATAGAAATATTTACAGATATATGCACATACATGCGTTAGTATACACACAAAAATTTCTTTGCTCTGTCAGGTTAGAGGGCCTAAAAGAAATGAAACTCCAGTCGCAATGAGCAGTGCTAGCATGCAGATCTTGGTTTCTAATGCCATTCTCCAGTAAAAGGAACCAGGGCCCCTTGAAGAAATGGCTAATTCTAGGATTGGAGCAGGAAATATACAAGATGAACTGGGAGCATCCTGTAGTGCCAGGAAGTAGGGAAGTACTAAAAAATGTTAAAAAAAAAAACAAACGAACCCCACAATGATGGAGATATGTCAAAGGGACACAGGAGCCAACTGAAAACGCTCCCAACGGCCAGAGCTGGAACAATGTACGCAATAAAATAAAGTAGTAGTGGATTATAACCGAAAGTATGAAATAAACATACATAAGTCCATACTGATAACAATAAATGATTGAACAAATAAATAAAGTGGGGTGAAGAGACAAATCTTTTGTGCAGAAGTATTCCAGATAATTTATATAGATACTCCACCCTCAAGGAGGGGGGAGAAAATTCCCCACTCTTTAAGTAGCAGGTGCAAATAAAGACTTCCTTCCAAAAAGTGCAGTTTGGAAAGCGGGAAAAGGAGTCATTTTGCGGTGGAGAAACATGACAGACGACACCACTTCATGCACATGATAAAGGCCAACATCAACAGTCATAAATCATGTTGATAGTATGTGCCCTCCCTACAAAATGAGGAAAATGGCACGTTACCTCCTTCCCAAATCCCACAATCCCAGTCTTGTGTGAAAAACATTGGACAAATTGCAACAGAAGGGTATCCTACAATACGCCTGACCAATACTCCTCAAAACTGTCAAGCTCATCAAAAACAGGGAAAGTCTGAGAGGAGCTTAAGGAGACATGAGGACTAAATGTAATGTAGTATCGATTCCTAACAGAAAAAGGACATTAGATAGATACTGAGAAAATCTGAAAAATTATATAGACTTCAGGTATGTCAGTATTGAGGTCAGTATATAGTACACAACAAACGTGCTAGGATAACATGAGATGTTGATAATCGGGGAAACTGGGAGTGGGTACGTTGGAATTCTCTTTACTATCTTCTCAAGTTTTCTGAAAATATAAAACTGTTCCAAAAATTAAAGTCTATTTAAAAATATATAGTATGAAACACAGCAAATATTATTGAATGAATGAATGAATGACAGAGTACCTGACATCAAGGCAATCAGACTCTGGAAAGATAAGACATCACACATGAAATAGCAGCAATAGAATGCTGTCTGGTCTGGGCGTCAAAAAATTAGTAAGAAAAGTAACCTTTAGTAAATGCTCACTATGTGTTTAATAATACTGTGTGTTTAATAGTGTGTTTACTTCTATTATCTCATTTAATGCTCATGATAGGCTCCTGAGGAGGTGCTATTATCATCATTGCCATTATAATTATTTCCGCTTTACAGAGAAGGAAACGGAGGCTCAGAGAGGTTAAGTCGTACAGGTAACAAACAGCAGAGCCAGGATGTGTGCTCAACCACTCTGATGACAGTGCCGGTACTACACTTTGTGCAGAGAGGAGTAGTATAGACTGTTAGAAGCAGTCCTTTCTGGCCGGCCAGGCAATTTTCATGGCAGCACAGGGATTTAAGCTGAACCTTGAAGGTTGGGGAGGACTGAAATAAGTGAAGACGTGGAAGGAGAGCATCTAAAGGAGAGAGAAATCTGTGAACAGAAGCTGGCTGGCTGGTCCGGCCACGGCCCCCAGTGTGCAGAGGCTGGCCTGGCCCTAGGCCTCCTGTATAACGCACCTCTCCTCAGCTCTGCTGGGTCTTCTCAAATTCAGAGCTGGGCAGCCTCTGCCACAACTATATCCAGCAGCTTTCGGAGTGGTGCTCACATTTTTCTATCACACCAGTGCAGAAGGACATGCATCCCACCCACAAATCCACAAATACTTCCAGGAAACCAAGGTAAAAAAACCCACAGCAACTGGAATTCCTAAAAGGGCTGCTGTAAAGGAGGTGACACAACAAGGACAAGCTCCCTGGCTGGGGCCTTTCTGAGAAGCTGCCTGCTAGGCAAGGACTCACTCCTAGCGCGGGGTAATTTGAGATGGGACTGCCCTTAGATGCTGTCCGCCATCCCCAGTCCTCCTAGAACCTACCTCTTTCTCTACTGTATTAAAGCTGCCAAGTGTCCCCTCCCTCTCCAGGATTCTAAGCCTGGATTCTGCCTCTTGACAAAAGAAACAATTTCCTATATGCCTCCCAAAGACTGCTGCCTTGAGATTTAGATAGCCAAGTGTTTCTATCTATTCATGAGAGCACTCCAAAGGACCTTTACTTGGAAAATTCTCTGCCTAGTGTGTGCGGTTCTACAAAGTAGATATTTCCATTAAATCAGACCGCCTTTCTCCCACAACTCATCCTTCTACTACACAGCAATTATTATCTCTTAATAATTGGAATTACCAAGCACCATCAGAAAGGCTAACCTTCAGTCCTGCCCTCTGGTCACTAACATGTTGGAATGGTCATGGCTCTCACGCCGCGCTGGCCTTGTGGCCCCAAGACCCCAGCCTGCAGGGACCTTCTGGAGCAGTAGCTCTCCAGGCCAGGCTTCCTCGGAGCTCTCACACCTCACACTGCTTGCTGTGGGCTTTATTCCTGGGGAAGGTGGGACTGCTCTGGGCAAATTCTTTCCTAGATTACAGGCTTCTCTGCTCAATACCCCGTAATCTTGATAGCCTTTGTATCCAGTGTGGTGTTTGCGCAGGGAGATCATCTGGGAAGGGCCGTTCTTAGAGATGAGGGCTGCCGAGCACAACCACTTGAGTTCCATTAACTGCCAGGCCAGGCACTGGAAGCTGGGAAGGACAGAAAGATAAATAAGATGCAACCCTTGGCCTCCGATTAAGAAAAGTTAAATAGTAACTGTAAACAATCAAATGAGACTCTAAGTTGTTTTTCTCTGATAAATAATATTGTAAAGAGATGCAGCAATGGTCTCTAAAATCGTTTTTATTGTTCTCATTTTACAACTCTCTGATGGATTTGAGTTCATTCATTGAGCAAACCTACTGTAAGTTGTGTGCTATGTTAGGCATTTCATTTGCATTAATTTATCCATTTACAACATTTTACCAGATTGGAGCTAGGGGTACAGCCTACGGCCGTAAAACAAAACCCACAAGGAAAAGGACCCACACTTTGCCTTTGTTAATGCATGCTTCCAGCCACCTGAGCTCACCAGGCAGGGCCAGAAGATTCTGAAAACACTTTGGACATATGCACTATTTGAAGAGTCCTTAAGGGGCCCTGAGTGTTTGGAAAAGAAAATCAAGCAATTGTCTCCAGTTTGGTCCCTAAACCAAGGCAAAGCAGAAACAGAGCCAAGGAGATTTGGGCATCCAGGCAATGTTACATTTACAAGGCTCCACACCTCCCCTTGACCCAAAGACTGCCAACCTCCCCGCCCCATCAGAGTGTAGTAGCAAAGTGCAGACAATGTGATCTGTCATCCCTAGCAAAGGACCCTGGCAGGGATGTGCTCTGATTTCAACACACTTGTGTCCCCTTTTAATTACAGTGCCTGGTAAGAGCTCTCAGCTCCCACACATCCAGGTCCTTATAATGCTGGAGTGTTCTCCAGCTACACTAGTCAGCAACAGAGTAACAAACACAACTGCTAACCTCAGCTCCTTAAGGGAGCAAAGGTTCCAACTGACATGACTCAGTCCAGCGACCGTTATTGTCTTGGTATTTTTGAACCAGGGCCTGCTGCTGTGGGTCAAGGAGAAGGGCTCTCTGTTGCTCTCTTCTCCTCAAAGAAGTAATTTCCCAGGACAGGAAAAGGCTGCCATAAAATTGCCTGGAGCCCTGGGAAAGAAGAGTGGTTCTCAGTGGTTCACATCTGGTTTCCTCCACTACTCCAATCAAAACACAGTACCTGAAAGGGGAGACCAAGTGAATTCTGGCAATGATGTTTAAGTCCATCTGGGAGATTTTAGCTCAGATATTTCCATGGCTCCTCAGAGAGATGCCTAAGATCCAAATTGGATGGGAGCCCATGGGTACTTAGATTTGGGATTCTTTTGAATAGAAGGGAAAGGGGGATTGGAGAAACTAATGTCTTAGAGGTTTATAGTCTGTTTGCTGATATACAAATATTCCAAGAACTCTCACTTTTCCTTCAGAGCAAATGCCAGCACAGAAGCCCTCAGATCTAGAAGAACAAGAGAAACGCAAAGCCATGGGCTATGGGAGGACAGGGCTCCTCCTGCACTCTTTGTCAGCTTCTTCTTGGGAAGGTCAGTACAGAGATAATCTTTAAGATAACTAGCTGCAAAGCTGGTCTTTAAAACCACTCTCTGTTAGTGTCAGGTTATTATTCATTATCTTCCTTCAAGACTTTACACACATCAGTGAAAGTAATGTAAAGTTCTCTCTCCTCCTCCATCTGAAGCATTTCTGTGTTCCTATCCTCCAGATTGCTAATTCTATCTTCCATATTATCAGCCCTATTGTTTAAGGGCTCCAAATTTTTCCTTATCTCATCTATTGTTTTTTTCATCTCTAACAATTCTGTTTGGTTTTTCTTTATAGTTTCTATCTCTTTTGTGAAGAATTCCCTCTGTTCAGTAATTTGGTTCCTGATTTCACTGAACTGTCTTTCAGAATTCTCTTGTAGCTCATTGAGTTTTCTTATGATGGCTGTCTTGAATTCTTTGTCATTTAGATCGTAGATTTCCATGCCTTCAGGATTGGTTTCTGGGTGTTTGTCTTTTTCCTTCTGGTCTGGAATATTAATAAATTTCTTTATACCATTTGATGGAGTGGATTTGTGCTGGCACATAGTGATAGTTTCTGGATGCAGGTTCCGCCTGCTGCCACTTAGGGGTGGGGGGCAGGAGCTGTGTAATCTGAGCCCACTGCCGTGATCCCTGTCAGCTGTGCCTGTCCAAGCCTGGGTCACTTCTTGAGATTGCAGTGGCCCTGTGGGGTCTCCCACTGAATGGGAAAGTAGTCACATGGGGGGCTCAGGGCCACTGCTGCCTGCTCACACAGAACCCGGAGGTTGTGCTCCCTGCTTCTGGGCCACAGCGGTACCATGGGTGTTCACAGCAGCCGGGAGTTTGTTTGCCCAGACTGGGATCTCAGCTGCCCCCTCTGCTCCTAGGTCTCACCAGCCATTGTGCTTGGTGGGCGGGACTGTGGAGATGGTTTCTTTGTAGTGATATTGTGACATACTGGGCAGGGAGGAGGTATAATATGAATTTCAGAGATGAAGTCTGCCCTGGAATGGAGTTTGGGGTGCTCCATTCTGTTTGGTACTCCTCGCTTATCCTTAAGCTCTTCAGCTAACACCTGTTCGCCTGGCTTAGTCAGATTTCAACTCAACCCAAGTATCTTCTGAAATTTTCAACCAACAGAAACCTAATCCCTGAGCTCTGCTTTTCTGAACTTTTAAGGAACTAATAGAGATAGTGAGAGTCTACCTTTTTAAGGCATTAATTCCTGTTCCTTGAGCTTCAAATAATACCAAGGTAGTCTGACATTAATAATTGAAATTTATAAGATAGTTTTACATTTTTAAATTATCTTCATATAAATTATCTTTTTTGAGCCTCCCAATATCTGTGAAGGGCAGATATAACTAATAAGATGTTATTACTATCACTAATTTGTTATTGTTACCATTTAACAGAGAAGGAAACAGAGGCTCAGTGGAGCTGCGGCTTGGCTGGGGTTACACAGCAAGTTAGGGTTGAGGCCAGGACTGAAACTCTGACTTTCTGACTCTTAGTCTAGCAAATAATTAAATACAGAAAACCCATCCTGTATCTGTGTGAAAAATAGTACCAAAACCTTACAACGGAGTGCCCCTGCTCCCTTTTCCAAAAGGCCTGCTTTAATTCCCAAGAGTGGATTCCAAGCTGATGACCACCTGTTGGGGATATTATAGGGCAGATTCCTGCATTAGACAGAAGACCAGACAATTCAGTCTCTAGAATTCTAAAATACTATGTAAACTGACATAGAACCCACTTCACAAAGTAAAGCAGTGAGCACTTCACATTATTATGTAGATAGCAGGTTGTTAGACCAATAGTTCTGAACTTGTGGTTACAGACACTTGGAGTTTACAGCATCATTTCAAACTAACCCAGAATCCCCTTGTGAACTGACCAGGCTATACACTGAAGAAACGTCTCTTGAGCACGTAGATGCCACTGTAATTAATAAGACAAATTTATTAAAAATTTAAGAGTGAAAAACAAAAATCACATGATCATCTTAATAGATACAGAAAAGGCATTTGACAGCATTCAACATCTTTCATGACAAAAACGCTGAACAACTAGGAATTGAGCGGAACTTTCTCAATCTAATAAAGGGCACGTACAAAAAACACTCAGCTAAGACCATACTCAAAGGCGAAAGACTAGATGCTTTTCCCCTAAGACCAGGAACAAGACGAGGATATCTGTTCTTGCCACTTCTATTCAACATTGCACTGAGGGTTCCATGCAGGACAATTAGGCAAGAAAAAGAAATAAAATTCATCCAGATTCGAAAGGAAGACGTACAACTTTCTGATATTATCTTATATATAGAAAACTGTAAAGAATCCACTAGAAACTATTAGAACTAATAAACAAGCTCAGCAAGGTTGGAGGATATAAGATCAATGTAGAAAAATCAATTGTAGGGCCAGCCCCAATGGCCTAGTGGTTAAAGTTTGGCACGCTCCACATTGGCAGCAGAGGTTTGGTTCCCAGGCGTGGAATCACACCACTCGTCTGTTAGTGACCATGTTGTGGTGGTGGCTCGTGTAAAAAAAAAAAGAGGAAGATTGGCAACATATGTTAGCTCAGGGCAAATCTTCCTTAGCAAAGAAAGAAAAAAATCGTATTTCTATATATGTGTATTATTTCTAGATATAATTCAAAAACAACATTTAAAAAAACAATTCCATTTAGAAGAACATCAAAAAGAATAAAATACTTAGGAATAAATTTGACAAAAGAAGTGCACAACTTAAACTCTGAAAACTATAAAGCATTGTTGAAAGAAATTAAAGATCTAAATAAATGGAAAAACGTCTCATGCTTATGAGTCAGAAGACTTAACATTAAGATGGCAATACTTCCCAAATTAATGTACAGATTTAATGCAATCCCTATCAGAAACCCAGCTGATTTCTCTGTAGAAATTGACAGGATAATTCTAAAATTCACATGGAGTTGCAAGAGACCCTCAGTAGTCAAAACAATCTTGAAAAAAAAGAACAAAGTACGAACATTCACGTTTCCCAAGTTTAAACTCACTACAAAGCCACAATAATCAAGACAGCATGGTACTGGCACTAAAAGACAGACACGAAGACCAATGGAATAGAATTGAGAGTCCAAAAATAAACCCATATATCTTTGCTCAACTGATTTTCAGCAAGGGTGCCAAGACCATTCAATGGGGAAAGAATAGTCTTTTCAATAATTGGTGCTGGAACAACTGAATAGCCACATACAAAAGAATGAAATCAGACCCCTACCTTACATCATATACAAAAATTAACTCAAAATGGAGCAAAAACTAAATGTAAGAACTGAAACCATAAAATTCTCAGAAGAAAACATAGGAGTAAATCTTCATGACCTTGAATTTGGCATAAGGTCCTTAGATATGATACTAAAAGCGCGAGCAACAAAGAAAAAAGGTAGATACATTGGACTTCATCAAACATAAAAGCTTTTTACCAGATGTGATTGGTAAAGAAAACAAATAAAATAAAAGCTTTTGTGCATCAAAGGATGCCATCAAGAAAGTAAAAAGAAATTAAAGATCCCACACAATGGGAGAAAATATTTGCAAATCATATATCTAATAAGGGACTTTTATCCAGACTATATAAAGAACTCTTACAATTCAATAATAAAATTGTAAGACTTATATTTGGACTTATATCCAAAATGTAAAAAGACAATCAAATTTAAAAATTAAGGATCAAAATAGACATTTTTCCAAGGAAGATATACAAACGGACAATAAGCACGTGAGGAGATGCTTGACACCATTAGTCATCAGGGAGATACAAATCAAAGCCACAACGAGATACCTCTTCATACCCAGCAGGATGGCTAAAATAAAAAATGAGATAATAACTAGTGTTGGTGAGGATGTGGAGAAAGTAGAGCCCCCATACACTGCTGGTGGAAAAGCAAAATGGTGCAGACACTTTTGAAAGCAATCTTATAGTTCCTCAAATGATTAAACATAAGGTTACCATATGACCCAACAATTCCACTCCTAGGTAAATACCCAAGAGAAATGAAAACATATCCATACAAAAGCTTGTACACAAACGTTTAGAGCAACAGTATTAATAGCCAAAAGAGGGAAACAACCTAAATGTCCATCAGCCGATGAATGGAAAAACAAAATGCGGAATATTCATCAGTGTAACATTATTCAGCCATAAAAATGGGATGAAGTACTGATACATGCTATAACACAAATGAACCTTAAAAACATTATGCTAATTGAAGGAAATCAGTCACAAAAGATTGATTATATTATTCCATCCATATGAGATATTGAGAATAGGGAAATGTATAGAGACAGAAAGTAGATTAGTGGTTGCATCAGCCTGGGGACAGAGAATGGGAAGGGTGATAGCTAAATCGTGTGGGGTTTCTTTGTGAGGTGATGAAAATGTTCTAAAGTTGACTGCGGTGATGGTTGCACATATCTGTGACTATACTAAAAACTTATTGAATTGTACACTTTAAATTGGCAAATTGTATAGTATGTGAATTATATCTCAATAAAGCTGTTTAAAGAAAGAAAAAAAACCTTGAGTAGCCTTGGTATTATATATTTTCTCAACTGATAGATCCTAAAGTATACCCATCATCATATGAGGATCCATGAAGTTTTTAAATATTAAAAGAGTTTTTTCCCTATGTGTCATAAAAAATTGATAAATTGAACTTTATCAAATTTAAAACATCTGCTCATCAAAAGACCCCATCAAGAAAATGAAAAGGCAAGCTACAGACCAGGAGACAATATTTACAATACATATATCTGTCAAAGGACTTATATCCAAAATGTATAAAGAACGCCTATAACTTAATATAAGAAGACAAACAACCCAGTTAAAAATGGGCAAAAAATGTGAATAAACAGTTCACAAAGAAGATATGCAAATGGCCAATAAACTCATGAAAAGGTGCTCAACATTACTAGTTGTCAGAGAGATGCAAATTAAAACCACAATAAGATACCACTGCATACTCACTAGCGTTGGTAAGAATGTGGAGTAACCAGAACTCCCATACACTGTTGGTAAGAATGTAAAATGGTACAACCACTTTGGAAAATTTGGTGGTTTTATAAAGGCAAATATATACTCATCCTATGATGCAGCAATTCCACTGTTAGGCATTAACTCAAGACATATGAAAACGTATGTTCATGCAAAGACTTGTGTATGAAAGTTCATAGCAGCTTTGTTTATAATAGAAAAAAAAAGAGGAAAAACCCAGAAGTCCATCAATAGATAAATGGATAAATAAATGTGGTGTATCCATACAATGGAAGGGTATTCAGCAGTAAAAATGAAAGAGCTACTGTTGATTATGTAACAACGTGAATTAATCTCAAAAATATCATGCTGAGCAAAAGAAGCTAGACACAAAAGAGTACATGATATACAATTCTGTTATATCAACTTCTAGAAAAGAGAAGTCTAATCTATTAAGTGACAAAAGTCAGACTATTTCTTGTCTGAGGCTAGGGGTGGGGGTGGGACCGATGGGGAAGCGGCACAAGGGAACTTTATGAGGTGATAGAAATGTTCTCTATCTTGATTGTAGCGGTAGTTACATGAGTGTATTAACTGTCAATACTTATCGAACTGTAAATTTAAAATAGGTACATATAGAGGGAAGGGAGGGATGAATATGTGGAGCACAGAGGATTTTAGGGCAATGAAACCACTCTGCATGATACTATAATGGTGGGTACATGTCATTACACATTTGCCCAAACCCATAGAATTTACAACACCAAAAATGAACCCTAACATAAACTGTGGACTTGGAGTGATAAAGGTATGTCAATGTAGGTTCATCAGTTGTGACAAATGTACCACTCTGGTGGGGGATGCTGATAATGGGAGAGGCTATGCGTGAATGGGGACAGGAGTAAATGAGAAATCTGTACTTTTCACACAATTTTGCCGTGAACTTAAAACTGCTCTGAAAATTAGTCAATTAAAATTTTTTCATGGGTATATTTTATTGTACATAAAATATACCTCAATATAGTTGACTTTTAAAGTGTTTTTCTTACGCAAAATATAGACTTCCATTACAGTAGACCACGTGAAAATTAATAAAGGGAAACTTCATTTAAAATGGATTTGGGAAGCCCTGTAGGGGGGGACCTCTCACACACTACCACTAATTGCCACCTGCAGACTCCAAACAGAAAGAGAGGTACCTTGCGTTTCTGGCAGGAAGAAGCTTACTTTAGGACTCCAGCAGGAGGAAGGAAGACTTTGTCTTTGCCCAGGAAGAAGCCCAGCCAATGAAAAACGCCACAAATCAGCCAATGAGAAACCGTCACCACCCTGAACTCTTGCTTTTCTTCAATGGACTTTCATTCAATGCAGCCTCTCCTAACTTCCTCCTTTTTCTCTATAAAGTTCCTCTTCTTTGTTTGCTAGACTTGCCTATGGTTCAGCCATAGCTTGCTTGCTCTGAATTGCAATTCTCTGCCGTTCCCAAATAAACCCATTTTGCTAGTAAAATAATTGGCTGTTTTTATTTTTAAGGACAACAACCAGAAGTTAACAAACTATGGACCATGGGCAAATCCAGCCTGCTATCTGCATGTGTATGGTCTTTGAGCTAAGAATGGTTTTTCTAGTTTTAAATGGCTGAAAAATATCAAAAGAAGAACACAATTTCATTACATATAAAATTTATGTGAAGTTCAATTAACAAAGTTTTACCGGAACACAACCACACTCATTGCTTTCTCACTACAAGTTGAGTTCATTGAGTAGTTGCAAGACACCATATGGACCACACAGCCTGAAATATTTACTGTCTGGTTCTTTCCAGAAAAGGTCTGCCGACCCCTGTCTAAACAATGATCTCTTCTCAATAACACCATCCCTTTGCAGGCTACCAGGAAGCAAGGATTATTCGTGTTTGCACTTTTGAAACAAAAAAGAGGCAACATTTAGTGAGAAAAGCAACCAAGGTAAGCCAGTAACAAAATTTATTTGCTGAGGGCTTGGCTATTAGAAATCATGAGTGTTCTCTGAAGTTCTTTCACCTTTGTGAAAAATTCTGGTCAGGCTTTGAGTTGAGTTCCACAGTCAAACATTCTCCCTACCACTTACTGCAAAGTCAGCCTGATGGGGCAGCCAGCTGGCTGGGCCGGGCAGGGACAATGACTGCAGAAGTTAATATGGGCCTTCTTAGGCCCTCTGTTCCCTGCCACTTTCCTCTTCTTTTAGATCACTCTTGTCTTGACCTCAGAGCACAGAAACATAATCAGCCTCAAATGTCTTAATAGAGGTCTTCTGCGTCAGCGCCTACCTTCAGAAAAGACTCCCTCTTTCCCATCCACTCTCCTACCCCATGGGCTGGGATTTGCCCTCTTTCCTCTTTTCCCCATTCCACCCTCCCCTGTGCTCCCAGGGCCCAAGCCTGCTCGAGGAGGCTTCAAGGGTCAGAAAATCGCGTCATGTTGCTATCTGATTCTTCACCTCCACAGCATTTTTATTAAGGGAAGTCATGTTAAATGGGCTTCCAGGGAAGTTTAAAGGGGAAAAATAGTCAGAACACACAGCCTAAGAGGAGTCTGTGGAAATGAGAAAAGACAGACCACTAACTTTACCTCTCTGATGTATTCAGGTGGTTACAAGTCCATTACCTACGCTGGAGTTTGAGATTTTTTTTCTGATGGTGACTGTCTCACTTCAGGGACCACCTCTCCGTGTCAGGCCTAAGGGCACTGATTCAGTTTTTCACTCCCTGGGAGGATGTCTGTAAACTTACCCAGTTTTACAGTCAGAGAAATGCTGCCTGCTTCAGACAACAAAGTCAAAACCAGAAGCCTCTACTCAGAAGTTTTCTTCTTAAGCAAATGACACCTCTCCCCCTAAGGACATTTTGCCTCCTATAAACCCACATGAGGAATAATTCAGTGAGGTGAGAGGATCACTTCCTTTGGCAAAAGCGGAGAAATGACAAAAGGCCAAACATCTTTGTACGTATTCCGGTGAAAAGAGGACTTACTGCTGTGTTTACCTAATAAAATCTTTCTCCAGGTGAACACACTGAAATGGAGTGTCTTATTTGCACATCAGACCTGGGACATTGAAAGCATAAGCCACTGTACATATACACCCTTTTCAAAGAAACACAGGAAAGGAGGACTTTAAGTAGAGTGAAAACAAGCCCAAACTGAGAGATTACTCTGAATAGTATGTTATTGGTTAAAACCGTGACTTTGAACTCATAAACTGCATAAAAACTGCTTTTGTTATTTCTTTAGGGATACACCTCCCTCTGAGTACTTCATTTCCCATAGGAGAGAACGAGAATGGGACCCGTGTATGGTCCCTGGAAGCCCTTCCTCCATTCTAAGGCTAACCCTTTCCCATGCTGTCATTCCACTGCAGGCCAAGTTTGAGCAAGACTTTGTGGCAAGAGTCTGAAGACTAATTCTGCCACCGCACCCCTTCAAGAGCACTGGTAATGCAGTTGACTAGATGATGAATTTTATCAAACATTTCTGTTCACCAAAAGCCCATGCCTGTGGATCTCAGTGTGGGGATTCTCAAAAGTAGTTTCCTGACATGAAATAATTCATCAGACACTGAGGCGTGGCTTTTCTGAAGGTGAGAGAAGCACATGTGAGTTGGCATGGCATGCATTTATGGTGCACATGTTCCTTGAAAGTGTCACACGGAGTTTGAACTGCTTTTACTTTTCATTTCTGATGCTTGAACCCATGGTTGATAGTCACCTTTCTCATTAAGTTCCTGGGGCAAGAATAAGGTGACATGATTGGCTGTGATTCACCCAGGTGGATAGATCCAGGCCTGTCAGTACATCCTCTGTCTAGTTTCCCACTGCATACCTCACTGAACCCTTTCCAGAACCATCTTAAAAAATGGTGATTATAGCAGCTTTACTCATATTTGCCAAAATTTGAAAGAACCAAGATGTCCTTCAGTAGGTGAAAGGATAAATAAACTGTGGTACATCCACACAATGGAATATTATTTAGCACTAAAAAGAAATGCCCTATCAAGCCATGAAAAGACATGGAGGAACCTTAAATGGATATTACTAGATGAAAGAAGCCAATCTGAAAAGGCTACTAAGATTCTGGTCACCAATTCCAGTGTGTAGGGGTTTTTCTCCACACTATCAAGCAATTCTCTGATAGCACCTGGGTGTCCTACAATTGAACTCAAGTCTGACATTATCTACCCAGAGAGAGCATCATCAGATCCCACAGGTTGAGGGCTCATCCCACAAGACTGCCCTTCACTTTAGATGCCAATCACAAGTCCAGTTTGTTACCTGTGCTTCTGACCAACTGGCTATAAATCAGATGTGGGGGTTCCCTCGACCCCCTCCTTGGATTTGATTAATTTGCTAGAGTGGCTCATAGAACTCAGGAAACCCGTTTACTCACTAGATTACTGGTTTATTACAAAGGATATTATTAAAGGATATGAATCAACAGCCAGATGAAGAGATACATAGGGTGAGGTCCTGAACAAAGGAGCTTCTGTTTGGGGCTTGGCCCTGTGGCATGTGGAAGCGTTCTGGATCACCAACCTGGAAGCACTCCAAATTCTCTCCTTTGGGGTTTTTATGGAGGCTTCATTACATAGGCATGATTGATTAAATCATTGGCCTTTGGTGATTGATTCAACTTCTAGGCCCTCTCCCCTCCCCCAAAATCAGGGAGTGGGACTGAAATTTCCAACCCTCTGTGCATGGTTGGTTCCCTGGCAACCAGTCCCCATCCTTAGGTACTGGGGCTTGCTTTCCAAAAGTGACCTCATTAACATAACAAAAAGACACTTTACTATTCTGATCACTTAGAAAATTCCGAGGAACTCTGTGCCAGAAATGGGACAAAGGCCAAATATATATTTCTTATAAATTACAATATCACAGCTACATACTGTATGATTCCAACTATATGACATCCCAGAAAAGGCAAAACTATGAAGATAGTAAAAAGATCAGTGGTTGCCAGGGGTTAGTGGGGAGGGAGGGATGAATAGGCAGAGCATAGACGATTTTTAGGTCAGTGAAACTGCTCTGTATGATTCTATAATGGTGGTTACATGTCATTATGCATTTATCCAAACCTATAGAACATACAGCACCACGAATGAACCCTAATGTACTGTGGACTTGGAGTGATTATAGTGCATCAATGTAAGTTCATCAATTGTAACAAACGTGCTACTCTGGGGGGCGATGTTGATAGTGGGGGAGGCTGTGCATGGGGAGAGTGTCTATGAAAAATCTCTGTACTTTCCACTCAACTTTGCTGTGAATCTAAAACTGCTATTAAAAAAATAGTCTATTTTTTAAAAATGGTGAGAAGGGAAAATTTTTATATTTAGCCTAGACTGCCTCCCCTAACCTTTTTCCTTCCTTTTTTCCTCCATATCCAATTCCCACAGCTGCCTGGGGCATAAGATAATGTTATCTGTTGTTTCCCTATAAATGAATAACATTATGGTGTTAGGACTTAATATGTAACTCTGTACATTTTTAAGGCATTTTAGGAACTTATTTTTAAAGAGCAGTTTGATGAAGGTAGTGCTAGACCAAAGGAATGAATCTTCAGTGTGGAAGGTCAGGCACCAATGGAGGAGATATTCTGAGGACAATGGTAGGGAGGAGCCTTCTGGTGTCTTTAAATCACTCCTGGAGCCACCTAGGAGACAAATTGATAGCCTCCCTGACTGCTGCTGTTCCGCTAAAGTGCAAACACCATTGATTGAATGGCTGTGTGCTGGACACTGTAGGAGCACTTTCTAATATCCAACTTGCCTGAATTAGAAACAGGAATTTTAATTTAAATTTTACAGACATAGAGATCAAATAACTTGCCCAAAGTCACCTGCTGAAAACAATGGAAAAACCATGATAGGTCATGATATCAATAGACCAGGGTTTGAATGATATTTCCAGTATACTATATTTCCACTATATTTTGTTCACTCTACAGAGCTCTAAATTCTAGGGATAGAAAAGAAATCTGTGTTGAGGTATTGGTTATGATGGCCATTGTCAAAGGCTAAGTTGCAGGTAGTTGTAGTCTTTAATACAGAAAATCAGGACTTGTAAAACTGAAAATTCTGAGGTGATAGTAATGCCTCAAATGAAAGGAAATTCACTCATTTCCCACATCTGCAGCTCAAACAGAGCTTTACACATAGTCAAATAAACTCAGAACACAGCCCTCTCTCACAGTCTCAAGAAAGGTAACAAACCCTGATGGGACTCACATTCAATCAACCAACACATCCTTATTGGACATCTAGTATATGCTCACCAGAGATCTAAGTACAGGGAGAGATGTAACTAGCTAAGACTCAGTTCCTGTGTACAGGTGGGTTAGAGACCAAAACCTATACTTAAAGAGATAACTAGAAGATAAGGTGGAATACAGTAGCTGCTAAAATTAGGGGAGCAGAAAATAAACAGCACAGGGGTCCAAAAGAAACACAAATGTCTTAAAGTTGGAGCAATTGGGAAGGTCTTCAGGGAGATATTTTGGCTGGATTATAAGCATATAAAAGGAGAGGACCGAAGAAAAGTCTGTTGGGAGGCTATTGCAATGATCTCAGCTTGAGACAGTGAGAGTCGGGGGAGGGAATGGGATAAAAGAAGGAAAGAAGAGTTGCCAGTGAAAAATCCACAGAAGGTAGTAACCCATTGGATGTGGGCAACAGGGCAAAAGGCTCTAGACTCAAAAGTAGCACCAGAGGAGAAGTCGGGAAGAAGGTCTGGAAGTTTGATTCGGGATGCCTTGAGTTGGAAGTGGCATTGGAATGTCCTCGATGTCTAGTGGGCAGTTAGAGGATTCTAGTTCTCTGGAAGAAGGCTAGAGCCAGAGTTAAAGATCTTGGTGTCCTGCATCTAGAGGCATGGGAATAAACAAGGCTGCAGAGGAACAAAGTACTCTTAACTAACATTTACAAGACATATTCTATGTTCTAAGCATTGTGATTAACACTTTGGAAGAATCACTTGATTTAATTGTCTCAACAACTCCATTAGGTAGACAGAGTACCCTAGTAGCATTAATACTCATATTTTTGTAGATAGAGAAACTAAGTCTTAGAGAGTTTTTATAATTTTCCCAATATCACTCAGCAGACAAGCAAATGGTGGAGCCAGGATTAGAAACCAAGCTCTTTGACTCCAAACTCACAATCACAAATGCAAGAGAAGATGAGCTGGCTGACTAGTGACAACCAAGGAAACGAAGGAGGTAGATTGGCTTGTCTGCCTCAGTTACAAGGCCGTGGGAGACTGCCAAGGCCAGAAAAGATGGGGGTGGGGGTGGGGGTGGAGCAGAGCCTTCCAACACCTGGCTAGAGCCTCCCGCAGCTGAACACCAGCAAGGCTTCTTTTGCTAAGAACACATGTCCAAGCGAGAGGGTTGGAAGCACTGAATGGAGGTCATCTTGATCCCCTCTGTTTATCCTCTCTTAGCCACTTCCTGAGCAAATTTGCTTAGCTTACCCAATCCAGCCAATGCACTTTTGAACCAGTCCACCTCCTCCCCCCAGTCCCTAGATGCTTCCTTCCTAGTCTCCAGATTGGTTCTGCTGAGGAAACGGGCTCGTGGTTTCTGTTCTGAATCTTGTTCTTCTTCTGTGCGTAAACTGAGGCAGCAGAGTATGACCTGGGAATCGACAAGATAGGTGTCTTGGCCAAGATCCAGCCAAGCCCCCCAAATTGTGAGGTGGGGAAAATGTGCTTTTCTTCATCTCCCTGTTTTGGCTTTTCTACCAAATTACCTCAGGTTCGTGCTCTTGACCCAGCTTATTTCGGGGGAGCAGGTGTTTCAGATTCCTTATGCCCACTTCTTCCTTTATAATCTCTTTTGCAAAACTCTCCCTCAGGAAAAGATATGATAGGCTCATTTACTTTAACTCTTAAAAATGACTGATGGGGGCCGGCCTGGTGGCGTAGTGGTTAAGTGCGTGCGCTCCGCTGCTGGCGGTCTGGTTCGGATCCCAGGCGTGCACCGACGCACCGCTTGTCAGGCCACGCTGTGGCGGCGTGCCATATAAAGTAGAGGAAGATGGGCACGGATGTTAGCCCAGGGCCAGTCTTCCTCAGCAAAAAGAGGAGGATTGGCATGGATGTTAGCTCAGGGCTGATCTTTCTCACAAAAAAAAAAAAAGAAAAGACTGATGATGGCTTCATCTATTAGCTCTACCAGGTATTTAACTCAACACAAAGCCATTTGATTTGTGCCAAAAGAATAAAGATCTAATTATAAACATCTGAAAACCAAGCCAAAAAGGAATATTAAAGAAGGAAAATCAGGCAGCTATCAAATGGTTGCATCCCTGAATAGACAGTTTCTACTTATTAGGCCCTTATAGCAATTTCCAATTTTTGCTTTAGAAAAAAAATACACTGAAATTTTAAAAATCTAATCATCTATCACTTCAGTCAACACAAAGTTGTATCATGTGGGCAATTTATATCCACTGAAAAATATTAAGCAGAGAACCGACTCAGTAAAAGCAGTGTTTTGAGAATACTCTGCCAGAAAAGATGGTCCCTGACTTCAACTAACTTACCATCTAGTTAGGAAGAGAAGACTGACATGAAGAGAAGATTGACATGAAAAACAATTAGCACACAATAAGTATACTAGAGATGTTAAGTATAATAGACGTTCAAATGAGAGAGAAATCTCTAGAATCTACAGTGGGACTTCACCTGGTCAACAGGACCTTAGCTGTCCCTTCTCAATGGGCCTTCATACCCTCACAGGCCCCCCTTCTGAACATAACTAAAAGTACTTGATAAAATATTTTAAAACATTTTCCTATAAATTTCTTATGCATTATGCTAAGTGAAAGAAGCCAGACTCAGAAGGCTACATCTTGTATGATCCCATTTGTATGACATTCTGGAAACAGCAAAACCATAGGGACAGGAAACAGCTCAGTGAGTACTAGCGGATGGGGTCGAGGAAGGGCTGACTACAAAAGGGCAACATGAGGGAATTTTGGAGGGTGCTGGACTGTTCTTCATCCTCATTGTGGTGGATTCTCCTAGTGGTGAAAAATTTAATGGTTTAAAGTGAAATTTTAATAAAAGAGTTTATAGCATACTAAAAGCAGCTGAAGAGAGATTTGGTGAACTTAGATCTTAAAAATTATCCAAATGCATCACACACAGATAAAGGGATGGAAGATACAAAAGAGAGATTAAAAGATATGGAGAACAAAGCATAAAGATTTAACAGATGTAGAATCAGAGTTCCAAAGAACAGGAGACAATGGGGGAGAGACAACATTTGAAGGAATAAATTTTGAGGATTTTTCAGAACTTATATAAAGACCCTAGTCCAAAGAATTCAGGAAGCAAAAGAAAAATAAAAGAAAAAAAGAAAAAGAAATTTACACCCAGATGCATCAGGAGGAAACTGCAGAACACCAAAGACAAAGAGAAGATCATAAAAACAGCTAGAAAGAAAATACAACAGAAAGCAGATTGCTATGGTTTGAATGCTTGTGTTCCAAAATTTACATGTTGAAACCTACTGCCCAATGTGATGGTATTAGGAGGTGGGGTCTTTGGGAAGTGAATAGGTAATGAGGGCAGAGCCCTCATGATAGGATTAGTGCCCTTATAAAAGAGACTCTAGGCAACTCCTTTGTCCCTTCCATCATGTGAGGACACAGTGAGAAGGCACCATCCATGAACTAGAAAGCACACTCGCACCAGACACTGAATCTGCTGGCACCCTGATCTTGAACTTCTCAGCCTCCAGAACTGTGAGAAATAAAGCTCTGTTGTTTAAGCCACCAAATCCATGGTATTTTGTTATAGCAACTTGAATGGACTAAGACACAGATTAATTTCAAAGGAATAACAATAAAGTTGACATCTGATTTCTCTCCAAAAATAACATGAACCAAAAAGCCAATGAAATAATATCTTTAATATGCTAAGGGGAAAACAATACTTTCTTAGTGAAGAAAATTCTAAAGAGTGTAATTCAAGCAGAAAGAAAACCCAAATAGAAGTTCTGAGATGCAAAAAGAATGATGAGCAAAAAAAGCAATATGTGAGTAAATATAAACAGTGAATAAAACAATAATAGTACTGGCAGTGGGCTTTAAATAAAGTAGCAAAATAGGGACAATAACAGCTCACAAGTCAGGAGAGAATGTTAGTGAATTAGTGTTCTAAGGTTTTTATGTTGATTTGGAAGCTGGTAAATATTGATTAACTTTAGATTTGCAAGTTAAATTATGCATCTCAATTTTATAGGACAACATCTAAAAGAATAGAAATAGTGCATAACTTCCAAACAATGAGAGAGAGAGACCTGATAAGGGGTGGAGGGATAAATTCAAAATAAAGAACAGAAAAGCAATCAGAAAATGTAAGGCATAGAAAGCACAAAATAAGATGGTAGATTTAAACCCAAATGTACTAGTAATTCCAATGAATATAAATGTGATAAATCCTCCAGTTAGAATTTTAAATTTTTCAAACTAGATTATAGAAAACATATCCAACTACATGCTGTTTATAAAAGACATCTGAAAATTTAAGATAGAAAAAACTTGAAAGTAAAGGACCTGAAAAGGCTGTATAGAAGATTTTTTGTTTATTTCAATATCAGACAAAATAGGCCATAAGATAAAAAGCCTTAAGAGAGAGGAAGAGAGTCAGTATATATTATTACTGAAATTGATTCACTAGCAAGATGGTGACTCTAAACCTGTCTGAAGCTGATTTATCTGTCCCAAAAAATGTAGCAAAAATGTACAGAACCACAAGGAGTAAAAGCAAATCAACTATGTTAGTGGGACACATTAACACACATCAGTAGACAGATCAAGCAGACAAAAAATAATCAGGGTATTGAACTCTTGAATAACAAAATTAATAAACTTGATCTACTGGACAAAAATAGAACAATGACAGCTGCAGAAAACACATCCATTTCAAGCACATATAGAGTATTTATGAAAACTGACCACATACAGGCTGTGATGGTTAATTTCATGTGTCAACTTGACTGGCCCATGGGGTGCCCAGATATTTGGTTAAATATTATTCTAGGTGTTTCTGCAAGAGTGTTTTTGATGAAATTAACATTTAAATCTGTTGACTGAATAAAGCAGATTGCCCTCCCTAATGTGGGTGGGCCTCATCCCATCAGTTGAAGGCCTGAATAGCACAAAAAGGCTGAACTTCCCCTGAGTAAGAGAGAATTCTTCCTGACTGACAGCCTTCAAGCTGAGACACTGTCTTTTTTCCTGCCTTTGGATTCAAACTGAAACATTGGCTCTCCTGGGTCTCAATCCTGTTGACCTTTGGACTGAAACTACACCACGAGCTCTCCTGGTTCTCAGGCTTTGGACTCAGGCTGGAACTAAACCCATCAGCTTTCCTGGGTCTCTAGCTTTCCAACTCACCCTGCAGAACTTGGGACTTACCAGCCTCCATAATTGTATGAGCCATTCCTTATAATCTCTCTCTCTCTCTATATATGTGTGTGTGTGTGTGTGTGTGTGTGTGTGTGTGTGTGTGTGTAAGTCTCAACAAATTTCAAAAGATTTGCATCTCTGACAATAGTGTAATTAAGTGGGGCAAAAAGCGCCACAGACCACATGGCTTTAAACAACAGAAATTTGTTTTCTCACAGTTCTGGAAACAGTGGGAAAGTCCAAGATGAAGGTGCAGCATCATTTGGTTTCTGGCAAGGACTCTCCTCCTGGCTTGCAGATGGTCACCTTCTCACCATGTCCTCACATGGCTGGGGGTGGGTGGTGAGGAGGGGAGCCCACTCTGGTGTCTTCTTATAAGGACACTCATCCTATCAGATCAGGGCCCCACCCTTATGACTACATTTAACCTTAATTACCTCCTTAAAGGCCTTGTCCCCAAATACAGTCACATTGGGGGTTAGGGCTTCAACATATGAATTTGGAGAAGACACAATTCAGTCCATTGCAAGAGCTGAACAATAACAAAATATTAAATATCAAAACTTATGTGTGTAGCTATTGATTGATATTTAAGAGAAGTGTATAGCTTTAAAAGTAAATAATAAGAAAGAGAAAAGGCTGAAGTTGATTATTTAAGAATCCATCTCTAGTCTAGAATACAGAGAAAGTAAAACAAAATATTAGAAGGAAGTAGAGGAAAGATAAAATAATGATAAAAATTAATGAATGCAACCATATAATAGAGAAGATCAACAATGCCAAAACTTGCTTCTTTGGAAAAACTAATAAAATTGACAAACCACTGGCAAGATTGATCACTGAAAAAGAAAGAAAGCAAGAGAAAACCCAATATTAGGGAAAAAAAGAGAGAAGTAAATGCAGAATTTAAAAAGATATTAAGAGAATATTATAAAAAATTAATTATACTTAATCAATTATACCATCCACACAAAAACTTGCACACAGTTGATAATTTATAGCAGCTTTATTCATATTTGCCAAAATTTGGAAGCAATCAAGATGTCCTTCAGTAGGTGAAGGAATAAATAAACTGTAGTATGTCCAGACAATGGAATATTATTCAGCACTAAAAAGAAATGAGCTATCAAGTCATTAAAAGACATGGGAGCCCTAAATGCATATTACTCATTTAAACAAGTCAATCTAACAAGGCTCCATACAGCCTGATTTCAACTATCTGACATTCAGGAAAAGGCAAAACTATGGAGACAGTGAAAAGATCAGTGGTTGCCAAAAGTTAGAGGGGAGGGATGGATGAACAGGCAGAGCACAGAGGATTTTAAAAGCAGTAAAACTACTCTGTAGGAGACTATGAGGGTGGATACATGTCATTATACATTTGCCAGATTGTACAAAACCAGGAGTGAGCCCTCATGTAAACTATGGACTCTGGGTGATAATGACGTCTTGGTGTAGGTTCATCAATTGTAATGAATGTCCCACTCTGGCTGGCGATGTTGATAGTGAGGGAGGCTGTCTGTGGGGGGGCAGGGGATGTAAGGAAACTCTACTTTCCATTCAATTTTGCTGTGAACTGAAAAATGCACTAAAAAATAGTCTTTTAAAAAAATATTACAAACCTAAAATCTTTGAGTTGCATTGTGACTCCAGGAAACAAATTAATTGTCATTCTATACATCAGCAGCAATCAGATAGAACATATAATTTTTTAAGACACAACATTTTCAATACCCTAAAAAATATAAAGAGATACCTAATAATAAATCTACAAAAGATGTCCATCCCTTCGCAGAGAAAATATAAAAATCTTATAGAAAGACACTAAAGAAGACCTACATTAAGAGAGAGGTATACTATATTCATGGAGAGAAAGAATTCATAGCATAAAAGTGTTAGCTATCTTCAAATTTGAGACAATTATCCTAAAATGTAAATGGAAAAGCAAAGGACCAATAACAGCACATTCTTGAGGAAGAACAAAGAAGAAGGACTTGCCTCTGGATATCAAGAATTAATATAAAGCTCTAATAATTAAGGGAGTGGATCAACAAATTGACTAAGAGAACAGAATAACAGAAACTTGATTTGTGACAGAGTTGGCTGTGCAGATTGGGGAATGGATGGTGCTGAGAAAATTGGATGTCCATATAGAAAAACTGAAATTGGACTCCTATCTCACCCAATTCACGAAAATCAATTCCAGGTAGATTAAAGGGTTAAATGTGAAGGATAAAACTATAACAAGTTGAGGGGCCGGCCTAGTTGGGTAGTGGTTAAGCGTGCACGCGCTCTGCTGCTGGCGGCCCGGGCTCAGATCCCGGGAGCGCACCGATGCACCGCTTGTCCGGCCATGCTGTGGCGGCCTCCCATATAAAGTGGAGGAAGATGGGCACCGATGTTAGCTCAGGGCCAGTCTTCCTCAGCAAAAAGAGGAGGATTGCCATGGATGTTAACTCAGGGCTCATCTTCCTCACAAAAGAAAAAAAAAAAAAAACAAGTTGAGAGGTCCACATAGGAGGATATATTTATTACCTACGGGTAGGAAAGGATTTCTTAAATAAGAAACGAGACCTGCAGGCTATAAAAGACTATGATAAAATTAAGAACTTCTGTTAATCAAAAGACATCATTAAAAGAGTGAAATGGCAAACCACAAACTGAGAAATGATATTTTTACATATATATCAAGAATGTTTAAAGAATTCCTACAAATTAAAAAAAAAAAGCATAAATAATCAAAAAGAAAAATAGACAAAAGACAAAAACAGGCACTTCAAGGAAGAGAAAAATGGACAATCCACCTCATTAGTAACCAGAAAAAAGAAAATCCAAACTGCAGTGAGAGTTCTCATCTACAAGACTGACAACAATTTAAAGTTATTTCGACATCAAATTTTTACAAAGACATGAGCAACCAGGACACTGGGAGGTGGGCCAATTGGTACAGGTACTTTGAAAAACAATTTGACTTATTAGTAAAGCTAAACATGTGCAAACCTCGTGACTCAGCAGTTTCGCTCCTGGATCTGTGCCCTAGAGAAACTCTTGCACACATGCCCAAGGGGAGCCCCAGGGAGAAAGATGAAAATGGTGCAGTGGCACTTCTGTAACAGCACCAAAGTAGAAACAACACAAGTCTTCATCAACAAGATTATTATTAAAACGTTATGGCAGGTTCTTATAATGAAATACTTTATAGCAGAGAAGTAAATGAATTACAGCTTACATGGCACAACAAGGTTGAACTTTAAGAACATAATGTTAAGCAAGAAAAGCAAATCAAGAATAAAATAGCGGTTGCCAGGGGCTGGGGGAAGGGAATGGGAGTTGTCAACAGGCATCATGTTTCAGTTACGCAAGGCAAATAAGCTTCAGAAATCCACTGCACAACGTTGTGCCTGCGGTCAGCAATGCTGTATTGTACACTTAAAACACCTATGTCAAGAGGGCAGGTCTCATGTTAAGTGTCCTTACCACAATGAAAAAAAAAGTAGAGAAATTAACATTAATAAAAAAATAAAACAAGTCAAAAAGAATGCCTACAGGATCATGTAATTATGTACAGTATCATGTAACGATTACATATACATCCAATAACCATAAATCTGAACAATGTATTGTGTAGGGATGCTACCATGTTTGATAATCTGTGGAGACAAGCAAAGGAACGATAAAATAAAAATGCAAGATTCCCTTCTGAGTGTAAGAAAATAGGATATGATTCAGGGAGGTGTACCGGAGAACTTCAAAGGTAACGGTTATGTAATTTTTTATTGAACTGGATTGTGGATACACTCATATCCACTGTATCTATTTACATCTATATATTATTTGGCATCTACTTTACGTTCAATTACAAGAATTTAAAAATAAGTATTCATTCATTCAATGTTTCAGGCACTGTGCCAGATGCTTAGGATACATCAGTCAATAAAACGGTCCCTCCCTGCTCACCCACTAGTGGGGGGCAGTAGTGGTGGTGGTGAAAATAATAAACAATGAACATTATAAATAAGGAAACCATACAGCATGTTCAACGATGATAAGTGCTAGAAAAAGAAAAAAAGAAAATGTTGAGCAAGATGAATGAGAATGTTGGGGTGGGCTGGGCAGGTCTTGTAGAAGAGAGATCAGTGAAGGAAAAACCAAATGAAGGCTCTGAGCAGGAGAGGAACAGTTCGGAGGATCCTGTGGCTGAAGTAAAGTGACAAAGAGGGAAAATAGTAGAGCATGTCCCCAGGGAGGTGCTGGATGGCGTGGGAGTGATGGGGAGGGAGGGAGGATGGCTACAGGTTATGTGGGGGTTTTGGGCAAAAAAGTGACGTATTAGCCTCCTATTGCTTCTGTAAAAAATTACCAGAAACTTAGTGGCTTAAAAACACTCAAATTCATTATCTTACAGTTCTGGAAGTCAGAAGTCCTCTGACCTCCAAAATTAGTTTATCTTGGACAAAGTCAAGCTCAGGGTTAGTCCTTTCTGGAGGCCGGAGGGGAGAATTCGTTTCTGTGCCCTTTTCAGCTTCCAGTGGCGGTCCTCGTTCCTTGGCTCCTTCCTCCATCTTCAAAGCCAGCGGTGTAGCATCTTCAAACCTCTCTCTACGTCCATCATCAAATTGCCTTCTCTCTCTGACTCTAATTCTACTGTCTCCTTCTTAAAAGGATCCTTATGATTACATTGGGCCCATCCGGGTAGTCTCCCCATCTCCACATCCTTAATCACATCTGTAAAGTTTCTTTTGACATGTAAGATAATATGCTAGCAGATTTCAGGGATTAGGATGTGGACATCTTTGGGGAGGCATAATTCAGCCTACCACAAGTGACATGATTGAATGTATTTTTTTAAGGGATTTTGTAAGGGTAATTGTAAGCAATTAGGATGCTATTCCAGTCATCCAACTGAGAATTAATGGTGGCTCACACAAGGCTGTTAGCAGGTGGGGGTGGTCAGATACTGGATAATACTAATATAGGGCCAACATCATCTCAAAATGAATAGGATGTGGGATGTGAGAGCATGGGAGCAGTCAATGATGAATCCAAGGTTTTCCACTTGAGCAATCAGAAAGCTCAAATTGCCAACAATTTAGATGGAGAAGACCACGGACTGAGTGCATTTTAGGGGGAAGGTCAGTTCAGTGTGTACACTGAGGGAGATCACCAAAATTCGGCCCAGTTTCCTCTCATCCTTACATATAATGCCTCTTTGCGATGGGACACGGCCACTCCCGCTATCAAGAGGTGAAGGCCACTTCACCACCCCTCGAATCTGGAAGGGCTTTGTGACTTGCTGTGACCAATAGAATGTGGCGGAGGTGACACCATGTGACTTCCAAGCTTAACCCTCAAGAAGCCTTGCAGCTTCTTACTCCCAGTTCTTTGGAAAGCCCCCTGAGTCTGCCATGTGAGGAACCCTGGCCTGGCCTACTTGAGGACTAGAGGCCAGGTGCAGCGGAGACAGCCATCCCAGCGGGGCCCTCCAGTTCAGCCAGCCAACAGCCAGCACCAACCAGGAAAATTTAAGGGGGAACCAAAAAACATCGCATTCAAGACAATATTTAATGCAATATGTAAAAAAGTCAAATCTGCACACTATGGCTTGCAGAGGAGCCACCTGTTTTTGTAAAGTTTTATTGGAACCAGGGTCCGGAATAGAATGAGACAGGGTCACGCAAGTGCAGGGATCTTGTCTTTATTTCAAATTTTTATATTTTGTTCATCATATATGTTTTGCAATTAATGTAAATTTTTACAAAATATTGCATTAAAATATTATTTACCGTGATGACTGAGTTTTTTGGCACCCTATAAATTTTGCACCCAAAGCAGGTGCCTCACTTGCCTCACCACAGTCCTGGCCCCCCTAAAATACTTGCAATCTGGCCTTTACAGAAGAAGTTTGCGGAGCCCTGCCTTATCTATTGCTTGGATTCCGTTGTTCTTGAAGACTTGCTTCTTAAAGCTCATTGACTTTGATTCTAAGTGGACGGATCTAATTTTAGAGCTGCTGCACAGATATCATCCTCTGATCTCTTTTCACTGAGCCCCTGAGTAAGAGACACCATTTCTTGGATTCTATATTGTCTTCTGAACAGAACTTGTCTCAGAAAGTCCTCTTACGTTTGGAAATGACTTTAATTTTGCTCCGGCATTTACTGGTAGTTTGACTAGGTGTAGAATTCTAAGAGCAAACGTATTTTCCCCCCAAACTTCGAATCCCTTGGCCCAGTGTCTTCTAGCATCTATTATTGCTGACAAGAAATTACAGATAAGAATTCTGATGACAGTCTGATTTTTCACTCACTGTTTTCTCATGAGCAATTCGTCACCATCTTTCCTTTATCCTTTGCGCTTTGAAATCGCCCAGTGACACATCAGGTGAGGGTCTCTCGTCATATGTCCTGTTCAGCTCCGGGTAGCCTCTTGCATTTTGAAGGCTCATCCTTCATTTTTTCTCTGGAAATTTTTCTTCTCTTAATAATTTGATTGTGTCCTTCCCTCTATTTTCTATTTACTTTCTGAAATTCCTATTAATCTGATGTTGAACATTCTGACTTAATCCTCTATCCTTTTTTCCATCTCTTTCCACTGATATTTTGATTTCTGAAACCATATTTTTTAATTCCCAAGAGTATGTTCTAATTTTTCCATTTTTCATGCCACATTTTACAGCCTTATTTTATGGATATGCATCATGATTTAATCACTAATATTGCCAAGATTCTGCTTGATGTAGAAGCTTCTACATCAATTTCTCTGTGGTGTCTAGTTTTTGGTAGGACTTTATAGTACACATTTGTGTCCAATAGAGACACAGATAAACGTAGGTGGACTTTTATAAGATACATATTCTAAATTTTAAAGCAGCGATTCCTTTTTAAAAAAAATTAGAGGGGCCTGCCTAGTGGTTAAGTTCAGCATGCTCCACTTTGGCAGCCCAGGTTCGGTTCTCTGGCACGGACCTACACCACTCATCAGTGGCCATGTTGTGGTGGCTACCCACACACAAAATAGAGGAAGATTGGCACAGATGTTAGCTCAGGGTGAATCTTCCACAGAAAAAAAAAAAAAAGAATTAGGTGGGAATCTATTTTTATCCTCCTATTTGGGGCAAGCATCACACAATCTCAAAATAACTGGTTAAGTTGGAGGCGTTTTCTGGGCCAGAACCAAAGTAAACTAGCCTCAATAATTCTAAATTCAACTCTTCGTATTCTCTTCTCCCCTCCCTATTCAAATCTCTGTTCTAGAGAGTTCTTATCTGCCTTGCCTGTTAATGCAAAGGCAGCTGCTCTCCCCTTGCCCCCCACCTTTTTATGCTCATGTTCCTGTTTGGGGGGAGGGGAGAGGAAACTCCAAGTTTCACCCCATGAGGGAAAGACCATGCAGAATGAGAGTCAGGAAATGTGGTTTTGGTCCTAGTTCTGTCCAATTCTTTGCCTTTACACAGGAAATATAGCCCCTTGCTACTTGAGGGGCAGTCCTTGACCAGCCTCTCTGGGAAACTGTTAGAAAAGTAAAATCTTAGGCCCTGACCCAGACTTCGTGGATCAGAACTGGCATTTTAACAAGATCTACCGGTGAGTTGTGTGCACATTAAAATTTGGGCAGCACTGATTTAGCCTATCTGAGCCTAAATCTTCTGCAAAATGAAGTTTCAATCCCTACATGATCTTCTTGCTCTAAAATCCCACAATTTTATGAATGAGAGGAAGAGAGGAGATAGTATCTCTTTCAGAAGGACCCAGCAAATGTTTCTGATGCTTCATCTCACAATTAGATCCCATGAGCAAAGCCCTGAGGTGTCTTGTTGAGGTGTTGGAGGATGGCCGAAGCTGTCCACACATGAATGCAGGGATGTAGGTACAGTCAGAGGATGTTTTCTAAGAGCCAAGTGCCATCAGCTCAGCTAGTGTCGGTCGTCCCTGGAGCCATTTGGGGTCTCTGAATGCCACTTTCATGCTGGATGCTGTCTTTGGAGTGGTTATATCTGACAGGCCAAGAGTCCTTGGAGACGCTATCAAGAAATGACAGGAGCTCTCTGAAGATCTGAGAAGGGCTATGTCAGAAGAAAATAAATGGGATTCTAATTAGAAATACTACCACAGAGAAGCATTGAAATTCAGCTGTGACTGTTACCTTCAGGAAGGCATTTGTCCTCCTTGCTTCTGCTCTCTAGCTCTCTCCCCTGGTCCTGAGAGACATGTTTATTTCTGAAGCCCCAGGGGGGACAGGAGGATCCCCTTGGTGATGCATCCACACAGGCTGGTTGCAGTTCTGAGCGGTCATGCCAAGATGTACAACCACCAGCAACCCTCAGGGATGGCCCATGGCAGCCAGAAAGGGCCACCCCTTTCTGGAGCTAAGGCGATGGACTCTCCTGGGCAGCAGCAGATCAACCCTCTCTTTCCGGTTGCTGACCCGCCCCATTATATTATATGTCACACCTGTGATTACCAAGTAACAGTGACCCTATTTTCTTAAAATAACGTATAAAGCTACCGTGATTCACATGCATGTGAGTTTTTGTATACTTGTTGAAAGTGTCAATCAGCCATCATCCTGCCTTGGATAAACCTCATGGGATATGACATCGCCAGTGTTAGTGGAATATTTATTAAAGCGGAGGCCGTGTGGGGGAGAGAAGTAGATCCACCCTGGAAGAGCCAGACTTGGGTTCAGGTATTAGAACCCTAGACTAGTGAACCTCTGGGACCTCCTCTGTAGATGTGAAAACCAAACTGAATGACTCTTCTAGCTTTTACATGCTAGAATTTTTAACAAGTCCGCTTCATAACCACGTCTCATGTAGTGCTTTGCGTTTCCTTTCTCTTGTGAGTGTTTTGATTCCACCAATCATTTGAAAACACGTTGTGGGCAGAGACCCTGTGTGTTGCTCGTCTTGTACCCACGGAGGTCTACCCAAGCTGTGGTGTGACAGGGCCGATAAGTGCTTTGCAGAACAAGTGTGCTAACGACTGGCCTTGAACCTGTCTAAACTCTACCTGATTGTTGCCGGACAAAAACAAAACATTTTCTCCAACTCTATACAGTCTGGGTAATATAATAGACTTTGCTTTAAGAAAAGTGTTTGTACCAAAAATCTTATAAACATTGGCAGCCGTCAATGATTTTTTGTCTTATAAATGGGGTTTGTATCAGTCAGGGGCCTGGCAGGAAGCGTGTGGCACTCTCAGAATGGGTAATTTGAGAGTTGAGTAAAGGCGCTACTTACAAAGGTGTGGATAGGGTTTAGGAAAAGCAGGAAGGGGTGATGCAGGCGTAACTGCAGGGAGCAGCAGCAGCTAGGATGGCCCTCAGCAAGCAGAGGCCTGAAGTGGAGGGAGCAGGTGCTGGAAACCCCCCCGGGAGAGCTGGTGGGGAGGCTGCTGACAGGGTGATGCCCTCAGCAGAGGGATGCAGCCCCCTGGCGCAAAGGGAGCTAGGAGAAGCAGCACCACAACCCCGTGTCCCTCCAGCTGCTGTATTACGAAGACTCGAGATGCACAAATATGCCAGAAAAACTTCTTTCAATAATAACCCTCTTCCCTCCCAAGGCCCCATTGAAAGACCAGAAAATGTATTTTTGAAAGACCGACAACAGTGCTGGAAAAATTTTTTAAAAAGTGAGATTGTGTGATGAGAAAAAGCAAAGCAATGAAGTCACAGACCAAACCACTGGAAACAAAAGCAACCCTCTCCAAGAGAGTCTCGGAGAAGCTGTAGGCTTGGGGCAAATGGGAAGAGAAATGGTGAGCCCCTGGGCAATTATCAGGTTCATGATGAAAGGGAATTAACTCCTTTTGTGACTTCAGCTGACCCAAAAACTTCTCGATTTTGGCTCACAGGTTCCTCATGATATATTCCCAGTATTTCTATCAGTGATGTGTATTCTTCTTCCTAGAGCTCTGCTCCCATTTGATTACCCAGTGTGGCTCTGGAGCTCTTTCTGGAATAATGGGGCCAGTTAGGCTCTTCCCATCCCCACACTCACTTCCTCCTCCTGGTCATCCTTCACGCCCAGGATATAACTGCAGTTGAGCACAGTGAGCTACATACCTGCATCGGGGGCTTCTAAGTAGGGGGAGGGGGTAAGGCAGCAGCAGTTGTTATTTAAAAGGGATCTGGTCTGTACCACCACAGCAGACAGGGAAGGCAAAAGGAAGGAGAGGGATATCCTTCAGAGAGGGAAATGCTCAACATCCGACACACCAGAGCCTTTGATACTGCGAACACAGCCCTCCCCCATTTTGCCCACGTTGCCTCCACACACCCTGAAGACAAGCCTGACATCTGACGCGTCCCACCCAGCGAGAAGCCCATAGAGAAAACAGATGTATTGAACGGAAGAAGATTCCATGCCAACTGTTTATACAAACCAAACAATGGTGACGTTTCTTCCACCATTCTGTACCTTGCTTTTTTATCCTATATTTTAACAGTAACATATAGGATATTGGAAAACTTTCCATGTTAGTACATAGAGAAGCTTCCTTATTCTTTGTTTTGGTTTGTTTGTTTACAGCTAGATATTATTCATAATACTGATGAACTGTAACTTATATGAATGGTCCCTTATTGAGGGACCGCTAGATAGTTTAGGTTGTATTATCAAACTTTTCGATCTTTGCTAATCTCACAGGTGATAACTCGGAGTAGTTTTATTTTGCGTTTATCTTATTATGAGTGAAGCTGAACATGTTTTCATGTTTTTAAGAGCTATTCATATTTTCCTTTCTGTGAGCAATCTGTTCATATCCTTTCCTGTTTTTTTCCATTGGGTTGTCGGTCTTTTATTATTGATAGAAATCCAACATCTGAATTTGGGGGCTAAAAAGCAATGGAATTAAAACTTGCTAAAGCCCACAACTCACTGTTTCTGAACAAAAATACAATGTAATTGTATTTAGATTACAAATTAATTCCACTGTCTTAACACATAGGACTTTTTTTAACTTCATAAATTTAGCTTAACAGAAAAGAAAATACATTGCTAAAGCCACCAAACTTCACAGACTCTTACAATTTGAAAACTAGCAGGAATCTTCCACATTATTTAGTTCTATTGCTTCATTGTATAGATATAGCCGAGAGAAATCAAGGGAAGCAGCCTTGGTTAATAGAACGGAAGCCTCCAGATTGCTAGCCCAGGGATCTTTGTATTCTACTTTGTTGCTCCTTTTAATCTGCTACTTAGAGAAACCAGAGTTTTCTGTCCTTGGCCGAAAGTTTCTTTTCAGGAGATATGTGAATAGCCAGCACCGAACCCTTCGAAGAAAGCCCAGGGCAGCTGACCCCAGCTTGGCTTCTCCTACCTGGTTCCATTGCTCTCCCCACCTAGACCTTGGCTCCTATAAAGGAAAGCATTTGGCAGCTCTGGGTAGACAAACAGATATTTTGGATTTCTCCCCAGTGATAGGACAGAACGAGGCAGCTCAGGCAGAGGTGTGGCTAGAAAAACTTGTCCAAGTCCGGCACTGCACCGAATCCCGCCATCCACGGTAAACACACAGCTTAGTGCAACTTCAGGCCCTTGGCTCTTTGCCTTTATGTCTGATCCCACAAAGGAGGAGAAATATTTGACGAGAAACAAAAGACTTGAGTAAACCAGATAATAATCACGTACGTAGAATAGCTACAGGAGCTTAATTGTTTAGATCCTGGATTAATAAACAGTGTGAATATAAAACTCCAAATGCAAGGGCTCCAGCAGAAGCAGTGGATGGGGAACAACGACAGAGCCCCTACTTACAGGTCTGGGCTGAGTAAGGGTATGTTGGAGGGTGAGGAACCAGAGGCCCAGCTCTCTTCCTTAGGTAGAGAGGGAATCAGCTCATTCTCATGTGTCGTTTTGGCAGTCTCCAAAGAAAAACAGATATTCCTATGCACAAGTGAGAGTTGGAAAGGCTAACTTGATGGGCTTGTCTGGGTTGTGCTAGGAAGGAGAGAGAGTAGCAGACCATCTCTGATGGATAAGCAGGGCTGTCTTAGCAGTAGTCCAGGAGACAGCTGCCTATCTGGTCACAATTGCCCTGTACAGTTGGGCAGTTTGTGCACTGTTTGAAGGAGTGCAGGGTCTGAAATCCAGCCTGCCTATCATTAGGCAAATCACATGGGAAAAGGATTCTTTTTGTAAAGGCATCTGCAGGCCTGCCTAGAGGAGAGTACCTCTTTCTAATTCAGGTGAAGGTGTCCTGTAGACTACTGGCAGCCTGGGATCTTATTATAAACGCGGAATCTCAAGGCCCACCCTAGAACTGTTCAATCAGAATCTTCCCATTAACAATATCCCAGGTGACTTGTATGCTCATTAGAGTCTGAGAAGCCCTGACCTACAGCACAGGTGAACACATTTCCCTGTGCAGAAGGGGAACCGGCTGCACAGGGAAGAGCTCTGCTTGGAGAAGAGGTGGGGGAGCACTCAGGCCTCCTGGGCTTCAGCCCTTCGCTGGCTTTTCTTTGATTATCTCTGATCTATTTCATCACAGTAGACAGCACAAAGACACGCGCCTGAATCACTCAGTACTTTTGGAGTTCTAAGGCTCCTGGACTCCTCAAGACTCATGATGTATTTTTTCGAGATTCCTTGTTCACTTCTGCATGGTGATCCTCGGACTATATCTGACCCTGAGCAGCGGGGTTGCCCCCGCCCTGAGCCGGTGCAGAGCTCGGGTCCTCAGATTCCAGGCAGACCCCGGGTCTGGGAGTACTGGAGGAGACTGGTGTACACACGTGTGTGCTTATGTGTGTGTCACAGAGCACGCACGCTTGAGGAGAGAGTGGGTGTGTAAGGCAGACAGAATCACACCGCGTGCACATCCTCTTTGTCTTTTTATTTAGGGTTATCACTCCTCTGAGGGCCTCAGCCCCCCACTTAGCCAGTCATCCCATCCCAAAGAACCTGCCCCAGACTTTCTTTGCACTCCTCATTTGTGCGAACAGATTGTACTTCTAACCTTGGAGTGCCTTTCAGCCTAAGTTGTCCCATTATTATTGATAGTTTCTCTCTCCATCAATTTTTCTCTCTCTCTCTTTTAAATTGAATCACCTTACTAGTACTGCAAGATGATGCCCAGCCTATAGGAACAGAAAGTCTTGAGGCAAAAGCATCAAGGAGAGAATTCAGGAGTCAAAAAGCCTGGTTACAATGCATCCATTTGGAGTAGCAAGCACTATCTCACAGTGTAGCTACCAGCTTACACTTTGCAGAGAAAGGCTTAAGTTTTTCTCCTTAGCATTTTCTCATTATCTCCTCCTTTCCGTCCTCTGTCTCTCTCTCCTCTCTCCTCTCGCCTCTTTCCTTTCTCCTTTCCCTCTCCCCCTCCCCTCTCTCTCCCGCCTCATCTCTCCCCTCCCTCTCCCATCAGGGAGGACCTCTTTTGTCTTCTCTAAGCTGATTTTGATTTTCCAAGCTCTCCTTTGTAAGTCCCAGGAAAGAGAGCAAGACAATGGAAACAGGTGTCCACAGCAGGCTTTCACAGTATGAAAGCCTCTTCCCAAACAGGGGCTCCTCCATCTGCCCTCATCCTGCTCAAAGGGGGCTGCCTCTGGGCCCTGTGGCTCCCTGGGGATGGAGACTGGGCCCGCGGCACTTGTGCACACAGAGGCTGCACAGTCTTGCCAGCTGATGCAACTGACGCACCCCTGGCCAGCTGGCCCTTGGTCAGGAGGCCACTGATTTCTGCCGCTGCTCACACCCACCGCCTTTCTTCTCTGTTCCCCACTTCTAGCCATTTGTAAGGTAGGTGGAAAGATGCTGAAGGAGTTTCCAGCAGATACTTTTTATTAAAACAAAAAACAGAGAAAGAGCAGCTATCTTAGACTGAGAGTAGAGGGTGAGGTCAGAAGTTTAAGAAAAATTGAGATTTTACATTGTTATGCTGGAGAAAAAGAGCCAGAACCGATCAAGGAAACAGGAGCGCTTGGTGGCTTGATGCCTTCCTCCCGGCCTGCTGGTGCTGAGTCACACACATTCTCCTCTCTCCTCTCGCTCACTTTGCCTTCAGAGTAAGGAGGGGGTTTTTCTTTCCAGACTCTTGGCCCGTTAATAATCCAGATCTAGCGAGTGAGGGGAGGAAGGAGAAATTTTTCAGTGAAAGGCGGCTGGGACTAGCCCAAGCTCCACGTCTCGTTATTTTGGTTTGTCACTTCACCTCTCTGACTCTTAATTCCCTTGGATGTAAAATCAGGATAATGCCAGCGATCCAATCCACTGCACAGGGATATTGGGAGAACCATGTTAGACAATGTATGTGAAAGAATTTTGAAAGGTATAAAGTCGCTCTAAAAGTAGAAGGTGCTGATATCAAATCGCTGTTTGAAGTGCTCTGTGGATATAAGTTTGAGTAAGAATTCTTTACCAGTCGAAGAGTTTACAGTAAAATTAGGGAGACAAGACACACAGCATATGATAACAGCTAACGATACGAGGTGCCATATGGTAAGGAACAGATGAGTGGTACAGGTGCAAATGAGGAGCATAGACCTACAAGCTAAACAAACGTAGAGCAAAGAGGGATGTGGGAAGGTCTCATGGAAGAGAAGGAGTTGTTATGGGTTGAATTGTGTCCCCCTAAAAGATATATCGAAATCCTAACCCCCACTACCTCACATATGACCTTATTTGGAAATAGGGTCCTTGCAAATGTAATTAGTTAAGATGAGGTCATATTGGATCATGGTGGGCCCTTAATCCAACATGACTGGTGTCCTTGTAAGAAGGGCAGAGAGAGACACAAGGAGGAGAACGCCATGTGAAGACACACAGACACACACACACACGCACACACGAGGAGAGAAGGCCATGTGACGACAGAGGCAGAGATTGGAGTGATGCGGGTGCAAGCCGGGGAGTGCCAAGGATTGCTGGCCACCACAAGAAGCTGTGAGAGGTGAGGAAGGATTCCCCTACAGATCTCAGAGGGAGCGGGGCCCAGCTGACACCAGGATTTCACACTTCTTGCCTCCAGAATGGTGAGAGGATAACGTTCTGTTGTTTTAAGCCACCCACTTTGGGCTCTTGGTTAAAGCAGGCCTAGCAAATTAATACAGGGCCTTGTAGGCTGTGCTGTATTCCCCCTCGCACAGTCGAGAGGAGCGGAGATTCTTGGTGTGATGTCAGATCACAGAAGAGCGTGTAAGAAGTGAGCTTCACTAGTCAGGTTAATCGTTTCTCAATATGCTATAATTTACTAGAATAACGTCTGTGTTCCCTCGGGATAGGATCAGCAATTTCTATTTTACTATCTAGTAATCAGTATTATCATAACTTTGCTACCTAATATATTTGGTTTGGCTGCACAAACTCTTTTTAAATTACTTCTCCTTGCCTATTATCTATTTATTGCCCATGAAGAATCATGCTGACCTGGTTCTCATTTTTAAAAAATCAATGTTTAGCTTTAACATTTATTTATACTCAGATTTCGGCGGTACCCAAATTTCCTTCCTGAGGAGAGCAGTCTGAAATGACCTAATAAGAAACTCCTAAAGCACTGTGAGCCCTGTTTGATACACAACAGATTTTGCTTCCAGGAAATCCTGTTCTCTGAAGAAGCTTTTCTGGTCTATTGAAACAGCGTCAGGCCTCGAGAAAGATCTAGGAGCCATATTTACACGTTCAGCTGTCGTCAATCCAAAGTAGCCATTAGTGATGACTAGGTAAATAGAACTACTTCAAATGTCCCTAAATACATATTTGCAGGGTAACAGACTATTGGGTGAGGTGTTTCTCTTTTAAATAAACCCACCTTTTAAAAATGAAACTCTGGTCATGTTACAAGCACCCTGGGTAAGGCTGCCCCCAGCTCTGCGTATTACCAGTAAATATGTCATGGTTGTATCTGGTCATGGCTTAGCATTCTCTGGGTTCCCTAAGGATGGTGTGGAGTCTGCCACATTTATTCAGTGCAAGCCTCAGGATACTAGAGGCTTCTACTTAGGTCTCCCCAAAGGTAGCAATGAACATCTATGGGCTATTTTCATTGTTTCAGAAAGTCTAACAGAAATCATTCATTTACACTCAAGTAACCACTTGATCTAATTCCAGCATCAACTATGCATTATAAAGTTAAGAATTTAGAGTCTGGTGCCAGACTATCTGAAATTCAATTCACTAGCTGTGAAACCTTGTCCAATTTACTCAACCTCTCTGAACCTCAGTTTCCTCATCAGTAAAATGGGTATGACAGCAGTGTCTACCTCATACCTAGTATAATGGCTGTGAGGCTCACCTGATTTGGGGTGAGGAAGGTATTTAGGGGCAAAGTCTGGCATACAGTAACTTCTCACTAAGTGCTCATTATAAATTATTGCTTTTAGCTAAATGATATGAATTCCAACCAGATATTTTATGCTAATCAGAACCTCTACTTGGCAAGGACATGTGTCTCAAATTAATTTTTATTAACTATTAAAAATAATTTATTTATAATATATCTCTTAAAACCCAGTTTATACAAGGGAGAAAAAAATAAAAAAGGTCATTGGTGGTGAAAATATTGGAGATCACTGTGTTTTGGGTTTGATTTTTTTAAGATTCTCTTGTTTACACTGTGTTGACACAGCATCCAAAACCATAAAGGGACACTCACTCAGAGAACCCAGTCCTTGGAAGCACTATAATCCTGATATAATAATAATAGTCACTTAGCAATTGGACACAGTCTCTAATTCTGGCTCTCAATTTCCCATTAAAACATCCAAGGAGATTCAGGAGAATACAAAAATGAAAATGAACACTGATTGACACTCTAATGCCAAAATCTGGGAGGAATCTCCACTAGAGAAGGCAGATGGAGCTGAAGAGAAGGAAAAAACCTACCCAGGATGACAAGGAAATTAAAATGCAAAGCACCAAAATTAAAACCGACATTGGAAGGAGTATTCGCAGCACGGATACTGCAGACAGAGCCACCGTCATTCGGGACTAGAAAGCTTCCCTGCACCCCCCACGCTGAGCCGGGCGCCCTTCGTCCGTTGCCTGAGTTCCCAGAGCAGCTACCGCATTCCTCTGTCGTGTCACTTGCCACAGCACATTGGTACCATCTGTGTATAGGTATAAGTCTAAATCTAAATCATAGGAGCCTTGTACTAGTCATGTTTGCATCTACAATAACTGGCAGAATGTCTGGCCCACAGTAGACACTCAATAAACACACACTGAACTGAGCCGTGCAGGCTTTAGTCAATGTTCGGTGAAAGCCAGCCGCACTCTCCACTGTACTTTCCTGTACTGGCTTTGTGGTCTGCCACAGAAAAGCATTTATTTACTCATTGAGTCAGTCAGAAATCTATTCACTCATTTAATTAGTATCTTCTGAGTTTCTACCAGGTGCCAGATATTGTACATGAGTCCAGCCTGATATGACTTGTTTCTTTGGAACTCAAGCTGCGGCCTAGTATGACTAACTCCTTTTCTAGGTTCTCAGAAATGCTTCCTCTCATAATTCATTCAAGAACTTGTCCTAAGATCAATGTCAAGCTCATTGGTCTATAATTTGATTAACATTCCTTGCTCACCATTTCAAAATTTAGAACCACAGTTGTTCATCTCCAAACTTCTGATACCACTCTCGCTGACTGTGATCCTTCAAACATCACTAGCAACAACAGCTGGGCAATCTCAGTCATGAGTTCTCCACGTGGCATACAACGTAATTGTTTTAGGGCCAAAAGATTTGCAATCATTGAGCAGGTAACATATTTCCTCACCTAATTCAACTTTAATTCCTCTGACAAAGACAGAAAGAAAGAAGGAAAGAAGATGGATGGAAAACAGAAACTGGGTAGCAATGCTTCCTTGCTAACCTGTAATCAATTCACTACTTACCTAAGTGAGGCCGTCAGTACCAAAGTTTACATTTGCCCAAGTTGAGGATTAACTGCTATCGGAATTGCCCTCCCACCAAAAATAATTGGAAAACTGGACAAAATGTAAGAAACAATCATTTTCAGATATTGGACAACAGTCAGCTTAGGACTCTGATTCCCTGAGAGGAGTGAAACAGACTAGGGGAGCCCTACCACTGCCCGAGCCTACCGCCTGGAGACAGTTTCCAAGGTGCAGCACAAGGAGAGGGAAGCCAAACAGAGCCTGATGCTCTCACTAAATTTAGGAGTTTGGGGAACGTGAGTTGACCAGCGTTTGCGAGGCAGAGTGTGGGAGAGTGGTACAAAGAGAGACAGAGCAAAGGAGCTCTGGGGTTATGCAGAAGTGTCCACTTGAGTCTGTGGCTGAATACATAGCTGCACATGGATGGAGTGAAATTCCACGAGGCTGGGGAAAGAACCACCAGACAGCAGTAAATGAAACAATTTCTGGAACTTACAAAAGCTATGAAAAGTTCCTGTTTTGACCAGTCGGGTTGGAGAAACCTCCTAATACATGGGACATTAGCAGTGGTGTGCTGCAGCCAGCTTGTATGAGCTTGAGATAGCTGATTGTTAAATTTTCAGGGATTTTGAGAGCTGTTTGATGTCACATTGGTAGATTGAAACTAGTCGTAATAGAAAGTAAGCAAACGCTACAAATCAGGTTTTTATTTTTTCCTGGAGAACCAGTTGTTAGACCAGCATACCACTGGGCATTGGGTAGAGTCAGTTTTTTTTTTTCTTTTGTGAGGAAGATCAGCCCTGAGCTAACATCCATGCCAATCCTCCTCTTTTTGCTGAGGAAGACCGGCCCTGTGCTAACATCTGTTGCCAATCTTCCTTCTTTATTTTTTTCCCTTTTTCTCCCCAAAGCCCCAGTAGACAGTTGTATGTCATAGTTGCACATCCTGCTAGTTGCTGTATGTGGGATGCCACCTCAGCATGGCCCGACAAGCCATGCGTCAGTGCACGCCCAGGATCTGAACCCAGGCCTCCAGTAGCAGAGCACGTGCACCTAACCGCTAAGCCACGGGGCCGGCCCCCTGGGTAGAGTCGTTAGAAGAATCATGCTTTAGTAGTTTAGTAGTTTTGTCCTAGAACAAAATCTATACTAAAACAAAAAAACAGAAAAAAGGCAAGCCTCAAAATGATCAAGCTAATCTACGAGTACCTTAACCTTAACCTCAGTTAAGGTCCAACACTCTTGAGAATAACACAACAAAACCCAGTTCTTAACACAATAACATTCACAATAATATGAATAGCCTTAAATCTATTAAATAAATTTAATTCATTATCAAAAACCCTTCCACAAAGGAAACTCCAGGCCCAGAGGATTTCTCTGAATGCTACAAAGTATTTAAGGAAGAAATAAAACCATCCATTTAATTCACCATATTAACACATTAATGAAAGAAGTCAGACATAAGACTCTGTACATATGATTCCATTTATATGAAATTCTAGAAAAGGCGAAAGTATAGTGGTAAGAATCAGATCAGTGATTGTCTGAGCCAGGAGTGGAGGGAAGGGATGGACTGCAAAGGGGCATGATGAAACTTAGGGGTGTGATAGAAATGTTACATTTCTTGAGAGTGGAAGCAGTTATGTGACATTTGTCAAAATTTATCAAACTGTACACTTAAAATGGGAGAATTTCATTTAATATAAATTATACCTCAATAAAGCTAGTTTAAAAAATTTTTTGGCCCAAATCAGCAAATGCTCTCATGGCAAAAGCAGCATCCATAATCCTCTTGTTTCTTTAGGATGCCTCTTTCCCCTCCTTTTTAGCCTAGTGATACTTTAGTACAATGTCAGCTCCAGATGGTTGGTCCAAACGCCCGGGCCTGCCCCCACCAGAAATGAGAGTCAGTCATTGATTTTGTTAGTGGAGCGTCTCTAAGAGACGGTGAAGCATGGACTGCTAGGTCCTCAGTAGAGTGGGGGGAAGGGGGGGTTTGGGCTGGCATGATGGGGGTTCTCTGCTTCCTTTCCTTCTTTTGTCATGTAAGTAAATGTTTAAGGCTGGGCCTCCTGATATACTCTCTTTGGTTCAATTCAGAAACATTTATTCATTTATCAGTGACAATAAATATGTCAAGAACTGGATTTAGGAGTCAAATGACCAGATTTTAGAACTGGTTCTGTGTGAGCTTGAAGTAGTGAACAAGTTGCTTAATTTCTCTTGGCTTCAATATCATGCTATCATCCTTCCAAAGGTCACGACAAGTAATTCCTAAAGTGCTTCCATTAAAATCTGATTCCTTACTTTCCAGAGGAAAGACTTCTACACAATTACTACTCTCTTCTCACACCATTGCTTAAAATTGTTCATCTGCTTTCTATTCATAACTTCAAAAATCATGTTTGTAATATTTTAATGCTCAATTATATTCAGTTTAGTAGATTTAATATACAATAATACCTCATCCACCTAGCACTCAGTTCTCTTGATTTCTCAGTTCTCCAGAATAAAATCAAGGATCAGATAAGAAGCTTTGAAACAAGGAGGAGAGGGGCTCTAAGCAGTCTATCCAAAGGCTGGGGAATTTTCCTAAAAGAAGAAACCCATAGGCTTACTTAGGGTTAATTTGTTGGGTATTTTACATCCAAACCTAATAAGATTAATTAGTTTGTTCTCAAACCCATGCTAGATAATCATCAGCAAATTAAAAGGTACATTGACAAACCAAGTACAAGGGAAAAGACAGAAGAACCATAAAATACAAGTCCAATAAAATACAAACGATTCTAGCATAGAAAACAAACTGTGCTATACATATACTTAAATAGGTCCTGCGGAAACCGCTATATTGCAGCTAAGTACAATTACTAATTTTCATTAATGCTGCTCTCTTATGTTTTTAGGGACAACCATTCAGATGTCCAGAAAACTGGACAAACTCTCCAGAATGACTCAATCTTTAACATTTCTGGAAAGCTGATGTTTACTATAGTATATTTTATTTAGCAGATGCTTCATATGTATAAATGTTATGTTCTTAACTATACTGAAGCTCCTTGAGGGGAAGGCCGGATCGTGCACTTCTCTGTACGTCCCACACAACCATCTTCCTCTGTGTCATGAGACTAATGACACCACCTTCACATGAGTGTAGTTTAGGTAAAGGACCCAAGTGCCAAGACAGAACCTGGCAGATGGCTGGTGCTCAATTAATGTCGGTCAAATGAATGATGTTAGTGTGTTGTGCAGTTTAAGAAGTGCCTGAATTATTATTGATTTAAGGTCCCTGTGTCTTCAAAACTTCATTATATGCTTGGACTGCCATCCTTTTCCTCCAAAAAATTTACTAATCCTCCGCCCTACACAATTAAAATAATCTCTGAAATCTCACAATTCCCAAAGATTTTCCTGAAAAGATCTGATGGCTTCTCTTCAATCCCACGAAGAGTGAACTACAAACTCCCATGGTCTTTGTCGCTATACTCTTCTCAAAATGCTCTTGGTCCCCATATTCAAAATTTCTTTGATCTCTGACTCATATTTGACATCAATAGTTTATAGATTGGGATTAATATTTATATTTTATTTTCTCTTTGTTCCTGCTATGTTCATATGATAGGCTGCCTTAGATTACATGTTTTTGGTGTCTTGGTGGAACATATCTGTGTAATGATTTTTTACTGTTTCTTGTAGGCAATTAGGTGCTTAAAAATACTAAGTAATACAAATTAGGGAGTCAAAGATTCAAGCACTTCCAAAGCAATATTTTCATTGGATGCTTTCTGACAACGAAACATTTTAGAATGGAAACAGGTGATTGACTCTTCTGTAAAATTCTGGGACAGGTCAACAAGTCCGTTGTGTACCTCACATATAGCTAATGTGGAGCTGTATGATGTAGAGGGTGTCAAAGTGATAGAACTCAACAGGACAATTCAACAAGAGTATTCGATATATTTAATTTATCTTTGTACAAATACCATAATAAAACACATTTTTAATCTTGGAAAAGAAAAAAAAAATGACCCATGTTCTCACAACCCTGACAAGACTATTTGTATATACTTTAGAAGTCCTGTTTGGGAACAGTTGTTCTTAGTGCCATTGACTAGATTCTGACTCCTAGTGACTCTGTGTACAGCATGCCCGGTCCTTGTGTGCCATCCTCTCACCTTCCGGCGCTGTATCAGACAATGTTCTGCTTCTATTCATAGGGTTGTTTTTTTTTTTTTTTTTTTTTTTTTTGTGAGGAGGACCAGCCCTGAGCTAACATCCAATGCCAATCCTCCCCTTTCTTGCTGAGGAAGACTGGCCCTGGGCTAACATCCATGCCCATCTTCCTCCACTTTATATGGGACGCCGCCACAGCATGGTTTAACAAGCGGTGCGTCGGTGCGCACCCGGGATCCGAACCGGCGAACCCCGGGCCGCCGCAGCGGAACGTGTGCACCTAACCGCTTGTGCCACCGGGCTGGCCCATATTCATAGGGTTTTTGTGACCAATCTTTGGGAAGTGGGTGACCAGGTCCTTCTTCCTAGTCTGTCTAGTCTGGAAGCTCTGCTGAAACCTGTCCATCATGGGTGACCCTGCTGGTGTTTGAAATACTGGTGGCATAGCTTTCAGCATCACAGCAACATTCAGCCGCCACAGTATGACAACTGACAAATGGGTGATGTGGCTCCCTGACTGGGAAATAAACCCAGGCCATGGCCGTGAGGGCACCGAATCTTAACTGCTAGACCAGGGCTGGCCCAGTACTTGTGTAGAAAACCCAGTTCCTGCCCTGGAGGAGTTGTAAATCTTGGTGGGAGGAGACAAGAGCTACACACTTGAAGTACTTACAAAACTAGGTGAAACCACGTGTAACCAAGTGCTAAATGGAGCATTTACGAAGGAGAGAAAACAGAGCCTATAGAATCCTTGCCTCAAAAAGGTCAAGATACTATACCCAAAGTATGAGAAAATGTCCGAAAAACAAAACCCTCTATTCCAGGGACCCACTGGTTGAATAACAAGCACTGAGGAAATGTTCCTGGTTACCAGTGACACCCGCTGCCCAGGTGGGAGACAAGGATTCTTAGCCCATCAACTGTGATGCAACCAAACCTTCAAACCAGTTGGGTTGTGAGAGGTTTTGCAAAGCTTTATTCCTCTCACACCCTGCTTAGTTATAGCTTGACACCTCTGTAGAGTCACGGCCAAAACAAACTCTAAGTTAGGCATGAACATTTGGGCAGATATTAAAACACACCCCAGCCTTGAGGATGTTAAGTCCTCCCCATTCTCCTAGAACAAACGACAGCCTGAGAAAAGCAAGCAGTCATGCATATTTGTGCTGGGAAATTCTTAAAATGTGCACTTTGTGCAGAACATGTACCAAATCTCCCCACTCAATGAAAAGCACTGCCACCTCGATGCTGGGTGGCATTCTCTTTGTGTGAAGTAGTGTGGGGGCTGCTTCTAGTTTTGAAAATCAAATTCCAAGCAGTTTAAATATTATTTTGTTCACTGAAGTCAAGTTTAAACACTTAATAAACAAGTTAATAAGTTTCCACTCTAATGTTGCTACTTCACTGGCCTACTAATATCACTAACATTCTTTCCAAATCACAAATATTATGACTTACCTTGAGATTCTAGAAAATTCAGTAAAAAGTGATTCTCTCTAAATACCTAGGATAGAATAGGATCATAGAATTTTAGAGCTTCACATGAGCCTTGAAGATTATTCAGTCCCATTTCTTCATTTTACAGTTGAGATTTTGAGAGATTATCCAGATTACATAGCTAATTGGTGGAAGAATCCCTACGCACGCTTCCACCTTAGTGAGCATTCAAATAACACTTGTTGAATGTCTTGCCTATGTCAAGAACTTGCATGTCCTTGCCTCTGGATTTACCAAGATGGAAAAACTTCTCAAGGAGTTTACACTCAAGTAGGTGCAGATTACTCATAGTTAGATCTTAGAAAAATGTTTTTATTTATTTATTTATTTTATTTTTTATTTTTTTCCCCCAGAGCCCCAGTAGATAGTTGTGTGTCATAGCTGCACATCCTTCTAGTTGCTGTATGTGGGACGCGGCCTCAGCATGGCCGGAGAAGCAGTGCGTCAGAGCGCGCCCGGGATCCGAACCCGGGCCGCCAGCAGCAGAGTGCACGCACTTAACCACTAAGCCACGGGGCCGGCCCCTTAGAAAAATGTTAAACATTTAATAATTTTTTTGGTTAAAAAAAACCCCACAAGATCCGGTATCCATACAACTCCCACTTTGTCTTAACATGCCAACTTAAGGAGGATGGCTGTAATGTGTTTCAGATCCTAGCATTTAAAGGGGATCCTCATTATCCCGAGATGGATTAACCAGGCCTCTAAGCTATGAGGCTATGTAAGGAAGAGAAAGTGGTTTTAATTAGAAAATGTTCAAAAAATGAATTTCCACTTAAAAATTAGTGCCCTCTCAAACATCCCTCCTCACGCAGTGCTGTTGTTTAGTTTCACTCTTTGGGTCAACATCTTTGTGGGGCAGTCTTTCCCTGATCATTATAAACATCAACACAATGCCAACTTGTTGCAAAAGAAAATTGAAAATCTTACTGAAAGAACTGATACAGTCAATCAAATTGATATTGAAGAACTGCTCAATCACATGCAAAACTGTTGCTAAATGAAGAGTTGCTAGAAATAAAATGGTTAATGGAAGAAGAGAAAATTGTGAAGATGGTGACATAAAAGTTGCTTCCAAAAAGAATGGTCTGAGTATCCCTGAATTAAGAGAAGCCTTTGAAAAAATTAATGAAGTTCTTAAATATTTTTGCAAAAATGATCCTCTTTATAATTGTGGGATGAAACTCAAACAAGAAGTGGAAGCCATTGTATTATACCAGCAAATACTCTTGCCAGAAAAATCACACACTCCAAAAGAGAATGAGTATCTATGTCAGTCTTTGTTCATTCTAAGACTAAAACACATTTTTAATTTAAATATAGATTTTATATACAAAATATTATAAACTTATTTTTAAAATTTTTAGTTTGATTTTTCAAGATATAATAGTCCCTATCACTTTTTAACTTGGACATTTGCCCCTGATTTGAAGTAGATTTTGTACCCATGATTTTCAAGAATGAAGATGACCTGTAATTGTAGAGATGAAGGACCAGAAAGTGTAGCAACTTTTCTGAAGTCACACCATCTGGTACTGGCAGCACTAAGTCTCTTAATGCTCCCATCACCCAGAGATTGCTAATCTCTATGCAAAGAGCTAAGGGATTTGCCTTGCACTTAACATGGCTTTTCAGTCAAGGTAAGAAGTTGATGGCAGGAGAAGAAGTAAAAGACACTGGGGAAAGCTCTTATGGAAGATCAAATAAAATTTGTTTTCCCTTCACTTCAGCTAAAGAAGTGACATGTCTAAAATTGATCCTAATCCGAAACGTACATTCCAGGGATAAGACTTGCCCTTTTTAAAGTGTGTTCTGGTGCAATTAAGAGACACACTTAAGATAGGGATTAGTCTCGATGATTCTGCTGTGGATTCTTTTTTAAAGCGAGAGTACACAGAGGAAACCATAAGGTCCCAACACCATCACCCCTGCCGCTGCACTCCTTCCAGCAAGAGACAATATAAGGCTGAAAGGAGTTCCAGGGTGCTATGGACTGAATACGTCCCCCCAAATTCATATGTTGAAGCCCTAGCCCTCAATGTGATGGTATTTGGACGTGGGGCCTTTGGGAGATAATTAGGGTTAGATGAGGTTATGAGGGCGGGGCTCCCAGAATGGGATTAGGGCTCTTTTAAAAAGAGGAAGAGAGACTGGTGCTCTCTTTCTCTGCTATGTGAGGACACAGTGAGAAGGTGGCTGTCTGCAAGCCAGGAAGTGGGCCTCTCCAGGAACCGAATCTGCCGGCACCTTGATCTTGGACTTCCCAGCTGCCAGAACTGTGAGAAAATAAATGTTTGCTGTTTAAACCATCCAGTCTATGATATTTTGTTATGGCAGCCTGAGCTGACTAAGACACAAGGTCTCCAGACCAGGTTTTGGTTCTTAACTGGTGGTTTTCTGGTAGGCCACAGTTTCCTCTATGTAGACATGAAGGAGACTTCAGCATCTGGAGCCAAGGGGCTAAAGACATCCTGTCTCACTCAGAAGGACAGGGATTGGACTACCTCTGCGTCTCAGAGGACAAAGCATCCATTGTATCACCTCTGGGCTGTGCCCTTGGCTCTAGAGACCACTAGTCATATTACTTTGGCCTGGGCAGTAGCCCTTGGACTAACTCAGTGGCAGTCAGTCTAAACAGTAAATATGGAGGCCTCTTTTCTGCCCTGGGCACACAGAGATATAATAGCCATGGTCTTACCTTCAATCATTGTAGGAACTAGTTGGGGAGAGAGGAGGACATCCCAAGGCTATCAGGCCTAGCTCAGGCCTCCACAGTACCTAGGCCTCCAATCCACCAAATTTATTAGCTCCTCAGCATGGAGCATGAGGAAAATCCAACAGTTTCTACCCTTGATGAGGATGTCCTTGATGACTCTGCTGTGGTGACAGAGGGAGCCCAGATAGGGTGGATGGAGAGAGAGTTTCCTCAGCAGTCCTGTTGGCTGCTCTGCATGGAGCCCTGTCAGTTGTACCCCCATCACAGTGGTTCTTCCTTTCTCCTAGGTGTAACTGTCCTCAGCTCCAGTGCCCAAGGGCTGACAGCAACTCCCAGCAATGAGTCCTGTTCTCCTGATGGTTCTGTCCTACTCATCCTCATGCCTCTGGTCTCTGGAACCATTTGAAGATCCTGGGACTGGGCTGCACTGTGTTATCTTTGCATGCCACCAGAGAGTAGCTCCCAACATGGCCCCAATGCAAACCATGGTGGCCGCTGGGTTCTTAGTCACCTTCTGTCTCTGTACAGAAGATCCTACCAGCACCACAAGTTCAGCTTCTCTAACACAATTCACTAGCTCAATCCCCCATCAGCCACAATGACTTTCTCCTCCAATGCTCACTGCTATAAGCTAATCAGCAAGTCCAGAGACCTCTCCCCTCTTCCCTCACGTTCAACTGAGCCAAGACTTCTAGTCTAGGTGGAAAATCCATGCTCTCTCATTCTCAATGGTTTTACACTAATTAGACTAATGAACTATATTCTAACTGGCTTCTCTGACTCCAGCCTTTAACTTCTCTCATCTATTTTCTACCCAACTTTATTTATCCATTCTTCCCCATGCTCAATAATCTTTGGTGATTCCCTGTTATTAACAGTTTTAAATCCAAACACCTTGGCAAGACATTTAAGACACTACACCATCAGGACCAAACCCAACACTCGTGACTCGCCTGTCACTGTACTCTACCTGACACCTCCGATTCAAGGCTCATTGGAATGTTCGTTATATGTATTCCGGGAATTCACCACATATGTCTGTGCATCATTCCATCTCCGGGGAAGGCCCAATCTTACTACCATGAGCATATTTATTCAAATTCCACTTCAAAAGTTACATTTCTCTACTTAGCCATTTTACCATCTTCTCAATCTGAACTCATACTCTGTTTCCCAAGTTCATGTAGCACTTTGTTAGTTAATAGGATGACCCTACATTCCAGTTTGCTTGCAACAGTCCCAGTTTATGCCTGACATTCATGCATATTTATCAATGATTCCCTCCTTTTGCTCTCAAAAATGTCGAAATTAGGACAATAAATTATATGGTCACTCCATGTATATAATTCCTGTATGCTAAACCTTGTAGTCTAATTATTTATGCACTCATTTAGGTCCCTCCCTCCCTGTCTCTAGGTTTGAGATCAGGAATGGCACCTGTCTCAAAGATGCCTTTTTCCAGGGCCCAGACAGTGCTTAACACGTAGAAGATGCTCAGTACTAATTATTTAAAGTGCACTTTAGTTGGACTTCAAAGGATAAATATGATTTGAAAAGGCAGAGAGTAGAGACATTTTTAAGATTATTAAGGGGGGAAGGCAAAAGAGGTAAAGGGGCACATATGCATGGTGACGGATGAAAACTAGACTATTGGTGGTGAACAGGATGCAGTCTATATGGAAAGTGATATATAATAATGTACACCTGAAATCACACAATGTCGTGAGCCAGTATGATCTCAATAAAATAATTAAATTTAAAAAAAGATTACCATAATGATGTTAGGGATAATACTAAGAGATTCCATACAGAAAATATGAGTTAACTCCAAGTCCATCCCAGACTTGACAAGTGGATTTCCTCATCCGCTCAGCACAGAGCACACGGGAGGTTTGTGAATTCAGGGCTGTGGCTGCAGTTGCTCCTCAACAGCTGAGCGGCCCCTGAGAGAAGGCTGAGTAGTATGCACACGGATTTACCTAAGGGTGTGCCTGTGAAAGCTAAGTAGACTCCGCGTGAATCCAAAGCAATGGAACAGCCCTTCCAGACCACAGCACGCCTCTCTCCCACACTAAATCCATCAGGAAGTGAGCATCATGGGACCAGATGTCCATTTGGTCTGAATGTTTGAAAAGTTGTGTCTGAAATGTCCCCAGACCAGTCATCTACAAGTTGGGGTAGCTCTGAAGGGTCATCCCAGCTGCAGAGCTCCCCCCAGGTTAGGCGATGACTTCTATTGGGACAGCATCACGGCTCTATGTCTCCCTCTGCCTAGTCGTGCCTCCTCCTCCCCAAAGCACTGCCCAATAAATCCCCTGCCCACTAACCATTTCAGCGTCTCCTTCCAGGGGACCTAACTTGCAACACTGCTGAGAAAACAAAAGACAAGATCCACGATTTCAAGACACAATTTAGCTCAAAAGATAAAATATACTCACAGAAATTAATAACAGTATAAGACAGATTACAGATTATAAGACTCTTGAAGGTAGACACAGTGTGTCACTCAGTTGAGTATCTTCAATGTCCAGCAGCAATCATGGTTCCAATAGCTGTTTGTTGAACTGATAGACAGATGGCTGGACGGCAAATGAACAACAGAATTATCACACGTGAGAACGGCTGTGAGTACAGAGGTCGCTGGGGAGTTTGGTTCCTGGGAAAGCCTGCACTCAGGAAGTGCCAGGTATGTATGGTATTGATACACAGCAGGGAGACAGAAACACATCTAATGTATAGGAGAGATCACAAAGAATCAAGACTAGATTAAGAAGAGGGAAATCTGGGCAGCTGTCTAGATCGCCAATGATAAGGGGCACTAAAATACCAGAAATATAACCAAATGGATGACTGTCTGACCCTGCACGTCCACGCCTCTCTCCGGGATAGTATTAGATGTGAATGGAAGTGAAACTGATGAGCGTGAGGAGGAAACCCGAAAGGCTCATGCTCAAATGACACCAAAGAGCCACTTAACTTCCTTCTGCGGAGGCAGGGCTGGGCAAGCGCAGGTTTGGGGGGAGAGCTGTATTGTTGAGGATGTTAAAGGGGCTGGGACTGCCACGCCATTCTTTGATCTTCCTCATGCACTCATCGGCCACTCCCCTAAATAAATGTTAAACAAACATTTAACGAATAATGGTTTAAAGGAATGTCAATTCATTGGCCTGCTCTGGGCGCCCACACGTCTCAGTTCAGCTCTAAACATAGAGATAAGCAGTAAGGAGGAAAAAAACAAGAAAGATATCCTAGATGTTAGTCATGTCACCCATTAATGTACCTAAATGCTGTTTGAAGCTATTTGCATTTTTGCAAGTTTCCTAAGTGTACAACTGTTGTATTCTCGTGTGTGTGTGTGTGTGTGTGTGTGTGTGTGTGTGTGTGTGTCTGTACTGGAGACATGGAGGAAAGGCCTAAGTCACACTCTTAATGTAAATCTAATGATGTCCAGACACTTGTGGGAAGCCCCTCGATGATTCTTGACTCTGACTCCCAGCCCTTAGGACAGAGACTCTAAAACCTTCTGTAACAAGAGTCTCCCCTTGACTCACCTGGAAGGCAAATGGATAAAAAGGGAAATCCCCGGGCAGGGGTGTGGGGAGGCAGGGGATCACAGCACTGTCTGGGGAAATGGCTGGTACCGGGGGAGGAGTAATTTTAGATACAGCAAAGCATGCCTTGGGAATGTTCTCTTGATCTGTCTCTGGTGGCTGATGCAGGAGGCCCAGGGTTGCTCAGTCTTAGTTCTCACACGGAGCACACAGCTTTGCAGTCCTGTCACAGGGGAAGGTTGTAAAGGTAGAAGGCAGTTTCCACACTTTTGCATTCACCTGGCAGCGCCCAGAAGGAAGGCGTAACAAGACCGCAGGTAGCTCCTTGTGATCCAGGGACCCAGCGTCATCATAGGACTGTGGGGAGGGTATTATTGCAGAGACAATGAAAGCTGCATGATGAGGTCAGGGCCACCGAGGAGGAGGACAAGATGGGTACATTCAGATGGCCATTTTTGAGCCTGTATGAGACCTCAGGAACTATGAAGGACCAAAGGAAGGTGTGAGGGGTTGTAATACCCAAACTTTTAAGGAGGAGATTAAGTCAAAGAAATACTGCTTTCTTGCAAATATAATGACTCTGCTGTTCACCCCCAACACCAGATTTACTAAGTTCACTAAGAGGACATATCCACATCTGGACAACAGGGAATCCCAGTCCTGGCAGCTTACATCTCGAGTAGTTTCTCAGGCAGTGGAGAGAGAAGTAGACAGCTGGCTCATCAAGGGAGCACTCATCAGCCACGCTCAGAGAGGAATTTTATTGATTTTCTTATCCTGGGGTTTCTGGTCCTGATGGCATCTGGAATAACCAGCCTGAGACAGAAGTGAAAGCAGAACCTTCAGGAAGGAGGAGTAAATGGGTGTGGATGTGATCAGAGGTTCTGAGTACTAAGGGAAAGTCCCAGGACTTAAAAAACATATCTTCCATGCACTCCCCTGTCAGATGTCAGAAGTCGTCCCATTACAGCCACACTCTGTCTTCAATGCTGTTTGTGGCCTTCTGGAGTATTTTTCTGGGTGGAAGGTTACTTCTAGATACACTTGAGCTTATTTTTAATTTAATTATTAAGGTAGATACTGCATCCACATGGTTCAGACATTCTAGACCTAACTTTCTAGTCCTGGTAAATACATGAAAAGTCGCCCTCCCACTCCTGTCCTTCACTATCCAGTTGCTGCCAATACCCTCACACCGCCACTGTTATTAGTGTTCTGTGTATCCTCCTAGAGTTTCCTTTGCAAAGACGAGCAATATAAATATATATTCTCACCCTCCCTTTCACCCAAAAGTAACAGATTATAAAACTTCCTTTTGTTTTCTTTTTGGATTTTTGTTTGTCTTATTTTTGTGTGTTTTTTTAACTTAAAATTGTTTTTACTTAAAAAACGGGTGTCGTTGACACCCTTCCATACCAGAGGTTTCCTTTTTATTTAATCAGTTGGGTGGTATTCCATCGAACGAATACACCATAATTTTTTAAACAGTTCCTAATAATTGTAATTTAGGTTGTACAATATTTTTCTATTGCAAATAGCAAGAATGGATCCCCAAGAAGCTTGTCACACGGTCATTTTGCACATGTGTAAGTATATCTGGAAAATAAATTCCCAGAAAGGGAAAGGATATATAGATTTGTAATTCTGATAGTTACTGTGTGTCTGAGTGTATGTATGTGTATGACGTTTTTTGTGATTTATTTTGGAATCATTTTATATTTACAGAAAAAGTTGCAAAGATAACACAGAGTTTCCACATACCCCTAACCATACTGTATGTTTTTTATACACATACATTGAAAAATTTTATGTAGTCAACACTATTCATCTTTTTGCTTTGTAGTTTCAACTCTTGCAGAAAAATAATCCATGATTTTTGTTTAGTCGTTTTTTGGTTTCATCTTTTACGTTGAATTCTTTAATTCATCTGAATTTATTTTGGTATATGATATAAAGTGTGGGGTAGGGATATAATTTAATTTTTTCCTTTTTTAATGAAAATTTCCAAGTATTCTAGCACTTTTTATTGACTACTTCTTCTTCTATCTCCTGGTATGCAATCCTGCCTTTATTATATACAAAATTTTTATCTATACTTGGGTTTATTTGCGGGCTCTCTCTTCTGTTACATTGATCTGACTTTTAAGTATTAGTGCTTTGGAGACAATTTCCTATTTTAATTAACTCATTTTTTCTGTTAGTTTTTTAGCTGACTTTCTTGGATTGAAAGGTAAGCCATTATATTTGTTAATAGTGGTAATTTTGTCTCCTATTTAAAGAATATTTATTACTCTTGCTTTTGTTTCTTGTTTTATTCCCTTGGTTAGAACTGAGGAGGTGAGAAAAGGATGCGATCAGGTGCACAAACAAAAGGGCCTCACCTTAGAAGGAGAGAGAAACTCCTTTTTCCATTGGGGCAGGAGGAAGGACCAATGGGTTCAGAGAAGTGGGCAATGGGAAGCGAGGGAGTTCCTTCCCATCTGATGGCTCATGTCTCTGTGGAGCAGGAGGCAAGGCTGTCTTCCTAAAGAGTGTGGATGATGAGGTGGAGGAGGGAGATGAATAAATGAGCAACTTCCTCTGGGGAGGACTGCAGGGGAGTAAGTGTCCTCAGGATAAAAACCAGGTTTCAGTTAAGATGAGAAGGTAAAAGGAATATTATGAGAAGAGACTGGAGTTGTAGGGTAGTGTGTTCTAAAAGGGCACTGCGGAAATGTTTAGGAGTGAAAGGAGCAGTAGAAGTTTGGGTCGTGGAGAGAAGGCTCCAAGCACTATGGGTATCAGACCAGTGGAGAGGATAGGTAGTCAGAGAAGCTTCCAGTTGGGACCTGACCAAGGATGACAGGGCTGTGAGGCATGGACATGCTAGTTAATGCAAAGTTTCTGAAAAGAGCAGTGTCTGAGTCACACAGTGCACAGGCAAGTGTGGAGCTGGGGAGAAGTTGCCACATTGGGAATTGATTATCCTTCTAAGGGGGTCTCAATCCAGGAGAGCAGACAAGGAAAAGCCCCTCATCATGTGTTGCAATTCAGCAGTCCAAGCACTTCCAGTGCTGGCCAAAATGGAGTATGCTCACTACAGCCTATCTCATCCACTGATTACAACAAAAATTCTAGACAAAATGGAAAATGCAAATACCTGAGGGCTCTGAAAAGTACAGAAAAGCAGGTAGATTGGGGAGGGAAGTCCAGACTTAAAGGACTAGGATTGCATTGAGTTGCTTAGTTTTTTATTTTGTTTTGTTTTGTTTTTTCCTCCATTCTCTCCTGGCTTTGACCTGAGGGTAGCCTGACTTGCTGAACTGCACAGCAGGTAGTTAGCAAAAACTCCCTTTTTCTAGCCATAAGACCAGGTAAAGGGCCCTCGTGAGCCAGAAAGTGTGGAAGGAACCTTCATTGCTTTCTCTTCTTCCCCCCTCTCTTTTTTACCACCACTGCAGTGATAGCAGTGGTAGAGACACACGAAACTGGAGAAAGAAGATCCCATGATCCTAAGATCAGAACAAAAAAAGTGGGGACAATTCTCACTAATTGTTTTCTCTTTTCTCTTGCTACTTTGCCCCTCAGGTGACCCCATCACATGGAACTGTGTGACAGCATGGGGGAGGTACGAAAAAGCTTAGACAAACCCATATTTATGGTCACAGGAACAAGGACAAGAAGCCCACAGAATCAGAGAGTGAAGGGAAGGGGTAATTCTGTAGAGAAGAGAGCTGGAGAGGCAACCACCATAACCCTTTGTGCGAGCCAACACAAATCCCGAGCTCACCACTGAACTGCATACGTGTGGGACAGACTCAGAGGAGCTTGGCAAAGGCTTTGAGAACTGAACTATGATATAAACCACTGCCCAAGTCCCAGACGAAACTCTGAGTGGCACACGCATGCGGCAGATTCACAGAGCACAGCAAAGGCTTTGAACATCAAACTGACATTGGACTCACCACCCACAGTAGGTGAAACAGAACTTGCAGTCTGAAAATAATCAGGTGGACTGCCTGCTACAACAAAAAATAATTAAATAAAAATTCTCCAGAGGATTTTAACAGGACTCAGACTCTCAAAGTGCTCAGGATACAATCTAAAATTACTCAACTTGCCAACAACCTTGAAAAGGTGGCCAATTCTCAAGAAAAGACGATGACCAGATGCCAGGCCTGGGATGACCTAGATGTTGGAATGGTCAGACAGACTTAAGGCAGTATTATAAACGAACTCCATGAGAGGCAGGTACACATTTTTGACAAGAATGTAAAGATAGACATTCTCATCATAGAAAAAAGCTATTTTTTGAAAGGTGTAAAGTGTAGAACTAAAAAATATAATATCTGAAATAAAGAATTCACTAGATGGGCTCAATAGCAGAATGAAGATGACAAAGGGAAAAGTGAGTGAATCTGAAGGTAGATCAACAGCAATTTTCCAATCTGAAGAACAGAGAGAAAACAAATTTTAAAACAAACAAATAAATTGAGCTGTCAGGACTTGTGGGATGATATCAAAAGTTCTAACATTTGTGTCATTGGAGTCCCAGAGTGAAAGGAGGGAGATTGGTACAGAAACAATATTTGAAGAAATAAGGGTGAAAACTTTCCAAATTTTGTGAAAGATGTAGATTTACAAATTCAAAAATATCGGTGAACCCCAAGCAAGACAAACTCAATGAAAACCAACAAATCATAACCAAATTAATAAAAACCAAATATGAAGGAAAAAAATCTCAAAAACAGCTAGAGAAAAATGACACATTACATATTTGAGACACTAGTCAAAATGACTGCAGATTTCTCATCAGAAACCATGGAGGCCAGAAGACAACAGAACAGGGGCTCTAAAGAGCCGGAAGAAGAGCTGTCACCCCAAACTCCAGAGCCATTGAAGACACTCCTCAAGGCCAAATAGAGACATTTTCAGCTGAAGGGAAAGTAAGAATTTGTCGCCAGAGGATCTGCTCTAAAAGAAATGCGAAAGGAAGTTCTTCAGTTTGGAGGGAATGATACCAAACGGAAACCTAAAACTTCAGGAATGAAGAAAGATGAAGAGAAACAGAAATTCTAAAAGTCTGGATAAAAATAATAGGCTGTCTTTCTTATCTTAAGTTCTTGAAAATATGTATGATTATTGAGAGCAAAAAGTTATTTTACATTGGTTAGTGGGGTTTTCCGTGTATATGAAGAGCAACTGGGATTCTCATATATTGCTGGTGGGAATGCAAAATGATAGAGCCATTTTAGAAAACGATTTGGCAGTTTCTTATAAACATTACGCTTACCATGCAACCCAGCAATCCTACCCCTAAATATTTACCCTAGAGAAAGGAAAACATATGTTCATACGAAAACTTGCATGCAGATGTTTAGAGCAGCTTTATCCATCACCAAACTAGAAACAATCTAAATGTCCTTCAATTGGTGAATGGATAAACAAACTGTGGTACACCCATACAACAGGCAATAGTCCACAATTTATATGACATTCTGGAAAAGGCAAAACTATAGAGATGGAGAACAGTTTGTCAAGGGCTAGGGGTGGAGGGAGAAGTTAAGTACACAAGAGCAGCACAAGGGAATTTTGCGGAGTGATGGAACGATTCTGTACCTTGACTGTGGTGGTGATTACACGACTCATGCATTTCGCAGAACTCAGACTGAATAGCAAAAAAGTTCATTATTCTTTATGTAAATTTATAAACAAATTTTAAAAAATTTAGCAGTCTGTTAATTTCCTCAATTTCACATGTCCCTCCCTTAAGTCACTATATATATTTCTAAAAGCTAAATGCAAATTGGACTCTTGTAAACTTAAATATTTAAAAATCCACCTAAGGAGCTTGCTTTTTTGTGTATGAGGAGATCAGCCCTGTGCTAACATCTGCCAATCCTCCTCTTTTTGCTGCGGAAGACTGGCCCTGAGCTAACATCCATGCCAATCCTCCTCTTTTTTTTTTTTTGCTGAGGAAGACCGGCCCTGGGCTAACATCCTGCCATCTTCCTCCACTTTATATGGGACGCTGCCTCAGCATGGCCTGACAAGCGGTGCATTGGTGCACGCCCGGGATCGGAACCCTGGGCCGCTGCAGGGGAGGGCGCGCACTTAACTGCTACGCCAGGGCAGGGGGCCGGCCCAGGAGCTTGCTTTTATAAAGAATCTTACTATGAATTCTTTTGCAAAGTAAACTTGATTAGTGCATCTGATACTCGCTATTGTCTATGTAAACTGGAATTTTGAATTTCATCATCTGTCTAAAATGAGGTAAACGTAATTCTGTTCTTTTCAATGTTCTTTTTTTTGCACAGCTCTGAACAAGAGCGGGTAGCGTGAGTTATTCTCACAGTCTTTCCCAATGCCACGACTGGAAGAAAAAGAGCCAGAACACTCCTGGGCAGTTCAAGTCCTCTGGACCTGCCACTGGAGAAACCCAACGGTCTCTGACTCAGAGAGACTCTGACTCTGACTCAGAAGAGGACACGGGGCGGCGGAGCTCGGGGAGCCCTGTGGGCCAGGACATGCCCTTTGTCAGACTGTGCTGGCAGCTACAGGTCACTGGGGCCTGAGCCCCGCTGAGCCGGATCACGGCCACATCCCTGCTCTCACCCTGCCAGCCTCAGAACGCCCTGATGTCAAGTGCAAACAGCAACACCGTGAGAAGGAGGAAGTCGCCTTTGTCTCCGCTTGGTGCTCAGTGATGTATGTCAGAGATGACACCTGTTCAATACGCCAAGTAAACTTCGTGCGCCGCGTCCTGGCTGCCTTCAGCCCCACAGTTAGCTCAGGTGGCTCAGGCACTCTGCCCGCCGGTTTGCACATCCTGGTCACGTTTCCTCAGGCCTCACTTTCCCAAGCTGTGTTTCAGGTTCAGTAGTCTTTCAAAAAATTAAAGATAACTTTGCCTTTGCCCCTCCTAAGGAGGAATTCCTCACTTTGCTCAATAACTTCCTGAAAAAACAATGAATGTAAATCTCATTGTTATCAGTCACAGAGCATAAATGTCTAGGGGAGTTCCATACAAAGCAAGCCCAGTGTGGCTCCTTCTACAAATTGGCATCTTCTTTTGTAAAGGAGCTAATCCACCCCCCCTCCACACACACACACACACACACGCCACCCCAATATCTCTAGCTACTAATTCCTTATTGGCACATAGCGGGTTTTTTGTCTGGTGAGCAGTCTAGTAGTCACTCTCTTGGTTCCTAAAATTCCCTGCTTTAATGCAGTGATTCTGGGAGGCAGAAGCTCGAACCTAATTGCTTGATATCAAAACCACTTCTGGGAGCTCCAAGCTCCTGGCAGAAGCATTTCCTCCTCTTCCTGTAGCGCACAGCTGCTTTTGCTGGTCTCCCAGCTCCACCCAGCACTCCTCCACCTTTACAGAAGAAGGTGGTGCCAAAACTCAACACAAGGGGAGAGTATACTTAAATAAAGCATTATTTAGTAAATAAGAAGAAATAGTTAGGTTGTGATATGAATGTCCTCTCATATTGCCAAAATACACTCAGACTTGCCTTTCTTTTTCTGGGGCTCTCACTGCAACTAGAAGGGATCAGTGAGTACTGCTAAATTTTTTAAATAAACTTAAACATAAGTCAAATTTAAATTGTTAATTGCCTTATTATTGAGAAGCCAAAGAATATCCACTAATAAGAAAGAGTCCACAGAACCCTGATCCAATCCATTCCTCATCCTCTGTCGGGCTGCCCTATGCTCTCTGAGCTACCTGTTGGAGGAGACGAAGAGGTGGGGAGGACTGACACATACCCCCGGCCCTGCCTCGGCTGGCATGCCAAGCCGGCTCATCCTTAAGGACTCCACAACTGCATCAGCCATAGGAGCAGAACTGTTTTAAGAACTTCATGGGCCTGAGTCCCTAAATCCTCATCCCACATCAAATCAAAAATCTTAAATTTGCCCACATTCCACATTAAATATAGTTTCTACATGGCTACATAAGAGCTAGAAGCTAAATATTAATAATTAAATTAAATATTAATAATAATTAAATATTTATTAATTTTGATTTTTTGGTTTTCTTTTAATATTTTGAAATCAATACATTTTTTTCCGTTTTCAAACATACCCACTGTCTCCTGTAAAGCTGGTATTCCTAAGGCACTATATCTACAGTGTTTAATAGACACAAGGGCCTTGCACAGAATCATCTAGGAATGGCACCTCTGGGCCAAATCCTTGGTACATCAGCTCAAGATGCTTTTACCAACCATGGGCCAAAATGTTTGAATAGAGGAGGAACTCAGAGTTCTAACACCCACTGGCAGTCAGTTTCACTTACGTTATTCACTCAATCTTCACAACAGTCTTTTGAGTCTAGAATTATCATCTTCATGTAACAGAGAGGGGAAGTAGAGCATGAAGGTCTTAGTGCCTTGGCCAAGGTCCCACTGCTAGAAAGCGGGCTTTTAAACCCAGGTCTCTCTGCCCCAAAGTCCACAGTTTTCAACTGAATTATGTCTCGCGCAGGTATAGAGGAAAGTCACAACCGTCCTTCCTGACATTTAAAGTTAGATAAATATCAGCCAGTTTCAATGATTACTTAATGCTCTGTCATTCATAGATGTGTTTACATTGTTTAGAAGCTACTCATCCATTTTTTCTGTCTTTATCTTTTTGTCCAAAATGACCTTTTTAAGCTGCAAAAGGTACTCCTAATGTAAGTGTTGCTTGTTTTGTTTTGTTTTGATTTTTCTATATTTGCTTTATTATATATCTGTTCATTTACCCATCCTATTTTTTTTTTTTATTGTGGTAATTGCTTTGTTTTTTTCAGGAGCTGGACTTCAATCACCTTGTTTTCTCTCTCAGCCTCTCTCAGCCTTATGCGTCATGAGCAATCTCTCCTCTGTATGCCTACATCACACGCCGTCTGTAGAACTCCCTTGGCACTTGGAACACTATGTCACTTTTTTGTTCCTGCTCATCTGGTCCCTCTTAAATTAAACTCTGGGATCCTCTAAGTAAAGATTGGGTCTTACGCTTCTTCTCTCTCCCTTAGCAGCATGGTCTGGTGGTAAATGAGTCCTGGCTTCTAATTCTCCCTCTGAAGCTAACCAGTTATGTCACCTCAGGCAAGTCACCCAACTTCTCAGTCTTTCTGTTTATAAAATGGAAACAACAGTTGCCCTGCTTAGCTCACAGGTTAGTATAAGATGAGAAAGCAAATTGGTGTATATGTAAGAGCTTTGCAATCTAGAAAATACTATGCACATATACAGGATGATTGACATATGTACATGACAGCACATATACTGCTGTCTGACACTGGCAGGAGAAGCAGGTTCCTGGGGTCTTTTGCCAAACACCAAGAGTTCGTGGACTATAACAGTTTTGCTACTATTGCACTGGGCTTCCCACGATCACAGCAGGTGAGGAACCAATGGAGCAGATACCATGTGATGGCCGGCTCAGAGGTTGGAGTCCAGAAGAGCAAGAGAAAATTGGCAGGCAGTGGCACTCTTATGAGACACTTGTGAGCCTCCTGGCCCCCTCAGGATATGAGATAGAAACTCAACCCCTGGCTGGTACCATCTGATCACTGGGCGTCTAGAATGTTCTGAGAGATATTGCCATCACTCAAACAAGGTACCTACCCTCAGTGCTTAAGAAAACATCACAGGTGCAAACACAGATGCCAGTACACAGAGAAAGCACTTTGCCAAGTCCTTTTCTTAAAGCCCCAAATTGTCAGGGTGAAGAAATTGTCATGGTGGGATGGGCTAAAGCACAGTGAAAACTTCTGGAGACAGCTGAGGCTGGGAGAGACTGAAAGGGAAAAAGCTCCAAGTTCAGGATCAAGGGGCAGGAAGGGAAAAATCGGATTCTTCAAAGTAAATCCGGGTTTAACAATTCACCAGGAAAATGTTTGCAGCAGAAAAGAAATTCCCTTACAGCATGACTCCAAATAGAAGCAGAGCCACCACCTGTAACTGAATCTCAAGCAAAGAAAGACACCAGGGCACCCCAGCACCTTGTAACGCCCACTCCTCTGAGTCCACAGAAGACATGGTGCATGCCTCACCTACGTGGTGCCACTTCACCATCTTGTGGAGTGAGATTTTCTAGAAACATGAGTGAGCAAATGGGCGTGTGTTTTGGGCTTGAGTTCTCCAAAATGCAGAGTCTGAGTCAAAGACCTCATTGCAGGCAGTTTATTTGGGAGATGATGCCAGGAAGCAGAGTGAGACAGTGCACAATGTGAGAAGGAAAAGGAAGAAAAGCCAGCCGGGGATGCATCAGAAACCGGCTGCTACCTTGATCAGCAGGGCCTCAAACCCACTGGTGTCCTCTGGGACCCACTGGGGAACGTGGCTGGCCGTTGGCCTCACTGAAGAGGGGAGGCTGGGGCCTCTGCCATGGAATCCTGCCCCCACGGGTAAGGGCTGCCCTTGGAGGCCTTAACTACTCCCACCTTTGTACTTTCAGGTCATACCTGACACAGCCGGGTGACCTTCTTCAGCTTCAGAGAAAGCCCTGAGGTCGCCAAGGGTGGCCTCTTTGTTGGTACAATGCACCAGAGGTCACAAGATCTGCTACAGTGGGCGTGCGTGTGCTTCCTCTGTGCAAGGAGATTGGAAGCTCCTGAGCGCAAACGGAGACAGAAAACAACACAAATCGTTTCAGTTGCAGATTAACATGATTTTGACTAAAACCTTGAGATCATTTGCTCTTCGTTGTTTTAACTTCTTGGCATTATATCAATCCCTTACCCCTATGCTCTCATTGAAAAATAAACCCTTCAGACTATTACATGGCAAAAACATCAGATAAGGAAATAATAAAAAAAAAATTGCCTTCCTTTGTTCACTCAGGCAGCAGCTCTGTCTATCACCTTCTTTGGGCTGTAATAACAACAGAAAGAGAAGCGGGGAAATCTAACTTTGTCTATCAGATCCTTTGCTGACTCTCATTCTGCCTGTCCTTTAATAAGCAGGGTCAGACCAGAGGGCCAGACCAACTTGGGAGAGTCATTTAACCTCTCTGAGCCGCAACTTCCCCATCTGTAAAGCAGACATAGTAACTATGTTGACATCACAGGGATATTGTGAGCACTCAATATGCAGGTCTTTGAGAAGATGCTCAGTAAACTGTAAAAGGCTATTCAAATGTCAGCCATAATGACCACAGACCTGCCTAAGGGGCTCCTCGCCCTGCAGCAAGCCCCACTCTGCCCAGCCGAACAGCCGGATGGCTTCCTCCTGTGAAAGATCCAGCTCAGCTTTTATACCGCCTCAGGGCAGGTGTCCCATAGTGCCCTGTATTATTATTTATGTAGGCACCATGTGTCATTTTACTTTCCCCCACTGACCACAGTGCCCTGCACTTTGCGTTTTTACAGACCATTAAAGTGATTCTTAACTTCTCTCTGGAGAAAGTAGAGGCTCCTTGGCACGAGCGTTGGGGCCCTGCACAGGTGGAGACCTGGCTATGCCAGCACAGGCCTGCCTGCTCTCCTTCTCTTACCCTCTGGCCTGCTCACACTGCTCCCCATACCCCCTGCATACTGATTCCCCAAGTAGCAACACCTGTCCCCATCTTGACTTTCTCCATCCAACTCGCATCCATCATTTTAGAATTAGCTTCACTCCACTCTTCCATGAAACCCTTCTTAGGCCCCTTCACCCATGCAATCCATAAATATATTTTTTTTGAGTACATACTAGGTGCCCATACTGTGTAAGGTCCAGGGGCACAATGGTGAATCTATCAGACTTGATCACTTCTCTCATGGATCTAGATGCCTTACTCATAATAATGGTCTGGAACTCAGACAATCTGCCTTGTGAGTTTTTCCTTTATGGTTATTTCATGCCTGTGCCTTGTATATGCCCAGCCTGAAAGCTAGGTCTTTGAGTAAGGCTCCTTCGTACTTTCCCACTCCCAAGAAAAACAGTGTGTGGCATATAATAAGCATATGTCAAAATACTACCTGCCTCCACTCTTGGCTGTAAGGCAAAGAAATATATGGGAGAAGTTCCCAAACTATGAAGGATATTCAACACAATGATCAATCTAAAAAATTTAAAGTTCACAAGCATGCCTTGATACAGATATGACTTACCAGACACAAAAAAGCTTAGTTCAAGGCTCCTAGACAAACAAAAGTTAATGCAATTTCCTTTAGAAATTGAAAAAATACTCTGGTACAATAAGGGTCCAGAAACTGAGGCAGATGTAGGTTTCCAGCTTCAGGGGTGAGAGATGAGGTGTAACACTTGTGTATTAACGAAAATCAGATGCCACCTTCTGGCCAGAAGTAGAAATTCAGGGATTTAGCCTGGGAAAAGAATTGATTGCTCTCAGAATCAAATACAAAATTGCATTCCACAAGTAACACACTCCATCCTAGTGGGGACAGTATATTCCCACATTAACCCTCAAAACACATCTTTGCTCTAATCTATGCTTCCTTACAGCCATAATCCTTAATTCTCTCTCTCTCTCTCTCTCTCTCACACACACACACACACACATACACAAAATGACATTCACAAGCCTTCTAAAGCCTCCCTATTCTAATCTGTAGGGCTGGCTGTCACCTCACCCTAAATCCATTGTTGATTAACTCCTAAAAAACTTTAAGGGAAATTTTGATCTCTGAAGAGTAAAGGTAATATCACAGATATTTTCAAGGATATTAGGTGAAACACAATTTCCTTTCGTGAGCAAATAAAATTTCAGTGACAAGGAAATGGATGTTTTCCTAAAAGTTCTCTGTATAAAGTAATTTTTAAATATTTTATAATTTGTAATATTTATATTTTGTGATATTTTATGTTAAATAATTTATATTTTGTGATATTATTTTAAATTATTTATATTTTATAAAATTGATAAAGTGTGATATTTCATAGTCACATATAAGTGACCAATTTTGACAGTACTGAAAAAAAGTTCAGAACTTCCCTCAAACTAAGAGTTATTCAATAGAAAAGGTCAATATAAACATAATCATGCCTTACTACAGATATTATCTATTTGGATGCTTTAAAAAAAAAAGTTTAGGGGCCAGCCTGGTGGTGCAAGCAGTTAAGTGCACACGCTCTGCTGCGGCAGCCTGGGGTTCGCCGGTTCGGATCCCTGGGGCACACTGACGCACTGCTTGGCAAGCCATGCTGTGGCAGCGTCCCATATAAAGTAGAGGAAGATGGGCATGGATGTTAGCCCAGGGTCAGTCTTCCTCAGTGAAAAAAGAGGAGGATTGGCAGATGTTAGATCAGGGCCGATCTTCCTCACAAAAAAAAAAAAAGTTTAGACATGCACTAATTAAAAGATAGATACTGTCAGAGTAGATAAAAAAACAGGACCCAATTATATGTCGTCTACAAGAAACCCACTTTAAATATAAAGGCACATATAGATTAAAAGTAAATGGATGGAGAAAGATATACCATTCTAAAATTAATCAAAAGAAAGCAGAAGTAGCTATATTAATTTCAGACAGAGCAGAGTTCAAAGCAAGGAAATTTATCAAGGATAAAGAGGGGCATTACATAATGATAAAGGGGCCAATTCTCCAAGAAGAGGAAACAATCCTTAACATGTACACACCTAACAACAGAGCATCAAAATACATAAGGCAAAAACTATTAGAACTGCAAGAAGAGATAGATGAATCCTCTATTATACTTGGAGACTTCAACACACCTCTATCAGAAATGGACAGATCCAGCAGGCAGAAAATCAGTAAAGACATAGTTGAACTCAACACCACCATCAGTCAGCAGGATATAATGGACATCTATAGACTGATTCATTCAACGGCAGAATACACATTCTTCTTAAGCTCACAAGGAACATTCACCAAGATAGACCACATTCTGGGCCATAAAACACACCTTAACAAATTTAGAAGAATAGAAATCATACAATGTCCACTCTCAGACCACAGTGAAATTAAACTAGAAGTCAGTAACAGAAAGATAGCTGGAAAATCCAAAAATACTTGGAGATAAAACAACACACTTCTAAATAACATACATGCCAAAGAAGAAATCCAAAAGAAATTTTCAAATATTTTAAACTAAATGAAAATGAAAACTCAATTTATCAAAACCTGTGGGATGCAGGAAAAGCAGTGCTTAGAGGGAAATTTATAGCACTGACTGCATATACTAAAAAGGAAGAAAGACCTAAAATCAGTCATCTAAGTTTTCAGCTTAGGAAACTAGCAAAATAAAAGCAAATTAAATCCAAAGTAAGCAGAAGAAAAGAATTAACAAAAATTAGTGGGCCGGCCCCGTGGAGTAGCAGTTAAGTGCGTGCACTCCGCTGTGGTGGCCCGAGGGTTCGCAGGTTCGGATTCCGGGCACGCACCAATGCACCACACGTGAAGCTATGCTGTGGCAGCATCCCATATAAAGTAGAGGAAGATAGGCATGGATGTTAGCCCAGGGCCAATTTTCCTTGGCAAAAAGAGGAAGATTGGCATTGGATGTTAGCTCGGGGCTGATCTTCCTCGCAAAAAAAAAAAAAATTAGAGCATAAATTAATGAAATTGAAAACAGAAATCAGTAGAGAAAATCAATGAGACAACAAAAAAAGCTAGTTCTTTGAAAATTGATAAGACTCTAGCCAGGCTAACTAAGAAAAAGATAGGACACAAATTACTAATATCAGAAACGAAAAAGGGACATCACTACAGATCCCATGGGCATTTAAAGGATAACAAAGGACTACTATGAAAAACTGTATGTCCATAAATTTGATAACCTAGATGAAATGGACCAATTCCTTAAAAGACACAATCTGCCAAAACCCACACAGGAAGAAATAGACAATCTGAATAGGCCAATATTTACTAAAGAAATTGAACCAATAATTAATTGGTTCTCTACAATCTCTTCAAGAAGACAGAAGCAGAGGGAATATTTTCTAATTCATTCTATGAGGCCAGTGTTACCCTAATACCAAAACCAGACAAAGACATCACAAGAAAAGAAAACTATAGACCAATATCTTTTGTAAACATAAATGCAAAATCTTCAACAAAATATTAACAAATCAAATCCAACAATGTATAAGAAGAATTATATACCACAACCAATCAGGATTTATCCAGATATGCAAGACTAGTTCAACATTTGAAAATCAGTTAATGTAATACATCACATCACCAAGCTAAAAAAGAAAAAAATCATATGATCATATCAATAGATGCAGAAAAAGCATTTGACAAAATCCAATACGATTCATGATAAAAACTCTCAGTAAACAGGAAATAGAGGGGAACTTCTTCAACTTGATAAAGAGTATCTAGAAAAAACCTATAGCTAACATCATACTTAATGGTGAGAAACTTGAAGCTTTCCCAGTAAGAACAGGATCAAGGCAAATATGTCCCCTATCACCACTCCTTATCAACATTGTAATGAAAGTCCTAGCTAATGCAATAAGGCAAGAAAAAGAAATAAAAGCTATACTTATTGGGAAGGTAGAAATAAAACCGTCTTTGCTCACAGATGACAAGATTGTCTATGTAGAAAATCCAAAATAATTGACAAAAAAACCTCCTGGAACTAATAACTGATTACAGCAAGGTTGCAGGATACAAGGATAATATACAAAAGTCAATCACTTTCCTATATACCAGCAATGAACAAGTAGAATTTGAAATTAAAAATACAGTACCACTTACAGGAACAAAAACACCCCAAAAAATGAAACACTTAGGTATAAATCTAACAAAATATGTACAAGATCTATATGAAGAAAACTATAGAACTCTGATGAAAGAAATCAATAAGAACTAAATAAATAATGAGATATTCCATGTTCATGGATAGGAAGACTCAATGTTGTCAAATGTCAGTTCTCCCCAACTTGATGTATAGATTCAATGCAATCCCAATCAAAATCCCATGAAGTTATTCTGTGGATATTGACAAATTGACTCTAAACTTTATATGAGGAGGCAAAACACCCAGAAAACCCAACTCAGTATTGAAGGGGAAGAACTAAGTCAAAGGACTGACACTACCCAACCTCAAGACTTACTATAAAGCTAGACTAATCAAGACAGTGTGCTGTTGGCAAAAGAATAGACAAATATATCAATGGAACAGAATAGAAAGTCCAGAAATAGATGCACATAAATATAGTTAACTGATCTTTGACATAGCAAAAGCAATACAATGGAGAAAAAATAGGCTTTTCAACAATGGTGCTGGAACAACTGAACATCCATGTACCAAAAACTGAATCTATACACAGACCTTATACCCTTCACAAAAATTAACTCAAAATGGATCACAGGGCTAAATGTAATATGTAAAACCATAAAACTCTTAGAAGATAACATAGGAGAAAATCTAGATGACCTCGGGTTTGGTGAAGACTTTTTAGATACAACACAAAAGGCATGATCCATGAAAGAAATAATTGATAAGCTGGACTTCAGTAAAATTAAAAATTTCTGCTCTGCAAAAGACACTGTTAAGACAATGAAAAGACAAGCCACAGACTGGGAGAAAATATTTGCAAAAGACATATCTGATAAAGGACTGTTATTCAAAATATACAAAAATCCTTAAAACTCAACAATAAGAAAACAACTCAATTAAGAAATGGGCCAAAGACCTTAACAGACACCTCACCAAGAAGATATACAGATGGCAAACAAGCATATGAAAAGATGCTCCACATCATATGTCATCAAGGAAATGCAAATAAAACAACAATGAGATAACACTACACAGCTATTAGAATGACCAAAATCCAGAAAACACCAAATGCTGGTGAGGGTGTGGAACAGCAAGAACTCTCACTCATTGTGGGCGGGAATGCAAAACAGTACATCCACTTCAGAAGACAGTTTGGCTTTTCTTAAAAATTAACATACTCTTATCATGTGATCAAGCAGTCATGCTGTCTCCAATCCAAGTGAGCTGAAAACTATGTCCACACAAAAATATGCACATGGATGTTTAACCAGCTTTGTTCATAGTTGCCAAAAGTTGGAAGCCACCAAGATGTCCTTCAGTAAATGAATGGATAAACTGTGGTACATCCAGACAATGCAATATTATTTAGCACTAAAAAGAAATGTGCTATCAAGCCATGAAAAGACATCGTGGAAACTTAAGCGCATATTACTAAATAAAAGAAGCCACTCTGAAAAAACTACATACTGTATGATTCCAACTATACGACATTCTGGAAAAACCAGAACTATGGAGACAGCAAATGGATCAGCGGTTGCCAGGGGTTAGGGGGAAGGGAAGAATGAATAGGCAGAGCACATAGGATTTTTAGGGCAGTGAAAGTATCCTGTTTTACACTATAATCGTGGACACGTCATTATATATTTGTTCAAACCCATAAAACATACAACACCAGGAGTGAAATCTAATGTAAACTATGGACTTTGGGTGATATTGATGTGTCAGTATAGGTTCATCAATTGTAACAAATGTACCACTCTGGTGGGGAATATTGATAATGGGGGAGGCTATGCATGTGTGGGGGCAGGAAGTATATGGGAACTCGCTGTACCTTCCTCTCGATTTTACTATGAATCTAAAACTGCTTTAAAAAATAAGGTATATACATATTTTTAAGTTTAGACATGTAGACTCTACAGTAAAAAACGCCACAGAAAAACCACATTGTGTCTTTCTAGAGTAGTGTACTCTGTCTCCGTGAAAATAAGGGCATTGCTGCTATCACATTCCCCAAGCTGCAGGCACTCACTATGACCTATCTTGTTTTAGGTCCGGTGCTGGGCCTGGAGTCCAACACAGACGAACAGTCATCTCTCGGAATTTAGATAGACATACAGGCAAATAAATTATTTAATTACAATTGCACAGAGATATAGCAATTAAAAACCTCATTAAAGAGTAGCCTGTGTGGGCCGGCCCCGTGGCTTAGCGGTTAAGTGCGTGCGCTCCACTGCTGGCGACCCGGGTTCGGATCCCGGGTGGGCACCAACGCACCACTTCTCCGGCCACGATGAGGCCGCGTCCCACATACAGCAACTAGAAGGCTGTGCAACTATGACATACAACTATCTACTGGGGCTTTGGGGAGGGGGGGGAAGAAAAACGACAAAATAAAGACCTTTAAAAAAAAAAAAAGAGTAGCCTGTGAAATACTCACACTTACATCCATCATTTTCCTATACCAAGCTCCTGGTTTTCATATTTTACTTGTAGAGTAGTTTAGGAAGTGAGAAGTGAGCAGCAGCAAAGCAAAATGATAATGAAGGATTCTTTATGGCAGGTAGGCTAAAAGGCCTGTGAAGATTCTCCTTCTAATCTCATATAAAAGCATGTAATCACACTTTAATTACAGACTGGATAGACTGGATAGAGACTATATTATACGAACGTAAGCTACTGCAGCTGGAGGAACTATTACAGGTCATCTGATCCAACCCTTTCATTTCGTAGATGAGGAAACTGAAAACCAGAAAGATTAAATGATATGCCCAAGGTCACTCAAGACCGCCCAACCAGTTAGTGACCTCCAGACTAGCCTCCAGGCCTTTGGACATGCTGATCCATCCGCTATGCACTCACTGGTTAAAATGAACCAGAGCAAATAAATCACTTCCTTATACCAACAAATAAAAAATTACCCTCGTATTAGTATTCACTATAAAGTAATTATATGCTTTTCAAATCTCGCTTTTAGAAATTTGCTGATCTTAAAAACAAAAGAGTTACAGAGGCCAAAGTAGAAATTCCAGATAGCATCAATAAACAAAGATCTATGTCAAATCAGCAAAAATAATCTCTTCAAAATAGGAAGCTGGATCAGATGAAGCACGACAGCAAGAATCTAAGAACATTTGCTGATGAGTGTTCTTGGCAACGTTAGCTCATTGGAACACCATGAGGCTTAAAAGTTTATGCTCCATTCTGTGTGAAGGGAGTTTTTCTACCACAGCTCAGGGTTTGGTCCAATCTTTCCATCTAGAACATTCTTTTTCTATGGCTGCTCCTCCCACTAGGATTGCCCTCTCAATATCATTAATCATGACCCCCTTAATGTGTAATTTACCCAGATTCCACTCTTATCATGAGCTTGAGGGGATACATGAGAGGGAGTCATACACCACAATTGGCCCTCAGACCCTGGACTCTCTGTAAAGATTGTGAACTGACCGTAGAGTTCCATTATTACGGACATAAACTAAACTAAACTAAACCACGAATAAGATCCCTAGAAGTGCTAGGGCAAAGGCAAGAACCAAAGGAAGTTGCTAGCATTTGGATCTTACCAACTCCGGGCTGGTGATGCTTTTTTAGTCTTGAAACGATGGCAGTGGAAGTTTGGACATTGCCTGGAGTCCTCAGGTATTTCTGTGGTCAAGGACTCTCATTATTGAAAGTGCTTACTATAAAGCAGCTCCCATTAAAACCTCGTGAAGCCCAGCACTACAGAAAAAAAGGCATCATGGGATCCACAATCATTTTCATTAAAATTTGCATATGACTTTATTCCAAACTTTACAAAGACACAATCAGGGAAAGGGAGAGGATTTGCTGCAATATTTCACTCACCTGGTTGCATTAAGCTCAAAATATGAATCTTGGGATATATATTTGTCACATGCCAACCCAAGCTAAAAGCATCCACCAAGAGAATATTCTCACTACTCAGCGGACAGCTAGAATCTACTTCCACAAACTCACAAACTGATGAGAGTAAACGCTCCCCACACTGCTCTTCATTTCTTCTTTTTAAACCACCTCTTCTCTTAAGGGCAGCCACCAAAAGGGCCAGTGTGACAATAATGGAGAACCCAGGTATCCCCATGCTCTTTCTGTAGCTCTGGGCTTCACGAGGTTTCAGTCCGTTTCTGCTTTTTAGTAAGCGCTTTCAGCAGTGCCTCATCGATGACAGCAATTCATGAAGACTCTAGCACTGCCTGGGCTTCAACCGCGTTAGGTCTAAGACAAAACCATTGCCGGTATCCTCTGGATTTATAGTTTTTCGCCTCACAGAGGAGTTTCAGATGACAGAGGACACGGGCTGGCTGTCCCTCCTAAGGTGACACTTGTGTCCTCTCCGCAGAGACTGCTGGTTCTCCCCAGATGTTCCACCTCCTTTGGAAAGTGAAAGATCCTGACTGCCGCAGGTAAATAAGAACATGAGCCAAGAGCTTCCTAAAGAAGCCACGTCAACAGGAAACCGGGATTCTGAAGCGGCATCTCTTAGCCACACCTTCACAAAAGAAGGCTCATATGTTCCCCCAAATAATATTACTTTTAGGAGGCAAGGCTAGAGAAATGAGTAAGCTTGGAAGTATTCTCAAATTTTATAAATGTATTGGGGAGTCCCGATTTTACACATGGTTATCTGGCTGGAGACCCCTAATGAAACTTCCTTCCTTTCTACTAAAATACCAGGATAGCCCACATGTTCTATAAATCATTTAACTTTTGGTTTGTTTCCATCTTTCCATCTTTTGACTTTCATAGACAAGCCTGGGATGTGGATTTTTGAGGGTTTCTCTAATTATCACCGTGGGCGGCTATCGGAGTACGATGTCGGATCCATTAGGAATGGTGCTGGGAGGGAAAGCAGCCAAACTTGGCAAAGGTGGGATTGAGAAGGGAATCAGAAAAGTCAAAAGTAAGAGGAGGGGACAACAAACCAGGGACAAAGAGGCCAAGAGCACGGAGAAGCAATCTGGGAATCTTTAAAAATGGCTTGAGCTACTTTTACATGGCATCTAAGCTGTAGAACTGATGACACCTCCTCCTTCATAAACGCCTACCCCCTTGGCTACCTTCGTAATTTTCTGACCCTGCCCGTCTCTCCCAGTCCCCACTTCTCTCCTCACTATTACACGTCAGCACTCCACAAGGTCCTTGTTCTCTCTAGGGGCTCTCATCTGTGCACATGGCTTTCGCCATCACACTCCTTCAGATAACTGCCAAATCCTTAGCTTCAATTCCATCTTTTCTCTGGAGCACCAAGATTGCAATTCCTTCTGTGTGCCTCCACCTCTGATGTCCTGAAGGCATTCCAAATGCAACAGGACTTCAGCAGTCTGCTAAATACAATTAACAATGATTGTTGCTCTTATGCAGAATGGGGGAATATTAGGCTGAGGGCTATGGAGAAAAAAAGAGCGAATAAACTGCAGTCTCTGTCCTCATAGGGCACACATTCTGGGCAGACGGCAGCAAAAGGGCAAAGTGAGGTGGGCCATAGCGGCCCAAGCCAGGTACTGACAAGGAGGAGAGAGAGATCACATGTGATATGAGAGCAAAGGTCTGGAAAGAAGGCAGCACTGCCTTGTGGTCTTATACATCCATCCTGCTGTGTTATCCTGTTTGTCTTTATTCCTTCACACATGAAGCTAAATCGGGCACTGGCATACGTAGGGAGCCTATTCTTAAATTCAATGAGTGATGAGGAGCCCTTGAAGGTTCTGAGCAAGTAAGTAAAAAGGTAAGCCTCTGGCAGCAGGGGCAGGAGTCTTTGGGGGTTGGGGAGACAAGAGTTGAGATCTGGGAGATCTCCAGCAGGCACCTGGACATTTAGATCCGGGGATCAGGAGAGAAGTCAGGGTGCTACACTCCACATCTCAGAATCATCTCTCCAGAGAGGCCAGTTGAAGCTTTGAGGGCAGATCAGCGCCAACAAAGGGTGGGGCAACAGGAGGTCTAAAGGCAGAACCTTCCGAGCAGCCATCCTTAGATGGCCCAGAAAGGAACTGAAGCTCATGGAGGGAGCCAGAGAAGATAGTCAAGGTGGGCAGCCTGAAGGAGAGCAGAGCAATGGAAGCCAAGAGAAAGGAGCTGTAGAGGCAGCTCTTAGCCAAGAGCTCAGAGCTCCAGCATTGTGCATGCCCAAGGAGAATGAGGACTAAGGAGAGACGGATGGATTTAGAGATGAGGCACCTTCTCTGCCACCACCCGCTATGCCTCCCAGCCAGGTCTTCCTCCTGACACCGCCACTTCTCTCAGACAGCCCATTCTCATCTTACCTACAGTCATGCGCCCCCAAACCCTGTTGATCCCACTTCTACACCCTCATCAGTTGGACTCATTCCATTCCAGTCGCCCTTGCCTTACACTAAACTGACCATCTCCCAACCTCCTTGGTATTCCTTCTCCACTCTGACCTGTCCACTCCTGCCAAACGACTCTTCCTAAAGCTGAGCTCCAATCATGGTGTCCTCTGCTCAAAGACCCTCAATGACTCCCCATTACCTACTGTGTAAAGGTCAAATTCCTTATAGTCACTCAAAGCTCTTATTTGCAGCTTACCCCTTACCCCTAGGGCATCTCCTACCATGCCCTTATGGCTATAGACCAAGCTTTTCTCCCTAATTGCAGTTATTACTCTCAGGCCACTCACTGCATTCTGCCTCAGACCAGAGACAACTATTTATTTCCCTGTAAGCAGTACTAGCCCACTTGCGCTCCCTGCCAGTGGTTGTGTCTCTCTTGCACAGCTCTGGGCTTATTACATTCTTCTCTGAGATGTCTGTCCCATTAAGGCCACTCTTGTAGGTAGGAGGGGAGTCTCCCCCGGAAGGGGTGGCCGATCACCTAGAGGCTGTGAGAACAAAGACAGAAAGGACACCTTGGCGGCCCAGGAGGAAAGGGAACTCCTCCCTTTCACGGTGTTTCCAGGTTGGAATTTGAGGGGTGTGGATGTGCCGGAGAGGGCTCCTAAGTGATGACGATGGCCTCTGCCATGAGGAGGAACTTGGAGGGCCAGCACTAGAAGGGACCCCAGCTTGAAGACAAGAGGCCTTTCTCTCAGCAAATCTTTACCCAACACTTACTACACACCATGCTCTGTGCCACCTGCCAGCAGGGGTGGCGTGGTAAGCCGGCTCTTCAAAAAGAAAAAGCCCTGATTTATAGCACCTGCCTATTTCTGTGGTGTTAACATTCCTACCATTGCTGATTTCAAGCTAGCCAGATGACGTTGCTGAATGTGAAGCTGGGAAGAAATACGTGCAACCAGCCCCAGCACACCACTGGTGGGGACAGAGCTACCAGTAAGGACAAGAAGTGTGGCGTGGAGCTTAGCCTAATGGCATCATGTTACCGCTTTACTTCTGTGGTAGCTTCCACTGCCATCTTGGCAGATTTAGATGTGATGCATTAAGTCCGTGTTTTCCCCTATTTTCTTCTGTTGGCTGTGAGGCCAGTAGGGTGGGAACCTCATCTCACACTTGGCTTTTCCTCACAGCACGGTGCCTGCTCTGGGGAGGCACTCCAGACTTGTTGGCAGGTTGACTTCTGGGGCAGGGAGAGGAGGAATATCTGCTGAATGGATACGTATGCACTGAGGACACACCCTCCTAGACCTGCCACCCACCCGAGGAGGGGAAGCAACGGCAAGCCACAAGTCAGCTTCGAGAAGCACAGGGTCGGCCTCTGGTACAATTACAAAGCAGGAAGCTTATCTCCAGCCTTCTCCACTCTCTAACCAGCGCCCCCTTCCCATCTCCTGGCCCCTTGCCCCTGGCTGGTTCTCAGGCCTGACCTCAGTTCTGTCCCCACCGTCGCTAAGGTCTTCAGTGGTTATGCTGAGAGTAGGCGCTCTGACCTCCAAAACCGTGTGGAGTCAAGAGTTGTCCCTGGCTTCTCAAAGGGGTCTGTGACCACCCTTCACCCTCAGTCCTAACTCCAGAAACGTTTAATTCTCTGGCTTAAGCTGTGACCTTTAGGAAGTATGTGTGGACTCTGGTCACCCTCGGGGCCTTCCATGTAGAGGGACCCTGAGTGAACCTCCACAAAGGGATTAGTGTGTGTGTGAGAGACAGAGAAAACAGTCCTGAGTGCACCAGGGCCCAGGGCTGTGCACACACCATGCACTGCAGCCTGCCACACTCACACTCCCACACCAGGAAAGCAAAGCTGCCCCCTCCTCCGCATGGTGAGCACAGCCAGAGGCAGCTCCCAGCCCCCGCCCTGGCATGACGATGTGACTGTTTCTGGGCTGGCCAACATGGCCATCTGCTTCCATTTCTAAGAGGGATGAAAGGGCACTTTCTATCAAAGCCATAGATCCTGGTCCTTAATGCGCAAGACTGGGACACGCACAAGCCCCATGAATCAGGTTCCTTCTCTCCATCCACTCTCCTCTTATTTCAATACTTCCACCACAGAGCCCACAATACTCCAAAGATGAAGGCTTTATTTTCTCCAGCTCCAGTGTCACAGCTGTAGCAGCATATCAGAAACATCCCCGCACATGAACACACACTTCTCCCCTTCTTCGAAGGGCTGGTAACAATGCAGAGGCAGAAACAATGATATTCAGTACAGGCATTGAAGAAACAACACTTGCTCACCCTTGTACATTGTGCGTCTGGCGGGTAGGAAGCAGCAGTACGTTCGCATTTAACAGGCACGATCATCCTTAAATACAGTGAAACACAACCTTATTGGCATAAGAATGTGCTGGAGATGCAGCTCTAGGGGGACTGTGGAGGACAGCCCTGGGAATAAGACATCAGCATTAAAAAAAAAAAAAATAGAAACCACACGAAAGGATGTAGGCCAATCAATAGCTAGATTCAATCCAAAGTTAAGAAAAAACAGTCACAGATTGAAGATTTATCCCATTTGGAAAAAAAATCAATTTTTTATTCTAAACTAAAATTAAAACTATGATCTACAAGTGGCTGAATCTCAAATCATGGTCTGGGCAGAAGGGTTCACGCACGTGCACACACACACAGTGTCACTGAGTGCTGTACTCAAGTTGCATTGCCTGGCTGCAGATGTCACTCCAAAGACACTAATGACCAAGGACATGCCATGATGAGATTAAGCTGGTCATCACTGCGGGTGGGAGGTGGGGAGAAATTTTCCTATTTAGTACTTCTCAATGTCAAAGTCGGAATCAACAACTGGACTGCAGTCTGCATGAGGCAACAATGCAAACTTGGGGGAGATCAATTCCCACAAAATCAACGACCACATATACTTGTTTAGTGCTTCACAACTTTCAAAGCTTTTTCAGCTCCATCGCTCATCCAGCCTCAAGAAGACCCAGTGGGAGGGCAGGACAGGGGCACCCCCCATTTCCCAGTGAGGAGGGCCTGGAGCAGATCTTCCGACCCTGCCCATCGAGCTCTGAAGTCCACTTCCTCCCTCTCCTCCTTACATCCCCTGACCCAAGGGAGTTTCCCCAGAGAAGTAAACAGTTTCTTTTCTGAATACCATCAAATACAAAATCCCACAGGAAATAAGGAATATTTTGCAGCAGTGTGGCGTATCTTAAGTGGATGAAAAAGGATGGTTGGATAATTATTTTAAATTTGATCTAGTTCTTCTTCCACTGGCAGAATTGAACAGTAACACAGGGCATGCTTAGAGAGCAGATGTAAACACTGCCCATAGAGGATGGTCTCCACAGCTTTCTGCATCCCCAAGTGAGACAGAAGCGAACCGCAACTGGTTTCCACTGAGGGGTTAACTCTAAAGTGGGACAGGTCAGCAGCTGAGCCCCAGCCCAGGAGCAAGGCCCTGCTCGTGGGGCACACGTGGGAGCTGCCCGACGTGGTACTCTCCTGTCCCCGACGCGAAAACTACTCCTGAGGCAGGGGTAGTGTGTGCAGGGTCCCAAGATGAGACTGTCCCAGTGCCACCTGAGTTCTTCCCGGAAGTAACAGCTGCTGAAGGAGCCCGGGTCTGAGCCTTAGCAAGACGCACGATGTTGACCTTGCCTGAGGCAAAGGGTGAAGGGCAAAGGGTGAAGGTCAGGACCAGGCCCACTAGAATAAAAACACATGTGCTTCCTGCTCCTTTTTAAAGAAGGGCTCTAAAAGGAAACTGTAGAGCCACTTGGTCTTCCCTGGGAGAGAGTTCTGGCAGCCAATCAGAGGGAGAGGCTCAAGGAAACAAGCTTGTATTTTCCCTGAGTGATAATCTGGCTCGCCTGGGATGCATCATGTCAGAAAACAAGGCAGTCGGACCTCCCTTTCTCAGCTGACACAGACCAAGCGAGGCAGAAGGTAGCCCAGAAAGGCATCCTGACTTGTGCATGAGGGTCCTGGCCTGTCACTGTGCGGCGAGAGGCTCCATGACGGGGGAATTCATGGTGGGCAGGGGGATAGACAAATGCCACTGACACACCTGCCACGTTTTTTGAAATCCCTAAAACTGCACAGGGAAAGAGAGGAGATCAGGAGATTTAGTCACAACACACACAGACAAGAATACCTGAAGTGCCTGAGTTAAAAGGCTGATGCAGAAACAAGTCCTAGGATAAAGGCAGGATTTATCCTAACTGCCTGCCCAACGAGTAGCCAAATGGTGCCATGTCAAGGGCTTCTAAGTGCTGGCCCAGAGAGGCAGACACTCACGCCACCCACGACGAGGGAAGGCAAGGTCTCTGTAGGTGTAAGACGGGCCATCCCAGTTCTACTGGGAGCCAGCATGAGCCACCCTGCCACCCGGTACGTATGAGTGTATGTGTGGGTGTGTATGTGCACAGACAGCAAGAGAAAAGGCCCCAGGGCCAGATCTTTGGTCCTGGAATTTTCAGGAAAGACAAAGTGAGAAGGCACACGAAGGTGACCAACTGAATAAAAGAAAAAAAAAAAGTAGCTGGAAGTAATATATCATTATTGTGACTTTTTTCAATGTACCTTTTTCCCCCCATGAAAAGAGAAATTCAAAATATAAACTTTATATTTTATTATTTTACATTCAAGTGAAACTTCCGTCTGGGGGCTCAACACAATTTTAGGCCACTCTCAGCAATTTAGTACTCTGGTGCCTTTTTTATTTAACCCGATGGAAGAATTCAGCCCTCTATTTTTAAAAAACAGCTTTATATTCCCAGCTGTAACACTTAATTGTACACACGCACAGGCACACACACAAATCCAAAAACTTCTACATAGAAAAATAAAGGATAAACATTATCCATCTATTTTAGACTGTGTACAGCAACTTTTATATACATGATTTTCTTGTTCTGTAATGTTTTCGGTCACTGCACATTTTCTTCCCTTCTGTGTGATCTACATTTCTAGGGGAGGAAACTGGCACAGTGAAGCAGAAACGCTACATTCCTCTTGGGGGGAGCAGAGAAAAGGCAATTTCTCGCTCCCCTTCCAAGTCCCTCCCCGCCTACCCCCACCTCAGCCGGCCCTGTGGACGGATGGCCTCCCAGTAAGCGGCTGTCCCACCCTCTCCTCTCTCTAAGGCGTCAGGGAGCGGAAGGCCCACCCTGCAGACACCCTGTGAGAATCATCTCGGTGTGAGGGCAAGGGAAGGGAAGCAGGCAGGGAAAGCCTTTTAAAATAAAAGATTCTGGAATCGCTTCCCACAGCCTGCTCCTTTAGTATGGAGTTCGATTCTCCAGCTGGTGCTTGGTGAAGAAGTACTTGAAAAACTCATAGACCGACCAGGAAATGGCCGTGGAGGGCATCTGGTAGATGACGCGCGCCTGCATGCCTTTGAAGTAGCCGGGCAGGCCGTTGAGCTGGTACACCGTCCGGAAAGCGTTGGCCATGCCCGACAGCCGGCCGCTGATGTTGGCCAGGTTGAGGGCCACATTCTCCTGAGTGTTGAGGAGGGTTTTGCAGACATCCAGCGGGGTGGTGGCGGCCGCAGCGAGGGCGCCGGCCAGCCCGCCTGAGATGATGTGGGACTGCGGGTTGTAACCCCGGTGAGGGTTGACCTGCTCCTGCAGGAACTCGTAGGTGATGAAGTGGATGGACTGGAAGGGAATGTTCATGGTCAGCTGCGTGCTGTAACTCCGGTAGAAGGCCCCCAAGCCCTCAGTCCTCCACACCGTCCGGACGCAGCTGAGGGCCGACCGGTGCGGCGAGTTGTACATCTGCATGCGCTGCTTCACCACTGTGGTCGGGGCCGCGGGCAGGCCAGACGCAGCCAGAGGGCAGTGGGTTGGGTTTGGCCCGACCCCGGGTCGGAGTGAAATGGGAAGCCAAGCCGTAAAGAGAAACAAGTAAGTTTAGACACACTGGCAAGAGGTCACAGAGAGCTAGCACACATAGCCCCAGCCCGAGACACCACAGAGGGCCAGCTCCAGGCAACCCCGCTTACAAATGGGGCTCCAGCACCCAGTGCCAGGAAGCGGGCTATTTCCTGAAGTGTCTCCTGCCTGCATCTTGTTTAAGGTAGTCTCTAAACCAGGCAGCCACTTCAGACTACATTCACTGACCTGCTCCCCCCTGGTCCTGGCTGCCTTGGGCATCGCACCTGCTGCAAATCTAAATCCTGCCCCCCTGCCCTCCTCCTTCCCAACATGTCGACCTGAGGCATGGATCCCATCCTTTATTCTCAGTGGTCTGTACCTCTGACAGTGTTTTAGCTTCAGTGTCACATCACTCTTGGAAGAGACACTAGAATTAGTAGAATTAGGTCAGCCCAAGTTCAATGACAAACTCCAATGAAGACCCTGGCTCTGTTCAAAGGACCTGAGGCAAATGAGGGCCAACTGTGGTCCCTCAGGCTTAGAGTTTTAATCGTCCCCATGCACTGTGAAATGGAAGGTGTGTACTGAAATGTACAGTGTGCTTTTCTTTTAAAGAAATAAAGTCCTTAAATCAATGTAATGTCAAGGAGCAGAGCGGGGAGCTGAACCTCACTTTCTTCCCCTTTAAAAAAACAGAAACAAAACTCTTCCCTGGTTGACATGGGCTAATTAACCGGTGGCTGACCAGGTCCCTGTGCGAATCGCCTTAAACACACAAGAAAGAAGCCACCTCCCAATCTGACCCATCACGTCCCCGAAGGTTAGAACAAGTTCCCTGTGTGCCAGGGTGTGGGAGGCAGCTGAGAGCAAATAAGAAATTTTAACCTTGAAAGACAAAAACAGACAAACTTATAAGACGAGGCTTAAAGTGTTGAAATTTTTACATCCAATCCTCCCTTCTGGCAAGGGACCATTTTCAGATGGGGGAGAGAGGTGGAGAGTCCCACCTCCCACACAGAGAATAACCCAGCTGAAAGACGCCCAGAACCAGGTCCAAAAGCTCCTCACTATGGAGACCCAAGTGGGCTAAGGACACGAGGACAGAGAAAAGGCTGACAGGATTCAAGTCTGCACAGCTAAGGATTGTTTCCTAATGCTCCCAAAATTCAAAAGAAAACAAAAAAGATAAGGTGGGAGAAGACAGCTAAAACAAAATGGCCAAATGTGAATTTATGAAGTAGAATGCTGCATACATGGGGGTCCATAATACTCTTCTCTCTACATTTGCAGGTGTTTGAAATTTTCCATAATAATTGCAAATTCCTTTTAAAAAAGCAAGTTGACCCTAAGCCCTAATGAATGGCCTTTGACAGACTCCTCCTAAATTTGTCTAGGGTTGATAAAGGTTAACGAGGGCCAGAGCGGGGGTGTGTGTGTGTGTGTGTGTGTGTGTGTGCGTGCGCACACGCACGCACACACAGGTTTTAGAGTAGTGCAAAAGCACGCAAAAAGAATCACCAGGAGAGCTTGTTAAAACAGATTCCCTGTCCCCAACCCCAGAGGTTCTGATTCAGCAGGCCTGGGGGCGGGCCTAAGAATAAGCATTTCTAACATTCTCTCAGGAGATGCTGATGCTGCTGGTCTGCGGACCACACTCTGAGTAGCTCGCTTTCAGAGAACAGGAGTACCAAAGCTCAGACGCCTTTAATAATGTGGTAAGAAATTATCCTCCTTACCCAGGAGGCCCCTTGCCCGACCTTCTGTCCCCCGCTCCCCCTGCCCCTTGGCACAGCCCCTACTGCCACTCCCTGGGACCATGAAACATTACCTTCTGCTGGATTCATTACCGCATCGTGGAGCAGGGTGGCCATACTCCCAGCTATCCCTGCAAAAGAAACTCCAGAAAATTACCCTCTGGGACCAGGCGTTCTGAGGAAGTTCCTGGAAGCTAAATCAGATGGAACCCTGGACAAAGCTTTCTAAGCAAAATTCACTAACAACTCCACCCAGGTGAGCACTGATGCTCAAAACCCTACACTGACCATGGGAACGTTGGATAAAAAGGGGCACAGTGACCCACACTTTCATCAGGCAGAAACCTCATTTTCTCTTGTGGAGTCAACCCGGGGAAAAGGCCGGACCTGCTCATAACGGACGGCACCCAGAAACCACACTGCATGGCTTTTTCCACCGTCTAGATTTTAATTCTCTTTGTCCCTCGCCTCTGTCTACAGATTAACTCACTCTGCCCTTAAATTGGGGCAATCAAAGGGGATGATTTCATGTAAGTGGCTGAGAGGGGAAAAAGTCAGAAGAGCAATCTTTAAGAAAATTCCTTAATAAAGTCCAGGCATTTTTAAGAAAACGGGCGAGGGGAGAGGACACAGGAAGCTCTGCATATGGCAGACTTCCAGGGGAGTCTGCAAAGCCATGACCTGTCTCAGGGATGGCCGACCCAGCTGAGGGTCTCACTTGAAGGGGCCTGGCAAGAACCAGGAAATTTACACACTGTTATAAACCAATGTGACCTCAATAAAATAATTAAAAAAAAAAAAAAAGAACCAGGAACTTCAAAAGCCTGATTCAGGCCTGGAATTCTGCTTTTGGCTTTGGGTTGCCTCCCTCTGTGGGTGACACCGCCCGGTAATGAACGTGACCGCTGGAAGGTGGGAGGAATGAGGAACACCAGGATAACACTTCAGAAATGCATTTCTATGCTCCACCCTCCTCCACATACACTTATGATCATCCCCAGAAAGGTCCAAACATAACCACAGCACACACCACAATGAAGCCGTAACAGCACTGGGCAGAACCTGGCATAAACTGGGTTCCGTCAAACTGCCTTCAAGGGGTTCAGGGACCAAGGAGCTATACCACAACACAAGGCAGTTTCAGCAAAGGGGAGGCACAGACTTGGGGACAGCCAGGCTCTTAGTGACCGTGTCTAAGAACGCAACTAACGGCCAATTTTTAAAAAGCAAACCAAATGTCTGCAAGCCAGCCAGGTGGAGTTATTAGCACCAGGTTTGCTGATGGAAGGGGTGTTTTTTGGTTCGGAGTCAAACAAAAAGAGAAGGGAAAAAAGTTGTTGCTGGTACATCTACTCTCCACTGTTGAAAAATAATTTTGTTAAAATAAGTACACCTTACACTGCTATGGATAGCCCCCTTCACACCCAAACAAAAACCAACAAAAGCCAAACCCACAGGAGAGGCGACAACAAGCGCTCGGCGGGCCCGGAAGACATGCCCACGTAAGAGCTGCCCACAACTCAAGCCCCCAGCCCGCCTCGCTCCCTCCAAACAACAAAAGGAAACGATGTCAGCCCTTGCTCGCAGAGATGTAGCTCAGACAGACGGAAGAGAGCGGGGCGAAATCCCCAAACCCCCAGGAGCTTAAGGTGGGAAAGGCCGTCTGCGCTGCAGCAAATCCTTTGTCAGCCATAAAACTTCTTGACCTTTTAAAGCTTAGTTAGATCTTGACGTTGTAGAGACCTGTTGAACCAGTTTTTAAATAGTCTCAAAGAAGCTGTCCAGATAGCTTTTTTTTTTTGAATCCAGCATTCAAAAGTTTTGTTTCTATTCAGGGTTTTTTCCTAGATCTGATCATTAATTGCTTTTGAATGTTTAAAAAAAACAAAACGAAAAACCCACGCAACAATGAAAACCGAAACACCTCTGTCACTGATTTTCCCCAGGCTTCAGAAAGCGGAGGCGGGGAACGGAAAGAAGCGTGTGTGTGTGTGTGCGCGCGTGTCTGGGTGTGTGTGCACACACAACTCTAGAGTTCTTTATTCGTAAGCAAGCGTGGCGGAGACGAGGCGCAGGCTGCTGGGTCACAGGGAGGAGAACCCTGGGGAAGGCTCTGTTGAAGGAGAGAACTTTCTAACTCCAGACAAACGCTTTCAAATACCGTTGGCTAGGTGGCTGTTTCCTTGGTGGTGGAAAACGTCATTTAAAGTCCTTTTCATGTTTTCATAGCAGGCAAAATACATGGCGTGGGCCGGGCCTGCGCCCATTATCATCACGTTGAGACCTCGCAAGGGCCTCCAGAAGCCTTCAGTCCGCACGATTTTCCTGAGGGCTCCGTAGACGTTAGTGTACTGGGCTCTGGGATCTGGATTCAGACTCTGCATTCGTGTCTGGGAGAAGGCGAGAAAACAAGAAAAGAATGGGAGTTAACGAGGACGGTAAGGAGAGAAAAGAAGACCCAGAGAGAGTGAGAGGAACAGTCCATTTTCATCATTTCACAGGATTTCTTGATCAAGAAAACATTTACTCTCTCCCTCCTGGAGTCCTCCCTCCCCACATACATATTCACATGGATTTCATCATATCCAGCAAAGGGCGGAAAGAACGGGGCTGGATTTGGAGTAGGAAGACCTGCCCTGCCACTGGCAAGCTGTGTGACCTCTGATGAGTCCCTTAACCTCTCTGGGCCTTAGGATCCTCAGTTAAAAAAACAGGATTGTCATGAGCATCAAATAAAACAATGGGTGTGAAGACCGTTAGTAAGCTCAGAGACCTAGTCAAATATAAGTATTATTATTACCCTGTGGTTCCCACTCCGGTTCTGAAGTCTTCTGCATCCTCGCTTAGCTGAGGTGTCTGTGTTCTGAAAGCTCCTATTCAGCCCTACCATGAAATCTCCCCAGAATCCTCCAGCCCTCACCCCCTCATCTCCTCTGAATACTCTTTACACTTAGTCTTTACAAGTTAGCACTAAAATATAAACAGTCTTGTTCTGAATTTCCTCCCATGTATAGTCTTGCCTCCTTGAGGCAGAGACCCAGCTTTCCCTACCTCTGTGATCCCATCATGCTGCCCAGGCACTTCAGTAGGTGTGATCATTAATCTTATGTTGTCAACCTGGCAAGGCCACGGCACCCACACTGGCTCCAACTGTGGTCAAACACTAGTCTAAATGTTGCTGTGAAGATATTTTTTAGACATGATTAACATTTAAATCAGTAGATTCTGAGTAAAGCAGATGACCCTCCATGGCGTGGGTGGGCCTCATCTAATCAGCTGAAGGCCTGAAGAGAAAAAAACTGATGCTTCCCAAGGAAGAAAAAATGCTGTCTCCAGACAGTCCTTGGACTTGAGTTGCAACATCAACTCTTCCCTGGGTCTCCAGTCAGCCTGCCCTGCAGATTATGGACTTGCTAGCTTCCACAAATGCATGAGCCAATTTATATACACACACATACACACACCCTATTTGGCTCTGTTTCTCTGAGGAACCCTGACTAGTACAGTAGATAAGAAATATTTGCCAGGTGAAAGACCAGCGCTGGCTCAGCCCTGCAAAAGCAGCAGCATTTGCTCCTCCACACCCCTCCCCCCAACACACACACCGTCTAGAGGAGAGGGTCTCCAACCTTTGGTAGGGATATCCTTTTATCTCCAAACAAAATCATACAGAAAACTAACATATAAAATGGAAGAAGGGCTTCCCTGATTGAAAATGGGGCAAAGGGCCCTGGGCCCTCCTCTCACTCCTCAAGGCAGAGAACCGCCTCCCCCCAGGAACCCCAGGGCCCAGAGGAACAGCGTGAAAACCAATGGCCTAATTGGTGCTCATTTTCAGATTTTAGATTTCACCAGCTAGTAAAACCACAAAGAAAATGGGCACATCATTGGCAACTTCTGATTTTTCCAAGAAAGGACATAAAAACAATAACAATATAAGCAACAGTCACCATCGCCCTCTATTACAATCAACATTTCCTAAAAGAAAGGACATTTTTAATGCTTAAAAGAAAGCAGACTACCTCTGATTATAAAACTGTTCTTTAAATTAAATTTAGCTTTATTAAAAACTCACTGCTTTACCCTTTTTTTCTACCACAGACTGGTGAAAATGTCCCCTGGCCCAGCCCAAGGCAGCCCCGGGACACCCGGACCCCACATTCGGGGTGGGGGTGGGGGGATGGGAATGGATAGGGTCAGGATGGGCTCAGTGTCCTGTACCTTTTTGTTTAATTGTTTTCTATTGTAACCCTTTTCAAAAAGGACTTGACGCAGCTTAATAATGGAGGATACATTAGAAGCAAACAAGACCAAGGGAAGGAGAAGCGAGTGAATGTGCCAGTCAAGAGGGCACCTGACTGGTCACGACACCCCCACTTTGCCCGAGTGCACTGCTCGCTGGAGCAAAGGAAGCACCCAAAATGCAAAGCACTCACTTTGGGAGGGGCAACACTGCTTCTTCAGGGACAGCAGACGTTCTCCAGCACTAAGTTCTAAAAGTTATTTGAAATCACTCAAGTTTTAGAGCAAATAGAGCTTTCTATTTCACCCGGCTTTTTCCTATAATTGCCCCTGATGAAAAGCAGGAGCGTGATGCAGGAGGTGGGGCAATACAGTGGTCCAGAACACAGGCTTGCTTATCAGAAAGAACTGGATTCGAATTCAGATTCCATCACTCATGGTGTTACCCTGGGCACGATGGTTACCCTCTCTAAGCTTTAGTTCCCTCCTCTGAGAGAATGCTTGAGAAAACTAAATGTCTGTTACCTTTCTATTACTACCATTATTATTAATAACAATAAAGGATTCATCAAGAGGCTAAGGAATATGGTTCTAGTATATAACTGACCCTGCAGACACCTAAGCTCCATGCAGGGGGCATTGCATCTGCCTATTCACAGCAGATCTCCAGTGCCTATTGTGTCTAATTCACAGCAGGAGCCCATAAATATATGTTGAACAAATGGATGAACAAACACGTGCAATTTAGGATACCAACTAGGGTGAAGGGTACTGCATCTCTGACTTCACCTCCTCCTAAATATGAGCATGCTTTCCTAGAGTCACCCATCCCTCCCCTCACCCTTTGTCTAGATCTTTCCCTACGGATAAAAAGTCCATATTTTGCTGCATTTCTCAAGCCCAGGCTGTGATCTGCTGAGCCACAGCAGACGCTACCTTGGGCCTGTCAATAAGGGGTGGCTCCTGCCGGCCCCATTCCCAGAGGGGAAGCCCGCCTTGGGGAAGGATTGCAACAGCTGCCTCTGCCTCCTCCCTGCTGGTTTCTGGCCTGGGGAGACAAGACCAGCCCGTAGCAGAAGGCCTTGCTTGGGTCCAGGCGGGTAGAAACGAAGGAGGGCCTCGCAAGCAGGGATGGCAGTGCGAAAAAACACACAGGCCTCGGAGCAAGGAGCTGAGAGCCTGGACTCTGGACCTGACACTGGCTCCCAGAGGGCCACGTGGCCTTGGCTACGGCATCTCATCTCACTGGTCCCCAGTGTCCTCAAGTGGAAAATGAAGGCGAGGATCAGAACAGTGGCTGATTATCAGAATCACCTGGGAAATGTTTAAAACTACCTATCCCAGCACCACCCCAACATGTATTGATTCAAACTTTTTTTTTAATTCCCCAGATGATTCTGATTATCACTCAGTTTAGAGAACCACTAAATAGAGGCCCCTTCCAGCCCCGGCATCTTCTAATAACCTTCTCCATCCAGCCTCGGCTCCATGAGGAGGAGATGGGGAGAGGGTGTTGGGGGCGGGTGGTGTGTGCTGAGGGGGCAGAGGCAGGAGCAGTGGGGACACGGTGCCAAGGCTTTAGAGCCAGCTGATGTCGTTGGTCTGAATTTCAGCTCTGGAACCTTCAGCTTGTTCCTTAATCTTGGGGCGTGGAATAATCCCCAGAGAGCTGTTGGCAGGCGGAGTGCGATACTGTGGGAAATGCCTGGCTCCGGCTGGCAGTCAGCAATGATCGTCCCCCTCCTCCCACCCTTTCTAAGAGTGAAGGCATCAGGAGGGTCTCTCCTTCACAAAGCTGCACACGTCGGCCAGCGCACGTCGACGTACAGGGGAAATCTAGGACTGATTTCTCACCTCCCCCTTGTTTAAATTAGGGGTGAGGCAGTTGGAGTAAATGTTACTGAACCAAAACACACCATCCTCCCATGGAAGAGAAAAGGACAACTGGGTATCTGTGCACGTTCAGTGGACTTCTCTGTCCTTAGGGGTGGTCTACTCAAGGGCAGGCCACGTCTAACGACCCATGCCCGCAACAGAGGCAAGTGGCCTGTGAGCGTGGAGGAGGACCCAGTGAAGCCCCCTCTGGGCCCACCACAGCCATGGTGGCCAAGTTTTGGGCCGGAGCCTGTGTAGTCCTAGAGCACCTTCATTTCTTCAACCTGCCTGCAGGGAGCACCCACTCGGGGCCAGGCACTGGATACAGAAAGGAAAAGTCGACGGGGAAATAAACAAGGAAAGCGTGAGATGAGGGAGAATGACATGGATGGCGTGGGGTGTCAGGAAGAAGCTCAGAGACGAGAGCAGGAGTGACCAGTCCGGACCATTAGGGTCATGGAAGCTTCCTCAGAAGAGACGCCGAGACAAGCCAAGGCGGCCAGGTAAGAAGGGAGGCAGAAGCGGCCAGAGCCAGAGAGGAGATAATCAATGCAGTCTTTCTTGTTCTTTCTCGGTCACTCTGCCTGTAAAACGTACAAGTGAGGGCTAGGCATCTTCTCTCTACCTGTGGACTGATGAAGGAGAAAAAGTTAGGGGTGTAAGTCCATCAACGGATGAATGGATAAGCAAAATGTGGTCTATCCACACAATGGAACATTATCCAGCCTTAAAAAGGAAGGAAATTCTGACACACACTACAACATGGATGAACCTTGAGGACATTATGCTAAGTGAATAAGCCAGTCACAAAAAGACAAATACTGCATGATTCCACTTATATGAGTCACCTAGAGTAGTCAAATTCATAAAGACAGAAAGCAGAATGGAGGTTCCCAGGGGCTGGAGGAGGGGGAATGGGGAGTTATTAATTAATGGGGACAGAGTTTCGGTTTTGCAAGAGGTACAGTCCTGTGAATGGATGGTGGTGATGGTTGCACAACAATATGAATGTACTTAATACCACTGACTGTACATCTAAAAATGGGTAAGATGGTAAATTTGACGTTATATGTATTTTACCACAATTAAAAAAAAACAAGTCAGGGTATGAGGGTAGAGAGAAGGAAAAAAAAAAATGAATAAATTAGGATGCACAGCAAGAGGGCAGAGATGGAAAAAAACACAAACGGAGACAGAATTTCACAAACGCCTTTCCTGTCCTGGGTTTCAGTTACTGCTCACAGACTAGCTGCATGGTTCTCCCGTTCCCTTATAATAAATTCCCATCTTTGCATTTTAATTCTCCCCTCTTGGAAATTCATAATGCACAGTAGCATATTAATGGCTCTGGGGGGTCCTTCGGGAAAGTGGCCTGTTGAACTCTTGGTTAACAAGGCACTTGTCAAACGTTTGTCTTTGGCAATGGAAGCCTTATCTCACTGAACAACCAGTTACACCTTGCAGAACACACTTGAGAAAACAGCTGTAGCCAACGGACCCTGGAAGCAGGACGTGCAGAGATCAGCTCCAGGTGTCAGAAGGACCCCCGGGGCAGACCCTGCAAAGAGTGGTCAGCAGGGAACAGCCGGGAAGAGCAGGCCTGAGACGAGTGGCAAATAAGCAGGAGGAGCCCTCCGCTGCGTGTCATGAGCCAGGGTTACTCCACACCTACCTGCATAATTGCTGTTGCTCTCAAGGCGAGGATAGAGAAAAGTGCCTTGGCCCCCAAATCAGGAGACCTGGGTCTCAGGCCTGCTTCTGCCACTCACTGTGTGACCTAAGCAAGTCCCCTCCAGCTCTAGAACGCAATTCTAGAGGAGGCTCCACATCAACGATACACACTTTATTTGCACGGAACCAGCTCCATCAACTCCCAGCAAGGCCAGTATGGAGGGGTCAAGCCCCTTACTCCAATTCCCCCCTAAGAAGACAAAACAGGACAAGCCTGTCTTGAGGGCCTATTCTCTGACTGCAAGGAGGGTGGAGAGAGAGTGGAAAATGTGTGTTCTGTCCCAGGTGAGCTCGCAGGATCATATGACGGGAGCTGCAGGGCCCTGGGCAGAGAGCGTCTCTAACACAGCACCTGCCTTTTCAGGTGGGAAAAGCGGCTTGCCCAAGATCACATGGACCAGCAATCACGGATCTGGGCCAGGACCAGAGAAGAAAAGTGAAAGAAGCAAGCTGAGCCTGGCAGGGAGACCTCAGACCTCCATGAGGATCCTGCAGGGACAGCCCAGCCTGGCCAAGCCCCTGCAGCACCACTCAGCCACTCACCACTCCTACCTGACCTGGACACAGCTGCAGATTCCCACCTTTCCTGTCTCAATTTCTCAAAATAAGAAACCAGTAATAACATTAAAAACTTCTCGTGTCAAAAATACACTTTCAGGGGCCGGGCCTGTGGCTTAGCAGTTAGGTGCATGCGCTCCGCTACTGGTGGCCCGGGTTCAGATCCCAGGCGCGCACTGACGCACCGCTTCTCCGGCCATGCTGAGGCCACGTCCCACATACAGCAACTAGAAGGATGTGCAACTATGACATACAACTATCTACTGGGGCTTCGGGGAGAAAAAGAAAAAAAAAAAAAGGAGGAAGATTGGCAATAGATGTTAGCTCAGGGCCAGTCTTCCTCAGCAAAAAGAGGAGGATTGGCATGGATGTTAGCTCAGGGCTGATCTTCCTCACAAATAAAAAAAAAAAAGCACTTTCAGGACCAGGAGAAGATAATGTGAAATCTATGCATTTATCCATTCAAAAGCATCTGTCACACTCCTATGTTGAGGCAGGTACAATGGGGAGACAGGGAGGGACAGGCACACACGGGGCTGCCAGTTCCTGGTGTGAGCACCAACATCACAGCACAACAGGTGGGCACAACTCCCACCAAGGGACCAGAGCTGTGCCCAGAAGACTGGCCAGGAATCTGTGTTCCACACTTTCTCCCAGAGAAAGAAAATAAGGTTCAGCCATGAGAAAGTGCTAGGAAAATGCCAAATAATGTTAGCATCTGCCGCCCAGTGTCTGCTTCCGAATTAGACACCAAATGGGCAAGTTTAATTCTACACCATCTGCCAACTGTTTCCAAGCAGCGCTGACAGTCACTAAGTCGAACCATAGGAAAAACCATAGGAACGCCGGACTGCAAGGCCCAACCCAGCCCCCTCCCAATTTTCCAAGCCCCACAGCCACCCACCCAAGGGCACAAGCCCACCCTTCAGCCCTCTGGCCAGCAGCTCCCTCACTTCCACCCACGGCCCATCCACGGCACTATGTGTCAGCTGCACTGGGGTCTGCTGGTGACGCTCCAGCTCCTATCCACAACCACCCGGGGCAGAAAGCCCGTTCCCACGCGGCCTGGGCTCGCTGAGACACCACACCACGGATCCAGCAGCAGGCCAAGTGGGAGAGGCTTTCTTGGCACAGTGCTTTGTGGGGGAAAGGACTGTCTTCCAGAGTTAAGCCACACACCTCATCGAGGGCTTGGAAAGCCCTGTCTCACCTTCTAGAATCCTTAGGCAGCACGCACAACACACAAAGAAACACAAACCACATCAAGGAGAACCACGCACAGTAAAACTTGCAGCACTCCCCAAGTTCAAAACTGCTAGCATTCTGACTCAGAATCTGCACCCTTATTGTGTGACACAGGAGAGGGACTCCTAAAGGTGCTTCCGACAATCACGCCCTGGCCCTCTGAAGACAAATGTAGGAATCAGCAAAAATGAGGCAGAAGGACACCTTCCAGAATCATTCCCACACATGCATTAACCAGGAATGGAGCCATGCAGAAAATTCTTTAAGAGGAACCACGCTATTCACAGCACGCTGACACACATCCAAGTTTACTCACAAGTTCAAAATTCCAAATCACGTCTTTTTACATCTCCCAAATTGGCAAAAATGTGTACACAAAGAGAATATACTTTGTCTCTCTCATTTTTTTTTTAATCAAAAGGAAAATTTGATCCCCTTAAAGTTTAGGAATCAGCAAGAGAAAAATGACTCCTCAAAAGGAGTGCTTGCCTCCCACCCCAAAAAAAGGGGAGGCTATTGGGAGAATGACTCCAGATCAGAATCACGCGGTGGGGTGGTGCTCAGGGAGTTCCAGCACATACACTTTGAAAGGCCCTGTTGAGAACCATGATTTCAGAGCCAGCTCACTGGAAAATCAGTCAGAAAAGCTGAACAGAAAAGAGATGAGAGGTGGTGGAAACACACCTCCAGCTAAATCATGTCCATGTCCGTTTCCCTGTCTCACCTATAGGAAGCCCCAGACTTGCCTCAGCTGTCAGGTCGCCCTGAGGCTGAAGAAGTGGGGGAGGACGTGGGTTCACAGAGCTGAGAACAAACCATCAAGGCTGTTCCACCTTTTCACTTATGTCCCACAGGGGCCCAATATTCAGAAAAGTCACATTCGCCCTTCTGAACAGACCAGCCACACTCCCCCGTTCCTGGTCACCTGCCACCTCTGAGGTGTGGGGCCTGGACTGCAAAGCATTCACGCCACCGGTCATTCATACTCTGCAGACACAATCCTGAAACGCTCAAGGCCCATTAGGGACATGCTTCACGGGGCACTGCTGTTTCTAGGGACTAAAGGATTAAGTGAAGAGCCTCCATAACAAATTTGGTAGAAAATACCAATTCCACCAAGACAACCAAAACCTAGCTCCTCGGCCTCCCAGGGAAGAAGTGACAGCACCAAACACCACTTCTCCTGGGACAGGCCACAGCGTGAGGAGTTAAACCCAGGTCACATCCAACCCGGAAAGGGTGGCAGAAGAGGGGCCATTTGAGCTGCACCTGGAAAGAGGGACGATACTTCAATCGGTAAGAGATGAGGCTGTCATTACAATCTTACCATTTGGTTTTTGATGACATTACACGTGTTCCTTTGGGGGGAAAAAAAGGCAAGCAGGGCAGGCAGAAGAATAGACCAATTCTGGCTGAGGGGCTGTGACCATGCCGGTGGGCCCCGGCTGAGGGGCTGTGACTGTGCTGGTGGATCTGGGAAATGGAGGAGGGTGTGGCTGGAGGGTCTGTGCTCAGGGAATGCAGAGGTAAGGTACAGATGGAGAGGTAGCCCCAGACGTGGGATGGTGGCTGAACATTAGAAGATCAATGAACGTCTGCTGGGAGAAAGGCAGGTCGGGGCTGGACTACAGGAGGCCCTGAAGAGCTTGCTAAGGGGTTTGGAATTTATAGTCTAGCGTTTTCCATGGTTACATACTGCACATGACGATGGCAGCTATGAATACGGATGGGATCTCCCGTGTCTGGGAGAAGGCAGCAGGCCTATGTGACAGAAGCCCTCCTTACCGGGTCTCCTGACAGGCTGGCCCCTCTCTCTGAAGCTGTGGCCACTTGCAAGGCCACTGCAACACCACACGCCACTGAGGTCTCCCTCCCCACCCGTGGGCAGCAGCTCACCGCCTTGCCTATGGCTCAAAGGACATCATTCCCACATTCCTTTATCCTAGGAGCCAAGTCTGATGGCTCCTCCTCTTCTCTAGAAAATTCTAGAGCAGAAGGAGAGAGAGATGAAAGAATCTGTGCCAGGCTCAGGCCTAGTGTACCCAGGACACATCAGAACGTCCAGTATGTGGCCCACCCAAAGGATTAAATTATTTCTGCTCTACAGGTGGGCAAATTCACAAGATTCCAGGTAATAGGGCTGGGATTTCACGGATGAGATTAGAGACCTTATCAGGAGACAGAGGGTAGGGAGAGCCCTGGGATGGAGAGTAGCCTGAACCATCCAGCACTCCTACCCTGGCTCTAGTAAAACGAGCAGGGGGCTAGGGTCCTATGTTCTAGTCCCACATCTGGCATTAAGGACTGTATGGCCTTAGGCAAGTCCACTTGCTTCTCTGAGCCCCAAAGCCTCTATTCACAAAATAATGAACTAAAACAGTAATATTAGCAACTAACTATGCCCATTTTACAAACAAGGAAACTAAGGCACAGATGGGGTAAGCGACTTGCCCCAAGGTCACAGAGTACAGACAGGATTGGAAGCCAGGTGGTCTGGCTGCAGAGCCAAGCCCTTGACCACGAGGCTACAAAACGTCTCAGGAAAGGGGGGACTGGAAAGGATGTTGCGTGATCTCCAACTTCCCTCCCACCTCTGATGTGCTCTGCTTCTATGACCACGCTAAGTCTCATGTACACACCCTCCATGTGCCTGACCTTTTTGAAGAGGGAGTAGCCCTGACCATGTCAAAGTCACCTAAATCCTTGCTGGTTAAGTCCAGCAGCTCCTGAGGGGGTCTTTCTCCACCTAGCCTGAAGGCAGTGTACTTTCAGACAGTCACGAGGCCAGTCCCATGGGGGCCACACAGCTTCAGCACTTCCCAACCCTGGCCATCAGCCTGGCCACTGGTCCCAAACGGAACCGGGTAATAGAGCCTGGTTCAATACAAACCCCTTCTTTCCCTCCTTGAAAAGAGATTGAACCATTCGCCCAGCCAGGTCGTGGGCAGGAGGAGCATCTTGATGGGTGAAAGCCTGTCACTCCTTAGGTATTCAAAGGTTAAAACTGAATATTGCAAAGTTAGGTTGCTTTCAAGAAAAAATTTAATTCACTGCCGTTAACCTGGCCTCCCAGGGCCTCTCCTGACTCAGCAGCTTTGTCTATGTCGTCGGCTTATAAACACCCCGCCTACAAGTATGGACAAGAAGTCAGAGGCAAAACTGGAAAAGCACCTCATTCTCAACAGTGTTTTCTTTTCCTGGCATATAGGTAAACTCACTGAAGCACCATGATGCCACATAGAAGAACAAACTTAACACAAGAGTCCACGTGAAGCGCATGAAGCCACCCCAGAGCACCAGGACATCTGCTGAGCGCAGCAGCAGAAGAGAATCCAGGCACGCAAAGCATGTTCAAAGGCTGTCCACACCACGGCTCTGGTCCCTGCTCCCTGCTTCATCCCGACAGCTCTGCTGTCATCTCTTTTGACAGCGGGGCTCCCTATGGGCTTCTGTTTGATTTCAGAGTTCTGCCACCCATCCAGCCCTCGCTTTGTTTTGCTAATGAGGACACATTCATATGACTTGCCCAAGCTCCCAGAGCTGGTCACCATTTCGCCAGGACTGGCCAATGCTCCGACTCCCAGACCCTGCTCATCTGACCATCCTTGAACCATATTTTGCCAAAAACCCCAATCACAGAATCTCCAAGAAACCTCAGTCAACCACCCACCCAACGCTCAGACAGTCCCTGGGGTTTGAAGTTCATCCATTCACTCAACAATTACGTGTTGAGCTTCTACTCCATGCCAGACACCGTTATTAAGAACTGAAGACACAAAGATGGCGCCTGTCCTGAACCACCTCACAATGGAAATCCTACTCCATTTCTGAGCTATATGCCTTTGGGAAGTTACGGCACTTCTCTGAACTTCAGTTCTGTCACCTGTTAAAATCCCTATCTTGTACGCTTCCTGAGACGGGTAAAGAAGAAAACTGAAGCACGTCAATCACCTAGAACAGCATAGCAGGTGCTCAATACATGTTTACTCTCGTTGCAATTATTTTTAGAAGGGCTCCAGTATGTTCCCTAAACCACCACCTATATTAATACAAACGGCTCTGGTATCTCCTGAAGACACCACTAAAGCTAGCTTAATTTTACTTAGAGGGCGTGGTTGCTGATAAACGGCTGTTGGCACCAAGGATCTCATTCTGGGTTTGAAGTGAATCATTAGACTACAGAATATGGTAGGCCACAACCACACAACAGACCCCAGAGCCCCAGAAGGAAGCTACCAGCCACAGGGCCCTGGTGTTAGGAACTCCAGGCCACTGTTCCTACACTTTCACAAGAAGCGACAGGAAAGAAACCTCACCCCAACCCCCTCTGACCAGAAAGAGGCTCAACAACGTGAGGGGCCCTTCCAGGTTCCACTGGGGTCCAGACTCACAATGGCTGGCAGAACAGGCTCTGGGCTCCCACCTGCATCTAAACGCCAGCTCTGCCCCCTCCCCCTCACACTGTGCCTCCTTCGGCGAGTTCCTTCATCTTCCAAGCCTGTGTCCTGGTCTGTAAGTGGGGTTCATAATAGCACCTACCTCCTGAAGTCTCTGTGAGGGTTAAAGGAAAGAGGAACGGAAAGCCCTTTGCGGGGGTCTGGCATACAGCTGCTCTTGCTTTTATTTATGCTTTTTTTGGATAAACAGTGAATTCCTAGGAAGATGTCATTTTCACTCTAATTCCTTCACCAAACTCTCATTCCCTCAGAGGAGGATGCCCTGAGGAGCCGCCCTGGTTGGGAGCAAGCCCACAGGCAATCACTGCCCACTGCGACCAGGCGGCCAGTGGCACTGTCAGCACAGCCTGAGCAGCCCCTCCTAACAGAAGAGAAACCGAGGCCCAGGAAAGCGAGGGGACTTGCCTACGGCAGCCCCTGAGGGACTCCGTCCCTCCCGCCCACCCCACTTCCACATTCACCTTTATTCCCTCACCGTTTCTAAATGAATGGGCCCGGCTCCTTACACGAATCCTGATTATGTAACAGAGGAAACTTGGACGGCAAGAGAGGTCGTGAAAAATCCCTAGGGTCAGTTTACACAGGAGCAAAGGGGCCAAGAGGAAAGTGCCTCGGGAAGCTCACCCACCTGGCTGGGCTGCTCAGGGCCACGGGCAGCTCTGGAGACCTTTACCCAGTGCTGAAGTCCGGGGCTGAGGCCAGGCAGGGACCTTAAGTACCAAGGTCCCCTGACACTGCTGACTGGCACCCAGTCCCGCGAGGTCACCCCTGTGGAAAAGGCCCTCCCTGCTGCTCAAGGTCTCGCTACCCTCTGAACTGTAGGGAAATAGCCGCATGGGGCCAAGTGGAGCTATAGGACTTGGCACAGGGAGCCCCTGTGTGTTCTGCCCCCGTCCCACACGCCACAGCCACCCTGCAGGCCTTGGGCCCCCACCTGTGGGTGTGGGCAGGCTCCCAGCTCCCCCGGATTCTGGGGGATAAATCCCTGTGGCACTGCAGGGCACGGATGTTTCTACCGAGTGAGTGTGTCTCACCTTCCCAAATAGGGCGATGCCCAAAACGTGCACCTAAATGTGGGCCTGACAGATGGAGAGAGCCCTGCTCCAAGAGTCAGAAGACCTAAACTCCCGTCCAGCTCTGCCACCAGATCCCCGAGGAACTCCAAGCAATCGTTTCACCTAGCTGGGCATATGTCCACCAGCAGGTAAACCCGAGACGGCAGGAGAGTTCTTCTGTTTTGTTTACTGATCTATTACAATTGCAAATATTTGTGGAATGAATAAATAGAGTTAATAGATTGTCTCTAAGGAGGTCCTCGTCGGCTGCTAACATTCTAAATCTATGAGACGTGTAAGGAGTACTTTGAAAAACAAATGTTTGTGAGTGTGCTTTATTTGGGGGGAGGTAAATCTACATTACTATACATCAGGCCTACTTGCAGCTTAAAAACACTTGTATTAAAAAAAAAAAAGACTCCAGGAGAAGGTGGAACACTAGTGCACTGCTGGTGGGAATGTAAACTGGTGCAGCCCCTACAGAAAATGGTATGGAAGTTCCTAAAAAAATTAAAAATAGAATTACCATATGATCCAGCAATCCTAGTGCTAGGTATATACCCAAAAGAGTTGAAAGCAGGGTGCCAAAGAGATCTCTGCACACCCGTGCTCACAGCAGCATTGTTCACAACGGCCAAGAGGTGGAAGCAACCCAAGTGTCCATCCGTGGATGAATGGATAAACAAAATGTGGTCCTTCCTCACAGTGGAATATCATTCAGCCTTAAAAAGGAAGGAAATTCTGACACATGCTATAACATAGATGAGCCTTGAGGACATTATGCAATAAGGCAGTCCCAAAAAGACAAATACTGTATGATTCCACTTACATGAGGTATCTAGAGTAGTCAAGTTCATAGAGACAGAAAGGGGAATGGTAGTGGCCAGGGGCTGGGGGGGAGGGGAACATGGGCAGTTGTTTAATGGGGACGGAGTTTCAGCTAGAAAGGTGAAAAAAGTTCTGGAGATCAGTTGCACAACAATGTAAATTTACTTAACACTACTGAACTATGCACATCAAAAAGGTTAAGATGGCAAGTTTTATGTTATGTATATTTCACCACAACTTAAAAGAAAAAATCCTAAATCTAGTCAACAGCTCACTCCACATGCATTTCATAGTCTGAAATCCTGTCACAATCCAATAATTCTCTGATATTTCCTTTACTACCTGGCATAGCAGTTTTTTGTTTGTCTGTTTCTGGAGAAGGCAGCCAGGGGTCTCAAATGCACAGCACAATCCCCTGGACACAGCAGTATCCCCGGCTCCAGAGCTTGCCTTGAAAGGAAGCACCTTGGCGGGAAGGTCAGCCCAGGGGCTCTTGGATGGAAGGCAAAGGAAGGGAGAAATGCTTAAGACGCAGAGTTTGAATTCTCATCCTTTCCCATTTGCTGGCCCCTGGCGCCAATGATGCAGCGCTTCCCTGTCCAGGACACACTGGCCCGCACCACCCCAAGAGATTTTCCCAGGAATCAGTACCCCAACTGCTCAGGCATGGAGGTAGCTGCCGGAAACCAGCCAAATGTTTGTACTCGAGAGAGAGTGGGTGATGATGCCAGTGGCTCCACGGCACTGCCCCTGCCATCAGAGCCAGGGAACAGAGGGGGTCCCGGAGTGCTGTGGGGGACAGCTCTCCTGGAATCCATCCTGGACAGGTACAGGGAGCCGCGCACCTCAGAAGCCCCATGCACGGTTCTCAAGTCAAGTGTGGTCCTGCCAGCTTCTGCAAGACCAGCTTCCACGCCCTTCACAGAGGCCACACCTTCCAAAGCTCACCCACTATTAGCCTATTATCCACAGGAAAAAAAGACTTTTCAAAGCAGCCCTGTCGCCAGACTTCTTTCGCTCATTCCTCTACTGTAATTACATCAGGCGATACGCCTGCATGCCTGTCTCTCATCAAAGTCTGAGAGAAACACGAAGGGAGGGACAGCCTCATCCTTCTGTGATCTCAGCATCCAGCACTGTGCTTTAACTGAAACAGGCACTCAGTAACCAACTGTCAAGGACTCAGGGATACCCCACTTTTCACCCACAGGCTTCATACACAGAGCAGGCACTTTAAGCACCACATGCGCTCTCTGCCAGCTACGGCTCTGTGTCCCGCAGTGCGATGCATCTCACCATTTTCTGGGGCCTGCCAAATAGGGTAACAGCCGAGGATACGAGACCCATCAGAGCAGGCTCTAGAGTTCAGGGTACGAGAGAGGTCTAAGTAGATGTCCAGGGTAAATTTCCGAGATGTTACGGGAGCCAGATGTCCCACCAACACCCTATCAAATTATTTCCATGATGCTGGATTATCTCCGTGTAGACAGGGCCAGGTCACAGCCAGAGAGGACGTTCTCCTGCTGTCTTCACACACCTTCACAGCAGACAGTAACAGAGAAAGATGACAAAATACCAGAAACACCAGGCTTGATGTTCTAAGCGTCTTGGGGGAAAGACCCCAAGGGAAATATCCTGGAGACTCCCCTTTCAGCCTCCAGAATCCATTTGCATGTACAAATGTTTGCACGTAGAAATTATTCCATAAGCTTCTGGGGGAGTCATTTTTCAGTTTTACTGTGTGCCTAAGGGAATGGCAGGAACCTTCAGTCATGGGCGAGACTTCACGGTGGCTGAAACCCTCCTTCTGGAAAGAGTGAGCTCAGGGGTACGATCAAACCGAAGCCGTCTGCTGAGAAGGGTTTCCAGAAGTGAGACAAGGAGATTGGCACCAGGGACGCCAGTGAGTGGCCAGACTGAGGCAGCCTCAATTTGGTAAAACAAGAGGGTCGTTCTACCAAAGATTCTCCCTCCCTCGGAGACGTCAGTGCACAGCAGGGGGCTGGGGATGGCAGAGCAGGCAGAGAGCCCTTGCCTTCAAGGAGTTTACAGTCTAGTGGCGGAGGGAAAGAGTAAACCAAACACCAGACAGAGACAAAATTACTCTACAGGTCATGAAACAAAGTAGAAGGCGAAGGTGCTATGAGAGCAAAGGCAGGGGACGTGATTCAGATTTGAGCAGGGGTCCTGGAAGTGACTTTGAAGCGGAGGCCCGAAGGCTGGGGGGCATCAGGGAGGTGAAGCCTAGGGGAACAGGGCTGCCTGGGGGCACAGGACAGAGGCCCTGAGAAGGCTGGTGTCGCTGGCAGCATGTTGAGTACGAGATGAGCCTGGAAAGAGGCAAAAGGACAGCGCCCACGCTGACCCCTGGAAACCGCCACACAGGAGGGTCGTTTTTACCCTTCATGCTGTTTCAGTCGCTGGGTCCTGACCTCCTGCCTCGGATTTGTGAACAAAGGAGAAGCAGGGGTGGGAATGGGGTGAAGGAGTAAAACAGGAGAACGTCTCTCACCGTGAAACCTAACGGAAGCGCAAACCACGGGGAGTGACGGTGGTCCTGTCACCATGCGCTTCCCAAAGTGAGGCGCAGCTCCCCCACCCTGGCACTCCCACCAACGCTGGCCCGAAATGCTCAGGCCACTGGGCTGACCCCATCTGTGTTGCTGGCAACGCCGGGTGACCTTGGCCACTGGGCTGACCCTTGGATGACTCAGCTTCCTGGTAGTGCACTTGTAAAAGGTCCCCAGCAGGAAGGAGCCAGACAGCTATAAACAGGGCCTTCCAGAAGCATCTGCTACACGTCTCCCCTTGATTCCAGGGTGGGGCCGTGGCCATTCAGCATTTCTGGAGTTGCCTGAATGAATAGTTTGCAGTTTTAAGTGTTGTAGTTGGAGGTTTCCAGTAACTTAAACCAACTATCATTTCTCGGCAAGCACTTGGGACGCAAGAGCCCCACACAGTATCTCAGCAGCTGGCTTCTCGCCCTGCTCCTTAGCGCCCGGTGGAATTCCAGGGCAGGGCCTCCCCAGCCTCCTCCTCAAAGCAGAGGGGCTTGTAAGTCTACACTTTACATTCAAACTTAAAAGAAGGTGCCCCAAAGTGACACTGCCCCATGGAAACAAGGAGTGGAAATGTTAGAACTGCAAACTTCCTAGGAGACCATTTAGTGTTAGCTCCAGCTTGCCATTTTACAGATGAAAAGACTGAGACTCAGACACATCAAGTGCTTTTCCCAAGGTCACTCAGTTAGCGGCCTCTAGTCACCTTAATCTAATTACAATTTACCCTAAAATGCAAATACAAATGTTCTACGTGTGCATATACAGAAAGAGTCCACTTTTGCCTCAATTCTCCACATTTCATTCCCTGCCCTCCTCACGCAAGGATGCCCTGATGGCCAATTCTGGGTTGACAAAGCTTCTCCCTGTCCCTTAAACTCTGATTGCTCAGAGATCAGAAATCTGTTTTCAATTTAAAGCAGCTTCTGGAAAAAGTCCAGCTTTGTAGTAACTTTCGGTTTTTAGGGTCTGAAAGAGAATTTCAGAAAATTTCTTATGATTGGAATATCAGAAAATACAAAAGACCCTTGGAAGAGACACTCAAGGGAAGTTTAAAACAAGAATTCCGGTTTTTTTTCTTATTGAGGTCACACTGGTTTATAACATTATATAAATTTCAGGTGTACATCATTATATTTCGACTTCTGTATAGACTGCATCATGTTCACCATCAAAAGTCTAGTTTCCATCTCTCACCATACATATGTGCCCCTTTACCCCTTTCACCCTCCTCCCGCCCCGTCCCCTCTGGTAACCACCAATCTGTTCTCCACATCTATGTTATAGAGAGAATTCCTATAGTAGGTCAGGGAAAGCATCATCAGCTGGCCCACTCTCAGAAGCCTGTGGAGGGAACAGTGCTCATTCCAAGGAAAAATGGAACCTGCTGCCACCATGACAAACTGCAGTTTCAACTCATTCTCCACCTCCTTCTGAAACTTGAAAGATTTTTTTGGAAGCTAAGAGTCATTCCCACTTGTCAATTTTTCCTTATTGTTATATGGTTTTTACAATGCAAGGTCATTTCTGAAGCTGGTATTCTTGACTCTCTAAGGGCTAACTATAAATCTTCAGCAATTTTCTGAGTAAAGTTCATCTACTACTTTGCCCTTCCTGGCCTGCATAAATACACATACATTAATTCCGTGACTGTCTGAGGAGCCAGGATTCAAGGGAAAAAAAATGTGTAAACACAGTTACATTAAAAGAGAGCTCTCCAGGCTCACTCACACTTGAGGTTTTTAACTCTTTTGATGACAACCCTTGTCCCTCAACAGGGCATTCTCCATGGTGTTAACTTAACCAGATCAAATCTTTGCTTCTATCCCGACTGTTTTTTCTGGGTAACAGCTCGGTATTGACTAACAACGCTGAGAAAGCTCACACACGTCCTCCTTCAAAACACCCAGCACACAGATTTAGTAACAAAGACCTCTGTGCCAGGGGAATCCATGGACACAGAAATAGAGGGCTGGCCTTGGGGTCAGCCAGTTCTTGCTGATGTCACCAGACTGGCCTTTTGGAGAAACAAGACTCAGTTTCCAGAAGCTTTGAGATCCAGGAGCTTCTGTCTAAACCCTGGACTAATACAGATACCAGGAGAAAAACCCTCAGGAGCCCAGTTTCAGGCCCTTTATCAAAATCACTGGAGGCCAATGGACAAGCCCTGGAAACTGAACCCTCTGCGTTTTATAGGAGGCTCCGCCAGAGATAGAAAGGCTAAAAGGGAAGAGAGGACAGGAAAAATGTTCAGCTATACAGTTGCCTTTGAAAAGAGACAAGGAATGACACACAAATCTGAGTGTCAAGAACAGGTCCTAGTGCTATGGGGCTCCAGAGAGACCTCTGTCCTTTGGAAAGCACAGTGGTCACCTACACTGTTTGTCAAGTCCCTCTTGTCATCCTACAAACCATGACCTGGGTCAGTAAATGTCACTCAGGCAAACCCTAAACCTCTACAAATCACATGACTGCATTTAATTTTTAGCCACTTATCTGGCTGCTGCTCCAGCTGGCACTTGCCACTAATGCCACTCATTAATTATAAACCAATTATGAGCAGAAATGCCTTTGATATGACAGCTCTCCTGCCCGCCTCCTCATTTCCGTTTCCTCTGGTCTTCAGCTCTGCAGTGAAAGTTCCCACCCAGGGAGGAGGCTGGGCTTCCACGGAAGCCAGCAGGCGGTCGCTTGGTGGCCAAATAGGGAATTAAAATTTCAGGGCAGTGGGGAGAAGAAGGAGGAAAAGCAGGAGCAGCAGCAATTTCGGAACAGGGGGGCAGGTCCCACCTGGAGGCCCTGGTGTGGTGACCCCAAACCACGAAAACTTTCTCAGCTGATACTTCTGTCAGAAAGCTCAGCACATAACCCCAAAATCAGAGTGTCAGGGGGTGCAGGGGTCCTGAGACTCACCAGGCACCTTGGGGACAGGCTGTGACATCCTAGGGGACCAAGAGATTCATATGGTTTTTTCTAACATCTAGGTCTCCTTGGGTCTAGATATCAATATTGAGATATGATTTCCTCGAGGGGCCCTTCCCTGACCCCTCCTGACGAGGTTCAGGTTCCCCGAGGACAGGTGCGTCACCCCCTCCAGGAACGATTCATCCACATGTCTGCCCTCCCTGCCCGACAGGGACCCCTGGGGGAGAGACCGTGAAGGTGTCAGCCTCCCGGTTTCCTGGTGCCCAGCACATGTGGTCACACCCCATATGTCCCACTCCTTAATTTAGTCATTGAGTGAAGTCCAGGGAATGAAGTCGCGTTTTCGCAAATGCCTTTCAGCTCCTTCTTAGAAGAGACATTTCAACGAATCAGGCTAACACGAGCCAACATTTAGCAAACAAGCCATGGACACAGTGACTAAGGAAAGAAGCTGTCTTGGTTCCGTTAAAGACACACCCTGGGTTCACCTCTTCCACCTGCACACATGTATACACACACCAGCATCTTCTTTCCTTTGGAAAGGCTTCCCTGCCTCGCCATCTGACTTCTTGGATCTTATCACCAGCCAACCACCCCACTCCTTTAATCCAGGCTCTCGACAGCCCCAGGACACCCGGGGGACATCCTCTATTCCAGGGGAGCAGAGCACAGCAAGTCAGAGGCAGTGCCCGGGGTGTTCCAGTTCCCAGCAAGCCTGACTGGAAGCTTCCTGCAGCTTCCCACCCTCCACCTTCCAAGCCTACTGCCAGGTCCAGGGCAAGGCGAGGCGCCAGCAAAACCCTCAATGTGAGCAGCGCGGGGAAAGGAGGACCGGGGACCCTGAGACAAAGTCATCTGCGTCCTGTGTCCTTCTCCACTTACTTTTCTATGTCAGCAGTCGTGAGCAAACAAGGCCACCAGAGCTGGGAGGGACCAAAGTGGGAAAGAGAGGCAGCACACACACATAGACATGCTCAGGACAAGGAGCCACTTCCCTCGTCCCCAGCCTCATCTGCGTGGCACTCAAAGGGGCAGACTCACTTAAAAAGTAAAAGTGAGCAAATGAAATGATAACCCACAAAGATGAAGGGGCCCTAACTGCCCCGGGCACACGCTGTCTCCCTGCAGGTGGCCTGGTCCTGCCTTAATCACAGCAGCTGTGTGTGCAGCTCCTCTCATCACCGGTCCCATATTATCAATTTTAAATGTATTTCTGAGCACACTTGGAGTAGAATTGGCTCTTCCTCATTACCTGGCTAAGGGGTGGCAGCAGATGGCCACCTTGGTCTTGACTCAACAGATGGGAGACACTGTAAGGAGAGAGGTTAAGTGCCCGAGGCCGCGGGCAGCTGCGGGGAATCCTACAGTCACTGGAACAAGAGCCTGTATTTTCCATTCCAAAGAGCTAACCTTACCCCTTTAACAGGATCCCAGTTTGATAATAAAAACCATGACCTGGCACCTGCAGAGAGCTTTATACTTTTTAAACAGTATAAAGGTTTGTTCACTGCAAACCTGGCTCTATTTTCTTACTAAATGCAGTGAGTAGACCTGAAGGGGAGGCAAGACAGGAATTGTTACCCCTTCCCATTTAAGACGAGAAACTGCAGCCCTAGCAGACCAAGGAACTATGATGCAGTGCTCTTCTCAACAGGTCATTTTTATGCTGTGGTCTGGAAAGGAATCTTCAGGCCAATCCAAAAGCAAATCACTATATTGAGTCCAACTTCAACTCCCTGCTGAAATGAGAAGGTGCCACAGCAGCCACAATTTGCTCCAGGGAGAAAAGACAGAGCCAAAAATATCCTGTCACAATAACCATTTGTCATCATCCCCTTGCCCTCCATACTGGAGTATTTGACCAAGAAACTCCTACCTATATGTTAGAGCCCCATGTTCTGTGCCACACTTTAATTTCCTGCTGGCACTTCCTCAACTCCAGTTCTTCCCTCCCAAGAATACAGTGGGGGCCCCATCATCTCCTCTCTCAGAACCCAGCTCAAGGGCTCTGTCGCCATTAACACCTAAGTGTGCACCCCAGCACCTCACCTGCTTGCTCCCACCTGATTCTCTTCCTTGAGTCTCCTCCTTCAGCTCTTAGGTAGCAGAAAAAGGCCCGAGTTCCAGGGCATGTTATTTTTCCAAAGCTCAGTTTCCTCATCTATGAAATGAGAAACAGCCCTGCCTTTTCTCACCTTCAAAGGAGAGCTAAGAGGATCAAATGACAAAATAGAGGTTGAAACAGTACAAAAATACTGCAATATACAATTCTAATAGCAACACACAAGCACAACCAGGCATTCAAGTAATAACCCTTTTAGAAATGACAACAGGAGCTAATAGTAACTGAGTGCTTACCATGAACCTGACATTATCCTGAACATTCGAGGTGTATCATAATTAATTCTCAGAGCAACACTCTGAGGTGGCTACTGTTATTATCCCCGCTTTACAGATGAGAAGAATAAGGCCCAGAGAGGTTTCAGTAACTTGACCAGGCAGTCTGCCCCAGAGCCTGCGCCCGAACCTGAACCGTCTCCTCTTAGTCATTAAGCACATTGCCTCTGATACAATCTGTCATTAGCTGGGCACGTGAAGGTTTTCAGAAGCCGCCCACAGACGTGGTCCCACCTGAGCTTCTCCACAGCCCCAGCCAGCAGGTAAGCAGAGGCTGTCAGTCCAGGAGACCAATGTTAGTCAATTAGACAAGGAGACACCAGCCCAGAGAAACAACTCACCCATGGTTTCAAAGCTGGTTAATGGCGGGACCAGGATTTGAATCGATGGGGCCTCCCTCCAGCCCCCCGCCCCGTTCGCTGCCCTTTCCAGGGGCCTCAACGTCAGCACAAGTCTGACACACACCCCTCCCCAGCCCCCACCAACAGCAGCGCCTCAAATGCAGCCTTTATGGCCGTGCCAGGAACAAAAGCTGTCGGTACAACGAGAGACCAGGTCAGAGCCTTTTGCCAGCCAGACCCCAGGGCACCACGGCTTTCTGCGTCTCTCACTGGATGTGTCCAATGGATCCAGAGGCGGGCGGGCCCAGAGGAAGTCCTCTCGGTGACATGAAGCTGCAGTCCCTCAACCTGACCCACAATGGCCAGACGTTTCCTAAACCCGTTATGCAACTCTTGCTTCAACCAAGCTGCTGCTGGGATCTCTATTTCAACACGTTGTTTTCTTTTCAGAGAGAAAACATGAATGTGAAACCATAACACCTCTTAGTGACCAGACAACGGCCCTTCCCGTTACTGGTAGGGTGGGGGATGTTTTCAAAGGCACCTTCTGTGAGCCAATTTCAGCTTCCAGAATGACTAACAACCTCAAGAGCGAGGAAGAGGATGGGGGGGGGAGGGCGGGGTTTGTACAACTGAGGGCCACTGTCTCCTACTGGGGAAGGAGCCAATTCAAGACTGCCCAACAGAGAAGCCCAGAATGATGCTTCCCAGCAGGCTCCAGACCTTCAAGATGGCAGCTTGAGCCCTTCTGAGTCGAGACACCCCAGACCTCGTGCCCACGGAAAGTAAACATCAAGTTGAGCCACTCTTCTCTCCAAAGGGAGCCAGGCCTGTGGCCTAAGCTCACTGTCTAATAATAGGGAGCATGTCCTGGGAACAGGGACCAGGACTTATTTTTGTTGCCCAGTGTCTAGCACAGAGCCTGGCAGGGAGGGCTCTCAGTAAGCATGGAACGAATGAGGTGGGTAGCCAGATTAATTAGCAGCCTCGTCCCGGTATAACGGTGGCTTGCAGGTTCCATCGCAAAACAAGAACAAACAAAAGGACTGAGAAAGTCTTTTTGTAGCCAAGATACATTACGGATTCAAAAACAATGCAAAACAAAATAAAAACTAACATTTGTTTAATAGCAGGTTTTAAAGCACTTTTTTTCACATCTCTTTAAACAACTGTGCCTTCATTCATTCAACCAACGGTCACAGAATATGTTTACGTGTCACACCTGGTAGACGAGTCAGAGAGGAGGGTCTGGGTCTCTGTGCGAGGTGATGCAGCTTTATGCTGAAGGCCATGGGGACAGCTAGGGGAGTGCTCGGTGGAGAGAGATACCCAAAGTGAAGCAGACGCTGGGGCTGCTCCTCGGCCCCCGGACAGGCTCTGCAGCACTGTGGAGAACAGCCTGGATTTGACATTCCAAGCAGCGAACCTCACCCCTTTCAGAGGATCCCAGTTTGATAACAAATACCATGACCTGGCACCTGCAGAGAGCTTAATACTTTTTCAACTGTGTTGATTGCAAAGCTGGTGGCATTTTCTTCCTAGATGAATTAAGTAGACCTGAAAGGTGGGCCGGTCGGGCATCATTACTCTTCCCTATTTAAGAAGAGAAAACTGCAGCCGCCCAGGAGGCTGGAGGGCTCTGCGGTGGGAGTGAGCAGGACCAGCTATGAATGATTTGCAGTAATTCATTCAACCAATATTTAACTGAGCACCTACTACCTGCTGGGGACTGTTTCTGAAAACGGTTATGCACCAGAGACCAAAAGAGCAAAATTCCTGCCCATTCGAAGGAGGGGAGACAGACCATAAACAATATAAGTAATGATATAAACGTGAATAAAATACCTAAACAATACAAATAATAAATATAAGTAAATGGTATTATGTGTTAGAAGGTAACAATGCCGCGGAGAAAAACAAAGCAGGGCCAGGCAATAGGGAAGTATGGGCGAGGCAGGATGTACACTCAACTGTGACTCGGGTGGTCCAGGGAGCTGTCAATGGAAAGGCGACGGCCAAGTGCCCTGAACCAAGGAAGTAGCAGGGGGAGAGAGAAGAAAGCAAATTCAAGCCGTACTATAGACGCAGAAAGGGACAGGTCTTGGAAGTATATGGGGAGGGGGCTGAGTGGGCAGGGGCGAGAGAAAAGCTGAAGGCGATCACCAAGTTTCTGAGGGCGGGGTCCAGGCCAAAGGGCAGGCCCGAGGGGAAGGCAGGAGTCCATGTTGGACATCCTGGACACCAAGGTAGCCAAGTGGAGAGGTCTGCAAGGCAAGTGGATACCCAGCTCCCAAGAGACAGGACCAGAGACACTCATCTGCAACGTGTGAGTTATCAGGACCAGGTGGAAACTGAGACACGTGTCCCGAAGGAAGAAAGAGGGTGGAGGGCAGAATTCCGAGGAAGACCAGGAGGCTGCCCTTATCATCAGAGGGGCCAGGAACACAATGACTGAGCTGATCAGCGAGGAGATCCCTAACTAGCAGCCTCCATGAGTTTTCAGCAGAGTGGCGGCACAAAAGCCAGAGGCCTAAGGGTGACAAGGTGAGGAAGTAGACACCAAGTGTCAACATGTTTCATAACATTTGTTATTTTAAGGAGAAAAAATCCTCAGGGCACATGGGATCAAGGTGAGAGGTCTGGGGTTCATTATTTAAGATGGGACAAGTTTAGAAGGTATAAATGCTTTTAAGAAGGAACCAATGGGAGGGAAGGCTAAAGATACTTGAACTAGATTAGTCAAGAGAGATGACCAAAACAACTACCACCATGACCATTTACTGAGAACTTGTGCACCAGGCACTGCAGCAAGAGCTTTACTTACCTGCCTCATTTCATTCTTTCAACAACCCTATGAGGTAGGTCTCAGTATTAACATGCCTGCTCTGCAGACAAGAAAACTGAGCTTAGAGAAGTCAAGTAACGTGCCCAGCTGTGGAGCCAGGATTCAACTCCAGGTGTATGTGGGTGGTTCCCACACAGCACCCTTCCCTGCCCCCGCTGGTTCCCCTTAGAGGAAGGAAGGACCCTCTCACCTTACAGAGGAGGAGGACAGGACGGCACTCGAGTGGAAGGGCAGTGACAGGGAGCCGAGTTTGACTGGGTCCTGTTTTCTCCATGAACTAGGAAGCAAGATGCCATCCTGGGGCTGAAAAGGGTGCAGGGGTGGAGGTTTAAGGAGCAAGAGCATCGTGTGAAGGAGCTGCAGAGGAGGATAGAAGCAGCTCGGCTGCTCAACGGACCGGTGGGCTGTCCAGGATCAGGGTACGGGCAGGCCAGTGTTAGAAGAACGCAAGGCAGACAAACCGAGGGCCCGAGAGTGGCTGCAGTGATGGGCCCTGGGGTCCAGGCGAGATGAGGAAGACACGGATGGGCTGAGAGGGGGGAGAAGAGGCAGGAGACCCAGCACAGCGTGGCTGTGAGAAAGCTGTGGCCAGGCTATGAGATGTCTGAATTTAAGATTTCAGAGGTGGAAAGGTTCTAGGTTAGGACAAGACACCATGAAGGTAAAAGCCATCAACCTGAGGGAGGGACAGAGAGGATCTGGACATTAGTTGGCTGGTGACCAAGCGGGGACGTTCTCAAGGTGATGACAGGATCTGTGGTGGAGAAGCAGTCTGTGAGCCAGACACCCAAGTCCGCAGAGAATAAGGGAAAGTGACTGTATCATATTGAAGACAAGGACAATGACAATGAGGTCTGACACCTAGAGAGCACTCACTACCCAGCAGGCACTGTTCAGGTGCTTTAAGGACTGAATCCGCACAGCCACTCTGGGACATCAATACCATCTTCTCCCCTTTCCACAGATGGAGAAACTGGGCACAGAGAGGTGAAGAAACTTGCCCAAGGTCACACCCAAGTGGGAACTGGGCACCGTCCACGCAGTGTGGCTCAAGGGTCCACGCCATTCGCTCTTCTGCCTTTCGGCATGAGAAGTCAGACTGGAGTCTGAGTTGAGTGGATGACAGAGAGAGAAGAGGGACCGCCACTGGTGGGAGTGGATGGCAGGAGCCTCAGAGGGGAAGGAGAGGTAGATGAGAGGGTGGTCGAGTCACGGAGAGAGGGCAGCAGCCCCTCCCCTACCCCCAGCCCAAGGGTGCCTGGGTTTGAGCTGAAGGGAATCATCCTTCCTTGAGGGGCCTTGGGGAAGTGGTGGCCTCAGGAGAAGAGCTGGATTTCCATCAGGACTGGAGGTGGAAGGAAGCCTGGGTGAGGATGTAAGGGAGCTTGTTACAAGGAACTTCCACAGGGTATGACGAGAAAACAAGGGAAGAAGGAAGCAATGGAAAGTTGGGTCAGGAGAGAGAAAGCAGGAAGAAAATTAGTATCTGCATTTTATAGATAAGGAAATTAGAACTCAGAAAAGCCAAGTGTCCTGTCCAACCAGTAAGGCAAAGACTAGGATCTCAATCTCCAGAAAATAGTTCTCTGAGGGTGAGAAAACCCAGCTCCGAAGGAGCCTGAAGGAAGGTTTACAGTTAAACAAAGAGAAAGTGACTAGATACCTCCCTCCTATGAAAACTGTCAGCCGTGAGCATTCAAGGCAGAGGCAGGGAGGACAGGCGGGCTGTGGGAAGGACTCACAAGGCCGCGGGATAGAGGGCTCCAGCAGACGGCCGCTGTACAGGCGCGCCTGCCGCCAGCACTGACAGGCCAGGCAGCTCGCCGAAGGTTAAAAACAGACGAAAAAGAGAAGGAAAGGTTGGGTACTAGGAGAGATATGAAAAGAGCCAGAAGGTTCTGCGGTTCCAGAGAGACCGCCAGAGGCTTCTACACAGGTCAGTTCATCCAGTGGGTCAGGGAAAGGCCACCCTCCTGAAGGTGGGGGTCAAGACTCCAAGCTGAACAAAAAGAGAAAGTGGGACTCAAGTCCAGAGATGGGTCACTGCTCCAAAGAACAATGGGACAAAAGCCCTCGTGAATGAGACGGCCACAGGGAGCTAAAACGTGCCCGGAGAGAAACCAGGAAGAGGCAGGGGACACGTGCTCCACCGAGCACAGCCCTCCCTTCCATGTGACACCCCCCACCCCCACCCCCCGCCCCACGTGACACCTCTGAGTGGTTTAAACAACGCCACCAGTTAAATCCCACATTAAGCCCCAAGTGCCTCCCCTATTGAGGAGCTGAGGCCGCCTACTGCCCACTGCAGTCCTTGGGGCTCCAGCCTACCCCTCCCCCATTTCCGGGCAGAGGGGGCCAGTGGCAGGCAGGGAAGTGGCCATGTGGGGGCCAAGTGCTGACTCTGGGCTGGGTAAGATCCCTGTCCCCACCCCGTCAGCCGCAGGCCTGCGGGGCACAGATTCCGCCGCCCAGGGCTATCAGCACAGGGCCTGGGAGTTCATGAAACAGAGACTAGGGCAGATGTTCCAGAGCACCCCTTTTTTGACTCCACGCCCCTCCCAAATCCACCTTTTAGAGAAGCACCTCCCACTGAAGAAGGACAGAAAAGAAGGGAGGAGGGATCTGAAGGAGACAAGACAGGGGAAGGGAGACAGAAAATCACTATAATTTTGTTGCAGGAACTAGAGCAATTTGGGATTTCACGCCCTTTTGAAGCTGAATGGCATCAACTGTACTGTACTTTGTTTCGAAAGCGCTGAAGTGGGTGGGAGGGGACTCCCGCAGCTGCCTTCACCCCCCACCCCCACCCCCAGCACCCTTCCTACCAGTCAGCCTGCACTGCTGGGACCACGAGGAGCAAACTCAGGAGGAGGAAAGCCGGGCTGCCCTGGCACCTGCCTGGCTCCCGGCTGCTCAGAGCTCCGCAGGGCCAGCCACGGAAAGCCCCACGGCCACCCCGAGGCTTCCAGCTGGCTCAGCAGCCACCAGCGCCCAGAGAGAAGGCCAAGCTCGGCTGTCCGTCCGCACGGTGGTGCCTGCCATTCCTTCCCACTCTGGCCGGGAGGGAGGGCTTCTCCTAGCAGAGTTAAAGGACAGCATTTCCCCACAAGCAGAGCAAGAGAAGGGCTGTGAAAGGGTCAGCGGAAGTTCCCTCGCTTCAAATCTTTCCTGTTTTCTTTTGCTCCTGCTTTCACCACCACGGGACTCAGCATGGTCTCCGAGTGGTGTGCCTAATCTAGTTGGAATTTCCTCCTCCACCCACCTGGCATTCTCCCCACAGTCTTGAGCACTCTCGACCAGGGGTTCTCACACCCACCCCCAGTGCTGGTCTAGGCGACCACACCACTCGCCACTTGGAGGACCAGGAAGAGGCCCGTGGAAAGCCTGCTGCACAGCCCCAGGTGGAAAGGAATAAGTAATCGCTACCAATTGCTCCTTCCCTTGGTACAACCACGGAGGCTCAGAACTGATGGAGAAAGCCTGCAGCCGAGGCTCACAGCACGTGGCCCTTTACAGGTTAGTGAGCACTCAGATCTTACCACCGTGAGACTAAAAGAGGAAGAGACGAAGGAGCAGGAGAGTTGCCAAAGGCCTTCACACACCCATTTAACAATCGCAGGCTGTTGATTGCTGGAGCTCGAGGCCACTGGTGATCATTAGGTTCAGTGGTTCCCATACTTTTTTGGCCATGAGCCCCAGCCAGAAGTGCATTTACACAGCCACTCAGGGAACACACATACACACAAAACCCAAACAGAATTTCATGGAGCAACACTTCTTCTTACTGCATGCCATGCACACTTGTATTTTGCATTCTCACCAATCTGTCTTTTTTAAAACACTGATCAGTGGGATCAGGTCACAACCCATAGTTTGAAAAACGCAAGTCATTAAAGTGACATTGGGGAGGTGGCATGGGACTTCATTGGAAAGTGTATTTAGTAAACATGTATTTTGTTAGCAAGGCTAGCTTCCTGCACTTATCACCACAAAACCAAGCGGCTTGTCAGGCTCAGTGCTGAAAGCACCCAGCCCTGAGCTCCCTGGTCCACACTATCTAGGACAGAAAAACTGGAAAAAGCAGGCCGACCCCACACTCCCATTTAACTTCACAAGATCAAAGTTAAAAATGTGTGCCTTATAAAATCAAAGAAAAATTTTTTTTCTTACAGGATATGATTTACATTATTTGGCTTCAGTTGTAATAATTATTTGAAATTTCAAGTAACATAGAAGACAACGGATGTTCTGTGTTCACAGAAAGAGGGACAGGTTAAAAATGGGGAGAAATACCGAACCAGTCCACAGCCCCATTTTACAGTGACACAACTAAGGCACAGAACAGTGCCTAAGGTATGAAGCAAGTTGGGGGGAGGGGGGCTTGAAACCCAATCCAGGACTCCGGACTCCATTACTCACAATCACTATCATCCAAAATATTTACAAAGAACACAGTGAGGTCTCCCCAAGTGAAGCATTTCCACACCTGACGCATGGATGCATCCCTGATATCTGGGTACAGACAACTGACCCTGGCACTCTGCTACAGCCTCCCCGGGGTCATTTAACGGGGCTCACACCACTTACCTCTCTCTATGCCTGTTGTCTCAGCTGAAAAATGAAAAGAATAATCCTTGCTACTCCTTCCATGAAAGCAGGAGTAAAAAAGCAGAGGTGCTTTAAAACCAAACCTGCACGCTCAAAAACAGAAGAATTCCTAAGGGTCGTTATTCGGGGTCAGAGTTAGAATCCCAGAACTTAGAAGGCCTTACTGGTTAGCTAACCCAAGCCTTCATTTTACAGTCAGGCCCCATAGAGTGAGTGACTTGTTTAGGACAGCCGGACCAGCTCCTCCTACCACACACGCCCTGCTAACCTGTCCACAGGTGACAGCTGCTACGGAGAGGAATACTAAGTCTACAGTGACGTCTGCACCAAAACACACCAATAACCAGGGGCGGGAGGAAACTACACAGATTACACAGTTTAAACACGTGAGATGAGTGCCTCTCTAGAGTGTCACAGGGAGCTCGAAAGGCATGACTAATTATTTGTAATCCTAAAGACAAGCTCTGAACCAAACTCACAGCAAAGAAGGCCAGGGCCTCAGAAGTGGTATATAGCAGTTCCTTGATGGAACATTCATCTCTGCCACCCAGTGGGCCCGGTGCCTGCTCAAATGACATCTCCCTGCTCCTAACTTTCCCCAGTCTGTCTGAGGGACTTGAGACAGCAGCTTCAAACATGGGGAATTTTATTACACCTGAGGGATTCTTACCTCTACAGATGCCACCTGGTATCTGTTCAGGGTCTTTCCTGGAGGAGCCTTGAAAACCTAAGACATGAGATCTCTCCCATGCCCTCCAGAACCCTGGCAGGCAAGGACCATTCATCTAATTCCCACTGGGATGCTGGAGGGACAGAAGGGGTGATGATGGTGCCGGCCCAGCAGCACAAACAAAGACTCGGGCTTTACCTTACTGCAATGGCCCCACTTTCTCTCACTGGACTTGTGCCCCTGCAGCCACTGACTGCCAGCTCTGAGAGCTGCCCAGGGCAGGGAAAACCCTTTGCGTTAGACAGTCTGGCCTTCACACTGCTCGTGCAGGGCCAGCATCAGCAACGAGATACAGCTGCTGGTGGGGGAGCTCTGTGGGCCCTGCCTAGAGAGGCCCCCAACCTCCCAAAGCACACTGGGGCTGGAGTCTGGGGTACAGGAGAAGCACGAGCCTCAGCAGTCTAACCCGTTCAGCTCTCTGTGCCTCAGTTTCCTCACCTGTTACTCCGCAGAGAGGCTGTATGAATTAGCTGAGTTACGCCTACAGAAGAGAGATGTGTCAGCACCCACAGCACTTCCCTGCATCGCTCTACCCTCTGGCCCTTCGCTGTCCTGAACAGGCTGACAGAGGGAAGCTCCAGCAAAACCCACCTGGCTAAAGCTGGCTCCTTACAGAAATGCACTGGAAACTCCCTGGGGAAGCGCACGGCAAAGTGAGCGTATTACAGGCCCCACAGTCAGGGCTGTACAGCACCACTTCTCCCTGTCTGCCTCCCTACAACAAAAGAGAAGGCAAATGTCACTGCCGGTCTCGAAGCCTCTCAGCTGCTCAGCTGCCCGAACTCCAAGGGAGGAGGTGCAGAAACCCTGAGAAAAGGGGATGGCAGAGGGCGTCGCTGAACCGGTACCCCCAAGAGAGCTGCCAAGAGAAGCCCTACCACTCCCACGCCCCGCAAACACCCGGGGAGCAGAAGCCACAAGCCAGGGCCCGAGGGCGCGCGGCCGGCGGGGCCACGTTTCTCAGCGCGAGCGTGGTTAGCGCTTCCCGGCGGCGAGCTCCCTCGGGAACGGCGCACGTGTGGGCAACCTCTGCCACCCCGCACCAGCCGGCGGACGCGTCTCGCCGCGGCTCGAACACCCTGCGCGCCAGCAGAAGCCGCGACGAACTGGGACCCCAAAATCCTCGGATCGCGAGGGTAGACGTGGTAAGACTGTGCAAAGCGGCACCGATCGCCTCCCTCTGGAACCCCGCCGCCGTCACCGAGGCCAGCAGCGCTCGCCACTTCTCCCCGGCCGCAGCGCCGCCAGCAGCCCGGCCCAGGAACTCGGCGGGAGCGGCGGTGCGGAGCGCCGGCTGGGGCACCCTCGTGGGCTCGGAGGGCGCCCCCGCAGCCCAGGCGCGCGGCGGAAGGGGCGGCGTGGCGCGCTCCCCGACGCCCCGGTTGCGCGCGCCAGCTCCTGGACAGAACTAGGGCGCCGCGCCCCACGCCTGCCGCAGCCCGGAGGAAAGCGTGGTTTCGGGGCGCTGCCCCAGGCTGCTCTTGCGCGGGATGCAAACGCACGCGCGCGCGCGCTCTCCTCTCTGCTCGCTCCGTCCCTAAAGTCTCCTCCTGCCTCACCTTCACCGAGTCTACCGGGTACATAATCGAGTGCTCCAAGATCCCGGCCATCGCTCCGGCTGTCATGTGGGTGGATAAGGAGGCGCTGGTCGGCAGGTTCTCATAGTCCTCCGACCCGGCGTCCTTGCAGCCGCCGCCGCCATCTCGGCTGTCCCCATCCATCCTGCGCCCCACAGCCTGGCTCCCTACGCCGCCGCAGCGTAGCTCCATCCGCCAGCTCCGCGGGGCGCGGGAGGCTGCAGGAGGTGGGCAGAGAGGGGGAGGGGACGAAAAACTTCACTTAAAGTGGGAACCACCTCCCTGGTGCCGCGGCGCCTGACGCCATGGCGGGCTGGGGTGGAGCAGAGGGGCCCCAGACACCAATCACTGGAAAAGATGAGGCCGGCCGCGGCCGCACCATTGGTGTGCGGGACAGTGGGGACCCGCCTCCCTGTGTGACGTCACGGTCCAGTGCAATTTCCAAGCAACCGGATGGGGGCGAGAGGAGACGTTGGGGTGTCCCGGAAAGTTGTACTACCTTGAGGGTGGTGCTGCCTCGGTTGGGGCAGGCAGGGGACCGGTCACTGGGGAGGGTCAGTCGGGCCGCAGGGGGGATACGCTTAGAGCCTAAGGGCGATCAGGAGCAGCGGCTCAGGGAAAATCTGCCCCCAGAGTTCGGGGTTTTGCAAACAGTATTGCTCAGCAATCTTTGGCATTCCTATGGCCTGGAAGGGGAGGAAGATTCTGCGAACGTCGTTTATGGAGCAGTTGTGGTGGCTGGATGAGGCGGTGGGGGCGCATGTGGGGGTGGAGTGGAGTTCTAGAATTGAGGACACGGTGCAACACGAGGGCATTGCCGTAAAGAGAACAGTTAAAACTCAAGGACCTGCATGAGGCTGCTTTGTTGGGGAGAACACCCATTTATTCGAAATTTTTTTCCCTCACTGCAAACGCGTAATAGAGCTAAATTTGTTCTTCCTCTTATTCTCACAAAGGGGCCAAATCCACTCTGCCCTGGACTGACGAAGACAGTAAGCAGTAAGCAGGATAGAGCCCTTTGAGTGGGCACCTCCAGTGCATGCCCCGCGGGCTGATATGCGGCAAGATCTTTAGAGGCCTGGTCCCACGGAAGGATTCTTAAGTTCATCCCAAGCTAGCTTCTTAAATAAAGTGTAACCCAGGCTGCTTTATTTTAACCCAGATACTATTGCCTTGCCCCATCTGGGAGAAGCAGGAGGAATCAAAAAGTAGGGGAGTGACCTGTCTGTTTATGGAAGTCTCCATGAAAGCATGGCATCTGCACATCTCAGTGTGCACGTTCTGGGGCTGAAGACTTGGGTCTAGCTGATCATCTTCTACCGCACCAGACACCTTATCCAGAGAATGCTTCTGGTAAAGAAAGCTGGGCCTTGAGATATGAAAGGGTGGGGGAGAAGATGCTGCACCCATTCTTTGCCCTCACCCTGGGCCCAAGGTTCAGGTCACAGGAACCCACGCAGCTCTCAGGGATCTGAAATACAACGATGTGAGCACTGCCAATAGAGGCTTCAAGGCCAAGGGTACCATTTCCCCATTTTTGGTAGCTGCCAATAGTAGCTCCCAAGATGAGTGCCAAGGATGTGACAGATAAAAACAAGCTCTGTGTTTAGCGATTGCTAGAGAAAAATTTCCCTGCTTTTGCCACAGGTGATTTTTAAGAAATGTTGAACAAAAGCTGTTGATATTCATTTAAAAATGGATACCCTTTAACCAGTGCATATTAACCCATTGTCCCACTTCTGAGAATGTGACACAAAAGTCTGAATATGCACGAAGCTCTTCTTCAAAGCATTATTTATAGTAATAAGTCATTGGAAACAACCTAAATGTTCAACTAGAGAGGAATGGCTAAGTAAATTATGACACATGTATTAGTGAAATACTATGGGGCCACTAAAAATTGTGGTTATATTATGCAACAATATGGGGAATGACAATGATGCAACGTTAGGTGAAAAAACAAAACAAAATTCTCTAAACATTACTTTCACAAGATGTAAATATGCACATGGAAAGAGTGAAGCGGTCATTATGACAGTGACGTAGGATTATAGGTAACTATTTTTACTATATTTTTCAAATAACATTGGTATTATTTCTGTAATTTGAAAAATGAGAAGAATGAAACTGAATCATTCTTTTTAGAATATAATCTCCCAGTGGATAAGAAACCTTCTGAAGTTTGCAATAGTGATATTGGTGGAGAGAAGTCACCCTTTGGTTAGTTAAGAGGACTCTTGGCAAATGTGAACATGCCCATAATCTTCAGAGAAATAAAATTTTTTTTATTTCATTAAATAAATGTTAAACCAGAACCATTTAGAAAATCTTTGGAATGTTTATTATAAGTATTCAATACTTTTTCTCCCCATATATGGTAGATATGGTGGTTTGGCACTCAGCATCTATCTTAAACTCCTTCTTGTACTGCAGTGGCCAGAAAATTTTAAATCCCATTTCTCAGACTCCCTTGCAGCTAGGAGTCTAGATGTGAATTATATTCTGCCAATTAGATGAACTAGGGAGATCTGGAAGGTGGGATGGAGATAGAGGTCACCTTCCTGCTGTTTTGATGTTTTCTGCTGCCTAGCAAGGTCGTAGAAACTTGGGTTAGGAGCAGTTGCGGTGGGCAGTGGCTTCTCTATGGCAACACCATTGCAGTGTCGGGTCACCTGGTTCACGGGTATTAAGAGGCAATTGTGGTGGTGGGGGTGGCAACAGGGATGGTGGCAGCCTCCTGATCCCTGCACCATACCTTGAAAGTGGCCTTCCTCATCTTTGAGGATGTGGCAGAGGTTCTCTTGGGAAGACAGTTGGGTGGTATGGATCTGAGAGTTTATCCTTGGAGGCCCAGCCTAGAGTCAGCTCCTCCACTCCTTCCAACAATACATTGTATAGTAGCAAAATGGCATCGTAATGAAGGAGCCATTCCTGAATGTCAGAATACAGCAGCCATCCCTGTCCTAGACCTCTGCAGAAGGCCTGCTTGGAGAGGAGTGACATCCCAGACACCATAACCCAGTACTTTGGCCACACTGCCAACAAGTAGGGAGCAGCATGGAGACCCAGGAGCAGAGCAGTGATCCTCCCTTGTGGTGTGGGCCAGGACACTCAGAATGATTTGCTGGTTCCATTGGAGTCTTACGTCAAGTTCCTGAATGTTGAAGTTCTGAAGATGTCATCATACCACCCTGGCCCAACTGGGAGCTAAGCTCCACCTAGAAAGGGGAAGCTAGAGAGGGTGTAGGGTGAAGAGCACTTGACTTGGAACCACAGCCCTGTTCAAGCCCTGGGTCCACCATTCACTGGCTGTGTGGCTCTGGCTCATTTGGTTGGCATGCTTCCTAATCTGTTGACTGTGGACATTGATACTTAATACATGGTGAATGAAATATAGAAAAAAATAAAATAAAAGTTCATGGTGAAGTATATATGATTTTGGAGTGTTGGGAGGAAAGAGGACAGAAAGGAGTTATGGGTACAGAGGGAAGAGGTCTAGGCTTTCTCCAAAATCCTACTTTTTTCACAATAATTACTCTAGCTCTGACATCCACCCACCCACCCATGCAACACACAGATACATGAATAGCCTGCCCAGAATTTAGACAGTGCTGGGCCTCATGCTGCACCCAGCAACTCCTCACCAAAGAGGAGGCCCCACGCCGTGGACTGACTGCCGCTGGTAAGATGTCTCCTAGAGCACCATGTGTGTGGTGTGGGGGTGGGGTGCTTTCTGTCCTTCTTTTTGGCAATGTACACTCGTCTACATCCCAGTTAATGTTAAGTCAAGTTTATATGTTGGGAGGGCTGCGAGGGCCTGTGGACAGGCAGGGTCCCTCCATCATGTACATATCTGGTCCTGGAATCCCCGAATCTCTTGCTTTGCCAAGGACAGCACTGTGTTTCCTAAAAGCTCTGTCTGTCATTCATACTTAGGGATGAGTCTCCGCATGAGACAGAAGAAGAAATGGAGGGAAAAAGGTAGCCTCACTCTAGAGCCCCCATCAAATAGGGAAGGAGTAGGAGAGAGCCGTCAGGCGCAGAGCATGCAGAGCAGCCTCACTTTACCAGGCTTCCTTTAACACAGGGTGGTCCGGGCAAGGCTCAGAGCTGGCAGTTTAATCAGCAGGTTGAGAGAGGAGTGTTGACCTACTATCTCTCCCAAGACCTGCCTGTGCTCATGCTTGCACACCCTCTATGGCTTGCGTCCAATCGTCTGGTGTGATGTGGCCTGGGCCCACTGCTGTGAGACAGTCCCCTGACTCCTGTTCTGTGGACGCCTGTGCCATCCTCCTTAGAGCTGCCCCTGCACTTTCACTGACAAGACCCAACAATGCCAGCTGCCCCCTTGCCACGTCAGAGGCCATACTGTCTCTGCACTGCTGTCATGCCCACTGACTTAGGAGCCCACCCCCTAGCAGATGGCTCAAGGCTCCAGGGGTGGACAGAGGCAGTGGGCATGGGAGTGCTGAGGCTCCAGTGGAGGCAAAGCATTGGCTGCATTCTAGGTAGGGTGTGCCATATCTATGTGTTTGCATGGGTGGGCCTTGGACCATCCATTAGCCATCCACCACAACAGCTTACATCTGTAATTTTTCCCTCTCCTCACCTTTTTCCACAAATATACTCAATTCTCCACAGCCTAATAAGACCCCTCTTCCTGCTCCATAGCCTACTAAAATCCCTGCTCCACACCTTAATCTATTGTTCTCTCCCTCATCAGGAAGTCCCTGAAAGAATGACCTCCCCTAGCCATCTCTCCTTAACGCACTCACCCCTGAGGCCTTTGCATGGCAGTTTCTAACCCTGTGCTTCTCTTTTTTTTTTTTAAATTATTTATTTATTTATTTATTTATTTTTCCTCCAAAGCCCCAGTAGATAGTTGTATGTCATAGTTGCACATCCTTCTAGTTGCTGTATGTGGGATGCGGCCTCAGCATGGCTGGAGAAGTGGTACGTCGGTGCGCGCCTGGGATCCGAACCCGGGCCGCCAGCAGCTGTGAGCGCGCACTTAACCACTAAGCCACCGGGCTGGCCCTAACCCTGTGCTTTTCTAAAGGAGCTCTTGAAATGGTCACCAAACCACCCCACGCTCCAGTGTGACCCTTGACCTCTGCCTCCTCTGAAATGCCTCTCTCACTTTCACTCTCTTCTCGCCCTTCATAGTGCCTCCTGCCTCCTTCTCTGTCTCTCCTTACTCTCCACACCCTGTCCTCAGAGTTCCTCCCTTCTCTTCTCTTTGATGTTCTCTTCTATTCTCATGTTCCTGTTACCAACCCTGGCTCTGTTTTAAATCCTGACCACTCCTCTGCACTCCAGCCCCACGTTTTCACGTGCCTCCCAGACAGCTCCACCTGAACCTAAAGCTCAGGAAGTGTGTTAGTGTCCTAGGATGGCCATAACAAAATACCACAAACTGGGTGGCTTAAAACAACAGAAATACACTCTCTCATGGTTCTGGAGGTAAGAATTCCAAGATCAAGGTGTTGGCAGGGCCATGCTCCCTGCAAAAGCTCTAGGGGAGGATCCTTCCTTGCTTATTCCAAGCTTCTGGCAACTCCTGGCATTCCTTGCTGTTCCTTGGCTTGTAGATGCATCACTCCAACCTCTGCCTCCATTGTCACATGGCATTCTCCCTATGGGCCTCTGTGTCTATGTACAGAATTCCCTCTTCTTATAAGGACACCTCCTGTATTGAATTAGGGATCCACACTATGCCAGTATGACCTCCTCTTAACTTGATTCTATCTGCAAAGACCCTGTTTCCAAATAAGGTCACATTCACAGGTTCTGAGCAGACACAAATTTTGTAGGGACACAACTCAACTCAGTAGAGAGAGTTAGAGAGGCCAGCACTGCAAACAAGGGGGCGAGAGGCCGAGGTTCCAGTCCTGACTAATATCTCTTGCCCCAGTTCCCTTATCTGCGAAAGAGGGTTAGACTCAGTGGTGTGCAGGCCCCTCCAGCTCTAGCTGATCTAAAACTGGATTCATAATCTTTCCTCCCAATTGGCAACACCTTCTAATGCCATTTTGTTTTCTATATTTTACCTTCATTTTACCAGGCAACCAGCTGACAAGCTTAGATTCATTCCTGACTCCTCTCTTTTCCTGCCTCTCGGATCCCATTAGCCATGTGTCGATTCAGCTTCTGAGACAGCATCACTTATAGGTACGGTGCCAATATAATTTATCATCCAAATTAGGACATTTTTTGAGAGTGAAAAGGGACACTGTTCATAATTATACCAGGACAGAAGGTATGAACTGAGACTGTCCTGGGAAAACCAGAATATAGGGTCAACTTACTTATAGCCAGCCCTTGCTTTCCATCCCCAAACCATCTCCCCAAACCTGTGGCCCTTTCCCCTCCTCACGTCCTCTACTAAGGGAGGGCTCTCCACATCTCCCACAGTTGAAATCGTGCTGATCTCTCAGCTCAGAGGCTCCCTTCCATGAAGCCTTCTCTGACCCGTAAGAAGTGAGCTGAAGCCTGCTGCTCTTTTCACGCCCCCGCATGGCCCTCACCACATTCCACTTCTTCACATCACAGTGCTAGCAGCCATGTCTTTCCTCTCCCCTTACACTCTAAATTCCTTGAGGATATAAATTGAGTAAACAATCAATATTTATTAAAGGAGAAACAGTTTCATTTAAAAGAGCTCCATATTCCTGTATAATAACATCAGATTATTGCAGACATTCATGATCTCCAGGAAATTAAAATATATTGCACCTTAGATCCTGAGGCTCTGAACACAGACCGTTTGTGGAGAAGAGAGAAAAAAGTGACATTTTCTTTCCTTCCAAAGTACATGTCACATGCTAAATTAGAGTGCTACTTTTCTTAGGAACGTGGGGTTGCAAAGCCTGGGAACTGGAAAAGACCTAGAATATGATATAGTCTGTAAGTCCCATCTCACAGGTGACAAAAGAGATCCAAGAGGTAAAGTAACTTGTCCAAGGACACAAAAGTGGTTAGTGGCAGAAATGGGATAAGAACCCAGGTGTTTCATTCAGTACTGTTTCATTCACTGGCCTTTGAAATAAACCCTGAGGCTGATAAGACTCCTTTATTGCTGTCATTAGTCGTATCTCAGATGCCTTCTCTGTAAAATCAATAGTCATCAGTTCCCCACTCTGGCCAGGTTCGCCTGACACAGCACATTAGCACACTGAGCTCTACGCATCATTAATAAGATCTCGTTGATCACAATCCTCCAGACAGCATAGTTGCCAGATTTCCAATACCTCGAATAGACCACTGAGCATAGATGAGGCGCTCTTTAGGAGAATGGAGATGATATAGCATAAATATAAAAAGCATGTGCTTTGGAGACAGACCAGGATTAAGTAAATAAATACCTGCTCCTCAAGAGTTACCTTGTGAGAAGCAGCTCATTTGTGATTTGGAACACCAACCAGTGTGATTTGCCATTTGGGTCTCCTATTTGCTTTCTCTGTGCATAGCATCCTGTTATGCCTGGCATGTCTCTCATGTGGACCTCAGTTTCAGCTGTTACTGGAGGACAATTGCAGAGCTATTGTGAATTTACAGGCGAAAGACACACACAGGTGTCCAGAGTCATTATTGAACAAAGCAAGGGGTGAGCTAGCAGTAGGAGTCTCTCAGATGAGGGAGAAGAAGGGTAACCAAGGATAACCACGGGGTCACCCACCTCCATAGTTCCCTTCAGAATGGAGAGTAGCAGGGAAGAGCTCTGAGAGTGGCCTCAGAGAACAGCCAGATCTTCTCTCTTCTCTCGGGCTCCCAGATGGAACCTCTCAGCTACTGTGTTGGAGAACCAACAGGGCACCAATATCCGAGGCTCCCAGCTTGGCTATGCTAGAATGGGCTGGAGGGTACCTTGTCCCTAATTAAAGCTCCAGGCTATGGGAAAATCCCGCCACACACAAACTATGAAGTCCTTAATTCTGCTTTGTTAATTGCCAGAGTCCCACTTGATATAAGAAATACATCCTTCTCAATTTAGCCCAAATGTGTTAATTCACAAAGTTTGTCTATAAAGCAATATGCTACGTAGCAGTTTTCCTCAATAAATCTGTCTACCCAGGACAGGTTATCAAAAACCAGGGTATTTGGTCAACATAATCAGGAGTATTTTTAGTCTGGTTTTAAAAACCAACTGGCACTGATACAATCAATTTGGAAAACTGTCTGACAGTATCAACTAGAGCTAAACATGCACACAACCCCTGACCCAGCAATTCTACTCCTAACATATACCCAGCAGAAACTCCTACTTTGTTTACCAAAAGACACGTGCAAAAATGCTCATGGCAGCACAGTTCACAATAGTCCCCAAATGGGAACAACCCGAATGTTCATCAATAGCAGAATGGATAAATAAATTGCAGTATGTTCACACCATGGAATGTTCTGCAGCAATAATAATGACTGATTCCACTGGAGGCAACAACATGGATGAATCTCACACACATAATGTTGAGCAAAAGAAGGCAGACACAAAATAGAGACACAAAATATAATTCTTTTTATATAGAGTTCAAAAACAGGCAAAACTGTTAGTGTTAAAAATCAGCATAGTGATTACCCTTGTGACAGCAGGGAAACATGAGGGATCTTCAGGGATTTTGGTTGGATTCTGTTTCTTTACCAAGGTACTAGTTACACAGGTGTATTCTTTTTGTGGAAATTCATTGAGCTGGGCCCTTATGATTTCTACACTTTTCCAAATACGTAAGTCAATCCATGACTTTAAATATAGAAATATTTATAAATTTGGGAAAAAATGTACTATCTCCCCATGCATTGATGATCCAGAACTAAAATATCCCACTCCTCCTCTTTTCCACCCTCCCTGTGGACAAGGGTGAGGTGTCTGGGAAACCAATGCTATGGAAAATTCTTGGAAGAACCCCCCCCTCTCCCAACACTTTAGAACAGGATCTAGGGTGACCACTTTTCCTATTCCTCCGTTACTATCCCCTAGTTAGGAATGGAGGAACCCTCAGGTCCCCAACACACAGCTATTAGCCTTCTCGCTATCCCAAGCTACACATTCACTAGGAATTATGTAGCCCCATGAGTTCCCATTGCCCCAGGAACCAAAGCCACACTCTCTGTGGCCGGGCTCTCCCAGGCCCTGCATGGTCTTGCCCCGACCTATCTTGTCCACCTCATCTTCCCCGGTCTCTGAGTCTCTTGCACACCACGCTCCAGAGACATGTTCTGTCTGGCTCGCTCCTCGGGGCTCTGAACTTGCTGTTCATCCAGAGCCAGCTCTTCCCATGGGCGGCATCTTGTCTTTCAAGAATCAGCTCTAATGTCACTTCCTCAGAAAGAACAATCTAAACCAGTTCCCCAATCACTATTTTTTTTCAATTTATAGCACCCATTGCTTTCTTCAATTGTCTTGTCATTTGTTTATTCTCTCCCCACCCCCATCACACACACACAGAGTAAGCTTCAAGAGAAGCGACACCAGGTGTCACATCTTCACAGTTGTGTCCCCAGTGCCTAGAACCATGCCTGGCACAGAGTTGGCTACCACTAAACAGATATGAATGAATACATAAAATGTCACTTCCTCCAGGAAGCCTTCTCTGACCCTGACAGCCCGCACACATCTCTCTCCACTGAACTTCTCAAGGATATGTGTGCTACATCATCCACAAGACATTTATCATCTACAACCTGGTACTGTGGTTTCTTTCAGAACATGCCTGGTCCCCCTTCTAGATCTTAAGTCCCTGAAGAGAAGAATCCCTGGCTTAGATTCCTTTATATCCCCAGAACCTAGCACAGGTTCCTGCACCTGACAGGAAAGCAATAAACGTGTGTTCAGCCAAGTGAGGAGGAAGCAGAGCATAGGAGAAAAGGTGAACTTTGAAGTCAGAAGTCCTGACTCACCACTTACTACCTAGCTGTATGTCCTTGGAAAAATTACTTGGCATCTCTGAGTCTAGTTTCTCAATTGTAAAATGGGCACAGAAATTCCTACATCACAGGATTAAAGGAGAAGTTATATAAAGCAATATATATACAGGTGCACACACATATATATTCAAAAATGCCAATTCCCCTTTAGTGTTTGACAAATGTTTGTCATCTACTGTGGCCGTGGACATATTTCATAGCATGCTTATCTTCACCAAAGATTTTCTGTCTCTTAAGCAGTAGTTACTTCCGCTTTTTTAAGAGTTCTTTTTTCCCCTCAAATGCAAGTATATAAAATTTTTATCAAAATGTTTTTGATAAATGCAAGTATACAAATCAGGGCATAAACAAGACTTGCTAAATTTCATAGACTTAGTTTCAATGTTATAATAAAAAAACCAATTCAAATTCTCACCATTTGTGTCACATCCACAAGAGTTACTTCAAGAGCAATAGCAATCTCTCACAACTGATCAGTTTGGAGCAAGTAAGGGATGTTCCAGTGTAGCACATTTATACAGGTAGAAACACAGAGGGCTCCTCTGTTCTGTAACCGTCTGTCCTGTGACAGCAGCGTGCTGGCTTCATCCCTGTATCTCTCTATTCCCAGAGTTGGTAGCCAAGTCATGGTAAATAATGGCAGCTTGTGTAACTGGAGACCTTTCAAGCACTTTCACATATCTTATCTCATTTGATCCTTAGGGCTGCTATTAGGGAGTAGGATGGAGAGATGTGGGCCGTGTAATATTATCTCGTGGTTGGGGCAACGTGTAGCCATGGCCCGGGGTTGATCAATGGGGCCGATATCAGCAGGCAGGGAGGCGTGGCACAGGCTGTCCTTGACCAGGTTCTATTCAACTATTTTTTTTAATCAACTACTGGAAACAGTCATGGAATGCAGGCTTAATAACCTCTTAGAAGACACAATAGTAGGAGGAGTAGCTTCTTGGAGTGCTAAAATTCAAGGTTGTTTTTAAAATCTCTAAAAATGTAAAATTTTACCCTTAAATCCTGAACATTATGGATACGCTTGACAGGATGGAGCACTCCTGAAAGACTTCACGTGACACTGTAGTTGCCTGTAAGCTTGGTACAAGCCCCAGCTCCTGGAGCATCTCTCCTGACTCTCCTCACTGGACAGCTCCTATTTGTCTTTCCAGTCCCCATTTAGAGGTCACCCTTCTGGGAAGCCATCCTGACCTCACAGGTTTGCTTCTAGTTTCTGAAGCTAAAAACCCAGGAGTCATCCCGAAGTCCTCACTGTCATTCACATAGAACATGCGATCTATCAAGAAGCATGCCGGCTCTACCTCCCAATAGACAATATAGTTGTATTTATTATTTATTAATGTGTAATGTAATTTTTATTATTTAGACTTTTATTCGTTATTCTTTTGTCTGTTTCGCTCCAATAGAATGTAAGCTTCTCCAGAGACAGATGTCTGCTTGTTCCACTGATACGTCCCAGAATCGACAACAGTACCTAACACATGGTAAGAAACTAATAAGTATTTATTTTTAATGAGTAAATGAGTGAATATATGAGAGTGAGTGAGTTGCCCACTTTTGTGCTCCTGTATCACCCTGTAATTCTCTCATCACAAGACTTAATTAATTAATACTTTATTGGGGTTTATTTCTACTTAAAAAACATATCTTTTAATTATACATTTGCCCATGAATAAATTCCAGTTGTCATGTAATCGTTTACTGGTCCGAACATCTCACGAGACTGTAAACCACAGAGAGCCCGTGGCTGGTCTGCAGGCCGCCCACTGTGCCACCAGCACCTGGCACAGTGCCCTGCACAGAGAATTGACACATTTATCGAGTCCCAGGCACTCTTCTGACATTCCACATGCGCTAATTCATTCAATCCTCACAACTACCCAATAAGGTGGATTCTATTATTATTCCTATTGTATAGATAAGGAAACCGAGGCTCTGAGAAGTTAAGAAACATGCCCAAAATCCTAGAGGATGGATCTTAGAATCTGACCCAGCAAGTCTGGCTCCAGAGCTCAAGCTCTGAACTACACTGAATTGCCTCACCTTTATGAGGTGCCCAATAAAACTTGTTCAATAAATGAATCAATGAAATACAGCTGCCAAAAAAAGGCAATGCATTCTTGGGCTGTGTTAGCAAAGGGTGGCGATAAGAGAGACTATATAGTCCCAGTGTAGAGCACAGGTCAGCTCAGTTTAAGTTAATTCCTTTTTAAAAGGAGATCAGTAAATGGAAGTGGGTCTAAAGACCTAAACACAGACAGATCCTGGAAATTAGGAAATAGTCAAAGAGACCACCGAGCATTTGAGGAGTTGGTGGTGAGGATTCAGGACCTCTCTTCAAGTCCAGGGATTCCTGTGGGAAGGGGGCCAGTCTGATGTTGTGGGCCCCAAGGGCAGAGCTGGGCAGATGAGTGTAAGTCACAAGAAGGCAGGTTTCAGCTCACTATGTGGAGGAACTGATAGTTAGAAACATTCAAAAACTGAAGGTCCAAGTAAAGGTGCTGGGTACAAAATTAACATACAAAAATCAGTTGCATTTCTAGACACTAATAATCAACTAGCAGAAAGAGAAGTCAAGAATACAATTCCATTTCCAATCTCAAAAAAAGAATAAAATATATGGGAATAAATTTAACCAAGGAGGTGAAAGACCTACACACTGAAAACTATAAGACATTATTGAAAGGAATTGAAGAAGACATAAAGAAATGGAAAGATATTCCATGCTCATGGATTGGAAGAATAAATATGGTTAAAATGTCCGTATTACCTAAAGCAATCTACAGGTTCAGTGCAATCGTAATCAGAATCCCAATAACATTCTTCACAGAAATAAAACAAAGAATCCTAAAATTTGTGTGGAACAACAAAAGACTCTGAATAGCCAAAGCAATCCTGAGAAAAAAGAACAAAGCTGGAGGTATCACACTCCTTGATTTCAAAATATACTACAAAGCTATAGTAATCAAAACACCATGGTACTGGCAGAAAAATAGACACAGGGATCAATGGAACAGAATTGAGAGCCCAGAAATAAAACTACACATCTATGGACAGCTAATCTTTGACAAAGGAGCTAAGAATATACAATGGAGAAAGGAAAGTCTCTTAAATAAATGGTGTTGGGAAAACTGGACAGCCATGTGCAAAAGAATGAAAGTAAACCATTTTCTTACACCATACACAAAAATTAACTCAAAATGGATTAAAGACTTGAATGTAAGACCTGAAACCATAAAACTCCTCAAAGAAAACACAGGCAGTACACTCTTTGACATCGGTTTTAGCAGTATCTTTTTGAATACCATGTCTATTCAGGCAAGGGAAACAAAAGAAAAAATAAGCAAATGGGACTACATCAGACTTAAAAGCTTCTGCAAGGCAAAGGAAACCATCAACAAAACAAAAAGACAACCCACCAACTGGGAGAAAATATTTGCAAATCCTATATCCAACATGGGGTTAATTTCCAAAATATATGAAGAACTCATACAACTCAACAATAAAAAAATGAACAACCCGATCAAAAATGGGCAGAGGATCTGAACAGACATTTTTGCAAAGAAGATATGTAGATGGCCAATAGACGCATGAAAAGATATTCAACGTCACTAATTATTAGGGAAATGCAAATCAAAACTACAATGAGATATCACCTCACACCTGTCAGAATGTTTATAATCAACAAGACAGGAAATAACAAGTGTTGGAGAGGATGTGGAGAGAAGGGAACTCTCATACACTGCTGGTGGTAACGAAAACTGGTACAGCCACTGTGGAAAACAGTATGAAGATGTGTCAAAAAATTAATAATAGAAATACCATATGATCCAGCTATTCTACTACTGGATATTATCCAAAGAACATGAAATCAATAATTCAAAAATATTTATGCAGCCCTGTGTTCATCGCAGCATTATTCACAATAGCCAAGACACGGAAGCAACCCAAGTGCCCATCAATGGGTGAATGGATAAAGAAGATATGGCGTATATATATACAATGGAATACTACTCAGCCATAAAAAAAGACAAAATCGTGCCATTTGCGACAACCTTGAGGGTATTATGTTAAGCAAAATAAGTCAGATAGAGAAAGACAAATACCATATGATTTCACTCATCTGTGGAAGATAAACAAACACATGGATAAAGAGAACAGATTAGTGCTTACCAGAGGGGAAGGAGGTGGGAGGAGGGCAAAAGGAGTAAAGGGGCCCATATGTATGGTGACAGATAAAAACTAGACTATTGGTGGTGAACGCAATGTAGTCTATACAAAAACTGAAATATAATAATGTGCACCTGAAATTTATACAACATTATAAGCCAATATGACCTGAATAAAATAATTTTAAAAAAAAACTGAGAGTCCATCAGCAGATGAATGGATAAACAAAATGTGATATACACATACAATGGAATACTACTAAGCCTTAAAAAGGAAGGAAATTCTAACACATGCTACAATGTGGATGAATCTTGAAGACATTCTGCTAAGTGAAATAAGCCAGTACAAAAGTACAAATACTGTAGGATTCCATTACTCAAGATACTTAGAATCATCAAAATCATAGACACAGAAAGAACAGTGGTTACCAGGGCCTGAGGGGACAGGGGAATGGGGAGTTAGTGTTTAATGAGTGTAGAGTTTTTATTCGGGATGATGAAAAATTTCTGGAGGTAGCTGGTGGGAAGTTTGCACAACAATGTGTATGTACTTAATGCCACTGCACTGTAACTTAAAAATGGTTAAAGTGGTAACTTTTATGTTATGCATATTTAACCACAATAAAATAATAAAATTAAAGAACAAACAAACAAGGGTCTGCCCTGTGAGACAGTAAACTTCCCACTATTGGTAGTGAACCAGCAGGGGCTGGATCTCAGAGAAAATAAAAGAGTCTTCTTGAGATTTCGTGGGAGTTAGACTGGATGGTCCTTAAGGTCCTTTTCAGTTCTTAAGTTTTTATTTGTTTGCTTTAGTGTCTATTGAACACTCGCTTTGCATGGGTTATCTCATTGACTCTCAACCACTCCATAAGACGTCACTATCATGGCCCCCATCTTACAAACGAGGAAACCGAGGCTTAGCAATCTCAAGTAATTTGCTCAAGGCCTCCCAGGTACTAAGTGTAAGGAAGAAGGACAGGATCTCCAGGGACAGCACTGTGCTACAGCGCATGGATTGCACCCAGGAGCAAATCCTGAGGGTTCGTGACTTACACAAGGTCCTGCCAGGCTAGCTTCACAGCCCAGGTCTTCCACTGCTGTCTGGGGCTCCTCCAGTAACATTTTGCTGCCTCCTACTATTTCCTCCTCCACCCTGGGCATCAAACGCCCAGATGGGCATTCCTGATCAGTCACAGAGGACACTAAGCTGTCCTCAGGAAGGCACATCCTCAAACAGCTTCCGAGGATGTTACTATGGCCAGAAGTCTTATGAGAGACAGAAAGCCTGGACCACCACTGGCTGTACCATTAGTATCCTTTCAGGGTCAATTTTCCTGGTTAATAAGCAAGTGACCTTGTAATTTCCATCACAATTTCCCATGTCACAACGTCTGTGTTCCCTCACTTAAAAGGTGATTATAAATGATGATTTGAAAGCACAAGTTATTCCATAGACTCAATGCCCATTTTAATTTTATGAGCATTGTGCTTTATATCTGATATGGTCTGTAAGCGCTTTGAAGCAGAGTCTACACCAGCACTGCCCTATAGAAATATAATGCATGCCACATATATAATTTTAAATTTTCTGGTGGCTGCATTAAAAATATAAAAAGAAATAGGCAAAATTAACATTAGTAACATTTTATTTATCCCAATTTATCCAAAATAATTATTGATGAGATACTTTATGTTCTTTTTTCATACTGTCTTTGAATATTTGATACTCACAGCACATCTCTGAGATTCAGATGAGCCACCTTTCAGGTGCTTAACAGCCTCGTGGACTAGTGGCTACCACACTGAGCAGTGCAGGTCGTCTCTTTTTTTCAAGGAGTTTGATGGTGAAGAGGCAAGGAGAAATAAGGCATGCTTTGAGGGGAGCCGGGTGGAGTCTGATTTAGTATGGGATGTATGAATCATTTATGTCGACTATGGTAGACAGAGAGGGGAGAGCCTAAAGATGGAAGCAAAAGGAAATAGATAATGGTGCCTCATCCGGAAAGAAGCCGAATGGAAGGGGGGACGGAGAGAGCGCGAGGGTGGTGGTATCGAGAACCCAAGACTAGGGCAAGCTTTGAGGTTGATGCTGGTTAGATTCTTCTTCTATAATTATTTAAAACCATTTTACTCCTTTTATGATCCCTAATTTTCACCTTTATTTCCTTCTCTCTACCCCTGCTCTCCTTGATTTATCCAGCTGCCATCATTGTGATCGTAAGCACAGAGCTGAGACTCAAGTCCCCTGCAAGCCAGTCCCAGGTGCCATTGCTCAACTGTGTGACTCCGAGCAAATCAACATCCCCTGTAGCTTCAGTTTCCTCCTTTCTAAAATGAGGTGGTCAGACTGTTTAGGTCTTCATTCATTCGTTCAGTCAGTCAATGAATACTGAGCGCCTGATGAGCACTGAACACTGTTCTAGGCACTGACTGTCACTTCTTTCCGATTCTAATGTTCTATGCTCCCCATGACTTCTGGGTGGTGCTGTCTCTGTTGTCATGTGCTGGATCTCACACTGAAAATTTCTATTCCCAAATGAAACCAGAGGCTCCTCAGACAGGTCAGACAGTCCCTCCCAGTGGCAGAGAGAGGGCAAAGAGGGAACGGTCACTAACAGGGTGGGCCAAAGCTGTGCCCACTACACTTCTCCACTCAGAGCCCCACTGAGAGGGATTTCCTCAGCACCTATGGCCTCCTTAGCTGAGGTTGCAGGTTTTGACCAACATCCATCTAAGGTCTTTGTACCAAACACCACAGCACTGAGAGGGCCAGGGAGAAAAAGGCAAAACAAAATCCCTAAACTGATCTTCCATCGAGAAGCCTGATTTATAAGTGCTGTCAATTAGTCCTTGGGGGCTACAGAATGGTGCCCCCTCACCACTCTGGCAATGAAGGAAATTGAGCTTTCCCCTGAGTGTCAGAGTCAAAATTGTCCACGCCGTACATTGGAAGTGTTCAGTCACCTGAAAGAGAGAGAGGAGGAAGCCGAGGTCCATAAAATCTGACTGCTATGAGTCGAAAGTAGCAATATTTCAATTAAAGAAAAAAAAAGAAGGGGTTAATCAGAAAGGGTCTTAAAGTCTGGAAGTGAAAGGAGAGTCACAGATAGACACTCAGCGGCACCTGTCCATGCAGAGATGAGGAAGAGGCAGCCTCGGCAAGACCTCCATGCCCTATCCTTCGACAGGCTCCCTGATGCTGGAACACGTGGGGGCCCGAGTGCTGATGTCCTGCTCGTGTGTCAGTGCCTTTTGGCTGGATGGTTGTAGAAAGCCCTCTTACTCATCTCCATGCCAGGAAATGTCGGATTTCCTCCTGGGTGCATGCTAGCTCCCCTGGCTCTGGCCCTGTGCTCACCAACTCACCATCCGGGTCACCCTTTGGCTTCGGTGAGGATCACCTAGAGAGAGGGAATGTGCCGAGGCCCCGCACATTTATTTCTCACTGTGAATTCATGGGTAACTTGCATTCTAGCTCCACATGTTCATCTTGTGTGTTTGATAAATACAAACCAGCTCCTGAGAAATCAAAACACTCTCTGGCACCAAGAAAAGCAGGTTTCTAAATCTGGAAGTCTGCGGTCCACACCCTGGACTGTGTGGTCAGTCACCACAGTGTCAATGAATGCCACCCAGCAGTGGCCATGCCCCCGAGGGCCACACCCCAATAGTGGCTTATTCATTTGACATGTCGTTTTTGAGCACGTCTTTAGCACTAAACACTGAGCTGAGTTTGGGGGACACCAGGCCCCTGCTCTCTTGGAGCCTCTGGTTTTATTTTCTATTGCAACTTTCAGAGAAATTAAAACAGCGCTTTCCTAACTCCTCTCAAGCCGAAAAACTACGTTTTTAAGAAAAATAAAGTAAATGCAGACTGAAGGAAATTTCTGCAGTTGCGCCCTGCCACGCACTGAGGTTTTGCTGACAGGAAGGTTGTCTTTTAGTGAGTGGTTCCCCCCGACAAGGCCCTTCTTGAAACCTGACTCTGTCTGTGCTGCGTGCTGCCTGGACAGATGAGCAGGAGGGAGCAGCAAAGGCTCAGACTGCAGCCGGCCGACTGAAGGCAGGTGAGGACCTCCTGGGAGGCTGGAGGGGAGCAATCAGGTGCATGGGCACCAAGAGACAAATCCTCCCCAATGTTCACGCCATCATGGAGTAACCAGGGGTCTACCTGGGCTCAGAGGTTTCATCTTTCAGTTTATTTCTGTTTGGAAGTATCTGACAGAGCTGGCGAAGTTGTGCAAAGGGCCCTTAGCAGGAAGTAAGTGGAAGCTGCTGGCCTGTCCATCACTTGTTCACATACCATATTTAACCTCCCAGGAGGTTCCTGCAGGGGAGCTCTCAGCCTCGTTTATCTCCCATGGCCTCCCAGGTCCTTCTGGTTGATTAGGAAAGGGTGGGTCCAGCTCTGTATCAGAAACCACCTGCTCTCAGGCCAGAGATGCGTGTCTGAAGCAAGATGTCTCAGGGAGGTGGTGGGCACGTAAGATAAGCCAGGAGGGAGCTGCCAAGGGGACCACACCCATCCCAAAACCCGGAAAAGGAAGGCTCTTAAAGGAATCACCTGAAGTATGTTTGTCCCCCCAGTGTGCTTTGATTGTTCAGAACACTCAGCTGTGTGACTGTGGCTTAAGGGACACAAAGCTGTCATACACTGCAGCTACCTGAGGGCGTGGCATTGTCCAGTGTCAGCCAACAGTGTATGTTCTTTTCATGTTCCCTAGGAGACAGTTTATAAATGGTAGCTACTCTACAAAAATCATTTAGAAGCAACATTTCAAAGTGTTGTTCAAATAAAGCAGGCTGCTTAAGAATTGGTTCATGCTAAAATACCAATTCCCAGGTACTACTCCCAGATTTTGATTCAGTGGGTCTAGAGTAGGACCCAGGAATCTGCATTTTAGCAACTCTCCTCACCACTACCACCATCTCCCTTGCGCCCCCTTGGACACACCAGGTGATTCTGACATGCGATATCCGAGGATCCCACTTTGAGAAGGTCTCTGCAAAGGGCACTGGGCTTGTAAACTTAAGGCGTGGATTTGAGAGTAGCTGTGTGACCTTGGAGAAGTCCCTTCACCTCTCCGGGCCTCCATTTCTGTGTCTATAGAATGAGGGAACTGATCTTTCAGAAGTTTAAGCACATTCACAATGCCCTCCCAAGGCTGTCAGTGTTCCAAATCTCCTACAATGGGAACCAGCCCTCAGACTGAGCTTTAGCCTAAAGAGGACCAGTTGACACACCACAGATCTTTCCTCTGATTCCCTCCTTTAGGATTAGGCCTTTCAGGAGAGACAAGACCGTACTTCCATCCAACACAATTCACTTCTCCCCAGATAATTCTAAGCACTTCCATAGGCATAATTTATTTTCACCTATTGTAGGGCTAGACTTCAGGCAGGGCAAAGGGTGAAACTTTTCATTTATTGAAGGGAGACTGCGGCACAGAGCGCGAGAAGCTAAGACTCACGGACAGCCTGTCTATCCCAGACTCCATGCTTTGTCCTGGAGTCTCCATCCTCATCGTGTCTTCAATGCAACAACATTGACTCACTGAGAGCCATCATCTGCTCTGCATCAGCCAGAGGTGAAGATCACAGCCCCTGGATGAGACTTATAAACAGGCAATCTCTTTTCAGCAGTAGTTCTGTGAGTTCCTGTTGCGTAGGCACCTCACAGGAGCAACGTGCACAGGCCCTGCGCTCTTCAGAGTGAGATTGCTCCTTCTCTAAGGAATCTCGAACGTTTGTCCTCTGTATTTTTATTAGATCTGCTCACCACCACCCAGCTATCTGATAACATTGAAAGAGCCACAACTTCCTGCACTCAGATGCCTGGAATTCGGTTGTGACTCACCACCCCTCGGAGTTCCTGCCTGGTTACTTCAGTATGAAGAAGAGCAAAGAACAGGGACATACAAATAAGAAAAGTTCTCAGCTGTGATACTTGAGCTTTGTGGCTCCATTTTATACTCTTCCTTCCCCCTTCTGGTTTTGCAAAGAGTAGGCCTGAGATTACGCTCTCAGCTCTGTACAAACCCCCGTGGGCCCCATTTTTCTCAACTATATAAGGTTATTACTTGCAAAGGCTTCATGAATAACCACTTGCTGCGTCTTGGGAAATTCTTACATAGAACCACAAAATCTTATAGCGGATACTGTATGACTCCAGTTTCTGTCTCAATTCAGAGTTATTCACACATTTCATCTATTGACAAGCCATTTCTGTGGCAAGAGCCCTGTGCCAATAGCAAAACTTTTGACCTTGATAGAGGTCACAGGTTAGCAATGAATGAAGCTGTTCTTTCCTCTCTACGTGTACCACCTTCCACACCTGACGCCAGCACTGTGAACATCACTGAAAGCCAGAAAGAAGGGAAAAAAATGGTTGTGAAACAGCCAAAATAGGTGGCATAAAGTGTGTGTGTTCTTTTATTAGAGAATCCCCTCCCTGTGAGCCCCTCACACTGATTATTTTACAAATAATTCCAAGAAGTTAAGTTCTAACCACATGGTGGATTAGAAGGAAGGAGGATGCTACTGACAGGTAGCAACGGTGGAGCACGGGGCAGCCTTCAGAAATGGCAGAGCTGGGAAAGCTGTAACTAGATACTCTGTGTTCTGTTTAAAAAGGCAGAAAAGTAGGTAAAATATTCTAGAAATATTTCTACTCCAAATCATTAGAATGTCAAAATGTAAAAGATTAAAAGGATAACCTCAGCTCTCTGAGACAACTCATTTTCAGAAAGTAGCCACGTTTAACTGTAGTTAAAGATTTACTATCAGTAAGTCGTGGGTCAAGTCCTTGGAGTGTGCTGGTTAATAGAACACCGGGGAGGGGAGTGCAGGAGCCGCTTACCTAGAACCCTGAACCAGCCTCGGCTGAAGGAATCCTGGAACCTTCTTTCTATACTTCCAAACTGTGGGGAATTAACATTTTGCAGTAAAATCTGCCACCATTCCAGACACAGTGCTGTGTTTCTAAGTTTAGGGGGAAAGGGGGGTTATATTTAAGGTCACCTAAAACTAACTTTTTAAGAATTTTTGAAACTTTCAACAATCCTTGGAAAACCACTATTTTCTTATTACAAATGTGACGGATGAACATTGTGGAAATTTTAGAAAATGCAGATGAGAAAAAAGAACGAAGTAAAAATCACATATAATATCATTCTAAGAGTTAGGACTGCGAACATGCATCCTTGCAATTTTTTATCTTTTAAATTATTTTCAATTGAACAAGAGATACAAAAATACATGTACCTTTTAAACAAAATTAGAACATCATATATAAAACTAAATTATCCATTGACAACCTTCCATAATCCCAGGCCCTTCCCTCTGTCCAAAGGACCAACTGCTCTTGGGAGTTTGGTGTGTTTCCTTCCAGAATTTTATAATTGTATATAATGTATTTTGGGTTTTGTGTTTACAGAAGAGGCATCATACTATAAGCATGGGTTTTCAACTTAACAATGTTTTGGAAATCTAATTGTGTTAATATATAGACCAAATTCATTCCTTTTAATTGCTGAATAGTATTTCACTGTATAGATATACCATGTTATATTTGTCATCTCCCCTTTTAGTGGATACTTAGGATTAACAGTTTTTCACTACCTCAATGTTGCAGTAAATATCCTATATGTATTTTCCCCTATTTCTCTATTCTAAATTCCTAGAAGAAATTGTGGGTCCAAGGTTAAGCCCAAATTGCCTCTAAAGTGGCTGTGCCATCTTAGAGTGTGACAACAGAGTCTGAAAGTTCCCACTTCCCAGCAGTGTGGCCAGTGTAGCAGGTGTAAACAGTATCTCTTCATTGTTTTATTTTTATTTTTATTTTTTTTGTGTGAGGAAGATCAGCCCTGAGCTAACATCTGTGCCCATCTTCCTCCACTTTATATGGGACGCTGCCACAGCATGGCTGGACAAGCAGCGCATCGGTGTGCGCCTGGGATCCGAACCCAGGAACCCCGGGGCCACGGATGCAGAGCGTGCGCACTTAACCGCTTGTGCCACTGGGCGGCCCCTCTTCATTGTTTTAATTAGTATTTGCCTGATCAAAACTGTTTGAGGATCTTCTTATACATTTGTGGCCACTTGTATTTCTTCTTTTGTGAATTGCCTATTCATATCCTTTGCTCATTTTTCTAAAGGGTGTTTGGTTTTTTGTTCTGTATCTGTTATACTCATTCTTTGTTACATACTATGTTGCACAATTTTCTCCCAGTCTTCAGCTCGTCTTTAACATTGTTTGGGGTGTCTTTTATTGTTCGGTTCTTTTTTCTTTACAATTTAGATGACATTTATTCATGAACTTAATTTAAATTGTTTGGACTTTTACCATATGAGTTTTTATTTCCATGACTTATCGAAGGTCTCCTTTTCCTTAGGATCATAATATTTCCCTATACTTTTTTCCCTAATACTTTAAAATTTTTATCTTGAGGGTTTAGGTTTTTAATTCATCTAAAGTATAATTTTGCGTAATTTTGTGTGTGTAGAGATTTGCTTTTATATATTTTGTCTACATACAAATACTGATTCTCTCAATGCCATTTATTAAATAGCCCATTTTTCCCCACTCATTTGAAATGTTGTCTATATCATATGCCAACTTTCTAGTATTGTTTCTGGATTCTTTTTTAAATCATGTTTTATTGACCCAGTTCTATACTAGTCTTACAACAAAATGACACTGATTTACTTGCTCTGCAGTATGTAGTATATATATGTATTTTTTTTTTTACAACCTGTTTTTGTTTTACAACTTGTTATTTATTACTGAAATATGGCAACAGGTGAGTGGATAAGTTCTGATAATTACACAATGGAATACTATATAGCAATTAAAAGAAACTAAAGCTATGTGTATCAACATGGATAAATTTCCCAAATATCATGTTGAATAAAAAAAAAAAGTTGTATAAAAATTTCATGGAAAATACCATTTGTATAAACTTAAAAATATGTAAAACAACACTTAATATAGTCTAGGAATACATATGTAATAAAAACTAAAATGAAATTCATGCAAATGATAAAAACCAAATTCAGGATTAAAGGTGGATTTACCATGAAGCTTACGAAGCTTAAGCTTCAGGCCCCTCACTTACATGGACCCCTTGCAAGGTCCTGTACTTACATTTTATTTCATAATTTTCCTTTTTTTTCTTAAAGAGGCTCTTCTCTCCCAAATTGTCTTAGCTTCAGGCCTATCCATGGAGTGAGGGGTGGGAAAGGGAACAAAGAGTTTCTCCCAAAAGGCTGCTGGCTTCCCAGTGCTTGCCCGAGCATCACTGGCTAGCTTTGGGGCACTGTGCCTCAAGGTGTATTTACTGTAAACTAGAGGATGGGACAGCGACTGGATTTGACTTGGTTTACAGTGTAGTGTCTCGCACAGCTCCAGGCCTGGAGGAGATGTAACAAGCCCTCTGACAGCGAGGAGTTCCCAGGAGTGCTGCCAGCTGCTACCCTGCACACCTCAGTCCGTCCTTCCAGCCCTGGTGCACCATTTACACTAATACAGCACTCACAAAACCCAGAGCACGGCCGGAGAAGTTCTCTAGGCCAGAGGCTGAGTGCTTTGGGATTGTGTCCAGGAGGATGGTTTGAGACAGGCACCCTGGAGCCGCAGTTCTGCTCCATCTCTTTAAGCTTCCAGACTAAATCTCACTTTTAAAAAATGGTATAAGCTTTGAGTAAAACAAACCAACTAGAACAAAATAAGTAAACGGCAGTTATTTCAACAACAGCATCAGAAGTACCCATCAGAACTACCCACCATGAACATCTGTCCATGTGATTAAATATTCTTCTACAATATTTTTAATGGCTACATAGGACATGTCAAAATTGGTTTAACCAATCACTATTGTTAGGCATTTGGATTGGTTCCAGTTTCTGCTCAATGCTGGAACAAACATTCTTGAAGCTAAGCCCTGGCATATATCCTTCATTATTTCTTTAGGAAAAATTCTCATAAGTAGACTTACATTGTCAAAGAGTCTGAATATTTTCAAGGCTTTTGAGATATATTACCAAACATACCTCCAAAAAGGTTGCATCAGTTCACACACACACACATCAGTATATGAGAGCCTCCTTCCCCAAACTGAAGCCAACACCAAATGTTTACATTTAACAAAAATATGCTGTCCATTGGACAGACAAAAAATGGAATCTCACAGCTTTGATTGGCCACCAGTCCCAAGGCTTGACTGCCGTGTGGCCACTGGACGCTTGTGTTTCCTCTGGGCTGATTTACTGTTGGTGCGCTTCGCTCTGTCTTCCACGAGGCATTCCTCTTCATCTTATGGATTAGTCGGGGCTTCTCACTTTTGATGACATTACCTCTTTTTCAGAGGTAAAGAGGTATAGTTCATACTGTCCTTTTGGTTTGCCATCTGCCTTTACATTTTATTTATTGTGTTTTTGACATACAGACTTTTTTAGTTTCACATTAGTTAAATATATTAATATTTTTCATTTCAGATTCTGTTTTCGGTGTTTTGGTTTTTTTAAGAAAGTCGTTTCCCAACAAATTATATAAATGTTCACCTATATGTTCTCCCAATACTTCTCTGGTTTTGTTTCTGAGTTTTTTTCTAGCCTGAAGGCTGAGATGGGACTCTCTTTTTTTTTTCCCCAAAGAGTTAATCATTTTAAGAATAGGTAATCCTTTTCTTACTGATTTTAAAGGGGACTTTAATTATATGCTGAATTGAGTCTGTTTCTGGACTTTCTTCTGTTTTAATTGATGTGTATTCTTTTGCTGGAATTATGTTAATTATTGTAATTGTGGTGTATGTCATTTCCAGTATTATGGAAAGTCCTCATTATTTCTTTCGTTTCTTTTCTTTGTTTCAACATTAGTTTGGTTGTACTTGCATGTGTGTTCCTCCAGAATCATTCTGACAATTCTACATTTTTTTTCTTTACTTGTAATATTATGAGCATTGATGATTTTTCTTAAACTCAAACACGGTCTTGACCAGAAGATGTGGTTGGAGAAGGGAGAAAAAGTAGAAAGAAACACTTACCAGACTAGGCAAGATATTATAGATTTTTCCTCTAATCATTTGCAAATAACCAGACCTTAAATTCTTCCAACATGTTCTAAAGTCCCACCACCCGTGGCATAAATGAAAATCTTCTGGAGGGAGAACGTAATGACATATGGGTAGGCGGCAAAGGAAGAAAACAGGATCTGAAATTAAGAGGAACACAAAGACACAAGAAATCAAAATGCTGCAAGTAACCTAAAAAAACTATCTATGGTTTTCATTCGTTCAATTTCATTCATTTTTCATTTCTGTAAACAAAAAGCCTAGATGTTTCTAAGAAGCCACTGAAAATTTTTAGTATATCCCCTTATCTAGTTTATGATGTAGAACTTGCTTTTCAGCGAGTGACAGAGTCACAGGATCTTGGAGTTAACCTCCTGCCCAGTGCAGGAACCCCCTGCAGCACTTCTCCTGGGAATGGCCGCCCAGCCTCTGCTTGGCTCCTGCCTGACCAGGCCCACACTCATTACCTCATTCTGCTCTTTTCATGTTTAAACAGCCTAATTGTAGAAGGTTCTTGCTGCTATAAAGTCAAAATCTGTCTCTCAGTATTCCCTCACCCCAGCCCCAGCCCTGGTTCTGCTCGTTTGAGCCAACACAGGCCCTCACTGCTTTGAAGGTAACTCTCATGTCCCCTTCAGTTTTCCCTTTCACAGGCTTGTCATTCCTGATTCCTCAAACTAGTCCTGTTAGGACATGGTTCTAGATCTCTCAACATCCTGGTCTCTCCTCTAGAAATGTTGTAAAATAACCAACATTTCTTTTAAAGGCAAAACGCAGCAGTTAACGTAACTCTCCAGATTCCATCTGACCTGTGCAGTAAATTGGGAGAAACTCATTCCTTACCTGGTGTTTCTTTGGTGAATGCACCTAAGGTTACATTCATGTTTGAGATAACAGCCTCAGGCTTTAGCTATTTGGCCTTGTCATCAAGAAAATTATTGCTTAGGCTCTTTTCAAATAAGCAAGAGAACAAATCTCACAGGTGAAGATGGACTCCTAAGAGGCTTTGGTGAAATTTGAGAGGAATGTTGGAAGCCGAGAATAAGGAGGGGGCCGGCCCCATGGCGTAGTGGTTAAGCTCGGCTTTGGTGGCCAACACCGTCAGCTGGCCGGCTCGGATCCCTGGGCGTGACCTACACCATTGGTCAGCCATGCTGTGGCAGTGACCCACTACAAAAAAAAAAATAAAACAGAGGAAGATTGGCACAGATGTTAGCTCAGGGCTAATCTTCCTCAGTAAAAAAAAATAAAGAAAATAAAGAAAGGACTTTTCTTGTAAGAATGGAAAGAATCTGGGTTGTGGAACATGGGTGCTATAAAAGCTTCTGTGCCCAGGGAAGGTGGGTGCCTGGCCATCAGTGAAGAAACTCCTGGACACGTGACTTTTAGGGTGCCTGGTTCCAGGCACAGCTCTCTGCACCGCACACAGAACATTGGATAGTCCTGCTTTTGCCACGTTTCAGGCTTACTTCCTGTTTCTCAGGATTCGTTGGGAGCAGCAAGAGCTTAAATTTCTGTCTTGCCTATGCCAATGTGTGTGCCTGACCAGGCAAAATGGAAATCAATACTCAGGAGCCTGATTTCTCTGAGTCCAGTCCCCCTGGGGTGCTGGAGAGCTTCAGTGGGGCCCTCCTGGCAGCTTCTCTCTCCACAGGGAGCGTTAACTCCTGGGATGCCCTCCTCCCTCCCATCTGTCCCTCCCTCACGAAGCAGTGCCATCAGCACCCCAGGCCGGCTGCGCAGGCGTGGGCAGGAGGCTACAGTGACTCTACCATCGAGCTGTGGCCCTGGGGTACACCACAGCAGCAGGGGCAGATCAAGAAACTGGCGGCCTCTCTAGCCGCGTCTGATCGGCCTTCTCCTGCTGCCTCCAGACCGGAAAAATCAGGCATATTCACAAATCAGCCCTGCTTAAAATCTGGGAGGAGGCCTAATTACAGAGCTACGGATCTCAGTTTTCTGTTACCCTACATCCTGGCATAGACCATAGTGAGTTGTCAGGAACTAAACACTGGCTTTCAAGGAAGGGCGGAGGCAGGACGAGGAGGGATGGGGGAGGGTGGAACTTCATTGAGCTTCCATTGGCAGGAGAAGAGCATGTGATCCTAACAGCACGAGGATCCTTGGAGCACACAGGAGTTTCTTCAACTAGTTCATTGTCTGTGGGCCCGGCCGCCTCACCTTTGGGGAGTTTTGTTTTCTATTAACCTCTCTCTTATAATGTAAAATCCACTTTGGAGTAGATTCCATATATACCATGCACTGCTATTCTTCCTGGCAAATTAAGTCCCTGAAAAAATACAAAGCAGCCTGGTTTGTCTTAACCTTTCCCCCATATAAGGCAGAGAGAAGGTGCTTTCTCTCTTTGGTCCAGACAGGTGGAAAGTAGGTCTCCCTTTGCAAAGTGTACAGCCCAGCCCAGTGCCAGTGGTTGCAAAAATAGAGGGAGGAGGCAAGGTGGTAGCATCCTGTATATCACCTCTGCCCCGAGCCCCAGGATTCTCAGCAGGACTAGAGTGGGGAAAAAGAGACTGGTCCACACTCCACGCTCCTCCTTCCCTCCCTCCCTTGGGAATTCTAAGCACCTGGCAGGGGACACAACCCATGCCCCGCTCCCTTCCCCACGTAGCCTCCTATAAGGTTTGGGACATTTGCTGAACTGTTACCTTGTGGTATTAACTTTTCATTTGTGTGTCTTTTCTCCCAAACTCAGCAGGATCCCTCACAAATCATCCATGTGCAAGAAAAGTAACAGTTCTTAAAGAATGAACAAACCTAGAAGGCTCACTTGCTCAGCAGGTTCCCGAGGAGTTGCTGGCCCTTAGGGGATGTGTCCGCAGACTCACAGACACTGGGGAGGCTTTTAGAAGGCTGCAATAAAGAGTTGGGTTTGTCTTCATGTTCCATTCTGAATCTTTATGCTCTAGGTTGGAATATCCCCACAAAGGTCATTCATGAACTATCCAATGATTTGAGATTTTTAAAAAATGTTTTAGCATGGCAAATTTCAAGCAAATACAAGAGAAAAGAGAGTTCTCGTATATCCACCACCCAGCTTCAACAAATTCAGCTCACGTCAGATTTTGTGTCACTTATATTCCATCCACTCATTACGCCCCTTCCCCCAGGATTACTTTAAAACAAACAAAGTACATCATGTCATTTTATTCCTAAATATACAGTGTGTATCTCTAAAAGATAACGACTCTTGTTTTAAATACTCACTTCTGTGCTTTATCAAAGTACTCTGATCTTTGAGGCAGAGCCTGAAGGCTGATCTGCCTTATGATCTGCCTCTGTCAGGTCCCTATTACTATCACATGGGACCCATGGGTGCACAGAAATCTTGCTTTATGCCCACCCTACCACTCCCCAACTTTTCCCAGTAGGCTGCCCTTAGGGGGACTGGCTTCTTAAGCGAAGCTTACATGCATAGACTTGGAAACCAGACTGGCTTAGAATCCAGCTCCAATCACTTTCTAGCTCTGTGACCTTGGGCAAGATACTTAACCTTTCTGTGCCTCAATTTCTTATCAGAAGCTAAGTTAATTAATAGTACTTACCTCTAATTAACAGTATAGGGTTGTTGTAAAGATTAAAAATATTAAAAGTAATATGAAGCTCTTGGAACAGTACCTGGCACATAGGCAGTACCATGTACGTGTTTGCTTTTGTTACTGTTCTTTGCTGAGTACACGCAGCATTTGCACCAACACCACCTACTCCCTGAATTAAGTGACAAATGACAATAACCCCTCACATATGCGTGGCAACATAGGTATTTCTCAAAACACTTTCATTCACCTTATTAGGCACAATCTCGCCATAGTCTCTGAGGGATCCAGGCCTGGGGGGTTCAGAGGTGTGAATGAAGAACGGGGGAAGACAAAGATTTAGTTACAATTAGCCCTGTTTTTGACGGGGAGAAATTAGAACCAAACTAAGGGCTAACAAAAGGAGACTGGTTAAATAAAATATAGCACATCTGTTATGTTCTGTCATCATGAATGAGGCAAAAGAACACTTAAAGATAAAAAAATAGTGCATGCTGAGTTAAGTGAAAAAGGAAAGTTACAAAAAAGTATGCAAAGTAGGAATCTACTGTGCTTTTTTTTTTCTTTTGGTATATTATGCTTGTTAAAAAGACCAGAAAGAGATACATCAAAATATTAATGTTTGTTATTTCTCAGTGCAGCAATAAAAAGTCATTTTTCTTTTCTTCCTTGTGTTTAAATTTTCTGAATGCTACATAATGAACATTTATTACGTTTAAAATAAGGAAAGGTTATTGTTTAAAAACAGGATACATAATTGTCGAAGCAACGTGATTCAGTTGTGTAAGATAGGATGAAAACAGCAAGATGTTAGTGGGAGAATGGTGGGTGACTTTTTTCTTACATTATTTAGGCTTTTCCAAATTTTCTATGTTGAGAGCAGTACCTTGTTTTTAGGAAGATGGTTCAGGTAGGGAAACTGAGGTACAGTACGCAGGCAGCGAGGCTCCCTGGCTCCAAACACAGCCTGCCCGAACCAGAGCAGGTGTGGTCAACCCTCCCCAGAGATGTCCCCTTTCCGATTCATCCCTGACCTGTGACTTAAGGCTCAAGGCTGTGACTGTTGCATAATAACAGTGTACAGTCTCCAAGCCTCTCCTCTCATTGTTGACAAAAGATCAGTGAGAAGAAGCCACAGGAGGAGAGAGGCAACAGGCTGCAGGGCCCCGTGTTTGTCTGGGATGAGGGTGGGGATGCTCGTCACCCCAGGGGTATCATCCTGGCCATCGGTAGGGGCGGGAGCCAGCCTCAGCTGTGCCACACCACAGCTGTGCCTCTCCAGATTCCGAGGCTGCAGCCAACTCCCCACTGCAGGTGCCAGCTGTGAGGGAGAAGTGAGCCCCGCAGGCAGTGTGCCCGTGAGTGATAGCAGCCCATCCAGGCTAAATATCTTGGGCCTCCCTGATCTACTTCCCCAACAAGTGTGTCTGGAACAAAATAAAGCAAGAACAAGAACAAATAGAGGCAAGGAAAGAAAAAGAAATGAGAGAAGGAGAGAAAAGTATTTTCTATACAAAGCCATTGGATCTGATGGCAACCCGTCAGGCAGTTGGGAGGGTGGTGTGGCCCAATGGGCAAAGCTGTGGCTTAGAAGTCAGGGACCAAGAGTCCCTGTTTCACCCACCACCTACGACTGTATAATCTAAGGCATTGTCCCCTTCCCGGGGCAGTGCCCCTTCTGCAAGAGGTACATTTCACCAAAAGGATAAGAAGGGTTCCTTGCTCCTGGAGGGGAGTTACTAGTGCACGTCTGCCTGACACCCACAGGCAGGAGTGATGGGCTCAGCCTCCCCACGTGTGCCTGTTTGGAGCAGATTGTCAGGGCAGACTGCTATCATTGTCAGACTCACTGCTTCCAGATCTGCAGGTGAGGAACTAGCCCCCAGCTCAGAGACATCACACAGGGAGGCTCGGGCTGGAGGGACAGCCCCGTCCTGTGCTAGCCCTGTGTGTGAGAACGGAGCCAGGCCTGGACCGTCTTCAGTGCAGTCTGCCCTGAGTGGCTCAGTGGCCCAGGGCTGCCCTCCTGCAGACCCATGCTGCCCAGGAGGACGTTCACACATCTGTCCATTGGCCTCAGAGTAAAGTGGACTTTGGGGATTTTTTTCCTCCAGGTGGAATGGAAGCAAAAAATTTATCAGTGGACTTTTGCTATTAAAGTTTTCCATACGGCCCTGGCAGCTCTAGAGATGCCCCAAGTCTGTTTGAAGGCAGTTACTTAGCTGTCTTTGGACAAGGTAGCGGGAGCCCTCTAGCCACAATTTCAAGACAAGAATATGGAAGGAAAACAACACTGAACATTTGGATAATAGGAGAGAATCATTCTTCCTTACTGCCTAGCTTCCTAAGTTTTCCTTTGCAGGTTCTATTAAAATCCCCCCAAATCCTTCCACTGGCATCCATTTAGACTGATTCAGGTTTAGGGTGCACCCCTCTGAGCCTAGCGCTGGGCAAGGTGTGGAGGAGGATACAACAGAAGAATAAGACTTGGTCCTGGTGTCCCCCAATCCAGAAAGAGTGACAAAAGTCACACCTTGGGCTAATGCTGACCAGAGCAGGTCAGATGACAAGTTCTAAACTGAATCATGTGAGAGAGTCCATGAGGATGCTCATTCCAGATTAATACCAACCCCAGCAAAACATAGACCAAATCCTACATGCACCCCCTCTATGTCAGTACCAGCCTGGGCTGTTAAACAATGTGCTGCGGGGGTGGTCCTGGGCCTTAGAATGCAGGAGCTGCAGGACGACCACTCAGTACCATGCCTGGGCATTCTGGGTGCACATCAATGTCCACCTACAAGCAACAGCAGTTGGACCTTTTATAAATGTTTTTGGCAGTGTTATATGCATCTGACCCAGAGGACAACAGAGAGGCGAGAACATATTTACTGGGACCCCAAATTTACTTCAAATAGCATGCAAGCTGCTTCTGGCCAGTCTACCTCTCATTTGCTAGGTGTATTCTCTTAGTTGACTTCATTTTTCTTTTTTCCTGTGCAAGACCATAGTACTTTGAACCCACCACGGGGCCTCCACACAGCCAACAGTCCTGTCACCAGGAAAATAACGATCAAGACCACTCTAAGTACCTAGTGATTGCCCCTGCTCTGTCAGTTAACTCACTATTAAATGAGCCCCCGGGAACATTTGCATAGCTCCTTTGGAAAGCAGGAGGATCAATACTTAACCACAGCCATGACTTGCATCTTAGCCTATGCCAATTAGATTTTTGTAACATATTGTTCATCAGCAAAATGATCAAAACAGTCACTATTACAAATAGTAATTTGTATAGTTGGTGGTAACTCCAGCAAGATGATGTGTGTGATAAACATCATCTTTGTGAATACCAATTACACAAAAAGCACAAACACATCCAAGACACGTTACAAAGCTGAAATCCACATGCTAGCTTTTCTGGGAGAAGAATGATAAGCAAACTATGAATTTTCTTTCTGTTTACACATCTGGTCCCAGAGCTAATGGTTGGTATGCTTGCCTTATTATAAGACTTAGAATTATAAGCTGTTGATAACACGCATATGAATCTGATAAATTACATTATACAAAAAGATGTATGTTCCCATGTAGACATCTCCATTCGAGACAGAAATGTATAAGTGAATAATTCTTCACCAGAAAGGAAGTGAGCCCAAAGGTAATAGCAATGAACTTGCCAGTTCTCTCCTCCTCGCAAAGCCTATCAGTCTATGTGTGTACCCCTCCTGCCTAGACACAGTGAGGGGGCTCAGTCTGGATTAGCAGAAGTCTGATACCGAGATTTTAAAACTTACCGTCAAATACATAAACAAAAGTTCCGTATCTCCAATATGAAATTAGGCCTTGCCGAGCCTGGCCTAGTAGAGTTTGGGCTTTATCCAGTAGCTTAAAATGATTTTTAATTCAAATATCCAAGAGCCAGCCAAGAGAAGCAATCATGTCTTCTGCCTACAATGAATTACTGTAGATTATTTACATTAAAAAGGATACATTTTTATAACTAAAATGCTTTAGTTTATTCTCTTATGTAGGTAAATAGTCCTTGTATTAGTTTCCTGTGACTGCTCTAACAAATTACCACAAATTGGAGGCTTAAAACAAGACAAAAGCATTCTCTTACTGAAGTTCTGGAAGCCAGAAGTCTGAAATCAGTTTCACTGGACTGAAATCAAGGTGTCTCCCAGAGGGTTCCTTCTGGAGGCTTTCTGGTGAGTGTTTCCTGCCTTCTGTAGCTCTTGGAGGCTCCCTGCATTCCTTTGTCTCCTGACCCCTTCCTCCCACCATGACGCCAGCCTGCCACCCTCCTCACAGCTCCTACATCCTCCTCTACCTTCTTGCCTCCCTCTTTTTTTTTTCGTGAGGAAGATCAGCCCTGAGCTAACATCCATGCTAATCCTCCTCTTTTTCTTGCTGAGGAAGACCGGCTCTGCGCTAACATCTATTGCCAATCCTCCTCCTTTTTCTCCCCAAAGCCCCAGTAGATAGTTGTATGTCATAGTTGCACATCTTTCTAGTTGCTGTATGTGAGATGTGGCCTCAGCATGGCTGGAGAAGTGGTGCGTCGGTGTGCACCTGGGATCTGAACCTGAGCCGCCAGTAGCGGAACGCACACACTTAACCACTAAGCCACCGGGCTGGCCCCCTTGCCTCCCTCTTTAAGGACCCTTAGGATTATGTTCAGGGCCCACCTGGATAGTCCAGGCTGATCTCATCTCAAGCTCCTTGATTTATCACACCCGCAAGTCCCTATTACCATATAAAGTAACATTCACAGGTTCCAGGGATGACTACGTGGGTATTTTGGGGAGGGCTGTTATTCAGCCTTCCACGCTACTCATCAAATCTTGTTTACACTGTGCATTTACTCATGCCTCCGTTTAGCGATGGAGCAAAGACAAACTTCAGACCTCATGCCTGGTACTGGAGACGGGGCTGGGTTGGCAGTGAGGAGCCCTGAGTTTGAATCTCAGTCTACCACCACCGCAGCAGGGTGGCTGGGAACAGATGGACCTGCTCTGAAATCCTGGTCCTGACTTATTAACCAAGTGACCTCGAACAACTTGGGTAACTCATCTGGGGAGTACCTGCACCTCCCGGGCAGAGCCGTCCCTGAGACGAGAGGAGCTACCGTGGGGAAAGTGCCTGGCGGCGTGGGGGTTGAGGAAACAGCTGTCCTCCCTGTTAAACCTTGCTTGTCCTTCCTCCCCCACTTCACAGGGATGAAATGATGCCTGTGATTTTTTTTTTTAATTTCTAAAAGTTAAAAAGAACTCACAAATATAAATTTATGTGATTATAATAGACAAGGTAATTTCAGCTCACCCTCTCATCATGTTTCTCCTAAACTGACAGCTAGGCTTAGGGCACAGAAAGCAATGGGTCTCCACATCTTTAGTTGGAGGGGTGAGTGAAGTTCATGTAGAGAACAGCTTAGGGTATAAATGGATCACAGGGATGAACAAAAAAGAAGAAAAGAAATATGAGAGAATATGGGCTCATGGGGTTTCAGAAGATACTAAGGACCATCTGAGCTCACCTCGCCCTGGATATCATGCTGGATGATTTAAGCAAGTCAGTTCTTTGAGTTTCAGTGTCACCGTCCGTGAAATGGGCAGTGTGAAGAGTATCCCATCTGGCTCTAATTATATACAAATAGCAATTATATGCAAGTCGAGGTGGTGTTTGTGCAGTGTCATGTAAATGGCGTTCTGCTCTACAAATCTAAGGCGGCATCATACCCACGTCTCAGAACGTGCTCAGGAGGGGCAATGATTCTCACGCAACTTCAAAATGTGCCTTCCGCGTCAGCATGGAAACAACGTGCAGCACAACTAAAAGAGGACTTTGCCACAAATAATGTAAACAAGTCACTCTAGATCTCTCAGCCTCATTCCCTTCCTACCTAACCAACACAGACACTTCCTTCTTCACGACGCGCTGCGGGGCTGGGTGCATTCGTACCCAGATGCCTTGAAGGAAAGGCAGCCTGCCAAATCAGGTCAGCCCTTCATCTCCAAACCTCTGGGTGTCTCATTTCAGTCCAGACTCCAAACTCAAACATTGTTTCTTGTTTCTCAGGGATATGGCTTTGAAATGGCTCATTTGGAGACTTCCTGCTCTTAGGTCACCCTGTAGGACCCTAGTAGTGAAAGGATCAGAAGCAGCCAGCTTACTTTTCCTTGAGCGCCCAAGAAGTGAGGGGAAATCTCCCCAGGATGATGCTCTCTGGGCTTTGTCAGCACAAAAGGCCTGAGCAGTAGATGAGCCCCTCCTCTCCCTGGGCCCCCGCTGGGCTCATTGTCGGGTGTAGTCCTCCTCTGCAGTTTGCTTCTAAGGGTCAGATCTCATGGTTTTCTATTCTGGCTTTGCTCCAGCTATTTTCTGGGACGGTCTTAATCTTGGGGACTCAGTGTCCCCACCTTCTCATTAAGTGGGGTGTGCCCAGTTGATCATAGATAAGTAGGATTTTCTACTTGCAATCTTCTAGTACAACCCCCTCATTTTGCAGATAAGGAAACTGAGGCCCAGGGAAGGGAAGTGACTTGGCAGAGGTCGAACAGGGGTTGTGTGTGAGTTTATGTGTGTCTTTGTCTTGTCTCCTCAGCAACTCAGGGGCAAGGGCGGTGGCTTACCTGCCTTTTGAGTCACTCCAGGTGCCCAGGCCCACAGTGGAGTTCTGTAGACCCTTGATCGGGAGGACTGACTGATGGGACAAAGGACTAGTGGGTTTTGTTTGGGGATAAGATGTCAAGTGTTCCAGACTGTGAAGCAGGCCCATGTGGGCAAGTATGAGTGTGGGCTCTGGGCAGCCACTAATCAGCTGGGTGACCTTGGACAAGTTTCTCGACTTCTCTAAGCCTCCATTTCTTCAACTACTATAAGATGCAGATGATGATACCTACTCCACGTGGTCTGAGGCTTTAGTAAGATTTAATAAGCCTGATACACTCAATAGGTATGAGCTTATTTTTGTTTTAGTTCTTATTGTAATTAGGTAGAGATAAGTGTAGGGTCCCTAGGGGAGGTGGAGAAACAATGGAAATGCAGTGGAAAGATGGGGTAAAGCACGGGGAAACCAGTGTCTTGCTGACACTCCTGAGGTTGGGGAACGTTGCAGGATTGCAGGAAGCTGCAGCGAGTCTGGTGGAGAAGGTGAGGGGGAGTGACACAAAGCAACTCCAGGTCCTGTGACTCGCTGCCACTCTGGCAAGATGCTCAGGAGATGCGAGGCACGTGGAGGTTCAGCTGGGCCGTGGAGATAAGACGGGCCAAGTGTACAGCTGGGTGGGCCCCTCTGCTGGGTGGAAACTGAAGGGATACTGACAAAGCTATGGGGGCAGAATTCCCCTCTCGCCCTGGAAGAAAATGGTGGCACAGAGATAGATTGGCTGCAAAGCGCTTTTGAGGAAATCTCATTGAGGTCAAAATGTAGGCACTAAAGCCCAGGTTAGCTCAGAAAATGGTTTCCAGCAGTGTGGCCCTGGGTGACAGGTGAGGTTTGACATATGTGTGGTTCTTCCAGCTCCTGAGTGGGGCCCTCTCCCAGGTGTCAATCCTGTGAGTTATTGCAGTGTCATTGTGTTCTCAACAAACCTCCGCTTATCCCTGCAAAAGTGTTAACTGATAATTAAGCAGTGAGATAATTACCAAACCAGAGGCATCTGACAAGTTAGTGGAGGAAGAATAAAGAGGGAAACCAGTAAGAGCAAGGAAATTGGCTCTGGAATCTGGAAGACTTGGGTCTGAGTTCCAGCTGTGCCACTGCTTTGTTCAAGCTGCATTTCTTTTCTGGGGCTCAGTTTCCTCATCTATGAAATAACAATCTTTCTTGTCCCCTACGTGGAAGGCTCCAGTGAGATACTTGTCTGTAAAGGTGCCTGGTGAACTGTCAAAGGCTGTAAACTTGTAGGAGGTTGTTGTTGCCACTTGTCCCTCCCGCAGGTTGTTTCAGGGAATTCTGAAGTTGGGAGGCGAGTTTTCAGCTGTGCCTCAGATGATAGAGCTGGGGACCCTCGCCCCCACCAAGCTGCATTTGGAGAGAGTGTGTGCCCTCCAGGCTCCAGCCAGAGCCACAGGCCTTCTGAATTAAACAGCCGCGAGCTTGGTTGAAACCTGAAATCCTCTGACCTGATGGAAACCAAGCTTTTCCACTGAATCAGAGCAGGCCTGCTGACAACTGCCCCCTGAGAAAGCGCGGAAGTGAAACCTCTGGTGGTTTGGTCCTGTGCTGGCCACCAGGCCACTGCATCCTTCCAAGGGCCTGCACTCCTTGCAGGAGGCACTCTTCTTACCTGGACGGCCCTAAGCCTTCAGGATTCCCCGAATGTGGGAGCGAAGTAAGACAATGACTCTGCTAGCTCCTTGAAGCTGCTGTGTGGGCACGGTGGTGAGGGGGGCTGAAGGAGAAGTGCAAGTGTGTGTGGAGGTGAGGGAGCGAGAGAGACTGCAAGGCAGGAAGAGAGCACAGGCAAGAAAAGGGGGAGAGGGCCGTTCAGTCTCTCACTTGAAAATGCTGTTTGCGAGTTGGCTGTATGTCAGCCCGGTGGTGGATAGGAAGATGGCGAGAGCAGAGAGAAAAGGGAAAATGAAAATGGGTAGGAGGAAAAAGAGCTGGAAAGACGGCTGTTCAAACGAATATTCAGAGCTGTAGATTCCCGGGCAGGGAATCTTGTCTGTGGCTGTGTGGGAAACCTCTCCTGTCGGGTCGTTTTACCCTCCTGGGTTTACTTAACCAAAGATGTGTGTACAAAGCAATTACAGGGGCTCTTGCCTGAAAAGCAGCAGCAGTTCATTCCAGGTCCTAACTTAAGGCAGGTGCTCTGTGAATAGCAATGGACGGCCAAGGGGTTTCCAGGGATCAGTTCTCCAAAAGAAGCGGGGTCTGGGTCTGACCAAGTTTTATAGCGTCTTGAAGCCCAAGTGAGAGGCCCGAGGGAGCGGAGGAGCCTGGTTTTCTTTGTGGCTCCCTGAGGGCCTGGCCTGGCCTACCCCGGGACTGTGAATGCTTCCCACTCTCAGTGGGGACCACTTCCTGTAGATTCAGGCACATAATTTGCACTCTGCGACAAGGAGGCAGATAGCACAATCCATTTCAGTAATTTAACAGCAAAATGTCCTTCTCTAAGAAATGTGCAGGGCGTGTTTCAGGCCTTGCTTCGCCCATTCTCACACCCCCACTAGGAGTCTAGGGGAATTCACTGTGGCCAACTGACCTACAATGAGTACATACTGTATGCCAGGCAATGCGCTAGGAGCTAAAGATACAACAGTGAACACAGTCCATTTCCCACCCTTCAGCCGCTCTCAATCTTGTGGGAGAGAATATAATCAAATCCGTTTCACAGATGAAGAAACTGAAGCTATAAGACTGTGATGTCATTGCAACATTCATTTGTTCTTTCTTTCATCCATTTACTCAGAAAACTTTCATTGAGTCCACGTGACTCAGGACCTGTACTGGGTGCTGCAGGCTGATACAGAGAAAAGTCAGGCACAACCCACCCCACAACGGGACACCCACACAGAAAACAACAAACGTATGGAACACTTTGGGAGTTTATATTTTGGCTGTGCACTGGAGTCTTATGACTTTTATCTGCATAGTTTCTGCTTTATCATATAAATGCCATTCACTGGGGTAATGGGAAATTATCGAGTGTGTGTGTGTGTGTGTGTGTGTGTGTGTATGTGTGTGTGTACGTACAGAGGCTACTGAATGCTGCCTCAGATCTCAGGGAGATGGCGGGAGAAGGAAGACCAGAAAAGGACATAAGAAAAGAAAGCCAGAGCCAGTTTAAATGATGGGGTGGCACCTGCAGGAGGAGGGGGAGACAGTGTGACCTAGAGCAGGGCTGGGCATTCAACCTGCATCAGGACAGTGGTTAAGAGCATGGACTGGGGATGGTCGATTAGATCTGCCATTTACCAGCTGTGGATCTTGAGGAAGTGGCTCAATCTCTCTAATCAGCTTCCTGATCTGTAAAATGAGGATAACCGTATCTCATAAGGTGTGTACAGACCTTATATTGTGAGGATTCGCTGAAATACTCTGTGTAATATGACTGGGGTGTTGTAGGAACTCAGCAAGCTATTGTCATCCTTCAGCATCATCACCGCTGTCAAAAGTGCCCCACTGGGAAGGAGTAGGAAAGAAGGTGACAGAACAAGGGGATTTTTCTGGTTCGGTTGGGGCGGGGAAGAATGAGTGGGTAGAAGGCCCCCTCCCTGTCTCTCTGGGGATTTCAAGCAGCCATGGGAGAGACCCACACCCTGGGCGGGTCTTGCAGGGCCCAGGCTGTTCCGGCTGGGAGGGAGTGTGTTCCATCCAACCATGAGTGACGGGGGTGAGCCCTTGCTCTGGGGGTGAGGCCCTGGGGCCCTTGAACAAGGGCAGCAGTTTATCAGTCCTGTCTCCACCCAACCCCAGGAGCCTCCCCAGAGAGGGACAGGCTCAGCTCGTCAGTTTCCTCCCCTACAGCAGGTGCTTTTTGTTTTAAAATAATTGTGCATCTTTTTCTATTTACACAAATAATAAATGCTTGCATTTGGAAAGTGTAGAACAGTCAAAACAACGTTTACAGTTACCCTGAGCCTCACCACCCGAAGCAATCACCCTTTTGTCTTCCACACTATTTTTAGTGCATTAGTTTTTACTTTTTAAAAAATAATATAGTTGTAATCAGAATATAATTTTATTCTACTTTCTCACTTAACATTACTTCATTAACAAGCTTTTGTTATTATAGACTTTATATACACAGTTTTAAAACTCTGCCTTTTATTAGATGATGTGTTCCTATCCAATCGTTCCTGCATTGTTAGACTGTTTCCGATTTTACACTGTTACAAATAATATCACGTTCACATCTTTGTATGCAGCATATTCTGTAATATGAATTATTTCCTTAGACTAAATCCCCAAAATGGAATTCATATTGTTAAAGGCACGAACATTTAAAGGCTTTTTATACATATATTAGGTATCTCAATTGGTTTTCCAGTTTTCCATTATAGTATATGTAGTATATGCTCATATAAAAATGTTAAAACATAGAGCTAAGTAAAATGAATGGAAAAAATTATTAATAATCCAACCATCCAAAAATAACCACTGTGACACTTTCATATACTTCCTTCCACATTGTTCTGGGATTGTTTTATACATATAAAAATTGTGTTGTTCACCTATTTCTCCACATCACTAAGAATCCTTCAAAAACATGATTTTTAATTACTACAAAATGGCCCATTGTGCATGTATATCATAATTTATATCTTATTGGTAATTGTGGGAATTTCCCCCCAATGCTTTGCTATTATAAATGACACTAAAGCAGACGCTCAAAGGTCACTACATTCATGAGGGAGACCTGATCTTAGTGGGAGTCACAGAATTATAGATCTCAAGCACTCACGTACCTCAAGAGATGCACTCATTCAGCACCTTGCAACTAGATTCGAAATCGTTTATATACTTATTTCACAGATGAGGTATACTGCCCTAAAGAGAATTTACAGTGGCTTGTACAAGTTCGTAGATCTAGGAGGTATCAAAGATAAGAACTGAAACCTAATGTGTTGGGTCCAACGCTCCTTTCACACATGATTCAATATGATTGTTTTTATTTTAAAAAAGAATTCTTGTTTTCTGAGTATTTTGAGAGCTAGGTGTGCATAAGATGATAATATGTTAAGGGAAGCCTAAAGAAGATTGACTTTTTATTCATTATCAGCCCTAGGGAAGGTCTCTATTGGTGTGTCACAGGTCTCTATCTCGACTCTATCCTGGCCAACATTGTGATGAAGATAAATAAAGCGGAAACATGAAAACATATAACTAATATGCTGAATGACAAAAGCAAGATTCCAAACTTGGACCTAAAGGATGGACCAAAACTCTTCCTATTAGGAAGAAGTATGAAGAGTTCCTTTCTACCCAGAAAGAATTTTTTTTAAAGGAAAGAAAAAGAAACTATACACAGAAAGGAGGAAAATTGACTTGATAGCATGTCTACTAAAAGAATTTTGAAAATGCAGTTCACTCCCTCCTCTTCGTGCTGGTCAACAACGTAACACACAGAGCCGCCAAGCTGCACAACTCCAGGGGCATCATTTACATGCACTTCAGTGAGACAGCCTTGGATACGGCTGCCAAAAAGTTGCAGTGATTTTTGGATGTATTAATAGAACTGTAGGGCTGTTAAAAAAAAAATTTCATGATACTTGTCAAAGACAATAAGGCAAACTTTATTCAAACGGGACTACTACAATGGGTTTTGTAGCAGGAGAGAGATTGGACTCAACTCTGAATACGACAAGGACAAGTGGAGATTTATAGCCAAGGAGCAGGTCAGTGGATGGAAAATTACTGAGGAAGCATCAAGCGTAAGGGAGAATCTAGCTAAACCAACTTGGCAGGATTTTTGCTGAAGGCAGGCCAGGGTAGTAAGATATCGAGTGTGGGGGGATAAGGAATTTGCTCAGAAATCAAGGGTGGGGATTTTTGCTAAACTGACCCAGCAGAATTCTTGTTAAAACTAGACTAAGGTGAACATAGAAGCCCAGGAGTCAGGGGCTAATTGAGGAGAGAGTTCAGATGAGCCCAACTAGAATTAGGTCAAGGAGAGAATCTTTGTCAGGGTCCAGAGTAATTATGCTCAGCCAGGCCTCCAACGGGGCCATATTTTTAGGTGGGTACTGACCAACTTTAGTATACAGAGAGAAAGGTGACCAGGATGATCAAAGGTCTGGGAAACAAAGAAAAATGTCCCATTTACCTTTCAGAAGACATTTATTGAGTACCTACTATGTGCCAGTTGGATAGCACAGAAAACAGAAACTAAATTGCTGTCCCAAAGAACTTTACATTCTGATGTGAATACGGGGAGAGAGAGAAAACAAGCTAGTATATGGAAAAAATAAGCAGGATAATTATAGTATGATCAATACTTGGAAAGAAATAAATGGAGGAATGGTGGAGAGTTGGCTATAACCTCCAGAGCAATTAGTGAGGCAGAGGAAAATCAAGAGTTAGGGGTGTGACAGAAACAGAGGAAATTTAGAAAAGCAGGGAAAGTTTGATTGAGTTTCGTGCTGCTGGGAGCGCAAGGGAGATGGGAACAGAGAAGCAACCACAGAATTTGGCAAGATGGAAGTCATCTGTTACCATAACACTAGGGAAGCTATAGTTGGAGTATTGAGAATGGAAGCCCAGTTGGAGTGGGATGAAGAGAGAATAGGAAGTGAGAAAGTAGAAAAAACCCTTTCCAGAAGTTTTGCTGTGAATGGGGAGCAGAGAATAGGATGGTAGCTAGTGGAGGATATAGAGGCAAGGAAGGATATATTTCAAAAGATGGAAGGTGTCAGGACACAATTGTGTGCTGCTGGGAAGGATCCAGCAGAGGAGGGGAAGTGATGATCAGGAGGCGGGGAGGGAGAAATAGAGGCACATGATCTTTGAGATGGCAAGTGGAGGTGGCTCCAGAGCACAGGTGGAGGGCTTGGCCTTTGAGAGGAGCAGGTGGACTTAGAATCCTTACAAGGGAAAGAAAACAGAAAATAGGAGTTCAGCTCCCAGTAAGTTTGTAGACTTGGTGATAGGAAGATGTCACATGCTTCCATTTCTTAATGAAGTACGAGACTGAAGTTGGGTGGAGAAAGCAGGTTTGAGAAGAGAGGAAGGATATGAAGTAAGTGCCTCGGAAAGTGAGAGTCCACACTGACGGGGAAAGGTAGCAGGGATTGCAGGGTAGAGTAGAATGCCCATTTGAGGTTTGTGCAAGCCTCAGACACGGGCTCTGGCTAAGTTAAGCAACAAATCTGTTGGAAGAATGGAGAGAGTTCACATGGTCATAGGAAAAGCTGAGGGACCGGAGTACCAGGGACCAGCTTAGCACCAGGGAGCTCGATAGCAGGACTCACAGACGGCGGTAGAATGCAGCTGTTGGGATGAATGAATTCCATCCCTCCACATCCAAATTCCAAGGAGAGAGCATCTGACTGGCCAGACTGAGACAAAGAACAATGATTTGATTGAAAGTCTCACCAAGACTGTTCACTGGGAGATGGATACTTTGTCCTGCAAAATTGTGATATTATTACCCGAAGAAGAGGGAAAAGATTCTGGACAGGCAAAATCAGATGACTACTACGTAGTCATGAATTAAACTGTAACCAATCAGTAGGATTGTGTGTTTTCTCCAGCAATATTCAGCCTCTCTGGGGCAAGCTCAAAGAAAGTGGGTCATTGGGATTGAGCTAAATAAGCATTGTGGAATAAGGAGCTTATGATAGTAATTAGACCTTACACAATCATGGGAGGAGCTGGGGAAATAAAAGTCCAAATTTGGAGCTGAAAGGATCAGAGAAAAGCCACTAACCAGCCCTGGCACTGGAACGAATGGGCATTTGCGGGAATTCTGGGAGCTGGCCACATCCAGCTGCTGCAGTAGGACCACAAAGAGAGCTGGTGGAGAAGTCCATGGACGGTTGCTGGCTCTCTCTGCAGCTACTGCCTCTGTGTGTCCACACCAAATTGTCTGGGGTGGGCCTGGGATCACTGTTGGTCAGCAGGGCCAGCAGTTGGGAAGAGTGACCCAGAGAGGGGAAGAGCAAGTACCAAATGGAACCTCTGGCAATTCTGTGTCTGCCTCAAGCCATCAACAACCTTCAGAGTGTGATGGCTGCTGTTTTACTTTGCCTCCCAAATCTTGCACAACTTCACTTTTGGCCACTCTAACCCTGAACCATTCAGAGAAAGGGATTCTGGGAAACACATTTCTCAGGATAAATAAGTCATCAATATAAGACTACAGCATGGTAAATATAATGGAAGAAAAGACATACAAAGGAATTTAGAGTATTTTCAGGGGAGTGACTATAATGATGGATTATAGGATGCAGAATATGGGGATCACATGAATTGGCACTCTCAAGGTCACAGAATTTTTGCCCTGGGGGTGCTAAAGTGAGTGAGCGGTAAGGATAAAAGATGATAGGAGGTGGGATATGAATTTGAGATTTTGGATGTGTTGTGGTTACCAGTGATAACGAGGTCTGAGGTGCCTGCGGTGATGGAGACTCGTGTGTTGGAAGAATCATTCGTGTGGATGTTGACGTTGCTGAGAATGTGGCTAGAGGGGCCAGAGAGGAAGTCAATGGGCCTAGAGCCGCAGTTGTCAGTGTGTGCGTGGCAATGACAGGCAGATTGCGAGGCGGAGCAGTTAGGACAGGTGGTGACCAAGCTTGAAAGAAGCTGGAGAGTTTGAAGTAGAAGGAAGAGAAGTGGTTTTAAAATGGCAGTAGAGAGCAAGAAGCACGTGTTCCATGAGGGCGCAATGAAATGTCCCCCCAGGGGGGTGGCGGGTGAGTCAGGTTAGGGATTAGATTAGGACTTTTCCGTTTCAAATGTCAGAAATCCAACTCAAACTAGGTCAAACAAAAGAAAAGAGAATTTATTCACTCATATACCTGGAAATACAGCAGGTCTGCTGGCTTCAGTCCTGGCTGCATCAGGGCCCCAAACCGTGTCCTCAGGTGCTCTCCTTCAGTCTCCGCTCCCCTCTTCTCTGTGTAGGCTCCGTTCTCAGGCAGCCTCTCCCCACAGCAGCAGATGGCTGCCTAACAGCTCTGGGCGAACACGGTCTTTGGTGCCTGCCTCTACCCTCATCACACCAGTGAAATCCCAACTGGAACCATCAACTCTGGTTAGTGCAGGCGCATCTCTAGGTGGCCAGGCCTGGCTCCACTCCCCACCCGTGGTGCGCAGAACCCACCAGAACCACATGTTGGCAAGTAGTGGAATGGTTCTTCAAAGGAAAGTTGTGATACTGTCTATCATCAAGAGAATGAGGGCAGGGTGATGTTGAATCACTGCTGAGACTGGGATTTGGAGTTCTGGTGGTCACTGAGGAAAACAGGGATATGAGGCATGGTGGCATTGGCACTGATAATTTCTTTAGCGAAAGTGGGCAGTCTTCGTGTTACCTCTGAATCCCTAGAGCACCAGAATGAGGCCTTGGCCATAGCGCCATTTAGCGCTGTGTCATGGTGTAGTGGGGAAGCCAGGGTGCAAGGTGGCCTCCCTGTGACTGTGATTGCTCACTCACTTAGCTCCAGAGAGCTTGTGGTCCAGGAGAGGCAAGGAGTCGTCTGAAAACGTCTGAAGGTAGTGGGGAAGTTTTGAGAAAGAGTTAGGGAAAATGTGATTGATAGTAGCTCTTTGCAATTTGAGGAGCTGACCTCTGGAAGCAGGAGGAAACGTAATCCACGTGGCTCCAGAGCAGAATCAGCACCAATGTGGAGAAGCTAGAGTCAAGTTTTGAGCTAATAATTACAATTAGAACTGTCTAATGAAGAAGTGGGCTCTCTTCCAAGGTAGTGAATTCACTGTCCCTAAAAGTGTTTAAGCAGTGATTTGAATGCCTCTAGTCAGATATTATATAAAGGCTCATATTTTAGGGGTGAGATCAAGGCAGAACACTTTTAAGGTAGCTTCCAGATTTAAGTTCTATGACTTTATTCCCACTCGGAAGGAGGCAGAAACCATAAGCCAAACAGTGCAGTGGCTACATGTTGTCGTCAATATCCTCTCACTTCTCTTTGTTGACTCCTTTTTTTCTGTCTCCAGACACCTCCATCCCACCCCTAGGAGCTTGATGCTCTCGTGATGCCTACTGGATTCCCACCCAGGTTTGCCTTCTAGACACAACGTCCCTGCTGCAAAGTCAGTCCTCTTCTTCTCCATCAAAATGTCCAGGATCTGACAGACGAACAGCCTACTATCAACAAACAATACAGATGTGAACTAACACTGTGAATGTCAGAAGTGGAGAAACTGAGCTGTGTTGGAGGAACTATAAACTTAATTATAAACAGTCTGCCATACATTTTTAATCATTTTTCATTTATTAGTTTCTGTGTTCACTGTGTTAAATATGTTTTGTTAATCTTGTCTCCTCCAATCAGATTGTTAGAACCTATGGGCAGGAGTTTTATGATATAATCTTCTGAATCCCCCACAAAACTTGGTATTTCAGTAATAGGAGATCAGTCGATTAAAATCAAGGTGAGCAGCTCTATTCGTGAGCTGGTTTTTTCATTTGTTCAAAACACGTATGAAGACCGTCTACACGCCAGGCACTGTGGTGGCTGGGAGGGTGTAGAGGTGAGCGGAACGGACCCCTGCTCCAAATGGAGATGCAGTGGGACAGAAAGTGCCCACTGAGCGCTGGGCGCTGCGCTGGGCACGCTGCACCATCATCGCGTTTCACTCTTCGACAACCCCTCGGACAGGGATGATTAGTTTCGTTTTCGAAGAAAACCAAGGCCCAGAAATGACTGCCCAGAAAATGAGAGCCTACACTCAAACCCAAGTCAGTCTGCCTCCACGTTGCCCATAAACAAATAAACAAAATACAATTACAGAACAAATCGGTTTTCATTGGGGAAGACACACTTTTTCTTTGGGGAGCCCCAGGAACAAAAGGATCATTTTTCACCTATGATTGGGTCCAGAGAGTAGAGCAAAAACTGCCTACTTTAGTCCTGGCGGATACCAACATGGAATTCAGCAAAACCAGGGGCAAGAGCGGCTGCGTCTTACCAGGCCAAACTCTGTGCGCGACCCTGCACTGCCGAGGAGGGATAGAGGCGCCGCAGAGGGACAAGTTCCCAGCCCTTCTCGCTGCTCTGCAGTGAGAGCCGCAGCTCGGGTGCCATCTAGTGGTGAGTCCTAAGCCTCGCTGTACGGCTCGAAAAGGATCTGGTGCCAACGTGCCTTCATGATCCGTGAAGAGCTAAGATTGAGAGTCAGCTGTAATGGGTAGGTCCTAAACCCCAGGACAGAACCCGTCATAGCATCCCAAAAGAAATTCATTTGCTGTTCATGTTGCCGTCAGGTCCGTATCCCTGAACTCGGTGGCCTCTCTCAGTCCACACCTTCTCCTTCCAGGCTTTCTGGAAAGAAATTTGAATGCCCTTCTAAACTCTCTTTTGTATTTCCATTCATATTATTCACAAATGAAAAAAAAGCCTCAATCTAGACTTGCAGTTCCAAAACACACACATACACACAGACACACACACACACACACATGCACACACACACCCCACCTGTTGGCAGGGTCATTCATCAGAGAGCCTTTCCAGGGGAACTTTTCCTAAACACAAGAGCCAGGCAGGAAAAATCCAGCAGCTTGGGAAGGCAAAGGGAGAAGGACCACCAAGAAAGAAAATGCTGTTCTTGCAAAAGGAACCCCTGTAATGGGGCATCCTCAGCAGCCACTCAAGGTACCAGGCCACCATCACCTGCTCTCCTGTCCTCTCTCATTGCCTGGTATGCCACAACGCAGCTCCAGCCCCACTTTCCAACAGGGCAGGCAGTTGTGCAGAACCTGGACCTGGACAGGGAGGGAGACAGGCAGTTTCAATGGGCCAGAGATGAAGACTTGGCTTTGGTGTCAGAGGCGATGGAGAGTCTACATGGCATCCCAGAGGATTTTCTCTGACTATGACTGGGTAATGGAGAGTTCTCCAAGCTAGACTGACTTTTGCACTTGATTCACCCAATTTAGTAATTCATTATATAAGTGAATGAAAATGTTATAAATTCTGTGAAATCGCATATTTTTAGTTAAATATATTTCCATTTTAGATCTTGTGGTAGGCAGAATAATCCCTCCCTCCAAAAATGTCCACATCTTAATCCCCAGAACCTGTGAATACATTAACTTGCATGGCCAAAGAGACTTTACAGATGTGATTAAGGTTAAGGACCTTGAAATGGGAAGATTATCTTGGATTATCTAGGTGGGTCCAATCTAATCCCATTAGACCTTTAAAAGCAAAGAAACTTTCCAGGCTGTGGTCAGAGAGAGAGATGACAACAGTAGAAGAGTCCAAGAGATTTGATGTTGTTGGCTTTGAAGACGGAGAAAGGAGGCCATACACAAACCAAGGATTGTGGGCAGCCTCTAGCAGCTGGAAAAATGAAAGAAAACAGATTCTCCCCTAGAGTCTCTAGAAAAGAATGCAACCCTGTGGACATCTTGATTTTAGCCTAGCGACATCCATGTCAGACTTCTGCAGAACTGTAAGATGATTTGTGTTGTTTTCAGCCACCAAATTTGTGGTAAATTGTTACAGAGCCATAAAAGCTCATACAGCCCTCCTGTGGAATTTGAGATCTCCAAGTCTCCTCCTTCAGCGTCAAAACAAGACTCGCCTAGAGCTGTCCTGCCTCTGTCTCTGAGAGGGGCGAGGTCTTTGGATTTTGTTTCAGGACCTGGGGGAAAGGTGTCATTTCTGTTAATCTCTTTTATTACTCAGAACCAAAAGATCTACTCTGTTCCACCTAATGAGCCTCCAATGAATGTCTTTAGGCTCTTCAAAGACTTGGGGGCTGTTGGGGATGGCCTCATCATTGACTTGGACACACTCTAGAAACAGATACATGAATATCTAGTTGGGCACAAATTGGATCGTCTGTATCAGGAAGTGTTGGCTCCTTAAGAAATACTGATTGAATCATAAAGTTGTCCAAACCTCCTTACTGTGTAATTCCATTCTTGGAATTTTTTATTTGAAACTAATTCAAAGAAGCTAAGTAAAATGTGCATGAAAATTTTTATGAAAAGATTATCTGTAACAGTAAAAGCAACAACAATAACAAAGGAAACAGTCAAAATTCCAACATAAGGAAAACTTCAATAAATTACTAATTGATGCCATTATGGAACCATTAAGAATTACAATTATTCATACTATGGAAACATAGGGAAATATTCTCATTATGCTCAATGGAAACAGCATATTATAAAATAGTATTCATTCAATAATCTTTTTTGACCATATGCTATGTATCAGAGATTGTACCAAGCCCCGGGTAATTAAGGTGAGCCAAAGTGGATATATAGACTGAGGTACACCATGATTGCAAAAAGGTAAAATGGACTATACACATGGAAGGAGATGGACCAAAAAAAATGAAGTAAGGTGTTCTGTTAGGGCTTGGTAAATATTCTACTTAACCTTCTGAAATTATCTTTTCAGTTATAATCATTATATTAAGAGACAGGGCAGGAAGAAATCTAAACCTCTGGAGCTAAGTTCCAGCACAGAGCAGGAGTGGCAGCAGGCTCCTTGCTGAGGAAGTGGGGTCATGCATATACTGTTTAGAAACACAACAAACCACAGCCTGGCAGGTCAGGAGGCCAGGCTCTTCCGCAGCAGGGGAACAGGAATCCAGCTGTACACACAGGTCCTTCCCAGATGGGGCCAGCTCTCGGAGGCCACATTCGAGCCTGACCTGACCCCCTTTGTATATTTGGGAAACTTTCACTACACTAGGCATGGCCCTGTGGGATGGCAGCACCTGTCTCTACCTGTCTGCCCAGATGCTGAGAGGTTAACTGTGAAAGCAGATGCTGCATTGCTCATCCTTTTTATGCCGCTGTCTGTGTCAGGCAAAACACATACACTGGGCCTGCCTCAGTTTCCCTGTGTGAACAAGGAAATTCTGGGCTTGCTAATTTCTAAAGTGCCTTCTAAAGACTGGAGCTATGGGAGCTGAGCTGGTCTCTAGGCCAAGTCAGATGAATCCTAAGTAGGCACAGCCCCTGACCACTAGCTTATAATCTGAAAACACTTTTATGATGGTGCCGACGTGAAGAACAGTTAAACGACTGAACAACTCGTGAGCACATGACAAAAGTGAAAGACTCGTTAGCAATGAACGCTAATTGTCCAACACATATGTGTGGGCTAGGCTATTGTTAGGAAGGCCTTTACAGAGCTCTCGTCTTCTCTCTGCATTTATCTTCTCCTACCAACTAGAAGTTGCTTTTGAATAACAATTAACAGCTGACTTTATCAACTCTTATTACATGCCAGGCACTGTGCTTAGCACTTCACTTGAATTATTTCATTTAATCCTCTCAGCAGTCCAAATAGATGGTAACATGGTCTCCATTATACCTTTGAGGAAATGGGAGCTTAACCAAGTTAGTAACTGGCCCAAGCTCTCAGAACTAATAAAGGCCCAAGACTTGGAAATCCAGGTTGAGAATTCTCACCCACGCTGTATCATTGCAATTGGAACTTTGTGTCTGATTAATTCTACTCGTTCTTCCAAATCCAGCAAATAAAACAGCCTTCTCTGCCCTTACCACTGTCCCACCTCCAACCAATCTCCCAGCCTCTTGTGCGTTGTGTCTCTATGGGCTGCTGTTGCTGCCCACCTGATGTCCGTTACCCCTGTGTCCTCCTCTCAGGCTCTCATTTCGAATATACTTTAGCTCTAGTCCTCTCTCCACTGTACCACGTCCTGCCCTCTATGGTCCTCTATACTATACCTTAGGTATCATTTGAAATGTAAGTAGGCATCAAAATCACCTGGAGGCTTGTGAAAACACAGACCACTGGGCCTCACTCCCAGAGTTTCTGATGCAGTAGGTCTGGGGTTGGGCGGATAAGTTGCATTTCGAGCAAGTTTCCAGATGAGGCTCATGCTGTTGATTCTGGTGTCACACTTTGAGAATCCCTGCCCTGGGGAGCCTGCATTCTACTATATTTTCCTGCACTGCCAACCTTCCCCCTAAACAAACTCTTCCCAATGTCTTATACAGGGAAACCTGGCTTTCCACGGAAGGCACTCGACCCAGGGGTTTTTCTCCTAGATCCCTGATCTCAAAGCAAGGAAGAATGGTTCCCACTGATACTTCTAACGCTGTTGTCTCACAATTTCTTTATTCTTCCAACTCCAATAACCATTTCCATACCAGCTGCTCATAGCAAATATGGCTATTTCCTGCCCTCCACCCACCATCACAAAGAAGAGAAGGATTTCCAGCCACCATTCCAGGTAACCCTCACAGCCTATTTGCTTCTTCCCAACTACTTAGCTGCTAGAGACTGTCACAAAACTAGGACTGGTTCCATTATGTATTCGAGCCTCCTAACCTCAGATGGAACCTCACAACTGCTCAGTTATCTTTATAATCAGTCTTGGTTGATTCACCTGTCACCTTCCTGCTGGCTCTATTTTAACCCCTGCCAGTCCCCTCTAGCCCCTACCTCCTCCACTCCCTCCTCTCTGGGTTTGTGGCCTTGCCACCAAAATAGCTGACAAAATGGAGATCAGCTATGAGCTACCTCAGTGTCCATCTTATTCCCTTCAAAATAGCTCTTCTTCTTCACTCATTCTCCCTTCCTTCCTTCCTATTTCAAAAGAAGAGGAGTTTTCAAAACCACAGTGGATACCACCTCACACCCATCAAGATGACTACTATCAAAAAAACAGAAAATCGCAAGTGTTGGCGAAGATGTGGAGAAAATGGGACCCTTGTGCACTGTTTATGGGAATGTAAAATGGTGCAGCTTATGGAAAACAGTATGGCGGTTCCTCTATTAAAATTTTAATATTTTGATTTAATTTAATTTTAATATTTTAATATTTAAATTTTAATTTCTATTAAAAATAGAATTACTATATGCTCCGGCAATCCAGCTTCTGAGTATATATCCACAAGAACTGAGAGCAGGGTCTCAGAGAGAGATCTGTATGCCTGTGTTCATTGTGGCACTATTCACAATAGCCAAAATGAGGAAGCAACCCAAGTGTGCATCAACAGATAAATGGCTAAACAAAATGTGGTATATACATACAATGGATATTATTCAGTCTTAAAAAGGAAGGAAATTCTGACACATGCTACAGCATGTATGAACCTTGAGTTCATTATGCTAAGTTAAATAAGCCAGTCTCAAAAGATAAACATTGTATGATTCCACTTTTATGAGATATCTAGGGTACTCAAATTCATAGAGACAGAAGGTAGAATAGTGACTGCCAGGAGCCTGGGGGGAAGGGAATGGGGAGTTATTGTTTAATGGGTACAGAGTTTCAGTTTTGCAAGAGGAAAAAGTTTGGGAGGCTGGTTGCCCAACAATGTGAATATACTTAACACCGCTGAACTGTAGTCTTAAAAATAAAGATGGTAAATTTTATGTTGTGTGTATTTTACCACATTTAAAAAAAAAAAGAGGAGTCTTTCCTTCTCCTCACATGAATTGTTCTCTTTGTGTCCTCAATCTTATCTCATACCACCTTTTCCAGGAGGCTATTCCTTCTGTTTCTCCCTTCTAGGATTGCTACAGACATTTGAGGGCCGGGGCTAAGAGTACATGCATATATTTAGAGATGTTGAAAATTATAAACCCAGGTAACACACAAGTAAATAAAATATTTTATCCTTCTAACTTGAAAAATATATCTTTGTAACAACAAAACAGAAAAGTGTGGAAGCTGTGGTTTCTCTAACACAGAAAGTCAGTAAACTACCAACGCTCTGGCTTTGTCCTTAAGCTGCGCTCTCCGCACTCCACCGGCCATTTCTGCACGGCAGAGCAGCCCAGGCCAGGCCACGCTCTGGGGCCCAGCAGAGGTTTCCACAGATCAAGGGAAGCCTGCACCCTCTGGCAAACTTCTTTGCCATGAGCAGGCTATGCATTTCTGCAGTAGCCACGGAGCTGAGAGTTTTGCAGTCACACGGGGCCTGGCTCTGAGAAGAGCCCCACTTTTGGTTTCATGTTCTGCTGTCACTGTCTTCAAATTCTTAATATTTGAACAATGTCCCTGTATAAGACATTTCAACATTTTCATTTGCACTGCGTCCGCATGTTATGTGGCCAGTCCTAGAGAGCCACACACTCCTGAGAGAGCCTGAACCTCAGCCTGGGGACAGGGCCGGAAGGGGTCTGGGGACTGCTCCCTGAGTCCTCAGGTCCTTCCTGTCCACTCCCACTCAGCCTAGAGAGAGGAGCTGCTTTTCAGCACCTGCTTCTTCTGGACTCCTTTGTGAAACCTCTTCTTTTAACAGTTAACCACCTTCTACTAGTTTACAATTGTTTGTACTAAATGTTTCCTGTTCAAATAACGTATATGCTTTCTGCCTCCTGACTAATATAGGGAGACAGACAGTAAACTAACAAAATAAGAAAATATATAGTATGTAGATGGTGGTACATGCTACAGAGGAAAAGTAAAGCAGAGAATGGGCATAGAGAGTGTAGGGTAGCAGGGGGACAGCTTGCACTTTTAATGGAGGTCAGAGAAGAATGTTGGACTGAGAAGACACATTTGACTCCTTGTCCCCAATTCCCACTGAAATGACGAGAAAGTGTAAAAATAAGGTTCAACCTGCATCATTCAAGTGGAAAATTCTCCATCCAAGTCCAGAAACTCTAAGGAATTTTCTGCTAGACACACAGGGCACGGAGGATGGGAATATTGTGAGGAGAGATAAAGCTTCTCCCTGGATCACCCACTGCTTTCTCTCCCTTTCCTGTCCCCTCTCTTTGTTGACTTTGAAGGGTGGTAAGCAGAGAAGTGACCTCTCTTGCCAAGCTCTATCTATATTCACAGATGTCTCCCTCTGATCAGGAAGGAAAGTAATATCATTCATTCATTCATTGATTCATTCACTAATCACTTGGAAAACATGTTTTGAGGACCTCGTATGTGCCTAGCACAGTGCTAGGTACCTACTGGAGGGTATGAAGTAGAAGACACAGTCCCTGTCTTCAAAGAGATCACAGATTAAGGGGGGAGGATATGGGAGATAAGACATGTATGCAAATAAGTATTATGCAAAGCTAAGAAGCATAATGAGCAAGTTGGATAACAAATATGAATTCCAAAGACTGACAGATAAAGCTGTTGGCCTGACTTGAACAAGAGGAAATGTTCAGTTTAGTTCAAGGAGACATTATTGAGCAAGTACTCGAAACAATACAGCATGGATTTCAAACAGGGATGAATTTGGAGATAGGGCAAAAGTAGAATCGTTGCAGCAGGAGGGGGGGTCATATCTATTTCTGCATGTGAAAGGCAAACTAGTTGGAGTCCTCTTAGTTCTGTAAGGCATGAGAGGAATGCATCATGGGCACGTAAAATGTATTTGTTGAATTGAACTCACGTTTGCTCCAGGCAGGAAACAGAGGAATAAGATGGTAGAAAAGACCAAAAGCAGTTACACCAAACGATGGTGCTGAGCGATGAAGGGGGAAGACTTTCTCGCCTGGGGAGGTTAGGTACAACTTGACGATAACAAAACTTCAGGGGGGCAAATTGAAGGATGCATAAGAGGGTTTTCTTCTAGGCAGTCAAGAAAGAGGGAATTATACCAGTCATAGTGAATGTGTATAAAGACACAGAGGCATGAAAATAAGGAAGGATCTGGGAGCGAGCAAGCAGTTAAGTACATTTGAACACAGGGAATAATATAATGTATATTGGAACATCAGATGAAGCTGATACTGAAGAATGTGGCTTATATCTGATCAGAACAGCATGATTCATGTGCCAATCATAGTAACCAGGGAATGAAATTACTCTGCTTAACCAGGCCAGGGTCATATTTTCTTTTTATTTCTTCTGAGGAAGATTGGCTCTGAGCTAACATCTGTTGCCAATCTTCCTCTTTTTGCTTGAGGAAGATTCGTGTGAGCTAACATCTGCACCAATCTTCCTCTGTTTTGTTCAAGGGTTGTTGCCACGGCATGACCGTCAATAGGTGGTATAGGTCCATGCCCAGGATCCGAACCTGGGCAGCCAAAGAGGAGCATGCCAAACTGAACCACTAGGCCACGGGGCCGGCCCCAGGGTCATATTTTCTGACCCAAATGGACTGAGTGTGAGATAGGCATATTCGTTCCTAAACTTGAGGTGGTTACCAAAAACAGAGGGATGAGTCCTAAGCAGCAAAAACAACCATGTCCACTCCCTGCTGGTGTGTGTGTCTAATGATCCATATGACCTCTTTATGGTACTGTTGATCATGCTGCTATGATGAAAAAAGTTTAAAGGAAATTCTGAATTTCAATGTTGCTTTGAACAAGTCTCTTGCTCTTTCTGGATCTCAAGTGCATTCTCTCCATAATAAAACACCATAAAATAGGAATTCTCTTGCCCCATTCCCTGCCCTAGGAATGCTGGGCTCATAAATGAGGTCATGTCTGTCAAGTTCTATGATCTCCTTAAAGTCAAATTTTATACAAATATATAGGATTATCAGCCAAGTTGCTCAAAAACTAGTCTGTGCATGAATGCATTGGAAGGCAAACAGGACCGGGGGAGGGCAACAGGACTCATCATTTCCAAGGGCCACTTGATTCCTTTGTTTCCATGACATCTATGGAAACAAATGCCTCACAGTTACCTCCCGCAACACCCACACACTGCCAGGAAGGACAGTGTAGCCAATTTAGGCTCCCTGGAATGAAAGGTTAAAACATTTGGAGAGCAAAGCCAGCAGAAGGCCAAGCAATTGCCATGTTGGGGGGTTTTTCAGAAAGACAATTAAAAAGAAATCCTATTTGGGTTTTAAACACTGATGGTTATTCACTGGCCCTGATCCATTCATCAAGGTTCCCACATGCACAGTTCTAAAGGAATCTGGAGTTCAACAAAAAAATGAAAGGGCTCTTCCATCTCATGTTTGATTTTATAAGGAGAAGGAGGGGGAAGAGAGGGGAAGGAGGAAGGGCGAAGAGAAAGACCTTGTTTCTAGTCTTCTCTTTTGTCTCTTAGAAATCTCTTTTGTCTCTTAGACCTGGAAAGGAACTTAAGAGGTCAACCAAACCACTTTCCCCCTCCCTTTTTAAAATTATTAAATTATTAAAACGTGGATGGTACGGACCGACAAGGTAAAAGAAATTTTCTAAGCTTACACGGTCAATTAGCAGCATAGTGGTGACTAGGATTCAGGTGTCTGCCTCCAAGTTTGGTACTCTCCACATTCAATCATCCTGTCTCCCTCCCAGTTCTAGGAGCTTGAGCAAGTCACTTTGCCTCTGAGACCTCAGCTGTCTCATCTATAAAATGTAAATGAAACCTAAACTGACTAAAGAAAGACAGCTGGGAAGTATGACCTCTTGAGGTCCCTTCTAGCTTTCAATCAACCAGTCAGCAAATATTTTTAAAGACCTAACAGCAAGTAATGGAATATCCAGCAAAGGTAATTTAAACAAGTAAAGGCTTTATTTTTCTCTCATACCAAGAAGTCAGGAGGTAGATCCAGTGGCAGGTACTAGTTCAGTGGTTTAATGATGCCATGATGGACCCAAGCAACACAATCTTTCTATTTCATCATATTTAGTCTTGGCTTCTTATCTGCCTTACTGTTGCCTCACGGTTGCAAGATGGTTTCTGTAGTCCAGGTGTCACGTTCTTGCTCAAACTTTCACTTAATACTTTTAAAACATGTGATGAGTCACTTTGATCTGGCAACCATGCTGTAGTTCTTTTGTAGATACCCTTCAAACTGAAGAAGATCATTCCCTTTATAATTGAGAGGGTTTTTTAAAAATCATGAATGAATGCTGAATTTTGTCAAATGTTTTTTCTTCATCCATTGAGATCATGTAAATCACATGATTTTTCTCCTTTATTCTGTTCATGTAGTGAATGACATGGATTGATTTCAAAATGTTGAAGCAACCTTGCATTCCTTGAAAAAATCCCACTGGTTAAGCTATCTTATTCTTTTTAGATATTGCTGGATTTGATTTGCCAAAGTTTTGTTAGAATTTTTGCATCTATGTTCATAAGGGATATTTATGTATAATTTTCTTTCCTTTTTATTTCTTGGTATCAGGATTATTCTGAACTTATGAGTTAGGCCATTTCCCTCCTCTCCTGTTTCTCAGATAGTGTTTATGTAAGATTGGTATCATTTCCTTCTTAAACGGTTGATAAAATTTACCAGGGAAACCATCCAGGCCTGGAATTTTCCTTTGAGGACCTTAAAAGATATAGGGCTATTCAGATGTTCTATTTCTTCTTGTCTAAATTTTGGGAAATTGTGTTTTCTAAAAATTTTTTCATTTCATCTAAATTATTGAATGTATCAGTATAAAACTGTTCATAATGTTTTATTATTCTTTTAATTTTTGTAGAATCTATGAGGATGTTCCTTTCTTGTCTTTGATATTGGTTATTTGTGTTTTCTTTCTTTTTTCCTGATCTGTCTCACTAGTTTATCAATTTTGTTAATATTTTCAAAGAATCAAATTTTGGTTTTATTAATTTTGTCTAACTTTTTTTCTAAATTATTTCCTTCCTTCTACTCTCTTTGGGTTTAACTTGCTTTTCTTCGCCTAACTTCTTAAGGTGGAAACTTAGATAACTGATTTCAAACTTTTTTTTCTTTACTAAAACAAGCTTTTAAAGCCATAAACTTCTGTGAGTACTGCTTTAGCTGCATTCCATGAATTTTTTTTTTTTTTAAATTTCAGGTTGCCTTTATTCTTTTTTTGTTTTCCGCCCCCCAAAGCCCCAGTAGATAGTTGTATGTCATAGTTGCACAGCCTTCTAGTTGTTGTATGTGGGATGCGGCCTCAGCATGGCCGGAGAAGCCGTGCGTCGGTGCGCGCCAGGGGTCTGAACCCGGGCCGCCGGTAGCGGAGTGCGCGCACTTAACCGCTAAGCCACGGGGCTTGCCCCCATGAATTTTGATGTATTGTATTTTCATTGTTATTCTATTTGAAATGTTTTCTAATGATCTTAGATCTGTGCTTGGCATAAAGTAAGTACTCAGTAAATATTATCTCCTGTTAACTCAGTTTTTTGTTTCTTTTGTTAATAAGTGAGAATAAGTTGATGGATCACTCTGAGAGTTGTGTTCCTTTCCCCTTCAGAGTCTCTTTGCTGTTTCCACTGCCTGAACAGTACTCCTTCATAAATGGCCTGACTTCATCCTTCTCTAGTTAATTCCTATCACCTCTTGAGTGTGACCTTAAACAGCACTTCCTCAAAGAAGCCTTCCCTGATGACTCAGACTGGGATGGTCCTCTCATGTACCAGGTTGAACAGCGTCCTCCAAAAGCTCATGTCCACCCAGAACCTGTGAACGCGACCTTATTTGGAAATACGGTCTTTGCAGATGTAACTAAATTAAGAAGAGATCATACTAGATTAGGGTGGGCTCTAACTCCAATATGACTGGTGGCGTTATAAGAAAAGGGAAACGTGGACACAGAGACACACAGAACACCACGTGACAACAGAGGCAGAGACTGGAGGGATGCGTCTACAAACCAAGAAATGCCAATGATTGCCAGCAACTACCAGAAGCTAAGAAGAGGCAAGGAAGGATTCTCCCCTAGAGTCTTCAGAGAGAGCATGGCCCCGCCATCACCTTGATTTCAGAGTTTTTGCCTACAATTCTGTGAAAGAATAAATTTCTGTCACTTTAAGCCACCCAGTTTGGAGTAATTTGTTGCAGCAGCCCTAGAAAACTAATATACCACATTACATGTTTTCATACTTTCTGTATACTTTTCTTTCCCAGCTCTTATCAGATAATTATTACACAGAATTATCAGGAAGTAGTGATGGTGTAATAATTCTAGTCTGGCATTTTAGTGGAGGCTCCTTAAGAGAGACTACCATAATCCAAATCAGTATCTCAAATGGTAAAGACTTTGAAGGGCACATAATTTTGAGGGAGTATGGCCCTAACATCACAGCATGTTGGTAGGCGACTACTTCAGCTTCTTCAAGCTAGCCTGCGATACATATCATAGAGGTTTCTAATGTGTAAACTATCCAAACTGGTCATTTTTTTTACACCAACACATTGCCATACAAGGCACTGAAGCAGGAGTCAGAAATATTGGTTCTGCTCCCCCCTCTGCCTCCAAGGGATCTTGGGCAAGTCTCTGGGTTCCAGGTTCCTTAACAGTAAAAGGAGGTGGTTTGGACTAGACAGTTTCTACAGTCTCTTTAGCCCGAATATGCTGTGCCTTTATGATTCTAATGTGCAGCAATAGTAAAAACTCAGTATCTACTTCTAAAGCACAAGGCTCCCTCCCTGGTCTCTGCTGGCCTTCTTCCATGAACAGTATCTGAATCCAGGGAGGGAACACTACCACACCGAGACGACCCAAGCTGGTGCTGGACCAAGAGGATTCCGCTTAAAATGTGTAACTCCTAGTTCTGTCCAAGCTTGTTTCACTTGACAGAAGTAATGGAGTAGACGTTTTTAGGGCTCTCATTTTAAAAAACACTTTAAAGTGGCTAGGCTGGCTAGTCACCTTCTATCTCTGGACAACACTATACTCACCTGTAAGAAAAGAGGGAAAAAAGGAACTCGCACTTCCCAAGGTCTCTTCAGTTGTTTCATGCAAAGCTCTGCGACTTTAAGGCAGTTTTTTGTCAAGCTAGAGAGAGGGGCCTTGTGCTAAGTACAGGTCATGGGGTCAACCTCAGGAACTGGAGCTGTTCACCTTACTATTTCTCCATAACCACTGCGCGCGTAAAGGGAGTCTGTTTCCCTCCGAAGAGGCTCTAATATTGTAGATGCAACTTTTGGCAAGGATGAAATCCTGGCTCTTACTAATTACGCGGACCTTAAGAGAGTCCCTGAATGAGTCTGAGCCTATCTCCCCACCTGTAACATAGAGATAGCGCTGGCAAAGTTGTAAAAACGTCCACAGTCGCGCAAAGATACCTAGTTCTTGTTCAGTTTTCAAGCCTTATTTTTCAGAATCCTTAAGAGCACAAAGAAAAGATAAACGGCAGCATCACAAGCACACTGCGGCTCGCCGACAACCAGACGGGCTACGAGCGGCGGTAACCCACCCACAGCACTGCTTCCTGCCGCGACGCCACTTTCACTTCTGCCAGCCACGCCCCGAGCCGCGCCGGTGCGGTTGCGCCGACCAGCTCTGCACTCGACGCCACTCATCGCGGCGCAGGCCCCGCCCCCGGGAGAGGCCCCGCCCCCCGGCGTGCGCGCTCCCGGCGCGGGGGGTAACGCGGCGCGAGCGGGGGCGGGGCCGGGGGCGGGGCAGGGCGGCCGGTCGCTTCCGGAAGCCGGCCCGCGTTGCTGCCGCCGTTTTGCCGCGGTGGTCGGGATGCGCTCCGCTCACGGCTCCCCGCTCTCCGGAGCCTCGGGCGGTGCCGAGCAGGTGAGGCGGCTTCCTGGCGCGGACGAGGGGAGGGCAGCGGCCGAAGCGGCCGGCCGGGGCGAGGACGGTCGGAGAGGGGGGCCCGTCGGGCGGCGAGGGATCCACCCCTGTGCCCCGGGGCCTCAGTGCTGCCCACGCCGCCGGCGGTGCGGCCACATCCGGGCGCCCCGCCTCAGCCCGGGCCCCTGGCGGCAGGTGCTCCCCCGGCCCCTGGCAGGAGGAACCCGGCGGCCGCGCCTGCTCCAGTGACCACGCCGGACTGTCCCTCTCACACGGAGTGCGGGCGCCGGGCCCACGCCGGGGAGGGACCTTGCCAGGGAGAGGGGTGCTGCACCAGGGACCCGGTGGTTCTTGCCTGACTCCTTATCAGGACGTTACACGTTCAGCATCGTTTCTGCTTTGCTCTTCTTTTACTAAGTTTCATGCTTTAGATTTATCCTTGGAAAAAATGGAGCTAATTGGGCGATCAAGTGATGGTGAGAGCAATGTTTCGCAAACTTGAGTAATGCGTGGACACCTTTTAAAGGGACGGTTCTCTAGAATACGTCCCAGAACCCGGAATCCCCAGATCCCAGTTAGACGAGCACTAGTATAGAGCATTTTCAGAGAACGTTATTACTGTTAGGAAAGAAAAGAGATGCTTTACAATTCAGGAACTTTCATGCTGGAAGGAAACGAAATTATTAAAGAATTCTGTATTAGAGACTCAAATCTCTAGTTTAAGTTGACATTGCGGTCTTTACTGTGTTCTGCGTTGAGTAATGAATATACCTTATTTTCCAGCCTTGGATAGGCCTAAAAGAATCATATTCTTTGTGTTATCTTATATTTGATGTTATCTTGTCTTTGTGTCAGGTTTGTTATTTCTGTTTAACACATTAGCAGAATTATAAAATGGAATAGTAATTTGTATAAGTAGTTTAATTGTTTATTTCTGTGTTTAAGATTGATTTATGACTTGTATCTGTTGCATATTGAGTCTATGGTTTTCATTCTTCTAGCTCTAATAGGAGTGCATGATCTCAACCCTTGTGTATATAGTCTAGAAAGAAGAAACAAAAACTAAAGTTGACCTAAGGATTTACATTCTTTACATATTTATTCAGCATGTTTATGTAAAATGGACTATACCTGAAGAAAGAGAAGATTCAGCATGTGGGAAGACATTAGAAAGTATAACATTAAATCTTGGCAAAGAAAGACATTGACCTGTGCCTTGAAAGAAGTGTAATGTTGAGAGCAGGACATATTAGTTTGGAGGAAGTGACATTAGTAACGGCCAGAGGCAAGAATGAGAACAGCTTGTGTGCAGAGAAGAGACCCACCTCGCTAGAGCAGAGAGATGTTATCTGGAGCTGAGGAGAGAACAGATGGGTGAAATAAGATGGGACCATTTGATGGATGGAAGCTTTCAGAGGCCACACAGGGAAGTTGGTGTTGACCCATAGGTTGTAGAAGGGTCTGCAGCTGCTCATAGTTTGAAGAGGTGTTTTATAAAGAGGTATTTCCAAAGAGTGATGTTCACAGTGAAGGCAGAAGGTGCGTGACCCACCTAGAGATCTGTCTTGAGGTAGTGATGTCTGCTATGGTCGTTTTAGATGTGTGGACTGTTTGAGGAAGAATTGACAGGACCTGATGAATGATACAGTATGTCAACACACAGGTAAGTGGGAATCAAAGTTAAGAACCAGGTGACCCCGATAGTGATACTCCTCTTAGACCTGGAGAATTTGGAAGGTGATGTTAGTGACCCCAGACAGACTTTGACTAAATGAGTCTGTGGTGATGGTGTCAGTAAGCTCAGGATATGGCACTGAACTCGAGGAAAGTCAAAACTGCAGATTTGGGAAACTACAGAGGTGCTACAGGAAGAGTGTGACCAGAAAAAGATCATTTAAAATGGGGACCAGAATTTTGCAAATGAATAGTGAGAAGTAGGAAGAAGTTTGATTAGGACTTGATATTGAAAAATAAAATTTAAAATTTAAAAATAGATATTGAAGAAAATGTAGGTCATAAATGCAACTATATGCATACTTCTTAAAACAAAGAATGAATCAAGAATCAAGTTGATTTTATGTATTTTTGCCGTAACTGAGTGCCACACAGCAGCCTTCACCTCACTCTGGCCTCTCACTCTCACAAAGACGTTTATTTCTTACAAAATTCTACCTAAGTGTGGGCTTCTTTGATTTTTCAAGGTCCTCTTGTAATCTTTTGATATTCACATCATTCTCTTTCTTTTTTTTGTGATTAGCCCTGAGCTAATATCTGTTGTCAATCCTTTTCTTTTTGCTGAGGAAGATTGGCCCTGGGCTAACATCTGTGCCCATCTTCCTCTACTTTGCATGTGGGATGCTGCCACAGCATGGCTTGATAAGCCATGCGCAGGTCCATGCCCGGGATCCGAACCTGCAAACCCCAGGCCGCTGAAGCAGAGCATGCAGACTTAACGGCTGCGCCACCAGGCCAGCCCCCATATCATTCTTTTTTGAAGTGCCCTTTATGTCATCTCACCTTTTCTTACTCAGAGCTCTAGCTCTTCCAGGGCCTCATTTGTGTATGATTTTGTTGTGTGTGATTTGAGAATTTGCTAATGTCTGTTGTGTTGCATGCTGCATTTTTTCCCAGAGGAGGCCTTTCACTTTGCAGTTGTTGTATTGTTTTTACTGATTTCCTTGGGACTATCAGTGAGAGACTAACTGACAAAGACAATGAGCTATGACCAATGGGCTTTTACTCCAGTGAAGAATGTTCAGCTCAGGAGGGCCCACTAGCAGAAATGATGAGAGTTAATGCCTCCCTCTGGTGATAGGTCTAACACAGTTTAGGCCTTTTAAAAACATGGCAGTTTTATGGAATATTACTAAAAGTTTGCCTCCCCATACTCTGGTGCCAGGATTCTTAGCTGCAAATACAATTGGAGTTTATATTTTAAGATCAAATTACTGTATTGTTGACTCCTGAGTAATATTCAGCCGTACTTTTTTCCTAAATAAAAGCAATTACTTCAGCAATTTATAAGCTGTCCTATTTTCTCTTTCTTTAAACACAAATTTTGTAACTTAACAAAAATAACTATCCTTTTTGTCGAAATCCTCACATATCTCAAAGAAAAAATCCTAAAACAAACACTAGATTAAATAACATTTACTAAATTTGCTATAATTCTGACAGTGCCTCTTCTCCTTTGAAATGTATTCTCTTTTCTCTTCCCCATCCCAAGTCTACCTCCCACCCCCAGCAATCTCTGCCTGTTAACTTGCCTTCATTGTGCTCTTCTCTGAAGTCGTTTGGAGTGTGTCAGATCATTTAACGTTGCCTTCTGTTCTTCTCTTGATTATTTCCTGGGTGTTAGTATTTTCTTTGTAACCAATCTGCAAACTCCTTGAAATCTGGAGTCAGGTTTGCTACTCCTCTCTGCCCTTTGTGTCACTGCATAGTACTCAACATTGAATCATTAAAGTTCTTTCTTCCCCCAAGGACCTTGACTTTAACTAAAACATTCTTTTCTTTTGTTCTTAGTTCAGCTATCACAAAATTATCGATTTTAAAAAATGTTCAGATTGAAATTCCTGTCATGGAGAGTTTTTAAGATAGCCTTTCTTGATATATCCAGAAGAGGCTTTGGTGCTGGAAACTGGCGGTATCAGTCAAAGGTAGCTGGTTAAAAATGGTTCTATTGTTTCTTCTGATGATAAAATTAATATATGCCCTCTAAGAAATATAGGCAAGCCTATGGGAGAAAATAAAGGTTATCCATTATCTACTCAGAAATAATTAACCAGTGTTAATATTTTGGTTTCTCTCCTTCCGTTTTCCCCCTCTATACATGATATAGTTTTTTCGCATGAATATATCATGGATATCTTTCCATGTCAATAAATATAGATCTGCATCGTTACCTTTAAGAGTCACATTGTATTCCATTGCTTAAGTGGACCGTGTGTAATTTCACCCACCCCCTATACTGCACATTAGTAACAATGTTTTGCTACTATACACAATACTGAACTGATGAACAGCTTTATGCATTTTTAGTGAATTTACGTATCATTTCCTAAGGGTGAATTTCTGGAAGTAGGAAGTAGAGCAGAGGGGAAGGACGTGTAAAATTTTCATGTACGTTACCCATATGCCCCAAAAGGTTGGCTTCTGTTTAGAGTCTCTCCAACAGTACTCACACCACCTTCCCCCCTTTTTGTTAGCAGAGGATCATCAGACATTAATCTCTGCCAATCTGATGGTGGCAAAGTCTTGTTTTTATTTATATTTCTATAGATACTCATGAAGTTATATTTTATCAGCCATTTGTATTTCTTATTTTGTTAATTTCCAATTATCTTTGCTCATTTTTGTGTTCCAGTGTTTCTTTTATTTATTTATAGTTGTAAGAGTTATTTACCTTTTGGCATATATGTTACAAGTAAGTTTCCCAAGCCTTGTGTTTTTTTCACAAATACACAATAATCTTTTCAATATGATAGCCATTGCCACATGCAGCTATTTAATGTAATTAAAATTAAATATTGAGTTCCTCAGTTGCTGTAGCCAAAATAATCTTAAAAGAATATTGAGAAGGGATTTTTTTTTAAAGACTCAGAAGTCTCAAACTCATATGTAGATATATTTTGTTTCATTTATGGTTTGAGACATTCATGTCATTTGTAGACAAGCCTTACCCATTCCAAGATTATATAAATATTTACCTACATTTTAATCTTACATTTATATGGATATTTTTAATATTTAAATCTGTGAGCCACTAGAATTCTAATAAAAGGTGTCATGTAGTAATGTCACCATATTCAAATGCTAAAAGGTAGCTACTTTATAAAAACATATTAAAATTCATTTAAACATTCAGGTAATTGACATTTTTTTTCCTTTTTGTGTGAACTTTTAAGTCACAAATATTGTTTGTCCTGAGTTTTGGGTACATGGTATAATATGGACACCATATTAAAACCTGAACTAGTTAAAATGATTTTTCCTCCTTTGTCAGGTAGGCATTATTAATACTTTTTACTCTGTAATATATCTTTGTATGTGTGTGTTGTATCCTCTCTTCTGTATTATAAATTCTTTAAGGGCTGGCTCCATATCTGACTCATCTTTCTATCTCCCACTCCCAGCCATCCGTGAAACAAACAGTAGTTGCTCATTGCTTGTGTGACAGGCACTGGTCACTGGGGAAACAGACGAATAGGAGGCTTTCCCTGTCAATGAGGGGCTTGCCGTGTAATAAAAAGGTCAGCTACAAGTATAAAACTGTAGCCCACGGCAGTGATGAGCAAATACTCTGGGATATGAGGGTTAGGGAAGTCCTGACAGAGGAGCCACGCTTGACTTGTGTCACAGAGAATATATAGGCATGCCAACAGATGGATCCAAAAGAGAGAGTCGTTCTACAAATGCAGAGGAATGCGGGGCATTTCTGTGACTTGCAGCTTGTGTTCAGTATGTCTGGAACATAGGGTACATATCTGTCCAGTCCATCTCTCATGGGACAAGACTAGAAAGATAGAGGCTGAATCACTGCTGTCTAATGCAGAAGCTCCATGTGGCTGTTGAGCACTTGAAATATGGCTGGTGCAGCTGAGGAATTTTTAATTTTAATTACATTAAATGGCCACACACGGCAACGGCTGCCATATTGAACAGCATAAGACTAGATTGTGAGGGACCTCCGTTACCATCCAAAGGAGTTAGGACGTTTTCCTGAGTGAGAGAGGAAGTGAGGTGTCATGGTTTCTGTTTGTTTTGGACAGATCACTCTAGTGTATAGGCTGTTAACCTTTTGGGTCCCAGAACTCTGACACTTGATTTCTTGCCAGGCACTTTCCTAGGGTCTGCAGTGCTGGGAATGCAGCAGTCAACCAAGCAGACATACATCTGGCCCCTCGTGGAGTTTGCATTCTGGAGGAGGAGACACAGGAGCAAGAGAAATGCAAACACACACACACACAGGATATTAGAGGACCAGGATGAGAGCATGGATTCTCACGTTTGAATCCCAGCTCTTTTATTTATATCACCTTTTATTGTCTGTGTGATCTTAGACAAGTTGCGTAGCCTCTCTGCCTCATCAGTAAAATGTTGTGCAAATAGTGCCTACTTTGTAGGCTGTTAGGAGGAGTAAATTAATATTTGTAGAGCATTTGAGCAGAGCCTGACACTTAATAAGCACTATATAAGTATTTAATAAATAAGTAAATGCTAAGGAGAAGAAATAAATCAGAGAAGGGAGATAGATGTTGGGGAGAGCTTGTGTTATAGATAGGGTAGCCAGGGAAGGCCTCCCTGAGAAGGTGACATTAAGGACCTGAGGGAGTGAAAAAGTGAGCTGTACAGATTATTTCCAAGCCGACGGAGCAGCACGTTCTGAGACCTGGAGACTAGACAGTGCCTGGCATATTTGAAGACAGCAAGGTTGCTGGTACGGGTGGAATGCCCTGAAAAGGAGAGAGGAGAGGAGGAGTCAGAGCGGTGACAGGTGGCGAGATCCTGGAGCACTACTTAAGCCAGGGTAAAGCCTTTGCAGTTTACTTTGAGTGCAGTGGGAGCTGTTGGAGGATTCCGGTATCAGGGTTGCAAGATCCTGGGCCTGAGCCAGGACAGGGATGGGTATCAACTTCAGATGAAGAATCTGCGCCTTGAGTTATTGGATGATGGGCCGGCCCCGTGGCTTAGCGGTTAAGTGTGCGCGCTCCGCTGCTGGCAGCCCGGGTTCGGATCCTGGGCGTGCACCAACGCACCGCTTCTCCGGCCATGCTGAGGCCGCATCCCACATACAGCAACTAGAAGGATGTGCAGCTATGACATACAACTATCTACTGGGGCTTTGGGGGGGAAAATAAATAAAATCTTTAAAAAAAAAAAAAGGTATTGGATGAAGAACTAGACCACTGAGTTGAGACCTCAGGTAGGATACCAACTAGTTAGGCTACTGTTCTGCTAGACCAGGCCAGAGATGAAACTGACCTCAGGCAAAAGTGATAAGAAGAGGGACAGATTTTAGATAAACTGAGGTTAAAGAAATGGCAGGCATCTGTCAGAAATTGGCTATGGCAGATGAAGGGGAGAAAGGGGTCAGGCATGACTCCCTAGTGTCTGGTGTGAGCAGCTGTGGAACTGAGATTGAGACTGCAAGGGAGGAGCGGGTTGGGAGAAAAGAGAGTGAAGATTGCAGTTTAAGAGTTCAGTTTCAGAAATATTTTTCGTGGGCCTGTGCCACATTCAGATGGAGATATGAGTAGGCTCTGGAAGGTGGCTCAGAAGAGAAGCCTGGGGTGAAGAAAGAAATTTTTGGATCAATCCAATAATTGATGCAGTAAATGAGGTTGACGAGGAACCAACATCAGAGTTAGAAGAGAATGGAGCCAAGACAGAAAGAACCCTGGGGAACAGAGCAGACAGGATTTGCAGAAACGAGGAGACTTGGAGGATCCTGAGAAGGAGTGTTCAAGAGCTAAGAAGCAGACTAGGGGAGACAGTCTTGGGAGGCCCTGAAGAAATAAAGCAGTACCACAAGACTAAAAAAGATACAGACTATAAGGCGTCCTTTGGATCCGGCAGGTCGGAAGGAGGCCCTGGCTGTAGGTCCGTGTTTTCTCCCTGGTTTGAGGTCTGGGAGCTGGAGGAGTGGCAATGACTGTGAAAGTGACCGAGAGCTAACTAGGAACATAGTACCTGACATTGTATTTTGTACATTAAAGAAAGATCTAATAGATACCAGTCAAACGAATGGATATTTCAAATTACCATGCAATTAATTGTTCTGCCTACCTACTACCCCAACCCCTGATCTTTAACATTCAGTACCGTAAGGTGGTTAAGACCTATTTGGTGACCTGGTATTTTTGGGTCAGAGATGTGCTTTTAGGTAGAGAGCACTAACCGGTGCCAGACTCTTACCATCTCTTGAGTTAGGCCTGTATCTCTGACAGCATGAAATTAACTTAGAAATGTGTTGCTCAAAGTAAGCCTTTCTAACAGCTTCAGTGCAAGGATCACATACCGGGTTATGTGTGGTTGGATTTAAACATTGGCACTTGAAAAAGAGCATAGACGTTTTCTCGGATTGTGCCATCTTTGTGACTTTTCTCACTTCCTGGAACAGGAGGCTAACTCCGGAGGACCCCATTGTTTCTGTGTGAGGACTGACCCCCAGAACATTGCCTGAGCTCTGACCCATCAGTATGGGGAGGTGAGTGACAGTGCCTAGTCGCTGGCACCGTAAAACCCGAGATTTCAGTGCCACAGAAACAGCTTGTGAGGCAAAAAAAATCTAAATCCCAAGTGAAAAGTGTTCAAAGTTGTGCTACACTATGTTTGACACCTTTGTTCTTCCAGGGCCCCAGTGACGTCCTGTCACAGAAAGAAAGTGATAATGCCAGGTGGATTCTGCAGGGTTAATGTAGTTTACCGTAAAGGCCATGCGGGTTGGAATCTGCAAGCGGCTGTAGTAAGCACAGGATAACCATGTGTAAGCCTCGGAGGTGTGGGGAGGGGATGCTAAACCCCAGGGATTGGACCAAGAACCCACATGGAGACCAGAAATGACAAATGGGAAATTCCGTTGGGTAGCAGGATACTTCCCCTCCTGTGGGATATTTTAGTCCAGGAAGCACTCTTTAAATGAAGAGTGTAGAAATTAAATGTAAAGCAATAAAATTTATTCTAAAGGCAGCAAGGTTTTTTTAAGCCTTTTTTTTTTTTGTCTCTCATTCCTGACATAAACTGAGAGGAAAAGTGTTTATTTGCAAAAATGTCTTAGGAGTATTTCTAAAAACACAGGACATACAAAACTCATTTATTGACTTTGTTATGGGGGTGTTGTTAAAGATACTGTTTTCTCCCGTTTTCTCACTCAATCATCAGGGAGAAATTTGCCTTGGAATTCAGTGTTAAGAAAATCTTATTCCTCCTGGGCTATTTATATTTTTCTAATCTAATGGCAAAGTTTTAGCCACTAGGATGCTCAGCTGGCTTTGCGGGCCTACCTTATTATATGCATTTTTGTGTACTAAATTGTCCTTTGGTTTCATCATCCTTAAACCTGGTTTCATTATAGATTTATTGTATTGAACTTGTAAGCCGTCTCTGTTTTTTTGGAACAAAGCAGGGTACAAATAAAAATCTACATAATGCTCCCAAAAAAGAGGGGAAAACACAGAAGTGTCATAACGATCAGGGCTTAATTCTGATTCATATGATTTCATAATACTGAGTTATATAGCAGAACAGCAATATGGAAGATGCTGGTATACAGATACCCACCCGCAGGGAAATAGGGTAGCTCAAGCTGACTGTGTTATTTTCCGGTCAGTTTAGGCAAGGGGAGGCCTCTTTGGAGCAGATTGCTTTAAAATCTGTTTTTTTGGAATTTCAGGATTGGCATCTCCTGTCTTTTCCCTGCTTCCTGGCATTTTAGCATCTCTCCAGCAGGGTGTCCTCGAATTCTGAATACCAGTTTACGCCAGATTATTGTAATTAGCATTCTGGCTGCTGCTGTTTCACTTTTATACTTTTCTGTTGTCATAATCCGAAATAAGTATGAGTGGCTATCCAGAGACAAGAAGTTTCAAAGGTAAGAGAAAAAAAATATTTATTTTCTAGATGAGATGCTGTACCTTCATTTCATGGCTTCAAGACTTTTGGGATTAGGTTGGAATTTAAGGAGCATGTGGCTTTAGGAAACAGATTCTGTGCTGAATACAGCATGGCATGAAAAATTAAACTGTTTGAAACATTAATTGTTAACCACCAGATCCACATCATAAGAGGATTTAAACATAAGCTTCTCCTGTGATATCCTAAAAGCTGATTTTGCAGTTAATGTTGATGGTTTGGAAATAGAGTTTTGCTTTTTAGAACTTGTTTGAACTTCTTTAAAGGAATAATGAGTGTGTATCTGACTTAGATTATCACTGCTGCTTGTTTTGTTTTCTTTTGACTCTTTAATCATTTGGCAGTTGTAAAAACATTACAGTGGTGCCACTGCGCAGCCTAGAAATCACTGATTTGACATTTGTTTATCGTGTTTGCTCTGTTAGGTTTAGCGTGATATTCTCTGTCTCACTAAAGGTGTATGTTTGTTTTTCTAAACAAGGTACTTGGCACGAGTTACTGACATTGAAGCTACAGACACCGATAACCCCAATGTGAACTATGGCATCGTGGTGGACTGTGGTAGCAGTGGGTCTCGAATATTCGTCTATTGCTGGCCGAGGCATAATGGCAATCCTCATGATCTGTTGGATATCAGACAAATGAGGGATAAAAACCGAAAGCCGGTAGTTATGAAAATAAAACCTGGTATGTAAATGATAAATATGTGACTGGTAACCAGGTTCTGTCCCGTCATTCTCTGTGATGTCTTTCACATCTTTCCATTTCTCACCCCAACGTCATCTCCCTAATTCAGAGCTCACACCAGGACCCAGTTGGTCTCCAGGTTTCACTTTCTTTTCCCTTTTCTATGCGTCCTGTATAAGGTGACTAACACCTTCATCAAGTATCCAGAAATCAGGTCTGTCTTTTTGTCTCCCGCGGCGTTTACCGTCGGGCCTTCCTCCTGGTGTCTGCTCACATGCTTGCTGCTTGGCATCAGTTACGGAGGGATTTTCCCTCTCCAAGTAGTCCCTGGTCTCTCCCCTTAATGACAAGGTAATTTCAGGTAACCCATGGATAGCTGTTCTCTAATACATTAGTATGTGTCATTTAAAAAATAGCTGCCCCAGTATATTCCTGATCATCTAGAGTATTTGATAAGGGTCACCATAGAACTTAGAAGAGCTGGTATCATGTCTAGTTTTTAAAAATATCAGAACTTCTAAGTCAGAGTGTCATGTAAAAATTGGGATTTGCCTTCCTCGTTGGACTATTTAATTCAGTGGTTCTCAACCTGTTTCTGTATCTGCACCATTTCATGGGCCGCACCCCACTGTCAGGATCAGTAGGAGTGGAAGGTGTCAGGAGGACCTTGGAATAGGCATTTTACATCTTGATAGTTGATAATCACTGGTTTAAAACAGTGGACCATAGATCTTAATAGAGATTTAGCACTTTTATTTCATCTTGCTAATATATTAAATAGTAAAATATTAAATCCAAACAACCCAAGGATTTTATCTTTTAAAATATTAGAGAATACTGATAAAAATTAATCATAGCTTATTATCTCCTATTTCAAAAATATAAGGGGCCGGCCCAGTGGTGTAGCAGTTAAGTTCATGCATTCAGCTTTGGCGGCCGGGGTTCGCCGGTTTGGATCCTGGGCATGGGCCTGCTCACTGCTCATCAAGCCGTGCTGAGGCGGCATCCCACATAGAAGAACTAGAATAACCTACAACTAGCGTATACAACTATGTACTGGGGCTTTGGGGAGAAAAAGGAAAAAGAGGAAGATTGGCAACAGATGTTAGCTCAGGGCTAATCTTCCTCAAAAAAAAAACACCTGCAAAAAAAAAAATATGTATATATATGTAAGTGAAAGGAGAGTCAGTTTTAACATGACAAAATACCTATCCTCATCAAACGGTTCCCAGCCACGTAGACTGCAGACCCCTGGAGGCTTACTCATTCTTCATTGAGTAATTCAGGCCCCACTTCCTTCTTCGGCATCCTTGAACAAGCTGATTGTTCTTTGATGCTTGGGCAGCTGGGCACCAGCATATTGCTCAGAAAATTCAAAGTCTCTACTGCATTTTTCAGGTTAAAGAGAGGGAACTTAATCTGAGTCTCTTGAACAAACGTTATTTTGATATCAGCATATATTTCCATGAATGAAGATCAATTTTTCTGTAGGTCTTAGTGAATGACTTTTAAATTTAGTTTCCTGTTTTCCCACCCCTTAAATTTTTATGTATCCCTGATCTAGAAAGATTTTCAGGACTAAAGTAATAGTGATCAAATAAAAAATTCACCAGAAGATTAAAAAATAAAACTCTATAAAGCACTTTGCATTTCATCCAGTTTCACATACCAGTGTTCCATCAGTGATTAAACTGCTCTTGTGGAATAAGATGAAAACTTTCATGCCTTGGTGTTGTCCTTTGAGAACCAAGGGACAGCTACAATAGTATCCTAGGGTATACACCTGACTCTCATTAAAATCAGACTTAACATGATTCTCTCTGATGCTAAGAAGTGTTTGAAGTGGAAACTCAAGTACCTTTTTGTAGCGCTTCTCTGTCCTAAAGTGTGGACTCTCCTGAATAGCATTACAGCAAAGCTCTAGAAATTTTCTTAATAGATTCTGGATAGTTTTGGGCTTGGTGTCCAAATTGAAATAGCATTGTATGTGGAGTCAGAAAGTCTGGCTTTTAGTCTGTTTTCTGCTGATTACTTTGATGAATCACTTAATCTTTCTGGGTCCACAATTTCCTAATGTATGAAATAAGGAATTTGTGGACTTCTGAACACCCCTTCATCTTTAATACTGTAGGCTAGAAGACAGCTGGAAATATTCATTCCCTTATATACTCATTCAACAGCTATTTGCTGAGCACCTCATATTTGCCAGGTACTGTGTTAGGTGCTGAGAATATAAATTTGAACAAGCCACAGTTTGTGCCCTTAAGAAACTTCTAGTTGAAATGAGACAGGCGAGTAAATAGGTAATTTTGATAAGGTGTGATGAGTGCTACAGCTAGAGGTAGGGGTGAGTGCAGAATGTAGTGCGAGCTCATCTTCAGGGTTCTGTTAGGGAAGACTCCGTACAGGAAGTAGCTAAGAGGATGAGCAGGAGCTGCCCAGGTGAAAAGGGGTGGGAAGTGGATAGGGAGGCAGACGAAGAGAAGCTCTTCCTGGTGGTGGTGCAGGGGTCCTGAGGCCAGAGTATGATGCATTATGGAAATTTTTATTCAGTATAGTTGAAGTTGAATGGAAGGAACATGGGAAATGATAGGATGGGTGAATATGCAAGGCAGGTTATGCTATTCTAGATTTGAGCTTTATGTGGAGAGCGTTGAGGAGCCGCAAAAGAATTTTAAGCCAGGAGGAGACACCCTTTGCATAGGGAATGGTTGGGGGATTGCCAAGACTGGAGAGTAGGATGGTTGCAGCAGGCTGGGAGGGTGGTGCTGTCCAAAAGAGATGAAGAGAAGTGAAATAATGTGAGAGGAACCAAGGAGAGGCAGTCAGTGAAACCCAGGATGCATGTTGGGGTCAGGGAGAGGGATTTTTATCCAGGATACTGGCTTGGGCCGCTGGATGGCCGGCGGTGGTGGTCGCTGAAGTAGATAACAAGCAGTAAGAACAGGTTTGTAGTGGAAGTCGAGTTCAGATTTGCATATGTTGAGTTTGGGGGTCTATGAGGACAAGCACGTGGCCATGTCCAGTGGACAGTTACCACATAGTGATCTGGAGGTTAGGGAAGAGATCTCGGTGGCTGCTGGTACTTGGAGATCCAAGACATGTAGATGGTGATGGCAGCCGTGGGAGTGAGTGCTGCCTGAAGAAATGGGAACACGTTTCTTGAGGGCAGGGATGAGTTCCTGTGCAATTGATCCCAAGTGTCTGACACAGGAGATGTTCAGTTAGGTCTGTGTTTTGTGATGACTGAGAAGAAGAGAGCGTGGTACTGAGCATTTAGTACCACCATCATTTAAGGAAGAGACTAGAAGGAGTTGCCAGAGGGGTAGGGAAAAACTAGGAGAGTACGATGTGTAGCTTGCATTTCTTTCAAACGAGCTACACTGAAGAAGCAGAACTTGTTAGCTAAAATATCCACCTGCTGACAGAACAATTTTTTTCTCTAGGCATTTCAGAATTTGCTACCTCTCCGGAGAAAGTCAGTGATTACATTTCTCCGCTCTTGAACTTTGCTGCAGAGCATGTGCCACGGGCAAAGCACAAAGAGACCCCTCTCTACATTCTGTGCACAGCTGGAATGAGAATCCTTCCCGAAAGGTAGTCCTCCAAGGAGGGCAGGCCAGGCCTGGGGTGGGGGTGGGGGTTTCTCTCCTACTCTTCTCCTTCCTGTCGCTCCTCCCCCTCTTCCTCCTCTTCCATCATCTTCATCAAAAGGAAGACATTAAAAATTCTTTCTTCAAATCTGTAATAGTACCAGAAGTTTTCCCTTAGCCAGAACTCACCAAATATCTTTGTATTTGTTTATGACTGTAAATAGTAAACTATAAAATTGTCATTTTAAAAAAACTGATTTTCTATTTTATTAGTTTAAGGATTGTTTGCAGTTGTGGTTTTACATCTAGGAGTCACAGGATTTCACACAACTCCTGAAGATGCCATCCTAAAATAAACAGTCGTTTCAATGAATTGCTTTGGTTTTAAAATTAACTGTTTCATATAGGATATACCAGAGCCACAGTTTGGGGGTTTTTCTTTTCTTTTTTCGAAACAGAAAAATTCAGGATGTAATACTTTGATATGTAGAGTTTTGGGCTCTCTTACAGCCAGCAGAGAGCCATCCTGGAAGACCTCCTGACTGACATCCCCGTGCACTTCGACTTCCTGTTTTCTGACTCTCATGCAGAAGTAATTTCAGGGAAACAAGAAGGTTGGTATATTGGTCTTCAGCTTGAAATTTGGGGAGCTATTCCTTTAAATCCTCCTCATTTTCCCCAGTGTACACTTTATGAAATTACTCTTAATACCTTAAAATTTGGGAAACCATAGCCTTGGAATATTATAATTTTTAAATGACAAAATTAGTTTCTTACATGACTGGTCTTTATTACCCAAACATTAAGCCATTAAAAAAATACTTTGTTTTCACCACATTTAGGAAATATATTTTGGACTCATTTTGGTAGAAAAAGTTTGTGTTTCTTGCCTGAGTTATACAGCTTTCTGGAATTATGTTAATTACTGAGCTATTGGAGCCTTCTGCTGATTTACTTGCTAGGACAGGGAAATTATTCTTGACTTTGATACACTAAGAAAGTATTAGTTCTGTTTTCAAAGAAATGATTCTACTTGAAAATAAAATGACAAGTCAGTGCAGTTTTTTGGGGTATAGCTTGCTAGAAATGGAGACCAAAAAGCCTTTATTTCAAAATCATCTATCATTTCAGCAAATACTCCTCTGTGAACGGCACAGTAGAGAATACAAAATTGGGTGAAATTCAGATATTGCCATTGAGCTGTTCACAGACAAGTGAGGTACACAGTTAGCTGCTGTGTGAGGTAGAGTTTTAGGTACTGTAAGATGATAAGGAAAAAGTATGGGAGTTCAAAGGAGGGAGACAATTTTTTTTCTAGCTAGGGGCATTGTGGAGAAAGTGACATTTGAACTGTGCCTCAAGGAATAGTTATAAATACAGCATGCCAGAGCATTGTAAGGGCAGGGTTCTGAGAGAGATAGGAAGCACGTTCCAGACTGAAGAAATGATCTCAGTCAACATAGGTAGGAAAGGATGCATTATGAATGGAGGAACAAAAATGTTTAGCCTGACTGGATTCTGGCCCTTCTGAAAGGTGGCTGGAATATTCAAAGTTGGACAGGTCTTGGAAGTGTCAGGCTATGGAATTTGGACTTTGTTCCGTTGATCAGTCCGATAGTGGAGGAGTGGACTGGAGTGCGAGAGTAGGGGCAGGCAGATAAATTACACGGGCTATCACTGCCTCTCTCTCTAACGGCTTAAATCAAGGTGGTAATACAAGTGGGTACCAACTGGGTGTAGGAAGTGTAAAAAGAGAATCAGACTTGGCAGCTGAGTGGAGGTGAGGGAAAAAGGAAAGGGAAGAGTCAAAGTTAACTCTTTTCTTTTTCTTTTTTTTTTTTGTGAGGAAGATCAGCCCTGAGCTAACGTCCATGCCAACCCTCCTCTTTTTGCTGAGGAAGACTGGCCCTGGGCTAACACCTGTGCCTATCTTCCTCCACTTTATATGGGACGCCACCACAGAGTGGCCTGACAAGCAGTGCCTTGGTGCGCGCCCGGGATCCGAACCCCGGGCCGCCAGCAGCGGAGTGCACACACTTAACTGCTATGCCACGGGGCCGGCCCCCTAACTCGTTTCTAAAACTTTGGAATTGGTAAGTTTAACTTCATGAAAAGTTAAAACTCCACTGTTTCAAAACAACCCATAAATTTCAGAGAGAAACTAGCACTTTGGGTATTATATTTTCAACCTATATAAATGAGATGAAACTATAAATTTTTAAGTTAAGAGATTTTGGAAAACCACTAAGAAAAGATAAAATACATCTGTAGAAATGTGTTACTTCAAGTGATGGTTTCACAGATTGTCAGGGAGTAAATAAATGAGGTGTTGGCACAGACTGTGTTGATAAGAATTATACAAAATATTTTACGGCTGTGTTCTTCTTCTCTTCTTCCTGTGAAATGGTCATAGGTGTGTATGCGTGGATCGGCATTAACTTTGTCCTTGGACGGTTTGAGCATATTGAAGATGGTAAGTATCACGTTTCCAGCTAATGTGTCTAACTGGAAATTATGGTTTTTTTCTATTTAATCCAAAGAATAAAAAGGGAGCTGAGTTTTGTGACACAGCTGTGTGTGTAGGAGTAGAGTGAGAGGAGCTGCTGTTTCACACAATTAACTTGATCTCAGTTGGGAGGAGTGCGCTGGATTTGCTGGATATGCTTGAGACGTACCATGAAAACAAGGTGACTCTTCAGAAAATCCCAGTTCTCTGGATTTGTTCTGTTCCGATGGCTGTTTCTTGTTCTTTCCAGATGATGAGGCAGTTGTGGAAGTTAACATTCCCGGTAGTGAAAGCAGCGAAGCCATTCTCCGTAAAAGAACGGCTGGTATTCTCGACATGGGAGGCGTGTCCACTCAGATAGCGTATGAAGTCCCCAAAACTGTAAGCTTTGCCTCCTCACAGCAGGTTATTATCTGTACAAATTTCCTTCTGTTTGCTTTGGTTTTCATTTAACGTGTCTCCATCCATTTTTGTTTTGTTTCTGAGTCTGAATACATCTTACTGTGCTTGCTGAGGTACCGCCTTCTCAACCCAGGAGAAAAGAGGCAGGAGGGAACCAAGGCAGACCTCCACTGACGTGTGTGTGTGTTCGTTGAATCAGCTGGTTTGCGTTCTGAACTGAGGGGTTCTCTTTGGTATACATGTCATTCACATCCCTGAGCTTTTGTTTATATTTTCTCTGCAATCACTTCCTTTCTCAACAGGTATTGTAAACCTTAATCTAATAGCATCAGATTTCTTAAGGTATAATTGGGGAAAATACTTTTTTTTGATGACTCAGGCAGCTTTTGACTTTGGAAAGGGCTGAGGTTTGTATCCACTGATGGTTGACTGACTTTTCTCCATCGTCTTCAGTGCTCTCAGTCACTGCCAGGGCAGCCTTGTATAGAGAGCACCAGGAGAGTTTCCAGGCATCTCTTGAATTGCCCCGTGTCTTTATGACTCTGTCCATTCAGCTGTGAATTACTTCTGAAGCCTGGCCTCCTGCACTTCCCGTAGCACAGCATGCTGGTTAAAAAGACTAGAGCTGGACCAGTGCAGGCTGCGTCAGCACCCTGTCTGTCCTCGCTAGTTGTGTGACCTTTTGTAGTCTAACTTCTTTGAGCTGGTTTCTTTATCTATAAATGTGAATGCAAGTACCTCCAACATAGGGTTGTCATGAGGCTGAAATGAGATAGGGCATGTAATGCATCGAACGCACTGCTGGGCACCGAGTGTTTGCGCCATAAACATGATTGATATATTTATTAAGCTCCTTAGAAAAATGCTTAGTAAATTCAAGTATTACAATTTGTGTTTCCTACTTCCCATCCAGACATGCCTCTAGAAACTATTCCACTCTGTAAAAAGTCACGTTTTTCCCTGAAGATAAAAAATACATATAAAGCAAGTTTGGAAAAAATACTGAAAAATCAGGATTAAAAATTTCCCATGGATGCCTCATCCAAAAAAATCAGTTAGCATTTTGGTGTATTTCTTTTCATTTTTCTTTTGCTATTTATAGTTTCTAAAAATATGCTGGTTATAATTGATCTTAACTGTTTATATGATTTTGTGTTCTTTATTTAACAGCACATAAGCATGTTCTTCCATAAACTGTTAATTACCATAATTAATTAAACCTTCCTTGGAGTTGTTTATTTGAAGACATTCAGTTTTTTCTGTCACAGAATTGCAAAGGACATCTTTGTGTATAGAGACTTTTCAATGTTTAGGATTATTTCCAAGGCATAGGATTTCGTAAATAGATGTACTAGATCAGAGGATATGAACTATATCGTTAACTTCCTTTTTCAGAAAGTCGTGACAGTATCACAAATGTGCAGCACATCTGAAATTTCTTAAGTCAGAATTGTTATGTTGAGTTAGGGATGCTTAGAAGGATCCTTGGGAAATGCAGAAGCAGACATTTTTGATCCTTTTAGATGAGAATCTTTTTAGATCTTTCTGTTTAACAGGAAATAATTGTTTTTGTTTTGCTTAAAATATTAGTTTGTTATCCTTACGTCTGCAGGAAGAAGTAGCTAAGAACTTGTTAGCTGAATTTAACTTGGGATGTGATGTTCACCAAACTGAGCATGTGTACCGAGTCTACGTGGCCACATTTCTTGGGTTTGGTGGCAATGCTGCGCGACAGAGATATGAAGACAGAATATTTGCCAACACCATTCAAAAGAACAGGTAAAGCACCTTCCACTAGTCGGCAGTCACTTTCAAACCTAGGTCTCCCCTCATAGAAAACATATCCAGGCAGAGCAGGTGGTAGCTTTTTATTCCCCTGCCAGCTGAGCTGGGAGAAGAGGTGGAAGGACACCAGGGTTCTGCCTTCAGCCCAACATCCCAGCAGGCTCTAAAGGAGGATCTCTCTCTCAGACTCACACCTCCCCTGATGGATTAGAAATTGCACTCTCAGGATATTAAAATAGTTTTGAGCCTGGGTAATGCTATTCCAGATTGCAGAGTCCTTGGGGAACTCAACACCTGGGCCACTGCAGATGTCCTGGAGGCCTGCAGTAAGTGAGGATAAAATTGACTTAGGGGATCCGCCCCGGTGGCCTAGTGGTTAAGTTCAGCACACTCCGCTTCAGCGGCCTGGGTTCAGTTCCTGGTGCAGACCCACACCGTTCGTCTGTCAGTGGCCATGCTGTGGTGGCGGCTCACATATAGAAAAAGGACGATTGGCAGCAAATGTTAGCTCGGCAAATCTTCCTCAGCAAAAAAAAAAAAAAAAAAAATTGAATTAGGTGATGTTCTGGCGCTGTTATTGAAAAACAGCCCATGTAGTTGTTAGTGGATATGACCATAGTGAAGGAAGTTATTCAAGAGAAAGAAGTGATCTAGGAGTCAAAGTTAGTGGTTGTAAACATTTTTAGCAGTGAAACTTAAAAATGAGTTTATGGGGGCTGGCTTGGTGGCGCAAGCAGTTAAGTGTCAGTGTCCACGCTCCGCTGCCGTGGCCCAGGGTTTGCCGGTTTGGATCCCGGGCACATGCCAACGCACCGCTTGTCAAGCCTTGCTATGGCAGCGTCCTGTATAAAGTGGAGGAAGATGGGCATGGATATTAGCCCAGGGCCAGTCTTCCTCAGCAAAAAAAAGGAGGATTGGCAGACGTTAGCACAGGGCTGATCTTCCTCACGGGAAAAAAAAAAAATAATGAGTTTATGAAGATTCTGGGATAGAAAATACATAAAACAAATAAAAGCAGCACTTTATCAGTTTAGATTTATTTTATAAGTACATAGCAATTATTTATTTAAAATTAATCCATAAGAACAGAAAAGCCATTTGGATGAATAAAAAAATCTGAAATATTCTATTAATTACTGTTTTGTTTTGTTTGTTTTTATGAAACACTTTTGAGAGGAAAAATCCTAATTCATAGAGATAAATGATAGTATCTTTCCTTAATCAGTTTAATCTTAAAAAACCTGTGGAGGGGCCGGCCCGGTGGCGCAAGCGGTTAAGTGCGCGCGCTCCGCTGCGGCGGCCCGGGGTTCGCTGGTTCGGATCCCGGGCGCGCACCGACGCACTGCTTGGTAAGCCATGCTGTGGCGGCGTCCCATATAAAGTGGAGGAAGATAGGCACAGATGTTAGCCCAGGGCCGTCTTCCTCAGCAAAAAAAGAGGAGGATTGGCGGATGTTAGCTCAGGGCTGATCTCCTCACAAAAAAAAAAAAAACCTGTGGAGGCTTAAACTTGAAGAAAAACCAAGTCAGAGCCATTCAGTTCCACATTTTCCAGAAATTCACATATGTGAATAAGAAAAACTTGTCCTTTGTTTGCCCAGATATTAGTTGAATAGTGTGAGTTACGAGATCGGTAGGCCCATAGTATCTTTTTAAAAGTGGTATGTTATATGGGGCCAGCCCTGTGGCGCAAGCGGTTAAGTGTGCGCACTCTGCTGTGGCGGCCCGGGGTTCGCCAGATCGGATCCCGGGCACGCACTGGCTCACTGCTTGTCGAGCCGTGCTGTGGCAGCATCCCATATAAAGTAGAGGAAGATGGGCACAGATCTTAGCTCAGGGCCAATCTTCCCTGGCAAAAAAAACAAAAAAAGAGGAGGAGTGGTATCAGATGTTAGCTCAGGGCTGATCTTCCTCACAAAAAAAAAAAAAGTGATATATAGCACATTTTTGTATAATTTTTTATAATAATCTTAAAATAGAAATATTTTATGAGTAACATTTGAATCAGAATTTTGGAGAAACACCTTTTTCTACAACCTGAATTTTTACTAATTGGTTTTAATGTGAGGAGGCTTGTATAATGGACAATTCAGTGCTACTTCTCAATGTAGATAAAGGGCATCTGGAAGCAGTAGTATGAAGCATATGAAGCATACATTGGACTAGTCTGGGGTTTTTATAGTAATGATAAATGTTAGTCATCACTTTATACGTATGTCATGAATTGAGCCTGGAAGTGCCCATTTATCTCTTTGCCATTAGTAGTGATGATTGATTTTTTAAAATTAATTAAACATTTTTAATTAATGGCAAAGACCTTAAATTATTACATTCTAGAGCATTTTGAGTTGCCCTGATCCTAGGAATAAACAACTTGTCAATTGAGTGGCAAATGAAAACTTGACGTACTGCTCATGACCAGGAGTTGAATGCAGGCACTCTCCTCACCGTTAGACCCCCTTCAGGCTCGTGTGACTTCGTGGTGTCAGACACTAACGTAACTCCAGTTGTGGTAAGCGCGTTCCTGTTTCTCAGTTGTTTAATGATGAGACACATAGTAGGACGACGGATCTTAATGCCCAGAAATGTCCCTGGGAAGTAGTTAGCATAGTGCATTTCAGAGAACAAAGCTAAGATTCCTTGTCTACGGGACTTCTCAGAGCCTGTAGTACTAGAAACTGTTACCTGCAGCAGTTGGGATCAATAGTTAACTTTTGAAAATCAGTTAAAACAGAATTATAAAAATAGAATCAAACCTGAAGCATTTTGTTTTAATTTGTGTATTCACTTGCCAATCTTTTGCTCTGTACTCAAGTCCTTTCTTGGGCTACAGCCATCATTTCTGTGGCATGCACTGCACCCCCTCATGGTAATGTCATTTTGGCTTTCTTTAAAGAATACCAAGGACTTAAAGACATCTGTGAAGCAGTTTGACACCAAGTTCTTCTAGATTTTTGCTAATTTTTCCTAATTTCTTTTTTATCTTGGTAATACCTAATTTGACAGCAGTTTTATAGCAACTTGCCTTTTCATATTTTTCTAAGGCATCTAACCTAGTTATTGCAGGACCAGTTACTTCTTTTCACGGTCACTTTTCATTTGTATATAATTAAAATCACAAGCTCTAGTGGCAAAATCGGGTTGGGGACAACACATTGGCGGGCATTCGACTGCAGTGACCGTGAGGCTGAGAGGAGCTGACTGACCAGGAGCACGGCAGCCAGGGGCACCTGGCTGTCTCACAGGGGACGGGAAGTGGTGGGGCATCGGCCCAGGAGGCTGTTTCACTGGACTCGTTAAGGTGTCTGCTGTACGCAGGTGTGTATCGTGGATCTCCAAGAAGGGCTCAAGTGCGTATTTTCCTAACTTAATTACCCCAGAACCCTTGTGTCCCCACAGAACACCTTGCAGGACTCGTGTTCCACAGAGCGTATTTGGAAACACTGATTGCAGCCACTTCTCCAAAACGTGAAGTTTCTCTTTGTCCTGTAGGCTCCTGGGAAAACAGACTGGTCTGACTCCTGACACTCCGTACCTGGACCCCTGCTTACCCCTAGACATTAAAGATGAAATTCAGCAAAATGGACAGACTGTGTACCTACGGGGAACAGGAGACTTTGACCTGTGTCGAGAGACTATCCAGCCTTTCATGAATAAAACAAACGAGACTCAGACTTCCCTCAATGGGGTCTATCAGCCCCCAATTCACTTCCAGAACAGTGAATTCTATGGCTTTTCTGAATTCTACTATTGCACTGAGGATGTGTTACGAATGGGAGGAGACTATAATGCTGCTACATTTACTAAAGCTGCAAAGGTAACCTTCAAGGAAACCGTCTTCTGCTTGCTTTTGCAAGACTGCGTGGACAGCGGCAGGTTCCATCCTCCCTTCCCGTTTGGAGGCCCGGGTCAAGAGAAGGAAAAATGTTGGGAGTTCTGTTCCCTTGGTTGGGCAGGAGAAATAGTCACAGCAGAAGTAAAAACTCCACTGTGAGCTGACTTCTGCCCCCCACTCCATGCACTGCTCTGGTCACCAGTGGCTTCCAGATTATTGTCTTTTGTATTTCTGTAATAACGTAATTATCTGACAGTGCTCCTCGCAGCCTTCCCATCTCTTAGCTCCGGGGCTCCTATTCTCTTGTTCTCCCCTGCCGTTCTGACAGTTTCTTAGGCTCTTTCTTGGGTTTTCCCCCTTCACGCCCCTTAAACCTTGGTGATCCCAGACATCCACCCTTGGCCCTCTGACCTTCAAGTTCTTGGATGGTCTCATCCATGCTCAGGGTTTGCTGCTACCCCTTGAGAAGAGACTCCAGTCCTGACCCCTGCCCAGTGCCTGCTAGATTTCACAACTCCAGACAAACCCACCATGCTCTCCCCATGCTCCTCCTGTTATGCTGTCTCGGTTAATGGCGCCACTAACCCCCGAGTCCCTCCCCAAAACCCGGGAGTTACAGGCTTCTCCCTGTCACTCATTCATCCCTCACTATACACCACCGTATAGCCAGTCATCAAGCATGTTATTTCATGTCATAAATATTTCTCAAACCCCTCCCTGCCTTCTGTCCTACTGTCATTGTCCTAGTCCAAGCCTCTGTCTGAAACACAAGTATAGCCACCTGCTCGCCTATTTAAAACCTTCAGCGACTGCCTTTTGCTTCCAGGATAAATTCCAAATGCCTTAGCAAGTCATCCCCACCCTGTAGCCTCCTCTCCCACCTATCATTTATACTCTAACCCCATCAGACAGCTCTTCATTTCCCTCCCACCTGTGCTACTCCTTGTCTTGTCTTTGTTCTTGGTGTTTCCTCTGCCTGAAATGCCTGTCCTTACCCTCTCACCCCAGGCTGAGTGCTGGGCTCTGTGTTCCCTGTTGCAAGTTTCACCACCTCTCTGTGCTTCAGTCTCTTCATCCTTTAAATAGAGGTTAGAGGAGTAGCTGTGTTGAGGAGTTAAGTGTACATTCAGAAAAGGCACTCACTCAGCGCTCGGTGCATGTTAGCTATGAATATTACTGTTAGTACAGAGAACGGCCCTTCTCTTGAAGACAAAGCCTTAGTCATTTTCTGTTCTCAGAACCTTGTACCATGTGGCCAAAGACACAGGCACTCAGTCTGAACTGCTTCACTTTTCTAAAAGTTTCTGCCTGTCGCATGCAGTCCTAGGGGGAGAAACTAAGTGGTTTAGGAGAGGTTGGTTGTGGGCAGTGAAATTCTCCCTAACAATAACTTTAGCAGAATTTTAAGGCAAAGAACAAGCGTTGTCTTTGCTAATCAGCAGGTATTCATGGAGTGTTTTAAGTCTTGTCTTCAGGGTGCACGTATATGTTAAGCTGGTGTTTCCTAATTGGAAGGATATGTTTGTTGTGAATATGAATTTGGTAAACCCTTTTTAAAATGAAAAAAATGTTTAATAAAATTTTGAATCTGGTGATTTATTTTGGTGAAATTTCTTTCAGGATTATTGTGCAACAAAGTGGTCCATCTTGAGGGAGCGCTTTGACCGAGGGCTGTATGCCTCGCACGCTGACCTCCATAGGCTGAAGTAAGTCATGGGCGGCCAGGCCCGGGTGTTTCCAAGAAACCATGGGTTCAGTATTGGCCCCCTGGCTTGCCACACCCTGGCCCCAACCTACCTTTCTATCCTCATCAATCACTATTCCTCCTCATCTGCCCTGGGCTCCTTTCAAACGGGACAACAAATGTTTGTGCCCAAACATCTGTTATAGTTTTTGCGCCTCCTTCCACCTGTTATTGCCCTGTTCAGCCTTCACTTATTGAAGGCCTGCCCAGGCGTCAGAGTCAGGTCAGATGCTGGCCCTTTCAAATCTTCTTCTGTCTATTCAACCAGACTCCATCCCTCTCTCTGAGTCTCCAGAGTGCTTATTGTGTCTCTCTAGTGGTGTTTTCATATTTTGCTTTGCTTTTTACTTGTTTGTAGCTTTTTAAAAAATTCTCTTTTATTATGTCATTTAAGTACATTGACTTATCTTGTTATTATATCTTATTACTTGCTTAGCCCAGAGCTTGCACAAAGTAAGCCTCTGAGGGTCCGGCCCGGTGGCGCAAGCCATTAAGTGTGCACGCTCCGCTGTAGCGGCCTGGGGTTTGCTGGTTCGGATCCCGGGCACGCAGCGAGGCACCGCTTGTCAAGCCACACTGTGGCAGCGTCCCATATAAAGTGGAGGAAGATGGGCACGGATGTTAGCTCAGGGCCAGTCTTCCTCAGCAAAAAGAGAAGGATTGGCAGATGTTAGCTCAGGGCCAGTCTTCCTCACAGAAAAAAAAAAAAGTAAGCCTCTGATAAATATTTAGAATCGTAGAATATGAGAAAAGGAAAGGAAAGGGACCTGAAAAGGACCCTGCTACCTTTTCATTTTATAATAAAGAAACTGAGATCCAGAGGCTGGAACTTAATCGATATTTATTCAATGAATAAATGATGGAATGCCTGAGGGAAAAAACCTGTCATGGCAACAATGTATTAAATTATACTGAGACCGAGTTTCATGAGCTAATTGATTTTAACAGGCAAACTGTTCATGTTGTGGGATAAGGGACATAAACCAAGTCAGTCAGCTTGAAACGCGTCTGGTTGGTTTGGCTGCTCAGAACACTGGCCGCCTGAAGCCCTTGCAGCCACGATGGTCACAGGGGAAGGCTGTCTCTGTGTCTGGTTCATTTTGACAAGTGAATCAGTCCCGCTTATGTTTGTGCTTGGTGTTCATAGGTATCAGTGCTTCAAATCTGCCTGGATGTTCGAGGTGTTTCATAGGGGCTTTTCGTTTCCTGTCAGCTATAGAAATTTAAAGACAGCCTTGCAAGTTTATGACAAGGAGGTTCAGTGGACTCTCGGAGCAATCCTTTACAGGACCCGCTTTTTACCCTTAAGGTATGGCTGTGACTTGGTAACGAGAATCAAACAAAAGATGTTTTTCTGCAATTCTGATGCATCGTGGCAACTGTGGTTTGTGGATGTTGGGGGTGGTGGTGGTAGCGCTGGCTGTGGGCAGGGTTGTAGAATTCCCCGCCTCCCACAGTGTGTCCTCCCTTCCCACCTTACCCATCCATCATCCGCAGCACAGAAGTGTTTGATTATTCTCACTGTCTGTTCCCTAACTCCTACACAGAAGAGTTACTGCCAGGGTGCTTAACCTTTGTGGCCTCGGGTCCCTTCTTAAAATACTGTTTTTAATGCATAATATAATACATAGGTTACAGGGGAAACCGTTGTGTTAAAATATATTTATCAAAATATTACAGAACAAATTCGGTATATAGTAATATATGTCTTTATTAACTCATTAAATAACAAGATCTAGCAGCAGAACTAGTAATTTCTGTAATTTCATTGTAGTGATCATGTTGATGATATTTTGAGGCATTTGTAAAACACCATAATATGCTACACAAGGTCTGGGAGTTTCACTGGAAACAAGGTCAGAGTCGTGCTATAGTCTTGTCTGCCTTCATGGTCTAAGGAGATACTGCATTTAGTCAGAGATTGGTGAAATAAAGATGCACGTTTTGGGCCGGCCCCGTGGCTTAGCAGTTAAGTGTGCGCGCTCCACTGCTGGCGGCCCAGGTTCGGATCCCGGGTGCGCACCAACGCACTGCTTCTCCGGCCATGCTGAGGCCTCGTCCCACATACAGCAACTAGAAGGAAGTGCAACTATGACATACAACTATCTACTGGGGCTTTGGTGGAAAAAATAAATAAAATTATAAAAAAAAAAAAAAAAAGATGCACGTTTTTCCCCATTCAAGTTCACAGACCTGGCTGTCAGCTGACCCCAGGTAAGAACCCTGGTTCACTGACAAATGAGGTACTAGCTTTTGGGGGGTTTTGGGGGGTCCCCTTCATTTAATTGAGCATCTCCCAGCAATACGTTTAACTGGGTTAACTGCAAAAGATGTGAGTATTCAGTATTACTGGTCACAGACGTGGTTTGATTCCACGTTGGCTTCTGTGTATTAGTGAAACCCTCACAGTTCTTCTACACTGCTATAATTTTTGTTACCCAAATTATACTGATAACTGCTGCAGACTTAGGAAAACACTTCTACATGTTATCTCCTTAATACTTACAGCCACCCTCTGTAAGGCTGTAGTAGCCTACATTTTAGAGGTAAGGAAACTGAGCCTCAGAGACTGAGGTGACAGTTCTTTTCTGCAGAACCGTGTCCTAAACCAAGTCCTCCAACCCATGTCCTGTGCACTGTGACCTCGCGTTCCTCACCTGGTTAGTTCTCAGTTCTCTCATCTGTTCTGTTTGTTCTGTTGTTTTGTTTCCATGTGGGCAGAGATATCCAGCAGGAGACCTTCCGGGCCAGTCACACTCACTGGCGGGGCTTCTCCTTTGTCTACAATCACTACCTGTTCTCGGGCTGCTTCCTGGTGGTCCTGCTCTCCATCCTCCTCTACCTGCTGCGGCTCCGGCGCATCCACCGCAGGACACTCCGCGGTGGTTCTGCCGCCACCCTCTGGCTGGAGGAAGGCCTTGCGTCCCAGAAGATTGCTGGTACCTTATGAGCTGGAGTTGGAGAGCCCGGGGAAGTCTTGCTAAAGGAAAAGCCATTTTTGCCTCAGGGTTTCTCCTCTGTATTCTCATTTGGTTTTGTTTTTCCTTTCCCTTTTTGTTCCTTGAAACAAAAACACAATCGGTAGTTTGTAAGCTCTGCTGTCCTAGAAGTATTGCCTTTAGCCGTTTTGTATACAGCTTTAAAATGAGTAGTAGGGAAAGGGAAAATCACTTCATTTTTGCTGCGTAGGATATCTGCCAAAAATAACTAAGGTTTTTGGTTTTCAGTTCAGTTTTAAACAGACGCACTTTGGTATTGGAGGGAGATGGCAAAGGGTTTTTTTTTTGTATCAGTGGAGGTAGGACTGAAGAGTGATACTTTCACAGAACCAAAACACATCCCGGCTGAAATTATAATCCTCTTTGTTTCCTCTGTCTTGACGCTTAGTTTTTATTTATTGTTCAGGTCTGTTGCTATATGTTTTCTTTGCAGGCTTAAAACATCAAAAGCATTTATATCCAAAATAGAGAAAGATAGACACCAGGAGGTGCCTATTTTTAAAATTGATCATGAAGAGACCTGAAAAATGTGAAATAATAACTAGCGCTGTGTGTGTCTGTGTGTGTGTGAAAAATGCTAATGAAGGAGAATGAGGGAATACAGTGCTCTTTCTTTTAAAAACACATACTGCAGAATTTACTGTTTCGTTTCATTTTACATAAGAAAATCCCCATTACCATTATCTCTTCCTGACCACAGATAATTACTTTCTTTATCCCATCTTGCAGTGGCCTTGGAACGCTTTGTTTTTGAAGGAGTTGGAAAATGTGTAAAGTTTCACTGGTTTTGATGTTGTTAGAACTAGAGCTGGTGCCAGCGACAGGTTCTCCAGGATTTCTTGGTAGGACGTTTTTGCTTGTTTAGTTGGCTCGTTTCTCCCAGCTTCAGGTTGCTGCCGCCCTCAGTTAAAACGGGCTCAGCAGCTTTGTTTCGGAGACGCCGCACTTAGCTCGCCAAGGTCTCTGTTACTGCTGAGGGTGAGGCTGTGTGGGCGATGCCGCCGCAAGTCCCGACTAAGAAAGGTCTGAATTTAATGAGTAATAAACTCACATTTTGAAGAAAACAAGTTTGACATTTTAAACAAAAATCTTAAAAGGACAACTGGATTGGCATATGTGAGATTGGTTGTTTTTCACCTATTCATTTATTTAAACCTTTGGGAATTCTCACAAATAGTTTTTGAGGTGAAGTTCTTTTTGTGCATGTGGGTGCACGTGTGTGTGCACACACTGCTTCTTAACTCCAGAGCAGTTGAATTCATCTAGTTGGTAGCAAGTGTGTATTTTAAGAACCATCAGCGGCGTTTAAAAAAATTCAGTGATTAGAGAAAGAATTCATATTCTGAAGCCCTTCTTTAACTTAGAAAAAAAGTTAGATTTTATTTTGTTTATTAATTACTTAAAAACATGACATACTATATATATTGATGACTTAAATATTACAGATCTATGAAAGAATGCAAATTCTCTTATTCTCCTCTTCAAAATGTATCTTATAACAATGAAAAAATTAATGGTAGCATGTTTACCTCTCAACCGGAAGGTTGGCAGAGCTGTATGGTATTACAGCATCTAATGTGTCAAGTGTCTTATTTCAGAGAGGATGGGGATAAATGTCCCTTGGAAAGATCCAGCTTCTGAAATGCTGGTCTCCAGCTATTTAGATCCTTATCAAGACACAAGTGAGCTGTGGCATAGTGCCCCATGGTAGAGTGAGCTGTGTCATAGGGCCCCATGGTAGAGTGAGCTGTGTCACAGGGCCCCATGGTAGAGTGAGCTGTGTCATAGGGCCCCATGGTAGAGTGAGCTGTGTCATAGTGCCCCATGGTAGAGTGAGCTGTGTCACAGGGCCCCGTGGTAGAGTGAGCTGTGTCACAGGGCCCCGTGGTAGAGTGAGCTGTGTCACAGGGCCCCGTGGTAGAGTGAGCTGTGTCACAGGGCCCCGTGGTAGAGTGAGCTGTGTCACAGGGCCCCGTGGTAGAGTGAGCTGTGTCACAGGGCCCCGTGGTAGAGTGAGCTGTGTCACAGGGCCCCGTGGTAGCGTGAGCTGTGTCACAGGGCCCCGTGGTAGAGTGAGCTGTGTCACAGGGCCCCGTGGTAGAGTGAGCTGTGTCACAGGGCCCCGTGGTAGAGTGAGCTGTGTCACAGGGCCCCGTGGTAGAGTGAGCTGTGTCACAGGGCCCCGTGGTAGAGTGAGCTGTGTCACAGGGCCCCGTGGTAGAGTGAGCTGTGTCACAGGGCCCCGTGGTAGAGTGAGCTGTGTCACAGGGCCCCATGGTAGCGTGAGCTGTGTCATAGGGCCCCATGGTAGAGTGAGCTGTGTCATAGTGCCCCAGGCGTGCTTCTCCTTGAATTCCCAGGTGGGTCTCGGTCCTGCAGACTGTGGGCGGCATTAGTGGTGAAGAGGAAGTGAGTTTACACTTTAGCTTTTCTGCCACCATCCAGTTGGAGTGGTATGGCCCTAACCTGTAGAATGAGCATTTTTAGGTGCCTGGAGTATGTCATTTTGCCTTTAAAATCAAGGCAAGAATAAGCCAGCATAGGCACAGATTTAAATAGGCCTACCATAAATAACCACTTTTTAAATAAAGGATGCCAATTTGGTCCAGCTCTGTACTGTTGAGGGAGCAGAGGAGAGACAGACTGTGAGGAGTTCTGCGTTTGGCCTGGCCTGAGGATTCCTCTGCAGGGACCTACCTACTCTCCAAAAGAGTCCCCAGATTAGGCTTCCAGGGCCCAGACAGCCTTACACTTCACACAGTTAGGTGCCCACGTTCCCCTGCCAAAGAACTCCCTGGAGCGGGCTTGGCAAACTTGCCACAGGGAAAATCTGCAGGCCCCTTGAGCTGAGGATGGCTTTTCAATTTTTAAAGGGTTGTTAAAGAAAAAAGAGGTGAAGACTATGCACCAGAGGCTATATGTGGCCTGTAGAGCCTAAAATATTTACTAACTGGCCCTTTACAGAGGACATTTGCTGACCCCTGTGAGGACAGTCCCATTGCAGAAAGGATGTACAGTAGCTACTCTTAATTCAGGAAGGTGGTTAGGTGGCACAAAAAGGCGGCAAGAGAAGTGGCCTAACATCAATCTTAAAGTATTTGTTTATGCACCAGAATTTCACTTCTTATCTTTTCCTCTAGATTATTTTCAAGATCAGTTTTCTAATAAACCAAGAAACATGCTCCCCCCACCCAAATTTAAAAAGTGCTTCTCAGGAGGGCTCGCTCTGTTGTGTGGAGAGGTGGTTTGTCACCGCTCTAACCACAGCAGGGAGACAGCCAGGCGCTTTCCCTCGGTGATGCGCGGCTGGGCTGGGCTGGGGTGAGAGGCCAGCATGGAGGGGCTTAACTCAGGAGGAGGAGAATTAATGTCAGGTAAGGGCTGACCAAGGAGGCAATAAACTCTGAATACTGTAATAGAAAGTAAAAGAAATTGGACTGGTGGGAACTTGCTACAAGCCTTGTCAAAGTCAAGCGCGTGTGAGCTGGTAGAGGCACTCCCGCAGTCGGCGTTCTGTCCGTCGTCAGGCATAGCGTGTGCTGCTCCTTTTCAGGCCTCCAGAGGATGTTCTCAAGGATTGTACCATCTGTTTAAGGACGTCACAGTAAAAGTACAAACAGACCATTTGTACCACTGCTTTTTGCACTTTTCATCCAAAACTGCTGGCTTTCAACAGCGCTCCCCAACCTGGGGGCAAACTGAAGGGGCTGCTTGTGACTCGGCCTGGAGACCTGGAGGCTGAGATCCCATGCCCACCACCCTCTGTCGACACGTGAGGCTCCACAGCTTTGCACGCAGGTTGGCCAGCTCTAGATGGACAGATACTTGCATTTTAAACTCAGGCCTACATAGACTAGTTTTCCTTATAAAAAGCGTGTGTCACTTAGCAAGAAACTCTAAAAGGCAAATGTGTTTTCCAAGCTTTTAAAAAAAAAAATCAGCTTTACGATTTTGTGTGGTAATGTGCAATGCAGCAAAACTACCTATAAGTAAATTATTTAGTTATTTATTTCTATTTCAGTGTTTTGTTTTTTGTGATATTGATTTTCCCTCTCAGTAATGAATGATGTGACCAAGCAAGGAGAATTCTTTGTTCTGTTACTAAGACTATTTTACAGTTAGGAATTATAAAAACTAAGGGAGCATCTTTAGATGTTTTTTATTTAAATGATGTTTTCCATTCAAGGTAGGAATAAGTATCTTTGGGGGACTGTTGTGGTGTCATATCGCTTTCTGTACTGGGCAAGCTCACGCTGTCACACTTGCACACAGAGGGTGTTGAGAATCAATAAAATGGAAGTGCGTTGATGGCCCAGAGACTGTGTGAGCTTGCTTTTTGTGATTTACAGAGATTTTTCTCAATGTTTGAATCTTGTTACCTGTTAGAATGCTTCACTGAACTTGAATCTATGTTCAGTAAAATAAATTGTGTGAGTCTGACTACGTCCTCAACACGTTTGCTGTATTTGATGTTCATATAGTGAAGCCCTGCTGTGTGCATTATGGAGGGAGGGTCTGTGCATCCTGCAGCACAAAAGCCAAATATTTCACAAGAAGAAATAATTACCAAGGTGTAATATTAAGCCATTCATCAACAATAGAGGCCATTCTGAGACAACTGTTCGTGAGGTTATCAATTTAAGGTACCTACCAACTTTATATATATAGACAAGATGAAGTGAAATTAACCAACTTTTAGGTACTTTCTCTCATAAATAGTAAAATCAAATGCTGACTTTATGTTACACCATTTTGCGGTTAGATCTAAGCTTGAAGCCATTGGCTTATTTCCAGAGAAATAGGAATCTTATTATTAATGTTACTAATAGCTACTACTATACTACTATACTAATAACTATTAGAAGCTACAACTCTTTTTCAGCTGTTTGAGAGTATATAAATAGAGGTTTTCCTGGAAGAGGAAGGTGGTCCTGAGCCATAAGCTGAAAATAGGTGATCGAGACAGATGGGAGGGAAAGGGGACCAACCATTAAAAACAACAAAAATAAAAGCCTAAGAAATATGTCTGAAAAGGTGATGTAGGGGAGCAGAATTTGCCACCTCAACATGTGTCTCTTTGGCATGAGGATTATTTTGGGCTGGTTATTTTTCTAAAAACTGCAGACATGGGAAAAGCTCTGAAAACCAACTAGAAGTTACCTTTTGTAAGAGACATTTACATTGGTAAGGGAAATCTCCATTTGTAAAGATATCTCCCTCTCTGTACCAGGAAGAGGGGGTTGACCTTGTCTCTAGAAATTCTTATCAAACAGGGAAGGCAAGGACTAAAATCTGCATAATGATCTTACTCTTGTTTACTGTGCTTTTCTGGTAATCTCCCATAACTGACTCCTCCACCCCCAACATCCTCCTTTGTCTTTAGCTGCAGATGCTATTTAAGGTGGCATCCTTGGCCATTCTGGTCAGTTATGCAGTTTTTCTGGGTTTCTGCGATGTATACATGTTATAAAGCTTTGTTTGGTTTTCTCCTGTTGTTGTGTCTCATGTCAATTTAATTCATGGCCCAGCCAGAAGGACCTAGAGTGGGTAGAGGAATTATCTTCCTCCCTTACAGTGAGTATAAGGCAGAGCAAACTGGGAGTGGAGAGGGAGCACAGAAGCACGGTGCTCAAGGCGGTGAGAGCAGGAAGAATGGCATAATAATGTTAAAAGGACTTACTTAAGTAATTCTTGAGATCATGAAATAAATATAGGTCTTTGTGCCTGAGGGTAAATACATTATCTAAGGTGTCTAAAGATGTCTAAATTTTATTCCACTTGATAGAAGAGAAGTTAAGTGCCAATTTCCAACAGCTACCCCATGTTAACAAATCTGAAAGGCAGTGGTTTTGAGGTTTTGTTTGTTTTGCATGTGTTTCCATGTGTCCCGTGAATCTGGAATGCACAAGTGGATCTTTTTTTTGAGATCCTGAAATCCTAATGGTTTGCACAGAGGGGTATATGACACTCACACTGTTCTGGGAGCAGAGACCTGAACGTCATCTCTATCAGTGTGGGACTGTCTTATGGAAAAGTCATCAAAAGACAAAGGAGTGGCCTTTAATCCCGAAGCCCAGTTTGGCAGATAAGGCGATTTGCCTGGAGCATCAGTGTCAGGATGAAATGCAATGCCTTGACGGGTCCTCTCAGCCCCACCTTGTCTGAGAGCCTGACTTCCTCAGCCAGTGATCTGCTCCTCTGAACAAAAGAAGGGTTTATCTGTTGAGGCGTGTTCTTTTGTGTTTAGCCAGGTTAGCTCCCCTTTGAATTAATACGTCATTAAGGTTGATGAGGACCTGCCGCAGGGGAGGCGGGTGCTCTGGCCTCTCTCTTTGCCCTTTGCCCTCCGTCCTGTCTGGCAGGTGAATTACATCTGGGCTCCAGACTGCACAGCCACTTAAACGTTTCTGTCAACAGCCCGTTGTTTGTAAGAGACCCAGATAAGAAGCTCAAACAAGAAGACCCGGCCCTAAGAAGGGTTTCTGCCCTGAGAAAAATTCTGAAAGCTTTTCACAGAACACAGTGGTGATAGGCACAGAAGACAGGCCTCTTGTTTAAATACAGAAACTTGACTAAATGGAGGGAGAGGAGAGGGTTTTTTTCTTCCTGAAAAAAGGAGAAGAGGGAGAAGTTGTCTGTGGCCAGGTCGTAGAAGACAAAAAATTCCCAGTGTGGGACTGCTACTGAACCAGAATGAGTTCGCTTCCTGGCAAGTTAAAATCAGACTCCACCAGAAGTAGTTGTCACACAAAGTATATTTGCAGCAAATAGGAGACCACGTGGAATCATTTCTAAAATCGTGGCGTCCCTGAACAAAGGGAAGCAGGTTCTTTTATTTCGAGTGGGGAATGAATATGTAGAAATTTTGTCATCACATGTGGAGGCAGGTATTAGCTGGCGCAGTGCAGTCTGAAAATATGTTCTCACATACATTGCATGTTATGTTAATGAGGCCTAGGCTCCTCCTAAGGCGGAGATTATAGTATTAAAATGAGAAAGGGGGTGACTTCAGATCATCTCCAGACCCATCTATGCAGGCACTGCTCTTCCAGTGGGGCTCAGTCTGAAGGTTGATGCTGGTATCTCTTCTGGAGGTAGCTCTGAAAAACAACATTGAGGGAGTGTTAAGCACCTTTAGCTCCTTTGAGCTGTGTAGGGAATGCACCAGTGACAGGACTTCCTCTTTCTTTTATATTTCCTGGAAGTACCCAGGCTGGCTCTGGTCACTGTTCTCCCAGGTGTATCATTGGTAGTTTGATGCTGCCTTTCACCCCTTTTGGCCTTCATGATAATCGGAGTTTGAAGTGGGCGACTTTGGAAAGATTAATCATCCTCTTCCTGCCTGTGATTACACATGACTTAAACTCCACGGACCAGGCTCAGCACTTTCTCCTAAGATTCCGTCTTCTCCACCTGACACAAGCTTTATTTATACCTCAACTTTAGGTTCAAAAAGATTGAGGCACTTAATCATTTAATGGGCTCTACTCAGCCTCATAAAGTCCTTTATTTTGGTCATAGCAGTGTGGGGGATCAGAATTGGCCACCTCAAAATATGTCTCTTTATCTTGATTATTTTCAAGAACACAAGATTCTGAAAGAAACTTTGACCTCCCCCCAACTAATTGCCTAAAAGAAATTTAAGATAGAAGTCCTGTCTCCAGGACAGGCCATCACCATAGATAACTCTGGGTATTGATAGGCTAGGAGGGTCCTTGCTAAGCCCATTCTTATCAAAGTTCTGTTTACCAAACATTTGCTTTTCCATTTCCATGTGAATTGCCTTCCTCCTCTTTGAAGTCCCAAACCACTACCCCCAATATCTTTGTCTTTAGCTGAAGATGGTATTTAAGATGAGAGCCTCTGCCATTTTGTTGAGTTACCCAGTTTTTCCTGGGTGTCTCCCATGTATACATGTTATAAAGCTTTGTTTGATTTTCTCCTGTTATTCTGTCTCATGTCAATTTAATTCGTACCCCAGCCAGAAGGACCCAGAGTGAGTAGAGGACATGTCTTCCTCCCTTGCAGCAGCACAAGAGAATTTTCTGGAAGTTCCTGGTCATTTTCCATAATGTTCAAATCACATTTTAAAATTCTCTTCAACCTTCTGTGGCCCTGTTGTCCATCAGTGTATCTGTTGCATCCCTGAACCTTCTGGAACATGGATCTTGATGTGTTTACTTTCTTTATTTCTGTATTTGTAACTAATCCCATAAAAGAACACTTTCTAGCACATAGTGCTTCATAAATATTTGTAGTAATCAAAATCTGGTTTCTTTGTCAAATCACCTCTTCAGATTTCTAGGGTTTGTGAAACAAATATTCTACAAATCTTTTATTCTCAATCTACTTTCTTCTTTCCAGATTGCAGAATTTTGTGCAGTATTAAAACCACACACAATGTGTCAATGCAAAGTAACCAGTGACCAATATATAGATAAGAGAAATAAGGTGAGTTTTACTTGAACCAGAGTGAGGATTATAACCTGGGAAGGTCTTAGAAAGCATTCCGGAGAAGCATGGTTTTCAGTACAGTCTTATACCTTTTGAGAACAAAGGACATACATTAAATACGTTCAGGATACATATTCATCATAGTTTCAAAGACGTATTCAGTTGCAAATTAACAGGTCACGATGACCCAGATTTCAGAAAAGGGACTAATCCAGGTGGTTACCAATAAAGTGTAGGAGGGGGAGTATGCATTCTCATCTTAAGAGAGTGCATTCTTTAATGGTTAAGCAGATGTACAATGTATGTTTGACAGGCCATACGTCAGACTTCTTTAATTCAAGCTGAATCAGTTTTGAACCCGAATAGTTACCTCATACACCTGAATATGTGAAAATCTCTTGTCAAATGTGATGCGAAGGGTGAAATGGAATCCAGGCCCCTCAGTCATCTGTCCACTTCGTCCCTCCCACGATAGAGTTGCATTTTAAAGCTGTGTTTAGAAAGCTTAGGGGAACCGAATCTACTGCAAGTAGTTTCCTTTCTCCTTATCCCGTTCAGTCCTGAAACAAAGGAAAAAGAAGGCCCAAAATTGGGTAGTGATGAGTAGAGACAAGGTAAGATGGGTGTTTCCCGAAGCTCAGCTTAGAGAAAATAGTTTCTGTATACTGATCTTGTACTAAGCACAACTTCAGATTTCTTTTTACTCTAAATTGTCCTTAAAAGTTAGTCACCTTTTAAACCACCCCCCAAAGCACCAAATTTAAGGGGGAAAAGGATTGATTTAGCTACATCGAAAGTAAGGATTTCTGTTGAACAGCCATCACAGTTAAAGCTAAGAGATGGCAGATGAGAAGGTGTTTGCAGTGACTAAAATTGAAAAGGGATTAATATATATTGTACAAGGTTTCTTGCAAATCAATAGGAAAAGGGAAATCAAAAGGCAAGTGGGCTACGGGTATTAATAGGTGATTCACAGCAGGGCAAGCCTGAATGGTGAACAAGAAGAGAAACAGGGATCCAGAGAAGTGTTGATGCAAATAATCCACAGTCAGTCTATAAATCAAAATTGGGATGAGTTTACTATGAGCCAGGTCTGAGGCCTAGCGTGGGGCCCTCCTTCTCCAAGGAAGGAAGGGCACCAAAGAAGTGGGGTGCACAGAGTGGTTATATACCGTCTTGGAACAAAGAGCATGCATCACATATGATTGGAATGTCCCTTTTACAGTTGTCATGAGATGCTTAGCTGGCACAGCATATCGCTGGTCAGCAGGTCGGTGGTCACAAGGTGAGTGGTCACAGCAGGTCAGTAATGAATCCTTAGTTTAGGGAGGGATGCTTATCCTGAAGGAAATGCCAATATGGGGAAGGTCACATCCCTGTCTTTAGGGGCATCATTCTTGTCTTTGAGACATAGGAAATATTTAAAGCAGGGGTACAATGCATGCTCAATAGGCCGCATCAGGTAACTTGTGGAAAAAGAAAGTCAGGCTGAATTAGTTTTAAACCAAATGGCTTCCTCATATACTCCAATATATCCTATTGCTTTTCATTTATTTACCAGAAGTGCAAATGAAAATAAAGAACCACTGCCTTTGCCCCTCAGAATGACCAAAGTTCAAGTGTTGGCAGTGGTGTGGGCCCAGTAACTTAGGTATTGCTGGTGGGGTAGCCCACCACAGGCACTCTGGAAAGCAAGCTGGCGGCACTTGCAAGTGTAGCTGTGCACATGTCCAAGAGCCAGTGTCCCCAGAGCAGTGTCACCTGATCCGTGGGGGCTGCAGCAGGATGCTCTCAGCAGTGTGGTCGGACTCACTGTGCTGTTGGAGGCAAGCAAGGTCTTGGATAAGTACAAGGTGGCAGGTGCATACTGCTGCACACTGTGCAGCCGGTGGAAACAATGACCTGGAGGTAAGTACAGCGAAAGAGAGCATCTTAAAAATAGCGTTGAATACTTAACAAAGAAAGAAATGAGACTTGTAGCGCAGTGCCATTTATGTAAACATAAGGCACACAACATGATACATCATGAGGACTATCGCACATTAAAATGGATGTTATGGGGGACACAGATTGGGTACAAAAGGAGGACAAAAGATAAAACCGGTCTTGTTTTAGACTGACCAACCACACCCGTTTGCTCGAGTCTTTCCTGGTTTCAGTACTGAGATCCTCACATCCCAGCAAAGCCGTCGCTTCAGGGCCAGCGGGGATGGTTGGTTACCCATCCCCACCGTGTCTCTTCAACATGGCAGCCTTGAAAAACCTAGTTCAGATCATGACACTTGTTCAGCAAAACCCATCCAGTTGCCTCTCCGTTTCACTCAGAAGAACTAGTTTTTGTAATGGTCTGTAAGGCACACACAGCATGCCTCCCCCGCTCCACACCTCCCTGACCACGTCTGATTTCTCCCCTGGCCTCTTTCTGCTTCAGCCCTACTGGCCTCTGGACCGTCAGCAACGTGCTTTCCCTGGAGGCCCACCTGGCCACCTACTTAAAACTGATGCTTCTACCCCTCCCCAGCCCTGTCCAGCACAGGGTCTGAGACACAGTAAAGGCTCAGTAAATACTTGTGGAATGAAAGAGGGGCCGGCCTGGTGGCGTAGTGGTTAAGTTCGCAAGCTCTGCCTCTGCAGCCCGGGGTTCACGGGTTCGGATCCTGGGCACGGACCGACGCACTACTTGTCAAGCCATGCTGTGGCGGTGTCCCATATAAAGTAGAGGAAGATGGGCATGGATGTTAGCCCAGGGCCAGTCTTCCTCAGCAAAAAGAGAAGGATTGGTGACAGATGTTAGCTCAGGGCTAACCTTCCTCACCAAAAAAAAAAAAAAAACACTTGTGGAATGAAAGAAAAGTCAAGATCCCTGCAGGAAGGGATAACAATGGGCTGAGAACCAAGGAGTATGCTTAACCCCATCGTCTGCCCCTAGGATGTGGGGCAGGAAGCAGGGCTCAAACTCCTTGCTTCATTGGAGGGGCAGTGCTTCCCATGCAGAATCATCCTAATAGCATAACAATAGCCTGTGCTGGGCCAGGTGGGCTGTTCTCAGCACCTCATTACCTCACCTCACACACTCCTGAGGACAACACAGGAGGACGTGCGTTTATTCTCGTTTTCAGGTAGAGGAACAGACGTGGGGAGGTGGTGCACCCCGCCCACAGCTGCCCAGCTACCAGGTGGTGGGGCTGCGATTTTGAGCCTGGCAGCTTGGCTCCAGTCTGTGCTCTGGGGCTGCACTGTCCAGTACGGCAGCCAGCGGCCACTAAGGTGGTCAGTCCTGACAGATGGCTCTAAGTGCCAAATATACGCCAGATTTCAAAGACTTCGTCCAAAAAGTAATGAGTAAAAGATTTCACTTTGTTTACATTGGTTACATAAGACATGATACCATTTTGGCTATTGAGTTAAATTAAATATATTAGATTAATGTCACCTGTTTCTTTTTACTTTTTTAATGTGGCCACTGGAAATTTGAATTAGCTGTGTGTGTCCACATTGTATTTCTGTTAGACACGCTGCTCTTGGCCCTTGGACCAGCAGCACCAGTGTCACCACGGCCTGATCACAGTGCTGAGTCTCGGCCGCCTCAGACCTCCTGAACCAGGTTCTCCCTTTTACAAGCTCTCAGCTTGTTCATGACGCACACTGAAGGTTGAAAGTGCTGGTCCAGACCAGGAGTCGGCAAAATTTTTCTCCAAAGGGCCAGATAGTCAACTCTTCAGCTTCGCAGACCATGACTTCTGTCTGAAACTCACTTCATGCTGCTTCGTCGTGTGAGATGGCCGTAGACAGTGCCTAAGTGAAGAGGTGTGCCTTTGTTCCAAGAAAACTCTTTTTTTTCTTTACAAAAAGCAAGTGCTGGGCCAGTTCCACCCGTGGGCAGTAGTTTGCCACCCCTACTCAAGGCCACTCCCCTGTGCTGCACCTAACACCAGGAAGGACCTCCTGCCTCCGAGATACCACTGCCTCTCATTTCCTTCCAGACCCTCCCCTGAGAGCTACAGACACTTGTTTCTGTTTCCTACTAGAGGTTACTCAGATGTCCCATAGGATCCTGAAACACGTCCAAATGTGAGCCCTTCCTCCCCCACACCTCCTCTCTCTATGCACCTGGTGGCTCAGACTAGACACCTGGAACTCACTCTAGATGACTTTCTTATCACCCCCTCTCTCCATCTAATCAGTCACCAATCAAGAATCAGACCCGCCATTTTTCTTGGATATAAGGTGCAGCCTCCATCATCCTATCTGGATGGTTTCCCGTCAAAGCCTGACCAGGGAAGGGCCTGAGTGGCAGATCTGGGGCCTCCCCTCTTCAGGGGATGAATGACTGCTGTCCAGCTACAGAAAGAGATGTCGCCCCCTAGTAGCTGCTCTAACTCTGTGCTTCTCTCTCTGAGAACCTGGGCCACCTTTCTGAAGAAGCAGTGCATCTTTTGCAATGTAGTCAGAAGCTAAAAGTAGTCATTTTATGGGTGGAAGTCCAGAAATGTTGCATGAATTGTACAAAGTGATAGAGATAGTAAATGTGAGGGTTTTCACAGGCTCTTGCTTCAACTCCACTGTTAGTGAGGAACTGAAGAGATGTGACAACGTGACCAGTTAGCTGCTCTGGATGATAAGCCTTGGTCTTTCCCAGGCCCCTCCTCTGGGCGTGTTCACTGCTGACTCATCAGAGCTGAGGTGGGCCCCGGACCTGCAGAGCTGAGGTTTAGCAGGCAGACTCATCGCTCACTCTCACAGATGAGTCCTAACCCGTGCTGGTGAGGTGTGACTGGCAGGCTAGCAAGACATTCACTTCAAATCAGCATATTGGAATAGCAGGTATATTAGTTTCCTGTGGCTGCCATAACAAATTACCACAAATTTGAGTGGTTTGAAAGAATAGAAATTTATTGTCTCCCAGTTCTGGAGGCTAGAAGCCCAAAGCTGTCGGTAGGGCCACGCTCTCCACTAACGCTCCAGAGAAGAGTCCTTCCCAGCCTCTTCCTAGCTTCTGGGGGTTACCGGGCAATCCTTAAGTGTCGTCCTTCACTCCACTCTCTGCCTCCATCTTCACACTGCCTTCTCTGTGTGTCTCTTCTGTGTCTTCAAATCTCTCTCTCCTTATAAGGACACCGGTCATTGGATTTAGGGCCCTCCCATACAATCTCATTTTAAGTTGATTACATCTGCAAAGATCTGATTTCCAAACAAGGTCACATTCACAAGTACTGGGGATTAAGACTTCAACATCTCTTTTGGGGGATGTAGTTCAAACCACAACAGCAGGTGATCATTTATTAAGCACCTTCTAGGATGAAATAGTTCTTGTAATGAATTAGTTAACTCGACTCCTCAGAAATGTAGGGAAGCCAGTATGAGGCTTCGAATTCACTATTGTCATAGATTTTAAAACACTTTTCCCAGTTATTATTACATCAAGCAGCAAAAATCAGTTTACTACACTTGAATAATGTGCCAAGCAAACTTAACATATGGACATTTATAGAAGACATACTTTTCAAGCACATGTAGAACATTCACAAAATTTGAGCTTAATAATTTTTGAGCAATTAATTTCACACAGACCACGTTTTCTGCCCACAATATCATTATGTTAGAAATTAACAACAAAAGATAATTTTTAAAAACCACTTAAGGGGGCTGGCCCCATGGCCTAGTGGTTAACTTCGGCATGCTCCTCTTTGGCGACCAGGGTTCACAGATTTGAATCCTGGGCGTGGACATACACGACTCATCAGCCATGCTGTGGCAGTGTCCCGCATACAAAATAGAGGGAGACTGGCATGGATGTTAGCTCAGGACTAATCTTCCTCAAGCAAAAAAAGAGGAAGATTAGCAACAAATGTTAGCTCAGGGTGAATCTTCCTCAGCAAAAAAAAACCTCTTAATATTTGAAAATTTATAACACATTTCTACACAACTCATGTGCCAAAGAAGAAATCATATTAAGAATTAGAAAATAATTAAAATTGATCATTAATGAAATACTACATCTGAAAACTTGCTGGATGCAGTTAATGTTGTGCTTAGAAGAACATTTATGGTCCTAAAATGCAGATATTAGAAAAGCATAAAAGATAAAATTTAATGAACTAAGCAGAAAAAGGGCAACAACGCAAGAAAAAAAAACAAATAAAACAAATAATAAGAATAGAAACAGAAGATCAGCAAAGCCAAAAGTTGGTTCTTAGAAAAGACTGATAAAATGGACAAAACTTTGGCAAAATTGTTCAAGAAAACAGAGAAGGCACAAATAAACAATTTTACGAATGAAAGAGAGGTATAACTACAAATAAAGCAGATATTAAAAAGATAAGAGAAAATTATGAATGTATTAATGCCACTAAGTTTGAAAACTTAAATGAAATGAACAAAATCCTATTAACCAACTGATTCAAGAAGAAATAAGGAACTTGCATAGTCCTGCATTCATAAAAGAATGAATGAGTGATTTAAAATCTTCTCACTGGGCCCAAGTAGTTCTATAGGAAAATTCTACCACTATTCAAGGAACAGATCATTCCAGTCTTATACAAACTTTTGCAGATAATATAAAATAGAGGGAACATTCCCCAACTCTTCTGTGAGGCTAGCCTGACCTAATGCTAAAACTAGAAAAAGACAGTGGGAAAAGGAAAAACTAAGAAATGTCTTTAGGTAACTCAGTACCTTAATAATAAAGGAAAAAGACCGTATGATCACATCAATAGATATAGGAAATGTATGTGATAAAATTCAACATGCTTGTAATAATAAAAATCGACTTACAACAAGGAGCAGAAGGGAATTCCCTGACCCTGTTAAAGGTCATCTACCACAGTGTCCAGCAAGCCTGACCAGTGGTGAAGTGCTGCAGTCATTCTCTGTAAAAGCAGAAACAAAGCCAGGGTTCCCACTAGCACTCCTTCTAGTCAGTCTCTCCTTGAATGACCAGGCCTGTGCACAAGACCAGGGAAAACAAACAAAATTGTAAGAATTGGAAAGGAAGAAATAAAATTGTCATTTTTCACAGATATGCTTGTCTACATGGATTCTAATAAAAGAACGTCTGATTTTATTAGAATTAATTGGAGAAAAAAAAGTTGCTAGATATTTTAACATCCAAAAAGCAATTGCATTTCTATACATTGGCAACAGAATTAGAAAATGTAATTTGAAAAATACCATTTATAATAGCAATAAATAATACAAAGTGCTTAGAGTAAACCTAACAAAAGATAGGCAAGGGGCTGGCCTGGTGGCATAGTGGTTAAGTTTTCAAGCTCCACTTTGGCAGCCCAGGGTTCTCGGGTTTGGATCCCAGGCGCAGACCTACACGCCGCTCATCAAGCCATGCTGTGCTGGCGTCCCACAAACAAAATAGAGGAAGACTGGCACAGATGTTAGCTCAGGGACAATCTTCCTCACCAAAAAAATAAATAAATAATAAAACACTAACTTAAATTTAAAAAAAAGAAAAAAAAAGACAGGCAAGACCTTTATGCAGAAAATTATGCAGTTTTCATGAGAAACAATTAGGAAGACCAAAAATGGAAAAATATACCATATTCATTGGCAGAGATGCTTAAGATAGCAATTATAAGACATCAGTTCTCCTCAAATTGATCTATAGATTCAATGCAATTCTAATCAAAATTCTGAGAAGGTTTTTAATAGAAAAGCTGATTCTAAAATCTATATGGAGGAGCAAATGGTCAAGAATAGCCAAAGCACCCTTTAAAAACACAAAAAGTGAGACTCTCTGTCATACAGCGAACGTGTCGTAACCTGTCATCACATGTCATGTTGTTCTCATCTTTAATACAGTGTGGGTGGTTCTGTGCTCCGTCCAGTTCTGGCTTTTGCTGTGACCACTCAGCGGTCAGGGGGGAGATGTCTCCTGGTTCAGTGTTGCTCTAAGGTGATAACTGTATCTGAAATGCTGCTGGTTAATATGCCTACATTTGAATACATCTGGCAGGATGGGCAAATTAAGACAAACATTCCACTAATTAATGCTAGGTGATTCATTTTTCTCGTCAGATTGGCAAACATTAAGAACCGGTGCCATCCATTTCTGGTGAGGGTATGGCACAGGTGGGTGCTCTCGTCTTCACTGCTTGCTCCTGGGAGTATGAACTGCTATAATCTTTGGCAAGTAATCTGGGAGTACTGATTAAAATTTAAAATACTTACCCTTGGGGCTAGATCATCCCACTCCTAGAAATCTATCCCACAGGAATGAGAACACAAGTGTGTATATTGCAAGATATATAGCTGACCTGTGTGAACTTTCCTGATGTAGCCGGGCATGGTTCTATGCTCCTCTTTACATGTAGGACCTCATTTAATCTCTACCACAATCCCAGGAAGCAAGAATGATTACTATCCTCATATTTCACATGAGGAACTAAAACTGAAGTAAAGCAATTTGGTAAAGCACATAGCTAGGGTGAAACTAGGATTTCAACCTCGGCAATCTATCTCCACAGCAAACAGTCTTAAACATAGAATTGATTGTAATTGCAAGAATGGAACAATCTGAATGCACATCCACAGTGGAATGAATGGCTGAATAAATTAGGAAATTTCCATGCTACAAAATGTTACAGTTACTAAAAGGAGTGAGTTAGGTCTAAATAATACATTTAGACCTTGGAAAGCTGTCTCTGATACATTTTTAAACAGATGAGCAAGTTTCAGTGTAATTTGTACATTACTAAAGCATTTAAAAAAATCTTTACATGATCCATTTTGATATATTTGTATAATAGATCAAATAACGGAGTTATTAATATTAATCCTTCTGGGCTATATTTGTTACAAATATCTTCTTCTAGTTTGTAGCTTGTATTCTCACTTTCTTTAAGCTGTATTTTGGTGGACAGAATTTCTTAATTTTAATGCAATAAAATTTATCAATTTTTTTGGAGTTAATGCCTTTGGCATTTAGTTGAAGAAACTATTCCTCACCCCAAGGTTAGAAGGGTAATTCCCTATATTGTCTTCTAAAAGTCTTAAAATTTTGACTTTGACACAAGTTATTAATACCCCTGGGACTGATTTTTGAGTATAGTGATAGCTACGAATCCAATTTCACTTTTCCGTATAGATCACTAAAATTCCAGCCCTGTTTATTGAATAGTCCTTTTTCCCAGTAATATGCCTTGACACTTGTCACATATCAAAGATTCATAAATGAGTGTGACTGTTTGCAGGTTGTTCTGTTTCATTGTCAATTTGTCTATCCCTATGCCAATACCATACTTCTTTAATTAATATAATGTTATATTATAATACATCTTTTATTCTGGTGAGTCAATTCTTCCCACTTCATTCTTTTTCTTTAGAAGTATCTGGACTATTCTTGATCCGTTGCTTTTCCATGTCACCTTATAAAATTTCTGCTAGGATTTTTACCAAAGTTGAAATAAACCTATAAATCAACTTGGGGAGAATTAGAGTCTTTATGAGATTCAGTCTTCTTAATCCATGAACATAGCATGTCTCAAAAAGAACAAACAGCCCAGAGAAAACATTGACAACCAGCCCCAAAGGAAAAATGAAGAGAAAACCATGTGGCAACAAACATGAAGAAATACTCAACTTCCTTAGCAATCAGGGAAATGACAATCAAGATCACAAAAGGACACCATTCTACACTCATTCAAATGGCAAAATTTAAGATGTCTGATGGATTTGGGTGAAGAAGTGGGTCGTTTCTAACTTGCTGGTGGGAGGGAGAGTGGAACAGCTACTTTGGTAAACATCCTGATATTATCGTGTCAAGTTGATATTTACATGTTCTAGGACCCAGAAATTGCAATGTAGGTGTACACACAGCCTATAGAAGCTCTTGGTCTTGTGGACCATGAGATAGGCGCAAGAATGTTCCTCACAGCGCTGTTTCTTAACTGTATTAAACTAGGAACAATCCAGATCCCCACTGAGAGACTAGAAAGATAGATTGTGGGATAGTCACATAATTCAATATTACACTACAGTGAAAATAAATGTACTTCAACTGCACTCAAGAAGATAAATTTCAGTAACATAATATTGAATGAAAAAAGAAATTCCCAGAAGATTGTGTACAGTAGGATACCCTATTGAGAAACATAAGCAAAACTAAGTAATACAATGTGTGTGTATATATATGTGTGTATTTATATGTATATTTAACAAGCAAAACATTGTATAAAATTGTATATATACATATTTAACAAGTAAAACAAAAATTATAAACTGACAAAAACAGACGTCAGGATAGTGGTTGCCTCTGTGGAGATATAGAGCATAAGAATAGGGAAAAGTATGTAAGTAAATATAATTTATTAATAATGTTCCAGATCTTTGGCTGGGTGTTATATTCATGAGTGTTCCTTTTATTGATAAATAATGAAACACGACAAGATAAACCTGGCCAAGCATGAGGGGCCAAGGATGAGAGTGTATCATGCACCAGGGCTCACGCAGAGCTCAACTCTGGGCACTGGGGAGCACATTAAAGCACACAGGGAGGGATGCACACTTTACACTGCTTACTTCAGGGAGCGCCTTTAGAAAAAGAGCACCACTTTCTGTCTTTATCTACCGCCATAAAGTTCAAGTGATTATAATGAGCTCGACGTGCCTATAAAATGCTGCACAGGGTCCACTAGGGCTCCCCCTGTCCTGCCAGGAGGTGGTGGCATCTCTCACACTGCTCCTTTCTGGAGGCCTTCCTACAATCTTCAGTACTGCTTCTGAGCCTTTCCACACCACACCCAGACTCAAAGCCATGACCTTCAAAGTTTTGTCAAAAAATCCAGGGTTCCCTATCATTTTCATGGGTCAGTACTTTTCTGAAGGTGTTGGGGTATCCCTAGGGAGAGAGCCAACAGCTTCGTGCTGTCTACCCAGAACCACCCTCACCCTCCACATCCTCCAAAGCCTGTGCTGGAGGTGTGACCTCCTGGCCTCAGGCAGCCCCCCGGGAGCTGTAACCACCACCTCCTGCCCCCTGCTTCTCTGACGTGGAGGAGCCCAGCAGGCAGTTTGGTATTTTCAAACCACACCCTCCTACCGCCTGAAATTTTGGTGAATAAAAAATTCTCCATCTTATTACATTTTGTTTGTAAAATGGGAACAATGATACTTGCTCTACATACCCCAAGGCTTATGATGATCTGATGGACCTCAGGAAGGAGAAAAGCCCTGATGTAGGAGGATTTAACTGGCTGGGTATCCCCAAGAAGAAGCGAGAGTAGATCTGAGATTCCTTCTTTTCCAGTCAAGATCTGGGTGAGTTGGTGTCTTTAGTGGCACACCATTAACAGCTGCCAATTTTTAAAAAAATAAAATACAGTGTATCCCAGAGGAGAATTAGAAAGTGACCACACATGCCCAGGGAAAGGTGCAGACTCAGAAAGGACCTAAGAAGACCTTAAGTCTACAGCTTAGGAGGATCCTTGGCACAGAGGCAGCCTACAACAATCAAAACAACAACAACAACAACAGCAAAAACCCAGCAAACCCTAGGGAAAGGTGAACATCTGATTTCCAGAGTTACCACGTTATTGGATTGAAATGTTCAGCTTTTAACAAAAAAAATCACAACGCATACAAAGAATCAAGAAAGTATGGCCCATTCAAAGGAAAAAAATAAATCGACAGAAACTGTTCCTGAAAAAGACATGATGGCGATCAATAGACAAAGACTTTAAAACAATTGTCTTAACGATACTCGAAGAACTAAAAGAAAATGTAGAGAAAGTAAAAAAAAGTGATGTATGAACAAAATGGAAATACTAATAGAGAGAAAAACTAAAAAAACAAATCCTGGAGCTGAAAAGTACAATAGCCGAAATGAAAAATTTAGTATCTTTCTTAGACACACAAACAAGTGTTTTGCTATAGGAGAGATGAAACCAACACAGGGGAAGCAAGGCTGATAGAGAGGAAAGAGAGCAGTCTCTGAGAACAGAACGACTGTCTTCTGTGAGCTGTGCTCCCCCAGCTGTGCAGGGGGCAGCCCTGCCCGACCACATCACCTGAGTCCCTCGGTCCATCCATGCTTCAAGTCAATCCACCCTTGGACTCCTCCATTTCGTGAGCCATAATGCTTCCTTTTGCGCCTAAGATAGTTCAAGTCGGTGAGCTTGCAGTTTCCACTTGAATATAGAGGTTCCCCCTGCAATGCAGTTCTGACACTGACTCCCTGGAGACAGGCCACACTTACAGGTTGAGGGCGTAGAGCTCCCTGACAAGCCTGTCCTCACTTCAGATGCCAGCTGCAAGCTCTAGGGTCCCCAGGCGACCCGCATTCTGACCAGCTGGCTACAAATTCAGTGTTTTCCATGACCCTCTCAGGTTCAATAATTCTCCAGAATGACTCACAGAACTTAGGAAAGCACAATGCTGACTATCAGTTAGTTAAAGAGAAAAACTGCAGGCCCCAAATGGTGTCGCTTGTGCTGAAGCCCGTGACACCAAACCTAGACTGAACACCTGACCTCACTGCGGTTTCCACCTTCCTCGGGAATGTGACCTTACTCTGCCAGGCTGGAATGTCCTGACGGGTACTAGTGAGGAAATGTATGTGATAAAATCCTGCTGGTCTGTCCCCCAAAAAAAGACGTCCTGGCCTGAAAAAATCCTTTCTTTTCTTCTGCTAATATCTTCTTGCCCCACCCTCTTCCACCTATAAAAACCTTCCATTTGTACAACTCTTGGGAGCACTCTTCTATTTGCTAGATGGGATGCTGCCTCATTCATGAATCATTTAATAAAGCCAATTGGGTCTTCAAATTTACTTGGTTGAATTTTGGTTTGTTTTTTGTGTGTGTGTGTGTGAGGAAGATTATCCCTGAGCTAACATCTGTGCCAATCTTCCTCTATTTTGTTTGTGGGACACCGCCACAGCATGGCTTGATGAGCGGTGTGTAGGTCCACACCAGGATCCAAACCTGCCAACCCCAGGCCGCCAAAGTGGAGTGCATGAACTTAACCACTATGCCACTGGGCTGGCCCCTGAATTTTGTTTTTTTACCAGTTTTATTATAAAGGATACAAATCAGAGCCAGCTCAAGGAAAAGACTCAGAGGACAAGGTCTGGGAGGGTCCCAAACATGAAGTTTTCCTGTCCTCAGAACACATCACCCTCCAGGCACCTTGATGTGCATCACCAGCCAGGAAGCACCACCAAGCTGCGGTGTCCAGAGCTCTTACTGGGGTTTCATTATACAAGCATAATTGGTTGAATCATTGACCACGTGATTGGACTCAGTCTTCAGCCCCCCTTTCTAGAGGTTGGGAGGTCGAACTAATATCGTGTAGCCCAAAACCTCACCCCTCTAATCACATAGTTGGTCTTTCTGGCATGACTAGCCCCCATCCTGAAACTATCTAGGGGTCACCACGAGTCATCTCCTTAACATAAACTCAGGTGTTGTCTGAGAGGTCCACCATGAATAACAAAGACACTTCTATCACTGGGGAAATTCAACGGGTTATGTTACCGCACAAAATTGGGGTTCTCTTGCTTGATGCACATAAACAGCCAATTAATTACGGCATCAGCCTTTGGGAAAAGGGATCAACTTTATTCCGTGAAACTGATCTTCAGGGAGACCAGGCGGCATGTGCCCTCAGATCTGTCTCCCCGATTCAGGATTTGGGGCGAAAATTAAGAGGTTAGGGAGAACCGGCTGCACGTGGAAACACTGGCTGGGCAGGTTTTGATTGGTGGGCTTCAAGCCTTTATGGTAAGGTTTTAAACATTCATGACAGGGTTCTAAACATTTATGATGAGGTTCTAAACATTTTTGATGAGGTGGGGAAGGAAATTTAACACCAGATTTTCTTAAATGAGGGACCCCTCACTTCTGATAAGAGTCCAATTTTCAGGTTCTGGTCATGTCCATGGGTTCCATGGGAAGGAGGATCTTTGGTTCCATGGTCATTTCAGGTCAAGATTTCTTCTTTTGCACGTGCTCAGGCTGCGTGACTTTGTGGATTTTCTGAAAGACAATTCTTAATCACTCTGTTGATGGGAGATGGAGTTAGTTGAACCGGTCCTGGAGGACCCATGGTTACAGTTAGAGGCTCACTCCCTGGAAGCAAGGACAAAGACCAGACAAATTCTTTATTATACAACACACCACACACACACACATGCACAGACACTCTGAAAAAAATCTGTGGTTACTGCAATGCAGCCCATCTCTGAATAGCATACTTACTCTCTCTGCACCTCAGTTTCCCTGCAACCAAATGGTCAGAACTTTCCCTGACTTTGTAGGGAATAAGTGAACGTGTCTGTAAAAATACCATGAAAACCTAGAGAGGTGTGAACTCCTGATTTTCCAAAAGGAGAGAAATCAGGAGCTGACTATGAGTGAGGGCATGGAGATGAGGAGCCATGCAGGGCGGCATGACCAGTTTGGTATCTGCTTCTCAGGACTCCCTTGGCCTCAAAAAAATCCACCCACTCATTCTGTTACTGAGCCTTAAACGACCAGTGACCTGCAAGTGGGTCCTTTTGTCCAGAGCCCATGGCACCAATAGAATGAGATGGGGTTTGGAATAGCAGAGCAGAGACTTTACTTGTTGATCAATGAATGGGAGAGGCAGAGCTCTGCTCTAAAACACCTTCTCCCTGGAGGGAAGGTGAGTGGGGTTCTTATGGGATGTGAAGGGGGAGGGATCTCTGTGTTATCGCTAGGGGTGGGGAATTTGGGGCATGTGCAGATCTTCCCTTCCTGCGCATGGCATCTCTTGCACATGTTTCCTTTAGCACATGGCACCCTGCCGCCATCTTGGACCTTTCTGGTTTGGACCAGATCTGTGGTTTGGCCATCTAGCAATGTTCCGCCTTGGTTCCTATAAGCAAGCACAACTTAAAAATAAAGCGTTAGTCATGGAAAATGTCTTAGGGACTTCTCTGGATGACAATTCCACAAATATTGTTTAAGCCAAGCACTGTTTTAGGTACTCAAAATAGCAGTGAAGAAAAAACAAACAAATTAAGAGGAAAAAAAAAAGCAAGCTCTGCCCCTATGGAGCTTACATTCCAGTGGAGAAGAAAATAAATGAATCGTGTATATAGTATGCTAGAAGGTTTAAGAGCTAAATGGAGAAATATAAAGCAGATGAGGTGAATAGGAAATGCCAGAGGGGTGGAGGTTGGAAGTGAAAACATTACCATCAAGAAAGTTCTTCCAGAGAAGACGACATTGGAGCAAAGTCAAGAGAGGAAGCCCAAGGAGATCCAAGTAAAGCGAATTCCATCATGAGGAAAGCCATGCAAAGGCCCTGGGGCAGGAACAGGCCTATGGAATTTGAGGAACAGCAGAGAGAGCAGTGGGACTGGAGTAGAGAGATCAAAGAAGAGACCAGGTCAGAGAGGTGTGAGGTTGGGGGACAGAGGGTGTAGGAGTTCGTGGGCTGTTATAGGAACTTGGGCTTAAACTCTCAGTGTGATGGGGAGCCACCACAAGGTGCTGGTCAGAGGAGTGACAGAATCCGACTGATTATTTAAAAGCATTGGCCTGGCCTGGGGGGTTGAAAATCCACTGTTGGGGCAAAGGTGGAAGCAAAGCCATCAGCTGGGCTCTTTCAATCATCTAAATGAGAGGTGACAAGTACAGGAGGGGAGGATGGGTGGATTCTGGAGATGCCGCGAAGGCAGATCCAACAGAATTTGGAGTGAATCTTGAGGTCAAAAGTAAAAGAGTGATAAGAAATTTTCACATATTGAGGTATTTGGGGTAGCTATTCTGTTTTAACCCTGATTTGGCCCGAACTAAGAAGCCTGACTTATAGTCTATCAAACATATGTGGTACATCTGCTTTAACCATTAAAGATAAGGATGCATTGTCTCAAAAGAATGCACACTTTGAAGATAAGGATGCATCCTTCCTTTCCTAGGATGCCAGTATGGATAACAGCTGCATCAGTACCCCCAAAGATAAGTTCCCTTTCCCCACATCAGGTCGTGTTGACCTGCCAACCTGCAACTGAGTATCTCTTTGAAACTTTGATGAATGCGTGTCCTGGGCATGTTTGATGTATGTTTTTTTGTCCTAAAGAGGTATAAAACTGTACTGAAACCATGCTTCTCTGGAGAGCTTTCTTCCTTTGTGGAGACTGCCTTCCCAGCTTATAGTCCTCAGCGTGGCTCGAGTAAAGCTCACCTCATCAGTCCTATTTATAGGTTGGTTATTGGTTATTTGCATCGACAAGAGTCAGACAGCAGGAAGGATGGCCTTGCCCTCTCTGACGTGGGCAGATCTGGAGAGAGGATCAGGAGTGTGGTTTGGGACATAACACAGAGAGGTGTGACTTAGATACCCAGGGGTGAGGTGAGGCATGGAGCTGGCCCAGGAGTCTGGTGACTTGTGGAGATGGCCAGGCTGGAGACACACAGCTGGGACTTGTCGAACAGTCACAGCAGGGGGCCTGATGGGGTCACTGGGGCTGAGCACTGGAGCCCTCTGACATCAAGAGGTCAGGGAAAAACCGGCAGGGAAGTCATTACCATAAAAAAAGAGAGAGAGAGTGTTTATCTTCAGGGCAGGGAGGCAGTTTTGGGAAGGAGCATGTGGCTCGTGGGGATGTTTCTGGGATGTCGGTTATACTCTAGTTCTTTAGCTGGTGGTAATTATATGGGTGTTTGCTTTATATTAGTTCATTATGCTCACATTTATATTATATGTACTTTTGTATATGTGGGTTATATTTCATAATTTAAAAAGTTTTGAGATGATAGATAGATGGATAGATATCAGACTAATAAGGGAAAACCAGGAGAATGAGACTGAATGGCTAGAAATTATTTATGTTGAGCCACAGGGAGCTGCATTTTTGTTTTACTACAGGTCAGGAGCTCCATGGTTCCTTTAAGGGAAAATGATTCCAATTTCTAAGTAGAAGCTGTGTGGAGAGAGCAAGGCTGTTCAAAGACTGATGCTGCATTGGCTTGAGCATCCCTGCTATGGTCTCCTAGAAACCAAGAAGGCTGACAATACTTGGCCCACTGCTGATTTTTCTTGGTTTGTTTCTTTCTTCATAGTCACACCTAATAACGAAGGGGAGCAACTTTCCCTCCTTAGAGCACGTGCACAGTTAATTTCTTTCACTTTCTCAACAGCTCTGTGAGGTAAGTGGGGAAGATATAATTATTTCTCAGTCTCCAAGAAAGAACACCAAGATTCAGAGAAAATAGAGCAATGCAATTTTTGTAGCTAGGAGGGGCCTTCGTTATCTAACTGAAGCTCTCGTTTTCTGAGAGGAAAACCTGGGACTGGAGTTCACGCTGCCTACGGTGCCCGGAGCTCTCCACGAAGCGGCGCCGGCGGCTCCTGACACATCGCCAGCTCCAGAGAATGAGAACAAAAAGGAAAATAAGATCTTAGTTTTATTATGAAAAATAGTTTGACCTCATGGACCCCCTGGAAGGGACTTGGTAACCCCGCGTGGTCCCCAGACCACACTGTGAGAAGCACTGCTCCCCTAGAGCTTTAAGGGCCAAGTGGGGACGGGCGGCCACCTGGAGGAGAGTTGGGGCAGATGCTGAAGGAAGGGGGTGTTGGGGAGACACAACATTGCTCACACGTCTCGTGGGGAGCCTTAATTCACGAGGCAGACCCTTTGGTGGGAAGGCAGTGGGGGCTCAGTGAGCGAGCGTGTGTGAGGAGCGAGTGTACCTGGAGGGAGAGGACAGAGGGGCACAACCCTAGGCTCACAATGTTGCCAGTGGCCGTGTGTGGCCGGGAGGCCCTGAAGGATGCACCAGTTGTGTGTTTGTCTCAGTCAGCTCGGGCTGCTGAAACAAATTACCACAGATGGGGCAGTTTAAACAACAGACACTTATTCCCCAGAGTTCTGGATGCTGGAGGTCCAAGATCAAGGTGCTGGCAGATTGGGTTCCTGATGAGGACCGACCTCCCGGCTTGCAGACGGCTACCTTCTTGCTGTGTCCTTACGGGGCAGAGAGAGAGGGCTTCAGTCTCTCTTCCTCTTCTTACAAAGCCTTGAATCCCAACATGGGGGCCCACTCTCATGACCTCCTCTAACCCTGATCACCTCCCAAAGCCCACATCCAAATATGATCACACGGGGGGACAGGGCTTCAACACGTGAATTTGGGGGGGCACAGTTCAGTCTGCAACAGTGTTCCTGCCGTTTTGGTGATTAACTGTTTTGGGGTTTGGGGGCTTCTTTCTGAACCACAGCTTCCTCTGAACCTCCCATCCTCTCCAGATATTTAAAATAAGGCAACTGCCCTGTAGGCTTGTCCTGGGTCTTCTCCCCAGGAGTGGGGACTGGTGGGCAGAGCAGGATTTGCACCTCCTCTCCCGCCCCGGGGGTGCTGAGCTGGGTCTGAGCATGTAGGAGCCTCGTAAAGGCCAGTGGCTGGAATGGAACACAGTCAGGCTGTGTCCTCAGCCAACCTTGAGCAACCGAGCAGGCTGCTCCAAGGCTCCCGGGAGACGGTGAGGGCTGCTGGGCTGCGGCCCGGAGCGAGGGCCCTACCGGATGCCAGCCCATCGAGCTACAGAAAAACTCCCATTTTTGTCTGGTAGTCCCCCACGCCCCCCACCCCCACCACCGTTTCAGCTGCATCTTTGTGACAAGGTGGTCAGAGCTGGCAGAAGCCAGGTGTCTGAGAAGGGGATTTGGATCAGTTTTTCTTCTGCTTTTTTCCTGTAAATGACTGTGCTATGTGAAAGTCTCCCTCTTCGTAGGAGACTTTCCTGGTGGAAGGGCAGGTGAAAAGTGAGGGAAGTACAAAATTATAGTGTGAGTGAAGCTCGTGTTCAGAACCTGGCGTCTCACGTTCTGTGCCTGTGCCGAATTTCCAGGGTCCACGCTGTGCCCAGCCCCATCCCGCCTGTGTCCAGATGTCCAGGGGCTCCTCCTTGAGCGAGGATTAAGCTGGTTTCCCAGATCTGTGCCTTTCACCCATCTCGGCCTGGAACGCCTGCCTCTTCTTCCCTCCTGGCTAGTCCTCACCCTCCTCTCACCCCAATCCCCTACCCGTGCACATGCCCCCAACTCCGTGCTACCCGGGGATGCTCCCTCACTGCACCGTGCCAGGTGTTTGCACTGAATCTCATCCAGCTTTGTCTATATGATCTTCTCTCCCAAATCACAATGTGAGTCCCTTGAGGACTGCATCAAGTTTCGTGACTCCCTTGCAAATCCTGCCATTCACACACACACACACACACACACACACACACACACACACATACACACACACGGAGATAGGAAGACATGATGGTACTCCAGGTGCTTCGTGAAAACTGTTCAGACAATGAGAAGACAAGACACACACCAGGAGAAAATCTTTGCCAAACATATTATCTGATAAAGGACTTGTGTCTAAAATATATAAAGAACTCAAAACTCAACAATAAGAAAACAAACAACCCAATTTAAAATGTCTGGTAGTTTCTTACAAAACTAAACATGTTCTTTTTTTTTGTCACAATTACCCTGTTTTCTGTGACTTTTTTCCAATTTTTAAAATTGTGGTAAAATACACATAATATAAAATTTACCATCTTACTCATTTTTAAGTGTACAGTTCAGTGGTATTAAATATATTCATAACGTTGTGCAACCGTCACCACCATCCATCTCTGTAATTTCCTACACCATCTTGTAACTCCATCTCCTTCATCTTGTAAAACTGAAACTCTATACCCATTAAACAATTCCTTTCTCCCCACAAGGCCCTGGCAACCAACATCCTTTCTGTCTCTGTGATTTTTACTACTCTGACTACCTCATATAAGTGGAATCATGCAGTATTTGTCCTTCTGTGACTGGCTTATTTCACTTTGCATAATGTCCTCAAAGTTCATCCATGTTATAACATGTGTCAGAATTTCCTTCCTTTTTAGACTGAATAATATTCCTTCATAAGTATATAGTGTTTAAACTAAACATACTCTTACCATACATGTATATCCAGCAATTGTGCTTCTTGGTATTTACCCAAATGAGTTGAGAACTTATCTCCACACAAAAACCTGCACACGGATGTTTATAGCAGCTTTATTCATAATTGCCAAAACTTGGAAGCAACCGAGATGTCTTTCAATGGGTGAATGGATAAATAAACTGTGGTACATCCAGACAATGGAATATCACTCAGAGCTAAAAAGAAATGAACTGTCAAGGCACAAAAAGACATGAAGGAAACTTAAGTGCATATTTCCTAGTGAAAGAAGCCAATCTGTAAAGGCTACACATACTATATGATTCCAACTTACGACATGCTGGAAAAGGCAACACTATGGAGACAGTGAAAGATCAGTGGTTGTCAGGGGTTAGAGGGAAGGAGAGATGAATACGTGGAGCACAAAGGATTTTCAGGGCAGTGAAATTATTCTGTATGATACTTGTAATGGTGGACACATGTCCTTACACATTTGTCAAAGTCCATAGAATGTACAACATAATGAACCTTAGTAAACTATGAACTTTAGTTAATAATAATGTTTCAATATTGTTTCATCAATTGTAATAAAGGTACCCGTCAAATGCAAGATGTTAATAATAGGGGAAATTCACTGTGTGAAGGGGGTATAGGGGAGCTTTCTGTATTTTCTGATCAATTTTTCTGTAAACCTAAAATTGCTCTAAAAAAAAAAAAGGAACTAGAAAACAAAGCCTGAAGTGGGTCTCTCTAACAAGTCACCTCCGCGTAAACTGGTTTAAAACGAGCCGGCACCGGCCGAACGCCAAGCACTGTGCTCTGAGCACCTCACCTGTATGCACTCATGTCAGCCTCACAAGAGTTCTGTGAGGTGGCTCCACCTCTTACAGGGAGGAACCTGAGGCCCGAAGAAGTTAACGCCTCGCTCAGTTCACACAGCTAGTAAGTGGTGGAGCTGGGATTCCACCCCGGCGGCGTGACTCCAGCTATTGCGCTCTTAACCACACCCGTCACCCCGGGCTGCTCTTCCCCAGCTGCCTTCATTTTAAAAGACGATATGGGGGGGGGGGTCCCAAAAAGACTCCCTTTTAAATCAACTTTACTCGAATAATTTACATAAAATGAAATTCACCCATTTTAAGTGTTCAGTTCCCTGAATTTTGGAAAAATGCATATACCAGTGTAAACACCACCACAGTCAAGAAATAGAACATTTCCATCACCCCAGAAAGTTCTCTCAGGCTCCTTCCCAGGCCAACCCCATGCCCAGCTCCAGCGTCAGGCCACCACTGCCCTGCTTTCAGTCACTATAGTTTAGTTTTGACTTTCCTAGAGCATCATATGAATGGAATCATGCGGTATGTTACTCTTTTGTGGCTGGCTTTTTCTTTTTTTTTTGGCTTAGCATGATATTTTTGAGATTCCACCATACTGTTGTGTGTACCAGTAGTTTATCCATAAGGGACTAATTTCTAATGGCAGGACTTCAGACACTGCACCCCAGGAGAGGAAAGCAAGCTTTCACTAGGCTCCTCAAACTCTACCTACCCAGGTTAGGCTCAAGGCAAGGAGGGACCGGGGACACCCATCTGAACTGGGCCCCCCCAGGCTGCAAGCACTCAAAGTTTTCTGAGGGGCTGAGTGGCTGCAGCCCAGGCTTGGGACGGAAATGGTAGGTTACTCATGCAAAATGGACATCCCCTTTCTAGACTCAATGTTCTTTGCAGGATGTGAAGGATGGCCGTGCCCTGCTTTCTTCACTAGGGAAGGCTCTAAGAAGCTTTGAGCTCCCCAAATAAATCGTTTTCTACCTCAATAATAAATAATAAAAGGAAAAGGAAAGAGAGGAGGGAGGTTTAGCCCACAGTGCAAGACAAAGAATGATTATACATCCTAGAAAATAGATGATATGAATGAAATTCTACTTAAATTCTACTTAAATATAGAAACGTGCTTTCTGGAGAAGAGGGCGAGGCATCCTACCCACTCCCGTCTTAACCACGTGCAGTTTACAATGGTGCTTTCTGAGCAGGTTTGTGATTCTACCAGGAGGTAGAAGATCTCCATCTGAACCTGGTTTCGGCGCTGCTGCTGCCCCGCCGAGGGACCGTGATCCCGTTGCCAGCGCTCTGGGTTCCTGCTTCCCTGTTTGTTACCGAGTACCCGACGTTCTCTAAATCCGTTGGCGTCGCAACCCGGCTCGGAAGCGAGCAAAGCCCAGTGCTGTGCGACACGTGGACCACCAGGAGGCGCTGCCTCCCAGGAGGAAGCAGGAGTCGCCCCCGCCCTTCTCCTATAAAGTGTCCACGCTCATTCAACGTGGTGGATGGAACACTACGGATTTCTGAATCTGAGAAAGCCAGACAGTAGGGCCTGACAGGTGTCTGGCCACCTAGGACCACTGGAATATGTGAAATATTTGGCCAACCTGACTCCTTTAACCACAATCCCTTCCCCCAGTGCCCGATCCAAACTAACACCCTGGCCCTGTGACAAGGATTTCCAAATCCCTTTCCAAACTGTTGAACCAATGTTCGTTCATTTGCTTGTTTGGTTGGTTCCCTTCTAATTTAACAAGTTGGCACGTTGGAGCCTCTTCTGCAGTTCTATAGATTTAAACTACTAGTTTCTCCATTCTTGTTAGTATGGGTACTCATTAATAATTCCGACTAAAACTATTTCTATTTTAATCACGCCTATAGGCTTTCAAGTGTTTCTGATTCAGTCTGATTCACTTCAGCAAACACTGATGGCCCATGATATGTGCAAGGCGTGCTGCTGGCTACAGAGGACGACATGACATGGACTCAAGGTTTCTGTGCACAGGAAACTTATAACAGTCCTATACGAGAGACAAATCAAATGTGTAAACAACCATAACACAAGTAGAAAGTGATACACAGCTCACGAGTGATACAGTTAAGTCCCCTGGAGCCCGGAGGACAGTGGGATCTTCTACCCGAGACGTCCGCACGGCCCCATGCCCTCCTCCAAGCCTCTGCCTGTGCCACCTTGTCGGATGTGGCCTTCCTGGGCTACCCTGGATGAAATAGCACCCCGTGCTTCCCTCACCTTCTCCCCTCCTTACTCACTGTAGTTTCCCCCCCGTAGCACTTGCCCCCACCTGACCCCCATACTTCCTGTTTCTCTGTGTCGGTCTGTGTCTGGTCAGTCTCCCCACACTGCTATGTAAGCTCCATGAAAGCAAAGACAAGAACAGTAGCTGGGCCTCCCCTGAGTCTCGGGTTGTGCTTAGCAAGGTAAGTTGGCGAGAGAGCTCGAGAGCCAAGAAAAAAGAGAGAGAACAGTCCACACTCCTTGGACTCCAAACTCACATCCTGGGAATGTGTCCTAAGGAAGTATTTCCCACGGCCCCGGCAGGAGGCCGGAGGGCGCTGCCTTCCCTCTTGCTGCGTGGGCTCTGCAGCTCCGCTCACACAGGGAGCCGGCAGCAGTGCTGTGCCCCCTCCCTGCATCCTTGCAGCACTGCAGGAGCAGAGGCCAAACAGCATCTTTCTGTGCAACACCACGTGGCAGGGACCACTCTACGCCCTGCTGTGCCTTCAGCCCTTGGACTCCACCCAGGAGCAAAGTGAAGTGCTTGTTACAGATGAGGCAAAGAGAGTCACTTGTCCAGGGCAGTGAGTGGTGGACTCGGGATTTGAACCCAGGTCCTCTGACAGCAGAAGCATGCTCCAAATCCATTCTGTGGCACTGCCTCTGCAGCAACACAGGACCTGGGAGATGGGGGGCGGCACACACAACTTACAGACCTAAAGCATACGATCATCATTTTGTTTCATCTAGAATAGCGGTCTACTGTCTTTCTGAAATGGTCTCCCAGGTCTTTGGTTCAATTCAACAAAGGTGCATCAATGTATTACTCTGTGCAAGCTTCCAATACTCATTTTCTCTTGGGAGTGGGGGCACCGTGACGCCCAGATAGACTGAGGCCTCCAGTATGCAGTCATTAAGTACTTGCAGGAGGGGTCAGGTACACTTTAGTTACCCCGGCTTGACCACTTATTAGCTCTGTGACTCTGGGGAAATTACCTAGCCTCTCTGGGCCTCGGTTTTCTCATCTATAACAATTAGCAGGAACACACAGTAGCTGCTCAATAAATACTACTTTCCCAAGCATAATTGTCATGGTGTGGTTTATACTAGTAAAAAGTTGTAAACAACTTATGTCTCATAGTAGAGAAATGATGCCATAGAACATGGTAGTTTTAGACCCTAGAATCGTTTAAAACCATTAAAAAGAACACTGCCTAAAAATGCACAGAAAATAATATAGTAAAAAAAAAAAAAGCTGGATGCAAAAACTATATCTACAATTTGGTTTTTAAAATATTCTGAAGGTGGGGCTGGCCCGGTGGTGCAAGTGGTTAAGTGCGCACACTCAGCTGCGCTGGCCCGGGGTTTGCCGGTTCGGATCCCTGGTGCGCACTGACGCACTGCTTGTCAGGCCATGCTGTGGCGGCGTCCCATATAAAGCGGAGGAAGATGGGCACAGCTGTTAGCTCAGGGCCAGTCTTCCTCAGCAAAAAAAAAAAAAAAAAAGAGGAGGATTGGCAGATGTTAGCTCAGGGCTGGTTTTCCTCACAAATAAATAAATAAATAAATAAATAAATAAATAAAATATTCTGAAGGAAATACTCCAAAATGTTCAGTGTTTATCTATGGGTGAATGGACACCGGGGTGACCAGTTTCTTCATTGTGCTTTTTCATATTTTCTGAACATTCCACAAGGAGTTTGGTTTTTTTCACAATCAGAAAAAAACATCGTTTACAAAGTTAGTTTCCTTTCATTTTATACCTTGTTGGTCCATGCTTTAGCAGGAAGGGTAGGACTAGAAGTGGAGGGATTGGAGAAAAGGGTGAGGGGAGAGCCCAGTTCCACTGGCTTTTATTGTCTTCCACGTGCAGGCTCTATATAGGGTGGACTGTGACAGCTGAGGGACAGCTCAAAGAACTATGCATTGCTGGGCAGACAAGGCAAGGCAATGGTGTGTTCAAACACCCTGGGGTATGAAACAGCAGGCATAGAGAATAGCAAACAGCAAGTAGGGCCTTTGGGGGAGAGGGTAACTGGGAGATATGGGCAGGCTGGAAGTGCCCTGTCAGCTGTATGGAAGGGTGCAGATTGTAACCCGAGGGCCCTGGGGCTGCTGTGGGGTTGGTTTTACTTCCTCAGTTGAAATTTCATTGAAATCATTGTAGATTCACATGCAGTTGTATGAAATAATACAGAGATGCCTCATACACTGCTCAGTTTCCTCCAATGGTGACATTTCGCAAAGCTATAGGAGGAGATCACAACCAGGATATTGATGTTGATACAATCTATTGATCTTATTCAGATGTTCCAGTGTTACCTGTACTTGTGTGTGTGCAGGTGTGTATTAAGGTCTATACAATTTTATTACCTGGGTAGGTTCTTGTATCCAGCATCGCAGTCAAGATTCTGAACAGTTCCCACACCCCAAGAACTCCTGTCACCCTTTCATAACCACGCCTACTTCCCTCCTGCCCCTTCCTCTACTGTGGACCAGAGGAGGGATGATTGGGTGTGGAGGTTAAGTAGAGGACCCCATTTCTGCCTGGCAGAGCTCACAGGGGTTGGAGTGAGCTGTGAGTTATGGTGCCAAGTCTGCGGCTCCTAGGTTAGCTGTGGCCGTGAGAATGTCCAGGGGGCCAAGGGGGAATGACCTGGAAGCCAATGATTTACAAGCCTACTGGTGAGATGAGAAGTCTGAGCTGGAGGCTGAGATTGTGCTGATGCTGTGTGTGCTAGGGAGGGAGCCGAGTGAGAGGACAGGACTGAGGAAGGAGCCAGCAGGAGGAGGATGGGAGGCTCGCCCCCCTCAATGCAGCACAGTGTCTGTGCACAGCCCCCGTCCGCGTTCTGCCCGCACAGAGGCCCACAGACCGCTGCCTTGTTTTACAGCTGGCTGCCTCCGGCCTGGCCAAGCCTTGCTCTTGCTTAAGGAGCCCTGGGAGTCTTCACAGAGGGCTTCCCCAACCGGTATGACCACCTCACTTTGCCCCCAGCGTGAGCCTCAGAGCCAGGCGTGGTTTGTCCTTCTGCACAATATGCGCCCCTTAGCTATGTCCTGTTCAGTCCCCTGAGCACGGGGCTTGTTAATTCCGGTCCTGCCATGCCAGGAAGGACCTTCGAGGTCCTAGAATCCAAAGTCTTTAATTTACAAAGAAGAAAACTGATCCTCAGAGGAGACAGAGGCTCCGTGATCTGTTGGAAGAAAAGGGGCTGTTTGTTTCACAAGCAGAAGAGAGCCAGACGAGAAGGATGAAAGTTTCTGAACTCTTAATTCATCAGGTTTTACTGAGCGTCTACTGTGTGCCCGGCCCGGCTGGGCTCTCTGGATCCGGAGATGGATTAGGGAAGGACACTCTAAATGCTCGTGGATAAGGACATCGAAGGGTTAAATTCCGAGAGTTATGCGGGGGTGGAGGATAGAGGAATCTCCCAGAGGAAAGGCCCCCTCCCTAGCTTCTCAGGGTCCGGAAACCTAGGCGTGAAGAGCCTGAGAAGGGCTCCCCGCCGGCGCGGCCTCCCCCGCAGAGGCCCCTCTGGCCCCGCGAGTGGCCGCTCTCGAATTACAACAAAAGGGGCTGGAGGCCAGGCTGCTGCGGTGGCCGCCTTCAGGGAAGGAGGTGGGTCCGGGGAGGGGTTTGCCGTCCGTCTCCCTTTAAAAGTACCGGGAAAAGAGTAAAGGAGCGACTCTGGCCCGCGGTTTCCTAAACTTGGAGCCCGCTTTCTCCGGCGGCCGGAGAAGCCGTCTCACCCGCTCTGCTCCGGAAAGGGGCTCAACGGCGACGGGCGCGGAGAGGGGCCACCGGGGAAAGCCGGAGCCCAGCCAAGCCAGTGCGGACTCCTGCTACGAAGTAAGAGCGCTCCCCGCGCCTCCCCTCCCCACTGCGGTCGCGGGAATGCGGGAGCGTCCCGGTGGGGTCTCCAGGCTCCACTCCCCGCGAGGCCGCCTCTCAGCCGTGCTTGGGGTTCCTAGGATCTGAGCAGCGGGAACGCAGACCGGAGGCTTGTTGCTCGGGGAGATGCGAGGACGTGCAGGCTAACGGGTCCTCTCCCTACTCGGGCAGACCCACCCAGCCCCACCTCGCCGGAGCTGGGCGAGGCGATGCAGCTGGCGCGTTCCGGGGAGCAGGACGCTCGGCTCCTTGCTCGCCAGGGGCGCCTGCGACCAGGCAGGACGGAGCCAGTCGAGGCTCGGTGCGCGCTAGGTGCCTAGGAGGGTGCAGCGTGGGGCCAGAGACAGTGGGGGCGGTGCTTGTGTCCAGAATTCTGGCTTTTGAGGATGTGGAACGGTCGAGGAACGGGCTGCGCCCTGGGGTATTCCCGGAGCTGTGGCTTTGGGGATGTGGAGCGCACGGGGCTGGGGCGGGGTGGGGGCCCCTGGAGCTGCTCCTGGGAGCTCCAGCTCCCACTGCCTGGAATTGGGTTTTCTCCTCAGCCTGCCAGAAGGGCTCAGCAGAGCGCAGGAGCGCCCTGAGTCCTGTGGGAGGAGAGGCGCGGTCCGCACACCAGCTATTCACTCCCAAGTCGTCCTGGCTCTCCGGGGACCAGGGAACCTCTCCCGCCATTATCATAGAGAGGCCCGGAGTGGGAAAGAACCGGCACAAGCGAACCCACGGATCATGCGTGCAGGATCGCCCCGCGTAGAGCTAATCCTCGTCTGGTGCGGATACCCCTGCGGTCCTCAGTGCCTGCGATTTTTACGCAGGCGCTTTGGCCTCTGCGCTTCGCCCCCACCCCCACCGCCACCCCCCCAAAATCTGGAAGCCCTCTGGTGTAGCTGCCTGCCGGAGGTGTCGCTGTTAAGTCAGCGCCGGTATAGAAATGATTGGAAGAAATAAGCGAGATTCCTCTCTCTCCATCACCCCCTTCCCAGCCCCGCCCCGGCCAAGACCACCAAAAAACAGCGGGGGTGGGGTGAGGGGACGCCGCGGAACGCGGTGCGGGGAGGGGACCGAACTGCTCAATCTGGCTGGGAAACCTCGAGTCCTGATGAGAGGAGAGAGATGCATGAAAGTCAGAAACTTGTCCCAAATTAATTTCATCCTCTAAAATCTTGGAACTGCGGAGATCTTAAAATCAGTCCAATCGTTTCCTTTTGCGGAAGAGGAAGAGTGGTGAAGCTCAAGGCCACTGGGTTAGTTAGTGTGGGGACCCATTTGTCGCCCTTGGTGGAATTATTTAGTTATTTATGGTGTCTTTGTACTTGATGGTCAGGATGGGGCTTAGGGAAGACGAAGTGTTTGTTTCCCTGATCAGTTGCCAGATAAGTGACTGCTTCACTGGACCCTGCCTTAGCTGAATTTTTCGTTTCCCAGCCCCCTTTGTCCTATTGCCCTTTCTGATCGCTAGTATCTGTCCCTGGAATGACCATCAAACCCATGGCACAGTTCATGCACCCCATGGGCCCCTGGTTGCTCTTAGGGCCCAAGGGGATTGAGTCTCAGTGGTTGTGTGTGTATGTGTGTGCATGCATGCACACATGCATCTGTTTGTCTCTCTGTGACTTTGTGTTAAAAAGTGACTTGGGGCCCACCCGTGGTGTAGTGGTTAAGTTTGACATGCTTCGCTTGGCGGCTGGGGTTTGCTGGTTCCGATCCTGGGTGCGGACCTACACCACTCAGCAGCCATGCTGTGGCAGCGACTCAGATATGAAATAGAGGAAGATTGGCACAGATGTTAGCTCAGAGTGAATCTACCTCAACAAAAAAAAAAGAAAAGTGACTTGGTCTAAGGTCACTTAGCCATTAAGTTACAAAGCTGAATATGAAATGTAGGTCTGAAGACAAAGCACGCGCTTGACATTACAGGTTGGCTGACATTTCGATGCGTGGCAGGCAGGAGATTCTGGGAAGATGCTTCCATCTATCTCCTTTACAGCTGGGCTCCTTGTCTGCCTCTCCTGGCCTCATCTTCTGACTGCAGGATGACCAGAGTGGAAATGCCTTGTGAAGGAAACAGATTTTCCTTCTGTTTGTCATCCTTCTGATGACCATCAGAGGAACTTTCTAATGTCCCCCCCAATTTTGCATTGTTTACTTGAACATTATTTTTTATTCTGAAACATGTTAAATGTACACAATAGTCAAGAGAAGGCCCTGTATCCTTCTCACCCGGCTTCAACAGTGACCAACATTTCACTGTTGGTCAGTGAAGCAGCCACAACTGCTTCATCTGTCCCTTTTCTCTTCCTTTTTTCTTTGAAGTAATTTAAAGCAAATCCCAGACATCAAGTCATTTTCATCCCTGAATATTTCAGTGGGATCTTAAAATATTAAATAACCACCATGCCATTATTATACCTAAGAAAATTAGTAATAATTCTGTGGTATCATCTAATACTCAGTCCATATTAAAATTTTCCCAATTTTCCCCAAAATGTCTTTTTACAGTTGATCTGAGTTCTGTTGATTTTTATAATTTATGTTCACATTGTATGTTATTCCTTTCAACCACTTTTCTATTCACTATGTTATCTGACTGTTACAATGTCCCACTAAAGAGTGAGATGGGTTCCATTGGATTCCTTTTGCGGCTGAGGGGGCTGGCGAACAATAAGCTGTCCAGACGGCACAGCGGGGACCGGCGGGGCAAGGCCTGGCCCGGCCTCCTCATTCCTGGGCGGTGGTGGTTGTTTCCCGGTGTTGCTAGTGGAACATCAGCTGTTCTCTGAAGCGTTCATGCTGGCTCTGTCTCCATCCTGAACTTATCGCTTCCTATACGCCTGCTCTCAGAAACACCTGTGTAAATGTTTAGTCATTGGCCGTTTGGCGCTTGAGATAAATCAGTGACAGCCAGGAAGCTTGGGTTTATTTCCCAGCTCACTGTAGAACTATACGAAAGCAACTTACCTCTCGAGGACTCAGGGGTCCCTCTCCGGACCGTGAAGCATCATCCTTCCTCGTTCTCTGGCTCCGAGGTCTGAAAGTAGGATGAGTGAAAGGACTGTAGTGGGAATTCCTGGAAGAGACACAGACCCCAGAAAGAAACCTCACTGAGAACATTGATCATCGCCCAAGTATATTGGCAGCTGGCGTCTTAGGTCAGAGGCTCCTAAATCCTATGACACAGGAGAGGCCTCCCTCTGAAGTCCTTCATTTATGGACAGTTTTGTTTATTCTGCCTTTGTCTGATGAGGAAATAGAAGACCAGAGCTTTTTACTTTTAGTGTTTTCATTGCTTGTGTTTATCTGCACTGAAATAGAGTGATAAATCATTTTTACATCTTATTAATGAGACTCATGAGTCAGAATTCTCCTTCCTTGACTGACTGTGTGGGAAAATAGAATCTCTTGTTTCTTGACTCCTAGATTTTCTGCTCTTAAGTTCATGGCCCTGAAACAGACATGGAATGAACGGACCTTCCATAAAATAGCTGGCTGGGGACAGAGATGCTGATTGCTCCAGTCCCATCATTCAACTGCAGGAACTCAGAATGGTCAAAGCATTAAACTGAAGCCACGCTGTCTTCTGGCAGCCGTTGGTTCTCTTCTCCCTCAGCTAGTAGGCCGTCTCCGTGGGGGTGGAATTTTTAGGTGATTCCACATCAGCAGCTGCAGTTGCTTCCTTCCTTTTCCCGTTTTGGGAGCGTTAGGTGGTACAGTTCCTCACTCCCAGGGCTGCCTGTGTTCTGAAGAACAGCTTGTAATTACCATTGTCCATTTCCCTCTGGAGAAAGGCCTGTGGTCAGTCTGCATGGCGGTGTCATGCAGACCCTCCTGCACTCTGGACCCTGGGTGGGCCTGGAAGCCTCAGATGGAGTGGCCGGAGCCTGCCTGCTTCAGGCCACAGAACCAGAAGGACTAGCAATTGTGGGCCAGAAAGGGGAGAGCCAAGCAGATGTTCACAGAGGCACCCGCAGCCATGCTCTGCTTTTCTTCTAAGTCTCTAGCCGTGTCTAGGTTTGAAGCGAGTCTTCTGACCATCTCATCCTAGTAATTCCAGCTGTCCTTTGCTGTCGAGTGTGGCGCATGCCTGGCAGGGCACGTGACTCGGCCAGGTGTGCTGCCTGGTCTTCCCCTGCCACCTATGCCAGAGAAGTCTTTTGGTACCAAGACCACCCTTTCAGAATAGCCACTCATTCGAGAGTGATAAAGCATGATGGTGACAGTCTAGATAAGATTTCTGTCCAGACTTTTAAAAAATCTTTTGCACTTCCTTTGGCAGAAACAATACACCCGGGCAAGTTGTGGGTGGCAAATACAGGTGTAGAGAGAGGACTGACTCAGCGGATACTGAGGATGTGGGTACAGTCACAGTCAGTAAGTTCTTCTTGCCCAGGGCTTCTTGACCCCTTCACTTGGAATAGCTTTAATATTATATTATAATATTATATACGAAAGGTGGTGTATTTTCTTTTCAGTTTTTCCATTGTCAGAATCTCTGTCAGAGAGGCAACAGCTCCCATATGTCCTCCTTGCTGTGTTGCCAACATAATGTTAAGAGTATCTTCCGGGAAAATAACGCTGCTTACCTATAAAGCACATGCTGTACAGGAAGTTATGTCAGTCCCTTGTGAACAGCTGAATTTGCTCAGATGGTTTCTTTATACTGCCCTTCTTGAGCTACGATCCATGAACTTCTCCTGCCCCAGCCTTGGCCTGGGGTGCCACTGACGTCCTGGGATGAACAGAGCACAGCTTTCCAGAGTGTCTGCATGACTCAAAGATTTAGTAAGAAAGATATTTTTCTAAAACTTTTCTAAGACACCAATATAAATTTGTGGAAAGTACATTTCTAAAGTAAACTGCCCCCCCGCCAAGAATCCCATACCTAGGTAAAATGGCACCAAGCCCTAGCAAACGCCTGGAAGAACTTCTGTTTTTGTTTTTATTGTGGTAAAATATACATAACATACAACTCTCTACTTTAACCATTGTTAAGTGTACAGTTCAGTGGCAGTAAGTCCATTCACATTGTTGTGCAACCATAACACCATCCATGTCCAGAACTTTTTCATCTTCCCAAAAATGAAACTCTGTACCCATTAAACACTAACCCCCCATTCTCCCATCACCTGGAAGCCATCATTCTACTTTCTGTCTCTATGAATTTGACTACTCTAAGTACCTCATGTAAGTGGAATCGTACAGTGTTTGCCCTTTTGTGACTGGCTTATTTCACTCAGCATGATGTCCTCCAGGCTCATCCATGTTGTAGCATGTGTCAGAATTTCCATTCCATTGTGGTTGTATGGATATACCACATTTTGTTTATCCATTCATCCATCAATGGACACTTGGGTTGCTTCCACCTTTTGGTTATTGGGAATAATGCTGCCATGAACATAGGTGTACAAATACCTGTTCTGGATGAACTTTTACAAAATGAATGTACCGGGGCCGGCCCCATGGCTTAGCGGTTAAGTGCACGCGCTCCGCTGCTGGCGGCCCGGATTCGGATCCTGGGCGCGCACCGACGCACCGCTTCTCCGGCCATGCTGAGGCCATGTCCCACATGCAGCAGCTAGAAGGATGTGCAACTGTGACATACAGCTATCTACTGGGGCTTTGGGGGAAAAATAAATAAATAAAAATTAAAAAAAAAAAATGAACGTACCCTTGGACTACCACCGAGATCAAGAATAGCACATCACCCAGAATGCATGGATTTAAAGGTAAAGCAGATTTCACATACATGTCATGCTGCATGTGGCTGCTTCACTGCCACCTCAGGGTCTTGGAATTGGATGTTTATTTTCTCTACCGTGAGGCAGTTTGGAAGAGATGTTTGAAAAACACAGTTTATAATCTGGAAGGCCACAAGCTCAGTTGTGAGATTTAAGCACTTTCTTTCTCTAAAACGTCTCAGGAAGATAGTGCGACATATTTGGGATTTGCAGACGCAGCTGCATGAGGACATCATCACTAAGTACCATTCTTCCAGGCTTTGCCTGGGCCAAGGGGGTTTGCATCCACCAGGAGAACTTCTACTCTTTTGTCAGCTTCGGCTGGGGCATGAATTTTAAGCTGAGTGAAAAATTCTGTGGCCGTGTCCTGCCTTCCTGCCTTCCTTTCTTTCCCTCCTCCTTGCCGCCCCACCTGGTCCTCTCTTCTTAACAAAAATGATTGATTAGTGACTTTCTATGTGCCAGACACTCTGCCAGCCACTGTAGGAGACACAAAAATGAGTAAGACATGATATTTGACATGTGTATTTAAAAATAAATCATCAGTCAAGAATAATATTCTGATGCCTGCAACCAACCGCCTGGTGCCCACCCAGTGCCAACAGCAGCCTTAGAGCACAGCCAAAGAATTTGGGGAGTTTAGGCTTGTTGCAACACATGAAGAGACGAAGACTGTCCACCAAGTTATCTGGAATTGCTCTAGCATGCCCAGAACCAACTTGTAAGAATAATTTTTTAAAATTCTTTTAAGCTGCCTTGAATTCAGATGCTCTGTCTGAGAGCACTCTGCTAAACATGATATTTAGAGACGATTTTAATGATTAAGAAAGAAAAACTAAAATTTAGACATCAGTGAAACCCTGTGACATCTCTAATCCTTTTCACTGACATTCTTGATTTTCTTAAACTGATATTCCCCAAGTGTTTTTTTCTTCCCCACACCTCTCAAAGCCATGCCCACCTCTCCACCCCAATACCAATGCCCTACGTCATCTGTTACCCCAACGTCATTACGTTGCGTCAGGACGTTACCCCAACGTCATCTGTTGCCTGGAGAGTTGCTGGTCTCCTAACTGGGTTCCTTTCCCTTGGTCTTAACCGGTGTGAAACCATCCTTTATGCTATAGCCACAGTGAACTTTCTAGAGCAGGGCTTGGTAAACTTTTTCTCTAAGGGCCAGATAAATATTTTAGACTTTACGGGTCCAGTACGATCTTTGTCGCAACTGGTCAAGTCTGCTGTTTTACTGGGAAAGCAGCTATAGATAACGAGTAAAGAAATGAACATGGCTGTGTTCCAGTAAATCTTTATTTCCAAATACCTTGTTTATGGATTTGGCCCATGGGCTCTAGTTTGCTGACTCCTGCTCTAGATCACAAATCTGCCTCCATCACCTGCCTGCCTGCCTTTCATTGGCTCCTCATCCCCAAAAAGAAAACTCAACATTCCTTAGCACGACTTTCAGGTTTCCTCACTGCGGGCTGCATGCTTCTCCAACTGGCCTCTCCCACTTCTCCTCACCACACCCCCAGCACTTCCACTTTGCATCTTGCAATTCTGAACCACACACACTCCCAGGACACCCTGTGTTGTCTCAGACCTACCTGGGATGGTCTCCCTCCACGTCCCCCGCCCCCCCCCACCTGTCAAACTCCTCCTTTCCTTCAAAACCTGCTCAGGTGTCACTATCTAAAGCTTTCCCTGTTCCTCATCCCTAATTGTATCCGTGCCCTCCCCCTTCTGTTTCTGTACCTGTTTCTGTACTCTTATTGCTTCTCTAAATCTACTGTGAACTCCTGAAGGCAGAACCCACGTCAGATTTATCTTTGAATTCCCAGTGCCTGATACAGTGCTTGTCGTGTAACAGATGCTTAATAAATATGTACTACTAACCTGTAGTGTCATTTAAGTAGATTCTTTTTTTAACAGCTTAATTGAGATGTAATTCACATACCAATAAATTCACCCATTTGAAGTGTTCAGTTCAATGAATTTGGTATATTCACAGATATATGTAACCCTCACCACAGTCAATTTTAGATCATTTCATCACCACAAAGAGAATCCCGTACCCTTTAGCCATCTCTCCCCCCACCTCTAAACAGCCACTAATCTACTTTCTGTCTCTATATTGCCAATTTTGGATATTTCATATAAATGGAATAATATAATTATGGTCTTTTTTGTTTGGCTTCTTTCACTTCGCATAATATTTTCCAGCTTCATCCACGTTGTGGCATGTGTCCATACTTCATTCCTGTTTATAGCGCAATAATGTTCCATTGTATGGACACACCCCATTTTGTTTGTCCATTCATTGGTGATGGACATCTGGGTTGTTTCCGCTGTTTGGCTATTATGAACAGTGCTGCTGTGAATATTCGTGTACAAGTTTTTGTTTGGACATCTGTTTTCAATTCTCTTGGGAATATAAGTATGAATGGAATTTCTGGGTCATATGGTAATTCTATGTCTAACTTTTTGAAGAACAGCAAACTGTTTTCCATAATGGCTGCACCATTTTACATTCCATCCAGCAATGTATGAGGGTTCCAATTTTTCCACGTCTTCACCAACACCTACCTTTTCCCACTTTTAAAAAAAATTATAGCCATCCTAGTGGGTGTGAAGCGGTATCTTGTTGTGGGTTTGATTTGCATTTCCCTAATGATTAATGATGCTGGGCATCTTTTCATGTGCTTGTTGGCCATTTGTATGTCTTCTTTGGGGAAATGTCTATTCAAGTCCTGTGCCCATTTTTAAATGGGTTGCTTGTCTTTTTGTTATTGAATTGTAAGAATTTTTATATATTCTGGATACTAGACCCATATCAGATATATGATTTACAAATATTGTCTCCCGTTCTGTGGGTTGTCTTTTCACTTTCTTGATAGCGTCTTTTTTTTCAGTTCACATCACAGTTACTCAACATTTATCCTGTGCTGGGCACAGGAGATCCAGAGATGTATGTGCCTCCAAGGGGTTCATAGTCTTAGGAGGGAGACAAACATGCAAACAGTACAATAAATACAATACACTCTTTTTCCTTCCCCCACTACTGCTGCACTGCTTCATGAAGCATGTTGATAGTGTCTTTTGATGCACACAAGTTTTTAATTTTAATGAAGTCCAACATACATATTTTTCATTTTGTTGCCTGTGCTTTTGGTATCATATCTAAGAAACCATTGCCAAATTCAAAGTCATGAAGATTTACCCCTGTGTTTTCTTCTAAGAGTTTTATAGTTTTATCCTTTATATTTAGGTCTTTGATCCATTTTGAATTTGAATTAATTTTTGTAAATGTGTGAGGTAAGGGTCCAACTTTGTTCTTTTACATGTGGCTATCCAGTTACTCCAGCATCATTTTTTGAAAAGACTATTCTTTCCACATTGATTGGTCTTAGTACCCTTGTCCAAATCAATTGGTCATAGATGTATGAGTTTATTACTGGACTCTCAATTCTATTCCATTGATCTATATGTCTGTTCTTGTGCCAGTGCCACACTGTCTTGATTACTGTTGCTTTGTAGTAGCTTTTGAAATTGGGAAGTGCAAGTCCTCCCACTTTGTTCTCCTTTCTCAGAGTTGTCTTGGCTATCTATTCTGGGTCCCTTACAGTTCCACATGATTTGTAGAATCAGCTTGTCAATTTCCATGAAAAAGTCAGTTGGGATTGTGATGAATCTGTAGATCAACTTCTATTCTCATCTTAACAATATTGAGTCTTCCAATCCATGAATATGGGATGTTTTTCTATTTATTTAGATCTTCTTTAATTTCTTTCAACAACAGTTTTGTAGTTTTCTGAGCATAAATTTTGTATGTATTTTGTTAAATTTATTCCTAAGTATTTTTTTTTGATGCTACTGTAAATGGAATTATTTTCTTAATTTCACTTTTGGATTGTTCTTTGAAAGTGTATAGAAACAGTTAATTTTTGTATATTGATCTTGTATCCTGTAACCTTGCTGAACTCTTTTATCAGTTCTAATAGTCTTTTAGTAGATTCCTTAGGAGTTTTTATTCACAATGTGAGTAGATTCTTAAACAAAGAGTAGATGTTCAGGAAGTGGACGTATGGTGTCCTAGAAGAGGGAACAGCAAGTCCAAAGCAGGGCGGTGTAGAAGCAGAATCATGTGCACTCAGGTCAGTGTGGCTGGCGCTCAGGGTTGCAGGTTGAAGCTAGTGCATGTCATGTTAATGAGAGTGGAGGCATCCCTTAGTCCCCAGTGGGAGCCATACCATGCTTGGAAATACAGTAAGAATAGTAGAATCATTCTTAGAAGGAGGCGCAGAAAAGACTTATGATCAGCACCAAAGATATTGATCTGCTCCAAAGGTAGCTGAGAAAGTCTGCCCCCCTCAGTAAGAGCAAGAACCTGTAGGTCTCTGTGTATATGCCACTCCTCTGTGGACGCTATTATCTTGAGGAAGGATGACCAGTGACACAGTACCAGCTGGCATTGTGCAGCCGGGCCCGGCCAGCTTTGGTGATGTGGCAGTTGGTGCCTGCTGCTGTTACTCACTGGGCTTCTGGAAGGGAGCCAGTGCTTCTATGGACAGCAGAATCCCAGATAACAGGCTCTTAACAAACTTTAGAATGGCATTCCTACCCTCCTCCCCCATGTAGCCAGGCATTTCCAGTTAAGCCAAAGATGTCGCTGTGGTGTCTGTACCAGCGGCTCCTTCTTTTCCTGGGCCCTCTGGCTCTAGCTCTCATCTGAGGAGCTCAGGCCTGAAGAATTGACTGTTGGCCCAGGGTGCATTGCTTGGATGAGAGCTTAGTCTGGAAGCTTCTGGAGACATAAAAGGTGTACAAAGCCAAGGGCGAGTCGTACTAGACTAGCCCTACCTGAGGCACGAAGGAAGCTACATAGAGAGGGCTTGAGGAGGATGTCACTTAGGAACTGAGCTCAGGAGGTGCCTCCTTGGCCACTTTTGAGAGGCCATCTCTTAGAAAAACTGGTTTGCAACCTCCCTCCAGCATAGGACTCCCTCCATCTCCCACCCAGTGTACCCCTGTTATCCCCACTGTTCCAGCCCCTGCCTACCTCAGTGTCTATGCCTGGGCCAACCCTTGGTACTACCCCTCCAGGAGTTTGCCTGTAGTGGGCCCCATCCTTAACTACACCTCCTCCCCTGGAAACACTGAACTTGTTTGCAGTGACTGGATTGCTTACCCAGTTGGTTTACTCTTCTGGCCCTGGCTTCTGTTCTCCTCCCCCTGCCTGCCTTTTATGGACTTCAACATCTCCTTCAAAGTGGCATGGAAATTCAGACCAATTTGGCTACTGATTGTAGCCCTGGGAAACAGTGTGTCTGAGAGTGTGTGTGTTGGGGGGGCAGGTGGGAGGATGGTTAAAGTCTGTTACCCAAGTGGTGTGTTAAGAGGAGTCGATGTGCAAAGTGACACTCCTCTTGGAATTTTTCCAGGTCGTTGCCAATTTTATAATTATAATAGTCACCACTCATTGAGCATCACTGTGAGCCGGTCACTGTACTGGGCACTTGATACTTGCTAAGACCCTACGACCCTTCTCCATTTGCAGAAGCCAGATTTGAACCTGGGACCACTCTCTGATACCAACACCGTGTTCTTTCAATTATTATATGTTTCCCTGTAGTCAAACCATGTCTCCATTTTTTTTAGGGGTTGGGGTTGGCTAACTTGAACCCAGTGGGCATCCTTGCCTCAGTCTGTTTCCTCTGCCACTATAATACTATTGCCTTCAAGCACAGCACTGATTTTGGATTTTCCCTGCCCTTTCTTTATGGGCTTCTTTATGGGCTATGTGCCCATAAGATGTGTCTCTTACAGACACTATATCTTTGGCTTTCACTTTCTGATCCAATCCGAGCATCTCCAGCAGGCACACTTTAAAGTGTATGAAATTGTACCTTCAGCCCCCCAGGAAACACATTAGTCAAAATGAGGTTCCACCCAGAGCCGGAGGTGGACTGTGGGGAACCCCGATCGGTCACAACAAACTGTGCTTGACAAAGGCCTCTTTCTGGAGGCTGAAAAAATTTCAGTGTTGTATGCCTACCTTCTCACCGTTTCACTGTGCCTGAACATTCCCACTCTGTGGCCAGAAATAGATGGGACTGAGGTGGAATCTTTGGCCAGGGGCCAGATGGACCAGGCCTGGCCAAGCCTGGTGTCAAAGTCTGCATTGTCATCTGAGGTGGTTCAGAAGGGCCCCCTTGCCCCCCATCTGCTTCCCTCATTCGCTGAGCACACTCCATTCACCCAAGACAGCCCTTCTCCACAAAGGAATGTGTTCCCTGTGGGGCCAGAAGCAGCACCCAGACCACAGCTGGGGCAGCCTCTGCGGTGTGCTCTGGGCCGTGAATGAGGGCCATTCATCACTCCCGCTGGTCTAGCAGGAGTCCCTGGCGGCAGGGGAGGGTCGGATGGAGGAGGTGGCCCCCACCCCAACCCCTGACCCCAAAGCTGAATGCTGACATCTGGCAGAGACGTTAAGCAGAGCGTGTCTGTCTGGATGAAAGAGTTCAGCTGAGCTCTGCACTCCGCTGTTCAATGACGCTAAGCGAGTGCCCTTGGCATCGTGGGCCACTGCTCCTGGCTGGGGAGTGGCGGGGTTGTTTATGTGATGCTTCCCATTTGAGGCAGGCAGGCCCATTACTGGAGCTCCAGAGCACAAGACGTGGAGCCGGTGCCGGGAGGAGTGAATCACCTCCCTACCTACCGGGGCCTCAGAGCCGTGAGGCTAGTCACGCAAAGCGGGAGCCCATGCGGCCCGCTTTAGGAGGGTCCTTTGCCCCAGATAGTCAGCTTGCTGGGCGGGGGGAGGGGGAACAGTTATGTGGATCAGCTTGTGTAAGAGCAGTGCTTTTTGCTAAGTGCACTTTGCAGGAATAGTGTATAATTTTTACAGTGTGTTCCCCCCATATCTGCGTGTGCCTTTGTTATTGACTAGGAACCAGTTGGTCATTTGGGGCATTTTTTGATTGGGTGTCACAAAGGGAGGTGTCAATTGTAAGAGGCCACGTTTGTCATATTGTTTGAGAAGATGCCAGGGAAGTTAATAAGCACTTGGCTTTTCAGAAAACATCGTTAGGCAGCAAGTTCTACAACACAGAATGCCTTTTTCAGGTAGATGATGAAGTGATTCAGACAGGATTGCTTTGGGGGGAAGAAAAACATTTGAGTAGCTTCAAGGAAATCTTGAGACTCAGAGGTTTTTTTGAAGTAGGCCTTTTACCTTCCCTCCCAGGCAGAATGATTCAGCTGTCAAAATTCGAGCCTCAGAAAAGGACCCTGGAAATTCCAGTTTTATATTTTCTCCTTTTCCTTTTGGAGCCCTGTTGGGTCACAGTTAAGTAAAGCATTTTCAAATATTCATCCATTATCAATACAGTGCCACTCCTGGAATCATAGAAATCGGTGTTCTAGAATGTACTGGCAAGTACCTGGGGCGACATACGCTCCGGAGCTAAAGATATCCTCGAATGAGTGATGCTCATCAGACAATCAAAGTAGCACTGCTCCTGATCAACTGAGAAACCTGAGCAAGCTCCAGGTGTAGAACCTCTTTCTCCCCCTCTGACCACACCCTGAGCCCCAACTCCCAGCAGGACCAGGGAGCAGTGGTTAACTTAAGCCTGCTTAAACGTCTTATTTGCAGATACTGCAGACTCCGTGAAGCCCACCCTCCCATGAACTCAGCACAATTTAGCACCTACCTAGTTTATACAGCACATGTGAAGACACCTTTTTATTTAGGTAATTAAGCTTTTCTTCAATATTGTGTATTCTTTGGAGTAAATGTATATTTCTAGCTTTCAAGTAAGTTGTTGAAAGAGCTGGATCCAGGAGGAACTCCCTAAGCTCATCCTTGAGAGTTCCCATTTCCCAAATAACACTTGGGGAAATCTGAAGATCAAAATTAAATACAACCAATTGCATTATGTAGCTTAGCACAGCCAAAACTGTCACTGGCACGTGAACAGCCTGACCTAAATCTAGCAGGCAGAACCTGCTTCAAACAAAATATTTTACCTGATATTTTTGGACTACCTACTATGGGTCGGGAGCTTAAGAACAGTGATCTTTGACTTTATAACAGTCCTGAAAGGTAGATATTTCTTGTTTTCCCTTAAAAAAGTTTCTTTTAAGGGCGTATCATTTTCCATTTTCTAAATGAAATACTGAGACTTAGAAAATCTAAGTGTGCCTGAGTTCACAGAGCTAATAAGTGGAAGAAATGGGATATGAGCCCAGTTCTGTGTGACTCTGAACCACAGGTTCATGCTGCTTACTGGCAGTAAAGAGGTGGCAGCCCGTCCAGCCTGTTCTCCGTGGAGGAAGAAGGTGCAGACTGTCTGAATGGTCCTTGTATGCAGTGGGTGCTCAAGGTCCTTGGGGAACGTGAGCTGATTCTGGCTGGTGTTTGTCAGCAATGCCTGGGACCTCGAGTCCCAGTGATGTGAAGGAATTCTTTCCCCATCTCTCGCAGACACCCCCCGGGGGGCACAGGGTCTCTTGCCGGCAAAGCTTACACTAGAATCAACTGTATCAACGCTGTATCCTCGAATGGATTGAATTGAATGTAAGAATGTCCTCAACTACTTAGCCAAGAGCCCAGTGACAAAATACTGGGAGAGATAATTTACCACTTTCCGATAAGCTGCAGTCACCGCCAGCTGTCTTCTGGCACGTACCAGCTCTTATTCGTGTTGGTCAAATACTGCTGTCCTTGGCATCTTGGCTTGACCTCTCTGATGATGACCCACTCCAGAGCCAGACTGTGTGAATAATTAACCATCTGCTGCGATAGTTCCTTCACTCAGACGAGGTTTTCACAGAGTACTCTCCAAGGTGGGCCTTCCTCTTGTGGAACTTTCCTCTGCATGCCTCGTTGGTGAACCCTGAGCTTGATTTGGTGTGTGTGAACGTGCTGCAGAAATGTTCTGCTGACCCAGTGGGCTTGTGCCAGGGTAGAGGATGCTCCTGGAATTTCCATGATGGGTGGTGATCAACCTCATTGGCATAGACTCTTCTTGGGCTGTCGATGACCTTGGAGATCTTCAAAGGTGAATGCTGAGAATAGATCTTCCTGTTATCTAAAAGCTCTCCCAACTGTGGTATCAGACAGAAGTCTCCACCAGGCGTTTTGATTTCTTTAGTGAAATAAAAACCTCTGACCGAGGACTGAGAGAGCAGGCATGAAGAGGAGAAATGTGTCTTCATCAATCCAAATGTCATCAAATGTCCAGAAGGTTAAGAGGAGAATTTACCATATTTGTTCATGATTAGGCAGCAGAAAAGGCCAGAGACAGTGCACGTCTGTTTGGTTTTCCTTCTTTTTTTTTTTTTTTTTTGGTGAGGAGATCAGCCCTGAGCTAACATCCGCCAATCCTCCTCTTTTTTTTTTTTTTTTTTTTGCTGAGGAAGACGGCCCTGGGCTAACATCGGTGCCCATCTTCCTCCACTTTATATGGGACGCCGCCACAGCATGGCTTACCAAGCAGTGCATCGGTGCGCGCCCGGGATCCGAACCAGCGAACCCCAGGCCGCCGCAGCGGAGCGCGCGCACTTAACCGCTTGCGCCACCGGGCCGGCCCCTGGTTTTCCTTCTTTTGTTTTATTCAAATTAAAATCCAAGCTTTTTTTGCTTTTGTTTTTAGTCATTTGGATCCTACTACATTTCTTAGTGAAGCTCAAATACTTTAACCCAAAGCAGTCTTCTCAAGCCCCTTGGTCCCTGGGCAGTGCCAGATACACGAGAGTGCACGTGTCTCTGAGACAGGGATAAGAACGATTGGTGAATAAAGTACCAGCTCTGGTGTCTGTCTGGCTGGGTGCCAGTCCCAGATTGATCACTTTTGAGCTCTGTGACTGTAAGAAAATCATGTAGCCTTTCTGTCCCTCAGTTTTTCCTCAGGGAAACAGGGATGCTGATAGTACCTCTCTCAGAGGGTTGCCTGGAGCTGTGCCCTCCAATATGGCAGCCACCACCACATGGGACCACTGGGCACCTGAAATATGCTAGTCCCAATTGAGATGCACTGTGGGTATAAAGTACACAGCAAATTTCAAAGACTTAATACAAGAATGCAAAGTATCTCATTAATAATTTTTATATTGATTTCATATTGAATTGATAATATTTGGGACATACTGGGTTAAATAAAATATATCATTAACATTAATTTCATTTTACTTTTTTAATGTGGCTACCAGAAGAATTTAAATTAACCTGTTGCTCACATTATGTTTCTATTGGGAAGAGCTAGTTTAGACCAGAGTAAATGAGTTCACATGTGTGAAGCACTTTTCACACAGTAATGGATACAGAATAGTAATCAATAAATATAGGGTTTTTTTTTTTGCTGAGGAAGATTCGCCCTGAGCTAACATCTGTGCCAATCTTCCTCTGCTTTGTATGTGGGTCATCGCCACAGCATGGCCACCAACCAGTGGTGTAGGTCTGCACCTGGGAACTGAACCTGGGCCGCCCAAGTGGAATGCCCTGAATTTAACCACTAGGCCATGGGGCCTGCCCCGATTTGTTTGTTTTTTTAATCTAACTTTCTCTTTAACAGAATCCCACCTTCAGTGCCAGCCCATGTGGTGTCCAGGTTGCTGTATTAAAGGTAGAAGTCATCCTTTTAGAACAGGGGGAAGGTGGGTAAATGAATGCATAAATTAGGCAGAGAATAAGCAAGTGTATAGTCAGTAGGTGGGGGGGACTGCTGTGGAATTGCTCACCACAATCCTCGCATGATAAATTTACCAGAGTCCCAAAGTAAAGCACATTGACCTCCCAGCACCTCCTAATATACCATTATGTTGAAAGATGGAGCCTCTTGAGCTGCCCCTGAGCCTTCCTTCTGCCTTCCTGAGGCTGGCATCTATTTGGAAATGGCCTCATTTCCAGAGGCAGTGGAGTATGCTTGGGCTGCTTGGCACACTAGAAACAAGAGATGATGCCCACCCCCTGTGGCCGCCTGAGCACAGCTACAGGCACTGTTGGAGGTAGGCCGAGAGGGTAGAAGTAGCGGGGCAGGCTTCCCAGAGGAAGTGGGACTTGGGGAGTCTTGGTTCCTTGTGAGTCTGCTCCCTGGGCCCTACAGACACAACTGCAGGTGCTGGGGCCTCCCCGCTGAGAGGCAGAGGCGCTCACTGCCTCAGGCCTTGAGAGGCCTTAGGGCGTCTCTCCTGGACATAAAATGTCCAGGAGAGATTTTATGGATCCCAGGGGATCTTCATTTCCCATAAATTACCCGAACATCTGCCTACCACCTTTACTACCCAGAGTGAATTTCAGAGGTAAGCAGGCACCTAGGTCAGCTGATTTGAAGGACATGGGGAAGGTCCACCTTCTCACTAAAAACTATATTCCCTTACTTCCAACATTGCACAATATGTAAAATTCAACTCTTAGAATTCATATCTAGGCATTCTTTGTTAAAACATAAAAGTGCTCTGTCCTTAGAAAAGTTATTAATTTATTCCTTAATGTATTAAATTCCTTAATATGATAAATTCATAAAGGAATGAATTTATCAACTTTCTTTCCAATGCAAGTCAGAAGAAAAAGGCAGTTTTGATAAGGTGTGAAGATTTGATTAGGCATTTGTATGTATTCATTTGCTGTTTGCTGAATACCCTACTGAGTACAAGGCACAGGGCCCCACTATCAGGGGTTCTGAGTTGGCAGGAAGGAAAGAAGAAAATGAATGTGAATGAGTCTATGCTGTGTGCTGGGGATTTTCACATGTTATCTCATTTAATCATCACATCACACACACACACACACACACACACACACACACACACACACACACACACATATACCTGTAAGGAAGGTTATTTCCATAATCAGGAGAGGAAATCCAGGCTCTAAAAGTAAATTGCCCCCAAATCCATAGAGCTTGGAAGTGGTGAAGGCAGGATTTAGACTGTTGTGTTCTGACTCCAAGATGCCCAACATCGCCTCTCCAGGGAACCAATGGTGCCAATAGTTACCAGGAGGAAGGGTTGCCAAGGGGCCAGAGGACCCACACAATGGAAGATGAGGCAGCCAAAGGCCCCCTCCATCCACTTCACTTTAATAGCCCTTGACCTACAATCATAGAGCAGAGCTTGTTTCAAAACCACCATGGAGAGGCCTATCAAGTATCCGATGACCCTCAGAGCAGATCAGCCGGATGTAAGTGGAGCAGCCCTGGAGCAGAGTACACACACAGAGGTTTGGGATGGGCTCAGCAGCAGAGTATTCACTGGCAGTATTGTAGTGAGAGATCCAGGGAGGAAGCATTACTGAGATCTAGCAGATTTAGGACCAGGGTTCAAAGAGGGAGGGATCAGCCCCTACAAAGACTGACCAGGGCAAAGCAGGGAACACAATTTGACTCATAACAACAGTCTTCTCACCTAGGACTTTTAGGACTTCAATGGAGTCATAAACTCTTAGCACCAGAAATGTTCTTAAGATGGTTCATCCAGTGCTTAGGATGGCAAATGCCCAGCAGGTGTGCTGCCGCTTTATGGCAGTCATCACGAATCCATGCCAGCATGCTTGCCCCTCGAGTCTTGATGCCACTCAGCACCCTAGATAGCCATCACCGGCTGGCTGACTCTGACATGCAAGTCAACATCTGCTTACCTTTCCTGTCCTAGCCCACTCTCCTCATGACACAGATGAGGAACTGGAGGCTGGAGTGGCAGGGACTAGTTAAGACTACAGAAGAGACTATGAGCCTGAGCTCTTGTCATAGTCCCTGGCTGCATCTTGGGACCCACCATGATGCTTCCTGGTCCTCTGCAAGTTGACCTCAGCCAGGAACTTACTTAGAGCCTGGCTGAGAGACAAAATGAGGACAGACAAGGACAGACAGAGGCAGCCTAGTATAGGAGATAGAATTGGAAGCCAGGATACTCAAGGTCAAGATGAGGCTCTGCCAAGTACTAACCACTGACCATTGGCCAATCCATTAAACTCTTAGTCCCCATTTCTTTTATCTGTAAAGTGAAGTGAGATGGACTTGCTGACTCTGAATTCCCCTCCTGCTCTGAAGGTCTGCCCATCCATCCTTTTCCAGCACCTTCCAAACACTGTGTTCCAAACACTGTCTCTTTTCTGTCCCTGCACTGAGTGCTTATTTCCACATCTGTTGCTCCAATCACATGGTTTGCTCCAGGCCAGACTGCTCCACTTTTTCTTTTCCTAATGCTCCTTCCCAGCCCTGTTCAAGGCTATTCTCCTCTCATAGCCTCTCCTGACCTTTGTGCTGAAGTCGGAGGAATCCTGGATTCAGGAACCAAGAGATATAAATTATATTCCCTGCTGTTCCTCCCTTAGCCATGTGACCCTGGACATGGCCCTCCCCCTTCAAATGGCCCTGCACGGCCCTCTCCGGCTCTGACCTCTCATTTGACTCCAGCTCTCATGGACCTCTTGTACCCATAACTCCTAACACTTCCTTAGTCTGGGCCCAACTATTTAATACTTGAGTAAATTCTCTCCTTATAATTCTCCTATTCCAGATAGAGAGTGGACCCAGTCAGGAGACAAGAGGGAGAATAATGAGGACAGACTTTACATTCTAGATAGGGAAAAAGAACCAACCCAGCAAGAATGTGAGCACTTCCCATTTCTGGTGTCTCTCCCACTGCAGCTGCCTCCACACTGGTTCCATAATAGGTGCTCAGTTAAGTGTAATCATTAAGTGTAATGATAATACTTTTTAGTTACATAGCACAATTTGTAATCATTCTATGAACTGAAAGGAACAGAATACAGAGATGGATCACAGGAACTAAGGGGTCATACAGACTGCCCCTCCATTCTCGCAGGAAAAGAAAGGAGGGCATGTTTTTCTGTACCCTAACTCTTATTTATCACCTTCTCTGGGAGGATAAATCCACAGAGGGAGCTTTTATTGTAGAGGCTACCAAAATTCAGTTAACAACCCTGCAAATTGTTCAGTGAAAAAATGACATTTTCACCTGCTGTAATGATTCCTTATGGAAGAAACGTGTGTAGAACAAGACATTATTTACAGCAATGGCAAGAGGCAGAGGGAGTCTTTCTTGGGTGAGGTTTGGGTACAGTCCATCACCCCTCCTCTTCTCTGAGTTCTCACGACTGAGGATTCACACAAGCACCTGAGGCAGATCAAAGTGATCCGTTCATAGGATAAAGCTGGGATTGCCCAGGGCAGCTTGGGTCAAGACGGGGCTCCCGCCTACCCAGAAAAGTGAGGATGACGTCATCAAGTTTCTCTTCTGCCCTGCGACTGTTCATGAGCTGAATATATTTTATCACAGGTCAGAATCCATGTGTCTATTTTGCAGAGAAAATAGCTGAAGAAAAGGGAAATGCTTTTCCAGGGGTGATAGAGCCCACCCGTTGTGCCAACCTAACCACAATCCCAGACCTTCTGCCTGGTGCTCTGTTCCTGCTCCTTTGTGAGCTCTCTGTTGTTTATAAATAAAATTGTGACTCTCATCCCCCAAGCAGGGCCGCAGTTTGCCTGGTCCCCGCCGCCCCTCCCCTCGGAATGAGGACGGGTCTACTTTGAGCTATCCGTACCCTGTTCTTATCCAGCCCCTTTTTAATGAGCGCCTCGCCTGTGCTAGCCCCGGGGGAGCCTACCCCCGCCCCGCGTGAGCCGTGTGAGCAGGGAAAGGGGACATCCGCTCCCACGGAGCCTGACCCGGCCTCGCTCGCGGGGAGACCCGCGGAGGCAGGGGGCCGGGAAGCCGAAGCCGCCGAGTCAGCGCGCGGTGCCCGCTCGGGGACCCCGGTCACCGGACCGCCCGCGCGCCCTGCGCCCCCGCGGGCTCACGTGTGCCGCCCAGCGCCCGCAGCCGGAGGACTTCCCGGACCCCGGGGCCCTGCCCGCCGGGTTCCCAGGCCGCCCCCGGCGCAGGGACGCAGAGCGCGGCGGCTCCGCAAGGGGCTGCCAGGCCGGGGCCGAGCCCGAGCCCGCCGGCCCTCCGCGGCTGGCCGTGAACCTTCCGCCACCCAGCCCCGGTGGGGCGCGGTCCTAAACCGGATCATCGGGGTCGCGGGGAGGCCCAGGCTGTCCTTGAGAAAGGGCCACAGGACGAGTAGCAGCCGTTGCCACGAACAGTGCGACCACCCTGGACGGAGTCCCTGCAGGCCGCCCCGCCCCCAGCGGCTGGGGTCTCCGCCGAGGAGGGGCTGAACGCGAGCTCCAGCGCAGGATCGAAACCGGCGCGTGGGGGCGCGGGCAAGGCCTCCGGTCCGGGGGGCGGCAGGAGGAAGCCCTGTGCTGCGGGGAGGGCTGGCGGGCGATGGGGCGCGGCCATTAGCTCTCCATCCACCAAAGCGTCCACCTGACGGTTTTTCCCTCCCGAGGATTGGATGGATGCCAGGGAGAAAAATGAATTTTACGAAGCGATAGGGAAAGACGAACATTCAGTTGAACAGACGATAAAGAACATGAAGAGATAATTTCCAAAAAAAGGAAATACAGGGGGCCATTAAGCATGGGGGGAAAAAGTTTAACCTCATTAGTAACAAAAGAAATGCTAGTTAAAGCAAAATACCCTTTGCTGCTTATCAGATGGAGAAAGGTTTGAAAACGTGGTCATAGCTAGAATTTTTTTTTTTTTTTTTTTTTTTTTTTTTGTGAGGAGATCAGCCCTGAGCTAACATCCGCCAATCCTCCTCCTTTTTCGCTGAGGAAGACGGCCCTGGGCCAACATCGGTGCCCATCTTCCTCCACTTCATATGGGACGCCGCCACAGCACGGCTTACCAAGCAGTGCGTCGGTGCGCGCCCGGGATCCGAACCAGCGAACCCCGGGCCGCCGCAGCGGAGCGCGCGCACCCAACCGCTTGCGCCACCGGGCCAGCCCCATAGCTAGAATTTTTGAGATTGTGGGGAAACCTCCATAACTGCTGTCTGGCGTGTGAATTGACACAGTCTTTCTGGAGGACAGTTAATATAGTTTTTCAAAAGTGTTGATTTTTTACCTGCCCTTTGACCCAGCAATTTTACTTTCAGGAATTTATCCTAAGGTTGTTGAAAGTGTTAGCTACAAGCATATTCATTTCAACGATGTTCATAGCAGTAAAAAATTTAGTGATAAGCTTATTTAATCTTATGGTGAATCCATAGGATTGAATACTGTGTAATAAAAATCTTGTAAAAGAATACTCAATGAGACATAATGTTTGCAATATACTGTTAAATGTGAAAAGCAGTTTACATAGTATGTAGAAAATGATTCCAATTTTTAACAGGAAATATGTATGTACAGAAAAAAGGCTGGAAGGGTTGTACCCACAATGCTGATAGCGGTTCCCTCCAACAGTGGTATTGCAAATTATTTTCTTCCTTTTACTTGTTTGCATTCTCCAGATTTTTATCACTAGCTTGTATAACTTCTGCAGTAAGGAACACCACCACCAAAAAACTCCATAAAAGCTATTTTTAAAAGAAGAGAAAAACATGTGGGTCTAATATTTTACAATTCCCCAGAGTAGGGAGTAGGAGAAAGCCCCACAAAAGGGGCAGAAAATTCAGGAGCACTTTTCCAGGAAAGATTTAGGAGTTGAACACTGGCCATTCCCTCAGATTGGAGAGTCCAAGAAGATGAGTGGAGCAGTTTACAGATATGCAAATTCAGAGATTAAGAGTTCTTTTAAAACATTGCAGGGCCACATATTTTTTGCATTTCTTTCTGAGGTGTGCAGAGATGGTCTGGAGGCCTCTGCAGCTCTCGTGTGAGGGAGAGGTTGGGGGCGTGGTGGGCAAGGGCTGAACTGGGGTGAAGCTGCTGAGCGACAGCAGAGTGTTGCGGTGAAGGACACAGCCCAGGTCAGTCTGCTGCCCCCTTTCACACCCTGGCCTGCCGCTTACCGCCAGTGCAACCTTAGGCAACTTGCTGAACCTCTCTGTGCCTCATTTACCTCCTGAGGATAATAATGGTGTTTACCTTGTTAAGTGAATTAATACAGTAGAAGGTTGAGAATAGAGTGTTTTAAAATGTACTAAGGATTTGTTTGAATCAAGTGCTGTAAGACACGCAGACACAGAAATGACTGTCATGAGGAACAAGTTTATACTCACAGGTCCCTAGAAACTGGAGACATGGCAGCCCATGCAGGGCCACACGGGGATGCACCAGGGTCAGTCAGGGGGCAGAGGTAGAGGGGAAACCGTGGGCAAGAGCCTTTATTGTGACTTGCACAGGAGGGAAGGGGTGAGGCAGGGCAAGCAGGTTTAAGCAGATTTAGGATTGGCTGGTTGAATAATTTCAGCTTGCTCTGGGGCATAGGGACTGCCTCTATGGCCCTCGGGTGATCAGGGAAGGGGGATAGTGGCCCAGAGTATGCAAGCTTGATAAAGGGGGTGGTTGGGAGGGTGTGGCTCTGGATTGGTTGGTTTGCATATGAAAAGTGCACTTGTAGGTGAGTCTTTTATCATCTCTAGGAATTAACTAGTCCTGGGAAGAGTAGTCTCTCTCCGGGGTCAGCAAGACCCCAGATGTCAAAACAGCAGAAATATAGAAAACAAAAAGGCATAATTAATACACAGTGTCTGCATGTAGGAAACACTTTATAATGTTAGCTTCATACCGGTGCTAGCTCTGTCATTCTGTGTGACCTTTGGCAAGTCATATGCTTTCTGTCTTAAACTTCTGTGAGAGGAGGATATAGAAGCAGTGTAGTAGAGGAGAAACCTTCCTGAATTCAAAGTCAGGCCACCTAGGCTCAGGTAGTTCAATCCATGAACATTCGCTGATTTCCTGTAGGCAGACCACAGCGTAACCGTCAATGCCGTGTCAGTACCTATCAGCACCACGGAGAGAACACACCTGCTTTACTCACGGGAGGCCCAATGTGTAGAGGATCTTAGTGAATGTCTGCTGAATGAGTAAATCAATTTGATAATGTGACCTGGATGGAGATTAATAGTGATTAGATTCCTAAGAGTAATCTAATAGTAATTAGATTAATAGTAATACATTTATTTCCTGTTATATCACTTCCAAATATTTGGGGATTTTCTAGTTATTGTTTTATTATTGGTTTATAGCTTAATTCTACTGTAGTCAACACATTCTGTTAGGCAACACATTCTGTGTGATTTTATTGAATGTGGTGAGATTTGCTTTATAACCCAACTTAGAGACCATTTGGGTAAATCTTGCACGTGCACTTGAAGCGAATCTGTTTTCTGTAGTTGTTGAGTGTGGTGGGTAGAAACTTGTCAATTAGGTCACTTTTGTTGATCATGTCTTTCACATCTTCAGTGCAAGGATTTTTTTTGTCTGCTTCTTTTGACAAAAGGTGTGTAAACTCTCCCACTGTGATTACAGATTTGTCAGTTTTTTCCTGTTAGTTCTGTCAGTATTTATTTAATACATGTTGAGTCTATGTATACAAATTGAGAAGAGTTATATCTTCCTGTTGGATTGACTTTCATCATCATAAACTGTCCCTTGTTGGACCAGTAGTGTTTCTTGTCTTAAAGTCAACTTTCCCTGACTTTGTACCAGCTTTTTTTTTGGTTAATATGTGCATTGTGTATCTTCTTCCATCCTTTAACTTTAAACCTCTCTGTCTCCTGTAAAAAATTTAAGTAGTATTGTTTTGTTAAATCCATTCTGACAATATTTGTCTTTTTATTGGAGTATTCATCTAATGTAATTACTGATATAATATGGGTTTAAATCCAACATCTTATGATTTTTTTTCTATTTGTGATAACTGTTCTGTATTACTTTTTCTCTGCTTTATTTCTTTAATTTTGGATTAATCAAGTATTTTTTATAATTCCATCATTTCCCTCCTTTATATAACCTGTTCATTCTCTTTTTTTTTTTTTTTTTGCTCTTCTTGTGGTGATTACCGTAAATATTACAACATACACCTGGCTAAGACTGTTAAGACTTGCTACAGTCTAATAGAACATAGTACTCTTACCACTTCCCGGATAGTGCAAGAACCTTGAAACACTTTCCATTTAAACCCCTGCTGCCTTTTGTGCCATTGTTGCCATGTGTCTTAATGATTTTAAACCACACAAGACATTGTTATTGCTTTACACAGTTGATCTTCATTCAGATTTATCTACGCAGCTCTCTCTCCATACCCTTCATACCTTCCTGCTCCTCCTTGCTAACATCTAGGATTATTTTTCCTTTGGCCTGAAGAACTTCCTTCAGTATTTCCATCTTGTGGATCCTCTGATGACAAATTCTCTCCACTTCTGTCTGTCTGAAATGTCCTTATTTCACCTCCATTCTCTCCAGTGGGTACAGAATTCTAAGCTGACTTATTTTTTTCATCCCTTTGAAAATGTCATATGATTATCTTCTCTGTTTCCTTGTTTTTTGTTGAGAGTCCAGCTGTTAGTCTTATTGTTGCTCCTTTGAAGGTAACGCTCCTTTTGTACTCTGGCTGCTCTTAAGATTTTCTCTTTGTCTTGGATTTTCCACTCTTGGATTTTGATGTGCCCATGTGTGGTTTTCTTTGTAAACTATAGGTGTGGGCTTGATATCTTTCATTAACTTTGTATAATTCTTGGCCATTACCTCTTAAATATTTCTTCCACACATTCTTTCTCTCTTCTCCTTTGGAATTCCAATTATGTGGATGTTAGAGCTTTCTAACGTGTAGAACATAACTCTGTGCCCCAGCTTCTAGAGTTTAGTCCTTCAAGGACCCCCCATCTGAAAGCCTGGAGCTGTTTAACAGGGCCCTTCCTCCCTGGCAGGCTCTGAACCCAGATTTTTGTCTCCCCAGTCCTTGGAGGCTGCCTAAAGCTTTGCTTAGCTTCTCAGCCCATTGGCCACTGCCTTGGAATTGCCGATGTCTGAAGGGGAAAAGCAGACACAATGTCAGCCTCACCTTGCTGCACTTCCCTTCTCTCTGGGTTCTTGGCTCCCTGAGTCCTTGCTAACTCGATAGCTTTCCATTGTCTTCAAATATATGCTTTTGGTATTTCATCTGCCTTTCCTGGCTATTCTTGGCAGGAAGGTTTGTCTAATACAAGTTAGTCTGCGCCATGGCCAGAAATGACAAAGAGATGGCTTCTACCGGGGGCGAGGGTCTGGTAGAGCCTGACATGACAATAGTGTAGAGCAAAAGCAAAATGCCATTTTAAAGGGAATCAGAGAAGACATTCATTCTGATAGAGCATCTAGGAAGGTTTCCTTGAAGAATGGGAAGGATTGTGACATATGCTATTGGGAGGGAAGAAGAGGGAGTGGGGATGGGGGCACGTTGATCTATGTGGAAAAACTTAGATCAAGATAAGCTGGTATGATTGGATAGGTGACATGTGAAGGGCTGGAATGAGGGCAGGGGGAGAAGTGTTGCTGGAACTGAAGCTAGGAATGTAGGTATGTGCCAGATTGTAAAGGCTTCTATGTCCTAGGCAGAATTGGGACTTTTTTTTTTTTTTTTTTTTTTACATTTTTATTGATATTTTAATGGTTTCTAACATTGTGAGATTTTGGGTTGTACATTTTTGTTTGTCCTTCACCCCATATATGACTCCCTTCACCCCTTGTGCCCACCCCCCACCCCCACTTCCCGGGTAACCACAGTCCAGTTTTCTCTGTCCATGTGTTGGTTTATATTCCACATATGAGTGAGATCATACAGTGTTTGTCTTTCTCTTTCTGGCTTATTTCACTTAACATAATACGCTCCAGGCCCATCCATGTTGTTGCAAATGGGACGATTTTGTCTTTTTTTATGGCTGAGTAGTATTCCATTGTATATATATACCACATTTTCTTAATCCAGTCGTCAGTCGAGGGACACTTAGGTTGCTTCCACTTCTTGGCTATGGTGAATAATGCTGCAATGAACATAGGGGTGCATAAGCCTCTTTGGATTGTTGATTTCAGGTGCGTTGGATAGATTCCCAGTAGTGGGATGGCTGGATCATAGGGCATCTCTATTTTTAATTCTTTGAGGAATCTCCATACCGTTTTCCATAGAGGCTGCACCAATTTGCATTCCCACCAGCTGTGTATGAGGGTTCCTGTTTCTCCACATCCTCTCCAACATTTGTTGTTTTTTGTCTTGGTGATTATAGCCATTCTAACCGGCGTGAGGTGGTATCTTAGTGTTGTTTTGATTTGCATTTCCCTGATGATTAGTGATGTTGAGCATCTTTTCATGTGCCTATTGGCCATCTGTATATCTTCCTTGGAGAAGTGTCTGTTCATTTCCTCTGCCCATTTTTTGATCGGGTTGTTTGTTTTTTTGTTGTTCAATTGTGTGAGTTCTTTATATATTATGGAGATCAACCCCTTGTCAGATGTATGTTTTGCAAATATTCTCTCCCAGCTGGTTAGTTGTTTGTTCATCTTGATTCTGATTTCATTTGTCTTATAAAAGCTCTTTAGTCTGATAAAGTCCCACTTGTTTATTTTTTCTTTAGTTTCCCTAGTCTGGGTAGGCATGTCATCCGAAAAGATTCCTTTAAACCCAATGTCAAATAGTGTGTTGCCTATATTTTCTTCTATGAGTTTTATAGTTTCAGGTCTCACCTTCAGGTCTTTGATCCATTTTGAGTTAATTTTTGTGTATGGCGATAGCACATGGTCCACTTTCATTCTTTTGCATGTGGATGTCCAGTTTTCCCAACACCATTTATTGAAGAGACTTTCCTTTCTCCATTGCATGTCCTTAGCACCTTTGTCGAAAATTAGCTGTCCGTATATGTGTGGTTTTATTTCTGGGCTTTCAATTCTGTTCCATTGATCTGTGTGTCTGTTTTTGTACCAGTACCATGCTGTTTTGATTACTATTGCTTTGTAGTATGTTTTGAAGTCAGGAATTGTGATGCCTCCTGCTTTGTTCTTTTTCTTTAGGATTTCTTTAGCTATTCGGGGTCTTTTGTTGCCCCATATAAATTTTAGTATTCTTTTTTCTATTTCTGTGAAGAATGTCATTGGGATTCTGATTGGGATTGCATTGAATCTGTAGATTGCTTTAGGTAATATAGACATTTTAACTATGTTTATTCTTCCAATCCACGTGCATGGGATATCTTTCCATTTCTTTATGTCATCGTAGATTTCCCTCAATAATGTCTTGTAGTTCTCATTGTATAGGTCCTTCACCTCCTTGGTAAGATTTATTCCTAGGTATTTTATTCTTTTTGATGCAATTGTAAATGGTATTATCTTTTTGAGCTCTCTTTCTGTTAGTTCATTATTAGCATATAGAAATGCAACTGATTTTTGTAGATTGATTTTGTACCCTGCAACTTTGCTGTAGTTGTTGATTGTTTCTAACAATTTTCCAACAGATTCTTTAGGGTTTTCTATATATACAATCATGTCATCTGCAAATAGTGAGAGTTTCACTTCTTCATTACCTATTTGGATTCCTTTTATTCCTTTTTCTTGCCTAATTGCTCTGGCCAAAACCTCCAGTACTACGTTGAACAGGAGTGGTGAGAGTGGGCAGCCCTGCCTCGTTCCTGTTCTCAGAGGAATGGCTTTCAGTCTTTCCCCGTTGAGTATGATGTTAGCTGTGGGTTTGTCATATATGGCCTTTATTATGTTGAGGTACTTTCCTTCTATTCCCAATTTATTGAGAGTTTTTATCATAAATGGATGTTGTATCTTGTCAAATGCCTTCTCTGCGTCTATTGAGATGATCATGTGGTTTTTATTCTTTGTTTTGTTGATGTGATGTATCACGTTGATTGATTTGCGGATGTTGAACCATCCCTGCGTCTCTGGTATAAATCCCACTTGATCATGGTGTATGATCTTTTTAATATATTGTTGTATTCGGTTTGCCAATATTTTGTTGAGGATTTTTGCATCAATGTTCATCAGCGATATTGGCCTGTAATTTTCTTTCTTTGTATTGTCTTTGTCTGGTTTCGGTATCAGGGTGATGTTGGCCTCGTAGAATGATTCAGGAAGTGTTCCATCTTCCTCTATTTTTTGGAATAGTTTGAGGAGGATGGGTATTAAATCTTCTTTGAATGTTTGGTAGAATTCACTGGAGAAGCCATCTGGTCCTGGACTTTTATTTTTTGGGAGGTTTTTGATTACTATTTCAATCTCTTTACTTGTGATTGGTCTATTCAGATTCTCCATTTCTTCTTGGTTCAATTTTGGGAGGTTGTATAAGTCTAAGAATTTATCCATTTCTTCTAGATTGTCCAATTTGTTGGCATATAATTTCTCATAGTATTCTCTTATAATCCTCTGTATTTCCATGGTATCCGTTGTAATTTCTCCTCTTTCATTTCTAATTTTATTTACTTGAGCCTTTTCTCTTTTTTTCTTAGTTAGCCTGGCTAAGGGTTTGTCTATTTTGTTTATCTTCTCGAAGAACCAACTCTTTGTTTCATTAATCCTTTCTACTGTTTTTTTGGTCTCAATATCATTTATTTCTGCTCTGATTTTTATTATTTCTCTCCTTCTGCTGGCTTTGGGCTTTGTTTGTTCTTCTTTTTCTAGTTCTGTTAGGTGTAATTTAAGGTTGCCTATTAGGGCTTTTTCTTGTTTGTTAAGGTGGGCTTGTATCGCTATGAGTTTCCCTCTCAGGACCGCTTTTGCTGCGTCCCGAATTGGGACTTTTTTTTATGTGTGGTAGTGGATCGTTGAAGTTTTGGTAGCTTGAGAGTGGCTAGTTCTGGCTTTGCCTGCACTAACTGTGCAACTCCAGTCAAGTCCTTAATCCTCTCTGGTTCTTCATTTTGTCCCTCATAGAATAAGAATTACAGTCCCTGCCTCCTCCACCCATGCCTCAAGGTTCCAGTGAGGCAGAGACAAGCTCGTGAAAGCAAACGTGCCTTGAAGGAATGAAGTGTGTCCAGGACAGAGGAGGCAACATTACTAGTTTGTCAGGCTGTGGTCTGAAGGGGGCTATTGCAGGAACCCCCACAACTTTCTGGCCTTGTTTGTGAGTTGCAGAATGAGGATGGCTGGGTCTCCTATGAAACCGGAGGGCCTTCCGAAGTCCTCGGTCCTGACTGTCCCCTGAGCACTGGCATCTCTGCCCTGGCACCCTCCACAGGGGACTGGGCACTGCCTGGCCATTCCGACAGACGTGGAACTGCTTCTCTGCAAGTTTGATCATCCCTCCTGGGCAGCTCTGGGCAGTTATCTGGTCCTTCCTTATGGTGAAGTGCCACGAGTCTCTGTACCTGGTTAAAATGGAATGTATTATGCCCCCCTCTAGCTTCCTCCTACTGGTCCTGGTTTTGCTTTTGGGGCCTCACATCCCAAGTCTACTTCCTCTTCCATGAAAGACTCCTGCAGTGCTTTTAAGGTAGTCTTCCCCTCTCTCTAAATTATGGAAGGACCAAGGCACATGGGCTAAGTATTTATGTTTTGCTCTGTGACCTCACTCTGGAATTCTTAGATGTAGGCTCCACCTGGGTATAGTGACCACAGTCTTGAGAATTTAGCTTTTTTTAGCAAATGCTCCTGTAGTGCTTATTATGTGCCATTCATTCAATCTTCATATCAATGCTGTGAGCTAGATATGATTATGATCCCCATTTTATAGACAGGAAACGCAGAGGAGTTAGATATTTTGCCCAAGTTTGCACAGCTAGTAAGTATCAGAATGAGGATTTAAACCCAGACCGTCTGGCTCCAGATTCTGTGCTCTTTCTACTCCGCTGTCCAACCCTTCCTCGCCCAATGGCAGGCCACTCGGCCCCTCTGCTGTTTGTCACAAAGAGCTTTGTGCCTCCCCACTGTGCAAAGATCAGGCTGGTCTCAGCCTCTCGTACCCCTCAGGGACAGAAACTGTGAAAGGGGATGGAATTGTCAGCAGGGCGTCCTTGGCTTCCCCGGGGTGAGAGCTGTCCTCAGGGCTGCTCTCAGAACTGCTGTTTGCAGAAATGGCAGTTCAGCTATGGACAGGGCTGAGAGCTGTTCGAGGGGGCTTTGCCTCTGACCTCCTCGTTCAGCGGCCTCGCCGCCTTGCGGTCCAGAGTATAAGGCGTAATGAGGTCAGGGCTGTGTGTGGGCAGCGTGCTGGTGTGTCTGAAGACCTGCAGCCTGAAAGCAGAGGCGCAGGAGCGTTCAGATGTGTGTGCAGAGAGCAGCGGCCCGTGAGCGAGGAAAGACGGAGACTCAGAGCCTCCTCGTGTTCTTCTCAGCGCCTGGAAGAGGCCATTTCCATCCAAGTCAGCTGACGTCCAGGGGGAGTACCTGGAGAACTCCCGTAGAACCTCCTCAATGCAGCATCTCAGGCTCCGCACTTCACCAGGGGCTCAGTCCCTGGAACTAAATCACCTCCTCATTCAGTAAGTGTGTCCGTGGTCCTATAACAGTTACTCTGGAGGAGCCAAAGAAGAATGGAATACAAGTCCTGCTCTTGAGAAGTTTGTATGCTACTTAGGGATATGAAAGTGTATGGGAAGAGTGAGAAGAATGTCTAGATAATAAGCCCGCCCTGGAAGTGAGAACCCTGGAGGCTGCTTCATCAGGAATGTTCCATGGAGGAGGTGGGACTTGAGCTGGGCCCTGGAGAACGAGAAGATGTAGAGATGGGGGAGGAGAAAGAGGAAGAGTGTGCTGCATACCCTCTGCTTGCCCTTTGGACCTGCTGCCCTCTCACTCCATCATCCTCTGTGCCCCGGGAGGCCAACCGGTATAGACTCAGGGTGGGTTTGCCCAATAGGAGGCACTAGAAAGAGACCAGCAGACCAGAGGAGGGTGAGGTCAGGCATTTGTTCCGCCTGTCCCTGTTGCTGTGGGCTGGCTCTGAGACGGTCACTGAAGCCACAGCCCTGAACAGGCGGCCCTCTCCATCAAGCCACTCTCTCTGGTTCTGGTAACCACTCCCGCCCCGGCCCTTCAAGCCTGGAGGTGGTAACGGCTTTCCTCTATTGCCAGCTGGGGAATCACCCTCTCCTTTGTTCCCTTCCCTGAACTCTGCCCACACCTCTGTAAGATAGTCTTTTTAAAAACTCTCCTCAAATTAAGTCTGTGTGTGCTGTTGCCTGCCAGGAACCCTCCTGAAAAAAAGCGTTTTAGAGATGTGGGCAGGTGAGTGGGCAAAAGAGGTGGGAATTCGCAGACCTGTCTGGCTGAAACATGAGGTGGGAGAAAACAGGAGGTTGGAGAATCACTAGAACGTGAAGAGCTTTACATATGAAGCAGAGTAGTATGAAATCCCTGGACGTTTTGTAGGTATCTGCAACCTTCCTCTCTCCTCTCTTCCAGGAAACCCCTGCCTGTTGCTCCTGACTGCCCGGTGCCCGCCTCCGTCAGAGCCTCCAGCCAGAGGGCAGGGATGGAGAGGCGTGGAGGCTCCTGCTTCGGCAGTTGCTTGGCTGTGCTTTGCCTTCTTCCCTCCCTGAGCCTGGCACAGTACGAGGGCTGGCCCCACTACCCGGAGTACTTCCAGCAGCCGGCTCCCGAGTACCACCAGCCTCAGGCAACCTCAGATGTCAAGATCCAGCTGCGCCTGGCAGGGCAGAAGAGGAAGCACAACGAGGGGCGGGTGGAGGTGTACTATGACGGCAAGTGGGGGACTGTGTGCGACGACGACTTCTCCATCCATGCTGCCCATGTTGTCTGCCGGGAGCTGGGATACGTGGAGGCCAAGTCCTGGACCGCCAGCTCCTCCTATGGCAAAGGGGAAGGTAAAACACTCTGTGCTCTGGGACTGAGTCCTAGTGTCACCTGGAAACCCCGGGAACAGGCTTACCTGTGGTTAACCTGGTAAAGGGAGCTACAGCTACTGTCAAGCATGAATTCCTGATAGTACACCATCTGGGCGACCTCCTGTGTTGGTGCAGGAGTGGGCAGTGGAGGGCTGCTGGGGAGGGGCACAGTGATCTCCCGTCTTGCTTTGCCTGGGGGTTTCCTGGTTTTAGCAGGGAGAGTCTGGCTTCCTGGGAAACAGCTCGTCCTGGGCAACCCAGGTGGGTGGGTGGGTGGCCCTAGGTAGGGGCTGAAGTCAGTCTGTGCTCCTCTCTCCAGCCAGGTGCCCACCTGGGCTGCATCAGCCGGGGCAGGTGTGCCTTGCTCCCAGTCGCCCCTTGGAGGAGTGCCTTTTGCTCTTTCTCACAAGGCCACCCACAGGCTGGCGTTCCCTGCCTCTCCCCACCTCCTGCCTTGCAGGGTTCACACTTTTCACGCGTTAGCCCGTGCTGTTCTCGGCTTGGCCATGACAGGAAGAGTTGCTTTGGGTTTTTCACTTGATTGGCCTATTCTTTCCTCCTTTGTTAAGTTCAATCAATATATTTTTAAAAAATTGTTTTGGTAAGAGCTTTGAGAGGGGGCAGGTGTTGGAGCCCAGAACCTTGAGCTCAGTCCTGTGCTGACCTAACTAACTAGGTGCTTTATAGGAAGACACGTATCCTCTTTGGCCTCAGTTTCCCCATCTGGAAGTTAGGCTGTCGAAGAACTCCTGAAACTCTCGTAGTCTGTGATCCTAAGTAGGAAAGTAGAAAAGGCTGTGGCATTATTTAAAAAAAAAAAAAAAAAGAAAAATCCAGGAGCTAAGTGTTCCTCCTCCCGGGGCTGGGAAAGCTAAAGCAGCCCCTCACCCTGGCCGAGCTGCGGCACCGGTCTCAGCAGGGTCTGGCTGTGGGACTAGAGCGGAGGTGCCCAAATGCACGTCCTGGACTAACAGATTGATGCCATGCTGACGGCGTGAGAATCCCCCGGGGGACTAATCCATGATATTCTGGGCTGAGGTCTGGGCTGGAGTCTAGGACTCTGTAACTTTTGGAAACCTCCCAAGTGATTGTAAACGTAGCCCGGTTTGGGAGTCATTGAAATGAGTCATTGTTATGGTCCCTTCCAACCCCTGCTTTCTGTCATTCTAGACATCATGGGAGAAGGGAAATCCCACCTCATCCATGTCTCACCCTGTGCAGTTGAATGTGTGCTGTTGGAGTGACAGGTCAAGAGACGGCACTTGGAGCACAGTGTGCTCTGAGGCTGATCCTGGCCTCCCTATGGTGGCGAGAGTGAAAGCAGCAGGGATGAGTTAGCAAAGGCTGGGCTTTTATTTATTTATTTATTTGTTTATTTATTTTTAAAGATTTTATTTATTTATTTTTCCCCCCAAAGCCCCAGTAGATAGTTGTATGTCATAGCTCCACATCCTTCTAGTTGCTGTATGTGGGACGCGGCCTCAGCATGGCCGGAGAAGCGGTGCGTCGGTGCGCGCCCGGGATCCGAACCCCTGGCCACCAGCAGCGGAGTGCACGCACCTAACTGCTACGCCACGGGGCCGGCCCAAGGCTGGGCTTTTAGAACCCATTTCTCATCTTCTTTGCAAAAACACTGCCCCACACTTCCACATCTCCGTTCATTCTGCTAGCTGAGCCATCCAGAGGTAACATCAGATTTATGTTTTCTATTGCAGGCTCTCTAAGCCTAATTATTTTATAACAAGTGCTTTCCAATGACTATGGGGCTTTTCCAGTGACAACTTTATTTTATTTCTACCCAAACTTAACATTTATCTGTCATTAGACAAGCTGGGTGTGGTTTTTCCTCCTCCTACATTCACCTGCCCAGGGGTGAGAATAGGGTGCCTGGAGAGGTAGGTTAACCTGGCTCAGACTTTGCCATCCGATGATGATGAAGGGAGAAAAGTTCAAAGGAGTAGAGGGAATATGCAAGGGAGTGATTAAAATCATGATCTGTGGGGGTCCGGCCCCATGGCATAGTGGTTAGAGTTCAGCACCCTCTGCTTCGGCAGCCTGGGTTCATGAGTTCGGATCCCGGGCATAGACCTACCCCACTCTTCAGCCATGATGTGGCAGTGATGCATATACAAAATAGAGGAAGATTGGCACAGGTGTTAGCTCAAGGTGAATCTTCCTCAAGTGAAAAAAGGAGGAAGAGTGGCAACAGATGTTAGTTCGGGGTGAATCTTCCTCAGCAAAAAAAAAGAAAAAATCATGGTCCATGGAAGGTACTACATGGAGGAGTTAAAGGGCTGTGGAAAGCCGCTTGGCTGGATCCGTTGTGGGTCTCTGTTGAGATTCCAATACTAGAAGGAGTATGCCAGAAAGATGGGGTGGGGTGAGGTGGATGCACAGCAGAAGAGTTGAAATGGAGATTGGGGAAGGAGTGCGAGTATTGGTAATGACAATATCTAAGCTATGACCGTGGGGAGTAGCTGACGTAGGGTGGAGGAATGTCATTGGAGAGAAGAAGTAAAGTAACCAAGAGGCCGAGATATTGTGTGGATATTGAAACCATCAGGACTTAGGAAAGGAGAAATATCAAAGAGAGGAAGGGAGAGACAGACGCTAAAACAATTTTAAACCGTCATGTGTCCAGGACTTTAAGGATTATGCAGTCTACATAACGTGATGCTTGGTTTACATCATGAGAGACCTTTTAAATATAAATATATTTGAATTTCATCAGCATCAGTTTAGGATTTTTAACACTGGGTACATGGTGGCCACTCAGTAAATATTAGCTGATTGATTCATTTTGGTTTGGGAGAATATTAAAAACAGTTGGCAAGCAGTACTTGGCATAGTGACCAGAGAAGGTGAGCAGTGCCCTGGGGTGTGCTCCGCTGGGGCTGAGCCTGCAAGTTGGCTCTGGGGTGAACTGGGAACACTGCAGCTGAGCCTGTAAGAGGTGCCCCTGCAGGAGTGCTCACTGTCCCCCCTCCTCTGAAGTTCAGGCTGAGGAATGAAGCCAGGGAGAGCACCCACAGACCTCCCTGGTTTCCAGACTGGCCTGTCGACGGGTCTCTTCACCGAAAGCGTCCCTGAGCTCAGGGAAATCGTGGGCCCTTTTAGAAGTTTCTAGAGGGGGCAGCTGCCCCATTTCCACCCTCTGGATGGGCCTCACAGCAACCCAAACCTCAGGTGGTTGCTCTCCCTTGCCTGTCTTCAGATCTGAGATCAGATTTGATCCCCGTGCACCTCCCACTCTTCGGATCATGGTGACAGAGCCAGCAGATGACCACAGTGGGGCCCCGAAGATGCTAACTTGAACAATACCCCTTACCCTGACAGTCCAGGGGAGCACTCTGGCATTCAAGTGGAAATTCACTTATGATTTTTATCTTCCAAATGGTCTATTAACTTGTTTGTACATCTCTTCTCCTTACATCAGGAGAAGTATTTCTTAGAGTTAAGTGAGTGGAAAGAGTAAAATGAAGTTTTGCTTATGATTGACCAGCCTTTTGTGTCCAAAGTTTGAGCCCTATATGTGTCCCCAGTGCCACTTTCCCAGCAGCTCTGAGATGGCATCTTCTGAGCTGTGTCTGAACCAGTCTGCGTTCCAGCAGGCAGGACCAGAGCTGATTGCTTTGGAATCAGGACAGTCTAGTGAGAGGCATTAAGCGTTCAGAAAAAAAAAGTGTCATGAAATCAGGCCAAATTAGTATACCGTGCATGTTGATGCTAACTCAGGCTAAGCAGAAATTCACATTTCCACCATCTAAGAAAAAATAACTGGTGAGAATACGTACAAAGTAGGATTATTGGAGGTGAATTGAAGCTACTTCAGAAAGCAGCTCCTTCAGGTAAGTTAGTTCCCCTGAGCACTCCAGGGTGCTAAATTCAAATGTTCCTTATCAAAAAGTTGAGCAGGTCCTGTGGTATCCGTTTGCAGCTCTCTGGGCTTCCCATCCCCTTGCCCCTCAGGGTAGTTTCTCTCCCTGCAGATGGAATAGGGCGGAGGGTATCTTCCGTTGCTAGTACTTAGCAAGACAAACATTGGTTTGTTGTTGAAACAGCAATCGATTAGGGAGCATATGTTTCAGTGGAGCTTGGCGGCTTGGAAACAAGGCCAAATTGACAAACCAGTTGGAAAACCTCAGCCCAGATGTTTTTAGTAAGCTCTTTGCTCCCCACAATGCATCTGAGGGGCTCTCGTTTCAGCCCTGACCAGCCATTCATCACAGCAGACACGTTTCAGCGGGGCCTCGAAGTCAGAAGACTGGCCTCGTGTCCTCTCTGACCTTGAAGAGCCTCAGATTCTCCTTAGTTTTCTCATCTCTACAATGGGAGTGTTTTTATCTGCTTTTTCCTTGCATCATGGAGACAACAGCATCCATTCTTTTTCTGACTTACTGGAAGGAGGAAGGGGAAAGTGAAGTTGAACATGTGCTATACACATACGGTATCTCATTGAATCTCCATGGCGACCTGTTTGTTGGGTATCATTGTTTTCACTTTACAAATGAGAAGCAGGCTTGATTAGGTAGTTGACCCAGTCATGTAGTGCCCAAGCCTGAGGCAGGGGGAGTTTGAATCCAGGTTATCTGGCTCCACTATACCATGGAGTCCTAAATGGAATCATGAGAAAAATGAGAGGTTTGATTTTGTTTCCTTTCATTTTGTTGTGGCTCTTATAAAAATCACTATTTGGAAATACTCTAGCACATTTTTAAAAATTTTTAATTGTGGTAAAATACACATAACATAAAATGTGCCATCTTAACCATTTTTCAGTGTACAGCTCAGTAGTGTTAAGTAAATTCACATTCTTGTGCAACCGATCTCCAGAACACTTTTCATCTTGAAAGCTAAACTTTATACCCATTAACAACCAGTCCCCATTTGCCCTCCCCCCCACCCGTGGCAACTACCAGTCTACTTTCTGTTTCTGTGAATTTGACTTCTGTAGATGCCTCATTTAAGTGGAATTAGGCAGTCTTTATCTTTTTGTGACTGGCTTATTTAACTTAGCATAATGAACTCAAGGTTCATCCTTGTTGTAGCATGTGTCAGAATTTCCTTCCTTTTTAAGGCTGAATAATATTTCAGTGTAGGTATATACCACAAGTTGTTGATGGACACTTGGGTTGTTTCCACTTTTTGGTTATTGTGAATAATGCTATAATAATGGGTGTGCAAATATCTTTTCGAGACTCTGCTTTCAATTCTGTTGGTTATATACCCAGAAGTGGGATTGCTGGATCATATGGTAGTTCTATTTTTAATTTTTTGAGGAAACTCCATACTGTTTTCCTTAGTGGCTGCACCATTTTACATTTCCACTAACGGTGCACAAGGGTTCTAATTTCTCCACATCCTTGCCAACACTTGTTGTTTCCTGTTTTATTGATAGTAACCATCTTAATGAATGTCAAGTGGTATCTCATTGTGGTTGACCCTCTAGCCCTTTGCACCCTGAATTCTCAACTTAGTGGAAATCAAGTGAGGGCACAGGAGGTGAGCAGTGTTCTGTGGGGCATCCCAGGCAGATTGCCCGGCTGCAACCCGGCCCTGCCTTCACCTGAGTTCTGAAACCTGAGGAGGCAGCTCTCTTGGTTAGTCTGGCTGCTCCGTCTCTGAATCAGAGGGGAAACACGAGGAAGTGAGAAGAGCACTGAACGGGGAATCAAGGACCAGGTTCTGGGCTCGGGGGGCGGGGGAGCCTTGCACAATGAGCTGCCCTCTCTGAACCAGGCTTTGCATCTGTGAAGTGAGAGTAGCAGTGCCACCTCCTCCTCTTCCCTGAGGTATGGGAAAGTCAGGGGAGGCAATACATGTGAAAACACCTTAAAAACTCGAAACCCTCGGTTGCAGGATAGCTTAGGTTTTCCTCGAGGGGTCAGAGTTCAGCCTCTGCTGCAGATGGAAGGTGAGTTTGACTTGTCCCACAGTCAGTGTAACTAAAATCCTCCTCCTCCTCATTACCATTTTAAGCAGCTGTGGGCCAATGATAAATGAGACATGTGTCATGTATCATCTCTAATCTGCACACACCCCTGCAGTTCAGGTGTCATTATTATCCCCACTTTACTGATGAGAAAAAAGGGCTTTGATCAAGGCCATATAGCTAAGTGGCTGAGCCAGAATTCAAACCCAGCTTAGCATCCGAAGTCCCTGCTCTTTCCACTCCACGATGTGACTTCCGGGCTCAGCTCTGATTCCTGTCCTCATCATCTTCAATCCACCACATCCCCAAACCACATCAACTGCCCACTCTGGCAAAGGAATCCAGATGGTCTAGAGCTATATGCAATATCTTAACATACTAAAAATCAATTGATGACCATACCAGCTGCCAAAATTAGAGAAAAATTATCTTATGACATCGGTGCCCCCAACAACTCAAACCTGCTTTGACGTAGTACTTGGTTTTTTCCTTCTCTGCTTCCTTCAGGGCCCATCTGGTTGGACAATATCTACTGCACTGGCCAAGAGACGACCCTCGCAGCCTGCTCCTCCAACGGCTGGGGCGTCACGGACTGCAAGCACACAGAAGATGTGGGTGTGGTGTGCAGTGAAAAAAGGATTCCTGGGTTCAAATTTGACAATTCATTGATCAACCATGTAGAGGCAAGTCATGCACTCTTGATGTGAATTCTTTCCTTCTTCCATGTAGCTCACGTCTTGCCTACTCATTCCAAGAAGTGTGTGTGAGCCCTAAGGACGTGGATGTAAGCCAACTTGATTTGGTGTGGGGACAGGTGAGGGGAGGATTTCTGGAAAAGGCGATAGCATCAGTGGAGAAAGGGCATTCCAGACACAGAGAATGGCTTGTGCAAAGGCACAGAGGCGCAGAAGTGTGAACTGGGGATAAGGAGATCAGTATTGCTCAAGACTGAAATGTGAATCTGGGAGTGGTGTGAAATGAAGCTAGAAAGGTGAGCATGAAGGGCCTTCTATGCTATGTGCAGGAGCTTGCCCTTTGGGCTGGGAAGGTGTATTAGTTCTCCATTGCTGTGTAACAAGTTACCACCCAGATTTTGCAGATTCCAGCAACAAACATTGATTATCTCATGTTGTTTCTGAGGGTCAGGAATCAGGAGTGGCTTAGCTAGTTGATTGTGCTCAGAGTCTCTCATGATGTTGTAGTCATGTTGTCAGCGGCTGCTGGGGGACCCTCTCCCACACTGACTCATGTGGTTGTTGGCAGGCTGTAGTTTCTTTCTGGCTGTCAGCAGGAGCCCTCCATTCCTTCCCACGCAGCCTCTAGAGGCTGCCTGAGTATCCTTAAGACGTGGCAGCTCTCTTTCTCCAGAGTGAGCAATTCAAAAGAGAAAGAGAGGGAGGGAGCAAAACGTGGAAGCCACAGTCTTTCATAACCGAATCTCAGAAGTGGTATACCATCATTTCTGCTGTATTCTATTGGTCACACAGACCAACCATACACAGTGTGGGAGGAGATTACCAAAGAGCATGAATACAGAAGTGAGATCCTTGGGGGCCATCTCAGAGACTGGCTACCTGAGGACAGTTGTTCCCAAAGGATCAGAATCACTTTAAAAATGCAGTTACTCGGACCTCACCTGCTGAATCAGAACCTCCCACTAAAGGACTAGACTATTTTTTTTTAAGCTCTGTGGTGTTGCCAGCCTGATCCAGGGCAGCATTTGGGAATGGCAAAAGAGCTTGTGACTCTTTTTCTACATTTATGGCTAAATTTCAGATTTAGCTTTTCAATGAGTTCTTCACCCAAATAACGAAATTAACAAAGAGTTATTGCACAACTCTCATGTGCAAGGTATGTGGAGCTCAGGGCAAGAGGAGTAGGCAGCCAAGACTCCTTCCTCAGGGAACATGTTGGATGTCGCCCCCAAAGGGCTGTGGGGTCTGCCTTGAGTCCAGCCGAGGAGCTTCACTGTGCATTAGCCTCCAGCTGACCCCAGGATTGACGCTGAAGGAAAATGACTCTTGAAATTGCCTTATTTGGGCTCCAGAGGAAGTTCTACCCAGGCTGTGGTCTTTACATTTTCCTCTCATGACTCATACCATCCTGCTCTTTTCTCATATGTTCCTAGAGCGTGCTGAGTGCGCTTGGGAACTTGTTCAAGCCTGCATTACAGCACAGAGAAGGGTTTCCAGTCTCCTCTCAACCAGCAGGGTGAGACTGCCTCTAGTCGACACCCTTCAAGCGCTGCCGTTTGAGATAACCAGAAGAGATTGTGACAGAGCTGATATACTTGATGATCTTAGGTGTTCTCGTTACTGATGACAGCTTTGCTTTACTGTGGAGTTTATGATTTGGAGGGTGGGCTTGTCCAACTCAGTTTCACCCTTTCCACCTCCACTCTTTATAACATCATACAGAATAATTAGCACCCACTTATCTGTATCTCATCTTTCCAATGAGATTGGAAGCTCCTGGAAGGCAAGAGCTATATCTTATTCACCAGTGTATCCAATAGAAATAATGCTAGGGACCTACTGGCAACAATAGCTCCAACTCCCACATTTTCTTCTTCCCAGGAATGCAAACCAAAAATCATTATCCCCGTAGGTGAAGGATCTCCTAAAATAAAATATTAAACTAAACTGGGATGAGAAGTGCATAGAAGCAAATCATCCCTTCATAGCATTGCTCTGCCGAATAGGACAATGAGTTTGCTTATAACATCTTTAATGGGCCTCTATTCAGCCTAGAACCTCAGGATAATCCACTTGGATTGTCAAGTGAAGATCCAGGCTTCTGGGCATGAGAAAGTCATTGACAGCTTGAATAAAAAGAAGATGGGCCAAAATGTCAGCGGATTTGGGGTTGGGAAAATGAGAAGACTCATCTGCTGCTAGGAAAAATGATTCTGGAGAAAGGACTCTGTGAGTGGCACTCCAACAGAGAAGTGTTTACTGAGTGCCTCTGGGCCAGTTTTAATGCTTAGCGTTCGAAGGGGAAATAAGATGGGTCATATCAAAAGCAGAGCCTTAATTGGGTGGAATAGGCAGAGAAATGACTGAAAGAGATATGTTGGAGGGTACTTTCTTATTCTGGAAGGGCTGAGAGTCCATGATAGGAAAGCTCGGCACCTGTCTTTATTCTGGACACTTGTCGGGTGCCTGTTGCACCCTCATCACGGTCCAGGATGCCGTTAGGGAAAGAAAACACAGCGCTGGTCCTCCACCCCTTGTAACCTGAGAGGACAAGATGCATGCCTTGGGGAAAGCTGGAAGATCATTCCAAGGCAGGGACCCTAGGTCCTCAATGAATTTACAGTATCCCTGAGGGGCTACCTGGGGTGATATCTGGTTTGAAGGGCCAGATGACTTCCACAACATTTTCCTAGAGTGCCTCCCTCTTGCTGTCGTACAAATCACAATGGTTACCATGGGACAGGCTGGGAGCTTTTTGTCCAGCCACAGACACGGAGGGAATCTTCAATTGATGAGCAATCCCCTGTAACCTCTTCCCTTTGGTACTGGCTGAAAGCAGGTCATGAAAGGGCCCAGATGTCAGGATGTCTGAGGAGAACCTTTGAGAGTTGCCAGAAGATTCTTCCATCCAGGACTTCATGGCTAAAACTTATGCTTACTGGCAGAGCTGGCCTGATGGGTAGGGAGCTGCCTAGACCACCTACAGGGAATATTTGTGGGATGCTGAGAAATTTCCCTGAAATACCTCATGTAATAGCCTGTGTCAGTAGCTGAAGTCATGGAATCATTCCTCTTGGCTAAAGAAATGTCCCGTATTAAATGTTTGTGGACCAAATGAAGAGATGGACATTTGGTGGACGTGCAGTTAGATGGAGTCACAGTGTACTGACTACTGACACCCAGGAGAAGTGCTGATTGATTAACGTGAACATGGTGGATGGTCTCTAATGGTGTACCCCAGGGCTCCATCCTGCCTCTCCATCATGTGTCAGAACTTTGCATGGAGATTAAAATGTGTACTGGTAAAATTTATAGGACCCACAAAACTAGGAGGGATTGCTGGACTATAACATCATGGAAAGAGATTCAGAAAACCTCAGTAGGTTGAAATAAAAGGCCCAAGCTGTAACATATTAGGGTTGAATATAAGGTCCTATATCAAGGTTCATGGGAAAAGAAAAATCAGCCATAGAGTGAGAGCTAGAGAGAGTGACTAAAAAGAATTGATTATATTTAAAAAATCCCTGAAGGGGGTTGGTTGACTGAAAAGGTCAGTGAGAGCCAAGTGTGTGATATGGCTACTATAAAAGCGGATGCAAACAGCTACACTGAGTGAACAATTATTTCCCTCAGCTCTGCTTTTTGGACCAAGAACTGAGTACAGGGTTCACTTCTGGGGCCATCTCATAACTAGGTCACCCAGAGGAGGGACGAGCAGGATGGAGACTGGTCTAGAAACCATACCATAAGAGGAAATGAAGATACTGTGCCGAGAAAGGAGATAGGAGGGGAGGCATCTCAGTTCTCTTCAAATATTTGAAGTGCTACCATGGAGAACGATGTTTATGATGTATTCTAACTCCCAGAACTGAGATGAGTGGGAGGCAATGGGCATAGATTTCAGCTCAGTGCAAAGACTCCGTAACAGGAGGCTGCCCCACAGCAGATGGGGTTGCCCTCTTAGTGGTGAGCGCCTTGTCACTGGGACAGTTCAAGCAGGAACACAATGACCTCCTGCCGGGAGTATTGCAGCCAGATTCCTACATGGGGAAGGAAGCAGGACAAGGTGATTGCCAGGTTCTAAGATCCCTTGTTACTCTGCATCTATGAAAATGCAGCCGGCACATGCAGAGGGCGACCACTAGCTGACTATTGGCAGTATCCACCATTGGGTGAATCTGGTTACCCATGACACACACTCACACGGGCTTGCGTACACACACACACACACACACGCTCGGGGAAGGGATGCCGGGTAGCGTGTGTGCCGTGTGCTCCGGCCTCTCCCTGCCTCTTCTCTGGCCCCTCACCACTGTGGCCTTGAAAGCCGGAATAGACTTTTTACCCTCAATCTTCCACATCAAAGTGTGAGACCTCAAGTCCTCCCTCCACTTCCCCCGGTTTGGGGCCCCTAAATTCACAAGTGGCCACGAGTGAAGTGTGGTCCAAGTGAAGTGTCTGTTAATGCTTCTCTGTGTCTGTGACCCCAGGAAATGACTGGACCAATGACTGTGAGGAGGACACCCCGTCTCTCCCCATCCTTCCTCTGCAGGGCTGTGGCCAGGCTCTGTCACATCCACCTCATTGACTCCTGGAGAATGAGGACAGATTAGACCATTAGAGATGACCCTCATAGGCTTGTGCCTTCTCTGGAGCACACTTGAATTCCCCAAGCAGAGAGTGGAAGAAAACTGCACATCAGTCTAGACCACGTTCATGCCACTCCGGATGCCAGAGGCGTGAGTCACTGAGCCCTGGGGCCTGGCTGATGGAATTGCACTCGATGAGCTCACTGTGCTTCAGTGCACTCCTATATCTGCTTGGGGCATCCCTTGGGGGCTCCTTGACACTTCATAAACTCCCCTCTAGAGGAAGGAAAAAGTGCATCTTCTTCATATGAATGACCCCACCAAAGGAGAGTTCACAGGGCTGGCCCCTGAGCTACCTGTTGGCCGGCAGCTGGAATACGGGGCAAGTCCATTCTCTTCTTTAAGATGAGTGGGTTGAATTCAATCCCTCCCACCTATGACAGTCTGTAATCCAGAGTGGAAGTGGTTTCTCCATCAGAATGACACAGCATGCACTCATCATTTACAAGGTAGTTTTAAATATTATGTAGGGGAAAAAAACAAATCAGATGATTTCCATGACAGTGCTTTGCAGACTACACAGAGCTGCAGTAGGTCAGCTCTACCTCTGATTCCTTGTCCTGGGTTCATTTCATCCAGAAAATGACCCAAGCAGGGTCTCGGTTCTCCCCTTTTCTGGCATAGGCTGTGCTGTCACATCTTTCTGTGTAGTCTGAGCTTTAGACCCCAGAGCTGAAGGACCTGAGTCCCAGTCCCGTGGAGCTTGGGACTTGGCAGCTGTACGTCCAGAGTGGCTGACACTTCTTGGGTCTCTGGATACTTCACTGTAAAACAGCATTTTCATAAGGAAAATGAGTCTTAGGCCAATCCTCAAAACCTTCTTAAAAAGAGGTAAGCAGAAGCAAATAATAAAATGTAAAATACTGTTGGTTTCAAGTGAATAGGTCATTTTTAAACCTAGAAAACAGAGCCCCAACCAAACCTCCTAGGATTTCAGAGGCTCTTAAACTGAGAGGCTTTATTTCCTGTCTGTGGCCGTAGACAAGTTGGAAAAAGCATTAGATAAGGAGAGATTACAAATCCAGATGCCCTTCTGAGCAGACCTCTCCATGGGCTGTTTTGCACATTGCTAGGTCATGTGCTCATAGAAACCCCGGGGCTGGGGCCATGTGTCCTTAGACCAGGGAACACACAGGTCTTTCCCTTTCTTCACCTCCCCACCCCACCTTCTTCCCTACTTATTTTTTAAAGGCTCTTTTGCAAAAGCAGTTAGGTTGCCAGAACTGATTACGGATTCCCAGGCTGTGAGATTTACATGTTGCCTGTCCCCTGCATGACCCCGGGCCTCAGTTTCTCCTTTGTGACAGGAGGCAGCTCAGGAGATCTTGAGGGGCCAACAGAGGGATGATGAAGAAACAGCGGGGAGAATCTGGTACCCCTGCCCCCCACTTTCTCACATCCTTCTGGAAGGGCCCTGAGACCTGAAAAAGCTCTTTCTCCTCTTAACCACGGGGACTGAGGCTGTTGTGAATTTTTTAAATTCCAGGAGTCCAGGTTTTTATTAGTCACAGTCGGCAGCCAAATGCTTCAGGGTTTTCCTCTGAGCAGCAGCTTTATCTCACCAGCATCTGGGGGCTTCTGGGGGTGGAGGCCTGGAACCCGAAAGGGAGTAATTAACTCTAGAAAGATCTGGGCACTTCTCGGCCAGGAGTTTTGTCCCCCACAGAGGGTAGGTGCAGCAGGTTGCGCTGAGTGGGAAAGAAAGGGCATCTGTGTTCATCTCTGCGCGGTTTAGAAGGTGGTGGTCCCTCCAAGCCTAAATATAGACCCGCAGGAGAGCTGGGCGGCTTCCCTCCAGGGCAGAAACGGTAGCAAGTGGGCAGTTTGTGTCAGACTCTTCAGCAAGGGAGTAAAGAGCTATGGTGGAAGCCCACAGCCTCTGAATCCCCAGTTTTGCCGAACTGTCAGGCTGGGCTGTCAGATGTGGCTGTCCTGGGTTTTGTCTCTCCCAGCTCATAGGGAGCTGGGGCAAGAGGATGTTTAAGATCCTGCCTGGTGCTAACATCCCTTGATTCTATTTATCGAGAGCCTCTACGTGGTCAGGGCTTGCCAAGCGTCACAAGGGACACAGGAGAAGTCGTTCTAAGGTGACCTTTTTTCCCAACTAAAAATAGGTCACAGCCTCTGAAAAGCAAAAGGGCATTTATGCAGCTAACACAACAAAATATTTGAAATTGTGCAAATCCTGGAAAATCTGGTAACCTGATTTGTGGTCAGAGTGTTTTACAGGCAACCCTTTGAAAAGTATGGATACTGTTATAATTGTTTGTGAAGTGAAATAAATGAATAAGTGACACTATACTTAATCGTTAGATGAAATAAATGAATAGGTAGCATTATAATTTGTTTTAGATAAAATAAATGAAGGGACAGTATGCACTCAAACTTTGAACAGTGGGGACTGGATGGTAAATGTGTGGCAGTCTGGAAAGGGAGAGATTAATGGGGAGAGATCAGCGGGAGGGGCGCTGAATGGAAGAAGTTGGGGCTGGAGGGGGCTGGAGAGAGCCTCTCTCTGCCCTGGTTAGGTAGGTCTGTTCTGTAGGGTGGCCTGCTGATGTGACTAGTGCGGGCTGGTGGTGTCCAGTCCGGCTCCACAGTGGGCTCAAGTAGTTCATTTGAGTCACCTCAGCCATGCTGGAAGGGTCAGTGCCGAGGAATTGGCCCACCCCATCCCAGGAGGCTGCTGGTAAGGCAGCTGGATGCTGCGTCTGTTCATTCATTTACTCAATACATTTTAATTGAGCAGCAGGCCCTACGCTGAGCACTGGGAATAGAGGGACTGATGAAAGTCCTGTCTGGGGCTTCCTGTCCCGTAGTGGAGATTGCCGTGAAGAGAAGCGTCAGGTACCCCATCTGGGAGTGTGGTAGATGGTTCGACCTGGCCCAGGACTTGCCTGGTCTGTGGCCTCAGCACCCCTGCTGGGTCGGAGGGACCGGTTGCTGGAGCAGGTGTCCTGCCAGCTTCCTGCAGACAGCAGGGCATGCCTGTTCTCCAGAGGCAGCCTCTGTTACCTACCCAAGTGCTTGCAGGTTGGAAAATGAAACTCAGAGCATATAATTTTCCAGCAGCATTGCAAAGCTCTTGATTTATAGGAGGAGGGCCCAGACAGACTGCCGGCTTTTTCCTCTGGTGGTTCAACATGACCTCAGCTGTCCACGCCACCCCGCCCCGACCCCCTCCGCCCAGACTGGTCTCCATCACACAGAGCTGAGGAGCAGAAATCTTGCAATGCCTGCCCTCTTCCCTTTCCCCCATCTGACCCTGCGGAAGACAGTGGCTAGAGAATGTTGCTGGCAGCTTCTTCCGCTGTGAATTCCTGATTTGATCATCAAAAGGGGATAATTACAGTGTAGCCAGACAACATGCCTCATACTCTTGACGGATAATACCCATCAGCTAAACCGTGTAAACATGTGCTGAGAGGCAGATCAGCTTTTAAGTCAGTTCAATAACTATTAGCATTAGATTTCGAGGGGAAGAGGGAGCTGTCAAATAGCTCAGACGACAAGAGAATGCAGGGATAAAGAGCGACATTCTCCCTGTCCGTCCACAAGTCACACAGTAGCGCTCATGCTGTGAAGAGAGGCAAGTGCTGCCTCGTTGTTTATTTTGAATTAAACAAAGAATAAAGGGAGCCTTTATTAAGTTTTTGGCTTGAGAGCCCAAAGTTTCTAGCTAAGCTGAATTCCTGTAATTGGATTTTTAAAAATTATTATTGGTTCATTCCAAAGATATTTGAGCACCCACTATGTGTTGTGTCTGTCACTAGGAGCCATGGGTAATACAAAAATGAGTAAGGCACAGTTCTGCCCTTGAGGGACTCACAGTCCGAGGAGGCGGCAAAAACACGTGGCAAGATAAATAGTACTACAAGGCAGTATAAACCAAGGACTAAATGCATGACTCAGAAAGCAAGTGCTAGAGGAATGAGGAAGAAATCCAATGATGTGGATGAGATATCTGGGGAGGGGGCTTTGTGGAGGAGGTGGTACTGTCTCTCCCCCTCTGTCATGAGTGACTGCAAGGGACTTACCTGTCTGGCTGACCTGTGCGTCCCAGGGCCTCACACAGTGCCTGGGACACGGTACCACTCAACAAATATTTTTTGAATGCATGAATGAAATTGTCCATGATGGTCAGTAGGGTTCTGATGGGTAGAGAGAAGGGAAGAGAGAATTGCAGGGAGTGGCTCTATGCTCGGGTTAAAAGAGTGATGTCGGCGTGGTGGTGAGAGAAGCTCGCTGGCTGGGAAAAGGGAAGGGAGGGAATGAGATGGGTCAGATGAGGGAGGCTCCTGACTGGGAGTGCTGGCTCCCGGGGAGCCACGGGGAGGCCTTGAGCAAGACAAATGCATGCACAGTGGTCAAGGACTCATGTGCCGGTGGTGTGCGTGGTGGACTGGGCCCGCAATTCACGCGGACTGAGGAGATGCGCAGGACCCACGTGAAGTGACGGGATTGTAATGCCTTTCTTTTTCTTCCACGGTTCTCATTGCCCAGCTGACTGAAAAACAGAGGTGAGAATGGAAAGTTGATGGAAGGAGGGAAGAGGCCTTGCTGGGCAGACTGGGCTATGAGAGCGAGGAGGAGGGTGTAGAAGGTGTGCGAGGCTCGTAGTCTGCATGCTGGAAGGGTGGGGGTCCCACTCAGTGAGAGGAGCAAAGATCGAGCGCATCTCGTACGCTTTTGGTTTGAGGTGCTGAGCTGGCAGTTGGGAAAATGGATCTCTATCTGGAAGGCCGTTTTTTGCGTGTGTGTGAGGAAGATTAGCCCTGAGCTAACATCCATGCCAATCCTCTTTTTTTTTTTTTTTGCCGAAGAAGACCAGCCCTGGGCTAACATCCGTGCCCAACTTCCTCTACCTTATGTGGGACACTGCCACAGCATGGCTTGACATGCGGCGAGTCTGTGCGTGCCTAGGATCTGAACCTGCGAACCCCGGGCCGCCGAAGTGGAGTGCACGCACTTAGCCGCTACATGGAAGGCCATTTTTTAAGATAGCTGAATAAAGAAGGCTGAGGGCAAGATGCAGGAACCTGTTAGCAGTAGAGGGAAGGGGCTTGCTAAGTGAGCAGAAGTTGTGTAGAACTAACCAGTCGTGCATTCGAGTTGGGATGATGGCATAACTGGTCTGTCTCCCCATCATGGTCCTCCCACCCCAACCACTCCAAGGATGACTACTCAAGCGGGAAAGCCTGGGCTGATGCTAAATTATGACCTCTAGAGCGAAGGAAAGGAGGGTAGTTGGGCTAAGACCTGGCCCTTGCAAATGTGCCTCCCCGGGAGGCTATGCGCCTAGGAGCGAGCTTTCAGACAAATTGTGAAGTGGATTCTTGTAGGCTTGTGTGCTTTCTTGCCTTGTCTCCCTTGTATCTTTCCCTGATGCAATCTCCAACTAGACTTTCAAAACTGGCAATTTTTCCTCATTGGCGACAGCCCCGGACTGTCACATTCTAGAATTTGCAAGTCATTCACAGATGCTGCAGAGGTAAAATGTAGTTCAGCGCAAGACTGGGAGTCCTAGCCCTGCTGCTTCTCCACCAGCCTGTCTTTCCACCAACGCTGGCTGAGGTAGCGCAGGTCCTGGCCTCACCGCACCCGACTCTCCCTTTTGCAAGTGGATGACAGTCACTCCCAGGGCTTAGGCCCTCCCTGGGTATGTGATGAGCTCTGAGTAGGACAAGTCCAGAAGGTCCTGTGAGTTCCCTTGGAGGGAAGCCTTTTGGAGATCTGGGTGAACTATTGAACTGTTGTCTTTGGTGAGAGGGACACCATTCAGACTTCAATTTAAGTTTTAAAACGTGCCAGACACATTACCAGCTTCTGGGCTATTGGGCTTAATGTAACACTAGCAAGTCTAGAGAGCCCTCTGTAAGAAAAGAAAAATGTGTTTGTGTTTTAGTGTTTCAAATCTTCTCTTCTTTTTTGGGGCTGAATTTCTGGGAAAAAAATTCCTAACACTTGTGGTTGTGGGAGGGATTCCACAGCAGTGAAGTCAGGAGGGGAGTTATGTGTGTACGTGTGTGTTTTCCTACAGAGGTCTCTGAGTGGCCCACATGAGCTCGGAGCTAGCAGTGAGCGCTGAATGTGACCACGAGGCTTCCCTGCCGCCCCCTGGCCAGAGTCCAGGAGCAGCTGGGAGGCAGCTGTCCCTCACGCACTCTGGTCTGACTCACGGCTTCTCCCGGCAGGGCGCAGGGTGGACTTCGAATGTGGGCTTCAGATGTGCAGGCCCCAAAGGTCCACCGGGAGGCTGAGCTCCAGGCCCTGCCTCGTTTGGGTCAACTCAACACCGGGCAGTGGACAGGATGGGCGGGACCACCCAGGGACAAGGGGTCGTGAGCGTGGAGGACGGGCTTGGAGTAAGAACTCCGTTTTCACCCTTGTTTGCCTGCTTATTGGCTGTGTGAACTTGGAGAAGTTGGAAAACCTTGCCAAGCTTTCTCATTTTTCACCAGTAACATGGGTATGTGTCAGCCTTCTCATAAGTTGTCATGGGAATCGAGTAAGAGAATGGACATAAAGTTCTGAGCACAGAGCCTGACGTGTAATAAATTGGTTAGTATTTGATAGATGAGGGCCATCACAGTCGTTATTATTCAGAGAAGAGACAGGACCCTGTAGTTGGGGCACAGGGAGGAAACCTGGCAGGGTCCATGGGGCGGAGAGATCGTATTTTGTCGAATGAGTGAATGAATGAAGTGAGAGAGGAGACATTCCATTATGAAGTAACAACAGCTGTAAAGCCAACCCTGACCTAAGACTTTGGAGGGAACAAGTCTCGCTGGACCTTTCCTTTACCACATAGGTGCACAGGCAGACACACCCTCCCACAGACACACACTCCACACGTGCAGAGACCCACACAACTCACGGACACACAACCCTGTTGCGTACACATCGTCATGCATGCAGACACACCAAACAGATGCACTCCCAGAAACACATGTACAGATACACAGACACACACTGAGAAGTATACTCATGACACTCAGACACACACAGAGACACACACCATCACACACACACATGCAGTGAGTTGGTGGGAGAACAAGGACAATGACACCTAGTTCTAGTGCTTTCTCTTCTCCAGGCCTCATTTCTGCATTCTGGAGCCCACCTGGCTTTCCCCACCAGCCATAGTTCTGCTGAGGGGATGCTGTCCCACATCAGGACAAGAGTCTAGGGGTCTGCTGAGCTCCCCTCGCTGGGCCTTCCTCCTCCTGTCGTAGCCGGGGTGTTGAGGTTCCCATTTCACAGCTCTCCTTAGGCGGGTGGTGGTGGGGAAATGGAGTGCGGGGTAGGATCTGTGAGGTTAATAAATCGGCCCAGCCTGCCTGCCCCGTGAATCCGTGGGGCTGATGCCACAGCGGTAACTTTCCTTCTGGGCATTGGGCATTACGCATTACGCACTGGAATTCCAGCCCGGCCTCCCGAGGTGGGAAGGCAGGAGGGGACTGGCCCATGGGCCGGTTTAGACCTCAGGCCCTTTCTTGGCTTGCCTCTGTCCACGTGTCTTGGTGGCACGAGTCCTGTGCCCTGACGGGGGCTGTAAAAGATCCAGAGTCCAAGCTGGCAAACATAATCCTGCCACTGGCGGCTTTCCTTCCGCTCTGCATGGAAAGGACGTGGGGCCGAATGCCATCACTCCCGCCCACATACTTTCCGCTGCCTTGCAGGACCGGTGAACCAAGGCCTGGCTTTGGACCCTGAAGCCAGTGGCGAGGAGACATGAATCCCTGGGCACCCAGATAATGGTCCTGTTCAACCTCGAGGTTCATTTGCATCCTGGCTGGACGGGGGCTCGGGCACTCAGGTCGCCAGGTTACCCCTGCCAGCACCCCTGCCCAGCCCTACCTCTCCCTCCCTGGACCAGCTCAGAGAACTTCTCACATTGTGGCTCAGGTGCTCCCTGCCTCTAGGTGGTCCTGGGGACATAATTGCCGATGATAAATGGGGATGATGGTAGTTATAAACCACCTCATTCTATTGTTTGAGGATCAAGTAAGAGAATGCACATAAAGCACTTATTATATTGTAATTCATCATATCTGAGTATAGATTTGGGGCTGGGGACAGTGAGGGGGCTGGCGGTGTAGGTGGAATCAGTCATGATGGGCCATGGGCACCTCAATAAGTAATCTGGGCATTACTACGTAGGCAGAATTGTAGGTCAAGGGACAAGATGAGCTGTGTTAGAAAGAGCTCTCTGATGTCTTCCTGGTGGCAGATGATAGAGGAGAGACTCAGGGAGCCTGCAAGAGCTGGTGGAGGCCCCACTGGTCAGGGGCAGAAAGAGGGGCTGGACTTGAGAGATTCAGGAGGGAGCTTGCCCAGTGTTTGGGGGCAGATTGGGTGAGCCTTGGAAAAGCATAAAGGTACCACTGTAACTCCGGGGAAGCCCCCCGTTCCTCTCACCCAGCCTGGCTCTCGAGGCCCCCTGTCCTTCTACCGAATCCCTGGGACTCAGGGGTAGGCGTGAGGCAGCAACGTTGCTGCTCAGTGTCAGGGGTGTGGGGTGGAGAGCCCACGCTCCCCACCTCCAGCCTCTTCTACTTCCTCCTGTCGGGTCCTGCCTCTTTCTCTGCCACAGGAAGATGGATGGTGTGGGGACGGGCAAGGGGTGAGGAGGGGGCTTAACAAGGGCCTCAAGGCCTTTGGAATCTTCCCTTTCCTTGCCACAGCCCAATGATTGTATCCATCCCCCACCAGGACGCCCCTCCCTGCTAAGCAGGCCTGGGTCCCCGCATACAACTTCCCCTCCCATCTTCTCCTCCCCCTTCTGTCCTGGGGTTTTCACACTGAGGAATGCCGACCCTGCCGACCCTCGGGTACGAGGTCAGGTGGAGGTCGAGTTCGTGTACAAGATGACACCACTAGTCTCAGGATATCTGAGGCTCAGCTGCCTGAAACTTCAGTTTTACCGAAAGTGGGGAGACACACACACACGCTTTGGAGTAAAATGCGAAATCCAAATTCTTTTTAATATAGAACATGAAAATTCAAAGAACACATTCTCTTTTCTGCTTTTATTTTGAGACCCCTGCAGGAGGAGGCTGCTGCCCTCTGCTCCCCGGGCTTTCTGTAGGATGCAGGAGAGGCTGCTGGGGTCTTCCCCCAAGTCTTCTGATTGCTCCAGGCCACTCGTGCTCCCCGTGCTCTGCACGGCCTGAGGGTAGGCCAGGCTAGCAGATGGCCCAGCCTGTAGGCACCCCTGGACGGCCGGACCAGGGAAGTAACCCCTCTCCTTCCGTGCCCCCTCCTTCCCAGAACCTGAACACCCAGGTGGAGGACATCCGGATCCGGGCCATCCTCTCCACCTACCGCAAGCGCAAGCCCGTGACGGAGGGCTACGTGGAGGTGAAGGAGGGCAAGACCTGGAAGCAGATCTGTGACAAGCACTGGACGGCCAGCAATTCCCGAGTTGTCTGCGGCATGTTCGGCTTCCCTGGGGAGAAGACGTACAACGCCAAGGTGTACAAGTAAGAGGCCTGCACAAGGCGGCGGCTCCCCGGGCTCCGGCCCAGCCTCCTTAGAGTAAGCTCTTCAGTGGGCCCTGGGCGGAGGGGAGTCCTCCGGCCGCCGCGGGCCAGCGTGCAGTCCCTTCCTGTGAGGAGCTCACTCTCCTGCGGGAGGCCGACCCCACATGAACGACAAAGGTGGGTGAGGGAAGGGATGTGGCAGAGGTGAAGGGCGAGAAAAGTCCCACCTCTCGAGGCTGACGGCCTGTGCAGTGACCGCATGGACTGGACAGGGACAGCATCAACCTAAGGAGAAATGTTTGCTTTTCCTCAGCAAATGATTGTTCTGAGAAATCTGGAACTTACAGCAACTGTTAGGAAATTGAGAAACTGATCAATTTGATTCAGTTAGAGCAATCCCAATTAAATCTTACCGTGCTGGTGTGGTCTCCCAGGGGGAAAATGTAGATGATCAGGAGACTTAAGAGTGATTTGCCCTGAGGGATGTCCAATGAAGGGATTTCGGCCCCATGACAAGCTGGTGGCAGGGGTATATTGGTTGGTAGTTGGGTCTTCCTATCTCCTCTTAATAGTGGTAATAATAATCTGTTTACTGAGTGCTTACTATGTGCCAGGCTCTGTTCTTAGTCGTTTGATCCTCACAATGCTAGGAAGTAGGGTCTGTTTCAGAGTTGAGGAAGTGAAGTCAGAGACAGCTGATAGAACTAGGAAGTGGCAAATCTAGGATTCAAACACAGGTCTCCAGCTACAGGGTCTACCACAACACTACCTCTTTCCTTTCAAGCCAAGGGGAGAGGTGGCTTCCAAGTCAGGAGACATGAGTTCCAGCCCCAGCTGGCCCTCCAGATCCCTGGGGTCAGGGCAGGCTGCCTCGCTCCCCGGGCTTGGCCTGGCCGCCTTTGGTCTGAGACCCCAGCCCACCACGAGGGTGAGTGCTGGCGGCAGAGCTGCCCAGCTAGGGGTGCTCACAACACCCCTGGGAGTGGTCATAGTGGTGATTCCCACCCCAGCAGCACCCAGACATGGGCCAGACCTTCCTGTTTGCATGGGGTAGGGGACGGTGGTGGTCTTGTCCTCTGAGTACTTTGGAGAACTCCCGCCAGCTGGCCAGCCCCTTCCCTGGAGACACCTTCTCAGATTTTCCTACCAATTGGAGCCAAGAAAAGAAAAACCCTCTCCTGACGGGCTTCCTACATAACTGGCCCTACCGGAGTCCCCTGGCAGCCAGTCTGAGCCCAGTCCTGGGAGCGGGAAGGCTGCCTTCAGTGTAGCACATGGTGGACTGGTGTCCTTTTCCTGCTTTTGAGGAAGATCTCAGATCTGTCTTGTTTGAAACCCCGCTCCCTGACTCTCCTACCCCCACATCTGTGGCTTTGCTCTTTCGAATAGTGGCAGGAAAATGCTTCGAAGGCTGGGAGGCCTCCAAGGCGGTGGTGGGTGGTGTTCTCAGCTGAGGTGGGAGATGATTGACAGATGCTGCTGGAAACCAGCTCCTCCTCCTGACCTCTGGCTGGGGTGATGTGGAGGGCAGGAGGGTGGGCACAAAACCTTCTTGGCTTGTCTCTGACATTTCATGTTAGTCTCTGGGACTTAGCTAACTGTTGGGCCCCAGAAGAGAAAGGTGCGCTGGGAAGAGTTTCTTTGCCTCCGTGGTGCTGTTAGGGGCTGAGATGGCAGCTGGCTGGAGGAAGCTGTTAGCAAAGAGCAAGGGCTCCCAGGTCATGGGGCGGTTTCAGGGGTCACTGAGTCCAAGCCCTCAATCTGTACAGGAGGAGACTGTCAACCTGCAAAAACAGAAACCAGTTTAAGAGGCAAAGCGTTTATTTGGGATCAGAGAATTGCAATTTGGGAGCAGAGATTCAGGTAGAAATCCGTATAGTGTCCCGCTAGGGAGTAAAAGTCAGGGGCTTTTCAAGGCAAAGAAGGGAGGTTGTATCACAAAGAATTTTAAGTGGAGTTGGAGGCAGAGAGCTAGTCCTGGCTAAACATTGACTGGCTATTGATTCTATCTTCAGAAAGTCCATAGTCCTCGGTCTTTGTGATCAGGATGTCGTCCTCCTGCTGACTTCTCAAACAATTGCTTGTAAAACAATAGCCGTTTTGGCCCAGTCCAAGGTTCAAGACAGCAAGGCAGTTTCTCTGGAAAGAGAGCTCCAACTGCATTTTAAAATGGCTCCACTATAGTGAGTTTTGACAAGCCCCAGGCCTGAAGGACGGTGGACTTGGGGATCACAGAGCCCGCTCCTGGCAGAGTCTGCAGGGAGCCTGGGTCTCCTCCGGGGAGAGCTCTCTGCTCTGCCACCTCCACCTTCAGACCCTGCTCCAGCTCTGCTCCGCCCTGGATGCAGGGCCTGGCCACACGGCACAGGCCTCAGCACGGGGCTAGCTGTTAAGTCTGAGAGCTGGGGCAGGACTGGCCTGGGGAGGGCGTACCTGTGAGCCGTGCTCAGAAGTTGTTGAGGACAACGGAGGCCTGGGAGCTGGAGTGAGGCCACACCCTGCATGGTCCCTGAATCCGTGGTCTTCAGGAGCGTCTTTCCCCATCTCTGTTTCACGCTTCCCAGTCCTGTACCTGCAGTTGCTGACAGCACTTCCCTGAGGCAGGGGCAGTGGCCTCCCAGGGTGGCCCTTCACTCTAGGAAGGAGATTGTTTTCAAAGTAATTCTGTCTGGGGTGAGCTTAGCAATCTCCCTGCGTCCACTGAGGCCCTTATGGGGCTTTGCAGCCTTGGAAATCCACAGGCAGCCCCTGAGGCCCTTCCACCTGGCTCCATCCGCTACCCTACAAGTCTGATGGCTGCTCAGAGGCCTCAGAGTGACCCCCGAGGCTGGGCCTGCAGCTCTTCCTCAGAGCCTCTGCTAGCCCTGCCCATCCCCCCGCCCCCAAGTCAGAGGAGTCTGGGAGGTTACCTGCATGTCCCCCAGAGGCCTCTGCACCCACTGGCTCACCCGAGTGGAGTCAGCCGCTCCCCGCGAGGGCTGCTTTACCCTGAGCTGACTTCTGTACTGGACTGGAGGCTAATGGAGCTGAAGCTTCAGGGCCCCCTCCCCGGGGCCAGGAGCATTTGTCACGTAAGACCTGCTCACCCACCCTGGGAGGCTCCAGAAGACGCACTTCCGCTACGACTGTGAGAAATGAATCTGTGCGGGAGTCTCGGAGTCCTTGAAGAGCTCTATGATGGCTCTGCTCTGTAGGCCTGACCTTTCAGTGGGAAATGCACTTACTGCAGGTTGGGTAACCTAAATGCAATGGGGGTCATTAGATCCTGAGGTGGCAGTGGCCCAGTGGCGGCACTCAACTGCCAAAGCCAAAGTGCGTGTGGTTACTGAGTGGGCAGCAGAGTCAAAGCAGCGATCAGAATAGTCTGACTCACAGAGACCTGTGACGCTGGCTGGTTGATCATGAGGTTCCTAGAACTGAAATAAGTAGGAAGCCTACTAAATTCTGACTTTATCTGTATAAGCAGAAAAGTTCTAGGTCAAGTGAACAAAAGTCTAACCTGAATCGTAAAAACAGAGTCATGGCCCCTCAGTCAATTCCCAGACTTGAGCCAGTTTACAGACCCAGAACCCCTGAAATGAAGGGGAGGCTGGTCCCCTTGAGGAAGAACCCCAGTACCCTGCCAAAAGTTTACCCTGTTAATATTTCTCCCAGCCTTCCCTAAAGGGACCTAGGATCTCTTACCAGGCTAACTGTGCATTGAGGAAAAGGAAATAATCAGAACTTTCAGACACTACTGGACACTGGCTCTGAACTGACACTGATTCCAGGAGGCCCAAACATCACTGTGGTCTACCAGTTGGAGTAGAGGTTGTGGAGGTCAGGTGATCAATGGAGTTTTAGCTCAGGTCCACCTCATAGTGGGCCCAGTGGGTCCCCAAACCCATCCTGTGGTTATTTCCCTAGTTCTGGATTGCTTAATTGGAACAGACATACTCAGCACCTGGCATAATCCCTACAAAATTGGGCTTCCCCCTTGGCTGGCAGAGTGTCAGTGGGACTTCTCATTTTCGGCTGAATCAGTCCAGCTCACTGTTCTTCCTGCTCCCAGCCATAGGCCGAGACCCCTCTTCCCACTCAGCCAACTCCAGTCCCTCTCCGGTCACCAGGCCTGGAGTGAGCTGTCCACCGTCCTCACCAGCACCTCCTATCTGTGCCGCCTGGGCCTGTCTGGAGTGAACTGTGGGGGAGGGGGGGGGCTGCTGCTTGGTGGAGGCCTGTGGAGGGCCACAGGCATTCCTGGGAGCTGATGTAAGAGGGAGGCAGGGCTGCCCGGGAAGGCAGGAGCAGTTCCGTGTTCGCTGTGAGCACTTGGCTCTGTAGTAAGAGACAGGGCATCTGTTCCCAGAAGAGGGAGTGCTCATTGAAAGCTGGAAGCAAAAGGAGATCTGATCAGTCCTGTGCAGCTGCTCTCCCCTGAGTGTGTTCTCTCACCTGACGTGGGGGTGCATGGGGAACAAGCTGGAGGCTGCATTTCCAAGTGCAGGGGCCTTACAAAAAGTGGAGAGGGGCAGTGGTTTGGGGAATTATTAACAGTCCTCCTGTGTAGTTCTTTGCTCTAGGCTGAGGCTACAGTGAGCACACATCCTGAATTTTCCAGGATAGTCCTTTTTTCAGAGGTTCTGTGCCATTGCGCCCACAGGTACACTAGAATTATTACTAGTCACAATTTTTGGTTAAGGAAACATATTGGTGGCATCTATAGGGTTTTTTCTTCTATGTTCACATCCCATTCACTCCGAGACACAGCAGAAACTTCCAGGCCTGCTAGACCAGCAGGGATAGGACCCGGATTCTGCCCCCTCCAGGGGCCAGCCTACCCTGGGAGGCCCCTCCACTGGGTAGCTGGCAGCGATGCGGGCTCTCTCTGGCATCTCACTGGGTTCCTCCAAGCAAGGACAAGCACCCAGACCCCAAAGAGTTGGGACAGCATAAGAGGACAGGTGTCCTCCCTGCCCTCCTCCTTTACAAATCTGGCCATCAGTCAAGGCCCAGTTCAAACCCTGCTGAAGTAGGCCCTCATCACTGCAACCAGGGGTATCCCTCCCTGCTCTTACCTCTTCTGTTTTTTTCCTTTAACCAGTAGAGTTTTTATTTATTTATTTTACAAACACCTATTAGCCCTTCCTACGTGCTGGGCACTGTGGCGCATGCTTTACAAGTATTAACTCATTTAACTTTCCTAACAATCTTATGAATTCGATCCTATTGCTATTTCTAATTTGGAGATGGGGAAACTGAGGCACAGTGACCTTTCTGTTAACAAATTCATTACTTATTGGTTGGTGGTTGTTTTAGAAAAAACTTTGACTCACCTTGATCCATGTGCTGCCTTCCAAAAAAATATAAAAAGGAACACTTTGCATGGATAGGTAATACAGGCTGAGAGCTTCCCTGGAAGATGGTATGAGACAACCTCAGCCTCATTGACTCCTGAGCAAAGATTTGATAAGGTCTGTGGCTGAGTTTCATCACCACTATAATTTCCATTATGAAGCAAATTGTACTTTGATTCAGCAGATGGGATAATTTAAGACTGTTCTCACTGCTTCTCATTGGAATTACACCTTTAATCTTATATATCATTGGGAGAGAGGTTAACCTTCCACCTGTACTGCTCACTGACAAAGGGAAAGAAAGGCAGAAATGACAACAAATCATGTTGAAATTATCCAAAGAGTTCGGGAACCAGCCATTCCGGTTTGCTTGGGACTGAGGATTTCCTGGGACCAGGGGTCTCGTGTCTCTTAGCTCCATTTTTGGATTTTGTCTTTGTAGGCTTTAGCATCATCTCACTATGCTGAGTTAGTCCCTTCTCTCTTAGAATGCAAGCTGCCTGGGGGCAGAAGGCCAGTCCACCCTTCCAGGTCCTGCCCCCCAGTGCCCCATGTGGTGCCCAGCATAACCGAGGGGCTCAGTGAGTGCTGGCAGATGCACTGTGCAGAGCCCCACCTGTGAAGCAGGGCTGAGCTCCAGGAGCAGGGCCCGCGTCTGTCTGGTTCCACCACCAGATACCCGGCAGCCAGCATAGCAGCAGGCCCTGGGCCTAGTTGTGGAAGGAATGAGGGGTGGGCACCATGAAGCCCTGGTCACCTGCCCCCTCCCGCCCTCTGCAGAATGTTTGCCGCCCGGAAGAAGCAGCAGTACTGGCCCTTCTCCATGGACTGCACGGGCACGGAGGCCCACATCTCCAGCTGCAAGCTGGGCACTCAGGTGTCGCTGGACCCCGTGAAGAACGTCACCTGTGAGAATGGGCTGCCGGCCGTGGTGAGTTGTGTGCCTGGCCAGATCTTCAGCCCTGATGGACCCTCAAGGTTCCGGAAAGCCTACAAGCCAGAGGTGAGGATGGCGCAGGGGTCTGGCTACTTGGCATCTTGGGTGGGGGGTTGGTGGTTAAAGGAGCAGGCAAGGACCCCCAGAAGAGAGTGAGGGTCTCTGTGATTTGCATGTTCTGGAAACTGCTAATTTGGGGCCGGTCAGTGGGAACAGCACGGGGGAAGAGGAGAGGGAGGGTAGGAAAGATAGTTGGTCATCTATTAGGGAGTGACTCCCTATGCCGGATACAACTGTGGTACTTGGTAATCAGTCACCTGGGCAGGGGTGAACCCAAGTCAGCTCTGACCACGTCAGGGCTAAGAGGAGGGAGAAAGGCTGTGATGGGGCTGATGGTGTGTCTGCCGGGTCCAGGTGGGGGTGGGAGGAGCAGCCCTCCCCGCGCCGAGGCAGCCTCACTCTGTGTCTCCTCTCACCTCTTCCTGTCTGTCTTCTTTCCCCTCTGCCCTCTCCGGTCTCCCCTACTGACCGGCTCTTGGAAGGGGATGATAACTCTTATCCAACAGAAAAGGGAAAGCAGAGCAGGAGCCAGGAAAGCCACACTGGGTGTATTTGGACAAAAGGAACAGCCTTAAAGGAAAAGAGTGAGAATAAGGCTGGGAGCCCAGCCATCAGCCAGAGGGGGCTATTTGGAGTGCCTTCCAGACTTCCCGCAGGCAGCCCGCCCTGCCCCTGTCTGCACAGGGGCCTCCAAAGTGCATAGGCCTGACCACATGCTGCATGTGTGCAGCCAGGTGACACAGGCACACCTGGACAGTGCCAGCCCCTCCCACCCCCACCACACCCTCACTTGCCCCCTGTCATGTGATTGGACAGCCACATCCTTTCTGCAGCCTCAGCCTGAGCCTCTAAGCTTTCCTTATGTGTCATCCAGAATAGCAGGTCCTACTGTTTTGGAATTCCTCTTACTGTGTGGTTTTAAAGCAAAGGAATCAAGTTCATACCAAACCAATTTAAAAAAAAAAAAAGGAGCAAGAGAGCCTTACATCACATTTTCCCTGGGTTTCTTTCTTTCCTCCAGGGCCAGCTGACTCCAGGGCCATTGCCAGGCTGTGACAAGGCTATTTGGCACTCTGCCTCCACTGAGCTGGGGTCAGGGATGGTCCGCTCTATGGGAAGGGGGCCCTGGCAGCCAGCTAGACAGCTTGGGAAGGGAGTTGGGGGAAGGGAGAGGTCACAGTCTACAGCAAACAAGGCTGTAGTCAGCAGTTCTACTGTTGCGGTTTCTAAAGCTAGGATAAAGGTTCCTGAAGCCAATGCGTGTTTTACATCCATCTTGGTCCCTCTTTTCTTCTCCCCCTAGTGCCAGGGTCAGAACAGTCCCTGAGGTCTGTAAAAGTGGGTGCTGTCACAGCACTCCACCCTGCCATGGCAGCCACAGGGCACAGTCAGTGGGGGAGAGAGATGTGGCCGAGTGGGAACCTCAGCTGGAGGATGGAGACACATCTCATTTGATGCCTTTGCCTCCAGGTGGCTGGTGTACATGAATGCTTGAAAAACACCACCTCCAACCAGGCCTTCCTTGGCCGGGCCATTGGTGGGGGCTGGGGGGATGCGGGGAGTCCTGTGATGAGGACTGCATGGGCCAGAGTAGAACCACGACTCTGGTCTGATCCAACACATGTAGAACAGCCACACAGCCACCCCTTATGCCCTCTGTGTTGAATCCAGGGAGTGTCAGCAATAACTCAGAGTCCTCTACCCCAACCCACACACACATGTGTACACACACACGTATGCACACATACTCTCCCCCACTCTCTGGCCCCCTGTCTTCCCCCTCCTGCCTCTGCACATGTGTGCACATGCACACACATATGCGCACACACTTGCAGGCACAGAAATTGATGCAAACCAGGGTATGTGGGCAGATGGAGTCAAGTGACCGGGCTCCCAGCTTGTAAGGTGTGATCCAGTGGGGTCAAGATGCTGGTGGAGAGTGAATCTTATTCCTGTGCAATTAAATGAACCCCATAAGGTGATGAAGGCTTCCAGGCTGTCAGCGAGCAATTAGGGGTGTTTAAACTGTAACCGCCTGCCCTCTCTGCATATCTGGTGCGGCTGCATCTTCTGAAGAGTTGGGCCGATTTGGACTTGGAGTAGAATCAGGGGTGCCAGGAGCAGGAGTGGTGGCCAGGCATGAGCCCAGCTCCAGGACAGGTGTGAGGCTCGCCAGCCTTTGCAGCGTCCATTCTCTCAGTCATGGCCTTCTCGGTTCGGCCCCTCTCTCTAGCTCCCTGTCTTCCCACTTCTGCCTCTCGTCGGCAGAGCAGGATCCTTTCAGTGTGGTCTGTGTTAGTGCCCTAGAGTCTCCCCCGGGGCTAGACTGTAGCGCTCTGTCATGAGCAAGGTAGAGTTCCCATCCAACTGGAATCTGCAGACTTGGGAGGGAGGAGCTTCTTTCTGTAGCTCTAAGGCTTGAGGTTCTGGAGTGAGGGGGTGGAGGAAAGTGCTGGTGATAGGGTCCTTGAGTCAAATATGGGTTAGGGAATGAGTTAATGAGGGTCCCAGTGGGTTCCCCAGTGGTCTAAGATAAAAGCTCCCCAGGGGGCTGCAAAGGGAGGTTGCAACAGAACAGACCATGCAGAGTGAGCATGCGCCCCACCCCACCCCCCAATGGAGCACAGTTTCAGCTCTTAGCCTGGGCACCTGGGTTTGGAGAGGGGGAAGTCGGGAAGGGAGGAGAACGGGCAGTGACTGCCTGCCGAATGAACGTGATCAGCTTCTGCACTCAGCAGGACCATGTGTTTCTTCAGCAACCCCTGGTGCGATTGAGAGGTGGTGCCAACATCGGGGAGGGCCGTGTGGAGGTGCTCAAGAACGGAGAGTGGGGTACCATCTGCGACGACAAGTGGGACCTGGTGTCTGCCAGCGTGGTCTGCAGAGAGCTGGGCTTTGGGAGTGCCAAAGAGGCCATCATTGGCTCCCGGCTGGGGCAAGGTAAGGAAGGGGGAGGACGTTCCGTGGCCTCTCTTCATGGAGGGCACGGCACGGGGAGCCCAGCCCGGCCTGGCTGGCCTGGTGCTTTTCAGGCTCTTCTTGCTTTGTCTCCTCCCTCCGGCAGCTGCTGCTCTCTCAGAGAATCCCAAGCCTCTCTCCAGTCAGTCAGAGCTGGAAAGGCCCTAGGGAACATTGAGTCCCCATTCTATGGATTTGGAAGCTGGGACCCAGAGAAAGGAGTAATGACCAAGATGGGACAACATATTAGCAGCCAACGAATACTTTAATGGAGGTCTCCCAACTCCTAACCCAGTGCTCCCCTCCGCCCCACTGAGAAAGCTGGAATTCTCAGGCTCTTCCTCCAGGAGAGGACCTTAGAATTCATCAGGCTGCAGACCACCCCGGGCACAAAGGAATCCCAGCTGCCATCTTAATTTTCCGCTCTGTGCAGCACTGCAGCCCTTCTCTCCCTGCCACCAGAGATTGGGAACGGATGTCCCTCTCTGGATACCATGAGACGCTAACAAGAAGAGGTCTGGTTTTTATTAAGTGTCCTGAACAAATCTTTCATTTGAGCAAAGAAAAAAAGTATAGGAGGCTTTCAAGTGAGTCACTCTCTTGAGAGCAATGTTGTAAACATGACTGACAACATAACAGATATCTCCCCGCCCCTCCGCCAGCCCCATGAAGACCACGGGTTCCTGCAAGTGCTGGTCCTTCAGAAAGAGGAGTCTTCACCCCAGCAGACTTTGCAGCCCAGTGGGTGCCCAGCCCTCTCCTGGAGAGCTGGGGGTTGAGCAAGGGAAATGAGTCATCTCCTGGAGTCTTGCCAGCACTGACCGGCAGAGAGGCCACAGTGGACTGGAGCTGCCACAGCTGGGAGGGGGTGGGGAGGAAGGAGAGTGTGCTGTGGACAAGGGGGGTGTCCTAGCCTGTGGGGAGAGGATGTTTCTATACTGTCAGACATAGGGCCGTCACCCCATAGAAAGGAATGTGGTGAGCTCATCGCTCACAGCCTGGGATAGCCCAGTGGACGGGAGAGAGAGTCCTGGAATCATGGACAGCACTGCTGGAGAGAAATCAGGTCATCTCGTCCAACAGATGAGGAATTTGAGGCTCAGGAGAACAAGCCCGAGGTCACCCCGATAGTTAGTGGTAGAGAAAGACTGAAACCCATCTTCTAACTCCCAGATTTGGGCTTCTCCCTTTATACCCACCTTGGCCCAGTCCTGTTCACATTTAGAACATCTCTTTTACCTCTGTTCTCCAATCCCTGCAAGCTTCCTGGGCGTGCACTGAAGTTTGAGGGTCTAGAGTGGACTTGAACGTCACATTGTGCCATCTGGCAGCCTCAATTACACCACGTGACAATCCTCCTCGTCCCCGGTCATGGTGAGCTCTTTGGGGTTCCCCTGGATCTCGAGTATCCCACAGTCCATTTCACTGATTGGCTGAAGGGTTGGTTTATGTTCTCCCAAGGCCTGCAGGACAAAGACCACTCATTCTGAGGAATAAACAAGCACTGGGTGACATAAACATTCCATTTATCGTGAGTGTGTGCTATTTGACCTAATTATTTCACTGTCCAGAGCAGCCGAAGGTTTCCAAGGGCCTGCAGAACTCTGGGAGAAAGAGACATTTGGCATTTTCAGTGCTGTCCTGCAAAGAACCATTGGATGACTTATTATCTTCTGCCATGCTGGGTGGGTCAATTCCAGTAGGCAGAAAGGGAAAAGGCCACATTTAATGTCAAGTCACAGAGCAGACAGGGCCAGTCGTCACTCCTGGCTCTGGCTGGTGAACCGAGTGACCATAGCCACAGCGAGGGTGGTGAAGAGGCAAGGACTGAGAGTTGGGGGGGCACTATGAGTCCTGGTCCCAGCCCTGCCACCTGCTTGCTCAGTGACCTTGAGCAATCTTCTGGGCCTCAGATTCGTCACTGCATCTGTGGTGTCTGAGGCTCTGTCTGCTCCAGCCTCGGTGAGTGTCTGCTCTTCTCACCAGGATGGGTGTCAGATCAGAGGCAGGTGCTGCGGCGTGTCCCGGGACCCCCTGCCCATGTGGATGCCAGCTGTCTGTTTATGCATCCCCCTCCCCCTAAGACCAGGTGCTGCGTGAGGGGAGGCCTGTGTCTTTTATCCCTGTGTCCTTAGTGCTGAGTCTGTGCCCAGCTTGTAGTGCCCTGGGGATATTCATTTTATGAAGAATGAATGAATGGGTGAATGGAGTTCCAGTTGCGTGAGAAGGGTCAGCTGAATGAACACTGGTAAGAGGTTTCGACGCTCTAGAGCTGCGCTGTCCAATGGAAATATCACGTGAGCCACGTATGTAATTTCAAGTTTCTAGTAGCCACATAAAAAACCAAACAAGTAAAAAGAAACAGGTGAAATTAAATTTAATAATATGTTTTCTTTACCCAGTACATCTGAAATGTTATGATTTCAACATGTGATCGATGCCAGTGCTATTAATGAGATAGCTCACATTTTGTGTACTAACTCGCTGAAGTTCAGGGGGTTTTACGCCTACAGCACATCTCAGTCTAGGCTGGCCAAGTTCCCAGTGCTCAGGGTGGCCAGTGGCTACTGTATTGGACAAGGCGGCCCTAGAGTAGTGGCTTTAAAACCCTGTTGCCTGCAATCCGCACTGAGAAATACAGGTGACAGTAAAGCTGAAACAATGCCTACCATGACAACATGCAAAACACTATGCTGTGTGCTATTCTATTCTACTGTGCTCTTAAAGTCTGATTGTGCCCTGCAGAGTTGATTTTCGGTCTGGAGTCCATAACATTGCTCCAAGCGGTTGGGTGTAGCTTTTCCCCAGCACCCTGCTCCCGCCCCTGTGGTCACCCGGGCCAGGGTTTGTACATGGGGGAAAGTGGGGCCAAGGTGGGGCAGGAGGTGAGGAAGGCGTCGTGAGGAGGAACAATTCAGGGATGGTCCAGAACCCAGGAGTAGGGGAAAGCTGGGGATCAGGATGTAGAAGGTCAAACCTGGGTCAACAGAAGGAGCTAGGGGCCCACAGACCCACTGGGCATGCTCAGCTGGATGCCAAGGCCACTGTGCTTTGGCGACACCTCCCAACCTCCCTGGCCCACCACAGCACTGAGTGGCATTGGGAAGAGGGTGAGAAACGCTGGGTCCATCTCTGTGCTCTGCCTCTCGGGTGCCGTGAGTGTGCGTGCTTCAGGAAAGTGGTCCCTGCCCTCCGGGGCCTTGTCTGCACGTGTCTGAGAGAGCCACATAAGTTTGCATAAGTTTGGCCAGAAGGAGACTAAGCCAGTTGTTAGTTGGAGCATAAAGCACGTCAGGCTCTGGCATTAACTTTTCCTCTCCGTCCAGTCCTGTGGTCCAGCGATCCACAAGCGCTCACTGAGTGCTGTTTGGGCTCCATTCTGGAATGGAGAATTTATTTATGCCACAAACATTTATAGTAATGGTTTCTGCTCTCCAGGAGCTCATGTCACGTGGGGGGAGTAAGAAATAACCCCAATCAAGGAAGACTTACAGTAGCAAATAGGTGATGATATGTAAGAAAGAAGATTGGTAATCATACCTGCTATGTACCAAGTCCCCAGTAACCTGACAGACTGTAACTCCTTCATTCCTCAAAAGCCCGACCCTGCAAGAGAGATATTTTTATTGCCTTTTGCAGATGAGGAAATGGAGCTCAGAAAGGTTCCATCACTTCCCCAGGAGATGCAGGCTGAATCCAACACCAGGCTGACTGCGCAGCGCATTGCCTCGTGACCGACAGGTGTAAAAGTCAGTGCTGCAGATCTTTAGACGTAGGTGAGGTCGTTTCAAGCTGAGCCATGGAGGAGGATGGATTAGAAGTGTTCCTTGAAGACAGGCTACTACTTAGAAGGCAGACAGGAGAAGGTGTTCCCGGAGGCAGGAGGCAGACGGAGCATCCCTAGATGAAGCAGAACATAGGCGCTTCTGAACACTCAGCTCTTTCCCAGAGCAACCTTCTGCTCTTTTCCAGCATAGGGGTTTCCCTCCTGTCTCTCCTGAATGAGCTTCAGAAAGTTAGAAAGATTATGCTCTGGGATCAGACAGCCTGGTTTGAATCCTGGTTCCTCCATTAGGCCAGTTACTTAATCTTTGGTCCCCAGTTTCCTCATTTTATTGGGTTGTTGTCATGATTAAATGAGTTAATATAAGCAATGTGGTTAGGATGGAATCCAGCACATGGTAAGTGCTCAATAAATATTAGATACCATCATCACCCTCACCACCACCACTATCATCATCATCACCACTGTTATCATCATCACCACCCTCATAATCACCATCCTCATCATCATCACCACCATCATCATCATCACCACCATCATCATCATCACCACCATCATCATCATCATCATCACCTTCAGCAAACAAGCCCCTAATCTAACGGATACTCAAGCCCAAGGTTGCTGCCCATCTCTGTGCCCATCTTAATCCATGAGCTGTGGCCCTGCTTGCTTCAAGGGTTCTATTGAGGATCTATATTTTGTCACAGCCTTTCTACTCTGAGTCGTTGGACGCTTCCAGCTATAGTCACTGATGTGTTTTTATAAATTTCATAAAATTCTCAGAAATTGGAAGCCTCACCATTTATGAGTTTCCAAGGAAATGGAAACTTGGCTCTTACCTACTACCATGGGTTCCTCCTGAAAGTTAGTTTTTGGCCTCGGTGAGCCTAGATACCCGGTGTCTCCAGAAACCTCCTGAGATTTCCTTTGGGCCAAGGGTCCCGGGCTGCAACTGTGGGCTCCAAAGCACAGGCAGTCACCTCCCTCTTTGGCATTTACCACATCGTATTACAAGTCTTTGTGTAAGTGTCTGCTCCCCACAAACTATCTGTGAGCTCTTCACAGCAGGGGCCTGCCTTGTCCATCTGTGAATCCCCAACACCCAGGACAGAGGCTGACGTGCAACAGGCACTCGGTGAAGTCAACAACATCCACTCAGGCGCTATTTGTAGCACTTCCTATTTGCCGGGCGCTGGTTGGAAATGCAAAAGGAACACAGACATGGTGCCTAACCTCATGGGGCCTCCAGCCCAGTGGGGAAGCGGACAGACGTTGAACACATAGCCATCTGAGTGAAACGTGAAGCAGAGTGCTCAGTGGGTGGCTACATGAGGGGACCAGCTTAGATGGGGATCAGAAAGACTTCTCTCAGGAAGTGGTGTTGAAGGCTAGCCCTGAAAGATGAGCAGGAGTTGGCTGGTGAGGAGAGGGAGGGAGGCAGTGCAGGCAGAGGGAAGCGCTCAGCTCCATGGAGCAGCCAAAGGAGAGGGGTATGGCTGAGTGGGGAGGAACAGGCAGAGCTGGAACACTAAGTGGGGGGACAGGTCACGTGGGGCCTTGTAGGCCGTTTGGGGACTGTGGATTTTACCCTTACAGGCAGTGAGAAGCCATTACAGGGATTTAAGACAGGGAGTGACATGATTCAATATGCACTAAAAAATCTCTCGGGCTGCCGTATGGTAAATATTTTGGCATAAGCAAGTGGGAGGGAGCCTAGAGGCTGTTGCATTCATCCAAATGAGAGATGACGGAGATGGACTAGTGTCGTGGTGGCAGAAATGAAAAGCTCTCAGATTTTGGGGGAGTGAACAGAATGTGGTGGTGGGTTGCTTGTCATCGCACGATGAAGGAGGAGGCGGCGGTACCAGAGATGACTTCTTGGTTCTGGGGAGACAACCAGTGAATGGAGGTGCTGTGTCCTGCGATGGGGAGGGCTGGCGGAGAAACAGATTGGGGAAGATTCAACTCCTGGCTGTGGAAGTGGAGAGAACAAAACTAGACAACTCTTCCAAGAAGTTCTCCCTGAAGGGGGGAGGAAAGTGACAAGCTGGAGGGAGGTGTGGGGTCAGAGGAGGGTCCTTGTAAAGATGGGAGATTTTGGCGCACATTTGGGTGCTGAGGAGCAGGACCCGAAGGAGAGGAGGATGGTGAAGATCAGGAGAGAGAGGAGATCGCAGGCAGGGCAGGGTCCAACATGGGAGTCGATGCAGCCCAGAGTTCCTGGAAAGAACTGGACTTTGATCTATCTTGTTGGGCTAGACAGAAGAGAGATCATTTTGTGAGCTGCCGCTGATCGGGCTGGGAATCCTCTCTCCTCAGCGGTGGGAGGCTCTCTCTTGATATCTCGGTGCTTGTAAGAGAAGCTTCCCCATGTGCTCGCCACGGGTCACTTGCTGGATGTCTTCCATCTGCCCTCCAGCTCCACTCCCCGCCTTGTTCATGTTGTCCAGTGGCCCAGGAGGCATGCTTGGGTGTGCCCAATGAGGAGCACCAACAAGAGACTGGAGGTGGGGAGAGGAGAAACACCAGGTATTTATTCTCCCTGCAGGCTCCCTGTGGGCAGCTGTGTCCCTCCACCAAAGATGACAGCTCTTATCAGGTGGCCTCTCCGCACAGCTCCTGTGCTCTTCCGCACAGCTCCTGTGCTCTTCTGGGTCAGATTTTGGCATCTTCCCCTCACTTCTACAGGCCTAGAGGTGGTGTCTGTGCCCCAGTGTCATTAGGCCCTGAGGACTGGGCTGTCCTTTGTGATTTTGTGACTTCCCTACACTCTGTCCCTACCTTTATTTTTAAAGATCTCTTTTTCTAACTCTCTTCAAATCATCCAATTTGAGGAAGCCTAGCATCTAATGTGTCATCTGTTTTCTGCAGGGACCCAGACTATACAGCGATGGTCACCCCTTTCAGATTCATAAATGCGTGGAATATTAAAGTTGGAAAGGAAATTTAGATGTCTTCTAGTCCAAATCCTTTAGTTAAGTAAGAAAACCAATGTTCAGAGAGGCTGAGTGAGCTGGCCAAGGTCACATAAGTTAGTAGCAACCTCTGTTGGCTCTTATGGGAGAAGTGGGTCCAAGACAAGGAGCAATTCTCTCCAGGGAGAGGAGGCCTGGGTCACCGAGCTGATTATGAGCGGCAATTGGGAGAGTTTTGATGATGGGAGAGGCATGTTCTTATTGTCTGGACGTTTCTTGCCCATTCTAGCAACTTCCCTTCAGAAGCTTTTGTAGCACATGTTTATTTTCCTTCCCCAGGGATAGGACCCATCCACCTCAATGAGATTGAGTGCAATGGCACTGAGAAGTCCATCATAGACTGCAAATTCAACGTCGAGTCTCAGGGCTGCAACCACGAGGAGGACGCTGGCGTGAGGTGTAATGTCCCCGCCATGGGCTTCCACAAAAAGGTGAGGAGCCTGGACACCCAGGGGGACTGTGCTCTGTTCTGGTCCCTGAGTCCCGAGAAAGTATAGACCAGGTGGCCTCATGCCAAAGCTTTCTCACAGGTGGTGTTAGGGTGCTCTGATGATGAACTCAGAGAGGACTCAGGCACTGCCGCTGTCATTGTTAATGACATTGTCACCTAGCATTCGTTAGATGTGCCGAATGAGAGAGCGTACATAGAAGCACCCCCATCCTTAGGGGCAGACGTTGGGTATCCACAGTGTGCCACACCTTGCACTGGGAGGACACAGGGTGTGATCGCAACTCAGTCCTTTCTGGAAGGGACTGAGGGTCTCTGCGCCTGTCACACCTTTGGCACATGCCCTTTCCGAGGACCCAGAGGAACCATATCCACAGCAGGTCTACATCTGCAAATCACGTAGGCACAGTACAGAGAGTATCTTGGGGTAGAAGACTGTATTTTGGTAACCAGAGGGAAAGAGAAGGGGACCTTAACAGCACTATACCAGAAACACACCCCTCCCTTCCTGAGACAGGGTCTCTAAAACCCCACATTGTGTCTGTTAGCTTGGGTGACCTTTCCCAAGGGGTAGCCAACAAGATGAATTCCTCTTTGCCAAGAGGTCTATCTACTCATATAGAAAGGCCCAGTAAATCCTATTTATTGCTCTTCACAGTACCGTGAATTTGGTTGGGTCCGGCATCAGCTGGTACAAGGCAGGCGTGTTGGAAGAGCTTGAATGCTTATTTTAAAAATGAGCATGGCAGCTGCTAGCCTAGTGGTGTAGTGGTTAATTTCACACGCTATGCTTAGGCGGCCCTGGGTTCATAGGTTCAGACCCGGGCCGCAGACCTACACCACTCATCAAGCCATGCTGTGGTGGTGACCTACATACAAAATAGAGGAAGATTGGCCCTGTGCCAAAAAGAGGAGGATTGGCAACAGGTGTTAGCTCAGGGCCAGTCTTCCTCACACACACACACAAAAAGAGCAGAGCAGACACATCAGAGTGTAGGATGGTTCCCGAGTCGGGTTCCTGCTCTGACGGTGACCTTGGCACCAGCATGCCAAAGGGACTAAACTGGTCAGCCACAATACGCCTCATGCAATTCACTGCCCAATGGGGCCAAAATTGTCAATCCAAAAGCACTCAGCCAAGCCATGCATTTGCTTGTGGGTGAGCAGGAGTGTGGGCCACAACCCCATAGCTGCGGGGAAGGCTTGCCATCTGTAATTGCCTAGCAGCATTCCAAGATAGCCGTAATAGAGCTAGAAAAGCTGACGTGCTGTGAGGCCCAGTGTGCTGGGGCACCATTCACTTCAGACAGACTGGAATTGGGTAGAATGGGGTTTTCAACCCAAATGAAAGACCTAAGCCAAAGAAAGTAAAGTTTTCCAGAACTGCGTTATGGCCAGTAGAGCTGAGCCAGGCCGTGTGCCTGTCACGCCTGCGGAGGCACCACACACCCAGCACAAATAGCCATCACCCTTTCACGGGCCCTCCAGGCTCAAGGTGGTGATCCATGCACTCAGCACAGGGCGCAGGAGAGTTTTACACCGGGATCTGCCGTTTCTACCCCCGGGAAGGAAATGGGGAAAGTCGCCCATGAAGGGAATTCCTGTGGGCTGCACCAGTTCTCACCACGGCGGTGGGTCAGGCTTCTGCATGACTTGGCTCGGGGCTCCCAAGGGCATTGGCAACAACACTGGGCAGAACAATCGAGACTCCGGACTTTCTCGCTGTGTTAGTCCACTGGGGCTGCCGAAACAAAATACCACAGACTGGAGGCCTAAACAATAAAAATCTATTTCCTCGCATTCTGGAGGCTGGAAGACCAAGACCCAGGTGCTGGCTGGGCTGGCCTCTCCAGAGGCCTCTCTCCTCGGCGTGCAGACGCCGCCTCCTCACTGTGTCCTCACACGGCAGTCCCTCTGCATGCATCCCTGGTGCCTCTTCCTCTTCTTGTAAGGACAGCAGTCCTACTGGATTAGGGCCCACCCATATGACCTCTTTTAACCTTAATTACCTCCTTTAAAGCCCTCGCTCCAAACATAGTCAGACTGGGAGTTAGGCCTTCAGCATATGAATTTTGGGGGAACACAATTCAGTTCATAACAATCACTCACTAGCTGATTCCTTAATCTCTTTGAGGCTTCAGTTTCCTCCTCTGAAAATGAGGAGGTAAAAGAGATGATTCCTAGAAAAGTCTATTGACTTTTCTATTGAATGGCTCATAAAGCCAGACTTGGAACTGGGTGGTTTTGTCCATCCAGCCACAGCAAACCTCATTTCTTTCCTTGCAGGGAGAGAGGAGCCAAGGCAGGAGGCTCAGGGAATGGCGGGTGGGTTTACCAGGTGACCTAATCCACCCAGGGGTGCCGACACCCTTGCTGGCCTCTGGTTCACCTCTGAACTGGGTCTGACCTGGCCTGGTGGCAGGACCAAGCCCATGTGAGGAATGTGAGTTGGAAAGTGCCCGTGCTTCCTTTCATGTTAACATCTGGGTCGTGTTACTTTGCCTTCTACCCCCTACCTCCAAAAATAGGTGTGGGACTGGCTAACCACAACCTTATCAAAACACGACACAGCCTTGCCATCCTCTGCTGGCTGGAGGTGTTTTGTTTTCTCTATTCATGCTCAGAAAAATTCAGCTGCCTGCACTTCACTCCCTTCTTGCAGACCCCATACTGCTGCCATCGAGAACCAAAGGAATCGGAAAAGGGAAAAGCCTTGTTTGTTTTAAGAAACTTTGAGAAGGATTGACCTTCCCTGGCATCCTCACTGGATGATGAGGTGGAGAGGGTGAGGGCCGGAGGCTCCTCGCTGACCCTGAGGCCTCTCGGGGTTCCATTGGTGCTGGTAATGTCAGAGCACCTTTAGCTAGTGTGCTAGGCAATTTCCAGAATGCTGGCACCTGGGAGTGGGGCCCCAGGAATAGAGAGCTGTGTCCTGAGCCGTGTTAGAACTTCATAGCTAGCCTCTCTTGTGCCCTCCAGTCATGTCTAGAAAACAAGAAAAGGCCCCCAATGCATCTGGATTCCTTCTAGAGCAATGGAACCCTGCTCCCTTGTCACAGAGGCTGCTCCAGGCCCACTCAACCTTGTAGAGCATAGCGGCAGTGTGGAGCCTTGGGAAGTGCTTCGAGGAGAAGCCCCAGCTCACACTGATGACCACACGTTTTCCTTGCCCTAGAGTCAGTATGCGGCCACGGTCTTCAGCCAGAGCCTCTGAGACTTCTCTTGGCTTTAGAACACAGGACAGGCACACTGCCACATAGCCAGCACCTTTGGGGAGGGCTGCACAGGCAGTGGTGGACAGGGTAGAGGGTCCTCTGGTACCCTCCCAAAGAGAGCCCTAGAGGCAGGAGCCTTCGCACTGAGACGTAAACGTGGGAGCCCCACCGCCCTCTGGTAGCAGGAAAAAGTGTGAATAGGGGCTTCTTCGGGCTCCTCCATCCTCGTCTTTCATTGACCTCAAGGCAACCAAATGAAGTCAGTTTTTGGGAGGCCGTGGCCTATGAAGGGGGCAGTGGAGGGAGCCGTCTGCCCCCAGTGCAGCCAGTAAGGCAGGGCACAGTCCATAGGGAATTCAAGAACAGTAATAAACCTGATTGAAAGTCATTCTGCTTTATCTCATCACCGCCTGCTGGCTGTCTGAACTTCAGTGCTGTGTGGTCCACTGGAAGGGTCCACACCCATGGCGTGCACCTCCCCAGGGTGCACCCCCTGTGTGGGTCTTCAGCTCCACCAGGCTTGGTGTTGGGAGCCAGGAGACTGAGGGGAAGGGCCAGGATCTGGACGGACCTCCCCGAAAGAAGGGAAGCTTACTTCGGGCTCCGATAGCAGCTCTCACGCTGTTAGAAGGCTCATTGCGAGGCTAAGCTGTGAGGCCTGCAGCCTTTGTCACAGTGTCCACTGTCTGTCTGTCCTGGACACACAGTGTTCTTGGGCCCACTGCCGGCCTAGGAGGTTGGAGAGTCCGGGGACGGGGGTGTGGGGAGAGGGGACGTGCGTGAAGGGCTGGCATACTGCTTTGCCAAGGCAGCAGCTGCCCAGAGGTGACTTGAGATGGTTTTCACAAGAGAAAGCATTAGGTGCCTGAGTGAGTATTCTAAGCCTCAGGAGTTAGACAGTTGATGCCTCAGAACGCCTAGGCCCAGGATCCAGGACCCGACCTCCCAGTGGGAGTGCTCCGTCCTCCATCCTGACTGGGGAGCCCCAACTTGGTCCTCAGTTCTGGTCCAGTGGTCCCTGCTGTGGGACAAAAGCATCCCTGGAGAAAGGGGCTTAACAAGGATGGCTTGGGGATGGTCTACTCTGGTAGTTGAGACACTTACCCTATCTGAGACTCCACTTTCTCATCTGTAAAATGGGGATGACGTAGCACTACTGCCACATAGGGTTGTGGTGAGGACTGAATGAGCTAATGTCCTTAAAGGACTGGCACAGGGCCAGGGACACGGGAAGTACTCCAAAGTCTGCCTGTGAATTTCCCAGCTCTGAGTGCAGCCCCTGTCACGTGGTAAAAGCTCAGTAAATGCTGGGTGAAAGTGGATCCGGTGAAATCCGTGCAGTTCATTTCTTCTCTGGGGAGGTGCTGGCATCACCAGCAGAGTTCAGTAAGCATGTAAAGGAAGCATACGGTGAAAATCAGGGGCCTCAGATCAGCAGAGGGAATGACCTGCGTTTGCTTAGAGACACCCCTGATGGGTTTAAATGCACGCACGCACACGCTGCTGCCCCAGGGTTCTGGCCTTTCCTGGGATGTTGGAGCCCCATAGCCTGCCTCCTGCCTCCTGCTGAGGCTCAGGCCATTCTAGGACTGTCTCGATGGCTCTGCAAGTCTTATTTGTGTTTTTACACACGTCCAAATATACATTAGTCATGGGTGATGTACAATCCATATCCAAGACGGTATGTGGTGCCCACCTGCACCCGGGCTCTCGGCCCAGAGGCACACGAGAAGACACACTTTGGCCTCCCAAAGGCTAGCCCTCTTCTCACCTGCTCTGACCCCTTCTGTCTCCTCTGAGGAGAGTTTTGATTTCTGATGGGACTCCCACCCTAATCATGATCATTGCTAGGATGATGTCTAATATTTTCTCGAGCACTTGCTGTGGCCAGGCTCCTACTGAGCACTTTACGTGAACTATCTCCTTTAATTCATGCACTCAGCAACGCTGGGAGGTAGATCCAGCATCATGGCTGCCCTTGGCTTGTCTGTTTGCCGCTGACCTCAGTGACCCTTGAGCCCCTAAGTCCACAGTAAGAATTAAGACCTGTACCCTAGGGGTCGTGCTGTTGCTAAGGACTGATGAGCAAACAGCCTGACGTGCTGAGGATTCCTGGAGGTGTCGTGCCTTATCCCGAGGAATGAACTGCTAGAAGCATAAAGGGAAGCAGGATGAGGCATTTGGATTAAAGGCCGCATTTTCAGAACCCTTCTCCAAACTCCAGATCTCCCTGCTTGAGCTCATGTAAGGTGGTCCTTGCTTTCATTCCTTAAGACCGATCATTTATTCATTCATTCCAAAGACAGTGGTGGCGTTCCTAACATTTGTGAGATGTGGTCTTGGACATTGACCACACAGGAAACCACCCAAACGCAGTTCTGCCCTCTGGAGCTCATGTTCCAGCAGAGAAAGCAGACGGTAAACACATTGTGAGTTAGCGTCATTATAATGGTCATAAATACTAAGAAGGAGAAGGAGAGGGGCGATAGAACGCGTAAGTGGGCACTGACCCCAAGAGGAGGGAAGTGTCGGGTATGGAATCTGAAAGATGAACAGGGATCAGCTGGGCAAAAGGGCCTCCCCTGTATGTAGTGGCCTTCAATGTGAAATGTGCGACTTACTGGGTGACGTGGTCAGGAACATTAGGAAGCCACGGAAACTGAAAGACGGCCCACGTGCCTGGAGGTCAGAGAACAAGGATGAGAGCCACGCGAGAAGGCTGAGGAGAGCAGCGGAGCAATGGGAAGCCACTGACGTGTTCTAAGCAGGGGAGGGACACGATCAGGTGTTTTTCAAAGATGCCTCTGGCTTCTGAGTAGAGAAAGGGTTGATAAAGGCAAGAGTAGAGGCAGCTAGAGGTGATGGTACCTGCAGACGGGGCTAGGGATGGAGCTGGAGGGAAATGAATGGATGGGAGAGAGACTTGGAAGATAGGGTGAGGGGGATAAGATAGAGGGCGATGTCAGGACGGCTTCTAGGTTTCTGGCTTGTAGGACCGAATAGATTTGGGATCAGCAAACTATAGCTTGTGGGTCAAACTCATCCCTCTGCCTGTTTTTGTAAATACAGTTTTATTGGAATACAGCCCTGCCTGGTCATTGCTGTATCGTCTGTGGCTGCTTTCACAACAGTGACCATATGTCCCACAAAGCCTAAAATATTTACCACCAGGGCCTTTGTAGAAAGTTTGCTGCCCGTGGGATAAATGGTGGTGCTTTCAGCTGAAATAGAGAACAAAGGGGAGAGAGGGCACAGGTTCAGGTAGAGAGAGAAAAGATGTCATGTTCAGATTTGGGGTCTCCAAGGTACCAGTGGAACTGTCAAATAGGCAGTTGGCTGTATGGGTGAGAAGAGAGTTCTGGTGGAGAGCAGACAGGAGGGGCGCTGTGGGAGGAGGCGAGATCAGAGCTGGAGGCAGCTGAGCAGAGGGTGTAGTGAGTAGAAAGGGGCCCAGGAAGGAGTCTTGGGGAATTCTAACATTTAAAGTGCCCTTGACGCATCCTTCAGAGTGTCTGATTCTAAGAGCAGCCCCCATTTGTGGGCTCACGGGGTGTGGGGGGGAGTAGGCAGATTCTGCTGTGGTGCTCTGGGGGGTCAGTGGGCCTCCCTGCTGCATAGGCTTCTAGGACCCCAGGATGCCTGTGGAGGGCGGGGGGCTAATATGTAAGACTGGGCACGAGGTGCTGGGCACAAGGCTGGCACACAGTGGGCTCTCCGTGGTGCTGGTGCATCTGACTGTGTCCCAGGCAGGACCACTGTTTTGGGGAAATTGGGACTGATGTGGTGGGGCAGCTCACCTCCATACCCTCCTGGTGACCGTGCCTTCCCTTCTGTCCACAGCTGCGCCTGAATGGAGGCCGAAACCCCTACGAGGGCCGGGTGGAGGTTCTGGTGGAGAGAAACGGGTCCCTCGTGTGGGGGAAGGTGTGCGGCGAGAACTGGGGCATTGTGGAGGCCATGGTGGTCTGCCGGCAGTTAGGCCTGGGGTTTGCCAGCAACGCCTTCCAGGTAAGAAGCCCCAGCCTCAGACCCCCGCTTCCAATCTGATCCTGCCCATCTCCAGTCAGCCCCTGTCTTCCATGAACCTTCCCCAGCTACCAGTGGAGAGCAAAGTGCCATGGATCCGGAGGCAGGAACCCCCTCCTGGCCTCAGCTCTGCCCTTCACAGGCCTGAGTCTCTGGGTGGGTCACGCCCCCCTCTGGCCTCTGCTTCCCCACTGGACTCTGGTTTCATGGTCCACTCAGCTCTGTGTGCTGGGACTCTCCCCGGACCGAGGGCTGATCCAGGGTTGTCCTGATGTGCCTTTTGCAGAGGGAAGCAACTCAGTCCTATGGGGCAGTGGAGACCACCCAGCCCAAGGCCCAACACCCAGACACCTTAGCTCACTCCCGTGGAGGCCCCTCTGGCCAGAGCATGCTTCCCAGCTGGTGTCCGTACTCAGGCATTCTCCCATTGACTGGCTGAAAATCTCCAGGCCTTGTCTGGAGGCCTGGTCACAGGAGCTGCGCCCTCCTCCCACCGGCCCCTTCCTTAGAGAGAGTGACTCAGCTGAGGGCAGCTAAGCTCCTGCTCCTATCAAAAGGCAGCAGACGAAAGACAAGAAGTGCTTTGGCTTCAAAAGTCATTGCCTTCTGGACCCTATACTGTAGGGGACATTGTTGGAAAGAGGCTGGGAGGAGGAGCAGGAGACAGGAAGCTCAGGGTCTATTCCCAACTGTACCCCACTGGCCCGCTGCATGAAGATGCAGGGCAGGGCAGCCGGCCTTCTGTGCCTCAGTTTTGCTCCCTGTCCAGGTCCTCAGTATCCTTGCTCTAAATGCTTTCCTTAAGCTTCTTACAGAACAGGGAACGGCTAGAGCCGCGTCTTGGCTTCGCTGAGGCTGCCTCCAGCTCCTGTGCCCCAGCGGCCCTGCATGGGAAGGGGTTCTTAGGGAGAGACGCAGGACAACTCCGGGAGCCTTGCCGAGCCTGACGGCCTGGCGCGGGCTGGCCGGGTCCAGGGTGGGCGCTGAGTCCTGAGCAGAGGCTGCCCTGTGGCTCCTCATCGCAGCATCCTGGAGGGACAGGCCTCTGATATGGCTGCCCATGCCCTCTGGGAGCCTGGCTTCCCAGTGTTACGTAATGCTTCTGCTAATACTGCTTACGACAAGCCAGGGCACACTCTGGTTCTCCAGGCAGAGGGGAAAAGCAGTGCTGATTAGCAGAGCGGTTGCCCAGCTATTTTTGTTCTTTGTCAGCTCATTCCTAAGATACCTGGGCCTCAGCTGGGGTTGTGAAATGGGCCTGGACCTGATGTCAGTCCCAAATCTGCCACCAATTACAAGCCCTGTCCCTTCTCTAGGCCCCCATTTTCTTTCTAGAGGGTGAGGGAGTGTATTGTCAGGTTCTCTAGAGAAACAGAACCAATAGGATGTATGAATATCAAACTAACTATTGACATATGTGAATAGATTTCTTCTCTCCTGCCAGTTCTGGTCAATTGGTAGTGTCTTCCTGGAGCACTGTGTTGAGAAGGATTCTGAGAGCACATTCAGGCTTAGAGGAGAGAGTGCTGTGATTGATTAGTAATGTCTTTGCTGGGCTCAGGATGAGGGAGTGGGCAGCGTGAGTCGCAGCTGCCTGCCATTCGTGACACACAACATTGAACTGTTGTTTTACTGAAACCTTAGCTGTGCTTTCCCAAGGGGGAGAGTGGCAGAATCCAAGTGCGAGGGTCCCACTCACTCTGCTACCAACAAACCGCATGACGCAGGTAAGTGACTCTTTGTGCCTCAGCTGTCTCCATCTGAAAAATGGGATCATAAAGCCTTGGGATTTTTGTGAGGCTGAAGGTTGATAGAATACAAGAAAGTGACGATTCAAGGTGACACACTGGCCATTTATTTTGTTGATTCGTTCAGGAGACCTGGTATTGGCACGGTAATATCGACGCCAACAAAGTGGTCCTGAGCGGAGTGAAGTGCTCAGGAACGGAGCTGTCCCTGGCGCACTGCCACCACGACGGGGAGGACGTGGCCTGCCCCCAGGGTGGGGTGCAGTACGGGGCCGGAGTCGCCTGCTCAGAAAGTGAGTGTTGCTGGGGGTCCTGTCCCCTTCTCCCGCGGGGCTCCAGGAGGGACCAGAGTCTCTCCAGGAGGGACCAGAATCGCACTGGTTATGCCTTGCAAGGCTCTGGGGCCTCTGTCGTGAGCCGAGCGAAAGAGGAAAGCAGAAAGTAAGTTTTGTTACATGAGATGAGTCAGGGCAAGAGGAGCCCCAGCAGCTGCACCCCTGGAGCCCTGCCTGGAGCCCAGAGTGGAGAGGAGGCGGGGGGAGGGGCTTGGGAGTCTGGGAGCCTTGGGTTCACATCGCAGGGCCCTGTGGACCATTGAAGTGACCTTGGGCGAATTATGTGACTGCGGACTTGCTCTTACCAGTTAGTGAGGATGGTAACTCCTCCTCGGAGGATGTCTCTGAGGTGAGTGAAGCACAGGAAGCACATGCTCCCGAGATCGTGTCCTGTTTTCACCTCTGGAGGCCATTCAGCGTCCTGGTGACACCCTGGGATTCCTAGAGAGACTGAACATCAAAGGGGCAGCCCACACTGGGATTCAGAGTGACTGCTGGTGAAGGTTCCCTTCCGTGCTAAGAGAGGACCAGCCCGACAGCCCTGTGGGCGTGTTTCTCTCTGACCCGCAGACTCCGCGCTCCCCACCCCTGGCCTTGTTAAACCGTCTCCCTCCTGCATCTGGGAGGTGGGAGAGGCCCAGGATCTGGCTGGAGAGCTGGAGACCAGACCCCACTGGCCACTTACTAGGTGATCCTGGCAAAGTGAGTTAACCGCTATGATGTACAGTGGTTGTTCCTAGAAACTGGAGAGTGAACGTGACAGTGAATATATGCGAGTGCTCAAGACGCAGTGATGCACTGTCATTTACCATCATGGAGAGCTAGGGGGAAGGTTAAACCCAAGCTCGGTCAGTTCCACTCTCCCATCAACCCCGCCTCCCCTCACTGAGCATTTCCTAACCCTTGTAAGGTGGGACTCTGGTCCCCAGTGCGAGCTTCTCCAGGCACACATCACAAGCTACGGCACCCTGTGTGAGAAGAGAGAACGAGATAATCACCCTTACCAGCCCCCCAAGGGAACAGCATCTAAGCAGAGAGAAGCAGTCAGGAGCCTCTTCTTTGCTTATTAGTTTATTTATATTTGTAATATATCATCTTTTCCAAAAGGAAATTAAGATAACAGAAACCGAAATAAAATTCAAGGCAGCATAAGATAAAAGCAGATGAACGAAAAGTAGGTGTTGGCAAAAAGGTAGTGGCTCAAAATGGAGCGAAGAGACAGTTTAATAAAAAATATTTACTATAGAGCCAGGCCTGATGGGCTACTAGTCACCGCTTTGGCAGCCTGGGTTCATTTCCCAGTCGCAGAACACCACCCCCCGTCTGTTAATTGCCATGCCATGGTGGTGGCTCATAAAGAAAGACTTACAACTAGACATACAACCATGCACTGGGGCTTTGGGGAGGAAAAAAGAAAAAAAGGAAGATTGGCAATAGATGTTAGTTCAGGGTGAATCTTTCCCTGCAAAAAAACAAAACAAAACAAAACAAAGCTTTACATTAAAAAAATATATATGTACTACAGATTCCAAACATTTACTACAGGGAGGATGTAAATTGCACAGTGAGCTTCCTAGCAGCCAAAGGAAAGAGGGAAATCTGGTCATTAATATAATTCACAGTATCCATGAAATAGAAACAAACCCATGAGCCAAGAGAAGCCCACTATTTTAGATACTGAGATGAAAGGGAATTTCTCATTAGGAGGACTGAGAGTTATAGATAAACAATGCCTTTGACATCATCATAGTACACCAAAAATGAGTTTCATGGGGCTGTTGCTCAGAGAACCCCTCAGGGTTGGCTGAAGGCGTCACTCAGAGGGTGTCTGCAGGGAGGCAATGCCATTTGGGCCAAGAACACAGCTCTCAGCTGATCTAGCTTAATGTGTGTTAGAGTATTCAGAGAGATAAACTATATTCTTCAGGCAACCCCTTGTAATTACTTTTTCTCATCCAATCAGTTACCCTAAATCAGCAAGTCCTCCTTGATCTCTCTCTCTGTTCCTCATCACCCACCCCCTCTATTCAGTCCATCTTGATTTTTACCTGTCCGTATTTTCTCGGCTCCCTCTCCCCCTTCCATCCGGCTGTCACTGCCTGCATCCAGATGACCATCTTCCACACTGTCACAGCAGAGGCTCGGCACCAGGATCCCCATGGCGACACACACCCCTCCAGTTGCTTCCCTTCCCTGAAGCCAGTCACTGCCGGTCTCCCACGGTGCCTCCCTTCTGTTCAAACCCTGTTCAAGCTTTCTCGCTGTCCTTCAGTGAATGCAGGGGCGTGCACAGGCGCACGTTGTCCAGCCTCATTTCAGGGCCCCTTCCACCCCAGCCCCTCCTCAGTGTCCTGACAACGCAGGCCTTGGCCTCCGTCGCAGGGGCCTGGCACGTGGTTCTTGGAGCTAGCATCTGAGTTATTCTGTCTAATCTCTGCGCATCCTCCAGAGAACAACTAAACGTAACTGCCTCCAAGGAAGTCTCTCCTGACCGCCCCCCCAGACTGGGTCCCCCTGTTATAAACCCCAACGTACCCCGTATTTCTCCTTCAAGCTCTGGTCACAATTGCAGTCTGTCTGTCTCTCTTGTTAGAATATAAGGTCTGCTTTGTTTAGCACTGTCCACAGCCTAGCACAGTGTCCATTATAGTACTGTGTGTATGAATGCATGCCTCAGATGAGCTTCTGGGGGAAGTTTTGGATGTTAGGGAGATCAAGGCTCCAGTCCATGGCAGGTGCTGAGTGTAGCTTCCAGGCCACCAGCTAAGTGCAGACCATGTTACATACACTAAGACTCCTGAGCTGGAGGTAACTCAGAAAGAGGAGGGCCCAATGGAGACCCTCTGCTCAGCTCAGAGGTAAGCAGAGGGGCTGTCTGTTGAGTACTGACTAGTGTACAGACAACGAATAAGAGACTCTCAATACTCTCCAATGAAAGTGCACCCAGAACGCTCAGCAAGAGCAATGCGGCGTCCCAGCGGGCAGTGTGTGCGCCAGGAGGAAATAGTTCTCGGCAAATGGGAGCCTCCTGATGTACGTCTTCCCCTCCCTAACCCACCTCCCATCTGCGCACCCTTTCACGACCCCTTGGTTCCACACCCAATCCCTGGGTGGATTTGCTCTGTAGAGGCTGCCTGCCCGGCGGCGCCATCATGTGCAAGTGTTTCTTGAGAACCTGCTGTGCCCCACGTGTAGCCTGGGGTCCACAGGGAGGGGCCGCAGACAGGCAGGGAGTGCTCCAGGCTCCTGTGAACTTGAGGGAAGCAAAGCTCACAGACGCACACTCACTTCAGAAATTTACAGGCAACTTGTCAGAAAACAAAAGATGGATGGATCTTGTTGTAAATAATTCATATACATTTTTGTGATTTGCAGTGTACTAGAAATATTCAATGGACTCTCACTTTGAAAGGTAAACTTATAGTTAATCCTTTTGAAAAGAAGCTAAATCTCTGGACACAATTGTTTAGTAAACCTAGATTGTAGCCATCGGTCATTTTTTCCAAACACCTGCTATGTGCAGTGGGCTAATTGAGTAAATCAAGCTTGTTTTAAAAGATGCACCTGGAGGGAAACTCTCATGTAGGTCAACAGTGTCAGTGAAAACTGGAAGGACCTGTTAAGAAGGCTATTTGGCAGTGTGCACGGGAGACTTGGGAATGTGCAACCCTTCCCCCCAGCAATTTCACTTACAGAGATACAGCCTAAAGAAATAATTAAATTATACATACAGAATTACGACAGGATGTTTGTCACAGCTTTATCTTTAACTGTGAAATGTTCCAAGCAACCAATGTATCTAAAAATGTGGGATAGGGTTATGAACTAAATATTATGTAGCCATGAAATGAATGTTGTAATGGATATTTGTCAACAATATGTCAAGATATGTTTTAAAGGAAACAGTAATAGCAGACTATAAATCTACATATAATACTACACATGTTGGAAAATATATTTGTATCATTCCCAGAAGAATCAGACCAAGGTATTAAGAGCATTCTCTCTCTGGGTAGCACAACTTCGTTGTTATTGTTTGCTTTATTTTTATGGAAAATCTCAAGCCACTCAAAGGTAGAGAGAATAATTTCATGAACTCGCAGGTACCTGTTACCCGGATTGAACAAGTGTCCACATTTTGGCCCCTCTGCACTGATAACTGCAGAAGTGTCCAGGAGGACTCTCAGAGAGGGGAAAGAGGAATTTGGGGTAGCATTCCTCAAGGAAGGTGGCCTTGAGGGGGAGACCATGAGCCAGTTCCAGAAGGTGGTGCTAGGCAGGGCTGCGGTGTGTCCCAGCTCAGGAATCAGAACACTTGGGAAGGGGTGGGGGGTCTCTTGTCTTGTTTCAACACCGTGTCTGCCCTCCCCAGCTGCCCCTGACCTGGTCCTCAATGCGGAGATTGTCCAGCAGAGCACCTACCTGGAGGACCGGCCCATGTTCATGCTCCAGTGCGCCATGGAGGAGAACTGCCTCTCGGCCTCGGCAGCCCAGACCAACCCCACCACGGGCTACCGGCGGCTTCTGCGCTTCTCCTCCCAGATCCACAACAACGGCCAGTCCGACTTCCGACCCAAGAACGGCCGCCATGCATGGATCTGGCATGACTGCCACAGGTAAGCCTGCCCTTCCATCGCCACAAAGCTGCCCTGGCCTGACATCCTGCAGGGCCCAGATGGGATTCAGAATCACAGGGTGCCTAGAGAGAGCCAGAGGCCACACGGTCCAGGGTGCAGGCTTTTCCTGAGTTGGAGGGAGTTGGGTCTGCCACACTGGCCTTCCACATTTACTGAGGCTGTTCTCCACTCCGGTTGCCCTGGTCCACCTCACCTTGCCTCCACCTGTTCTTGTCTCCAACGCCCCTAAGGTTAGGAAACAAACTTTGTTTTGAGTACCCAATGCCCCTCCATTCACCTTTAGTCAATGGTTTTCAAGTGTGTCCACAGCAAGTTTGTGCTCTGCAGGGTGCTTAGGGGTTCTGCAATTGTTGGACTCCGAGTTCATTTAGAAATATATTTAAACACTGGTATATATTTTAAATATCTCCAGGAAGACAGTGGGTGTGGAGACAAGAGTTCTAGGCCCAGGAGTTATGAGACCTGGTCTTCCAACCCAGCTGTGCCTCTAACCAGCGGCATGATGTTGGGCCACCTGGACCACATCACCCAGGACCTGAAATGTCCCTTCCAGCCTTCAGTCTATGGATCTGATCCCAGTGCTATAAATCCCAGACAAGAACAGAAGGAAACCCTAGAGCCAGCCCTAGCTGGAGCCAACAGCACCCATTCCGTTCGTCTCTCAGCCTTTCCTTTTTTTCCTTTGCCTTAATTCTTTTTTTTTTTTTTTTTTTTGTGAGGAAGGTCAGCCCTGAGCTAACATCCATGCTAATCCTCCTCTTTTTGCTGAGGAAGACCGGCCCTAAGCTAACATCTATTGCCAATCCTCCTCCTTTTTTTCCCAGTAGATAGTTGTGTGTCATAGTTGCACATCCTTCTAGTTGCTATATGTGGGATGTGGCCTCAGCATGGCCGGAGAAGTGGTGCGTCGGTGCACGCCCGGGATCCGAACCCGGACCGCCAATAGCGGAGTGCGCGCACTTAACGGCTAAGCCACGGGGCCGGCCCTGCCTTAATTCTTACTCTAATCCAGAACCCGCTGTCCTTGCTTGTTCACATTTTCCTGCTCCAACCTGAGCCGGGCAGGCGGAGGGAACACACTTGTGAAAAGGAAGGGAGGGAGGCCCCTGCCGTTCAACACGGCAGCAATTCTCCTGAGTCCACAGCCTCTGGCCCAGTGAGTGCCTTTCTCTCTGCTCAGAACCCCATCTACACAACAAAGCTTTTGCACTAGGTCCCTGCTTCTCAAAGTGAGGCCTGTGGGCTGGCAGTATCTGCCACCAGTGCTGCATCCCAGGCCGTGGCAGGCCTTCGAGTCGGAGTCTGCATTTTAACAGGATCACCAGGTGACTGTGTGCACATTGAAGCCTGCAAAGCCCCAGTCTGGTGGATCTCTAGGCGTCCTTCCAGCCCTAAAGTGTGGTGATCACTGTTAGGGGCACCAGAACTAGCATGTTTGGATGCCCCTAAGTGCCAGGCTTGTGGAACCTCATTTCATAGGCAAGGAAACAGAGGCTCGGTGCTCCTGTGATATGCCCAAGATAACACAAGACGTGGCGGAACAGGGGTCCTGACTGGGGCCTGTCTGACTCCAAAGTGTGCACTTTCTGTTACCTTCACCGAGTCGTCCTCAGAAATCTGTCTTTGGCTGCTTCTTCATGTCACAACCTATGGCCTAGAGACCTTCAAATCAGTTTTAGGACAGTGTTGTTCAACCCATTTCAAAAGAAAGGACTATGATAGAATTTAGGGGTGCTGATTTTCCTTTATCATTATTATCGGTATGTTCTGAAAGTCATAATTAGCCAAAGAATTTTTGGTCTTTATAAAGAAGCATCTAAGTCTTCTGCAGGGTGAAAGTCAAAGAGTAAACTTCAAGTCCTGACCACACTGGTGCCTGGTTTCCTTTAGCGAGCACTGGGTGGAAGCCCTGACGCTGCAGGGCTGGGGCTTACTTCTGTAGGTAGAAGGGAATTGCATCTCTGGCCGCATATGGGGGACATCACGTGGTGGGAGTCCCAGTGTGACATACCTTTGCTCTCCGAGGAATGGCCTCCCGTAAGAATACACATGGCGACATCATGGAAGTGTTTCTTCTGATCTGGAGCCCCAGGGACTCTGCTTTTCCTATGGTCTATTGTACTTCTTTGCTTACAGATGCTCCAATGAATGGTTTGGGAGGGATGGGTGGAAAAGAACGTGCTCGCTAAGCATAGGTCCCTTCAGGCCTCCCCCTCCTTGTCCATAACTGAGAACCTATGACTGTAACACCCCAGGGAGCATAAGAGGGGCCCTCTGGCCTCCAGAGCCCCGGGGACTTCTCCAGGCTCTGTGGGAGGACCTTTCAACAGGACCCCTAGCCCCAAACCTCTGTTGGGTTCCTTTGGGAGTCTGATGAAAGCTGGCCCTTCCTCCACTCAAAAAAATTATTTCTAGAAGAGTTAACATCCTATTTCACAGATTTACAGACACGCTAAAACCCATCTCTGGAACCAAAGTTGGGAACCCCGGCTCAAAGTCATGTGAATGGAGAAAATGATCACTCCCAATTTGATTGATGCTACACTGAGGAACAGCTGTGTTCTTGGAAAGCCCTAAGATGAAACACAAAGCTCGACCCCTTAGGAGCTTCCTCACCAACCAGACAGAGGAAAGTGCCGGAGTCGTTCGCTCTCATATACGTTGTGCCCTGGTTGCTGACCTGGGCACAGGTTGAGGCCCCCTGCTTCTTACGCCCCAGGGAGGGGGGCTATACCTGCCTCACTGGCCCCTTATGTCGGAGCTTCGACACGGGCCCGACAATGCTGGGCACAGAGGCACACCAGGGCACAAGGCAGCTCTGCCTCTGCTGGTTCTCAGCCTCTGCTGTGGCCCGGGGGCCGGCCCTCCCACCTCAGGGAAGACCTGGGAGAGGCTCTGGGAGAGGGAGAGGCGCTGGCTGTCTGTCTCCATGAATGTCCATCCCGCACAGGTGCCAGCCCTCCGAGTCAGGGATGGCGCTGCTACCAAGGGGAGACCTTCATTCATGCTGTCCTACCTCCCCCATGTGCAGAGCAGCCCCCATGTTGGGTCAATGCCCCACAGATATGATGTAGCCTCTGTGAGTCAATTTTAGTCCTCATTACATCTGTGGGGCGTTATTCTGGGTGGGGGACTGCCTAGCATGTGGGGAAGGCATGGGGAAGGCAGGGTGGAGCAAGCAGAAGGGCCCCTGCCGTTGTGGTAGCACCTCCTGAGACTGTAACACACCCTCTGTGTTCTCTGAAATGGGGACAGGAGCATTGTCCCAACACAGCTGAGCACCGGCCAGGACTGTCCATTCTGGAGGCACCGGGGGACATGTGGCTGGTGTCGGAAGGGAGGAGGAGTGAAAACATCTCCTCTACAATGTGCACTGATTCTCTGATTGGAAGTTGTTTTTGGGCCCCCAATAACCTAGGATAACAAAGAATGTACCCAAACCTCTCGTCTTTCTCCAGACTGGCTGTGTTTGTCATCTGAGTAGGCATCTGGTGCTTCCTTCCTCGACGAGGACCGTGTCTCAGAATGCTGAGCTCGGGCATCTTATGGGGGAAGGCGTCCTTCCTTCGTTGCAATGACCTCCATCAAGTGTCAGGCTATTCTCTCTCCCCTTGGCATTCTGGAATTTCTTTTCACGTAGGAGTTCTCCCATCTCTACCTCATGGATCAGGCCCCCTCTTAGACTTCCAAAGGTCAGGACACCTCAGCCTGAAAAGAGGAAGGATACCTTCATGGCCAGGACGTGCACCCTTCCACCTTCCCGGCGGCCCCATTCTATATTTCCTTGGTTGCGTGTGTGGGTGGTGGAAGGGGGTGCCTCTGGGCTCCACAGCCCGCCAGCTGGGACAGAGACATGGCCCCGGGGGTGACGTCCACATGTGCCCGAGAGGTAGAGCAGAGAGGCTGCAGGACTGCGGCTAGTCAGAGTTGGGAGGCTCCACACCAGCTGTTTCCCTGCCCGTCTTCTAAGGGGAAAAACTGGAGAGCGGGGAAGACTCTTAAGTCAAGTCTGCAGGAAGCGGGGGAGCGGGAGAAGGTCAGCCTTACAACAGCCCATCTGTGGATCTGTCTGAATTTTGTTTAGACAACAGAACATAAACCTATTTCTCTTCAGTCTTTCCAGCCGGTAAACATGGTACCATAAGTCCCTCTCTGAGAGATGCAGACATGTTTTAGGCAATGAGTCAGACCTCATGTCTCATCTTGCTCCTTCAAGAAACCAAAATAGACTCTTTCAAAGTCATCACTTCATCTGCCACAGAATGCGTCCTTGTGAATGTTCTCATTGGGCCTCTGGCTCCACATCGCTTTACTCAGAAACATGAGTGACCTGGGAAAAGCCCGACTTAGGAACTTCTGATAATATTTTTAGTGTAAGCAAACAGGAGGAAGGGGAAAAGAGCCTCTAATTTCCTCTCAGAAAACCTACCTTGTAATTTCCTCTTCCCATCTGTCCTCTGCTGCCCGTGTTCCAGCGGACGAGCCTGAGGCCAACCGCACGAGGCTTGGGAGGCGAGGAAGCTATTGTCAGCCGCGAATGACAGTAGGAACGGTGGCGGTGGTGGAGTAATCAAAATACCACTCCTGTTACTCCTGGGAGTCATAGTAATAATGAGAGAGCTGACAGGTACCGAGTACTCCTCTGTTACCAGCCCCGTGTTAGGTATTGCTGCAGCTTCTCCTATTCGGTCCCTGAGTTCCCCTGAGAGTGGGTCGTGTTGTTTTTCCCTCTTTCCTGAGGAGGAGACTCAGGTCACCGGTAATCAAAACAAGTGATGCTGCTCCCCGCGCCTTGGTGCCTTGTTCTGTGTCCCCATTTTCCAGATGTCCCTGTCATGACAGACCAGCGTGTTTGAATAGTTGCAGGCGCTTATGAGACGCATGTTGCAGCTTAGGATGGGCCAGGCCAGCCGAGGGCTGCAGGAAGGCCCCATGCCAACACACGGCAACCATGTCCCTCCTGGTTTATTCTGAACCAAATACATCACTTTCCAAGAATCTGCATCTGTTCTCAATTCCTCCCAAGTGAAGAGAGGAGACACTGTTATGTAAACAGCTGAGCAAGAGCAGCCTGTAGCACTGCTCTCCCTCATCTGCTCCCTTCCAGAGCCCCCGGGGTGCGCCTGCTGTCCTCTCCCAGAGCGCTCTCTCCTCCTTCCCACGGGGGCTCCAGAGCTGTCTTTCTTCCTCCTTTTTTCTTTGCTCAATGCAAGGAGCACAGCTCAAGGCTGCAGGCTGCTGAGGTGGGCCAAAGCCCTTGGGCCCTGGGCCCGCCTCCCTCCTGTCCGTCCCTGGGCACCAGGGTCCTCTCAGGACACAGGCCTGGCTCACTGGTGCCTGTTCTTCCCGCTTCTCCACACACCCTCCCCCTTTCAGTTCTCCCTCCCTCCCTCCCGTATTAAAAAGTTTTCAAAAGACATCACACAGTGACTTTCATTAGTCTGCAGAAAGTATACCCAATAGGAATGGGCTGTGAGAGCCACTTTAGGGCTCAGGAGGGTTATTAAAAGCACTTATGGAAAATATCTTAATTTATTGCGTTTATTGTATTCAGGCCTTGTGCCCATCCACTGATGTCACTACCTCCCACCACAGCCCATGCCTTACGTTCATCATTAGTCCCACGCGGCTGGCGAGAGACCTGAGGGGCAGCCCCGCTCCGGAGCCCACTCGCGGAAGCACCACCTTTACCGGCTTCGGCTTCCACCCTCCCTCTCCTTTTGCCCTGTTGCCCATTCCTCTCCCGCGGGCCACCCCTTGGACCCCGCAGCTCATGGTGTTCCCAGAGGCAAGTCGCCAGCCAGGCAGCTGCTTGCAGGCGGCGGTTGCTCCAGAACCTGACTTCCAGGCCCTCTCTCCCACTCCAGGCACTACCACAGCATGGAAGTGTTCACCCACTATGACCTGCTGAACCTCAATGGTACCAAGGTGGCAGAGGGCCACAAAGCCAGCTTCTGCTTGGAGGACACGGAATGTGAAGGAGGTAACGTGGGGAGCTTCAGAGGAACTCAAATGCTCCCACGGCTGTGCTCACCCGGCCCACAGCCCAGGTCTGACTCTGGACTCTGTCACCCGGCCACTGCTGACTCTCTACATGACCTTTCTCTACTGGGCCCCCCATGGCTACAGCTTGGGGCTGAGGGTGTGGCCAAGGCCTGGCTATAGAGGCACCTGGGTCCCCCAGAGTTATGCTTATGGCGCTGGTGGGTCCACATGGCTCCTGGGTAAGACCCAAAACCTTGGACCTGACACACAGTCCCCTCCCACTCTGGCTGCCACAACCTCTCTCCCTGTGTCCCAATGCCAAGTGCCCCTGCCACACGGGCTCTGACCCTTCCAGTCCTGGCTCTAACAACCCCCTTGGAGGTCCCCAGACTCTCTCCACTTCCCCAGGCAGAGAGCACTCTGCTGCCACCGCTGGTAGGCCACCACATCTGCCCTGTGATCACCTGTGGGCGCCCTGCCATCCTGACCTGACTGGGGCCCTTCAAGGGGAGACCCGTTGATTCTTCTCGGTATACCCTGGGCTTACAGTAGTGCCTAGACATGGTAGCCTCACAATAAAGGTGTGTTAGTCACTGACGTGGCCTGTCACTGACATGCCACAAAATCACACAGCAAATAGGTTTTGACCCAGTAAGGGTCAGAGAGACGAACCAGACTCGAGCCCACAGCCAAGTGCTAATTCTCCAGAGGGAGACAAGATGACCCCACATTAAGCTAAACAATAGACACCGGACCTTTCCCAGATATGCACGTGCTTCATTCCCAGGCTAACGATTCCTCGGAAAGCCCAGGGTGGGCCAGAGTGGTCAAGGAAGGTTTCGTGGAGGAGGGGGACCCTGGCCGGGCCTGAAGAGAGGGATGGGATGTGGGTAGGGAATTGAGTGAGGGATTCCACTGAAACAAGAGCGGATCAGAAGTCCACACAGTGGGGATGGGATGCCGGGCCCAGATGAAGCAGAGGTGGGGGGCTTGGGGGAAGGAAGAGAGATGCTGAGGGTGGGGTCTGCTCGGGGCCCTTTGAGGGGAAGGTGGTAGAGGGGGCAGAGGAAGGCGCTTCGGGCCATGGGGCCATGGATGCATGGTGACTGGTCTTCCCTCTGCCCCCGCTTGCAGACATCCAGAAGAGTTACGAGTGCGCCAACTTCGGCGAGCAGGGCATCACCATGGGCTGCTGGGACGTGTACCGCCACGACATTGACTGCCAGTGGGTCGACATCACTGATGTGCCTCCTGGAGACTACCTGTTCCAGGTGAGCAGTGTGGGGAGGGTTCCAGGCTCCTGCAAGAGGGGAGCAGCCTCCTTCCTGTTGGTGCCCCAACACAAACTCATGCATGGAGGCCAGGCTGTCTGAAGTGTGGGAGTCCCACACCCAGAGGCCCTCGCGGTCAGTCCAGTGACCTGAGTCTATGAGTCCTACAGGCCTGCGGGGAACTGCGGACCTCCGGAGACATGCACACGCAGTTCAGGTAACACTGGAGCTGACAAATCAGAATGCAGCTGCAGGCCAGATCCTGTCCTCAGGCCAGGGATTTGTTCCACAGAGGCAACTGACCCCTTTGTGTCCCCTGGAGCCGTGCTCTCACGCCACCCCGATTTCCCCCAGGGCCCTCACCCTGCCCTGGTCTGTGCTGTCAAGGCTGAAAGCAATCTCATAAAGAGCCACAGGTGTTTGTGACTTGCCTCTCCCAAAAAAATTTGCCTCATAAAAGAGGATCTGCAGGGGGACAATTCTCACACTTCCTCCAAACAGCTGCAGGCTCCAGGCAGGGCCCCGACTGGTGGAGGAGACAGGGCACCACATTCCCAGTGCTTCCCCTCCTGGTGCACAGCTGCACTCCTGCCTGCCCAGCCTTCGTTTTGCCCTCTCATTTTTCCCACATCTCCACCCATCTTGCTTTCAAGCTTGCCCCATGGGGTGCAAAGTGGGTGACCAGAAATGTGTCATTCTGTCTTGAAAGCTTTCCCAAGGGGACCTTCAGCCAGCTGAGGGCCTGGCCCATGGTCCCCACCCTGTAGACGGTTCTGGGAAGAACCAACACCTGCAGAGAACAGACCACAGAGGGGCCTTTGAAAATGTCCCTGGGCAATTCCAGAGGCTGGAAATCAGACAGCCAAGCACTTTTCCACCCACAAGCCCAGAGCCGCAGACTTGGAGAGGCCCAACCAGAGCAGAGTGCTCTTTATTTTAAAAAGTGAATATCTGTGTCTCTGTGCATGTATGCTGTGCAGGATGGTTTATGTCTGAGATTTGCTATCACTTTGCTGGATGAATGTGTATCATCATGTATTCTGACAAATGCCATCTATTTAAATGCGTGGTCTCATGTAATCCCCCAGTGAAGGGCACACCATTACCTCATTTTACGGCCACGCAAACCCAGCTCACATCAACTCTATGTTCTGTGTTCTCGACTCCTAAACTATACAATTAGCAAATTAACTCATTAGGGGCATGTTACTACCTCTGATTAATGGAAAAGAATATTTCCCTTGGGATAGACGTGTGAGAGCCCTGGCCTGGATTCCCTGCCCTCTCCATTCCCCCGTTACCCAAGTGCAGCCATCAGTCATGCTGCCCAGGGTGGAGGGAGCTGGGCGAGGAGGAGGAGAAGGGCCTGTGCGCACAGTCTGGAGGAGGGCTCACTGGTTATAGGTTCCTGGTGACCTTGCTTTATCCTCCTTCTCACCGTTTCCTGGATTCACAGCAGATCTTTTTCCTAAGAAACTAAAGCCACTTCCCACAGATCCTCAGGGGATTTAGAACCGTAGAATCTGAGTGAGATGGGACTGTGGAGACCATATATTTCAGCTGCCCCCAGCTGGCTCTGAGAGCCCGTGCTGCCCTCACCACAGGGACACCCGGCTGGGCACAGGGAGCTGCGTGGGCCTCAGTGTGTGGTTTGCTTGAACACTGTGCGGCATGGGTGGGGGGAGGGGACAGCTAAGGTTGTTGGGTAGAAATCAAAGAAAAGTAAGACCCTCCCCCCCAGAGTGGGACATTTACCCATCTTAGCTGAAGAGACAGGGTCACAGTGGGACAGAGTCTAGGGCGCCTGAACTGCCCGCACTGGGCCAGGATGCAGGGCTGGAGCTCACGCTGGCCTGTCTCCTACCACGTGTGTTTGGGAGGCCCAGCCAGCCTGCTGAAGGGTCACGTCCAGGCCCTTCTGGAGGGAGAGGTCCTGAGGGCCCCTACCTGGCAGCTGCCCCTCCCCCATCACCACTGCCCTGGGGCAGCTCTGCCCCCTCTCTAACCACAGGGCTGCAGCTCCCCCAGGGGGAGCCCTGAGGGAGGGGCTGCACTTGCCTCCTCCTTACCTTCCCCCAGAGCCCCAGGTGCAGCTTTTGTCTCCTCCTCCTCCCCCTCCCTGCCCTTTCTCTTTTCTTCTGGGTTCCTCACCGCAAATCGCCCTCTTCTGTCCGCTGGCTCACAGGCCATCCTTCCTATCCCTTGGGCTACGCCCTCTTAGCTGGGGTGATGCAGAGGAAGGGGGTGCAGGGGGGGGGCCCAGTCTCCCCCAAGGCCCCGGCCCTGGACTAGCACAGCAGGAAGGGCTTGGGGCTGGCCCAGAGCAACACCAAGACCCGGAGAGCGGAAGGGATGTGTCTAGTCACACTGCCGGGAGCAGCATCATCTCCAACGTCCAAAGCAGCCCTCCTCCCACTTCCCACACCACCTGGTCCTTGTCCCCACCCCACTCAGCATGTCCCACTCCCCAGCTCCCTTCTAGTTCCCGTCATCAGCCTGCTCTGTGGCCTCCCCAGGCCCCAACTCCTGCCTCTCTGCCAAGCTCAAGCCTCCTAGGGCAGCCAGGAGAGGGTAACCCCTTTTGAAGACCTGCTCTCGGTAGGGGTCTGTGTGTGAAAATTACACTGAGACAGACAGACAGTTGCATGGGCATCTCACTCCTCCAGGCCCTGCCCCTCTCTGCCTCCCTGACCTTATCTCTGGCTGTCCTGCCCCGGCTGCTCTTGGAGCACAGCCCCTGCCATGCTCCCTTTCATGAGGTCACCCATCACGTGAGGTCACCTGCTCTGGGGGCATGGCTGGTCTCAGCAGGCCCAGGGCCTGGGATGGAGGGTGGCCAGGGCGGGACTCAGCAGCCCGCTCTGACCTGCTCTCCCGCAGGTTGTCATTAACCCCTACTACGAGGTGGCGGAGTCTGACTTCACCAACAACATCATGAAGTGCAGGGCCCGCTACGACGGCCACCGCATCTGGATGTACAACTGCCACATAGGTAAGGTCCCCGGCACTCCTGGGGGAGCACTGCACCCTCAGGCCTGCCAGGTCCCCCCTGCAGGAGACAGGCAAGAGCTGCCCTACTTTCTCAAGGAAGCAGAGCAGCTTTCTCATTTGGGTAAAGAGCTCAGGGAATGGGGCCAGCCCCACATTTCCACATGCAGGAAGGACACCCTAGACACACGACGCCTGGATGGAGACAGGGTTTTCACAGCCAGCTCTGGCCAAAGACAGGGGGCGGTACAGAACCAGCCGGCCCAGTGTAGACCCCAAAGCTATTTAAGAGCTGGAGCTGAGCCCACCCCCTCATTATGCATGTGACCTCAAAAACGTGGGCATCAGCAATTTGTGGGCTCTGTGTATCATTGTCCTCTGTCGAGAACTAAAAGCAAGCTTGATTGGCTTCTGGTCGCCAGTCAAGAAACTTCTCCCTGCATCGCACAGCCTGGGGACATGGGGAAGCAGAGCGCTGTCTTCTGCACGAAGAGCAGTGGCCCTCACTCTTGCTGAAGGCAAAGACTAAACACACTGTATTACTCGCCCAGCCGGGACAGAACAGCCGGCATGTGCCTGGCCCCAGAGACAACCAGCACCTAGTTGCTGCCCTGGTGGCATCACATAGAGGTGGCCCCTGCCTGCCACCTGGGGGAGGGTGGGGGCTCCAGGGCCCCTGAGGCCAACCACTCCAGCCTGGGTGAGGGGGGAGCATCTGGTTTGCCAAACTCTATCTCCCTGATGCCAACCCCTCAGGTGGTTCCTTCAGTGAAGAGACGGAAAAAAAGTTTGAACACTTCAGTGGACTCATAAATAACCAGCTCTCCTCGCGGTAAAGCAGTGTTCGTGGTCACCTTGTGCCTTCGGGCCACAGCACATCTTCCCCAACAACTGTAGACCTATGGCCACCCCCCCCCCCTCCCTCGCCCAGCCCAGTCCCTGCCCCATCTCGACCCCTGCAGCGTGTCCAAACTCAGGAGGAATGGGTGTTCCAGAGGTTGGAGCCTGGGAAGGCCTTTGAGGTGGGGCTCATCCAGAGGCCTGAGCAGCGCCAACAGCCAACTTGTCTGGGACCCAGGCGCACAGGTTGCCATCAGCTTGTCCCATCCAAACCACACTCCACCCCAAGTCTGACACCTCCCCGCTCAGCTCACCACAGACAACACGGGGCCATTTTTTTCTCAAGTTACGCAATGTGAGCGTAACCCAAGGCCAGGTGGAATCCCATTTCTCCTCCCTTAGGTCATCTCCAGCCAACCTGAGTATCTAGACCTCTCTTCCAACTAAACAAACTGCCTCTTCCATTCACATGCATAAACAATGCTGCCTCGTACTTTCTGAGTGGTGAGCTCAGAGTTGGTGCTTCTCCCCCGCGTCCTCTTATTTTTAAGATATCGTTATTATATTTTCACAGACGTTGAAACACAAAGTAATTTAGTAGCATTTAATATTGGGCATCTGGGCCTTTGAAAGTATAACTCAAAAGAAAACCCAACCCACCTGTGTAAGTGACTCATCTTTGTTCCAATTCTGTGGATACTGATTCAGAGGTGCTGCAACCCAGGTCCTGTGATGAGGACCCTCACCGAACGCCACGTGTCATCATGGACACTTACACATACTTGAAACTTTGAATAAAATGTTGATGACACGCACCTGTGTTTCATTTGGGCCTCTACACCTGCGAGTGGCAGGTTCCCGTTCAGTTGGCAGTCAGGGAGCTTTACACGCTCACAGGGTCACTCCTGCAGAGGTGGGCTCCGGCTTCCTTCAATATACTCCACAAACGAGCGACTCCTGCCCTGAGAGCAGCAGCCTAAGGAGATCACAACTGACAAAAACACAAGTCACAACCTTTCTAGAACTCTTGTTTTTTACTGAATTTGTCAGGGGTGCAGTGGTTTTGTTAGGACTGGATGGGATGTCTAGATTTAAACCCTCAGGGCTTCCCAAAAGGGCAGTGCCAGGCTGGGCTCCAGGGGAAGGGTGGCGATGAAGAGCAAGGGCATCAGCTCAGAGCCCGTCCCAGCGCAGCGAGGGTGGGCGGCCGAGCCAGCTGCTCTCACGAGACACGGGGGCTCCTACTTGTGTCAAGAGCATGCTAGGGCCCAGCACATCAGAGGGGTCCACAACGTCCTCCGAGTGCCAGGTAGGACCACCTCGGCACTGACCGCACACAAACCAGAAAAATGAGTGCGCTGGGACCTTGTCCCCCGAGATGCCCTTGCACCCGAGCCTGTGAGGGAGGCGGACTCAGCAGCCATTTCAGAGTCCCCTCCAGCTTGTTCATGTTCACTTCTGCAAGGAGCTCTTCTGTACCCTCACCGACAGGTAACACGGGGACCAGGGCAGACTGGGCAGGTGTCACACAACAGGTGCAGCCTACCCCCCAACTGGGCAGGCTCTGTGCAAAAATGCCCTCAAGGCCCAGCCAGGATCCTCCAGGCCAGCCTCCTAGAGTGACCAATTTCTTCCCCAGCCCCAGATCCAACATGCGAGACGAACAGCACCCTCTAGTGTCCGACAGCAGACGATCACACTTCGAAACAATCACATTAAAACAACTTTTAAGTTTTTATTTTTTCTTGACTTCTAGAACTAGACCAAACTAAAGCCCACCATGCCCCACAGTGACGCTCCAACGACAGCACAGGGCTGTTCTGGTGTCTGTAAAGGCTTGTGGTGTTGGGGCACCAGCTTAGTCCTGAGGGTGCCGATCAGGCTCGCGGGCCTCTCAGGGCCTCAAGGAGGTAGAAGACTCGACTGCAGGCCTCTCTCTCTTTCTGTGTTGGAGCCCCAGGGCCCGGGCCACCAGCCTCCGGGCCACTGCTGTGTTTGTCTGTGGTCTCTCCTTCACCAGATGCAGGAGCTCTGAAAGGAAAGCCCCATGGGGTGGGGACTTGAATTCAAGGCTATGGCCACCTCTCCTCCCAGCAACACAGCAGGCTGAGAGGCAGTCTGAGCCAACCTCTGTGCCCAGTGTGGCCAGATGCTAGGGTAAAGGGGCCTACCTAGAGCCCCAGGCCCCTGTGGGGTCCTGAACCAATCCTGCCATCTCTCTGCGCCCTCCTAGTTTCTCTCTCTGTGGGGGTGGGAACAGGGGTTAATCCTGTCCACCTCCTGCTGTGTAGGGCCCTTTGAAAGGGAAATCAAGTCAGGGTGGAACACCTGGAGCTCTTGTGCTCACAGACAAGTTTTCCATTGTCCTCAAGAAGTCTGGGACCAAGGCCACATGATCCACAAGAGCCTGGATGGCCTCAGCAGGCCTCTTCCAGGCCAGTTTTGCCAGCTACTGCTTTGCAGCCACAGAAAACTGGCCTCTAAAAGCCCCCGTCACGCATTCTGGCAGAAGAGGAAAGGCGGGAGCCATCATTTATGGGCAGCTGCAGCGTGCCCCTCACCACTCCAGGCAGGTCTGCCAGGCTTTTTTACTCACTCCTGCAGTCTACTCTGCACGACCTGCTTATGTTACAGAGAAAGAAACCAACTCACAGACATTAGGTGACTTGCTCACACCCAGGGCTAACCCAACCCAAGCTCTTTTTACCCCACTGCAAAATATGGTTTCCACAGCCCTACAGAAAAGACCAAGCTTTTCCCTGTGCAACAGCCAGCAGAGGTGTGAACAGGGGGGCAAGCCTGGAAGAGAGCAGCTGCCAGACAGCTCTCCCTGACGGGCCCTCCTTCCCTGGGCACCCCAGGCCCCCAGGGCATAGGAGGAGCACCCCACTGGCCACTGTCGCCCAGGGGTCCTAGAGCAGAGAGCTGAAGAAGAGGGATGGATCAGAGGGAAGCCCACCCCATCCACCTGCACACTCACAGCCTTCCCCACCCCCCAGCCACAAGTGGCTCCCTTACTTGGCCTCTGCAAGGCTTTCAGCTTTGACTGCTTGCTTCCCTGTGTGAGGGGCCGGATCTTGAGCGCTGAGAAATCCTTGGTCAGGGCTTCAGCAGCTACAGAAAGAAAACAGATCTGGAGCCATGCTCTCCTCCTCCTGGGAAGGCCCCCTCAGGGCCAGGAACACATACAGCACCCAAAACTGACACAGCCGCTTCATGCACCCTTCACAGCTCAGGGACAGGGCTGCCCTGACACCTCTGGCTGGGCAAGAGATGCCAACCGTCTGCTCGCCTTGTCCCCAGAGCCCCGGAGACCTGCACCAGGGCCACCTGTGCTCTCAGAAGGAAAGGCTGTGCAGAGGCCAGCTTCCACGCTCCGCCTTGGGCTGCTCAGGAGCTGCAGCAGTGAGGCTGTGATTCTGACGTCAGGAGAGGCAGGCTCCTGCCTTCTAAAGCCCAGGAGCTTAAAACAAACTGTACCCTTCCCCCACTCAAGACCCTCCCGCAGCACGTGCCCTTGCTGCCCGAGTTATACTGGGCCATGGGGTATTTGGGCCACTTAGAGATACAGCATGTCAGAGCTGGGAGGGGCTTTAGGCCCAAGCCACCGTTTTATAGATGAGGAAACTGAGGCTAGGAACATGACCTGCTCAGGCCACACAGCTTGGCAGAGTTCAGAAGGCAGCTACAGCCATGCCTAGCCCAGTGCTCATTCTTTCCATCACAAGAGGTGGCCTCTTGGCCTTCCCTTCTGCCTCCTTTTCAGCTGGCTCCCTCTGGGGTTGGAGCCCCCACTGTGCCCTGGTAGCTCTGTTCCCTAAACACACCCACTTCCCTGGATCCTCAGGCTCTCCTGAGGACTGGGCCCCCACCACCTATGGGCTCTCCCAGCTCCAGTATTCAGAACCCTCTGGTTCTGAGAAGCCCAGCCCAGGAGAGGGTTACTCTTTATAAATACACCCAAAGTGAGCAGTGGTGTGGCAGGGACAGCTTGGGAAAGTGGCCGAGCGAGAAAAGGAGCACTAGAGTTAAGAGTCAGGAGGCTGGCTGGCGTCCCCAGCTTTGACACTGAGAGGCTTCATAACCTTGAACAGACCATTGGTATTCTGAGAACTTCGGTCTCCCCATCTGTAAAAACAGAAGTAACCTGACTGACTTCTTGAGGCTGTAATGAAAACTAAGTAAGAATGTATCTGCTTGAACCATACAAAAGTGCCAGTATTTAAATGCTGTGACCCATAGAGACAGCACTTTCATAAGCTTTCATTTAACATGTGGAAGTACCTAGGGCTTGGCCTGTGACATGTCCTCAGTGTTACCTGAATCTGAAACCTCTGAACTGAAGGCACTCACACGAGGAGGAAAGGCCGTGAGCTTCCCAGCCCAGAGCCTGCTCTGCCTGCTGGACTTCTGGATTCGGAGTTGGGAGCGGCCGCAGTCCCCTTGCTCAGGTTAGCCTGCACCCTGGACATGGGTGGCCCCCCACCCAGGGGGACCAAGGCTCCTTCCCTTCTCAAAGACAGTCAGAGAAAGGGCCAAGCCCACCGTGAAGCCACGTTACCTGAGGCCAGGCAGGGAAAGACGCCGAGCGCATGCGTGTCATCCACCCACTGAATCCTGAACCCCTTCTCTCTGTGCCGGAAGAGGAGACAGTTATTATGAAAGCTAATGGGCTACCCTCTTTCTGCAAAAGGAAGTCCCCTCCCACCTCCAATCCTCAAACACTGCGAGCCCCAGACAAGTTCCCGTCTCCTCTGGGAAGGAGACAAGTGTTTGCACACACTTGCTCTACAGACCACAGGGTTAGCTTCAGAAAGGCAAATGTGACCCCTGTTGATCAAGTGGGTCCCTGATTCCTAGAACTGACGAAGCCAGGACTCAAGGAGCTCATAGACCACAACGCCAAGGGTGAAGAAGGCTCCTCCCAGGCACTGTCACAGCCAGGCCAAGGGCATGGGTCCGAGGCTGGAGACAAAAGGTTTATGTGGTGGGGACGAGAGATAGGAGCTAAAATAAGCATGTCAAGTGTCACCGCTCCTGATCAACTTTTTTCCTCCTCCTCAGGAAAGCACCACCGAGTCTGGGGTGCATGAGAGGACAGCTCCTCTGTGCGCACGGCCCACGCTGGCTGAGGAAGGCATCAGTGGCCCCACTTGGGCCACACTTCCAAGAGGTTGAGAGCAGAAGAGCCCCTCATGCCCCACCAAGCTGTCCCTTCAGCTTCCCTCCAGCTCAGGCTCAGGGAGGGCAAAGGAAGGCTGTGTAGGAAGCAGTCAGCAAAGCAAGCTACAAAGGAAGGGATTTTTAAAAGCCTAACCAGGAAAAGAAAAGGGGGATTGGAAAAAGGAAAATGAGCATTTAAAAAAAAAAGACAATGAAAAAAGGAGAAAAGACTAGAGTTGGAGCCAAGGAATTTGGAGAAACAGAAGTCTTTTCTCTCAATATATCCCGTTGGCTCCCATCTCTGCCCCAGAGCGCTCAACGCCCAGTTTACTCCAGAAACAGTTCCTACATGGAGATGGCCCTCAGCTGACTGACTACCTGGGTGGCTGGGACATGGAGCAAGGAGAAGCGGTGGGCTGCCTGCATCCCGCATCCTGATGGAGGGCCCCACCAGGTGGTGGTAGGCATGTGGGTGTGAAGGGGGGCGGGGGGAGGACAGAGGCTGCTGCCGTGTCCCGGCAGGACCAGGTCTCAGGCCCCTGGAATGTGTCTACAACCAAAAAGTCAGTCCTCCTGTTCTGCACAGTCATGGCCAGCAGGCTGAAGTGCCCAGGAGCAGGGAGCCCAGAGCAACCGCGTCCGCTTTCTGCCTTTCTTTCTAGATCGCTGGGCACTGGGGACGGGCAGGCAAGCGTCCCCAACAACAAAGGGATGTCCTAGCTCCTCTCTAGAGGCCAGCACCCCGCCACCCCTGCCCGCTAAAGCCTCGCCGGCACTCACTGGAACTCGGAAAATGCTGCCAGCAGGTCCTCAGTCTTGAGTGCTGGCTCAAAGTCGTAGATCTCCACCACGTGGGCAAAGTCCTTCTCTCCAGGCAGCTCCCCTACGAAGGAGGACGTGTCCACGTGGATCTTCTCTACCTGAATCTCCTTCTCGGTCAGGTTGTCCATTATCTGGGAGGGATCAGACCTTTAGCGAGGGGAACTCTGACACAAAGGGCTCCAAACAACTGATTTCAAAACCACACTGAGAGGCCTGCAGCCGCTCCCTCCACAGTCAGCAGGGCAAGAGCACCAAAGGTGGCCTCCCATAGAGCCGCACCTGGCAGGAGTCTGGGAGAGGCAGCATGATGGCAGGGTGGGCTAGAAGATGGAGAAGCGTGAGTTGTAGCAGAGCTAACTTACTTTTATGGAGTCCTCATTTGGTGACTGGCACTTACACACATTATGTTTCATAGAATCCTGAAAACTATACTCCATATACCTGCTTTACAGATGGGGACACTGTAAATCAGAGTTAAGTAATTCTGCCCAAAGTTGCACAGTCAGTAAGAGACAGAGCTGGGCAAATTCAGGACCCTCCTTCCCTTGTTAGTGATGTGGTATTAAGCAAGTCTTTCTGGTCTCCATCTTTCATCTATAAAATAGCAATAAAGGATGCCTGCCCTCCCAACCGAACACCACAGCCAGTCTCAGGGGCAGGCCCACAGTTCCAAGGAAATGAGATTTGTAAGACAATGCTTCAGGCAGAAAAATAATTCTCATGACCAACATCTGTAGTCCCTTACAAAGCAATTCCACATCCCATCTGTGTTACCTTGTGAAGCATGTATCATTATCTGCTTTTCAGATGAGGAAACTGAGACTTAGAAAAGCAAAATCACTTGCCCACGGGGGCCAGCCCGGTGGCGCAAGTGGTTAAGTGCATGCACTCCACTGCAGCGGCCTGGGGATCGCTGGTTCGGATCCCGGGTGCACACCAATGCACCGCTTGGCAAGCCATGCTGTGGCAGTGTCCCATATTAAGTGGAGGAAGATGGGCATGGATGTTAGCCCAGGGCCAGTCTTCCTCAGCAAAAAGAGGAGGATTGGCAGATGTTAGCCCAGAGCTGATCTTCCTCACCAAAAAAAAACAAAAAATGACTGGCCCACAGTCAACCATCTCCTACATGGTTGAGCTGGGACTGAGATCTGCACCTCTGACCCCACGTCCTGAGCCTCCTCCTCTCTACTGTGTCGGTCCTAACTCTTTTGGGCAAGGCCCCTGTGCTCGTCCCCCACATCCCCTAAGGGATCTCTATCACCCAACACCCAGCCCTGCTCCACCAGCACATCCCCCGCCCCTCGACACTGTAACCCTGGGTCCCCATCCACCCAGGACTACACCCACCTCACTTCCGCCCTCCCTTTTCCGGCCTTAAGAGCCTCATCACCTCCTGCAGGAGATCACTACAATCGTCCTCAGAGCAGCTGCCAGGCCCCTCCTCTTCCTCTTCCTCTTCCTCATCCTCCTCCTCCTCTGCCGCCAGGCTCTTCTCCAGCTCACTCCCATTCCCCTCTTCCAAGTCCAGCTGCAGACTGGACCTGAGCTGTGTGGCCGTCTCCAACCTGTCTCCCGTCCCTGAGTGGCCCTCAGGCCCTGGGGGCTCAGTGCCAGCTGGGTCCAGCAGCTGCTCATTCTCACAACGTTGGCCTGGGCCCTTTAGGTCCTCTGTTGCCTGAGTCATCAACACAGGGAGTTCCTGATCAGAGTTGGGGTCCCCAACACCAACATCTCCAGGCTCCTCCGGAAGCCCGCCAGCTGCAGCATCTGCCTTGAACCCTGGGGTCGGGGGTGGTGCCCACTCTTCTTGCCTGCGCAGTATCCGGGGTACATACAAAGCCTGGTCTGGCTTTCGTCCACGATGCCACCGGCCGGCCCGCGACCCTTGGGGACCAGCAGCTGCTCCCTTGTTTGAGGTGGGCCGAGGACCTCGGTACTTGCCAGGGTGGGAGGCAGGAGGGCGGCAGGGGCCAGAGAGTCCATCTGAACTGGGTGACCTGGGGCAGGAGCAGGTGATCAGAGCGGTGTTTGGGCCCCAAGGAAATGGTTTCCTGGAGCTACTGCCATTCAGGCACGTGACTCTCAAGTCAGCATCGGGCAAAAACCAGAGCCCAAATGACCCCTGAGAATACCTTAGGAAGGCATCTTAGCGGAGGCTGAATACCATCTCTGAACAAGCCCAAAGCAGCCAGCTCTCCCTCCAGTGCTATAAACCAACTTAGAGATAGGTGAATCTTTAGTTATGCACCAGGTGCGGTAAGTACTTGCATTAAGTAACTATGTTATTAGAAAAATATCTAACTTCAAAGACTAGGATCACAGTCATTATGATAAGGTCCTGTGAGATGCACATGGAAACACAGGCGTGAAGGCTCAGATGTGCTTCTCACAGCCCATGGCCTCTCTGGGCACGAGCTCATGGAGAGGAATGTTGGGCTGACATCCTCACTGCTTAATCTGTCTGTCTCTCTCTCTCTTTTGGTCCAATGTGTACAGTTGAATTTGCTAAACAAATTCCATAAACAATGCACATCTACTCCACTGCTGAAGCAAAAGGCAGCTCTGAACCTGGGGATAGAGGCAGCAGCCTGGGGGCTCCCAGCCCTGGTTCCCAACAAGCTCACCCCACCACCCACAAGGAACTGCTGAGGGCCCTCCAAGGCGGTAGGATACACACCTGATGTCCAGGTGACAGATGACCGTTCTCCTCCTCCAGCCCTCCCCAACAGAGAAGCTGCTCAAAAGATCAAAATTCTCTGCCGTCCTATGGATCAGGTACCGGAGGCGACTGGAGAGAGGGGGAAAAAGAAGTACCCTAGGAAGGGACGGGAAGGAGTGCTGAGCAGGGGCTCCAGGTGCAGCCCCTGGGGTCTGACACCCACCATGTCCACTCCCAGTTTAAAGGTGGCTTAACACTAGGCTCCCTCTGCCCCCTTGGGTCTCAGACCAACTGCAAAGGAGCTGAGCATAGAGGTGATCACAGGGAGCTACTGGTCCCATCCCTACTCCTGCGCTGGGTCCCTTCCGTCTCAGGGTGATGCTCAGAATTACATGGGAAAGATGCAGCTGGGAGAGGCCAGAGAGCAGATTATTCAACCTCAAGGCCAAGGTCACAACCAGCCGCGAACGCCCGGGGAAGGGGGCACAGGCGGCTTGGGGGAACCCTGCCCTCCCAGCAGCAGAGCGGCCCAGGCAGCCACCCCTCCTCCTCCCTCACCCCTGCTCACTTTGACAGCTGCTTCTGTAGCAGGAAGCGGTCCAGCTCCTCCTGGATGCGCTGCACAAAGTCATTCTCGGCCGCGGAGAGGAAGACGCCGTCCAAGCAGAGCAGGGCCAGGGTGACAGTGGGAGAGCCTGGGGAGCAGACGCCACGGCCGGGCTCAGAGCCGACCCCGGGCCCGACCTCTCTGCCGGGAGAGAAGCCAGGATCCGAGGCGGGCAAGGGACGTGCGCAGGGCCCCGGCGAGGCGGCGGCGGGCGAGGGAAGGGGCCCCTGGGCCGCTAGAGCGCTCCCGGCACGGCGAGGCCAGCCCCCCTCCGCGCTCGCTCTCCCCGGGCTCGGCGCCTCGGGCCTGCTCGGCGGGCGCGGTCGGCCCTCCCCAGCCGGGAGCCAGAGGCCGCAGGGCGCGAGGCCCGCCGCAGGGGGGAACTCGCCCCAGGCCCTCCGCACTCACCGCGGCCGCCCCGCGCGTCGCCACCGCCGCCGCCCGGAGGATCCCCAGAGGCCTGCGCGCCCTTGCGCGCGACAACGAGCCGGGCATCGGCGGAGCCACAGCGCCGCCGCGCGGCCCGGGGGAGGCATCGCAGAGACGCGGAGGGGCGTGCTTTTGACTTTTTTGCCCTAAGAGCACAGTCTTGCCTGATAAGTTAAGTTCAGCGAACACTTTCGAGCGGCTCCTATATTTTCCGGTACGTTGTTCCCTTCCCTAGGGACGTAACAGAGGAATGAGGAAGAAGGACGTTTCGGGGCACCAAGTATTTCCTTACCCTTTGCCCATCACTGCCTGTCATATGCCCTCTTGGATGCAACCTGCAAAAAGGTCCAGCTCACACCAAGAGGTCACTCACCAAGGGGTACTAGCCTTGTGGGGACAGGGCGGGGTAGCCGCTAGCATGGCGATTTGTAGGCCATCAAATTACACTACTTTGCTACATCCAGAAATAACTCAGCACCCACCTTAAATAGGACTTGAAATTCTTGCCCTCAGACAGCCCTTCGGATGGGCTAGTATAATGCAGAAGACCAGGGCTTCAATCCTGTTCCCTGCAAGGTGCTGAAATGTAAGCTCTTGATCATCCTGAATCCAGAAGTCCAGAGCAAAGCAGGGCCCTGAGCTAACAGCATTTAAGACTCAAGTTTTAGTACAGGGGTGGGACAGTCTGAATGGGCCCTGCAGTAGGATTTAGATGAGGTCAGGGGGAGAATGTACCTCAAAAGGCTGGCTGGGAGACAAGGCATGGGAACAAAAAAAATGGGGAAAAATTAAAATACATTTTGCTCTCTTGCAATTTTTCCCAGAGTATTTCTAAAAAAGATGGTGGTATTATATTACATTTGCAAAAACTATCTTTCCAGGTAGTTTTTCAAGAATAAAAAGCACCTAGAATAAAGACAAAACCAAATGCAAAGAGAACTCAGGCAGCCAAGTCATGAGCCTCCTTTAGGGGCATAGTTGTGAGAGGAGATTCCAAGGGTCTGACAGGTCCCCTGCCCCCAGCCTCCAGCCTGGAGGGGCATCAGGGCCCTGGGGGGCAGGGGGAGAGAGCGCAGCAGGGAGAACAAGGGATACCCATTTGGATTCTGACTTTGCCAGCCCCACCCACAGTCCACACTGGCTTGATTGAAGTGGGAGCAGGCCTGGGGAGAATGCCGATGGCCACACAATGGCATTGTTTTATCTGACCAGGCTTCCTTGACTGGGAGGTGTGAGGCTGGGAGGCAACCCCACTTAGCAGCTATGGACCAGATATGACCTGGGAGAAATATGCATGCTGACTCAGAAAACAAAGGCCCACCTTTCTCCACAAAGTAGCCATCTCTTCCCAAAATGGAGGAATAAACCAAAAACCCAGGAAACAATCCATGCCCCACCTCTTTAGAGGTGGTCCAAGGTAGAGAGACTCAGAAACAAAGCTTGCAGAGGAAGGCTGCCCATGAACCCAGTTTCTACCACACCCTCTTCAGGTAACTCAGAGGCTTCACAAGCAAAGGTATCAGCACTCAGGCCTCCACCATGGGTGGAGGTTATCAAGGGATGCCCAGATAAATGGGGAAGGGTGTCAAAGCAGATCTACCCACACTATTTTGCAACAAATAGCAAGTGAGGATAGAATGGTTCCCATTCAGAGGTGAGTAAATAGAACAGAAAGCAGCACAAAGGATATGCAGAACTTCTACAGGAAAAAATAAGAAAAAGAGCATAGCAGGAAAAAGATAGAGGATAAGAGTATATTGGAAGATTTTCTTAAGAAAAGAAGAGAATCTTCTTTCATATTTCAAAATTTCAGTTCATAACTGCTTCACATTCCCAAGGAAATCAAAGAAAACCTGATTTTCATGCTGCAACAGATAAACCAACAGATTGAGATGAAAGAGAACTGTGAGAGCCAGGGAAAGACCTAAAAGAGGCGATCATGTTCATCACAGAAGCAGCAAAAACTAGTCAACACGCCAAAAACAAATGAGTGACACGAAGTCAAGGCTTGGGAAAATGAGAGTAGAGAAAATAGTAGAGAAAAAATAGTAGAGAAAATAACTACTATTTACATAAAGCTGCCATCTAAATTGCACATATTAATCTTTGCAGCGGCCCCTTCAGATGGAGATTGCTGCCTTTATTGCAGGGGAATAAACTGAGGTTTAGCCAAGGGCACCAGCTCCCAAGTGTAGAGCTGGAACTTAGTCAAATCCAAGTCTAGCCTGACTGCCACGCCCACGCTCCTGAACAACGCAAGAGTAAGAGTTTCCATCTTTAGAATGTTATTAGAACTGTCTTGGGACTGTGGCCAGTAGCCAGACACAGAAGGCAGGAATTAAATAAATTGGATGAATCCAATCAGTTAGAGAAGCATGCTGGGTGTGTGCCGTAGAATTTTGCCTGAAACAGGACGTATGATTGAAAGATTATGAAAGGATTGAATGTGGGGGACATGAGGTTGCACAGTCCCATCTGAAGGGATGGACCTAGAGTCCTCTGCTGCCACAGTGACCCTAAATCACAACCCAGGGCACCTTTCCTGGCCAAAGTAGGATCACCCCAGCGCCTGAAGCTCCAGAGTCCGTGCCTGGTTTCACATCTCCTCACTCTAAGCAACCTCAACCTGCCTGAGATGGTAACAGAGGCACTGCATTGTCTGCCCAGTAAGCTCAGCTTGCTTGAGATGACAAACTGTTGTCTCCATGTTTAAAGTTGAGTGTGAGAATATCCAGTTTATGTTTGTTATTGAAAGTCCTGGTAATGTTTACATAGTTTTGGCATATTAGAGAATCTAATTCATTAGGTGGTGATTCCATTTAAACAGTGAAATGGATCTGACTTACAATTTTAAATGGGCAGATGTAAGAGTATTTGGCTAAGTTTGTAAACAGTATTATAATATTAAAGAGGACTGGGTTCACAATAGTTTAAGATCAACAAGCAGTGTTTAAATACAGCACACAGGAAGGTTTTGCTTCATAGTCTACTGGGTCATCCATTTGATGTGTATAAGAAGAAAATCAGGACTTCTGGGCAGATGGAATAAATGTATTCTTCCCTATTCCTTCTACTAAATGCAACTAAAAACCCTGGACATTATATATAAAGCAAACATAAAGAGACTCTGAAAGGTGGAGAGAAGAAGGCAGACCGGCTAGGGACCTAAGGTTCCAAAGAATAACTAAGTGAAAAGTTTCCTGGGTTTTCTGTATGCCTCAAATTCCCAGAGTTGGAACTTAAAGAAGCCAGCAACCCAGAAACACCAATGAACACAGACCAAAAACAAAAAAACCCCACCCCAGCAAGAGCCTTTTTTCTCTCTGGCTAAAAGGACAGGCTAGCAAGACAGAATACATTGAGATAATAACTACTGTTATCCCCAGCTAAACACCATCCCCACTCACACCAAGAAAGGCCGAGTAGGAGCCTAGATTGTCAGCCTCACCAGATTGTAATGAAGTGCCACAATTTTCCCATCAAGACCGTGTCAGAGAAGGCCGTGTGGAAAGCTGGGGCTTTCATGCCCTCCAAGCAGTCATGAGCCGCAGCCCCTGCCTGCAGTGTCAGTGGAGGCCCCTGGAGAACCTGGCTTCCACCCCCCCAGAAGTAATGAAGAGCCTCCACCTCCGCTGTCAGTGGAGGCCCCTGGAGAACCTGGCTTCCACCCCCACCCAGAAGTAATGAAGAGCCTCCACCTCCGCTGTCAGTGGAGGCCCCTGGAGAACCTGGCTTCCACCCCCACCCAGAAGTAATGAAGAGCCTCCACCTCCGCTGTCAGTGGAGGCCCCTGGAGAACCTGGCTTCCACCCCCCCAGAAGTAATGAAGAGCCTCCACCTCCGCTGTCAGTGGAGGCCCCTGGAGAACCTGGCTTCCACCCACCCAGAAGTAATGAAGAGCCTCCACCTCCGCTGTCAGTGGAGGCCCCTGGAGAACCTGGCTTCCACCCCCCCAGAAGTAACGAAGAGCCTCCACCTCCGCTGTCAGTGGAGGCCCCTGGAGAACCTGGCTTCCACCCACCCAGAAGTAATGAAGAGCCTCCACCTCCGCTGTCAGTGGAGGCCCCTGGAGAACCTGGCTTCCACCCCCCCAGAGGTAATGAAGAGCCTCCACCTCCGCTGTCAGTGGAGGCCCCTGGAGAACCTGGCTTCCACCCCCCCAGAAGTAATGAAGAGCCTCCACCTCCGCTGTCAGTGGAGGCCCCTGGAGAACCTGGCTTCCACCCACCCAGAAGTAATGAAGAGCCTCCACCTCCGCTGTCAGTGGAGGCCCCTGGAGAACCTGGCTTCCACCCCCACCCAGAAGTAATGAAGAGCCTCCACCTCCGCTGTCAGTGGAGGCCCCTGGAGAACCTGGCTTCCACCCCCCCAGAAGTAATGAAGAGCCTCCACCTCCGCTGTCAGTGGAGGCCCCTGGAGAACCTGGCTTCCACCCCCCCAGAAGTAATGAAGAGCCTCCACCTCCGCTGTCAGTGGAGGCCCCTGGAGAACCTGGCTTCCACCCCCCCAGAAGTAATGAAGAGCCTCCACCTCCGCTGTCAGTGGAGGCCCCTGGAGAACCTGGCTTCCACCCTCCGAGAAGTAATGAAGAGCCTCCACCTCCGCTGTCAGTGGAGGCTGAGTGAGAACCTGGCTTCCACCCCCCCAGAAGTAATGAAGAGCCTCCACCTCCGCTGTCAGTGGAGGCCCCTGGAGAACCTGGCTTCCACCCCCCCAGAAGTAATGAAGAGCCTCCACCTCCGCTGTCAGTGGAGGCCCCTGGAGAACCTGGCTTCCACCCCCCCAGAAGTAATGAAGAGCCTCCACCTCCGCTGTCAGTGGAGGCTGAGTGAGAACCTGGCTTCCACCCCCCCAGAAGTAATGAAGAGCCTCCACCTCCGCTGTCAGTGGAGGCCCCTGGAGAACCTGGCTTCCACCCCCCCAGAAGTAATGAAGAGCCTCCACCTCCGCTGTCAGTGGAGGCCCCTGGAGAACCTGGCTTCCACCCCCCGAGAAGTAATGAAGAGCCTCCACCTCCGCTGTCAGTGGAGGCTGAGTGAGAACCTGGCTTCCACCCCCCCAGAAGTAATGAAGAGCCTCCACCTCCGCTGTCAGTGGAGGCCCCTGGAGAACCTGGCTTCCACCCCCCCAGAAGTAATGAAGAGCCTCCACCTCCGCTGTCAGTGGAGGCCCCTGGAGAACCTGGCTTCCACCCACCCAGAAGTAATGAAGAGCCTCCACCTCCGCTGTCAGTGGAGGCCCCTGGAGAACCTGGCTTCCACCCCCCGAGAAGTAATGAAGAGCCTCCACCTCCGCTGTCAGTGGAGGCTGAGTGAGAACCTGGCTTCCACCCCCCCAGAAGTAATGAAGAGCCTCCACCTCCGCTGTCAGTGGAGGCCCCTGGAGAACCTGGCTTCCACCCCCCCAGAAGTAATGAAGAGCCTCCACCTCCGCTGTCAGTGGAGGCCCCTGGAGAACCTGGCTTCCACCCCCCCAGAAGTAATGAAGAGCCTCCACCTCCGCTGTCAGTGGAGGCCCCTGGAGAACCTGGCTTCCACCCCCACCCAGAAGTAATGAAGAGCCTCCACCTCCGCTGTCAGTGGAGGCCCCTGGAGAACCTGGCTTCCACCCCCCCGGAAGTAATGAAGAGCCTCCACCTCCGCTGTCAGTGGAGGCCCCTGGAGAACCTGGCTTCCACCCCCCCAGAAGTAATGAAGAGCCTCCACCTCCGCTGTCAGTGGAGGCCCCTGGAGAACCTGGCTTCCACCCCCCGAGAAGTAATGAAGAGCCTCCACCTCCGCTGTCAGTGGAGGCTGAGTGAGAACCTGGCTTCCACCCCCCCAGAAGTAATGAAGAGCCTCCACCTCCGCTGTCAGTGGAGGCCCCTGGAGAACCTGGCTTCCACCCCCCCAGAAGTAATGAAGAGCCTCCACCTCCGCTGTCAGTGGAGGCCCCTGGAGAACCTGGCTTCCACCCACCCAGAAGTAATGAAGAGCCTCCACCTCCGCTGTCAGTGGAGGCCCCTGGAGAACCTGGCTTCCACCCCCCGAGAAGTAATGAAGAGCCTCCACCTCCGCTGTCAGTGGAGGCTGAGTGAGAACCTGGCTTCCACCCCCCCAGAAGTAATGAAGAGCCTCCACCTCCGCTGTCAGTGGAGGCCCCTGGAGAACCTGGCTTCCACCCCCCCAGAAGTAATGAAGAGCCTCCACCTCCGCTGTCAGTGGAGGCCCCTGGAGAACCTGGCTTCCACCCCCCCAGAAGTAATGAAGAGCCTCCACCTCCGCTGTCAGTGGAGGCCCCTGGAGAACCTGGCTTCCACCCCCACCCAGAAGTAATGAAGAGCCTCCACCTCCGCTGTCAGTGGAGGCCCCTGGAGAACCTGGCTTCCACCCCCCCGGAAGTAATGAAGAGCCTCCACCTCCGCTGTCAGTGGAGGCCCCTGGAGAACCTGGCTTCCACCCCCCCTGAAGTAATGAAGAGCCTCCACCTCCGCTGTCAGTGGAGGCCCCTGGAGAACCTGGCTTCCACCCCCCCAGAAGTAATGAAGAGCCTCCACCTCCGCTGTCAGTGGAGGCCCCTGGAGAACCTGGCTTCCACCCCCCCAGAAGTAATGAAGAGCCTCCACCTCCGCTGTCAGTGGAGGCCCCTGGAGAACCTGGCTTCCACCCCCCCAGAAGTAATGAAGAGCCTCCACCTCCGCTGTCAGTGGAGGCCCCTGGAGAACCTGGCTTCCACCCACCCAGAAGTAATGAAGAGCCTCCACCTCCGCTGTCAGTGGAGGCTGAGTGAGAACCTGGCTTCCACCCCCCCAGAAGTAATGAAGAGCCTCCACCTCCGCTGTCAGTGGAGGCCCCTGGAGAACCTGGCTTCCACCCCCCCAGAAGTAATGAAGAGCCTCCACCTCCGCTGTCAGTGGAGGCCCCTGGAGAACCTGGCTTCCACCCCCCCAGAAGTAATGAAGAGCCTCCACCTCCGCTGTCAGTGGAGGCCCCTGGAGAACCTGGCTTCCACCCACCCAGAAGTAATGAAGAGCCTCCACCTCCGCTGTCAGTGGAGGCCCCTGGAGAACCTGGCTTCCACCCCCCCAGAAGTAATGAAGAGCCTCCACCTCCGCTGTCAGTGGAGGCTGAGTGAGAACCTGGCTTCCACCCCCGCAGAAGTAATGAAGAGCCTCCACCTCCGCTGTCAGTGGAGGCCCCTGGAGAACCTGGCTTCCACCCCCCCAGAAGTAATGAAGAGCCTCCACCTCCGCTGTCAGTGGAGGCCCCTGGAGAACCTGGCTTCCACCCACCCAGAAGTAATGAAGAGCCTCCACCTCCGCTGTCAGTGGAGGCCCCTGGAGAACCTGGCTTCCACCCACCCAGAAGTAATGAAGAGCCTCCACCTCCGCTGTCAGTGGAGGCCCCTGGAGAGCCTGGCTTCCACCCCCACCCAGAAGTAATGAAGAGCCTCCACCTCCGCTGTCAGTGGAGGCCCCTGGAGAACCTGGCTTCCACCCACCCAGAAGTAATGAAGAGCCTCCCCCTCCGCTGTCAGTGGAGGCCCCTGGAGAACCTGGCTTCCACCCCCCCAGAAGTAATGAAGAGCCTCCACCTCCGCTGTCAGTGGAGGCCCCTGGAGAACCTGGCTTCCACCCCCACCCAGAAGTAATGAAGAGCCTCCACCTCCGCTGTCAGTGGAGGCCCCTGGAGAACCTGGCTTCCACCCCCACCCAGAAGTAATGAAGAGCCTCCACCTCCGCTGTCAGTGGAGGCTGAGTGAGAACCTGGCTTCCACCCACCCAGAAGTAATGAAGAGCCTCCACCTCCGCTGTCAGTGGAGGCCCCTGGAGAACCTGGCTTCCACCCACCCAGAAGTAATGAAGAGCCTCCACCTCCGCTGTCAGTGGAGGCCCCTGGAGAACCTGGCTTCCACCCCCCCAGAAGTAATGAAGAGCCTCCACCTCCGCTGTCAGTGGAGGCCCCTGGAGAACCTGGCTTCCACCCACCCAGAAGTAATGAAGAGCCTCCACCTCCGCTGTCAGTGGAGGCCCCTGGAGAACCTGGCTTCCACCCACCCAGAAGTAATGAAGAGCCTCCACCTCCGCTGTCAGTGGAGGCTGAGTGAGAACCTGGACTTCAGCCCCCACCCAGCAGTAACCCTCACCCGGCAGCGACAAGGCAATTCCCCCCGTTCCCCTGCTGGAGTGGTGTCAGAGAGAGACAGCTAAAGAGAAATATAAATAAGATCCAGACTCTCATAACATAACACCCAAAATGTCCAGGATTCAATCAAAAATATCTTATGATACCAAGACTAGGAAGATCTCAGACTCAGTCAAAAAAGATAGTCAATAGATGCAAACACCGAGATGCCAGAAATGTTACATTATCTGACAAAGATTTTAGAGCAGCCATGATAGAAATGCTTCAACAAGCAATTATGAACACACTTTAAATAAATGAAAAAATAGTCTCAGCAATGGCATAGAAGATATAAAGAAGAACCAAAAGGAAATTTTAGAATTGAAAAATACAGTAACTGAAATAAACTCAGTAGCAGAATGGAAGGGGAAAAGGACAGAATTCTTGAACTGGAAGATAGAACAATAGAAATTTCCCAATCTGGACAATAAGAGAGAAAATAGACTGAAAACAAAAATGAACAGAGACTAAGGGATCTGCAGGACTATAACAAAAAGATTTAACAATTGTGTCATTGGAGTCCCAGAAAGAGAGGAGAAAGAGGGTAAGGCTGAAAAAGTGCTTGAAGAAATAATGACTGAACACTTCCCAAATCTGGAAAGAAACATAAACCAACACATTCAAACAGCAAAAAACAGAACAAAACCACAGAAATCCATGCCAAGACACATCATTATTAAACTTCTGAAAACTAAAGACAAAGAAAATTTTGAAAGCAGCCAGAAAAATATCTTATCTTACCTATAGGGGAAAAATTATTTGAATGATGGTGGACTTCTCATCAGAAACCAGAAGGACAGAAAAGAAGCAGCACAACTTTTTTTGCAAGTGCTGAAAGAAAACAACTATGAACCCAGAATCCCATATTCAGTGAAAATATACTTCAGGAATGAAGAAGCAATCAAGATATTCTCAGATGAAGGAAGAATTTGTTGCCAGGAGACCTAGCCTAAAAGAATGGCTAAAAGAAGTTTTCTACACAGAAAGGAAACAATAAGAGAAATAATCTTGGAACATCAGGAAGAAAGAAAGAACACAATAAGCAAAGATATAAGTAACACAATAGAATCTTCTCAGATCTTCTAAATTATGTCTGATGGTTGAAGCAAAAACTATAACACTGTCTGATGTGGTTCTAAATATATGTAGAGAAAATATTTAAGACAATTATATTATAAATGGAGGAGGGTAAAATGATGTAAAGGGAGGTAAGGTTTCCATACTTCACTCAAATTGGTAAAATGACAACACTAGAAGACTGTGGTAAGTTATGTAACACCTAGAGCAACCACTAAAAGAGTTATATAAGAGAGACATTAAAAAAATACTATAGATAAGTCAAAATAGAATTCCAAAAAGTATTTAAGTAACCCACAGGAAGGCAGATAAAAGAAAACAGAGAAATGAAAAACAGAGAGAAGAGAAAACAAAAAATAAAATAGCATACTTAGACCCTAACATATCAATAATTAGACTAAATGTAAATGTTCTAAATACACCAATTAAAAGACAGAGATGTCAACTAAAAAATGTGATTCAACTATATACTGTCTACAAGAAGCTTGCTTCAAATATATAGACATATCGAAAGGATGGAAAAAGGTCTATCATGCAAACATTAATCAAAGGAAAGTGGGTGTAGCTATATTAACTTCAAATAAGATAAACTTCAGAGCAAAGAAAATTACCTGAGACAGAGAGGGACATTATATAATGATAAAAGGGTCAATTCACCAGGAAGACATAGCAATCCTAAGTATGTTTTATATTATGTGTAGCACAAAACAAAAGAACTGCAAAATATGTAAAGCAAAAACTCATAGAACTGAAAGGAGAAATAAATAAATCCACAATTATAGTTAGAGAATTTTCTATCTCTCTCTCAACAATTGATAGAACAACTAGACAGAAAATCAGCAAGGATATAGAAGAACTCAACAACACCGTTAATCAACAGGATCTAATTAATATGTATAGAATGCTCTACCCAACAGTAGCAGAATACACCTTCTTTTTAAGTACCCATGGAACGTATTCCATGATAGACCATATCCTACGCCGTAAAACAAACCTTAACAAATTTAAAAGAGTTGAAATCATACAGAGTGTGTTCTCTGACCACAATGGAATCAAATTGGAAATAAGTAACAGAAAGATAGCAGAAAAGTCCCCAAACATTCAAAAACTAAACAACACACTTCTAAATAATCCATGGGTCAAAGAGGAAATCCTAAGGGAAATTTAAAAAATACATTGAATGGAATGAAAATGAATAGAACATATCAAAGTTTGTGGGACAGAGGTAAGCAGTGCTGAGATGGAAATTTATAGTACTATAGTATAGCATTTCCTAATGCATGCATTAGGAAAAAAAGGAAAAGTCTCAAACCAAAAGAAAAAGAAGAGCAAAATAAACCCAAAGAAAGCAGAAATGAAGGAAATATAAGACAGGAGTAGAAATCAATGAAATTAAAAACAGAAAGACAATAGAGAAAATCAATAACACAAAGTGCTGGTTCTTTGAAAAGATCAATAAAATTGATAAAGCTCTGATAAAAAATGATATGGAAAAAAAAAAAAAAGAGAGAAGGGGGCCGGCCCGGTGGCGCAAGCGGTTAAGTGCGCGCGCTCCGCTGCGGCGGCCCGGGGTTCGCTGGTTCGGATCCCGGGCGCGCACCGACGCACTGCTTGGTGGGCCATGCTGTGGCGGCGTCCCATATAAAGTGGAGGAAGATGGGCACCGATGTTAGCCCAGGGCCGTCTTCCTCAGCAAAAAAAAAAAGAGGAGGATTGGCAGATGTTAGCTCAGGGCTGATCTCCTCACAAAAAAAAAAAAAAAAAAAAAAAAAAAAAAGAAAAAAAGAGAGAAGACACAAATTACCAATATCAGGAATGAAACCGAGGATATCACCACAGTCCCTATAGACATCAAAAGTGTAATAAAGATGGGCCAGCCCAGTGGCATAGTGGTTAAGTTCACGTGCTCCACTTCTGTAGCCCAGGGTTCACAGGTTCGGATCCCGGGTGCGAACCTATGCACCGCTTATCAAGCCATGCTGTGGCAGGCATCCCACATATAAAGTAGAGGAAGATGGGCATGGATTTTAGCCCAGGGCCAATCTTCCTCACCAAAAAAAAAAAAAGTGTAGTAAAAAAATACAATAAACAACTTTGCACACATACATATGACAAGTTAGTGAAAAAATTCAACCCTAAAAAGTCACTTAGTCTATTCCATTTGCATAAACTTTTTGAAGAGACAAAATTTTAGAAATAGAAAACATATTAGTGGTTGAAGTGGTTAAGAACAGGAGGTGAGGAAAGAAGAGGAGGTGGGAGAGAGATGGGTGTAACTGAAAGAACTATAGGAATAATCCTTGTGTTCTATATCTTGACTGTGGTGTTGGATACAGGAACCTACACATGTAATAAAGTTATATATATATAAGTATACATACACACACACGAGTACAAGTAAAACTGAGAAAAATCTGGATAAAATGTGTAGATTGTATTAATGTCAATATGCTGGTGGTGATATTGTACCATAGCTTGCAAGATGTCACCATTGGGTGCAACTGGGTAAAGGGTCCATGGAGTCTCTCTGTATTATTTCTTATAATTGTATGTGACTCTACAACTTTCTCAATAAAAATCTGCAAATAATGAAAAAGGAAAATCAAATATATAAAATTTATAAATGCTGATTAAATGTTTAATAACAATAAATATAAGTAAAACCAGGAACAAATGTTTAAGAGAAATAAATTTGTTCTGTCATTTTGAGTTTATCAAACTTGTTCTCATTTTTTATAAAATATATTAGATACATAAATAAAATTACAATATTTATAAATTGAAATTTAAGACAATGAAAACTAGATATATAAATGACTTATTTTCATAAACTAATACAACTTAAAATCTAAATAACTATAAGACATCTTTTGTGAATAAAAAGCCACTCTCAGAAATTAAAAACTCGGGGCCGGCCCCATGGCATAGGGGTTAAGTGCGTGCGCTCCGCTGCTGGTGGCCCGGGTTTGGATCCTGGGCGTGCGATGACGCACCGCTTGTCAAGCCATGCTGTGGTGGTGTCCCACATAAATTGGAGGAAGATGGGCACGGATGTTAGCTCAGGGCCAGTCTTCCTCAGCAAAAAAAAAAAGAAAAGAAAGAAAGAAAGAGGAAGATTGGCATGGATGTTAGCTCAGGGCTGATCTTCCTCACGAAAAAAAAAAAAGAAATGAAAAACTCTGCATGAAACTCAAAGAAAAAGCCAAAGAGGTTAAAGCAGTTAAAGAAAATATAAATACAGATGCCTGCATTGGAGATCCAAATATGGATTAGTATACCTGAGGAAGAAAACAAAACTACTGGAACAGAAAAAAAAATTAAAATGCAACAATATTTTGTTGAAACAAAGGAAAACATGAATCTAAAGATTAAAGTGGTGTACCAAGTTCCAGAAATAGATAGATAAATAGATAGACAGACAGACAGATGGTAGATAGATAGATACATGGATGGACAGATAGATAGATGGCTGATACAGATCATGGTAAAATTATTTTCTCCGGGCATTGAAAAAAACTGTAATGATTTAGGCAGAATACAAAGGAAAAAAATCAAGTGGCTTGTAGATTTCCCTATCAACTCATATGCCAGAAGTAAATGGAACAATATCTGTGGAATTTTAAACAGAAAGTGTTAAGACCAGAAAATTTTTCTATAAACTGTGATGGCGACAGGAAGATGTTTTCAGACCTGCAATGATCTGGAAGTCTATCTCTCACAGAAATTCTGCTGAGGGAAATGGAGCCATCCTGGCCTGCCTAAGGTGGAGCTACCAGAAGGACACTGGCAGACACCATTTACAGACACCTGTCACATGTCCTGCACAGCTTAAATCTCAAGACTTTTTGGAAAATCCACAAATAACTGAAATTGCTTTCTCTAATGACCTAGTCAATCTTTTCCAGAACGGGATGCCCAGACTGGTGTCTTCGACAGCATCCAGCTAATCACCTTAAGTAGAAAAACAAATTCACTCTTCCTAAACTGGCATCTCTTCTTCCTGTTCCCATTTTCCCATTTTCTTATAGAAATTCTTTCCTCCCCACTCTTTTTGACTTCCTTCATTGACAAGAACAAAAGACTGTCTCCTTGGGTCACTTACGCGTTAGTTACGCAACTCACTAAATGTTTCTAATTTATGCTTGACGTTCATTATCCTTCCTGGGAAGCTGCAAGAAGACGTAATCCAGACAACCAAGAGATGAACCAAAATAAATGACACATGAATTAGGATGTCATGAGAGAAAAAGCTTTGCGATAAACATTTAATTTGCTTAAACAATTATTTAACTGAAATAATCATAGCAACAAAATGGTATACAAATATTATAATTCTTGAAAGGAGGGCTACAGAATGTAAAAACAAAAGCATTTTTTATGACAACAGATCAGGACAGGAATTCCAGAATGCATTCTAAAGTGTGGAGGAAGGAGGAATGCCATATAACTGTGGCAAAGTCAATAAGTACTATTTTTTCCAAGTAACTGACAGAGCCTGGGGACATTGGTTAATAAAGAAACACTGACCAGGGCCAGCCCTGATGGCCTAGCAGTTAAAGGTTGGCGTGCTCTGCTTCGGCAGCCTGGGTTCAGTTCCTGGGCACAGACCCACACCACTCATCTGTCAGTAGCCATGCTGTGGCTGTGGTGGCTCACATAGAAGAACTAGAAGGACTTACAACTAAAATATACAACTATGTACTGGGGCTTTGGGGAGGGAAAATAAACACTAATCATATAGTAAAATATTACACTGGGGAAAAAAGCTTACAAAAGACAGAAAAGAGGTGACAGAAGTAACACTAAAAAAAAAGCTTTTGTAGCAAAACCATAAATGGGAGAGATTCAATTGTATTACAAACATTAAAAGTCATTCAAAAAGCAAAATATCATTCTATATTCTTTACCAAATTCATACCTTGAACAACTCTACGTAAATTCATTTAAGGATCTAAATGAAATAGTTAAAACACCAGGTCAAGCTTAATGGGAAAACACTAGAGATATCACCTTAATTTCAGGACAAGACAAGGATATCTACTAATGCCTCTATTATTTACCATTTTTCCAGAGATACTAGCAAAAGCAATTTGGCAAAAGAAAGAAATAAAAATTGGAAAGTTTGGAAATTTGATGATCAAATCATCATTGTTTGCAGAATATTTAATTTTTTTTTCACCTGAAAAGCCAAGAAAATCAACTAAGAAACTCTTATAAGCAAGAACTATTTCCAGAAATGAAGACCTTCCGGAGCAGAGGAAGTGGGAGCCATAACAGAAGGGCGGAGAAAGGCAGGGATGAGGAAGGCTGTAGAGAAGAGGCACGACCAGGAAAGGCAAGTGTGGAGAAGTGAGAGGGCTGGGAGAGGTGAAGGGGACAGAGGAGCAAAGGAATGAGACACCCACCCCAGTCCCTGCTCTACCTGATTAGCCTGCTGAGGAGTGTCCCCACCTCATCGCCCAAATCTCTGAGGCAGTTTGTTGTTCCTCAGTTCCCAGGAGACCACTGCCTCAGGAGCCTGAGTTCTAACTCCCTTCTTAAAGGGCCAGAGCAACAGGAACCCAGATGGGGTGGGGAGGTCTCCCCAGGGGGCTGCAGGGCTCAGGCCTGTCATCTCAGCCTCCAAGCTCCTGCCAGGGACTCCTTACAGTGACAAGTCTTCTCAGATGTCTGCACACCCTCCCCAACCCAGACCTATTTTCCCAGTTCCTACCTCACCTCAGAGCCTGTTGCCACAGTGGCATCAACAGGGCAGGAGGAAAAATGAATGTTAAGACTTTGTAATGGCATAGGAAATGCCCCTGTTTAAAGGTTCAATGAAAAATATGGCACAAAATTGATCTCCTCTATTTAAAAAAAGACAACAGAGGACCGGCCCGTGGCTTTGCGGTTAAGTGCGTGGCGCTCCGCTACTGGCGGCCTGGGGTCGGATCCGGCGCGCAGCGACGCACTGCTTCTCCGGCCATGCTGAGGCCGCATCCCACATACAGCAACGAGAAGGATGTGCAGCTATGACATACAACTATCTATTGGGGCTTTGGGGGAAAAAATAAATAAATTTTTTAAAAAAATTAAAAAAAAAAGTTGAGATTTCTAAAAAAAAAATAAAATAAATAAAAAAAGACAACAGAAAAAATTATTGGAAGAAAACAGACTGAAATGTGGGCAGTGGTTGTCTATGAGTAGTTTTATTATGAATTGTTTTCTTCTTTAGACACAAATTTTCTATAATATATCTATAGAATATGTATATTTCTATAATATATGTGTAAAATGTATGCTATTTTTATAAGCAGAGATAATACACCTATTTTTTAATTTTCCCAAATCATTCAAAGTGGCACTACAGGCAAATGTGACAAAATCTTTTAATGACTCAGCAAACATTTTAAAAATGATGCTCCCTTTATTGCAAAATCTGCTGACTTCCAGCCCTCCCCAGGGTAGTCCACTTGGGCAGGATTTAATCTACATGAGCTAAGACAGGGTTTGCACAGTCCAGTTCCTGGGGAATGCTTCTGCTCAGCACTCTCATTGTTGGGCTCCTCCTGTGGGCCTGGCACTTTTCATGCATTGCCCCATGTCATCCCCTTGCAATCTCCTGAAGTAGTGGTTATCACCCCCATTTTATAAACGTAGATTTGGGTTCCCAGCATTCAGTAAATGGCCCACAACTGATCTGCTACTAAACAGCAATGCTGGGGTTCAAACCCAGGGGAATGGTCTCAAAGCTGTGCTCTGTCCTCTATTCCAGTAATTTCCCAAGAGTTTTTAGCTGTGGAACCCTCAGTTCAGACAAATGCCGCCCTGATGTACTGGTTTGCTAGGGCTGCCATAACAGACGGGGTGGCTTATGTAACAGACGGGGTGGCTTATGCAACAGAAATTTATTGTCTCACAGTCCTGGAGGCTGGGAGTCAAGACCAAGACGCCAGCAGGGGTGGATTCCTCTGAGGCCTCTCTCCTGGGCTTGCAGACGGCCACCTTCTTGCTGCCTCTTCACATAGTTGTCCTCTATGCATGTGCACCCCTGGTGTCTGTGTGTCCAGATTCCCTCTTCTTATAAGGACACCAGCCATATTGGATTGGGGCCCACCCTAATGGCCTCATTTTAACTTAATCACCACTTTAAAGGCCCTATCTCCAAATACAGTCACATTCTGAGGTCCTGAAGGTTAGGGCTTCAACATATGAACTTTGAGAGGACATAACTCAGCCCATAACATCTGGACTCTATGTGTAAATGTGACCTGTTCTGATTCAAGCTGGGGTGGGAGGCTCGGAGCCCAACTCTGCAATTCACTCCCTTTGACTTCCTAAACCCATTTATAGGCTCCGGGGAGAAGTATTAGGAAATTGCTACTTTTTATGGTTTTGAAAAAAGAGAAAATATTCAAGGAAACCCAGTAAAATAAAATACCACAAATGAGCCATTTCTGTGAAAACACAAACAGAGCCATGAGTGAATTTAATATGAAAACTGCCATGTTTCATCAGATATTTCCCTCAGCCTGGCATCCAAAGTCCCTCCCCAATGGCTAGAAGAAATTTTGAATCTTTTTCCTCACCAAGTTCTCAAACTGAAAGGACAGAAACCAGTCCAGGAGGTAGTAAGTGTTGCCCTTATATGTTTATATTCAAAGATGGAATGTTGAGTATTTTGGTGTCATAACTAGTGTAGTTGACACCAAGGGAGTGGATTTACATAGTAATCAATAATAATCATCGTCTTGATTTGTTCTTTAGTTTAACAACAGTTAACAATTTCAGAGCCAGCCCTGATGGCCTAGTGTTTAAAGTTCACTGCACCCCGCTTCAGCAGCCCAGATTCGTTTCCTGGTCGCGGAATTACACCACTTCTCTGTCAATAGCCATGTTGTGGTGGCAACTCACATAGAAGAACTAGAAGGACTTACAACTAGAATATGCAACTGTGTACTGGGGCTTTGGGGAGGAAAAAAAAGAGAGAAAGATTGGCAACAGGTGGTAGCTGAGGGAGAATCTTTCCAGCAAAAAAAATAATAAATAATTAAATTTCAACTTAAGGATATTCAAATTCAGTAAAATATTTCGTGTATGAACTAAAATTTGTGCATACCAAAGAAAAATATTATACCATACAGTTTGTACTCTTTCACTGTTTTAAATTTTAAACACAAGTAAAACTCCAAGTGGTCATGTAGAATGACACAATTACTGTAACTCATGCTCCATTTCTCCTGTCTTTACAATTAGTATGCTTTCCTGGCTGATTGTGAATCTACCGCTTAAACACAGGAATATGTGTTATTATGAGGTTGAATACATGAACTGCACCTAAAACAAGTTTTAATGTTTCTGAACCATTAAGAACTTACGTTCAGGGCCGGCCCTGTGGCTTAGTGGTTAAGTGCGCACGCTCCGCTACTGGCGGCCCGGGTTCGGATCCCGGGCACGCACCGACGCACTGCTTCTCCGGCCATGCTGAGGTCGTGTCCCACATACAGCAACTAGAAGGATGTGCAACTATAGCTCAGGGCTGATCTTCCTCACAAAAAAAAAAAAAAAAAAGAACTTACTTTCAAAATGAATGTGTGTGGCGGCTCACTGTATCACTGTGAGTTCCCTGAATTAACTTCCAAGTACAAGGTTTATTAAAGGATAAGTAATAAAAATGTGCCATCTGAACTTACATAACCACAGCAATTGTTTAGAACTTAGACCAATAAATTATTTTTTCAAAGAGAAGTACTTTATCATTCACATTGTTTAGAATTGTCAGTACTTGTGATAATAAAAAGCAGACTGGGTTTTATTGTTGCTTTTACATTATCTGTAGACAATGTACCCCTTTGGGCCTGCACCTGGAACAGAGGGCTCCCACTTCCTGGTTCTCACTGGAGTGGGATCAGGGTGCAGGTCAGGTTTAGAGTGGAAATCAGGACGAGTTTGAGAGATATGAAATGGTAGAATCAGCAGAACTTAATGCTGGCTCTTCTCTTTCAGTCTCCAAGATACTACAAGTTACCGGTTTCCTCTTTCCTCAGTAGCCACTCATTCAGTTTTCTTTTGGGCTCCATTTCTCCTACTCAGCCTCTAAAAGCTGGAATGCCTCAGGGCTCCATCCTGGGTCAAGCCTCAAGTTTACTCCTCTCCTGGTTTTCACCATCTCAGTAAATGACAGAGCATCCACCCACATGTTTAAGGCCAGGATGCATCAGTCATACTTTATTCCTCCCTTTCCTTCCTATCTTACCCTAAGCCTTTGGGAACCTGTAAATTCTGTCTCCAATGTACATATAGAAACTGGCCTCTTCTGACACTTCCCTCCTATCTCTCTATGTAGTCAAACCCTCTGTTATGGGCTGAATTATGTCCCTCGCAATTCATATGTTGAAGTCCTAACCCTCAGGACCTCAGAATAGGACTATATTTGGAGATAGGGCCTTTTGAAAAGGTAATTAAGGTAAAATGAGGTCAGTAGGATGGGCCCTATACCAGTCTGACTGGTGTCCTTATAAAACCAGATTAGGAATCAGACACCCAAAGCGAAGACCATGTGAAGACACAGGGAGAAAACGGCCATGTACAAGCCAAGGAGAGAGGCCTCAGAAGAAACTTTGACACCTTGATGTTGGACTTCCAGCCTCCAGAACTGTCAGAAAACTAACTTCTGTTGTTTAAGCCACTCAGTCTGTTCTGATTTGTTATAGCAGCCCAAGCAGACTAATACCCCCTCCTAGCCACTCTTCCTGCTTCCCACTCTGAGAAATGCCAGTTTCCCTCTTGTGGATGGACTGTTCACATGGTTTACTGGTTTTTCCCTCCTTGGGGGTTGTCCATTTCTTTTAGATTTGTAGGAGGTTGTCACTTATGTGAGTTGCAACTATCTCCTTGTGGTTTTAAGCTTGTGTTTTTGCCCCCCCACCTTTTTTTAAATAATGGGTGTTGCACAGATATTTTAAATTATACTGTAGACAAATTTGTCAAGTGTTCTCTTTATGGTTTGCACTTTTTGTATCATGTTTAGGAAATCCTTCCCTACCTACCCTGAAATGATATTTTTGTAAAACTTTAGAAGTATTTTTATGTGGTGTAATTTTAATTTTTTTCTCTTTAGGAAAACCGACTGTGCCAGCACTTTTATTGACTAGACCATCATTTACCCCTCTGTTTTGTAATGCCATCTGTAGTGAATTGAATGGTGGCCCCAGAGACGTATTCACTTCCTGATCTCCCGGACCTGTGGATATTACAGTATATGGTGAAAGATGTAATTCAATTAAGGATCTAGGATCTTGAGAGGAGGAGCTTCCCCTGGATTATCCAGGTGGGCCCTAAATGCAGTCACATGTATCCTTATAAGAGAGAGGCAGAGGGAGGTTTGACAACGGGCAGAAGAGCAGGACGCATACACAGTGGAGACGGCACTGTGAAGATGGAGGTGGAGACTGGAGTGACGTAGCAACAGTCCAAGGAATTCTAAGGGTGCAGGCAGCCCCCAGAAGCTAGGAAAGGCAAGGAATAGATTCTCCTTCAGAGCCTCCAGAGGGAAGGTGGCTCTGTGCATCCCTTGATTTCAGACCTCTGGCCTCCAGAACTGTGAAAGAATAAATTTCTGTTAAGTCACCAAATCTGTGGTAAATTGTTACAGCAGCGGCAGGGAACTAATATGCCACTCTGTCTTACATCATGTATATACACACATGAATGGGTTTCTAGGCTTCCTCGTATGTTTCTTTGGTCTATTTCTCTTTTTCTACCCCATTATCACTCTAATTAACATACCTTTATAATAATTCTTGATATTTCAGAGTATAACCCCCTTTATCTGTTTGACTTATAAATTTTCTTGGCTTCTCTTGGACCTTTTCTCTCCTCTGTGAATTTTGGAAACCATCTATAAGTTACTATAAAAAAACACTGAAATTTTAAATTTTAATTATAATTGAATTTACAGATAAAGTTATTTTGGGAACATTTGCTGTCTTTAAAGCATTAGTCTTTCTATTTACAAACATAATATATATCTGTCCACTTATTTAGGTCTTTTTAATTTATTTTTTGACATACAAAAAGCTGTACATAGTTAATGTAGACAACTTGATGAGTTTGGAGATAAATGTATACTCATGAAACCATCACCACCAAAAGTTTCCTCCTGCCCTCTTATTTATTATTATTCTTGTGATAAAAACACAATATAAGATCTACCATCTTGGCAAAAGTTTAAGTATTGTATATATATTATTGTATATATATTATATAGATAGTTGTCTATAGGCACTATGCTGTACAGTAGATCTCTATGACTTATTCCTCTTATATAACCAAAACCTTGTATCCTTGGACTACTACCTCCCTCCTTGCCCCTCCCCTCAGCTACTGGCAACCACCATTCCACTGTCTGCTTCTATGAGTTTGACTATCTTACATTCACCATATAAGTGGGATCATGCAATATTTGTCCCTCTGTGTCTGGCTTATTTCACTTAGCATAATGTCCTCCATGTTCATCCATGTTGTCTATTTAGATCTTATTTTATGTATTTTGGCATAGTTTTATAAATTTATTTACAAAGGTCTTGCACATCTAACGTTCTGTATTTTTCTACGTACATTATACTTCTCTTACTGTTGTAGATAGTATCATCACTGACTTTTGTACATGAATCTTATATCCAAAAACCTTGCTAAACTCTCATTATTTCATTGGACTACTTCTTACAGTTTCTATATAAATAATGTAATCTGTGACTAATGACAGATTTGTTTCTTCTCTTGGAATGCCTACAGTTTTTTTCTTTGTCTTATCTTACTGCACTGGACAAAACCTCTTAGGTAATGCTGAACAGAAGTGGTAGTAGTGAGCATTCTTGTCTGGTTTCTCATTTTAAAAAGGACGCTTCCAAGATTATCCCATTACATATGATGTTTTCTGTAGGTTTGTATATACTTTAAATTAAATATACCTTATTAGGTTGAGGAAATTTCCTTCTAGTCCTAGTTTATTTGTTTTATTAAAACATTAAATAAATAAATAAAAATTATTAAAAAAAACATTAAATGAGTATTGAATTTTATCACATGCCCCTTCTGCATCTGTTGAAGACTCTGAAGATATTTATTAATGTGAGCAGGGCCATCAATAGCCTATATGGTACCTTTGTGTAAGTGAGAAAAAGGTGCTCCTTCCTCCAGGTGGACGCAGCCCCATGCCAGGGCCCAGAGCTTGGCAGTAAAGCCTGAAGTGAATTTCAGACCCATTCAACCCTTCAGGAAGATGTCCACATGTAGGTTACACCCTGTGAGGAGTTTGGCTCGAGGCCAAAATCCTACGTGTGATCTTTCAGGCTTGACCACAGGCAATTACAAAGGCTTTGCCTGGCAGCCCTCACCGGGAAAGCTGCCCTCCTCACACCAGACTTGGTGCACAGCCAGCTCATGGCTATCTGGAGGGAGTTGCAGTCAAGGACTCAGTCCCTTGCCCCCTCCACTGCCGCACTCTTACATATGTCTGCAATATCTGCATTTCTAGCCTAGAAGGCTAGGAACGGGGAGGAAAGGGGTCAGCGGAGACGCTGCTCAGATGCCTTTGCATCTACCTTGCCCCCTCCCTTCCCCGGGCCCCAGGTCCACAGAGCAGCAAGAGCCTTTTGTTCAGGGCTCCCTGGGCAGTGAGACACTTCCCTTCCCCACTTCCCTGATTAACCTTCCTCAGTGCTCCCACAAAGGGAAAAGGGAACTTTGGGAGCCAGCATCCTCTCTTCCTAGCCTCCTGTTTGTACTATCACAGCAGGTAAATACAGGCGACTGTTGCTTCCAGCTTGGCTCCTTGTCTTAATCTACACCCGGCAGCTCAGCTCTGTGACTACCTGCATAACCACATCTGGAGGCTTGGTGGTAAATGATATTAGGAGATTTTCTGATAGTAAATGATCCTTGAAAAGTGAGTATAAAGTAAACTTGGTAATGCAGGAATTTTTTTAGATCCTTTGCTAGTAAGATTTTTAATGGCTCGTCGATTTTCAGTTTTTTTCTCTTCATTTTTCAATAATAGCATGTACAGATATAAACTTCCCCCTAAGTCTCTCTTTAGTTCCATCACATAAATTTTAACATGTAGAGAAAACAGCATGGACAAAGACACTGATGTGGGATATTTCTTGGGGGGTTCAGTGTCAGCGAGGAGGCCAATGTGGCTATATATTTTCATATAATTTATTCTCTGACCCATGAGTTATTTATAATTGTCTCATAATGTCCAAATGTATGTTTTGTTTAAGTTATCCCATTGCTATAGGTATCTAGCTTAATGCATCATGATCAGATAACATGGACAATGTGATACTGATCTTTCAGTATTTTCTGAGACTTGCTTTGTGTCCTAGCACATGGCCAACTTTTGTCAATAATCTATGTATACTTAAAAAAATGAATAGTCTCAGGGCCGGCCCTGTGGCGTAGCAGTCGAGTTCACACGCTCCGTTTCAGCAGCCCGGGGTTCTCAGGTTCAGATCCCAGGCATGGACCTACGCACCGCTTGTCAAGCCATGCTGTGGCGGTGTCCCATATAAGGTGGAGGAAAATGGGCACAGATGTTGGCCCAGGGCCAATCTTCCTCAGCAAAAAAGAGGAGGATTGGCAACAGATATTAGCTCAGGGCTGATCTTCCTCAAAAAAAAAAAAAAAAAGAATAGTCTCCAATTGTTTGATACAGAATTGAAGATATTTCCATTAGATCAAGCATGTTAATTGTGCGCTTCAAATCTTCCACATCCTTCTAATTTTTGGTCTACTTGATCTATGACCTTACACTCTCGATCTTACACTATGAGACTATAACGTATTAAAATTTACCACTTTAATTGTGATTTGTCAATTTCTCTTTGTAATTTCATCTTTATATGCTGTGAGGCTATATTATTAGGTGCATATAAATGCAGAAAAGATATATTTTCCTGGTAAATTGTTCCTATTATTATTAATGATTATCTTTACCCCTAACAATGTTTTTGCCCTAAAGTCTATTTTGTTTGGTATTAAAGTAGATACACCAACTTTTTCTGTCTTCTAATTTAGAATTTTTATATGTCCTTATTTTTAAGTCTATCCCTTGCAAACAGTTCAGAAGTAGCTTTTATTATTTTCTAAAAATCTGACAATAGCTGTCTTTCATCTGACAGGTTCAATTTATTTACACTTGTGACCACTGACATCTTTTTTTTTTTTAATTTTGTGTTTATTGCAGTAACATTGGTTTATAACATCGTATAAATTTGAGGTGTACATCATTATACTTCTATTTCTGCATAGATTACATCATGTTCACCACCCAAATACTAATTACAACCCATCACCACACACATGTGCCGAATTATCCCTTTCGCCTTCCTCCCTCCCCCCTTCCCCTCTGGTAACCACCAATCCAATCTCTGTCTCTATGTGTTTGTTTGTTGGTGTTATCATCTACTACTTAATGAGGGAAATCATATGGTATTTGACCTTCTCCCTCTGACTTATTTCACTTTGCATAATACCCTCAATGTCCATCCATGTTGTCACAAATGGCTGGATTTCATCGTTTCTTATGGCTGAGTAGTATTCCATTGTGTATATATACCACATCTTCTTTATCCATTCGTCCCTTGATGGGTACTTAGGTTGCTTCCAAGTCTTGGCTATTGTGAATAACACTGCAATGAACACAGGGGTGCATGTACCTTTACACATTGGTGTTTTCAAGTTCTTTGGATAAATACCCAGCAGTGGAATAGCTGGATCATATGGTAGTTCTATCCTTGATTTTTTGAGGAATCTCCATACTGTTTTCCATAGTGGCTGCACCAGTTTGCACTCCCACCAGCAGTGTATGAGAGTTCCCTTCTCTCCACATCCTCTCCAACACATGTTGTTTCCTGTCTTGTTAATTATAGCCACTCTGACGGGCGTGAGGTGATATCTCATTGTAGTTTTGATTTGCATTTCCCTGATAGTTAATGATTTTGAACATCTTTTCATGTGTCTGTTGGCTATCTGTATATCTTCTTTGGAGAAATGTCTGTTCAGGTCTTTTGCCCATTTTTTAATTGGGTTGTTAGTTTTATTGTTGTTGAGATGCATGAGTTCTTTATATATTTTGGAGATTAACCCCTTATCAGATGTATGGTTTGCAAATATCTTCTCCCAATTGTTAGGTCGTCTTTTCGTTTTGTTGATGGTTTCCTTTGCTGTGCAGAAGCTTTTTAGTTTGATGTAGTCCCATTTGTTTATTTTTTCTATTGTTTCTCTTGCCTGGTCAGACACGGTGCTTGAAAATATGTTGCTAAGACCGATGTCGAAGAGCGAACTGCCTATGTTTTCTTCTAGAAGTTTCATAGTTTCAGGTCTTACATTCAAGTCTTTAATCCATTCTGAGTTAATTTTTGTGTATGGTGTAAGGTAAGGGTCTACTTTCATTTTTCTGCATATGGCTATCCAGTTTTCCCAACACCATTTGTTGAAAAGACTTTCTTTTCTCCATTGTATGTTCTTGGCTCCTTTGTCAAAGATTAGCTGTCCATAGATGTGTGGGTTTATTTCTGGGCTTTTGATTCTATTCCATTGATCTGTGTGTCTCTTTTTGTGCCAGTACCATGCTGTTTTGGTTACTATAGCTTTGTAGTATATTTTGAAATCAGGGAGTGTGATACCTCCAGCTTTGTTCTTTTTTCTCAGGATTCCTTTAGCTATTCAGGGTCTTTTGTTGGTCCATATAAATTTTAGGATTCTTTGTTCTATTTCTGTGAAAAATGTTGTTGGAACTTTGATAGGGATTGCATTGAATCTATAGATGGCTTTAGGAATTACGGACATCTTAACTCTGTTAATTCTTCCAATCCAAGAGCACGGAATATCTTTCCATTTCTTTGTGTCTTCTTCAATTTCTTTCAGCAATGTTTTATAGTTTTCAGTGTACAGATCTTTCACCTCTTTGGTTAAGTTTATTCCTAGGTATTTTATTCTTTTTGTTGCAATTGTAAATGGGATTGTATTTGTAATTTCTCTTTCTGCTACTTCGTTGTTAGTGTATAGAAATGCATCAGTTTTTTTATGTTGATTTTGTATCCTGCAACTTTACCGTATTTGTTTATTACTTCTAAAAGTTTTCTGGTGGATTCTTTAGAGTTTTCTATATATAAAATCATGTCATTTGCAAATAGTGACAGTTTCACTTCTTCCTCTCCAATTTGGATCCCTTTTATTTCTTTTTCTTGCCTGATTGCTCTGGCTAGGACTTCCAGTACTATGTTAAATAGGAGTGGTGACAGTGGGCATCCTTGTCTGGTTCCTGTTCTTAGAGGGACAGCTTTCAGCTTTTCACCATTGAGGATGATATTAGCTGTGGGTTTGTCATATATGGCCTTTATTATGTTGAGGTACTTTCGTTCTATACACATTTTATTCAGAGTTTTTATCATAAATGGATGCTGTATCTTGTCAAATGATTTCTCTGCATCTATTGAGATGATCATGTGATATTTATTCTTCATTTTATTAATGTGGTGTATTACGTTGATTGATTTGCGAATGTTGAACCATCCCTGCATCCCTGGAATAAATCCCACTTGATCATGGTGTATAATCTTTTTAACGTATTGTTGTATGCGATTTGCTAGTATTTTGTTGAGGATTTTTGCATCAATGTTCATCAGTGATATTGGCCTGTAATTTTCTTTTTTTTTTGTGTTGTCCTTGTCTGGTTTTGGCATCAGGGTAATGTTGGCTTCGTAGAATGAGTTAGGGAGCTTCTCCCCTTCCTCAATTTTTTGGAAGAGTTTGAGGATAGGTATTAAGTCTTCTTTGAATGTTTGGTAGAATTCACCAGGGAAGCTGTCTGGTCCTGGACTTTTATTTTTGGGGAGGTTTGTGATTACTGTTTCGATCTCCTTACTGGTGATTGGTCTATTCAAATTCTCTACTTCTTTTTGATCTAGTTTTGGAAGGTTGTATGATTCTAAGAATTTATCCATTTCTTCCAGATTGTTGAATTCGTTGCCATATAGCTTTTCATAGTATTCTCTTATAATCTTTTGTATTTCTGAGGTGTCCGTTGTAATTTCTCCTCTTTCATTTCTGATTTTACTTATTTGTGCCTTCTCTCTTCTTTTCTCGGTGAGTCTAGCTAAAGGTTTGTCAAGTTTGTTGATCTTTTCAAAGAACCAGCCCTTGGTTTTATGAATTTTTTCTATTGTTTTTTTAGTCTGTATTTCATTTATTTCTGCTGGTTTTTATTTCCCCTCTTCTACTGATTTTGGGCTTTGTTTGTTCTTCTTTTTCCAGTCCCTTTAGGTGCATTGTTAAATTGTTTATTTGAGATTTTTCTTGTTTGTTGAGATAGGCCTGTATTGCTATAAACTTCCCTCTTAGAACCGCTTTTGCTGTATCCCATAAATTCTGGCATGTCGTATTTTCATTTTCATTTGTCTCTAGGTATTTTTGATTTCTTCGTTGATTTCTTCGTTGACCAAGTTGTTGTTCAGTAGCATTTTGTTTAATCTCCACGTATTTGTGGCTTTTCTGATTTTCTTCCTGTAGTTGATTTCCAGTTTCATACTGTTGTGGCCAGAAAAGATGCTTGGTATTATTTCAATCTTCTTAAATTTATGGAGACTCATTTTGTGGCCTAATATGTGATCAATCCTGGAGAATGTTCCATGTGCATTTGAAAAGAATGGTTTTTGGACGGAATGCTCTGTATATATCTACTAGGTCCATCTGTTCTAGTGTGTCATTTAAGGCCAGTGTTTCCTTATTGATCTTCTGTTTGGATGATCTATCCTTTAGTGTAAGTGGAGTGTTAAAGTGCCCTACTATTATTGTGTTACTGTCTATTTCTTTATATTGCTTTATATATTTAGGTGCACCTACATTGGGTGCATAGATATTTACAAGTGTTATATCCTCTTGTTGGATTGTTCCCTTGATCATTATGTAATGCCCTTCTTTGTCTCTTTTTACAGTTTTTGTTTTAAAGTCTATTTTGTCTGATATGAGTACTGCTACCCCAGCTTTCTTTTCATTGTCATTTGCGTGGAGTATCTTTTTCTGTCCCTTCACTTTCAGTTTGTGAGTGTCTTTAGGTCTGAAGTGTGTCTCTTGTATGCAGCATATATATGGGTCTTGGTGTTTTATCCAATCAGCCACCCTATGCCTTTTAATTGGGGCATTTAGTCCCTTGACGTTTAAAGTAGCTATTGATAAGTATGTACTTACTGCCATTTTTTAACTTTTTTTCTCAGTGTTTTAGTAGTCCTTCTCTGTTCCTTTCTCCTTCTATACAGAATTGGTGGTCTCTTCAGTTTGACCTCGGTCTGAAAGCTCTTCTCTTTAACTCCCCTCCTCCCTCCTTTTATGTTTTTGATATTACATCTAACCTCTTTTGTGCATTTGTATCCATTACGTTCTTATCATGGAAATAGACAATTTTTCCTATTTGTGGTCTTCTCTTTTCCCCTTAAATCAGTCCCTTTAACATTTCTTGTAGCACTGGTTTCTTGGTGACAAACTCCTTTAATTTTTGCTTGTCTGGGAAATTTTTGATCTCTCCTTCCATTTTGAATGATAACCTTGCTGGGTAGAGTATTCTTGGCTGTAAGTTTTTTTCCTTTTAGCACTTTAAATATATCCTGCCACTCTCTTCTAGCCTGTAAGGTTTCTGCTGAGAAGTCAGCTGATAGCCTTATGGGGTTTCCTTTATATGTAACTTGTCTTTCTCTGGTAGCTTTTAGGATTCTCTCTTTATCTTTAATTCTAGACATTTTGATTATGATGTGTCTTGGTGTGGGCCTCTTTGGGTTTATCTTGTTTGGGGCTCTCTGTGATTCCTGTACCTGGATGTCTGTTTCCTTCCTTAGGTTAGGGAAGTTTTCCTCTATTATTTCTTGAAATAGATTCTCTGCCCCTTTGTCTCGCTCTTCTCCTTCCGGGACAGCTATAACACAGATGTTAGTGTGCTTGATGTTAGAGGTCCCTTAGACTGTCCTCACTCTTTTTAATTCTTTTCTCTTTTACCTGTTCAGCTTGGGTAATTTCTTCTAGTCTTTCGTCTAGCTCGCAGATCCATTCTTCTGTATCCTCTACTCTGCTTTTGAGTCCCTCTAGCGAATTTTCATTTCCAGTATCATATTCTTCATTTCTGACTGGTTCTTTTTTATATCTTCCATTTCTTTGTTGACATTCTCACTGAGTTCATCTATTCTTCTCCCCACATCAGTGAGCATCCTTAACACTCTTAGTTTGAACTCTCTGTCGGGTAGGTTGCTCGTTTCTGTTTCACTTAGTTCCTTTTCTGGAGCTTTGTCCTGTTCCTTTACTTGGAATGTATTCCTTTGGCTCCTCATTTTGCCTCTTTCCCTGTGCTTGTGTCTACGTATTAGGTAGGTCAGCTACGTCTCCTGCTCTTGTATAGGTGACCTTATATAAGTGATGCCTTAGGAGTCCTACAGTGTGCTTCCCTCAGTTCTCAATGTTCCAGGGGTGACCCCTATGTGGGCTACGTGTGTCCTTCTGTTGTGGCCTGTTTGCTCTCCCTGTATGCGCCCAGGTAGGCCGAGTTATGCTCCTGGTCAGCTGTTGTAATGCTCAGCTGTTTGTAGTTGTTGTGGGCCCTTCAGTCTCTTTATCAGGAGTGGAGAGCCCCAGCACAGTTGGCTGCAAGTTCTAATACCACATTTGTGTTGCAGTATTTCTTTTAAGTGAGTAGGCCCCCAGCATGGCAGGTTGTTAGGCTCAGGGGCTTACAATTGCTATAAGCCTCCAGCCTTTAGGTCTCTTGTCAGCTCTCTGAGGATTGCAGCTGGGTGGGGCTGGCCTCAGGCACAGGAGCACCCAATTGTTTCAGACTTTGGAAGGTGGGGCAAACCCCCTATGTAGGTCTTTAAGAAGCACAAGTCTTCTGCAGCTGACAAGCCCTGCCGCCCACAGGTCCACACACACAGTCAACACAGTCCTGCCCCGTGTGTGTGTCCTGACCTCCCAAAGTGGACCCAGTCTCTCCACGGCGGGAGCCCCACACACTCCACCACTGCCCCACACTCTCCACCCGCTCCTTGTGCACACCATGCCCCACTGAAGTTGGCTCAGTTGCCAGGCTGCAGAGAATCCAGTCACCAATCTATGCAGGCCCACAAGTTGCCTGAGGGCTTGTTGTTGGGTGGGGACAGTCTCTAGGGTGGGCTGCCTGCCCTCGCTGAGCTGGATTAAATCGGTGCTCTAGTGGGTGGGGCAGACCTGGGCTAGCAGGCCCCAGGGAGAACTCCAATGTCTGTGTCAGCACGGCCACAACAAGGGCCGCTGCCAATGTCCCAGCCCCTGGAGAGGTCTCACCTCTCACCGAGATGCACTCAGGGCCTATCAGGTGAGTCTCTTTTCACCAAAGCACTATGCACCTTTCTTTCTGGTGATTTTAGGATGCTTTCTGAAATGGGTGAGTTTGCATGTGGGCCCTTTAAGAGCCGGTTATAATTTCTTTGTGAACCAGCTTTTCTGGGGGTGCTTCCCAATGTTTTAGTAGCAGGCAAAGTCAGATATTATGCAACTCACCTCGATTGTGCTGGGTCCACAAAATGCCCACAGTGGGGGCGCTCCCTGGCTCAGGGCCCCGCGCCTCCAGGGATGCTGCGTAACTGTGGGCTGCTCCCCGGTGGCTGTGAAGTTGGTGGCTTGTGAAGGTGGCGTTTTTTTCTCTCCAGAAGGGAGTTTCTGCCTCTTCCACCTCAAAATTAGGATTGTCCTTTGTTGCAGGAGTTCCTCTTATCCAGTTTTCAGTTCTGTCTCAGGGGTAATTTTTCCACGAGTAGTTGTAAATTGGCTGTGTCTACGGGGGGAGGTGATTTCAGAGTCTGCCTACACCGCTATCTTGCCCAAAGCCTGATCACTGACATCTTTTCTTTGATTTTTACCATCAAAATTTGTACTTTATATTAACCAAAATTTTTTGTGCTTCTGTTGTTATTTTTTTCCTATCTTCTATTAAATTGTTTTCCTTATTACCCTTTTATACTCTAATGGTTTAAAACTTATTCATTCAATATCTATTCCTTTAGTAGTTATCCACTTTTTAAAAAATCGAAGCATAACACACACTTAGAAAAGTGTGTCCTCCAGCTTTATTCATCTTCTTCAAGATTGCCCTGGTTACTCTTGATCCTTTGCATTTCTCTATAAATTTTAGAATTTGCACACACACACACACACACACACACACCCTCCCTGCTGGGATTTTGATTGGGTTTTCACTGAATTTAGAAGAATAGATGGACATCTTTATAATAGTAAGTCTTCTGATCTATAAACATAGCATATTTTTATATTTGTTCATTTATTTAAGAATTTAAATTTTTTCCTCTATATTTTATAGTTTTCAGTGTAGAGCAGTGGTTCTTAATTAGGGATGGCTTTGCACCCCCTTTCCTCACTCTCTCACCCCCACACCCACCTCCTGCCTAGGGGGCAATGTCTGGAGACATTTTTGGTTGTCACACTGCAGGGTGGAGAGTTCTACTGAAATCCAGTGCATAGACACGAGGGATGCTTCTAAACATCCTATAATGCAAAATCGCCCTGTTATGGACTCAACATTTCTGTCCCCCAAAATTCATATGTTGAAGCCCTAAACCCCAATGTGACTGCATGTGGAGATAGGGCCTGTGGGGAGGTGATAAAAGTTGAATGATGTCATAAGAACAGGGCCCTAATCTGATAGGGTTTACACCCTTAAAAGAAGAGGAAGAGACACCAGAGCTAGCTCTCTCCTCCATGTGAGGAAACAGTGAAAGGCAGCCGTCTGCAAGCCAGGAACAGAGCTCTCACCAGGAACCGAATCTGCTGGCGCATGGATCTTGGACTTCCAGCCTCTAGAACTGTTAGAAATGAATTTCTGCTATTTAAACCACTCAGTCTGTGTATTTTTGTTTATAGCACCCTGAGCTGACTAATATACCTCCACGGCAAGTAATTATCCATTACAAGGTGTCAGTAGTGCCAAGGTTGAGAAACTCTGGCGAAGTGATATTCAACATCTTTTATTAGGTTTTTTTCCCAGGAACATGATATTTTGGGGGCTATTGTAGATAATATCTTTAAAAATTTTAATTTTATATTTGTTGCTAAGATATAGAAATATAATTGATTTTTTGAATATTGAGTTCGTGTCCAGTGACCTTGCTAAAATCACTTTTTCTTTCAAGTAGTTCGTCTATAGATTCCTTGGATTTACTATATTCACAATTGTACCACCTGCAAAGAAAGACAGCTTTATTTCTTTTTTCCCAATTCTTACACTTTTTATTTCTTTTCCTTGTCCTATTGAAGTGGCTAGAACTTCCAGTATATGTTGAATAAACGTGATAGCAATAGGAAAATTTTCAACATTTCACCACTATGTATGATGTTCTTGATAGGTTTTATTGTTCATAACTTTTATCAGATTTTTAAAAATTAACTTCTACTCTTGCCATGCTGAAGAAGTTATTTTTTTCCTAATCACGAATGGGCATTGAATTTTATCAAATGTTTTTTCTTTTTCTTTTTTATAATTTTATTTATTTATTTTTTTTTCCCCCCAAAGCCCCAGTAGATAGTTGTATGTCATAGTTGCACATCCTTCTAGTTGCTGTATGTGGGATGCAGCCTCAGCATGGCCGGAGAAGCGGTGCGTCGGTGCCCACCCGGGATCCAAACCCAGGCCACCAGCAGCGCAGCGCACGCACTTAACTGCTAAGCCACGGGGCCAGCCCTCAAATGTTTTTCCTAATCTGTCAAGATAATTATGTTTTTTCCTCCATGTTTCTCCCTTTCATTTGGTGAACTGAACTGATTGATTTTCAAGTATTAAAGTTCCTTTGTATTCTGTGAATACTTAATCTTGATGCTTTAATTTTCCTTTTTTGTACTGTACTTTTCAGGATTTTGTATCTAGATTATGCTGACCTCTTAAAAATGTTGGCCAGCAGCCCCTATTTTTCTATTCCTCAGGAAGAGTTTGTGCAAAACTGTTGTTATTTCTTCTTTAAATGGTTGGAAAAATTTGCCAGTGAAGCCATTTTGGCCTGGGGTTTTCTTTGTGAGGTTTTTAATAATGGATTCAATCTCTTCAACAGATATCAAACTATTCAGCTTTTCTATTTCTCATTCTGTCAGTTTGGTAAGCCGTATTTTTAAAAGTGTAAAATTGTTCCTAATATCCACAGGATAACTGCTTGTATGTTCTGCAGTGATGCTCTTTCTTTCCTTTTCGTTTTTTTTTGTTGTTGATCAGCCTTGCTGGAGGTTTGTCAATGTTATTAATCTTGTCAAAGAACCAGATTTCGGGTTTGATAAATTTCTTTGTTGTACATTTGTTTTCTATTTCATCAGCATCTGCTTCTATGTTTCCTTCTTCTAGTTTGTTAGGTTTGATTTACTATTTTTTTCTAGATTCTTGATATGGAAGCTTAGACTGCTGATTTTTCATCTTTCCTTTTTTATTTCCAATATATGCATTTAAGGCTATAAGCACTGCTGTGGTGGCGTCCCACAACTTTTAATATATTGTATTGTTTATCATATACCTGTATTAATTTTTTAATGGCTATAGGATCTAAATATAGGTATGGATTATTTTTATTCAATCTGTTTGGAATTTGTGATTCCTGAATTTGAGAACTCATGTCTCTCATCAGCTTTGGAAACCTCTCATGGATTTTTCTTTGAATATTATCTCTCTTCTATTTTTGAACTTTCCTTCTGGATGCTGAGTTAGACTGTGATAGAGCTTTCATTGTATTCTCTCTCTTCTCCCCACTCCCTCACCCCTGCACCTACCTTCCTCTTTTCTCTTAATCTTTCCATACTGCATTTGGGTAATTTCCTCAGATCTATTTTTCAGTTCACTGATTCTTTTCTCAGATATATCAAGTCTGCTATTTAACCCAGTCATTGAGATCTTAATTTCTTTTTTTGTGTGTGTGAGGAAGATCAGCCCTGAGCTAACATCTACCAATCCTCCTCTTTTTTGCTGAAGAAGACTGGCCCTGGGCTAACATCCATGCCCATCTTCCTCTACTTTATATGGGACACTGCCACAGCATGGCTTGACAAGCGGTGCGTCGGTGCGTGCCCGGGATCCTAACCAGCGAACCCCAGGCCGCCGCAGCGGAGCGCGTGCACTTAACCACTTGCGCCACTGGGCTGGCCCCATTAATTTCTATAAATATTTGTTGAATAAACAAATACATTTTATTTTTAAAAATTCTATTTTCTTTTTAAAATTTGCCTAGGCATTTTCACAATGTATTATTCTTTTCTTTTGATTGTTTATGCCTTATATTATTTTAAATATTTTCATTTTGTGGGGAGGGGAGGGGAGGAAGATTGGCTCCCAACATGTTGTCCATCTTCCTCTTTTTGCTTGAGGAAGATTTTCCCTGAGCTAACATTTGTGCCAATCTCCATTTTGTGTGTGGGACGCTGCCACAGCATGGCTTGATGAGCGGTGTGTAGGTCTATGCCCGGGATCCAAACCCATGAATCCTGGGCCATTGAAGTGGAATGTGTAAGCCTAACCACTATGCCTCTGGGCCAGCCCCAGTATTTTCATTTTTATAATCCTAAGTTGCAAATTCTTTTAGCTGAAGCTCTGGGGGTCTAACCTTGCTATTTTCTGTGTCACCTCTCACTCCTGGTGGATTGTTTCCTTGTATATTTTGTAATTTGGGGTTATGAGCTCATCTTCAGCAGTTTCATCTGTGGAAATTCTATAAGGCCTGTGGGAAGCCCTGACAAGCTGTCTTGCCTTTGCCTCTTCCAGGTGTTCATGGTGTCAATAGTCTGGGACCACTTTTTTTTTTTTTTAATTGTGGTAAAATACACAAACAGAATCACTTTTTACTTCTTATCTTGATAGTTCTAATGTCACATGAAAAATGTCAATTTAAACCCTAAACAAGTGTGAGCAGACTTGTCGTCTGATTTCCCAGGTGAAAGTTTTTCTTCCCATCTGAGTCCAGGCTGAGATAGACATGCTTCCTTGTCATCTCCTTGTCCCAGAGGACACCCGTTTTTCTAGTTCACCCTTTCAGGGAGGGTGTTGTACTTTCAGGTTCACAGTTTAATAGGTGAGTCTTAGTTCCAGCTCTCTGCTTGCACAGAGTTTTGCATTCATCTTTATCTCTGGGGAGTTGTTAAATTCTGTGCCCTATGTTTCTACACACCCCACCTGAAGGCAGCCATCATGTCAGCTCATCTAGATTTAAGTTCTCTTTTTGTTTTTGTCCCCTGGGGATTTCTTTCTTTTTTTATGATCTCTTTATTTCCTCCCAACTTTTTATTTTGAAGTATTTCAAACCCATGAAACCAAACACAAAACACAGGTTCATTTACCCAATTCACAGCAAAGCCAAATACTAAAAACATTGGGCTTGTAGCAAGGAAAGAGGTTTATTATTGAAAGGCAGCCAGACGAGGAGATAGGAGTAAAAAACTCAAATCCACCTCCTGGAAGGGAAAAAGGTAGGGGTTTTTATATGGGGTTTTAGGTGGGGGAGGGGGAGCATGTGGCCCTGCTAGCTGAAGCCTTCCCATGAGGTTTATCTTGAGTGTCTGGTATCACCTTCAGCCTGCATTTGGCCTTGTGAGACTGAATCTCCTTTCCTTTTTGACCATCTGGACCTTGGCTTCCTGGGAAAAATAACTCACTCATTACAGGAAGATCTGGTTAGTTTTGGTAGCTGAGCATGTGCATGCACAGCTGCAGTTAGCAGAGCTTATCTCAAATTTTTTCTCTCTTCTAACCCAGGGAAAATTTTAACTCATTCATTCTTGGTTTCACCCACAGAAAAACTGCATGAAGAATAGACTGAACACACGCTCATTTATGTTTTCATTTATTTTTGCTGAACCATTCGAAAGTTAGTTGCAGATAGCATAACACTTTACTTCTAAATCCTTCTCCATATAGCTCCTATATTATCACAATACAATTGTCATACTCTGCAAATTTAACAACGGTACAGTACTTTTATCTAATACAGTCCAATTTCTCCATTTGTCCCAATAATGTCCTTTAAAACTGTCTTCTTCTAATCCAGAATCCAGGTAAAGACCACACGTTTTACTTAGATGTCTGGTCTCTTTTGTGTCCTTTAACCTATAACAGTGTACCTGCCTAGTTTTGTCTTTCATCACATTGACATTTTAAAAGTCTAGACCAGTTGTTTTGCACAATAGCTCTTAATTTGGATCTGTTTGATTATTTTCTTAGTGATTAGTTTCATAGTAAACATTTTTTGGCAAGAATTGTACAAAGTAAATATTGTGTCCTTCTCAGTCCATCATATCAGGAGGAACTTGATGGCATTTTCTACATTGGTGGTAATGCTAAGTTTGATTATTTGATTAAGGTAGTATTTACCTGGTTTATCCATTGAAAAGTACTTTCCCTCATGCAACATTAATAGCTGTGAGGTGATACTTTCAGACTGTGTGAATATACTGGTTCCCAATAATCTTTTGCTTAATGGGAATTTGTGTCTAAATTAGCCATTATTGCCCGAGTTAGTTTTAGTGTGATGGTTGCAAAATGGTAATTTTTCTAATTCTATTATTCCTTTGATGTTTGGTAGTTGACATTCTTCTCTGAGAGCTTTCCTTTCTCCATTCTCCTACGTGGCCACCCCTTAGTCATTATCATCATTGTAGTTGGTGTCAAAATAAACTCATTTTTTTTTTTTTTGGTAACATTGGTTTATAACATTATATAAATTTCAGGTGTACATTATTATATTTTTATTTCTGGGTAGACTACATCATGTTCACCACCAGAAGTCTAATTGCCATCTGTTACCATATTTACATGACATTTTACCCCTTCTGCTCTCCCTCCTACCCCTCTGGTAACCACCAATCAATTCTCCATGTCTATGTGTTTGTTTGTTTTTAATGTTCCACAAGTGAAATCATACAGTATTTGACTTTCTCCGTCTGACTTATTTCACTTAGCATAATGCCCCCCAGGTCCATCCACCTGGTCTTAAATGGCAAGATTTCATCTTTTTTATGGCTGAGTAGTATTCCATTGTATATAGCACATCTTCTTTATCCATTCATCGGCTGATGGGCACTTAGGTTATTTCCAAGTCTTGGCTATTGTGAATAATGCTCCAAATGAACATAGAAGGGTGTATATCTTTTCAAATTAGTGTTTTTGTGTTCTTTGGATAAATACCCAGAAGCAGAGTAGCTGTATCATATGGTAGTTCTATTCTTAATTTTTTGAGGAATCTCCATACTGCTTTCCATAGTGGCTGCACCAATTTACATTCCCACTAGCAGTGGACAAGGGTTCCCTTTTCTCCACATCCTCTCCAATACTTGTTAGTTCTTGCCTTTTTTTTTTTTTTTTTGTGAGGAGGACTAGCCCTGAGCTAACATCTGATGCCAATCCTCCCCTTTTTTCTTGAGGAAGACTGGCCCTGGGCTAACATCCATGCCCATCTTCCTCCACTTTATATGGGACGCTGTCACAGCATGGCTTAACAAGCCGTGCGTTGGTGCATGCCCGGGGTCCGAACCTGCAAAGCCCAGGCCGCCGCAGCGGAGTGCACACACTTAACTGCTGCGCCACCGGGTGGCCCCAGTTCTTGTCTTTTTAATTATAGCCATTCTGACAGGCTTTGGGTGATATCTCATTGTAGTTTTGATTTGCATTCCCTAATAATTAGTGCTGTTGAACATCTTTTCAGGTGCCTATTGGCCATCTGTATACCTTCTTGGGAAAAATGCCTGTTCAGATCCTTTGCCCATTTTTTAACTGTGTTTATTTTTTTGTTGTTGAGTTGTATGAGTTCCTTATATATTTTGGATATTAACTCCTTATCACATATATAATTTGCAAACATCCTCTCCCAATTGTTAGGTTATCTTTTCATTCTGTTGATGGTTTCCTTTGTTGTGCAGAAGCTTTTTAGTCTGATGTAGTCCCATTTGTTTATTTTTTTCTTTTGTTTCCCTTGCCTGGTAAGACATGCTATTCATAAAGATACTGCTAAGACTGATGTCGAAGAGCATACTGCCTATATTTTCTTCTAGAAGTTTTATGGTTTCAGGTCTTACCTCCAAATCTTTAATCCATTTTGAGTTAAATTTTGTGTTTGGAGTAAGATAATGGTCTACTTTCATTCTTTTGCATACGGCTGTCCAGTTTTCCAAACACCATTTATTGAAGAGAGTTTCTTTTATCCATTGTATGTTCTTAGTTCATTTGTTGGAAATTAGCTGTCCATAGATGTGTGACTTTATTTCATTAATTTTTAAATACAGTGTGTTAAAAATAATTCCTCTCATTATTCTTTTTGATTCTCAGATTGTTCTGAAGTTGGTCATTAGGAGTCCCATCAAGCTGACTCTTGTGTCCTTTTAACATATTCTCATTGGTTTTTGAGTACTTACTTTCTGGAATAACAAGATATTCTAGGTTCACCTTGAACTTTCCCTGACCCAGCCCTCAGAATCATTTATCCCAGGATCCTTGATTCCTATCACTGGGGAATGGTATTTTAAAATTAAGATTGGGCTTTATGCGGGTTTATTGCTCCTGGGATCCATTGTCTCTAGGCCTGTGATGATTAATGTTATGTGTCAACTTGACTAGGTCACAGGATGCCCAGATATCTGGTTAAATATTATTTCTAAGTGTGTCTGTAAGAGTGTTTCTGGACGAGATTAGTATTTGAATTGGTGAACTGAGTAAAGCAGATTGCCCTCTCCCATGTGGGTTGGCATCATCCAATACACTGAAGGCCTGCATAGATTGAAAAGGTGGAATTTGCTCTCTGCTTGACCGCTGTGCTGGAACACCATTCTTTTCTTGATGTCAGTGCTCCTGGTTCTCAGGCCTTCAGATCCACACTGGAATCTACATCATCGGCTCTCTGGCTCTCAGGCCTTCTTGGGTCTCAAGATTGCAGACAGCAAATCATGGAACATCTCAGCCTCTATAATTGCGTGAGCCAATATCTTATAATAAATCTCTTTAGATAGATAGATCGATCTCCTATTGGTTCTGTTTCTCTGGAGAACCCTGACTAATAAAAGGCCCTTTCAATGGACAGAGATAAGAGTTTTTTGTTTTTTTGTTTTTGTCACATGAGTCCATACTGATTCCTTAATTCCAAGCCAACATCAGCAAACCAATGAATTCTCCCCCTTTTCCTCCTATTCCTTATTTATACATCCTTTCTCTTATAATAAGAATCCTGTTTTCCAACAATATCAACATATTTTTTCATTTGTTCAATCCTATAACCAGATATGCATTTAAATTTATGTTTGTTAAATTTTCCCAAGTATTTCTGGGCATTTTTGTAGAAAGAGACATTTAGGGTAATTCTGTCTGCTATATTGCTGGCAACATTGAGACTCTTCATGTGTCTGAATAGTACTGATCCCCAGAGCTGGCATTACTTACTCACTAATTGAGGGGCAGAAGTTCATAACCACAGTGTCCAGCCAAGTCTTTGTAGGGATTATCTAGCAACTATCCACTAAAGGAGTGAGACGTTTTGCCCCTTTTTATTTTCTTTCCCTTAGGCATCATGAAAAGAAAAATATGGTGCCATGGTCCTCCGACCCCTTTTATGGGATAATCTTGAAGATCTCCCATAACAAGTTAACAGAGTGATATTTCAAAAGGTAAATCAAATCATATCATCCTCTCCCCTACATAAAATCCTTTAATGGTCCCAATGCATTAAAATAACTTACTACCAGGCTCTAAGTTATATGGCCTTCTACATTGTGTTGGGATTAGGGTGAGGCCTAAACCTGAGTGACTACCTTCTTAAGCTTTGTGTCCTAGGTGCTTGAAGTGCCTCACCTTAGTATCCCCCCAGTCTCATGTAACACCACCCTCCTCCTTGCCTGTTATATCCCAGCCACACTGGCCTTCTCTCTCTTCCTCCATTATAAGTTCTTTCCTGACTCAAGAACTTGCAACGGCTGTTCCCTCTGCCTGTAATGCTCTTCTCTGGCTCTTTTCATGGTGTCTTGTGTCTGTTTAACAACAATAATCAGATGAGATTTTTTCACTGTGGTGACTTTTACGTGGAAACTACTAGAAGTGGTTGCCTCTAAGATCATGTCTAAGCCTACAGCGGTCCCATGGATTTTGGGCGGCTCTCTGCTTCTGTGCCATGAATGGGGTATATAAATTTATGATGAGACTAGAAACCTGGAGGCCTTCATCTAGCCTCCCCAGGTGGAACACACAATTCATTTCCTTTGAAGGCTTGCCAATGACTTGGGTTGTGGTAGGATCCACAGACCCCTGTCTCTTTTCTGTTCCCCTAAATTTTCTCTATTCTTTACTGCACAAATATGATCCCCTCTCCTCTCCAAGACTTCTAGTAGAATCTCATAAAGGGGCTCAGAGTTTTTAGGAGAACAAAAGTCTGGAAAGTCAGTGACTGGGGGGCAATCTGCCCAACATCTCTGAGGCAAAGGAGTACAAAAGGCCTTGCTAGCTTTGTGGGGAGGCAGAGGTCAGGCAGAAATACAGGAAGACAAGTGCAATGCCTGCCACACAGTGGGTACTCAAGAATCATTTGTTGAATGAATGAATAAACGATTTCCCAGTACCTATGAAGAAACAGCAGTCGAAAATCATGTAAGCGGACTTCCAGACAACTTGGTATTGTTTAAAAAGGCACGTAAATGAAGAAGACATAGCCATGTTCAAAAACATGGTCAATGTCTCTGGGAAACACCCTGCAGTGAGCGTGACTGAAGCTGGGAGACAGGTTGGCTCCCAGTCTGCAAACCAGCAGAGGCCTCTGGGATTTCAGTCCCTGTAGATGAAAAAGTAATAAAAGTGCCCCAAATGAGGAGGCGATCCAAGCCACCTGACCTCTTACAACCAGGTAGGAGGGGGAGCTTCCCACTAACGCAGTCATACAGAATAAAGTTACATCTGACCACTGCTGAGAGCTGTGGCTTATTCCAGAAGGCAGAAGACCAAAGACGTTGCCTTGTGATGAGTTCCTGGGCCACACTAACTGCTAGCCAACTGGGGCAACGGTATTCTCAATATCGACTTGGCTCTCTGCTAAGAAAAAACTTGGTTCTTAACTGGATGCCCTGGGGCAGGGGGAGGCAAGCACAGAATCACCAAACAAGGATGAGTGAGCTCAAAGAAAGGGGAAAAAATACCCACAAAAGGAGAATTTAGCAAACCAAAACTCTAAAACACATGAAAAAAATTAATGGTAAGAAAAGACATGTCAACCAAATGCAAGAGGTGGGCCTTTGTAGATCCGGATTGGAACAAACCAATGGTAAAAGGACATGTTTGATAAAGTCCGGGAAATCTGAATGCTGTTTGGGTACTAGATGATATGAAGGGATTGTTCTTACTTTTCAGGTGTGTTTATTGTTGTTGTAGTTATTTTTTCATCTGTTAGAGATTTATACTGAAGTGTGTATAGACAAAATGGTATGATATTTAAATTTGCCTTAAAATATTCCTGATGGGGAGGGGAGAAGAAAAGTAAGGAATTATAGATGAAACAAGATTGGCAAAATGTTGATCATTATTCAAACTAGGTGATGGGTACATTATTCTCCCTATTATTATGTATAGTTGAAATTTTCCATAGTCAGAAGTTGATTTTTTTGAAGCCAAACTAAAGCTCTTGAAAACAATAAAAAGATGAGCAGGGTGATAGTCAATGTGTACCTAGAACATCTTTAAGTTCTTGAATGAGAAAAGATAAAGATAAGGAAGAATTTTAGAATTTTTTAGAAAAATGTACAGTTAAATCCATATGCTAAAAATTTGAGGGTAACCACTGAAAAACTAGAAATATAATCTACACTTTCCAAATCTTCAAAAGAAAATAATAACGATATAAAAACTTTATCCAACATAAAGTACAAATGAAGAAAAACAGGTTAAAAGATAGCAAATGAAAAATTGTCTCTTTTGCTTTAATAAAGATATGAAGCATAACAAAAAGAAAACAAAGGGAAAAATGTATAATAATTTTTTTTAAAAAAAAGGATAATCACATGACTCAGCCCAGTTCACCCTGGAAGTGAATTTGCAACCAAGTGCAAATGCTCTGTCCTAAGAGAACTGGGTGAATTAAGAATTTTCAACGAAAATCTAGAACCTCATTTGCTTAATTCTTTAAAATGTCTTTACATTCTTTATTAGTCAATATTTTACTATGCAAATCTTAATATTTATTTTTAATCTGAAGGCTATCAGCAGAACACTGAAGAAGGGAACAGAGGCAAAGAGGCAGAGAAAGGCATGTGACAGTGCATCCAGACTGGAGCACTATCTAAACCAAAACAAAATGCAAACTCTGCTTTCCAGTATCGATTAGGACCTCCACCAGCAAGAGAGGAGAGTTCCACAAATGAACAAAGAAACAGAAGGTCCCTGGGTGGAGCTCCTGGAGGGTGACAAGGCCTTAGTAATGGTCTAAGAGCCGACACACGTTGACTTGGCTTACTCTACACCAAGCACCTCTATGCCCTTTACATAACTGAACTCACTTGTTCCTCACAACAATGCTGTGTGGCAGTACCATCGTGACCCCCATTTTATAGATGAAGACATTAAAATACAGAGAAGTTAAGTGATTTGCCCAAGGTCACACAGCTAATAACTGGCAGAGTCAGCACTCAAACCCAGGCAGTCTCTTGCTCCCAAAGCCCTAGTTTCACCACTCTGGAAAGGAGAGCAGGAGAGAAAGTTGGAACAAGAGTTCCCTGCTGCCCCTCTGAGGGCTCTGGCCAGGCCGTGGGACTCAGTCAGGTCTGTGCTGGCAGCTCTGCGCCTTCAAAGTGCCCTCCCCACCTTCTGGGTTTCCAGCCCCTAACCTGGCCCCCACCGTGATTTCAAATCAATCTTTCTGGTGTGTTCTGAATACAAACATCATGCTTGGGACCAAGAGAAGGGTAAAGCGTGCTGCCTGCCTCAAGAGGCTTTTTGTCTAGGCAAGAAGATGGGCCTTAAACAGTTCCTAACTCAGAAAACAAACGAGGTCCTTAACCGAATCAGGCAGACAGGAAACAGGGGAACTGGGACAGGGTGCTGTGGGTGAGGACTGGGCAATCGGGGACAGCTTCCCAGAGGCGCAGCATGCAGGGCTTGAACTCAACGCCCCAGCAGCCCTCCTGGTTTCATCTCTGTCTCAGGCCCCCAGCCCAGTTCGGCCAGGGTTCTTCGCCAACTGCTCAGTTTCCTTCTGTGTCACACAGTACCTGCTGCAGGGAGGGGCGGAAGAGCTGGGACGCAGGGAAGGCAGACCCTCCCAAAGCCACCAAGCCTCCTGCAGTCTGGGCACGGCCCCTTGCAATCTCCTTCCACCAAGAACGAGTTCATTTCCCAGGCTCCCTCAACACTACCCCCACCCCTTCAGGGCCAGGCAGCCTGGGCCGTAGCTGCTATAACCAAGCCAGGCTCCGATTGATCAAGAAGCCCCAGACCCTCAAGCGGCCGGAGCGTTCCCCACAAGAGCTCCCAGTGTCCCCTCCTCACTGCTCACAGCTTTCCACCAGGCCCCAGTTCAACCTGCCTCCCCCTTCCATCCCCAGCCCACAGACTCAAGTAGGGAGGGGGGCAGGCCACAGCAGGCAGATGTCCAATCAGGGCCAGCAGGCCTGATTTATGTTTGAGACTGAGGTTTCACAAGACAACCGCCCAGCTACCTGGGGAAAATGCCCCTGATTCCACAGGGGCAGTTTGGAGCCCCCACCTTCATGATGCCCTTCATTTGTGTAGCACTTGATACTTTCAAAAAGCATTTACACAGGGCCGGCCCCGTGGCTTAGCGGTTAAGTGCGCGTGCTCTGCTGCTGGCGGCCCGGGTTCGGATCCGGGCGCGCACCGACGCACCGCTTCTCCAGCCCTGCTGAGGCCGCGTCCCAGATACAGCAACTAGAAGGATGTGTAACTATGACATACAACTATCTACTGGGGCTTTGGGGGGAAAAAACAAATAAATAAAATATTCAAAAAGCATTTACACAGCTCCTATTTCTTAGGAGTCATCAACACCTCCCTTTGAGGTAGGCTAAACAGAAAAAATTATTCCCTTGGATGTTTTCTTCATAAAGAAAAAGGTTTTGCAAAGGCACACGCCTTGCCTTACATCACCCCTCCAGGCGGTGATGGAGCCAGAACTCAGGTCTCTTGTCTCCTGACTGCACTGGGTCATGGTGGCCCATCCCTTTACATACAGGAAGCCAGCCCACAGTTGTCCTTAGTGAGAATGAGGGTGGCTCCAAACACCCATGCCGCACAGTGACAGCAAACGTGCATCTCTGCCCATGGAGCAACAGAAAAGCCAGGCTGGGGACACACATGTCCGTATTTTGCACAGAAAGAAGAAATCCCTGCATAAACACAGAAGAAGGGAGCAGGCCCTAAGTAATTTATTAAAATAGCCAAAAAATATGGACATTCTATCCCCAAACTCCCCCTCATTCCATTATCCCAGCATAGCACAGTGCTTATGAGGGTGAGTATTGGGGTCAGATTACCTGTTTGAATACTGGCTCAGCTACTTAGCTCCGTGACCTTGGGCAAATGGCGTCACCATCCATCTCTGTTTTAGTTTCTTCGTCTGTGAAATGGGGATAACGGTGCTGGCCTCACTGAGGTAACCAACGACGAATTAATCCATAATGAGATAACCCACGTAAAGTACCGAGCACAGTGTGTGGCACATAAAGGCTAGTGGAGAGGGGACCCCTGTGTCTCTCCTGTGCAGGTGAGGCATTCCCGGAGCTCCAGCTCTGGAAGAGCCAGATCAAAGGCTCTCCTGACCTCCTCTGGCTGTGGACCCAGGGTCCAGGCCATAAAATCACAAGTCTGGCTGCTGGCCCTAGGTCTTGCCATCTTCTCTCCACCATCCAAAACAATTCGTAGGCAAAAGCAGAAGGGACAACTCCATCCTGCTTGTCCAACCTCTACCCTGTGAGGGAAGGGAAGGAAGTCACAGTATTAACCTAGTGGCAGTGGGTCCTGGCTGAGCATGGACCCCAGCTGTCCATACAGAGCCTGGCTTCAGGGGCTCTCAGCTGCTCCCCACTTGGCACCGGGAAATGTTATTCCATATGCAGAGCTTGTCTCAGAAATGTGACTTCCACCCACCTCTTAGATCCCCTGAGACCACCAGCACCCACTCCAAGGCCTCCTGCCATAGCATCTCCATGTGCCATGGTCTTCTTCTCTCACTTCCTCAAAACTTACCTGCTTGTTGACTCATTCCCTCAAGTTCCACCAGGGGACCAGCTAGCTATTCTGCCAACTAAATTGTATGCTAACGAGCAAGTCAAGAATTATGGCCTGGGAGCTGCCTGGAAACCAGGCCCCTGGCCAGGGATAGACCCTGGGACACTAGGGCTGCCTTTAGTCCAGACGGCTCCCAACAGGAGTATGAGTCATGGCACCAGCTTCCTGGTTTCTTCTCTGTCCCTTACTCCTTGACCTCAGAAAAGTGACTCCCTTTCTGAGCCTCATCTTGGAACTCTGGTCTCTGTGGTTGATTCACTCTAAAGTTCTGACTATCAAGTCCACCCTGAGGTGGGTCCACCCTTATGTCCACCCTCCCCATCATCCTTCCCCCTGTTACCACTGCCATCACCATCACCACCACTACCACTACAGCCACCACCATTACCACCACCCCCACCACCACTACAACCATCAGCACCATCACCCCCACTACCACTACAACCATCATCAGCAACACCACCACCACCACCACTACAACCATCACTATTACAATCATTCCTACCACCATTATCACGACAACCACTGGTCACTGCCAATACTATCCTCACTGTCACTACAAAAAAAGCATCACCCCCTACCGACTCCATCACCATCATCACCACCACCAACCCCAGCAGTAAACTCAGCTTACAGATCATACCCCAGCAGCAAGGAAGGACAGCCGCTGGTAAGCAGAGCCAGCTTCTGGCCAAATTACGAAATTTGTTATTAATTTCGTAATTTGACCTCCATCCACCTGCTTCTCCACCCTGTCCCCTTACATACGCAGACCTCCCCCCTTCAAGTCATCCTGCCCACTTTCTCTGCCTTCAGTCATTCACCCTGCAGTGTAAATTTAACTCAGTGTGTTGCCTCTCCAAAGAATATCTGCATATAAAGCTTAGGCTTCAAGGGCGGCATAAAAGACTTTGACTCCCTTCAAGGATTTGAGGAATGAGACAAGATATATTTGATCAAGGGCTAGATGCCTCGTCCAACAGGGCTTTGGGGTGAGGACTGCCCTGACGCCCTAAGAGGGGAATAATTGGTTACAGCAACAAAAGGGAAAACCCAGAGATAGTCCTGTGATTTAGAGTCCAGAAACACGATACCAAAGTAACCCTAAAGATCCCACAAGGGCATCCCCCACAATGCAGAGGTGACAATAACTTAAGTCTCTCAATTCCTTAGCTTCTGGCCTCCCAGACTCCACACGCCAGCTCCATGGCTGACCTTCTAACATCCTGCTTCAGCCATTCACTCTGAGCACATGGAGTGTAGGAGGTGATCTTCTCCAGGGATAATGCCCTTGCAACTGAGGGATGCTCCTCCAGGCTTGCTGCCATCTCATGCTCTAGGACCAGGGGAGCTGGGTTCAGAATGGGGGCCTCTACTGGAGGAGCAGCAGCCCTCTCCTTCAGGCAGAGTGTGTCCCTGTGGCAGGACATCAGCTCATTGCTGAAGATGACTGTCTCCACCACAGCTGAGAGGACCTGAGGCAGGGCCACAGCCCAGGAGTGAGGCAAAAGCCTGGTGGAACTCCCCACTAAATGTATACACCACAGGATGGGAGGGCTGAGTTGGCCCAGCCACACCACCTGAAGATGCTGAAGGTGTCTCCCTGACACAGGGTGGAAGCCCAGGCCCAGCAGCCGGGCAGAAGGGCATCAGGCAGCTGAGAATGAAGAAGGGGAGCAGCAGCGTACCGAGACCCTCATGATGATAAACAAGGTCTTTAGCACCTTGGTCTCCTTGCAGGAAGTGCTCTGGGGGGACAGGACAGTTGCTGATAAGGGCCCCATGGGGGCCCTCTTCCAGCCAGGCACACCCACCAGCTCCAGTACAGAAATCCTGTTTAGCTGACAACAGGCGAGGTGGTGGATGCAACTATAGGTGACCTGCATGACTAGCACAGGGACATAGAAGCTGGCCATCAAGGAGGCCACCGCATAGGTGCAGCTGAGTCTGGGGTTGCATCTTTGAATCCAGATAGCGGGCTCTGTACTGCCGGACTGGGCTCCGCCCTGTGCCACCTGCCCCATCTACCTGATGCCAAAGTGCAGCCTACCAGGGATGAAGGACATGAGAACTGAAGGCAGCCAGGCTACCACAATGGCCACCAGAGCAGCCCTGGTGGTCACATGTTGCTGGTAGTAGAAGGAGCTGGCCATGGCCAGATAGCCTCCAGGCTGATGAGGCACAGGTGCAGGATGTAGGCAGTGCAGCACATGATGTCAAAGGCCACCCAGACGTCGCAGATGTCCCCAAAGGACCAGTAGCCAGCTTTGGGCCTCTTTGCAAGGCATTACCAGCAGAGCCTCCAGGAGGTCCAAGGTGACCAGGAAAAAAACGAGGACACTGGTGACTTCGGAGCACAGGTGGCAAAAGTGCAGGACTGCAGCACTCACCAGGACGTTTCTCAGCAGCGTGTGGGCGAAGAGCAGCCAGAGGAGCCCTAGGAAGACACCACCCCCTTCCTGCCCTCTGCTGGACCAGGGCCTCCGTCACCTCTGGTGCCACCATGAAGGCCTCCGGGCTGGGAATTCTAGAGGCGCCTGAGCTGGGCTGGGATGAGAAACATGGGCCAGGTCATGAGGCCAGGATGGAGGAACCAGCCTTCTCCCTAAAATCAGCCACATGCCCCCCCGACTTCCTGCAGGGTCCTTCTCCCTGCACTGCAGAGGTGCCCCTGGCAGGATCCCGCCGTTGGAGGAGGGGACAGGTCCCTGCACAGAGCAAAGAATAGAATGCCCTGGATTTTACCCGGTGAAGGGAGCGGGAAGGTTTTGGTCAGTGGTTCCCGGGCCAGCACCGGAGGAGGGCGCCAGTACGGGCCACCAACAGTGACGAAGGGCCCAGTGTCTGCGCCGGTAGACTGACGTGGGGACACAAAGGGTCCGGGCCCAAGAAACCAGCTGGAGAGGAAAGCGTTATGTGGCCCGCATGAAGGCGGGGATCCGGCCGGGGGCACGGGGATCCGACTCTGGAGACCCTCCAGTCCGTTTGTTTGGCGCTGGCCGCCAAACAAGACGCGCGCCCCACTGCAGACCCTGCGGCCTGGCTTCCACCTGTCCGCTCCCCGAAGCACAGTAGTCCCTCTCACCTCCTTTCCCCGGGGGCGCCGGCCCCTCGGCTCCCAGGGACCAGACCCGCTAACGCTCCCGCCGGGGTGCAGACCGAGTCCCAGGAAAAGAGCCAGCATCCGCCTGAGCCGCCTCTCCCCGAAGGCACGCCGGCGCACTCCGCCCCCTCGAACCCTCTCCCCACCCCTCCCCCACCCCCCTCGCTGCCGCTAGGAGTCCCCGCCTCGCCCCCACCCCCTCCAGCTGTCTCCGTGCTCTCCCCTGGCCTCAAGCGCAGTCCCCGGAGTTGGAGCTGGGCAGCGTCCCCTCAGAACAAGAACTCTGAGTTTGGAGGTGTTCCCTTCTAGAAGGATCACCTCTTCCCTCCACAGCTCCTCGCTGGACTCCGGACGACCAGAAGAAATGTTCTCTTGTTACACGGTGTTTTTGAGGCGAGGGAGGAGTCTGGGGGAGCCTGACGGAAGACAGCCCTGTCTGCAGTGTTAGCGGGGGAGAATTAAAACAAGGCCATCAAGAATGTCATCTCTTTAGTGAACAGGATAATAGAAACTGGTAAAGACAGCTGAGATTTGGATCCATTCTATAAAGGGGCCCACTTCCAGGAAGCTCTGCTCAGTGCTCATGGTAAACAAAAAACAAAAACAAAGCCAGTTCTGGTTTCTGGAAGTTTCTCTTCCAGTCTTCTCCTATAATCAATGGGAATTATTTATATGAAACCTGCAGAAACGCTGCAGTTTACAGGAAACAAGGTGGTATGTGTGTGAGCTTTATAAATCTGGTAAGATGATCACAGCGAACCCTTGCCCCAATTGGGATAATAACAGAAAAGTAAAAGTAAAAGAAAAATGCAAAAATTAGATTTACCTAGCTAAACCCCCTCTCTGTCATCAGAAGGGGTTCTGCACCCAATTCCACTGTGTGGGGATGTAGAGGGGTGGCTCCCACACCATCACGCAATTCTCCCATACCAACTGGGTGTCCTACGATTCAGCTCAATTCTGACACTGTCTACCTGGAAAGAGCATCAGATCCCACAGGTTGAAGGCTCATCCCATAAGACTGCCCTCACTTCAGATGCCAACTGCAAGTCCAGGCTGTTACCTGTGCTTCTGACCGACTGGCTATAAATCAGACATGGGGATTCCCATGGTCCCCTCCTTGGGTTCGATAATTTGCTAGAGTGGCTCATGGGACTCAGGAAACCAGTTTACTCACTAGATTGCTGGTTTATTACAAAGGATATTAAAGGATATGAATCAACAGTGAGACGAAGAGATACATAGGGTGAGGTCCTGAACAAAGGAGCTTCCTCAAAGGAGCTTGGGGCCTGGCACTGTGGCATGTGGAAGCGTTCTGGTTCCCCAACCCGGAAGTACTCCAAACCTTGTCCTTTTGGGTTTTTATGGAGGCTTCATCACTTAGGCATGATTGATTAAATCATTGGTCATTGGTGATTGAACTCAATCTCCAGCCCCTCTCCCTTTTCTAGGGGTTGAGTGGTGGTGGGGGGGGGGACTGAAATTTCAAACCCCTTTATTCATATCGTTCCCCTGGCAACCAGCCCCCATCCTTAGGTGCTTTCTAAAAGTCACCTACTTCACATAAACTCAAGTGTGGTTGAAAGGAGTTTGTTATAAATATCAAGACACCTTTGCCACTCTCATCACTTAGGAAATTCAGTGGGTTTCTGTCCCAGAAATGGGGATGAAGACCAAATATATATTTCTCATTATAAATCACAATATCACAACCATTCACTGGTAACCATGAACAAATTATTTACCATTTCTAAGCTTCCAAGAACTCGTTTGTGAAATAATAGTGCCCATCTCATTGGGAAGATGAAATACATTCAAAGAGTTTAGCACAGCATGGTGGTCATGGAGATGCACTGCCCAGGCCTTCCTTCAAGGATTTGCTGCCCAGCTGCAGGGAGTGTTGTCAACAGCCAGCTGGCCAGCTGTCAGCTCCTTCAGGGGCTGCCCCAGCTGTAGAAAGCCACCCCAGATGAGGTCACCCCCTTTCCAGGGGTATCTGATAACTGAGGGAGAAGGGTGGAAATGGATAAAAGCTTGGCCATTTCTGCCTGATATGGGACACTAATGGGCCATACTCACTCTAGAATTCCCAGAGTGGCCAAGGATTTTTGGGACCTGCATCGTGGACTGACGTCTTCCTCTCAGCAATCCTGCTTCCTCCCCTTTCCCTTCACAGGTGGTCATCCCTGATAACCCAAACTGTCTCCAGGTCTGCTTCTCGAGAACCCAACCTGCAACATATAGTGTCTAGCAGACAGTAAGTATTCAATAAATGTTATTGTTCTTTGTTATTGTTGTTATTGCATTAAAATAGGAGCCAGAGTCCAAGACTGGGCATTCTGTTCCTGACCCATCCAGCACCTGCCCTGCAAATGCTTAGGGCTGTACTAATCCTTCATGGTGCTAACGTCTTGGAATTACCCTTTGATATGGGCTGAATGCTCGTACCCCCCCAAATTCATATGTTGAAATCCTAACCCCCAATGTAATGGTATTAGGAGCTGGGGCCTTTGGGGGGTAATCAAGGCCTTTGGGGGGTAATCAGGCCATAAGGGTGGAGCCCTCATGAGTGGGGTTAGTGACCTTATAAAGGAGACATCAGACAGCTCTCTTGCCCTCTTTCCACCATGTGAGGATATGAGAAGGGGGCCGTCTGCAACTCAGACGAGGGCCCTCACCAGAACCAGACCATGCTGGCACTCTGATCTCGGACTGCCAGCCTCCAGAACGTGAGAAATACATTTCTGTTGTTTATAAGTCTATGGTATTTTGTTATAGCAGCCTGAATGGACTAAAGAGACCCTTCTTCTGACTTTACGTCCCTGGAGGGAGGGACCCTATCTAAAACTTCCTTCTTTCCTCCACTGATTTGTTAGCTCACACATAATCGGCACGCAGCTCAGATTAGTTAATTTTTAAGTTTCCTGGGTTGAGAACTCCAGCATGATATTTTGAATAGCTGAGCTCTCTTCTAATGCGTATAATCTAAACATGCTTCTGTTGTCCTAGACTCACCCATTATGTGCTAACCCATAGCCAGCCTCCATTCATTATACCACGCAGAGGGATAGAAATCCACTAGCTGAGGTTTGATCCATGCTGCAGCTCACTATGTGCTTTGGGGGGTACTGAGTCACTTAATCGCAGCATTGGTTGTCTCAGGAGGGATCTGAGTCTGGCTTCCTCACGAGGTGCTGTGCAGCCCATTCCTGTGATTTTTTTCTGCACAATTTATGTGCTTGCTACAAAATACAAGTTGTATATACCTTCATGGTGTATATCAGCAAAGGAACAGTGTGACCACTGTACTTGGTTTCCTTAAAAACTAGAAACTGGCGAGCCAGTTGAGGGGCAATTTTCAATCCATAGATTCTGTGTAATTGCAGCACTGACAGCCAGAGGAAGCTGATCTGCCAACTCAAAGCACTGACACACACTGACCACTGACCACAGACCACCAACCACGGACCACCGACCACGGGAAGTACTTTTGGAGTTATGTGGTTTTTGAGAGTCTGTGTTAAGAGGAGCCTGATGTAAGAAAGAATACCAAACCAGAAGTCAACAAACCTAAATTCCCCTGCCAGCTCTGTGACCTTGGGCAAGTTCCTGAAGCTTCCGTGTCCTCATTTGTAAAATAGAGGCTCTGCCCACACTTGCGGAGTCTCCTCTGGCTCTCATGTTTGGGGTGTCTATGACTGTATACTGTTTCTGTGCAGGAGGAGAAGGAACACTTTACCCAAAAAGTAGCTGCAAGTAAAAATGAGACATTGGTGGAGAAAACAGTAAAATACTTCAAAAGAAAAAGAGGGTTGTGAAACTCACCCATAAACCTCCAGGCCAAGCTTCCTTTGGAGTCCTTGTGAGTCAGCAGCTCTCAGAGTGGCCTCATCTTTCTTAACAGCCTTGGTGATTCTTTCTCTTTTGGGATTGCCTTGATTACATTTCTAGTACATTGAACAAGAGAGTATCATGACCTCTTCCCAGGGGGTCTGCTCAACCTTGGACCCTCTCTGCCCTTCAGGCAGGCAGTGACAAATCACTGTTTTACCCTCACTCGTCCCTCTCACAACACGGTGCCTGACTTTAGTCCACTCTGGCTAAGAGCCCGTGTCAGGGAGGCCCAGGAGATTCTGAGGCTGGGCCGTTCCCTGCTTCCTCCTACCTCCCCAATTTCTCACTCTCTCCCCTTGCCCCACACCTGCTCTCCACGGGCCTCATCAACGTCCCTCAGCTAGCAGTGACTGGGGACCCTCCAGCCACCTTTCCAGGCTTGGCATTGCTGTGGCACCGTTCTGACTCCTGTCACAAAGCAGCAGGGATTTGACAAGAAATTTTCACATATTGGGGTATGTGGGGTAGCTATTCTGGTTCAAAATGGATTCGGCTTGAACTAAAGAAGCCTGACACATGGCCTATCAAACATATATTGTACATTTGCTTTAACCATTAAAGAATGCCCTCTTTTAAGAATGCATACTCCCCCTCCAGTATCCTAAGGTAAAGCCATATTGGTAACGCCCCACCTTACCCCACGTTAATCCCTTTCGACATCAGGGTCATGTTGACCTGCTAATTTGCAACTGAATACCTCTTTGAAACTTTGATGAATATGTATCTTGGGCATGTTTTATGTATGTTCTTTGTTCTGAAATGGTATAAGACTGTACTGAAAACCATGCTTCTCTGGAACGCTTACTTCCTTTGTGGAAAAGGGCTTTCCAGGTTATAATCTTCACTCTGGCTCAAATAAAACTCACCTTATCTCTCATCTATAGGATGGTTATTGGTTATTTTACATCCAGAGATTTAAAAGAAGAGAGTGGACCATACAGAGGGACGCTAAGACAATCAGAATTTCAGGAGTCATTTTGTCTGTCTGCTTCACTTTTCAGATGAGAAATGAGAGGCTTTCTCCAAAGCCACACTATTAGTGGCTGAGGCAAGAACTGGAACTAGGTTTCCTGACTTCCAATCAGGACCAGTTCCTACCTGATTCATTACATTTTCTCTCCCTACTTGATCTCAGTGGAATCATGGATAGATGATACTATAAAACTTGTAGATTGCTTTACAAGATTTTGAATACCCAAGGAAATATTCAAGGGAAATGAGACCTTGGACGTCATCTCTTCAATGAAGCTCTCCCTGTGCCCACTGACTTCAAGTATTTATTCTCTGAACGTCCTTAACTCTGTATCTGTGACCCATAGGATACTTCACTTTCAACAGGACAGTATCTGAACCTGGTTCATCTGGGCCTGGTCTCTCTCCACATGTAAGAAAACTCACCAGCTCCCTTAATGAACCAAGTCCATTCCTTTGAGAGGAGAGAATCCTGATGCAAGACTCGGGCCTCCCATGGGGATCACATGCTGAAAACGCAGCCACCAGACAGCGGCTCTTCGTTCTCACTCTGATCCAAGCCCAGTCTCAACATCTTCTTTTAATTTCCTGTAGCACAGCAAGGAACCAGGCTGAAACATTTAAACAGGGACTCCTCAGCAGCTCAGGTCTGAGAGAGAAAGGGAGTAACACAAGACCAGACAAGAGGCTCACAATGTCCAGGTCACTTAGTTTCAGCATGGGGGTCCCTACTACACGCCTCCCTCACAGAACCTTGGCCTGTCTGCACTCCCTTCTCTCTTCAGACTCTTTCTGCTCTGGGCTTGCTCCCAATGCCTTCTCCTGGTTGGTTTGCCCGCCAACTTACCGAGAGCTGCAAACCTAGTGCTACAGCAGATCTAGCCTGTTGCTAGCTCTGCACTCAGGCACCGGGCATGGAGCAGGTGCTGAGTGAATACTAGAGCCAGACTACAATACGGGATGATCACACGGGCAGAGGAAACTGTCAGTTAAAGAGAACAGGCAATGGAAAAGAATGAAGAAAACGACGTCAGGCTCCTAGAACCAAGGAGGCCATCCAAAGAATGTGTCCTCCCCCAGCACAGCATCAGTGTGAGAGCTACCGGTCAGGCTAACCAGCCGTAACCGCAGCTCAGTACTCACACTATGAAGCACATTCTCCCATGGCCTTAAGAAAGAACTGAGTGGGGCTATGCCGGAGGTGGTGGTGGGGAGGCATGAGGAACGAGAAACTTTACACAACCTGAAGGAGAGACGAGGACGAGCACTCAGGTTTTTTCTTTTAATTATTTACCAGATAAAAAAGAAAAAATAGTGATTGTTTCTCTTCACCCCCAACATTTCAGTTTTCCAAGGTCGAGTGGGAGAGAAATTTGTTGAAGAGTGATTCGTGCTCCTGGCCTGGAGCAAATTCTTCTTCCCCTCTGCTCTACACCACCTCAAGCAGGAGGGGCAGGGCAAAGAGCTCCAGGTAGAATACTTGAACTGCGGCAGCAGAGTGGCAGTAATTGGGCTGTCTTCTTCTCTTCTCCCTGTTGCCAGAGCATTTAGGCCCTCTCCTGTCTGTCCCCTACACCATACTCCCCAATTCATCAAAGTAGGAAGATGGGACTTGTGGAGGCAAGAACAGGTATAGAGCAGGACTGGGAAGCACACAGCAGAAGCGGCAGAAGGCCACCATCTTCTGCTTCTATTGCACATCTTGGATCAGACTCCCTGTCCTGAGCAATGGGCTGCAAAGTAAAATGTTTCTGAAATTCAAACAGACAACCTGTGGTTTGTGCCAGGCTCAAGAAGGGGAGGTGTGCTGTTCTGTGGCTTGTTCTGATACATATATATTTAAGTTATTCCATGACAGAGACAAGGCAAAGATCATGCCTCTTTAAAGAAGCATTTGGGGTTTGGACACTTGGGGCCCTGTGACGACCTGGGCTCCTCCCCCTAAAGATCAGAAGACCAAGCATACGCACGTCTCTGTCAGGTCTTCTTCTGCATGAGATGGAACAGCAGCAGGCCCACCACACAAGCCCCCCTCCAGCCGTCATGGCCCCGAGCCACTCAGGAGGGGACCTCTCTTTCTGAACACCTGGAGAATCTGACAAATGCCCTTAGAGAAAAATCCTCTACACTGTATGTTTCTCCATAAAGTGACAACCGTTTGATTCATTCTTCTTATTTCCAAGGAAAACGGAACAGGACTGGAAAAAGTTGTTTCACTGATCTTACAGACAGAATAAATTCCTCTAAAAAACAGTGGGGGTGGGGGAAGAGGACTGATTTTGATTTGGCAAAGCTGCACATCTTTCCCCTTCATTGGCCGGAACGAAGCTGGTGGGTGAAGACAAACCTAACTGAGCCAATGGCAAGAATGGCAGGCTATGGGCGACGACAGGTCAAACACAGAACTGGATCAATTGTGGCACTCTAAAGATGAGAAGGCAGGTCCATGACACAGGCTGGGAGGAAGCCTCTGGAGCACGCTTCCAGAAACTATATCTGTCCTGTAGTAAGTGGCAGCATCCGGATAAATCAGAGTAGTTCTCCCTCCTCCTCTTCCCAACAGATTCTGAGGGTTTCTCATTTAAATAACTATGTACACACACACAAGCCTGGCCTCTCTTTTACATGAGGGTCCTACAATGGCTTTAGAGAGTCGGTTCCAATTGCCTTTTTGGAGATTTACTGCTTGTGACCAAACCTGCAAGGAGAAGAAATGACTGAACAGTTCCCTAGGCAGATCTTTACAATGAAAGCATCCCAGTGTTTAAGGGATTGAGTCTTAATATAAATAACAAGCCTGCAACTCCCACACTGGACTTTGTTTTGGTACCCTGGCAAACTGAGTAACTGGGCTGGGACTCATCAACCCTGCTGGCTACTGTCAGCCAGAGGGCCCCGTGCCCACCAGCAACCCTGGAATACAGCTCCGTACCTCCCTCTGATAAGGACAGTTTCTCAAGTTCAGCTTCAAGTTCAGTGTCCGAGATCCTAGGCTTAGGCACACTGTTGGTATAAAATGTCTCATGGGGGTTGTCAGGCAAATCCAAAGGTTCTTTGGTGGTATCCTGAAGAAGGATGTCCAGTTCCTTCTCCAGTTCCTCACTGTCAAAATCTGGAAAGAAAAGATAACATGAGGATACATAAAGTCCAGAGACCAAGTGCATTAATGAGTCAAAGAGGATAGCAAAACGCAGCACAACTTTACAAAAGACGTCCATGCCTCCTTGCAGGTTAAAAACAGCCATGCGAGTTGGGAGACAGAGGGCACCTTCAAGCAGATACTCCCTTTCCATACACAGAGCTAAGTCATTATGGAGATATATTTTGCTAACACCATGGAATTAACCCTTCTTCACCTTGCCCTTGAAGAAGGATCCTCCAGTGAGAAGCCTAGTGAGTAAGGAATGCTGGAGCACAGAGGGGCCATTAGTACAGCCTCTCAAGGAGGAAACGACAATTCCTGCTAACTACTCCTGTGGATAAGCCCCAGAGAGACGGCAGCGTAGGAGAGCCCTGCCTGCACCAGGAAAAGGAGAGCGATGATCAAACCTAGCATAACACGAAGAAGTGAAGTCCTTTTAGAAAGGAAAGGAGAAAGAATGAATCACTTTGTCAACTCACCTAAGCCATTGGTTACCCCACCAGCCAGAGTCTGAGAAACTTCATCCTGGGTGTCGCACAGCTGTAAGAGAAAATTGTGAGTCTTGAACTCTGAATGGTGTCCCTGAGGTCAGGGTTACAAAGTAATGCTGCCCCACCTGAGAAGTAAGGAAAGCTTCCTCAGGTTCACAAGGTAAAGAGTCAAGTTTGGGTAAGGAGGAGGTGCAACAATGTCACATCTGTCCTCAGTCACTTCCTTCTGTCGGGGTCCCTCCCCAGCCCCTTCCTGTACCTCTTGGATCTGATCCACAAGGCTCTCTGCCTTCTCCACTGTGACATCCTTCATGGAGAGTTTCAGCGCTCCTACCCCAGCTTGATAGGCATTGAAAACCTAAAGAAAGCAAAGTTATCAGTGCAAATGAAGAACACTGGGCAAAATACATGCAATATTGTTTCATCTCCAAAACACAGCTTTGGGTTTGCCACCCATGCTTGATTCACTCCATCCCCACTGAGGCCAAAAACCTCCCAACAGGAGAGGCAAAAGCAATCCCAACCATATCCTGAAAGAGCCTGGGCCTCCCCCAAACAGCAAAGACACAGTGGAGGGGATGAGGACTGTATGCTGGAGAGACCAGCCAAGTCCTAGAGCAGAGGGGCAGTGGCTACCATCTGATCTGTCTGGGAGGCATAGATCCGGTCCAGGATGCCTTGAACAGTGTCCAGCTTGGCATGCAGGGCCTCGATGCGCTTCTCCGTCCGTTGCTTGGCCTTGAGAGACCTCAGTGCCTAGGGGGTCATGGAGACGTGGTCAGGGTCAGACTGGGCAGGGCAAAGGGTCAGAGGAAGACAGCCCTTCCCAGGTAATAATACCATCCCAGGCCTCCTTCCCTCTTGTTTGTAAAATAAGCTATGGCACCTGGGCCACTTGCAGACTGTTCCCCTCAAGCCCCAAGTTCCTCTCTGAGCTGCTGGGGCATGTCTCACTGCCAGCCCAGGGCACAGGTACACAGCTGGAGGGGAGAAGAGAAAACTCACCAGCTGCTTCTTTCCTGCTCGGCAGGCCCGGCGGGCTTCTTCTTTACACCTGTGAAACAAAGGGACAGATCAAGATGACTATGCTGTAGGATAGAGGTGGCAAGGTCCTGAAGGGTCCCCAAGAGTGGCACTTAGTTAAGTTACTTTCAAATCTGAAGATCAAACCCATTCCACCCAATGGCAAGAAAAACGATGCCCAACAGCCCACTGCCAAACTCTTGCAGCAAGCTGAGACATAAGCTTGAGCATATGCACGTGGGAAAGGCAGACTAAGGAAAAGCTGTTTCAACCCACAGGGAGAGAGAGCATGTCAACACAGCACCTGAAAAACAGATTCCCATCTTGGGAGCCAGGAGATAGGTATGAGTTCCTAATACCAACAATGACCTTGGACATATCCCTTTGCCTTCTGACAGTGCTGGGTTTCTCCTGCTGTAAGATGGAGTGAACTAATACACTTTAATTCAGTGTCTGTATGTCCTACTTTCTGGAGAAGTGTTCACGTGCCTTTAGTAGGGACGCCTTGTGTGGGCACCCAAGGGGGAAGAGCAGGAGTCCCTCAGAAAGACCTGTATCCCCAAGTCCCTAAGACAAGGCCTGGCTCAAGAAATACTGGTTAAATGGATACTGGCATGGGAGAGCATAAACATAACAGTTGTAATCTTTGGAGGAAAAATTCAATTTCATTTTTTCTCCTTTGTGATATCCTATGCTTTCCATGATTGCTGCATTGAGCAGTTAGTACTTTTGTAATTAGTACAAAAATAACTTTTTTTTTTAAAGAGCCTACAGACATCAATGCTTTGCCAGCTCTGAGAGCCAGCCAGGGTGGGGGTCGGAGGGCACTCAGCTCAGGGGTAGTTACCTCTCTGCTTCCTGGGACAAGGACTCCACTTTGCGCGAGAGCAGCTGTTCACTCTGCATCAGCTGGTAGACCCCAACATCAACGTCGTTGACAGGAGAGACCTTGGCATGTGGCCCCCGGGCAAACTTCACAATCTGAGGGACAGGGACAAATTACTGCTGCCCCTACCACAACTGTGGAGAGATCCCCAGGCACAAATGCTGGTGGGCACGTCAGTAAACACTTACTAAGTCATCGGTGAGTCAACGACTGAACAGCTAAACCTCCATACCTTTTCCCCATTCTGTTCGAGGACTGTGACCCTCTTCTCTTTCTGTAACTGCAGCAACACCAAGTAGAAGGTCCTCTCATCTGGGCAGGAGCCCGCACAGAGGGTGCTCAGCTCCGACAGGGCCACCACAGGGTGGGAGGAGAGAGGGGAGTTCTGATACAGACGATACACCTCCTCAGCCTTCTCCTGCAGGGAAGGCAAAATGTGCTTACAGGCCTTGACCGCCTCCACGGAACCCAGTAAACCCGACCGCGTGTTTCAAAACCACGATCACACAAGGCAAGAGCAGAGGAGCACCGATTCCACCTTCCCTCAAGTAGCAGCTTTGGAAAAGGAAAAGGGATTTGTGTTGTTTTAAACCTTGGAGGAAAGTTTGGTGAATATGGAAGAAATGAGGTACACAATATATTGGGAGCCAGCTCTGTGCTTCACTTCTATCTGGGACTTCACATTTCTGCGTCTCCCTGCCCCGTGGTTCCCCGAGGGAAGAATAAGGCAGTGTGGTGTAGTGGAATGGCCATGAACGAGAGCGGAGGCCTGGTTTTTGGCACAGCCTGTGTGACCCTGAACCAGTCACAGTCTCACTGGTCCTCAGCATCTCCCCAGAGACTGAAGAAGGTGGATGAGATGACACCTAAATTCCCTTCTAATCCTGGTTTCTCCATTTTTATGCCAATTGGCAATACTGCAAACAAGAACATTACTGAGTCTATAAAGAGTCTCAAGAGAGAAGTATGTAACAAATAGGTGGGAGAGGGTTTTTGTGAGAAGTCTAAGAAATCTAAGTTCCAAGAAACAGTACCACTATGTCCCACCTACATGGAAATTAGTCTCTCAGTCTTCCACAGACAAGAAATATTTACTGAGGTAGGCACAGAATGCTGTGAAAATATAGAGAAGGAATACCCAGGAGTTCAGAGATTGCTTGGAAAAAAATGTTTTTTGAGCAGAATTCTGAATGGTGAGTAAGTGACTAGGTGGCAAGGGTATCTCAGGAAGAGGGCCGATCATGCGCAACGGCATAGAGTATGAGTCAACATAGTATTTACGGATGTGAACGAAAAGGGGAGAGAGAGTAGAAGCACTTCTGTCCTATACAAAGTGTAACATCTTCTCTGCTGTCCTTTATTCTGCAAATGGTAGGTGGACACTGAAGTGAAATGACCTGGCTAGATCATCAGAGATCTAGATGACAAATGGGAAAGGATGGATTGTAGGAGTTAGGCTTAAAAGCAGGGAGACCATTTATGCGAGAGAATATGAGGGACCGAACAGAGCAATGCTAATAGGGACAGAGAAGGGATGGATCCAAGTAAAATTTAGAAGATAAACTGGCAGTCCATGGTAACTGGGTCTGGGGTGGAAGCAGAAAGAGGAGTCTAGGATGACTCCTGGGTTCTGGCTTCAGTGATGGGTAGATGTGATGCTATTAATTAATAGCAAGAATACAGGAGGAAAAGCATATTTTAAAGGAAAGACAAAACATCCACTTAGAACATGTTGGTTTGGGCTGCCAAATTATTAAAATTTAAATTGAGAAAATGAAAGTATAAAACAATTCGAAGAAAATATTTAAAAATCTGATTAACCTTGAAGTAGAGGATGCCTTCCTAAGCAAGACCAGAAATTCAGTAGCCATAAAGGAAAATCAGAGAGATCTGACTGCAGGAATATGAAAACTTCTATATGGTAAAAGACATCATAAATAAAAATGAAAAGCAAACAAGAGACTGGGAAATAATATTTCCATCCCTAATACTAAATATATTACATACATATCTCTCTAATACATGAAGAACTCCTACAAATTAATGTAAAAGAAACAATCCACTATAAAAACAGGCAAAGGATATAAATAGGCAATACATAGATGGGGATATGTAAATGGCCAGCAGACAGGTGAAAAGATGCTCAGATCACAAACAGGAAGTATTATTTTCATTCACCAAATTGGCAAAATTTAAAAAACTGATGTTATCCAGTGCTAGCAAGGATGTGGGGAGACTGGACACTTTAAAGCAGTCTTGATGAAAGTGTAAATTAGTACAAACTTTTGAAAAGAAATTTGGCAATTTCTATTAAAATTTAAAATGTACATATGCATTTCTAGAAATCAATTCCATAAAAATAAAAGTAGAACAAAGACGTATACACAAGACTGTCAAAGAAGTATTTTTTCGTAATAGAGAGAAATTGGAATGACTTACTTACATGTTCATCTGTGTGATAACTATTGCATAAATTGTGGCGTATCTATAGATTATTATGCAGCTATCCAAAATAACAAAGTAGACCTACATTGTGCAGGGACCTGCAAGGTGTTCATGACATATTAAAGTGGAAAGAAAAGAAAAGCAGGTTGCAGACCACTAAGTAAAATAAGATTCCATTTCTGAAAAAAAATGAAGTGTATGTGTATACATATGTATGTATGTGTATATTCATTTATTTATTCAACAAACATTTATTGACTCTCTACTATGTACCAAGCACTGTTCCCAGGGTCCATGGAGCATGGAACTTCTCCCTTCTGGTAGGAGAGAGAAATAGTAAACAAGTAAACAAGTAAATAAGATTTTCAAGAAGTACTAAATGCTAACAAGAAAATAAAATGGAAAGTAATATAATAGTGTGGGACAGGGTCAATAAGAAAAGATATGTCTGTAATACACACACACATGAAAGGGAAGGGAACATACCCAAAGAGACAGAAATGGGATGAACAGAAAGGAAACTTTCATTTCTTTGTATTTTTTTAAATAGCAAATCTATGGTCAATTTTTACTTTTTTATATTTTTCAAATAAAAAGTTACTGGCTGCTTTCTGTGTCCAGACTTGGGGAAAATCAATTTACCTCAGAAGCATGCTTTCTTTGTTTTATAAAAATATCCAGATAAGACTCTTTAGTTTCATACATGTAAACAAGTCTCCCTCCCAGGGGAAAACAGTGAAGTCGCCATATATTTGAAAGCAGATGTCCCCGAATGAGATTAAGTGTTAAGTGTTCTGTTTAGTGATATAAACTGGGTATAAATTTAATAGTACCATGCCCCTGCAGAGCTAGAAAATTTATTTTTCTATGTAAACAGGATTAGACATTGCTGTCAAAAATTATTGCTGGTTCTTGGAAGATCTGTGTAATTCCACCCCCATCTCTGCCTTTGCTCTCAAAAGACTGAGTCCAGAAGCACAACTGTGGGGTAAACAGAGCTACGTGCCTTTGCCCAGCTGGAGAACACATGAGGTAAACCCCGCAAAGAGGAATGGAGCTTGGCTCAGAACCACCCAACCCACTCTGTAGTTTCTGTGGGGCCTTGGCTGAGCCCAGGAGGTCAGGGCACTGGGTGGGGGGCTAATCATGTGGGTGGGGAGGGAGTGGAGTGCAGAGTGGAAGAGGGGCATGCCCTTGAAGAAAATGCATGCTGCTCAGTCAAAATCCTGGGGGACTGGGAGAGTTGGTAGATTTTGGAGACCTCCTCCTCAGTCTGAGGCAGAGAGGGTCAGGTGGGGGGAGATCTGCTGAGATAAGGAGAAACTGGAGCTTCTCTTGGGGTGGGGGATGGGGATACTGAGCTGGTTCCAGCTACGTGGAAGCTTCTAGGGCCTGCAAGGGCCCTGAGGTTGGGCTTGGTCTGGGAGTTTCAAAAATAACTACTGTCTGTAGTATACTTCTGCTACACAGTGTTCAGTCCCCTTTATAACACATACACACTTAAAGCTCACTATGACCTTATCCACAGCAGTTTGGGTGGAGTGGGAGGGCTGAAGCAGGTCTGCACTGCATTAAAGAGTGTGTGGGAGGTGAGCAAGTGGTGACAACAAAGCTTGGCCAAGAAGGAGAGAGACAGAGCAGTAACTAGAGGGGCTCAGGTCCCACAAAAGAGTCCTTCTGTGATGGGAAAAACTTGAGTGGGTTCAGAGGCTGAGGAGAGCACTGAAAGAGAGGGAGATGGGATATCCAGATCCAGAGGCTAAGTATTAGGACAAGGGGACAAGCAGGGAGGGACAGACTCAAGCACATGCAGAAGAGAGGAAGGACACTTCATCCTCTGAGCTTGGGGAGAAAGAAGGGCTCAGAGGAAGTTAAATTGGAGGTGGAAGGACAGAACACTGAAGGCACGACTCAGGAAACTCTACCTTCTCAACGAAGTGTCTGCAGAGAGCAGAGAGGGGGGAATGAAAGAGTATGTGAGGGGCTGGAAGAGGACAAGAGATTTGGGCTCTGGAGTGGCTCTGAGGGCGTTCCTACAGCTGGGGGCCATGAAAGCGGCCCCAGTCTGGGCGACAGGGTGATTTTCTCAGCAGGGACTGGAGACTGTGGGGGCTGATCTAAGGCAGCTGATTTGCTGGTGTCTCTGGTGTGGACCAAGAGAGCTGCAAAGGAGCAGACGGTATGGATGAGGGAAGCAGTCAAGCACCAGCGACACGCTCTAGGCTGGGCAGGGAGGGCAGGCCAGGAGAAAGGTGACTGACTGGGAGAGCATGAAGGGATCAAGGGCCTGGTGGCTTCTTCGATGGAAGTAAGTAACAGAGGAGGAACTCAGCCTAGTTTGCTGATTTACGGGAAGGCAAAGCTGAAAGTCACAAGGTCCTGAGCAATTCTTGACAGTAAACTACAGAAGGCAAAGCATTTTCTAAACTTCAGCTTATCATTAATCCCTACAAATACAGAAAATAATCAACTGTATGTTACTAACAATTCCTAGACAAAGGATCACCCTTGAAATGTACAAGTCCAACTAACAACTAAATAATGCCACATAGTACAATATAAGGGAGGTCAGATAAACTCAGTTATCAACTCTGTCACCATGTCAAAAAGATAAATTCTTTTTCCAAGGATACACACAAGGAATGAGAAGGATCCTGTCAAGACCTCTCCCTTCTGAGCACCCACCTTAAGCAGCTCCACAGCCACAAGCACCTCCTCGGCAGGAACCTTATTATCCCCCAACATGTTGGAAAGAGTCCACTTGAGGGGCTTCAGCAGGAAGACTCCAACCCCCCAGGAGATCCAGCTGCTGTCTACACTGGCCATGAAGTCTGACTCCCGCTGCAGCTCACCTCGACTGCAGGCAAAGAAAGAAAAGGGCATACAGTAGGCTTAATGCAATGTCCCCTTCCAGTCCCCACCTCCTCCCATACCCCAAAAGAGAGATTTGATCATAAATACCATTTATTAGGCACCCACTCTGTGTCCCCTACTATGAGCAGCACTGGTTATGCTCCAGCTCTAAGCCTCAAAACAACTCTGCAAGATGGATGATGTTAGGGGCAGTTTAGCTCATGAGAAAACTGAGGGACTGGGAAGGTGAGAGAGGCCAAAGCTAAACCATAATTTGGCTCCGAAATGCAAGCTCTCCACTAAGACAACAGAGGTACAGGAGGCCACAGGGCCTGTGTTGAGACTTCCTTTTACAAATGGAGCTCAAGATGAGAAAATGAAAATGGACTGCTGTCAAGTGCAACACATAAGAAAGAATACAAAGATATTCAGAGAAAGGGTTTTCTGCTATTCCTAAGCTAGGATGGAGACAACACATAAGCATTTCACGGTACTGGCAATAAGTAGCTAAATTTACAGAACGCCTACCATGGGCCAGTCACCATGCTTAGGGCTATGTAAGGAATATCTCTTCAAATCCTCACAATGAACCTGAGTACAATTACCACCACCATCTGCTAATTGGTCAGACTGAAGTGTAAAGAAGGTCACATAATCCAGCGAGTGGCAGAGCCAGGATTTGAGCCCAGGCCATTTGGCCCTCAAGCAAAGCTGTTAACCTCTATGCTATGCTGCTTCCACGGCGAAGTGCCTCCCTCAGAAATTTATCAGGTGCCAGACCCCACCAAGCACCAGGAAGCGTCAGCAGAGCGCCAGCAGTCAGGAGAGGAAAAAATCGAGGGATTAAAGGTCTCTGGATCCGAAGTGGAAGAGGAAAGTCCTCTGCAATAAGGAAGCCCAGACTGTTCTTGTCCCTCACTGACTTCTTCAGCTACTGCCTCCCCACGCCCCACTTCAGGTGTGAACTAAAACTCTGTCCCCAGTACACTTTCTCAGAAAAGAGAAGTTTCAGAAATGGCTTGTCGCATCCATGTCAGCCAATAGAAAGGTACTGCGGAGAAGGGAGATCTTTTAATCAGGAAGAGATCTTTTAATCAGGAGACCTTTTAATCCACTGCGGCGGCCCGGGGTTCGCCAGTTCAGATCCCGGGCGCGCACCAAGGCACCGCCTATCGAGCCCATGCTGTGGCGGCATCCCATATAAAGTGGAGGAAGACGGGCATGGATGTTAACCCAGGGCCGGTCTTCCTCGGCAAAAAAAAAAAAAAAGAGGAGGATTGGCAGATGTTAGCTCACGGCCGATCTTCCTCACAAAAAATAAAATAAAATAAAAGCAACATATCAAAGGTGAGTTTCTCCATTCACTGAGGGAGGCACTATGCTAGCTAGGCTGCTCTCGGCATGATGAGCGAAGTGCAGATGATTCAGTCAGAAGACCAGCGGTCCAGTCCTGGCATTACCTCTAACTAGCTGTGCCACCCAGAGTAAGTCGCTTGATCTCTCTGAGACTCAGTTTCCTCTTCTGTCTGCTGAGGATAATTCTATCCTCTTGGCCACAGGACTGCTGAGGGGGTCAGATGAAATGGTGTATGCAAAGTATGCACAAGCTGTGAAGTGCTGTACAGCTATCAGATACCCATGTTACCGCCTCAGGTACTTCCAAAACTCTGTACCTGTCGCACAGGTAGCACCTACAGGACCTTCTCAGGACACCAAGATACTCAGTAAAGCCCTCTACCTCCTTTATGTCCTCTGCTCCAAACAGCCTGTGCCAAGGACAAGCCAAGACAGGCCAGACCATGACCTGTGCCGGGGGCTGTGGGCAAGATCCCTACAGGCCTCTTCCCCACGACGGCCCCCACCTTAGCTCTGACCTTCCTCAGTTCAATAAATCCTATCTCATAGACCTTCTGTTCCGGCGTAATTCAAATTTGGAAGCCCCTACGAAATAACTACATAACGGGATTCCAGTCCAGACAAATCACTGTCACCTCTGTCAGGCTGGCTTCTCCTCTTGCCGCCGGGATTTCATCTAATCGGACTTTCCTGGCCCCCGATTTCCCCCATACCCGGTCTCCCTCCAAACACCCCTAACCCAGCCCCCTTCCAGTCTTCCTCCTTCTGCGCCTGCTGAACAAACACGGAACGGCCCCTCCGGGCCGACCCCGGGCTGGCGCGGTGCGCGGTCAGAGAAGCGGACCAGTGCCCGTCCGGAGGAAGCCGCCCCGCCCCGACCTGGGCCCGCTCTCACCGCAGCAAGTCCTGCAGCACGGTGGCCAGCCCCAGCGGGACGCTGCCCTTGCGCTGGAAGGCCTCCTGCAAGTCCCGCAGACGCAGGCGCACCACCCCCTGGCGGCGGCTGTGGCTCAGCACCAACGGTGCCCAGAAGCCCATCTTGCTGTCCCAGTCGGTGCTGTTCACCTCGCGACTCCTTTTGAAGGCGGAGAACAGGAAAGACATGCGCTCCTCATCCTCCTCCCACTCGGGGGGCAGTAGGCCCGCCGGGTCTCCCCCGGCTGGGGCCTCGGCCTCCCGCTCCGGGGACCACATCGAAACCCCAGCCCCGCCAAGGCTCCAAACACAACCCTGGCCCTGGTCCCCTTCCGCCCTAGTTCCCTCCCGGCTTCCGTTCCTTGACCACCTCCTCCTCTGTCACTACGTCACCGCCGCCCCCAGCGTGAAATAAGTCTCGTGCGTCCTCACGGCGCAAGCGTCTCCCGTGCCTCCCGGAGCCAGAAGGCCAGATGCTGACTGTATTTTCGGAGAGACTCAAAGCGCTTGCGCCGACCCCTCCTCCCGCCGTCTTTGTGCGGAAAGAAGGGCGTCGCGCGTGCGCGGCGTGAGGTCGCGCCCCCCTCACGAATCATAGAGTTTGGCGATGCGTTATAGAGAGGGAAACGATTACGCCCCTCACTTGTACTGGCTTCAGATAGTGGGACTGGAGAGTCGGCGGCGGGGTGCCGGAGGCGCCGCGATCACCGTAAACCGGCCCTCTAACGGCCGTATTTACTTCAGACATTTCAGCTTCCGAGATAGCTTCCCTTCACTAAGATGTCAACGGATAAACAGAATTGTGGGTCATTCAAGCTCTGTGATGGTGTGTACACTGATTTTGAGAGATAGATAAGCTTCCACTACTCTTGCTCTCTATCTTCCGCCCTGGAGTGTCCCTCTGTTCCTTCTCAGTATCGATGTCCTGCTGATCCCTTTAAGATCGAGCTCAATTCTACTCTTCCTTGAAACCTCCGCCCGACTTGACTCGTTGTCGATCCCTTTCCTGGACTGCACAGTTGAGCGTTTACAGGTCTGTGTCCTTGTTCCCGAGTTCCCTGGGGGCAGATGCAATGGCGTAAATATCTTGCTATGACACAGAGTGGTGCTGAAGAAATATTTCATGAACTGACAGGTGTATAATTTGACCCTTGCCCTTCTATCTTAGAATCTTGTTAGAATGAAAGCTCATGTGTAAGATTCTCATACACTTAGGAGAAATGAAAACGTCCAATGTGTTAAGAATAAATTGGTTTGTTTTTAATTGAACTATTTAAAAGGTGAAAAGAATTTCTTGTTTAATGGAACCAGGGAACAATCACCGGAGTTGAATATGAATCTGGCCTCTGCCACTCACTAGCTGTGTGACCTTGGTCAAGTACCTAACCTTTCTGAGCCTCTTTTATAAAATAATATCTCCTAGTAGGATTGTTTGAGGGAAATGTTATGATGTATGTAAAGTATCTAGTACATAGTATAGTGGGTGTTATCAGTGAGTGACAGGATGCCTGGTAGTTGGAACTCTGTGTAAGGAAGAATTTTATTAAGAATTTTGAAGGAGGGGAACAATTGGTTATATGAATGAATGTGTCAACTGATATTGCTGTGTTGTGTTATATTCCTCCAAGCACTTTCACAGTCAATGTCTCATTTAATACTCTTAACAACTGACAAAAATTCTCTTTGACCACACTCTAAACAGGCTCCTCTGAGCCCTCTTCTTGACCAGGCCTGTCAACTTTGGCCTATAAAGACTGGAACAAACAGTAACATAACTTCTAACAGCTCAAGGTCAGTCCCTAGGATGACCCTAGCCCTCCCTTTTAAAGTGCCTGCCTGAGAAAACTTAAGGTTGTAGAAAATATTTACTGTTTGTTCCAGCCAACAACTGAAGATCAGACGCCTGGCTCCCAGCCTCTGTGGGAGGGGAGGAGTCTAACTTGGATAAGCGCCAGCTAGCAAACCCAGGTGGGTTTCACAGGGACCATCCCCCTCTTCCTGCTTTTTGTAATTTTCACTGCTGTGACCCCGCTGAGACCCCCTCATCTTCCTCCCTATTCCCTTATTCTCTTTTTTAAAATCCCAGTCACCTTGTTCAAATGGAAGTTGAGTTCAGTTCGTGCTGGACTTTTTCCCCTTTTGCAGTAGTACTGATTAAAATCTGTCCTTACTGCTGTAACTAGTGTCCGACTTTGTAAACATAGATAAATCTTGGACACAACCCCATGAGATAAGTTTTGGTACTTTCTATAGTATGTAATTTGAGCAAATAAGTTGTACCCTAAGAAGCACATTTCTGCCATGCTGTCGTACCCAATAAAATGGCTGGTTGGTTTGTGTCATGAGAGAGACCAGGTTGTTTTCTCACCTGGGTCTCAGAGTCTATGTCAAAATAGCCCTGCTCCTAAGCATTTTCAGGAGAGCAAATTTATGTACCTGAGGCCACCACACCTGAAAGTGCCGCTGGGCTCCTGACACCTCTAGGCAGACAGTTCTCCACCTTCATCTTTTTGGAGATTTGGAAGAGCTATTGGGAGTAGTGGAGAATGGAAAGAAAAGCCCTTCTGATCTGGAGAGGGCTGATTGAGTATATGGCAAGCTCTTTCTCGCCTCAGTGCTTCCACCTGGTACACTCTTCCTCTACTCTGCATGACTGGCTCTTTTTCAGGGAACCAGGCAAAGAAAGGGTTGCTGAGGATCTGGTCAACAACTAACATAGCCTGTCAAATGTTTTTCAGACAAGAAGAAACTATGTGTTCTGTTTTGCAGAAATTGATGTCTCCATTTTGCAGATGTTACTGTTTTGCAGAGAAATCACACATTTGCAGAAAGACCCCCCCCAAATTGTTCCAGCACCAGATGTCCTAAAGTTACTTTAACTCATTAGCATCTTAAATTCTTCTCCTCTGGGGGGTCTGAACAGCCATTTTTAGATCACACAGTATATGTGCTAACATGTATACATGCTACATGCACCTTAAAGGAACACAATTGTTACATAGTTGTTACAGTTGTTATATAAGTAAACCCCAACTCCTGCTCTCTTTTGTATAAAGTCTCCCCCGGTGCTAAGTTACAAGAGACACTGCTTTGGGAATTATCTCCAGTGTTCCCCATTGCTTGTGCAAACAATAAACCTTTCTTCACCTACATCTGCCTTGGTTGTGCTTTTTGGCTCCACTCTCATCAAGAGGTAAACCCATTGATTTCAGTTACATTAGGCCATAGCTTAAAAGTCACTTCCTCAGAAAGGCCTTGTCTGAACAGCCTAATATAGTACCCTTGGAAATTTAGACCAGATGAGTCAGTTTGACAACACCTACTGATTAATCTGAACATCACACAAAAAAAAGACAATCAGACATGTCTCCTGAAGTACTGTAATAGGAAGTACGCAAAACCACCTATGAAGTTTTTTTTTTTTTTCCTGTAACTGCGCAGTACTACTCGCCCTTCCTGAGATGGGCTGTGCACTTTTCACTCCTGTGCGCCTTTGCTCTTTTTTCTTTTTTTTTTTTTTTGTGAGGAAGATCAGCCCTGAGCTAACATCTGTGTTAATCCTCCTCTTTTTGCTGAGGAAGACCGGCTCTGAGCTAACATCTATTGCCAATCCTCCTCCTTTTTTTTTTTTTTCCGCCAAAGCCCCAGTAGTTAGTTGTATGTCATAGTTGCACATCCTTCTAGTTGCTGTATGTGGGACGCGGCCTCAGCATGGCCAGAGAAGTGGTGCGTCAGTGTGCGCATGGGATCCGAACCCGGACCGCCAGTAGCAGAGTGGGCGCAGTTAACCACTAAGCCACGGGGCCGGCCCTGAAGTATTTTTGTTAAAAAATGGAACCTGAATCTGATCAAGCCATGAGACCTAAGTACTAGGTTATGGAGGTTAAAAAAAATCAGAAGGTAGAAGAACATGTTAAGTGAAAAACTGAGGTTGCAATGAGCAAAATCCAGACTGAGGAATTTTACTAGATAATGACCTTGTTTCCTTGACAAATAATGACAACAAAAATAATTTTAATGTGCAATGTTATTGGATCAGATTTGGATCCAATTTGCACAATCAAAAAACTCATCTATGATAATTAGATACTTTCAATATTAACTGGATATTTGACGTTATTAATGAATTATTTTCAGCACAATGATACGTGGTTATGTTTTATTAAAAGTACTCATATTTTAAAGATACATCTAAAATATTTATGAGTGAGGGGCCGGCCCCGTGGCGTAGCAGTTAAGTGCTCTCACTCCACTGCTGGCGGCTTGGGTTCGGATCCCGGGCATGCACCACTTGTCAGGCCATGCTGTGACAGCATCCCATATAAAAGTAGAGGAAGATGGGCACAGATGTTAGCCCAGGGGTAGTCTTCTTCAGCAACAAGAGGAGGATTGGCATGGATGTTAGCTCAGAGCTGATCTTCCTCACAAAACAAAACAAAAAAAATGCTGAACATTTAGGGCCGGCCCCATGGCTTAGCGGTTAAGTGCGTGCGCTCTGCTGCTAGCGGCCAGGGTTCGGATCCCAGGCGCGCACTGACACACCGCTTCTCCGGCCATGCTGAGGCCATGTCCCACATACAGCAACTAGAAGGATGTGCAGCTATGACATACAACTATCTACTGGGGCTTTGGGGGGAAAAAATAAATAAATAAATAAAATCTTTAAAAAAAATTGGTGAAGATGGTAAATTTAAAAATAAAATAAAATATTTATGAGTGAAACTGTATAATATTTGTGACAGGAGGTTGAGTGGGGGAGATTAGGGAAGTATCTGTGAGTATAAATTTCATACTCTGTACCTAGCACATAGCCTGGCACTTAGATATCATTCAACATTTTGAATGATATCTGAATGTTAATGAATGACATCTGAATGTTAATATTTGAATGTTAATGAATAAGTAAAGAAATGACCTAGACCTGCATTCTGGATTCATAAATAGCTGCATGACCTCAGGCGAGCAGGTTTCCTCTCAGATTCCTCCCCTATGAGTTAAAAGTTTCTATGCTATGATCTTGAGGTTTTTCCTAGTGCCCACTTTCTGATTTTACATGTAATGTCCACTGTAAATGTGTGAGTGATTGCAGAAGCTCTTTAATTTTGGGAAGTCTGGAGAACAAAATGTCACCTAACCATCACCATCTTGAGGGAGTGATATTTATTTACTGATTCCCCAATATGCTTTTGGTCAGACACCTAAGCCGCCTCAGTCCAGCCGAATGCACAAATATCACAGAGGCTTCAAACACTGCAACACCTCTATAATGCTGCTTGATGCTTCATGTCATCTCTCCTGCTTATTGGGGATGCCTCATCATTTTTGTAGAAATATGCATGCCTGTTGTATTATCCAGTTATTTCTAGTTCTTATCTCTAGGATTCACAACCTTTAGGGCTTGGCTAAAAGAGGAGTGAAAAAAATACATTATTCATAGTCTATGAGATTTATAGAGGAAGAAGCCAGGCTTGTTAATATTCTATTCAGGCACTACTATGTTCTGGAAGCCTTTCTTGATCTCTTTCTTTCCTCTTCCTTCTTTTCTGCTCCAGGCTGGATTGGGTTTCCTTTCCTATCTCTCTATAACCTTGCATACTTCTCTATCATTTTGTGCGCCACATTGTTTTCTAAGGTTCCATGTATGTGCCCGTCTCTCTGACTAGCTTAAGTGCCTTGCTGGCAGGGACTACGTTCTTAATTATGTTTGTTTCTAGCACAGTGCCTGGCACATCATAAGGACTTAGTTTGCTGAATGAATAAATGAATGAATTTAATCAAACCATGAGTGAAGAAACATTCCATCAAGGTCTATCCTTTATTTCATAAGAACATTTATCCAAATATAGTGTACTGATACAATAGTTGAATATTTTATTTATTTGAATGACATTTATTTCTGGGCTGTTTTAAACTGAAATGCCTCTAAATTTAGTTGCCTACATGCTCAGGCAGAGTGGTCAGAGCAATCACAGATGTGGGAAATCCCCTTGCTTCTTTCTTCAAAGCATCCAAACCACAGGAAGCTGTCTCTATCTATCCATTCATGACCATGATCTTCTAGAATGCCTCAGTGACAATTTGTGAAACTCTTCAATTTCCTTCCAAAGAATGTTTTGCTTTTTAATCTCCCTGTCTTCTCTTCCACTCTTCCCTTTTAAATTGTTCTATATTTCCAGCATGTAAGTAGCCTGGAAGTCACCATTCTGTCCTAACAACAAGAAAAAAGCTGAACAAACTAAAAATCAACAACTCTTCTTAGATCCCTCAGAGAATTGAGATCAAAGGGCAAACTGCTACCGCAAAAATTGGAGAGACAGACAGGTGGATGCAGAGAATCACAACTTACTGGAGCAGAGACCTACAAGCAAAAACCTCCTTGGGAACCAGTACCAGAGCAGGAAAACCAGAACTGCAAGTGTGGACAAGCCTGAGAGTTAGAGGCTCCAGGGAAGGCCAGTCTTGGAGAGATCCCCAAACTATTGTGAGTTTTACCTCCAGGAGCTCAACCAGGTTCTCACAGTGAAGGTTTAAAAAATCCCCTCTTGCTTTCTGCAGGAAGAGGGGAAAAGTAGCATTTTGAAATATGAAAGAGTGTTTAGTTCTTCTAAACAAGACCTGCTCTCAAGAGAAACTTTTTTCAACAGCTCTGTGCAGTTTTATTAACCATTCAAGTGCAGTCGCATCTGGTAAGATTAGGACAGAATTGGAAGTAAAAAGTGAATAGGTATTATCTCTAATAGTTTGAAGGAAGCCACTACCTACTCTTTTCACAACCATGTTTTCACAGAGCCAATACAGTACTAGCCATTAACCCAGTACACCAAGTATACTGAAGTACAAAAGATGCAACAAGAAAAATATCTACATTAGAAAGACTTCAACACTTTAGAAAAAGAGTAGAACACTTTTAGTTTATCCCCTTTAGCCCCTAAAACAACATCATACAGTCTGGATCTACCTGTACAGTCCTACAACAGCTTGTAGAATATTTGTCAAGAGAGCAAAAATAAAATGACACTGGCCAGGACAATCTTTGGATATGTAGGAAGTGGAGGGGGAGAAAGTCAGTTCTCAGAACAAACTGTCAGCTTCAGTCTCGCCAGAAGGATCTTTGAATTCTTTGTTCTTCCATACTTCTTCAAGGTGCTTGTCCTCTCACAAAAGCTCCAGTTGGGAAGCCATTTGTATCTCTTGGCTCTCTTTGTTGGGTTCCATTTTGTGGGTCAGTTTCTCTTCCACCATTTTACGGAAGCTGTTCTCTTCTGTTGCTTTCTGAAACATTTATTTCTTGTGCTCTCCTTTCTCAACAAGCTGCTTCAAGACCTCAGCTTCTTAGGATTTGTGTCTTTCTATTGCAGCTTCTAATTTCTTCTGAATTTCCTCCAGGGAAAGACTATTCTTCTTTGGAGGGGAGAGGGGGAATTCTGGGATGGATTCTTTGATCAAGAGCTGAAAATCAGCTCAGAAGCCTGGCCTGAGGCACACTTCCCCAGACTTTCACTTGAATATCAGAAGTCATGATGAACAGAAGACAAGAGACTGGCAGTGTATTCTACAGAACCCAATGGCAAGAAAACGCCCCTGCTTTGTCTATGTCCACCATGGTGGAAAATAAAATGCCCAAGCTAATATTAACCAATAATGCTGAACTCCTATTGTTCCTGGGGTTTAAGCTTCTTAACCAATAGCAGGAAAAATTAATTAGGTTTATGAACCTCTAGGTTTTAGGTTATAATATTTTCTGCCTTATGACAAGAACTATGCTACATCCCTTCTTGATTTTTTTTTTCTGCTGAAGAAGACTCACCCTGAGCTAACATCCATTGCCAATCTTCCTCTATTTTATATGTGGGCCACTGCCACCTCATGGCCACTGACAAGCAGTGTAGATCCACACCCGGGAACCAAACCCACGCTGCCGAAGCGGAGCACACTTAACAACCACTAGGCCACTGGGGCTGGCCCAACCTTCTTGATTTTTTAAAGGTCATGATACTTGTAGACTCCAGGCTAGTACCAAAAACATAGGACTACAGGTTCCCAATAGCTGGAAATTAAAATAAGAGGCAGTGAAATGGCCTAAGTCCAGCAGAGCAGTAGATGTAGCACCAGACTCAGGATGGACATGGCACTGGTCCAGGCCAGGAAAAACAAGCAGCCCCCCCTTGTCAGAGCATGCCCTGCACTCCAGGCCCTGGCCCTGCCCCTTCCTCCCTGCACCTTTTTGAATATTCCCAAACTCTCAACACCCTAGAACCCACTAGTGTGTTAGAGAAACTATTTTACCAGAACCTATTCTATTGGGATTTTATCAGTATCTAACTGACATGGTGGGAGGAAAATACACAACTTCAGCCCTCTGTAGCCATCCTGTCTTACCTAAGGTTGGGGGGAATTGAGAAGTACTTGTGAAGTTCACAACCCAGGGGCACGTGCTCACTATAAGACCGAGACCTAATCATAGGTCTATAGAATAGCTTCCTCTCCCCCCAACACCTCACCACCACATTACTAAGGCCTATTTACCACAGTTCCTTTTACCCAGTACATTATGTCCAGATTTCAACAAAAAATTTCAAGGCATACTAAAAGGGAAAGAAAAAAATGCAGTTTAAAGAGACAGAGTGGGGCCGGCCCCATGGCTTAGTGGTTAAGTGCACACGCTCCACTACTGGTGGCCGGGGTTCAGATCCCAGGCACGCACCGATGCACCGCTTGTCTGGCCATGCTGAGGCCGTGTCCCACATACAGCAACTAGAAGGATGTGCAACTGTGACATACAACTATCTACTGGGGCTTTGGGGAGAAAAAGGGAAAAAAAAAAAAAGGAGGAGGATTGGCAATAGATGTTAGCTCAGGGCTGGTCTTCGTTAGCCAAAAGAGGAGGATTGGCATGGATGTTAGCTCAGGGCTGATCTTCCTCACAAAAAAATAAAAATAAAAAAAATAAAGAGACAGAGCAAGTATCAGAATCAGAATCAGGTATGGCAGGAATGTTGGAATTATCAAATCAGCAATTTAAAATAACTATGATTAATATGCTAAGTATTCTAATAGAAAAAGCAGACACATGCAAAACCAGATAGGTAATGTAAGCAGAGAGATGGAAATTGTAAAAAAGAATAAAAAAAAATGTTTGAGATCAGAAACACTGTAACATAAATGAAGTATGTCTTTGATGAGCTCATTAGTACACTAGATATGGCTGAGGAAAGAATCAGTGAGCTTACAGATTTGTCAATAGAAACTTCCAAAACTGAAAAGTGAGAGAAAAAAGACCAGAAAAAAGAGGAATATCCAAGAACTATGGAACAACTACAAAAGGTGTAATATACATGTAATAGGAATATCAGAGGAGAGTAAAGAGATAAAGTAACAGAATAAATATTTGAAGTAATAATGACTGTGAATTTCTTAAAATTAATGTCAGATATCAAGCCATAAATCCAAAAAGCTCGGAGAACACCAAGGAGGATAAATGCCAAAATAAAGCTACACCTAAGCATGCTGTATTCAAACAGCAGAAAGTCAAATATGAAGAAAAAATCTTGAAAGAAGACAGAGGAAAAAAATCTTGTCTATAGAGGAGCAAAGATAAGAATTACATTTGACTTCTCAGCAAGCATGCAAGCAAGAAGAGAATAGACTAAAATACTTAACATTTTGAGAGCAAAAAACTACCAGTCTAGAATTCTATACCCAGCAAAATCATCCTTCAAAAGTGAAGGAGGGGCCAGCCCCCATGGCCTGGTTAAGTTCAGCACGCACTGCTTCAGCAGCCTGGGTTTGGTTCCCGGGTGCAGACCTATACCACTCATCTGTCAATGGCTGTGCTGTGGTGGTGGCTCACATAGAAAAAAAAAAGAGGAAGATTGGCAACAGATGTGAGCTCAGGGCAAATCTTCCTCAGCAAAAAAAAAAAAAGGAAAAAAAGTGAAGGAGAATAAAAACTTTCTCAGACAAACAAAAATTGAGGGAATTTGTTGTTAGTAGACCTGCCTTGCAAGAAAGATTAAAAGTTCTTCAGAAAGAAGGAAAATAATGTAGGTGAGAAACTCAGGTCTATATATATAAAAAAAGGAAGAGCATTAAAGAAGGAATAAGTAAAGGTAAAATGAAAACTTATTTTCTTATTCTTAACTGATCTAGTAGATAATAGTTTGTGCAAAATAACAACAATAAATTTGATGATTACAGCTTACTTATAAGTGAAATGAATTACAGCAATGATACAAGGAATAGGATGAAGGAATTAGAAATACTTTATTGTTATAAGGTACTTGCACTGCCTATGAAGCGGTATAGTATTATTTTAAAGTAGATTTGGGTTACTTGTAAATGTATCTTACAAACTTTAGAGTGACCATGAAAAACAGTAAAAAAAGAAGTATAATTGATGTGCTAAGAAAAGAGAGAAAATGGAATAATATAAAAATACTCAGTTAAAACCTCAAATGGAAGAAAAAGAGTGGAAGACAAAAATAGGAAAACATAACAATGGCAATGAATAGAAAACAGTAAGAAATATGGTAGATATTAATCCAACCGTACCAATAAGCACTTTAAACATTAATGGTCAAAATACACTGATCAAAAGATAGAGACTGTCACAATGGATTAAAATACAAGACCCAACTATTTGTTGTCTACAAGAAACCAATTTTAAATATAAAGATACATATAGATTAAAAAGAAAGGGGTAGAGATGTAACATGCTAGCACTAATCATAAGAAAGTGGGAGTAGCAACATTAATTTCAAACAGAGCAGACTTCAGAGCAAGAAAAGTTATTAGGAATAAAAGGGGCACTATAGAATGACAAAGGAGTCAATTCTTGAAGATGACATAGCAATCTGTAATGTGTATGCACCTAATAGCAGTGTCAAAATATGTGAGGCAAAAACTGATAGAAATGGGAGGAGAAATAGACGAATCCACCATCATAGCTGAATACATCAACAGCCCTCCATAAGATCCATCAGGCAGAAAATCAGTAAGGACATAGTTGAACTCAGCAACACCATCAATCAACTGGATAAAATGGATATCTATAGACTACTTTATCTAACAACAGAAGAATATACATTCTTCTTAAGCTCACATGGAACATTCACCAAGATAGACACATTCTGGCCATAAAACACATCTTAACAAATTTAAAAGAATAGAAACCATACAATGTCAGCTCTCAGACCACAATAGAATTAAAATAGGAATCTATAACAGAAAGACATGTGGAAAATCTCAAAATATCTGGAGATCAACAACACACTTCTAAATAACATGAGTTGAAGAAATCTCAAGAGAAATTTTAAAATATTTTGAACTAAACGAAAATTAAAAAACAACTTACCAAAACTTATGAGATGAAGTGAAAGCCATGCATGGAAGGAAATTTATAGCATGAAATGCATATATTAGAAAAGAGGAAAGAACTAAAATCAATTATCTAAGATTTCACTTTAGGAAACTAGAAAAAGAAGAGAAAATTAAATCCAAAGTAAGCAGAAGAAAAGAGAAAAAAATTAGAGCAGAAATCAAGGAATTTGAAAATAAGATATCAATAGAGAACATCAACAAAACCAAAAGCTGTTCTTTGAAAAAATAAATAAAATCTATAAACCTCTAGACAAGGTAAGAAAAAGACAAGACACAAAATACTAGTATCAGAAATGAAAGAAGGGACATCATTAATGATCCCATGGATATTAAAAGGATAATAAGTGACGACTATGAAAAACTGTATGTCCATAAGTTATATAACCTTGATAAAATGGACCAATTTCTTGAAAGAAACAATCTACCAAAATTTAGACAAGTAGACATAGACAATCTGGATAAGCCTATATCTATTAAAGAAATTGAACCAATAATTAATTACCTTGCAAAACTGAAAGCACCAGGCCCAGATGGGTTCACTGGTGAATTCTAATAAACATTTAAGAAAGAAGTTATATCAATTCTTTACAATCTCTTCCCAAAGATAGAAGCAGAGGGAATACTTCTTAACTCATTCCATGAGGCCAGCATTACCCTAATACCAAAACCAGACAAAGACATTGCAAGAAAGGACAACTACAGACCTATATCTCTCAAACATAAATGCAAAAATCGCCAGCAAAATACTAGCAATTCTAATTAGACAATGTGTAAAAAGAATTATATACCACAACCAAGTGAGATTTACCCAAGTATGCAAGGCTGGTTCAATATTAGAAAATCATTTAATTTAATCCACCACATTAACAGCTAAATAAAACTCATATCAAAAGATGCAGAAAAACCATTTGATGAGATCCAGCATGAGTTCATGATTAAAACTCTCAGCAAACTAGGAATAGAGAGGAACTTCCTCACCTTGATAAAGACATCAACCAAAAAACCTACAGCTAACATCATACTTACTGGTGAGAAACTAGAAGCTTTCCCCCGAAGATCAGGAACAAGAAGCATGTCTCCTCTCACCACTCTGTTTCAACATCATGCTGGAAGTCATAGCTAATGCAATAGAAAATAAAAGGTATACAGATTGGGAAGGAAAAAAATAAAACTGTCTTTGTTTGCAGATGATAGGATTGTCTATACAGAAAATGCAGAAGACAAAAAGAAAAAAAAAAGAAAGAAAAGAAGAAGAAAACCTCCTGCAACTCATGCAACTAAGGTTGCAGAATACAAGATTAATATATAAAAGTCTATTGCTTTCTTATATACCAGTAATGAACAAGTGAATTTTGAAATGAAAAACACAATACAATTTACATTACCACCCCCAAATTGAAAGACTTAGGTGTAAATCTAACAAAATATGTGCAAATCTACATGAGGAAAACTACAAAACTCTGATGAAAGAAATCAAAGAAGAACTAAATAAATGGAGAGATTTATTCATGTTCATGGATACCAAGATTCAATATTGTCAAGATGTCAGTTCTTCCCAAATTAATCTATAGATTCAACATAACCCTGGTCAAAATCCCAGCAAGTTATTTTGTGGATATCGACAAACTAATTCTAAAGTTTATATGGAGAGGCACAAGAGCCAGAATACCCAACACAATAGTGAAGGAGAAGAACAAATTTGGAGGACTGACACTGCCCAACTTCGAGATTTATTAAAATTTTACAGTAATCAAGACAGTGTGGTATTGGTGAAAGAATAGAAAAATAGATCAATGGAACAGAACACACAGCCCAGAAATAGACCCACATAAATATAGTCAACTGATCTTTGATGAAGAAGCAAAGGCAATACAATGGAGCAAAGATAGACTGTTCCACAAATGGTGCTGGAACAACTGGACATCTACATGCAAAAAAACTTGAATTTGGACATAGATTTTACACTCTTCATAAAGAATACCTCAAAATGGATCGTAGACCTAAACATAAAACTCAAAACTATAAAACTAGAAGATAGCATAGGAAAAAACCTAGAAGACCTTAGGGATGTGATGACTTTTTAGACACAACACCAAAGGCACAATCCATGATAAAAATAATTGATGACTGGATATCATTAAAATAAAAAATTGTTGATCTGTGAAAAACACTGTCAAGAAAATGGGACAATAAATCACAAACTGGGAGAAAATATTTGCAAAAGACACATCTGACGAAGGACTGTCATCCAAATTATACAAAGAACTCTTAAAACTCAAAAATAAGAAAATAAACACAATCAAAACATGGGTAACAAATCTGAACAGATACCTTACCAAAGAAGATATATAAATGACAAGTAAGTGTATGAAAAGATGTTCAATATATGTCATTAGCAAATTGCAAATTAAAACAACAAAGAGATTTTACTACACGTTTATTAGAATGGCAAACTTCCTAAACACTGACAACTCCAAATGCTGGCAAGGATGTGGAGCCACAGGAACTCTCAGCCATTGCTGATGGGGGTACAAAAATGGTACAGTCACTTTGAAGGCAGTTTGGCAGTTTCTCACAAAACTAAACCTTCTCTTACCACATAACCTAGAAATTGCACTTCTTGACATTTACCCAAATGAGTTGAAAATGTATGTCCATACAAATGCCAGCACATGGATGTTTATAGCGGCTTTATTCATAACTGCCAAAACTTGGAAGCAACCAAGATGTCCTTCAGTAGGTGAATGGATAAATAACATATGGTACATCCAGACAATGAAATGTTATTCAGCAACATAAAGAAATGAGCTATCAAGTCATGAAAAGACATGGAGGAATCTTAATGCACATTATTAAGTGAAAGAAGCCAATCTGAAAAGGCTACATATGTATGATTCCAACTATATGACATTTTGAAAAAGGCAACACTATGGAGACAATAAAAAGATCTTTGGTCATCAGGGGTTGGGGAGGAGGGAGGGATGAATGGGTGGAACACTGAGGAATTTTAGCACAGTGAAGCTGTTCTGTATGATACTATCATGGTGGAGACATGTCATTATTTATTTGACAAAACCCATAGAATGTACAACACTGAGAGTGAACCTGAATGTCAGCTCTGAACTTTGGTTGATAAGGATGTGTCGATGTAGATCATCGACTGTAACAAATGTACCCCTCTGGTGTGGAATGTTGATAGTGGGGGAGGCCGTGTGTGTGTGTGTGGGGGGCGCTGGAGCTATATGGGAAATCTCTGTCCTTCCACTCAATTTTGCTATGAACCTAAAACTGCTCTGTTCAAGGGAGATCATTTATTCCCTGTAATTGAATGCTCAGGAAAATGAATTGGGAGTTTACTGTGATCATTTTCTTGACTCAAAACATCCAGTATGATTCATTGCCACGTGGAATTACAAAGAGTCAGGACCATAAAATCACCTCCTCCAAGCAGGGTACAGATTAATAGGAAAAAAAAAAAAGCAGGAAAAGTAGATATCTGTAAAAAGCCTTGAAGAACCCTTATGCCACATTACCAATACCAATCACCCAGCAACAGACACCGTCTAAGACAGGCTCCCTGATGGACTTTTGTGTCTCAAATCTGAAATTGCTGAGTTCTCTCCATGAGGACCACATTAATCCCTTGAGAAGTGAGAAAATTAACCTTTAAGAAGTGAGGAGTCAGAGAGAGAGAGTTGTATTTACTGTGCTTCGACTGTGTCCCAGGTGTTAAGCTGGGTGCTCATACATGTTGTGTTACCATTTGAAGTAGTATTATTATATAGCCCTATCTAGAAAAGGATCTACAGAGAGGGAAACAAGCTCAGAGGGATTAACTTGCCAAACATCACACAGCTATGAACAGCTAGAAACAGGATTCAAGACCCATACTTCTTTCTAGTACACCACACTGTGCGAGAGGTCACGGAGATTGTTTGACCAATATCAGCATACTGGCTTCCAAACTATCTACATGAAAGACTTCCAGCTATAAACTAATATTTGCCAACATAAAAATTGGTCCTAGTTATCACCAATGTTTCATGACTGTTTGGGAATATTTTTCCATATTTTGAAAAGTTGGGTACTTGTGTCTCAGTTTAAATCACTAAGAGTTTGCACACCAGTCTTCTAAGGAACAGGTCCAGGTGTGACTCCTCACAATCCTGTGACTTTTCTTCATACTTCACTTCAGGTTTACCTTTTAAACACAGCACACACGCAAGCAGCTGGACTATTTATCTTGGTTTGTGTTCTGTTTTTACTTTTGGCAGACTCAGAGGAAGTAGAAGTAACTGCACAGGTGCAATGTCAGCAACTGGCCTGATTCACGGTGTGGCTTCTTCTAAAGTGGGTGCTGCCTGTCTCAGTCTCCTCTCGCTGCTGTAACAAGATACCCGCAACTGGGGAGCTTAAACAACAAACATTTATTTCTCACTCTTCTGGAGGCTGGGAAGTCCAAGATCAAGGTGCCAACAGATTCGGTTCTTGGTGAGGGCCCTCTTCCCGGCTTGTAGACAGCTGCCTACTCACTCTGTGCTCACATGGCCTCTGCTCAGTGCGTGTGCATGGAGAGGGGGCGCTCTGGCGTCTCCTTCTCTTCTAATAAGGACACTAATCACATTATAGGGGCTCCACCCTCATGACCTTGTCTAAACCTAAGAACCTCCCAAAGGCCCCACCTCCTAATACCATCTCCTTGTGGGTTAGGGCTCCAACATATGAATTTAGGGAGGACACAAACGTTCAGTCCATAACACTGCTGGCAAGATGAGAAGCTTTACATATTTATGTACAATATCTATTGACTCTTGTGGAAATACACTGTTTAGGCTTAAAACAGCAGAAGTTTATTCTCTCACAGTTCTGGAGGCTAGAAGGCTGAAATCAAGGTGTTGGTAAGGCCATGCTTCCTCTGAAGCCTCTAGGGATGGTCCTTCCTTGCCTCTTCCAGCTTCTGGTGGTCCCAGGTGTTCCTAGGCTTGTGACAGCATAATCCCAATCTCTGCCTCCATTTTCACTCGTCCTTCTCGCTATATTCTGTGCCCTCATAAGGAGAACTTCTTACAAGGACAGCAGTCACAGTAGATTAGAAGCCCACCCTACTCAGGTGTGAGCTCATCATTTTTTAAAGTTGTCATAAAATATACACAAGTAAAATTTAACATTTTACCTATTTTAAATGTATATTTCAGTGGTTTTAAGTACATTCATATTTTTGTGCAACCAGCACAACAGAACATCTTCATTTTCCCATACTGAAGCTTTATATTCATTAAACAATAGCTACCCATTCTTCCTTCCCTGCACCCTGGGTAACCAGTCTTCTACTTTCTGTCTCTATGGATTTGACTATTCTGGGTACCTCATCTAAGTAGAATCCTACAGTATGTACTTGTCCTTTTGTGATGGGTTTATTTAGAAGCATAAAGTTTTCAAGGTTCTTCCACATTGTAGCATGTGTCAGAATTCTTTTCCTTTTTAAGGCTGAATAACATCCCACTGTATGCACATACTAAAAGTTGTTCATCCACTTATTTGTTCATGGGCATTTGAGACACATCCACCTTTTTGCTTATGTGAGCAATGCTGCTATGAACAAGCACGGACTAATATCTACTCAAGTCCCTGCTTTTAATTCTTTTGGGTATATACCTAGAAATGGAATTGCTGTGCCCTTATAAAAGATACTTCAGAGAGCTTTCTACCCCCGTCTGCTACGTGAGGACAGAGAGAAGACGATCATCTATGAACAAGAAAGTTGTCTCTCACCAGACACCAAATCTTCTGGTGCCTTTGTCTTGGACTTCTCAGCCTCCAGAACCATTAGAAATAAATTTCTTTTGTTTATAAGCCACCCAATCTATAGTTATAGCAGCCCCAAGGGACTAAGATAACATCATACCAATATTAAATATCCCAATCAATGAACATGGGATGTCTTTCCATTGTTCATGTTTTCTTTAATTTTTTTCAGTAACATTTTGTAGTTTTTAGTGTATAAGTCTTTTGCCTTGTTGGTATTTATTTCTAAATATTTTACTCTTTTTGTTGCTATTGTAAATGGAATTGTCTTCTTAATTTCTTTTTGGACTGTTCATTATTACTGTATAGAAAGGCAACTGATTTTTGAGTGCTGATTTTGTATCCTGCAACTTTTCTGAATTCATTTATTTGTTCTAACATATTTTTTTGGAATCTCTGGGGTTTTCTACATATAAAATCATGTTGTCTGTAGACAGAGATAATTTTACTTCTTTCTATCCAATGTCTTTTATTTCTTTTTCTTGCCGATTTGCAATAAGAGTTCCAGTACTATTTTTAATACAAATGGTAGAAGTGCATGCTTCCCTTGTTCGTGATCTTAGAGGAAGAGCTTCAGTCTTTCACCACTGAATAGGATCTTAGCTGTCATTTCTTCTACTTTTTTTTTGTGTGTGTAAGTCTTTTTTAATTTATTCTTTTCAAACCAGTAATGCTTTGACATTGGGCAAGATTATTTTATCACTTCTATTTGTATTTAAGAGAAGAAAAGGTGAACATATCCACTCCACTCTATTTGTCAGGATAAAGGTAGTTTCTTCAGGTACAGTTGATCAAGTGACTAGATAGTAGTCTTTTTTAGGCAATTATTGAACTTTTTATTTAACAAAGTACAGTCCATTATTTTTTCTCCTTTTTAAAAAAAATTTGCTTCCTTGGATTGTGAAGTTGAAGATGCTAACCCTAATGCAAAATTCTTAAAAAGTTTGTTATTCTTTTTTTTTATTCTAAGAAATAGCAAACTAACTACATTTATGGCTCTATCAAAGTTTTCAAATCTCTTTCATTTTTTCATGATTCCAAATCCATTTGGGATTCTAGCATAAAATCTGTGAATGTTCACTACATATTTCTTTTACTAAAATATGAAAATTAGGGGAAAATCTAATAAGTTTACTGAACTGCAATTAGGATTTGGACACAAATGCAAATGTTCACACTATAAAATTTTCTATATAGTCTTTAAATGTAGGAAATTTATTAGTTTATATTATTTTGCAAATATATATTTTGTATTTAATTTGATTTAATCAAATTCCATAAGGTTGGATTTAGGGGATGTTTTTGAAGTCTTATTTTTGTAATCTAACAACTTCATACAAAAGTGTGAAAAATATTTCTGGCTGGCCAGGAGGAAAACATTTCAGTGTTAATAAGTCCATTGATTATAATAGCTCAGGAAGTGTGCTACAAGTATACTAGAAGAGATACCCATCTTTGTGTAATTATTTTGCCAATTCCAGCTGACGATTGCTCATCAACCTTTTGGTTATAACCACCACAAGTGGCTTTCCTTTTTCCAGAGTCTCTCAACACCTTCCTCCACCCTCATGGGTAATAATAAGACCAGCTTTCTGAAGGTCTTCTTTCAAAAACTTCTTGTACCTGTAAAGATCCAAAGTAAATGACTCAGTAGTGAATGGTTCAGATACCTCAATCTCTCTACCATTTGAAGGACAAGTGGTTGTAACCAAGGCTCTTGATTATCAAGCTGTGAAAGAACTGGTCTTGCAAGAAATATGAGAGGAGACAAAGACTTCAAAAAAGGCATTGAGAACTTAGGGGGAAACCAAGTAACAGCATCATTCTGCCTCATGGATTGGGCTGTGAGAACCATGAGCCTTGAGGAGAGGATGCACTCAGGGGGCACCATGTCACTGAAGGACACTGGCCCTGAGGGCACCTGAGGAGGAGGAAATGTGCAGGCTCAGCCCAAGCACAGCAAGCTGAGGCAGGGGAAGGACAGCAGCAGGGCATAAGAGGTGCCAGATTGGTGGGCTAGTCCCCAAGGCAACTACTGGGCCCCAATTGTCATTGTTTATATATGGTTTTCTTGATGTAGTTTTCTTCTATTCCTAGGGTGTTGAATATTTTTATCATAAAAGAGAGTTGAATTTTGTCAAATGATTTTTCTGCATCAGTGGAGGTGATCGTGTGATGTTTTTCCTTCTTTCTGATAATGAGACATTTACTATTGATTATTTTTCATGTGTTGAACCATTGCTGCATTCCATCCCATTTGGGCATGATGTATAATCCTTTGAATATGCTGTTGAATTCTGTTTGCAAGTATTTTGTTGAGGATTCTTGCATCAACATTCATAGGGGATATTGGTCTTTAGTTTTGTTGTCGTGTGTTTGGCTTTGGTATGAGGGCAATGCTGGCCTGAGAGAATGAGTTAGGAAGGATTCTCACCTCTTCAGTTTTTGGAAGAGTTTGAGAAGGATTGGTGCTGATTCTTCTTTAAATGTTTGGTAGAATTCAGGAGTGAAACCATCTGGTCCAGGTCTTTTCTTTGTTGGAGGTTTTTGGTTACTTATTCAATTTCCTTTACTAGTTATAAATTTATTCAGATTTTCTATTTCTTTATGAATCAATGTTGGTAGCTTTTGTGTTGCTAAGAATTTGTCCGTTTCATCTAGGTTCTCCAATTAGTTGGTGTACAATTTTTCATAGTATCTCATAGTCATTTTTATTTCTGTATGATCAGTACTAATGTCCCCACTTTCATTCTAATCTTAGTAGAGTCTTCTGTCTTGCTCTCCCACTCTTTTTTAGTAAATATAGCTAAAAGTTTTCCTGTTTTGTTGATCTTTTCAAAGAATCAACCCTGGGTTTCATTGATTTTTCTCTACTGTTTTTCTATTTTTAAAATCTTTGCTGTAATCTTTATTATTTCCTTCCTTCTGCTGGCTTTGGGTTAGTTTGTTCTTCCTTTCATAGTTCCTTAAGGTATAAAGTTAGTTTGTTGATTTTGGATCTTTTTCTTTTTTGCTATACAATTTACCAGTATAAATTTCCCTCTTAGCACTACTTTCACTGCATCCTATGAGTTTTGATATAATGTATTCTTATCTCGCTTGTCTCATGATATTTTCTAATTTCGCTTATGATTTCTTCTTTGACTCATTGACTGTTTAAAACTCTGTTGTTTAATTTCCATATATTTGTGGATTTTACCTTTTTTCTTCTGTTATTCATTTCTAATGCCCTTCTATGTGATCATAAAAGAAACCTTGTATGACTTCAATCTTTAAAATTTTTCAAGACTTATTTCATGGCCTAACATATAGTCTATCTTGAAGAACATTCCGTGGGTCTCGGAGTATTTTTGTTTGTGGTGGAGTTGTTTTGTATATATTTTTTAGTTCCAGTGGGCTTATAGTATTTTTCAAGTACTCTGTTTCCTTATTGATCTTTGTTCTGGTTGTTCTACCCATTTTTGAAAGTGGAATATTGAAATCTTCCACTTTTGTTATAAAGCTGTCAATTTCTCTCTTCAATTCTATGTTTGCTTCAAATATGTTGGAGTTCTGATGTTTGGTGCATATATGTTTATAACTGCTATATCTTCTTCAGGAAAATGTCCTTTACCTCTTGTAACAGTTTTTGCCTTAAAGTGTATTTTGTTTGATATTAGTATAGCCACTTCAACTCTCTTTTAGTTACTATTTCTATGGAATATCTTTTTCAGTTCTTTCACTTTCAATCTACGTGTGTCATTAGATCTAAAGTGCATGTCCTGTAGTCAGTAAACAATTGGATCATGTATTTCTATCCATTCTGCCAATCTCTGACTTTTAATTGGGGAATTTAATCCATTTACATTGAAAGTAATTACTAATAAGAATGAACTTACAGATGCCATTTTGATATTTGTTTTATGTATGTCTAATATCTTACATGTCCCACATTTCCTTCGTTGCTGCCTTCATTTGGGTTTAGTTAATTTTTTGTAGTGACACCTTTGATTCTCTTCACATTTCCTTTGTATTATTCCATAGATATATTCTTTGTTGTTACCACAGAGATTTCATATAATATGCTAAAAGTTGAAAGTTGACCTTTTTTGTTACAGGGAAAGTTTCACCCTGAGCTAACACCCGTTTCCAGTCTCCCTTTTTCTCCCCCTCCCTAAAGCCCCGGTGCATGGTTGTATATCCTAGTTGTAAGTTGTTCTAGCTCTTCTATGTGAGCTGCCTCCACAGCATGGCAACTGACAGGTGAGTGGTTTGGTTCTGTGACCAGGAAGTGAACCTGGGTCACCAAAGCAGTACGTGCTGAACTTTAACCACTAGGCCATTAAGGCTGACTCGAAAGTTGACCTATTTTGAAGTGACATCAAGTTAACTCAAATTGCACACAATACTCTGTTCCTCCCTCCACATTATATTACTGATGTCACATTACATCTTTATATATTGTATTAGCATAGCTTTACTATTATTTTTTATGCATTTGTCTTTTAAACCTTGTAGAAAAATAAAGTAGATTTACAAACCAATACTGCTTTTTATATTTGCCCATTTATTTACATTTACCAGAACCTTACCTTACACCACATAAAAAAATTAACTCAAAATTGATCAAAGATCTAAATGAAAAATCTAAAATTATAAAACTTTTGAAAGAAAATATAAAGAGAAATCTTCACATCATTGAATTTGGCAGTGATTTCCTGGATACACACCAAAAGCACAGGAAACAAAAGAAAAAATAGGTAAATTAGTTAATCTCAAAATGAGCAACTTCTGTGTATCAAAGGACACAATCGACACAGTGAAAGGGCAATCTATAGAACGGGAAAAAATAATTGTAAATCTTATATCTGATAAGAAATCAATATCCAGAATAAATAAAGAATTACTACAACTCAACAAGAAAACAAGAAACAACTTGTTTCAAAAATGGGCAAAGGACTTGAATAGACATTTCTCCAAAGAAGATATACAAATGGCTAACAACTACAAAAAAAGGTGTTCAACATCACTAATCATTAGGGAAATGCAAATCAAAACCACAGGGAGATATCACCTCACCTCACACTCATCAGGATGACAACTATCAAAATATAGTTTTTATAAAAATGTGGAGAAACTTGTGCACTCTTAGTGGGAATGTAAATTGTGCAGCAACTATGGAAAACAGTATAGCAACTCATGAAAAAATTAAAAAATAGAATTATCATATAATCCAGCAATTCTATTTCTGGGTATATACCCCAAATAATTGAAAGCAGAATCTCAAGAGATTTTGTACACCCATGTTCATAGTTGTATTATTCACAATAGCCAAGAGGTGAAAGCATCTATCAAGTGTCAGTTGACAGATGAATGGATAAAAAAATGTGGCAGATATATACAATGGAGTATTGCACAGCCTTAAAAAGGAAGGCAGGGGCCGGCCTGGTGGCACAGTGGTTAGGTGCACACGCTCCGCTTCGGAGGCCCAGGGTTCACAGGTTCAGATCCTGGGCGCGCACCGGTGCACCTCTTGTCAAGCCATGCTGTGGCGGTGTCCCACATAAAGTAGAGGAAGATGGGCATGGATGTTAGCCCAGGGCCAATCTTCTTCAGCAAAAAGGGGAAGATTGGCATTGGATGTTAGCTCACAGCTGATCTTCCTCACAAAAAAAAAAAAAAAGGAAGGCAATTCTGACACTTGTTACAATGTGGATGAACTTTGAAGAAATTATGCTAAACGAAGTACACCAATCACAAAAAGACAAATACTATAGGATTTCACTTATATGTGGTTCTTAGAACAGTCAGACTCATAGAGATATAAAGTAGAATTGTGGTTGCCAGCGGCTAAGGTGGGAGAATGAAAGTAGTTTAATGGATATAATTCACTTTTGTGAGATGAAAAGAGTTCATGGCACAACAATGTGATTGTACTTAACACTACTGAACTGTACAATTAATGGTTAACATGGTAAATTTTATGTCGTGTGTATTTTGCCACAATTTTAAACATAAAGTGTGTTTGAGTATGTGAAAGAGGGAGAGGGAGAGAGAGAAGGAGACAGAGAATATTCACATACACATGGTTAACTAGTACAACTAAATAAAATAAGATATCAATGGATACAAATTCTCATGAAGAGATGTGAATTTTTTATTCTTATGAAAACATTCCTGTACTTTCTCTCTATCTGGGATAAAAATGTTTTATTTTATAATAAAAGAAAAGAATAAAAGAGCTTTTCAAGTGTATGTTACTTGGCTAGTCCCAAAGGCAAATGGACAAACATGAATGCAGACAAATGTTTGAAAGTTTTAGAGTTGGAATAAAGGTCCAAGTTCTGTTTAGTTTTCAAGGTTGAGATGAAGGGAATGTGGGATGGATCCTGGGAGGGATGAGAGTCTAGGAGCCACTCATGCTTGTCCCTTTATAGTCCCCACAGATCTTGACTTGAGCTGACCACCTGGCAGAACAGAGTTCACTAGCAAAGAGCTGCTCCAGAGGGGTGGAAGTATAGCCTTTGGAGGAGTTGTGTCTACCAGGCACTTTCTAAGACTGATCTCTAACACTTACCCCACCCTTGTCTCCTAGTTTTTACAGTCTGATTCCTGAGTTCCTTGTTCTTTATTCCATGGGTATTTATTGATCTTTTGCCAAATCCAAGGTCATGAAGAGTTATCTACATATTTTCTGCTAAGAGTTTTGTAGTTTTAGCTCTTACATTTAGGTATTTGATCCATTTTGAGTTAATTTTTGTGTATGGTGTCAGGTGAAGGTCCAATTTCGTTCTTTTATATATAGCTATCCAGTTGCAGTTGCCCCAGGACTGTTTGTTGAAAAGACTGTTCTTTCTCATTGAATGGTCTCAGCACCCTTGTTGAAAATCAGTTGACCATAAATGTATGGGTTTATTACTTGGCTCTCAATTCTATTCCGTTGATCTGTGTCTGTCTTTTTGTCAGTACCACGCTATCTTGAATACCATTGCTTTGTAGCGAGGTTTGAAATCAGAAAGTATGAGTCTTCCTATTTTGTTTTCTATTCTAGGATTATTTTGGTTATACTAGGTCCCTTGCAATTCCATATGAATTTTGGAATCAGTTTGTCAATTTCTATAAAGAAGTCAGCTTGGATGCTAATAGGGATTGTGTTGAATCTGCAGATCAGTTTGAGGAGTATTGTCATCTTAACAATGTTAAGTCTTGATCCATGAACATGGGATATTATTTCACTGGTTTAGATCATCTTGAATTTCTCTCAAGACAGTTTTGTAGTTTTTAGACTCTAAGTTTTGCACTTATTTTGTTAAATTTGTTCCTGTATATTTAATATTTTTTGATGCTATTGTGAATGGAATTGTTTTCTTTATTTCATTTTTGGATTGTTCATTGCAAGTGTATAAAAATACAATTATTTTTGCATATTGATCTTGTATCCTACAACCTTGCTGTACTTGTTTGTTATTTTTAATGGCTTTCAGTGAATTACTTAGGATTTTTTACATATAAGGTTATGTCATTTGCAAATAGAGATAGTTTTACTTTTTCCTTTCCAATATGGATGTCTTTTATTTCTTTTTCTTGACTAATTGCCCTAGCTAGAACCTCCAGTACAGTGTTGAATATAATTGTTGAGAACAGACGTCTTCTTTTGGGAACAGCTATTAGTCTTTCACCATTAAGTATGATGTTAGTTGTGGGTTTTGTAGATGCCCTTTATCAGGTTGAGGAAGTCCATTTCTCTTATTTTTTGGTCAGTGACTTTATCATGAAAAGATGTTGGATGTTAATGCTTTCTCTGCATATTTTGTGATGATCAAGTGATTTTTGGATTTTATGCATTGACATGATTTATTACAGTACTGTCATGCATTGCTTAACAATGGGGATATGTTCTGAGAAATGTGTCATTAGGCAATTTCATTTTTGTGTGAACATCATAGAGTGTACTCACACAAACCTAGATGATATAGCCTACTACACACCTAGGTAATATGATACTAATATTATGGGACCACCATCTTATGTGTTGTCCATTGTTGACTGAAACATTGCCATGCAATACATGACTGTAATTTATCTTTGGAATTGAATCAACCTTGCATTCCTAGGATAAAACTCACTTGGTCATGGTGTATATATAATTCTTTTTATGTGTTGTTAGATTCTATTTACTAGTATTTTGTTGTGAATTTTTGCATTGATATTCACAAGCATTATTGGTCTGTATTTTTCTTGTGATGTCCTTTTCTGGTTTTGAAATTAAAGTAATACTGGCTTCATAAAATGAAATGGGAAATGCTCCCTCCTCTATCATTTTTTAGAGGAGTTTGTAAATAATTGCTATTTGTTCTTCTTGAAATATTTGGTACAATTCAGTTGTGAAGCCATCTGGGCCTGGTCTTTTCTTTGAGGGTCATTTTTTAAAATTACTAATTCAATCTCTTTACCTGTTATAGGTTTTTTCAGATTGTCTATTTTATCTTGAGTCAGTTTCAGTAGTTGTGTCTTTCTAGGAATTTTTCCATTTCCTCTAAGTTTTCTAATTTGTTGACATACAGAAATACATAGTATTCTTTTACAATCCTTTTTATTTCTGTGAGGTCAGTAGTAATGCCCCCCTTTCATTTCTGATTCTAATAAATGAATCTTCTCTTTTTCCTAGTCAATAGGCTGTTGTCAATTTTGATGATCTTTTCAGACAACTAGCTTTTGGTTTCACTGATTTTCTCTGTTGTTTTTCTAGCCTTAATTTCATTAATTTCTATTCTAATCTATATTATTTCCTTCATTCTACTTACTTTAGCTTTAGTTTGTTCTTCTTTTCCCAGTGACTTAAGTTGGAATTTTAGGTTATTGATTTGAGATCTTTCTTCTTCCTTAAAATAGGCATTTACAGCTATACATTTCCCTCTAAGCTTCAGCTACTTTAGCTGTATCCCATAAGCTTTGGTATGCTGTATCTTCAATTTCACTCATCTCAAAGTATTTTCTAATTTTCCCTTTGATTTATTCTTGACTAATTGCTTATTTAGGAGTGTGTTGTTTAATTTTTACATAGCTGTGAACTTCCCCATTTTTCCCTGTTACTGATTTCTAATTTTGTTCTGTTGTAGCGGGAGGGTACACTTTGTATTATTTATTTCTTTTTTAATTTACTCAGATTTGTTTAATGGCCTAGCATATGTTCTCTTCTGGAGACTGTCCCATGTGCACTTGAGAAGAGTGTATATTTTGTTGTGTTGGCTGGAGTGTTCTATAGATGTCTACTAGGTCCAGTGGGTTCATAGTGTTGTTCCACTCTACTGTTTCCTTGTTGCTCTTCTTTCTAGTTCGTTAAAAATTCTTATAGATGAAGGAAATTATGCTTTTAAGTGTGATTTGCATCCAAGTGTTTTCTTCCAGTTTGTTTTCATCTTTGTCATGATTTCTTCCAGGTAGAGTTTTAAAAAAATTTTTTGTATAGTTGATTTTACACAAGTTTTATAGTTGCTTGACATACTGAAGAAATCCTTCCCCTCTCTAAACATATAAGAGAAATTCCTCATATTTTTTGCAGTATTTCTGTGGTTTCATATACTACAATTAACTCATTGATGCACCTAGTCTTAATTTTCTAATAAGAAGAGCATAAGGAAGAAACTTTATTTTCCAGCAGTCATCTTAGTTGCTCTAGCACCATTATTGAATAGTCACACTTTTATCATTATAGGAAGTGTCATCATCATAATGCACTATTAAGGAAAGTTTTTTGAAAGTTAGGTTTTCTAGTGTACCTTCCAGCATTGATAAATACAAATCAGAGGAGAGGGAGAGATGGACTCTGCAGGAGAGAGTGAGGTCACCTGAAGGAGCAAAGCCCTGGAGGTGAAGGTCAAGCATTAGGACATGGGCTTCCAGGTAGTGACGGCTCCTGCACGTCCTCAGCTCAGTGCAGAACACCTCTGCATTCCAGGGCATCTCTGGGTCCCCTGTCTTTGGGGAATTGTTGGACTCTCCACAGGTTGGGCCAATTTCCCCTTCCATTTTCCTGCCATGGCAGATGGTGTGAGCTTTAAATGAAGGCTTTTCCCTCATGATTGTAATATTTCTATTCCTCTTTGTGTCTTTCACTAACTGAGAGCTCATTGAGGACAGAAATTATGATTTTATTCTGTACATTTCCAGGGACCCAGGCAACACTCTCCAATAGAGTAGTCACTAGGCCCATGTGGGAATGGAGCACTTCAAACAGTTTCTCTGGATCAAGATGTGTAGTGAGTAAAAAGCACTCTGCATTTCAAAGAGGGAGTGAGGGGACCTGGTCCTGCAGACTGGAGGAAACTGTTCTCCCTCCACCCTCTTGTCAGGGGACACTAGGTGGGAGGTTGCTCCCTCTTTCTCCTCATCTTGCCAGCTTTCCTTCACAGATCCCCTCCATATCCTTCCTGTGTCTGTACCTAAGTGCCCTAATGGGATAGTCAAGGCCAGGCCCTGTGCCCCCTGGAGTGATCGTAAGTGTGTTGACCAAGAATCAAGTACCCAGACTAATGGGGAGGACTTTGTTCCTGGAAAGCCAGTTACCACAAGCTGGGGCTGCTGATCATTCCCGCTCTCTCTCAGACAATACATAGCTGGTGATGGGGAGTATAGTCCAGCTTTGGCTGCTCTGCTGCTAAGGCTGACTGCATATCATTAGAGGAGGTGCATCCTTCAAAGTGAGGCGTGAAGAGGAAAGGGGGAGGCATTGGCACTCTCTGCCACCTCCCTCACTCCGTACTTTGTTTCTACAGACAGAAAGACCCTCCCCTCGGTCTCCCAAATCCTGTTGGTCTTTTTGGCCTGGCTCTGATCTTGTTCCCATGATCTCCCTCCATCTCTCACCTCACCTGCACCTCACAAAGGGCCGGGATCACATCAGCCCCCATCTCAGGGCTGATGGTCACCTCCTGTCCCTGGCCAAGTCCAGGGAGCCAGGGCCAATTCTTCATGTCTTCAGGGCCCCCAGCCCGGGCAGAGAGGTGATCAGTTCCTCACTTGGGTGACAAGAGTCAGGAGGAGAGGGTCAGAGTGGTTTATACAGCTTTGGTTAGAGCAGAACCCAACAGAGACTTCATATGTGTTTATTTTTATTTCCCCCTCCCCAAGGGTGCCCCAGAGTTGGAATGGCCCCCTGCCTGTCACCAGGCCCAGGGCTCCTTGTTCCATGTCTGAGCCCCCAGCCCACACTCTGCCCCTGCACTGTCTATGGGGAGGGAGGTGCTACAATGAGGCCCTCCCCACTGCTAAGGCAGACGTCCCTTCTCTTCTAGGTTGTGGAGTGGACGCCAAGTGCATGAACAGAGTGAGTTGGTTTCTCCAGGACCTGGCAGCATTGGGCCCTCAGAAACCTCTTCCCGCCCACAACAAGTCCCGATTTGTCCTGTACTGCTGCCCCTGGCTCTCTGAGGTGCCCTGGGTGCCTGGGCTGACTGTGAGAGGCCAACTGGCCCATTGCGAGCAGCCCACAGGCCGGTTGGCAGTGCTGAGCCCCGTCCTTCCAGCTGCCTTTGAGACACCCTCACCCCACAGCCCTGCACCCTGGGGCAAAGGGAGTGTCAGGCAGGGGTGCTGGCCGCCCTGTAGCACAGCACCAGGGTCCTGGTGCCAGCAGCAGAGTCCTGTATGTGCTGAGCCTGTGCCAGCCTGGGGGGACAGCATGGGAGGGGGTGGGGCGGAGAACCTACCCTGTCCCCTGAGATCCTGCAGGAGCTGTGGGTGAGGATTCCTGAGTCAGCTCTTTGCTTTTCCAAGGTCTTTTTCTGGCGCTCATGTCCCCCAAGAGGGCCTGGGGCTCTGGACAACACCTACAATGTGATCCTGAACAGAGGATCGCGGTCCACCTTGGCCTCTGAGCAGAAACTGGAAGGCCAGGAGCAGGCCGAGCTGACAGGTGTCAGCACACAGTCCCCAGGGGATGCAGAGCGTCTGCTGGTGAGTGGGTGATGGGCCATCTGGCGCCCTGGCCCTCTGCTCGCCCAGGACCATGGTAGAAACGGGGAAAGGCTGATGCTGGTCAGGTCTCCTGTCCCATGGGAAGTGCTGATGGAGGGAGATCAGGACCTGAAGAGGAAGGCGCTCCATATGCAAGGAGTCTGCCACCCTGAGATGATAGACTGTACAACTCTACAGACTGTTGTGTTTCTTATTATGTTTCTTGTTTTTGCTAGCTATATTCCTAAAGCCTAAAACAGGCAGGCACACAGTGAGCACTCCCATGTTTGTTGAATGATTGAGAAAGAGCTGCATAATATTCCAGTGTGTGATGTTACGTAATTTAATAAGGAATTCCCCATAACATTAAGAATTTCTAATTTATTTCAGAATTATTATTACAATGAGTATATTTGGAAATAAATCTATACCTATTTTTCTAATAATATCTGTAGGTGGCTTTCTAGAAGAAGTAGGATCTGGGTTAACCTGTAGAAGTACATTTTTATTGTAGACACACACACACGCACACACACACACACATCCAGTTTTGTCTCATGTCAGTTCAGTACGTTTGATCTGACGCTGTGGGCTTTCCTTTTCTCATTTTTGTTAGGAAAAATTAACTGGTTTAAACTTGCATTTCTTTGTTTTGTCTATTTTTCCATGTGATTCTGGTCTTGTCTATTAGAGTCTTTCTAAGAAGACATGCTCTTGTGCCTGTGCAATTTCTCACATACAGATAAGTGTTTTCTAAATTCTTATTGCTTTTTCATTTGGTCTCATACTTTCATGTACAGAAGTTTTAATTTTAAGTAGTGAAATCTGTAGACACATTTACTTTTTAATTGTTCAAAAGCTTAGAAAGACTTTTTCCCCACATAAAATAAGATGAAATTCTCTAATTTCTTAGGGAGATTTTTATATTTTAGAGATTAAATTTTTAGCATGTAGCAGTAACCTAAACACATTTTTTTAATCAACATGAAGTGAGGTGCTCCCTGAACTGTTCTGAGTCACTTTCTGGTTCTTCTAATTCCATTTAGCAACTGATTTTCCCATTTCTCTCTGCTTTTGGTCTGTCCTGATCACAGGTCAAATGTTTATATAGACATTGGTCTCTTTCTACCTAGACTGTTCCTTTTTGGTCCTTTTTTGCTCAATACACATTTTTTACTTAATAAAGTGAACGTAAAAAAAGAAAACAAACATTAAGAAGGTCAATTATCCTTCCATTCTGATTAACTACTTGGACGTATTTTAAAAAGAGGTCAATACATGCTCCACAAATCAGTATAGAAAGGTTCTTAGTGAATAATGAGACCTCCTTCACTCTTTCCCCAGCTCCCTGATTCTTTTTACTTCAGGTAACTACAAGAGATAATTTCTAATTATTCTTTGTCAAAAACTTTATGCATATGCCATGTGTTTATATATATATACATGCATATGTATAGCTGTATATTTTATTTACATGAAAGACATTATATTATGTAATATATCCATCCCAATGACATTTTCTAATATATTTTAATATTCAATAGAGCAAATACATTTCATTACTTTTTCAAAACTTGTAATTTTAGCCAAATAAAATTTAGAATTGTTTCGTAAGATTTCCTCCACTCACCCCAAAAATCATTGGAATTTTATTAAATTTACCTTCAATTTTAAAAAGTAATCTAGGAAGAATTGAGATATTGTCAATGTTCAATATTTTTCTTATCAAAGAAGATAGTATTTCAAGTCAAGTATTTTATTGTAACTCAATTAAGATTTGTTTTTCTTCACATAAATTAGTCCATTTTCTTGTCAAGGCTGTTTTCTTTGTATTTTCAATACATTGTAACATGTATAAATTGGATTCTCTTGTAACTGCATTTTCTAATGTTTTGTTTCTGCCATGTTTTAAACATTTGTCTGGATATACATCGATATTTAAGTACTGTTGTTTAAACCTTACGATTTTTAAAGTATACAATTACATCTAAAATAATGACTACTTTTCATGCTCCATCCAAGAATCTGCCTCATGTTTTTGTTTCACATCTTGCTGCATAGGCCAGAATTCTTAGAACACTGTTTAACTGTTGAGAGAAAACAAAACCAAGAACAAAGAAGTTAAAAAATTTTTCCTAGGGCAAAAAACTTTGAGATAAGCTTTGCTGACTGCAGTTGTGCATACTCAGCATAATCAACTGTTGTTCAAAACTAACCAGGTCTTTCTGTCTCTCCTTAGTATATGAGTGAGCTGTCTTTCCCAGGAAATCAAAGTCTAGACATCAAGATTCAGCCTCACAAGGCCAAATGCAGGCTGAAGATGAAAACTAACCAGAAAAGTCCAGAGGGTCAGGGGAAAAGAAATTCAGTCTTCAAGGCCAAACGCAGGCTGGGAAGGCACCAACCAGTAAGGCCACATGCTCCCCCTCCCCTCCCTAAAACCCCAGCACATGCTCCCCTCCCCTACATGAAACTCCAGATAAAAGCCCCTACATTTTTCCTTTCAAGGAAGTGGATCTGAGCTTTATAAACTCCCATCTCCTCATCTGGCTGCCTTTCAATAATAAATCTCTTTCCTTGCCACAAGCCTGGCATTCCAGTTATTGGCCCTCCTGTGCAGCGGGTAAATGAACCTGTGTTTGTGTTCAGTAACAAAAGCAGGTGTTTTCGTATTGATTGGACTCTCTTCAGGAGACCTCTAGTATTTAACCATTAAGAATGATGTTGGAGGGCTAGCCCCAGTGGCCTAGTGCTTAAGTTCGGTCTGCTCGGACCTACATCCCTTGTCTGTCAGTGGCCAGGCTGTGATGGCGGCTCACATACAAAAAGAGGAAAACTGGCAGCAGATGTTAGCTCAGGGTGAATCTTCCTCAGCAAAAAAAAAAGAAGAATGACATTGGGTCTTAGTTTCATGTAGAAATTTTTATTATTATGGATGCAGCCTCCTTTTAGAAATGGTTTTTAAAAATCAAAATTGGTGTAAATTTTACCAAATGCCTTTCACCCTCCATGGAGACTATCAGATGCTTTCATTCCCTTATTTAGACTATTCATATGGTACATAATTGTTGATCAAAGCATCTTCACATTCATGGAATAAACCCTTACTTTGGATTTTCTGAAGTGCCCTCATATATGTTCTTCATTTGTGTCACATAAAAGAGTGTGAGGAAGTGACTGTTTCTTGATAGGTGGGTGGGAATGGACTAGAAGGGGAAGATGGGAACTGTGTGGGGTGGTGGGAATATCCCATGTCTTGACTGGGTGATGGTTGATTACTCAAGTATATACAGTTGTCAAAGCTGGAACAGACTCTTAAGAAGTGTGAAAGTAAATAAAGGAAACCTTGTTTAAAGCAGAGCTTGAAGGACCAGAGTGGGAGCTCTCACACTCACTGTTGTTTGTAGACTCCACAGGAAGGACCTTCTTTACAAACCTCAACAAAGAGGGAGGAAGATTTCCTCCTTGCCTAGCAACAGTGCAGCCAAGGAGAAATGCTGTAGGTCAGCCAATGAGAAGCCATCACCACCCTGAACTCTCTGTTCCTCCAATGAACTTTCCTTCAAAAGAGCTCTCCCCAGTTTCCTCCTAAAACCTGAGCTAATCTTCCCTCTGGCTCTTTGGACTTGCCTATGGCCAGCCGTAGCTTGCAGGCCCCATATTGCAATTCCTCTGCTATTCACATATGAACTCTTTTTGCTGGTAAAATAACTGGCTATTTTATTTTTTAAGGTTGACAGAAGTGAGCATTATGCAGGTAAGGTGGACCTCCATGAGCACACAAGCACGCACAGCCTGTGAGCTAAGCAGGGGAGGAGGTTCCTCCCCGTCTCCATAGAGACCCAGGAAGGGAGGTGACTGCCCCAGGTCACAGAGCTGGCTGGTTGTCAGGCTCAGTTCTGGGATCTATGACTCCAGAGTCGGACCAAGGGTGTTCTCCACTGTGTTTTACAGAGACTGGCAGAAGCTGAAGAGTCTCAGACGAGAAGGGGGTTGCTGGTTCCAGTAAACAGCTCCCACCCCCATTGCAAGTGAGTGTTGTGCTCAGGGCAGTGGAACAGGAGTGGAAGGAAGCGAGCTTGCTCTGACTGCCATCCCCATTGCTGCTAGGACAACACAGAGCAGAGGATGCTGGAAGCAGGGAGTCCTATGCTGATTGTCACTGGACCATGGGGACACTAAATCACATCTCCCACCTCTTCCCCCTTCATTGTACCCCATCGCATCTCGCATCTCGGCAAACAACATTCTGCATCTCCCTGTCCCTCCCTCCTCCACCATCCTCCCTTCTCTGTTGTTATTCAGGGCCAGATTCACCCACACTGAGGGCTTCCTAAGGGGCTAATCTGACCAGCAGGCACACACTGGGCCCAGGAGGCTACTGAGCGCCTGACCTGTGGTGAGGCCAAACTTGATGAGCTGTACTGTAAAATAGATATCACATTTCAAAGAATAAGTACCAAAAAAGAGTGTAAAATGTCTCATTGATGCTTTTTGTATGCTGATTATGTGATGAAATGATAACATTTTTATAGATTCAATTAAATAAAATATATTCTTAAAATTGACAAGAGATTTTCACATATTGAGGTATATGGGGTAACTATTCTGATTGAAAATTGATTTGGCTTGAACTAAAGAAGACTGACTTATGGCCTATCAAACCATTAAACATCTGCTTTAACCATTAAAGCAAAGGAAGCACTCTTTTTAGGTAAGAATGCATACTTCCCCTCCTACGCCAGTGTCCATATTGGTAACACCTTATTGGTAATGCCCTATCAGTAATGCCCATATTAGTCCCCCTCCTGCCATGAGAGTCATGTTGCCCTGCTAATTTGCAACTGAATACCTCTTTGAAACTTTGATGAAAGTGTATCTTGGGTGTGTTTATGTATGTTCTCTGTTCTAGAAAGGTATAAGACTACTGAAAACCATGCTTCTCCAGAATGCTTTCTTCCTTTGAGGAAACTGCCTTTCCAGGTCACAATCCTCACCCTGGCTCAAGTAAAACTCACCTCATCTCTCTTATCTCTATATCTTATTGGTTATTTTACATCAGCAAAATGAATGTTGTATCTTTTACATTTTTTAATATGGCAATTAGAAAATATAAACTCGTCTTCAGTGCTCCTCTTACATACCTACGGATGGTGGTGTGCACTGCAGTAGGGTCCCATGAGATGGGTAGTGTTTGTGCCATCTTACAGGTTAAATTCTTGCTCAGAGTCTGTTTGTCCCCATCTAGCTCTGCCACAGTGTCGGTGAGTGAGGCCAGGCTGGGTGTAAAGGCAGAGACCTTGCTCTCTCCAGGCCCTTGTTTGTCCACAGGTGCTGGTGTGGCAGCCCTGGGACCTTACTCTCATGATGAGTGCAGCCTGAGCATGTTCCCTCCTCTCAGGGCCTGCTGCACCCAGTCTGTCTCCTACTCCTTTCTCCCTCCATGACGTCCATCTCCCCTCCCAGGTGGGCTCTCAGCCTTCCCTTAGACCAGGATTCTCTGTTGACCTTGACTCTCAGCAGTGCCTTGAGCACAGGTGAGGCCCAGGCAGTGTGGCCTGATTCTCTGCTGATGGGAAGCAGGTAAGGGACGCTGAGCAGCAGGTTCACCAGCAGGGGAAGCTCACTAGCTTCCACCCTTGGGTCTAGGCCTAACTGAGGCTCCTCTGCCCTTTCTGAAGGTGCCCTAACTCACCTGTGTAGCTTTCCCCCCACCTAGGCCGGAGACTGTTTTTTGATTACTTTCCAATCATCATGCCCTTTAATTCCTGGAACATGTTCACACAGTAGGTGAGCCTCACAGACAAGGAGATCCACGTGTCCAGAGCTGGAGCCTCGGGCCCACAGGATGCCTTCTATGAAATGCTGGTGACCTGGCTCAATAACATGGGGTGGGTGCCTCAGTCAATATCTTGCTGGCCACCTTGGAAACTCCAAGATGGAGGGAAGAAATGCAAAGGAGACAATTCAGGACCACCTGGCAGGCTCCAGAAAGTACATCATTCAGCATAACAGGACAGAGTGATGTCAGGGGAAATGGCGGAATAGAGCACTCACAGATCATTCCCTCCACAGAAACAACCAGTACGCTGGGAAGAACTGACAAGTTACCTTTTCCAGAACTTTGGAATCTAACCAAAGGTAACAGCTAACAAGCGAGTGCCTAATGAAAAAAGCATGGCTGAATTCCAGTAGGTGTATTAGTTTCTTGAGGCTACCATAACAAGTGACTACAAACTGGTTGGCTTCAAACAACAGAAATTATTCTCTCACACTTCTGTAGGTTATAAGTCCAAAATCAAGGTGTACACAGGGCTTGTTCTCCTGGAGGTTCTGAGGGAGAATCTGTTTCACGACCCTCTCCTAGCTTCTGGTGATTACCAGCAATCCTTCACGTTCCTTGGCCTGTAGACACATCACTCCAACCCCTGTCTCCATCCTCACATAGCAATCTCTCTTCTGTGTGTCTTTCTGTGTCTTCCAGACCCTTCTTATAAGGATACCAGTCACAGGGTTTAGGACCTACACTCATCCAGTATGACCTTATTTTAACTTGAGTAATTGTATCTACAAAGAACCGATTTCCAAATAAGCTCAGATTCACAGGTACAAGGGAGTAGGATTTCAACGTGTTTCGGGGGAACACAATTCAATCCAAAGAGTATACAAAGAAATAGGAGAGTATGGCCCATTCATAGGAAAAAGTAAATTGACAGTTACCTGAGGAAGCCCAGTCATTGGACTTATTTAACAAAGGCTTTAAATAAACTGTCTTAACCATGCTCAAAGATCTAAAGTACATCATGAACAAATAACTACAGGAAAACAAGACAAAAATATATAAACAATATCCATAAAGATAGAAAATATCAAAAGGATATTTTGAGAAACCTAAAGATTTCTCAAAGAAAGAGAAATTCTAGCACTGAGAAGTCAAAGAGCTAAAATGAAAAATCCACTCAAGGTATTCAACAATAGATTTGACAAGCAGAAGAAAGAGTCAGTGAACTTGAAGACAGGACAAAAGAACACAGGGCAGATAGCTTCTGCTGTGTGCATGGGGGTGCAAGAATTGCTTCAGGAAATGAGAACATCTTTGGTTTATCTTTTTTCCTATAAAGGGAATAAGTAGATGATCCCTTTGAAGAGTTTGTTAGTCATATCAATAATACAAGGATGGCCATTAGGTACAAAATACTCATGTATTTATGAATTCATGACCAAATTAAATATGAAACCTTATATAAAAGGAGGTGTGGGGTTTTTTCTCTCCCATCCCCCAAATCTCCTCTGAAGCAGCTCTGAGAGACACAAGTGCAAGGGTGTGTATTCTTGCTGTGTGACTTGCTCCTTCCTTTCTTCCCTCTATGCCTCCAGGCTTGCCCTGCATGGATGGGTTTCCTGCTCTGACTCTGAATTTCCAAGTGCCAGGTTCCTGAGGAACTGGAATTCAGTACCTCTTCCCTCCCTCACCTCCCTGCTATTCCCCCTGACAGAGGGACACCAGCCCTGGCCTGGGTCCCCCACAGCCTTCCCAGGTGGTGTAGCCGGGTGGCGCCTGGGTCTGCTGGGCCCCTGAGTGGTGCAGACCGGCTCTGACAGAGCAGTTGGGAAGGGGCAGTGGGTCCCTGAGGAGAGAGCTGGCCCTGGTTGCTGGGGTCATTGTGTGACCCCTCTCCTGTGGGCTTCCTGCACCTTCACTCTCTCTCCCCACTGGCCTGTCTGCATCCTTATCAGTGGGCCAGATGGCTCAGCCCTGCAAGCTCAAGACAACCCATGTTCCCTTCTCTTGCCCTTTAGGCCCTAGCTCTCCCTCTCACCTAGAGTTCCTGGGAGGCCCCTGTGGTCCCACCTCTGTCCCTGTTCCCCAGAGCAAAGGTGCTGGGTGCAGAGCTGCATCCCCCTTGGGCACTCCCTTCCTGCCCCTGCCCATTTGCTCTTCAGTTTCACCCTGAAGCCATGGGGGCCACAAGCTGCTGCCTTGTCCTCCAGTGCCATCCTTCCTCTTCTCTGGATGGACCTTGCTTTGTTCCTCCCTTTTTCTCCTTCCCTTGACAACAAACCAGCACTAATCAGGGCTCTGTGTCCTATGACCTCTCACTATAGGGCACTTCCATTCTCCAGCTCTGTATCTTTTTTCCTGACATTTCACCCTTGTGCCCCCTGCAAACAGACAATAAACATCTTGTGGGGTCACCTCTGAAGGTGAGGAAGATAACCTACATTCTCAAGATGGGCAAAGGCAAGTGTCCAGTGCTATGTTGGAACTCTGAGACCACCCCACCCTGAAACCTCAATAACCAGCGTACTGAAGGCTGAGAATTTGTGAATATATTTGAAAAAAATCTTTGGTCAGATTTCTGATCATGCTGGTAGGATGGCTTCCTAGAAGAAGTAGAACATCTGGGTTAACCTGTAGAGGTATTTTTTTTCCTCTATACACACACACACGTGCGCGCGCACACACACACACACAGTTTTGGTGCCCACCAACAGTTCATTAGTTTGATCTGACATCACTTCTGTTTTGTTTTCATTTTTACTAACAAGGAAAAAATTAATTGGCTTAGATATGCATTTCTCTGTTTATTGACTTGTTTTTCACCTGTTTACTAGCTGTTTGAATCTCTTCAAATTGCCTTCTCTATGAAGAAATGATGTCATTCATTTTCTCAAATGCAGATAATAGATTCCTAGTATGTTTCCATTTTCTTTTTGTCTTATATTTTTATGTGCAGAAGTAGTAAATTTTAAGGGGTTAAATCTATAGATATCTTTATTTTTTTCGTTGGTCATAAGCTTGGAAAGCTCTTCACCCAACATTAGATAAGACAAACTTCTCTAATTTCTTAGACAGCTTTTTAAAATGATTTGAGTTATAGCGTGTAGCTATATATCTATGTGGAAATTATTTTTGCTGTGATCTGAAGAGCAGAGTTACTCTGATGGTTTGGAGTCACTCTCCTTGCTCCAACCCCATTTAGCAGCTGGTTCTCCCTTTTCTCTCTGCTTTTGGTCCTTTCTTTGTCATAGGTCAAATGTTACAGTGACATTGATCTCTTTCCAGCCAGACTGTTGTGTTCCATTTCTTTTTTGCATCAATATCACATTTTTTAAAATAATGAGAAGTTATAAAAACAAAAACAAAAAGAAATGCCCAATAATGCGCCCATCCTGGTTGACCACTGTTGATCTTTTTTAAAGAGGTTAAGACATCCAATGAGAGAAACTTTAAACAGTACTGAATGATTCTCAGTGAGCAGTATAAACTCCCCTACTCTTCCTGGTCCCCTGGGACTTTTTATTTAAGGTAATTACAGTAGATGATTTCTTGTGATTTTTTGCCAAAATCTTTATGCATATGCCATCTATCTATATACATGAATATGTACATCTGTATTATTTTATTTACATGAAAGGAATTATATACAATACTCTGCTAAATGTAAATTCTCACATGTTTTCAATACCTGGTAGAGCAAACACCTCTTCCTTATTCTTTTCAACAATTCATCATATTACCCAGATACAATTTAGAATTATTTAACAGATACTTTCTCCCCAAAAGAAAAATCATTGGAATTTTGATTGAAACAACCTTTAATTTATAAATTAATCTGGGATGAACTGAGATCTTTAAAATATTTCATATGTTTTCTTTTTGAGTAAGATAATATTCATCAATTCATATATATTATTATAACTGAATTAATTATAATTCAGTTCCTATTTCTTGTTGGTGTTGTACTCTGTATTTTATCCATTATGAATTGAATCTTCTTAAATTACATTTTCTAACCTGTTGATCCTCCTAAGTCTGATATTGATCCAGACGTACATTCATTTTATTGTACCTTAAACCTTAGATTTATTAAGAATACAACCATGTTTTATTTATTTTTATTTTTTTTAAATTGTCTTCTCTGTATTTATTTATTTATTTATTTATTTATTTATTTATTTATTTAATTATTTAATTATTTTGTGAGGGCGATCAGCCCTGAGCTAACATCCGTGCTAATCCTCCTCTTTTTGCTGAGGAAGACCGGCTCTGAGCTAACATCTATTGCCAATTCTCCTCCTTTTTTTCTTCCCCAAAGCCCCAGTAGATAGTTGTATGTCACAGTTGCACATCCTTCTAGTTGCTGTATGCGGGACGCAGCCTCAGCATGGCCGGAAAAGCGGTGCATTGGTGCGCGCCCAGGGTCCAAACCCTGGCCGCCAGTAGCGGAGCGCGAGCACTTAACCGCTAAGCCACCAGGCTGGCCCTACAATCATGTTTTAAAAAATGATTATATTGTCTGGTTCCTTCCGAGTGTCTTGCCTCTTGCCTTCATTTCCAGTCTTGTTTCATAGGCTAGAGCATCCAGAGCAATGCTCAACGATGATTAGAGGAGGCAGGCCTTTCGGTCTTGCTTTGATTGGGTCAATAGGCCTAGAAGCTTTGAACCATTAAGAATGATGTTGACTCTGGCCGCCCCGTGGCTTAGTGGTTAAGTGCACGCTCTCTGCTGCTGGCAGCCCAGGTTCGGATCCGGGCGCGCACTGATGCACCGCTTCTTCAGCCATGAGGCCGTGTCCCACATACAGCAACTAGAAAGATGTGCAACTATGACATACAACTATCCACTGGGGCTTTGGGGGGGAGGAAAGGAGGAGGATTGGCAATAGATGTTAGCTCAGAGCCAGTCTTCCTCAGCAAAAAGAAGGAGGATTGGCATGGATGTTAGCTCAGGGCTGATCTTCCTCACAAAAAAAAAAAAAAGAATGACATTGACTCTGATTTGATGTAGATATTCTTACCGTTATGCCATTTTAAAATCCAGTTGAAGATTTATTTGACTAAATGCCTTATCAGGCTCATTGGGGACTCTCTGATTCTTTCATTTTCTTATTTAGACCATTGATATGGTACATTATTATTAATCAAAGCACCCTGACATTCTTTAAGTCAACTCTTATTTTAGATTTCCCAAAGCACCCTCATATATATTCTTCTATTAAGTCACATAAAAAGCCAATGAGGGGGTAACTGCCTCTATGGATGTGGGTGGGAACTGACTAGAAGAGGCAGAAGGGGACTGTGTGGGGTGGTGGAACATTCTATGTTTTGATTCAGTGATGGTTACACAGGTATATACAGTTCTGAAAGCATAAAAGGAACACTTAAGAACTATGCAATTCACATTCTATAAATCTCTCTAGATTTTCTAAAATCTCCAGCTTCCAAGGCATATTTACTACTCAAACATCATTTAACCCAAGTTGCTGCCAGAACTCTTTGCTCAGGAAGCTCTGACCATGCAGGACTGTGAAAACAGTCGTGGAGCCTTGTGTACCCAGCAGTAGAAGTAGGCACCAAGTCTGCTCACGACAAGGGGAAGGATAACAGAAGGGCATGACCACCAGGAGAGAGGATCACTGGAACCATTGCAGAAGGTGCCCGTCACGAGCTCCATATGAGCTCAGGGGAGAGAGGGCATGATCTGTGCCTGACGTTGGCCTTGGCATCAAGAAGGAAGAGTGGCTGATGGGTGATTTGTGTTAGATGTTTGCTAACTCGGGACTGGATGGGCCCTGTCACTTCTGGTGGTCCCTGAATCTGACCCCTAGAGCTACCTTTTGGGGTCTGAAGTGCTTGTTTGAGGAGCTTGGTCCCTCTGCAAGCATCTAACATCTGCACAACGATGTCACGTAAACATCCCCATGTTCAGAGATTCATTAGAAGGACACAGGTCTCAGCATGTAGCTGCTCACCTGGCTGAGGTTTATCACAATGAGGTAGTCAGTCTGAATCATAAGGAGAAAAGGCCCAGGTAAAGTCTGGAGGACTCCATGTGCAGGCTTCCTGGTGCTCGCTCCCTCCCAGGAGGGGCGACACAGACCACACGTCCCCCACCACTGAAAATGCATCACCACATGTTCCCTGGGTCCTGCCCAGGGAAGCCCATTAGAGACCCAGGGCCCAAGGCTGGTGTTGGGGCTGGCGGTGCAGGCGCACTGCCCAGCAAGTACCCAGACTCCAGCCACCCAGAAGGAGCGCAGCTGTTACGTTAACCATGGCGTTTGCCCACAGTCTGGGCACAGTGGCTGCCCTTAGTGGTTGGGGAAATTGGGAACACCTCCGAAGGCCAAGTTAAAGGTCAACGTTGGAAGCAGGCCCTACCCAAGATCCCAAACTCCACCGCTGTGTTAATCCTTTTTGAAACAATGCCCGATTTTTAAAGACTACGAGAATGACTGAGAAGTTAGAAGATTGTCCTTTCACTGCTTTGTCCTATTGTCTTAAATCCTCAGTCACCTTCTCAGCTCTCCTGCGCTGAACCTTTCTCCATAGTATTTCAGTACTGAGAGAATAATCTCACAGGGAGACTTGGGTCCCCGCATCCAGGACTTCACGTGTTGCTCTGTCTCAGGGGAAAGTGCGGCTGGTCCCAAAAGAGAAATTGCCTCATGTTCTAAAATCTAGCCCCACTGAGGCTATTGTGCTAAATCGGCAGTTCTGAAACGTGGTCCATGGACCCTGGCTGTCCCTGAGATCCTGTCAGGGCCTTCAGGAGGTCGGGATGGTTACAAAAGAACATTAAGACTTTTTCTGTTCTCCGTTAGCATTTGCTCCACCGTGAAGAAGAGATGGAGGTAAAATTGCTGGCACCGTAGCAAGAATCAAGACAGTGGGAACAAAGTGTCGTGGTGCTCACTGTGTTCTTCCTCCCGCACACCCGCCTCCCCCGTCAGACCCTCACACAACCCCTCTGACATCTGCCCCTTGAGCCTGTTCCCTGGCCTCTGGTCCAGCAAGGCAGATGTAGGAAGAATAAAGAGGGATTGGAAGTCAGTGGAGATTTCTGGGGGAACTATGGTCTCAGGTTTCCCACAGCTTGACATCCAGGTGCCCCTTCTGCCCTGTGCTGGAGGAAGGCTGGGCCCGGGACTGGGGTTGAGAAGGCTGGAGGGTCATACTGGGGCCGGGACAGGGGCAGGTCTGCACAGAGCTGTTCAGCGCCCTGCAGGCACATGAGGACGGACCCTGGGAGAACGTCCACTCCTGCAGAGGGAGCAGGGCATTCCCAGGGAGGGAATGTCATCACCGCAGGGAGAGAGGACCCTGGAAGGGAAGTGGTCCAACAGAGCTGACTCGCCCATCCTGTGTGTCCTGGTCAGCAGCAGAAGGTAGGGCCCTGCATCTCCTCACTCCCAGGTCTCTGCGGGAAAATCCCTCCCTGCACCCACTGCTGTCTTGTGGGGTGTTCAGTCCTTGTTACCGTTAGAGTTCCTTCCACCTTCCCCTTACTCAAAGAAATTAGAGCAACAATTTAAAGAGGGAAAATAGTCTGTTATATACCTGGTCATCAACTCTCCTCTTAATGTCTTCTCCTCAGTTATCTGCTTGCTTTTCTCTCTCATTTGGCCCTAGGTCCTAATCTACCCTGCTGCCATTTAGAATGCGGAAGAGAGCAGTGCTGCCAACGTGGGACCTTTAACAACGTCCAAAGTGTGTTAAGAGAGAACATGGAGGATTCTTATGTCATTTTAAAGGTCAGGCACGGTATGTATTTCAGTGGGCATTGGAAAAACAACCAGCCCATCAAACCTGTGCTTTACGCTTCGGCGCCCTTTCCCTCCTCCTACCTCGTCTTGTACAGATTCCAATGATTTGTTACCAGTTACCTTCACCTTCAATTGTTTTCTGGTTTAAAATACTCCACGTGGCAGACACACCCTAAGGTGACCACCAATGAGTCCAGCCCTTGTGGTGTCCCCACCCGTTGGGTGTGGACAGAATCTGAGACTTGCTTCTCACCAAAAGAATATGCAAAGGTGATGGGATGTCACTCCCAGATTGGGTCACATGATGTGACAAAATGGGAGGATGCCACCCTCATGATCACCTTTAGTTATGTAAGACTCCTGGTTGCTATTAATTGCATCCTCCCTCCACTAAATCTCCAACCTGGCTGCTTCTCTCTTCACATATTCAGCGAGTCACCTGGGCATGACAGGGCCCAGTGATGGTGACACTCAGCACACAGAGGAAGGATGTGGGTTCTCCTCCTGGGCGGCAATACTCGGCAGTGCTCCTACGGTACCCACAGGGCCGTTCACACCCTGATCACATGGCAGCCCTTCAAGGGCCACAGGAACTGGGGGATGAACTTGTGCCCACTGACTACAGTGATGTGGTCTCTACACTTGGGTGGTTCTAGTTTTTCTAGTCGGACAGTGATTCAAGCCAAAGTTTCAGAGGATCCTCAGTTATCTTCTCCATGTTGAACCTAAAGCCTTTTTAACACTTACCGCGCATTTAATTCTTTCCTTCTCTCCTTTGGGAAAATAAGATGGACATGAACATTGTTAGCAACAGTTCTCAAATAAGTCCCATTGAGATTTGTGTGTACATTTTGTAAAAATCTAAACATCCCATTATTGTAACAATCAGAACAGGTAATATGTAAATGTTCCTCTGAGAAATGTCTCTCCAACAATTGTCCCGGCTGGCTCTTGATTCTGCTGCTAAGGACAAGGAGGGATCTGCCTGTCAAAACCTGCCCGAAGGAGGTGATGGGGTGACACATGAGGTCACTGTCCCAGTCACATCTGCCCCAGGAGAAGGAGCAACAGGGTCACAACTACTGCCCTTCTCCAAAGCAGATTCACTTTTGTGTCCTTCCCCACAAGGGGAAGGGTCCACATCTGACGGGACATGTGCAAGCATAGTTCCTTCACAAGGGAGGTCTGAGAGTAGCCCGGTGGTATTTGGATGTTGAGGAATGTTCCTTTGGTCATAAATAAAGGGCAGCAGAATCACCCTTTGCTGATCCAGAGGCGTCTTCCTTACCTGGAAGTTCTCTGCATGGCAAAATTTACAAGAATCCAATATAGGGTCTGGCTGGGAGGCTGCTGTGACAAACACCGCACACAAAGGCACTTCCTCGGCCCTGGCCAGGCGTCTGAGGACGCAGCTCCCAGAGCATCTCCCAGTGCCCCCATGCAGCATGGGGCAGGAACCTGCATTCCCAATCTGTAAACATTCTCATAGGAAGTGGGCCCCCCGAGCCAAAGGTTGAGAGAAAGAAAAGAAAGGGATAGAGGGAAAGGGAGAATGACTTACTCTGCTCTGAACCAGGCTCACCTGTTAGTAGAGGTTTCTTTTCAATAGAGAAGGGTTTCATAATAAGAGTTCCCTCATCTGCTTTCTATTCTGCATCATTAAATCTGAAATGTACTGTAACAGACTTTCGGTAGAGCTTTTTGAACCAGGTGTTTGTACCTGCATTGTGTCATCAAATGCTCACACACCCTGTAGGACAGAAAACTCAGCACCAAGGAAGAGAGGGACACGGGCTTGCGAACAGCACCATGGAGTCCATGGCACCAGCCCACAGGCATCAGAGGCCCTACCCAGACACTGGAGGACTAGATGGAGAGAGGAGGAAGATGCGGGAACTGTGAGGAGTGGGACGGGCAGGCTTTGGTAACTACATGGGCCTGACAAACTGGGGAGATGGGGCAGTCGAGGGTGACTTGGACACATGTCTCTGAGCCTGATGACAGGAAGCACAGCATTGCCCAATGTGAATGGTGACCCTGGATTCTGAAATCAGGGCCCTGTTGCCATCCACAGACATTCAGGGAGTCATGAAGATAAATAATACGCGAGTTTATTTATCTATAAAATAGTGTTTGAGCTCCGTAATTACAGCCAGGCCACCTTCTTTCTCATCAATTCCACTTTAGCTTGAAAATAAGAAAAACAGTTGTTTAACAGACTCAAAATATTCTATGATGTAGAACTTTACAGGAACCAAAGTCAACTTATGAGAATATACATATGTTTTGGTAATTGAAGTCCTTAAAACACAGACTCTGCAATGGCAAAATACAATCCTTTGCTTATGAGTAAAATCTCAGTAATTCAAATCATAAAGTGGTCATTACTTAACAAATAATTAACAATTTCTATGGAAAAAAATTCCACCTGGGTTGTCTTGTTTACTAAGTACTTAAATTCTCTAAAGTAAAGGTGAACCTGTCAAAACACTGATTTTTTCCTAACGATTCAAGATTTCTTATGAATGGTGCTCTTTTCTATTCTGATCATCTCCCCAAGGTAAACTGACTTCCCCCAGGTGTTGACTCTGGAAAGGGAACCTGCAGGGTGGGGGAAGCACCTAGAATCTCAGCAGGGTTTTCTTACCGGGGCTTATGCAATAATCTAGAAAAGTCGCATGCTCTGACTGAACTACGGACTGGAGTGTACATGTGGGGGCCCTCTCCCCTCTCTGCTCCTGCAGCCCCCCTTTGAACGGCCCCCAGACAGGGAGGCTCAGCCACTGGTGGGGACTCTGCCGGCAGCTCCTCCCAGACCAGCAGGGCCTGTGCACTTGTCAGGGACGGGAAAGGTTCCGGGGAACACTTCTGCCATGAGGCACAGAGTGGGGGACAGGGGCCCCCACCACACAGCCTCCCACCACTTAGAACACCAGCTCTCCTCACCAGGGCTTTCCACCCAACCGCCCACTGCAGTCTCACTCAGGGCGCTTTGTAGGTCTCAGCTCATCCACCACTCAGGACGTCTGCGCAACTGCTAGGAAGAGTGAGGGAGATTTCACAGGACACACGTGGAAAAATATTCAAGATATATTGTCAAGTGGAAAAGCAAGAACTTGAAGAACAAGTTTAAGAGTGTGGATCTGTTCTTTTCCGTGTATTCTGTGGACAGCTAGCGTGTGGTGAGAAAACATTCAGAAGGAAGTTACACTGGTGGTTAGATTATGGGGACACTAATGTTCTAAACTGCCTTGTTCTGGGTTATGAAATATGTTTGTAATAAACACGTGCACATTTGTGAATAGAAGATTCCAGGGTGAGAACAAATGTGCTCAACCACACCTTGAGCGTCCTCTTCATCCTCCCAGGCACTTGCTCTTGGGGCCCAAAGACATATCCTCCTCACCCAGCAGGGTGATGGGCCACTCACTCCCTACAGTGCATGCTGGGCCCCTACTCGTGCCAGGCGCGCCTGGCAGGCTCCACAGACCATCCGCGGTCTCCTTCCTGGAAGTCCACGTTCTCTCGCCTCCCGCGGGCCCTGGTCAATGGGGGAGGGGAAGGGAGAAGCTGAGAGTGGGCAGAAGGCAGCAGTCAGAGGATAGGAGGCAGTTCAGGGTTCGTGAACAGGTGGGGCATCTGCCCCCCAGGATCAGGACGCGCCTTGAAACGCAAACTTTGAACCTCACTCCCCTGATCACAATAGAGCATCCGGGAAGCGCCCAGTGTCCCCACCTCCGGAATGAGGTCGACAGGACCCGGAATGAAACCACATCCCCCGGGCAGCCGCCAGAGCAAGGGTTTGCATCACATCCCTGTTCCCTGTTCCCAGAGGGGCAACCAGAGGAGGCAGGGCTCCTCTGCTGATGCAGGACGTCTAAGCAGACGTGAATCATATCGACGATGTGAATATTAATAAACAGAAACCTCGTTTAAAACGGAGTTCGGAGGCCAGAGGGAGCAGCTCTCACGGCACCACCAGAGCCCAACTAGAGAAAAAGACTTCCTCTTCTTGCCTGGCAACAGCTCAGCCAATGAAAAGCCGCTACACTTGGGACTGGAGAGGGGTCTCCTCCAGTGAACTGTAGCCCTCCCAACTTCCCCTTCCCCTCTATAAAAGAGTTTCTCTTCCCCTTTTTGGCAGACTTGCAAGTGGCTGGCCATAGTTGTAGATCCAGGATTGCAATTCTTTGCTGATCCCGGATAGAAATAACTGGCTATTTGCAACCTGTTGGCAGAAAGTAGACATTGACTGACTGCCGGGGCGCAGAGCCAGGGTATAAAAGTAGTGGCAGGCTGCATAGCTATTGAGACCCCGCGCACCCCCAGGGTTGCAGGGACGTCCCAGCGCCCCGGGAAACACACCGAGTAATTCCTGATGCCTCTGCCAGGTTTCAGCCAGCGGCGGCGGGAACTAGGAGCGCTCCCTGACCTCACCGGGCAGCGCGGGCCGAGCGCACCGGCCGCCTCGGGCGCCCGGGCGGGGCGCGCCCCAGGTCCCAGGCCGGCGCGAGGAGCCAGGCCTCGGCTCCGGGGCCCCAGGACCCTTGTCTTCGTCGTCTGCAGTGTCCTGCTGCCGGTGAGTCCTCGCCGCGGTTCCTGGCTCGGGAAGGCGTGTCTGGTGGCCGGGAGGGAGCAGGGGGAGTTGGGAGACGCGGCCGGGTGCCTGCCCGGGTCACCAGCTGCCGGGGCATGTACTGCAGGACCGACCCGGGCAAAGTCGGGGGAAGAGCAGGGTCCCCGGCCGGCAGGGCCGACCAGGGCCGAGGGAGAAGAGCCCGCGCTCCGCCTGCGGGTCCCTGGAGCGGCTGGCCACGAAGAGCCCCAGCCCCAGCAAGCCTCAGAGTGACAGATAGATTACCTTTTCTTTCTTTTCATTCTCCTCCGTCCTATTCCTCTCCCCGACCCCCACCACCCTATTTTACCTTACGTTTAAATTCTAAAACGTGCTTGTTGCAACTCGGTTCAGGTTGCAGCCAGCGAAAAGGAAATTTCCCTAGGCTGCCCTACGCAGCTTCCAGTTCCGCCCCCTGAACGGCCGCTGGGCACAGTCTCCCAAGTTCCTGCCTGTCACTTTGTAGCACAGCAACAGGTACAGGCGCTGTGTAGACCCGTCAGTCATCTCAGGCCTCGGAGGCTCGCCCCTTCCTTTAGGATTCAGGGTAAGGCTCTGGTCTTGATTTTGCTTCTGACCCAAGCCAGTATTGGTGTGTACCCTAAAGAAACTCATTAGGAGAAAAATATGCTTACTTCCATTTCTTTTCCAGGTTGTGTGAGGCTCTTTTCGAAGTTTCTTATACATTAAAAAAAAAAAAATTAAGGTCAAACAAGGTTACAGGAATCATGAAAATTTACGTTTTCGCTGAACAAATTACTACTAAAATCGGAAAACCAGTATCATTTTGCACTCAAAAAATTATAGAATTAATTTTTAGAATACCAGTTTGTAATGGATAGGACCCACGTTTACCACTGCTTGATGAATGGCTCACTTTAGTCAGGCTGGTGTGAATCTGGATGAATATAAGTACGCCTGTGCAGACAAGGTAAAAAATCTGAATTTGCTGGTTTGGGGAGTGTGAAACCCAGGCCTTCTGGTGTCCCCAACCACCGTCTAATCCCTCCATTAATCTTGCCTTTTTCTATGTATTTTTAGGCATGATCACTTTTAAAATTTTGTGGTAATCCAAATTACATGTGTTATGTCAGTATATTCAGCTTTATCTTATTCTTTTAGCAATGGTCTAGTATTTTATTCCATGAGTGAGCCACAATTTATTTTAGTCTTCTCTCATACTGATAGCTGTGTAGATTATATCCTGTTTCTGTTTTTGCTAATTTCAACATCATTATAGTTAATACCTTTGTACATGTCATATATCCACATAGCTATGTGCACTGTCTATTGAGTAACTCCTTAGAAGTGGAATTGCTGTGTCAGCAGGTCAGATAATTTTGTACTTTTGTTTAGATAATGACCAGCTGTCCTCCACAAGAAGGCTGTACCGTTTTACACTCACACCGAGTCCACAAGTACTCCTGTCTCCTTACTTTCTCACTACACTGAACTTTAACTCTTTCCTAGTCAAGAGATAAAAAATGGTGCACCACAGAGTTGTGGTGTTTGTTTGTTTGTTTGTTTTTTGCTGAGGAAGATTGGCCCTGAACTAACATCCATGCCCATCCTTCTCTATTTTGTATGTGGGATGCTGGCACAGCATGGCTTGATAAGTAGTGCATAGGTCCACACCTGGGATCCAAACCTGCAAACCCCGGGCCGCCGAAGCAGAGGGCACAAACTTAACTACTATGCCACTGGACTGGCCCCAAGAGTTGTAGTTTTGATTCCTCGGTGCTCTTAGAGATTTCAAGGATCTGTGAGGTTTCTGAGACTGGGAGCAGGTGACCAGGAGACCCGGATTAGGCTGCAGGGGAGGGCGGCAGGGGGACTGGAATCCCAGCTCTGCCCTTGAGCTGTGTCACCTGGGGCCAGTTACCACCGCAGCCCTGCCTGTAATGAGATGGGGCCCATGTGCTCGGGCTGTTGGAAGGGTGACATCAGATGGGGCCCAGTGCTGAGCCCTCTCCTGGCCCCAGGTCCTTGTCTGCAGTGCTGGTATGGCCCCATTTCAGGTCCCTCTCTATCAAAGTAGGAGCTGTGAGGCTCAGAGGCTCAGAGGCTGAGTCAGGCTGTGTGAGTCCTGCTGTGGGAGCTGGAGACAGCGGGCCTGCTCGACTCCTTTCCAGCTTTGGGCCCCTGGTGTGGCCCCCGCTTCCTCCCGTGTGAAGTGGGGAGAAGTCTGCAGGGCCCTTTGTGAACCCCTGAGAGCCGTGGGGGCGCCGTGGGAGGCTGTGTGGGAGGACAGATCCCATCCTCGGGTGGTGTCCACCACTGTGGTGCTGGGAGGGCCACAGGGCACATGGTGTCCAGCCCAGCAGTGGCTGCCACCTGCTCGTGTTGGCACCTTGGTCTCGGCTCCCTGTGGTGGAGGCAGGAGCTTCTGAAGAACAGGGAGGAGAGCAATGCTGGAGGAGGTCGTGGAGGAACGCAGAGGAGCCCAAATGTCAAGTGATGACCATAATGACATTGCAGGGCCACAGGCCTGGCATCCTCAAATGACTCAGTTGTCCCTGTGCTGAGGGCCCCACACAGGTGCAGTCTGAGGAGTGAGCAGGAAACGCATCAGTCCCTGTGGCTGCAGGTGCCTGGTCACCAATTATGGTGGCTCAGAAGTCCCACTATCTGCTGTCAGTGCTGTGGAGAACCAGGAATGTAGGTGATATAATTGAGTCAGAGTCTGAAGGCCTGAGAACAGGAAAGCCAACCAGTAGATTCCAGGAAGGCCTGAGAACCAAGGGCACCAAAGGCAGAAGATGGATGTCCCAGCTGGAGCTGTCAGGCGGGAAGGGCCGAATTCTTCTTTGCTCTGCCTTTTTGTTCCATTCAGGCCCTCAAAGGGTTGGATGATGCTCACCCACACTGGGGAGAGCAAAGTGCTTTACTGAATCCATCAGTTCAAATGTTAATTTCATATGGAAACACCCTCACAGACTGAAGGAGAAATAACGCTTAGCTAAATATCTGGGCACACAGTGATCCAGTAAAGATGACACATAAAATTAACCATCATAGCATGGTTTTCTGTATATTGGGTTTTGTTGAATTTCTTAGACCTTTGGCTTTATAGTTTATCCAGCTTGGAAGATTTTTGGCTATTCTGTCTTTAAATATTTCGTCTGTCTTCTTCCTTTAATGGGCCTTCAATTGCTTTTATGTTAGAATCCTCAGTGTTGTTTCAGAGATAACTTAGGATCTATTCATTTTTTCCTTCGTTTTCTTCTTATATTTCATTTTGGGTAGTTCCTATTGCTCTGCCTTCAAGTTCGCTGATCTTCTGCAGTACCTAATCTGCTGTTAATCCCATCCAGTGTATTTTTCATTACAGATGTTGTACTTTTTTAATATCTAGATGTTCCATTTGGTCTTTTTAATATCTCCCATCTATCTCCTGGTCATGTTCATGTTTTCTCTTTTATATCCTTGAGTATGTATATAAGATTTAGATTAGTGTTTTAAGTTGTTTTTCTAAATTCCATTATTTCTGTCACTTCTTTGTGTCTATTGATGAATTTTTTTCCTATTCATGGGGATATTTTCCCAATTCTTTTATGTCTAGTAATTTTTCATTAGATGAAGACATTGTGAATTTCACTTTCTTGGGAACTGAATTTTGCAGTATTCAGTTAAAGAGTGTTGAGTACTGTTCTGGTCACAGTTAAGGAAACTGAATATCGATTTGATCCTCCAATAGTACCTTTTATCTTTATGCCTAGGCTACAGTTGCTTATTTGGGGCTAATTTAGTTAACACCAAGGGTCTAGTAATTAACTGGTAACTAGCCAGCACCGTCTTCTGCGGTCTGTCTGCTCTGGTAGATGGGAACATGGACATTTCCCAGCCCTGGTGAGCCTCGGTCCTTGTCCAGCCTGCTGATTTCCAGTGGTCTCTTCTCAGCCTGGGTGGGTCCCTCTCGTGTGTGCACAGATCAGCTCTCACCCAGACCCTGGACGGGCCCCTCTGCACATCTCCAGAGCCCTCTCTGTGCAGCTTCTCCTTCCCCAGTTCTCTGCGCTGCATTCAGCCTCTTGGACTCCTCTCTGTGCCTCCTGAGCAGAGGCCCGGGGCTTCCAGTGCCCCCTCCCTGAGCTGTAGCCTGGAGACTGTCCTTGGGCAGTATGCTGAGGCCAGCACTGGGCTCCCCTCCTGTGTGTCTGGGGGGTGGGGCGCTGTTATTGACCCCCCAAGGAGTTGATGAGCCCTTCACTCGGAGTGTCTGGGCCCTGGGGGAGAGAATGAGTGAGCCCGTGTTCATCGTGCTCCTGGGAGCTCACAGTCTGGTGGAAGAGATGAGACCAGGGACCTAAATAACTAAAATAAAATGCTGTGAGATCCTATCACCCTCACTTCACCCCACCTCCAGAGAGGCTGTGATGGTGCCAGGGAATGTCATTCCCCTGTATTTGGACTCTGACAGAGGTGAGGCCATTTTGTTGCAAGACCCCAGGTTATGATACTGCTGGCCTGGAGAATGTGGTTTTGATTAAATCAACATTGTGGGTAATGTTTATACTAACCACAGCATGTGATTAAATATAGAACTTAGCATGTGTCAAGCTGTTTTCTCTCTGTGTGTTTCTTTGTCTTTCTGTCTCTCTCTCTTACACACACACACACACACACACACACACACACCCCTGTGGACTGACACAGCTTCAAATCTCTGGCCGCACCCTTGGTCCCTCAAGCAGAGGTAACCATGTACTAGAAGGTCTCCTCCTCTACCCCACTTAGTATTGCCCCTACTCCCCCCACCCTGTTACTTTGACTCCATTCTTGTCTGTGATCCTGTCCATGTAGACTCTTCCCTCTATGTCCACCAGTGTCCCCGCCACCCATGGAATCTGTCACCTCTGCCTGGGCAGCACCCCCAGGCTCTTTTCACCTTTGTCAACCTTGAGGTTACCTGTGTCTCTGCCTCAGCTCCCTGTGACCTGGAACTGTCCTGAGGAAAGGAAGGGCCACGTCTTGTCGTGACTGAAAACAGTTAAGATTGTATGTTTTAATCCCTATACCAATTGCATATACACAAGGAAACATGTATAGATAAAAGGCCAGTACAGGGCCAGCTCCGTGGCTTAGCGGTTAAGTGCGTGCGCTCTGCTGCTGGCAGCCCGGGTTCGGATCCCGGGCACGTACCGATGCACCACTTCCCTGGCCATGTTGAGGCCGCGTCCCACATACAGCAACTAGAAGGATGTGCAGCTATGACATACAACTATCTACTGGGGCTTTGGGGGAAAAAAATAAATAAAGTTAAAAAAAAATTTTTTTTTTTAAAAAAAAGGCCAGTACACAAATAAAATGGAATTTCAAAAAGTAATTAACATCAAAATATGCAGGAAAAGAGAACAGGGAAAGAAATTGGGCAAACACAAAATAAATGCTAAACTTATAGACCTCTTTCAAACACATCAGTTATTACATTTGCTATAAATCTACTAAATGTTACAATTCAAAGGTAGAAAAAGTTATAAAGGACGAAAAAGCAAGACCGCAAATATAGTATCTATTAGAGATGCATTTAAAAGCAAGACACAGATATATTGAAAATAAATGGATGGAAAAAAGTGTACCATGCAAATAGTAGTGGTAAGAAATCTGCTGTGGCTATCTTAATAGCAGATGAAATTGATTTCAAAACAAAGAATATTATGAGAGTGTTACTGAACCCGGTTTGTTTTGCCCACCACATGATTATGCCAATCACCAAGATGACGAGTTTGCAGCAGAGAAAGCGTTTAATTCATGAGGAAGCCAAGTGAGGAGACAGGAGAACTAATCTCAAATCTGCCTCCCCCAAAAATGAGGATTAGGGATATTTATGGGAGAAAGGGGCAGGGCAGTCTGAAGTGGGAATAGATGATTGGAGGTAAGGAGAAGTGAGGTAATTGATGATCTGTGCAAGCATAGTTAAGATTCATGGCTCTTCATAGGATGCATGTTCACAAAATGGCAGTGTTACCATGATCTGAGGGTGGAGTTTTCAGCTCCTTGATGTCAAAGGGTCACCTATTGGTCATCTGCACAGGCCCAGTTGATGAGTCAGTGGTCTTAACCAGTCTGAACTGGGCAAGGAGTCAACTCTCAGTTCGAAAAACTCAAGCACCTGTTACCATGGTGACTCAGGTGTTAGAGATGTTATCTATAGGGTGGGTTTTAGTAATGCATTATCTAACTACTTTTGCAGACAGACAACTAACTGTGTATAGTTAAAGCAAGTTGGCCCCCCATTTCAAGAGATAAGAGGGAACTTTTGTTATGTTAAAAGAATTAATTCCTTAGGGAGTCACAATAATTGTATATGTGTATGTGACTGACACAGTTTCAAAATACATGAAACAAAAATCCACAGAATGAAAGGGAGATTTTAACACCACTTTATCAGCAATTGATGGAATGATTAGATGATAGCTCAGTAAAGCCATGAGAGATCTAACACTGTCAACCACCTTGACTTAATGGTTGTTCACAGAGCAGACGTGCAACATCTGCTGAAGACTCATTTTCTTCTGTGAACATAGTACTGTGGGAGATCAAGATTTGGCCATCCTGAAATATATCTCTTTACCTTGATTGTTTTCTCTGAAGGACATTTGACCTCCCCCACTAACTGCCTAAAGAATTTGACATGGTGGCTCCTTCCTGGAACAGATCTTCTATCATGATGGCTATAAAGATAATGTAGGATAGAGGTTACAATAGCAAAGGCACCAAGCCTCTTTTATCAAAAAACTCTGTCTCTCCCTGACCACATTATCTATAGATGACCCCGAAAAGAATTGTCCTCCTGCCCTCTGAAGTCCCAGGCCACTACCCACCCCCAACACGCTCCTCACCTTTAGCTGCAATACTTAAGCAAGCAGCTTAGACAGAGGGACGAGTTGCTCATTTCTGAGTTTCTCCCATGTATACATGTTATTAAACTTGGTATTATTTTCTCCTGCTAACCTGTCTTGTTAATTATTTGGCCAGCCATAAGAACCTTAAGGGAAAGGGCAGAGGGAGATTCACCCTCTTCCCCCGACAGTACCTTCACCAAGACAGTCCCCGTTCTGGGCTATAAAATGAGGCTAAATGAAATTAAAGTGAGTGAAATTATAGAGAGTATGTTATCTAATGCAAGGAAACTAAATTGGAAATCAATAACAATATCTATAAAGACCCCCAAAATTTGGATATTGAGCAAAACACTTTTAAACAATCCATGGTTCAAAAAAGAAATCAAAATGGAATTGAAAAAACATTTCACAATAAATAACAATGAAACTATAACACATCAAAACTAGTGGGATGCTGCTAAAACTGTGCTTAGATTAAAATGTATAGCTTTCCATGCTTTTATTAAAAGAATAGAGGGGTAGAGGAAATGGGGAGTGACTGTTAATAGTATGGAGTTTCTTTCTGGGGTTATGAGAATATTCTGAAATTGATTTTAGTCATGATTGTTTAACTCTGAATATATTACACAATTGAAATATATTAAAACAATCTAAAGGGGTGATTTATGTGAATAATTATAATTATTAATTATGCGAATTATATCATTAAAACTGTTAAGAAAAAGAAGATGAAATATATAAAATCTATGACCTGAAGATCCACATTAATGAGCCATAAAAATAAATGTAAATTTAAAGCAAATAAAGTAACCAGGAGGAATAGAAATCAGTGAAATAGAATATTCAGACACTGTCTGCCTGGAGTCAGCGCAGACCCCGCAGGTTAAGGGCTCAGTCCCACAAGACCGCTCCCACGTCAGATAGCAATCACTAGTAGTGAGCTCCCAGGTTACCCACGCTTTTGTCCCACTTGCCTATAAATCGAGGTTCCCACAGCCCTCTCGTCAGGTCTGATAATTTGCTATAACAGCTCACACAACTCAGGGAAACACATTCCCTGATTTATTATAAAGGGTACAAATGAACAGCCAGGGTGAAAGGCGAGGTCCAGAAGAGTGCAGAAGCACAGAAGCTTCTGTCCCCATGGAGTGGGGGTGCACCACCCTTCCAGCATGTGGGTGTGTTCACCAACCTGGAAGCTCTCTGAACCCCCCAGTTTAGGGATTTTTATGGAGGCTTCATCACATAGGTGTTACCGCACCAGGTATGTTTTTACCTGCCACCCAGAAGCCAATCACTGAGATGATGTGATTGCAGAGAGAGAGGGTTTATTAATCACAAGGCAGCCACGTGTGGAAACGGGAGAAGGAATCTCAAATCCGCTTCCCTGAAAATAGGGACTCAGGGCTATTTATGGGGAAGGGGCAAGATGGTCTGAAATGATTGGAGGTGAGGAGAGGTGAGGTAATTGATGATCTGCGCAAGCGCAAGCGTAGTCAGGCTTCATGCCTCTGCGTAGGACTGTCCACAGAATGGCGGCATTAGCATGCTCTGCGGGTGGAGTTCCAACCTCTTGCTGTCAAAACGTCGCTTATAGGTCGCTTATCGGACACATGTCTGCGTGGGTCCAGTTGATGGGTTGGTGGTCTCAATCCGGCCTGAAGTGGACAGGGAGTTCAGTTCCTGGAAAGAATAGCTCAAACACTCATTACCATGGTGACGCCGGCTCCAGGGGGATGGTACCTATAGGAGCCTGGCGGGAGTCAGATAGCATATTGCCTAAACAGCACAGTTAACAGTGGGTAAGTTTATCATGCAGATTTAAGTCCTCCTCTTCTGTTTCTGATAAGTTTCTAGGTAAGGCCATCCGCCTCTCCTTCCTGGTACAGGGAAGAAGATACCTTTACAAATGGAGATTTTCTTTACAAATGTAAACTTTATTTTATAAAGGGCAACCAGAACTAAGAAGGGGCTTAGCACAGACTCACCCAGACAACAGGAGATGTCCGTGGCAATGGCCTGTTCTGGGGGCAGGCCTCCCATCCCAAACTCCTTTCGTTAGTTAGTGGGGGTGGGGACGGGGGCCAATTCCAATCCCCCATAGTTACTGGCTGCGTAATCATCAATGGCTAACTGTTTGCTGGTTTTATAGGCATGATCAATTATAAACTCATTCTCTACCCCCTTTCCCCTCCCTAGAGGATGGAGGTGGGGCTGAAAATTCCCAGCTTCTAATCATGGCTTGGTCTTCCTGGTGCCCAGCCCCCATCCTGAAGCTATTCAGTAGTCCACCAAGAGTTGCCACATTAGAACAAAAGACATTCCTATCACCACCATTACAGAGGAAATTACAAGGGTTTTAGGAGCTCTGTTTTAGAAACTGGGGGCAGAGACCAAATATATATATTTTCTATTATGTCACAAATACAATAAAAAGAACTGGCAAAAATGGAAAGTTAGTTTTCTGAAAGGATCAACAAAATGAATAAACTCCTGACTAGACTAACAAAGAAAAAACACAAAATACCAGTGTCAAGAATTAATGATGGACGTCACAACAAACTCTACATCCATTAAAAAGATATGAAGGGGATCTTTGAATAACTTTATACCAATAAATTAGACAACTTGGATGAAATGGACACGTTCTTTGAAAAATACTACTTAGCAAAATAGAGACAAAATGAAAATGTTACCGGACACACACCCAGGTCCTCTACCCGCCACACAAGAGGGGCCAAAGAAAACTGGAACGCCAGGCTTATGGCAAGGAAAGAGTTTTTATTTCGGGTGACGTCAGCCGGGAGACGAGAGCTCTCAAATTTGTCCCATTTCCCCGAAAGATGGGAGGCAAGGGGTTTTAGAGGTTGTGAGGAATGTGGCTGCTTATAGGGAGGGGGAGCCTGTGGCCTTGCTAGTCAGCGCTTTCCCATCAGCCTTCGTTTGGCCTTGTGAGGCTGCTGGCAGGGAGGAGGGTGGCGAGATAAGGGAATTGCTGGTGGGTGTCCTTCAGCCGTCTCTGTGGTGGATGGTAGATTCTGGCGCCAGGAAGCCAAGGAGTTGAGGTCTAAGAAGCTTTAGCTTCTTGATATCAGTTTCCCTGTAACAAACCTCAAGAACTGGTAATTAGCCAAAACTTCAGTGTGAGCCCAGCTTGAGGCCACCTGGGCTTTTAACAATTTGTAACTTCTATCTGCTATGTGAAGTTCAGGGATACAAAAAAAAAAAAAAAAAAAAAAAAACCAATAGTTACATATGAATCAGAATTTCTTGTTTAAAACTTTACCACTGTTAACCTTCAAAAACCAAAACCAGTTAAGAGGCAAAAAGCATTTATTTGGGATCAAAAGAATTACAATTCAAGGAACAGAGTCTCAGGTAGAAACCCAAATAGTCTCCTGCTGGGGAGTAAAAGTCATGGGCTTTTAAAGGCAAAGAAGGGAGGTTGTATTACAAAGAATTTTAAATGGAGTTGCAGGCAGAGAGCTAGTCTTGGCTAAGCATTGATTGAGGATTGATTCTGTCTTCAGAAAGTTCACAGTCCTCAGTTTTTGTGATCGGGATGTCATTCTCCCGCTGACTTCTCAAACAATAGCTTGTAAAACAATTGCCGTTTTGGCCCAGTCCAAGGTTCAAGACAGCAAGGCAGTTTCTCTGGGAAGGCATCTCTAACTCCATTTTAAAATGGCTCCACTAAAGTCAATTTTGACACCACAAAGAAAACTGTAGGTCCAGCAGTTTTGCTGGTAAATTCTATAAATATTTATGGCAGAAATGACACCAGTCTTACACAAATTCTTTCATAAAACACAGGAGTTCTTCAGTGGTTTAGGAGGCCAGCATAACCCTAGTACTAAAACCTGACAAAAGCATTTCAAAAGAGGAAAAATACTGAACAATATCCCTCCTAAAAATAGATGCAAAAATCTTTAATAAAACAAATAGTGAACCAAATTCAGCAATATTTAAAGAAGATAACACGTCGTGACCGAGTGGGGTTAATCCCGGCAGTAAGTATTGGATTAACATCTGAAAATCAGTGTTTGTCACTATATTAACAGTGTGAAGGAGAAGAACTATATGAACAGCTTAATAGACGAGAAAAAGCATTTGACAGCATTTAACCCCCTTTCATGATAAAAGCTCTGGTTATATCAGGAGGGAAGGGAACTTCCTCCATCTGCTAAAGGCTGTTTCCTCTTGGAGTCACATAGCAAATTAGGATAACCTAGGAAGGGGCATGAGGAAATTTTCTGTGGTATTACTAATGTTCCGTGATCTAGAGAGAGGATTTGGGTTACACAAGTGTGTGCATTTTTCAAAACGCTTTGTGTGGTACCCTTAAGAATTGGGCATTTCACTCTTTGTAAATTTTACCATTAAGAAAACTGTAAACAAATATTGAACTCTAGTTACTGAAATACATGCTAAAGTATTAAGAGAAATGTACTGATATCTGCAACTGAATTTCATCATAAAAATAAGACAGATGAATGGACAAAGGGATGGATAGAGAAAGAAATATGTGATGAAGCAAATATAGGAAAATATTAGTTATAGAATCTAGGTGGTGAGTATATGGGAGTTCATTGTACAAGTCTTTTAACTTTACTGAGTGCTTGAAACTGTTCTTAATAAAATATTGAGAAAGAGTCCATGAGAGGAGAATCCGGAAGACAGGAGGGAATAGCATTGTGAGAGCAGAGAAAGGAGACACAGACATTGCTGGACTCAGAGGAGGCCCAGCCTGGACAAGGGAGGACCTGAGGGACACGTGAGCTTAGCGGTCACCAAATGCTGGACTAGCCGTTATGTGGAAGAAAGCTGCGTTTTATCTTGTTTAGATACAGTTGGTTGAACTGAGCTCAAAAAAAGATTTTATTCTGACTTATTTTCTTAATTTAACTTTTTATTTTAAAATACTCTCAAAATTACAGAAAGGTTGCAAAAACTATACAAAAACTTTTTTCTGAACCATCTGAAAACTAGATGCTAACACGATGAACATCATTCCTGAACGCTTTAGTGTGTACTCCCTACAAACAAGAACATTCTCCCTCATAACCACAATACAACCTTCAGATCAAAACATTAATGTCAATATCGATTATCTAATTCTCAGACCCCATTCAAATTTCTCCGATTGTTCCTATGTCATTTGTAGCTCAGAGATCGTGACACAAATCACTGCATTGTCACTTTTCTGTGACTCTTTGGTATTTAGTGGGACATTGACAGGTTCCATCAGCAATGGCTTGCCAGGCACTTTAAAAAAACGTTTTTTAATTGTGATAAAATATATGTCACGTAAAATTTACCATCGCCATTTTTCAGTGTACAGTTCAGTAGTGTTAACCACATTCACATTGTTGTGCAACCAATTTCTAGAAGTATTTTCATTTTGCAAAACTGAAACTCTATACTCATTAAACAACTTCCAATTCTCCCCTCTGTCCAGTACCTGACAACCAAAATTCCACTTTCTGTCTCTATGAATTTGTCTACTCTAGGTATATAAGTAGAATCATATAGTATATGTCTTTTTGTGATTGGCTTATTTCACTTATCATAATGTCCTCGAGGTTCATCCATGTTGTAGCATGTCAGAATTTCCTTTTTTTTTTTTTTTTAAGATCAATATATATTCCATTGTGTGAATACACCACATTTTGTTTATCCATTGATGGACACTTAGGTCTCTTTCACCTTTTGGCTATTGTCAATAATGCTGCTATGAACATAGGTGTGCAAATATATCTTTGAGTCCATGCTTTCAATTCTTTTGTTTATATACCCAGAAGTAGAATTGCTGGATCATATCGTAATTCTATTTTTAATTTTTTGAGAAAACCCAAATTTTATGGAAACTTTTTCCATAGGGGCTGCATCATTTTACATTCCTACCAACAGTGCACAAGTCTTCCAATTTCTCCACATCTTTACCAACAATTGTATTTTCTAGGTTTCTTTCTTGTCTTTTTTTCTTTTCTCTTATAGTTGCCATCCTAATGGGTGTGCGGTGGCATCTCATTGTGGTTTTGGTTTGCATTTCCCTGTTGATTAGGGATGTTGAGCTTCTTTTCATGTGCTTATTGGCCGTTTGTATATCTTCTCCAGAAAAATGTCTATTCAAATCTTTTGTCCATTTTTTAATCAGGTTGGTGGTGGTTGTTGTTGTTGTGTGTAGGAGTTCTTTATATATTCTGGATATTAAACCCTTATCAGATATATGGTTTGCAAATATTTTACCCATTCTATGGGTTGCCCTTTCACTCTGTTGATTGTGTTCTTTGACGAACAGAAGTTTTATATTTTGATATAGCCCAATTTGTCTATTTTTTTCTTATGTTGCCTGTGCTTTTGGTGTCATATCCAAGAAACCATTGCCAAATGCAAGGTCATGAAGAATTGCCCCTATGTTTTCTTCTAGGAATTTTATAGTTTTCACTCTTACATTTAGATCTTTGACACATTTGGGGTTAATTTTTGTATATGGTGTAAAGTAAGCGTCCCAGTTCATTTTTTTGCATATAGAGATCCAGTTTTCGCAAGATCATTTTGTTGAAAAGATTTTCCTTTTGCAATGGGGAAGCGGTTTTGGTACCGTTGTCAAAAATCACTTGACCATATATGCAACAGTTTATTTCTGGGCCGTCTGTTCTACTCCATTGGTCTAGATGTCTGAGGCATCTTTTTAAACAAGAAATTCATTATTTAATGTTTGATCCTGTATCCTGATTTTTTCAAAGTTTACATATTGTATAACTCTCATTTGTAAAATTGTGTGTGTGTGTAAGAGAGAGGGGGAGAGAGAGTATTCACACATATGGAGATATAGTGGAACTAAGTAAGACAAAATATTAAAGGATGCTACTTCTAGTTGAGGGGACCAGGTGGTTTTTGTATTCTTATAAAAACTTAACTTGCTCATATTTTCTGGAATAAACATGTTTTCTTTTATAATAAGGGAAAAGGATAGAGCAGAGTTTTTCAAGTGTATGTTACTTGCCTAGCCCCAAATCATGAGGGACAAACATAAATAGAAAAGAATATGTGAGAGTTCAGAGCTGGAAGAAAGGTGGAAGTTCTGCTTAGTTTTGGAGGTGAGGTGAAGAGAGTGTGAAATGGATCCTGGGAAGGTGAGAGTCTGGAAGCCACTCATGCCTGGCCCTGCTTTGTCCCCACAGGTCCCAGCTGCCTCGGCCATGGTAACCCAGCAAGAGAGAGTTCCCCAGCAGTTACCTGCCCCACAGAAATCGAATCACAGCCTCTGGGAGAAGGGGTGTCCACCAGGTACATTCTAAGACTGATCTCTAACTCTTTACCTCACTCTGTCTCCACCTCTTTCCAGTCTTCTATTCCTGCGGTTCCTGGTTCTTTATTCCACAGGAATTTACTGGATGTCTTCTGTATGCCAAGCACTGTGCTAGCAGAGGGCATGAGGCCCCTGGCCTTGGAGCTTTCCTTCTGGGATGGTCCAGACAGAGGATGAACGTGACAGTCAGAGAGGCATGCTAGGAACTGTGAGGATAATTGAGTGATGGGTGGGACAGAGACCGGGTTGGTGAGGCCTCCTGGGGAGGGTGACTTTCATGCAGAGAGCCACTCTCTTTGGTTCAGAGAGCCAGGTGGGTGCTCCTGAGAGGGCCCCAGGAACTATCACCCAGGGGGCAGGCACAGGGGTTGGTTTGAGCAAAGCTAGGGGGCAGCTGGGGTGAGAGGAGGGTGAAGAGTTCAGAGGGACAGGTAGGGGCAGATCACGCAGGGCCCTGGACACCGTGGAGGGAACGTGGGATTTATTTTTGAGCAAGGGATACCTGTGAAACATTTTAGGCAGAAGACTGATGGGATCGGATTTGTATTTTTAGCACCCACTCTTGGATTAAAAGGTGGCAAGACTAGAACCGGTGGAGCACCTTCCAGGGCATGTCTGTGAAGCGCACCCCTCGGTTTTCTACCTGGTGGGGTGTCTGTGTTCCCTGTGGTTCTGTGAGCGTGGGGAAAGGCCGCAGGAACCACGTCTGGCGTGGTGGTTGGCTGGGGCTCTGCCTCGTGCCTGTCTCCTTCTCTCTCCACTTGGGTGAGTTAGGATTGATCTCCTGCACAAGGGCGTCCAGAGCTGGCAAGAGTAGCACTAGGGGTGCTTAAAATCCCTTGAAGAATTTGATTTCCTTTCTGTGACTGTGTGATCCTAGGAAAGGCTCCTGTGCCCTTCCGTTAGGGCGAGCCCACATTCCACAGCACCTGGTCAAGGTGTCAGGATGTGGAGAGGGAGGAGCCCAGCCCAGACAAACGCACAAAGGAAACTGCAGAAGCAGGAGATCTTCGGGTGCCAGTTGCTGTGGTCCGGGGGCGAGATGGGTGGGCTTGACCAGGGTGGTGAGCAGAGTCATGGGCAGATTAGGAAGGACAAGGGACATAGACATCCTTTCCCTCTACAAACTGGTAAGAAAGAGTTCTCCTATATATTTGCAGTAGTTTCGTGGTTTCCTATTTTATAATTAAGTCATTGATTCACCCAGACTTTATTTTCTTGTAAGAAGAGAGTAAGAAAGACACTTTAGGGGCCGGCCCCGTGGCTTAGTGGTTAAGTGCACGCGCTCCACTAGTGGCGGCCCGGGTTCGGATCCTGGGCGCGCACCGACGCACTGCTTGTGGGGCCATGCTGAGGCCGCGTCCCACATACAGCAACTAGAAGGATGTGCAACTATGACATACCACTATCTATTGGGGCTTTGGGGGGAAAAGAAAAAGGAGGAAAATTGGCAATAGATGTTAGCTCAGAGCCGGTCTTCCTCAGCAAAAAGAGGAGGATTAGCATGGATGTTAGCTCAGAGCTGATCTTCCTCACACACAAAAAAAAAGACACTTTATTTTGCAGCAGTCTTGCTAGATGCCCAGCACCATTATTAAATAGTCACATTTTTATCATTGATATAAATTGCCATCATGATAATACATTATTCAGCAAGGTCTATTTAAGGTAGGTTTTTTAGAGCATCTTTCAATATTGATAAAAGTAAATCGGGAAACTCATGGACAGTATGTAGAAGGATTATGGGAGCTTTTTTGTTTGTTTTTCTCCATTCTGAAGATCTCTGCCTTCTAATTGGAGAGTTTAAACTATTTATATTTAACACAATTACTGATAAGGTAAGACTGACTTCTGCCCCTTAGATATTTGTTTTCCTTACGTCTTATGTATTTTGTTCCTCAATTCCACCTTTGTGCCTTTTTTTCTATTTAGTTGATTTTTTGGAGTACCATTTTGATTCCTTTCTTCTTTCCTTTTCTGTCTATTATTTAATTATTTTCTGAGTGGTTACTTTGGAGGTTACAATTACCATCTTAAGCTGATAAAACTTACTTTTTATAAAACTGACATAACTTCAATGGAATCCGAACCCCTGTGCTCCTATACATCTGCATCTCTCCTCTTTTATGTTGTGTCATAGATCACATCTTTGTACAGCGTGTGCCCATTTACATAGACCTTATGGAGGTGTGTGTGGGTGCCAAGTTTACAAGCTGGGACTTGTGATGTTTAATTTTATGTGTCAGCTTGGTTAGGTTGTGGTGCCCAGATAGTTGGTCAAACAGTTTTCTATATGTTTCTGTGAAGGTATGTTTTTGGAGGAGATTACCATTTAAATCAGTAGACTTTGAGTGAAGCATTTTAGCCTCCTTAATGTGGGTGGGCCTCCTCCAATCATCTGAAGGTCTTCATAGAAAAAGACTCACTTCCCTGGAGGAAAAGGGAGTTCTGCCTGCTCACTGCCTTTAGACTCAAACTACAACTCTTACCAGAAGGCCTACCCTGTGGACTTTGAATTTGCTAGCCTCCACAGTTGTGTGAACCAATTCTTTAAAATAAAAATCTCTCTCTTTCTATACACACATACACACATACACTCTCTCTGTCTCTCTCTCTCTCTCTCTCTCTCTCTCGGTTCTATTTCTCTGGAGAACCCTGACAAATACAGAATTTTAGAAGATTTAGAAATCTTTCTAACCATGCTTGATCTCCAAATAAAGACAATAAGAAGGTCATAGTTCTATCTGACATGATGCATGTATGCTGCACACCTCTGAAAGCACACTAACCCTTTCCTCAGAAGAGGATGCAATGTCCTTGGGTTGTGTTTACTCTTGCCCTCGACGTCCCATAACTTAAATACTGTGATGTAAGTTAACAACACTTAAGTACTATGATACGAAGTCAACACATCTTATGTCATATGATAACGGGATAAGAGAGGGAAGAAAACAAAGATATTTGCTTAACATATAGACATACAAAAACATAGGCATAACGTAATAAAGAAGAAATATTCGTAACAATTACAGTCCTTGTTTCTGTAACTGGTCACACAGTCACAGCTGGTATTTATAACTACCTCCTTCACTACCCATTGCATTTCCCGTGCGCGCAGCAAGCACCTCAGCTGATATGGCTCTTTGGGTGGTAGGGTGACCCAAACCTCACTCCTGAAGCGTCTGAGTCATTAGGAGTCCTGCCTGAGTTGAGTTGTTATGGATTTCCATTGACTTTGATCATAGGCGTGGTAATACTAAGAAAGTCCCAGGGGGATCTCCTGTACTCCAGACATGATCTTCCTTACCTCCACTGTGTACTTCAAGTCCCGTTTGTCCTTGGTAATCGGGGTCAGTCGCCCAGTCGGCACAGTAACTTCTCTGCCTGATAACTCAGAGGCGTGAGGATCCCAAAGTGGCTGAGTGGCAGTCTTAACTTCCAGTTCAGTGGAATCATTGTTGTCCTGTGGTGGAAGCATTCCTCCCTCTGGAACTAAGACCCCTAGGCCAGCAGAGCACAACGTCGTGGGAACAAGAAGCAAAATTTTGCTAGTGGATAGTTAGGGGTAATAGTGAGTGGTGTCTCCCATTTCCAGCTCTTGGTTCCTGGACCCATGCATCCTGGCTGTGGAAGAAACAGTACCGTATATTGGACACTGATTCAGAGCATATATAGTTGCCTGGAGAACCTTGTCCAAGCCCTACAAGATATTGCCACTTAGCTGGCATTGTAAGTGAGTCTTCAAAAGGCTATTCCGCCATTCTGTCAAGCCAGCTGACTCAGGATGGTGGAGAACATGGTAAAACCAAGTCTAGCCTCGGGACACATAGATAGTGGTGATGGTTGCACAACCACTTAAAAGTGGTAAAATGGCAAATTTTATGTGACATATATTTTACCACAATAAAAAATGAATATAGAGAAGGAGAGGTTGATCCTGCAGGGGAGAGTGAGGTCATGTGAAGGACCAGTCCTAGAGATGCCAGTCTAGCCTCGGGACATGGGCTGCGGGTAGCGAGAGCTCCTGCACTGACTGAAATTCTGAGATATGCTACAACATGGATGAACCTCAGACACGTTATGCGCAGTGAAATAAGCCAAACACAATCATTGTATGAGTCCCTTATAGGGATGTCTAGACTAGGCTAATTCTTAGAAAATAGATGAGTGGTGACCAGGGGCTGAGGAGGAAGGGGAAATGGGGAGTGATTGCTTAATGAGTACAGCTCAGTGCCTGGAGAACACCTCCACATACCAGGGCACAAAGTCCCCTTTCTTTGGATCAGTCTTTGACTCTTTACACGTAGGACCCATTTTTCCTTCCATTTTCTTTAACTGAAGCTTGTCCCTGATTGTCGTTTGTTTCTTCCACTGACCTGGAGCTCATTGAGGACAGAGATTAGGACTTTCTTCTGTGACTTTCCAGGGACCTAGGTGGCACTGTCCAATGCAGCAGTCACTAGGCACCTGAGACTGTTGAGCACCTGAAATATGGCTACTCCGAATCGTTAGTGATGTAAGGGAGACATATTCCCTGGATTCTAACACATACTTTGAAAAAATAATGTAAAATGTCTGAATGTTTTATATTTATTACATTTAAGTGATATTATTTTGAATATATTGATTAAAATACATTATTAAAATTAATCTGACCTGTTTCCGCTTACTCCTTTAATGTGACTCCTATAGTATTTGAATTTCATGTTGGCTTATAATATATTTCTGTACAATGGTGGTCCAGCGTGTATAGTAGATGCAGAACTGATGAAGTGGCCAATGCCAGGGAGAGTGGATTTCCCTGTTTGGACTTCACTGATGGCTGAAAGAGGGTCCCCCAATCACCACTGCCAACCCTGGGAATCTTGTGGGGATTCATTCACCAGATTTTCTCTCCCTTCCCAGGATCCCGCGTATCAGAAGACAATAAAAATTGTACATTTTGTACATATGGAGTGGATTACACCAGTCACTGGAGTAAGCTCTCTTCCTGCTTACCATGCTCTACATGTAAATCAGGTACAGAACATGGGGACCACATGCCACGTGCAGGGGTGATGAGGTGGGCATTGTATCCAGCATGGAGTCAGGACACCTGGATTCCAATCCTTCTTGGTCTTCCTCTTACCCTGTTGCATGATTATGTCTTATGTCAATAAAATAAAAAGAGATATTATTTTTATAATGCATGCCACATGATAGGGAAATCTTTTCAACTGCTGGATGAAAGTGGGAAAATAATCGGTCCCTTGATGGGGGGAGCTGTATAGTTGCAGCATGAGAAAAGGCCTGGCCTAGTGGAAAGGTCTGAGCTGTGGCGTGGGTCTGGTCCTGGGCCAGGCCCTCTTAGCCCTGCGCTCTGTGCTCATGGCAGGTGCTCGGCATGTCTCAGCCTCCACGGCCTGAGGCCCCTCTGCCTCTCTAGCAGGGCCAGGTGTTGGGAAGTCACCCAAGGGCTCCTGTCCATTCAGGATCTCTCAGATTACACCCCGCCCTTCCCACTGACCCTGTGAGCTAAAAGAGTTTTTCTCCCTCTCCTGATGCATTAAATAATGAATCGTGGTCCTTTTGTTACACCGCTGAGTATTGGTGACAGGTGAATGGTGGCTGTGCTTTGTGTGCCCCGTGTGTGTGCTGCAGAAACTGACCCTCAAAGCTACAGTGACCTGAGTGGAGCTGAGTGGAGGGGGTTTGGGTGGTGAAGGAGGGTTGAGGGACACGTGAGGGAAACACGTCCCCAAAACCTTATCCTGTGTCTTCAGATGAAGAACAGATCGCCCCCTGCACGAGGACTGAGAACACACGGTGCCAGTGCAAACGTGGCACTTTCCACGGAGAAGATTCTCCCGAGGTCTGCCAGAAGTGCAGCACCAGGTGCGACACTTGGCGACACAAGTGGCTCCCAAGCCACAGGAGACGCGACTTCCCTTGTCCCTGTCTCTGTCCTCTTCCATGCAGCCCCTCCACGTCCCCAGGGCTTCCCTGTGCCGCTGGGGTCTTCTGAGCCGGCAGCGGCCCCTCCTTGTCCATCTGTGTGTCCCCACACTGGCCCCTGCAGTGTCCCCTTCCCCCCACATCTCCTCAGCGTGTTTTCCCTTTGGCCAGGTCAAGTTTTCCATTGGGCCCAGCAGGCCACTAATTAGGGCCCATGATACTGTCAGGGGCCCTTGAAAAGGTTTAGTTCCTTTTGAAATCAGAAGGAAAAAATTGAGTGGAATGTAGCTGGGCTTATATTCCTCTTTATAACAATTCCATCTTCAAGTGTAATTTTTAATATTTTTTTTATGCAGGCAGGGCCCATGAACACAAAAGAGCCCACAGGCAAGTCATGAGACCTAGCCTACAGCTCCATAAAGCCCTGAGCCGACTCAGCCTGCCTTCCCGCAGGCCCTGGTTCCCTCAGGAAGACGTGTGTTTTCCCTCTTACTGGGATTTAGGGGCCAATAGTAATTTCCGCTTCTCGGAGCCCCAGTGTTGGCTGTGATTGGAGGAACAGTCAACAGGTGGAGGACAAGAGGTTCCTTGTATTAGGGGTTGACGGAGGATGAGGCTCAGCTTGTGCCTAAAGGGGCTTCTGATCCTTGACCTGGAATGAGATGCCCCCTCACCTGCGGCTCCCCCTGCAGCCCAGGGAAGCTCACGCAGGCCTTGGGGAGAAGGCTCACTCGTGATGGTGCAGCTCTGAACACTCAGCAGGAGCCCTAGGCACTGAAGTGCGCATGCTCAGATCTTCTCCCACCCAACAGGGGAGTGAGGGGACCTGGCCCTGCAGACGGGAGGAGCCTGTTCTTCCTGCACGCTCTTGTCAGGGGACATGGGGCAGGAGATTGCTCCCTCTTTCTCCCCAACCTGCCAGCTTTCCCTCATGAATCCCCTCCATGTCCTCGCTCTGTCTGTACCCAGGTGCCCCGATGGGATGGTTGAGGCCAGTCCCTGTACCGCCCGGAGTGACCTCAAGTGTGTCCACCAAGAATCAGGTATCCAGGCCAGTGGGGAGGCCCCAGTTCCTGGAGAGCCAGTGACCACGCACCCGTGGCCACCCACCGCTTCCTCTCCCTCCTCAGGCAATCCGTGGCTGGTGATGGGGATTGTAGTCGGGGCAGTGGGTGTTGTCCTGCTGCTGGTGGTCACTGCATATTATTACAGGAAGCGAGTCCTTCAAGGTGAGATGGGGGGAGGGAGGGAAAGGTGCTGGCAGTCTCCACCTCCCTCACTCCTGCTTTGTTTCTCCAGACAGAAAACCCCTCCCCTCCCTCTCCCAAATCCTCGGTCTTTCTGGCCTGGCTCTGATCTTGTTCCTGGGCATCACCCCCCATCTCCCACCTCACCTGCACCTCACGAGGGCCGGGATCACATCAGCCCCCATTTCGGGGCTGATGGTCACCTCCTGTCCTTGGCCAAGTCCAGGGGGCCAGGGCCAGTTCTTCGTGTCTTCAGGGCCCCCAGCCCGGGCAGAGAGGTTGTCAGCTCCTCAATCGGGTGACAAGAGTCAGGAGGAGAGGGTCAGCGGCTTTATACAGCTTTGGTCAGAGCAGAACCCAACAGACATTCTATTCGTGTTTATTTTTATTCCCCCCCCCCGAGGGTGCCCCAGAGTTGGAATGGCCCCCTGCCTGTCACCAGGCCCAGGGCTCCTTGTTCCATGTCTGAGCCCCCAGCCCACACTCTGCCCCTGCACTGTCTATGGGGAGGGAGGTGCTACAATGAGGCCCTCCCCACTGCTAAGGCAGACGTCCCTTCTTTTCTAGGTTGTGGAGTGGACGCCAAGTGCATGAACAGAGTGAGTTGGTTTCTCCAGGACCTGGCAGCATTGGGCCCTCAGGAACCTCTTCCCGCCCACAACAAGTCCCGATTTGTCCTGTACTGCTGCCCCTGGCTCTCTGAGGTGCCCTGGGTGCCTGGGCTGACTGTGAGAGGCCAAAGGGCCCGTTGTGAGCAGCCCACAGGCCGGTTGGCAGTGCTGAGCCCTGTCCTTCCAGCTGCCTTTGAGACACCCTCACCCCACAGCCCTGCACCCTGGGGCAGAGGGAGTGTCAGGCAAGGGTGCTGGCCCCCCGGTAGCACAGCACCAGGGTCCTGGTGCCAGCAGCAGAGTCCTAGATGTGCTGAGCCTGTGCCACTCTTGGGGGACAACATGGGAGGGGGTGGGGCGGAGAACGTACCCTGTCCCCTGAGACCCTGCAGGAGCTGTGGGTGAGGATTCCTCAGTCGGCTCTTTACTTTCCCAAGGTCTTTTTCTGGCGCTCATGTCCCCCAAGAGGGCCTGGGGCTCTGGACAACAGAGGATCACCGTCCACCTTGGCCTCAGAGCAGGAACTAGAAGGCCAGGAGCTGAAAGGTGTCAGTACACAGTCCCCAGGGGAAGCAGAGCGTCTGCTGGTGAGTGGGTGATGGGCCATGCGGCGCCCTGGCCCTCTGCTCGCCCAGGACCATGGTAGAAATGGGGAAAGGCTGATGCTGGTCAGGTCTCCTGTCCCATGGGAAGTGCTGATGGAGGGAGATCAGGACCTGAAGAGGAAGGGGCTCCGTGTGCAGAGACCCTGCCACCCTGGTATGGTAGACTGTCAGCCTTACACAACGTTATGCTGCTTCTTACCTGTCCAGTTCTCACCGAATCCCCAGATTCTAGAACAAGACAGCCACAGAGTAGGTGCTCTCGTGATTGTTGAATGATGGCATTAGAGCCTCATAATGTTCCACTGTGTGTTACATAATTTTAAGCCACTCCTCATATCATTAGGAATTTCAAGTTTATTTCAAGATGATAATTACATTGAACATATATGAAAATTATTCTTAGTCCTGGTCTGATCATATTATGTGCTGGCTTCTTAGAAGAAGTAGAATCTCTTGGTCAATGTGTAGAAGTAGTTTTTACTGGAGAGACACGTACACACACACGCACAAACACACATCCAGTTTTGGTTCATATCAGTTCATCAGCTTTGATATAACACTGGGTAGTAAATCTGTAGAAACGTTTAATGTTTCATTCTTCATAAGCTTAGAAAGTCGTTTCTCCCAATGTAAGATAAGATGAAATTTTCTAATTTCTTACAGTTTTTTTATTTAGTAATGATTTTTATCATATAGCAATATTATCTAAGTGGAATTTGTGTTGTGATATGGTGTGACGTGAGGTGCTCCCTGAAGTCTGAGTCCCCCTCTCCTTCCTCCAACTCCATTAGCAGCTGGTGCTCCCATCTCTCTCACATGTGAGATGTTTACATCGACAATGGTCCTCTTTCTAATTAGAGTGCCCTTTTCTTCATCTATACTACATTCTTTTTAAATAAAGAGAAGGTATAAAAGAAAACAAACAAAAAGGGCCAATAATCCCTTTATCCTGATTAATCACTTTTCACATTTTTTCAAAGTAGTTCCTACACATCCACAGTGCACACATTTGAACAGCACAGAAAGGTTCTCCGTGAGCAGTGAGAGCCCCCACTCTCTCTGCAGCGCCCTGCTCTTATTTCACGTAACCACGAGAGAGAGTTGTTTCTGATTCTTTGCTTAAATCTTTATGCCTATGTCTTCTGTATACAATATTCTACCAAATGAAGCTTCCTCATGTGTCTTAACATCTGGGAGAGCAAATACCTCTTTCCTTACTTTTTCAAAATTTATTATCTTTACCCAGATAAAATTTAGAATTATTTTATGAGATTTCCTCCACCCCAAAAAACTCATTAGAATTTTTTTCCTATTACCTTAAATACGTAAATTAATCTAGGAACTGAGATCTTGTCATTAAATATTTTTCTTATCAAAGAAGATAGCATTTCAAGTCAAGGGCTTTGTTATGACTCAATTAAGATTTGTGTTTTGGGGGCTGGCCCGGTGCACACTTGCTTCAGCGGTCCAGGGTTCGCGGGTTCGGATCCCGGGCACACACCGATGTACCACTTGTCAAGCCAGGCTGTGGCAGCGTCCCATATAAAGTAGAGGAAGATGGGCACAGATGTTAGCCCAGGGCCAATCCTCCTCAGCAAAAAGAGGAGGATTGGTGAGAGGCGTTAGCTCAGGGCTGATCTTCCTCACCAAAAAGAGGAGGATTGGTGACAGATGATAGCGCAGGGCTGATCTTCCTCACAAAAAAAAAAAAAAATTACTCCTATTTCTTGTCACAGTTGTTTCTTTGTATCTTACGTTTTGTTTCTGCTATGTTTTTTAACATTCAGCAAGACACACATTCATTTTTAAGTATTGTAGTGCAAAACATAGGGTTTTTTAAAAATACATAGTCATATCTAAAATAACGATTGTTTCTGCCCGCCTCCTCAAGTCCTACCTCATTTTTGGTTCACGTCTTGCTGCATAGTCCAGAACTTACAGAACGGTGTTCAAAGACGCTTAGAGAAGGCAGGTGTTTTGGTCTTGATTTGATTTCGTTGGGAAGGCCTCGAATATTTCAGCATTACGAATGATGTTGACTCTTGTGTTCATATAGGAAATCCCATCATTGTGGATGCACCATGGATGCAAAATAGGATCTTATCCTATTCTGAGGTGTTTTTGAAAAATCAGAATTCATGTTTAATTTTATAAAATGCTTTCCAGTCTCGGTGGAGACTCTCTGATGCTTTCATTCTCTTATTTAGACTATTGATATGACACATTGTTATTGATCAAACCATCTTTGCATTAATGGAATAAACTCTTACTTTTGATTTCCCAAAGTGCCCTCATATATATTCTTCATTTGAGTCACATAGAAGCTCGTGGGGGAGTGACTGTCTTCTGAGGGGATGGGTGGGAATGGACTAGAAGGAGCAGAAAGGAACTGTGTGGAGTGGTGGGAATGTTCTGTGTGTTGATTGGGTGATGGTTACTCGGGTGTATAAAATTGTCAAAGCTGGAACGACACTTGAGAAGTGAGCGCCATGCAGGTAAGGTGGACCTCCATGAGCACACACAGCCCGTGAGCTGAGCAGGGGAGGAGGTTCCTCTCTTTCTCCATAGGGACCCGGGAGGGGAGGTGGCTGCCCCAGGTCACACAGCTGGCTGGTTGTCAGGCTCAGTTCTGGGATCCTGACTTGACTAAGGGCTTTCTCCACTGTATTTTACAGGGACCTGCAGGAGCTGAAGGCTCTCAGATGAGAAGGAGGCTGCTGGTTCCAGCAAACGGCGCAGACCCCACGGAAAGTGAGTATTTTGTTCGGAGCAGTGGAGGGAAGACAGACAGCGTCCTACCTGCCATCCCCATAGCTGTTAGGGCAGCACAGAGCAGGATACTAGAAGCAGGGGTTCCTATGCTGATTGTCACTGGACCATCGGGACCCTAAATCCTCCTCTCCTTCCTCTTCTTCTCCCCCCACTGCATCCCTCTGTCCCCTGACACCTCTCCGTCCTTCCCTCCTTCACCATCCTCTGTTCTCCTTTGTTGTTCAGAGCCAGGTTGACCCACACTGAGGGCACCTAAGGGGTTATGCTGTCCAGTACGGCACCCACTGGCCCCAGGAGGCTACCGACCACCTGACCTGGGGTAGGCCAAATTTGAAGAGCTGTAATTGTAAACTACAAACCAGATTTCAAATCTTAGTACAAAATAGGAATATAAAATATCCCATTGATAATTTTTTGTTTATTGACCGTATGTTAAATGATAATATTTTGTATATATCGGGTTAGTACCGTATACAGTCATGTATCACTTAATGATGGGGATATGTTCTGAGAAATGCATTGTCTGAGAAATAGGCGATTTTGGTGTTGTGCAAACATCACAGAGCACACTTACACAAACCTAGATGGTACAGCCTACTATACACCTAGGCTATCTTATGGGACCGTATGATGTCGTATATGCAGTCCATCATTGACCAAAACATCGTTATGCGGTGCATGACTGTAGTATTAAAATTAATATCACCTGTTTCTTTTTGTTTTCTTAAATACAGCTATTAGAAAAATAAAAACAAGTAGTCCTGGCTTGTGGTGTGCACTGCAGTACAGTCCCACGAGCTGGGTGGTATATCCTCCATCTTCTGGGTTAAATTCTTACTTGGAGTCTGTTTGTCCCCGACTAGCTCTGCCACAGTGTCGGTGAGTGAGGCCGGGCTGAGTGTAAAGGCAGAGACCTTGCTCCCTCCAGGCCCTTGCTCTGTCCACGGGTGCCGGTGTGGCAGCCCTGGGACCTTACTCTCATGGTGAGCGCAGCCTGAGCAGGTTCCCTCCTCTGAGGGCCCAATCTGTCTCCTACCACATACTGCTTTCTCCCCCCATGACGTCCATCTGCCCTCCCAGGTGGGCTCTCAGCCCTCCCTTAGGCCAGGATTCTCTGTTGACCTTGACTCCTCTCAGTCCCTTGGGCTCAGATGAGGCCCAGGCAGTGTGGCCTGATTCTCTGCTGATGGGAAGCAGGTAAGGGACGCGGAGCAGCAGGTTCACCAGCAGGGGGAGCTCACTAGGTTCCACCAGGTTCCATTAGGTCTAGGCCTGACTGAGGATCCTCTGCCCTTTCTGAAGGTGGCCCAAATCACCTGACAGTCCCTGTGGCTTTTTCCCCACCTAGGCCTGAGGCTGTTCTTCAACTACTTTCCACGCATTGTGTCCATTAATTCCTGGAACATGTTAATGCGGCAGATGGGTCTCACGGACAACGAGATCCACGTGTCCAGAGCTCGAGCCTTAGACCCAGGGGATGCCTTGTATGAAATGCTGGTGACCTGGCTCGACAAAACTGGACGGGGTGCCTCAGTCAACACCCTGCTGGATGCCTTGGAAACGCTGGGGGAAAGATATGCGAAGGAGACAATTCAAGATCACCTGGTGGGCTCTGGAAAGTTCGTCTATGAGGAAGGTGGGGCAGGCTCCGCTGTGTCCTGAGTGTTTTAGGACCTCATCCTTTGCACTTTTTTATCCTAATAGACTTGCACTCTTTACTTGAATTTGTTTTACTGTAAGACATGTCATGTTGGTATGTGTGCGTTTAATTATGTGTAACTATTGCTTAACACTATATGATGTACATTTTTCTACATTTATATTTTTCTATATTTATATGAACATGGAAAAGATTTTGGAAATGTACTCACTTGGTTGTTTACATGGGTTGCCTGGATGAGAGCTGGCAATCAAAAACAAGTAGAAATACAAAAGGAGAAGGAGGAAAAATCCCTACCTCTGTGGGGCTCTGGTGGATTCCAGTTCTCCCTCATATGTACTTTGAGCTTGTCCAGGATTGGAAGACCGGCAACTTCTAAAGTGCCCCTTTTCAACGCATAGTTTCATAGGTGTGTGAATGTTTATAGTATTTATAGGCAGATGTTGACGAGTGAGGAGAAGTGGTATCACATGCAGCCCCGTGTCTGGGTGTCTCTGAACTGGGCAGTCATGTGTGGGCCTCCTGCTCCTCATCTATGGGTGTGGGTGGGGTTAGATCTGAGGTGGCAAATAGGTTCTGTGTCATCTGCCATTTCAGGTCATGTTAGTGCACCTTCAGCCCCCTCTGGGCTCAAGGGAGAGAGAACATGGGTCTGCTGCTGGTGTCTGCCATGGTGCTCATGGATTGTGTTAAAGGTTTGCTAACTCAGCACCAGATGGGCCCTCTCACTTCTGATGGTCTGTGAATCTGAGGCCCAGGACTTCCGTTTTTGGTCCAGAGGTTACTAAGCCCCAAGGCACTGGTGACCCACAAGTGGGTCCCTTTGCCCAGAGCTGCCCGCTACCAATAGAATGAGACCAGCTTCTCAATAGCAATCAGAAACGTTATTCATTAATCGATGAATGGAGGAGGCAGAGCGCCTGCTCTAAAACACCTTTTCCTGGAAGGGAAGGTGAGCAGGTTTCTTATGGGATGGGGGGGGAGTAGAGGGAGTCTCCACATCATCGCTCGGGGCGGGGCATTTGGGGCATGCACAGATCTTCCCTTCCCTCGCAGGGCACCTTTTGCACACATTTCCTTTTGCACATGGCACCCCGCCGCCATCTTGGACCTTTCTGGTTTGGACGTGTTCTGTGGTTTGGCCATCTGGCAATATTCTGCCTTGGTTCCTATAAGCAAGCACAACTTAAAAATAAAGCATTAGACATAGAAAACGCTTTTAGGGACTTCTCTGGGGGGACACGGATTGGCTGTTGAAAGATCTTAGCCCCTCTGTAAGCATCTGCTTCCTGCACGAAAGACTCATGCAGAAATACCAATTCCTAAATACTGTGTGATTTGGCCTAAAATGATTGATATTTTAGAGTTTTGTCCTTTTATTGCTTTATTTTATTTTTTTAAATCCTCAGTAACCATGTTAGCTCTTCTGCCATTTGTTAAACTCAAACACAAACAGAGACCAGATTTGAAAATTCCCTGAGCAGATGAAACCTGTTTGGTCATATAAGCAAAGCTTAATTTAGTTTATTTTGCAAGACAAGTGAGGCTAACTTAACCTGGGTCACTTCTTGCTGATGCCTCTGGAAAACCTAAGCAAAACTTAGGGGCCAGCCCAGTGGCATAGGGGTTAAGTGCTGTGCTCCCCTGCGGGGGCCTGGGGTTGGGATCCGGGGTGTGAGCCCACGCACTGCTCATTAAGCCATGCTGTGGCGGCATCACATATAAGGTAGAGGAAGATGGGCACGGATGTTAGCCCAGGGCCAATCTTCCTCAGCAAAAAGAGGATTGGCGACAGATGTTAGCTCAGGGCTCATCTTCCTCACAAAAAAAAAAAAAAAAAGAAAACTTGTTCCCCAGAATTGATATGGGGTGATCGCTAACCAATTCCCTTTTACTTAAGAAAATTCTAATATTGTAACCCATCACAGTGAAGAATAAACAGTCCCTGCCTTCTCCCTATAGAAGCTGCTTTATAACAACGGACCTCTGAGCCTCAACTCACTCATGGTGTGGTTTGAATGCGCCCCGTTTGCAAACTATCTTTTTGTTGTGTGCACAATAAACTTTTATTAATTACTACAGTGATTCCTTGATTTTCTTCTGTTTTTTCCTGAACTTCTGACACACTAAACGCTTCTCCACAGTACAGTGATGGCAGGCTAATATTATGGGGGAAGCAATTCTCAGGGTTTTTGGTTGTTTCCATCTCAAGACTGCATGTTGTCCTTCCTCCAGAGCTAGTGTGGCGGCGCTAAAACTGGAATTGCCTGGACTTTTGGGCACATTCAGGATATGGTATCCACTGGAGTTTTTAGGAAGGGGTGACCCCTGTGGCCTTGTTGTTTACACCCCTGTCCCACTTCCTTCCCAAGGTCCCGTGGTGCACCCCTCCCTTTCCTGAAAGACTGAGGTGTTTCCTGCCTTAGCTGTTCCTTCAGTGCAGGACGCTCTGCCTTATATCTTCAGATGGAGCTATGAGGGAATTCTTGTCAGTCAGATTTCAGCCAACTTGTCCCTTTCTCGGAAGACTTCCTTGAGTACCCATGTAAAGTGTGTTGTGTATTTATGTGTTCACATGTGTGTCTTTCATGTGTGTCTTTCACCAGAGAGAATCTTCATGGGAGCAAGAAATTGTCTTCTTTATTGCTTTATCCCCAGTGCAAATATGACACTTTTTAAGTTTTATTTAATGGTTAGCTGTCCTTTCGTTTCTCCTACTGGGAAGATTCCTTTGAAGAGTTTGTTGGTAATATCAATAATACGAGGAAGGCTGTTAGGTACAAAATGCTCATATGTTTATGAATTCATGACCAAATTAAATATGAAACCTTATATAAAAAGAGGTGTGGGTTTTTTCTCCCCCATTCCCCCATTCTCCTCTGAAGCAGCTCTGAGAGACACAAGTGCAAGGGTGTGTATTCTTGCTGTGAGATTTGCTCCTTCCTTTCTCCCCTCTATGCCTCCAGGCTTGCCCTGCATGGATGGGTTTCCTGCTCTGACTCTGGATTTCCAAGTGCCAGGTTCCTGAGCCACTGGAATTCAGTACCTCCTCCCTCCCTCACCTGCCTGCCCTTCCCCCTGGGAGAGGGACCCCAGCCCTGGCCTGGCTCCCCCACAGCCTCCCCAGGTGGTGTAGCCGGCTGGCGCCTGGGTCTGCTGGGCCCCTGAGTGGTGCAGACCGGCTCTGACAGAGCAGTTGGGAAGGGGCAGTGGGTCCCTGAGGGGAGAGCTGGCCCTGGTTGCTGGGGTCATTGTGTGGCCCCTCTCCTTTAGCTTCCTGCACCTCCTGGGCCACCTTCACTCTCTCTCCCCACCGGCCTGTCTGCATCCTCATCAATGGGCCAGATGGCTCAGCCCTGCAAGCTCACGGGAACCCATTTCCCCTCCTCTTGCTCTTCAGCACCTGGTCCTCACTCTCACCTAGAGTTCCTGGGAGGCCCCGTGGCCCCACCTCTGCCCCCTTCCACAGAGCAAAGGTGCTGGGTGCAGAGCTGCAGCCATCTTGTGAACACCTCCTCCTGACCCTGCCCATCTGCTCATTAGTTCCACTCTGAAGCCATGGGGGCCACAGGCTGCTGTCTTAATCCTCCCCTGTCATCCAGTGCCATCCTTTCTCTTCCCTGGATGGACCTTGCTTTGCTCCTGCTCTATTCTCCCCTTTTCACCTCCTCTTTACCCCAAACCAGCACTAGGTGGGGCTCTTTCAGAGGACTCCTGTTGTCCAGCTCCATGTCTTTTTTCCTAATCTTTGACCCCCACGCTGCACCCACCACTATCCCCACCACAAGAATCATCCTGCAAGGCCCCCCTATGAAGAGGAGGAGGAGAATCTGCATTTTCAAGATGGGCAAAATCAGTCAAGCGTTTGATGCGATGTTGGAGCCCTGAGACCACCCTCCCAAGAAACCTCTACACCAGCGTATTGAGAACTGAGAACTTGTGAACATATTTGAAAATAAACCTTTGACCAGATTTCTGATCATACTCACAGAGCAGCTTTCCAGAAGAAGTAGAAATTTTGGGTCAGTTTGTAGAGGTATTTTTTCTTGTACACACACACAGTTTGGGTTCCTACCAATAAGTTCTTTAGTTTTGATCTGACATCACTGCTCTTTGGTTTTCTTCTTTGGTAACCAGGAAAATAATAATTGGCTTAAATATGCATTTCTGTGTTTATTGGCTTGTGTTTCACATACTTATTAGATTTTTGTCTTGTTTTTGAAGACATGCCCTGGTGCCCATGCATTTTCTCACATACAGATAATAGATGCCTAGCCTTATGTTGGCCTTTTTATTTGAGCTAATATTTTATTTTTATTTTTTCTAAGTAATTTATTGTTCAAAAGAGAAAGCTTATCAGTGATAACCTGGTCTCAAACTCAGTATAGAGCACTTTCTACATCTTATGTTGCACCTCTCTCATTCTGTGATCAACAGATTCTGTTGATCAATTCGAAGTTCTTCTACTTGGATTACTGCCTCAGTCTTTTACCCCTTCATGTAGTACTTTCTCTACATTGCTACCAGAGAGAGCTTTCTAAATGCAAATCTAATCATGTCATTCTCTAGCCTCAATTTTAAAGCTCTTTTTTTTTTCTTGAGGAAGATTTGCCCTGAGCTAACATCTGTTGCCAATCTTCCTCTTTTTCTTTTTTTTTCCTCCCCAAAGCCCCAGTACATAGTTGTATATGCTAGTTGTAGGTCCTTCTAGTTCTTCTATATGGGATGCCGTCACAGCAGGGCTTAATGAGGAGTGAGTGGGTCCGCGCCCAGGATACAAACCGGTGAACCCCTGGCTGTGGAAGCGGAGCACGCGAACTTAACCGCTATGCCACCGGGCCAGCCCCTAGCCTCAATTTTAAGTAGATCCCGGTAGCCTTCAGCACACTCCAAGTGCTACAGTGCGGCATGCAAGGCTCTCTGTGCCTTGGCTTCTGTCTGCTGTATTAGCCTCATCACTCATGACTTTCTGCACTTCAGCCACACCAAGCTATTTGCTGTTCCTGGAACACTGTTTGCCTCCGCACACACTGCTCCCTCCACCCAAAACTTCTCTTAACTGACCTTTTTTGTCCTTTAAGACACCCACTCTTAATTGGCCCCCCCCGCCCCCCTGGCCCCACTCCCACCCCAGTCTTAGCTGGATGCCTCCGTAACACCTTGAAATTAAATTAACATTTGTAGTCACACTTATCATAGAACATTATTATGCCGTTTATTTACTTGTCCCCTTCAGTAGCTTTTGAGCTTCGTGAGGGCGGGGGCAGTATTGAATTGTATCCACAGTGTGTGGCACAGTGCCCAGTACGAAAGGTTTGTTGAATGAATGAATGAAGGAACAAATGAAGGAACAAATAATTGGATATCACTTCATACACACCCCACGTATAGTTTGAAGTTGTCATTTGTTTGCCAGATTCTCACCAGCTCTATTCGTATTGATAAAGACAGGAAGGAAGGAAAAGAAAGAAGGGAAAGAAAGAAAGGCAGGCCAGCTGGTGGGTAGGTAGGTGGGTGGGGAAAAAGTATTGAAGAGAGGGAAGTAAGAAGCTGATTTGGGAGGGAAAGGAAAGGTTCAGAGGCTTATTAACATTTTAGGTCAAGTGCCTGGAGATTTTAATGACAGCCTAGATTTCTTTCAAGCTTTGGACATGTACCGATTTTCATGACTTACCCTATTCTGACCTTCCTTAGCCTTTTTGAAAATTTGTCTCCTTTGGCTGATAACTGTCATTTGCCTCTCTTTACCTTAGGAAGGAAGAGCTTTGAGATACATGAATAAAAGGGAGGTGGCAGATAGCTCACATTGGTCAGAGTGGCCTTGGATTTTAATTTTTAATGTCTCACACTGTTCTGTACTAGATTAGACCTTTGATCATTTCCTAGGGCTTGGAGAGTGTACGTAGATCCTGTTTTGTGACCTGGTGAACTACCAGGAATCTTACTTCTAAAACAGAGATTGAACTTGGGCTATCCTCACCATCATGAGGGCCAAAGCACAAGGGCCACTAGCTGTGGCTTTATTCCTTTGATATATATTGAGCATTCTCTCTGTGCCTCGCATAGTGGTAGGCCCTAGGATTAGAGATGACTGATCACCAGCCTCAAAGAATGCAGTCTAGTGGGAGAGCAAGTAAGAAAATCAGTCGTTTTAATGCAATGTGATGGGATAGGCATGCATAGGGTGTTATGGAAGTTTCAAGGGTGTGCAAGGGAAGGGACACCAAGCTCCTTTGGGGCAAGGCATGTCGAGTCGTTTCACTTGAGCTCAATCTTGCAAGACCTTAGAAGTTGGTGGGGGTTGTGGTGGGTGGTCAGACTTGAGCAGAAGTATGGAGGCAAGAGAGAATGTGATACAATGGGGAGACATGGGAAGGTCTATGGGACTTCCTGGAAAGGTACGTACATGTGAAGGTGTGACAGGAGATGATACTGGAGCCATATAAAGGGACTATATTGTGAATGGTTTTCTACTTTCTTAAATAAAAGGGATTATCAGTAGTATTTTCATTCATCCAATGTAAGATGTTTAGTGTTTCTCTTGCTATTGTTTCTTGAGTAACTGAGTTTTATTATGTTCTATTTCTTTGATTTGCTCTTTTTATGATACCTGAATGAAACCCTCTTTCTTTTTATGCTTTAGGTGACTCTGCTTTGAGAACCATCTAGTCAAACTCCACACTCAGGCATTGTGGAGTGGATGATGCATTGCTTTTGTTTCAAAGTCTATTGTGTCTGATATGAGTATCGCTACCCCAGCTTTCTTTTCATTGCCATTTGCGTGGAGTATCTTTTTCCATCCCTTCACTTTCAGTTTGTGAGTTTCTTTAGGTCTGAAGAGTATCTCTTGTATGCACCACATATACGGGTCTTGTTTTTTATTCAGTCAGCCACCCTATGCCTTTCCATTGGGGCATTTAGTCCATTGACATTTAAAGTAGCTATTGATAAGTATGTACTTATTGCCATTTTGTTACTTTTTTTCTGGGTGTTTTAATAGTTTTTCTCTTTTCCTCTCTTCTTCTCTTGCTCTCTCCCCTCGTGGTTTGATGGCTTTCTTCAGTATTATGTTTGGGTTCCTTTCTCTTAATTTTTTGTGTACTTATTATAGGTTTCTGGCTTGTAATTACCATGAGGTTCATATATAATAACCTACGTATATAGCAAGCTATAAGTTGATGGTCTCTTTAGTTTGACCTCTTGCTAAAAGCTGTACTCTTTTACTCCCCTCCTTTCACATTTTATGGTTTTGATATCATATCTAACCTCTTTTTTTGTGTGTGTGTATCTGTTACCCTCTTATCATGGAAATAGATCATTTTAGTACTTTTCTCTTTTGACCTTCATATTAGCTTCATAGGTGGTTGATCTGCTACCTTTACTGTAAATTTGCCTTTACCAGTGGTTTTATTGCTTTTTTTTTTTTTATACTTTTCTTATTCCTATTTGTGGTCTTCTCTTTTCCACTTAAATAAGTCCCTGTAGCATTTCTTGTGAGGCTGGTTTCTTGGTGATAAACTCCTTTTGGTTTTGCTTGTCCAGGAAACACTTTATCTCTCCTTCCATTCTGAATGATAACCTTGCTGAGTAGAGTGTTCTTGGCTGTAGGTTTATTCCTTTCAGCACTTTAAATATATCGTGCCACTCTCTTCTAGCCTGTGAGGTTTCTGCTGAGAAGTAAGCTGATAGCCTTATGGGGTTTCCCTTGTATGTATCTTGTTGCCTTTCTCTTGCGGCTTTTAGGATTCTCTCTTTATCCTTAATTCTGGACATTTTAGTTATAATGTGTCTTGGTGTGGGCCTCTTTGGGTTTATCTTGTTTGGTGCTCTCTGTGCTTCCTGTACCTGGATGTCTGTTTCCTTCCTTAGGTTAGGAAGGTTTTCAGCTATTATTTCTTCAAATAGATTCTCTTCCCCTTTGCCTCTCTCTTCTCCTTCTGGGACACCTGTAATACAGATGTTAGTGTGCTTGATGTTGTCCCAGAGGTCCCTTAGACTGTCCTCGTTCTCTTTAATTCTTTTTTCTTTTATCTATTCAGCTTGGGTGATTTCCTCTAGTCTTTCATCCAGCTGGGCTAATATTTTAATATGTAGAAATTTTAAATGTTAAGTAATTAAACCTATGGATACATTTATTTTTTTCATTGCTCATACACTTACATAGTCCTTCCCCCAACAAAAGGTGAGATGAACTTCTTTAATTTCTTGGTAAGGCTTTTTTTTTTTTTTTTTTTTTTTTTTTTTTTTTTTTTTTTTTTTTTTTTTTTTTTTTTTTTTGTGAGGAGATCAGCCCTGTGCTAACATCTGCCAATCCTCCTCTTTTTTTTTTTTGCTGAGGAAGACGGCCCTGGGCTAACATCTGTGCCCATCTTCCTCCACTTTATATGGGACGCCGCCACAGCATGGCTTGCCAAGCAGTGCGTCGGTGCGCGCCCGGGATCCGAACCAGCGAACCCCGGGCCGCCGCAGCGGAGCGCGCGCACTTAACCGCTTGCGCCACCGGGGCGGCCCCTTGGTAAGGCTTTTTTAAACGATTTGATCTGTAGCATATAGCTATATAATCTATGTGGAATTGATTTTGTGACATGATGTAACGTGAGGTGTCCCATTGGTTCTGAGTCACAGTCTTGTTTCTCCAACCCCTTTTAGCAACTGATTCTCCCACTTCCTGCTGCTTCTTGTCCCTCCTTTATCACATGGAAAACAGTCACATAGACAATGACCTCTTTCCATCTAGACTATTCAGTCTTATTTTATTTCTCGCATCATTCCTGCTATGGACTGAATTGTGTTCCCCTCTTCCCCAAATTCCCAAGTTGAAGCTGTAACCCCCAATGTGATGGTATTTGGAGATGAGGCCTTTGGGAAGTACTGAGGGTTAGATGAGGTCATGAGGGTGGGGCCTTCATGATGGCTTAGTGCCCTTATAAAAAGAGGAAGAGACACCAGAGCTCTCTTTCTCCAACAAGGAGGCAATCTGCAAGCCAGGAGGAGAGTCCTCACCAGAAATCACCACACTGGCTCCCTGATCTCAGACTTCCAGCCTCCACAACTGTGAGGAATAAATTTCTGTTGTTTAAGCCATCCAGTTTATGGTATTTTGTTACTGCAGCATGAGCTGACTGATACAATTCCAATTTTTTTGAAAATAAAGAGATGGTATACAAAAGAAAACCAAGAAAAAAGGCCAATAACCCCTCCCTCCTCATACTGTTGATATTTTTAAAACAGGTTAATGCATATAACCAGAGTCAGAAAATTTAAATAGTACAGACAGGTACTCAGTGAAAAGTGTAACTTCCCCCACTCCCCCTTGACCCTTTAGTTCTTTTCATTTTTGGTAACTAGGTAGACACGTTCTTATGATTCTTTGTCAAAATCTATGAACGTTCCATATATATATAAATATATGAATTACTATTTTTTTTTGTGAGGAAGACTGGCTCTGAGCTGACATCCATTGCCAATCCTCCTCTTTTTACTTGAGGAAGATTAGCCCTGAGCTGACATCTGTGCTCATCTTTCTCTATTTTGTATGTGGGATGCTGCCACAGTGTGGCCTGAGAAGTGGGATGTAGGTCCGCACCCAGGATCCGAACCCACGATCCCTGGGCCGCTGAAGTGGAGCACGCGAACTTAACCATTATGCCACTGGGCTGGCCACCCATATATAAATTTTATCTACATAAAAGAGATTGTATTATATGCAATAATTTTATAAATATAACTTCTAATACATTCTATTATTTAATATGTAATACAGGAAATTACACTTTCTATTGAGCATTTGACCTGTAGCTGGGCCAGAGTCAATGAGCTGTAGTATAAACTACATAAAAGACTGCAAATCTCATTGATAATTCATATATATTGATTATACATTGAAACAATAATATTTAGAATATATTGAATTAAATAAAATATGATATTAAAATTATGGTCACCTATTTCTTTTTAACTTTTTTTAATGCAACAATTAGAAAATTTAAACTTATATACCTGACTCGCCTTATATTTCTATAGGACAGCGGCGTGCAGTCCATTTCACACACATCTCATTTAATCCCCAGTATGATCCCATGAGATGGGTGGTATATCCTCCATCTTACAGGTTCAATTCTTGTTCAGAGTCTGTTTGTCCCCGACTAGCTCTGCCACAGTGTCGGTGAGTGAGGCTGGGCTGGGTGTAAAGGCAGAGACCTTGCTCCCTCCAGGCCCTTGCTCTGTCCACAGGTGCCAGTGTGGCAGCCCTGGGACCTTACTCTCTTGGTGAGCGCAGCCTGAGCAGGTTCCCTCCTCTGAGGGCCCAATCTGTCTCCTACCACATACTGCTTACTCCCCCCATGACGTCCCTCTCCCCTCCCAGGTGGGCTCTCAGCCCTCCCTTAGGCCAGGATTCTCTATTGACCTTGACTCCCCTCAGTCCCTTGGGCTCAGATGAGGCCCAGGCAGTGTGGCCTGATTCTCTGCTGATGGAAAGCAGGTAAGGGACACAGAGCAGCAGGTTCACCAGCAGGGGGAGCTCACTAGGTTCCACCAGGTTCCATTAGATCTAGGCCTGACTGAGGATCCTCTGCCCTTTCTGAAGGTGTCCCAACTCATCTGACTGTGTAGCTTCCCCCCACCTAGGCCTGAAATGGTTTTTTTTTGATTACTTTCCAACCATCATGCCCTTTAATTCCTGGAACCTGTTCACACAGTAGGTGAGCCTCACAGACAAGGAGATCCACGTGTCCAGAGCTGGAGCGTTGGGCCCGCAGGATGCCGTCTATGAAGCTGGTGACCTGATTCAATAATACAGGGTGGGTTGCCTCAGTCAACATCTTGCTGGCCACCTTGGAAACTCCCAGGGTGGAGGGAAGAAATGCAAAGGAGACAATTCAGGACCACCTCGCAGGCTTCAGAAAGTACATCATTCAGGATAACAGGACAGAGTGATGTTAGGGGAAATGGCTGAATAGAGTGCTCACAGATCATTCCCTCCACAGAAACAACCAGTACACTGGAAAACTGACAGAGTCAGCTTTCTCAGAACTCTGGAATCCAGCTAAAGATAATAGCTAACAAGGGAGTGCCTAATGAAAAAAGCATGGCTGAATTCCAGTAAGTGTATTAGTTTCTTGAGGCTACCATAACAAGTGACTACAAACTGGTTGGCTTCAAACAACAGAAATTATTCTCTCACACTTCTGTAGGTTATAATCAAGGTGTACACAGGGTTTGTTCTCCTGGAGGTTCTGAGGGAGAACCTGTTTCATGACCCTCTCCTAGATTCTGGTGATTGCCAGAAATCCTTCATGTTCCTTGGCCTGTAGACACATCACTCCAACCCCTGTCTCTATCCTCACATAGCAGTCTCCCTTCTGTGTGTCTCTCTGTGTCTTCCAGACCCTTCTTATAAGGACAGCAGTCATTGGATTTAGGACCTTCCCTAATCCCATTTGACCTCATTTTAACTTGAGTAATTGTATCTACAAAGAACTGATATCCAAATAAGCTCAGATTCACAGGTACAAGGGAGTAGGATTTCAATGTGTTTTGGGAAAGAGTTCAACCCAAACAGCATACAAAGAAACAGGAGAGTTTGGCCCATTCATGGGAAAAAATAAATTGACAGATACCTGAAGAAGCCCAGTCACTGGACTTATTAACAAAGGTTTAATCAACTGTCTTAAATATGCTCAAAGATCTAAATTACACCATGAACAAAGGACTAAAGGAAAACAAGAAAAATATATACGAACAAGTGGAAAATATCCATAAAGATTGAAAACATCAAAAGGAACCAAAAAGAAATTCTAGGGCTGAGAAGCCAAAGAGCTGAAATGAAAAATCTACTCAAGATATTCAACAATATATTTGATAGGCAGAAGAAAGAATCAGCGAACTTGAAGACAAGACAAAAGAACACAGGGCAGATAGCTTCTGCTGTGTGCATGGGGGTGCAAGAATTGCTTCAGGAAATGAGAACATCCCTGGATTATCTTTTCTCCTATAAAGAGAATAAGCAGATGATCTCTTTGAAGAGTCTGTTGAAAATATTAATGAATACAAGGAAGGCAATGAGGTACAAAATACTCATGTATATATGAATTCATGACCAAATTAAATATGAAACCTTATATAAAAAGAGGTGTGGGTTTTTTTCTCCCCCATCCTCCCATTCTCCTCTAAAGCAGCTCTGAGAGACACAAGTCCAAGGGTGTGTATTCTTGCTGTGTGACTTGCTCCTTCCTTTCTCCCCTGTATGCCTCCAGGATTGCCCTGCATGGATGGGTTTCCTGCTCTGACTCTGGATTTCCAAGTGCCAGGTTCCTGGAGGACTTAAATTTTGCACCTCCTCCCTCCCTCACCTGCCTGCCCTTCCGCCTGGGAGAGGGACCCCAGCCCTGGCCTGGCTCCCCAGGTGGTGTAGCCGGGTAGCACCTGGGTCTGCTGGGCCCCTGAGTGGTGCAGACCAGCTCTGACAGAGTAGTTGGGAAGGGGTGGTGGGTCCCTGAGGGGAGAGCTGGCCCTGGTTGCGGGGGTCATTGTGTGGCCCCTCTCCTGTAGCTTCCTGCACCTCGGGGGACACCTTCACTTTCTCTCCCCGCTGGCCTTTTTGCATCCCCATTGGTGGGCCAGATGGCTCAGCCCTGCAAGCTCACAGAGGTCCATTTCCCCTCTTCTTGCTCTTCAGTACCTGGCCCTCACTCTCATGTAGAGTTCCTAGGAGGCCCCTGTAGCCCCACCTCTGCCCCCTTCCCCAGAGCAAATGTGCTGGCTGCAGAGCTGCTCCCCTCCTGCCCCTGCCCATTGACTGTTAAGTTTCACCCTGAAGACATTGGAGCTGCAAGCAGCTGTCTTAACCCTCCACAGTCCTCCAGTGCCATCCTTCCTCTTCTCTGGATGGACCTTGCTTTGCTCCTGCTCAATTCTCTCCTTTTCTCCTTCCCTTTTCCCCAAACCAGCACTAGTTATAGCTCTTTCCTAGGATCCTTCACTATAGATCACTTCCATTCTCCAGCTCTGTACCTTTTTTCCTGACATTTGACCCTTGTGCCCCCTGCAAACACACAATAAACATCCTGTGCGGTCACCTCTGAAGGTGAGGAAGATAACCTACATTCTTAAGATGGGCGAAGGCAAGCGTGCAATGCTATGTTTGAGCCCTGAGACCACCCTACCCCAAAACCTCAATCACCAGCATACTGAAGGCTGAGAATTTGTGAATATATTTGAAAATAAATCTTTGGTCATATTTCTGATCATGTTCATAGGATGGCTTCTTAGAAGAAGTAGAATACCTGGGTCAACCTGTAAGGTATATTTTCCTCTCTACACACACACATGAACACACACACACACACACATACACACACACACACACATACACACAAACACACATACAGGGTATTGGTTCCTACCAACAGTTCACTAGTTTTGATCTGACATCACTACTGTTTTGTTTTCATTTTTGCCAGATAGGAAAAAACTAATTGGCTTAGATATGCATTTCTCTGTTTATTGACGTGTTTCACATGTTTATTAGTTGTTTGAATCTCTGCAGATTGACTTTTTATGATTTCTGTCTTGTCTTTGAAGACGTGATGTCATTTATTTTCTCAAATGCAGATAGTAGATTCCTAGTATGTTTCCATTTTCTTTTTGTCTTATATTTTTACGTACAGAAGTTTTAAATTTTAAGGTGTTAAATCTATAGATGTCCTTATTTTTTTCATTGGTCATAAGCTTAGACAGTTCTTCACCCAACATTAGATGAGATGAACTTCTCTAATTTCTTAGGCGTCTTTTAAAAATGATTTGCATTGTAGCATGTAGCTGTATATCTACATGGAAATTATTTTTGCTGTGATCTGAGGAGCAGAGTTAGCCTGATGGTTCTGAGTCACTCTCCTTGCTCCAACCCCATTTAGCAACTGGTTGTCCCTTTTCCCTCTGCCTTTGGTCGTCTTTGTCAAAGGTCAAATGTTTACAGTGACATTGATCTCTTTCCACCCAGACTGTTGTGTTCCATTCCTTTCTTGCATCAATACCACACTTTTTAAAATAAAGAGACGTTATAAAAACAAAAACAAAAAGAAATGCCCAATAATTTGCCCATCCTGGTTGACCACTGTTGATCTTTTTTAAAGAGGTTAAGACATCCAATGAGAGAAAATTTAAACACTACCAAATGATTCTCAGTGAGAAGTGAAAGCCTCCCCCACTCTTCCTGGCCCCCCGGTTCATTTTACTTAAGGTAAAGTAGATGATTTCTTGTGATTCTTTGCCAAAATCTTTAGGCATATGCCATGTATCTATATACACGAATATATACATCTGTATTATTTTATTTACATGAAAGGAATTACAGACAATACTCTACTAAATGTAATTTTCTCACACATTTTAAATACCTGGTAGAGCAAATGCCTCTTCTTTATGCTTTTCAAAACTCCATTATATTACTCAGAAATAATTTAGAAAATTTTTTTTTGGTGTGGGAGAGGATTCACCCTGAACTAATGTCTGTTGACAATCTTCCTCTTTTTGCTTGAGGAAGATTAGCCCTGAGCTAACATCTATGCCAATGTTCCTCTATTTTATATGTGGGTTGCCACCACAGCATGGTTGGCGAGTAGTGTAGGTCCATGCACAGGATCCGAATCCGTGAACTGCAGGCCACTGAAGTGGAGTGTGCCAAACGTAACCACTATGCCACGGGGCCAGCCCCTCCTTTTTTTTTTTAATGTGAGTTGCCACCACAGCATGGCCACTGACAGATGAGTGATGTTGTTCTGTGCTCGGGAACCAAACCCAGGTTGCTGCAGTGGAGAGCACTGAACTTTAACCACTAGGGCATTGGGGCTGCCCCTAGAATTATTTAATAGATACTGTCTCCCCAAAAGAAAAATCATTGAAATTTTGATTAGATTAACTTTCAATTAATAAGTTAATCTGGGATGAATCGAGATCTTTAAAACATTTCATGGGGCCAGCCCTGTGGCATAGTGGTTAAGTGTGCATGCTCTGCTGCTCGCGGCCCAGGTTCTGATCCCGGGCATGCACCAATGCACCACTTGTCAGGCCATGTTGTGGCAGCATCCCACATAAAGTGGAGGAAGATGGGCATGGATGTTAGCTCAGCGCCAGTCTTCCTCAGCAAAAAGAGGAGGATTGGCATGAATGTTAGCTCAGGGCTGACCTTCCTCCCCCCCAAAAAAAATTTCATACTTTTTCTTTTTGAATAAGATAATATTCATCAATGCATATATATAATTATAACTGAATTAATTTGTTTTTCTTCAGATAAATTTTTCCTATTTCTTGTCAATGTTATACTTTATATTTTATCCATTATGAATTGAATCTTCTTAAATTACATTATCTAACTTGTTGATTCTCCTAAGTCAAATATTGATCCAGTACCTTAAACCTTAGGGTTCATTAAGAATACAATCATGTTTTAAAAAATTATTATATTGTCTGGCTCCTTCCAAGTGTCTTGCCTCTTGCCTTCATTTCCAGTCTTGTTTCATAGGCTAGAGCATCCAGAGCAATGCTCAATGATGCTTAGAGAAGGCAGGTCTTTCAGTCTTGCTTTGACTTGGTTAACACACCTAGAGGTCTTAACACATTAAGAATGACGTTGAGAGTGACATCAGAATTATGGCGGAGTGAGCTTCCCCCATTGAACTCTCCCCCTCTAAGACACAACAAAAAGGACATTCATATTTCAACAGAAACTATTCACACAACACAGGGGACGTCTGAGGCACACAGGCAGCCATACACCCAAGGACTGAGGTGCTGGAATCTCCAGAGTAAGTGGAAGGAGCTGCTTTGGCTTGGCCTGTGCTCAGGCTCCAGCTGACTTGGCACTAGCAACTTTGGCCCACCGCACTCCAGTTCCTTCTTCTTCAGCCCAACGCACTCCAGTTCCAGCTTCTCTGGCCCAGCAGCACTCCAGCTCTCCCTTCTTTGGCCCAGTGCACTCCAATTCCAGTTTCTTCAGCCCAGCGGTGCTCCAGCTCCTCTTTCTTCAGCCCAGTGCACTCCAGTTCCAGCTTCTTTGGCCCGATGGTGCTCCAGCTCTTCCTTCTTTGGCCCAGTGCACTCCACTTCCAGCTCCTTTGGCCCAGTAGCACTTCAGCTGAAGCTGCTTCAACCCACCCGCACCCGAGCCCCAGCTACTTTGGCCTACGTGCGCTCCAGCTCCAGCTGTTTCCACACATCCCCCCCAGTAGCCTCCACTCAGCCACACCACAGATCAGCCAGGGGCTGACAAGAGTGCCCACGGATTGAGGCAGGCCAGAATACACAGCCCTTGACCCCCACCCAGGGGCAGCAAGAGGAAACTGGGACCATATATTTTCACTATGAGGAAAGATAAGTCAACACCAACAGGCACCATACAAAAATATATTAAATCTCCAGACCAAAAGGAAACTGACAAGCAACCATAAGTCAATCTGGAAAGCACAGAAATGTATAACCTTAATGGCAGAGAATTCAAAATAGCTATCATAAAAAAGCTTAATGAAATACCAGAAAACACAGACAGACAATTCAGTGAAATCAGGAGTTTCTTTACAAAAGAGATTGAAACTATAAAAAAAAAAAACAATCAGAAATCTTAGAGATGAAAAACACAATAGAGGAGATAAAGACAAATCTGGAAGCCTTAAGCACCAGAGCTGACAATATGGAGGAAAGAATTAGCAATACTGAGGACAGCAATGCAGAAGTGCTCCAGATGGAGGAGGAAAGAGAACTAAGACTAAAAAGAAATGAAGAAACTCTCCGAGAGATATCTGACTCAATTAGGAAATCCAGCATAAGGATTATAGGTATTCCAGAGGGAGAAGAGCGGTAAAAAGGAGCAGAGAACTTGTTTAAAGAAATAATATCTGAGAACTTCCCAAACCTGGGGAAGGAGCTGGAAATACCAGTGAATGAAATCAATAGATCTCCTAAATATATCAACATGAAAAGACCCTCTCCAAGGCATATAGTAGTAAAGCTGGCAAAAGTCAATGACAGAGAAAAAATATTAAGGGAAGCTAGACCAAAAAAAAATGACATACAAAGGATTTCCTATCAGGCTCTCAGCTGATTTCTCGACAGAAACTTTACAGGCTAGGAGAGAGTGGAACGATATATTCAAAATTCTAAAGGACAAAAACTTTCAACCAAGAATATTCTATCAAGCAAAAATATCCTTCAGATATGATGGAGAAATAATAACTATCCCAGATAAACAAAAGCTAAGGGAGTTCATTGCCACAAGACCCCAACTACAAGATGTGCTCAAGAAGGCCCTCATCCTTGAGGAAAAAAAGAGAAAGGGGATTCAAAGTTTTGAACAAGGAGGAAAATAGGTCGACAAAACCAGAAAAATTGCAGTCCTGTATCAAAATAGATTATCAAACACTTAATTATACAACCAAAGATCAAGGGAAGATAAGCACCAAGCATAAATATAACCTCATCATGTTAAACATGAACTCACAACACAAGAAGGAACAAGATGTGACAACAATAACATAGAAGGGGAAGAGGAAAGGGATCGAATTGACTTAGTCTAAGGGAATAAGAGGCCATCAAAAAATGGACTATCACATCCACAAGATTTTTGATACAAACCTCAGGGTAACCACTAACCAAATAATCAGAACAGAATCACACACAATAAAGAAAGAGAAAACTAAGAGAACGCCCATACAGAACTACCAAACTGCATTCGTAGTCCGATGAGAGAAACAAAAGAAATGCAAAAGAACCAGAAAAAGAGTGATAAAATAACAACAACAAGGTCCCATATATCAATAATCACCCTAAATGTAAACGGACTGAACTCTCCAATCAAAAGACACAGAGTGGTGTGATGGATTAAAAAACAAGACCCAACAATATGCTGCCTCCAGGAAACACATCTCAGCTCTAAAGAACTAACACAGGCTCAGAGTGAAAGGAAGGAAGACAATATTCCAAGCTAATGGCAAACAAAAGAAAGCAGGTGTTGCCATATTTATATCAGACAAAGTAGACTTCAAGATAAAACAGGTAATGAGAGACAAAGAGGGGCAATATATAATGATAAAAGGGACACTCCACCAAGAAGACATATCAATTATAAATATATATGCACCCAATACAGGAGCACCAAGTACATAAAGCAACTATTAACAAACCTAAAAGGAGATATTAACAACAACACAATAATAGTAGGGGATCTTAACACCACACTCTCATCAATGGACAGATCATCCAGACAGAAAATCAACAAGGAAATAATGGACCTAAATGGAAAACTAGATGAGATGGACTTAAAAGACATATGCAGAGCACTCCATTCAAACACAGCAGATTACACATTCTTCTCAAGTGTGCATGGAACATTCTCAAGAACAGACCACATGTTGGGAAACAAGGCATGCTTATATAAATTTAAGAAGATTGAAATCATAACAAGCATCTTTTCAGACCATAATGCCATGAAGCTAGAAATCAACTACAAGGAAAAAACCAGGAAAGTGACAAAGCTGTGGAGACTCAACAACATGCTACTAAACCACCAATGGATCATTGATGAAATTAAAGGAGAAATCAAAGCATATCTGGAGACAAATGAAAATGAAAATACACCATACCAACTCATATGGGATGTGGCAAAAGCGGTCCTGAGAGGGAAACTCACAGCAATACAGGCCCACCTTAACAAACAAGAAAAAGCCCAAATAAGCAACCTCAAACTACACCTAACTGAATTAGAAAAAGAAGAACAAACAAAGCCTAAAGTCAGCAGAAGGAGGGAAATAATAAAAATAAGAGCAGAAATAAATGAAATTGAAATTTAAAAAGCAGTAGAAAGGATCAATGAAACAAAGAGCTGGTTCTTTAAGAAGATAAAAATAATTGACAAACCCTTAGCAAGACTCACCAAGAAAAAAAGAGAGACACCCCAAATAAATAAAATTAGAAATGAAAAGGAGAAATTACAACAGATACCACAGAAATACAAAACATTATAAGAGAATACTATGAAAAACTATATGCCAACAAATTGGACAATCTAGAAGAAATGGATAAATTCCTAGACTCATACAACCTCCAAAAACTGAATCAAGAAGAAATAGAGAACCTGAATAGACCAATCACAAGTAAAGAGATTGAAACAGTAATCAAAAACCTCCCAAAAAACAAAAATCCAGGACCAGATGGCTTCTCTGGAGACTTTTACCAAACATTCAAAGAAGATTTAATACCTATCCTTCTCAAACTATTCCAAAACATAGAAGAAGATGGAACACTTCCCAACACATTCTATGAGGCCAACATCACCCTGATACCAAAGCCAGGCAAGACAACAATAAGAAGGAAAACTACAGGCCAATATCACTGATGAACATAGATGCAAAAATCCTCAACAAAATATTGGCAAACCAAATACAGCAATACATTAAAAAGATCATACACCATGATCAAGTGGGATTTATACCAGGGACACAGGGATGGTTCAACATGTGCAAATCAATCAATGTAATACACCATGTTAACAAAAAGAGGAATAGAAACCATATGATCATCTCTATAGATGCAGAGAAGGCTTTTGACAAGATCCAACATCCATTTATGATAAAAACTCTCAACAAAATGGGTATAGAAGGAAAGTACCTTAACATAATAAAGGCCATATATGACAAACCCACAGCCAACATCATACTCAATGAGGAAAAACTGAAAGCCAGCTCTCTAAGAACAGGGACAAGGGTGCCCACTCTCGCCACTCTTATTCAACACAGTACTGGAGGTTCTAGCCAGAGCAATTAGGCAAGAAAAAGGAAAAAAAGGAATCTAAATCGGCAACAAAGAAGTGAAACTCTCACTATTTGCAGATGACATGATCTTGTATATAGAAAACCCTAAAGAATACATTGGAAAACTATTAGAAATAATCAACAACTACAGCCAAGTGGCAGGGTACAAAATCAACTTACAGAAATCAGTTGCATTTCTATATACCAACAACGAACTAACAGAAAGAGAACTCAAGAAGACAATCTCATTTACAATTGCAACAAAAAGAATAAAATATCTAGGAGTAAATTTAACCAAGGAAGTGAAAGGCCTCTACAAGGAAAACTATAAGACATTATTGAGCGAAATGAATGATGACATAAAGAAATGGAAAAATATTCCATGCACTTGGATTGGAAGAATAAACATAGTTAAAATGTCCATACTACCTAAAGCAATCTGCAGATTCAATGCAATCCCAATCAGAATCCCAAGGACATTCTTCACAGAAATAGAAGAAATAATACTAGCATTCATATGGGGCAACAAAAGACCCCATATATCTAAAGCAATCCTGAAAAAGAAGAACAAGGCTGGAGGCATCACAATCCCTGACTTCAACACATATTACAAAGCAATACTAATTAAAACAGCATGGTCGAGGTACAAATGGAACAGAATTGAAAGTCCAGAAACAAAACCTCATATCTAGGGGCAGCTAATATTTGACAAAGGAGCTAAGGACATACAGTGGAGAAAGGAAAGTCTCTTCAATAAACGGTGCTGGGAAAACTGGACAGCCACTTGCAAAAGAATGAAAGTAGACCATCTTCTTTCACCATACACAAAAATTAACTCAAAATGGATCAAAAACCTGAAGGTGAGACCTGAAACTATAAAACTCCTGCAGGAAAATAGAGGTAGTACACTACTCGCCATCAGCCATAAAGGGATATTCTTGAATTCCATGTCTACTCAGACAAGGGAAACACAAGAAAAGAAAAAATAAACAAGTGGGTCTTCATCAGATTAAAGAGCTTCTACAAGGCAAATGAAACCAGGATCAAAATGAATAGGGAACCCAGCAGCTGGGAAAAAATATTTGCAAACTGTATATCTGACAAGGGATTAATCTCCATAGTATATAAAGAACTCACACAACTGAATAACAAAAAAACAACCCAATCAAAAAATGGGCAGAGGAAATGAACAGACACTTCTCCATAGAAGATATACAGATGGCCAATAGGCACATGAAACGATGCTCAACATCACTAGTCCTCAGGGAAATGCAAATCAAAACTACACTAAGATATCACCTTACACCCATTGGAATGGCTATAATCACCATGATAAAAAGCAACAAATGCTGGAGAGGCTGTGGAGAAACGGAAACACTCATTCACTGCTGGAGGGAATGCAAACTGGTGCAGCCTCTATGGAAAACAGGACGGAGATTCCACAAAAATTTAGAAATAGAAATACCTTATGATCCAGCTATCCCACTACTGGGTGTCTACCCAACGAACCTGAAATCAACAATCCAAAGAGGCTTATGCACCCCTATATTCATCATAGCATTATTCACTATAGCCAAGACATGGAAGCAACCGAAGTGTCCCTTGACTTATGATTGGATAAAGAAGATGTGGTATATATATACCGTGGAATACTACTCAGCCATAAAGAAAGACAAAATGGTCCCATTTGCAACAACATGGATGGACCTGGAGGGTATTATGACAAGTGAAATAAGCCAGAAAGAGGAAGACAAAAGGACATGATTTCACTCATATGTGGAAGAAAAACCAACACACGCACAGATAGAACTGTTCGGTGGTTACCAGGGGCAAGGGGAGTGGGGGATCAGCACAAAGGGTGGAGGGATGCATTTATATGGTGACTGATAAACAATCATGTACAACAAAAATTTCACAATAAAAAAAAAGAATGACATTGACTCTGATTTGATGTAGATATTCTTACCGTTATGCCATTTTAAAATCCAGTTGAAGCTTTATTTGACTAAAGGCCTTATCAGGCTCAGTGGGAACTCTCTGATTCTTTCATTTTCTTATTTAGACCATTGATATGGTATATAATTATTAATCAAAGCACCCTCACATTCTTGACGTCAACTCTTATTTTAGATTTCCCAAAGCACCCTCATATATATTCTTCTATTAAGTCACATAAAAAGCCAATGAGGGGGTAACTGCCTCTATGGATGTGGGTGGGAACTGACTAGAAGAGGCAGAAGGGGACTGTGTGGGGTGGTGGAACATTCTATGTTTTGATTCAGTGATGGTTACACAGGTATATACAGTTCTGAAAGCATAAATGGAACACTTAAGAACTATGCAATTCACATTCTATAAATCTCTCTAGATTTTCTAAAATCTCCAGCTTCCAAGGCATATTTACTACTCAAACATCATTTAACCCAAGTTGCTGCCAGAACTCTTTGCTCAGGAAGCTCTGACCATGCAGGACTGTGAAAACAGTCGTGGAGCCTTGTGTACCCAGCAGTAGAAGTAGGCACCAAGTCTGCTCACGACAAGGGGAAGGATAACAGAAGGGCATGACCACCAGGAGAGAGGATCACTGGAACCATTGCAGAAGGTGCCCGTCACGAGCTCCATATGAGCTCAGGGGAGAGAGGGCATGATCTGTGCCTGACGTTGGCCTTGGCATCAAGAAGGAAGAGTGGCTGATGGGTGATTTGTGTTAGATGTTTGCTAACTCGGGACTGGATGGGCCCTGTCACTTCTGGTGGTCCCTGAATCTGACCCCTAGAGCTACCTTTTGGGGTCTGAAGTGCTTGTTTGAGGAGCTTGGTCCCTCTGCAAGCATCTAACATCTGCACAACGATGTCACGTAAACATCCCCATGTTCAGAGATTCATTAGAAGGACACAGGTCTCAGCATGTAGCTGCTCACCTGGCTGAGGTTTATCACAATGAGGTAGTCAGTCTGAATCATAAGGAGAAAAGGCCCAGGTAAAGTCTGGAGGACTCCATGTGCAGGCTTCCTGGTGCTCGCTCCCTCCCAGGAGGGGCGACACAGACCACACGTCCCCCACCACTGAAAATGCATCACCACATGTTCCCTGGGTCCTGCCCAGGGAAGCCCATTAGAGACCCAGGGCCCAAGGCTGGTGTTGGGGCTGGCGGTGCAGGCGCACTGCCCAGCAAGTACCCAGACTCCAGCCACCCAGAAGGAGCGCAGCTGTTACGTTAACCATGGTGTTTGCCCACAGTCTGGGCACAGTGGCTGCCCTTAGTGGTTGGGGAAATTGGGAACACCTCCGAAGGCCAAGTTAAAGGTCAACGTTGGAAGCAGGCCCTACCCAAGATCCCAAACTCCACCGCTGTGTTAATCCTTTTTGAAACAATGCCCGATTTTTAAAGACTACGAGAATGACTGAGAAGTTAGAAGATTGTCCTTTCACTGCTTTGTCCTATTGTCTTAAATCCTCAGTCACCTTCTCAGCTCTCCTGCGCTGAACCTTTCTCCATAGTATTTCAGTACTGAGAGAATAATCTCACAGGGAGACTTGGGTCCCCGCATCCAGGACTTCACGTGTTGCTCTGTCTCAGGGGAAAGTGCGGCTGGTCCCAAAAGAGAAATTGCCTCATGTTCTAAAATCTAGCCCCACTGAGGCTATTGTGCTAAATCGGCAGTTCTGAAACGTGGTCCATGGACCCTGGCTGTCCCTGAGATCCTGTCAGGGCCTTCAGGAGGTCGGGATGGTTACAAAAGAACATTAAGACTTTTTCTGTTCTCCGTTAGCATTTGCTCCACCGTGAAGAAGAGATGGAGGTAAAATTGCTGGCACCGTAGCAAGAATCAAGACAGTGGGAACAAAGTGTCGTGGTGCTCACTGTGTTCTTCCTCCCGCACACCCGCCTCCCCCGTCAGACCCTCACACAACCCCTCTGACATCTGCCCCTTGAGCCTGTTCCCTGGCCTCTGGTCCAGCAAGGCAGATGTAGGAAGAATAAAGAGGGATTGGAAGTCAGTGGAGATTTCTGGGGGAACTATGGTCTCAGGTTTCCCACAGCTTGACATCCAGGTGCCCCTTCTGCCCTGTGCTGGAGGAAGGCTGGGCCCGGGACTGGGGTTGAGAAGGCTGGAGGGTCATACTGGGGCCGGGACAGGGGCAGGTCTGCACAGAGCTGTTCAGCGCCCTGCAGGCACATGAGGACGGACCCTGGGAGAACGTCCACTCCTGCAGAGGGAGCAGGGCATTCCCAGGGAGGGAATGTCATCACCGCAGGGAGAGAGGACCCTGGAAGGGAAGTGGTCCAGCAGAGCTGACTCGCCCATCCTGTGTGTCCTGGTCAGCAGCAGAAGGTAGGGCCCTGCATCTCCTCACTCCCAGGTCTCTGCGGGAAAATCCCTCCCTGCACCCACTGCTGTCTTGTGGGGTGTTCAGTCCTTGTTACCGTTAGAGTTCCTTCCACCTTCCCCTTACTCAAAGAAATTAGAGCAACAATTTAAAGAGGGAAAATAGTCTGTTATATACCTGGTCATCAACTCTCCTCTTAATGTCTTCTCCTCAGTTATCTGCTTGCTTTTCTCTCTCATTTGGCCCTAGGTCCTAATCTACCCTGCTGCCATTTAGAATGCGGAAGAGAGCAGTGCTGCCAGCGTGGGACCTTTAACAACGTCCAAAGTGTGTTAAGAGAGAACATGGAGGATTCTTATGTCATTTTGAAGGTCAGGCACGGTATGTATTTCAGTGGGCATTGGAAAAACAACCAGCCCATCAAACCTGTGCTTTACGCTTCGGCGCCCTTTCCCTCCTCCTACCTCATCTTGTACAGATTCCAATGATTTGTTACCAGTTACCTTCACCTTCAATTGTTTTCTGGTTTAAAATACTCCACGTGGCAGACACACCCTAAGGTGACCACCAATGAGTCCAGCCCTTGTGGTGTCCCCACCCGTTGGGTGTGGACAGAATCTGAGACTTGCTTCCCACCAAGAGAATATGCAAAGGTGATGGGATGTCACTCCCAGATTGGGTCACATGATGTGACAAAGTGGGAGGATGCCACCCTCATGATCACCTTTAGTTATGTAAGACTCCTGGTTGCTATTAATTGCATCCTCCCTCCACTAAATCTCCAACCTGGCTGCTTCTCTCTTCACATATTCAGCAAGTCATGGAGACACAATGGGGGCCAGTGCTGGTGAAAGTCACAGCACTCACAGTGACATGGATTCTTTTCCTAGGTAGCCGTACTGGGGTGTGCTGCCTATAGCACCCTAACTGCCATTCACACCCTGCCTATGTGGCAGGCCCACCAGGGCCATAGAAAGTGGGTGGGTGGTGAACTTTTGCCCTCCAGCCTCAGTGACTTTGTCTCTACACTTGGGTGGTCTGGTGGTATTTTTGCTTCATTCTGTTAATGTATTGTATGGCATTGATTGATTTTCATATCCTTGCATTCCAGGAATAAATGCCACTTGGTCATGGTATAGAAACTTTTTAATATACTGGTGAATTCAGTTTCCTAGTTTCATTAGTCTGCTAGAGGTGCCATACAAAATACCATGGACTGAGTGGCTTAAACAACATAAATTAACTTTCTCATAGTTCTGTAGGCTAGTAAGTCCAAGATCCAGGTGCCTCTAGGGTTGGTGTTTTTGTGAGAGCTCTCCCACTGGATTGAAGATGGTCTCCTTCTCACTGTATTCTTATATGGCATTTCCTAGGTGCACACACATGGGAGAAGATAGATATAGAGAGAGAGAGAGACAGAGAGAGAGAGAGAGGCTCTCTCATATCTTTTCTTATAAGGACACTAACCCTGTAAGTTCCGGGCCCCACCATTATGACCTCATTTAACTTTACTTCCCCTAGAGGCCTCATTTCCAAATATAGCCACACTGGTAGCTAGGGCTTCCATATATGAACTGGGGGCGGGGGGTGGACATAAACATTCAGTCTCTAACACTAGCATTTTATTGAGGATTTTTGCATCAATATACATAAGGGATATTAGTTTGTAGCTTTCTTTACTTATAATGTCTTTCTTTGGCTTTGGTGTCAAGGTAATGCTGGCCTCGTAGAAGGAGTTAGGAAGTGTTCCCTCCTCTTCAATTTGGAAGACTTTCAGCAGGATTGTTTATAATTCTTCTTTAAATGTTTTGTAGAATTCATGAGTGAAGTTATCTGGACCAGGCCTTTTCTTTATTTGGATATTTTTTACCGCCAATTCAATATCTTTACTAGTTATAAGGCTATTCAGATTTTCTATTTCTTCATGATTCCATCTTGGTAGGTTTTGGGTTTCTACTAATTTGTCCATTTCATCCAGGTTATGCAATTTGTTGGTGTATAATTTTTCATAGTACTCTCTTATTATTTTTATTTCTATAAAATCACTGGTAATGTCCCTACTTTCATTTATGATTTTAATAATTTGTGTCTTCTCTCCTTTATTCTTAGTCAATCTAGCTAGAAGTTTGTAAATTATGTTGATATTTTCAAGAACCAACTTTTGGTTTCATCAGTTTTCTCTATTGTTTTTCTATTCTCTATTTTATTTCTAGTCTAGTTATTATTTCCTTCCTTCCGCTAGCTTTGGGTTTAGTTCGTTCTTCTCTTTCTAGTTCCTTAAGGTGTAAAATTAAGTTGTTTATTTGTGATCTTTCTTCTTTTTTAAATTAAGCATTTTACAGCTATAAATTTCCCTCCTAGTGCTCCTTTTACTTCATTCCATAAATCTTAATACACTGAATTTTCACTTTTATTTGACCCAAGATATTTCTTAATTTCCCTAGCAACTTCTTCATTGACCCATTAGTTGTTTAAGAATGTGATGTTTAATTTCTACATATTTGTGGATTCTCCAGCTTTTCTTCTTCTATTAATTTCAAATTTCATTATATTCTGATGGGGAAAGATACTTTAAATGATTTTAATCTTTTAAAATTCATTAACACTTTTTTGGTGATGAAACATATGCTCTATTCTTGAGAATGTTCCATGTGCACTTGAGAAAAATGTATATTCTGCTGTTGTTGGATGAAGTTTTCAGTATATGTCTGTTAGGTCCAATTGCTCTATAGTGTTGTTCAAGTCCTCTATTTATTAACTGATCTTCTGTCTGGTTGCTCTATTCATTATTGAAAGTGGGATATTAAAGTCTCCTATTATTATTTTAAAACTATTTCTCCCTACAATTTGATGCGTTCGCTTTATAAATTTTGAAAAATGATTTTCAGTGGCTTGTTGAGTTTACAATTGTTTTATCTTCTTGGTGAATTGACCCATTTATCAACATATACTGCCCTTCATTGTCTCTTGTAACAGTTTTTGACTTAGTCTATTTTGTCTAATATTAGTATAGCTACTCCTGCTCTCTTTTGGTTACTATTTGCATGAATATCTCTTTCCATCCTTTCACTTTCAACCTATATGTGTTCTTAGATCTAAAGTGAGTCTCTTCTAACAGTATACAGTTGGATCCTGTGCTTTTTTTTTTTAATCTATTCTGACAATCTGTATCTTTTGATTAGGGAGTTTAATACATTTACATTTAAAACAATTACTGATAGGAAGAATTTACTATTGCTATTTTCTTTCTTTTTTTTTTTTTGTGAGGAAGATCAGCCCTGAGCTAACATCCATGCCAATCTTCCTCTCTTTGCTGAGGAAGACTGGCCCTAAGCTAACATCTATTGCCAATCCTCCTCCTTTTTTTCCCCAAAGCCCCAGTAGATAGTTATATGTCATAGTTGCACATCCTTCTAGTTGTTGTATGTGGGACGCGGCCTCAGCATGGCCAGAGAAGCGGTGCGTCAGTGCGCGCCTGGGATCCAAACCCGGCCCGCCAGTAGCAGAGCGTGCACCTAACCGCTAAGCCACGGGGCCGGCTCCTATTGCTATTTTCTTATTTGTTTTCTGTATGTTTCATAGCTTTTTTCTCCCTCATTTTCTTACTTCTTTCCTTTGTATTTTGTTCATTTTTTTGTAGTGATATGTTTGATTCCCTTCTCATTTCCATATGTGTTTATTCTACAGATATTTTGTTTGTGATTATCATGGGGATTACGTACAACATCCTAAAGTTATAATAATCTATTTTGGATTGATAATAACAATTTAATTTGCATACAAACTCACTAGTCCTTTACAGCTCCATCCCCCCAAACATTATTTTATTGTTGTCATAAATTACATCTTTATATATTGTGTACCCGTTATTGTACATTTATAATTATTTTATGAATTTGTCCTTTAAATTCTACAGAAAATTAAAGTGGAGTTATAAAGCCAAAATTAGAAAACTTGTTTTATATTTGCCAATGTATTTACCTTTACCAGAGATCTTTATGTCTTCATATGGCTTCAAATTACTGTTCAGCATCTTTTTATTTCAACCTGAAGGACTCCTTGAGCATTTAGTGGTAATGAATTTCATGAGCTTTCTTTATCTGAGTATCTCTCAATATCTCTCTCATATTTAGAGGACAATTTTGCCACAGATAGCTTTCTTGATTTACACTTTCTTTTCCTTTCATCACTTTAAATATATCATCCCAGTCTGACCCCTCTGACCTCAAGAGTTCTACCAAGAAATCAGCTAATAATCTTATTGTGGAGCCCTTGCATGTGACAAATCACCTTTTTCTTGCTGCCTTCAAAATTCTGTCTTTGACTTTAGCTTTCAACAGTTTGATTATAATGTGTCTTGGATCTTTTTGGGTTTATCCTGCTTGGGCTTCTTGGATGTTTATCTTCACATCTTTCGTCAAATATGTGATGTTTGGGGCCATTGCTTAAATCTCTCCTCTCTTTTCTCCTTCTGGGACTTCCATTATGTTTCTGTTACTCTGCTTGATGAGATCCCATAACTCCCTTAGGCTCTGTTCACTTTTCTTCCTTCTTTTTTATTTTTGCTCCTCAGACTCAACAATTTCAAATGACTTCCCTTCAAGTCCATTAATTATTTCTTCTGCTTGTTTGACTCTGCTATTCTCTGTGCTTGTGGTGTAATATCCAAGAAATCAATGCCAAATCCAATGTCATGAAGATTTTCTCCTATGTTTCTTCTAAGAGTTTTGTAGTTTTAGCTCTCACATTTAGGTATTTGATTCATTTTGAGTTAATTTTAAATATGGTGTAAGGTAAAGGTCCATCTTTGTTTTTTTGCATTGGGTATCCAATTTTCCCAACACAATTTGTTGAAAAGACAGTCCTTTTCCATCAAATGGTCTTGGCGATCTTGTTGAAAATCATTCGACTGTATATGCTAGGGTTTATTTCTGGGCACTCTGTCTATCCCATTGGTCTATATCTGTCCCTATGGCAGTATCACACACTGTTTTGAGTACTGTAGTTTTGTAGTAAGTTTTGAAATCACGAAGTGTGAGGACTCCAACTTTGTTCTCCTTCTTCAACTGTTTTGGCTATTTGCGGTCTCTTGAGATTCCATATGAATTTTAGGTTGGATTTTACTATTTTTGTTTAAAAAATGTCATTGTGATTTTCATAGGTATTACATTGTATATGTAGATCAATTTGGGTAGTAATGACATCTTGATAATGTTAGGTCTTCCAATTCATGAACGCAGGATGTCTTTCTATTTATTTGTGTCTTCTTTAATTTTTTTCAGCAAAGTTTTGAAGTTTTCAGGGTACATGTCTTTTACCTACCAGGTTAAGTTTCTTGCTAATGATTTTATTGTTTTTGATGATATTGTAAATGGATTTGTTTTCCTTAAAAATTTTTCCAGTTAGTGTGTATAAATGCAACTGATTTTTCATGTCAATATTGTGTCCATCAACTTCACTGAATTTGTTTATTAGTTATAACAGTTTTTGTGGAGTCTTTAGTGTTGTCTACATATAAGGTCCTGTATCTGTGAAGAAAGATAATTTTACTTCTTCCTTTCCAATTTGCATACCGTTTATTTCTTTTTCTTGCCAAATTGCTCTAGCTAGAACTTCCAATACTATGATGAATAAAAGTTGTAAATATGGGCATCCTTGTCTTGTTTGTGATTTTGAGGGAAAAGTTTCCAGTCTCTATCATTGAGTATTATGTTCGTTGTGAGTTTTCCACACATGGTCTTTATTATGTTGAGGTATCTACTACTACTTTGTTCAGAGTTTTTATCATGAAAGGATGTTGAATTTTGTAAAATGCTTTCTCTGAATCAATTGTGATGATCACATGTGTTTATTTTTCCCCTTTATTCTGTTAATAAAGTATATTACATTGATTAACTTTCATATATTGAACCATCCTTACATTCCTGGGACAAATCCCACTTGGTCATATGTACACTTCTTTTAATTTGAAGTTGAATTTTGTTTGCTAGTATTTTGTTGAGAATATTTGCATTAGTATTCATATGGGATAATAGTGTGCAATTTACTTTTCTTGTAGTGTCTATATCTAACTCTGGCATCATGGTAATACTGACTTCAGAAAATGAGTTAAGAAGTATTTCTTTCACCTGAACTTTTGGAAGAGATTGAAATTATTCACATTAGCTCTCCTTTAGCTGGTGGAATTCACCAGGGAAGCCACTTGGTCTGGGCCTTTTCTTTGTTCAGAGGTTTTTGACTACTGATTCCATCCCCTAACTAATTATGGAGATTGTCTATTTCTTCATGATTTAGTTTTGGTAGGTTTTGTGTTTCTAGGAATTTATCCATTTCCTCAAGGTTATCCAATTTGTTACCATACAAATGATCATAGTACTTCCTTAGAGTCTTTTTCATTTTTGTAAAATTTATGGTAATGTCTCCACCTTCATTTCAAATTTCATTTATATGAGTCTTCTCTCTTTTTTCTTAGTCAATCTAGCTGTGTCAATTTTTTCATCTTTTTGAATAACCAACCCTTGTTTTCATTGATTTTCTCTATCCCTTTTTATTCTCTATTTTATTTATTTCTACTCTAATCTTTTATTATTTCCTTTATTCTGCTAGCTGTGGGTCTACTTTGCTATTGTTTTCCTAGTTCCTTAAGGGGTAAAGTTAGATTGTTGACTTCACATCTTTCTTCTTTTTCAATGTAAGCATCTACAGTCATAAATTTCCCTTTTAGTGCTGCTTTCATTGTATGCCATTTTTGGTATATTGTATTTTCGTGTTAATTTGTCGTGATATTTTCTAATTTCTCATGTGATTTCTTCTTTTATCCATTAGTTGTTTAAGAATATGTTGTTGAATTATCATATATTGGTGAATTTTCCAGTTTTCCTCCTCCTATTGATTTCTACTTCCAATCCATTGTGATCAAAAAATATACTTTGTATGATTTCAGTCATTTTCAACTTACAAGGACTTGTTTTGGGGCCTAACATGTGGTCTACCTGTTCCATGTACATTTTTAAAATGTGTCTTCCTTGTTGTTGTTCGGAGTTTTCTGTATATGCCTATTAGATCTGATTGTTCTATAGTGTTGTTCAAGCCCTTTATTTGCTTATCTATCTTCATTTTGGTTGTTCTACTTATTATTGAAAGTGGGATATTGAAGTCTCTTACTACTATTGTAGAGCTGTTTTCTTCCCACAATTCTATCTATGTTTCATATATTTTGGAGTTCTCATGTTTAGTGCATATTTATATTTATATTCATTATATCTTCTTGGTCAGTTGACCCTTTTACTAACTCTAATGCCCTTCTTTGTCTCTTGTAACAGTTTTTGACTTAACGTCTATTTTTTTTTTTTTTGATACTAGTATAGCCACTGCTGCTATGTTTTGCTTACTATTTGCATGGAATATCTTTTTCCATCCTTTCACTTTCAATCTGTGTGTGTCCTTAGATCTAATGTGAGTCTCCTGTGCACAGCATTTATTGGATATGGTTTTTTTTTAATCCATTCTTACAATCTATGTCTTTTGATTGGGAAATATAATACATTTACATTTAAAGTAATTACTGATAGAGAAGGACATACTTTTCCCATTTTTTGATATGTTTTATGAATGCTTTATACATTTTTAGTCCTTAATTAGATCCAGCACTTTAAGTACATTCCTTTGTGTTAGCTAATTTTTTGTAATGACATGTTTTAATTCCCTTCTTACTGCCTTTGTGTATATTCTACAGATATTTTCTTTGTGGTTACTATGGAGATTACATAGAACATCATAAAGATATAACAATCTATTTTAAATAGATGCTAATTTAACGTCAGTTACTTATAAATAACTCTAAACTCCTTTACAGTTCCACCTCTCACTTTATGCTAGTGATGTCCCAAATTACATTTTTATATCTTATGTACCAATTAACATAGATTAATAATTAATCTTTATGCATGTGTCTTTTAAATTCTGTAAAAATAAAAATCTAAATTCTACAATAATTTTTATTTTTATATTTGTCTCTGTATTTGCCTTTATCAGAGATCTTTACATTTTGTATGGCTTCTAGTTACTATCTATTGCCCTTTCATTTCAACTTTGAGGACTTCATTGGATTTTTTTTAGGGCAATTCTAGTGGTAATGAACTCCCTCCCAAATAAGCAACCTCAAACTACACCTAACAGAACTAGAAAAAGAAGAACAAATGAACCCCAAAGTCAATAGAAGGAGAGAAATAATAAAAATTAGAGCAGAAATAAATGAAATTGAAATTTAAGAAACCAGTAGAAAGTATCAACGAAACAAAGAGTTTGTTCTTTGAGAAGATAAAAAAAATTGACAAGCTCTTAGCCAGACTCACTAATAAAAAAAGAGAGAGGTCTCAAATAAATAAAATTAGATATGAAAGAGGAGAAATTACAACAGCTACCACAGAAATACAAAGACTTCTAAGAGAATACTGTAAAAAAACTATATGCCAACAAATTGGACAATCTAGAAGAAAACGGATAAATTCTTAGACTCATACAACCTCCAAAAACTGAACCAAGAAGACATAGAGAATAGACAAGTCACAGGTAAAGAGATTGAAACAGTAATCAAAAACCTCCCAAGAAATAAAAGTCCAGGACCAGATGGCTTCTCTGGAGAATTTTACCAAACATTCAAAGACGATTTAATACCTATCCTTCTCAAACTATTCCAAAACATAGAAGAAGATGGAACACTTCCCAACACATTCTACGAGGCCAACATCACCCCAATACCAAAGCCAGACAAGGACAATACAAAAAAGGAAAAGTACAGGCCGATATTGCTGATGAACATAGACACAAAAATCCTCAATAAAATATTGGCAAACCAAATACAGCAATATGTTAAAAAGGTCATACACCATGACCAAGTGGGATTTACACCAGGGACGCAGGGATGGTTCAACATCCACAAATCAATCAACATGATACACCACATTAACAAAATGAGGCATAAAAACCACACGATCATCTCAATAGATGCAGAGAAGGCATTTGACAAGATCCAACATCAATTTACGATAAAAACTCTCAACAAAATAGGCATAGAAGGAAAGTGCCTCAACATAATAAAGGCCATACTTGACAAACCCACAGCCAACATCATACTCAATGGGGAAAGTCTGAAAGCCATTCCTCTGAGAAGAGAAACAAGACAAGGGTGCCCACTCTGGCCACTCTTATTCAACATAGTACTGGAGGTTTTGGCCAGAGCAATTAGGCAAGAAAAAGAAACAAAAAGAATCCAAACAGGCAACGAAGAAGTGAAACTCTCACTATTTGCAGATGACATGATTTTATATATAGAAAACCCTAGAGAATCCATTGGAAAACTATTAGAAATAATCAACAACTACAGCAAAGTTGCAGGCTACAAAATCAACTTACAAAAATCAGTTGCATTTCTGTATGATAATAACGAACTAAGAGAAAGAGAACTCAAAAAGATAATTCCATTTACAATCCCAACAAAAAGAATAAAATATCTAGGAATAAATCTTACCAAGGAGGTGAAAGACCTATACAATGAAAACTATAAGACATTATTGAAAGAAATCGATGATGACAAAAAGAAATGGAAAGATTTTCCATGTACATGGATTGGAAGAATAAACGTAGTTAAAATGTCTATATTACCTAAAGCAATCTACAGATTCAATGCAATCCCAATCAGAATCCCAATGACATTCTTCATGGAAATGGAACAAAGAATACTAAAATTCAAATGGGGCAACAAAAGACCCTGAATAACCAAATAAATCCTGAGAAAGAAGAACAAAGCTGGAGGCATTACAATCCCAGTCTTCAAAACATACTACAAAGCAGTAGTAATCAAAACAGCATGGTACTGGTACAAAAACAGACACACAGATCAATGGAACAGAGTTGAAAGCCCAGAAATAAAACCACACACCTACAGACAGCTAATCTTCGATAAGGGAGCTAAAAACATACAATTGAGAAAGGAAAGTCTCTTCAATAAACGGTGCTGGGAAAACTGGACAGCCACATGCAAAAGAGTGAAAGTAGATCATCTGCTTTCGCCATTCACAAAAATTAACTCAAAACGGATCAAAGACCTGAAGGTGAGACCTGAAACTATAAAGCTCCTGGAAGAAAATATAGGCAGTACACTATTTGACATCGGTCATAAAGGGATCTTTTAGGATTGTACGTCTACTCAGACATGGGAAAGAAAAGAAAAAATAAACAAGTGGGACTTCATCAGATTAAACAGCTTCTACAAGGCACATGAAACTAGGATCAAAATGAATAGACAACCCACCAGCTGGGAGAAAATATGGTGCAAATTGTATATCTGACAAGGGGTTAATCTCCATAATATATAAAGAACTCACACATCTGAACAACAACAAAGCAAACAACCCGATCACAAAATGGGCAGAGGAAATGAACTGACACTTCTCTAAAGAAGATACACAGATGGCCAGTAGGCACATGAAAAGATGTTCAACATCACTAATCATCAGAGAAATGCAAATCAAAACTACACTCAGATATCACCTGACACTCGTTAGAATGGCTATAATCACCAAGACAAAAGACAACAAATGTTGGAGAGGCTGTGGAGAAACGGGAACCCTCATTCACTGCTGGTGGGAATGCAAACTGGTGCAGCCTCTATGGAAAACAGTATTGAGATTCCTCAAAAAATTAAAAATAGAAATACCCTATGATCCAGCTATCCCACTACTGGGAATCTATCCAACGAATCTGAAATCAACAATCCAAAGAGGCTTATGCACCCCTATGTTCATTGCAGTATTATTCACTATAGCCAAGAAGTGGAAACAACCCAAGTGCCCCTCAACAGATGACCAGATAAAGAAGATGTGGTATATCTATACAATGGAATACTACTTAGCCATAAAAAAAGACAAAATCGTCCCATTTGCAACAACATAGTTGGACATGGAGGGTATTATGTTAAGTGAAATAAGCCAGAGATAGAAAGACAAACACCACGTGATTTCACACATATATGAAATATAAACGAACACATGGACAGAGAGAACTGTATGGTGGGTACTAGGGGCAAGGGGATTGGGGAGTGGGTACAAGGGGTGAACAGAGGCCTTTACATGGTGACTGGCAAACAATAATGTACAACCAAAATTTCACAATGTTATAAAGTATTAAGACATCAATTAAAAAAATCTAATATAATTTTTTATTGGCTTCAGAGTTTTAAGAATGATTGAGCATGTATATATTCTTGCAGAATAGGCAAGACTTATTGGGGAGAGACCCAGGGGACTGGGATGTCAGAGGCCTAGGTCTCACATTCCCAAAACCGTCAAGTTTAGATTTTTTTACCTTGTCTACGCAGGTATCCGTACATTCACCTGAGACACACCATCCTGACTAAATTGAGTCATTCATGAAGCAGTGTTAAATGTGGATCCCACTTAACATAGACTATTTTAAAAATAAGTTCTGTAATTATTTTATGAGTACAAAATGATTGCTTTTTTGAATTTAGTATTAGTTAAATAAAAACATTTAAAATTTCATTATTCCTGTAACCTTGGTTTGTCATTTAAAAAAATTTTTTTGACATATAAGGAATCTCAAAAGGGCAATTGGCCAGGAACCTCAATCAACATGGGAAAGGTTTGAAGTTGCACATTTTTTCTATACTGAGTTTCATCTCCAAGCTCACCACTAGCTGTTTTTCTGTCTCAAAAGAGAAATCAAAGCAAGAGCTTCCCACCACCTTCTGCAGGAAGGGGGGACCCCAGGCGCGGGCTGTGGGATTATTAGTTGTTTGTGAGCCTCATCTCTGTTGCGGTGCAGGAGAACGACTGGGAGGAATCTGGTAAACTGCTCCCTGGGGACACTCGGGGTCGGATCCGGCAGGTGTGGAAGACAGCAGCGGGGAAGTGACTTTTCCGGGGCTGTACATTTAACTGATTTGCAATGAACATGTTTTAAAATTAAATACACCCCCCCCCTCCCCCAAAAGGGATCAGTCACCTAGAATGCTTGCTACGGAGTTTCCAACTCGTTTTGCTCCACTGATTCTGGGCTTTACTTCTGGGCTAGAGGACAAGGACCGGGAGGGGAAATGGGGACCCTCCTCCCTCTCCGCCAGGGCTCGTTCTGCTAGGCCCGACCCGGCTTATCCCCTCGACTCTGCGCAAGAGTTCGTGCTGCCAGGACATGCCCCAGCCACCGATGACCCTGGCAGGAACCCCGCCGCGTCCCCGCAACTGTCTTTGCGCCCCAGCCCCCACTCCCCGGCCTTCCGGAGAAGGAACCGTGGCCCGTGCGCTCTGTACCCCCTGCCCCGTGCGGTCAGGGAGCACTCCTAGTTCTGGCCGCTGCGGGTTGAAACCTGGCAGTCATCAGGAATTCATCTCTGTATTTTGTAGGGGCACGGGAACGTCCCTGCAGCCCGTGGGGTGTCGGGGCAGTTCGCTGCCTTCTGTCTCCACGACTGCTCTTGGGGGTCCCTTCCCACCTCTACTTTTACACCCCTGTATTTGCTTCACCAGAAAGGGCGAATCAGGAGTCAGTACGTAAATTGGCCGTAGTTCCATATAGACACCCAGACACGTCTGGGCTCTGAGGACCAGCTGCGCATGTCAGCCTGCACCTCGGGAAGGCCGGGACGGGACGTGGCACAAACCCTCGCCCTGTGGAGGCTACGCAGACCCAGCGGTTTTGTTTATTTCCGAGTCCTATCCTGGTCATTGGGAAGTTGGGGAGTGGGGAGGAGGAAGACACTGGGGTCTCCAGGACACTGTGCCCTCTACTGTGAACAGGAAAGTGAGGTTGGGACTGTCCCTGCCCAGATCCCGTTCTTAAACGCTAACTACCTCCTGTCCTCTCTCTGCCCTTCTGCCCACTCGCAGCTTTGGCTCCTGCTCCTCCCCCAGCCTTACCCAGCCCCAACCAGGGACTTATTCACTGGGAGCAGGGATGTCACTGCTTCCAGGGTCTCTTTGCAGCTCTGTCCCAGCACAAGGCTTCTCCAGCAGGGTTTGATCTTAGCATCACGTTAGCCAGGTGCCTGGCATGGAGCAAGGAGAGGGTCAGAAGAGAGTGTCACCAGAAGTCTTCCACATCCCCCCCCAACATCCCGTCAGCACCTTGTGAGTGAATCATCCATCTTTTGGTCTCAGCTTTTTATGCCAGTTAAATGTCATCTTCTCCCTACTGCTCCTGGTGTCATCAAGCCTGAGGAACTCAACCTTCTGGATTTTTCTTTCCTGTGAGACTCCTTAAAGCCTTTGGGAAGCAGAACCGCAGGAAGCTACTTGGCACATGAAACTGGATGCCCCGACGCATGTCCCCAGGGGGATCAGGTCCTCCCCTCAGTCCTTTAACAGCCAATGCTATGCCCAGCCCAGGGCACTAGGAATCCGGTGTTCCAAAAGCCATTCAAACCAAGGTCCTGCCTTCTGAGTGCTCACAGAGTGATTGGCCCTGTGGAAGTTTTGTGTGTCACATGCCCTCCAGTGCTGACCTCATGGGCACTAGTACCGAAGCCTAAAAGATGGAAGGAGGATGGGGAGCGGCCTCTGCAGCTGGACCCCAAGTCTTGGGTCTTCTCAGGTCCAGTTGTCTAATCTTGGACAACTCACCCCATCCCCAGGGATTGTCCCACATGCAGTGCAGGGAGGGCACCAGTTTGAGACCATTAGCAGTAAGGTCATGTGAAAAGGCTCCTAGACTCTCCAGGTGAGTTGGTTCTTGAAAAACACAAAAAGCCCCTGGTGCAGTGAATGGCAGGGGGAAGAGAACATCAGATGGGGATCGCTACAGAAACTAAGAAAGGTTTTCAACTCCCCACAGACCTGGGACGGGAACATCCTGCTATGGGCAATGCTTGAACTTGGACCATGTCCAGTGTGTGCCTGCCAGGCATGCCGGGGTCTGGAATACGTGCTGCAAGGAGCATGAAGTGTAGGGCCTGCGGGATGCGAGAGAACGTGGACTTCCAGGAAGGAGACCACGGATGGTCTGTGGAGCCTGCCAGCCGCGCCTGGCACGAGTAGGGGCCCAGCATGCACTGTAGGGAGTGAGTGGCCCATCACCCTGCTGGGTGAGGAGGACATGTCTTTGGGCCCCAAGAGCAAGTGCCTGGGAGGATGAAGAGGACGCTCAAGGTCTGGTTGAGCACATTTGTTCTCACCCTGGAATCTTCTATTCACAAATGTGCACGTGTTTATTACAAACATATTTCATAACCCAGAACAAGGCAGTTTAGAACGTTAGTGTCCCCATAATCTAACCACCAGTGTAACTTCCTTCTGAATGTTTTCTCACCACACGCTAGCTGTCCACAGAATACACGGAAAAGAACAGATTCACACTCTTAAACTTGTTCTTCAAGTTCTTGCTTTTCCACTTGACAATATATCTTGAATATTTTTCCACGTGTGTCCTGTGAAATCTCCCTCACTCTTCCTAGCAGTTGCGCAGACGTCCTGGGTGGTGGATGAGCTGAGACCTACAAAGCGCCCTGAGTGAGACTGCAGTGGGCGGTTGGGTGGAAAGCCCTGGTGAGGAGAGCTGGTGTTCTAAGTGGTGGGAGGCTGTGTGGTGGGGGCCCCTGTCCCCCACTCTGTGCCTCATGGCAGAAGTGTTCCCCGGAACCTTTCCCGTCCCTGACAAGCGCACAGGCCCTGCTGGTCTGGGAGGAGCTGCCGGCAGAGTCCCCACCAGCGGCTGAGCCTCCCTGTCTGGGGGCCGTTCAAAGTGGGGGCTGCAGGAGCAGAGAGGGGAGAGGGCCCCCACATGTACACTCCAGTCCATCGTTCAGTCAGAGCATGCGACTTTTCTAGATTATTGCATAAGCCCCGGTAAGAAAACCCTGCTGAGATTCTAGGTGCTTCCCCCACCCTGCGGGTTCCCTTTCCAGAGTCAACACCTGGGGGAAGTCAGTTTACCTTGGGGAGATGATCAGAATAGAAAAGAGCACCATTCATAAGAAACCTTGAATCGTTAAGAAAAAATCAGTGTTTTGACAGGTTCACCTTTACTTTAGAGAATTTAAGTACTTACTAAATAAGGCAACCCAGGTGGAATTTTTTTCCATGGAAATTGTTAATTATTTGTTAAGTAATGACCAATTTATTATTGAGTTACTAAGGAGATTTTTTTTGTGTGTGTGAGGAAGATCGGCCCTGAGCTAACAACTGCCAATCTTCCTCTTTCTTTGCTGAGGAAGATTGGCCCTGGGCTAACATCCATGCCCATCTTCCTCTACTTTATATGGGACGCCGCCACAGCATGGCTTGACAAGTGGTGTGTTGGTGCGCGCCCGGGATGCAAACTGGCGAACCCAGGGCCGCTGCAGCAGAGCGCGCACACTTAACTGCTTGCACCACCCGGCTGGCTCCCCTAAGGAGATTTTACTTTTGAGCAAAGGACTGTATTTTACTATTGCACAGTCTGTGTTTTAAGGACTTTAATGACCAGAACATACGTATATTCTCATAAATTGACTTTGGTCCCTGTAATTTTATAAACTTTAAGTTCTACATCATAGAATATTTTGAGTCTGTTAAACAGCTGTTTTTCTTATTTTCAAGCTAAAGTGGAATTGATGAGAAAGAAGGTGGCCTGGCTGTAATTATAGAGCTCAAACACTATTTTATAGATACATAAACTCGTGTATTATTTATCTTCATGACTCCCTGAATGTCTGTGGATGGCAACAGGGCCCTGATTTCAGAATCCAGGGTCACCATTCACATTGGGCAATGCTGTGCTTCCTGTCATCAGGCTCAGAGACATGTGTCCAAGTCACCCTCGACTGCCCCATCTCCCCAGTTTGTCAGGACCATGTAGTTACCAAAGCCTGCCCATCCCACTCCTCACAGTTCCCGCATCTTCCTCCTCTCTCCATCTAGTCCTCCAGTGTCTGGGTAGGGCCTCTGATGCCTGTGGGCTGGTGCCATGGACTCTATAGTGCTGTTCCCAAGCCCATGTCCCTCCCTCTTCCTCGTGCCAGGGAGGATGGTGGGAGGTAGCCTGTCCAGTGGGAGGAACTTGGCAGGTGGCCTTGAGTAGAGTGCAGGGTCTGCGCCTGGGAGATGTGGCAGTGCTGGGTGTTGTGAGAGCGTATGAAGATACAATGCACAAGGGAAAAGAGCTCTGTTACAATGTCAGTGACGATATTACCAACATATTTCAAAAGTGACAGTGCAAAATTTTTTAAAATATGAAAGAATCTTTGTTACAAAACCTTTTTCCTTTGAAAGACAATGCAATCAGGAGTGAGCTTAGAATCAGAAGCAGGATTCGTGTTTGCTGGGCTGTGATCCTCAGCCACTGTCACGGAAACACGCTAAGTGGGTGGGTTTGGTGCCCTGTGTGCTGGGCTGCAGGCCTGATTCAACAATACAGGGCAGCTTGGACAGGCCAACCACAGCTGTGCCCAGTGGGCAAGACAGACCCACTCTCTCATCCTTATGGGGCTGGTGGGGGGATCAAATTGAAAACAAAGTGACATGGATTATACTCCAGAGTAGTGCTATGCAGGAGAATGGCGCTGCATTGATTCATCGCAGCCCAACCACACCTCCTCTTCCATCTTGCTGGCCTCCTCCATCCTTCTGGATTCAACACCTATTAATCCTCAACTCCAGCCCCTTACTAGTTCCTCCAACTACGTGCCTTCTTCTTGGCTACAAATGGGAGAAGAAAAACAAAAAAAGAGGCCCACTGCACAGGTTCCTTCCTGTGCGTTGAGGCTGTTTGGAGAATACTTTGTTTATTCAAATACTCTGCACAATCAGTAAGTTCCTGCTTGTAAAATGTTTACAGGATATGGTAGAGCACTTTCATTTTGCCTCCTTTAATAGCTGAAAACATCATCAGGTGCTTTGGCCTAAAGCCAAGCTTGCTCAAACCCTGTGTGAGCAAATAAGCAGCATAAACTACAAGAGAAGCAAAAAGTTCACGTGGGGTCTCAAGAATTGCAATTCAGCAGACACAGATATGAGTAGAAACCCAAATGTGCTCCAAAGAGAACAAAGGAGGCAGGGGTTTATAAAGGCAAAAAGAGCTAAATCACAAAGGCTGTTTTGCAAGATTTGTGATTATGCTGGCAACGACTGTTGCTTCCTGGCTAAACGTGACTGGTTGCTAAGGCCGTCTCTAAGCAGACAGTTCTTATCTATGAGGTTAAGCAGACATCTTGAGAGGTCAGGATGACAGCAGTGAAGCACAGTTCACAGGTGACATTCCGTCTGGGTGGAGACGTGCCAGAGCCCCACTTCCCTGATGGCCTCCCAGCGCCATTTTAGAAGCTTTGACATAGTTACTCCATTTTGTTATAGTCGTCCCCACCTGTGACCAAGTCCTGTAAAGCTGTCAGCACCCAGGGACTCTACAGAGCCCCACCTTACCACCCCCCCTCACAGAAACCCCCGACCCTAGTGGGAGACCTGGGCCAGGATGCATTTCTTGGCTGGCCTGCTGTAAAATGGATGATTATGCAATTCTTTTATTATAAGCAAAAGCATAAAGCCTAGAAATTATTTTTCTCTTTTCTAAAGCAAAGCAAAGCACATTCAGTGGATGGTCAAAATGGCAACAGTGTCATACTAATTACTTCTAAAGTATGATGTGAAGATTAAAATTAGGTATATCTGGATGCCTAGTACAGGATAACATTGAATAAATTGATTCTATTATTGCTGAATGATAGCAATTACTGTGAATGTCAGTAAGTAGTTGCCCCTTCAGGAATCCAACTGGAATTCCCCTTTCAAAAATTTTCATGTCTCATGATCCTAGAAAATTAGTCTTGTTCAAAGTAGTGCTTACTTGTAAGTGTTTGGTTTGTTGGGAGAAATATTTATATTAAAGTAAATTTTGTCATTCTAAAGAGGCTTCTCTTATAAACAGGGCAGAGCATTGTATATTTTAAAATGATATTTATTATATATTTTAAGTTAGACATATTTGCTGTGGAAGATTAAAATGATACATATATACAGAAATCTCATTGTTTTCCTGTCATCTAGATATATTACCTTAACATGTTAGTGCATTTCATTAGACGTAGACATGAATGAACAGAAGGAAGGGTCAGAGGGAGGGAGGAAAGAGTGAGTTTGTGATGACTCGACGATTCCTTGTCCTCAATGCATCGTGTCATCATGGGTGTGGTCAGCTGTAGGACTGACTGAGGCTGAGGGTGTACTGCCCAGATGGGTCATCACATGGCTATGGCAGAAGCCTCCATTCCTTGCTGGCTCTTGGCAGAAAGACTCAGTCACTTGCTGCAGAGACTTCCCCGCAGGACTGCTTTGGCATCCTCATGTCAAGACAGCTGGTCTCCCCGGAGAGCGTGACCCGAGAGAGGGGAAGGAGGATGCCACAATGCCTTTTATGATCTACTCTCAGGAGTCATATATTGCCACTTCTGTTGTGTCCTATTCACTAGAGGTGAGTCACTGATTCCAGCCCATGCTCAGCTGTATCATTTGAAAAGAAAACTACCAAAAAATTTTGGACTTTTCTTAAAATCACCAAATATACATGCCATTTAATAATCTCAGTTTTTCCTCCTACCATATTTTGATCATACTCCATATCATTAATTATCTTGCTAAAACATTATTTCAATACCTACCTAATATTATGGTAGGTATATGGTGATAAGAAATTTTCACATATTGAGGTACATGGGGAGGCTATTTTGATTTAAACCTGATTCAGCCTGAACTAAAGAAGCCTGACGTATGGCCCATCAAACATACATTGCACATCTGCTTTAACCATTGAAGTAAAGGGTGCATGAAACATTATTGCGAAGTAAAGAATGCACTCTTTGAAGATAGGGATGCATACTTCCTTTTCTACCACACCAGTATCAGTACTCCTTTGAAGATAAGTTTCCTTTCTCAGGCTCATGTTGACCTGCTACTCTGTAACTAAATACCTCTTTGAAACTTTGAGAAATATGTATCCTGGACATGTTTCTTTGTTCTAAAAAGATATAAATAAAAAGATATAAAACTGTACTGAAAACCATGCTTCTCCAGAGAGTTTTTTCCTTTGTGGAGACTGCCTTTCCAGGTTATAATCCTCAGATGGGCTCAAGAAAACTCACTTTATCTTTCTTATCTATAGAATGGTTATTTGTATTTGCATCAACAATGGGTATGCCATCCTTTACTCAATCAGAATCATATAGAGGATATTCTATTCTTTCAATGTGTTTGAAATTTTGCATAATGCTGCAAGGAACATTTTTAAACATAAATCTTTTTATAATCTATGATTATTTCCTTAGGTTAATTCTTTAGGTTATTAGGTAGTGCAAAATGGCCATTAGTGTGAGAAAAGTTTCAGCGACCCAGAGAAATGGAGCAATAGCCACTTGACTGCACATTGCCTGGACACTCTCCATGAGGAGGCATGGGGAGGGTTAGAAATCCTAGGAAGTGGTGTGGATCGAGCAGATTCCAGAGCTCCTCCAGGATCATCAGGATGAGTGGAGGAGAGAGACAGCTGTCAAAATGAAAAACGTTTTGATGGGATTTAGCAGGAAGAGTGATATTGTGATTTATAAGAAATATATATTTGAGCTTCATCCCTGTTTCTAGCACAGAGCTCCTAAAGCCCTAAGTGATGGGAGCCATAAAGGTGTCTTTTGTTATGTCAATGAGGTGACTTTTGGAAAATCCATAAGCCACCTAAGGATGGGGGCTGGTTGCCAGGGGAACCAACCATGTGATTCGAGGGTTGGAAATTTGCAGTCTCATCCCCTCCCCGCCAACCTTCAAGGAGGGGAGAGGGGCTGGAGATTGAGTTTAATCACCAATGGCCAATGATTTAATCAATCATGCCTAAGTAATGAAGCCTCCATAAAAAACCAAAAGGAGAGGTTCCAGGGAGCTTCCAGGTTGGTGAGCACGTACAGGTGCTGGGAGGGTGGCGAACTTGGAGAGGAAGTGGGAGCTCTGCCCCTCTTCCCACCTACCTTGCCCTATGCATCTCTTCCATCTGGCTGTTCCTGAACTATACCCTTTTATAGTAAACTGGTAATCTAGTAAGAAAAAAGTTTCATTGAGTTCTGTGTGCTGAACTTACAGAATTAATCAAACCCAAGGAGGGGATCATGAGAACCTCTGATTTATAGCCATTCAGGGAGGAGCACAGGTGACAACCTGGACTTGTGATTGGCATCTGAGGTGAGGGGCAATTTTGTGGGACTGAGCCCTTAACCTGTGGAATCTGATTTTATCTCAGATAGTGTCAGAATTGGGTTGAATGCTAGGACACTCAGCTAGTGCCAGAGAATTGCTTGGTGATGTCAAGAAATATCCCCTCCAACATTGTAATTGGGGTCTAAACCCCTTTAGAGAGGATGAGATGTGCCCACAGGGATGGAGAAGAAAGAGGTGAAGGGATCAACAGCTCACCAGAGTGGCATAAAGATTACTTTAAACTGAAAATATTTGTCACAGCAGACGCAAAAAGAAATCTTATCTGAACTTCCTTATCTGACTAAAGCAGAGCTCTGGAAAATACAGCTGCCATTAACCTCTGTCCCAGGGAGTTTTCTATTTCAGAGAAGACTAATTCTCACAGCAAGGAGAAGCAAATTTGGCTACAGCTGTTGACAAGCTGCAGGAAGAGAACTCTCACCAGGAAATGAATCTTTCAGCACTTTGATCTTGACTTTTTCTCAGCCTCCAGAATTGTCAGAAATCAATTTCTATTATCAAAGTTACCCAGTCTAGGGCCGGCCCCGTGGCTTAGCGGTTAAGTGCACGCGCTCCGCTGCTGGCGGCCCGGGTTCGGATCCCGGGCGCGCATCGACACACCGCTTCTCCAGCCGTGCTGAGGCTGCGTCCCACATACAGCAACTAGAAGGATGTGCAACTATGACATACAACTATCTACTGGGGCTTTGGGGGGGGGGAAGTATACTGTCTCCCGTACAAAATAAAATAATAGCATTGTATCACTTTAAAAAAAAAAAAAAGTTACCCAGTCTATGACATGTTGTTATGATAGCCCAAGCAGACTAACATAGTTTTATTAGCTGGTTGTTCAAGCTAATCCCACAGACAGCTGAGTTTGTGGTTCTCACCAGACAGGCATCCACTTGGACAAACTTTGCTGTGGATCACCAACAAAACCAGATGAGTTTCTCCTTTCGTCTAGATTTTATATGCTGAGACTTTGTTTCTGGAAATCAGCATTCTCCATGGTTTTCTGCCTGACAGGGGTGCAAATTTGTTGGGTCTCTGTCTAGAAGTGGCCCGCGGTCAGGTGGGAATCTGAGACAAGGGACACACAAGCCTTATATTCTTACTGACTGTTGCCAGCTTTCATGAGATTGTCTAAATCTAAATCCTTTCCTGTCTCATTGCCTTTGTCATGCTGACAATTCCAATCCCAGTATTATCTACCTGGTATTAGAGATTAGTGCTGCATGATCAAAGGCATCTCATTTTTGTGGAGGACCCAGAGCTTCATTTTTACTGCCTGTAGCAACTTAGTTTCTTTCTTTTAGGCTATCTTTGGGTGACTTTGGATTAGAGCTGCATCTTCTAGGCACTATTTGGGGGCATCTCTTGAATCCGTGGTTATGCCATAAAAAGGTTTATTGTTTTGAGTCACATTTGAATAAGATATTCCTACACAGATCCTAATCATCCAATGCCAGAGGATGGATCCTTTGATTTAGAAATCCTTTTATATTTAAGTGGATTTCTAGAAAGTTGTCATCCTAAACAAATGTCCTATTGGTACTTTTGGAAGGATCAAATTAGAAAAAAAAAAAAAAAGACACAAAAATAGCATGAGGGCTATCCTAAAACACTCCCTTAACAAAATTAAAGAGCAGAAGTCACTCAAACATTAGCCCCATTTGCCCCACATTGGGGGTTCTAAAGGGACTTGGGGAGCCCCAAAAACCACAATGTGAGGCTGAAAAAGAAATGGGGCTAATTGGAAATAGACTGAATATTTTTTTCCACTCAGAGACACCCAGACAGCCACATGCTGTCTCCTCAGTTCCTCATCTAAATTTTAGTCTCCAATCTCACTAAGATTATATATCAGGGCAAAAGAAAATCTTAAAAATCTCCTCCATTAATATTTTTTTTTAAAGATTTTATTTATTTATTTTCCCCCCCAAAGCCCCAGCAGATTGTTGTATGTCATAGTTGCACATCCCTCCAGTCGCTGCATGTGGGACGTGGCCTCAGCGTGGCCGGAGAAGCGGTGCATCGGGGCGCACCCGGGATCCGAACCCGGGTCGCCAGCAGCTGAGCACGTGCACTTAACTGCTAAGCCACGGGGCCGCCCTCCTCCGTTAATATTGATGGAAAGTCTCATGGTATTCACAAATAAAAAACCTATAGCAGAAACAAAAATATAAAGAGAAAACAACCAATGCCTATCACTACAAAAAATCATCAAATCACAAAGGAAGACAGCAAGAGAGGGGGAGAGGAACAACAACAAAAAAAGCTATAAAATAAACAACAAAATGACAGTATTAAGCCCTTACCTATCAATAATTACTTCAAATGTAAATGGATTAAAGACATAGAGTGGAAGAATGGACAAAAAACCCAAGATCTAACTATATGTTATCTATAAAAGACCTACTTTAGAATTAAGGGTACCTCTAAACTGCAAATGAAGGGTTGGAAAAAGATATTCCATGCAAATTGTAATCAAAAGATAACAAGAGTGACTATAGTTAAACAAAACAGACTCCAAATAGCTAACGTAATCTTGAGCAAGAAGAACAAAACTAGAGACATCATACTTCCTGATTTTAAATATATTACAAAGCTATGGTAGTCAAAACAGTATGGTACTGGCATAAAAACAGACACATAGACCAATGGAACAGAATAGAGAGCCCAAAAAGAAACCCACACATGTATGATCAACTGATTTTTGGCAAGAATGTCAAAAATACACAATGGGGGTCCGGTCCGGTGGCGCAAGTGGTTAAGTGCATGCGCTCCACTGTGGTGGCAGGGGTTCGCCAGTTGGGATCCTGGGCACTGCACTCATGCATCACTTGGCAAGCCATACTGTGGTGGCATCCCATATAAAGTGGAGGAAGATGGGCACAGATGTTAGCCCAGGGCCAGTCTTCCTCAGCAAAAAAGAGGAGGATTGGCAGATGTTAGCACAGGGCTGATCTTCCTCACACACACACAAAAAAACAAAACAAAACACACTGGGGAATGGATAGTCTCTTCAACAAATGGTGTTGGAAATACTGGATATTCATATACAAAAGAATGAAAATGGACCCTTATCTCACGTCATACACAAAATCAACGCAAAATAGGTTAAAAATTAAATGTAAGACCTGAAATTGTAAAACTCCTAAAAGAAAACATAGGAGAAAAGCTTCTGCACGTTGGCCCTGGCAATAATTTCTTGGATATGACACTAAAAGCATAGGCAACAAAAGCAAAAATAGACAAATCAGATTATGTCAAACTAAAAAGTTTCTGCACAGCAAAGGAAACAATCAACAAAATGAAAAAGCAGCCTACAAAATGGGAGAAAGTATTTGCAAACCATATATCTGATAAAGGGTTAATATTCAAAATATATAAGGAATTCCTACAACTCAATAGCTAAACAACAAATAACCTGATTTAAAAATGGGTGAAGGAGCTGAACAGACATTTCTGTAGAGAAGATGTACAAATTTCCAACAGACATATGTAAGGTGCTCAACCACACTCATCATCAGGGAAATGCAAACCAAAACCACAAAGAAATAACACCTCACACCTGTTAGAATGGCTTTTATTAAAAAAATGAAAGATAACCAATGCTAATGAGGAAGTGAAGAAAAGGGAATTCTTATACATTGTTGTGGGAATGTAAATTGGTGTAACCACTATGGAAAATAATATGGAGGTTCCTCAAAAAACTAAAAATAGAACTACTGTATGATACAGCAATCCCACTTCTGGGGATATATCCAAAAGAATTGGAATCAGGATCTCAAAATGATATCTGCACTCCAACGTTCACTGCAGCATTATTCACAATAGCCAAGACATGGAAGCCACCTAAACACCCACTGATGGATGAACAGATAAAGAAAATGCAGTGCATACATACAATGGAATTTTATTCAGCCTTTAAAAAGAAGGAAATCCTGCCATTTGTGACAATGTGAATAAATCTGTAGTATATTGTCCTAAGTGAAATGAGCCAGACACCGAAGAAGAAATACTACATAATCCCACTTACGTGAAGAACCTAAAATAGTCAAATGCATAGAAGCAGACAGTAGAAAGGTGATTTCCAGGGGCTGCGGGGAGGGAGAACTGGAGAGGTATTAGTAAAGGGTACGAAGTTTCAGTTACAGGAGATGAATAAGTCTCGAGCTCTGCTGTACAGCATAGTGCCTATAGCTAACAATACCATGTTGTAAACTTAAAAATTTGATAGGAAGGTAGATTAATAAAATATTATTATTTATTATTATTAATAGATTAATAAAATTAATAAAATATTAAATAAAATTAAATAAATAAATAAAATTTAAAATTTTTATTAATAAATTAATAATAATAAATAAAAGGGGGAGGGAACTTTCGGAGATGATGGATAGGTTTATGGCATAGATTATGGTGATGGTTTCACAGGTGTATACTTATTTCCAAACTCATCAAGTTGTATACATTAATGCGGTACAGCATTTTGTATGTCAAAAAAAACACCCCCAATATAAATGAAGAGTTAAAAAAAAAGTATCCTCCTTGCTCTCTACTTTTAAGAAAATAAAGTCAAATGGACCAATGACTTAATTGTAAAAAAGGAAACCACAAACCACTGCAAATAAATATGAGAATTTTTTTTTACAAGTTTGTACAGGAAAAGGACTAGCTCAGTATGACAAGAAACTATCAAAATTGGATAAAGTCAACATGATAAAGTACATGAAAATTAAGGGGGCTGGCCCAGTAGCCTGGTGGTTGAGTTCGTGTGCTCCGCTTCAGTGGCCCACATTCATGGGTTCAGATGCCAGGTGCAGACATACACCACTTGTTGGCCATGCTGTGGTGGCAACCCACATGCAAAGTGGAGGAAGATTGGCACAGAGGTTAGCTCAGGGCTACTCTTCCTCAAGCAAAGAAAGAGGAATGTTAACAATGGATGTTAGCTCAGGGAGAATCTTCCTCAGGAAAAAAAAAAATTAGGAAGACGACTCTGCATGGCAAATACCATGACAAAGGTAAAAAGCAGACTAGAAGAAAATACTTGCAACATGAATCACACTTAAAAGCATAATTTCCCTAATCTATAATTTTTATGACTCAATCATAAAAAACCGATACCTTAATAGGAAAACTGAAGAGATGCTCACAGAAAGTAAAGAGCAAATGATGTGTAACTCTTGAATAGATCCTCATCCTCATTCACAGTATGAGAAACGCAAATTTAAGGGAGATGCCCTGTCTCAGTTTCCAGGCATTTGCTAAGTGGCCACAACCTTTGGATGGGACTCTTTCCCCTTCCAGGACCTGCATTCTCCCTTCCGTCTCCTGGCCATTCCTTCCCAGCTCTTTTGCTGACCCGTTTCCCCAGCCGAGCTCTGCATGTCCCAGTCCTCTGGGATCAGTTGTGCCCTCTCTCCTCTTCAGTATCTGCTGTCTCCCCCTGGGGGATCCACTCAGGACTGGGGGTCAAGTATCACCTACGTGCTGGTGTCCCCAGATGTATAGCCTTAGCCCTGCACACACACCATGCCCTCAGAGGCTCAGTTCACCCCAGCGGTTCAGTATGGTGCCTCCTTTGTCCTCACTCCCCACACATAATCCATCGGCAAGTGCTAACCACCCACCCCAGCCTTGTCCCGAGTCTTTCCCATTCTGCCTACAGCTCTACAGCCTACAGCTCACCACCCTGTTCAAGCCCACCCATCTCACCCCTGGACCAAGCAACTGGCGCCCGAAGCTCTCCTGCTTTTGCAGTTTCCTTTGTGCGTTTGTCTGGGCTGGGCTCCTCCCTCTCCACACCCTGACACCTTGATGAGGTGCTGTGGAATGTGGGCTCGCCATAACGGAAGGGGACAGGAGTCTTTCCTATGATTACACTGTCACAGAAAGGAAATGCAAATTCTTCAAGGGATTTTTTGTTTTGAGGAAGATTGGCCCTGCGCTAACATCTGTGGCTAATCTTCCTCTTTTTTCTTTTCTCTCCCCAAAGCCCCAGTACATAGTTGTGTATTCTAGTTGTAGGTCCTGCTAGTTCTTCTATGTGGGACGCTGCCTCAGCATGGCTTGATGAGTGGTGAGTAGGTCTGTGCCTACTCATCCAAACTGGCGAACCTGGGGCCGCCAAAGCAGAACGCTCAAACTTAACTGCTACACCACGGGGCCGGCCCCTCTTCAAGGGATTTTAAGCACCCCTGGTGCTACTCTTGCCAGCTCTGGATGCCCCTGTGCAGGAGATCAATCCTAACTCACCCAAGTGGAGAGAGAAGGAGACAGGCACGAGGCAGAGCTCCAGCCCACCATCATGCCAGGCGTGGTTCCTGCAGCCTTTCCCCACGCTCACAGAACCACAGGGAACACAGACACCCCACCAGGTAGAAAACCGAGCGGTGCGCTTCACAGACATGCCATGGAAGGTGCTCCACCGGTTCTAGTCTTGCCCCCTTTCAATCCAAGAGTGGGTGCTAAAAATACAAATCCGATCCCATCAGTCCTCTGCCTAAAATGTTTCAGAGATGTCCTTCACTCGAAAATAAATCCCATGTTCCCTCTACGGTGTCCAGGGCCCTGTGTGATTTGCCCCCACCTGTCCCTCTGAACTCTTCACCCTCCTCTCACCCCAGCTGCCCCCTAGCTTTGCTCAAACCAACCCCTGCGCCTGCCCCCTGGGGTGATAGTTCCTGGGGCCCTCTCAGGAGCACCCACCTGGCTCTCTGCACCAAAGAGAGTGGCTCTCTGCATGAAAGTCACCCTCCCCAGGAGGCCTCACCAACCTGGTCTCTGTCCCACCCATCACTCAATTATCCTCACAGTTCCTAGCATGCCTCTCTGACTGTCACGTTCATCCTCTGTCTGGACCATCCCAGAAGGAAAGCTCCAAGGCCAGGGGCCTCATGCCCTCTGCTAGCACAGTGCTTGGCATACAGAAGACATCCAGTAAATTCCTGTGGAATAAATAACCAGGAACCACAGGAATAGACCAGAAGGATGTGGAGCCAGTGTGGATAAAGGGTTGATTACTTTTAGAATGTACCTGGTGGACACTTCTCCCAGGGGCTGTGATTTCATTTCTGTGCAGCAGCTAACTCCTGGTAAACTCTCTCCTGCCCAGTGGTTGTGGCTGAGGCAGCTAGGACCTATGGGGACAAAGCAGGGATGGGCATGAGTGGCTCCTAGACTCTCACTCTCCAGGGATCCCTCTCACATCCCTTCACCCCAGCCACCAAAAGCAAATAGAACTGGGACCTTTCTTCCTGGTCTAAAGTCATTCTTCTGTTTTTGTGTTTGTCCCTTGGACTTTGGGACTAACCAAGTAACATACACCTGAAAATCTCTCCTGTATTCTTTTCTATTATTATAAAGTACAACATGTTTACCAGCAAATTGGGCAAGGAAAGCTTTTATGAGTGCAAAAACTTCATCTGATCCCCTCAACTAGACATAGCATCTATTAATATTTTGTCTTAGTTCAACTAGTTGAACATATATATGAATATTCCCTCTCTCTCCCTCCTCCCTCTGTCACTTTTACAAATAAAGGTTATATTATATGCAAAATTCTAAAATCTCAGGACACAGGATCACAAGTTAAGTAATGAACTGCTGCTTTCAAAAGGTGCCTGACAGGGCCCGGCCTGGCAGTTAAGTTTGCGCGCTCTGCTTGTGTGGTTGGGGGTTTGCAGGTTCGGATCCCGGATCCTGGATCCCGGGCACACCAACGCACTGCTTGTCAAGCCCTGCTCTGGCGGCATCCCATATAAAGTAGAGGAAGATGGGCATGGATGTTAGCCCAGGGCCAATCTTCCTCAGTAAAAAACGAGGAGGATTGGCAACAGATGTTAGCTCACAAAAAATAAAAAAATAAAAAGGTGCCTGACACGCTGTCTCCTAAAAGAACATGTCAATGTTCCACAAAATACCAGAGTCACAGAAAAGAGACTCTGTGAAACAGCAGTTTCACAGAGAAACAGAAAAGACATAGAGAAACAGCAATTCAGGGGTGTGCATGAGGACCCCTATGCAATAAATCACATAGACAATTGGAGAAATTTGATATGGGTCTGAGGATTAGATAGTAATGTGTTGATGTTAATGTTCTGATTTGAAGGTTGTATTATGTAATGTCACAGGAGTTCAATATTTGTTTACAGTTTTTTTAATGGTAAAATGTAGAAGCAGTGAAATGCACGATTCTTAAATGTACCATTCAATGAGTTTTGATAAATGCATACATGTGTGTAACCCAAATCCTCTATCTAGATTACGGAACATTAGCATTACCACAGAACATTCTCTTTTGCCCTTTCCCAGGTAATCCTAATCTACAACACCAGCCAAGGGGCGATTATTTTTTCCACCACAGATTAGGTTTGCTAATGCTGGAATTATAAATAAATAAGTGAGACTTCTTTTACTCAGCATATTGTTTTTTAGATTTGTCTATGTTGTTTTGTGTATTAGTAGTTTGTTATCTTTTATTAATAAATACTATTTCCTTGTATAAATATACCCCAATTTCACAATGTGCTTATCTATCTGGTTGATAGATCCTTGGTCCATTTCCAGCTTTTGGCAACTGTGATTAAAACTGCTATGGGGGATTTTTTTACAAGGTTTTTTTGGTGGATGTATGCTTTCATTTATCTTTGGTAAATACACAGGAGTGGAATTGTTGGTTCAAAGGGCAGGTGTGTGTTTAATTTTAGAAGACTGTCAGAATATTTTCATAAGTGGTTGTGCCATTTTACACTCTCATCACCAACATATGAGAGTTCCAGTTGCTCCACATCTTCAGCAACATTTGGTGATGTTAGTCTTTTTAATTTTAGCCAATACAGTAGTTGTGTTAACCTCATTGAACTTTAGTATGCATTTTCCTCATGATTAATTATATTGAACAGTTTTTCTTGCACTTACAGGTCACTTGTGTATCTTCCTTGTGAAGTATCTGTTCAAACCTTTAGACACTTTGCACTGGTGGCTGGTCTTTATATTAATGAGTTGTAGGCATTCTTTACATATTCTGGATAACAATTCTTTTTTAGATACACATTTTGAAAATATTTTATCCAGGTTGTAGCTTGCCTATTCATTTTCTATCTGGTGTCATATGATGAGCAGAATTTGAAAACTCTTATAAATTTTCAATTTTTCCTTGATAAGAATACTTGGCCAGGGGGCCAGCCCTGTGGCCTACTGATTAAGTTCAGCTCACCCTGCTTTGGCAGCCCAGGTTTGGTTCCTGGGTGTAGACCTACACCACTCGTCAGCAGCCACGCTGAGGCAGTGACCCACATACAAAATAGAGAAATATTGGCACAGAAGTTAGCTCAGGGCAAGCTTTCCTTAGCAAAAAAAGAAAGAATACTAGGCCTAACATCAAGTTGCAAATATTGTCTCCTAGGCTTTCCTCAAGAATCTTCATTGGTTTAGATTTTGTAGGTAGGTAATTGTCTATCTCAAATCAATGTTTTAGTATAGTCTGAGGGAGGCGATGATACGGCTTTTTTCCCATGTGGATATCCATTTTTCTATCATCTTTTGTTGAAAATACTTTTCTTTCCCCATTGAATTGTTTTGACACCTTGGCTAAACATTAGAAAAACATACAAGTTTGGGTCCATTTTGTAGATGTCTATTCTGTTCCATTGATTTAATTTTCCAATATTTTGACAGTACCACACTGTTTTAATTAATGTTGCCTTATAATATGTCCTGAAGTCAGATAGTGTCAGTCCTCTAATTATGTTCTTTCTTTTATTATTGTTGTAGAGATTCTAGATCCTTTGTAATTTCATATTAATTTTAGAATCAGCTTGCCAATTTCTACAGAAAAACCTGGAAGGATTGGGATTTTATAGGATTGCATTGAATTTATACATCAGTTTGGGTAAAATTGACAGTATGGAGTCTTCCAATCCATGAATTTCCATTATTTTAGGTCTTCATTAACTTCTTTCAGCAATGCTTTGTAATTTTCTCTCTAGAGGTCTGCATGACTACAATTTTGCTTTCACCACTGTTTTGTTATTTTATTTTATTTTATTTTATTTTATTTTATTTTATTTTTTGAGGAAGATTGGGCCTGCGCTAACATCTGTTGCCAACCTTCCTCTTTTTTTCGCTTTTTTCTCCCCGAAGCCCCAGTACGTAGTTGTGTATCATAGTTGTAGAGCTGTAGCTCTTCTACGTGGGACACCGCTTCAGCGTGGCTTGATGAGCACTGAGTAGGTCCGCACCCAGGATCCAAACCGGCGAACCCTGGGCCGCCGAAGCAGAGTGCACGAACTTAACCAGACCAGCTCCATGATACTCTTTTAAATTAAACCTCTACACTTTATGAGTTATGTTTTTTTGATCTTTGAAGCAGAATCTTAAAATTTCCTTTCCCAACAGCTTGCTTTCCCAACAGTATATAGAACTGGCCAGCCCTGGTGGTCCCGTGGTTAAGATTTGGTGCTCTTACCACCCTGCTCAGGTTCGTTTCCCAGTCAGGGAATCACACCACCCATCTGTTGATTGTCATACTGTGGCAGCTGTGTGTTGCTGTGATGCTGAAAGCAATGCCACCGGTATTTCAGATACCAGCAGGGTCACCCATGATGGACAGGTTTCAGTGGAGCCTCTAGACTAAGAAAGACTAGGAAGAAGGACCTGGCCATCCACTTCTGAAAAACTTGCCCTTGAAGACCCCTGTGAATAGCAGTGGAGCATTGTCTGACAGAGCCCCAGAAAGTGAGAAGATGGTGCAAAAAAGCTGGGCAGGGTTCCCTTCTGCTGTGCACAGGGTTGCTAGGAGTCAGAATCTACTCCACACACTAACAACAACAGTATAAAACTATGATTGATGTTTGTATTTTGACAATGAATCCTGTGACCTCCTGGATTCGCTTACTAGGTCTAGTAGCAGTTTTCTGCATATGAAAATAGTTATATCTCTTTCTTTCCAATCCTTGTGTCTTTCCCCTGCCTTACGGCACTGGCTAGGACCCTTAGTACAATGTTGAATCGATGTGACGAGCTAGCACCCTTGGAATTGTTCCCAAACTTCATGGGAAAGCATTCAGTATTTTACCATTTTCAGTGATGTTAGTTGTAGCTTTTTTACACATACCCTTTATCAGATGGTGGAAATTCCTATCTGTTCCTAATACAATGGGAGCTTTTATCATGAAAGGGTGTTAAATGTTGTCAAATGCCTTTTCTACATCTATTAAGATGCTCATATTTTTTTTCTTCACATTGTTAATATAGTGAAAAACACGGATTAATTTCAGATATAATCTAATGTGTATTCCTGAGATTATTCTTACTTGGTCATGAAATATTGACTTCAAATCTTTTCAATTCAATTAGGTATTGTTTTACTCAGGATTTTTGCATTGATGTTTAGGAGGGATATTGATAAGTTTTTTTTCTTTGTGTGTGTATGATGTCTTTGTCGGGCTTCTTTTTTAAATCAGGTTTATGCTGGCCTCACAAAACAGTTACAAGGTGTTGTCTCTGTCCATATTTTCTGAAAGAACACGTGAAATATTGGTGTTATCTCTTTCATAAATATTTGTAGAATTCACCAGTAAGCCACCTGGATCTGCAGTTTTCTTTGTTAAAAGGTTTTAAATAAGCTTCCCGTTACTGTTCTGGCATGTAAGAAGCTTGGAAGTTAACTCTCGGTCCTAAAAACAATGAAGAAGCTGAAAAAATTAAAACAACCTTTTTAGATCCATAAGAGAAGTGAGGTCAGAGAAGAAATCATTGCCCCCAAATTTGAGAGACCTATAGGTTAATACAGACAATCACAACTTTCCAGAGCAGAATCCCATGATCAGGAACCTCTGGGGGAACGAGTGCCAGGTAGGAAAACTTGAACTGTAATTGATGAATCGCTAGCGGCTCAGTGTAAATTTTTCTCTTTCTGCAAAAACCACCATTGGGATTGCACTGAATGTGTAGATTGCTTTGGGTATTATCGACATCTCAGCAATAGTTGTCTAACAATACAATAATAAGTCTAACAATATAAAGTCGAACCCAGGATGTCTGCCATTTATTAGTGTCCTTAATTTCTTTCAGCAAAGTTTTATAGTTTTCAGTGTACAAGTCTTTCACCTCTGTAGTGAAGTTTATTCATGAGAATTTTATTCTTTTTTACGCTGTTGTCAATGGAATTGTTTTCATAATTTTCTTTTCAGGTTGTTCATTGTTAGTATATAGAAATGCAACCGATTTTTGTATGTTGATTTTGTGTACTGCAACTTTACTGAATTCATTTATTAGTTCTAATAGGTGTGTGTGTGTGCATGTGTGTGTGCGTTAGAGTTTTGTATACATAAGATAACATCATCTGACAACAGAGATAATTTTAGTTCTTCCTTTCCAATTTGAATGTCTTTTATTTCTTTTTCTTGCCTAATTGGTCTGCCTAGGACTTCCAGTACTATGTTGAATAGAAGTGACTAAAGTGGGCAACATTTTCTTGTTCCTGATCTCAGAGGAAAAGCTTTCAGTCTGTCACTATTTTGTATGATGTTAGCAGTAGGCCTTTCACATATGGCCTTTATTAGGTAGAGATAGTTTCTTTCTATTCCTAGTTTTTGAGTACTTTTCTTGTGAAAAGGTGTTGAATTTTGTCAAATCCTGTTTCTGCATCAATTGAGATGGTCATGCATTTTTTCCTTCATCCTGTTAATGTGGAGTATTATATTGATTAATATTTGTATTTTGAACCATTGTTGCATTTCAGGAATAAATCTCATTTGGTCTTGGTGTATACTTTTAATGTGCTGTTGAATTCTGTTATCTAGTATTTTGTTAAGGATTTTTCTATCAATATTCACGAAAGATATTGGTCTGTAGATTTGTTTTCTTATGGTGTCTTTGGCATGAGGATAACGCTGGCTTCATAGAATGAGCTTGGAAGTATTCCCTCTTCAATTTTCTTAAAGTATTTGAGGAGGATTGGTGTTAATTCTTTAAATGCATGGTAGAATTTACCATTGATCCATCTGGCCCAGGGCTTTCTTTTGTTGAGACATTTTTGATTACTGATTCAATCTCCTTAAAAGTTATAGGTCTATTCGAATTTTCTATTCTTTATGATTTAGTTTTGGAAGGTTGTGTGTTTCTATAATTTTTTTCCATTTCATCTGGGTTATCTAATTTATTGGTATACAATTTTTCATAGTACTCTCTTGAAGTCATTTATTTCTGTAAGATTGTTTCTTTTTTTTGTTTGTTTATTGTGGTAACATTGGTTTATAACATTGTATAAATTTCAGGTATACATCATTATACTTCTATTTCTGCGTGGATTACATCATGTTCCCATGTTCACCACCCAAATACTAATTACAATCCATTACCACACACATGTGTCTAATTATCCCTTTCACCCTCCTCCCTCGCCACTTCCCCTCTGGTAACCACCAATCCAATCTCTGTGTCTATGTGTTTGTTTGTTGTTATTATCTACTACTTAATGAGTGAGATCATATGGTATTTGACCTTCTACCTCTGACTTATTTCACTTTCCATAAGACCCTCAATGTCCATCCATGTTGTCACAAATGGCTGGATTTCATCGTTCCTTACGGCTGAGTAGTATTCCATTGTGTACATATACCACATCTTCTTTATCCATTCGTCCCTTGATGGGCACCTAGGTTGCTTCCAAGTCTTGGCTATTGTGAATAACGCTGCAATGAACACAGGGGTGCATGGACCTTTACGCCTTGGTGTTTTCACGCTCTTTGGATAAATACCCAGCAGTGGAATAGCTGGATCGTATGGTAGTTCTATCCTTAATTTTTTGAGGAATTTCCATAGTTTGCCATAGTGGCTGCACCAGTTTGCATTCCCACCAGCAGTGCATGAGAGTTCCCTTTTCTCCACATCCTCTCCAACACTTGTTGTTTCCTGTCTTGTTAATTATAGCCATTCTGACGGGCGTGAGGTGATATCTCATTGTAGTCTTGATTTGCATTTCCCTGATAGTTAATGATGTTGAACATCTTTTCATGTGCCTGTTGGCCCTCTGTATATCTGCTTTGGAGAAATGTCTGTTCAGGTCTTTTGCCCATTTTTTAATTGGGTTGTTAGTTTTTTTCTTGTTGAGATGCATGAGTTCTTTATATATTTTGGAGATTAATCCCTTATCAGATGTATGGTTTGCAAATATCTTCTCCCAATTTTTAGGTTGTCTTTTCGTTTTGTTGATGGTTTCCTTTGCTGTGCAGAAGGTTTTTAGTTTGATGTAGTCTCATTTGTTTATTTTTTCTATTGTTTCTCTTGCCCAGTTAGACATGTGCTTGAAAATATGTTGCTAAGACTGATGTCAAAGAGGGTACTGCCTATGTTTTCTTCTAGAAGTTTCATGGTTTCAAGTCTTACATTCAAATGTTTAATCCCTTTTGACTTAATTTTTGTGTATGGTGTAAGGTAATGGTCTACTTTTATTTATTTATTTTTTTGCATGTGACTGTCCAGTTTTCCCAACACCATTTGTTAAAAAGACTTTCCTTGCTCCATTGTATGTTCTTGGCTCCTTTTTCGAAGATTAGCTGTCCGTAGATGTGTGGGTTTATTTCTGGGCTTTCAATTCTATTCCATTGATCTGTGTGTCTGTTTTTGTGCCAGTACCATGCTGTTTTGGTTACTATAGCTTTGTAGTATATTTTGAAATCAGGGAGTGTGATGCCTCCAGCTTTGTTCTCTTTTCTCAGGATTCTTTTAGCTATTCGGGGTCTTTTGATGTCCCATATAAATTTTAGGATTCTTTTTTCTATTTCTGTGAAAAATGTTGTTGGAACTTGTAAGATTGTTTCTAATGCCCCCTCTTTCATTTCTGATTTTAGTTATTTGAGTCTTTTTTTTTTTTATTTAATCTAGGTAAAGGTTTATCAGTTTTGTTGTTCTTTTTGAGGAATGAACGCTCAGTTTTGTTGATTTTCTCTCTATTTTTCTATTCCCCTATTTGTTCATCTCTGCTATAATCTCTATTATTTCCTTCTTTTTGATAGATTTGAGTTTAGTTTGTAGTTCTTTTTATAGTTCCTTTAGGTATAAATTTAGGTTGTTGATTTGAGCTCTTTCTTCCTTTTTAATGTAAGCATTTAAAGCTATAAATTTCCTTTCTAGCACTCCCTTCACTGCATTCCATAGGTATTCATATGCTATGTTTTCATTTTCCACTCTCTCTCCCATGTGATTTCTTCTTTGAACCATTGGTTAAGAGTTGTTTTATTTCCACACATTTGTGGGTTTTTTAGTTTTCCTTCTGCTACTGATTTCTAATTTCACTGCATTGTGATTGGAAAGGAAATTTTGCATAATTTCAATCTTTTGCCTGATTTCAATCTTTTTAAATTTATGAGAATTGTTTCATGGCCTAACATATGGTCTATCCTGGAGACTATTCCATGTACACTTGAGAGAAATGAGCATTCTGCTATTTCTTGCTGGAGTGTACTATATCTATCTGTTATGTCCAATTGCTCTACAATTTTGCTCAAGTCTTCTATTTCCGTATTGATCTTTGATCTGATTGTTCTATCCATTACTTAAAGTGCGATATTGAAGTGTCCTGATGACATTGTAGATCTGCCTATTTCTTCCTTCAATTCTGTTTATGTTCACTTTATATATTTAGGAGCCCTGATGTTTAGTGCATCTATGTTTATAATTGTTATATTTTCATGGTGAATTGACCCTTTTACCATTATGTAAAGTTCTACTTTGCCTCTTGTAATGGTTTTTGACTTAAAGTCTATTGTGTCTGATATTAGTATAGCCACCCCTGGTCTCTTTCAATTACCATTTGCTTGAAATTTTTTTTAACCCTTTACTTTTAACCTATATAAGTTTGTGATGGTAATTTTATATGTCAATTTGACTGGGTCTCAGGGTGCCCAGATATTTGGTCAAACATTCTGGTGTGTCTGTGAGGGTGTTTCTGGATGAGATTAGCACTTGAATTGACAGACTGAGTAAAGCATACTGACCTCCCCAATGTGGGTGAATCCCATCCAATCAGTTGAAGGCCTGAATAGAACAAAAAGGCTGACATTCCCATGAGTAAAAGGGAACTCCTGTCTGAGGGCCCTTGAGCTGGGACATCAGTTTTTCCTGCCTTCAGACTTGAACTGAAACATCAGCTCTTATTGTGTCTCAAGCCTGCCAGCCTTCAGACTAAAACTGTACCATCAGCTGTCCTGGTTCTCAGGCCTTTGGACTTGGACTCAAACTACACCATTGGCTCTCCTGGATCACCAGCTTGTTGGCTGCAGATGTTGGAACTTATCAGCCTCCATAATTGTCTGACCAATTTCTTATATCTCTTTATCTCTCTCTGTCTCTCTTTCCCTCTCAATATTTAGTCTATTGTTTCTGTTTCTCTGAAGAACCCTGACTGATACAGTGTTCCTTAGATCTAAAATGAATCAATTGTAGGTAGCATACAGTTGGATCCTGTTTTTCAATGCATTCTGCCAATCTATATCTTTTGACTGGGGAGATATACATATAAAGTAATTACTCCTAGGGAGGGACTTACTATTGCCATTTTGCTATTTTTTTTCTGTATGCCTCATAGCTTTTTTGTCTATCATTTCCTCTATTACTGCTTCCTTTGTGTTGGTGGCGTTTTTATAGTGAAATGTTTTGATTCCTGTGATATCATGATATAATAAGAAATATATATTTGGTCTTCAACTTCAGTTCCTGGCACAGAACTCCTAAAACTCTTGTAATTTTCTCAGTGATAAGAGTGATAGGAGCATATTTCGTTATCCATGTTATCCTTTCAAACATACCTGATTTATGCTAATGAGATGATTCTTGGTGGGTCCCTAGACAGCTTCAGGATGGGGGCTGGTTGCCAGAGGAACAAATCATTAAGACAATGATTTGTCTTAATCCATTCAGGCTGCTATAACAAAAATACCATAAAATGGTGGCTTATGAACAGCAAACATTTATTTCTCACAATTTTGGAGGCTGGAAAGTCTAAGTTCATGGCGCTGACAGATTTGGTGTCTGACGAGAGCCTGCTTGCTCATTGACAGCACCTTCTCACTGTGTCCTCACATGGTAGAAGGGGCAAGGGATCTTCTGGGGCCTCCTTTATAAGGCACTAATCCCATTCATCAGGGCTCTGCCCTCATGACCTAATCACCTCCCAAAGCCCCTCTCCTAATACTGTCACCTTAGGAGTTAGGATTTCAACATATGTATTTTAGGGGCACATAAACATTCAGCCCATTGCAGGATTAGAGGTTTGGAACTTTCAGCCCACATAGGGACCTTCAGAGAGGGGAAAAGGCTTGATATTGAGTTCAACCATCAATGGCCAATGATTTATTTAATCATGCCTATGTAATGGAACCTTCATAAAAACCCTAAATGACAGGGTTCAGTGAGTTTCTGGGTTGGTTAACATATTGAAGTGATGGGAGGGTGGTGCATCCAGAGAGGGGATGGAAGCTCAGTGCCTCTTCCCCCATTCAAATGCCCTATATGTCTCTTCTATTTGGATGTTCCCGAGTTGTGTCCTTTATAATGCACTGGTAATAGTAAGTAAACAGTTTTCCTGAGTTCTATGATCTGCTTTAGCAAATTATCAAACCTGAGGTGGGGGTCATGAGAACTCTCAATTTATAGCAGTTGGACAGAAGTATAGGAGACCCTGGACTTGCACTTGGTATGTGAAGAGGAGGCAGTCTTTTTTGAACCGAGACCTTAACTTGTGGGATCTGATGCTAACTTCAGGTAAATAGTGTCAGAATTGAATTGAATTGAATTGTAGGACCTACATCTCGTATCAGAATTGATTGGTGTGGAGAAGAAAAACCCCACACATATTGTGTCAGAAGTGTTATGAGTAAAAACCATTCAGAATTCCCTTCTCATTTCTGTTTGAATATATTCCATAGATGTTTTCTTCCTGGTTACCATGAGGATTATATATAACATCCTAAAGTTGTAACAATGTGGTTTTTTTTTTTTGCCTTTTTAAAGATTTTATTGATATGACTCAGCTCAGGATGTAACAATCTATTTTAAATTAATAAAAAATTCAATCACTGAGCCATCCCTGATGGCCTAGCGGTTAAAGTTTGGTGCTCACCACTTCAGCGGCCCAGGTTCACTTCCTGGTCATGGAACCACACCACCCATCTGTCAGTTGCCATGCTATGGCAGCGGCTCACATAGAAGAACTAGAATGACTTACAACTAGGATATACAACCATGCACTTGGGTTTGGGGAGGAAAAAAATAGAGGAAGATTGGCAACAGATGTTAGCTCAGGGAGAATCTTTCCCTGCCAAAAAAAAAAAAGTTCAGTCACATATAAAAATTCTACTCCTTTACAGCTTCACTCCCTCCACTTTATGTTATTGATGTTACAAACTACATCTTTATATAATGTGTACCCATTAACATAGACTTATAATTATTTTTATGCTTTTGCCATTTAAACAAAAAGAATAAAAGAATAAAGAGAATTTAAAAAGAAAAAAGTAGAGATACAAACCAATATTACAATAATATACAGGTTTTATATTTTTCCATATATTTATCTTAACAAAGAATTTTATATTTTTCTGTGACTTCAAATTACTGTCTAGTTTCCTTTCCTTTCAACTTAAAGGACTCTCTTTGGCATTTCTTGTAGGTTAGGTCCAGTGGTAATGAACTTCCTCAGCTTTCGTTTATCTGTGTATGTCTTAATTTCTCCCTCATTTATTTTTATTTTATTTTATTAATTTTTTATTTTTTAAGTTATTTTATTGAGGTCATCTTGGCTTATGACATTGTGTAAATTTCAGGTGTACATCACTATATTTCAGTTTCTGTATAGACTGCATAGTATTCACCACCAACAGTCCAGTTTCTATCCATCCCCATACATATGTACTCTTTTATCCCTTTCGCCCTCCCCCCACCCCCTTCTCTGGTAACCACTAATCTGTTCTCCTTATCTACGTGTTTGTTTATCTTAGACATATGAGTGAAATCATACGGTATTTGTCTTTCTCTGTCTGACTTATTTCACTTAGCGTAATACCCTCAAGGTCCATCCATGTTGTCACAAATGGCACAATTTTGTCTTTTTTATGGCTGAGTAGTATTCCATTGTATATATACACCATATCTTCTTTATCCATTCATATATTGAAGGGCACTTGGGTTGCTCCCATATCTTGGTTATTGTGAATAATGCTGCAATGAACATAGGGGTGCATATATCTTTTTGAATTATTGATTTCATGTTCTTTGGATAAATACCCAGTGGTGGAATAGCTGTATCATATGGTATTTCTGTTTTTAATTTTCTGAGAAATCTCCATACTGTTGTCCATAGTGGCTACACCAGTTTGCATACGCCCCAGGAGTGTATGAGTGTTACCTTTTCTCCACATTCTCTCCACTTGGTTATTTCTTGTCTTGTTAATTACAGCCATTCTGACAGGTGTGAGGTGATAGCTCTTTGTAGTTTTGATTTGCATTTCCCTAATAATTAGTGATGTTGCACATCTTTCCATGTGCCTCTTGGCCATCTGTATATCTTCTTTGGAAAAATGTGTATTCATATCCTCTGCCAATTTTTTGACCAGGATGTTCATTTTTTGTTGTTGTTGAGATGTATGAGTTCTTTATATATTTTGGAAATTAACTCCTTGTTGGATATATGATTTGCAAATATTTTCTCCCAGTTGGTGGGTTGTCTTTTCATTTTGCTCATGGTTTCCTTTGCTGTGCAGAAGATTTTAGTCTGATGTAGTCCCATTTGTTTATTTTTTCTTTTGTTTCTCTTGCCTAAGTAGATATGGCATTCAAAAAGATACTGCTAAGACTGATGTCAAAGAGTGTACTGCCTGTATTTTCTTCTTACACTCAAGTCTTTAATCCATTTTGAGTTAATTTTTGTGTACAGTGTAAAATAATGGTCTACTTTCATTCTTTTGCATGGAGCTGTCCAGTTTTCCCAAAACCATTTGCTGAAGAGACTTTCCTTTCTCCATTGTATGTTCTTGGCTCCTTTGTCCTTGATTAGCTGTCCATAGATGTGTGGTTTTATTTCTGGGCTTTCAGCTTTGTTCATTGATCTGTGTGTCTGTTTTTGTGCCAGCACCATGCTGTTTTTATTACTATCACTTTGTAGTATATTTTGAATTCAGGGAGGGTGATGCCTCCAGCTTTGTTCTTTTTTCTCGGGATTGCTTTGACTATTCAGGGTCTTTTGTTATCCCATATAAATTTTAGGATTCTTTCTTCTATTTCCATGAAGAAGGTCATTGGGTTTCTGACTGGGATTACATTGAATCTGTAGATTGCTTTAGGTAATATGGACATTTTAACTATGTTTATTCTTCCAATCCATGAGCATGGAATATCTTTCTATTTATTTATGTCTTCTCTGATTTCTTTCAATAATGTCTTACAGTTTTCAGTGTATAGGTCTTTCACCTCCTTGGTTAAATTTATTTTTAGGTATTTTATTCTTTTTGCTGTGATTGTAAATGGGATTGTATTCTTGACTTCTCTTTCTGCTAGTCTGTTGCTGGTATATAGAAATGCAATTGATTTTTGTACATTGATTTTGTACCCTGAAACTTTACTGTATTCATTGATTATTTCTAATAGCTTTTTAGTGGCTTCTTTAGGGTTTTCTATATATAGAATCCTGTCCTTTAAAAATAGTGACAGTTTTACTCCTTCCTTTCCAATTTGGACCCCTTTTATTTCTTTTTCTTGCCTAATTGCTCTGGCTAAAACATCCAGTACTATGTTGAATAAGAATGGTGAGAGTGCGCATCCTTGCCTTGTTCCTTTTCTCAGAGTAATAGCTTTCAGTTTTTCACAGTTGAGCATGATGTTGGCTATGGTTTGTCATATACGGCCTTTATTATGTTGAGGTACTTTTCTTCTATACCCATTTTATTCAGAGTTTTTATCATAAATGAATGCTGGATCTTGTCAAATGTTTTCTCTGTATCTATTGAGATGATCACATTATTTTTATTCTTCATTTTGTTAATGAGGTGTATCATATTGATTGATTTGCAGATGTTGAGCCATGCCTGCATCCCTGGAATAAATCCCACTTGATCATAGTGTATGATCCTTTTAATGTATTGTTGTATTTGATTTGCTAATATTTAGTTGAGGATTTTTGCATTTATGTTCATCAGTGATATTGGCCTGTAATTTTCCTTTTTTGTGTTGTCCTTGCCTGTTTTTAGTATCAGGATAATGCTAGCCTTGTAGAATGAATTAGGAAGCATCCTGTCCTCTTGAATTTTTTGCAATAGTTTGAGAAGGATAGGTATTAAATCTTCTTTGGATGTTTGGTAGAATTTACCAGAGAAGCCATTTGGTCCTAGACTTTTGTTTTTTGGGAAGTTTTTGATTACAGTTTCAATCTCTTTACTTGTGATTGGTCTATTCAGATTCTCTATTTCTTCTTGATTCAGTTTTGGGAGGTTGTATGATTCTAAGAATTTATCCATTTCCTCTAGGTTATCCAATTTGTTGTCATATAGCTTTTCATAGTATTCTCTTATAATCCTTCATATTTCTACAGTGTCCATTGTAATTTCCCCTCTTTCATTTCTGATTTTATTTGAGTATTCTCTCTTTTTTTCTTAGTGAGTCTGGCTAAGAGTTTATCAATTTTGCTTATCTTCTCAAAGAACGAGCTCTTGATTTCAGTGATCATTTCTATTGTTTTTTTTTTTTAATCTCTATTTTGTTTGTTTCTGCTTTGATTTTTATTATTTCCTTCCTTCTACTGACTTTGGGCTTTGTTCTTCTTTTTCTACTTCTTTTAGGTATAGTGTAAGAGTATTTATTTGAGATTTTTCTTGTTTCTTGAGGTAGGCCTGTAATGCTATAAACTTCCCTCTTAGTACCATGTTTGCTGCGTCCCATAAGTTTTGGTATGATATGTTTTCACTTTCATTTGTCTCCATGTGTTTTTGATTTCCCCTTTGATTTCTTCATTGATCCAATGGTTGTTCAGTAGCATGTTGTTTACTCTCCACATGTCTGTGACTTTTCCAGCTTTCTTCCTATAGTTGATTTCTAGTTTCATATCATTGAGGTTGGAAAAGATGCTTGATATTTTTCCATCTTCTTAAATCTATTACTTTGTTTCCCAACATATGGTCTATCTTTGAGAATGTTCCACAGCACTTGAGAAGAATGTGTATTCTGCTGTTTCTGGATGGAATGTTCTCTATGTATCTATTAAGGCCATCTGATCTAGTGTTTCACTTAAGTCCACTGTTTCCTTGTTGACTTTCTCTCTGGATGATCCATCCGTTGATGTAAGTGGGATTTTAAGGTCCCCTACTATTATTGTGTTGCTGTCAGTTTTTCACTTTAGGTCTGTTAATAGTTGCTTTTTATACTTTGGTGCTCCTGTGTTAGGTGCACATATATTAATAAGTGTTATGTCTTCTTGGTGGATTGTCCCTTTTATCATTATATAATGCCCATCTTTGTCTCTTGTTATCTTTTTTTATCTTGAAGTCTGTTTCATCTGATATAAGTGTGGCTACACCCTCTTTCTTTTGCTTGCCATTTGCTTGAAGTATCATCTTCCATCCCTTCACTTTGAGCCTATGTTTGTCTTTAGGGCTGAGATGTGTTTCCTGGAGGCAGCATATTGTTGGGTCTTGTTTTTTAATCCATCCAGCAATTCTGTGTCTTTTTACTGGTGAATTCAATCCACTTACATTTAGAGTGATTATTGATATATGAGAGTTTAATAGTGCCATTTTATCTTTTATTTTCTAGTTGTTCTATATTTCCATTGTTTCTTTTTCCTTGTATTTCTGTCTGCCATTTCAGTTCGGTGGTTTTCTGTGATGTTTTTCTCTGTTTTCTGTATATGTATGATTTGTGATTCTGCTTTGATTTTTTGTTTTGTTGTTACCATGAGTTTTGTGTAAAAGATCTCCTAGATGAGATAGTCCTTTTTCTGAGAGTCTTTTATCTCCATTAGTCTATGCAGTCTATCCTGTCCCTTTCCTCTTCCCTTTCTATGTTTTTGTTGTCACAAATTATTCTTTTTTGTGTTGAGTTTGTGACCAAATTGAAGTGGTTACAGTTACTTTTGATACTTTCTTTCCCTTTATCCTTTATGTTATATTTAAGGATTTACTAACCTATTCTGATATACGGCTGCAATTTTCTGATTCTCTCTGTCTATTTATCTCCTTGCTTAAGGTTTTGTAAACTTTTGCTATTTTCTTTCAGATAGAAGGGCTCCTTTCAATATTTCTTGTAAGGCAGGTTGGGTGGCAATGAATTCCCTGAGCTTTTGTTTGTCTGGGAAATCTTTTATTTCTCTGTCATATCTGAATAATTTCACTGGATAAAGTATTCTTGGCTGATAGTTTTTCTGTGTGTGTGAGGAAGATCAGCCCTGTGCTAACATCTGCCAATCCTCTTTTTTTTGCTGAAGAAGACTGGCCCTGGGCTAACATCCATGCCCATCTTCCTCCACTTTATATGGGATGCTGCCACAGCCTGGCTTGACAAGCGGTGCATCAGTGCATGCCCGGGATCCGAACCAGTGAACCCCGGGCTGCTACAGCACCGTGCACACGCCCAACCACCTGCCTCACTGGGCCGGCCCCTCTTGGCGGATAGTTTTTGTCTTTGAATATATCAAAGACATATTTTTGACACATAATATATCAAAAACATATTGTCTTTTGAACATATTCAAAAATACATCATTTTGTCTTTGAATATATCAATCAATATATCATTGTTTGAATATGTCATTCCACTCTCTCCTAGCCTATTGGGTTTCTGCTGAGAACTCCACTGAATGCCTGATGGAGGTTCCTTTGTGTGTTATTTTCTTCTGTCTTTCTGCCCTTAATATTTTTCCTTTGTCATTGACTTTTAAGAATTTTAATATTATATGCCTTAAAGAAGGTCTCTTTGCATTGAAATAATTAGGAATTCTATTAGCTTCATGTACTTGCATGTCCACTTCCTTCCCCACATTTGGGAAGTTCTCAGCTATTATTTCTCTGAATAAGCTCTCTGCTCCTTTCTCCCTCTCTTCTCCTTCTGGGATACCTATAATCCTTATGTTACTTTTCCTAATTGAGTCAAATATTTCTTGAAGAATTTATTCATTTTATAAAAAATCTTAGTTCTCTCTCCTCCTCCACCTGAATCATTTCTAGGTTTCTATCTTTGATCTCACTAATTCTCTCTTCCATATGGTCTGCTCTATTTTAATGCTTTCCACATTATTTTTCATCTCATTAATTGTGTTCTTCATCTCCAGAACTTCTTCTTGGTTCTATTTTAGAGTTTCAATCTCTTCAGTAAAGTACCACTTCTGTCCATTAATTTTAGTTCTGAGCTCATTGAACTGTCTTTCTGAGTTTTCTTGTAACTCATTGAGTTTCTTTATGACAGCTATTTTGAATTCTCTGTCAGTTAGATTGTAATCTTCTGTCACTTCAAATTTGGTTTCTGGAGAGCTGTCATTCCCCTTCTGTTCCACCATGTTACTGTAGTTCTTCATGAAGTTTGATGAATTGATCCTCTGCTGGTGCATTTGTGGTAGTAAATACCTTTCTTATTTGAGTATAGCTTTGGTTACTTTGGTTCTGAGCTGCTTCTGGTTGTATTTGAGAGTCTGTACTTTCCACCCTCCACTGCCTCTGCAAGAAGTGTTGTCAGTGCCCTCCTTGTGCCACTTGTACCTCTGGGGTCGCTGGTGCCTTGCTGCTTATGATGTCACTTCAGTCTCAGGTGTCGCCACTGGAGTCACAAGCCTGCGAGCACTTCTACTGTTTCTGGGTTTGCCTGGGTCCCATGTTCCTACACTGGTTCTCTGCGGGCTCTCCACAGGCTCAGATGCTGCTGCCCTGTGCACCACCTGTGCTGCTGCTCCTGGGTTGTCTGGGGATGGTGGTTACACCACTTCTGGGGGTGCTGGGTTCACGGGTGTCTCTGTCACTGCCAGGGGCCTGGGGACCCAGGGAATTGTATGCAGCCCCCACTGCTGGTGGTGCTGCTGTCAGGGATGCCACCACTGGGGGCTGCTTCACTGCTTCTGCTGTGGCTCCTGAAGGTTCTCTGGTCACAGGTTTTCATCTGCCACCACAAGGGGGGAGCAGGAGCTCAGCAGGGTGAGGTTTTGGTTGCTGCTCATTGTGCAGTCTCTGGTCTTTGATGCTAGCTGGTGTGTTTTGAAAATTAAGGTCAGGGTATCCTGCCCTAGCTGGGAAAATCCAAGTTTTGTATACTATCTTCACTGTTGGAAAGACCCGGTAACTGCTAGGGAAAGAGGAGGGGCTGTGCACACTGGATCTGCTGGGAGACAGGCAAACTGCAACTATTTTCTCACAGGTATGCAGGCCAGTGTGAAGATCCATGCCCTGACTTGTTGCTGTCAGGGAAGGGGGCCTGCTCCCCTAGTCCACTGCCTCCCAGGGGTCCAGTCCCCCCACCTTCAGATGTATAGATGCATGGATCTCTTAGGCGTCCTGTTGTGCCGTGTAGGGAATCCTCTGTTGGTCAATGGATGTCAAATTCGTTGTAATTTAGAGGGGAGAGACAAAGGGAACAAGTCACTATGCCATGATACTGACATCACTCCCCTCTCCCGCACTTTTGAAGATAGTTTTGCTGGGTATAGAATTCTTGGTTGAGTTTTTCTTTCCGCATTTAAAATATATTATCCCACTGCCATCTTATCTCCAAGGCTTCTGCTGAGAAATCCATTAATAACCTTATTGAGTAACTATGTAGGTGACAATCACTTTTATCTTGCTGCTTTCAAGTTTCTCTCTTAATCTTTGACTTTCAACATTAGATTATAAGGTGTCTTGTTTGGTTCACTGTGGGTTTATCCTACTTGGAGTTTCTTGAGATTCCTGAATATGTAGATCCATGTCTTTCCTCAAATTTGGGAAGTTTTTGGCCATTATTTCTTCAAATAGGCTCTCTGCCACTTTCTCTCTCTCCTTTCCTTCTGGGACTCCCATAATGTGTATATTGGTCCACTTAATAGTGTGTCCCATAAGTCCCTTAGTCTCTGTTCACTTTTCATCATTCTTTTTTCTTTTTGCTCTCCAGTCTGGATATTTACAAGTGACCTATTTTTTAGTGCACTGATTCTTTTTTCTGCCTTCTCAAGTCTACTGTTGAATCTCCACTGATGTTTTCAAGTCTTTTATGTTGTCTTTCAGGTCCAGAATTTGTCTTTGTTTAGCTTCTCATTTTATTTATATACCTTTTTATTAAATTGGTATAGCCGTCTGTCTGTGTTTTCGTTTGGCTCATGGGCATATTTAAGACAGTTGTTTTAAAGTTTTTATCAACTAAGTCCAAAGCCTTTCTTTCTTTATGGTCAGTTTCTGGAGATTTATTTTATTCCTTTGAAAGGACTTTGTATGCCTTGTGATCTTCCGTTAAAAACTGAGCATTTGACAAAACAACTACCTCTCCCAGTCTTTGCAGACTGGCTCCATGAAAGTCTAATCAGTCCAGCTATAAGGGCTAAAGGTCTTTTCAGGCCTTTTTTGGGCATACATCTCCCTTGGGCCTGTATGTATGCTTTTATCCCAATACATACCTTCTTTTTTTTTTTTTTTTTTTTGGTGAGATTATCCCTGAGCTAACATCTGTTGCCAATCTTCCTCCTTTTGCTGAGGAAGATTGGCCCTGGGCTAACATCTGTGCCCATCTTCCTCCATTTTATATGTGGGAGGCCTGCCACAGCATGGCTTGATGAGCAGTGCATAAGTCTGTGCCTGGCATCCGAACCCACAAACCCTGGACAGCCAAAGCAGAATGCACGAATTTAACCACTACACCACCAGGCTGGCCCCTATACATACTTTCTTTTAAATGTCTTAATTTCCCTAACAGTATCATCCCTGCTTCTTCTCAGGGCCTTATTTTGTCTATTCTATTCACTCCCCAAAATCTCTTGCCCCAAGGCCCTGCAGATCTTAGCTGCCCTGCAGTTATCTTGCCCTGTGATGCCCATAATTGTTTTCAGCAGTTTTCAATATGATATGCAAACTACCATTACCTTCAGCCCTCCAAGGCAGGTGAGACAGACACTAGTCCTTCAGGCAGCCCGTAGACAAGCCAGAACTTTCCAAATAAGTTCCACACGTTTCTTTCCAACCTGTGGGAAGAACCAGGAATTGGGAAACTTCCTACTGGAGAGGTGGGATAAGGGCAAGAAAAATGCCATGAAATTCCCTACAGTTTTGTGTCTGACTTTTACTTGGTTAGGCATTTGCTTGGTTGCTACAGATTATTAACTGATTTCTAGAGTTCCCACAAAGCTACTTTGGGCAGCAAGTTGTTATTTACTTGGTGTTTCTGTGGGAGAATGAGGACCTGGAGCATCCTAGTCCACAACTGTGCTGATGTTACCACTCTACAGTACTTTCTGATGAAGCAATACATAACAACATGGGACCTTGATCTGAACATGGTATCCTGCACAACTACTCATATTAATCAGAAACAACACACAAAATAAAACCTATTGATTATCTGACATCTCATTCAACCTTCCCTCCTGCCTTAATTCTACTAATCCCTAACAAGACTTTTAACAGACAAATAAACCAACAGAGATCCAAGTAAACTGCCCAGTTTAAAGAAAAAAGAGGTGACAACACATGGGCCTCATACAGGCAATACTCCTTTTCAAGTATTTATTTAATAATTATTATAAGTTGACAAATATTATATATGAATACCTATGAGGGAACTTCTGGTTTCCTAAAGAGAATTTTTTTACTCCCTCAATACAGCAGAGAATGCCCCACGTCATTGATAGATGAACTTTACAGAGGCAACAAGGTGGTCCTGAATTGTCTCCTTTGCATCTCTTTCCTCCAATATTTCCAAGGCATCCAGCAGAGTGTTTTGTTGAACCACGTCAGGAGCATTTCATACAAGGCATCTGATGGGCCAATGGCTCGAGCTCAGATCACATGGATGTCATTGCTCCTGAGGCCCACCAGCCACATGAGTGGGTTCCAGGAATTAAGGGGCACAATGCTTGGAAACAAATCAAAGAACAGCATCAGGGCTAGATGGTGGGAAAGCCACACAGATAGTCAGGTGAGTTGGAACCTCCTTCAGAAAGAGCACAGAACCCTAAATCATGCCTAGAACCCAAATGTAGAACTGATGAGCTCCCTATGCTGGTGAATCTGCTGCTCTGCACCCCTACCAGCTTCCTGTCAGCAGAGAATCAGGCCACACTGCCTGGGCCTCACCTGTGCTCATGGCACTGCAAAGAGTCAAGGTCAACAGAGAATCCTACCCTAAAGGAGGGCTGATAGCTCACCTAGGGAGAGGAGATGGTTGTTAGGGAGAGAGAAAGAAGTAAGTGGTACTAGCAAGAGGGTTGGACAGACTGGGTGCAAGAGGACCTCAGAAGACGGAACCTGCTCAGGCTGCACTTATCATGAGAATAAGTCCCAGGGCTGCCATATGTGCATCTAGAGAAAAAGCAAGGGCCTGAGGGTAGGAAGATTTCTGGCTTTATACTCAGCTCAGCCTCCCTCACCCACACTGTGTCAGAGCTAGATGGGGCAAACAGACTCTGAGCAAGAATTTAACCTATACAACAGAGCAAATCCTATAACTCTTGGGATTGTACTGAGGATTAAATGAGATATGAGTGCAATGCACTGCACACCACCATTCAGAGAAATATAAGTCAAGTCAGGAATACAAGTTTATGTTTTTTAAAGGCTGTATGTTTTTTAAAAAATTAAAAAGGAAGCAATGACATCAATTGTAATTCATTCATTCTTCTCATCTTTTGCCTGTTATTGTAAAATACAGTGGAGCAGGTCATTGTTCTGAGTCAGGAGTCCTGGATTCGAGTACTGACCCTGATGACCAGCCAGCTGTGTGAACTGGGGCATGCCACTTCCCCTCTTGAGTCTCTCTGGAGATGGAGAAAAACCTCCCACTCTGTGTAGGTCATGGTGTCTGTGTACCTATTTGTACATTGAGGCATAAATTATATGCGGTAAACTGCTCACTTTTTTTTATTGTGAGATTTTTGTTGTACATTATTGTTTGTCAGTCGCCATATAAGTGCATCCCTCCAACTCTTGTGCCCACCCACCACCCCCCTAGCCCCTGGTAACCAACAAACAGTGCTATCTGTCTGTTTGTTGGTTTGTCTTTCACATGTTTCTCTTTCTGGCTCATTTCACTTAACACGATACCCTCCAGGTCCATCCATATTGTTGCAAATGGGACCATTTTGTCTTTTTTTATGGCTGAGTAGCATTCCATGGCATATATATAGACATATTCTTTATCCAATCATCAGTCGAGGGACACTTGGGTTGCTTCCGTGTCTTGGCTATAGTGAATAATGCTGTGATGAACATAGGGGTGCATAAGCCTCTTTGGATTGTTGATTTCAGGTTCATTGGGTAGATACCCAGTAGTGGGATAGCTGGATCATAAGGTATTTCTATTTTTAGTTTTTTGAGGAATCTCCATACTGTTTTCCATAGAGGCTGCACCAGTTTGCATTCCCTCCAGCAGTGGATTAGGGTTCCCATTTCTCCACAGCCTCTCCAGCATTTGTTGTTTTTTGTCTTGGTGATTATAGCCATTCTAACGGGTGTAAGATGATATCTTAGTGTGGTTTTGATTTGCATTTCCCTGATGATTAGTGAGGGTGAGCATCTTTTCATGTGCCTATCGGCCATCTGTATATCTTCTTTGGAGAAGTGTCTGTTCATTTCCTCTGCCCATTTTTTGATCAGGTTGTTTGTTTTTTTGTTGTTCAGTTGTGTGAGTTCTTTATATATTATGGAGACTAATCCCCTGTCAGATATATGGTTTGCAAATATTTTTTCCCAGCTGCTGGGTTCCCTATTCATTTTGATACTGGTTTCATTTGCCTTGTAGAAGCTTTTTAATCTGATGAAGACCCACTTGTTTATTTTTTCTTCTGTTTCCCATGTCTGAGTAGACATGGAATTCAAGAAGATCCCTTTATGGCTGATAGCGAGTAGTGTACTACCTATATTTTCCTGCAGGAGTTTTGTAGTTTCAGGTCTCACCTTCAGGTCTTTGATCCATTTTTAGTTAATTTTTGTGTATGGCAAAAGAAGATGTTCTACTTTCATTCTTTTGCTTGTGGCTGTCCAGTTTTCCCAGCACCATTTACTAAAGAGACTTTCCTTTCTCCACTGTATGTCCTTAGCTCCTTTGTCAAAGATTAGCTGCCTGTAGATATGAAGTCTTATTTCTGGACTTTCAATTCTGTTCCATTGATCTGTGTGTCTGTTTTTGTACCAGTACCATGCTTTTTTAATTACTATTGCTTTGTAATATGTTTTGAAGTCAGGGATTGTGATGCCTCCAGCCTTATTCTTCTTTTTCAGGATTGTTTTAGTTATTCAAGGTCTTTTGTTGCCCCATATGAATGTTAGTATACTTTGTTCCATTTCTGTGAAGAATGTCCTTGGGATTCTGATTGGGATTGCATTGAATCTGCAGATTGCTTTAGGTAGTATGGACATTTTAACTATGTTTATTCTTCCAATCCAAGTACATGGAATATTTTTCCATTTCTTTATGTCATCATTGATTTGACTCAATAATATCTTATAGTTTTCATTGTATAGGCCTTTCACTTCCTTGGTTAAATTTACTCCTAGATATTTTATTCTTTTTGTTGCAATTGTAAATGGGATTGTCTTCTTGAGTTCTCTTTCTGTTAGTTCGTTGTAGGTATACAGAAATGCAACTGATTTTTGTAAGTTTATTTTGTACCCTGCCACTTGGCTGTAGTTGTTGATTATTTCTAATAGTTTTCCAATGGATTCTTTAGGGTTTTCTATATATAAGACCATGTCATCTGCAAACAACAAGAGTTTCACTTCTTCGTTGCCTATTTGGATTCCTTTCATTCTTTTTTCTTGCCTAATTGCTCTGGCCAGAACCTCCAGTACTGTGTTGAATAAGAGTGGTGAGAGTGGGCACCCTTGTCTTGTTTCTGTTTTCAGAGGAATGGCATTCAGTTTTTCCCCATTGAGTATCATGTTGGCTGTGGGTTTGTCATATATGGCCTTTATTATGTTAAGGTACTTTCCTTCTATACCCATTTTGTTGAGAGCTTTTATCATAAATGGATGCTGGATCTTGTCAAAAGCCTTCTCTGCATCTATTGAGATGATCATATGGTTTTTACTCCTTGTTTTTTTTAATGTGGTGTATCACATTGATTGATTTGCAGATGCTGAACCATCCCTGTGTCCCTGGTATAAATCTCACTTTATCATAGCGTATGATCTTTTTAATGTGTTGCTGTATTTGGTTTGCCAATATTTTATTGAGGATTTTTGCATCTATGTTCATCAGGGATATTGGTCTGTAGTTTTGCTTCTTAGTATTGTCTTTGACTTTGGTATCAGGGTAATGTTGGCCTCGCAGAATGTGCTGGGAAGTGTTTCATCTTCTTGTATGTTTTGGAATAGTTTGAGAAGGATAGGTATTCAGTCTTTTTTGAACGTTTGGTAAAATTTTCCAGAGAAGCCATCTGGTCCTGGACTTTTATTTTGGGGAGGTTTTTGATTACTGTTTCAATCTCTTTATTTGTGATTGGTCTATTCAGGTTCTCTATTTCTTCTTGATTCTGTTTTGGGAGGTTGTATGAGTCTAAGAATTAATCCATATCTTCTAGATTGTCCAATTTGTTGGCATATAGTTTTTCATAGTATTCTCTTATAATCTTTTGTATTTCTGTGGTATCTGTTGTAATTTCTCCTTTTTCATTTCTAATTTTATTTATTTGAGGCATCTCTCTTTTTTTCTTGGTGAGTCTGGCTAAGGGTTTGTCAATTTTTTTTGTCTTCTCAAACAACCAGCTCTTTGTTTCATTGACCCTTTCTTCTGTTTTTTTAATTTCAATTTCATTTATTTCTGCTCTGATTTTTATTATTTCCCTCCTTCTTTTGACTTTAGGCTTTGTTTGTTCTTCTTTTTCTAATTCTGTTAGGCATAGTTTGAGGTTGCTTATTTTGGCTTTTTCTTATTTGTTAAGGTGGGCCTGTATTACCATGAGTTTCCCTCTCAGGACTGCTTTTGCTGCATCCCATATGAGTTGGTATGGCGTATTTTCATTTTCACTTGGCTCCAGATATGCTTTGATTTCTCCTTTGATTTCATCGATGATCCATTGCTTGTTTAGTAGCATGTTATTGAGTCTCCACAGTTTTGTCACTTTTCTGGTTTTTTGCTTGTAGTTGATTTCTAGCTTCATGGCATTATGGTCGGAAAAGATGCTTGTTATGATTTCAATCTTCTTAAATTTATATAAGCATGCCTTGTTTCCCAACATATGGTCTATTCTTGAGAATGTTCCATGTGCGCTTGAGAAGAATGTGTAATCTGCTGTGTTTGGATGGAGTGCTCTCTATATATCTGTTTAGTCCATCTCATCAAGGTTTTCATTTAAGTCCATTATTTCCTTATTGATTTTCTGTCTGGATGATCTGTCCATTGATGAGAGTGGGGTGTTAAGAGCCCCTACTATTATTGTGTTGTTGTTAATATCTCCTTTTACATTTTTAATAGTTGCTTTACGTACCTTGGTGCTCCTGTATTGGGTGCATATATATTTATAATTGATATGTCTTCTTGGTGGAGTGTCCCTTTTATCATTATATATTGCCCCTCTTTGTCTCTCATTACCTGTTTTATCTTGAAGTCAACTCTGTCTAAGTATGGCAACACCTGCTTTCTTTTGTTTGCCATTAGATTGGAGTATTGTCTTCCATCCTTTTACTCTGAGCCTGTGTTTGTCTTTAGAGCTGTGTTTCCTGGAGGCAGCATATTGTTGGGTCTTGTTTTTTAATCCATCACACCACTCTGTGTCTTTTGATTGGAGAGTTCAGTCCATTTACATTTAGGGTAATTATTGATACATGGGGGCTTGTTGTTATTTTATCACTCTTTTTCTGGTTCTTTTGCATTTCTTTTGTTTCTCGTCCTGTGTTTCAGACTACCAATTTAGTTTGGTAGTTCTAGATGGGGGTTCTCTTAGTTTTCTCTTTCTTTATCATGTGTGATCCTTTCTAATTATTTGGTTAGTGGTTACCATGAGGTGTGTATAAAAAAATCTCATGGATGTGATAGTCCATTTTTTGATGGCCTCTTATTCCCTTAGACTAAGTCGATTGGATTCCTTTCCTCTTCCCCTTCTAAGTTATTGTTGTCACATCTTGTTCCTTCTTGTGTTGTGAGTTCATGTTTAACATGATGAGGTTATATTTATGCTTAGTGCTTACCTTCCCTTGATCTTTGGTTTTATAATTAAGTGTTTGATAATCTATTTTGATAGATGACTACAATTTTTCTTGTTTTGTTGACCTATTTTCCTCCTTGTTCAAAACTCTGAATCCCTTCTCTTTTTTTTCTCAGGCATGATGGCCTTCCGGAGCACTTCTTGTAGTGGGGGTCTTGTGGCAATGAACTCCCTTAGCTTTTGTTTATCTGGGATAGTTATTATTTCTCCATCATAGCTGAAGGATATTTTTGCTGGATAGAGTAGTCTTGGCTGAAAGTTTTTGTCCTTCAGAATTTTGAATATATCATTCCATTCTCTCCTAGCCTATAAAGTTTCTGTCGAGAAATCAGCTCAGAGCCTGACAGGAAATCCTTTGTATTTTTTTTTTTTCTTTTTGTCTAGCTGCCCTTAATATTTTTTGTTTGTCATTGACTTTTGCCAGCTTTACTACTCTATGCCTTGGAGAGGGTCTTTTCATGTTGATATATTTAGGAGATCTATTGATTTCATTCACTGGTATTTCCAGCTCCTTCCCCAGGTTTGGGAAGTTCTCAGCTATTATTTCTTTGAACAAGTTCTCTGCTCCTTTTTCCCTCTCTTCTCCCTCTGGAATACCTATAATCTTTATGTTGGATTTCCTAATTGAATCAGATATTTCTCGGAGAGTTTCTTCATTTCTTTTTAGTCTTAGTTCTCTTTCCTCCTCCATCTGGAGCATTTCTGCATTGCTGTCCTCAATATTGCTAATTCTTTCCTCCATATCGTCAGCTCTGATGCTTAAGGCTTCCAGATTTGTCTTTATCTCCTCTATTGTGTTTTTCATCTCTAAGATTTCTGATTGGGTTTTTTTATGTAGTTTCAATCTCTTTTGTGAAGAAACTCCTGATTTCATTGAATTGTCTGTCTGTGTTTTCTTGTATTTCATTAAGCTTTTTTATGATGGCCATTTTGAAATCTCTGTCATTAAGGTTATACATTTCTGTGCTTTCTGGATTGACTTCTGGGTGCTTGTCTTTCCTTTTGGTCTGGAGATTTAATACATTTTTGCATACTGCCTGTCAGTGTTGGCGTACTTTTCCTCATAGTGAAAATATACAGTCACAGTTTCCTCTTGCTGCCACTGGGTGGGGGTCAAGGGCTGTGTATTCTGGCCCACCTCAACCCGCAGGCACTCTCCTCAGCCCCTGGCTGATCTGATGCGTGGCTGAGTGGAGGCTGCTGAGGGGGAACCATGGGAACAGCTGGAGCTGGAGCATGGGAACAGCTGAGACTGGAGGACAGCTAGGCCGAAGCAGCTGGGGCTCAGGTGTGGGTGGGCTGAAGCAGCTGCAGCTGAAGTGCCACTGGCCCAAAGAAGTAGGGGCTGGAATGCCGCTGGGCCAAAGAAGCTGGAATTAGAGTGCACTCAGCTCAAGAAGGTCTGGAGTGCTGCTGGGCGGAAGAAGCAGGAGCTGGAGTGCTGCTGGGCCAAAGAAGCTGGAATTGGAGTGCGGTGGGCTGAAGTTGCCGGTGCCAAGTCAGCTGGAGTCTGAGCACAAGCCAAGCCAAAGCAGCTCCTTCCACCTCCTCCGGGGATTCCAGCACATCAGTCCTTGTATGTATGGCTGCCTGGGTGCCTCACACATCCCCTGTGTTGTGTGAATACCTTCTGTTGGAATATGATGTCCTTTTTGTTGCGTCTTAGAGGGGGAGAGTTCAATGGGGGAAGCTCACTCCACCATGATGCTGACGTCACTCCAAACTCCACTTCTTGAGTATTCCATTTCAACTTTGACAACTGTATACTCGTGTGTAACCCAATCAAGACAGAAAATTTCCAGCACCCCAGAAAGTCCCCTTCTACCCTTCTAGTCAATCTCACCCATCCCTACAAGAGACAGTCACTTCCTCACAGACTTTTTGAAACTCAATAGAAGACTATATATGAGGGTACTTTGGAAAATCTAAAGTAAGAGCTTATTCCAAGAATGTGAATGTGTTCTGATTAATAATAATGTACAATACCAGTAGTCTAAATAAAAATCATATAGTCTCAATGGAGGCTGAAAAGGCTTTGGAAAATTTAAACACCTATTCTCATTCTTAAAACAGATCAGAATAGGAGGATACATAATAATAATAATTTCTATAGGAAAACAAGAGCCAATGTCACTACTAATGGTGAAAGGCCTTAGGCCTTCCCAATAAAATCAAATCAAGACCAAAATGCTTACCTCCTCTAACCACTATTGAACATTGTACTGAAAGTTCTAGCCTATGCAACAAGAACCGAAAACAAAAGGCAAGACTCTTGGAAGGGAGCAGTGAAAGTAATCACTATTTTAGACTTGATTGCCTACTTTAAAAACCCTTAGGTTTAAACTACAGTAAATAAAATAAATGTATATCCGGATGAATGTTAAAAAAATTTAGCAAAAAGAACCAGTTAAAAACCGTATTTATAGGCGAATCCAATTCACAAGGGTTACAAAATACAGAAAATACAAAGAAATAGACTTGATAAGAAATAATAATAATTTATCTGAAGAAAATCACAAATCTCAAGTGAATTATAATAGAATACTTGAGTTGAAATATCTTTTTTGATAAGAAAAATATTGAAAAGATCTCAATTCTTCCTATCTGTTTGATAGTAATGAAACTGCTCCTCATTGGTACGATTGCACAAATGGCCTTTGCTCTCATCAATCTGAATTTAAATGTGCAACTATGACATACAACTATCTACTGGGGCTTTGGGGAAAAAAAAAAAAAAGGAGGAGGATTGGCAATAGATGTTAGCTCAGAGCCGGTCTTCCTCAGCAAAAAGAGGAGGATTAGCATGGATGTTAGTTCAGGGCTGATCTTCCTCACAAAAAAAAAAAAATCTGAATTTACGATGATGTTTGTGATCCTCCTAGAGTGGAAGAGGGATTCTGGTAGGAGTCCCCAAGAAGTAGAAAATAGACAAAAGGGATGAACTCCTGTCACGTGGCCCTTCTTTTATTCATTCACTGTGCAGCCAACATTTACCAAGCATCTGCTTTGAGCCAGGCACTGGGCAAGGTTCTCTTGGTGACTAAGGCAATGAAACAAGATGGGGCACCTCCCACACAGAGGGGACAGTGTCTTCTGTAAACATATACAGCCTGGGCCACATCCTCTGAGCAAACTTTTCAGCACATCACCACAGTGGAGAGGAGAAGAAGGATTTGGGATCAGACAAGAGAGGTTTAAACTGCAGTTCCATTATTTAAATGTAGGGACCTCACCTGAGCAAGCTGCATCATCTTTCAGGGCCTCAGCTTTCCTCATCTGCAGTAATGGGCTGCCAACACCTCCCCACAGAACTGCTATGAGAATTGAATAAGACAATGAATGTAAAGTGTCTAAATCAGCGTCAGGTGAATATCAGGCATCCAGTAAAACTGGATTCCTTAAGTCTATGGCAGGCGCTGTTTGCCTGCATAGCTTTAGGCACTGACATTGTGAATATGTTTAAGAAACATAAACAGCACCGCCAAGAGTCCTGGATGCTACCCACTGTCACTGTGAACACTGAGAACTCCCTTTGACTGTGAGGACAGAGCTGTCCTGCTCCATCTACCTGCCCTGACAGCAGGTCCTGAGGCTGTGGCCCTCCATGTAAGGTAACTGATCAGGAAGGTGGCAATAACAAAGCCAACTCTGGATTTTCCAGAAGCCTCAATTCCTGTCTGTGGCAGCACCATTATCATCATTTTCACGTACAAGAGGGAGGGTGAAAAGGATTTCCACCTGACACAGGTCAGTATGGCCAAGAGGGAAAGGCTCTAGGTAGCCCTCTTTAGCCCTCCTTTGGGCCACCAGGTTACCAAGTAAGAGGTAGCTCCAAAATTAGTCATAAAATGATCAAAGACTTTCTCAAACAGGAGAAAAGTTAGGGAACTGTGACAATAAGTGATGGGTTCTACCCACTTTCTGCATGGCTAATATTCAAATATAAATAGCCTAAAAGAGGAACCAGAGGAGGGAAGATAAAAGTAGGAAGCTGCCTATTCTGGCTTGTCCTTGAATGAGCTAGCCCCTGCCTCCCACTTGCACCACTGCCCACACTGGCCATCTTCATCAAGGACTTCAATAATTGGAAACAACAGTCATTTGGAAAGCTTAAATATTCCCAGTAAGGAAAAAAGGTATTGGGACAAGTCTATGTCTCCCTAAGATCAAGATCTAGAATAACTGAGCAAACTCTTTGTGTTAGATGATGTGTGTAAGACACAATGTGGAAAACAAAGAGACATTTGAAGTTAAAAAAAAAAACAGAGGGGATAAGAAAATTATTATGTTAACAGAATTGTCGAGTCACAACATATGCAGTATGCAAAAAAAACCCCCGAAAATAGAAGGTAAGACATGCTTGTGTCAAGTGAGTGGTAGAGATAACAGCTACTGTATTTCCAAGAAAGAAGACATCTTTTAGATGAGATGGAATAAAGAATGAACCCTAAGGTAATTGCAATAAGCATGGTAGAGAACATAAAATAGGACACTCCCTTCAAGGGCAAGGTATAAACCTCCAGGTTATAAAATAAATAAGTGCTGGAGATGTAATGTACAGCATGGTGACTATAGTTAACAATACTGTATGGCATATCTGAAAGTTGCTAAGAGAATAGATCTTAAAAGTTCTCATCACAAGAAAAAAACAATTTGTAACTATGTGTGGTGACAGATGTTAAATAGACTTATTGTGGTGACCATTTTGCAATATATACAACATTGAATCATTATGCGGTACACCTGAAACTAGTATAATGTTATATGTCAATTATATCTCAATAAAAAGAAATAGTTTTTTTTTTTTTAAAAAGGGGGAGGGGGAGGGAAATATTCCTATTACCTGGTGTTTGGAATTGTTAGACTGTAGCAGAGACCCAACCTGACCTTCAAGGTAGCTTGAATCGTGGCTGCTGCTGCTTTTACTCCCCATGTATCAAATGCCATGAGTATAAGGAAATGTGGTGCAATTACTCATTTGTCGTCACTGGCTTATTTTTAGTACTTTAAGCTTGGATGGATCCCTGCCTTCAGACATTCATACTGTTTGTTTCTTTTCGTTATTGTCAAGAGCCTGACAATTGCTTGCCAGTGCATTACTAGTCTTGTGCTATTTCTTCTGGAAGATAATGAATGCAAAATAAAAAAAAAAAAAAGTGAGTCCTGGGACAAAAGGAATGTGATAACAAGGAGATGTCCATAGGATGAGCTGGAAACAATAGCTACCAGCATGACTGGAGGTCAAGAAGAGTGAAAGAAATGGATGGAGAGGCCAATAGAGGTCAGGCCACAGCGAGGTCTTAAATGTCAGACCAGGAAGCCAAGACTTTACTCTGTCATAATATAACCAATAACAAGGTGTTAGAAATGTGTAACGTACTTCCTAGTTTTAAACTCTTTCCATCTGGTGCCACCTTTGATCAAGGAAACTTTCCTGTGGTTCTCCTGAAACTAGACATGCAATCACTGGAAAAGAACTTGCTACAGGGAGGGAAACGTGATTGACAAGTTTTTGGGGGGCCTTTGACTGCATTTGCAATTATTTTATTTCTTAGGCAAGATTATGAGGACATTAAAGTCCACTATATGATCTTATATAACTTTTGGTATGTCCAAAAAAAATGCACTGTTTAAAAAGAAAGACAGGAAGGAAGGGAGGGAGGAAGGGAGGAAACAAGAAAAGAAAAAAGGAAGGAAAGAAGGAAGGAAGGAAGGAGGGGAGCAAGCACCGTCTCCCTACTGCTGTAGACAGTTGACAAGATGTCTCACATTCCACCCTTCACACCAACAGGGCTTTGGACCTGTGTAGACTGCCTCTGTGGCCCTCTTGGTGTCCCTACAACAAACCAGTCTGAAGAAAGAGGTGCGGCTATGGAACCGCTATCAAGACTCCCTCTGGAATGTGGAGACAGCATCCAGAGAAGACAGCTGGAACCTTCAATAGCCCAGTGTTCCATTTATGCCAGGAGCTACTCCTACTCTTAAGTCCAAAACAGAAAGCCAGTCTGAAAGATATGACCACGCCCATTTATAACAGCAAAACTGAGGATCAGAGAGGCCAAAAATTAGTCCCAAGTAGCCTAGAAGACAGGGGGTGCACATGCTGTGCTGCCTGGGTGTGAAATGCCCACTATGTGGAATTTCATTACATGCTTTCCACGTTTTTCAGTTTTACTGACAACTTATAGCATCTTGAGATTGGACAAGCACATTTTCTGAATCGATGACTACAACAGTGATAAGTATTCTCACCCACCCGCCTCCTGAGTCTGGAGTCACCTTTGCCCTTTTTCCTTGACTGCTCATATTCATCTCTCATCACTTGTCTGTTACGTCTCAGGTTTCCTCTTTCTTCTCTATCCTTGTGAGTGCACCTCACGCTCTCCCTGCTGAATCACTGTAAAAGGTCTGCCATTTGACAGCTGTCCCTCTCCTCCACATGTTGAACCCAGGACACCAGACCCCCCTTTGTGTGTGTTTTGGTGCCACCGGCTGAGGACCACAGCCAACCAGCAACCCTGCTCTGCTGCTCACCCACTAGTAGATTTTTCCTTTCAGTGGAGAAGGGTTTCCTAATAAGAGTTCTTTTATCATTCTTTTTATTTTGTATCATCAAATCTGAAATGTACTGTAACAGACTTTCAATGGAGCTTTTTGAACCAAGTATTTGTACTTGCGTTGTGTCATCAAATGCTCACACACCCTGTAGGATGAAGAGCCCAGCAGCACCGACTCACCCAGTGCCAGAGCTGGCTTTTTCCTCCCGGTGCCAACTGACAAATTCCTTTCACTGGAGCCAGCTGTGTCCCACCATCCTCCTTGGCATGAGGAAGAGGGAGGGACACGGGCTTGGGAACAGCACTATGGAGTCTGTGGCAACAACCCACAGACATCAGAGGCCCTACCCAGACACTGGAGGACTAGATGGAGAGAGGAGGAAGATGCGGGAACTGTGAGGAGTGGGATGGGCAGGCTTTGGTAACTACATGGGCCTGACAAACTGGGGAGATGGGGCAGTCGAGGGTGACTTGGACACATGTCTCTGAGCCTGATGACAGGAAGCACAGCATTGCCCAATGTGAATGGTGACCCTGGATTGTGAAATCAGGGCCCTATTATCATTGACAGATATTCAGAGAGCTGGGAAGATAAAACAGGCCTAGCACAGAGCTGGGGGTGTAGGACAGCTGGAAGGGCCTGGCCCACGTGGGGAGGACCCTACCTAGGCCCCTCTGGTTTCATGCGTCCAGTAGTCTCTGAGGTTCTGTTTCCTAAGGGTTTTAAAGCATCTAACAGGGAAGGAAGATCCAGAAGAGAGGCTGAAGTGGGTTCCTCCGGCTTGCCTGACAGCAGCAGCAGGCAGGTTGAGATGAGATAACATGAAGACCTCAGACAAGAGACAAATGACGGACCTGGAATTACCAGAATGTTCAAGGTGTTGATGGGGGAGGTGTGGAAGTCTATTGGTGACCAGAATTCAGACCCGCTGATCATGGCCTCTGTGTCCTTCCTTCCGGCAACCCGTCCATTCATTGAGCGTCTGCTCTGTGCCAGGCACCTGGCTACGGAGGTACTAAGACCAAGCCCCTGACAGAGAAACGTTGGGCTGAGACAGAGCTGCAATGTGACCCTGGATGAATGACATCCGTGCACTAGGTCAAAGAGACCCTTGGCGGGAGCAGGGAGCAGAAGTTAAAAGCGGGCAGAGGGCCCTAGTCAGGACTGGATAGTACAGGGTTTACGAACATGAGATGCTTTGGCTCTAGAAAGAGGGCAGGATCAGGACAGGTCCTGGATGCGGACTCTCAACCTCACTACACCGGTCACAGCAGAGGGCACAACGTCAGGGAGATGAGGCCCCCCTACCCCCCAGGTCCCCCCCACCCTCCACCCCCGCCTCCTGTGCCTGTCCTAGCGTGGACAGGACCCAGAAACGAACTGCACGCCCCGGGGTAGCCGCTGCCACAATACCCTTCTTTCCACATCCCGCCTCACTTTCGAACGGTGCTCCCAGAGGGCGTGTGGCTCTCACTCAGGCGGGGCCTGGATGTATCTACACGTCACTGAAGTCACGAGTCTTGCCAACCTGTGGGAAGGTTTGCTTATTGGCTCCGATTCGCCCCTCCCGCTGACACCATGCTGACGCAATGTCAAAGATAAGAAAACAGGCTGCCACAGTCCCAAAAAGCAAATATCCTCAACACCCCGCGTCCTGCAGGACGTCCCAGCGCCCCGGGAAACACACCGAGTAATTCCTGATGCCTCTGCCAGGTTTCAGCCAGCGGCGGCGGGAACTAGGAGCGCTCCCTGACCTCACCGGGCAGCGCGGGCCGAGCGCACCGGCCGCCTCGGGCGCCCGGGCGGGGCGCGCCCCAGGTCCCAGGCCGGCGCGAGGAGCCAGGCCTCGGCTCCGGGGCCCCAGGACCCTTGTCTTCGTCGTCTTCGGTGTCCTGCTGCCGGTGAGTCCGGAAGGCGCGCCTGGTGGCCGGGAAGGAGCAGGGGGAGAGGGGGGACACGGCCGGGTGCCTGCCCGAGGCATGTCCAGGCAGATCGAACAGTGGGCAGAGTCCGGAGAAGAGCGGCACCTACCTGGGGGGAGAGGAGAAGAGCTGGCGCCGGCTGCCCCTCCCCCGCCCCGTCCTTGGCTGGCCTAGGGGTAAATTCCAGAATAGTTGGAAACTCCCGGGCAAGCGCAGGCTATCTTTTCTTTCATTCTTTTTACTGTTTTTTTTTTTTTTTGAGGAAGATTGGCCCTGTGCTAATATCTGTTGCCAATCTGCCTCTTTTTTTTTTCTTGTTTCTCGCGGAAGCCCCAGTACATAGTTGTGTATCACAGTTCTAGAGCTGTAGCTCTTCTATATGGGACGCCGCCTCAGGCTTGATGAGCGGTGCGTAAGTCCGCGCCCAGGATCCGAACTGGCGAACCCCTGTCCGCTGGGGCGGGGGGGGGGGGGGGGGGGGGGGGCTGTTTTTCCTTTTTACACTTACGTTTAAATTCTAAAACGTACTTATCCGAAGTCGGTTAAACCGCAGCCCGCGAAGAGACCACTCTGCTGCCTTCCCCACGTTTGGGTTCTGACCCCCGTGTGTGCGCGGGGAGCAGTTTCCTAGCTTTCTTCTAGTCACGTTCCTGCGCACAGAAAAGTCTCTGTGTAAACAGCCATTCATCGCTTAGTCAGGGATCCAGACCGTGCCCCATTCTTCAGAAGGGGTGTGAAGCTTTCCAAGCACAAACTGGTACTGCCATCCTCAAAAAACTCCATGTGGAAAACTGCATACTTCCTGAAAAAGCTCCATGTGGAAAACTGTGTACTTCGGCGTAGGGTTGATGAAACTCTGGCCCATCCCACTTTTCAGGTTCCTTAGGTGTTTAAAAAACAAAAATTAAATGCCAAATCAACATTGCAGATATCATGAAGTTTAAAATATTTTCATGTAACAAATTAATTTAAAATTCGGAGGGCCAGCCCCATGGCTTAGTGGTTGAGTGTGTGCTCCATTGCTGGCGGCCTGGGTTTGGATGCTGGGCGCGCACTGATGCACTGCTTCTCCGGCCATGCTGGGGCCGCGTCCCACATCCGGCAACTAGAAGGATGTGCAACTATGGCATACGACTGTCTACTGGGGCTTTGAGGAGAAAAAAAACGAGGAGGATTAGCAATAGATGTTAGCTCAGAGCTGGTCTTCCTCAGCAAAAAAAAAAAAAAAAAAAATTCGGAGAAGCAATAACATTTATAATCACAAAATAATCACAGAATTTATTTTTAACATTTTAGTTTGCATTATGTGAGACCCATGTTTAAGGCTACTTTCTGAATGGCTCACTTGAATCAGGTCGGTGTGTCTCTGGGTGAATGTGAGGATACCTGTGTAGACAGGTAAAAAATCTGAATTTTATGGTTTGGGGAACGTGAGACCTAGGCCTCTGACATCCCAAACTCCTCTTCTCATCCCTTCTCAACTCTTGCCTTTATTTTATGCATTTTCAGTCATGATCCCTTTTGTTATATCGTGAAACTAGTGACAAATTCCATTATTTGTTTTATGTCAGTACATGTAGAGTTATCTTATTCTTTTTAACAACAGCATGGTATTTTATTGTATGGGTAAAGCACATATGGGTGAACCAGTTTATTTTACTCTTGTCTCACGAATATCTTCTTAGATTATATCCGGTTTTTGTTTTTGCTAACTCCACAGCACTGAGTATATGCCCTTGTATGTGCCATATTCCATGTGTGCTGTGGGGTGGCTCCCTAGAAGTGGAATTGCTGTGTCAGCGGGTCAGATAATTTTGTAGTTTTGTGTAGATAATGACCAGCTGTCCCCCAGAAGAAGGCTGTACCATTTTACACTCACACTGAGTCCACAGGTACTCCTCTCTCCTCACACCCTCACTACACTGAACTTTAACTCTTTGCTAGTCAAGAGATAAAGAATGGTGCACCACAGAGTTGTGGTTCTGCTTCGTTGGTGCTCTTAGAGATTTCAACGATCCATGAGGTTTCTGAGACTGGGAGCAGGTGACCAGGAGACCCGGATTAGGCTGCAGGGGAGGGCGGCAGGGGGACTGGAATCCCAGCTCTGCCCTTGAGCTGTGTCACCTGGGGCCAGTTACCACCGCAGCCCTGCCTGTAATGAGATGGGGCCCATGTGCTCGGGCTGTTGGAAGGGTGACATCAGATGGGGCCCAGTGCTGAGCCCTCTCCTGGCCCCAGGTCCTTGTCTGCAGTGCTGGTATGGCCCCATTTCAGGTCCCTCTCTATCAAAGTAGGAGCTGTGAGGCTCAGAGGCTCAGAGGCTGAGTCAGGCTGTGTGAGTCCTGCTGTGGGAGCTGGAGACAGCGGGCCTGCTCGACTCCTTTCCAGCTTTGGGCCCCTGGTGTGGCCCCCGCTTCCTCCCGTGTGAAGTGGGGAGAAGTCTGCAGGGCCCTTTGTGAACCCCTGAGAGCCGTGGGGGCGCCGTGGGAGGCTGTGTGGGAGGACAGATCCCATCCTCGGGTGGTGTCCACCACTGTGGTGCTGGGAGGGCCACAGGGCACATGGTGTCCAGCCCAGCAGTGGCTGCCACCTGCTCGTGTTGGCACCTTGGTCTCGGCTCCCTGTGGTGGAGGCAGGAGCTTCTGAAGAACAGGGAGGAGAGCAATGCTGGAGGAGGTCGTGGAGGAACGCAGAGGAGCCCAAATGTCAAGTGATGACCATAATGACATTGCAGGGCCACAGGCCTGGCATCCTCAAATGACTCAGTTGTCCCTGTGCTGAGGGCCCCGCACAGGCGCAGTCTGAGGAGTGAGCAGGAAACGCATCAGTCCCTGTGGCTGCAGGTGGCTGGTCACCCAGCGCCTGCTGAGAAGGCCTCAGTCCCGGTTCTTGGACCACTTTCCCTTAGCCAGGGATGGAAGAGGAGCAGGGCTCTGCCTTCCAGGTGAGGGAGGGGGCCTGGGGGCAGTAACGTGCACTGAGCATGAGCTGTTGGGCAGCTTGTGTCCTGCACTGAGCATCCGTTATTCAGTGTAATTTTCCTAACAACACAGGGAGTTTGGTATGGTTTTCACCTGTGTTTCATATGGAGAAAATGAGACTCAGTAGGAATGGGTCTCCAGCATTTTAGGCCTGATCTCCTTTATAATATCAGCTCTATTTTGGCCTGGGAACAGCATCTCCCGCCATTCCTGTTCAGTTGTATGTGAGAAATGGGGAAGGGAGAGAGGATCTGCCTTGTGCCTAACACCCCAGGGTGCTAACACTTTAGACGACCACCTCGGACCTTTGCGGGAGGTGAGATAATTACAGCTTGCAGATGAGAAACTGCAGCTCAGAGAGGGCAAGTGTCTCGGCTGGGATTCACCTCCAGTCTGTAGAGAGGGACTGAGAGGGAGGGGGGAAATAGGAATGACTACTTTTACAAGTAAGACACAGGGACAATTTCAGTATTAAAGTGGAAGAATTTCGTTATTAGGTCATTGGAGTTTAGTTCACTCTTAAGGGTTGGTTAACAGTAAACTTCTGGTAACTAGCCAACACCGTCTTCTGCGGTCTGTCTGCTCTGGTGGATGGGAACATGGACATTTCCCAGCCCTGGTGAGCCTCGGTCCTTGTCCAGCCTGCTGATTTCCAGTGGTCTCTTCTCAGCCTGGGTGGGTCCCTCTCGTGTGTGCACAGATCAGCTCTCACCCAGACCCTGGACGGGCCCCTCTGCACGTCTCCAGAGCCCTCTCTGTGCAGCTTCTCCTTCCCCAGTTCTCTGCGCTGCATTTGGCCTCTTGGACTCCTCTCCGTGCCTCCTCAGCAGAGGCCCAGAGCTTCCAGTGCCCCCTCCCTGAGCTGCAGCCTGGAAACTGTGGGCAGTTTCCTGCAGTACGCCAAGGCCAGCACTGGGCTCCCCTTCTGTTTGTTGGTGGGGGGCCACTGTTATTGACCCCCCAAGGAGTTGATGAGCCCTTCACTCGGAGTGTCTGGGCCCTGGGGGAGATAAATTTCCTCTGACAGAGGTGAAGCCCCAGGTTATGGTATAGGTGGATGGTGGATGTGGTTTTGATTGAAATCAGCTTTGTGAGTAATGATTGTACTAACCACATCTTGTGCTTAAATACAGCACTTACCGTGGGCCAAGCTCTGTTCTCAGCACTTCATAGACATAAGGAACTCATTTAATTCTCACAACAATGCCGAGATGTAGGAACTATGATTATCTTTGTTCTCTGATGAGCAGTGTGAGACACAGATAAATTTGGTGACTTGCTGAAGGTCACCCAGTGGTCTGGTGGAGGGGCAGGCAGGCCAGTGAACAGCCTCAGGGGCAGCAGCACCAAAGGTTGGGTCACTGGGTCCCCTGCTGACCCAGTGCAGCATTTGGTGCTCGTCTATGAGGCCTGTGCTCGGCCAGCACAAGGTCACTGCTGGAGGGTCCCTGAGAGGTCATTTAGTACCACCCCTTATTTCAAAAAAGGTAACATGAGTTTAGAGAGGAGGGGAAGTGACTTTCCCAGGATCATGCAGCTGCTTAGTGGCTGGCCCTGGACAAGAAGCCAGATGACTTGATTTTCAGTTCAGTTTCCTACTACAGTTAAAAAAAAAAACTCATAAACCTCAGAGGCATATCTCAGGCCACAGGACAACCTTGAGGTCAGATCTGATACTGATGTATTAGCCTGTGAATCACCCCTAAGTTTAAGATAAACAGTGTAGCTTTCAGGGTGTGTTAACCTAGAGAAGAAAAAGGAGATTGAGTTAATTTTTGGTGAGGAAATCGTAGGGAGTATGAGGATCGGACTTGGCTCCAGAACAGTCTAATGCTTGCGTCATTTCTGGGGAGGAGCCAGGGAAGGAAAGCCCCCAGCTAATGACTCATTTCTGGGATGAGGCAGGCTCAGCAGTCCACGCAGGACAGGAACCAGAACATACCGCCTCCTTCCTTTTCGTTTTCCTTCTCTCCTTTGACCACGCTGCTTGAGTGCCGCACTGTCTCATTCCCTCTGTCTCTCTGTCTGTCTCGCTCTCTCGTACGCGCACACACACGTGCACACACACACGTGGACCAACACAGCCTCTCAGATCTGGCCACACCCTCGGTCCCTCAAGCAGAGGTGACCACACACTGGAAAGCCTCTATCCCCCCACTTGGTTTTGTCCCCTCCCCCCTTTTACTTGGACGCCATTCCTGTCAGTGACCCTGTCCATGCGGACTCTTCCCTCTATGTCCACCAGTGTCCCTGCCACCCGTGGCATTTGTCACCTCTGCCTGATCAGCCCCTCCAGGCTATTTTCACCTTTGTTGACCTTGGGGTTATCTGTGTCTCTGGCTCAGCTCCCTGTGACTGGGAACTGTCCTGGGGAAAGGAAGGGCCATGTCTTGTCCCTGACGCTCTCCAGGGCCTTGTGCAGTGTCACCACCCAGGCTCCAGCCCTGCCCTTCCTGAGTGAGTGGATAACTTGGGTTCTAAGATGCCTGGACTAATGCTGATATGATTTCCTCATCCTTTCTAGAGTGTATTTAATGTGAGTGGTGGGAAATATGACAGGCAGGTTGAGAACAGAGGTAGCTAAATATAATACTGAGGAATTACCCAGGTCCATAGGCTCCTAGAGCCTGGTGTCAAGTCTTTACTGGGTGGGCCCTGGGCAAATCAGCTCACTTATAGGTAAGTGTTTGCCCAGGGGATGGTGGATTAGATGTGTGAACTCTGTCAACTTAAAAATCAAATTCACTTTCTATTTTACCCTCAAAATGACTCTATTCAGGAATAGCCAAAAGAATTGCATTGGGAATGTGCCTCTATGGTGAACCATAGGCAAATTCGGAAAACAAAGAAGAGGAGTTTGCTTTAATAGAAAAAGGGGGAATAGGTAGGGGCTGTTAAAGGAAGGTCCACTGGGGGAAAGTAACAGTTCAGGGTGGCCATGGCTTCTCATTGGCTGGGCTGTAGCATTTCTCATTGGCTGGGCTGTTGCCAGAGAGATATCTTCCTTCAGTAATAACTAGTTTTATTTCATGTCTCTTCTTGTTTGGAGTAATTGACAATGTATGATAGGGCATGAGAGCTCCCCCTACAGGCCTTCCCAATTCTAATTTCGTTAAGGTTTCTTTTATTAATTTCCACAACTCAGACATGGCCTGAGCAGCATTTGGCACATGGACTAGTGGTTAGGTTGCATGGTTAGGTTCTGTCAGCCTGAAAGAGGAAAGTGGCAGCAGATCTGGATCTGAGGCAGATGATCATGATAACACAAGGCAGGCGATGCGATGGGCTTGGTAAGAGGAGGGAAAAGGATTCAAGGTGGATTCTAGGTTCCTAACTTGGGAGCTGGCAGAGGTCATTAACAAAACTAAAGAGTAAATGGGGAGAAAAGTGTTTAATAATTAAACAACAGACATCAACATCATGGTGGAGTGAGCTCTCCTCATAGACTCTCCCTCGACAAGATACAACAAAAACCACATTCGCATACCAACAAAAGATACTCACACAACACAAAAAAACCTCTGAGAGACCCACACAGCCACACATCTGAGAGTGGATGTGTTGGAGCCCCTGGAGGAAGCGAGGAGAGATAAGGAGAAATCCTCCCCCTCCCATTTCCATCGGCAACTCCGGGTCCACATGGATCCCAGAAAGAGGGGTGGGAGGGGGTGCCCTCAGCCGGAAAACCGTCCTTCTCCAAGTTTTCAAATAGCCTGTGGGAAATTCCCATACAGAGGAGAGGGAACTGTTGCAGGGATGCCATTGACATCTGAGTACCCCAGGAAAGCAGATAACGAGGGAAGAATGAGTAGCTCCCCAGGATCACGCAGGCGAAAGAGAGCCCCTCCCCCCAACACACCTGGCGCTTCAGCACAACCCATCAGCCAGAGTGCCCACAGATCACAGTGGGCTCAGAATGCACAGCTCTTGACCCCCACCCAGTGGTGGCAGGTGGAAACTGCGACCAGATATTTTTAGGATGAGGAAAAACAAGCCAACATCAGCAGGCACACTGCAAAAATATATTAAATCTCCAGACCAGAAGGAAAATGACAACCACCCAGAAATAAACCCTGAAGGCACGGAAATTTATAACCTAAGAGACAGAGAATTCAAAATAGATATCATAAAAAAGCTCAACAAATTACAAGATATCACAGATAGACATTTCAATGAAATCAGGAATTTCTTCACAAAAGAGATTGAAACCATAAAGAAAAACCAATCAGTAATGTTGGAGATAAAAAACACAATGGAGGAGATACAGGAAAATCTGGAATCTTTAAAGAACAGAGCTGACAATATGGAGTAAAGAATTGGCATTATTGAGAATAGGAATGCAGAAATGCTCCAGATAGGGGAGGAGAGAAAACTAAGACTAAAAAGAAATGAAGAAGTTCTCCAAGAAATATCCAACTCAATTAGGAAATGCAACATAAGGATTATAGGTATTCCTGAGGGAGAAGAGAGGGAAAAAGGAACAGAGAGCTTATTCAAGGAAATAATAGCCGAGAACTTCCCAAATCTGGGGAAGGAGCTGGACATACCAGTGAATGAAGCCAATAGGTTGCCTAAATATATCAACATGAAAATACCCTCTCCAAGGCATATAGTAGTAAAGCTGGGAAAAGTCAGTGACAAAAAAACAATATTAAGGGCAGCTAGATAAAAACAAAAAATAACGTATAAAGGAATTCCCATCAGGCTTTCAGCAGATTTCTCAACAGAAACTTTACAGGCTAAGAGAGACTGGAATGATATATTCAAAATTCTGAAAGACAAAAACTTTCAGCCAAGAATACTCTATCCAGCAAAAATATCCTTCCAGTATGTTGGAGAAATAATAACTTTCCCAGATAAACAAAAGCTAAGGGAGTTCATGGCCACGAGACCCCCACTACAAGAAATGCTCAAGAAGGCCCTCATGCCTGAAGAAAAGAGAAAGGGGATACAAAACTTCAAGTAAGGAGAAAAATAGGTAGACAAAATCAGAAAAATTGCAGCTCTCTATCAGAATAGGTTAGCAAGCACTTAATTATAAAAATCAAAGATTAAGGGAAATAAAACACCAAAAATGAATATAACCTCATCACTTTAAACACGCACTCACAACACAAGATGGAATCAGCTGTGACAATAATAACTTAGAAGAGGAAGTGGAAAGGGATTGAATCGGCTTAGTCTAAGGAAATAAGAGGTCATCAGGTAATGGACTATCTCATCCATGAGATTTTTTATACAAACCTCAAGGTAACCACTAAACAAATAATCAGAACAGACTCACATATGATAAATAAAGAGAAAACTAAAAGAGACATCATACAGAACTACCAAACTACCAATCCAAAATACATGGGATGAGAAACAAAAGAAATGCAAAAAAAACTGGAAAATGAGCGAAAAAATAGCAACATTAAGCCCTCATATATTGATAAGCACTCTAAATGTAAGTGGATTGAATTCTCCAGTCAAAAGACACAGAGTGGCAGGATGGATTAAAAAGCAAGACCCAACAATATGCTGCCTCCAGGAAACACATCTCAGCTCAAAAGACAAACACAGGCTCAGAGTGAAAGTATGGAAGGCAATACTCCAAGCTAATGGCAAACAAAAGAAAGCAGGTGTTGCCATACTTATATCAGACAAAGTAGGCTTCAAGATAAAACAGGTAATGAGAGACAAAGAGGGGCAATATATAATGAAAAAAGGGACACTCCACCAAGAAGACATATCAATTATAAATATATGTGCACCCAACACAGGAGCACCAAAGTACATAAAGCAGCTATTAACAAACCTAAAAGGAGATATTAACAACAACACAATAATAGTAGGAGATCGTAACACCCCACTTACATCAGTGGATAGATTATCCAGACAAAAAGTCAATAAGGAAATAGTGGACTTAAATGAAAAACTAGATGAGATGGACTTAGGCATATACAGAGCACCCTATCCAAAAACAGCAGACTACACATTCTTCTCAAGCACGCAGGGAACATTCTCAGAGATAGACCATATGTTGGACAACAAAGCAAGCCTCTATAAATTTAAGACTGAAATCATAATAAGCATCTTTTCTGACCATAATGCTGTGAAACTAGAAATCAACTACAGGAAAATAAGTGGGAAAGTGACCAAGATGTGGAGATTAAACAACATGCTACTGAACAACAAATGGATCATCAAAGAAATTAAAGGAGAAATCAAAAACTGTCTGGAGACAAATGAAAATGAAAATACGCCATACCAACTCATATGGGATGCACAGAAAGCAGTCCTTAGAGGAAAACTCATAGCAATACAGGCCCACCTTAACAAACAAGAAAAAGCCCAAATAAGCAACCTCAAACTACACCTAACAGAACTAGAAAAAGAAGAACAAACAAAGCCCAAATTCAGTAGAAGGAGAGAAATAATAAAAATTAGAGCAAAAATAAGTGAAATTGAAACCAAAAAACCAGTAGAGAGGATCAATGAAACAAAGAGTTGGTTCTTTGAGAAGATAAACAAAATTGACAAACCCTTAGCCAGACTCACTGAGAAAAAAAGAGAGAAGACTAAAATAAATAAAATTAGATATGAAAGAGGAGAAATTACAATGGATACCACAGAAATACAAAGAATTATAAGAGAATACTATGAAAAACTATATGCCAATAAATTGGACAATCTAGAAGAAGTGGATAAATTCTTAGACTCATACAATCTCCCAAAATTGAACCAAGAAGAAATAGAGAATCTGAATAGACAGTCACAAGTAAAGAGATTGAAACAGTAATCAAAAACCCAAAAAATAAAAATCCAGGGCCAGATGGCTTCTCTGGAGAATTTTACCAAACATTCAAAGAAGACTGAATACCTATCCTTCTCAAACTATTCCAAAAAATAGAGGAAGATGGAACACTTCCTAACACATTCTAGGAGGCCAAGATCACCCCGATACCAAAGCCAGACAAGGACAATACAAAGAAGAAAAATTACAGGCCACTGATGAACATAGGTGGAAAAATCCTAAACAAAATATTGGCAAATCAAATATAGTAATATGTTAAAAAGATCATACACCATGACCAAGTGGGATTTATACCAGGGACACAGAGATGGTTCAACATCCGCAAATCAGTCAACGTGATACACTACATTAACAAAATGAGGAATAAAAACCACATGATCATCTCAATAGATGCAGAGAAGGCATTTAACAAGATCCAACATCCATTTATGATAAAAATTCTCAAATAAATGGGTATAGAAGGAAAGTACCTTAACATAATAAAGGCCATATATGACAAACCCACAGCCAACATCATACTCAACAGGGAAAGTCTGAAAGCCATTCCTCTGAGAACAGGAACAAGACAAGGGTGCCCACTCTTGCCATTCTTATTCAATATAGTACTGCAGGTTTTGGCCAGAGCAATTAGGCAAGAAAAAGGAATAAAAGGAATCCAAATAGGCAACAAAAAAGTGAAACTCTCACTATTTGCAGATGACATGATCTTATATATAGAAAACCCTAGAGAATCCATTGGAAAACTATTAGAAATAATCAACAACTACAGCAAAGTTGCGGGCTACAAAATCAACTTAACAAAAATCAGTTGCATTTCTATATGCTAATAACAAACTAACAGAAAGAGAATTCAAAAAGATAATCCCATTTACAATCGCAACAAAAAGAATAAAATATCTAGGAATAAATTTAACCAAGGAGGTGAAAGACCTATACACTGAAAACTATAAGACATTATTGAAAGAAATCAATGGTGACATAAAGAAATGAAAAAATATTGCATGCACATGGATTGGAAGAATAAACATACTACCTAAAGCAATCTACAGATTCAATGCAATCTCAATCAGAATCCCAATGACGTTCTTCATGGAAATAGAACAAAGAATACTAAGATTCATATGGGGCAACAAAAGGTCCCGAACAGCTAAAGCAATCCTGAGAAAAAAGAACAAAGCTGGAGGCATCACAATCCCAGTCTTCAAAATATGCTACAAAGTGATAGTAATCAAAACAGCATGGTACTGGTACAAAAACAGACACACAGATCAATGGAACAGAGTTGAAAGCCCAGAAATAAACCCATACATCTATGGACAGCTAGTTTTCAACAAAGGAGCTAAGAACATGTAATGGAGAAAGGAAAGTCTCTTCAATAAATGGTGCTTGGAAAACTGGACAGCCACATGCAGAAGAATGAGGGTAGACCATCTTCTTTCACCATACACAAAAATTAACTCAAAATGGTTAAAGACCTGAAGGTGAGACCTGAAACTATAAAACTCCTGGAAGAAAATATAGGCAGTACACTATTTGACATCGGTCATAAAGGGATCTTTTTGGATTGCACATCTACTCAGACACGGAAAACAAAAGAAAAAGTAAACAAGTGGGACTTCATCAGATTAAACAGCTGAAAACCAGGCACATGAAACCAGGATCAAAATGAATAGACAACCCACCAGCTGGGAGAAAATATGGTGCAAATTGTATATCTGACAAGGGGTTAATCTCCATAATATATAAAGAACACACACAATTGAACAACAAAAAACAAACAACCTCATCAAAAAATGGGCAGAGGATATGAACAGATACTTTCTCAAGGAAGATATACAGATGGCCAGCAGGCACATGAAAAGATGTTCAACATCACTAATCATCAGGGAAATGCAAATCAAAATTACACTAAGATATCACCTTACACCCATTAGAATGGCTATAATCACCAAGATAGAAAACAACAAATGTTGGAGAGGCTATGGAGAAACAGGAACCCTCCTTCACTGCTGGAGGGAATGCAAACTGGTGCAGCCTCTATGAAAAACAGTATGGAGATTCCTCAAAAAATTAAAAATAGAAATACCCTATCATCCAGCTATCCCACTACTGGGAATCTATCCAATGAACCTGAAATCAACAATCCAGAGAGGCTTATGCACCCCTATGTTCATTGCAGTATTATTCACTATAGCCAAGAAGTGGAAACAACCCCAGTGTCCCTCAACTGATGATTGGATAAAGAAGATGTGGTATACATATACAATGGAATACTATTCAGCCATAAAAAAGACAAAATTGTCCCATTTGCAACAACATGGATGGACCTGGAGGGTATTACGTTGAGTGAAATAAGCCAGAGAGACAAAGACTGCGTGATTTCACTCATACGTGGAATATAAACTAACACACGGACAGAGAGAACTGTTTGGTGGTTATCAGGGGTAAAGGGGTTGCGGGGTAGTCACAGGACGGAAGGGAGGCATTTATATGGTGACTGACAAACAATAACGTACAACTAAAATTTCACAATGTTATAAACTATTAAGACATCAATAAAAAGAATTTAACAACACACAATTAAAGTGGGATTCTAAAAAATATTTCATTAATATTAAACTTTGCAGAGAAGGAGGAACAGGAAAAAAATGGACTGGACAAACAGAAAATAAATGGTAAAATTATAGATCTATTTCAGCCTTATCACCAAATCAGTATAATTCAAAAGTAGAAATGGCTAGAATGAATGAAAAAGCAAGACCCAACTATATACTGTCAATAAGGGATGCAATTTAGAGGCAAGACACAGGTATATTGAAGGTAAGGAGATGGAAAAAAAGTACATCCAAGTAGTAAACCTAAGGAAACTTCTGTTATCTTAACATCAGATGAAATTGATTTAGGGCGAAGAATATTCCCAGAGACAAGGAGTGACCTTTTGTGGTGTTAAAGGGTTAATTCATCAGTAAGTCGTAATAATCATCAGTGCGTGTGTGCCTAATAATAGAACTTCAAAATGCATGAAGCAAACCTGTACAGGATTAAATGGAGGTCTTAGCACACCTTTCTCAGCAACTGATAAAATGATTAGATGAATACAACTCAGTAAAGTCATGAGAGATCCAAACACTGTCAACCATCCCGACTTAATTGGCGTTCGTAGAGCAGACGTGCAGACATGCTATGTCTACTGAAGACTCATTCTATGCTGGAGAAATAGTCGCCTTTTGGGATGATGTTTTGCATTCGGATTACCAAAGGAAGGGCACGAGGGACTTTTCTGTGGTAATGCTGTGTTCTATGATCTACATAGAGGATTTGTGTTACACCCGTGTGTGAACTGGTAAACTCGTTGAATGGTACACTTAGAAAATATGCATTTCACTGTTTGTGGGTGTTCATTGTACAAATCTTTAAATTCTACTGAGTGTGTAAAAATTTCATAATCAAATGTTCAGGGAAAGAGTCGATGAGAGAGGGAGCCAGTAAACACAGGAGGGAATAGCGTTGTGAGAGCAGAGAAAGGAGACTGACATTGCCTGGACTCAGAGGAGGCCCAGCCTGGACAAGGGAGGCTCACGTGTCCCTCACGTGAGGGACACGTGAGCTTTGCTGTCAGCAAATGCCTGACCAGCCGTTATGTGGAAGAAAGCTGCGTTTTATCTTGTTTAGATACAGTCGGTTGAACTGAGCTCAAAAAAATGTTTTTGTTCTGACTTGCTTTCTTAATTTAACTTTTTATTTTAAAACACTCTCAATATTACAGAAAAGTTGCAAAAACTATAGAAAAGCTTTTCTCTAAACCATCTGAAAACTAGATAATAACATGATGAGCATCATTCCTCAACGCTTTAGTGTGTGCTCCCTACAAACAAGAACATTCTCCCTGGTAACATCAAACAATAACGTCAATACATTACGATTACCTAATTCTCAGACCCCATTCAGATTTCTCCAATTGTTCTTAGGTCAACTGTAGCTCAGAGATCATGATACAAATCACTGTATTGTCACTTTTCTGTGACTCTGGTATTTGGTGGGACACTGATAGGTTCTATTAGGGTCAGCTTGTCAGGCACCTTTAAAATTTTTTTCAATTAAAATATAAATTTTTAAAAAAATTTTTTTAATTTTTAAATTTTAAATATACATCAAATAAAATTTACCACTTTTCAGTGTACAGTTCAGTTGTATTAACTGCCTTCACATTGTTGTGCCACCAGTTTCTCGAGCTATATTCATTTTGCAAAACTGAAACTCTATACCCGTTAAACAACTTCCAGTTCCCCCCTCTACCCAGCCCGTGGCAACCCACATTCTACTTTCTGTCTCTATGAATTTGACTACTCCAGGTGCCTCATATGAGTGGAATGCTACAGTATTTCTTTTTGTGATTGGCATATTTCATTTAGCATAATGTCCTCCAGGCTCATCCATGTTGTAGCATGTGTCAGAATTTCCTTCATTTTTAAAGTGAATACTATTCCATTGTATGGATATACTGCGTTTTGTTTATCCATTCATCCGTCCATAGGCACTTCAGTCACTCCCACGTTTTGGCTATTGTGAATAATGCTTCTATGAACATGGGTGTACAAATATCTTTGAGTGCACGATTTCAATACTTTTGTTTATATACCCAGGAGTGGAATTGCTGGATCATATGGTAATCCTTTTTTAATTTTTTGAGAAACCACCGGACTGTTTTCCATAGCAGCTGCATCATTTTACATTTCCATCAACAGTGCACAAGGCTTCCAGTTTCTCCACATCCTTGCCAACACTTATTTTCTTTCTTTCCTTTTTTTCTTTCTTTTTTGATAGTAGCCATCCCAATGAGTGTAAGGTGGTATTCCTATGTGGTTTGAGTTGCATTGAAGGTCTTCCTGGATGTTATTATTGATTTCCACTTTAATATCATTGAGATCAGAGAATATATGTGATATGATTTCACTCCTTTTGAATGTATTTGGACTTTATAGCCCAGAATAGCATCTATCTTGGTGAAAGTACCATGTTCATAGAAGAGAATGAGTCTTCAGTAGATGTTGCACGTCTGCTCTGAACGTCCATTAAGACAAAGTGGTTCACGTTGCTCAAATCTGTTATGACTTTACTGATGTTTTTCTCTGATCATTCTGTTTTCTTGGTTTCTTTCTTGTCTTTTTTTTTTAAAAGTGGCTATCCTAATGGGTGTGTGATGGCATCTCATTTTGGTTTTGGTTCACATTTCCCTAATGATTAGAGATATTGAGCATCTTTTCATATGCTTATTAGTCGTTTGTATATCTTCTTTGGAAAAATGTCTATTCAAATCTTCTGCCCATTTTTTACATCAGGTTGTTTATTGTTGTGTGTAGGAGTTCTTTATTTATTCTGGATACTAAACCCTTATCAGATATATGATTTGCAAATATTCTGTGGATTGCCCTCTCTCTCTGTTGATTGTATTCTTTGATGCACAGATGTTGTAAATTTTGATATAGCCCAATTTGAGCATTTTTTTCATATGTTGCCTGTGCTTTTGGTGTCATATCCAAGAAACCATTGCCAAATCCAAGGTCATGAAGAACTGCCCCTATGTTATCTTCTAGGAGTTTTATAGTTTTCACTCTTATGTTTAGATCTTTGACACATTTGAGGTTAGCTTTTGTATATGGTATAAAGTAAGTGTCCCAGTTCATTTTTTTGCATATAGATATTCAGTTTTCACAAGATCATTTGCTGAAAAAATTTTCCTTTCCCAATGGGGAAGTGGTTTTGGTACCGTTTGTTAAAAATCATTTGACAATATATGCAACAGTTTATTTCTGGGCTGTGTGTTCTACTCCATTGGTCTAGATGTCTCAGGAACCTTTTTAAATGAGAAATTCATTATTTAATGTTTGATCTTGTATCCTGATTTTTTCAAAGTTTGCGTGTTGTATAACTCTCACTTGTAAAATTTTGTGTGTGTTTGTGTAAGAGAGAGAGGGAGAGAGAGAGTATTCACACATCTGGAGATATAGTGGAACTAAGTAAGACAAAATATTAAAGGATGCTACTTCTAGTTGAGGGGACCATGTGGTTTTTGTATTCTTATAAAAACTTAACTTGAGGCCAGCCCGGTGGCACAACGGTTAAGCGCGCCGTCCGCTTTGGCGGCCTGGGGTTCGCAAGTTCGGATCCCGGGCGTGCACCGACACATCGCTTGTCAGGCCATGCTGTGGCGGCATCCCATGTAAAGCAGAGGAAGATGGGCACAGATGTTAGCTCAGGGCCGGTCTTCCTCAGCAAAAAAGAGGAGGATTGGCATCAGATGTTAGCTCAGGGCTGATCTTCCTCACAAAAAAAAATTTGCTCATATTTTCTGGAATAAACATGTTTTCTTTTGTAATAAGAGAAAAGGATAAAGAAGAGTTTTCCAAGTGTATGTTACTTCCCTAGCCCCAAATCATGAGGGACAAACATAAGTACAAAAAAATATGTGAGAGTTCAGAGCTGGAAGAAAGGTGGAAGTTCCGCTTAGTTTTCGAGGTGAGGTGAAGAGAATGTGAAATGGATCCTGGGAAGGTGAGAGTCTGGAAGCCACTCATGCCTGGCCCTGCTTTGTCCCCACAGGTCCCAGCTGCCTCCGCCATGGTAACCCAGCAAGACAAGTGTCCACCAGGTACATTCTAAGACTGATCTCTAACTCTTTACCTCACTCTGTCTCCACACCCTTCCAGTCTTCTATTCCTGTGATTCCTGGTTCTTTATTCCACAGGAATTTACTGGATGTCTTCTGTGTGCCAGGCACTGTGCTAGCAGAGGGCACAAGGCTCCTGCCCTTGGAGCTCTCCTTTTGGGATGGTCCAGACAGAGGATGAACGTGACAGTCAGAGAGGCATGCTAGGAACTGTGAGGATAATTGAGTGATGGGTGGGACAGAGACCGGGTTGGTGAGACCTCCTGGGGAGGGTGACTTTCATGCAGAGAGCCACTTTCTTTGGTGCAGAGAGCCAGGTGGGTGCTCCTGAAGGGCCCCCAGGAACTATTGCCCCAGGGGGCAGGTGCAGGGGTTTGTTTGAGCAAAGCTAGGGGGCAGCTGGGGAGAGAGGAGGGTGAAGAGTTCAGAGGGACAGGTAGGGGCAGATCACACAGGGCCCTGGACACCATGGAGGGAACATGGGATTTATTTTTGAGCAAGGGACACCTGTGAAACGTTTTAGGCAGAGGACTGATGGGATCGGATTTGTATTTTTAGCACCCACTCTTGGATTGAAAGGGGGCAAGACTAGAACCGGTGGAGCACCTTCCATGGCATGTCTGTGAAGCGCACCCCTCGGTTTTCTACCTGGTGGGGTGTCTGTGTTCCCTGTGGTTCTGTGAGCGTGGGGAAAGGCCGCAGGAACCACGTCTGGCGTGGTGGTTGGCTGGGGCTCTGCCTCGTGCCTGTCTCCTCTCTCCACTTGGTTGAGTTAGGATTGATCTCCTGCACAAGGGCGTCCAGAGCTGGCAAGAGTAGCACTAGGGGTGCTTAAAATCCCTTGAAGAATTTGATTTCCTTTCTGTGACTGTGTGATCCTAGGAAAGGCTCCTGTGCCCTTCCGTTAGGGCGAGCCCACATTCCACAGCACCTCGTCAAGGTGTCAGGATGTGGAGAGGGAGGAGCCCAGCCCAGACAAACGCACAAAGGAAACTGCAGAAGCAGGAGATCTTCGGGCGCCAGTTGCTGTGGTCCGGGGGCGAGATGGGTGGGCTTGACCAGGGTGGTGAGCAGAGTCGTGGGCAGATTAGGAAGGACAAGGGACATAGACATCCTTTCCCTCTACAAACTGGTAAGAAAGAGTTCTCCTATATATTTGCAGTAGTTTCGTGGTTTCCTATTTTATAATTAAGTCATTGATTCACCCAGACTTTATTTTCTTGTAAGAAGAGAGTAAGAAAGACACTTTAGGGGCCGGCCCCGTGGCTTAGCAGTTAAGTGCACGCGCTCTGCTACTGGCGGCCCGAGTTGGAATCCCGGGCGCGCACCGATGCACTGCTTCCACGGCCATGCTGAGGCCACGTCCCACATACAGCAACTAGAAGGCTATGCAACTATGACGTACAACTATTTATTGGGGCTTTAGGGAAAAAAAAATAAAAGGAGGAGAATTGGCAATAGATGTTAGCTCAGAGCCGGTCTTCCTCAGCAAAAAGAGGAGGATTAGCATGGATGTTAGCTCAGGGCTGATCTTCCTCACAAAAAGAAAAAAAAAGAAAGACACTTTATTTTGCAGCAGTCTTGCTAGATGCCCAGCACTATTATTAAATAGTCACATTTTTATCATTGATATAAATTGGCATCATGATAATACATTATTAAGTCTGTGTAAGTTAGGTTTTTTAGAGCATCTTTCAATATTGATAAAAGTAAATCAGGAAACTCAGGGACAGTATGTAGAAGGATTATGGGGGCTTTTTTGTTTGTTTCTCTCCATTCTGAAGATCTCTGCCTTCTAACTGGAGAGTTTAAACTATTTATATTTAACACAATTACTGATAAGGTAAGACTGACTTCTGCCCCTTAGATATTTGTTTTCCTTACGTCTTATGTATTTTGTTCCTCAATTCCACCTTTGTGCCTTTTTTTCTATTTAGTTGATTTTTTGTAGTACCATTTTGATTCCTTTCTTGTTTCCTTTTGTGTTTATTTTTTAATTATTTTCTGAGTGGTTACTTTGGAGGTTACAATTACCATCTTAAGCTGATAAAACTTACTTTTTATAAAACTGACATAACTTCAATGGAATCCGAACCCCTGTGCTCCTATACATCTGCATCTCTCCTCTTTTATGTTGTGTCATAGATCACATCTTTGTACAGCGTGTGCCCATTTACATAGACCTTATGGAGATGTGTGTGGGTGCCAAGTTTACAAGGGGGGACTTGTGATGTTTAATTTTATGTGTCAGCTTGGTTAGGTTGTGGTGCCCAGATAGTTGGTCAAACAGTTTTCTATATGTTTCTGTGAAGGTATGTTTTTGGAGGAGATTACCATTTAAATCGGTAGACTTTGAGTGAAGCATTTTAGCCTCCTTAATGTGGGTGGGCCTCCTCCAATCATCTGAAGGTCTTCATAGAAAAAGGCTCACTTCCCTGGAGGAAAAGGGAGTTCTGCCTGCTCACTGCCTTCAGACTCAAACTACAACTCTTGCCAGAAGGCCTACCCTGTGGACTTTGAATTTGCTAGCCTCCACAGTTGTGTGAACCAGTTCTTTAAAATAAAAATCTCTCTAATCTCCAAAATATATGAAGAACTCATGCATCTCAACAACAAAAAAACTACCAACCCAATTAAAAAATGGGCAAAAGACCTGAACAGACATTTCTCCAAAGAAGATATACAGATGGCCAACAGACACATGAAAAGATGTTCAAAATCATTAACTATCAGGGAAATGCAAATCAAAACTACAATGAGATATCACCTCACGCCCATCAGAATGGCTATAATTAACAAGACAGGAAACAACATGTGTTGGAGAGGATGTGGCGAGAAGGGAACTCTCATACACTGCTGGTGGGAGTACAAACTGGTGCAGCCACTATGGAAAACAGTATGGAGATTCCTCAAAAAATCAAGGATAGAACTACCATATGATCCAGCTATTCCACTGTTGGGTATTTATCCAAAGAACTTGAAAACACCAATTTGTAAAGGTACATGCACCCCTGTGTTCATTGCAGCGTTATTCACAATAGCCAAGACTTGGAAGCAACCTAAGTGCCCATCAAGGGACGAATGGATAAAGAAGATGTGGTATATATACACAATGGAATACTACTCAGCCATAAGAAACGATGAAATCCAGCCATTTGTGACAACATGGATGGACATTGAGGGTATAATGCAAAGTGAAATAAGTCAGAGGGAGAAGGTCAAATACCGTATGATTTCCTTCATTAAGTAGTAGATAATAACAACAATAAACAAACACATAGGGACAGAGATTGGATTGGTGGTTACCAGAGGGGAAGGGGGAGGGAGGACGGTAAAAGGGATAATTCGGTACATGTGTGTGGTGATGGGTTGTAATTAGTATTTTGGTGGTGAACATGATGTAATCTATGCAGAAATAGAAGTATAATGATGTACACCTGAAATTTTTACAATGTTATAAACCAATGTTACTGCAATAAACAAAAAATTTAAAAAAATTAAAAAATAAAAAATAATAAAAATCTCTCTCTTTCTATACACACATACTCTCTCTCTCTCTCTCTCTCTGTTGGTTCTATTTCTCTGGAGAACCCTGACAAATACAGAATTTTAGAAGATTTAGAAATCTTTCTGGGCCGGTCCCGTGGCTTAGCGGTTAAGTGCGTGCGCTCCGCTGCTGGCGGCCCGGGTTCGGATCCCAGGTGCGCACCAACGCACCGCTTCTCCGGCCGTGCTGAGGCCGCGTCCCACTTACAGCAACTAGAAGGATGTGCAGCTATGACATACAACTATCTACTGGGGCTTTGGGGGGAAAAATAAATAAATAAATAAAATTATAAAAAAAAAAAAAAAGAAATCTTTCTAACCATGCTTGATCTCCAAATAAAGACAATAAGAAGGTCATAGTTCTGTCTGACATGATGCATGTATGCTGCACACCTCTGAAAGCACACTAACCCTTTCCTCAGAAGAAGATGCAATGTCCTTGGGTTGTGTTTACTCTTGTCCTCGACGTCCCATAACTTAAATACTATGATGTAAGTTAACAACACTTAAGTACTATGATACGAAGTCAACACATCTTATGTAATATGATAATGGGATAAGAGAGGGAAGAAAACAAAGATATTTGCTTAACATATAGACATACAAAAACATAGGCATAACGTAATAAAGAAGAAATATTCGTAACAATTACAGTCCTTGTTTCTGTAACTGGTCACACAGTCACAGCTGGTATTTATAACTACCTCCTTCACTACCCATTGCATTTCCCCTGCGCACAGCAAGCACCTCAGCTGATATGGCTCTATGTGTGGTAGGGTGACCCAAACCTCACTCCTGAAGGGTCTGAGTCATTAGGAGTCCTGCCTGAATTGAGTTGTTATGGATTTCCATTGACTTTGATCACAGGCGTGGTAATACTAAGAAAGTCCCAGGGGGATCTCCTGTACTCCAGACATGATCTTCCTTACCTCCACTGTGTACTTCAAGTCCCGTTTCTCCTTGGTAATCGGGGTCAGGCGCCCAGTCGGCACAGTAACTTCTCTGCCTGATAACTCAGAGGCGTGAGGATCCCAAAGTGGCTGAGTGGCAGTCTTAACTTCCAGTTCAGTGGAATCGTTGTTGTCCTGTGGTGGAAGCATTCCTCCCTCTGGAACTAAGACCTCTAGGCCAGCAGAGCACAACGTCGTGGGAACAAGAAGCAAAATTTTGCTAGTGGATGGTTAGGGGTAATAGTGAGTGGTGTCTCCCATTTCCAGCTCTTGGTTCCTGGACCCATGCATCCTGGCTGTGGAAGAAACAGTACCATATATTGGACACTGATTCAGAGCATATATAGTCGCCTGGAGAACCTTGTCCCAGATATGTAAGATATTGCCACCTACCTGGCATTTTAACTAAGTCTTCAAAAAGCCATTCCACCATTCTGTCAAGCCAGCTGACTCAGGGTGATGGAGAACGTAGTAAAACCAGGGAATTTTTTGAGCGTGGGCTCATTGCTGCCCCTCATTTACTGTCAAGTGAGTTCCTTGAACAGAACAACAGGGTGTGGCATACCACAACAGTGGATAAGGCATTCTGTAATCCCATGGATTGTAGTTTTGGCAGAAGCATTGCATGGAGGGAAGGTAAATCCATATCCAGAGTGTTTAATCCAGTAAGAACAAAATGTTGCCCCTTTCCATGGTGGAAGTGATCCAGTGTAATCAACCTGCCGCCAGGTGGCTGGCTGATCACTCTGGGGAATGGTGCCATATCAGGGGCTGAGTTTGTCTCTGCTGCTGGCCGATTGGACACTCAGCTGTGGCCATAGCCAGGTCAGCCTTTGTGTGTGGAGGTGATGTTGCTGAGCCCATGTATAACCTCTATCCCTGCCACCATTGCCACTTTGTTTATGAGCCCACTGAGCGATGATAGGGGTGGCTGGGGAAAGGGACTGACTGGTGTCCACAGAACAGGTCATCCTATCCTCTTGACTATTAAAATCCTCCTCTGCTGAGGTCATCCTTTGGTGGGCATTGACATGGGACACAAATATCTTCACGTTTTTTGCCTGTTCAGAGAGGTTTATCCACATACCTTTTCCCCAGACTTCCTTGTCACCAGTTTTCCAATCATGTTCCTATAAAGTCCCTGACCATTCAGCCAAACCATTGTCCACAGTCCGTGAATCAGCACGTCTGCCATTTCTTCTTCCAAGCAAAATGAATAACCAGAGGTTCTGCCCCTGGAAGGATTTCCCTTCACCACTGTCCAAGGATGTCCCGGAAAGGGGCTGTAGTGCTGTAGCTGTCCGCTTCCGGGTGATGCCTGTATATCATGCAGAACTATCTGTAATCCAGGCCCTAGTTTTCTCTTCCTCTGGCAACTGATTGGGGAAATCCCCAAAGGCCATAGGAACAGGCTGGAAGAAAGAAGGCAGTGTACCAGCAGTGGCTACCATGGGCATTTGGGCCACTTCTTCATGTAACTTCCTTGTGCCTTCAGGGCGTGCTCGAGCTCAATCTCGTATATACCCTTTCCATTTAATAATGGGGTGCTACTTTGCATGCCCAACTTTGTGGCTTGGTGGGTCAGATAACTACATGATGGGCAGCTCAGGTCACATGGTAACTTGGTAACCTATAATTAACCATTCAGTATCTACTCAGACCCAGAAGCAGGCCAAAAGCTGTTTCTCAAAAGGAGAGTAGTTATCCACAGAGGATGGTAGGGTTTTGCTCCAAAATCCTAAGAACCTGCGCTGAGCTTCACCCATAGCAGCTGGCTGAAGGCTCCAAACAGCATCCCTATCTGCCACTGATACGTTAAGCACCATTGGATCTGCTGGGCTATATGTCCCAAGTGGCAGAGCAGCACTGACCTGTTGCTTAGTCTTCTCTTGTTGTGGGCACCACTCAAAATTAGCAGCTTTTTGGATCACTCAGTAAACGGGCCAGAATAACACATCAAAATGAGCAATATGTTGCCTCTAAGACCAAATAGGCACACTGGGCATTGTGGCTCTTTCTTGGTTGTAGGAGAAGCCGATGCAACAACTTATCCTTTTCCTTAGAAAGGATATCTCAACATACCCCACACCACTGGACCCCAGACATGTCAGTGTGGTAGAAGCCCTCTGAATTTTTGTCGGATTTATTTCCCACCCTCTGACATGCAAATATCTTAGCAGTAAGTCTAGAGTACTTACTATTTCTTGCTCATTAGGTCTAATCAGCATAATGTCATCAATGTAACGAACCTGTGTGATACCTCATAGAAGGGAAAGGCAATCAAGATCCCTGCGAACTAAGTTATGACATAAGGCTGGAGAGTTGATGTACCCCTGATGTAGGACAGTGAAGGCATATGGCTGGCCTTGCCAGCTAGTGGCCTTACTAACAGATGTGGAGAAAAAAGCATTTGCCAGATCAATAGCTGCATAGCAGGTACCAGAGTGTGTGTTAATTTGCTCAAGCAATGAAACCACATCTGATACTGCAGCTGCAATGGTTAAGCTTCCAGTAATCCACTGTCATTCTCCAAGATCCATCTGTCTCTGGCACAGGCCAGATAGGCCAGCTGAATGGGGATGTGGTGGGAATCATCCCCCTGCATCCTTCAAGTCCTTAATGGTGGCACTAATCTCTGCGGTCCCTCCAGGAATACAGTATTGCTTTTGATTTACTATTTTCCTACCTAGAGGCAGTTCTAGAGGCTTCTACTTGGTCTTTTTCATCTAATAGCCTTCATTCTATATCTTAGGGAACTAATATGGGGAAACAGCCAGTTGCTGAGTATGTCTCTCCCAATTACGCATTCAGGACTCGGGAAATCATGACATGATGTGTTTGGGGACCCACTGGACCCACTATGAGGTGGACCTGAGCTAAAACTCTGTCATTCATCTGACCTTCATAAGCCCCTATTCTGACTCATTGACCACAGTGATGTTTTGGATCTCCTGGAATTAGTGTCAGTTCAGAGCCAGGGTCCAGCAGTCTCTAAAAAGTCTGATTATTTCCTTTTCCTCAATGCACAGTCACTCTGGTAAAAGGCTGTAAGTCCCTTTGAGGAAGGCTGGGAGAAAGATTAGCAGTATAAACTTTTGGCAGTATACTAAGGTTTTTCCTCAAAGAGTACTCAGATTCCCCTTCATTCAAGGGGTCTGGGTCTGTAAACTGGCTCAAGTCTGGGAATTGATTGAGGGACCATGACTCTGTTTTTATGATTCAAGTTAGACTTTTGTTCACTTGACCTAGAACTTTTCTGCTTATACGGATCAAGTACGAATTTGTAGATTTTCCAACTATTTCAGTTCTAGGAACACCACAATCAACTCACCAACGCCATAGGTCTCTGTGAGTCAGAGTATTCTGATTGCTACTTTGAGTCTGCTGTCCATTCAATAACCACACCCACTTTGCCTTTGTCGATTGAGTGCCGCCACTTGGCTCCTGCCACCTTGGGACCCAGTCACCCCCCATTACATTTAGTTTTCCCAATTCAGTGACAGCAATTCCCATGGTACTTTCTGGCCTATCGAGAAGAGTGATCACAGAGCTCTTCAAGGATGCTGAGGATCCTTCACAAATTTATTTCCCCTCACAAGTTTATTTCTCAGAGTCATAGTGAAAGGTGTGTCCTCTGGACCAGCCCAGAGTGGGTGAGCAGGTCTTAAATGTCAAACCCACTCTAACATTCCAATCTCTCTCAGCCTTTGAATCCCTTCCTGTACAGTATACCAAGGCAGATCTGGCATTTCAAGTTCGTTTACTATGAGCCACCTTTTAGTTCATGTTTCAGCCAAGCAACCAATCAATTAGAGCCCTTTATAACTCCCAAAGCTGCAACAGTAGTCCAGAATCTCTGCTTAGTGGACCCATATCAATAAATTTGGCCTGACCTAGCTTTATGTTCCTTCTACCATTATGCCACAACCTTAATATCCATTCCCATACATATTTCCCAGGTTCTGTCTGTTTAAATTGGAAAAGTCAAGTAGTTATTTTGGAGTACAGTGCACCATTTGCATTGTAATTCAGCCACTGGATACTGGATTTGGTTTTCAGCAGTCTCAGATCTGCAACTACAGGAGATAAGAGTCTCTTTCAGGGCAGACACAGAAGATTTCAGGTCATTATGCGGAGCTTGAGCTGGGAATTCAAATCCCTAAGTTCATTGTTTTCTGTCCCCATTTTGTCCAGCAAAATTAGGAGCAGGCAGCCAATCTCATTTTGTTCATTGGTTTTACAAAAAAGTTCAAAGGTATCAGGTAACAAAAGCAAAAACAGACAAATGGGACTAGATCAAACTCTAAGCGTGAAAGGAAACAATCAACAGTAAAAATGCAACCTACTGAATGGTATTTGCAAGTTATATATTTGATAAGGGATTAATATCCAGAGAATATAAGGAACTGCTACAACTCAACAACATCAAAAATAACCTGATTAAAAAATGAGCAAAGGACTTGAGTAGATAATTCTCCAAAGAAGATATACAAATGGCCAACAAACATGAAAAGATATTCAACATCATTAATCATAAGAGAAATGCAAGTCAAAACACAATGAGCTATCATCTCACACTCATTAGGATGGCCACTACCAAAAGAACAGGAAATAACAAGTGTTAGGGAGGATGCAGAAATTTTGGAACCCTCATGCACTGTTGGTGGGAATGTAAAATGATGCAGCCATTATGAAAAGCAGTATGAGAGTTACTCAAAATTTAAAATAGAATTACTATATGATGCAGCAATTCCACTTCTGGATAGGTATCCAAAAGAATTGAAAGCAGGATCTGGAAGAGCTATTTGTACACTCATGTTCACAGTGGCATTCTTCACAATAACCAAGAGGTGGGAGCAACCCAGATGACCATCAACAGATGAATGGATAAAGAAAATGTGTTATGTAGATGGAATGGAGTATTATGAAGCCTTAAAAAAGAAGGAAATACTGTCACATGCTATGACATAGTTAAACCTCAAAGACATTATGCTAAGCAGAATAGGCCAGTCATGAAAGGACATATCCTGTGTGATTCCACTGTTATAAGTATTTAAAGTACTCAAAATCATAGAAACAGAAAGTGGGAAGATGACTGCCAAGGGCTGGAAGGAGTAGGGAGGGGGATTAGTCTTAATGGATACAGAGTTTCAGTTTTGTAAGATGGAAAGTTCTGGAGATCTGTTGTACAACAATATGAATACACGTAACACTGCTGAAATGTACACTTAAAAATGGTGAAGGTGGTAAACTGAAAGTTATATTTTTTACCACAATTTTTTAAGTTCAAAGGAGTCATATAAATGGTTGACCTTGTCCCTTATACGTATTTGATTAGGAGTATTCAGTGGTGATGTTTTGCCTATCAATATTGCCACATCATGCCATGGACTATCGGTACACTTTTTACTACAGGAAATAGAGTCATTAGTGCCTTTAAGTCTAAATAGATTAGAGAACCCCTTCCAGAAACCCCAGAAAACTCATCCTTAACATTCTGTTTTTCTAGAATCACTCTCAGTACCAAAAGCTGGTTTAGTCGGTATTCTCCAGAGAAACAGAACCAATAGAAATTGTATATATAGAGAGACAGAGATTTATTTTCAAGAATTGCTCGTGCACTTGTGAAGTCCAAAATCCAGAAGTAGGCCAGCAGGCTGAGACTCAGGGAAAAATTGATGCTGCAGTTTGGGTCCAAAGGCAGTCTGCTGGCAGAATTCCCTCTTCTTCCAGGGAAATCAGTCATTTTCATTAAGACCTGCAACTGATTGGATAAGGCCCACCCACATTATTTGGTATAAACTGATGTACTCAAAGTCTACTAAATGTTAATTTCATCTAAAAAAATACCTTCAAAGCAACACCCAGACCTGTTGGACTAAATATCTGGGTACCATGGCCTAGCCAAGGTGACACCTAAAATTAAACATCACAGTTACCTTGGAGATTACAATTACCATCTTAAGCTTAAACAACCAGGTTTGAATAATACCAACATAATTTTAATGGTATCCAAACACTATGCTCCTATACGTCCATCTCTATCCTTTTATATTGTTGTTTTCATAGATCACATCTTTGTACATTGTGTGATCATTAAAATAGATCTATTATTATTGTTTTATACATTTGCCCATTAAATAATATATAAAAAAAGAGAAATGACAAAGTACTATAAAACTGTGCTATGGACTGAATTATGCTCCCCCAAAATTCATATGTTGAAGCCCTAACCCCTATGTTATGTTATTTGGAGATGGGGCCTTTGGGACATAATTAGGTTTAGATGATGTCGTGAAAGCAGGGCACTCATGATGGAATTAGTGCCCTTATAAGAACAACTTGTTCTCCCTCTCTCTCTGTCTGTCTGCACGCACACAAAGAATGTGTCATGTGAGCACATAGCAAGATGGTGGCAGCTTACAAGGTAAGAGAGGTCTCAGAATCAAAGCTACCTTGCTGACACTTTGATCTTGGACTTCCCAGCCTTCAGAACTGTGAAAAATAAATGTCTGTTGTTTAAGCCACCCAGTCTATGGTATTTTGTTGTAGCAGCCCAAATAGACTAGGACATACTGGCATTTATATTTATCTATGTAGTTACCTTTTCCAGTATTTTCTTTCTGTACCCAATATCTTTATTTCTGTATTCCATTATCTTTATTTCTTGATATGACTTTGAGCGACTGTCTATCATTTCATTTCAAACTGAAGGACTCCCTTTCTTTTTTATAGGGCAGGTCTACTAGTAATGTACTCCATTGGCTTTTGTTTATCTGAGAATGTCTTAATTTCTTCTTCACCCTTGAAGATAGTTATGCTGGATATAGAACTTCTTGGTTGACAGATAATTTTCTTTCAGCGCTTTAAATATGTCATCCACTGCCTCCTGGCCTCCATGGTTTCTAATGAGAAATCAGTTGATTACCTTAGTGAGGATCCTTTGTAGGTGATGAGTCATGTCTCACCTGCTGCTCTCAAGATTCTCTGTTTGTGTTTGGCTTTTGTCCATTTGACTTTTTGTCTCTGGGTGGACGTCTTTACATTTATCCTGCTTGGTGTTAATTGGGCTTCTTGGGTATACAGACAAATCTTTTGACAAATTTAGAAAAATTTTGCCCATTATTTCTTCAAATATTTTTTCTGTCCCTTTCTTTCTCTTTTCTCCATCTGGAATTCCCATGGTGCGTATGTTGGTGCATTTGGTGGTGTCCCCCAGGTCCCCCAGGCTCTGTGTATTTTTTCATTCTTTTTTTGTTTCTGCTGCTCAGACTGGATAATTTCAATACCTTATCTACATGTTCACTGGTATTTTTTATTCTGCCTGCTCAAATTTACCATTTAACCCTCTAGTGATACAAAGATGCAAAGAGGCTGAAAGGAAAAGGATGGAAAAAGATATTGTATGCAAGTAGTAACCAAAAGAGAGCTGAGGTGGCTACATTCTGAACAAACAAAATAGATTTTAAATCACAATAATTTTAAAAGAGACGCAAGAACACTATGTTTTGGTAAAAGTTTTGAACCAGCTAGATGATATAATAATTATAAGCATATATGTGCCTAACAACAGAGCCCCAAAAATGTGAAGCAAAAATGGACAACACTGAAGAGAGAAATAGACAAGTTCAATAATACTAGTTGGAGACTACAATATCCCTTTTCAGAAATGCCTAGAACATCCAGACAGAGGATCAAAAGGAAATAGAGGACATGAACAACACTATAAATCCATTCGATTTAAAAGACATATACAGAATGTTCCACCCAACCACGTCAGAATATACATTATTCTCAGGTGGACATGGAACATTCTCCAGGATGAACCATATATTAGGCCACAAAACAAACTTCAATACATTTTAAAATATTGAAATCATACAAAGTTTCTTTAATGACCAAAATGGAATGAAGTTTAAATCAGTAACAGAAAGAACGTTGGAAAACTCACAATGTGTGGAAATGAAACAACACTCTTAAACAACAAATAGGTCAAGAAGAAATCACAAGGGAAATTAGAAAATACCTTCAGACAAATGAAAACAAGAACACAACATCCATATGTGATGCAGTGAAAGCAATACTCCAGGATTTATAACTGTAAAGCCCTCCGTTAACAAAAGAGAAAAGATCTCAAATAAATGACCTAACAGTACACTTTACAGAAATAGAAAAAGAAGAGCAAACTAAGAACAAAGTCAGCAGAAGCATGAAAATAATAAAGATTAGAGCAAAGATAAATGAAATAGTGAATAGAAAAGCAATAGCGAAAATCCACAAAACCAAAAGATGATTCTTTGAAAAGATCAACAACATTGACAAACTTTAGCTGTATTGACTAAGAAGATTCAATTAGAAAGGAAAGAGGGGACATTACTACTGACTTTACAGAAATCAAAAAGTTGTAACAGAATCCTATGAACAACTATATATCAACAAATAGGATAACCTAGATGATATGGACAAATTTCTAGAAAAACAAACTACCAAAACTGTCCCAAGAAGAAATGCAAAATCTAAATAGACCTATAACTAGTAAGGAGCTTTAATTAGCAATCAAAAATCTCTCAGCAAAGAAAAGCCCAGGACCAGATGGCTTCACCATGGAATTCTGCGAAATATTTTTTAATGAATTGACACCCATCCTTCTCAAACTCTTCCAAAAATGTCTAAGAAGAGGAAACACTGCCTAACTCATTCTATGAGGCCAGCGTTACCCTGAAACTGAAGCCAGATAATGATGCTAGAAGAAAACAAAACTACAGATCAGTATGCCTTTATGAATATAAATGCAAAATATCATCAAAAAATACTAGCAAATTGAATTCAACATATTAAAAGGACTGTACCTCATAACTCAGTGGGATTTATCCCAGAAATGCTACAGTGTTTCAATATTTGAAAATCAATCAATGTAATACACCACATTAATTGAATGAAGGAGGAAAACCACATGATCATTTCAATTGATGCAGAAAAAGGAGTTGACAAAATCCAATACACTTTTGTGATAAAAATACTCAGCACATTAGGAATAGAAGGGAACTTTCTCAACATGTTAAAGGTCATCTATGAAAAACCCATAGCTAACATACTCAGTAGTGAAGACTGAAAGCTTTTTCTTTAAGGTCAGAAACAAGACCAGATGCGCAATTTCACCACTTCTATTTGACATAGTGGTGGAAGTTCTAGCCAGACCAATTAGGCAAGAAAAAGAAATAAAAAGTATCCAGGAGTGACGTCAGCATCATGGCGGAGTGAGCTTTCCCGTGAATTCTTCCCCCACAAAATACAACAAAAGTAACAGCCACAGACAAACAACGGAATCCCAGACAGTCAAAAGCTGGAGCGGAGGGATCCACACTGCCGCACATCTGAGAGCGGAACGTGCTGGGCCCCCGGAGGAAGTGGGGAGAGGTAAGGAGAACTCCGCTCCCTCCCCATCAGATCAGCGATCCGGTCCGCGCGGCTCCCAGAGAGGGGGGAGGGGCGGCCCTCGGCGGGAAACTGTAGCTCTTCGGGCGCTCTCAGCCAGTGGGAAACTCCCGCACAGAGGGCTCAGAGGAGCCACAGGGCTACCATCAACATCTGAGCAACCCAGAGAGCGGATAAAGAGGGGCAAACGAGAAGCCTCCCACGTCAGGAACCCAGAGGGCAAAAGAGAGAGCTCCCTCCTCCCCACAACCCGGAGTCTGCAGCTCGACCAGATCTAGCGGTCCGAGGCAGACCTGAATAAATTGGACTGGACCCGTGGATCGCAGTGGGGAAAAGAAACAAAACAAAACAAAACAAAACTGCGGATCGCAGCAGAAAAACTGGGGCAGAGCGCAGGGGGCTTAGACTACACAGCCCTTCACCACCACACAGTGGCGGCAGGTGGAAAGTGCAACCAGAGACTTCCAGGATGAGGAAAACCAAAACCAACACAGGAACCACAATGCAAAAATATATGAAATCACCAGACCAGAAACAAAATGACAAGCAACCAGAAATCAACCCCGAAGACACAGAAATCCATAAACTAAATGACAGAGATTTCAAAATAGCTATCATAAAAACACTCAACAAAATACGAGACAACACAGACAAACAATTAAATGAGATTAGGAGTTTCTTCACAAAAGAGATTTAAATCATAAAGAAAAACCTATCAGGGCTGATGGAGATGAAGAACACAATGGAGGAGATAAAGGAGAATCTGGAATCTTTAAAGAACAGAGCTGACAATATGGAGGAAAGAATTAGTACTTTAGAGGATAGGAATACAGATATACTCCAGATGGAAGAAGAGAGAGAACTAAGACTAAAAAGAAATGAAGAAAGACTCCGAGAAATATCGGACTCTATTAGAAAATGTAACATAAGAATTATAGGTATTCCTGAGGGAGAGGAGAGGGAAAGAGGAACAGAGAGCCTATTCAAGGAAATAATAGCTGAAAATTTCCCAAATCTGGGGAAGGAGCAGGAAATACCAGTAAGCGAAGCCAACAGGACTCCTATATATATTAACAGACAAAGGCCTTCACCACGACACCTAGTGGTAAGGCTAGCCAGGGTCAACGACAAAGAAACAATATTAAGGGCAGCTAGACAAAAACAAAAAATAACGTACAAAGGAACTCCCATCAGGCTCTCAGCGGATTTCTCAACAGAAACTTTTCAGGCTAGAAGAGACTGGAATGATATATTCAAAATACTAAAAGACAAAAACTTTCAGCCAAGAATACTCTATCCAGCAAAAATATCCTTCAAATATGATGGAGAAATAGTAACTCTCCCAGATAAACAAAAGCTAAGGGAGTTCATGGCCACGAGACCGCCACTACAAGAAATACTCAAGAAGGCCCTCAGGCCTGAAAACAAGAAGAGAAAGGGAACACAAAGCTTGGAGTAAGGAGAAAAGTAGGTAGACAAAATCAGAGAAATAGTAGATCTTTACCGGAATAGGTTAGCAACCACTTAAATACTAAACTCAAAGATCAAAGGAAGAAATTCACCAAAAATAAATTTAACCTCATCACTGTAAACACACAGCCACAACACAAGATAGAATAAGGTATAACAAGAGCAACTTAGAAGGGGAAGAGGAAAGTGACTGAATTGACTTAGTATAAGGAAATAGGAGGCTATCAGATAATGGACTATCTCATACAGAAGATTTTTCGCCCAAACCTCAAGGTAACCACTAAACAAATAATCAAATTAAAACCACATATGATAAACAAAGAGAAAACTAGAAGAATCATAAGACAGAACAACCAAACTGAATTGGCAGTCCAAAACAAATGGGACAAGAAACAAAGGAAATGCAAAAGAACCAGAAAATAAGTGACAAAACAGCAACATTCAACCCTCATATTTCAATAATTACCCTAAATGTAAATGGATTGAACTCTCCAATCAAAAGATACAGAGTGGCAGGATGGATTAAAAAGCAAGACCCAACAATATGCTGCCTTCAGGAAACACATCTTAGCACTAAAGACAAGCACAGGCTCAGAGTGAAAGGATGGAAGACAATACTCCAAGCTAATGGCAAACAAAAGAAAGCAGGTGTTGCCATACTCATATCAGACAAAGTAGACTTCAAGATAAAACAGGTTAAGAAAGACAAAGAAGGGAAATATATAATGATAAAAGGGACACTCCATCAAGAAGACATATCACTTATAAATATATATGCACCCAACATAGGAGCACCAATGTACATAAAACAACTATTAACAAACCTAAAAGGAGAAATCAACAACAACACAATAATAGTAGGGGATCTTAACACCCCACTTACAGCAATGGATAGATCATCCAGACAAAAAGTTAATAAAGAAATATTAGACTTAAATGAAAAACTGGACGAGATGGACCTAGTAGACATATACAGAGCACTCCACCCAAAAACAGCTGACTACACATTCTTCTCAAGCGCGCATGGAACATTCTCTAGGATAGACCATATGTTGGGAAACAAAGCAAGCCTCAATAAATTTAAGAGGATTGAAATCATAACAAGCATCTTTTCAGACCATAAGGCTATGAAACTGGAAATGAACCAGGAAAAAAAAACTGGGAAAGTGACAAAAATGTGGAGATTAAACAACATGCTACTGAACAACCAATGGATCATTGATGAAATTAAAGGAGAAATCAAAAACTATCTGGAAACAAACGAAAATGATAACATGCCATATCAAACCATATGGGACGCAGCAAAAGCGGTCCTGAGAGGGAAACTCATAGCGATACAAGCCCACCTTAACAAACAAGAAAAAGCCCTAATAGGCAACCTTAAATTACACCTAACAGAACTAGAAAAAGAAGAACAAACAAAGCCCAAAGCCAGCAGAAGGAGAGAAATAATAAAAATCAGAGCAGAAATAAATGATATTGAGACCAAAAAAACAGTAGAAAGGATTAATGAAACAAAGAGTTGGTTCTTCGAGAAGATAAACAAAATAGACAAACCCTTAGCCAGGCTAACTAAGAAAAAAAGAGAAAAGGCTCAAGTAAATAAAATTAGAAATGAAAGAGGAGAAATTACAACGGATACCATGGAAATACAGAGGATTATAAGAGAATACTATGAGAAATTATATGCCAACAAATTGGACAATCTAGAAGAAATGGATAAATTCTTAGACTTATACAACCTCCCAAAATTGAACCAAGAAGAAATGGAGAATCTGAATAGACCAATCACAAGTAAAGAGATTGAAATAGTAATCAAAAACCTCCCAAAAAATAAAAGTCCAGGACCAGATGGCTTCTCCAGTGAATTTTACCAAACATTCAAAGAAGATTTAATACCCATCCTCCTCAAACTATTCCAAAAAATAGAGGAAGATGGAACACTTCCTGAATCATTCTACGAGGCCAACATCACCCTGATACCGAAACCAGACAAAGACAATACAAAGAAAGAAAATTACAGGCCAATATCGCTGATGAACATTGATGCAAAAATCCTCAACAAAATATTGGCAAACCGAATACAACAATATATTAAAAAGATCATACACCATGATCAAGTGGGATTTATACCAGAGACGCAGGGATGGTTCAACATCCGCAAATCAATCAACGTGATACATCACATCAACAAAACAAAGAATAAAAACCACATGATCATCTCAATAGACGCAGAGAAGGCATTTGACAAGATACAACATCCATTTATGATAAAAACTCTCAATAAATTGGGAATAGAAGGAAAGTACCTCAACATAATAAAGGCCATATATGACAAACCCACAGCTAACATCATACTCAACGGGGAAAGACTGAAAGCCATTCCTCTGAGAACAGGAACGAGGCAGGGCTGCCCACTCTCACCACTCCTGTTCAACATAGTACTGGAGGTTTTGGCCAGAGCAATTAGGCAAGAAAAAGGAATAAAAGGAATCCAAATAGGTAACGAAGAAGTGAAACTCTCACTATTTGCAGATGACATGATTGTATATATAGAAAACCCTAAAGAATCTGTTGGAAAACTGTTAGAAACAATCAACAACTACAGCAAAGTTGCAGGGTACAAAATCAATCTACAAAAATCAGTTGCATTTCTATATGCTAATAATGAACTAACAGAAAGAGAGCTCAAAAAGATAATACCATTTACAATTGCATCAAAAAGAATAAAATACCTAGGAATAAATCTTACCAAGGAGGTGAAGGACCTATACAATGAGAACTACAAGACATTATTGAGGGAAATCCACGATGACATAAAGAAATGGAAAGAAATCCCATGCACGTGGATTGGAAGAATAAACATAGTTAAAATGTCTATATTACCTAAAGCAATCTACAGATTCAATGCAATCCCAATCAGAATCCCAATGACATTCTTCACAGAAATAGAAAAAAGAATACTAAAATTTATATGGGGCAACAAAAGACCCCGAATAGCTAAAGAAATCCTAAAGAAAAAGAACAAAGCAGGAGGCATCACAATTCCTGACTTCAAAACATACTACAAAGCAATAGTAATCAAAACAGCATGGTACTGGTACAAAAACAGACGCACAGATCAATGGAACAGAATTGAAAGCCCAGAAATAAAACCACACATATACGGACAGCTAATTTTCGACAAAGGTGCTAAGGACATGCAATGGAGAAAGGAAAGTCTCTTCAATAAATGGTGTTGGGAAAACTGGACATCCACATGCAAAAGAATGAAAGTGGACCATGTGCTATCGCCATACACAAAAATTAACTCAAAATGGATCAAAGACCTGAAGGTGAGACCTGAAACTATAAAACTCATAGAAGAAAATATAGGCAACACACTATTTGACATTGGGTTTAAAGGAATCTTTTCGGATGACATGCCTACCCAGACTAGGGAAACTAAAGAAAAAATAAACAAGTGGGACTTTATCAGACTAAAGAGCTTTTATAAGACAAATGAAATCAGAATCAAGATGAACAAACAACCAACCAGCTGGGAGAGAATATTTGCAAAACATACATCTGACAAGGGGTTGATCTCCATAATATATAAAGAACTCACACAATTGAACAACAAAAAAACAAACAACCCGATCAAAAAATGGGCAGAGGAAATGAACAGACACTTCTCCAAGGAAGATATACAGATGGCCAATAGGCACATGAAAAGATGCTCAACATCACTAATCATCAGGGAAATGCAAATCAAAACAACACTAAGATACCGCCTCACGCCCGTTAGAATGGCTATAATCACCAAGACAAAAAACAACAAATGTTGGAGAGGATGTGGAGAAACAGGAACCCTCATACACAGCTGGTGGGAATGCAAATTGGTGCAGCCTCTATGGAAAACGGTATGGAGATTCCTCAAAGAATTAAAAATAGAGATGCCCTATGATCCAGCCATCCCACTACTGGGAATCTATCCAACGCACCTGAAATCAACAATCCAAAGAGGCTTATGCACCCCTATGTTCATTGCAGCATTATTCACCATAGCCAAGAAGTGGAAGCAACCTAAGTGTCCCTCGACTGACAATTGGATTAAGAAAATGTGGTATATATATACAATGGAATACTACTGAGCCATAAAAAAAGACAAAATCGTCCCATTTGCAACAACATGGATGGGCCTGGAGCGTATTATGTTAAGTGAAATAAGCCAGAAAGAGAAAGACAAACACTGTATGATCTCACTCATATGTGGAATATAAACCAACACATGGACAGAGAAAACTGGACTGTGGTTACCCGGGAAGTGGGGGTGGGGGGTGGGCACAAGGGGTGAAGGGAGTCATATACGGGGTGAAGGACAAACAAAAATGTACAACCCAAAATCTCACAATGTTAGAAACCATTAAAATATCAATAAAAATGTAAAAAAAAAAAAAAAAAAAAGTATCCAAATGGGAAAGGAAGAAGTAGAAGTATCACTACTTATAGATGACATGATCTTATATGTAAAAGAACTAAAGAATGCACATCCAAAAAAACCCTATTAGAACTAACAAATGAGGGCCGGCCCAGGGGTGCAAGCGGTTAAGTGCGTGCGCTCCGCTGTGGCGGCCCGGGGTTCACCGGGTCAGATCCCGGGCATGCGATGCACCATTTGGCAAGCCATGCTGTGGCTGCGTCCCATATAAAGTGGAGGAAGATAGGCACGGATGTTAGCCCAGGGCCAGTTTTCCTTAGCAAAAAAAAAAAAAAAAAGAACTAACAAATGAATTCTAACCTATTAGAACTAATAAAATCAACACATAAAAATAAGTTATATTTCTATACACTAGCAATAAACAATCCCAAAAGGAAATTAAAACAATTCCATATACAATGGCATCAAAAAGAAGAAAATACTTAAGAATAAATGTAACAAGGAGGCACAAGACTTTTACACTGAAAACTACAAAACATTGCTGAAAAAAAAATGTAAAGAGACCTAAATAAACGGGAAGACTTTCCATGTTCATGAGTTGGAAGACAATATTGTTAAGATGACAGTATTAACTGCAACAATATACAGATTCAATGCAATCCCTCTCAAAATCCCAACAGCATAATTTCAGAAATGGAAGAACCCATATTCAAATTCCTGTGGAGTTAAAAGGAACCCAGAATAACCAAAACAATGTTGGAAAAGAAAAACAAAGTTGAGGGACTCACACCTCCTGATTTCCAAGCTATGACAAAGGTACAGTAATCAAAACAGTGTGGTACTTGCATAAGGATTAGACATATAGACCAATGGATTGATAATCCAGAAATAAATCTTCACATCTATGTCAATTGATTTTGGACATGTGTGCTAAGACCATTCAATGGGGAAAGGATAGTCTCTTCAACAAATAGCACTGGAGAAACTGGATATCCAGCATGCAAAGAATGAAGTTGGGCCCCTTACCTTATACCATATACAAAATTAACTCGAATCAGACCAAAATAAAAGAGTTATAACTATAAAACTCTTAGAAGAAAACATAGGGACAATTCTTGATGACTTTGAATTTGGCAATGGTTTCTTAATATGACAATAAAAGCATAGGCAACTAAAGAAAAAAATTGATAAATCAAACTACATCAAAATTTAAAACTGCATTAAAGGATTCAGTCAAATGAATGAAAAGGCAACCCAAAGAATGTGAGAAAATATTTGTGAATCAAATCACTAAGAGTTTAATATCCAGAATATATAAATCAGTCCTACATAACAATAACAAAAAGACAAAGAACCCAATTAAAAATGGGCAAAGGACTTGAATAGACATTTTTCCACAGGTGATCCACAAATGGCCAACAAGCATATGAAAAGATGCTCACCATCACTAATCACAAGAGAAATGCAAATCAAAACCACAATGAGCTATCATCTCACACCCATTATGATGGCTACTATCAACAATACAGAAAATAACAAGTGTTAGTGAGGATCTGGAGAAATTGGAATCCTATGCACTGTTGGTGAGATTGTAAAATAGTGCAGTCCTTATGGAAAACAGTATCAAGACTCCTCAAAATATTAAAAAATAAAAATACCATATGATCCAGCAAACTCATTTCTCGGTATATATCCAAAAGAATTGAAAGCCAGTTCTCAAAGAGATATTTTTTACACCCAGTTTCATAGAACTATTCGGCATAGCAAAGAGGTGAAAGCAGCCCAATTGTGCATCAACGGATGAATGGATAAACAAAATGTTTTATACACATGCAATGGAATATTATTCAGCCTTAAAAAGGACTGAAATTCTGAGACATGCTACAACATGGATGACGCTCAAAAACATTATGCTCAGTGAAATAATCCAAACACAATCATTGTATGATTCCCTTATAAGAATGTCTAGACTAGGCTAATTCTTAGATACAGAAAATAGATGAGTGGTAACCAGGGGCTGAGGGGGAAGGGGAAATGGGGAGCGATTGCTTAATGAGTACAGCTCAGTGCCTGGAGAACACCTCCACATACCAGGGCACAAAGTCCCCTTTCTTTGGATCAGTCTTTGACTCTTTACACGTAGGACCCATTTTTCCTTCCATTTTCTTTAACTGAAGCTTGTCCCTGATTGTCATTTGTTTCTTCCACTGACCTGGAGCTCATTGAGGACAGAGATTAGGACTTTCTTCTGTGACTTTCCAGGGACCTAGGTGGCACTGTCCAATGTAGCAGTCACTAGGCACCTGAGACTATTGAGCACCTGAAATATGGCTACTCTGAATCGTTAGTGATGTAAGGGAGACATATTCCCTGGATTCTAAGACATACTTCGAAAAAATAATGTAAAATGTCTGAATGTTTTATATTTATTACACGTTTAAGTGATATTATTTTGAATATATTGATTAAATGCATTACTAAAATTAATTTGACCTGTTTCCTTCTACTCTTTTTGGGTTTTTTGGTGAGGAAGATTAACTCGGAGCTAACATCCGTTGCCAGTCCTCCTGTTTTTTTGCTGAGGAAGACTGGCCCTGGGCTAACATCCATGCCACTCTTCCTCTACTTTATATGGAACGCTGCAACAGCATGGCTTGCTGAGCGGTGTGTCGGTCCACACCCGGGATCCGAACCTGCAAACCCCGGGCCGCCGAAGCGGAGCGTGCACACTTAACTGCTACGCCAGTAGGCCGCCCCATCCTTGTACTCTTTCGATGTAACTCCTATAGTATTTGAATTTCATGTTGCCTTATAATATATTTCTGTACAATGGTGGTCCAGCGTGTATAGTAGATGCAGAACTAATGAACTGGCCAATGCCAGGGAGAGTGGATTTCCCTGTTTGGACTTCACTGATGGCTGAAAGAGGGTCCCCCAATCACCACTGCCAGCCCTGGGAATCTTGTGGGGATTCATTCACCAGATTTTCTCTCCCTTCCCAGGATCCCGCGTATCAGAAGACAATAAAAATTGTACATTGTGTACAAATGGAGTAGATTTTACCAGTCACCGGAATTCGGTCTCTTCCTGCTTACCATGCTCTACATGTAAATCAGGTACAGAACATGGGGACCACATGCCACGTGCAGGGGTGATGAGGTGGGCATTGTATCCAGCATGGAGTCAGGACACCTGGATTCCAATCCTTCTTGGTCTTCCTCTTACCCTGTTGCATGATTATGTCTTAGGTCAGTAAAATAAAAAGAGATATTATTTTTATAATGCATGCCACATGATAGGGAAATCTTTTCAACTGCTGGATGAAAGTGGGAAAATAATCGGTCCCTTGATGGGGGGAGCTGTATAGTTGCAGCATGAGAAAAGGCCTGGCCTAGTGGAAAGGTCTGAGCTGTGGCGTGGGTCTGGTCCTGGGCCAGGCCCTCTTAGCCCTGTGCTCTGTGCTTGTGGCAGGTGCTCGGCATCTCTCAGCCTCCACAGCCTGAGGCCCCTCTGCCTCTCCAGCAGGGCCAGGTGTTGGGAAGTCACCCAAGGGCTCCTGTCCATTCAGGGTCTCTCAGATTATACCCCGCCCTTCCCACTGACCCTGTGAGCTAAGAGTTTTTCTCCCTCTCCTGATGCATTAAATAATGAATCGTGGTCCTTTTTTTACACCGCTGAGTATTGGTGACAGGTGAATGGTGGCTGTGCTTTGTGTGCCCCGTGTGTGTGCTGCAGAAACTGACCCTCAAAGCTACAGTGACCTGAGTGGAGCTGAGTGGAGGGGTTTGGGTGGTGAAGGAGGGTTGAGGGACACGTGAGGAAAACACGTCCCCAAAACCTTATCCTGTGTCTTCAGATGAAGAACAGATCGCCCCCTGCACCAGGACTGAGAACACACGGTGCCAGTGCAAACGTGGCACTTTCCACGGAGAAGATTCTCCCGAGGTCTGCCAGAAGTGCAGCACCAGGTGCGACACTTGCGACACAAGTGGCTCCCAAGCCACAGGAGATGCGACTTCCCTTGTCCCTGTCTCTGTCCTCTTCCTTGCAGCCCCTCCACGTCCCCAGGGCTTCCCTGTGCCGCTGGGGTCTTCTGAGCCGGCAGCGGCCCCTCCTTGTCCATCTGTGTGTCCCCACACTGGCCCCTGCAGTGTCCCCTTCCCCCCACATCTCCTCAGCGTGTTTTCCCTTTGGCCAGGTCAAGTTTTCCATTGGGCCCAGCAGGCCACTAATTAGGGCCCATGATACTGTCAGGGGCCCATGAAAAGGTTTAGTTCCTTTTGAAATCAGAAGGAAAAAATTGAGTGGAATGCAGCTGGGCTTATATTCCTCTTTATAACAATTCCATCTTCAAGTGTAATTTTTAATATTTTTTTATGCAGGCAGGGCCCATGAACACAAAAGAGCCCACAGGCAAGTCATGAGACCTAGCCTACAGCTCCATAAAGCCCTGAGCCGACTCAGCCTGCCTTCCCGCAGGCCCTGGTTCCCTCAGGAAGATGTGTGTTTTCCCTCTTACTGGGATTTAGGGGCCAATAGTAATTTCCGCTTCTCGGAGCCCCAGTGTTGGCTGTGATTGGAGGAACAGTCAACAGGTGGAGGACAAGAGGTTCCTTGTATTAGGGGTTGACGGAGGATGAGGCTCAGCTTGTGCCTAAAGGGGCTTCTGACCCTTGACCTGGAATGAGATGCCCCCTCACCTGCGGCTCCCCCTGCAGCCCAGGGAAGCTCACGCAGGCCTTGGGGAGAAGGCTCACTCGTGAAGGTGCAGCTCTGAACACTCAGCAGGAGCCCTAGGCACTGAAGTGCGCATGCTCAGATCTTCTCCCACCCAACAGGGGAGTGAGGGGACCTGGCCCTGCAGACGGGAGGAGCCTGTTCTTCCTGCACGCTCTTGTCAGGGGACATTGGGCAGGAGATTGCTCCCTCTTTCTCCCCATCTTGCCAGCTTTCCCTCATGAATCCCCTCCATGTCCTCCCTCTGTCTGTACCCAGGTGCCCTGATGGGATGGTTGAGGCCAGTCCCTGTACCGCCTGGAGTGACCTCAAGTGTGTCCACCAAGAATCAGGTATCCAGGCCAGTGGGGAGGCCCCAGTTCCTGGAGAGCCAGTGACCACGCACCCGTGGCCACCCACCGCTTCCTCTCCCTCCTCAGGCAATCCGTGGCTGGTGATGGGGATTGTAGTCGGGGCAGTGGGTGTTGTCCTGCTGCTGGTGGTCACTGCATATTATTACAGGAAGCAAGTCCTTCAAGGTGAGATGGGGGGAGGGAGGGAAAGGTGCTGGCAGTCTCCACCTCCCTCACTCCTGCTTTGTTTCTCCAGACAGAAAGCCCCTCCCCTCCCTCTCCCAAATCCTCAGTCTTTCTGGCCTGGCTCTGATCTTGTTCCTGGGCATCACCCCCCATCTCCCACCTCACCTGCACCTCACGAGGGCCGGGATCACATCAGCCCCCATTTCGGGTCTGATGGTCAACTCCTGTCCCTGGCCAAGTCCAGGGGGCCAGGGCCAGTTCTTCGTGTCTTCAGGGCCCCCAGCCCAGGCAGAGAGGTGGTCAGCTCCTCAATCGGGTGACAAGAGTCAGGAGGAGAGGGTCAGCGGCTTTATACAGCTTTGGTCAGAGCAGAACCCAACAGACATTCTATTCGTGTTTATTTTTATTTCCCCACCCCGAGGGTGCCCCAGAGTTGGAATGGCCCCCTGCCTGTCACCAGGCCCAGGGCTCCTTGTTCCATGTCTGAGCCCCCAGCCCACACTCTGCCCCTGCACTGTCTATGGGGAGGGAGGTGCTACAATGAGGCCCTCCCCGCTGCTAAGGCAGACGTCCCTTCTCTTCTAGGTTGTGGAGTGGACGCCAAGTGCATGAACAGAGTGAGTTGGTTTCTCCAGGACCTGGCAGCATTGGGCCCTCAGGAACCTCTTCCCGCCCACAACAAGTCCCGATTTGTCCTGTACTGCTGCCCCTGGCTCTCTGAGTTGCCCTGGGTGCCTGGGCTGACTGTGAGAGGCCAACGGGCCCGTTGTGAGCAGCCCACAGGCCGGTTGGCAGTGCTGAGCCCTGTCCTTCCAGCTGCCTTTGAGACACCCTCACCCCACAGCCCTGCACCCTGGGGCAGAGGGAGTGTCAGGCAAGGGTGCTGGCCCCCCGGTAGCACAGCACCAGGGTCCTGGTGCCAGCAGCAGAGTCCTAGATGTGCTGAGCCTGTGCCACTCTGGGGGGACAGCATGGGACGGGGGGGGCGGAGAACCCACCCTGTCCCCTGAGACTCTGCAGGAGCTGTGGGTGAGGATTCCTGAGTCAGCTCTTTGCTTTCCCAAGGTCTTTTTCTGGCGCTCATGTCCCCCAAGAGGGCCTGGGGCTCTGGACAATGCCTATAACGAGATCCTGAACAACAGAGGATCGCCGTCCACCTTGGCCTCAGAGCAGGAACTAGAAGGCCAGGAGCTGAAAGGTGTCAGTACACAGTCCCCAGGGGAAGCAGAGCGTCTGCTGGTGAGTGGGTGATGGGCCATGCGGCGCCCTGGCCCTCTGCTCGCCCAGGACCATGGTAGAAATGGGGAAAGGCTGATGCTGGTCAGGTCTCCTGTCCCATGGGAAGTGCTGATGGAGGGAGATCAGGACCTGAAGAGGAAGGGGCTCCGTGTGCAGAGACCCTGCCACCCTGGTATGGTAGACTGTCAGCCTTACACAACGTTATGCTGCTTCTTACCTGTCCAGTTCTCACCGAATCCCCAGATTCTAGAACAAGACAGCCACAGAGTAGGTGCTCTCGTGATTGTTGAATGATGGCATTAGAGCCTCATAATGTTCCACTGTGTGTTACATAATTTTAAGCCACTCCTCATATCATTAGGAATTTCAAGTTTATTTCAAGATGATTATTACATTGAACATATATGAAAATTATTCTTAGTCCTGGTCTGATCATATTATATGCTGGCTTCTTAGAAGAAGTAGAATCTCTTGGTCAATGTGTAGAAGTAGTTTTTACTGGAGAGACGCGTACACACACACGCACAAACACACATCCAGTTTTGGTTCATATCAGTTCATCAGCTTTGATATAACACTGGGTAGTAAATCTGTAGAAACGTTTAATGTTTCATTCTTCATAAGCTTAGAAAGTCGTTTCTCCCAATGTAAGATAAGATGAAATTTTCTAATTTCTTACAGTTTTTTTATTTAGTAATGATTTTTATCATATAGCAATATTATCTAAGTGGAATTTGTGTTGTGATATGGTGTGACGTGAGGTGCTCCCTGAAGTCTGAGTCCCCCTCTCCTTCCTCCAACTCCATTAGCAGCTGGTGCTCCCATCTCTCTCACATGTGAGATGTTTACATCGACAATGGTCCTCTTTCTAATTAGAGTGCCCTTTTCTTCATCTATACTACATTCTTTTTAAATAAAGAGAAGGTATAAAAGAAAACAAACAAAAAGGGCCAATAATCCCTTTATCCTGATTAATCACTTTTCACATTTTTTCAAAGTAGTTCCTACACATCCACAGTGCACACATTTGAACAGCACAGAAAGGTTCTCCGTGAGCAGTGAGAGCCCCCACTCTCTCTCCAGCGCCCTGCTCTTATTTCACGTAACCACGAGAGAGAGTTGTTTCTGATTCTTTGCTTAAATCTTTATGCCTATGTCTTCTGTATACAATATTCTACCAAATGAAGCTTCCTCATGTGTCTTAACATCTGGGAGAGCAAATACCTCTTTCCTTACTTTTTCAAAATTTATTATCTTTACCCAGATAAAATTTAGAATTATTTTATGAGATTTCCTCCACCCCAAAAAACTCATTAGAATTTTTTTCCTATTACCTTAAATACGTAAATTAATCTAGGAAGAACTGAGATCTTGTCATTAAATATTTTTCTTATCAAAGAAGATAGCATTTCAAGTCAAGGGCTTTGTTATGACTCAATTAAGATTTGTGTTTTGGGGGCTGGCCCGGTGCACACTTGCTTCAGCGGTCCAGGGTTCGCGGGTTCGGATCCCGGGCACACACCGATGTACCACTTGTCAAGCCATGCTGTGGCAGCGTCCCATATAAAGTAGAGGAAGATGGGCACAGATGTTAGCCCAGGGCCAATCCTCCTCAGCAAAAAGAGGAGGATTGGTGAGAGGCGTTAGCTCAGGGCTGATCTTCCTCACCAAAAAGAGGAGGATTGGTGACAGATGATAGCGCAGGGCTGATCTTCCTCACAAAAAAAAAAAAAAAAATTACTCCTATTTCTTGTCACAGTTGTTTCTTTGTATCTTACGTTTTGTTTCTGCTATGTTTTTTAACATTCAGCAAGACACACATTCATTTTTAAGTATTGTAGTGCAAAACATAGGGTTTTTTAAAAATACATAGTCATATCTAAAATAACGATTGTTTCTGCCCGCCTCCTCAAGTCCTACCTCATTTTTGGTTCACGTCTTGCTGCATAGTCCAGAACTTACAGAACGGTGTTCAAAGACGCTTAGAGAAGGCAGGTGTTTCGGTCTTGATTTGATTTCGTTGGGAAGGCCTCGAATATTTCAGCATTACGAATGATGTTGACTCTTGTGTTCATATAGGAAATCCCATCATTGTGGATGCACCATGGATGCAAAATAGGATCTTATCCTATTCTGAGGTGTTTTTGAAAAATCAGAATTCATGTTTAATTTTATAAAATGCTTTCCAGTCTCGGTGGAGACTCTCTGATGCTTTCATTCTCTTATTTAGACTATTGATATGACACATTGTTATTGATCAAACCATCTTTGCATTAATGGAATAAACTCTTACTTTTGATTTCCCAAAGTGCCCTCATATATATTCTTCATTTGAGTCACATAGAAGCTCGTGGGGGAGTGACTGTCTTCTGAGGGGATGGGTGGGAATGGACTAGAAGGAGCAGAAAGGAACTGTGTGGAGTGGTGGGAATGTTCTGTGTGTTGATTGGGTGATGGTTACTCGGGTGTATAAAATTGTCAAAGCTGGAACGACACTTGAGAAGTGAGCGCCATGCAGGTAAGGTGGACCTCCATGAGCACACACAGCCCGTGAGCTGAGCAGGGGAGGAGGTTCCTCTCTTTCTCCATAGGGACCCGGGAGGGGAGGTGGCTGCCCCAGGTCACACAGCTGGCTGGTTGTCAGGCTCAGTTCTGGGATCCTGACTTGACTAAGGGCTTTCTCCACTGTATTTTACAGGGACCTGCAGGAGCTGAAGGCTCTCAGATGAGAAGGAGGCTGCTGGTTCCAGCAAACGGCGCAGACCCCACGGAAAGTGAGTATTTTGTTCGGAGCAGTGGAGGGAAGACAGACAGCGTCCTACCTGCCATCCCCATAGCTGTTAGGGCAGCACAGAGCAGGATACTAGAAGCAGGGGTTCCTATGCTGATTGTCACTGGACCATCGGGACCCTAAATCCTCCTCTCCCTCCTCTTCTTCTCCCCCCACTGCATCCCTCTGTCCCCTAACACCTCTCCGTCCTTCCCTCCTTCACCATCCTCTGTTCTCCTTTGTTGTTCAGAGCCAGGTTGACCCACACTGAGGGCACCTAAGGGGTTATGCTGTCCAGTACGGCACCCACTGGCCCCAGGAGGCTACCGACCACCTGACCTGGGGTAGGCCAAATTTGAAGAGCTGTAATTGTAAACTACAAACCAGATTTCAAATCTTAGTACAAAATAGGAATATAAAATATCCCATTGATAATTTTTTGTTTATTGACCGTATGTTAAATGATAATATTTTGTATATATCGGGTTAGTACCGTATACAGTCATGTATCACTTAATGATGGGGATATGTTCTGAGAAATGCATTGTCTGAGAAATAGGCGATTTTGGTGTTGTGCAAACATCACAGAGCACACTTACACAAACCTAGATGGTACAGCCTACTATACACCTAGGCTATCTTATGGGACCGTATGATGTCGTATATGCAGTCCATCATTGACCAAAACATCGTTATGCGGTGCATGACTGTAGTATTAAAATTAATATCACCTGTTTCTTTTTGTTTTCTTAAATACAGCTATTAGAAAAATAAAAACAAGTAGTCCTGGCTTGTGGTGTGCACTGCAGTACAGTCCCACGAGCTGGGTGGTATATCCTCCATCTTCTGGGTTAAATTCTTACTTGGAGTCTGTTTGTCCCCGACTAGCTCTGCCACAGTGTCGGTGAGTGAGGCCGGGCTGAGTGTAAAGGCAGAGACCTTGCTCCCTCCAGGCCCTTGCTCTGTCCACGGGTGCCGGTGTGGCAGCCCTGGGACCTTACTCTCATGGTGAGCGCAGCCTGAGCAGGTTCCCTCCTCTGAGGGCCCAATCTGTCTCCTACCACATACTGCTTTCTCCCCCCATGACGTCCATCTGCCCTCCCAGGTGGGCTCTCAGCCCTCCCTTAGGCCAGGATTCTCTGTTGACCTTGACTCCTCTCAGTCCCTTGGGCTCAGATGAGGCCCAGGCAGTGTGGCCTGATTCTCTGCTGATGGGAAGCAGGTAAGGGACGCGGAGCAGCAGGTTCACCAGCAGGGGGAGCTCACTAGGTTCCACCAGGTTCCATTAGGTCTAGGCCTGACTGAGGATCCTCTGCCCTTTCTGAAGGTGGCCCAAATCACCTGACAGTCCCTGTGGCTTTTTCCCCACCTAGGCCTGAGGCTGTTCTTCAACTACTTTCCACGCATTGTGTCCATTAATTCCTGGAACATGTTAATGCGGCAGATGGGTCTCACGGACAACGAGATCCACGTGTCCAGAGCTCGAGCCTTAGACCCGGGGGATGCCTTGTATGAAATGCTGGTGACCTGGCTCGACAAAACTGGGCGGGGTGCCTCAGTCAACACCCTGCTGGATGCCTTGGAAACGCTGGGGGAAAGATATGCGAAGGAGACAATTCAAGATCACCTGGTGGGCTCTGGAAAGTTCGTCTATGAGGAAGGTGGGGCAGGCTCCGCTGTGTCCTGAGTGTTTTAGGACCTCATCCTTTGCACTTCTTTATCCTAATAGACTTGCACTTTTTACTTGAATTTGTTTTACTGTAAGACATGTCATGTTGGTATGTGTGCGTTTAATTATGTGTAACTATTGCTTAACACTATATGATGTACATTTTTCTACATTTATATTTTTCTATATTTATATGAACATGGAAAAGATTTTGGAAATGTACTCACTTGGTTGTTTACATGGGTTGCCTGGATGAGAGCTGGCAATCAAAAACAAGTAGAAATAAAAAAGGAGAAGGAGGAAAAATCCCTACCTCTGTGGGGCTCTGGTGGATTCCAGTTCTCCCTCATATGTACTTTGAGCTTGTCCAGGATTGGAAGACCGGCAACTTCTAAAGTGCCCCTTTTCAACGCATAGTTTCATAGGTGTGTGAATGTTTATAGTATTTATAGGCAGATGTTGATGAGTGAGGAGAAGTGGTATCACATGCAGCCCCGTGTCTGGGTGTCTCTGAACTGGGCAGTCATGTGTGGGCCTCCTGCTCCTCATCTATGGGTGTGGGTGGGGTTAGATCTGAGGTGGCAAATAGGTTCTGTGTCATCTGCCATTTCAGGTCATGTTAGTGTACCTTCAGCCCCCTCTGGGCTCAAGGGAGAGAGAACATGGGTCTGCTGCTGGTGTCTGCCATGGTGCTCATGGATTGTGTTAAAGGTTTGCTAACTCAGCACCAGATGGGCCCTCTCACTTCTGATGGTCTGTGAATCTGAGGCCCAGGACTACCTTTTTTGGGTGCAGATTCCCTATATGAGGAGCTTAGTGCCGCTGTAAGCATCTGACGTCTACATAGAAGGACTTACATAAATACCAATTCTTAAATATTGTGCGAGTTGGGCCTAGAATGGCTGATACTTTGGAGTTTTGTTCTTGTATCACTTTCTCTCTTTTTTTTTAAAATAGTTTGTAACCACTTGGGCTTTCCTTCCACCATAACCATCTCTAGTATTCCAGTCATGACAAGATAATGGAGATAGAAATTCTCAGGGTTTTCGGTCTTTTTCATGTCAAAGTTTTGTGTGTTGTGTTGTTCCAAGACTAGTGTGGCTGGGAGCAAACTAGAATTACCTGAACATTTAGGCACGTTCATGGTGTTGGGGTTCTAGTAGAGTTTGGTAGGGGGCACAACCTCCATGTCCTGCCCTGATGGTCCCTCCTTTTCCTGAAAAACAGGTATTTCTTGCCTTAACTGTTCCTTTGGTGCAGGCCACTCTGCCCTCATATCATCAGACAGAGCCATGAATTTTTGTCAATCAAGTTTCAGCTCCGTTGTCCCTTTTTCAGAGGACTTGAGTAGCCATTTAAAGTATTAGCTATATCAGTGTTTGTCATGTTTATTCATTTAAGGTAAGTTTCATGAGAGCATGAGGTTGTTTTTTTGTGTTGTATTTATTTTTTCCTTTATATGTCTTACTGTTGTTTAATTCTAAATATATTCCAATTTCTATTAAAATTTGTTTTTTTAATTGAATATTTGATTTGTTCCTTCACACTCTGTTTCTTCTTCTTCTTTTTTTTTTTGTGAGGAAGATCAGCCCTCAGCTAACATCTGCGCCCATCCTCCTCTTTTTGCTGACGAAGACTGGTCCTGAGCTAACATCCGTGCCAATCTTCCTCCACTTTATGTGGGATGCTGCCACCGCATGGCCTGACAAGCGGTGCGTTGGTGCGCGCCCAGGATCCGAACCCCGGGCCACCAGCAGCAGAGCGCACACAATTAACCGCTACACCACGGGGCCGGCCCCCACACTGTTTCTTGTTGTTGTTGTTGTTGCTGCTCAGTAATGCACCATATTTATTTATTTATTTTTTCTTTTTGCTTTTGATCCCCTTCACCCATTTCTCCCACCCCCACCCCTGCTTCTGGCAACCACCAATCTGTTCTCTGTATCTCTGAGCTTGGTTTTCTTTTTTTAGATTTCATATATAAGTGAGGTCATACGGTATCTGTTTTTCTCTGTCTGACTTATTTTGCTTAGCATAATGCCCTCAAGGTCCTTCCTTGTTGCAAGTGGCAAGATTTCATTCTTTTTCATGGCTGAATAATATTCGATTGTGTGTGTATATATATTTTTTCTTTATCCATTCATCAATCAGTGGACACTTAGGTAGTTTCCATATCTTGGCTATTGTAAATAATGCTGCAAGGAACATGAGGGTACAGATGTCTTTTAGAATTAGTGTTTTCATTTTCTTTGGATAAATACCTGGAAGTGGAATTGCTGGATCATATGGTAGTTCTATTTTTAATTTTTTGAGGAACTTCCATACTATTTTCCATAGTGGTTGCACCAATTTACATTCCCACCAACAGTGGACAAGAGTTCCCTCTTTGCCAATGCTTGTTATTTCTTGTCTTTTTGATAATAGCCATTCCAAGAGATGTGAGGTAATATCTCATTGTGATTTTGATTTGCATTTCCCTGAGGATTAGTGATGTTGTGGGTCTTTTTAGGTACCTGTCGGCCATCTGTATGCCTTCTTTAGAAAAACGTCTATTCAGATCCTCTGCCCATTTTTTAATTGGCTTGTTGTTGTTTTATTTTTTTTGCTATTAAGTTGTTTGAGTTCTTTATTTAAGCATGAGTTTAATTATTTATTTATGAGTTATTTATTTAGGCACAAGTTCTTCATATATTTTGGGTATAAACCCCTTATCAGATACATTATTTGCAAATATTTTCTTCCATTCAGTAGGTTGTCTTTTCATTTTCTTGATGGTTTCCTTTGCTGTGCAGAAGCTTTTGAGTTTGATGTGGTCCCACTTGTTTATTTTTGCTTTTGTTGCTTTTACTTTTGGTGTCAAATCCAAAAAATCTTCACCAAGACCAATGTCAAGGAGCTTACCGCCTATGTTTTCTTCTAGGAATCTTACAGTTTCAGGTCTTATATTCAAGTCTTTAATCCATGTGGGGTTAATTATTGTGCTTGGAAGCATTCCCTCTTCTATTTTTTGGAAGCGTTTGAGAACACTCATATTCTTCTTTGATTTTGTTTGGTAGAATTCACTAGTGAAGCCGTCTGGTCCTGGACTTTTGTTTGTAGTGAGTTTTTAAATTGATGATTCAGTCTCCTTATTAGTAATCAGCCTATTCAGATTTTCTATTTCTTCCTGATTCAGTCTTGAAAGGTTATACGTTTCTAGGAATTTATCCATTTCTTCTAGGTTATGCAATTTGTTGACATATAATTGTTCATCGTAGTCTATTATGATCCTTTGTATTTCTGTGGTATCAGTTGAAACGTCTCCTCTCTCATTTCTGATTTTATTTATTGGAGCCCTCTCTCTTTTTTTCTTGGTAAGTATGACTAAAGGTTTGTCAATTTTGCTTATCTTTCGAAGAACCTACTATTGGTTTCATTGATCTTTTTTATTATATTTTTAGTCTCTATTTCATTTATTTCTGCTCTGATCTTTGTTATTTCTTTCCTTCTGATAACCTTGGACTTCTTTCATTCTTCTTTTTCTAGTTCCTTGAGATGTAAAGTTAGGCTGTTTATTTGAGATTTTTCTTGTTTCTTCAGGTAGGCATTTATTGCTATGAACTTCCCTCTTAGAACTACTTTTGCTGCATCCCATAGGTTTGGTATGTTGTATTTCCATTTTCATTTGTCTTAGTGTATTTTTTTATTTCATTTTTGATTTCTTCATTGATCCATTGGTTGTTCAGTAGCATGTTGTTTAGTCTCCACATATTTGTAAATTTTCCATTTTCTTCTTGTAAGTGATTTCCAGTTTCGTACCATTGTGGTCAGAAAAGATGTTTGATATGATTTCAGTCTTCTTCAATTTGTTAAGACTTGTTTTGTGGCCTGACATATGATCTATCCTGGAGAATGTTCCATGTCCACTTGAGAACAATGTGTATTTTGTTGCTTTTGAATTGAATGTTCTCTATGTATCTGTTAAGTCCATCTGGTCTAATGTGTCATTTAAAGCCAGTGTTTCCTTATTGATTTTCTGTCTGGATGATCTATCCATTGATGTAAATGGGGTATTAAAGTCCCCTACTATTAGTGTATTGCTGTCTATTTCTCCCTTTAGGTCTGTTAATATTTGCTTTATGTGTCTAGGTGCTCCTATGTTAAGTGCATATTTACAAATGTTATCTTCTTGTTGGATTGACCCCTTTTCAATATCTAATGCCCTGCTTTGTCTCTTATGACAGTCTTTGTTTTAAAGTCTATTTTGTCTGATATAAGTATAGCTACTCCAGCTTTCTTTTGGTTTCTGTTTGCTTGGAATATCTTTTTCCATTCCTTCACTTTTAGTCTGTGTATGTTGTTACGTCTCAAGTGAGTCTCTTATAGGCAGCATATAGATGTTTCTTGTTTTTTTTATCCATTCAGTCACTGTATGTCTTTTCATTGGAGAATTTAGTCCATTTACATTTGAAGTAATTATTGATAGATATGTACTTATTGCCATTTTTTAAATTGTTTTCTGGCTGTTTTGTAGTTCCTCTGTTCCTTTCTTTTTCTCTTGCTCTCTTCCTTTGTGGTTTCTTTAATGGTGTGCTTAGATTCCTTTCTCATTATCTTTTGTGTGTCTACTATAGGTTTTTACTTGGTGGTTACCATAAGGCTTACATATAACAAGTTATATTTATAGCAGTCTGTTTTAAGTTGATAACAACTTAATTTTGAATGCATTCTAAAGCTCTACATTTTTACTCTCCTCTCCCACGTTTTATGTTTTTGATGTCACATTTTACATCTTTTTATCTTGTGCATCCCTTAACTAATTATTGTAGTTACAGTTATTTTTACTTTTGTCTTTTAACCTTCCTACTAGCTTTATAAGTGATTAATCCACTACCTTTACTATATATTTACCTTTACCAGTGATATTTATACTTTCATATGTTTTCTTGTTATTAATTAGCACCCTTTCATTTCAGCTTAAAGAAGTCCCTTTAACATTTCTTGTAAGGCTAGTTTAGTGGTGATGAAATCCTTTTGCTTTTGCTTATCTGGAAAACTCTTTATCTCTCCTTCAATTCTGAATGATAACTTTGCCAGGTAGAGTATTCTTGGTTGGAAATTTTTTTCTTTCAGCACTTTGACTATATCATGCCACCCCCTTCTGGCCTGCAAAGTTTCTGCTGAAAAAATCCGCTGATAGTCTTATTGGAGTTCCCTTGTATGAAACAAGTTGTTTTTCTCTTGCTTCTTTTAAGATTCTCTCCTTGTCTTTAACTTTTGACATTTTAATTGTAAGGCATCTTGATGTGGGTCTCTTTGGGTTTGTCTTATTTGGAACTCTCTGGGCTTCCTGGGTCTGGATGTCTATTTCTTTCTCCAAGTTAGGGAAGTTTTAAGCCATTATTTCTTCAAATAAATTTTCTGCCCCTTTCTCTCTTCTCCTTCTGGGACTCCTATAATGTGAATGTTAGTCCATTTGATGTTGTCCCATAAGTCCCTTAAGCTATCTTCACTTTTTTTCATTCTTTTTTCTTTTTTGGTGCTCTAATTGGGTGAGTTCCTCTGCCTTGTCTTCGAGTTCACTGATCCTTTTTTCTACTTCATCTAGTCTGTTGTTAAACCCCTCTAGTGCATTTTTCAGTTCAGTTACTGTATTCTTCAGCTCTATGACTTCTTTTCAGAACTTTCTTTTATTTTATATCTCTTTGTTCAAGCTCTCACTGCATTCATTCATTCTTCTCCTGAGTTCAGTGAGCATCTTTATGACAATTACATTGAACTTTTTATCAGTTAAATTGCTTATCTCCATTTCATTAAGGTTTTTTCTGAGGTTTTATTTTGTTCTTTTGTTTGGAACATACTCCTTTGTTTCTTCATTTTGCTTCACTCTCTCTGTTGGTTTCTGTGTGTTAAATGAAACAACCACTTCTCCCAGTCTTGAAGGGTTGACCTTGTGTAGGAGATGAACATTATTGTTCAACCCTGCCCTAGCTCTTGATTGTCTCTCAAATCTTTGTGCTTGTCCAAGCAGCCTATTTTATTTTTAATAGCTCCCAGTAGAAAAGGGTGTGCCAAGACCAGTCAGTGTCCCAAAGAGAGGGATCTCAGCACCTAAATTCAGGATGATTGGAAGACAGGCTCTCAGGAAACAGCTTTTAAAGAATCAAATATATACAGTCCTGTTGGACCTCACTGGCCCCAGACCCAGGTGATCTGGAGGTGTCCCCTGGGCAGCATTCACAAAAATCAGGGCTCCAGATGAGTGTACAAGCTCCTTTCTGAGAGATGCTAGGGAGCCCTAGCAAGGCAGAGGGAGAGTGCAAGGATGGCGACCCTGGTCTATGTTCCCTGAGAGCCCCTCCATAGGCCCCTATAAGTGTGCCAAACCAGAAGCCTGCCCCTAAGGCCAAAGCTCCTGGACAATCAGAGAGGCCTCTTTCTCAAAAAGACTGGGGATTGCCTCAGTCTGCTGTCTGTGCAGTGCCCTGGGAATGGTAGTCTGCCAAGAACTGTCTCTCTGATTGTTACAGTCCCAAGAGACCCAGCAACACAAGCACCCCTGGCCTCCAGGGCCAGGCAATCAAGGGTCATCCCCTGGGTGGCAGCCACAAAGCTGGGTCAGCAGACTTAAAAACTGGATCACTAGATGTGTATAGAAGCTCCCTTCTGGGAAATACTGGCGTTCTAGAGCACAGCAGAGGGAAAGCATGAAGATGGCACTCACCAAAGAAAGAAAAACAAAAACAGAAACAAAAAAAAAATAGAAGAAAAAGAAAAAAGGGGCGGGGGGAGATTACACCTACCAGCTTTAGCAAGGCAGAGGGAGAGCAGGAAGGTGGTGCCTACTAGCCTCCATCCCCGGAGAGAATCCCTTGCCCTTAGACCAGTGCTTTAAAATTAGGAAATAAATCTCTTTCACACAAAGTTTGGGCACTTTTCAAAGGGCTGCTTCTGTGCTGGGCCCTGGGGTGGGTGAGTCTGTGTGCCAGCCTTTTAAGAGATGTTCTCAGTTTGCCACAATCCCATGGGTCTTATGAGCAGGAGCCCCGTTGGTCTTCAGAGCCAGATATTTTGGGGGCCCCTCTCTCAGGCACTGGCCTTAAAAGTTGAGGCGCCCAAAAAGGGGTACGAATGTTTCACTCCTCAGGGAGAAACTCAGGGCTTTGAGTTCCCTCCCGATTGTGGGTCCCCACACCAGGGGGTGGGGTTTAGGGTAAGATTGTGTCTCAGTGTTTCCTACCTGCTTCAATGTGAGTTCCCTCGCTTGCTTGATGTGAAGCGGTTGTTCTGCCAGTTTTTAGTTTTTTTCAGAGGAAATTGTTCCATGTATAGCTGTAAATTCAGTGTGTCCATGGCAGGAGGTGAGTTCAGGATCTTCCTACATTGCCATCTTGAACTGGAACCTTGTCTTTTTGATACTAGCCATTCTAACAGGTACAAAGTGCTTTCTCATTATAGTTTTGATTTGCATTTCCCTGATGATTAATGATGTTGAGGATCTTTTCATGTACCTGTTGGCCATCTGTATGTCTTCTTTGAAAAAATGTCTATTCAGATCTTTTGCTCATTTTTTAATTGCATTATTTGTTTTTTGCTATTAAGTTTTATAAGTTCTTTATATACAGAACTTCCTTGACTTGCGATGGGGTTATGTCCTAGATAAACCCATCACAAATTGAAAACATCGTCAGTCGAAAATGCATTTAATACTCCTAACCTACTGAACTTCCTAGCTTAGCCTAAATGAGCTCAGAACACTTACATTAGCCTACAGTTGGGCAAAATCATCTAACACAAAGCCTATTTTATAACAAAGTGTTGAATGTCTCATGTATACTATACTGAAAGTGACAAAGAGAACAGTTGTGTGGGCACAGAATGGCTGTGTGTCAGCTGTGCACCCTCATGACCACGTGGCAGACTGGGAGCTGCAGCTGCCACTGCCCAGCATCATGAAAAAGGATCGTACTGCATGTCCCAAGCCCGGAAAAAGCAAAATTCAAAATTCAAAGTATGGTTTCTACTGAATGTGTATCACTTTCCCACCATTGTAAAGCAGAAATTATAAGTCAAACCATCGTAAATCGGAGACCATTTATATTTTGGATATTAGCCCCTTATCAGATATATGATTTGCAAATAGTTTCTCCCATTCAGTAGGTTGCCTTTTGATTTTGTTGATGGTTTCCTTTGCTGTGCAGAAGCTTTTTAGTGTATTATAGTACCACTTATTTATTTTTGCTTTTGGTGTCAGATTAAAAAGCTCATCACCAAGACATATGTCAAGGAGCTCACTGGCTATGTTCTCTCCTTGGAGTTTAATGGTTTCAGGTCTTACATTCAAGTCTTTAATCCATTTTGAGTTAATTCATCTGTGTGGTATAAGATGGTCCAGTTTTCCCAAGACCATTTATTGAACAGGCAGTCTTTTCCTCATTGTATATTCTTAGCTCCTTTGTCATAAATTGACCATATATGGATGGGTTTATTTCTGGGCTCTCTATTCTGTTGTATTGATCTATGTGTTTGCTTTTATGTTAATACTATGCTGTTTTAATTACTAATTAATTACTTTGTAACATAGTTCAAAATCAGGAAGCATGATGCCTCTAGCTTTGTTATTTCTCAAGAAAACTGTTTGTGTTGTTTTATATCCTGCCAAATAGCATCTGGCACATGATAGGCATTTAATAATTGTTTCATTAGTGGTTAGGTATCCTTTCAAGCTTCTCTTCAGTGTAAAGTCTCACCTTTGAAGAATTTGTTGGAATTATCAAAGAATACAAAGACCATTAACTACAAAATACTCACGTATTTATGAATTCATGACCAAATTAAATATGAACCTTATATAAAAAGAGGTGTGAGGGTTTTTTTCTTCCCCATCCCCCTATTCTCCTCTGAAGCAACTGAGTGACAAAAGTGCAAGGGTGTGTATTCTTGCTGTGTGACTTGCTCCTTCCTTTCTTCCCTCTATGCCTCCAGGCTTGCCCTGCATGGATGGGTTTCCTGCTCTGACTCTGGATTTCCAAGTGCCAGGTTCCTGAGGGACTGGAATTCAGTCCCTTCCTTCCCTCACCTGCCTGCCCTTCCCCCTGGGAGAGGGACCCCAGCCCTGGCCTGGCTCCCCCACAGCCTCCCCAGGTGGTGTAGCTGGGTGGCACCTGGGTCTGCTGGGCCCCCGAGTGGTGCAGACCGGCTCTGACAGAGCAGTTGGGAAGGGGCAGTGGGTCCCTGAGGGAAGAGCTGGCCCTGGTTGCTGGGGTCATTGTGTGGCCCGTCTCCTGTAGCTTCCTGCACCTCCTGGGCCACCTTCACTCTCTCTCCCCACCTGCCTGTCTGCATCCTCATCAATGGGCCAGATGGCTCAGCCCTGCAAGCTCATGGGGACCCATTTCCCCTCCTCTTGCTCTTTAGGACCTGGTCCTCACTCTCACCTAGAGTTCCTGGGAGGCCCCGTGGCCCCACCTCTGCCCCGCTTCCCCAGAGCAAAGGTCTTTCCCTTGGCCGCTTCCCTCCTGCCCCGGCCTATTGGCCCCCTCAGCCTTGCCCTGAAGCCATGGTCTACAGGCTCAGTGGAAGGGAGGCTGACCAGTCAGGAGAGGGCAGCACACGTCTGGCTGCCCAGCCAGCCACCCTGGAGAAGGACTTGGAGAGGAGGGAGCCATAGCCTTGAAGAAGTCTGGGGCTCAGACAACGTGGGTCACAGTCACTCTAGACCTGCCACCTCCTGCTCCTTCTCTTGACGAGGAGGTAACATCAAATCTCTAGGTCTCGGCACCACAGAATTGTTGCAGGTTTCCTGTTTCTGGGTGTGCTCTATCCCAGATGTAAGCCAGACTCATGGTGGTAGAGGCCATCCCAGGGCCCTGGAACCTAAAGCCAGCCCCACTTCCTAAAGCATCTTTCTCAGGCGAAGTGACTCCGGAGCTCTGAGCCCAGGAGCTCACTGTCTCACTGGCTCCACCCCTCATCAGAGAGACTCTGTCTTTCAAGTCTAAGAAGGGTGTGGGGGTGGAATATGGATCAGGTTTAGAAAGCAGGGAGAGGGTCAGTGTGGCCCAGCTTTTCCCCGTGGACTGACCTTGGTTTCGCTCCTGCTCAATTCTCCCGTTTTCTCCTTCCCTTTTTTCCCAAACCAGCACTAAGGTCATGTCCTGTGATCCTTCATTACAGGGACTCCTCGTCTCCAAGTCAAGGCCCTTTTACCTGACCTTTGACTCCTACCCCAATCCCCCCCAACACATTCACATCCTGTGCAGTCACCCTCTGAAGGTGAGGAGGATAACCTCATTCTCATGATGGGCAGAGCAAAGGTCCAATGCCATGTGGGAGCCCTGAGACCACCCCTTCCCCGCCCCCTGAAACCTCAATCCTTCATGCTGAAGGCGTGGGGCCAGTGCTGCCCCCAGAGCCCCCCAGCAGGGCCAGGGCATCCTCAGCCATAGCAGATGACAAGTTCTCTCTTGGCAGGCATTGGAATCAATTCTACAACCTAAACCTTTATCTCATCAACATGGGGGCCCCTGTTTAGCTTTATAAAGATGTAAGCTATACAGGGTCTTTTTCTGTTTTTCTTTCTTTGAGGGAAGAGAGGCTAAAGTGTTTTTGTTGGTGATGATTTTGTTTGTTGTTGTTGGGGTTTTTTTGCTAATTTTGCCCCACTCCATAAGAAGCCGTGCTAACCAGAGGCAGGGGAAGAACCCAGAGGAGCACGGGATTGCTGCGCCCAGACCCCATCACTCTCTTCTTTCTCCCCGTTCCAGCTGTTTCCTTTGGTTCCCAGCTCCAAATCTGAGTAGTGAAGGAGAGAGAAGTTCCTCATTGCACCAAGAGGCACTGCTGCTAGGACCAGAGCTCTGAACCACCTCTGCTGCCCTTTACCAGGCCTGGACGCCTACAAGCTGGAGGGAGGCTGGCAGCGTGCAAGCCTCCCAACTGTGGCTTCTGGCAGCTACAGCCCAGGATGTGGAAGCCTTGAGTCGGGCTCTGAAGGCTTAATTTCTACCCTGACTTCTCCAGTGGGTATCTGAGTAGGCTCCATGTGGAAATGCCCACAAAACATTTGCAACCCTCAAGTCCATTGGTGGAAAAACTTGGCAATAGAGGCAGGACACTCCCTGCGTGCACACTGCCGCTCAATGGGAGGGGGCTGCCTCCACAGACCAAGACACACAGCCTCATGGCTGGGAGAGTTTTCCCTGTACTCTACAGTTCTCCAGCCCAGAGACAAGATGCCAGAGCTCTCAGCTCTTTCCCTGTTCCCCACCTCCCAGCTGCTGTCTCCTGCCCTGCTTGGGCTGGGGACCTGTGCGGCGAGTCCCTGTTCTGATCCACAAGGCCCGTTGTCTCTTGCTGCGCTGTGTTGGCTGGTGAGAACAGCTCCGCCCTCAGGTTCCTGCTTATGTGGGTCCCCTTGTCCCTGGAGGGTGGAGGGGGCAATGCAGAAGAGCAGAGGGCAAGGGCAAGTAGGGACAACAGCAGCAGGGTCAGAAGAGGGCAGCAGCATCTCAGACCACAGCCGAGGAGGAAGACGGGGATGAGGAGGAGGCCGCTGAAGCGGACGGCGAGGAGGGACTGTTCCAGAACAGCCACCGCCGCTTGGGTTGCCGTTTCAGGTGGAGATGGTCCTCTTTCTCTCGCTCCTTCCGAGCCCGCTGGTAGTGATCTTCCTCCTTCAGGTACCAGACGGGCGGCCACCGGTGCTTCTCAAAATACTCTTGGTTTTCTGGAGCAGAACACAGTAGTGCTTGGTTAGAACGATGGCAGAAGAAGGGGAAAGAGAGCACTGGGACGTGGAGGGCGTCCAAGGGGGACCTGCAGGGCCTTCAGTCTGGCAGGAACACACCCGGTCCATGGGGGCCCTGCCTGCACAGAGCCCTGACTCAAGCTGCAGAGCTCCTAAAGAAAGTCAAACATGGGGCCTGCCCCGTGGCCTAGCGGTTAAGTGCGCGCTCCGCTGCTGGCGGCCCAGGTTCGGATCCCGGGCGTGAACCGATGCACCGCTTGTCAGGCCATGCTGTGGTGGCGTCCCATATAAAGTGGAGGAAGATGGACACAGATGTTAGCCCAGGGCCAGTCTTCCTCAGCAAAAAAAAAAAAAAAAAAAAGAGGAGGATTGGCATGGATGTTAGCTCAGGGCTGATCTTCCTCACAAAACAAAACAAAAGTCAAACGCCCAGCGAAGGAGGTGACAGTCAGTGCTGGGGAGGTACTTCTGCCTGTGTTGTGCTTCAAAGACAGAGGGAAGATCTCAAAGGGGCTTAGTGCATACTGGCAATAAACCAGGCTGAGGCCAAGAATGCGGGAGGGAGAACCGGCGAGCAAAGCTGCGGACAGGAAGGTCCTGGGCTGGGCTGGGGTGAGGGTAGAGGTATCTGGCAGAGCTGAGGATCTGAGGGAAAGACAGAAGGGAGGGCTGCAGGAGGACAAGAGCGGAAGGAAGGCTAGGCTGAGGGCGTTGGACTTATTCTGGAAGGTGCGGCTGGGGGTGGGGGATGCACACAAGGTTTGAAACCAGAGAAGTGATGCAATTGGAGCTACGCTTTAGAAGGAAAACACTAGAAGAGTGACAAGGAAAGAGTGGGGCCAGCACACTGGTGGCGCGCAGCGACACCCTGGTGGCAGGAGGAGGGTCCCAGCAGAGTGGAGGGCACCTGGGGAAAACCTCAAGAACACTGAGTGGCAGGAACTCGAGGGGCCAGCGACACCTGTGCCCGGAGCCCGGGCAGTCAGTCCCTGCTGGCCCCGGGACCTGAGACATTAATGAAGAGAGACAGAGCTGCGGGGACCCCTGAGGATATCTGGACCTGTGTTGTCCAAGCTGTGACTTGTGCCCTTTCCTAGGCTGTGAAATCAACGTAGTAGGTCACAAGCAGCATTAAAAACAATTTATATATTTTTCTATACGTGTACTGGGTCACAATATGAAATGCATTTCTTACTGTGGAGTACTATCCAAAACAATCTGAAAAACACCAACTCTAGCCCAGCATCCTCTTTGTACCTGTGAGAAACAGGTCCAGAGAGGCAGACTGAGTTGCCCGAGGCCCCCAGGTGCCCTGCCCTCCAGGCCAACGCTTTTCCTGCTCCCCACCCACAACGTCAAGTTAGGCCCAAGGATCTCTGCAGCCTCCAGGTGCTCTGGGGTGAAGTCGGAGATTTGGACCCAAGTTAAGGTCCCTTCAGCATGAAGGAGGAGCAGCAGGTCCTGTGGGGATGCACACCTGGGAACATGGACTTCATGTCTCGGGGGACGCTCACCTGGGGACATGGCCTTCATGTCTCGGGGGAACTTCCGGCACACGTTGTTGTAGTTGGTGCAGATGTGGTGGAGACACCAGTCCGCCAACTGGTATGCACAGTGGAACTGGGGACAGACAGAAGAGCATCTGTGCTGGAACCCCGAGGTGGGGTCTGCATAGACACCTACAGTCACCTTCAGAGCCAAAGCTTTGGAGAAGGTGGGCAAAGGCCCTGTGGTCATAAAGAGGTGATCCCACACAAAACTGAGGAGACAACAACTGCTGTGCTCCTTGGCACCACCACCACCACCATCACATCTCCTCTGTCCTGCTCTGACATCCACAGATACCCATAGCCCTCACTCATGGCTTCCTGCCACGTCCGCCCTCCTCAGATCATCCCCAGACGATGTCCTTCTCCTCCCAGTCAGGAGCCAAAGCAGTCTGCACTCAGGTGTTGATAGCTAGGCTAGGAGCAATGACTCTCCCAGGTGTGTGAATAAGCCTCAAATCTGCCCTGCTTCAACTTCATATACTCATCTTTAGTGGGAGAATTTCTGGTACTCTGAGGGCTAGTGTGGGAGATTTTGCTTGTTTGAGAATCAGAAGGTGAGCTGTTAATTTTAGATGGAGAGCCCTCAACATCCCTTAGATGACCTCAGGCAGGTGGCCACAATGTCTACACGGGAGACTGGGGCTCCCTCCCTGCCCGATGATTGCCTGAAGTCTCAGTCCCCTCCCCCAGGGCCAGGCCTTCCTCTTGTCATGTCAGGGTACATCCTCTGGCATGGAGGATGAGATGGGCTCTGCCCAATTGGAACCAAGTCTGACAACGCGTTCCCTTCCCACCTACCACCTCCCAGCCCTGCCCACTCTCTGCCAAGGGGCAGACAGAGCGCAAAGTTGAGAATGTTAGAGAGATTCCTTCCCCTCCCATAATACCTGAGCCAGTTCCAGGAACACAAGGACGTCCCCATCAATGTCCACCATCATCTGAGTTGCTTCCATCAGCCCAGTCACTGTGTACTGCTCTGTGACAGACACAGCCAGGAATCAGCTGAAGAACCACATGAGTGGACATGCACTCACTTATAGCCCCCAGTGGGGCCCGCTGCAGGGCAAAAAGAGATCAGGACTGGGGGCAAGTCCCAACAGGCCAGGAAAGGCCACAGGCGATTTAAATCTGCTCCCACCAGGGAAGAAACTGGGATTAGAGCAAGACTTCCCAGTGGAGTGGGGATTGGAAGTGAAGGAGGATATTAGAATCATCTAAGAGGATTTTTCAAGCTACACATGTTGGACCAAATAGTCTGATATACATAGGGTGAAAGCCCCCAGTGAAATCAGCCATTGATACTGATGGAGAGGGTATGAAGTCTCCGGTTTGCTGAGAACTACAAATTAGAACTATGGATTAAACCTGGTTGTTTGTATGAATTTAAATTTTGTAACGAATTGTGTGCTAACCTTGCATTCTGTGTTAAAACATCTATATTGAAGAAGTAAAACTCTCAGTCCTGAATTTTACCTGTATGAGTATGAACTCGTGAGGTATTTTATCTTTAAAAATATAAATATATTTCCCAGCTCAGTCCATGGAAACAATATCCCAGCAGCAATAAACATCCCTAATGCACAGACTGTAGCCTTGAAACACCATCTCCAACTATAAGAAACCAGGACTTCTTAGAGAAATGGCTGATTCCAGGTCTGGGGCAGGAAATGTACAGAAGAACCTGGAACATCTTGTCATCGCAGATAACCAGGAAGCTCAACAGCTCTGGGGCCCACCTGAAGAGACTTCTTCTGGCTGAAGGTGCAGCCCAGTGCCTGAGCTTCAGTACATAATTGCAATTAATTGAAACCAATCATATGCTCAAATCTAACAGTTCATAATAATACTTAAAAATTTTAAAAAACTAATTAGTCACCCTCAAAGGATGACAGGAAACAAATTTTTTTTTTTTTTGTGAGGAAGATCAGCCCTGAGCTAACATCCACGCTAATCCTCCTCTTTTTGCTGAGGAAGACCGGCTCTGAGCTAACATCTATTGCCAATCCTCCTCCTTCTCTCCCCGCCGCAAAGCCCCAGTAGATAGTTGTATGTCATCGTTGCACATCCTTCTAGTTCCTGTATGTGGGACACAGCCTCAGCATGGCCGGTGAAGCGGTGCCTCGGTGCGCGCCCGGGATCCGAACCCGGGCCGCCAGCAGCAGAGCGCGCGCACTTAACCGCTAAGCCACGGGGCCGGCCCCAAATTTATCTTGAAAACTGGTAAATAAAAGGAAAAGATGAAGCATACACCTGCCTTTCCTATATGAACTGTACCACTGGATAACCAAACAGTAGGTGAGGGAAAGTTTCCCCTTTTTAGAAGTATTCCAACCAATAAACAAAGAGGAAATGACTAAACTGGAATATTACCATTGCACAACACCTCATAAATTAACGGATCCAGGCAACGATACTCGATGACTGCTGACATCACAAAAAGAGACAAAAGCAGACAATCTATGCTTCTTGATGGAAAACAGAAACAACCTAAGAAGTAGTCTTACCAAAAGAACACTGAATGTGAATCTGATCTAGCCTGTAGATCCAACCACCAGGTCACAGGAAATATGATGCAGAAATCAAATCACAGGAAATATGATCTAGAAATGTGATCAACAAAAATCTAGATTTTCTAGAAGATTAGTGGATTTTTTCCAATAAATAAATTGCAAGGAAAAAAATTTTTTAATGGACAAGGTACCTATAGACTAAAAGAAACTTAAAAGATATATAAAAAATAAAACCACGCTATAGTGCTTAAGGATGCACATTTGGATGATAAAACTATTAAGAAGAGTAAGGAAGTGAGATCATAAAAAGTACCCTAAAAAAAAGAGTAACAGGCAGAGTGGTTCCTCCAGTGAAGGAGGAAGGACCTGTGATTGGGAGGGACAGGTAGAGGGCTTCTGTTGTGACCAGCAAGGTTCTAGCTCCTGATATGGGTCATTTTGCCTTATAATAACTCATTAAGCTAAACCTATGTTTCACGTACATGTGTTATATTTAACAATAAAAAAATTTTAAGTTTGAATTAATAACTTCATGGAAAGTATACCTCACAAAACATAAAGCATCACCAATTATATCATGCTCTGCATTTTCCACTGATCCTCAAAGTACATACACAAAACATTTTTTTATGTTTTCTAGCGTGTATGGTCATTTCATGGGAAAAGTCATTCAACATTATTTTCTGTAAGCCTTTCCACGCAGCAGTGCAATTTGACATTTTAATGGCTACCTTGTGAAATTTTAGCGGCTACCATGTGCGCTTAACCAATGCTGCTTATATGACTTGTTTCTGATTGCCTGCCATGGTGAAATAAACTTAGAGAAGCATCTGTATACATTTTTTTCCTTTGGGTCATTTCTTTGGAGATAGTCTTTCTACAGTTGAGTTACTCGGTCCAAGAGTTGGACCGTTTTATGTGCCCTGGGAAGACCACACCACTTTCCACAGACAGCCGTGGATGACACACTGTTTCAGCTGTCATCTTTGGAAGCCTCTCTCTGGCTCCTGCCCTAAAGCCCTCTGTGTCCCCAATTGGGGCCCCTGGACTCCCTCTCTAGGCTCAGCTCTTAGTATTCTGGTTCTGGTCAAGAATTTCTGCCTTCCTCCTATAACCAAGCCCCACCTTATAACTCATTTCTCACCATGGTATTGCTATTTCCCTCATATCTGAGTCCTAATCTTTACCATGTGCCCAGGGCCCCAGTGGCTCTGACACTGGGTGCTTCCCTGAACCTCAACTCAATATCTGAGGCCCTGCTCTCTGCCCCACGACCTGCCCAAGAATATTCACTCTGATATCAACACCAGTACCAGTACCAATGCTAACATCAACACAAGGCAAATGCCAATTCCAACACCAACACGAGCCGTCTGTCTGCCTGCATCGCCGCCCAGACCCCTGTCACCTGGATGGCCATTTCTCCTCTCCAGCCCCTTGGGCCCTGACTGCCCACCACTTGGTCTCCCTACTGCCTCAGTCCCTGCTCCGCCCGAGGGCCTCTGGGGTTGGTTCGTTCTAAAAGCTGAGCTCCAGCTCTTACAATTTTTAAAGGGATTAGGAGTGGCAGGTCACTGTTTGTTGTCTGTTTCTGGAAGAAGAAAAGTAAGTGAAGGTGGAAGAGAAGGAGCAGGAAGAGAAGAAGGAAAAGCAGAAGGAAAAGGAGAGGAGGCGGAGGAAGGAACCAAAGGTAGGGAAGCTGGAACTGCATTCTATTCTTCTTGACTTCTTGAGCTTGCCTGAGTAAAGCCACGCTGACAGGAACATCAGGCACTGGCATCGAGTGGAGACCGCTTTGTTGGACTGAAATAACCTTCGGAGAGAGCCCATAATGTGACTCCCGCAAGCGTCTCCCTCAACACGCTTCTTTACACCTCTGTCCTCACCCACACCCTGATACGCATCGACATATTTCACTTTTTGTAAACGTATTCCCTCAGTGCTGGCGGCCTGTGCCCTGGGAGGAGACAGGTGAGGGAAGAAATAATGACTCCTGAGGATTTCCCTGCCTTCTCCCGGGGAGGTCCCTGAGCACTCTGCTTAGTCACCTGTGAGGGCAACCAAGTGCGGCAGGCAGAGGCGGTTGGCCAGGATGATGAGCTTCATGTCGTCCAGGTCGGGGCTGGAGGTGAACATGCCAGTGTAGAGGTACTCCAGCACCGCCCTCATGCAGCTCTTGCTCGTGTAAGGAAACACCACCTGCAGCGGGAAGGAACAGAGCAGGCCGCAGCGAGGCCCAGCTTTAGGGAGAGTCCGTCAGTTCTGAGAAGCTCAAAAGGCCCTGGCCCACAGAGCTGGTCTCCCCCGGACAGGGAGCCCTCCCTGTGTTGCCCCTACACCAGCTCAGAAGCCCCCTAACGGCTCGTCTCCCAGAGCGACAACCTACGCTAAGCCCATTTGCTGACAGCACCAGCAAGCAGGGTTCTCATAGCTTTTAAAATGACCTGGAGGGGCTGACCCAGTGGCCCTACTCCTACCCCTGACCTTAGACCTAACCCTAATCCTACCCCTACACCTACCCCTGACCCTGACCATGACCATGACCCAAGGTGGTTAAAGTTTCACACACTCCACTGCAGCGGCCCAGGTTTGGGGGTTCAGATCCCGGGTGCAGACCTACACCACTAGTCAGCCATGCTGTCACGGCATCCCACATACAAAATAGAGGAAGACTGGCACAGATGTTAGCTCAGGGTCTGTCTTCCTCAGCAAAACAAGAGGAAGATTGGCAACAGATGTTAGCTCATGGTGAATCTATCTCAGCAAAAAAAAAAAAATTAAAAAATAAAAAATAAAAGGACCTGGATCTCACTGGCCTCATTCCAAAGCCATTCTGGCTTGGAGGATGCTTGAAAGAGCCCTTCTAGTCACCTAAACCTACCCCCTGGCCCCTCCTGGCCCTGCAGGGAGCAGTGCAACTGGGATACGGAAGGAGCAAAGCTGGCTGCTCGAAGCTGCTGCTGTGGGCCTCGGGGATCTCCTCAGAGCAGCACTGCAACAAAACTGCTCTCATCAGATGCAAGTCTCCCCAGCTGCACTGGAAATTGCCTGGGCTTTAAAGCTGGCTTCCAGGGCTGAAGAGAGCCCTGGGCCGGTGGCCCCTGGGACTCTGGACAGTTCTTCTCTCACACTTTGCATATTCAAATCCCAACCACCTTCCAGGATCAGAGACTGACTCAAAGCTCAACAACCCCACTTAGCCTTCTGCGGGGACTTCCTTCCCAGAAATTTTAGGAAACTCCTCTTCTGTGTTACAGGATGCTATGCTGCATCGTTCTTAGTCAGGTTTTCCATTAGAGTATTTGGTGAGCACTTACTAAGGGACCAGCGTGGAGGGGGCTGCTTGGCAGAAGTAAAAGACCTAGGTCCACACACTCAAAAGAATTCACAGACCATCTGGGAAAACTGTGTGTGGCCACTCCGAACTTTCAGCAGCTGCACAAAGTGGTACCTTGTTAACTGCAAGGATGAGTGATGGACAATTAAGGTTACAGGAGTTCAGAGAAAACGGAGGACACCAAGGCCCGTGGCCCGGGCTCCTTGCTTGGCTGGGAGAATGCAAAGGAAAGAATAGACTTAAGAGACTGTTTCTAAGGACACACTGATAGGCCCCTTCCAACTCTGCATTTCCAGTCCCAGTGACTGAGAAAGTGGCAGCATCAGGGAGAGAACAGGTGAACTGGAGTGGCCCTGATGAGAGGGAAAGGAGATTACACGAAGCATGTCTTTTATTGTCTGTGTTCTGCTGCTTTGACATCCGGGGCCTTGCTGACCCTAGAGCGACTGCCCCTCCCAGGGCTAGCCAATTCCTAGGGATAGTAAAGGACCCGCCTGAGGGCACGCCTTTCACATGCAAACCAACCAATCCAGAGCCCGCACCCCCACCACCTCCTTTATGGGGCTCGCACACTCCAGCCACTATCTCCCTGCCACGATCACCTCAGGGCCAGGTACCAGCTGACTCGGGACAGCCGCTATGCCCCAGGGCCCACTGAAATTATTCAAACCAGGCTGTCCTACACCTGCTTGCCCTGCCGGGATGTTCCTTCCCACGGAAACCACAGTAAAGGTTTGTCCACATTCTCCCTCCCTCTGCCTCCTGACCAACCCTGGTGCTTTCCTCTGCGGCTCCTCATGCTGTGCAAACCCCTCCTATTGAGATCTGTGAGTATAACAATCTATCTTTTCAATGGCAATCTTCTCCTGATCTCTTGGCTTCACCATACCTCACTAACAATAAAACCTACATTTTAAAACAGTGATGGATTCACTTTGAGACACACTGAATTTTTTCGAGTTGTTTCGCATGTGTCAGGAAGAAAGCAAGGTAGAATGTATAGAGCCAAGGAATCAGAAGTCTTGAGTTCAAGTCCTAACCTCTCCTTTCTACTTACACAACTTTACGCGAGTCACTTAACTTCTCAGGGCTTCAGTTTCCCTGTGTATAAAGTGGGAACACTACGTTATGTGTGAGAGGCATGCGTGAGGTGATATGAGATAATGTATTGAAAGTGCTTTCTAAAATATAAAGTTAAGATGTTGCTATATTTGCCTATCCTGGTATATTGTAAAATCCTTGGCTATGGGAACCATCTCATAAACTTCTCTTGGGCCCATCACTCAGGGATTAGCACATAGTCAGTGCTGAGGAAAGCACCATCAAATGACAGGTGCCTCAGACACAAAGGGTATAAGTCTCTCTCCTTCCCACCCATTCCCACCCTAGCCTTACCTCCCTGGTAGAACTCTCCACAAATGGACCCCCAAACATGGCAGCCATCCAGTCACAGCTGGAAATCAACAGAGGCTTGTGGGCGCTGATGGTGCCATCATCCAGGATGAAGGTCACATCTGTCCAGGAGAAGAGGCACCATGTGAGGATGTGGTGAAAGAATGGGAGACACCCAGCCCTAAGGGGCGACAGTGCACCCAAACAACCCGCTTCCTTCTGAAGCCACAAGCACTGGAGTGCTACGTGACCGAGCTCTCAGGCTTGGGGCACTAGGCTTCGGGAGCAGAGCAACCACACCTCCAGACACAGCAGCTGAGATGACTCGGAATGCTAATTGAACCAACTAGGACTCCTCAGAGGGCCACTTCGAGGGAACTCCCCTGCCCTCTGGCCGTGAGTCCCTAAGCACATTCCATACCTGAGAAGGTGCCTTTTGCCAAGCACTCCTTAACCCGGTTCGTCCGGCGAACGTGGAAGGCCTTGGTGATCTCCTGGTTCATGAAGGCCTCGTTGTTGAGAATGTTGGCCACCATCATGCGCAGATCAAAGACCTCGAGCAGCTCAGCAATGTGGGCGATGTGCATAAGGTCCCGTTCCTTCTCATCCAGCTCCCCTGTATACAGGTACTTGAGAACAGCCCGGAAGGGCCCCGGCTGGATGGAGTTGTCCATTTTTACCACCACCATCAGCCGGGATTTGTAGGTCAGTGGATCTTCTGCCATCTCTTCCTGGATGCTCACAAAAGCTCGGCTCCAGGAAGACAGCACTCGACCCCTCCCAGGCAGGTACCCTGTTCCATTGCCCCGTAAGATCCCATCACTGGTTGAGGCCCGGAGTCCAGCAGGACCAGATCCCCCGCCCTCCTCCACACTCTCACACACATCAAAGCTGGCTGCCCGAAGCAGGAAGTCCCGGCCATGGTGGTGGTGGTGGTGATGGTGGTGGTGTTGATCAGGGTGACCCCGGTGGTCCTCTGGGCAGGGGCCCCCTGGCCCTGAGGGGCCCCCCAGCTCCCCCTCACTCAGGTCCATGAGGAACAGGTCGTAGAACTTGGAGGAGGAGGTGGAGAGGTAGATCTTGTGGGCAAAGATGCGCACCCGCTCCTGCAGCACCAGGATGACATCCGCGCACAGCGGGTCCTCCAGGAGGTGGGCGGGGCACTCCTCGCTGCTGGAAGGGGGGTCGGGCACCACGATGATGGGGGGAGGTGGCTTAGGGGGCAGGAAGGGCGCCTGCAGCAGAGGCCGCTGCACGTTGCGGAGGTGGGACTTCCAGAACTGCAGGTGCCGGCGGGAGATGAGCGCTGCCCGGATGGCGTTGTCAAAGACGTCCTTGATGCCAAACTGGGCCACCACGCTGGTCTCATAGTAAGGGATGCCCAGCTCCTTGGCCACCTCCCGACCCTTTTCCGGAGGAAGGATCTCATTGGGCTTGATAGGTCTGGTAGGTTCAAGAAGGGAAACCACACTCATGTTGGTGATGGCGGGGGGTGCAGGGAGAAGCAGCGCTCCAGAGCCTGTCACTCTTCACCAGGCTGGAGAGTTTCTGCTCAGGGTCTGCGTCCCTGGCCCCACTCCTGCCCTGCTCATTTTCACTGAATCTCTGCCCTTTCTCTTCTGCCTGGCCAAATCCTACCAGTCCTTCAAGGCCCACTTCCAATCCCCTCTTCTTCCAGGAAGCCTTCCATGTCTGTGCCAGGCCCTGGTGATCTCCCCAGCTCAAAGCAGTCGTAGCACTACCTACCTCTCTAACAATTAGCATGCAATGTTCCACATCGGCTTTTAACATGTTCACATATTAAGTTCCTCTCCCAGCAAGATTATAAGCCCCTTTCACGCAAAGACTACCTCCTGCTCTCCTCTCCTCATGGCACTTAGCCCAGTATTGCCCATACAGTGTGTAACAGATGAATGAATGGATAAATGGATGGATGAGTGCATGAAAGAATGAGCACTCTTGTTGGCTCTCTACATGAGCTTGCTTCAAATGGAGGGAGAGATGTAAGGCTGGGTGGATTCCCTCAGGGCTGAGCAGTGAGCCGTGGAGACTTCCCTTCGTCTTTCTCCTTTCCCTCCCTCCATCTTCCTCCTTTCCCTCCCTAGGCACCAGCACCCCCTACCTAGCCAAGGGTCGTCTGGCCCTATTGACAGCCTCCAAGTCGGCGTAGCGCAGGTCCAGCTGGCAGCCCACCAAGATGACAGGTGCTCGGGGGCAGAAGTGCTTGATTTCTGGGTACCACATGGTCTTGACATGGTGGAGGGAATTGGGATTGGCAATGGAGAAGCACAGAACCACCACATCGGATCTGGGGGTGGGAGAGTGAGGTTATGGGCAGAGAAAGCAGCAGTAGGTTACCTGCCCCTGAAATGAGGGAGAGCCCACATACCCACCCCTACCCGCCCCCCACAGTCCCATATCTGTCCTGTGGATCTGCTCACACAAGCTTGCACAAAACATACAATAAGAGTACCCCTAATTTATGTCCTCTAATTTAACATTTTAGAGCTTTCAAAGACTCTCATTTTAACCTCATAGCTTCTTGTGAAGTAGAAATTACCATTTTTACCATCTCACGGCTCAGAAAAACTGTCTCATAACAGTTCTAAATGCTCAAAGTCACAGAGCTAGTAGGCAGCAGGGCTAGGACACCAACCAGGCCTCCTGAGTCCACACCGCCTCCTCTCACGGCCGGGCCACCTCCCCTGCCAGGCTCTGCCAGTGCTGTTTCCTCCCGGTTTACATTTCAGAGCTGCTCATTCCTTGGCTCCCTGCAGGCAGCCAGAGGCCATCCCTACCTCCCATAAGCAAAGCGGCGGTCTTTGTGGTGGTCTCCAAAAGTGTCCCAGAGGCGAAGGGAGACGCTGACATCATCTACCACGTCTCGGGAGCGTTCCAGCACCTGTGGAGTTGCGAATCAAGGCCAGCAGTTCTTAGGGTCCCTGCATGTCAGCTCAGGGTGGTGCCAGCTCACCCCCAGGGTCCCAGGCAGCATGGGGCTGGAGGGACAGAGCTAGGATGTCCCTCTGTGTGCCATGCACAACACCTTTAATCAGGGGCCATCTCTGTAGACTCAATAACAGGGCAGCCTCCCGCTGGCCAGAAGGGAAGAGCCTCTAAGAGGGCAGACTCTTACAGGTGTGGAAGGGATCTCTTAGGGAGCCTGCCCTTGTTCCAGCTTCACCTGCAAATCGTATGTTTACGAGCCTCTGATCTTTTGGTATTAGCTGGCAGCTTCTTTCCCCCTCTCAGCTCTCCAAAGCCCCCCACTCAATGCTCCCCATTATTGGGGGCTGTGACTGCACAAGACACTGTGCCCCAGCTCAGCCATGCAACCGACAAATAGGCAAGGACCCCTCCCCTGGGGAGGGCTCCTCTCAGACCTCCCTCCAGGGACTCCTTCCTCTTCAGCTGTCCCACCCTACCCCAGGGGAGGGGTCCGTGAGCTCAGCACAGGCCCCATTTGGCGACACCGAGCTACAGCTTGGGAAGAAGCCCAGATGCACAGCATGGACCCCCAGCCAGGCAGCCTTGCAAGCTTACCTCCTGGCATACCCGATACTGGTCGATGGCCCAAACCGTGGGCACATGGGTGGCAAGCAGCTGGTACTGGGTGAGGGTAGCATTGCAGGCCCGGGCACAGATGAGCCTGGTCTTGCCCACGGCGTTGTCCCCCACCACAACGCACTTGATGGTCTCTACGTTTGGCCTTTCATAATCCATGTCAGAATCCATTAATTGGGACCTGAGGGAGAGGAGAGAAGCTTCGCACACCAGCTTCCTGAGGGCCAGGGCCAGCAGCTCTCCTCAGCCAGGGCTGTCCCCTCTTCAAGCCTTGGATCAGAGAGGAGGAGAGAGGAGTAGCTTTCTGGGCAACAGCTGAGGCGGGAGCCCATTCAGGCCAAGAGGAGCAGCTCCACAGGAGGCGCCGCTTGTCCCCTTCCTGTTGCCACCATCCTCCAACTGGGCTTCTGCACGGGGGAGGCCTGTGAGAGGTCCCGAGGCGGAGCCTGCCCAGGGCCTCTCCCCACTCTCCCAGAAAGAGAACAGTCTGCCTGGGAAGCTCACTTATCATCCGCTCGCCTCCTCCCGCCAGCAGGGCTGTGGCAGCAGAACAACAAACAGCTGAGAGAAGCAGAGTGAGGCCAGGTCCCCACCCTTCCCAGCATGCCTGAGGGCAGGGCCACTTTAAAATTTAATGGACTTAGAGCTGGGCGCAGCTCTCCTGGCTTCCACCTTTGCCTCTCTCCCTCTCTGGTTGTGGATTTCCACGCCCCACCCTGCCTGTGGCTGTCCTCCAGCTCCAGCCCCCAGTCCCCTTTATGGAGATGCCAGAGTTTCTCCTCCCAGTCTCTCTGGGGTGGGGAGGAGAAACTGGGTGCACCTGAGTGGCCCACAGGCCTCCCCTCCCCTCCTCTGGGTCCGTCACGTACGTAGCCTGAGTGGTTCACTCAGTTGCAGGTCCAGTTCTGAGATGGCAGTGGGGGTAACCATGGGCCTGTGACAATACACTCCATGGCCAGTGGGCCTTCCCATCCCCTACCCAGGCCTGCCCTCCAAGCATCCTGCATACAGTCTCAGAAGAGTGAGACATGCCCCGCTTCTGCACTTCCCATTCCCAGTGGGGAGGATTTCAGGCTGGAAGCCCCCAGGCACCTGACACTTCTGGAAGGATGCTCGCTAAATTGACTGCCTGGGTAACAGCGTTGCTGGGGCGAGCAGGGGGTCAAACATGGGCCTGGATTCCTGGGCAAATGCTTGCCTCCGTTTCCTTCTGTGTTGGGCAGAGAGGAAGTGGTTTGTCCATCCACAGAGAAGGATGCCTCAACTTAACAAACAGAAGGCCCCTCTGCAGTCAAAATGTCATATCTGTGTTTAAAAAGCTGTCACTAGGAGGCCTGAGGGGGCTTTCACTGGCAGCCTCCCAGCTGGCATCCACCCTCCTGGAAGGGTTGAGGGGAAGGGGAAAGAGTAGGTGCAGGGCAAGCATTATAGGGAAGCTTGGTTTCACCAGGGTCGTTGGCCTGCCCTGCTCATATACCCTGTGTGCATGAAGTCAGCTAGGGGCTGGAGCAACCTGGAAGAATCCTTCCTAGACCAAGGAAGGCTGACCTCAGAAGAGTCCTGGAGGCTGCCCAGACGCCCTCACTGCTGAGCCATCCAGCCCAAGAGCCAGACCACCAGCAGCAAGAGAGCTGCTCCATTCCTGCCAGGCTGTGACTGGATGCCAGCATGCAGGAATGCAGAGCTGAAATATCCAAGTAACGGTGGCAACTGGGATTTGCGCGAGTGGATGCATCTCAGCAACCTAAGCAAAAAGTACAGCAAGGACTTTTCAATGAGACAAGCGCCCCCTCCTTCTCAGAATTTTACAGGATCAGGACCCTGAACAACAAGGGGTCTCCACGCAGGTCCCCATCCCAGTCTCCAGGGCAATTGGCTGCATGGTTCCTTCTCCCTCCTCCACCCCTCCTCGTCCTCCCCAACAGGCAACCATTATTCTAACCACCATCTTGCCTCCTCCCTGCTCTCTCTCCTGAGCTGAGGACCAACTGGGAATCCCACTTTGACAGTTCCTGGTCTCAAGTCAAGCAGCTGAGAGGATGTGTTGGCGCTGGGAGGAATCATCTGGGTTGTGGTTTCTGTTTTATCGATTGAAGAACAAAACAGATAGAATCCCAAATACAAATATGTACAGCTGTAGGAGAAAGAAAAAAACCCACTAGCCAATAGAACTTCTTTCTCAAATTTAGATTCTAGTGGCATGTAGGCATGTAGGCAAAAGGGGAGATGAGGAGGCGCAGAGGGGCATCAGTTCTTAAATCCAGGAGTATCTTGATGGCGAGGAGGCTGCCAGAACACCAGCAGAGCAGTGCCAGTCCAAGACCAGAGAGTTTACGACTAAAACACCCACACACACCTTATACACCTCTAGGGTTAAGTAGAGGACAGCCAACCAACAAGCAGAGCCATAGCACCGCTGCGAGTTGAGACAGCAGACCTGCCAGCTACTGCTTGGCTGAATGGCCCTCCCTATCCACTCCCCAGCTGCCCCTGCAGCCTCCTCTGCTTGTGCTTCGACTTCCTCCCTATTTTTATCATTCTCACCCACTCCACCCCTGTCCCAACTGCCTGACTGGCAAACTTCATTGTCATATTTAGGAAAGGGCAAATCACTTCACTTCTCTAGACATCAGTCTGCCCTTCTGAAAAATGGGTATGAGGGCTCTGGAAGAAAGTATCCTAAAGCTTGGTGAATTCATGCCAAGGGAGCCTAGGCTGAAAGGAGGTATTTGTCTTCTTATGTAATGTGGTATTATATAATGCTAGATTATATATCTCTATGTGTAATTCTCTCTCTCTTTAAGATACAGACTGGCCCAATTAAGCCAGGAGAACTCTTAGTCCAATCAGGCCTGTCTTAAACGAGGATCTTGTACAGAAGATAGCATGCCAGTGCCAACAGTAATGTAATTTTTGCTCTAGAATATTGCTACTTTACCTGTATCATTGCTAATGTATGACGATATGACCCATTCAACGAGCTTCTTAACTTCCCCTTTCCTTCTGGCACTCTCCTTCAATGACTCTAGACTATTCTGCACAATTGCCTCATCCCCATTCCTTCTGAGCCTCCTGACTAACCTCCATATACTATGGCTTCCTTGCCACCCTGCTCTGGATATCACAATGCCCAAAACACTCCACTCGCTCAATGATCCCAGAGTCACCTAGATGCTCACTCCCCACCCCATCCCATGATCCCTGTCCCCCTCTCCAAAAAGAGTCTCCTGCTCACTGCTCTCCCAGCTCTTTGTACTCAGGCCAGGTGAAAATGCAAGGCGTGCTCAGATTAGCTACAACGCTCACAGGCTCCAAGTCCCACCCCCACACCCCTACACACACTCTTTGCAGAGCCCAGAAAAGCCCCCCTTTCCCTCCCACAGCTGATCCGAGGCTTGTTCATCTGTAGCTGCCCTAGTCTGGTTGTCAAGGAAACGACAGAATCTCCCTGGGAGCCTGGCTTGTCTCCTAGCAACCAATATCCCACATCCTGCATCTTACAAAATGCAAAAGGGAGGAATATCCTGAAAATGAAGGTAAAAATCAAGGAGGATGGATTGGGAAGAGAAGGGAGAATCGCGAAGAGAAGAGCAGAGGGGGTGGCCTCCGAATTAAAGGAGGCTCCCACGGGGTCGCTGACATTGTAATACAGGGAAAAGCAGAGAGATGAATTCCCCTGCAGAACCACTGAACAGCAAGGCCCAAAGGGAACTTGAATGGTCATATTAACAAAAAATATAAGCCTGAATACAGAATAAGCCTTCTCAAACCTAAAATGCGGAAATATCAACAAACAACGCTAAGGATTTCTCCCAGCAGTTTGCCAGAACTCAGGTGCACAGACTGCAGTGGAGTTGGGTTGAAAGAAACGTCTCCGGAACAGCGAGCAAAACACCCAAATTCCATTGGTTTATAACAGAAACACTTCCACCACTCTGGACCTTTTTTCCTCACACGCTGCTCTGCACACACACACAATTAAAACTAAAATTAAAAAATGGGTAAGGGGAAGGGCGACGACACGCAAGGCAATCAAGTCATCTTCCTTTCCCTAGAAAAAGCCGGAAAAGGTTAGTCCCCCCCGCGCTGAGAGCCCAACAGCCTAAGCTATAGCCAAGGGGAGAGCGAGAGCCGAGGGGAAGTCAGGAGGGGCGAAGACAGGGCCCGGGAGGGCGCAGGAGGAGAAGCGGCGCGTTTTCAGAGGCTGTTTGTAACCCGGCCATAATAGAAATTAATCATTTACTTACACCACTACATGTGACGGGGTAATTTCTAGTGTAAGGAACACATCTCTTGCCGCTAAGCACGTTCATTTTAGTGGAATGTCTGGGGTCACTCCGCGCGTGCAAGTAAGGACGATGCCGGCGCCGCCCCGCTGCTGCTGCTGCTGCTACAGGCTCCGGGCCCGGGTCGCGTTAGATCAGAAACTCTGACAAGGCAGCCCAGGCCGGACGGCGGGCCGGGAGCGGCCGCGCGCGCGGCACTGCAGCCGTTGCCTCTTCCGGATCAGCATCTCCCCGCGCCCCAGGCGCCCAGTGTCATGGAGTCGGGCTGCGCGCGGCCGCGCCGACCTCGGGCGGCTGGGCCGCGGCGCCACAGCCGGTCCTCTGGCTGCGGAGGCTGGAGGCGGCGCGCAGGAGCGGAGCAGAGGGGCGAGGCTGCCGCTGCTCCGCGCCGGGCCGCTCCGAAGGCGCGGCTGCCAAGACGCCTAGCGCTGCAGTCCCAGAGACTGCTGGCGACCTCCTTTTTTCATTCACAAAAAAAGGAAAGGAAAAAAAACGAAAAAAGGGAGGAAAAAAAGAGGGGGAAACAATCGCATCCAGGCCGGCTGCCGTGACAGGCACCGCCCACCGCGGCGCTCGGTTGGTGGAAAGGGGTCTGGGGACGGGGAAGGGGCGGGGTAAGAAGGGGATTGGGCGCCCCGGCGGCCCCGCCCCGCGGCGCCTCGCGCTCCCTCCCTCCCGCACCCACTCCCTCCCGGAGGGACGCTGCGGGGAGGGAGGGTCTCGCCTCACCACCGCTTGCAGGTGGTGTCCCTCTACCTGGCGAGGCGCAAAACCTCGCTGGATTCCCACGGGGTTTTCCCCCTTCCTCCGGGAGGCTGAGAAAGAACTCTGAGAGGTATCCTGGTCGGCCCTGGAAGGAATGCGAGTTTAGGGGAGGAAACTCGACGTTTTTTACTTGTCCTCTAAACCCAGGCCTCCACCACCTGCCCAGAGGGAGAGGAAGACAGCGTTTCCATACAAGCCTTCTGCCGGCTTGGGAGTTTTCCCGGCACTTGAGGGCCTTCCTCCCTCCATCACCACCCCTGCAGCTACAGCCTCTGCCTCCAACTGCCTGGCCCTCAATGAGTTTCAGGGTGGGTCCCTCTACCACTGTACCTGTTTCCATCTAGGCCTTCTCCCCCTCCCTCTTCTCCAGCTGTCTCCGCTTCCATCCCGCCCCCATCCTATTGCCACCTGGAGTTCACCAGTTTCTTCTGACCTCTGAAAGAAATGCTATGAAGACACTAGCCCAGGAGACGGTACCTAATGCACCCTTGGGCTGTCTCAGTTTACTCCTCTGTAAAATAGAGAGTTTATAAGGTATGACATCTGTAATATGAGTAGTCATCAAAGGAAGTTTCCATGTTCAAAGCTGGTTTGACTTGGATGATCTTGACTGCTAGTAATTACATTAGCAGTAGTCTGGTTTTATCCATCTTGTCAATTACTTCTGGACAATTTTTATGTTTATTTTTTTATAATTTTTTTTTGCTGGGAAAGATTTGCTCTGAGCTAACATCTGTTGCCAATCTTCCTCTCATTTTTTTTCTCTCCCCAAAGCCCCAGTACATAGTTCTATGTATTCTAGTTGTTAGTTGCGAGTCCTTCTAGTTCTTCTATGTGAGCCACCGCCACAGCATGGCTACTGACAGATGAGTAGTGTGGTTCCGTGCCATGGAAGCGGAGCGCACTGAACTTTAACCACGAGGCCATCAGGGCTGGCTCTGGATAATTTTTAAAGCCCAGACTGACATGCCTTCCACCTAACCCTCTCCATCATACCTCCAACTTGTGCTCTGAGAATGTAAATCCACTTTAATATTAGTTTATGCAAAATATGATTAGAGAGAGAAATCCACTGCCAAAAAAAAGCCAAATAAAAAAATGAATTTTGTATGGTCTGAAGCATGCTTCCCATCAGTGATTGTATATAATTGGAAGTTGCCCATCAAGGTGTTTGTGATAAGCATGCATCCTGGCCTGGTCCACGTTCAGTAAGTGCCTCCTTCTGAATCTGCCTAGAGCTGAAGAAGAGGTTAAGGATGACTGAGGGTGCTACTTACTTCAAACTTCTGGTGAGGACTCACTGTCCATAAAACAGAAAGTATTGGTTTGAATACATGCTTAGGAAAGAAACTAAACTGGGTACAGGCATGTTCTTCCCCAATGTTTGGCGTTGAAGAGCTTCACCCCATCCTCTGTGTGCCAGAGGTCCCTGCACCAAAGGAAAGCACCGCATGAGCTCTCTGCATGAGGGCCACCAGGGGCCAGCGGGGGCCAGGGCCTCTCCCACCAGCATCCTGTTCCCCACACCCAGCTTCAGAGCGCCAGCCTGTTGGCCTCACCTTTCACAGGTCCTGGCAGCAGCAGCCCCAGCGCAGTGCAGAGCAGGAAAACAGAACTGCCCTCTACCCTAAGTTATGGGGCTACCAGCCCTGTGGCTTTGGGGCCCATGCCCTTTCCCTCTTCGGAGAAAGAGCCAGCTCAGCCTGCATCCCTCACTGGGCAGCCAGCCTGGACTGTGGGGGTTCAAAGGTGTAAGATCGGTCTGCTCACATTCTGTGAAATGTCTCAGGCAGAGCCAGCTGCTCTGCTGGGGGAGGTCATTTCATTCCCAGCCAGCTTTCTGCACACAATACCCTTTCAGCTTTTCTTCAAATGCAAGTCCTTCCAATCACCTCATCTCTCAGGCATTCCCAGTCAGAGCCCTACTCCGCCCTCTCCTGTTATCGTAGTTCCTCAAAACCCCCTCCTCCTCTGAAACCAGTTCTCTTCCCCCACCCGCATTCTCTTCAGGCCTTTTATCACTGTCAAACCATCCCATTCATGGTCCACCCTGGGCTGTCTGGGGGGCTGCCCAGACCTCTCACTCAGGCCAGCTACAAGAAGCCCCGGTGTTTCTCACTCCCAGCTCAGTGACCGGAGTCTCCAGGCACCAGCTCCCAGCTTTTTCCCCACGCCCAGTGCAATCGAAGATTCTCAACACGAGAGGCAGATCACCATTAAGCTTCAGCCCTCAGCCTCTGCCCCAATGCCAGGCCTTCTCCTCACTCTGACCCTCAACTCACCCCTCCCAGCTACTCAAGACAGCCTCAATCGTGGCTCCTGGGCCAGTGATCTGGCTACCATGCTTGCTTCATCTGTGCCTAGCCCTCCAATGCCTGAGCTCTGGGAAACAGGACCACCCCTGAGGCTGGGTCCCTCGCCAGCAACCAAAGAGACGTCAGCAGCCCACTCTGAGCTCCATCCCAGTCCCCAGCTCTCCGCCATCAGCAGCGTCTCAGCACAGGCAGCTTCCCCACTCTCCCTCACCTTGCACCCCTCCGACCCCAGCCCTGGGGAGTCTATTTTCCTTGCTTCAGATAACTTCTCATGTCAGGCCTGGTGGGAAGTTTTTCCAGAGGGGCTCCTGGCCTCTTCCTCTCTCTGCCTCCTTCTTTCGTCTGTTGTACATGCGCACGCACACACACGCCAGCGCCCCCACCCCCCCGCCCAGTTCCTGCAGCAAGCAACCACTGGTGTGGTTCTTTGGAGCACCGCAGAACCAGCTGTTGATTCCCCCACATCACTGGCTAGCTGGGCTTCCACACTGCCCTTCCGCAGGTGGGCCTGGGCAATGCCCTGCCACGGCCTGGCTTACTCGTCCTGGAGGGGCAAGGCCCGGCTGCATGGACTCCTGGCAGCTTGGAGGCAGGTTCCTTTCCAGTCTCCTGCCTCCCCCAATATCTCTTCCCTTACCAAAGCCCTCTTGTGACTCCTCCTTCCCAGTGACGTAAACTCCTTGAACGTGTCCCCAAAGGGTGCCCCTTCCATTTATTCCCATAACCCCCCTCCTCAAGGACATCATGTGCCACCTTTTTCCTGAAGCCTGTGAGCAGAAGGCCTGGACTGGGGAGAGAATTGTCCACCCAAGGTTCTCAGGAAGGTGCCCGTGCAGCAGGCTCTCAGCCAGTCCTCCAGACCCTCCTCCCCATGTTGCTCCGCAAGCCCCTCCCCAGTGCCAGCCCCAACTGTGCAGACTCCTCTCACTGAGCCCTCCTTGAACCTGCACATTCCATCTGCTCCACAGGCAGCTCCAGCCCTTCAACTATTTGCAGGCTGCTAACCTCTCCTCTCTCCACCCCTGTCCTGGAACACCCGAGCCTCTGTGAAGTCTACCCAACAGGCCTTGTCATGTGAGCTCCACCCCTCTCCCCTGCGGTATGCAGAGTCTAAGACACATGGCGTTACCACCCTGCATTTGCAACAAAGTTCAGAAGCGGCCAAGAGCAAAGTCAGAGGCATCTCAAGATGCAGAGCCCCAGCAGGGTGAAGGAGCCGAATCTGGGAAGCCTGGAGTCTCTCAACCTCCTTGCCCAGGGCTTGAGGGGCACCTCCAGTTCTCCACAAGAGACAGGACTCTTCTGGGCCTTGCTCAAGCAGTTCCCTCAGCCTGAACACTGCTCCTCTTCCCACCGCCTTCACCTGGATAGTGCTTACTCATCCTTCAAGTCTCAGCCTAGATGTCACTTCCTCCAGGAAGCCTTCAATGAATACCCTCTACAAAATCTGGGTTCCCTGCCCTTCTTTTGCTCTCTCCTTCTTTTGCTCTCCCCTAATAATACCAACCACACTGCTCTATCATTGGGTCTCTCTCTCTCTCCCTCACCATACTGAGAACTCTTTAGGGAAGGGACTGTGCTTATTCAAAAGAGTATCCTTCAGGGGGCCGGCCCGGTGGTGCAGCGGTTAGGTGCATGGGCTCTGCTTCGGCGGCCCGGGGTTCACATGTTCCCATCCTGGGCGCGCACCGAAGCACTGCTTGTTAAGCCATGCTGGGGCAGCGTCCCATATAAAATAGAGGAAGATGGGCATGGATGTTAGCCCAGAGCCAATCTTCCTCAAGGAAAAAGGGGAGGATTGGCATCGGATGTTAGCTCAGGGCTAGTCCTCCTCACACAAAAAAAAACGAGTATCCTTCATGCTGGTCAGGCAACAAGCACTCAGAGGACGCTCAACAAATGCTTGACAGATGAATGAATGTTTGGGGAGGGGAACCAAAGAGGGGAAGGAGTTGACGCCACCCGGTGGCTACTCACATGCTGTCCGGAGAGGTCTTCCACAGGTCGTACTGGACTTTCCTTCGGACAGCCATTGCTCTGTGCTCCCTCGGAGCTCCTAGTTGGGCTGGATGGAAGTGAATGGGGCAGGGCGGGGAAAGACAGTGTGGGGAGGAATGAGCACAGCAAGAGTTACCCAAAGAGGCAGCACCAGGTGGGTCAGCCCAAACAGAGTCCTACTCAGGGCAAGAGCATGGCTCCTGCTATCCAGGCCCAGTGGGCTGAGACACTCAGCCTGGGGACCAAGACAGAGGCCACCCCAGGGGGTCAAGGGGCTACCCAAGAGGCAAGAACCAGGGTCAGGGTCCATCCTATGCTGTGGGCATCTGCACGTTCTGAACTGGTTTGGTAACTTGGAAAGAGTGGTCTGTTGTCCATCAGGAGGCCTGGATTCTGTCCTCAAGCAGATGTATGACCTTCGACAATTCCTTCTCCTCCCTGGGCCTCAGCTTTCTCATGTACAAGGGTTGGGTCAGGTGACTTCCAAGATGCATTCCAGCACTGACATCTGATATGGGTTTCTAGCATGGAAAGCCTGTATTTTATGGGTCATCCTTTTCATTGGAGCAGCTCCTGACCCAAATTGGGACTCAGCAAAATATCAGCTGATGGCCACCAAGGCCAAGAATGGAAGAAGGAATTATTTTGGGGGGATTGGGGGGCGGAGAGGGATTAGACACATGGTAAGAGACAAAGAGAGAGTCTAATTCTGCAACTGTCCCCACCTTCAGCTTCCTTCAATGGTCCATCACAATCTTGGGACCAGTTCAGCCAAAGAAAATTCTAGAATTTCAGGAGAGATTGGGAATGATCAAGGAAGGGCTTGGAGAGGCCAGCTGGGCACCTCTAGAAGCAGTTGGCATTGTGTCATTAGAGGGGAATGTAAGGGCATCTCGGTGACAAACCCCCGGGGGCAGATGGCGACAAGGCAGAAGAAAGCCAAGGGAAGAGGAGGCCCCCTAACCCGGTGTGGGCAGGGATATGGGCAACTGCAGCCCCAAGAGCCCAGAAAGAAAAGAAACTAAACCAAAGGAGCAGCCATTGCACTAGTTGGTGCCGACCTCGGTTCTAGTCTCCCCTCACCAGGAACTGGGTGTGTGACTTTGGGCGAGGAACTTAATCTCTCTGGTCTTCCATTGGGGATAACAATATTACTTGCCTGAAGACAGGGGGTGACTACATATCTTCTCGTGGCCCCTTCCAGCACTGAGATCTGAGATTGTGTGATCCTTCTAACTCTTCCTCCACTTCAGCCTGTTCTCTGTCACAGACCTATGCTTTGTGCCCCTGTGTAAAGGGGGACCCTACTTCCTTTTGTGCCTACACCACCTGGGTCACATATGGTGAGCAGACAGCTGAGAGGGCATGGGGCAAGGCTGAGGGGGTGGAATTCTGACAGCCTAACACACCAGGGTCAAAAAATCCCATGCCTACCTTGGCCCTGGTGCCTTGTGGGTCTCCTGAGGAAAAGAAGAAGCCAGGTGAGGCAGTGAAAGGAACACGAGTGAGAATTCTGCCAGGGACCCTCAAAGTCTGGCCAGCCCCTGCATCCTTCCTACAGCCACACTGTGGGGCTGGCAGGGCTGCTCAGAGCAGAACTGAAGAATCCACCCCCAGGCTACAGCCAGGCCCCCCTGGCAGAGGTCCGAGCATGCAGGCCCCTCTGCCCACTCACCCAAGTCCCTCTACCCTGGCCTTCCTTCCTGGAAACCGCAGCTGGCTGAGGCCACCACGAAACATACTACAGCTTTGAAGCAGCTCTTCGTCCAGCAGAGAAACTTGAGCATTTGTTGGTTTATGTCTTTAAAGAGCTGCAAGTACCACCACCACTGATGCCATTGGGGAAATGCACGATCCACCCCAAGTCTTCTGGGATGTTGATTTCTCAGGACAGTGCACCAGAAACTGCCATCAGGCAGGCCTGTAGCAGAAAGAAGCTACATGCTGTTACTTCTGCCCTGTTTTACAGGCAGAAAAGTTGCAAGAGGAGGGCAAACATGTATCCCTTAGCCAGTGCGTCCAGGCCCAAGATCCTTCACTTCAAACAAGCTGTAGACCTCCAGAGAGAGGGCAGGCCCGTTCCTGGAGCTCTGCAGAGCTGCAAGTGAGAAGCTCTGAGGAGGCTGATCACCCCAAAATAGACTTGGTTTTTTTTTCACAACTTTTTCATGAGGCATTGGCATCTCTTGCAGCATGGAAAAAAAAAATAGCCTGAACTGTTAACAAATAAAGATGATAAAAAGCCCCAACTGTTCCCCATGGGTTTCCATGTGGCTGTGGTGTTCTAGAGGGGGCAGGGAGGAGGCTGGAAGAGAGGGCAGGGACGATGTGTGTCCAGGAGCCCCCATTTTTCTCCCTTGGTGGTTGGTTCTGCTAGAGCTCACAGGGATAATAACCAATGAAAGGGACAAGATGGTTTTTTGTTGACCCTCAGAAGTGGTCCTCTGTGAGTGTGTATTATTGTTTACTTCTTCCAGATAAAGGAATGCATGGCCCAGAACAGGGCATCTTAAAAACAAAACCGCCTTGCAATGAGGCTGGTTTAAATTAGGCTGCCCCACCAAGAGGACAGGGCTTGTTCAGTAAACACTTAAAGGCACAGTGTTCTTGTTAAGGTCAGCTTAGCCTGAACTTGGACCAGCCTTGGGCATTGCTGCACATCAGTAACCAGACATGAGTTTGGGGCTGTAGCTGCTTGTGATCCAGGTCAGAGGATTGTCCAGGGCAATCCAGGAAGGGACCTGTCCTCATCTGCGCCCTAGGCTCCCCTTACAGGGCTCCACCCACCCCCTCCAGAGCCACCCTGCACCCTTGGCCCCAGCCTGGAGCCCACTTAGTACTTGGACTCTAACAACACAAGAGAGAGAATGGTGTAAAAGGTGCTGGAGTGGAGTCCGCATTCCCGCCCCTTCCCGTCCTCAGTAAAAACTAGGTGTTGACCTGGATGATATCCCAGGAGTCTCTGGCCCTGTTTTTTCATAACCAGAGGAAGAGAGTTCTCCAGCTCCCCAAAATCTGTGTTCCCCAAAAATTCTGGATGGATCGAGGACCCCCTCCATCCACCTTGACAAGCCTGCTTCCTTTCCTCCTCCTTTCCTCTCCTGCCTTTTCTTTGTCCACCTATTCTCTCCTCTCCCTTCCCCCACCTCCTGGGCAGAGATTTCTATAAAAATACACACACGCGGCTCTGGCTTGGTCAGAGAGGAGGACAGCAGACAGGCAAACAGACAGGACATGAGGGACCCTCCTGGGCATTATTCAACCCTGGATGGTCCTCGGGGGCAGGCAGCCAGAGGGCCAAGGAGTGCTAAGCCAGAAGTTTCATGGGGTGGTGACCGTGGTGAGGGACTATCAGGGCAGCTGTATTTCTCTGGCCTTCTCTGGACCCGACAGCCCTCTCTCAGCTCCCACCAGCCAGTCAGCAGCCAGCTACCAGGGGAAATTGCAGCCCCTCCCAGGGTCATGGTTTTTAAATGTCTGAAAAGGGGGATGGGCTTCATACAGAGGCCAGTACACCCTGTCTCAGCCAAAGCAGTGCTCTGCAGGACGTGGTCGTTCCCAGCTCACTGGCCCCCGGGGGCAAGGCCTGCAGGGAGATGGGGAGAAGGGAGGCAGACCAGACCACAGGGCGGCTGACACGGGGACACAGAGAGGAAAGCAGCTGGTGCTGAGTTGGAAGCCTCACAGGTCAGCCCAGTGGACAGCCTGTGGTGCAGGTCCTGGGGCTAAGTGGCAGGGGTGGCAGGCTGCTGCTCCACCCCTTGCAGACACAGTTCAGGGCATCTCAAAGGCCACTGATCGCATGCCTCAACTTGGTCTGCCAGTCTGGGGCTTACCACATGCTCTGGAAAGTTCACCCCTGGTCACCCTACCTTTCTCCCAACCTACTCTTTCTTGCCCGATGAGAGCTGGTGGGAGCCTGAGCTGCGGGTGCAATCCTCAAGCTGGAGACAGCCTAAAGAGGAGACTCGGGCACTGCCCTCTCAACCCCCAACAAGGAGACCCTGGGGCAGCAGAGGGTCTCCAGCAGACGGTGGCTTACATCCCTCCAACCACCATTTTATACCCACAGAACAGAGGACCGGGAGCCATGGTGCCAGGAGGCTTCAGTCAGAGTCCTGGCCACACGCCACCTCCCCAGGGCCTGCACAGTGTCATGCTGCAGGCAGAGGCGGCATGGGCCACTAGTGGCCCTGCCAGGCTGAAGGCACATGACCTGCCCGTGCAACCCAAGTCACATCACTCCTCCTGGCTCTGGAGAAAAGTGAGACTTGGTTGCTCCCTCACTGGTCCACCCTTTCTTTCATTTATCACATGCACGTGAGGCTCCTACCAGTGCCAGACACTGTGCCAGAGCTTGTGGGGATATAAAATGATAATGCTGCCACCTCGTCATCGGGGAGCTTAAGAGTAATGATGATGATCATTTATCGCGAGTTCACTACATGCCCAGCATTGGGCTACATGTACTACTTCATTTAAACTTCAAAACAGTCCTCTGAGGAGGCACTATTATTACCCCCATTTGGTAGATGAGGAAAGGGAAGCTTCAAGAAGTGACGTGACTTGCGAAAGTCGCAAAGCGAACAGGACAGAGCACAGATTCCAATCCGGCAGCTGGCTCAGAGCCTCTCGGGAGAGACAACACAGCCCCTGAGCCCCTTCCAACCTCATGCCCTGATTTTAGAGCATTAACGTGTTGTTCTTAACTCATATAAAAATACCCTCTTTATCTTACAGATGAGAAATCTGAGGCCCAGAGCGGAAAACAGCCCGTGCAAATTCACACGGGGAGTCTGTGGCTGTTTCAGGCCTGGTGCTATGGCCCCTGCACCAGACTTATCTCTGGGCTTCCATTTCCTCATTCATGAAACCAGGCGGTTCCGTTGGATGACCTCCCCCAGTTTTGAACTTCTGACTATGTGGTTATCCTACGATGTTGTTTTCTGCCATCAGAGAGGGTCAACAGGAGCTCCGTGGCCGTGGCCGCAGGGAGACAGAAAGCAGAGAAGCAGGAAGGGACCAGCTGAGACTTGCCTCAAAGTCCTCTCCCAGCCCACACCCACCCCAGCAATCCTTGCCCCATAGGGAGTCAGGAATGTGGAAATGTTTTCATGCCTCAAGGCACAGGCTTTTAACTCAATTGACATGACATATATACATATATATATGTATATACATGTCTCCAAGAGAGAAACTGACGGGTCTTAACAGCTGGAGATGAGGGAATATGCCCTAGATGTGGGGGGACAGGGAGAAGACATAAAATTAATATAACTTAGAGCCCAGGGCAAAGGTTAACTGTAAACATGGTCAGATAGATCCTTAAATGGTCACTTCACACAGCCCCTCAGCCAGGCTGACACTTGTGGGAGGACTGTGCCCATCTCCACCTTTGCTAAGGCCCATGGCCACCCACCTCGCAGCCTTGGCCCCTTGTCTGAGTTATCACAGCCTAGCAGGGACACCCTCAGGTCCCAAGAAGCCTTAGTCTCAGCCTGGTCCCTTCCGAGAACTAAAGGAGCACTCTCATTCAGCTACTCCTTTGCAAGGAAGTGACCGCAGGCTGGCCCGGGGACTCTGCTGCCTTGGGCAAGCCTGAGAGTGGTTGGCCAGGTGGGACTAGAAAGAGGAACCAAGTTGTGAGGGCGAGAATTAGGGTTAGGGATGCTGCTCAGTTCCTTTTTGGAGAAATGCATCCTACTGCCTGAGGGACTGGGGAGCTCCAGGAGTGGGAGGAGCTATTAAGGGGCCGCCCAGGGCCCAGGGTGCACAGGAAGGAAAGGCCAGGTGCAGGATAACTGGCAGAGTGGAGGCATCCCTGGGATTGGCAGCGGCCCTTCAGGTTGGGGAGGGACAGAAGATAGAGCAGGCAGGAGGGCCGAGGTGGCAGCAGAATCACAGGCTGTTACTGGCTCCCTCCTGAGCAGCTTTGATCCATAAGGACGAATTGGGCTGTTGGAGAGACATGGTGGGTCATCTGCTTGCTCCCCTGCCTCCACTTCCCTCCTGCCAGGTTCACCAGGAGAGAGTGGAACCCAGGCCTGCCACTGGCTCGTGGCTTGTAGACTGTGGAGCCTGTAGACGCTCCCCCTGATATTCCCATTGCAGGTGGAACCCCCCACTTCCTGCCCTGGGGCTGGCTGCCTCAGGGTACTGGGCCACAGTTGAGGGGCTGCTGCACCGCAATGGGTAAGACACCTGATTCCCTACCCGACCCATCCCTGGTGCTGCCTTCACACCTCCCTCCTTCTGAGGAGATGGCATTCTGAGAAGTATGGCATGACGCACTAGTGCCGGGAGGGACCAGGTAAAGACAGGGGAGCAGCCAGGGCTAGAGCTTCCTCTCTTTCCCAAGCACAGAGAAAGGGCTCAGGGGTGGTCTTGGACGGGTAGGGTGTGAGTCATAGACTTACCTGCTGCCTCTCCTCTGGGGCCCAGCTGGCTGTCACCATTCCCTGTCCAAAAGTGGTGTCCCGGGTCAGGTCAGTGGGAGTGAATGTGTGAGGAAACAATACAGGGACTTGAAGGGCTGGAATCCACAGCCCAGCCTATGGGGAGCCAGGTGAGGGACATGGTTACTGTATCCAGCGGTAGGGCCAGCAGGCCCGCCTCCTAGTCAGTTCCCTCCCTGTCTAGGGCTGTGCAGAGCCCAGAGATAAGCCACCTGGGCAGGAGGCCCCATCCCCATCTTTGGACAGGTGAGCATTCTTGGTACCTCGGCCCAGCCCCTGGCCCCAGGGCCCTGCCTTTGGTTTGCCCTTAGGCTCTCATTCTGACTTCTGTCCTGGCCTCTCCTCCTCCCTGGTGACTCACATTGCTTTGGAATTTCACTTATCACCTTTTTCTGACGCACATCCTGGGGGCCTGGCCTGGAGCCAGGGAACAGTGTTGTTGCTTCACCCCCATGGGTGATTAATTTTGGCTCCCCGAGCTAGAGGCTATATGGAGTTTTGGAGAGGGAAGCCGGGCTGGAGAAGCAAGATTGGGGGCGGAGCTGCTGGATGGGAAGGCTTTCTTCCTGCTTCCGCTCACCTGCACACAGGTAGACAACAAACAGGGAAAGCGGTTGGCTTGTAGTGGTCAGACTTACCCGGCTAGCCAGCAGGAAACAAGAAGATTGAGTGACTGAGTTCAAAACGTAGACAGGCCACTGTGCTTCTTGGAATGAATTTCTGGACTACAGTTTACCTTTTTGTGAGTCTTAAAGTTTTGATAGCCCCTAATTTTGAAAGCTAAGAATGACAGCCTCATTACTCAGTTGACGGGGCTTATGTATCCCTCCCACTGGCTTGAACCCTGTTATCTCCCCATTTTGGATATTATGTGAGGGGCTAGCCCTGGGTGGGATTGTGGAGAAGGAAAGGGAGGGGTATCATGACAGTGCACTGGGCTGGGAATTGAAGACATGGACTCGTTTCCAAGTCTGCCATCACCCCGACTTCTCCCCGTCAGAGCCCTCATCCGTGAAAAGGGAGAGGCTTCCATGGCCCTTAGGGCACTCACCTCCTGTGGGTCTCTAATTCGTGCTTCCGGAGCTCTCAGCGGCCCCCTGGTTCTGTGAGTCTCCCCTGCCTTCACTCCTCGAGAAGGTGATTGGTTTTCCCATCCCCCACCCCCCAAACTGTGCTTGACCTCTTATCTCCCCCAGCTGCCCAGGACTGGAGGACTCACAGTCCCACCTGCCCCTTCCCTCTCCTCTGCTGCGAAGTAAAGGGCTCTGGCCAGTCTGACCAGCTGACCCTGGGAGTACACGAAGGGGCAAGGCTGGGGAGATCCTCAGTGGATTCGGGAAACAAAGCCCGCACCCCCTTGTGGAGCCCCAAAGAATGACTTCAGGGAGAGGAACCATCGGCCAGGCCAGGCGAGAGGGCCTGTCAGTGAAGACGCCGCCCTGAGGTGTGGCACTGTCCTGCTCTCTGTCTGTGCTTTTAGCACTCATCTCCCCTTCTCCCGCTAAGACCTGGAGGAGTAACGGGCTCGGATAAGCAAAGGAGCCTGCGCCGTGATACCCACACCAACTATTGTCATGAGGGATTGTTTTCAACTTAAAGTCACCTTTAATAAGACCATAGTACATCAAGACCAGGTGCGTTTAAGAGTTTGGAATCCCGAGTTGGACTGTCCAAGTTCAAATCAAAGGCGTTCCACGGGCAGGTTCTGGGTACGCCGTGTGTTTCCTTCTGTGGTTGTTACAGTTTTTACACGAGGTGATAGATGGGACATTACAATGTTACATACACCCAAGTTATGAAACATAAGGACCCGAACAACTGTGAACCCCTTGCTCAACTTAATAATTATAACACGGCCAACACATGGCACGCCTGAAGCACCTTGTGTGTGACTCCCTCTCCCTCTCCGACCTCTCCACAGTGGGGCCCCTATGCTGCCCTTTGTGTTTGTCATTTCCTGGATGATTTCAAGTGCTTTATATCATATTGTGTGGGCATCACTAAATGATATACTGTCTAGGCTTGCTTGTTTTTAAGCTCTGAGAAATGGTATGATACTGTAAGCACATCATCTTGTTGGACCTGCTTTTCTCGGCTTTGCATTGCTAAGGTACAGCCACACTGATACATGTAGCGGTGGTTCCTGCGTCTTCACTGCAGGGTAACTTACTGGGCTACGGCATATTATTCTGCTGTCCAGCTCTTTACTCTTATGAAAACTGCTTCTTTGAATATTCTCGTGCTTGTCTTCAAGTGCACATGAGTAAATGCCTAGAACTGGCATTGCTGAGTTACAGGGCGTGTGCATGTTGGACTGGACAAGATCACACCTCAGGTTTTCCCAAGTGGCTCTAACACCAGCAGTGTAGATGAGTTCCAGTTGCTCCCATTCTCATCTCCACTTCGTGTTTCAGACTTACACTTTGGCCTCTCTGTTGGATGCATAATGGAATCTTGGTGGTAGTATTCTCTGTTTCTCTGGTTTCTCACAAGGCTGAGTGGGAATCTTCATGCTTTGGTACATTTGTCTTTCTTCTTCTGTGAGGTGCCCATTCATGGCCTATGCCCATTTTTTGGACACAGTCATTTTCTTATCACCAGTGATTTGTACAAGTTATTTATAATTCCAGAACTAATATTTTTCAGTTAATGAAAAAATATTATATATTTTGTATATTAATATATATTTTAAAAGTTATATATTTTCATATAGAAAAAATATTTCTAGCTTTTTCAGTTAAGAAAGGGAAGGGAAGGAGACAGTGGAGCAGAGCCCCCCCCACTAATAGGTGGAAAGGCCAGGAGACCGGGGCAGAAGTTCCAAAACAGGCATTGCATCATGCCCAGGGCCTCCCTTGGCCTGCAGGATGGAAACAGAGATGACGGCTCCAAGCCAGTAGCCTCTGAGTTTTCCTGCAGGTGGGTTTAGGTGGAATGCTCAGAGGACAGAGCTGGAGATCACTGGGAACAATGGACAGCTACTCTCTTCTAGTTCTGCTGCAGGAATGCCTGGGCAGGGCCCAAGGCTTAGCCTCTCCAGCGACAGACAACACCACTTACGGACTGGAGCCTTTGAGATCCCAGCGGGGAAGGCTGGGGTTGGGGGAGTGGGGGAGTGGACAGAGGGGCCAGCTGCGCCTGAGGGTAAATGGCCCAGGTATCAGGCTGCCCGGGCTGAGCAGCGTGGCGGCAGTCCGAGCTCAGCTGATCCGGCTCGGGGCCAAGCTTAGGCCCTAGACTCCTCCGGAGAACCGGGCAGATTCCTGGAAGAGCACGCCAGCCAGCGGAGCGGGCCTACTGCTCTTTCTGCAACCCCTGGAGAGCAAAGTTGTTTCAGGTGCAGGTAGGCGGGAGAAGGAGCCCGGTCGGTATCTACCTTCTGTCCCCTCCCCGCCCCCACCAAACTCGGCAGGAGGGGCCCGCGCCAGCCGCAGCGGGGAATTCCTGGCAGGGACGTGGGGGTTTATTCAAATGAATCTGGTGGGCAAAAGACAGCTCTCAAAACCAGCATACTTGGAACAATCTCGAGGGGCCGGCCCTGGCGGGGAGCACGTCTCAAGGCTCCATGGAAGCTGGAAGAGTGAAGGGTGGGGTGGGGTGGGGCGGGAGTGGTCTGCGGTAGCTCTGCCAGACTAGCCCGGAGCTCCTTTTCTTTCGGTCAACAATAAAATTCAGCATAGATTCATAGATTTGAAAATAATTGTCACCACAACCAAAGTTAAAGAGCCGGTTCACTTTTACCAGTGGTTAAATCAACTCCAGTCAACATTTATTGAACTAGTTAGGGCAGGCACTGGGCCAGGCCCTGACAACTGACTTTTACAATAAGAAATAAGACTGTAAGGGAAAAATATAATCTGACAAGCGGACCTTTTATATGTACTGCTGTAGAATTCTGGAAAACATATAAATCTCAGAGGAAAATTAGCAGGTGATTTAACATCAGAAAAGGTGTAAGCAAATTCTTTTGCTTTAATCTCTACAAACATAACTTATCACATGAAGGAAGGAACCATGTAGAGCAATTGAGTGTTTTCTTTTCATTGGCTATGGCTAAAAGGGAAAGTTAAATATAGGAGATTTGAGCAAATTAAAAAATATTGTTTTGGGGTCATAGCTATGGGGTGAGGTGCACCTAATGTAATCGAGTCGAAGCGCAAAGCTGTGATTTGAGACTTCTAAAGTATTAGGGATGTCACACAAAACTGTTAGAAGATTAGATTCCTTGGAATTTAGAGCTCTAGTTTTAAATATCCACAGAATTTGTTTTTTAAAAAAACTTGGTATTGGATATTCATTCAAACTTTCACTTTGAAGATAGCTAGGATAACAATCAAAATTGTCCTGATTAAACGAACTGACCCTCCTGTTTTTTCAGAATTATTAAGGAATTTGACGATTAAATGAATTCTTATTTCTCTTCACACTGGTAAGATAAATACACAGTTTTTTCAGTTTGTCCTTGTAAATGATCTTTTTTTTTTTTTCTCTTCCCCAAAGCTCCAGTAGATAGTTGTATGTCATAGCTGCACATCCTTCTAGTTGCTGTATGTGGGACACGAGAAGCGGTGTGTCGGTGCGCGCCCGGGATCCGAACCCGGGCCGCCAGTAGCGCAGCGCGCACACTTAACCGCTAAGCCACCGGGCCAGCCCAAGTCCTTGTAAATGTTCTAATGTAACAATTCAGCACTTAAAATCTGAAGGATTTTAATTTACTAGTAAATTTTTTTAGCAAATAAAAATAGCAAAGAACATGCAAATATAATTCATTAAAAGAGAAATAAATATGTAAACAAATATTTTTTAAAAGGCTTAACCTCACTTAGGTATTTTTAAAAAGTGAAAATTAGATCAATTTTTAATCTATCAAATAAGTAAGGATTTTTTAAAATGATAATACTCAACTCCCTCTGCTTGGTGGAAGTATAAATTAGTAAAACATTTGTGGAAAATTATCAGATGATGTATGTGAGGACCCACTCAGAGCCCCAGAGTTGGTATAACGATTATTTTAAGTTGAAGACATTTGAGATTCAACAGATGCAAAAAGAAGCCTTCTCAAAGGCTTCAGATAGAAGCTTCCCTTAGCTGACTAAAAGCAGCAATTTCTGGGAAATAAGTCTGCCATAAATTCTTTCTTCAGGGTGGATCTATTCCCAGAATAGATCAAATAAAACCTACCTCAGATCCCTTCTCTGGGGGATTTGTAAGGCCCTGAAGGAGACGGAAAGTCAACTCATACCTGTATACACAAACATCATCACAAACTTTCTTATCTCTTGTTTGTTCTGAAAATCCATTCGTCTTTCCTAAAGAAACCTATTAATCCTTCCCATAGAAGCCTTTTTCTCCTCCCTCCTTTTCCCCTACTAAGTTAGGTATATAAGCCTTTAACTTTAATCATTTAATGAGCCAGCTGCTTCATTTGTTGGCTCTCATGTGTATCTGAATAAACCTTTTTCCCCTGTTAATCCGTCTTTTGTCAGTTTAATTCACAGGCCCCAGTCACTAAAACTAAGAAGGTAGAGAAAAAGGGTTTTTTTTTTCCTCTCCATATATATTAAGAGGCTCAAAAGAATACATATACTTTGATCCAAGAAAATTCTAAGAACAAAATCTAAGGAAATAATCAGAAGTCAGGAAAAGGAAAGGTAGTAATAGTGGGGAAAAAATGAAGAAAAAAATAAACAAAGTGTCTTAGCCCATTTGGGCTGCTATAACAGAATACCATAAACTGGATGGCCTACAAACAACAGAAAAATATTTCTCACAGTTCTGGAGGCTGGGAAGTCCGAGATCAGCGTGCCAGCATATTCATTGTCTGGTGAGAGCCCGCTTCCTGGTTTATAGATAGCCATCGGCTCACTGTGTCCTCACTTAGTGAAAGGGGGAAGGGAGCTCTCCAGGGTCTCTTTTATAAGGGCACTAATCCCATTCATGGGGGCCCCACCCTTACGACCTAATCACCTCCCAAAGGCACCCCCCTCCCGATACCATCACACTGGGGGTTAGGTTTCAACATATGAGCTTGGGTGAAGACAAACAGTCTACAGCACTGAGTGCCATACAACAGAGGCCGTTTTAAATAAGCGGTGGCGTGTCCATAAGACGCAATGTGTGTGGCACACAGGATACATGATTGTTTATCAGTATGATCTCAATTTATAAAGAAAAATTCATACATGAGAAAAAAGATGGTAAAAAATCACAAAATGTAAAGTGGTTATTTCTAAATGTTGAAATTAAGGGTCTTAAAATTTTCTTTTTGTATATTTTAATATTTTCCAGATTTTAAAAATAGTAATACCTTTCAATGAGGAATGGAGGGATGAGAAGCACAAAAGGTAATTATTTACCAAAATAATAAACAAATCAATTAATTTGGGAGGAAGAAAGGAAGGAAACAAGGAAAGAAATGTTTTGCCAGGTCTTTTCTTTCAACTGTAAAATGTCACTAAAGCAATAAATTTGAGTGGATTTTTTTCTTAAGGTACAAACAGTATTTTAATTGTTTTATTGCATCTCAGAGGTCAGTGATAAAAGGAAATGCAATGTAACTCAAGTTGAAATGCAAAGTTGCAACTAGATATGTTAACCAATTGGTGCATGAAAGACAGTAATAAAGATATACATACACATATATGTATATATCCGGACAATATGTAAAGGATATAAGAAGTTAGGCAGGGAATTACTTATTGTAAATAGCTTTTAAACATGCTTTTCAAAGATAAGAAAACATAACAGGAAGTTAAGTAAAAGATATCCTCCATGGTTTCAACATCAGAGCAGTGATTATTTTCAGTTCTTCTATTTCCATGTTATACACTTTTTATTCATTTTTTGCTTTTTTTATTTATCAATCTTAAAAGATATCACATTTTTCTTTTCTTTCTTCTACGATTATGTTGTATGGTATCCATTATATTTTTAAACTTTTCATTGTAAATATTTGCAAACATACAAAAAAATTGAAAAAAAAATAGTGCAATGAACACATCTTCCCATTACCTAGACTTAACCATTGTTAATATTTTTCAGATATGCTTTTTTTTGGCCAAAACTTTTCAAAATAACTTGTAGACGTCATGACACTTTACTCCTAAATACTTTAACATGCATTTCCTCAAAAAGAACATTCTCCTGCATAACCACAAAACCATCATCACACTTGAGTAAATTAACAAAAATTCTCTAATGTCATCTACTACCCAGTTGATATTCCTATTTCCTGAATTGTCCCTAAATATCTTTTATAGCTATTTTCTTATTTATATGTTTTTAACAGTTGCCTAGTATTACTGTCAATGGATATACCCTGATGGAATTCACTGCTTCTCCTAGAGTTTACCTGCAATTATCAAATCATTTCTTTCTTTGCAAATTTATTCTTTCAACAAGGGTTTCTCAAGCACCCACTATGTTCCAGCAAAATGCAGGGTGCTGGAATTAGGGAGGTGAAAGTCATTTTCCTGCCTGTGTGTTGCTGGTGGTCAGTGGACAAGGCGCCTTTTTGCCTCCATTGGAACATTTCTAAATTAGCAGTAAGGGGGAAACTGAGTCACGTAGTGGGAGCTTGCATCTTGCTGTGTATATTATCATCAAAAAGTGTTCTTCTGATTATGCCATAGCAACATCAACAATGCTTCTGTCATGTACCCCAAACGAAAATGACAATATCCCCTCTGTTGGGATTGCTCTCTTTTTCTTCCCCACTATTTTTCTTTTTGGTATTTCATTGGGTATAAAATGATATTGCCTTTTCTTTCTTCCTTGATGAAGCATTTTCTTTCTTCCTTGATGAAGCAAAGTGGATTTTTCTTCCCAAATCCCTCAATGCCTCTATTTGGCTCTGCTTCCCTGGTCCTTTCCTTTGGTCCTTTTGTCCTGGCTTCCCCACCTCTGCAGCATTCCTGCCCCTGGAGAGAGGAGGCTTCACACAAGTTCTTACTGCCCCGTGTGCTGAGAGACAGTTGCTCACAGACTGGGACACCCGCTGGGCTGTCTGCAGCCCTTCCTGTCTCAATCTCAGCCTGTGGACAGTGTCTTAAGCTTCCACACCCTCCACCCAGGAGTCCCCTGGGGGTGGGGGGGCAGCCAGGCCTTTTCCTGCTGCAAGGGATGGGAAGAGACCAGAGACAAGAGGAAGGAAAGGAGCCACTCAGCCGGAAGGACACGTTTGAATTCAATCCTTCTCCAGCTGGTTCCACCTTTTTCTCCTAACCCACCATCTGCTAGACTCACAGAGCATCCACAGACCCTGTGTGATGGACGAGCTTTGCCTTACCCTACCTCTGCTTCTTCTCAGGGCTGTGTCCCTGCCTAGAATGCTTACCCACTCTCTCCTCCATCCTCGGTTTTCCCACCCCTCAAGGCCAAACTCAAGTTTTTAAATTTCCTCTCACTTCTGCACATAGCTCACACACCCTTGTCCAGCTCTCCTCAGCTGCCACCGCCGCCTGCTCTCTTCACCCCTCCCCCTCCTCACTCAGGCCCGCACTAGTTCTCCCAGCAGAGTCGCCTCCCCACTTCCCCAGGCGCTCTGGCTGACTCTGGCAGGAGTCATGTGATTGCTTTGGCGTGCATGACAAACTGCATCTTGGGGGGGAGCCCTCTACTAACGAGATTACAAGGGATGGGAGCAGAAACCCCACTGTCTCCTTCACAGTACAAAGTCAGGGCTCTTTTCCAGCCGTTCTGAGGGGCTGCCTCATCAGCATCTCCCAGCTGACTAGAGGAGTCCCTCTCAGCGTCCATGCTGCCCTTCTAAGGTAGAAAGAGTGTGGGGCCCACGGACAGGCCGGTTGAGAGCAGCATCCTAGGTGAGGGGCTGATCTGAGTGTGAAGGAGGCATGCAGCTCTGCTTCGAAATTTTGGAATGGGGTGTATCAGTGGGACCACTGTTTGGAGACGTGGGCTTGACTCTCAGGAGAGACGAGGCGCCAGAGATGTAGCTTTTGGGGTCAGCAGTATGGGGCAGAGGTTTAGACCCTGGAATCAGACCTCTACTTCTAGGGAGACAATAAGAGGCTTGAGGGAGAAAATGGTGATCCAGGAGGTAGCCCCACTGAAGAGGGGCAAATGGGGTGCTTAGTAGGTGAATCACTTCTGCTGTCGTTTCATCCACGGGCCTTCAACGTGGAGGGCACTCAGGGTGGCACCTGTCTGTGCACCTGGGCCATCTGACTGGGTCAGATGGCTCCCAGAAGCCCTTCCTCGCCCCCTGCTGGTCATGTGACAATTATTAACGCAGGAAAGAGAATTCCGGAGAGGGGCTCCATGGCCAGTTACAACCCTACTAACCACAGTTCACAGGCTGGGGCTCTTCCTCTCCTGGCCTGGCGGATTCTAGGCCTGCAGGGAACCTAAATTTCTCCCTGACCAGTGCTGCAGTGACTAAGGTATTTTCTTTTAGCAGGGCCTCAGGGGGAGGCAAATCAGAATTGTGAAAGGGGAAGGTGGCTGGGCCCACACTAGTTACAGGCAGACTGTCCAAGCCTGGAGCCCTCCGTAGCTTGACACCCTGGTGAGATCCATGGGCCACTGGAGTCTCGGCTCCCAAGCTGTGGACACCTGCTTGTCTGGTTTGCTCACCCGTGACGCTAAAAATCACAACGTGCAAGCAGGCCACCCTGCACCCCACAACTTGCCTCTGCCTTGTGACTGTGCTTAATATAGGTCAAATGAAAACAGCTCCCAAAATAGACCTTCTCTGAGAAGCAGCTGAGCCTGTGAAATGCTCCACAGAAAGGGAAAAGGTGTGGGTGACGCGGGAGCGTAGTTCTCCTCAGGTGTTATGTAACCTGGGCTTGAAAATCGGGGCCAGATTACTGCCGAGAAAAAGCGAATCTGCCCCTGTCCCCGCCTCCCCCTCCCAACGGTACATCAGCAAACTGGAAACAAGCTGGTTCTGCCCAGGGCGTCAAGGTCACCCCTCAAAGCATCCCTCTGGGGAGCTGGTCATGCATACCAAAGCGATCACATGACTCCCCCCGGAGCTGGCTGGGAGCCCCAGCGTGCGGAGGGGACTCCCCTGGGAGCGCTGGTGCACGGGGTGGGTTTCCTCTGACCCGGGTGGTAGGGTGTGGGAGGATGGAGATGTGGTGGGCTGCGGCGCTGAGGAGCGCAGGACAAGTCTGCCCGCCGAGGAGGCTGCCTCTGCTGTCCGTTCAGGGGGAGTGGAGCACAGGGAGAGGAGAAAACCTGCCGTGGGCCCTCCTCCTGCAGACGCAGCCCCTTCCCCCCTGTCTCCCGGGAGCCACCCCATGGCGGCCTCTTCCTCTGCCGTTTCCATCTCTGCCTCAGCCGGGAGGAGGGCTTTCTATAATGAAAGAGAGTTGCCTCCGCCAGTATGCATTTTTCCATTCACTCAGTGATGATTTAGCAAGGGCTGCCGATGAAGGGGGCGGTGGAGGATCAAGACTGCCCTGAAGAGACTTGAGAAGAGACAGGAAGTTGAAAAGCAGCTAGCCAGCCAGGGGAAGGAAGTGAGGGGTGTCGAGGAAGTACCTGACAGAGCAAACAAAATGTGTGCAAAGGCCCCGGACAAAGGGGAGAGCATGTCTCCATGAGAAAGCACAACTGCCGCAGAGTGACTGGATGACTGATTCAGAAAGGCACGAGAGATGAGGCTGACAGGGTAAAGGGATGCCAATCGGGAAGGGCCTGTGAGGAAGTGTGGCCTTCATCCTGACAGACTGGGGGGCTGCTAATGCAGGGGGCTCTCTGACACGGGAGCATGGTAGAAAAGCAGATTGTTGGGCCTCACCTCAGATGGAAACTCTGGAGGAGAGTCCTGCAGTCTGCATTTTAACAAGCCCTCCACGCGATTCGGATTCATGCTCAAGTCAGAACAGCTGAGTGAGAGGAGTGGCGGTTGCTTTGTGGAAGTGGAGACAGTGAGCAGCTGTGAAGGAAAGGAGAGAGTTGGGGTGATGGTTAGTGGGGGTGTGGGGTGATAGAGTGTCTTCAATCAGTTCCCTGGGAAACAGAGGCTGAGCCAGAGGTGTGCAGGCAGGAAGTTTACTGGGGAGAGTGGGGCAGTGTGACCCCGCGGAGGGAGAAATTGGGCTGTGAGGCAGGCAGGCATAAGCTTCTGCAGAGCTCCTGGGAGCTGTGGAGCTGGGATGGCCCTTCAGAGCTGTCCCACGTCAAGGCAAGGGGGTTGGGCCTTTACCCCACGTATCAATCATGCCTTTTTACTGTCTGTATTGTCTGATGTTTGACATCTGGAGCCCTGCTGATCCTAGAGAGACTGCCCCTCCCAGGGCTAGCTAATTCCTAGAGATAGAAAACAGCTCTGCTGTGAGAGTGACTTTCATCTGCAAACCAATCAGTCCAGAGCCCAGACCCCCACCTGCCTCCTTTGCTTGGCTCTTACACTCATGGCCACTATCCCCCTGCTCTAATCACCTGGTGTCTGGCACCAGACAACTAGGGACAGCCCCTATGCCCCGGAGCCTGTGAAACTATTCAAACCAGCCAATCCTAAAGCTGCTTACACTGCCTTCCTTTCCCATAGAAACCATAATAATGGTTCTCACCCACGTTTTCTCCTCTTCCTCTGCCCCCTGACTGACCCTGCTGCTTCCCCGTCTGGCCCTGCGTGGCTTGCTGTGTCTCCTGTTTCTAGGGAGCTGTGAGTATAAACTTCTTCCCTCATGACAGTCATTTCCATGTCTGTGTGTCTCACTACTCAAGCAACATAACTCAAGCAACCCCTGTAAATATTTTGACTTTTATTCATCCAGGCTTTTTACTTCATCTTCTTAAGGCCATAACTTCTATGTGATTTTTGGAATTCTTCTTTTCTTTTTATGACACTAATTCTATTAAATTTGAGAAATACGTAAAAGCAAAATCTATTTAAAAATCAACCATAATGTAATATCACACCCCAGGTATGCCACTATATAATGTTCATGTAAAAATGAGCATGAGATTATAGATATTGCTTTGGAACCTGCTCGTTTTGTGTAACTCTGTGCTGTTCTATGGATATCTCTGTGCCCCTTGGATCCACTCTATCTTTTTCTGTCCTGCTGTCTGTCCCGAGGCTGACTGTGGAGCAGCCTTGCCCTCTGGCTTCCAGAAGGGTCTGGTGAGAGGAAGCCCTGCATGAGATAAGAGGATGGAGGATAGTGAGGACAGAATATTTATCTCAGGCATCCTGCCTGTGGGGTGGGGTCGACTTGGGCTGCCTCTGGTCCCCTGTTAAAGGTCACTGCTCCTCTCTAGACAGCCTTCTCTGCAGGTTTCTTCTTCCAGGCTCCTTTAATAGCTTTCTCCCCCAGGGCTAAGACTGCGATGGGTCAAGGGAGGTGCCTAGGCTACAAAAATTTAAGAATGCACTCACTCTCACTTGCACAACCCTGAGGGTGAATGTGTCCTCAAATTTGCATCCTAGGTACCTCACTTATCTCACCCTAGTCCCCACCCTGCCCTCCCTGCATCCCTTAAGGCCTAGTGACATTTTGCTGTTACTAGCCCCAGATTATTTCACTGTCCCCTATGTTTCCTCCTACACCCCACCCTCACCTTTGTAAGTAGCCCCTTTATTAATCCCTCCTCAATTTATCCCAGTTTGACGGTGCCATCAAGTTCCTCTTGGGACCCTGACTACCATAATTGTGTACGTCTTTCTATGGCACTCAGTATATTTTACATTATTTTTAATAGTGTATTTTCTACATTTTAGTGGTGGTTTCCCTTGTATAAAATACTATCATTTTAAAAAATCTAATTCCCTTTTGTTAAACTTATATGGTTCCCAAATTATTACTATTATGAATAATACTGCAAATATGTGGGCATTTCCTTAAGGTAAATTCCTAGTAGAATTTCTGGGTTAAACTGTGTAAACATTCTTAAGGCTTTTAATATGCATTATGTATCAAAATGTACCTAGTTTCAATTTGTGTTCTTTGATTGCAAGTGAGCTGGAGTATTGTTTTAGTCATATTTTCATTTCTTCTTTTTGAATTGTTTGTGACCTTTGCTCATTTGTCAGTGGAATGATACTTTTTTTATATTGATTTATAATGGCTCTTTAAATATTAAGAATATTAATCTTTTGTCATCTGTTGTAAATATTATTTCTTAGTTTGTTGCTTGACTTTTATCTTGTTTATTGGCATTTAATAATTTTATGCTTGTTTCTGGGCATTCAAAAATTTCCAATTTTTGTCTCTTAAGAGACATCTATTTTTTGTTTTTTGTTTCTTTCTTTGCTTTTAATCTTAGTAAGGCCTTTCCCTCCCCAATATCATATAAATATTTTATATTATTTTTCTCATTCTTCAATAGTTTTGTATTTTACATTTAACTGTTTGAACTGTCTAGAATTAATTTTTATCTGAATAGTCAATTGTCCTAATCTCTGTACTTCCCTAATTTAAATCCCAATTTTATCATATATTAAATATTTACTATACTTGGATTTGTTCCTAAACTTTCAATTCTGTTTCACTGAGCTGTTTATTCTTGTGACAGAACCATAATGTTTTAACTATTGTAGCTTTATAGGAAAAATTAGATAGGACATGCGCTTCTCCCCTTTACAACCTGTTAGCTTTTTTTTGAAAATTTTTTGACTGTTCTGCTACATTGATTCTTCCAAATGAAGTATAGACTTATTTTGTAAACTTGCACTAAAAACTCAAGAATTTTTATTGGAATTACTTTATACCTATAAATTCATTTAAAGATAATTGATATTTTTAAAATATTAAACTATCCCTACTAGATATATAGGTATTTCTCCATTGATTCAATTTTTTTAATCAAGACTTCTTTAATATTAAATTTTTATAGTTTTCTCTATATATGTCTATGATTTAATGTAGATCTTATTTATTTCATTTAGAAAGAGCTTCCCATTTTATTTTTATTTTTTGTGTGTGTGTGAGGAAGATCAGCCCTGAGCTAACATCCGATGCCAATCCCCCTCTTTTTTTGCTGAGGAAGACTGGCCCTGGGCTAACATCCATGCCCATCTTCCTCTACTTTATAATGGGACGCCGCCACGGCATGGCTTGACAAGCGGTGCATCGGTGTGTGCCTGGGATCTGAACCTGTGAACCCCGGGCCGCTGAAGCAGAGCACGCACACTTAACCACTACGCCACTGGGCTGGCCCTGAGCTTCCCATTTTAAGTTGACTTAGATGTGGCTTCTTGTTGATTTTTAACTTTTTAAAAATGTATTTATTTAAATTGTGGTAAAATATCTATATGATAAAATTTACCTTTTTTTTTGCTGAGTAAGAGTCACCCTGAGCTAACATCTGTCGTCAATCTTCCTCTTTTTTTGCTTGAGGAAAATTAGTCCTGAGCTAACATCTGTGCCAGTCTTCCTCTATTTTGTATGTGGGTTGCTGCCACAGCATGGCTGACAAGTGGTGGATTCCAAACCAGTGAATCCAGGCCACCGAAGTGGAGCGCACAGAACTTTAACCCCCTCGGCCATGGGGCTGGCCTCCTAAAATTTACCATTTTAACTGTTTTTTAAATGTATAGTTCTGTGGCATTAAGTACATTCTCATTGTTGTGCAACCATCACCACCATCCATCTCCAGAACATTTTTCATCTTGCAAAACTGAAACTCTATATCTATTAAACACTAATTCCCCATTCTCCCCTCCCCTCAGCCCTTGTCAAACACCATCCTACTCTCTGTCTCAGTGAATTTGACTACATACTCTAAGTACCTTGTATGAGTGGAATCATACAGTATTTGTTCTTTTGTGATTGGCTTATTTCACTTAGCCTGTGTCAAATTTCACTAAGTTTCACGTAGCCGTCTTCAAAGGTCATCCATGTTGTAGCAGGTGTCAGAATTTCCTTCCTTTTTTAAGGCTGAGTAATAGTCTATCATATTATATATATATATATTCGTGTGTGTGTGTGAGGAAGATCAGCCCTGAGCTAACATCCATGCCAATCCTCCTCTTTTTGCTGAGGAAGACCGGCTCTGCGCCAACATCCACTGCTAATCCTCCTCCTTTTTCTCCCCCCAAAGCCCCAGTAGATAGTTGTTTGTCACAGCTGCACATCCTCCTGGTTGCTATATGTGGGACGCGGCCTCAGCATGGCCGGAGAAGCAGTGCGTCGGTGTGCGCCCGGGATCCGAACCCTGGCCTCCAGTAGCAGAGCGCGCGCACTTAACCGCTAAGCCACGGGACCGGCCCTATCATATTATATATTGTAATATATATATCATATTTTCTCCATCCATTCCTCTGTTGATGAACATTTGGGTTGCTTCCACCTTTTGGCTATTGTGAATAGTGCTGCTATGAACATGGGTGTACAAACATCTCTTTAACGTCCTGCTTTCAATTCTTTTGGGTATATACCCAGAAGTGGAATTGTTGGATCATATGGTAATTCTATTTTTAATTTTTTTAAGAACGCTCATACTGTTTTCCATAGGGGTTGCACCATTTTACCTTCCCACAAGCAGTGCTATAGGGTTCCAATTTCTCCACATCCTCACCAACACTTGTTATTTGCTGGGGGGTTTTTTGATAGAAGCCATTTTAATGGGTGTGAGGTGGTATCTCATTGTAGTTTTGATTTGCGTTTCTCTAATGAACTAGTGATGTTGGGTGTCTTTTCATGTGTTTATTGGCCATTTATGTATCTTCTTTGGAGAAATGTTTATTCAAGTACTTTGCTCATTTTTGAATTGGGTTGTTTGTTTTTTGTTGCTGTTGAGTTTTAGGAGTACTTATATTTTCTGGGTATTATCCTTTATCAGGTATGTGATTTGCAAATATTTTCTCCCACTCTGTGAGTTGTCGTTTTATTCTGTTGATAGTGTCCTTTGATGCACAAAAGTTTTTAATTTCCAGAAAGTCCAATTTGTCTATTTTTTCTTTAGTTGCCTGTGTCTTTGGTGTCATATCTAAGAAATCATTCTCAAATCCAGTGTCATAAAGAATTGTCCCTATGTTTTCTTCAAAGAGTTTTATAGTTTAGCTCTTACTTTTAGGTCTTTGATCTATTTTTAGTTACTTTTTGTGTATAGTGTTAGGTAAGAGTCCAACTATTCTTTTGCCTTTGGATATCCAGTTCTCTCAACACCATTTGTTGAAAAGACTGTCCTTTCCCTATTCAATGGTCTTAGTACCCTTGTTGAAAATAATTTGACCATATGTGCAAGGGTTTATTCATGTGCTCTCTATTCTATTCTATTGGTCTATATATCTGTCTTTATACCAATACCATACTGTTTTGATTACTGCAGCTGTATAGTAACTTTTGAAATCAGGAAGTGTGAGTCCTCCACCTTTGTTCTTCTTTTTCAAGATTGTTTTGGCTATTCAGGGTACCTTGATATTCCAAGTGAATCTTAGGATGGATTTTTCTGTTTTTGCAAAAATCATCATTGGGGTTTTGATAGAGATTGCATTGAATCTGTAGACTACTTTGGGCAGTGTTGACATCTTAGCAATATAAAGTCTTCCAATCCATGAACAAGGTATATCTTTCCATAAAGATATGTTTTTAATATTAAGAATAGACATTAGAGGGGCCGGCCCGGTGGCGCCAGCGGTTAAGTGCGCGCGCTCCACTGCGGCGGCCCACCCTGGGCCGCCGGTTCCGATCCCGGGTGCGCACCGACACACCACTTGTCAAGCCGTGCTGTGGAGGCGTCCCATATAAAGTGGAGGAAGATGGGCATGGATGTTAGCCCAGGCCCAGTCTTCCTCAACAGAAAGAGGAAGATTGGCAGATGTTAGCTCGGGGCCGATCTTCCTCACACACACAAAAAAAGAATAGACATTAGAAATTATCAAATGGTTTTTTTGGAATTGAGATAATCATTTTTAAAGGGATAATTACATGAATATATTTACTAATATTTAATCACCGCTACATTCCCGGGATAAAGCCAACTTGGTCACGGTCAACTATCTTTTGTCACATTGCTAGATTTGACTTGCTAGGATAGTTAGGATTTTTGCTTTTCTATTTGTGAGAAATGTTGGTAATTACTCTCTTTTGGACTTTGTTAGGTTTTGCTATCACACTTGTGCTTTGTAAAATGTATTGTGAAACTTCCTATATGTTTCTCTAATGGTGGACTTTTTTTTAAAGTGCCTCTCATTCTATATTACCACCTACTTCTCCTTTCTCACTTTTTGTAATAAACTTTTTTTTTATATTATTGAGGTATGACATATGTAGAGAAGAGTGAATAAATGGCACCAATCCCAAGTGTACAGCTCAATGAATTTCTACATTTGTAGATACTGGTACCACCAGCACCCAGAACAAGATGTAAATATTTCTAGCAGTCGAGAAGGTTCCTTCCCAGTCAATATCCAGCCCCCACCTGGAGTTAGCCACTGTCCTGAATTCTATCAATGGTGAACTTTTTTACATCATGAGAAATAACTCACCCATTAAGTTTTTGTAGCAAGTATGAATTTCACACAAGTTCAGAGATAAAGATATGTAGCTGTCTTCATTTCTCCAAAATGGATACTTAGGTCAAGACAGCCCATTTCTGCTGATGAGAGAAAATTTACTTATAAATTTTAGCCACTTTTGTATTAAAACATGTCAATTCAGAGTATAAACTGAAATCAATTCAGTATTCTCCCCTCCTTCCTTTCTTTTCCCCATGGTGATCTGAATTCTAGGAGGCTTACTCATCTTTAGAGCGTGAGGTGAGTTACTTGGTCCCCGTGCCACCTCCTGTCTTTGGTTCCTGTTGCCATGTGCTGGCATCTGCTGCAGACGTGCCCAGCCCAGTTCTAGCATCTGGTTGGCAGCAGGCCCATGAATACTGCACATCCTTGTCCCGATGACAGGACTCTCCAAGATTGTCTACCTGTCTACTCACTACTTCTATGGACCTGTAGAGCTTGGCTGCTTTCCCTCAGCTGCCCAGGGTGTAGGGAGCAAGTAAGGCTGCCATTCACCTAGATAATCCACTCAGCCGTTTTGATTTTACTACCCTTGTTCCATGTCCTCCAAGGCTTGCTGGGCCATGGAAAGCCAGCCTATGGGCCTCTCTGCTCTGGGACTCCTTTAAAACCACCCAAGGTTTCTCTCACCCTGTCCCTCGGTTTCAACCAGGAGAGAGCAGGTGCTGAGCGCTCTTCAGAGACTCTTTGTTTGATGTCACTCAATATCACCTTCAAATCTCCTTTCTTCCTGCCAGTTAGTTGCTCTCATTCATTTTGGGGTGAGAAAACTGTCCTTTTGTGATCAGAAGGTCTATGTCTTCATTGGTTTCATCTGTGACTGTTGATTTGTAAAGTCAAGGTTTTTTTAATACAAAATAAAATAAAAATAACTTCTTTGTCAAAAATCTGGCTCTTGAAAATCAAGCAGTTTTTGGTGGTCTCGCTCTGTCTCTCCAATAAAGTAAAACCTGCTTTGACACTCAAAGCTGAGTGGTGACTTTCTCGCTCCACTCTCCTGCCCTAGCCTGAAAGCAGTGAATGCCTTGGAGTGAAGGATGGACGATGAGCTGGTGGGCGAGTAGGAGAAGCCAGGAGTTACTTTTAATGAAACAATGCATCAGTTAATGTTAAATAAAATATCTTGCTATTTTAGAAATCATTTTCTCACAAAATTGCCTGGGTCTAGTACCTGTCCAAAAGGCAATTCTTTGATAACATTTTTAGTTTTATCATTGTTATTTGTCTGTGTTTTTTACTTTTTGTAAATTTGAACACTTTATATGTTCTGAAAAGCTATCAGTTTTATCACTGTTTTCAAATTGATTAGCATAGTGTTATACATGTTACTCATAATTTTAAAAATACCTTTGTATCTGTAATTATATCCCTTTCCTTACGCTACTGGTCATTTCTCTCCTGGACCTGCATCTGTCAGGTTCAGCTGCAGAAAATGAAGTCCTTCTAACTGGGGTAAGCAGAAAGGAAATCATGTCACCACTGTAATTAACTTACCAAATTGTTGGGAAGACTGAAGAAACAGACTTAAGGTTGCGCTCTCAAAGACAACTTTCAAAGACACATGTGGAATTAGGGAGTTCCTACCATGTACCCCCTTTCCCCCCCACCCCACCCTTTAGCACTTTGTAAAAATCATCTCAATGATGTCTCACAAAACCCTGTGAAGCAGGACAAAAACAAAGACCCTTGAGTCCTTGGTCTCCATGGTCACAAACAGGCCAAAAGGCAGGGGCCAGGACCTGACATTGCTTTCCAGGTGCGAGGTAACCGCGGGTCAAAGCAGAGTTGGGATGGACCACTAGCTCTTGGTGGTCATTGCAGACAAGTTCCTAAGACCTGAAGAGTTCAGGGTCAGCGGTAGCTAACAACATGAGCCAGAATTCTGGACTGAATCTGATCCTGAGATTGCTTTCTTGCTAAGAGAATCCTTAATTTAATTCTGCTCTAGAAAAATGAAAAATGGTCCCAAGATGTGGTTGGATGAGGCTGTGCCTGGGGTGGGGGATGAAGGGAAATTTTGCTATGGCAGGATACAAACAGGGCCGAGACCAAGGAAGTATGTATTAGTGGCCCTGCCACCTCCCCTAAGGAGTTCAAGGGGGGTGAACAATGGATTCCCAAACCGGGAAGCCCAGCAGGGTCCCAATCATCTTCCTGTGGAAGCCTGAGGACTGCTGCTGTGGCTTGGACCCTGAGGCTATCCAAGCCACGCGCATGTTTACCAGGCCCCACTAGCTGCTGGATAGTGTAGCCACCAGGTTTGTGTGATGATGGCCTCCCCCACTCTGGGGCCTATCCAGAAATGCATCCATAGCCTCAGAGCACTTATGTATTTCAAACTTGTAGCCTCTTGGATAAAAAAATTCCATGGTATAGAGTCAAGCTTCCTTGCTTTGACTTTTAAAATGAGCTGCTTCAAGCTTCAAGCTCTCTCACTCCACACTGTGTCTCAGTTTACCAGCATTTTAAGGAAGCGAACAAGTTCATGTTTACCTTCTCATACCCTCCTCCTCCCAGCCTTCACTTATCTAGGTTGCAGAAGACTAACTTCTTTAGCTTATCTTCATATTTAAAGTTCTTTCCAGGTCCTTATCGTACTTCATACATTATATTTCCAGGTGCCCCTTTTTCTAGGCCTTTGGAGCATCCTCATGTCTTTGATGATGGGCTGACACCCACACAACACCCCTGCTGGGAACAGTGTGGCTTCTTTGTGCCTGCGGGCAGTGGACAAAAAGAAAGAGCAGTGAGTGTACTTGCTCAGCTGAGCAGCCCAGGAGGGCTGGCCCTGACTGTCAGAGGTAGTCAGACGTATGAAGCCTAATGCAAGGATGAGTTTAAAAAACAACCCACAGCAAAACTTAAGCAGAAACAGGCTATTTGCATACTCTCAAAGTATTTCCTCCCAAATATTTAGTAATTACAAAAAGAAAAATAGTGAGTTTACAGTAGAGACTCCTGGCAGACACCACCTTAACCAGGCAATCAAGGTCAATATCACCGGTAATAGATCGACATCATACACCCCTTGATCTGACGCACTGCGAAGGTGGGTCACCTCTGAGGTATCCTTGCCAAGAATGCATGACCTCAATCCAATCATGAGAAAGCCCTCTCCAAAGTATCTGACTCGTATGTTTCAAAAATGTCAAAGTCATGAAAGACAAGGAAAAACTGAGTGTCTTAGTCTGTTCAGGCTGCTATAACAGGAGACCACAGACTGAGTGGCTTACAAACAACAGACATTAATTTCTCACAGTTCTGGAGGCTGGAAGTCCAAGATCAAGGTGCTGGCAGATTGGATGTCTGGTGAGAGCCGCTTCCTGGTTAATAATCAGCTCCTTCTTGCTGTGTCCTCACATGGTTGAAGGAGTGAGGGAGCTCTCTGGAGTCTCTTTTATAAAGGCACTAATCCCATTCATGAGGGCTCTGGCCTCATGACTTAATCACCTCCCAAAGGCCCTACCTCCTAATACACTGGGGATTAGGTTTCAACATATGACTTTTGGGAGGGAAACAGATATTCAGTCTATAGCACTGAGGAGCTGTAACAGACTGGTGCTAAGGAGACACGACAACTAAATACAATGTGGGATTCTGGACTGGATCCTGGAACAGAAAAGAGCATTAGTGGGGGCTGGCCCAGTGACATAGTGGTTAAGTTCGTGGGCTCTGCTTCAGTGGCCCGGGGTTCATGGGTTTGGAACCCCGGGCGCAGACCTACATACCACTTGTCAAGCCATGCTGTGGCAGCGACCCACATACAAAATAGAGGAAGACTGGCATAGATGTTAGCTCAGTGACAGTTTTCCTCAAGCAAAAAGAGGAGGATTGGCAACAGATGTTAGCTCAGGGCTACTCTTCCTCATGAAAAAAAAAAAAAAAGGGCATTAGTGGAAAAACTCATGAAATCCAAGTAAAATCTGTAGTTTAATTAATAGTATAGTACTAAGGCTAATTTCCTAGTTTTGATAATTGTTCTATGGTCATACAAGATATTAGTTGACATTAGGTGAAGCTGGGTGCGAGGTATACAGGATATTCTCTGTACTATTTTTGTAACTTCTCTGTAAGTATAAAATTAACTCAAAAAAAAACCTCCACAAACTCACAATGGTGGGTTGAGGGGCTGACCAAAGGTGAGCCCCAGCAGGATCCCAGATCCTTTCCCTGATGTTAGCCCCCATTTGGGAGTGCACCCTCGACAGCGATTAGAGTTTGAGCCCTTCATCAGCCTTGAGGAGGAAGCTCCAGGAGGTGGCATCCCTCCTTATCCTCAGTACCTGGCACAGAGTGGGCACCCAAACATTTGTTGAATGAATGAGATCCTGGTGTCCACAATGGAAGCAGAATTGGCCTCCACTATGAGAATCTTCAGAGATGCTGCAATTGTTAATGTTTGCAGGTTAGTCTGGTGTCTTGAGGAATCTGGGCATGGAGACTGAGCGGGATACAGTTGGTTTGGGGTGAATCTCCAGGCTACGCCATCTCTCTGGGCTCCTTTGAATGGATTGAGGTGCTCGTGCTCGTCTGAAAGAAATCGGAGCAACAGCAGAAGTACAGCCCCTGAGAAATTTGTACTCTCAGTCTCTTCCTGTGGTTTCCCTTCCTTTCTGCTAGCTTAATGGTCTTTTTCTAGTTTTATTTGTAGGAGCTCTGTATGAATTCTGGATGTGAGACTTTATTGGCTATGTGCATTGCAGTATTTTATATCTGGAGTCTCTTGATGAGAAAAAGATATTTTGTTTTAAATATAGTCAAATCTGTCAATCTTTTTTCATATAGTTTGTGTCTTTTCTGTCATATTTCCTTCCCTACCTTAAGTCATAAAGAAACTCTCCTGTATTTTCTTCTAAAGGTTTAAAAATTACTATTTTAATATTTCAATTTTTAATCCACCTGGAATTTGTTCTGTGTAAATTATGGTGTCATAATCTAATTTTACTTTTACATGTGGAAATTCAGTTGTCCTAGCACCATCTATTGGATAGTCTGTCCTTTCTCCATTGACTTTAAATGTCCCTTTTGTCATGTAAGGAAGTTTATATAAGCAAACAAAGATTGCTGTGTGTCTGCCATAGGGCACGCGCTTCCGGCTTTTCTGAGATTCTGCCCCTTTCATTGACTTGAGCTATTTTACAACTCCATAAATTGTAGATAACTATGTAGGTAACTAAAAATAATGCAGAGTAATGCTTGTCTACAGACACGTAAAAAAATTTTGTGTGGTGGAAGTTCAGTTGACTTCCCTCTCTCGCTCTGGAAGAAGCCAGTTTTGCCGCCACTTGTACATTTATTGCAATATTCCTGATCTATCAATGTGTCTATTCTTTAGATTGCCCTTTGAACTGGTTCTAAGATCTTACCAGTTCTCTCCTTAATAATGCGTTAAATAAAAATTTTAACGTCTTCACTTTATATCTGCATGAAAGTGATGATTTTACCTTTTTTGAAAATTATCCTTTAGCAGTCACATATTAAGGACATATAACTATAAGAAAACCAAAGGGAAACAATTATTAGGTAGCAATTATGCACTTAGATAAGCTCTTCCCATCTGAGCAGGTACAACAGGATCCAATTCACAAGGTGTAGACCCTTTTTTCAGGAGCAAAGTCCTGAGCACAGAGGCATGCATATGCATATGGCAGTGCTCAGGCTGGCCAGGGAGAAGAAAACAGAATACAAATTCTGATATGTATCATCAGTATTACAAGGAAACTTTCCAACATTGTGATGATGGTATAACCAACACTGAGATGATGGTATAACCAACACTGAGCATCTGGAATGAAGGCTCCTGACCCCACAGAGTAAAAGACATGAGCTTTCCAGAAGCTCCCATCTGTCCATTCATTCCTGAACAAATATTTACTGAGGGCCTACAAAGTGCAGCACTCAGTGCTGAAACACAATAAATAAAGAAGTAAAAGTCTCTCTGGTCTGGTTGAAACTAATTTCCTACCTCCAAAGGTGGAACTAACCCCACGGGCCCTACACAGAGAGATATGGTATGATAAGACATCAGGAAACGATGTGATGGCGAGATGCAATATGTTCACTAGATATGAGCACGTCAAAAAGCGAGTTGTAATGCTGCCTCCTGTCTTAGCCCGGATGAGAGCGAGGAGTTCCAGTTCTCCCCGTTGCAGGCAGGGGCACATAGTCACTGCTGGCAGAGAGAGGCTGGCATCCTTCCAGGCCACCCCATGCTCTCAAGGCAGTCATCTGTGAGGGCTCCAGTGGGTGTGGCAACTAGCTGTCCTGCAGAGAAGAACTTCCTTCAGGGGTCCCCTGGGGGAAGCCGTGGTGTCACCTGTTTATAATTCAAGGCCTGTAGGCTCTACTAATTTAGTAGACAATCTGGTGACCAAAGGAAGACAGCCTCATTAACAAGTGGCATTTTCCTGGGAAGCCGAAGCCCCTCAAAAGGAGGTTTTCCCAAGGGCCCCTGCCAGTACAAAGCCATAGTAGCTGCTATCAAGGAATATGCAACCTACTTGAGAAGGTGTCATAGGTCTGGAGGACCACTTGAGGAAAGCTTGAAGAAGGAAATGGGCATGAGGTGGGCTTGAAGAGAGGTCAGATTTGGAAGCAGGGTAAAAGAAGGTGGAGGGCATTCCCAAAGCAGGGGAGAGTGGAGTCCCTGGAACAGAGAGGGGAGTAAGCCAGAGGAGTCCCAGAGGCAGGGAAGTGGGGGAGCCTGACTGTCGGGGAATGTCATTTCTCCAGCTTGAGAATAGGTCCTGGGAAGAGGCTCCCCACAGTGGTGCTCTGTCCTGAGACAAAGCCGTCAGCATTGGGCCCCATGTGAGAGCACTCCTTCCCTGGCCAACAAGACATCCCCCTAAAGCCATTCATTTCAGAAGCTCTTCCCTCTCACACCTATCCAAAAATACCCAGGCTATATGTGCACGTGGGCTGGGCCCAGGCCGGCCTTTCAGGAAGGTCCCTTTCCTCCCAGCAGACTGCTTTCCTCTCCCTCAGGATCAACAAGGGAGGTCCCTGACCTGGAGGGGATCTTGAAAATGGGACACAGGGCTTGGCAGAGGGAGGTTAGGCAATGAAGTCGAACTCAGCCATATTCACAATGCTGCCTAGGGTCATCTGATAAACATCCAGAAACACCAAATCCCAGTCCTCAGAGTTGGAGAGGATGGGTCAGGAGCATGTGGAGGGAAAGAGCAGAGGCCTAGAGTCTGCATGGCTGGCTTCAAATCCAGCCCACCATTTACTAGCTGTGTGTCTTGGGCAAGGTCTCATACTCTCTGTGCCTCAGTTTCCTTGTCTGAAAAATGGGGATATCACTCCATATCTCATGAAGTATCTGTGAGGATAAAAACGGGTAACACATATAGGGAATATAGAAGAGCAGATGGCAAAGGCTCAGTTGAGATAATATCAGTTAATCCAGTGAGTTCTTGAATATTTACTGGCAGAATCATTCCCACCATCTCTGCCAGCTCCCCCCCCCCAAATATATTTGTAATCTCCTAAGCAGAGTCCTAATGTAGAAAGCAGAGCAATACTCATGGTGGGAGATTCCCCACCCCACCCCCCAAAAAAAGTTCCTGAAGCATCTCCAGAGAGCACAGGTTGAAAACCAGCACTCCAAATCCACCCTTGCCCCAAGAGTGGAATTGCTTCTGCAATGGCCCTGGCAGGGCACGTGGGACCTGTGTTTGAACATTTTGCTGATGGGTCCCTGCAGTTCCCCAGGTGGCCCAGCGGGGGTCCAGTCATCCCATCACTGGGACCTGGCCTTATGCTGGGCAGAACCCTGACACTGGGTGGCTCCATCCATCTCTCCTCCAGAGCCATGGAGGTTGAGGCTTCCCCCAACCCTTCTGCCTGCAACCACCTGGGGAAGCTTTGGGAAATAATTACACCCATAGATGCCACATATAAAATAAGACAATCCACCTGAGTTCCCAAAAGTATCCAACTTGATCTTAGCTAGTACTTTCCTGACAAAGCCCCCTCCCCAGGTAGGCATCCTAGACAAGACCCAGGAGAAGAGGAAAGTAAGAAGGCCCAGGAAGGCTGCCCTCATTTTTCCTCTGAGGTCTCAAACAACTTTCCTGGTGAAGAGCAAGAACCTGGCCTCACCCCACCTGCTGTTTCTTCCTTGGCTGATGTCCGCTTTGAAATGCGGGCCAGGCCTGTGGCGCTCCCAATGAGCACTTGCTGTCAGTTTTTCAGCCTTAATGACTTGGCTGCCTTCACTCCTCCCCCAGCAGCGCTATAGCACTCAGCCCTCAAACCAGACACTGCTCGTAAGGCATGGATGGGGCAGGGGCTTGTTGGAGAGGCGCTTTGGAGGCCCCAGCCCCGCGCGCTGGGCCAGGGGCAGGTGTGAGTGCAGGGTGGCTGATCTAAGGAGACTTTGCAGGGAAACAACTGGATGTCAGAACTCGGGGCTCAGGCAGGCTGGAAGGATTGGATGCATGAGTGATAGTCCCCCCCAAAGAGAAAAAGGATGAGTTCAGAGTAAGAAGCCTCTGAGACTCATTGCAAATCCCCCTCCGTTGTGAATTCTTCCTCAATTCTCTTCTCATTTCCTTCCAGTGCCCCTGGTATTTGGTCTATTTTATGATAGCCCTTATCACAGGCTGCCTGGTTTCACTGTGGGTTCAGTAAATACTCGTCTTTCTCATTAACCTGTGGAGGCAAACATTGTGTTGTATTTATCCTGGAGGAAATCCCCAGGGCTTAGAATACTTCGTTGCCCATGGTTGGACCCAGTGGATGTCTAAATTGAATTGGCAGAGACTCTAGTCACCTTTCCCCGAAGGGACCAGCTAAAGGTGTCTCCAGACGCAGTTTAGACCACTTTTTTTTTCTAACTGCACGTTGATATATTGGCACAGGTTGATGCATCCTTAGGGGTATGCAGTAAGTGGCCTGGTGAGGACCCCAGTCATGTCTGTCAACTGAATGAATTAATGAACAGAATGAGACATGGAAAAAAGTGTCAAAGAGGGAGGATCCAAAATATCCTGAGACCATTGCAGTTTGAGTGAACTGTGAGTCAGAGACAGACTTGTTGCAATAAAGGGATGTTTGTGTCAACAGGCCTTTGGACTGAAGCTAGGAAATGTAGTGGCCCAGGATATCCTGGGGTACTAAGAACACAGGCTTTGGATTCAGGCAGATTTGGATTGGGACCTGGTTCTTCCATTTACTAACTGTGTGACACCAAGCTGCAACCATAAAATGGGGATAATAGTGCCCAGTCATAGGGCTATGGGGAGGATTAAACAAGATAGTGCTGGTTACACACTCACACGCTTCTTAGCATGTGGTCAGTGCTCAGTCAATGGAAGCTATCACTGTCATCAGAATAGGCATGGTGGTCCAAGGCATCCAAGTGGAGCAGGGCACCCAGAGGCAGACAGCAGAGGAGGAAAAGACTGTCCATTTCCAGTCTTTCCTTTCTGCAGAGAGGCTCAGGAGTTAGCACAGGCATCCGAACTCTGTTACAACAGCTGCCTGTTACACCATCTGTTTGCCCTGCAGCTTCCTCTTGAGGATCTCCTGGGACATGGATCCAAGAAAGTTCCAAAGCCTCAATTTAGTATAGCAAGATATGGGGCTGATACTGGCAAAGCCGGGCAGATCTCATGGCCCTTCTGTAGACCTACAGCCCAAGGACTTCCTTATGTGGATTGTCTAGAAGAGACACTCTTACTGGACTGTCACCCGCTGGCATCTCATGAGCTGCCATCTTGCAGTTTTGATGGAACTTGTCTCTTTTTGTTCTCATCAGATTTAGGATGTTTCCTGGTTGAAGGGAGAAAAACTAGAAACAAATATACTACAAGTCAAGCAGGGTACTCCCTCTTCCCTCCTGATCTGCATGACAGCCCCATGATACATGTATTATTAGTCCCACTCTAAAGATGAGGAAGTGGGCCTAGACAGAGTAAGAAGCTTGACCAAGGTCGTAGGTCCACGATTCAGACCCAAAGCGCATGCTCTTCCTCTGAATGAGGAACCCTCTCTGCCTGGCTCTGCAGTCCATTCTTTCTTCCCATGGGCTCCTCAGGCCAGGAATGTTGGTGCTAGCATGAAGGGTCTCCACCATGACCTTATTAATCTCACAGAAGCCCAAACCGAGAATAGTTGGTAGGGCTTGTTGGAGAGACGATAAGTGCATTAGTCATCTCTCACTTAAGGAAGAATCAACCTCCCAACATGCCTTGGTTTCCCCACCTGTAGAATATTCTCTTACCTTCTGTCCAGCTCTTAGAGAGGTAAGGCTGAGTGACAAAGACAAAGGGGATATCCCATGCTGCCCCTGAGATTCTCTGATCCAGCCTAAGACAGGCATGCTGTCCCCACCCCCATCCCACTTGGTCACCTGTGCTCAGTGCTCCAGCAATTCCATTCTGCTCTAGTTCACCGACCCCCGGGGCCCTTATATGCCTCAGTGCCTTTGCACATGGGATACACTTCTCCTGTTCCTCTCTCAGAGCCTTCCCTGATCCTCACTCCTGTAAGATAATCATAACCTCTGTCTCGATTGTACTCGTGAGATTTTAATTTATCAAGGTGACCAAGTGATGACACAGGCAGGTCAACGTCATTGCAAGAAGAATTTACTACTTACAATTTCCAAGAGGAAGGGGCAGACCATGCCCCTTGATCAGGAGGCAGAAAGAATGAGGGGAATGCATGGCCCAGGGCCTTGACTGTGTTTTCCACGGGAAGGAAGGAGTAAGGCAGGTTAACAGCTGAACAAGTTTAGGATTGGGTAGTTGGAATAATGTCGGCAGCTCTGGGCTATAGGGATGCTCTCTAATTGTCTGGTACCTAGCCCTGGGGAGATTTAGAGCAGGGGAAATATTGGCTTTTTGGGTGAGACTTAGATCAAGGAGGTGGTTGGGGGTATAAACTTGAGATTGGTTGGCTTGTATATGAAAGATGTGTTTGAAGGCGAGTTGCTCACTATCTCTGGGAATTAGCCAGCCCTGGGAGGGGCAGTCTCTCCCCAGCCAGCAAGGATCCCAAGATGTCAAACCATCATAAAATGCATAAAAGGAAACACATGATTAATACATCCTCCTCTTTACCCCAGGGATGCTTCTCTGGCTGACCTCAGCCACCATTCACAATGCTTTTGTTGCTGTGTGTATTGATGGCTGTCTTCCTTGCTCAGCTGCGAGCTCACCAAGGGCAGGGTCTGCATCTCGTCCATCTTCGTGCCTTCGACATCTGGCAAGTGCCTGCCGCCAATCGATGTTTAATACAGTTATTCTCAGGCCTGGCTGCTCATTAGAATCCCATGAGAAGCACTTAAAAAATACTGATGTCTAGGCCTTACCCTTAGAGATTCTGACTTACTCATGTGGCGTGTATGAATTTCCACTGACTCCTTGAAATTCCTGGGAGGAATCTTCCAGAAGGAAACCAAGGGTGTGGTCCCAGATGTGGTCATTTAAAACACAGCAGGAAACTCGGGTCCTGAAAGCCAGGGACTTGCCCTGGGTCTGCCCGTTTGGGGACAACTGAGTCTAGGCAGACCTGGCAGACCCTGAGCTTGAACCAGCGTTGTTCTTCTGCATCCACGTGAGGCTCGGGGCCACATTCGCTGAGGAAGGGGCTCTTGCTCCACCCCGAGTCAGGTTCCCACTCCTGCCTCTCTCCTGTCGGTATCTGTGTGCCTCTTGCTCTATGTGGTCAAATGCTGTTCATCTCTCTCTGGGACCCTGGTCTCAATGGTTTCTCTCCCTGCCCCTCTGCAGCTTTGTCTGTGGGCATCTCTGGTGCCTCTTCTGCCTGCCTCACAGTGTATGCTGAAAGGTAGGAGAGACAGGAAAAGATTTGTCTCTGTGGTTTCTGTTCTTTTCTTTGGAATCCTTGGAAGGAGGAATGCCAGAAAGCCCACTCATTCTTCTTCTGCTCTTTTCTCCCACCCTACATATTAGCTCCTCCCTGGAACTATTCTGGAACTTTCCCCAACTGCCTCCCCAACGACCAACTGCTGCCTCCTTTCCTGCACTCTGGGAACCTCCCCCAACACTTTCACACTCTCAACACCGGCAGACCCTGATTACCTTAAGGGCCCAAACCGTGGGGCATCCTGCAAGGAGCTTGCTCCCCACCCTCTCCAGCCCAGAAACCTGCCAAGATTTCTCACCTCTCCGAAGCCACCACCCAAAGGCAACCACACTGCTCTTGGTAAGTAAGCTCCTACCCGTTGGTGTGAGACAGGGACTTTCCAGAAGGACAAACCAGAAAGAGACAGAGAGACAGAGAGAATGGGCACGCCTCAGGGATGGGAACTATGGCCTGGAGAATTTAAGGGAATTAGTGTTTAGGTGGGCTTTTCTGATTTCTTCACTCTAGTGTGATTTAAGGCTGTTATTCGTGGCATTTCTATGTGCTTGTCTCTGAGCATCAAACATTTCTCTAAGCTTCCCAGAAAGGGCACTTTGGCACATCTCTCACTACTAGAGTTCTGGCCTGGGGTTAGCGTTGCTGATTCCATTTCAGACGGGCCTTACTTCTAACACACAGGAAGTCTCTTTCCTTTGTGGGGTCCTGATTTCCTTTTCCATAGGAAGAAAAATCCCTATTTCCTCCCATCCTTAGACACGTGGGGAGAACCAGAGATTGGATCTGTGCGCGAAAGGAGGGGACGAGGTAAATACGCAGCTCTGGCAGCCTCCAAGTTCAATTCTTACCTCCACAAGGACAAACAAAATATTCAACCTTCTGACGATGACATAGCAGCAAATGAACCTGAAAAATGCCACCATTTCATAGTGCACCTGGGACTTTTCATTCTGTGGACAAAGTGATTCATTCATACATACAATATATGGCTGAAGAAATGGGCTTATTAGGTCAACGGTTGGTTGCTGAGACCAACAAGCAGGGGCTCCCAGAAAGGAGAATTTGTGTCCCTGGAGTGAAGAGGCCTAGGCCCCCAGCTTCTGGCTGGAGGTTTAACAGAGCCCTGGGATAAAAGGAGTGGGTGGGAAAGGGGCCAGGGCTGGCTCACCTCCCACACGCTCTCCTGGTCTCCTCGTTTTGGGGAAATGTATCCACTAGAGAGTGAGGCTCTGGCGCTTTCTCTGCTACCACCCCACACCCCGCCCCCATCACCACCACCAATTCCTGTATCTCCTGCTTGAGAAGTTAAAGGTCTACAGTTCAAAATATGATAGAAGGGAAGCAAGCATTTCTTAAAATAACAAAACTAGTTACATTTTGATACTTTTACATTCCAAGACAATTTCCAAATTGGTCATCTGATGTCAAAGGTGCATAAAGAGCAACAAATAGTATTAATAACTAAAAGATGGCCCAAGTGCATTTTGGGAGACTTTGGGGTTCTTTCTTGTTCTTTAAATATGAAGGATAACAGAAGGTCAGAATAGTCTGTGTACAACATATTGTTTTTAAATGTGTATGCTTGTTTGTTTAAGTATTGATTAAGCATCTACTATGATCAAAGTACTATGGAGAATGCAGAGACCATTGGGGCCCTCACAGGTGGAATATGCCCACAGAAATCTAGAACAGAAGGAGGGTTTCAGTGAACGCTGTCGAGGAGGAACAGACACTGCTCCGAAGCTCAAGTGAGACGCAAATTACATTAATCATGGTGGAGGTCTGATCTTTAGGAAGTCTATCTCCACCTCTCCCTCCCTTATTTCCTCCCTTCTTTAAGTGGTAATGGAGCAGCTGCTGTGTCCCAGACACTGTGCTAGGTGCCAGACACAGCAATTCACAGGACACAGTCCTTTCCCCATAAAGGTAACAGTCTAGTGGCAGATAAACACAAGTAAATGGCAAATAAACATGGCCTGATACATACTATCATGGTGGAAGTATTGCGGATACTGTTATGTAGATATGAGAGGATATCCAAGAAGGTTCCCTGAAGGAAGTAATGTTAAATTAGACCTGAAGGATGAGCAAAATTTAGCCACATGGGTCATGGAGCAGGAGAGGATGGCACTCCTTGCAGAGAGAACAGCTTGTGCAAAGGCCCTAGGGCGGGAGAGAGCATAGTCGACCAGGAGGATGGAGAGTAGTCTCCATAGGCTGATCAAGCTGTCTATGCAGTGAGCATGGATAAGGCCAGTGTTTCCAATGTGGGCTCCATAGAACATTAGTTCCTTGGATTTGTGTGTGTGTTAAAATATACATAACATAAAATTTACCATTTTAACTATTTTTAACTGTACAACTCAGTGGTATTAATTACACTCACAATATTGTGCAACTATCACCACTATGTATTTCCAAAACACTTACTACCCCAATAGAACATCTGTAAGCATTAAGCAATAACTCCCCATTCCCCCATTTCCCAGCCCCTGGAAACCACCATTCTGCTTTCTATGAATTTTTTTTCCCCTATAAAAGTCAATTTATTTTCCCTCCCTCTGTTTTGTATTTTCCCTTTTTGTCAGTAATGAGCAATTAACTGATTGGTAATCTGCTTGATTAAATAACATTAACAAGTCCGTAACACACCACATTTCAGAGTATAAAGCAAGAGGTTGAAAAATATTCCCTAACCCAAAGCAAATTAGGCAGCCCTCAAAATTTCACATTTTCCCCCTGGTTCGCTTACATAATTTAAAATATATATACAGAATGGCCTTAAATACTTTCTATGAATTTGACGACTCTACATACTTCATGTAAGTGGAGTGTCATGGTATTTGTCTTTTTGTGACTGGCTTATTTCGCTTAGCAAAATGTCTTCAGGGGTCATGTAGCAGGTGTCAGAAGTTCCTTCCTTTTTATGGCTGAATAATATTCCATTGTATCTATATACCACACTTTGTTTTTCCATTCGTCTGTTGATGGACACATGGATTGTTTTCACTTTTTGGCTTCAGTGAACACTGGCGTACAAGTATCTGTTCCAGTCCCTGCTTTCAATTCCCATGAGTGTGGATCTGGGAGCAGAATTGCTGGATCATATGATAATTCTATGTTTAGCTTTTTGAGGAACCACAAAACTATTTTTCACAGTGGCTGCACTGTTTTACATTCCCACCAGCAATATATGAGGCTTCCAATTTCTCCACATGCTCCGCAACACTTCTTATTTTCTCTGTGTGTGTGTGTTTAATAATAGCTATCCTAGTGGGTGTGAAGTGGTATCTCATTGTGGTTTTGATTTGCATTTCCCTAATGACTAATGTTGTTGAGCATTTTCTCATGTGTTATTGGCTTTGTATATCTTCTTTGGAGAAATGTCTATTCAAATATTGTGTACAATTTTTAAGTGGATTGTTTTGTTGTTGTTTAACTTTTAGGAGTTCTTTATATATTCTGGATATTAATTATTATCAGATATATTATTTACAAATATTTTCTCCCATTCTGCAGTTGTCTTTTCACTGTCTTGATATTATGCTTGGATGCAAAAAGTTTTTAATTTTGATGAAGTCCAACTTATCTATTTTTATTTTGTTGTCTGTGTTTTTGGTGTCGTATCCAAGAAGTCATTGCCAAAGCCTCTATTATGATGCTTTTCCCTTATGTTTTCTTCTAAGAGTTTTATAGTTTTAGCTTATACAGTTAGGTCTTTGATCCATTTTGAGTTAATTTTTGTATATATTGTGAGGTAAGTGTCCTACTTCATTCTTTTGCATGTGGCTGTCCTGTTGTCCCAGCTCCATTTATTGAGAAGACTGCCCTTTCCCCATACAAATGTCTTGGCACTTTTGTTGAAAATAATTTGACTATGTATGCAAGGGTTTGTTCCTGGGCTCTCTATTCTGTTCCATTTGTCTACATGTCTGTCTTTAAGCCAGGACCACACTGTTTTGATTACCACAGCTTTATAGTAATTTTTGAAATCAAGAACTGTAACCCCTCCAACTTTATTCTCCTTTTCAAGATTGTTTTGGTTATTTCAGGTCCCTTGAGATTTCATATGAATTTTAGGATGGATTTTTCTATTTCTTTGAAAAACGTCATTTGATAAGGATTGCATTGAATCTGTAAATAGCTTTGGGTAGTAATGACATCTTAACAACATTGCCTTCCAATCCATGAACACAGGGTTTCTTTTATTTATTCATGTCTTCTTTAATTTCTTTCAGCAACATTTTGTAGTTTTGTAAGTCTATCTTCTCCTTGGTTCAGTTAATTCCTAAGTATTTTATTCTTTTTGATGATATTGTAAATGGAATTGTTTTTCTAATTCCTGTTCAGATTGTTCATTGTTAATGTATACAAAGGCAACTGATTTTCCTGTGTTGAGTTTGTATCTTGCAACTTTGCTGAACACTTGTTAGCTCTGTTTGTTTGTTTGTTTGCTTGTTTGAATCATTAGGGTTTTCTACACATAAGATCATGTCATATGCAAAGATATTTTTACTTCTTCTTTTCCAATTTGCATTTTATTTCTTTTTCTTGCCTAATTGCTCTGGCTAGAACTTCCAGTACTATGTTAAATAGGAGTTGTGAAAGTGGGCATCCTTGTTTTCATGAGCTGAATTGTGTCCCCCCGCCAAACTCATATATTGAAGCTCTAACCCCCAGGACCTCAGAATGTGACTGTAGTTAGAGATGGAGCCTTTAAATAGCTGATTAAATTCAAACGAGGCCATTAGGATAGGCCCTAATCCAATCTGACTGGTGTCATAAGAAGAGGAAATTTGGATACACAGAGAGCCATCAGACATGCACATGCACAGATGGAAGGCCACATGAGGACACAGCAAGAAGGCGGTCATCTGCAAGCCAAGGAGAGAGGCCTCAGGAGAAACCAACCTTACTGACATCTTCATCTTGGACTTTTAGCCCCTGGAACTGAGAAAATAAATTTCTGTTATTTAAGCTATCCAGTCTGTGGTATTTTGCTATGGAAGCCCTAGCAAACTAGTATACTTGTCTTGTTCCTGATCTTTGGGGAAAATTTTTCAGTCTTTCACCATTGAGTATGATGTTAGCTGTGGGTATTCATATATGGCCTTTACTATGTTGAGGACGTTTCCTTCTCTTCCTAGTTTGTTAACTGTTTTTATCAAAAAAGTGTGTTGAATTTTGTCAGATGCTTTTTCTGCATCAACTGAGATGATCATGTGGACTTTTTTCTTTCATTCTGTTAATGTGGTGTATTACACTGATTGACGTTTGTATGTTGAGCCATTCCCACATTTCAGGAATAAATCTCATTTGGTCATGTTGTAAAATCCTTTTAATAGACTGTTAAATGCGGTCTGCTAAAATTCTTACATCAATATTCATAAAAGATATTGATCTGTAGTTTTCCTTTCTTGTGGTGTCTTTGGTTTTAGTATCAGGGTATTGTTGGCTTCATAAAAGGACTTAGAAAGTGTTCCCTCCACTTTAATTCTTTGGGAGAGTTTTTAGTAACACATTTTAATTTCCTTGTCATTTCCTTTTGTTGTATATTCTGTGGATATATTTTGTGGTTACCATTGGAATTGTATATAACATCCTAAAGTTGTAGCAATCTAATTTGAATTGACACCAATTTAACTTCAATTGCACAAAAAAGCTCTACTCTTGTACATCTTCCCTACTTTATATTATCGATGCCACAAATTACATTTTTATATCTCTGTACCCACTAACATAGGTTTACAATTACTTTTGTGCATTTGTCTTTTAAATCCTACATTTAAAAAAGTGGAGTTACAAACCAAAATTACAATAATACTGGCTTTTATGTTTGCCCACGTATTTACCCCACTTGAGATCTTCATACCTTTATTCAGCATCGAGTTACTGCCTGTTGTCCTTTAATTTCATCCTGAAAGACTCATTGGCATTTCTTGCAGAGAAGCTCTAGTGGTAATAAATTCCTTCAGTTTTATTTATCTGAGAATTTCTTAATTTCTGCCTAATTTTTTTTCAATTCACCCATTGCTCCCACCCCACCACCCACCACCTCTGGCAACCACCAATCTATTCTCCTGTGTCTATCAGCTTGGTTTTTTCCTTTAGTTTCCACATATAAGAGAGATCATATGGTATTTGTCTTTCTCTGTCTGACTTATTTCACTTAGCATAATGCCCTTGAGGCCCATACACGCAGTAGCAAATGACAAGATTTCATTCTTTTATATGGCTGAATAATATTTATATATATAAATATTACAATAATATAATATAATTTATATATTATATATAATATTAAGTATATAGTTATATATTTATATTTTATTATTATATTAATATTATATGATTAATATATAATCAATATATTATAATATAATAATATAGTGATTTATTATAATAATATAATATAATATATATATAAGTATAAATACCACATATATATATGTAAATATACCACATATATGTAAAAAATATATATATAAATATACCACAATTTCTTTCTTCATTCATCCATCAGTGGACTCTTAGGTTGTTTCCATATCTTGTCTATTGCAAATAATGCTGCAATGAACATGTAGGTGCACATACCTTTTCAAGTTAGTGTTTCTGTTTTGTTCAGATAAATACCCAGAAGTGGAATTGCTGGATCATATGGTAGCTCTATTTTTAATTTTTTGAGAAACTTCCATACTGTTTTTCATAGTGGCTGCACGAATTTATATTCCCACCAACAGTGCACAAGGGTTCCCTTTTCTCCACATCCTTGCCAACACTTGATATTTCCCCTTCATTTTTTGAAGGACAATTTTGCCAGGTATAGAATTCTCAGTTGACAGTTTTTTCTTCAAATATTTTAAATATATCCTAATGCCTTCTGGCCTCCAAGTTTTCTGCTGAAAAATCAGTTGATAATCTTATTGAGGATCCCTTGTACATGACAAATGCCTTCTCTCTTGCTGCTTTCAAGAGAGAAGGCATTTCTGTATTTGTATTTGTCTTTGTCTTTCAATAGTTTGATTATGTGTCTTGATATGGATCTCTTTTACTTTATCCTACCTAGAGTTTCTTGAGCTTCTTGTATTTGTAATTGTACTTCATAAAATCTGGGAAACTTGGGGCCATTATTTCTTCAAATAATCTCTCTATCTCTTTGTTCTCTTTTCTCCTGCAACTTTCATAATGCATATATTGGTCTACTTGATGTTGTCTCACAGGTCTCTTAGGCTCTGTTCAGTTTCCTCCATTCTTTTTTGCTTTCTGCTCCTCAGACTCAATCATTTTAATTTTCCTATATTAAAATTCACTGATTCTTTTTTATCACTGCTCAAATATGCTGTTGAATCCCTCTAGTAAATTTTTATTTTCAGTTATTTTATTTTTCAGCTCCAGAATTTCTGTTTTGTTCCTTTTTATAATTTCTATATCTTTGCTGATATTCTCATTCTGTTCATGTACTGCTTTCCTGATTTCCTTTAGTTCTTTGTCCATGTATTCCTTTAGCTCTTTGAGCATATTTAAGACAGTTATTTTAAAGTCTTTGTCTAAGTAGTCTGATGTCTGACTGGCTTATGTCAATTTATTTTATGTTTATGTCAATTTATTCTATTCTTTTGAATGGGCTATGTTTTCCTGTTCCTTAGGATTTTTGTTGTTGTTGTTGAAAATTGGGCATTTGAATAAAAACAACCACCTCTCCCAGTCTTTGCAGACTGGCTGTGTGCCAGGGAAGTCTTTCACTGATTAGCTGGGCATGCTCTGAGCCTAGGGAGCAGCCTAAGGTGAAAGCTTAAGGTCATTTCAGGTCTTTTCCAAGCATGTGTCTTGCCTGGATCTGAGTGAGGTTTTCTCAATTCCCCCATATATGCAGCTTCTTTTTTTTTTTTTTTTTTTTTTTTTTGTGAGGAGATCAGCCCTGAGCTAACATCTGCCAATCCTCCTCTTTTTTTGCTGAGGAAGACGGCCCTGGGCTAACATCTGTGCCCATCTTCCTCCACTTTATATGGGACGCCGCCACAGCATGGCTTGCCAAGCAGTGCGTCGGTGCGCGCCCGGGATCCGAACCAGCCAACCCCGGGCCGCCGCAGCGGAGCGCGCGCACTTAACCACTTGCGCCACCGGGCCGGCCCCTATGCAGCTTCTTTTGAATGTCTTAATTTCCCAAAGAGTTTCACCCTAGCTTCTCCTTGAGCCTTAGATTGTCTAACATATGTAACCATCCATAATCTTTTGCCCCAGATGCCTATGGGTCTGTAGTCCCCTGCAGCTTTCATGAGCAGTCTCCATCCCTTATCACGCTTGAGATCCAAGTTAGGCAAAACAGAGGCCGGTTCTTTAGGCAGTTCAAAGACAGGTTAGAACATTGCAAATAAGGTCTGCTCTACTCCCTATGGTTCAAGGGAGGAGACTGGTAACTGGACTGCAGTCTCCTCCAAACCAAGACTGAACTGTGCTGGGAAGGGAGTGGAGCAAGGGCAAGTGAAAATGCTGTCAAATTTCCTATCGTTGAGAAGGTAGCTTTGTCCTGAATGAGCATGTGCTTGGTTACCCTCAACCTTTGACTGTTTTCCAGAGCTCCTATAAGGTTAGCTCAGCCAGTTTTTGTTTCTTTTTGCTTTTGAAGTTTCCATGGTGGATTGAGAGCTTGGAGCTTCCCAGACATTTTGCTGATGTCACCTGGATTGTTTTTTTTAAACAGCTTTATTGAGATGCATTTCACATATTATACAATTCACCAAATTGTATGTGTAAACTTACACCAAATTTAAATGTGTAAAATTCAATGGTTTGTGATATATTTATAGATATGTTCAACCATCACCACAGTCAATTTTAGAACATTTCTATCACCTCCAAAAGAAACTCCATACCCTTTAGCTATCATCCCAATCCCTCCCATTCACCCACCAACCCCCTGGCCCTAAGCAACCACTAATCTTCTTTCTGTCCCTATATATTTGCCTGTTCTGGACATTTACTATAAATGGAATCATGCAATATGTGGTCTTTGTGACTGGCTTATTTCACTTAGTACAATGTTTTCCTTCACCCCACCCCCACCCTAAGGCACAGGGTACCAAGAAGATAACGGAAGTGGGGAGCAGCAAGGGTACACAGTGGAGGAGGCAGACCTTTGGACTCATTCAAAATTGGAGTTGACCCAACAGCCACAATGTGAGGATAAGGAGGAAGGAATTGAAGATGTTGGAAGCAAATGGTGGAAGCAAAGATTCACAGGACCTAGGCACCAGAGTGAAAGAAGACAGAATAGGTCATGAAAAAGGAGAGAGGTCAAGGGATTGGAGTTCAGAATGAGAAGAAAGAGTAGATACAGTGGGAGTAACAAAATAAGAGACTAGGAAGGAAAAGAATTGTTATCAAAATGGCTGCTTAAATTTAAGACTTTAGGCATGGAATGATTGTCAGCGATGACAGAGCCCAAGAAGTTACTATTGGAAAAGATTCTGGATGGAAGGGAGGAGAAGGTGTTGGAAGAGGTGTCCCCATGGATATGGATGTCACCCAGGGTTGATAGCAAAACTTGGAGCAGGGAAAAAGTCCCCATGCCAAGTAGCAATGTCTTCAGTGAGCAAGGAGTGCTAGGAAGGCAGGTGACACCAATTAGCACTGATTCAGCTGGAGTAAGCCTCAAGAAGTGTAGATTTTGACAAGAGGGCAGAGGAGTCATGATCTAGAAGCAACAGTTGGAAGTAGGGTGCCCAATCAACCTTACCTCCCAACCCTGAGATATGTGGGGGGCGGGGGGTGGGAGACTTAAAAAGACTGCAGGAGAAGCAGCTTCTCAAGGGGACAGGGAGATTCTGGTTATGGCAAGAAGTGGAGGGACCTACTTGATTATAAAGTTAAGAATGAAGGGGTTTCAGTGGGAAAAGCAAAGTCTTATCAGCAAATGTTGGATAGCTATATTCAAAAGAATGAAATTGAACCTTTATGTAATATCACATACAAAAATTAACTCACAATGGATCAAAGATCTAAATGTAAGAGCTAAGACTGCAAAACTCTTAGAAGAAAACATAGGGGAAAAGCTTCATGACGTTGGATTTGGCAATGATTTTTTGGACATGACACCAAAATCACAGACAACAAAAGAAAAAAACAGATAAGTTGGACTTCATCAAAATTAAAAAATTTTGTGCATCAAAGTACACTATTAAGAAAATAAAAAGATAACCCACACAATGGGAGAAAATATTTACAAATCAAATATCTGATAAGAGTCTACAATTCTGACACCAATTCCGATGTGTGTTTTTTCCCCACACCAAGCAATTCTCCAGTGCCAGCTGGGTATCCTACAATTCAATTCAGTTCTGACACTATCTGCCTGGAGATAGCATCAGATCCCACAGGTTAAGGGCTCAGTCCTACAAGACTGCCCCACTCTCCACTTCAGACACCAATTCTAAGCCTAGGTTATCATCTAGGCTTCTGTCCAACTGCTGTTGATCAGAGGTTTCAACGACCCCCTGCATGGGTTTGATTAATTTGTTAGAGTGGCTCACAGAACTCAGAGAAACGTTACTTACTAGATTGTCAGTTTATTACAAAAGACTATAACTCAGGAACGGCCAGATGGAAATGATGCCTAGAGCAAGGCATGTGGGAAGGGGCTTAGAGTTTCTGTGCTCTCTGAGCACACCACTCTCCCCAAATCTTCATGTGTTCGCCAACCTGGAAGCTCTTGGAACCCATCTTTTTGAGTTTTTATGGAGGCTTCACTACGTAGGCATGATTGATTAAATCATTGGCCACTGGCAATTGATAGAACCTGCAGCCCCTCTCCCTCTAAAGGTGTGGGGGGAGGACTGAAAATTCCAACCCTCCAATCACATGGTTGGTTCCCTTAGCAACCAGCCCCCCTCCCTAGTGTTTTCCAAAAGTCACCTCATTCACATAAACTTAGGTGTGGTTGAAGGGGTTTGTTATGAATATCAAGACACATTTATTGCTCTTTCATTTAGGAAATTCCAAGGGTTTTAGGAGCTCGGTGCCAGAAACAAGACAAAGACCAAATATATATATTTCTTAATTAAATCACAATATAACAGTGTCTAATATCGAGAATACACAAAGAACTGTTATAACTGAACAATAAAAATACAATCTAATTTTAAAATGGTCAAAGGATTTGAATAGACATTTCTCTAAAGTTAGAAGATATACAATAGCCAAAAACTTCATGAAAACAGGTTCTACATCATTAGTCATTAGGGAAATGCAAGTCAAAACCACAATGAGATACCATTTTATCTCCCTAGGATGGCCATAATAAAAAAGACAATAACAAGTGCTGGCGAGGATGTGGAGAAATTGGAGCCCTCATTGCTGGTAGGAATGTGAAATGAAACAGCCGCTTTGGAAAACAGACTGGCATTTCCTCAAATGTTACACATGGGATTACTATACAATTACCCAACAATTCTACTCCTGGGCATATACTGAAGAGAATTGAAAATACACGTTCACACAAAAACTTGTACACAAGTGTATATAACAGCTTTATTCATAACGGCCAAAAAGTGGAAATAACCCAAATATTCATCAACTGATGAATGGGTAAACAAAATGTGGTTTATCCATACAATGGAATATTATTCAGCCACAAGAAGAATGAAGCCTGCACTACAAGATTTGCTAAAAAAAAAAAAAAAAAAAACTACAAGGCTGCAGAAAAAATTGATATTAGTGGGAAACTTGCCTCTATCAGAAAGATCGCACGGCACTATAAATGGCAAATAAGTGGATAAATATACAAGCTATGTTTTTTTTCTACTTAAGTTTTGTGAAATACATTTGGCAAAAAAAAAGGAAAGAAGTACTGATACATGCTACAATGTGGATGAACTTTGAAAACATTATGCTAAGTGAAAGAAGCCAGGCACAAAAGGCCACAGACAGTACGATTCCATTTATATGAAATGTTCAGAATCGGCAAATCCGTGGAAACAGAAAGTAGATTAGTGGTTCCCAGGGCCTGGGGGAGGAAGGAGTGAAGAATAACTGCTAATGAGTTCTTTGGAGCCTATTTTGGGTGATGAAGATGCTCCGGAATTAGACAGTGATGATGGTGACACAATCTTGAGTGACTTTTGTACTAAAAACACTGAATTGTACACATTAAAACGGTAAATTTTACGGTATTGAATTATAACTCAATTAATTTTTTAAATGCAGAATGAAAGAAAGAGAATGAGGGGGGACTTATTCCCTGCAGTTCAGAGATTCCAGAGGGCATAGGTGGAAAGGATTAGGAGGGAGGAAAAGCGAGAGAGTCTGTGTCTGGATGGAGGAAGGAGGTGACACCTGGGCAGTGAAGGGCCGGGTGGTGTCAGGCATAGGAGGCCTGGAGGGATGGGGGTCAAGAGTTCCAGGAGCACTGGTCCAGCAGGTCCCAGAGGGTGGAGGGGCCGAGGCATCTCAGGAAGCCAACAGGCTTGGCTTGATTGATGGTGTTGGGAGGTAGTCCCAGCCCAGGTGACTGAAGGAAGAGAAGGGGGCTTCAGGGGCGGGCACTGAGAGATCTAGAGATGGGAGCTTCCAGGAGTGAGACAACTGAGCAAAACAGGGTGGCGATGGGGATGGGGAGCTTTTCCCCCTGGCTTGAACGTGGGTCCCAGATCTTGAACATCGAGTATGAAGCAAAATCCTACAAATCCCCAAGAGAAAGAGCAGGTTCGAAAATTCCAAGCACCTCTGCATTCTGTCGGATCTCTCTGTACCAAAACAAGCCAGAGAAGGTTAGATAAATAAGCAAAAGGGATCCAGGGCCTGGGGCCAGCCTGAGTGGTTAGTTTCCTACTGATGTTTACAGAGTTAGGAGCTGGTAAGTGAAGATAAGGACTATCAGAAATAGAAGTGCTAAGTTTGTTGGGCATTCAAACAAGCATTCATTAAGCATCTAGACACACCAGGGGCTGCACTTGGAATGCTAGACGCAGACTCGGTGCTGCCTCCAAGAAGCTTGTAGGCTGGGGGGAGGGCAGGCCGAGTGGGGACTATAAACAAAGCACTAAGTAAATAACTGCAGAAGTATTCATTACAAACATGCAGGAACAGGGAGGAAAGGAGTAAAGTGCTCTGACTGTGTATAACAGGGATCTGATGGAGCCTGGGGGTCAGAGCAAGTTTCTCTGAGGAAATGACACTTCAGCTATCCAGCAAGGTGGTGGGCCCTGGGGCAGGAAGGAGCCTGAAGGACTAGCTGGAGCTAACAGCTAACAGCGGGAGTGGTGGAGAATAGAGAGACTGGGCTAGAGAGGCAGGAAGAACCAGATGTGGGGGTGGGTGGGGCATTCCGGGCTTTATTCCAAGAACAAAGGGAATAGAGGGGAAGCAAGTGGGGGCAGAGGAGAGCCACAAGAGAGGACAGTAGAGCAGAGTGGTTAACAGCATGGAGCCGGACAGCCTGGGTTCAAATCTCAGGTCTGCCACTTACTTGTGACCAAGGTCCAGGTTAGCTAACCTCCCTGTGCCTCAGTCTCCCCCTCTGTAAAATGGGATAATAATGGTGCCTATTTCAGGGGATCGTCACGCGAATTCAATGATAAAAGCCTGGTGCAAACTGAGTAAGGAGGAATTGCTGACATGAGCGGGCTGAACAGGAGCAAGCCTGGACTCTCCCCCACCTCCAGACAGCCATTCATTGTGGGTGCTAAGGGCTGTTGGCACCCAGGAAAGTTCTGGCTTCTCTAGTGGCTGCCACTTTGAAGACAAGAGTCTCTTGGCCTTGGATGACCATTCTGGCAGCATTGTCCTCTGGCTCTGGCTGTCCCATGAGCTCCACGAAGACAGGGACCATGCTCACCCTATACCCCAGGGCTGGCTCAGGGCTGGCACACATGGGGGGTGCTCCATACCCTTTGGAAAAATGGATTTTGAATGAATGAACGCATGAACAGGTGGATCTGTGGAAGGATACTCACACTCTCCATGAATTAGTGAGCACTCCTTCTGTGCAGGCACCTACTAAGTGCCTCACATAACTCATTCCGTTTCCCTCTCACCACCGTCTTGTGAGGAGGCTGCTAGGAGACACTTTCCATAGGAGATATCTCGGGAGTGTGTTCTCTGTGGGGGACCCTGGTCATACTTCACGGAGACCAATTATTGAGAAATGCATTTAATTGGTAGCCCAAAAGAAGGGCTTTTTCCTGGAAGTTGGGATCCTGGAAGCAGGAATTCAACTGGAAAGCAAGCTATGCTGACTGTCGTTTCTCTAAAGATCTAGCCACAGACCCTCTATAGCAAGGGTCTCAGATCTCATCTTCCTGAGCAAGGCACAGGGCGATGGGTCGCTTCACCTGTTTTTGGAGGGAGAAGTGGTGCATCCTAGCAAGGCAGAGTGCCGCCCCCCCCCCCCCCCCCCCCCCGCAGCCTGGTGGAGCTCAGAGCAGCCTCCGACACACACCATTTCAGAGAGCACAGAGAGCGGATCAAGTGGAAAGGCTGTGGGAGACCTGCCTTTGGTCTTCCCCTGCCGCTTGGCTTCCAGCCAGAGTCCCACACACACCCTCCTGCAGGCCTGTTCCCCCAGGGAATGCTTGTGCTCTGAGTCCCTGCTGCAGGCTCACTGCAGCTCAGCCCCAGGCCACCCCTCCTTCCGGCACGGCACAGCGCTGGTGCCAGCTACCCCTGCCCCCAGCTACCCCTGCCCCGGCAGCTCTGCCAGCCGGCTCCTCCAGAGACTAGTATTTTGGGAGAGTGCTGAGTTCAGCACTGCTGCGAGGTGCAGTCCGCAGCATCCTTCTGTCCTCAGCCGGCCCTCCAGAGCGGCCCTGGGGGCCCGGGTGGCCCTCCCTACGTGCAGCAGTCCCTCCTACACGAGTCTCTATGTCCAACCACACCCACCACCCACCGGACAGCCCCGAGGCTGTCATGGCAGGTGGCGGAGGAACTGTGGGTGGGAGAAGCAGAGTTGTCCAAGGGGCATGGCCAGCCAAACCCCTACTTCTAGAAAAACAACTAAGGTCAGGCTCTCACAAGCACCCCCAGAACCTGCCCCCAGCCTAAAGCCTGGGGTCATCAGCTTCCCAGGCCTCAAAGCCAAAGGAGCAGGCTGGCCCTCAGCCAGCTGACCTCAGGGGGAGGGAGCGTGGGGGTGCAGGGCACACAGCAGTGCCGAGAGGTTACATAAGCACCTCTGTTTGCAGCCTGCTCTTTGCCCTGGCAACCAGGACTAGAGTGACAGCAAAGCCCTGCTCTGACGGAGGAGGGGCCTCAGCCAGGACTGCAAATCGAGTCCAGCTTGGAGTAGGCCCAGGTCCTCCCAAGGTGCTTGTGTCCGGGTGGCAGATTAGCTGCCGGAGCCCAGGCAGCTGCCCGCCCTTCTCTCTCTGCTTATCGGAGGTCTCTGTCCCACCAGGTGGGCCCCTGGGGTGGGGTGTGAGGGATGGAAAGTGTACCCCAGCAGAGGGCCCGTCAGCTCTGAAGGTTCCTTCTGTTCCAGGTGCCCATGGGCTGGAAAATGAGCCTGGCCATGGCAGCCCTGCTTCTGGGTCTTACGATGGTGGTGACAGAAGACGAGGAGGAAAACGACCCGTGCGTCTACGAGGCCCTGTCTGACAATGATGCTGTCCTCTGCAAGTAAGGCTGGCAGGACCCCACACAGCAACCGGGTGGGTGGAAACCAGAGAAGAGGTCTCAGGGAGGGGTGTTTCCAGAACCAAGGAGCACTGTCTCCTAAGGCAGCCTTTGTGGACAGGCAGAAAAGAAGGCAGCTCTGGAGACCACCTTGATGGAGGACGGCATTGGGGGAAGGACTTTGAGACGGGCTCCTGCCTTCCATAGGCAGTTCTCCCAAGATCAGGAGGCTCCCCCGGGGCCTCCAAACTTGAGGGCCCTGTGGTGCTGGCCTCACCCTCCCTGCTGGGACCCCAAGAGAGACCATCCCTCCCTACAGCCCGGAATGCTCCCTTCCCCCCAACAAAGTGGCCGTTGTAAAGAAATGTGGCAGTTGACAGAGGGAGTGTGATTGGACCCTCCGTGGGTGAGAGGTGCTGGTTTGCTTTTGGGTAATGAGGCCCCGGAAGTGTCGGGACAGGCAGGCCTTTTAGGGAGTGAGGTCACTGGACGTTGTCCAGAGCAGAAGCTGGGTTCGGAGGCTGGCCTCTTCCCTCCTCAGGGCACGAGCTTCTCCCCCTCTGCATCGAGGTCCAACCCCCTCCTCATGACTGTTGGTTAGAAAGGCCAGTCCTAATTGTCCTGGCCTCGTGGGTCATCCTGAGAGCTGCCCAGGCCACTTTGCTGCCAACCCCCTCTGCCAGTCTGGTGACCAAGGTGGCCGCATCCCGCTGAAGCCATCGGAAGTGAGGGGAGGAAGAACTCGCACGTCTTACTCCGTCTTCTTGCGTATATTTGAGTGCTACAGACACTACTTTCAGAAAGATAAATAAACGCTTTCCCTTAAAAAGTTAGGTAGTTGAATCCAAAAAATAAAATAAAATAAGTTTTGCTTCTATCACTACGTTTTTAAAACTCTAGCGAACAGTTCTGAGTGAGGTTTGTGTGGGCGCAGGAGGGAACGCGGCTGCGTCTCTCATGTGGGCGCCCGTCCTCCAGGTGCTCTGCTGAGTGGAACCTTCCGGGCTCAGGACGGCTTTTTACTCTGGTGGTAGAAGGTCAAGCCCCACGAGCTGAGAGGTCAGCTGGGCCAGGGCAAGGCAGGGGCAGGCCACGAGAAGGGCCCCTTATGGGGGCCCTCTGCGCTTCCCATGTTCACTGTGGGACACACAGAAAATGATCCTCTGTGTATGGTCACTGGAGGTGACCTGGGCCCAGCTGCCCTTGGCTCTGCCCTGCGGAGGTCCACATGCTGGCGCCCTGGTGGCCTGTCTCCGTGGCACACGTGGGAGCTCTGGGCACCTGTTACATGCTTTAGACTCCTGGACTTATTCCATTGTTATCAGGAACCCACCAAACAGGTCTTCTCATCCCCATCTTGCAGCTACCCACGGTGCTTACACAGCTGACAAGAGGCAGAGGGGCATTCAACCCCCCTTGTCTGGCGCTACACTCACGCTCTTCCCCCACCCACCTCCAGCTGCCGACCCTCCTCCAGGGCCTGGAGCTTCTCAAACTCCGGTAAAGGGGGGCTGTGTTAGTCCATTCTGGCTGCTATCACAAAATACCATAGACAGGGGGCTTACAAACCATAGACATTTATCTCTCACAGCTCTGGAGGTTGGGAAGTCCAAGATCAAGGTGCCGCCAGATTCTGTGGCTGGTGAGAACCTGCCATAGAACCTTCCTGGTTCATAGATGGCTGTCTTCTCGCCGTGTCCTCACACAGTGGAAGGGGTGAGAGAGCTCTCTGGGGACTCTTTTAAGCACAGTAATCCCAGTCATGAGGGCTCCACCCTCATGACCTAGGCACCTCCCAGTGGCCCCACCTCCTAATCCCAGCACACTGGGGCTAGGATTTCAACATATGACTTTTGGGGGACACAAACATTTAGTCCATTGCAGGAGCCATTCTCAGGACTCCATAGATTACACCTAGACCCCCCAGTTTGAGAAGCATGGACTTACAACACTAGGGTTGTATGCTAGGACAATGTCTTTTGATTGTAAACCATCATTGCAAAAGGGAAGCTTTGTCTTTATTACTGCTGAAGATTTTTGTTTGTAAAAGACCATCACTGAATGAGAACACCTCATGGACATATCAGACCCCCAAGGAGAGATCAGTACCCCCTGCACTGGGTCCCTCCCCAGGATCCCTGCTCAGCTCAGGCTTCTGACCTTGCCAAGAGAACCCCCAGAGAAGCCACTCCTCTCATGGGCATTTAAAGTCTAATAGAGAATTCTTGTAGTTAGGACTCAATGCCTAAAAATGTTAATCCATAAAGGAGAAATTTTATGTACAGTGACAAGCAGTGGGAAATATTGTTGAGAGAAAAGCTCTTCCAGAATAATACCTCACCTACTCCTGAGAGAAGCCAGACTAGACTGACAACAGCACTGAGAGTCAGAACCCCTGGCTCAAGATCAGAATCAAGAGAACCACAGTCGTCCAACCTGAAGCCAAGGAGTGAATCCACTCAGCAACCCTCTCCCTGCTGCCCTGCACAAGGGCCCTGGTGGCCTCTCCTGGTGACCAGGAGCTGCGCCCCCAAGCCCTGTCCTTTGTGCTGACAAGCTCATCCTCCAGCGAGGGCCTCCTTGTCTCAAGGCAGAGGCTGACTTTCTTTAACTCACCCCTTTCTTCCTAGTTTTGCCCCAGGTGCTGCATAGAACAAGTCTAGTTTCTCTTCCTCTTGATGGTTGTTCAAATGTTTGAAGACAGATGTCACCCCCCCACACACACACACCTTCGCTTGAAGCTCTTTCTAATCTGGGCATCCACCTCCATCCTTCATGGCTCCTCGGGGGCCTTGGTTCTGGGCCTCTGGGCCTCACCTTCAGGAAGGGTTGGTTGGAGACAGACCTGTTGCTCTTTCTAAGCATGGCGCCCCACACTTTCACACTGAGAACCACACAATAGAGGGTGGGGGTGCCCCCCGAGTCTCCTCATACCTCTGTGAAGGCAGCCTCATCTCCATGGGCCCTTTTGTCACCCTCTCTTTCAGGCAGCTGGAATTCTGAGCCCTTTCCACAGGTACAGCTGGGGAGCTATTTTTCTCTGATCCAATTCTTACAATGCTGAAGGGACTTAAGTGAGCATCTAGTCAAATGGCAGCCTGGAGAAACCAAGTGACTCACCCGGGAAGCCGTGTGGCACGGGGAAAGAGCAGACGGCCTCTGTAGCAGTCCTCTGCTGCTGCACAGCAAATCGCCCTGAAACTGAGCAGCTGCACACACTTGTCTTGCAGTCTGTCTCGGCATGGCTCAGCTGGGCGTCTCGGGCTCAGGGTCTCTCAGGAAGTCGCAGTCAACCTATTGGCTGGGGCTGCTGTCTCATCTGGAGTATGGACTGGTCTGGGGAGGGCTGCCCGGCTTCTGAGCTTACTCATGTGGCTGTTGGCAGGCCTTAGTCCCTTGCCTCATGGCCTCACCGTGGGGCCGTTCACAGCACAGCAGCTGGTGTCCCCAGAGTAAGGATCCGAGAGGGAGAGCGTGTGAGAGGGCCTCAAGCAGAAGCCAGTCTTCCTATAACCTAATCTTGGAAGTGACCTCCATCACCTTGGCCAGATTCTCTCTGTTAGAAGTGAGCCACTCAATACAGGAGACAGGGATCACTGGGCATCTCAGACACTGCCTACCACACCACATCCCTCTTCTCCGCTCAGTTCACCAACTGTGAGACCCTGGGCTGCTTCCTTGACTTTCTCTGGGCCTCAGTTTACTCACCTGGGAGAGGAGAATAATGATAACAGCTGCTTCGAGGAATTGTGGTATGAAAGAAATAGTATGCATGTGATGCACCTGATCTGTTGGGGGGCCCGGTAAATGCCATCCCCCCTGTCCATTACGCAATGTTAGATCACGGCCACGCTGGGACCAGAGCCTCTGCTCCTTTCTCCTGTCTCTCTCGGGTGCCCCTTGTCCTGTCATGAAGTCCAGGAAATGCCCAAAATCTCGGGATGGAGATTAGAATGTGTCCTGTGTGAGGTACACCTGAACAGGAAAGGCAGTCAGGAAGATGACACAATTCAGTTTTCTGAACTTGAATGCAAGTTTTAAAATGTGTTCTGACTAAATTTAATTTCTTTTTTTTTAATTCATTTTATTTTTTTAATTTTTTTTTTGAGGAAGATTGGCAACAGATGCCAATCTTTTTTTCTTTTTTCTACTCAAAGCCCCAATAGATAGTAGTATATCCTAGTTGTAGGTCCTTCTAGTTCTTCTCTGTGGGACACCGCATCAGCATGGCCTGATGAGTGGTGAGTAGGTCTGCTCCAGGGATCCAAACCGGCAAACCCCAGGCTGCTGAAGTTGAACGCACAAACTTAACCACCATGCTACCCAGCTGGCCCTTAAATTTAATTTCTGATTCACTTCATCTTGGGCTTGTCCAGATCTTCATTTGGGCCGATTTGATTGTCTGAATTGTTAGTTATCAGCTTTGCATCATACGCGAATCTAATAAATTTGCCTGCCATGTCCTTTTCTAAGCCTTTGACAAAACTGCTCAACAGGACGGAGGCCCACGCGTGCCCTTGGCACCTCCGCTATGTGGAGCAACATGTGGGCTTCCAACGCTAGGCTGGCAGTGCCCTGTGGGTGTGACGGGGGTTGGGGCATGGACCTGATTGCGGTCCCCTGACATGTACCCTGCCAGGGCCTTCTCTGTGGCTTTAGGCCCACTCTCCAAATGGCAGCTGGGTGATTTTGCTTAACTGTTTTAACATTTGCAGCCATTCTGCTGGGATAAAAAGAGGAGACCTATTCATTCCCCCCGGGAAGGCCCCCTGGCCCTCAGTTTCCCTCCTCTATGCCCCTCGCTCTTTCCCCGTTCTGTGCTGTGTGCTGAATCTCCATCTCTCTGCCAGTGGAGGGTCCCCTCTCTCGGCCTCATCCGACTAGCTGTAGCGGCAGGGGGTTGTGGCAGAAACAAACCGAACAGTCCTTAAAACGCTGCTGTGAAGAGAAATGAAAACCTATCCTCCAAAACTTCTTCACTAGTTATTAAAACCATGCCATCCAAAAGGAATTACTGTAAACCTGCGAAGAGTTCAGAGAAACAAGCCAGCTGGTGGGTCAGCTCCTGGCTTCGGGGAACTGCCCTGCCTCAGTTGGCCCGAATCCTGGCACTGGGGCTGCAGGCCTGCGGAGGCGTCCTGTGTCTGCGGGTGTCGCAGGCTCCAGCTGCCTCTGCCCAAGGCGGGACCTCAGGAGCCGTGGGAAGGGAATGTGGGGCTCCCACCAGGAAGCTGTCCTTGCCCCCCTCCCGGGTCCCAACCCTGAGAGCTCCCTTCCAGATCTGCTCCCTCTAATTACGTTCTCATGGGGTCCCCTTCAGACAGCCCTGCAGCAGGGAACCGCAGGCAGCTCTGGGTGACCCCTGGCAGCGTATGGAGCTGCTCACCCACACTGGGATTTTTGGAAAGGCTGAGGACCCTCTCCTTGCTCAGTGAGCCATCCTACCCAAATGAACCCTACAGAGACCTTGGATCTTGGTGATAAAAAATGACAGATGGGCAGGGAGGAAGGGCAGGTAAAAATAAAAAGAAAGAAAAAGTTGGCACAAAGATTATTTTATATGTCTGTTAGAAAGCCTGGCTTACATCCCTGAGTTTCACATCCAGACGAGCCCTGAAGGCTGACCCTGGTGAAGTTGTAGGACCAGCCCGATTCTCAGAACACCCGTGTGCAGGCTCTTCTCAAAAAGTGGATAAACGGATGCATCCTACAGTTTAGTGACCAGACGTTTCATGCCCTGAGAGAGATTTGCATTTTGAAAGCACAATGAACGGTAGTTGGAGAGCCTACAGTATGGGCAGTACTTAACCCAAAGAAGTGGATTATTTAACTTCTGGTGGGATTTTCAGGCATGGAGAGGATCTCAGTTGTTTAGGGGAGAGAGAAGTCTGTGCCCACTATGCTAACTTGCTAAACCTTTCTTTCCATAGTAAGAACATTCCTGAAAAGCAGTGTGTTAATATTATTCTTATAAACCCAATCCTACTTGAAAGACACTGACCAGACCTGCCGAAGTATGTGTAATCCTTCTCAGAAGTAAATACAGACAATAGTCAAGGCTTTCTGACACTGACGACATGCCAGGCTCTGCAGTGAACATGGATCACTTACTTTCTTCCTCACACCAACCCTATAAGTAGATACTATCAGTGTCCGCATTTTTCAGGTGAAGAAACTGAGGCACCAAGAGGTCAAGTAACTCTTAGGTCACACAACTAGTCAGTGGCAGCTCTAGCACTCAATCCCACTGGACTTAACATGCCCGACAGTGAACCCCAGGCTCCCCCAAAATCCTGACATGGGCTGACCACTTCCCTCTCTCTGCAGGGGCCTTGAGGTTTTCTACCCAGAGTTGGGGAATGTTGGCTGCATGTTTGTTCCTGTCTGCAACAACTATAGACAGAAGATCACCTCCTGGACCGAGCCCATCGTCAAGTTCCCTGGGGCCATGGAGGTGAGTGAGCAGGGCCCGCCTGCTGGGGGCGAGTTGTGGGCTGAGGTTACTCAGCTAGGGGTCTTAAAGCTGCGTGCAGAGCAGTCTGGGTTGGGTCTGGTGATACCAGATGGCTGTTGCCATGAGCATGTACCCTCCTTAGAACAGCCGCATGGCCTTGGAGGAGGTTGGGCTGGGTGGGAGAGCTGCAGATGGGAGCTTTGGCCAGGCTCAAGGGCCTCTCTGCCGGGCCTTTCCCTGCCCCTGCACCCCTGAGGCCCAGAGCCTGCCTCCTCAGTCTACGTGGAGACCACCTGGTGTGTGCTTCAGAGTCGGCAGAGAAAAGGGGAAGAGAAGGCGTTGTGGGGAACCCTTTCTCCGGTACAGGGTGGCTGGGCTTGCACAATGACCTTCTGAGTGGGGCAGAGCTCGTTTGTAATGGGCAGCGCTTGTCACGTAGGTTAAACAAGTAGAGGTCAGTGTGTCTCGGCTCTTGGTCATCGCGATATGAAACCCACTCAAAAGTTCGCCCAAAGTTGTCTAAAATACAAGATTGAAGCATAAGAATTGGAAATAACTATTCCTTTTACTGAGGAATGATTAGTACCAAATTGTTCTGGAAGTTTCCCTTGGTCTGAGGATGTAGTAAGCCTGGGGAAGGGCCGTGGAAGTGGGAAGTGGGGCTGCTGCTGCTGCTGCCCGCAGTGGCCAGGCCACGTCCTGGGGGAGCTGCTCCAGTGTTCTGGTCACTGTTTCTTTCTTCCTTGACTCCTGGGCCATACTGAGCCCCCTAAGCATCGGGGGTGGAGGGCGATCCTCGCTTTCTGCTGTGTTTTAGTAGTAGTGGCCAGTGTCAGCCTACACACGAGGATGGTGATGTGTCCAGGACTCAGGTCACTAATGGGTGGAGACGGAAGGGTCGTGGTCAGGATGTGACCACATGCACATGGAAACCAGCCTTCTGGTCTCCTCTGTGCATTGTGACAGGGAGAGGCCACAGTGGGCTCTTCCCCTCTGTCGTTCCTGCCTAGGGGCTGTCACTACTGCCACTGGTCAGGCCTGAGGGCTATCGGCACAGGCACAGCAAGATACTGAGTTCAGAGGTGGGGGATTGCACAGGTTTCTCTTCTCTTTCTTTCTTGCACTGTTTTTCACTATCAGGAAACAAATAGACTGCGATGTGTCTCACAATTTGTGAGACTGAGGACATGGAACTTTGAGAGGCTATGGTTTCTGCAACCGTGGCAAATGTCCTTTCCTCCGGGAGGCCGAGAAAGCAAGTAATGAGGAGACCTTCTGGGTCTCCTCTCCCTCAACCCTCCCAAGCCTCATGCACGTGCACGCGCATGCAAGCACACACGTCAGCCCTTCTCTCTGGAGACCCTTGGCCCAGGTCACACGCGTGGACAGGTGGGAGGAGCAGAGAAAGTGTGGGTCACTGTGATTCTAACTCTTGGGACAGGAGGTGGAGGGCCGCAGAAGCAGGGCAGGAACGCAGTCCGTAGGGAAGAGTACATGCCACCCCATGGGACGAGACTCTTGACTTCACCATTAATTCACTCGTCCTTGGGTTTGTCACATATGGAGTGAGGAGGTTGGACCAGATGCTCTCACAGCCCAGTGACTGTCCCAAGACGGATTCTCAACCAAGGGCTCCGTCCCACGTGAAATTGTAGCACATGTCCACTAGATGGCAGTGTAGACTTCTGTGAGTACCTGGTGTCCTTGGAGGGGACAAGTTAGAAGGAAGTTTGACAAGTCTTTGCATTTGATTCAGTTTAGTTGATAATGATTGTCCTGGGGTATGGACACGTAACGCAGAACAGATATCACCCCCTCCGGACCCTGAAATCTCCCATCCTGTCTGAGCCGAGAGGTGGGGTGGGGAGAAAACCTGGAGACTCATGAAGGACACAGAGCTGTGGCCAAGAAAGCCAAGGAGGGTAGAGATTTTGCAAAGTAAGATTTGGTCACAGTGGTGGAAAGAAAGAAAGAAAAAGTAGTATTCTGCTACTATAGAACTAGTTTATGGAAATTTGACCTCTGAGAAGGCAGATTCAGTTACAATTATCAAAAGCCACCATTCATCGGGTGATACCCACTTAACGCTTGACTTTATGCTCAGTAGTATTCATGTGTCATTTTATTTAATGCTCTCATCAAGTCCCCAAGTTAAGTATTTCTTTAGTCAAAACTGTTGTGGAAGTGACAAGAGGCAACTCAAACTGACTCGTGCTGAAAAAGAGGGAAGGCATTATTGGTTCACAAACTGAAAACTGCAGGAGTATCTTCAGGCATGGCTGGATCCAGGTGCTCACACAATGTCACCCAGAATCTAGCTATCTGCCCCTTTTCTCTACCTTTTTCAATGCTGATTTTTATGTGTAAATAGACCCCTTTGGGTGACAAAGAGACCCCATCAGCTTCAGATTTATGTTTTACTAGTTTATCAATCCCAGTGGGAATAGATTGACCCTTTCCAACCATTAAAAGTCCCAAGATTTGTCCTGCTTGGATCACATGCCCATCCCTGAACCAAACAGTGGCCCTGGGCAGCCCCACTTAATCTACAAGAGCAGAAAGCAGCAGAGGGTGGTTCCCCTAAAGGAGACTCAAGGTGCTGGTTACCAGAGGGGGAAAGAATGTTGGGTAGGAAAAGCAGGAGAAGGTCCTCTGGAAGGAAGTAATCGGACCAAGCGCAGGGCTGCAAAGTGGCGGGGCCAGGGTTTAAACCCCGGTCGGTCAACTCCAAAGGTTTGACCCCTGGACCACTGGCAAGGGCTCTCCGGGGGACCTGGGGTGCTGGCACGGCTTGGGAGGCCTTGCTGAGGGCAGGCTCTCCGAGGACACGAAGCACAGTGGGTGCTCAGGCAGGTGGTTGCGAAGAGGTGAAGACAGGCTGGGGTGGTGAGAAATGAGGGGGTGGCCAGAGCTTCCCTTGAGGGCTAAGAGGAACAAACCACTGTAGAGAGCAGCTGGTGAAGGCGGAGGGGAAGGGGTGCTCTCTGGAACAGGGTCCCTCAGAAGTGGGCAGGGAGCTGAATCCTGGTGACAGAGAAGAGGATGGAGGCATTTCCTCTGGGCCCAGGGCCTGACGGAAAAGGGCAAGAGGTTGGTAACTGGCTCTGTGGGGACAGCGCCTTGCTTCAAAAGCAATTAGAGGGATGCCACCAAAGCAGCATTGCCAGTGGACATACCCAGGGAAGCCCCCCACACAAGCCCCACGGCCCTGGAAGGAGGGGGCAGTGGGCGTGGGGCAGTGCCTCCTGCCCACCAGAGGTCTTCCTGCCTGCATGTCTGTGCTGAGGCCACTTCCCCCTATTCGGACCCTGCACTCCGGGACACCCTGCTCCCACCAAAACGTTTCCTCCTCCAAGAAGCCTTCCCTGACTGCCTCCCTCTGGGCCCCACCCCCATCCTTGGCTGATCTCTTCTTTCTCTGAGATTTTAAAATATCCCCTACCCTCCAAACCAGGCATTTATTTCCTTCTGTCTTGTATTGTGGTTGCTTATTCATATCTCTCACAGCTTCAACCAATTTCTAAGCTCTGGGAGAGCAAGGCCGCGTGTTGTGTTTCTCTGAACCACCCATAGCCCCTAGCAACATTGCAGACCCTATGTTGGCTGTCTGGGCGACTGGGTGGATGAATGAATGAATGAATGAATGGCAGGTGGAAGGACGCCCCTGGAGTGTGAGCTATGAGATGGGTGAGCCCAGCGGTTTGCCCTTTAAGCTGCTGAGTGTCTTGGGTCATCTGAAGGAAAGGTGCGGAGCTTAGTGGGCCCCAGGCCAGCACTAGTCTCTCCTCCACCCAGGCTGGTGGGTGTGAGCTGGAGGGGGGCAGGGGGAAGCAGAGAGATCAAGAGAAAGCCAGGTGGGCTCCCGGAAGGCAAAGTAGTGCAGGAGAATATGGGCGGTCCCTGTGCCAGCAGCCCGGAGAGCTGGGAGAGGCATAAGCTTTCTCCCCTGCCGCTTTGACAAACACAAAGAGGCAAACGTCTTAAAATGCATCCCTGCTCAAACCAACGAAAGCTGCAAGGCCCCCCAGAAGCCTCTTGACTGTGGCTCCTCCTTCACCTTCAATTTAGCCAACCGGGATCCTTTCGAAGTGGAGAGATTGCCTTTAAATGGGGAATGTGCATTGCACCAGAGGGAAGGATCAAGACTGCAGCATTCTGTCCTGCTGGCCCTCGACTTTCCCGTCAGGCTCAGCTCCTGCCCTGTTTCTCCTCCCTAGAAAGCAGGGGACCTGAGTGTTCTCCTACCAGGCTGGGTAGGCATGTCCCCATGCCACCCCGGGCCTACAGCACCTGTGTTGCTGCCTTCTGGGGCCGCCTCCTTGCCCTCATCAGCCCAAGGGTGGAGACACAAGTTTCGACACAAATTTTATAGAGGCCGGGAGATCTGGGGACAACACGTGAGGTCGAGTCACAGACTCTCCTCGCTGATCGAGACCTAGGAGCTCACCAGCCCAACTCCCATCCTTTTCTCCACACACAGCACAGAAGAATGAGGGCGCTGTGGCCACAAAATGATTAGCCGAGACAGGACACAGGGCTCCAGACCCCAGGGTAATTCTGGCTGGAGCAGCCCCTGGTGGGTGGGGCAGACTCGCTCACTGGGGAAAGACGGGGTGAGAGGCAGGCACTCCCTGCCCAGGGGAGCAAGTGTGCATGCGGGCGGCCAAGCGCAGGCCCACCTGCTCCGGGACGGCAGCCAGCACACGATTTGGTGTTAGGGATGCCAAGTGATTCACTTAACAAATATTTATTGAACACACAGTCACCATGTCAGTGCTGGAAATTCAAAGATAAAAGGTGCCATCACAGAGCTCCCACTCTAGGTGGGGAGACAGACAGGTGGACGGCAAAGGTGGAGACGCAGGGTGTCAGTGGTGCTCTAAGGCCTCCAGGAGGAGGTGACCCTCAGCTGAACTGCGGAAGGTGAATAGGCAGGGCATAGATGGGGGAGCCAGGATGGGCTCAGGAGGGGGCATGGCCACATGGGGAGGGGCCACAGAAGCTTTGTGGGCACTGGTGTGGAGTCTGGATTTTATCTTTTTGTTTGTTTTTGTTTTGTGTTGTTTTGTTGTTTTGTTTTGATTTTTGAGGAAGATTGGCCCTGCCCTAACGTCTGTTGCCAATCTTCCTCTTTTTCTTTTTTCTCCCCAAGGCCCCAGTACATAGTTGTATGTCATAGTTGTAGAGCTGTAGCTCTTCTATGTGGGCTGCCACCTCAACATGGCTTGGTGAGCGGTGAGTAGGTCCACGCCCAGAATCTGAACCGGGGACCCCAGAGCCACTGAAGCGGAGCGCGTGAACTTAACCGCTGTGCCACCTGGCGGGCCCCTGGATTTTATTTTGAAGCCAGGCTGGGGTGTGTGGGCACCATTTGATTTTCAGGCTGGTGAACATGATCAGATTTGCAGTTCGGGAAGGTCACTCAGGCAGCGCTGGTGGAAGAATGGTGAGGTGGAAGGCAGGAGGGCACCGTGCTGGAGCAGCAGAGGTGAGGGCATGAACGACAGGCATGGGCCTGAAAGACATAAAGGAGGCTGACTCCACAGGGCTTGGTGACTGTGGAGGGGCAGGGACGGCAGGGGAGGGGAGAGTCGGTGAGACCCTGGGTCTCTGTGATGGGCAGGTGGGTGGGAGAGTAAAACTGAGCATGTAATTTATCTGCCAAAACAAGATGATTTTGAGAGCAAAGGGGGTGCTCTTAATAATTATCAGGCCGGCAGGTGGGATTGGGCACTGTCCCTAATAATGGTGCTTTCACCAAGTAAGGGACACAGAGAAGTACTAGATCTGCAGGGACGACAGACAGGGGCAGCAGCTTCTGCAGACACGGAATTTGAGGACCCTGCGTGCACCCAGAGGCAGCCGCCCAGTAAGCAGGTCTAGGGCCTGATGCTGAGAAGAGAAGGCAGGGCTGGAGGCCCAGATTTGGGTCCTCAGCATCTGGGGGTGGGGACGGGGATCTTCGAGGTGACAGAGCTCACTTGGGGTGAGGACATCGAGTGGTCAACAGCAGCCAGCCTGCAGAGGTCAGGTCAGACAGGCAATGGAGTGGCTGCTGCGGGGCCAGGCTGGGGAAGAGCCGTCGGATTTGGGAGATTGCCCGGCACTGCTCTTGAGGGACGGAGAGAAAAGTCAGGACAGTGGGCTGTGGGCAGAAGGTAAAGTCAAGACACAGTAAGGAGTCTACTGGTGGGATCCACCGATGCGCCAGTGATGGTTTAGGGAAGAATTAATGACATGCGACCGTCACCCAGTGCCTGGCACATGATGTGACGGAGCTTAATAAATGGTATCACTTGTTATCATGATAAGAGATTGGTTTGTAGTCTGAAGAGTACAAGGCACAGACGATGGGTTTGGGCTTCGGGAGGCCCTGGGAGGCCCGTGTGTGACTGAGGCCCAGAGGCAGGAGTCAGTGAGGTTGTAACAGAGAGGCGGCCAGGTGGAGCGGGTGAGGAGAGTGCCCAGCGCCCGGACGAGTCCGCGTGCGTGGAGGAGAACCTGCTCACATGTCATTTTATCCTTTGTCCCTGAGCAAAGTCGCTAAAATCACTGGACTGTGTTCCACCCCAGCCCAGGCCACTCAGCCAGCTCTTATGGGGGCGCCTCTGGCCACACCGGGACCGGTAGAAGAGAAGCGGTGCTCGTCACCAAGCGGACAGCAACACTTGCAGTCCGATTTTCAGGTTGCAAACAAACTTCCCATGCAGGCTTTCACAGGATCCTTCTAGCAACGTTGGGAGATGGGCAGAGTAGGGATGACCCCCACAACTGCAGGCGAGGGACATGGCCCAAGGTCACACTTGCCAAAGCTGGGGGGTGGAAGAAGCAGCCGCAGACAGCCAGCTTCCTGCCTGCCGGCCCCCGCTCTGTCCCCTGTGCAGTTCCGTCTCTCGAACCCACCCAGATTCCTGGAACACAGCCCCTGAGGTCCGTGCAGACTCGAGCTACCACGCACTCACCCATTCATGAGTCCACTCCCTAGAGCAATCCTGACGGAGCTGTCCCCTCTGCCCCTCTCTGGACACTGTTGCAGGAGCCAAGGGCACAAACAGAAACCCCACAACCCCAGGCATCTCCTAATGGTAAGAATGTTCATTGTTGTCATTGTTAAAAGAATGAACTGGGAGGTGCTTCTCTTGCTCCTGGGCAGCTTCATTAGGAAGCTTCTCAGCCTTGATCTTCACTCCCAGTCCTCTTGATCCCCTCACCCTTCCTGTCATTATACTGACTGCTCTGGTCAGACCTGAGCCGGACCCTTGGGAACTGGTTATTAAGGCGCCTGCTCCCAGTCCACAGCGATGCTCCCAAAGCACAGGCCAACACGGGGTCTGCTCCATAATTGAGCATCTGATGTCGGCTGAAAGCCTCCAGTCAAGTGCTGGGGAAACAGGTTCCAGATGTGTTTCAGATCAAATAATGTTTCTTTGAAAAAACCGTGTGGGCTGCTCCACTGAGGGGGCATATGGGGCCTGAAAGGAGAGTGCAGTGGGTTTGCATCCTGGTTGGAAAAAGAAAGGTCATTCACAAGCGTCTGAGTGGGGCTCTGCGCGGGTTTGGGATCTGTTCACAGCGGCCTGTTGGGAGTATGAGCAGAGGCTTCCTGGATTTTAAAATAGCTGCCCAGCCTTTGTCGGAGCCAGTTAGAGGAACGAACACATGCCTTTTGTGTGCTGCAGTGACTTGTTGCTGCTCTCACTGGAGAGAGAAGGGGGGACCTACAGAGGCGTTCAGAGAAAGGTTTTACATGAGTAATAATGTCCCTGGTTATTTGTTAACACTTGCAGACTTGGGGGTGGAGGGGAGGAGAGGGGGAGGTGGGAGACCTGCTGCTGGGACAAGGGGCCCACTGCAGTCTGACAGCCCTCCCGGTGGGCACAGGCCAAGAACAGTGTGGGGTAGCTGCTGGGGGGCCGGTGGGGGCCATTGCCATGCCGTCGAACTTTGAGGGCATCTCTCTCTCTACCAGTGCACCCCGGGTGCCCGACAGTGCGTGGTTCTATCTTAGAGCCCGTCTGGCCCTAACCACGGCAACGTGGGGCAGGCGGGCAGTGGGGGGAATGGTGTCTGTGTTTACAGATGCGGAAACAGCAGCTCAAGGGAGATTATGTATCTATTTAGCTTTTAATACACTTTATTTTTCAGAGCAGTTTTAGGTTCACAGCAAAACTGAGCAGAAGTACACAGATTTCTCTATCCCGCTTCCCACCCCCAACAAGCCTCCCTCACTACCAGCATCCCCACGGAGCTGTGCCTGTGCTACAAGTGACGAGCCTGCATTGACACGTCATAATCACCCAGAGTCCGTAGTTTACATGAGGGTTCCCTCGTGGCTCACCCGCTCTAGGGGTCTGGACAGATGTGTGGTGACACGTGTCCATCATTACGCAATCATACAGAGTGGTTGCCCTGCCCTGAACATCCTCCGTGCTCCTCTACTCACCTTTCCCTCCCTGCTAACCCCTGGCAACCACTGATCTTTTTATTGTCTGTATAGTTTTGCCTTTTCCGGAATGTGCTATGTTGGAATCACACAGTTTGTAGCCTTTGTAGATTAATAGAGAGCCTGGACTACTGGCTGGGCCTCCGCCTCCAGTTCCAGCCTCTTCCTCACTGTACAAGGGTCTGGTAACGCTGTCCGTCTTTGCCCAAGCCAGTAGCCAGTTGTCCTTGGCTTAGCTTCCCTTCTGGGAATTGTATTTCCCTTAACTGGACGTTTCTCCCAAGATTTTGGAGGGGACAGGATCCACCTCCTCCTGCCCCTGGTGTCGGCTTCGGTATTCTCACCATTGGTTTTCTTGTCTGTCTCTCCAACTAGACGTAGACTCCCTGAGGGCAGAGACCTTTGTGTACTTGGGAGAGGGCAGGAAAGCACGCAGTTCCTTGCAGTGAGACTCACGCTCGATATGGAGCTAAGTGCGGGGTGGGGTTGTCCCTTGGTAACAGGACTGTAAGGGTTGCAGTTTTCAAAGCACCTTCCGTGTCAGGACAGCCCTTATCTCAGATCAGTCCTGAGAGGTGGGCCAGGCTGGTGCCCACACTGGGGAAGCCGAGGCCAGGGTCCCCAGGGGAAGGCAGATGCTGGCCTCAGAGCCAGCGCCTGTCTGCTTGTTGCCCCGCACCTCCTGTGAGTCTCCTCACACCTTGTGGACACGAGTTTGCTCCAACACACAGATGTGTGAAGTGGAGTGATGAGACCAGAGCTCAGATGCCCTGGCTCCTGTGCCGTGCTCTTTCCTGTGCCCCTCCATCCCTGTGGTCCCCAAGCGTTTAGTACATGGTGCCGTTTACTGGCTGTTTCCACGTGGCCAGACTCTGTGCTGAGTGCTCTAGTAACATCGTCCCACTTCAGCCTTACAGCGGCCACCTAGTGGGTATGACCACCTTCATTTTACAGATCAGGAAACTGAGGCAAAGAAAGACTCCAGAGCTCATGAGCAACAGAGCCAGGATTTGAACCCAGGTCTGTGTGGGCGCTAGAGGGCAACCTGCAGGGTACCCCAAATGGCCTGAACTGTTTCCCAACTGCCCCCTCAGCCACTGAGCTCCAGTCCCAGGGTAGAAGCCAGCCCCTAACCCAACATGGGGAAAGAGAGGTTAGTGGAGTTCCCCTTGCTCCGTCCCTTCCCTTTACAAATGGGCCCGGCAATATCAAGCGACTTAGCAAAGGGAGAGATGGGCAGGGTGGGGCATGCAGGAGTATGCACAAATCAGAGACCCTCGATTTCTTCCCCATCCGCAGTCTGCACCACTAACCCTAGGTAGAGTCAGTGTAAGGCATCCAACGTTCTAATTCCCAGGCCTGAGTTCTTCCCGTCGCATGGGGAAAGCACAGGGCCTGTGCCGGTGGCTCAGAACCCTGCAGCATAGAGGAGCAGACCTTCTCCAGGCCAAGGCAGACAGGCCCCTATGGGCCGGGAAGGGAGGAGGGCCAGGCTCTGCTTAGCGCTAGGCGTAGATCCCCTCCTGCTGTTTCCTGGGGCTGCAATTGCAAGAGTTGACACCAGGGGGAGATAGGCGACCGTCATCCTGCCTCAGGCAACGAGAGCCGGCATGGTAGCCCGGCAAGCTGGCGCAGGAAGGCATTGCCTGGGGCCTTTGGACAGTGGAGACCTATCCAATAAGGAAGAAACGGAGGTCCCTGACTCAGGTCAAGCGTGCACACCTCTGCACCCCTCATCCCATCTCTCCCTTTGCAAATTGGTTGTGGAAATGCCCTTCTATTCAAATACAAGTATCCCTGGACTGGAATTCCTTAAACCAGGGGCCACTAACAGGAAAAGCCCTCAAGGGCCAGGCTTCTAATTAGGTGGGTGAAACAGCCAGTCGGAAGAGAAGAAGTGCGGAGGCAGGCCTGCTTGCACTGAGAATACCCCTCACATCCCACCTGGCATTAAATAGATTTTTAGAAGTTGGCCTGGTGGCATAGTGGTTAAGTTCGATGTGCTCTGCTTCGGTTGTCTGGGCTTCGCCGGTTCAGATCCCGGGCGCAGACATACACACCGACTGGAGAGGATGTTAGCTCAGGGACAATATTCCTCATCAAAAAAAAAAAAAAAAAGATTTTTAAAATTGGGCTAGTGGTCCTCTGTTCATCCCCAGTTTCCCCCGACCTGCAGACTTCCTGCATATTATTAGTCTAGTGGGAATGGGAATTGCTGGTCTCAGAGCCACCTCCATCGGTGTAGAGCGTGTGGACCCTCAGGGGTTAGCATGAGAAGTGCTGGGGCCCTGGCTTCACACAGACTTTGTCTTACATCCCAGTCTGCTGGTTGTAACTCTGTGACCTTGGGCAAGTTACTTCTTTGAAGATTCCTTTTCCTCACCTTAAAATGGGTATAATATCCATTTCCAGGTAAGATCCAGTGGTCAATTCTCAATCCTAATCTTTCTTGACCCATCAGCAGCATCTGACCCAGCTGGTCACTTCCTCCTCCTACATACATTTTTTCACCTGGCTTCCGGGACCCCCACTCTCTGGATTGGCCTTCGCCCTTTCTGGTTCTTCACTTCTAGTCTCCTTTACTGGTTGCTCCTCCTCTCCCCAGCCTCTTCATGTAGGATATCCCAGGCCTCGGTGTTTGGTCTTCTCATCTTTATCTACACTGTCTCCCTTGGTGGTCCCATCAGTGTGGTGACTTTAAATGTCATCTATATGATGTCCCACTCGTGTGGCCACTGGGGTATCTGATAGATCCTTCAAAGGCAGCAAGTCCAACCCCGAGTGGCCCGTCTCCACAATCTCCCAAACCTGCTGCATCTGCTGTCTTTCCCCAGCTTGGCGAAGAGCAGCTCCAGCCTTCCACTGTGTTGGCTGAACACCCTGGAGTCAGCAGTAGCTGCTGTTTCTCTCCCACCGCCTGTCCAGTCCACCAGGAAACCCTCTTGGCTTTGCTTTCAAAATATGTGCAGAAGCTGACCGCTTCTCCTCTCCTCCACTGCTAGCACCCTGGCAGGGCCACCGTCTCTCTACCTGGACTATTGCAATAGCCTCCTAACTGGTCTCCTAACTGGTCCCAGAAGCCAGGTGAAAAAATGTATGTAGGAGGAGGAAGTGCCCAGCTGGGTCAGATGCTGCTGATGGGTCAAGAAAGATTAGGATTGAGAATCCTTGTCCCAAACACCCAGCAAATTCCCAACACAGCAGCTGGAGTGAGCCTTCAGATCTGCAGGTCAGATCAGTTCACTCTTCTGCTCAAGATCCACCAGAGTAAGAGCCAAAGTGCTCGTGATGGCTTATAAGACCCCATGTAACCTGGCCCATGTCACCTCTCTGACCTCAACTCCTACCATTCTGTGCCTTGCTCACCCGGCTTCCTGCCCTCCTTTCTGTTTCCTGGCCGCACCAGGCATGCTCCAGGGCCTTGGCAAGAGCGGGTCCCTCTCCCTGGGTCACTCCCCCCTCATTTCTCCATGGCTCACATCCTCACCTCCTTCAAATCTCTGCTTAAATGTCGTCTTCTCAAGGTGGCCAGCCTTGGAGCTCCTGAGCCCCCTTATCCCTCTGTACTTCTTTCCATTTTATTTATTACCTTCTAACCTACATATAATTTCATTTATTGTGTTTGTTTGTTTTGTCTATTCCCACCCCCACCCCACAGCTGGGATATAAGCTCCCTGAGGGCAGGAATCTTTGGTTTATTCGCTGGTGTATCCCAAGCACTAGAACAGTCTCTGCAACATAGTAGGGGTATTTGTGAATGAAGATTATTGGATGAAGGTTACAAGAGATCACGTACATGTGGCATCAGTGCCAACACAGGAGGCATTCAGTAAATGATGATGATGGTGATGGTCCACACCCAGGTGAGCTGTGCAGCCTGCAACGTGACGGCCGAGGCAAGGCAACGGCTAGAGGATATGGGATTCCAGATAGAAGGGGGGTAGATAAAGGGTGTGTGTGTGTGTGTGTTAGAGATTTAAGAGAAAATGACGGCGAGGGGGAGATGGAAAGGAAATATTTTATCCCCGGTTGGAGAGGACTAGATCTACAAGGCTGGACAGGGGACCCTGCAGATGGCAGACACTCAGTAAACCTGAGGAATGAACAAACTGACCCTTCGTCTTGTCAGTGCATGCAGAGCTGACTTCAGAAACTGAGCAAGCAGCTTCAGCAAATGGTTTTGGGGGCTGGACTGAAGTCAGGACGATGGAAGGCAGTAATCTCCTGAGGCTGGGCAGACGGGGCAGTCTGCAGCGGTGTCTTCCTGGATGATGGCCGAGGTAACCACCCCCTGCTCAGGATCACACCATCCCACCTGGAACTCCCTGACTCTCGGGCCCCCTGGAGGTTGGATTGAAGAGAAGACCCACATCTCTGGGGAGCTAATGTCCCAGTTATCTCTTCCCCTATTCCCTCTTCATGAAAACCTATATTCGGTGACATGCGATGCCAGCAAAACTGCCTCCAGCTCTTCATCTTGCAAATAGATTGATGGTTAATTTCAGGTTTGGGATCCAATCCCTTGATTTCTAATGTGCTAAGTCAGAAGCTGCTCACCAGCTCTCCATATATCTGGTGCTCTCCATCCTCCACCTCACCTATCTCAAATGGGAAACAAAGCCACGTGAGATGTACTTTTTTCAGTCTGTAATCGTGGAACAGCAATTTCCTCCTCCTTGTTCATTTCTTCCATTCACTAGCAAAAACCCAGTGCTTGCCAGGCTGAGATCTCTTGAAAGGCAGGAGCAGCAGACAGGTCAATTCCTGCATCTCCCTGGCAACCATCTCTGACCTGGCCCCGTGGACTTGAGCCTCAGGACCATTAGAAAAATGAATGCAGAACCCCATCTGTACATGAAATCCAGGCGGTTTAGAGCAGTCAACGTAAACCCAAAACCACAGCCATAAAATAACTAGAAAAGAAGCATACAGGTAAATATTTATCTGATCTCAGGGTGGAGAAGGCATAAAAACCAAGGGACAAAGTCATGAAGGAAAAGAAGGATAGATGTGAGTTACAACAATATTTGAAACGTCTGCACTTTAAAAAAAAATGCCATAAACAGAATAAAAATCCAATGACAAACTGAGAGAACATATGTGCCAGAAATATGGCAAAGGAGTATTATCTTTATGCATAAAGAGCTCTTATAAATCAATAAGGAAAAGAGGAATTCTCCATAGAAAAAGAGCAAAGGATGTTAGTAGGTGATTCTAGGAAGAAGAAAGTTTATTAAAAATGTGGGAGGAAAGCTTCAATTCAAAGAAATGTAATTTTTAAAAATGGTAAGGACTTCATTTAAAACCAACCAAATTTGTAGTTTGGGTTTTTTGGGTTTCTTTAAAGGAGAGTATACATTACACGTAGAAGTACAAATTGCTCCAAGCTTTCCAGAGGGTAATTTGATAATGTGGATTAAAATCGTTAGCATGTTCCTTGTGTTTGAACACTAATTTTAGTTCTACGGACTTATTCTAATCTGATTACTTAAGCAGAGACAGACACACAAATTTATGTAAAAGGATGTTCATTATAGTGTTATTTAAAATAGCGAAAGGAAAAAAAGAAAACCACCTAAATGTTCAACAATAGATTGGTTAAATAGACTATGTTCTATCCAGATGAAAAAGTATGGTGTAGCCATTAAAAATCATGTTCTCAAAGAACATTTAAGGCTATTGGAAAGTCTTACAATATATTTTTAAGTGAAAGAAACCAAATGATAAAACAGTAATTTCGCTATAGTCCCAATTTTCAAAAATTATATCTTTTTATGCATGCAAAAAAAAAAAAACTAGACAAATGGAGAATACATCAAAATGTTAACATTGGATGGCCTCAAATGGTGGGATTAAGGGTGATTTTAATTTTCTCCCTTACACTTCTCTGTAATTTCCATATGTTCTCCAGTGAACATGTATTACTTTAATAATAAGGAAAAATGCTATTTGGGGAGAAAAAACCTGAATGCGAAGAGGAAAAGGCTTCAGCTACCCAAATGGTCTGAGTGCTGTTGCTGTGGAAACTTAACTTTGAATTGCCCAACTTTTTGTGAATGACTTCCCTGCTCTGCGGGGTTAGTGCTGGGGCTGGATTCGGCATCATCCGGGCGTGGGCTTGTGTCCAGGGGGGTGGTAAATCTGAGGGGCCCTGCCCCAAGCAAAGGTCCACAAGAAGGGCCCTGGGTTTCACCCTGGCTCCCTCTCCCCTTCCAGGCTGGAGTGGCCTGGCGTCCCGTGGGGGATGCTGGGGCAAAAGCTGCCCTGTGTGCAGATCAATGGGGAGCTAAGAGGAAGCCCACTGCTTCTCTGAATAGGGCTCCCTCAGTGCCTCTGCAGAGTACTCAATGGATCGCACTAATCAGCCTTGCCCCATTCTCAGCCTGGCATCTAAAGACGGGGTCCCAGCAGTGGTGTGGGGAGATAGGACAAGCGGCTTTACTTTTATTTTTGTGTCAATGATAAAGATGGGGATGCCACTGAGTCCCATGGACAGTTCCCTTAAGTGGGGCATTTAAATGAAGTCTCAATCCCAGCTTGAGCCTTGACCATTTGCTCTGTCTCACCTTCCTTCTCTTTGCCACCCAGAGAGCAATCCCTGCTTTGAAGGGGGGTCATGGATGAAGCACTAGCCCCGAGAACTTTCTGGAAGCTGGGAGGCTGGGTACCCTGAGTGCAAAGGCACTTTCATATGCCTATTCTGGGAACACGAATCTCTTACTGCCATTTGTGAATCCTGCTCTGAGCTCTAGGGTGTGGAGAACTGGTTGATTTATAGATGGAGGCAGCCACAAGTTGGAATTTTAAAAAGCAATGTGTCCTTTGAGCAGGAGCCCGGGCTGGGGGCTTTGCAGGCTGTCGCTTTGTCCCGGGGACCAGATGGAACTTGTTTTTCTGTTCACTTGGGGGTTTAACCCTTCATGCACTCCCTTCCCTACAGCCCCATTCAGGAATCACTTGCCTTTGGGGCGAGGAGTCAGCCATGAGAAAGAATCCACACATTTGAGCCTCAACGACATTTATTGGAAATGCCTCATCTTTTCAATCCTCTGCCTTTGCCGGATTATGTTGTTTTATTTAACACACACTGACATGTGCCAGGCACTGTTCTAAGTGCTTTAGAAATATAAACCCATTTACTCTTCACAATCATTATTATCCCCATTTTACAGATGACTAAACTGAGGCACAGATAGGGTAAGCAACATGCCCAAGGTCACACAGCTGCTGAGTGATGAAGCCAGGATTAGAAGCCCAGCTGTCTGGTTTAATCAGAATCACGGCTGCCTCTCAGATAGCAGGTCAATGAATCCCGCTCTTAACAGTTCCGAGCTCCTGAGTGATTCTTCCCACTTAAGCTATGAGAGCGTAACTCACCGTCCACCTGAGATGGAATTAAGTCCTAGGCGTGTGTGCCTGAAATATCACTGCCATCCGGGGTCTGTCTCACCTGATACAGTGTTTCCATCAGGCCCATCAAGCTGTGAAACTCTTATTTATAAGATCCATGCAATGTCACAAGAAAGATTCAAGGTCCAGGGCCCACGCCCACTCCACCCACAGCACGTGGGACCCCAGGGCCACCCGGTGGAATCTGGGGTCCCTGAGTCTGGAACTTCTGTTCTACTGGAAAAGCTTTGTGTCACATACTGCTTCCCTCCAGCAGGGGTTCTGGGGTCTGCCTTTTAGCAAGCTCTCTTGCCTATTTACGAGCAGAACCCACAGGTCTCTTTGAACCTTTGTGAAATAACGCTTCCCAGGCAGAAGGAGCTATTCCTGACCCTAGGGAAGTCAGCACGGTTCTTTGTCCCCTTTCTACAGAGGCAGGAGCTAGACAGAGACCGCAGCTTGACACTCACCAGGACCTGGGGCTGGCAACAGTGCAGCGGCTGGAGTCAGTGTCCAGGGCACCCAGGCTGTGTGGTGAGGGGCTGTAGCCTGGGAGAGGCTAATAAGGCACCAGACCCTAAATGAGGCAGAATGGGTTTTGTCACATCCTCATCAGGGGGGTCACACGTGCACACGGAAACACTCTGCCTAATGCCATGGGGTCATAGGGCACCCGGGGAACTTGGGGTAGTCTATTAAGGAAATGACATGGGGCTTGGAGTCAGGAAGTAGGTTTTTTTTTTTTTTTTTTTTTTTTGGTGAGGAATATCAGCCCTGAACTAACATCTGCCAATCCTCCTCTTTTTGCTGAGGAAGACTGGTCCTGGGCTAACCTCCGTGCCCATCTTCCTCTACTTTATATAGGATGCCGCCACAGCATGGCTTGCCAAGCGGTGCCTCGGTGCGCGCCCGGGATCCAAATCGGCGAACGCCGGGCCACCGCAGCAGAGCGCGCAAACTTAGCCTCTTGCGCCACTGGGCCGGCCCCAGGAAGCAGGTTTTTAATAAAAATGGCAGCACAATAATACCACACAAGAGTGAGCTGTTCTTTCTAAGCTGTCTTCTGGATAATTGAACCTTGCTCATTTATGTACTCAAACTTCTTATTTTAATCATGTTATGTATGTGTTGTATTAAATCTATTTAATCTAAAACAGATTACATACGACCTTCCCTTCTTAAACAGTCTAATGAACATAATTTAGCCTCTGTTAAATGCCTGCATGTCATCATTGTGAACCTCTGTCACAGGATGGTGCCATTGCTACATATGAACACTTCTCCCCCTGGCGACAGGAGTTTCTGAGTTGGGTTCTCACGGGGTCTGTCAGTGCGCTCCTATGGCTAAAGGCCGTGCCCCTATGGGCAGATCTGGCCTAGCCCTGAAGGGAGTAACCCCTGGTCATCAGTCATCTGGGGCTGGGAATGAGAACTTTGGAGGCTGCCTCAGTTGCTCTATGGTGTTTTCTCCCACAACACATCTGACACCAAATGTGCGGGTTTTTTCCACACCAACAACCGGTTCTGCAACGCTTGGTTTGCCAACGTGGGTCTTACAATTCAATTCATTTCTCACGCTAACCACCCAAACTTAGTATCAGACTCCATAGGCTAAGGGCTCAGTCCTACAAGACCATCCCCCACTTCAGACGCCAGTCACAAGTATTGGGTGCCCAGGGTACACACACCTCTCTCCAACTCTCCAAAAAGTCAGGGGTCCCCACTACACCCCTCTTTCAGGTTCAGTAATTTGCTAGGATAGCTCATAGAACTCAGGAAAACAGTTTACTTACTATTCCCAGTTTATTATAAAGGATACAACTCAAGGAACAGCCAAATGGAAGAGATGCACAGGGCAAGGTACAAGGGTGCTGCACAGAGCTTCCACGCCCTCCCCGGGGCACCACCTTCCCAGCACCTCGATGTGTTCACCAACCCAGGAGCTCTCCAAACCCCATCTCTAAGGGGTTTTTAGGGAGTTTCTATTACATGGGCACGGTTGATTACATCATTGGCCACTGGTGGTTAGCTCAATCTCCAGCCTCTCTCCCCTTCGTGGAGGTCTGGTGGTGGGAATGAGAGTTCCAACCCTCTAATCATGCCGTGGTCTTTCTGGGACCAGTCCCCATCCCGAAGCTATCTAGAGGCCCCTAGCCACCAATCAACTCATTAGCATACAAAAGACCCTCATCACTATGGAGATTCCCAGGTTTAGGAGCTGTGTGCCAGGAACCGAGGACAACACCAAATATATATCTGTTATTGTGCCACGGTTGTGTTGGACAGTATAGAGAGTGGGTGGGTGGTATTGCAGTGACTTCGGCTATGTGAAGGCAGGCTGGACCAGGAGGGGCAACATCCCTCTCCAGGGGTAACAAGCTGCAGATTAACAGGACACACTCCCTACAAGGACATAGGTAGCTCCAAGAGGGCAGAGAGTTGGTCAACTTTACAACAGAAAGCCCTGGGCCTAGGACTGTGCTGGCACATGGCAGGTGCCTGATCAATATTTACTGATTATGTACATGTTAAGCAAATGGCTATTTTACACCAGATCATCTGGTTTCACATTATTCTCTTCATCAGCTTCCCTTGTGCTGTCTCTGAGTGTTCACTGAATTCAAGATGTGCCTCTCATTTCACAGTGGTACTGAGAACAAGAACCTGGGTTCTGTGTCTGTGCTCTGCTCTCGCTGCAAACGTGGAGCCGTGCCTAGGCAGGGGCTCAGAAGGAGGAGAATGGATCTCAGGGACCAGGAGTCAGAGCTGCTCGAGATCCAGCTGTCCCACCCCCCCCCCCCAACGTGGAGATGCTTTTTCTGGAGCCAGGTCTACCTTGGGAAATACGTTTTATTTTATTTTCATAAGGAAGGCAGAATTTTTTTCAACCACTCACAAGTGATATCTGTAGGAATCAAAGAAATTGGTAGGGTTATTTGCTTCTACACAAAACCACCCAACACTGCTAAAATTATTTTAAAAATTTATTTTCCTTCTGTCATCTGTCATTTCTTGCTACTGTCAAAGATGGTTAGGATCCTTATGTCCTTTCTAATCTGTGGCAGGATGGGAAAGCTGATCACCAATATATCAGAATTCTTTCTAAACTAAGAGTCAATAGGCTCAAAATGTGGAGTGAGTCCAGTGCCCAAGTCTTAGCCTTCGAGCCCCGGGACGTATAGAAGACGGCTCTGTGTGCATTCTCGAAGGTGGGGCCAGGAAAGCGGCACGAGAACGTCCGAGCGTGGGCCGCAGAGGTCTGGACAGACAGATTTCAATTCAGATTCCCGGGCTGTATCTAAGGGGCTTAGCTGGTCTCTCAAGCTCTGAGCCTCGCTTCCTTCATCTGGAAAGTGGATAATAATGTCTACTTTGAGAGGATGAAAGGAGAACATGTGCTTGAAGGAACCCATGTCAGTGCAGAGAGCTTTTCCACAGGAGGTGCTCACTGCACATCACTTCCCATCCTCCCTCCACCCTTTCAGACGCCCAGCTGTGCCCTGGACAGTAGGGGTGCAGGAGTGGCCTCCGGATAAGTCGTTTTTACCGCATCTTACATTTAGAGAGCCTGTTATGTGTTTCACATTCATTATCCTTGTCTCACAACGGTCCCGTGGGGTTGGTGCTTTCCGTGTCACGGTCCGCACTTTGCAGATGAGAAAGCTGAGGCAATGAGAAGTTAAGGATCCTGCCCAGGGTCACAGGCAGGTGGTGATAGAGACTAGACCAGAAGCCAGGTCTCCCGACCGTCTTTTCATGTTCTCTCTGCACCACGTTCCTTCTGTTGTCACTCGCCTGACAACCATAGGTGAGAAGGTTAATAACCTCTTCACGTTCTTGATTTCCTTTTGGGCAACCCAAGCTAATAAGACCTTCCTGGCCAGGCCATAGCTGTCCCAGGGTTGTTAGGTGGCTCAAGAGACACGAGACCCATGAAAGCTCTCTGAAAAATTAAGAGCAGTGCACACGTGAATTCTGCCATTTTTCTGCAATATTTTAATCCCTTTCTAATAACACTGAGATGCCTGACACCTGTGCTCCCTCTGTCCCCCTCCTGGCTAGGGAGAAAGCAACCAGAACCAGAGCTGCTTTTCTGAGAGGAAAGGCGCCACTAGCCGAGGTGCCGCTCGGCAGACACCCAAGTCACGCGTGAGTGGCAGGTGCCAGGAGCTCAGCATCAGGCCCTAAGCAGCAGGGCACACCCAGAGAGCCTTCCAGAATACAAAGTTAACAAACGTAATTTTTTACCACCTGCAAAAGCGAGTTCCTCGTCATGCTCAGGTATTTCAGAATGAATGATTTTGAAGGCCCAGCTATGTGGTCATGTAAGTACTTCAGGCCCCTCAGACAGAGAAATGGGCTCCCTGCTCTCTCTGCCATTCCATGGCCACGGCTCCCCAGAAAAGAGTGGCACTTGCCCGAAGGGCTTTGGGATGGGGAAGGGCAAGGGAGGGGTAACGATGGCGAATGGCCCACAGCCCTCGGCTCCCCAGGTCTGTGTCCAGCTTGCTTAGGGTAGCCTTTCCCCTCCAGAGAGCAGGGCTGGATAAGAGTTGACTCATGTGTCAGGCGCTGTCCTCGGTTCTTTACGAATCGCCATCCTTTAATCTTGCCGACAATGCTATGCAGTAGGTGCTATCATTATCCCCATTGTGCAGATGAGGAAATGGGTGCAGCTTGCCCCGTGAGCGAGCTTCGGAGCTGGCCTTCAAACCCAGGTGACGTGGCTCTGGAGGCTGTGCATTAACCACACGCTACCCTGCTTGTCTGGGACAGGAATGTCATCACCCGGCCACATGTCCTTGGAAACACCTGCAGCAGGACTAGCAGAGGGAGGCTTGGCTTCAGCTTCCCTGTCTAGTCTAGTTTCTGTGGGGAGGCCCGGCCCTCTCTGCCTTCCGAGCTCCTCCCCTCCAGGGGTAAGGGAGCCTCCTCAGGGCTCAGCCCCTCAAAATTCACCCCTTTCCCACCACACAGGGCTCTCCCGCCTGCCCTGCCCCTCGTCCTGGCTGGTGTATTTCAATCACAAATTTTCTCTTACGAGCAATGTCTCATATACCTCAGACCTTCAAGGAAGAGTAACTCCAAAGGAGAAAGGTGGCAAAGAGGAACTAACAGACATCCCAGGGGCCCACTCCAGCTTCCTCCTGGGAAGGCAGAGCATGAGGGGAGAACACCTAATTCTCCTGGGCAAGAACATCGATGGTTGTCTTTCAAAACTTCCCCTAGACCAGAGGTTAGAGCACTTTGGTTGAGATCCTTCACATTAGATTGAGCTGTGTGATGACTGGGGGGATAGAGTCACCATGTTCCGAGATGGTGTCTGTCTGCTTAGGCTGCTGTTAACAGATACCATAGACTGGGTGGCTTCAACAACAGACATTTATTCTCACAGTTCTGGAGGCTGAGAAGTCCAAGATCAAGGTGCCAGGTGATTCAGTTTCTGGTGAGGACTCTCTTCTTGTCTTCTTTTAGAGACAGCTGCCTTCTTGCTGTGTCCTCACAGCAAGCAAGCTCTCTGATGTCTCTTCTTATAAGGGCACTAATCCCATCCTGGGGGCCCCACCGTCATGACCTCGTCTAACCGTGATTACCTCCCAAAGGCCCCACTCCAAATACTATCACATTGGGGGTCAGGGCTTCAACATACGAATTTTGAGTGGACACGTTTAGTCCATAGCATAGCAAATGAGAAGGACTGAAGGCAGAGTAAGTTTTGGGGATGGGAGCAAGGATCTGGACATGCTGGGTTTGAGGTATTATCAGGCAGCCAGGGAGAGATGTTAGAGAGTTTTCTATATAAGAGTTTGATGTTCAAAGGAGAGGTCCAGGCTGGAGATAGAAATAGATTTGAAACTTGCTTCTTCAAACCAAGTTTTCTCAACTATAAAATGAGATTAATAATACCCATCTCATAGGGTTGTTGTAAGATTTGAATAAGAAAAACAAAATACTTGGTGATATTTTTATGCATACTAAAACAAGAGAGCTAATTCTTGAGAGTTAAATGGCAGAGACCAGCCTGGCTAAAATCATGACATAGAGAGTTTGTCTTTGGTACCTCGACCCTCCACATTCATGTCCTTTCCCACATCTCTTTTCCCCCGAGACGTGACAGCAAACTCTTTCTTCTCCACCACCACCCCCATCTACGTCTGTCCTTCTGAAATACGTCACGTCATAGTGTCGTAATTGATAGCAGCTGAAAACGTTATCTGCCCCAAGGCACTTGGCATGCTAAGAGACTGAACAGTCTTAAATTAAACGAAGAAGGAGAAGGAAAAGGGAAAGAGAAGAAGGAGGAGATGGAGGAAAAAAAGGGCCATATTTTTTTCAGTTAGCAGAAAAAAATATAGAATTTACTCAATTATAAGTTTTTTCCCATACTTTTCTTAAGTCTTTCTTGAATCATTTCCTTTCCGTATCAATATCTACATTAAGCTTTAGTATATTTATTCAGTATATATATAAATATATATTTTTTGGTATATTTAGTATATTTGGATATTTGATTTAGCTATATGTATTTATATCTATATCTCTCTCTATATATAGATCTATATATATATATACACACATATATATGTACCTCATCTATATAAATACCATCATGTACTATGCATCAATATAAATTTAGAACTTTTGTGCTAAAGAAAAGAGACCCTAATTGTGGAGTTTTAGGCATCAGATATCAGGTGGTGAGACGGTTGATGCATGTGACACCTCTGAAATTCTGCCCCATCATAAATTGTCACCTCCTAACCTCTGTGTAATGCTGGTTCTACCAATGAGCAAATTAGGTTGGGAGAGTCTTAATAATTGCTGAGCCTCAGCTTGAACAATCATAGAGAGCTCAAGCACAGGCGGGGAGAATGAGAAATGAAACAGGTGATGTGGTTCTCTAGGTATCCAGAACTGGAAAAATCTTACTAGACAAAATGTCAGGAAAGTCAGTGTAGGAATGCACCTGAGTCAGCCCAAGAAACCCAGGGGGAGGAACGGAAGGAAACTGATCATTTGGATGATGAAGGGAGATCAAGGGAGACTCAGCTGAGACTGAGGGTACTCTCAGCAAGCAGGACAGAACCTTGGTAATATCCCCACTGAACAGTGCAGCCATCAGGTAAATAAGCCATTAGGGTGAGAATTGATAGGTAAGCAGAGGCAAAATTCCTGATTATGAATGGGCGTTAGCCCTGACCTATGCCTTTCTTTAGTTCAGACTTTCATCATACCACACTTAGGCTCTGACAATCATTTTCTAAATTCAACTCCCTGTCTCTTCTCCCAGGTTAGTACATCTTCCTCCTCTGGGCTCCCATATCACCCTATATTCTAAGGGCATTTATCTCAGTCTATGTCAGGATGTGGTGTTTTAGAAACATGTCTCATCTCCTCAACTACATTACTAGCAGCTTTAAGACAACTTGCCTACACCACACATCAGACCTGCCCCAGGGCAGAGGGAGCCCTAGATAGGCAGTAATTGGGAGCTCAGGAAGACAGGCTCGCATGAAGAAATCTGCCCATGAGAGGCAGGGCCCATGCCACTAGGCTGGGGTCAGGGGTAGGTCTCATACCCTAGGAGGCAATCTCACAAAAAAGGCAGAACCTCCATCAAGGAAAACGAGACAGGTTACTGAAATGGGAACTTAGGATGAGCTTATCAGCAAATTGGACATAGCAGATGAAAGAATTGGTGAACTTGAAGACAGATCGATAGAAATTATCTAAACACCACAAAGAGAAAAAAGAAGGGTAAGGGGCAGAACAGAGCATCAAAGAATTGTGGGACAACAGACAATGGTCTAACATACGTATAGTTGCGTCCCAGAAAGAGAAGAAAGACAACAGGGCAGAAGAAAGGTTTGAAGAGATATTGGCCAAGAATTTTTCAAAAGTAATGAAAGGCAACAAACCACAAATCCAAGAAGCTGTAATCAGGATTTTTTTAAAAACCACCTAGAAATATCATGGTCAAACTGCTGGGAACCAAACAGAAAGAGAAACTCTGAAAATAACCAAAAGAAAGAAAATATTCTGGTATCCCTCACCAAAGTATTTCTAAATACTGATGAAGGAAATATGCTCTCAGGGACAGAGATAGGGAGTCCATGAGGGGCTGAATATGTTAACTACTCCAATATTTCTATAGCTCTCTAGGTATTTAGACTCTTTCCTTTATATTACGGCAAGGAATATCTGCCATCTCCACTTCACTTAGTATAGGATGCCAGTGAGTTCTGACGTCATCAGATAACCCACTGAGCAAACAGAACCACACCCAGACGATCTAGCTAGCACTTTGGATCTAGAATTCATATTGATCAATCTGGCCCAATCTAAAGTTATCATCTTTCCATTCTGATCCAGCACCTTACTATATAGTCCCACATGTATTTCTCATATCTCTGCCAATAAATAGAAGAAAATGAATGGCAATTATTTTTTACAGAAGTCTACTGTTTCAGGATCAGACTTTGTATTTGTCTCCGTATTGCGTGCTGAAATCTGACTCTAGAATAGGTTGGGAGCAACAAAGGGTGGTAAGTGTGGGCATTAAGGAGAACAGATATTCTCTTGCAAGGCAAGTTCAGCCTTATTAGGGAGAAGGGGCAGCTTCTGCTGGAAAGGGAGGCTCAGTGGTGTCTGAGGTTCAGCCATCCAAACCATGCATCCCACAGGGTCCCAATCTTTCCCAGTCAATGATCTCTCCCATAAGAGACCTGATGAGACTGTGAACTTAACTTAGAGTTTAATTCAGCACACTGCAGAGTCAGATTCCATTTCTGATTTCAGTTTTGTTGGCCCTGAAGCTATAGGCTACTTGAAGGTACCCCAGAGCTCACTGATGTAGCATTCTGTTTTGTTTTGTTTTGTTGAGCTGCTTTCAGGATAATCAAAAATATTCCCTGGTCTTCTGATCATGCCTGGAGCCAAGAATTTAAACTCCAAGCTTGTAACTTTTTTTCTTTAATCTTTCCACTTTAGGAAGAAGAAGACATCTTCCTCCACTGTCTTTGTAGCCGTCATACCTAACATAATCAACTATCATGCAACTCTGCCAGGCAACGTCTTATCCTTAACAGGCACTTCATTCTAGGCAAGCACACTTGATAAGTGAGAATCTCTTGCTAGTGCACATCATGGGCTACCAATGTCACATTTCTATGGTAACCCGCTCCTCCATCTCCATCACTGATTTTGAGCAATTTGGTATGGTGTGCTCTGGTGTAGTTTTCTTCATGTTTCTTTTGCCTAGCATTTCTTTTGTTGGGCTTTTTGGATCTGTGGGTTTATCGTTTTCATCAAATTTGGAAATTTTTCAAGCATTATTTCTTCTAATATTTTTTCTGCCCCCCCCTTCAGGGACTCGACTTACATCTATATATTTAGCTACTTGAAGATGTCCCACAGCTCACTGATGTGCCATTCTGGATTTTTCCCCAAGTCTTTCTTTTCTCTGTGTTTCATTTTGGATAGTTTCTATTGCTGTCTTCAAGTTCACTGATATGCTATTCTGTGTGGCTAATCTGTTAAATCCATGCAGTGTATTTTTCATCTCAGACATTGCATTTTTTAGCTCTTCAAATTCAATTTGGATTTTTAAAAAATATATTCCATCTCTCTTGGGATATTTAAGCATCCCTATCTTCTTGAACATTTGGAATGTAGCTACAATAACTTTTAATATCTTTGTCTACTACTTCTATCCTCTGTGTCATTTCTAGATCTGTTTCTGTTAATTGATTTTTGTCCCCATTATGGTTTCTATTTTTCTGCTTCTTTGCATACCTGGTCATTATTTTTAGGTGCCAGACATTGTGAATTTTTACGTTGGTGGGTGTGATATATTTTTATATTCCTGTAAATATTCTTGAGCTTTGTTCTGAGATGTAGTTAGTTTCATTGAAAACAGTCTGATCCTTTTAAACTTTTAAACTTTGTAGGATGGGCCAGAGGAGCCTTTTTCTAGGGCCTCACCTTGTTGTGTGAGGGCATCTCATTGGTGAAGTCTAATTTGCATTCAGAACCCTAACTACAAGGGAATCTGGGAAATGTAGTTTTTAGCATCCAACTTCTACAGTTCAGGATGGAACACTTGCAGGAGGTTGAAGAGGATGCTGCATGACAAACACTGTGTGGTAAAAAAAGAGCATGATTCAGGAATGGAATGAATGTGGGAAGTTGGACCAAAATGCAGAGAACCATGATTTATCAGGAGAAAGCCGGATTCTTTTTTCACCTTGTGTCCTGTTAATGGTCTCCTCGTATGGAGTTTATAATCTGACACATGCTCATTGTGGTGATGAAGAAGTCCCCAGGCTAGAGACAATGGGATCTTGACGTGAGGAGGTGTCCCAGAGACGGAGGAGGGCTATGGACCTTCACCGTGAAGTAGTCCCCAAGTCCTCAGCTGGTGACAGCACAAGCAGGGACCACCGTGTACAGTCACATCCGTCAGCAAAAGGAATTAGGCTGACAGCTTTATTGATAATTTCCTGGTTTCATCTCTGAGCAGTGACATTGGGAGTCAGCAGCCCGATGTACGTACCAAGCTTGACTGATTAGGGATTGGAAAGGACAGAAAGCAGACCCTGAGGCAGAACGAACACGCAGCAGGCATGTTCCTGCTGATATGCTCAGCTGTATAGAGCAAAGCCCCGTGTTATATGGGGTTCATTAGTAGTCTGGAGACCCTGGAGACACTTTGGGGAGGCCACAACCCCCTATGTTATTTGCAAATTTACTTCCACAAAGTGTTTTCTGGAGGCCATACTTTTTTTTTTTTCATTCTCTTTGGGGCTCTCTGACTTTAAAATGTTAAGAATCTCTGAAGTGATTGCCTTTTAAAATTATTGTTATTTTTTTTTTTTTTGGGCCTTTGCAAAGCAAATTGTTTCAGTGGTTTTTGAAACTATGTCACAATAGTGTATTAATGTCACAATGATATATTATCATGCCCATTTTCAAGCTATGAAAACTGAAGCCCAAGAAATTTGAATTTGTTCTAATTCCAAATTAAATTGGCACTTGAGCCATCAGTTAGCCTAGAATCTTCTGGGTTCCTCAGCCTTCACTTAACCCATTGAAGTGAAGCTATCTGCCAGCGTATCATCTCTAATTTGATCACCCACTGCCTATCAAGACCAATTTTAGAAGCAGAACACAGACTTCCTATCCCAGTTTTGCTTACTGTAAGTCAGGGAAAACAAAAGGATCACCTTTATTTGCCAAGGACATATAAAGCAAGGGAAGACTAGAATGAGTAGCCTGAGTCGAGGAAGACTTCTTGGAAGAGATGAGCCTTTAAGCCACTTGATGTTTACTTGGTACTGTCATGAAGAAAGGGCAGAAGGTTCGAGGTGAAGGCATGGAGCAGAGCTCAGAGGCTGAAGAGAGAAGGAAACTAACATTTCTTGAGCACACACTCTATACCTGAATCCCATCTAATCATCACAGTCCTAGGAGGCTGAGATATTACTGTCTCCAGTTTATCTATCAGGAAACTGAGGCTCAGAGAGGTCAGTAGCTTGTCCAAGGTAACACATTTGTGAAGCATGATAAAAACAAACAAAAACCTTCCTGAATGGAGAAAAAAATGTATACAAAACTTCATAAATTTAATCCAGAAAATGTAGACCCTGTTTACATGTACCTATTTTATTTTTGTTAATGTTCCTGCCACTCTTTGGCAAAATGTTACCTCCTAAATTTTGGAGTTTTAGATTGGTGTTTTGTTGCTATAGTCATAGTGATAGTAAAGATAATATGAAAAAAATCTGCATTAAAACATAACCTAGAACGCTTACCTTGCACTGTGTACAAAAGTTAACTCAAAATGGATCAAAGACCTAAGCATAAGAGCTAAAACTATAAAACTCTTAGAAGAAAACATAGGGGAAAAGCTTAATATCATTGGATTTGGTGATGATTTCTTGGATAAGACACCGAAAGCACAGGCAACAAAAGAAAAAATATATAAATTGGACTATATCAAAAACTGAAACATTAATATGTCAAAGGACACAGCCAACAGAGTAAAAAGGCAACCTACAGAATGAGAAAATAGTTGCAAATCATATAACTGATAAGAGGTTAATATCCAGAATATATAAAGAACTCCTACAACTCGATAACAACAATAAAAAACACTCAATTTAAAAAATGGAATTAGGATGGCTACTATTTAAAAAAAAAACAGAAAATAACAAGTGTTAGCAAGGATGTGGAGAAATTGGAACACTTGTGCATTGTTGATGGGAATGTAAAATGGTACAGCTGCTATAGAAAACAGTATAGTGGTTCCTCAAAAATTAAAAAATAGAATTGCTAACATGATCCACCAATTTCACTTCTGGGCATATATCCAAAATAACGGTAAGCAGTATATCAAAGAGATATTTGTACACTCAGCTTGGTAGCAGCATTATTCACAACAACCAAAAGATAGAAACAACCCAAGTGTCCACTGACAACTGAATGGATAAACAAAATGTGCTATATCCATACAATGGAATACTACTGTTCAGCCCTAAAAACGAAAGCAATTCTGACACACACTGCAACATGAATGAACCTTGAGGACATTATGCTGAGTGAAATAAGCCAGTCACAAAAAGACAAATACTGTATGATTCAACTTATAAGAGTTATCTAGAGTAGTCAAATTCATAGAGATAGAAAGCAGAATAGTGGTTGCCAGGAGCTAGGTGATGAGAGACAGGGAGTTGTTGTTTAACGGGTATGGAGTTTCAGTTTTGCAAAATGGAAGGAGTTCTGGAGATTGGTTGCACAGTAATGTGAATGTACTAACAATACTAAACTGTACACTTAAAATGGATAAGATGGTAAATTTTATGTTATATATATTTTACCACAATTAAAAAAAAAACCTATACATGTCATTTAAAAGTAATTCAGAAAAGACATTATTTAGAAAATTATTTCAAATATTTTACCATTAAATAGGCTGATTACTAAATTTTCATTTCTTATAAGTTGGCGTCGTTAAGCATGATTCTTTGTCCCTCCACTTTCTCCTTTCTTGGTTTCTTAAGATATGAAAGAAGCTAGGATATATGGTGGAAAGAAGGTGAATAAGGGTCAAAATATCTAATTATAATCCCTGCTTTGCCCCTCCTCTGCTGTGCCCCCTCCTAACTGGACTTCACTAAAGGCCTGAGACTGCTCTCTAAATAATTCCAGCAATTGCTTCCATAACCCTGAATTCTACACAAGGAACACCCCAGGGTGTGCTAGACGTAAACCATGCCTCACCATACTGTCATCCCCAAACCCAGACTCCTTGTTCCCCAAACAGCTTTACCCTCTGGCTGGTAAGTGATTCGTGCCAGACCAAGAGGCCAAAATGAGCATTTCCTGCGTTTGTCCCCTGGGTTTCACTGGAGGGAGGTGAGGTGTGAGAGAAAGCAGGTGGGGTATCTTGGAAAGCAGGAGGAGCCAGGCTCCATCCCTGCCACCCAGCCTCTGCCCTGCCTTCTTCTTTTTTTTTTTTTTTTGTGAGGAAGATCAGCCCTGAGCTAACATCCATGCTGATCCTCCTTTTGCTGAGGAAGACCGGCTCTGAGCTAACATCTATCACCAATCCTCCTCCTCTGTTTTCCTCAAAGCCCCAGTAGATAGTCGTATGTCATAGTTGCACATCCTTCTAGTTGCTGTATGTGGGATGTGGCCTCAGCATGGCCGGAGAAGCGGCACATCGGTGCGCGCCCGGGATCCGAACCCGGGCTGCCAGTAGTGGAGTGCACGCACTTAACCGCTAAGCCACAGGGCCGGCCCCTGCCCTGCCTTCTTTCTACTGTATGATCTATATAATTTGCCTCATAAGTATTGTCTGCTTCATAAGTATTCATTCATTCATTTGGCAAGTGCACACTGAATAAATACAAAAGGGAGCTGGCCCTTTTAAAACATCTTGTGCCCAGCTCTTTATATGTATTATCCCATTTAATAAGTTGGGTAGGTTTTGAAGAAAGAGCCTCATTCCCATCCCCAGTGAGGAAGCTGAGGCTCAAGGCAGGAAAGTGCCTTGCCTAAGATGAAGTGTGCTTGTCAGTCAGTGGTGGAGTCAGGATTCAAACCCACGCTATCCAGGTCCAAATTCTGCTCTTTCCGTTACACTGCACTGCTTCCTGTTATCTGCCGGGCAGCCTCCAAACGTGGCGGTCTCAAGGCATTCACTGTCCAGTGGATGAGGCACTGTGAGGTGGCGAGTGGAACCACAAAGGTGTGCCCATAGTGTCCGGAAGCAGAGAGGAAGGAAGCGGGGAACTGGAAAGATAGAGCTAATGATACCTTCCCTGTGTGAAGATCAGGAAATGGACCGGATTACTTCTTGGGCCTCTTTTCCAGCTCTGAGATTTGTGACTTTTTGTCTTGAGGATGCTCATGGTCTAGAGAATTGCTACCCAAAGGATGGCCCGTGGGCTCACAGCATTGGCATCCCCTGGCAGCTTGTTAGAAGTGCACGGTCTCAGACCTCATTCAGACCAACTGAATTGGCATCTACATCTTAGCAAAATTCCCAGACTCTACAGCACTCGTTGCTGCAGCTTCTCTGCTGGATGTTCTCTCACCCTTCACCCTTCAGCCCCTAGATGTTCTAGAGCACGATTGCTGCTGGGTCCCCAAGCCGGGAGGCTACATCTTCTCCATCCTCATTTACTTCTAGGGCCTTGCATCTCCCCGCCTGTTGAGGGTAGTGTGTCTCCTCACTCCTCCTGAGGAGCATGAGGTCTTCCAGGCAACATCTGGTAGGGCTCAGCAGCTTGCTCAGGGACCTCAATCTTGCTTGGCTCAACCAAAAATAAATTGGAAAAGAAAATTGAACATTGCATCAATTTGGAGCAAGTTTATAAATTCTGCAGCTAAGCAATACCAATAGAAAATGATAGATGGCTGCGGAGCAGGGTGTCCCTGCAGTGATGTATAGTCACATTAGCTGAAATACCGTATTACATGATTCTGCTTTATTACCAGTGTTGGTGGCAGACAGAAAAACAGATTACACTTGAGTTCAAATCGATAGGAACTTTATTTACTGGCCTTTTAAAAACATATTTCTGCACTTTATAAAAACATACGGTAGATGCTATTGATAGAGCTTGTCTGCTTGTTAAAAAGCAATTTGCCCAAAACGAGGCTTTTAAACTGTAATTTACGGCATTACGTTTTACCTCCCTTTTTCAGGGTTCTGTTTGCCTGGCTGTGCTTTGACGACTTCCTTAGACTTCTCTTGCTTTTAATTTTCTCTCCTACTTATCATCTCCCTAAACTCTGAGCTCCCCACGGTCTTAGAGCAGGAAAGAGAAAGGAATGGCATCTTCTCTCAATAGCAGCTAGGGTCTCTCCCCAAAGCCGGCCCTCCTATCCTCAGCCCCTTCTGTTGTTCTGGTTTTTGAGGGAGCTCCTGTGGGTTCAGATGGCCTAGCTCTCCCTCCTGCTGTTTCTCACTCCCATGGACCCTCCTTTGCTCTCCCTCCTCCCTCTGAGAAAGGCACTTCTCTCCCCCAAGCCCTGATTTCAATCATCCTGTGTGATAGGAATATTATCCCCACTTTATAGCTGTGCAAACTCAGGCTCAAAGAAGTCAAACTCAGATCTTCTGGCTCTAAGTCAAATCGAGTTGTTTTTGAGGCTAGATGTCCTTGGCAGGAAGCAGGTGCTATGGGAATGCAGAAGAAGGTTAACACATAAGTTGGGCTATCCAAGATCCTGCCGGGGAGACAAAACAAAGGTACTTGTCAATAAACCATGGGAGGCAGTTATCAATTGCCTAGTGACTGATGCTCATGGGAGCTTAAGGAAGAGCAGGACAGGTGGGCAGAAGACAGGGAAGGCTTCTGGAGGAGTGAGGACTTGAGCTTGACCATGGGGGATGGCTGGAGTTGGCCCAGGTCAGCCAGAAGAGGCGGGAGACGAGAGCATCCGGCAGCTGAACCAGGTGAAGGAACATGTGCAACCAAAGCTGAGCCCAGCACATTCCCGACCAGGAAAAGAGTAGGCCTGGCTGTGTGCTGGAGAGAAATGAGAAATTAGCCAGATGGGCACGAAGGGCATGGCGGTGGAGGACCCCGACACCAGGCAGAGAGTTGAGAGTAGGAACAGCAAAAGGGAGGCATCGTATGTTCCTAGGCACAGGAATAGCATGGAAATAATGGTTTAGGAAGATTTATTCCAAAGTGATGTGTGAGATCCTGGTTGGAAACATGGGGACTCAGAGAAAGTGCCTGCAGCTGTGCCAGTGGTCCAGCGCAAACCAGCATGGCCCTGCTGAGAAGGGCTCCAGGTGGGCCGGCTGGGGTGGGCAGACCTGGCGGCTGCCTCATTCCAAGCCCCAGCCTCAGAGCAGGGGCCAAAATCGCTGGTTCTCCTGCAGCTCATCCTTTTAGAAAATGTACTGCGTGGGAAAGACAACTGAACGTAAAGGAGAAGAAAGCGATTAAACTGAGAGCACTAACTCCCTTTTTATTGTTGTCGTTGTTATTATGAAATTTTTTGTTACCAGTCATATGAGGACCATCGTGAAAAGTCAGTCTCCCGCTCAGTTCTCCGCCTCTGAAGCGACCACTGTTACCAATCTTTGTGTGTGCGCCCATCCTCTAGAAATATTTTAGAGATTTTTCTTTTAAGAAAATAAAATATAAAGTGTTATAGTCAGAGAACAATATAAAACTTCATTTGGTAAAGTATTATAAAAATATATTAGGAGTTTCCTTAGGGCCCAGCAACTTGGGAGAATTACAAAGAAATATAAGCCACACGGAGTAAAATAAGGAAAGACAAGTCACAGTTAGACTAACAATCCCCCCAGCTTTACTCCCCCCGACTTGAGCAGCACCCCTTTGCGGGTGGTCCCTGGCCCTGGCCTTCCACCAGGGGTGGTCCCTGGCCCCCTCTACCTCCCCACAGACCCCACCACAGCTGACAGCACTGCTAACTCTGCCCCTGCCTGAGGAGCTCCCCGCTCTGCTCCAGTGTGCCCAGTGCTGTGCTGTGGCCCCGAGGACCCTCCGGAGGCTCTCAGCCAGGTGGCCCCATCTCAGATTGCTGTCACTGTTCGCGTTGCTGCTGGGTGAGGAATGAGGGATTTGGATGACTGGTCCAGAGTGGTCAGCGCCCCTGCCCAGCCACTGCTCTGGGGCAGGCAGGCTGTGTGGGGGCTGCAGCCTCGCTGAGGACTGCCACGTGGCAGGGCCCTGCATAGCTCAGAATAGAAAGGGGTCGCACCTCTCCCTGCCCCCGTGTCCTGGCCTTGACCTGAGACCCCAGACTTCAGAGGTGCTGAATGCCTTGTACACATGATTCCATTGAACCCTTACTCCATTGAACTCCATGAAATTCCATTGAACTCCATGAAGTAGGCATTGTTTCCAGCCACGTTTTAAAGATGAGAAAGTCTAGACTCAGGAGATTTAAGAAACCCTTAAGGTCCTCCAGCTGCCAACAGATAGAGTGATCGGATGCTGTGAAACTGAGGGCCGGATTCAAATAGCTATGGGCGGCATTAAGTGGACTTCTGATGGCCAGCCTGGGTTTAGAAGTTGTCTTTTGCCTATTCCAGAAATGTAGCAACTTGCAGGCAGAGAAGGGGAAGATGTGGCCACATCATTAATCAGGAACCTCTAATGGTTCCCAAGCAGCTGAGCACCGTGTCGAAGCTCACGGTCATGGCTGCTTCTAATCACGTCTCTCTTGTCTATCTGTGAAGTGCCAAAGCAGACAGTGCTGCCACCTAACTGAGAGTTAATCTGCAGCAGAGTCAGGATTTATCTAGTAAGGGGTTTGTTATTGAAGAAATGATTGATAAATGAGTGAGTGAGTAAATCGAAAAATGAATATAAGTTCCCTCCTTAACCTGTAAATTCATGTTTAGTATGCTTAACGATCACAGAAGAGAAGCGAGCCTGACTTCTAAGAAGGGATAGATAAATCAACTGTTTATGCAGTGTGTGACTAGAAAGTAGTGAGACAGATTCTTGGAGTGACCCATAAGCTGGCACAAAAGGCGACTCCCAAACACAGGGGTTCCCACACTCATGCATCTTGGTGATGTGCCTGGGACACGGGGCTGGCTTCCCCAGAGGACCCCAGGGAAGACCACTAAGGAGTATTCACTGGGATGCATGAGTCCTGACTTCATTCAGAAAATCACCGGTGACCTTTGCCAGAGCAGCTTCAATAGCAGCAATACTGCAGAAGCCAGAGGATGGAGATAATGCCTGTGGGCTATCTTTCGTGTCCTTCTAAGCTGGGCATCTTCAGAGTACTTTTTTTCTTTACCCTAGGACTCATTCAGCTCCTTTGCTTCAGCAAAAAGGCAAGTGTCAGCCTCCTGGAAGAAAAGAGCGGGATTGCAGTTGTGTCATGTGCCTGGGGCTGGGGAGGTGAACAAACGGGGGCTGGCAACCAGCGTAACAGCTTCGCGCTCGTCTTGCGGAAAAGACCAGTGCCGGCCTGGTTTTTGTGTTTGCTCTCTGAGGAAAAGGGAGGATGCTGGAGTTAGCCAGACCTGGGTTTGAATTCTGGTTTAGCCCTGTACTGTCTGTACGACCTTGAGCAGTTCACCTAAACTCACTAAACCCCAGTTTCCTCATCTGTAAAAGGGAAAAATAAGAGAAATTGCTGCACAGGATTGTTGGAAAGACGAAATGAGATGATTTGTGTAAAGTACTCAGCATTCATAGGCTCTCAATAAATAAGGGCAATCGTATTGACCAGACCAAGCAAGGATGATGCACACCTCCCAGAGCCATGGAGTATCTATTTTCGCTATTATCTCAGTCTCCACTCGTATTGCCAAATGCACCCCCACGTGCACAGAGAGATAATAGCCCATTCTCACTCCCGAGAAGTGAACACTTTGTTGGCGAGAGTACAGTAAACTCTGTGTTAGATGTAATCTGATAATTACCTGAAAGTTAATGCCATTGTGACTCAGGACAGAGATGCACCGCAGAGTGGGGCTTTCTGGAAGAGGTAAGCCTGGCCACACCTTGAAGGGTGCATTGGACTTGCAGGAGCAGAGAGAAAAGGGGAAGGCTTTTCAGGCAGGGCAGGGGGAATAGGACAAGCCAAGACACAGAGGCAAAAATTCATATTGGACAGTGCAGGAAAATCAAAGAGAGGACATTGGGAGAGTGTGGAGATGGTGTGGAATTGAGCTGGTCATGTGAAGGCTGGCGACAAGTGAGAAACATGCTCAGAGGAGAGAAAAAGGAAGTCAGAAAGCACCCGAGGCTTTGGCGGATGTCCAAGTCAAGGGGACAGATGCTGACCTCGGGATGGACGCTGACCTTCTCCCTTCTCCCTCTGCTGGCATTCTCGACAGTTGTGAACTGAGCGAATCTCAGGGATTGGCTCTTCCTTGATTGGCCTCCCTCCCGGAGCCTCAGTCATGTTGTATACTTGCTTCCCCCCATAGCCAGTGCACCCGCATCCCACTGGGATCAGAGGACGCATGTCCTGACATTGTAACAGGCTCCGCCGAGAAGGAAATGCTGTCATCCGTGGTAGTGACAGCAGGCTCTAGGCCCTGCCAGGTAGTTTTACCGACTTCCTAGTCCTCCTTGTCTTGTTAATTGGGAGAGCCTACCTCACAGATCTGGGCAATGCATCTCAGGGAGCAGCTCTTCAACCTTCATAACTGCTTCTAACTAGGTGGGAGAACCAGGGGCATTTCGTACACGTTTTGAGATCTGTGTGTGCGCCCTCTCTGCAGTGTGGGAGCAAGAGGAACCGCCAGCAAAGGGAAACAGTGGGACATTTTCCACATGTCTCTTCAATTGCCTCCAAGCTTGCTAACTCCTCAGCATTTGAACCAAGACATGTCTACTCAATCTCCTTCCCCCGCTCCCTCCTCAGAATCAGGGAAGTGTGTCCAGCTGTCAGGGAGCATTTGCCCTTCAATGTAAATATTTGTGAACACCAGACCTGAAAACTGGTGAAATCAGCTAATGTGGAGTTTTCCCCCTTTTTGTATTTCCCGTAAAAGGTATACAGTAATCAAAGTTTAAGCCGCCCGAGATGAAATAATTGCTTAACAATCATATACGAGGAAATGATTCAACAAATGACAACGAGGCCCCGTGATACACAGCACAGATGCATTCAGTGTACCATATTATAATGTGCTAATACAAGATTGACAGCACAATAATAGGAGTGAGCAGCAATTCAGCCTATAATTCCAATCCAAATGTGTGGCTGTCCACAGAACTCACATCCTAGCAGGCTGCAAAATTAGAGGCAACAGCGTGCAAGGTTCAGGACGACTCATTAGCAGGTTGGCAGAGTGTTTCAGGAGCAAATTTGTCTGTCGAAGGAACTAATTTTGTGCCATCTTCAACTCAACTTTTTTTTTTAAGTGTGCAGATTCAATCTCCCCTGGAGAGGAATGCAGGGTTGGGAGTTTGAGATCTGAACGTAGCCCTTGGAGCACGGTGAAGTCGCTGGTCAGCTTTTGAGCAGCCAGTGTTGGGCGAGTGATCTAGGTGTGTTAAGGGGTGTCCTGGAGAGCAGACAGTGGTGACTCTTTAGACCAGTCTCAATGCAAAAGGGTGAAGGGACTCCCCGCTGGCTCTTAGCGGCTGTTCCCACATCAGAAAGGGTTTGGATCAAGGGTATAATTAAGGGTGTGATAAGGATCCTACCAGATCCTGAATTTCTGAACCTCTAAATAAGCATCACAATCCCTCCTTTGTACAGACACCTCCATTGTTTTAAGGGTGCCTGGGATTTGTCTGAATCAGGTGTGGTGAGACACACAGACATGGAAATGACTGTCATGAGGAAGAAGTTTATACTCACAGATCCCTAGAAGTAGGAGGCATGGTGGACCATGCAGGGCCACATGGGGAAGCACCAGGGTCATTCAGGGGGCAGAGGAGGGGGGAAAACATGGGCAGGAGCCTTCATTGTGGTTTCCAAGGAAAGGACGGGTGAGGCAGGGCAAGCAGGTTTAGGACTGGCTGGTTTGAATAATTTCAGTGGGCCCTCAGGCAGAGGGGCTGTCCCCCGTCATCTGGTACCTGGCCCTGAGGTGATTAGGGCAGGGGGATAGTGGCTGAAGTGTGGGAGCCATAAAGGAGGTGGTTGGGGGTAAGGACTCCAGACTGGTTGGTTAGTACATGAAAGGCATGCTCGGCTAGCAGGAATCAGGTAGCCTGGGAGGGGCCATCCCCCCAGGGTCAGTGAGACCCCAAGGAGTCAAAGCATTGGAATACAGAATGAAAAGACATGATTAACACACTTTCATAGCCCCCACCACCAGCTGCCTTCCCTTTCCTGAAGGTTTGAGGCCTCCCCCTGTCCCTTGCCCCAGACCCCTGGTGAAAACAGGGCATGGTGACATCACCATCTGCACGTGACAGAGAGCCACGTGTATTGTATTCCCCAACACCACTGCAATCCTACAGCTGGGGGTCAGGAAGGGAAGGCTTCCACCACCCTTCGACTGGGGGAGCCATTGCCAAGCTTCTCCCCATCTCTCCTCACTCAGGGGCCCCCTGGGTGTAGACAACACTGGCCACCTCACCGGAGTCATCTGAGAGTGTGACTCAGAAATCCCACGCCTCTCAATCCCACCATTAACAGGTTACTATGGGGAGAAGCAACAGGAAAGCTAAGGAGATGGTGGGGGGGAGGGGTCTCTAACCCTCGCATAAACCAGTGATGGCCACAACACCAGAGAAGCTGCCTAAGTCTCCTCAGCCCTCCTCATTCATTCATCCTGTGGAGCTGAGACTCTCCCAGTGATGATGATGATGATGACGATGACGACAGGAATTCAGCACCTGCAGGGTGGCCAGGCCTCTGCATGTATTACTTTGTTGAATTCTTACAACCCTAGGATGGAGTGGTCACTCTCAGCAGCATTTTACAGCTAGGGAAACTGAGGCTTAGAGAGTTAAGTCACTTGCTGGCAGTCACACAAGCAGTGAGTGACAGAGCCAGGGCTCAAGCTCTGAGCTTCATTCCTACTCTACTCTGCTGCCTCCCTCTGTCATGGGCAGGACCATCCAAAAAGGATTTGATGGAGCATGTCCCAAGCAGCAACTGATATTAATTTCAGGAGGGGTAACTCCAAAGATGGAGAATGAACCCCAAAGGAAAGGTGTTGCCCAATGGGGAGCATTCTGCTTGGAACTTAAGGGCTTTCACTTATTCCTTCTTTCAACAAATATTTTGATGCTTGGCATGGCTCCAGGCACTGAGGATGCACACCCGTGAATGAGACGGTCAGGGCTCCTGCACTCAGGGAGCCTCAGGCTGGTGGAGGAAGGAGCACAGATGAGAGAAAGTGAATGAAAAATACAATAGCTGTAGAGAGCACTAGTCTGACAGGCTCTGGCCCTTTCTCCAGCTCTGCGTCCCTGACGGCTCAAGGAACTACCAACTGGGTCCCAACAGGTCAACAGAAAACCACTCTTAGTACTGAAAACAGAGGGGATTTAATGCAGGGCACTGGTTATGCAGATGATAAGAGGTTGAAGAAGCCAAAGGGAGGATGGGAGGCAACCCAAAAAGTAGCAACAGCAGGAAGCCACTACCACCCCCAGGCTGGAGGGACAGAGGGAGGATCTGGAGCTACCAGAGTAAGGGGCTGGGGTATCCCCGGGTATGCTGGAGCCCCGTGGAGCCTCAGAGACACAGACAAGGCTGGAGACACTGTCCAGGTCCAAGAAGGAGGGGTCGATATGTCCTAGCTTCTCCCCCATCTTGCCCTCTAATCTCCTGCCAGTGCTTCTCAATGACCCAATCCAGACTAAATCCAAATGATATGGGAAGTCTAGACACTCAGCCTGCAGGGGTCAATCCGCACGCCCCCCAACCCCATACAAAGCAGAGCAGGAAGGGCAAGGCGTGGACCTGAGTGAGAGAGCAAGCGGGCCCAGGCCTCACACCTCCCCTTCCCTGTGGGAATCCGTCATGGTCTCAGGGCCTATGTAATTTCTTGGTGGGGCAGGGGAACCTCTTGCTTTGAACAGAGTCTGGGGCTGGAGCTCCTGCCCACGGGAGTTCTATTGGGCCCATTCCCTCTCTCACCGTCTACCTTGGGCACCCCACACCCCATCTCTGCACGGCCCACTGGAGACTGCAGAATGGGGAGACAGACCTCTTCCAGTCCCCAGTCTCTCTGAGACACGACAAGAAGGGAGGAAGGGCAAGTGGGGAGAGCCCCCTGGCCCTGAGTGTGAAAAGCAGAGGTAGGGACAAGGGCCTAGGCCATCCTGAGATGTCTCCTAGAGCTGGCAGGCACCTGCTGTGTGGCAGGCACCGAGAGTGCTCTTAAAGGGCCTCAGTATCAGGAACAAACAAATAACACAGAAACTCTCGTGACAGAGAAGTCAGCCCAAGTGTAAAGCAGAATACAGCAGCCTTAGGAGCGGTTTGACAGTTTTTCCCTTTAAACTGCAGGGTGGCCATCCATAGCCCCTATCAGCACGCTCCTTCCAGAATAATAACACCTCACATTTGTGTAGCCATGTAAGTTCACACGTCACTCGACCCTCACAAAACCCTGCAGATTAGATGGGCAGGGACAGTAAACGAAGTGACCAAGGTCACTCTGGCGCTCACTGACAGGCGGAGCCAGACTTAGGGCTTCTCTCTCCTCAGCTGAGTCTTCCCTGAGGCCCGCAGGCCCATGCTCCTTCTCTGTCATCTCCTCCCCATTATCTGCTGTCTTCTGGGCGCAGGCCCCGGAGTCCTGAGGGAGGACCGCAGCCACGTTGCCAGCTGGCCACAGTCTCCCCCTCAGCCTCCCCTTCTCAGGCCCAAGTTTGGGTCCAGCTATTCTGATCTGCAGCCAAACTCAAGCGCATACAGCAATCTGAACAATATTTTCAGCTGCAGGAACAAAAAAATGGTGTTTAGCACCCCCTTTTGTACAAAGGCAACATGCCCCTCTGTGTGACACAGAATTTTATCATATTTTATGATAAGACAAACATACCAGAAAATATTTTCTTCTGTGGGGGAGGATGACGAGATTTTGGTAATTAAAACTTCCATCGATCAATGCTTAGATCTCAGAGATAATTGCATTGCTGCTGCAGATGTGTTGAATCATACAGTTCTGTTTTCAAGCAGGTGTGTACCCTAAGGCCGGGAATCACGGCTCCCCTGGCGTGAAGTACCCCTGTGCTGCGTTCCCTGTCCTCCTCAAACCGCGTGAGGCAGCAGCAGAACACGTGGGTGGTAGTCCTGGGCCTGCCCCAAATTAGCTGTGTGGGATTGAGTACATGGCTTAACCTCTCTAGACCTCAGTTTTCTCTTCTGTAAACTGAAGAGTTGGAACTCGATAATCTCAAGGTTCTTTCCACCTCTTTCCCTGCTGCCTGGAGCATCTCTCCCCACTGGGTTTTAACCTCATCTCTGCTGCTAACTGATTCATGTGTTCATGACACACTTATTGAGTGCTTTGGATGTGCCAGGCCCAGTGCTAGGCTTAAAAGTAGAAGGATGCCTCAGGCCCGGTCCTGCCTCTGCGGAGCTCCCAGTCTGGTTGGCTGCACAGCCCAGAGCAGACACATCACAGGAAAATGCGTTGAGCACCTTCCCAGAGCTCCACACTCTCGTTGTGGGCCTGCCTGCTTTGTGGCACCAGCAACTGTAGTCAAGTCACGATGGAACACTAGCTGTAGTCAAGCATTCCCCATGGGGAAGGGCCCGTCCTCTCTTTCTGCCCCAACAGATGGAGTCCCCAGAGGAGATTTGGGAACAAGAACCATAGCTTGTAGCTCTTGCTCTCACCCATTGTTGTCTGATAAGAAACCAGACCAACATCATTCTAAATGCCCCTTACAGCCTCTAGGTTCCACCCATGTGGCTTGACTGTGATGACTACAGTTAAAGACAGAATACTTTGAAAAGAAGCATATTTTTCCCTCGGCTTCCAGCACAGCCTGGAGTTCAGTTTGCTGCTCTGGTCCATGAGCTCTGAGCCTCCTCTGATGAAGCTGGGGATGCACCCTGTTAGCTCCTGCTCCACTTGGGGCTGGCTGAGAGTGAAGAGCCCCTGTGAGCAGCCCAGAAAAGGGAGGCGGGAGACCCTCTTCCTGGCTGGCTCCGACTCCACGAGCGCCAAGCGCTCTCCCATCTACTCTGCGATCAGAATTGAGCAAGCAGACAACTTAGAGCCTCCGCGGCTGGCAGTGATCTCACTAATTTGACGTGTCAGGTAAACTGACGAGCAGAAATGTGCAAAAGTGCGACCCAGAGACGGGAGCCTTCTGTGGCTCCCCCCAGTTCTGCCACCTCTCAGAGCCCTCTCTCTGAACATCCACGACCCTCCAGTCTCTCCCAGTTTCCATATGGATTTGACCTGCTGTATGGGTTTTAAATAGAGGCCCCCAAATCCCATCTTACTACTGTATTCTCTAATGTAGTCCATTCCAGGGTCTTGGTCCCTTCCTCCCTCACCACCCTCACCCCCACCTCACCCCTCCCAGGAGCTGCTTGTGCAGTCAGCCTCCTGTACCTGTGACGGGTTAGCCTGCACTCAGCCTGCAGTAGCTCTGGAGACTTCAAGAGTTTACTTCCTCAGCCAGGTCTTGTTTGGAGGGTAGTGTGGGAGGAGATGGGGGGCTGGGGACAAAGGTCAAGCATGAACCTCTTTGATTGTACTGCCTTCTTCCTGCCTCCCAGATACTACTGAGATGGTGACCGAGCCCGTGCATGTGTGCAATGGATGAATGGATGGATGGATGGATGGATGGATGGATGGATGGATGGATGGATGAAGATCCCCCTCTGTAGAGGCGTGGGGAAGCTGTCCTCTCACCCTGTATCTTTCTGCCTCTCCCCCACTCCATGCATCCTACACTGCAGGTGTCTCTGAGACAATGTTTATGTAAGCAGCTCATGTTCTGTGGGGCAACGTCAAGAAGCTGTTGTCAATTTGAGGGAAGCCCCCAGCTGCTCGGATGTGCGGTCGTCCCCGCAGGTTTCATAACAGGACTGGGAGGCGGGGTGGGTGGGCTCCCTGGACCTAAGTGCACTGGGCTGGCCGGGGAGCCTCCCTGCTGCTGCCCCGAAGTACGTCTGCAGGCTGTCAGCCTCTGGGCTTCCCGGGCACCAGGTGTGGAGCCTGCGCCCTCTCCTCTGTTCCCAGTCTGGCTTCCTGGCAGTTTGGCCATGGGGGCTGGCCATGCGCAGGAATGCAGGACCTGGATTGTGTTGGTCATTTAAGTAGGGGCAAAGAAACTTGACCTCTTGAGGGCACGGTTGTCCCCAGGACAACCAACTCACCCAGCAGGCTCAGATGAGCTCCGTGTGGTCCCTCAGGTTTTGATTCTCAGTCAGGAAAAGTAGCTCTTGTATCGTATGCTCGTTATACACTAGCAGTCCCTTTATTCTAAGGTCCCCATACATCCAAGGACAGGGAGGGTGTGAATAATGTTTTTGAGCTGCCAAAACAGTTGAAAGTGCCTCAGAACCCTTACCCCTGAGGCTGAGGGGCTCAGTGTAAGGATTCCCACTCAGCACAGAGGTGTCACAGAGCCTTGTCCCTGCTCAGCTGTTTTCTGTTAGGAGAGCCCGGATTGGGGAGAAAAAAAAATCCAAAATACGACGTCCATTTGACATAAGGGCAGAATTGAGATAGCTAATGTTAATGGAGGGCTCCTTGGTTCCAGACACATGCTATGTAACTTACCTGTAGGTCCTCACAAGGACTGTGTGAAGGAGGTACTATTTCTTTTTTTTTTATAATTTTATTTATTTATATTTTTATCCCCAAAGCCCCAGTAGATAGTTGTATGTCATAGCTGCACATCCTTCTAGTTGCTGTATGTGGGACGCGGCCTCAGCATGGCCGGAGAAGCGGTGCGTCGGTGCGCGCCTGGGATCCGAACCCGGGCCGCCAGCAGCGGAGCGCACGCACTTAATCGCTAAGCCATGGGGCCGGCCCCGAGGAGGTACTATTTCTATCCCCATTAAAGATAAGCGAGGTTAAGTAACTGGCCCAGGTCACAGGGGCTGAAGGAGAAGATCCGTCAAAACTCAGCCTTCGTTTCTACTCTTAACATCACAGAAATTTGCTTATATTTTCTTGAGGACCAAACCAGGTATTGGCTTTGCTCCGCGAAAGTTGATGTCCCACCCAAGAAGTAGCTTTGTTTAAATAGTGGAGGAAACAACTCCTAGCTCATTCATTAACTTCTAATTTGTACACTTCAAGTGCTACTTAGTTACACAACCCCAGCACTGTAAACACACTGCCGTCAGTGAAGTGTGCGTGTGGATTGCCCCAGGGCTGTGAGCTGAGGGAGAGCTGGGACGTGTCACCACTGTATGGATACTTTCATCACTGGATAGTGACCTCCTTCCTGAGTTTCTGGTTTTTCAAGTGGTCCCAAGTAATCTCATGCAGATCCTTCCCTGGACTGGGGCCCAAAGACAAACCCTGAGAAGCTGAAGAACGAGCTAGATACTGTGCTCTGGGTAATTCGTTAATTCAATGCTTCTGCAAACACCAGCTGAACTTCACCATGGACACTGTGTACCTGTGATGCAGAAAGTCATAAAACAGAGTCTATGCCCTAGAGGAACTTGGCAGAAAGAGGCAGTAGACGCATTACTATAGGATGTACAGGATGTATAAGGAGCTGCATGATACTAAAAGAAGTGGCTACAGAAGAAGAGGACATTTGAGCTGAATCTTGAAAGCCAAGAAGACCAAGTCTAGAAAGGTCGGAAAGCACGTTCCAGGTGGAGGGAAGGCTAAACACAATGACAAGAAGATCTGGAGAGCCCAGGGTGTATTTTGAAGCACAGCTTGAGACAGTGAGAATGGGATGGGGGGGTGGTGGTGGTGAGCAGAATAGGTGGGCTGGGGCTGGCCTTCAAGGGCCTTGGGGCTTTGGGGCTGGAACTGGATCACCTAGCCCCTAATCATTGCCAGCTTCAGCCCTCTCAGACAGCAGGGGAGCAAGTCCAGACTGACTGTGAGTGGCTTCAGGTACTGGGTGACAGTCAAGAAAGTGCCGAAGTGTGTAAGCAATTTCCTCTTAAAAAAAATTGGCTCACATTTAGGATTATTACTAAAATAATACCCTATATGATTTCCTGACTAGGAAGAGAAAAGGGTGGAGTCAGCTTTTGTGGGCAGGGAACTGTGCTTAATAGCCAGGGCCCTCCCTCAGGGCTCAGGTGAGTTTGAGAATCATCTGGCACACAAGTCTCGCTGGTAAAAAGGCTGCACACAGCTGGCTCCGTGGGATAAATTCATTATTTCACTAACAAGGTTGACTTCCAAGGTGGTGAAGGGAAAGATTTAGAGGTTGTGGGTAATCTGAATGGGGAAGCAGCCACAGACCCCACCTAGAAAACAAAATGGGAGGTAGACCACCAAAACTTCCATTTCTTAGAGCCCTGATGAACAGCGAAAATTACTTGCCCCTGGGAAAAAAAAATAATAAATTCTACATTATCATTTCAATGGCACCTCACATAAATACCAAAGAATCAGAAAAGCTGGTGCCTCGTGTTGCTCCCAGAATCTCAGAAATGGTATCTTTCAGTTATCGGATTTTATTTCCTTGCAGCATTACATTTTATACATATTTATTCATGCAGAACAGAAGCGCAGCGTTATTGAGGCTGCCATGGGAGTGGAAGAAAAGCTGTTATACATAAGAATGCACTGCATTTACATTGTCGCACTTTGCAACAATTGAACTATACGCAACTGTTTTTTTTTTTAATAATAAAAAAACTCTGGCTTGCATTTAATGTGCTGATTTTTTTTCTTTCTTACTCGTAAATTTTCATGTCACAGAAAGGTGAAAGGGGGAGGGGTCAAGATCCTTGAAGACGCAGAGGGTTGGGGAGGCAAGAGGCAGCCTTCATGGGAAGAGGTAGGGGATCCAGAGCAAGTTTATAACTATTTCTTTTTTTTAACAGATGCAGTTAACTGAACTGCAAAAACATTCATCTTCTGATTTAATAACTCATTCTCCCTGCGTGGAGTTGGGGTATTATAGTGCTGGATATTGCTTTTCAGGCTTTTGAGTGTCAATGATGAATCCCCATCTTCTAATAAAATACATTTTCATAGTAATTGAAATAATTTCTTGCCTCTTCATTTTCTCAAGTACTTAAAAAGGGGCTTCTGGCTTCTTTTCCTTTCCTGTCCTGACCTTATTTTCTTTTAATTGAAATTCCTTCAGCTCCTGAGATGCACAGCATCCATGCTTCTGGCATCTGTGTTCTGGTGGCCTGTATGCTTCCCCCACAGTCGCAGCCACAAGATAGGCTCCAAACTCACAGAGCTGGTTAGGAGGACTGAGACATCAAGATCCGGAATTCTTGGCTGGGTTTGGCTTTTCACCTCCATTTGCTTAGCAAGCTGAGCTGTCCCCAGGGAGGGGGACAAATGTGGTAATCAGGCAGCTGGGGGGAGCCCAGAGAGGAGCAGGGAAGGGCCCCCACCCTACAATCCTGGAGCTCACACATCAGGCAGACCCATAAGCCTCCCCTAACACCCCCAAGTTCTCAAGATCTGAGACTGCCCCACCCCACTCCACATGCCCCCCTCAGTCTGCAGGTGACCTCATCCCTGGGAATTAAAATGAACATCAATGTGTTAAGGACAGCATTACTTTCTCAAGAATAAAATTTGGGAGGGGGTAATGTGGGCAATGATGGTGTTGCACTAAGTGTAATATATTTAATCTGCAGCTCTGTTAGCAGGGTTACTTTAAATGCTATATTGGTGAACTTAAATGGGAAAATGTAAAGTTGTCTCCTAAGTCATCTTTTCTTTTCATCCTTTCCTCTGTGGCTGACGATGAAGAGAAAGAAGGAAAATATAACTAAGATTGTAATGGGTTTAAGAAGAACAACGGAGGCACGGCCTCTCTGGGAGCTTACCAGCTTTGGAAGATTTTCCCGCCCTTTCTCTTTATAGCCACCCAGGGAAGGATGGTTTCGGTGAAACCCTGCTCAGTTTCAGCCGTAATTTAACTTTGCCTACAGGAATTCTCCCCTTTCTGTGTCTAATTGTTCCTAATCTAGTAGAAAGAACTTGGAAGTCAGGAATCAGGATTGGAAATCAGTCTTGGCCAGGAAATCGAAGCAGCTGTTGAGTGAAAGCTCAGGGAGACGGAAGCTTTGGAGGTGCTGTCTTCCTCCACAGTAAGGGAAATAATACTTTTCTGCTTCTTTGTTTTCCAAGGCATTTTAAAAAAGACTTTTGACTTCTTTCCTTTTCCCCTGTCCTAAAGGAAATCTCACACATGGCCCTGGCATGTCCCAGGCAGCAGGTTTTTTGTGTGGACATACGTTTTCAACTCCTTTGGGTAAATACCAAGGAGCACAATTGATGGATTGTATGGTAGGGGTATGTTTAGTTCTATAAGAAACTGCCAAACTGTCTTCCAGAGTGGCTGTGCCATTTTGCATTCTCACCAGCAATGAATGAGAGTTCCTGTTGCTCCACATCCTCACCTGCATTTGATATTGTCAGTGTTCTAGATTTTGGCCATTCTAATAGGTGCGTGGTGGTATCTCGTTGTTTAATTTGCAATTCTGTAATGATATATGATGTTGAGCATCTTTTCATATGCTTATTTGCCATGTGTATATCTTCTTTGGTGAGGTGTCTCTTCAGGTCTTTTGCCCATCTTTAACTGGGTTGTTTGTTTTCTTATGGTTGACTTTTAAGAGTGCTCTGTATATTTTGAATACCAGTCCTTTATCAGATATGCCTTTTGCAAAGATTTTTTCCTGGTCTGTGACTTGTCTTCTCATTCTCTTGACTCCATTCAATTTAGTTCCCTCTTCCTGTATGTCCAGCAGACCCACAGCTCCTTATCTCCCTGCAAGAGCTGCGAAGAAGCCAGACTAGCTGTGAAGGGGCATGGCTTCCTGGGGCACTGTGTGGGCCTGTACCACCATTCACTTCAAACCAACACAAGTTTATTCATGCCTTAAACACTTCCATCGGGCCAGGCACTCTTGGAAGTCCCGGGGCTGCATCAGTGAACAGAACAGGCAGAGCTCTGAGTCCTGTGGAGCTCACCTCTGGGAGGGAAGCCTTGTAGGAAAAAATAAACATAGAGACACACACTGAAAAATGTACATAAGCATATTATGTAGCTTTCTAGAAGTAAGTCCAGTGTGAAAAAATTGAGCAGAACAAGGGAGCTTGGAGGTGCTGGCATGGGGGAGGTTTGCCATCTAGAAAGGGTGGTAGGGTGGGCTTCATGGAGAAAGGGACATTTAAGCAAAGAAGATGCCAGAGGGAAGAGAGATCAGGCAGAGGGACCAGCCAGTGCGAAGGCCACGAGGCAGGGATGTGCCTGGTGTGCCTGAGGAGCTGCAAGGAGGCCAACGTGGCTGGAGTGGAGTAGAGGGGCAATCAGGAGAGGACTTCCTGATGATTCAATGTGGGGGTGAGAGGAAAGAGAATCATAGATGACACCAAGATTTTTGACCTGAACCACTGGAAGGATTCAATGAACTGAGATGGGGAAGAGCAGGTTTCCAGGTGGGGGGTGGGGGGCAGCAGTTGGGAGTTCCGTATTGTGCTGTTGGACATCTTGGTGGAGACATCAGGTAGGCTGTTGGGTAGATGGATTTGGAATTCAGGGGAGTTTGTGTATAAGACTCTGGGCTGAGTGCTGTGGGGATAGAAAGAAGAATACAACCCAATTCCCTCACCCCCTCTGTCCAGGAAGCACTGGGCAGTTGGAGGAGCACAGGAGGGCAATGTAGAAAACAGACGCTCCCACTGAAAGGCAGCTCCTTCGGGCCTCCCGTGAGGCTGAAGGCAGCTGAAGGAATGCAACCCCCAACACCGTGACTGCTCCCTTCGAGGAAGTGGTGCTTTCCCTTCTCCAGCAGCAGGAAATCAGACTTCAGATGTTTGACGGTTATCACAGGGCTCCTGACAGTCCCATTCACCAACACGGCAGGGATCAGAAGAGAAGGAAGCCTGGGCGAGAGGGGGCCCACAGGTTGCAGGGACAGTCGCTTTAGCTCCCCGCACTCCCTTGGCTCTGCCCCCAGCCACCTGTCAAGCAGCCAGATCAACCTGGGACCAGGCCAGGCTGGGCTGGGCCCTGCTGTCTCTGGTCTGTGCACACACAGAGCTAGCTGTTTGAGGAGAGGAGAGCTATGACTATGGGCTCACCACATATTAGACCAATATTAAGCCAAATCCCTAATATCGGTAACCCGGGTTCCAGGGTTAACATGCCAGCTGTGGCCCTCACCCTGAAATACAGTCAACTGCCCAAGCAAGAGCCTTGTTTTCACATTAAACATCCCTGATTCTCTCTTCTTCAAGTGGCAGATGGTGAATTTCATGCAATGACGTGAGCAAAGGCCCCTCTATTTCCAGCCTGGAACTTGGAATCTGCGGAGAAGCTGCATCTCTGCATCCTGTGCACTGAAGCTGCAGCTCCCGGGGTGGGGTCCAGAGGGTCGGGGTGTGTCTGAGAGGGCTGGGCTGGGAGGGGAAGAGCGGTGAACTGGCCTTTGTCCCAGGTTTTCCAGCAGGGAAAGGGGAACCAGAGCACTTTGGGAAGCCCTGGCTGGATGTGGAGGACAAGACCTGCCATCCACAACCTGAAAATCTAGTGCTTTAATAAGCGCAGGCTGATATTAGAACTGGTGTGCCCAGGGACCTCAGAGAGATGGGCAGCATGGCGCAAGTGGAGGGTTATTGATGGAATGTCTTGGCAGGCTCGGATCTGAGCGAGAGTAAAACTGAGTTATGAAACGGGACCAGATTAATGAAAATGTGCATGGAAGAGCCCATCCTCGATGATTTCCACTCAGCACCGTGGCACCTTCTGACCCAAATATGTTGACAGAACCCCATGTCCTATACCCAGCCTTTTTACCTCCAGAGACAGAAAAAGATTTACAACACAATAATAACCTTCAGGAATCCCAGCCCACTCCTGGACTGCTCTCATAGATCCCCCAGGGAATTAACCCCTCAGGGAAGGCTTTAGGATAATCTTAGGGGTTTGGAATTCTCTATTTGAGGGGCTTCCCGCGAAAGGCGAAATGCGCAATTGAGGCCTTATCTTACTCTTTTCTCTCCTCACTCCCATCACACAGACAGACTTCCCTACAGTGTCTTCAACTGGCCTCTGTTCTCCTGCCATGCCTTTGCACCCCTGGGGTACACAGTTCTCTCCCCTGAGAGCCCTTTCCAGCCTTCCCACTTGACTAACTCCTCTTCTTCCATTAAGGCAAACTCCAGCATCACCACCCTTTGGAAGCTTTGCATTCAAGCTGTACTTTAATAACATTTTTTGCTTTTTTCTTATTATAAAATTCATGTTCAGTGCAGAAAATATGGAGCTTATTAAAAAATGAAGAAAACAAAAATCACCCATCATTTTGACATATATTCTTCTGGTTTTTTTCAGTGTGTTTGTATGTATTCTAATTGGGAGCAACTGTATAAACTGTTTTGTGATCTGTTCCCTCCCCCCACTTAAGGCTATATAGTTAAGCGAAAAAAGGGGGCCGTTTAAAGTAGAGGTTATGTGTGGGTGGGCTCTGGAGTCAGGCCGTCTGGGTTCAAATCCTGGCAGCACCACTACAGTCCTGAGACCCCAGAAAGTTACTGTATCTGTGTCAGTGTTTAGAATAGTGCGGTTTACACCGAATTTTAATCTATAATTTTGTTTTCTCTCTTTCTCACTCAACTGTGAGTTCTTTGAGGTCAGAGTGACTCTTGTTCATCTCTCTGTCCTCAGCATCTTGCTCGTATATAATGAACATCCCCAAAATGTTAAATGCGTTAAAGACTCTAAGGATTAAGGCCTAGACCCAGGAAGCAGAGAAAAGTTCCTCAAATATAGGACCAGAGATTTGCGTTCGTGGGCTTACTTCTTACCTGTCTTAGTATTAGCTAAAGCGGGACAATAAGTTTTCTGAGGCTCCCATCTCATCATTTGTCAAATGGAAACGCCGGGGTGATTGTGAGACAAGCAAGCCGATTTCGTGGACCTGCTCAGCAAACCGTAAAACTTTGCAGTGAGGTTATTATTTTCTAATTTCACGTGGCTCCTCTCCGGCTCCGATGGGAACAGGCCTGGAGCCGATGCCTTCAGCTCGGGAGAGAAACGAGCCGGAGGACGGCTGTGCGCGGCGGCGGCTCAGGGCTCCGCGGCCCCGGCCACCACCGCAGGCGCCGGGCCCAGCCTGGGGCGCTCGTCCCGAGTCGGAGGTGGCGGTCTTGGGGCGCGGAGCCAGGAGAGCAGGGGGGCGCCGGCCGCCGCGCAGGGTGCCCCCCCCACCCCGGTCCTGGGCCGGGTCCGAGCCGAGGGGGCCTCTCGGGGCGCCGCCGCCGCTCGTGCCCTATTAGGAGCCGCCCTGCTCCTTCACCGGGGCCCATCCTTCCGCCCCCAGATCCGGTGGGGGAATCCTGTCCCCTTTCCTCCAGGATCCGGGCGGGGAGGTGGGGAGGTAGCTAGAACTGAGTCTTCCTTTGCCTCCTACTCTCCGGCAGAACCTGCTTGGTTTCTGAGCAGGATGGGGCGGGGGCGGGGGCGGGGGCGGGGGGCCGCGTGCGCCCGGGCGGAGGGAATTCCTTCCCCGGCGGGCGGCGGCGGCGGCGGCACCGCAGCAGCGCCTTCCCTTTTTTTAGCTCTTCCCGGAGGCTCCTTCCCCGCGCGGCCGGGGGGTGGCGGCGCGCGGCACCTCGCGGCGGGGGACACCGTCGCCCCGCCCCGCCCGGCCGCGGAGGATGGGAGGGCGGGAGGCGAGGGTCCCGCCGCCGCCCGTGGGTGGGCAGCCGGGAGACTCGCTGGAGGGAGACCCGGGGTGATTCCCATCCGCCCGCAGCTCTTCCAGGGCTGCCCTGAGCAGGGAGTTGTTTTGTCATTTTGAAAAAACACCTTCCCCCGCCCCCCAGGCTGTTTCAGAAATGGCATTGAGTCAGACCTGAGTCACAGGAGAACGTGGGCCCCCTGCCCCCTCCCCCTGCGGTTCTTCCTCGTCCCGCCCCCAGTCCCGCTCTCTCCGGCACCCCGCAGCGGGGCCCACCCCCGGCGACGCGGCCTCAGACTCCGCGGGGGCCCCTGCTTGCCTCCTCTCTCCCTGTGATACCCGCCGCGCCACCCCACCCCCCTGTTGCTGCGAAGACAGCTCATCAGGGACAGCAATCCCGTCCTCAGACCGTAAAAAGGCCACAGTCTGTCCCCTGCCTCCGGGTACAGGCCACCTGCCCCTGACCTTCCGAAACAGATGGTGCGTGCTGGGGGTCAGGTAGAGCGGCGCTCCGCGGTGGCCGCAGTGTCTCCCGTGGTAGTTTACCGTAGTGCATACTACCCGCTAGGACCCGGTCAGCTTCTCCCACCTCTGGCTACCTGTTTTCTCCCCCTTCCACCCTTTCCTGAGCTCTCTGCCGAGAAGGTGCTACACGACTCTATTTTTAGTCCTAACAAGCTGCCTGCCAGAGCCGCTTCCATCTGCACCGCTCAGAGCCCTTTACAAATGCTAATGAAAGGAAGCTGCTGCCTCCAGAGTAACTAAGATTCTTCTTGCTGGCGCCTCCCCGTCCCCCAAGCTCCCTCAGTGGGGAAACTGAGTCATGGAATCAGGGTATGGAGATGTGATCAACCCGGGGTCAGAACCCCAGATTTCCTATGGCCCATTGGTGGTTCTGCCTTTGCCGGTGCCTTTCGACTCCTCTTACTTCACTGTTTGTGCCAGGTCCTGGATTAAGCTCAGAGGCCAGACAGTGACCTGTCTGGACCTCAGTGATCTGAGGTCCAGTGGGAAAGGTGAGCGTAGAAACCCATGATTACAATACAATCAGGTGGCCCCACAGAGCCTTTCCTGCGGAGAACAGTATATGAGCCCAGAAGCCTCACCCAGCCTGGCAGGGAGGGAGGGAGAGTGTTAGTGCTGTTAGTGTCCTATTTTATAATCAGGTGAGACTTCCTGGAGGAGATGACACCTGAGCTAAGTCTATAATTGAGAACTGGAGTTAATCAAGCGAAAGGCAGGTGGCGTTCTGTGGATACAGGATGGAGAAAGAAGCAGTGTGGAGTTGCCGTGTGCCAAGGTGGGAGGTGAGGCTGGAGAGGATCTCGGTGTAAGCGGGGAAAGGACCTGGTTAGACTGGAGCCTGGAATACATCACTCTGGTAGCTGAGAGGAGGGTGAGTTTGATGGGATAAGAGTGGAAGCCAGGAGACCCATTAGAGAGGATAAAGGCTTCCACCAGGCGCTGGGGAGAGGACCGGGTGCGTTTGAGAAACGATTGAGAGTTACTTAACTGGACATCCAGGGTGACACAATCTTTTTTTCCTGTGCCCACTGTTAGGCTGGCAGGGTAGACATCTCCCTGCACTTCAGCCAGACTTCTTCACCCAGGTGGTTCTCTTCCCTTTTGAGCTGGAGCCTGGAACTCCAGGAGGGCAGGACCTACCCTCTGTCTCTGCCATGACAACTGGCAGCCATGCACAGTCTGTGTTTCCAAATGCTGGTTGAGTGAATGGTGCTGCCATCAGATAAATGAAGAGGGGTGGGAAATACTCTCAGCAACTGCAGGTAGAAAAGGCCGTAGGCATGCAGGACCCTAACCACTGCTCATCATCATCAAAGCTAAAGCCCCCACGCACACCTCTACAGAAAGCCAACCCTCCCTCCGTGGATTTCACCGTGAATCAGAAAATGCTGCCAGCTGCAATGAATGCAGCTTCAGAAGCTGTAGAAAACCTCCTTACCAGTTTCAGGGCCCTGCTTTCCAACCAAAAAATCGTGGAGCTGTGCTTGGAACACCTGAAATGTGTTTCTATTGGAGCAGGTCGTGCAGAAGATGGGCATGTGTAATGGCCCTTGGGATGCACAGAGAGGAGAGTGGCACGGAGGGACTCTCCCACGTTCAGCAGTTTTGTATGTTGGAGTGGCAGGAATCCGAGGAGGTAGGCCTTTGCTTTCAAATTCTCCACATTGTCTGTGTTGTGCTGGGAGATTCCCACTGCTACCTTGCACTGCCAGTGGCTTCCTCTGGTCGCCTTCCCGATGTTCAATCCCAGCAGGTCTGCCGTGGCAGTGAAAGGTCAGCATGCTAGTTAGAAGGGTGGGCTCCAGTCTCAGCTCAGATTCCATCTCCGCCACGCTATGAGCTGTGTGACCTTAGCAAAGTTAAGTGACTCATTCAGCCTCGTGAAACATCAGTTTCCTCATCTGTAGATTGGGTGTATATTAGAGTTATTGTGAAGTTTGAATGAGTTAATGCCTGTTTAAGCACTTAGAACAGTGTTTGGTACATGGTAAGCCCTCAATAAATATTAATTAATATCGCCAGAGTCCTTTGTCCTATATTTGTTATAGCTGTACTTCCAGCTCCTCTACCAGCTGATCAACAGACACTAATGTTTTGGGATCCCGTGATTTGGGGATCCCGTGAAGTCTTTCCTCTGTCCCTTCCTTTATTTTAAGCCCTGGATACTTAGGAAGAGAACCATTGACACTGCAGTCGCTGAATCACTCTTCTGGGGACAAGAAAATATACTTTGTCAAGAAAAGACCCATTTTTGATTGAAGATGAGATACTCATATAGAGAATTGACTAGGATATAGAATCATAGAATGTTGGAGCTGCAAGACATCTTAGAGGTACTAATTCAAGCTGGCATTTTTCGGAGACCCAGAGAGATTGCATTACCCGTGTATCTAGTGGAAGACGGAGGGCAGGAACCCAGGTCTCCTACCCCCGGTTTCTCCTGATCTGATTGTCACTGCTCGGCTGCTCTGGGCTCTTCTCTGGCCCCACACCATCAGGCCATCTGAGTCCTTTTGGTCTTTGCTTTCCCCTCTCCCATCTCTACTTCTGGTCAAGCTCCTCTTGCCTAGTCCAAAACCATGCTAGTGGTCTGTCTCTGTATCAGTCGGGGTTCAACCAGAGAGACAGACACAGTAGGAGATACATAGTAGGGGATTTATTGCAAGGAACTGGCTTATGAGATTGCAGGGGCCAGCCAGGCAAGCCCACAGACTGTCAGGAAGGGCAGGCTGGAAACTCTTGAGCAGGCCTGACGCTGCAGTCCACGGGCGGAACTTCTTCCAGGAAAATTCAGCTGAGTGCCTCAGGCCCACTCAGATTATCGCCCGTAATCTCCTTTACTTAAAGTCAACTGATTGTGCACATTAATTGCAATTACAAAGTACCTTCAGAGAAACACCAATGTTTGATTGAATAACTGGATTCTGTAGCCCAGCCAAGTTGAAACATAGAACTGACCACCACAAGCCCCTGGTCATCTCACTGCGCCTCCTCCTGCCAGCCTGTTTGACACACTCCTAGCAAAGGAATCTTCCAAAAGTTCCGCCTTGCCCTCCTTTTCAAAGTTTTCCACGGCGGTCCATGCGTTACAAAAGAAAGCCGAGCTTGCCAACTGTCCATTCTAGTCAAACCAGTCTCCTTGTTCTCTGAACAAGAACCATCTCTATAGCTTTCCCTCATCCTGTCGCTTCCCACTGCCCAAGCCCCACCCCTCCCTTCAAGGCCACTCTGTGAAGTTCCTGCCGCAAAGCTCCCCCACCGCTGCCCCTCATGACCACTGCAGCGCCCTTGGTTCCATCCCTCCCTCCTGCGCCCCAGGCATTCATTCTCTGCATCCCTCACTTGCTGCTTAGCCAAACAAGCAAGAGAGATTAATTCAGGCTTGGTGGGGAGCGGGGACAGAATCGCTGTTAATGCTCCTCCATCCCCCAAACCAGCCAGTTTGCTGGTCAAACCCTAACAAATTGCTCTTAAGATCTTCTTACTAAAGTAGAAGATTGGGTCTAGGTTATTATAAATGGCAACTGAAACAACTTTCTCTCCGTTTCTTTTCATTGCCCCTGCCCACCACCTCCACCCCACACCTTTCTGTCAAGAGAAGTTCCTAGTTCTTGATATCTCTTTTTTTGTGTGTGTGTGAGGAAGATTAGCCCTGAGCTAACATCCATGCCAATCCTCCTGTTTTTGCTGAGGAAGACTGGCCCTGGGCTAACATCTGTGCCCATCTTCCTCCACTTTATATGGGATGCCACCACAGCATGGCCTGACAAGTGGTGCATCGGTGTGCGCCCGGGATCCAAACCCCGGGCCGCCAGCAGCAGAGCTCGCACACTTAACCACTACACCACGGAGCCAGTCCCCTTGATATCTCTTTTTAATCAAGTTGACATCACTTGGACCTAAGGAAATTCAGAATCCAGAGGGGATGCAAGACACTGAAGGAGCCAAAACAGAAGACAGATCCCTGACATCAGAGAGGCCCCCTTCTAATGTTTCAAAGAGATTCTCCAGTGAGTTCTGTTAAATGTAATCTACATCAAATCTTGCCAAAGCAGGATGTCCATATCAGAACAGCATAGTATGAAGGGTTTGTCTGCCAGGGTTTGCAGGCAAATTTCTGGCAACTCTTGCATCACTTAATTTCCTTTAGGATATGGGCCTCTGTGTGCCTCAGTTTCATCATTTGTAAAATGTGGATAATAATAGCTATTTATTTATCCTAGATAAAACCTATCTTGTGGGTTTGTTGTGAGGATTCATTTAGTCTATGGAAAGCACTTAGAAAGCCTGGAACATGGAAAGACCCCAGTACATCTTAGCTACTACTGTTCTTAGCTATTACAGGGCAAATCGAGCCTCCAAGTCTCTCTCTGCACATGCGGACACTGGGAGGCTAAGGTGAGATACCTTTATAAAGTCCCCCCTCCACCACCAGGGGCTGGGAATATCACCTGTGGCACCTGGATCAGGAAACAGCTCTGGCAATGAGGTGGGCACTGCCTTGTAGCTTGTTGTGTCACTAGTCAGTCACTTAGAAGTCAAGAAGCCCTGCATTCTAAGGGGTGCAAATTTAACTCTATTTGAACAAATATTTATTGATCATTTCTTATGTTCAATATATTGTGCTGGGTACTGGGGATGCTGAGATAAGATGTGGCCAGGTCCTCGGGCGCTTACCAGGGAGACGACTAATATGGAAACCTTCAAGTAGACCTCAAGGCAGCATGGTGTGTCGCCAACGTGAGGGCTGTGATGGAGTCATTCCTGAGCAATGTGCCAGCGAGCTGGGATGGGAGGGAGAATGAGGGAGAGGCTGTGGCTACTCATCCTTGTGTCCCTGCCTAGCACAGTGCCTGGTACAGAACAGATGCTCAAAAGATCTTTGTGAATGACCAGCTATAACTGAGGGTCTTGAGGAAAGCTTCATGAAGTGGATACCCTGGGTTTTAAGCTTTGAAGACAGAGTCAGATTTGGAGAGGTCAAAAAAAAGGTGGGAATGGATAAACAAAATGTGGTCTATCCACACAATGGGATATTATTTAGCCTTAAAAAGGAAGGAAACTCTAACCCATGCTACAACATGAATGAACCTTGAGGACATTACGCCAGTCACAAAACGGCAAATACTGTATGATTCCACTTACAACAGGCACCTAGAGTAGTCAAATTCTTAGAGACAGAAAGTAGAATGGTGGTTGCCAGGGCCTTGGGGGGAATGGGGAGTTGTTTAATGGGTACAGAGTTCCAGTTTTGCAAGATGAAAAACATTCTGGAGACTGGTTGCACATCAATGTGAACATTACTGAACTGTACACTTAAAAATGGTTAAGATGGGGGCCGGCTCCGTGGCTTAGCGGTTGGATGTGCATGCTCTGCCGCTGGCAGCCCAGGTTCGGATCCCGGGCGCGCACCGACACACCACTTCTCCGGCCATGCTGAGGCCGCGTCCCACATACAGCAACTAGAAGGATGTGCAGCTATGACATACAACTATCTACTGGGGCTTTGGGGAAAAAAAGGAGGAGGATTGGCAATAGATGTTAGCTCAGAGCCGGTCTTCCTCAGCAAAAAGAGGAGGATTGGCATGGATGTTAGCTCAGGGCTGATCTTCCTCACAAAAATAAATAAATAAATAAAAATGGTGAAGATGGTAATTTTACATTATGAGTATTCCAGCACAATTTTTAAAAAAAAGAAAAGATGGGGAAGGAAGCTGCAAGAACAAAGGTGTTAGGGAAGGGAAAGAGGCAGAGTGTAGGATGTGTCCAAGGAAGGGACGATTGACTGGTAGGGTCAGAACTTAAAGTACAGGGAGGGAGGGACATAGTAGGAGATGAGGCCAGATGGAGGCCAAATGGGCCTTGAACGCCGTGCCAAGGAGTGTGGAGTTTAAAATTTGGGCTTTGATTTCATGTATAGCTAAGGTGGGTCTTCTAATATTCTCTTCATCCTTGGCTCTATAGAATCGTCATAGGCACTCTGCGAGCCAGCGTGCCAAGCTGTTATCCCAGTTCTACGCCAGCCCAACCTCTTCTGCTAAGCAGACCCCCAGGTTCACCTCACCTGAGCCAGAGATAGCCCATTGCAGCCAGGTGCCCCTGGGTGCTTCCTTTGCTGCCTTTGGTTTGACCTGACCCTCCCTGGAGTGTTCAAGCTCCAGCTGCACTCATGGAAACTAAGGAGATCCCAGCCTGATTAGCCCGACTTCTTTGCAGCTGAATATTCGTAAGCAACCTCAGTGCTGCAAGCTCCGCTCTTGGCAAATGACCGGCTCTGCATCAGAAGCTACTTGAATTCCCACCCCCCAGTCCCCCGTTCCGCCCCCGCCCCATCTTCCTCCCCGGGTGCAGGCTCCATGGGGGAGTGCCGTGGCCAATGATAGGGTTCCCTGGTAAGGGCTGCCTTATTTTGCTTCATAGGCTGGGCTCCTCTCCGTCTAAGACAAAAGGCTTACTTGTTGAAAGTAGAAATGAGTTGGTCTATGACATTTTGGAGTTCAGTTTGTTTTATTTTTTAAGTGTATGGGTGTCATGCAATGCTGACTTCTGGATGGAGCTGTGAACCAGGTGGCCACAAGACAGACCTCTCAATGTAGCTCTGTTATTTATTTAACATGAGATTTTTAAGCTTCAGTTATCTTCTCTAAGTCTCAGTTTTATCATCTCTAAAATGAGTGTAATAATCCCTTTCTTGCTTTCTAAGGATATCGAGAAGATGAGTGGAGTAGAGATGATAGCATCCTTTGAAATCTGAATAACAGGATGAATACGTAATGCTATGCATTCTCCAGGAATGTTGGAACTAACCATTCATCAGTGAGGGGATCTGTTGTACACCCCTTATCTCTACGTTTACCAAAATGAAAACAGAAGGAGAAAATTCTTGTTCTGGGTTGAGGAGAAGCCTTAACCTGAGTGGCCCTTCATTAAAGCCAGGCTAGCTCCCTTCTTGGGCCACAGTGCTGAAGCCCCTTGAACTCCTTTGATGCCCGTCTGTTTTGCTGCCAAACATCTGGGAAAGGAACTTGATAAGAAGAAATGAGGAAATCTGAACAATTCCTTTCACCATTTCCACACCCACACCATCCCACTTTGACTAGCTGTTTCTATTGTTTCAGCTGAAACTACACCTTTTCACTGGGACATGGAGAGGACGCCTCCTTAGTTATAATAGCACCAAGAACAAAATGCCTCAACCCTGGTCACCTCCAACAATTCTACCACATGGCCCCACATTCTAGAAAATAGTGGAGAAGATGTTTGGGATAACAACAAAAAGTTTGCCCCATCCTTGGTCCATTAAACATGGCCTATGCACCATGCACCATGGGGCAGCTAAAAGTCAGGCCATGGACAACCCCGATTTCAGGTATTTCTCGCAGACAGCTCTCCTCTTGCACCTCCATCACTTCCTGTTCATCTCCATGGCTCTCTGTTCCCTGACTCAATATGTTGCCTTAAACATGTACAAAATGAGACAGGTTGAGAGAGAAGCTCATTAGAAATACTTCAGTATTTGATATTGGTTACTAGCTTTCAGTTTGGTAACCCACTACCCCTCCCTCTTTGGTTCTGGACTCTGCATCCCACTGGAATCAACTCTATAAGCTCCCCCAACTTAGGATTCTCCTGTGGCTTTGGATAAAAGATTTATCACGTCAGTCTTGGGCTCAAGGACCCTACCAACCAGGCCAGCTCCTGGCCCATCATCTGGGCTTCTAATTCTGGTTCTGCTATTTATTTGCTATGAAATCTTGCTCACTGCATGGAAGCCAAGATACGCTGAGCATCTACTCATGGCCCTGACCATGAGTGTTTCTGCCATAAGTGATCAGGAGCAAGAGGCAGAGAAAAGGGTGTGGCCTTTGATATGCAATGGGAGTTTCATGTGGTATCGAGGCTATAAATTGGGAATTCCTTCTGACCGAATCAGGGCATTAAACCAAACAGTGTGCGTGTGTGTGTGCATATACCACTTAGGGTACTTTATTTTTTTTTTTTCTTTTTTTATTTATTTATTTTTTTCCCCCAAGCCCCAGTAGATAGTTGTATGTCATAGATGCACATTCTTCTAGTTGCTATACGTGGGACACGGCCTCAGCATGGCCGGAGAAGCAGTGTGTCGGTGCGCGCCCAGGATCCGAACCCGGGCCACCAGCAGCAGAGCGTACGCACTTAACCACTAAGCCACGGGGCCGGCCCAGGGTACTTTAAAAGTAGCCCAAATGTTCACTATAAAATTTTGGCCTATGCAGATTTTCTAAAAAGGAAGAAAGGAAGGAGGGAAGTAAGGGAGGAAGGGAGGGAAGAAGGAAGGAAGGAATTCAACACCCTTACTCCCACGCTAAAAGATGACTAGTAGTAATAATATCTTGGTATAAATTCCTCTAAACTTTTATATCTATAAATTGTATCTTTATATACTGGTTTATAATTTAATTTTTTCACATCATTGTACATCTAATCATGCCATCAAATACTCCCTATCATTTTTGATGGCTGAATGGTATGCCATGGGATTATGACTCTACCAGACTTCGTTTCCCCAATTCCCCTTTGTTGGATATTGGGTTATTTCTGGGGCTTTTTTTCCTTCACTATTATAAATAATCTGGCGTCAGGAAAACTTATACCTAAATCTTTGACTATCTTTTTAATTTCTTAGGATAAAATCCTAGAAGAAGAATTATTGGGTCAAATTATTGTGCCCACCCCCCCCCACCTCAAGGGGCTTTTTTCTGAAGTAGAGAGATTGTACATTTTTGCATGGTCTAATCTATCACTATTTTTCCTTTCTGATTTCTATTTTGATACCATTATTAGGAAGGCCTTCCCCACTCACTAGAGCATTCTTCCTCCTTTAATTTAACTCTGAATTCTAGGAACATAATACTTCCAGCTGTTTTGTCTCCAGAACCCTGGACTTCACCACCTCTAAAAGACCCACGGGGGAAAAGGGGGTAGAATACAGGAAATGAAGATCTGAGCACAGACTCCACATCTGACAGGCTCTCTGAGGGCTGGGAAAGGACTTTACATCTATTCCGGTCTCCTGGTGACAGGCTGACGAGTCCAGACTCTGCTTGAATATCCCTAGTTGTCTCACCTGGGAATTTGACCTCTTTTTCAAGTCTTTAGAACAGTTCCCTGGGTTCAGAATAATGTCAGCATCCTCCTATGTGTCCCTCTCCCAGGAGCTCTCAGTGCCGCCAAACCATGCAGCCTGTGCTCAACCTGTCCACTCTGTGCAGGGGCAGAGGTCACCCCCAGCAATTACAGGGGGAGAGAGAGGGGAAGGGTTGATATCCCCACCTTGATGAGGGCGGGGCTCCACCATCAGCAACGGGGACACTGACTGCAAGGCTATGTGCCGTTCACGCCCAGGCCATGACACCTCTGCCAGCATTGGAAAATGCCTTTCTTTCCCGGGTGTGTGTGTGTGCAAGCACACGTGTACATGCTAACTCACACAAGCTTGCCCACACACATTGTAACCTTGCTCTTCTGCTACTTAATTCTAAGTGGGAAGAACTGTCCCTAATTTTGAAGGGGGGAGGGAGAGGGAAGCAAATAAAACCTTCAGTAGAAATAGTAAGAAAAAGATGTGCATTGAGCATGTGCAGAATAATTTTTCTTCTGCATGCTTTATTAAAGAATTATATGACATAATTACACCTTATAATGTCTTTACACGTATTTATGATAATTACGTCAATGCACATTTGATGTTCTATAATTACAGTAAATACACAACAATCCTGACAAACCGCTTGATCAAGAATTCAGACTCCCTACATGAAGATGGGAGAAAATACATTAACTCTTCTGCTTCCTGATGGCCTCGCACCTGATTATTCCCCCCAGCTTTTCCAGCCAGTTTCGGAGGTTCTTTTTGTCCCCGAGTGTCATCAAGGCACAACTACATTTACGTCTACCAGGGATGTTTCTGACACTCGTCCCTAGAGCAACTCCACTTGTGTTTATCATAGTTTGCCCTACAACACCATTGTGTATGCTGATTGTGTAGGAGGAGTGGGTGCCAGGCCCTGAAAGAGCCCCAGAGGCAGGTAGGTAGTAAACATGTGTTTGGCAAGTCCCCAGTGAAGAGAACTGTCCTGGGAGATGTGGGGAAATGCAAAGACAGTCGCCCATCAGGATCCATGTCCTGTGGAAACCGGAGCCTCGTGGGCAGAAACAGCAGTGAGGATGAATTCCACAGAAGCCGTCCTAACCCTTACCCAATAGGCGACTGTTGATCTCTGAGCCACTCTGTAACAGTCCATTCCCGCAGGGCAGGCCCACGTCTGATTCTCTAGCACCTGGAGTCATGCACCAGGATTTTCATGGTGAGGCTCTGAAAACACCTGTCTGTGTATGGCACTGATGCACTGATTATGTTGGATGGATAATTTTCTTCTCTTACTTAAATATCGTCTCTGGATTCTGGTGTTGGGGAATTTTTTTCTTGCTAACCGGGACCCGTGGCCAGTTTATCAAAAACAATTAGTAATTGGCACAATTGTTGTCTCAACCAAGAAGCGTCTGCTGTGATCTGTTCATCTGTGGGTCCCAATCCCTCCTAAATCTGGAGGAAGTGTTTCTTTACCTTTACCTGACGAGATAAGAGCCATCCAGATAAGAACCATCCACAAATTCAGACCATCATTCATTTAGCCCAGAGAAAGAGCACCAGCCTCCTGGAGGCAATAGAAGAAGCCGAGTCCAGGATTTGGACTCCAAATCCCCAAACACACGTAACAACGGCTCACCCTACTGGGTTTCCTCCAGTGGCAGGCATTTACTGTGAGGCAAGTCATAGAGTTGAAAGAACACAGGGCTAGAGGAGGGCAACCCCCTCTGGGGAGAAAGATACCTTCCCACCTACTTCAGGGGCCTTGAACTAATAGATGTTAAGGAGTGTGAAAAGATAAAAGCTTTAAATAAATGTAAGGAATTTGCAGGAAACTCTTTCAGGTACCCAGCGTTGACCTCCTCTAGTATGGAAGCAGGAATAACACTTCCATTTGCATCCACGGATTTCATCTACCTCTGTCACCTGGAGAAACTAATTATCAATGGAACAGGTGGTCTTGAAGGGAAATTTCACTGATCCCCACAGGTGGAAGAAAGAAATCTGTTACGCTGGTTCAGACCAGTGTGGGAGAGGACTGAAATGAGGACTAATGATTCAAAAAAGTGGCAAACTTATTGACTAATATAATTCTTAGTCATGAAGTCTCCATGTTCTGTACATACTGAAATCAAAGCAATTACAGATTTAAATGAAGCTGGAATCCTTAGTGCAGAAAATGCTTGTTTTAGCCCAAGATAGGGACTAAGGTGAGTGACCCGTGACTCCGCCAGTAATGACAGCAGCTCGCAGCCTGCCAGCATCTCGGGATGGTAATTACTGCGGGCTGAGAGAGGGATCTCACTGCGCTAATGATGCCCTGCTCCTTTTTTTGAAGCCGCACTCCACTTTTGACGTAGCACCAGGATTGCAAAGGGATGCAGCACAGTAGAAATGAACACATTAACAAGTGCATCTTAGCGTTTTGCATTTTTCAAAAATGTTGCCATCATCTTTTAGTCTTCTTTCTTTTTTAATTGTTAATTGCTTAAGACCTGGTAAATTTAGGCAGATGCCTCATCCATGCATTTAAACATGTGAGCAAGTGAAATGGAAACAGATGTAGCATTTTCTTTATTATTTTTTTCCTTCTCAGTGAGGACTTTGCATGGCCAGGAACCATAATTCGTATTTTCTTCACACTCACAAAAGACTCTGCTGGAACCAACTTTGTGTTGGGAAACAGATTTTTCTAGGCTCTTTCTCGTTGGGCGTTGTTGTGGTGTGTTTTTAACTGCTGTTCATTTACCAACTACTAGAAAAGGTGGGCTTAGAGGGAAAGTAGACCAAGGCTTGCTCCTTTTCACGTGGGTTTGGGAAAGAAATTGGGAGGTTTGTGCTCCTCTGAAGGTCTTTGAAGGTGAGAAGGAGCAGGAACCCACAAGATTCATTCATGTAATCAGAGCAAGGCCATTTCACAAAAGCAATTTCTTGTATCCAAACAACAGGTAGGGAGGAAAAAAGAAAGAAAGAAACTCAGCTCTTCTACTTTCCATGGGTTGATGCTTTGGAGGTGGAGGGCAGGAGTTTGAAATTAAATATTCGGAAGAGAAATCAGCAAGAGACAAAATCTCCAGCACGAGATGTCCATTAAGTCTCAGTGATGGAATTGCCAATAGAGTCTGTTTCAGCACCGCCCCCGCTTCCCTCGCCTCGTCCCCCACAGCATTTGGAAGTTCAATAACTTCCCCAGGGGGATTGTGCTCTCTTCTCTTCAGATCTGTATAGTCCTTGGCTGCTGAGCTACCAACTACAGTCCCTAGGGATTGAAAATTAATTTCTTTCTCTGCCCCACGCGGCTGATCCCAGCTGGCCCCTGGCTCAGCCTGGAGCCAGGGTCAGATGCGAGAGACCACCACATGCCTGGAGTAAATGACCAGGGCCGTGGGCCCGGAAGGCTTCTAACAATGCGGAAATGGCATTTTCCACTTAACTCAATTGCAGCGCACCTGGCTGTCTCTGGGCATCAGGATTCAATTATCGGGGCCAAGGCATGTTCTCCCTCCCCCCCCCCCGGTCCTCACCTGTGCTTTCTGGAAGCTGTGTAGTGTCCTCTTTTTCTGGTAGCTATGGGTGATGGGATTCCAACAAGCAAGCAAGAGAGAGAATTTTTCTGCTCATTGTCAGCCTCAGAACTAACTCTGATGTGCAGTGGCTGGCGCTGCGGAAGAGCACTGGAGTGTTCTGGCTGTGTGGCTTCGGCAAGTCACTTAACCTTCCTGAGCGTCAGTTTCCTCCTCTGTACTATCATTAAGTCATACCAGATGATCTCGTCTCAGCATCTGGTTCTAAATTCCCAAGGAGTACATTTCACTTGGGGTCCCAAAGCACTTCCTTGACAGGAGTGTGTTCATTCTCAAAAATTAATTCAAAGAAACTGTAATACAAAGTCATGAATAAGGAGCATTTGGTGAACTGGTGCAGCTAGAACTCAAGCCAGATGTTGGGGCTTCCAGCCCAGGGTCTTCTGCATCCCCTTCTTCAGGAAGCCCAGTGGTCTCCATAGAGCTCTGCATGTTAGAACTTACTAGAGCCACCTTGCAGGCCAGACATGGCTGGGAGGGAGGAAATGGAGACTGTCACCTAGGGCATTCTTCTGGCATTGTCCCCAGGAGTTGCCTTCCCAGGTCCCCAGCCTTTCACTCTTCAGCTGGTGAAGCTGTCAATGGAAACAGGATCCAACTGTTGCTGATTCAATGAGGTTTGCCCAAATGCTGTTTCCTAAGAACTGTTGGATGCCCAAGATGCCTTCTGAGTCTGTTTTCTTTCTCCAACAAGCCCTTTCTTTTCCTGGAAGTGGGACATGGCATGAAGCCGGTGGAATCTGAACCCAAGTCTATTCCAACTCCTTTCTAAACTTGGATCCCACTGCAATGAGAGGATTTGAGAACCCAGCAGAGGCCCCTTTCTCCTACCCCTTCTCAAGGGTCCTGGGAAGCTGTGGCTGCTAGTGAGCCCTGAATGCATGCAGTAACCTCCGTGCTTATGAGCTAGGCATCCTTCCATACCTCAGTGTATCATGTCGTCATCAAACCACATTGGGAGGAAGGTATTAGCACCTGCATTATGCAAATGAAGAACTAAGACTAGAAGGAGTGAATGGCAGACTCCGTATTCAGACCTAGTCCCATAGCCCTTGTTCTTTTTAACATCACACACACACACACACACACACACTAGAGGAAGATATGCTCCTTTTTTAGACCAAGGAGAACCCCTCCTACATGGCACAGCTTTGAGTCACTTTGTTAGAAAGGCAGCCCCAAGCCCCAGTCCAAATCATAGCTTTTGCTTTGCCATTGCTTATCTTACTGGCTATTTGAACACAACTTTCTTCTCTGGCTGCATAGTTCTCCCAGTGGACTGGCTCCCTCCAGTGAGGAGGCCCTGGCTTTGCTCCTTTCTTCATATGCTTCCGTCTCTTCACACTGCTGGGCCGTCTCCTTTGTCTTTTTATTCTAATTCAAAATGCTAGCCAACGTGAACTAGCCCCATCATTCATTGATGTGTACAGTCACCATCATTTTCTATAGCTCCCATCCACCCCGACCCTAAACAGGGCAGGCTTTGGAGTAAGAAGAGCAATAACCCCAGCTTTGTCACTCACCAGCCCATGTCCTTGCGCCCACCACTTATCCTTTCTGAGCTACAGATCTCTTTACCTTAAACAAGGGAAAATAATAATACCTTTTTCTCTCACAGGGTTTCTGAGGGATCCAATGAGTCAATATATGTGGATATATTTGAATTATAAAGCACCAAGTCAGACAAGTCCCTCTGTGCCCACTCCCCCACTGTGCCCACTCCCCCACTATGCCCACCCTAATGCACTCTATTTCTTTCCATCCAGCATCTATCAAATGGCCACATATGGCATCTCCTTCTCAGAATATGCTGAGGTCCTCTCTCCCAGCCCCACCCACAAACTAGTTGCATTCCACAGCAACTGAAGACAGACTAAAGCCACAGACACATGAACAGCTCAGCTTGGCTCCATGTGAAAGAAATCAGAAATTGGGTTTTGACATCTTTTTTTTTTTTTTACATAAAAAGTAGACGTGAAGAGTGAAGGATTGTAGTAACACCCCAGGCCAAGTAACACATTCAAGACAGCATGGCAGATGACACACAGAATGTCAGAGAGCGTGACAGCAGCACTAGGGACACGAATAGCATAATGCCACACATCAGCGTTGCCAGCACAGCCAGTATAACTTGGCAGTGGGCATGGAAATGCTGTCTGGGTCAGAAGATGCCAAGAAGAGCTGGTGTGTCATCATTAGCACAAGCAGCACTCAGATTCAACCAAGGCTGCTAATACCAACTTGTACATCTCCCACCCATGTTGCTGCTCTCGCACTGACCTCAGGCTAATAGCTTTTCTCTCCCCTGCCCGTACAGTGGGGTTTCCACCATCACCTCTACACTGTCAAGCTCCTTGAGAGCAAGCACCATGTCTTCAATGGCTTTGGTCTCCACCAGGACAGCAATAAGTCTTGCAGATAGGAGGCACTTAATATCTATTAACCAATCAATAGCCAGTATGTATTTTTACTCAATGCCTCAACTTCTCCACTTGTAAAACAGGAGAATAATTCCAATCCTCTTCTAAAGGATGGATAAGCAACTGTGATATCCATGGAGAATGTTGAAGCCATCTATTAGAACCGCCTTGTGTTCATCTTCATTTCTGATCATGACCTTACCCATCCATTCCTGCTTGAAGCCAGCATGGTCCCAAGCACTGACTGGGAATTAAGATACTAGTGCTTTCCAGCTCTCTGCTGGTGGACTGTATCAGGGTGAAAGGGAGGGAGAGATCTCTGACTCTCTGGAGTGACATGGCCAGAGCTTCTAAGAAGAGATCAGTGATGAGACAGTACACTTCTGTCTTTAATGAATAGTTTTTCAAAGGGAAACTATTCCACTCCCTCACAGTCCCGCCATTTTGCCAAACCCCTTGTTTCTTGGTGACACTCATCTTTTCTTCCCTAAAAACACAGCCAAGGAAAGGAAATTTCTCCTTCCTTCTACCTGTCATTGCTACTACCACAAACCTAGTGTCCGCACCTTTGGAACCCCATCTCCTTCTTTCCACTTGCCTATTTTCCTCTGGCTACCAGGCATTCGAGATTGATCTATTTCTCATGGCTCCAAGTGGAATTTGACTGTGTGCATGGAAACAGCCAGGCAGAGCTGACAGCACTGTCAGACAGTGAGCACAGCTCTTGACATACGTTCATGGGTGTGAGTGCACACGCACACACACGCACCACTTTCTCTGAGCCCCCACAGGATTCCCTCTCCATCCCCACTTTGGCTGGTCCCACCTGCTCATCCTGCCCTGGTCCAGCCCCCTCCCCCATCACGCCACCCACCCACCCATGTTCCACTCCAGGCATGCAGACAGCCCTCCTCGCCTTCCCACTCCTCACAAATCCAGGACCGGGAGCCGGCAGAGCTCACTCTGTTGGATAATGAGTTGAGAACTCACAGCCCCTCGTCTCTCTCTGGCTGGTGACTGACACAAATGGAATTCATCTTTAATCATCTGTTAACTCGTTGTCTATTATAGCTCTTTAATAGCACCATAGATATTCTTAATGAAGCATGATTTAAGGTATTTACAGCACAGGGACCGACAGACATCACTCACAGTGTGCAGGTAATGAGGCATAAAACGGCTTTTGAATACCCCCCAAAAGAGAAAGCAACGGGGAGAGAGAGAGAGAGAAAGAGCTTTAGCACTGGGGCAAAGAAGAAAAATTAAAATCCTTGTGTTGTAAGGTTTGTTTTAACGTGTTTAGGCATATAAAGTCATTTTAGCTCTTTCGAGGCGTTTGGCTCACAGAGTTCGGCAGTTACCCCTGCTGAGAGTGGAAGGCTCAGGTCTCGAGTTCCCATCTCAGACCCCGGCATCTCTCCAGCGCCTTTCAGGGCTCTAGGGGTGGGGCTGAGCGGGGCTGCTCGGGGCCGGAGTGTTCCTCCACATGGAATGCAGGCCATCCTCTGGTTTCCTCCACTTACCCAGTGTTTCCTGACAGTGTTCTGGGGGCATCACTGTGTTAGAAGGAACAGCGGTGGGATGGGTGGTGGCCATTCCCATGGGGAAGGAGATGGGGGCTGGCGTCGCCTTCCCACCCCGCTGACATGCTGCCTGGGGCTGGTACCTCTGCTCTTGCACTTACTTAAAAGTGAAACCCAAGGGAAGCCGAGGCCTAGGCTACCACCTCATCCAACCCTTCCTTTCACCAGTGAGGAGACCTAAAGTTATCTAGCTAGTTCGTGGCCAAACCAGAACTAAAACTGGTGTCTCCTCTCCCTCAGGGATGGATGCTCCTCTTACTGCACAGCAGCACTGTTGTTCCTGCCAGACAGACTCCATAAAACCTTTACAATAACGAGGATTTAAAGGGACCAGAGAGGTGGGGGTGGGGTGGGGGGCTCTTTCCCAAGGATAGGCTTTAAAGACAGAGATCTCCAAAGCAAAAGAGACCCTTAAAGGGTGGTGTGCCAGGGCATGGCAGGATAGAAACTACAAGATCTGGTTTCCCTAGCATGGGCCTTGGAGCAGACTTCCCAACATCCCCCCTTCCTTTCTCTCTACCTCAGCAGGATGGGCCCAACCCACCTTCCCTGGAGTCAAGGAATGTTGGAAAGAAAACTCCATGACTTAAGGGATGTGAACAGAGATGAGCACCACTCACAGGGGTGGAAGCAGTGTCACTTGTGTCTGGAGGCCCGATACACTAAGAATCCCTTCTGTAGGTTGCCTCCGCTACTTTCCGTCGTCGCCCGCACACGCTGTCTGTACTCAGCCTGAGCCTAAGGCCAGGGCTGAGCAAACACTCTGTCTTCCGTGTCCTTTGCAGTAAATCTCCTTTCTGCAACTGACCGGTGTGGTCGATACCGGCGGGGAACAGGAGCCCCAGGCCCTGTGTGTTTCCCTCTCAGGAAGGAGTGCAGTTGGGATGCTCTGGAATTGGTGCCACGCCTCTTAGCTGGCTTTGCTGGGTGTAGACCTAGGCTCTCTGCCACTCCAGCCTTCTCCCCTCCAAGAGAAAGAGGGCTGTGAGAATCACAGCGAGGTGACTTTGGTTACCTCTGGTTCAGCAGCCAAATGAGAAGCTGGGCCTGGGGTGGGGTGGGGAACAGGATGAGATTTCTCAGGAGGCCATAAGGATGCCCATGCCGGCTTGATGAAGGTTACCAGATTCTCTCTCAATCCACGGTTCAGCGTTTTTAAAAGCAGTAGCCCCTAACTAGCAAGAGCCCCATTGCACCTTTTCCACTCTGGAGAAGGCGGCACAGAGAGGAGAAGGGACTGGCTCTGGTCACGTGGGATCAGGACTCAGTCCCAGCGCTTCCCAGGCTATTGCCCCTCCTGCTAAACCAATCTGCATCCTGAGAATGCTGCCTCTTCCCGCACCTCTGAGGGGCCAGTGACTATGGGAGGGTGACATTCTGAGGACACAGAGAGGAGAAGGGGGTCCCCAGTGTCCATCCAAGTGTAGAGGACATGTAGGAGAAGGGCATGAGCTAACTCAAAGGGCATTCCTCCTAGAGTTTCTACCACTTTTCGACATGCTCCATCCAATCCCAGCCTCCGCCGTCCAAGCAAGAATAGAAGAGCAGGGAGCCTGTACGTCCCAGGCCTTGTTGACCATGTCATTCATTCACGTCATTGATTCATACATTCATTCCACACATGGCCAGACATTGTGCCAAGTCCTGAGGATAACTGAGCAGCTTGCCCAGAGGAGCCATGGTCTGGTCAGAAGACAGATTCCTAAAGAAATGACGTCTGGGATGGGGTGGGGGGAGGGAGAGGTGCCTTAAGTGGCATGAGGGAAGAAGAAACCTGGTGGAATAACCATGATATTCAGGGTGGATTCTCAACCTTAAGGATGGCAAAGCTTTTCCCCCAGTAGGCCACAGAGCTGGATAAGAAGGGACCAGCCTTCTAATACCCGTAGACTTGTAGAAAGGCGGGATTGGAGGAGGCCCAACAGCTTCCCCTTCAACATCCCCACCATGCGATGGCAAACTTGCTCTTCCCCCCGACCCCACTCCCACTCCCAAGTAGCCTATTCCATGTCTGCTCAACACGACTCCTAGAAAGTTCTCCTTCAGGTCGAGTTGAAATCCGTCCCTCTGTCCCTTTTACCAAGGAGCCTGCTTCTCCCCTTCAAGAAAAAGAAGGCTTGTGTGGGGAATTCATGAGGCCCAGTCCGGGAGTGGAATTCCCTCTGCACTGCTCCTCACTCCTGGATGCTGGTCATTTTGGCTCCTCGTCTCACCCGCATATGACTCTGACTTCCACTGCCCCTCTGGCTACTGAGCCCTGGTTCAAAGTGCTGAGGACAGAATAGGGTTGGCCCAGCCCAGCGCTTCTTGTGCAAGAGCATACACTGGCTGGTTTATGGATTGCCTGCCCAGGTCAGGTGCCCACCACGGTCCAGCCAACTAAAGAGCAAGAGCTGAGAGCAGAGAGGGCCTCAGGATCAGGCTACAGACACAGCAGCCTCCTGTGAGTGGGTTAGGGGCACACCTCTAAAACCCCTCGTCCAGAAAGGACTACTCTCTCTGAACACCCCGGAGCCAGCGTTATCCCCATCAGAGCTAATTTTCTAAATAGAAAAGAAAAGACAAAGTAGAATACAGTTAAGTGGAAAGGGAGAAAAAAGCATGTGAAACTTTATTGGGATACTTGAAATTTTCTGACAAGATAAAGCCTTGTGATTTGAGATTTCCTTGTGGCATGGCCTCGTCATAATTTATAGTAACTTCCTTTTCTCTCAGCTGAACAATGCCAGTTTATAACTGTGGAGAATTTCTGGGGCCTCATCTTGGTTTTTCTTCTGTAATTATTTCGGGGACAATATGAGCAATAAAGTTAATGGTTTCTGTAGGGTTTTTTGTCCCCCAATCACGTCAGTAAGGACGCTGCCAGGAATCAGCAACTTTGTGCTTTCTAAGGAGGATTTAAGATAACTTGTTCTGAACGTGGAGAAGCCGAGGCCCCCAAGAGTGAAGTAATTGTTAGAAATGTCACTTCAACATGGCAGTGGGAGAGATGAGACGAGTGGAGAGGCACAGCCGGGCCCAGGGCTCCTATGAGTGTCTTTTTTTTTCCTTTCATAATATCATCCTCACCCTTGATTCAGAATTCAGGCTCTTTAAGCTTCCCAGAGAACTCAGGAGTGGCCCTTGTCATAAGCTAAAGTCATTACTTAAAAATGTTTCTGAAAAACACATGTGTCCAGGGGGTGAGGCCATGAAAAAGAGAAGGCTGCCGTTCAACCCCAAAACATCCACTTGAGACCAAACCCATTAAGGCCTATTTTTTTCTCTTTTCTAGGTGATTCTGTTCATGGATTAGCCATACAGCAGGTCATTGAGCAACACCAGGTGTGCCCCAGGTTCACCTGGGCTGATTTCTCTTGTTTTATTTCCTGCCATTAAGAAATGTTTTTAGCAAAGCATGTGTGTGACACTCAGATGGAGCAACTAGTTGCCTAGGAAACCGTCCGTTCTACACATGTTCCTCTTCCTGATATCACTTGGATCTAGCTGCCTCAATTGGCCTTCTCAGTTGGCTTTCCTTTGACAACCCCTTCCACCCCATTATTATGCCAGCTAAGTAGCCCCTAACCAGGACCAGCTACATGGTTTGTGGGGCCCAGTGCAAAATGAAAATGCAGGACCCCTAGTTGAAAGAGACTTTCAAGATGGCAACAGCAGAGCATTAAAGCAAGCGCTGCCCTTCTAATGCTGCATTGCTGCAGGCCCATGAAGCCAGCCCTGCTTCCACCAGCAGGAGGAATGGCCTGCACACAAATCCTATGGCGCTGTAGGGCTATTGGGATCCTGGCCTGGGGGCAGGGACGTGCTCCTTCCACTTTATCAGAATAGCTTTCCAAAGCTCCACATGCGCCAACCTCAGGTTTTTGAGGCTCTCCCTGTTGACCACCGAAAGGCAGGGCTCATATCATTGTAGGAACCAGGAATTACTTTTTGTAAACCATAATCACTCTGCTCAGAATGCATGCATACTATTTCTTACATCCTTCAGCCTAAAAGAGCATCAGAATTGGCACCCTGGGAGCAGACAAACCCTAGTCTGTCCAGTTGTGACTGCTGCCTCTGGCCACCACCCCCAGAGAATTTTAATGGCCTCACCTCTCCTCTCTGCTATCAGGCCTTCAGGATCTCCTCCTAAAAGTCACAATCTACCCAAGAAGCCATTGTCAATCTATAGCCCACAGGTTTCTCCAAATCTTTTAAAGAGCGATTTGTATTTTCCACCTGTCTCACATCTTGGGTAATTAGCGGATTAGTTTTCCACCCACTGTGTACGTTAGCATTTCCTTTTATCTGTACAAACTGCTTCCTTTTCAAGTGTCAAGAGTTCCCTCTAGTTCTGCTTTCCAGGATTTGAGGACGAAGACTGTGTTTGAACATTTGTACTCTTGGTTATTTGAACTACTTTGGGCATTCCTTAATCTGCTTCTGTCCTCATCTGGCCTCTTCCTTTTCCTCTCCCATTCCTTGTGTTTGACGATTTTAGTGCCCCCTTTACGTAGCACTCAAAACTGAAGATGGCTCTCCACTCAAGCATGTGATGGTTCTATGCAAATGCAGTGCACTAATTTATGCACACTTTCTTCCAGTTAAGCCTTACTTGTGTTTTGTTGTCCTTCCGGGTCACAGCAGCCCCTTGGACTGGTGTCTGTAGGGAATAGCCTGTAGCAACTTGGACATCCTTTTCTGAGTTGTGCTCCCAGAAGTACCCAGGATTCTTTCTGCCAGCACATGGCCTGGCAAGGGCCTGCCCGGAGCTCCACGCCCCAGATGTCTGCTCTCACACAGCCTCTCAGCTCAGCCAGGATTTCTCCCCTCCCCGGCCGGTGGCATTTCCACCTGCCAAAGGATTCCCCAGATCATCTGATTACCTGGAGGCTTCATTGCTTCCTTCTTCTCCTGTACAGTTTACATAAAGGTGTAGAATAAAAGGCCTAGAATTGAGCCCCAGAAGAATTTAATCTAGAAGCAAACGGAGAAAGAGATCCATTTGTTGCTGTCTGCGCTGTTCCCTATTGATGAGAGAATGTTTGGCACCAAAGGTTCTTAATTTTGAAAGTAATCTCGTCAAAAGCTTTTGAAAACTACATACAACTTCCCTTCCCACTAATTTATTTACCCCCTCAAAGAACTGTAACAGATTAAGGAGGCATGATTGCACTTTCCTCTCTCACAAAGGGCACAGAACAGAGCGCGTAAGAGCCCCAGCTTCCAAATCATACAGAACGGGCCTTGATTTTTGCCTTTGCCACTTACTAATAATGTGCCCTTGGGCAAGTTACTCAATTTCCCCCAGCCTGTTTTCTCATCTTTAAGATGGGAATGATAGTGCTGACCTCATATGTTGGTTGTGGAATTAAATGAGGCAAGGGATGTGAAATAGTTGGCATATAATGTAATTTGTTGTTATATGCTGTTGAGTGGATTCCTACTCCTGGGGACCCCTGTAGAGCAGAGCAGAACCCTGCCTGGTCTTTTTGCACCATCCTCCCATCTTCTGCGCTGTGTCAAACAACGCTCCACTGCTATTCATAGGGTTTTCATGGTCATTTTTTTCAGAAGTGGGTGGCCAGGTCCTTCTCCCTAGTCTGTCTTAGTCTGGAAGCTCCACTGAAACCTGTCCACCGTGGGTGATCCTGCTGGTATTTGAAATACTGGTGGCACAGCTTTCAACATCACAGCAACAGGCAGCCACCTCAGTATAACTGACAGATGGGTGGTGTGGTTGCCCAACCAGGAAACAAACCCAGGCCTCCCTGGTGAGAGCTCCAAATCATAACCACTAAACCACCAGGGCTGTATAGTATAATATAATAAGGCTCGATTAATGAGAGCTATTATTTGTTTGATAATCTCGTATTACTGATTACCTCTTTTTGAACATCCAGGTTTCACTTTTTATGGAAAGGCATTTACTTGGTGGTAAACTGCTTGGCTATTAGTACCATTAGTTATACATTTTATTGATGCATTCAGCATGCACATTTATTGTACATCTTATGTATATAGAGGACCCTAAAAGCCAGCCGCCAGTCCCAGGCCTGGAAGAGCTCACAAGGCAGGGGTGGAAGCAAACACACCAAAAACTAATATCATGTAACTAGTCTTTAACACAGACATTCTCTCAAGGAACTGATTCCCATTCTTTCCAGTCAAGTCTTTGGCCAAAGGAGAAAATGTGAATTTTCCCAGGATAACTCTGAAAATTTGTCAACGGGTAGGAATAGCTCAAAACCCTTCCCTTCCAATTTCTTTTTACTCTATTATATTAAAAGAACCAGGTTCTTTTGGGACCCCCAGCCAACTGTGCCACATTTTCATCCACACCTGTGTATTTTGAAAATTCTTAGATAAAAGTCCCCAGTCTCTGTGATTCACTGAATCTAGGTTAAAGTAGATCTAGAACATCCTAATCAGTCTTGAAGTTAGTTTGAAGTGGGAAAATATTCGATGCCTGAAAAATGCTTTGCACTGTGATCATCATCAGACGACAGTCCCTCTGACTCTCTACCTGAGCCTTTCCAGAATTTTTTTTAATCATTTTATGTGTTTGGAGCATAGTATAGAGTCCACACACAAAAAAATTTTTCCCCAAAAATGTCTTAGTTGCAGCTTATCAGTCACATTCTGTGGGTTTCTTTCAAATGAAAATACTTTCTTGAAATTAGATGAAGACTTAGAAATCACATGGCCGTATTCCCTTAATTTGTTTCCTTCTTTCCTCATCAGATTCACTCCCAAAACAGCTCAGCAGTGCCTTACTCCTGGACCAGGGAATGGGGGTCTGGCAAGGGGGTAAGACCACCATTTTCAGCCTCATAGGATGAGATGTGACACTCGGTGTTGGGCCCTCACGTGGATAAGCTGGGTAGTGGGAGAGAAGGCCCCAGAACAAAGACCCATCAGGTTGTTGTACTCATCGTTATGCCTTGTTTAGCACCCCATGAAAAGACGGAAACCGCACACACTACACTTATAACTCGGAGAGCTTCAAATCCATAAGTATTTGTTTTGTGCTCTTAAAAGTTACTGTGTTTCACACACCAAGTCTTAATCATCCTTTATCATTCTCTTAACCCTCCACCAGAAGAAGTCTTAGTATTTTGTAATAACCCATTCCTTCTGCTAAAGGCCCTTTAGGACAGGAGGGATTCTGTATGTGGAGAAACAGGGAGAACCAGTCATGTAGCTCAAACCTCCACCTGCCCACCAACATTCTCGATTCCCTAGCATTTCCTCCAGGCCTGGACGCCACCCAGCTGCCTCCAGCAGGATACACCCTGCCAGCTAACCACCTCTGTCTCTGCCTAAGGGCCCAGCTCTCCCCAGCACCTCCTCCTTGGGCAGTGCAACCAAGGAGCTGCCTGCCTCAACTGAGGCCGACTCCCCTGGTGACCACACCACCTCCAAAAGGCTGAGCCACCAGCCCAGCCACTCACCCCCACCTGGCTGCACTGGGTCACCCTGAACAAGTGGAAAAACGCCACCTTTGCAGGCCGGAATCCGAAAGAAATTGGAAACCTGCTGTTAGCTCCATTCCCACTCTCTTCTCATGTTTGCTGTTATTTTTTAACACTTTTTTTTTTCTCATAAAAGCACTATCCTCTTCCCCAGAGCTTGCCTGTAGCGAAGGCATGGTCTGTACAACTGCAATTATTTCAGAGAACAGATGGAGTGAGGAGCAGAAAGTCTGTTAATAGTAATAGAAATGCTACATGTTAACCTGGGCAGCACATGATGACAGTCCCATGACTACCCGTTCTGTTCCCACCAGCTGGGCCCCAAAGTAGGAATGAGATATTCACCAACACAGCCGTCAGCCACTAGCCACCTAAAGTTAGAACTCAAATTTCTTCACACTGGGGGCCTTGGCGACTGCGGCGGCTTGGGCCGGGAGCAGAGGAGGCCGGGCCACAGCCATAGCAGAATTGCCCCAGCTCTGGTTCAACTGCCAAGGCTTCCTGGGTCAGCTGGGGCGCAGTCTGGCTTTTGGCAAACGCTGAACTTGCTGGCCCTAGCTGGGAGCCGGCACCTTCCGTGGGGCTCACAGCAGGAGGCGCTAGGTCTGCTGAGCTGCTTTACGCTTCTTGGGAGGCAGTGGAGGAGCGAGAGGCCTGGCTCGCGGCTTCAGATCCCCCTGGCCGAGGCCTAGAGAGATGAAGGCAGAGGCTCCACAGCGAGAGACGCAGTGTCGGGCCAGCAATACAATGAGCTTGTCCAGCTCTGGGACCAGAAATCTCTTTCCCCTTCTAGAACATGAGAAAAAAGATCTTATCCTGACAGAGGAAATGGGTAAATTTATTTCAATAAATATTTCTTAAGCACCTACTGTGTGCAAGAAAATATGCTAGGCACCTCAGGAACAACAAAGAAATAATGGTCCCTACCTTCAAAAAACTCAATCTAAGAGGGAACGAGAGAAGCCCATGTATAAGCGGATACATAGCAGCCTGTGATAAATGCCCCAGCGAAGGTGCAAACAAAACACTATTGGGGTTCAGAGAGTAAGGACATCTCACTTGCCTCTAGGGTCTCAGAAGGCATCTTCATAGAGGAAGTGGGAAACATTTGAGATGTGTCCTGAAGAATAGGAAGGATTTTCTGACGGGCAGAGAGACCAGTACAAATAAAGGCACAAAAGTAGAGAAGCAAGAACCACGTCGGAGACCAGGAACATTCCCAGTTGCGTGGGCACACGGGGGGCCATGGTAGGACCAGCCGGCAGGCGGACAAAGAGTCAGCTATAGAAGGCCTCAAATGCCAGGTTCCAAAGTTTATATTTAAGTTATAAACCTGTGGCGAGCTATTTCTTAGACAGATTATTGGGTAGTTGTGTGCTTGTAAGAGCCAATTCTGCGCTTCTCTTTCCAGCTCCGCATCCTGTGACCTCACGTTGGTAGCTTGGATGGACCATGGTGTGAACAGTTACCCATGGAAATGAACAATCACTGCAAAGCAGGGCTTGTTTTTGTTTGGTTTTTCATTTTTTGTTTGTTTGTTTTCCAGAGGACTGGTTTACCAAGACACCACTAGATTACTCTAGTAGAACCAGCCCCAGACGAGTAGGAAGGGAAGTGGAGAGGTAAGAAGGCCAGTTAGAAGACAGTCAAGGGGCCGGCCCTGTGGCTTAGCGGTTAAGTGCGCACGCTCTGCTGCTGGCGGCCCGTGTTCGGATCCCGGGCGCGCACCGATGCACCGCTTCTCCGGCCATGCTGAGGCGGCGTCCCACATACAGCAGCTAGACGGATGTGCAGCTATAACATACGACTATCTACTGGGGCTTTGGGGAAAAAAAGGAGGAGGATTAGCAATAGATATTAGCTCAGAGCCGGTCTTTCTCAGCAAAAAGAAGAGGATTAGCATGGATGTTAGCTCAGGGCTGATCTTCCTCACAAAAAAGAAAATAAAAAAATAAAAAAAAAGAAGACAGTTGAAATACTAGAGGCGAGAGCTGGTTCAGACCTCACCCACGGGTGTTCAGAGAGAATGAGGAAAATGAGAAGAATTCCAGAGAGACCCTAAGCTTGGAAATCAAAAAGCATTGGGCATGGTTGGAGAGCGAAGAGTCAAAGATGACTCACATTTTGAATTTGGTAGCTGACAAAATAGTAGTGTCATTCATAGAAATAGGGGAGTCAGAGGAGGATGGAGAGTGGGGAAGACGTGCATGTAGCTTTGGAGATGGAGGTATTTGTCCGATAACTAATTAGATTAGAGAAATGACCCACACACCATGTTGCTTACGAGCTCTTCTCTTCCTCTCCCTTCCTTCAGTTTCCTCTGCCCACTCCTTCCCTCCAGTACGGATAATATCGCAGTTCATCACTCACATGCAGTGATTTCTGCTGCCTGCTTGGCTGTCCACAAGGCTTCGAAATTTAAATAAGTCCCTCTGCTTTATCAAGACAGAAAAGTTGCAGTGGACCTGAGGGACAGAGTGCAGGCTGTGGGGAGGGAGTAGAGTACAGTGAACTCATCAGGATTTGAACTCACCCCTCGGCCGTCCGCGCCCCATTGGCACGCAGCCAGAACCCTGTGAGCCAGGCGAGAGTGTTCCTTCCCTAGCCATCTTGAGCAGGCAGGTGCTATGGAGGGACCACCATCCCCAGAGGACTGGGCAGCACAGTGGCAGAAGGCACTTGATTCAGAGATGCTGGGACATGTTGCCAACAAGTACATCTTTGTAGTATGTATGTTTTAAATTACACAAGTGTCCAGAGACCTAGGTGTGGAGGCATTTGCAACGTGTAAACAAATACTGTATTGTTGTGAATAAGAGTCAACCCCAAATCTGTCCCTCTGTCTCTGGCCCTGTGCCTGCCCTCCTGTTCAGGAAGAAGAGGGTGGAACTGGGTGACAAGGGACATGGTTTTAAATCTCAGGGAAGCCGTTCACTTGTTCACAATGACAGGCATTTATTGATCAATTAACATGTGCTGGGAACTATTCTGAGCCACTAATTAACTCAATGTGGGTAACAATCTAAGAGAAATGCACTGTGATTATTATTATCTCTATTTTATAGATAATGGACCTGAGGCCCAGAGAGTTTTAGCAACTTGCCCACGGCTGCACGGCAGCCGAGTAGGATTCACATCACTAGAGTATATTGCCTCGGACAGATCCTCTAATCCTTCTGAGCCTCAATTTGTCCATCTATGGATTCAGCACAATAGTCTCTACTTAGAGGATTTTCCCTGCAGTGGCCCCTTGCTCCCAAGAATGTGACTCTGGCCACGCCAAATTATGGCCTTTACTGACTCGGACCTGTGTCACCTGCAACCCAACATTCAGCCTTTGCCAAATCACCCTTTATTCTTCCTCGTGGACTACCCGCTTCTATAAAGACGTACCTCCCCACCCCCACACCTTCTGCACAGAAACGTTGGTCCCTCCCCTGTGGTCCCACAGCCCTTTGCGATTGTCTCTATCCCAGCGTGTCACATTGTACTGTTATTGTCTGCCTCCCTCATTTGCTTGTGAACCATTCAAGGGCATCTTTGTACAGATGGACATAGGCTGTAGCCCCAGGGAGCTGAACTAGTTGAATAAATGGGGACCTTCAACCTGAACAAAGGTGGTTGTGAGGCTGTGGTAACTGCCCTCGAATGTCCAGGGTGGGCCAGGTACAAAAAGGACTTGTTCTACACAGTTCCAGAAGAAAGAACAGGACAAAATGTGAGTTTTAAGGGGCAGTTTTTGGTTCCGTGAGATGTAGTTCTTTCTAGCAATCTGAGCTGTACTTGAATGAATCACATCCCCAGGGAGCGAGGGACACTCACCGCTGGGAGCGCCACGGGGACACTGGACGGTTGCTGGCTAGGTTTGCTGTAAAGGACACTCGGCCCCCATCTCTTCCAATTTTCTGGGTTCTGTATTCTGTCCCATTCCCAGGTAAACTTAGTCCCCCTGGGGACAGGAAAAGAGAGCGTTAGAGGGAAGCAAGGCCTGCGTGTGTGGTATATGTGCTGTCTCTGCATGCACGAGTGTTCCAGGCTGGACTAGAGAGGCAGAGGGAGGAGCTCAGGCCACTGGAGACAGGCCATTGGAGGAAGTCTCCTGGCCATCAAGGTAACTGCTACTCCAGAGACCAGTGGGAACAAACACCAAGGCCATTTGTTCACAATAACAAACTTGACCTGTGGATATTGCTTCACAGTCTTAAAAATACTTTCACACTTTTAACTCATCTTAACAGGGTTAGAATAACCCTGTTGTGTGAGACACATATTATCGCCATTTTGCAGATCATTAACCACACCTTGGTAACAGTAAATAACTTACCCCCAAACACACAGCCTATACGTGGAGCAATGGACTAGAATCCAGGTCTTCTATCATTTACTTGGGTAATCTTTTCACAACATCGGGATGCCTTTCTGAAGATCAGCCTCTGACACTCAACTTGCCAAAACTAGCACAGGAAACGATGTGTGGTAGGAATGTGTTTGGATATGAGGAAGAAAAATCCCTACCACAGGAACTTAGGGCGTTGATTTGTTTTATACAACAAGTCTAGGAGCTGGCAATCCCAGGCAGATTCAGCAGCTCAAGGACCCAGGTTCTTTCCATATTTCTGCTTCACCATCCTTAGCACAAAGGCCTTCAACGTCATGCTTGTCCCCTCTTGGTCATAGGATGGCTGCTACACAGCCAACATCACATCTACGTTCCAAGCAGGAAGAAGGGGAATGAGTAAAGGGACAAAAGACAACAAGGGTTTTCTCCTAGTGAGCCTTTGCCTTTTATTCAGGAAGAAAACCCTTCCCAGGGACTTTCTCCTACATCTTCTTGACCAGAACGTGGCCTCCCCTTGATGTAGGAGAGGCTGGGAAATCTAGTATTGTAGCTTTCTGGCCTCTATAGCAGAGGAAGATGAGGAAGAAGGATAGCTGATCCCCAGTGACCACACAACACCTTTTCCCAAATGTGTCAAATTGTGACATGAGCCCCAGCTCCTGGGTTGAGGTACCTCTGTCCACAAAGCCCAGGAGGTGTCTTCGTCAGCAGCTGTGGAGAGAAAGGCTGTCCTTCTGGATGTCAGCCTGAAATGTGAGTCGGTCCTCGGGGATGAAAGGCTTTAGGCTTAAGGGGCAACACCCGGACTGTATCCTGGCGGGACCATCAGCCCTGGTGAGGAACAGCTGTTACACTCAACCTCCCCCAGGAAGAAGGCTCTTAACTAGATTTCCCATACAGAACTTTGTGGGGGAGGTTCAAACACAACCAACCCACTATAGGCTAAATTTGTATTCCAACCAACATCATAATGAACAGTGGGAACGGAGGGTGACTTGTGTTTGTGACTTCAGCTTCTCGATTTGGTGCTCGAGCACCTTAATCTTCAGGGCTCTAGGCACAAGGGACCCCAGGTCAGGGGAAGCCTGTCCCCTTTATGTAGAGAGTGCACTAAGCAAAAGAGAAAAAACTTGGATTTTGGTCACTGGTGGATTTGGTCAGGGACTTTGGGGAACCAGACTTTAGGATGGTAGTTCTTGCCCCTAACTCTACATTAGTGTCACCTGCGAAACCGCCAAATCCACACCCATGCCTAGGCCCCACTCCAGACCCCTTAAGTCAAGGGAGCTTTGAGGAGCTCCCCTGGTGATTCTAATATTCAGGCAGGGGGAGAACTACTGCCTTGGAGAAGATGGCTCTCCACTCCACCATGAAACTCAACCTTATCAGGTCAGCTCAATCTCCCATTTAAGGACAAGTGAGTGCTGTAGGCAACAAGCCACATCCATAATCACATGAGAAAATGAGAGAAATGCAGTGCTAGACACTCCCCAGGTTCCTGTGGTCTCCAAATGGGCTTGATGGATATCTGAGTCACAAGGAGTCAAGGGCCCTGTTTTAAAATGGGCCTGGGATTTGTTTTAAATGGGTGTGGTAAGACACACAGACAGAAATGATAGTCATGCTTACAGATCCTTAGAAACAGCAGTCATGGCACACCACCCCGGGGCACACAGCGAAGCACCAGGGTCTGGCAGAAGGCAAAGGGAGTGAGGAGAATGTGTGGGTGAGAATCTTACGTGATTTTCATTGGGAAAAAAATGGGCAAGAGAGGATAAGCAGGGTAGACAGGTTTAGGATTGGCTACTTTGAATAATTGCGGTGGGCCCTGGGGCATAGGGGCTGCTCCTAGTTGTCTGGTACCTGGCCCTAGGGTAATCAGGTCAGAGGGATAGTGGCCCAGCCCAATGAAGGAGGTGGTGTGGGGTATGGGCTCTGGATTGGTAGGCTTGCATTTGAAGAGCGTGCTTTCAGGTGAGTGTTTACCTTCTCTAGGAATTGGCTAGCCCTGGGAGGGTCAGTCTTCCCAGGGTCAATGAGGCCCCAGATGTCAAAGCATCAGAAAATAAAAGACGTAATTAATATAGGCCTCACCTTCTCAGTACTTCTAGGATGGGGGACTATCTACTGAAATCCTTTTGTATTCTGTCCAAAGAATGCTTTTCATTCCTCCTCTCTGGGAAAGGCACACAGAATCCTCAAATGGCAAGGTGGAGGGAGAAGGCCTCGGAGACTTTTGAGTGCACCTCCATGTCAGGGGAGCCCCTCTGCCCAGGCATCTCTGCCTTACAGAGGGGTGGCACACTGGTCTGCCTCTGGGAACGACCACTCTTGTGCCATGCTGACCCATCCCTCACATGAATCAGCCTAATAGATCCCACTGTCCATCACTGTGCGCATTTAGGTCCACTCTTCACCCCACCACCTGCAGGAATTCTCTCTCTAAGACCAGTCTCTGACCATGTCACCCCTACACCCCCATTTACAAACCTCCCAGGCATATACAACATTGTCCGTCTCCCCCATCAATGTTGCTGGCCTCCTCCACTGCCCCCTCCAGTTCCCCACCCCTCAGCCTTGGGAACTCTGTGCTCCTGACACAAAACAACTTGCTGCTCCCTTTTGTATCTCTGTGGCTTTGCACATGCTGTTTCCTTTGCTTGGCATGGCCTTCCCTCCTGGGCAAACTTCCATTCATCAGGACCCAGCTCAGAGACAACATCCTCTGTGAGGCCTTATTTCATCAGCCCAGGCAGAGTTAATCAGCTCCTCAGGTTTGCTCCTGCAGCACCCGCAGTATGCCTGAGAGCACAGAGAGCACTTGGATTATTTGCGTGTACCTCCAGCTCCCTGTTAGACCTCTCTCTCCTCCATGGCAGAGGCCATGTCTCTCTCATCTTTTACCCTCAGCCCCTCTCATGGTGCTTAGTATATGATAAGGGCTCAGTCAATGCTTGTTGAATGAATGAATGAATGAATGAACAAGTGAACCATCTGGGGCAGGTGCAATGTTTCTTTCATTTATTCATTAAAAATATTTATTGAGTGTCTACTGTGCTCTATAGGGGATATAATGGCGAGCAGACACCATCCCTGCTTTCGAGGAGGTTATAGCCTTGTGGGAGACACAGACATTAATTAAAAACTATGCCTTCAGGAAAAAAAGAAATATGCCAATGAACGTATAATTGATTGTAAACTGAGGTGAGTGTCTGAGGGAGAGAAATGTGAGAATGTTTAACAAAGGAACTTAACCTAGAACAGGGGTCAGGGGACACCTGAAACTGACCCCTGAAGTGAGTTCTGAAGTATGAATAGGAGTTTACTAGATGGGGGAGTGGAGGGTGGGGGGTGGGAGTGAGGAAGCATTCCAGACACAAAGAAAACATATGCAAAAGCCGTGAGGTGGAAGGGAGCAGGGCAACCTCTAGAAACGGCAAGGCCCCTGCGAGTGGAGTGAGTGCAAGGGGCCAGTGCACAAGATGATAAGGAGAGGTAGGCAGGGGCCAGATTATTCAAGGCCTCATAGAGCACATTCAGGACCATGGAAAGCCAGTGAAGGATTTTAAGCAGCAGGATAACACGATCTTATTTGTGTTTTGAAAAAATATTCTGGATCAGGCTGGGAGTCAATTGATTAGGGGGTCAAAGCAGACATGAAGAAACCAGTTAGGAAGCTGTTACAGTACACAAGAAAAAGATGATGGCAGCTTGGGCTGACATGGTGGTAGTGAAGATGAGGGGAAACCAGTGGATTTGAGAGATGTTTGGGAGGCAGAATTGACAAGACTTGGTGGGTATTGGAAGTGGAGAGCAAAAGGGATGATCATAAAAAAGATGACTCCTGAGTTTCTGGTTTGCAATACCAGATGGAGGGTGCCTTCATTCATGGAAATAGGAAACTCGGGAAGACCAGGCAATGTTGTTGGGATGATTAGCATGAAGGGAAACAGCCAAGGGGAGACGTGAAGTGGGTTGTTAGGCATGGGAGCTCAGAGTGTTATGGGTTAAAGAAATAAATGTGGCTCTGGGTTGATACTCCTGAGGAGATTAGAGTGATAAAGGAGAGCCTAGGATCCAGCCCTGAGGAAAACGAACCTTGAGAAAGACTAATGGCATGGAATCACAGAAATCAAAGGAAGAAGGCATTTTAATAAAAAAACAGTGGCCCACCTTAGCAAGTGCAGCTGAGAGAGATGCCAACTATGATGAGGATTGGAAAGTGTCCATTGGATTTGGTGACATGGAGGTAGTGACACTAGCAAGGGCTATAGCAGAAGTGATGAGGGCAGAGCAGGCTAAAGAGTAAGTGGAAAGTGAAGAAAGGGAGATGTGGAGTTTGCCTGTGAAGCGAGCAGGAGGTGAGGGTGGAGGATAGCTGAGGAGGCTATGGAGCCAAGGAAGGCATTTTTTTTTTAAAGATGACATAGACTTGATCATTTTTTAATGAAGAGGAGGAATAGGAGAATGGAATATTGGGGAGAGAGAAAGTATTCAGGAAAGAGATGGAGGGCAGAGGGTCCAAAGGTGGAGGAAATTATCTCATCCCTCTTGGGGGCTTAGGCCATTCAACTTTTCTAATATAACAGGAAGGGAGAAGAAGAGGTTGAGTGTAGATACACTTAAGGTTTGCAGGTTTTGGGGCAGACCTTGAAGAACTTGCCATACGATGACTTCAGATTTCTCTGAGAAGTTATCGCCGAGAAAGTTATCTGCCAAGGGATGGTTAGGGGGAGTTGGGGAGGCTGGAGGTTTAAGAACATCAGAGAGGGTTTGAAATTTTGGAAAGCCATTATCAAGAGTGGGAGATTAAATTGACTTGAGGAATGCAGAGCAGTATTGAGGGCTCATAATGATGCTGGTGATCAAAAGCTATGGCGAAACCAACCTGCCATGTGATATGACTTCTCCCGGAGTGCTCACTGCTCAGTTCACACACCGAAGTAAAAGAAAGTTGGGTTTACCCAGCTTTGGGGTTTTTGAAGGAAATATGTTTAGATGATAGACTGACAAAAGAATTCAGGTTCGGCAATTTGGGACACAAGTGAAGAAAGGAGGGAGCTGATGGGCTGGGAGAAAGAACAGTTACCAATGGTCTGGAGGTCAAAGATTCGTCCTGGTAGGCATAGTTGAAGAAGCAAGCTGGACAGAGAAGAGGTTGTGGCCAGATTTTTGAAGGTGGAGCAGTTTGGGGAGATGACAGTTTCAGGGTGTGACTGTGGGAGTTGATGGTTGAGATAGAGAAAGAGAAGATTGCCTGAGCTGTGAAGATGCAGGAACCAGAGAGGCTATGGCACTGGATGGGTGTTCCACATATTTGCTGAAGTCACCAAGATGACAGCAGGACTTAGGAAAGAGAGGAAGGCTGCCAATGAGCAAGTGCCAATGTCTTTGATGAATGAGCAGGAGCAACCAGAGGGCCATAGGTGATAGCAACCAGGACAGAAAGAGGATGTATGGTTGAATGGCCTAAGCCACAAAGAAGGACATGGCAGCAGGAAGCAATGACTCCTCCCGGGCTCCTGACCCTGGGGTTTATGGGACATGAGAGAACACATACCAGCACTTGAGAGGAAGGGGCTCAAGGGGAAGAGGCTCTTCCGGGGGAGAGCCAGGCAAGGAAGTGGACCGAACAATTTATGGAGAGATAGAGGATGGAGGGGAGATGGCTTGTTATCCACTGGCATTTCCAGAGGACAGAGTGGAAGTGTTTGGAGGTGGATAAGGAATAGAGGACTGGCTCAGAGGCAAAGAAGAAAAAAGCATTTAGGGCATAATGGTGTGGTAGAGGACCAATGGCAGGGAAGGAGGTGGGGGGGCTTTGACCGAAGAAAACCACGATGGGAGACAGGGGAGACTGGGGCTCAACAGTCTCTCTGAAGGTGGCTAGTGGGGCAGTGGACAGAAGCCTTGGCTCCCTGGGCCTGGGGAGTCAGTGTCAGTGGGTGCTCTCTGCTCACCTGGGTTGCAGTGGCTATCCCTGAAGTTGACATTTCCCTACCAGAATAATCAGTGCCATGGTGAGCGACAGTAAGTAGACAACCTCATGCACAGATGGTAGTGGAGGGCAGAAGCCAGAGAGTCAAGGATGAGGTAAATCCAGCCCTGATGACTGTTCAGAGTAGTGTTCCAAGCCAAGAGCCCCTTCCTCCACCTTCTTCCTTTCCATTCTCCCCACTGCTCCCATTTTCCCTAACTCCTAGTTGAGACACACCTGTTAAAATTCCTCCTGGAATAATAAGAAGATAGATTAAAAAGGGGCAAAAGATTCACACAGACATTTCACCAAGATCTACAAATAGTCAATAAGGACATGAAAAGATGCTCAACGTCACTAGTCGTTAGGGAAATGTAAATTAAAAACACAATGAGATGCCACTTTCCACCTGCTAGAGTGGCTACAATCAAAAAGACAGACAATAACAAGTGATGGTAAGGATGTGGAGAAATTGGAACCTTCACACTCTGATGGGATTGCAAAATGGTGCAACAACTTTGGAAAAACAGTTTGGCAGTTTCTTAATATGTTAAACATAAATTTACCATGTGACCCAGCTATTCCACTCTAGCTGTCTTCCCAAGAGAACTGAAAATGTATGTCCGCACAAAGACTTGTAGCAAATGTTCATAGCAGCATGATTCATAATAGCAAAAAGTAGAAACAGCCCAAATGTTCATCAACTGGATAAACAAAATCCATACAAATATCCATATGATGGAATACTATTTGGCAATTAAAAGAGATGAAGTCCTGATACATGCTACAACATGGTTGAACTCAAAAACATTATGCTGAATGACAGAAGCTAGGCACAAAAGACCACATATTATGTGATTCTGTTTATATGAAATCTTCAGGGAAGGCAAAAAGGAGAGTGTAGAGACAGAAAGCAGATTGGTGTTTGCCTAGAGCTGGGGAAGGGAACAGGGACAGATTGCAAATGGGCACAAGGTTTCTTTTCAGGGTAATGAAAATGTCCTAAATGTAGATTATGGTGATGGTTGCACAGCTCTGTTAATTTACTAAAAATCATTGAAATATATGCTTAAAAGGGGTGAAATATGTGGTATGGAAATTATACTTCAATATAACTGTTTAAAAAAATTCATCCAGAAAATTCCAGATCTAATTCTACTTCTGTGTTGTCATCATCATCTCAAAGCACTGGGGTTTGTAACGTGGCTTCCTTGCCTGGCTCCCACCCTGTGCTACGAGCCAAGAGCCCTGATCTGGCAGCTGCCCTGCACCTGGCTGCCGGCCAGACATGGAGCGAGGACTCCCCGAGCTCTCCCTGCCCCAAAGGAACAAGGCCATCCCTCTTTACCACTCGGCATCAGGGAGAGACACTGGAGACTGACATCTCCAAGGTAACACCATGTGATTACTATACATTTCAATTTATTTCATAATTTTGGTTTATTTTTAGCAGATGATATATGTTCACATGGCTCAAAAATCGAAATAATAGAACAGGCATATAGGAGAGCTCTCCATCCCCCTCTGTCCCAACTACCCATATCACCACCACCACACATCCTCTATTCAGCTTTTTTTTTTTTAAGTATCCTTCCAGAGTTTGTTTATACAAATACAAACCAATGTAAAGAAATATCTTATTTTCTCTTTCTTATATAACAACAAGGTACTAGAAACACTGTTCTGTACCTTGCTTTTTTCACTTAATTCATCCTGGAGAGCTTTTCCTATCAAACCTTAGAGATCGTTGTTTTTACAGCTATGAAGCATTCCATTGTGAGTATGTATCCAATCCCCAACTGATGGACACGAGTTATTTCCAACTTTTGCATTATGGACAGGGCTGAAATGAATACCTTATATACAAATCATTTCATAAATGTGCAGATATCTTCAAGGGGAAAAATCACAGAAATGGGATAGCTGAGTCTAAAGGTAAACTGCCCCCATTTTGCATTCCTACAACAACGTCTGAAGCTTCCTCACAGCCTTGCCAACAGAGAGTGCTGTCAGGCTCCGGGATTTGTAAAATGTTTGACAAGGACATTGATTCCATCCTGCTTTCTTCAAGCAAAATTACTTTCTTTTTTTTATTTTTAAATTTTATTTTATTGTGGTAATAACGAGATCTACTCTCTTAGATTTTAAAGTGTACAATACAATATTATTAACTACAGGCACAGCGTTGTACAGCAGATCTCTAGAACTTATTCATCTTGCATAATTCAAACTCTGTAGCCGTTGAACAGCAGCTCCTCATTTCTCCCTCCCCTGTACCCCTGGCAACCACCATTCTACTCTCTGCTTCTATGAGTTTGACTATTTTAGATACCTCATGTAAGTGAAATCATACAGTTTTTGTTCTTCTGTGACTGGCTTATTTCACTTAGCATAATGTCCATGTCGTTGCAAATGACCAAATTTCTTTTTTTAAGGATGAATAATATTCCATTGTAGGTATATACTACGTTATCTTTAGCCATTCATCCATTGATGGACAATTAGGTTTGCTTCCACATCTTGGCTATTGTGAATAATGCTGTAATGAACATGGGAGTGCAGATATGTCTTCGAGATCCTGATTTCAATTCTTTTAGATAAATACCCAGAAGTAGGATTGATGGATCATATAAGCAGGATTACTTTCACATTATATCTAGACAGTTCAGGACCCACTGAATGGATGTTAGAACCTGAAGGAAAGTAGACCATCTAGCTCAGTCACCTCCTTTTCTAGGAACAAGCCAGAGAGGAGAAAGACTTAGCTAAGATTCCCAGTCCACAGTGCAATGAGCATTCATGGCTACCTATTGCATGCCCGCCATTTACTAGGTCTGTGTGATACCCCCAAAGAAGTATAAAATGGCCTCTGTCTCAGGCAAGAAGACATGTGGCAAGTACAAAAATCTCCAGAGATGAATCCATTATTGGAAGTGTTGACTGCATGCCTTGCTCTCGGCTGTGCCTAGAGAATGGGCCACCGCGGTCAGACATTAGTGTCACGTACCAGGAGACTGGCTGATCTCCTCTACCCCCACCCTAGCCAGCTGTCTGCTCCAAGGACCTGCAGAGAATAAGTAGCAGCCTGGGTCAGACTTCAAGGAGTCTAGCTAAGAGCCAAGCTCTTGAACAGCCTGTTTCCCAGTTTATCTGGTGTACACCACCCCCACCTCTGCCAGATATTTGCTAGGGAGCTTCTGTTAGCAATCAGGGTCTTTGAAAGGACTGGGAACCAGCTCCCAGATTGCATTGAGAGAGAAGGTGCAAGACCATAGCCACTGAAGCCTTCTCCTTCCTGCCGAGTTTTTGAAGAGGTCTGCTATGGGGTTGCATAGCAGGGAGGGCATCTGGGGTAAACCTCAGGATGTAACCACCTCAGAGAGCACCATGCAGCAGGGACTCACCCACAAAGACCAATCTCCTGGTTCACCAGTAAAGAAGCAGACACCAGTGCAGGAGAGCTGCAGGTGGGTGTGGGGAGGAGCAGTGACAGGAGGTGGGAAGGAAGAGAGGCCTGCCATTCCCCTGAGTATTGTTTGACCAGGAGAAGAATGAGAGTTTGGGGACTTCTTACAGTGGCTTTTTTTAAAGTACAAATGTTTTTTTTTTAAGTGTAAAAGCAATGCATTTTATTGAAGAAACTTTGGAAAATGCAGAAAAGCTTGAAGAAGAAAATAGTTCATAATTACCCATCATTTAGAGATAATCAGTCAACAATTCATTTCCTATCTTCCTAGTTCTGTTTCTGTGGAGAGGTATATATGCATGATATATGTCTTTGGTCTTCTCTTTTGGTTCACAAAGACAATGAGATCAGATATTATATAAGATTTCGTAATCTACCCGTTGTTTCTACATCCCTTAAAAACTTGGGATAAAGGTTAAAAAAAAGTATGTCAATTTTATAGACAAAAATGGGATTTTATTTATAATTTGCATATCTGATTATGAGTGAAACTGAACATTTGTTCATATGTTTGTTGATCATTTGTATTTCTTATTTTATGAATTGCCTGCTCACGTCATTTATCTATTTTTCCATTGGGTTATTACTCTTTTTCTTATAGATTTTAAAAATACTTTATATATTAAGAATATTAACCCTTTATCATAGATCTCGTAACTATTTTCTCCCAGCTTATTCTTTGAATTTTATTTTGCTTTCTTTTTTTGTCATATAAAAGTTTCTTTTTGTGTGTGTGTGAGGACGATCAGCCCTGAGCTAACATCCATGTTAATCCTCCTCTTTTTGCTGAGGAAGACTGGCTCTGAGCTAACATCTATTGCCAATCCTCCTCCTTTTTTTTTTTTGTCCCCAAAGCCCCAGTAGATAGTTGTATGTCATAGCTGCACATCCTTCCAGTTGCTGTATGTAGGACACGGCCTCAGCATGGCCGGAGAAGCGGTGCGTCGGTGTGCTCCCCATCGGAACCCGGGCGGCTAGTAGCAGAGCACGCGCACTTAACCACTAGGCCACGGGGTCGGCCCTAAAAGTTTCAAAATTATATCTAGTTAAATATATCAATCTTTTCCTTCATGCCATTTACTGTTAGTTTGCTGTGTACTCTTCCAGATATTTTCTATGCATATGCAAATATATCTATAAATATATATATAGTTAGATACATAAAGTTTTCCTGCACATTTTAGATGACACCGTACACACTATTCTGCAACTTACTTATTTTGCTTACTAGTGTGTTGTGGATATTTTCCCATATTAAAATATAAAGATCTAACTCTAACAAAGTATTCCATTATACGAATTTACTGTAAGTTTTTTAAATCAGTTTTTAAAGATTTTTTTTTTCATTTTTACACTTAAATCTGGAAGTTTTTGGTGTATGAGAGAAATAGACTGAAGTTTACTTATTCAGCTTGGTGAGCCAGTTGTCTCAATAGCACTTATAAAATAATCTACCCTTTCCTCGCTGATCTGAAATAACTTTGTCATATATTAAATATCATATATTTAATGATGATGTGATCATATATTAAATATACTTTTATGTTAAGAATGTGATTTTCTCTCTAGATTCTCTATTTTGCTTCCTTTACTTACTAATTCCCTACTCAACTCCACATTGTTCTAATTATTGTGGCTTTATAGTACATTTTAATATCTACAAAACCAATACCATCCCGCTATTTCATCTTTTTCAATATTGCCTTGGCTAATTCTTTTTTTTTTCCTGCTTTTATTCTGAGCTTTAGAATCATTCCATGAAGTTCCCAAAACAACATCTATTTAGGATTTTGATTGGAATTGTGTTAAATTAACTAATTAATTAAGGGATTATTGACATATTTGCAAATGATTATTTCAATTTAAAAGCACAGTATGTCTCTCTCCATCTATTCAAGTTTTCTTTTTATGTACATCAGTAATGTTTTGGTTTCTTTGTATAAGTCTTGGATTTTTCTTCAAGTTTATTCCTAGATATTTTATATTTTTTATTACAATTGTAAATGGTATTTTAAAAGTGTACTTTCTGACTATTAGAGTCTGTAGGAAAGTAGTGATTTTGTGTGCGTTTTCACTTTACGGAACATTAGTCTAGTTTCCAGGTGATTCTTTTGAATTTCTTATGGAAGCAATCGTGTCATTTGCAAAAAAACTAATAAAAAGACAGAAAGAGGATAGATGGTTTTATTTCTTCTTTTACAGTATTTATACTTTGTTTCTTTTTGTTTTCGCATTGCTTTGGCTAGGACCAATTCTTGGATGCATCAATTAGACAATTTTTCTCTCCGGGATTCCATTGAGATCACACACACACACACACACACGCTCTTTAGGACATAATCCTACTTTCCCCCTAATATTTTCATCTGTTTATCCTTTTCTTCTGAGTTCTTAGAGATATCCTTGGGCTTTACCTTCAAATTCTCTAATTTAATTTCTTATAGCATCTAATAAGTGGTTTACTGCTTCTTTTGGATTTTAACATTCAACAAACAGTATTTTTATCTCTAACCACTCGTCTTTGAAAGGTTGCCAGTGATCTCCCAGTTGTCTTGGTGAATGCTGCTTTGTGATCCTCTCCCTTGAGGGCTCTGTTGTACTGACCCTATCCCCACTTTCCTTGAACCCTTTTTTCTCTTGGCGTCCAATGACACTATGCTCCCTGATTATCCTCCTAACCCCCTTCTCCTCAGTCTCTCCTCTCCCCACCCCTCTGAGTTCCCGGCGTTCTTCTGTTCTCATTCTAAAATTCTCCCCAGCAATCTCATCCATCCTCATGTCCACTACACGCATGTCAAGTCTTTTTTTTTTTTTAATTGTGGTAACATTGGTTTATAACATTATTTAAATTTCAGGTGTACATCGTTATACTTCTATTTCTGCGTAGATTACACCATGTTCACCACCCAAATACTAATTACAATCCATCACCACACACATGTGCCTAATCACCCCTTTCACCCTCCTCCCTCCCCACTTCCCCTCTGGTAACCACCAATCCAATCTCTGTCTCTATGTGTTTGTTGTTGTTTTTATCTTCTACTTATGAGTGAGATCATACGGTATTTGACCTTCTCCCTCTGACTTATTTCACTTTGCATAATACCCTCAATGTCCATCCATGTTGTCACAAATGGCTGGATTTCATCATTTCTTATGCCACATGCCAAGTCTTGAGAGTGCTCCAGCCTCATAGTTCTATTCCAAGGACGTCTCTTCTGGCATGTTTCAACACCAAACTCGCTGTCTCCCAAATTTGTTACTCCTGGTATTTATGCTACCATAGTCCACCTAGTTGCCCAAGATAGAATCTCATAGTCATCCTGGACATCTCCCTCTCCCGCATCTTCCCTGTCCCATTACCTCATGCTGGTGATTCTAGGTACGAATGCCTCTCCTTTCTCTCTATCTCTATTACTCCTACTTGAATTTTCAAGCCCTCGTGATCCCTCTTCACAGTACCCCAGTTGTCTTTTTTTCTCCTCTGCCTTTAGTCTTTTACTCTTCCTCATCTTGCGTCTTCCCAAAGCCACATTTTTTTTTAGTGGGCATTCACACTAGTTTTGTTTTTTGGTTTTTTTTGAGGAAGATTGGCCCTGTGCTGACATCTGTTGCCAATCTTCCTCTTTTTCTTTTTTCTCCCAAAAGCCCCAGTACATAGCCATGCATCATAGTTGTAGAGTTGTATCTCTTTGACATGGGACCCCACCTCAGCATGGCTCAATGAGCGGTGAGCAGGTCTGCGGCAGGATCCGAACCAGCGAACCCCCGGGCTGCCAAAGCGGAATGTGCGAACTTAACTGCTACGCCGCCGGGCCAGCCCTCCAAAGCCACATTTAATCATGCCAGTTGTCTATTCAAACAATTTCCACGGGTCCTGTTGCAAAACAAATTATAAATGACTTAGGACATGTAAGGCTTTCTATTATCAGGACTCAGTAACCTTTCAGCTTTGTCACCCAACATTCCTTTCTAGATGCCCTATCTCCCAGTACACCAAGATTCTCGCCATTCCCCAGACACCTCATACCTTTGCACACACCCTTCCCTTTGCCTCTAGAGTCCTTTACCTGACCCTTTGCCTGCTCATCCTTCAAAATCAAGCTGGAAAGACAACTCTATGAAGCCTTTCTAGGCTCCCTCCTCTGTCCTCCTTTAGTGCGTGACAAATGCTCCTCTGCTCAGGCACTTCACATGTTGTGCTACAGTTATGTCTGTCTGTCTCTTCCTCCAGATCCAGAGGAGGCCCAGGACTCTTCTGCATTTATCTTACTTCTTATCCTCTCACTCCCTTCTCTTCCATCATACTCACCAGTCTAAGTCCCTACCCAAGGTAAACTCAACAGCCACTTCTTCCACATCTGCACTTGAACAGTTAAAAAGCACACAACTGTAGAATGCAATATTACCTAGTAACCTTACTACATACCTATGATATATGCAGTTTCTCACTTTCCAAAATGACGGTTTCACACCTTCTTCTCTGTCCCCAGACTTCCCATATAATCCCTCTTCCCCTGATGACCTTGCTTCTAATTCGTTGAGAAAAATAGAAGGAATCAGAAGACAATGTTGTCATTCCTCACCCCCACATCTTCCAATTCCCTTGCATCTGAATCTGTGTCCTCTGCACCTACCAAAGCCTGGGCCCCCCACTTTTGATCTGGATCCTGTCCCCTCCCATCTCCCCAGAATCATTCCTCTTGCAATGATCCCCTTGCTCCTCTCTGCCTTCTATACCTCCGTTTCCACTGGATTATTTCCATTCACTGCAAACATGCCTGACTGTCATCCATCTCTTAAAAAATCATAATAAAAAAAGATCTTGGGGCAAGCCCAGTGGCGCAAGTGGTTAAGTGCGCACGCTCTGCTGCAGTGGCCTGGGGTTCGCAGGTTCAGATCCCGGGCACGCACTGACGCACCTCTTGTTAAGCCATGCTATGGCGGCGTCCCACATAAAGTAGCAGAAGATGGCCACGGATGTTAGCTCAGGGCCAACCTTCCTCAAGAAAAAAAAGGGGGGGGGCGAGGATTGGCAGCAGGTGTTAGCTCAGGGCTAGTCCTCCTCACAAAACAAAACAAAACAAAACAAAACAAAAAGATCTCTTGACTCTTCCTTCCCATCTAGTAACAGCCACTCCATGTCTCAGCTGTCCTTCACACTCAAATTTCTTTTTTTTATCATCTTCACCTATTCTGATCAAATATTAGTCCTTTCTACTCCACTGAAGCTGGTCTTGCCAAGATAACAGTGATCTCCAAGTTGTCAAATCACATTGTCACGTGTGTGTCCTCATCTTGCTCTACGTTTCAGCAGCATTCATCATGGTTGACCACTTCCTCCACCTTGGAACACTTTCCGCCCCAGCTTTCATGATACCTACTCTTCAGGAGTCCCCCCACCTCCCTGGTTTCACAGTCTCCTTTGCCAGATTCTCCTCTCTCTCAGTGTTAGCGTGTTCTAGAGTTCAGTCATGACACCTTTTTTCTTCTTCATGTCTAATCTCTCCATGAATAATCTCATTATTCTATGGATTTAAGGATTCTATGGATATGTCAGCAACTCCAAAATTCATATGTCCAGTCCTGACCTCTCCTCTAAACTCCTGTCTCTGACTGGTATATTTGATTGCCTTCTAAGAGGCATTTCAAACTTAACATGTGTAAAACAGAGCTCTCAATAACCCCCTTCAAACATTCTCCTCTCCAGTCTTCTCTACGTAGTTAAATGGCACCATTCATCCAGCTGCTCAAGCCAAAAACCCAGGAGTCATCCTCGGCTTCTTTTTCCCACCCCCTCGTCACTGCCCTACTGTCCAGTCCATCAGCAAATCACATTGATTCTACCTAAAAATACTTCCCCAATCCATCTACTTGTTTCTATCTCCATTGCTGCTATTCTAGTCCAAGAAGCCATCATCCTTCACTTTACCACTGCAATAGCTTCCTAACTGGCCTCCCGGCTTCCACTTCTGCCTCCTGCTGACCATTCATTCTCCACCCAGCCACCAAAACAACCTTTTAAAAACACAAATCAGAGCATATCGCTCTCCTGGCTAAAGCCCTGTAGTGGTTCTGCATTGCACTTAGAATAAAACCCCACTCTTCACCAAGGCCTACAAAGCCTTCTGTGGTCTAGCCCTCACCCACCCCTCCAACCCTGCCATGTCCCTTCTCCCCCTTGCTTGCCGCTGGCCACATGGCATTCTTTCTGTTCCTCAAACCCTCGCTTTCTCCCACCTGTTTCTTCTTCTCAGAATGTTTCTCCCTCTCACCCCACCCTATTTTGCTTTAATCCTAGCACTAATCACAACTTGACCTTTCCTTGTTTTTTGCGTGTTTTTTAAAATCTGTGTCTCTTACGTAGAATAAAAGCTTCCTGAAAGCATGGGTCACACCGTCCCATGCTCTGTTGGGTCCCTAGCATCTAGAAGAGTTTCTGACACATAGTAGGTATTCAGTAAGTGCTTGTCGAAGGAATGAATGAATCCTAGTACTGCTTGCAGTTGACACAGTTCCTAACAGAGAGGAAGCTCTTGTGCAGTTGCTGAATGAATGGCTAAGTCTGTCTGACTCCACCGTGAGCGTCCTGAGAACAGAAGCCCTGTTTCCGGTTTCCTTGTTTCCTCCAGAGCACCAAGCACGATGCTTGGGACTTCTGGGTGCTTAGTAAATAGGCTTGTTTGACTTCTTCTTCTTTATAAAGGGAAAGCCAAGCTATCGAGCTGACTACTTAATAGACTTCATTTCTCTGAGAATAAACGTGTGACACAAGAGGAATGTCATGAGAACCAGGGTGAATTGGGTAGGAAGCTATGGGGTTGGTCAGCCATTCTCAGCTGGAATTGAGGTGAAAGGAGAGTCTGCACCTTTTCGTTTTCCAGAATTCTAGATGCTACATTTCCTTTTGGTGAATGTGTTACAGGGCGCAACCTACATGCTGGTGATGGTGGATCCAGATGCCCCCAGCAGGTCTTCTCCCAAAGCCCAATTCTGGAGACATTGGCTGGTGACAGACATCAAGGTAAGCAGGCCAGGAGGCGCTTTCTGATTTATTTGGGATTATAGCTGGAAGATTATCATTCTGTGCGGTTCTCAGCTCTCCATAAGGAGGGTTGAGGACTCTGATGAGCGAGGACTTCTGTGTCAGATCACCTGCAGCACCCAGCTGTCACAGCCCCTCCCAAAATTTCTGACAATTTCAAAAAATGTCCCAGAACCAGTGGTACACAGGTAAATGAGCTCTCAGGATAAAGGGTGGGAGGGGGAAAGCCCCAATTTGTAGTGTTTGCTGATTTCTTTAGTGTAAATATTCCCACCATGGCCAATTTCAAGCTACTGAGGATTTAATGACTGACTCAAAAAATTTCTGAAAATTTAACCATTGGCTCCAGCACACCACTGCCAGGGGCCTGGATTTGGGGCACCGGGTGATTTTGTGCCAGGTGGCAGAACTGGCCAGGGAGCCTGCAGAAGCTCCTCCTCCAGGTAGGCTGGGGGGCATGGAGGAGACATGGCAATTCCTTTTCTTTGTACAGAAACAAGTGGCCTCCCCTCATTTTTGCCCCTTTGTCCTCACCATAATTGTGAAGGAGCCTGGCTCACCCTATGCAAAGTAGGGTGAGGAATACAAATCTGGTGGATTGTTAATGGGCGTTATGTGAACAAAAAGAGAAAGGCTCTACTGTCAGACAAGATTTGGAGACTCTGGGTTAAACTGTGTTAATCCCATTCCTCACTGAAGGGCTTTTTAGAGCTTTTAATATCCTCACATGCACTATATAATAAGCATTTATTTTCCAATCTCATTTGACTATTGAGTCTTTTGTTCTCGAGTGCCTGGCAGCGCACTTCGGGAAAATCCACACTAGCTTCAGGCAGCTGTGCCTAGAAAGCCTGCGGATGGCCTTTGCATGGAGTGCGCAAAGGCATGCACCCCATAACATAGTGGGAACCCAAAGTAGGAAGGCTAAGTTTGGATCAAGGCTTGGCTCGTTCCCAACTGAACAGTCTCCATCAAGTCTCTTGGAACCCTCTGGGCATTTCGTCTTTCTTTGTAAGATGGGAAGCGTGTTACCTTCTCTATGTGGTTGTTGTAATGATCCAATGAGAGAGCATACCAAGAGCACTTTGTGAAACATAGAGAATACCACAGACACAAGGAGTTTGTGTTTTTCCTTCTAAAGCAATGGGGCAGAGGAAGGGGTATCAGTCTGAACTAGCTACTGACTCTCCTGAGCAAGGCAGGGGCTCTCAGCCACCGGAGTGCACGTGTGGGGGAGTTAAGGGGGCAACCAACCCCCGCCCAGTGACCACAGGCCCTTCACAGGATGCTCAGGTGGATAGCCCATCCTTAGAGGCAGCCCCGGCTGCGGCCTTGGGAGGGGCTCCCTCCAGGGAGACCTCCAGCAGCAGCTTCTCTGACGGGAAGGTGTCTGAGCCGGGCTCCTGCGGGCAAGCAGAGGCATTGCTCCAACATTTGTCTCACCAAACGCCCCTCGGCTGCTGAAGAGCCTTGGAAACACCATAAACATGCAGAGGGGCAGGGCCGGCCCGTGGCTTAGCGGTTAAGTGCGCGCGCTCCGCTGCTGGCGGCCCGGGTTCGGATCCCGGGCGCGCACCGACGCGCCGCTTCTCTGGCCGTGCTGAGGCCGCGTCCCGCATGCAGCAACTAGAAGGATGTGCAGCTATGACATACAACTATCTACTGGGGCTTTAAGGGGAAAAAAATAAATAAAATCTTTAAAAAAAAAAAAGAAAAACATGCAGAGGGGCAGACCTGGGGGAGGTTCGTGCCACCAGGACAGGGAGGGGAAAGATTCTGGATCCTGCTCCAATCTAGAGCATTGTCGTTTCATGTATTTGGGACACCCGGGAGGGGTGAAACTCTCGAGAGCAGTATTGCTCTGGATGTCACATCTACAGTCCACCCCACACACACAGGGCTTTCCATAAGAGGGATCTGCTGGGCAATTCTGAGGCCAGATTTCAGAAGCTGTTGAGAGTGGGAAAATTTCGGGGTGGAAGGGGCTTTGGGACCATGAGGCTGCCTCTCTTCCACACCCAAAGTCCCCCCAGCCCTGCCTCCTCCCCTCACCTCAACGTGCACTCAAGACAGTTCTCCCACACAAGCCTTGCAGTGCAACCCTGGGTCCAGCCTCAGCATCCCAGCTTAGAAGCAGAGCAGGTGGCAGGTGGCAGTTGACAAGGCTGCTAAGCCACAGAGTTTACCAGGGCCACCTGCCTGTGTGCGCCCTCAGCCTGCCTGCTCCGGCTGGAGGAGGCTTGAGTTTCAGCCGCATTTTCACCCACTTTCCCTGATCCGCGGGTCCAGCAGGAAGCAGCAGCTCTCCTCAGCTATATCCACTTGGCCTGCCCACCAGCCCTCAAATTCTGCCAGCTGCAAAGCCAGTATACAAACCAGGCCCACTTAGGTCTCAGGCTGTGGCCCTTGGCCAGAGGAAGAGAGGGCTGCAGTCAAACCCAGAAGCACTTCTTCCTCTGTGTTGGTGTCAGTGCTGCTGAGGGGGTCTCAAACATTAGAGTACGTCTGAATCAGCCAGCAAGCTTGTTAGGATGCAGGTCCCCGGGCACAACCTCAGTCAGTCGGAGAGAACACAGCACCCACGTTTGACAAGCATGCAGGAGGAGGTGAGCAGCTTGAAGGAGGACGGAAGAGTTCAGCGTCGGAATGCCTTGGTCGTTGTTAATATCACCCATTTGTGGAACAATTTTCAAGTGAAAATCACTTTTAAAACTTCCTTTTGATCCTCACCATCACTTTGTGAAATGGGCATTGTCCCCATTTTATAGACAGGGAAAGCAAGACCTGGAGAGGTTGAACAATGGGTCTCTCAGCTAATGGGTTATAGGGGTGGGTCTTTAATCCAGGCCCCCCAACTCCAAACTGCACACCCTTCCTGCCATACTGTGTGGTCTGGGTTCACACTATCCCTGTCCCACCAGCTCCACTGTGGCAAGGGGCAGGCCCCACACCCTGTCTGTCAGATGGGAGACAGTCTCTGTGGTTCCCCTGCCACGCCAGGGCTCTCAGTCCCGTCACCTTTTATGGGTAGATGTTTCCAGGAACCTCCCCAGGGAATGCTATCATGGTAAATAAAATACACCTGGTAAGCAGTTTGAACCCCATAAAAGTAAACCCTGCATATTATCATCACCCTCAGCAGTAAGGCCTGCCATACCATAAAGTCACTGCAGACATGGACCGACAGTGGCCCTGAGACTCGCTATGACCACAGAGGCAAACTCGGTGGAACCTAGGTTGACCTTGGTATTAGGGGCCCAGGCCTAGTCGGGTGGTGAGCTGGGCCATGGCTCTGGGAGCCCCTCAGTTGGGACAATTTTTAGACTGTCTGTCCAGGTTGAAACAGGACAGCAATCAGTTCTTAGGAATATAGGAACCACCCGCAGTCCCCCAAAGAGAGGATGGCAGGGTCTGGGAGAGAGTAGGATAAAACTCTGGTCCTTAAATAAACACTAGGACCTAGAGAGAAGTCCCTCAGTAGGGGCCAGCCATTCATGGTTCCCTTTGTTTGTTTAACTCAGCACATGTGGATTGACCATTATTTGCTATGGCATAGTGTTCACGGGCAAGGAGTCTGGAGCCAGACTGCTGTGGTTTGAATCTGAATCCACCAGTATTAGCTGTGTGATTTCTAGGGGAAAGTTGTTCAACCTGTGTCTCAATATGCTCACTGGTAAAGTGGTGACTCCAAGAGCCCCTTTCTCACAGTCTGGTACGAAGCTCAAGCAAGTTGTTTTACGGAAAGTGCTCAGAACAGTACTCAGAACGCATAATAAGCTCCATATAACTGATAGCTGTGATGTTATCATTATTGCTCGAAGTCAGGCACCGCCAGCACTGGGGTCACAAACACAAACGAAGTAGGAGAAGTCTGCCCTCCAAGAGCTTCTACTCAGTGAGGCAGAGGAAGAGGCTGCAGCACGGGGTGGGATGACAAGGGCACCCGGGGCTCGCTCAGGGCGGGACTTCCTACAGCCGTGGGTTCCCATCAGCTCAGGGACACAACGAGACTTCAGTCCCCAAAACCTGGCCAGCCCAGGGCAGGCAGGGACTGATACATAAAGCACGCTGTCCTTCTCCGCCCCTCTATGAAAATCTCTCGTTGAGCAAAAGAGATGCTAGCAGAGAGTTGACACATAACTTCTTTCCCCCCTCCCCGGTGCCACGTCCTCAGCTTTTCCTTTAAGATGTTTTTCAGTTCTGATTCAATCTAATAATCTTCATGCTAAAGCCTAATTAAGCTATCAATTAATTTGCATCATTCATTTCAGAAGAAACGCTTATTGGTTCATCTTCTATTTGTCTCTGAAATCAGTGCTCAGGGCTTTTCACGCAGATATTTTCATTAGACTTTTTATTGTTAATGGGAATATTGAACACAAGAAGATGGTATATTAATACTTTCCACAAAGAATATCATGACTGGTGACAAAGAACACTAAGAACAATTAAGGAGAAAAGAGTACCTTTCTCCTTCCAAAAAAGAAAATCTTCCTAGAAACTGTCAATGATTCAAGCGTTTGCCCTGAATATCTTTTTTGTTTTAAGAGAGAAAAGGAAATGGCAAGTTCTTGCTTCCTCAGTGCCCTCAGCCTTTGGCAGCTATAGGTGCAACTGACTCTGGTTGAATTAAAAGGCCCTCTAAGGGTTCACTGTCCTGTCAACTTTCCTATAGGCCTCAATTTTTCCATAATGAGAGATGCTTTTTTTAAAGGACCTCTAAGTATGTTAGGGGAATAAAATAATTGGGACACCCAGTAAACAGGGCTAGGATCACAGCCCCTCGCGACCCGTTATACGGTCAGCACGTGTCAGGACACTTCCGTTTGAATCATCAGTCCCACTACTGAGTGATCTCAGGCTGGTCACTTGACTTCTCTGATATTGCAGCTCCTTGTCTGTAAAACTGACACAAATCCTTACTCGTCAGGGTTGAGACAAGGAAAAAGAAAATTACATTTGCAAAGAGGAGAAGACTCCCTAGAGAGAGACACTATGCAAAGTGGCAAATTTATCCTTGTTCCTAATCAATCCAGCAGCAGATCCTGTAGAAATTTAAATATACATATATACATACATATGTATGTATTTATTCTGATATATGTATCGATATTATATATGTTGTATAATATATGTATTCTGATTTTCTACATGTCCCGAAGCAAGCTAATGATAATAAACAGAAGAAGAATAAACAACCTTTATCAGGAACACAAGTTCAGATGAAGAGGGCAAACCAAGGAAAGGATTAATCTGTTGATTTCTTTCTTCAGAGCTGTATTTTAGTTTTTCTACTCCCGCTTGTCTGTGCACGCTTTGCCCTGTACTCCGAGGGTCCATTTTAAGTGATAAACACCTGCAAGGCTTGGCTTATGCTCCGCAAGAGATCTGCGGGCCATAAAGGGCATTGGGCGATGGGGACAATGCAGAGGGGCCCTGGTTATAGAGCAGACATCACGTGGCCACCCTGAAGGGGAGGGGAAAGAGCCTGCACTTCTGGGTCAGATGAACCAGGGGAGGCTCCAGGCTCTGCCACCTCCAGATGGGAATCTCCGAGACTCAGTTTCTCATCTTTAGAATGGGCATGATAATAATATCTGTTTCCCAGTGTTCAATGAGATTAAGGCTCCTGACACAGAACAAAATAGTAGGACCTCACTAAGTGAGATCCTCTCCCTACCACCCCCAACTTTGAGATCTGACCACAGCAGCTACTTACAATTTAGCGACTCCCCTTACGCTGTTGGATTCATATTTTGCAAGGTGACAATTCTGGACGATGCCCCAACACACGAACCATGAGGTCAAAGCAGCTCTCCCTGTTGCCCTTGAGTCTGGAGGGATCCAGGACCAGCCTGGAGGACCTGACCTGACCTGGCTTGTTGGGTAGAGAGAGTAGTTGGGGGAGGGGCTAGTCCCATCATTCAGCCCTTGGGAGGTGCCCTGTGACCCTCTGGACCAGACCAGGTCCCCCTGGAGTCGTCCTAGACCACAGCCGGGGTGAGGGGCTAGGCTGCAGGGACAGTCAGGCCTACGGTGCCTCCCTCATCAGGGCTGCCTTTGTCCTCAACACTTTCACTTTTATTTTCAGCACAACCCAGCACCCTCACCATTTCCTTATCACTCGCAGTCCCCACTTTGCTGTCGTTGTCCCACCCCAGAGATGCAGTCGCTCCCATTCAAAATAATTTAAATAAAATGTTGCTACAAAGTGGAATATTATCTTTTGATGAATGTTTTTAAAGCCCTTTAGGTTTTCATGGTAATTTGCGGTGTAAAATTATTTGGAGATAAGAGCCAAATTAGCTCTTGTATGCTGAGGTCGCTGTGTCCTGTTATCCATGTGAGCAGTGGTTAAATATAATCAGCCCTCAGACTAATGCAGCATAATTGTTCATTTGAAATAGCTTTTTTTTACTCCATTCAATGAGTCATTAAAATATTCAAGGGATAATACAGTGAATTGGAAATGAATTTATCATATTATCCCATACATACTGTAGTGCTTCAGGTAACTAAGGAGAAAGCAGGAGAGTGAGAGAGAACATGAATATAATGTGTACATGCAGGAAGGGGGCCAGGATATACAGGAATGTGGTAAACAAAGCTTTGTAGGTGGTTTATGGAAAGTATGTAGAAAGAGGCTGACCGGGAGGGGTGAAAAAGAAAGAAAACGCTGTTCTTCAAAGAGCGTTCTCTCTCTCTCTCTCTCTCTCTCTCTCTCCACTCTGAGAATCTGTGCTCCACCACAGCTCCGCTGTTAACTTATTTTTATCAAATATGTTTATATCAGAAAGTCGTTATGGAAACCAATTCTGCCATCCAGGAGAATTCCTGGATCAGGCAGAAAACTCTCCCTTTCTCTCTCTCCCTGTCTCTCTGTCTCACACACACACACACACACACACACACACACACACACACACACACGCCTGTAGATGCCCCAAAGGGAACAGCACTGTCTTTCTCAGCCAATTCTGAACTCGGCTCTGATCGGGCAGAGTGTGGCGCCCCTCATGGCCAGCGCTGTAAGGTGGATGAGAGTAGGACCAAGAGTCCAAACCCACCGGCCCAAACATCAGGAGCCTGGGCCCGCCACTGTCCGCTGGGCCTCTGTCCCCACCGCAGAGCACGTGTGCTTAGGAAGAGACAAAGGGGGTCCGGGGGCAGCATATTCGAAACAGGGGTCCTTCCTTGATCCCAGGAAGTTCCATTAGTGTGTATTGTTTACACCACACCTGGAATGACGTCTTCTGTTCTGGCCACACTATCTTAAGAAGGATAGTGAGCAGCATAAGGAAAGCAGCCGGAACAGCAAAGCTCTGTAGAAACCATGGCAGGTGAGCGGGAGCTGAAAGAGGTGGGGTGGTAGCCTGCTGGAACGATGGAGGGAAGACATGAGAACTGCCTCTAAGGATGTCCTTAAAAATTTGAAGAAATCGAATCAGAAAACAGGGGAGAACCTGCTGTGCTCCACTGGGCAGGATTAGAACCAATGGGTGAAATTTACATGGAAGTAAATTCTGGCTCCATATAAGAAAGAACTTTCTAAGAATTTGAACTGCCTACGAACTGAGCATACACTCCACAGAAGAGGGAGCTGCCCATCACTGAAAGGACTTATTCGTGAGTGATCCAGGGAATCTCCACCTGTAAGATGTGCCCCTGGGCGTCTTCAAACAACGTTCCTGTCTGCCTTATTCCTCTCCTGCCTAGACACACTCTTCTTATAGCTTATGTCCATGTAACATATAACAACAACAATGATAATTGAAAAAGGAAGAATAAAAAGGAGAAAAAAGAGAGGGAAGAGGAGGAAAGAAAACAAGAGAAAACAGTTGTGCACTTAGGATGCAGTGCAGGACACTGTGCTTTCATGAACACCTGGTCTAGTCCTCACAAAAGCCCAAAGAGGAAGGTAATAGAGACAAGAAAAGTAAGGCCTGGAGGGGTTAAGCAACTTGCCCAAGAGCTCATAGTTAGTGAGTGGCTGACTGGGTTTGACCCCAGAGCCCACACACAGAGTCCTGAGGCCAGATTACCACTCCACAGGTTAGGTAGATTCGAACCCCCCTACCCACGTGACAGCTCATGTTGGGGCCAGGTGTGGATGCACAGAGGCAGCGGTGCTGGGGTGAGCAGTGTGGGGTGAGGATCCTGCCGCTTGCCCTCAGCCTCCATTCTTGGCCACAGCCACCTCAGTCATAACACAGCCCTGATGCTGGGCCTGAGAGGGCAGCATAGACCTGGGAGGTAGATTCTCCAGCTTACTGTAAGCAAATTATTTACCTCCCTGAGTCTGTCCCCTCATCTGTAAAAGAGGACGCTAGCATCAGCCTCCCAAGAATGTTGTGAGGACTCAATGAGCTATAATGTGTAAAGTGCCCAGCACCTGGCACTCAGTAGGTGCTCCATATTTGCTGGTTCTCTGCTCCTTCCATCTGCTATCACCCTCAAGCCTCCACAGGAAGTTTAGAAAGTTGAGCCTTTGATGGTCAGGAGCGTATGTCACTCTCAAGAGGTAGGACAGGGCCTGGTCAGGAGAACAAGCTACCCACATGGTTACCACTTAAAAGACCTTAAGTGAAGGGGCCAGCCTGGTGGCATAGTGGTTGGGTTCACACACTCCACTTCGGCAGCCCAGGGTTCGCAGGTTTGGATCCCGGACGGGGACCTACACACACCACTCATCAAGCCATGCTGTGGCAGTGTCCTACATACAAAAAATAGAGGAAGATTGGCACAGATGTTAGCTCAGAGACAATCTTCCTCACCAAAAAAAAAAAAAAGACCTTAAGTGAGAAAGCTACCGCAGGCAGAGGACTTAATGGGGAGGTGTTGGGACCAACCACTTTACCTGCACTGTGCCCAGCACTGTGGCTATTAAAATATAATGATGGAAGGATAGATGATTGAGAGATGATTGATAAATAGATAGATAGATAGATAGATAGATAGATAGACAGATAGAAAGAGATTTTTGATAAATGAATGTTAGATGAATTTAAAATGTGTTTTTTCTGCTACCCAATTGGAAAGACAAGGCCAACATACAGGAAACAGAGAGAACTCATGGGGTACAGCGTCAGCTCTAACTGGGCCCTTTAAGACTCAAACAGCTGTGAGAATTTGGAGCATCCTTCCCTTTGTGGTGAGGCAACTCCTTCAAGGTTCAGCTCAAATGTCACTCCCACTGAAAGGCTCACTCTGACGCCCCCAGACTGAGTTAATCAGTCCTGCCCTGTGCTCCTACCACACTCAGTCAAACCTCTATTAGTGCTCTCATCACATGGGTTTGTTATTGTTTATGAATCCCTTTTCCCGATTAGACCATGAGTTCCTGGAGAGCAGAAGTATATGTTATTCTTATTATATCCCCAGCACTTAGCACAGTGCCCAGAACCTAGAAGGCCCCTAGTTAATGTTGAATGAATGAAGGCATGAAGGCATGAGTGGATAAAAGAATGAAGGAAGGAATAGATGGATGGATAGTGGTTGGGTAGATGGATAGAGGGAGAGATGGGGTGACATCACTCTGATGACGTCACAGTGGAGATAGGAGTTGCACTGGGTCTTGAATTATGAGCAGACCTGGAAAAGTCAGAGGATACAAGAGACTGAATTCCAAGAAGGGAATGGAATAACTAAAAGCTCAGATGTTTGAACGGGGTAGAAAAAGAATCATAAACATAGAATTAGAAGTCAAGACGGCTGAGTTAATTAAGACCTTTGTCATCTTTCTCTAGATTGTTATCGCGAAAGTCTACTAACTGGTCCCACTCCTATAATCTCGCCCCTTACACAAGCATCTATCTTTCCTTCTTGGAATGATTGTTCAAAAATCAAAATATGATCATGTTACTTCCCTATTTGAATCCCTTCAGTGACTCCTCAGTCTATCAGGACAGAGTCTCATCTGGTCAGCACGTTATTCAAGGCCTTTGAGGAGCTGGCCCTGCCTAACCGCCCCCCCCACCCCCAGTGCTCCTGCTGAACTGCTTGTGGTGTCTCAAACCTTCAGCGTGTCTCAGGCCTCTGTGGACCATTACTTGCTCTGTCCCTTCTACCGAGAAAGCCTTTCTGCAATCTGCAAACACTTATTGCTTTACATGAGTTAAGATCTCTAGATGAATTACACCTTCAAGGTCCGGAAAGGGCTTAGATTTACAATCACAAAGTCATTTCCGGAAAAATGTAAAGTCCCAAATTTATGCTGGTGAGTGTAATATTAATCCACATCAAAATTCAATAACAATTTAATAACTAGATGGTCGAGACAACGCAGAAAACAGTGAACACTGCGAGTCAGCATAGGTTCACTGAAAACAAGTCACACCTGACCACTCAGGTTTCTTTGTTGGTAAATGCATTGGTCCAGTAGACCAAGAGAATGCTGTGAGTAAGCACAGTACAGTTTGATTGATCAAGGCATTAGACCAAGGCAATCCTGGTAATCTTGTGAGCAAGGGGGAGAAATATGGCTTCAATGACTATTGTGTTAGGTAGCTTTGTGTCTTGTTAACAAATCATTCCTGAAGAATGTAGACTAATGAATTAGTGTCAGCCTTAAGGGTGTCCACGATGACATGCCACAGGATTCTTGCATAGGCCCCACCTTGTTAGTATCGTTACAGATAGCATGCCCACCAAATCTGTAAGTCATACAAAGTTTCAAGGAATTGCCAATATGATGGGTGACACAAGGTGGTTAATTTTGGCAAATTGGAAGGATGGGCCTGCATCGAAAAAATTAAATTTAATAGGGCTTAATCTAAAGTTCTATATGTAGGTTTCAAATCAATTGCACAAGTACAGAATGGAGAAGATCTGGCATAGCGGGAGTACATGAGCGGAAAAGATCAGGGGAGTTTTAGTTAATTTTTAAGCTAGTAATAGAATGTCAAACCATAAAGCAACAGTTAAGAAAGTTAGTATAACTTAGGTCACATCAATAGAAGTAGAGACTTTTAGATCATTGAAGATTATAATTCCCCCTTTTCTGCATTGGTCAGAGACCTCTGTTCATTCATACATTCCCTCTTTCATTCATTCAGCGTGTGTTCAGCACATCTTAGCAATGGGTTTCATTCAAGTCCTGCAGATCAAAAGTTTATTAAGTCAAATCCCTTCCACTGAGGAACTCCCTGCCTGGTGAGGGGAGCAGTGAAGTAAATCAAAGACTACAGTACAGAGTGGGGAGTGTTAGGATGGAGTTAAGTCTCGTGGGAGAAGAGAAGGTGGGCAAGAGGGAAGGCTCCACAGAGGAGGTGACCCCTGAGCAGGGTAAAAATTCACCAGGTGAACAAGGGAGGAAAGGGCATCTAGGCAGATGGAAGAGCAGGAGCAAAGTTCCTGGGACAGGGGCGGGCCGGGTGTGTTCCAGGAGCAGACAGTAGGCCTGTGCGGCTGGAGCAGGGTGGTTAGGGGAAGTGACAAGGAGACGAGCTCAGTGAGGGCAGCAAGGGAGGCTATGGAGGACAGAGGTTTGTAACCCTGTCAGCTGGCTGGTTAGAATCCCCTGGGAGACGCGCCCAGACCAGCTAAATGAGACTCTCTGGGAGTGGACCCCAGGCAGCACCGTTGTTAAGATTCCCCAGGTGACGCAAATGTGCATCTGGGCCGCCGGGGGGGGGGGGGGGGGGCGGGGGGGGGTGGAGGAATGGAATTGCTACTCACTGGGTATAGTTTCAGTTATGCAAGATGGTTAAGTTCTCGAGCTCTCCTACATCAATACTATAGCGTACACTTAAAATTTTGTCAAGAGGGTAGATCTCATGTTAGTGTTCTTACGACAATAAAAAAGTAAATAAATAAAAGACAGAAAAAAATGTACGTCTGGGACTGAGAACCACTGCTGAGGGCCTTGTGTCCAGGCCTGGGCAAGGAGCTTGGCATATAGGCTCTTGGAGGACTTTAAACAGGAGGATAAAAGCTGCTTTGTGTTTTGAAAAGATCACTCTGACTACTGGGTAGGGTGGCAGCAGGGCAGCCCCAAGAGGCCATCTTGCTCCTCTGGGAGGGGAGGGTGGATCGCACCAAGGCGGGAGCAGTGGACACGGAGAGGACAGCTTCAGGTTTATTTTGAGGTTAAGAGCCGACAGGACTTGCCGATGGATTAGACGTAGAGGGTGAAGGGTGGTCTAAGGATGGCTACTAGGTTTGGGGCCATGCACTTAGGGAACACGAGAGGGTGGGCAGGTTGGGGTGCAGGGTGGGATCCAAAGTTCTGTGTGAGATATGTTAATCCTGATGTGCTCTTTAGATCTCAAGAGGAGGTTTCAGGCGGGAGATTGAAATCGTCCGTAAGTCAGGAGAGAGGCCAAGAGGAGAGGCCTGACTTTGGGACACATGGGGGCATCTACAGCCTTGGGGCTGAGGGGCAGCCATGAGAGTCTGTCTGTTGAGGGGAGGGTGAGTGAGTGGTCTCTGGGGATGTTCAAGAAGAAGCCTGTGGCGGGAAATGGGCGAGGGCTTGGCGCCTCCAGCTCTCGGCTGCTGGGCTTTGACAAGTGAGCCTGCCAGCAGCCTGCCCGGAGCAGAGCTCGCGCTGGGAGCAGAGCGAGGAGAGGCAGTGAGGCTGGGGTGTGGAGGCGCTTGGAAGCTGTGGGGAGGCCGTGCTGTTTAGCAGGAGACCGCGTGATCCTTGGGAAAGATCTCGGGACCAGGATGCGAGACTGGTGAGCTAGGCCGCGTGTGAGCTGGGGGATGCTGCTCCAGGGTCTGCCCCTCCAGGGTCTCCGTTTTCTCACCTGCAACACGAGGCAGGTAGGTAGGCTGGGGCGATAGCGACCAGCACTGAGAATCTACAGCTCCGTACTTGACCCTCTAGGCAGCAGTCTTCGACCTTTCTTTCTGCCGAAAGGTTGTTCAGACGCACAACACACTCCCCGGGGCCTATGGAGACATAAAACAAGCCCCACGTTCCGAGCAATTCCCTGGGCGCTTGCTCACTTGCTCTCCAGTGAACAAAGCGTTTCGGAGCGCCAGAGAGAGTGGCATTGTTAGAGGAGAATGTGGAAGCTGCTCCCATTTATTCTAAAAGGTGATCACTCACTGGGGCTTTATTATCAGCAGCACCTGCCTTGGAACCTACTTCCCTAGTGATCTGCGACCTGCAGTTGGGACTAGTGTCAGGTTGGTGTTGTAAACCTCAGCCCCAGACCTCAGAGGACCAGAGTGGGCCGGTGAGCCGGCGAGGCCTGGACAGCTCTGGTTTAGGAGAGTCAGCCGGCAGCTTGCTGCAGCGACTGAAGGAGGACAGCCCCATGGCAGGAGGCATGCTGGGCGTGGCTGCAGAAATCCAGGCATGCCAGGGAGAGCAACAGAGTGGCAGTGAGGTGGGGAGGAAGGCCCAGGTTCTTCCTAGTGCTCTCCTGCCAGCCTCAGCCCAGAAAGACACTGTGGAATCAATTGGTGTGGAGAGATCAGAGGCCAAGGGGCGGAAGAAAGCGACCTCCCTCCCCACAGTGGGCTTTGTTGCTTCCCAGAGAGATGAGAGGAGGAAACCACAGTCCAGAGTGCTCAGGAAGAATCTGGGACTCTGCTCCAGTGTGGGGGCGGGTCCACAGGGAGGGACTTAAATAGGGTGGAAGGACAGGTGCCCAGAGCTCCTTGGGCTGCTGGCCTGTCAAGCCCTTGGCTAAGAATTAGCTTTTTCCTTTCAAAGAGGGTGGAAGTCACTGTTTTCTTGTCTCAATTGATGAACAGATTCTGGGTGGCAGGAGTCACCATAGAAACAGGTGCTATCTTAAGCAAATGAGCCTTATTAACCTTAAGAGTGGTGGAGTTTTCACAAGATTGCACATATAGGGTAGGAGGGAGAGCAGGGTTTGGTGGGGGGAGGACCGCGGTGGCTGGGGAGCCATGCTGTGGTGGCTCTGGGTGTGGATGCGTGTGTGCGTGTGCACGTGTGTGCATATGTGCATGTGTGTAGATGCATGTCTGCACATGCTTTTGCAAAACTGTTTCCCAGGGAGTGAGCTCATATTCTGCCTTTTCCCTAAGAAATACACTCGTCCCTAAAAGAAACCTCCGTCTACTTGGGGAATGGCCTCCAGGCAGCAGAGGTCGAGAGCCCTGCCTCCTCCCCGAGCTTTCTCCACCACAGTGTCCAGTCTCTGTGTCTCTTGCACGTCAGGAACAGGCGCCTCCCGGAGCACCCAGCCCCAGTAGGAGGGCCCTCTGCGGCAGGAGGTGGCGCGCACAGTGACAGAAGCAGGAAAATGACATCGAGTGGACCTGGTCCGTTTGGCTGCCCTGTGATTCTGAACCAATGACCCGCCTCCGTGAGCCCCAGTCTGTAAAAGGCAAAAACACCACCACCTCACAGAGCTGATGCGAGACTCAAATGAGATGATGTATGTCGATGCAGAGTGTCCTCAAGCCAGCCCCCTGTGACCGGCCCCCTTCTTGGGGTGAGGAAGCGGTGTCTCCTCTCAAGCACAGCTGTGACCTCACAAAGATTTTCCAAAGCTGAGGTTAATCTTTCCCCAGCATCGTCTCATCATACATGTTTCCACTCGTACCTGCTGGGCTAGGTCCTGGGGGAGGTATAGGGGATGTTAGGACAAACAGCCTGCCCTCAGAGAGGTTCCATCATTTGGGGAGGCGGGGGAAGAGTTTAAAACTAAGGACCACCACCAGGAGGTACTGCAAGCGGCAGAGAGAAGAGCTACAGCAGCTCAAAGGGAATGGGGAGGAGGGAGCGGAAGAGGAGGGGCGGGCCGGGCTTTGAAGGCCGGGAGGCCTGGGGTGGGCAGGGAGGAGATCCAAGCAAAGGGGGCATAGATTCATGTCTTGAGGCAAAGTCAGCCAAATTCTGGACTGTTCCTACGTTACGAAAGGTAAATAAGAATTGGCACTCTCCCACAGGATCCGGGAGTTGTGCATATTGGCTCCAAGAAGCACGTCTGCTGCCCTCTGCAGCCCCACCTTGGGCAGGACACTTGCCCACCCGAGTCCAGAGAATAAACCTGAACTCGCATCCCAGGTGTTCTGAGGAGCAGCCCCGTGAGGCCCCGCCATGTACACCCTGCAGCCTGAGGTGCCGTTTGCCCCAGGAGACAAGATGGAGCAGCCTGCCCAGGGACTATGCCAGGGAGGGCACAGCACGGGGACCTCTATTTTCCTTTGCATGAGGAGTAAAAGGTCTCAACACAGCCTGAAGCTGGGACAGGGTTGGCAGCAGGGCTGAGGGACTGCTCTGCTCCCTGCTTCATAGATTTCTAGATCTCCAGAACTGGGAGGGCCCTAAGATTGATGTGGTCCTACTCCTCCATTTTACAGATGAAGAAACTGAGCCCTCAGGGCATCTAAGCTTATTGGTGCAGAGTGTAAACCAGAATTGAGGGGTCCCAACTTCCCCTTCACTGCCCCAAGCCTGCTGAATGAGAGAAGCCACCGCCTGGCACGTGCCTAGCGCCTAGCGGGCCTGAAGCAGTCACTGGGTGATTCACCAAGTCTCCAGGGGAGGAGAAAAGGAATGTTTACCCTGGGCTGCTCAGCTCTCCCCTCCTCTCCCTTTCAAATTCAAAGTCTGGCATTCTGTGAGCTTCACCTGGCCCCAGCCAAGGACTGCAATGTTAGAGATTCTGGGAAAGTTCTCCCCATCCACTCATCCCTCCCCGCCCCGAACTCTCCTCCTCATTGGCTTTAGAGGTGCCTGAAATTCCTTAATAGCAGGGAAAGCACCATAGCCCAACTGAAGGCCAGGCTGAAAGGGTTGCTTCCCGGGGGAGAGGTGGTGACTTAAGCCCCCAACTCCAAGTGGCAGTAAACAATATTGGAATTCTGGCTGGGCCGCTCAGAGGAGAGCAAAGCAGGAGGGCACTGGGCAGTAACGGAAAGTGAGATATGGAGGAGAGGGGAGAGTTGTGGGAAAGGAGGGGGTCTGAACCTAGCTATGTCTCCCCCAGAGTCCGTGCTCCTTCCTCTACACCAGCTGCTCCAGAACACGCAGGCTGTTCGCCTTCCTCGTGCTTTGGGTGTACCAGGATTTAATTTATAGAAGTGAGTCAGAGACGACGTGGAGAGACCAATGCCATTGAAAGAAGTTTTATTCCTCACAGTTCCCTAGAAAAGGGGGCATGCCACGCCACACCATGCCACACAGGGCCACATGGGGAGCACCAGGATGGGTCAGGAGGCAGAAGAAGCGAGAGGTGGGCATGGCCCAGGGCCTTTACAGCGGTTTCTACGGGACGGGATGGACGAGGCAGGGTAGGCAATGTTGAGCAATTTTAGGATTGGAGAGTTTGAATAATGTCGGCGGGCTCTGGGCTATGGATTGGTCTCTAGTTGCCTGATCCCTGGCCCTGGGGGGATTAGCACAGGGGATTATTGGCTTGGTGTGTGACAGTTAGATATAGGAGGTGGTTGGGGGTCTTTGCATTGGTTGGTTTGTATAGGAAAGGTGCACTCACAGGAGAGCTATTTGCTAGCTCTAGGAATTAGCTAGCCCTGGGAGGGCAGTCTCTCCAGGATTAGCAAGCCCTCAGGATGTCAAAGCATCATAAAATACAGAAAATAAAAAACATGATTAATACACCTGGAACCCCCTTCTCTCCGAAAGCTGCTCTTTTTAAAAAATTCTGCTCAAAATCCACCTTGTTGAGCATGCCTTCCTTGTGACTCCACGACCCCTCCCCTTCCTCAGTCTCCCATTTAGTGCTTAGTCCCTGCCGCATGATGCAGCAGTGGGCTCCACGCTGCCACTTTTCCTAGTTGTCCTGGGGCACCCGCCCTAGTGTCCCAGCCCCTGGGGAAGACTGCTCTCCCTCCCCCTGCCCTGGTGCACATCAGGCCCTCTACCCAGAGCACAGCCGTTCTCAGCATCAGCCCTCCCCGGCCCCCATCCCGGCCAGGGTACTCTCCCTGACCCCCTCACCTTTCATGCTTTCATCTCTTGGCCAGGCTGTCACAATACACTGCAGTGTCCCACCCATGGACAACAGCAGGACCCTCTTCCCCTGCTCCTTCTGACCACACGGACCCCGCAGCAGTCTGCCAACTGTCTCCTCCAGCAAACACACACCCTCCACTCACTGGCCACCCACCATGGACCGCCACTTCTGCGCACAACCGATGACTTACTCCCACCCCCAAACCTCTTGTCTTGCCATCCCCCTACCTGAAGTATCCTCTCCCTTCTTCTCTCCCAAATCAAAGCCTCCCCAATTTCCAAACGCTGCCTAAAGCCCACCACATCACCTTCAGAATGACACAGACTCCTGCCAACCAGCTCACTGACTTTGAGTTGAATCAGTCACCTCCCTGGGCCTTGGTGCCCTCCCAGGTAAAACGAAGAGTAGGCCTGCATGGTCCCCTAGGCCCCTTTCAGCTCTAAACATCTGGGGTGCTGACATTCTCTACAGAGCTGTTCCCGGTATGCGGCAAGTATTCCTTCTCTGGCAGCATGTAGGCAAAGACTAGGGCTCTTATGCCTGGCATGTCCTCTCCACAGAGCCAGCCAGAGCTCCGCCCAGAGGAAGCCTCCTCAGCTGCTGATTATTGACCAAACTGTCCAATTATAATAGCAAAGAGACAGTTCCGTTCAACTCAGCTATGATTTGCTGAGCACCCCTTCTGAGTTCAGTGCTCTGCTGGGCACTGTGGGGGCTCTAAAAGGATAGAATTAGACTCCTGCCCTCAAGAAACTCAAAACTCAGTGGGGAAATGAACTACACATACACACACACACACACACACACACATATATATGCCATTTGAGAATTGCCAAGGGAACTGGATGAATCTATAGATTAAAGAGCCAACTTGAGACACTGCTTTGAATCTTTCCTTTGGATTTGCCAACACTCGACTCTAAATATCGGACCGTGTGCCAGTGGGAAGCCACCCATAAAAGCTGACTGTCCACCGCAGTGTGGCCACTGTGCTGGGAGTGCTGGGCTTGGAGATCATGCCTTTGGGATTTGACCATTCTCTTCCAACTTTAAATATTCCCACCTTGTTCTCTTAACGAGAGAAATGCTCAGAAATTCCCATGTTTCAGCCTACAAACTACACCTCCTACAATGTCTTCGACACTTAGAATCACAAAAAAAATCTTATCAGGGCGTGTGTTGATTTTTGGTTCAAAAATATGGTAAATCCATTTATATTTTATACTAATGAACAGTGTAAAATATTGATAAACAAACTACCCAATAAATGTGAAAACTTTCAATAAAAAAGCTTTCATGGGGGCCGGCCCAGTGGTGCAAGCGGTTAAGCGTGCGCACTCCGCTGCGGCGGCCCGGGGTTCGCTGGTTCGGATCCCGGGCGCGCACCGACGCACTGCTTGGCAAGCCATGCTGTGGCGGCGTCCCATATAAAGTGGAGGAAGATGGGCACAGATGTTAGCCCAGGGCCGTCTTCCTCAGCAAAAAAAGAGGAGGATTGGCGGATGTTAGCACAGGGCTGATCTCCTCACAAAAAAAAAAAAAAGCTTTCATGAAGAATATCAAAGTCTTTAATATATGGAGAGATATCATAAGTTCATAAATCAATGTTTCTCAGATTTTCACATGTATTCCTTGTTCATAAGAAAGAGATTTTTATTAAAACTTGACAAAATGATTTTTATTGGAACTTAAGGTTACTTCTAGATATTAATACGTTGTAAAACTACATTAAAAAGTATGGTACTGGTGAGAGAAGACACAGATATATCATTGAAGCAGAAGAGAAAGATCTAAAACAGATTAAAATACTCAGCATAGGATAAAGGAGTCATTTCAAATCTGAAGAGAAAGGATTGATTATTCCATAAATAGTTTGGGGATGACTGACTAATCATTTGAAAAAAAATAATAATGTTGAAACTCTTTCTCATACCATAATCAAAATAAATTCTAAATGGATTAAATATTTAAATTTAACAATTTAATTTAAAATTTTAATTTGAAATTAAACCATAAAAGAGCCAAAGAAAATATACGTTAATATTCTCTGATCTCAAGATAGAAAAAGAACTTTTAACACATATTTGCAAAGGCAGAAGTGAAATGATTAACTGATTTGATCTTATAAAACCTTCAAATTTCCATAGATCATGTAAAGTGCTTAGGACAATGCCTGGCATAGAGTAGGCAGTCAGGAAATGTTAGCTGTTATCAATTTATATTTTAATAAATAGAAAAGTTGGTAAAGGACATGAAATTCTTTAAAAAGAAATACAACATAAACATGAAAAATGAAAATCTACACTGCTAGTCAGAAATGCAAACGAAAACAAGAAATCATCACCACCTCTCCCTGTCCCACACCGCCCATGGATGTTAAAGTGGCAATGTTTGGGTTTGGTTCTTTAAAAATAATAATAATAATAACATCCAGTGTCCTATCATATAGTGCTGATGGGAGTGTAAATTGTTAAAAACCCTTTTGCAGGGTTATTTGGCAGAATGTATCAAACATCAAACACCTTTAAAATGTATGTAGCTTTTGACCCAACAATCTCCTTCTAGAAATTTATGCTAAGGAAATTATAATGGATGTGAGCAGCAATTTATCTACAACTCTACTCATCACAGTGTTGCTTAAAATAGTGAAAAATTAGAAACAATCTATTTGTCCAACAAGAGATGATTGGCAAATAAATTATGGTCTGTGGAATATTATACAGCCATTAAAATGACTGAAGATGAATATGTAAGGAAGGACATCAATAAAATACTTGTGCTATATTGTTATGTGAAAAGAAAAAGCAAGTTAATAATAATTATATAGAGCATGACCCATTTTGTTGCACTGGAAAATATGCATGGGGAGAGGAAACTGGGAAACGTATGCACCAAAATAGTCATAGTAGTAGTTAGGTCAGGGTAGTAGAGTTATGAGTGATTTCTATATTCTTTTTTGGTCTTAGCTATTTTTCCAAATTCTCTATAATGTGTATTGATTCATAATCAGACTTTAAAATGCTATTTAAAAAATTAAATTGCAGGGCAAGAAAATATAATCATCACAGCTATGGGGAATATGAAAAGAGTTAGGTAAGGCCCCCATTCCAAGGAGTCTGTGGTTTCTTTTGGGAGCTTTTAAGTGTCACCTCCACTGCAGAGCCCTGAGAGCTGCCTGCCCCCACCCTCCACTGCCCTGCCCCCATAGCACACTATGCACACCTCTGTCATGCACCTGGCACTCGTCATTACAGGTTTTCCTGCCTGTGCCCCTACTGGGCTGTGAGTTCCTTACTGGCACCACGGTTCTTCATCTGTGTGTCCCCAGAGCACAGGGCCAGGCACCGAGTAGAAATTCCCTGTTCTTTGAAAGAGCAATATAAGCTCAGAACAAAAATGGTACCTATTGGGGCCAGCCAGGTGGCGTAGTGGTTAACTTCCCGCGACCCGGTTCGGCGGCCCGGGGTTCACAGGTTCCGATCCCTAGCGCAGACCTACTCACCGCTTATCAAGCCATGCTGAGGCAGCGTCCCACATATAAAGTAGAGGAAGATGGGCACGGAAGTTAGCCCAGGGCCAATCTTCCTTAGCAAAAAGAGGAGGATTGGCAATGGATGTTAGCTCAGGGCTAATGTTCCTCACCACAAAAAAAAGATACCCATCAACGTAAGGCAGGACATGTTCAGTGCCTCATAAGTTGCACAGACAGTAGGATAAGCTCATAAGAGGGAGACATGGGTTATGATGACAATAGGCAGGGAAGGCTTCCTGGAGGAGGAAGACGTTGAAAAATACCTGGAAGCATGGATAGGATATGGCAGGCCCCTCCCACCCCCAGCTCTTTCATCTCCACCTCAAAAGCACCTGGAAGTATTCTACTGGGGCATGGCCTTGCAGCCCCAGGGCCGGGGGACGTCACCTATGGCAGGGAAGCTGCTGTTTCACCCGAACAGCTGTCTCTCCTGTATTAAGGGAACACTGATCTATTGACCTATCTTACTAGCTCCCTTGACGGCTGTCGATACAGATTTCTGCACGTTTGTTGGGAACCTTGTATTAAGACTCCAGTGGATTTCAGTGTCAGCCGCCTAATGCAGGGGCTTTATCTCACTTGTTCAGTGCTTTCCCCCCAGAGCCTAGGACAGTGTTTAATGAATACGAAGTGCAAATTAAATGTTTGCTGAATAAATTAAATATGATAACTCAAATATTGGCTTACAGGAGTCTGTGCTGTATTACACATACATGTGATGAATATATATACATACACACACACACTTCTGTAGCTGCCTTGTGAATATGCGTTATCTGTTTGTACATAAGACAAGTAATGATCCCTAAAACAAATGTGCACATGTGCACGCACACACACGCACACAGTTTGGGAAAATATCAAAAGGAGAAGCCCACAGCTTTCTCAAGAGTCAATTGCATTCTTTGAGAATAGGATTCCGATAAAATAGAATTTGGATGGTTTCACGGATAAATTTGCCTTTCTAAAAGCTCCCAAATTAAAATTTGAGAGAGGCTTGAGCGTGAAGACAGGATGGCGATGACTAGATATGAATTTGCTTTATTTGTCAGGCCCAGAAACCCTCTCCACCCCTGTAGGCTGCGGAAAGGAAGCTTCAGGTGAGGAGAGGAGACAAGGTGGGAGGCGCTGAGCCTGCCTGTGCCTGGCTGCCTCCAGCCTCCTCCTGCCCCACAGCCTGAGGTTCTCCAGGAGCCCACGGGCAGTGCAGCCTCTTCCTCTGCCACTCCCAGCTGCCCATGGATGTCAGCTTTCTGTGTGTGTGTGCAATGGGGAGGTGGGTCGTCTGCATGAAACAGCACCACAGGTTAATGAAGCCTGTGACATTACCCAGAGAGCTGTCTACTCTTCCGGGCCTTGGGCCAACCAAAGGGCGCTGGCTGCACCCCCTCACCTCCCCCCGGTGAAAAAGTGACTGCTGTCATATTGTTCCAGCATCTTAAGCCCTGGGGGATCATTGCATGTCCCAGTCACTCACAGATCCCAGAGCCTCATGCTAAAGACTGTATTTAAGGGTAATGTAAACAGTTTGATCTTTAAAGTACCCTGGATGCATAATATCTATACATAGTTCTTGAATTTTTATTCTAAAAACAATTAGCCAAAAAGCCCTTTTTATATGATATTTGCAACTACTCTGACAGTAACAGCAATTAAACCCCGTCTGTTTGCTGAGAAAGGAGCCAACTCTCCATTTCTCCAGAAGCCTGTAAAATGTACAAATTCAGAACTAGAAAACGAAGTCTTCAAAGCTAGCCACAAAACCCTTCGAGGTCAGGCCCCAGCCCAGCTGTTACATCCCCCCTCAACCCCACGTGAGCCCACCATTCCACTAGGCCGCAGCAACCTCAAAATATTCCTGGTGTTTTTCCCACAGCTAAGCCTTTGCCGTGCGTGCTTGCCTTCCCCTTCTCTCTGACCCCGCCCATACTTCAAGGCCCCATTCAGACTGCCCTAGATTTACGAAGCCTCCCTCCTCTACCTCAGGCTCCGGTATCTGCCCCTTTCGAGGTGCCTCCACGTGCCTTGTGGGGCAGTGAGTTCTGTAGGTCTCTGCTCCCCTTCTGGACTGTGACCTCCTTAAGGGCAAAACAGCTCTGGCTCAGTGCCTGCATATGTGAGGAATAAATGAATGAACGAGTGAGTAAATGAATGAATGAATGAATGAGTCATTAAACAGCCGGCACAGCTGAAGGCTAGCAGAAGAAGGCTTCCTGGTGTATATGGAATGAAGACTGTGGTGTTGGGGCTGAGAGTTAAAGATGAGGGTGTGGGGTGGGCAAACTTTAATCTAGACTTAAACCACAATTCTCGCCCCTAAACGTCAAGGTGCCTCTCACCGAAAGCCATCTTGAATTTCCACTGTACGCTTTCCTCATAGGGGAAATGTTTCTAAGTTCTTCTCACCCATTTTTTGCTTTCATTCGACAAACATTTTTTGAGTGGCTACTCTGTGCCCCTCTGTTCTAGGCACTTCAGCTGCATCAGTGCACAAAACAAAGACCCCTCCCTCACGGAGCTTACTTTCTAGAGGAGGGAGACAAGGAAGCAGCGGTAAGCGTCACAAAGAAGTAAACAATCTGGCATACTAGAAGGCATTAAGTACCAATGGGGGAATACAGCACAGGATTGCGGGGTGAGGGGGATGAGCAGTTTGCAGAATTAAAACTGTGCTCAGGGAGGGCTCATTGAGAAGATGAGATTCAAATGAAGACTGGGAGGAGGTGAGGGAACAAGGCAGGCAGAAATCTGGGACGGGAGCCCTCCAGGGAGAGGGACCAGCCAATGCAAAGAGCCTGGGGCAGATGTACACCTGCTGCGTCTGAGGAAGAGCTGGGAGGCCGGTGTGGCTGCAGGGGAGGTGGGGAGTGAGTGAAGAAGCGTGGGTGAGGAGGTCTGGGAAGTGAGACGACCAGATGAGGCAGGGCTTGGTGAGGGCTCAGGCTTGAACTCTGCGTATCTAGAGGCACTGGGGCATGTGAGCAGAGGAGGAGGATCCCTCTGGCTGCTTCGGGCAAGGGGTAGGAGCAGGGAGACCTGTTAGGAGGCTATTGCAATAGTCCAGGCAAGAGATGATAGAGTGGCCACAGTGGTCAGCTGGCCATAGGGCCAGAGAAGAGGCCAGCCCTGACCCCCTCTCTCCTGCACGAGAAAGAGGGCTGCAGTGTTACCACATGAGCATGGACCACAGGGCATCTGCAGCCATCTCCCCAGAGTTCAGCTCAGTGGCAATGCAGGGCTGCAGTTGGCCCAGGGACAGTCTTGCAGCACTGAGCTGCACAAGCCTCCTGGCATGAAGGGCATCCGGGAGCCCGCAGCCCCACCTCAGAGTGCCTGGGAATGCAGTCACCTTGTAAATGGCAGGGTCTCTCTGGAGGGGCCATGTGGTGGCATAAACTGGAGGTTGTTCTAGGCCTGGCCCCGGGGCCCCATCCCGACTGGTAACTGTCCTAGACGTCCCGCTAAGCTCGAATTTCTTTATCTGGAAAGTGAGGGGGTTGAGCCCCATGATCTCTAGGGTGAATTCCACTTCTAAAATTCTATAATTTCAGAATTTCTCCACTTCCTTGACTCAGTGACAGCCTATTTCCATCCTAATGACTTAAAAATTCACATGAACACTCAGTGTATGTCTGTCTTTCCGTTTAGTTTTTCAGTTACATTATTCCAGATAATACTCTACTTGCTTGCCAAGAGAAGAAAAAAATGACATTAATTAAAGATTTGGTCTGTGTCCTAATCAAAAATTTTAAAAATGAATGTATCATACTGTACATTCTGTAACGTAGCCTGCCTTTTTACTTAGCAATATATCATTAACATTTTCCCATGTCAACACATATTCTTCCAAACCATGATTTTTAGTGCAGAAGTAGTTTACCATATGGATGTACTATAATTTACTCAGCCGATCCCTCGCTATTGGACATTAGGTTGTATCTATTTTTTTATATTATTACCAATGCTACAATGAACAAAGTTGTGAATACCCAGTCTTCATTCACGTCTGTAGTGACTTTCTTAGAATAAATTCTCAAAGGTCAAAGGTTTCACACATTCGATGGCTTCTTGGTAGATATTACTACAATGCCACCCAGGATTTAGAATTTCTATCAATGTGGAATCCTACCAATAGCATATGAATAACCACCAGGACAATCAAATTTTAGAGTTGAAACGAGACCTGGCAACGCTGTGGTCCAGCCCTTCCTCTTCCAGGTGAGGAAACTGAGGACGGGGGAGGCACGGGACTAGATATGTGAGAGACTTTGAACACAGCTGGGAAGAGCCGGATGCTGTTTGTGACCCCCCCCCTACAACCTCAGTCCCCACTACCAGAACGCAGGGGCTCCCAGAGCCCCCAACCCCAGCCACAGCCACCCTACCTCTCACCTGCCTTGTCCAGCCCGCTGCTTCTCAGAGCAGGCTGCGTGAGCACTTCCTCCTTCTTCACTTCCCGCTCATCTGCCCCACTGAAACTCCCCTCCCCTGAGCCTCTCCCTGCCACATCTGGTGGAGACTTGTCAGTTCTTATCACAGGGGCATCTCTGTGACCATCAGATGACATCTCCCATTTTGAAACGTGCTTCTTTGGCTACTGTGATTTTTCTCCCAGCTTCCCAGGCTCTCCTGGCACCATTTCCCATTAGGCTTTCCCAAGAGGAGCTCATCCTTTCCCATGATTCCAGCACACCCCTTTGCTACTTCCTGAGCTCCACACCTGGGTGCCTATTACCTGTGTATCTCTCTGGATGCTCTGCAAGCCCATTCTCATTTCATTCAAAAAGAAACCTATCTCCCCCCCTCCACTCTGCCCCCCTGCCCTGACCCCTCCTCCTCTGTAGCATCACGACCACCCCAGGCAGAAATCCTTAACTCACCCTGGAGCCTCCCTTCTCCCCCACTTCCCCTATTCGTCCATCCAGCCACCACTTCGTGCCTTCTGGATCTCTGGAGCCCACCCTCTCCGTTGCAGGCCCTCACCCAGCTCTGGTCTGGAGCAAGGCAGTGGCTTCCTCACTATCACCTGCTTCCAGTCTCCATGCTCCCCAGCCTGTCCTCCAGGTCAGCACTGGAGAATCTTCCTGAGAGTGGCTGCTCTCATCAGACCACTCCCCCACTTAACCCCTACCTGCTTCCCACAGAGTTAAACCCACATACTTGGTGTGGGTTTTAGGGCCCTCCCTGACCCGCCCGGCCTCCTCTCCAGCCTCATTTCTCACCAGTCCCCATGTGGCCCCCATGCCCACCCCAGCAATAACAGACCTCCTGGGCTCCTCCTTAGCAGATCATCTTCTCTTCCCAGCCCTCACCCAACCCCCTGGCCTGCCTAGACCAGCTTTTTTTTTTTTTTTTTTTTGCTAAGGAGGATTAGCCCTGAGCTAACATCTGTTGCCAATATTGCTCATTTTTTGCTTGACGAAGATTAGCCCTGAGCTAACATCCATGCCAGTCTTCCTCTACTTTATATATGGGATGCCACCACATAGTGGCTGATGAGTGGTGTAGGTCCACGCCAGGGATCCGAACCCGTGAACCCGGGCCACCAAAGCGGAACGCACCAAACTTAATCACTACGCCACAGGGCCGGCCCCCTGCCTAGACCATCTTTTAAGTCTGAGCTCAAACATCTCTCCCTTCTCAAGGCCTTCCTGGTCTACCTCCTTTTAGGCAGCACTGAGCCCTCCCATCTGGGAACTGCCATGGCTCACATGTTCCTCCGTCGTGGACCTGAGCACAGGGGTGCAAGCAGATGCAGAAGTAGTAGCAGTAGATTTTATTTCTCCAACTTCCCAACTAGACTCAAGTACCTGAGAGTAGAGGCTGTGGTTGATCCTCCTTATCCCCACTGTGTTTGTTGATTGAATAGCAATGCGGAGAAGAGCAAATATTGTTGTTACTAGTTAACCCTCTTTTCTCTCTGCCATCACCAGCCAACCGGGAATCTGTACAAAGAGTAATTTTTGACTGAAAGGAGAGGACATGAGTACTATGGAAACAAAAGTGACCTGGCGAAATGCTGCCATCCCCTCTCCTTCCATGTCTGCCGACTCCCAGACCTGGAGAACATCCGCCAGACAAGATCATTTGAGACTTTAAGACCCTGTGTAACTCTAGCCCTTCTGATCACGTCTCCAATACAAACTCTGCACGCCGACCTAATTGAGTCATCTGAAAACAGAGCCCATGTTTCAACTCCCTCATGTATTCCACACCTCTAGGATAGGCCCCCACCCCACCCGTGCAAAGCCTGCCCCTGCCAAGACAGACATCTGGGAAGTGTTCCTGGAGGACTACCTGAATTAGAGAGGACCAGCCTTCTTCCATTTGTCCGACTCCCTGGGCATCGATCATCCACTTTCTCTATCAGCTCTCTTTCCCACGACCACAGAGCCTTGTAAGGAGTGTGAGCTCTGATGAGTAATCTTTGATCAGTCGGTTGAAGATCTGGCTGTCAGAGGGACTGAAGAGAAAGAGATTGTTTCCTCTCTGCCCCCTCGAGGGGCTGTGGCAACTCTTAAAAACCATGAATAGATGGATTTTCGAAGTCCAGAAATATATGTAGCCTCTTCCCATAGGTCCCAACCTGATTCTAAGGAAAACACACCCCAGAGTACCATACTGTATCAGAACACCATACTGTATCAGAACACCCTTTCCCTGCTGTCACGAGTCCAGAACACTCCAGAATGGACACACCCCAGAGTACCGTACTGTATCAGAGCACGCTTTCCCTGCTGTCATGAATCCAGAACCCTCCAGAATGGACGATTTGGCGGCTCTCTTGTTAGGAGACGAAAAGGTGGATAAAGTGGGTAGGCGGGTTGTATCAGTCTCCAGTCTGCGTGGGCCCTGTGTAAACACACAGGGTCTCGCGTCAGCCTCACGGCAGCACCGTAGACAAGCAGGGCACTGTCTGACAGGTGAGGAAGCTGTGGTTCAGAGAAGTTAGTTACCTTATCCAGGGTCGCATCGCCAGTAAGGAGCAGAGCCTAGATTTAAACTCAGCACCAGATCAGTCGAGCAGCAGCAAGCCCAGGAAGCCCCACTCCACGCCTGCCTGGCCGTCCTGTCACTGCCCCCTCTGCTGGCTCTGTACCGGCCTACCCAAGGCCGGACAGACTTGGTAGACATTAGCTCATCGGTGCCTCAGAGCACCTGTGTGGTGGCTATCGTTCCCATTTTAGAGGAGGATGCAGGCTCAGAGAGGATACATAATTTTCCCAGGTTACACAGCTGACAAGTGGCCAAGCTAGGTCCATCTGAGTCTTGAGCACCGCTGATCCACCCCGCCTCCCTAACTGGGCTGTCCTCTCACTTCCCTCCCCATCCTTGCCTTTTACAGTCTTACCCCATCCCGGGGATGTGGCCTTCTCCGAAACGCAACACTGGGGGATGCTGGGGATCTTGATATGGCCATGGTTCTGTCCTGGGCGTGGGGCAGCAGGTGCCGAGGAGAGATCTGGGCCAGGCACCCATAGGTGCCCCAGAAGGACAGGGACTATAAGGTGAGAACATGGCAGTTCCATTTCTTGAGGCCTGGTGTCCTTGGTGGTGGACACTTGAGGGCCAGTGGTTTTTGCCTCAAAAAAAGAGAGTAGTCGAGACACTGCGGAAGCTGGCCCTTGCTTGTATCGTCCCACAGTTTGCAGGAAATGCAGAGAGATATTCCCTAAGTACAGCTGACGCCACGGGGAGGCCGGGACCCCGTGGTCTGTGCTAAGCTGTTCTGTTGTCCAAAAGCAGAGCCAAATGGGGTGACAGAGTGTTCTGGGCACACTGGGGCCCTGAGGGAGCAGGCCCAGCCTCAGCTCACTCATATGAGCCTGCAGGGCCTGTTCCCCTGGCCCAGGCAGTGTCTCCAGCACCCCTAAAAGGTGGTGGAGCCCCAGGAGCTCAGGGCATCTCTGATGGTCCTCCCCTCCTGCTCCCTGCCTTTCTCCTGGTTCATCGCTGTTGACAGAGGATTATGTAACCTCCAAGGAGGGGAGGCCTGGAGTTCTCCCCAACACAGCGAGTGAATCGTTCTTGCTGCCGTCATTTTCTCGGCAGGAATCAGCCTCATGCAGACTGGAGTTAGGGGCTTTTCCTGGATGCTTCTGTTTCATTTAACATGCAAGGGCTAATAACTTGTCACAATTCAATAAGGCGGTGGTTACAAACACCCGGGTGGCTGCTTATTTAAATGCAGGTTTGTTAATTAGCTTCTCTTAACAAGGCTGCGCTAAATCAGGCTCCTGGCTGACGGCACCCAAGCCTGGCAGGTCTCCCAGGACGGGAGGTCAGCGACGGGGTCCCGTCCAGTGGCTGGCAGCAGGGCCAGAATTCAAGGCTAGGAGGCCAGTCCCAGCCTCACACTGCCACAGTTTCCTTAAAAACAAGGCATTGGTGACAAGTCTTAAAAACAACTGCAGGAGAGCCCCCTCTGTCTCTTGCTGCCATCCTGGTGCCCTTTCCTGCCCTGGAGTCTTGAACCTGTCCTGCCTCCCAGTGTGTGGGCTGTTTCTTGTTGCCCTTCTACCAGCACCCGCCTCTTCCACGGAGACTTCCTTTCCATGTTCCTTCAGCCCTCTCTGGCACCTTCTCTCCTTACGTATCACTAGGTACTAAGGTTGGTAGTGAGGGTGCCGGTGATGGGGACAGAAGAAAATCAACAAAGATGGAGCGCCCGCTGCATGAGGGTCCAGGCAGGGCACTTAACATGCACCATCTCTGTAATCCTCACAGCGGCCCAGAGCTGAGGTGTCCTTGGCCTCCTGGGGCCTGGAGAGGTTTTGTAGCCTTCCCAAGGTCACGCAGCAGAGAGACCGCTCTGGGCCTCTCTACTCCTGGGGCACAAGTAGCGCTTGCACAACAGGTGTATTAAGTGAGTGCTACTCATTCCACCATCCTGATCTCTCCTCTGAGATCTCGTGGAGCACAGTGACCCTGGTGGAATCCTGGAATCTGACTCCACCCGAGCCTGCAGGCCCCCCTCCCCACCCCGGGCATCTGACCAGCAGCCACAAGAAAGTAGCTGCGAGCCCACAGGGGCAGCACAGGCTCGGAGGCCCGGCCCCTCATGAGTCCCTCCAGGGCAGCCCTGGGCGCCACAGTCTAGTGAGGAAGCCTGGCAAGGGCCAAGGCCAGAGGGAGCCGGCCATGCAGAAGCCCCAGGAGGCATGCTTCTGTAGACTCCCGCCCCTCCCAACTCTCCTCAGAGGGAAAGAGGATTGAAAGCACGAAGAGGATTGCTAGGCATCATTTGCTTAGTCTCAGGAGAGGACTGAGAAAAGATCTAAATATAGAAAGGAAATCAGAGTGAGGTTTTTATAGGGGAGCCCTGAGAAGCCTCAGGTTGCCCAGCCTTTCCCGAGAGAAGCAGGAGACCCAGCCCACACCCCTGAACCCAAACTTCAGTGAGTCCTTCTCTGCAGAGAGGCCAGATGTGCCTGTACATGAATCCAGAGCCCGTCCAGTGCCCTCTGGCTGAGGTTGGACCTGGGGTCTGAGCAGAAGGCTGGGGACACAGGGGACGGGGGTCTTGCCCGTGACCCTGGCAAAGGCGAGCACCAGACCCTGGGAGCCAATGACTAGGATACCGGCACTGCAATGCGAATGCAGGGCGTGTTGCGCGTGGGGGCTCTCACTCTCAGGAGCACCCTAAGACGTGCTGCTTCCAAAGCTGCGCCAGCCTCTGATCACAGGGAGAGTCCTGCTCCTTGGCAGGATCACAGGCCCCAGTCTAATGAAAGCGATGGGTCTCTCCCTAGAGAAATGCACATGCGAGCATACACGAATGCATACAATTTTGCAATTCCTGGTTGTTTACGGACTACTTGAAACCTGTTCGTGAATGCCAGGTTAAGATCTCCTGCTTGAAGAAGACATTCTAAGAGACTTTTCTCCTAATTAGAACTCCAGTGTGCCCAGATAAGATTTTCTATACGTGTTCCATGGACCCTGCCTAAAAATTGAAGCTCTCTAAAACTCTGATGGATGGTTTGGGCATCCCTCGGTTTTTCAAGGAATTGCACAATGCTTAGCACATAGTGGGTGCTCTACAGACACATGTTGAATGAATGAGTGAAAGGTTCCTACGTGCTCTGTGATTTTGTGCCACCCTGTTTTGTTTTATTTTGTTTTGTGAGGAAGACTGGCTCTGAGCTAACATCCATTGCCAATCCTCCTCTTTTTGCTAAGGAAGATTGGCTCTGAGCTAAGATCTGTGCCCCTCTTCCTCTACTTTATATGGAACGCTGCCACAGCATGGCTTGATGAGTGGTATGTCTGTCTGCGCCTGGGATCCGAACCTGTGAACCCCGGGCCGCCGAAGCAGCGCGAACTTAACCAGTGTGCCACAGGGTCAGCCCCTATCACCCTGTTTTTATAGCTCACAGGATCACCCTTAATTTGTGGTATCAAACCCACTGATCGGGTGCCTTGTGCCATCAGGGTCTTTGAAAGTGGAGTGTGGGAAGGCATCTCAGGCCTAGGCTTCTGGGTCCTCTGCCCAGTGTCTCCAGCACCCACCCCAAGAGACCTCCCCACCTCACCCTGACTCCCACCCTAAGTGTGTTCCCAGGCAACTGGGCATCTGCATCCAGTCAAGGCTGACATGGGCAATCACGAGGGAGCCAGAGAGGGACTAAGAAGAAGACCTCATCCCAAATCCTCCCCCCTACCTCCTCCCACCCACCAGAAGACATTGAGAGTAAGGAGGGGACCCAGGCCCGCAGGCCCTGTTTGTAGGGTGTTTCCTGGGCCCGGCTGAGACAGGCCCGGCTCTGCCACCTCCCCCCAGGAGAGGAGTGAGGAGAGCCTTCCGTGTCTGAAGTCCTATATGGGCACCTCCAGACATCAGCCGAGAACCCCGAGCCTGAGCTAGGGCTCAAGGTCTAGAATAGGGGCTTACGCCAGGGAGCCAGACTGTTCCGTCGCCCAGATTTCTCCGGGCAGCTGGGCCACATGACAGTGCCAACTGAGGCGGGGAGTGGCTGTGTGGGAGGCCCGGGTACAGGGGGAGGGAACTCCTACCCCCGCCCAGGCCTTGGATCATTTGAAAGGCAAATGTACTGGGTTGCCTAGGGAACGGAAGAAAAAGGACTTCCCTAGCACCCTAGCACCGGTGACTAGTAAGGGATGGAGATGGAGCTGTGATGCTGAGAAAATTGTTTCCAAAAAAAAGTAAAAAGCGGTGACTAAGCAGCCCTGGTTATGTAAAGTGATCCCTGAGGAAGTGTGGGGAAAAGCCTGGAACCCACCCCCGTGTCCCTCCTCCCCACTCCAGCCCGGATCCTGCTGCCTTGGGAGTTTCCACCAGCCCCGCCCCTCCCCTCCTCCCCAGAGCTCCCTCCTCATCCACGCACAGGACCTCCAGGAGGGGCAGCCCCGCCCCAACAGGACGCTCACTGCCAGCGGCAACCAAATGGGGTGCCTTCCTTGTCCCAAAGGGGACCCCTTGTGACAGTTCTTGGACCTCTGCTCAGAACAGGGCCCCCAGGGTCAGCTCGACAGGGCAAAGGGTCATTTGCCATCCCAGAACCGGAGGCTGTTCCATTCCAAAGACAAAGAGTTCCAGATTTGAACCCCGACACTGCTGGTTGCCAACTGTGAGCTTGGGCGAGTTATGGAGCCTCTTTGAGCCGGTTTCCTTGCTGTGGATAGGAGATAACGTCTACCCCAGAGGCTGCTGGTGTTCCAGGCACAGGGCTGACACATGGCAGGCACTCGACATGTGTTAGTTTCCTTTCCTCTTAGCCAGAGGAACCCTAGAGACCCTCCGGTCCTTTGGTGAAAGGGAAAGTCTGAGGCTGATCATTAGACTCACTTGAGATCCAAGGAGTCTAAGCATCACTGTCCACGTTCTTCCAGCTGATGAAGGGCCACTGATCCAGGCACCTTATCTGCCTGGTGAGTTGTGGCAGGGTGAGTCTATGACTTCAGGCCTCATAATTTCCACCGCAGGGATTCTCCCAATTCCCAGGACTCTACCTCTGGCTGCCTAAAGGGCATCCTCTTGAGAGCAGCCCAGGAGAGCAGTAGACCTCAAAGCATCAATGAGATGTGGCACAGGCAGAAACACAAACACCTGCGGCTCCTCCATTCTCTTGACTGTGCATCCTTGGGGAGAGAAGGGACCTGATTGCTCTGGACAAATGGGTTTCAAGGCACGAGCTACTCTGGGCCTCAAAAAGTTATAGAAAGGGCCTGGGAAACAAGGGCCTCTGTCACCAGTGAAAGTGACCAGGCCTGAGTGAGGAAGGAAACTGATCACCTGCCACAGGATACCTGGGAAGACACCCCACTTTTAACTACACCCAGCCGACTACTGTGCCAGCCTCTCTCTCAGGAGAGTTTGCATGTGCAATCGAAACCCCCTGGGCTGTACTTTAAGCCCTGTTTCCTCTCAGTTGTCCTCCTAGGAAAATAAAAATAGCTAATCACCTTCTGTATGCTTATACTTCAACAGCCCAAACTATGAAGAAAAACATCACGTACGGATCGAGGCCTGAAACCTACCATTTTCCCAGAAGTCTGAGGGACTGAGAGAACCTTGTTCCTTTTTAATCACAATCCCCACATTTCTTGACCCTTAAAAGCGTCCCCTGGGTAGTCAGGACAGAGTTGCCATGCCTCTGGAGCAGCCAGATTGGCTCGGAAGCAGAGACCAAGGAGAAGAGCAGAGAGCCCTCGGCAGAGGCTCTGGCCGCCTCTGATCCCGTGCTGCCCTCCCTGCCCACTGCCCACTGGCAGATCCTGCTCCACTCTGCCCCATGCTGTGCTCACGCCCTAAACTCAGGTTCAAATCCACCTTCTCCCAAGCCCAGTGAGGCATACTGAAGGTTTCCTTCTGGGATCCTCAGCGCTCCTTCCATTTCCTGTTGAATTTCAACTCAGTCTCTCCTCTTGGAGAGCAAACCTTCCTTGCTCTTCCTAGTGCTAAGCACGATGCTAAACCCGCAGTAAGTGATGGATAGGTATTTGCTGGGTGAATGAACTCGTCCCCTCAGTGGGGAGGCGGGGGGGGCCACGGTGCAGCCTGGGCTTTTCAATCTCCCATATAATGGGGGTAGGGACACTTGTGGCTGGTGCCCTAGATGATCTAAGACCCTTACAGCTCTTGGCCCAGTGTCTCTGAGACAACATAAAAACACACTAGAGTCAGAGTCAAAGACATATATGCATCTAGCCTGATCACCTCTTGGTGAGGTGACCCCTGGCAAGTCACTTACCTCTCTGTGCCTCAGATGCTTTATCTGTACATTGAGGCCAACACCCGCGACCTCAGGGTTGTGGGGAGAATGAGCACCTGGGACATCCGCGGTCCTCAGGAAACATTAGGGGAGTCCAAATATGGGGCACTTTGGACCTCACAGAGGTGTAGGGTTCTCCTGTGCAGAGTCTGGGTCCCCGTGGGTTTCCTATCTTGGGATCTCAAACTCTCCTCTGGCCCGCATGGCCTGCACAGGGAGCCAGGCAGCTGACTTGGTGAGGAAACCCTGGTCCTCACTTCCCCCGCATCCCCCGCCCACCTTCCCACCAACTCCTCCCCAGAGGCTCGTAATTGGTGTTGTGAGGATTAGTCACTGTGCCAGTGCAAGGCTGCCTCCCCCACAGCCCAGGCCCCCCACACAGGCAGACTGGCTGAATGCTTAATTGGAGTTCCTCACACCTCCGAGGACAGCCTTCCACAAGATGACAAGGACTCAGAGCCCCCACTGCAGAGGGCTGCTAACGATGGGCCAAGGACTTTGCTTTCCCCAAAAAGGCACCCTCCAGATGGCCTCAGCAGAGCAGGGAGAGAAGCCTGGGAACCTGTCTCCATGCCCAGCACCCAGACAAGAAAGGACATCCAGAACCTTCTCCTAACAGGCTTGCTGGGAAGATCTCCACTCAGGCCTGCTCATCTCAGTAGAAAGGGTGGCCCCAGCCCAGCTCCATCAGCAGAAGCCTCTTTCCCCTCCCAGAAGCACAGGAGAGGGAAGTGGGGACCACAGGAAGGCAGGGAGAAGTCACTTGGGTGGAGCCACTCCTACTACGTGCAGGGTACCAGGTGAGGGCTGGAGGAGGCCAAGGGACCTGCGCATGTTCATGCCGTGCCCGCCATCCTGCTCACGTGCTCCTATGTGCCCCCATGACCGCTCTAAAGAAGACTGAGAGAGGCATCTTAGAGGCAGCAGGACACCAGCTCCCTGGTTTGGCTGTCCCAGAAGAGTTGGCGGTTGTTGGGTCGGAGGAGTGAGGTCACTCGTCACCTTCTCAGTGCTGAGCTGGATGAGAGGGACACTCACCACAGAGCTCAGATGAGCTCAGGACAGCAGGAGAGCCCAGGTTCAGACAGCACTCGGCTTCAGGGGTGCAGGGGGCAGACCCCACCCCATTCCAGAGGCAGAAGGCAACCTGAGAGAGGAAGGGGACAGTGGCGGCTGCTGCCCTGGGAGCACTGCTATCTGAGGGTCCACCTTTGTGGGACTCTGTCCCCTCCCTGGGGGACTGTCCCATCCTGAGATAGAAGGGGATGGGAATGCGAGGAATCAGAGTGTGGTGATGGCCCTGGGAATGAGGGAGCCAGGCTGTAATTTCTTTTAGGGCCTGGGAAAGCCAGAAAGTGAAAAGAAACCTTCTCCCACACGCCCGCAGCCTCCCAGCCTTGCGCATGTAGTCGGATTCCCTCAGCCTCCTACAAGGTTATCCTCAGTGCAGGGAAAGGGCCTCATGGTTAGGTTCTCTACCCCTCTCAAGGGGAAAGCTGGGACTCAGAACAGCTCTGCCACTCACAGTATTTCCCCACACCGCACGCCAGTCACCAGTCACACCCCAGCTCTGGGTGTGCCGGGAGTGCCGAGTGCCATGCAGGGTGAGTGAGGAGAGGAGCCTGGCACCCTCGGGGCCAGGCAGGCTGGGAGGCAGGGCTTGAGCTCCCGGTCTTTTTCCTGCTGTTTTCGGGGGAACCTGTCCAGCGCCTTCAGGGCCTGCCTCTCGCCCGAGGATCCCCACTCTCCTCCCAGCCCCTCTTCCACCCCAGGCTAAGCCCACGTGAGCGCTGGCTCAGGTAGCTCTCACAGCCTAGAGGGATCCCGTCCATGGTCTCATCCTCCCCAATCTAAAGTAAACCCCACCTGTGTCTTAGGGCTCACTCCGTCCCAGAGCCCACGAAACCACAGCTGTCCTGATGGGCTCCCTGCAGCAACAGCCATTCTCTAAGTGCCTCGTGTGGCCCCCAGCTGGCGAGTTCCTCCTGAGGACAGGGCCCTGTCCTGCCCCTCTCTCAGCTCTCTCACGAGGTTGGCTCAGGGAAACACTTTAGTGATTGGCTGCATGCACTGTTCTAGACCCAAGGCCCAGACCAGAGGGGAAGTGGAAGGAATGAAGAGAATCAGAGAATGAGGAAGGAGGCAAGCCTGCCCTATTGAACTGCCTTCCCAGCCTTTCGCTTGTTTTCTCGGCCCACACTACTTGTCTGCACAAGTGCCTCCTTTGCAGCCCCCTCCCCTCCAGACCTCAGCTTGTGCCGCCCCCACCCCCACCCTTCCCCTGTCTCCACCCAAACCTGCCCTCTTTGGGATCCATCACAAGCCATCTCAGTTTCCCCCACCCCCCTGGAGCCATGTCCCCATGCCATCCTTCAAGGAGGCCTGGTTACCGACTTGAGGCCATATTGGCCACCACCTTGGGTACCTGGATCAGAAAAATGCCCTGCCAACCCCTCTCCATCTCCCATTCCATAACCTGTTACTAAGCTCCTTACATCCACAAGTGATTGTGTCATGACCAGCTGGGAAACAGACGGAGGAATCAGTGTTTGCAGATAGGGAGAGAAATAGCACCAAGAAAAGATAAGTAAAAATGCAGAGAGGCCTGGACGGATGAAGAAAACAGTGGTGGAGGAGGGTGGGAGAGGATGGAGTGGCCGTCTACGGGAAAGGCCAGTGGTTTGAAGGCTAAAAGCAAGGCAGCTGGCGTGCCCAGGAGGGCTAGCAGACTGGTTAGCCTAGCTGCTGTTCAAAGGGTCTCACGTGTGGGGCGCCCGTGGAAAGCCCTCGAAAACCACATAATGTTGCTGTTGAAAGACTGTGTTTACCAGCTTTGACATGGATTGCTCTTTGTACCGTGGAGAACTGTCATGCTTTTTACCAAATCCCGTCTATAAGTAAGAAGGGATAAAGGGATGGTGAAAGGTTTGCAATGGCTTCTGGAGGCCCATGTACCCCCAAAATGCCTTGGTATGGTCCTTTCGCCCCACGTGTGAGCCCCAGTATCAGCATTTCAAGATTCTGTTCTTCAGAGAAACCTCTGCCCCTTGCTGAGGCTTTCTAAGTGCTACGCTGGCATGGGAGTGAAGAAGAAGAGGGTCCAAGTGGTCTCCAGGCCCTGCGGAGGTGACAGTGTCTGCCCTGGGCAGCCCCGGCCACAGACCCACCTCCCTTTCCAGTTGGAGACGCCCTTGTACATGCGTACGGACCCCTATTTCAGGGGTGAGCCCAGACAACCCTGGCTGTTCCTGGTGGGGACAGACGGGCCAGAGAAGCTCACTGCCAGCGCCTCCAGAACGGGAACCGCCCCCCCCAGAGCCAAGGAGCTGGGCAAGCCTCCCTGCCCACTCAGAGATTCCGGAAGCCCTTCAAGTCTGGAGAACCCGCCTCCCCAACCTCTCTCTGCTTCCTCTGTCTGTCTCCTTCTCCGACTCCTGTGAGTGCACAGGAGGGCTGAGGGAAGCCCCGTGAGCCTGTGATGAACGGAGCTAATTTCTGGTTTGCTGGTATGCCGCAGAGACGCTGCCTCCGTTCCCCTCCTTCCCAGCAAACCCTCTCCCACACACAGACAAATAGGCTGCATATTTAATTGGAATTCCTCACACCTACAGGGTAAAGCCTTGTCAGTAGAAATAGAGCCCACAGCCAGCTGGCTTCCCCCATTCCACCCACCTTGTCTCTTAAAAAGAAATCCCCCCCCCATACGTGAACACCCACCCACAGGCCCTCGCGCATCCCTCCCAGCATGGTTGTAAAGGAGGGATTTGTTGGCAGTGATGCTCCTTTCCTGGGCTGCTACAGCTGGGCCCACCCGGCAGAGACCACCCGGAGGCTTCTCCCTGGCAGACGGGCTGTGACTGCTTTCTCGTCGCCCACCTGGGGAACCCCCTGACCAAAGCTCTTGGGGCTCTGGGGTCCCTGAAGGGTGCTGGGAGGCACTGGCTGCTTAGCTATCAGAGATCAGGTGATGTGGAGAAGGAAGGAGAGGAGAGCCATAAAATCCTAGAACATTCCCCTAGAAGAGACCTGGGAGCCCACCTCTCTTGGTACAAGTGGGAAAACTTGCACACGGCTAACTTATGGCAGAGCTAGGCTAATCCTGGTTCTGCGTTCCAAGGACGCTGGTTTGCCCCTCATTCTGTGGCATCTCTCCCCATTCAGGGAAGGGGGTGGCACACGGGGACTGGTAGGACTGAGGAAGAGGGACTCCTGAGGAGGAGCAGGTGAGGACTGGAGGGCACAGAAGGGCAGGCCACCGAGATGGGGGTGAAACAGACCAAGGAGTCCTTATGGGGGAAAGTCAGCTTGATTTGTTTCCCATATGGCAACAGAGAAAGAGGTCTGGGTGAGGAGGCTGGAGCAACAAAAGGTAACGGCGGTGACAGGCCTGGGGAGGCGGCACCCTTAGCACGGCCTCAGGGACGCCCCGCCTGAGCTCTGCCCAGGAACCACAGCTGGCCGTCCTGGGGGGACAAATGGGCCGGGGAAGCTCACTGCCAGCCCCACCAGAACGGGAACCCCTCCAAGCCTCACACTGTAACCTCGGCATTCAGAGTCAGCACCTCAGTGGGTTTGTGGAGACTTGGTCACCGGTGGGTGGTTTATCTCTTGCCACCCTCTCCCTGTGGGGCCTCCTTCCTCTCTGGCTAACACTTCTCGTCACATTGAGCCTGGCACAGGGCTGCACCAAACCTGTGTGTCAGTGAGTAGACAGCTGCCTATGGGGCTCTGAGGAGCACTATGACATCCTCGTTCTCCCCCACAAAATATCATCTCAGTTTGCCTGAAAGTTCACTATTAGTGACTCATTTCTTTGGGTTAAACATAGCCCTCTGTTTTTGCACACAGCTGCTCTAAGAAAGGGTAACTAACTCATTGAGTTCTTAACATCCCAGCATGAATGGGGATATAGATGAGATCTAGGAGGCTGAGAGGAAAGCAGGAAGTAGAAGTAGAAAAGGAGACACAAAGGAGGAAGGGAAGCTATTGGAAGGGAAGAAGAGACCAAAGAAAGGGGCAGCAAGAAGCAGCTCTCTTGACCTTGAGTGCGGCTGTTCACAACCATCGCTGTTCCAGAGTGAAGTAAAGAAACCCCTTTGTTTAGGTACAGCACTCTGTGATGTACAAAGCTCGATCCTCACAACTCTTTGAAGCCAGAAAGAGGGAGGTCATTGTGCCCATTTTTACAGTTGAAGAGACTGAGGCTCTTGCAATCTGGACGACTTGCCATCTAGTCTGTGAGTGGGAGAGTCAGGACTCTCTACTTTACCCCCTGTGTACAGAAGCTGTTAGGGTGCCCTCACAGGCTCACCTTCTCCCCAGCTTACCCACAGTCCTCTGGTCAGAACAGGAAAGGTCCCCGTAGAGAAGCAAGAATGAAAACCAGGCCAGGAAGGGTGCAAGGGGACAGGGTGAATGCAAGGGAGCAGTGGGAGCAGCAAGCATACTGCGTGTCCTGAAGCTTCCACTGAGACTTGGCATGGAGAGGGATATGGATGGAGGGCAGAGCCCCCCACTCACTCACTGGTAACAACGAGTCTGATGCCAACATCACAACATCCCACAGGTCCTTCTGTTGGCAGCCAGACTCCCCAGGCACCCACACGGGGGCCGGGAAGGCTTTGCTGGCCTTGGGTTTGAGGAGGAGGCTGGTTCTGGACAGAGTGGGGTAGGCTAGACCCAGGAAGGTCACCAGGCAGACAGTGAGGGAAGCAGGAAGAGACTCCAGGAGCCCTGCTGAGAAATCCTACAGGCTTCCAGGCCCAGCTTTTCCCACTTCCCTCCTATCCCTTCTTCTGTTCCTGCCTCTTTCTTCCCTCGTGTCACAGTTCTGTCTTCAAGCTTTCCACTCTGCAGGAAGTGGTCTGTCCACCATATTGAAATTGTCCCCTATGTCTCCCTCTTAATGAGCCAGGTTAAATATGCTGTAATCAGAGTAATAATACACCTGGGCTGGTTCTCCAGAGAACTGCCTTTTGTACTGCAATAGGACATTAATAGCAATTATTCTGCTTTGTAATTGGAGCTTTAAATACTAATTCAAACAGCCAGAGGAAAACCAATTAGTGCTAATTTATCTCTATGTGTTTTCCAGAGCTGGTGTCTGTCACACTGTGAAGAAATAGGTTGGTAATTAGTACAGTTGAGTGGTAGATAGAAGTAATTATCAGATTCTTTCATTTTTCTTAGGGAAAAAAATGGGTAGGGGGTAGGGAAGGCCAAGATAGGTTCTGTAAGTCTTTGTTCCCTTGAAGTTTAAAGGGAAGGCCCACAATAGCTCTGCGATCCCAGCCCTCAGCACCCCAGCCGTACAGGTGTGTCTGAGAGACAGCGGGCTCTGATGGAGGCTGCTCTGAAGGCCTTCACAGGGGCTCTCCAGCTAATAGGCTCACAGAAGTACCACCAGCACCATTACAGGAAGCAGAGCATGTCCTATTTGTCCGGGAAAAGGTTTATAAGCCCCAAACAGCTGACCACAAGGCCAAGCAGACAGCAGGACTGGGTCACAGGCCTGCCTCTCGGTCTCCAGCTGTGTGGCCTGAGCGAAGGTGCCGAACCCCTCGGAACATCCGTTTCCCCATTTGTAAAATGGATGTAATAATACCTACCTCACAGTGGGGTTGTAAGGATTGAATTAAATAAAATCATGTATACAATGTGCCTAGAAGCCAATAATAATAGGTATGAGTTACTGAGTGCTTACAATTTGCCTGGGACTCTTCTAGATGACTTTGTATGTGTTATCTCCAACCCTCCAAAGCCGTAGGCTGATTCACTGTGTTTGTTTATTTCCCTTTCCCTCTCCCATCCATACCTCTCACCAGCCGTACGGCTCAGGAGAAGTTATTAATTTCACAAAGTCTCAATTTCCTCATCTATGTAATGGGGGTCATAATAGGACCTCCCTTACAGAGTTTTGGTGAAGATTAAAGGAGACGACGATTATAAAAGCTCTTAGCACAGTGGCAATCAGGGAGCAGGGGCTCCATCACCATTATCAATATTATTATTTCATTGCATGTGGTTTTGTTGTAATCTATACAAATCCTCCATTGAAAGAGGTAGCTATGGTACTGTAAACACCTGTTATTTCTAATCCACAGGGATTCCTCAGATGCTCGATATGCACTCACTGCTCTAGGGAGCTGCTCTCTCCATTAGAAAGGTGGCTAGCACACGCTGAGCAACAGAAGATAGATAATCGTGACATTTCACAGAGATTCGCAGTCTACAAAATGCTGTCACAAAAAGCCTTTTCACAAGTGAGTGGGTTGAGAATTATTTAAATCCCCATTTTACAGATGGGAAATGAGGCTCAGAGACTTTTTAAACTTTTAAGCGACTTGTTCAAGAAAGTGGTAAAATCAGAACCCAGACCCAGGCTTTTCACTGCAAAACCTGCCTAGGCGCTCACTAAATGCTTGTTGATGGATGGATATACGATATCACCTAAACCGCCGACCGGGAGCTCATCCTCCTGCGTGAGGAGCAAGGCTGCTCAAGGAGAGGTGGGGCGGAGGCCCAGAAATCTGCAGAGGAGAGATGGGCAGTGGCAGAGCTGGACAGCGGCAGAGCTGGACAGCTTCGCTCAGCCTAGGCAAGGCTCCTTAACATGTTGAACTAGTAGGTGACAGTGAAAAACTGGGAGACAGCATCTAATAATATGGGTGAAGATCTGGCAACTCGGGCCATCTCCTGTTCTCACAGAGCCCACCTCATACACACAGTAGACCTACCTGGACCCTGTAGGCATATGAGGTGTGTCCCCCCAGGCCAGGCTCCAAGAATGGGCAGTATAAGGGTAGAGAAGGGGAAGATGGTGTAGCCACCTCCTACAGTTATTTACTGCTCCCACAGAAGGGGCAGTCAGGGGCCAAGGTGCAGCCTGCACTTTGCCCATCAGCCACTCACCCAGTCTAGGAGCTTCCTCCACCCAAAGGAAGGAGAGCCTTCTTTCTGATCACACAAAGCCGCCCTCAATATGCTTGCCAAGCTGTGGGTGTCCGCCCAGAGGGACTCCTGTTTCCTAGGGGCTAGGAGCTGCCCCAGATTCGACATGTCTTAGAGACAAAGTTTGAGAAGTTGAGACTGGCCAAGATGGCAGAGTGCACAAGGGGGAGTCAGAGAGACTGAGGGGAGGAGAGTGTAGACGAGGTGATGGCGGCAAGAATGGGAAGACAAGGAAAGAAAGGAAAGGGTGTAGGTATGCAAGCATGGCAAGGGACTGACTAGGTGTGGATCCAAATAATAATGACTGGGGGAATGACGGGTAATTTTAATTTTCTTCTTTTGGTTATTTGTATTTTCTAAATTTTCTATACTGAGCATATTTCTTTTTTATACTAAGAAAAACAATGAAACTCATTTTTAAAAAAGGAAGGGACATATGCTAGAGACATTTTGAGGGAAGAACTGACAGAATTTGATAAGTGACTAGAAAAGGGTGATGAAGGAAAAAGAGGAGTTAAAAATAACTCCACAGTTTCGAGACTGGCTGATAGGGAAAGTGACAGAGAAAGAGAAGTCAGGTGGGGAGTCAGACAGCGGGGAAATGATCCCATCAGTTTCAGACTGTGAAGCCAGCCGAGCTGCGGCCTTGGAGGGCGTTCACGCCGCACGAGAGGAAGAGCGGCCCAGAAAGGAGGACTGAGGCACGGAGCGGGGAGGGCGGTGCTCGCAGGCTGCAGGGCAGCCCTGAGTGGAGAACAGAACTTGGGCTATCCTGAAGGAAATTGTCACTCCAGAGCTGCAGACCTTCCTGTCTCGGCAGGGGCTCTAGAAGACAGGCCCCAAGACAAGACTGGAGTAGACCACCCAAATGGCCTTCCTGGGCTGGGAATTGGGCTTCTTGGTTGTACGAGGAGGCTGGGCCTGAGGGAGGCCACAACGGACGGGCTTAATACATGACAGAGAGCTGGGCGGGGAGTGGAGGTTGTTGGGCCTGAGGCCCTGCAGGCTGAGGCGGCAGAAGACAGAACACACCCGCTGGGAATTCCCAAGGGTCCCAGTGTCATTGGTGATGGCAATAAAGATGGAAGGTTGGGGAACTCATCTCTGGAGGAACAGGAGCCATTTCTCACATTGAGAAGGGTCTGCCTGAATCTTACCTCCCAGCCAACCCCTTGGCCCCCAATTGCCCATAAAAGCATTGTCAGTGCCCAGAAACCCATTCAGCCTGCTCCTGACTTGACTGGTCTACAGGGGCTTTGGACCTGCTGGAGCCTCAGAGACCAAGTGTCCCAGGCCACACAAGCACCCAGGACTGGAAAAGGCTATTCCCTCTGACCTCTGGAACCATCTGCCTTATATCTGCTTGTAACACAGCCAAGGGTGAGTCTCCTGAGGCTCTGAGTGAAAAGTTGCATCCTGACTAGGGCAGTCCAGCCAGCCAGCTGCAAACCCATTGCCCCTTCCATTCAGGTCACCTCTCTCCTCCTCCCCATGCCACCCTGCCCCCCACCCCCTGTGCCAGCCCTCCAGCACCTCACTGAACCACCATTGCCTTAAAAGACTCCACACTGACTGAGCCTGAGGCCCCACCCGAGGCTGCGTCACTGTTTCCTTAGCAACCGAAGGGGTGGGTGAAAAGTAACACACAAAGCAAATAAAATGTGTTTGCTTTCTGAGGTGACTCTCCTCAGCACCATGGGGCCACAGATGGCCTTTCTCCTCCTTTCACCAAGGCTGCTCTGGGGGGCTCCTGTGAGAGCCCCCCAAACCTCAGGCAAGGAGCACTTCACAACAGGCCTCCGTAACACGCGTGCTCTCACTCTGCTAGGAGCTGTCCTGCCAGGAGAAATGAGATTATCTGGTGAGGGCCCAGCCTCTGCACATACATACTGGGCGCTAATGAGACTGAGATAGCCCCGAAAAATCATCAGCCGGGGTGTCGCTCTGAGGAGCACAGAGCCACCCAGGAGAGCGCACAGCCAGCCACGGCCTTGGGAAAAGGCCCAACGTGACCCCAGTGCTCCGGGGCTTCTACACTCAACATCCTCTCCCAAGGCCCTCAGACACCCGGGAACTTCCAATGGGCGCTCTCAGAAACCCTGATAGGCGTGTCCCCAAGACTCCAAAGTGCTTCTCAAATCATCATTTTATTAAGTTATAAATATATACGTCAAAAAACAGATCTTAAGTGTAAAACGTCACAGTTTTCACCTATTGTCTTCGTCTGATCGGGCTGCTGTAACACAATACCGTGGACTGGGGGTGCTGATGAACAAGTCCGAGATAAGGCCGGGTTCTGGTGAGGGCCTTCCTCTGGGTTATGGACGTCGACTTCTCCAATTGTGCTCCGTGGAGGAGAGCAGGGAGGAGGGGAAGCAGCTCTCCCGCAACTCCCATCAGGGCACTAATCCCAGCATGAGAGTCCCACCCTCACAGCCTCATCTAGTCCTAATTACCTCCCAAAGGCCCCACCTCCTAATACATTAGGGGGCAGAGTTTCAACATGTGCATTTTGGGGGGACACAAACATTCAACCCATAACACCATGTAACCATCACCAAGATCAAAACATGGAATATTTCCAATGCCTCAAAAGGCTCCCCCATGCCTCTTCCCAGCCAATATTGCCACCCCGAAGGTGACAGTATTGTGACTGCTGCCATCATCAGTAAGGCCTGTAGTGAGCTTCGTGTGGATGGAACTGTGTGGTGGCTGCTCCTTTGTATCTGGCTGCTTGCATGGCATTCTATCTTGAGAGTCGCCCCATTGTTGCAGAAGGCAGCACTTCCTTCTTTTCTCTCACTCTGCCGTGTACCTAAGTGCTTCTAAATTTCTCAAGGGCCTTCACGTTCATGTTCTTCTCCAAGTCAGTGACTTGCAACTGTTATTCCATCAGGCCACGTGTGACCGCAGACATCCGTGCCCAGGCGAGGCCAGGTTGTGCTCAATTCCAGGGTGCACCCTTTCTATCCCACTGGAGGAATTGCACAGGAATGCGAGCGGGTATGACGGCATGATGGGGACAACCCTGAATTCCCTCTAATTTACAGAGAAAGGGCAGATTATTCAAAAACTGCGGCACTTTATTATTTGTAACGTATTTGTTTGTGACATCTCACAACTGCTGGTAGGACACCAGCATGTCACAGCTTTTAGGCTGAGAACTGCTAGTCTAGGTGATGTGATTTCGGAAGTAAAGGAAGGCCATTTCCTGCCCCCAAAAATATCTCTTTCCTCCACCCCACTGCTTCCCCTGAAGTTTCACCCCAGTCAGTTTATCGTGCTCTCTCAAGCAGCCACAGTGTCCTCTTTTAAATTGCAGACCCTCCTGAGGGGAGAGAATCCATTCAGCCCACAGGACCTCAGCGTGGCTTATTGGGGAACCGGAAACTCCCACGTGCTGATGGTTGACTGCACACCTTGCGCAGTGTGGGACACATTTCCCACTCTTCCTCTCTCCATCCCCACAATGAGGTCGTGAGGATGGTATTGTTATCCCCATTTTGCAAATGAGGAAACTGAGGCATGGGGAGAGTCAATAATTAGCCTCAAGCCATACAACCGTCAAGTTACAGAAGCAATCATTCAAACCCAGTTTAGACTCCTCCAAAGCCCATGTTGAGACCTAGCTGGGTGGGAGGGAAGTATTAGGCATTTGTGAACAAGGAGAGGGAAAGGCACGATGCTGTGCTGAGGAGAAAAGTGACACCCAGCCATAAAGCAGAGGTTTGAGGCAAAAGAGAGCACACACTGGATTCCATATCCTCGGGGTGCTGCCGCCCAGAGACGGTGGCAGGCGCACCATGGGGGCAGTCTGTCTACTGCCAGCACCAACCCCTCCTCCATTCTTGGGGACCACCAAGACCAGGTACAGCGATGTGTCACAGGTACCCAGTCACATCCTACAGAGAGCACAGACATTCCTGTCTCTGAAGGGCCAGTTTCTTCATGGCCCTCTTGGGATGCAGAAAAATGCCCATTTGGAAACTTTATGGAGTGTTAACTCCATGCCAAGAACCCTGTATGCATTATTTGAGTCTCTACAGCAACTCTGTGGAATGGGTATTCTGAGGCCCCTTTTGGAAATGAGAAAGCAGTGCTCAGAGAGCTAAGTAAATCGCCACGAGGCTGCCAGCTCCGTGAGGGCAGCAACCATATCCGTACTGGGCGCCACGTATTTACAGCCAGCATCCACCACCGTGCTGGGGTTTACTGGGTGCTATGCCCTATCGGTCACTCAGAGCTGTATGGCGAGGTCTGCCTGACCCAGAAGAGCACGTCCTCACCCCTAGAGGGCCTCACTGCCAGAGCACTGGCAGAGACTCCAGCGTGAGGGTAAGGAAGCCCCAACCCTGAGGAAGGAGGCGTGGGTTTTAGAAGGAAGAGGTGTATGTAATGGGTCCATCAAGTGACGCCAAGGCACAGGCTGCCGTATCTGTTGTTGTGAGGCACAATCTCTTCCTCAAAAATAGCACCTGCACCCCCATAATTCCACCATCATGTTTACTCCCTTGAGTCTTAAATGTTGAGAGTCACAGTTGCACAATTCACCACACCCACTCTGTGCCAGGCACTGTGTTGGGCTGTAAGATAAAAAATGCATAAAACTCAATGGTGTCCTCAGGATCTAGAAAAGGAGAGGTGCAAAGCCCCTGATTGCCAGGGGCTGTGGAGAGAGCCCACCCCAGGTGTGGGGCCACCAACTGTGAGAACACCATCTCAGAACAGTGCCTGGCAGGAGCGTTGATTAGATACGCATGTACCTACATGCACGCGGACCAGGGAGCTTGCACGTGATCCTGAAGTCAATGAGGAATCTTGTGGAAGGGTTTTAGCAGGAGAGTGACAAAGTCAAGTTTACTTTCTAGTATAGTAACTTTGGCAGCATTAGTGATGGGAGGGATGAGAGAGTGGAGGCAGGGGACCCCTCGGAAGCGCTTGCAGTAGTCCAGGCGTAGGCTCACATGGGACTACATTAGTCCCTGAGAGGAGATGTTCCTAAGAAAGAACAGAGAGAACCCAGTGGCTTCTAGATGCGAAGGGGTATAAAGAGTGGCAACGCTCAGCTAGGTCCCCAGCAGAGCCAGCTACGTGATTTGCAGAACCCAGTTCAACCTGGAAATGTGGGGCCCTGCCTGGGGTGGAGGTAGTTAGTCTTCCCTTCCCACAGGCCCACCACCCCAACTCATGGCGAGGGGCATCCCCCAAGGATTGCAACCTCCACACCAAGACATGCTCAGTACCTGGATTAGGGGTGTGCAAGGGGCTCTGCTGAGCACCCACTGAATGCTGCCCACTGGGGCCAGGGGTGGCCACCGTTTTTCCCGCCCCAAGACACCATGGGATGAGTTCCCAACCTCCACTCTGCACCTCTACCTAGGCTCCCTCTGAGCGCAGAGGGTGGCAGCAGTCACAGAGTAGGTGGCGAGGTGGCAGGAAGCAGGACCACTCATCAGCCAAGGCCCCAAGTCCCCAGCACATGCTCCACTATCCCATCAGACTTCACTTACAAGACACAAACTGAAAGATGAAGTTACTAGAAATTTGAAAACAATGACCACAGAGAATTAAATCCCAAACGTGGGGCCCCTCAGAGCACAAGGCCCTGTGCGCTATGCTGGTCACACACCCATGAAGTCAGCCTGGGCCCTGGACATACTGGGTAGACAGTGGGACTGTCAACCAACAGTGCGTTCTGGAGGATTCACATGCCACCAGTGAGGACCCTAGCATATCAAGTAATCCCTCCACAGAGAATAACCTGGACTTGAGGAAAGACTGCAGTAGAAGGTGGGAGTCAGCACTGGAGGATCAGGTGTGTCCAGGGGAAGTAGACAGATACAGAGGCAGCCTCCTCAATTTACCCAGGCTGGAGGGGCTATGGGTATGCAGCTGTGGGGGGTGGAGTGGGGGCATGCACACACATATGAGATTGGGGAGCTTTGATAAAAAAACATACCTGGGCCCCCTCCACCCAATGGAATCCCAATCTCGAGTGATGAGACCCCAGGGTGTGTTTGGGTAACAGACACAAGGTGCGCCCTGGGTTGAAGCTCAGATATGCTGCTGTTTCTCCTTCATCCCTGGTATATTTCTTTGGTTGATTTCACGTTAAGAAAAATGGGCCAGAAAAAGTTAAGTGGCGAGCATGCAAAGAAACCGATGAGCATTTCCCTTGCAGAAGAGAAGCTCTGAAGACAAATTGTTAGTTCTCTAGAGCGTAAACTCCCTGAGACCAGGGAGCAGGTCTTCATGTCTCTCTCTACTCCTGGCACTATGTACCTGGCATGCAGGGGTCATCTAGTGAAAGCCGAGCGATAAATCAATGAAATAATTGAAAGCAGTCATGTAGGAGAAAAATCAGTCTTATTCCGTGGGGCCCAGGCTGAACTACAACCATGGCAGTGATTCCCAGGAGATAGATGAACTTCCTCACAATAATAGCCAACCTTAGTTAGCTTAGTAGGCTGGGCACTGCTTGACATGGATCACTTCGTCTCATCCCCATCAAACCCTGAGAGGCACGCACCTGTATTATTCCCATTTTACAGATGAGGAGGAAACAGAAGCAAAGAAATGCTTCATCACTCATCCAAGGTCCTAGAGCTGGGAGGTGGCAGTGCAGGACTTGAACCAGGCTCTGGTGTGCATTGCTCTTGAACACTTGCTTGTAACCGTGAGAGCTATACAATGACGGTCTGACTGCTATGGGAGGGGGTGACTGACCTACCCATCCCTGGAGGAGCCAGAGCCAAGAATGAGTAGGTCTTGGTTAGGGGCACTGGGAAGGATATTCAAGCAGCAACTGGAGGGACGGACCTGATGACTGTCCAGACTTCTTCCAGCTCTCAGGGAAGATAACTCTATGTCTCCATCCACTCCAGCTGCTATCACAACTGCCATAGACGGAGTGCTTAAAAAACAGATATTGATTTCTCAGCATTCTGGAAGCTGGGAAGTCTCAGATTCAGGTGCCAGCAGACCCAGTGCCTGGTGAGGGCTGCCTTCTTATATCCTCACACAGCCAAGAGACAGAGAGAGGAAGCCAGCTCTCTCTTGTTGCTTCTTACGAGGGCACTAATCCCATCACGAGGGCTCTACCCTCATCACCTAATGGCCTCCCAAAGGCCCTACCTCCTAACACCAACACACTGGGGTTAGGGTTTCAACATATGAATTTGGAGGACACCAGCCTTCAGTCCATAGTACTCTGTCATCTTGTTCCTTTGCCCTGATCATTCTTCGGAAGGAAGAATCACTTGGAGTTACGCTGTTTGAAGTAGAGAGAATGCTGGCCTAGGAGTCAGAATCTCGAGTTTCAGCCTTACCTGCAGGCAGCTCTGTGATAGTAGGTCAGTTTCAAAGCCCCTCTGGGCAGAGGTTCTTCAGCCATAAAACAAAGAGGATAGCAAATCTCTAATCCCTTCAACTCAAAGATCCCACAGTTGTTTGGTGTGGGGGAGGCAAAGGAAGACCACAGTAGGGAGGTGGGCCCGCACCTTGCTGCTTGCACAAACGTAATTCTGCCTTTCTGGGGCCCTGCAGTCCCTTCTGCCTTTAGAGGCATGATAATTGGAGGCCTGAGCAAGAAGAACCAGCTGGGTCAATATCAGGCCATCCAGCCCCATGGAACTTGGTGTTTTCCTCCCTTGCGGACTGAGAACCTGAGAATCTAGGGCATCTCAAAATTGATCTTGCTTTTTCTCAACCATGGGTAAGGACTGCTGTCAGAAACACCCAAAAAAAAACTGATGGAGCAGAATCCTGGCTACATCTGTAGACAGGCATTTTGAAGGGCCACCCTGCATTTTTGCTAGAATGCTCCCTGCCACATGGCTTTCCACCCCTCTGTGGCTTTTATAGATGTATATTTATATACATATAAATATCTCTTTCCCTGAGGGACAGTGAAGTTCAGCCAAGTGGGAATTCAGTGCGATGCAGTAGAATTTGTTACGAAGGAGTTTCACTGAGGTGGGGAGCAGAGACTGTGTATTCAGGACATCACTTGGTTAATAAAAAATTGCACAACTCCCAGGAACACATGAGATTTCCTTTCTTTTTCTTTTTTCTTTCCTTTAAATTAACGAAGAGTGTGCTGTTTCCCCCATTTTTGCCAATTTAAATTGCAACTTTTTTTTTGAGACAGTAAGCAAACTAACAGTAGGGGTTAAATAATTTGTTAAAGGGTTGGGGAGGAGTTGGGGTTAGGAAAAGGGGGTTGGGGGGACTGGAATCTGCCAGTAGCAGCAATAAATGCAGAGTTATGCCTCGGGCATAATATATCAAAGAAAATATAATGCATCCAGCTTAAAACTAATGATTGCCATATAATTAGATGAGAAGCATTGTGCTATAAATGTGTATTCTTTAGCTTGCTGTGATTTTACTGTAAAAAAAGAGAGAGCAAGAAAGAAGGAGACAGAAAAACACAGAGCCCAGCAACATACTATAAAAAGAACCTTCTGTTGACTTCTCTGCTGTTTAGTATTCCTTGGCTGTTCTCCCCTGGGAGTGTGTAATTAGTACTTTATGAAGAGTACATTTAAAGCGGCTTAATATTCACCTCATTCAATCTGAAACAATGTGATCCATGCTTAGACAAATCAGTGCTCCTTGCTGACATAATCTGTCAGAACATTACCTCTGAAAAGACCTTTCAAGAGGTTTGGATGTTAATTAGTTGTCTATCATGTATAAACAGAGCCGTGAGCAGAAGGGGCTCCGACAGGCCAGAGGGATACGTTGGGAAATGCATTCTGTATGAACGCCGCCTGCAGGGGGGTCTTCTCGCTCTCCCTGCCTCCCCCCTACACGCCCGCCTCCCCCATGTCAGCAGCCACACGGGCTTTGGACCTCCTCTGGGCGAGAAAAGAGCTTTCCGGTTGGCTTCAAGGGGCACTGCCGGCCCCTAGAGGGGACTGTGAAGGCTGAAGGAGGTCCCCCACACCCCACCGCCACGCCTGCCCCTGAGGCCTGGCACCTCCCCAGCACAGGGCCACCTGCACAGCGTAGTGGGAAGCATGACCTCACAGGCCCACCTGGGCTTGCTGGGAGGCTCCAGGCTTTGCGGCCTGCCTGGATCCCACCTCCTGTGGGTGGAGGGGGCTGTGAGGAGATGGAGAAGCCCAAGTTCTGATGCACATCTCCCCGCTCACCTGAAAGCTCTCCTCCTCTGGGAAGCCAGTCCACTGTGAACTGAGCTGCACCGTGCGAGAGAGGACCAATCCACGCCGGAATTCACGCACACACAACCCCGGACTCACAGAATGCCAACCAGGTTCAGAACCCACAGGGCACGTAGTGCAGGCCCTGCCTCCAGGATAAACCTTTGCCAAAGTGCGTCCTGCAAGGACCAGGGTCAAGGCTCTGCCTATGAAAGCTGTCTACAGATTCAAACTAGCTGTCCTTTACTCTGGACTTAGAATGTCTGCGTGTGAAGGCTTTCCTAGCATGCTGAAGATGCTTACTGAGGAGTGGGTCAAGACGTCATTCTGTTGTTCTTGCCAGGCTCGTGATCCAGGATGGCAACAGAAACCTCCTTCCCTGACAAGGGTCAAGTGCCCCTCACCCACTCAGCTGTCTCCCCTACCGGTCTTCCTTTCCCCTCTCCCAGGCACCCCACCTTCTTTCAGTGGCCTCAGCCCCCACAGCCTTTTTATTCAACATCCATTCCATCAGCATCCACTACGTGCCTACTGTGTGCATTGCACTGTGCTACGTTCTAGGGCCACGAAGACGAGTGAGTCATGGTCTTGGCTCATGAGGCATTTACAGACCCGTAAACTTACCATTACGGTTTGGGGTAATTATAAGTAATGTAAGGGAGGCAATATAAGTTCGTAGTTAGAGGAAGGGCACTGGAGTCAAACTGCCCAATTCAGATCCCAGCCTTACCGCTTGACAGCTGGGTGACCTTGGGCAGGTTATTTAGCTGATCTGAGCCTCAGTTTCCTTGTCTGTAAAATGGGGGTAAGAATATCCACCTCATCAGTCTGTGACTGTGGAATAAGAGAATGCAGCGAAGCACCCTGTGCAAGGCTTAGGGTGTAAGAAGTGCTGACCTCATGTTTGTCCTTTAAAATGGCACAACAGGAGGAGCCCAATCAAACGCCGGAAGGTAAAAAAGGGAGGGACTAACCGTGCCTAGGTACTCATGGAAGGCTTCCTAGAGGAGGTGACACTTGAGCTGTGTTTTAAAGGCCTAAGTAGAAGTTTACGAGGTAAACAAGTGATAGAAGGCTTGTTTCTAAAAAGAGGAATAGCACATTACAGGTGGATGTGGGCGCAGAAATGAGCAGGGTGTGTGGGATATGAAGACACGGCCCTTGTGCTCCATGTCACGCTGCTAATTACAGCCAGGGAGGTTGGTCCCAGGTAAGCTCCTCAGAACCAACCACGGGATGGCACAGGTACACAGAAGGCAGTGCTCCTGCTTCCATGGCTGGGTGACGATAGAGTTCTAACAGATGAGGAACTACCCACTTCTCCCTGTGTTTCTCAAAAGGAAGAGTCAAGATCTCAAACGCCCCCGGCCTGGGTATCCACAGGCAGAGCTAGGCTCACAGAGAGATAGCGGGACATCAGAGGAAGCAGGACCACACTGGCTCTGGTCAGGTCTCACTGGCTCCAATCCCTGGGGCCATGAGCCATAGCCCCTCGCCATGGCAGGGAAGATGGGCATGCAGCCCCCAGCACGGCCCTGGGACGCAAAAGGCTCTCAGCACATCGCCGCTGCCCTTGTTAATGAAGAGAGCTTGCTCTGGTCCACACTTTTCTCAGAACTGCTGTCCTCTAGTTTTTCACTTGACAAGAAGCCAAAACTCAAGACGACCAGGTAGTCCCCAGTGTTCTCTCGGCAAAGTGCTGGGCCTTTCTGGGCCTTGGTCTATGTGGGGTCTCTTCTAGCCCTGCAGACCCCCAGACCCCGCTCCTGCCCAAAACAAAGCCGGTGAGGGGGCCAAGGTCTCCAACCCCCACAATCAGCCCCTCGAGACACCCTCAGGCCTTCCTTTCCTCATGAAGCCTCGGGCCTCTCCCCTCCAAGGCAAGGCCTCAGTCACCTTATGAAATATCCCAGACGCTAGGACAGTGCTGTCCACCCCAGCACACAAGGACCAGGCGGGCGGCCTCTCTCCTGGAAGAGTGATAACGGTGTCAGCTCCCATTTATAGGGCACCTGCCACAGGGTAGCACTCTGTGTCTAGGACTCTCACAACAGCCCTCCAGAGGAGGCATTACTACAGCCAGGAGGCCAACAATTAAGCCAGGTCTGAGAGAGGTTGAATGAGTGGTCCAAAGGCAGACAGCTACCCTGGGGTTCTAGGCCTTTTCTATTTCCAAACTCTCCTCCCTCCGCCTTTACCCCAGACCAGAGGCAGCAGACTACAGCCCTTGGGCCAGACTGGCCTGTTTTTGTAGGGTCTGTGAGCTAAGACTGGTTCCTACATTTGTGAAGAGTTGTAAGAAAAGAAACAAAGAACATGTGACCAAAATCATATGTGGCCACCAAGCCTCAAATATTTACCCCCTGGGCCTTTGCAGAAAATGAGCCAACCCCACTAGAGCCTATGGGGCGGCCCAGGGACCATTCGATTCAGTATCAGACCTTGGGCACTAGAGATACCGAGTGAAGAAGCCAGGTAGGGAAGACGGACATCTGACTAGGACCATCCTGCTCTGGGACCCATAGCTCAAAACCACTTTTAAAGAGGTTTTTAGTAGAGATGAAATCAGGCTAAAGGGAACATCATAGTTTCTCTGTGTGCAGGCTTTATAGTTTATGATGAAATATTTCACACACAATGTTTATTTCATATAGTTAGTATCCCCATTTTTTGAGTGAAAAATGAAAAAACTGAGAGGTGAAGTGATTACGTTAGGAGCCTCTGGTGAATATCCTCCCTAGGTCCCATCACCTCAAGGCCAATGTTCTTTCCACCACACCATGGCCGCCTCTGAGCCCCAGGGCATCCGGGAAGGGAATCTGGGGAGCAGAGAGCCGATGCCCAGCTACAGGCAACAAGCCACGAGGGTGGTGATGGTTAGCCCCAGTCGCCTCCCTCTTTTCATACAGATTGAATTTATATGCATCTGAGATTTCCTTTTTCAACACAAGCCCAACTATCTTGGAGCTGTTTCAGCCTCTGAGTCGCCCCTCAAGAAGAGTACCCCAATTTACTGTATCTCGGGTGTGATTCTAGCCCACATCCATCAAGCTAAATAACTGCCCTAGAGGGCAGGGGTGCCTGATTTCCAGTCTCAGCTCTCCCTCCAGCTGGCTGTGTGACCTAGGGCAGGCCACCATGCCTCTCTGTGCTTCCCTTTCCTCCCTGGGAAATGGAGTCAACGATCACTCCCCTCCCTCCTTAGCCCACATGGGACGCTGAGAGTGAATGAGATCATGTCTGCGTGCTCCTTGGCAGAAGGAAGCAGCAGGAGTACAAGGTAGTATTATTTTCTGGGTCTAGTTGGGCAGTTGCCATGATGTTGCTGAGATGTATAAGCATTTCAAAGGCCTCGGGAACTGGTCCGAGGAATGCCATGGGAAAGCAGTGTGTCTGAACCACCTTGGGCTTCCAAATCACGGAGGTGTGATTTCAAGGCCCAGGCTCAGCCACTTACCAGCTTTGGCAAACTACCCAATCACTTTCAACCTCAGTTTCCTCACCTGTGAAATGGGAATAATCCCAACCACAGAGGGTTGTTTGGTTAAGGATTAAATGAAACAATCCCTGGCTCTCATGATTATGAATGCTGTGGGCCTTGTCAGGACGCCTCTTTGTGCTTCTCCACGAACTGTCTTCACATAAATGTAAATGCCCCCACCCAAGTCTCCCTTGGGACGGCCCACTGCAGTAAGGATGGGCTGAGCTCACCAAGCACCTCCTTCTGGAAAAGGAAAGCCAGGACTGAGGCAGTGAGCACGGGCCCTTCCCCGGCATCACCCAGGCAGCCTGCAGGGCTGGGGTCCAGGGCCAGGGACCGGGTGAGGTCATGTGTTCCCTGGAGCCCGTTCCCCTTGTGAAGCAGAGGCGAGAGGCCCCTGAGTTACGAACCCAGCAGTCCCAACCTTGGCAAGCCGAAATTCCCAGCCTGGCCGGCTGTCCGGGACAGCAGGCCATAGCTCCCTCCTCCCTCAGCAGGTGCAAAATGAAGGGTCTCTGGCAAATGGCTCTTGGGGATGGACATAAATGGGCTCTCTCCCTGGCCTCTTTTTGTAGGGCAGGAAGGGACACAAAGGAGGGGATTGGACGCACGTGAAAAAGGTCTAAGGGAGGATTGGTGAGGTTGTGGGCAGTGGGTGAGGGTGGCGGGCGAGGCCAGCTGGGAAGCTGAGAGATCCATCCAGCAGAGGGTGTGAGAGCCAGTCACAAACGGGCCGAGGCCTCATGCAGCTAACAGCCGTGCTGCCGAGATAATCTGGCCGAGAAGAGAGGTCTGAATTAGTCACCAGTTCTGACAAGGAGTTAAATCAGTTACATAATAGCCTCCCTTGCTCTCCACTGGCTCTCCTGAGCTGGGCTGTCTTGGGCCAAGGGTCTGGGGCAGGAAGGGTCACGTTCTGGGAGCGGAGGGGCTAAGGTTCCGCACAAGCCCTCCCCAGGTCTGCTCCAGCCCTGCGAGGCCAGAAGGAGGCGCCAGCTGTTCACCTCCTGTCTGAGTGTGTGCCACCAACCTCCACAACAGTCCTACACTAGCCTTGCAGCCCGAGGACTCAGACATCAGCGGTGAAAACGCCCCAGACCAGGAGTTAGTATGTCTCTCAGCTCACGGCAGCTCAGGAGCTCTCTGAGAACTCCCGGGCCCACCTCCCCTGCTGAATCTATTATAAGACATCACTATAATCATTGTTATCACTGAGCATTTAGTGAGCACCTTTTGTTGTGGTCCTGTTCAAGGCACAGTAGGGGCTACACAGATGAATAAGACAGATGAACAGCAGCAGAAGTAGCTTGGAGAGATGATGTCTTTTCTCCAGAGAGGAGAGCACTTTCCCGTAGAGGAACTCTAGGTAACTGGCCCCATTTCCTGCCAGGGGTCAGATTTAATTCCTATGTAAGGGCTGGAGAAACCAGCCACGACCTGAGAGGTGCCCAGGACAGTGCAGGCTTCTTGTGGCCAGACTTTCTTGTGAAGGCTCATCCGCTGCACACGGCTGAATGAAGAACAATAAATGTCTAACAATACTAATAATGGCTGATGGTGATGATGATGATGATGATGATGAAAATAATGTTAGTGGGCCAGCCCCGTGGCTTAGCGGTTAAGTGCTCGCACTCCACCACTGGCGGCCCAGGTTTGGATCCCGGGCACGCATCGAGGCACCGCTTCTCCGGCCATGCTGAGGCCGCACCCCACATACAGCAACCAGAAGGATGTGCAACTATGACATACAACTATCTACTGGGGCTTTGGGGGAAAAAAAAAAGAAAGAAAGAAAATAATGTTAGAGAAGAGTGTACGTGGCTCGTTTGGGCCCCAAGCCCCTGGGACTTCAATCCTTCCTTCCTCCCTATTGGCCCTTCTGGGGTTACACTCACTAGAAATAGAAAACAGGAGTAGAAGCTTGAGAAACATTTAAGAATCATTCACGCGGACCTTCCGACTCCAAGCAGAACTTGACTAACTCATCCAGGAAGAGCCACGGCTGCAGCAAAGGGGGAAGACAGGAGTCAGTGAGTGTGGCCGGGGCCTCCTGGGCCCTTCCTCCCTGTCCCAAGCCTACGGTAAGGGAAAGGCCCCAGCCCAGGTTCTCAGGGGACAGCGTAAAACAGAAGGGCCACATTCTCTCCTCATTATCCGACCAGATTTATGCCAATTAAGAACTGGAAGAGATCTAGGAGGTCATCTGGTCCGGCCTTCCCATTGTACAGGTGAAAACACTGAGGCCCAGAAAGGAGAAATGACTCACCCACAGCCGGACAGCAGAGCTAAAATTCAAACTCCCATCTCCTTTCATTACACTTTGCAAACCAGACAGAGAGAGGTGATGGAGGGGTTGGATGTGGGGGAACTGTCAGCCTTCCCTACTTGCAGAGGCCCACGTGACCCATAATTCCTCCTGCTCTGGCTCGATACCAGGCAGGTCACGCTTTGCACAGGGGGAGGAGCAACTGCCCCAAGGAGGACATGCAAATTGCCGTGATGCCAAGTCAGTGTGTACAGTTTCTAGAACAATGAGCCTTTCCTCTCTGCTCGGCTCCCTAGAAAAGAGCTAAAAGAGTAAGCTATCCTCAGGCCTGCAGGCAAATTCCTGATGAGAAGTCTGATCCAACTTCTATCTCCCAAAGATCTCTCCTGGTGTCTACTTGGGATGAGCTTTCCCAGCAATATTTAAAGTCAATTAGAGAAAATTGAGGGATTAAATAGGAAACCTTGTGTCAGTTTAGACCACAAAATCATTCACTCATTCAACAAACTTCTACAGAGTGTCTACTCTGTGAGGATTCAATGATGGAGATAGGGTCTCTGATCTTAGTATACCCACAGTCCAGTAGGTAGGAAAGAAAAGGAGCAGATACATCAGGGACTTTAACCCTACAATGGAAGACATTTGCACAGCACCAGGAGGGAAGGCCATCTGGAGTGGGGAGGTGAGGGGTCATGCAGCTTCACAGAGGAGGAGACACCAGACCCGGGCACTCAGGAGCCCCCGCAAAGCCAGGAGCCCGTCCTGAGAAGATGCGATTTGATCCATTTGCTTTTCTTGTTTGCTTTGCCCTTTGTCCCTCCTCTCCTCCAGAGTGCAGAGACATTCTGTTTTTCATGTGAATGTACCCTCTCAGCAACCCCTAGCTCCAGCCTCTGTCTTCAGACTTTCCTTTCCCATCATTTTCCCTGTTTGGGAACCAAACCCAGCCCACACCCAGTTGAACGGGTAGACTCAGCATAGAAGTTGTGGGGAGGGGCCCACCAGCCTCACCCGGACAGATGTGCTCTGTTCCACACACAGCTGTCAGGGCAGCCCATCTGCACTCACTTCCTGCCTCCCAGCTCCAGCCCCTCACTCCTCCCACGCTGGGCGGGGAAGTCTGGTCCAAAAGCCAATGTTGAGACCCTCCAGCAGCACAGCAAAGCCCATAGCTCTGGACCCTGGCTCCTGCCCTGCACCGTCCTCCACAAGGAATGGCGGCCTGGGAAGGACTCCAGCAAGGTGGCCACTCTGGAGGGCTCTGCCTTGGAGTTCAACCTCAGCCTCTTGGCAGCTGCAAAAGCTGCCTAGCTATCAAGTTCTCCCAGCATGGTTTGTCCACATAAAGCACACTGAGAATATCGCTGATCTGGTTTCATTATTTTGTCAAAACTAAGAAGTCTGTTTTGCTCTGGCTAGGTGTCTCCAAGGGAAGAAAAAATTATTTTCAAAAAGAGTTTGATGTGAAAAGATGTCCCAGCTAGAAGTCCATCCCGGTGCCCTTGAATCGTCGACTCCTTGTCAAAGTCCACATGGCACCCACAGTTTTGATGCTGGGAGGTGGGAGGAAATGAGAAATCACCCAAGGAAGTGACTTCTCTGGAAACCTGCATGTTTCTGGGATGTTCACAGCTCCCTCCTGGCTGCTGAGCAGGGCATGCCCATCCTCTGGGACTATAGGGATGGTGCAGGCAGCTCCGGGGCTCCCATGGGCTGAACACTTCTTAAGGGCAAGAACTGTAGCCCTTTAGCCCCCAGCCCTGCCTCTCTACATAGTAGGCACTCAATAAGAGTATGCTGAACTGGGCTGCCAGGGCCACATGCCTGTGTCAAACAGGCAAGTGGGGAATCTGATTAGCCCTCTCAGTTTGCTCTTAGAAAACTCAAATTGGGTAATCAGAAGAAAAGAGAGATGTAGGAGCCATATGTCTCCATGATGGAGAATGGGGATAGAGAATATTGGAGGAATGGGAAATCTGACTGTAAAATTAACAGATATCCCCTACTCAAGCCTTTTCTCCAATCCTATGTCCGCAGGCATTGGGAGTTAGGCAGAAAGATGATAAATTCTTCTCTTTTCCTGGAAACAGATATGTCTTAGGAGTGTGTACGGACCCCAGCATCCTACATCCCCTGAACAGTGGGATTGCCTGAGTGGGAACTGGCTTCTCCAGGCAGAAATGAGCCCCCAGAACAAGGCTGGTGCCAAGAACAAGAGCAAAGAGCTAAACCTAGACTTTCCAGGTGCACGAGGGGATTGCCTTCCTTGACTGTGGTTTTTCAACAAGGGGAAATTCCAATTCACCCCACTCTTCCCACCACATCCACAGACACACACAGCCTTTGTATGTGACTTTAGGTGAGGGGCAGTGCTGGTCTTTCTGCCAGGCTGGAAATCCATTAACCATGGGTGTTGATTCAGGTTTTTTAAATTGCTCCCTTAAGACAAGCTGCCTCAGGGTGACCAGACAACCATTGACTTAGGTTACTTTATTTTCAAAGTGTTTTGCTAAGTATCTAAGAAAGAAAATTTCTTCCACGAAGACATTCATGTCATCATTTTTCCACTTTGCAAATCTGGCCACCGTAACTGATGGAGTCCCTGAGATTCAGGTCCCAGCCTGAAAACTGATCTCCCGATAAGTCTGAGCCTAATGTAACAGAAAGAGAAGATGGGTGAGTAGATGACTGGTAACAAGAGGGGTGGATGACAGCCAGGCAGGAAGGCAGGCTGATAAGCCAGCAGTAGGCAAAGAGGCAAAGAGCCCCGTCCATATTCAGGGCCTTTGAGGCAGGCTGCTTGGCAAAGAGAGGCTCTCTTTTGTTTTAAGAGTGGTAATTTACGCTCCTGTGGTTTCAGACAAGAGCAACCCAAAGTTTTGTTTAAATACAAACATATAGACACACACACACACCGCCTCCTCCTCCAAGGCAAGGCTCCTTTCTACCATCTCACCAATGATTTGGGGCCTCTCACCCTGCTACAGATTTAAGAGAAAGGGAAAGTCCATATTCCCACATTCCCCTGGATTCTTCCACTAGTTCATCATGAGAGGGAAACCCTAGGATCACACAGATATTCCAGGGTATCAGACCCCAGTTCTCCAAGGCAACCGGGGCTTGGAGGGAGAGGACAGAGCTTCATTCTGACCACCCCAAAAGAGCTGCAAATTGTCTTGTGGGCCCTCAGAGACCCCCAGGTCTACACGGGCGTAACAGCATCTCGGGGCTTCTGAGTTGAAGACCCAGCCTTAGCTCAAGGTGGCCTCCCTCGCCCACCCCAACCCTACCTAGAAGCAGGGGGCTTGGCCTTGGACCCCCTGCAGCACGACTCACTGTGACGGATTTCACAACCCAGCACTGAGTTTTACTACAAGTTTCAGACAAAGAAGGTGTGTCGGAGCCGAGAGCATGCTTCTGCCCGCTGCGTGGGCGTCAGGTTCAATACCTTCTTGTCAACACTTGAATGTGTTGAACACCACTCACAAGGGCATTCTTTAAGAAACCTATTAACTTAATTACCCAGGCAATATTTTTTTTCTCTTTCCCCCATCCATGCATCTCATATAAAAATTTGGCTTTCTTCCTTTCTGAGATACTTTTGATGTAACTCCTCTCCCCTCGGCACGATACCATCTTGTTTGTTTCTCTAACAGTTAGTCAAGGTGGCTGCACCACATAGACTGACACCTTTGCTCAGGTCTCAGCACTGAGGGAATCCAAGAGAGAGCAAAGTGTGACCCTAGGGATGGAGGAGTGGGTCATCCAGCATCATCCTTTCTAACCGCCCAGCAGGAGTGGAAATCTAGAGGATGAGAGCAGTGAAGGGATAAAGCAAGCTCCCACAGGGTATGCCCCTCCTTCCTACAGAAGGTGAGAGATGTCACCCATAGATGCAGGTCAATCAACAGGCGTTTATTAAATACCAGCCATGTGCTCAGAACCATCCACCTGGATTTTGGAAGAAGAGAAAATTCTGCCCAAATAAATTTTTCCAAATTCTTGTCCCAGGCATATCCAAGCCCCTTGGAAAATGAAAAGTTAATTTCCTATAACTTATCTCACACTGGGAATCAGGAGGACTGGGTTCTAGACTCACCTATAAGTGGTCCTGTGGATGCTGGGGACCTGAATTAGTTCCTGGGTAAAATGCAGAGGGTGGACTTTGCTAAAGGATCTCCAAACTCCCTTTCAGCACTCACCATCCATGGCCCATCTGCGCTGCCACAACTACCTGCAGCTACCCACATGTGTGGGGACTCTGCTCAAAGGAAGGGAAGGAGTGGCTGTGTTCAAACAGAGAGGCAAACCAGGACCATCTCGGAGAGTTGATCCATCCGCCATGTTTGGTCTCTGTGCCCTGGGTGGTGAGGGCCCTGTCTAGGGAGGGAGGAGATGGGTAGAGGCAGGGGCTGAGGCAGGCATGGCTTCCAGCTCTAGCAGGAAGGCAACTGTGCTCCTAGGGCTGACATTACACAGAGGGGACCTCTTGCCCTCAACTCTAAGGCAGGAAAAGCTACACAGAGGCCCACAGAGACATGTAGGGGAGGTGCCAACCAGCCAGACCTCAGGCTCCCATTCATTGTATTGTGGGAAATCTGGGCTGCCAGCTATGATAAAGGAGGAACACACCCCATGACTTACTTGCCAAAACCATGTATAACCAAAAAGCAATTTTCAGACCTTTCCAACCATCCCCAGTCTCTTTCCTATTCCCAAGGAAGTGAAAACACTGGAGCAAATTCAGAAACTCCAAAAGAGCTCTGTGGGATACCCCCTTCTGTACCCACACCCATCTCGATCCTCTGATCCCAGATTGTCATTTCCCCGGGCCCAATAGTGGGATCCCCCAAACTCTCAGTGGACCAGTGTAGGTCCACAGAGCCAAGAGGAATTGATATGGTGAGTCCTCTGTGTGGAATGACAGAGTCAGAAGGTACCCAACAGGTCCTCTGGTCCAACTCCCTGCCTCTAGGCAGGTCTGCTTCTAAATCACTCAAGACTTGAGTGGCCTCTCTGTTCTCCTGGGGTGTATAGTGATGGCAGACAAAGGCCTCATCTGCAGTCAGAGCCTCATAGCTTCCCAATCAGGGAGGGCTCTCTTTTCCCAGGAAGCTCTTGCTTGTGGGGGAACCCCAAGACTACCCAAAGGTGTTCTCACCCACCTCTCTGACTCAAGGATGATTGAAGCCTGGTGATCTCTGGTTCACACCCCCATTCTTCACTTAACCCCAGTGACACCTCCATCTGGGTGCAGTCTAGTGCAGAAGAGTGTCGGAGAGGGGGAGTAGAGCCAGTGGAGGCCAAGGGTTCAACCCTAAGCACCTGAAGCTTGGAAAATTGGGATCACAAGCCCTCAGTGCCCTCTCCCCCAAGGCATCTAGCATGCAGTTCTGCTCTGATGCAACTCTCCGCCAAGCAGGTTCTGTGACCCAGGACCCCCGAGGCTTAGGCACCTTCTGGGAAGAAGAGAAGTCATCGTCTTCTCTCTGCACTGAGGCCATGTCCCATCACATCCTGGCTGGTGGGCTTCTCTCCCCTGCCCCCAGAGGCCTCCTCTCAATGGTCCCTCCCACCTCTGCCACAGGCTTGGAGCCTCCATCACATCCAGGACTAAGAGCAGTCTCTCTCCGGGGATCTCCCCCTTCCCTCCAGATGTGGGGGATCTGCTGCAACAGAGGCTTGGAGGGAGGGCAAAGCAGCAAAGGCTAATTCATCTTCCTTCCACACACCTCATCACTCAGTGTGTGCACACGTGTGTGTGTGCACACATGTGTCCCAGTTGTTCAAGCTGACTAGATTCTAAGCATTGCCAAGGACAAGTCTAGGCCAAGCTCCTCCTCCTCCCTCCCCCCACGCTGGGAGAGACGTCCCCTCCAACGCCAGGGCCAACGGGGGGCGGGGGTGGGAAGCTCTGTGAGAGAGTGTGCATGCGGCCTGGGGCTCCTGCTTCACAGTGCCTGTGCTTACACACACTCACACATTCCCTGAGAAAGCCCCTGGGCCCTCTGTGGGAAGGCTTTCCGGGAGACTTTTATGGCAAAAGAGGAAGTCTAGGGCATTGTTGGAATAGGCCGGGAGTTGCCGGGAGTTGGAATTGCCAGGGAGCAGCAGGCAAACGCCTGCCAGGAGTGGAGTCAGGCTTCAACCTTCCCCTAACTATGGAGCCTTTAACCCTTTTCCCAGTCTCAGGCTCTCAGTTAGGCAGGGTCAGACTGATAGGCAAGATCCCCTGGGGTCTCATTGCTGTCCCTCATAGCGCCCGCCCCTGCATGTGCACACACATGCATAGGGACACACACACGCATGCACATACACACATGCATGTGCACATACACACACACACACACAGACTGCCTGCCTTGCTGCTCACACTGACTCACCCAGATCTGATCACAGCAGGCTCCGGCCCAAACAAGCACAGAACTCAGAGCTGAAAGGAATCCTTAAGATTTGGGCACCTTCCCTAAGAAATTACCCTCATTATTTTACAGTAGATGCCACTGAGGCTCACAGACCCAGTGCCCAAAGACACCCAGCTCCAAGCCCAGAACCCAGGCCTCCGTGGATTCTCACAGGTGGCACAGTGGGAAACTGAGCACGGGAGGGCAGCTGGATCCACACAAAGGCACTTGAGGGAGGGACAGGGCCTGGACGAGGGTGGGGGATGCCTCTGGGTACCTCCTGGGAGTCCAGCACTTGGTATCATTTACCACTCTCATGTCCAAGTCAATAGCCACTAGCCACATGTGCCTATTTTAATTAAAATTAATTAAAAATTAATAAAGTGTTTAAAAATTCAGTTCCTCAGCAGCACTAGCTACATTTGAAGTGTTCAATAGCCACATAAGGCTAGCAGCTACTGTATAGGACAGCGCAGATCTAGAACATTCCCATCACACAGAGTGTTGTATTGGATGGATAGTGCCAATCCAGAGGAGGCCAACTGGGGGATCAGAGGGTCTGAAGAAATCTGTTTCCTGACAGAGGGCTAAGGTCCCCTGTGAAGGAAGGAGAGGAGAAGGGAGAGGATGAGGGAGAGATGGAGAGGTGGGCAGAAGAGAGGAGTGAGGAGGAAGAGACTGCAGAGAGGAGAGAGAGCGGAGGAGGAAGACGCTGGAGCAAGAGACAAGGGGAAGGAGGGGAAGAGGAATCCTCTAGCTTTCCCCATGGTGGAGATCTGACCAACTGCTCCTATGCCGGGGGGAACTGACACTCCCCCACACTCCACTCCAGCAGGGCCCGAGAACAGGATCACAGATCCTACAGCGGGGGGACAGCAGATAGGGCATCTGGTGATTCTCCAGACCTAAAAAAGAGCCCAACCTGTCCCCAAATTGATCAGCTCTTGTGCCCAGGGCACTCTCCATCCCCCAGGGTGACTTACCACACCTGAGCTCCTGGATTCAGAGAGTCCCCTGCCCCTTCCACTGCAAGGGCACATCTCACAGGGATGGCCCTGAGGCTCTTTCACAGTTCACTGCAGCAAAAATGTTCCTTGGAAAAAAGAAGAAAGGAAGAAAAGAAGGAAGGAAGGAAGGAAGCAAGCAAGCTGGATCTAGTGAAATAAAAATGCTTCTCCTGCCACAAGTTGGGTGCATTTTTCAAGCCAGGGGACAACACCTCTACTCAATTCCTTAGACACATAATCCATTTTGTCGCTCTCTCCCACGTTCTTCTAAGTGAACATTTGAGACACATTATGGAGCTGGGTAAAGAGCATCACGTCTGAAATCAGCAACACCTGGGCTTAATTCCAGTTCTGCCACCTAACGCCCTGGACAATCGCTGCCCCCCCACCCCGAGCCTTGGTTTCCTGCCTTGTGGGGCGTTGGGATGATCAAGTGCACCAATGGATGTGAAACACATGGACGAGGCAGGCACTCAGTGTGTGTCAGTCCATCCCCTTCTGCCTCGGATACTTACCGCGTGTCTTCGCCCTGCCATGCCAGCAGGAGATGGAAACGTACAGGGACAAGATCTTCTGGAGGAGCTCACGGTCAGAGGAGAGGCAGAAGAGCAGGCAGCTGCAGTTATAGGCCAGCCAAGCCGAGGAGCGCTCTGAGGAGAGCTCTCAGCCTCCACGGGTAACACCGCTAGCCACAGGGCCGGGCCCTCCCCAAGTCACCTGGCCACCCCATGGCCCTCCAGTCTCACTGCCCCATCAGGTTGCTGATGCCTCTGCAGGACCCAAGACTGGTGGAGTGTTGACTCATCACAGCCTGTACCCCTCTCAGCACCCCCACAGGGGCACTCAGGGGCCCCTAAGTCAGGAGGGCCCTGGAGAAAGTGGCCTGTCCCTGTCCAAAAAGCTTCCCACCCCCAGGCCTGGGCATAATCTAGGAGAGGTCTAGGAAGACCTAGACTGGTCTATCAGCCCAATTTGAGCACATCCAGGGTCACCTGAGAAATTCCAGCACAGGGGAAAGAAATCATCTCTTCTCTTCAGAACTGATTTCCTTAACATAGCCCGCTTTGTTATGAAGTGTAGGCAAAAGAGCATCGGACTCTGAGTCAGAGTCTTAGATCATGGGCCAGGACACCTGAATTCCATTCCCAGATCCGCGCCAATTGGGACTCCAATCTCAGCAAGTCACTTAACCTCTCAAGGGCTTGTGTTCCCCACCTGTAAATTGGGGGTGATAATCTCTGCCCTTTCTGCCTCCTTGTGAAGGAGGATTAAAGGATACCACAACACAAAAATGCCTGAAACACCCCAAGAGTGGAGAGTGCCCGACACGCGCCTAAGACGGTGGTTGTTACTCTCTAATAACCACGACGCCACCTCCCTCCCAGTGACTGACCTTACCTCCTTGCTCCCCCCTCTCCCAAAACGAGGATTTAAGACCTGTGCCTCCCTAAATGTTCCTTCCATCCCATGGTGCCCACCACTGAGGGGCTCCGTGTGATCCGAGGGCTGTGTTTTCTCTGCCCCATGTTGTAAGGGGGCTGTTGTCGCCAAGGGGAGAGGATGAGAACATGGGAGGTTGGTTGGGGCACAGGAACCTGCATTCTTGGTCTCCTCTGCCCTCTACTGACCCCAATTATCTGCAGATGGCCCAGAGGCAGGGCTGGACCAGTGCCGGACTGGGAACACTGAGGCTGACTCATTAATGAGTTTCTTGCCACTGGCAAACCCTGTCATGGTGACTCGTGGCTCCTGTCCAGACTCTGACCACAAGACCACAGTTAGGCAGTTCCAGAACTCTGAGGAAAACAAATCGGACTGTCCTTCCATCTTTGGGGTCTTGTGGGGGCTCTGATTCTGCCCATCCCCCCTCCCTCAGATGCTACCAGTCACCAGGACCCCGGGCCACCCCCCAGGGGCTCATCCATGGCAAGTGGATTGTTTATTTCCACTACACATTTTATCCCAAGTGATTTCATGTTCCCCTGACCAATTTCTGCAGTCAAACTGCAGAGGGCAGGACTCAAAAGAACAACTTGAGTCTCTCATTGAGCTAATCCTGGGAACACAGAGGCAAGTATCTCTTTAAAGATACTCCCTGCATAGCAGGTCACACTGGCCTGCAGCCACAACACCCCAGGCTGTGATCTCACTAAGCTCCAGGAAGCCAAACAGGGTCAGGCTTGGCCAGTCCCTGAGCGGGAGACCGCCCAAGCAAAACACAGGTGCTGGTGATTCAGCAGGCCCAGCCCCTCCCTCCTCGGGTCTGGCTCTTCTCAGGTGTTGGAATTGACACTGAGATGATCGGTGAGCTCCTATAGATACCTGGGCAGAGGAAAAGGGCGTGGTGCAGCCAGCGGGTGCTAAGTGCTCTTTCTTTGCCACCACGTGTTCTAAGTGTTCTAAGTGTCGACACTGTTCTCAAGAATCAGGGTGTATATGCTTGTCCCTCCCCATCCCCTGCCCACTTCCTAAGGCTGGTAGAGTCAGCCGACCTAACTTGCTCAGGGTTTTTCAGCCAGATAAGGGATGGAGGAGGGAAAGGCAGCCTTCAGAGGGGCCTCAGGCTCAGGAACGAATTGGCCCCCACCCCAAACTGCCAGATCTTTGGCTGCCCCCAGGCTCCGGGCCCTAGCCCCAGGATGGTCCCTTCTGGTTTGGGAACGGGTGAGGATGAAAGGGGTCCATTAAATGAAGGCGGTCATTAGCCTGTTTTATGAGCACACAGATAGTCATTACACCCCAACCCTGTTATTAGAGGCTGCTGCTGAGCTCCGGGACCCTTCTTTATTGCTGTGGAAACTGAGGGAGTTTCTCCCCCAAAAGGAGCTCTGCTTCTGCTTCCTGGCGGGGGTCCTGCCCGGGAGGTCAGTAGCCTCCCCTCCAGGCCTGACTCTCACTCCCTCCGTGCTCCTCCACCCCAATCCTCCCTCCCCCAGCAGCCAGGCAGCCCAAGGGGAGGGGCAAGCAGCTCAAGGAGGAGGTGCAAAGGGCATGCGGCTTCTTGGGGATGAGGAGGCCCTGAAGGAGCCCGTGCCCGGTAGTTGGAGTCTGGAATAGGGGCCTCCCTTACTCTGCCAGGCACCACTCTCAGGTGGAGAGCCAGGTCTACTTCCCCCAGGAAGCCCTCCCTGCCCCCAGACTAGGCCCCCTGTACATCCTCTTCTTAGCCCTCATCATGTCTGTAGTTACCTCTTTACTCTCACATCCCCACCAGACTACCCCCACACCGGCCAGCGCTGGGCACCCAGCAAAGCTCCGTAATTGTGTGCTGTGTTGACATTAGCCAGGAGCCAGGGCAGGTGAATTGGGAGGGAAAGAGGGGCTCTCCCCAGCCCCAGCTCCTCTCTCTCTGCGTTTTCCCAGAGTGTGAAGGATCCAATGGCCTGGCTGCTTTCTCAAGGCCATGGTCAGCAAGTAACTGAAAAACAAACCATCTGCCATTGTCTGGACAGTGCCCCTAAATTTAATCCCTTCACACAAATCACACTGAGCAGCTAGTTGGGTCTCTCCTTGCAATCTGCCTCCTTCCAGTAGGAGAAAACCCAGTGACAGAGTCCAGCAGGGGCAAGCCCACTCCTCCAGGGCCAGCCCCTCGTGCATGACAAGACTGCAGGCGCAGGGGGCAGAGGAGGGGCGGGGGCTTGCCCTCTTCCCCATTAGGGCAGGAAGTGCCAGTGGTAATAGGTTGGCGCCCACCCCGCTGGTGCGGGCCGTCGAGGCTGAATGGAGCGTGGCCAGACCCCACAGAGAGGAACAGGGCTCCAGAGCTAGCAGATTAATCAGCTGTCGTCTGCATTCATTAAAGGCCCCTGGCTTGTGCACTGCTGCCTAAGATGCCAGGGCAATTAACTGCTTGCAACAAAAAGTTCTGGGAAGAAGTTTGTCTCAGCTCCCTGTGGCCTGGCCTAGGGCTTGGCCTGGCCTCCTAGAATCCCAGACTCCTAGGGTAGAAGGCCTCTGAGGCCTAGCCCCATGGGTGGGGATCGGAAGGAGGCAGGCTGAGCCCCAGACCCAGAAGCCTGGGGAGTCAGCAGCTGTGGAGGCCACCTGACCCCCTTTGGGCTTCTTCTCTGCTGTCACCCCGTCGTTGCCTTTCCCCCCATCTCCTCGTGGCCCTGGGCACTGTCACCTGGAATTGCTGGGCCCTCCTAAAGGTTGTGCAAAGACTCATTTCAACACAATCTGAGACTGATAATGTTCCCCACAGGGCTGGAAGCCAAGTCCCACAACTGCCCCAAGCCCAGCTCTCCACCTGCCAGGGAGGAAAGTGGACACCTGTCCCAGAGGCAGCCGGGGTCTGCTGCATGCAAACCTCCCCACCAGCCTATGGGGCTCAGCTGAGTGGCCCTTAACAGACGACCCCCCCCATAAAGGGGCAGCATGGTGACCCAGGTGCGGCTGGCCTTGCCGGAGAGGGCGCTAGAGCTCCCTTCCTCTCCCCAGGGTCATGTCAGTCCATAGCATTCCAGAGACAACAGGACCAGCCGTGAGGGCAGGGTGGAGTTTACCAAGCTTAGTCTCGGTGGTCTTTCCATTGTAACTGCCAAGCTCCCCAGATTGGCATTTGCCTGCCAGGCACTGTAAAAGGTGACAGAACAGAGTAAGAGCAAACCCTGGCCCTGGCTGACAACTGTGTGGCCCTGGACCCCGGCAGGCCCCGTGGGTCACATTCACTGTTCTCTTGGCCTAGACAAACGAGGCTGGCTTGACACAGGCAACAGGGGCCCAAAGGCCCAGCACACGGTCCTGGTGTGGCCGAGGAGCGTGGGGCACACTGGCCGCCTGTGGGGGCTGGCAGCTTTGCTTGGGCGTCTCTGAGGAGACAAAACTGAGGAAGTCCCTGGGCTGCCAGCCTCCTGCTGGGGCCAGGGCCCTAGAGCACATCCTGACCCACAAACCTGGGCCGCCTCACACACCCTCCTCTGGTCTACAGCCTACAAGGAAGAGCAAGGCTCTCTTGCCTCCTCCTTCCCCCGAGGTCCCTAAACACCTGGGAATAAACATTCCCCTCCTCAATTAGGGTCGGGATTGAGGAGCATAATAGGGGAAGAAGGCACCAATGGGCGTGTCAAACACCCCCTGGAGCACCCATCAAACAGTGCACCCAGGTGTGGCCACCAGGTCCCCCACCAGCGAGATGGGCCGCTTTGCCAACTCCAGAAACTCAGAGGCTCAGAGCAGCGAGTGATGCCATAAGTCACTCACCCCCCGGGGCTGCTGTGTGCGGCTCCAAGGGAGGACGCAAACAGCAGGCCCGGAGTCTCCTGGTCCCGGCTGAGCCCCAATCCTCCAGTCTACCCACCTCCTCTGATTGCCCAGGGGCCCAATCAGGCTGGAGAGTCTGCCTTGAGAGCTGAGGCCACCTCAAGACCTAAAGGTCAGCCAGGTCATGCCCCAGGAAGGGTGATCCCAAGGAGGCTCCAGAGCCTGGAAGAGACTGGAAAGGAGACACCATCAGGGAGAAGAGCTCAAATGCTCCCATCATTGCTGCCACCACAAGTCTACTGAGGAGTCCCCTGTCTGTCTAGAGACCCCAGGCCCTGAGAGCAGGACTCTGAGGCAGTGCCTCTCAGACTTGAACGTATATGCGTCACCTCAGGTCCTTGTTAAAACAGATTCTAATTCACTCTGTCTGGGGTGGAGCCCGAGGTTTTGCATTTCTGACAAGTTCCTGGGTGATGCTGCTGCTGCTGCTGGTCTGAATGGCACGGGGCTAGGGGACCGGGGCCAAGTTCACTGTGAGTCCCTCTGAAAAGAGCAAGATGTGATCTGAATGAAACTCAGACTATTTCTGCTTGTCGTCACACCTCCTAATGAGCACAGCGTTTCCCAGAGCCTCCACATCTTGCCAGCATTTTTCTTGCTCAAAATTTCTGATCCCCAAGCTATCTTCCAGAAAGTCCCTCTCTCCTTCCTTCCTTCTGTCATTCCCTCTTTTCTTCCTTCTCACAAGGCAGCCCTGGGCCTGGGCCGTTTGGAGGGGAAGGAGAGAGGAGGCCCAAAAGTACCGATTATGCTTTGTCTTCCCATGAGAGCCGAGTATGGAAACCTAAAATAGAGCAAAGGAGGGGGACAAAGCAGAGAACAGAGCCCGGGAGCCCGAATCCCGCCGCTGCTACCAGCTTCCCCCCAGGAGGCCACGGGGGCACATGGCTGATGGGATCCCCGTCCCCACTCCATGCCCCATCCCCCACCCACCCCCCCAGCCTTTGTGGCCCGGGTTCTCTAGGTCTACCAGCATCTCGTAGACCGTAACCTGGGGAGGGCAGAGCAGCCGAGAGACAGGTGGCCATTTCCTGGTTGGCAGTGGAGGCCAGGACAGGACAGGGTGGGGGGCTGAGGGGCACCTCTTAGGCAAAGAGAGAGGAGATGGAAGGACTATAGGGCAGGAGCCAGGTGCTCTGAGAAGCTCCACAGCAGTTGGTGAAGGTGGTCCCTACTCCGTAGAACCGGGGGGAGCCCCCATGCAGCTCTCACAGCCACCCCAGGGAGCAGTCCAGACACCAGTGCCCCCTGACCATTCATAAGCCCTGAGGTGCTACTCCTCAGGCCGGGTGGGTGGTAGGGGGCTGCTGGGCTCCCTATCCAGCTGGAGTCGGGAAGCAAAGTCTGGTCAGGTCGCTTCCTCCCCTGGTCCTCCTGCCCTCCCCTCCTGGAGTGGCAGCCCCCAGCCAGAAAGACTGGATGCTGGAGAGGAGAGGTGGGGAGCGGTAAGAGCCAGGCCTGAGGAGATGGCCCTGCAGCTCCCTCCCTCCAGCTGGGTTACAGTTTCCTGAGCCCTGCTTGTTTGGGGGATTAACTGTTCCCGTTTCCTAATTGCTACAGGGAGAGGGGAGCAGGCCAACCTGCAGCCTCCTACTAGAGCGCTGGGAAGGCGGGCGGGGTCGGGGACAGATGCCCCCACTGCTACTGACTACCTCTCCCACCACAGCTCCCCTCCTTCCGACTCCCACTGGCACGCAGACTCTTGCAGGGTGACAGAGAACAGCTCAGTTCTTACTCACAGACCTCAGTCCTAACCAATCTCCTTGTCCTGGGCTCCTGCCAGGGACCCGGAGATTCCCACACCAGCTTTTCCCAATTCCATCATCCAAGCTTCAGCCTCACCACCAGCCCCCTTCCCAGATGCCCCCTCACCCTGGCTCTCCCTCCACGTTCAGCCCCTGACGTACCCACGTGTATGGGTAGGGGAGGCTGCGGGGGAGAGGGAGTGTGTGTGAGCATGTGTCTACGTGTGAGCGTTTGAGTGTGTATGGTGTCTGTGTGAGTGTGTGAATGTGTATATATGTGAGTGTGTGAGTGTGTATGTGTATGTGAGTGCATGTTGTGTGAGCATGTGTGGTAAGTGTCTGTGTGTAAGTGTGCATGTGTGTGAGAGCATATGTGAGTATATATGTGTGTGAGAACATGTATGATTATGTGCGCATAAGTGTGTACACGTGGGGCTATGTGTGAGTGTGTATGTGTGTGAATTGAGTGTGCATGTGAGTAAGCACGTGTGTATGACTGTGTGAACATGTGTATATGTGACTGTGTGTGTACGTGTGGGGGTTTGTGTGAGCGTGTATGTGTGTGTGAGTGTGCATGTGAGTAAGCATATTGTGTTTGTATGTGAGCATGTGTGTGTGACTTGTGGACGTGTATATGTGAGTGTGTGATGGCATGTGTGACCGTGTGTGCATAAGTGTGTGTGAGGGCTGTGAGTGTGTGAACATGTATGAGTGTGAGGGTGACCCATTGCTCTCCCCTTCTCCAGCTCTCACCCCTGCCGTCCCACCCGTGGGGCCCTCTCAGCCCAAGCTGCAGGCCTCTTAGTCTCCCTCCCTTCCTCTCCCATCAAGCACCAGCCCCTCCCAGCTCCAGCTTCTCCTATCTCACCCGCTGCCAGTCCCAGTCCCTCCCACCAGTTTTGGAAAAGTCTTGCCGCTGTTTTGCTTCCCTTGCTCCCATCACCAAGCAGTTTCTGGCCAAGTTTCCACCTGACAGCAGTGCCAGCGGCATCCTGCTTCCTCCCTCACCCAGGATCCTGTCTGACTGTGGCTGGAACCCCATCTGTGCCCCCTCCTCCTTGGACAGCTCTCTCTCCTGACCCTCCTCTGTGTCAGCCTGTGTCACTCTCTCTGTTGCTGTGTCTCTCTCTGTATGTGAGTGTGTGTGTCTCCATGTGATGGGGGAAGAGAAAGGAGCAAGGAGAGAGAGAAGGAAGGCGGCCAGGCTCAGATGGTGTCATTAAGAGATATTAATGCCTCTCATCAAGGCATATTAATAAACATTATGTGCCACGCACTCTGCACACCGCGGGTGAGTGCAGACCCAGCAGATTCACAGCTGAGTGATCTCCAAGCCCATGGCACAGCCATTAGCCTCACGAGGTTGACCCTGCCAGGAGACTTCCTGGGCCTGTCACAGCAAGAGAGAGCTCGAAAGGTAGGTTCCAAGGGCGGTCAGAGGGAGGCAGTGTCCCCATCCCCATCCCTGGCCCCAGCTCAGCCCCCACCTCCCCACCCCACCCCTGCCGTGTCCACTCCCTGGGCAGCCACTTCGTCCGCTGAGCCCAGGGAAGGGGAACCATAATGACCTATACATTTGGACGGCACTGCAGGACTTTATTCCATTTCCTAACTTCATCCGCACAACAACTCTGTGAGGAAACCAGGGCAGGTATCACTATCATTGCCACTTTATAGGTAGGAAACTGAAACGCTGAGAAATTAAGTGTCTTGCTCAAAGTCATGTAGCTAATTGGTAACGACATTGGACAGAAGCCCAGGTTGCCCTTTCAAATGGCTGTGTTACCAGCTCAGTCACTAATCGTGTGGAGCCGCTTCTAACTGGATGGCACAATTTCCCTAGTTCTCGCGGCTGCCAGAAATCAGACCATGAAGCACCACTCCTCCAGCAGGGCAGCGGGCCTCTGCCCTCCAAGGAGGGGGTATCCTGGCCGCTGCACCTTAGCAGGAAATGTCCTGGAAGGCAGGGACCAGAGTATGCTAACTTCTGTAAAGAATGCCTGCCTGGTGGAATGCCCACTGCGTTGTAGGCGCCCCGTGGTTCCCCTTTCTTTACAGAGTGACCGCTACTACCTAAATATTCAGTTATTGGCTCCTCCAGAGCTTTGAGCAGGTGGAAGGCCGAACGGCTCGTTCTTTCTGTTTGTCATTCAGCATCACAGTCTGGCGCTGTAGCAGGGTGCAAAATTAGTTATTCACTGTGACAACCATAATGGTGTTAAAATTTCATAAGGTATTCTCCATGTGTGTGTTTAAGAAGACAAGAACTAGTGTTTTAAGGAGATCACTATCGAAAATAGTTAAGAGAAAAGGAGTTGGGGTGCTAAAAATACAAGATTCAAGAGATCAGGGAAAATGTACTTATGAAGAATACCCAATTCCCTACATGATTCCAGATAAATGAGGCATTCTAGCAACCTGCTGTTGATACTGAAAGCTGCGGCTTTTGTTCCGCATACCTAGAAATGGCGGCCTTTAGTCTACACTGACACTGATGCATAGTAACTATGTTTAGCTATCAACTCATGGTGCTTGCTCTCAACCTACCTTAATATTTCTTCTCCATTTCTAAGTGGAACACGTTTAATAAGACCATACATTGTGTCCTTTATTCCTTTTCCCTTCCCCCGCAACGCTAGCCTGGAGCTACGTCCAGAGAATGGGTGATTGTGGTAGGCGAGGGTAGAAGAGGGCTGGGCTCACCATCTCCTGAGGTTCACATCAGTCTCTGATCTTCAGGGGCTAAAAGTAACCCAGGCAAGTTTCCCCAAACGGGAATTCAGATGGGCATCCAGCTAACCCAGACCTCCACAGAGGACCAGAGGCTTGAAGCTGGCACTTGTGTGACAAGAAGCTTTGGGACCCAAATGCAAAGAAGGGACCACAGTGTTCTCAGGGCAGTTATCTCTATGCAGAATGATCCAGGAGACTCTTCTTTTCTGTAGGTTGTTTTTTCCTGTGTTTTAAAATTTTCCTACAGTGAACATATAGTACTTTAATGACCTGAAACAAAATGTTACAGTTTGTAAAGGGAGGTGTTTGGCTTTCAGGGGTCCCAGACTCACCTGCTCTGAGTGAGGCCACGATGACGGGTTCGGCTCCATCCAGCTCTGACTGCCACACAGGCAGTGTCCCAAAGCCTGGCCCCACCCAGATTCTTTCTTGATCAGAGAAGCAGCTCCACTAGCCCTCTCTGATGACCCTCCTGGGACACAGTTGCTGAGCATTTGGAAAACAGAAAAAGTCTTGCGGGGGGGTCTGTGGACCCAAAGTTTAGGCTGCTGATATCTTTGATTCTCAGAAATCAGAAGCATTGCCCGCCTTTCAAGTCAAACCCCAGCCTACATTTCCAGCCTTATCTTGAGCTTCTTCCAGACACAGCTGCTCTTTTCATATCTTGTTTACATATTCATACATTGCTTATGCAGTTACCTCAACTTAAGCTGCCCTTCCCCTCCCTTATCTTGTCCACTGGAAAACTGAAAAACTCCTACATATACTTCAAGGCCCAGATAGAGTATAGCCTCCGCTCAATAGCTTTCCCTGATCGCTACCCCCAAGCAATTACAACTTCCTTCCTCTATGCTCCTTCAGCATTTCCTGTAGACTTAAACTATTTAGGCCTGTAATAAAGTTATTTCTTTGTTAATTTATCTGCCCCACTAGACCGTGAGTTCCTCAATACCATAAAATGTGTCTTATTCATATTTCTATCTCCAACACAGGGCTTCTCATTCATTGATTCATTTATATACCCATCTCCCCAGCCATCATGTCTTGGGGCCAACTCGATCTAGATACTATCACATACACACAGGTGCAAGACAGCATGACTTCTTTGGGAACCACAGGGCCAAGAGCAAAGGGCTTGGACAGCCCGTACTCTTTAAGCCACAGACAACCCTGACCTTGACCTTGGCCTTGGGAAATCTTGCCTCTCAACCTAGTGTCATGGAGAGTGGTGAAGCCCTGAGTGAAGCCACTCCCATCTTGGTAACCACTTATTCCAAGAAGCAGATCATTCCTCCTCAGCCGCATCCCACCAGCCCATTTTGGCATCTGGACACCCAAGGAAGTAACTGACTCCAGATCTGAACCCAAACTAGGAATCAAAATCCAAAGGTCGTGTTGTCTGTCGGGGCCAAGACACCAGCATGTGCTGGCCATCCGTTGGCATATCCTAAAGACGACATTCACTGTGCAGCCCCCACTGCCTATGAGGATGCCAGGAAGAGGCCTATCAGGTCTTTGATGTTGACACTTCTTGAGGGAAACTGGTGCACAGAATAACTGGCCATCCTACACCCTGGAGTCTAGAAGCTCAGCTCCCAAGAGGGCTCAGATCTGTGCCTCCTTTTCATCACTTCCCACGGACTCCATTCCACCCACCTCAGTGACCAGTCCTCCTTTCTCCGGCCCCAGGGCAAAAAAAGCAGGCTATAGGATTAATTGATTGTAGCCTTTCCTTTGGAGTAGGCACCAGTGTCTGGGGCTGGGTCCTCTCTGGGCTGGTGTTAGGCAGCCTGGCAGCTGCTGCCCCTGGGTATCTCAGAGCCTGGGAGCTGTCAATGCCTTCCACTTACTTACCCCTTATTAATTGCAGAATACACAGATTGCTGGGTAGCACTTTACAGTCTTGTGCCTTTTCCTGGATCCTTTGCCACTTGGCAGCTTGCAGGCAGCTGTGCAAAACAGCAAGGAGCTTTCTCGTTTGGTGCCAGTGTCAGAGAGCCTAGAACTCTGCTCCTGTGTTCCCTTTTCTTCCATTTCCTCCAGGTACTCTGTTTGGCTCATCTTTCCCTCCGCCTTCCCTTATCTCCACGACACCTTTCAGTACCTCACTTTTCTTTTATTTTTTTTTTTTTTGTGAGGAAGATCAGCCCTGAGCTAACATCCATGCTAATCCTCCTCTTTTTGCTGAGGAAGACCGGCTCTGAGCTAGCATCTATTGCCAATCCTCCTCCTTTTTTTTTTTTCTTCCTCAAAGCCCCCCCAGTAGATAGTTGTATTTCATAGTTGCACATCCTTCTAGTTGCTGCACGTGGGACACGGCCTCAGCATGGCCGGAGAAGCGGTGCGTCGGTGCGTGCCCAGGATCCGAACCTGGGCTGCCAGCAGCGGAGCGCGCGCACTTAACCGCCAAGCCACAGGGTGGCCCAGTACCTCACTTTTCAAGTTCAGGATTATTCTGATGACCTCCCCCCACACCCAGAGATCAAAAAGTGAAACTTCCCACCCTGCCTGGGGTTTGTAGCCAGGCAGGAGAAGTGATTGAAGCCTCCTGTCCAGATGGAAGAGGTGGGTGCAGAGATTAAATCATCTCCTGCGCGTGCACGAGGAAATGTGCGGCTGACTCTCTGCTCTGGGGATGAGCAAGCCCAAGTACCTGGGGCCTTCACAGACGCCCAGGTGGGCAAGCAGTTGCCTGTAGGTAATTGAAAGGGAATGAGGAAAGTGGACTGGCCTCCCTGCGGGGACCAGTGCTGAGCCAGGCCCCTTCTCCCCACCACCTCACAGACCTCACAACCCAAATCTGGCCGCCAGGCCTCAAAGAGCCTTTACCTAAGGGGTTCCCCAGGCAGGAGGAGGGGTGTTTCTGGACCCTCGATTTTCAGGAAATGTGGCTGTCTGGCTGTCCTCCTGGGGATAAGAAACAAAAGAGAGAAGTGACTTTCATCTTAGTTGGCTCATCTGTTTGGTGTTCTCCAAGGGCTTAATGTATCAGGGACTAATTCCTTCAGGGAACTCTGTGGCCCGGCCCAGGAGGGCAGAAGGATCCAGGTCTAGACAGTAGCGGTGCGGGCCATCAGAAGTGTGGGACAGAGAGGCAGGAGTACAGGCTTCTAGTCCTGGCATTGAGGTCAACTACTCTGACACCTTAGACAAAGCCTTTACTCATCTCTCCACTCATTCCACAAGTGTCTGTTGGACCCTTACTGTCTTAGCTTGGGTTCCTCCAGAAGCAGAGCTTGAGATAAGGATTCTAATGCAAGGAGTTTATTTTCAAGGGGACACAAGGGAGCACCAGTAAGGGAGTGGATAAGACAAGAAAAAGTAGGCACTCAATCAAAGTTCATGAGCAAACAAGTTCCACTGTGGTACCTGGAGCCTGTATGAAATACCCTGCTCCTTCATCCTCCAAGAGCCAGGGAGCGGAGGATTTATGCACGGTTTCCCATCGGCCATTGATTAACAGCTGTTGCCAGGGGATGTTAACACCCCAGTAGGTCTGCCCTACTGCAAAGGTGCTAAAGCAGGCTCTGGAGGCCAGCAGCTGCTCTGGGCCAGGAGAAGCAGGTTGAAGAGGAGCTGGTGAGCACCCAACTGACAAGGGCCAGGGGAGGGGCCAGGGCATTGACAATACCTGCTACCCAACTATGTGCAAAGCATCTTCAGGGCTACACAGACGGGCAGGATGCAGTCCCTGCCCTTGAGAAGCTGGACTTCTCTGGGTTTCTTTCTGGTCAAATGGAGAGACAGATCTCTGTCCTTCCCATGCAAGGGCTGCAGTGAGATCCACCGGTCAGACAGCGCCCTGGAGAATAAGTGCTAAAAACTTGTTACAAATGTAAGATAATAGTGGGGGGGCAGCCTCCCAGCTTCCAGCATTGTGCTTTTTACTTGACCTGAGATAAGGCAGTCAGAACAGTCTGGTAAGACAGTCTGCAGCACCCTAGTCCAAGAGTGGGATCGCTAGGACTCTTGGTGGAGCCCCAACTTTTCTTAAGCATCTCACATGCCAGTTCCAAACTAGCTTGACAGAGAAGCAGTGGGTTCTGAGGTAGGAGAGAGCTGAAAAGGAAATCTCATGTTCTATAAACTCAGAAATTCCTCCAAAGTGTCCTAGAGTCAAACTCCTTTTCTGCAATTAGAATAATGTGTGCCATTTCCTATGCCAGGCAGTCATGCACACACCCCACAAGCACACACGTGCAGCCATATACACATGGATGCACTCATGCACACGCACACATTGGGGGCCAACTTCTAAGAAAAGGGGAGACTATTCTTATATCCTGAGCATTTAAGGGGTGCTACTGAGTAATTTTCCACCCCCTCCTCCCCTCCCCTTGCTGGGAGGGTCATGGGTATCAGACCCCATTTCCAGAGGATGCTGATAAGGAAAAGAATTACCTTCCCAAGGCCCTCTGGTCCCTGACCCTTAGAAGGGCCCAGGACATCCTCCCAAGCACACCAGCCAAATACCTCGGGTGCTCCTGTCCTGATGTCCTGAACAGCCCATCCTGGGCTTTTCATTGTTCTTGAGGATTAGAAACTAGACTATTTCCATGCTGTTTGTAATTTCTGTAGTTATTTCCTTTTTTTAATCTTAGCCTTTAGACAAGTTCCTTTTGAAAATGTCAACCTGTCTTAGCTATAGTAAGGGAAAGGAAGTTTTGTCTGTGCCCCAGGCCCATCTCAAAGAGAAGCAGCATACCCGGGGGCTGGGGAGGTAGAGGAGGCCGGGAGAGGCAGGGCAAGGTGAGGAAGCCAAGGTGTGAGGGAGCTCTCAGCAGCCCCTCGCCGCCTGCGGGCTCTCCTTCCAAAGCTCCTCTCTGCTCAGACTTGACAGGTGTAGGTCCGTTCCTCAAATGCTGGGCTCATTGCCCACTCTGAGGGTACTTCCCTCAGTCCAGTCTCCCTGGGAAGTGCCCAGAACAAAAGATTTCCCCCTCTCCCCTCTGGAAATGTCCCTGAATCTCATCTATCCCCAGAGATTTCCAGCTTTCTAAGGTGATCTCAGGCTAAATGTGATACTCCCATCCACGGAGACGTTTCAGGCAAGCTCAAGTTTTCCTATGGGGTGAGGGGGGTGGTAACCATCTCCACCATAGCCCCAGCCCTCCGGGTAATATCTGTGTATTTTAATAATGGCTTTCCAAAAAACATGCCTCCTAGAGTAGTGATGGGCTGTCATGATGTCATAGGGAAAGCACAGGAGCATGGCAGGTCAAAGGCCTGAGACCTTGAGAAAGCAGGTCTCGAAGGTCAAAGGGTCTAAGGCTCCTTCCTCCTGGAACATTCTGGAATTCTCCCACTCACTGCTTGTGTGGCTCTGGGCTAGTAGTTTGACCTCTTTGGGCCCTCAATTTTCTCACCCTTTGAATTTGGTTTCCTAAGGCCCCTCCTAGGTATTGATTCTATGGTAAAAATTTTAGGCCCCCAAGGACAGAGCAATGAGGGAAGGTTTATGGCCAAAGTGAACTTAGCCCTTCCTCAACCCAATGCAAAGAAATACCAGCCATGCTGACCACATGCTCTGCAGGGGCCCCTCTGCCACCTGGACCTTCCTTAGAGCCTCCATTCCCTGCTCTTCCAGCAAGGACCAGTGCCTGTCACTATGACAAACTCAAGAGAGACCCTAAAGACTCTAAAGGCCATCAGTGCCCTCTACTCACGCCCTCCGCCCTCAGCTGCCTCAGCTGAGCTCAGGGGCAGAGGCTGGGAAGGAAGCAGAAGGGCCGCTGGCTTTATTCAATGAATCCAAGGGTTTGCGTCTGTCTTTGCCAAGCCGGCCCCAGTTGATGAGCAGACACTCCCCAGAGTGAAAGGGAGGAGAAGGAGAGCCTTCCTGCCCTGATCAAGGCTGCAAATCAGACTTTCCACAATGCTCTGCACAAACTAACTCCCTGACCTTACTGGCCCCAGCCTCCACCCCCTACTTCCCTGCACTCACATAGATGGAGAGAGGCCTGTTTATCACTCTGGGTGGGACCTAAGCCTGTGGGGAATTGAAAAGAAACAGCCAACTTAGGTTGCTATTGTTTTGTTTAAACAAACCACTGGCTGGGCTGACTTGGAAGGAATGAGGGGGAGGCTGGCAGCGCAGAGCAGACTGGGCTGGGATAGGCCGGGCCTCCCTGGGCTCAGCCCCTGATCTCTCAATCTTGCTCGAGTGGCCAGAGAGCTATTTTGAGAGAGTGGCCCGCTAGGCCTTGGGCCCTCACCTCGTCTCCTGGGAGAGATGGATGTCGAGGGGAGGGGCCTCCATTCCCTTGTCCCCTTCCCCCTATCCTGGCGCCCAAGCATCTCAGCCCCTGGCCACATCTGGGCCTCCTGCCAGGCCTGGATAGGCGAGGCCTGATACTGGGGGGTCGGGGGACTGTGGTAAGAGAGGGCAAGGCAGACCCAGAGTGTGCTGAATTTGAAGGCTGTCTGTATGCTGCTGAGCAGACAAGAAGGGGCAAGGGAGGGTGAAGGGATGTCAAAGCACAGAGATCTCACCTGTTTGGGGTGAAGAAAACAAAGCGGGAAGGGCTCCCAAGGTGGTGGGCTCCATCCCTCTGCAGTGTCCCGCCCCCTCTCCCAACCAAAGGTAACCTGGACAACAGTATGTCCTCCACCTGCGGGAGAGGGATGTTCTGGCAAAGGAAGCCCAAAGTGGGAACAGTCTGTTGGCAAGCTGCAACCTAAAGGGGAGAAGAGCAGGGGGGCTCTGGAATGCGGGTGTGGCTTTTGTTTTATAAAAAGTAAACCACACTAGGGGTTGGGTCACCCAGCTGACCCTGAGATTCTCCACAGAGAACTGAGATGAAATCTCATGCTCCCCCCAACACCCTCACCCTCACCACGATCTCCCCATCTGCCCACCACCACCCTGAGCCCCTCTGCGAGGGGAGATGAAAGGGCTGCACCGGGAAGGGCTCAGTGGAAAGGTGGCCAGGGCACAGTTAGGTGTTGGCAGAACCAATGAAGAGCCACGCTAATCACCATCATTAAGGCTATAAAACCCCACACCTAGGGGCCGCAGGGCTCCCTGGCATGGCCCAGGGGCCTGAGCTGTGGCACAGACCCAGGGGCCCGACTCCAGTCCCTTTCATCTGAGCATCTCCCAGTCCTGCACAAACAATAATTAGCACCCACCCCCAGGATGGCCTCATTATCCCACAGACACTGAGCAGAGGGGAAAAGGGAGGAGAAGGAAGAGAAGGTGGGAGACCGAGGCTATCCCAGTGGCCAAAGACTCTGCTGCTTGTTGTGCGCTGAGTCCCATCGAGTCTAGGGAACAAGCTGCCTCAGAATCAGGTAGTCCGGCCTCCTCCTGCCGTTGCTTGCCCTTCTGGTTGCTCAGACAGCCATTGGCTAATATTCTGAAGGCCCCAAAGAAAGCCCAAGAAGATGTGCTGGCTTAGCAAGCCTCTGAGGGTTGTCAGCTGCTGCCTTATATCTGACCAGTCCCGGCAGGCTGAGAGTTGTGTCCTGTGCCCAGTCGGGGGGTGTAGATGGTGAGAGTGGGGCAGCCCATTGGGAAGTGTCCTCTCCCTCTCCAGAGGTCAGGGGGTCCATCCCTTGCCAGCAGGCCACCCTCAGCAATGTCTGTGTCTGTCATCTCTCCCCGGATCCCCTGAGGCACAGCCTGTTCTGGCAACATCTCCCATACATCTTCCTCCTCTTCCATCCTACTCCCTTAGAGAGAGAAAGAACTTAGCAGAACCCACTCAGACTGAAACATGACGGTGTGGCCTCTGCTGCCCTACAAGTAACCCACACCCATGCCTGTCTCTTATTTCAGGGCATTGACCTAAAGAAAGGGAAGATTCAGGGCCAGGAGCTAACAGGTGAGTAAGCCCCTCCAGCGCCCCTGCCCCAGCCAGGGCGACGATGATGATCCCAAAATCATAGTAACACAGCTTGATGTGGGTGCTTCACAGTGTGCAAAAGTTTACTCGCACACTCAGATTTAATCTTCACAACTGCCTTTTAAGTCGCTGCCATCAATACCTCCATCTTAAAGAGAATGAAACTGAGGCACGGCCCCACCTGCCCCATGTCACACAACTAGTAAGGGATGGAGCCAGCATCAAAATGCATGGATCTGACCAGACCATTCTCCTGGCGAGGATTGGTGGGGTCACTCCCTTCCCTCTGCCCTTCTCCCTCCTTTCCCCCGTCCCCAGCCCACAATGTGGTTGCATGTGGCTGCATAGACCTCATTGTTCTCTGATGCCCTCCTCTTCCCACCCCTATCCTCACCACCAGCTCCCCTCCTCCCCTCCCTCTCAGATCCCCTGATCTGAGCATCCCCTCCACGCAACTTGAAGGGAATGGTCTGGTGGTGAGCTGGCCTCTGGCAAAGGGCTGAGCAAAAAGACCAACCAGGCCTCATAGTTCTGTGAAGCAACACAGGCTCGGGCACCAGATAGGCCTGGATTCAAATCCCAGCTCCACCACTTACTATCGGCCTGATTCAACCTCTCAGAGCCTCAGTTTCCTCATCCAGGAAATGGCAATAATATCCCCTTACTCAAGTCGTGTGAGGATTAAGGTGATGTCAGAAGGGAAAGCACTCAGCTAGGCCTGGCCCAGAGAAGTGGCTCGACATGTGTGTACCCCTTCCCTGCCTCCTCATGCCTCTCATCTCTACTTTTGGAGGGCGATTCTTCAGGAAATCTTCCTAGTGAAAGGGATTCAGTCTCCATCTCCCATGCGGATAAGTTCCCAGTTGCATAGAACCAGTGAGTCCCAAATTCAGCCTTATCCACACAGAATCACGGTCACCAGTCTTTGGCAACGTGGAACATACCCACCCTCAAGTGCGCTCGGCAACCCTCGCACCCACCAGCCTTGCTGAAAGCTGGCCTGGCCACATCTGCCCTCCACACACAGTGCATAAAGAGACACTCCGAAACCCACCTATGCTCAGAAGTCTTTCTCAGCATTGGCATTTGTGAAAAAACACTGACTTACCCGCATTTACACACACACCAACAGAAACCCTCCAAAACTGCCTCAGAACACACGCTACTGGCTCTTCCAACACCTACACCTTCCCCAGTGTAGACCCCAAGTCACACAAACTCACACGTCTCCTGGCACACCCTGCACTGTTCTCATTCTGAGCAAGCATGCACACACACACACACACACACACCTGATCTGCAATCCAAAAACTCCAGGAGAGATGAATAGTCAGGAATTCCCCTGGCTGTGAGCACACTGGAGGCCCCAGTAGCCGGAAGCACACCATAAGGAACACTTCCAACAGCTCCAAATAGCAAGTGGCTCTTGTCTAATGATCAGGAGAAGGAGATGGTCATAAAGGACCAGTACTCCTTTTCACCAGCATCCTCACTGCAAACACTCCGTCCCGCCCATCCCCGGAAGATTCTTGGCTCCTTGGAAGGGGAGATGAAGAGAGCAAAGGGGAGGAGGAAGAGGCACAGCACTCTTGGAAGGAGGCCCAGCTGGAACGGCCCAGGGGCCCGCATAGACTCGGAGGAAGGATGAGCGATATCTTCACCCCATGTTTCCCCCAGAAAAGATTTGCCTCCTGCACCAAGAGTGAAAGGGAAGGAGATGGGCCTTCTCCTCCGGAAGAGCCTGAGTGGGCTCCCAGTGCCCCGAGCACCCAGATCCTACAGCTTCCATGATCAAACCTTTGAACCGAGTCCCACCCACCCCTATAACCACTTCCAGATCCTCCGGATCCAGCCAAGAAATTGGTTTCTTTGGGGATTGAGTTCATAAGGAAATGCTGAAAAAATAAATAAAAGTCCGCTGCCAAACACACTCACAGAGGAAGACAGGTTTCTTGTAAGACAGGAAATCCATGAGGAAAGCCTAAAGCAAAAAGAGGGCAACACCAACCCCCACTGGCCCAGAAAGGCCAGGAGACCCGCCAGCACCCAAGACCTTCAACCAGTCTGCCCCTCCTCTTCCCCCCACCACCCAAAATAGTGTGCTTCTTAAATGAAGCTGCTGAAGGTGAGATCCAGCCAAAGATCAATCCTAATGTCTTGCAATGGGTGAGCTCCCAGCTGGGACCCCAGGGGGATCAGCGGGTACCATGAAAGGCATGAATGATTCTCTTTTCCTCCTGCCCAGAGCAGCCAGGAGCTCCTGGGTACTGTAGGATGTGGAGCCCACCTCTCTCCTTTTTCTACCCATAGCCTACCAGCCTCCCTCCCCACCAGCACAAAGTGGCTTCCATCGCTACCAGTTCTTCATCTATCTTCAGGAAGAAAAGACCATCTCTCTCCTTCCCAAAGAAAACAAAACCAGAGGTAAGGCCTTCCCATCCTTCCACCCGAGTGAATTCTAGGGTGGAAGTGGATGCTTCATGCATTAATGGCGAAGTTGGGACCTTGACCCCTACCCATGAGCCTTGGAGGCTGGGGTCAAAGGGTGGTGTTTCTTGGGAATAAACTAGAATGAGTGTCCTAAAGGACATGTTGGCCTCAGATGTGGTCTCTCCCTAGAAGTAAGTCCCATGGACCAAGATGGTGGCTTTAGTTGGGAGGGTGGGTTCCAAAAGGAGTAACTGGAGCCAGGGAGAGAAGCATCTCCCCCAGCAGCTTTGAATGGCATGTGCAGACAGCTACCTTACAGCACCTCTGCAGGTAATTGTACCCTATAATTGAGTCTGATCTGGGCAAGAGGGCCCTGGAATGCCACCCTGCTGGTCTGTCTTCATTGGTCGTTAATTGACGTCTGCCCGGTGCCATCTCAGTGGTGGGGCAAAGACTTCCCCAGCCATGCCCCCTCAACTAGCTTCTCTGAGCAACCCTCCTGGCATTCTGGAGGAGACCCACTCCCCATAGCTCCCTAATGGTTAACCCAGCCTGCTTGACCTCAGTCCTCCCCCCAACCTGAGCTGGGGAGCGGGAAAAGACATAGACACCTGGCCACTGGCAATGCCATAGGTGACTCACCTGACCCTGTGTGAGCCACGCCCCCCTCTCTGAGCCTTAGATTTCTCTTCAGGAAAATGTGAAATAAAGTAACCCCTGTGCACTCTGTCACCTGCCCCATTTTAGGGAAGGGAAGATAATGTGGAACACACAAATGCCAACTGGAGAGTGCAAAAAGCACATTCCCCAGTCTGGCAGGAGGGTGAGTAGGTGGGTAAGTGTCATCAGCCATTTCCTCTCAACCAGTGGCCCTGATCAACCTCCACCCACTGGGAAGCCAGTGAAGGTATTGTTATCAGCCTGCTGCCCGAGGCCCCAGAGGAGAGGAGCATGGAGCCCAGAAAGGCACGGGTTGAGCGATGGAGGCCTTCAGATGGGCTGAGCAGAGGTCACCAATCACAGAAGGCTCTAGGCCACGCTGGAAGCAGAGTTGGTGCAACCTTTCCACTGATGGACCCTCCTCAAGTGCCCTCAGCACCTTGCCAATCTGTAAATCTGTTTAAACCGCTTTGCCAAAGACACACTTTCAAGTTTGGACACAAAGAGAGAAGGAAAAGAAAAATATATCTTGCCCAGGCCAAGATCAATTTCTCCAGTTGCCTGAGTCCCCATCCCACCTAAGACATCATGAAGCCCCTTCCACCAGTGCAGGCACTGTGATTTCTGGGGGCTGGGAACTAGCACCTCAGCCTACCATGTACCCCCGCACATGGGAGTCTCATAAAGTAAGACAGTGCCTCTGAGTCCCACCTGAGACAGCAGGTCACAATGCCTGCGCCCTGGTGGGATAATGCTCAGACAGTCCCTTGAAGGAGCCTCCTGCAGGATCAAGTGCTTTCTGAGGGCGGGAAGGAGGAGGAAGGAGGGAGCATTAGGCACCAGGAGGAGCAGTGAAAGGGGCAAGGGAGGAAATGAGGCATGTGCACCAAAGACGCTTCCCACCCCTGCCATGGCTGGGGCCCTCAGGTGTGATCCCTGCTCATCCTCCAGAAAACACAGTGGCCTATGTGTGCTTCCTATGATATTGGTAGCAGGCAAGGAAGTTGGAAACCTATTGGACCTGAAACCCATTATTAGTCCCTTTGGATCTTTGCCAAAACCACAGTGTGTTGTGCACCACCCCACCACCTACCTTCCATCTACGTGAACACTTAGAGACTGGACTTGCATCTGGGCAGAGTCCCTTTGGTTTCCATGCTGTTTTTTTGTTTGCCACCAGAAATGGACGGGGGCGGGGCGGGGGGTGGAAAATGATCCTCCCAGAAGAGAGCTCCGGGCAGGGTACCGGTCCCACCACGTGACACCTTCCCCATGCCTAGCTCTGTGCTAGGGGCTTTGGAGAGGACCTGATCCATGGCCCAGGGAATGTTCCCTGCCCTCAAGGGGCTTACACTCTATTGTGGAAACACTTAAATAACAAGGCAGAGCATCTTAAAAGTAAGCACTTAATTGAGTGTTTCTCGCTGTGAGGACAGTTGGACATTGAGATCATGTGGACTTATGGATAGTCCCTTCTTAGTATCCCCTTCTCTCCAGAACAACACACCCTCTTCAGCCAGGAAGAGTGCACAGTATTTACCGCAGGGTGAGGAAATCTGGATTTCCAGTGTCTAGCTAGTGATTTGACTTTTGGGCAAATCAACTAACCTGTCTGAGCCTCAGTTTCCTCATCTAGACAAAGAGGGGGTGGAGCTGGACCACCTACAAATCTACATGGCCTTGAGGCCACATGAAGAAGGTGGGGCGTGGGCTGGGCCCTGGAGAAGGACGAGGTCTGAATCCTTGAGTGAAGGAGAGAGGAAGCCCTGGGCTAGGAAACCACAGATGCAAAGATTTAAAAAATAGTGAGAAGGAGCACCCCTTGTGAGGGGGCAGTGAAGGTGATGAAGGGAGAAAAGAAGAAGGTTGTGGAGGTTCTGGAAGGCCCGGCAGAGGTATGACTTTGGCGGGTACCATGGAGAGCCATTAGATAGCACCCACGGGAGAAATAACACACAAAAGCCACTCTTTAGAGGTGACTAAGCTGGAGTGGTGGGCAGAACCGACCAGAGCAAGAGGACGGGGGGCATGGAGGTGTGTGGCGTGGATGAACCCAGAGGTGACTGCAAAAGCAGAAGTGGCCCTTGCACAATGTCAGAACTCCAAAGGCCTGGCGCTCTCTGAAGCACCTGCACAGTGCTTAGGGGCCTCACGGAGCCCGGGGAAGGGCCAGCCCTCAAAAGGCCAGGGCATGGAGCCCTGCCCGTGAACACAGGCTCTGGACTTACTTTGGTCTAGTTTTCTTTCCATGGGAAGATATCACGGAGGGAGGGGGGAGTCCTGGTGGTGTAACCAGCCGCTTGTGCCCCTGGATGAACGGGGAGGAGCAGCTTCCAGAGACTGGAGGAGAAAGGTCAGTATGCAGGAGCCAGGTAGAGGGGCATATCCATAGAGGACAGTTAACTTGACCCAGTCTTTTGCGATCACTTCTCTCCCTGGGACTTAGGTGTGAATGACAGGTTTAGGATGAGAAGCGAGCATGAGATTATTCTAGTTGAGCTTGTATGACGATTGGGGGACAGGGGAGATTTGCTCAGAGCCAGGGCTGACACCCTTTCTGGGGTTCCTCTTTGTTCTGTGACCCCAGGAAATATACATGGGGTCAGCCAGTGGGAGATCTTGACATCCAAACTCTCTACGCATCTTCCTCACAGCAGCCTTGGATGCGACATCTAGACTCCTACATTCTAGAGGAACCAACTGAAGGCGTTGAGGGGACACGTCTGAAGAGGGGCCGCACACGCGGTGCTCGTTCGCACCTCGCATGGTGCGCCCTTCCGTAACACAGACTGCCAGAATGCCCAGCAACTCCTGCTTTTTTATTTACGTCAGCCTGCCCACCACTCTCACCCAACAACTGATTTGCCTCTGCCTGCCAATCTGGGCATACCATTTCCCCCTTCCCCTATACCTGGAGCATCTCACTCAACTTCAGAACGCCAGTCCTGCTGACCGCCTCCATGATGCTTTTTAGAATCACCCCATAGGGCTGTCTTCCCCCAGTCCCCGCTCCCTGCCCTCTCCTGCCTGCGTCTCTCTCTTCACACGCTTACATCACATTCTGTTGCTTTTATCTCTTTTTTATTAGTCATCTTTCGCTTGCATGGGCCCTACTTCCACCATGAGACTAAAAATTCCTTGAGGGAAGATCTCGCCTCTGTCTTGTGTTTCCTTTTTACCACCTGTCCCTGTGCTCAGCCCACTGTGGATTTTCAATCACTGAATGTGTTTGTGCATGGGACACACCCACATATGCACATTCACAAGCCACTCACATACACACACATGGATCTGCACATTCTCACACCCCCACCTTCACAAACACACCTCATCGTCAACTTCCTTAACACCTGAAAAGGCAGCCACGTCCATGAGTACCGTGCCCACAAATGACAATTTCGGCATCCACATCCTCTCTGTCCCAACGGTGGGCAGGCAGGGCCATTTACATCTCTTACATGCCACTTATATGTCCAGCCTCTCCAGCCTGCCCTGCCCCTCGCCCAATGGCCAGACCTTGTGGGGGAGGCAAGACAGTGGCCATCGCTCCCCCTGGGCCACTGAAGAAACTGAGGCCTGGAACAGTGAGTGGCTTGGTTGATCAAGGGTCCGCAGTGAACAGCAAATTAACTTTCTTCTGGCTTCTGGGGCAAGGCTCTTTGCACCTATCACCAACTCACCCACATTCCCTCTCCCCCAGCCCAGACCACCAGGCTTCTGGACCCTGGTGGAGACAGAGAGGAAGCAAGTCCATCCTGCTGCCCTGGGCATCCTTGGCCAGCAGCAGCAGCCACCAGAGGCAGCGTGCCCACATGCCCCTTCCCTGGAGAAAGCTGTGGCTGAGCACTGTGTGGAGACTAAAACTCCCGGGGAGCTGTGGTCTGCGCCATGCCACACCTCAGCCCCCTCGCCCAGAGGTGTCAAGGGCTGGCCTCATGGCCTCATGCTCAGGGAAATCCCCTATCTGCCCTACAAGATGACGCGCCAAGCTTGCTCCAGAAGCCTCTCCAAGGCTGAGAGCCCAGGATGGTGCTGCAGCGCGAGGGGAGCTAAGGGGTCACGCTAGGCTCGGGTCACCGCCTCACTGGGGCAGACTTGGTGGCCTGTGGAGAGACTGCTCCTTGCAAAACAGGCTGGGGGGGAAGGGAAGGGTCCTTGGGTTCTGAACTAGGCAGCCATAACCCACTCCCCAGCACCACAGGCACCTGAATTCAGCAGCTCCTGGGTGAGCCACCCACCCACAGGGGTCAGAGAGGAGGGACAGGCAGAGACTTGCCACACAGTGGGGTTTAAGTCTTGTTTGTGGCATCTAAAGGCCTGCGGGGCACCATGGGTGATTGAGACAAGGGGCATTGTGGGGAAATGTTTGAAAGCATGGGCCAAGGGCATGAAGGCAGCAAAGCTCCACACAGCATCAACAGTAGGAGGCGTTGATGTGGCAGGGCCAAGGCTGGGAGGAAATCCACCAGACCTGGTGACAGTAAGGGTAGAGCACATGGTGGAGGCAAAGGTGGAGGGAAGGGGCCCTGCCTGGAGACCAGCCCCAAACACGCACACAGACAGACATAGACATACCCAGCCCACTACAAAACAGCCCCTACTCCCCACCCCCGCCATGACCTCCCATGGTGGTTCACCTGGCCAGGCCCCAGAACTCCTGGGGCCCAGCCCCTGAGTCACTGTGTGGGCTTGTGTCAGGCAGCCCTCTTCTGCCTCCAAAGGGCCCCACTCACCTGGCAGAGTGGTTAGGACTGGAGGCCTGGCAGCGCCCCAGGTAGGACCATCCTGGGCAATTCTCAGACAGGTACCCTGGCTAGGAACTGCTTACAATCTGCACAGGCCCCAGGCCACCCTCTTCAAGAAGCATGCCCCAGTCAAGGCAACATCAACCATCCAAAGCAATATTGGACAGATCATTGGGAAACCACAGATAATCCCCAAATTTCACCCAAAACTCCAGCCAACTATCCCCACCACCAAATACTGAAATTGATAATCGGGAGCTTAAATTGACGTTTTCAAGTCTCCCCTCCTCTCACTCCCTTCCTCACCCCCACCCGCAGCCACAGGACAGAAGGAGGAGGCCTGGAGGTCCACTTGCTGGATAATTAGAAGTTGCACTTCCACTCTCCAATTCTCCTCGGTTCTCCTCTCCAGAGCAGACGGGGTAACTCCTCCCCACCTTGGGAACGCCCCCTCACTTCCCTGCTCTCCCTCCCCCGCCAAAGTCAAAGTGGTCCCCTCTGCCCCGAGCCCCTCAAGCCAGCAGGATCAGCCACTCAGCAGATATTCTCCAGGAGTAATTGGATGTGATGGAACGAGGGCTTTTCAGCTCCTGAGTGGAAGTCTCTTGATGTCATTTAATGGCACAAAAAATAAAAGGCTCAGGCCTCCCGCCTACCACCGCCAGGATATCATTAATCTCAGCAAAAAGGCATCAGCGCTTCTATCACTGCACCAGCCCCGCGCAGAGCCAGACAAATTACAGACCGGAGCCCGCACGCGGTGGGGCGGTTATTAGGCTGGCGTTCAATTTTTGTTTTTTTTTCAGGGCCCTGTCCCCTGACAAGACACAGTGGTGCCCCTGCCTAGGGGGATATTAGGGGGAGGCCAGGGGACAGGGTGGCCATCTTGGTGAGATGCAGCTGACCCACTTGGGGGACAGGGCCACTTCGAGCCAGGCACCCCGGGGCCCAGCAGAGGCTCAGGAGGCAGCTCAGAGGAGGCAGCCTCAAAGCTTAGAGCCCCGCCCTCTGTTCTCCAGCCCACCTGGAGGGGGGCCTCCCTCCCAGTGGGTGCTTTCTGACCCCCCACTCCCCAGGCGGAGAGGGAAACACTTGAGCACCCACTGAGGACCAAATGACAAGTCAGGTGGGAAATGTCCCCAGGCCAGGGCAAGGACATGCAGGGAACCCTGTCCTGCACTGTTGGGAAGTCTTAAGAGTGGGCCTGCTGGAGAGAATGGGGCCTCCTCCTCCAGGGGCTACAAAGTGTGCTGCCAAGGCCTAGCTTGTTATTAGCCCAGTGCTAACTGCCTTATATATAAACGCGTGGAGGGCAGGAGTAGGGCCTGGATAAAGCAACTCCTCCCCAAGCCTGGCAGTCCCCAGGAGGCGGCTGTCAGTGTTGGGAGTCCCTGGTCCCAAAGGTCTGAGATTCCCCTCAGCTCAGAGCCTCCACATCCTAGCAGGGGCACTGTCTACCTCATTCTCCTGAGTCCTACAAGGGGGTGGGGAAGCAGACTAGATGGAGCATCACTTTCTCTGTCTCTTGGATGCCTGTCTAACCCTAATAGGTCCAACAGGGCTGTCCATCCCGTGTGATGAACCACTCTCAAACAGTGGTAAGCCAGCCCCACAGATCTAGGAAGCTTGGGGTAGAGAGAGTGACTGTCAAGACCTGCGCTGGGGCTGTTCCCAAACATTCCCACCATTGCAGTCCCGGGAACTCAAACTCAGAGGAGGAGTCTCTGAAAACTTGGAGCCTCTCTTCCAGTTGTTGAAGACAGGGGTCATCCACCCTACCACCACCACCCAGTGTCACGTGGAGATCAGGCACACAGTGGTGGCTCAGAAACCCCTGATGGCTTTAGATAAGGTTACCTAACTCTCTCCATGGCCCACATCTGGAACATCTCTAACATCTAACATCTCCCACTGCTAACATCTTCCCTATCAGCATCAACCAGTGAGTGAGAGAATGGCCTCTAGGCATGGCCACTGTGTATGGTTTTACAGGATGAGAACAGTGCCCCCTACAGTTGTGCAGGGACCCACCTGCACATCATATGCAGCAGCCCCACCCTGAGGAGACCTGGCCTCTGTGTTCCAACCACTGGGTGGCTCAGGAGACAGGCGTCACACACCATCCTCTTTCCTCCCTCCAGCAGAGGCCTCTTGCCACAGAGGCCTTTGAAGCGCATTCATCACCCCTGCCCTCTTCCCAGGAAGGCCCCAGGGTACGAGGGGAGTGGCCCCAGCACAGACAGCAGCACCACCCTCTTCCTGCATGGCAGTGCCTCCCTGCAGATCAGGGGACCAAGCAGTGCCATACAGGATGGGGCTTTCCTCCACGCGGTGACCACGGAAGCCACAGCCTCCTAGCTCCTCATCTCTCCCCACACACCCCTGAGGGCCTGACTCACCCCTCTTCCTTCTAGAACTTGCACAGGGTCAGTTCCTCTTGCCCTCTGTGGCAGGAAACGGGGGTGTAAGGAGTCCTGGCCAAGCCAAGGGAGGAGGCAGCAGGAGGCTAGCAGCCGGCGGCATTGTGCCCGCTCTCCTGGTTTGAGAAGCTGCCCAAGAGGCCCAAGAACCACAGGGTTGTTGGGAAGGGACGGGAAGGAGCTGTGAGGTCCCCGGGGCACTCTAAGCTCAACTGACGGAAGTCTTCTGAGCTAGGGGAGGGCTAACTGCTGTGAGAGGGGAGCAAGGTCTCCCTCAGGGCGCAGGGGATTTCTTTCCACCACCTTGCCCTGATCTCGTGATGAGTTTCAATTCCTTCCTTGCCACCAGAGTTCCTTCCTGCCCTACTCAGCGGGGGAAGGCTCCCTTGTCCCCATGCCTACCACACACCAGTCACCCATGAGCCCTTTCCCTGGAGTGCACATGCACACGCGTGCATGCACACATACAAGCATACACACATGCACACACTCCCAGGGTCATGAGACCACAATTCTTTTCCAGCCAGCCAGGCTCCTGGCTGCAGAGGCCATGGCCAGGCACAGCACCTCCTCCCTCCTGCCCCTCCTAGTGGAAGACCCCCAGGAGTCAATCACACACCTCTCAACCCAGCAGCAACCTACCGAACAGGAGAGGCTCTCTCCGTGCCCGGCAGCCCTTCCCCCAGGAGAACTCCTGAAACTCCCGTTTTCCAGCCCTCGCCCTCACAGGTCCAATCTGAATGTAGTCACCGAGCCAGATAGGCTCCGAGGGAACCTGAAGAGGCCCTTTCCTCCCTCCCCACCCCTAAGAAGCTTCTTCACCAGAACCTGGTCTTGTGCCCCCACCAGGCGCACCATCTGTGCAGTAGCCCCTTGTGAGGATTAATGAGAATGTGGCGTTCCTAGAACTGTGCTGGCACATAGGAAGCACTATATAGGTGTGTTATTGCTATTGTTATTATTTGCATTATCATTATTATTGTTTTGCTTCTTTAGATTAAAAATTGTCTTCTCCTTGAGAACATCTTTGAAATGCAAACAGCCCCTATGGGAAGGGATGATAGAGTAAGAATACTTCAACGGACTTGCATTCTTCATTGTTAAGAAGGGTGGTGGGTGCAGACAGAGGACCACAGTCGGGTAAATGGGTGGCTCTGAGAGGAATTCTAGGCTGCCAGCCCTTGCCTTGTTCCCTCTGTGTGTCAGAGATTATTGTTCTCCATCAGTCCAGGGCATTTCAGCTACTGCCTAGCCCTGCTCCAAGGCAAGGTCTTCCCGGAGCACTTTCTCCACCCAGGGAAAGTTGAAAAAAAATACAGGATGCCCAATTAAATTTGAATTTCATACAAAGAAGGAATAATTTTTTAATATAAGTATGCTCCATGCAATATGTGAGACGTACTTAGACTAACAAATTGTTGTTTATCTGAAGTTCAAATTGAACTGGGCATCCTATATTTTATCTGGCAGCCATCCGCCGAGGGTGCCTGAGGCCCGGGGTTTGGGAAACAAGAGTGTGGGAATGTGCTTCTGACCTCTTCCCTCAGCCTCTCCCCAGTGCCCGGGGCTGTGCCCTCCTTGCCCTGCTGCTAGGCCTGTTCATACTTGCCCCAGAAGATGCCCCTCCTCCCACGCCCCTCTGTTTTCTCCCCTTCAGGAAGGTGCCCTCTGACCTGGGCACCGACTGGGCTTCTCCAGGCCCCAGCTTGGGGACACCTCGCCCACACTCTGTTCCCTTCCGGGAACCAGGTGCTCAGGGGCAGGGAGCCCTGGTCATATGCCCTGCCCCTCAACTTCTGCCACAGCCCAGGAAGGAACGCTGTTGCATGGATTTCTGAGGAGATGGAGTCCTGGGGAAGAGATTGAAAGAATGACACAGACACTTCTGCCAATCTCAGCCCCAGCTGCTGGGGTGAGCAGGCGTGAAGAAAAGAAGCATGGGGTCAGGAGAGCTTGCAGGAAAAGAGGGGTGTGTGGAGGAAGTGGGCAACCCACCTGATGGGCATTTCCTTTCTGCATGTGAATGAGAAGGCAGAGTTATGCTAAATAAAGGGTACTGGGGAAGGAGACATAATGCAGTCTTGGACTCAGTCCAGACTCCTAGTCCCCATTGTCTTCTGAGGAGCAGTCCCTTCCCAAACACTATGCTGACATCCAGGGGCTGCCCCTGCAGACAGGAGCCAGAAGGCACCCCAGGCACTCTGTCCCCTCAGCCCAGTGGCCGAGGTCATCACCTGCTGTCTCCACTCCCTGTCACCTCTACCAGCTCTGAAGTCCACGGTTCTCGCTCACTGCCTCCCTGTGGTCTGTCTGTCCTTCCAGGTTCTTGGAAAATGGACAGATTTCTGAACCGCTTCCACCTGAGCGAACCTGAAGCAAGCACCCAGTTCATGACCCAAAATTACCAGGACTCGCCAATTCTCCAGGCTCCTGGAGGAGGAAGCAGTGAGCCCAAGGACAAACCCAAGCCTACGTAACTGCCCTCCAGACCTCAGGCTTCACCCGGCAGGTGTGTGTCCCCATTGCCACAACCGATGGTCTGGTATGGAACCCCTTCTCTTCCAAATTAAAAACAAATCCTCCAGGGCTTACTGGTGGGATATTTTGTTTCCTAACCTGTCCTTCAAAAACCAAGAAGAGGAAATCAATGGAGATCCAGCACCGGGCTGGGGCTTTCCTGTAAATGCAAGTGGTGGAGGAGTGGGGTGGGAGAGACAGACAGGCAGAGGTGGCGATCCCTACCCCTGAACTGTCACTGAGGCACCATGTGACCTTGAGCAAAGCACTTATCCTCTCTAAAGTTCTGCTTCCTCAGTGGTGACACTGAGGTAGGAAGAAGAGGTGGCGGCAGCTGAGTTATCATCCTGGTCCTTTCCAGCCCCAACATCCAACACTATTCATCCAATAAATATTGTCGGCACCTGACGTGTGCCTGCTCTTCTGCTTGGTGCTGGGGAGACGTGTGTGAACAGGGCAGACAAAACATGAGGCTTGCTTCACGGAGCTTACAGTCGGTAGTGGAGGGAGAGATTCATCAGACAACCACAAGCAAATTACAACAAATGTGACAGCTGCTGAGGGTGTAGAGGGGACCTGTTTTGTTATGGAGGAGGGGTGGTGAAGGCTCAGGCAAGGCCTTTCAGAGGACGGGATGTTTAACTCCAGGGCTGAAAAGTGCGGTAGGGATTAACTGTGAGTGGGGACAGGGGTAGACTGTCATGAGCATGCCAAAGAGAGGGAACAATGCTTCTGAGCTCCCATGGCTGGCAGGGACATGGGTGGCATCTTCCAGGAAATGAAAGGCCAATAGCGTGGCCACCTGGACAGATGGGCAAAGACCAGAACATGCCAGGCCTTGCAACCATGTTCAAGTTTTGATGGTACCCTGAAAGCAGTGGAAAATCACTGAATAGTAAGTAGATTGGAGGGGGAGGAGGGGGAGGAGGGGCACAATCTGATTTATGCTTTTAAAAAGCTATGAAGAAACTCCTTGGTGTCTGCAAGGAAAGGTTTTTCGGCATCTAACTCCCCTTAACGTCCTCTGGGTGTCTCCTGGCTCTCCCACCCAAGGACCCCTTGGAGGGACCTCCTTGCTACAGTCTCATTCTCTGGCTAAACCCCAGCTCCTCAACTCCTCCACCCCAACACCAGTCCTCTCAGCCCCCCACCCCCTCAACATGCCCCTCCACTCAGTTTCCCTCCAAGAGTTAATAACCCCTCTCTCCTTGGCTAGAATATAGCAATTGTGGTGACTCCTGTGTGCACAGTGCCTTGAGATCCCAGATGCAAGGGGCAGGCTGCAGCTGGGCATGGGGTAGTACCTTCTGAGAGCCATGCCCCTCAGTAGCTGGAAGACAGGGGGCCTGGCCAACCCCTCAGCCCAGCTGAGCACATTCTTAACTAGTAAGAAGATTTTAATGGTGGGGCTCTGAAGAACAAAATGAGATGGGAGACTGAGTTTGTGAATGGGAGGGAATTGGACGATGCTTCTCCACTGCATTGATAGGTTCAGCTCCCTACCCAGGTGATGGACACCAGATTCTTGTTCTCTAGAAGGGCCTTTGATGCCAGCCCAGGCAGTAGGAACTCCTCACTCCCTCCTACCCCACCAGGCACGCTTGTCAGCAGAGCTAACAGAAGAAGCAAAAAGGAAGTGTCCGTTTGCAGTGTCATGGAAGGTAGCCTCAGAAGAGAAGTTCTGCGTGTGTGTGAGCCTCACACTCCCCCCAGCCCCCACCTCCCCAGGCCCGGAGTGTAATTGGCAGCTCCGTTTGTGCCCAAGGCTGGGATAAATAGCAGGTCAGCTTCCTAGAGCAGCCCCAAATTGAGACACATCCTCCCCTCTTCTGCTTTTAATTCCTTGTGGCTAGCATGTTTATTTTGGGTGAGGAAAAAAAATCGGATGTTTATCCTTCGAGGAAATTATCGGCTTGCTTTCCTTCCTTGTTTCCCCCTCCTTTCTTTTCCCCTGGTGTTTTGGGCTTTTAGTTCAGCCACAGAAGAGACCCCCACCCTCCTGCCCAAAACGTGAAAAAAGAACAAAGCTGGCCCAGGCTCTAGGCTGAAGCCAGTCCCTGGAAGCCACAGAGAAGGAGGTCCCAGTGGCAAGGAGGGGAGCCCTGAAGGCCAGGGAGACCCTGGGGAAACCCACCCGAGGCTCGGCTCACTGTCTGTAGAAGACTCTGGGCCTCTTGCCCCTTTTCTTCTCTCTGCCTCCACCAGGGAGAAACCAGATGAGCATGTGGATCACTTCGAGATCTCTAATGAAGCAGCTGAGACAAATGTAAGGGAGCATCAGTGACCCTTCTACAGGGATGAGGAGAACTGATGGTATTATTATCACTGTCATCATCACACACCAGTTGCTTAGCACTGTCTGCGCACCAGGCCCCGTGCCACATGCCCCACACGTGGAGTCTCGTCTAATGCGTTCCTGCGGGGCCTCATACAGAGTCTCGCACATGGTCACAACAACCTGAAAATGTAGGTGTTATTATTTTCATTTTACAGATGAGGAAACTGATATTCCAATAAGTTAAGGAACCCACTCCCTGTTTCATAACTAGTAACGATGGAATTTGGTGTTAACTCAAGCCTTCTCACTCTTAGGACTCAACGGTAGTCTGGTTTTACTCTCTAGGCTACATAAAATAAAGGCCAGACCTTCTAGCATTTATTCAGAAGCCGGGTGGGCTGAGAAGAAGGCTGGAAGTTCCAGAAGAATTTAAAGGGAGTCTCCCCCAAGCGTCTTCCCTTCCCTCAGCTTCAGCTACTCAAGACCAAGTGTGATTTGTGGGGACGGCCACCTCCTGGACACTCACAGCAATGGCCTGGCCCAGCTCAAGGCCATTACCATCCCCAGCACCCAACTTGCCCAAGGCAACTGCCCCAACAATTTACCACCCTCAATCCACGGAATCACCCCTCTCTGTCCTGAACCTCAACCTCGCCTGAGTGATAACTGGTCTTAGGGAAGGAAGAGAGGTGCAAAAGGAGAGATAGCCATATAGAAAGACTTCCTGCTGCTGCTGACGGTGGTGGTGGCAGTCATGGTGGTGCTCATGGTGGTGGTGGTGGTGGTGCTGCTGCTGCTGTTGCTCATGCTGGTGCTCATGGTGGTGGTGGTGGTGGCAGTGGTGGTGCTCATGGCAGTGGTGGTGGTGGTGGTGGTGGTGGTGGTGGCAGTGGCAGTGGTGATGGTGTTCATGGTGGTAGTGGTGGTGGTACTGGTGGTGGTGGTGGTGCTCATGGCGGTGGTGGCAGTGACAGTGGTGGTAGTGGTGCTCATGGTGGTGGTGGTACTGGTGGTGGTGGTGGTGGTGCTCATGGTGGTGGTGGCGGTGGGTCCAGGAGTTAGGCTGAGCAGCCATAGGATAGGAAGAAAGCCTGGGAGATGCATTAGATCATGTAATTTAAAAAGCACAACTTTTCTAACTTAGCAGACCTAAATTCACATAGAATCTCTACCACTTGAGAACCCTGTGACCTTAGACAACTTACTCAACTGTTCTGGACCTGTGTTTCAACCGCAAGAAACAGTATAATGAAAATAGTGCCTTCCTTATAGATCTGTTGCAATGGTTAAAGGAGATAGCACAGAAGGCACCCAGGGACAATGCCTGGCATACAGGCTGTTCAGTAAATGCGAGTTTTCCTCTCCATCTCTGCCTCCACCTCACCTGCTCTGCTCCCCACCTCAGCTGGAGCAAGTAGTAAGGCTTAGGGTAATGGAAAGAGCCACCCTCTGCAGATGAGAGTCCTTCCCAAGAGGCCCATCTGAGTCCCGGCAGCCCCGGGGAAAAGGCAGACTGCCAAGGGATGCTCAAGCCCCAGCCCAGCATCCCCTCCGAAGCTCAGCAAACAATGGGAGCTTGGATCAGGAAAAACAACCTGGTTCCTTAGCAACTAACAAGCATTTCCCCGTAAAGACAAAGACCCTTCAGTCAGAATGCTCCTTCCCTCTCCCCTCCAGCTGTCTGATCTGCTTTGCAGGAGTGGGGCAAGGGGCTGCCCACCCCCCAGGAGGTCTAAGGGGCTTTTACCCCACCCTCCCAGCCGTCCTGATGTTACCTGTAATTATCCCACAGCATCTTTCATCCTAGTGTTAATTAACTTGCCCATTTACCCCCAGGAGCTGCTGGGAGACATAGGAGGTGCGCATACACACACACACACACACACACACACACACACACGCATGCCCACACACCCAACATACACAAATGTCCATATTTTCCCTTCAGAGACCCTCACTCCATTTTAGGGACCAGGAAACTAAGGTTAGAGAGAGGAGCCAATTCCTTGAGGGTTTCCATCTGCCTCCTCAATACTTGGAAGAAGAAACAGGAGCTGAAAAGGCTGGTTCAGGAGAGGGCAGGACAGGGTCCCTGAGTATCCTGGGGGATGAGGGACCAGGAAGGAGAAAAGCTTTTCAAAAGGACTGAGGACGGCTGTGCTAGGAGAGGGGTCTTGGTGCCACCAAATGCAAGCCGTCTTATTTAACACAGAGAGGACGTTTCAAAGGGAAGAAAGGAAATATTTCAATAGACAAGGAAAGGAAGAGGAAGAGTCAGAAAGAGGATATAGAAAAGAAAGACACGGCCGTCTGGTCTGCTGTAGCTGAAAGAACCACTAACTGGGAGTCAAGACCTAATTTCAGTACCAGTGCTACCATTCACTGCTGTGTGAGCCTGGGCAAGTCAGCTGTCCTCTCTGGGCCTCAGTTTCCTTATGTATAAAACAGTTTGGGATGGGTGGTCTCTGAGGCCTCCTCTAGCGGAATGGTGTGCAACTCTATGTGATTATTTTGGGGAATGGTAGAGAAAGCTAATACCACTGTCCCTATGGCCAGGGGATGACTGGAAGCCACTAGAACACGGTAGAATGAGCATTCTTGAGATTAAGAATGAAAAGATCCAAGTGCATTTAGCTGCAGGAGCCGGAAAACCCTACGAGGAGGCCCAGATTAAAGAGGAGTTTGCAGATATGGGGAGGGGAAGTCCCTGGGATTTCAGGAAAACCCATTCCCAGAAGCAACAGCCAACGACAGAGCTCTTCCTCCCCAGATCCAGGCCAGAGGACACTCCTTCAGGGACCCTAGTGGAGGGAGGACGGAGGAGAACACAGGCCCTGTGTCTGCACTCGGGCCCAGAGGGTAGAAATGTCCCTCAGGATCCCCTGACGTGCTCTGAACGAGGGCAGGACACAGAAGCACTGCCTTTATTCCTCATGAGCTGGGGTCCACCCCACTGGCACAGTCAGCTGGGCAGGGAGCAGGGGGCTCAGAGGAAAGAGGCCGAGCCTGGCAGAAAGGCAGGCGCAGCAGGACCCTGAGCTCCACCTTTCATTTCCATTCTTGTGAAGCAAGCAGACAGTGGCTGAGTGGGCTTGCTCTAGGGCCTAGGCCAGAGGGCAAGCCTGAGCAGTGCCCTACACTCCCACACCACACCGACACCCACACTCACTCACACACACTCACATAGTCTCACACACCCACGTACTCAGACATGGCACATGCACTCACACGCACTTTCACACAGCCATACTCACACTCACACATCCTCATTCACAGAGCCTCACACACTCAAACACTCCGTCCCCAGAGGGGATGGAGCAGCCTGTAGCTGGGAAAGGGGCTTGAGGAGAGAGCCTGACAGGCTGGGAGGGTCCTGAAGAAAGGCATGGGTGAGAACAAATCTGGCTGGTCCCTAGCCAGTGGTCCCACAGGTACACACTCACACCCACCCACCTGTCTTCCTCCCCCCACACCCTGAGCACCAGACACTGCCCATCGGCACATATACAAACAAGTGTGCACACATACACCTCTACTATACGCATCCTGCATGCACATACTGTAAATACACCAGCCCACACAAAATCACATGATGTATGCACCCGCTAGACACTCCGGGGTTTCGACTCTGCCAAGCACTTTCTAGACATCCATACGAGCTGTGTTTACACGCATTGTTCAGCCTGGGCAGTCTCAAACATAGGATTTACATGCACACGCAGGCTCCACATATGCACACCCACTTCATTCACAACCTGCATACACACCATCGTCACGGACAAGCTACCCTTTGGAATAGACTAAGGACCAGACAAGGCCTAACCCCAGCTCTCACTTTGCAGTCTCCTGATGCAGCAGGTGGATTTTTGGTGGCAGCTGTGAAGGTTGTATGTGAGTGTGTGTGTGTGTGTGTGTGTGTGTGTGTGTGTGTATGTGTGTGTGTGTGTCTGGTTTGGAGGAGGTTGAGGGGTAAGGAGAGGTTCTGGCAGAAGAGCGGAACCAGGCCTTCCCCTGAAGTCCACAAGGAAGGCACCCAGACACACACCCCTCCTCCCAGCGGCCCTACTGCTGGGCCCTAGCCTGCTGCCAGGCCAGGGAAAGGAGAAGCTAAAAGTGGCCAGTCTGAATTGCTAAATTGGTCCCCAGTGGAGAAGGGGAAACGCGTCAGTTCCCTGGGGAAGTGGCTGAGCCCAGGGTGGCCACAGGCCCCTGGGCTTCTACTCCAATGGAAAAAAAAGTTGCTCAAATAGATCTGACGCTTTGTTTTCGAACCCAAAATACCCTGTGGCGACTGCCGGAAGTGTGACCGCGGGAGGGAAGTGGGGCAAGAGGGGAGAGTTAGTTCAAGTTTCCATTGCGGCAAGTTTTTCTTTCGTTTGGGGTCTAGAAGCAGCTCTCCTGCCATCCAAGAGAGGGTTTGTGCAAGAGGGGAGTGCGGCTCTGAGATTGGGGCTGGGGTACCCACAGCCACAGCTACCCTTGGCCAGCTGCCATGCCTTCCCCAGAGGCCTCTGAAAACGACCGTGTCCTCACACACTGTCAGAATTTTCTCTCAGGCCACCTGGTGGCAGGAGGGAAAGCCGAGTGACCGAGGAAGAGGGACTGATGCCAGGGGCAAAGGGCCAAATCACAGGTGACTTTGCCTTCAGAGACCTCACTTTCCTTAGTGGACTTGGATGTCATTTTTTAAACAAAGATCTCTTTTACACAGAATTTTTCAAAGAGCATCCAATGAATTAGCTGGACTACAGCCCAGACTCACATATTCCCACTCAGTACTTTAATGTCATTGGCACTAATGCCAGCTCCAAAATGCAAGGATTGGGAAAGGATTACCACATAAAACAAGATCTCAGCATGCACTCCCTCACCCTCTCTCCCCTGTGCTAGTTTATTGTTCCTATGTCACTTATCATCAGCTCACACATATTCACTTACTGCCCATCCCCACCCTGAACACTCATTAGACCTCCAGTCTGCCCACAGCAAGACCTCAACTGCTTGCATCCCCGATGCCTGACACACAGTAGGTGCACAGGAGACAACTGTCTTGTAAGCACTCAGGAGGAGGGGCCGTCATCCAACAGTTCTATGGCCTCCTGGGGACCTGTTAATTCAAAAATGCTGAGGCCTGCTGTGCACCAGACACTAGCGCCTGGTGGGAGAGGAGGGACCTGGACGGAGGTGAAGGAGAATACAATACAAAATCAAAAGTGGTCCTGCCCTTCTGGAACCTCTGGGGCTGGGGGTGGGAGGCAGACATTTATCTAAGGATTACCCATATAAATGTAAAAACGTAAGTGGGACCGTGGCAACCTAGGAGGAAGAGGGTATGGGAGGAAAGGTATCTGAGTGATTGGTAACTGAACCGAAGGATGAATGCCCTCAAGGATATCGCGGTCCAAGAGAGGACGCAAAGCGAGGTGCGGGGCGCGGTGGTCGCGGCATGGCGATCAGGGCCGCGCAGGCCGGCGGCTCCTGGCCCCTGGCCCCCAGACGCCCGGGGATTCGAACTGGTGGCTGGGAGGCCGAGGGGCGCCGCCCGCGGCCGGGGCCTGTGAACCCGGGCTGCAGTTCAGAGGCGGCGGTGAGCCCTCGGTCCCTGGGTGATATTTACCGGCTTTTAATGACGGCAGGGTAATTACCCTAATGAAAAACTCCCTCCGGGCTCCGAGCAGCTAGACTGCGATGAGGAAACCGGGAGGCATTTCGGAGCCGCCGGTGACTCACGCTGAGTGTGCCGCGAGCCCGCCTGCCACTGGGCGCGAGGGACCGAGTCCCCTTGGCTGCTCGGCGCTCCACTCCTGCGCTGAGCCTGGAGCGCGGGAGCAAAGGCCCTGCACAACGCCGATCAGCCTGGGCCTGGCCGACTCTTGTTGGCCAAGCCCCCGACAAACCCAATTCACCACGGCCGCCCTCTGCCAAGCTCGCGGCTGAGACTTCTTTCTCCGCCCCTGCGCAGGTCTCCGGCGCCCCCTCCCCACTCGTGACCTTGTCTCCCCAGCCGCCTGAGTTTGGAAGGGGGCCACGCTCTGGTGTGCTCAAGGCACACCTGAAGATCCCGGGCTCTGCTGGGCTTTGCATCCACTCTCGTAAGCACTCTGACATCCCCTTTCTCCGCCAGCGCCTCAGTTTCCCGGACTGAGTAGCAGGATTCTCCACACCACCCCCCACCCTGCCCCCGGGTGGCCGGAGTATAAATTACAGTTTGTTACTGGCTTTGAAGATGAAAAATGCCAAGGATCATTACCACTCAATTAACGGGGCTATTACCACTTGAATTTATGCCTGATTAATCCCACTGCGCCCCAACCTGGGATCTATGTTGCCTTGCACTCCCCAAACTCCTCCTTTCTCCTGGATTTCACACCCAGAGTTAGCCTCCTTTCCTGTTCCTGCTAATAGCATAGGGAAGGGGGCCTGGTAGAGTGTCTGGCACATTCATTCTTCAACAAATATTTGTGGAGCACCCCTGTGAGCCAGGGTCTAGCTGGGGGTATGGCAGTGAGGGTCACAGAAGCCCTTGACTTCCTGCAGCCTACATTCTAATAGGTGCCCAAACATCTGATGGGATCTAGCATGTCCAGGCTCAGCATGGTCTCCCTTCTCTCCCTCTAGGATTCCTCATTCATCCATGCCACAAACCATAACCAGGCCTCCACCAGGCACTCTGAGGGAAAAGTCCCAGAAGACAATGCTATGGGTTCTAGTTTCAGAGAGGAAAAAAATAAAGTTAACGTGAAAATGAGGCGAAGAATCACAGCTCCTTGCACAGAATACCCCCTGCCCGTCTCTCCCCTCCCCTCCCCTTCTCCAACCTCCCCTCTGCTCCCCTCTTCACTTATGGGTCTTAGCCCCTTCTTAAGGCCTGATCAAGCCCCCCTCCCCCCATCAGGCCTGCCCCTGCCCTGAGCAAGTCCCTGCTCCAAGCCTGCAGTGGTCCTTCCCCCTCTGAACTCTGCCTGCACCCACTTTGAGACACTCATAACGTCTTGTGTGTGATGGCTTCTATCAGAGCCTCATCCCTCACTTCCCTTTAAGCTGCCTGCTTCCGACACACAGCAGGAACCCAGGCTCACATTTGATTCCCTCCACAGAGAGTGCACACAACCGACCGTGCTTATTAGAGAGCTAGGTCCCAGATCTCAGAACCCCCTCCATGAAATAGGATTTTGGTGGGCAAGGGGCCCCCATCCTGTGCAGTGGGGGGTGGAAATGAAAGGACCAGGTGGGAAGGGTGAAGTGGATCCAGCTGCTCCTTAAATTGACCATGTTCCAGAATCACCAATGTGGACTCTTGAATTGGGTCAGCAACCTCTTATGGAGCACCTGCTGGGGCAGGCATAGGGCTGCTGGGGAGACAAAGGGGAATAGGACCTCGTCCCTGCCCTCTGGGAGCCAGGGTACCATCTCTTGTCATCCAGTAACTTTCTTGGTGATCTTGGGCCAAATAATTCTGAATGGCCCAAATAATTCTGCAGTATCTGAGAGAGAAATATCATGCCTCTTCTCCTTGCCCATCTTCCCTGAGCCCTGGCAGGGAAGCTCATGCCATCACTCAGGCACATATGCAGACTTCCAGTGGGTTCCAGCTGGCCAGTATTATTCTCCCAGCCCTCAGGGTGACAGGATGGGGCTGGGGGCAGCATCTGTCCTTTACCCCAGCGGCTGTAAAAAGAGTTTCATTTTCCAGGAGAGCTATGGCATGACAAAGGTTGGGAAGCCCTGCCTAAGCCATGTGGTGAAGAAGACGCTAATACACCCTAGGAGCTCAAATACTGGGCCCAAGAGTCATTAACTGCTTTTCCCTAGATTTCAGATTTTCGATTGCATAGAACAGCAAAGAAGAACCCAAAAGTCTGCCCCTACTCCTCACCTTGATGGATAAGGCAAAGGGCCTGCTTGTTTTAGGCTGAGGAGGATCCAGAGATTGGGACCTGATAAGAGACAAGGATCTAGAAACCACAGCTCTCTCTGGTTTCACAGAGGTTTTTCTTATAGGGTGGGGAGGAGAGGAACCTGCCAGCCTCTTGGATCCAGCACCTGTCCCATGGGTGAAGCCTGCACCCAGCGAGAGGCTGGTTGTGTGGAGAGCAATGGGGAGAACCTGCTGTCATCTCTTTTCTTTCATCTCTCTCTCCCTCCTTTTCTCTCTCTTACTCCCTCTTTGCTCCCCCTGACTGCCTCCACTACTGTCCCCCCAACACTCATACCTTCTGGTTCACTTCAGATGACAAAGTTCCTCTTTCCAAAAAGGTTCACCCCCAAGAGTCCTTTCTGCAGAGACACCATCCCTCCCAGCTGAGATGGGGGCTGTCCCACAGTGGCCCCAGGGGCAATGACAGGCCCTCTAAGCACATGACTCCACTTACCGTCCATGAACCCCTGAGCTAAGACAGCAAAGTCCCCATTACAAGCCTTCATCCCTTTGACCCATTCCTCCTCCTCCCTGGGGATCCCAGTCCAAGCCCTACAGAACCCCAAACTTGATTAGGAACGCTAACATGTCTCCTCCCAACCCTTTCTGCAATGGAATCCAAAACTCCTGGAATAACAGAGCTGGGAGAAATTTAGAGGTAGGTTATCCAGTCCAGCCCCTACCAGAAGCCCAGGAACAAGAGGACCAGGCCCAAAGTTACGTAGATAATTCATGGCAGAACTCAGAACTCCTGATTCCCAGGCCAGGGCTTGTACTTTCCATTTCCCCATTCAGCAGATTTTTTCCAAGTCTCACCTTCTATCTAAGACCTTCCTTCTCTCCCTGCCCCAGCCCAGCCCAGCCCTAAACTCTCATCCTCTGCACCTCCCTGTGGCAGTTACTCACTGCCTTGGACTTGTGTCTGAGGAGGGGGTCTCCAGGACCACTTTGGGCCCCCTCCCAGCAAATGGTACTTTCTAACAAGACTTTCTCCCTTTGGTCACCAGACTCTCCCCAAAATTGCTTGAAGCATGGTCAAAAACACCCTCATTCAACGTGATTATATATGAGTTAGAATTTGGGCACAAGTAAATGTTTAAAATGGAAGTGTACGAATGGCTTGGAGTGGAGTCTGCGGCCTCTGAGACACTCCAGGGTCGTGGAACCCGGCCTCAGAGCGGTGCGGTTGCCATTCCGCCTACCGGGAGCCCTGGCAGAAATGTGGACCTCCCTGAGTGCTATACCCCACAACTCCCCTGGGGGGTGCTCCTCCCCTACCCCCATGCTGGGTCCCAGGGGTGCTGAGAAGCAACATTCCAGCCAGACTTCCTTGTACTCATTGCCTTCTCCACAGGTTTTATACCTATCCTTCCTCTTACCCACATCTGCCGTCTCATTTCTTTCCCCTGACAGCCCTAATAGGGACAAGAGGTAGAATGAAGAGCAGTAGCTTTGAAGTCACAAGGCCCTGAGTTCAAATCTCAGCTCAGCCAGTTCCTGGCCGGGTATCCTCCAACTAACTACTCAGACTTCTTCCAATGCCTTAGATCCTTCATTTAAGAAGGAAAAAAAACAATGTTGAGGGGCAGCTCTAAAAGCTTCCTTGCAGGATTGTTGTAAAGAATGAAGAAATGATGTATGTCCACCAGGCCCTCTCACCTATCTTCTGTGGGTACAGGAGCTCTGTGGGCCTGAAGCCTCTGGGAACCCCCACATGATGCTCAGCTCCAGCTCCTAACCAGGAGCACCAACCTCAAAAGTTGTCATGGCTGTCAACAATCTTCCCCTTCCAGAAGCTTCTAGGCAAACCCATCCAGATTCAGAGCTGGCTGTCATTACCAAAGAAATGGCCATGACCGCTAGAACGCCAGGGAGGGCTGGGCAGGGAGATTCCACCAATGACTTGTCCATCTCCTGTGAACGTCCTGTGGGGCACCCCAAAATGGAAAGCAATTAACTGAATACTCTGGAGAGAACTGTCATTCAGGAGCAAGCCCAGCAAGATGGGCCCTATACATGGGTGCCCGGTGTGATCTGAGGAGCCCCAGACACTCTCTGCACACAAAACCTCCCCTTCCTTGTCACTGGGCCTGATATCCCACAATCAGACCTCATTCCACCAGCGTCTTTGAGCACCTACCATTTTCCAGGCGTCATGCTAAGCACTGGGCTTGATTCCTTTGGGTTATATATTATCCTCTCTAAGCATTTTCTTTTAAAATGCAAATACTCTCTGAGAAAGGCAATGCATTAAATTGCTAACACCCCAGTTTGAATTAATTGGAGGGGGTTTCTTTCCTGTAAGACAGCAGAGGACTGGATAGCTTTAGCAAAAGGGGAACTCAAGTCCAGAGGGCAGAAGCGACTGTAGAACTTAGGAGCAAGACAGAGCATCAACCTAGCCTTCTTCTGTGGTGGATTTCTACGGCTGCACCTCCTCCTTCCTTTGTCCTTTCACCAAGACGACACAACTCTTTGCCCCACAAGCAGCAGCAGTCCCCGTAAGTGCAGCTGGGAGGCTAGCCACGTTCCATAAGAGACAGCAGCCAGGGGCTGGGCAGCCTTGGCTCTGCTGCAGAAGGGCCGGGCCTGCTTTTCACAGTCTCCAGGGTGAGGACGCCCTGAACCAGTGCCTGCTCGCTCCCCAACAAGTCCGGTGCTTGGAGTTCAGGTAATTAGGCACTTGGCAATCTCACCTGAGCCCGCCAATAAAACTGAGACAATCACCCTCAGCCCCTGTTCAGGAGGGAGAGAGGCAAGGAGGAAGCAGAGAAAAACTTTTTTTTCTGTGCTGAATTCAAGACTTGGCAACCAGCGGGAGAATGCTATTAGTCTATAAGCAGCCACTCCAAACACCCAACCCCCACTCCATACCCAGGGTCATCCCCTCCCACCACAGAATGCTGGCCTCCATCTGCCACCATCATCCAGGGTGACGGGGGATGCCTGTGTGGGCCGCAACCTGAACAGGAGCCAGGCAGTGAGGACCTATGCTTCCAGAGACAGGCTCTCCCCAGCCTGGCTCCTTCCACAGCAGAGGAGGGAAGGAAGGACACCAGAGTCTGGCCCCACCTCACCCCAGGAACCACAGCCACCCTCCAAAAGAGTCTAGAAGGATGCTCCAGAGTGTTAAAGAGTGACCGACTTCTTTGCACCCTGCCTTATGTCACCACCAGCTATTGAGGGCTCAGTCTTTGTCTGGGCTCCTGCAGAGTGAGGACCATTCCTTAACCATCTCCATGTTGATGCAGCACCCAGTAGGTACCTGGCACACAAATAGGCCTTTCCTTTTCCCCCTAAATAATAAACATTAATACTTCTTGTATCTGATCACACTGATAGATGGAGTTCCATACCTGGCCCTATTTACTCCGTCTATCACCTACACTCACGCCTAAGACACACAGGGGAAAGGGCTTTTCTGTCACATGGTAGGGTGGGGAGAATATAGTTTAACCATAAGAACTGCCACTTACTGAGTGCTTGCTAGAGATCTAGCGTTCGTACTCTATGAGGATTACCTAATTTAATTCTTCTTAAGGGATAGGTACTATTATTACCCCAATTTACAGAGAAGGAAACCAAGGCTAAGAAAGAAATTCAGAAATTTGCCCAAGGTCACACAGAAGCTTTAATAGATACTTATTTAACTGAACTGAAGGCTCCCATTCTATGTCAAGAACTAGTAGGAAGGAGGGGGAAGGCATCTTGCCCCAAAAGATTCCTACCCGATCTCACCAACGTGTAAGCAGGCCACGGAGCAGGCCGGCAAGCCCTGCTACTTGCTCTTCTCCTTGGGTGCAGCAAGTCCAGCTAGCCTCAAAGGGGCCGTTTCTGGACTGGGTACACTCCTCCACCGTCTCTGGGACCCTGGAAGCATTCAAGGAACCCAAATGTTCCCCCTGCCTCTGCCTTTCCTAACGCGGCCTCCTATCGAACAGAAACGGAGGTTCCAGCTCCTCACTCTCCTCCTCTCCCGGGGAGAGGTCTCCACAGGTGGGGAGGGGGTGCATCATGGGAGGGTCCTCCGGAGTTAAGTTGAGCGGCCTGGAGGTCTCTCACTTCCTTCGCGCCACCCCCGCAGGCTGAGCCGTGCCTCGCGCGGGGAAACATGGGCACTGCAATCAATATTGGGGCCTGCAGCTCGCCCAAGACCGCGGACCTCGCGGCGTCCTCTGGCCCCAGGCAGAAACCCACGGAGACCCCCGCCACCTCCGGATGCCCGCGCAGCAGGAAGCGCCGCAGAGGGTCCAGGACTGGGACTAGAGCGGCCGGAGCTCGCTGGTCGCCGCCCTCCCCGCCTCTCCCCTGCTGCCACTCTCCTTCGGCCAAAGGCCGGAGCCGCTGGCTAATTTTTCACGCCCCCCAGACCGCCTCCCTAGGTGACGCTACAGCCTGTGCGGTTCCTTTAAAGGCTGCAGGTTCCGTTCTTCTTTCCTTTTCCACTGGATGCCAAAATATGCAAATCCGGGGACCGGAATCAGCAGCCAAATCGAGAAGGAGAAGGGGCGCGGCCGGCACGTCACCGGATCCGCTCCTTGTATGGCTCTTCCCGGCTTGGCCCGCCGCCCCGCGACCCTCCCAGCAGCCGCCAGGGCCCCTCCCGCGCCCAGCCGGGCTCACACAGCCGCCCACGTCCCCGAGCGGGCCGCTCGTCCCCCCCAAGGGAGGGAGCCGGGGGTGGGAGGCGCTGCATGCCCTGATTCCGGCCGGAGCCGGGGACCGCTGCAGAGCGCTCCCTCCCCGCGCCGCGCGGGCGGAGAAGAGCCCGGGGGCGCAGTGCCTCCCCTGTATAGGTGTAGGGAGCCTGGCGGGAGCGCCTGCAGGGGCGGGGGAGAGGGGGCTCGCGGGAGGCGGGAATCCCTCCTTTCTTAAGAACCGGAGAAGACCCGGGAAGGCCGAGGCCTCCCACCCCAGTTCTCCACCGAGTGAAGTGAAGAGGAGGAGAGCGAGGTTGTCATCCACCCCCACCACGATGTGCAGCTTGGGAGTTCCTCCCACACGTCCCCGGCCCGCGTGGCCCTCCCACGGCGTGAGGCCCGGGGATCCTCTTGTCCTCCTTGTCAACACTCCCACTCCCCCTGAGAAATGCACGTTCCCCCAACCCCGACTCCCCAGCAGGAGGACGCGGGATTCACCGCGCCCACTCGGCCACCGAGGAGGGAATCCTCCCACACCAAGCCAGTGTGATTCGGGGTCGCTCCCCCACGCTCCCGTTCTCTCCTCCCCCTCTCCCGCGGCCCGGCCACGCGCGCTCCAGAAGCAGGCCTCGGGGAACGTATCAGCCGCCCCCGGGATCTGCTGCCGCTCCGGGAGGTGACAGCGCTCCGAGTCGGCTAACAGGCTGCCCTTGGACTGCAAGGCGCCGGCTGGCAGCAATAGGGACAGCCCTGTGGCAGGCGAGGGGGAGGGGAGAGACTAGGGGAGGCCGCCCTGGTGGCTCAGAGACTGTGGGTTCGGCGTGCTCCTGCTGCAACTCAGTGGCGGGCCCTTCGCAGGCAGCAATAGACAGCGACTGCACCCGTGCCTGCTGGGCCTTCCTGCCATCCCGTGGCCAAAGGGGGTGCTTAGGGAATTTACTGGGGATTTGGTGCACGTGTTTCCTATCCCCTCAACTTCATTCCTTCTTCTTCACCACCAAAACCGCACATCCTCGACCCCAAAAGTGCAGGGTTCTCGCCTCCCGCGCAACCGCTCTGCAGCTGCGAATCTCCCCGCCACTGCGCTCAGCCGGAGTCAGCGCAGGGTCAGGGGCCCAGAGAGCGGCAAGGGTGTGGGCGGCGAATCAGCTTGAGGGCCGCACGGAAGTTCTCGAGATACTGGATCAAGGATCCCTGACACGCTCAAAGGGACGCGCTCCCTTTCTCCCAGTCTCAGACAGGGTCCTGGACGTGAGAAGGGCGGCGGGAGCAAGGTCCCATCGCACACCTTCGGGTTCCCCAGAAGATCCCAGGCTGCAAAGAGACTTGGCCAGCCGTTTTCTTTCTTGCTGCTGGTGGTGGTGGAGGCCACTTGCAAACAACCGCACCCCACCACCCCCCCGCTCTACAAGCGCACTCTCCTAGTGCAGACCTCAAATAACTGGCGGTTATTGCTTTCTCAACCCCGCGCTGTGCGCTTTACGCTTTGCGTTCACTGCATCCCTCTTTCCTCTTTCCTCTCGAATTTTCCTTCTTTCTTCTGTTCTATTTCTCTCTTTCTCTCTTTTTTTTAAGATCCGCGAGCAGTGCGGGCGCCGCACGTTGGCTGCGGCCCGCTTCCTGCTTTCTAATGTTCCATTGTGAGGAGCTTCCATTGTGACGTCGCGCCCCTTCGGCTGGGCTTTGTCTGTCCATATATGGGCAGCTACGTCACGGAGCTTTCCCGGGGCTCAGATAAATAGGCTGGTGGAGTTCCCTGGCTGGGAGCTTTTGGGCAGCAGTGAGCTTGCTAGGAAGCGGCGGGGCTGGTGGTGGTGGTAGCAGCGGCAGCGGCAGCGGCAGAGGCGGCGGCGGCGGCGGCAGTGGCGGCGGTGGCGGTGGCGGCTCGGGGGCCGGGGGGGCTGCGGACGCGCGTCTGTTTGTGAGATCAATACTGAGGCCGCGTCCGACTCCTGGGGCCGAGATCCCCCCTAGCCCAGCCCCCCACCCCACCCCCCGCACACGCCCCCACCCCCCACCCCACGACCCGGCCTCACACGGCACCAGCTGAGGCACCCAAGAGGATTACCCCCTTTGCCCTCTCTCCCACCAACCCCCCAAAAAGAGAAAATTCCCTCCCCTGGCCCACCCCTTCCCCTCTTCCCTCCCCCCTCCCCCAGAACTTTCCCTCTCGCATGCTTTTCCCCTGCACCACGGATCGCCTCTCGGATGCCGCTTGCCTGGAAGCTGCGTTAGGAGAGAGCGGCGGCGGCGGCGGCGGCGGCGGCGGCAGCTCGGGAGTGCTATGACCGGCAAACTCGCCGAGAAGCTGCCGGTGACCATGAGCAGTTTGCTAAACCAACTGCCTGACAATCTGTACCCCGAGGAGATCCCTAGCGCGCTCAACCTCTTCTCTGGCAGCAGCGACTCGGTAGCCCATTACAATCAGATGGCTACAGGTAAGGGCGGCGGGGAGGCGGCGAGGCAGAGAGGAAGGAAAGGGAGAGAGGAAGAGGAGGAGGGAACGAGCTAGCGATGGATGGATGGATGGATGGATGGATGGATGGATGGATGGATGGATGGATGGATGGATGGAGGGAGGGAGGGATGGATGGATGGAGGGAGGGATGGATGGACGGATGGAGAGATGGGGGCCGCGCTGGGAATTTTCCGGGGGGCGAGCTGCTTTTCCCACCCACTCCTCCCGCCCTCCCCGATCGGGAAGGCTCTGTTTGGCGACGCCACGGTAGAGGCTTCGGTCCTCCCGGGTGGGGGCAGCCGCCGACCTGAGGGAGGTAGGTGCGAGCGGCTCTGGGGTTCTCCACTTAGGGGGCGCGATCGCCGGGCTGTGCGCAAGGCGTAGTGCTGTCGCCCCCTTTCCCGGGAGGAGCCCAGCGTCCCTTTCACCCGCGCTCTCCCCCCTTACTCTCTCAGCCTCCCACCCGGGATGGAGCCATGTGCGGCGTGGAGTCCCCGCGGTGGGAGAGGTACTGCGACGCTGCCTTTCCGGGGCGTTCAGCAAAGCCACAGGGGTGTGGGGGTGGCGGGGAGAGGGAGGGGGCCCGCCCGCGCGGGAGCTGCCTCGGGGGGAGCGATCCCCCGGCCAAGGAGCTTGGGAGGAGCGGCCACTCCCGCCATGGAGACACGGGCTGATTTTCCGCCGCCCTCCCTCGTTAGCTGAGGCTGGGCTTTCCCCCTCCAGCAAGAGCCGAAAGCTCCTTCAGGCCCGGAGGAGGCTGGGGCCCGGGGAGGCGGCGGGAGAGCTCCCTTTTCCGGCAGCACTCCTCTATGCGCCGAGGACACAGCGTCGGAGCACTCCGGGTCAGCGACCCGGGCGCAGTGCGCATGAGGGGCTTCGTAGGGGCAGGAAAGGTGCGGCGTCCCGGGGCGGACAAGGCTAGGGGAAGAGGCCGAGTTGTGTGCGCTAGAGAGCGAGAGCCCGGGACGCTCCGGGTCTGAAACTACCTGTAGCTGCAGCTACCTGCCCGCCCCATCTCGGGAACAACAATGCTTCTCGCGCGCGCGCCTGCGTGTGTGTGGTACGTGAGTGTGTGCGCGGCGTGTGCGATGTGTGTGCAGCAGCCACTCCACACCCCGATCCGTAGTATTTTGCTGTATCCAGGTTGCGCCCGAGAGCGCGGCACCGCCCTCTTTGCGCCGGGCACAGCCTTCCTCCTACCCCATGCGCTGCGCACTCCACCCGGCCGCACCCTCCACACCTGGGCAAGGACCTGGGCGTCTGGGCCCAGGAGCCGGCTCGGCTTCACTCACCCTTCCCCTCTCTCCCCCGCTCTCCGCAGAGAATGTGATGGACATCGGTCTGACCAACGAGAAGCCCAATCCGGAACTCTCTTATTCGGGCTCCTTCCAGCCAGCCCCCGGCAACAAGACCGTGACCTACTTGGGAAAGTTCGCCTTCGACTCCCCTTCCAACTGGTGCCAGGACAACATCATTAGCCTCATGAGCGCCGGCATCTTGGGGGTGCCCCCCGCCTCAGGGGCACTCAGCACGCAGACCTCCACGGCTAGCATGGTGCAGCCGCCACAGGGCGATGTGGAGGCCATGTATCCGGCGCTGCCCCCCTATTCTAACTGCAGTGATCTCTACTCGGAGCCTGTGTCTTTCCACGACCCCCAAGGCAACCCTGGGCTCGCCTATTCCCCCCAGGATTACCAATCGGCTAAGCCGGCCCTGGACAGCAATCTCTTCCCCATGATTCCTGACTATAATCTATATCATCACCCCAACGACATGGGCTCCATTCCGGAGCACAAGCCCTTCCAGGGCATGGACCCCATCCGGGTCAACCCGCCTCCTATTACCCCCCTGGAGACCATCAAGGCATTCAAAGACAAGCAGATCCACCCGGGCTTCGGAAGCCTGCCCCAGCCACCGCTCACGCTCAAGCCTATCCGGCCCCGCAAGTACCCCAACCGACCCAGCAAGACCCCGCTCCACGAGCGGCCCCACGCGTGCCCGGCGGAGGGCTGCGACCGCCGTTTCAGCCGCTCGGACGAGCTGACCCGGCACCTGCGCATCCACACGGGCCACAAGCCCTTCCAGTGTCGGATCTGCATGCGGAGCTTCAGCCGCAGCGACCACCTTACCACTCATATCCGCACTCATACGGGCGAGAAGCCCTTTGCCTGCGAGTTCTGCGGCCGCAAGTTTGCGCGCAGCGATGAGCGCAAGCGCCACGCCAAGATCCATCTCAAGCAAAAGGAGAAGAAGGCGGAGAAGGGGGGTGCACCCTCTGCTTCCTCGGCGCCCCCCGTGTCCCTGGCCCCTGTGGTCACCACCTGCGCCTGAGGCTCGGGCCCCAACACTTTTCCCCTCCAGTGTTTCTCGGCTGCTCGCCTGAAAGCAGCGGGAAAGCTACCACGGAGGCGCAGGGGCCGCGCCCTGGCCTCTTATGGACGTGAGGTCCCTTGTTCCCCTTCGATGTCCCCCGTTTCCACCTTTTCACACCGGCCAACGGTTGGAGGCCAGGGCAGGAGACGCCTTCCCCTCGCTGCCCCCCTTAGCCAAGGCGTGGGGGCGGAAAGGTGGCGTCTAGCCCGCTTTGTTCAGTTCGGATCGCCTTGATCCAGGGGCCGCCGGGCCGCGCCAAGGACCTGCGGGGGACTGAAGGCGGGGCCTGCCCAAACCTCGCCCGACCCAAGCACCTCACTGTTCCTCCCACGTCTCCCTCGGTTCCCCCTCGAAGACCCGAGAGGGGGAGGGGGTAAGGAGCGCACCAAAGCGCAGAGCTTGCTGCCCGCCGCACGCACGCGCGTCTGCGTGCGGGGATGCGCGCGAGTGTGCGTGCTCGCGTGAGTGTATGTGTGCGTGTGTGTGTGCGCGCGCGCGTGTGTGGGAGACTCTTGAGCTGAACTGGGCTGTGTCCACCCCAACTCTTCCCCACATCGCGTCCCCAGGCGGCTGGGGAATGTCCCAGGCTGGGGGCCTGCACGTGGCCGGACGAGACGGTCTTCCATCTGCTCAGAAATAATATTTCTTACAGAAATGCCTCGGATGCCGCCGCCGCGGTACTGTTACCGCCGCTTAGGGTTTAGCCCCTCAGAACCCTGCCTTTTCTGAGCGCTTCCCTCTTAGGCCTCAGGGCAGTTTGGTCATCGGGGAGAAGGAGCAGCTATCACTGAACCTGCCTTTTAAAACGTGTGTTTCCTCAGCCCCACTTTCTAATCCATGTTCCTGAGTTTGCCCTCTGCCCTTTTCCCGTCTTCTCCCTTCTCTCTAAGCCTTCTCCCGTCTCTTTCAAAGTCTTTTTCCAGAAAGGCAGGCCTCAACCAGCCACCCCATTTCACCATGTTTTTGTTTTTTCTCACTCACATACCCATTTCTCCTTCCCGCCATTGATGGGAAGGTAGGCTCTTTTTTTGCCCTTTGTCATCACCAACACAACAGAGTTTAAATCTACGTATATGGTGTGTGTGTGTATGTATGTATATGTGTGTATGCTATATATACATATATATAGCATATACACTATATGTATTCCTAGGAAAATGAAATCTCTAGGGTACTTGGCTATCCGGTGCAGTGCACCGGAATAAAGAGAATTTGTAGGCATATATGGCTTTAAATGATTTATTTTTTATGAAAAATGTAACTGATGAGATTATACCTACATATGTGTGTGAGTATGTATATATACACATACACATATACACATACACACGTATCTCTGTCCAAATTTTCCTCAATGATATGGGGATTTTTGCATTACTCCATGTTGATGAATGAAGCATATCTTTTCCATACCCCAATCTCACCTTCTCCCTGCCCTACCTCACCTCTTCTCAGGCACCCCCTCTTCCCCAGCCCTCTCCACACAGGGGTGATTCTTTTGAAGTGGAGGAGTGGGGAAGGTTGCTCTCTGACACAGCTTCCAGCACAGTCTTGAATGAATGTACTGTTCCCTATTAGCGGTATTTCTCCTGTGGTCAGTAAGCTGCCCAGAGAGAAGGAACAAAGGTCTGGAGTTTACAGAATGTCTGTTTTTAAAGTCACTTTATGCTTTTCCCACTTTTTTTTTAAGAAAAAAGCACCATTTTTTGTTTTTTTGGTGGTGGATAAATAATACTAAAAGGAGTCTAGTGAAAGGGAAAAAGAATCAAAGAGCAGGGGATTGAGGGTTTCCAGGTACTTGGACTTTGTGTAGAGGAAGAGAGAAGAGGATGAAGTTTGCCAGGAGGGCCCATATTTTTTCAGCTGAAGGGTAAAATCTTTCTTTGCAGAGACAGTATTTTGCTGAATACTTTTTATAATGTGATAATTATTGAAAACAAAAATTTTGGTCACTTCGAAGCTGGAAGGAGGAACCAGATATCCTTTAATATTTTTCCTTGCTCCTTCTGGTTTATGCATGTCACTGCATGATAACTCTGAGTTTTCCTTTGTTTTAACAAAACTGTTCTCAAACATTTAAGCTAAACTAAGAGAAAAATAACTTTGTTGCCAAAAGGTTGTGCTATCCAGATTTTTTATATGTCTGCATGTTTTAAAAAACAACAAAAGAAAATGCACTCTAACTTATGTGAACTGAGAGAAAAAAATCAGGTTTTAAACAGGAAAACCTATGGGGAATGATATTTTTTGAAAGACTTTTGTATAAAGTTGAGTACTTAGAAAAAGACAAACCAGATGTAATATATTTTGTGGATGTTTTTATTTCTTGGATTTATAGTACCTTATACTAAGGTTAAAAAAATATGCTTGATATTGTGAAAAGGTGAAATTCTTCACCAACATTTCATTTGCTCCTTTGTCACATTGTTATGCCAATATAATATAGTTAATGAAAACAGCATTTTTAAAAACCGGAATATTGAAATGGTGTAATGTTGTACCATTTGCACTGTGAGCAAATGCTAATACAGTAAATATATTGTGTTTGCTGACAATCAGCCGGCCTATAAATCTCCTTATTTTATTTCTTGTTTTCATAGCATAAAGTTTTGGTTTGGCCTGTTTTTTTGTCTTGTTTTGTTTTTGACTGGTGGTTGGTTTGATAGGTTCTTATGCCTGGTCTTGCCGTTCTTGCTCTGAAAACTCTCAACGTGGAAACGTGAAATTTGGTGTTATTGGAAGTTGGTTAGAATTTTTTTTGGATCCTGGTGTTTCAAATCCAATGTTGAGTGTTCACTGTGGTTCTAAGAGCATAGGATTCTCCTCCACCCTCTGGGAGCCTCAAACTGCCAGAGAGATTAGATGAACAGATTAGATAAGCTAATGGGACTCAGGGCTAGTGACTGGAAACTTCTGAACTCTTGTCTCCAGTTTCCAATGGCTATTTGAAGGTAGAAGGGAGGGGATCTGCTGGTTTATGAACTATTTCTCTGATGGCCACAGGAAGCACCAGAACAGGACCCTGAAGGGTCTCTACAGCCACACTGAGTAGTGCTCTTGCTAAAGCTTTTAAAGCATGAAAAACAGGTAGAGACTTGAGAGGGGTTCTTCAGGGTTGGCAAGATAACCAGCGAGATTGGAAGCTCTTTTGTTGTCATATAATTGGGAAAAATCAGGTTTAAAAGTTCTACAACATCAGTCCCATTTGAACAGGATTCTCCAGGCCTTACTGTTTGTAGCTGCCTGGGAAAGGTGGTCCTGGCTGAAAAACAAGCTCTTATGAACCACCTAAGGATCCAAGGCTCCCCCCCCCCCCCCCCCCCGCCAAAGCCCCAGTAGATAGTTGTATGTCACAGCTGCACAGCCTTCTAGTTGCTGTATGTGGGACGCGGCCCCAACATGGCCGGAGAAGCGGCGCATAGTTGCGCGCCCGGGATCCGAACCCCGGGCCGCCAGCATCGGAGCATGCGCACTTAACCGCTAAGCCATGGGCCGGCCCAATCCAAGGCTTTTAAAAGAAAGAACATTTGGGATTTGGAGAACATACAGGGAATGTTTTATATAACATTAACCCCTCGCATTTTATGACTTCTATCCCCCACTAAAGCAATGCTTCCCCTACCCTATGAGCTTTCTTTTCCAGAACCTTCCCCTTCCTTAACTGAGTTTATTTGCCAGCCCTAGAGCTTTCCCCATTTCTCTTGTACCCTCCACTTCCTTCCAGTGTTCACATCTCCATCCTGCTCCCCTCACCTTATTTCCTGTAGTCTTTAGAATCCTTTATCCCTGTGAGCCTGGTTCTAGAGCAGTCTTTGGACAGGCCAGTCCTCTCTCTCTCCCTTTCTTCCTGCCTGCCCTCTAAAAAAACTCCCTTGCAGGGCCGGCCCGGTGGCGCAAGTAGTTATGTGCACGCGCTCCGCTGCGGCAGCCCGGGGTTCGCTGGTTCGGATCCCGGGCACGCACCGACACACTGCTTGGCAAGCCATGCTGTGGCGGCGTACCATATAAAGTGGAGGAAGATGGACATGGATGTTAGCCCAGGGCCAGTCTTCCTCAGTAAAAAAAAGAGGAGGATTGGCAGATGTTAGCACAGGGCTGATCTTCCTCACACACACACAAAAAAAAACTCTTGGGCTTCTCTGCCATGCATTTTACGTATTATCTGCCTCAGCAAAGTTTAAGGACTTGGTGTATGTAAATGTAGCACCACATTGTACATGGGGGACAGTGTCTCAGTGCCTGAGGTGCCAACCAGGCCAACCACACAGTGACAGAAAGGTAGTATAGCATCCCTGCTCAGAAACCGCTCTTGCCGCCGCAATGCATGCCCATCACAGTGAAAAATATGGGTGGTATTTCTGGTTGGCTCTAGTTACTACGAAGTTGAGGCCAGACCTGGGTGGAGGAGGTGGGCTGTGGCCTTAGAAAAGAATGTTTTTGAAGTGAGAAATCAATAAAGAGAATGCAGTATGGAATCTTAAATTGTCTCACCCACACAATTCTAGGTGACTAGCTGCCATCTTGAATTCCCTTCTCTTACCTCATGAAACTTTAAAAATTCCAATCTGCAACTTTATGTACAGCCACAAGGAGGTATCCTTCTTTTTTAACAAAGGGAATCCAAGATGGCACAAAAGTCCTAATGATCAAGTGTATAATCTATCTCTTTGCTAAACTAGATGTTTCCTTTCAGATTTCTGTGTGTTTTTCAAGTGAATATTATCAGAGGAAGATAGCATCACTGGGTGTCTTCATAGTTAGCATCCAGCCCCACCTGCACCTTCTCCAATCAAACCAAGCCTTCAGAGTCACACTTTCATCAACAGTGTACTATGCTGCATGATTAATCAACTCACTTCCCATTGGTGCATATTACTTAACCCAACCTGGTTCAACCACTGAGTTACTTGGCAATATGGCAGCCTGCCTGACTGGCACCAGCCTGGTGTGGTGTAATCTCTGATTCACACTTTGTAGCTAGATAAGGCTGTCCCAGATAGCATCACACCAGAAACCCAACCTGCCTGGGTTTTGTAAATATGGGGAGAGGAGACACAACCCTGAAACTTAGGGATGAAGTGGGGAGATGGTAGAGGAAAGGGCTGGATGGAGTTATCATGAGAAGGAATCAATGGAGGCTTTGCAAAGAAGCAGCCCAGGAGCACAATCAGGCATAAAATGTGGAAGAGGTAGAGGCATAGCCCCTTCCAAGTAACCCCTAAGGTGTTTGGGGGATAAATGAAAAGATGCCTTACATACAAACACACACACACACACACACACACACACACACACGTCAGAAGTGACATACTGAGGGTGATGATGACTCTTTGCAAAATTTTACTCAGTGAACTGGGGTTGGGTATAAATGAGGAAATACTTTGTGAGAACTGGGGCAAGGAGTGGCATATGGTTTTATATGGTGGTGGTGGTGGTGAGTGTGTAAGTTTGTGGCTGTATATTATTCACAAGTATATAAAAAGAAATAGCAAGGTGTATTCTGGTGAATGAAGGCAATAGCCTATGGCCAGTCACTACTGATCTCATTTTGCCAGTCCAGAATTTGACTGCCATGGATGAGGGGGTTGTGGGCTGCCTTTTCCTGGCCTTAATTGGCTCCCCTGGTGTCCTGGAATAATAAGCCTGGGGAAAGTAGGAGGCCTCTGTGTGTCCCAAAGACTAGAAATCATATTGGCAAAATCTTAACAACTAGGGGCAAAAGACTTTCTAAAAGGTGCCATGGAGTTTTTAAAATAGGTTGTAATCCTAAATCTATCCCAAGTGGTTCTTTTCAGAAAACCCACTCTTTGTGCAGAGAGAAATGAGGTCTCCAGAGGAAGAGGAAAGATCTGAGTGAATCTCGGAGCCCCTTGGTCACACTAATCCCTGGGTCAGCCCTGAGGACACAATCACACCACCATCAGTCATCCACAGAGGCCAAGAACATGTCTGGCCTCGACAGCTTCTTCCAGCACCCTAGCTCTTGAAACGTCACCACTCAAAAGAGTAGTGAAGGTTCCCATCTACCCCATCTCTAGTATTTTCAATGATTAGTCATTTTCAGAGCCGTCTGCAAGAACAGATGTGGGCCAGGGTTGGGGGCTATAGTCTCTGACATGTCTATACCCAGGCAGGAAGGGACCAGGCCCTCACTCTCCTGCCTGGGATCCTCATTCCCATCCTCATCATAGCTGCTTCATCTGGGGTCTGAAATTGAGGCAGTCCCTGCCACTGCCCCTGCTGGCAACCAGGGGCACAGTGCTCCTCTGCCCACTGACCCCAGCATTGAAATGCTATTTCTTCCCTTCTGGCAAACACGCAGATGGTTAGAAGAAAGGTTTCTGAGCAATCTGACTAAGGAGCTAATGCAAACAGAACACGGCCAAAAAGCTGCATACAAGAAGAATTAGAGAATGCAAGGTTCTAGATGGTGCTGGCTGCTCAACAAAAACCCAGTCTAACATCTAGGCTGTGTGGGAATTGGACCACCATATGGTTTCTTTAATGTTGCCTGACCTGCTTCTTGGCCTTGTCTCCAGGGGGCCCCCAGCACATTCTTTCAGGGCCAGGACATGGGGCTTCCTCGGTTTACTAAGATCCTGCTCTGCTCTCAAGGTCCCTGGATGAAGGACAAAGAAGGAACTCTCTGGGCCTCAGAATGCCTTTCCCGGACCTCAGACATCCTACCCTGTTCCTACAGTCTGCTCCTTCACCCCACTCCTGGGGGCCTCCAGGACTCTACATCCCTCCAGTCCCATCATTGCTTCAATGATGCTCTGGGCCCTGCCCATTTTGCATACAGCATGATCACTAGTCCTTCGGGCTGGGTCTCCCCATGATAGAGCCATGGCCCTCAGCCATCTTTATCTTGGGCCTTCATAGTGGCATCAGGACCCAATCAGAAACAGGCTGCTCTTTTCTGACCCAGCCAAGAGCAGACTTGAGTTCCCTTTTGGGTTACCACTGAGTTCCTAGTTATGGTCTTAGGAATGCTTCCACCTCTCAGCTCCTTGGAGGAAAAGAGATCTCTAACCCCCCCTGAGGCTGGGGACACCCCAGCCCTCCAGAGGAGAAGTTACCCTTGTCCATGGACCTGTATTCTCTGGGGTGGCTCACCAGGGAGTGGCCCCCCACCAAGAATGCATCAGGTTCCTGTCTCCACCAAAGGGAGAGAGCTTAGTGACCAGAACAGAGCTGGCCTCCAGGCACTTTGGCTTCTTCTCAACAAAAGGCTGCAAGAGCTCTAACACTTTCTACTCCTTAGCATTTTGCCCCTCTAGGTTGTCCAGGTGCCTAAAGGTCTTCCATTCCTCCTATTCCCTTCTCCTCACTGCTTAGGAAATTGAGGCCATTGGAGCAGGAAGGCAGAAAACTTCCAGTGCCTGTGCGACCCCAGGGTACCAAGGAAAGCCTTCTTGGGGCACTCTTTACTTACGCAGGTCTTTGTCCTGAAAATTGAGAGGTAGTTTGATAACCCAGCAGCTATTCCAGCTTTTCCCTTGGGGCACTTAACCTGCTTTGGAATCATTACCTCCATCCTAGATCTGAATTTCAACTCTGCCACTTTCTTGCAGCATGAATGTCAGCAAGTTTCTTAGTCTCTCTGAACCTCAGTTTCCTCCTGTTTTATCGTTGCTATCGTGGGGTTCAAATGCAGTAACGTATATGGTGCCTAGTTCATTGTGGGTGCTCCATAAATGTGACTTATCTTCCTTATCCTTTGCCTCTGTCCCCTTCCCCTAACTTTCAAATACAGATTCAAGAAAGAGGGTTCTGTCTTCACCAGGGATCAGTACCCCAATTCATACACAGCCAGAGGAACTTGCAGTCCTCCCCACCACTCCCAGCTCCAGCCATCCACTGGACATCTATATTCTGAAAATGGATCCTCTCTACCCCACCCCCAATCTGCCCAGAAGACACAAGTCCTGTCCCCTCTTGGCCACAGCTGCTGTTCATTGTTACCATTTCCTGGCCTGGCTCCTGACCCCTTACCAGGTCCTTTTGTCTCTCTCACTTAGATGGGTGGCTGTAACACCTTCTTGATCCAGTATCATCTGCAAAGTTAATTAATGTGTCATTGGGCTGTTGCCTGCTTCCTGATCCTTATCAGAGATTTAAATAAAATGCAGCAGCAGACCCAGCTCTTCCTCCTCTGTTCCTCTCCCTGGATCCCAGGCTCTTCTAAGTCATCTGTCCTTGACCTCAGCCTTCTGGCTGGTTCTCAGCTTCCAGCCTCAGGGCTGGTGGCGCTGCCCCTGCCCAACCCTAGTTTGGGCACAGAAATGCCAAGCAGGGCTTTAATGGCAATGATGTTCTGTGAGAGAATCATGGACATCTGGGTCCTTACCTCCTCCTACCCCCTTGGGCGGGTCTCCCTGGATTTATAGAGTCATAAGGGACCTTGAGAGGCTATTTAGTCCAATTCACTTCTTTTAGGTAAGGAAACGAAGGCCTCCAGAGCTTCCATGACTTGTCCAAGATCACACAGCCAGTAAGGGCAGAGCCAGGATTTCAGATCCAGGCTTTCGGTGGAGGGTCCTGTGGAGAGGTGCTGATTGCTTCATTTATTTAATAAATATCTGTTGAGGGATATAGCAGAGAACCAAAAATCCCTCCTTTCTCATAGCTTCCCTTCTCCAGGGCAGAAATAAGTAAAAAACAAACAAGTAAATACATACTACGTCCGATTGTGATATGTGTTATACAGAAACATTCAGCAGAGTAAGAAGAATGGGGAGTGATGGGGTGGGGGGTACAATTACATATAGGGTGGTCCAGGACAGCCTCAGAGGGAGGGGCCTTTGTGTGTGGTTGCGGGAAGTGCTGGAGCTGGCCATGTGGACACCTGGGCAAGAGCGCTCTGGGCAGAGGGGACAGCAAGTGTAAAGGTCCTGATGATGGTGTTCTTGGACTGTTCGATGAACCACATGGAGCCAGAGTGGCTGGAAACAAGTTAGGAAAGGAGTCAGCCATAAGAAGAAGTCAGAGGGCAGTGTGGGACCAGATCATGGAGAAAGCAAACAACTTCTGAAGGCTGATGGTCAGGGAGAGGCCTCTGAGCCCCAGGGCTGCCAGGCCACGGGATGCGTGCCCTCTCCCTCTGCCCAGGCTGCCTCTCCTTTCAGCCCTCAAAGCTGCCCTTTCTCTGCTTGGCTTTCTAATCCCCCTGACTGCAGTCTTCTTAACCTTTCTTTCATGTCCTCTCAGAGGCCACTGATGATTCCTAAACTCCAACTTGGTCAAGGAGAGACAGAACTGCCTCCTTCAAGAACCACAGCCTGAGAACCCTTTCTCCTCCTGTTGACGTTCACCTTGGTGCCAAGTTCCAAACAAGATGGATGACTCTTCCTGCTGCCCAACCTTAGAGTGGGAATCTCCCTCGGCCTCATCTCTCAGAAATCGCTCCTGCAAAGCCGGCTCCTTCCTTTGTCTGTGGCTGGATTGGCCTTGTTTCCTGCCTTGGCAAAGAGGCCAGGTTCCTCCAATATGGTCATATTCTCACCCCTACCCTGAGCCCTGAACATGTAAGATGGGACATTCCTAAAATCACTTGATCCACAACACTCCTTGCCACAGGCTCCATTGCCCTAGATTGTTACAAATCTTAGTCTTGTGGCATCATTTCTGTAGAGTTGTCTAAGCAGTTTCATTCTGGAGAAGAAAAATTTCTTCCCCTAGCCTTTTTTCGATCTTCTACATCATGTCTTTCCAAAAGCCCCCCTTAGTCTCTGTCTTTCCCTGGCAGCTTGGCATCATCCAGAGCTTCTTTGCATTTCATTCATTCATCCATTAATTTAGTAAAACTGCATTAAGCCAGGTACAGTACCTGTCCCTGGGGTGGTGGGGGAGCGACAGGTAGTACAAAGATAACCACGAACATGACACTGTCTCTGCGCTCAGGGATCTTCCATTTAGTCAGGGGAGAAGCAGACACATAAACAGACGGTTTCAATACATGAGGCCTAGTGTTATGTGATGGTGATCCCTGATAAAGTCCCCTAAATCAGAGTCTGCGGGGAGGTGGGGGAGCGGGAGATGGGGGTAAGGGAAACTTCCTGGAGGATCTCAGAAAGTCCTCTCCCAGGTCCCACAATAATAACAAAACCACTAAGGTACTGAGAACTTTCTACATGCCAAGTGTAGGATTATCCCATTGGACTCTAGGTAGAGTGGATCTACCCCAGGATGCTCACCTGGTGGCCTGAGGGGCTGATCACTCTCTTGTCCTTTTCCCCAAGGAGGAAGAGAAAATCCTAGTGGCCCATGGGCCCCGGGAAACAACATAGCAGCTTGGCATCTCTGGTGCATGCCCAGCTGGCTTGGTGGAGGTTGTCCAACCCAGAAGATACTTCCCTGTGTTACATTCTGGTCGCTTCTTCTTGCTTCAGGGCAGACTTTTCCAGGGCTGCAAGAGAGGTTAGAATGGGGGCTCCATCTTCTGATTCTCCTTGGTCCATGCAGAGTATCCCTCTGGCTGACCTCCCTGCCTGGTCCTCAGCCCAGGGCCAGAGACGGTGAGTGGGGAGGAAAAGCCTTCCCACATCCTTTTCTCTTTGGGCACTTAGAGTTCTGCTCCCACAATTCCATGCATCGACAAACCTCTGCATTCCTCCTTCTCAGCCAACCCACCTGCTATTCCTTTGCTGTTGGTTGAAGGGCTCAGGCCTCTCAGCCAAAAGAGTGAGCTGTAGCTTCAGTCCCAGCATTGCCTTTCTCTGTGTTAGACCATGAGTCAATCTCAAAACTTGGCTGAGCCTCTATTCTCCCATCTGTACAATGGGGCTAATATCCCTACTCCACAGGCCTTTGAGAGGGTTCACTGTGATGTAAAATTATGGAAAAGAGCTCTCCTGTCCCAGAAGCCTGAAGAAGACTATTGGGGGACACTTTTCTCCTTCTGCAGGTGGATATTCTGGGAAGATGTTCTAGGCAGAGCTAGGAGCCAGATCTGAACTCTCTTTACTAGGTCAGGTGAGAAAACCACACAAGATCCAGATGGCTCCGAGGTGACAAGCCCAGGAATGATCCCTGCTTCGTTGTTAGAAACTGTACCTTCTGGGTCTTATGACGCTGACATCTGCATCCAGTGGGAATATATGTTGCTAAACAGCTGTATCCCTTTGAGCTCCACTGCATCAGGAGTTAGGAGGCCTGGCTTCTGGTCTTGACTGACATTAGGACAAAGCTGCACGACATTGCAAAGTCATAGTCCCCCTCTGGGTCTTAAAGTCCCAGTGAGAAAAGTGAGTGGCACTAGTGGTGGATCCATACAGCACCTCCAGCTCTATGCAGAGGTTCCTGGACCATTGCTCTGTGCACACAAGACCCACCCCTCCACCTCACAGCTGGGGGGCTGAGCCAGGGCCCAGAAGGGGCAGGATGAGGGAGAAGCCTCTGCTCTTCTCCTCCTGGGCCCAAACTTAAAGATCCCCCTTCTTGCTGCTCGGAAGCGCCAGCCTCTCTCCATTCCCATTGGATCCCTGGGGCTCTGTTCCCTGTCTCTAGTTCCTTCTGGCCTGAATCCTTGGGGGGAATATTCTGTGGCTGTGTTTGTTTCTTGGACTGTGTTTTTTTAACACTTTGTCTCTCATATTTGCCTGAAAAGTATGTAGAAACTGACATTTACTGAGGTCTCCTGGTTTGGGGTCCCATTCGACCCAGATGCTCTCAGCAGTTGCCTCATGATCAGCCTTATGCTCATGGACTAGAAAGTCCCCAAGGGTGGCCAGCTCCTGGATGGAGCCACTGCCCTGGTGACGGAGCAGCAGGGGACTAGCGGGCTCAGAAGCTCTGCCTTTGGGTCTCTACTCCAAGTTTCCTCCTGCTGGGAGTCTTCTGGTTTTGTATTTTAGCCCCAAACACTCCACCTGAGACTCTGCCTCTCCTACCAGGGCCTCGTCTTAGGAAAGTCCTTTCAAGAAGTCCTGGAACCTCATTCCTCTTCCCATCCCCAAAGCCTAAGTGTGCTCCTCCCCATCCTCCTCCCAAACAGCCTGCCCGGAACAAGCAGCCCCTCCCTGCCGGCAAGCCCTCTCTCCCATCTTGAACATCACCAATTTACTCCATTCCTCACTGCACTACAGAATCTGCTGTGTTACCCAACCACCCCTAGGTCAAGCCTGCATGTTGGATGAGTTGAGTCATCACCTCCATCTCCTCCCCAACCCTCCCAGGACCCAGGCCTTGGTCTGGTTTAGCAGGCTGGGAGGGAGGGCTCCATCCCTTCCATGTAAGTAGCCTCCTAGGCCCCATGGGCCTCCTGGGACCAGGAGTTTCCTGGTTCAACCTAACTTTGTCTTCCCTGGAACAATACCTGGTGGGCCCTCCTATGTCCTCAGTACTATAGACCCCCCCATCACCACCTAGACCACCCAGCAGATCACCTGAGTTTGCTGACTGCCCATCTCTCCACCCTGGCCCCTTCTCTGACTAGTCATGGAAACTCTCTGGGCCTCAGATGACACATCTGTAAAATGAGGGTAATAATACCTCTCCTGCCTCAGGCAGGACACTGGGCCAGCCGATTTCCCAAGGTCCTCTTCCAGTCCTCTGAAGTCTGCTTGTTCTCAGGTCTTTCTCTCCCTTACTCTTAGGATACCTCTTCTGCAACCACCTGGGATTCTTAGTTCCATGTATCCCTATTCTCCTGCGCCAGCTCTCTCCTCAGCTCCCACCTCTCTCCCATCCACATCCTCCTACCGTCGAGTTTCTACAGACTTTCCTGTAGGAGTCTACAAACAACTCCAAGAAAATCCCTGAGAAAAGGCCTTCAGACAAACCCCCCAGAGGTTCAGGTCACCACTTCCCTCTGCACTCCCCCACACTGTCCAGGGAAACCCAGAGGTTCGAGAGCAAAGCCCAGTGTCCCTCTGGGGACAAGAAGGCAGGCTCTGTCCTCTGTTCACACCACATTCTGGAGGTGGCAGGGCCCTCAGCAGTCCCTTCTGTCTGCAGCCTGGGCTGCACAGCTCCCATCTTTGTGTGCACCCTGCACACACATGCACGCAGCAACCCTACTCAACTCAGCCACAAGCACAGTCTCTCCTGCTTTCCCTCCCCCTCTCTATTTCTCTTTCTGCGCTGTGCTCCCAGAACACACCCTCCCAGCCCACCAATCCTACACACGCTGCTGCACTTTACAAGCATCAGCTCCAGAATTTCCCAGTTCTCCACTCGCTCCTCCACCCCATCCCTCCAACTCCTCCACCCCCAAAGGGTGGGCCCTGTCTGCCCACAAGACAAAGATGCCTCAGCTTCTCCCGGCCTGCCTTTGGAGGAAGGGTCTTTGCTGGCTCCTCCATAAGCCCCTTGCCTCCCTTTCCCTATGAGGAAAAGCAGCCCCAGGCCCCCACCAGCCCAGGCAGCCCCTCCCCAGCATCTGGTGAGAGGACAAGAAGAAGGAAGAACTGTAGGTTCTTTTCTCCAAGACTCCTAGATTTTGTACCAAAATGCAGGGTGTGCTCCTGTTTGCATTTTTTTTTTTTTTGTTTCCTTTCTGAAAATAACCATGAAACTATCATTTCCTCCCACTGCCTTTTTCCCTATCTTATTTGGATTAGCAGAGTTGCTGGGAAAGGTGGTTTGGAGCCACCGACAGCCTCCTTCTCTGGCCGGGGTCCAGAGAACTCACAGGTGGCCTTCAAGCAGGTGCTGCCAGCTGGGCACTGGGTCCCACAGGGTGGAGGGAAGGAGCAGAGACACTGGGCACAGTGGGTCCCTGCAACCCCCTTGGTCTAAGACTTACGGGAAGCCAGGTTTCTGCCCAGCCTTGTCCCCAAGCTGGCAAATATTGGGAACAACTCTGCCCTGGTTTTCCCTCAGCTGTAGCTTCTGGGTGTGGGGGAGGGACCGGCAGGTCAGCCCCCTCCCTTGGCTGACAAGAGGGGAAGCTGCAATGGATGCAGTCTTTCACAGTGAGATGGGGGAACCAACACAAAGGAATCTGTACTTACACAAGAAGGAAAATGGGGTGCAGGCTAGAGGGTGTATTTCTCTTTTTCCATTTTGTTTTTATGCAATACCTGCTCCCATTCAGCCATTCTGGGCACTCATGCTGCTGCACTAGGAAGCAAGCCTCTGAAGATGCCAGATTCAGGGCTGAGGGTGGTGGATCATAGAGGCGCCCAAAGGAACCTGCCGCTCACTCCACTCAAGTGCCTTCAGGGTCCAGCCCACTGAACCCCAAGACTTGCTTGAGAAGCTGAGTTCTCCCCACCTCCCCTGGCCCTCACTGTGGACTGCCGGCCCTGCGGGTCTCAAGCCCTCTCTGACACCTCAGAGAGGTCAGAGACAACGCACTCTGGCAGAGGGGAGAGTAGGTAGAAACGGAGGGTGGGAAGCCAGGCCTTCTTGCCCTGACAGTCGTTGCACAAGGTACCCCATCCCAAAGGCCACAGCCACAGGACTCCAGCCTCCGAAGCCTACAGGGCCTGCCTTTGGTGTGGCTGAAGACAATGTTGAGGGAGGACCCCTGGGGCCTGGGAACTTGCAGTCCCGTACAAGGTGAGGGATGGCTGAGGCCAGAAGAGGGGTGAAGTCCTAGATGGCGCCTAGACCTTGGCCTGGCCCTCCAGGGCAGGAGGAGTTTGTGCCTCTGGCACCCTCCTCACTGGCACTTAGCCTCTCTTCCCCCACGGTGTGTCTTCTTAGGGGATTCTTTCCTGATCAATCCAGAGGTACAGGGGGCTAGCGCTGGAGGGAGACAGCTAGCCTGGCCTCACTGGCACCACTGGTTTCTCCTATACAGCAACAAGACCCTCTCTACATGGCCCCTCATGCTGGGCACCACCTTGTCACTGTGACCAGATTTACCCTCAGGAAGGCTGGAGTAGTGGCATCTGCTCCATCCGGTTTCTCTGGGTCAGGCTGCTGCAATGGGGGCTCATTCTTCTCTTTGAGGGTCCTCGACTGCCCAAAAGGCAGAAGCCTTGATATGAACTCCTCCCCTACCCCCACAGCCCTTCCAAACACATCCACCCCACGCACCCCCTCAATCCTGCCCCTTCCTCCCCAGCAGGACCCTTCCCCACCCCCACTCCCTGTTCCAGGCTGAGCTGCTGGGCTATTTGGGGCTCTGGCCAGCCCTGCGGTGTAATCAGTGCCCAGGGATAATTGCCACCTGCCCCGCCGGTGTCTGGGGGCTGTCTCGGCCGCAGCAGCAGGGGGCGGACACTGGGCAGCCAGGCCTGGAGCGGGGTCAGGCTAGGGCAGTCTTCCCTACTCCCTAGATCTGCTTTTCACCACACGTGGGACCTGTAAGGATTCCCTAGGAAAGCCTTGCGCTCCCGGGTACTGTGCCCACCTGGGACACCCTGCGGCTTCAGCTGGGAATGGATGGCTATCCCAGCCAGGGGACAAAAGTCCTGAGGCCACTCTATCACCCACAATCAGCTCAAAGCCTGCCCTCCCCACACCGCCTTCTGATATCAGTGGGTACTCCTCCTGGCTGCAAGTTGACCTCTGGGCGGGGCCACAGCTAGAGTTGGGCTTTGCAGCTACAAAGATTTCAGTTTGACCTTCATCACAGGCTTTCCTGTGGTCAAGCCCACTGAGCCTCATTGTCCTCCTTCAGGGAGGTGGTGAAGGCTAATGAGAAGACATGTGACAGTGAATCTTCCACAAATGCTAGCTCCCTCCCCTCTTGCTACTTTCTTCTTTCCGCTAAGGTAGTTTAGACAGCCTGGGTTTATTTAAATGCCTGTCATTCTCATTTGGCCAACTCTATGACCTTGAGCAATTGGTTCAGCCTCGGTTTCTTCATCTATAAAGGAGCTGCCTCAAGTTACTGTGAAGAATACATCACCTACTACATGTAAAACACTTAGCCCAGCACCAATAAGACTGGACAATGGTAGTTATTATTATGGGGAGCTGCAAAGGGCAGAAAATGGGGATGGGGAGCATCCAGAGGCCAGCTGTCAGCTGCTCAGGAGAGCAAAGCCTGAAGAAACATGCTGGGGCTGATGGCACAAAACACACAGAGACCCCAGTGCCAGACATCATCTATGCAGTTATGGCCCTGGGGGCTGAGGGCGACTTTTCCCAGGCTGCCTCCCTCTTTCAACCCCATTTGCTCTAAGATGGTGCCATATAAGCTTTTCCAGGTCATAGAATACCAAACACCTGTGGATATCTTATTTTTAAAAGAGAATCGGCAACAGCAAAATCAAGATGAAGTACTTTGCTCTTGGGACATGTAGAAATAAAATTGTTTTTATTTACTGTTATAGTCCAAAGATTATTTGTCCTAATCCTTGGAATTCACACAGATATCCACGAGCAGCTATTATTTGAAGGGCCACTCAGATAAATGTTTTCTTCCCAGGGTGCAGCAACATTGTGAGGGGAATGGGCTGCAGGGCTGGACGGCAAGAACAGGATCCACAGGGTCGGCCTGTCCCTGACTTAGCCCAGCTCCATCCCTCCCTGCTTCAGTGCCTTCCCCAACAAGGCGCAGAGCACAGAGCACCTGTCTCAGCCACCCCAGCCAACAGGCCAGACCAGGAGAGCGCCTCAGCTCTCCTGCTCCACCAGCACCAAGGCAGGAGCAAAGAAGGCCTCTTTGGATAGGAAGGTGAGCCCAAAGTACTAGATACTGCATCCTGGGGTTGGAGAGGAAGGAAGAATGCCGAAGTGTGGGGCGCGGAAAGTGGGTACCCTCCCCATCTGCAGGAACTTCTCAACCCCAGTCTGAGCCCTGAAGGCAGCAGTTCTTAGTTCCACCGCGGCCTGGGCACCAGCCCGACATCACAGCCATCATGGACTCTGAGCTCTCCCTCATCCTTTTCAGCCACCAATGCCCCACCTCAGGAACTGTGTCTTCAGTGACTTCCTCTGACTCCCCTCTCCTGGGTGTACCCTGGACCAGCCTGGAGGAACAGGCCACCTCAAGCCAATTCAGAGCCTGGGAGCAGTGGGCTCAGTGTTCCTCCTGCCAGTTCTCCTTCCAGAGGGTGCCCTACCATGGACCAAGCCAGCAGGGGCCTGCCGAGCCTTGACCAAGCAGCCCTCGGACAGATGCCTGGGGCACACGTCGTCCAGTGGGGACTGTTTTCCCTCCTGGGTGCACTCTCTCTCTCACTGCGTCTCCTCCCTGGCTTCTGTGAGCTAATCAGGGAGAAAGAGGGGGAGGAGGGGGATGCTGCTGCCTTCCCCGTTATCTGCAGCAATCCGGTGACTAATGCTCCCAGTTGGTAAAAAGGCAGTGTAATCAAAACACTTTTTTTTTTTAGTCCTTAAAGTTAGTCATTCTCCCAGAGTGGAAGAAAAGAAAGCCCACAGCAGGCACCATGAAATGCAAGCTGAGAGGCTCTCGCTGCGGGTGGAACTAAAGCATTGGCCGTGGCAGCTCCCTGTGGGTCTCAGGTTTGGGCCCCCTCCTCTGGGCCTTTGGCTAGCCTTCCTCCACACATTCAGTTGTTCTTGCTTTCCTTGACCTCTGGGCTGTCTGATCCCTGAAGGACTTCCATGCCAAGCCAGGATCTGCCGTTTTCTCTCACCCTGCCACGTGCTGCCACCTGCTGGTCCTGAGCTCTCCAAACTACAGGAAGCATATAAAGGCTCCCAGGGTGAGGCCAAGCATGGATCCTTTGTGCACTGGCCGCCCTCCATCCCCACCCGGGCCATTCAGTGCTGTGCTTCTCTTGGCTCCATCTGTCTCCTGGCTTCTGACCCCATATTGCCTTGACAGAGCCATGATTGTCAGGAACCTCAGGAATCATCAGCAAGATGTGGTATACCATAGTGGCAAAAAGCGTAAGTGTCAGAGCCAGGTCACCCAGGTTAGAATCTCCGTTTTACCACCTACTGGCTGTGCTTCTGCTCCTCCACGCTGATAACAATAATAGTACCTATCTCATAGGGTTGTTTAAAGATTCAATGTGAGCTGCTTAGAGCAGTGCCTAGCACATTGTGAGTGCTCAATTACTAACTCGTAATAAAAATAAGAACAACAGGGGCTGGCCCGGTGGCATAGTGGTTAAGTTCACATGCTCCGCTTCAGCAGGCTGGGGTTCACAGGTGCGGATCCTGGGCACAGACCTACGCACTGCTTATCAAGCCATGCTGTGGTAGTGTCCCATATAAAGTAGAGGAAGATGGGCATGGTTGTTAGCCCAGGGCCAATCTTCCTCTGCAAAAAGAGGAGGATTGGCAACAGATGTTAGCTCAGGGCTAATCTTCCTCACCAAAAACAATAATAATAATAATAATAATAATAATAATAATAATAAAGTGGAATGTGTACCATCACATCCCCCTTACTCATCCAAGGCAGACATTGTTAATCAATCACAGAACTTCTCCACCAACAGCAGATTCCCCAGATTCCTCAACACTGCACTCTAGGCAGCCAGTATCAAGTGGTGGAGTTGGCATGTGGGATCTAACCTAGACTCTTTACATTACAGTCAAGGAAGATGAGGCCCTGAGGAGGGAAGAGACTCCCTCAAGCTACTTGAAGGCAAAGCCAGGGTCTAGACAGCTATTCCTGGCCCTGACTGCTGCTTGGCAGCCCAACTTCTAATCTGCCACTTCACCCTGAACTTTGAGCCGTCCAGTGGCTTCCCCACTGGAAAGTCTAAGTCTAATATCTTCCTTCTTCTCCCACCCGTGCTCCTCTCCCTTGTCCTTGGCCCACAGCTGCCTAGAGAACCCTGTTGTTCTGAGGCATCTTGCTGAACAACTGCAGAACAGGGAGAAGCGGAGAGTGAAATCACATAGAAACCTGAGGGTCTGGGTCTTAATTTATGCTGCAGGAGCCTCCCTGAGATACAAAGGCCTTCAGGGCTGCAAGGGAGCTCTGCCCATCGATTTGGCCCCTTTGCATTCAGCCCCTTCAGTCTCAGCCCTTAAGCTCTAATGAAGCCCCTAATGGCTCAGGTCCAGTTCTGGAGTCCTTACTCTAAGATGATTAGAGGCTGGCATAGTGAAAGAATCAGAGGGTCAGCCCTAGACACCACTGTGGGGAAGGCTGGAAGAGGGCATACATAACAGGCTCAGAGATGAGGATCATGGGGAGCACTGCTTACCAATTTCTGAGTAAAAAGCTCCAAGGAACAGTCAGGGGTCTGGTGGCAGAGCTGGTTCCTCAGCTGCTTTCCCTCTGGTAAACAGCTTTGCCTCCCAAAGAGATCTCTGCCACCTGAACACTCTTCTAACTTCAGGCTCAGACTTCTGGGGAGGAAGCAGTATCCACTAGGCTTGAAACCAGGAGCACCCACCTCTACATGAAGCTCCTCCACTCTCAGCTTCCACTTAGAAACCAAATTTGCTCCTTTTCCATCCCTCCCCTGAAGGGGCAGAATCAACCATATTGTGACATCCTTTGGTTCCAAAACAGAAAAACATCTCCCAACCCTGGGTCTGGAGACCCTGAAGCTGAGTTTTCCACAACAGTGAGAGGTGTTTGTGCTTCCTCGTGTTCAGCTCCCCAGGGATCAATGCCACATGGCATACCATGCTCACGGAGGGAAGCTTGTGGGTCCACAGGACAGCAGGATGCCTGACCATGCATCCTCAGCCTAGCATGCCTCAAAGTGAGCAAATGAACCACAGGTAAGGAGACAGAGCTCAGCTCAGAGCAGACACTCCAGACAGACTTCTGGGAGGCCAGCACTCTTCTCAGTAACCTCAAAGGTCCTGCTGGCTGCATTAAAGGTCTGGGGTTGGAGGTAAGCAGCACAGCCCCAGTAGGGCCTCAGGCTGAAGCCTTTCCTCCCAGAAGGTTCATATTTGGCTTCATCCTAATACATCGCTGACTCCTCAGACCTGCTCACTTCTCTCAGCTTGCCTCTCTGCTCAGGCCCCACCTCATAAGCCTCCCTCATTCTATTTCCTGAGGGCCTCTGGAGTCAACAAGACAGTTGAGTTGGAACCTCAAAATGTCAGAGACTTGGGCAATGTTATCCATCCACTCATCTTCTAGATGAGGGGACTAAGGCCCAGAGAAGGGATGTGACTTGCCTGAGGTCAGCTGTAGTGTCAAAGATGGAACTAGAGCCCAGGACTTCTCCAGACTCTTCAGCCAGAACTCATTGTTATTGCCCTACAGAATGTGTCTCCTACCCTCTAGCCCTAAAACAGACTTCCCCTGGGATATGTCAGTTGTCTAGGCTAATATTTTGGGAAATTCTTTAGCACTATGGGGCAATAACTAGGAGACAGAGTGTGGGGAAAGGAGGAAGCAGGTGGGAGAGCCATCCACAGGAGCTGAAATGCCAGGAGGCTCATACACATACACAGCACCCTCCATCCATCCATCACACCCTGTGCAAAGCAGCAAGGACTGTCCCTCCCTTGGCCCACACTCTCTGCCCGGCTGCTGTGTAGTGACTTCTCCTCCTCCTCCTTACTCTTCAAAGCTGCTCTAGTGCTCATCTGGGCCTGTTCCCTGAGGAATAACATGGTGATGAAGCTGAGCTGTGTGATGTGCTTGGGGGCCACTCTCTATTGGAAAACTTTTGAGACAAACTCTAGACCCTCAAGAATGGAAACAAAAAACGCAAATGAGAGACGACCTCCCATGGACAATCGTCTGAGCTCCCCTACTCCCGCTGACCAAGCCCTCCACCCTGCCCTGGGAGGTCAGAGCAAATCATACACGTCTTCTGCTCTAGTTCATTGGCTTAGCTACTCTTCCAGCAGCCCCTAAAACACTAGAGTACATTTGAAGGAGAATGGATTCCTCCTCACTGCCTGCTCCTCTCTCTCCTAAGGCGGGAAATTCTTGGGAGTGAGGAGCCCAACACAGCCCAGAACCCCAGGCAGCTTATGAGGCACTAAGGCCTTGAATTCTGACTTTGGGGGACCCAAGGCAAGTGAGCTGCGTGCTTGGAACTCAGGCCTCTTCTCGACCAAGATAAGTTCCCTCTGCCTGGACCCTCTCCAGCCCTCACCTCATATTCACCTGGCTAGCCTGATTCACCTTCAGACTTGGATTATACGTTGGCTCCTCCTGGAAGCCTTCACTAAAACCGCATGTGTAGCTTAGGGGGGGCCCTTTCCAGGCTGCCACAGCCCCTGTGCTTTCCCATCATATATCATCAATCACGTGGTTGCCTATTTACCTCTCCCTCCAGGTAAGGAGCTCTGGGAGAGCATAAGGCAGGATCCATACTACTTTTTCATGGTTGCATCTTGGGGTCAACACAGTGCCTGGGACATCATAGTAGCTTAATGACTATTTGTTAAACGATGAGTAGAAAGAATGGGACCAGTCACATCATGTGGGTTCCACGGAGGGAAGCACAGAGGCAAGGGAGCCACCCCTACTCTTTGTCCTCTTTTGTTGAGTAAATCCACAGAACACTCCAACTTGAAAAGCACCTGTCCCACTTATATTCAGCGCCCTGTGCCATCCTGAAGGTGGAAAAAGATCGATTTGTTTGTCGGTAACAGGTAACCCATGTACAGGGTACAAAATTTAAAACATACAAAAGACCATAAGTGAATGTAAGTCTCCCTCAAACCCCTCCCCAAGGGCTCTTTCTCCCATAGACAATTACTGCTCCTGTCTCTGGATTAGAAATTTCTTAACAGAAAAACTGAGGCAATAACCCCGTTAAGCGACACGTGTAGTCAGCAGAAGACAATTTTACAAGTCAATGTTTAAGGCAGAAAACGCCCCCAGGGGTCCTTGTGCCCCCGCCAAGGCAGCAGGGCCCCGAGCCACGGCAAATCGGCGGGAACCCCGCGGCGGCGGAAGGGTTAACGCCCCGCCCCGCCTCCCAGCCGCCGCTTCCGGGCATTGGGGGCGGGGCCTACGTCACTTCCTGGAGACTGGCTGAATCCGGAAGTGATCCCCGAGGACCGAGAGGTGGCTGAGGACTGCAGCGCGGGGCAGGTGGATTACCATGAGCTGGTGAGTGAGGCCCGGGCGGCCGGGGCCGCTGTGCGCCTGGCCCTGCGTCCCTCTGAGTCCCTTTGCCCGCGCTGCCCTCACGGACTCGCCGCCCCAGAGCAGGGCCCGACGGGCGCCGGCTCTCGGGTCGTTCAAGGGGCCTTCCTCCGGTGCTTCCCTGGCGTCCCCATCTCTCGGCAGGACTCACCGGGAAGTGGGGCGGGGGATCCCCTTAGCCTGGGATCCCGGGTCTGACTCGTTTCCTGACTCTCTGTTCGGAGGAGCCTGTCCCATCTTTTCCCAGGTGCTTGAAGGGAGGGACTTCTCTGTTCCCTCCTCTTAAACATCGTTGAGGTGGAGTGTCTTCTTTCTCCCCTGTGGGCATCTCTCGCATCTCTCCACCGTTCCCATCAGCCCCAGGGCTCTGGCCCTCTGTCAGTCTGGGTCCCCGTTCGCTGATCAAAACCCACTCTTTTTCGGATGACTAGCCTTTGCACCAATTAACGGTCTTCAAAAGACAAAACTTGCTTCTCTTTTGGAAGTGGCCAGAATTAAACACCCACACCCACACTCCCAGGATAGGATTGGACTAGTTTTAATCATGTCCAAGGCCATTACCCGTTCACTCTTTTCACTCTAAAATAGACATAGGTAAGCTTAAACATGGGAACTATCAGGTGATGAGAAAAGAAGCCGGGGCGTCTTGGAGTAGTACAGTCACAACTCCAGAGCTGGAAGGCTCGTTGCTAGGGAACTGTGTGATACTCGGCTGGTAGTAGACACTTCATAATGTTTAATGGTTGATTTATTTTATACGACTCTGTTTCCCAAAGGACCTTACCTTCAGGCTCAAGGACCTGTATATCCACAACTCCAAACCTCAGGGAATCCAACTATAGTGTGCTTGTGTGAATACATTGACCCCCAGAGATGTATGAGATGAATCAGCCCTTTTGGAAACTGAGTTCCATCGGTGTAGGGAACATGTTTGCCACTCTATTCTCAGAGTCTAGCCTATTTCTTTATGCAAAGTAAGTGCGCGATAACTAGTTATGAATGAATAAAGATAGTAGAATATCCTTTGGGAAGGCTTTTGCAGGCTCACATTTGGCCGTCAGTGGAGACAGCTCTGGCCACAAGCAGCTAATGTCAGTCAGTGTTAAGGACAACTTTCTAATGTAAAATTTAAACCATTTCTGTCCCCCCATCTCCCCTGCTTCTTAGGTGAAGATTGATGGACAGATGTCAGACAATTGGCACCAGCATGTGGAGGGAAGCCCCGAGCTATGCCCTAATAAGCCCCATCAGGAGCTTCTCTTTTTCCCTCCACCTTTGCTCCAGGAGGCTGATAGGGAGCTGGAGCCTTAAAAAACTGTCTCATATTGTTATAACCTAGTTAGTGATGGGCAAAGTGGCAGTCCTTCAGTTCCCTTTCCTAGAAGAATTATTTCCTTTAAAGTGTCAGCCTGGGTCCCCAACCTTGTGATGTAGATGTCCTCTTGCCTGCTGCATCTTGAATCTTTGGAGTTCTCTTGCCTAATTTTTCAAGGTAAGAAGCAGAAAGTGCAGGTTCTTTATATTGCTTAGGTTGGCATTTACAATTTTTAAAAGTGAATTGATCTTTTCTTCACAAATCCAGAGAAGAGTAGAGCAGAGACCACTAAAGGTAAAGGATTCTCTGGGTGATCTGAAGCACATTGTTTCCACCTGTCCTGCAGAAAATTTTTTCCTGAAAAACTAGTAGCCTGTTTCCTGAAGTCTGTCAGGTTGGAGAGAATTGAAATTGATAACAACTGTCTAGCAAAAGCTGAGATTTTTATCCAGTAGAATTAATTTATCAGTACATGCACGTCTTGGCACCTCGCTGGACTGAGGATCACAACCAAAAGGGTGGCTTTGTCCCTCAAAGCTGAGATTCCTTTCTCTTCCTCCTTAGAGGCTTCTACGTCATCTCTTGCGTGGACCCTGACCCTCTCTCCCTGAGAGAGGAACAGCACCAGCGCCTGGGCACACAATTGCACTCAGTTCCTTGTTCAATGGCTGGCAAGGAGACCGGGGCTGGGTCCTTCTGATTCACTCCTAGAGTGGTTTTCCTGCTCCTAGAATGAATCCATCCATTCATCTGAAACTGGAATTCTCAGTGGGGGAAGAGACCAAAGTGACGTAGAGCTATCATGGGAGGCTGATGCCCAAGGTCAAGTTCATCAAGCACTTGGGATACGCCAGCCATCATTGAATAAGGCCTAAGGGCACACAGCCCATGGTCCCCAGAGGGGAACCATTGTTCTGGACTAGGCTGGGCTTTCAAAATGTCACAGTGAGAAATGTCCAATATTGATGCCCTTTGCACACTGTGGACTTTGCATGAAGAGTGAGAGGTCTCTGTTCTCTGCTTCCTCTGTGCATGCAGCCCGCCCACCCCTTGTTTGTGTAGTGAGTACCTGCTGCCTTCCTACACCATCTCCCCATCCACTCATCCACCCATCAGCCTTTCAGCAAGGTGGCCCAGTGGTGTGCCCTGCTATGAAGAAGTCATTTGATGTTCACATTTTAGATGGCTGATCCACCTCTTGGTCCCAAGCCAAGTGCTTCTCTTTCTCCTCTCCTCCTCCTTGTCTCCGCCTCTTTCTTCCTGTGTGTGTGCCTTTATTATGGTATGGAGGGAGAATTAAGTAGAATTAAGAATAGTGACCTTAATCTGACTTAGCTATCTCCAGGGATTCTAGCCTTCTCTGGAACTACACACCTTGATGATTTTAGGCTTGAATGATGAGGAAAAAGGAGTACTGGAGGAAATCTTCCTGTACCTAGGGGTCCAGGAAGAACAAAGGAAATTAGAGTCAGTGCAGGTAAGTTTGGCTAGGAGTTAGAGTGCTGAGTTCAGGTTTTGGTTCTCTCATTCACAATGTGGCCTGGTCAAGCATTTAACCTTTCTCTGTCTTGCTTTCTCCAACTATAGCATGTAGTGGATAATCCCAGCTGACACTGTGTCATCCAAGTCTGTTGTGAAAAGAATGGAGAATATGCAGATATGATTTTTTTCTGACTCTTCTGGGCTCTTCCACCTCGGTCTGCCCCTTAAATATTGGTATTCCTTGGGGTCAGTCCTCTTTTTTTTTTTTTTTTTTGCCTGTTCTCACTCTGTATACCCTCTGCATCATCAGGGTGAAGGCCTAACTCTGGGCCATGACTTATAAGGCCTTCTGGATCTGGCTGTCCCTCTTTACTCCAGTGTCCAAGCTTCTCCTGGTCTCTCGTGCCCCTGCTCCTCTCTATGTGCTGTTTCCTCTGCCTGAAATGCCCTTTACTCCCACCCCCATCTATCAGGCCAACAGCCACTCATCCTTCAAGAGTCAGTCAATGGCTGCCCACAGCCTGCCAAGCTGAGTTGGGTGCCCCTTCTCTGACCCTCATTAGCATCTGTACTTGAATTGTTGGTTTACTTGTCAGTAACCCCACTAGTCTATGAGCTGTTGAAAACAGGGACTGTCTCTTGGTCACACTGTACCCCCAGCACTGATCCCGGCAACCAGTAAATGTTTATTGAATGTATGAATGACGACTTTTTCCCATGTACTGCCTTGCCTTAGCTCGGGAAAAATTTTTTGATAAAAACATGCAAAACCTACAAGCCACTTCCTGAAATGAAGAGCCTCTAAGAGTGCTGTTGTTAGATCGACTGATGGAAGAAGTGGCTCTCCAGCCTCTCTGAGACCCTCTCTGTTCTCTCCCCTCTCCTCTCTGCCCACCCCCACCCAAACTACTTTATTCTGTATTTCCATAAGACTTCTATAGTACTTCCACGTCCTTCCATCTCACAAATGTGCACCTCTCTCCCGTGTAAACTCTGAGAGCAGGATTTATAACCTCTTCCTCTTTGTTTACACACTATCTTGCACATAGTAGGTACCTAATTGGTAATGTTGAATGAAATGTAAAGAAAGGACGGTAAACTGCTGGGTCAGACGGAACCATCCATATAGTTTCAAACATCTCAGTGGAGTCTCTTTTCCCTCTAGTATTACCATTGCTATCTTACGTTTGTATTGAGTGCTTTTAACTTTTCAAATTACTTTCCCATTTGTTATCTGATTTCGTCCTCACGTCTACATCCTCATGTCTTTGAAGTATGCAGTTTAGGTCTTATTATCTCCATTTGACAACTTGTTAGAATTCACTCAGGGAGTACCTGGCAGAACTGAAACTAACACCTGTGTCTCGTGAGTATTCTCTCCACCTGAACGGGAACGTTAGAAAAGTGAAAGATCATTCCTGAGCTGGTTGGAACCCAAAGGAAGATACTGTATTTTAAATGCTAGGGTGTATCAGCACTACCAGGTTGATAGTGAATTACAGGAAGTTGCTGAGTTTCACACATAAAATGCTAGAGGTAGTCCTTTGTCCTGCAGACCTCCAGCTATTCTGGGCCATCTCAGCTTCTTCCTACTGTGGGGCCTCCCTGCCTGTGACTTTGGACAGGCCAAGCACTCCCCAGGCTTTTTCCTCCTCTGTAGAGAGCATGGTAATGCCAGAAGACAGGGACCCCCTGCAGAGCCTGAGCGAGTCTGTATTTAACATGGCTTTGGGCACAAATGTAAAACACCTCATTCTTATTTCAGCTGTTTGTAATGAGCGGGGGAAGGGACTTTTTCCAGTTTTTGGAGTAGTTGGAAAAGTATCTTGAGCCCCACAGCTTCTTAGTCCAAGGCACTTTCTTATGCATTATACTCTTTAAGTAAATCTGTTGTAGCCTTTAGAGTTGGCAGTTAAGCTACTAGAGTTGTTTTCCCAAACCCATTATTTTGGTGGCTAATCCATTAAATAGGGCCCCGTATAGAGTGTTGCACATAGATAATGCTTAATAAATATATGTTGATTTAATGCTTATTGAAGATTTTTAACGTATAAGGGCTTATACTAAATGGTGGGGGACATTCAGAAGGCGATAAGAATCGATCCCTGTCTTCAGCATATGTAAAGTGCCAGGGATTCACAGGAATGACAGCAGATTGCTAAATGTCAGTGTGGCATTGACAAGAAAGACTTCAACTAGAGGATGTGGTTTTGCTGAACCTTGACCTAGCAAGTATGTACTGTTTCAGTGGGGAATAAGAGAGAGGTCCAAGTTAGAAGAATGGCATGAAAAGGTGTGTGAAGACAGAAGGCATCCAGAGTGTTTGGGCAGACAGTTAGGAGGCTGGTGTGGGTTAGTAAATAGTGATGTGGGGAGAGGCCTCGTGGATGAGAGTTGGCACTCTAGTTGGGGCCATGTGGAAAGTGCTTTCAGTGCCATGCTGAGGAATTGAAATTGAGCCTGGGCTTTTGAAAATTGAAGGTTTGGGGGCAGGGAAGTGGTGTGGCCAAAGCAGTGATTTAGATTAATTTGGCAGTGCTCTGCAGTGTAACTCAGAACAGAGAAAGAATGGAGCCAGGGGGCTGACTAGGACAGTGGCTTCCAAAACTTTTTGACCACAACTCGCAGTCAGAAATCCCTTTGATATCCCAACTCAAACACACACTTATACTCAAAAGTTTCAGTATGTGTGCTGTGCACTCTGATATTATGTTCTATTTCATTTTTAAAGGAATGACTCACTTCAATTGATTTCATGACTAATTTTGATATATGTTTACAATGGAATAATGTGTAGCAATTTAAATGATGAATGAGTGATAGGTATTCTATATAGACTCCAGTTTGAAAATCACTTATCTGGGAGTTTATTACAAATACTCAGACTATAAGCTAACACCTGTGACTCCAGCCAGCAAAGATAGAGTTGCTCATTTATTTGGTTGTTTTTCAAGGGTTATAATGAGAAATACAGAAGGAGCAACTGTAAAGAACGCTAGTGGTATTCTTCATAAGAACTTACTTCATAGATTTGAAAACTGTCAATCAATTTGTAGAAAAGAAAACCTGAATGGACAAAAGCCTTTACCAAGATGTTCTGTTTATTAGTAATCGGGGAAAAGCAGATTAAACCAACAGTGAGGGCCGGCCCCGTGGCTTAGCGGTTAAGTGAGTGCGCTCCGCTGCTGGCGGCCCGGGTTCGGATCCCGGGTGTGCACCAACGCACCGCTTCTCCGGCCATGCTGAGGCCGCATCCCACATACAGCAACTAGAAGGATGTGCAGCTATGACATACAACTATCTACTGGGGCTTTGGGAGAAAAAATAAATAAATAAATAAAATTATTTAAAAAAAAAAAACAACAGTGAGATACCATTTCACAGCCATCAGACTGGCAAAAATTTTAAAGTCTGGGAGTGCCAAGTATCTGAGGATGAGGAGCAGTGGGGACTCTGATCCACTTCCAAGTGAGGTGTGTAAATTGATACAGCCACTTTGGAGATTTTGCAGTACCTCCCACAGTTGGAGACATACCTACCCCCTCACCCATGGAAACTCCTGCACTTGTGCAGCAGGAGACATGCACAGGAATGTTGCTTCATCATTTGTAGGTGTCCAGCCTCCAAAGGATGGGTAGATAAAATGTAATATCTTTCCGTAAGAAAATATAGAGTCATTAAAATGAATGAAGTAAAGCTGTGTATATCAGTCCTGGACAAATCTCAAAAACATAATGGTGAACATAAAAAGCTAGTTTCAAAATGATGCATTCAATGTTGTACTATTTATATAAAGTTTAGGCCTGTAAAACAATACTACATTGTGCTTATAGATTTAAACTTATGTAGTAAAAGTATGAGAATAATAAATACTAAATACAGAGTAGTGGTTACCTTTAGGGTAGCAAGGAGGGAGAGAAAGACATGGAATCAGGCTGTAACACTGAGGGAGCTTTGACAGTATCTGTGCTGTGGTACTGTTCAAAGAATAAGATCTGAAGCAAGTATGGCTTCATGTTAGAGTTTGACAATGCTAGGTGGTAGCTACATGAGTATTTATTATATATTCTCTATAGTTTTCTGAGTGTTTACAATATTTCATAACTTTTGTCATGCCTAGCCTGACCAGCATCATGGCTAGGGCTGACCTCACTTTTCATAGCAAGAGAATTATTGCCTCCTGTGGCCAGTAGGTGGGGATGGCCTAGGGAGGTGGGCCTAGAAGTGAGTTTCCATCCCAGTGCTCCTCCTTCTACCTCCTGCTTTTTAGGGGCCAGACCTTCAGCAGAGAAGAGGAAAAGGTGGAGTGAAACCTCTTTTTATAATTCTTTGTTGGTAAGAGACAGCAGTGAAGATGAGATTAGAGATAACTAATCTGGTGCTTCTGAGTGTCTGCGTCTAAGCCACTGTTAACCCATCAGAATGGAAATCAGGCCACTGGAGGCTTCTCTCTGGCTTGTTCAGGAAGCAGGTTAAACCTTTCACCTCAGAACGCCTTATGTTTTGCCGTTTATAAAATGGGGAAATCCACTTTCTACCCCTTCCTGTCTTAACAGATTAGAATGAGGATAAGCGATAACTTGTCTATCAAATATTAGGAGTTTCTTAAAGAGCTGCAAAAAAAAATCCACACTGCCTCCCTGGATTGCCTGCCTTCCTCCCTTTTCTTGACCTTTAGATGCTCCATCAGCTTCTGTAGTCCTTTTACTACTCAGCAGGAAGCCACTACTCAATTTTAAGCAAATATGTTCACTTGGGCCTGGTGGTGGTACGTTATGATATGGGACTGCTGCTTGCCCCCAAAACAGAACAAATCATTTCAGATTTCCCAACCATACTTATCTATGTGTGACTCTGTGCAGGTCACCCCCTCTGGACCTCAGTTTGATCATCATCATCAAAATACCGCCACCACCATCTTTGCAGCAAATACTTACGGGGTGCTTACTGTATGTCAGGAGCTGTTTTAAGCATTAAACTGACTTAGCTTTCCCCGCAGCCCTATAAAATAGGTATGTCATTATCCCAGTTTGTAGGCAAGGACATAGGAAGGTTAGATAACTTGTCCAAAGTCTCACAGCTGGCAATTGGCAGAGTCAGGACTTGAACTCAAGCAGTCTGGCTCCAGAGTCTATCCCTTTATCCAGTGCCCTGTCTCTTGGGTGAAATACAGGAGTGCAACTTAAATGAACTGACGTATGGGAAGCACCCAGCACAGACACTGGCAATAGTAGATGCTCAATAAATAGTCGCTTTGATGAGGTGATCTCACCCAACATTCTGTAATTCATTCTGTCTTTATTTTTCAGAGGTCAGCCTGGGGAGTGTGGGGAAGGAGAGATCACAGCTGAGCTGGGTGATTGTTCTGGTCCAAGTAGCAAATCAGCCAAGTCATGCCTTTTATTTTTAAACACACACATACCTCCTCAGACTGGTGGTAAGTCAGGGTAGTGTTCTGTGTGCTCTGATTTTGGACCCAGCTAATTTAGTAGAAGGACTGAGCTGGAGCTGGAGAGACTGTGGTCATAGGCACTGGAAATGGATCATTTACAGCTCAATTCGTTTCCCCTTCTGATAGGGGCTCTCACATCCTTGCTCAGGCTGAACTTCCCTTGGCCCTCTGGCACAGTGGCCAGCTGGCCCTTCAGAGAGGACGGCATCCAACGAGCAGCTGCTCGGCCGGAGCCAGCTGCCTCTCCGTAAGCCCTGCCCTGGCCCTGGCCCTCTGTTTTCCCTCTCCAGTTGTCAAGGTGGTGGTAGCCTTGGTGGGGACTCAGACCAGAGAAGGCAGCGACCCAAGGATAGAGTAACAGAAGAATGGGGGGAGGAGGGGCTTGTACTTCAGCCTGCAGAAGCTGCTGCCTTTCGCCCACCTTCCTGCTCTTGCCGAGACAGTGACTCAGGCCCAGACCACTCCCTGGGGAGCCAGGATTTCAGCCACTATCAACTGCCGCCTACTCTTTGCTCAGCCCTCCCTTCATTCTCACCTCCCCCTTCCCCCCAAAACTGTGATCTTTGCCCAGCTAGAGATATCAGAAAGATGTAAGGTGGGGTAGGCTGAATCATTTCAGGATTCTTTCCACCCCTAAGCCAAGCCTAGGCTCATTCACATTCAACAGAAACAAATTCCAGAGGCCAAGTGAAGACCAGGGGAGAATGTATAGGTTTTAGCTTCTTTACATTCTTCTTTGTAATGGAAGTGGAGGACTCTCCAAAGAAGGCAGGGCTCAAGGGATCTGCTGGGGTGACCAGGGGATCCCCACCCAACTGCCATCTGGGCCTGCCTCTTGTCTCTGCCTCTGCAGTAGAGGGGGTGGGGAAACAAGAGATTGAAAAACATAGCAAATTGAAAATGCAAAAGAGCTGTTTTGGTAAATAGACATTACACAATAGCAGGAGTTTTTTGGGAAAGATTTTATTGAGACAGAATTAGCCAACTGGCATCATGCTGCTAATAGAGATATTTACTGTTTGAAAAAGTATATTTGTAGCTTTGGAGACCATCCTGTTGACTTTTCTTTATTGTGAAAGAAAATAGAACGTTTTTTTCCCCCTCTCACTCTGTACACATAGAACTTTTTTTTGTTTTTGAGGTGGGGCATGTTGGGGGTTGGAGAAGGGTAGGGTTGAGAGAAACGTTTTCTCCATTTTGTTGCTGAAGCCAAAATATCACTTCTCCTGCCCTCTGGTGCTCATATTTATGGAATGGCAAGCAGAACCAAGTAAGGAATCCTACTCTAGAGGCCGGGAGCTCAGAGCCCTCTTGATTTCTTTCAGAACATGGAGATTCTCTGGGGAGCAAGCCTAGCCTTCTCTCTGGACCTCTGCCTACCCACCCGATTCCAAGGGGAGCGCCCTGAGTGAAGCTGTGAGGAGGTGGGAAGAAAAGTCTCTGTCCTGGAGGACTGCTGGCCTGGCCCCATACCCCAGCTATGCCGAGGCAGCACTGCTCTTGGAGAGGCTTCGCTGCTGTTGCTCTTGCCGCACACTTTCCAAAGCAGCTGTGTCTCCTGAGGAAGTCCCCACGCTCCAGCAGGGGATGAGAACCCAGAGATGCAGTTGGGGATCAGTGAGAAGAGGAAGGAGAGCGGCTGAAGGGTAGTTGTTTTGCTCTTCCCTCTTGCTTTCCCTGCGCCACCTTTCACCACTTCGGTGGCAGAGAAATCTGACCCTTCCATCAGAGCACCTGCCCTAGTTTTCTGGCTGTTTCTCTGGCAGAGTGGAGCATATCCGCCATTTGGCAGCCTCAAAATAAACCCGGAAGACTCTTCTCCCTTCATATTTCCTCTTAGATGCTTTAAAATGTTTTCCCTTGAACTATACTCTGACAACTTCAGCAGGCTTTACCGCCCAGGCCAAAGGCCAGCTCTCTTTTGTTTGCTCCACTGAATGTGCTTTTCCTTGACCCCAGCTGGTACTTGTGGCTGATGATACCCTTTCTAGGTTTTGTTTTAGTCAGATAAAGATTGAGATACCAAAGACAATGATAGCACCTTTCTTAGTTCTTTCTATAGCCTTATCTAAGAGGAGTTTTTTTCAGGAAGCTTAAATTAGAGTATGGTATTTTATAGGGCCCTTGGGGCAATGTACTTATTTTACTCACTGATTTAATCATTCATTCAGTGCTGACTGTGCACAAAGCTAGACTGTGAGCTTCATGAGATCATGGAATGAGTCTATCTGGTTCATCCTGATATCTCTAGAACCTAGCTGAGTGCTAGGCCTAAAGGAGACCCTTAATAGATACATACTGAATATTCATTCAATGAAAGGTTGAAAATAGCACTGTGCCTGGTACAGTACTTACAGGAGTTGCAAAGAACCATACCATGTAGTCCCTGCCCTTGAAGTGCTTATGTGTCATAATCAGAAAGCAAGATGTATACACATCAAAGTTCATTCACTTTACCCTTTACCCAGCGGAATTTACTTCAGCGATGAAAGATGGCTCAGTCTTAGGAAACCTATTTGCATAGTTAGTTCATCACAATACTGGGTGGTAGGGGAACAAACTGGTCATCTAAATGCATGCTGAAAAGGCACTGGTATAATTCAAAACTCCAGTCTTTGTATCTTTTAGTAAACTAGGAACAGAAAGATATTTCCTTACTATTAGGAGGCTTTCTGGCTGAAACCAGTAACCCTCTTCATATTTAATAGTGAAAGACAGACTCAAAGCATTTTTACTAAAGTCAGAAACATTTTTTTCTATAATTTCTAGCCAATGCCATAACACAAGACAAGAAAGAGGTATAAAATGTTGGGAAAGAAAAGGGAAATTTTATCATTTTCAAATGGTATGACTATCTATTTTGAAAACCCAATTAGTTCTTTTTATTTTTTTTTCTTTCCAGCTGAATTTCTTGAGCTATATAGGTTAAGTATGTAGGTGTGGTAACTAGTTTCAGGGTAAATATGTAACACCCAATAGCTTTATTGTGTACCAGGAAGATAAAACGAAAAAGAGAAGTCCATTTACAGTATAAGCAAAAATATAAAATTCCAAGGAATGCACCTAATACATGTGTAGAACTAAAAATTTCACATGTAAGTATTACCTTAGGATCTTATTATTTAACAAAGTTAATGTAGAGGACATACATGAAAAAAGCTTTTAAGCCTAAAGGACATAATAAAAAGACTTGAATGAATGGAAAGAAATATTATGGCCCTGAATGAGCAAGCCTAATATTTGTAAAGATGTAGGTTCTTCAAAAGTTAATCTATAAATATAATGCATTTTCAATCATTAATATCCTGATTTGGGGGGTTGGGGGGCACAGCAGATGATTTGGAAGTTCATGTTAAATATTAAAACAAATTAAAAAGCCAAGAAATTACCTGAAAAAGAAATGTAATGAGAAGGAATTTGCTTTACTAGGTATTGAGAGCTGTTATAAACCTGAACAATTAAATCTATGTTATTGGCAGAAGAGTAGGCAGGTCCATGGTATGGAATAGAAGTATTTAACACTGAAAAAATGATTTTTCAATGATAGATTATTTTTAAAATTTAAAAAAAATTTTTAATTATTTTTAAAAGATAGAAAATTTAAAAAATTTTTAAAAGTCAGTTAAAACAACTGGCTAGCCATACACTCAAACTCTGAATGGAGTAAAGATTTAAATATAAAAAATAAACTGCTAAAATTCATATGGAAGCACAAGAGACACAGAATAGTCAAAACAATCTTGACAAAGAACCAAGTTGGAGGACTCACACTTCCCAATCTGAAGACTTACTACAGAGCTACAGTAATTAAGACAGTGTGGTACTGGCAATAAAGATAAACATGTAGATCAACGGAATAGACTTGAGAGTCCAGAAATAAGCCTTTACAATTTATGGTCAATTGATGCCAAGATGCCAAGACAGTTCAGTGGGGAGGAATAGTCTTTTCGACAGACAATGCTGGGATAACTGGATACCCACATGCAAAAGAATGAAGTAGGACCCTTACCTCACACTGTATATAAAAATTAATTCAAAATGGATCAAAAACCTAAGTGTAGGAGATAAAACTCTAAAACTCTAAGAAGAAAACGTAGAGGTGAGTCTTCATGACCTTGGATTTGGCAAAGAATTCTTAGAAATGATACCAAAGCACAAACAACAAAAGAAAAAATAGATTCAGCTTCTTCAAAATCTAAAACTTTTGTGCTTCAAAGGACACCATTAAGAAAGTGAAAAAACAACTCACAGATGAGAGAAAATATTTGCAAATCATATATCTGATTAGCAAATTGAACCCAGAATTTATAAGGAACTCTTACAACTCAACAATAAAAAAAGACAACCCATTTTTAAAATAGGCAAAAGATTTGAACAGACGTTTCTCCAAAAAAGACATACAAATGACCAAGAAGCACATGAAAAGATGCTCAACATCATTAGTCATTAGAGAAATGCAAATTAAAGCCACAGTGAAATAGCCCTCATTCCCACTAGAATGGCTAAAATTAAAAAAACAGACAATGACAAGTGTTGGTGAGGAGGTGGAGGAGTTGCAACCCTTGTAAGCTGCTGGCGGGAATGTAAAACAGTGCAGCCATTTTGGAAAACAATCTGGCAGTTCCTCAAAAGGTTAAACATAGACTTACCGTATGGCCCAGCAATTTCACTCCTAGGTATGTACCCAAGAGAAAGGAAAACATACATCCACACAAAAACCTATACAGGGGACCGGCCCCGTGGCATAGTGGTTAAGTGCGTGCGCTCTGCTGCTGGTGGCGCGGGTTCAGATCCCGGGCGCACACCGATGCACCACTTGTCAGGCCATGCTGTGGTGGCGTCCCATATAAAGTGGAGGAAGGTGGGCACAGATGTTAGCCTAGGGCCAGTCTTCCTCAGCAAAAAGAGGAGGATTGGCGTGGATGTTAGCTCAGGGCTAATCTTCCTCACACACACACACACACACAAATTTTAAAACCTATACAGGAATGTTCATAGCAGCTTTATTCGTAATTCATAAAGTGGAATTCATAATTCGTAATTCAAAAAGTGGAAACAACCCAAATGTCTATCACCTGATGAATGGATAAACTAAATGTGGTATATCCATGCAATGGAACGTTATTCAGTGATTAAAAAATGAGGCATATGAAGTGTGCAGAATAGGCAAATCCATAGAGACAGAAAGTAGATTAATGGTTGCTAGGGACCTGAGTGCAGGGGAGAAATAGGGAGTGGCTGCTAATAGATATGGAGGGTTTTTTTTGGGTGATGAAAATGTTTTGAAATTAGATAATGGTGATAGTTGCACAACTCTCTGAATATACTAAAGGCAACCAAATTGTACATTTTAAAATGATGAATGTTATGTTATGTGAATTATATCTCAATAAAGCTGTTACTTAAAAGTTAATAAATAAACCAGGTTCTGAGTAAAGATAACAAATTGAATACATACATCTAATTTATCTTCCTCACAAATCCCACAAAAACATAGTAAAGCGATTTTTTAAGGCATAAATCTACAGATTCAAGGAGAATAGAAAAGACATGAGCAACATTTGGGAATTGGAATGCAAGTGCATGAGGTAACTGACTTAGCAGTTCCAAGAAATCCAGATCCTCAGCTGGCATTTAGGAAAACCAAGAGCCAGCCCGGCTTACATCACAGAATCCTCAAAGGTTCAGGAACTGGTGGCACTAGTGCCTCTAGAAGTGGGGTGAAGCTGAGCGCTCAGATCCGGAGGACTGCTTGAAAGCTGTTTATGAGTAAGCTGTGAGCCCTGCCATCTCCCCCCAGCTCCATTTCACCAGGAGCCTGTCCTGCCAGAAGAATGAAGGGCCCTCCCGCCCCGGACAGCATGAAACAGGGAGTTTCTATACTGGGGCACACAAAGGTGGGTTTACTGGTGAGACTCATAAAGCTTAAGCTGCAGGGCCCCTCGCTTGCATGGACACTGTCCAAGGCCCTGGAAGGAACTCTAGCCATGTGTTCACATAATCCTGCCTTTTTGTAAACTTCAAAAACGTATTTATACTGCACTCGGTTAAGAAAACCTCTGCCTTCGCTTCCTCCTTTGTCCTTTCTAGTACCCCTCATGTTAGGCAGCTTTGGAGGAGCCTGGGCCTTTTTGAGAATAGATCTGGGGGTGGTGGTTGAACTGGGAGTAAGCTCTTTTAACTGCAATTTGTAAAGACATTTTTGGAAAACTTTAATAAAACAGATGAGAAATTATGGATTCCTAAGTTGGAGATATATGAAGGGTACCTCTTTTGGTCATCTTTAAATTTGTTTAAAAACTAAGGGAAAGGGGCTGGCCCAGTGGCACAGCAGTTAAGTGCGCGTGCTCCGCTGCGGCAGCTTGGGATTCGGATCCCAGGTGTGCACCAACCATGGTTTGTCAAGCCATGCTGTGGCACATCCCATAGAAAGTGGAGGAAGATGGGCACGGATGTTAGCCCAGGGCCAGTCTTCCTCAGCAGAAAGAGGAGGATTGGCGACAGATGTGAGCTCAGGGCTGATCTTCCTCACAAAATAATTAATTAATTAATTAAATAAAAACTAAGGGAAAATTTGGATAAAAAATAATGGAACACAAAACAAAAGTGGCAAAGGTTAGCAATTAAATCAATAGATATTATTCTAAAATCAAGTAAAATATAGTGGAACATTTTCAAATTGTACCAAAAGCTAGTGGTTCATTATGAGAATGAGATCAAGTGTTGATTGTTTGATAGTCCAGTTAATGTAGAGGAGGAGCAAATCATATGAACACATTGATAAAACATTTAAATTTCTGGTGGATTTAACATGACAGACATGACGACGATAACATAAAACTCATGATATGCCCTCCTACAAGGACATCAGTGACAAACCAGTGACTCTCATTCATTTGGAGAGCATTTAAGATTAGTCATTGTACACAAAAACTTGAAATGTGCCCTGAAATTTTATAGCTTATTTATGAAAGAAACATGAGATTTTCCTAAATTTTACAACAATCCTAAAATTTATATATTATCAGTAAGCTGAAAAAAGTCTTTTCTAAACTGTCAGTGATAGAAAACAAATTTCAATCAACCATACTAGAGGAAAGGCTGAATTATCTTCTTTTCTCTCTAAGAAAATGATGTTACCAACTCTATGTCACATGAAGAGGCAATCATAGACTATGTAGCCAAAAATTGTAGGAAAATAAATATAGAGGTGTGTCAGGCAGATGATTAATAAAAATATTAGGTTATTCTTGATTTTCTGATGTTCAGGTTATTTGTCAGCTGTTGTAACTTGTAATTTGTTATGCTCTTTTCTCTGTCTAAATAAATATTCACTTTCATGCCTATTTTTGTATTTATAATTTTGTATTTTTTTTCTTTAAAAGGGCATGCAAAGTTGTACGAGCTTCAGGCCCACAAAACCCAGACCCACCTCCAGCACCTCAAGCTGAGAGTAGGACTCCCAGAAGGACTCCGGAAGGCCGGAGGATGGTGTGAATGAATGCATGTGGGTGCTGACACACCCCTTCCCCTCCCCAGCACACACACGACCTCTTCTGCTCACTGAACTCCTAGGCGCTGAGCTGGGCCTTTACTCCCAAGGCAAGAGAGTGAAAGAATCTTCTCTAGGGAATCTTACCTGCCTAGGAGAAAAGATTAGATACTGACATCAGGGATTCCCCACCAAACTGCTCAGCCAGATCATCCTACACAGTAGACAGACATTATCCATTTACTCACAGCTTCTAGTCAGTTTTTTTTGTCCCCAGTCATATGTGTGAGCAGGCAACCAAGAATTACCACACATCCAAGGGAAGCATTTAGTATGAAAAATAGAGACGAAAACAGGAAAAAAAGCAATTGAAGGGAAACTGAGACTATTAAGGAAGAAGATACTTTTTTAAAGTTATCATTAAGATCCTCAGAGAGATGAAACATCTATGAAATAAAAACAGGATATCATAAAAATAAAAAGGACATCCTGAAAATTAAAAAGAGCTCTCAGAAATTAAAAATATGATAGCAGAAATGAAAAACTCTTTAGAAGTATTAGAAGATAAGGAAAAATTGAAAAGTAGAGAAATGAGAGGATCAGCCAAGGAGGATCAGCGTTGGAATTAGAAGAATTTCAGAAATAAGAAACAGAAAATGAGGGGGAAGAAATCAACAACAACAAAGTGTTTTTTAATCCCAGAACTAAAGATTATAAATTGCCGACTAAAAGAGTCCAGCCAGCACAATGGATGCAATTAGACCCACAGGTACATGGTTGTGAAATTTTACACCACTGAGGACAAACATAAGATCCTGTAAGCTTGCATAAAAAAAATAAAAAACATCACATCCAAAGGACAGCTTTAGACTTCACCATCACAGCAGTACTGGGAAATTAGAAGCCAGTGAGTCAATGCCTTTGAGATTCTGAAGGAAAATATGTCCAGCCTATAATTCTATACCCAGACAAACTAACTAGTGTGAGGGTAGAATAAAAAGGGTTTTGGTTATGCAAAGTCTCAAAACTTATCTCCCACACACTTTTTCTCCACCCAAATGAGGAGTAAACTAAGAAAGAGGACAGGGAATCCAGGTGGAAAAAATCCTAGGAGAGAGGCGAAAGGAATCCCTGTGAGGATAGGGAAGGGAGAGCCCAGGGTCCTAGCTGTCACCAGGAGTGGAGGCCACCAGACTGGAGCAGATCAAAAGGCTCCAGGAGAGACTGCTTCAGGAAGTGACAATGGTAGAGTACCTGATATGAGTGAATGTATTTAGAGTACATTTAGACTACTGAGATGGAATGAGGGATAAGTACATAGAAAATTAAGCAAATGAAAGAAAAGTGACAATTATTCATTGTAGGGAAAGCAAAAAATTATGTGGTGTTAGTTATGTACTGCTGTGTAACAAATTACCCCACAACTTAGTCTTAGCTGGGGGGGTTGGCTTGGGAACTCTAGAGGTTGCGATTCTTCTGAAGGCTTGGCTGAGGCTGAGCAATCTGCTGGCTGCCACATGCAGGAAGGAAAATAAAGCACATTGTGCTTCTAATAGTTTACTTAGCATTGATCTAACCAAATCACAACAGAACTGTATTAAGAGGAGGAGTTGCAGACGTGTCTTTGTGTATTAGGGGAGGAAGCCCAAAAGAGGTTTGTTGGTCTCGTTGAATCTTCCTCTTCCAAAATAAAAAGTCAACCGCTAGTTCCTAACACCTAACAATCAAGAGATAGCAATACAAGCAGTACAAGCATACCAGCACAAGCAGCAGAGCAGAAAGTGCTTATCTCAGGCAAATGAGACTGGGGGGGCCTAGAATCTAATTTTTACTTAACAAACCTTGTTGCCTTATTAAGCTACGCACAGGTATAACTTTGATAAAAGTAAAACTTAGATTAATAAAAGGGAATCAGTAATAAATATAGGTGAATTTTTATATGTTGGGGTGGAGAGGGAAGGGCTTTCTCAGTATGAACCGAAAGAAGAAATCATAAAGGATAAAGATAGACTTCGTAGATTTGACTGCATGCTAATCAAAAGCTTCTGTACATTAAACACACGTGTACAAAAGGGAAAAGCAAACACTAAGCCAGGAAAAAACACTGATATGCAGGGCAAAGGGCTGGTGGTAAAATGTAAACTATTTCAGTCTTTTAAAACATGTAAACTGTTTCAGTCGGTCCCTCTAGGGCAATTAGGCAAATGTGTCAAAGCCTTGAACATGTATATATCCTTTGACCTAACAATTCCAATTCTAAGAATTATCCTATGTGACTAATCCTTGATGTGCACAAAGATTTAGCTATTAGAGTTTTTTTTAATAATAGAAGAGGGGCCGGCCCCATGGCGCAAGCGGTTAAGTGCGCGCGCTCCACTGCGGCTGCCCGGGGTTCGCTGGTTCGGATCCCAGGCGCACACCGACATGCTGCTTGTTGAGCCATGCTGTGGTAGCGTCCCATATAAAGGAGAGGAAGATGGGCACGGATGTTAGCTCAGGGCCAATCTTCCTCAGCAACAAAGGAGGAGGATTGGTATCAGAGTTAGCTCAGGGCTGATCTTCCTCACAAAAAAAATAATAATAGTTAAAAAAATAATAATAATAGAAGAAAATTTTGAAACTGTTGAGTTAACCACCAGTAAGTGATGTGGGTTACAGTAATAAAACTAGTGGCAAAGTGTACAATGAAATACTAGGTAGCTCTTAAAAGTCAGGCTGATGAAAACTACGTATTGCCATATAAAAACATTCATAATATATGTTTCCTTTATTTTTTAAACGTTATGTAAATATGCATATATACACATGTACATATACGGATGTACACGCTGAGATTCAGAGGATTACTGTTTATTTTTCTTTGGGATTTTGTGTGTGTTTGTCCTTTATCTTTTTCCATGTTTTCCAAGTTTTTGACACTGATCAGGTGTTATTTTTGTAGTCAAGAAGAAAACTTAAGGGATTTTTTTAGTTTACTTGAAAAACATGGAAAGTGCAAAGAAGAAAACAGTAATCATATTCTCACCATCCAGAATTAACCACTACGAACATTTGGCATATTTGCTTCAGTTTTTTTCTTTCTACTGATTTTTAAAATATAATTAACACTAGGGGCCGGGCTGGTGGCGTAGTGGTTAAGTTTCGCCCTCTCTGCTTTGGCAACCCAGGGTTCATGGGTTCGGATCCCAGGCATGGACCTACGCACCGCTCATCAACTCATGTTGTGGTGGCATCCCACATACAAATAGAGGAAGACTGGCACAGATGTTAGCTCAGGGCCAATCTTCCTCACCAAAAAAAAAAAAAAATCTAGATAATTAACACCAAAACATTGATTTTGATTATCTTTTAGGTATGAAACTGTGGGCTGTTTTGGGTTTTTTTCCTCCTTCTTTTCTCTCTCTCTCTTCTCTGTCTCTTTTGTACTTTATAAAGTACAAGTTTTCTCTGATTAGCATGTTTTACTTTTTAAAGGGATAAACTGTAAGTAACTGTAAAAGGTAAAATATTTTAAAATGCCAAATAAATTCTGAGACTTTTAGAAGAATGTAAGCAAGATTTTGGACTTGAGAACAGCTTTGATTAAGCTGGGAGAAGGGAAAGCATTCCATATGGGTGGGGTGGCCGTATGTCCTAGTTGCCGTGGTCAATCCAAGTTTTATGCCTATTGTCCTGATGACATTATTAATGACATTTTTGCACTCAAAAATGTCCCAGTTGGGGACAGGAAGTTATAAGGAGTCTGGATTTGGGGGGTTAATGAACAGCCACTTGGCTGAATCAGGGTAGTTATATTGGGTGAAAGGGAAAGAAGACTGGAAGGAAGGTTGAGACCATATTATAGAGGCACTGACTGCTGATTTAAGAAGTACCCAGTCTAGGACTGGGTACAAGATAAGCCTAGAGCATCTCCTAGTCCAGAAAGTAAGGAAGTACCAAACAAAACACACACACACACACACAGATGTGGGTGTGTCAGAAGGACACAGTTACCATAGAAATTTTTCAAGTTCAGCGCTCTCAGTTCGTGGATGAGAAAGCTGATCTGGAGAGGTTCAGTGACTGGCCCAGATCTCCCAGCTGAAAGAGCTGCCAGTGGCCAACGCTGGAACAGTTTGAGCAACAAAATAAAGTAGTGTTGACCAAAGTATAAAATAAATACCTATGAGTCCATAGTGATATAAATGATTGAATGAATAAATAAATGGGGGAGAATAGGAATATCCCATGTAGAATTCCAAGAATTCCAAAGAATTCTAAGTAATTTATGCAAATACTCTGCCCTCGAAGAGGTAGAGTGTAACTCCTGGCTCCTGAAGTGTGGGCCGTGCATAGTGGCTTCCTCCCAAAGAGGGGTGTGGGGGTGGGCAGGGAGTCACTGTATAGTGAAGACACCTGAGAAACACTGCTGCTGCCAGGTGACCAAGGTGGATATCAACAGTAATAAGTCATGTTGATAGCTCAGACCCTGAATATGATGTGGTGAGAATGGCACTTCACCTTTTCCTCCCCAAAACCCATAACCCCAGTCTAGTCATGAGAAAAATATCAGACAAATCCCAGCTGAGGGAGATTCTGTAAAATACCTGACCAGCACTCGTTAAAACTGTCAAGGTCATCAAAAACAAGGAAAGTCTGAGAAAATATCACAGCCAAGAGGAGTCTAAGGAGACTTAATGACTAAATGTAATGTGGTAACCTGGGTAGGATCCTGGAACTGAAAAAGGACATTAGGTAAAAACTAAAGAAATCTGATTAAAGTGTAGACTTATTTTTATTTATTTATTTTTTTGTGTGTGAGGAAGATCAGCCCTGAGCTAACATCCATGCTAATCCTCCTCTTTTTGCTGAGGAAGACTGGCTCTGAGCTAACATCTATTGCCAATCCTCCTCCTTTTTTGCCCCCAAAGCCCCAGTAGATAGTGGCGTGTCATAGTTGCACATCCTTCTCGTTGCTGTATATGGGACGCGGCCTCAGCATGGCCGGAGAAGCGGTGCATCAGTGCGCGCCCGGGATCCGAACCTGGGCCGCCAGCAGCGGAGTGCGTGCACTTAACCGCTAAGCCACGGGGCCGGCCCTAAAGTGTAGACTTTAATATATCAATATTGGTTCATTAATTGTGACAAATGTACCACACTGATATAAGATGTTAATAATAAAGGAAACTGGATGTGCAATATATGGAAATTATTTACTATCTTCACAATTGTTCTGTAAATCTAAAACTTTTAAAATTAAAAGTTTATTTTTCCTAAAAAGGCATTCTTCCAGCAGGCAGAGATGGCTTTTGAAGAGGTCAGTTGAAAATAATCGGAAGAGTGTGATAAAGCTGTGTGTGATCCCAGGTGCTGGTGCAGAAGCACCCACACCTCATAGCAAGCACCCGCACCTCAGCGAAAGCCTCCCTCCTCCTTATAGCGTGTCCTCCTTCGTTTCCATTCTCTTAAAGAACAAAGGTTCCCCTTCTACATTCCACAGTATTTTAAGATTAGGTATTTTGATCAGATGATTTTTCCTAGTTCCTTCAAATACGTGTAACAAATTCGTGTGAAAGAGTATTGAACTATGAGTAGTAGAGAGAACACTAGACTGGAAGGCGCAGCCCTAACTGCTTGTTCCTGGTCCTGTTGTGAATCAGCAGAACGACCCTGGGCCAGTCACTGAACCTCTCCAGATCAGCTTTCTCATCTACGAACTTAGAGGGCTGAACTGGAAAAATTTCTGTGGTAACTTGCAGTTCTAAAAATACTGTGATTCTAAATTAAGATGTAGAGAGAGGCTGTGGCACCACAAATAATGGAATCTAAGTGCCAAATTTCTTTGCACCTCGTCTGTAGTACTAGACTCCAAGTTGGAATCATTTTGAAGACCACTCTGAGAATTCTGTAGAATTCTCATCCTACTCCCCATGTTCTTGGAATGGAAATTCAGCTTAGAATTCAAGTTTTAGGTAAGCTGAAAGGACCATCTATTCCCACTCTTTTGTAGTTTAAGAAACTGAGCTCCAGAGAGATTGTGATCAAATCACAAAACTAGTCAGAGGCAGAGACCAGGTTTTCTGATTCCTGGTCTAGAGTTTTTTATACCACAACGTGCTTCATACAGAACAGGACCAATCTTTTCTCACTGCCACCAGGACCTCATTTTTACTGTCACCAAAATGGTCCTTGAGGGCTATTATTCACTGTCCAAAACCATTGTGTCAGTCAACCCAATATGATTTTGGGAAAAGTAACTGGGGGCCGGGGGAGGGGACTAAGGAGCTCATCTCCCCTTAACCTTCCTTCTTTAGGTCTGAGAAAGGGAAATGGCCATTTCGTTTTGTCTTTCTTTTTCAGTTCTGTAGCTTCCCTTTCCCCTGGTAATTATATAGCCCGAGATTATTTGTTTATAAAAGCCGCGTGAATCAGCCAGCCCCCAAATGGTTAACGCTCCCAAATTATGGGGCTGGGTTAACAATAAACAGGATGTCCTCCAGAAATTAAATTTAAACCACTGTGACTCAGGCTGGCCCATCTCAACCAGATTGTTGTCTGGGGTTATTATCGGTGGTTAATTATACCGTTGGGTTTAGCAACAGTGTTGGTCAGTTTGAGGCAAGAGAAACCAGGCTCAGGGAGAAGGTGGTGTGGAGGGAAGGGCCTGGTGGAGGGGGTGGTGCAGCAGTGGAAGCGGGAGGTTTGAATGGAAGAGACTCTCAGGGTCCTGAGCACGGAAAGGAGAGTAGTGAGAGTGGGGTCTAATCTGTACCCTCAGGGCTCCTGCTGTAGCCTCTTCCCTGAGTTGATCCCAGGGGTGCTTAACTCACTCCTGGGGGCAGAGGGGAGCCTGCGTTTCTGTCACTGTTGGGATGCGCTGTGTTTGCCTTCTAGCCTGGCCGCACTTCTTTTCTTTTCAGAATTGTAGAATCATAGAATTTTCAGCGCCTTAAGGAAGCTTCTGAATTACCTAGTTTAACCCTCTCACGTCACAGAGGAGGAAATTAAGTCTCAGGGCCATCATTACCTGCCAAAGGGCAGCCTTCTCATCGGAGGTGGAGGCGGGGTTAATGCTCAGGTCTAGACTCCTAGACCGTGACCTTCCTTCCTTCATCACGCCAAGCTGTCTTCCACCTCCAAGTGAGGAACCTGAGGTGCAGAGCTTCCTAGCACGTTCAAGGCAGACTTGGGCTGGATTTCAGATTCCTCTCTGAGTTAGCTGCGTTTAGATTTTGTCAGTTCTCCTGGGACATAACCCAGCCTGGCTGGTCCTTAATGCCCCTACAATTTGTCATCTCTCCCTAGCCATACAAGAAGCCCTTCAGATCCAGTTTGTCCCTCCATAGAGCAGTAGTAAAGCACCTGATACGGTTGATCAGTGGTTTTTATGGTGGTTTGTTTTTTTTTTTTTTTTAAGATTTTATTTCTTTATTTCCCCCGCAAAGCCCCAGTAGATAGTTGTGTGTCATAGCTGCATATCCTTCCAGCTGCTGCATGTGGGACGCGGCCCCAGCACGGCCGGAGAAGCAGCGCGCCAGTGCGCGCCCGGGATCCGAACCCAGGCCGCCAGCAGCGGAGCGCGGGCACTCAACCGCTAAGCCACGGGGCCGGCCCATTTTATGGTGTTTTTTAAAGGCATGTTTTCAAGGGTGATAGCTATCAAGTGAGCCTGTAATTTCTGACTTTGCAGCTCCTCAAGACACAAGAATTATAGTGACTGTTATTCATACAGTGTCTCCCCTTACCTGCCTTCACCTTTGCAATGTATTTAAATGACAGACTACTAGTAAAAAAGATGCCCTGGGGCAGAAGGTGGTGCCCAAGACCTCCATCTGACACTGTCCACAAGAGGATGCCTCTCCTAGAGCTGCTGATGGTCCTAGACGCACAGGGCACACGATACTGTACTGGCCAGCAAGCCACTGCTACTCTTCTTTATCCTCCTGGGGGAAAATGGCCTCTACGTCATCAGTTGTTTTCAGCCACATCCTTCTCCATTTCTCCTAACATCCTTCATTGTCTCTTTCTCTTGTAGGATTCCTTTCAAGATTGGGCAGCCCAAGAAGCAGATAGTCCCCAAAACAGTGAGTAACCTGATTCTGAGACTCAGTTCTGTCTCACATGGCCTTCACATTGAACCAGAGCTTTGACTCAACACATCATGGGGCTGGGAAGGCAGAACCTGGCCCTTATTATTCCCAGTCATGTGGCACTGGAACCTCACATAGACTGGGGCTTGCAGGGGCCTCTGGTCCTGGGACATTTTCCTCCCTCAGATCAGCCTGGGCACCTCCACCTCCTAGGGCAGGTGGAAAAGATGGATTACAAAGGTGAGGAGGAATACAGTCACGCGTCACTTAACGACAGGGATATATTCTGAGAAATGTGTCGTCAGGTGATTTCATTGTATGAACATCATAGAGTGTACTTACACAAACCTAGGTGGTACAGCCTACTACACACCTAGGCTCTATGGTACTAATCTCACGGGACCACCGTCATATATGTGGTCTGTCGTTGACTGAAACGTCGTCGTGTGGCGTGTGACTGCACACTGCTTCTGAACAGCCCATCTCTGGGATCTGGCGTGGCTGTGTGCACTTTCCTAAGAGGGCTCCTGAAACATAGACCCTTGCCAAGGCCATGTCCCAGGCATTGATCTCTGGCGACTTCAGGCTGCGTGAAAGACCAGGCCCCTTTCTCTCCACTGCTAAATGCATTCTTAGCGAGGACAGAGTCACTCAGTGGGAGAAGGTAATTGAATCCTATCCCCCTTTGTGAGCCCACAGTTCATATCCCTATTGTATCTCCAGAATGGGAGGGGAAGAGAATCATAGACTCTTAGAAAGCTAGAGCTGGAAGTCGTTAGAGATCATCTGGTCCAACCTCCTGATTGTTCCTGATGAGGAAACCAAGGCCCATGGAGTCACAGTGACTTTCCAAGGTTATGAAAACCAAATGCAGACAGAGCTGGAATTAGAACTTGAGCCTGAACCTCTGTTCAGTATTCTTTCCATTGCCTTATGCTGCCTCACTCAGGCAGTGGAGATCTCCCGAGGTTTTGGAATTCTAGTAAGGAATGGCCTCTTCAACCCCCTCACCACAAATGTGAGCAAGGTTCTTGGTTTTAACATGGGACACCATAACGCCCCTCTCATTGTGACAGCTCCCGGAAGCCCAGCACCGTCAGCCTGCTGGAGGCCCTTGACTGTCATCCCAGCCCCTGGTGGTTCTTGTCTTAATAACCTCAGCCCTCCTTGGCTCAGGACTCAGAACTACAGGAAAGATATTGCTTCAGTTTGGCAGGAAGGGAAGTTCAGCACACATCTGACCAATGGCTTTATCATTGGGAAATCCAAAATTAGGTTACTTAAAAGGAAATGGGTCCACGTTAAAAGAGCCTTCCTCTTTTCAAGCAGAGGCAGGCCATGGCCAAACTCGAAGTTTACCTCCCATGCAGAGGCTGACCATCTGTGGAGGCTCTCAGCTGAAGCGCAAAGAATCTGGGCGTGCAAGTGTTGGGTTCTAACCAGCTACAGGAAGTGGGAAGGTGTGGCTTTGAGTCTCCAGAGTTTAATCCAGGGCAGATCTGAAAGGGAAGTGGTTTTGAGAAGGGACTTTTATTCCCAATACTCACTACCAAAAAACAAAAAGAAAACAAACAAAAAACCGTCCTAAAGCCCCAACCTTTATTTGAGATGGCCTTTGTGCTCCATGGAAAAGTATAAGCTAGAATGCAGTTTCCAGCTTCTTTGCCAAAGTTTGTTGCCAGAATGATCTCTGGGTCTTTTCATCTGAGGAGTAGCAAGGACTCCCCAGAGGAGGGGCAGATGCACAGTCTGGGAAAACCGTCAGCACCTGCGGATGGCCCCCTGCAGGCCCATGGCCTCCCTCTTCCCTTCCTGGCATCAGTCGCGTTTGGGATGGAATTGTAGTCCTCTACCTTCTGGCATCAGGTCCCTCAGACAGACTGGGCATCAGATAATGGTTAAGAAGCCGGATTTGGAAGGTTCCCTGCCTGGATTCCCATCCTGGCTCAGCCACAAGCCAATGTGACCTTAGGCAAGTTCCTAACTCTCTTTGAGCCTCCTTCTCCTTTGTAAAGTGGGGTGATCCTAGTACCTGTGTCATTGCGTATTATGTGTCTTGCATGAGCTGGTGCGTTTGAAGCACTTAGCACAGTGTCTGGCATGTAGTAAGCCCTCCGTAAGTATAAACTACGTTACAGGAAGACGGTTGATTTGCCTCTCTTTATAAACCGCCAGGGACTCAACCTGTCTCCAGCAGCTAGATTCCCCATTGCAATGAAATGGTAGGCTGGGCCTTTGATCTCTCACAGGGAATCAAAGCCGAGTTACAGCTTGGAATAGAGTTATTTGCTTCCTCAACTCCCCAGAGGCACTCAAGTACATGTAGCAAGATCCTGCCTCTTCAGAGTCTGGTTCTCCACGCCACAAGCCCCCTGCTGGCCCCCAAAACAGGCCAGGGCTGTGCGGTTGTCTCAGCATCTCAGGCAGCTGCCCCCAGTGGTGACACACTCTCTTATTCTTGCCCAGGAACTCAGGGAGAGGAGCAGATGTGGCTGCCTGGGTTATTGGAAGTCGTGGCACCCCTGTCATGGGAAGAAATGCTCGTGTTATCTTCAGGGAGTTTTAGAAGGTTTTTGACTCAAGGCACCCAACTGTCAGACACAAAGAAAGCATTGTGTGTTTGCCCTCACTGTTCTCCTGTGCCTAGGTTATTAACGCACATTCCGTTATTGTCGAGGCTTTGGCTGGAATGGCATGTTCTTTGCAGGGGCTGACCCCTGGGGCTGAAATGGAAGAACAGAAATCTCCCCCACCTCCCAATCCTGGCCTTCTGCTTAGTCACCTCCCACTCCCCCAGTTTATAAAGTAGCTGGAGCACCTTGGTGTGGTGAGAAAAAGCTCCACCTCCATCCGTAACCTGGGAGGATGGAAGAGCTCTTTGAAGCAAGGATGACCCTGAGTCTCACACACAAAGGAAAGCACACACTTAGATTCATAGCTAGGTAGGCGCTCTATGAAGTCAAGGCAGAAGAGAGTCCCGCCACGTTGAGACTTCACTTGAGAAAGATTTTCACGTGCAAAATGGAGGGACCCGCAGCTCATTCCTTAATCTTGTTGTAGCATACCAAAGGGAAGCTGCTTCCCCCCCGCCCCCCACCCCGAGCATCCCTTGAAGAGGGACTTCTCAGAGCCCTGAGCGCTCCCTCTGCCTCAGCTCTGATCTGACACAGCTTAGAGCCCTGGCTCTGCCTGCTGGTCTCCTTTCTCACTTCAACATGAGTGTGGGAACTGAGCCCATTCCTTCATTTAACAACTACTGAGCTCCCGCTCTGTGCCAGCCTGACCCAGGCACTGAGGCTGGAGCCGTGAGCAGCACAGTCCCTCACTTCCACCCTAGCCTTCAAGAATGCAGGGAGCAGCCAAGGCAATGGTCTGGTGCTTGATTCTCCCTGCGCTAACCTCGCCAGGCTGCCCCAGCCTGCCCTGCCCCTCCAACAGTCGAGCACATGTGTTTACACTTGCATTGTTGACTGGGGTCCAGTTGCCTTTTGGCAACGGCATCAGGCATTCAAAGATGTTCAGATCTTTTGTGTTTGGCTCTTCCCCTCAGAATGGATATCCCTTGGAATGAGACTCCAGTGTGTCCCTTTATTCCTTATGCATTATCTGAGGAGCTAGGATCCTCGTGGTGTCCCCTTGAATCTCTCCCTAGTAGAGGAGAGAGGTCTCAGAACCAGTGAGCTATGGAAGCAGCCACAACTCAGCTATAGAGGCTCCCGGAAGCAGGGAAACTTCTCTTCAGCTGTCGGACAGCCTTGAGCGGTGTGGAGGGGACGATTGAGCTCCCACTCCCAACATACTTCTCAGCTTCCCGTGTGAGACCTCGAGTTTCTCATCAACTGGAATGATCCATCCCAGTTGGAAACCTGCAGTCCCCCTCTGTGCAAGTCCAAGCAGTCCCCGCCAGGGAGCCCAGGTGTTCTCTGACATCCCCCACACATCGGCACGCTTGGGGATTGCAAAAGAGAGTGCCGGAAGCCAAGGCTGCAGCTCCAGGGGCTGGGCAGGCGCTCGGCCTCCTGTCCCGGAGCACCGACTCTGGGTTCTTGATCTTCAGGAGAGCTGGATTCTGGCCAAGACAACCTTAATTTTAATTTCATCTCTTTGGAAAAAATACTTTTAATATGTAAAGACTCTGCTCAGCTGTCACATCTTACGAAGTAAGAAAGGAGTTATGTCCAGTGAAAGGAGGCCCCGATATAGTCCAGGCACAGGAATTCAGGCTTAGCCAAAATCAGGGTTTTCCTAGCTGTCAATTGACTATGTGCTTTGTACTGCTTGTCCTCTCTGCCAAAGGGTGACAAGCCAGTCTGCACCCCCAGACTGCTCTGGTCCTCTCCCCACCCCAGTGCATAGGAAGGAACAAGGAGACACCGTCCGTCCGTGGGCCAGGCACTTTGCTCTGTGCTCTACCTAAACTGCTTGTTGACCCTCCAAACAAGCCGATGCAGCTGAGGCTGTCCCTGCATTTCCTTGTTAGCCACCTGAAATTTACATGGGATAAGTCTAAATGAAATTAACCCGTTTTACTAGAAAAGAAACTGAGATTCAGAATGTTAGGTCATATTTGTAATGCTCCACAGCTAGTGTGAGAGTTCATATCTTATCTGTCGTTGCCCATCCTCTCTACCACCTTCTCCCACAGCACTGTTGGAGAAAGGACTAGACTAACCTCAGTGCGGACTTGGAAGGGCCCAGGCAAGGCCCCTTTGCTCCAGAACAAATCTCCCGGCTGCAATCGCACCAGAGGCTTTTCAGGCCTGTAGCTAAGACTTTGATTCCTGTCCAACTACAAATCCCCTGAGTTAGGTAACACTTTCAACTTTCACCAGGCATATGTGCTTTAGTGGGAGTGAATTTTGAATTTTGAGTTGCTCTTAGGAAAGAGCAGCTTTTGATGGATCATAAGGAAGGCGATGATGAAAATTTTGGGTTCCTGGATGGAGAAAGAGTGGGTCTGTTAAAAAGAGGGAAAAAGATTGTAGGATAGGAGGCTGGGGCAATGGTGAATTTTACTTCACAATTTTCTGTAAGGTTCTAGATGGTAGGATCATAAAGTAAGGAAATGACTGTGTGTTCCTGCTTCTAAACTTTACAGTTCAAATGAGGAAGGTGAGATATCTCCACGCAAGGGAGACATGTTGTTGTGCCCTGAGGACCTTAGCTGAGTAGGTCCCTGCCGGGCCCTCTGTCAGTCTTCCCCAGTGTGCAGTTGTCTGCGTATTTGTTTTATCTCCCCCACCAGAGCCCATGCTGTTATATTCACTAGTGTGTATTCACTAGCACCTGGCAGAAGCATTGCACTCAGTAGGTGCTCAGTAAATGTTTGTGGCATGATGAGTGTAGTTTTTAAAAAAAAAAAAAGACCTGAGCTAGGAGTTGAATTCTAGCCTTGCTTTGCCACTTACAAGCCCTGTGTCCTTATGTCTATCACTTTCCCTCTCTGGACTTCATCCTCATTTTTAATGTGACATAATTGGCCTGAATAATGTTCTGACATTCCATGACTGTTGAATTTACCTGAACCCAAGCATGGAGTGTGAGGTCGATGGGTTTGTAGAATGCTCTTTCACTGGGGGCGTGTTGACGGAAGGGCGTGCAGGTGAAGAACAGGAGGGCTTTGACAGTCGCTGCAGATTTGCACTCCCTGACCTTCACCCTGTGACAAGCGTGAGAGTCAGGAGCTCTGGGTCTCACCGGCAGGGTTCTCGGAGTAACAGCCAAGCAAGGCAGCTTTTTCGGTCATGGCTTTAGTTCATCAGCAAACCCCTTGTTTTCCCTTTTGGTAGAATGATGGTTAAGAGCACAGACTTTGGAGCCAGGCTGCCTGTGTTCAGATGCCAGCTCTGCCGCTCACTAGTGGTGTCACCTTGCGCAGCTTACTTCACCTCTGTCCCAGCGACCTCCTCAGTGCCGTGAGAGCCACAAGCACACCTGTCTCCTAGAGGTGTGGAGGAGAAATCATGAGTGAGCACCCACGGCTGATAGCTGGGTCACTTCGTGGAGCACCTCAGCCCAGAGGCTCAGCAAGCCAGACAGGGAGCCGGTGCTGCCCCTGCAGAAGAGAACGAAGGAGAGGCCTTGAGCTCGGTCCCCTCCTTTGGGCTCCCAGACGTCATGCACTTCACAGGCCGCTGCCCTGAGAGACCATTGCTGAGGCCCCGTTTTACAGATGGGGAGACTCAGGCCCTAGGACTGCAAGGGACTTTCTTGACTTCACTTGACCTCTAGGCAGCAGAATTGGGTTCAGGATTCACACCCACTCAGTTTAAATATTGGCATTGGGGAAGCCTAATAACCAATCAAGAATTTAGAGAGCCTTGCCTGAATCCATGGTAATAGTATTTGTGTTTGGTACATCCCAGAGCACAGAGCATGGACATATCATCTTTCTTGATCCACCCTGAACTTAGCAGGTGGTAGGACCTGTGATGAAACCAGGGCTGTGACGGGGAGGTGACCTGCTCCGGCTCAGAGCTGCTAAGTGGCCGAGACAGTGCCAACTCCAGACCCGCCCACTTTCTTCTGCGCCCTGCTGCCTCCCTGGATGGGTTTCAGTCACATTCTGAGCACCTTACCTGCCACACAAGGGGAGGGTGAGAAGAGGGAACACAGCTTAGCGCCTCGCTCCCTGTGGCAGAATAACAGAGCCACAATCCGCTGGTGCTTGCCTGGCTGGCCCATCTGGGAGGAGAGTCTTTCGCCCTAAATCAAACACTTAATTAATTTGGGAACACAGGGATGTCGTATCATTAAGGATCTGCTGGTGCTTGTGTGAACTGGACGCTGCTGTTTTCTGCAGACTGTGGGAGGGCGTGGAGGGAGTTTCAGGAGGCTGACAGATTTTTTCCAATGTGTTGTCATTTCTCTGATGATTGAGTTCTCTCTTTTGTTACAGGTGGAGAGAGACTTTGAAAGGGAGTATGGAAAACTCCAGCAGTGAGTGTCAAACCCCAGAAGGACAGGGTGGAGGGTCAGAGAAGGGCAGGAGCCTTCTGCCAGGTCTTACTTCCCAAACTGCCTCATCTGCTCACCTCCCGTGAGTGGGCTGCTCATCTGCCCTGTTAGCACCCTGGGAGCCAAGGCCAGCTCAGTTCACCACCTGCCAGAAATTCTCCCACAACCGATGGCTGCGTGACAGTCGTGAACTCATAGCCTTTGGGTGCTTGGCTTCATGCAGAGCTTGTAGGAGCCCTTCAGTCAGTGGGAAAAATCCCCATAGAGAAGGAGGGGCGCCTTCTCCTCCCGGCAGGCATTCCAGAGTATCAGGTTGGGCTTGACTCAGGTAGACAAGAAGAAAGGGGCCAAAAGCAAGTTAGCGATGCCACGATGCCATGTATCCAGGCCCATGCCCCTGCCTTGCAGGCTGGAGGAGCAGACCAAGAGGCTGCAGAAGGACATGAAGAAGAGCACCGATGCTGACCTGGGTAGGTGGCACGTCCCCCACCCCCCGACTGACCTGGACTGGGTGGGGTAGAAAGGGATGCACTCCTCCCTCAGTCACTTTAGGGCTGGCTTTGAAGTAAGTGCACCTCACAGATGCCTGACACATGTCCCTGAGAAGTGGCTTGAGGTCATGCTTCACTTAGCAGATCACCACGCACCACTTTTCCCCACCGCAGCCAGGGGCCTGCCTGCCTGCCTGCCTGCCTGCGCAGAGTGCTGGCTCCCAAGGCCTGTGCCGCAGATCTTCGTGCCACTGGTGGTCCAGAGGACGTGGGCGGCTCTGAACGTGACTGCCCCTCACTCCTGGCCCCTAGCATCTGCAGACTGTGTGTAGCAAGCCAAGGGTCTGGTTTTGGAGTCCGTCTGTCACTTGTTTTGCTGTTGGTTCTGCATTACCTGGGCTACATCTTTGTCATTTCCCACTGCCTTTCCAGTGAGGGAGATGCTATGACCTATTGCTTCCTTTCTTTCCTACTTCTCCAGACAACTGCACCAGCAGAGCATAAATGAAGGGAAGGTAGTTGTTTTCATAGTGAGCAACTTTGGAAGCAAGTAGAACGTCAAGGATCCATGAAGTGGAGTCTGGCTATAGAGAGAGTAGTGTTCCAACAAAGAAATCAGGATAAACTGGGGACCCCTGGAGCCTAGGAGTACTGGCCTCCTCTGCCCCAAGTCAGAAGTGGAGTCTGGGCAGAGAAAGCCCTCCTGAAACAGTGGCGCCTCAGCCCATGACAAGGCCTGAGCCCCACAGTCCATGCAGAGAGCCCCACACGGTGGTGTGTCTGAGTCACTGGAGGGCTCGCTACAACTACAACGCGGATCGCCTGGTCCCCCCAGGCCTCTGATTCGTCAGGTCTGGGCAAGGCCTGAAAGTCTGTGTTTCTAATCAGTTCGAAGGCCATGCTGATGCAGCTGGTCCGGGGACCACACTTTGAGAACCACTGCTCCAAACAATTGAGAGGAATCAAAGTATACCTTTCCTGATCTTGGAATTTCCTAAGGTGCCTGGACTATATCTAAAATCCCAAGCTGTGTCCAAAACAACATCGTCTAGGTGCAACATTTGGAGGTTGTATCCAGAGACACACGTGGAGTCCAAGATCCTTGCTCTCTCTAAGGTTCAGAGACCACCAGCCTCCCAGTTTGTGCTGGGCTGACCAGGCCCCTCCCCTGTCCCTGCAGAGGCAGAATGAGGGATGTGAGCTGGTCCAGAGGAGAGTGGAGGCCACGGTGTCCTGCTGTGCTCACAGGGCCGTAATGTCTCGGGTGGGGATTCCAGGCCCAGTGCTACACCAGTGGCTAATTGCCTGATGGGACACATGCTGTTAACTGACTTTAGAAGATTAGGGCAAAGAAAGAGACAAAGACATGAAGATGTGAAGGCTTTAGGAAAGAAAAGGAAAATGGGGAAGAAAGTCTTCCCCGCAACCCCCTGACTTTTCAGGGGTTTTTCCTCAAATGTTAAAAAAAATTTAAATATTAAAAAATATATATATTTTAAAAAATATTAAAATATTGAATATTAAATAATTAAATATTAAAAATAAAATTTATATTTTATATTAATTTTAAATATTAAAAAAAATAAAAAGCATTTCCAGTTTTGTCCAGGTTTTTATTCTTTCAAGTATGCTGTCTGTGATGACCGTTTCATCATTCGGTCAAGCTACACATGATGTTTGCTCCTAAGTAGGCTTCCAGAGTCACTTCCCAGATTTTAAAGGGGGGTTTTCCTCCATTGCTTCAGCATTTCTGGGAAGTTTACATTTCCAGGCTTCTACCATATTTTGCCCTTTTGCTGGGTGCCTTTTGCTCCCAAATTCAAGAGAAACCCCAGGACGGTGCTCTGGGCAGCCAGTCATCCACTTTTTTGCTGGCATGCAGAGGGGCCTGGCTGAGGAGGGACCCTCTTGTTTCTGTTTCCCCCACTCAAAATGTAGAGGCCAGCCCCTCCTGGAGGGCTGGGGTTGGGACCACTCACTCCTCACATGGAGTGTGAGGCAAGGCCACATCTGCACTGAACTGGGAGGCGGACCTTATCTATTTGATTCTAAGGCCTTTTTTCACATTTAACCTCTCTAAAGTCGGGGTGTCATAACACTTGATAGTGTGTTCTGCTTTAATTGGCAGCATTTGTTTTTTCTTAGTGGTTTATACAATAACGGTGTGTCTTACAATTGATAGCATCTTAAATTCAATGACATAAAATAGTAAGAAATACATTCAAAACCTTGTTTTCCCCTGAGACTCTGAAACTGATACAGACACTATGGAATGAGCATGGCCCTTCTCCATCCTGTCTTCTCACTCCTCTAGAATTTTGTTTGCAAATAATGGAGACTTGAAAATTTGTACGAGACCAAGAACTCCAAAGCTGCTCATAGGTCTCCATCCTGCCTCTGAGCTGCCCTCTGACTTCCAGGCTCCCCATCTGTCGAACAGGCATCTAAGCACACACGTGAGGCTGCAGTTGGGCAGCGGTCTCCATCCATGGAGAAGTGGTTCAGAGAGGACCTTTAACAATGTAAGCAGACACCTCGTCAGAGCCTCGAAGAGCCTGCCCGCTGCTTTCCCCAGGCCGGATCACCAGGAGGCCCGTGGCCAAGGAGGCGGGTGCCCAGGGTCTAGTCCTAGCTCAGCACCTGCAGCTGTCTGATGTCGGAGGAGTTACAGACTCTTCTGAGCCTCACTTGCCTCATGCATAAAATGGAACCAAAATACCTCTACCCTAGATGTCTCCTGGGTTCTTTGAGCCCTAAGTAAGACAGTGGGTGCCTGCAAACTCTGGCAGAGGCAGGCTGGAGACCTGACTACTGTATGTCATGGAAACCAGGGTTGCCTAGCTACACCAAATCTGGCCTATTTTTGTCAATAAAGTTTTGTTGGTACACAGCCACACCCATTCTTTAGGTATCCTCTGTGGCGGAGTTGAGTAGTTGTAACAGATACCATGCGGCCCGCAAAGCCTCACATGTGACTCTGGCCCGTTTGATAAGTTGGCCAGCCCTGGTGGAGAGCACTGTGTTACTCTTGTCCCAAACCAAGCTTCACGTCCCAACTGCCTGGAGAGTTTTTTAAAAATGCGTATTCCTGGATTTCAGACTTACGGAATTAGAATCTTTGGAGCTAGAAGTCTATATTTCTTACAGCTTCCCACCCAGATGATTCTGCTCTAACCCAGAGTTTGGAAAATTAAGTCATTGCAACAGGTATAAACCACTCAAAAGAATTACCCAGAACAGCGTCAGATGATCAGGCATGAATATTATACAATGAGGACTAATGTCTTATGGTTCTCTGGTACTTTGTAGTTTTTATGGCCTGTGGCCGTGGGTGGAGGTCATCCAGGTGCAGGTCCCTGGACCAAAGGAGGACAGGGAGTCCTGAGGACAAGACCTTGAAGCCAGGCCCTTCACAGGTTCACTGAGCTTTGACTTCTTACAGCCATGTCCAAATCTGCTGTGAAGATATCCTTGGACTTGCTCTCCAATCCCCTCTGTGAGCAAGACCAGGACTTTCTGAACATGGTCACAGCCCTGGACACAGCCATGAAGCGGATGGATGCCTTCAACCAGGAAAAGGTGACTGGGGTCTTGGTTCCCTGCTTCTCGTGGCTTCTGTCTGGGTGGAGCACCCGCATGGAGTCCTTACAGACCCTGACTCCCTTTGGGCACCCTCAGCTCTCTGAGGCCTATGTGTCCCAAGCCCTGTGAGCTCTCTCCTGGCCGACCTGCTTCAGCATTGAGTGCTTCCTGTGGCTCCTGTGGGCTCACGTCTCTCACTGTGAGGCCACGAGGGAGACTTGGGTCAGTCAACTCTGCCCACCCGTGGCCCCTCCAGCTATCTGTAGTTGCCCAGCCAGCATCTTCACTGAGCAAGGTGATTATTGGCCTTGGCAGACTGTGGCTAGCAGAACGAGAACTGACCAGGGAAAAGGACAGTGCTCCTTGTCACCTTTCAGGCTTCCTGGTTGTTCTCTCTGCCTCACTCTAGCTGCAGAGTTAGGGGTTCCCCACCTCACCTGCCTGCTGTGGTCTCCTCCCTACCTGGGGCTCTTGGGATACCCCTGACAGGTCTCCTTTCTCTTCTCAGGAACTGAGGGCCTCCCCTTTTACGAAGAGTCTGACGTCCCCCCAGTTTTGATGTCGTCGGTTTTTCTTTTGACAGGTGAACCAGATTCAAAAGACGGTGATTGAACCCTTAAAAAAGTGAGTAAAGATCGTCTGGGGACCACAGGCCTCGGGGAACTAGACTCAGGGCACTTATCGGAAAGACAGGTCAACTGGCCACTTGGGGACTGAATATTATTGCTAGCAGCCTGTCCCCAGCCTCGCATGTGCTGACAGGAAACTCAGTGGGGACGCTGGCTACGTGATCTCCGGTAGCTGCAGAGCCCGGCCGTGTCCAGACACCCTCTGAGGGCAGGGCACTCCCAACCCTCCACGGCAGCTGGCAGGTGCTCCAATGGGCATTTTGCTGTTTTTCCCTTTGTTCCTGATTGAAAACCAGCGGGACCAGAGCTTGCTGAATTAAGCTAGCAGAGATCTTGGCCAGGCCTCAGCGGAGATGAGCGAGGCCTTTCATCTCTCTCAGCCGGATTGGAAGAGCAGCTGCCTGCAGCACTCAGCTTTTGAAATGTGGGGGTGGCCACACATGGGGAAGGGCGCAGCAGCGGGGTCCCGCCTGGGAAGGTCCCCTAACTCATGACCTGTCAGGGTCAGAAATTCTTCTGTGAGACTCATCTTCTGTCGGACAGGCTCTAGTCAGTGATCAGACAGGCCTATTCCCTGGGTGCCCTCAGGGGTGGGCCAGGGGGACAGGCAGGAGCATTGCCTTGAAGCTCCCGAATCACTTCATCTGCTTCCCTCAGCCTCTCCCAAACAGGCTCTGACCTAGAAAGGCTCCCGGCTCCCGCCCGGCAGCTGCGCAGCTGCACGTTATTACCTCTTCTGTGGTGGTCCCTGGCAGTCGCCTCACCCTGCCCGGTCATGAGGCTCTGCTAATTAGCATTAGGCCTGGCCCGGGGCCCAGAGGGAGATGAAGAGAGCAGGTCTGAGTGTCGGGGTTGTTGAGCTCTTCATGCCTGTGTAGGCCCAAGGGGGGTGGACGGCAGGGAGAGCTCTAAGCTGGGGCTGTCCGGAGGCTCAGCCATGGTAGGGAGGCTGAGCCTGGCATGGGAAGGGATTTCTCCCTGCACCCAGTTCCTTCCTAGCCCCTGCTCAGCCCCAGGTCCAAGGGTCACATGAGGAGCTGGGTGCTGAGGAGGCCAGTGGCTCAGGAGGGAGGCGTCAGAAAGAGCTCCCATTGCTTGTGGCTTTCTGACCCGGTTCCAGGACCAACGGTTAAGACCTGGGTGGGAAGGATTGATGGCAGAGCAGACCCTGCACACAGGGGTCCCAGGGGCTGCCACAGAGGCTGCCATGGACACCCACAGCTGGCTGGCAGAGCTGGGCAGGGGACACCAGCTCAGAGAACTGGGGGACTGACGCCCGTCTCGATTTCACAACCAACGAGGCGGCCTTGAAATCTGATGCCTAGCTTCTGGAGCCACATAGAGAGAAATCCCGGTTGCTTCCCACCACCCTAGCAGCCCACCACCTGCCAGGAAGGTGGGTGAGTGGCAGAGGGGGCAGGCACCATCTCCGCAGCAGATCCGCTGACCTCTGCGTGAGCCCCCCGGGCCTACCTGGCTACCCAGGCCAGCTTCTCTGCACCCCATTGCCGACATGTGATCTCCCCCAACCACATGAAACCGGCACCACCCGTTGCCTCCTCTTGCCAGGAGAGCAGCTCCCAGGGACCCCAGCACCGGAAACAGGAAACTGCAGCTTTCCTGTCCTCTGATGAGGAACATTGCCACATGGCCACCCCACCGCCCCCAGCCTCCCCCAGGGGCTTGGCCTCTAATCCCCCAGTCTCTGGGCCGCGTTCACATGGTCGGATGGGGATGCTTTCAATTTCCCTTTCCTGGTGGGTGGAAGATCCCGGCTGTGTGGGCACAGATTGAGGAATGGCAGGCATTCCCCACCAGGGCCGGCTGCTCCCAACCCACCTCCCAGCCGGCCTCTTTCTCCCTCCCCCTTTCCCTCCTCCCTTTCTCACTGTCTCTTCACCCCACGCTCACCCAGGGGAGGCAGTTTGCTGCTGAACCTTAGGACAGGCGAGTGCCTGGTGTGGGCCTAGCCCTGTCCTCCCTTCTTTGAGGACAGACGTAATGCAGACTTTAGGAGCCTATGATCCGGTGCGGAAGCCATGATGGTATTCTCAAGAAAAGGCACCAGTAGAATAAGTGCCGAGGTGGTGCAGTCGGATGGATGTGCTGGATGGGCAGTCCCAGCCTGCTCCCACCCCACCCATGGCCTTGGCCAGGTCCCTGCTCCTCTGAGTCTATTTCCCCATCTATGGAAAGGAAGAGCCAGACTGAACTCTTGCTATGGCATAGTCAGTGCTCAGGAGCAGGGGAGGGAGATGTCGGGGGGCTGAAATGGTCAGGTGAGCTGCGTGTGGAGGTCGGAGCCTATCCTGGGACTCTGGCTCAGGGACTTCCGTGTTCCACTTCACTACTGTTTATCAGGGGAGAAGCAGGGGACTGAGCACAAGAGGGCTGGCTTTCCAGCCATGCTTCTTTGCGGCAGCCCAGTACAAGTGCGGACTTCACCCTGCAGGTGAGCTGGGCCCCTATCCCTTGTCAGGTGAAGTCAGCAGGTACCTCTGTAGGGTCCCAGGGGCATGTCTGCGAGGGGCCCAGGCACTGGGGACCAGCCTACGCTTGTCCTCACCTCCCTGCTGACTTCCCTCCGCTGGCCTGCAGGTGGAGGAAAGCACTACCAGCACTTTACACTGAGGGGGGGGGTCTGCTGCCGGACGATCCCCTCTCCTCGCACAACACTGTGGTATTTATACCGCCAGACATGTGGAGCTGGCAAAGTCTGTTCTGTTGCTTCTAAGTAGAAAACGGGGAGGTGGGGCCTCAGAGGGGGAGGACCCTGGAGTCAAGGATCATAGGGTGCTTGTCCCCCACTCTTGTCAGCCACCTCAGAATACACTGTGGGATCTCCCTGCCCGACGTTAGTTACCCCACTTTAATGTGAGAAGAGCGTGACTCCTGCCCCTGCCCCTAGGGAGTCCCGAAGCTACCCAGGTGGTAAGTGATCTGTGTTTCATCTAGAGTGAACTAAGCCAGCTGAGCCTTCCGTGGCCTCTTCGCTTGACTGTGAGATGCTCCTGTGGGAGGCAGAAGTTATCATGGTTTTCCTGGAGGGTCTGATAAGCAGCTGGGATCAGTTTTCACTGCAGCCACTTCCTCCCCACAGAGGACAGGTGGTCTTGTTTGCAGAAGGCTGAAGGTAGTGTCGTATAGACACAAGCACTCTTAGACCACCCATCCTTGAGGCTTCCTGGCTCTTCATGGAGACTTGTTACCCCTGGATCCACGCCTTACTCACCCTTCTTGGCTCAGGCCTTGGCCCTGGGGTTGAATTTCTGTTTCCTTTGTAGGCTGATGCAGTCCCGGCATTTAGTCAGCCTTCCTGGTATATCTGAGCCTGGCCCTGGGGGAACTGAGGGAAGGGATTTATGAGGATGAGCCAAGGTACAAGTGTTGCCGGGGTCACAGGGCATCAGGAGCTCATGGCCGACCAGCGTGATGATAGTCCAGCTTTGTACCTGTGCGATGCGCTGCACACGCATTGCTGCATCTGTCGTGGTGCCCTTTCCTGAGGAGCGGAGCTCCAAGTGATGGGGTTGTGGCAAAGGCAAGAAAACCCTCCACTGCCGCCCCCTGTCTGTCTCTCACTCTCGTCCTGTCTCTGTGCTGGCACCCGGTCAAGTGGACAGCAGAGGCCCAGCCACTGGGGCCACCAAAGCAGCAGGTTGCTTCTAATGAGAGAATCAGGGTGGCTGCTAGAAGCCCTTTTCCAGTTGGGGTGGAGGGGGAGGTGGCATGGTGGCTTCTCAGGCCCAACTCTACCTGCTCCTTTGAGCCACATGATTCTCAGCTGCCAGTCACACTCCCCCCAGGAAGGGAGAAGGGTTCACCTAGCAACTGAGACCCTATCATAGAAACTGCCTAAGGCAAGAGCAGTGAGGCTAGCTCCTGCCGATGATCTCACCTGTTCAGACCTTCTCCAGGGGGACCATTTGTGGTCCCCACATCCAGTTTGCACAGCACCAAGTAGACCTACATCTTCCGCCTGGCAAATCAGTCATTCAAATACTGAGTTGATTACTACATAGGGGGCGTGTAAGAGGGTTCAGAGAACCTGAGGGTGGTCTTGCCCACTTCTTTAGCATTTCCAGTTAGGTAGTGAACCCATTAGGGACACCCATTAAGTTAGAAGACTTTGTGTTAGTAGCCTTCCTCAGGGATAAGCCCTTTGTTTCATCAGAATCTACTGCCTGGGTCTGTAGCTGTGTTTGGGACACTTAATGCTTTGGTCAAGTTTATATTCTCTATTTTCTGACAAAAGTATTCATTACTCTTATGTCACATGTACTCTTGATTTGTTGAGACTTTTAAAAACCAAATTCATGGTCTTTTTTTTTTTTTTTTTTTTTGGTGAGGAAGATCAGCCCTGAGTTAACATCCATGCTAATCCTCCTCTTTTTGCTGAGGAAGACCGGCTCTGAGCTAACATCTATTGCCAATCCTCCTCCTTTTTTTTTTTCCCCAAAGCCCAGTAGATAGTGGCATGTCATAGTTGCACATCCTTCTAGTTGCTGTATGTGGGACGCGGCCTCAGCATGACCAGAGAAGCGGTGCATCGGTGCACGCCCAGGATCCAAACCTGGGCCGCCGGTAGCGGAGCGTGCGCACTTAACCGCTAAGCCACGGGGCCGGCCCCATGGTCATGTTTTTTTGAGAGGCAGCCTTGGAAAATCATTCTTCGTGTGGTATCTGCCTACCCGATGATGACCCGTGAGCTTAGAGACGCCCTCCTGGCTCTGAGCGCTCGTGAAAGGCTGAAATCAGCAACCAGTTGAGGTCCCAGTGAGGAGAGCCCCAACTTCATAACTCATTCCTGCTGACCCCCCTTCATCTTCTCTGGGTTGCTTCAGGATGAACTGCCTCTTCTCCTGGTCCTGGGTTGCCCACTCTGTGCTTCTCAATGCTGAATAACCACTGTGCCGTCATTTTCCTTGGATGCATGGCCAGATCTCCACCGACTGCTTGGGCTCTCAGCTTGCGTGGTAGACGCCTCTGCCACCAAGCCCTCCAGCAGCAGTGATAGCACCTCCTGCCCCTTGGGAAGGAAGTTGCCCGATCTTCTCCTGTCCAGTTCCGGAAAGCATGCTTGCAGGTTTGCCTTGCCATCTCCAGCACTCATTAATCAGGAGAGATGGATGAGTCCTGCCCCGTGTCGAGCTCAAGATGTCATTGCCCCTCCCAGTTAAAGATGACACTGGTCACAAAGATTATGCCCACGGTGGCCAAAAATGGCAGAGCATCTGCTGCTGCTCTTTCTGAATGGCCCACTCCTCTGAACATTTCCTTGTGGTCCTTTTTAGTCCCGGTGGGGTAGGAAGAGATCCTTGAGTCGTTTTCCTTGAACATCTGGTTTGACAGTTTGGCCATTTCAATGGTAGAACCAAAAGAGTCCTGCTTTTCCTGTGGTCAGCTGGTAGAATGGGCCAGGAGTAGGTTTTGATTGCAGTTCTGTCGTCTGCTGGGATGCTTGAGTTCTCTGCTGGACCGTCTCTACCTAATTGTGACCTTGGCCAAGTGACGTCATCTCTCTGACCTCAATTTCTTTAGTTTTTTTAAAGGAAGATGTTGGACAGATGACTTCCCTGGAGTCTGCAGCTCTGCCACAGGTCTCTGTAAAGTGTCATAGGCAATGGGTGGGTAAGGGGCAGTGGCAGTGTAAGTGGCATCATGCATTCGTGACCCATCGTGTCTCCTTCCAGTCAGTGGAGTGACCCCTAGCCCTGTCTTCCCTCCCTTGGCTTACCCCAAGACAGCATTCTCAGTAGCATGAGCTCCGCGGCGGCCAGGGCCTCTCTGTCTCGTTCACAGTGAAATCCCCGAGACCTGGAACAGGGTCTGACACTTAGTAGGCACTCAATGTATTGTGTGTGTGTGTGTGTGGGAAAGATCTGAGCTAACATCCACGCCAATCTTCCTCTTTTTGCTGAGGAAGATTGGCCCTGGGCTAATATCCATGCCCATCTTCCTCTACTCTATATGGGACGCCGCCACAGCATGGCCTGACAAGCCGTGCATCGGTGTGCGCCCAGGATCCGAACCCGGGCTGCCAGCAGCAGAGCATGTGCACTTAACCGCTACACCACAGGGCCAGCCCCTCAATGTGTATTTTTGGCTGAATGATGAGCTTCGTGCCTGCAGCTCCAAGAACGGGCCCGTATCCAACCCAGCTGTGTCTGGCAGGTTTGGCAGTGTCTTCCCGAGCCTCAACATGGCAGTGAAACGACGGGAGCAGGCCTTGCAGGACTACAGGAGATTGCAGGCCAAGGTGGAGAAGTATGAGGAGAAGGAGAAGACAGGGCCAGTGCTGGCCAAACTCCACCAGGTACGAAGGAGAAGGGAGAGCTGGGGCGGGCAGCAGGCCACGTGGTCACACATGGCAAGTTCCTCCTTCACCTGGGGACCAACTCTGGGGCTGTGGAGCCAAGACACCAAATGTCCTGAGACCCCCACAGCAGGGACGCTGGATAAGCCAGTGACAGCTGTGACACCCAGGGTCTTGTTCCCCAGGCCCGAGAAGAGCTTCGGCCCGTGCGGGACGACTTTGAGGCCAAGAACAAGCAGCTCCTGGATGAGATGCCACGGTTCTACAACAGCCGACTGGACTACTTCCAGCCCAGCTTTGAGTCCCTGATCCGAGCACAGGTGAGGCCGCGCCCCACCCTGCCCCAAATGATGGCCCAGCACCCTTTCCCTTGGGAGAGAGCCATGGGCTTTGTAGACACGTCTCGTGCTGCTCCCTGCTCCCTGCTCCCCACACTGGAAGAGTGACTTAGCCATTCTCTGCAAGGACAGCATCGCCCCCAAGGGACGGAATCCAGGGGGCCTCTGGAGACTCAGACTCTGGGTGTCTGCTGGAATTTGTTTGGGTTCCTATATTGCTCTTGGTTAATCCCAGCCCTAGGACGAGGTTCCTTTTTGCTTAACAGTTCTTACCTCAAGTTCTCTCTCTCCTCTCACATTTTACCACGAGCAGCAAGAAGAAACCAGGCCACTGCTTTAGCACCTCACTTTGATGGGTGGGTTCTTTGCCTGGTGTGCTCGGGAGGTCAGGGATAGAGGGCTATAGGGCAAAGGCCCTTTTCTGAGGACCCTGCACCCCCTACACCCTAGTTAGTCCTATTCTATTGACGGGGGACTTTTAGTGACCTTTGAAGGGGTCCCTGAACCCTGCAGAGAGCTGTGTTCAGGGCCCCTGTCTGGGTGCCGGGCTGTGGTGCCCCTTCCAGTGGAAAGGCAGGCTGAGTGCGGCCTGGGCATGGGTGGAGGTACCCTGTGTAGCACTGGGGCCATGCAACTGGAGGCTCGGACACAGGCCAAGCCCCTGTCTTTCCCGCTACTCCAGGCTGTAAGGACAAAGAGTGTGCAATTGGGTATAGCTCCTGCCCCCCTCGCCCCCCTCGCCCCCCATTCTTCAAGCCATTAGCAGGGATTATTCTCACCACTTGTAAAAGAGAAAACACTGAGGTGTCAAAGCCAAGAGGTCTCCATGTGGGACCCCAGCTGACTGCAGGTGCTTAGCATCCTGCTGCCTTTCCCAGCAAGTAACAAAGCTCAAGACTCGACCTGTCCGTCCACCTCCAGCCCACTCCTGCACTTGGCCTGGGTATCTGGCTCCCTCCAGTGGACACTGCCGTTCTTTGCAGTGTCCACAGTTGCAGGCACCAGAGGAAAACTTCCCTCCCAGCGTGTCTGCCATCTTTGGCCCACACAAAACCCATGGGGCCGCACACTTGGGATCAGGAACCCTAAGCAGGATCGATGTTGGGGCTGGGACTTGTTACTGACCATGTCCTTGGTCGTTAGGGGAAAATGAGGCAGAGAACTAATATGCACAAGGGAGTGGGGGGGTTCCCACACTTGCCCATAGAGCATTGCCCCTGGAATAGGGGCTTCCTTCCAGCAGCTTCACCCTGGGCCCTGGAGGAATGTGTTTAAGGAGACCTGTGCCTTCCCTCTCCTGTGCCATCACCACCCCTGCTCCCAGCCCCCCAGCCTGCTGCATGCTGCCCTGCCCCCTCCATCCTGTTGCTCATGGAAGGAAGTTCCAGGGTGCCCAGGCTTCGGGGTGCCCAGGTTGGAGCAGTTTGGGGGCTAGGGATGCCCTGTAACCAGGCAGCAGCGTGGCTGGAGGTTGTTTACTGCCTCCTCAGCACCAGCCTCCCCCTCCCGTGGCTGCCACTGCCATTAGTCACTGGAGAAGTGAGCATTCCTAGTGACTCAGCCAGCGCAGTGCGGCTCTCAGCTCTCGGGCAGGGAGTTTCGGGGAGAGGGCCATCCCTCGCCCTCCCCAGCACTAGCCCAGGCCCCTGTGCCCTGAGGTGAAGAGCTTGATTTAGCTCCCCTCAGACCAGTGGAAACCTAGCTGTGGGAGACACTTCCTCAGAAGCAGCTCAGCCACCACCTTGCCACCAAACCTGCCACTCCGCCTTGCCTTGCCAGTAACAGCACTCCCAGCGTCTAGAGTAGTTGAGTTCCTTCTCCCCAGAGATAGCTTGGAGCTGGAGATCATAACATTTAGGGGTGTTTGAATAGTGTGGGACACTTGCATGAAAGTATGGATCTCCCTCATTCCTCGGCATGCCCCCGCCCCACTCCTTAGACCTCTCCCATCCCACTTCTGGGGCCTATGTAGAAGGAGACATGAAGTGAGCCTGGCCTCACCCCTGCTTTCCTGGCTGCCCGCTCAGGTGGTGAGTAACGGTGGGACGAGTTGGGAAGGAACAGGAGGCTAGGAAGGGTCACCTTTCTCAACTTTACTTCTAAAGACTGACTCTTTATAAAGACTGGGAGGGAGGGTCATGCCATGCCCTCTCTCCTGTGGATGGAAGCTTCTGGCTTCTCCTGGCTTCGATAAAGCAGTAAGCCCCTAGTCACAGTGCCTGACTTCCTAGCCTCCCCAGGACCCACCAAGGGTCCTCTTGCTGCTGCCAGCCCCGTGTCTTCCTCCTCACCCCTTACCCCTCAGCTGCTTGAGGAGCTCCTCCGCCTCCCACCTCACGAGAACCTGCTGCTTCCCTTCGACTTAGTGCCACCGTGGGCAGTGGCTTCATCCTCCCTGGTCACTGCGCAGTTTAGGGAGATGGGCCAAGGGGCAGGGCAGTGGTGGAGGGGAAAGTGGAAACCAGCCCCCTTCACTCAGCCCACGGCGCTCTGCTTGCCAGAACAGCAGCGGACTCGGGTTCTCTGGTTCACCGGTCCTGCTGTGCCCAGGGGGTGGCGGTGCTGTGGGGGCTTGGTACCCTGGGAGCCCAGCAGCTGCCAACCTCCTCCTGCCTCCCACCCCAGGTTGTGTACTACTCTGAAATGCATAAGATCTTCGGAGACCTGACCCAACAGCTTGACCAGCCTGGCCACCCGGACGAGCATCGGGAACGGGAGAATGAGGCCAAACTGAGCGAGCTCAGAGCCCTCTCTATTGTGGCTGATGACTGAGTCCCAGCCCCCTCGGAAGGCCCTGGGGTCATGTCAGCCTCTCTAGTTCGCCCTTTTCAAGCTTGGACTCAGGCGTCAGCCAGCAAAAGGGCCTCCCCTGGGAGAAGTATGGGGATGGCAGCAGCTCCTGCTCTACCTCACTAGCCCTCTGGAATAAGCCTGGCACCAAGAGCCCCGAACAGGCTGCTATCTCCCCACCCACAGCAAGAGCCCGCAGACAGGTAAACAATGTAGGGGCTTTCTTATTTCCAAAAGAACCATCCAAAGTGCATCCTGGCCTAGGGCCAGAGCAAGCTCCTAGCCTTCATCTTTGAAGGGCATGGGCTTTGTCATCTCACTCGAGGTCTTAGCCATGCTTGCATGGTTGGGATCACATCTACCTCCAAAAGACCCATCCTGGGGAGTCCACCCACCCTTGTTGCCTTTCCACTTCAGACTGTCTTTCCTGGGAGAGGTCCGTGACACTGCCCTGGGGAATATGAGAGCTGTGGTCCTTCAGTCCTGACAGGCCCCTCACTCCAGCCTCCGCTTAGCCCACTTCCAGCCCTTAGGTCAAGTGCAAGGAAGTGCCCCAAGTCTTGTAGGTTCCCTAGGAAATCGGGACTCAACTCATGTAAATATCCTATCACACACAATGTCACAGACCAATTCACAGGCCTCAAAGCAAGAACAGTGGGTTTATGTCTCACCTATTTGGAATGTTTTTATTTTTTCAAGTAAAGTTTTAAATAAAATTTCCACATATTATTGTGCTGTAACTAAAAGGAGGGGAGAGCCACCCCAGGTTTTTTTTCAGGCTTATGCTGCCCCCTGGTGAGCTGGCAGGACCCCTACAGCAGCCATCTCCTGACCAGCAGGCAGCAGAGCCCAGAGCACAAGGAGCTCTTCCTGCTTTGCCACCCTGCCCCTCCCCGCCTTCGGGAGGTGGCTACACCTCAGATCCAGCAGAGGCAGGGCCCAAGGCCGGGAGGAAGGGAGGGAGCATGGACAGACCTAGAAGAGGAGGAAGAGAAGAGCTATGGAGGACACTTGGTTTGTTTTTGACTTTGGTTTATTTAAAAAACAAAAAGCCAAAAAAAAAAAAAAAAAAAAACAACTTTATATACAAAGTCAAACTGAAACGACGCATTATGGAAAGAGGCAAGACTTATGGGGAACAGGGAGAAAGGCTGGGCCAGAGCCAATACCACATTCTGAACACAGGGAGCCAGGGGAAAGAGGTGCTGGTTTCTTCTAGCAAGTCTGGGGTGGCTGGAACACAGTGTTCACTGGCAACCACAGTCCGGCACCGATCGCTCACTAGCACGGCCTCCACTCCTGTGACAGCCAAGGGAGGCCCTTCCCCAAGAACCCGCTCCTGTAACCTGGCAGGATGTGTGCCATCCAGAGGAGGGGCTCTTACCCCCAGCCCAATTCCGTGTCTGTTTCTTCAGTTTATTGGCATCAGACCTTATGACATACTCGAAAAGCCTTTTCCTCCCCTGTCTTATTCTAAACTGGAAGAGGACAGGAGAAAGTCAGCACAAGACTAAAGGGCCCCAGGAAAAATCCCAAGGTAGAGGGCAAAATGACATTCAAGGGGTGCAGAAGATGTTGGATTTAGTTGTAAGTGGAACCGGGGTTCCTCACTCATCTGTCCCACATAGCACAGACAGACCCCCACCCTGACAGCCCGAGCTCCTCTACAGAGGCTGAGCACAGGGGTCAGCCACCCCTGCCTATGGCTCCCGGGTCCTGCTCCAGCTTCCTTCTGGAAAAGGGCTCTAACTTCAGCAGGCTCCATCGCTGACCACACAGGATGGCAGCTCCCGCACCAGGCCCCTCAGTTGCTAGGTGCTGGCTCCTCTTTCTCTACCCAGCTGTCAGCCTGTTTGAAACAGATGTAACAAGAATTAGGATTCAAGGAGGAAGGGCCAAGATCTGAGGACTACTAACCACTTCCTTCTGGGAGAGTCCAGAGTGCCAGCTGCTGACTGATGGACTCCATAAGAACCTAGTGGGTGGAAAAGGCGAGGGGAACCTGAGCCAGGGCAGAAGGAGCTGACGTGCTGGCTGTCCTCCTTGCCAAGCCTCCCCATGTGACAGCCAGCTCTCTTCTAGGGGCTCACTTTTTTTTTTTTTTTTTTTTTTTGTGAGGAGATCAGCCCTGAGCTAACATCCGCCAATCCTCCTCTCTTTTTGCTGAGGAAGACGGCCCTGGGCTAACATCTGTGCCTATCTTCCTCCACTTTATATGGGACGCCGCCACAGCATGGCTTACCAAGCAGTGCGTCGGTGCGCGCCCGGGATCCGAACCAGCGAATCCCGGGCCGCCGCAGCGGAGCGCGCGCACTTAACCGCTTGCGCCACCGGGCCGGCCCCCACTTTTTTTTTTTTTTTAATAATTTTATTTATTTTATTTTTCCCCCAAAGCCCCAGTAGATAGTTGTATGTCATAGCCGCACATCCTTCTAGTTGCTGTATGTGGGACGCAGCCTCAGCATGGCCGGAGAAGTGGTGCGTCGGTGTGCGCCCGGGATCCGAACCCCGGGCCACCAGTAGCGGAGTGTGCGCACTTAACCACTAGGCCACGGGGCCAGCCCAGGGGGCTCACCTTCTCAACCATTCGCTGCATCTCAAGCTGCAAGGGGGTCAGGCGCCTTCGGAACTCCTGTAGCAGCCGCTGAAGCTGACTCTTCTGTCGTTCAGCTGCCCGGGCAGTCTCCTCAGCCTCAGCCAGCCGGGTTCGCAGCTCCTGCATTTCTGCCACCAGTGTCTTATTTGTTACTTCAGTGGCTGAGAAGCGATTATGGCTCTCCTCTGGTAGGGGAAATATCAACAAGACTGCTGCTAAGTTAAGGCTTAAAGCATAGGGCAAGAAGCCTAAGGAGCAGGGTCTCCCCCTTATTCTCCATATATACACGTCTGCACATGCCCTCTGTGAGAGGTCCCCGTGGCTTCAGGCCCCTCACCCAGCTTCAGTTCCAGTGTGTGAATCTTGTTCTCTAGGTAGAGCCGTCCACTGTCCTGCTGCTCTGCACGTTGCAGCAGGTTCCCCACATTGATCAGGCTGCCATTGTGGGATACCAGGCCTTTGTGTTCCATAGGGGCAGCACCTGGCTTTGTGCTTTTCCCAGGAGGTAGCAGGTCCAGGTTTCCTAGAAGGGGCCATGAAAAAGATTTAAGGGTCTCAGAAGGAGAAAGCAGCCTGCCCTGCCCATCTTTCATGGAAGGCTGCAGAGCACCAGTACGCACCAAAGAGCACCTCCTCCGGAAGCCCACCGTCCGTGCCCTCCTGGCGGCTATACTGAAGGCTCCGGTACTGGCAAATGTTCTGCATCACCACCCTGCTGACCAGCTGTTTGGCCTATGGAAAACACACACCCAAGATACCCACTGATGAGAAGATGCAAACCCTTGCTTCCGTGGCATGCAAGAACCTAGAACCACAGCATCCTAAATCACACACAGGAGTGAAATGCGTGTTTATACGCATGTTATGTCAGGTGAGGCCACCTCAGAAAGGACTATGGGGGATGCAAGAGAAGGCACCTGCTCTGCACTGAGCCGCAGCCCAAGGGTAAGCAGGATCCTCTCCAAGTCTCGCCGGTGCAGGTAGCCACACCAGTTGGCATCAAAGAAGACAAAAGCAAGAAGACAGTCCAAAGGGAGCACAGCAGAGGGGTCCAGCTCCTTGGGCTGCAAGAGAAACAAGGATGAACAGGATTTACAAATAGTTCTCTCGATGGCTAAATTACCCAGGTTGTAGCCCTTTTAAAATTGAGCAGCTTAGCTGACATCATCACACCCAGGCACCTTCCAATTGAAGACATAGCCCTGGGCCAGAGGGGTCCCTCCCTGAGCCTGTAACCAAAGGCCTATTTGGAGCCCTTCCCCCCAGGGTAACCTACCGTGCTTCTAGATCAGACACCTCGCTCAGGCTCACCCTGACGGAGATAATCAAGTGTTCTCCTGGATCTTATGAAAGTGCCATTCCATGAGCCAAGAACCATCTTTTGTCTTTTGTCAATCAAAAGATGCCAGAAATCACTTGGTAAAAGCATGCCCCTCCCCCAGAAGTGAGTCAGAGGGCTTGCTAAGCTTCACTGTCACTGAGGCCCAGAGGGGCAGGAAAGAGGTCTCACCATGTCCTGAAGGGAAGAGAACTCCATCTCTGACTGGTTCGAGGCAACCGACCGGACCTCGGCATCCTCTAGCTTGGCTCCTGCTACAGAAAGCCTGAGATAAGCTTGGAGCCAGGACCACAAGGGCCCAAACTGGCTCCACAGTCCTAACGGGAGCGCTAGAGCCACAGAGCCAGGAACTGCCACCCGGTGCCTGCACGCTTCCCTCTCGCACTGCACGTACCAAACTCCTCCTCTCCATCATCCCTCAGCAGCAGCAGTTCTGGGTCGAGGGCCATCTCACAGAGGTCCTCAGATGCCTCACCCCGGGGCTTCTCCTCTTCCTCTCCCCCAGAAGATGGGGGTTTGGGCAAAAGCCCATCTTCCTTCTAGGGGACGCAGACAAGATGATGAGGAGAGTTGTCCCCTGTAATTACTAACAATAATAATGGCTAACATGAGAGCATCAACCATGCTCAGGCACTGTGTGAAGGGCCTCGTACACAGTGTCACATTTAAGGTATTTCATTACACGGGGTTTAGAGCAGACCAGGGAAATTTCCAAACACCTGGGATTTTCCTCAGGAGTCAATCTCAATCCCATAAGACATTATGTTTACTTGACAATACTTAGGCATTAGAAAGGGTTAAGGAAAGGCAGTGTTCTAGTTAACCATCCGGTAAAACACCTCTACTGCTCAAAGCATTCTTATTAACTGAGGTTTCTGTGCTGCCACGGCGTGCCAACCACGATTCCCTTCCCTCTTCCAGGCCCACTGCTCTTCTCCTAGGTGCCCCACCTACTAGCCGGATGGACACGTGCCTGAACACACCCCGGGGTCACAGGCGCATGCAGCATGAGAGGAGAGGGGGAAGACCCTGAAGCGCCCAGGGCAGCGCCGGGTACTACACAGCACTCGAGTCCTGGTCAGCCTTACTACGTGTAGCCCCAAGTGCCCGTGCAGGGGGCGGAGGTACTCACCGGCGGGGCGTCTGCCTCGGCAGCTGTGCCCTCACTCTGTACCTCATCCTTGGACTCCTTGGCCACCTCCTCCTTAACTACTTCTTCCTCCTTGGCTGCCTCCTCCTTCTCAGGTTCAGGTGGGGCCACAACCTTTTCAGGAAGGCTCAGCAGCATCTTATAAATCCTATAGCCAAAATCCCTCTGCAACATCTCCAGAAACAGCTCCGCCAACACCATCACCTGGTGGAAGAGGCAGCAGGGGTCCATGAACATCAGGAAAAAGGGAATGTTCCGAGCCCTGCCACCCCACACACCCCACCCCACAGCCTCCCCAGTCCTCTACCTACCTCAAAAGAGATCCTTTCTTTTGGCCTCCGGTCCTCCACAATACCATGGAGGGACAGGTGTACACAGCCAGGGCGCGCCATGACAGCAGGTTCCAGAGGGGGTGGAGGGGCCTCTGGGAGATCAGTGTCCATTTCCTGCTGAGCGGTGACCTCTGGATTCTCTGCATTCTGTTTAGAAGTGTCTGCTGCTTGCTCTGATGCATCTGCTGGCTGTTCTGTATGCTCTGTTTCCTGTGACAAAAGCAAAGAGCTGTCACCACCTGGGTCCAGGCGTCAGGGCACCTACTTTCTCCACTTGTTCGTAAGGCTCAGCCTTACCACTGGCACCTCCTGCGGTGGGGGGCCTGCCTCTGCAGCTTTCTGCTGACACAGGGCCTCCCACTCTTCCAAAGTAGGCATGATGGTCCAGACATCCGGCAGGTACACCACCACAGTCTGGAGCCGCCTCGGGGGTCCTGGCTGCAGGTACTGAAACTCGGCAAAGCGCCACCTGCTCACAGCAAAAGGAAAAATGAAGTACTGACCCATGAATTCGCAAGCAAGTGCTTCAGTTTCCAACCAACATTTAATGTGCACATACTGCATGCCAAGCTTTGCAAGTACAAAATTAAAAGATATAGACCAAGTCCTCAAGAAACGGTTAGTCACTGGGGAGATACAAGTCAGCACTTACTATCCAAGGTGCTAAGGCAATAAGAAAGAGCACTGAATGTGGCTGGGGGGGGCGGTGGGTCACATCTGACGGGCTTTGGAGGGTCAGCTGGCCTTCAACACACATACACATCCCTAGTCGTGCTCATGACCAAGGCAACCATTTGTGAGGGCTGAAGGGAGGGATGAGCTGGGACTAGGGAACAGAGAGAGCTACGAGGTCAGAAAGGCACAGAAGCTTGGCCTCCTGAACAGTCTCATCAACTCAGTGGGCCGGCCACAGACAGGACCTCAAGGCAGCCACTCACCACTTCGTGCAGGCGCTTAAGTCGATGCCGGTCTGGGCTTGCGCACAGCGGATGGCAGTGCGGACTAGCACCTGTGGGTCGCCCTTGGGGTCAAGGCCATCCAGGGAAGGAGACCACTCACCCCCAACCAGCACTGCCTCTTCTTCTTTTCGGCCCAGCAAAAACTGCAAAGCGATCAGGGATAAGAAATGGAAAACCAATTACTTGTGTCTCCCACTGTGATGCAGCCTGCCACCCCAGCATTGAGAGCAGCAGGATATGGTGGAGAGTCCTCCACATGGGGAAGCAGGGAGTTCTCTACCCAAGAACATGAACCAGCTACGTAACTCTTTCTGACAAGTAAGAACATCTCTAAGCCATGCTGTCCTGGTAAAATGAGCGGTATTTCAGCTCTGAAACTCCCTCTTTCTGTGAGTTCATGAACAGGAGATGAGCTGCTGAAAACCTGATAGGGACTGGATGTTATCAACGAATGCATCTTGCCTCCTGGACTCCAGCTCTTACCTTAATCTGCTTCAAAGGATGTTCTGGCGTCTCCCTTGGTTCAGCTATGTCATCCACAAAGAGCATGCAACAACGATACAACTCCTCCAATCCCGGGGAAGAAAGCAGCAGTACCTGTGTAGGAGCGGCATGATGGAGACACCCGAGAGCTTTTTCAGCCTCCTGTTAACAATGGGATAAAGCAGCAGGACCCCAGCCAACTCACCTTGGAACTGTATGCAGGGTCACCATCTGCAGGGAGTGGCCCAGCACCAGCATCTGGAGCTGACTCCTTCTCAGAAGACACCTGGATACGGCTTGGGTGATGGAGGGAAAAGGGCTGGCTCAGAGGGAAGGCTGACAGCCAGCTCAGGTGCACGGCCAGAAAATCTGAGGGAACCAGGAGGCTGCGGTAACGGCGCTGGAGTTCTAAGAAGTCACAGGTGGGGCTGCAGGAAGACAGCAAGGGAATCTAGATTGAGCAAAGACTAAATTATGTAAAAGATGGAACCGTAAAGGACTTGGAAAAAAGGGGAAAATTATTTTATAATCTGGGAAAGAAAAACTTTCTAAGTAAGATACCTCTGAAAAGGAAAAGACTGTTCAGATTTGACCACTACAATGTTACAAGCTCTAAAGGCAAAATAAAGCCAAACTGGGGAAGAAAAAAAAGGAAAACATTTGCAATACACGACAAAGAAAAGGGTCACTGTCTCAACAGAAAAGGAACCCACAAATCACTAACAGAAAGGTCACAAGTCTAAGAGAAAACTGGGAAAACAGACTTCAACAGGTACTTAGAAAAAGAAATGAGACTTAAAAGCCCATGAAAATATGCTCAGTCTCACTTAAAATTAAAGAAAGGCAAATCAGAATATCATTTTTCATCTATCAGACTGACAAAGATCAAAAAGGTTGATCATACAGTGTTGGCAAAGGCAGGGGAAACAAGTACTTCTTGCCCAGTTGGTGAGAATGTAAACTGATACACTCTCTTTGAGAGAAACAGCAATATCTGTCAAAGTTTAAAATCCAACCTTTTGAGCCAGCTACTCCATTTCTAGGAATTGATGTCAATAAAATGCTTGCACCTGTCCACAGAGATGTATGTAGAAGGATGTCTGTTACAATATTTAGGATAATTAAAGACTGAAAGTAAAGAACCAGTTAAATAAATTATAGTCCATCCATTCTGTGGAATACTGTGTAGTTGCTTAAAAGAATGAGTTCAATCTAATAAACATTAATATGGAATAAATCCTAAGATATATTAAGTAGAAAAGCCAAGTACCAAACAGAACGTACAACAGGCTTCCATTTGTGTTTTTAAAAAACACAGTTGTAGGGGCCAGCCCTGCAGCATAGTTGTCAAGTCCAGCATGCTCCGCTACAGCAGCCCAGGTTCATAGATTCGGATCCTGGGCACAGACCTACACCACTCGTCAGCCTTGCTGTGGCAGCGATCCACATACAAGATAGAGGAAGACTGGCACAGATGTTAGCTCAGGGCTAATCTTCCTCAACCAAAAAAAGAGAAAGATTAGCAACAGATGTTAACTCAGGGTGAATCTTCCTCAGCAAAAAAAAAAAAATGCAGTTGTGTGTGTGGCTTGGTGTTAGCAGTCCTGTTCTGACGTGATGTGAGGAGGCTCTACATCCACCCCTCTACATGCTGTGGGGAGCACTGTCTTGTGAGGAGATTAACCTTAGGACACAAGCAGGTCACGACTGAACAAGAGAGGCTCTGCCTGGGCCCAGGGAGAGGAACCAGTGACATGGGGAAGAGCAGTGGCAGCCCTCTTTCCCTTCCATGTCAATGAGGAGGTGCCAGGAGGCTGCCCCTGCACCTCAGCTCGCGCTTAAGTGGACTTTTCTTCTGGGGCCTATCTCTAACACATCAGCTGGAGCCCTACCTCTCCACTGCTAGATGGAACCTAGAATCGCTCATCTACCTCTCAGTCAATCAGTTTCTACGAGTTAGAATTAAGCATGCAGGCCAGTGTCCTCATACGTGCTGGAACGCTTAAAAAATACAGAGCCGGCCCAGTGGCATAGCGGTTATGCTGTTAAGGTCACGGCTCCGCTTCAGTAGCCCGGGATTCGCAGGTTCGGATCCCAGGCACAGACCAATGCACTGCTTGTCAAGCCATGCTGTGGCGGTGTCCCATATAAAGTAGAGGAAGATGGGCACGGATGTTGGCCCAGGGCCAATCTTCCTCAGCAAAAAAGAGGAGGATTGGCAATGGATGTTATTTTGTGTGAGGCAACGGCTAGCCTTCCTCACACAAAATAATATAATCATAATCATAATAATACAGAGGTTCCCTGGAAAACCAGTCCCAGGGTTCCTAGGATCTGTAGTTTCTACCTGAATTATAACTGCTATTGGGTACCTGGATTTTGACTGGTTTGCCTTAATTACAGCCTGGCATCATAATTTCTGATGATCAAATCATCAAGTTTTATCAAGGCACCCATGTCAGCGATGCTATGCTGGTCAAAATTCGAGATTTTGAAATAAAAAATCTGTCACATTAAAAAACAAAAATGAGGGGCTGGCCCGGTGGCGCAAGCGGTTAAGTGCGCGCGCTCCGCTGCGGCGGCCCGGGGTTCGCTGGTTCGGATCCCGGGCGCGCACCGACGCACTGCTTGGTAAGCCATGCTGTGGCGGCGTCCCATATAAAGTGGAGGAAGATAGGCACCGATGTTAGCCCAGGGCCGTCTTCCTCAGCAAAAAAAGAGGAGGATTGGCGGATGTTAGCTCAGGGCTGATCTCCTCACAAAAAAAAAAAAAAAAAAAAAAAAAAATGAAGCCAGCCCTGATGGCCTGGTGGTTAAAGTTCCACGCTCACCACTTCGGTGGCCCAGATTCATTTCCCAGTTGCAGAACCACACCACCTGTCTGCTGCCATGCTGTGGTGGTGGCTCACACAGAAGAACTAGAAGGACTTACAACTAGAATATACACCTATGTACTGGGGTTTTGGGGAGGGGAAAAAAAAAAAGAAAGGAAGATTGGCAACAGATGTTACCTCAGGGCAAATCTTGCCCTGCAAAAAACAAAAACAAAACGAACAAAAAGGTTGTAAGAACACATGAACACACACACACACACACACACACACACACACACACACACACACACACCCTCTCTCTCTCTCTCTCTCACATAGACTATATCTCATTTACACAAGAAACTGTTACCAGCTGCAAGTCTCACCTCCCACCCCAGTCTTGCCACTCACCTGTCCACAGTGTAGGGAGTGAGATGGACCCGGTAAGGAGGCAGGTCATGCCTTGGTTTCTTAGCACCCCAAGGCTCTCCAGCAGCCCGCTGTTTGCGTTTCTTGGAGTCATAGTCATCGCTAGAGGTTGATCAATCACCAGAAGGAAGAAACCACACTTACATACAGATTCAATACATACTGGCCTAAAAAGAACTGGAAACAATCTGAATCCCCAACATTAAAGAAATGGATAAAGAAGCCACGCTATCAGCCACATAACAGACAGCTATAAAAATATTAAAATGGATATTTAAATGCTTTTAATAAGATAGAAAACCACTCGTGTCAAACAAAAAGAATAATATGCAACACTATATATACAGCAGTGCCTCAATTGTGCAAAACTTTAAAAGCTGAAAAGAAAAAAAATATTAATAGCAGATGCCTCTGACTGATAAAGCTTATGAATAACTTTTTTGTATTTTTATGAACTTTATAAATTACAGTTACCACGTAATTTTTTGAAATGAGAAAAATAATTTAACTCATTTTTTTAAACAAAAGACATATATAGTACCATACTAAAGGTTCTATAAATTAAGTTTTATTAAAAGAGACAGTTCTGGTAACAAACCTCTAGGAGTACACATGAAAGTCATAAAAATACTCAAACCCTTTGATCCAATAATTCCACTCTTAAAAATTTATCCCAAGGAAGTTAATTCAAAAAGAAGAAAAAAGATTATATATAATAGGGCCGGCCCTGTGGCTTAGCAGTTAAGTGTGCGCGCTCTGCTGCTGGCGGCCCGGGTTAGGATCCCGGGCGCGCACCGACGCACCGCTTCTCCGGCCATGCTGAGGCTGCGTCCTACATACAGCAACTAGAAGGATGTACAGCTATGACATACAACTATCTACTGGGGCTTTGGGGGAAAAAAATAAATAAATAAAAATTATTTAAAAAAAAAGATTATATATAATAGAAAAAAATTCAAGCTGAGAGTAAGAAAACAACATTCATATCCAGCAATACCCGAATTTTTATAGTAAATAAATACAATCATCATACAGCCATTAAAACAATCAGGATTACATTGCAATATGGAAAAAATGTTTAATAAGAATGTATAAAATAATTTGAACTCTAAGAATAAAACTATAAAAAGTATGCACATATACAAAGACTAGAAAAGAACACAGGAAAAAAGTGGCAATAATCTTTCTTTTCAAAATTATTTTCTAAGGGTCTTTAATGGTTACCTTTAAAGGGAAAGAGGGAATGATACATTTTTACAGCTTAAATTTTAACTTTATATAATAGCATGTACTACTTTATACATTTTTGTAATAAATCACTTATTATAGTATCAATCTGTTATGGGTTCAATAAAAATAGAAGAGAAAAAAACCTTTAAACCATTATAAAATGCCAGGCTGATGTGGGGAAAACCCCCTATGTCTCATGAGAGAAATAATATCCACTGTCAATCCTTTCATGTGAGGTAACTGAGTTGATATTTACCAGAAGGTCTCTGTTCTTTCCCTTTAGACCTGCCTGGGTAGTGTTCCTAGTCATTATAGCCCTAAGTAACTAAGTTGATTATATTTAACACAAAGTTTTTCTTCTTTTCTCTTATATCTGCCTGGGTAATGTCCCCAGGCATCTCCATCCAATAGCTGCCTTCTACTCTTGCCTTTATGGGATGTCAGCGCTTCCATGTTTCTCACAGAAGAACCACTCCAAAGTCATATTTTGACAACTCTCTTCAGCTTGCCCATGACTGAAGTGAACTCTTCAGTAAATGCTGTCAACTTCTAGTTAAACTGGATGTTCCACTGAATCTTGTGAATTCAACGCCAGTTTTCTGTCCGTATTGTGAATCGTCAGGAATAGGTTATACGGCAGTACCAGCGGAAGACACCTCGGTAACCTCAGCAGGATACTGAGATGATACACCCAGCTGGATATACCTGTCTAAAACCTCAGTAGTTGAGGGTTAGCAGTCCAGTGGAAATATTGCTTCCTGCATCCCAAAGCCTGAAATTCAAAATAAAACTTGGCTTCCAGCCAAAATGCTAGTGTGGCTGACTCCTCTATAAACTGTTGTTTTCCCAGAGTGATCTAATTCCTACTGCCCCCTTTCCTACTCTGCAAATTCTCTCTACTGCCTAATGGTAATATCTCCCTCCCAAAAGTAACGTCTCCTTTCTCTGGAAGCCATGACCCTGAAGCATTATGACCAAAGTAACATAACATAGGGCTTGGCATGTCCAGGGCAATCAAAAGCAACTGACTACACAGAAAGCCTGGATTTGAACCTAAAGCAGAAAGCCAATAGCAGCCACTGATTTCTACCCAGGTGCCATTATCCCTGAGGGCACTTACTGTGATTTTTGTAATGAAAGCTTCAATAAACTCAGAATGTGAAAGGTAGAGAGTCCTTGGAAACTGAAGACCAGGAAGATGCACAGGACAAGAGGTGTGGGTGTATGCCAAATGTATACCAGAGAATTGAGAATGGGACAAAGTGTTTCAAGTAGTGGAGACACTGTGGAAAACAATCTAGACAACCAAAGCGTCCCCTGGTTGGAATTCACAATGACCTATCTCACGGGAACAAACACTAGTTTCAGCACAAAGACTGGCTACATCACTTTGCCTGAACTGTCTCTCTGAGTTACTAAATACCCCTTCTAAGTGATCAAATTAGACTGCATTCTCAGCCCTGACCACGTAATAATCTACTGGTCTCTGGGATAGGGGGCTGTTTCCTTATCAGTATAGTTATTTCAAAAGACAACTAGAACATGAGAGAACTTTCTGGAGTGATGGAAATGTTCTATATCTTAACAGGAGTCAGGGTTATATGGGACTTTCCATCTGTCAAAATTCCCAGTTAAGATTTGTGCATTTCAACCTACATAAATTTTACCTCAAAAAATTTTTTTTACTTTAAAAAAAATCAAGTATGACAGGGAGTAGATGAAAGGATAGATGAAAAACAATGGCAGATGTTGGTATTTGTTGAAGCTGGGTGATGGGTATATGAGAGTTCAGCATCCTTTTGTTTACTTTGCTTGTACTTGAAATTTTCCATAATAAAAAGTTAAAACGAAGACTGACAGAACTAGAATAAGTCTTAAGCAAACTAGTCTAGAGCTTAACTTCTAGGGATATAAACAAAAACCTTCAGGGAGAGAGTAAGGCAGGATAAGGAACACGTGAGCCAGAGAGAACAGGCAGCATGCTCCCAGCAGGCCCTGACACTCAGATGATATAGGATGGCCTGTGATGCCCCAGTGGCCAAATTCACCATGCCTGCCCGCACAGGGCTAAGAAGCTGCCTGCACAGCCAAGGCACATACACATTCTGACACCACACTAATGTGTACTGATATAAAGAAACCTGTTTTATACTAGGAATTAAAACATACACTGCAAAGTTACTTTTTTTGGACAATTACTATTTTCTTAATAGTTATGATTCTCGGCATCTCAATCTTAGGGACTAGAAAGAAAAAGGAAAATTATATATTAAAAAAAATTCAATATGATATTTTGAAAGATGAACTACATCAAATCCCTGCTTGCTGAACCAGTTTATAAAGTTCCAATATTTGTACATCCATCCATCTCAATGTGTCTGCCTATTTCAGGATAAAGGAACTAGGATTTAGCTGTAGAAAGAGAATATTAGTGTCAACAGGTGGCAAAGAAAGGGACATTGCTCCTGGAGGCAAATAAATAAAATAAAACATCTTTCCTGCTTGATCATCCTCTTACCTCCGGCCCTGGTCCAATCGTCCATGAGGACCCCGAGCAGGAAATCTGTTCAGGTGGCTCAGATGAAGAGTGTGGGAAGTCTGGAAGAGACTCAGAGCTGCAGAGAGGAGATGGCTGGTGACTCACAAACCCTAAATATCTGTCCAACTTCCCTGTCCATTTCTTCCAGTGCACAGAAGTACCCACTTCTGTTCTGAGAGCAGCAACCTGATGGTTGCAAATCTGTTCATCCAGAGTACCCCATAAAGCCACAACCCAACATCCATGCCACTGGTACTCACGCTTCTGAGGAAAGAGCGGGGGAATCCGGTGAGGCTGGAAGATCAACTGGGGCTGAGCCCCCAGAATGCCTTGCTTCTGGCCCAGGGCTGCCACATGTAGAAGGGGAGGTGCTGGGGACTTCAGTAGGGGCTGCAGGACAGTAACCAGGAAATTTAGGGCATCCCACGGTTGACATGCTCACTACCTTGGAAAGATGCTGCCCCACCCTCTCGACAAAAGTACAGTTCTTGCACAGCTTTCAGGGCACAGGGGCTTCCCTCCCTCCCCTTTCCAATGCACATGCTAAGAAGAGATGAATACCTGGTTGGAGAGTGTTTGCACCTTCACGGCATTCCAGGGCACTGCCTGGCCTGGGTTGTATGCAGCCTTCACCAGCACCTTCTCACCCAGCTGGGGCAGCCGGCCCTTCACCACACTGCCAGCACACAAGCCAGGAGGCCCAGTCAGGAGACAGACCCTGGCCAAGCCACCCTGACTGCCCCTGTGAGATTCTTCCCATTAAGATTTCTCATACCTTGCATAAAAACAGCAAAGCAATGGCTTCAGAGGGGCCCCACCAGCATGGTGACAGAACTGAATCCAACAAGCATTTATTTCCCGAAGGAGACCAGCTCAGGCCTACCTTAGCTGAAAAAAGACCTCTTCATCCACCACCCCAAAGTAATCGTGTAAGCTGGTAACAATGCCAGTGAAGACCCGCTGCTTCTCCCCACCCTATAAGAGAAGAGCCCAGCTTAGAAGTAATAGAGAGCATTTGTCCACACCCTGCCATTAGCATCTCATCTTTCTGCACCCCACCCCCCAGCTCAATCAGAGTATTGCATAGAGATTCACATGGAAGGAAGCATATGTGTATAGTGGACATAATCAATCTTTGGGGAGAGGGGAACTGTGCTGATTTTTGGGTCACAAGCTTCTTCTAGGGTTTCCAGTTCTTCTTTAATTCCAAGAAATACCCTAAAGATTTCCCTAGAGCCAGAACTTAGGACTCCCCAGGCAGAGGCGTCTAGTCAGCTCCGTACTGGCCCAGGACAGGAGTGTCAGGAATGATGAACACTGTGATGTAAGAACAAAAGCACCCATGCATGCTGGGGTAGTCACAAGTGCTGAAACTCACTAGAAAGAATGTCCAACCTACCTGAAGGTGCCTGGCATTTTGGGACAGGTCTGTGGCCACAGGAGGAGTGAGCAAACCAGGAGGAGGACCCAGAAGAGATGTTGACGCTGTGCCTATGGGGACAGAGAAGCAATCTCCAGGAACTGCACCTACTATCTTAAGCACTAGAGTCAGCTAGAGGATATGGTAAACCCAAAGGACAAAGTGGCTCCAAGCAACTCCTGCACAGGGTTTCACTGGCAACCACTGTGGTCATCTCCCAGGTTCCTAAGAAACACCAGCAGCAAATTGCACTCCACCAGGGAAACCCCAAAAGACACATTTTTAAAGACTAACTCCAAAGCACACACTTCCCAGTATGAGGCCAGGTGGGGATAAACCTGCTCACCTGAGAAGTTGCGTCCCCCCGGAAGCGGGTTGATCCGCTGGCGCTTAAACTGGGACATTGGGAATGCTGTCCTCTTTCAGAGTCTTGGAAAAAACCTTTAATCAGAAAAGAAATAAGTTAACAACCTCACAGGTAAAATTTCCATCTACCCCCAAAAAAGGAACCAATAATCTTAAGGAAAGTGGGGAGGTGGGTACCGAGAATGAATGGAGGAGACGGACGAAGTAGGAAACGAGGAAATTACATTGTTCCACTTTGCCTTCACAAGAACCCAGCGGTGGGCGACACCGTCAAGCCATTTTAAAGAAAAGGAAACTGAAGCTCGGAGAGATCCCGAGACTTGCCCGAGGCCACACAAGCAGTTAGGCACAAAACTGGGACTCACACCCAGGTCTCCCGACAACTGAGCGCTCCTCTCACCACGCCACGCCACCCCCGGGTGGCGGGGGAGAGACCCGGTGACATTCATTCATTCAAAGACATCCGCCAAACGCTCCACGCCAGGCCGGAAAAATGGAGGGGGCTGGCGCCGGAGAGGCGACGGTGTGCGCCCTCTCCGCGGAGGCCCGGCCGCCCTGCCCGGACGGGCGGCGGGCAGGCAGCCGAACGCCAGCCCGCTGCGCGCCCCCGCCCGCGCCCCGGCCTCCGCTCCCGCCTCGGCAGCCGCGGGCGCCGCCGGTGCCGGGCCGGGCCGCGGGGGCCACTGCGGGCGCCGCCGGCGCGGGCTCCCCTCCTCTCGCCCGCCCCCAGGGCCCAGGCCGTTGCCAGGGAGACGGGCCCTGCAGACCGAGGGGCGCTCGGCCCCTTCCGCGCCCCGTGCATCTTCACCGCCCGGCCCTCGCAGCCCCTCGGCCGGGGGAGGGGCGAAAGGGCAGGCGGGCCAAGGGGGGTCCCCCAACCCACCTGCGGGCCAGGGCCGCGACACCGGGGGACAAAGACACCCGGAACCACCACAGCCGCCGCTGCCGCCGCCACCGGAAGCGCCTCTCCGGAAGCGCGACCACTGGTCGGAAGCTGCCACCCTCCCGGATATGGTCCCTCCCTCCTCTCCACCGACCTCTCCCTTCCCCCACGCCGGCCGGCCATCCCCCTCCGACTGGGGAACGGAAGTGCGCCTTCCCCGATCGGACGCGCGTTAGGAAGCCGCGTCTCGATGGTGTCCTCGCTTAAGTGTACCATTAGGAAAACAGGCTTCAGAGAATTGGTTCCTTGTCCAAAGACAGCTGGAGCTGGACCCCCAAACATAAGGGAGCACCCACCACCCCCCGCTTGCCTCATCCTGGCAGACCGCAAGACTGCAGCAGCAAGAGAACCAGCCCCTCCTGACTGGAGGAGGAGAATGCCTGAACAGTGGCCATTTCCAGGAGACATTCTTGTGTCCGACTCAAGCCAATGACTTCATCCTAGCCCTGCCCTTCCACTGACAGCATCTGAACACACACCTCCCCTGCTGCGAGGACCCGCAGGAGACTGACCTTCTCCCCTCCCTCAATTAACAAAGAGCCAGGAGCCTACAGGCTATGGTAAGATAAACCACCACAATATTCAGGTAGACATTTCCTTGAGTCCTCACAACAACCCTGTGGGGTAAGCAGGTCAGGAGTTAGTGCCCTAATTCTTAAGATATGAAACCTCAGACCTCAGTGAAATGGCCTGACCTCAGTGAAATGGCCTGCTCAAAATTTTGCTGCTAATAACTGGCCATTTTAGTCCTGATTGGCAATCCCAGTCCCCTCTTATCCTCTGAGCTTCCCATCATCCCTCCAGCTAGTCTCCCTTCAACACCCATACCCTCCCCTTTCGTATTCATTTAACATACGCAAAGCACCTTGAGACAGTTTAATCTCACTTTATCCTCATAAGCCTGTGAGGTAGGTAGGGCAGGCATCAATACACCATTTGGGAGATTAGGTGGGAAGCTATGACTCAGAAAAGTCAAGGGACTTTGTCAGGGTCTCAAAGCTGGTATGGACCTCTGGCTTCCGCTCTGCCGTGTAAAGGCTAGTATGGAGCAGAGCAGCTGAGAACAGACCTTGACGGTTACTCTGCTGTTCCCCACATTGTGCTTGACCCTTCCGCTCCTGGTGCAGTCTCCATGGGCAAGACTCAACGCCAAGGCAGACAAGATAGCGCCCTTCTCTGTCCTGGGGCTGCCCATGCAGGGATGTGGAGGAGAGCAGGCCTCCAGAGCAGTAACTGCCCACTGAGGAAGGAAGGTTTTACCCTTCTGCAGTGACCTCCCCCAGAAGGCCAACCTTTTGAGTGAATGATTCAGGAGAGATGACTGGATCCAGCCAGGTCACAGCGCTGATGGTCTCAGAGAGAGAGAGACATCCTTTTGCACAAATACACATCTGCAACATGTGGGCCCCGACAGGTCACCATGCCAAACACACTCCATGGACGCCTGATCAGTAAGTTGGTTCACATTGTCTAAGCCCAGGGATTTCTGGCAACCAGGGAGGAGCCCGGGAGCTGCTGCACGCTGGGGCCCTCAGGAAACCAGGGATCCTCTGCCAAGCAGCTCAGGGCAGAAAGTCTCAGCCCTTGCCTCAGAGAGAAGGGCAAGCATCAGCAGCTTTTCCCGCCAGTGTCCAGAAGCAGCAATAGGGCAGAGGGCACTCCTCCACCCAGGGTCACGTCCCTGCACCAGGAGGTCTCAGCACACAGAAAGATTTTTTGCTCGTTGCTTCTTAACCACTAATGATGGCGTAAAGGTCTTCCGGAGGGGGTGGTACGGAGGCCTTTCAGGGAGGTCTCTTGACTCAATCCTGTGGAATGGAAAGGAGGCATCAAGCTAGGAGGAGGAAACAAAGGTAGCAGTGGCCCCAGAGTTGATGGAGCATTGCTCATCTGCTGTGGGAGCCTGGGGATATTAACTGACATGGTGCTTCTTCCCCCTGGAGAAGTAATCAGTGTAACCCCTCATCAGCCACGGTGGAGTCCTTTGTCTGTGCCCCTATCTTGCTTTCCCAGCGAACCTGGGGAGGTAGCTGAAGTTTCCGCTGTGAGGGGTCAGGGCTTGCTGGGCTGGCGTGAGGAGATTTCTCATATTCTGGTCCTGGCTCTGCCACTGATTCACCGTGCGGCCTCGGGAAAACAGCTTCCCTTCCCAGCCCAGACGCCAGCCTCCTCATCTGTAGATGGGGCGCTTTAACTACTTTCTGTTTCTTCCAGCACCCTCTCCAAGACTATGTCTCTCAAACTTCACAGGGACAAAGACAACAACTGGCAGTCCAATCTCTGCATCCTGGCCCATCAGGCTCCTCCCTCTGCCCTAACCCGGGCTGGGCCACAGGACTCACCTGGGGGCAGGGCCAGCAGGAGGGGCAGGGGGCTCAGGGTGTCGAGGGCTCCTCCAGCGGATCCGGTTGAGCAGGACCTTGACCTTGTTCCAGTGGGAGAGATCCCGCTGAGCAGAGGGTGAGGGGGTCACCACAAAGGCCCTCCCCACACATACCCCCAACCAAGCCCCCAGAGACAGCTGTCACCACAGCTGGGACAAATCACCTGCTCCCATCAGGAATCCTGTCATTTTCTCAGAGTTTCTGGGCTTCGGGGTATCTACGCATCCCAACCGCCACCCCCACCCCATCCTATCACCCGCCCCCACACATATCCATCACCTACCTTGTGTCCCTGGGAGGATGGAAAGACGTGAGCTGGCTCTGCTGGGGCCTCTGACAGCCTGGGAGGCTTGACGCTGGGCACGCCTGCCTTTAGGGGGGAAGCTGCTTTTGCCCCTTCAGAAAGAGAATCAGGTTACCCAGGGCCTGGAACAGGAAGCCACCCATGAAGCCCAGAGCTCAGGGGGTCTGCCTGGGGAGTCCTCGGCAGGCAGGACACAGAGGGAGACACAAATGCCCCTCACCTGTCTCCTGTGTCTGGCTGAGCAGCTCCCATGACCTGTGTGCGTCACTGCCTGGGGCACGAGAAGGTGGAGGTAAAGAGGCCAGGGCCAGCCCTTCCTCCTCTTCAGGATCCTGTGCATGGACAGACGGGCACTCCGGGTCTGACCAGAGGGCTGAGGCTGGGCTGAAGGGAGCCCTGGTTCAGGAGTCCCACTCCTCTTCAGCCTCCCCCACTCACTGGATCGCCCCCGCCCACTCACCCTACAGCTCACTCACCCCAAGGGGCCTCTGGGTCTGCAGCTGCAGGTGGAGCTGCTGGAGCCTGGCCATCTGCTCCAGCACCTGGCACAGGTGTTCCAGGTAGCAAAGCCCCTGCCCTGGGCAGCAGGCCCAGGCTCCAGGCCCCAAGCTCCCCACCTGTGGGACACAGTGAGGTAGAGGAGACTTCGGAACTCAACCAGACACCCACCGTAGGCGGCCAGCAGATGGGGCAGAATGGGCAAAGAGAGTAGGAACACACACCCAGCTGGCCTCCCAATGCCCAGCCAGGCAGGCCCTGTCCCTGCCACCTCCACACAGCTGGAAGTGGGGTGAGGCAAGAAGCTGTGACACAACCCGTCAATTAGGGGCAAGGAACACCTCACCCAGAGAGAGCTCCAGGGAGAACAAGTGGGGAGGCCCCCGCCAGCCCCCGAGGAAAAGGGCCACCTCCATCCACTCCTCACCCAGCCTGAGAGCTGGCACTCACCACCTCTGCTTCCTCCGGGCCTGACCCTGGGTCAGCTCCTGGCTTGGTGGCCTCCTGATCTTCTGCTCCAAAAAGGAGCATTTCACACTCAGGCTTGCTTGGTGGCTTCGGGGAGCGGTGGTGTTGTGACAAGCTGGCAAGGGAAGTCGGGAGCTGGCGGGACTGCTCCAGGACCTGCTCCAGCTTATGGCTGGCCAAGAGCTGGCCTAGGTGGGCAGGAGGTGTCATGGCAGCAAGGGCCAGGGGCTCAGGGCTCCCCATGGGCTCAAAGTCCAGAGAGTCCTGAGAAAGGCCCGGTGAGGTGGCCAGGGGGCTGTCCCCAACCACCATCTCCACTCCTGAGTCCCAGGAGGCCAGGTTGAGAAGCGGTATCTGCCTCCCGAGACTTCTCAGCTCTCCACCCCCCTTCCAGGAGTCTGATGAGCACCCTTGAGCAGCATCTGGGATCCGTCTGTAGGTGCTGGTGACTCTGGCCACTACACAACCTTGTGCCTGGTCCTCACCAGCCCCATCTGCAAAGAGAGTCAGTATAAGGCTGGGCAGGCTGCCCTCCACGCCCCCAGCATTCCTGGCAGCTGGCAGCATTCCCCAGGGAGGAGTGTCTGGGCCAGAGGTGAAGGGAGGAGACTGGACAGGCACAGCCCCACCCAGATCTCTCTCCAACCCTGGCGGACACATTAGGATGGGCTTCCCTTTACAACAGTCATTGTTAGCGATCACAAACCCATGACATGGGCTGTGTGGTAAGCAAAGCGTTGCAGCTCACATTCATCAGCTCCTTGGATGGCCTAGCTTCCTTTGAGGGCGTAAGTGCTTTCTTCCGGGGAGCCCTGGTACTCTCACCCCTGGGGTTGGCCTAAGACCTCCAAGTAATAGGTGGGAAGCTGCAGCCTCTTCAACTGCTCCCCAAGAGGGAGTGTGACTGTGCCCCCTCTCAGGGAGAAGGGGAAGGGCACAAAGAAGGAAGCCTTGGGCCGGCCCCGTGGCTTGGCAGTTAAGTGCGCGCGCTTCGCTGCTGGCAGCCGGGGTTCCGATCCCTGGCGCCCACCAATGCACCGCTTCTCTGGCCATGCTGAGGCCGCGTCCCACATACAGCAACTAGAAGGATGTGCAGCTATGATGTACAACTATATGCTGGGGCTTTGGTGGAAAAAAATAAATAAAATTAAAAAAAAAAACAAAGAAGGAAGCCTGGGGTCCCAACTGCCATCAGGATGCAAGATGAAGTCTCTCTGGAGCTCCTGAGGGAGGGTAATACAGATAACAACAGCCATAACCATTTGGAGGTTTTGTTCTTTTAAGTGCGAAACAAGGAAGATCTTGTGGAGAGTTGAAAAGAAAAAACTTAAACGGAAGCAAGGGAACTAGGGGGTAGGAGAAGCAGCTATCACTCATTCACTGTCGCCTCTGTGCCAGGCCCCCTACGATCGGGGTGCCGCAATTGTACTGATGCAGAAACTGAGGCTGGAGAGGATGGAGGCCTCAGCCGTCCCACAGCCGGCCACGAGGGAGAGCTGGATGCAAACCAGGCCCCTCTGGGCAAGGAAGTCGGCCAGGAAGTCGCCCTGCACGGCTCCTTCGGAAACGGGTCCGCCGCCGTGGAAGGGGCTTTCCCGGACTACCAGCTGGGGCAGAGGGCCGGGCGGAGAGGGATCCAGATCGACAATTAGAGGGAGGTGGGCCCGGAAAAAGTGGGATGGAGGTGGTGGCTGGTTTAACGCCAAAAACCAAAGGGTCTCCAACGTGCAAGGCGCAATCACTCGGCCCTCCTAAGGGAGGCGGCGAGGAGGGCGCCTCGGGCGGGTGTGCCAGGTGTGACGGGGAGCGCAGACACGGGCCCGGGCGCCGGGGTCGGCTCCAGGGCCGGAGACCCCAGCCGGCCTGGGGGTGGGCAACTCACCCCGGCCGCCGAGCGGCTCCACAGCGAAGACGCGCCGCCGGCCCAGCATGGCCCCGCTCCCGGCCCCGACGCGGCGCCCCAGCCGCTGCTGTGGCAGCGGGAGCGAGCGATCCGGACCGAGCAGTCGCGCCGGCGGCTCAGCTGGTGCGTCCGGCCCCCGGTGGGCGCGGCCCCCAGACACATCCAGGGTTGGGGAGGGGGAGGGGAAGGGGCGGGGCGGGGGGGTACGCAGGTGTGGGCGCGGGCAGGGGCTGGGGGCTGGCGCGCCAGGAAGGGCCGCAAGAGGGGTGCTGGGCGGCCCCCAGTGCTGGCAGGACGGGGACGAAGGCCCCCATCCGCTGTCCTTCGTGCCCGGGACAGCGTCTGCTCCCGCCCCCGGCCAGCCAGCGCAGACCCCGCCTGGGGACGCCCTGCGGGTGGAGGCGCGGGGTCACGCCGCCCCCCGGTTCACTCGCCGGTCTGTCTTCCTGCCGCCGTAACGAGCCGCGCGCGGGGCGCGGGGACTGGACGGGAGCGCGGAAGGAAATGGAGCCCCACGTGCCGGCCGTGGGAAGAGCGGAGCAGGACCCGGGCGTCCCGGTGCTCCCCACTGCGTGCCCGGGGCTCAGTCGCTCAGCCGCTCAGAAGCCTGGTGCGGTAAAAGGGGGAAATGATTCCTGCCCCCGGGAAGTCCTTTCCAGCAACTGCAGAGCGCCCTGTCTCCTGGGCTAGATCTGAATCCCCTCCTCGCCCCGTTCTTCTTCCTCACCCGGGTACCCGAAAGCTGGGGGCTGGGTGGGACTTCAGGATCTGGGGAAGAAGTGAGCCAGGGGACAGGGGAGCAGCCTGGAGGCGTTGGAAGTGTAAATGCTTCTCTGTCCCCACCCCAACCCTCTTTTGGTCCATGGGATTCTACCCCCACACTCTGAAAGGGGGCTGGGAGCCCAGGCAGCTGCTGAAGGTGAGACTGTCTGATAACCAGACGGGCTGGTGGCCTCCAAGGAAACTTCATCCTCCTGAGGAAGGTGATCCGGCTGGAAAAAGATCCCAGCAGGATCCCAATCCCCTGGAGGCAGATAAGGGAGCTGGCGGATGCGCAGACCTGCCCCAGAGCCTCTGGGGGAGGAGGCTGGGGCTGGAGCCAGTGGGAGGAAGCGTCTGTTCGTTGGGAGGGAGAAGACAGTCTGCGCCCCTCCCCCCCACCTTCTGCTCCTTGCTCCTTCCTACCCTTCCTGAACCACCCTGGCAGGAGCCTTCACCAAAAAACCACAAACTGCAAGATTCTAACTTTATAAGATGGGGAAACGGAAGCCCACAGCCAAGCCCCCAGAAGGAATAAAGACCAAGTGCCTGAATTACAGGCCGTCTCTTAACACCTTGACTTTAGGCCAATCCCATCCCTGCTAATCATGAGTCCTCTGGGTTGCCCCTCCAGACCCTATCCTCCTGGACAGCACCCCCACCCCGTTCCTCTTTTCCAGATACAGAGAGGGAAACAGAGAATGCTGGGCCTGGCAGGAACTGCTGTATGCAAGTCCAACAGGATATGTGGCACCAAACCCCCCAGGCCGTGCCAGACCCCATCCCAGCCCTCCCTGGGTAGGAGGGTAGGAGGGCTGGCCAGTCAGGTGGCTTCCTCCCTCCAAAGTAAGAGAGTGGGGAGGTGAAGGGAGGGAACCTTTGCCAGATCTCACCCTGAATTTGGAGAATGTAAGGCCAGATTCCAAGCAGTCTCCGTGGTGACTCGGGCAGGAATGCATCTGGGACAGGAAGCCCAGTCAGCAGGAGAGCAGTGTCAGCACAAGGCTTGACGTGGGCTCAAAAGAATGCTCCCCCCCCCACACACACACCCCAACGCACACTTCCCTCCAGGCCAGCTCCACCACCCACTGCATGCAGATATACTGGAGCCCTCTTGGTGATTGGGGATCTCCTTGGGGGCCACACACTTCCCTCCCATCTGCCTTCTGCTGCCCTGACTGTGGGTGCCCTGTGTGCAGAGCTGGGCCAGGCCTTCACCACCCAGAGAGCTCTGTGGCCCTGCACAACCCCCTCCGCAGTTTCTCCTTCACCCGCCTACTACCCACTACCAGAGAATCATCTCCCTCTGAGTGATGCCTGAAGGAATGGGAGGGGCAGCACAGCCACTCCTGGCTGCCACCTCAGGGGTGAGCAGCTGCCTGTGAGTTCCTGAGACACAGGGTGGCCGGAGCAGAGTCATCCCTCAGACTGAGGCCAGGGATGCCCCACTGCCCCTCACCCTCCGAGGGGGAATTCCCAGCTTCAGGAAGTGCATTTCCTACAAGCTCAGCACTGAGCTAGGCCCTGTGGGAACAAGGGCAAAGCCAAGAGTCTGGGGGAGCTCCTGCCAGACTGGAGATGGCTCGGAGCTATGGCCACCTCCCTTATGGCCTGGAAGGCTGCCCCTGGTGATGGAGGGGCCAGAGCACTCCCAGGCAAGCCAGAAACCCAGCAGTCAGGCTCCAGGTTTCATCCCAGCCCCCTTCCCTTACCAGCGAGGTCCTTGGGCCAGTCACTTATCCTCCTTGTCCTCAGTTTCCTCATCTCTAGAACAAGGATGACGACAATACCCGCCTCAGCACTGTGAGGACTAGGGTCAGGGCACTTAAAGCACTTCCGGCACTTGAGAATCACCTGGCTGTGTAACTTTGGGAAAGTCACTTTCTCATCTCCATCTGAAGGGGGCTGTGTTAGGTGCTCTCTTGGACCACTTCTACCTCAAATCTGTCATCATTTCTGAAGTTATTCCCCAAAATGCAGAAAAGAGTAAAGAGGGCCCTGCCGTCGCATAACTGGGTGGCCTCCCCCCACCATGTCTGGTGGGGTTGAGGGCTGGGGCAAAGATCAAAGACTGCCCTCAACTGGCTCTGCTGACAAACAGGCTTGGCTAATAACTTCATCTTCCAAAGAAGCTCACTGCCAGGCTCGGGCTCCCGCGTGGCTACAGAGAGCTCTGGAACTGAAACCCTCAGGCCCCTCGCAAGACAGCTGGCTGCCACAACTAGAGGTGGGTTTTAGCTTGAACCCATCCAGCCCTGGCCTTTGAAAGGCGTTCACCAGCTCGCTGGCACTCCCATTTCACAAGTGTCTCCACTCCCCATCTGTTCTCCACTCCTTAAAACACTGCGGGCCCAGCATCGTTTATTACAGGCAGGGATCTGACCACAATAATATTCCAACCCACCCCTTCCAACCTGTCACTTCCCTGCTTAAAATTTTCAGTGTCCCCAGAGCCTCAAGGTGAAGTTCAAACCATTTCTTCTGGCATTCAAGGCTCCCATCTCCCTTTCCAATCTTATCTCAGTATCCCCTTCGGCCACTGCACTAAACTGAGTGTTCCACTTGCACTTGGCGTTTCTCTCCTCCACTTGGTCATCCTTTCACACAGATGGCCCTGCTCTGAACTCACCGGGCTCCTGTGTGCCCCACATTGGCTCTCAGCACTCACTGCCCAAGCATTGTTTCATTCATGCTAGCTCAGTCGCTGCCACTGGACTATTATCTTCGGGAAAGCAAAAAAAGTGCTATCTTTCTCTAGTCCCATTGTCTGGAACCCAAGTATTTACCCACGGCAAGTTCGCGTTTTTGTGAGCATTCTCACATGGCCTACACCTGACACTAGGTGGCACCAAGGAGGCTACCCTATTTGGACCAGCCGTCCCAGCCTGACATTCTCCTGAGCCACAGAAAGCCTTGATCTTTTCTTTTTTTTTTTTTTTTTTGGTGAGGAAGATTGTCCCTGAGCTAACATTTGTGCCAATCTTCCTCTATTTTGTATATGGGACACCACCACAGCATGGCCTGATGAGCATTGTGTAGGTTGGCGCCCCTGGGCACCCGAAGCAGAGCATGCGAGCCTAACCACTATGCCACGGGGCCGGCCCCAGCCTTCATCTTTTCTATGAAAATAAAGGCAGCCATCCAGGCAAAAGGTGAAATGATTATATCAAGGTGTAAATTATATCAGGTGCCTGAAGAAGCAACACAAATAGTCTCCGCCAAGATGCCTTCCAAAGAGAGCCAGAGAGCACAAAGCACCCACCGAAGCCCAGCTTTGATCTTTCCTATGAAAATAAAGCCGAGGCTGCGGCCTGTCCGTCAGGCTGATCCAGCTGGGGGGCGGGGTGGGTCTGGAGCACCCAGCAGTACCCATGTGCCTTTCTGAAATGTTCTCTAGGATTAGGACTGGGCTGGTGGGTGAATCAGGCAGAACTCGGGCAGGGAACCACTGCTGTCCGCCTCACTCAGACATCTCCTAGAGCAGGCACGCCCAGCACTGGCTGAGCATTGAGGTTTTTTTCAAATCCGCCACCAATGAAGCCAGCACAGACCAGCCCTGGCTTGGAGGCCAGGCTCTTGGGGGGTGGTGATCTCGGTGGCGGCTCTGCTGGGTTGTCCCTCCCAGGCAAGGCTAACCTGCAGCTCTGTCCAAGGTTATTTCTGGTGAGTACTCCAGAGGCTGCCCCTCCTGCCCACCCAGCTCCTCTGGGCAAGTCAGCAGGGCTGACAGCACCCACACCAGGGAGAGCGAGGGGCACAGAGCGCCAGCCCGCGGGTGCTGGCAGAGCCTGAGACTGTCACGGAGATGGGCCTGGGCACAATGGGTCTGGGGCCTGCCTCCTGTTTCTCTGCTGCCCGTCCTCCAGGCCCCAGTACCCCCGAGTACCGGGGGTCGTCCCAGTGGAACAGGCGTCTTTACAAAAGGATCCAGGAAGAGCACTACCCTGACTAAAGAAGCAAGCCTCCAGCAGGGGGGCGTCATGTGACGAAGCACCACATGGGGCGGGGCTTTGAGGGGAGACTGAGAGTGAAAAAATTCTCTCCACCACCCCCAGGGGCCAGGGCAGGAAAGGAGAGGAAAGAGGGGCGTCTACTTATTTTGTCCATGTACAGATATTTATATGTCGAAAACTTTACACAGTGAACACCGTTAGCCTCTGGCCCACCCCTCCCCTTCTAGATGCTTATCTCCATGTCCCACCTTGCTCAACCCTGCTGGGCAAAGATGTCCAGTGCAGCACCCACCTCACGCTTGGGTGCACGGCCTGTCCTGGAGGGGCAAGCAAGAGTACCTAGCAGAGGCCTGGGAACGGGGGCTGCCCTCACCCACAGTCCAAGACAGGTCCCAGCCTCTGGCCTCACCCAGCAAGGAGGAAGGGGACCCCACCACCCACCATCACCCTCCCATGCCAACTTGTTATTGGAGTGGCCCTGGCGCGGAGGTACCCGCAGAATTGAGGGCACTCAAGCCTGGGAGTTGAGGGTGGGGGGTGCGGAGTAGCGCTGGCGGGCGTGCTTCTCGCAGTACAGCTCGTCCCCCACCCAAAAGTGCCCGCGCATCTTCAGGTTCAGCCCGCAGTCTGCGCAGGTGTAGCAGCCCGAGTGGCGGTACCGTCCCTCCTGGATGCGCACAGCCTGGTTCCTGTGAGGACAGAGAGGGGAGAGCCATTAGTCTGTGGGGCGGGGGGGAACAGGAGCACCAGGCATGAGGCCGCCATTCCCATTCCCATTCCCAGGGAGCCGAGTTCCCAGGCCAGAGTCTGGACCTGGGAAGATTCCAAACTCTTCTCAGACACTTGACTTCCCAAGCCCGCCCTCAGGAATCTCGCTTCAACAACCCTCCCAACCCCCACCCCCTGGACCCCCGATCAAAAAAAAGGCATTCCTCCCACACATAAAAGTAGATAAACTCCATCCTGAATCTTCTGGATTGTTAGGTGGAGCAGTGGTTCTCAAAGCGTGGTCCCAGGTGCCAGGACCAGCAGCATCGCATCACCTGGGGACAAGCTAGAAATGCAAATTCTGGGGCGAGAGACCTCTTGGAGAGGAAGCTCTGGCCTGCAGGCCAGCAATGCCTCCAACAAGCCCCTGGGGGCTCTTTGAGAACCACCATACAGGACAACTTCCTTGTGTCCGCACAGCAGGGGGGATAGTATTCCACTCTGCAGATAAAACCCCGAGGCCCACAGAGGCAGAGGGATTTGCCTAAAGTGACTCATCTGACCCTCAACTCTGAGCACGTAAGAAATTTATGGGGCTGGGGGGGGTGCTTTCAGCAATCTTCCAGAGAATGTGGCTGCATTATAATGCCACCCACTGAGAAAAATGAACCTACCTCCGGAAAATTCCTTCTGTTCCAAAGCGGGTGAGGGAGGGGGTAAGAGCAAGATTTTCCAGGAGGCACCTTATCTAGAGGCAGATCTCCGGAGGCTTTGAGGTTATGGGAGAGACATCAAAAGCAGGAGCATCTCTTACTCCCGGGGGCAGGGGGGAATTGGGGAGGAGGAGATGCAGCAGGAGGAAGCCAGCACAGGCATCAGGAGAAGGCTGAAATAACCCACTAACCATCACAAATCCACTGTGGCAATGCGCCCCTCAGGGTCCCTGACTGGTGGTTCTATGCAGGATGCCCCTCCTGAGAGCATCCTGCCCTCCGCCTGCCAGCGTGTGCCCTGCCTCCCCGGTCCCCACACTCACGCAATGCTGGTGCCACACTTCTCACATGTATGGAGCTTGGGCGGGGTGGCCAGGGCCCTGGAGGTGGGCAGGGAGGACTGGGGGCTCAGCGAGCTGGGCAGGAAGGCAGGTGGGCCACCTGGGAGGGGTGGGGGTGACAGATACGTGAGCACTCATCCCCCTGCAGCAGAATCCAGGCTGCATTGACTTATGTACTCCACCTCCTCAACACGGTTCCCGAGAGACTTGTGAAAGGCGCATGTACAAGCGGACCTCTAAAGTAACACTGGGTGTGAGAACGGGTAGCGGAGGAAGGACGTGAGTGTGCCAGACCCTTGGCCGAGGCTGGTTGAGTGCAGGGAGCACACTGGAGGCTGAGGCACCCTGAGGAGTGTCTGTGCTCAGTGGCTGACACGTCAGGCCAAGCAGGCATGACCTCTCCTGTGACCCAGTCATGATGACATTAATAGATGGTAATAATAGATAATAACAGCCCCACAAACCTTTGTGCAGGTTTCAAAGGGCTTTATGTGCATGGTTGCATCTGAACTTTGGAACAACGCTAAGATGAAGCACAGGTGTTATTGGGCAGGTATCGTCCCTGTTGCAGCCGAGGATGCCGAGACTCCAGTGGTGAAGTCACCATCTGTCTGTGCTCCTCTCACCCCACCGCCTCTCCCTGGGCCCTTTCCCAGGGCCTGCCAAGGCCTCAGGGTCATGATAGACAAGATTTGCTCCGAACCTTCTCACACTGTCCCCCTTACCTCCAAACACTCCCAAGAGCTAACCATCAGAGCTGGAACCAGCACAGGTACTGGTGATTCTGCAGATCAAATCCTTCTCCTGACTGCCCCATCCTCCCCCTGCTGAGGCCACTGCCCAGGCCAGGCCTCCTCATCTCTCCCTGGACTAGGGCAGTACACTGCACACGCATGCACGCACACACACACACACACTCCTGTGGCACTGTCCACTTCCTTGGGAACTGGGCAGGCCCATCTGCCCCAATAAACAGAGTTCCTCAAAGGCAGAGGTGGGTCCTGATCGCCTTCAATCTCCACACTTTGCACACGTCTGCCTGTCGGATGGACACAGTAAATGTCTGTAGAATGAACAACTGAATGGCCGGCGAGAGCCCGTATCTCTGATCGCTCTCTGAGACATCTCCGGGTGGCCTGGCATCATTTAACAGGCCCTCCTGGGTTAGGGCGCTCCTCAGCCTGGCATGCGAAGCCTCACAGCCAAGACTTAACCTCCACGGCCACCCTCCATGCTGCCAGGCCCTGCTGTTCTCTTGCTCCCACCCCAGAAGGCCTCCGGCTGCCAGCCTCCACATTCCACAGTGTTCCCTGCCACCATCTTAAGGCTATTTGTTAAAGTCTTGATCTTTTCTCAAGGGCCAAGTCAAATCCCTCTTCCTCCATGAAGCCCTCCCTGGAGACCCAGCCCACCTGGATCCCCCGCCCGCCTTTATGGCTCCCTGCCACTTTCCTGATCCCACGCCTGGGAGCCCCTACCAGAGTGCATGCTCCTATCATGCAGGGACCGGGGCTTCTGCGAGTCCTCCCCGGTGCCTACTCCCAGGATGAGCACTTAAGAAATACTAGTTCAATAACGTGTCCAGGCAGGGTCCCAGGGTGTCCTGGGGAACCTCCTTCCCCTACTCAAGCCCTCTGGGGTCCTCACCTCTCTCCTCGGCCTCCAGGGCTTCCTGCAAGAGCCGAAAGGAGCTGGACTGCCGGGGGGCCACCCGCCCCTCGCGATTTTCCTGCAGCATCTTGAAGACTTCTGAGTCCTCTCTCGGGAGGTGGCTTCCCCCTTCTGAGTCCACACTGCTGGGATGGGAGGCAGCCAGGACTGAGCGTCTCGTTCCTGGGTGTTAGGAGGGCCCCGTTCCCAAGCATGGGGCAGAGAAAGAGTGTCCCAGGGGCAAAGGATTCTGGGGGCCCAAGGAAAGCTGACTGGGCTTAGGCGGGGACGCCCCCCATCCCTCTCTGGGAAGCCCGTCCGTCTCATGCCCCTCCCAGGACCTCCAAGATCCCACCCCACCCTCCAGGGCCCACTGTACCTGAGCCTGGGGCTGGAGGAACGGGGTCCCAGGGAAGGCGGCAGCACTAGCACAGCCGAGTCGCCAGCGCGGCCGAGGCTGGCCTGTGGGAAGGAGAGGCGCCAGGGGAGGAGCCAGCAGTGGGAGCCTTGGGCCAGCACACCCATCTGGCTGCCAAGCCCGGCTGTTCCCCAGGCCCAACACCAGAGGGCTCCTGGCCCTTGCTGACCAGCAGGCCCCCTGCGAGGGACCATCACCCTGCCCCTGCCCTCAGAGCCAGGGCACCAGGGTCTGCTCCTGCTCCGTCCCAGAAGGGCAGGGAGGCCAGCACCCAGCTATGGAGGTGTGAGGGCTCCGCAAAGGGACTGGGCAAAAGGCAGAATAAAGACCAGCAGGTGACAGCTGAGCACGGACACCAGGCACATTCCTTTGTTATCTCATGCTATGTGTTTGCAAAGATGGTGCACGTTGGGGCCTAGCTCTGACCCCACAGAACAAGCCGAGAGGGAAGTAAGCTGACCCTTTGCAGTGGGGAAAGGAAACTCCCAAAGAAAAGAGAGCCTCAGAGACCACCAGGCAGGCCAGTGCACCCGGCTGAGGGCACAGTCTCCTAGAAAGCTAAAATCCCTCCATTTTACAATTCTAAGCCAGGGACGAACTATGAAGTCAAATGAAAAAACTGCATGAATTCCTCGTCCAAAAGTGGAAACTTCAGAGTCTTGAGAAGACAGCCCCAGACCCTCACCCCACCGGTCTGCATTCCTCTGCTCTTGGGCTTCTTTGGGAAAATGTTCTACAGGTAAGAAGACTGAGGGTCAGAAGGGCAAAGTGCCTGGTCCAAGCCACAGGGGAGGCAGAGGCAGGGCTGGGAGTCCACGCCCAGGTCCTGGGTGCCGTGCGGTCAACTCATGGATGGTGAGCGAGTTTCCTCAGGAATGAGGGCCACACCAGTTACTCAAGAACAATGTCCCATCTCACTGTCCTAGACAGGCCAGCATGTGCCCTGCACAGGGGTACTGGCCAGCGGGGAGGGAGGGCTGAAATCCGGCCCAGGCTTCCTTTGTGAGCCAAGTCCTCAAGCCAGCCAGAGGGAGAGGTACTGTTTTTACTTCTCACCTGCTCACCAAGGCAGGTGCCGACCCAGCAGGGGCAGCTTCGGGTTTCCAGAAGGGCACCATACGGGCTGGTGGTATCCTGCGCCTTGGGCTCAGTGAAGCTTCAGGCAGCTCAGGAGCCAGCAGCAAGGCCATGGCACAGCAGACAGGGGCAGGGGCACCTTGTCTACAGTCACCTCTGCTCCCTTCCTCCTGCCAGACCACCTCGCCCTGGTGGAGAGGAGCCCAGCTCCCTCTCCAGGAGCGGCTCTGCCTTTCTCCTCACTCCCCCCCAGTCAGCGAGGATACCTGCCTTCACACAGGGACCTTTCATCTCCAAGTCTAGAAAGGCTGCTCGCCTGCCCATCAAGAGCTCGTCTGTGGCAAGACCTCTCAAGATGTTCAGGGGAACACAGGGATGTCAATAAGTGAGAGGCAGAGGAAGGGGGCTGCCAGGAGAAATTCTGCAGTTAAACAAGTTTAAGAAATTAATAAAATTAAATATATTTCTTTCTCACGGGACTTCTTAGAGCCTTTAAGGTGCTAAAGTACACAGCGACTCCCAAGAGGGAGCTGCGGCCCTGTGACTCCCACCCCGTCTGACCACAGCCTCGTTGGTAGACCAGAATGCAAGCTTTGTTGGGTTAGGAATTTCTCTGTTTTTCCACCAACACATCCCAAGAGCCTAGCAGGGTCCTGACACAAAGCAGCTGCTCCATAAATATCTGTTGAAGGAATGAGCAGGGGCCTCGGGGTCAGAGAAGGGAACTCAGTGCATCAGGTCTGACTCTGAGGCCCAGAGAGATGTTGGGGGCTTGTCCAAGGTAACACAGTAGAGGTGGGACCAACCCAGGTCTCCTCACCACCAGCCCAGGGCTTCTCTTTACACTGCATGGGTGGTCCTCAAATCTTTGTGTGCATCATATCCCTGAGGACTCCTTAAACACAGGTTGGTGCCCCCATCCCACCCCTCCACCCTGGTGTCTGATTCAGTAGGTCTAGGCTGAGGCCTGAGAATTTGCATTTCTAACAAGTTCCAAGGTGCTGCTGCTGTTTTGAGAGCCACTCCCTGTACCACCCGCATCTCCCTTTTGCCCGGGTTGGGGACACCACGAGGAAGGAGGCCAGGATGGACGGGCCCTCTCCATCCATGCCCTAGGCCAAGCTCATTCCTGGCTGGTCTCAGCTGAAAGTCTCCCCAAGAAGGGCCCCCAGTCCCAAACATGCCAGGTCTTGCCTGTACCACTGTTTTCCCATCTCATTATTCTCTAACCTAAACCTACCCGTTCCCACCTCCAACGTCCAGCAAAATTCCTGACACAGCCTTCTCGGGCCACCCCAACCCACTCATCTCTCCCCTTCCAGGAAGCCTCTTGCCTTTATAATTAAGACCACACTGTTTAGGGCTTAATTGTTCCAAAATTGTTTTGCATGTTTGTCTTATCTTCACAATTACATTCTAAATTCTTTAAAGACAAGGATCTCATCGAATACATCTCTAGGCCCACATTGCCTGGTGGGCCACTGGGTGGGCCCAGAGAGGGCACTAGGGAGCCCCTACTGTGAAGCCCCCAAAGGACCCGAACTCTTTCCTTCTCCAGAGTCCCCAGTTTCTAGGACCCTCCCCCAGCCGTCTCCAAAGGCTCTGCTTTCTGGAATGCAGACTCAACCAGAGGTAGGATTCCAGCAGCTGGGCCTCATCCCCTTCACCCCAAAGGCAGGACATGCCTTCCCAACTCTGCCCCCAGCAGCTGTGGCCCACGACTGTTGGCCACCTCACTCCCTCACCTCCCCACCTCTGCTCTTAGAGAGGAGAAATGCCACCAAGGGGGGCTGGGCTGGCACTAGTGGACAGTGGGCCTGGGGGTGTCCAGGGGAGAAGGGCAGGGAGCAGAGGCAGACAGAGAGCAAGCCAAGTACAACTTGAGGCAGAACCACAGTCCTGCTGGTGGTTTTCTGCACTGAGTCAGAGGAGGAAGAAGGGGGATGGGGTGGTGGGAGTTGGGGGCGGGCATGGGGCTTGGAATGGGGAGGAATGTGTTCAAGAGATGCAGCCAAAGCCAAAAGGAATCATCCCAACAACAGCAGCAAAACTATTTCAGCCCTGGCCCAAGAGAAACACTCAAGAATCGAGGAGGCCAGCAGGAAGGGGGCGGCAGCGGTGAGCAGGAGTGCAAGAGGTGGAAGGCCACCTGGTACTGGCCAGGCAGGGCCGGGCACAGAAAGTGTGGCTGACCACCAGAAGCGATGGTCTCCCAGCTCAGGAGAGGAGTATGCCTGTTGCTAGGAGATGGAGACGCTGGCTGCCTAGGTAGGACCAGCCACCTGCAGCCCCATGGGCAGCACTGGCAACCAGCAGGGATGGGAGGCTCTCTCCTTCCCCTGGGTATCCTAACCTGTCTGCTTCCGGGGCGGCCCCCGTAGGACAAGCGGTCAGCAGCAGCGAGTCCTGGAGAATGTGCCAGGCTCTGGAAACTGACATGGGGGAAATGGACAGTGTGAGTGCCAGGGGCCCCATCCAGGCTGCCCCAGGGAAACAGGATGCCCTCAGGATCTCCTAAACCCAGTTACTGAGACTTGGAGAGGCCCGGCATGGACCAGGTAGCCAGGTTGCCCACCCTTTGCGCTCACTTGCGGCTGATCACTGCCTCTCCAGAGAGGCCGTGAGGGCTGGGGGGTGGTGGCGTGGAGAAGGGGCTGTCTGGCCGGGGGCTGAGGGAGGTGGGGCTGGAGCAGGAAGACCTCAGGGAGGACTGGCTGTCAATGTGCGTCCTCACGGAGCCCTGTGGAGAGAGCAGCCCTGTGGAGAGAGGGGCAGGAGAAGCAGGGAGGGGGTACCCTCCCCCACCAGCCCTGCCCCTCAGGCCCCCCTCACTGCAGGGTGCTGGGGCTCCCAGCGGAAGGCACCATCCTACCTGGAAGCGAGTCGCCAGCGCTTCCACGGAGCTGTCCCCATTGGTCTGCCCGGGAGAGGCAGCCCAAGACCTGAGGAGAGGACAGAGGGAGGCGAGTGTCACAGGGGTCCTGGACCCCCCGCGGAGCTGGAAGGGGCCAGATTTCAGCTGTTCCAACAGCAGATTCTCAAGACTAGTAAACTGTCCAGAACACCCAGACATCGAGTTGTCAACTTTTAACTTTGCCAAATTCAAAACAGACAACTACTATCAACGACCACCGTCATTTCTTAAAAGAAAAGAAAGTTCAGCACCAAAGAGTAGAAAGGACATAATTTCAGCAAAAAGATTAATAAATTCAATTTTATTGAAAACGCCTCACATTATCCCCCCACCTTCTCATTTTCTTTTCTTTTTTTTTTTTTGGCATTTCATCCAAACTTTGTCACTGGTCAGCATCAGTCTGTAGATCAACTTTGGGAGAGACTGCTGCCTTCATAGAAAGAATCCTTTATCCTTCACCCACGGAGAAACTGAAGCCCAGAGAGGGAAAGCGAGTTGCCCAAAGTCCTCAAGCCCAACAATGGCTGGGCCAGCTGCCCAGGCTGCAGCCACTGATGGCTGGAACACCTCTGAGAGGGTCACTCCCGGTCCCTTCTGCAGGGGAGGCAGGCTTCTCCCCAGTAAAACAAAGTGTGGGGCTGGACCCCCTTCCTGCCAGGCAGGTAGAGGCGGGGCCCAGAGAACCAGAGCAACACGCAGGCCCAGCTCCCCCACCAGTCACCAAGGCAGCCAGCGAGAGGGGCTCCCCCACCCCTGCTCCCCAGGAACCCCATCCAAAGCCCTTCCCAGTGGAGCCTGCTGGAGCCTTGAACAGGAAGTCACTGGAGGGCTGGGAGCTGGCTGAGGCTGAGGAAAGAGGCTGCCATGTCCCATCCCCACCACGCCATTCTTGGGTGTCCGGCACTTCTAGAGAGGTCAGCAAGAACCTCATCACCACCCACCATGCCGGCCTCAGCCTCCTGGGTCAGAGGGAAGGGAGCTTGGGCTTTGGCTCCAGCCAGAGCACTGCTTCCTGCCACAGGGCTTTTGAGTGCCTGAGAGGCCCAGGGGTGGTGGTGGTGGGGGGGGGGGTGGGGATGGGGCTGCAGTGAGAGGTGTGGCTAGGAGGGGTTAAGAGGGGGCTGGGCAAAAGAAAGAAGAGACAGAGAGCCTTGACTTGCCTGAGGTGAAGCTGGAGGCCTGGGGGTGCTCAACCAGGCCCACCTCCCTGATGGGGCTGGGTCCCCCCAAGAGGGACCTGATAGGAAGTGGTGGTCCTTGCCCCTCCCCCGCCCCACTCTGCAGCCTCTTATAGATCTTGGTTCCCTTCCTAGATGCCATGAAGTACTCTCCACCCTCCTCCTCTGGGCCCCATTCCTGCAAACACTCGTGAGCTGCAGTGGCACAAAGAAGTCACCAAAGAGGCGGGGTCGCGAGCACATCCCGGGAGCCAGCTTTTCTGCAGCACTGTGAGGCAGCAGGGGTGAGGTGAGGGCATGGAGCCAAGGGCCCAGAGAGAGCCTAGAGGTGGGGGCAGTAGTGGAGAGGCAGGAGGTACCTGATTCAGCTTCAAGGCCGGCCCAGAGGGCTCTCCTGGCGGGGGATCTCCCAGCATTCCTGCCCTGTGACTCATGCAATGCCCCACCCCAGGGAGCCACCTGTTCCCCCCCCAACCCAGGCCTCCAGGCTGAAAACCCTACAAGCCTGGGAATCCACCTTCACCAGCAGGTCCCAGAGAGGCAATGGGGAGGGACAGAGGGCTCTGTGGGGAGTGAGCCCCCAAACTCCTCACCCCACCCCTGGGATCTGAGCAAAAGCCGACCCCTCTTGGAGGCAGAGGCCCTGAAGACCCAGCCTAAGGCACACCTTTCTCCTCCTCAACCCACTTCATGCCCCCGCCTCATACCCCGCACACTTGGGAACCAGTCAAACCCAGGCATCCAGGTAGCTGATGCCAGCCTGCCCTGCCTGTGGCTGCATGCCCAGCTGGGCACAGAGATACCCCTCAGCCCACCCTGCTACAGGCCCAGAGCTTGAAACCTTCTCGCAGTTGAGCCGACATGGCCCGGGAAGGCCAGGTTAAGGCTGAGGGCAGGGGGTGAGGGAGGCACTGTGTGATGGGCGGGCAGAGGAGAGAAGAATGCTGGCAGGCACTGCAGAGGTGGAGGGCCTACCGGTCCAGCTGCAGCCGCAGGGGCGAGGGGCTCTGGCGGATCTTGCTCTGGGCCTCGGCGTGAAGCATGCCCTCTGCACTCTCCCCGTTGATGGCCACGATGATGTCGCCAGGACGGAGGTCAGCAGCCTCGGCCTTGCCCCGCTCGGTTACCTGCAGGGGATGAGGAGAAGGTGGTCTGAGGTACCCCCGCTCACACAGTGGTGACACTCAGGTAGGGATGGAGGACATGGGACTTCCCTCTGTCCTGCCCAAGAAACACAGAAGCTGGTTTGAACCAGGCTGGCCTGCGTCCCCTTGAACATCTCTCTCCCTGCCCATCCGGGTCTGCCCAGCTAATCAGCTAATCTCCTCCACAGCTGGAGTGGCAACCCCCTACTCCCCCCGCAGCCCCCCACTACCACCCAGCAGTGGCATTCTAACAGGGGCCTCCCAAAGAACGTGTAGTGGCAGAATTTCAGGAACTGTGCTTAGAAATACTTTTGGATAGAGAGCCCTGCCCGTGCAAATCGCACTATGCAGGTGGCTGCCCGCACACAAGCCCTCTGTGTAAATGCTCCCCGGCCTGGGCCTGGGTCAAGGGAAAACTGCCAAGAACTCGGGGGCTCCTGTTCTAGTAACTACCCAAAATGGCTGCCAGCAGACATGCAGTTGGTGACCTCGGAGAAAAGAGCAGGCCTTGTCCTTGGCCCAGCTCCCTTTCACTCCCTAGGAGCCCATTCCCGCAGCGGTCCCAGCCCTCCCTGGCCAACACACCAGAAGCAAGACTGGCTCTAGAACGAAAAATGAAAGGTGTCTGAGGGGACTGGATAGACAGGGCAGACTCTTTGGAGGCACCTCCTTATCTCCTGGAACTAGCCCTTACCTTGGTCACCATGATGCGTGTGTGGAAATCCCTGCCCCCAGTGATGCGGAAGCCCCAGGGCCCCGGCCCCACCACATCGACTGTCAGCGCCATACCTGAGGAAGAAAGGATGGAGGGGTGGAGCCTGCCCCCAGCCCCCAAGGGACGCTGCAAGGTGGCAGGAGAGAGGCAAAAGGGAGGAGAGGGGATGACAGGTCCACAGAGCTGCCAGTCAGGAGCTGGGGTGGGTGGGGAGGGTAGAGGAAGTGACTGACTACCACCCTCAACACCAGTTTCACTTCCCCCTACCCTGGGAAGCCACCACTCTTGAGTTCCCCCTTCTCATCTTGAGCAGATGGCTCCCTGGAGGCAGACTGTCAGGGAGCCAGGCAGGGGCTTGCTGGAGAACTGGCACAGGGCTGGCAGGTGGTAATGTCAGCATTTCCTCCCTCTCCCCCTCCTCCACCATCAGGGCTAAGTCCCGCTAGTGCTTGCTTCCTGTCCCCAAAACCAACAGCACAAGATACTTCCTCCCTGCTCTGGGGGAGGGCAGTGCTCTGGGAACAGAAGTGACAGCAAGGAAGGGGGTGGCACCACCACAGACTGTTCAAGTAGTTGGCAGGGTGGGAGCTGACAAAATATGGTGAGGGTCTTCAGAGGGGCCTCCTGGCTGCCTGCCCGGCCCCTGGCAATGCGCTCCAGATAGCCAAGCCTGGGCTTCCTACCTCCCCCAGGGGTCTGCTGTCCTCCAACCAGCCGGGCAAGAAGGACCGGCTCATTTGCCAAACTGGGCACACCCACCCCCTGGTGCTGGCCAGCAGGGGAGCTGACTGATGCTAGCTGGGGCCACAGGCCTCCCATCCACTGCCCCCTCCGCTGGGCAAGGGAGTGTCCTTGCAGACCCAGCCCTTGTAGGATTTCCTGAGCCTCTGGTTCTGGAGTCAGGAGACAACCTAGCCAGGAAGCTACAGTGCCAGGCTGGGCCAGCACTCTGCCCAGCACCCCCTTCCACTCCCAGGGGAGGCCCAGAGACTGCAGTGCTGCCCAAAGCTACCGGGGATACTGGGGCCCCTTTGGAGTCTAGGAGCCTGAGGAGGGGGCACCCAGGCAACAGGGGCCGTCTGCCCTCCTCCAGGCCCTTTGGCTTCTCCTTTCGCCCAGGCCCAGCCTCTGTGCCTCCCCAGACCCCCAGGTGGGCGCTGGCGGCTCTCGGACGCCTTGGATTCTCAGACCTTTGAGCTGGCCAGTGGACTCCGCGCCGGGGGCCGCCGGGAGGTGCCCAGCGCGTGGGCCCGGCTCTCCCAGTTCTGGCGCCTTCCACGTTCCGAGGCCAAAGTACCCGCGGGCCAGGGGCTGGAGGAGGAGCGCCCGGGACGGGGAAAGCCCAGCCCGCGGGGGGCGCCAACCGCGAGGGAGGCAGCAGGGAGAGGAGCTGCGGGCGCAGACCCGGAGTAGTCCGGGCACCGAGGGGCGCCGAGGGGGCGGCGGGCGCGCAGGGGGCGAAGGAGCCCGGGCCGGCCAGGGCAGGGCGCCGCTGTGCGGATGGCGCTCAGGTGGGCGCGCTCATCTGGCTCTGGCTCACCTGTCGGGCTGAGCGGCCAGGCCCAGGACGGAAGGGAAGGGAAGGAGGGAGGGCGAGGAGACGCCGCCGCTCCCGCCGCCGTCTGCCCGAGTCTGGGGAGAGCCCGCCCGGGGCTCCGGGACCTGCCTCCGCCCATGTGATCCCAGGGCCGCCCCTGCCACCGCCCCTGGTCGGGGAAGCCGCCTCCTCCGCGCAGCCCAGCCCCGGCGCTGCCACCTGCCCGGCGCCCGCTGGGGTGCGGGGGTCACGCTCCGTAGAGCCCCTGAGAGTCTGCGGCCGTCCTCCCCGAGGTGCCCTGTCCTCCCCGAGGTGCCCTGTCCTCCCGACTGCCCCCTGAGCGCAGGGGAAGCCTTCTGGTGACGGTCCCGCGCCCCACTTAGCAGACAGCTGAAGCTGCCATCCCCTAAAGCTCTCCCGGGCCGGCCGCGCCCACCCCGCTTCAAAGGGCCCCTCGAGCACCCCACCCCTAGGGCCGGGGCGGGGAGAGCCGGCTTGGACTGTCTGCATCCTGCCTGGCTCCTCCGCCCACTCCGGGCTCCGACGCTGGCGCAGATGCCGCCCCGACACCCACAGATCCCAACCCGGGGGCAGCCCCTCGCCTCCCCCAAGGGCCGGCGGGCTCCCTGGGCGGCGGCCGTGCAGAGCTGCCCTGCTTGAGATGCCCCGCGAGCCCGCGCCACTCAAAGCGACCTGCCAGGCCCAGGAGGAGACGAAGAGAGACTCGCGCCTGGAGGTCATGGGCACCCTCCTGGGCCACACGCGTCCCTTATTCTTATAGGCTGATGCCTTTTCCATTCCTGCCCTTGCCCTCCCCTTCTCTGCTGCCCTGCCTGGGGCCAGCCAGCGGACCACCACCGCTGGTCCTCGCCCCCCATACCCCCAGCCCTCTGCCAACCACCTGGAACCCAGGCTCCAGGAATCAGGAGAGGACAGCCAAGGAGAGGCCCCAGCTCAGAACCATCTGGCAAATGTTTCCCCCGGAGCCATACCTGGGAACCCTCACCCTGGGGACCACCCACTGGAGCCGGTTTTTGCGTCTCCCGTTGGTCTCCACTTTGCACTCTCTCTGTCAGACTGGTCTGTTTCCTGGTGGGGGGGGCACACCTGTAACTTGCCTGCCTCAGGTGTGAGTCATCCACTCCAATTCCCTCTGCAAGGAGTGCCCTCACCACCCCTCTCATCCACCTGTGCCCCATATCATCCTCCCTGCACTCACACACGAGCCTCCACAGCCTCTGTGCTCAGGGTGTGTAAGCCACTCTCTCCCTAACTAGTCCTGTGCCTCCTGGTACGGCCGCTCTGCCTAATGCACCTGTTCTGTCTCCGCAACGAGACTGGAAGCCCCTGAGGGGGCAGGAAACTACAGGTAGGGCAAGCACACCTTTGAGGTCACACAGACCTAGCCCCAAATGCCAGATCTGCCTCTCACTAGCTGTGTGACCTTGGGCAATTTGCTCAGCTACTCTGGGCCTCAGTTTCCCCATGCGTGAAATGGGGATAGTGCACAGCTTCTCCTCCTTTTGCGCAGATTGCCCTCCCATATAAAGCTGCCTGCGCACAGGTTCCTCTGTGGGCAGGGTGGGCTTTGTTTGGTTCACTGCCCCATTCCCAGCACCTAGCACTGTGCCTGGCCCATAGTGGGCATTCAGGAAGCACTTGTTGAATGAATACTGTGTGAATGATTGAGTGGATTTGTTTCCCTTCCTTCGCCCCCCCCCCCCCCATTTGTGGCAGAGACTCTGTTTTACACCTCTTTGAGCTCCTGACTTTGCCTTGGACAGTCTTTAGAAACGTCCACAGGTGAATCTGCAGGATTTCTGCTCTGTGGGTTGTGCATTCACGAAACTCATGACCAAGACAAAGTAGGCCAACCCCAGGGCATGACCCCATGGAACAGAAGGAAGTGCTGTCCCACTCTCAGCAACTCTGTGGCCCCGGGCACTCACTCACCTGACCTCTATAATGGGACGAGCAGCCCCCGTGGCATAAGGTCCTTTCGGGCGCTGACCCCTCAGGTCTCCCTCACCCCTCAGGTTTCCGATTCTCCCTTCCTCTCCCCCCTCGTGCCAGGTCAAGGCACAGAAGTGGTCATCGTCCAGGCAGGGCTGTCATGGTAGACAGCCCAAGGGCATAGGGTTGGTTTGCTGCAGAGGTTTCAGGGCGTCAGAGAGGGTCTAGATTTGGTTTCTGCCCCGGGGAAGGGAAATCTCAGGCCTGATGCCTTTTACAAGGGCATCAAGGAATGTGAAGGAGCTGGGATAGGGGATCAGGAATGGTATTCCATAGGATGGGCTGCACCTGCCAACTTAGAAGCAGACCCTGGTGACGACTGGGGTGGATGGAACGGATGAAGGAATACACGTAGGTCTTGTTCTCCCAGCTGCTGTTTAACCGTGGCTGGAGACTAGGCCGCACCCAGGCTCAAGGAACCTGCCAGGGCCAGGCCACGGCCCTGTCACTCACAGGCCCTCCCACCTCAGTCCTGACAGAACGAGGCACCACCACCTCTTCCCACCCACCTGGGGTGGGGGAGCCTTAAGTGACAGGCCTAGAAAACAAGATTGCCAGCAAGAATGTAAAACAGGCCCAGCCCAGGCTGCCCCAGGGAAGTCCTTGACCTCATGTGTGACCTTCCTTCCCCAGGGGCCTCTGCACAAGGAATGCTGGGCATTTGGTAGACTTTGTAGAGAGGCGGCAAGGATCATGGGGCCTGACTTTAGCATTTTATAATGATGTGACCCAGACAACTTAATTTCTCAGCCTCAGTCTCCTCCTGTAAAATGGAATCATAACCTGCCATTGGAGTGCTTCCATCAGATAACGCCTTATGCTCTGCTCAATTGCCAGCGGCTGCCGAGGAATGGAGCTTTCCTTCCTCGGCAGAGCAACCAGGCCCAGACTGTGCCACCACTGTCACCCCACAGGAACCACCAAGCCCCAGGACTCTGAAACCTTGGGTGAGAAGAGTCACCTTGGCACGAGCTGTGCCCCACCACTCCCAGCTTCCCGCAACTGATTGCTCAAAAACCTGAGCCAGAGAAGAAAGTAAACAAACACCCGGGGGCTTCAGGTGGAAACAGGGCACACAGAAGAACATTAGGACCCAAAGAGCTAGACATGTCATCCATTCCAGCAACCCCACAGCGGCTCCAGATTCAAAACAGCCCGCAAACAAGGTCACGTTCCGCTCCGGCTCTGGTTTCTCCCCAGTCAGGCCTTGCCCTGGTCCCCAGGATGTCACTTCTCTCCACGCTGCTTGTCAGACAGCTGCCCGATCCTGAGGGCTGAGATCTTGATAATAATGGTGCTTTTCCAGCCTCCCCTCACACACTCACACACACGCGCACACGCACATCCCACCTGACTCCCAGCACAGCCGACCACAGAGAGAATTCCCACACCCCTAAGCAGGAGGAGCCCTCCCCCACCTCAAAGGAAAAGGACTGCAAAGCAAGGTCCAGGCATCCAGATTCATTTTACATTCTCTTCCGGGGGGACTTGGGGGAGCTGGGGAGGCAGAAGGGCAGCACACATCAGTGTCCCTGGAAAACATCGGGGACGGGCCAGTCCTCTGAGGCCACGGCCTTGTTGGGCACTACAGCAGCAGGACAAGGCACACCCCAGGCCCAGGGCTTGGCAGCCTTTGGGAAGGGGGGCCTTTGGGCAAGACCTCCTGCCAGGCCTTGAATGCTAAGGAGGTGCTGTGTCCACCCTCCACCTTACTCCCAGGCCCAGCTGGAATCCGGAAGGCAAAAGAGGCAGCAGGCAGGCTGGAGTGAAAGGAGTGGACTCTCCTCCAGGCAGAGGCGGCCTTTGGTCTCTATGAGGTTAGGAAGCTGGTCCTTGTTAGAGGAACCCCATGGGGGTGAAGCTGGGAGCCGTTCCTGTTAGAGGAAATGCCAGAGGAGGGTGGGGGTGGGGGACTCAGGGTTCTGGTCTCAATAAGGCCTGGAAACAGTCTCCACTTCAAAGCAGACCTCTGTATTTGGAGAGTTGGGTAGCAGAGGAAATAAAAGGCTGTTCAAGGAATGCCTGTAAGTTGTGGGTGGGAATCAGTCCAGGAGGCTTCGAGGGGGCTCCAAGGGAAAGGCTGGTGGGGTTGTCTGCAGATGCCAGCAGTTCAGGGCCTGGAGAGGAGCATGTGGGAGAGCGGGTTCTCTCTCCCTCTCGTAAGTGCTACTGCTGAGCTCTGAGTTGTCACGGAGACCATCACACTGGAGCTACGTAATTTCCAGGGAAGGTCCCAAATTTCTGGGTCCTCCGGGACACACCTGAAAGAGGAAAAACAGAAAGAGCATTCCTCACACTTTTTAAAATAGAATGTGGGGGTAAGAGCCCTGTCCCCTACTGGCAGTGCCCAGATCTGCAGCCTGAGTCCCTGACAGAGGAAGGCGGGGCAATGGGGGAGACGACACAACTTGCTTTCCTCACTCATGCCCCCTAGTGGCAGAAGCTTAGATGGGCAAAGCTACACTTGCTAAATTCAATAAGGAGCAAGGAACCCCCAGCACTCAACTGTGTGAAAGCGCAATCAGCACTGAATAACCCCACCCTTCCTTGGGAGGGCAAGGAAACAGGAGGATGAATCACAGATCTTAAATCAGGAGAAACCTCACTGGTCTCACCTTCATGATAGAGATGGGACAGGTAAGGCCTAAGAGAGAGCCAAGTGAATTCCCCAAAGCACTCAGCTCCTTAGGGGGAGAGGTAGGACTAAAATCCAGGCCTCTGGTCTGCTGCAGCCCCAACAAACTGTGTCCTGGGTGGAGGAGGGGGAATGCTAGAAGATATAGCCTTCTCTTCCCCTCCAGCAGGCTGGTATCCCGACTTCCTTATGAGCACCCCACACTCTTCCTGCCCCCAGGCCTTGCTGATGTTCCCCCCCATGCCTATCTTTTTCTCTCTGCCTCCCCAAATCCTTGCCCTGACCCTCAAGGCCCAGCTCCTCCACTTCCTCCAGGACACAGGACCCCTCCCCCAAGGACTGCTCTGGAGACAGGTGTGCGGTGGGAAGGAGCAGGGGCCTGGCGTTCAGGAACCCTGCTGCCCTGAGTCCACATTGACTTCACCAATGACCCTGGGCTGGTCCAGTTTCCTCCCAGGCCTCACCCCTCCTCAGGGCATGAAGTCAGACAACAGAAGTGCTGGCTTTGGGGAAGCATCCCATGCCAGGCCTTCCCAGGAGCCAGGCTGGAAGTAGGTGGGGGGTGCTCAGGCCATGAATCTTTGCTGAACCAGCACTGGCAGTAAGCAGCAGCCCACCCAAATCCCCCCAGGAACCCTGAGATACCCCTTCTGGCCTGCCCCCCCCCCCCCGCCCCGCTCACATACCCACAAACCAGCCATCGTCACACTGCTGCATGACATCCACCCGATCCCCCTCCCGCAGCTCCAGCTCGTCTTCGTTCTGGGGCCTGTACTGGTACATCGCCCGGTACCTGCAGGAGACATCGTCATGGCAACCACCAGAGCCCTTGCCCCTTCCCCAGCCCAGGCCCAGAGAGTCTAAACCCAATGTTGCCACGTCCTCTGAATTTTCTAGGGTGTCTCCATACTTCTGTTAGCCCCTGGCCCTGCTCCAGGAATGGGGACTCTATCAGGCTTCTATGCATTCTTCCCAGGGCCTGCTCCCTGCCCTCCAAGCCCTAACCATCCAAACGTCACCTCCTCTGAGCTCCCCTTGTTTTCAAGTCTGTTCCACCAGTTTCCACACTTCATGCATACATGCACTGATCTCAGGGCTGGAAACCCAGTGAGGAGACTGAGGCCCAGCGGCCCAGTGTGGGAGGTTTGCTTTAAGGCCACAGGGCTGGCAGGGATGGGTCAGGAACACCACAGATAAGTGCCCCTCCATTACCCATAAGCACTGCAAGCACAAGGGCTACCTAGCAGGAGCTTACTAAATCCATCCCGGAGGGGAAGGGGCCGGCTATGGGGGTCAGTGTGCTCAGCACAGCCTGCTCGGCAGCCCTCCACCCCTGACTAAGCACCCCTAGACGGTACTCACGGGGTCCAGTGTATCTGAGTAGTGTTGGGGGAGGAGGTCCCCAGGTCCAGGGGACGGCTGGAGCCTCCAGGATGGGACAGAGCTGACCCAGGGGTGCTGAGACTCTGGGGATGCACGAGGGGAGAGTGAAATGGGCCTCCCCACTTCCCCTGCAGCAGCACTGCCCACACAGCCTCATCTCATCCGCTCAGTCCCCACCACATAGGCAGATCTGCCCAACTATTTCACATCACAGGTGCTGGGAAGGTGGGGCCCAGGCGGGGCAGGTGGTTGATTTCTGAATGCCAGCAGGACAAAGCCGAGAACGGAAGTTCCAAAGACTGGCTGCGCCTGCGCATACTGGTTTGCTGGGTGAATGGATGAACACAGGAGTGAGGGCACCTGACTGTGGGCTATGGCAGGACGAAAACGAATGACTACCCCACCCGTCAGCAACTATAAACTTTTAGTTCAAACCCAACTACCCTCTGCAGTGGGAACTACTATCCCCATTCTACAGATGAGGAACATTCCACAGGTGCGAAAACCCAAACCCAGAGACGGTAAGTCATCTGCCCAAGATCACACAGCAGGTGAACGGCAGATCCCCGACTCCTGGCACCACCCTGTTCCAGGGGCTGACACAGGCTGATCACAGGATCAGGAGACCTGGGCTGGCTTTGGGTCCCACCTAGAGCTGGCTGGCTGCCCCATGCCTCCCCGGGCTGCAGCTCAAGGGCCACAACCAACTCGAGGAGTCTGAGGGCCACAAGGCCAGGGTGAAGCTGCAATGCAAGGTCCTGCCCAGTCAGCACACCAGTCTGTCCTGGGGCAGTCTGGGAAGGATTCCGAAATGCGGACCTGGCACAGGAATGGGGGATATGGTGTGGGAGCACAGGTCAGCTCTCCACTTCCAGGCAGGTCACCTTACCTGGGTCTGTGGTCTGGCCTCCTGGGCAGAGAAGGAGAAGCCAGTGCGGCGAGGGGAGGTTCGGCCCCCTGAATCGGTGGGATCAGCTGGGCTGCGCGGTGCTAACGGGGAGCTGGGGTGACGGGCAAGATGGGCGGTGGTCAGGCGGGGAGACGCAGGGAGCTGGGGGCCGTCGTCGCAGACCCGGACCCGGGGCTCGCGGCACACCTGCACGTAGCTGACAGGGAAGATGCCCTGGCGCCCTGTGCCCGAGATGCGCCCTTCGTACCAGTTCTCGTTCACCTTGCGGATCAGGCAGATGCGCTCCCCCTGGGGGGAGGAAGGAGTTAGTGTCTGCAGGGCCCTCCTGGGCACCACGCCCCCGAGGGTGCCCCAGAGGCTGTCTCGTTTTAAACCAACGCCTTGCAGAGGGATTAGGCTCAGAGAGGTCAGCAGGTCGTGTGGAGGTCACATAACTAGGAAGTGGTGGAGTCAGGAGCGGACCCACGCTGCCTGAGGGAGCGAGTAGAAGTCTGAGCTCTTCCCACAACGCAGGCACTGAGTGTGGATCAAGTCCTGCTGCTTCAGGAAGCCTACCCACGTACATCCCGCTCCGAGGTCACAGCACTCTCTCTCCCCAGAGTTCCAGTCACAGGGGAACCTGGCGCCTAATAACACACAAATGACACAGGTCCAAACCGGGCTCTGCCAATTCCAAGCTGTGTGGCCTTGGGCAACTTACTTTGCCTCTCTGAGCCCTGGTTTCCTCACATGTGAAGTGCGGATAACAACACTGTTGCTGAGAGGAGGAAAGGAGATCAATGGCAGACTGGTAAGAAGCAGCGGACAGGCATCAGCCACTAGTGCTGTAACCATCCGGCAGGGCCTCTGCCACCACACCGGTGATCTTGTCACCACTGCGTCAGAAAACAGACTCCCCAGGGCAGCGGTGTGTCCTCAGGGCCACGGGCTGACTGACGTTGGGGCGGGGGTGGCCCTGGGGAGAATGGTCTCCCTCTCCTGCCCCCACCTCTCTCCCGGTGCCCAGCTCTTCTAAGGGACATTCACTAGGGGTAATCATGGCCTCAGCCCTGAAAACCAACCAAAGGGAGACCAGTTCCCTGCTTTCTAGGACAATGTTTTTCAAGCTTTCTTGGCACAATCTATAGTAAAAAATATGTTTTAATAACAATCCAGCACACATGCACATGCATGTACACACACATACATATATACATAACTGCCTAAAAGTTTGATAGAATACCCTTTCTACATTCAAGGCATTTTAATATTTCTATTCTATACTTTTAAAAATGCTGATTGTGATCCTCACAGCCTACCAATCTACAACTTAAAAAAGCACAACTACTCTAGAAGTTTCTAACAACCTTTTTTTAAATTAATTTATTTATTTACTTTTTTGCTGAGGAAGAATGGTCCTGAGCTAACATCCATGCCAATCCTTCTCTACTTTTTGCATATGGGACACCGCCACAGCATGGCTTGATGAGTGGTGCATAGGTCCATGCCTGGGATCCGAACCCATGAACCCTGGGCCGCCGAAGTGGAGTGCATGAACTTAACCAGTAAGCCACCGGGCCACCCCGAGTAACAAGCTTTTTAAAATGGGCTAAATTGAGGGAAACATATCCAAAGATATTGGGAAAAAGCTGAGATACTGGGATGGGTACACCTGACTGTTTAAAAAATGTTTCTACTGCACATATTTACCTGTCTCTTCACTCCCCACCCCCCACCTCCTGCCTGGCCTGGCCGCACCTTGCGAAAGGACAGCTCCACCTCCAGATCCCCCTTGAAGTTGTACTGGGCCACAGCTTCTCCATACTCCAGCACCTGGTAGGTGGGGGGCTTGATGGGCTTGGGGATCTCATCTGCAGGCAGCACCTGCAGGAAGAAAGAGCATGAGAAGACTCACCTGGGCATCAACTGGGCCCAGAGTCGGGGCTCTTGAGAGGAGGATGCAACCAAGAGAAGGTGGTATGGGCAAGACCTGCCCCCAGGCCAGTGAGAAGACACAAGCCTGGGGGTGGCCCAGGGTGAGCACAGCCAAGGGGGTGGTTGGTCCCAGGTGGCTCCTGGAGGAAGAATTTCCACTAGAGGTATGTGGAGTGGGCACTACTGGAGAGGGCAATGGCAGTGCAAAGATGGAAGTCAGTCCAGTGAGAATTTAAACTGGAGCACAGAAGGAAATGAGAGTTCCAAGGAGCAGGGAACAATGATGACCTATTTTAAAAGTGAAGATCTAACACTTTACCACTGCCAAGAGCCAACTGTCCCTCTCCCACCTCCCTCACCAGGTGTCCAGAATCTCCATGCCCTCTTTGCTTCACCCTGCTCATAAAAATCAAGAAGCTGATAAACTGTTTCATCCTAAGATGTAAGTGACTGATGACATGGAATACTGTATATACTTTGTGGAATTTCAGAATCTGAGATCATGCTGAGGGTAGGGGGGCCTACCAAGGCCCATCAAATCAAGAGCCTGAATTAAGGAACAATCCAACCCATGAGTCAAAGAGGAAATCACAACAGAAATGAGAAAATAGTTCAAGTTGAATGAAAAAAACAAAATATCAAAATCTGTGGGATATGGTTAAAGCAGTGCTTAGAGGGAAATTTATAGCATTAAATGCTTATTTTAGGGAAAAAAAATTCAAGTCAGTAATCTAAACTACCACACTCGGGCCGGCCCGGTGGCTTAGCGGTTAAGTGCGCGCGCTCCGCTGCTGGCGGCCTGGGTTCGGATCCCGGGCGCACACCGACGCACCGCTTCTCCGGCCATGCTGAGGCCACGTCCCACATACAGCAACTAGAAGGATGTACAGCTATGACATACAACTATCTACTGGGGCTTTTGGGGGAAAATAATAATAAATAAAATCTTTAAACTACCACACTAAAAAACTAGAGAAAGAAGAGCAAATTGAACCTAAAGCAAGCAGAGGGAAGGAAATAATAAAGACGTAGAAATCAATGACTGAAAACAAAAATAAAGAAAAATCAATGAAATCAAAAATTAATTCTTTGAAAAGGTCAATAAAATTAACAAACCTCTAGACAGAACAAGAGAAGACACAAATTACCAATATCAGGAATGAAAGAGATAGCATCACTACAGATCTCACTGACATTAAAAGGATAAGAAAGAAATCTTATGAACTACTTTACGCCAATAAATTAGATACCTTGAAATTCCTTAAAAGACACAAATACCAAAGACAACCTGTACTAGTCTCACTTCTCAAAACCAGAACGTGTCTCTGGATTCAGATTCTGGATCTTCTACTTAATACCTTGTCTCTGAACCTTAGCAAGCACATCTGTGAGATGAGGATAATCCATCACTTTCCCAGGTTACTGGGAGGAACGAGGGAGGGGTCCACATGAAGAAGAAGACGCCTGCTTATGTGATTTGTAAACTGTGCACGACTGGCACTCTTGCCAGCTGCAATTAGGATTCTTTCCAAAGACAGCTTGAGAGAGCTGGACTCTGAGTGGTGAGAGTCTGGGACACTGACAGGACTGGTGGTCTGCGGCAGGGGCTGGGTGGCCTGGGCCTCTCATGGGCTGGGCTCCACCTTTAGCCCTCATTTAAGAAACATTTCCTGAGACGCGGCACTGGGCCAGGCCCTGTGGAGGCCAGGGGCAGGAATGAGGCTGAGACTTGGCCCCTGCCCCTGGGGCTCACAGTGTTAGTTCTCAGGAAACCTGAGAAGTGAGGGAGCTCCAGAGGGGAGGGCCTGTGGATGGATAAAGGGGTTTGCACACTAAGTCTGTGCCAACCCAGCTGGGCTCCTGCTTGCTCCCACCCCTCCCTGCTGACCTCCACGTAATTAGCAGGGAAGATGCCCAGCCTGCCATGGTGTTCCCCCTCCAGCCAGTTCTTGTCCACCTCCTTGTGGATGTAGACAATGTCGCCCTTCTTCAGAGTCAGCTCCCTGCAGGCCAGAGCAACGACAACCACAAGCTGAGGTCTTCCCGATCCTCCTTCCTTTCAGACCCTGTCCAGTGCCCCCAAAGTTCCCTCCACCCTCTGTGGATGCCCACTGCAGCCCTGTCCTCCCCCTCTCCCCCAGAGTGCAGAGACTGCCCCAGCGGGAGGGGAGAGGAGGGCACTTACTTGGGGGACTGTGCCTGGAAGTCAAACTTGAGCCTGGCGGCCTTCCTCTGGGCAGGGGGAGAAGACAGAGGGGCAGGTCCTCAGTCAAGCAACTGGCAGGTCCGGACCAGCAGTCACTGGGATCCACCCCAGGCCCTCCTTGCCCCCTGACTCTAAAGCCCACAGCCCCCTTACCTTTTTCTCTTCCTTCCTGGCTGGGCTGCCCCCTCGTTCAGAGGCACTAGGGTCTGTGGAGAAGCACTACCTCAGCTTGGGAAGGCCATGTCTGGCGGGTAGGGGTGGGGTGGGGGTGGGGTTGTGCCCCCTCCCCCCCAAGGAAAGGCACCAGTGGAAGCAGGGGGATCTATAACCTTTCTGCCACCCCCGGGGGCACCAGCATATCTGGTGCGCGGTGGTGGGCGTCCGGGTGTGAAAAAGAGCAGGATCTGGTCCTTACCTCGGGTGGAGGAAGGGTAGACAAAGTCCCTACGACCTAGGAAGGGGCTTCCTCCATCCGCCATTCTGTGAGGGCTCAGGGGCCGAGAAGGACCCAGGTAAAGTGCATTCGGCGCGCTGGAGCTCCAGGCGGAGGCCGGGCTGCCCGAGGACACGGGCGAGTGAGCTACCTGTCTGGGGCCTCGCGCCCTCCCTGGTTCAGCCCTGACCGCCCACATGCCGCCCCCCCTCCCCGCCGTCCCCCCCCCCCGCCCCCCCCCCCCACCTCTCAACAGCACGTCCTCCTTCCCGGCAGCGGCGGCGGGAAAGGGTGCGGCCCGGGCCGGGGACACGGCAGTGCGCATGGGAAGAGCGAGGGACCCTCGCCCGCTCCGCCGCTGGCCGCCGCCCCGTCCCGGGGCTGGAGCAGGCTGCCCTTGCGGGCCAGGGGACGGTCTCCGGCGGCTGCGGTCCCCGCCGGCCCCGTCCCCCTCTCGGGGCTCGCACCCTCCCCGCGCACGCCCTGCGCTCGGCCGCGCCGCCGCCCCCGCCACGTCACCCGGCGCCTCTCCGCCCCTGTCCCCCCACTCACCCGGCGCGGGGCCGCGGCTCCCGCGACCGTCGAGGCGACTGGGAGCTCTGCGCGGGGAGACGGGCGCGGTCAGGGCCGGGACGCGGGTCCCAGGGCAGCCGAGGCCGCCGCCTCCGGAAAAGTTTGCAGCTGGGACGGGAAGGAGGTGGAAGGCGGGAGGGCGCGGGGTCCTAGAGTCCCGGAGCGGGAGGCGGGCCGGAGCCAGAGCAGCGAGGAGCGGGGGCAGCGGGGTGGCGGCCGAGGGAGGGCAGGCCCGGGAAACCAGGGCCTGGGAGGGCTGGGGTCCCCGCGGGCTGAGGTCCAGGGGGCGCGGCGGGCCGGCCGACGTCAGTGACGTGGACTCGGCCGGGAAGGGTTCGGAGGGCTCACTAGGAAAAGTCAACGCCCTGCATTTTATGGAGGAGCGAGCGGACAGCGACGGAGTCTGCCAAGGTCGCGCCGAGTGCGGCTGGAGGCGGACCTCTTGTCTGCCGGCCCCTCCTACCCAGCCCGGCTGCTGCGGGCCCGGCTCCAGCGCCCGTACCTTAGGGGATGGCTGCCGGGTTTCAATTGCCCGCAGGTCCTTGTCCAGCTCCGCGCTCAGCTTGGCCAGCTCTCTCTCCAGCAGGACCTGGGGGCGGGTGAGGAGGAGAGACTTGGGCAGTGGAGGGAGGGGCAGGCACGGGGATTGGGGGGCACCGGTCAAAGGTCAGATGGGAGAAGCTCAGTGGGCAGCAGGACAAAGCACACGGTGCTTGGATAAAGGGCAGGCTCAGGGCACAGGGCCAAGACAGGCTCCCTGAGGGAAGGTGTGTCTCAGGGTGTCAGGAGGGCACCCCAGTCACAGCCTCTCACTGGCCCCTCCCTCCTGACCCAGCTCACCCATCTGGTACTCCCACGGCGGTACCTTAGCACTTCCTGATGGTGCCCTGGTACCATTTTTGGTCACGTTACTTCTCTGTTCAAGAGCCTTCAGGGCTCCCTGTTTCTCTCCCATGGAGTCTTCTACAGTCAGGCCTCACTGTAGCCAACCTGCTTTCCCGCTCTCTGCCCATCCCAGCCAGCTGAGTGTTACACACACACAAGCCCCTCCAGCCCTTGTCTCTGCGCCTCCCCTACCCTGAGCACCTCTCTGCCTCGCCAAGCCCTCCCAACGCTTTAGAGCCCAGCTCCACCTCCAAGAATACTTCCTGACAATTCCAGTCCATGCTAACCACTCCCTCCTCAGCTCCTGCTGTGGTCAACACACATCTATTCAACACATGTTTGAGTGCGTGCTGTATGCCAGGCACTGTCCCCGTAAACTGTATGGACTGGAGAGGGTCAGAGCGTTGGGTCGGTGGCCTTTGCCCCTGGTCACTGGGGCTAACACCATCCAGAATCTCCCTCATTTGTCCCCCAATATTGCTGTCTCCCCTCCCTCCCACCTACCCTGCAGCACTCACCTCGATGGGCTGGGAGGGCTTCTCAACAGGGTCATCCACAAGTGGTTTCTTGGGCTAAGGATGGGAAGGGTGAGTCAGAGTGGGTGAACCACTTTCCCAAATGCACTAGCTGAGGGGTGCGTCCACTCCCAGAAGACCAGGCCAGCACTCACCTTCTGCCCAGTCTCTAGTTCTTGCAGAAACTGGTTCCAATAATCTTCCGTCCAGACATTGTCCACTTTCTCTCGGCATCGGGTCACCTGCATGGAGGTGGGTGGGCATCAGCTTGAATGGAGCAGTACCGGGACAATGGCCAGGCTCAAAGAGCAGGCTTTCAGGCCACTGCCCCACTCCTATGCCTCCCAGAACCCTCCTAAGGATTCTGGGTTCTCCTGGCTGCAGCATGACGCTGGGGGCGGTATGGGGAGGATGCTGGGCTGGCTACCTGATTTGGGGTCTGGAGCTGGGAGGAGGATGCTCCAGGATTACAGTTGAAGGTGCTTCTAGGAAACTCTTCAGAGAGGTCCCAGCTTCTTCTAAAGAAAGGGAAGGATATCTCTTCAGTTTCCTTTTAGGGAAACTGAGGCATACGTGAGACCACAGCCCTGGTAGAGGGAGCTGCGCCCGTCTCCCCACCTGCTCTGGGCTGTGGAAGCAGTATTAAATAGTGGAAAGTTATGAGCCCCGAGTTCAAATCCCAGCTCCAATACTTAGCTGTGTGACCTTTGGGCGTTACTGAACTCTCAGAGCCTCAGAGTCAATACCTGTAATAGGAGAAGGAGTCCCACCTTCGTAAGGGTGTGGTGAAGCTGAGGTGAGGGAACACGTGTGCCACCTGGGAGAAGGCCTGACCCGTGCATCTGCTCCATGGGTAGCTAGTCCCCTTCCTGCTGGCCTTGGTGAAATATCCTGCATTTGTGTTCAGTCTGGCCCCACGACCGTGGCTATGGATGTTTGTGCAGCTTCAATGCAGCTGATCTTTCCGGCTGCCACGGCTCAAGTGGTCTTGCCCAAGGTGTGGTTCTATATCCTAGTCCAAGGAAAACCCAGGGCAAGGGACAGGAGTCCTGGGCAAGTTATTTCTGCTCCCTGGGCCTCGGTTCCCTGAGGGCACTGGATCAGCGGCGCCACCAGTGAGAGCCATTCCAGCCACCGAGCCGCTGCTCTGTCCCATCTGCCTTGGTCCCCCCAGGGTGCCCTTCTCAGCTAGCTTGAACGCTCCAGCCTCTGTTGAGTTTGAAGGTTTCCACCAAATGGAACTGCTGTACCAAGTTGATCAAATGATGGAATGTCTGACCGGAGGGTCAGGATTTGTTGACTGTAAGTAGGACTCTATAGTCTATTTTAGACATAATATTAGTAATAACAGTGATCACGAGAATGGAATACGTCGTTCCTAACTGAAGGAAGCTCCAGTCATAATTAAGCCTGTATATTAATACTGTTTGTGGAGACTTGCTACGTGCCTTAATCCTCACAACCACCCTGTGATCCCCACTTAACAGATGGAGAGACAGAGGCTTAGATTGGTTAAGTTGCCCAAGGTCACGTGGCTAGTGGCAGTACACCAGTTTGAATCCAGAGCTCTGGGTCCAAATCTTGAGCTGTTAGCCTCTATCTTATTGATGATGCCGAGAACCTCATCATGGCTACGCTAATGAGGTTAATCCTCCCTGTGAAGGAATAAGAAACTCATTGTTTTCACTCTGAGAGCGAAGCTCCTAACTCCCAAGGGTGGAGGCCCTCCAGGGCCCTGGCAGCCCCGCTGAGCCTGTGGGGTTTGTACAGAGGAAGAGAACTGCAGCCTTCAGCTATCTGGAGGGGCATTTGGGAGGAAACTTGGGATCCTCTACACCGTGTGTTTTCTCTCAGGCTTCAGAGTGGATGGTCACGGGTCCAGGCCTAAATGCGGGCCACCCTCTCTCCACCCCACATGACCTGTGGATCTTTGGGGTGATGAGTTCCTGCTGCCGACCACAAAGGCATCACAAACATTCCTGACCAGGAGTGGGTGCAAAGCCCACCCCTGCCCGCCATTCCCCATTGGCCCTGTCTAGGAAGGGAGTATCTGGAGCCGTGGGGACCCTGAGAAGGGGCAGGGCCCCGGGGGGAGTGTGACCCCAGCCTGGCTGCTCCGAGGCTGCGCCGGCTGTGGCCACCAGGGGTGCCAGTCCCCGCAAGGCAGCCAGCACCCCTCTGCAGCCCTGGTGTAGGGGGCCCTTCTCCACCATGGCTCACCCGCTCAGAGATGAGGCCTGGCCTGGCCTGGAGACAGGTCTTTGCTGGAGCCCTGGATGCCTTGAGTTTGTAGAGGTGACACATGAGGAAGCCACTGAAGGTGGGAGAAGACAGGGCGGGGGGAGGTGAGAGCTAGGGTTGAAGGCGTCTGGGTGACCATTGAAAGTTCTGGCACCCACGCCCACCCACATTCCTGGGTGGCTCGTGGAAACAGGGGTGGTGCTCCCAACCACTAAATGTGGGCTTTGTGCCAAGAGCTTTACCCCCTTTATTAAATCTTCAAAATAACTCTGGGGTAGGTGGTGCCCCCATTTTACAGATGAGGAAAGAGAGGCCCAAAGAAATCATGGCCAGGGCTAGGCATTTGCTGGACAGTGAGGCTGAAGCTCTTAATTACCACCGACCAACCAGGGATTCAGAGCTCACAGGAAATGGGCTCTAAAAACTTCTCAGGTTGAACTAAGCCAACTGGGGAGCCCCAAAGCCAGGCAGGGGTACAGGGAGGGGCAAATGCAGGTGCTGGGCTGGGGCGAGTACCCGCACCCCCTCACCTTTGGGTGCAGGTTCCTCAAAGATCCAGTCCTGCTGCAGGTCTGCGGGAGGAGAAAGAAGCAGGCCAGGTTAGGGCAGCAAGCGAGGATGGGAGCTCTGAGAGGCTGCCTCAGCCGCTCCCAGGCTCCCTCCTGCCTGAAGCAGGGGCCAAGGGGCTGAGTCATGGCGTGAAGAATGTCCGGAGGGAGGGAAGGAATTAGGCGGGCAGTTCTCGGGAGGGCTTGACATGCCTCTGGCAGACTTAGCGCCTGAGCGAGCCAACCTAGGCAGTGGACTTGCCCAAACCCTCTGGCTCCTCCCTCCTGTGTTCCCACACACACCCTCTCCCTGACCTTTGTGGACCTGCCCTCACCATGTCAGGTTGGGGAAAGTCTGCTTTCTCTGCTCCCTCTTTCCCTTTCTGCACCCTCTTCTAAATGCCTGTCCTTCCTCCTTTGCCCAGACTCACTCCTCATGGTGCTCATGACTTTCCAGGGCCTCTTAGGAAAAGACACTGACCAGCCAGCGGGTCTGATCCCCTTGGCATGCGGACGTGCCGCAACAGCTCCCACCTTAAACACAGACTGAAACACCTCTCTCCAATCCCACATGTCCCTCCAGCTCCTGGATTTTTCTGGTTGGCTGTAAGTAACTCACTGTCTCCAACTCCCCTTCTCACTAAGCAGGCTTTCAGCCTGAACAACTCTCATCAAGGACCCTGGTGACCTCCACATTTCCAAATCCAATGGTCAGCAGTGCTGACCCATCAGCAGCATCTGTCACAGCGGATCACTTCCTCCTTTTGAAATTCTGGTTTCATTTGGCTTCAGGGAGACCCCTCTGGTTTTACTCCTACCTTCCTGGCAGCACCTTCTCAGGCTGCATGGCTGACTCCTGCTCAGCTCTCGACCCTTTAAACATCCAAGTGCCTCAGGCTCAGACCTTGGGGCTGCATCTCTCCATCTCCCTAGGTGACCTTGTCTAGTTTTCTGGCTTAAAAAATATCATCTATTCCAGGGATTCACAGCCTTGGCTGCACATTAGAATTACTTGGGGAGCTTTAAATCAACATTTCTTTGAGTGAGTCTCAGGTATTTCTATTGCCCCTGAACCACAGACTTGTGTATTAACTGCCTACTCAACATCTCCACCTGGATGTACCGGACCTAAAATGTACTGACTGCCTCTTAGACCTGCAGGTTCCATAGTCTTCGCTGTATTTAAAAATGGCAACTCCAGGGGCCGGCCCGGTGGCGCAAGCGGTTAAGTGCACGCGCTCCGCTGCGGCGGCCCGGGGTTCGCTGGTTCGGATCCCGGGCGCGCACCGACGCACTGCTTGGTAAGCCATGCTGTGGCGGCGTCCCAAGTAAAGTGGAGGAGGATGGGCACAGATGTTAGCCCAGGGCCGTCTTCCTCAGCAAAAAAAGAGGAGAATTAGCGGATGTTAGCTCAGGGCTGATCTCCTCACAAAAAAAAAAAAAAAAAAAAAAAATGGCAACTCCATCCTTCAGCTTGCTGGGTTTAAAGTCATCCTTGACCCCTCTCAGTAGCCCGCTGCTACTGCCCTGGTCTGAGACACTGTCGTCTCCAGCCTGGATTAAAGCCAGGCCTCCTAACTGGCTTCCATCCCTGCCCCACCATCTCTTCCCCACCTGGCAGCCAGAGTGAGCCTTTTCAGCCATCAATCATCAGAGCATGTCACACTTCTGCTCACAATTTCCCTGTGGTTCCTCAGCTCTCGCAGAGTAAAAGCCAAAGTCCTTACCATGGCCCCAAAGGCCTTGCATGACGTGACCCGTCCCCTCTCTGACTCCATCTCCTACCACGTGCCCCCTCTCACTCCAGCCCAGCCCCTCCTTGCTGCTCCAGATCGGGCCAGGCCTGCTTCTGCCTCTGGGTCTCTGCTCCCTGTGCGGTGGCGCTCCTCCCAAGCCCTGCAGGGCTCACTGCTTCACTCCTCAGCTCCCTGCTCAGCTGCCGCCTCTCAGGGCCTTGTCTGACCCGCCTACAGCCGCAGCACCTCCCTGCACTGGCACCCCCAGCCTTTTTCTCCCTGGTCTCTCCACCATCTGCCACGTGAAATACGTCTCTACTGATTCCGTCTCCCTCTGTCTTAGCTTCACCAGGGGAGGGACATTCTTTTTTTGTTCCCTGTTTTATCTTCAGCACCTACAATAGTGCTCGGCACACAATAAGTGCTCAATAGATGGTCAAGGGTGTGCCTGAACCAGTGAGTGCCCTTGTGGCTTCCCAGTACCCTCAGAGGATACCGTGGACAATGTTCGTCATTGTCCTCTGAGGACAGGGGGCAGATTGGAGCCCCCTTTGGCCTGTTTCAGGGACCACTCACCACAGAGTCTGGGGTGGGTGGACAAGGCCTCCCCGAGCAGGTGAGTTCTCTTTTCTGAATCCCCACCCCAGCCCCAGGGGCCGGAGCCCACTCAGGCAGAGAGAGGGCCCTGGAAGGGGGTCTCACCTGGCATTTTCCGGTGAATCTGCTGGAACATTCTCCGGTACCAGTCCCTGGGGCTGTCAACACTCTGGGATCAGAAAAGGCAAAGTCAGGCCACCCTCCCAATATCAAGTCACCAAAGTGTTCCCTCACTGAGTCCTTTCTCTGGCCACCCTTGAAGCCCCAGTGGGTGGGCTGTTATCTGTTGTATCTTTAATAACAGTAACTTCACGTGGCGTGTTCCATATGAATAAGACACATGGAAGCATCTCCATCAGTGACGACCTCTGAGCTGTGAGATGGGGGTGGTTTACGTTTTTTCTCTTTGCTTTTCTATATTTCTGATGTTTCCACAAAGAACATGTGTTTCTAGGTCATGAAAAATAAATGCAGTCATAGAGGGGGAAATGGTATTTCACATCCCCTGCCTCACCTGAGACTCACAACAGCCCTGGGTGGCGGGACAGGCATATTGCCAACTTCAGGTTCAGATGAGGAGGCGGAGAACCAGAGGCAGGCGGCTGGCTCAGGACAGGCGTGGAGGCAGAAGTGGGCAGGGCCCCCCAGAGCCTGGGCCCAGATGCTTCCATGCCTGCTATGGCGTGAGGCCTCTCACTCAGCCCCCCACTCACTCATTCAGCCAGTCATTCATTGAGCAGCCAGTTCACGAGTGCCGTGCAAGGCCCATCCTTGCCAGGAGCAAGCCTCCCAACAGTGGCTCTCCGCCTCAGAGAACTTGGGGGCATTCTAGCTCCCCTTTTCCCCCCAACAAACCACTTGTGCAACTCAGACACACAAGAGTGCCTGTACCTTTATGGGGCTCATGACCCCCGAAACCCATCATGGTTGAACCCCTGCTTTAGTCTGGAATGGTCTGGGTACAGCCCTTGTGGCCCCTACTTTAGTTTACAGAAGTGAACCATCATCTGTCAGTGGCCCCCAGCCCTGGACTCACAGATCGGGGGGCGATAGGCATGCCGCTCTCATCCACAGGCCCGATTCCCTCGTACTTGACCCAGCGCTTGTCCCGACGTTTGCTGTCCTTAGTCCACGTGGCTGACCAGTTCTGGGGATGCTGGGAGGCTGGGGTCTTCTGGCTCCCAGAGGGCCGGCTCCCAGGGCCTGGCCAGGTCTGATACCAAGCAGGGTCTGTGGGGTGTGTGCAGGAGAGCGTTAGCAAAGGGCAGGGACCCCACCTGAACTTGTTCGTCCCTTAGCTCCTCAGAACATTGATCCCTGTTGGTTCAAAAGTTTCAGCATCTCCTTGTTTGTTTGAGTTGATGACGCAGACTCTAAAAACCTCCCCATCCCCAGCAGGACCACGAGCCTCTGTTTATTTTTTAGTAAAAGTGAATGAGAATGGATTTTGTCTTGAGAAATCTGTGCCCACCCCCACCCCACACTGCTTTCCTAGGGCTGTCCTAAGACTTTTCAGGATGAGTGAGGGCTGAGAATCATCATTTGCAGAGAATGCTGGGGACATCCCAGCTAGGGAGGCAGTAGGATGTGGCAGAAAAGACGCTGGGCTTGGAGGGGACAGACCTGAATTCAGAACCCGGCTCTGCCACCTACTGGCTGTGTGACCTTGGGCATAGCAATCAACCTCTCAGTACCTCAGTTTTCACACGTGTAAAACGAGGGTAATCATGGCAAAGATTCAGGGAGATCTCGTGTGTGTGACCAGCACAGTGCCTGATCCACAGTCAAGAGGCTCTCGATAAGGGACAGAAACTCATTCACCAGACGTGGTTACTGTGTCCTCAACTTCCCCAGAACCTCAGCCCCCAGGTCACCAGTATAGCAGCATAAGGGCTGCCAGGCCAGACAGACAAGGATTTTTTTTTTTTTAATAAGTTTTTTATTTTTTAATTTTATTTATTTTTTTCCCCCAAAGCCCCAGTAGATAGTTGTACATCATAGTTGCACATCCTTCTAGTTGGTGTACGTGGGACGCGGCCTCAGCACGGCCAGAGAAACGGCGCATCAGTGCGCGCCTGGGATCCGAACCCGGGCTGCCAGCAGCGCAACGCGCGCACTTAATCACTACGCCACGGGGCCGGCCCAACAGACAAGGATTTGAATCTCAGCTCAGCCTCTGCAACTGCACATCTCTGAGACCCAGGCTCCTTACTGAGAAGATCCTGATAACTGTGACTTACCTTGCCAGGACACTGAGGGATTAAATGAGAAAAGGCTCCAGCATGTTCTAAGCGTTCAACAATTATTTGTTAAATGAATAAACTACTTGACACAGTGCCCGCCTCAAGGGAATGCTCAATAAAGGATGCCATCCTCCTCAGGAAAGGGGCCTTCAGGGTGGGCCTGCACCCCAGAGGTCCCAGGATCTCCCAGAGCCCATAGGCCAGACTGGGGAGGTTCACAGGAGCCCAGGAGCTGAGAGGCTCTCCAACTTTCTGCTGTGCTGGTGAGTACAGACCTTAGGGTGCAGCATCCACCCCTCTACAGCCAACATATGCTCACATTCCTCCACCCTTCCATCCCCGGTCCAAGCTATTTCCTGGCCTGCTGGAGGCCACTCTGGGGCCCAAGGCTCTGTCCCCTGTACACTTCCCTCGCCTGGCACTGGGGGAGGGGAGGGGAAGGGATCTATCAGCCTGCTCTCTCCCACAGCGAATTTCACTCTCATAGGCCAACACGCTCACACTGGGAGGGGCAGTTAGCTGAGCTCAGAGGCCCCCCCATCCCTCCCCTACCCCTCCTGCCAGACCCAGGGTGGTAGCAGATGGCAGGGCCCAGGAGGCTCTGATCCCCCAACCCCCACACGGGACTCCTGAGCAGACCCACCTGGGTGCTGGGAAGCATCTCTCAGTGGGAAGTACCCATTGCATACAGTCCTGGGCGCAGGGTCATGGAACTGGAAATTAAGGGTGTTGGAGCCACCATTCCGGATCACAGGCACCTGTGGGAAGGGGCCAGGAGCAGCAGCTCAGGCCCAGAAGGTTCTGCAGAAGGTGGGAGGGATGGCTACCAGGGCACAGCCAGAGTCCATGGTGAGGGCTCGAGGGCCAGCCTGACCCTTCTGGGGGAAAGCGGCGAGGCTCTCTAGAGCTGCCTCCCAACCCTTCCCTCCCTCCATTCCTTTAATCCTCCTGCCCCTATCTGTCCTGCGAGGTCCCCGCCAACTGTGGGCTCACAGCACTCCCTCTCCCTCGCTGTCTCACTCACCCATGTACCCCGGGAGGATGACCCTAGGTGGGCCCGGAGGTGGCTAGGGATGAAGTCATCCAGGCTGAGCCCAGTGGGGAGGCTGCAGGGTGGGGCCTGCATGCTTGGGTCAAGGTCGGAGGACTCCCGGTGTGCCAGCTGCTCCGCTGTTTGTCCTCTGTGGGGAAGGAAGGAAGGAGGAAGGAAAAGTCCTGCTGAGCCCAGGCTGCTGTGCCCTCTGGGCCTGACCCCAATAGGGGTGGGGGAGGAGGGCACGGCTGTGGGAAGGGGTCGAGACCAGCTGGGTGGGAGCTCAAGGACCCAGGAAACAGCCGCTGCAGGCCCCTCCTGCAGGCTGCCCCATGCCGGCTCCTAGAGGCACAATGGGCTCTTGTTAGGCCCCAGGCAGGAGCTCGGGGTGGGGGTGGGAGTGGGGGAGGGGAAGGCCCAGGCAAGGAGGAGGGGAGGCTGGCTAGGAGCAGGCCTGCTGGACAAAGCCTGGGGCCCGTGGGCCTGCTGGTCAGCCCCTCTGGGGCTCTCACTGCACAGTGCAGCCCGCTCCCCCAGAGGGAAGGCAGAGGGAACTGGGGCAGCTGGCAGGGGCAGGTCTGGGCACTCAGCATTTTGTTTCAGTTCCCTCTGCCTCCCCCAGGCCCTGCGTGCGCATCTGCTTGCCAGGGGGCACAAGGGGTTACTCAGGCCGGGGAAGAAGCCCTGGACAACGGCAAGGCCATCCGCCCACTGCCCAACGGGGCCAAAGTTCTGGGGACGGGGAGAGTGTGGAGGCATTTCCAGGCAGCAGGAACCACTCCTGGACTCAAAGTTTCATCTCCCTTCTTTGGCATCCTTCGCTTGCTGGGACTGAAGCCTCACAGGGCTCAGGGTGCCAGTGAGGAGTGGGAGTGGAGAACGAAGCAGTGGGTAAGGGCTCTGTTGGACTTGCTGATGGAGGGGTGGTGCTGAGTGCCGCACACAAAGACACATACATGTGGGCACACCCCACTGCCTCCTACACCTCCAGGCTCTTTTTTGAACGAAGGATCTTCCTGGAAGCACCATGCCTGACTGGCCAGCCGGGTTCTTCTGCCCCATGCAAGGGTTGGGTCAGGGTAAGGGGGCTGCAGGCACTCTGGAGATGGAGGCAATGGGGCTGTCCAACAGGGCTTTTCTACCCAGAGGGCTGAGGTGTGGAGCCTGTCTCTCCTCACCTGTGCTATTGCACCGGGCCAGAAGCTGAGCCAACCTCCACCACCTTCTGGGGCTAGACCAATTCTGGCATTTTTGTTCAGCGGTTAGCCTTGTGTGTGCCTGTGGTGTCTGGGGGTTCATGGGAGGGCTGCGAGGGCCTTGTGAGGTGCTGTGTGTGTGTGTGTGTGTGTGTGTGTGGTAGAATGTAAGCACAGTGCTGTGAACGCGACTTGGGGAGCGTACCACCCAGGGTCACGTGAGCAGAGTGGGGGTATGGGTACAGAGGGGTGTCAGCTGAGTAATAGGTGGGGGAGAGTGCAGTGGGGGGTCATATGAGCAGCACAAGAGTTATGGGGACCAGAGGGGAAGAAGGTACAAGAGGGGCTGTATTACTCCGGTACCCAGTTCCTGCTCAGGGCATGGGGGGCTGGAGGGTAGAGACAAGGCTGGGGGCAGCTCCCTGTCTCTGGTCTGAGTGAGGATTCCTTCTGACATTCAAAAGACCTATCGAGGACAGCTTTTCCATGCCCATCCCTGGCTGTGGAAGAGTGGAGGGCTGGGGCTGGAGGAGGGGCAGCTCACCAGCTGGATCCAATTAGGCCTCCTACCAAGAGCAAAACATGCAGACCCGCCCCAGTTCTCCTGCTCTCCCTCCCCTTGTGGGGGAAATTGAGGCAGGCAAGAGCCTGAGAACAGAGGCCTGGAGAAGGTTGGTTCCTAGCAGCAACCCCTTCCTGCCCAGCTGACTGCTTGAGGCCAAATTGCCAGGTCAGCATCAGCAGCCCTAACCATCAGCTGACCCGGCCTCCTTCCCTCGCCTCGGTCCCACCCTGCTGTGCTCGTGAGAACTGCCCTCTAGTAGGATGGGGTGGGGGCAGGAGGTCCCCCCACACACCGATTTTTCAGGGGTTGCTGATCCTTGGTGGCTCAATCTGCCCCTCCCCAACACTGTGCCCCGTGGCACCCCCCAGGGATATGCAGGGGTGGGTGGGGAACAGTGGCTGAGTTTTTCTCCTGGCAGCCAGCCAGGAGACATTAAGGAGGACTTATAGGGGAGACAGAGGCACGGGCGAATTGGTCCCACGCCCGGCAGAGGACAGAGGGTACCAGGAAATCTACGGGGTCCCCCCAGAATTCAGGAAGCCCTTCACCCCGGCAGCCAGCTCCAAAGGGCTGGAAGAGCTGCAGAAGCCGTGTTGGAGTCGGTAGGCTCCTTCCCACTTCCAAGTACCGCCCCGACCCCGGGGGCTTGGCTCTCGGCGCTTTCCCGGGTATTCTCCAGCTACAAGTCCACATGGACACGGCCAGGTTTCCTCGAATTTCGCCTTTTCTGAATTGAGGGAGGGCCTCTTACCTCTTTCCACCTCAGAGTTTGGGACGAGGACCCCAGGGGGAGGGGCCCTCTGCCTTCCCTTCGGGTCGGGCGCGGCTCCCTCCCGGCCTGCGGCCCCCGCCCCCTCTCCGCCCCTCTCCCTGCCGGCACCTACCTTCCCCGGCGAGCAGGTGGCGGGGCCTAAGGATGCCCGGGAGCGCAGGGGCATCTCTGCCCGGCTCCTGCCTGGCGCGGCCGCGGCGGGCGCTCGGGCAGGGAGGGCAGGCAGAAACCCGGGCTGTGCCGTCCGCCCTCGTGACCGGGTCAGGACGGGGCCCGCAAGGCCGGCGCCCGAGGGGAGCGGGGGACCGACGGGGCCGAGGGCGCGCACCGCAGGAGGACCAGGAGAGGCGCGGGCGGGCGGCAGTGTCGCCCTTAGTCTGGACTGTGGGCCGCTGGGGGGCGGGGGCGGGCGGCGACTCCCTCTCCCGCTGGCGGCCGGGGGCGTGCGAGTGCCCTCCGTCGGGGCCGGGCGGGCGGGGACGCCGGGGCCCCTGCAGAGGGGGCCGGGCCGGCCGGAGGCGGCGCCGGGAGGGGCCGCCGAGGGTCCCCGGGGAGCCCGCTCGGGTTTCCCAGCTGCCTCTCCCGGCCCCCACCGCAGGGCTGGCGTCGGGGCGGGGGCGGGAGGACCGGCGAGAGCCACTCAGAGTTTCCAGCGACATTTCCAGCGTGTGGGAAGGGAGCCCTGCGCGGCGGAGCCAGGACAGAGGGCAGGACTGATTCAAGAGGCCGGGCCGAGCCAGCAACTGATACGGAGCCGGCAGCCTCGGAGACAGGACAGGGCTGCAGACAGGCTGGGGCCGAGATAAGGGCGCCACGTGCAGAGCGGCCTAGCGGACCGAGTTCAGGTCCCGCCGCCTCCCTCCGCCCCTGGGGAGAGAAATCTCGTGCTTGCGTAAGCGCGTGCCCGGCGTGTGCAAACACACACACACACACAGGCGCGTGTGCACTGCAAACGGGCGGATGCTCACACACGTGCAAGCACCGCGGAGGGCAGCCCGGAGAGGAAATCCACCGACGGGAGCTGGCCCCCTAGGCGAGCCGCGCCCCTGAAGAGGATGAGGGCGGAGTCCCTTTGGCCGGGATGGGGTTACCAGGGTCTTGGTGTTCCCATACGCGTGTTTGTTTTGATCTTGCTGCTTTTCCGCTGTTCCCGCTGCTCTGACACGGGTCCCAAGAGCCCGCGTCCAGTGGCTCTCCACCCCTTGGTCATCCCTCTTCCCCTTCTCCCCCAAGCCTCTGGTGGGCACAGGGCCTGTTATAGAAAGTGAGGGTGCTTACTGAATGTTTACTGCTGATGGAAAGACTCTGGAGTACTTCTTAGCCGTTGGCTTGGTTCTGGGACCCCAAGCTCCAAACCAACCATATAGCAAATAGTTATTGGGCAATTTCAGATCCATTTCGGGAGTGATCAATTATAAATTATGAAAATATGAAAACGTTTACTGCATACCTACTGGGTGTAAGATTGGTGCCCTGAGGCCACCATGCACTTCAGAGTGTTTTCCAAGCACATCATTCAACCTTCAGAAGGAAGAAGGAAGAGAATGGAGGAAAGATGAAAGAATCTTTTCTTAAATTCCTACATCGTTGATGCTATTAGCTTGATCCTTCCTCAATTCAGTTAAAAGATGTTTCCAGTTGGGGTGAACCAGCTTGAAACAATATCACACGTGAAAAGCAGAACGAGATGTTTAGGCTGAGAAGAAGCTTAAGAGAGGGAGGCATGCTGGCTAGCTCCCAGTGTCTTCAGGGTGGTGTGAGGAAACAGACTGGCTGCACCGGCAGAAGTGGGACCATTGGGTGCCCACTTGGAAGCAAATCCAAGGTTTCCAAGGATGAGCTTTTACATGATTACAGGAATTCTGTACTCTGCCAATTGGGGGACACCTTTGTAAAGGCAATGATTGCACGGAGCAGGGAGCTGAACGAGATCACCTTGAAGACCCCTTCCAAGAGTCAGTGATTTTCCAGGACAGCTGAAGGGACAGGGTTGGGATGGGTAGCCCTGCCCACAGACGACAGCTGCAGAAAGGAGTGTAGGAGCTCTCGGACTTCCTGAGGGCAAAGTGCATTTTCCCTTCCCTAAAGCTTGGATACTTACTTACCCACCCCTAGGCACCATCTCCTTCCCTCCCTCAGGGACAAAATATGTGCCCATGTCCCTTGTCATCAGTTTTTTCCCACCTGTCAGGATCCTCACGACTAAGAAGGGCCACATCTTTTTCATGTTCTTCCTTGTTCTCCAAAGATGGTGAAGCTGAAGATCTCCCAGCTCCAGGAATCCTGGCCATACCCTCTCTCACCAGCAGCAAGCTTCTCTCATTCTCTAGGGCTCTGACCTGGACTCCAAGATAAATATTTAACGTAGAGGGTGCAGCTGAGCTGACAATGGTCTCAACTTCCTGTGTGTCACAAAGGGAGGTGGCAGCCATGGGCAAGGAGCTGGGGACTGGCTACCAGTTTCATCTCTATGGGAATAGGGAGTCCAGTAAACAGCTTGTAGGAGGAGGCGGGGTAGGCCTTGCTGGAGGAAACCTGAGCCTTTCTCCTGAGCTTCTTGGACTTCTGCCTGTCTACTTAGGCCCGGGCTCTGCTGTGCTTATCACCTTCTCTCTCAGGACAGAAACTGCTTTGCCCTGGCACCAGTGGAAATCGCCCTCCTTCCCAGAGTCTTAGGCTATGTGCTTGGACAAGAGCTGTAACAGGATCCCTCTATCATGTTTCCTCGTGCCCATCCAGCTTGACAGAAGAGAGGATGAGAGATTGGTGGGAGCATAGAACATAAGGAACCTTGACCGACTCCTCCTTTTCTGCCCATATTTAGGGAGAAGAATCCCTCCTCTTTGAAAAGTGGAAGATTAAAGGGCAAAAAGTACCAAAGTCCAGAGATTCAGCCAAGAAACAGGTGTCTGATTTCTCAGCTCCTCCCTCCAGTCTCAGTTCTACTTGCTGCTGGCCCGACCCCTAAGACAGCTGGCATGGTTTAGGGAGAGGCTGAGGATAGGGAAGGCTGTCCTAGGTGACCTGGCTGTTTCAACAACAGAGTAGATTCCTTTCACCCCAATCCACTATCTCCTCTGGCGTCTGCCTTATTATCTAACAGGGACCTCCCTCCCTGTGACTCTTCCACATCTCTGGGACTGCCTTTTGTCAGGGGGCTGCCTCTGTCTTCTTAGAGCCACTTGAGCCATGGTAAACAAAGTTACATAACTGCTCTGTTTTTTCCTAGCTATCTGATCCTACTCAGCAGGATGCCCCACACCCACCCTGCTCCTTGAGGCTGCCACCTTGTACACTATGGATTATCCCCCAGTGGCACCCATGTCAACAGAGGTCTGTCCACGCCCACCACCCTAAGGGATGATTAGCTGAGAGACTACCAATAGATGTTGTGGCTCTTCACACCAAGGGGAGAAGAGGGTGGCTGTTCATACAGGAATACAGGTCACTCTGAAAACCAACCTCTGTTACCAAGAGGAGGGATAAATGGAAAGAGCACTTAAGTAGTTTTTTTTTTGTAAGTGAGGAGGGTGAACAGAGAATTTAGTTTTATTTCTCAAATGAGAGAAAGGAAGCAACGGATCCCAGAAGACATAAGCCTGAATTCTTGTTTCTTGAGGAGTGTCTTTTTTTTTTTTTTTTTAATTTTTTGTTTATTGCAGTAACATTGGTTTATAACATTGCAAAAATTTCAGGTGTACATCATTGTACTTCTATTTCTGCATGGACTACATCATGTTCACCACCAAAATACTAATTACAACCCATCAAAGGAGTGTCTTTATCTAGTGCTGGGAGTCTGGCATTCGAATGTCACCCTCTGAGATCTACCCTGAGCAGCCAAGGGGGCTCCCTGGCTCTGTGCCTCAGTCCCCCGACATTAGACAAAAGAAGGGCATTTGCTATTGCTTCTCTCCTCCTCCCCAGGGATGAACTCCTGGTATATTCTTTAGTTAGTTTTTTATTTGTGCTCTCAGAAATGAGTTTTCTTCTTGCCAGGGGAACTGAGCAACCAGATCAGAATGGCTTAGCAAAGAAAGCAATGTCCCTTTCAAGGAGTTTAGACTTCTCTAGAGGGGAAGACCACAGTGACCCATAGGAAAGAATTGAAACCAAGTCACATCAGACACACCAGTGCAAATCTGGACTGTGTTTCATGCCCTGGGCTCCATCTCTTTCTCTGGGTCCTCTCCTGATTCCAGCTCCTGCTGATGTTGCCAGCCAAATTCCACTGATGGCCCTCGTCTATGCCAAACACTCATGGGAACAAGAGCAACAGAAGAGGAATACAAGTGACCCACTGTGGGGCTTGGAAGACCCTCCTAAGCTGACAGTGGCATGACCTGGTCCCTCTGGAATCCATATTTTTTGATATAGTCACTGTAAAGTAAGGGATCTCTGTGAGTCAAAAAATACCCAATACAGGTCAAGTATGGTCAGTGTCAGGGCCAGGCAGCCAGGGTGAATAAGTGGATCCCTATGGGAACAGAGGATGAGGCTTTCAGGCCTGCCTTGCACAAATATTTCCATAGCACACACACGATGTAACAGGCATCTACTTAGGGTTCTCAGAGTCAACTATATGCAAACCCCAAAGGCCATGAGAGCACTCAGCCTTTTGTCCAATTATCTATTCATCCTTCTTCAAGGATGCCTCTACACTGACGTCACATCGGCCACTGTTGTCTCTCTCCCTCCCTCCTTTTGTAGATGAGCACACAAGGACAATGTGCAGATGGGGTGTCTTTGAGAAGAACCAAGCTGGATGAACCTCTTTTAGTTCTCACGAAAGAAAGAGCAAGTGGCTGTCAGCTCTTTAGGAAGCAGATTTTACAAGAGAAGGATAACTAAGTGATGACCTCAGAGGGAAAACCCAACCGAGTTAACTCAGCCACAAACAAGGGCACACAGACCAGGAGCTGGAAAACTGGGTCTGCATCAACCTTCTTTCCTAGAGCAGGTAAATGGAGATAAGGAAGATGAGAGGGCTGATTTCTTGGCCAGTAGACACCGCAAGGTAGTGCTTTGGCCTCCAAACAAAGAATAACCTTGTCTTCCCACCTCCTTCAATTCTATGATGAACCTTCTCCTGAATTGCAGCAACGTTAAAAAGACTGCCTAATTTGCCATTAAGTTATTAATCCACTGTATCAAAATTAAATGGACTTTCTTTCTAAAACCTGAAAGTTATGATAAAAATTTAAACAAAAAGATCATGCAATTACATACAGCAGGCAAGAAAGCAGGGACTGGATCTAGATGTAGTAAGAGTTAAACATGAATTTGCATTTGAGTTCTTAATTTCCAGGCTTGTAAAAATTTTTTTCACAACTCTGGAAATAAAGGCCAATATAACCTCATTCTACTGAAGGTTTAGCTGAGGTATAAGGACACTGCTAAGTCAGGACGCTCTTGGAATAACAAAAATCCCAAAATGTATACTCAGCTCATTTGAAAGGAGAAATCTGGGCTCATCTTCCAGCCTGTAAACTGCACTGTGGCCCTTGATATGGCTGTCCTTACAGTCAAATTGCCATACTTAGGCCTGGCAGGGCCCAGACCTAGACTTTCCACCTCTACTGCCATAGCCCATAGCATTCCTTCACTGATACATTCTCCTCCCCAAGGACCCTGGGCACTTTCCCTATCCTTAATCCCCCACTTGACCAGAGGAGGTTATTTTTCCTTGTGAATCCACAGCACCTCATGATATTTCTACTTTTCAGAGGAATCAAAAGGCTGGTCTGACACTTCCTTTTCTTGGTAGTCCAACTCCACATTCCACTCCTCTCTGGCTTATTTGACTTCTCTCAAGATGCAATTCATCCATGTCTATTATTAAGATCCCATGCAGAGTTATTAAATTACTATAATAAAAATTATTTTTATCTTTTGTAAAGACTATATGTTTTCTGGGATGTCTTTCTTCCTTTCTTCAAGGCGCTGGGACTTGAGCATGAGTTAGTGGTGGGCAAAGTGCCAGGAAGGAGGCTGGGGCGAGGGAGTGGATTCTGAGTGGGAGAAATAGAAACACCACTGCAGCCAGCAAAGCCAGTTTAAAACTAAATGGCTGAAGAGGTGAAGGAAAGAGGTCCTTTTTATTCTGATGGGATTCCTTTCCTTGAGAGGGGAATTCCTTGCAATTATCAGAGACCAGACATCAAACGTCAGGCTTTCCCTTGACTTCTGGAATTATTAAATCAGTAAGAGCCAAATATAAGTGCCTCCACTAGGAAACAAAGGAAATAAAGACACAGGGAGCCAATAAAGTTATCATTTAATTTTAAGAGTGTTTTCTTCTTTTTTGTTTAAAGATGACTTCCAACTTACAGTAAGAAATTTTTAACATTAATTTCTTGTTCACAAAAAAGATGTATTAAATGATTTCTGCCAATAAATAACATTTCCACCATTTTCTTTAACATGATTGAAAGCATGAAAAAGCAAGTAATCTCTAAGCACAAGCAAATAATCAATCCATCGTTCAGAATAGCCTTAAAAAAATTACACAACCAGCTAGCCTCATATATCTGACCACCTCATTTAGGAAGCAAAATGAGATCCTTTCTTGGAAAATGCCTGCTGACCAAATAGCTATTGGTCACAGTGCACTGAGAAAGGAAAAGTGAGGCATTTATGATGGCATCTTCAAAAAGGTTCTTTGACAAACAAAAAACTTCTTTATTGCCTCAAATCAAAATCTACGGTAGGCCTCCTCCACATTACATGCACTTCACTTTAACATGCAAAAAAAAAAAAGTTATTTGGAGACAACTATGTCAAGGGAGTAAAGGGAATCTGGGCAAGAACTTACAGGAAGGCAGTGCGCATGGCCCTACTTTAGAGCTGCTCAGAGGGATGGTCCATGTCCATGTCCTCACTTCTTGATCTTAAGCCACCTAGACTTGTCATGAGGGTGTAGAAGAGAAGATGCATAACCCTGTCTCAGACAAAGGTGTTATTTAGCAAGTCTTGCCAAGGTAGCTGGGGCGTGAGGCCAAGGCCTCCTGGGAGGGAATATACTCTCCAGTATCATCTTCACCTTTGTGACTGCATAGATGAAGGCAGCTAACCCTGACCCCATTCACTCTGGCTGGCCAGACATAGGCAGGTCAGGTCACAAGTCTCAAAGCAATAAAGGTTCCCTCTTTCACACTCTGTCAAAGGCACAAAGCTCTATTGTTAACACAGTTCTCTGCTCCTCTCAAGATAAGACTAACAACCTTGTTTTCGACTACACAACTTTCTTCCTCTACACACATCTGCTCTTTCTTATGGCTTTCCCACAAGCGTTTGATCACAGCAGTGCTAAAGAGGGACTGTGGCGATACAATGCTTCAGAACTGTCTTCCAGGTAATCTAAACCCTCCTCCAGCTACTAGTGCGGCTCCCTAGGCTGCCCTCTGCTCCCTCCTACAGCAGACTTCAGAAAAGATGTGGACTGGGTGCCAGACGAGGTGGTTATAACCACAAACGATTTAGGAAATTGGAGCCTCATCCTCACAACTGGGGCTCTGGGTTCACCCTCCCTCTGAAATCTTTTCTGCTTGGGTAGAGAAATCTGAATAATGCTTTGAAAAAAACCTGGGTTCTACTGTTACTATAACAACTATAATAAGTATTGGGGATTCTAGAATGATATCTCAATAAGTCTTTATGGGTTCAAAAATAATTTTCAATACAAAAACTGAAGGGAAAAACCTAACAGATTAATACAAAGAAAAACTATGAATCAGTCAATCTGGGGCAAGCTCTTCCTAAACCATTTTAACTGACTGATCACCCAGATTGGTTAGGAGGAACTTAATTCTCAAGAGCTTCAGTTTTATATTTATAGATATAGTACAGTCAAAAATTCTGGAGATTAGCTACAATATTTACATAAAACAAGGGAGGGTAGAGGAACAGATTTCAGCTTTACTCATTCTGAAAGGCTAGAGAGACTCTTGAGTAATGACCATGAGCAGCAAGCCCAGCTGTATCTCATGTAGGCATGGTTTATAATATTTTTTTTTATAGAGAGCAGCTGCCTCAAACTTTGTGTTTTAAAATTACTCAGAAGAGGATCTAAGGGACAATGCCAAGGCTGAAATGCCCAAAGTTATCCAATTTTAGGAAATCCCACCCTTGCTCCTTAATGACATTAAATAATAATATTGCCAAGGGTTTTTCTTTCCCTGAGCAGTGTCAGGAAATCATACATAAGTTATCAGGATAAAAAGCAAATCTTTGCTATTGAGAGAAAACTTGCTTCATTGAACTGCAATTGTTCATTTAGGAACAGAAAAGACAATCTAATTATAGATAAAACGATATGAAAAATACTGGTATTCCTGGAGAGGCTGATTCTTCTATTCCTAGGCAAGAGCCAGATCAAGCCCATCCGAGTGCAATAAGCCGTTTTCAATTTGCTGGTCAGTAGCCAGTCACAAAAGGCCTGCATATCAGCAATGTCTATACCCATAACCAAAGTGTTACCTTGAGTTACCTGTTACTCAGTGTTTTAAAGAACATTGAGGCTGCTTTTGTTTTAGTATCCCTATACATACACATACACACACACACCCCCACCCCCACCCCTAGCTGATTGTTTTGCTTTTGCTCTAAATATTCAGAACACAGAGATTTAAAAAGGACATATGTTTTGAACTTGTGTTAGATGAGGTTTTAAATTTTTATTAAAAAAGAATCATCTGCTCAACTTGCAATTTCACATAGTGTGGATGTAAACAAAACTGGGAAAACCAGTCCTTGGGAAGTGTCATGTCATTTCTTTTCTTTTTTTTTTTTTTTTGTGAGGAAGATCAGCCCTGAGCTAACATCCATGCTAATCCTCTTCTTTTTTTTTGCCGAGGAAGACCAGCTCTGAGCTAACATCTATTGCCAATCCTCCTCCTCCTTTTTTTCCCCAAAGCCCCAGTAGATAGTTGTACGTCATAGTTGCACATCCTTCTAGTTGCTGTATGTGGGACATGGCCTCAGCATGGCCGGGAAAGCGGCGAGTCGGTGTGCGCCTGCGAACCGAACCCGTGCCGCCAGTAGCAGAGCGTGCGCACTTAACCGCTAAGCCACAGGGCCGGCCCGGAAGTGTCATTTCTAAAATGGTACTTCACAAGAGTTCACAAAGGAGCCCTCTGACATGTCTAGGGAACTGATGAAAGGGGCTTCCCCAACCCCCACCCCAGATGAGAAGTTGAAAAAAATAAGGTCCCTGTGGACCTTAAAGTGAAGGAGAGCAAGAAAAAAAGTATTTTCAGTATCTTTAGACCAAGCAGCAGGGAAGATTTAATAAAACAGAAGAGGCTTTGAAAACAGCAATACTGCAGAGCTCTGACAGCAATTACAATGTCTGAAATGACGGCCCTAGGCAGGAATAATAGTCCTACGCAAACCCAGGGCAGGCAACCAGCCATCTTAGGGGCTACTGTTTAGATTAAAACCTTCAAAAATATGTTAAAACCCTCCAACAATGTTTAAAGTGAGAACAAGTCCTGTTATTCCAGTATATTCCTAAGGTTCATGCCTTCTACACTGTCTTGAGTCACTGGTGCAAAGTGATTGATGGTCTCACTTTAAGAGGCTATCTGTACCATATAGACACACCACACAACTTTCTAAATTGTTGAAATACACATTCCAGCGTTCTACAGAACATAATACCTTTACCTTTAAAATTCAACAGAATTTTCAAACCTAACTTCCCTCAAGAAGTTGTTGCTCTATATTAAACTTACTCCGATTTTCTTGAATCATGACTTCTTACCTCTCTACTCTGGCTGATCCTTCATCAGCTCAAACGGTACCTGTAAAATACATCCTTTTGCCAAGTGTCTGTCAAAGAAACTTGCTTTATTCTACTACTTCTTTTTGAGAAGATAATGAAGACATAATTCCTGAATAATCATCCTTTTTACTAGTACAATATTATTTTTTGCTTATAAGGATTTGTAATAACTATTTCACTACTTGCCTGCTGATTGAAGCGTTTAAGAGTGGTTTCTGCTTGTGGATTGTGGCTATCAAATCTGTCATTGGACTGACTGACTGACTTTCACATTAGGTGAGACTTCCAAAACAGCCGTCTTTTCTATACTGGGATTGGAGGAGACAGGAATATGAGGATATCCAGGTGATGAATTCCCTCCTTGAGTACAAAGAAATGATGATCAGTAAAGACAGCTACTCAAGACTTTTTCTCCCTTCTTTCACAGGTATTACTCACAACCCAATAAGAGATCTTTTATCTCCTTCCCCAATATCCTTCCTATCTTGTTTATTAACAAGCAATACATGCCACCAGATTCCAATCCCCAAAATGCTTTTATTTCTGTCATAAACAAACTGAGAACTGTTAGCAAAAGGTATAGAAAAATAGAGATAGGTGGGCTAAGTCTTCATTATTCTAATGAAATTATGTTTCTTTGTTTTTTTTGGTGAGGAAGATTAGCCCTAAACTAACATCCATTGCCAATCCTCCTCTTTTTGCTGAGGAAAACTGGCCCTGGGCTAACATCCGTGCCCATCTTCCTCTACTTTATATGTGGGATGCCTGCCACAGCATGGCTTGATAAGTGGTGCATAGGTCTGCGCCCGGGACCTGACACCGCAAACCCCAGGCCGCCGAAGTGGAGCGTGTGAACTTAACCACTAGGACACTGGGCTGGCCCTGAAATTATGTTTTTTTGAAGAAGGTTTCTGACGTCCCTGAAGCTCCCAACATAAAGTACTACTGTCTGAGATAATTGCTTCAATGCTGGACTCCTACATCCCAAATGACATTAAGGAATTTCATAAATATGCACTTTGGTGTAGTATTGCCCAGACATGTACATTCATTGCAAAGACAACCAATGAGTATTATGGCACCTGCTACCAGGCTAAACCAAAATGCGAGCCTAAGGATTCCCAAAATTTCCTTCACTAGTTGGTCATGACTTGGAAAACTAAGGGAAAATTATTCAAACATTAGGTCTGAACATTTGTTTTTGTATTTCAAAATATGCTGACAGAGACTGACAGTTCAACCTAATGAGTACTGAAAGATGGAGAAATATCCCAGTAATTGATATAGAAGCTAGGAAATCCTCCCTCATCCAATGCCCTTTAGCAAGACTTCCAATTCACAAGGGGATCATTCCACCTTCATCAGTTTCCATTACCCCTGTTAGTTTCAAAATGCTGACATAGAAAAATAGGAGGATGATGGGGAGAAGAGATGCAATAGCTGATGAAATAACACAGAAAGGCATGGATGATGCTTACTGCCACAGGTTCTACAGAGGGCATTTATAAAATATTTACAAATGCAGCTTCCTTTGCAGTTGGGATAAATCACCTGGGGTTCAAAGATGAAAGCAAAAGGATCTGGCAACAGTTAAGAAACCTCCCAAGTTCTATGGGAAGTTTAAACCAATCATGTACATGGTTCAATGAACTAATTTTAAATAATTCTAAGAAAATCCCTCATTATTTTTTATTTTGCCTTACTGAATATGTTAAAAGGAACTGAGAGTCCAGAAGAAAGTAGGTTATTACGGAAAATATTCCCCTTGGCCCTTAAAATCACTGGGTTTGAGTTAGTCACTTAGAAGTTCTACTATAATCAAGTTTTCCATAAGAAGAGAAGTTTTAGCCACTGAAATTTGAGAGATCTTCTTCAATGGTACCCTGTAGAAAGGGAAAAAAAAAAAGAAAAGAAAAACCTCCTTGTATTCGAAAAGTTATTAGTCTGAAATAAAAGACATTGCTTTCCAAAAACAAGAGAAAAGGCTGGCTAGTTCAAGTCAGAAACCCAGGGTGGTGGTTTCCAAGGCCCTTTTATTAGGGGAAAGTCCCCTTTATAGCACAAGACTTCACATATGTGTCAGACAATCAGATCAATTCCTAAAAATTAGGAAAAAATGGGAAAAACAAAACAGATGCAATTTTTATATATATTAAACATAAATTAAAAGAATTTATAAAATGGTCACCTTTCTTACAGAATAAATGCAGAGTGTATTATGAATGCACCTCCAGGTTTAAGTTGTTTATGTTTGTTTTCCAATAATAAATAAATAAAATTGGTTAAGGTTTGGATCCACCTGCTGGGCCACAGGAGGACTCTGAGTCACTACTGGCTTTTCTTCCCTTGTCGCTCCTGTGCACAGCATTTGGTTGTACAGGGGTTACCAGTTTCACTGGCCCATCAGGGTACTGGCTGTCTTTTCGGGGTGGCATCCGCTCATTAATTCGGTCCAGACCTCGGGCTTCTTCAAAACTCCGGATCCTGTGCTGAAGCGAAAACCCCCTGATGGCTACAGAGAAACAGGAAAGGGAGGAGCTCAGTTTGACAGCAAAGTGACGAGCTTAAAGTTTCTTAGCACAAAGCAATCTCCTAGAGAGAACACAGAGGGGGGCTACGGAACACATGTCTGGGGAAGGGAAGGGGCAATGTGTGATCTGCATTAGCCTTATCTGAAGCTACTGCCTCTTTAAGGCCCAAAAGGCACCTGAAACTGAAAGTAATTCTCATAGAAGCTCAATACAGTTAATCACAGTAGAGTACACCTGACAAAAAGCTAGTATGTTCTTACTTAGCTCCCATACATTTGAGAAAGAGTTTCTTAGAGAAAAGGCAACACTAGAATCACAGAACAAGTTAAACAGAGTAGTTACTTTAGCACAAACATCACATTGACCACAAAAGAAGTAACAAAAGACCTAGTCCTTTTGTTTACAAGGACAGCTTTTTATCTTGCACAAGGAGGAGCTGAACATAAGTTAAAAGCCATCTACAAAACAGCTTCTAGATGTTTTCTTTCTGATTGAACTTTTGTATCATCAAGGAAAGGCATTCCCTTTTTTTTTTTTTCGCTGAGGAAGATTCGCTCTGCGCTAACATCTGTGCCAATCTTTCTCTATTTTGTATGTGGGTTGCTGCCACAGCATGGCCACCAGTTAGTGGTGTAGGTCTGTGCCTGGGAACCAAACTTGGGCCGCCAAAGCAGAGTGCACCGAACTTAACCACTAGGCCTCAGGGCTGGCCCCCATTCCCATTTTAAACCACCTTACCTAACAAAACAATTAAATTTATAATATAAGCTTATCAATTCCTACGGTTTTCATCTTGATTCATAGACAATTTGTTACTTAAAATTTGTTTTCATAGAAACAAAGATAATTTAGCTTGACTGCCTGAGGGCAACCTCAGAAATGAATCAAACTAAATTCCTGTCTACTTTTACGTCTACTCTTGATATCCTTTAGAATCACTGGATAAAGAGGCTGACCTGTTTGGATCTCTAGTGACCAAATGGATGTCTCTTGCATATGGAAGGGCTACAGGATTAAACCATTTGATCCCTTGTGACCAGTTGCTTAAGCTTCAACCATTGCATTAAAACTAACAGAGCCCAGAAAAGACTTGAGCTGTGGAGAGGGTCATTTAAATTAACACAAATACAGGACACAAAGGAAACCCTTTGTGAGCATGCTTAGAAATATCTATTCCTTTTGTCACTGTTACAGTTCTGGTGATGCAATAGTAAAAGATTTCAAATGTTACAAAGCTTTGTAAAACTAGTAGACAGACACATGATTACATCTATCACAGGAATATGGCCATACCTTCCCGGGCCTCTACCGCTTCTACTGTGGCTGTAAGAGGCAGGAGCAGTGGCATGCAAAAATGAAGACAGAAAAAGAGTGAGTAAACCAACAGCATTCCTGCCAGCACAGACATCCCAGGGTCCCACTTTTTCGCCTATTCCCATCCATAATAAAAGTTGACTAGTTAGAGAAGCGAGAGGATTATTGCGAAGAAACTAAATTGGGGAGAAATATGAGATGGGGAGAGTTTCTAATATTTTTAACATTTCAGGTGGCATGGGAACCTTTTAGCTAATGGCATCTATAGCTAAGGCAATGGGGTCAGTCAAGCTGACTATAAGAAACCAAGAGTTACGTTGCTTTCCTCCTTTTAAATAGACAGCTGCTAATTTATGTCTTGACATTCACATATCAAAATAACTTGTCGAGTCAAAGAATTTAAAACCACAACCATTCTTTAGCTTGAAATGGCTCAGATGGTATTAAATGAGCTGCTGCTGGGTCCTATTCAACAAAATTATTTAAAACTACTTCTTATTGCTCTTAAGCAACTTACGTGGGGTGCAACTACCCTTCTTAATTACTTAATAAAAAACAGTAGACTTTGAATAACAGATGGGCATTTGGAAGGAGAGAAAAATGAAGTTATAAGTGAAGGGTTTTTCTTTCCCAGGGGTGGAATACTAAGCTGGCAAAGGCATAAAACTATTCAATCCCAGATACAAATTCATGTACCATCTGGGATTAGAGATATAGCAGAGGCTGATATTCCCAACCCATATGGCTTCCATTCACTGTGCGAGAGAGCAGGCCAGTTACTAAGAAGGCCATCTTCTCCTTCATGATAGAAAAGGAAGCAACTTAAAAATTAGTACCAACCGGTAAACTTCCTTGCATCTTCTTTTAAAGACAATAACAGCCCTAATATACGAAAAGGTTACAGGTTGTAGCAAGAAAGATCCCATTAGGAGAAGAACGTTGTCAGTTCCTCCAATACCAATTTTTTAAAAGAAGGCAGGGAAGAATGATGAACAGTAATAGTTTGCCGTTCCTGAGGCTTTATATATCAACAATAGAGGAGAAACTGGAAGAACTGAAAGTTAACTTCCTAACGCACCATGAAAAATGGAAACTTGGAATCAACTTATCAAGTGCGTATATTTGCCAACCATATGTAGGCATGTGTTAAAGCAATGTCTACCCTCTCTAATCTCAAATAAAACAAATAAACCATCACAAGAAAATGACACTGCCTTCAAACAGTACATCACTGATGCAAGTGGGAGAACAAAGCATTGCCTGAAATTGTACACAGAGTGTTGGACTAGAGTTTAAAAGCTATGTGGTAAAATGGGTACTAGTATTACATTGTTTTGGGCCCTCCTAGAATTGCTTTTTCCATTGGGTATTAAGATATCAGCTTGCACTGAGGCTGATATCTTATTATAAGAAACAGACATATAAAACTGAGAAACTTTTCTTTACCGAAATATATTTTTCTTCACTGAAATATAATTCATATACCATAAAATTCACTTGTTTGAAGTGTACAATTCAATGATTTTAATATATTTAGAGTTGTGCAACCATCCCCACAATCTACGGTTAGAACATTTTCATCTTCCCAAAAAGAAACCCATTTTCCTTCCTTATCCCTTCCCCTTAACCCTAGAGTCAACTACTAATCTATTGTCTGTCTCTATAGATTTGCCTGTTCTGGACGTTTCCTATAAATGAAATCATACAATATGTGATTTTAGTGACTGGCTTCTTTCACTTAGCATAATGTTTTCAGGGTTTATTCACATTTAAGCATGTATCAGTACTTCATTCCCTGTTATGACTGAAGAATAGTCCATTGTATGGTCATACCACATTTTGTTTAACCACTCATCAGTTGATGGACATTTGGGTTGTTTCCATTTATTAGCTATTACAAAGAATGCTGCTACAAACATGCATGTACAAGTTTTTGCGTGTATATGCTTTCATTTGTCTGGGGTATATAACTAGGAGTGGGAACTGCTAGGTCACATGGTAACTGTACGTTTAATCATCAAAGGAACTGTGCCAGATTGGTTTCCCAAGTGCTGCAACACTTTACATCCCCACCAGCAGTGTAGGAGGGTGCCAATTTCTCCACATTCTCACCAACACTTGTTATCATGTCTTTTTGATCACAGCCATCCTAGTGGGTGTAAAGTGGCATCTCACTGTGGTTTTGATTTGTATTTCCTTAATGTCTATGATGTCAAACATCTTTTCACATGCTTATGGGCCATTTGTGTGTCTTTGGAAAAATGTCTATGCAAATTTTTTACCCGCTTTTTAATTCGGTTGTCTTTTTATGATTCAGATATGAGTTCTTTATATTTTCTAGATACCAGTCTCTTATCAGATATATGATTTATAAATATTTTCACCCATTCTGTGGGTTGTCTTTTCACTTTCTTGATGGTTCCATTTGCAGCACAAAAATTTTTAATTCTGATGTAGTTCAATTTATAACTGAATTGTTTTGTATCTCATGGTCTTTGTGAATCTTGTTCAGTTCTTGGCTTTCCTCTTTATTTTAGCTACTAGGAAGCATGGAGTCAAGTTTACGGCTGAATGTTAGCTTTTTTTTGTTTTGTTTTCCTTTGCACTCCAATTTCCAAGCATATTTATTTTACTTCACTGTGTTGAATGTATACTGTAACTTACTCAAATACCTCTTGGAACAAGATCGGGCATAAATGAATGTATGCTATAAAGCCATATCGGATATTGTTGGTTGAAAGTTCTCCATGTAAAGTTAAATGAACAATAAGAGGTCTTTTTTGGCTAATGCTCCAGTTTGCCAATGAACCTGTGGAGCTGAGACTTTGATGGGAAAACGAAAAAATAAGCTCCTATCAATCAATAAGAGTGAATAAGAAGCTCTAAAAAGTTGGCTCCAACTTTAGTTTTGTTCTTCTTACGCATTCCTAAAGATTTCTATCAATTTTGGAAGTATCAATAAACAATCCTATATTGATTAATAACATTCATATTCAAATTAGGAACAAAGAGAAATTGGATATATTTGGAACTGAGAACAAAAGGTAGACCAAGGATTATAAACAAAACTTCAAATGATACATCCATAAAATTCTCTTTGTTACTCATACCAGATTTGCAGGTTTGCTCTTTCAAGGTCTAGAAAAATCTGGTTCAGATTAAACAAACAACTGTGGATCAGCAAATTTTCAAAACTTTTCAAGTAAGGATGCTTCAGGACATTCCCTTTCTTCTTTACCCATGTTAATTCCTAGTAACTCTAAATTGTCTTGTCAGAGCTGCTGTCAGAATATCTCATAAGACTAATTACCAAACAAAGGAATGGTGTAAAAGTATTTTGCTTACAAGAAACTGCACATTTATTTGAGAGAAGAAAATTCAGTCTGAAATAGTTTATTGATCCTTTCTATGAAACTACAGAAATTAATTATATACTTCCAAGGAGAAAATGTTCATTCTTCTTTCTAAATAGCTAAACTCTAATATTCCAGTATTCAATTTGAAAGAGAAGGAGGAATTGAATCCTATAAAAAGAAAGGGGAAAGAAAAGGGCTTTTTCCTGTTAATCAACAGCAATGGAATTTCCACAAAAAGCAAAGGATTCCTGTAAGTGGCAAGATGACAAGGAAAAAGAAAAACTTAAGTAGAAACAACTCAATAAAACAAGGGGGCAAAAAAAGCAGTGAAACTCTAGTTTAAGCTGTTAGTTGCTTTACCTCTGGTTTTCATGCCTGTAATTAGTTATCCAATGATGTGATCTCAGGTCTCTTCCCCTTGCCTGACCAGATCTATGTTTATTCTAACAAACATCAACCTTTTCATTCCAGGGTTCCATAAAACCCTCTCCTTAGAAGTCAGAGCCCATATAATTTTTAGAACTGACACTCTGGTCGAAGAGGTGACTGTGGCACTGCAGTAGGATATGGCTTGCAGGCAAAGAGGCAGATTCCCTCTCTGATTGAGAAACTCTAACCAAAAAAAATTAAGGTATAAAACATACACAAGTGAGACGTATCATGTGCACAAATCTGAAGTGTACAGCTCAATACATTTTTATATATGTACACACTTGTGTAACGACCACCCAGATAGTGATACAGAACATTCCCACTACTCCAGAAGTCCCCTGTGCCCCTTCTGGGTCAATATTCTCCCACCAGAGGAAGTGCCATTCTGACTTCTATTACCATTGATTAGCCTGCCTGTTCTCGAACATCATATAAATCACACAGCCTGTGTTCTTTTGTATCTAGCTTTTTTAGTTTACCATAATGTCTGTGAGATTCAATCATGTTTTTGCATGTATTCAGTTATTTTTTTATTGCTGACTAATATTCTATGGTACAAATATAACACAATTTATTTATCTATTCTACTATCAATGATATTTGGGTTGTTTCCCGTTGGGGCTAAGGTGAACAATCTTACGCCCATCCTTTGATGGATATATGCACTAATTTCTCTTGGATATATACCAGGTGTGGAACTCTTAGGCTATAGGGTAAACATGTTTTGCTTTACTGCCCAACAGTTTTCCAAAGTGGCTGAATCAATTTATATAAGTCCATCAGCAATGTATCTAGTTCTAGTTCTCCACGAATTCACCAACACTTGGTATTGTCAGACTTTTTAATTTTAGCCATTCTAGTGAGTATGTAGTGGTATCTCACTGTGGTTTTAATATCCATTTTCCAGATGAGTAACTATATTAAGCATCTTTTCATATACTTATTGGCCATTTTGATACCCTCTTTTGTGAAGTGCCTGTGAAAATCTTTTTACCATTTTTTAAAAAATTGGTTGTTTGTGTTTTTCTTATTGAGCTGTAGTTCTTTATATATTCTGAATACAAGTCCTTTGTCAGACATAAGTATTGCAAAAAGCTTCTCCCAGTTTACGGCTTGCCTTTTCCCTCTCTTAATCATGTACTTTTGTGAATAGAAACTCTTAATTTAATAAAATTTATTCATTTTTTATTTTAAGGTTAGTACTTTTTGTGTCCTATTTAAGGACTCTTTATCTATCCCAATGCCTATTCTGCATACTTTCTTCTGGGAGTTCTACTATTTCACCTTTTATATTTAAGTTATAATTCATTCCAAATTAATTTTTGTCTAAGGAGAGAAGGGTCAAGATTCATTTTTCCCCCAGATGGATATCCAATTGGTCCAGTATCATTTATTGAAAGAAGCCCCAATTTTTAATTTTACATTGACTGCCAGGTAATAGGAGCACACATCCCATGAAAGGAGCATTTCTCATACTCACCTGTCTCAATAGTCTGCTTTCCTCCTGAGAGGACACCCAGAGGAAGTGTACCTGTAGGAGTCAGGCCCTTGAGAGTCAGCACACTCTCACTCTCTTCCCTGCAAAAGAAGATCAAAGCTCTGGGTTAATGCCAGGGTGTCTACCACTCAGCAATGCAAACACACTTGAAGGAAGTTCAGAAGAGATACACACAGATGGAGGACAGGTTCTCCTTCTCTCTACCCCTTCCCTGACCCAAAATTTTCTGTAAATATTCCAATTTTAAACAATCAGTCAGGTCTTGCTTTTCAATTAGAGGTACTTAATAGCCAGGTGCCATCCTAATATTTCCCCTATATTATCCCATCGAATCCTCCTAATAACTGTGTGAGGCAGGTCCTGTTATTATCTCTTTTACAGACAAGGAAAATGAGGCATAAGATCACACAGCTAAGAAGAGGTAGAGCAAGGATGTGAACACAGGCAGTCTGGCTCCAAAATCCACATCACACCACCACGTTCACTGCATCTAAGCTTGTACCAAGCGAGTTTGCCAGGACGTTCTAGTCACTTTAACGTGCAGGTCTGATTCAATCCACACACAACCCGAACACCTACAGTTCTAATAACAAGTTCCAATTCTAAAGAACTGTTCTGAAATCAACTTCTAATTTTCTCTCAAAATGCTTTCATCCCACACTGTAATGACAGACTTATCCTTACCGAAGAATTGAAAAGACCCGTGCCATCTTCCCAATGGCTCTGATTTTATTCTTGATGATCTCCTTTCGAACTGTAGTGCCTCCTTAGAGAATACAAAGAACAAGTGAGTTAAAGGAATGTGTTAACAGGTTAGTTTTAAAAAATGAAGGATAAAGTGTCTTTCTAAGTTAAAGGGTAGTTTTAAAAAAAGAAATCAAGGCCTAAGTTTGCTTAAACACAAATCTCTGGAAGTTCTAAGAAGCAAAAGAAAAAATAACCCAGAAGAGAAAAAAAATAAGATGAAGTAAAAAAAAGGAGGGACCACAAAAAAGACAGTCTAGGCAAATCTATGAGAGGGAGGAACTTATCTGGGGTTCTGAAATGTAGAACACGGTGAAGGATGAAATACACACATATAAACAAAGACTGTTGCTACAGCAAAGATCTCTTGTGAGAATCCTATAAGCCACCTTAGGATGCAGGGTTTGACCTGCCAAATGACAACTGCTGATTCAAGCAGTTGTCTTCTGCATGTAAACACAACACACAGCTGGCTCACCTGAACTTCATGAGGGCTGCTTTCATTCTATAATCCTCACTTACTCACAAATTGGTGAGTTATTTCCTACCACAGACAACTGTGCAGTACAAATTACGATGATGGGTAAGATATTTTATAAAGCAACGTCAAAAAAGTTAATGTAAGACTTTATGGTCTTTTCTCATCTAAGATTCAGGGAACAGCTCACATACGAGAAGCCAAGGTCCAGGCATGCACCAGATGACCACATTCAAAAGTCTAAAAAAGAAATATGGCCTCTCCTTTCTCACCCCTCCAGCTTTCAGTATCCTACAGGATCATAAGCAGGTCCACAGAAAACATATACATTAAAACAGAAAGGGAGGATGGAGGGCCTGTCTGAAATTATTCAACTAAAAAAGTCTAATAGACTGCGTGGGACAGAGAGGGAGTATTAAGCTCTTAGCACATGTTAGTGGTATACCTTTCTGATAGCTTGAAATGTAGTGATCTTCAGGGAGAAGAGACACCAAGAAACAAGGAGATGAAGAAAGAAATATGAGAAGAAGAATTTAAGTATACATGGAAGAGAGAAAAAAAATCCAAGTGAAATGCGATGAGAGAAGCAGGCTATTATCCTTATCAGCTCAGAAGAGACATCCTTGGTATCATGACAGAATGTTAAATTACAGATCTCTTGTCAGTTTTTCCATTTCTTAAAAGTTTATAGTTTTACATTAATTCACATCTATTATTATCTAACATGTTCTACCCCCACAAATCATGAAAATAAAATTAGACAAAGAAAACAATATTTGTGGAACAAATGATGCTGAAAACAAGGAACAAAAAACAAAGGACAGAACCATGAGCTTACAAATCTCTTAGTAAGAGTATTATGTTTTTGTTTAATGGATTCAATATCTTCCCCTGTCTTTCTGGAGATATTATAGTTTTTCCTTTTTTAAGATTGTATTTTCTTCAGAATCTCAAGTTCATTCAAGGTGCTTTTTGCTGTTTTTGTTGCTGTCTCTCTTAGAAACTTTCCTGAAGTGTCTGGTAATCCTTGGTGTCTGCTCATGACTAAGCGCGAGGGACCAAAAAGTTTTCAGAGTTGGCGGATGGACTGTTGACTTGGAGCTTTACGTGGAGTGATCAGGGTGGGCCGTTGTGAGGTAATTCTCTGTATCAGTATTGAGTGTGTATAAGGCCACTTAATTCATCTGTTTTACAATGTATTGATGCCTTCAATTGTATCCCTGGTTCAAAAATTCTTTGGTTTACAGTTTATTTAGAGATTAGCCTCCAGATCTGAAGAGGAGGCAGTTGCCTAGTAGCAACTAGGTCTTTAACCGCCATTCCAACAGTTTTCACCTAGAACTAAAATAAGTTCAGTGCCCATCTCCCTCCTCCCCCAACCCACAGTCCCCAACTCTAGCAACTAGTTCTACCAATTTCTTTGCTTTTTGAGGATTCCATGCTGGAACTCAGCATTCCCCATTACCAAGTTGGGCTTTAGCTTTCTTGAATCAGCTAAGTCAGTAAACTAATTCATCTGTTTTCCAGCTTCCAAAAATTCCTACAAAAATCTCTGCCTTTTTTATTGTGAAGTATGATAAACATACAGAAAAGTACGCAAAACAAATGTGTAACTCAATGATGTATTAAAAAGCAAGTGGCCATATAACTACCAGTCAGGTCAATAAATGGCACCTTCCCAGCACCTCAGATGTCCCCCTTGGGCCCTCCTAATAATTAATTCCTCTCTTCCCAAAGTATCATTTTTTTGACTTTTATTGAAATCACTTTCTTGCTGTTCTCTATAGTTTTACCATCATGTGTATCCACTAGCACTGCAGTTTTTATTGTTTTTAAACTTTATGTAATTGGAACAATCAAATATGTATTTTTATGTCTGGCCTCTATGGCTCAACATTATGTTTGTAAGAGTCATCCATGTTTTCCCTGTTACTGTAGTTCACTGTCATTATTGTATACAATTCCACTATATGAATACACAACCATTTATTTATCCTTTTTACTTTCAGTGGTCATTTGGGCTGATTCAAATTTTTGGCTATTTTGAATTAGGCTGCTATGAATATTCCTGTGCATTTCTCTTTGCTGCACATATTTCTGTATATATGTTCAAATTGGGATAACAGTTTGGCATTATCTACTAAAGTGAATGTACCAATTTATAGTTTAGTATATGAGCATTCCTGTTGCTACACATCCTGGCCAACACTTGGTATTACGCATCTTTAATTTTAGCCAATCTAGTGGGTGTGTAGAATCATCCACTGTGGTTTGAATTTGTATTTTTATGATTACAAATGTGGTTGAATATTTTCATATTGGCCATTCGGATATCCCCTTTTGTGAAGTGCTTGTTCAAGTCTCATCTTATTGATCTGTAGTTCTTTATATATTCTGCAGGTGAGCCCTCTGTTGGTTGTGTTGCAAATATCCTCTACCACTCCATAACTTGTCTTTTTACGCTCTTAATAGAGTCTTCTGATAAACACAAGTTCTTACTTTTAAGGTAGTCCAATTTATTAATAGGTTCCTGTATGGTTAGTGTTTTTTATGTTCTGTTTAAGAAATTTTCCTCTAGCCCAAGGTCATGAGATATTCTCTATTATAAATTTCTAGAAGCTTTATTGTTTTGCCTTTCATATTTGAATGTATTAATCCATCTGGAATTTCTCAAATAGATATCCCCAAACTATGAAAATATACCATCATGGGGCCGGCCCGGTGGCATAGCGGTTGAGTGTGCGTGCTCCGCTTTGGCAGCCCAGGGTTTGCAGGTTCGGTTCCCGGGCGCACACTGACGCACCACTTGTAAAGCCATGCTGTGGTGACGTCCCATATAAAGTAGAGGAAGATGGGCATGGATGTTAGCCCAGGGCTAATCTTCCTCAGCAAAAAAGAGAAGGATTGCCATCGGATGTTAGCTCAGGGGCTAATCTTACACACACACACACACACACACACACACACACACACACACACACACACAAACATCATTTTCCTACTACTCTGCAATACTACCTCTGGTGTAAATCAAGTGTCCATGTATTTGTTCTGGACTATTTCTGGATTCTCTATTCTGTTTCTTTTTTTTGTTTGTTTTTGTGAGGAAGATCGGCCCTGAGCTAACATCTGCCAATCCTCCTCTTTTTGCTGAGGAAGACTGGCCCTGGGCTAACATCCATGCCCATCTTCCTCCACTTTATATGGGATGCTGCCACAGCATGGCTTGCCAAGCAGTGCGTCGGTGCGCACCTGGGATCCAAACCAGCGAACCCTAGGCTGCTGCAGGGGAGCACGCGCACTTAACTGCTTGCGCCACCGGGCCGGCCCCTCTATTCTGTTTCAATGCTTGTCTGTCCTTGCACTAATAATTCTAATTACTTTAGCTTTATAGGAATCATTGGATAAAGAGGCTGACCTGTTTGGATCTCTAGTGACCCAATGGATGTCTCTTGCATATGGAAGATTACTTTAGCTTTATAGTAAGTCTTGATATCCTATAGAACAAGTCCTCTCACCTTATTCTTCTTCAAGAGTTAAGCTATTTCCATATGAATTTTAGAATGTATCCTTATCATTTCCATATAAATCTTAGAATCAAATTGTGTTAATATTTGACTTTGTTTGCATCCATAGATCAATTTGGGAATAATTTATAGCTTTAAAATACTGAGTCTTCCAATAATCCATGAACATGATATTTCTATTTATTTAGATCTCCTTTAATTTCTCTAATAATGTTTTGTTTTTGTTTTTGTTTTTGTTTTGTGAGGAAGATAGGCCCTGAGCTAACATCTGCCAATCCTCCTTTTTTATTTTTGCTGAGGAAGACTGGCCCTGGGCTAACATCCATGCCCATCCTCCTCCACTTTATATGGGACGCCACCACAGCATGGCTTGACAAGTGGTGCGGCGGCGCACGCCGGGATCTGAACCGGTGAACCCCACGCCGCCACCGGCCCCTCTAATAATGTTTTCTAGTCTGTTGCTTAGAGGTATCACACAGCATTTGTTAGATATATTGTTAGGGATGATATTGTAAATGGCATCTTTCTAAAAATTTCATTTTGTTTGTTGCCGGTAAATAGAAATACAACTAGTTTTTACTAATTGACTTTGTATCCAGTAGCTCTGCTACATGCACTTATTGATTCTAATTATTAATCTATAGACTCTTTAAAATTTCCTCTTTACACAATCATATCCTCTATAAATAATGATAGTTTTGTTTCTTCCTTTCCAATCTTTATACCTTGTATTTCTTTTTCCTTCCTTATTGTATTGGATACCACTCCTAATACAATATTGTATAGAGTTATTGACAGCCAGCATCCTTGTCTGTTCCCAGTTACTGAGGAAAGCTTTCAACATTTCACCATATGATGTTTGCTATAGGATTTTATAGATATGTTTGTCAGATTAAAGAATTCCTTTCTAAACCTAGTTTAAGAGATCTATTATAAATGAAAGATGAATCTTACCTGTTTCTATATCCACTGAGACAATGATTTTTCTTTTTTTCCTGTCAATGCAGTGAATTATAGTGATTGATTTTTTAAATAAAATTTTTATTTTAGAATAGTTTTAGATATACAGAAAAGTTGTAAAGATAGTATAGAGAGTTCGCACATACTCCTCACCTGGTTTCCATTATTATCAGAATCTTTCATTAGTATATACTGACCAATTTTGAATGTTAAATCTTCTAACATTTCTGGAATAAGTCAACTTGGTTGGGAGGCATAATTTTTTTTTTTTTTGTGAGGAAGATCAGCCCTGAGCTAACATCCATGCCACTCCTCCTCTCTTTGCTGAGGAAGACTGGCCCTGAGCTAACATCCGTGCCCATCTTCCTCCAGTTTATGTGGGGTACCGCCACAGCATGGCCTGACAAGCAATGTGTCTGTGCGCGCCCGGGATCCGAACCCAGGCCGCCAGCAGCAGAGCATGAACACTTAACTGCTACACCACGGGGCCAGCCCCAGGAGGCATAATTTTTTAATGTATATGCTAGTTTCAATATGCCAATGTTTTGTTTAGGATTATTGTATCTATATTAATGTCTTTGTCCCGTTTTAGTATCATAGTTATACCGGCCTCATTAAATGAGTTGGGGAACACTTCTTTTTTATCTCAGGAAGAATTTGTATAATATTGATGTTGTTTCTTTCTTAAATGTTTGGTAAATTTGGTGGTGAAGTTACTGCGCCTGGCATTTTCTTCATAGAAAGATCTTAAATAACAGATCCTATTTCTTGGTAGGCATGTGATTATTAAGATTTTCTACATTGTGACAGTTTGGGTAAGTTATATTTTTCTAGGAATCTCTCCATTTCATTTAAGTTTTTTTTTTTTTAATTTTTTTTATTTATTTAATTTTTTTCCCCCAAAGCCCCCGTAGATAGTTGTATATCATAGCTGCACATCCTTCTAGTTGCTGTATGTGGGACACGGCCTCAGCATGGCCGGAGAAGTGGTGTATCGGTGCGCGCCCAGGATCTGAACCTGGGCTGCCAGCAGCGGAGCGCGTGCACTTAACTGCCAAGCCACGGGGCCAGCCCCTCATTTAAGTTTTTAAATTTACTGGTATAAATTTTATTCTTGTTATTTTCTTAATGTCTATAGAATCTGTAGTGATGTCTCTTTTTGTAGTACAGTCATGCGCCACATAAGAATGTTTTGGTCAATGGCAGATCGCATATATGACAGTGGTCCCAGAAAATTAGTACTATATAGCCTAGGTGTGTAGTAGGCTATACCATCTAGGTGTGTGTAAGTACAATCTATGATGTTCACACAATGACAAAATTACCTAACAACGCATTTCTCAGAAGGTATCCCCGTCATTAAGCAATGCATGACTGTACTGGCATTGGTTTTTTTGTTTTTTTTTAATTGTGAAATTTTTGTTGTACATTATTGTTTGTCAGTCACCATATAAATGCATCCCTCCATCCCTTGTGCCCACCCCGCACTCCCCTTGCCCCTGGTAACCACCAAACAGTTCTATCTGACCATGTGTTGGTTTATCTTCCACATATGAGTGAAATCATGCAGTGTTTGTCTTCCTCTGTCTGGCTTATTTCACTTAACATAATACCCTCCAGGTCCATCCATGTTGTTGCAAATGGGATGATTTTGTCTTTTTTTATGGCTGAGTAGTATTCCATGGTATATACATACCACATCTTCTTTATTCAATCATCAGTCAAGGGACACTTGGGTTGCTTCCATGTCTTGGCTATAGTGAATAATGCTGCGAGGAACGTAGGGGAGCATAAACCTCTTTGTGTTGTTGATTCCAGATTCGTTGGGTAGATACCCAGTAGTGGGATAGCTGGATCACAAGGTACTTCTATTTTTAATTTTTTGAAGTATCTCCATATTGTTTTCCATAGAGGCTTTGCCAGTTTTCATTCCCACCAGCAGTGGATTAAAGTTTCCATTTCTCCACAGCCTCTCCAGCATTTGCTGTTTTTTTGTCTTGGTGATTACAGTCATTCTAACGGGTGTAAGATGACATCTTAGTGTGGTTTTGATTTGCATTTCCCTGATGATTAGTGATGTTGAGCATCTCTTCATGTCCCTATTGGCCATCTGTCTATCTTCTTTGGAGAAATGTTTATTCATTTCTTCTGCCCATTTTTTGATCGGGTTGTTTGTTTTTTTGTTGTTCAGTTGTATGAGTTCTTTATATATTATGGAGCTTAATCCCTTGTCAGATACATGGTTTGCAAATATTTTTTCCCAGCTGGTGGGTTGCCTGTTCATTTTGATCCTGGTTTCATTTGCCTTGTAGAAGCTCTTTAATCTGATGAAGTCTCACTTGTTTATTTTTTCTTTTGTTTCCCTTGTCTGAGTAGACATGGAATTCGAAAAGATCCCTTTACGGACAATGACAAATAGTGTACTACCTATATTTTCCTCCAGGAGTTTTATAGTTTAAGGTCTCACCTTCAGGTCTTTGATCCATTTTGAGTTACTTTTTGTGTATGGTGAAAGAAGATGGTCTACTTTCATTCTTTTGCAAGTGGCTGTCCAGTTTTCCCAGCACCATTTATTGAAGAGACTTTCATTTCTCCATTGTATGTTCTTAGCTCCTTTGTCAAAGATTAGCTGCCTGTAGATGTGAGGTTTTATTTCTGGGCTTTCAAGTCTGTTCCTTTGATCTGTGTGTCTGTTTTTGTACCAATACCATGCTGTTTTAATTATTATTGCTTTGTAGTATGTTGTGAAGTCAGGGATTCTGATGCCTCCAGCTTTGTTCTTTTTTCTCAGGATTGCTTTATCTATTTGGGGTCTTTTGTTGCCCCATATGAATTTTAGTATTCTTCTATTTCCGTGAAGAATGTCCTTGAGATTCTGATTGGGACTGCACTCAGTCTGTAGATTGCTGTAAAGCAATCTGTAGATTGCTTTAGGTAATATGGACATTTTTAACTATGTTTATTCTTCCAATCGAAACATGGAATATTTTTCCATTTCTTTATGTCAACATTGATTTCTTTCAATAATGTCTTATAGTTTTCATTGTATAGTCTTTCACTTCCTTAGTTAAATTTATTCCTAGATATTTTATTCTTTTTGTTGCAATTGTACATGGGATTATCTTCTTGAGTTCTCTTTCTGTTAGTTCGTTTATGGTATATACAAATGCAACTGGTTTCTGCAAGTTGATTTTGTACCCTGCAACTTTGCTGTGGTTGTTGATTATTTCTAATAGTTTTCCAATGGATTCTTTAGAGTTTTCTCTACATAAGATCATGTCATCTGCAAACAGCAAGAGTTTCACTTCTTCACTGCTTATTTGGACTCTTTTTATTCCTTTTTCTTGCCTAATTGCTCTGGCCAGAACCTCCAGTACTGTGTTGAATAAGAGTGGCGAGAGTGGGCACCCTTGTCTTGTTCCTGTTTTCAGAGGGATGACTTTCAGTTTTTCCCTGTTGAGTATGATGTTGGCTGTGGGTTTGTCATATGTGGCCTTTATTATGTTGAGGTACTTTCCTTCCATACCCACTTTGTTGAGAGTTTTTATCATAAATTGATATTGGATCTTGTCAAATGCCTTCTCTGCATCTATTGAGATGATCATATGGTTTTTATACCGTTTTGTTAATGTGGTGTATCACATTGATTGATGTGCAGATGTTGAACCATCTCTGCGTCCTTGGTATGAATCCCACTTGATCATGGTGTAGGATCTTTTTAATGTATTGCTGTATTCGGTTTGCCAATATTTTGTTGCGGATTTTTGCATCTATGTTCATCAGGAATATTGGTTTGTAGTTTTCCTTCTTAGTAATGTCTTTGTCTGGCTTTGGTATCAGGGTGATGGTGGCCTCGTAGAATGTGTTGGGAAGTGTTCCATCTTCCTCTATTTTTGGAATAGTTTGAGAAGGATAGGTATTAACCCTTCTTTGAATGTTTGGTAAAATTCTCCAGAGAAGCCATCTGGTCCTGGACTTTTATTTTTTGAGAGGTTTTTGATTACTGTTTCAATCTCTTTACTTGTGATTGGTCTACTCAGGTTCTCTATTTCTTCTTCTTCTTCTTCTTTTTTTTTTTTAAAGATTTTATTTATTTACTTATTTTCCCCCCAAAGCCCCAGTAGATAGTTGTATGTCATAGCTGCACATCCTTCTAGTTGCTGTATGTGGGATGCGGCCTCAGCACGGCCGGAGAAGCGGTGCGTCGGTGCGCACCTGGGATCCGAACCCGGGCCGCCAGCAGTGGAGCGCGTGCACTTAACCACTAAGCCACGGGGCCGGCCCTCTCTATTTCTTCTTGATTCAGTTTTGGGAGGTTGTATGAGTCTAAGAAGTTATTCATTTCCTCTAGATTGTCCAGTTTGTTGGCATATACTTTTTCATAGTATTCTCTTTTAATATTTTGTATTTCTGTGGTATCTGTTGTAATTTCTCCTTTTTCATTTCTAATTTTATTTATTTGAGGCTTCTCTCTTTTTTTCTTGATGAGTCTGGCTAAGGGTTTGTCAATTTTGTTTAACTTCTCAAACCACCAGCCCTTTGTTTCATTGATCCTTTCTACTGTTTTTTTTAATTTCAATTTCATTTATTTCTGCTCTGATTTTTATTATTTCCCTCCTTCTGCTGACTTTAGGCTTTGTTTGTTCTTCTTTTTCTAATTCTGTTAGGTGTAGTTTGAGGTTGCTTATTTGGGCTTTTTCTTGTTTGTTAAGGTGGGCCTGTATTGCTATGAGTTTCCCTCTCAGGACCACTTTTGCTGCATCCCATATGAGTTGGTATGGTATATTTTCGTTTTCACTTGTCTCCATATATGATGATTTATCCTTTAATTCATTCATGATCCAATGGCTGTTTAGTAGCATGTTGTTGAGTCTCCACAGCTTTGTCACTTTCCCAGTTTTTTTCTTGTAGTTGATTTCTAGCTTCATGGCGTTATAGTCAGGAAAGATGCTTGTTATGATTTCAATATTCTTAAATTTATATAAGCCTGCCTTGTTTCCTAACATATGGTCTATTCTTGAGAATGTTCCATGTGTGCTTGAGAAGAATTGTGATCTACTGTTTGGATGGAGTGCTCTATATATATCTATTAAGTCCATCTCATCAAGTTTTTCGTTTAAGTCCATTATTTCCTTATTGATTTTCTGTCTGGATGATCTGTCCATTGATGAAAGTGGGGTGTTAAGATCCCCTACTATTATTGTGTTGTTATTAATATCTCCTTTTAGGTTTGATAATAGTTGCTTTATGTACCTTGGTGCTCCTGTGCTGGGTGCATATGTATTTAAAAGTGATATGTCTTCTTGGTGGAGTGTCCCTTTTATCATTATATATTGCCCCTCTTTGTCTCTCATTACCTGTTTTATCTTGAAGTCTACTTTGTCTGATATAAATATGGTAACACCCACTTTCTTTTGTTTGCCATTAGCTTGGAGTATTTTCTTCTATCCTTTCACTCTGAGTTTGTGTTTGTCTTTAGAGCTGAGATGTGTTTCCTGGAGGCAGCATGTTGTTGGGTCTTGTTTTTAATCCATCCCACTACTCTGTGTCTTTTGATTGCAGAGTTCAGTCCATTCACATTTAGGGTAATTATTGATATATGAAGGCTTATTGTTGCTATTTTATTGCTCTTTTTCTGGTTCTTTTGCATTTCTTTTGTTTCCCGTCCCACGTGTTTTGGACTACCGATTCAGTTTGGTAGTTCTGTATGAGGGTTCTCTTAGTTTTCTCTTTCTTTATGATGTGTGACTGTTCTGATTATTTGGTTAGTGGTTACCGTGAAGTTTGTATAAAAAATCTCATGGATGTGATAGTTCTTTTTTTTTTTTTTTTTTTTTTTGTAAGGAGATCAGCCCTATGCTAACATCTGCCAATCCTCCTCTTTTTTCTTGCTGAGGAAGACGGTCCCTGGGCTAACATCCATGCCCATCTTCCTCCACTTTATATGGGACGCCGCCACAGCATGGCTTGCCAAGCAGTGCGTTGGTGTGCACCTGGGATCCGAACTGGCGAACCCTGGGCCGCTGCAGCAGAGCGCACGCACTTAACCGCTTGCACCACCGGGCTGGCCCCTGTGATAGTCCATTTTTTGATGGCCTCTTATTCCCTTAGACTAAGTCAATTCGATCCCTTTCTTCTTCCCCTTCTAAGTTATTGTTGTCACATCTTATTTCTTCTTGCGTTATGAGTTTGTGCTTAACATGATGATGTTATATTTATTTTTGGTGCTTACCTCCCTTGATCTTTGGTTTTATAATTAAGTATTTGCTAATCTGTTTTGATAGAGAGCTGCAATTTTGTTGACGTATTTTCCTCCTTGTTCAAAACTTTGAATCCCCTTTCTCTTTGTTTCCTTAGGCATGAGGGCCTTCTTGAGCACTTCTTGTAGTGGCGATCTTGTGGTAACGAACTCCCTTAGCTTCTGGTCATCTGAGATAGTTATTATTTCTCCATCATACCTGAAGGATATTTTCGCTGGATAGAGTATTCTTGGCTGAAAGTTTTTTTCCTTCAGAATTTTGAATATATCGCTCCACTCTCTCCTAGCCTGTGAAGTTTCTGTTGAGAAATTGGCTGAGAGCCTGATAGGAAATCCTTTGTGTTACTTTTTTTTTGCCTAACTGCCCTTAAGATTTTTTTCTTTATCATTGACTTTTGCCAGCTTTACTACTGTATGCCTTGGCGAGGTTCTTTTCATGTTGATATATTTAGGAGATCTGGTTATTTCATTCACTGGTATTCCCAGCTCCTTCCTCAGGTTTGGGAAGTTCTCAGGTATTATTTCTTCTAACAAGTTCTCTGCTCCTTTTTCCCCTCTCTTCTCCCTCTAGAATACCTATAATCCTTATGTTGGATTTCCTAATTGAGTCGGATATTTCTCAGAGAGTTTCTTCATTTCTTTTTAGTCTTAGCTCTCTTTCCTCCTCCATATGGAGCATTTCTGCATTGCTGTCCTCGCTATCGCTAATTCTTTTCTCCATACTGTCAGCCCTGATGTTTAAGGCTTCCAGATTTGTCTTCATATCCACTATTATGTTTTCCATCTCTAAGATTTCTCATAGGTTTTTCTTTATAGTTTCAACCTCTTTTGTGAAGAAACTCCTGATTTCACTGAACTGTCTATCTGTGTTTTCTTGTATTTCATTAAGCTTTTTTATGATGGCTATTTTGAATTCTCTTTCATTAAGGTTATACATTTCTGGCTTTCCGGGTTGACTTCTGGGCGCTTGTCATTTTCCTTTTTGTCTGTAGATTTAATATATTTTTGCATAGTGCCCGTCGGCGTTGGCTTATTTTTCCTCATAGTGAAAATACACAGTTGCAGTTTTCTCTTGCCGCCGCTGGGTGGGGGTAAAGGGCTGTGTACTCTGTCCTGCCTCGATCTGCAGGTGCTCTGGTTGGCCCCTGACTGAGCTGAGGCATGGATGAGCTGAAGCATGGCTGATCTGTAGCACAGCTGAGTGGAGGCTGCGGGGGGTGAAGCGTGGGAACAGCTGGAGCTGGAGTGTGGGAACAGCTGGGACTGGAGCACAGCTACGCCAAAGCATTTGGGGCTCAGGTGTGGGGGGGTTGAAGCAGCTGTAGCTGAAGCGCGGCTGGGTTGAAGAAGCAGGAGCTGGAGTGCAGCTGGGCCGAAGTTGCTGGTGCCAAGTCAGCTGGAGCCTGAGCATGACCAAGCTGAAGTAGCTGGAGCTGGGGGTGGGGCGGTCGAGCTGAAGGAGCTAGGGGTGGGGCAGTCAAGCTGACGCAGCTGGGGCTGGGGCACAGTCAAGCCAAAGGAGCTGAGGCTGTGGCGTAGTAAAGCCAGGGAAGCTGGGGCTGTGGAGCGGTGGGGCCTGAGCTACCACTGCCTCTGGTGCGGGGGCGTGGACACGCCCTGTTGCTCGCTGGTGGGGCCTGGGTGCCTGGGGGCTGCTGCCTCTGGGGGAGGGGCACGGTCACACTGCTGCTGTTGGTGGGGCACCAGCGCTGGAGGATCACCACCCCTGGTGCCCAGGCACCTGGGGGCCGCTGCCTCTGGGGCCGGGGCCAAGCTGAAGTGCCGCTATGCTGAGGCTGTAGGGCCGCCGTGCTGAAGCGTTGGGCGGGTGGTCCGGGTTGGGGAGGGGTGCTTACTTTTGCCTCCTCGATCTCAGAAGTCTCTCGCCTTGCTGTGGCTCTCTGCTCTCCTGAGGGGCTAGCTTGTTGAAAGTACCCTCGCAACAGTTCCGCTCCCTCTGTAGGGGGATTCCCCACGGGCTGTGAGGGGTCTCGGAGAGCACCGCTTTTCCTGTGGAGAGCCTCCCCTTCCCCCCTCTCTGAGAGCCATGTGGTCTCAGTCTCAGGGTCACAGTCCTTGGGGAAGGAAGGGAGCTCCTCTTACCTTCTCCACTTCCTCTGGGGATTCCAGCACCTCAGTCCTTGGGTGTACGGCTGCCTGGGTGCCTCAGACTTTCCCTGTGTTATGTGAATAGCTTCAGTTGGAATATGAATGTCCTTTCTGCTGTGTCTTAGAGGGGGAGAGTTCAATGGGGGAAGCTCACTCCGCCATGATGCTGACATCACTCCTGGCATTGGTTATTTTTTGTCTTATCATTTTTATTTGGTAAGTTTTACCAGCGATTTATCAACTTTATTAGCCTTTTGAAAAGAGCACATTTTGGTTTACTGCTCCTCTATATTGTATTTTGTTTTCTATTTGTTAATACTGCTCTTAACTTTTTATTTCATTCCATCTACTTTCTTTAGGTTTAACATACTATCCATCCTTTTGTTAATTTCCTGAGCTGGATGCTGATTTTCCAACTTTCTGCATTTCCACTATATGCATTTAAAGCTATAAATTTTCCTCTAAGCATTGCTTTAGATGCATCCCTCAAATTTTGTTGTTGTTTTTCAAGTCTAAATCATTTTGTATTTAAGCATTAATTTTACAAAATGTGGTATAAAAATAAACCAAATTGGGGCCAGCCCGGTGGCATAGCGGTCAAGTTTGCGTGCTCCGCTTCAGCAGCCCGGGGCTTGAAGGTTCGGATCCCAGGCGTGGACCTATGCACCGCTTATCAAGCCATGCTGTGGCAGCATCCCATATAAAGTAGAGGAAGATGGGCACAGATGTTAGAGCAGGGCCAATCTTTCTCAGCAAAAAAGAGGAGGATTGGCAATAGACGTTAGCTCAGGGCTAACCTTCCTCAAAAAGAAAAGAAAATAAACCAAATTTACAACTTAATTTGTTCATGTAAATTGCCTTGAAAATACATTGCAGCTATGATGTGCACAAGATTTTATGTGCATTTTGGAAAAAATTACACAGAAACAGCTGCTTTTTCACTAAACTTGGCCTGTTTCCATCTCTTTTGGTCAGTGCACCAGTCATGCAAGGTGAGAGTTATCCGGACCTTGTTGAACCATTCTAGGTGATGATTTATCTTCTCTGCTTGTAACAAGGTAACTTGGGACATACAGCCAAATGCCTGATTGAAATTTTTAAAAGAGAATTCTTTGTAGATGGCATCTCTCTCACTTAATTCTGACCACCCTTCTGCTTTAAAGTCAAGTACAACTTGGTTCCTCTCCTCTGCTATCAACCAGTGAGCATCTGCTGACCTGGCCATGAGGTTTGAGCCCAGGGCTGCCTAGTGCACTGCCTGCCCTCAAGTTTTAATATGTACTACTTTTTATTTTTATTCAGTTCAAAATATTTTCAAATTTTCATTGTGATTTGTTATTTGACCCATGGGTTATTAAGCATATTTTTAAATCTCCTAAAATATGCGGGTGTTCTAGTTATCTTTTTGTTATTGATTTATATCTTAACTGTATATGGTCAGAGAACAGTCATTATGATTTTAATCCTTTGACACCTGAATCTTGCTTTTAGCCCAGTATATGGTCAATTTTTATACATGTTCATGTGTGTTTGAAAAGAAAGTGTATTTGGCACTTATTGGATGCAGTGTTCCTTATATATCGTCTAGGTCAAGTTCATTAATTGTGTTCTTCTAATTTTCTATAACCTTCCTAATTTTGTTTGTCTGCTTATTCCATCAATTACTGAAAGATATTTGTTCAATTCTCCCACTATCATTGTGGATATTTCTATTTCTCATTGTACTTCTGTTAATTTTTGCTTTATATATTATGAAGCCATGTTACTAATTGCATACAAACTTAAAATTGTTACATCTTATTTTTTAGAGTCTACTTCATGTAACCTTAATCTATCTACAACAGCTTTTCTTTGGTTAGTGTTTGCATTATGTATTTCTTCTTTTACTTTCAAACTTTCTGTATCCTTACGCTTTAGATATGCCTCTTATAAAACATTATGAAGTTTTTTTTAAATCCTAGCTGACAAAGTGTCTTTTATCCATTTACATTTAATGAAATTGCTGATATATTTATCATCATAATTTATTCTATTTGTCCTACTGCTATATGTACCTTTTCTCCTTTCTTGCCTTCTTCTGGATTATTTTTTATCATTCCATTTTTTCTATAACTTAGAAGGTATATACTAAAAAACTCTTTTCTTACAGGTTACTCTAGAGATTACAACATGCATCTCTTACTTATCAAAGTATAATATTAACAGGTACTCTTCTCCTCTTCCCAGATAATACACGGCCCTCACACACTTTAACTCTATTTATCCTACAGCCAACTATTACTGTCATATATTTTAATCCTGTCTTTTAAATCCAACAAAACATTATTATTGTTTTTAAAAGTCTACATTCATTTGATTTACCCACATATTTTCTACAATTTTTACTTTTTATTTCTTCCTAATCTCCAAGCTTCCATCTGGTATTTTCCTTCTGCTTGAAAAATTTCTTTAGAATTTCATTTAGTATGGGTCTCCTGGTAATTCCCTCAGTAAATTTTTTAGGGGAGGAATATCTGAAAAATGCTTACTTCCTCTTCATTCTTGAAGGGTATTTCTGCCAGGTACAGAATTCTAGGTTACCAGTTATTATCTTTCAGTGCTTTGAATAGGTTATTCCATTGTTTCTTTCTTCCATTGCTCCTATTAAGAATCTGCTGTCAGTTTAATTGTTCTCTTTTCAAAGTAATCTCTTTTTTGCTGGCTGCTTTAGGATTTTTTTCTTTGTCTTTCATCTGAAGCACTTTTACTAAGACGTGCTGCTTATGTGTTGTTTTCTTTGTATTCATTCTGCTTTGGCTTACAGGGTTTTTTCAATCTGTGGCTTAATGTTTTGTCCGTTGTAGAAAATTTTTATCCATTATCTCTTCAAATGTTGGTTCTACCCCATTCTCTCTCTCTTCTCTGGGACTCCAAACATACAGATGATAGGCCTATTCACTGTATCCTCTATGTCTCTTATGTTTTTTTTGGTATTTTACTTTTTCTCTTCATGATTTATTCTAGATTGTTTCTCCTGACCTATCTTCTAGTTCATTTATTGTCTGTTTAGCTTTATTGAAGCTTCTGTTAATTCATCTGTTAAGTTTTTTAATTTGTTATTTTATTTTTCATTCCTAGAATTTTCTTTTAGTGCTTTATCAACTCTGCTACAACCCTTTTATAATTTATAGTTCTCTGCCAAAATTTTCAATCTAGTCTTTTATGTTCTTGAACATAATAAGCATTGTTTTGTTTTTTAGCATAGTTATTTTAAAGTTATTTATTAAGTTTGGTCTGATAAAGCCAATGTCTGGAGAACCTGGGGGTCTGTTTTTATCTTTTGCTTTTTCTGCTGATTCTCATTCATGTCGTTATGTCTCCTCATATGCCTAGTTATTTTCGGTTGTGAGCCACATATTATATTTGAAAGACTGTAATAATTTAAGGTCCTAAATGACGTTATCTTAGTCTAGAGAAGTTTGCTTTTGCCAGGTGCCTGGGACTACCTTATTTAAATTTCACAGATTGAAATGATTGAAGGTAGGCTCTAGTCCCTTCCAGGACTCTTCTATTTCTAGCTTACCATTACTCTTACATAGATGCAACCTTTGGGGGTCCCAAACCAAGAAGCAGAAGCTTACTAGCACTCATATCATACTTGGAAAGCCATGAACCTCAACTTTTTTAACTTCTATCAAGAGGGCTGCTCAATCTCTTAGTCTCCTCTTTTGAAACCCATGAACGTCTTTAGAAGAGAAATAGTCCCAAATGTTGGTCTTATCTCTCTAGATTTACATCTTTTTCCAGATCTCAACTTGGTAATTCTTTCCTACTTTGTTAGCTTTCTGAATGTCTTTAAAGCAAATTTAAAAAATATTTTATCTAGCTTCTCTAGGTAAGAGTCAGGCTTGATTTAAAAAATCTAGTCTGGCATTACTAAAGCAGAAATCCTTAGTTTATAACACCTAAATAAAACCAAAATTGTATTGTGGTTTTAGTGTGGTTTCAGGAAGGAATGGAACTACAAGTGTATTCAATTCACCATCTTAACTTAAAATGTTATTCTTAATTTCCTTTCAGAAAAAAATTTAAAAAGCATACATTAGCTTATGTCCACATACCTTGTAAAAAATAGGAATAAGAGGATTTTATCCATTTAATTTTACAGGTAGAATATTTAATAGATTTTCTATATCTGTGCCAATAGCTCTACTTTATTCTTTTTTTCTAATAGTTGCACTTCATATCATTCAATCTAACTCAACAAATATTTACTTACTATGCTCATTACTATAATGGTGAACAAAAACCAGTTTTGTCCCAGAACTCAGGGAGTCTACAGTTGAGGGGGGGTAAAATATATGAATCTTGTAAAAACATAAATAAATGTAAAATTGTAACTCTATGGAATGCTAAGGAGAAGTACATGGTGATATGAGAGAGCATGACAGGGCTATTGCATCTAGTCAGGGAGGTCAGAAATGTCTTCCATGAGGAATTTACAATAAGCTGAACAGGAGCTAACTAAAAGAGAAGGGGAGAAAGGAGGCTTGCATAAAGGAAATAATATTCCATGCACAGAATCTATCATATGGATATATAATATTGATTTACCCAGCTCTTCACTGATGGACATTTAGATTATTTTGACTCTTTTGCTACTACAGATGATACTGCAATAAATATTCCCATATACAATTTTTGGCATAATTATCTTTACGATAATCAAGAATCCTTTCTTAATACAAACAAAGGGTTCACAATAATTTCCTTTCCCACTTAGATTTGAATATAAATTTTACTAGACCTATTTTTTAATATTTCACCTTCTCCTCACTTAAACTCTTGATTTTGTTTTAATTTTCATTTGGCTGCACTATTTCCACAGGAAGAACTTAGTGATCTGCTATCCCATAACTAAAGGTGCTCTGCACGTTCAGTGTAGAATCTGAAGCATAAGTATGTATAGGACTCTCCTCTCTATTCTCAAAGTAAGCTAGCCTTCTCCACTATGCAGATAGATAACCTAACAGATGAATGTATCATCTTAGTACAGAGCTTGGAAAGAAGGAGACAGTCAGAGGTTTGTGCTCAGGTGCCACCATCTTTCCAGTGTCTTCTGCATTCTTAGATAAATTACGACCTACCTTTAAAATCAAACCTCCCACAACACCCTAGGAAAAAAATACTTGGCCACATATACAATACAATGTTAATATATAAAGATCCCTCACAGGCCAATAAGAAGAAAAACAAACAAAGATGCACATAACCCAGTAGAAAAATGGGCAAAAGGCATGAATTGACAATTCACAATGGTCAATAAACACAAGAAAAAATGTTCATTAGTCATCATAAAAATGCAAATTAAAATTTAAAAAACACCAGACTATAAAAATTATAATAGGGCCGGCCCCGTGGCTTAGCGGTTAAGTGCACGCGCTCTGCTACTGGCGGCCCAGGTTCGGATCCCGGGTGCGCACTGACACACCGCTTCTCCGGCCATGCTGAAGCTGCGTCCTACATACAGCAACTAGAAGGATGTGTAACTATGACATACAACCATCTACTGGGGCTCTGGGGAGAAAAAAGGAGGAGGATCGGCAATAGATGTTAGCTCAGAGCTGGTGTTGCTCAGCAAAAAGAGGAGGATTAGCATGGATGTCAGCTCAGGGCTGATCTTCCTCACACAAAAAAAAATAAAATAAAAAGTAGTGCTTCTAAAAAAAAAATTATAATAAAGAGTATTGGAGAGAGCACTGTGAACTATGCATAACACACACAAAATGTAAACTGGTACAGCCTGCCTTTCTAGAGGTTATCTATATCCAATTTAAAATTGTAAGTACAAATTGACACAGATATTCAACTTCTAGAAATTTATTCTACAGAAATAATCAAGAAAACGTTATTCTTCATTTCCTAAAATTGCTTTTCTTTCTTTCATGCCATATATCAACATCTGACTTATATTTACTTATGGTTTATCTTCCCTCTTCTAGAATATAAGCTTATTCAGAGCAAGGACCTAAACAGTACTTGGCTCATACAAGACATGTAATAAATATTGGTTGTTGAACAGAATAAAGATTTATCTATAAGAATTTTCAAAACTATGGGGTTTTAAAAGGAAAAATTTGGAAAAATTCCAATATCCAACAGCAGGGGATTGGATAAAACAAAGAATGACCAACATGGACAACTATGTAACTGTTAAAAATTAGTCTACAAAAAAACAGTAAATGTCATGATAGTATCACATGACCTCATTTTTGTTGAAAACAAAAAAGAGAGGCAAAAATATATGCAAAGATAAAAGACAGCTAACATAGTATATACATCAAGATGTTAACAGTGGATTATCTATGAGATGGTAGGACTATGGGTGACTTTTTTTTCCTTATTTATGGTTTCTTGTTTTTTTTAAATTTTATTTTTCTACAATGAACACAATTCTTTTCTAGTAAGAAAAAGAAATTACTCAAAACAAACTAAAACCAAAAGCAAAACTTCTTTGTTTCTAGTTCAAATGAGGAAAAGGCAAGTTTACCTTCAATTTCATCATCGGAAATCAATTCATCATCAGAGCATATGTTGAGAATGTTAACCAGCATCTCTGTGACTATATAAGACAAAATAACCCAAAATTTATATAATTAATAAGGTCCTTTCTCTAAAATAATGTGGATATCTAAATGAACATACATGTTAAATAAGCATAGATAAAAATGATTTGTCATTATGCTAGTAAGAGTAGCTTTAATAGCATTAAATCTAGACCTTCAGGTTTATATAGCATTTGGGGAGATTACTTGCTCCACTAAAAATCTGGAGTCTTCGAAGAGTCTATTGTGTAATTACTCAATTTCATTAGACTGCTGTCCAGAGCCTTTTTCTCACTGATATGCACATGAAAAGATTTCTTCCCATTTTACAAAGAAGTTAAGCCACCAGGCCTATGTCCAACAGGCTTATTTTATATATGCATAGGAGTACAAATAAAATTCTAAGGACAATATTTCCTATTTAAATCTCCTTATCACTGAAGAAATCACTGAAGGAATGATGTAGTGACTTATGTCATTTTAATATCTTGATCATAGTAGGATAGTTAATTTAAACTGATATTTAGAATAAGAAAAGCACAACTGACTAGAATTATAATTTAAAAGCCAATTAACTGCCATTTAAAAACCTTTGTAGAGAACAAAGAAAATTAGAAAACATTTCTGGTAACTTTAAGAAAAACACTTCTGAGCCATTCAGGGCTCATGCAGATATAAAAGTGTGCTCAGTCACTAGTTAAGACAACTGGTGGTCCAGATGCTTTAATTCTCTTACCTTTCTCCCCAACAAAAGGCAAAGACCACGTGAAAACATCCATAAAGTTTGGAAGCCAGTAGGGGTGTGGAGAACAGTTAAACTGCCGGATATTCATGACATTGTTTTCATATTTTAACACAGCAGCTAAAAAAGAAAAAGCAGGACAATCCAGCACAGAGGAACACGACATGGCAACTGGTATGCTGTGTACAGCTGTGTACCTACTACACAGAGTTCAGGAACTTACTTTCCATTTGTAAATTCAGGACTTGGTATTTAAAGGCAGATGGAAAATCTTAAAGCATTTTATAAAGTTCATTCTTTTAAGAATTATCCTAATGAACAAAGCTACCCGAAGAGCTCATATAATAAAAGTACAAAAGAAACTGAGCTCTAAAACTTCAAAGGGTCACTGCACAGTAACTATCTACAGAAATCAGGTTCCACATGAGAAAAATTTCATCATAATTTCCCTTTATATGCCAAACAGTTACAATCACAACTCTCCTTTGAGGGCAAACATTCCTCAGGAAATGGACACAGCCTGTTTTGCTAGTCATTAGCCAGAGCCAAAGATTATATAAACTCTCTGAGAGTTTATAATATAGCAGGTATCAATTCATAGTGGGGGATACAGATGGTTAAACCTGGAGCAATCTACAAGAAGCTTCAAAAGTAGATTAAATCATTTCTGCATACAATATAGTGGATAAAAAATGCCCATCTCTCCTATACACAGTCAGTACACTGCTAGCACTCTATAAAAGTTTAATATTAACCAGTTCATAAATTTGCACACATACGTTGGTACCAAACTGATTTTCTTTATATTTTAAAAGTTTAAAATCTAATTCCTGGGCCGGCCCCGTGGCTTAGTGGTTAAGTGTGCACGCTCCACTACTGGCGGCCCGGGTTCGGATCCTGGGCACGCACCGACACACCGCTTCTCCGGCCATGCTGAAGCTGCAGCAACTAGAAGGATTTGCAACTATGACATACAACTATCTACTAGGGGCTTTGGGGAAAAAAAGGAGGAGGATTGGCAATAGATGTTAGCTCAGAGCCAGTCTTCCTAAGCAAAAAGTGGAGGATTAGCATGGATGTTAGCTCAGAGCTGATCTTCCTCACACACACACAAAAAAATCTAATTCCTTAGTCTTCATCATCAGCTTAACCATCATCATCATGTTGTTTGCATTATTCTCTTAATTATTCATACTGTGATCATAAATAGAATAGGGTATAAAAGTTCTCTAGAAATGACAGATATAGGTCATCTCCTGGTTCCTGTTTCTTCGCTTAATATAAGATTGCCTAGCGTTCTCAAAATTTAAATTGTTGAATGTCTAAAATGTACACCATAGATTATAATGAAAATATGATCTCCAGCTCTTAAAAACCAAACACTGGCTACAATGTACATGTCCCATTATTTTCATGTATATCTATTTTATTTAAGTCAGATAATATATAATTATTCAACAATTCCCTCAATCTACACAGGAAAAAAGAGTGGGGAGGTGGGTCTCAACAGTGGATGATTAGAAACGAGAGCTTAAAAACTGTCTTTGGGTATATTCCCACTGGACACACAAAAAATAGGAATAGAAAGTTTTAAAAATCATGAGTTAAGCGTCTTTCATATAACCAGCGGAATTAAGCAATACCTGTTGGTACCAATAAGTCTAAAGAATATGCAAGAAAGAAAAGCAACAGTAGAAGAAAGAAAGGAAGGAAAGGAGGACAGAGTTGCCTTTTCCAAGAAAAGAGGTGCTTGCATGGGGAGTAATTGAGGACCACCAGAGATTGTTTCAGTGCCACATTCTCTGCCTTTTTCCTAAAAAAAATGCTAAGAAACAACCAAGGAAAATAAGATCGTTTCAAGATAAAATTACCAATTACGTCAAAGCTGACAGAAAACTCAGGTAGAATGGACTGTGACTTTAAAAGTTTACTAAAGGAATAATCAAGAACAAGACCAGGTTAGAATGGGGCAAAAAGTGAGCTGGCAGTTAGTTATTAAAACAATTGCTGATTTAGGTGACATGTTTCAGCTTAGCACACTGATAAATCCACTGAGCAATCCATAGATATTCGTAACAGTGAGGTGAAAAAACGGAGTGAGAAGGGAAAATCTTTATCCCAAACACAAGGACTAGGGCCACTGCATCCTTGAGGAAGTTTAACACGAGCAGCACATTCCATTCATAAGGGAGGAAACAAGACCAGAATTCGCTCAAATATTTTGGAAATATAAGAAAAAAGGAAATAAGAAAGAATGGAGTTAGGGAGAAGCAGATGATCACAAGATAAGACTCAGAAAAGAATGACAAGAAGCCAAAAGGAAACAGAAGGCTGGGAGAGAACTTAAGTCAAAGAAATGCTTTTTAAAAATGGACAGCAAGTCACTGAAGGACACATTGAGATGACTGATCCAAATCAGATTTAAATGAGATACGCCATTCCATAGGTTACTTTTAGATAGAGGAAATAGTAAGTATATTTTGGACTTCTTTTAAACTTCTTTCCCCAACTGCATATACAAGGTATGACTATAAAGTAATGAGACTTAAGAAACCACCAACTACAAACACACCAGACCTTATATATCAGATGAGTGTGGTCCTCTGATGTAATCACCCCAGGCATAATAACAGTAAAATGTTATAGTATTGTAGCAATTTATAGTTTGACCAGTGCTTTTAATATTCATTTTTATTATTCCAACTTATCTTCGACAACCCTACATGAAAGGTATTTTAAAGATAAACTGAGGCTCAGAGAAGTTAAGTGTCTTGTTAAATGTGAAGTATCTTGTTAACTGAATTTAATTTAATTAATTTATTTATTTATTTTTCCCCCAAAGCCCCAGTAGACAGTTGTGTGTCATAGGTGCACATTCTTCTAGTTGCTGTATGTGGGACGCGGCCTCAGCATGGCTGGAGAAGCAGTGCGTCTGTGCGCGCCTGGGATCCGAACCCAGGCCACCTGCATCAGAGCGCACACACTTAACCGCTAAGCCACGGGGCCGGCCCTTGTTAACTGAATTTAAAAGTGAAGCAGGACTAGACTAGGGTTTCTGATTCCTAGCTTAGTGCCCTTTTCAGTACACCTTGCTGCCTTACCATATATGTAGTCCAAAGATGCTGCCATTACTCAAAACATTTTTGGAACTCCTCTTTTGGAATTGCCTGCAGAGCTATTCTACAGCAACACAAGAAAAATCAGTCTCATTACCTTATAATCATACCTTGTTTCTGACCCCAAATGGTATCGTCTAGCTTGATCACTCACCTTATTCATTAGTCTTGACTCCGAATGACTTTTGGCTGTTCCAAAAATCAAATCCACCCTCAAAGGACGAAGATTTCCCATCATTGAGGATAATCAAAAGAATGTGTCGCAGACTCTGAAGGCAATGCCAAAAGAGGAGTTCCAAAAATGTTTTGAACAATGGCAGCATTGCTGGAATAAGTGTATAGCCTCCCAAGGTAACTACTTTGAAGGGACAATACTCGCTTAGATATATACGTTCTGGCATGTTTGTTTAAAACTTCCATTATTTTATAGCCATACTTTATAAACAACATAACAGGTACAGAGGCATGAAGTTTTTAGGTGGACTACTGCTCTGATACAAAATTTATGAACAATGAATCCTAAAAGTTAAATTTACAAAAAGACTTTAATAGAATAAAGTCTTAGAAGTAGAATTTCTGGATCAAAAGGCATGTGTATATCTAATCTTCTTCTTTTATATGAGAACCTGAGGTTTAGAAAGATTGTGTGACTTACCTAAGTCACACTACTGGTTTCTGGCAGGGCTTGGACTAAAATGAAGATTTTTCTGACTGTTTGTACTGTATTCATTCTACCTGTACCATACTTCAAGAAGAGCAAAAACAGCTTAATAATTCACAAACATTAAAATACCAAAAGCTGACATTTTATTGAGGTACTGTTATGAATAAATTAAATTCAGTAAAACCCATCATTTATGCTGACTATTCTAACTTGAACCTGAAGTAATTTATTCTTCTTATGTTTTGATTCAGTAGTACCAGTAAGACCTATTGTGATTATTATTTACACTCACAAAGAGCCCCATAATTCTTAGGAGATGAAAACCAAGCAGTAGGTTAAATTCTAAGTTTATTGGCCTTTGTTTCAATTAAGACCTCTTTTTTTCTTATTTAAAATTTATATACATTAAAAAAAATACATGTACACATACATATGATTAAACTAGAGCTCACATTTACTCACAAATTCAAACTCAAGTATCACTGGACTCCTTTACCTTTATTGTTATAGACATCTAGGTAATTGGGGGCGGAGAAAATTGTAATGAGTGATGGAAAGCCTGTTGTTTGGCTCTTCCGGTACATTCGATACCTGGAAGAGAGATGACAGCCCATCTGTCTTGATATCAAAGCAAAAATTCTGCAGTGATATTTGGTACAGTTTTAATATAACTTACCCAGCATCTTGGGCTTCGTGGGCTCTGATTATTGATAACAAATTATTGTTCTGCAAAAATTCACAAACTGCAGGATAACTGAAAAAGAAAATTAGAAAACATAAATCCAGAATTTAAAAAATTGTTTTTTAATTGGAGGAAAGGGAAAAGTCAGGATGACATGAATTGATTTTGTTTCAAAATTATAAGCTTTACATACCACTGAACTTTTATTAATAGCTTAGCAATCATTACTTGATTCTTCCATTTCACTAATATATCTTATTCTAGATCAAATATGCAAATAACAGACAACTCTAGGACAGAAAAGAGCTCCCCCACCTTTTATTTTTGTCTTAGCCCATACAATAATAACACAACACCAAAACTTTCTTGGTATCTTTTTTTTTTTTTTTTTTTGGTGAGGAAGATCAGCCCTCAGCTAACATCCATGCCAATCCTCCTCTTTTTGCTGAGGAAGACAGGCCCTGAGCTAACATCTATTGCCAATCCTCCTATTTTTTTTTTCCCTTTTTTCTCCCCAAAGCCCCAGTAGATAGTTGTATGTCATAGTTGCACATCCTTCCAGTTGCTGTATGTGGGACGCCACCTCAGCATGGCCTGACAAGCAGTGCGTCGGTGCATGCCCAGGATCCGAACCTAGGCCGCCAGTAGCGGAGCGCATGCACTTAACCACTAAGCCACCGGGCCGGCCCCCTCTTGGTATCTTGATATAAAAAAGTACCATAGTAGTATGTATGTGTATAGTAGGTGCTAGAAACTGAACACATGATTTTCAAATTGTCCAATTGTTAGAAAAGTTAAAGAACCTACTTAAATCTTCACAAGTAATATTAACACCAAGATGATATTATGCAGGAATATTTCAAGAGTAAATGCAAATATTATACCAAACATTATTCTAATGAAAGGTATGATATTTGCATCTACTCCTAACAAATATTTTTAGTACTATTATCTTTGTGAATGAAAAATATCTGAAAAAAAGAACTAGAGAATACAAAACCATCCGGAAATTATCCAAATGTTAATTATTTAGTTTATGTTTGAATCTTTGTTTCTTACTATGCTCACTAGAAAAAATTAACTTTTAAAAGAGGCTGTACATTCACAGGGTATAAAATAGAAAGACACAAAAGGGTAAAGTGAAATGCCTCTCTCCTTTCTGCCTCTATCTTCCAGCTACCCTGGAAGCAACCAATGTTCCTGGTTTCTTTGAGTACCCTTTCAGAGATACTCTATTCAATTTCAAGCAATCACACAGACATACATGCACATGCCTCCCTCACTTGCAGAAATGTTATCAGATGGTACGCATAGCTCTGTACTAGGTCTTTTTTTTCACTTCACATTAGTGATTATTCCAAATCAGTATATAAAGGGTTGGTTTTCTTTCCTTCATTTTTAAAAAACAGCTTCATTGCATTGTCTGGTACATTCCATTGTCTGGATGTATGACAATTTATTTCACTAGTCTTCTATTGAACGTTTAGGTTGTTTTAAATCTTTTATCATAAATAATGTAGCAATGAATAACCTTGTTACATATATTTTACACATTTGCAAGTATAGTCGATTCTAGTTACCTGCAGTAGCTATGTTCTATAAAGTTGCTGCAAAAACTGAATTAGGCAATACTGAACCACTGCTCCCAGGGCAAATACAGTGTTAGGGTCCTGTTAGCCTTTGGTCACAACATTTTCATCAACCGATCAATATATAACCTTGTTTTATGTGTGTTTCTGAGTAAAGACACCTTATTTAATATATATTGTTGATTCATTAACATGGAACTCATGGCCAACAATGCCACAACTCATTCCTAAGTGAAGTTTATACAGCACACACGTATTTTCTCTGTAAGATACATCACAGCCTTGCTGCATACAGGAACACTAGACAGCACTCAGCACTACGCTTGGGGGCATTTTAAACAGCAAAATCACCAAAAAAAAATTTGGAAAATGTTGCACTAAATAGACCACAAAAAAAATACTTACAGTATGAGATATGCTTACAATATGAGAGCTGAAACAAGAAGTCAAAACAACTCCTCTTTCAGCCTCAGCTGGGAACATGTGAGGTGACTCAAATTTTTCATCACTCTGCACGTATGCATGTCCATGAATGACCATGAAAGTGCTATGAGTATTGATTTTGGGGCCACAAATAAATCTTATTAAGTAGGCAAATTTGCAAATCAGAATTCGTGAATAATGAAGATCTACTAGATAGCCACAGGATTATGTTTTAGAGTAGAACCTCTGGAGCAAAGGCCATGGGCATTTATAATTAAGAGATATTGCCAAGTTGACCTCCATAGAAATTGTGCTAACAGTGAAGAAGTATTGTGCTCTTTATTTTAGGCAATGTATGTAAAGAGAAGTAAAATTTAAATGATTTCATCATTTTAGTCACTGCTAAAGTTGGCAGAAAGGAATGAAAAAAGGTTGCTTAGAAGAATGTTAAAACTATGGCAAAATTGAGGCTTCTTACTTTTGTATGTGAATGTCATTTAATGTATGCAGTATCTTAGGCAATTAACAAAGATTTTTAAGGGACTAAAATTATTTGTCACAATAAAATGTCAGGATTTAAAAAATTTAGACTTCAAACTTCCCTATATCTCCCTATTTTTGAGTGTCAAAGCACAGTGAAGGCTTACATATGAGATTTAAGACAACAGCCAACTTCCAGGAAATGTCCTGGGCTTAGTTTACAATGTCCTGTTCTTTTCATATCTCTGCCTATACCAGTAGGTCCAAAAGCTGGAGAGCTTTTTAAAAAAACAACAGGATTCCCTTGTCTTAGATCTACTGAATCAGAATATCTGGGGGAAGAGCCAAGAAATCTTTATTTTTAAAAAAGTCTATAGATGATGTTTGGGAACAAATAATCTAGATTGTTTAGAGTCAAATATTACTGAAGCACTACAAGATGTTTTGTTCAATCGTGTTCAGTATATTACACTTAATAGGGCAAATACCTAACCAAATATAAACAAACAAGAGTATCAAAAAATTACACAAATTCAAGATGTAAAATACTTTAAAATAACTTGATAAACTATATTAAAATTTCCTTTCCTAACTTTATAACTCTGAGGATTAGCTTACCTGTAAAAATAAGAGCACCCTCGGACAGTGTTGTGGGTATAGTGCTCCAAGGTCTTTTCATTGCCATAATCCTCTGAGGGATCAGACCAAAGCAGGTCACACACTGGCCCAAAGGCTGGAGGTTCTTTAAACCTGTCTAACTAGAAGACATGCAAAAGCCAAAAGAAGAAAAATCATGAAAGCAAAAGAGCTTTTAGAAACTGGTATGGGTAAAAAAACCCCTTCCACCCACAAGAATGTATTAGGAGAGAAGGTGGTAAGCCTCTGAAGGATTTTCCTGCAAGAAAATGAATATTTAACAAATTTAGATACACAATTTTTATTTTTTGCAATAAATTTTTATAAATATCCCTGTCATCTAACCATACTGTAGAAAAGAACTCCCTTACATCCTAATCTTAAAAGCAGTACTCATTTAATTCGAATGTGAAATCAACCACTATAGAGATACACTATTATTTAGAAAGACTATGTAAAGTTCATTTCAATTGCCTAGGTGAGCCAATGTTACCATGAGAGCAGGGAGGGTTTTACAATGGTTTTGTTCATTGTCTACCTCATTCCAATGGAGATTTATTTTAAAGAATGCTAGTTCTCTTTTGTAAAGGGCTTTTATCCTTTCTAGTCTGTACAGTGGAGGTATTTCAATATCAGTTATTAACTTAAGCCTGCACTTACTGCTGCTTTGGCTAAAATCATAAAAACCAAGAGAAAACAAGTAACTAGAATAGCCAAGTGTCAAGAAGAGGACTTCTACTAAATGAAAGGGGAGCTTTTTATTAATGCAATTGATTAAGAATTGTAAAATTCAAGATATCCTATGTAAAAGGGAAATGCTGGTTATTTAAAAGACAATCAGGCAGCAGAAAAGGCAGTGCATATAGGCACACCCTCTTACTCTGAGGAGAGTAACCTTAATTCTGAGAAAATAGTTTTATAAACAGAAAAATCTTTAGTCTCAGTACCTATATGAGAGAGGTAAGAGAATACAAAGGTAGAGAGGAGAAGATGGTAACATAGAACAAAATAAGTCTGATCATCTTTTTTTCTATCATGAGATACAGAATCCTGGAAATAATAATCACCCAGTCAGGAAAGTGTAGCAATTAAACTCTATCATCTAAAATGTCAAAGTCAATGAATTTCAGAGCTGGAAGAGTCTTTAGACCATCGATTACAACTTCCTCATTTCACAGAAAAGAAAATGTGACTCAGACGTTAAGCGACCTGGTCAAGGTTACACAATGGCAGGACAGGGATTAGAACCCTGGTTTCCCTCCTTCCGCATTGCTAGATAATTTAAAGTTTCAGGGCTATACTCAAAAAATGTTATGTTTCTAGCTGGTAAAAGCACAGATTTCATTAAAAATTACAGAAATTTGCTGGAAGATATATAGCAAAATGTTAACAGTAGTTACCTCCCAATAATGAAACCACAGGTAATTTCCATTTTCTTACTTTTGATTATCTGTAGTATTTAAAATTTTTCAGCAATCAAGACATATTAGTTGACTACAATAAAGAACAAGATTAAAAAATACATACACCCCATGAGACTAACAAAAGCTTACTTACTTTCCTAATGTCATCTAAACAAGTAATTTCAGGTGACATCCCTCCGTGCACACAAAGAAACTGCTGGTTTAAGAGGGCAGCAAGAGGAAGACAGTCAAATGTATCCATACACGCATCATACACCTGTTCAGAATATTTGATTCGACCTGCCAAAAAAGGAAAAGCAGTCAAAGGAAGAAAAGCTAAAATTTATCATATGTGAAAAAGGACATAGGCCAGAAGATTATAAAGCTACTTCCAAGTCCTTTATTTCAGGCAAACTTGAAAACACAATCATCTTTGTAAAGATCTTTTTGAAGAGTTGTGGATAAAGGGTAAACAAAATCTCTCTCCTTCTCTCAAGTCAAGGGTGACCTTGGATTAACTCTCTAGCTCTGTTGCCCTAGAAGCCTGATAGGGTGAATGTCAGCTGTGTTATTAGGCAACACTGCTTTTGATAAAAATTACCCAAATGTCTGGTGGGAAACTATAGCTTTGGGCTTCTCTGAGTGCGTGACTTATAAGGTATGTCCCTTGTGCGACTCTGGAAGCTATGCCAGTAAAGCTTTTACAAGAGATATTGGCACTTGTAATGCATAAGGCTTCTAAGTCAGGGTGGCTCCCTACTTTGCCCAGTGTGGATACTGTTTCCTTGCACCATAGCTGTGACTTGGAGAGGGTGGGAGGAAAGAGAGGCAAGAGGCAGAAAACCTCTGGACTGCTGTATGCACTCCTATGAGGGCTACTCCACTGAAAAGGGATGCCTCGTGCTGCCCTTCCTGGACTGCATCCTTCTAAGTAGATGGATGCCAAGTATGGCCCATGGTAGTCTTGTGAGTTTGAATATTTTGTTGGGTCTAAAAAGACCCCTTGTTGGTGTTGAAGATATAAAAATGGAAACTGGAGTCTGAAGAGTCATCAATAAAATGTCAATAATCTTTTTGCTCACGATTTCAAGGTCTTTAAGCAAATTATGTCCTGGTTCTATTTTATGTAAAAATGTTCATCTTAATGAATTATATTTTGATATGGTTGTCACGTTGGGGCTACAGAACAAGGAAATACTCCAGTGGGTAGAGTAATAATTGTGGGGTCTCCAGAATTATTGAGAAAGAATAGGTCATGAAATAATAAGTAGGAAACTGGAAGAAGGCTTTAGTTTAAAGAGAAAGGGAATATTTTCTTCTTCCTTGGCCTTGGACTTCAAAAAGTCAAGCTGTGTTTGGAGGTGCATGTTGGTAGAGGCCAGAAGTCGAACAAGTAGGCAGCTCTACAGAATTGTGAGCTCCTTCTCTTCCAAGATTCTATGAAGATGAGACAGAGCCTAAGGACCTAGAAAACAAAGCTACAGCAAGTGAGTGAGATTATCTACTTGGTAATTATTTCTGTGTTTATTTCCTTCTTGTAATCTCCAAGCTTTTAGAAAAGACATGTTTTAAGTATCAGAGCCTGGTCTTGGCAAGGCTTTGGGGAACAAAGTGAAGGGGAATGAGTCCAGATTTGGGCCAGAGTGCAGTACACAGGTGGCAGGAATGACTGGAGAGAGACGTCTTAGGGGAAGGTGTAAACCCGTGGACCACATTTGCAGTTATGAGGCTCCCCATCCCTGGATGTGAAGCTTCTCTCTTTAATGCCAATATTGGGTGATCAGGGTTTGAGAGCATTAAGGGAGTCTGTGGGTTCCTTTAGAAACTTCAGAGCATTCCGTATTACCATGATAGCAGTTAAGATCACCTATTTCACAACATATGCTAACTCTTTTATGACATCCAAGTTAAGAAGAGACATGTCTTACGCATCTTTGTATCTCTTTACAATTACATCCTTATACTTTGCTTTGTATTTGAACACTATTAATTTTGGCTATTTCAAAAGTAGACCCATCATTGGCCATAAAGTCTATTGGAAAAAAAAAACAAAACAAAAAAACCATTTCATTTGTGGCCAGTGATTGACTTTTTTCTCTTGAAAATATTTGGAGCCTGAGTTCTCTCTGTTGCCAACATCAATAGGGAATTCCTTTGTAAGAGTCCTCAACCTGCACATGGCCAGGAATTTGAATTACTTATTAATTCACAGTCCATAAGCTCATTTTACATCAATAAAATGCCTTACAATCCTAAGAATGACTCAAAAAGAATTCCTTAGCCTACTTCTCAAAGAATGCCAAGTCTAGAAAAAGATGGCATGTAATAACAGTGTCTTAACCCATTTTGTAAATTAAAACAGGAGGTCACAAATCAAATTAAGCAGAAAGAAGTTCATGTTATATTAACACATGACCAAAATAGATTACAAAATGTTACCATTTTTATTTTCTTAAAGTATATGAATATGTATATATTTAAATACAAACACATTTATTTTCTGAGGGATTAGATTAAAGGTGATATCTATATTTTTCTTTTACTTAGTTTAGCTGTATTTTCTATGATGGATATATAATATTCGTATATTAATATTATTATTACATTACCTTTATTATTGAAATTTGTTGAAGGCTCACAATGTGCCCATGCCATCAGTGAGCTAAGTGTTCACTGCAGCATGGTGGTCAAGAGAATGGAGTCTGAACCTGACTAGCTGGATTTGAACCCCGGCTCCATCACTTACTAGCTATGGTACTTGAGAAAAATTACTTAACTCTCTGTGCCTTGATTTCTTCATCTATAAAATGGGCATAATAATAATACTTACCTACATTACAAGGTTGCTGTGAGGATTAAAGGAATTCATATACATAAAATGCTTTGAATAATGTCTGGCACATCATAGGTACTATATAAGTGTTAACCAATAAAATTACCTTATTGAATCCTCACAGAAACTCTATGAAGTAGATACTATTACTATCTTCATCAAAAAGCCGAAGAAATTGGGCTTACTTGCCCAAAGTTGCAAGCTAACTGGAACTTGAAACCTGTTCATTCTCTTAACACCATGCAATACTCCTCCCAATCATTATTTTTAAATTAAACATTTAATAGGAGAATCTAAATAGCAAAATATATAATTTCCAAAGGTTAAATCAGCTGACTCAAGTTCTTTATTTTCACGACAAATTTTAAGATATACCCCATAAAACAATTATTTCTATAATGAAGGAAAAATGTACCTCAGTCATAGGATTACACTGACACAAGTTCTAACTAGCATCAGTAATACAACACTAACAAAACAAAATTTTCAACAATATTCTTTGAAGGTAATTTTAAGGGTCAGAACTATTTGCAAGAAACCACGACCCAGTCTAGCCATTGATTAAATATTTGTTTTAATTTTTATTTGCTTTTATTATTTAAAAAAATAGGTAATACATTTACATGGTTCAAAATTTAAAAGCTACAAAAGAGTATGCAGTGTCTTCTACCCCCTCTCTGCAGACAACCAGTATTTCTAGTTTTCTGTGTGTCTTTACAAAGACATTCCATGCATACACATGCAGATATGTACATTTATTCTCTTTTCACAACAGCCTTTTGTTTTTTACATAAATGGTAGCATACACTGTTTTGCACTTGCTTTTTGTATTTAATACAATTGCATATTTTGGAGATCATGCCACATCTTTTTTTTTTTTTTTTTGTGAGGAAGATCAGCCCTGAGCTAACATCCATGCTAATCCTCCTGTTTTTTTTTTGCTGAGGAAGACCGGCTCTGAGCTAACATCTATTGCCAATCCTCCTCCTTTTTTTTTTCCCCAATGCCCCAGTAGATAGTTGTATGTCACAGTTGCACATCCTTCTAGTTGCTGTATGTGGGACGCGGCCTCAGCATGGCCGGAGAAGCGGTGCGTCGGTGCGCGCCCGGGATCCGAACCCGGGCCGCCAGTAGCAGAGCGCGCGCGCTTAACTGCTAAACCACGGGGCCGGCCCCATGCCACATCTTTATACGAAGAGCTTTACAATTATTTTTTTAAATATCTACATAGTATTTCACTTCATGGATATACCACAATCTAACCACATCAATCTCTTGCTACTATAAATAATGCTATAATGAACGACAAACAACATTTGTTTATTAAAAAAAATCCACCTGTCACAACAATTCTGTTTTCATTAGCAAAATTATAGGAGTTTCTGGAACCTGTCAGTAAGCTGTTTAATTACACATCAAAAAATGGCTCACGGAAACAAGAAATTAATTTACTTTAAACATTTGGACCCAGAGCTATGAGGTGGAATCATAAAAGCACTAGATTTCTTGCTTTCCAAGTATGTAACAGTAAAGAAATGTTTTTACAAAGATAAATGATATCTCAAAAATTAACTGTTATACTTTGCTACTCAAATTATCTCTGGATTTGAAAGGAATGTAAAGAAAAATAAAAATCTCTGCAATATAAAGCAATTTTAGAATTGATATAAGAAAAGAAAAGCCTCCACCTGCCCCCTGTGGCAATATTAACAACACTGCAGCTGCAGTCTGGAACTAAGCATCACTTGGCAGTAATTATACGGTGCTGATTCTAAAGGCCACTGTGGCCCTTTTAAGAGAGGTCGGCTTATCATTGAAAATACCCATGCAAAGCAGCACACATGCTCCTTCCTTGTATAGAAATAAAACTTGAAATTGTACTTGAATTGGTGTGCTTGTTCCAAGATTTATTTGCATTTCAGATGCAGCATTAGAATGAAACAGGAGTTCTTTGCAGGTAAAAGAAAGAAACCTGGTTTAACTAAATTAAAGCATGTGAAAAGCAAATAACAACCTGAGATGAGAGATTCTGCGCAAAATGAACCACTTAAAATGTTTCCCAAACCTACTGTTCCATCTTTTAAAAATAGTCTGAACCAATTACACCAGTCAAAAAAGGAACTCTGAAAAAACAGAGGAACAATTAGATAAAATGTTACCTAAAAAACCTGAACCTTAATTCGGAACAGAGGCATCCATAGACACTTGCCTCATTACTGTCTACTGCTAAACTTGGAGCATTCCAGGGCCTTTGTTAACTGCTTGATATGCATAATGGAATATTTTCAAGTTAAAAAAATATGTAATGCAGAATACCCCAATATTTGACTTAGCAAACAATGCAAAATATTTCCAATTTTTAAACTATTAGGTGAAGTGATTCTCAAATGACAAATAGCAAATACTTTCCAAGCCTCTGAAGCAGGCCTTCTTAACCAGCAGCATGCAGCAGAATTACCTGAGGTGCTTTAAAAAGCTGGTTAAATGCGTGGGCCGCAACTGGGTGATTTTAAAGTTACCAGTTTAAAACAATTATAACACTAGTACATGGTGATGATAAAAGATAATTCAAGCAGTACTACGGGAGGATATAAAATTAAAAGTACAAATCTTCCTGACCCAACTTCTCACAGGTAATCACTATTACCAATTTCTTTTTTTTTCTTTTTTTCTTTTTTTTCACTGAGGAAGATTCGCCCTGAGTTAACATCCGTGCCCATCTTCCTCTACTTTATATGGGACGCCACCACAGCGTGTCTTGACATGGCTTGACAAGCGATGTGTCGGTGTGTGCCCAGGATCCGAACCTGCAAACCCCGGGCCGCCAAAGCAGAGTGCGTGAATTTAACTGCTACGCCAGCAGGCGGGCCCCACTATTACCAATTTCTTCTGCATATTATATATTTTTAATTTATAAAGGAGATCACACTATACATGTTCTGCAAATGGCATCTGTCACCTAACAATATATTTGAACATCTCTCCATATCAGAACATCTAGATCCACCTTGATCTTTCAATAGCTGCCCATTATTCCATTTTTTTAGTTGTATTATCAGTTATTTAAGCAGTCCCTTGTTAACATTTATATTATCTCTCTTTTTTTTTGCTATTACAATTAACATAATGAACATCCTTATACATTCATTTCTTATTTTCTTTTTGTGAGTATATAGTATGGTAGGCAGAATTCTAAAGTGACCTACAATGACCTACACCTTTGTATAATCTGTGCCCCTTGGAGTGGGTGGAACTTGTGAATGTGTTGAGACTCCCATGATTGCATTTTGCTATGACAAAAGAGAGATTCTCCTAGGTGGCATTTTTCCAGCTGGCTGATCACAGAAGAGGTGGGCAGAGAGACGCATTCAGGCTGCCTGGAGGAAAGCAAACATCCATATTGTGAACTACCTGTGGAGCCATGTGGCAAAGAACTGCAAGCAGTCTCTAGAAGCTGAGGGTATTCCTCAACCAATAGCTAGGAGGAAAAGGGGGACCCTAACCCTACAGTCACAAGGACTGCCAACAACTAGTGAGCTTGGAAAAAGACCCCAAGCTCCAGATGAGAACTGCAGCCCTGGCAACACCCTGATTTCAGCTCAGTAAGACTCTGAGCAGAGAATCCAACCACATTGCACCTGGACTTCTGATCTACAGTAACTGTGAGATAACAAATGTGTTGCAGCTAAATTTGTAGTAATTTGTTATGCAGCATTAAAAAACCAATACAATCTGCACGACAAATTCCTAGAAGTCAAGTTGCTGCGTCAAAAGGTTTTACAGATATTGCAAGATTATTCTTCAAAATACTTTACACCAATTTAAACACTCAGCAAAACAGCGGACCTAATTTTTTTTAACTTCCTGGTTATTATCTACTGATTTAAAGTGTTTATTCCAATAAGTCCCAAAGGCTGGAATGATCTGTATCTTGCTCACTTGTAGCTGACTTTTCTGTCAGAGAGATTTTTTTTAAGTGTTCATACTCTAAAATTTCTTGTAATAAGAATGACCTTCCCTTCCAGGCTCTACTAGGAGGAAGCTGTCATTACAACCACCAACTCCAGCGTAGGGAGCTATCCGTAACAAGAGTTCATATGAGCATATGGAACGCAATCAAACTGCAACCTACCTATAAGTAAAGGGATTTGGGTTGGGGGGGGTTGGATAAACTCTGAGTCTCTGAAAACAAATTTAAAGGTTTTGTTTTCAAATTTGAATATTCTTTTTGGAATAAAGCCTTAACTATTTTATAATATATTCCCCTCCAAGATAATAATCTGAAGAAAAATCTGAATAGGACACAAAGTGAAATCCAAGATCAAAATATCAGTTACATGAACACTAAAGTGTTTTCACCTATTCAGGATTATTTGAGGAAAGAGGTAGATTTTAGAGCCAGACAAGCCCCAAAAGATTTATTCCTTATTTTATAGAGAATATGCTATTTCAGAAGTCAAAAAAAGTAGCATTTTGGTATTTTTTTATTTCAGTATTTTCCTTTCACTATAAAAATTCCTTGGAGTATAAACTGATATATAATTTTTTGGAAGGGCTATTTAGAATATCTATCAAAAGTCTTTAAAAATGTTCGTGCCCTCTGACCCAGTAATTCTCTTCTCAGAGTTAGTCCTAAAGATACAAATTATAGATGATCATGCATTCAACAAATTAATTCAAACAATATTTATTAAGCATCTCCTATGAGTTATTAGAAACTGTTCTGGGAAAACAACAGTGAATAAAACACGTCCCTGCCATCATGGAGCTTAAATTCTGGCAGGAAAGAAAGACAATAAACAAATAAATACATAAAAAATTCATAAATTTTATATATAAAATATATAAAAATTTCAGGTGTTAATAGATGCTATGAAAAAAAAAAGCAGAGTATGAGAGTAAAATGATGTTTTGTTTTGTTTTGTTTTGTTTTGTGAGGAAGATCAGTCCTGAGCTAACATCCATGCTAATCCTCCTCTTTTTTTTTTTGCTGAGGAAGACCGGCTCTGAGCTAACATCTATTGCCAATCCTCCTCCTTTTTTTTTTCCCCCCAAAGCCCCAGTAGATAGTTGTATGTCATAGTTGCACACCCTTCTAGTTGCTCTATGTGGGACGCGGCCTCAGCATTGCTGGAGAAGCGGTGCCTCGCTGCACGCCCGGGATCCAAACCCGGGCCGCCAGTAGCGGAGCATGCTACGGTTAACCGCTAAGCCACGGGGCCGGCCCAAATGATGAGATTTTAATTTAGAAAAAGTAAGCAGGGGGGCTGGCCTGGTGGCGCAGCGGTTAAGTTCGTGCGCTCCACTTCAGAGGCCCAGGGTTTGCAGGTTCGGATCCCGGGCATGGACCCATGCACCGCTTGTCAAGCCATGCTGTGGCGACGTCTGATATAAAGTAGAGGAAGATGGGCACGGATATTAGCCCAGGGCCAGTCTTCCTCAGCAAAAAGAGGAGGATTGGCAACAGATGTTAGCTCAGGGCTAATCTTCCTTACAAAAAAAAAAAAAAGTAAACAGGGAAGAAAATCTGTGAAGTGATGACATGAATGAAGTGCGGATGTAGATCTTATAAGCAGAGATACCAGGGGAAACAAGAAACAATAAGTGCAAATGCCCTGGGGCAAGTTCTCCCAAACATCCCCAGTACAGTCACCATCAGAATGAATGTTAGTTAAGAGCCAATTGTGAGTACCTAGATTCTGGTCAAAGAAAGCTGTGAGGTTTTTTTTTTTTTTAAATCAGCTAGTATACAACATTCTGACTTTCAAAAAAATTCTACCTTATATATATATATACGATGGAATACCTCTCAGACATAAAGAAAGACAAAATTGTCCCATTCGCAACATGGATGGAACATGAGGGTATTATGTTAAGTGAGATAAGCCAGTCAGAGAAAGACAAACACCATATGATTTCACTGATGTGTGGAAGATAAACAAATACATGGACAAAGAGAACAGATTAGTGGTTACTAGAGGGGTAGGGTGTTGGGGGATAGGCATAAGGGGTAAAGGGGCACATATATATGGAGACTGACAAATAATAATGTATAACTGAACTTTCACAATGTTATAAACTATTATGACACCAATAAAAAAACCAACAAAAAAATTCTAGCTTTACTAATAAACTTTTTACTATTACAGTATTATTTATAATTAGAAACAACCTAAATGTCCTACAGTTGTTACTAAATCTGCTACATACATGACAGTGCATTCCTAAGATGGAATACTTTAAAAACATTAAAATAACATTTTAAAATCATGTTAAAAAATATTTAATGATATGGAAAAATGCTATTATATAAAGTGAAAAGAGCAATTTTTTAAATAGTACATATGAGCCCAATTTTATTTTAAAAATATATACAGTATATATATTTGAACTACTTCATAACAATTTTTATATATACAGAAAAGAAGACCACATCCCAAATAGTCAGATAACAGTGTGACTACCTTTAAGCAGTATGACTGTGCACAACTTTTATCTTCTTTGGACTTTCCTGTTTTCCAAATATACCAAATGTATTACTTTATAAACATAGTGGGGAACCCAAAAGTTATTTTCAAAATAAATATCTTAAAAGGTGGACTCTTGGTTCTCACCAGAAAAAAAATAGAACAGAAAGCATTTGAGTTCCATTAGTTTCTTTTTTCTTTATGAACATAAACTCACTTTGGGACTGGCTAAAGGGTAACTAGAAAAGTAGAAGTAATTATACTTACATTCCTGTTTGAAGGTAAAATATTCTGTAAGATGCCTGCATTCATGATTTCCCCGAAGCAGAAACAATGTTTTGGGATGATTAATCTTTAAACTCCATAAAAACAGCACACACTACAAGATAAATACAAAGATAAAATTTTTATATGTGACCACAATAACACATAAAGATGATTTATATAAATTCAAATAACTTGTAATGGCATATCTCATTGCTATTCCCAAGTAGAAACATGAAACCTTCCAGCTTCTGAGTGTGATATGCCGTTGCCCTAGAATTTGTCAGAGCACAGAGAGTAGCCTTCATAGGAATCCCTCCTTAATTTCTGTTCCCATGTTCTATCCAAAAATCAGGAACTCTGTGACAAAGCCTAAGGTGTGTATATATACACACCTTAGTCCTAAAACCTGTATTTTATTTAATGGAGAAACACTAGAGACATTTCCACTAAAATCAGAAACAAGGCAAGGATCTCCACTATCTCTACTACATTCAACATTGTAGTAGAGGTTTTAGCCAATGGAATTAGGCAAAAGAAATCAATTAGAGGCTTAATTAAGAATGGATAAAGAAAAAAATAAAACTATCTCTATTTGCAGATGACATGATCGTATACCTGAAAAACTCCAGAAAAATTAATAAAACTAACTCAAATAATAAAAGAATTCAGTAATGGGGGAGGATATAAAATTAACATAAAAAATCAACAGCCTTCATATACATAAACAATAAACAGGACACAATGGTAGAAAAAAACTCCATTTACAATAGCAGCAAAGACTAAATACATAGGAATAAGTTTACTAAGAAATGTGCAAAACTCACACAGGAAAAATTTAAAACACTCCTGAAAGACACAAGAGTAGATATGAACAAATGGAAAGGCATTCCCTTTCTTGGATAGGATGATTCAACATTAAAAGATTATAGTTCTTCCTAATTTATTTTATAAAATCATTCTAATTCTAATAAAAATACTAACAAGCTATTTTATGGAGTTAGACAACTCGACACTAAAATTTATATGGAAAAATAAACATGCAAGAACAGCCAGGAAATAGCCAGAAAAACCCTAAAAAAGAGAAATTATGAGGGAGGACTAGCTCTACCTGATGTTTAAATATACTATGAAGCTTCTATAATTAAAACAGTGATACTGGCACATATACAGATAAATATACACGTGGAATAAAATAGTCCAGAAATTAATCCAAGTACATATAAAAATTTGGTTTATAATAAAGCTGGCATCCTAAATCACTAGGGTAATTATGGACTTCTTAATAAATGTCTCTGGGACAAGTGGTGCCATTTCAAAAAACAATTAGATCCATACCTCACATAATACATGATAAATGACAAATGGATAAGGGATCTAAATGTATCAGAATAAAACCATTCAAGTTCTAGAAGAAAATATGTGGGTGAGTTCTTCTTTAGCCTTAGTGTAGGGAAAAACTTTATAACTAATGACTAAAAATCTGGAGGCAAAAAAAGAAAAGATGGATAAATCTGACTACATAAAAATAATGTGCATGGTAAAAAACAATTTGGCAAAAACTGACAAAACCACACATTCACTTAACTTTTGACCACTTCTAGGAGCCTACTCTGAAGATACACCTCTAACAATAGGAAAATACATCTGCACAAAGTTGCAGCATTGTTTGCAATAAATAGAAAAATACTGAAAACAATCTAAACGACCATACATAGGAAAGAGGTTGAGCAAATTAGGATACATCCACACAATGAAGTACTATGAAGCTATAAAAAAAGAGTGAGAAATCCCTATAAACTGATTGGGAGTGATTTCTAGGATTTACCGTTAAGTGAAAAAAGCACAAAAAGTACAAAAGAATATCTATAGTATGCTATCATTTAATGTAATAAAGAGGATATAAGAAATACACATGTATCTGCTCATTTGTGCATAAGAAACACAGGAAGGATAAATCAGTAACTAAAAAGACCAGTTACCTACAGAGGGCAGAGCAGAAAGGGGTGGAAAGAAGGGGGAACTGGGACAGGGTTGCGGGGGATGAGGCGAGCTCGACACTTTGCAAAGCACACCTTTTTGGAGAGCTTTAACCTCTAGAAACACTGTAATATTTTAAATGTACCACCCAAAATAAGTAATTAAATCAACCAGGATATGAAAGAAACTCAAAATGGAATATAAACAGTAACAAATGAACCTAACTGTATTATATATAAATGGATAAAAAGCCATAAAGAACGGGAAAGGAAAGAAAGAACCAACCCAAGTAACGTTGGAAAAAGAGCATTTTGACTGCATACCATAAGGCTAAAGACACAAAGAAATGTACACAAATACTGTAACTCTAGTCAACCTGTTTTTCACAGTATGAGTTGGCTGTTATGTACCTATCTTATGGGTATACTAGGAGTGACCAGCCAAGTGAATATATTGTAGATGATGAGGCCCAGGAAAGAGGGAAGGCTAGAAGGAACCTTGTGATGTTGGACTGGAATCAGAGGTATCATATGAACTCATGCTTTTTAAGATATACACAGATAAATAAATAAAAATGTGAGTGTAGGTATGGCTTAGTATACATATATATTTCCTAGCTCCTTCTGCTGAGAGGGCCTCGGAGCTGGAAAGCACTTTGTGTATTGATTTTGGGATTACAAATAAATTTTGGCAAGGGGGCATATATGCAAATACAGAATCTGTGAATAATGAAGATTGATCATAAATATTAATCATGAAATATACGTATCTAACATACAGCCTCAAAACATAAGCAACAATTGACAGGATTTTGGTGAGAAACAAATAAATCAATAATTGTAGTTGGAGATTTTGACAGAAACCCAAAAGTAACTCATAGTTCAAACAGACAAAAATAATCAAAGTTATAGAGAACAATTCAACAAGTAAAGAATGCATTCTTCTTGAGTATATATGGGATAGTCACAAAAATCTACTAGGTACTACATTACAAAGGGAATCTCAATAAATTCCAAAGAATGAATATTTTTCAGATCATGATCTCTAATCAAATTACGTTAATTAGAATTGGTAACAAAACACTAACTCTAAAAAAATCCTGCATGACTGGAAACAAAAAACACACTACTTCATTGTCCTAGGGTTACAGAGAATTCTTAAAATATAAAATACTGAATGATAACAAAAACAATACATGTCAAAATCTGTGGGACCCAGATAAAGCAGCATTTAAAGGGCACTGTACACGGGCCTGCCTGGTGGCGCAAGTGGTCAGGTGTGCGCATTCTGCTGCAGCGGCCCGGGGTTCGCCAGTTTGGATCCCGGGTGCACACCGACGCACTACTTGGCGAGCCATGCTGTGGTGGCGTCCCATGTAGGGTAGAGAAAGATGGGCACAGATATTGGCGCAGGGCCAGTCTTCCTCAGGAAAAAAGGAGGAGGATTGGCAGATGTTGGCACAGGGCTGATCTCCTCACAAAAAATAAATAAATAAAATAATAAAGTCAAATCACTGAAAAAGGTCTAAAACATTTAAAAAAATAAATAAAGGGCACTGTACAGTGATAAGTACATTTATTTTTTAAAAATAGATATGCAAATAAGCTGGTATATGCTTAACCTATCTCTGAAAGGTCATACAAGAAACTCTTAGGAGTGATTGTAAGAGTGGGATGGCTAACATATGAGGAGATGCTCAATTTCATTACTAATTAGAGAAATATTAATTGAAAAAACAATAAGATACTACTTTATACCCATAAAATTAGAAAATGAGACAAAACCAAATTCTAGAAAAACAGATGTAGGGGAATATGAACTCTTAGGTACTACTGGTAGGAGTATAGACTGGTATAGCTATTCTGAAGTAATCTGGCAATAGTCTGTTCAAGTATGATGGCGTATATCCTTTTACCTAGCAATCCCACTCTTGTTCATAAACCACAGAGAAACTAAAACACGGGACCATAAGTGGATTTATATAAGAGTGTTCATCACAGCAGTGTTCATTGAAGAAAGAAACTGAAGGCAACCTAGGTGTCCACCATTGAGGATGGAGAACTAAAATGTCATAGAGGTATACTGTGGAACACTACACAGCAGGCAGAAAGCAATGAACTAGAGATATACAGCAATCTGGATAGATCTTAAAAACATAATGACAATTAAAAAACAAAATCAACAGAAATAGAGCGACAGCAGTGGTTCTCAGTGTGCCACGTTCATCTCAAAGTGCGGTGTGTCATCATCACATGGGAACTTGTTAGAAATATAGATTTTCAGGCTCTACCCCAGACCTAATGAATCAGAACAGAAATTCTGGGGTGGGACCCAGCAATCTGTTTTTGAACAAGCCCTCCAGGTAATTATGATGCATGTTAAAGTTTGAGAACCACTGAAAAGTACCATAACATTTATGTAAAATTAAAGTACTTTATCCATAAAAACCTTACACACTAAAAAATTAACATAACGTATTATACGCATTCTGAAGCATATACCAAATACAACAGAAACATGTGTAACAGGGAGAGGGAGTAGGGAAAATAGAGGTCACAGAAAAAAAATAAAACAACAGAGAGGGACTAGTAATAAATGTGCCATGACCTGAGGAGCTTGATTAATTCAACTGAGATTTTCCCACCTCCCAAAAAGGAAAGACTTCAAAATTCTGAATCCAAATGCTTCTCAATATACCTAATCTAAGTCACCAACATCTTTTGCCCATTCTTACAGATTAGATTTCTTACTTTTCCCAACCAAGAACATGGTATATCTTTTGATTTATTTGGGTCTTTATTTCTGCCCCCTGAAAACAACCAACTCACCTCTTTTGTTTTTTGGTGAGGAAGATTGGCCCTGAGCTAACATCCATTGCCAATCTTCCTCTTTTTGGTGAGGAAGATTAGCCCTGAGCTAACATGTGTGCCCATCTTCCTCTATTTTGTATGTGGGACGCTGTCACAGCATGGCTTGATGAGCGATACATAGGTCCATGCCTGGGATCAAACCTATGAACCCCAGGCCGCTGAAGCAGAGCACAGGAACTTAACCACTACGCCACCAGGCCAGCCCCCAACTCACCTTCTTGAAGAAATGAGATATATAAAAGCACAACCCATATCCACACTACAATGTAATTTGGTTGATATACCTCTCAGCCTCTAATCTCAAGTCTTATTTCCATATATTATACATCAAGATGAAATTGTACAATTATCTTGTACAATTCAATTACAAGGTCATGATTATCAGCAGATCTGTTTAGACACTCACCTACTTCTTTATTTCTATGTGAACAGGATTTCTACTCCGCCTCGAGAATCATTTCTGTACGTTAAAAACTGTGCACCAGTTGGTCATCTGATAACATTTCCTCTTTGGTGGCTCCTGTACCTTTAGTACAACATATCCTATGCTGAAAATGTTCCTTTTAATCCTTTCTCTTATTGCAAAATCAATTAAAGGAAACTAAAATGTAGCTCTCCCTACCACAGAGGAAGTACTTTATAACGGGTACAAATGAAGAAGGAACATCAAAAGGCTCAGAAAAAATGAAACTTGACTAATCTGTTTTACCAGTGACATTTGGACCAGTCCCTGGTGTACTAATCAAAGCCCACACTGCTTCTGGAAAGATCAGTACTTGCTATGGGCATGAAAAAAAAGTCATCATGTCTTGATTCTCTCGTACAGGCTCAAGAAAAGAGAAATGATTAAGTATGGAAAGAGAAAATAAATTGAAATAAGGTTCTGTGAAAATAATTTGGCAATATGCATCAAAAGTCTTAAAAATGCTGACACTCTTTCAACCACTTATTTCATTTTAAGAACCCGATTGAAGAAAATACCAGAAATGCTGTCAAAGATGTATTAAAAAAAGATGTTAACTGCAGCAATATGCAGAACAAAAATAATTGGAAAACAACTTTGTACCACCTACAGTACAAGTGATACAATATCCAATTAACTGTTGCTTAAGCCATAAAGACATTAAATAACTCACGAAACAAGAAATCTGGAGGTAAGATGTCCAGGTTTAGTGTACCAGCTCAGCATCCTCACCAAGAAACCATGCCCTCCCTACCTCTTTGATCTGTGATTCACAGCTTGTCTGCTTTTCATCCTTAGTTACAGTACCTCATGGTCACAAAATGGCTGCTACAGTACACACACCCACATTTGAAATGACATAGTGGAATGGAGGTCTAAAAGCTTTCACCTTGCAAGAGTCTTTTCATCTGGAAAGAAAATGTTTCAAAATACACACACACACACACACACACACAACACAACACAACAAGAACACCCAGCAGAGTTCCCTCTATATATTAGTGGGCAAAACAGGATTCCATGTTTACCCCTAGACCAAGCACTGGTGACAGGGAATGGACTGCCATGACTAGCTCAGACCAACAAGAATTCATTCCCTGGGGCTGGGATAAGGGCCTAGCCTCCCTGAAATCCAAAGTTCTCCTTGAATCCCTAATCCCATTATTTTGAATAAAATAGAGATTTTGATGGTAAGGAAGGAGAGAAAAGGTAGGCAATAAGCAGTACCTGCTACAAACCTAATTATTCAACAATAGAGGAAGGGTGAAATAAATTATGGTATTTATACCACTAACCAGGCTTTTGGAGAAATTTTAATGATAGAGAAAAATGCTTTCAATACAATGTTGAGAGGGGAAAAAAAGAGTACAAAAAGGAATGCACAAAATGATTTCAATTTTCTTTAAAATATATATACATAAGTGTAAAAGAAAGAAAAAAGACTGCAAGAAAATATACTAAAATGTGAACAGTGATTATCTCTGATTTATAAAAGTTTTTATTTTCTTAAATTCTGCATTTCCCAATTTTTCTACAAAAAAAATGAACTATGTCTAACAAAAAATTATAATAGGGACTCCATTATCCTATTTGCATTCATTTGACAGAAACACCACATCATGCTTATCAAGGACATCGATAAAAAATTATTGTTCAAGTATATGCTTGTATCAGATTGGACTAAGCTGTAGCCTACAGAAGTTTATAATCTTAGTGGTTTGTAAGTAAGTGACTTCCAACTAACACTAGATATAACCTACAGTTCAGTTTTAAAACTGGTATAAAATAGCATTGTCATTTTAGAGTTTTGATTCATTTATATTTTAAGATATTCCAGAAAAACCCTTTAAGTTAGCCAAACATCAAGTAACGAGAAAGCCAAATACAAACTATGATTTATTAACATTCATTCATTCATTCAACAAATATTAACTGAGTGCCCTCTATGTGTCAGGCACTGTGCTAGGTCCTAATATGAAGAATATTGCTGATAATTAAGCACTTACATATTACACTGAAAGATCTATTCATCAGTGTATCTTTTCTATTAGACTGTCAGCTTCCATGTACAGCATGAATTTTATTTATTGTTTTATCCTCAGAGCCTGCCATAAAATTGGCACTCAGAAGACATTTGTTGATGAGTGAGGAAAAGAATACACAAAACAAAATACTCTGAATATAGCATATGTGTACAAAAAAATCACTGCGGATTGTGTGTGTGTGTGCTTTACTGAATACAGTGATGCACTGAAACTATTTTTAAATAAGTATGTGAGTTAACGATCAGAAGATGATTTGGTACAATATCTTTTTAAAGAGTTGTTTCACTAAATAAAATGACTGATTAAAACTTCACTAAATTCTGTATTTTTCTCTTCAGCCCCTAAAACCTCCTCACACTAGCAAACACGCAAAGAAGTAAACATTCCATGTATATTTCAAACATCCATACTTTTGTCTATTGAAACTTACTGTCTGTTGAAACATGACGTGAATAGGAACAGGGAAGTTTTTCAATTACATAGTCCGAATATGATCTCCACCCATCCCAGGTACCTATTTAGATACCTTGGGAATTTACTGAGCCAGTACGGAAAACAAGCTTTATTTTCTTAGTTTCTATCATTAACTTTTATCCTCATACATGACACTAAATGAACTTGAGGCAGTGGCAAATAACATTGAACTTTTCTGATTCATGAATTTAGGCTGCCTATATAACTAAAGAGTAAGATCTATTTCTCTTGTCGTTTATTTTGCCGGCAGCTTTAGAACAACTGCAGCTTCCCTGGTTGAGCACCAGGTGAGATAGCTAACTTGTACTTAGGAGTGATGCTGCACGAACAATAACCCTTTAACCACCAGAAACACACCTAGTACAGTGAGATTCTCACACTATGAGAGAGAGGCAGAAGTAAAGACTGCAAGACCAAGCTGACTCAATTTCTCATCCCACGATTATTCTGGGCACATTATAAATTCGATTACCCACGTTATTTCCAAAGTTACTTCTCTTTCATTTGCCAAGCATGTACAGCTGAATCAATGGACGTTAAATATGAATGTGTGGTGGTTCCACTGTACTCAAGTTCTTGCATTAGGTTCCAAAACAGTTTTATCTTTTACACATAAATGCTTATACTTTGTTTTAATTCTAACCATTTTCCTCTCATCGTTTAATTTCCAAAATATATAAAAGTAAACTGTGAGTTTTCATTAACTTTATCAACCGTAATCACTTTTTCCTTCAATGAACATTTATTAAGTGCTTACTATGTCAATAGTATCAGAAATTATTCCTACAATAAGTGAAGTGCCTGCTTATTTAGCTCTGCAATTACTCTAAGAGTTAACTGTAGCCCAGCAGCTTATGGTCTTACAATTAAGGTCAGCTAATCCAAACCATGTTTAGGGTGAACAGCAATTTATGTCATTTATATACAGCCTATACACTATCTTCAAAGAGGAAAGTTTTAGTAAATATTTAACTTATTTGCAAAGTTGGATTAATACAGCCTTCTATATGTCAGATGTTCTACTGGCTAAAAAAAGGAATACATTTTTTAACATCAATTAAAACCTTTCTCTATCACTTTAATTACTGAAAGTAACAAAGTTTATAAATTCTGCCAGTGTTCTCATTTTAATTTCTTCTACCTAAGAATGCAAAGCAAATTTTTTTAAAAAAGACAATATGATAGTTCCAACATATCCAGTTTAATTTTTACCTCAATACTGAAATAGCCTCTGTCCACATAGTCACCCAGAAAGAGGTAGCGTGTGTTACTAGGTGATCCTCCAACTTCAAACAATTTCATCAGGTCAAAGAATTGTCCATGAATGTCACCACACACTAGGAAAAACAGGACACAGGGTGAGGTGAAAATTGATGTCTTAGAAGAGAAAGGGCATTTACACCAAAAGGGATCACAGTTTAAATTTAACTTAAATCACTTCAGCTTTTGACTGGACTGCTCTATAATTATAGTCAATCTATCAATACTGACTAGTCCTACTAGAATTATTAGACATTTTACATTGTATTTCTTCAATGAACAACAAATATACTAAACAATTCTAAGACTGTCTCATAATTCCTATAAAAATTATTACACATTTTAGTTGGTTATTTGTAATCATTTCTCAAATTAGCTCAAATCTAAGTGGCACCATGCAAATACGTCTTATACCTGTGATTGGAGCATCTACTTCTATCATAGTCTTCTCTTGTCTCAGGATGGCAGCCCCATCATTGATGATCTTTAAGGCTACTTCCTCTTCCAGTCGCCCTTCCTTCACCAAATGGTTTTTCAAAAGGTCAATTTTAGGTTTCCCATTCTCAAATACTTCCTTCAAAGTAAGCCGCTGGGTTGGAGGAAAGGGCACAGCTAGAAAGACAGAAAAAATAATTTAAAATACTTAAATGTATAGAAAACAACCATGAACACATTTCCTTTATATAACAAATTAAACCTAATATATCACCATGATTTCACATCCACAGACCAGAACACCAGAACTACAGGGAAAGAAATTCCAAGATATTGTATATTATTATTATATCATAATGATCAAGTCTAATTTTTAAAAAGTTGGGGGCTGCCCCTTGGCATAGTGGTTGAGTTTGTCAGCAGCCCGGGTTTGTGGGTTTGGATCCTGGGCACAGACCTGCACCACTGTCAGCCATGCTGTGGCAGCGATCCACATATAAAATAGAGGAAGACTGGCACAGGTGTCAGCTCAGGGCTAATCTCCCTCAAGCAAAAAATGAGGAAGATTGGCAACAGATGTCAGCTCAGGGCTAATCTTCCTCAAGCAAAAAATGAGGAAGATTGGCAACAGATGTTAGCTCAGGGCTACTCTTCCACAGCAAAAAAAAAAACGTCACAAAGTCAAAGTCATTTAAAAGATATATGTATATGTGTGTGCATAAATTATTTTTACATAATAAACATGAAAGACTTGAAGTTGATTCAGTAAATAAGCTAAAAGTGAGACAAGGGATTAGATGATATGAATATCTTTTATCTATGTAAAAGGTGTTAAAAATGAAACTGTGGTTAAACAAAATGAAGAAAAAGAAATCACAACACTAAAAGGTCATCTATTTCTTCCAAAGAACTGACCTAATGAAACCATATGTTTAGAAGTTTGACTTCAATTCCTGGTCAGGGGAATCATAGATGTATACTTTATGCTCAAAAGGTAGTTGCTTAAAATATTACTGACAACAAGAACACCACTAATAGCATGGATCTCTTCCTGAGAATAATTTGCTATGTAACAGGGCATAAACTGGAGTATGGGAGGTCTAGTTGTGTTTCCTAATCTGGAAATGCTAACAACTCACTTCAGTTTATGCTGGATATAAAGTTTATATAATATCACGGCAAATTAGCTTTAACAGAAAAAAGTTTTCGACATTTTAAAATTGACTATCATCTCCTCATTTACCTACTTTATAATGCAGTCCACTTCAGATTCTCTGTGGTCTACTAACCACAAGCCTATAAACGATAAATTTAAAATGATTTAAAATCATTTTAATTTGTGATTTATGTCTGGTGGTTTCACTTCTAGCTTTATGGAGTGTTATTAAGAACCAAGTTGAAATCTACAGATACTTTAAAAATTTTAGACCTGATCTAGCCAACCATTTTGTATTATTTACAAGTAAAGAAAGTTTTATGGTAAGTTTCGTCATGCTCTTGGCTACGACTTGACTCATTTTGACTATTCAAAACTCACTGAAAAAATGATAGCAGCTACCCAATCAGTAAATATTACCTTGAGATAGGGAACCATGTATATCCCCATTTACCCAGGACACTCCTAGATTTCAACTGCTCTCCCAGCACAATTGTTAATAGTGTCCCCTTTCACTCTCAAAAGTATCCTAATTTATTTACTTATTTTTTTGTGAGGAAGATCAGCCCTGAGCTAACATCCATGCTAATCCTCCTCTTTTTGCTGAGGAAGACCGGCTCTGAGCTAACATCTATTGCCAATCCTCCTCCTTTTCCCCGCCCCCCAAAGCCCCAGTAGATAGTTGTTTGTCATAGTTGCACATCCTTCTAGTTGCTGTATGTGGGATGCGGCCTCAGCATGGCCAGAGAAGCGGTGGTCGGTGCGCGCCCGGGATCCGAACGTGGGCCACCAGTAGCGGAGCGCGCGCACTTAACCACTAAGCCACGGGGCCAGCCCAAAAGTATCCTAATTTGATGGATAGTCTTAATTTGTGTTATTCTGATGGAATATCACCATACTACTTTAATAGGATAATCTACTTCTAAAATAAAACAAAAATAAAATATTATGATGAAGCTTTTATTTATTCATCTGGTGAGTCTCCAAGACAGGGTGAAAGGTTAGTCCTGAACAAGTTTACTTAAATTTTTACTAAAATGTAATGGTACTACGGCTGTGTTTAACAACAACAACAACAACAACAAAATCCTTTATAGTTTAGAGATTCTTACTGAAATATTTTCAGATGAAATTACATGCTATTTGGGATTTGCTTTAAAATAATGGGGGAGACAAGGAATAAGCAGTAGTATAGATGAAAAGGACTAGTGAGTTAATAACCATTGAAGCTGAGTGATGCTCACTTGGAAGTTCATAACACTGTTCTCTCTACTATTGTAATATGTTTGAAATCCTTATAATAAAAAAAGTAGAAAGAATTACCAAAACTAAGAGTGTAAGCTTTAGAGAAACTTTCTTTAGAGAAATTTATATGAAGTTCAATCAAGAGTTACACTTAATCTAATTTATTGTAGGTGACTTCAGAGAACCACCAGTCCTCTGAAATCTTGATCCAAAAAATAGAGAAATAGAAGATTCCACACACAATCCATCCCCTTTTCATACTTAGTTTAACTCTTTCTGGTTTTTAAACTCTTATTCTCAATTTCTAGAGAGCCAATCTGCCCTTTCCCAGTTTTGAAATGAACCCCACAGAAATCTTGTTTTTAATCTCCTACTTTGTAAACCAAAGAAATTGGTCAACAAACTAAAAACAAGATGAAATAATATAAAATCAAATATGTTGGAATTGACAAAAAAGTATCATAACAGAAGTAGTACCAGAGACAAGAGATCCACAGATACTATTTGACTTCTCCCAGTAGTAGTATTACTATTAATAAAAATAATTTTCCTTAACTACTATCCAGTTGTAGTAGAGAACAGTTTAGAAAACAGGAAACCCATTTTTCTTACATATCATGAAAGTTATGTAAGTAGAGGTGACAACAACCTAAAGAGCTCTTGAGGAAGAAATTTAGAGATGTTTTTTCTTTCTCTCAAATTCTTCAGTTCCAACTTACTTAAAACAAAACAAGTAAACAAATCACTTAGTTAAATTAAAGCAAAAGCAAGGTTGAATCAAGGATCAAGGGGATTATGGTCAGCTAAAAGAAATGGGACACAGCTGAGCCAGGTACACGAAGAAGAATTAAGATTGGTTTGGGACAACATGCATAACAGAAAGTTCCAAAAGAGTCCTAAGTTTTTAGGTTAGGACAAATAAAATCTACCTCCATCAAATAGGAGCAAAGAATCTTCAACTTTAAAGGAGTGGGTCCTACCTCCCCTCAAGTTACTCCTAGCTATGTAAAGAAGCCCTGAATTCTATCTCCCTTCTTTTACCAGACAGTTCTATACACACTATAGTTGAGGTTGATTCGTAGAAGAGTGGAAACAGCCACCATCCTGAGAAGACTAAAGAAACAGCCATCATCCAGCTAAGTTTGGCCATGAAAGGAAATAGGAACTTGCCAACTAAACTTGAAATCTCCTTTTTTAAAAATACGCCCCAGGGGCCGACCTGGTTGTGTAGCAGTTAAGTGCACACACTCCTCTTCAGTGGCCCGGGGTTTGCAGGTTCGGATCCCAGGTGCGCACCAATGCACCGCCTGTCAAGTCATGTTGTGGCAGCATCCCATATAAAGTAGAGGAAGACGGGCACAGATGTTAGCCCAGGGCCAATCTTCCTCAGCAAAAAAAGAAGAGGATTGGCATCGGATGTTAGCTCAGGGCTGATCTTCCTCACACACACAAAAAATATGCCCCAGATACAGAGAGTCCATATGTCTGAGTATGCCTATCGGGATATTCTGAGTTTATTCATTTTGTCCTGATGTAATTATTAATAGTACCCCCTTTTACTCTCAAGTATCCTGATTTAAACGACCTATCCAGGAACAACATTTATTAGAATCACCTGAGGTGTTTGTTTAAAATGTAGATTCTTGGGCCTCAGATTTGTGGAATTAGGACTTTTGGGGATCCCACATAGGCATCCGCATTGTTAACAGGTGCCCCAGGCAATTCTGTGCACAGTAAAATTGGTGTTAGAGTGAAGCAGGAAAATGGTGAAAGGGTATTCTAAGTAAAGACACAATAATCTCAGATAATCAGCACCTCCATTCCCCAGTCATCACATAGTCTTAGTTGATTGGTTCATGTCCTTTTCCCCAGTCTCTACTATGGCCACATGGATACAAAGAGTTTGGAATTCCTGATGGAAAAAAAGGAGGATCTAGAGTACTGCTTTGTAAACTATCTGTGGGAACTGCCGTCTACCCCACCCGCCCCACCAATTCTCCAATCTGTCAAAATCTATGCTTTGTAAAATGCAATAAAAATAAATTCCTAGAAAAATAATCACATGCATAGACGTTGCGCCAATGTTAAATTGCTATAAAAGCAATTAAATGCTCAATTTTTGTACTTATCACAATTAGTAACAATTTGTGGACTTGATACTGGTTCATGGATCACACTTTGAGTAACACTGGTTTGGATAAACAGATTCAGGGGAAGAAGAATAGGACTAGAGTCAAAACTTGAATACTATGTATATACACATCTTCAAGCCCGAGTCTGGAGATTCTATTAAGTCTAATGTAGACAAAAGATGGTGTTCGGCTGACTTCACTACTCACTTCACATTGAAGGATAACCTTTTTTCTAAGAACCCAAATCTCTTACAAGTTCATTTCCAATTGCCTTTAATGGCACACAGGATTTTGTTATTAAAAAATACAACCTAGGGGCCGGCCTGGTGGTATAGTGGTTGGTTTCGTGTGCTCTGCTTTGGCAGCCCAGGGTTCACAGGTTCAGATCCTAGGCCTGGACCTACACGCCGTTTATCAAGCCATGCTGTGGCGGGCATCCCACATACAAAATGTAGAGGAAGATTAGCCCAAGGCCAATCTTCCTCAGCAAAAAGAGGAGGATTGGCAACAGATGTTAGCTCAAAGCTAATCTTCCTCACCAAAAAAACAATCAAACAAAAAATACATCCTAAACATTTGGACTCCACAGGCAGACAAACGAGCTGAAGTTTTAGCTTCTAACATCTTATCTGTGCTTTAGTTAAACTATGAAGTATATGAACTCTAACACAGAGGTTCAGTTCTGGCATCCTTTCAAATTATAAATAAACCACTCACCACCACACACAGAAGTTTCCCTTCTTCATTCCTGTGGTTGTATGTTGCCTCTTTAAATATTCCATTTATAAAGCAGTCATCCTTCCAAAACAATGTCTTAGCACATTTTTCAAATTTCAAAGAAAAAGTACTAGAGTAGTTTTCAAGGCTAATAAATAACTCCAGACATTTTATTTATTCAAAAAATTAAACTAACCAAACTAGGCATTTTTAAATGAAAGAACCAAAATCTCATTAATGTCAGCGTCCAAGTTACTGCTTTATTGGTTACACCATATCATCACTTGCGGGTAGGGAGTGGTCCCTTCATCTTTAATACAGGTCTGTTATTTGATAAACTACAATCCTTACCGGTGAGAAAGTAGGGTTAATAGAGGGATTACAAGGTCTCAAAATACCAGCATAGAGTTAAAAAAAAAAAAAAAAACTGACTATGAACCCAAAGGTCATTTATCCAGAAATGTGATAATGCAGGCATTATAAAACTATAGTACTTTGTTTTTTTTGTGAGCAAGATCGGCCTTGAGCTAACATTTGCCAATCCTCTTTTTGCTGAGGAAGACTGGCCCTGGGCTAACATCCATGCCAATCTACCTCTGCTTTATATGGGACGCCGCCACAGCACCGCTCGAAAAGCAGTGCATCGGTGGGCGCCCAGGATCCGAACCAGCGAACCCTAGGCAGCCGCAGCAGAGTGCGCACACCCACCGCCTGTGCCACCGGGCCGGGCCCCTAGTACTTTGTTTTTTTGAAGAGTAGAGGAGGTCCTTGTTATTCAAAGATGATTGGTACTAGAAAAGGCCATTTAAAAGTGTATCCAGGGCCGGCCCCGTGGCTTAGTGGTTAAGTGTGCGCGCTGCGCTACTGGCAGCCCGGGGTTCAGATCCCGGGCGCGCACTGACGCACCGCTTCTCCGGCCATGCTGAGGCTGTGTCCCACATACAGCAACTAGAAGGATGTGCAACTATGACATACAACTATCTACTGGGGCTTTGGGGAAAAAAAAGGAGGATTGGCAACAGATGTTAGCTCAGAGTCGGTCTTCCTCAGCAAAAAGAGGAGGATTAGCATGGATGTTAGCTCAAGGCTGAACTTCCTCACCAAAAAAAAAAAAAAGTGTATCCACGTAGAAAAATAAACATTCACAGTAAATAGTGGGGGCAAACAATTTGGCATTTTATCTCTAAAAATAAAACTAAGTGGAGGAGGATGGGCTGGGATGTTAGCCCAGGGCCAGTCTTCCTCAGCAAAAAAAAAAAGAAAAAAAAAAGAGGATTGGCGGATGTTAGCACAGGGCTGATTTTACACACACAAAAAATGAAACTAAGAATTATGAAAATGATTTTATTTCATAATAAACACAATTTGCAGAATGATCATAGAGAGAGTTGTTTTTACAAATAAAACCAAGGGCTTCATTGCTAAACCCTCCTCTGAACTTCAGACTCTTAAATCCAACAGTCTATTTATCATCTACTTGGATGTCCAAAAGGCATTTAAAATTTAACATGTCCAAAATTGAATTTATTATTTCCCATACCACCTCTAGTCTTTTCCATCTAAATATATGGAACTACTATTCACTCAGTTGCTTAGGCCAAAAACCTAGGGAGTCCTCCCTTAATCCTTATTTCCCTGATACACCCCAGAATTTCAATTTATCAGCATGTCTGGTTGACTCTTGTCTTTAAAATACACCTTGGATGCATTTTTTAACACTTCCATCACTGCTACCCTATTCCAGTCATGACTCTCTCTCCCAGATTACTGCAATAGCTTTCTAACTGATCTCCTCTTCCCCCGCTCCTCTATTCTTGGCCTTTTACAGCAGCTAAAGTAACCTTTTTCCCCCAGCTTTACTGAGATGTAATTGACATATAAACATTGTGTAAGTTTAAGGCTTATGATGTGTTGATCTGATACACTTATATATGGCAAATGAATACCCCACCTCCATCACATCACATAATTACCATTTCTCTTTTGTGGTAAGAACATTTAAGATCTACACTCTTGGCAACTTTCAAGGATATAATACAGTATTATTAACTATCATCACCATCTTGTACATTAGATCCCTAAAACTTATTCATCTTGTAACTGGAAGTTTATACTCTTTGACTAACATCTCCCCATTTCCCCCATCCCTCAGCCCCTGGTAACCACCATTCTACTCTAGGAGTTCAGCTTTTTTAGACTCCACATATAAGTGATATCATACAGTATTTGTTTCTCTGTCTGACTTATTTCGCTTAGCATAATGCCCTCAAGGTCTATCCATGTTGTGGCAAAGGGCAGGATTTCCTTCTTTCTCATGGCTGAGTAATATTATATTGTCTATATATACACCACATCTTTTTATCCATTCATCCATCTATGGACAGTTAGCTTGTTTCCATATCTTGGCTATTATGAATAAGGGTGCAATGAACATGGGAGTACAGATATCTCTTCAATATAGCGATTTCCTTTCCTTTGTATATATACCCAGAAGTGGGATTGCTGGATCATGTGGTAGTTCTACTTTCAATTTCTTGAGGAACCTCCATACTCTCTTCCATAGTGGCTGTACCAGTTTAGATTTCCATCAACAGCATACAACGGTTCCCTTTTCTACAAACCCTCACTGACACTTTTCTCTTTTTTTTTTTTTTTTGTGAGGGAGATCAGCCCTGAGCTAACATCTGATGCTGATCCTCCTCTTTTTTGCCGAGGAAGACTGGCCCTGAGCTAACTTCTGTGCCCATCTTCTTCTACTTTATATGGGACGCCGCCACAGCATGGCGTGACAAGCAGTGCGTTGTGCGTGCCCGGGTCCAAAACTGCGAACCCCGGGCCACCGAAGTGGAGCGTGCACGCACTTAACCCCTTGCGCCACCAGGCTGGCCCCCTATATCGCTTGCTTTTTTAAGATAGCTATTCTAACAGGTGTGAGGTGATATCTTGCTGTGGTTTTAATTTGCATTTCCCTGATGATTAGTGATGTCAAGCACCGTTTCACATACCTATTGGCCATTTGTATGTTTTCTTTGAAAAAAATGTCTATTCAGTTCCTCTGCCCATTTTTTAGTTGAGTTGTTTGGTTTTTTGCCATTGAGTTGTATGAGTTTATTATATATTTTGGATATTAACCCCTTATTGGATATATGATTTGTAAATATTTTCTCCCATTCTGTAGGTTGCCTCTTCATTTTGTTGACTGTTTCTTTTGCTGTGCAGAAGCTTTTTAGTTTGATGTAGTCCCACTTATTTTTGTTGCTTGAGCTTTTGGTGTCATATCCAAAAAATCATTGCAAACACCAGTGTCAAGGAGCTTTTTCCCTATGTTTACTTCTAGGAGTTTTACCACTTCAGGTTTTATGTTTAAGTCTTTAATCCATTTTGAGTTAATTTTTGTGAGTGGTGTAAGATAGAGGTCTAATTTCATTCTTCCACATATGGTTATCCAGTTTTCCCAATACCATTTATTGAAGAGACTAACCTTTCTCCATTGAGTATTCTTGGCTCTTTTGTCAAATATTAGTTGACTGTATATGCAAGGGTTTATTTCTGGGCTCTCAATTCTGTTCCATTGGTCTATGTGTCTATTTTTATCCCAATACCATACCATTTTGATTACTAAAGGTTTGTAGCATAGTTTGAAATCAAGAAATGTGATGCCAAATGTACGGTGATGGATGGTAATTAGTCTTTGGGTGGTGAACATGATGTAGTCTACACAGAAATCAAAATATAATGATGTACACCTGAAATTTATATAATATTATAAACCAACGTTACCTCAATAAAAACAATTTGGAAAAAAAAAAAAGAACTGTGATGCCTCCAGCTTTGTTGTTCTTTCTCAGGACTGCTTTGGCTATTCAAGGTCTTTCGTGGTTCCATGTACATTTTAGGATTGTTTCTTCTATTTCCATGAAAAATGCCATTAGAATTTTGATAGGGATTGCATTGAATCTATAGATGGCTTTGGGTAGTACGGACATTTTAACAATATTAATTCTTCTGATCCATGAACACAGGATACCTTTTCATTTGTTGTGTCGTCTTCAATTTATTTCAACAAAATCTTGTAGTTTTCAGTGTACAGAGCTTTCACCTCCTTGGTTAAATTTATTCCTAAGTATTTTATTGTTTTTGATGCTATTGTGAATGGACTGTTTTATTTCTTTTTCAGATATTTCATTGCTAGTGTACACAACTGGTATCTATATGTTGATTTTGTATCCTGAAATTTTACTGAATTCTTTGAGTAGTTCAAACAGTTTTTTAGTGGAGTCTTTAGAATTTTCTATACATAAGACCATGTCCTCTGCAAACAAAGACAATTTTACATCTTCCTTTCTGATTTAGATGCCTTTTCCTTCTGCTCTAGCTAGGACTTCCAGTACTATGGCGAATAGGAGTGGTAAGAGTGGGAACCCTTGTATTATTTCTAATCTTAGAGGAAATGCTTTCAGCCTTTTATTGTTGAGTATGATGTTGGCTGTGGGCTTTATTATGTTGAGGTACAGTCCTTCTATACCCAGTTTGTTGAGTGTTTTTATCATGAAAGGATGTTGTGTTTTGTCAAATGCTTTTTCTGCATCTGAGATGATCATATGATTTTTATCTTTCATTCCATTAATGTGGTGTATCACATGTATTGATTTGCATATGTTGAACTTTCCTTGCATCCCAGAGATAAATCCTGCTTGCTCATGGTGCGTGATCCTTTTAATGTGCTGTTGAATGAGGTTTGCTAATATTTTGGGAGGAATTTTTGCATTTATATTCATCAAGGATATTGGTCTGTAGTTTTCTTTTCTTGTAGTTTTCTTATTTGCCTTAGTATGAGGGTAATGCTGGCCTCAAAAAATGAGTTTGGGAGTGTTCTCTCCTCTTCAATTTTTTTGGAAGAGTTTGAGAAGGACTGGTATTAATTATTCTTTAAATGTTTGGTAGAATTCACCAATAAAACAATCTGGTCCTGGGCTTTTCTTTGTCAAGACGTTTTTGATAACTGATTCAATCTCCTTATTTGTTATTGGTCTGTTCAGATTTTCTACTTCTTCATGATTCAGTCTTGATAGGTTGTATGTTTCTAGGGATTTATCCATTTTTTTTCTAGGTTGTCTAATTTGTTAGCATATAATTGTTCACAGTAGTCTCTTATGATCCTTTGTATTTCTGTGGTATCAGTTGTAATGTCTCCTTTTACATTTCTGATTTTATTTATTTGAGTTTTCTCTCTTTTTTTCTTTTAGTCTAGCTAAGGTTTGTCAATTTTGTTAATCTTTTCAAAAAACCAACTCTTAGTTTTGTTGATCTTGTCTACTGTTCTTCTGTTCTCTATTTCATTTATTTCTGCCCTGATCTTTGTTATTTCAGTGGTAAAAGCTGCTGGGTTTATCTGTTGAACTGGTCACTGTGAACCTTGATCACTCCCACTGTGTGACTGCTATAGGTAGCCCCTTCATTCTAATCAATTCTCTTCTCAAATGTCACCTCTTCAAAGATCTCTTCCCTGACCATTTTATCTAAACAAAACAACACTGTCTAGCAGAAAGGGTTTGGTTCTTCACTAATTTCTAATTAAGTAATTTCAGGTATATACTATATGCAAATTTATTGTTGAGACATAAGGAAACTAAGTCTGAGCCAGATAACAATTGCTGAATTCTACAATTATGTAACGCAATGTTCATTTCAGACATAGCAAACTCCTGCTCAACCTTTCATCCTAAAATTATTTTCTACTCCAAGTATAGTCTGGAAGGATCAACAGTATCAAAATCACTTGGGAACTTTTCAGAAATGCAGAATATGGCCCTAGCTCACACCTACTGAAATCAAAATCTGCATTTTAACAAGATCCCAGGTGCACATTAGGTCTAAGAAGCACGACTATAATTCACTGATTCTTAACCCTGATTGTACATTAGAATAACCTAGGGAGCTTCTGAAAATATAATGCCTTCATTCCATTTCTAGAAATTTGTATTCAACTGGTTTTAGAAATACCCAGAAACTGGTATTTTCAAAAATCTCTCCAGGTGATCCTAATGTGCAGATTGAGAATCACTGCTCTAATTTAATCTTGACAAATACAATTTTTTTCCTAATTTCACATCATTCTAAGTTCTTGTATTCTTCTCAGTTCATCCTTCTTTAACTCTAGAGCTGCACTATCTAATAAGGTAGGCACTAGCCACAGGTGGCCATTCAAATTTAAATTAATTAAAATTAAATAAAATGTATAATTTAATTCCTCGGTTGCACTAGCCACATTTCAATGCTCAATAGCCTCATGTGACTAGTGACTACCACATTGGAGAGCACAAATACAGAACATTTCCATCACTTCAGAAAGTTATATTGCACAGCACTGCTCTAGAGTATTTACTCAAAAAATACAACAGCATTAAAAGTTAATTTGAGCAAACTTAACTAGTATAGTGAGTCAAAAATACAAAAACAAAAATAAAAGCACTATTCAAATAGGAAACTATAGTGTAAGATTCTAAAAGCAGTTAAAATTAATGAAAATCAAAAATGATCCAAGAGCAAGAGACTATTTGGGCTGAATGCAGACAAAAAGTTGGCATTTTTATACTTTGTGCTCGAGGCAATTTGTGCAACAAGTTCTTTCTTTTAGTCCTCCAAAATAAAACTGGTTTAAAGAGAAAGGTTTTAAGAAACTTGAAAACTTTTAAAAGTTAGAAAATTGGGGGGTGGGATGCCCTACATAAATTTTCATTAACATCACATAGTAAACTAAAAGCAGATAGCTACATGCTAAGCATTACTGCAATAATAAGGCTAGAAGCAGAAAAATGTGTTACTAGATAAGCTTTCCAGTTTTGAGATATTATGAATAAAGCTGCTATGAACATTCTTATTCCCGTCTTATGGCGGACGTAAGCATTCCTTTCTCTTGGGTATATACCCAGGAGTGGGACTGCAAGGTTATGGGGTAGGTACAGGTTTTGTCAAACAGTTCACCAAAGGCTTATACTATTTTACTCACACAGCGAGATGTGAGGATTCCAGTTACTCCATATCCTTGCCAATGATTGGTATGGGTCAGCTTTTAAATAGTATTCCATTACAGTAAGTGTCTCCTGGTATCTCTTTGGGGTTCTAATTTCTATTTCCCTGCTGAGTAGGGATGCTGAGCAACTTTCCACTTGTTTATTGGCCATCTGGCTATCTTCTTTTGGGATATGCCTAACCAATCATTTCTTTGTCCATTTAAAAATTTATTTAATATGTTTTCCATTGACTGATAAAAGTTCTTATATATTCTGGGTATGTGTCCTTTATCAGATATATACTTTTTTTCTTAATCATCCTTATTTACATAAGCATACAATTCGATGAGTTTTGACAATCATTATAACAGAACCGACTGTATAGCAATTCTTTAAACTTTGTTTTTGAAAATATAGAAACCTAATTTATTTAACCATTTTCTTTCTGTTGAATGGTTAGACTATTTCCAAAAAAATGTATTTACTATTATAAATTACACTGCAGTGAATATTCTCATATATACGTCTTTGTCCAAATCTTTGATTACTTCCCTATGATAGATTCCTAGAACTTGAATGTATTAATTATCTATTGCTGTGTAACAAATTACCCCAAAACTTAGTGGCTTAAAACAGTAATAGTAATTGTTATTATCTCTCACAGGTTCCGTGGACCATGAATTCAGACAATGGAAACAGTGGGGCTGGCTTGTCTCTGCTCCATGATGTCTGGTGCTTCCGCTGGACACTGAACAATCAGGGCCTGGAATCATCTGAAAGCCTGCTCGGTCACTCGTCCAGTGGTTGAGGCTGGCTGTCTGCTGAGGCTTAGCTCAGGATTTGGATGAGAATATCCACATATGGCCTCTTCATGTGACTGAGCTTCCTTCACTATGCTGACTGAGTTCCCAGGACATGCATCCCAAAAGAAAGAGAAAGCCAGGAGGAACCTGTATCCTTTTTATATCATAACCTCAGAAGTCACGTCACATCATTTCCACCATACTCAATTGGTTGGAGCAGTCGCAAGCCTGCCCAAGTTAAAGAGGAGAGGAAGTAGATTCCACCTATTGATGCAGAGTGACAGAATTCTGTGAGAGCATGTGAGACTAGAAGTACTGCTGTGGCCATTTCTTGAAAACAGAATCGGTCATACTTTCTCTGTCTAAAAGAAAAACAGGGGCCAGCCCTGTGGCTCAGTGGTTAAGTGCGCACGCTCCGCTACTGGCGGCCCAGGTTTGGATCCCAAGCACCCGCCGATGCACCGCTTCTCCGGCCATGCTGAGGCAGCGTCCCACATACAGCAACTAGAAGGATGTGCAACTATGACATACAACTATCTACTGGGGCTTTGGAGAGAAAAAGGGAAAAAAAGGAGGAGGATTGGCAATAGATGTTCGCTCAGGGCCAGTCTTCCTCAGCAGAAAGAGGAGGATTGGCATGGATGTTAGCTCAGGGCTGATCTTCCTCACAAAAAAATAAAAATAAAAAAAGAAAAGAAAAACAAAAAAGTCTAGTCACTAATGCCTCTAACAAACTTTTAAGTCAGAGCCTATTTTAAATGGGCCATCTCATATTTTCCAAGCTATTACCAAATTAGAATATCTATTCACTTATTACAGGGAAAACATTCAAGTTGATATATTCCCAAATGTTTCAAAATAATTTAGGATGCCATATTAGAAGTTGTATAAACTAAATATTTTCTGATTTGCCAGTTGTAAAAAACACACACACATACACACACACACACGATTTTTCCTTCTAAATAGAGAAAGGATAAAAATACAACTATTGATGTAAAGCATACATTTAAAAAATACTTGATTCAAAATAAAATGTCAAGTTTCCAGTCTAAAATGGCTAGTAACTCCTGATGTAATATCTCAACTTCTAACTAAAATACATATGAAAATAAGACACAGAACAAAATGAAAACTCTCACCATAAAAACTATGAATGATTGATAACTCAACAAGTGTCTTCAAGGAATTCATTCAAGTAATGCCTATGTGTTAGGCATTGTTCTATGTGCTAGTAATAAAGTTTTGATCAGACAAATAATATTGTAATGCATAAGTACATACATATATACCTTTAAAAATCATAAACTATTTCATCATAGGTAGGTATCATAATTTACTTACTTATATCATAATTTATTTAACCAATCTCCAATTTTTGGAAATTTCAGTTATTGTTAAATATTTTGCTGTTACAATGTCTGTAGCAGATTTTCTTTTCCAAAAATGGCTACAACAATATTTCCCACTCCATGTACTCTTCTGCAATGTGACCTTGCCCCTCCCCTATCAAGAACTGGAGTCTAACTCCCCTCCCCTAGAATCCAAGCTAGCCTTAGAGACTTGCTTTAACCAATAAATTGCAGCAGAAGTGACTTTCAGCTTCTGCCTTGGTCTCCGGGAATGCATCTTCTCCAGTAGAATAGGTGCTCTAGTCAATAATCCCAGTTGAGCCAGGCTTCGAGTAATCTCAGCCCAGGCATAACTCACTCCACTCAAGCTTAAGGAAAGACTATAAATATTTATAGGGCACTCACTATGTGCCAAACACTGAATAGGCTCTTGGGATCATCAGTTAAAAAAAAAAAAAGGCAAAAAATTTTGTATGGCAAGAGAAAGAGAATACCATTCCAAAGACTCAATGAAAGAACAAAGCATTGAAAATGATAAGATCCAGAAGACATGTTTATGAAACTAACAAAAACAAAAAACAAGACAACATGGCCTCTGTGTAACACGAACAGATGGCAAAGATGAGATGAAAGGAAGGATGGTTGAGATAAGGAAGAATTGCTTGCAGAGAGCAAAAAGAGGAAATCAAACTTCTAAAAATAAAGTATGTAATACAGAAGACAAACCAGAGAAGCTCTTTTAGAATGCAAAAGGAAAGACGAATATGAAAATGACGAGAGACGATGACATGCGAAGAATAGAGGATGGAAAGCCAAAACGGCAGTTAATGATATTCCTGGAGAAATAAACTAGAACAACTGTAACAGGAAAAATACTCAAAATAAATTAGAAAACTTTTCTGAGCTATATAGAAAGGTTTGTTTAAACACATTAAATTGGATTTCTGTGTTTCAGGAAAAGCTAACCAAGAGGCACATTCTAGAAAACTTTTTGAATTACTAGGATAAAGAAAAAACTTAAATCACAATGGTCTACAGTTTTTTTTCTGGAATATTTAATTTCTAATATCACTGGAATAATACACACAGAACTCCAAGGAGAAAAGGTTGTGACTTGTAAATTTTGCACACAAGCAAATAATTTATATTACGTGTGAAGGTCATAGAAAGATATTCACAGAATCAAAGGGACTCAGGAAATATATCACCTACACAGCCTTCTTGAAAAAAAATTACCTCAATACTTACTTTAGGTAATGTTCTGTACTTGATTTGAATGCTGGTTACACAAGTATGTTCCCTTTGTGAAAATTCATCAAGCTGTACACTTAGGATTTGTGCACTTTTACACATTATACTTCAATAATTTTAAAAAACTTTTTAAAGCAAAAACAGTTAAGTTCAGCTGACCTCAGTCAGAGTTGAATTAAAATTAATAAAAAACTGTAGAAGTCATGGTATCAAAGATTTTCAAGTCTAGCTTTATTCACTTTGAACCCCAGACTCAGAAGTCCAGGTTGATTTCAGAAAGATTATGTAACTCAGAGATCAAACTTCCATTCATGTGCACGTATTCTGTTTCAGTTCCTTTCCAGTGCTAGACAATGTGTTTCTAGAGTGATTTTTTTCACCCCACTGTTAAAACAGAATCTCTCTTGACATGGTTGATGACCAAATCCAAATCACATTTTGGACACTATTCAAAAAAAATTACGGAACAAAGTATTTGTCTTTATTTCCCCTCTCTCCTCAAAAGCAGAAGTACAGTAAGTAATAAAACAATGTTCATTACCAAGTAACTTGAATAATGATTTTCTGTATTCTTTAAAAATTTATACACCAAGAGAGGCCAGTCTATCAGTGTTTCAGCAGGGAAATGCTGCACTGAGGTTCGACATCAGTCTGCATCTTCAGCTGAGACACCTGGCATTATAGTCAGTATAAGGAGCCAGGAGAAGAAGAGGCACATGGTGCCGTTTTACTCTCTAAGTCTAGAATGTTCTTTTAAGACCTCTTTTCAAAGCATTTTCTTCTCCTGAGCTGCTGTCCCCCATAGGGATGCCAGAGCCATGGGTGTCTTGTTTCAAGGAGAAAGAGGGAAGAAGAGCCAATGGAAACATTGATGTATTTGGTCCACTGATGATAATAATATACAAGGTACAGTGAAAACTCAGCTGTCAGGGACTCTTAGGGAGTGAGTCAATTTGGACAATGGAATTCTTTTTTTCTTTTTTTTTACTATTTCATTAAAGGTTGATTATAAACATATATATATGCACACATACATACATATATATACACACATGAAATTTTAAAAATAAAAGGCACATTTATGAATCTAAAACAAATTCTTATAGAATCAATGAAGTCATTTTTAAAGGTTAGGATACAAAAAAACTACTAGGTGATAACTAATATGCCAAATGCCTCTTACTTAAAATCTACAAGTGTTCCAGTGTTAACTCTACTTAAAAATAAATCCATACAATATGATCTAAACTGTGACTAAATAATGTATTAGAAAAGGCAATAAGGAAATATACTGAAGTATTAGTGCTAGGTAACAAGATTCTAAATTATTTTGTTCTTCCTACTTGCCTATTTTTTAACTTTCTCCAATGACCGTGTATTACTCTTATAATCAGGAAATATACATATATATATATTTAAAAAGTCAGTTTACATAATTATTTCGTACACTACACAATCATGATGATATTCTTTGAAGTGAACAATAAAAATTGGAAGAAAATGATGAAAGTATAAGCAAGAGTGTTTGGACTACAGATGGTTTTATTTTTTTCTATTTGCTTTGCCCTACATTCCAATTTTTCCAAGTTTTTAAGAAACTATTCAAAGAAAAGTAACAGATGCCAAGAGCAAAAAAAAGGCAATCTCATTGGCAATAACTTTCCCTATGTTAATCAGTTTTATACACAAATAAATAAAATTTTTCTCAGATCAGCAGAGCTGTATCTCAAAATGACTCTTACCAGTAACATTCAAAAATTCAACCTCAAATTTAAGTTACACCTATAAACAATCAAGAGTTACTACAATGGCACAGAGGAAATTCTGTGGCTTATGCTTCAAAACATTAAAAAGACATTGTGGTAGGCAGTAGATAGGCCTCTCATGATTCCTGACCAACAGTATACACATACGTTCTCCCAGTTATTCCATCAAACTATAATCTAGGTATTGTTATGAAGGAAGTCTGCAAATATAATTAAGGTCCCAAATCAGTTGACCTTAAAATAGAGAGATTATCCAGGTGGGCCTGACCTAATCACATGAGACCTTTAAATCTGGATCTCGAGGCTAGATATGTAGGAGCTCAGAGATCTGAAGCATGAGAGGCATTTGATGTGCAAGTTCTCCATTGCTGGCTTGAAGATAGAGGGGGCAATGTAGCTAGGAATGTAGGCAGCCTCTAGGAGCTTAGAGTAGCCCCCGGTTGATACAGCAAAAAATAGGGACCTCATTCCTATCACCACAAGGAACTGCAACAACGTGAACAATCTTAAAAGCAGATTCTTCCCCAGAGCCTCCACATGAAAACTCAGCCTGGTGGGCACTTTGACTACAGCCTTCGAGGCCCTGAGCAGAGAAGTCCATGCCACGATTGGACTTCTGAACCACAGAAATGTGAGCTAAAAAATGGTTGTTGTTTCAAGCTGCTAAATTCATGGTAGAAAACTAATACAGAATTCTTGAAGTCAAAGTTTTTTTCTAAGGCCTTTCAACAATTACAAGTACACTTTCATATACACAAGAAACTAAACACCGGCTGCCTCTTAGAATCGAAACAGAAGCCACAACTTACAACTGTACTATGACTCACAAAACAGATAAACTGAACCAAACCAAACCACAACATGCATCACAGACTATCTAAACTCCAACTCTCTTTAACACCAGATCCCTCGGATCTATATGTTCTAAGGTAAGGCCTCAGGCAAACTAATTTAACTACCTCTGCACAGACACTAGATCTTACCTAACACTAGAACTTCATGAGTTCTAGCAACTCATCTAGTTTACGCCTTCTAACTAATCCTTGCCCAGATTACAAACTTCTGCCCTAAAATGCAACAACAGTCCCAAATCTAACAGCAGTATCCAAAGAGTAGCCTTTCTTAACTGCTTCCTCTTTTGAGAGGATCCCTAGTTCCTCCAGTTCTCTCTGCTTGTTGCCACAAGTTAAATAAACCTAACTTCTTTTCTTTAACTACAAATAAATCCTTGATCGTCTTTGGTAGGTGGTTTTTGGGTGTCCTACAATTTAACAACTGGCATTTACACTAAGATTCAGCTGACCTCCTTGTTTCTGGGAAGATCCACGATGTTGTAATAGTGTGCACATACAAGACCACTCGATATCCACCTGCTCAAGGCCACCCTGCCCGTGACAGTGAGGTATCTGAGCTTCAACAATTTTGTTGAGCACTTCAGGGTCAAAGTGGTATTTGGGTCCTTTGACTTTAAGTCTCATCAGATTGTACTGTTTGTGAGTGAAATTTGGCTTCTACCTAATTAACAGGCATTCTTATCATCTGTCTGCTTGTTCAGTATCTTGAGTGTCATTCATCTATAAGAGGAAGTCCACAGGCAGAGGACAGACATGGGCCTCATAAGTCTATCTTCCAGCCAGCCCCAAAGGCTGACAAGTTCATAAGGTCTCATCAAACTAAAATCTTTAGACAAACTTTGCTTTGAGTCACTTTTTCTAAAGCTTCCTAAGGACTTTCCTTAGTCCTTATAATCCTGAGAAGTGTTTTGCTTAGTTATGTCTGCCTGGAGCTGAGGTTCTGATCGGCCCCCAAGTGATGACAGTTGATCTTTGGTGTGACTTCATGTCTCCTGGAGACATGTGGTTGCAAAAGTGCCATCCTTACTAATCGCTGCAGGTCACATGGAGTTTTCTCAGTCTGAATCTGCGTCTCCTCTGTGCTTCTCTACCTGCTTCCTCCATGTTTTCAGACTATGATTATAACTCAACAAACGGCATAACTTGACCAAAGAAAAAATATGCATTACAAATGGCCTCTTGGGGAACTTTTAACATGAACAAGATTGTTAGTTGAGAGGCGCCTTAAAACAAACAAGGAAACAGAATTTTAAATATCCAATGCTCTTTAATACTAGGAGGCTTCCAAATGCAATTCAAATTCTAAAACTGTCTCCCAGCAAGACTTCCCAAACTCCAGGATAAAAAGGAGAAAGGCAGAAATCAGGCTTTTGTAAGCCTCCCTGATCTCTATCAATTAGTCCAAATTTTGATATACCTAAAGGCTGCAAAACCTGGAAAAGGCTAATCGGCATCACCCTAAAAAGAATTTAGAAATTAATTAATCCTTAAGAAAAAATGAAAAGCCCTTATAATTTGTAACTCTCTGGAAGTTATAAGATTACTCAGATGATAGGAATTTCTAACACTCTCAGAATTTCATTCTCACTCAACCTTTAGCTGTAACAATGTCGTTCAGTTATATTGATTTTGAAGGAATGTAAAAGAATGTGTGAAGACAGGGGAATGTGAATGAATAGTATCAGATGTGTTTTTGCTTATCTAGGAATAAAGAGAATAATTTTGTCTTAAAATAAGAAATGTCTGTCTCACCACAAAAAAGAAATGGTAATTATATGCTGTTAATATATTGTTATATGGTGGTAATCATTTGTAATATATAAGTGTATCAAATCAACACATTGTACCACTTAAACTTACACAATGTTTATACATTATATCTCAATAAAGCTGGAAAAAGAAATTACTGGTTGTGCCAAGATGTGAAAGAAAATAGTGAAGGACAAATTCAACAGTATACCATAACGGTAGAAGGTCCAAGAATAAGTACACTTTATTTCTCTGGGTTTATAATAGTTCCAAAAAAATGAATCTGAAGAGAGAAATAAAATATGTTAAAATTTTTGACAAAATTGGTCAATTTTTTTTTGAGGTTTATCATGAGGGATAAAGGCTTATAGGGACGGCCCCATGGCTTGGCGGTTAAGTGCGCGTGCTTGGCTGCTGGCAACCCGGGTTCGGATCCCGGGTGCGGATCCCGGGTGCGCACCGACACACTGCTTCTCCTGCCATGCTGAGGCCGTGTCCCACATACAGCAACTAGGAGGATGTGCGGCTGTGGCGTGCAACTATCTACTGGGGCTTTGGGGGGAAAAAATTAAAAAAAAATTTAAAAAAAGGCTTATAAATCCTTATAATGCAAATTCTTTCATGAATAATAAACAGAGTAAAACCAGAATCTGATTTTCTTTCCGTAAAAAGAGCAAAGTTATTCTTTTTTTTTTTTGGTGAGGAAGATTTACCCTGAGCTAACATCCATTGCCAATCCTCCTCTTTTTTTTTGCTTGAGGAAGATTAGCCCTGAGCTAACATCTGTGCCAATCCTCTATTTTTTGTATGTGAGATGCCTCCACAGCACGGCTGACAAGAGCAGTAGGTCGGCACCTGGGATCTGAGCCGGTGAACCAGGGCTGCCAAAGCAGAGTGCGGAACTTGAACCACTCAGCCATGAGGCTGGCCCCAAGAAAGCAAAGTTATTCTGTGCCCAGATAAGACATTCCTTAAATCATCAAAATATTTTGTTAACTCTCTATGCTTTTTGACATCCTCACAAATCTTTTTTTTTTTTCTTGAGTTCCTTACTTTTGGAATAAAGTTAACATTCCTAATAATCACTGTCGCTTATTGCTATGTTTTAAAAGATACTGCCTGTAACTATTTCTTACCTTTAGATAGTCATGGATTGTCACATGACAATTCTCTTTGATTTTGTTCTTCTCCAAACACAGACTAATAAAACTGTTACGAGGTTTCTCACATCTACAATATCTTTGGGTTTATACTAAATGACCATTAGGTAACCCAAAAATTTGGGCTTTCACCTTATTAAAAATGTTTTTAAAGGATTATAGAAATTATTAGCTTTGTTTTGCATTCTCCAACTTTTAATTAACTCAAAATCATTGTGAGAGCTCTTTGCTTTATTAAAATTGGGTTAAAAGAAAAAAACTGACAAAAAGAGAAGTTCAGCCTTTCTAAGTTAATCATGTATAAATAAAGTGTGTTAAAAGTAATATGCTTCAGGGGTCGGCCCGGTGGCGCAAGCGGTTAAGTGCGCGCGCTCCGCTGCGGCGGCCCGGGGTTCGCTGGTTCGGATCCCGGGCGCGCACCGACGCACTGCTTGGTGAGCCATGCTGTGGCGGCGTCCCATATAAAGTGGAGGAAGATAGGCACAGATGTTAGCCCAGGGCCGTCTTCCTCAGCAAAAAAAAAAAAGAGGAGGATTGGCGGATGTTAGCTCAGGGCTGATCTCCTCACAAAAAAAAAAAAAAAAAAAAAAAAGTAATATGCTTCAATGTTTGTGTATCTTTCATGTTAAAAGAAACATACAATCATATACAAAGACCGACACAATAGCTATCTACAGAAAGATTTTATCTCTAGGTTTAAACAGGCTTGTTTTGGTGAAATTCATAATACATTTTATAGGATAGATCAAAGGCCTGGAGATTTGTCAATGTCCTCTCTGTTCATGACATGTTCTTACTTTCAGGATAATCAGTGACTAACTCCTTATAAAACCAATTATGTACCTTACTTTAATAGAAGATTCCACTCTTTTCCATTCTAATAATGCTGGTTAATATAATAAATTAACTAAAGCCTGTACACTCAACATCCACAAATGGTTTCTGCTTCTTCCTTACATTCACCTAAACTTCCCAGCTATAATCTAAAGATGAGGAATTGAATCTCGTGGAGATATAGCAAAAGAACTTCTGTAAAGGTATGTATCATGAACTCATAACTATTGATACTACAGAGAATAAACTATGTGTATTGCTGACATCATTGCTATGGAAAGACATTGTGGCTGAGTCAGGATTTCCAGAACTGTTTTGGTCCAAAGGCAGAAGACACTGTGAATAGACTGTTTACATCCAAGATCATCAGAACACAATCTCCCAGAAGCCAGAAGCCACTGATTACCATGCACTTGGCATGATTTTGCCCTTTATTCTCTTGGCTATTTTCTTCTCTCTCTGCAGGTTCAAGATTCTACACTGTCAACAAACACCCTGTCCTTTATTCTTTGTACTACCAAAACCTTTATCTTTGACAATCACCGAATATAGGACTAATTCTTCAGATACTGGCAAAGGTGAATAATCTATATCCAAATTAAAGGGGAAAAAATTACTTGGTCACCAAAGGAAGATCTGAAAACATATGAGATACGTATAAGGGACATTATTTCAAACTTTAATAATAATTCTTGTTTGAGGTTTTGTCTGTTGCAGATGCCATGTGTGTGATCTCCAAGGTCTTAAATGCTGCAGTCAGCCATTATCATGCCAGATGATTCAACAAATGATCACCTAAGAAAAAGAACAAAATGGCCCGCTGCTTTTAGAGGTCAAAATTACTACCATCAAAAGCTTGATAAACATTCACACTATCTAACAATGCTACAGATCTTGATTGACGACTTCCCCTAAATAGTCAATCCTGCAGCTTAGTAAATAAATGATCAGAAGCAGAGACCGAGAATTGAAACAGAAACTACAATCTGCTCACAAATGCTCAGGAAAACACTGTGAGCTGCAAAACAGGTAAACTGAACCAAACCAAACCACAATGTGCACCCAAGACTATCTAAGCTCAAACCTTTCATAACATCAGCTCATTATGTTCCTGTAGTACAAACTGATCCAACAGTAACTCCTCAGGGACTCACATGTACTAAAGATAAAACCAGTGACTGTTCTAGCAACTCACCTAAAATACATATTCTAGTCAATTCCTGCCCAGACTAACTTCCATCCTAAAATCACTCTATGACTAACCTCAGCTCCTAAAACCCTGTATATCTGCCTAACTCCCTCCTTCTGAGATGTCCCACAGTTATTCTAGTGTATGCTATTCCTTGCTGCAGCAAGCTAAATAAATGTAACTTATTTTTGACTCTTAATGCGTTCCTGGTGGTCTTTGGTGGTGGGCTTTAACATCTCTAAGACAGGGAACAGGTGGCCCAGGGTTAGGGATAGGAAGAAAACTTTTTGCTACATCCCTTTAAAAATTTTATACCATGTTACTGTATTACTTATTCAAAAAATAAATAAAATTATAACTTAGAAATGTATACAACTCTATTATAAATGAATAAATCAACAGTAATACTACCAATATCCAATCCAGCTGCAACTCACCCAGGAATCAGAGTATTGCTGGATGTCAGCAGAAAGGGAAATTCACTACCTATCTATACAAGGCTAGAAAGATTATAGACCACTAATAGATCATCAACACATCATCAACAGATCCTTTTATCAAAATTCAAAATCTCTTCCCGTTTGGAAACTAAATCTAAATCAGCCAGCAGTTAGCAGTGATAATTAGTTTTATACCTAATGTGAACAAATTTTTATTATACTATGTGTTTATTAAAATCAAATTTAAAGACCCTTTACCCTGTCATTAAATAACCTCATAAATGGAGCTATGCTTGATAAATATGGCTCACACAGTGCTGCAAATAAAGTGAAGGTTTCCTAGCTATTTTAACACTTTTTTGAAATTCTCAAACATAAAATTTACAAAAATACAAAGAACAGCATAATGAATACCCATGTAGTATCAATTATCAACCTGCTAATCTCTTTTTTTTCTTTTTTTTTGTGAGGAAGACTAGCCCTAAGCTAACATCTGATGCCAATGTTCCTCTTTTTGCTGAGGAAGACTGGTCCTGGGCTAACACCCGTGCCCATCCTCCTCCACTTTATATGGGACGCCGCCACAGCACAGCTTGACAAGCGGTGCGTTGGTGCGCGCATGGGATCCGAACCCACAAACCCAAGGCCGCCGCAGCGGAGCGCACACACTTAACCACTACGCCACTGGGCCAGCCCCAGCAACCTGCTAATCTTCAAACTACTCTTTCTGTAAAGATTTCTCTAAAGCAAAGATACTATACACTCAACGCAAAAGAATTTTTCAAAACTAAAGAGCACAAAAACCAAAAAATACCACAAAAACAAAAACAATCTCTCAGAATGACATTAGCCAAAGGTAACCAGCATTAAAATTTTGGTGTATATCTTAATATTTTTAATATTTAAATATATTATTTTATAATCAGTTATACTATACAGACAACCTTGTGATCTGTTTTTGAATTTTGTATTACACTACTAAAATTTTCTCACACCAGGGGCCGGCCCGGTGGCGCAAGCGGTTAAGTGCGCGCGCTCTGCTGCGGCGGCCCGGGGTTCGCTGGTTCGGATCCCGGGCGCGCACCGACGCACTGCTTGGTAAGCCATGCTGTGGCGGCGTCCCATATAAAGTGGAGGAAGATAGGCACCGATGTTAGCCCAGGGCCGTCTTCCTCAGCAAAAAAAAGAGGAGGATTGGCGGATGTTAGCTCAGGGCTGATCTCCTCACAAAAAAAAAAAAAAAAAAAAAAAAAAATTTTCTCACACCAACAATTATTCTACAATATAAATTTCAGGGTCTGCATCATAGAGATAATTCACCTAACTTATCTGCTATTATTAAACATTGAAGTTATTCTTGTTTTTGATTTTTTTTTTTTGCTACTATGAGTAATGTGGCAACAAATACATCTGTTCATACATCTATAAGCTCATATGTTTATTGGCCATTTGAATTCATCCACTTATAAATTATCTAAAAACATCATATTCTTTGCTCATCTTTCTTCTTGTCTTTATGTGTGATTTGCAGTTTTTTTGTGTGTGTGTGAGGAAGATCAGCCCTGAGCTAACATCCATGCCAATCCTCCTCTTTTTGCTGAGGAAGACTAGCCCTGGGCTAACATCTGTGCCCATCTTCCTCCCCTTTATGTGGGACACCGCCATAGCATGGCCTGACAAGAGGTGCGTCAGTGCGCACCCGGGATCTGAACCCAGGCAGCCAGCAGTGGAGCTCGCGCACTTAACAGCTATACCACAGGGCTGGCCCCTGATTTGCAGTTCCGTAAGTATAAAAGACGACTAAAGATATACCCACATACTTAAGCTAGCCATAAAGTGCAAATATTTTTTCCCCAAAGCACACTTTTAAAAGGAGGCATTTTAACTCCAGGCGATATTTCAAAGTAAATTTTATCCTTCTAAAGCAAACTACTAATCCCTAGTTCACAGTGAGTCTGTTTATTTCCTTTTTTCAGGCTTTCTATTCAATTTTGCAGTAGCCTATCAATCTGCAATCTTGTTTTAGCCAAAGTAAGTCATTCGCACTAAATCCTGTATTAATTTTAGGGTACAGATTCCATACCTTCTTTAACATAAGCTTCATTGAGGTTTATTTAGGTACAATAAACTACATCCACTAAAGTGTACAATTAGATAAGTTTGACACACATACGTATTTGTCAAACCACAACCACAATCAAGATACAGAACATTTCCATTATCCCCAAAAAGATTCTCTCCTCTGCCCCCAGGACCTGGCAACCACTGATCTGTTTTCTGTCACTACAGACAAATTTGCACTTTCTAGTTTTACATAAATGGAACTGGCCAGTAGACAGTCTTTTGTGTCAGGCTTTTGTCACTAAGCATAATGATTTTGTGGTTCATCCATGTTGTTGCATACATCAGTAGTTTGTATCTTTTTATTGCTGAGTAGTACTCCATCGTGAGGATACATCATATTATGGTTATTCATTTAGCTGTTGACTATTTTTCCCGCTTTTGGCTATTATAATTAAAGCTGCTATAAACATTTGTGTATAAATCTTATGTTTTCACTTCTTTTGGTAGATACCCAGGGGTGGAATGCCAGGGTGGTATGAGAGGTGTATAATTAACATGTTAAGAAACTGCCAAATAATTTTCCCAGTAGTTATGCAACTTTATATTTCCACCAGCAGTGTATGAGAGTTCCAGTCACTCCATACCCTTGTAAAACCTTGGTAATTTTTTAATTTCAGCCAGTCTAATGAGTGTGTACTGGTATTTCATTGTGGTTATAATTCACATTTCCCCAATAGTTAATAATGTTGAATAACTTCTTAAATGCTAAAGATCATTTGTATATTTTTATCTGACTTGCCTGTTCAAATCTTTTGTCCATTTTTAAATTCTGCTGATTGTCTTCTTCTTAGTGAATTTTAAGTTTTTTATACATTTGTGATACAAATCCTTTATAAGACACATGCAGTGCGAATATTTTCTTTCTCTCAGTCTGTGGCTTGCTTTTTCATTTTCTTAACAAAACATATTCAGAAAAACAAAAGATTTTAATTTTGATGAAGCCCAATTATCAGGTTTTACGGTGTATGCTTTTGGTGACCTAAGAAAACTTTGTCTACCCCAACGGCACAGGGATTTCTCCTATTTTTTTATTTTAGAAGTTTATAAAAATAGAACCATTTCTAACTTTTACATTTAGGTCTACGATCCATTATTAATTTTTGTGTAGGGTATCGGATTTCATTTTTTTCCATATGGATATCCAGTTGTTCCAACACCAATTTGTTGTCAAGCCTTTCTTTTCATTGCTGAAATGCTTTGTCAAAAATCAATTGACCATTTATGTGTGGGTCTATTTCTGGACTCTTCCATTCCCTTGATCCATAAGTCTTTCCTCTCACCAGTACCACACTGTCTTTTTTTTTGTTTTGTTTTGTGAGGGCGATCAGCCCTGAGCTAACATCTGTGCTAATCCTCCTCTTTTTGCTGAGGAAGACCAGCTCTGAGCTAACATCTATTGCCAATGCTCCTCCTTTTTTTCTTCCCCAAAGCCCCAGTAGATAGTTGTATGTCATAGTTGCACATCCTTCTAGTTGCTGTATGTGGGACGCGGCCTCAGCATGGCTGGAGAATTGGTGCGTCGGTGCAAGCCCGGGATCCGAACCTGGGTCACCAGTAGCAGAGCGTGCTCACTTAACCGCTAAGCCACCAGGCCGGCCCCACACTGTCTTGATTATAGCTTTACAGTAAGTCCTGAAATCAGGTAGTGTGAGTCCTTCAGTTTTGTTCTTCCTTTTGAAAATTTTTTTATTCTCAGCCTTTTTTCATTGCCATATAAATTTTAGAATCAACTTACCAATTTCTATTAAAAAATCCTATTGGAATTTTGTTTGAGACTGCATTGTAACTACAAATCAGTTTGAGCAATTGACATCTTAACAATATTGTATTGTCTGATCCATGAACATGATATAACTCTCCTTATATTTAGGTCTTAAAATTTTCTCAGCAATGTCCTGTGGTGAAGAGATTTTACACATTTTTGTCAAATTTATTCTTAAGTATTTTGTTTTTTGGTGATGTTCTGAGTGAAATGTTTAAAAATTTCATTTCCCAATTGTTTGCTAATAGTATATAAAAATACAATTGATTTTTATATATTCACTTTGTATCCTCTGACCTTGCTAAATTCAATTACTAGTGGTTATTTTGCAGATTCCTTAAGATTTTCTGTATAAACAATCTTGTAATCCGCAAATAGAGACAGTTTTACTTCTTCCTTTCCAATCTGTAAGCATTTTACAGTCATGCCCTGCATAATGATGTTTTGGTCAATGATTGACTGCATGTATGACTGTGGTCCCATAAGATTAGTACCATATAGCCTAGGTATGTAGTAGGCTGTGCCATCTCTGTTTGTGTAAGTACACTTCATGAAGTTCGCACAATGAGGAAATCACCTAACGACATACTTCTCAAAATGTATCCCTGTCATTAGTGACACAAGTTCTATTTCTTGCCTTTATTCAATGGCTAGGGCTATTAGCTACAATGCTGAACAGAAGTGGCAAGAAAGGCCATCTTTGCCTTATCCCTAATCTTAGGGGAAAAGCATTCAATATTTTACCATTGAGTATAACATTAGCTGTACGTTTTTCATAGATGATCATCAGTTGAGGAAGTTTCCCCCATTTCTAGTTTTCTGAGAGGTTTGTTTGTCTGTTTAAATCATAAATGGGTGTAAAATTTTTGTCAAATGCTTTTTCTAAATTTATTGAAGTAATCACGAGTTTTCTCCTTTATTTTGTTAATATGGTAGGTTATACGGATTGATTTTCAAATGTTAAACCAACCTTGCACTCCTGGGATAAACTCTACTTGGTAATGATGTGTTGTTATATATTTTTTAATATATATTTTAGGGTCTTCTTCATCGTCTTTTTTTTTTTTTTTGAGGAAGATTGGCCCTGAGCTGACATCTGTTGCCAACCTTCCTCTTTTTCTTTTTTCTCCTCAAAGCCCCAATACATAGTTATATATCTTAGTTGTAGGTCCTTCTATGTGGGAACACCTCAGCACGGCTTGATGAACAATGAGTAGGTGCGCGCCCAGGATCCAAATCAGTGTACCCCAGCCTGCTGAAGCAGAGCGCGCGAACTTAACCGCTGCACCACCAGGCCAGCTCTAGTCTTTTTATTAATATATTCAATTTGCTAATACAAGTTAGTTAAAATCTCTGACCCTAAATTATTTATGTTGTAGTAAATTGTCAAAACTACAGTATCTACAAAATGCTTTTCAATATAGGTTTTAGATTTCAATTTTCTTAACTGGAGCTGCAATAATAATAGTGATCGTAATGTTTACTGGTTGTGTTCTAACTACATAACAGGCATTATGCTAAGGGATTTACATATATATTGCCTCATTTAACCTAATAACACTCTATGAAGTATTATTATCCCCATTTGACAGATGTGGAAACCAAGGTTTAGGGAAGTTAGAAAATTCATCTAAGATCTCACAACTAGTAACTGGAGGAACTGGTGTTTGATCCCAGGTCAGGTGACTCCAGAGACTAAGCTCTCATCCTCTCTTGCTACACCGCTTTACTAAATAATCTCTAATACTTTTTCTTTTTTTGTGTGTGTGAGGAATATCAGCCCTGAGCTAACATCCATGCTAATCCTCCTTTTGCTGAGGAAGACCGGCTCTGAGCTAACATCTATTGCCAATCCTCCTCCTTTTTTTCCCCTAAAGCCCCAGTAGATAGTTATATGTCATAGTTGCACATCCTTCTAGTTGCTGTATGTGGGACGCGGCCTCAGCATGGCCGGAGAAGCGGTGCGTCGGTGCGCGCCCGGGATCCGAACCCGGGCCACCAGTAGCAGAGCGTGCGCACTTAACCGCTAAGCCACGGGGCCGGCCCTCTAATACTTCTTCTTAATACACAAATCAAAGTAATATAAAATGGCTTAGAATGAAAATAATCTGAGAGGCCACTAAAGTTTAAGTCCAAATGAGAACTATGTAGGCACAACACACAACTAATAACATTCCTATACAAGATATACTCCCATGGAAACAAAAGGATTTTACACAATTCTAGATAGACTAGCTATAACAGTCTCTTTCACACACACACAAAAACACAAAATAAAGTGAGTGACAGTGAAGTGATTATTAGTGGTCATCTTGAATCCACTGTAATTCTCACACAAACTCGCAAAATCATTAAAACTGCAATATGTGAAACATACAATGCTACATGCTAAAACTGCACTGTTCTTCATAATAATAAAGCATTTTATCCTTTTATCATTCTAATTACCGTTGCTGACCTGCTTAATTTGATGTAAAAGCAGCAAACTTTGAAGAAATTCATTGACCACACTCAGAACTACTTTTCTCTTTTCCTAATATTAAGAGCTAGGAAAGACAGTGTGTACAATCACCAACTCCTCCTATTCCTTGATGAAACTGACATTCCAGCTTCATTTCCAATAACACCAGTTGGGGAGGTTTACAATTCAAATCTAATTGTCCAGTGTCATCCTTTTAAAGGCTGAAAAGTTGTATGTTACTAACTGAAAAACAAAACATTCAATAACTGAATAGATCTAAGTTTCTACAGCTAACCTTCCTAGAATCCTGGACAATCGTGATATTTGTTAAAACTTGAAAGTTCTGAAATCTATAGAAGACAAAGAGCTAGAAGGATTCTTTGAGATAAATTCAAAAATACTAGGGAAGTAATTATATTCTAAGTTAAATAATTCAATATTTTTCTGGCACCTACTATATGCTCACACTGTGTAGGTAATGAGTAGATTATACACTTTTAACAATGGACTCTACCTTGAAGAACTTTATGTTCTATTTAAGAAGACAAAAGAATTCACATAAAACAAGACATAACACAGAACAGTTAAGCAATACATTGTATGATATAGACTTAAGTATGGAAGATTATAAAGGTGATATCAGTGATGGCTACAGAAATCAAGAAAGAGCATCAGAAAGCTGAGAGTAGAGCTGGGTCTTCTGGAAGTTCCAAAGCCACTTCCACATTTTTAGGTATCTGTTATAGCAGCACTCCACTCTTGGCACCAAAATACAATAACTAAAAGGTATGCTAAAAGGGAAAAAAAAAGAAAATTCCAGACACATATGTAATATACTGTATGTATGGATATTTTAAATGAAATATTTCAAAAAGTAATTTTATATAAAATGGTATAGGAAAGAACACAAATACTACAAACATCCATGTACCTACCTAAAATATCGTTAGCCATATTTGTTTCAAATACTTTTTAAGAACTAAAATGTCACAGATATAGTTGAAGACAGCCTTCATCCCATTCCTTCCTCCCCAGAGGTAATTAGTACCTTTAAGTAGTTGTGTTTCCTTCCCACATGTATATAATTTTGTTACAAATATATCTATGCACAATATAGTATATTTTAAATTTTTACATAAATGGTATACTGTGTATCCTTTTGCAAATTGCATTTTTATACTCAACATTGCTTTCCAGATTTATCTGGAATGTGGCCAGGTACCCACGTTTCTTCATACTTTTTTAAGCTCCACAGGTGATTCTGGTTGGTAACCAGAGTTGAGAATCATCATTCTAAGCCTATACACATTCATCCAAGAAAGCTTTCAGTGCTCCCAAATTGCTAACACATGTTAACCTAGCTTTTTACCATGAGTCAGTTGCTGCTAGATCACTTGTATTTCAATAAAAATTCTTTTACAGTGCTTCCAACTCAGAAGCAAAAACTCTAATCAAACCAGGTCTGCACATGATTCGAAATAATAACCAAACTATAAAACTGAGTTTCTGGTGGGGGAAGGGGATGAGTATGGCTATAAAGGGGTAGTAACACAAGAGTTGTGCTAACGGTACAGTTGAGTATCTTGACTGCGGCGGTAGTTACGTGAGGCTACACATGTGAAATCACATGGAGCTATACACACACACACAGACACACACAAGCACACACACGAGTCCGTGTATAACTGGTGAAACTTGAATAAGCTCTATGGATTGTGCCAATGTCAATTTCTTGTTTTTTGTATAGTACTGTGGTTGTGTGGGATGATGATACTGCGGAGGAAACAGACCTAGGGGAGGGTATATAGGACTTCCCTGTACGTTTCTTTTTTTTTTTTTTTTATAATTTTATTTATTTATTTTTTCCCCCCAAAGCTCCAGTAGATAGTTGTGTCATAGCTGCACATCCTTCTAGTTGCTGTATGTGGGCTGCGGCCTCAGCATGGCAGAAGAAGTGGTGCCTCGGTGCGCACCTGGGATCCGAACCCGGGCCCCCAGCAGCGGAGCGCGCGCACTTAACCGCTAAGCCACAGGGCCGGCCCTGTACATTTCTTTGCAACATTCTGTGAATCCATAATTATCAAAACAAAAATTTAATAAATTTTTAAAACTAAGTTTCTAAAGTACACTGAAGAAATTCTGCAGCCTTTTCACAGTCAAATTCAATTCAGTATACTGCTACAATATATATCCACTACATAAATGATACATATTTTCAGGTAAATATACCTAATATCTGATGTAGATTAGCATAAACGAGAAAGGCCACATTGGTGATGACCATTTTAATCCTGCAGTAAGCATGAAAGATAAACCTTAAAAGTTATTGGCCTACTATAAGCTATTATTTTTAGATTATTGTGTGGTCTTACCCTCATGGGACACTAGGATTTACCTAAATAGCTATCTCTGTTCACTACAAATAACCCTGCTTTCATTCCTATTTTAAGCCAGCAAGGCTGCCCTACTTTTGCAGACTTATTTCCTAATCTACTCACCTGCCTTTCCAATCATGAACCAGTTAAACACTGCTGAAGAGGTTATATTAAATATTATTACTGACAGTCATATGTACCTTTTAGATCCTTTCATAACCTATTAGAACAAGTAATTTTATTTCAATGATCTGACACAGCTCTTTGAGATCATTCCCTCTGTTCTTTGATAGTCACAGAACTCATTTTCAAAGTATTAGGAACTGGCCCTCCTACAACCAATTAAATAATAACCACTACCAGTGACAGCCGGACAGAAACAATAACTTTATAGTGACATCATATGTTTTCAATAAAACAGTACACAATAGTCAAAAATAACCAACTTGTCTTCATGAATAAACCCAGCAATTACCTTTATTACTCTGGCCATTCATTAAAACTATCATATTTTATTTTTAAACCTCCACAGAGGCTTAGGTCACAAGAATAAAATGTACCTAGGCAGACACACAAAATAAGTCGTACCTCTTTAGGCCACCAATCAACAGTCAAAGTCTAAACTTGAAAGGATTATCAATTTATACAGTGAGGGAGCAAACATTTCAAACCAGTCTATGGTTTAGGCATCTGCTCTTCCTGGTGGTAATTAGTCACAGGAAGCTCCATAGCTCTAATTTTCTGTGACATTTTTGGGAGGCTATTATACGCTATATTGAGTACTTTTCAAGACAGGATTTAAGCTTCTAAGTATAACCAGAAACGTGTTGCTTGTAGTAGGAATTCATCAAATATTTATGAGTACACGATTTTCAAAATTCTATCTATACTAAAGAAAAGGAAATTTTCACAATTCCTCTTTCGAAATATTTTAGGTTTGACTCCTTTCAAAAGCTAAGGAAACTAATTTGGAAAATATAAAATACAACACTCTTACACTTTCATTTCACATATGCCACTTAAAGTCAAATAGATCTGCTGTCAGATCTCACCAGGATTCAAGATTAACTCCTTTAATAAAGAATAGCTAACATTCATTAAGCACCTACTATGGGCGCTATGCTAAGCACTTTACATACAATATGAAATGCAATCTTTAAATTCCAAGGTAGGTACTGCTATCTCCCATTTCAAACCTGAAGCAAGGAAAATAAATAACAGAAGTCACACAGCTAGTAATTAGCAGAGCCTTTGCACCTTCCTACACGGTCTTCCACAAAATAAGCTTCTTACGCTTTCACTTACTTAAACATTTACTAAGCACTTATGTGCTAGGTACTGTGTTCAGCATTAAGAATACGCAGTTCTTGGGGCCAGCCCAGTGGTGTAGTGGTTCAAGTTCAGTGCGCTCCGCTTCAGCGGCCCAGGTTCGAGAGTTTGGATCCCAGGTGCAGATCTGCACTGCTCATCAGCCATGCTGTGGTGGTGACCCACATAGAAAACAGAAGATTGGCACAAGATGTGGGCTCAGAGCTAATCTTCCTCAAACAAAAAAAGAGGAAGACTGGCAACAGATGTTAGCTCAGGACCAATCTTCCTCAGCCAAAAAAAAAAAAAAGTACCCGCAGTTCTTGCCCTTGAAGGAAAGTTTAGTGTGAATAAAGAACATAAAAAATATTTAATGTACAACAAAAATTTCACAATAAAAAATATTTAAAGAAATTTGTATAGCAATGAGATTTGCTCACAGGAGCATACAGGAGGCAACATCTAACCGTTCTGATGATGATGATAGCAAACATGTATTTGAGCACTTACTGTGTGCCATCACTGCACTTTGCAGAGCTTATTCACTCCTTAAAACTACCCTGTAAGCTAGGTTTTATTATCCCTCTTCCTCAGATAGGGAAACTGAGGTAAAACAAGGTTAAGTGATTTGTCCAAGGTCTTGCAGCTACTAAATGAGGCAGAATTTGAATCCAGGTATGTCTGACTTCGAAGCCCATGTTCTAAAACTGTTACTCTATACAGCCTCCTAGTAAAGGAGAAAAAGGTTCTCAGATGTCTTCTTGGTTAAATCTTGAAAGAGCAATAAATAGAGGCTAGTAGAGTTGAGGGACAAGATTCTACATAGAAGTAATGCAAAGATACACCAGAACACGGCATTCTAGGGAATTACAAGTAGTGGTAGAGTAGGTTTGGGAATGAGAGTGTGAAATGAGGAGGAGAAAGTAAAAGGTTAGAGATTTAGCACAAAGGGAACTACACATCATCAAAGTTCAAGTTTATCCTACAGGCAGGTAGTGCTCATGAAGGATATCAAGCACAGCAAGGATCCTTTACATCATCCACAGGTCATGAGGGCAGCGTGGAGACTAGATTAAATAGCTCTAGTGAGAGGCTACTGCAATAGTATAAGCAAGAAGTGAGACAGGGAGAAGTAGGTTATGTAGAAAGCAGAAGTCCACAGACTGAATCTGGTAGATCTGGATATGAAGTGCAAGGGACAGGAAAGAATCTGGCCTGACTCCCAGGCTTGTCATCTGAGCCAGTGACTAAATAGGTAAGTGGGGTGATTAACAGGGATGGGAAATACACTTAGAAAATCCTTTCTATCTTCTCTACTTATTAGTGCTTTTTAATATTTATTTCATCCATTTACTACCTTCTTCAATCTCGCCAATAAAATAAAAACAACTGTCTCACTTTCCACAGTATCTATTTTTATAATGTTTGAATTTTCTATAATTGTGGATTACGTTTATAAGCTGATTAAGCCTTGGGTTTTTTTAAACACAGCCATCAAAATAATCTTGCTGTCCTCTTAATGGAATCACTGTCAATTGCCCTAGCAGTTGTCAGCTATCCTACTTCCTCCTCCTCTCTTCATTTTACCTCTTTCAATTCTCTGACACTTCTAGTTTACTCATCCTCTCTGCTCCTGAGTCAAGCATACTCTTTTTCTCCATCCTTAGTTCTGCATGGTTTTCCAAGCCCCACCAGATAGCTGAAACAACCTCTTTTCTGCTAAACAACTTACCTCCATTTCACATCAGCTATAATATACTTTAAAACTCATTTTCTTCTTTTTAGCTTTCTCTCATTAAGACAGTACTGAATTCTCAAATATGATGGTAGCCTTTCCTAAGCCTAGCTGTTTTGAAGTATTTTTTTTCCTCTTTTTTATTGTGAAATTTTTGTTGTACATTATTGTTTGTCAGTCACCATATAAATGCATCCTTCCACCCCTTGTGCCCACCCCCCACCCCCCTTGCCCCTAGTAACCACCAAACAGTTCTATCCCTCCGTGTGTTGGTTTATCTTCCACATATGAGCAAAATCATGCAGTGTCTGTGTTTCTCTTTCTGGCTTATTTCACTTAGAGGTATTTCTTAATTGCACTTTTTTTTCTCTCCTCAACTTTGTATTTTGAAAAACTGAAATCCTATAAAAAAGTAAAAGAATAGTAAAATGAACATCCACTGCTCTTTACCTACATTCACAATGGTGAACGTTTTGCCACTTTTGCTTTCTCTCTCGACAAATACATAATTATTTTCCTGAACCATTTGAAAGCAAACTGCAGACATCATGGCATTTCAACCTAAATATTTCATCAGGTATTGCCTAAGAATAAGAACATTCTCCTTTATAACCACAATACCATAATACCATATCATCACACCCAAGACATTTAACATTGATATATCCTATGCTCCATATTCAAATTTCTCCAGTTGTCCCCAAAATGTCCTCTATAGCTTTTTATTTTCCCAATCCAGGCTTGGCATTGTACTTGACACTCATTTCTCTTTCATCTGGAATAGTCCTCCTACCTTCTTTATTTTTAGATCACTTTGACATTTTTGAAGTGTTCAGACCAGTTATCTTGTAGAAAGTCCCACAAATTGGATCTGTCTGATTGTTTACTATAACTAGATTCAGGTTGGACACTTTTAGAAAGGATTACATAGGTAATTCTCGAGTGAATTCTTAAATTATCTCCCACTGTTTATTTCATTTAGAATTTCAGTCTCTTGGCCTGACATTGTCTAGACAATGCACAAAAACATCACGAATTGTTCGTATTCAATAAATCTAATAATGATCATCACAGATATACATTGCCTTGGCCAGCTTATACAACATATCTTTCTGTCACCCAACCTAGAGATCCTAGTTATCAAGTTATACCCTCTTCTAATAATAAACAATGACTCAAGAAACTAAAAGATTTCACGATAAAAATCTAGTTTGCCAACAAAATAAAACTGTATATAGAGAACTAAAAGTTCTCTCCGAATACACATGAATAATTAGGTAGATTATAAAGATAACTAAGTCAGATATCACTTAGGTTGATCTAGATTGGATTGAAATTTTTAGACCTCAGTTTTGCAATTTATAATGCAGCTAAAATTTAACATGAAAACTTTAAAAGAGTGTTATATTCTATTAATGATTGCACCAAAGGATGATAATGATGAAGAGCACCCCTTTATTTCCATTAGTCCTTTAGCAATTAAGTAGTAACAAAGCCCCAATATGACTACAAATACCAGAATTAGCTGAATAATTTTGTCTCTCAGAGACATGTGTCCAAAAATTAGCGTTTTCCCAAAATGTCACTTTAACAGAAAGATATTCTATTACCAAATACTACTTAGAAAAAGGCTTTTAATTGTTTAATTCACTTTAAGAAATGAGTCCTTAGCATTTTTCTCTCAAATGATCCAATAACATTTTTTTTTTTACTTTATAGTAAAATGTGATAACATGTTACTTTATGGAAGAAAGCATTATTACCAAATGTCTGATATAAATAAGGCTTCAATCACAACCATTAACATACAGGTAAAAAAGAATACCTTATTCCTGTTCAAAAAACAATTAAGTGTTTAAGATGTCCTTTCCAAGGTCTGAGACTTCCTCTCAGATGTGTGAATCTCAAATAGCACTGATTTCCAATGTTTAAATAGTTTGGCAGCTTGTTAATTACAATGGTAAACTAAGCATAACTTAAACAAATATTGTTGACAAATATAACAGATATGCACTATATGACCTGTTCACATTGAATATTTATACTTGAAAATTTCTTCTGAGTTAGTATTGTATCAAATGATTGAAAATATAAATGACCAAAATATGAATATAAGCATTTTCAAACCCTTTTCATGTTGATTGAAACCATCATGAAAGAATTTAGGTAAAATTACAATATTTATATTAAAATAATATTTGCATTTATTATAAACATTTGCATAATAAAAGCTTTAATATATATGATTCTTTTTCCTTTGAATTCAAAATACACCAGCAGATGGAAATACATGAAAAGTATTAAGAGCAGTTGCTTCTGGAGGGAAGGAACATGAAGCCTTTGTTTTCTTCCCCTTCTGCCTTTCAAATTTTATAATTATCAGGGTTAAGCTTATTTAAAAGAAAAAAAGATTTTTTTAAATCCCTCGGTAAATCCATTCTCATAATACGAGAAAGGGGGAAAGGGAACAAGAGCTGAAGAAATAAATGAGCTACAAGTACCAGAGACTAAAGTGAGGTTCAGGGTTTGTTTTTAGTGCTGGTGAGTGGATTCGGACCCCTAGCGACCCTGTATACAGCATACCCAGTCTTTTTACACCATCCTCACATCTTCTGGGGCTATGTCAGACAATGCTCCAATGCTATTCATAGGGTTGTCATGGCCAATTATTTCAGAAGTGGGTGGCCAGGTCCTTCTCCCTAGTCTGTCTTAGTCTGGAAGCTGCAATGAAACCTGTCCCCATGGGTGACCCTGCTGGTGTTTGAAATACCGGTGGCATAGCTTTCAGCATCACAGTAACATGCAGCCGCCACAGTATGACAACCAACAGACAGGTGGTGTGGTTCTCTTGCCAGGAAACAAACTTGGGCCATGGTAGTGAGAACACTGATCTTAACCACTAGACCACCATGGCTGGCTCGGGGTTCAGGGTATACTTGTGGAAATAGGAATTTTTGTCCTTACCGCTCTTCTTAAACTCTTTTAAGAAAGCCATGGCCACACTATTCCCAGTGCCAGGATATTAAAGAATCAGTAGCCTCCAGTGTGTGCTACAAATGACACAGTACATTCTATGAATATACAATATATGTGAATTTCATGAGCATGGGAAAACTGGATCAGCATCTTGCTGAAAAGAAGTTTGACTCTTCTGTTAAATCCCATTCGGCCACCAAATAACAAATTTAGACAACAGATTCTCCATATCTGTCATGTAATTCCTAGTGAAATTTTCTTGTTGCTTCTGAAAAGATTCGGCCCAGAGGAATAAACTGTTTTTATAAAAACCACTGTCAAAGAAAAAAAATTCCCTCAAACAGGAAAAGAAACTTGGAAACCAGAAAAAAAATCAAGCTGACAGATTTCACAATTCAATTATTTGAGTTTTTACTTTTCTGCTCCAGATACCAGTAGTGACGCCCCAGCGCATGCATAGGGACTGTTCTAGAGGCTCACAGAAATGTTACTCTTAAAACAAAGAAGAAACAGATGAGCACCTATTGGCTACATTGCAGATGGATCTCCATAAACATTTAATGAATGAGGGAAATCATAAGAATTTTTATATTTTTAAACATAAAATAAACACCCTCAACTGCTAGAGAAGAAACCAGCTGCCAGGAAAGTACTAGACAGACTGTGTCGGTCTCTTCACATTGTTATCCATGGGATTCCACCCAGACATCCTTTATACTATAGAAAAGGTATTTTCCTGACTGGGAACAGTTTCCTAACTTATGTTATAATTTCATATACTTTCCAATTCTGCTATTTTTCAAATGTCAATGATTTCTCTACTAATCACTTTGTAGTAAGTGATCTATTATCAAACTACGATCATGTTTCATAACACTACCCTGTCTTAAGCTTTTCACATCCCTTATGTTATTTGCATGGCTTGGATGCTTGACATAGAAGGTATTATTAAACCTATTTTGTAGATGAGACTATTGAAGCAAAAAAAAAATGAGAGAGTTTAAGTAAAAAGGCAAGGTTAAGGAAAAAACAGGCAAGGTCACAAGTAAGCTACAGAAGCAGGAGTAAAATCTAGGTTTCCTGACCACCAGTCTAGTCCTTCTTCCTTTCAGGAAAGTTGCTATCTAAAGGACACTTATAATACAAATCACTCTCTCCACCCAACCACTCTTCTCCAAGATTTGCTCAAACAAAACAATTAAGCAGACTTTAAAGTTAAAAGGAAATGACAGAACCAAAAATAACTGGGGTGTGGTCTCACCTCTGAAAAAGATTTTCAGCTGGTGAATAAATGCAGACAACTCTGGCCAGACAAGATAACATCAGATCAGGATTTAGTATTCAATACTAAATGGACCTTAGCTATATGTATAATGACACCTTACTTTCTTAGAATAAACATCAACTATTTCTAACTCTGGAAATCTCGGAGAAAAAGCAACGTTAAGTCACCAAGAAGCCAAATTGCTATGGTAAAGTTCTTTCTTATGCTCAAGTTTTTATATACGAGATAAATCCACACATTCTAAGGGCCTGAAATCATTTAAGTTTCATTTATTTAAGTGTAATCTTTTAAGTAAAAAACATGCAGTAATTTATAATTTCGTCCAAAAAAAAAATTTCAGTCATACAGACTATGAAGGTATTCACTTAACTGTGGGCATGCTTAGCAATAAGCTAGCACCTGTATTTTAACCACGTTTTATTTTACTTTACTTCTATATTTAAGGGTCTGAAAGGGTCATTTTAAAATTTCCTTTATATCTTATGGCATGTTACAGTGGAAATTACATGCTACAATGGCGATCAGAATTTGAGATTCGTGAAGGTCTGAGGACTGCCACTAAGCCTCACTCAGATCCTATTTATTCTGACTTGACACACAGTTCTGGTTTATCTGCTTTCCCTGCCTATTTCAGTTAGAAGTGGCAGATTAGAAGGGCATATTTTGACAGATAGAGAACAGTACTGGAGGAGATAAACTAAAAACAGACAAAAGCACTAAACTGGTATAGCAGTGAGGAGTCATTTTAGTACCGGAGGAAACTGCCAACACCCTCATACAGCAGAATGCACCGGCCATATTAACAGCACAGGACAGAAATTAATGTACATAATGATGACCTTGATTTATTAAAAAAGGTTATGTTTAGCGTATTCTGAATCTTAAGAGAGGGTTATGTACTTTTATGTGTTATGTACATAAAGACTAACATTAAAATTGTCCAAATAATTTATCAGTTAAAGGGCTAAGTCAGTTATACAAGCAATTCACTTAAATCTCTAATGATATCAGACAAAAAGCTCAAAAAGCCCATTATGTATATTTACTAAATATTATATGGTGTAGATAATCAACATTTACAATCAACAATTATGATGCTGACTTTTTAAAGGGGGAAAAACTGGGGCCGGCCCGGTGGCGCAAGCGGTTAAGTGCGCGCGCTCCGCTGCGGCGGCGGCCCGGGGTTCGCTGGTTCGTGATCCCGGTGCGGCCCGGGGTTCGCTGGTTCGGATCCCGGGCGCGCACCGACGCACTGCTTGGCAAGCCATGCTGTGGCGGCGTCCCATATAAAGTGGAGAAAGATGGGCACAGATGTTAGCCCAGGGCCGTCTTCCTCAGCAAAAAAAAGAGGAGGATTGGCGGATGTTAGCACAGGGCTGATCTCCTCACACAAAAAAATAAATAAATAAAGGGGAAAAACTAAGTTACACACTAAAATTACGTAGTGCAATCAACATTTATGATGCTTGATATTTTTAGGGGGAAAATATCTAAGTTAAACTCTAAAATTCCCCCCCTTCATTGACCACTCAATAGGATTTCCACTTAAAAACAATGTATTCTTGTCACCAATCTTAGTTTCCTTTCTCATTCTAATCACCAAAATGAAAAAATAAAAGTATTTTAATGGTTTTCCCCACTTACAGGTAATCCCTTTATTCAGAGGCCATTAACACAGCTGGTCTAGGTATATTCCCTTCTTATAAAATACTGCTTTCAAACCAATTGTTAACACTCAGACACAAGAGTTGTACTTAAGTCTTATGGCTGAACAAAAGAAGCACATAAATTAGTGGTTATGTTTAAACCGGTATTCCTAGTTTAAGGGCAGAAACAACTACAATGTAAAACCCTATAGGTATTAGTAAGCAACACTTTAGTTTACGTCGGACATCTGAATCAGAGAACATCATTCTCCAAGGCTCTATGGCCGAAAGGAAAATAAAACACCAGCATCATGTCAAGAGATCTGTAAATCCCATCATAAAATGGATTTATTTGTATCTGTTTCACCATATCGTTTCTTTTAATAATAGCAGTGGCTTGTGATGATCTGGAGAAAGTGGGCCAAAGGTACATGGTATATGTCCTAGAAAACAGTGGGGGAGGGGCGAGAAAGATCTGATCCTAAAGAAGGGGAGCGGCAGAAAGATCTGACTTCAAAGAGTCTACTCAACTCCCTGCCCACATCATCCTATTTGGCTTCCCCAGATAACAGACTTCAAAGGAGGAATCATTTCTTTTAAAAAGATAAGGATCCAGGCCTTTTTGGGGTGGGGGATAAAGAAACCCCCACCTCACCTTCAAGTCCGCCACGGTGGGAGGTACATTAGCCATCTCCAGCTAGCTATGGGTTTAGGCGCAAGAGAAGACGCCCGGGGCCCCCGCGGGCAGCCCTCTTGGGATCCCCGCGCTCCCTCTCCCACACCCGCCTCTCCCACATCCCCACCAGGTCCTCCTCCGGGATGGGCGCAGCCTGGGTCCCCTGCCGCCCTCCTGCCTCCCCGCCTCGGCTCCCTCCCTCCGGCCCCAACACGCTCTCCGGTAGACGAGGAAGGCCCGGCCCGCTTGGCACCTTTAATGACGCGTTCGGTGGTGGAGAGGTGGAGGTTCCTCCCGGACATGGTCCCTCAGACTCCTCTGGCTCCAGTAGACCCCAAACGTGCGCCGCCGCCCCCGTCTCCAGCGGTCTCGGCTCCCCGGGCCGCTCAGTCCTCCGTGCCCCGGCCGCGGCTCGTCAGGGCGGCGCAGGCACCAGAGGGAGGCGGCTGCGGCAGCCCGGACTCAAGCCTCACTGACAGGATGCGGGCCCGCTGGCCTCTCTCCCCGGAGGCGCGGAGTCGGGACCGCCCGCGCCCGCGGCTCAGGAAGACGACCTGGCTGCTCGCGGCCCGGCCCCGTGCGCGCGCTCCCGCCCCGTGCGCGCGCTCCCGCCGGCGCTCCCCCAACTTCCCGGCGGCCCGCGCGCCGCCGCCGCCGCCGCCGCGCCGAGGCCCAATGCGCGGCCCCGCCGCCCGGCCAGCGCGGCCGCCTGACCTCTCGCTCCAGGCAGCCGGCGACCCCGGCCTCACCCTTGCCCCGCAGGCCGTCGGCCCGCGCGGCCACCCTCGGCGCATGCGCGCTTCCTTCCCCTCCTTCGGCTCGGACAGTCGGTTTTCCCTTCTCCTCGGGCTGCCCTCCCTGCGGCTGCTTCCTTCTCTTGCCGCTGCTCGGGCCGGTCGCACCTAACGCCAGCCCCGAGGTCCGGCACGGAAAGTCCCAGCGAAGCAGCGGCCATCTTGTGACCCGGCCAGAGCGACCCAGCGGCTGCTTTGTGGAGGCATGACCCGCGGTCACCCTGGGGCCACCGTGCAGAGAGCCCTTGCCTTCCAGACCTTGCCCGCGGAGGCCGCCTTCCCTTTCCTCTGGGCCTGCCACCCACGGCCTCTCGGAGTCGTCATCAGTTTAACCGCGCGCCCCATTCACCACACCATCCAAGCCCGAGTCAAGTTTTCACGTTTGTCGAGGGCACATAGGATAGTAAGAAGGATGATCGCGCCCATCCTCGTTCCAGTCCTGGAGTTGGGGGACACCAGTTCCCGAGTGGGGTGGACAAGACCCTCGGCTGGGCCCCGCCGCCTCCTCTCGTCCACAGGAAAGGGGAGGGCAGCCGCTCTGGGGAGCCCCTGGGCCAGACCTGCTCAGAAAGGAACTGACCTCCTAGGCCCCGCCTGTCATCTGCCCGGCTAGAAGCAGCCTCTTCCCCTCTGATGCAGTGACACGTTGCCTGCTTACTGTGGAGCACGTCGGGCGAGTCTGGAGTCTTAATCTGGCTCATCTGTACGTTAAAAACTGACTTGTTTCTCTCCTTAAATTGGAAGCCTAGAATACAAGCTGTCTTACTACGACTGTCTTCCCTCACCGAGTCTTGTGCCTGGCAGTCAAAAGTATTTTAGCAATGATAATGGAATATTGAAACTGAGATCCAAGGAAGTATAGGCAAATTATAGGCAAACCAGTCTTAACAGTTACTGCCGTGGCCAATAAGAATTCATATGTGGCTATGTACATTTAAGTTAAATTAAATTAAAAATTTAAATATTCATTTCCTCAAGTGCACTAGCCACATTTCCAGTGCTCAATAACTACCTGTAGCTAGTGGCTACCTTATTGGACAGGGTAGAATAGGACATTGCTATCATAGCAGAAAGTTCTATGGGACAGCTCATACCTACAAGGTTATAGAGGTTAAGCCTAAATCTTCATTAACATAGATTTATGTATTGGGAGGAGGTCTGGAGATATACACTGAAGTCGGCCTTGAATTATGCCTTGGAGTTTTGACCAGAGGCCATTCATAGCAACCTCTGCAGGCAGGAGCACTTTAGGAGCTGAATAGAATTTGGTTCTGTTTTCTTAGGCCTTGACTTCAGCCTTCCACCCAAGAGTTCAGATATCCTGAGGAAGTTTTTTTATTTAAAAAGTAATTAAGAGCTCCACACTTCTATCAAACAGAGCAGATCTCTAAAGGTCAGAAATAAATGGGTCCTTGCGTCACAGTAGATGCTAAAATTCATCTGGAAGAACATAAACAGGATAGCTGGAAAAAAAAAGTTTAAGAAAATACTGTAAACCAATGTGAAGAGATGGATTACTCAATAATAGTAGTGGAAAAATTAGCCAACTATTTGGATCTCAAGTGGGAGCCACTCCATAACATTAATATAAAGTAAACCTGGTTTAAAGAGTTGTGTGTAAAAAATAAAAGGGAAAACAATCTAGAAGAAAATGAAGAAGTTATCCTTCTTGGATAATTGTGGTAATTTTATTTTATTATTATTATTTTTTTTTTTTTTTTGGTGAGGGAGATCAGCCCTGAGCTAACATCTGTGCTAATCCTTCGCTTTTTCCTGAGGAAGGCTGGCTCTGAGCTAACATCTATTGCCAATCCTCCTCCTTTTTTTTTCTTTCCCAAAGCCCCAGTAGATAGTTGTATGTCATAGCTGCCCATCCTTCTAGTTGCTGTATGTGGGATGTGGCCTCAGCATGGCCGGAGAAGCGGTGCGTCGATGCGCGCCCAGGATCCAAACCCAGGCCACCAGTAGCAGAGCACGCGCACTTAACCGCTAAGCCACGGGGCGGCCGTAATTGTGGTAATTTTAGAGCTAATAGATGCTGACACCCCTTCCCTTCATGTGTGCATTTATCAGATCAAAACCAACTCAATGAATTCAGGTAAGGACTTTGTTTTTTTTTTAATTATTTATTTATTTATTTTTTCCCCCAAAGCCCCAGCAGATAGTTGCATGTCATAGTTGCACAGCCCTCTAGTTGCTGTATGTGGGACGCGGCCTCAGCATGGCCGGACAAGGGGTGCGACGGTGCGCGCCCGGGATCCGAACCCCTGGCCGCCAGCAGCGGAGCGGGAGCACTTAACCGCTAAGCCATGGGCCCGGCCCCAGGTAAGGGCTTTCTAACCACAAAAGTAATGAATCACAAAATTTTGCTATGTTTGACTATTTGAAAAAGATGAACAATTAAAAAGGCACAAAACTGGGGAAATATTTGCATCTCATATTGTCAGGGTAAAGAACTTTCACTATTTAATAGAAGAGCTCTACAATCCAAGTATGGACAAACACCATGAACAAAGAATTCATGAAAATAAAATGTAAGGCACTAAACACTAAAAAATGTTCAACTTTATTTGTAATAAAAAATGCAAATTAAAATAAGATGCCATTTTTCACATAGCAAATTGGAAAACATTTTTAAAAAGTGACACTGTTGGTAGAATTATAAATTAGTGCAACTTCTCTGGAAAGAGATTTGGAAGTATCAATCAAAGAAGATATATGTATGGCCAGTGAAAAGATTCTCAACACCTTTAGTCATCAGGGAAATGCAAAATAAACCATATCAAGATACCACTTCACTAGCCTACTGAATAGCTAAAATTAAAGACTCTCAATACCAAGTGTTGGCAAGGATGGGAGCAAATGGAACTCTCCTGCACTGCTGGTGGGAGAGTAAAATGCTACAACTACTTTGGAAAACAGTTTTGAAGTTTCTTATAAAGTTAAACATGCACCTACTCTATGACCCAGTAATTCTACTCTTAGGTATTTTACCCAACAGCAATAATTATCCAAAAAATGGAATATTACTCACCTAATAAAAGAAGTAATTATTGATACATGCAACAATGTGGATGGATCTCAAAAACATGTTGAGCAAGAGAAGCAAGACACAAAATAGTATATACTATATGATTTCATTTGCATAGGAAAACGGGTAAATGAAGTATGATACTGGATGAAACATTATGCATTATGAAAAATCATGATATTTTAGAATAGAAAGATATTTAATATGAGAAAAGCCTCAGGAGATAGCGAAAAGTGAAAAAGCTAGAATATAACCATATGCAGTATGGATCCTGTTTTGTTAACAATCAAGCAAATGTATGCATAAAAGACTAAAAGGAAATATTAACATATTCATTCGTTCAATAAATGTTAATTAGGTGCCAACTGTGCCAGGCACTCTGCTAGTTGATAGGGGTGCAGTGGTGAGCTAAAATCCACACAGTTCATACCCTCACAGAGCATTATCTGATGAGGAAAACAATGTTAACAATAGCCATCTCTTGGTGGTGTGATTAAGAGTGACTTATAGAGTGACGTCAGCATCATGGCGGAGTGAGCTTTCCCGTGAATTCTTCCCCCACAAAATACAACAAAAGTAACAGCCACAGACCAACAACGGAATCCCAGACAGTCAAAAGCTGGAGCGGAGGGATCCACACTGCCGCACATCTGAGAGCGGAACGTGCTGGGCCCCCGGAGGAAGTGGGGAGAGGTAAGGAGAACTCCGCTCCCTCCCCATCAGATCAGCGATCCGGTCCGCGCGGCTCCCAGAGAGGGGGGAGGGGCGGCCCTCGGCGGGAAACTGTAGCTCTTCGGGCTCTCTCAGCCAGTGGGAAACTCCCGCACAGAGGGCTCAGAGGAGCCACAGGGCTACCATCAACATCTGAGCAACCCAGAGAGCGGATAAAGAGGGGCAAATGAGAAGCCTCCCAAGTCAGGGACCCAGAGGGCAAAAGAGAGAGCTCCCCCCTCCCCGCAACCCGGAGTCTGCAGCTCGACCAGATCTAGCGGTCCGAGGCAGACCTGAATAAACTGGACTGGACCCGTGGATCGCAGTGGGGAAAAGAAACAAAACAAAACAAAACAAAACTGCGGATCGCAGCAGAAAAACTGGGGCAGAGCGCAGGGGGCTTAGACTACACAGCCCTTTACCACCACACAGTGGCGGCAGGTGGAAATTGCAACCAGAGACTTCCAGGATGAGGAAAATCAAAACCAACACAGGAACCACAATGCAAAAATATATGAAATCACCAGACCAGAAACAAAATGACAAGCACCCAGAAATCAACCCCGAAGACACAGAAATCCATAAACTAAATGACAGAGACTTCAAAATAGCTATCATAAAAACACTCAACGAAATACGAGACAACACAGACAAACAATTAAATGAGATTAGGAGTTTCTTCACAAAAGAGATTGAAATCATAAAGAAAAACCTATCAGGGCTGATGGAGATGAAGAACACAATGGAGGAGATAAAGGAGAATCTGGAATCTTTAAAGAACAGAGCTGACAATATGGAGGAAAGAATTAGTACTTTAGAGGATAGGAATACAGATATACTCCAGATGGAAGAAGAGAGAGAACTAAGACTAAAAAGAAATGAAGAAAGACTCCGAGAAATATCGGACTCTATCAGAAAATGTAACATAAGAATTATAGGTATTCCTGAGGGAGAGGAGAGGGAAAGAGGAACAGAGAGCCTATTCAAGGAAATAATAGCTGAAAATTTCCCAAATCTGGGGAAGGAGCAGGAAATACCAGTAAGCGAAGCCAACAGGACTCCTATATATATTAACAGACAAAGGCCTTCACCACGACACCTAGTGGTAAGACTAGCCAGGGTCAACGACAAAGAAACAATATTAAGGGCAGCTAGACAAAAACAAAAAATAACGTACAAAGGAACTCCCATCAGGCTCTCAGCGGATTTCTCAACAGAAACTTTTCAGGCTAGAAGAGACTGGAATGATATATTCAAAATACTAAAAGACAAAAACTTTCAGCCAAGAATACTCTATCCAGCAAAAATATCCTTCAAATATGATGGAGAAATAGTAACTCTCCCAGATAAACAAAAGCTAAGGGAGTTCATGGCCACGAGACCGCCACTACAAGAAATACTCAAGAAGGCCCTCAGGCCTGAAAACAAGAAGAGAAAGGGAACACAAAGCTTGGAGTAAGGAGAAAAGTAGGTAGACAAAATCAGAGAAATAGTAGATCTTTACCGGAATAGGTTAGCAACCACTTAAATACTAAACTCAAAGATCAAAGGAAGAAACTCACCAAAAATAAATTTAACCTCATCACTGTAAACACACAGCCACAACACAAGATAGAATAAGGTATAACAAGAGCAACTTAGAAGGAGAAGAGGAAAGTGACTGAATTGACTTAGTATAAGGAAATAGGAGGCTATCAGATAATGGACTATCTCATACAGAAGATTTTTCGCCCAAACCTCAAGGTAACCACTAAACAAATAATCAAATTAAAACCACATATGATAAACAAAGAGAAAACTAGGAGAATCATAAGACAGAACAACCAAACTGAATTGGCAGTCCAAAACAAATGGGACAAGAAACAAAGGAAATGCAAAAGAACCAGAAAATAAGTGACAAAACAGCAACATTCAACCCTCATATTTCAATAATTACCCTAAATGTAAATGGATTGAACTCTCCAATCAAAAGATACAGAGTGGCAGGATGGATTAAAAAGCAAGACCCAACAATATGCTGCCTTCAGGAAACACATCTTAGCACTAAAGACAAGCACAGGCTCAGAGTGAAAGGATGGAAGACAATACTCCAAGCTAATGGCAAACAAAAGAAAGCAGGTGTTGCCATACACATATCAGACAAAGTAGACTTCAAGATAAAACAGGTTAAGAAAGACAAAGAAGGGAAATATATAATGATAAAAGGGACACTCCATCAAGAAGACATATCACTTATAAATATATATGCACCCAACATAGGAGCACCAATGTACATAAAACAACTATTAACAAACCTAAAAGGAGAAATCAACAACAACACAATAATAGTAGGGGATCTTAACACCCCACTTACAGCAATGGATAGATCATCCAGACAAAAAGTTAATAAAGAAATATTAGACTTAAATGAAAAACTGGACGAGATGGACCTAGTAGACATATACAGAGCACTCCACCCAAAAACAGCTGACTACACATTCTTCTCAAGCGCGCATGGAACATTCTCTAGGATAGACCATATGTTGGGAAACAAAGCAAGCCTCAATAAATTTAAGAAGATTGAAATCATAACAAGCATCTTTTCAGACCATAAGGCTATGAAACTGGAAATGAACCAGGAAAAAAAAACTGGGAAAATGACAAAAATGTGGAGATTAAACAACATGCTACTGAACAACCAATGGATCATTGATGAAATTAAAGGAGAAATCAAAAACTATCTGGAAACAAACGAAAATGATAACATGCCATATCAAACCATATGGGACGCAGCAAAAGCGGTCCTGAGAGGGAAACTCATAGCGATACAAGCCCACCTTAACAAACAAGAAAAAGCCCTAATAGGCAACCTTAAATTACACCTAACAGAACTAGAAAAAGAAGAACAAACAAAGCCCAAAGCCAGCAGAAGGAGAGAAATAATAAAAATCAGAGCAGAAATAAATGATATTGAGACCAAAAAAACAGTAGAAAGGATTAATGAAACAAAGAGTTGGTTCTTCGAGAAGATAAACAAAATAGACAAACCCTTAGCCAGGCTAACTAAGAAAAAAAGAGAAAAGGTTCAAGTAAATAAAATTAGAAATGAAAGAGGAGAAATTACAACGGATACCATGGAAATACAGAGGATTATAAGAGAATACTATGAGAAATTATATGCCAACAAATTGGACAATCTAGAAGAAATGGATAAATTCTTAGACTTATACAACCTCCCAAAATTGAACCAAGAAGAAATGGAGAATCTGAATAGACCAATCACAAGTAAAGAGATTGAAATAGTAATCAAAAACCTCCCAAAAAATAAAAGTCCAGGACCAGATGGCTTCTCCAGTGAATTTTACCAAACATTCAAAGAAGATTTAATACCCATCCTCCTCAAACTATTCCAAAAAATAGAGGAAGATGGAACACTTCCTGAATCATTCTATGAGGCCAACATCACCCTGATACCGAAACCAGACAAAGACAATACAAAGAAAGAAAATTACAGGCCAATATCGCTGATGAACATTGATGCAAAAATCCTCAACAAAATATTGGCAAACCGAATACAACAATATATTAAAAAGATCATACACCATGATCAAGTGGGATTTATACCAGAGACGCAGGGATGGTTCAACATCCGCAAATCAATCAACGTGATACATCACATCAACAAAACAAAGAATAAAAACCACATGATCATCTCAATAGACGCAGAGAAGGCATTTGACAAGATACAACATCCATTTATGATAAAAACTCTCAATAAAATGGGAATAGAAGGAAAGTACCTCAACATAATAAAGGCCATATATGACAAACCCACAGCTAACATCATACTCAACGGGGAAAGACTGAAAGCCATTCCTCTGAGAACAGGAACGAGGCAGGGCTGCCCACTCTCACCACTCCTGTTCAACATAGTACTGGAGGTTTTGGCCAGAGCAATTAGGCAAGAAAAAGGAATAAAAGGAATCCAAATAGGTAATGAAGAAGTGAAACTCTCACTATTTGCAGATGACATGATTGTATATATAGAAAACCCTAAAGAATCTGTTGGAAAACTGTTAGAAACAATCAACAACTACAGCAAAGTTGCAGGGTACAAAATCAATCTACAAAAATCAGTTGCATTTCTATATGCTAATAATGAACTAACAGAAAGAGAGCTCAAAAAGATAATACCATTTACAATTGCATCAAAAAGAATAAAATACCTAGGAATAAATCTTACCAAGGAGGTGAAGGACCTATACAATGAGAACTACAAGACATTATTGAGGGAAATCTACGATGACATAAAGAAATGGAAAGATATCCCATGCACGTGGATTGGAAGAATAAACATAGTTAAAATGTCTATATTACCTAAAGCAATCTACAGATTCAATGCAATCCCAATCAGAATCCCAATGACATTCTTCACAGAAATAGAAAAAAGAATACTAAAATTTATATGGGGCAACAAAAGACCCCGAATAGCTAAAGAAATCCTAAAGAAAAAGAACAAAGCAGGAGGCATCACAATTCCTGACTTCAAAACATACTACAAAGCAATAGTAATCAAAACAGCATGGTACTGGTACAAAAACAGACACACAGATCAATGGAACAGAATTGAAAGCCCAGAAATAAAACCACACATATACGGACAGCTAATTTTCGACAAAGGTGCTAAGGACATGCAATGGAGAAAGGAAAGTCTCTTCAATAAATGGTGTTGGGAAAACTGGACATCCACATGCAAAAGAATGAAAGTGGACCATGTGCTATCGCCATTCACAAAAATTAACTCAAAATGGATCAAAGACCTGAAGGTGAGACCTGAAACTATAAAACTCATAGAAGAAAATATAGGCAACACACTATTTGACATTGGGTTTAAAGGAATCTTTTCGGATGACATGCCTACCCAGACTAGGGAAACTAAAGAAAAAATAAACAAGTGGGACTTTATCAGACTAAAGAGCTTTTATAAGACAAATGAAATCAGAATCAAGATGAACAAACAACCAACCAGCTGGGAGAGAATATTTGCAAAACATACATCTGACAAGGGGTTGATCTCCATAATATATAAAGAACTCACACAATTGAACAACAAAAAAACAAACAACCCGATCAAAAAATGGGCAGAGGAAATGAACAGACACTTCTCCAAGGAAGATATACAGATGGCCAATAGGCACATGAAAAGATGCTCAACATCACTAATCATCAGGGAAATGCAAATCAAAACAACACTAAGATACCACCTCACGCCCGTTAGAATGGCTATAATCACCAAGACAAAAAACAACAAATGTTGGAGAGGATGTGGAGAAACAGGAACCCTCATACACAGCTGGTGGGAATGCAAATTGGTGCAGCGTCTATGGAAAACGGTATGGAGATTCCTCAAAGAATTAAAAATAGAGATGCCCTATGACCCAGCCATCCCACTACTGGGAATCTATCCAACGCACCTGAAATCAACAATCCAAAGAGGCTTATGCACCCCTATGTTCATTGCAGCATTATTCACCATAGCCAAGAAGTGGAAGCAACCTAAGTGTCCCTCGACTGACGATTGGATTAAGAAAATGTGGTATATATATACAATGGAATACTACTCAGCCATAAAAAAAGACAAAATCGTCCCATTTGCAACAACATGGATGGGCCTGGAGCGTATTATGTTAAGTGAAATAAGCCAGAAAGAGAAAGACAAACACTGTATGATCTCACTCATATGTGGAATATAAACCAACACATGGACAGAGAAAACTGGACTGTGGTTACCCGGGAAGTGGGGGTGGGGGGTGGGCACAAGGGGTGAAGGGAGTCATATATGGGGTGATGGACAAACAAAAATGTACAACCCAAAATTTCACAATGTTAGAAACCATTAAAATATCAATTAAAAAAAAAAAAAAAAAGAGTGACTTATAAACAACAAACAATTTTCTATATTTTTCCAATTTTCTGTGGTAAGAAATTATTATTATTTTATAACTAGTTGAAAATAAAGAAAAGTGCTCTTTTCTTGCAAAAGCCTATCATCCAAGCCTAATTCCAGTAGTATTAAATATTCATTTAGAGAACTTTCTGACTGATTTCTCTGATCCAAAGAAAACATTTAGAACCACTCATGAAAATATAAAATAAGAAAACTCTAATTAAGCTCCCTTCCCAAACAATTTTTTCTTTAATGAGTAACACTTAGCTTTATTGGTGGTGGTGGTATTTTCAGTCATCACATCAACAGTTCCCAGTGACTATTGGAGAATTCTGTTTCATTCAGCTTGTATACCTTTCCACCTGGCCAGGGTCAGTATTTTTATCTAATTGGTGAATTTGATTCTCTTTCCTTTTAGTTTCTGCATGTCAGAATTGAGTAAATATTTGAAATTACCAAGATTCACGTTTAATTGGCATTTGTACTGATTTCTTCAAATCTAGGTTTCCATCTCGCAGGGCTTGTGAGACTTGGTATATTTCCTTCTGAAACTCCCTAAGCACTTCATAAACCTTAATTAATGACCAGCTCCTCTGAGAAATAATTATGAATGCTCTTAATTTAACAGAAGCAAAGGGAATCCTAGTTTCCATTGTTGTGGAAAGTAACCTGGCTTCAGTTTCTATTTGTATGAAGCCATTAAATATTAAATTTCTGTGTTAAATGCAGACAAGAGAACTGTAGAATATTTTAAAACTAGGGTAAAATGAGCATTCCTAAAATAGCTACACAGAACAAAAGGTAATTTACAGTGTATAATCTCTCATTTTATATGAAAAGCACTACATAAATGTGTTTATTAGTAATACATATTGTATGGACATCATATGCTATACTGTATTTTTTCATATCTTCCTATAAGTGCATTTAATTTTGATTAAATTACCTTGACATGGATCCGGCCTCCCCCCCAGTCTTGAGGTCTAAAAAAGTTAGTGAATTCAGATATAAAAATGTATTTTTTGTAATTGGAAAAACATAGCCCAAAGCAACATCCTACCAATAATAGCCTGATATCAAATTAATAATCTCTTTGGAACTTGTAAGTAAACAATGCTAATGAAGTTCTGCTGACTGGTAAATATATATTTACAGATTGATCTTCAGGCCATTTTTGGGGCAGTGTGCAAACCTCTTAACGGTGTGTTATCCCTTGGTCTTCCTGGGAGAACCCAATACTTTGAGAACCATGACAAGGACTGGGGAGCCCCAAAGCTGCCATCACTCCCTATTACTTTTGTTTGCATCGTTACAAAGCAGGAGAAAACGGTAGCAGTCATTACTGGCTACCTAATACAGTACAGTCTAGAAGAATAGAATTTAATAGCTCTCCCACACCTGGGCTCCAGCATTCCACAGGTAAGATGCCACGGGTAGATGGCACTGGCTTTCATCATGTTGCTTGGGCTAAAAATTTGGGGGGGGGAGGGTTGTAGGGGGATACGTTGGGGGGAGGCTCTTTCCCTCACACATCATATCCTGTCAACTTACTCCCCCTACAGTCTGTTTTTCCACACAACAGATCTTTCTAACTTAAAACATAAATCTGATATATATGTCATGCCTCTGCTTGAAACCCTCAGATGTCTCCTCCTTTCCCAAAAGTGGTCTGATTCCTGTCTACTTCTTTGAACTCAGCTCAAACCTCTTCCCCCTAGAACTGCTACAGTTCAGACATAGTGGCCTTGTTTATACTGTATATACTACGGTTTATACAAACTGAGCTCAAACAGACCAAGCTCACTTCTCTTCCAGAGCTCTTGCGTTTGCTGTCCCGCTAGCTTAGAACCTTCTTCTCCTAGATCTTCACAGAGCTGCCTCTTCATTACTTAGGGCTAGGCTCAAATGCATCTCCTGGGGGAGGCCTCCCCTGACTGCCAGAGTAGCTAAAGCTACACACCCCCACCACTCTCTACCTCACTACCCTGAGCTAATTTATCTGTAACACATTCCTTTGTCTACCCTCACTCTTTAAGGGGAGTACCTTTGTCTGTTTCGTTCACTGCCATGTCATGCTGTATCTGGCACAAAACTAGAGCTCAATAATTTGTTGAATGACTATCATCCTACTAGTGGCCAGAAACAGAAGTTCTTAACTTGTAGCAAGGGTTTCAAATCATTCCCTCCCCATCCTGCTCCCAACTGTAAGGGAAATTAAGATTTTGAGTATATTTATAAGTGCTTTGGGGTGTGTGAGAGAAATGTGTAGGAAAGCATATACTTTCCAGATTCTCTAAGGAATCCCAACAAAATGTTAATTACCACTGGTATCGAGTTTTAATTTATAAAGCACTTTCTCATACATTTAGTTCTCATTATGTTTATGGAGCTGGATAGTATAGAAATGATCATTTCTACTCATAGATAAACACATTGAGGTGTGGAGAGGTTAAACATATTATCAGAGCGCACACAGCCAGTCGATGGTGGAATTGACACAAATCCATTCTTTTGGACTCAAGATCCTGTGCTCTTTTGGCTGAAGACAAAGATAGAATCCAGAATCCTGGGCCAGTAGTTTTGCATTTGTTCTTGCTTATCTTTATTTGTTTCAAAAAACACCAAACTTAAAAGCTTTTCTAAGGAGTTTCTTATTTAAACTAGCTTATCAGTCTGCATTAAAATTTTCAATGAAAAAATATTACCATCAGCTAGATCAAGGCAGTTTTCAAGCAAAATTTTAATGTATGAATCAAGGAATACAAAATAGTTTTCCATTAGGCTAAGTAGAGCATAATTAGGAAAACAGATTTGCAGGAATAAATCTAACACAGCTTAAAACCAAATGAAAAGTGTTGAGATCTCTAAAGTTTAGATTTTATCTACCCTGTTAGGATACATAATTGAACCATCTATACTGAAAAATCAACTTAATCTAATTTTTATAAAAATCAGTTTTTACAGAAAAGAAAAATCTAAAGTTAATTTCTCTCTCCCCTGCTCACACAATTTTCAAGAGAAGAGGGGAAAAAACTACATTGTTTGGAGAATTACTACTGAATGTTTAAACCATGTGAATTTGGCAGCATAAGATATTTCTTCTCAAGGGCCATGTCTACAGGATACAACCAGACACTGGCGTCAAGAGAATTTGTTTTATTAACCTCAAGAAGTTGTAAGGAACATGCCACTTGAAAGAATCTCCTATTCTGGGAAGATACAGTAGATCAAAGAGACTTTTTTCCTTCCTTACTAGCATCTATAATTAAGACCTAATCCTTTATTTTAAGCCAAAAAAAAAAAGTCTTGTTTATTGAATTAGTTGTTTTCCTTCCCCTTAAAACCCACAAGGTTAACATGTTTTCAAAGGAATTTTCATACAACTAGCTTGGGTGTCATTTGTAGATTTTGATGCATTTACAAATGTTAGCCAAGCAGCGAGTGAGTGCCCTGTGTCCTTGGACCCGCCACCCTCTCCCGACCGCGTCAACTTCTACATCCTGTCCCTTGGCCATGTGCTCCAGAAGGCGAGCGCAGGCCCAGGTCCACGTACAGCAGGGTGGCAAACAGAAGAACAACCTTCTTGAAGTAGAACTCGTCTTTCACATTGGCAGTTGTGGAAGCGAGGACAAATTTACCAGTTTAGAGTGTGTGGCGGCTAGCAGCAGCTGCCCCGCGGTAGCAGACAGCAAAACCAATGTATGCAGTTTTCTCCAGTGAGAGCCAGTTCAAGCTCTGCGGTGGGGTCCAAGGGCGCTCTCCTGGGCAGCTGCAGCACCCCACAGATGTGGCAGTGGACGCCAATGGAGACATTATCGTGGCAGACTATGGCAACTGTTGGGTCAGCATCTTCTCCCCTGAGGCCACATTCAAGACCAAGACTGGAGCTGGCCGCCTCACGGGCCCCAATGGAGTGACTGTAGATCTGAATGGACTTATCACTGTGGTTGACAGCAAGTTGCTGCATCTTCACCTTCCAGCCCAATGGCAAGCTGGTTGGCCTTTTTTTTTTTTTTCTTTGCTGAGAAAGATTTGCTCTGAGCTAACATCTGTGCCAATCTTCTTCTAATTTTGTATGTGGGTTGCTGCCACAGCATGGCCACCAACGAGTGGTGTAGGTCTGCATCCCCAGGAACCGAACCCAGGCCGCCGAAGCAGAGCGTGCCGAACTTAAAAACACTAGGCCACGGGGCCGGCCCCTTGGTTGGCCTTTTGTGGGCCTTGGGGCCACTGACTGCCACTTTGCACGGCCACAAAATGGGGCCGTGAACAAGAATGGGACTGTAGTGACAGATTTCCATAACCATTCAGTGAAGGTATACAGTGCCAACAGAGTTCCTCTTCAAGTTTGGCTCCCATGGCGAGGGCAGTGGGCAGTTCAATGCCCCCACAGGAGTAGCTGTGGACTCTGATGGGAACATCATTGTTGCTGACTGGGGCAACAGCTGCATCCAGGTATTCGACAGCTCTGGCTCCTTCCTGTCCTATATCAACACATCTGCAGAGCTGCTGTAGTGTCCAAGAGGTCTGGCACTGACCTCAGATGGCCATGTGATGGTAGCCTGTGCTGGTAACCACTGCTTTAAGGCTTATGGTATCTCCAGTAGCTGCAAAGTCTGGCTCACAGACGGACAGACATAGGGGTGATTGGACAAGAGGGTCTGGCTGGGAGGTGGGCCAGACTTGGCAGCACTGCATAGGCTGTGGGCATGGGGGTGCCTGGTGCCCTCTCTATCCCCATCTCCCAACCCCAGGGTTGCACTTTATTTATTCGATTCTTGCTTTGGTGACTGGGTGGGTCTGGACTGTGGTCCCAAGGATGTGTGCAGAGCTCACCCTGCCCTCACGTTACACACCTCCCATGACCCCTCAGTCTGCTCCCGATCCCCAAGCCTGGGGCCAGAACAGCCCCTTACTCCAGGACATAAGTTCCTCCAGTTGTCTCCCTACCACCCCATACACACTGACAGAGACAGCAATACTCCACCTCCTATATTAAATGAATGTGCTCACCAAAAAAAAAAAAAAAAAAAAAAGCCAAACACAGGCCAATATATATTCTAAGAGGGCATTTCACATTTAAAATTACTTTATCAAAAGATTTCTTATCAGGGGTCTCCACTAGGAATTTCATGATGGCTTTGTAACATGTGTCTATTTATAAAAACCTATGTGGATTATTGCCTAAATTTATTCTTATGCAATCTCAATGTTCCAAAGATCTATAAGCAAACCACAGATAGAGAAAAAAAATCCAGGGGCTGGCCCTGTGGCCTAGTGGTTACTTTTGGTGTGCTCTGCTTCAGCAGCCTGGGTTCAGTTCCTGGGCACATACCTACACCACTCCTTGGCAGCCATGCTAATGGTGGCAACCCACATACAAAATAGAGAAAGATTGGCAACAGATGTTAGCTCAGGGCGAAACTTTCTCAGCAAAAAAAGAGAGCATAAACTCCAGAGCCTAGTGGAAGAACTACTTCTTGGCTTACGATTGCAGAATGAGAAGACTTTTCAGGTTATTCCTTAACTATAGTTGATGCGATCATCTCGGAATCCCATCCACCGCCAGGGTCAAAGATTGCTGTTACACAGGAAGGATATACTCTCCCTAACTCGCTCCTTTCATTTAAAATAAACCCTGAATAGACATGTGGCAAGAAGGGGTTATGATATTGGCAAGAGAAATGTTTTTTGGCTGGCAGCTCTAAACATACTTAGCTGAAGGCTGATAAGGACCTATAGATCTTTTCCAACCACCAATTTTCTCTACTTTAAATGGAATATAATTTAGCTTATTCCAGAAGCATGAAAGGGATTCACTTCTGCTGGGATTTGCACCTATCAGTCTTCAAAAGTCTAGGTATTTCATGGGGCTGGCCCGGTGGCGCAAGCAGTTTAGTGTGCGTGCTCTGCTGCAGCAGCCCGGGGTTCGCCGGTTCGGATCCCGGGCGCGCACTGATGCACTGCTTGGCAAACCATGCTGTGGCGGCGTCCCATATAAAGTGGAGGAAGATGGGCCCGAATGTTAGCCCAGGGCCAGTCTTCCTCAGCAAAAAGAGGAGGATTGGCAGATGTTAGCTCAGGGCTGATCTCCTCACACACACACACAAAAGTCTAGGTATTTCACACTAGATCATTAAGACTACAAAAACCTTTAAAATAGATGAGCATTGCTTTCCCACAAATCAAAAAACCATGTCCACATTTGATGTGTTTCTTTTTTGTCCCCAAAGCCACCGTACATAGTTCTAAGTCCTTCTAGTTCTTGTATGTGCGCCACCACAGCATGGCTACTGACAGACGAGTGGTGTCGTTCCGTGCCCAGGAACCAAACCTGGGCCAGTGAAGCGGAGAGTGTCGAACTTTAACCACTCACTAGGCCATCAGGGCTGGCTCGCTGTCTTTATTTCTTGAAATGGATTTTGCTCCAGTCAGATCTCAGCATCACTGAATGGGAAAGAAGAGCATGCAGAAGCAACATGATAGGCGAAGGGCATTCACCTTCCACCAAAAATGTCCTAAATCGCATAGCTGGTTAGAGTATTACAAAGAGATGGCTAATATCGAAGTTTTAATCTTAATGATCTGTTTACTTTGCTTAGCTCTGTTCTATATGGGCCACAATTCAGCTCTCTCAAACTTGTTTCTAAATAGAGGACCAGGTAGCACAGCATAAGCAAAACCAACACCAGAGACAGAAAAGCACAACAGGACCTGCTGCCAGAGGAAAAGGAGCATGTTCACAAACACCGAACTTACAGGCATTTTCATCCGGTCTCTTCATTCATTGTGTGTGGCAGGCACTGAAAGCACAGGAAGAAGCCAGATACAACCTCCACTCAGAAGGAAGTCGATGCATAAGGAACAACAGCAGTTACAACACAAGTCCAGAAAATGAGGTGTGTACAGGGAGGCACCAACCCCAGCCTGGGAAGACTCTCCAGAAGTGGCACAAGCCGAAGGATGGAGTGCAAGTTATTTTGAACAACTTCAGCAGATGGAAGTCCAATATAGTAGCTAGTTAATGCAATTTAAAAGACCAATATGAGCCACTTTATATATTATTCTTGAGTTTTAAAAAATGGGAGGGCTGAGCAATAGGCATTTAGGAGTCTCTAAGGTATATAGTAATAAGATCGCATCAATATTTTTACCTTACTGCTCATTTTTATTGTCAAAGAAAAACAACAGCCTATGACTAAATTGGCATAGGAACAGGTTTATAATTTTAAGTCTCATGACAGGACTTTTCCCCGTAAGACATACAGGAGATGTGGTTTAAATGAACCACAGTACTCTACAAGTTTTAAAGTTAAAGTAAATCGTGGATTTACACAAGGAAAAGCAGCGTGATAGAAAGTTCTTCTTAGGAAACACCACAGCTCTTCTATCATGCAATGTCACAAAGTCACAGGCTCAATAAAGATAAATTAATCATTTTAAAGTGAGCATGTTTTGGTATCTCAGGTTACTTGGAAAATTCCCTTGTCAAAATAAGCTGGACCAGTGAAACACTCAGTCAGTTTGTAAGTCAGCAAGACATCATCGCCACCTTGTGTCTAACAGTCTTCATTATACCCACATTATTGCAAAAGATCACACCTGGGATTCCAGTTACAGAATATAGTTTTATTTATAGAATCTTACAAATAAACATTTACAGTCCACATAAGTTATATTATTTTCTAATTTTTCTCATAACACCTGAGTTATGTAAAAAAATACTGTGATGGAATTGCAGAACTGTAAAAAGAAATATGAACAATAAAAACCTAACTGCTCTCTTGCAAAAATCAGACAACTTTTTCTTTTTTAAGCAGATTTCCAGCATACTATCATCTCTTTGGAAGAAGACTTACTAAAAACAGGTCTTACGATACCCAAATAGAGAAGACTTCTTTTTTAAACCCAGGGTGAAGGACCAATGAGGGAAAGCCCCAAGTTGACACTAGACACAAAAAACCTTTGGGGACAAGGACAGAAGGCAACCTGCATGCCAGGGCAAGGTGAGAAGCAGAAGCCCTGCTCCTGGGTCACTGCTTCTGCATGTGACATATACTTTCCTTGCTAAAGTTAACAGGAGCGGGTCCATTCAGGGAAAAAGAGGTTGAAGATGCTAATGCCAGGGGTGAAAACGTCTTCAGAACTCGCTGCTCCTCAGACTCCTAATATGTACAAATGTTTAAAATGGCAAATTCGACACTTCAAAGTCAAAAAGAAACTGCCACATTTTTAACTCACGAGGCAAATCTGTTGCCAGCGGCAACATCCGATCACTCGCATGATCTGAGCATCTCCACCCCTCCTAAGCTCCAACTAGTTCAGGCCTCTGGACCAATTACAGCTTAGAGAATTTCCCCTTGAGGCAGCTGTCTATGAAAGGAAAGTTCTTAAGTTAACATAGACATGCATGAAAAGGGAAAGCACCCTACTACTTCATATTTTACTTTTTAATTTGTTAAAGATTACATTTTTGAGCTCTTCTCCTAAAACTAGAAACCCATAACTCCAAGTTAGTATTCTACTCCATGAATAATGGTATGTGTAAGGAATGACAGCTCTACAGGGAATGCTAAAATTATAAATGTAATACATCAATGTGAATTAAGGAAAGCAAAATCTTCTAAAGCCTTCAAGTTTGAGTGTTATTTTCTGCTAGCTCCTGAAAGCAATTTGAGAAAAATAAAACAGAAAAGACAAAGAATTGTTTTAAGACAGTAAAAATAATAATGATAATATAAAAGTTAGATTCCAACATTCCATGAATTGGTTCTTTGGTAAAACTGGACCATAATCCTATCAGGAGTCAGTCCTGATATTTAATCTAGAACCTTAAAACTCAAGTTTTCCTTCTTCAGCCCATTCTCAAATGTATCCAAGTCAACAGGGAAGATAAGGAGAAAAATGTATCAAGCATCACCAGCAATTTCCCCACTCATGTTCTTTTTAAGAATATTCTGGTTTGAGAGACATTTTCCAAGAAGAAAAAAACAAAACAGATGCTGCTTTTAATTACTGTAGAGTGGAAAGTTTTCCCATGTAAGAACAGAAAAACTCACAGGTGTTGGCAATGCACCAGCACTTGTCAGTCAGGCACACACATCAGTTTGTGAACATAGCCCCTGGGCCGCAACTGTGGGCACCACTAAGAAAGGCTTCTGGAGAGACTGGCTCCACAAAGTGGCTGAAGAATCTCATATTATCAATATGATAATAATAAATCAATTCACCTAGTGAACCTGGAGATGAGCTCCCCTTGAAGCCCGAGTTCTGAGGAGAGGGCTCCACAGTGCCTGAGGCTGGCCTACAGTCTCACAGACAAGTCTACCAACCCATTTTCTGAAGAGTTAGAGCAATTAATATTTAATTCAATACATGATTCGCCCTTTCTTGTTTAGGGTGAGGGAGGAAGGGGTAACCTAGAGAGTGCTCTTTAAAACCCATACGCAGCATAATCAGTAGGTCCTCTGCTCTGCAAACATCTGTGGTGCCCCGATCAGGTTTTGGACCTTACATCTCAGAGTTCTATTACTTGTACTTTTACTTATGAAATTAATACATCCTACACTTTGCCTGCACTGATTGCATTTCTGATTACCCTTGTCTAAGAAGAGCATAAACTGCATTCCAGTTCTACAAGTCAACTTGCCACTTTGCAGAAGTGTTGACCAGGGGAGGTAAATTTGTGCAGTCTCCCCTCTAATACAAGCATTGTAAATGTGCTCAGAATGTGCTTCTAGGGAGGCAGCTAAAAAGTCTCTCAGAAGATGGGAGTAGGGAAGGGGGGTGGAAATCAGAGCAAAACCAATCGATTTCTCGCAGGTCTTCATTCTCTGCCCTCCACTCTGTCAGTGTTAACCTGGAAGAAGGGGAGGTCCAGGGACCTGATCCTACAAGCCAGCTCACCTGGACGGCCATGAAACACCAGGTACAGCCACAAAATCAACACCCAGCACCCCCGTGGGAACAAGTAACCATCAAGACAGGACACAGACCGTCGGTGTGACTTCCCCCTCACTCAGGATGATCCTGGCCTCCTCTCTTGCCCTATTCGTCTGTTGCAACTTTCAGTTCTCTTTGAGAGAAAAAGCAGCTGAATAGACTTGGAAAAATTAGGAGGGATTCCTGTCTCTCGTACCTTTTCTGTAAAAATAGGTGAATCCATTTAAAAATGGGTCATCTTGAGGTTCAAGATACACATTTAAATTTATGGACCCCAAACTATAGATTCACCTCCTGATATTTCTAACCAAGTTATGACCGCTGGCTATATTTTTGCATTGTAGGGCAAAGGATTCAAAATCTCCCAGAGCTGGTTTGAAGAGGCCAGGGTAACCAGAGAAAAAAGTTAGGCATGTCTTCTAAAGCTACATTCAGGTTCCAGAGTCACTCTGAGAAAGAAGGGAGAGGAAAGGGAGAGAGGCACTACCTAGAGACTGGTTACCAGGCAGCTTATTCCTAGGATAGAGCATTTTACAAACAGCTGACATTTGAATGCAGGAATACAGTCGGTGTCACAGTTTTTAACAGAACTGCCTCTTCCGAGGTGCTTTGCGGATGCCGAGTCCTCGGGCCAGGGATGGGGTAGCCAAGGCCGCTACCCGATCCGGATCTGTCCTGAATACATAGTGAGGAGCAGCATGATGGTGAAACCAGTCAATAGGCCCAGGTTCTGGATCACAAAGGGGAGTAAGGTGCTGCCCTTCCTTTCATCCTCTTGGCAGACTTCATTCATCTCAGGGAACTGAGAAAGAAGAGAAAAACAGGAGAGCTGCAGTTCCTTTCCTAACTTCCTAAGTCCAGGACGACTCAGTGAGAGAGAGATATATCTAATAATTGTCATAATATTTATTATTAATATTTATATCATAATATTAAGATAATTAGTATATAATATATATTATTATAATAGTTAATATTATATGTTAATATATAATAAGTATATACAATATATAATTGGTTTACAAAGAAAATTCACAGCAATAGCCTCTAGAACTTGAATGTGCTAGTCTTTCTCCCAGGTGATTACCACCACTTTATAGCTACTGAGGTAGAACAAATTAGATTACATGTATGAAGCCCTGGATGTGTTCAGATGCTGGCTAAAAATAACTGCTTTGATAAAAATAAACCTTTTACTGTGATCTTTAAAAACACTTGAGAAGATCTTTTTGCTCCCAAAACGTCATCTCTCTGGGAAACTGAGCAGCTGTGTAAGGGGCCAGAGAAAAGAGCTACAACATTGCTATGACCCAAGGCCTCCTCCTGCTGGCCAGTGAGGCAGATGACGATGAGGAGACCTTCTAATTCAAGTAATGCACAAAAATATCCCAGCCGCGGGGAGGGCTCCCCATAGGAGAGCAGAGAGTATAAGATGTTTCCATGGAGGCAGGCTGGATCACGGTGGTCAGTATTTTCATCAAAAAATGGAATACTACTCAGCCATAAGAAATGATGAAATCCAGCCATTTGTGACAACATGGATGGACATTGAGGGTATAATGCAAAGTGAAATAAGTCAGAGGGAGAAGGTCAAATACCGTATGATTTCCTTCATTAAGTAGTAGATAATAACAACAATAAACAAACACATAGGGACAGAGATTGGATTGGTGGTTACCAGAGGGGAAGGGGGGAGGGAGGAGGGTGAAAGGGATAATTCGGTACATGTGTGTGGTGATGGGTTGTAATTAGTATTTTGGTGGTGAACGTGATGTAATCTATGCAGAAATAGAAGTACAATGATGTACACCTGAAATTTTTACAATGTCATAAACCAATGTTACTGCAATAAACAAAAAATTAAAAAAAAAAAGTTAGACTTCTCTGAAAAAAAAAATATATATCTTTTTCAAAGGATATGGAAAATAATTCACGCAGACATGCCAAACACACATCATGCCAACAGACCAGGAAAGAAATCAACCCTCTTAGTTATACAAAAGATGCAACAAATCAGGTATTTCACTAGCAAACTCAAAAATACCTAACTGGTTACACCAGATGTTAGCGGGTCCAGTACAACATATACTCTCAGACACCACTGATAATGTAAGAAGGGTAAGCCCTTCTAGAAAGCAATGTGGCAATACATATTGAAAGCCTCAAATCACGTATCCCTTTTGAGCCAGCAATTTTAGTTTCTGGGTAAGATACATCCTCTCACCAAATAATACCGCCACTCAAAAGGATACTTCTAAAGAGTATGGAACATGAAAAATGTCTATGATATATTAAGTAAAAAAAGAAATCAGGACATAAAATGGTATATTCAATAAGATCATAGTTATTTAAAAACAGACACAATGCACTGAGACAAAAAAGAAACAAACCCAAGTGTTGTTGTTATTGTTCTGGGGGAGAATGATTACGGCTAATTATCTTTCCTTCCTTCCCTCCCTCTCTTCTTCTTTTCATTTATTTATAAACATAGTAAGGACCCTGGAGTTGAGTTTAATTATTTTCTTTAATGACATATGCTCATAGGAACATAAATGTTTCCTTCTTTATAATCTAATGTTTCCTTAAAAAGCACTGAATCGTACACCTTACTTGTGTGTATGTGAATCATTCCTTGATAAAGCTGTTATGAAAAACAAACTAATGACCCCTTAGCTGTCCTCCCATCCAATGAATTTAATAACCCGGTCCAGTTTTGCCTACAAGGCATAAACTATGGAAGACTTACCATATCAGCCAGAGAAATATACAAGAACATTCCTCCAGCAAGTGCAAAGATCCAGTTGGCAGAGAAGTGGCTGCCGGCCAGGATGCCAAAGGCCAGACCCACGTAACAGCAGCAGGCAGAAAGGAAGTTGAAGAAGAGAGCCTGCTGGATGCTCATCCCAGCATTGAGCAGGATGACAAAGTCTCCTATGGGGAAACAAGAGGGGAGGGTGTGGACAAGAGTCACACTAGGTCGTGGGCAGAGAACACGATGTGGACAGACTGCTTAAACTACGGATAAAGTCTGGGGAAAATCAAGACAGCCCCAGATGTGCGATGGCAGTGACAAAACTAAGGCACCCTTCACCTTTGTGTCTAGGAGTTGTCTCCGTCTGCAAGACTGCCCATGTACTTCCAGCCCAGAGGCTGAAAATAGTGCATAGGATTTTCAAAATAGATAACCAACTAGCAATGGCCTCATTTCTCTTTTGATTGATGGCGAAATAGAAGGAGCTTCCTTCCTCACAACTACAATGAATAGTATTTTTAGGAAACAAAATTGAGACTGAGAGAAGTTAAGTAATTTGCCCAAAGTCACAAGCCAATAAATGGCAAAGCCAGGTCTTGACCTCGAGTCTCTGAGCTCCAAAGTCCAGGCTTTTCACAATCTCCCTCTGATAAAACTCAACCTCCGGCTCATCTACTCCCTCCACCACCAGACTTCTAACATACACCTCAACCTTTGGAAGATCAACAGGCTGTAAGAAATCATCTATATTGAGCACTTAGAAGACTGTACGGCACATTGTAGGTCCCTTCCACTATTTTTTCCCCTTTAATCCTCAAGATAAATCTCTGATGCAGGTACTATTATTACCCCCATTGTACAGGTGAGGAGACTGAGCCAGAGGATACGGGGCTAAATGGAAACAAACATTCCTGTAAAAAAACTCTCGGGCCGGCTCCGTGGCTTAGCGGTTAAGTGCACGCGCTCCACTGCTGGCGGCCTGGGTTCAGATCCCGGGCACACACCAACGCACCGCTTCTCCGGCCATGCTGAGGCCGCGTCCCACATACAGCAACTAGAAGGATGTGCAACTATGACATACAACTATCTGCTGGGGCTTTGGGGGTAAAAAAGGAGGAGGATTGGCAATAGATGTTAGCTCAGAGCCGGTCTTCCTCAGCAAAATGAGGAGGATTAGCATGGATGTTAGCTCAGGGCTGATCTTCCTCACAAAAAAAAAAAAAAACAACTCTCATCATTTTCAAAGATCAATTTTCAATTATTAATTCAACTGTTAAAAATTAGTGGTTAGATTTCAAGTAGCACAGAGACTGTGTTCATGAACTACAATCAGTGTTCTGAAGTGGTGGGAGGAGTCAACCGCAGGGAAGAGTGCCTGTGCCAGTAACTGAGGCAGCACAAGTGCAGGGGCAGGGGCATGTACACTGACCTAGCTCATGTGGGAACTCCTCACAGAGGATGGCCACCGAGGTGCTGATGCCTTGGAAAACAGACACAGTGAAGGAGGCACCGATAGCCAGGCCGTCGATGAAATTGTGGAGGCCATCGCTCAGGGTGATCATCCAGGCCAGAGTGCCAATATCCGAGTAGCGGACACCTTTCAGCCAGTAACAGGCGCTTTGGGAAGCCTGCAGGTCCTATAAGAAAGCCCAGCCCCACAGCCCTCAGATCAAAGGGTGGACAATGGACCTTCAAGGTAGGCCTAAGTGATCAAGGCCATTACTGCTTAAAGGCCCCTACCAAGCGTTGGATGGCCCACCCACCTGGACAGAGAGCGAGCCCATGATGACCTTCTCGTCCATCATGGGGGCCTTCCCATCCAGCTCGCTGCTGCAGTGTTGAGGAATCATGTGGTCCAAATCCCCATTCTGTAGCTTCTCTGTCACCCCCTCCTCCTGGTCCTTCTTGGAAGGCAGCGTCTCAGAGGCATAATGGCTATGTCCGTGATGATGCTGGAGGGACTAGACAGGGGTCAGCATGACACTCACCAAAACCACCCACTGAGCACCCACTCTGAGCAGGTGCTCCGAGCATCGGGAAGACCTCATTCCCATCACTAGAAAACACAAGCAGGCGATACGCACAGAAGCCTAGGGAAAGTTGTCACAGAATGCTGGCCAGGGGGAGTGTGAGAGTGTGGCTCGCGTCAAAGCAGTGGCTGCAGGCCAACACTCCTCCCCGCCAGACAGCACTGCTCAAAATGTTCAGAGCTCCTCCTTTGTGAGGGCTACTTTTATTCAATTCAGCAACCATTTAGGGGATAACACATCCCAGGCACCAAAGATATCTTTTTGGAACTACACTGCAATAATCGGTCCCATTTCTTTGCAGTCATATTTCATACACAATGAATGTATGTATCAAGCCCCTCCCTCATCTCCTAAGGTATAAAAGGTATATTAAAGAAATAATCCAGAATAAAACAAAGGGGATAAAATACCGCCTAGCAAAAGGCACATAGGCCAGATCTGGTTTCTGGTCTGCCCTTGCCCTCTGCTAACATCCTCCATAAGTGCAATGGGATGTCTACTCATGAAACCTGTGGGGTTTACTCCATGGCAGGAGGACACCAGGTAAGCTCACTGTACTGGTGGTGAGGTAATGACACAGAAGCATTTCTGAGACAGATGCTTTCCCTAGAAGCACTTCCTTTACCAACAATTAGGCCTCACCTCATTTTTCTGCTTAAGAAGCATCTTTAAGATCTTCTCTGTGAAAAAGAAAAGATAAAAGCCCCCAAACACCACTGCAGACTTGGAGACATAATAATCTTCCAGAGGGTTGAAACCAAAAGCCTGTGGACCCAGGAAAACAAAATGAGTTTAAGAAAATAAAAAATCTTCACTGTCCTCTCTCCTCTCTTAACCACTTCCTTGATTCTGGGAAAGAGATGCACTGAGATAACTGTGCCATCTACCCATTCCCTTTCCAGTAAAATCTAACCCTTGATGTTTCCATAATGTCTCATCACCAGACCTGGTAGGTTCTCTCTAGCTTATTTTCTGATGCAAAAGACGGATCACCCTCACAATGTTACTCTAGGGAGAATAGCCTTGGGTATAGTTTTCTACTTTTAACGAGGACTCTGTCTCCATTTCTCCTGGTGCTCTGCTACAAGGGCAGCCCCTGCCGGCAAATCCCGTATCTAAGGGGAAGACACTTGTGTTTATTTTCATCGTTATCTAGTGTCCCTAGCTGATTTGCCTATAAACACAAAGGGAGATGGTGTAATTACAGTTTCTAAAATGGGAAATCCATTTCCCACTTAAGTACTAAGAATTGCGGCATCTTCCTGACCGCAGACCTCCCGGTGACCACAAAGCCAAGAAAGCAGTCTGTGTTCCTGCACATGTCAATTTCTGGGGTTCTGAGTTCTTTCTGGAAACTTCACCTATTATGGAGGAAAAAAAATAAAATCCATTGGGAAGTAGACAGGAGTAGAAATCAGGAGAATTCCATTCTGAGAATTCCATTCTGACGCTCCTGACTGTGATGGGGCCTTGGGAAAGTGTCCGGGGACCTGATCCTCAGTTTTCTGACAGGAAACAGGCCTCTCAAATAAACTTCTGCCTTCTCGTGCACAGCTCACAGATAAAAGTGATCACAAGTACCACAACTCTGGGCTGCTTAAAAGGTAAGTTTTTCTTTCTGTTTTAAAGGGACAAAATGCAATCTCTACCCCCCAGTATAGTTTGCTAAGAGACACAAAGGTCAAGTTCAGGGGTAGAAATGACACATTCAGGTCAACTTTCCAGGAGAGTCAAATCATTTGTGGGAAGAGTAGAGTGAAAATAGGCAACTAACAGTTCTCCACGAAGGGTGGCAGAACACAAAAGCATGGCTTTAGGGATTATAAAGCCTGGCCTCCAGGATGCGTGCTCTTGAGCAGGTCAGATTCCGTATCCGTTAAATGGGTAAAACATCACTTCCTCTCTCGATGTCACAGAGTTGATCTAAGGATCAACTAAGAAAACACAAAACCACGTCTTGGAAATCATAAAGTGCTAGAAGCAGCATGTCTTTCTGCTTCCACTCTGGCTCTGTCCAGGCCTGTCAGACCACCTACGACGAAACGCCCCGTGCTTAGTCACGAGCGGGTCTACAGCAGGGAATACACCAAATCAGGTGAGCCGCCTCCAAGGCCGCCTGCGGACCTTTACCAAGACTATGCTCCCTCCTCTTAGGTGGGGGACTTTCTCATTCACTTACGCGAAGGGGCAAAGGTGCCATCAACCTGTGTGGAACCAGAGGTTTCATTCAGTCACACCTCTGCCCCAAATGCCCTGCTGAGGAGAACTGATCTTTTTATCTAGACCTATGGATTGTTGATGTGGGGTTTTTTGTGCCAAAAGCCCCAAATTGACAGCCATAAAGTGATCTAACTACGCTAGATCTTTTCACACAGCAGAGAGCATTTCCTAGGCACCAGACATTTCACAAATATGAACTCATATAACCCTCACAACATCATCATGAGGTAGGTCCTATTATTTTCCCCATTTTACAGATGAGGAAACAGAAGCACAGAGAGGTTAAGTGACTCGCCCCAGGTCACAGAACTTGTTGATGGTAGAGCTGGGATTTGAACCCAGCTCTCAAATCTATGCTATGTTACCTCTCCTAGCTCATGCCTAAATCTTAGCTTCCCTTTCCAAAGAAAAGGACCTCCTTTCCATGCATTCCATCGAAATGGAGGGTCCTCCCACTATGCCCTGTGGCCCCAGGAGAGTGGTGTGCTCCTGTGTGTGAGAGCCCTGGCTTGCCATACCTCGGGGATGAGCTGGAAGAGGGCGTTGGAGTAGAGGGTTCCAATCGCCAGAGCTATGAAGTAGAGCAGCAGCCTCTTGTAAAAAGTCTTCTTCATGAAGGGCACCACGCTGGCCCCCATGAGGGAGCAGAGGGAGATGACGGTCACACAGAGGAGACCGTATCCCCACACTGCCGTTGCAGCAAGAGCCAGCCCCACCCAGGACAGGGACAAGGGCAAGCGCCCCATCGCAGCAACCACCATTTAGGGGAAAGAAGATGGAGAGGGTGGGCAGGTAACAAGGAAGGTTTTGGTGGATATTAACAAGGGAAACAAAAGAAAAATCAGAGAGACAAGTAGGGAGGGAGAGAGAAATAGAAAATTTGTTAGTGATTCAAGTCTGATGAAATTTCCTTCAATCAGTTCAGAGGAAATGAGGAGGAATTCAAAGTGGCCTTGGAACCCTGTGGCTCCCGCCCCTGCTGTCTTTGGTGGCCTAAGTTATACCTGCCAGCTGGTGTGACTAGCAGGGCGGGGTGCCACCTCGTCACACAGCTGAGGTGTACTCAGGCCCATCCAGAGGCTACCCGTGGCAGACTTTGGACTCAAGGGCTCTCTCTAACAGGAAACAAGAGCAAAGGAAAGACACTGATCATTGTGCTGCCTGTCTGCTTTGTACATCTGACCCGAACTGTGGAGGCACGTGCAAGACCACCTGGACTTGGTCTGGCTTATGCAAGATACAACTAGTCAGATGTGCAGGGCAGAGGGATGGAGAACAGGTCAGGCCCAATGCCCATAAACTCAGTTTCTTAACTTCTCAGGTTTTTTTGTTGTTGTTGGTTCACTGGTTTCCTTTTGCTTTGAGAGGGCTCTGGCACAGAGAACAGAGTTCCAAGACCACCCCGTCACAAAAAATGTTTCCTCCACTATTTCCCAGTCCCACACTCCAGGCAGGAAGAAACCAAGCCAGGGTGAGGCACTCCCTGTGAGCCACAGGGCAGTGTGTACAATTATCGCATTTTCATTCAACAGACAACAAAGCATTTCACTTCAAATCTTTAAAAAATTAATAAATTCAATTTCTGGAGCTGAAAAAAATAGCCCAACATGAGGCCTCCCTTGAGAAGTGCTTGCTGATTCACATGGAATTCTGAGACAGTATCAGGACAGTTCACCTTAAACCAGATTTCTTCTCTCATTATGAAGAAGGACCAGGCAAGGCCAGGCCTGGGCATCCTGCCTGCTATCTCTTCTGGGTGAGTCTCTTGACTGGGAAAGGCTGGGCAGCCCTGACACAGGCTCTTTATGAAAGGCGGCTGCCACCATACCCAAAGGAGGTCCACCCGTCATTGCCATACCGCATGTCCCCGCTGAGCTGACGAGGTGGGCAGAGTGTCAACTTGGGTCTTATTTTTTTTAGCTCCTTAGTGGTCATGATTAAAAAACAAAATTAACAAACATTTCAAAACAGTTAAGTAAAGGCACCAGGAAGTCAGTCCTATCAGGAAAATGTCAAGATGCAAGGTATGAAGGATTCAGTGCCCCTTCCCTTTACTTTGTGATTTTAATGTCATTTGTTTTTATTAGAGAGTCTTCATTCTATGTTTGGCTCTCTATACTACGTCTTATGGCCTGCTTTTAAAAAAGGATCATTCGCTTTTTAGGCCAATTTTACTTTTCACTTGGTAACCTCTTTTCCTTCCACCTCATTCCATAAGGACCATCTTCTGGCGGCCACAGCGAGTACTGCCAGGGCCTCTACTTAGAACAGAGGCGTACGGGGTGCCAAGGATGTGGACAGCAACCACCAGCTGCAGCCTTCCTCCTGAGCCCTCCAAATGGAGCTCAGGAAAGACACTGACTGGGGAAGGGAGGCTGTGAGATCCCCAGCAGGGAGGGCAAATGCCAGGAGCCTTGCATCTGACATCCCCTGAAGAGGCCAGAGACACACGTGGGTGCCCCAGGAATGAGCGAAGGCCCTCGAGATCCAGAGTCAGAAGTCACTTCCGTGATATGAGGGAGAAGTTAATTTTTCAGGTGGCAGCTGTCGGGTGCCTTAGAGCACAGGGTGGGGGGGGACGCCCCAGGGAGAGGACGTGCCCATTTCTGTTCTACTGCACCTCTGGGATGAGCTGGAAGAGCGCGTTAGAGAGCAGCGTTCCAATGGACAGGGCGATGAAGTAAGTGAGCACACGACTGAAAAACGCTTTCTCCGTGCATGGCAGGACGAGGACTCCCAGAAGAGAGGCCAGGTTAATCAGTGAAACACTGAGGAAACCGAAGCCCCACACTGCGGAGGAACGAGAACAGACGAGGGCCCCATTACTGAGGGTGGGGTGCTCTTGCTGCCTGGGACAGCCCATTCTGAGTTCAGCTGTGATCAGAGCAGACAGAGATCCACCAACCCATCAGTAAATGTGTTGAGTCCATCTCTTGCCAGGTGCTGTGGAGAAGCCTAGAAAAATACAGCAAAGTTGCTATCCAAAAGAAGCTGACCTTTTAGATAGAGAGGCAGGTGAAAACAACATGAAAGGTTAAATACCACGAGTTAAATACTGATAGCTGGAAACGACATGAGGCACGACACAGCAACATATGCCAGGTACCGAGTGTCGGGCACCACACGCCAGCGCGACAGGATGTCAGAAGGGCAAGCCAGGCCTGAGAGAGCTGTGTACACTCACAGACCACGGTGAGCCCACTGTGGCTGGAGCAGAGGTACCAGGCAGGGGAGGTGGAAAAGGATGAACTGGGCGGAGGACAGACTCTGTAAGGTCTTAAATGTTAAACTGTAAAACCAAGGCATTGGCCCCCATGTAGTTTAATGAAAACCAAAATGGAAAAGTGGCCAAAAAAAGCATCTACAGACTGGTCCAAAAGCCCAACACTGAACATTCACCAGCCATGCCGTCCAGTCTGACAATGTGCTGGACCAGTCTTTTGAGTGCAAAAGATACCGGTACAATCATCCCTCTAATTTGCCCCTTCCGATGTTGATAACTCGTCACTGGTTAAATATTCAGTGAGCAGCACCATCCGATCAGTCAGCGGTCCAGGTGAAGACAGCACGGGGACCAGGCCCCTGCCTTCCCACCCAGCTCACCTTCAATCATGCTTGGCCGTCCCTCCTCTGTCTGCTCGTTCTCTTCGTTCTCTTGGTTCTCGGAGGAGCAGGCCCGGGAATCTAGCTGCTGGAGGACCGTGGGGCAGAACTCCCGGAATTCTCTCGTCCCAATCCGGGACTGCTCGCTGAAGTTGTGGGCAGCAAAGAGGTCCCTGGAACTAAAGCACTGAGACGAAGGGAAGGGGCAGAAAGCCTCTTAGAGCCAAAGTCACACCTTGCCCCTAAGCAACAACCGACTTGGCCTTCCAAGAGGGAAAGAAAGAAGACAGAACTGTCCAAATTTCTGGGAATCTATAGACTAATCTCCAGGGATGAGACCAAGGTAGTCCCTAGACTTGAAAAACTAATAAGTAATCTTAGAAATCAGCCACCCAGTGAACACACCTTATGCATACCCATCTGTAAATGGCTGCCCCAAAATTCTAGGAACAACTGAATTCCAATCATTGTGAACAGGGTGTAGTTTCTGGAAAACACGATTCTGTATCTTAAGATACAGCTGCATCCAGATACCAAATACACAATAGCCCAGGGAGCTCTTATATTAAAATGCAGATTCTGGATACTTCTCCAGAGCTACTGAGCACTGGCATCTATAGGGAAACATTAGTCTCCTTGACCTACAGTATTGTCCCCAGCCTGGAGAACGTGATGGCAGAGATTAGGGAAGGAAGGAAGGAAAATCTGAAGATTCAAAGTCTACCATGCAGCAAGTGTGGCCTGGCCAGTGGACGTGAGCTCTCAGTACCCTTAGGAGGCATCAGGGAAGTGGTTCTCACATACCATTCCTGTGAAACACTGCAGCTTTACTTCTAATTATACTCTATACACTCACAAGTCACAGTCTTTATCTGAGTTTGGTTTTACATGGATCTATCTGTAAGAGAGTCAGCCTCTGGGTGTGCTGACATGTCAGAGATTCTGGGCCTACAAAGCTGAGGGCTGGGCTCCGGTGACCCCAAGGTGCTGCTGCTGGCCAGGAGGCCCTCTGGGGCCAGGCTGCACCAGCCTCCCCGGGCAGCCTCCTCCCTGACTCAGATATTCACTGCGCTCCTGCAGTTCTGTGTCCATGCCACGTGGCCCCCTTGGCCACTAGATTTCTCCGAACTCTATTCTCCTTCAAGGTGAAGCTCCAGGACACCATGCCCACAAACCTTCCTTGATTATTCTAGTGCACACTTATCCCCCTCTCTCATTTCTGAATCCTACAATGACTGTTCAACCCACAGTATTTAACGCTTCATCTTAATATCAGCTTACTTTGTTCTCTGTTGGTTGAGTTCCCCATCTTGAGGGTAAACTCCCTGAACATGATTCATTTTTCTCTATTGCTCACAACACTTAGCCCAGGGGACAAAGTAGATATTGAAAGACATTACTGGCTGACATATTTGGCTGCCACAAATAGTCTCAGACTCTGATTAGCAAAGATGATATGGAAGAAAGAACAGAGAACCAGGAGCCACGAGACCTGGGCTTCCCTCCCGGTCCCTCCAGGAGCTCACTGCAGGACCTCAGTATCCTCCCCATAAAATGAAGATTGTCCACCTACACCTAGAGGTGCCGCGAGGCTCACCGGGAAAAGTGGGCAAACGGCTTTGTAAACTCTACCCTCTGTTAGAAATGCTCGCTGTCCCGGAAATTCTACCCTCTGTTAGCAACGCTCGCTGTCCCGGAGCTCCACCTGACCGGCAGTTCCAGGTAATCCCAGTGCAGCTCTGAGAAAGAGTCTGGAGGGCTGAGAGCTCCCACTTCACAGCTGCCCATTGACAAGGGCTTCAAAACACCCATGCAGGTCAGCAGGTGCTGCTGGAGGCTCAGCCTTGCTGACTCAGACAATGGGGGAAGAACTGCCTCTGCGCTGTCATCAAGGCTTGCCTGCCTCAATCTTACCTACCAAGAGCAGCTGAGCTCCCTGTGCCCAGCTGGACTGTGAACCCCGAGAGGGCGGAGACAGTGCTGAGCAGAGCTGAGCCTTACCGTCGAGAGGTTCCTCTGTCCCTGCATGGGCTCCGTGACATTGTCCCGGCCCACTCCCACATCCAGGTGGTTGAGCAGGGCCTTCAGCTGCTGCAAGGTGAGGCTGTCACCCTCACCGTAGCGATGCATGAGGTCCTGCAGGAAAGAGGCCGCACTGATGGCTGGCGCCCCCCCGGACACAGCGTGAGCCTCAGGAGCAGCTTTCCACAAGCTGAGCAGGGTCAGCAGGAAGCAGCTAGGGAAGGCTGGGTGCAGCAGCTTCATGGTGACAAACAAGTCTGGAAGAGCAAAGAGCCAGAGGTGAGGGCAAGACTTAAGACACTCCCCTCTCTTCTGCTCTCCTGTCAGCCACACTCCAGACAGGAATATCTCTACTCAGACTCCAAATCCAGTCAGTATCTAAGCTGACTCTTCACTCCTTCTCTAATGCCTCTGCCTAGCTTTCGAGAAAAATCCTTCTGAAAGCAGAGAATAAAAAAAATAAAAGGAGACACATTCAACAGGTTTGACTAAATTTAAAAAGTAAAAAACTATGTGGTTATGTTAAAAAAGAAAGTCCTTATCTTTTAGAGATACTGATTATCTCTTTATTAAATGATATCTCTTTATTAAATGATATCTGGGATTTGCTTCAAAATAACAAAGGAAGGGGTATTTGCATGAAAGTGCAGATGAGACAAGATTGGGCATGAGTTGATAATTGTTGAAACTAAGTAATGGATAGATGGGAATTCATTATAGTATTGTGTCTACTTTTGTATATGTTTGAAATTCTCAAAAATAAAAATCTAAAAAAATTAATACAACTAAAAGAGGGAAAAAAACAGACTAGGAAAAATTATACACCATTAAACATGACAAAGGTTTATTTCTATACTGCGTAAAATAGGGAACAAACATGAAAAATACTCAGTCTCTCCAGTTTGTCAAGAATACAAATTTAAAAGATGGATGGTGCCATTGCTACTTATTAAAATAGCAAAACAGACTTTGTGTGTGTGTGAGGAAGATCAGCCCTGAGCTAACATCCAAGCCAATCCTCTTCTTTTTGCTGAGGAAGACCAGCCCTGAGCCAATATCTATTGCAAATCTTCCTCCTTTTTTTTTTTTTCTCTTTTTCTCCCCAAAGCCCCAGTAGATAGTCATATGTCATAGTTGCACATCCTTCTAGTTGCTGTATGTGGGACGCCGCCTCAACATGGCTGGATAAGCAATGTGCCAGTGCGCGCCCGGGATCCAAACCCAGGCCACCAGTAGCGGAGTGCGCGCACTCAACTGCTAATCCAGGGGGCTGGCCCCAAAACAGATTTTTTAAAACAAGATATAAAACCGAATGTTAGTGAAGTTAATCAAGAGAATACTGCTGGAGTTATATAAATAATATGACTCTTGAAAAGTTATATGATGATAAAAGTATTCAAATCCTTTGAATTAGTAATTCTACTTCTAGAATCTACACTATAGAAGCAATCCAAAAATAAAAAGGCTATAGGCAGAAAGATATGTTATGGTCAAGTGAATTATTATATACCAATTTCATGGAATAGCATGCAACTAATAAAATGAGAATCATGAGTTTAATGCTAAGTAAAGAAGCAGAGCAATTATGTAAGAGTTAAGAACTGAGAAGCGGGGGCCCGGTGGCGCAAGCGGTTAAGTGCGCATGCTCCGCTGCGGCGGCCCAGGGTTCGCCGATTTGGATCCTGGGCGCGCACCAACACACTGCTTGGCAAGCCATGCTGTGGTGGCGTCCCATATAAAGTGGAGGAAGATGGGCGTGGATGTTAGCCCAGGGCCAGTCTTCCTCAGCAAAAAAAAGGGGAGGATTGGCAGATGTTAGCACAGGACTGATCTCCTCGCAAAAGAAAAAAAAAAAAAACTGAGAAAGAACAGAGAGAAATGAAAGCTTAAGGGAGTAGGACTAATGACATTTCTTTGTTAATCATTTCCCTTAATGTAGTTATAATTTAATTAATGAAATAAACAAATATCAGGAGGGGAAAATGAGCCTCCTTAAACGAGACCCAGGAACCCAATTATTGTGGCTGGGCTCCGGGCACAAGGCCTTGCAGTGGGTCACTCACCTCCAGGCCTTTGCCTGTGACATACAAACTACAGCTGAGTGGTTAAGAGCAGGCTGGTTTGCATCCTGGCTCTGCCACTTAGCAGCTGTGTGATCTTGGGCAAGTTATTTATGCACAGTCAACATTCTAGAATCACCCAGAGCAGCGATGCAGCTTACCAATGGCCTTTAGTGCCACACAGACCTGGCGTGAATTTCTGTATCACTGCTCACCAGCTAAGTGACCTTGGCCAAGTTACTCAGCCTTTCTCTACCTCAGTTTTGTCATCTATAAAACTGGTACCCACTTCATTGGATTATTACGAAGATTTAATGACAGGAGCTATGGCAAGTTACTGAGTGCCTGAACTATAGAAAGCACTCAATAAATTGTGACTATTATTGTTTTAAGACTTCTAATTAGCAGGTTCCTCCACTTTGACTCCCTCTCAGCCCAGATATTAAGCTGCTAATGAACTATCAGGAATATCCACATGGCTAACTTTACTCCAGGCCTGCAGCACACACATCACTCAAGTCCCTACCACAAGCACACCCGGGGACACTGCAGGCTTTAGGTTCTACACATCGGGCACGCACAGAATTAAGTGATTAAACATCACTCTTCAATGGAATATACTTTGAGTCACACAAATGAATGGATTAGGCATCAGCAAAAATGATGGTTTATAAAAGTGTTACTTTGAGACTGACAACTCTCAAATCTCCACCAAGAACCAAAAGTTACATTATAGTGAGCAGGGTGGACTTAGGCCAAAATGGCTAAACCCCATTGTACAAAGAAAGCTGTTCTCCCCCCAACCACACTGTAATCTGTCTAAGGCAGGGGCTGTGCTGTCAGAACAAAGGGGAGGGGGGCTGCATGGACTCGGAGAAGGAGAGGCCAAGAGATGATGAGCGCAAACCCTGCTAAGCACTGACATTCCCTGATCTGTCGAAGAGAAGCTGGGAACCTTACCCGTCTAACAGATGAGGAAACTGGGGTTTGGAGATTAGGAAACACGACCCACAGCGAGCAGGAGAGTAGCAAAGCCAGAAATTGAATTCATCATGAACTGAAGCCAAGCCTGAAGGACACTAAAGTCAGCTCACTCAACCACTGTCCCCACAGTGTGGAGACATAAAAACACAGGCCCTGGGTCCCATGGAGATCCACAAAATCCTGCATGTCTCCAGGCAGATCTTCCCCAATTTCTATCCGCCCCAACCAGCACCCCAAATCCAGGTGCAAGATACCCTGAAGACCTGTGCAAGGGAACCCCCAGGTACCCCTTAGAGGCCAGGCTGTATTACAGGGTTCCTTCTGCAGAATCACATCAACAAAACAAACCATCGTTCCCACTTCAGCTGTGTTTCTCAAATTTATCTGCAGCAACTTCAGAACACTCAGAAACAAACATAAAACTCTTCAACTGTGAGACATCTGAGGTAATTTTAGCTTTACCTGGATGGGCATTCACGCTGAGGTAAGCATTTACAAAGTACCTGCTCTTCACCAACCCAGCGGCCCCTCGGCCCACAGCGTGGCCGCTGTGGCAGCCTGCAGCGGGGGCCAGATTCAGCAAGTGGAGCCCTCCTGCCTGGCCAGACACTGGAGACACGGCCCACTCCTGGGGAGTTGGGGAGAGTCTAACGACAACTGGAGGGCAGTAAGAAACCCTGGTCCAGGATCTCGGCATTGTTAAAGACACTTCAAATCCAAGTGACCCTGGCCTTTTGGCCAACACAACAGGGGAGCTTTCTGCTCCAATGGAGATTTGTTTTTTCCTTAGTTATTCTAGGGAAACAAGTTTAGAAAAGATTCTTTGGAGGAAAGAAAGAAGAGAGGAAGAAAACACATATAGCCCTTGGTGCAGCTGGATGGTAAGGCTGGGCAGGGGTCCTCACTGTGGCCCCAGCTGCAGGAGGAAGCCCCTTCTATTAAGGCCATGGAAATTGGTGGCTCCCAGTGGGCCATGCCAGTCCTCCCTGGGAGCTGAGCCAGCTGTGCTCCAGGACACCTTTCCGGAGGAGTAAGAAGACCACAAGGGGAGGGATGGAAACAAGCTGAGGGGAGACAATGGCTCAGAGGACCAGGCTCTCCCACTACAGAGAAGCTGGAGTCTCTCCACCCTTTGTTCACTTGGCTCTGGTTCAAAGAAGTAAATTATTTTAGTGTCTTAGGTCTGTCTCCAAGGCGCCAGACCCAACCCTCCCGGGGGATTGAAAGACCTGTGAGAAAGTCAGCAAGAAATGCTTGCTCTCAGACCCTCTGTGGAACTTCCAGTTTCCTTACCATCTTGGAGGCTCCTAAATCAGAATTCTATCTGCCTGTCATCCCTTCACTTGGTCCAGAAGTTTCTCATTGTGGAAGCAGCACTTCTGTCCTGTGGACACACTTTACTGTTGGATTTACCATGCTGCATTTCTTCTATGCCCACCTTCCCTCGTAGAGAGGAGCAAACATTTACTTCTCTTTGGGGACAAAGTAGTGACTTGCCATGATGTGAGCAGAACATGCAACAGACACCCCAGGGGCCTGGGAGCTGCTAGGCCTCCAAACATCCACTCCTTTCCCTGGCCACCAGCTGGCCAGGGAGCCCACCATTCTCACTCTCAGAGTCCTCTGGGTGAGGAAGGAAACGTGGAAGACTGGATGCTCCAGAGACAGACTTGGCTAAGGCACAACTGCTACCAAGCTGGCTAGTATGCCACAGGAAACAGGCAAAAGACACGTGCTTATAACCCTCCCTACTTACGCCCACTCTATGATGCTCAAAGTCTGGGCTGTGTGGGAGCATAACGAATTATGAGGTCAGAACGCTTAAATGCGGGTCTTAGTCAGCTACAGGCTGAGGGGTAGGAATTGGTGTAAAGACAGTCTGAACTGGGTTTTTCCAAAGCACCTTACCTAAAACTGAGAAAAGGCTGATTATCCACACAAAGGATGACCATGGGGGTTAGAAATGTGGATAAGGAATGTGGGTGAGGGGGCAGGGGCAAAACGGGAAGCTATGGTGATAGAAATGATGGCTCCACTGCTGACCGGCCTTAGTGAATCACCTCAAGCTTTCCCCCCAAACTGTCTTCTTCCTACCTGAAATCCAAAGGATGTAAAAAGAGGTATCTAGTTCTCGTATATTCCTCTTGGGGACAGACAGCAGGGGCCTCCGAGGTACCTGTGGTCTTGGTGCATCCTCCAGAGCTGTGAGCATCCAGACGCAACTAACTACTACCAGGGAGCCCCACCCTCCAGGGGGGTTCTCTTGGGTCAACAGCTCACTGCTGCAGAAGACCTTCAAACAACCTGTCTTTCTCCAGTCCCCACCCCCACCCCATTCTAAGGCTGTCACCTGTCGACTTGGTGGGAATGTCTCCCCAGTGGACACTCTTCACTAAAGGTTAACTGTTGAGGGGTAAACAAATGTCAATGGCTCTGGGTAAGGCAAGGGGACAACATTCCTGAGCCTCAATTAGGAGAGGTATATAAATACCCTGAAACTTGCAGACGAAAGACAAGGCTAGGCCTCAGGGTGGAGGAGGAGTTCTTGAGGAATCAAAACCCTTGGCATCTGTCTTCGGTCCTGGAGTAACAGGGAAGCGCTGACTCTGGCTTCCTGACACTGCACAGGATGTGAGAAGTCCAATCTGTAGCGACTCTAAGCAACTCACTGACCTCACTAGGTCTGTTTCCTTATTTTGGAAAGAGGAAAATAAGCCCACAGAGCGTCATGAGTATTAAGAAACATAAAGTATGTTGAAACACTATATAAAAGTAAAGATTTCTGAGTTAAGATGAAAAATTGAAATGGCATCACAATTTTCCTTCCCCTGATAATTAACATTTGAGTAAAAAAATAGTAAAAAGTAAGCAAAAAAAAAGAGCCACCAACAGCAACCAAACAAGGATACAGGCATAATCTGATAGAATAACTTCAAAACCAGAGGCAAGGAAAGAAATGCAGGAGGCACCACATGTGGCTCCTCTCCCAGCCCCGGCCCAGCCCTGACAGCCACGGCAACAAGAACAGTACCAGGAGAATCCTCACTACATCTCCCCAAGCCTGGAGAGAGGCCAACTGCTGCCAATTCTTGCTCTCTTCAATTGAGGAGTAGCGGGAAAGGCGCTGGGAAAACAAAGCAACAGGTGAAACTGGAACAAGAACAATGGGCTGACTGGGAGGGAAGTCAGGGCTCCAAGGCCACATGCCGGCTGAGGAAACCATTCAATTCCAGTGAGCACTCCTCCCCTCCAACAGAAATGGAACATATCTCCCAGCAAGTGGCGTGGACCGTGCCAGGGGCCGCCGCCCAAATCCCAGTACAGAGGACAGACCCAGTTCATCCCCAACTCCCGGCTCACTCAGGCAACAGAAACAGGCCGTAACTAGCCACCCCTCACATGGCTGTCGCTGGGGTGGGGAACAAAGCAGCCTCAACGTGGTGGGAAGAAAATCATTGTCTTATTTTAGAGCCAAAAGAACTGCATGCTAGTGTGAACACGATGAAAAGGAACAGCAGGCAAATTGCGCAAAAGACGAAGACGTCAACAGAAAGAAAACCTGCCTCGAGAGAAAGCCGTCCCCCACATCTGCTTCACACTGCAGAAGGACCAGAACACTGACGCGGTAAAGCCAGGCTCAACAGTGAGATCATAAAACAAAACGAAGTGAAAGGAGAGAAAAGAGCAAAACAACATCACTGGAGAACCAATAAGTTATACTGCAATTTAAAGTAGAAATACTGACAAGAGAAGGTTCGAGATAACCACGGTGAATGCAGATGGAAAAGACAAAGCAAACAGTAAGAAGACAAAGATACCAACATAGGGATAATTGGTGTTCCCGAAGTAGAGAACCCGAGAACGGACTAGAAGAAATGTTCAAAGATAAGTAACACAAGATTTCCCTGAAATGAAAGGAAAAACAGAATCTGAAGATTGAAATAATACATCGTATTCCACACAAATGTGACGCAGAATGCTCACCACTAAGACGTTGCCTAGTGAAGCTACTGAACCGTAAAAGACTTTTTCAGGCATCAGAAGAAACATTTTTTCACCAAAATATCTTATAACAAAAATTATGAAACATAATAAAACTTCTTTTAAATTGCAGAAAATTCAGACTGCATTCACCTTCCCCATAGCAACATTCAGTATCAGAAGAAAATGCAACAACATTTACACAATTCTGAGAAAGAAAATATGAACCACGAATGTTATTCCCAGCCAAGACGTCGCACAGACTTGGTAAAGACAACGGGCAGAAACTCTCAAGCATGAAAGAAGTCGAGACTACAGTCCCTTTCCAGGGGGAAGAAAAATGACATGATAATGAAATGCAGCTAATTAATAGAGAAATAAAGATAAAGAGCTCAGCAATGCAAAAACCATGGTAAGGAGACTGATGGTAAGTAATTAAACCCTTCCTATAGGAAATAAAAACCAATTATTGGGATTATGGTTGACAGAAGCTATAAAATAGTGTTATAAAAAGCTATAAAAATGTTATAAAAATGGACAATCAAATAATTAACACAATCAAGAGATGGGAAGAAAGGAGATGAGAAAAAATGTGAAAATGCTAATGTCCTCATTTTTCACAGCAAAGAGTCAGTAAATACTGTCTAAAATAGAAACAAGTAATTATAAATATGACCCAAACTTTTTTTTTTAACCTTTTGGGGTCTTTTAGGACATAATTTCTTGTGAAAAATACATTTCTTTAAAGCTTAATAATTCTTTTAATTTTACTACAGTTTCTTCTGTTACATTCAGGGAAATTTTAATACTTTTTTATAGGAATATTTATATCCATTTATCTGTGAGTATGCCTGGAAAATTATCTGGAATAATGTTCACCTAATATTAATGATGACTATTTGTAGTGTTCTTTTTGTTTGTTTGTTTTTAACTTCAACTCACTGATGTCCCAATGGGTCGTGGGGATACAGCAATATAAGAAAACATGGGTGATTTTTTTTATAATTAATTAAGGAGTCAGAACTTTCTAAGTACAGTCACGTGCTGCGTAACGACGTTTCAGTCAACCACAGACAACATACACAATGTTGGTCCCATGAGATTAACACCATAGAGCCTAGGTGTATAGTAGGCTATACTGCCGAGGTCTATGTAAGTGCATTCTATGATGCTCATACAACAACGAAATCACCTGATGACACGTTTCTCAGAACGTATCCCTGTCGTTAAGCGACCCATGACTCAGGGCACGAAATCTAGAACCCGTAAAAGCAGTATTTAATACATTAGACTATGAAAACTACCAAGGGTTCTACAAACAATTAGTATACTCCCAATATTTATGGTCAAATTAATAATGATGCAATCATTTGTGCAAGTCCCAATAGACCCAGTTAGAACACCAGCAGACTCACAGCTTGGTACTTAAGTAAATACTGTCCTACAGGCTCTCTTGAGTTCAAAGAGTTTTGAGAAAATCTACCCAGCCTGTGGTCCTCCCCACCCACCAAATGAACACTGTCCAAGAGGCCACTCTCCTCGCAGACAAGCTGAAAGCCCCTCTCAAGTACAGTGCAAATATTACAGCTTGAAAGCCAGCCGGCTTTGCCCAGGAGGCCCAGGACTCAATCGGCCCATTCTTGCCTCTTTCAGCCCTCCCACCTAACCTCTCTCCTACAAACCCTAAAAAGATGTGTTTTCTTCTTCCAGTTCCCACCCCAGAACTTTAGCCTCAAGTTTGGCTCAACCAAAGGCCACCCAGGGGAGGCTATTTCCACAGACAGTGCAGGAGGGCTGCCAGCGGGGAGGGGGACGGGGTACCTGGAGGCAGCAGCCCACTTACTCTCCCCGTGAAACCTCACGTTGCTGGGAGAGGCGGGGTGGGAAAACTACAAAAAAAAAAAAAAAGTAGTGGTGACCCAGAAGCAGGAACAAAATTAGAACCAGCAGCCTGCTGTTCATCGACCAATATTTACTGAGCCCCCATTGTGTGTGTCAGTGCCTGTGGGAGGGAGGTTGGGAAGAGCAGAGACTGGTGTCAGGGCCCTGGGCAGCCAGCACAGCCGGCTGCTGCGGATGGCTGATTTAGCCACACGCTGAGCCCTGAGCAAGGGTAATGACAGCCGGGCCCCAAGGAGTGGATCAGCAGGGGAGAGAGGGAATGCCTTTGCCAAGCTCCACCATTCCAGCCGGAGTCCAAAACTAACTAACTGAGTCAGGCACCGTGTTGAGCAGCAGCCAGCCAGGGCTTCCCCACCCAGAACCCCCCAGGGCAAGAGTCACCTCTGTTCTCATCATTCACCCATCAACATTTCCCAGACAGGCAATTGCAAAATTCTGACCTATTGTCCCTCTAAGTCCACTCCTGTTTGTCAGACCACGGGGCCCGGCATGTGGCTTAGGAAATATGGTACTCACATCCACCACTTACGTCACACAGTTGAAGCAAAACTCCCGGACTTGTTATTCAGGGTCAAATAAATAAGTAAAATGTATGATCTAGTGGCTAAATCATAGGACAGCATCACAAGCTGGGTTAAAATTTGGGGTTCAAATTTGGGGCCTGCCATTAACTTACCATGTGCCCCTCGCACAATTAAGCTGTGACACGTCCAACCTCACAGGGGCACTCTGATAAATGCGAGACAGCTTCAAGGTCATAGCACAGCGTGCACTGCAGGTCTGTGCGTTCTGCCCCCTGCCCTCCCAGCTCTCAGGCCAATCCCCTCACATAGACCTGAATCCTGCCTATTCTCAGAGGGTAGCTCAATTACCTCTTCTTCCAGGGAGTTTTCTTGGACCACTCTTCCAACTATTTTAAACTCCCAACTACCTGGTCTCCCAGGGAGCCTTCCCAACAGGTTTTGTTCCTTGAAGGCAAGGAGGGCCCTCCCCATAACACAGTGCCTGGACCAGTGCTGGGCACACAAAGGGGGAGAAGCAGAGAATTTCTGCTGGAAGGTGCAAAGTCCAACCTCCCTTCTAACTGAGGTCTGTCTGCATGGCCCCTCCAGCTTGAAGAGGAACAGGCTGCTCAGGGCATCCCTTCATAGACATTCTACCCCCGCAAGGCCTTCAGACATTATCTCAAGTCAGCTGTCACGACTGCTTATTACTCTCGTCTTCTCTAGACTAAACAATCCCAGTTCCTTCAATTTCGTTTATATTCACTGACCTGGAAGCTAACTACACCTACTGGACTTTTAAAAACTCAGTCCACAAGTCCAATATTCAACAAATATTCACTGCCTGCCACTTTCATACCGGGAATAATGCTGGGTACTGGGGATGCCCGTACCTACCCTGACAGAGCCTTTCGGGAAAGCAAACACTTCAACATGTAACTTAACAGGAACGATGATGACAAGGGTTATGTGTTGACCAGGGTTCAGTTAGGACATTTAAGCACAAAGGGATTTTGTACAACATATTAAATGGCTGAGAGAATCATAGGAAGAGCTGAAGAAAGAGACTCTAGACTGAGCCTCCAGGAGCTACTCCCAAAATCACAGTGCAGAGCCAGACTGCCAAGGAGCTGCTGCCCCTGCCACCATCAGGTACCTATGGCATAAAGAAGCCGCCTGCTCCAGAATCATGCCACCCCTGCCATGATCCATAGCAGCAAACTGGATGTCCTGGGGTCCCTCCTAAGGAAGACTGGATCAAGTGCAGCTAATTGGCAGTATCCAAGTCACACTGGGAATTTTAGTGCAAGGATGTCTGAAAAGTATAGTCTTTGATTCTCCACTTTTAGTAGGGTGGATCATAATTTATTATCCAAGGCAGTACACGTGACAGTCAACGGAGTTGCTGTTAATAAACACACCAGGATGACAGGAGTAAACCACACGGTTACTCAGTGTGGATGCCTGGTGAACAAGTCAACCCACACCACACACTGCAGGCCATGACAAGGCAAAGGACAGGACATTATGGAGCAGGGCAGTGAAATCTAGTTTCATGGGTCAGGGATCCCTCCAAAAACAAACATTATTTTAGCTGAGACCTGAAGGGAGTGTAAAAGTGGGCCAGGTGAAGGTGAATGGGGTGGAATGTTCCAGGAAGATGCAGCTGTGTTTGGAAAGAGTCAGAGAAGATGGAGCATCCAAGAACGTAAGAGTCCAGTGTGGCCGGGGTATATATAAGAGGATGTGGTAGGGGCCAGGGCAGGGACAAGCGTGTAAGCTAAGTTAAGGTGGCTGGACTTCATCTGGAGGGCAGTGGGGATCATTTTCGATAGAGATATGATCAGATTTGTGTTTAGTATGCCAGTCTGGCTGCAGTGTGGAAAATGGACTCAACGTGGGCAAGAGCAGAAGCCAGGAGACCAGGTAGGAGGCTCTCTGGCATCCAGATGGGAGAACACAGCACCCAGTTTGGTCTAAAGAGCAAGGCTTCCTTCTCCCAGCTTCAACTCAGCCTGGGGTGCCTCCCCTGCCCCTTGGGGCTGCTGGCCTCGTAGTTTTCCATTAAAGAACTGAATAGGCTCCTCTTTAGCAGCTACAAGGAGAGAAACAAGCCACATCACTGACCTCCCAACCAAAGTATCAAAATGAGTTCAAAAAGAGCAGCCGTACTCCCATCACTTCCTAAATCAGGCTGACACAAGTCTGCTCAGCTCTTGCTAGAGCAGGAGGGCCCTTTACAAATGCCAACTCCAACTCCCTCGCAGCAACACTCTGGTCAGAATTCGCCACTCTGGGCCTCTCACAAGAAGTCTCTCATGCTCCCTTCTTCCCAAAATGCGTAAGAAGAGTCCTCTGAGCCCCATGCTCACTCCGGGAGGTCAGGTGGGCCTTTCCCAGACAGTGGGCCTTTATAAGACACTGAGCTACAGTGGGCTGAGGCATGCTTGCTTTTCCTGGGGCAGTGGACCTCTACTAAAAGCCAGGCCCTAGGGCAGCTCCACTGCTCTGCCTGCAGCAAAGACTCTATTCGCCCCGTGGCCAGTCCACCCATTTCCTCCCTGTGTCCACCTGCAGCACTATCTCCTGCTTTACACCCCTCCCATACTTAAGGCAGCTCAAGCCCTCCACTCCTCCTCAAAGACTCTGACTACGCCAGTCTCTACAGCTGAGATGCTGAATTGTATGTGATAATTTTTCTAGGAAAGCAGTCCTCAGTGTGGTCCCTGGACCAGCAGTATCACCATCACCAAGGAACTTGTTGGAAGTGCCAATTCTCAGCCCCACTCCCACCTACTGAATCAGAAACTCTGGGCTGGGGCCCAGCAAGCTGTTTCAGAAGCCCTCCAGGTGATCATGATGCCCACTAAAGTCTGAGGACCACTGCTCTGAGGAAGATCCAGAGCTTGTCAGATTTTCAGATTTCTTCACCCGAGTAGGCAAGAACGGCTGCTGTCCAGCGGCGGCCCTTCCCTCTCTGCAGTTACTGTGCACGAGCACATGACCAGGGAGGTCCCCAGTAGAAAGCACAGGCTGCATCTTGGGTCTTAGATTTCTCAATGACCATAAATATTTATCAGCAGAGTAATAATGAGTAATAAATTGGAAAATGAGTAATAAATTGGGAAAAAGGAAAAAAAAACCCATATTTCCAAATCAGAGTGAGAAAAGTGGCAAGAAAGGGAAGGAGATTGAGTAACCACATTTCTGAATCATAATTCCTCCATGTCCCCTCCCACTGTCTCAGTCTTCTGCATGGCTCCTTCTCTGGGCCAAGGTCAGGGGCAGTTACCATCTGACAACTGAGGCGAGAGGCCTTCCCAGCCTCTGCTTCCTCACTGTGGGCCTTGCCACGTGAGCGGAGCGCCCCTCTTCCTAAGATTTCTGAAGAGAAACCACTGCAGCCCACGGCCGCCTGCCGTTCACTTACCCCCACTCCGCCCCACCGACTCTAACCCACCCTGCCCCACTTGGATAATATTAGTCTCTTGCTAAAATACACACCTTCCATCACTGCCTGCCACCCAACAGCAAAGTTCAGTCCCTCTGCCTGGTAGTCAAGGGTCCCTCAACTAGGCCCCTATCACCTTTCACCCTCCCCTGCTATTACTCTCTTGCCTCGACCCTGGGCTCCATCCAGAATGCCACCCCCCACCCCTGCCCGTCTCCACACCCACCCACAGGGCTAGGAAGTCTGATTAACATCTGTCAGAAAGCTGAACGTAGTGTGCACGTGTTCCAAGTACTCTCTCTAGAAGGTGTGACGGGCTTGGATGTTAAACAAACAAACAAACAATGAACTGCAGGAAAAAGCACCATCTCTGATCCACCCCAAATCCTCCCACATGAGTCCCACCCCACCTGGGAAGCATTCTGACCTCCCTCTGAATCTTACCCCTCTTTGTCTCCATGTAGACTGTCTTGGAATGACAGTTCTAACACTTTCAGTTAACTTTCTTGGTTATTTTGTTAACAATCCTAGGAGGTTGCTAGGATAGAAATTAGTACTTGCTGCAGGAATATGTAAATACAAATGCATATGTAAACAGACATACCTCACTCTCCAGAGACTACTGAAGATGCATTATTTAAGGCCATGGGGTCAAGGGCAGGAGTGGAAGTGTCTTCTCAAAGCTCCCTCTGTCAAAGGAGGGAAGGAGAGCATGAAGACCCTGGCCCTTTGCCCTCCTGATTCTTGCACCTCTGCCCAGGCCAGAGCTCTAGCGAGAGGCTGTCAAGAGCACACAGACGGATTCCAGAGCAGAGGCAACCAAGTTTCTGGCTCCTCTCACACTCAGATACAGATCAGGGCCAGCAAAAGACCCACATGGGCAAAGCTCTCCTTCCTCAGGTGAAAATATCCCTCAAGGCTGTGGGTACAGCAGTGTCTCCAGACAACACGGTGGTGCAAGAGAAGTGACTTCCCTAACAACACAACTACTTACGCATGTGTTCCCACTCCCCTCCTGCCTACTAACAAGGATCAACATTCTAACCAAACTTAAGAGACTTACCCTCTCCGGCCAACCCCAAGGGGCAAGTGGACTGCCATCTGAAAGGGGCTCTGATCTTAGCTTGCAACTCAGACATGCTCTAGTTTGGATGATTTTCACCTCCAAACAGAGAGGAAAAAAAAAAAAAGAGAGATGGATATAAGAATTCTTAGGGCAGAACAATTCACAGTAACAAAAACCATGGAGGCAACCCAGAAGCCCATCAGCAGATGAGTGGATGAATAAACCAACAGATTCTCACAAGGAAACAGTACACAACAAAGTGAATGAACTATAGCAACAGTAACACTGAGTGTACATTACACGTTTTTACTCACAGCTGCCTTCTGAATGCTACTCGTTGTTCAAGCTCTCTCCTCCAGGAGGAATCGGAAGGAGTGTCTGAGCCTGAAGACACTACGCTGTGACACACTGAGAAGAGCCTATTCCAGTTCTCCTCGTACAGCCGAGGGAGCACAGGGAATTTGAGCAGAGGAAATGTTGAAATGCTAGTTGAAATAAAATACTGAAATAATCGAATTTCTTAACCACCCTTTCAGCTTCCACCTCCATACTATCAGAGTCCTTTCTCTCTTTTTCAAGTATATTATACACATATACAGTGCCCAAATCTTAAGTGTACAGCTCAATGAAAGTGTCATCCTTTTAAAGTACATATCTGATCATAGCACTTTGCTTTAAATCCTCCCACGGCTTCCCAGTACCAGGGGAATAAAATCTAAACCCTTTTTCCTGGCCTATAAGTACTGTCATCTGGCTCCTGCCGACCACTGACCTTATTACTGAGCCCTCTCACTCACTAGGATCCAGCCACCCTGGTGTTCTTTCTGTCCCTTTAACATATCAAGGCCATTCTGATCTCAAGGCCTTTGCACTTGCTGTTCCCTCTGTCTAGAATGCTCTTCTAGATCTTCTTATCAGGTCTCAGTTCAACTGTCACCTCCTCAAAGTGGAGGGCTACCTGGTTAAAAAAATTTTTTAAAGCCCACTCCCAGTCATTCAGAATCTCAACACCTTATTTTCTTCTTAGCATATATCACTATCTAAAATAGTCTCCTTGGATTTGTTTTGTCTACATATTTATTACGTCTCCTCCCACTAGACTGTAAACTCCACAATGGTGGAGACTCTGGGCCTGTGTTCTTCCCAGAGCCTGGAGTGAGCGCCTGGCATAGAGTCAGCCCCAAAGACCATTTGCTGAATGCATGTGGTAATTTCCCACTGCCCATTTCACAGGGCCATGCAGTTTAGAATTTCATTGTTCTCTGGTCTGTGTCTCTGGGTAAACCCCAGTTGACCTATTAGCAACCTTAAGGGGTGGGACCCCTTCTCTTGCAGCTTCAGGAGAGCTGAAGACCCCCAGAGAGCCAGAGAAGTTTGTCAGGAGTTGGAATATAAAACATAATGGAGAAAAATTAAAAAAAAAACACATAAAGTGGTAGGAGAGGGGAGATCCAGAAGGAAGGTGGTGGGAGAGAGGCAGGCCCAGGCAGGCAGCCTCCCTTTCCTACAACCCCAAAAACAAACATGCTGAGGATGGGCAACCATCTGATAATCCTGCAGAAAATAACATGTTAACTTTTCCCCGTGGCAGGGGAAGAAAAGGAAAGGAAACCCCACAGTTAGGGGCTGTTTCTAGAATTTCTCAGCTGCTCATGGAAACTCCGAGTCTCGGTCCCATTGTACACAGCCTCCCTCAATGCACCAACTGCACACATCCTCAAATGTGGGGGGAGGGGTGCACGAGCGGCTGCCAAGAAGAGGCAGTGGTGTGAGGAAAGCCAAGGTCACAGGCACAGCCTGGCCAGCAGAGCTGTGCACATACCACAGTTCACCCACAGTCAAGGCCTCTGCTGTGGGAGGTACCTCCAGTGTCTGCTGGATGTCGGAGGCAGCTGAGGAGGAAGGAGCAGGAGCAGGGGCTGAACCTCTGTTCCTCGGACTGGTCAGGCTGCCCCAAAGGCCACTTTGGCAAGTGGCCCGAGTCTGGGGGAGTGGGTGACTCTGTACTTTTTGCACCTTTCCGGGAAAGATGATGAGAACCGTCGTGGCTTACTGCCCCTGGAAACTACCCAGGGACTTGGTATCCTGAGAACTGGCCTGGCCTCTCACATGGAAAGTCTCCAACATTGGGGAAACGGTCAGCACTGAAATATGTATATGCCAATCAATGTCAGATAAGCCTGGGACAGCAGAGCTCAGGACACGCCATCAGTGAGCAGGGGGAGAGGAGAGAGGCAGGAAGGGACTCCATCCAGGGCCTTACACCTCTGGCTCACCTCCTGGTAGGAGAAGCAAGGCCGGCTTCCCTCAGGCCAACATGGCTCCACCTCGCCCCAACTCTGTGCTCTAAGAAAAAGAGCGCCCTGGAGGCTGGCCGGGAGCCCTCTAGGTTCCAGGAAAGGATGAGAGTACCTAACAGTTCAGCCTGTCCTCGTGATTTACAGGGCTCTCCCGACCAGCAGGACACACAGACACCCCACCTTCTTTCTCCCACACAAATCAACCTTCCAGGCTTCCGGTAAAAGTAGTGAGAAAAATACCGTGGGTTCCAGTCTGCTGTCCTCCCTCTCCCTTCGGGAGAACAGCCCAGCAATCCTGGGGAGGGGCTGTTGGGAAGGAGAGCGAAAAGCCTTCAGGTGAGCTGGCTGCCTCCTCACTAAAGACTGGAGGAGATCCTGCTAGAAGAAAAGGAATCAGTGAGAGCCAGGAGCAAGTTGGCTAGGGGCCAGTCCCTGCCCCCAGGGCAGCAGTCAACAAATATTTAAGAACTTACTACACAATTTGCTACACTACCCTTCTGAAGATTTAACTGATTTAATACTCCTACTATCTGCCTGTTTCACAAGATTCTCACCAACGTGGAGTATTAAAATAGTATTCCATCTTTGCCAAATAGGTTAAAAATCATTCTTCTAACTCTTTTAATGTGCATTGCTTTGATTACCAGCGTAGCTAAACACATTTCCAGGTTTACTAACATTTGTATTCTTCTTTCACAAATTGCCTGTTATTTTCCTTTGCCCATTTTTGCTGACATACATTCATCTTTTTTCTTATTGGTGTATGTAAGAGTTCATGTTATGGTAAAAATATTGACCTTTTGTCACGTTACAAATATCTTCCTAATAAATTATTTGCCTTTTAATTTTGTTAAGTGGTATTATTGACAAAAATTTTAAATAGAGTTAAAGTAAATATATCACACTTTTCCTTTAAGGTTTCTGCTTTTAGTAGTAGCATGCTTGGAAAATCCTTTCTCACCCTGAAATTATAGAAATATACATCTATATTTTCTTGCATTTAGGAAATTTAAATCTCTAATTCATCTAGAATTTAATACGGCAGTGTGAGAAAGAGAATCTAACCCCTTTTTAATAGTTAGCCATATAGCCAATTATCTCAATATTGCTTAATTAACAGTCTATTTTCCTTGTAAACCTTAACTGTAGAGTCTATAAAAGGTAAGAAGCAGAGGTAAAGGCAAATATACCCTTTGCACTGAGAGGTCACAGGTGGCTGTTCCAGCACAGCTGTGGGTGCCATCTCATTCTTTTCCTCCTCCCTGCTCAGAGCTACAGGCTGGCAAGTGACAATCCTGAGAACAAAGTCCCACGTGTGAAGGGTGGCAGAGCAGAAAGATACTCTGGGAGAAGAGAGCCTGGGTTCCTACACGCATCACCGAGCAGGACCATGGGCCTCGCACGGCTAATCGCCGGATGCTAGCTGCCAAATCAGCATTGGCTGCGCATCTCAACACCCGGTAACTCATCCACAATCCTTTCTTCCTTAATTTTATAATAATAATAATTGCTAGGATTTATTGCTGTCTGCTAGGCACTGTGCTAAGCAATCTGTTTTCATTATCTCATTTAATCTTCTCAACAACCTCAATTAAGATAGATTCTACAGTTCTCTCCTAATTATAAGTATCAATGATAGATTTTCAGAGTAGAAAAAGACACCGCATTAAATGTACACATCAGTGAGACACCTCCCTATTTCAGAAATATTAAAACAAACAAAAAAAGCAACATAAAGTTGAGGAAATGTGGTATCACCCCCATTTTACAGATGAGGATACTGAGGCTAAAAGTTGCTCAAAATCACACAGCTAGTAAGAAATAATATCATTATTCTTTGCTAAATTCCTACACATATTGAGGTGTACATTTGGACACTTCTATTTTGTTCCATTTATCTATCCTGTGCCAATGTCACATTTTATTTTTTCTTTATTATTATTTTTTCTGGTAAAGCAAGTCCACTTTCACTACTTTCTTTTTAAAATTGTTTTTGGCTATTCTTTAAACAAAACAGACAAAAATCCCTACATTCTTGGGATGTTGCCTGCGTTCTTGCAGAGCTCATAACAGTGAAAAATTGCAAGCAATCTAAATGGATAACAAAAGGGGATTACTAAAGCAAGGTAATCCATGTAACAAAATATGTATCATTCCAGTCCAGAGATTGAACATGTATTACTTTAAGAAGAAAGTTAATTTTATTTTTTTGTGTGTGAGAAAGATCAGCCCTGTGCTAACATCTGCCAATCCTCCTCTTTTTGCTAAGGAAGACTGGCCCTGGGCTAACATCCGTGCCCATCTTCCTCCACTTTATATGGGACGCTGCCACAGCATGGCAAGCGGTGCGTCGGTGCGTGCCCGGGATCCGAACCGGCAAATCACGGGCCGCCGCAGCGGAGCGCACGCACTTCACTGCTTGTGCCACTGGGCCGGCCCCAAGAAGAAAGTTAATTTTAGAGTCCAATTAGGAAATGGGAAAGGCTTAATGATGACCAAGTGGGAAGGCTTTCCCTCTCCCTTTTTAAATCTCCACTTAGAATCTGGTGGTGGATTCCAGTCCTAACCTGCCCTGGGCTGGACTCTATCTGTGCATGGTTCCCTGCTGCCCAATGAGCAGGGCCTCACCTCAGTTCTCTTGAATCAGAGCTTTCTGGGTGAGGTCCAGGCATCTGTACATCTAGTTCTGACAGATCAACCTCACTCTCGTCTGGGGCATGGTTCTGACATTTCAGGACTGCTGGAGTAGACATGGACAAGCTACTGACATTCTGTGATTTATTTAAACTCTTTGAAGTCAGTTCCCCCACTCTGCCAAATGGGTACCACAATCTCTGCCCTGCCAATCCTACAGGGAAACTAACACTCAATCAGGCTCCTTGAACAGAGGCAAGTTGTTGGCATTGCAGTGTCTGGATCCCTCTAAGGCCAGCTTTATAATTTATACCTACTTGGTTCTCAGATCTATGTCAACATGAGAGGAGCAGGAGCCTGTGGCTGGGCCCTTGCCTCAACTGTGAGGCCTGCTTTCTGTCTTAGGTCTAAAAAGAAATCTCCCCTTTTTTTTGCAGCTCTGTGAACCAGAGTTTGCAAAGGACATTTTCCCCTATCCTGAGTGTACTGGGTTGAATAATATCCCCCCAAATCCATGTCTACCCCAAAACCTCAGAATGTAACCTTTACTTATAAATAGGGTCTAGGGCCGGCCCCGTGGCTTAGTGGTTAAGTGCATGCGCTCCGCTACTGGCGGCCCAGGTTCAGATCCCGGGCGCGCACCGACGCTTCTCCGGCCACGCTGAGGCCGCGTCCCACATACAGCAACTAGAAGGATGTGCAACTATGACGTACAACTATCTACTGGGGCTTTGGGGGAAAAAAAGGAGGAGGGTTGGCAACAGATGTTAGCTCAGAGCCGGTCTTCCTCAGCTAAAAGAGGAGGATTAGCACGGATGTTAGCTCAGGGCTGATCTTCCTCACAAAAAAAAAAAAAAAAGAAAGAAATAGGGTCTTTGCAGATATAACTATTTAAGGATCTTAGATTAAATCATCTAAGATCTGGACTTAGGGTGGGCCCTAAATTCAACGATTCATATCTTTACAAGATCAGGGACAGGGAGATTTGGACACAGAGACACACAGGAGAAGGCCATGTGAAGATGAGGCAGAGATCTGACTGATACTGCCACAGGGGAAGAAACACCTGGAGCCGCCAGAAGCTGGAAGAGGCCACGGAGGATTGTCCTCTAGAGCCTTCAGAGGGAATGTGGACCTTCTGACACCTGGATTTCAAACTTCTGGCCTCCAGAACTGTGAGAGAATAAATTTCTGTTGTTTTAAGCCACCAAGTTTGTGGTAATCTGTTAGGGCAGCCATAGGAAACTAACACTTGAGGCTGGAATTAAGGCCTGATCCCTTTTATCTAAGGCTCTGGTTGCTATGATTGGCAGAATTCTCATATGACCCCCAAAGACCCTTGCCCTTGTGTGGGCAGGACCTGTAAATATAAGATATCACTCCTGTTATTATGTTAACATTACCTTTAGTTAGGGAAATTACTCTGTATGGGCCGGAACTTATCAGGTGAGCCTTTAAAAGGCTAGGCTCCTCCTGGCAAAGGGGATTTGAAGCATGCGAAGGATTCAACATGGGAGGGAGGGTGACTTTCCCAGTGTGGAGTCCAGTAGACACCAATTTAACCAAGCGACCCAGGAAAACATCAGCAGTAATGAGATATGGCTTTGATATCATGATATCATGATATTCATGATATCATGAATGCCTTGATATGATGCCCTGAAAAGGATGAAACGACATTTTTGTGATATGCTTGCCCAAAATGTATGACCTCATTCTAAGAAAGACAGAGGAACTGATACAGACTAGAGGAAACCAAAGAGAAGTAACAGCTAAAAGCAATGTGGGATCGCAGAAGAATATTGGTGAAACTTAAATAAGGCCTATAAGTTTAGCTAATATCGTGCCAATGCTGATTTCCTGTTCTTGATAATTGTACTATGGGGAGAGGGATATAAAAGAACTCTGCTATATTTTTTGCAACTTTTTTTTAAGTCTAAAATTAGTTCAAAATAGAAACTTTAAAATAAAAAGAAATAGGGCCGGCCCCGTGGCCTAGTGGTTAAGTGTGTGCGCTCCGCTGCTGGCGGCCCGGGTTCGCATCCCGGGCGCGCACCGACGCACCGCTTCTCCGGCCATGCTGAGGCCGCGTCCCACACACAGCAACTAGAAGGATGTGCAGCTATGACATACAACTACCTACTGGGGCTTTAAGGGGAAAAAAATAAATAAAATCTTTAAAAAAAAAAAAGATTAAAATAAAAAGAAATAGCTGAGTAAATTAACAGAAGTTGCCTCAAGGCCGCAGGATTACAGACTTTCCCTCCCATACTTCTTCACACTTTTCTTTACAATAAGTACGCATTACTTTTGATAATCAGAGGCAAGAGGCTGGAATAAGTGAACTGGTGCAAAGGATGCAGGTTTGGGGGCCATGGAGTTATTCGAGATAAGGGCAGGCTGGACCCCAAGACAGAGGGCTGCTGAAACAACAGTCTTTGATATGGAAACAGCTAAGAGTTCTCAGAGAATATCAGTACCTTCGACCCCAGAACCCTTCAAAATTCCAGGTCCCAACCTAAATTTCTAACGTCACTTGCTCTTCCCTCTAGCAGCCACTCTGGCCTACGTCAACCACCCCTGCCCCAGGAACATACATCTTTGTGCCACTATTTACACAACTCTCCTTGCCAGGACCCCTCTCCTTTTCTCCTTTCTTCCCAGCTTTCAAAACTTGGCTCAATTCCAACTCTAGGAAGCCTTCCCAGGCCATTCCTGCCCCCAATCGCCTCATGTTCCTCCAGCCTCCTTAAGTGTCTCTTGTCTATTCCACTCAGTGGAGCTTAACAAACGTCACAAGATAGCATGTAACTTTCCACACGTACTCAGATCATCTCCACACATATTGCACAAGCACCTTGGGAACAGAGATGGTGTTTTGCCTGTCTGGATGGAGTGGAAGCTCTCTTAGCTGAGCTCCACTGGCTTGGCCAATCCCCTCCATTCCTTCTGTACATGCCTGCAGCAAACAGGCCACTCCACTGTCGCCAGTCAAGGATTCATTTACCAAGAGTCTGTGTGCTATTCCCAAATCTCTTTATGCCAGCTCTGTTTTTTATGATTATAATTTAATTAAATAGTAATTAAAATATAAATGCAGAAAGAAAGAGTTTCGATTTAGACAAAAATTAAACTAAGTGATCTAGAACAGCAATTCTGAAACTGTGGTCTTAGATGACACCTGGGGTCACTGAGGCCATTTCAGGAGGTCTGTAAAGTAAAAACTATTTTTATTATAATATTAAGATGTTAAAAGCTTTTTCTCTCTCCTTTTTCAGAGGCTACATGAAGTGTGATGAATGTGCGCCTAGTGTAGTCTTGAGTTTTCTTGAAATTTCTAAGGTAGAAGTTTAGGGTATAAATATGTGTTTTCAGAGATTAACTCAGTTTGTTCTCAGGACTTCAACTGAGTATTTACCAGCAAACTTATGTTATATCTATTATAATCTCTGTTATTTCATTATCATCTAAAAAATCATTTTGAAATCCTGAATATCTGTAAACATGTAAAAACCATGCCATTCTTTCCTCTACTTTAATTTTTGAAAACATATTTTTCATAAAAATATGCCTTTTATGTTAACATGTAATGACCTTATTTTTATTATTTAAAATGAATGAATAAATAACTATTTTGAAATTCATTTACTTTCTTTCTTTTTTTTTTTGGTGAAGAAGCTTACTGCTGAGCTAACATCTGTGCCAATCTTCCTCTATTATTTCTATGTAGGATGCTGCCAGAGCATGGCTTGAAGGGCAGTGTGTAGGTCTATGCCCGGGATTGGAACCTGCGAACCCTGGGCCGCCAAAGTGGAGCTCATGAACTTAACCACTGTGCCACCTGGCCAGTCCCCTGTTTTAATTCTTAACACGGTAAATATCAATAGATATAGCCACATAAACAAAAGACAATATTAAGAAACCTAGGATCAAAGGGTGTGGGAATTGCTCACCCAGAAAGATGTGCTACAAACGGAAAAAAAAAAGCTTCAATTAGATGTGTGCAATAAAAAAGGATTCCGCATATGGACTTGTTTGCAAATATTTTTTAAATTCTCGCCTTTTTTTTTTTTTTTTAATGAAAACTAATTAACAGATGTATATAGCCTTTTACCCAGCAATCCCACTGCGGAGAATTTCTTCTAGTCATACTTGCACAGGTAGGAAACGCCATTTGTAAAACATTATTCATCGCAGCATTGTACATAATGGCAAAATACTAGAAACAACCCACATCAGGGAGAGGGAGGCAACGTACACTGGCTGAACAATTATTGTACGTCCATATTCCGGAGTGATATGCAGCTACAATAAACGAATGATAACAAGAACACAATGTTTCTAAATGCTAACTTGTCGCATTTGTAAAAAAGGGGGACAGGAGCCAGATGTGTCACTGAACACAGGGTTTGTGTTTCCGTGTGTATTTGTTGCTTTTTTAACTGTTGTTTTTATCCTTTTGATTTTTGAACTATGTGAATATATAGCCAAGTGGAAAAAATTTAATAAAATAAAGGAAACGAGAAATCACAGGTGATACACATAGGTGTGCTTTTTATATATAAACATTTTGCAAGTCTAATTAGGGGACCTAGAGACCCAAAGAAAAGACCTCAGCCATAAATCAAAATTTTGGCATATAAATTTCACTCCCTTTTTTTTTTTAATCTTTTTTTGTGAGGTAGATTAGCTCTGAGCTAACATCTGTCGCCAATCCTCCTTTTTTTTTTTTTTTTTTTTGCTGAGGAAGACTGGCCCTGGGCTAACATCCGTGCCCATCTTCCTCTACTTTATACAGGACGCCGCCACAGCATGACTTGATGAGTGGTGCGTTGGTCTGCGCCTGGGATCCGAACCTGTGAACCCCGGGCCGCCAAAGCGGAGCATGTGAACTTAACTGCTACAGCACCAGGCCGGCCCAGGATTTTTTTTTTTTATTCCCAACTTTTAGCTGACATTTTTTATTAACTACTAATACTAAGTGCACTGATTAAGAGCCTCTAGGTTTCAGGACAGTTACCTTCTCATTCCACCAACCCCTGGACTCTCCTGGGCCTGATGCTGGAGGAAGGTTAGGAGGCCTGCAAACCAGTCAGATCTCGAGTTTCCAAGGCAAGGAATTTGGTTTCCCGCAGCTGAGCATGCCAAGCCTTCCCTCTGGCCTTTGTGAGTGTCCCAGAGAGCCCAAAAGGGGCTCTGCCTCCGGATCTCAGCTGGGCCCAACAAGGGTCCCCTCTGGGAGCTTCAATGGCCACAGTAAGGGTGGGGACAAGGCAGCTGGGTCTCGGACACCTTGTGGTAAGGCTGCCCTGCTTGCCCCCTGGGAGGGCATGAGGCCTCTGGCTAGCAGCAGACTCTGGACTCCTTATCTGCCAGAATTCTGCCAGCCACCAGCCTCGAGGACAGAGAAGTCCCACTGTAGACATCTACTGACTCCTTGCTGGGGCCCCAGCAGCATGACCCTTCCTCACTCACTCCCTACCATCTCATGTCTCCAGGAAGTCTGGAAAGAGAAAGAAGTGGAGCCAAGGACAACTGGCTCCTTCCTCTTCACATTTTCAAGGAAAAGACTAGGATTATCAGCAATTTCATCATCACACTTAGGAATACAAATCGAACCTTTCTTTGGTCTTCTACATCAAGCCTCTTGGTGACTAGCAAGCATTGTGACTTGGGAACACCAATTAACCTCCTGAGATTCAGTTTCTCTTGTTGTGAAACAAAGCGGTTAGACTCAAAGATTCCCAAAGTCTCTCCAGTTCAACATGCTATTGTCTGTGGTTCTGCGAAGTGCCTAAGCAGTGCTGTCTTCAGGCATCGAGTGCAAACAGGCTGAATTATTCTGGCAGAGTGGTGAGAAGCACGTCATGTTTTCCAGATATATACAATCTATTCACAGCACTACCACTCAGATGCCAAGATCCAGTAAATATCAGACATGAATTGAGGTTCCTCCTGGAATAGAGTGGGGTGTGAGCAGGTAAAGAGGAAGGTGGGAAGGGTTTGAAAACAGAACCAATACAATGACTGATAAATACTGCATGCGCGCGCGCGCACACACACACACACACACACACACACACACACAGGCAAACACATGCATTGTTAGTCCTTCCTGCCTATTATCAGCCCAGAAAAGGAGTGTTTCCATTACCTGAAGAAATCAGAGTAGCTTCCAAAACTAAAGTGGAAAAATTCACTTTGCCCAGTGAATCTATGGGACAAAACCCGGCAGGCTACAAAAAGAGGCCTACCAAGAAGGCAGGGAAACCACATCCCTGTTCCTAAAAAGGAGATGAATCAACCCTAAGTCTGGGCTCATACTGTTCCTACAACCCAACCTGCCTACCAGCTGCTGGGACCCCTAACAATAACCACCCTCCCACTCAATATGATAACCATGTTCTAGGCAGTCACTACATGCTGCACAGCAGTGAGAACAGGCCCACAGAGGTTAAGAAACTTCTCCCTGCTGGAGAGCGATGGGGCCAGGATCTGAACACAGATTCACGTGGCTCAAAAACCTGGACTTCTGCCAGCTCACACCATCTCTAGTGAAGTGCTGTCTTCTCACTTAATCGAGCACAACAGTGCGACCTCTCCTGCGTTGCCACCTTATTCTTCACGTACGGATGTGCTTTCTCCCCGACAAGAGTCTGCGGAAGCCAGCCCTCAACCCCTCTTTGCACTCTCCGGTGGCCTGTGCAGAGCCAAGCACAGACCAGGCACTGTGTATTTACATACTGAAGGGACGAACGATTACTGAGAGCCATGCAGCTCTGATACCTCAGGGAGCCCACAACTTGTACTCTTCTTCTTGCCTAAGTGACAAGGCCAATCATTCTCTGGTGCTCCCTAGTCATGCCCTTGCAAACCAAGGGCAAGAAGAGTACCACTAGTCTATCTCCTGGCTACCACACAATTTATGAAAAACTCACCTCTGAGCTTCCAACAAGAAATGGAATATGTGATTTCTAATTCTAGCTGCTAAAAGCTATGATTCTGGACATTCTTTCTCTTGCTTCATCAAGTTCCTCTCAGTTTTTATGGCTTTTGTTTTAAGAGATAAAGATTAATCGCAGATGCTGTGGATAAGAGACCACGGATCCACTCAGACCTTAGCACTAACCCCTTCCCAAGGTCCTAGGGCAACACAGGAGCAGAGCTGGGACAGAGGCCAGAGTGGCCAGTCAAGTCCCCACTACATGCGACCACCACCACTTCCCAACAGCCTACCCACGTGGCCTGAGGTTCCTAGGGAAGAGTGACTCAAGACAAACACAAGCCCTGGGTGGCTCCAGGAGGAAGGGTCAGGTCAAAGCTGCTCCTGCCCGCACCCTTCCTTAAGCCCCAGAGAGCACTCAGCCCCTCACCAGATCATGTTCACAGTCCTCTTGGACACCCAAGCCCTGGCAGACACTAGATCCTCAAAACTGAAGCCAGGGGCCAGCCTGGCGGCCTAACAGTTAAGTTTGAGCGCTCAGCTTTGGTGGCCTAGGGTTCACAGAGGGACGGACCTAGGCATCGCTCATCAAGCCATGCTAGGGCAGCGTCCCACATATAAAATAGAGGAAGACTGGCACAGATGTTAGCTCAGGGCCAACCTTCCTCACCAAAAAAAAACCCAAAAACAACAAAAACAACAAAACTGAAGCCACAACCCACAGTTGAGGAAATTTTCTTGGCTTAATTGGACCTCCGGATCTCATGGTGAAACTGCTTGGATAGCTATTTTGTCCCACTGCTCTAACCCACCAAGAGAGGGCAGGCTGAACCGGACCCCCTAACTTGGCCAGTACAGGCCAAAAATAGCTCAAAAGACATGCCCACGGGGTAAGCCAGGCTGGAGTTTGGCTTAGTCCCTCCTTTGCCGTTCTCCAGCTCCTGCTAGCGGGTCAGTCAGAAGATCTCGGGCATTTATCTTCAGCTGGGAGGTGGTCTGGCCCGGGATGGAGTGGAGTGAGGAACACAATTCCTGGAAAGCAAAGTCCGGACACCAGTGCCCCATCCGAGCCACCCCAAGAGCTGCCCGCCAGATCTGCCCATCTACTCTCTGCTTCTTTCATCCTTGTGTCCATGAAGCCTCTCTCAGCCTTTCAGTGCGGCTATCCACTTTCTGGACACCCTTCTCCTGCTCCCACATCCCGCGCTCTCCAGCCGAAGGGACGGCAGCTGCGACCTGCCTTCCCTCGCCATCAAGTAACCCCCATCGCGTCACTGAGGCCAAGTGTCGCCTCCATCCAGGGTCCGGGCCCTGTGCGGGTTCTCGGGAGCACCTCCCTGGTCCAGCCCGAGGCTTCGGAAGGAGGGGCCGGGCTCCTGGTCATCGGCGCAGCCATGCCCCCACCCCCACCCGGTGACCCGGAGCCCTGGAGGCGCCCTGCTTCTCCGCGCGATGCCCCATCCCGGGGGGCCGCGCGCCCTCCGCCCCTCACCTGAAGCTCGGGCGGACGCCACCTGGGTCCGCGCAACCTCACAAGCCAGGCCCTCCGGCGGCGGCTGCAGGTCGGGAGGTGCGTCCGCGCGGGAGCGCGCGTGCCCTCACCCCACTGCCTGCGTCCGTCCCCCGCACGGCGCATGCCCGGCTATATACCCGGCGCGTCAGCGGCAGGCCCGCCCCCGGCCCCCGGCCCGCCCCCGCCTCGCCCCGCCCTGCGCTCCCAGGGCCTGCCACGTGGGGCCCGGCCGGCCGGGCGATGTGCGGGAGCTGCCGCTGGGCCGCCCGCTAGACTCGGACCAGCGCTGGGCTTGCGGGGCGAGCCAGGGCCGTTCTGCGCCTCGTGGCCCCAGGCTGAACCCCCAGCTCGCCGAGATCCTAGCTCACAGCCTAGCTCGATCGGCTGCCTCTTCTAACCCTTCTGCGAATTCCAGGCTTCATGCACTGAAGGCCCACAGGCTCCTCCTTCCTCTGGAAACCTCCCACTACGACCTTAACCCCATTACGTGGGGAGCTCTCACAGCCTGGCCTCCATCCCCTAGGAGTAAGACTGCTACTCACCTGATATGTATGTATATATTTTAACACTTCTGATTAATGAAAACGCTTCTCTCTTCCCTCCCCAACTCAAGTCTGAAATGTACCCTAGAAGGGGACGCACCCATAAACGATGTTTCTTCTGCATTTTTTCCACCAGCCAAAAGAACAAAAATTTCCTGTTCAAGTTCCAAATAAACCATATTACACTCATTTTTCGAACTAGATTTCACACCACTCCCCAAAAATGATCAGGCTCTAAAAGGGGCCATATCTCTTAACCCAAATCTGGGAGAAATGTTAATTTTTGCGTGAGGAGTGCCCCAGGAGTCTCTTCCGATTTGGGATAGTCCCATTGAGATGGATATCAAACCTCGGAAATGCAAACTTCTTGAGAAAATAAGCCACCGGTTAAACTCCCGTTGTTCTACTCTGCTGGACATCATGATTACTTCCTCTTGACTCAAAGGAAGGGCTTTCTAGCAGAACGGTAGCCAGCTAGTACCCAAGTCCCTGTTCTAGCTCAGTGACTGGTGCCCAGCTGGCACGAAGTGTCTCTGTGAATTTGCACAGGGAAGGGGGACGACATCCCACTCTGCAAGTCCTGGGGAGAGGAGCACCCATGATGGCAATGCCAATGATGAAAGGAGAGGCGACAGTCTCTGCAGCAGGCCGCAGGAAGAATCCGGGGCTCAATGGCAGCTTGTTCTGAAGGACTGGGTAGAGGGAAAAAGAGAGAGCACTGATACAAAGCCAGAGCCAGCCAGACTGTTTATGCCACTCTTGAAGAGACTAGCTGGGCCCTGGGTTTTTCTAAAATTCAATTATCCTCAACCTGCAATTACAGTGCTCCAGTTCGGTATGGGGTGGGGTGATAGTCCTCTCATTCCAAGTGATTTCGAAGTAGTGCTATTTCTTGCAGAATATCCCTCAGAGCCCCTTCATCTTTGTAATAACCCTTTATATTTGTCTTTCATGGTTAAACTCGGAGTATTTTTCAGACATTATGTCATCCATTGGGGACTCTTACTCCCATCTCCAGTGGGCTGTCAGAAAAGGCCCAGTTTCTACCACTCCTTCCTTCCCTTGAAGTTCTGGAAAAGGAATGAGAAACTCACTCAGAAATTAAGGAAAACAAGCATGCTTCTAACACATAGAGCTCTGAAAATTATGAAGTCTGTAAATACACATTACAAAGGGGTGTTAATCTCGTCATAAAACTGAGGTCAAAGCAATCCCATGGCTTCTCCAGGCAAGATGTCAATACTGCACACAGGGAAAAAAGGCACCTGTCAGAAACAGCAGGGGAGGCCGGGCAAAACACCGCGCCACAGGGCCTATCACAGCATTCTCGCTTGTTTGCAACCAGACCAAGGGTAGAGCTGCCAAAGTCCACCAGAGCTGATAAGCTATCAGTATCCATTAGGGGAAGACAATTAATTATTAACACAGCTCAAAATCAAAAGGTCTTACCTCTCCACATCCGCCTACACACAAAATTCTTTAGATATACCTAAGTCCTACCTTGTCGCTGAGTAGTACTGTCCTTCATGCCTCATACCAGGTATGGGGCCCCAATTCTGTCTCTACCTAATATGCCCTTTTTTCCTCTTATTATCCCATTTCCACTTGTCAAAATTCTAACTCTTCAAAGCCACTTCCCTTCAGAAAGCTTCTTGATTCTTCTGAAGCATATTTATCTACCCTTTCAAACTGACTTGTAACCCGCTTAAAAAATATTTTACACTGCAACTCCAGTAAAAATAACAATATAGCGAACAAAAATTTTACAAAATTTCCTTAGTATATGCAATGTACTGATATTTATATTCTATTTCAATTTTTTAAAAAGTAGTAATAAACCCACTAAATTGATTTCATGACCCATTATTGGGTTGCGATCCACAGAATTAAAACATTTTATATGGTTTATGGTACTTGAATTTTCCCCTTAAAATTATTTCATTTCTATCTCTAACCTCCTTGTTGGATCTTAATCTATCTTGATTATCAAAGATTTCTGTATATACCTCCACCCCCAAATATAACATTTGCACGTAACAGAGTCTCAATAAATATTTGTTGGATGAATGAATAGACTAGCTCACTAAAAGTCTGATGTTGGGCAATATTTAGGAAACTAAGCACAAAAATCTGGCATTTTCTTGACTGTTTCCCTTCTGACAAGATACTACAGCTATCTGCCAAAAGATATGCAGACAGATTTCCTGTAACTGAAGTGAGTGGAAAAGCCTTGGGAAAGAAGCCAGAGAAATGAGACCCCAGCCCTGAGTGTGTAAAGGGTAGGACTGGGGACTCAGAAAACCACAGCCCCTCTATAGTTTGTGTTGACAAGGTAGGCAACTTGTTCAGCAGGGTGGGCCAAAGATCCCCTTTCCACTCCCCAGCTACTGGGCCAGCTTGAGAGAGGCTGAACAGAGAAACCAATGACCAGGTTTCTATGATACTTTCAAGGGAAAAATGAATTTTCCATGTTTTGGCATGGCTTAATGAATTTAAGAGGATCAGAGTTCTGGAACGTGAAGGTTCTAGTTTACCCAAAATCATGTCAGAGGACTAGCACCCCACACTGGGTCAGGCAAGAGTTAGAACACCTTTAGAAGTCTCAGTCATTTCTGTTATCATCTGATGGTTTCGGCAGACAAAAAAGACCAATGGGAAAAATAACAGTTGGTTCAGTAGCAAGTTATCTTTACGAATTTGTCCATTTCATCTAAGATACCTAATTTGTTGGCATATAATTGTTCATAGTGTTCCCCTATAATTCTTTTTATTTCTGTAAGGTCGGTAGTCCCCTCTTTCATTCCTGATTTTAGTAATTTGAGTCTTCTTTTCCCTTGGCCAATCTAACTAAAGGTTTGCCCATTTTGTTAATCTTTTCCAAGAACCAACTTTTGGTTTTGTTGATTTTCTCGATTTCATTAATTTCTGCTATGATCTTTATTGGAAAAATCATTAATTTAAATGAACGTTTGGCTGGGAACAGAACTCCAAGTTGACACTGTATGTTTAAGTTATTATTCCTTTTGTCTTTTTTTTTTAATTTTTTTTTTTTTTATTTCTTTTTCCCCCAAAGCCCCAGTAGATAGTTGTATGTCATAGATGCACATCCTTCTAGTTGCTGTATGTGGGACGCGGCCTCAGCATGGCCGGAGAAGCGGTGCATAGGTGCGCGCCCGGGATCCGAACCCCAGGCCGCTAGCAGCAGAGTGCACACACTTAACCGCTAAGCCACTGGGCCGGCCCTATTCCTTTTGTCTTAAGCATCTGTTGTGGTTGATGACATCTGCTGCTAGTCTGACTACCTTTCTTTGTAAGCAATCTCTTTCACCACTGGTTGTTTTTAAAAGTCTCTGTCTTTGGTGTTCTGTAGTTTCACTACAGTACATCTAGGAGTGGATGTGCTTTTCTTTATCCTCAATGAATTTCTTCAGGTAGAAGATTCATATTTGTCTCTAATTCTGGAAAATTCTGTTTTTATATCTTCCACATTGTGTCGCTCATTCTTTCTATTTTAACCTGCAGGAACTCCTATTAGACAGATGTTGAACCTTCTTCTCTCCTCTCTCTTCTCCTCCATAGTTCCCATTTATACTTCTCTGTGCTGCAATCCAATTGACTTTGCCTTTGTTTCTGCAGGGCTCAGGGCTCTCACCAGTCTGGGCCGATCTTCATGGTAATTTTTCAGCTTGTGGTCCTTCCACGTGCTCGTAATATAAATTCAGACTACACACACCTGTATGTGGCCCAGGCTTGGGGATTTCTTGTGAATGCCTTTTTATCCCTAAGTTTCCTTGCTGCTACCCCCCAGATGGTTGGCAGGACTTTTTACTCCCCTTCCAGGTTCCAGCTCTCTTCATCCAGGAGGCTTCTCTCTAGCAATCCTGCACCTTATAGGGTCTGAGGTCACTTCTTCTATCCTTACCTGGAGTGAAAAACCGAAGTGCTCTTGCCCCTGCATTCTGTGCGTAACTCTGTGAGCTGTGCTGGCATCAACTATTACCTCTGGCTTCCCTTTCTTTCTTGTACCTTGATATTTTCCTTCCTCCCTCCCTCCTTCCCTCCATTCCTTCCCTGGTTCCATTTCCCTCAAATTCAGCTACTTAACAAGAATTTTTTTTTCTATTTTGGCCAATATTTGTCAGTATGGTCAGCTCAGTCTGCCATGGTGCCAGAAGACTCCCTAGTTTACTCATTAAAAAAAAAATAGATTTTATTTTTTAGAGCCGTTTTAGGTTCACAGCAAAAGTGAGCGAAAGGTAGAGATTTCCCATATACACACAGCCTCCTCCACTATCAAAATCCCCCACCAGAATGGTACATGTGTTAGAACTGATGAACCCACATTGTCACATCATAATCACCCGAAGTCCATAGTTCACATGAGGGTTCATGCTTAGTGTTTCACATTCTATGAGTTTGGAAAAATATATAATGACATGTGTCCTCCATTACAATATCATACAAAATAGTTTCCTTGCCCTAAAAATCCTCTGTGCTCTGCCTATTCATCCCTCCCTCTCCCCTGACCCCTGATCCTTTTCTTGTTGCCCTAGTTTTTGCCTTTTCCAGAAGGTCTTATAGTTAGAATAATACAGTATGTAGCCTTTTCAGATTGACTTCTTTCACTCAGTAATATACATTTAAAGTTTCCTCCAGGTCTTTTCATGGCTTGATAGCTCATTTCTTTTTAGCACTGAATAATGTTTCATTGTCTGGATGTACCACAGTTTACTTATCCATTCACCTACTGAAGGACATCTTGGTTGCTTCCAAGTTTTGGCAATTATAGATAAAGCTGCTGTAAACATCCGTATACAGGTTTTTGTATGGACATAAGTTTTTAACTCATTTGGGCAAATACCAAGGAGTGTGATTGTGATAAGAGTATGTTTAGTTTTGTAAGAAACTGCCAAACTGTTTTCCAAAGTGGCTGCACCATTTAGCATTCCCACCAGCAAAGAATGGGAGTGCCTGTTGCTCCACATCCTCACCAGCATTTGGTGGTGTCAGTGTTTTGATTTTGGCCACTCTAATAGGTGTGTAGTGGTATCCTGTTTTAATTTGTAATTGTTTAATGACGTATGATGTTGAGCATCTTTTCGTATGCGTATTTGCCATGTGTATATGTTCTTTGGTAAGATGTCTGTTCACGTCCTTTGCCCAATTTTTTTTTTTTTGTGAGGAAGATCGGCCCTGAGCTAACATCTGCCAACCCTCCTCTTTTTGCTGAGGAAGACTGCCCCTGGGCTAACATCCATGCCCATCTTCCTCCACTTTATATGGGACGCCGCCACAGCATGGCTTGACAAACGGTGCGTTGGTGTGCACCGGGATCCGAACCAGCGAACCCCGGGCCACTGCAGCGGAGCGCGTGCACTTAACCGCTTGCGCCACCGGGCCGGCCCCTTTTGCCCAATTTTTAATCAGGTTGTTTGTTTTCTTATTGTTGAGTTTCAAGAGTTCTTTGTGTATTTTGGGTAATAGTCTTTTATCAGATGTTTCTTTTGCAAAAATTTTCTCCCAAGGTATGGCTTGTTTTCTCATTTTCTTGATTTTCCTCATTTTTTTTAAAGAAAGAAAATAAGTCCAGGCAGGAAAAGTTACTAAGAAACTCAAATAAAGCTAAGTATAGAGCTACAAAGAGAAAGTAAGGTCTTCTCCAATAATCCCACATCAATGAGAAATTTCAGGCACAAATTTTTAACATTTTCAATATAAAGAACTAGTCATTTATAAAACTGCTTCCTTTTTCACACCATTCAACAAAATGTTGCCCAAGTAAAAAGGGCCCTGTAACACTGTATAGAAATTAGGTTCTTTCTAGAATGAGTTCAAGACGTACTGCATCATTTAAGAATGGAGTTTCTGAATAAATAGAAAGGGATCTAGTGGTGAAGCAAGCAGCCAGGGTGGTTTGGGAAGGTATTTTTAAGGGTTATAGACACACCGTGAAGTATATGCAAAGAAGGGCAAGCATCAGAAAAAGGAGAGGACCATCCCTGGGAGCTGGTTCTCACGCAGGCTAATAGAAATTGTCTGATGGGAAAAGAGATTTTAAAAAATGAGACAAAACACACACACACATACACACACACACACACACACACACCTCATTTGTCCCAGAAGTAAGACTGTTAGTGTCTTTTTCAAGAAATCTTACCACCCAGGTCACAGTGAAATTACCTAGCTACTAATACTGGAGCTGCACCTTGCATGCCAAGTAGTAAAATCAATAATTCTAACAAGTGTTGCAGCTCTGTGAAGGAAAAGAATCATATCAATATATCAACGAAACTATTTCAAACACAACTACACATTTATACAAATTTGTTTTTATTTCCCACCCCATGACCCAATAATTTCGCATTAAGACTGAAAAAGAAGGCAAGAAAACCAGGAATAAAAAGTGAAGAAATTTTTGTATTATATTCAAGTATTTGTCTTTTCTGATTATATAAAAGAAAATGAATATTAGGAAATTCAGCTTCAAAAGAGAAATTCAAAATGCTTCCAAAGAGAATCAGAAAACCGGTCTGTTAAGCCAGAGAGCAGTGATCCACTTTGTCCGATTCAGTGGTTGTTGAATTCCAGGTCTGAGCCCTGCCCTGTGTCCCCCCGCTGAACCAGAAGTGCCCCTAGGACCTCAGCACTCAGAGGCCCTTGGCCTCGGCAGGCGCTGCGACAAACTGAAAACCTGCTGCCTTTCTTCTTCTAAGGAGTTTTAAGCTCAAGTTTCTCTTCTCACACATTGTTATATAAAATGGGAATTTCTGCTTCGTCCCCTCCCTGCCATCACACCAAAAAATAAATATATAAATACAAATTTGAAAAAGTTAAATAAAACTGGCTTTTAAAACCCAGTTAAAGCAAGATAAGACTGAATTAACCCTGAAGGGACTGGGAGAAGATTTTTAAAATGGGGAAAAATAAACTCAAAAAACCAGTGCCTCCTCAAAACACTGAAACCCACAGGCATCGTGACAACTTTCTAAACTGAAATGTCTGGACTTTGGAAGGGGTGTTACATTTTCCAACGCTGACTTTGGAAATCTTAACCTGGATTCAGAAAAATTCCAAACAAAATGAGCCAACAGCCGGGAAGAGGTGATTGAGCAAGGGAAATGAATGATTCAATTTACAAACATACATCAAGAGAAAAGAAGGCCACACACCTGGGAGAAAGAGTCGAGAAAAACTCACACCCATTCATGAACTTTCCTAGCTGTTGGATTTCACATGTTGTGATTCTTAATCTAAAAATTGAAACTTACTAAAGATCAGTAACAAAGAGCAAAGGGGTGTGTATGTGAGTGTGCGTGCATGTTTGTTGGGGGGGGGGATTGGACGAAACCAATATGGTATACTGTAAAGCAACTGAAATAAAGAGAAAAAACTGCATCTGACCTCTCTCAGGAGGCCAAGGAATAGCTAAAAACCCCTTTCAAAGCCAGCTCAAGTCAACAGGTGTCACAAACTCAATCCCCAAAGATTCGGGCAGCACGGGCCTGATTACACCACTAGCTAGTTTTACTACACGCTTTTCACACTTGCCAGCAATAGCAATATCTTAAAAACTTTGCCTCACGGGCCTTTTTATTACCTTTCCCACTTGCCCATGTAAAGTAACTCTACTTTAAGAAACTTCCAGTGACTTCATTCATCATCACCTCTGGTGCCAGAGATGGGAACTGCATAGTAAGCAGAGCTTACAGGTGTAATTGCTGCTTCTGCAGATTTCTACAGCTCCTGTTGGCTTGGGAGGCTCTTCAAGGTTCTCCTGTATTCACCCACTACACCTAAGCAGTGGCAGTACTACCCCCATTTGCTCTACAAAGGCAACAAGGCAATTTCCAGCTCATACTTAGGATGGAACTTGCTTCTTGGTGATATCATGTATAAAAGAGAAAAAAAAGAAAAAAAGATATCTTATTCTACTGGGTTGGCAAAAGGGAAAACACCAACACAAAACCCCTTTAGTTTCTTTTGATCCCGCATGAGTCACAGCTGAGTCCAGAAGTCCGCTTTCTCTGACCAGCCCATATCCTGGTTGTCCAGTCACAGAAAGAACAGGTTCTCACACAGCTGCATGGCTGGTTCATGATGCAATATTTGTCCTGACAGAAAAGCTAGCTTGTGGGCATACTTGCAAGGAGCTGGAACTCTGATGGTACCAGGCCAATTCCAGTACATGTGGCACAGTTTGAAAGTCAACCTGTCGGCCAAGAATAAAATATGACCCTTATTACTCTCCTCCTCCAATCTGGGGCATGATTATGTATTTAATAGGAGTGTGACACACAGCAAACTTCCCAGCAAAGTGGGAGACTGAGGAATACATGATGCAACTTTTGGAATCTTTGTTTTTAAGTGGAATTGTTTCTATTTCCACTATTGGTCAAGAGGACATGGGTCAATTCCCTCACTTTAGGTCCCCCTGTTTTTACAGTGAAACAAGGAAAACAACAAGGAGAACATTTTTTTTTTGCCTCAAGAAAAGGCTGCAGAAGGTTAAGTACCCCAGGAAAGTATTCATATAATCTGAGCTCAAGGGCGCTGGGTCTCAAATCTGGTTGTATGTCATAATCATCGGGAACAGTTTTTAAACATACAAATGCCTCAGAATGCTTGGGGGTGAAATCTGGGTGTATTTTTCTGAAAGCTTTTCAAGTAATTTTAATGTACATCAAGGGTTACCAATCTCTCCTCAAAAAGATACTATTATTGTGAAAGACATGAAGACACTCAAGGGGTAGCTATTCCTGGGAGTGGGCAGTGACTCCACCTTAGCTAGCTGGCCAGAATTATTTACGAGTGAGAAAGAGTAAGTTACTGGTCAGCTCACCTCTGCATATGATCAGGGCTCAGGTTTGCAGTGTTGAGAATACAGACATAATGGGTAGGAATGCCACAACCCTGCCGTACATGGTGAGCAAGAAGGTAGAAGTCCACCCTAGTAAGGAAACAGCACAAAGTAAAGATACGGTCAGATCTGGCCAGGTAGAGCTGGAAAAGATCCTGGAGATCACCTAAGGCTCAGAGAAGTCAAATGACTGAATTAAGCACACACAGGGACCAAACCAGGATTAGAACTCAGGTCTCCTGACTCAATAGGCTATTTAAGAACGGTGGTAGAAACTACTGTATCTGTATGCAGAAGGTTAAGCATGCACAATCTTAGGAAAAGAAGGCAGGTTCAATATTTTATACTTAAGAGGTAAAAGCTTTATTGTCGGTTTGTTATTTAAATAGTTTTTTTAAGCTTTATTTTTTTAACAGTAAAATCGCTGAGGATTCCATTCCACATCCCTCCAGGCTACCTCCCCAATTCTAATACCCAGGGAACAGATAACTTCTCCAACCTATTCTTATTGAAATATCGTGTTTTGTGCACTTACCACTCACAGCTTGTTATTGTATGATCCACCACAGTCCCAGGGGAGGGTGTCACAAAGTGCTCAGTGGCAGCCAGGTACAGATTAGTGCTGATTTTCTTCTGAACTACAAATACCACCATCTTGGGCTGATAATTCTCAAAAGCTTCAAAACACTTCTGTAGCTGAGGAATCTCATAGTTGGCGACGGTCTTTAGTTGGCCATCAGACACTCCATCACGGTACACCACAATTTTCTCTGGGAGACAGTGGTTTACCTGAAACGGCACCGTCCTGAGGTAAATGGTGGGGCCCTGGGGCAAACGACCACAGGCACTGAGAGGCTCACTCAGTGCGTGACCTGGACACACAGCAGTAGGTCCCTCTGACAAGATAATAAGCCCAAAGTCCCCCTGTGGAAAGGGCAGGGGGAAAAAGCTTCTAGTCATTTCTAGACTTCCTCAGCCTGGTAAAACAGGCCTGGTACAGCAAATGTGTTATAAAATATGAAAGCAAAATAAGCAAGTTATGAGTCACATACATAAGGCTTATACTGAAATGGTGTGAACAAAGTTAAAAGGAATGTTAGGAAAATTATGGGCTGAATCAATCTTCCTTCTACTTGGATTAACACTAATTACTGTCTAGGCAAAGAACAAGATGAACGGTTAGAGAAATGCTAACTTGACCACACATCACATAGACCATCATCCTCACATTTTCATGTACAGTAACATTCAAAGTTGCTAACAAGTGAAAGGCTCCTTTACTGAATATTATCCTACAATCAGCTATAGGGTGAAACATTTTTACTATAACTAAGTAATTAGCAAACAGTCATGGTAAATTGTCCATGGATCCAAATCAAATTAAACGTCAGCCTGAATCAGTTTGAAGAATAATTTATTCTCCATTTGGAGAATATAATTATGTTCTAGTTGTGTTCAACTTCAATAGTTTAAGAGAATATCTGTTTCATTTTAAACTAAAAGTTCCCTTAAAAGCGTTTAGTTTAATTCACATTTAGTAAGTTACAGTTTGAGTCTAATTGAGTGTAGTTCATTCTAGGTTTTTGTTCACAATTCCCCTCAAAAACCTAAATTATCACTGAATTAAATATGCATATCCTATACATTCTCTCTCTCTCTCTTTTTTTAAAGTGTCCTTGTTGCTCCTTTACAGTGAAGTTTCCTTTTTTTAAATTTTTTTGTGAGGAAGATCAGCCCTGAGCTAACATCCATGCCAATCCTCCTCTTGTACTGAGGAAGACTGGCCCTGGGCTAACATCCATGCCCATCTTCCTCCACTTTATGTGGGACGCCACCACAGGATGGCTTGACAAGCGGTATGTCAGTGAGCGCCCAGGATCTGAACCCGGGCCGCCAGCAGCGGAGTGTGTGCACTTAACCGCTACACCACGGGGCCGGCCCCTATACATTCTTTATAGTAGTTACTCTACATGAACACCTAAGTTTCATTTCAAAGAACTCTTTTTTAAAATACTATAAATAATCACCTAGACTCTTTCTGGAGTTTAAGTCAGAATTGCAAATATTTTATACATGTCCCTTTTTTATGAAACACCTCACCTTATATTTACAAACATGTAATTCATCTTCACATTCCAAGATTGAAATTATTGCCCCAGTCTGTAGTACTTTTGTTTTTGTGTTGTTTTTCACTGTCTAGCATCTATTCCACCTTTTTTGGTAAGAGCATTTTAGTGTCCACTTGCCTCCAACAGGGTACAGTCTGGTGGGACTATTAATTGAGGTGCCTTCCCCTAAACCAGGGTTTCTCAACCTCAGCCCTACCGACATGTGGGGCCGGTTAATTCTTTGTTATTGGGAGCTGACACTATAGGATGTTGCCAGTAGGAATCTCCCCCAGTTATAACCAAAAATGTCTCCAGGGAAGACAAAACTGTCCCCAGCTGAGACTCACTGGACTAACCACAGGACACAGAGATGATTCAAGCCATACCAACAGAAAGTTCTTCCTTCACTCTGAATCTTGAGCAGAGAATGAAAACACCTGGATTTTGGTCCCTCTATAGTGGTGCCTCTTCAGGTCCCTGCTCCTGGAACTCCAGGAGCTACCCTGGGTCTCTCCATTTCCCAGGTTGGCACTCAACCTTCTCACCAATCCTCTGAGACTCTTCATCATCTTACCAATTAATTCCCATTTTGCTAAAGTTAGCACATTTCCGTGACTTTCCAAAGATCCCTAACTGATACACTGTGTTCAAGTGTGGTAACACAGGTATTTAAATCTGGAAGAAACCCTCATTTCATAGGTGAGGAAACAGAGAGGAAGTACACTGGATCTGAGGTCAGGAGACATGGGACTGAGTCCGACTCTGCTGCTCCTCAGCTATGATCTTGAAGATTCAGTTTCCTCAGTTGAAAAATGGAGGTAAATGACCACCTTACCCTTTTAGGGTGGTTAGGAGGGATGAAGTAAATATATACATATAATTTTTTTAAAGCTATACATAAAAGTTGAGAATGAGCTAGATCAAAGAAATACAGATATTCCCAAGCACAGAAAAGGGACATAACGAGATCAATGGAGCAAAAAATAGAATCAAATTCATATGAAGTATCCACTGATGTCACCTCTTACTGTAAAATTTGCTAACCAGCCACTGAGTGTGAGATACTATACTTGGCCCTATGTAAGCTTCCAGGAGAAGTGAAAGACATGATTCCTGTTATCAAGGAGCTTAAATATCTAGTAATAGTCAACAGTGGAAACTTTTCGGGATCATCTGGTCCATTCTCCTCATTTCATAAATGATGAGTATAGTTTAGGGAGGGGTCAGGATATAAGATAAATCACAATATTGAAACATAAATGTTAAATGTATATTATCAAACCACTTCAGTACCAGGGTAAATGCATGAAACAATAAATTAATGAGCACCTTGAAAGCAGGATTGTGCTTATTCAGCTTGCTATCCCCAGCACTGAGTACAGTGGTGAGGGTCAAGTAGAAAATAATTATATCTACTGCAAGTTTGAGCTGTTCTTTTATGTGTGGTTCCATTCATTCATAGAACAAACACTTAACACCCACTAGATACGAGATGTTGTGCTAGTCTAAGAAAATTAAAAAACTATTTTGATACCTTACAAATATTCATGGAACTTAAATTAGAACTGGGAAGACAGACACATAAAGCAAATGCTCTCAATACATTATAAATAAGATGATAAAGGTCTAAGGAAAATGCTATAAGAATGGAGAAGTATGACACGGGTTCTCTGGAGGGAGAAGGAAACATTATGTCTCAGGAAAAGACATGACAAAACAATTAGCAGACAATTCAGTCAGCAAAGAAGGGTAAAAGGACTCCAGGTAGAACATGAGCAAAGGCCCAGACTGTGGCTGGACAAGAGGTAAGAAAATGACTGGAGACCAACCTATATGTTCAGTCTCGTGTTTAAAGGACTACTCTGGCAACCATCTACAAGACACACTGAAGAAGATTAAGAATGGATATTAGGAGATCACTTCCAGTTCAGGATGTCAGAAGACAGAGAAAACCTTCATTCCCATGGTAACACCAGAAAAATAAAGATAATATAAAAATCACACATATATATGGGACTATCAAAGACCAGCAGATGCAAGAAAGCTTTGATAAACTAATTTCCAGAGAGATGAGCCTTCACAGGTGAGCAGTAAATTTCTGAAGCTTCCAAGGGACAAATGCCAGGAGTGAGTGTGGGCAGCAGGAAGAAGAGGCCTGAGGTCTGAGAAATTTTACCAGGTTGAGAAGAAGCCAGACAGATAGAATTCTGAGGGACAAAAGTGGCACATACTCCACCAGGAATCTGCCTCCCCACCTAGATAACAACTGCACTGGCGCAGTGTCTGATGATTACAAAATAATGTAACTATTTTGGAATTCTGGAGTTTGTTGAAGGCTTGCAACTTCTAAGGGAAGACTTGGACAGTAAATTGCAGTTAATTTCAGCTCTTAGCACCACAGCAGCTCCCCATCCCCCACCCTCAGCCACACCACAGGACCAGGTCTTACAAATATTGGCATCTGTGCTTTTTTTTGTTTGTTTATTGTGGTTACATTGGTTTATAACATTGTATAAATTTCAGGTGTACATCATTATACTTCTATTTCTGCATGGATTACATCATGTTCTTATATTCACCACCCAAATACTAATTACAATCCATCACCACACACATGTGCCTAATTATCCCCTTCAACCTCCTCCCTCCCCCCTTCCCCTCTGGTAACCACCAATCCAATCTCTGTCTCTATGTGCTTGTTTGTTGTTGTTATTATCTACTACTTAACGAGTGAGATCATACAGTATTTGACCTTCTCCCTCTGACTTATTTCACTTTGCATTATACCCTCAATGTCCATCCATGTTGTCACAAATGGCTGGATTTCATCATTTCTTATGGCTGAGTAGTATTCCATTGTGTATATATACCACAGCTTCTTTATCCATTCGTCCCTTGATGGGCACTTAGGTTGCTTCCATGTCTTGGCTATTGTGAATAACGCTGCAATGAACACACGGGTGCATGGATCTTCACACACTGGTGTTTTCAAGTGCTTTGGATAAATACCCAACAGTGGAATAGCTGGATCATATGGTAGTTCTATCCTTGATTTTTTGAGGAATCTCCATACTGTTTTCCATAGTGCCTGCACCAGTTTGCACTCCCACCAGCAGTGTATAAGAGTTCCCTTCTCTCCACATCCTCTCCAACACTTGTTGTTTCCTGTCTTGTTAATTATAACCATTCTGACGGGTGTGAGGTGATATCTCATTGTAGTTTTGATTTGCATTTCCCTGATAGTTAATGATTTTGAACATCTTTTCATGTGCCTGTTGGCCATCTGCATATCTTTTTTTTTTTTTTTAAAGATTTTATTTATTTATTTATTTTCCCCCAAAGCCATAGTAGACAGTTGTATGTCACAGCCGCACATCCTTCCAGCCGCTGTATGTGGGACGCGGCCCCAGCATGGCCAGAGAAGCAGTGCGTCAGTGCGCTCCCGGGATCCGAACCGCGGCCGCCAGCAGCTGAGCGTGCACACTCAACCGCCAAGCCACGGGGCCGGCCCATCTGTATATCATCTTTGGAGAAATGTCTGTTCAGGTCTTTTGCCCATTTTTTAATTGGGTTGTTAGTTTTTTTGTTGTTGAGATGAATGAGTTCTTTATATATTTTAGAGATTAATCCCTTATCAGATGTATGGTTTGTAAATATCTTCTCCCAATTGTTAGGTTGTCTTTTTGTTTTGTTGATGGTTTCCTTTGCTGTGCAGAAGCTTTTTAGTTTGACGTAGTCCCATTTGTTTATTTTTTCTATAGTTTCTCTTGCCCGGTCAGACATGGTGCTTGAAAATATGTTGCTAAGACCGATGTCGAAGAGCATACTGCCTATGTTTTCTTCTAGAAGTTTCATTGTTTCAGGTCTTACATTCAAGTCTTTAATCCATTTTGTGTTAATTTTTGTGTATGGTGTAAGGTAGGGGTCTATTTTCATTTTTTTGCATGTGGCTGTCCAGTTTTCCCAACTCCATTTGTTGAAGAGACTTTCCTTTCTCCATTGTACGTTCTTGGCTCCTTTGTTGAAGACTGGCTGTCCATACATGTGTGGGTTTATTTCTGGGCTTTCGATTCTACTCCATTGATCTGTGTGTCTGTTTTTGTGCCAATACTATGCTGTTTTGGTTACTATAGCTTTGTAGAATATTTTGAAATCAGGGAGTGTGATACCTTCAGCTTTGTTCTTTTTTCTCAGGATTCCTTTAACTATTTGGGGTCTTTTGTTGTTACACATAAATTTTTGGATTCTTTGTTCTATTTCTGTGAAAAGTGTTGTTGGAACTTTGATAGGTATTGCATTGAATCTATAGATTACTTTAGGAAGTATGGACATCTTAATTATGTTAATTTTTCCGATCCAAGAGCATGGAATATCTTTCCATTTCTTTGTGTTTTCTTCAATTTCTTTCAGCAATATTTTATAGTTTTCCGTGTACAGCTCTTTCACCTCTTTGGTTAAGTTTATTCCTAGGTATTTTATTCTTTTTGTTGCAATTGTAAATGGGATTGTATTCTTAATTTCTCTTTCTACTACTTTGTTGTTAGTGTATAGAAATGCAACTGATTTTTGTATGTTGATTTTGTATCCTGCAACTTTACCATATTTGTTTATTACTTCTAAAAGTTTTTTGGTGGATTCTTTAGGGTTTTCTATATATAAAATCATTTCGTCTGCAAATAGTGACAGTTTCACTTCTTCCTTTCCAATTTGGATCCCTTTTATTTCTTTTTCTTGCCTGATTGCTCTCATTAGGACTTCCAATACTGTCAAATAGGAGTGGTGAGAGTGGGCATCCCTGTCTGGTTCCTGTTCTTAGAGGGATAGCTTTCAGTTTTTCACCACTGAGGATGATATTAGCTGTGGGTTTGTCATATACGGTCTTTATTATGTTGAGGTACTTTCCTTCTGTACTCATTTTAGAGTTTTTATCATAAATGGATGCTGTATCTTGTCAAATGCTTTCTCTGCATCTATTGAGATAATCATGTGATTTTTATTCTTCATTTTATTAATGTAGGTGTATCACGTTGATTGATTTGCGAATGTTGAACCATCCCTGCATCCCTGGAATAAATCCCACCTGATCATGGTGTATAATCTTTTTAATATACAGTTGTATGCGATTTGCTAGTATTTTGTTGAGGATTTTTGCATCGATGTTCATCAGTGATATTGGCCTGTAATTTTCTTTTTTTGTGTTGTCCTTGTCTGGTTTTGGTATCAGGGTAATGTCGGCTTCGTAGAATGAGTTAGGGAGCTTCCCCCCTCCTCAATTTTTTGGAAGAGTTTTGAGAAGGATAGGTATTAAGTCTTTGAATGTTTGGTAGAATTCACCAGGGAAGCCGTCTGGTCCTGGACTTTCATTTTTGGGGAGGTTTTTGATTACTGTTTCGATCTCCTTACTGGTGATTGGTCTATTCAAATTCTCTATTTCTTCTTGGTCTAGTTTTGGAAGGTTGTATGATTCTAAGAATTTATCCATTCCTTCCAGATTGTCAAATTGATTGGCATATATAGCTTTTCATAGTATTCTCTTATAATCTTTTGTATTTCTAAGGTGTCCATTGTAATTTCTCCTCTTTCATTTCTGATTTTACTTATTTGAGCCTTCTCTCTTTTTTTCTTGGTGAGTCTAGCTAAAGGTCTGTCAATTTTGTTTATCTTTTGAAAGAACTACCTCTTGGTTTTAATAATTTTTTCTATTGTTTTTTTTTAGTCTCTATTTCATTTGTTTCTGCTCTGATTTTTATTATTTCCCTTCTTCTACTGATTTTGGGCTTTGTTTGTTCTTCTTTTTCTAGTTCCTTTAGGTGCATTGTTAGATTATTTGAGATTTTTCTTGTTTGTTGAGATAGGCCTGTATTGCTATAAACTTCCCTCTTAGAACTGCTTTTCCTGTATCCCATAAATTCTGGCATGTCGTATTTTCATTTGTCTCCAAGAATTTTTTGACTTCTCCTTTGATTTCTTCGTTGACCCAATCGTTGCTCAGTAGAATTTTGTTTAATCTCCACATATTTGTGGCTTCTCTGATTTTCTTCCTATAGTTGACTTCTAGTTTCATACCGTTGTTGTCAGAAAAGATGCTTGGTATTATTTCAATCTTCTTAAATTTATGGAGACTTGTTTTGTGGCCTAATATGTGATCAATCCTGGAGAATGTTCCATGTGCATTTGAAAAGAATGTGTATTCTTCAGTTTTTGTATGGAATGTTCTGTATATATCTACTAGGTCCATCTCTTCTAGTGTGTCATTTAAGGCCAGTGTTTCCTTATTGATCTTCTGTTTGGATGATCTATCCATTGGTGTAAGTGGAGTGTTAAAGTCCCCTACTATTATGTGTTACTGTCTATTTGTCTTTTTATGTCTGTTAATAATTGCTTTATATATTTAGGTGCTCCTGAGTTGGGTGCATAGATATTTACAAGTGTTATGTCCTCTTGCTGGACTGTTCCCTTGATCATTATGTAGTGCCCTTCTTTGTCTCTTTCTACAGTTTTTGTTTTAAAGTCTATTTTGTCTGATATCAGTATTGCTACTCCAGCTTTCTTTTCATTGCATTAGCATGCAGTATCTTTTTCCATCCCTTCACTTTCAGTTTCTGAGTGTCTTTAGGTCTGAAATGTGTCTCTTGTATGCAGCATATATATGGGTCTTGTTTTTTTATCCAATCAGCCACCCTATGCCTTTTAATTGGAGCATTTAGTCCATTAACGTTTAAAGTAGCAATTGATAAGTATGTACTTACTGCCATTTTTTAACTTTTTTTTCTTGGTGTTTTAGGAGTTCTTCTCTGTTCCTTTCTTCTTCTCTTGGTCTCTTCCCTTGTGGTTTGATGGCTTTCTTTAGTATTATGTTTGGGTTCCTTTCTCTTAGTTTTTGTGTATTTATTATAGGTTTCTGGTTTGTGATTACCATGGGGTTCATATATAGTAACCTACGTATATAGCAGTCTATATTAAGTTGATAGTCTCTTTAATTTGACCTCTGTCTGAAAGCTCTCCTCTTTAATTCCCCTCCTCCCACATTTTATGTTTTTGATACCATATCTAACCTCTTTTTTGTGCATTTGTATCCATTACCCTCTTATCATGGAAATAGATAATTTTTCCTATTTGTGGTCTTCCCTTTTCCCCTTAAATAAGTCCCCTTAGCATTTCTTGTAGTACTGGTTTTTTGGTGACAAACTCCTTTAATTTTCACTTGTCTGGAAAACTTTTTTCTCTCCTTCCATTTTGAATGATAACCTTGCTGCGTATTCTTGGCTGTAGGTTTTTTCCTTTTAGCACTTTAAATATATCATGCCACTCTCTCTTCTAGCCTATAAGGTTTATGCTGAGAAGACAGCTGATAGCCTTATGGGGTTTCCTTTGTATGTAACTTGGTGACTTTCTCTTGCGGCTTTTAGGATTCTCTCTTTATCTTTAATTCTGGACATTTTAATTATGATGTGTCTTGGCGTGGGCCTCTTTGGGTTTATCTTGTTTGGTGCTCTTTGTGCTTCCTGTACCTGGACGTCTGTTTCCCTCCTCATGTTAGGGAAATTTTCAGCAATTATTTCTTCAAATAGATTCTCTGCCCCTTTGTCTCGCTCTTCTCCTTCTGAGATACCTGTAACATGGATGTTAGTGTGCCTGATGTTGTCCCAGAGGTCTCTTAGACTATCTTCACTCTTTTTAATTCTTTTTTCTTTTACCTGTTCAGCTTGGGTGATTTCTTCTAGTCTTTTGTCCAGCTCGCTGATCCGTTCTTCTGTATCCTCTACTCTGCTTTTGAGTCCCTCTAGAGAATTTTTCATTTCTGGTACTGTATTCTTCATTTCTTATTGGTTCTTTTTTATATCTTCCATTTCTTTGTTGATGTTCTCACTGAGTTCATCCATTCTTCTCCCAAGATCAGTGAGCATCATTAACACTCTTTGTTTGAACTCTCTGTTGCGTAGGCTGCTCATTTCTGTTTCGCTTAGTTCCTTTTCTGGGTTTTGTCCTGTTCCCTGACTTGGAACATATTCCTTTGCCTCCTCATTTTGCCTCTTTCCCTGTGCTTGTGTCTATGTATTAGGTAGGTCGGCTACATCTCCTGCTCTCAGAGAGGTGACCTTATATAAGTGATGCCTTAAGAGGTCTGGCAGTGTGCTTCCCTCTCCTCTTCAGTTGCAAATGTTTCAGAAGTGACCCATGTGTGGGCTACGTGTGTCCTTCTGTTGTGGCAGGGTTGTTCTTCCCGTAGGTGCCCAGGGAGGCTGAGCTACGCCCCAGGCCAGCTGTTGTAATGCTCAGCTGCGTGTAGTTGTTGTGGGCCCTTCAGTCTCTTTATCTGGTGTGGGGTGTCCCAGCACAGTTGGCTGCAAGGTCTAATAGCACATTCCTGTTGCTGTATTTCTATTAAGTGAGTAGGCCCCCAGTGTGGCAGATTGTTAGGCTCATGGGCTTACAATTGCTATAAGCTTCTAGCTTTTAGGCCCCTTGTCAACTCTCTGAGGACTGCAGCCTGGTGGGGCTGGCCTCAGGCACGGGAGCACTCAATTGTTTCAGGCTTTGGAAGGTGGGGCCAACCCTCTATGTCACTCTTTGAGAAGCACAAGTCTTCTGCAGCTGACAAGTCCCACCGCCTATAGGTCCACACACACAGTCAACACAGTCCTGCCCCGTGCGCACACCCCAACCTCCTGAAGTGGACCCAGTCTCTCCAAGGTGGGACCCCCACACTCTCCACCACCACCCCACACTCTCCACCCACTCTTTGCACACATCCTGGCCTAGAGAGGCAGACCTAGTCACCAGGCTGTGGAGAATCCAGGCAGCTCCCTTAGCAGGCCCACAAGTTGCCCGAGGGCTTGTTGTTGGGTGGGGCTGGTCCCTAGGGTGGGCTGCTTGCCCTGGCTGAGCTGGATTAAATCGGTGCTATAGTGGGTGGAGCAGACCCTGGGCTAGCAGGCCCCAGGGAGAACTCCAATGGCGTCTGCCAGCATCTGTGTCAGCACGCCCACATCAGGCCACCACAACGGCCGCTGCCAATATCCTAGTCCCTGGAGAGGTCTCACCTCTCACCGAGATGCATTCAGAGCCTATCAGGTGAGTCTCTTTGAGTTTGTGCGTGGGCCCTTTAAAAGCCGGTTTTAATTTCTTTGTGAACCAGCTTTTCTGGGGGTACTCCCCAATGTTTTAGTAGCAGGCAAAGTCAGATATTATGCCACTCATCTCGATTGTGCTGGGTCCAAAAAATGCCTACAGTGGGGGCACTCCCCAGCTCAGGGCCCCACTCCTCCAGGGAGGGCTGTGTACCTTTGGGCTGCTCACAGGCAGCCATGAAGTGTTGTGGCTTGTGAAGGTGGCGTTTTTTTCTCTCCAGAAGGGAATTTCTGCCTCTTCCACCTCAAATAGGATTGTCGTTTGTTGCAGGAGGTCCTCATATCCGGTTTTCGGTTCTCTCTCAGGGGTAATTTTTCCAAGAGTAGTTGTAAATTGGCTGTGTCCATAGGAGGAGGTGAGTTCAGAGTCTGCCTACGCCACCATCTTGACTTCTCCTGGGATCTGTGCTCTGATTGCTGATTGCTGCTTCTGATCACAGAAGTGCAGACCAAGAGGCTTGTGGCCATTGTTGTTGCACCTCCCTCTTTGTCTGAAGTGATTTCCAGGTGACTTAACAGGCCAGTGTCACTCCACCACCACATTTTTCCTCTTTCAGGAATCAGACATTAAAGACTAGGACATTCAAAAACAACTGCACATACGGGGAAAATTAGAAAGTGACCACACATGCCCAGGGAAAGGCTCAGAAAATACCTGAGAAGACCTTAAGTATACACTGTAGGCTGAGCCCCAGCACAGACACAGCCTACAACAACCAAAAAAACAAAACAAAACCACACACAAAAACAAAAAAAACAGCAAACTCTGGGGAAAGGGGAAAATCTGATTTACAAAGTTAACGCATTATTAGCTTCAAATGTCCAGTTTTCAACAAAAAGCCACAAGATATACAAAGAAACAGGAAAGTATGACCCATTCAGAGGGAAAAATTAAATCAACAGAAACTGTTACTGAAAAAGACCTGATGGCAGATATACTAATCAAAGACTTCAATCATCTTAAAGATGCTCAAAGAACTAAAGAAAGATATGGAGAAAGTAAAGCAAACAATGTATGAAAAAATGGAAACATCAATAAAGAGAAAACCTAGAAAGTAACCAAAAAAGAAATTCTGGAGCTGAAAAGTACAACAGCTGAAATAAAAAATTCACTAGATGGGTTCAGAAGCAGATTTGAGCAGGCAGAAGAATCACTGAACTTGAAGATAGGACAATGGAAATTATTGAGTCTGAGGAACAGAAAGGAAAAAGATTGAAGAAAAGGGAAGAGAGCCTAAGAGACCTGTGGGTCACCATCCAGTGGATCAATATATGCATTGTGGGAGTCTCAGGAGAAGAGAAAAAGGGGCAGAGAATATTTGAAGAAATAACAGCTGAAAACTTCCCCAATTTGATGAAAGACACGAATACAAACATTCAAGATGCTCAATGAACTCCTGGCAAGAAGAATTCAAAGATGGGCCAGCACCGTGGCTTAGCGGTTAAGTGCGCGTGCTCCACTCCTGGCGGCCTGGGTTTGGATCCCAGGCACGCACTGACGCACCGCTTGTCCAGCCATGCTGAGGCGGTGGCCCACATACAGCAACTAGCAGGATGTGCAACTACGACATACAACTATCTACTCAGGCTTTGGGGAGAAAAAAGGGAAAAAAAGGAGGAGGATTGGCAATAGATGTTAGCTCAGGGCCAGTCTTCCTCAGCAAAAAGAGGAGGATTGGCATGGATGTTAGCTCAGGGCTGATCTTCCTCACAAAAAATAAAAAAAAGAATTCAAAGAGACCCACATTGAGACACATTATAACCAAATCTTCAAAAGACAAACAGAAAATCTTGATAGCAGCAATCTAGAAGGAAATCATCACATACAAGGGATCCTCAATAAGATTATCAGCAGATGGTTCATCAGAAATTCTGAAGGCTACTTTTCCTTCTAAAGTGAGGAAGAGGGGCTGGCCTGGTGGTGCAAGTGGTTAAGTGCACGTGCTCTGCTGCAGCGACCTCGGGTTCGCCAGTTCAGATCCCAGGAGTGCACCGACGCACTGCTTGGCAAGCCATGCTGTGGTGGCATCCCATTTAAGTGGAGGAAGATGGGCACAGATGTTAGCCCAGGGCCAGTCTTCATCAGCGAAAAAAAACAGAGGAGGATTGGCAGATGTTAGCACAGGGCTGATCTTCCTCACCAAAAAAATAAATAAATAAAGTGAGGAAGAGATTAAGACATTCCCAGATAAATATAACCTGAGGGAGTTTGTTACCAAGAGACATGCCATGCAAGGGAGTCCTGTAGGATGAAGGAGCACTAGACAGTGATGTGAAACCATGGGGAGAAATAAAGATCTCAATAAAGGTAAATACATGGGCAATTATAAAAGCTAGTATTATTGTAACAATCGTTTGTAACTATACTTTTTGTTTTCTTTTTTTTAAGATCTTTTTATTTTATTTTATTTTATTATTTATGTATTTTTTTTCACCCAAAGCCCTAGTAGATAGTTGTACGTCATAGCTGCACATCCTTCTAGTTGCTGTATGTGGGACGCAGCCTTAGCATGGCCGGAGAAGCGGTGTGTTGGTGCGCGCCCGGGATCTGAACCCAGGCCGCCAGCAGCAGAGCGCGCACGCTTAACCGCTAAGCCATGGGGCTGGCCCTACTTCTTGTTTTCTATATGATTTAAGTGACTAGTACATTTAAAGAAAAAAACAATTACTAGTCTAAAACATAGTATTACTGTAACTTTGGTTTGTAACTCCAAATCTTGTTTTTTACATAATATAAGAGACAAATGCATTTAAAAGAATTATTAGTGTATGTTTTGAGGCATATAATGTATAAAGATGTAATTCTGTGACATCAACAACTGAAAGGGGTAGGGATGGACTTGTAAAGGAGCAGAGTTTTGTATGTTACTGAAGTTAAACTGCTATAAATTCAAATTAGAGTGCTGTAACTTTAGGATGTTAAATTTAATCCCCATGGTAACTACAAAGAAAATAGCTAGTGAACATACATAAAAGGAAATGAGAAAGGAATTTAATAATTTCACTACAAAAAATCAACTAAACACAAAAGAAAACAGTGATGCAATAAATGAGGAACAAAAAAGGTATAAGGCATATAGAAAACAAACAGCAAAATGATAGAAGTCCCTCCTTATCAGTAATTACTTTAAATGTAAATGGATTAAAGTTTCCAGTCAAAAGACAGAGATTGGCAGAATGGATAAAAACACATGATCCAACTACAGGATGTCCACAAGAGACTCACTTTAGATCCAAAGACATAAATAGGTTGAAATTGAAAGAGTGGAAAAAGATATGCCATGCAAATAGTAATGAAAAGAAAGCAGGGGTGGCTATACTAATATCAGACAGATTAGACTTTAAATCAAAAAAGGTTACGAGAGACAAAGAAAGAAGGACATTATACGTTAATAAAAGGTTCAATACAGCAAGAAGTAACAATTATGAATATTTACACAGGGCCGGCCCCGGGGATTAGCGGTTAAGTGCCTGTGCTCCGCTACTGGTGGCCCGGGTTCGGATCCCGGGCGCGCACCGATGCACCGCTTCTCCGTCCATGCTGAGGCCGCGTCCCACATACAGCAACTAGAAGGATGTGCAACTATGACATACAACTATCTACTGGGGCTTTGGGGGAAAAAAAAAAAAGGAGGAGGATTGGCAATAGATGTTAGCTCAGAGCCGGTCTTCCTCAGCAAAAAGAGGAGGATTAGCATGGATGTTAGCTCAGGGCTGATCTTCCTCACACACACACACAAAAAATTTACACAGCTCATGACATTTTGCTTCAAAATATATGAAGCAAAAACAGACAGAATTTAGGGGAGAATCATGAAGGAAATGCAAATCAAAACTACAATGAGATACCACCTCACACCCATCAGGATGTCTAATATAAAAAAAAAAGAAACAGAAAACAAGTGTTAGCAAGGATGTGGAGAAACTGGAACCCTTGTACACTGTTGGTGGGAATGTAAAACAGTATAGCCGCTGCGGAAAAATTTGAGGCAGTTCCTCAAAAAATTAAAAATAGACTTATCATATGATTGAGCAATTCCACTTCTGGATATATACCCTAAAGAATTGAAAGCAGGGTCTCAAAGAGATATTTGTACACCCATGTTCACAGCAGCATTATTCACAACAGCTAAAACATGGAAGCAACCGAAGTGTCCATCAACAGATGAATGGATAAGCAAAATGTGGTATATACACATAATAGAATATTATTCAGCCTTAAAAAGGGAGGAAATTCTGTAATATACTACAACATGGATAAACTTTGAAGACATTATGCTAAGCAAAACAAGCCAGTCACAAAGACAAATACTGTCTTACATGATTCCACTTATATGAGGTACATAGACTAGTCAAAATCATAGAGACAGAAAGAAGGGTGGTGGCCAGCGGTTGGGGGGAGGGGATAAGGGGAAATTACTGTTTAATAGGTATAGAGTTTCAGTTTTACAAGATGAAAAGAGTTACGAAGATGAATGTGGTCATAATTGCACAACATTATGAACATATTTAATACCACTGAACTGTATACTTAAAAATAGTTAAGAGGGTAAATTTTATGTTATATGTATTTTACTCAATGAAATAAAAATTGGAAAAAAAATGAAAGAAGAGACCAGGCAAGCTATTGGCAATGGTGGGTGCAGAAAGGGCAGGCTGAAGTCTGGAAAATTTCCCCAAATAATCACTTGCTCAAGATAATTCTTCACCCCAATCTCCTCCAATTGTGCCGAGAAAAGGGAAGTAAAGGTGGAACTGAAAGCATAAAGAATTCATACACTCACACACTCTACAGCTGCCTGCAACTTCTGATTTCAAAAGCAATACCTTAGCCCACTCCCTTCCGGCTCTAGGGTCAAACACTAGTCAACACCAGCCTAGCCCTATGTAGTCACAGCTGCAGCAACAGCCACGTCAGCAGCAAAAATTGTTGAAGTAACCAGGGCTGAGTTCAATCTTCCTAAAGCTCAGGGCTAGTATCAGATGAACTCAACATCTGGTGATTACTCATCACGACAGAGAAAACTGAGGCAAGTGCCAAGAACATCAAGAACGTAGCTTGGTTTTGATTTTCACACCTGAGTGGAAGGAAACCCTGGCACTCAGACTCTCGTGTTAGGTTTCAGTGGCCCATGAGACATCCAAGCACAGAGACCAAGCAGAAGTTGGAGATGTGTCTAGGAGCTCTGACAAACGGTATGAACTAGAGCAGTGTGTGTCCCCGCAATGTGTGCTCAGGGGTCCCATCCTTCCCCACCCAGGGGTCCCTGAGACATTTTAGGGAGTCCACAAGGTCAAAACTATTTTAATAATATTACTACTACATCACTTGCCATTTTCATTCTAATTCTCTCACAAATAAACGGTAGAATTTTCGAGAGAGTAAATGATGTGCAACATTGTAACAAACTAAATGTAGAATACTTACCTTTTACTGGCCCAAACATTAAACCCACTTGCCAAATTGTAAAACAATGGCCCTCCTCTCACTTCTCATTTCTTCACACATTTTGGAAGTAGTTATCTTTAATTAAAAATGTTATTTATGTTATTAACATGTACTGAGTTTATTATTTTTAGGTAAATTAAAAAACGTTAAGGGCCGGCCCCATGGCCTAGCGGTTAAGTGCGCGCCTAGAGCTTCTCCAGCCATGCTGAGGCCGTGTCCCACATACAGCAACTAGAAGGATGTGCAACTATTACATACAACTATCCACTGGGGCTTTGGGGAGAAAAAGGAGGAGGATTGGCAATAGGTGTTAGCTCAGAGCCGGTCTTCCTCAGCAAAAAGAGGAGGATTAGCATGGATGTTAGCTCAGGGCTGATCTTCCTCAAAAAAAAAAAAAATTAAAAATTTTCTCAGTTTTAACTTCTAATATGGTAATTATCAATAGATATATACCCATATAAACAAAAACTCAATAATATTTAAGAATTTTAATAAAGGGTTCTTTAGGCCAAAATATCTAAGAACTGCTGGACTAGAGACACAACTCTAAATACAGATATTAAATAAAGCCATAGATGAGATTGGAAAAGTTGGACAAAATATAAAAACACCTAGGTAAAGGCCTTAGATCCAGGCAGCATCAGAGGAAGAAGGCAGTTTTTTTTTTTTTTTTAATAATTTTATTTATTTATTTATTTTTACCCCCAAAGCCCCAGTAGATAGTTGTATGTCATAGCTGCACATCCCTCTAGTTGCTGTATGTGGGACGCGGCCTCAGCATGGCCAGAGAAGCAGTGCGTTGGTGCGCGACCGGGATCGGAACGTGGGCCGCCAGCAGTGGAGCGCGCGCACTTAACCCCTAAGCCACGGGGCCGGCCTGAAGGCAGCCTTTTGAATCTTTTTTTCCCTTGGCAGCATTTGCTGATTTTGCTGATTCCCCAAGGGTACCTAAAAGGCTAGGCGGTTCAGGACTGAATTTTTTTTTTTTTTGAACAGCTTTATGGAGATATAATTTGCTTTACCATAAAAGCCACCTTTTTAAGGTATAAAATTCAAAGTATTTAACATTTATAGAATTTTGCAACCATCACAACTTTCTAATTTTAGAACACATTCATCACCCCCAAAGGTAATCTCACACTCATTAGCAGTCACTCCCTATTCCCCCGCCCAGAACACACTAATGTACTTTGTTTCTTTGGAGTGGCCTATTCCAGACAAACAGAACCACATAATATGCAGTCTTGTGACTAAACAATTTCACTTAGCATAATGTTTTCACAGTTCAGCCATGTTGCAGCATGTATCAGTCCTTCATTCCTTTATGTTGCCAAATAACATTCCATTACAGGATATGTCACATTTTGTTTGTCCATTCATCAGTTCATTCACACTTGGATTGTTTCCATTTCGTGCTATTATGAATTAACACTGCTATGAACATTTGTGTACAAGTTTTTGTGTGGATATGTTTCCAACTGTCTTGGGTATATACCTCGAATTGCTGGGTCATATGGTAACTCTATGTTTAACATCCTGAGGAACTGCCAAACTGTTTTCCAAAGTAGCTCCTCCATTTTATAATCGCTCAAGCAATATATGAGGGTTTTCGATTTATCCACATCCTCAACAACACTCATCTTTTTTATTTTAGCCATCCTAGTGTCTCATTGTTTTTATGTTTTTAAATTAAGAGACTTGATTTTTTAGACCAGTTTTAAGTTTACAAACAAATTGAGGTGATAGAGTTCCCATATACCCGCTGCCCACCAGCCTACACACATACAGTAGTTTCTCCATCATTAGTATATTACATTAGTGTGGTACATTTGTTACAAGTGATGAGCAAACATTGATAATTATTAACCAAGGTCCACAGTTTATATTAGGGCTCACTCTTCGTGTTGTACATTCTATAGGCTTTGACACATGCACCATTACAGTATCATATATAAGTTTCACAGCCCTAAAAATCCCCTGTGCTCCACCTATTTACCCTTCTCTTCCTCACCTTCCCAAACCTCTGGCCACAACTGATCTTTTTACTGACTCCATAATTTTGCCTTTTCCAGAAAGTCCTATAGTTGTAATCATACAGTATGCATATTTTTCAGATTGGCTTCTTTCACTTATTTAATATACATTTAATGTCTTTTCATGGCTTGATAGGTCATTTCTTTTTACTGCTGAATATTTCATTGTCTGGATGTACCAGAGTTTATTTTTCCATTCAGCCACTGAAGGACATCTTGGTTGCCTCCAAGTTTTGGCAATTTTGGATAAAGCTGCTATAAACATCTTGGTGCAGGTTTTTGCATGGACATAAGTTTTCAACTCATTTGGGTAAACACTGAGCTGGATCCTATGTATAAGAGTACATTTAGTTTTGTAAGAAACTGCCAAACTGTCTTCCAAACTGGCTGTACCATTTTGTACTCCTTCAAGCAATGATGAACGAGAGTTCCTGTTGCTCCACATTCTTACCAGCTTTTGGTGGTGTCGGTGTTTCGGCTTTTGGCCATTCTAGTAGATGTGAAGTTGTATCTCGTTATTTTAATTTGCAATTCTCTTATGTTATATTGAGTATCATTTCATATGCTTATTTGTCATCTGTATATCTTTTTTGGTGAGATGTCTGTTGAAGTCTTTTGTCCACCTTTTAATCAGGTTATTTTCTTATTGAGTTTTAAGAGTTCTTTGTATATTTTCGATAACAGTACTTTACAGATATGTCTTGCAAATATTTTTTCGCAGTCTGTAGCTTGTTCTCATTCTCTTAGAGTCTTTCACAGAGCAGAAGTTTTTAATTTTAAGTCCAGCTTATCAGTTCTTTCTTTCATGGATCATGCTCTTGTATCCAAAAAGTCATCACCAAACCCAAGATCACCTAGATTTTCTCCTGTTATTTTCTTGAAGTTTTATAGTTTTGCATTTTAAATATAGGTTTGCAATACATTTTGAGTTAATTTTTGTGAAAGGTATAAGGTCTGTGTATAGATTCACTTTTTTTTTTTTTTTTCAATGTGGATAGCCAGTTGTTTCAGCACCATTTGTTGAAAAGACTATCCTTTTTCCAATGAAGTGCCTACATTCTTTTAACAAAGATCACTGGACTCCATTTGTATAGGTCTATTTCTGGGGTCTCTATTCTACTACATTGTCATGTCTATTCTTTTTCCAATATCACACCACCTGGATTACTGTACCTTTATAGTAACTCTTTGAATGATATAAATCCTCTGATTCTGTTCTTCTTCAGTATTGTGTTGGTGATCCTGTGTCAAATTTTTCCTTTCCATTTAAACTTCACAATCAGTTTGTAGATATCCACAAAATTACTTGCTGGGATTTTGACTGGGATTGCTTTGAATCTACAGAACAAGTTGGGAAGAACTGACATCTTAATTATATTGAGTCTTCCTATCAATGAACATGGAGTAACTCTTCATTTATTTAGATATTGATTTTTTTCATTACAGTTTTATAGTTTTCCTAATGTAGATCTTCTACAAACTTTGTTAGATTTGTATCTTATTATTTCACTTTTTGGTGCTAAATGGTGTTGTTTTTAACTTCAAATTCCAATTGTTCCCTGCTGGTATACAGGAAAGGAACTGACTTTTTTTTTCAAGCAATTGACTTTTCTATACTAACCTTGTATCCTGCAGACTTGTAATTCTCACTTAGTTCTAGCAGGTTTTCTGTTGTTGATTCCTTGAGATTTTCTACATAGACATCATGCCATCTGCTAACAAAGATAGTTTTATTTCCTCTTTTCCAATTTGTATACCTTTTCTTTTCTTTTTAGGTTTTTTTTGCATTGGCTAGGAGTTCCAGGATGATGTTGAACAGGAATAGTGAGAAGAAAAATACTTGTCTTGTTCCTGATCTTAGGGGAAAAGAATCTAGTTTCTCACAATTAAGTATAATGTTAGCTGTAGGCTTTTTGTAGATGTTCTGTGTTAAGTTTATGAAGTTCCCCTTCTGTTGCTAGTTTGCTGGGAGTTGTTTTTTTTTTTTTTTTTTTAACCATGAATGGGAGTTTAATTCTGTCAAGTGCTTTTTCTGCATGTATTGATGTGATATGATTTTTCTTCTTTAGTCTGCTGATGTGATGGACTACACTGACTGATTTTCAATCACTCAATCAGTATACAGCCAGGCTTGCATAACTGGAATACAACCCACTTGGTGGTTGTATTCTTTTCCAAGGGTTGCTGTAACAAAGAACCATAAACCAGGTGGCTTAGAACAACAGAATTTACTCTCTAACAGTTCTGAAGGGTAGAACTCCAAAATCAGGGTATTGGCAGGGCCGTGCTTCCCCCAAAAGCTCTAGAAAGAATCCTTCCTTGCCTCTTACAGATTCTGGTGGTTGCTGGCAATCTTTGGTGTTTCTTGGTTGGTAGATACATCACTCCAATCTCTGCCTCCACCTTCACAGTGCCTTCTCTCTTGTGTGTCTGTGTCTCCACTTCTTCCAAGTGGAAGACTTGACTCTGTGAGCAAATTTCCCTCTTCTTATAAGAATACTAATCATTGGATTAGGGCTGACCCTAATCCTGTCTGAACTCATCTCAACTTGATTACATCTACAAAGACCCTATTTCCAAATAAGGTCACATTCACAGGTTCTTCCAGGTGGACATGAATTTGGAGGGGCAATATTCACCATGGCACAGTCACAGTGTATAATTTTTATACAGTTAGATTTGCTTTGCTAATATTTTGTTGGTTTTTGCAACTATGTTCATGAGAAATATTGGTCTGTAGCTTTCTTTATTGTTAATGCCTTTATCTGGTTTTGGTGTGAAGTGGTATCTCATTGTGATTTAGATTTCCATTTTTCATTTACTTCTTTGTCTATTTCTATATGCTCTTCGGAGAAATGTCTATTCAAATGTTTTCCCATTTTTAAATTGGGTTATTTGTTTCTTCGTTGAGTTGTAAGACTTCTTCATAGATTCTGGAAACTAGACCTTTACCAATAGATAAATGATTTGTTCCATTCCATGGGCTGTCTTTTCACTTTGATAGTGTCCTTTGAAGCACAAAAGATTTCAATATTGATGAAGTCAAATTTATCTGTTTTTCATTACTTGCTTTTGCTTTCAATGTGCTATCTAATAAACTATTGTCTAATACATGGTCACAAAGATTTACACCTATGTTATCATCTAAAGTTTTGTAGTCTTAGCTCCTACATTTAGGTCTTTGACCCATCTGGAGTTAATTTTGTATATTGTGTGAGGCAAGGATCCAACTTTATTCTTTTGCATGTGGATATTCAGTAATCCCTGCACCATTTCTTGAAGACTATTCCTTTCCTCACTGAATAGCGCCCTCGTAGAAAATCAGTTTACCATGAGCACACCGGTTTATTTCTGGACTCTCATTTCTACTCCATTGATCTCTAAGTCTATTTCTATGTCAGGACCAGACTGTCTTGCTTACTCTAGCTTTGTAGTAAGTTTTGAATTCAGAAAGTGTGAGTCTTTCAACTTTGTTCTTCTTTTTCAAAATTGTTTTTGCCTCTTCTGAACTTTTTTGCATTTCCAGATGAATTTGAAAATCAACTTGTCCATTCCTGCAAAAAAATAATGTTAGACTTTTGATATGGATTTCACTAAATCTGTAGATTAACTTGCGGAGTACTGCCATTTTAACAATATTAAGTCTTCCAATCCATGAATATGGGATGTCTTTCCTTTTATGTAGGTCATCTTCAATTTCTTTCAACAATGTTCTGCAGTGTTCAGTATATGTCTTGCACCTCTTTTGTTAAATTTTGCCTACATACATTATTCTTTTTTATGCTGTTGTAAATGGAATTGTTTTAATTTCATTTTTGAGTTGATCACTGCCAATATATAGAAATATAACTCATTACTGTATATCAATCTTGTATCCTCAACTTGCTGAACTCAATTATTAGCTATAATAGTTTTGTGTGTGTGTGAGTGTATTCTTTAGGATTTTCTATATATAAGATAATGTCATGTAGAAATAGACATATTTTTCCTTCTTTTCCTGTCTGGATTCCTTCTGCAGTTTTCTTGTGATATTTTTGTCTAGCTTTAGTATCAGGATAATATTGGCCTCATAGTATGAATTGGGAAGTGTTCTTTTCTTTCCTATATCTTGGAGGAGTTTGAAAGATTCTTTAAGTGTTTGGTATAACTAAAAAGTTTTGGTAATTTGTGTCTTTCTTGGAGTCTGTCCATTTCATTTAGGTAATGTAATTTCTTGGCATATAGTTATTCACAGTATTTTCTTATAACCCTTTTTATTTCTGTAAGGTCAGTAGTGACATTTCCTTTTGCAGACCCAATTTTAGTAATCTGATTCTTCTATTTTTCAAGAGTGGTCTAGCTAAAGGTTTGTCAATTTTGTTGATCTTCTCAAATAATCAACTTTTTCAGAATGGCTATAATTAATAAGATAAGATGACAAGTGTTGGAGAGGATGTGGAGAAAAGGGAACCTGCAAATAATCAACTTTTGGTTTCAATGATTTTCCCTATTGTTTTTCAATTCTCTGTTTCCTTTATTTTTGCTACAATCTCTATTATTTCCTTCCTTCTCTTTGCTTTGAGTTTAGTTTGCTCTTCTTTCTCTAGCTTCTCAAGGTGGAGGCTGGGTTGTTTTGAGATCTTTTTTCTTTTTAAAAATAAGTGTTTTCTGCTATAAATTTCCCTCTAAGCACTGCTTTACCTACATCAACAAGTTTTGGTATGTTGTGTCTTTGTTTTCATTTATCTCAAAGTATTTTCTAATTTCCCTTTTGATTTCTTCTTTGACCCCTTGGTATTGAGGAATACTATTTACTTTCCACATTTTTGTGAGTTTCTCAAATTTATCTTTCTCATTAATTTCTAATTTCATTCCATTGTGTTTTGAGGACACATATTGTATGAATTTAATCCTTTTAAATTTGAGTCTTGTTTTATAGTCTGCCATATGGTCTATCATGGAGAATGTGCCATAACACTTGAGAAAAATGTGTATTCTGTTATTGGATGGAGTCTTCTGTAGATATGTTAGGTTTAGTTGGATCATAGTGTTGTTCAAATCTATTTCCTTGTTGATCTTATTTCTAATTATTCTATCCATTATTGAAAATGGAGTTTTGAAGTCTCCAACTACTATTGTTGAATTATCTATGTCTCCCTTCAATTATGTTAGATTTTGTTTCATGTATTTTGGAGTCTATGTTGTTAGGGTCACATACCTTTATATTTTATGTCTTCTTATGGATTGACCCTTTTGCCATCATAAACTGTCCTTGTTTTTAGTAACAATAGTTATCTTAAAGTCTATTTTGCCTGATATTAGTATTTCTACTTCAGCTCTCTTTTGCTTACTATTTGCATGGTATATCTTGATCCATCCTTTTACTTTGAACCTACTGTGTCTTTGAAACTAAAATGTGTCACTTGTGGAAAGCACACCTACATACTTTTCACTTAATCCATTCTGCTAATCTCTACCTTTTGAATGGAATATTTAATCCATTTACACTTAATGTATTACCAACAAGGTAAGATTTACATCTGACATTTTACTATTTGTTTTCCACATGACTTATATCTTTTTTGTCTCTCTATTCTTCCATGACTACCTTATTTTATATTAGATATTTTCTAGTTGCCATTTTAATTCTCTTGTTGTTCCTTTTATTTTTCAAAGTTATTTTCTTAGTGTTTCCCCTGGGGATTACAATTAACATATTAACTTACAACAATTTCATTTGGTTAATTAATACAAAATTAACTTTGGCAATATTCAAAACCTTTGCTCCCATATGGTTCCATTCCCTATGCTCTCTTTTGTGCCTTTATTGTCATACAAATTACATCTTTATATATTATATGCACATCCACTCAGATTTATAATTACTGCTTTATGCTGCTGTATGTTAAATCATAGAGTAGAAAAAAAGTTACAAACAAAAATATATTTTTGCTCTCTTTTATATTTATCTATATAGGTACCTTTTCCAGTGGTGCTTATTTCTTCAAGTGGATACGAGTTACTGTCTAGTGTCATTTCATTTTCACCTGAAGGATTCCCTTTAGTATTTCTTGTAGGGCAGGTCTACTAGTGACAAATTCTTCCAGTTTTTATCTGAGAATGTCATAATTTCTCCATTTTTTAAAAAAAAAATGAGATGTAAATCACATACCATAAAACTCACCATTTTAAAGTGTACAATTCAGTGTTTTTTAGTATGTTCACAAAGTTATGCACCTATCCACACTATTTAATTCTATAATATTTTCATCATCCCAAAAAGAATCCTGTATCAATTAGCAGTTACTCCCTGTTCCTGCCCACATCCTCATTCTCTGGAAACCAGTAATCTCTTTTCAGTCTCTATGGATTTGCCCATTCTGCACATTTCCTAGAAATGGAATAATATAATATGTGGCTTTTTATGTCTGGCTTCTTTCACTGAGCATAATATTGTCAAGGTTTCTCCTTCATATTTGTATAGTAGCTTTCCTATAGAATTTTTATGCAATCTTCTTTTTCTTCATCATTTTGAATGTCACCCTACTGCCTTCTGGCCTCCATGACTTCTGATGAGAAGATAGCTCTTATCCTTATTGAAGATGCCTTGAACATAATGAGTCGCTTTTTCTTGGTGCTTTCAAGATGGTTTCTTTGCCTTTCAGCAGTTTTACTGTGATGTGTCTAGGTGTGAGTCTTCCTTACTTAGTGTTCATTGGGCTTCTTGGATAAGTTGGTTACTGTTTTTTCATCAAACTTGGGAATTTTTGGCTATTATTCCTTCCAATGTTCTTTCTTCTCCATTCTCTCTCTTTACTCTCCTTCTGGGAATCACATTATGTTTATGCTGATATGGCTAATGGTGTCCCACAGACATCTGAGTCTCTATTCATTTTTCTTCTTCCTTTTTCTCATTGGATAATCTCAATTGACCTAACTTCAAGTTTACTGGTTATTGCCTTCTTTTATTATTTTTTTTATTGATGTCATAATAGTTTATAACATTGTGAAATTCTAGTTGTACATTATTATTTGTCCTCACCATATAAATGCAGGTCTTCACCCCTTGTGCCCATCCCCGAACCCCCTTCCCTCTGGTAACCACCAAACTGTTCTCTCACTCCATGTGTTAAGTTTATATTCCACATATGAGTGAAGTCATACAGTGTTTGTCTTTCTCTGTCTGGCTTATTTCACTTAACATAATACCCTCCATGTTGTTGCAAATGAGATGATTTTGTCTTTTTTTATGGCTGAGTAGTATTCCATTGTATATATATATATATCACATCTTTATCCAATCATCAATCAAGGGACACTTGAGTTGCTTCCACTTCTTGGCTATAGTGAATAACGTTGCAATGAACACAGGGGTGCATAACCCTCTTTGGATTGTTGATTTCAAGTTCTTTGGATAAATACCCAGAAGTGGGATAGCTGGATCATAAGGTATTTATATTTTTAATTTTTTGAGGAATCTCCCTACTGTTTTCCACAGAGGCTGCACCAGTTTGCATTCCCACCAGCAGTGATTGAGGGTTCCCTTTTCTCCACATCCTCTCCAACATTTGTTATTTTTTGTCTGGGTGATTATAGCCATTCTAACGGGTATAAGGTTATATCTTAGTGTAGTTTTGGCTTGCATTTCCCTGATGATTAGTGATGTTGAACATCTTTTCCTGTGCCTATTGGCCATCTGTATGTCTTCCTTGGAAAAATGTCTGTTCATATCCTCTGCCCGTTTTTTGATCGGGTTGTTTTTTTATTGTTCAGTTGTGTGAGTTCTTTATATATTATGGACACTAACCCCTTGTCGGATATATGATTTGCAAATATCTTCTCTCAGCTGGTGGGTTGTATTTTCATTTTGATCCTAGTCTCCTTTGCCTTGCAGAAGCTCTTTAGTCTGATGAAATCCCACTTATTTTTTCTTTTGTTTCTCTTGCCTGAGTAGACATGGAATTCCAAAAGAAAGACCAATGTCAAAGAGTGTTCTGCCTGTATTTTCTTCTAGGAGTTTTATAGTTTCAGGTCTTATCTTCAAGTCTTCGATCTATTTTGAGTTAATTTTTGTGTATGGCAAAAGATAATGGTCTACTTTCATTCTTTTGCATGTGGCTGTCCAGTTTTCCCAGCACCATTCATTGAAGAGACTTTCCTTTCTCCGTTCTATGTTCTTAGCTCCTTTGTCAAAGATTAGCTGTCCATCTATTGTGGTTTTATTTCTGGACTTTCAATTCTGTTCCATTGATCTGTATGTCTGTTTCTGTACCAGTACCATGCTGTTTTGATTATTATAGCTATGTAGTATATTTTGAAGTCAGGGATTGTGATGCCTCCAGCTTTGTTCTTTTTTCTCAGGAATGCTTTAGCTATTTGGTGTCTTTTGTTGCCCCATTGAATTTTAGGATTCTTTGTTCTATTTCTGTGAAGAGCGTCACTGGGATTGTGATTGCGATTGCAATGAATCTGTCGATTGCTTTAAGTAGTATGGACATTTTAACTATGTTTATTCTTCCAATCTGTGTGCATGGGTATCTTTCTATTTGTCTATGTCATCACGGATTTCACTCAATGTCTTATACTTTTCATTACATAGGTCTTTCACTTCCTTGGTTAAATTTATTCCTAGATATTTTATTCTTTTTGTTGTGATTGTAAATGGGATTGTCTTCTTGAGTTCTCTTTCTGTTAGTTCATTATTACAGTATAGAAATGCAACTGATTTTTGTAAGCTGATTTTGTACCCTGCAACTTTGCTGTAGTTGTTATTTCTAATAGTTTTCGGATGGATTCTTTAGCATTTTCTATATATAAAATCATGTTGTCTGCAAACAGCGAGAGTTTCACTTCTTCATTGCCTATTTGCATTCCTTTTATTCCTTTTTCTTGCCTAATTGCTCTGGGCAGAACCTCCAGTACTGTGTTGAATAACAGTGGCAAGAGTAGCACCCTTGTCTTGTTCCTGTTCTCAGAGGGATGGCTTTCAGTTTTTCCCCATTGAGTATGATGTAAGCTGTGGGTTTGTCATATATGCTCTTTATCATGTTGAGGTACTTTCCTTCTATACCCATTTTGTTGAGGGTTTTTATCATATATGGATGTTGGATCTTGACAAATGCTTTCTCTGCATCTATTGAGATGATCATGTGGTTTTTATTCCTCCTTTTGTTAATTTGTATCACATTGATTGATTTGCATATGTTGAACTATCCCTGTGTCCCTGGTATAAATCCCACTTGCTTACTTATGTATTGCTGTATTTGGTTTGCCAATATTTTGTTGAGGATTTTTGCATCTATGTTGCTCAAGGATACTGGGCTGTAATTTTCCTTCTTTGTATTGTCCTTATCTGGCTTTGGTATCAAAGTGATGTTGGCCTCAAAGAATGTGTTGGGAAGTGTTCCATCTTCCTCTATTTTTTGGAATAGTTTGAGAAGGATCGGTATTAAATCTTCTTTGAATGTTTGGTAAAATTCTCCAGAGAAGCCATCTGGTCCTGGACTTCTATTTTCTGGGAGGTTGATTATTGTTTCAATCTCTTTACTTGTGATTGGTCTATTCAGATCCTCTATTTCTTCTTGATTCAGTTTTGGGAGGTTGTAGGAGTCTAAGAATTTATCCATTTCTTCTAGATTGTCCAATTTGTTAGCATATATTTTTTCATAGTATTCTCTTATAATCTTTTTTATTTCTGTGGTATCCATTGTGATTTCTCCTTTTTCATTTCTAATTTTACTTATTTGAGCCTTCTCTCTTTTTCCTTCGTGAGTCTGGGTAAGGGTTGTCAATTCTGTTTATCTTCTCAAAGAACCAGCTTTTTGTTTCATTGATCCTTTCTACTATTTTTTTTATTTCAATTTATTTCTGCTCTAATTTTTATTATTCCCCTCTTTCTGCTGACTTTGGGCTTTCTTTGTTCTTTTTCTAATTCTGTGAGGTATAGTTTAAGATTGCTTATTTGGGATTTTCCTTGTTTGTTAATGTGGGCCCGTATTGCTATGAATTTCCCTCTCAGGACTGCTTTTGCTACATCCCATATGAGTTGGCATGGTGTATTTTCATTTTCATTTGTCGCCAGATATTCTCTGATTTCTCCTTTAATTTCTTCAATGATCCATTGGTTGTTCAGTAGCATGCTTCTTAGTCTCCACATCTTTGTCACTTTCCCAGCTTTTTTCTTGTATGTTGGTTATTTCTTTTACCTAATCAAATTTGATGTTAGGCTCCTCTAGTGAAACTTTCATTTACTATATTTTACGACTCCAGAATTTCTATATGGTTCTTTAAAAAATTTTTTTTGAATATCTTTATTGAGATATAAATCACATACCATACAATTCACCAATTTAAAGTGTAAAATTCAATGGCTTTTAGTATATTCACAGATATGTACAACCATCACGACAATCAATTTTATAACATTTTCATCACCTCACACAGAAACCCCATACTCTTCAGCTATCACCACTGTACCCACCCTCCTATTTCCTCCCCACCTCAGCCCTAAGCAACCACTAATCTATCTTCTGTCTCTCTATATTTCCCTGTTCTGAACATTTCTCATAAATAGAATCATATAATATGTGGTCTTTTGTGACTGGCTTCTTTCACTTAGCATAACATTTTCCATGTTCAACTACTGTTTCTGTTTGTCTCACCTGTTCCACACTCTTTTTTTTTTTCCTTCCTTAAAAAAATTTTTTTTAAATTATTTTCTCTTCTTTCATCTTGATAGTTATATATTCTTTTATAATTCTTTTAGTGGCTACTCTAGAAATTACATAATTTATCTTTAGCATATCAAACTGTAATATGAATTAGTACTTTCATCTTTTCACCAACAATTCAAGGAACTGAAAGCATCAAAATTTCATTTACTTCCTCCTGACATATGTCTTTTGTTGTCATTAATTTGAAACTTATACACACATACACAAATATATATCCACTCACAACATTATATTTTTATCTTAGATGGTATGTATTCATTTAAATTTACCTCTATATCTGCCACTTTTATTCCTATAACTATTTCTAGGCTTCTCTCTGGAATAACTTGCCTTCTAGCTGAAGAACGCTCTTCAGTATTTTCCTTCAGTGTAAATCTGCTGGTGACAGAGTCTCTCAATTTTTTATTTGCCATGGAATGTCTTTATTTAACCTTATTAAAAGTTATTTTTTAGTGGACATTAGATTCTATTTGGCAGTTATTTTATTTCAGCACTTTGTAGCTATTATTTTATTATTTGTGGCTTATACTGCTTATTTTGACAAGTTAGCTATTAGTCCATTTGTTGCTCCTTTGAGATTTTATTTATTTATTTATTTTCCCCCCAAAGCCCCAGTAGATAGTTGTACGTCATAGCTGCACATCCTTCTAGCTGCTGTATGTGGGACGCAGCCCCAGCATGGCGGGAGAAGCGGTGCGTCGGTGCGCACCCGGGATCCGAACCCGGGCCGCCAGCAGTGGAGCGCGCGCACTTAACCGCTAAGCCACGGGGCCGGCCCTGTTGCTCCTTTGAAAGTAACCTCTCTTTTTATTTTCCTTTGACTGGTCTTAATATGTATATATATATTTGTCTTTCAAATAAAACTTTCAAAAGTTTTATTATAATCTGCCTAAGTGCACTTTTCTTTTCACATATACTGCTTGGGATTTGGTGGATTTCTTGTATCTGTGCCTTCATGTCTTCTACCATTTTTGAAATATTCTTCACCATTGTCTTTTCAGTTATTTCTTCTGTCCTCTCTAACCTCCTTCTGGGCCTCTTATTATATGCATATATTATATTTTAACCCCATATATCCCATGTCTGTTGCCCTGTTATATTTTCTAACCTTTTACATCTCAATACTTCAGTTTGATTTTCTTATCTTTCAGCTGACTCTTTACTTCCTCAGTTAAGTCTAAACTACTGTTACCCATTGTTATATGTGCAGTTGTTTCCCCAAAATTTGTATGTTGAAGTCCTAACCCCCAGTATCACAGAATGTGACTGTATTTGGAGATAGGGTCTTTAAAGTGATTATTAAGTTTAAAGGAGGTTAATGGGGTGGGCCCTAATCAAATACGACTGTCTTTATAAGAAGAGGAGATTAGAACACAGACACACACAGGGTGAAGACCACGTGACACAGAGAGAAGACAGTTATTTGTAAGACAAGGAGAGAGGTCTCAGGAGAATCTGACCCTGCCAGCACCTTGATCTTGGACTTCCCATCCTCCAGAATTATGAGAAAATAACTTTTTGTTGTTTAAGCTACCCAGTCTATGGTATGTTGTTATGGCAGCCCTAGCAACCTAATACACCCATCCATTGAGTATTTAATTTTGGTTAGCATAATTTTCAGTTCTAGAAATTCTGTTTTTTTCAGTTTCCAATTTTGTTAAAATTAATGTTGTCTTTTACCTCTTTGAACATGTTAAGTGTAGCTATTTTTAAATGTGTCTGACTACTCAATTATCTGAATCCTCTGTGGATCAGGATTGATGATCTGTTGTTGGTTTTCAGTCCCTTCACTTTCTCTCCTTGTGTTCTTAGTTATTATTATTGATTGCTAGACATCATAGAAACACTGTAGAATTTAATGCCTAGGACAATGTTATCTTCCTTCAGAGGATTTGTTTTTGCTTCTGGCAAGTGGGCAGTGAAACTAGCTGTCAGAGTTCACTTAAATCCATATTCAGGGACTGAAATGATTCAGAGTCAGTCTACCTACAATTCTTCTTTACTCCTAGTTTGTAGCCCTTTAGATTCATAGGCCAAAGAGCAAGGCGTATACTCAGGACCACCACTGATTTGGGGGCCCTGGCCTTCAGTTTTGATCCCTAAAAACTTCAAAAGTGCTACATAGCTTTTCCACCTTTCAGCTGTCTCTTCCAGAATCAGCATATGTCCCCAGGGGAAAAGAATCCAAATACAGCCCTCATCATCTCTCTGGGTTCCTGTCTTTTTCTGTCTTGGCTTTCTTAGTCTTCTATGCTTTATTAAATCTTCAATTAAACTCAAGTAGATTACATATATACACACACACGTATATACATGTATATACGTGTGTGTATATGTATGAATGTATACATATGTATGTATATGTGTATGTGTATATATATACATACCTATATATACATACAAATATGTACACATACACATGTATACATTATGTATAATATATACATATTCCTTTCTAAAAATTGAGCGCCAAACACAGTAGTTACAATATTGTTAATAGAAATAATGTGGTGGCTGGAGTGATTTGTGTGTGCATGTGTGTGCGCGTGAGGAAGATTAGCCCTGAGCTAACATCTGATGCCAATCCTCCTCTTTTTCCTTTTTGCTGAGGAAGATTGGCCCTGGGCTAACATCCATGCCCATCTTCCTCTACTTTATAGGGAACGCCGCCACAGCACGGCTTGACAAGTGGACAAGTGGTGTGTCGGTGTGTGCCCAGGATCCGAACCTGCGAACCCCAGGCTGCCGAAGCGGAGCATGTGCACTTAACCACTGCACCACCGGGCCAGCCCCTGGAATGATGTTTTTCATACAGAGAAGATTTAAGTTTGTTTCTTCCAAGTGTCTGGAGTATTAGCACTATGAGAAACTTGGGAACACTAGCACTCCAGGTCATCATATCTCATTTTTAGAATTGAAATAATTCAAAGATGAGCTGTACTTTGCTCTAAAGGCTTATATCCCTCTCAATCACCCTTATTGCTAGGATGTAGCCCTTTGTGGCTCCAAACCAAAATGATGGAGGTTTCCTAGCGCCATCTACCTTTAGTGAGTTCTAGACTCCAACCACTGTCCACCTAGAAAACTATAAGATTGTCAAAAGCACTCCTCAGGAAATACTTCTTGCATGAGAAAGTAGGGACCCCCCAAAATCTGTTCCTCCATAAAAGCAACAAGTACACTGCAAAAATGGTCAACATCAACTTTTTTTAGAACTGTTGAAACTAACCAGAGGCTTGCAACAATCTGAACAGCATTCTGGGTGTGGAGATCTGATTTGCAAATTGCCAACATTAGATTAAAAATGTCTAATTTTCAATAAAAAATTATGAGACATGCCAAGAAATACTAAAGTATGGCCCACTGCATGTGAAAAAAAGTAGTCAATAGAAACTGTCCTGGGGAAAGCCCAGACATTGGTTCTACTCACCAAGGACTTTAAACTAACTATTTTAAATACTGTTCAAAGAACTAAAGGAAACTACATCTAAAGACCTTAAAGAAAGCATGAGAATGTGTTTCACCAAATAAAGACTATCAATAAAGATATAAAAATTATAAGAAAGAACCAAATAGAAATTTTGGAGTTGCAAAGTATAATAATTAAAATGAAAAGTTCACCAGAAGTGTTTAATAGCAGATTTGGTCAGGCAGAAGAAATAATCAGCAAACTAGGAGACAGGTCAATCGAGATTACCCAGCATGAGAAAAAGATAGAAAAAAATGAAGGACGAAAAAAATGAATGCAGCCGCTGAGAATGTGAGACACCATTAAGCATACCAACATACAAATAATTGGAGTCTGAGTAGGAAAGGAGAGAGAGAAAGGGCAAAAAGAATATTTGAAAAAATAGTGGACCCAAAACTCCCAAATTTGATGAAAAAATTGACTGACATTCAAGAAGCCTAAAGAACACCAAGTAGGATAAACTCAAACTTGATCTGCAACAACAGTTCTTCCCTGGGTCTCCAGCCTGCTGGCCCACCATGCAAATTTTGCCCTTTCCAGCCTCCATAAATCACATGAGGCAATTCCTAAGTAAGTAAACACACACAAAACACACACACACACACACACACACCCTATTGGTTCTGTCTTTCTGGAGAACCCTCATATAGAATTAGCACAAAGAAAGAGGAAGAGAATAGAACTGTATGGGAAGAAAGTTTTTGTATACTATTGAAATTACTTTGGTATTAATATGAACCAGACTGTCATAAATATGCAGAAAAAGCATTTGATAAAATCCAACACACTTTCATTATTAAAAAAACTCAGCAAATTAGGAATAGAAGGAAACTTCCTTAACATGATAAAGGGAGTTTATGAAAAACCCACAGCTAGCATCATACTCAATGATGAAAGACTTTATCCCCCTAAGAGCAGGAAAAAGACAAAAATGCCTGTTTTCACCACTGTTATTTAACATTGTACTGGAAGTTCCAGCCAGAGCAAGTAAGCAAGAAAAATAAATAAAAGGCATCCAAATTGAAAAGGAAGAAGTATAACTATCTCTATTTGCAGATGACATGATTCTATATATAGAAAATATCAAAGAATTAAAAAAAAACCTACTAAAGCTATTAAATTCAGAACAGTTGCAGGAGTAAAGATTAACACACAAAACCCAGTTATGTTTTTATATAGGAGCAAGGAACAATCCAAAAATAAAATTAAGAACACTACTCCATTTAGCATCCAAAAGAATAAAATACCTAAGAATAAATTCAACCAAGAAGGTGAAATACTTGTACATGAAAACTACAAAACATTGCTAAAAGAAATTAAGGAAGACCTAAATAAATGGAGATATCCTGCGTCCATATATTGCAAGACTAAATATTATTAAGATAGCAATACTTGCAAAGCAATGTACAAATTCAACATAATCTCTATCAAAAGTCCCATGGCCTTTTTTGCAGAAATGGAAATACCTATTCTCAAATTCAAATGGAATTCCCAGGGACCCTAAATAGCCAAAACAATATTGAAAAAGAAAAACAAAACTGGAAGACTCACACTTCCCAATTTCAAAACTAATTAAAAAGAAAGAGTAATCAAAACAGTGTTGTACTGACATAAGGATGATATACAGACCAATGGGATAGAATTGAGAGTTCAGAAAGAAACCTAAACCTCTATGGCTAAATGATTTTTAACAAGAGTGCCAATACCATTCTACGGAGAAAGAATATAATCTCTTCAAATGGTGCTGGGACAAGTGGACAACCGCATGCAAAAGAGTAAAGTTGGACCCCTACCTCACTCCATATACAAAATATAATGCAAAATGGATTAACGACCTAAATATAAGAGCTAAAGCTATAAAACTGTTAGAAGAAAACATAGACGTAAACCTTCATGACCTCAGATTTGGTAACAGGTTCTTAAGATTTGACACCAAAGCACAAGGAACAAAAGAAAAAATAGACAAATTGGACTTGATCAAAATTTAAAACTTCTGTGCACCAAATAACTATCAAGAAAGTGAAGATGCCCTACATAATGGAAGAAAATATTTTTACAAATCATATATCAGACAAGGGTTCTGTATCCAGAATATGTAAAAACACTCTTGCAACTCTTACAACAAAAAGACAGATAAATTAAAAAATGAGGAAAGTACTGGAAAGGACTTCTCCTAAGGAGATATACAAATGGACAATAAGCATATGAAAAGACGTTCAACATCACTAGTCATTAAAGAAATGTAAGCTAAAACCACAATGAGATACCACTTCACAATGGCTATAATTAAAAAAACGGAAAATAAATGTGTTGGCAAGGACGTGGAGAAATTGGAACCCTCCTACATTACTGGTAAGAATGTAAACTGGTGCAAAGCTCTGGAAAATAGTTTGTGGTTCCTTAAAAAAAACATAGAATTACCATATGACCCATCAATTTCACTCCTAGGTCTATACCCAAAAGAAGTGAAAACAGGTACTTAAACAAATACACATACAATCATGTTCATAGCAGCATTATTCACGATAATCAAAAGGTGGCAACAGTCTACACATCTATCAATGATGAATGGATAAAGTGTGGAATAAACATAAAATGGAATATTATTCATCCATAAAAAAGAACAAAGTAGTGATATATGCTACAACTTGGATGAACCTTAAAAACATGCTCAATTAAAGAAGCCAGACACAAAAGGTCACATATTTTATGATTACCTCTATATAACATATCCAAAATAGGCAAGTCCATAGAGACATAAAGCAGATTAGATTGTTACTAGGAAGCAGGGGGAAGGGTGAACAGGGAATTACCCCCTTCCAGGATCAGAAAGTGGTGGGAACCAGCAAGCGGATATCCTGGTGTGCTTGCTCGAGTGGCAACTGGGTCCATGAAAACCAGTGGACATCGGGGGCTGCAGCAATGCAGAAATGGGCTGAATCTAGACATAAATTTCTCTTGCACCCTCTGAAGTGCAAAATGCCAACAAGAACTGTTTTGTCTGCCAAGAGGAGAGACAGACCGCAGACAGCCCTGGGGCAGATCCCTGAGAGGAAGGCTCTGCACACAGCTGGCACATTGAACTGGTGGCTACAAATAGTTCCTGACAGAAACAGACACCTACTCTGGACTGGGCTTTGCAGACCTTCTGACAGATGCAAATGCTCAAAATACTATAAAAGGACTAAAACAGAAGGCACTGTACCAATTTGGACTGCTCAGTCACATTTCTTCACACCAAGGAACACACTCTCATCCTCAGAGTAACAGTCTGATAGAGAACTAGAATGGGCAACTAAAACATTTATTGTCTAAAATCGAGGGAATAAAGGCATGAGGGGCTGGCTTACACACTTTCATGAGTGTATACTCACACTCAACATGACCTGGGCCAAGGGAATGTCCCCACTAGGTAAATTCTTCCACTTCTCTGGGGGATCTACAGAAAAGGGGGTGGGGGAGGATGCTGGTATAACAATACCCTTTTTGTTTTCCCCCACGTGACTTCAACACTCTTTTTTTCCTACCTGATGCAGTGGGTCTCGGACCAGAGCTGCACCTGCAAGTGCCAGAGCTCGGATGAACCATGTATTCATTTGCTAGAGCTGCCATAACAAAGCACCATTAACTGAGTGGCTTAAACAACAGAAGTCTATTGTTTCACAGTGCTGGAGTTTAGAAGTCCAAAAGAAGGTTTTGGGAGGGTTGTTTCTTTCTGAGGGCTGTGAGAGAGAATCTGTTCCATGATTCCCTCCTAGTTTCGGGTAGCCTCAGGCATTCCTTGGCTTATAGATGGCAATTTCCCAAGGTCTTCACATTGTCTGTCCTCTGTGTCTGTCTCTGTGCCCAAATCTTCACTTCTCATAAGGACACGGCCATACTGGATTAGGGCCCACTCTAATGAACTCATCTTAACTTGATCATCTGCAAAAACTCTATTTCCAAACAGGGTCACATTCACTGTTACTGGTAGTTAGGACTTCAACATCTTTTTGGGGGCGCAATTCAACCCATAACAATCCCTAAGCAAGAAACTGTAACTATGTTTTAAACATTTATGTTAGAGTTCCTAAGGGCCTGACGGGGTGGACCGTGCTTTCACCCCTCTGGCAAAATTAAGGTTCATAGGAAATGCAGCTAGACGGCCTAGTGGTCGAGATAGCCCACTAGTTCTGTACTTATGTAAGCCCACCCTGTATGAACGGGAGTGGACTAAGGGGGAAGCACTTGCTACAACAGTATTGCTGTCAGCAACCTAGAACCAGCACAGTGGCCAAACCTAACGTCCCTCCCAAAGGCAGAAAAGTTCAGGTATAAATAGAGAGAAAGAAGAATGGTAGCTGATGGCTGAGGATAAAGGAAGGATAAATGGTTACGCAATGAGGGAAATCCAATATTACATCGGTCCCTAAAAAAAAGGCTCAAGGTGGGACCGGCCACGTGGCATAGTGGTTAAGTTTTGTGCATTCTGCTTCGGTGACCCAGGTTCGTGGGTTTGGATCCCGGGCGCAGACATACATCACTCATCAGCCATGCTGTGGCAGTGACCCACATATAAAAAAAGTAGAGGAAGATTGGCATGGATGTTAGCTCAGGGCTAATCTTCCTCAAGCAAAAAATGAGGAAGACTGGCAACAGATATTAGCTCAGGGCTAATCTTCCTCAGGAAAAAAAAAAAAAAGGCTCAGAGCAAGAGATGATGTTGTCTGTTAGCTCAAGTATACCGGATGCCTGAAGTGGTGAAGCCACGTTACTGAAACCATTCCTGCTTTTGGAAACTGACAATGTCTAATGGAAGCCTACAAACTTAAGTGGCATAGCACTGGGAAACATTTTGGTCATATAACATGATGATGAATTGGACTAATTATTCATGCCTAAGTGGGACTCTAAATGTGCCAGTATCTTCTGACTCATGTTTCAGCTTATATCTATCACCATACTGCAATGTAGCATGACACTAACCTTGTTGGTAAGATTCAACTATATCATGTAATCAAGTCTTATGATAATACTGATATTGATAATCAAATATATTGGAAAACTGGGTTAAAACCCCCTGAGGATGTAAAACTGATGGAAAAACGACTGGCCTGAGCAAGAACTGGATTAACTAACCACCAGCTAACTTCTACGCTAAAGAGTACTGCACAAGTTTATTGTAAGGTACAAATAGTGGTAGATCAAGAGGGAAGAGTAATTAAATTAGTACAAAAACATGAAAATGTATGTAATGGCTTTTTTAGAGCAGGTTAGTTGTTTCTTTAAATCTAACCATCTCCCACACTGGCTCCTCCAAACGTCAAGGCATATTGAGAATGATGCTACTTGACACACAGCACGCAGTGGAAATGATAATGCGTGACTTTCAAGGCTGAGGTATAAGAGGCAGCATGTCTTCCACTTGGCTTTCTAAGTCTCTTGGAACTCTCATGCTCTGAACCCAGCCACCAAGCTGTGAGGAAGCCCAAACCAGCTCATGTGGAAAGAGCACATGAGGAGGCCCACACCGAGAGAACCAGAGCCCACTGTGCCCTAACCAACCTCACAACTACAACCATCATAAATGCTCACTGCATGCCACTAAGTTTTAGGGGAATTTGTTACACAGCCATCAATAACCAGACAGTGCTTAAGTAATTTACAACACAGAGGGAGAGATAAATAAGGATACAAATATCTAATATAAGGCAGGATGTGATAACCACTACACAGAATATAAACAAAGGGTCCTGAGAGAAGAACATAAAGAAATAAGTCCAGCTAAGGGATAGAGCAGTGGGGGGAAAAATGGGAAAGGCTTCACAGAAGTCATCTTTGGGCTAGGGCCTAAAAGACAGATGGAACTTTGAGGTAAAACAATAGTAACAACAACAAGAGAAAGGAAGGTGTGGTAAACTGGGTGACAAAGTAGCGTATCACATGGACCTCCTTAGAGACAAAAATTCAACTTCTTTTTTACATAATCTCTAATACTGAAACAGTATCAAAGTATTTGAAGGACACTGTAGGAAACGTCTTTCTAAAAAGAAACAAGGTGGAGTTCTAGAGACTGACTTCAATCATACAAAATTATTAAATTTCTTGCAGTTTAATCTCTATGCAAAGGGCTAACTCTGACCCTAAGAAACGAAAGCCACTTATCAGTGCTTCCTTTGATGTACTGGCCAAGGTAAAACCAGTACCTTGCTTGCTCATTGTTCCAGACCCAATATCAGCTTAATGACAGCAATTCCCCATGGTTAGCATTCTGTGGAGTTCTAGGGGTGATTTACAGGGAGGCATCCTGAACCAAAATGAATGCCTAATGACAAGCCATAAAAAGCTGAGTAAATTCATAAGCTGCTTTAATTGCTGTAATTTACCCCCAACTTCCCTGGTAAGGCCATGAAGACTACGTCTATAGGGGTCAGGCTGACAACCTGGGAAATAACCATTACTTACCAAACGCAATCAAAGCATTTAGCTCTTTAAGCTGCTCTGTACGAGGAGAAGTCTGAAAGCGGTCCCTGTGAGCTGCCATTCAGCCACGACTAACTTTCCAGTCTGTTTAGCAGCCTCACCTTCAATTTGGGGTCCCTCCCACTAAATCAGACTTCCTCTCAATGTGGTCAGGTAGGCAGTCCTTAAAAATCCTGAAACTTTAGAATTTCTGTTCTCCTCACCTCATAAAACTTTTTTAAGGAGCCCACCAGGCACAGCTTCAGGCTATCCACAATCTCCTGATGAGGCATCTGGAACACCACTCGTGAATACCATTTTGTGAGAGTGCTGGGGTAGAGGCAGTAAAGAGAGAGAGATGAGGACACACTCACAGAGGAAGACCCACAGTCTGACTGGCAGCACACATGGGCTTCTCTGTGCACCAATCCCACAAGTACCTAGTAAATGCATTTACGTTACATGTAAAAACACACAGAGATGGGGGGGAAGATATATGTAAGCCGTATACAGAATGTAAAAATACAGGCATAATTGTGGATATTTGCTACAAAACTGCCTCCAATTGAAAAAATTTAACAACCTAGATATCCACCAACAGAGGATTAGTTAAATAAATAGTGCCGCAGCATATGATAAATTCCACGCAGCAGTTAAAAAGAACCGTTTGAGATTTATTTGTATTGATATGCGAAAATGTCCAAAATATATAATTTAAATACATAAAACAAACTGAGAATCAGTATACATAGTAATATGCCATTTATGTATGTATACATATACACAAACACGTATATGTGTTAACATATACATAAAATAGAATCTGAAAGTATATATACATCAAACCTTTGTGGTGGTTAACAAAAGATGGGCCATGAAAAACTTTCACCTTCTAAATTTATGCAGATATTTGCATGAGCATGCCTTATTTTTACAACCAGAACAAACAACAAAAAACCCGTCATTTCTGGGGGAAAAAACACCACCACCAAGACAGCCCCCATTCCAAAGGAGATTACACTGCAGCCAGGGAACAAACGCACACGTGACAAATTTGATATATAGATTCCATAAATATCACAGGGAGATGGAGGAAGGAGTTTAGTATACACTTATTTATTAAATAAAAGTATACTGTTTTGAGTATTATAGTATACAAAATACTCAAAAAAATACTTGCTGGATTTATAAGATTAGGCATTAAAATGAGATAACCAAACAAAATGGAACTCTGAATAGTACTTACAGATTGATGCTCGCAACAAAGCCAACCACGGACCGCATGCCCCTGCTGGGGTCATGGTAGACATCCATTCCGATCACCATTAATTGTTTCTGGGTGAGAAAACAAAAAAACACACCAAAAAACCCCAAGCAATCCATCACCCCATCTTTAATTATTATCTGAACCCTAAAACAATATATGAAAATAAGTTCTAGGAAAGGAAGAGAAAGACTGAAATCCATTTGACCTTTTTGTTGTTTTTTTGTTTTTTGTTTTTTGGTGAGGAAGATTGTCCCTGAGCTAACATGTGTGCCAATCTTCCTCTATTTTGCATGTGGGACGCCACCACAGCATGGCTTGATGAGCGGTATGTAGGTCCGCACCTGGGATCGGAACCTGCGAACTCTGGGTGGCCAAAGCAGAGCTTGTGAGCCCAACCACTACAACACCAGGCCAGCCCCTCCATTTGACCTTTTTAAAACACTATGAACAAAAGCCAGAGATCTGAACCAAGGGACAGCAAACTCTCTGTGAAGGACTAAAGAGTAAACATCTTAGGCTTTCTGAGTCACACATTCTCTGTAGCAACCATTCAATCCTGCCACTGCAGCAGGAAAGCAGCCACAGACGGTACATACTGGAATAAGCCTATGTTTCAATAAAATTTCCTTTAAGGACAATGAAAACTAAATTTCATACAATTTTTCATGTGTCAAGAAATATTAGTCTTATTTTTATTTTTTAAATCATTTAAAAACGTAAAAACTGTTCTTAGCTTGTAGGTAACAAACCATTTAGACTACTACACTTTGCGAATAAGGATAACTATATGAGGAAAACTAGGAAAATAGCTGGGTAGGATTCTCTGGAGAGTTGAATTGAATGAAGGCATATCTCAGCATCACTCACCAGGGGAATATCCACTCCCCAGAGCTCACCACCCAATTTACAGTTAATCTGAAGTAAAATCTTCTGGGCCACACTCCGAAGCCTGGCGGGCTGACCAATGGTTCGGACATTGATGACCTATAACGAAGGGACCAAAAAGATATGGGGAAAGAGGATACTATCAGCCTCTCAGACAACGTAAACAATTCTAAAGTGAATACTACATTTGTTTAAGAAACTCCAGTTAGCAGATAATACATTTTGCATTAATAGTTCTAACTCTAGGGTTTCTAGGCAGGCGCATGCATGCACACACACATACCAAAACACCATACGAAAAAACAACCAACAAACCAAAACTTTCAAAAGGATCCTATGCAGAGTAAAATTTTTTTTAACCTCCACAGGAACACCAGCTTTCCCCTTTCAGAGTGAAGCCTATACTCTCCGAGCCCATCATATGAAACCACCTGGCGACTCAGCCTCTGAACAGCAAAAGTGCTCATTTGGGAATACAAAGGCGGCATTTATGAAGAGCACCTGCTGTTCATCAGGCTACTCTAATAAAGGGAATGTTTCACCAGAAGGGTCTACACACGGTGGCTTCTAATAGTTACTTTAGCCTTTTTGAACATATGTACCCCTCTCTTCCAAGCCTCAAGGGAGGCTAGGGTTTCCATCTGTGCCTCCTGCCCAGCTCCCACTCACCTGCGAAGGCACAGGAGCCTGCACACAGCATAGCTTTTTAATGGCCCCATAGAGATCCTCACGTGTGCCCATGATGATGCAAACAACCATCTGTATCTTCCCCTGAGAAGATAAAGCATATATAAGTCAGGCTTTGGAACCTTTGGGGGACCTTGATAGAGATCCAGTCGGGGGCAGTTTGAGAGTCTGCAAAGCCACGGGACCTTTAAGGTAGAGAGGGGACTGAAACAAACACGGTGGACATGCCAACACAGGAAAAGGTCCTTGAACCTGAATGAGCATTTGTTGGGTCCAGGGCTTCTTTGCACAGATACATAATATATTACCATAAATTATAGAGCTGGTTCTGATTACTACCTGATTTATTTATGAGACTTAAGATGCCTAGAAAAGGACCAGGCTTGAAAATATGCAAGGGTTACTTATTATCTGCTGCTTTCAATTCCCTATAATGTTTTTTACCACTCTCTTTAGTAAACTAAGCACCCTATTACATTCATACTACAGAACTTTAACTGAGGAAACATGGAATGCAATACCACAAGAAGGAGTTCAGAGCCAAATGCAGAAGCAAATGAAGCTACTGGCAGATCTAGTAAGTAGCTTTCTCTAACTTGCTAGTTAGGAGAGAGAATGATATTGCCAGCAGTATATCTCGTATCAGCATCCTCTACCCTCACTGCTTAAGAGAGCCAATATTAAAAGCAGAGAATCTTTTAAAGTCTGAATAAAGAAAAGCAGCACTCAAGTGAAATAAAGTTGCCAACGCTTTACGCCAGAAACTGCTATAAATGGTAAATCAATGGTGTACTACTCCAAATCAAGATTAGCATTAGATTAAGACTTCTCAGAGGACACACATTACAGCAATCACATCAAAGAACTTCCAAAGTCACGTAGAACATAGGCTGCACACTGGAAGCCTACGGGCTGGATCTAGCAAACAGATGTGGTATTTTAGGCCTATAATGATTTACAAGGTTTTTTTTTTTGAATTAACATTTGAACATAGGCTGGTGCACACATATGCAAATCTAGATTTTTGGCTTCTATTGAAAAACAAATTAAAAATCAATTTGACAATGCTGGGCTTTTATCTGCAGTCATGGAGCCTACTCTCTTTAGTTCACTACAGTCCCCTCCTGGCCCACCTCCCCTGGTTGTTACTCATCTGGCTCCCACAGACATCTGAGTCTGTGACCCCCTAACAAAGAGAATAATAAAACAGAATGCCCTAAAGATAACAGAGCAACACCAATATGAGTGAGGTTTGGTAAACACTATGGATGAAACTCATATCCATGCTGCATAAAAACTGTTGGCAGTACACTCTCATAAAAAGAACATGAGAAGCTGTGAAATGGGGGAGTTGATGTACTACACTGGGTTATTCTTTTGAAAGCAGAGCAGAACTGATCGATGATCAGGCCCAGGGGAAGCCCATGGCAGAGTATGATAGGCATGGGAAGTCAGGAGCAAACTACAAAGAGAGAACATGAGCATGCTGCTATGAGTGGTGGATCAAAAGAGAAAACTATGATGCCAAGACAATCCAATTCTAGTATTGATCCCACAAGAACCGACTCTTCAATTTAAGGACTAATTATTTCCAAAACCGTTTTCTCCGCTTTTGTTCCCTCCCTAGTCTTCTTCCTCTGTTTTATGTACAAACAGATAAGAACTGCAGGCCTGAACTAGTGAGTAGTGAGGGCTCTGGCCTGCTCAGCTCCACTGGCCCTGATCAGCTACGAGGGCCCAGCTGATGGCCATCTGCCAAGTTCATCGCCAGAGCAATGTGAATCTTGAGCCAGACCAGACTGTGACAGCTCAGTACTGAATCGTGCAAGACAGCACCTGGCCCAGGAAGTTGCTTTCTGAGCACAACATGTTCTATATAGATAACAAACTAAAGTTAAGTCAACTATTCCCTCAGTCAATTACGTGAGGAACAGAACACTAGAGTGAATGCCAACACATAATGAGAGAAGCAAAATTAACCAAAGGGCATAAAGACTATTTCCTTAGTTCAATCTTTTATGTGCACATGAGTAAAATGCAGCTTCCTGGACATCACTGACAGCAGACTAATGACTAAGATAATTTAAAATCAAGAATTCAGGTATTTTACATTAGGCATTCTACAAATTTACTCAAATTAATTTATTACCTCAACTCCCAGCATGGATTGAATGGTTCTGATATAGGTCTCTATTCGATCATCCTTCAGTTCAACCCAGGCTGGTGGGCTCATGTGCATGCCAATGGGGCCAGCTATCTTCTCTAACATGTTAACCAGTTCTCGGGCCTGATCCACTGCTCTCTTTGGGTAAAACAGTGCCCAGAAATGCATGGGGACCTAGGAACAACCACAAGCTATTTTCAGTACTTTCCACAACTTGAACACTCCAAACTCACACCCAGGAAACATTATTCTAGAGAATAAATTGCTTTTCACTCTCTCTTCTTGAGTCCTATCTTATCTAATTCCTATTACTAACAAAGATGTGTGTGATAAGTAAATGGTGGCATAAAGTCAATGGAATACCACACGGCAACAGAAGAACTACAGCCATACCTAACAATATGGATGAGACTCACCTATGTAAGGCTGAAGAAATGAAGCAGACATAAAACATATACTGTGTGGTTTCATGTAAAAATCAAGTACAAGAAAGTTGAAGTGAATCTATGCTGTCAGAAGGCAGGATAGTGACTATTCTTGGGGTGTGTAAGGGTGAGAGGTAGGTAGTAACCAGGAGCATGGGGCACTGGGAAAGTTCTGTTTCCTAACCCTTGATGTTGATTACGTAGGTCTATTTAACTTGTGAAAAATCATCAAGCTATACACTTGTAAGTGTACTTTTTTTTTAAATATATTATATTTCAATAAAAAGTTTTAGAAACAGATGTGAGTACTTTATGCATGGCCATAAAGACCAGGTTAGCCAAAAACAACTAAAAATAATTATATACCATTTTGTTCTTTGGTTGCTTTGGTGGGAGACTGCTTTTTTTTTTTTTTTTGTGAGGAAGATCAGCCCGGAGCTAACATCCAATGCCAATCCTCCTCTTTTTTTGCTGAGGAAGACTTGCTCTGGGCTAACATCTGTGCCCATCTTCCTCTACTTTATATGGGACGCCACCACAGCATGGTTTTTAACAAGCGGTGCGTAGGTGCACACCCGGGATCCGAACTGGCGAACCCCGGGCCACCGAGGTGGAGCGCACGCACTTAACTGCTATGCCACCCGGGCCGGCCCGAGACTGCTTTAATTTTACCTTTTTCATGGATAAAAACACCTTCCAGGAACCCCTAGGGAAAAAGAGGGGGAAAGAGAAAGAAAGAAGGAAGAAAAAAGGGAGAGTGGGTAATAGGCTGGCACTATATGGATTACCATAGCAACTTAGTTCCTCTTCCTCAGTCTATGGTCAAGTAAAGGGCTTACCTCTAACAACTAGTCAACTTGTTCTGTCTGAAGGATCCCTGTTTAGGAGATAATTCAGGATGGGAACTTAGTTGGTACTTTCTCTCAAAAAGAGGACACCAAATCATTCTTGCCACCTAATTTCCACACTTTTAAAAATACTGGTCCTCTCTTTAAAACCTCAAAAATCACTTACAGTCAAGATGGAAAGGTCTCTGGTTACTTCTTTAATCCAGTTTAGTTCCTGAGATGTGACAAATGAAGTATTTCTTAAGTTAATTCTTTCCATTGGCAGAACACGTCCTTCAATCTAAACAGAAAATAAAATATCTCAGACATGAGCCATCTGCAAACATTATTTGGAAAAACACTGATACTATTCTCTGTGAGGACTGGTTAGTTCCACTACACAAACTTGTCCTGTTATAACTTCTGGGAATGGCAGAAAAATGAAACTGCTAGCAGTGATAGTGGATGTCAGTAACACCCTGAACATATACATACAGGTAAAATTTTTATAGGCACTGCTTTTTAATTATCAAAGATTCCAACAGGGTCTCCCAAGAAAGGGATTAAAAAACATTGTCTCTTTCAACCCCCCAGCTGGGAGAAAATATTTGCAAACCATATATCCAACAAGGGGTTAATCTCCATAATATATAAAGAACTCACACAATTGAACAAAAAAAAAACAAACAACCCAATCAAAAAACAGGCAGAGGATATGAACAGACATTTCCCAAGGAAGATACACAGATGGCCAAGAGGCACATGAAAAGATGTTCAACATCACTAATCATCAGGGAAATGCAAATCAAAACTACACTAAAATATCATCTTATACCCATTAGAATGGCTATAATCACCAAGACAAAAAATAACAAATATTGGCGAGGTTGTGGAGAAATGGGAACCCTAATTTACTGCTGACGGGAATGCAAACTGGTGTAGCCTCTATGGAAAACAGGATGGAGATTTCTCAAAAAATTAAAAATAAAAATACCTTACGATCCAGCTACCCCAATACTGGGTATTTACCCAAAGAACCTGAAATCAACAATCCAAAGAGGCCTATGCACCCCTGTGTTCAGTGCAGCATTATTCACTATAGCCAAGAAGTGGAAGCAACCCAAGTGTCCCTCGACTTATGACTGGACAAAGAATATGTGGTATATATATACAATGGAATACTACTCAGCCATAAAAAAAAGACAAAATCATCCCATTTGCAACAACATGGATGGACCTGGAGGGTATTATGTTAAGTGAAATAAACCAGACAGAGAAAGACAAACACTGTATGACTTCACTCATATGTGGAAGATAAACTAACACAAGGACTGAGAGAACAGTTTGGTAGTTACCAGGGGGAAGTGGCTGGGGGGTGGGCACAAGGGGTGAAGGGAGGCATTTATATGGTGACTGACAAACAATAATGTACAACTAAAATTTCACAATGTTATAAACTACTACGACATCAATTAAAAAAACATTGTCTCTTTAGAATCAGAGAATGCATGTCAAACAACTATAATTTCAAGATGAACAGGAGTACACCGAAAACTATAAAACATTTCTGAAAGAAACTGAAGAAGACACAAAGAAATGGAAAGATATTCCGTGCTCTTGGATTGGAAGAATTAACATACTTAAGATGTCCATACTTCCTAAAGCAATCTATAGATTCAATGCAATCCCTATCAAAGTCCCAACAACATTTTTCACAGAAATAGAACAAAGAATCCTAAAGTTTATATGGAACAACAAAAGACCCCGAATAGCTAAAGGAATCCTGAGAAAAAAGAACAAAGCTGGAGGTATCACACTCCCTGGTTTCAAAATATACTACAAAGCTATAGTAACGAAAACAGCATGGTACTGGCACAAAAACAGACACACAGATCAATGGAATAGAATCGAAAGCTCAGAAATAAACCCACACATCTATGGACAGCTAATCTTTTTTTTTTTAATCTTTTTTTTTTTTAATTTTATTTATTTATTTTTTCCCCCAAAGCCCCAGTAGATAGTTGTACATCATAGCTGCACATCTTTCTAGTTGCTGTATGTGGGACACGGCCTCAGCGTGGCCGGAGAAGCGGTGCGTTGGTGCACGCCCGGGATCGAACCCAAGCCGCCAGCATCGGAGCGCACGCACTTAACCGCTAAGCCATGGCGCCGGCCCATGGACAGCTAATCTTTGACAAAGGAGCCAAGAACATGCAATGGGGAAAAGACAGTCTCTTTAACAAATGGTGTTGGGAAAACTGGACAGTCACATGCAAAAAAATGAAAGTAGACCCTTACCTTACACCATACACAAAAATTAACTCCAAATGGATTAAAGACTTGAATGTAAGACCTGAAACTGTGAAACTTCTAGAAGAAAACATAGGCAGTACGCTCTTTGACATCGGTCTTAGCAACATCTTTTCAAACACCATGTCTCGGGCCGGCCCCGTGGCTTAGCAGTTAGGTGTGCGCGCTCCGCTGCTGGTGGCCCAGGTTCGGATCCTGGGCGCGCAGCGACGCACCTCTTCTCTGGCCATGCTGAGGCCGCGTCCCACATACAGCAACTAGAAGGATGTGCAGCTATGACATACAACTATCTACTGGGGCTTTGGGGGAAAAAAATAAATAAATAAAATTATTAAAACAAAAAAAACAAACACCATGTCTGACCCGGCAAGAGAAACAATAGAAAAAATAAACAAATGGGACTACATCAAACTAAAAAGCTTCTGCACAGCAAAGGAAACCATCAACAAAACGAAAAGACAACCTAACAACTGGGAGAAGATAATTGCAAACCATACATCTGATAAGGGCTTAATCTCCAAAATATATAAAGAACTCATGCATCTCAACAACAAAAAAACTACCAACCCAATTAAAAAATGGGCAAAAGACCTGAACAGACATTTCTCCAAAGAAGATATACAGATGGCCAACAGACACATGAAAAGATGTTCAAAATCACTATCAGGGAAATGCAAATCAAAACTACAATGAGATATCACCTCACGCCCATCAGAATGGCTATAATTAACAAGACAGGAAACAACATGTGTTGGAGAGGATGTGGAGAGAAGGGAACTCTCATACACTGCTGGTGGGAGTGCAAACTGGTGCACCCACTATGGAAAACAGTATGGTGATTCCTCAAAAAATCAAGGACAGAACTACCATATGATCCAGCTATTCCACTGTTGGGTATTTATCCAAAGAACCTGAAAACACCGATTTGTAAAGGTACATGCACCCCTGTGTTCACTGCAGTGTTATTCACAATAGCCAAGACTTGGAAGCAACCTAAGTGCCCATCAAGGGACGAATGGATAAAGAAGATGTGGTATATATACACAATGGAATACTACTCAGCCATAAGAAACGATGAAATCTAGCCATTTGTGACAACATGGATGGACATTGAGGGTATAATGCAAAGTGAAATAAGTCAGAGGGAGAAGGTCAAATACCGTATGATTTCCTTCATTAAGTAGTAGATAATAACAACAATAAACAAACACATAGGGACAGAGATTGGATTGGTGGTTACCAGAGGGGAAGGGGGGAGGGAGGAGGGTGAAAGGGATAATTCGGTACATGTGTGTGGTGATGGGTTGCAATTAGTATTTTGGTGGTGAACATGATGTAATCTATGCAGAAATAGAAGTATAATGATGTACACCTGAAATTTTTACAATGTTTATAAACCAACGTTACTGCAATAAACAAAAAATTAAAAAAAAAAAAGATGAACAGGAAAATAATCTTTAAAAATATTTTAAGGGAAAAATTTAAAGTATAAAATAAAAGGTAAAATTTCTCAATAAGGCTGAACATAAACTACTATTATACTTTATATAAAAGAAAAGCTGGAAGAAAAAGGCATAAGTATAATTAAAAAACAAATTAAAGTTAAGAATGATAAATCAATTAGATCTAAATATCCAAAAATAGGAAGATAACTAAGCTGATGATATACCAATATGATGCACTTGTTGCAATCATTAAAATCACTTTCTAACTACATATAACATGATCCTGCTTTTGCAAAAAATAAATAGCAATGTATGTATCATAAAAACTGAATGAGTCCATACCTAGTAATGATTATCTCTGGGGGAAGTGTCATTATGGAGGATTTTTACTCTCTATGACCTCTACTGTTTGCTTTTTTAAAAAAATAACAAATAGAGCCAGCCCTGATGGCCTAGTGGTTAAAGTTTGGCGCACTCCACTTCGGCAGCCCGGGTTCAGTTCCTGGGCACAGAACCACACCACTCATCCGTCAGTAGCCATGCTGTAGTGGTGGCTCACATAGAAGAACTAGAAGGACTTATAATTAGAATACACAACTGTGTACTGGGGCTTTGGGGAAGAAGAAAAAATAAATATTTTATCTATAATCAAAAAAATGTTTTAATAATTTTCTCGATATTATAAAAGTCTAACAAAAAATAACAATACCCATATTGGCAAGAGTGTAAGGAATCAGATTCATCTTATGCTTATGAAAGTAAAAAATTGTTGAACCTTTGCAGAAGATAATTGGCAATATATAATAAAAGTACTAAAAACATAAATGTTCCCTGACCTAATAATTTAATTTCCATAAATTTGACTATGAAAATAATGTGCAAAGATTTAGTTACAAGGATGTTCACTGAATCACTAGTTATAATAGGAAAATACTAAATTCCATTTGAATGTAAAAGAATAGGAAATTAATAAAATGAAATACCCAGCAGCCATTAAAAATATTTAGAAAAATATTAAATGACATGGAAAAACATTCTAAATATACTGAGGGAAAAAAGGAAACCATATGAATACATACTATATGTGTGCGTGCACACATACACGTGGATGTATACGTACAAAACACTGAAGGATATGTACCAAAATGTTAACAGTAGTTATTTTGATACAGCAAGATTATGGATGAACTTTTTCTTCTTTTGCTTAAGTTTTCCACATCTTCAAATAATATTTAATAACATGAAAACATGTTCAAGATATAATAGTAAATGAAAAAGAAGATGCAAAACCATATACAGTATAATCACAATTTTATAAGAAAAAGATTTCTTTTCACAGGAAAAACATTTAGGGGAAGGAAATACATTCAAATGTTATCCTTTATATGTGTCTAAAATAAATCATTGAGCTCTTATTTTTGGGTGATGAAATTACTGATGTTTTTATTTTCTTTATATTTTCTGAAGTTTCCATATTTTCCTTATTGACTATCCATTACTTTTACATAAAAAAGAAAAACAGAAACAATTTTTAACAAGGAGTCAATCCAGAGTGCAAGAGAACTGGAGAACAGATAGAATTAATTGTTTTGGTATAACCTTGAAAGAAAGGTAAAAAGTAGTAATAGCTAATATTTACTGAGCACTTGCTCTGTGTCAGATACTATGCTAAAGATTTTACCATTTAATTCTTTTAACTCAATTATTATCCTCATTTTACAGATAAAGAAACTAAGACATGCTAAGTAATCTGCTCAAAGTAACTAACGCAGCTAGTGGCAGACCTGAGATTCAGAGCCACGTAAGCTGACAGCAAGGGCCAAGGAGGTTACCACCACCTCACACTGCCTCTGCACCACGGATCACACCGCAGAAAAGACAACACGGCGGACTCGGGCAGACTGCAGGCAGAAAGGGCCACAGAAAATTAGACTGTACAAGTCTGAGACTCCTTATGTCCATGGAAAGAATGACAGACTATATTCAAAGAAACACACGTTAATTATTGGGAAAGAAAAAAAAAAACTTGGGAAGAATGAAAAACAAAAGGAAAAAGATGTACAGACCTTTAAAAATAATGTGGATTAGAAAACTGAAAATGAGGTAAAAGATGTATAGACCTTTAAAAATAATGTGGATTAGAAAACTGAAAATGAGGTAAATTTTAAGTCAATATTCCTTTTGCTATCTGTTTGACTGGAAATTAACAGCTTGGATCCCTGGGAAATAGAGGAAAAATCTGTAAGAGATATTAGAAAATTAAATCAAGGATATTAAAGTATTATGACTGAGAACAAAAAAAGAGTATAAAAATCAAGCAAGACTCCAAAATAAAGACAAGCTAAGAAGTTATCACCCAGTCTCACACAGCTCTAACACCTTCGGTTAATGCTGTTTCCTATCCCATCCCGTTCCCTGGCTTACCTTATGCACATCTTTCTGCAAACAGAGTCCCCAGCGGGTCAGTTCCTTGCTGGCTGTCTCATTCTTTGAAATTCTCTGTAGCAAGCATTCCAATGCATTATGGTGCTGTTTGGGGCTCAAGTTGATCTGCTGGGTCAGATCCTAAACAGAATTAAAATGGAAATAATGTTGTAAGTATTACTTTCACCAATATGAGGTTTAAAAAACCTCAATGTGTCTAAAATATTTCTGTAAGAAACCCCCTTCCCATTGAAATCTGTAGAAATTTTCATCTCTCTCCAAGGACTTTAATAAACATCTCTCAGGAGTGTGAAAAAGGTATAACATTAAAATTTTAATCATAAAAGTAAGAATTTTAAATGTTATTGTTTCTTTCTCCCTCATGACAGCTAAATCTTCTCTCTTTCTCAAAGCTATGTTCTGAATTTAAAATTCCTAAGAGATTCTATGAAATAGGAGCAGGAGGGGGCTTGATTACACCTATATAATATTTAGGAAAAATAGAGGGAAAAAATGCCCTGTGCCAGGCACAGAGCCAAACATAACAGAATGGAAAACCATAGCCAGTCTTATACTTTATGTCATACTGTACGAGCCACTTAATGTTACCATAAGACTTTTTTATCCAGTATTTGGCCCATAACAGGTGCTTTCTAAATATCTATTGTTGAATGAATACCTAACAGGTGTGTATCAAGATTCTGAATCACATAAGTGAGTTCTTTCTTCATTCTTCTGGGACTAATGAATTGTACAACTGTTGTTCCCTGCGAGGCAATCAGGGTCAGTGAGTCTATGGGGCTATATATGCAGCTCTGTGATCATAAAGTCATTAGGCAACTGGGAGTTGTAAGGAAGGAGCCTTGACCTACATATTAAAAACAGAAGTATCAGAAGATAAACATGAAAGAAATCTCTTACAGGAATTTTGAGCTTTACTTCAGGCTCTTTATGATTTTACTAAAAACAATATGTGGCATCTGAGACAAGCATGGGTCCAGGGATAGGACAGCAAGGCCTGGAAAAGTGAGGCAGCAGAGTGGCTCAAGTGTGGAGTCAGAGTGTGGAGGCAAAGCACTCAGGGTCCGGCCTCACGGTGCCGCACACACCCCTGCTTCTCAGCTATCTCCTATGGGAACGGAGCCCAACACTGCCAGGGCACTCTGAGCTCCCTAAGATAAACTTCTACCCTTTTACCTCACCCTCTGACTTGCTGACTTTTTGCTGCATTATCTCCTCCACCCCTTCAAGTAAACTAAAGGCTTACAGAAATGTTAAAAACCAATCAGTGCTCTCAAACAATCTCATTTATGATCATATGACCAGTTTATAGTCATCTATCTGATTGGTGAGGGTGAAGACAGAATTATTTGTTTCCCTTTACCTTATAATCCAGTTGGTCTACTCTTCTAACAACCTTCAAAAGGAAGCTCTGATTGGCTTTTTCACAGAGTGTGGGAAGGGACCTGGATCATGTTTCACAGAAAGGAAAACTGGAGCCTGGAAGAAGGGACCCACCCAGGTAAAGACGCAGGCCTGGCCTGGTTCCACTCAATCTGCTATCAAAAAGGTCTTCCGTTCAAAGCAGGCAGTTCTCACCTTCATGGCTCTGAAGTCCTTCTTCATCTTCTCAGGGATTCCGGTCATGAAGGAAAGCTCAGGCAGCAGCAGGATTTCACCTTTTAGCAGCTTTGAAGAGAGAATGGAGAGGGAGAATGGAGAGGAAAAGTAAGGCAGTAAAAGAGGATCCTGTTCCCCCGGACTTGTACAGACAAGCCATCCCCAGGGCTAGTCCTGCATGCATATAAGTGGGACACTAAGGAATATAAAACCCCAGAGAAGAGGGCAGAGAAACACTACAAGTATTTTACCCTTTTTCCTCTCAGTCACAATACATATAGCCTGTTGTATTAGGCAAAGGAAAAAATATTCAAACTGTCAGAAGAGAGGAAAAACTAGAAAAACAAAACAATTCTGTCCCTCTTGGGCTTCCAGACAAGCTAAGACAACACATCCTATCCAACTGGTGCCTCCATCTCATCTTAGACTGTCGCTCTTCAGTCTTCACACTTAAGACTGAGGAGTCAGGCGTCGACGCACCTTCCCCTGGCCCCTAGCCCTATTAAAATGTCTATAACTTCCCTAATGGATCCAGTGTTTTAATCTTCTTTAGCAGCAAATTCTCCTTACTCCTTAACCTAACTTGCTCAAATGGATATTGAGCTCTTCATGATGGGGACTTCAAAAGCAAATCCTACAGTGTGAAGTGACACCTCTGGCTAGAGGAGACAGACAAAACCTTGCACAGCTTTCCCCAACCACGCTATAATCATTGTCCATGGTTCCCAGAGCTGTGAAGAAGGCAAGAGCAGCTGACGGGATAAAGAACTGAAGCTGGAAGTATAAGCCTGACACCCCGACTTACCATCCCTCGGTCATTCTGTCTCTCACTGGGCCTGTGGATCAGCAGTGGCTGGTCCTCTTCCTTAATTGTGATTCCATAGTTTTTGCTAGAGCAGGGCAGAGGCAGGAAAAAATTTCAGAAGCATATCACTACTCTTATAGCAACATAATCTGAGTCTCCTAACCAGGACTGAGGTACAAAATTTGCATAACACCCTTGTCCAGGATCCATCGGAAACTCACCATAGCATACTCATAACTGGAAAAAGCAGGCTCAAGTTAACGTTGCGAGTAAATGGAAGAGAAACAGGCTAATGGTCCAGGAAAGAATTTATTTAAAACTGCATCAGGCTAAAGGGCTTAGGCAACTAGGAATGCAAAATGATAGTCAAATGATTAATGACTTTCATTTTCTGCTCAATTCTAAAGCTGCAAATGGTATTGGAATCGCCTATAATACAAAATAACAGGACAAACTTACTTTTTAGTATCTATTTGGTGATACAGCAATTAAATACACAGCAATTAAAAAGTCCATATATACATAAAAAAAATGATTAATGACTTTGATTTAACCTCTCCAACCAGACTTCTAACCCAACCAGCAAAGGAAATATGATTCAAAGCCCTGAGACTAATTTATGAAGTAATTTCCAAAAGTACTAAAAGGAATGAAGTTGTAAGGGTAGCATATTCTGGTCAAATCCCACAAACCAGCCCATTCAATCTTAGGCGCATTACAAATCCACTTATTTTTGAAGTCTCCCATCGTATGCTACTATGGAACTCAACATCCTGTTGGAGAATGGTAGACTACGTCCCACCCTCGCCACAGGTTCAAGTCCAGCCTCTTCTTTCTACCTGTAGTATTCCAAGAATGTCATCTCCTTTCCATCAGACATTGTGAAGCTATCTTTTGGAGTCTTATTCCAATCCACATCATCAATACGATAGGTACGATTGTTGTATCGAGTTATAACAATATTGCCAACCAGATGCTTAGTACACTCATCCTGAAAGTTTTCTTTGTTCTGCTGATACATGGCATGCCTTTGGAAAGAGAAAAAAGATTTCTGGATCATATTTCTATACACAGAGCAATATGCAAGGGATAGGGGATGCAGATAAGTACTCTAGAGGTATGATCACAGCTACACAGCACTGGAAAGCTCCAGTTGTCTCAAGAGATGAGACTTTCATCTATTTCCTTTTTAATATTACCAAAAACAAAAAAATCAACAAAAAATAATGAAAGGACAAAAATCAAAAACAGTAACTACAAATTAATACAATTCACTGTATTCCTTAAAATAAGGGACTTTAATCATCAAAATAATTATTATTTTGTATCATCATTATTAAGATAGAGTCTACAGAGAAACAATAAAACATTCTTTAAACTATATTTGCCCTCTCTAGCTGAAGGAAGAAATTACAAGTACCTATCAGAAGACAGCACGGTGAAGATGCTAAAGATGCAGAGATGAAAAGACTCACCGTAGACAAATGTACTATCGTGGTAACCTCTAAAACGGTGCTGTGAACAAGGCAACACGGGAAACTCACAGAAAGCATGTCTGAATATGCCCAGGGGGTCAAGGAAAGTTTGCAGAGGCAGCTGATCCTTGAAGGAGCAATCTGCCAGGCAGAAACATCAGGGCAGGGGGATGAGTGATGCTCTAGACAGAGGCAGCAGTACACAGAGGACAAGCAGGGACCTGGGATTGGTGACAGTGAGGAGGTGAAAGAGGAACAGAAGTTGGTAAGCACAGACTGAAGACAGGCGGGACCAGATATGAATTCTCTTGTACGTCAAGGATTAGAGCTTGGGCTTTTTTCTGTGGGCCAACGTCACCCAGGTATATTCAGGAACACTGGTCCCTTGAGAGATTGTGAGGGGGTGAAAAAGGTTCCACCACCAAGAGTCAAGTCCATTCTGCACATTATAACCCCTTAGAGATGCACAACATACAATTACCACATCAGATTGCTAAAGGACGGAAACATATTGAGCTTTATTTATCTCCAATTTATTTAACCACAGACGACTCCTGCCTTTTTCATTTTTACCTCACCAAATGTCTATAACCATTCTGGGCAATTAGTATCCTGCAGAACTTGCCTTAAAGAAAGACTACAATAAGTCATGAAAAACCATCAGAGACTTGAAACAGTTCAACACTGACTGTAGACCCTGGAGCCAAAATGCCTGGATTCAAATCTTGGCTCTGCTACTTACTAGCCTGTGAGACTTGGAGCAAGTTACTTAACCTCTTTGTGCCTCAGTTTCCTCATGTGAAAGCAGGCTCAGTAAAAGCACCTTATTCATAGTGTTGTTGAGAGAACTCAATGACTTTATATACAAGAAACACTCAGAACTGTGTTTGCAAATACCATCTCCATCATCATCATTGGTGCTTAACACACACCAGATGCTACAGTGTATGTGTGTGTGTGTCTGACGTTGCTAAGTGAATGGATCACCAGAGCTGGAGCAACAAAGGCCACGGAAACACATGGCCTTACTCTGGCAGCTAGTCTGAATACAGAGGAGAGATGGCTATAAAGATAGTTCACAATATATACATGTAGTTGTGCAAGTCAAAAGCAACCACTACTGTGGAATCCACATTTAAACACTTCTCAAGTTGTAATTTATTTTCAGACCCCTTATGACAATTTTCAATTTTCTCTCACCAAATCCTTTTCCCCTAATTATTGTCTTCTGCAACAAAAAAGGGAGGTCGAGGAGGAGGGTAGAGGAAGGCACAATCAACAAAAAGCTAAAAAGGGAGGGAGGATCACAGGAGATAGAGAATATAGTCCCATATCTTGTTACTCCAATATTCAACACTGGAGAGTAGATAAAAATCAATGATTTTTAACAGCATCTATTTCACTTTGACTTCCAAAAAATATAAGTGGGGTTTTCTGACAAAATGTTATTTGCTTAAACATCTCATATATTTTTCATTCAAAGAATGCCAAAACACAAATGTTTCACCAAACAGCAATAATGCTTTTTTCTGGGTGGTAGGATTATGGGTAACTTATTTTAGTCTTTGGTCTTGTTTGTTTTTTAAAAATTTTCTGTAATAAGCATACATATAAATTTTGAAATAAAATTATCAAAGCAGACATCATTGGGAGGTACTGTAAATAGTTATAGAGCTTCTGTATGGGATGATGAAAAAGTTCTGGAAATGGATAGTGGTGATGGTTGCACAACACTGTGAATGCACTTAATGCCACTGAACTGTACACTTAAAAATGGTTAAAATGGTAAATTTTGTATTATGTATATAACGTAATTTTTAAAAATTTTAAACGCACACAACTTTTAAAAATTTAAAAAGAGACATCATTGACAAAATCTATTTTTTCTAAAGTGACAAAATTAAGTATATATAACTTGTCAAAAATTTTTTCTAAATCAGTTATGCACTACGATTAATTTATTGCCAATAATTGTAAGTATTAAAATTATGATATATGACGTTTATTATAGAACACCTAACATGAAGAAATTAAACACTACTGGGAGAATTATTCAAACACACATTACATACAGAAGCAGTAAGGACATAAAGTTGCTTTTTAAAATAAGGTTAGAGATTTTATTCCAGATTGTTTTATGAATTTTTGCTTTCTATTTACATAGTTTTACTCATCTGTACACATTTTATGTTTATGTCTAACTCACCACTGTATATAAAATGCATGCAGTGTTGTAGAAAAATAAGTTAAAAGTATTTTTTAATCAAATCCTTCAACTATGTTAATGGTTGCATAATACTATTTCACTGAGTGGAGGGTACCTTAATTTACTGGTCCATTACTTTCTTTTTTTTTTTTTTTTTTAATTTTATTTATTTTATTTTTTCCCCCCAAAGCCCCAGTAGATAGTTGTGTGTCATAGCTGCACACCCTTCTAGTTGCTGTATGTGGGACTCGGCCTCAGGATGGATGGAGAAGTGGTGCCTCGATGCGCACCCGGGATCCGAACCCGGGCCGCCAGCATCGCAGCTCGCGCACTTAACCACCAAGCCACAGGGCCGGCCAGTCCATTACTTTCTGAGTAATGTTCTAGGAACATTCTTACAAATTCTGGATGAACATCTTTTATAAGGATTCTTCTATGTTTATAATTGCTTCTTTGAGATGGATTTCCTAGAAGTGGAATTACTATAGTAACAGGTTAGAACTTGACGGTTTTTGTGATGCTTGGCCTAGCAGCATTAAAAATTATCTTTATTTTTTCTTATTTCTTACTTTGAAATAATTATAAAATCAAAGCAAGTTGCAAAATTTGTACATAGAATCTCATGTATGGAATTGACATTGGTACAACATTGTTAACTATAGGCCTTATTCGGTTTTCAACATTTTTTGCATACATTGATTTGTGTGTGTGTGTAGTTCTACGCAATTTTATCTCATTTATAGGTTTGCGTAGCTACTACCACAATCAGCCCCAGGAATGTTCCACATCACCAGAAAGGAACTATCTCCTGCTACCTCATCAGAGTCACACTCCTCCCCTTTCCCTATCACCTGACAACCACTAATCTGTTCTCTCTCTCTACAGTTTTGTCCTTTTGAGAATGCTATATAAATGGAACTTTATTATACCACCTTTTGAGACTGACATTTGTCACTAAGCATAATGTCCCTGAGATCCTCGCACGTTGTTATGTGCATCAACAGCTCATTTGTTCCTATTGCTGACTAGTATTCCACGGCATGGAGATACCAGACTTTGTTTAACCATTCACCTATTGAAGGACATTTTGGTTGTTTCCACTTTTTTGCTATTACAATTTAACCTGCTACTAACATTTGTGTACCAGTTTTTGTGTGAACCTAGGTGTTCATTTTTCTGGGAAAAATGCCCAAGAGTGTGACTCTGAGGTCATATGGTTAACTGCATACTTAGTTCAAAAGAAACTACCAAAAAATTCTCTAGAGTGGCTGAAGCACTTTACATTCCCATCCACAGTATATAAGGAACAGTTTCTCTACATCCTTACCAGCATTTGGTATTTTCACTATTTTTCATTTGAGTCACTCTAATAGTGTGTACTGATATCCCACTGCAGTTATGATTTGCATTTCCCTAATGGCTAATGATGTTGAACATCTTTTCATGTACTTATTTACCTTCCATATCAACTCTTTGGTGAAATGTCTCTTCATATCTTTTGCCCATTTTCTTATTGTATTGTTGTTTTTCTTTAATCTTTACTACAGTTTTGCTTAAAAAGTGTTACATGCTCATCGTAAAATAAAAACAAAAACACAACTATAAAACAGAGAAATTGAACACGGTTTGTAATCCATTCTTGATAGAGACCCACTTTCCCTCATCTTTCCTTAAATTTGTGAATATAAATAATTTCCAAAAAGTGTGTAATCATACCACGTACACTGTTTTGCAAGTTGTTTTTTAACTTAATAATACAGTTTGGATAATCTTCCATGTTAAAACAAATACATAAGGTTCCTAGAACAAAAGACTACTTTCAAACAAGTAACTGAACTTTGCCAGCTTTGGTTTTCATTTATGAAGAGAACCTGGTACAAGAAAAACTTATGGGTATACCAATGTAGTAATGATCATAAGGAATTAAAAATTTAGGGGCAATAATGACATTATGGTTATGCTTTAAAATGAGAATCAATTTAGGAGATATATACTGAAATATCTGTGAAAAAAAAAAAGATGTTGTCTGGATTTGCTTCAAAATAATTCAGTTTGGTGAGGGAAAATTGTAGAAGACCAGATGAAACAAGGCTGTTCATTAATTGATAACTGTTGAATCTAAAAAATAGGAATAAAGAGGCTTTTTATACTATTCTACTTTTGCAAATGTTTTAAATTTTTCATATTAACTAAACTCTTTTAAAAATAAAAAAATATATAATAATTAAAACATAAATACAAACACTCTGGAAAGAGAGGGAAAAATAAAGAAACCTAACACTAAGTTTTCTAATTCTAGAAAAAAAAAGTTAGCATATATAAAATAGAAAATATTATAACTCCGTAATTTTTATTTTCAATGCTTTTCAAAAGATTACTGAATCTATGAAAGGATAATAATTTGAGAGCAGAGATTACTTTAAGGAAAAATAAAGCATGACCACAAACTTTTAGAAATCTTAGCAAAGATAATGAAGGCAGCAAATCTCAGCCCGGATAATCAAATTTATGACTTAAAAACGGGTTTAAGAAACTGTTTTAATACTCTGAGGAAATAAAGAGATGAGTATGAAAAAATAAAAGATAACCAGACACAGAAGACAAGTCCAAGAGATAAAAGATATATAAAAATAATTTACAGAAGAGAAATAATCAAAGAAATAAAAAAAAATAATTAAGCTGAATAGTTGGGTCCAACTGAAAGAGCTCAAAAAACAATTGGCAGATTAATGAAAAAGGACCTGAATCTGAAAGTTTTGAAAAAACTTACATTTCAAATATAAAAAGGCGTAATGAGTTAGGGGGTTCTCTTTGGGGTAATGAAAATGTTCTGGAATTAGTGACTTTATTTAGCTTTCACCATTTTTTACATGCAATGATCTATGTATGTTCTAAAAACCAGTGAATTACACACTTAAAAATAGTGAATTTTGGGGGCTGGCCCAGTGGTGTAGCAGTTAAGTTCTCGTGTTCCACTTTGGCTGCCCGGGGTTCAAAGGTTCGGACCCCAGGTGCAGACCCACTCACTGCTCATCAAGGAATGCTGAGGTGGCGTCCCATACAGAACAGCTGCAACCCTACAACTATGATACACAACTATGTACTGGGGCTTTGGGTAGGAAAAAAAATAAAGAGGAATATTGACAACAGATGTTAGCACACGGCCAATCTTCATCAAAAAAAAAAAATAGTCAATTTTATGGCATGTTAATTATATCTTAGTAATAAAAATTTAAATTAAAAAAATAAAGGATTTCTCATTATGCAGCATGAAGATATCAGCGATTCCTCTCTACAAAAGTCAAGCATAAAACTAGACAAAGTTGTCAAAAACAACCATTTTAGGATGCTGGAAATCAACCAAAGGCAGACAACAAACTGAGAAGCATTCATTTTTCAACAACTGCTCAAGTTTCTGGTAAGAACAGCAGGAGTTTGTGACCTTGCCTGGGGTGGTCCCCATCTTCTCCTGCCCACCCCTTCAGTCACTAAGAATGATAGTTTTACTGGCCAGAGTGGGAAATACTATCTGAGGGAAGGGATGGGAATGCATGGTAAGCCAGCTACAAATGGCAATGGGGAAAAAACCAAAGTTTTGCTAGCCTGAGGTTATAGTCCAGGTTGGAGCAAGCAGGAAACTAGCTGGAAATTTAACAAGTAGATTCTGGAAATCAGAAAGCTAGAGAAGGGCTTAAGATAAGCCTACCAAACATCCTCGGCTAACTGGGAAACTTACAGATGCTCAGGAGAAAGTCAAGAGAAATGGCTAAAAGTGAAAGCCAAGACAGATGTGAGAACTACATGTAACTCTGAATGAGTTCTTCAACCCATACACAGAGTCATCAGCAGCAGATGGATGCCTTATGGTCTCAACCCAGAAGGTACAATGTCTACTCTAATCACTGCCTGAACCACTAAGCTATAACAAAGGTGTGGTCCCAGGGAAGCTAAGCTAAAATATGAAAATCAGAACAGAAAATTGAGCAGAAATAGCAGCAGCTGCACATCACCAAGGTTAGAGAGTCCACAGTTTAAGTGTGGACAAGTCAGAATTTTTAAAAACTCAAAAAAATAAAGCAGAAGCCAGACTTGCTACAATATTATTAACTGAAATGTTTAGTTTTCAACTACAAATTACCAGACATGCAAAGAAACAGGAAAATGTGACTAATAATGAAAAAAAGCAGTCAAAAGAAACTTATTCTAACAGGGCTAAGATGTTGGACTTTGGCACAAAGAACTCAAAGCAGCTATTATAAATATGTTCAAATAACTAAAGGAAAATGTGATGACAATGAGTCAATAAATAGGGAATCTCAACAAAGAAATAGAAACTAAAAAGCAAAGCAAAACAAACAGAAATTGTAAAGTTGGAAAGTACAATAACGAAAATGAAAAACTAATAAGATGAGCACACCAGCAGACTTGAAACAGCAGAATAAATAACCATTGACATAAAGATAGATTAAGAGAAGGTATCCGATCCAAAGATGGGAGAGAAAAAGATGAAAGACAAATGAAAAGTCTCAGAATCCTGTGACACAATATCAAGATACATGTAACGAGAATCCCAGAAGGAGGACAGGACACAAAAGAAAACTATTAAAAAATGGTCTAAAAGTTCCCAAATTTGATAAAAAACATTAACCTATATATCCAATAATCTCAATGAATACCAAGTACAATAAACACAATGGCAACCACACTTAGACACATCATGGACAAAGTGCCAAAATCCAAAGCCAAAGAGAAAATCTTTTGATAGTAATAAGAGAAAAACAACATCATATACAGGAGAGAACAACAATATGGTTAACGACCTACTTCTCATCAGAAACAACGGAGGCCAGAAAGCAGTGTAATGACATGCTCAAAGTGCGGAAAAAAAATAAACTGTCAAGCAAAAAATCTATATCCAGTGAAACTATCCTTCAAAAATGAAAATGGAGTGACATCAGCATCATGGTGGAGTGAGCTTAACACATTGCACTCTCCCCCTCTAAGACACAACTAAAAGGACATTCATATTCCAACAGAAGCTATTCACACAACACAAGGGACGTCTGAGGCACCTGGCAGCCATACACCCAAGGACTGAGGTGCTGGAATCCTCAGAGTAAATGGAGGGAGGTAAGAGGAGCTCCCTTCCTTCCCAAGGACTGCGACCCTGAGACTGAGAACACATGGCTCTCAGAGTAGGGCCTCTCTGCGGGAAAACTGGTGCTCTCCAAGACCCCTCACAGCCCATGGGGAATCCCCCTACAGAGGGAGCAGAACTGTTGTGTGAGTACTTTCGACAAGCTAGCCTCCCAGAAGAGCACAGAGCGAGAGTGAGGCAAGAGACTTCTGAGAGAGGGGCGGCTAAAGTAAGCGCCCCTCCCCCATCTGGGCCACCCGCCCGGCGCATCAGCACAGTGGCGCTTCAGCGCAGCCCCACCCCAAGAGGCAGCGGCCCTGAGGTGCCTGGGCACCACCAGCAGTGCAGCATGCCCATGCCCCACACCCAGAGGCAGCAGCCCCCAGGCGCCCGTGCCCCACCAGCAGTGTGGCATGCCCATGTCCACGCGCCTCTTGTCCACACACCAGAGGCGGTGGCAGCTCAAGCCCCACCGAGCCACAGACCCAGCTGCTCCACCTGGATCGCTACATGGCCCCAGCTGCCCTGGCTCCACTGCACCACGGCCCCAGTTCCTTTGGCTCAACTGTGCCCGGGCCCCAGCTGCATCAGCTCGACTGTGCCCGCCCCCAGCTCCTTTGCCTCAACTGCTCTGCAGGCTCCAGCTGCTTTGGCCTAGCTGTGCTCAGGCTCCGGCTGACTTGGTGCCAACAACTTTGGCCCAGCTGCACTCCAGTTCCAGCTTCTTCGGCCCAGCAGTGCTCCAGCTCCTGCTTCTTCAGCCCAGCCACACTTCAGCTGTAGCTGCTTCAGCCCACCCACACCTGAGCACCAGCTGCTTCGGCCTAGCTGCACTCCCGCCCCAGCTGTTCCCACACTCCAGCTCCAGCTGTTCCCACCCCCAGCAGCCTCCACTCAGCCGTGCTACAGATCAGCCATGCTTCAGCTCATCCATGCCTCAGCTCAGCCAGGGGGCGACCAGAAGGTTCATGGATCGAGGCGGGCCACAATACACAGCCCTTGACCCCCACCCAGCAGTGGCAAGAGGAAACTGCAACCATATATTTTCACTATGAGGAAAAATAAGCCAACACAGACAGGCACTATGCAAAAACATATTAAATTTCCAGACAAAAACGAAAATGACAAGCACCCAGAAGTCAACCCAGAAAGCACAGAAATGTATAAACTTAATGACAGAGAATTCAAAATAGCCAACATAAAATAAGCTTAATGAAATACAAGAAAACACAGACAAACAATTCAATGGAATCATGAGTTTCTTCACAAAAGAGATTGAAACTATAAAGAAAAACCAATGAGAAATCTTAGAGATGAAAAACACAATAGAGGAAATAAAGACAAATCTGGAAGTCGTAAGCGTCAGGGCTGACAACTTTTTATGGAGGAAAGAATTAGCAATATTGAGGACAGCAATGCAGAAATGCTCCAGATGGAGGAGGAAAGAGAGCTAAGACTAAAAAGACATGAAGAAACTCTCTGAGAAATATCTGACTCAATTAGGAAATCCAACATAAGGATTATAGGTATTCCAGAGGGAGAAAAGAGGGGAAAAGGAGCAGAGAACTTATTAGAAGAAATAATAGCTGAGAACTTCCCAAACCTGAGGAAGAAGCTGGAAATACCACTGAATGAAATAAACAGATCTCCTAAATACATCAACATGAAAAGACCCTCGCCAAGGCATATAGTAGTAAAGCTGGCAAAAGTCAACAAAAAAGAAAAAATCTTAAGGGCAGCTAGACAAAAAAAAAAAATAACGTACAAAGGATTTTCTATCAGGCTCTCAGAGGATTTCTCGACAGAAACTTTACAGGCTAAGAGAGACTGGAACGATATATTCAAAATTCTGAAGGACAAAAACTTTCAGCCAAGAATACTCTATACAGCGAAAATATCCTTCAGATATGATGGAGAAATAATAAGTATCCCACATAAACAAAAGCTAAGAGAGTTCATTGCCACAAGATCCCCACTACAAGAAGTGATCGAGAAGGCCCTCATGCCTGATAAAAAACAGAGAAAGGGGATTCAAAATTTTGAACAAGGAGGAAAATAGGTCGACAAAACCAGAAAAATCGCAGCTCTCTATCAGAACAGATTAGCAAACACTTAATTCTAAAACCAAAGATCAAGGGAAAGTAAGCACAAAAAATAAATATAACCTCATCAGGTTAAACACAATAAGGAATCAGATGAGACAACAACAACTTAGAAGGGGAGAAGGAAAGGGATTGAATCGACTTAGTCTAAGGGAATAAGAGGCCATCAAAAAATGGACTAGTGCATCCACAAGGTTTTTATACAAACCTCATGGTAACCACTAACCAAATAATCAGAACAGTCACACATGATAAAGAAAGAGAAAACTAAGAGAATCCCCATACGGAACAACCAAACTGAATTGGTAGTCAGAAACACATGGGACGGGAAACAAAAGAAACGCAAATAACCAGAAAAAGAGTGATAAAATAGTAACAATAAGCCCTCGTATATCAATAATTACCCTAAATGTAAATGGACTGAACTCTCCAATCAAACACAGAGTAGTGGGATGGATTAAAAAACAAGACCCAACAACATGCTGCCTCCAGGAAACACATCTCAGCTCTAAAGACAAACACAGGCTCAGAGTAAAAGGATGGAAGACAATACTCCAAGCTAATGGCAAACAAAAGAAAGCGGGTGTAGCCATCTTTATATCAGACAAAGTAGACTTCAAGATGAAACAGGTAATAAGAGACAAAGAGGGGCAATATATAATGATAAAAGGGACACCCCCACCAAGAAGACATATCACTTTTAAATATATATGCACCCAATACAGGAGCACCAAGATACATAAAGCAACTATTAACAAACCTAAAAGGAGATATTAACAACAACACAATAATAGTAGGGGATCTTAACACCCCACTCTCATCAATGGACAGATCATCCAGACAGCAAATCAATAAGGAAATAACGGACTTAAACAAAAAACTTGATGAGATGGACTTAGAGATATAGAGAGCACTCCATGCAAACACAGCAGGTTACACATTCTTCTCAAGTGTGCATGGAACATTCTCAAGAATAGACCATATGTTGGGAAACAAGGCATGCTTCTATAAATTTAAGAAGATTGAAATCATAACAAGCATCTTTTCCAACCATAACACCATGAAGCTAGAAATCAACTATAAAAAAAAAACTGGGAAAGTGACAAAGCTGTGAAGACTCAACAACATGCTACTAAACAACCAATGGATCACTGATGAAATTAAAGGAGAAATAAAATCACATCTGGAGACAAATGAAAACGAAAATACACCATACCAACTCATATGGGATGCAGCAAAAGTGGTCCTGAGAGGGAAACTCACAGCAATACAGGCCCACCTTAACAGACAAGAAAAAGCCCAAATAAGCAACCTCAAACCATGCCTAAGAGAATTACAAAAAGAACAAACAGAACCCAAAGTCAGCAGAAGGAGAGAAATAATAAAAATTAGAGCAGAAATAAATGAAATTGAAACAAACAAAAAAAAACAGTAGAAAGGATCAATGAAACAAAGAGCTGGTTCTTTGAGAAGATAAACAAAATTGACAAACCCTTAGCCAGACTCACCAAGAAAAAGAGAGAGAAAGCTCAAATAAATAAAATTAGAAATGAAAATGGAGAAATTACAACAGATACCACAGAAATACTAAAGATTATAAGAGAATACTATGAAAAACTATATGCCAACAAATTGGACAATCTAGAAGAAATGGATAACTTCTTAGACTCATACAATCTCCCAAAACTGAATCAAGAAGAAATAGAGAACCTGAATAGACCAATTACAAGTAAAGAGATTTAAACAGTAATCAAAAACCTCCCAAAAAATAAAAGTCCAGGACCAGATGGCTTCTCTGGAGAATTTTACCAAACCTTCAAAGAAGACTTAATACCTATCCTTCTCAAACTATTCCAAAAAATAGAGGAAGATGGAACACTTCCCAACACATTCTACGAGGCCAACATCACCCTGATACCAAAGCCAGACAAAGACAATACTAAGAAGGAAAAATACAGACCAATATCCCTGATGAACACAGATGCAAAAATCCTCAACAAAATATTGGCAAACTGAATACAGCAATACATTAAAAAGATCATACACCATGATCAAGTGGGATTCATACCAGGGACAGAGGGATGGTTCAACATCTGCACATCAATCAATGTGATATACCACATTAACAAAATGGGGAATAAAAACCATATGATCATCTCAATAGACACAGAGAAGGCATCTGACAAGATCCAACATCAATTTATGATAAAAACTCTCAACAAAGTGGGTATAGAAGGAAAGTACCTCAACATAATAAAGGCCATATATGACAAACCCACAGCCAACATCATACTCAACGGGGGAAAAACTGAAAGCCATCCCTCTGAAAACAGGAACAAGACAAGGGTGCCCACTCTCGCCACTCTTATTCAACACAGTACTGGAGGTTCTGGCCAGAGCAATTAGGCAAGAAAAAGGAATAAAAGGAATCCAGATAGGCGACAAAGAAGTGAAACTCTCGCTGTCTGCAAATGACATGATCTCATACAGAGAAAACCCTAAAGAATCCATTGGAAAACTATTAGAAATAATCAACAACTACAGCAAAGTTGCAAGGTGCAAAATCAACTTGGAGAAACCAGTTGCATTTCTATATACCGACAATGAACTAACAGAAAGAGAACTCAAGAAGACAATCCCATTTACAATTGCAAGAAAAAGAAGAAAATATCTAGGAATAAACTTAACCAAGGAGGTGAAACACCTATACAATGAAAACTATGAGACATTATTGAGTGAAATCAACAATGACATAAAGAAATGGAAAAATATTCCATGCACTTGGATTGGAAGAATAAACACAGTTAAAATGTCCATATTACCTAAAGCAATCTACAGATTCAATGCAATCCCAATCAGAATCCCAAGGACATTCTTCACAGAAATAGAACAAAGAACATTAACATTCATATGGGGCATCAAAAGACCCCAAATAGCTAAAGCAATTCTGAGAAAAATGAACAAAGCGGGAGGCATCACAATGCCTGACTTCAAAATATACTACAAAGCAACAGTAATTAAAACAGCATGGTATTGGTACAAAAACAGACACACAGATCAAAGGAACAGACTTGAAAGTCCAGAAATAAAACCTCAATCTACGGGCAGCTAATCTTTGACAAAGGAGCTAAGAACATACAATGGAGAAAGGAAAGTCTCTTCAATAAATGGTGTTGGGAAAACTGGACAGCCACTTGCAAAAGAATGAAAGGAGACCATCTTCTTTCACCATACACAAAAAGTAACTCAAAATGGATCAAAGACCTGAAGGTGAGACCTGAAACTATAAAACTCCTGGAGGAAAATATAGGTAGTACACTATTTGTCATTGTCCGTAAAGGGATCTTTTCGAATTTCATGTCTACTCAGACAAGGCAAATAAAAGAAAAAATAAACAAGTGGGACTTCATCAGATTAAAGACCTTCTACAAGGCAAATGAAACCAGGATCAAAATGAACAGGCAACCCACCAACTGGGAAAAAATATTTGTAAACCATGTATCCAGTAAGGGATTAATCTCCATAATATATAAAGAACTCATGCAACTGAACAACAAAAAAGCAAACAACCCGATCAAAAAATGGGCAGAGGTCAGGGCCAGCCCGGTGGTGCAAGTGGTTAACTGCGCGCGTGCTCCGCTGTGGTGGCCCGGGGTTCGCCGGTTCGGATCCTGGGCATGCACCGACACACTGCTTGGTAAGCCATGCTGTGGCGGCGTCCCATATAAAGTGGAGGAAGGGGGGCACAGATGTTAGCCCAGGGCCAGTCTTCCTCAGCAAAAATAGAGGAGGATTGGCAGATGTTAGCTCAGGGCTGATCTCCTCACAAAAAAAAAAAAAAAAAGACAAAATCATCCCATTTGCAACAACGTGGATGGACCTGGAGGGTATTATGTTAAGTGAAATAAGCCAGAAAGAGAAAGACAAACACTGCATGATTTCACCCATATGTGGAAGATAAACCAACACATGGACACACAGAACTGTTCGGTGGTTTCCAGGGGCAAGTGGGGTCGGGGGTGGGCACAAGGGGTGGAGGGATGCATTTATATGGTGACTGACAAACAATAATGTACAACAAATATTTCACAATAAAAAAAATGAAAATGAAGAAGCCAGTCAGAAAGGAGCACATATTGTATGATTCCATTTTTATGAAATGTCCAAAACAGGTAAATCTATACAGATAAAAAGCAGGTTAGTGGTTGCCTAGAGCTGGGGAGAGGAGTTTGGTGTCTGGGGGGGACAGGTGGTAACAGCTAAGGCATGTAGGGTTTCTTTTTGGGGTAATGGAAATATTCTAAAATTGATCGTGGTGATGGATGCCTAACTCTGAATATACTAAAAGCCACTAATGGTATACTTTAAATGGCTGAATTGTATGGTATATGATTTAAGCTGCTAAAAAAAATTAAGGTGACATAAAGTCATTCCCACGTAAACAAAAACTGAGAGAATTTGTTGCTGAAAGACCTGCTCCAGAGGAAATACTAAAGGAAGTCCTTCAGGCTAAAGGAAAAATGATACCAGATGGCAACTTAAATCCACAGAAGGGAAGAATAATGGAAATGATACATATGTGGGTAAATGTAAAAGATTGTATATATTTTTTTTCTTACCTTCATTTCTTTAAAAATCATAAGATGGATTAAAACACTGTATTGTTGGATTTATAACATATAGAGAAAGATAAATATACATACACATACATATATATATATCAGAACAAAGGAGGAGAGAGCTATGCCGGAGCAAAATTTCTATATTTTACTGGAATTAAGTATGTATTAACCTAAAGTAGATTATGATATGTGAAGGACGCTTACTGAAATCCTTAGAACGAACACACACACACACACACAAAATCAACAGATGAATTTAAATGATACACTAAAAAATATTTTAACACAGAAGAAGGAAAAAAAGAAGGAATAAAGGGAAAAAAAGACATGAGATATATAGAAAACAAACAGCAAAATAGCACATATAGCCACCAATATAAATACTGACATTTAATATGAATGGATTAAACATGCCAATCAAAAGGCAGTGATTGTCAGACTGGATAAAAAACCCCAAGATCTAGCTATATGCTGTCTACAAGACACACATTTTATATTCAAAGACACAAAGAGATTGAAAATAGAATAACGGAACAATATATACCAAGCAAACAGTAACAATAAAAAAGCTGGATTGGCTACACTAATGTCAGACAAAACAGACTTTCAGACAAGATTATTACTACAGACAGAGACACATTTCATAAGGATAAAAGCTTAACACATCAGGAAGACATTCATGTAAATATAAATATGTGTGTGTGTCTAAAGGAAAATATCTGAAGGAAAAACTGACCGAATTGAAAGAGGTAACAAACAATTTGACAATTACAGTTGGAGATTTCAATGTTCCTTTCTTAGTAATTGATAGAACAAGTAGAAAATCAGGAAGAACATTATTGAACAACATTATTGAACAACATCACTACACCAACTGAACTGAACTGATGTATATAAAACACTACATCCAGGAGCCGGTCCCGTGGCTTAGCAGTTAAGTGCACACGCTCTGCTAAGGTTCGGATCCTGGGCGCACACTGACGCACCACTTGTCCGGCCATGCTGAGGTGGCGTCCCACATACAGCAACTAGAAGGATGTGCAACTATGACATACAACTATCTACTGGGGCTTTAGGAAGAACAGGGGGAAAAATAAAAAAGGAGGATTGGCAATAGATGTTAGCTCAGCGCCGGTATTCCTCAGCAAAAAGAGGAGGATTGGCATGGATGTTAACTCAGGGCTGACCTTCCTCACAAAAAAAAAATAAATAAATTTCAAAAAAAAAAAAAAGAAACAGATGAAATTAGAACACTCCATCTAACAGCAGCAAAATGCACATCCTTTTTGAGTAACATGGAACTTCCTCCAGGACAGAGTCTGTACTAGGATAAAAACAAGTCTCAATAAAATTAGAAGACTTAAAATAATACAAAATATGTTCTCCAACCACATCAGGATAAGACTAGAAACCAAAAACAGAAAGAAAAATAGGAAATATTCAAGTACTTGGAAATTAAACAGCACACTCTAAATAACCCAAAGAAGAAAGCAAAAGCGAAATTGGAAAATATCTTGAAAGAAAATAAAACCAGTATATTAAAAAATTAGATGTAGCTAAAGCAGAGGTCAGAGGGAAATTTATAGCTTTAAATTATATGAGAAAGAAAGACAGAAATAAACTCAGACATTTATGACAAAGATGTCAAGGTACATCAGTAAAAAAGGACAGCCTTTTCAAGAAATGTTGTTGTGATAATTGGATATTCATATGCAACAAAATGAACTTAGATCATTACCTCATATTGTCCACAAAGGTTGACTTAAAATAGATCACAGACCTAAATGTGAGAGCCAAAACTACAGACCTCCTAAAAACAAACATAGAAAATTTGACTTTGAGTCAGGCAACAATTTCTTAGCTGCGACACCAACACACAATCCATGAAAGAAGAAACTGATACCTTAGACTTCATAAAAGTAAAAATGGTTGCTCCTTAAAAGACACCATTAATAAAAATGAAAGATAAGCCTCACACTGGGAGAAAATATTTGCAAATCATGTATCTGATAAAGGATTTATATTTCTTATGTATAAAAAATTCTTGCACAACTCAATGAAAAGATAACAATTCAAGTTAAAAAAATAGGCAAAAGATTTGAATAGGCACTTGACCAAAGTAGATACATGAATGGCAAATAAGCCCAGGAAAAGCAGCTCAACATCAGTAGTTATTAGGAAAATGCAAATTAAAACCACAACAGGATACCACTATACACTGATTAAAATTTCTAAAATTAAAAAGACTGACTATACCAAGTGTTGGTGAGAATATGGAGCAAACTGAAATCTCAGACATCGCTGGTGGGAACGTAAAACAGTACAGCCACTTCGGAAAACAGTTTCTTATAAAGTTAAACACATAACCTACCATGCGACCCACCACCCCATTCCCAGGTATTTACTAACTAAGGGAAATGAAAGTATATATCCCTAGAAAGACTTGTACACTAATATTTACAGCAGCTTTATATGTAATAGCCAACAAGCAAGTGGAAATAATCTGGAAACAAGTGAATAGATTAAAAAAACTGTGGTATATTCATACAATGGAATACTACTCAGCAATAAAAAGGAACGAAGTTTTGATACATACGACTACGTGAATGACTTCAAAATAATCATGCTGAGTGACAGAAGCCAGATTGAAAAACAAAAAAACAAAAATGAGTATATAGTCGGCCATCCATATCCACGGGTTCTGCCTCCGTGGATTCAAGCAACCTCAGCAGGAAAAGCCTACAACGGTTCCGTCTGTACTCAACATGTATGGACTTTTTTTTCTTGTCATTATTCCCTAAAGAGTATAACAACTATTTACATAGAATTTACATTGTATGAGGTAGTGTAAGTAACCTAGAGATGATTTACAGTACATGGGAGGATGCACGTAGGTTATATGCAAATACTACATACACCATTTTATATAAGGACCTTGAGCATCTGCAGATTGTGGTATCCACGGTAGGTCCTGAAACCAAACTCGGCAGATACCAAGGTACAACTATATACTATATGATTCCATTTATATAAAATTCCAGAAAATGCAAACTAACCCCTACTGACAGAAAGCAGATCAGCGTTCACTGCCCATAGAGGACAGAAGAGAAACAGAGGTGGGAAGAGGTTTCAAAGAGACATGAGTAAATTTTGGGAGAGCAATGGATATGTTCATTTTCTTCACTGTGATGTTTTATAGGCATGTAAGTATGTCAAAACTCATCAAATTGCATACTTCAAATGTGCATGGTTTATTGTGTGTCAATTGTGCCTTAACAAATCTGAAAAAAGAAAAAAATTAACAGATTAGAATAAAAGATCCAGAACTAGACTGAAATACAGATTAGGACTGAATGTACAGTAATTACTGGTGGCATTTCAAATTAGTGGGAAAAGGATTATTAAAAAATGGACAGGATAACTTGCTAAACATTTAAAAAATAAATTCCTTAAGAATTTAAGATGAATATGTAAGAAATTAAACAATAAAACTAGATGAAAACATAAACATTCATACACCCCTGGGAATACAAAAAATCCCCACAAACTTTGGAAAAGATGGATGGTACAGTAGCCATGGTAACAAGTAGCCATAAGAACTAGTTCTAAACCTGTTTAATCAACCTACATTAACTCACCTCAGCAAAGAGCACTTTTGCAAGCCAACCAACCAGTGTCATTCCCTTGTTTATGAAAATCAGCCAGTCAGGGAATGGCTTAATCCAATCAACATCCTGCTGAGTGTTAATCAGTCAACAACAGTCTCACCCGAGCAACCATGCTTCTAGAGATGATGTTGACCTACTTGCCCCTCTGCAAGTCTACAGTCCTGAAGTACACACTTCTCAAATACTCTATATCAGATCAGCAGACTCTTACTGTAGCAAGCAGTAAATCAGCTTTCTCTTTACTTCAGATACAATTAGAGGGCTCATAAATCTTTGACAATTCTGGAGGTCTCACCAAGATAACTGTGGAAAGTCTTCCTAGGCAACATTCCAGGGGGTCTCAGACCAACAGATGCACTCATCGGGCTTAAGTCCATCTGTCCTTCAGATCTGCTGCCTAGTGAGTCAGTCCCAAACACCAACCGAGGTCTGACTAGTTTCATTAGGCTCTAGCTGCTTGTATAAAATTCACCTTTTGTTTAGAAATGCATTATTTGCTATATAATTAGACCCTGGTCTTTGTACAAGGTCTTTGGGCTTTTTGTTCTGAAGGTAAACCATTTGAAAATACTGTTGCCATTAACGTGATCATTCTTCATTTGATTACTTTGCTTTTGCTGTTATTTGTCTATATGCATAAAGTCTTCTTTCATATATTTCTGTTTTGTCTTGGATGTCCTTGTCTCTGTTAAATGTACAAAGGAGTGTTCTATAGAGAACAGATGGAGGCATAAGCCAGGTGAGTCTCCAAACCAAGCCAACCTGCTCCTGAGAGATCATGATTGGCGGTCCATTAGACTAGCGACCAATTTGTAAAAAAGCATTTGGTCAAAAATCATGCAGGCACTCCTTATCTTGTCAAGAAGATCACTTTGTTTATTTAGTAAAAATTCCAGGGTCAGTGATAGTTGGATTGCTGATCTCATGGCCCCTTCCTATCTGTGGTTGGAACCTGAGATACCATTCATAAGCACACATCCTTAGATGACCTTAGTACTTCTCTTTCTTGTTTGTCATGGGTTTGCCTATGTCAAAGTCTCAACCTCTCCCTGGAAAAAATTTCTGCTTCTGATATAAAGGCACACTATAATCCTAACTCTTGCACTTTCCTTGGTAAACAGCAAAAAAATTTTTGAGTTAAAATTACAATTCCCAGGGGCCGGCCCCGTGGTGTAGCGGTTAAGTGCAACCGCTCCGCTGCTGGCAGCCTGGGTTCGGATCCCAGGCGCGCACCGAAGCACCGCTTGTCAGGCCATGCTGTGGTGGCGTCCCATATAAAGTAGAGGAAGATTGGCACAGATGTTAGCTCAGGGCCAGTCTTCCTCAGCAAAAATAAGAGGATTGACATGGATGTTAGCTCAGGGCTGATCTTCCTCACACACACACAAAAAAATTACAATGCCCAAAGTGCACATGGAACATCTTCCAGTTTAGATCATATGCTAGGTCATAAAACAAACCTCAAAATAAATATAAAGGATAGAAATAATACACAGTAAGTCCTCAGACTGCAACAGAATGAAATTAGAAATCAATAACAGAAAGAAATTGGGGAAACTCACAAATATGTGGAAATTAAACAACACATTTCCCTAAATAATCAATGGGTCAACAAGAATTCACAAGGGAAATTAGAAAATACTTTGAGTTAGATGAAAATGAAGACACAACATACGAAAACTTATGGGATACAGCTAAAGCAATAATAGAAATTTATCAGTATAAATGCCTATATTGAAAAGCAAAAAAATCTTGGGGCCAGCCCTGTGGTGTAGTGGTTAAGTGCACGCGCTCTACTGCTGGCGGCCCGGGTTCGGATTCTGGGCGCACAAGGATACACCGCTTGTCAGGCCATGCTGTGGCGCCGTCCCACATAAAGTGGAGGAAGATAGGCATGGATGTTAGCTCAGGGCGAGTCTTCCTCAGCAAAAAAAAAAAAGAGGAGGAGGGGCCGGCCCTGTGGCGTAGGGGTTAAGTGCTCGCGCTCCACTGCTGGAGGCCCGGGTTCGGATTCCAGGCGCGAACTGATCTAGGTGCTTGTCAAGCCATGCTCTGGTAGCATCCCATATAAAGTGGAGGAAGATGGGCACGGATGTTAGCCCAGGGCCAGTCCTCCTCAGCAAAAAAAGAGGAGGATTGGCATGGACGTTAGCTCAGGGCTGATCTTCCTCACAAAAAAAAAAAAAGAAAGAAAGAAAAAAATCTCAAATAAATAACCTAACCTTCCACCTTAAAACAATGGAAAAAGAAGAGTAAACTTTATAAACCTAAAGCAGGCAGAAGGAAGGAAATGATAAATGAAAGAATGGAAATTAATGAAACAGAGAACAGAAAAATAACAGAGAAAATTAGCAAAACCAAACATTGGTTTTTTTGAGGTCAACAACGCTGACAAACCTGTAGCTAGACCACCTATGAACAAAAGGAGACTCAGATTACTAAAATCAGGAATGAAAGAGGGGACATCACTACCGGCCTCACAGAAATAAAAAGGATCATAAGGGAACACTGAATAGCAGTATGCCAACAAATCAGATAACCTAAATGAAATGGACAAATTCCTAGAAAGACACTAACTACCAAACATGACCCAAGAAGAAATAGAAAATCTGAATAAACCTCTAACAAGTAGAGGAACTGAATCAGTAATTTAAAAGCTGCACACAAAGAAAAACGTAAGCCCAGATGGCTTCACTGTTGAATTTCTACCAAACATTCAAAGAAAAATGAATACCAATCCTTCACAAACTCTTCCAAAAAACAGAAGAGGGAAGGAATACTTCCCAACTCTTTCTAGAAAGCTAGTATTACCCAGATATCAAAACCAAACAAAGTCATCATAAGAAAAGCACAGATCAATATCTCTTGTGAACAGACACAAAAGTCCTCAACAAAAGACAAGCAAACCAAATCCAGCAACATATAAAAAGAATTATACACCACGACCAAGTGAAATTTGTCCCAGGAATGCAAGGTCAATTTAACATCCAAAAATCAATTTAAAAATCAGATAGGATGTTTTTTAAAAAGATGATCATCTCAATAGACACAGAAAAAGAAATCGACAAAATCCAATAGCCTTTTATGATAAAAACACTCAACAAACTAGGAATAGAACAGAACTTCTTCAACTCGATAAAGGGCATCTACAAAAAATCACAGCTAACATCACACTTAATCATCAAAGACTGGATGCTTTCCCCCTACAATCAGGAACAGGACAATGATGTCCACTCTCACCGCTTCTACTCAACACTGTACTACTAGAGGTCCTAGCAGGGCAATTCAGCAATAAAAAGAAATAAAAGACATCCAGATTGGCAAGGAAGAAGTAAAAGTATCTCTATTTGCAGATGACATGATCTCCTATATAGAAAATCCCAAAGGATCCATGAAAAAACTATTAGAACCAATAGATGAGTTCACAAGGGTTGCAGGATACAAGATCAATATACAAAAATCAATTGTATTTCTATACACTTGCAAAGAACAATCCAAAATGAATTTTTTTTTTTCTGGGAAAGATTCACCCTGAACTAACATCTGTTGCCAATCTTCCTCTCTCTTTTTTTTTTTCTCCCCAAAGCCCCAGTACATAGGTGTATATTCTAGTTGTAAGTTCTTCTAGTTCTTCTATGTGAGCCGCCGCCACAGCATGGCTACTGACAGATGAGTGGTATGGTTACGCACCCGAGAATTGAACCTGGGCCTCTGAACCAGAGTGTGCCAAACTTTAACCACTAGGCCATCCTGGCTCTGAAATGAAATTTTAAAAACTTCCATTTATAAAAGCATCAAAAACTAATAAAATACTTAGGAATAAATGCAAAACTTATACTCTAAAATCTATAACACTTTGTTGAAAGGAATTAAAGAAGATCTAAACAAATGGAAAAAATCTTTTCTTCATAGATCAGAAGATTTAATATTGTTAAGATGGCAATACTCTTCAAATTAATCTACAGATTCAACATATATCCGTATCAGAATACCAGCTGGCTTCTTGGTAGAAATTAACAAGTCAATTCTAAAACTGATATGGAGTTGCAGGGAATCCAGAATAGCCAAAACAATCCTGAAAAAGAAAACAAGGTTGGAAGACTCATATTTCCCAATTTTGAAACTTACTACAAAGCAACAGTAATAAGACAGTGTAGCACTAGCTTAAGGACAGTCATATAGACCAATGGAACAGAAGTGAAAGTCTAGAAATAAACCCATGTGTCTATGATCAACTGATTTTCAACAAGGGTGCCAAGACCATTCAATGGGGAAAGAAGAGTCTTTTCAATCAATGGTGTTGAGATAACGGGGATATCCACATGCAAAACTATGAAGTTGGACCTTACCTCATACCACATAACAAAAACTAATTCAAAATGGATCAAATACCTAAATGTAATAGCTAAAACTATAAAACTCTTAGAAGAAAACATAGTGGTAAATCTTTGTGACCTCAGATTTTGCAATATATTTTTATATAACACTAAAAGCACAAGCAATAAAAGAAAAAACAGATAAGATGGGCTTCATCAAAATTAAAAACTTCTGTGCTTCAAATGACACTATCAAGACAGTGAAGAAAACCCATAGGATGAAAGAAAATTTCCGAATCATATATATATCTCATAAGATACTTCTATCTTGAATATATAAAGAAATCTTACAACTCCATAATAAAAAGACAAATGACCCAATTTAAAAAGTGGGCACAGGATCTAAACAGACATTTCTTCAAAGAAGATATACAAATGGCCAATAAGATAAAAAGATTTTCAACATCATTAATCATCAGGGAAATGCAAATCAAAATCACACCACTTCCCATCCACTTGGAGGCCAGAATCACAAATAAAGATAGTAACGAGTGTTGGTGAAAATGCGGACAAATCAGAAACCTCACACTGCTGGTGGGAATGTAAAACGGTATGACTGCTTTGGAAAACAGTGTGGCAGTTCCTCAAATGGTTAAACATAAAGCTACCATTTGATGCAGCAATTCCACTCATATGTACCTATACAAGAGAAATGAAAACATACGTCCACAAAAAAACTTGTACACAAATGGTTATGGCAATGTTATTTGTAACAACCCAAAGGTGAAAATAACCCAAATGTCTGTCAACTGATGAATGGATAAACAAAATAAGATACAACCATTCAATGGAATATTATTCATCATTAAAAAGGAATGAAGTACTGATACATTCTACAACATGGATGAACCCTGAAAACATGCCAAGTGAAAGATTATTATACATGTATTATGCGATTCCATTTATATGAAATGCTCAGAATAAGCCAATCTATAAATATAGAAAGCATATTAGTGGTTGCCTAGGTCTAGGGGAGGATGAGGGGATTGGGAAGTGATGGCTAAGGGCTGAGGGTTTCTTTTTAAGGTGATGAAAATGTTCTAAAATTGACTGTAATGATGGATGTACGACTCTCAATACGTTAACCTACACTCATAATGGGTGAATTGTATGGTGTGTGAATTGTATCTCAATAAAGCTGAGATACATGTTTATTATCTCTCAGTTTGTGTGGGTCAGGAATTCAAGTGTGGCTTGGTTGGGTGCCTCTGGTTTGGGGTCTTTCATAAGGAAAGTAAGGAAGTGTCAGCCAGGGCTGCAGACATCTCAAAGCTCAAGTGATGGAGGACCTGGTTCTAAGCTCATTTTAGTGCAGCTGGCTTCCCCTTGAGTGAGCGATTTAAGAGACAACAAGAGAGAGAACTCAAGATGGAAGCCATAATCTTTTTATAATCTCCTCTCGGAAGTGACAACCCTGGAGACCAAAAGCAAAGGTAATAAAAACAAAAATAAACAAGTGGGACTACATCAAACTCAAAAGTTTCTGCACAGCAAAGGTCTATCAACAAAATGAAAAGGCAATCTACTGAATGGGAGGAAATATTTGCAAATCATAAAGCTGATAAGGGGTTACTATCCAAAATATGTAAAGAAATCATACAACTCAACAGCAAAAAAACAAACAATTCAATTAAAAAATGGGCAAAGGCTATGAACATTTTTCCAAAGAAGACACACAGATGGCCAACAAGTACATGAAGAGGTGCTCAACATCACTAATCATCAGGGAAGCGCAAATCAAAACCACAATGAGATATCACGTCACACCTGTCAGAACGGCTATTATCAAAAAGACAAGAAATAACAAGTGCTGGCAAGGATGTGGAGAAAAGGGAACCCTTGTGCACTGTTGGTGGGAATGTAAATTGGTGCAGCAACTACAGAAAACAATATGGCAGTTCTTCAAAAAATTAAAAATAGAATTTCCATATTATCTAGCAATTCCACACCTGGGTATTTATCTGAAGGAAATGAAAACACTAACTTGAAAAGATATATGCACACTCATGTTCACTGCAGCATTATTTTTTATTTATTTTTTGTGTGTGTGAGGTAGATCAGCCCTGAGCTAACATCCAATGCCAATCCTCCTCTTTTTTGCTGAGGAAGATTGGCCCTAGGCTAACATCCGTGCCCTTCTTCCCCTACTCTATATGGGACGCCGCCACTGCATGGCTTCGCAAGTTCAGATCCTGCGAACTCCAGGCTGCCAAAGCAGAGCATGTGCACTTAACCACTGTACCACCAGGCTGGCCCCAGTGCAGCCTTATTTACAAGAGCCAAGACATGGAAACAATCTAAGTGTCCATCAACAGATAAATGGATTTAAAATATGTGGTATGTATGTATATATAAAAATATATATATAGGGTGTATATATATAAAGATATTAAGCCCTCATATATCAATAATCACTCTAAATGTAAACAGATTAAATTCTCCAATCAAAAACACAGAGTGGCTGGATGGATCAAAAAACAAGATCCAACAATATGCTGCCTCCATGAAGCACATCTCAGCTCTAAAGACAAACACAGACTCAGTGAAGGGATGGAAGACAATATTCCAAGCAAATGGCAAGCAAAAGAAAGCAGGTGTTGCCATACTTATATCAGACAAAGCAGACTTCAAGATAAAAAAGGCAGTGAGCAATAAAGAGGGGCACCATACAATGATAAAAGGGACATTTCACCAAGAGGACATAACACTTATGAATATATATGTACCCAACACAGGAGCACCAAAGTATATAAAACTATTAATAGACATAAGGGAGAAATGAACAGCAACACAATAATAGTAGGGGACCTCAACACCCCACTTACATCCTTACAAGGAAACAGTGGAGTTAAATGAAAAACTAGACCAGATGCACTTAATAGATATATATAGAACATTCCATCCAAAAAGAGCAGAATACACATTCTTCTCAAGAGCACATGGAACATTCTCAAAGATAGACCATATGTTGGGAAACAAGGCAAGTCTCAATAAATTTAAGAAGACTGAAATAATATCAAGCATCTTTTCTGACCACAATGCTATGAAACTAGAAAACAACTACAAGAAAAAAGCTGAGAAAGTCACAAATATATGGAAACTAAACAACATGCTACTGAACAACCATTGGATCAATGAAGAATCAAAGGAGAAATAAAAAAATAGGAGACAAATGAAAATGAAAATACATCACACCAACTCTTACAGAATGCAGCAAAAGCAGTCCTAAGAGGGAAATTCATAGCAATACAGGCCCACCTTAACAAACCAGAAAAATCTCAAATAAGTAATTTTAAACTATACCTAACAGACCTAGAAAAGCAAGAAGATACAAAGCCCAAAGTCAGCAGAAGGAGGGAAATAATAAAAATTAGAGCAGAAATAAATGAAATAGAGACCAAAAAAACAGTAGAAAGGATCAATGAAACTAAGAGCTGGTTCCTTGAGAAGATAAACAAAACTGACAAACCATCAGCCAAACTCACTAAGAAAAAAAGACAGAAGGCTCAAATAAATAAAATACAAAGGATTATAAGAGAATACTATGAAAAACTATATGCCAACAAATTAGATAACCTAGAAGAAATGGATCAATTCTTAGACTCATACAACCTCCCAAAACTAAACCAAGAAGAAATAGAGAATCTGAGTAGACCAATCACAAGTAAAGAGATTTAAACAGTAATCAAAAACCTCCCAAAAAACGAAAAGTCCAGGACCAGATGGCTTCTCTGGAGAATTCTACCAAACATTCAAAGAAGATTTAATACCTATCCTTCTCAAACTAGTACAAAAAAATTGAAGAAGACGAAATGTTTCCTAACTCACTCTATAAGGCTAACATCACCCTGATACCAAAACCAGACAAGGACAACACAAAGAAGGAAAATTACAGGTCAATATTGCTGATGAACATAGATGAAGAAATTCTCAACAAAACATTGGCAAATCGAATACGGCAATACACTAAAAGGATCATACACCATGACCAAGTGGGATTTATACCAGGGACGCAGAGAGGGTTCAACATCCACAAATCAATCAATGATACACCACATTAACCAAATGAGGAATAAAAATCACATGATTATCTCAGTAGATGCGGAGAAGCATTTGACAAGATCCAACATCCATTTATGATAAAAACTCTCAATAAAATGGGTATAGAAGGAAAGTACCTCTGGGGCTGGCCCTAGGCATAGCAGTTAAGTTTGTGCACTCTGCTTCGGCGGCCCAGGGTTCGCTGGTTCGGATCCTGGGCGCAGACCTACGCACCATTCATCAAGCCATGTTGAGGCAGCGTCCCACAAAGAGCAACTAGAAGGATGTACAACTATATCCTATAACTATCTACTGGGGCTTTGGGGAGGAAGGAGGAAAGATTGGCAACAGATGTTAGCACAGGGCTGATCACCTCACACACAAAAAAATAAATAAATAAAATAAAGTTATTAAAAAAAAAAAAAGACAACGGAGCAAAATTGCAATGGCATTTTTGGGGAGCTCAACAAAAAGATTCTGAAATTAATCTGGAAAATAAATGTGAAAATAGTTATAGGAAAGATAAAGGAAGACAGTGGAAATAAGAGCAAGGAGGAAGGACTTGCCTTACCAATATTAAAATACATTACTAAGTCATAATAAATTTTAAAAAGTGTGTAACATACACAGCATTTAACAGATAGATCAAACCAGAAATAAACATATGGAAAAAAAAAGAAGGGATGAAGCAATGTCAAAAGCAAATTTGGGGCTTGCCCAAAAGTTATAAATGAGGTAAAAAAGATACAGTGATGGTGTAGGAAATGGTTGTTTACTCACACACAGGAAGAAAAAGTGGAAAAGTTCAGAAATAAGGTGTATTGAAATAGAGCATTACTATGAGAACACCCAAAGAGTTAAATTCAAATAAGGAAATAGTCTTATTGCGAAAGAATATATAAATGTAGATAAAGATTATACCAAAAAATAAAAGAAAAAGACAATGGAGCAATGCTTTTAAAATTCTGAGGGAAAATTATCTCCAACCTAGAATTTTATGCCCAATCAAACATAAAATAAAGCCATTTCAAACATGTAAGATCCAAAAACATTTCCTGCAACGTACCATTCCTCAGGAAAATACTGGAAGACATGCTCTACACCAAAACAAGAGAGTAAACCAAGAAGGAAATAGTCATGGGATCTGAACTGAAAAAGATCTGCGGAAAAAGGGAAAGGGACTCGTCATTGCAATGAAGGGGAACCCCAAGACAGTGGTTGTCCAGCCAGCCTGGAGAGCAACCAGTCCAAATGGAAGCCAGTCAGGTTCTAACAGAGGTTTCTAAGATGACACTGAGTTCTGTGGGGATGGGTCATTAAATGAATTACTGAGCACTTAACAGCAACATATGAAACTTAACGTTATTTGGCAAACCGTAGTTGGCGCACTACCTTTTGAGAAGGATGTGAACCATTTCTGGTCCATTCCTGATGAGGATAAAAGCTTGCTGCATTTCTCAAGACCGAGCACTTCTTACCTCCAGGAAAATAACTGCTCTTCTGTGGTTTCCAGTGGTTCATCAGAACATAAAGGGCACACGGGAAGAAAGGTGGCAGAACCCCAAGTCTGTAACCATTGCAAGGGTACAAGGGAGGAGTAAGATGTGCAGAGCTCCACCCCTGACAGCCATGGTCACGCTCTCTATGGCTGACTGCTTGGGCACTGCAGCTGGACTAAGCACAGGATCACAAACACCCCAGGGTTCATGGTGTGATATAATGGGGTGATGCCTCACATAGGACTTCTTACTATCTTGGAGAACAGGAGCTCAAAGCTAGATCGTTTGATTTACATAATCCCAGAAATACGATTTTCAGGGGGAGGGGAAGGGAGGATGAAAATGACAAAATACCTAGTGTTTGCATGTACAGTAAGATTACACAAGTGGGTGTGAATTTGAAGTTGAATTAGTGCTAAGTATATAATATAAAAGTAAGTATATAGTATAAAGGTAAAACTTTAATAAAAATAAAATAAATCTCAATAAATGGAAAGACATACCATATTTGTGACCAGGAAGACTCATTGAATACTCTCCCCAGTCAATGTCAATTGACTTTTTTTCTTATTTTCACTAAATTATTCAAAGGATCACATGAAGGAGTAAGTGGGTGGCATTCACTATGAAAATTCTGAAAACAGAATTCCTTGACAAATATTAAAACCTAATAAAATTACAATAATTAAAACAGTGTCACATTGGTTTTAACCAGTGGATCAAAACGAACTATTCAGAAATAAATCCAAGTATTTTTATCATATGATAAAGGTAGTGATCTAAAGAAAAATGTTTTTCGATAAATTGTGTAATAGTACCAAGACAATCATGATGATCCCAACACCACACCAAGATAAATTCCGTAAGGTTTAGAACATTGGAAAAAATAAAACATAAAATAAGCAGACCTTTCTAAGCAGAAAAGCAAAGGCGGATACCATAAAGAAAGAAATAGTGAATTTGAAGACATCTATTTTTACTTAATAAATATTCTTGAACACTTACTACATGCTAGTAATAAACTAGGGCTGGGTGTACTGTGTAAGAGAAAGAGACATGGCCCCCACCATCAGGGGGAGAAAGTCTAGGAGAGACAGAATAAATAATTACAAATTAACCCAAAAAAGTTTTAGCCAGCATTTGGCCGGAACCGCCATCTTCCAGTAATTTGCAAAACGGCCAACACAAAGGGAAAGAGGAGAGGCACCTACTATATGTTCTCTAGGCCTTTTAGAAAACATGGAGCTGTTCCTTCGGCTACATACATGCGAATCTACAAGAAAGGTGATATCGTAGACATCAAGAGAGTGGCCACTGTTCAAAAAGGAATGCCCCACAATGCTACCATGGCAAAACTGAGTCTACAGTGTCACCCAGCACGCTGCTGGCACTGTTGTAAACAAACAAGTTAAGGGCAAGATTCTTGCCAAGAGAATTAATGTACATACTGAGCATATTAATCGCTCTAAAAGCCGAGATAGCTTCCTGAAACGAGTGAAGGAAAATGATCAGAAAAAGAAGGAAGCCAAAGAGAAAGGTACTTGGGTTCAGCTGAAGCATCAGCCTGCTCCACCCAGAGAAGCATACTTTGTGAGAACCAATGGAAAGGAGCCTGAGCTGCTGGAACCCATTCCCTATGAATTCATGGCATGATAGGTGAAAAAAAATACAAGACCTCTGGACTGTTAAAAAAAAAAAGTTTGAGCTGTCCTCAACCCCTCTTTCTCTCACATCCCACATCAAATCAGAAAATCTAAGAGCTACTTTCAAAATACATCCAGAAGCCAACTACCTCTCACCACCTCCACCGCTGCCACCCTCCTTTCTCCACTGGATTCTTCCACTGGACTCCTCCACTAGCCTGCTGGTGGGTCTCCCCACCCCACCAAGTCTGTTCTCCATGCAGGAATGGGAGGGATCCTGTACCACTCAAGCCACATCACGTCGCTCCTCCACTCTAAGTCCTGCCTTTCACGCGGAGTGAAAGCTAAATTCCTTGTGACAGCCTTACAAAGCCCTATATCCTCAACTCCTCCACCTACTCCATTCCTTCACCGCTCTTACCTCGCTCTGCTCTAGCCACCCTGGCATCCTCCCACTCCTTGAACAAGCCAGGCATATTTCTATCTTAAGGCCTTTCCCCCAGCTGTGCCTCTGCCAAGAACTCCCTTCGCCCATATATCCACCTGGCCTAAGTCCTCACCTCTTGCAAGTGCTGGCTCAAAGGAGCTTGATCACTCTACTTAACATTACAGCTCTCCACCCAACTCCACCCCAACTACTCCTGATCTCTCCCAGCCCATGTTCTACTTCTCCTTTCTTCCCCAGCTCTTATCACTGCTATTACACTATACAATTTACTTATCATCTTTATTACCTATTGTGTATCTCACCTGATGACAATGTAAACTCCATGAGGAAAGAAGTCTACCTTGGTTTTGTTAACTGACATGTCCCAAGACTCTGGTACACAACTGGAGCTCAACAAATATATGTTGAAGGAATGAAGGAATTTATCAGATAAGTAAGATTTATAAGCCTGACAACACCCAGCAGTTGTACATAGCTGGTGGGAAAATAAACTGAATAAGTCTTCTAGAGGGTAATTCATCAATATATATTTAAATAACTTATTACTTTTAAATATTTAAAGTCTTTAAAATGTTCAGCCATTTCATTAAGTAATTTCACTTCCAAGTACACAGCCTAAAAAAAGAATCAGAGGCGCACACAGGTTTATCTCTAAGGTGGGATTTCACATAGCCGTTACAAAGTATACACATCTATATCTACTACAGTAACACATTTAAACAAAAAGTCAGTGTGTGTGTATACTAAAACAAGTCTTCTTAACCACAGATTTAAATACAATTCCTCCTCAAAGTACAGCATCTTCAGATGCCTATCTTGGTAGAACTTATGGAACAGAGCACACCTATTCAGTATTTTTTTTTTTTTTAATGACTTTATTTATTTTTTTTCCCCCAAAGCCCCAGTAGATAGTTGTATGTCATAGCTGCACATCCTTCTAGTTGCTGTATGTGGGACCCGGCCTCAGCATGGCAGGAGAAGCGGTGCGCCGGTGCGCGCCCGGGAACGAACCCAGGCCGCCAGCAGCGGAGCGCACACACTCAACCACTAAGCCACGGGGCCAGCCCCCCATTCAGTACTCTTAATCTGTTCTACCATTTAAAGCCCAAACAGAACAATGGCTGATCTGTATTTATTACCAGTTATTACTGAACTTTTCAGAAAATTGTTATCTTGTTAAGGGTAGATCGCACCATTCACTCACATGACGTCCAGCACAGAATCATTCCGAATGACCTTATGGGAGACATCAGCTAGCAAAAAAAGACCTCCATCCGTCCTCCGGATGCTAGCTGCGTAGCCTGGCCAGATCTGCAATCTGAAGAGATAGATGGGCTTTACCTTAAGGTTCTAAAAGGACCCCAGATACTTCCACGCCCTCACTTGAAACAATACTTTGAGCAGATACTGCCCCTCCCTAATAAGAATGAGAAAGTGCGAAGAAACAAATTAAACATCATTGTGAACTTACTTAAAAAACTAAACTATGGAAGAGACTTAACTGATAAATTGTATCCACTATCCTAAAACACTGCTGAGAGATTTTTGTCCTAGATATGGTGATTGCAATGAAAAATTTCTTTCCAGAACATTCAAAAGTGAGAAAGAGGAAAACACCACCAACCTGTGTTGCTGTAGTACCATAGCACTTGTAGGGTCATAAAAGTTTCTCCCCACAAGCTTCATATCTAAAAGTTTCATTACCCTGAAATAAAGAGCAAGAATGGGTTTTCTAGTAGAAGAATCAAAAAAATTAAGCTCCATTACTCTTAGCTACATTTCCCCCTGGAAGCTTAAAGGGTCAGAAACGTTGGTGATCTTTGCACAACACAGCTTTTACGCTGAGAACACTCTTTCCAAAAGAAAAATAAAAACTACCAAAGCATTTATCTTGGGGTATAAGCAACTGACAGCAGCTTTTCCAACTTACTAGGTAACCAAAAGTCAAGTCGATTTCCCAGGTTCAATTTACATTACTTTTCACCATTAACTAAACGAACACAAGAGAGTCAATTTCTAAGTCTGTGAATATCAGTCTGGCATAGGAAGTTGTTTGTTCCTGGCAGTTCACCTTACCAGGTAGAAATTAGGTTCTGTGTTTCATTAAAAAAGAGGTGGTTTGGGAATAAAAGTTCTAAGCAAACTAAGGAGTCTTAAAAAAAAGTTAAAAAAAATTATGAGCTATCTGTATCCAAAAATTCAAGGTGGGGAGGAGGGGCCGGCCTGGCGGCACAGTGGTTAAGTTCGTGCACTACGCTTTGGCAGCCCAGGGTTCACAGGTTGGAATCCTGGGTACGGACCAACGCACTGCTCATCAAGCCATGCTGTGACAGTGTCCCACATACAAAAAATAGAGGAAGATGGGCAGGGATGTTAGCTCAGAGCCAATCTTCCTCGGCAAAGAAGGTTGGCAACAGATATTAGCTCGGGGCCCATAATCCTCACCACACCAAAAAAAAAAAACTCAAGAGACTAGGAAAAAACTCTTCCAGCAAAATTTTTTGCACACTATCTCCTCAAGTAGCCCCATCACTAACACCATTAAATATGCACAATAAAAATCTGCTCTTAAAGTTCCTGAATGAATCCAAAGGAACCCATCCCCCATCCAGCTACCTCAAACCTACTTTCATATACTCGAATCTGACCAATCACTTGAAATAATTTTTGAGTAAGTTAGCCTTAATATCACTCATTTATAAATGTTTCCAAACTCACTACATATGCGCTACAGGACAACACCATCCAAGTTTCTTGAAGAGCATTGTTACAAGTACAAGATAGGTTAAAGAAAATAAGACTTCAGCTATTTTCTCACCGACGGAAAACAACATTGTAGAAGGGAATGCACAAGTCAGAACAGGGCTCCAGGATCTTTGTCAACTGAATCTTAATGCTGATCTCCGCACCATCAGTTTTTCTTTGACTTTTTAACTCAAGAACCTTCAAATAAATATATGCAAGTAAAAAGAAATGACAAAACTACCAAGCCCTCATCTAATCCAGCAGTGTTCTAGAGAATACTAAAATATCTTAAAACACGTTTCGTACTGCCCCCTCACTTTGCCGCTAGACAAAATACAGCATGACAACTAGGATTTAAGAAAGGATATGGTAAGAGAAACCCAATGGAGAACTAGCAATAGATCCGAATTTGAATTTGAAATATTAAACCATTCTCTGACTGAGGTCAAAGGCTTCCAACCACCCCTCTTATGGAGGAGGGAACTTCTTGAAGAACTCAAATATCAAAGCTTCTCAGTTTGTCATTTCTTTGTCAGGGAGAAGTCTGCCTTCCCTCTAAGAATAGGCAAATACAACTCAAATGTTCAGGGAGTCCATGATTTCCCACCACTCAAAGTACCAGAACACTCAGGTTTCTGCCCAAAGTACATTTCCTATTTGGTCTCACTTGTTGAAGCTTAATTGGCAGATAGAGAATGGATCCATCAAAAGCAGTGACGTTTCCGGTGACAGCTTGATGGTCCTTCAACATGCCAAACCTCATGCTTTTGCACTCCACGTTGGGGCTACAAAATAAAAGAGAGGATTTTACTTCAATTTGACTCAAATAGCAGTCTTGACTACAGCTGTGCAATAGCACTGTTAGAGAAGCAGTCACGCGTAACTACTGCTCCATCTAGTGGTCATATTAAAAAACACAAATACATCTGACTGAAAAAACAACTTGGACCCAATCAGGCATACTTGCCCACAGAAAATAAACACCCACTGATTCCATCACCCAAAGACAACTGCCTTAACATGTCAGTGTACATTCTTCCAGAGTTTAGACAAGAGGTCTTCTGTAAAGAGTGGGATAGTAAATATTTTAGGCTTTACAGGCCATATAGTCTCTGTTACAACTACCCGACTCTGCCAACATCGCACAAAAGCACTACAGTGTTTAAACCAATGAGCACGGCTATATTCCAGCAAAACTTTATTACAAAACGGGCGGTGGGCCAGATTTGACCTGTGGGCCACCACAATATGCCAATCCCTGCTCTAGAGTCTGCAGAGATACACAATTTTTAAAAAACATTTTTTAAAAAATAGGATTTTAGGGGCCGGCCCGGTGGCATAGTGGTTAAGTTCGTGCACTCCGCTTCGGTGGCCTGGGGTTCTCAGGTTCGGATCCCGGGCGCACACCGACACACCGCTTCTCAAGCCACGCTGTGGCAGCATCTCATATAAAGTAGAGCAAGATGAGCACAATGTTAGCCCAGGGCCAATCTTCCTCAGCAAAAAGAGGAGGATTGGCAATGGATGTTAGCTCAGGGCTGGTCTTCCTCACACACAAAAAATAGGATTTTACTCTAACCTCTTTTCACTCATGGCAATTTCAACTTTTTATTGATTCATTGGCATAAATCTTACAGCTCTGAAAAACTCCAGTAGCTACTTTATACAATGACTGTCCCCATTACAGCACAGTAACACTCAACCTCATTCTACAACTGCAAAGTTTAAACAAATCCAAGGTTAAAACGGGTCACACATGTTCAAGTACATGAAGAAACATAAAAAAAAAAAAATCAAGTGGTATCCAATATAGTTGTCCCCAAAACTAAACACTCACATGCTAACATCACATTTCAAAATGCTTCTTCAAAAATATTCATACACATACAAAATGTTATGCCCTAAACACAATATTTAAATCTGTCTTTCTAGACTCCCAACGGGATGACCAGTCCACTGTACTACAACCTCTCAGTATTCTCTCATGGCCTGGCATCATCTTCACACTGTGGCTTCAAAGGTCCAGCTCTACAATCTCAAATTTACAGACCCTATGTCTTCTCCACGGCCCGGTTAACGCAGAGACCTGTGAGCACGCTCACACTCCTTTCTGTTTCACTGACAGTTGTCAATCCGCTTCCAGAGAAAGGGCTCTTTTCTCTTGTTAACGCCCATCTCCTTCCCTGACATTCCAGAAGAGGCCCATTCCCACTATCTTCCCCTCTCAGGGGTTCAATTTCACCCTCCTTTCTGGCTCCTTCTCTTCACTTGTCATATGTGCTCAGCTCTGCTTTCTCACTGCATAGAAACCTTTAAAGTAATCCTGCTACCTTCCATAATCATGCCATTTCTCATTTTTCTTACACTGTTTAAGGGAGCGGCCAAGTCACTGGCTATTTCTCATGGCCTCTGCTCTCCTTTGTTCTTTTAGTCTAGTTCTTTCTCCATAACTTTAACAAAGCTACTAGAAGATCACCAAAGGTGTTCTTTTTTTTTTTTTTAAAGATTTTATTTATTTTTTATTCTCCCCCCCCAGTAGATAGTTGCATGTCATAGCTGCACATCCTTCCAGCTGCTGCATGTGGGACGCAGCCCCAGCATGGCCAGAGAAGCGGTGCGTCGGTCCACGCCCAGGATCCGAACCCGGGCCGCCAGCAGCCGAGCGCGCGCACTTAACCGCCAAGCCACAGGGCCGGCCCCCAAAGGTGCTCTTGAGAGCAAATTCAGTAACTTTTTTTTCTGTGGTCAAAGTCAATCACCCCCTCCTCATTCAAATGGGCCCTTCCTGTGATCTTTATAAACTGTCTTCAGGGTATTTTTCCCCTAACTTTTCCTTTCTTCCTTCACTCCATTTCTTCCTCCTGTACCAATTAGTAGCTGTCCTTCAAAAATTCAGTCTCCCACCTTACTATTTTCTCCACAGATATTCCAAAACACTCCTTTTCACAATTCCAGCTAATAACCTCCAGCTAATGACTCTCCTGAGATTTTAAAAGAGAACACAAATATGAATTCTTAATTTTTAAAAAGTATGACAAATCCTGAAGTTACTGATATAAAATTAAAGTCATTTACCCTAAAATTTAACCCAGACTGTCACCGAAGAGCTGTCAAATGTTGGTATAAGACTCATGCAGGGAGGAGCCAGGTTTTGTGGGGTGTGGATCTCATATCACTGGGGGAGAGGGGGCTCTCTTTAAGAAGAAGAATACAAAATTACGGATAGAAGATAAGTTAAAAGGTCATGGACAAGGTCTATGCAAATAAAAGATCCTGAACTTAAGCTGCATGAACTTCACGGTAAACCCACCTCTAACCTCATACATAAAACTATACCTATTAAGTTAAAATCTGAATTGGTAATACAGCTAAATACAAAAAATAAATAAATACACGTTAACCTTAAACTTACCGCAAGGATCTGAGTATATGTATTATTGTGGGAGGAGGTTCATCAGGACTTATACAGAAAAATATTCAGTTATCCTATGGGAACTATTTCATTACTGCTAAGAAGTGAACCATACAGAGAAAAAAAGCTGTGAATACCTGAAAGTGACATGATACTGATAAACTGCTTCATTATGACATTGTATTTTGATAAGGTTCAATCCCAAAGATTGAGGTGTTCCTTTGGATCCTTGTTTCACAAAAAGCTCTCTGGAAAACAAAAAAACAAAAGCACCCACATATACCAAAAACAAAAAACCAAACAACCCACACCACAAACAAACAAAAATACTGGTGGAAGTAATATTTCATACTTTGCTTACAAATACACAAACCAAGACATACAAAAACAAGCTTGGAAGGCTAAAAGATACACTCAGCAATCTCTAATTACAGAAGCAAGGGCAGCCCATTTGCCCTAGTAATATCACCAGAATAGACCGGGTTAGCTAACTAAGAACACAGCATTAGTTCTAGAGAGAAAGATGAACTGCTGCAATGTTTCTCCTAAATGATTTCCTTATCTTCAACATGACAAAGAATTGTCTATGTCTGAATTGGGAAGGAAATGGAAAGTCAAAAGTCTACTCCCCGGTACATACTATCTATATCATTAACCCCTTTCCCCTTCACCAGGAATTGTCCCACCTCTTTGTCATTCTCCCCACTGGCAAAAAACAAAACAAACAACCCTGCAATACTTACCACCCATGGAGGACTTTAGACAGAACAGAAACAGTGTTTACAATACTATGTGAAGGCCTCCTCCCACATCATTACCAAGCAGAGAAGGCAGCACTCCTGACTTACTTTTCCCTGTGTTCTGCCGTCCCTAGTGGAGGGCGATCGAGAGAGTGCAGTGAGGACGGGGGCAGAGGTGGTGCTGCTGACAGCTGGACAGGATCTCGAGATGTCAGGCTGAGAGCACCGGGAGTCTTATACACTCCTCTGCCTACACCACCAGCTGCTCTTCCCAACGGTAATAAAGACACATCCGAATTCCCTCTTCCAAGCATTCTGAAATGTTGAAAAGAGGGGCAAATGAGGACTTGCTTAATCTATGCCCCATCTAAATTATTCCCTGAAGTCTACATTCTCTTCCTGGAGGACTCAGCAAAATGGACCCAGGACTCAAAGTTCTCTCCAAATCCAATATGCCAACATGACTCATTGACCAGTTGCTATTAATACTGAATCTCAGGGCCAACTTCTACTGCAGAACTGGGGTGCAGGTTTACCTCACCCGGGTTAGAGAATCATCACAATCAACCTGACTTCTTAAGAGGGCAAATGAAGCTGTGAACTACTCAGTGGAGAACTATTCTTTTCCAATGACTGATTGGATTACTAGCTACTGACTATTCTCTGAAAATAACCATTCTTTTATATAAAACCGTACTGTTTATTCATGAGATAATACAACCCTTTTTAGAGTTTTCCTTTGGACTTACCAAGATATTTCATCTGAATTTGACGGTAATTCGGGGAGGCAACTTTACCCACCTATTCCAACCAACGGAGGCCTCTGCCATCTTGCTATCCCCAGCTGCCAACACTGAAGGATCCGGAAAAGTGGGATGGGGTTCTTCTTTGTCCTTGCGCACCATACTGGTACACAAGCCTCGACCTAAAATGCCTCTACCTAAATGGAAGGGCAAACCCCAGCTATAACTGTGAGTTAAATATGTAAAGTACAGTTATTTTTCTGAAGATAAACTGCATGAATTTAAGAACAAAGCAATCATACATACCACCACATTTTCTCAAGTTAGTTTTCCACATACCTAAAGGAGGCATTTCCCGTTTCAGAGGCGTCTGGGACACTGTTTCAAGGCCCAGTCCTCGGAACATGGAGACCAAACCCACAGATTCCTATGGAAAATCAATGAATAAAGTCATTCTACGATATAGTTTATAACCCCAGAAATACTAATGGTTTTTTTAGTGTCTTGGTAAATAATAAAAATCAACTTTTTCAAATTCTATAAATGTTACAATAAAGGATAAAAATATCATAAAAAGGTGTTTAAATCCTTATAATTTTCAAAAAACACTTAACTATGTCACATTACGTGTTTAAGTATAAATAGGTATAGTCCATGATTTGATGTACATTTATAAAAGAATGCAACAGAACAGAATTAACTTTCCTATTTTTCTAGTTTATTTCCTGTATACCCGAAGCAAGAGGAAACAAGTGTTGTGGTTAATAAATTTTCACAAAAGCTGGATCATTTAAGAATATCAGACGTTTGGGTTTTTTTTTTTAACAACCTCCAACAAAACTTGCTACTGTTTTCCCGTAGCAGTCTTGAAAGTTTACTGCTGTTGCACCAGTTAGAGCTGCCACATAAAGACTCAAGCAATTCATCTGAGTAAAAGTATAAGACCACTGTCATCAAGTTTTCTTTTTATACAACATTACATTTGACACTGTCAACTCTACTTAAAATTGTCATAAATACATTATTAGGTTCTTTCTACATTTGCTCTTTATTCTTTGTGATTTATTAACTATAGACAAATACATTCTTGTATTTGTCTTAATCTACAAAAGTAGATTAAGAATGCACATACATGCAAGTGTACACATGGCAGAAGCAATAGCTGAAGATTATCCTTTTCTTTAAGATTTGGGCAAAGAGCCCTCTGAAAGGAACCATTCTCAACAATAATTACCTCAGAGGCAGGAGTGGCTGCTAATACCATAGAGGCAAACCCAGAGTGAAAATCTAAACACTCAGAAAAGAGCCAAAGGCTGTATCTTTAAACCCATCACTTATGTATAAATGTATTTATATTTATGTTTATAGAAGCTAAGGCATTAACCCAAGTCCATCTAGCATTCATTATGTTATGAGGCACTTTTTCTAGACTTGCAATTCTTAAGATGTGAAATCTATGCCCAGAAGATGTAACTACTTGTTAAAGGAAACAAAAAAAAACCAAGCCCTGTTTTCCTATAGGGCTTCACAGTTTTCCAAGCACTTTGAAATCCATTATTTCCTCTGATGATAACCTGTAATCTGCTGTTATGCTTCCAGACACGGTCTTACCCTTTGTGCTGGCCCACTCTGTGGGCTTGGTTCCTCTGGCTTTCCAAATATATGGCCTCTGCCTGCAGGTCCTGCCCTGCCCAGAGCTGAGTCCAAAGGTTTAGGAGCTTGTGGCCAAGCACCTGGCATCCGTACACACTGAGATGGGTACACAGGAGAGGGGCCCCTGAAGGGTGGTCGGACAGGATCCATTGAAAGGCTGCAGAGGACACGGGTGTTGATCCTGTTCTGGTTAACTACCTGCCAGCATTTCATAAAGATTAATATTCCCAATTGCTTCCTTTTCCTTTAAGACAGACTCACAAAGCACTAAAAAAAAAGTTACTTTGGGTCAGACCAGTGATACAACCAACCTCTTATATCATATTCACTTCAAAAGCTTCTATTTAGCCCATAATATTCTAAATATTCTTCATCAGCAATCCCTTAGACGCCAAGCCCTCCCTGAATTTACTTATATTTTCTACCCAAACAGCCGCGTAAAGAACTCAGTCTTGTAAGATAATCACCTGTTGTAGAAGGAAGCACTTTTTATGTATGGGCATGATTTTGGTTTATAGTTAACATAGCCATATCATAAAATTATTCTGTCAATAAATATTGATTGGTTTTGCACCTCTCTTTCCTCTACCAGAGTCCTAATTTTTTTCCAGTCTATTACTGCATTACACTATTTCATCTCCTCCTCAACCTCCTTAGTTGCTTCTCTGAATCTTTACCCAATTCCTTTCTACAAAACTCGCCTTTCAAATGCCACCAGAACTGAGGTCTCCAGGGTACAGACCCTTTATGCTTTGAGCCTCAACACCTGCTGAGTCTCACAGGTGACACTCAACACTCTTTTCTCCTCCGGTGACCAGGGCTGAGGCTCCTCCCGGCCTCCACCTCTCAAGTCCACTAGGCCTCTTCAAAATCATTTTATAACCTATAGATTTCAGGACTTCTTCTTCACTGTCCTGACCCTCTGCCCATCCCTGAAGAATCTTTCTCAACTGAAAAGTTAAGTGAGCCTCTTTTCAACTTTTGCAAACCTGACTTAAGTATTAGCTACAGAGAAATCAGGCCATGCACATTAAGACTGACACACAAGTCCTAAGTCAATATTATAGGTGGAGGCAGTTCAGGAGCCAGCAACATTTTTCAATAAACTATCCTCTTTTACAATATAATGGCAGGACATGCCTGCCTGCCTCCCTCCCTCAAAGACGGCAACAGTTCTCCCAACTGCTTAACTACTTTTCAATTAGCCTGGACTCTTTGCTCACACCTTCCCAACACCACCCAAAGAATCCAGAACAATCAGTTGCCTAACTGGTTCACCCTGCGAGGCACTATAACACCCACCAACTACAAGCTTTCTGGAATCTTCCTTTCTCCACCCCTCCCTCGCCTCCATCATCACTTCTATAGATTCAGGCACCTCCTCCAGAAGACCTTCCCTCAATGTGGATTTTCTCCTTAGATTAGTTGTACCAGATAGTTGGCTGACTATAAGATCCAACAGGGAAGGGTCCCAGGACCGGGGAGACCTGCCTTCCCTGGGCGCGTGCTCTCGGCTGGGGCAATAGGCCTGGGGCCTAACCGGAAGACTGGCGGCCGAAGGCAAACCCTACCCTCCTCCCACGCGAGAAGATTACTATTCCAAAAGCCAACAGCTCTGCTGGAGGTCTTGCCCACCATCTCCGTCCCAATAACACTCCAGCCCACTGAAACCCCACATGAGCCCCCTCCCTCCCCGGGCCACAACCTCCCACCTGGTCAAGGTCCTGCGTTCCTCCTACACACCCCGCCTCGAATAACGCCTTCCTTTCCCGGCCCCCGGCCCCCGGCCCACCCGGGGTCCACAGCCTCGCGCGCCTGGGAGGCGGGTCCGCAGAGGGCCCGAGGGACCTGCTGGCTGCCACGAGCTTAAGCGGAAGCACACCGGACCCTCCACGCCCACAACCGACCACTCACGGGGCTGCAGCCCTGACCAGCTGCGGGGGCGCTTCTGGGGAACCCGACGCACCACCCAGCCACGCCCAAGGACCCACGTGCTCCAACCCCAATTTCCGGTCCTCTGCGGCCCTCAAGGGCTGAACCCATTGGCCAAAAGACATGCCGCTCATAAGATCCAGTCATCTCATTGGCTGTCTGGAAAAAGAGCCTCTCTTTTTCTAGCAGCCTTGGTCTATGAAGAGGTTCGTCTCAAAGGAGTACCGAAAGTGGGATCTAGAAGTTAGGAGTGAACCTAAACGTGAAGATGTTACGTTTTTAAGATCCCGACTCCCTTTCTGTGGGCAACTCCCGTAAACAGATTTAGCTTACGTGCTCTTGTTGAAACTGACTTGCTGCATCCTTCCCAGTTAGAGGATATAGGTGGTGAAAAAGAAAAAATAAGCTTGAGGTTACAGTTCAAACACCTGATATATGACCTCTGGGCCTCACTTTCCTTATATATAATATAGGAATAAAAGCATCCGTTCATGGGGTTGTATGGAAGCGTACATTATGTACATTAGTGAGATGATGTATGTAAAGTATTTAGCACAAGAAGAAGATAGCCTGCAATAAATGTTGCCTATCATTATTATTTATTGGTGCCTGAATCTGCCAGCTGATGTAACAAATACACAAAAATGTGGCTTTGGAACTAGGTGATGGGTATGGACTGGAAGCGTTTTGAGGTACACGCCAGAAAAAGCCTAGATTGCCTGAAGGGACTGCTGGTAGAAATACAGATGTTAAAGGTGCTTCTGGGAGGTCTCAGAATGAAATGAGGAACATGGTATTGGAAACTGGAGGGAAGGTGATTCTTGTTATAAAGTGGCAAAGAACCTGACTGCGTTATGATCTAGTGTTTTCTGCAGGGTAGAACTTACCAGCTATGAACTTGGATATCTAGCTGAGGAGATTTGTAAGCAAAGTGTTGAAGATGTGACCTGGCTTCACCTTACTGCTTATGGTAAAATGCAAGAAGAGAGAGAGAAATTGAAGGAAAGATCGACAAAAAGGAACCAAAACTTAAACATTTGGGAAGTTCTCAGCTTGTTCTGGAGAGAACACCAAGGGTGTGGCTAGACAATCACTCCATTAAGAGATTATCCATGATTAACTATGGAGTTAATCAGCCATCTCAGCAGAAGCTATGAGTAAAGATGGGATTATACCAGCAGAGACACTGCCAGTTTGGACCAAAGGGAACAAAGACTGGATGAAATAAAGGAAGTCTTTCTAAAGGAAGGCTTTTGGACTTCTGGGATTCTAGGACAGGACAATAGAACTATTCAACATGCTTTATCCTTTAAGAAAAGGGAAGAATAACCCCAAAGATGATTCAGAGATCATCCGGGCTGCCCCTCCCACCACAAACCCAGGAGGCAAAGCTGTTTCCTCTTCACAGGTTCACAGCTAGAGAAGAATATTGCCTCAGGATGAATCATACCTCAAGTCTCACCCATACCCAATTTAGATGATATCTAGATGACACTCTGGACTTGGAATTAATGCTGGAATGGGTTAAAACTTTTGGGGCTATTGGGATGGGATGAATGTATTTTGCATGTGAGAAGGACATGAATTTTGGGATACCAGAGGACGGGATGTTATGGACTGCATTTTGCCTCCACAAAATTCATATCTTGAAGCCTAGCCCCCAATGTTACTATATTTGGAGACAAGGCCTCCAGGGAGATAATCAAGGTTAAATGAGCCCGTAAGGGCAGAACGCTACTCCAATAGGATTGAGGTCCTTATAAGAAGAGGAATAGATACCAGAGATCGATCTCTCTATGTGAGCAAAGAGGAAAAACCAGGTGAGGACACAGCGAGAAGGTGGCTGTCTACAAGTTAGGAAGAGAGGTCTCACCAGAAACTGAATTTGCAAGCATCTTGATCATGGACTTCTAGCCTCCAGAACTGTGAGAAAATAAATGTTGTTTAAGCCACCTCATCCGTAAAATGTCTGTTGTTTAAGCCACCTCATCCGTTGCATTTTGTTATGGTAACCCTAGCTGACTAACATGATAATAAACGTCAGCAAAGATGCTGTAGTGTAAGTGTGTGACATTAAGCTTTTGATTGCTAAGGCACCCATTTCAAAGACATCCATCTAGAGTAAACATGTTGCCAGGTAACAACTAGATAAGGAACCAGGACACACCCACCCATGGCTTTAGAAAGCCCTGGGTAACCCTGACCTCTTGAGGGCCGCTGCTTTTTCCCTTCTTGCACCCTAGTTGCTGCTCTTATGTTTTAAATTTACTAATAAAGAGTGAACCTACGAAACCTAGGCACCCCACCCTTGACAGTAACAAAGGCAGAGCCCCAAGTCCGTGTGCTCCCGCGCTCTCTCTCTCTCTCTCCCCACATGACCTTGCCGTGTGGCCCTCAGGCATGCCATGTACCCCCAGAACCTGTGAGAATAAACCTTTTTTTTTTTTTTTTTGAAGATTGGCCGTGGGCTAACATCTGTTGCCAATCTTCTTCCTTTTTTTTTCCCTTTTGTCTCCCCAAAGCCCCAGTGGATAGTTGTATGTCATAGTTATACATCCTTCTAGTTGCTCTATGTGGGACGCCACCTCAGCATGGCTTAATGAGCAGTGCGTAGATCCGCGCCCAGGATCTGAACTGGCAAACCCTGGGCCGCCAAAGCAGAGCACATGAACTTCACCGCTATGCCACAGGGCCGGCCCCTAAACCTTGCTTTTTCAAAGTTCCCTGATGGTTGTTGCTGAGGTATGTCTTGTGATCGTAATAAGAAACACAAGGGTCAGTCCAGCCACAATATTGGATCTGGTCTGGGAAATGTCTGTGGGGGCTCCACAGTACTATAGGCCCAGGTGAGGGCCTCCAGGCATTCGTAGCTGATAGCATCACTATCAATAGGCTAAGACCAACACAAAACAGATGTGGCAAAGCCAGAACACTAATACATTGCTAGTGGGAATGTAAAATGGTGCAGCCACTTTGGAAAACATTTGGCAGTTTCTGAAAAAGTTAAACAAAAATGTTACTGTAAGAACCAAATCCACTTCTTGGTAACTACCTAAGAGAAATGAAAACATATGTCCACACAAAATTTGCATGCAAATGTTCATAGCAGGATTATTGATTAGAGCCAAAACCTAAAAACACTCTAAATGTCCATCAATTGGTTAATAAATAAATAAAATGTGGCATATCCAAGCAATGGATAGATTCAGCAATAAAAAGGAACAAACTACAGTAGACCCCCCCTTATCTGTGGTTTCTCTCTCTGTGGTGTCAGTTACCCACAGTCAACTGTGGACTAAAAATATTAAATGGAAAATTCCAGACATAAGCAATTCATAAGTTTGAAATTGTGTGCCCTTCTGAGTAGCGTGACGAAATCTTGGGCCATCACACTCCATCCTGCCCAGGACATGAATCATCCCTTTGTCCAGCATCTCCACTCTGTATACCTACCTGCCCGTTAGCACTTAGTAGCCGTCTGGTTATCAGATCAACTGTCAGGGTACCGCAGTGCTTGTGTTCAAGTAACCCTTATTGTACTTAATAATGGCCCCAAAGTGTAAGAGTAGTGATGCTGGCAATTTGGATATGCCAAAAGAAGTCATCAAGTGCTTCCTTTAAGTGAAAAGATGAAAGTTCTTGACTTAATAAGGAAGAAAAAAAATCACATGCTGTGGTTGTTAAGAGCTATAGTAACTTTTATTACAGTGTATATTGTTATAATTGTTCTACTTTATTATTAGCTATTGTCGTTAATCTCTTACCATGCCTAATTTATAAATTAAGCTTTATCATAGGTATGTATATATAGGAAAAAACAGCATATATAATGCTCAGTACTATCTGTGGTTTCAGGCATCCACTGGGGGTCTTGGAACATACCCTCCACAGATAAGGAGGGACCACTGTACTATGCTACACCATGGATGAATCTCAAAAACATTACGTTAAGGGCCAGCCCCGTGGGTTAGCGGTTAAGTGCGCACGCTCCGCTGCTGGCGGCCCAGGGTTCAGATGCCAGGCACGCACCAACGCACTGCTTCTCCGGCCATGCTGAGGCTGCGTCCCACATACAGCAACTAGAAGGATGTGCAACTATGACATACAACTATCTAGTGGGGCTTTGGGGAAAAAAAGGAGGAGGATTGGCAATAGATGTTAGCTCAGAGCCGGTCTTCCTCAGCAAAAAGAGGAGCATGAGCACGGATGTTAGCTCAGGGCTGATCTTCCTCACACACACACAAAAAAAAAACATTATGTTAAGTGAGTGAAGCCAGACACAACAGACCATATATTGTATGATTCCATTTATATGAAAAGTCTAGAAAAGACAAATGTATAGAGACAGAATGTGGAAGAGTGGTTGCCAGAACTGTTACTGGACTTGAGGGATCTTATTAGAGTGATGAACATGTTCTAAACATGACTTCTGGTAAGGTCTGTACCACTCATTAAATTTATCAAAAATTATTGAATTGATACTTAAATAGGATACATTTTATGATATGTAAAATATACCTTAATAAAGCTATTTTTAAAAACACACATTAGGAAACAAGCAGAAACTACAAGGAACAGAACCAGGCCCATAAAGATTTCAAAAAAGGAATCACTGGAAATAGAATATAAATAACTCTTTAATATGTTTTAAGAAATAAAGGTGGCAATTAAAACCATGAGTAAAGAGCAAAGGCTCTCAAAACTAACTAGGTAGATTTGAAAAAGAATCAAAATAAAACTTCTAAAAATAAATCATATAAAAATTGAAATTGAATATTCAGAGGGAAAATTACACAATAGACACAGCTGAAGGGAAACATGAATTAGAAGATAAGTCTGAAGTAATTACCCAGAATGTAGCACAGAGAGACAAAGAGCTGGAAAATATGAAAGAGAGGTTGAGAGACAGGGAGAACAGCTAGAATAGAAGGCACAACACAGTTTGAGAAGGAGATAATATGGAGAAAAGAGAAAAGACAATATTTAAAGAGTTAATGGCTGAGAATTTTTCAGGATTGATGAAAAATACAAATCTTTAGGATCAGGCAGCCCAGTGAATCTCAAACAGAAAAATAAAAAGAAATCTACACTTAGCACATCATAGTTGTATTGCAGAATACCAAAGCCAAAGAAGAGATCCAAAAAAGCAGTAATAGAAAAAAAACACATTACCTATAGATGAATGAAAATGGGCTCAATAGAAAAAGCCTGGAAGACAGTGGTATAATATATCCACAGGCCTGAAAGGTTAAGGAAAAAAAACCCATCAACCTAGAAATTGCATATCCAGTGAAATTTTCTATCCAGAAGAAGAGTAAAATAAAACATTTTCAGATAAACACAAACTGAGAGATTTGCCTCCAACAAACTCTCTGTAAAGGAATTTCTTAACACTAAAATGAAGAAAAATGACCCCAGAAGGAAAGTCTAAGATGAAAAAAGGAATTATAAGTAAAGTAGTTGACTGAATAAAGTAATAATAATAATGTCTAATAAGTGGGTGGCTTAGCCTATATTCCTCAGAAGGCAGAGCCTAAGACAAGGTTTAGTGAAAGTGATTCAGTCAGTCTCATCAGAGAATGGACCCTCTCCATGGGCACCTACATGAGTGACCTGGACGATTCCATCAGCAGCCATGATTTGTTTCCATGGTTTGTGGCCCCGAAGAGGAAAGTCTTTAATCTGCCGGTCTGTAGTTTTCCAAATGGCAGACCAAATAGCTGGGCCACTGTCAACAGCCAAGAATCAGTACAAATCTAGTAAGGTTCATCAGGAGTACTGGCTGGAGCTAGGCAGACGGCTTTGCGTTCTGCCTGCTGAGCAGAGCGGCCACACCTGTTTTCTATTCCACATAGCTGGCGCTGATGCTGAGCAGCCACAGCAGCCCTGTGGACACCTTGGGTTTTGGCTCAGTCAAATCATCAGTGAACCAGGCCCAGACATTTAGGGAAACTTCTGTGGATTGAGAGCCCCCTGGAGACAGTGCCTTTGCTTCAGGCTGTGGAGTGGAGGATAACCTTTCCCCAAAGGGATCGCTGCCTTTTTTTCATGTAAAGCTGAAAATGCCCCTGGGGCCAGGCCAGCTGCAGACTTAAATATATCATTTCCATCTGACAAATGAGGCTTGTTGGTCTCTTCCCACATTGTTAGTTGCGGTTCCGAGTTAACCTACTCCCCAAGTATCAGTCTCAAGGCCTCTATGGGTGCATATGTTAATACTCTCAGGTGTTCAGTTTTGATAAGAACCCAACAGCAAGCTAAGAGCTGCTTTTCAAAAGAGGTGTACCTCTCAGCCAGATCAGGAGGCAACAAAACCCCCAAGGGGTGCCTCTGGGTGGACGCTGCCTCCCTTTGCCAAATGCTCCAGTCAGGAAAATGATCAATCAGAGAGATTTTTAGCTCAAAGGGGTCAGAGGGTTTTGGGGTCCCAAAGACACTAGTCTGCATGCAGCAATTCCCTGCTGGTATAATCCCTCGGGCGTTTATGAACGTTCAGAGTACCTTTACGGGAAAACCAGTGCCAACTACACACTCAGCAGCAGAGTCACCAGGACAGTCCATTGAATTGGCCTAAAGCCCAGCCTAGAAGGTCAGCGAGATCCTTTCTTCTCCCTGGAAAAGTGAGGAACATTCTTCCCTTGGGAAGAAGCTAGGAGACTTGAAAAGTCTTTTTTGCACTCAGAAATGTGGTTATCAAATCTTTAGCACACACTTACAACCTTCATACAATAGTCATTTTTTCATCGAACATTTATTTGGTGCCTATTATGTGCAAGGAACTATTTTAACATCTGGGGATACAGTAACAGACAAAACAGTCTCTACTCTCACACAACTTATGTTCTAGTGGGACTATCAGACAAAAAAAGAAACAGATAACATGTCAGATGGTAGTAAATGGTATGGAAAGAAAGCAAGCAGGAAAAGGGGCGTAAGGAGTGTCAGGGATGGGACTGTACTAATCCATGTAGGGTGGTCAGGGAATGTCTCAAGAGACTGGAAGGGAGTAAGGAAGCAAGACAGGAAGATGTCTGGGGAAAGTGGGTTCGAGCATGGGGGTAAATAGTGCAAAAACCCTAAAGCTGGAGCCCACCTGTTCTGTTACAAAAGTAGCAAGGCCTGTGCGCTGGAATGGAATGACCCGGGAGAGTGGGACACGAGGTCACAGAGGCCATGGGTGGACCCGGTGAGGTCCTGTGGATTGAACAGACTTGGCTTTTACTCTGAGATGGGAAGTGGCATGACGGGGCACATCCTACCAGCATCGCTCTGGTGGCAGTGTTGAGAACAGGCTGGGGGGCTGGGTAGGGGGTCGGTGAGAGGGGGTGGAGAAGCAGGCAGACAATTTAAGAGGCAAGTGTGAAAACCCCACAAGAAAGGATATTAGTTGGGTCAAGAGTGATAATGCTGGAAGTGGTGAGAAACAACATTCTGGACAGATTTTTTTTACTATTATTTTGAAAAATATAACCACAATACCATTTGCACAGCTCAAAAAAACCTAACAAATAACTAATATTATCAAATATTTAGTCAACATACAAATATCTCTGATTGCCTAACAATTTTTTTTTACATTTTGTTAGAAATGTCAAAGATAAACAGAGCCAGATATTAGTTAAAGTGGTGAAAACAGATTTTATTCCGTTAACTACTGTCAGTAGGGGAAAGAGTTGAGCTCCATTCTGATGTTCAAAGAGGTGACTGGTTATTTTAAAGGGAGAATGGAGGCATGGGGGTGGGGGGGATGGGGCGAGGGAGAGGAGGGACTCAAGTGGAAAATCACAAAGGGTTGGTCACTGCACATGTGATTAGGCCAGCAGTGTCTGCTAGCTGGCCAGTATGGAAGTTAGGATTCCATTGTCCCAGAGACTGGGGGACAGAAGCCCTCCTCTTCCTGATGATTACATTTCAAAGTAATGGCTGTCAGGTCCTTGAGACAGACACCCTGGAGTGATAGAAGACACACACATCTCAAAAGGATAGAGGAAGGATTCACAATTATAAGCCCTTTTTTAGTAAATGCTCTAAGAAAGGGAGGTCAGGGGCCTACGTCAGGTGTTAGCTAGAACAAACAGCAAATTTTTTTGACAGCTCTGAGCTTTTCAAAACAGGAACTCAAAAGGTGCTGGGTTGTTCCAAGGACGTGGCCTTAAGCTGCTAGAAGCTACTTTAAAATGTGGTCAAGACTCTTGGTGCAGGAGTTTGAATGGAGTCTTCATGCTGAGTTTTTTGCACTTCTCAGAATCAGTATCCAAATAAGGTCCATACATTGCCACTGACTGACATTATCTCTTAAATCTCTTTTAATCCTCAGGTTCCTCCTTCATTCTTCCCTTTTTTCCCCCTTACAATTTATGTGTTGAAGAAACTGGGTCATTTGTCCTGCAGACACCATCAAGATTTTGCTGACTGGACTTTCATAAACTATTTTAACATGTTTCTTGGTCCCTGTATTTCCCAGGAATTGGTACTTAGGGTTGAGTTGCCTACTAGACATACAAGAAGAGACAGGAGAATAGGTAGTTGGATATAAGGCTGGGAGACAGGAGAGAGGTCCAGACTAGAGATAATAAACTGGGAGTCATAGACATAGCGAGTTTAAAGCCATGATTCTGGGTGAAATTGCTGAAGGAATGAGAGTAGACAGGCAAGAGAAACACTAAGGCCTGAGCCCTGGGCTCTCCCATGTTTGGAGTTGGGGAGATGGGGATGTACATCCCATGTACAAAGGAGATGAGGGGTACATCCAGTGAGACAAGAAGGGACAGTTAGGACAGCAACCCTGAAGCCAAGAAAAGAAGGTATTTCAGGAAGGAAGGAGTGATCAAATGCGTCAATTGTGATAAAGATTCAGTAAAATAAGAACTGCAAATTTACTACCGAATTTGGTAAAGACGTCACTGGTGACCTTGAGAAGAGCTATTGGGTGGAATAGTGAAAAGCTGATTGGAATGGGTTCAAGAGAGAACAGATGAGAGGAGGTGGAGACACAAAGACAACTCTTTCAAGAAGTTTTGCTGCAAAAGGAAGCAGAGAAAAGAGGTGATAACTGGAGGCCAATACAACCTTGAAGGAAAATTCACTGTTTTCAAGATGGATCCATAAGAGCCTATTTGTATCCTGTGAGACTGGTCTAATAGAGGGGGAAATTGACCTGTGTGTGTGTGTGTGTGGAGGGGGGGTGATGCTGGAGCAACATCCTTTGAATAGATAAGAGGGGATGAAATCTATGGCCCCAGTGAAGGGTCTGGTCTCAGGGAGGAGCGCAGACAATTTGTTCATAGGAGGCACAGGAGGCAAGACTGTGCGCCTGGACACAGATGCAAATAGACCAGTAGATGCAGCAGTGGGAACGTGTGGAGTTGTCTCTGATGCTTCTATTTTCTTAATGCAATAAGAAGCAGGGCCATCAGCTGAGAGTGAGAAGGGGAGAGGTGTTGGAGATTTGAGAACATAGGAAAAGGTGTTAGATAGTACACTGGGGAGTGGGGAGAGTAAATGGACAAGGAAAACGTAGGTTATTGGTCTTAAAGTGAGCCCATTCAGCTGGGGTGTGGGTGTTTCTTCAGCCCAGTTTAAGCCCTCAGGACAGATGCAGAGTAGGCAGAGATTCAGATTCACCCAAAGTGGAGTTTTGCCTGATGAGTAAGACAGGAGAGAGGGGCAAGGGCACCTCGAATGTATGCAAGGAAGTGGTTATAACAACAGACACGATATTTACGCTTGCAGTTGAGGGTTTGCTTATGTAAGTGAAGTATATTGGAAGCTCTTTTCTGTCACGATTGGGACCAGCAGCTGTTCAGTTATTCTTTTTTTTTTTTTTTTAAATAAGACTTGTCTTTATTTATTTATTTTTCCCCCCAAAGCCCCAGTAGACAGCTGTATGTCATAGCTGCACATCCTTCTAGTTGCTGCATGTGGGATGCAGCCCCAGCATGGCCGGACAAGCGGTGCGCCGGTGCACGCCCGGGATTGAACCCGGGCCGCCAGCAGCGGAGCGCGCGCACCCAACCGCTAAGCCACAGGGCCGGCCCCTGTTCAGTTATTCTTAAAGTAAGTTAAGTATATGTGACAGAGGCTGCTGGTTGTTCCTCAGAATCCACTGTTTCCTTCTTTCACGATAACGAACCTTGACTTTTAGGAGGGTACAAGCTTATTCAAGAAAAAGACCGGAGGGGCCCGAAGGCCTACTGGTTAAGTTAGGCGCAATCCGCTTCTGCAGGCCGGGTTCGGTTTCCGGGCTCAGATCTATAGCACTGGTTGGCGGCCATGCTTCGGCAGCGACCCACGTACAAAATAGAGGAAGACTGGCACAGATGTTACCTCAGGGTGAATCTTCCTCAGAAAAGAAAGAAAAAAAAAAGATAAAGACCACATTTCTCAGCCTCCTTCGAGGCCAGAGGTGACTACGTCACTACTTTCTGGACAATGGTATGTAATCATAAATGTTATGGGACAGCTCCCAGGAACCTTCCTTAAAGGAGATGATACACACCTTGTCATTTGCTAAGGGGTGGGGGATCGTGCTCAGATGAATGAACCTTTCATTCACCTGGCTGCGTGGGGTGGGATGCAATGATTGGAGCTCTGGTCTTCAACTCAGAACTGGAGGATGAGGGCCACACCCTAGACACCATGGGAAGATAAGCTGGAAAGAACCCAAGACCCTTGGGTCTTTGTGGAGCACAGCTACCACACTGGCTCAGACTGTGCATCTTTAGATTTTACAAGAGACAAATAAAATTCTATTTGTTTAAGCCACTGCTATTTTGGGGCTCTATTTTTTATAGCTGAATTTAATCTTAACTGATATTTTGGGGAAAATTTTTAATAAAAGAAACATATCTATTTTAACTATTTTTATTTTAACTTAATATTTATAAATGGACACTTGTCCACTAATCTTTCGGCAGAGGGACAGGTCCTTTTCTTTGAGTATGGATCCACCGATCAGCATCCCACAGAAACCACACACACCCTAATGCACTGCTAAGATCACCAGTTTTGGTTTCTTCAAAAGCAGATGAGAAGTCAGAGCATCAGAAAACCAGTGATGCAATGAGTGCAGAATTACCCTGGATGTTTACCATGTTCCCCATCTTTACACTTATCTTGCCTAAACTTAATTCAACAGCATTTTTAGTGACACCTTTATTAAGTCTTTCCAAAGCATTTACCTTAGTTTCCACAGAAATAAGAACTTTCTAGCACTTATATGTCATCAGTTTATATAATATTCAATTAAATAATGTATTTACCTTATTTTCATCAAAACCACTTTCTTTTAGATCATATTTTATTAGTTTCTACGATGTTTAATTGAATTACGTAATTACAACAGTGAACACAACTGCAACCTCGGGAAAACCACAACTGACATCTGGAAAGCATGTAACCCAGCTACGGGAGCAGTGTGTTCTTCGCACGCCAACCCTCTGACGTTTGATGGAGGGAAGAGAGAGAAAGCTAATTATCTATCCAGAGGGTCAGCTGAGTAGGTCAGGTCTCCTACTCAGCATCTTTTTACATTTATGTAGTTTGAAAACAGAACCCTGGGAGCCGGCCCCGTGGCTTAGCGGTTAAGTGCTCACGCTCCACTACTGGCGGCCCGGGTTCGGATCCCGGGCGCACACCGACGCACTGCTTGTCGGGCCATGCTGAGGCGGCATCCCACATACAGCAACTAGCAGGATGTGCACCTATGACATACAACTGTCTACTGGGGCTTTGGGGAGGAAAAAAGGGGGGGGAAAAAAAAAAAAGGAGGAGGATTGGCAACAGATCTAAGCTCAGGGCTGGTCTTCCTCATAAAAAGAAAAAAAACAGGACCTTGGTACATTTACCTTTACAAATGCATGAGTAATTCTTACACACTGTTGACGGGCACGTGAACAGTGCAAGCATCTGGAGGCAGTGTCTACCAAAAGCCTTAAAAATGTCACGGAATTTGATTCTGCAAGGCCATTTTTTTTTTTCACTTGTTTTTGAGGAAAGTTGGCCCTATGCTAACCTCTGTTGCCAATCTTCCTCTTTTCTCTCCCCAAAACCCCAGTACATTGTTGTGTATCATAGCTGTAGAGCTGTAGCTCTTCTACGTGGGATGCTGCCTCAGCATGGGTTGATGAGCGGTGAGTAGGTCCGTGCCCAGGATCCAAACCGGCAAACCCTGGGCCGCAGAAGCAGAATGCTCAAACTTAACTGCGACACCACTGGGCTGGCCCCAAGCAATGCCATTTTTAATAAAGAATCCCAAGGAAATAATTGAGGATATCAGCAACAATTTAACCACAAGATTGTTGATCACAACATTTTTTTAAATAGTGAAAAATTGGAAAAACCAAAACATCCAGGAATCAGGGATTGTTTGGGTGACTTTTGATAGTCCAAAGATGGATTCTACTATAGCCATTAATGTTATATTGTAAAGTACAAGAGACATTTCCAAAAGAATTCCTACGATTATGTTGCCCTGGGGAAACATTTGCGAGTCATACTGAGTATGGTTAGTTTTAGGTATTGAGTGTATTTTCATTTGGAATATACTGTCAGAAGGGAATGAATCAGAGAGAACTTTGTATTGGCAGCATGACACAGTTACAGAAAGCTTTACATTCAAATTCTGGATCCTTAAGCCAACTGTGGTGAACGTGGTTGACCGGCACTCATCACCCACCACTTTAAAAGTGCCAGCTTGGATCACTGGGGCTAGAAAGGGAATATTACATTTTCCAAAACCTCTTGTGCTAGGGTTCTGATCTGAACTATGTTTTGCCAATTGCGATTTGAAAGGTGGAAATACAGGCTATCTTCTCACCACTCTGGCTGTTTTCTGCTGCCAAAGCTGTGGAGTCAACTCGATTCTTCTCTCTCTCACACCCCACATCTACTCTATCTACAGATCAAGCTAGCTCTACATTCAAAATAAGTATCTAGAATCCAAGCACGTCCCAACACCTCCACCATGACCACCCTGGTCCATACCACTGCCATCTGTTGCCTGGATTACTGTAGCAGCCTCCAAACTGATGCCTCTGCTTCTACCCTTGCCTCAACATAGCAGCTAAAGCGAGCCTTTTAAAACCTAAGCAACATTTGCAACAGCTAATCATTTCACTTAGAATAAAGCCAAAGTCCTTACAACGGCCTAAAAACCCTACATGTGGGGGACTGCCCATCCCCAGACCTCTTCTACTGCTTCAGCTCCAGCCAGTCGCCTGTTTCTGATTCTAGCTGTCCTCACTGACTACTGATCCTGCAGGTTCACGTCCTCAAATGATATTTTCTCAACAAGGCCTACCCTACTTGCTGCGACATGCCCACTACCACCCAAAGACTCCCCTTACCCTTTTAAAAAAATTCCGAAGCACTTGTCACCATCTCAATACTATGTAACTTACTTACTTAGGCTTCTTGTCTGTCTCCCTCACTAGAGTCAAAGTTCCAACAGGATAGAGACCCTTGTCTTGTCACTGATGCATCCTAAACTGGAACTGTGCCTAGCACATAGTAAGCACTCAGTCTGTGTGGGGTTCTCGGGTGTTCCAGGGTTCAATCTTTAGCTCTGTGGTTCTCCAGCGGCAGTTGAAATTGTGGCGATTTCCTGATCCCGGGTTGCCGCTCTGCAGTGTGTTCTGGAACTCCACAGCTCTATCCTGATTCTCCACCTTCCTGATTATGGTAGGGGCTGTAGCTCCCCTGGTGCATCAGTGCTCTGGCGTTCTGAATCCTGGAGGCTCAACCTAGGCTCGCTCCTCCAGCTTCCAATGAAGTCTATAAACACTTACTTTCCTGTATTAAATTTTTTGCTTAGAATACCTAGAATGGTTTCTGTTTTTCCACTGAACTCTGAAAAAATACTCAAGATAAAGTTGTCAGGCCAATGATGATCAAGACTGCATCTTTTCTGACTAACTGGGTCTTAAGTATAAATGAGCCAAATAGAAGAAAGTCTACCCCCCTGCCTTAGCTTTTGGGGAGCTGGACCAGTGACTGTTCCAATGGAAGGGAACAGAAGAAATGCTTCAGAAGAGTTGAGTCAGAAGTTGGCTACACAGAGGAGTTACTAGAGGTGGCATTCTATCTCCATTTTTTCAGATGATACCTGAGACCCAACCCCACTCCAATCCCTACCCTCCATCACTAGAACTTCGGCAGTTGAACCAGTCCAAAAGGAGCAGTTAACATCACATCTGTCACTAGCCACAGCCATCTCAAGAGGGGAAATGCTCCACCTGTGAAAGCATCCTGCACTAGGATGGGAGTGTGAGCACAGGATGAATAGGTAGTGAATGCTACTTTTTCCAATGTGTACTATATCTAAGAAATAAGTGTCTTTTCCTTTAAAGAACCAAGCATTGAGTGATCAATTCAATTGGATCACGTCAGTAGGTCTGGAAGGATTAATAAATGCTGTCTTTTTTTTTTTTTTTTAAACTTTATTTACTTATTTTTCCCCCCAAAGCCCCAGTAGATAGTTGTATGTCATAGTTGCACATCCTTCTAGTTGCTGTATGTGGGACGCAGCCTCAGCATGGCCGGAGAAGCGGTGCGTCAGTGTGCGCCCAGGATCCGAACCCGGGGCCACAGCAGCGGAGCGCGCGCACTTAACTGCTAAGCCACAGGGCCGGCCCAATGAATGCTGTCTTTATCTTTCAGCTAGCTCAGAAGTATCTGAAGTACAAGATGCTCATTAACACAGAAGGACTGTATATACTTTTGAGTGAGATAAAGCAGCATAATATTTGTCATTATATATAACATACACAATTTTGGAGTCTGAAAGAACGTGCACTAAAATGTTAAAACTGGTTTATTTAGTAGAATAAAAGCTAATTGAACATGAAAAAAATTCTACCTAGATATACTTTATGATTTTACTACAATAGACAGTACTTTTTTATGGACTGTCTACCTGTCATTCTTGCTTCTTCCCTACTAACAAAACCCTGTCTCAGGCAACAGGATGCCCAGCGCCAGGGTACAAAGTGGTCCACCCATCCCTCTGCCAGTGCCCGGTCCAAGGATGGGTACGTGGCCCATCAAAGAGACCCAAGGGCAAGTCTGAAGGATACTGCTCCCTGATAAGAGCAGCATGAAGAGAAAGTTCCCTCACTGCTGTCTACTTTGCTTCCTGCTTTGGCTTTGGACAATGTCATTTGAAGAAAACGATGCTGAGCTATAGCAGCCACTTTGCAACACTGAGGAGGGCAGAACAAATGGATCCAAGAAAATCTTGATGACATTTTGGCTGCCACCCAACTCTGGAACCATCTATCTCCAGACTTCTCATTACATGAGATAATTAAACATCTTATTGCATACGTCACTGTCAGTCTAGTTTCCTATTACCTGTGCTGATCACATCCTGATAGAAACACTTTCTGTCTGGCATCAAATAAATGCTTTATGTCCACTCTAATTTAAAAGCAATCCTATTTAGGGCCGGCCCCGTGGCTTAGTGGTTAAGTGCGCACGCTCCACTGCTGGCGGCCCGGGGTTTGGATCCTGGGTGCGCACCAACGCACCGCTTCTCTGGCCATGGCGAGGCCGCGTCCCACATGCAGCAACTAGAAGGATGTGCAGCTATGACATACAACTATCTACTGGGGCTTTGGGGGAAAAAATAAATAAATAAATAAAATTATACAAAAAAAAAAGGTAGCCTTAAAAGCAATCCTATTTAAAAGCTACTATTACCTCATTTGTACACAAAATAAATAAAACCAAGCTTAGGGAAGATAAGTAATTTTCCCCAACGTTACTGGTGGAGCTGGATTCAAACCCAATCCTAACTCTAAAGCCCACACTCTGTAGTTAAAAAATGAACAAGCCTCGGGGGCCAGCCTGGCGGCATAGTGGTTAAAGTTCATTCGCTCTACTTCAGTAGCCCAGGGTTCACAGGTTCGGATCCCGGGCATGGACCTATGCACCACTCATCAAGCCATGCTGTGGTGGCATCCCACATACAAAACAGAGGAATGGGCACAGACATTAGCTCAGGGCTAATCTTCCTTAGCAAAAAGAAGAGGATTGGCAATGGATGTTAGCTCAGAGCCAGTCTTCCTCACCAAAAAAAAAAAAAAAAAAGAACGAACAAGCCTATAGTTCTCTATTTCACTATCTTAACAAAAAGGACACACACAGATGCAGGTAGTAATAAATTTGCATCCATTTGCACTCCTATATGAATTTGGCTTTGGGCTTTTTACTCCCATCATTTGCATTTACTTGTTGTAGAAATGTATGCTTCAGAGGCTCGGGGAAGAAAGCAGACTTGCCTTGTCTTTTTTCCACTTTTATAGTTGACATCCAACCTGTGTATCAGGGATATAGAGACAGCTCATGGGGACTTTGACCCAGGGTCTAACAGTCAAACCCCAAGATACTTGAAATGGTGAAATGGTGAGCCTAAAGCTTTCCTGGAAGAGTCAAAGAACTAAAGACTGCAAAATACCAAACATCTAACAAAGCAGGAACTTTGAGTTAGCCCAGAAAAGCAGAAGAGTGTTTTTGAACCAAAGAAACAGAAGAGAAAGAGAGGATTACAATGGAGACCAACTGGCAGTGCGTCAGCTATTTAAAAGAAGACAAAGCACTGAAGCCGAAAGAACAAACAGCAGTTGGCTCATCAAAGCTCAGCCTCAGACCGAACAGCACTTCACAGTACACGTCTCCCGGGAACCCTCTCTGCTCAGTTCTCTGCAATGAGGAAGGAGACCAGGACACTATCTCAGAGCTCACGTCAGCTCTTAGCTACAGAAGGGGCAATGTGGTGACTAAATACTCAATGTCCCCTCACAGCTACCGGCTAGGCAGCTTGAGGAGCTCAGTGGAGGAAAAGCCCCAGCCGTGATGAATAAAAAACAGGCTCACGGGACAAAGAGAAGATAAGACTAAAGGAAGGCGTACCCATCCAAACCCTCTGGGACCACTAAAAGTCAGGAGGAGGCATTCTTATTGAGCCTGTGTGGTTCATCCCTGTTCAGAGGCAGCTTGCTCAGCTCACAGCAAAGGGAGCTGTGACACTGGCATCTAACGCCTGCAGACACTGCTGCAGAGGCTTTCCCCAACCTCTAAGATATCTACCCCCTGAACCAGGGAAAAACCCAGCCCTGTGGACAAGGGATGAGGGAAGAGAAGCTGCTCCTCTAGAGAAGACATGTTGAAAGGTTCAAGAGTGCGATGACCCGATGAAAGGAAGATCACAGACCCGTGAACCAAAACACCAGTGCGTCCTGTTGCGACTGGGATCCAAGCTGAGAGAGCAAACCTGATGATGCTAGGACAGAAGAGGTGGGCCCCTCAAATTCAAAGCTTTTGAAGTGGGAGGTCATCTGTCAAGCGCCAGATGCCATTATTCAATAATTCTCTAATTTCAATCTTACCAAGGGTTGTTTTTCAGCAGGATCTGCCTTAGTGTGCTGATAATTCTCTCTGAGTGCTCACAGGTTTCTTTTGAGAAATATGTGAATGGGAGCTGGAAGAGTACTGCTGCTTATTGCAGGGGTGAGGGTGGGGGAGTGAGTCCTGGGACCACTGTGTCACCCACAGGCATCTGTAGGGTGCTGGGAAGAGTCTCTGACTCCTTCCCTTCTGACGGAACCTACAGCTAGCGCCTCACAGCAATGAACAGGAAGCCCCTGGCTAAGAGTGTTCAGGAGAAAAAGGGCATGGAAGGGCCTGCACCCACACGCTCAGAGCATCAGGCCTGAGAGGGTGGGATGTGGAGTAAGAAGGCAGGGACAAAGCAGCTCTATTCACTTCTTCTGAGCGATTCTTGGAATCTCTGTTTTGATTAAAAACAGACTCAGGCAAAAGGAAGGGAAACTAACATTTATTGAGCGTCTACTGTCTATGTCTAGCCTTGTGCAAGGAGATTTCATCTACAATATTCCACTTAATCCTCACACCAACCCTGTGAGGTAGGTACTATCCTCATTTTTGTCAGACGAGGAGTATGAGGCTCAGAAAGGTTAGGCAGTTTGTCCAAGGTCACACAGGTAGTAACTGACGGAGCTGGGACTCAACAATCCCCTGCTCTCTCTCAGACACTGCATCCCGGAAGGAAGGAGGGAGCAAAAGCAGCAGCGACCATCCATACACCCCCTACCCTGAGAACCAGCACGGTCACCACGAGAAGGAGCCTGCACTTGTCCACAGACTCTCCTCTGTCTACCTGGGAGGAGGCAGTCAGTTGAAGAGAGAAGACATAAATATAAAAATAAATAGAAGGGACAACTCCCCCAGCAGCGAGGACGTGCAGTATCCATGCCGTGAGGAGGTCATGTGCCATTCACAGCTGCTGTGGGAGGAGCCACGTGGGCCCTGTAGGGATAACTGGGACAATGGCTGCCAAAGGCTGGAGTGGGTGGGCTCAACAGGCCCCTTCTGGGTCGCTCAAATTTGAGAACAAAACGTCTGGAGCAGGCAGCAGCCGTGGGCACAGTCACCATCATCCTCCATCTGCTCATTTTACCGGTGTTTGTGATCCAAGAGGGATTCAAAATCGGGGGAACATACAAGTTTGTGCTTTACATGTCCCAGGACTGTCATCTCACCCGTCCTACTGTCTCCAAGGCCCACAGACACCAGCTCCTGCCAATCGACAGAGACAGCGATGAGAACCAAAACCACATAGCCCGTCACTCAGTACTGTGATTCTAATGTGATAATCCCAAGAACTCTTCTCCCTCATTCAGCACTGATTCTTCAACACTCCTCCACATCTTTAAGAGCCTATGCCCTGACCCTAGGGGCTCTCACCTGCAGGAAAGAGCAGGCAGTCCCCATTGTCACGTCCAGAGTCACCTTGCCCAGAAGGAGCTGTACCTTTCCCGACTTCCGGATGAGCAACTTGCCAACCTGACCCTCTGTCAGGTCAGCCAGGGTACAAGCATTCTCTGCCAGCCTGGCTTCCTGTGAGAAGAATCAGGGGACAGAAACTGGGTAAGGAGCCATTTCCTCCATCCTTCATGAATGAGCCCTTTCACAAAGGAAGGGCTGCCTGCCATTGGTTAAAACAAAACTCTTAGCAAACAAATAAACAAATGGACAAAATATCGATGAGTGCTGCAGCTAGGTGACTGTACGTGAGAGCTTATGTCCTCTCATTTGTATGTGTTCAAAATACTTCATGGTAAAAAGTAAAAACACATATACTTGCATTGAAATACAAAACCCCAAGATCCTTGTGGGCATAAAGAACAAATGCATATTATTTTTGCATTTCAGCTTGGGTGGCACACGTTTGCTTCCCCCTACAGAGCACTGCTTCCCTTCCTGGTCCCCCCGCATTTTCACAGAACTCATTCCTGGGCATACCCGGTCTTTCTCCTGCTTTATAACCACCATCTGTCCATCCTCACTCTGCACCTCTGTCTTGATAGGCTTCATGTCCTGAGTAGGTGGCTGGCCAGGGAGTGTGTCTGGCAGCTGGAGGAACAGTAGCTCTTCCTCCTGGGTGAGGCTCAGCTCCCTGAGCAGCTCTGCCACAGATATGTCCTTTGGGAGGCCTGGGGTCTTTCTGGTTGCTCTGGGAGGAGCCTTCATCTTGGCCTCCTCCTCCTCGTCTCGTGGCTCCTCTTTCACTGCCCGAGGTAATACAAAATGGAAGGGCTATCAAGCAGCCACCCTCTATGCCATCTCACGGTACCCACCCCTTTGCCCCCGTCTGCTCCACTGTCACTCAGCCAGGAAGCTGGAGGGAAACAATGGTTATGAAGAGGGATCCAGTTGTGCGACTTATCTAAAAAGGGATATCTGAGGCTAGGCCCACCAACCCATGTCAGCATAAACCCTCTGAGAGTGAGAATTTAGCATCTTTGTTCAGGTCATGTACTTTAGAGCTGGAATGGGAGAGGACCTGCTTACTGGCAGCAGTCTGGGAGGCTCATTCCTGGGGGGGATTCCTGAGGGGGAGCAGAAAAGCAGATGAGACGTGAACTGACACAAAGTACCTTTCACAACAGGCACATCCACCTCCATGTCCTCTTCCTTGGGGCCAGCCAGCCAAGGTTTAACATCTGCTTCTTCATTCTCTTCCTTAAAAAGCCACCCTGAGTGAGCCAGGGGCAGCTGCACAGGCATGTTTCGAGTATCATTCCTCAGCCCAGGGTCATCAATGAACTGCCAAAGAAGAGTCAAGGGGTCACACAGCCTGGCCAGCATGCACATGTACCTGGATTGCAGTCCACCTTAGCCCTTTTTTTGTGCGTGAGGAAGATCAGCCCTGAGCTGACATCTAATGCCAATCCTCCTCTTTTTGCCGAGGAAGATTGGCCCTGGGCTAACATCCGTGCCCATCTTCCTCTACTTTATATGTGACGCTGCCACAGCATGGCTTGACAAGCGGTGCATCGGTGTGCACCTGGGATCCGAACCTGTGAACCCTAGGGCTGCCAAAGCAAAGCGCACGCACTTAACTGCTGCACACCGGGCTGGCCCGCATCTTAGCCCTTTCTAACCGAAGCTTCCTGCTGCTTACCAGGCTTCCAGGACATCAGAGAGCTCTTCCTCCTGCGACCCTGGCTCCCTGAAGCCCTTTTTCACAGCCACAAAGAAGCCCCCTCCCCCCAGCCTGCTGGTACCTACATCATCCTTCTCCAGCATGCGCAAGATCTGTTTTGTTTCTTCATCCGTCTCCCTCTTCTCTTTTTTGATGTTGATGATATGAGAGGGCCCCATGTCCGACACATCCACTGTCTTATCCCAGTTCCCTGTGGGAGATCACCCAGTTCACCAGGGGTAAGGAAGAGGCCAACAGCAAGGAAAACTAAACTGGGAGCAGGGGAATTCTGCCCTTGCCCTTTTCTTGGACAGTCTGAACTGAAATCCACCATTCCTTCCTCCCAGAGCCCTGGCAGCTTTGTACCCTTTTTCTTCATCATTTCAGCTGGGCCCTGCTCAAAGATAGAGTGGGACTGGATCACTTCTGGGCGCCCCCGGCCCCGGCCATGCCCCTCTCGCTGTCGGTCTCTCTCTCTTTCACGCTTCTCCTTCTTGATGGTTACTTCTTCCTTGGGCCTGGAAAAGAGAATGGATTAAGAAAAACCACTCAGTTACCCTGCCTCAGAGAAGTGGTTTTACTCTCCCACACCACTGCACTTGAGTGGAGAGTTTATGCCCCAATAACTACATCATGAGAAGCAGAATCCAATCCTAAATCTAGCACCTGTTTCACTTCCTTGATGGGGCAGATCTCTTTCAGTTTGCTTTACTTTACCTTCTTGTTTGAGAATACATATTAGAACTATAACTCAAAAGTTGAATTATAGAGACTGTCCCCAAATGCGGATTTTTTGGTATTGACTGAAAGCAGGAAGGCTGTGATGCAAAAGAACTTAAGGGAAAACATGATACACCTTTGTCTAAACTAGTGGTTCTCAACTCTGGCTGTAAAAGATATTCACTTTGTCTCATTGCAACTAAGTTAAATCACAATTTATAGGGATGGACTCCCAGGCATCAGTATTTTTGTAAAGCTTGCACATTAGAATTATCTGGTAGCCTAGGTTGAAAATCACTAGTGATAAGAACTAAATACACAAATTTAAATTTCTGAGGCACATACCTAGTTATTTCCCCAAAGGCCCAAATTCAGAGCAAGTAAATAAAGGGTGAGTATTCAGAAGACCTGGCTACTTACTCCTCCTTGATCTTCCGACTGATGATATTCGGGGTGAAGGTTTTCTGAAAGTAAAATACAGGAATCACTGATTTGGTAAGTTCTGATTTCAAAGTATAGAGGAAAAGAAAAACTCCCAAAGGCATCTTCTATGGACCAAGACCACCATGGCTCTCTTCTGCACATTCCACACCGTTGCCAAAGATTTACAGAGATAGACATGTGCTTGAAAAGGAGGAACGTCATGTCATGGTGGCAATGGAGTTACACACAGAAGCAAGGGGCACCAAAACCCATTTAAACTAACAGCCTCAGCTTCTGTCCTCTGAAAGGAGAGCCCTCAGGACTTCTAAAAGCAAAGTAACTTATCTAGTCTCACCTCCTGTTTTCAAACTGCTATAGAGACCAGTCAGTATCATAGGCAAAGATCTCTAGCAGCAAGGCTCAAGTAGGGAAGACAGATCTGCCAGCACCCGCAGACAGGGTTAGACTGCCACCAGAATTCCCCAAGGCAGAGTTAAGCCTTTCAAAACTGGCTGAGCTACACTTCTGTCATTCCCTACCCCCTTTCAGGGCCACCCTTTACATCTACAGTCGTCAACATAACAGGAGAAGACACAGAGCCTCTAATGCCACGCCTAGGAATCACCATACTCTAGGACAGCGGTTGGCACACTGGGATCCATAGCGAATTCAGAACTCTCTAAATCTGCAGGCAAAATGTATTATGCCACCGAGGCTTACATAGGTTTTAATGGTGTCCAAAACACACACAAAAAGTAAATAAAGACTGCTCATGTTGCTTTTAAACTAATTAGGATTCTCTGCCCTTCAGCCATCTCCGAGAACCATGTCAACATCTTGTACCCAGTATCTAAACTTAAAGGTAGGTCAGGCTCCCAGAATTTGTAGGCGGCATCTGGCGACGAGATTCGTGGGGCCCAACACCACGCCTGGCACGCGGTAGGCCCTCCATGAAAGTCCATGAACATTATTTGGACCCCGGGGGCCTGGAACTCAAGGTAGTCGGGTTTCTTTTGAAAGGTGCCGTCGGGTACCTTTTTGACTCCCCCGAGGGTGAGGTCCCTGGAGCGGATGGAGGGAAGGCGGCCCGGGCTGAGGGGAGGCGCCGGCCGCCGCCCGATAAGCCCCCGGGCCCCCGAGAGGAGGGGTCGCGGCCCTCCCGGAGCGCTGGGCTCGCCCGCGGCGTTTCCTTCTGACATCTTGCCTGGAAGAGAGGGGGGAAAGGGGCCATGGAGTCACTCGAGGGGGCGGCCACGCGGACCCAGGGCGGAACCGCACCCACATCGCCTCCCGCCCCCCGTCAGTGCGTCCCTCCCGCAGCGTCCCTGCTCCTCCCCTCCCACGTGGCGAGACTCCTCGGACCTCCCCGGCCAGAGCGCTTGGCTCGCTCTCCCCAGGCCCCCGGCCAGAAAGCAGCAGGGACGCACCCGGGCTGCGGTCCGCACCACGCGCGCCCAGACTTCACCTCCAACGCGGCCCGCAGCCGGACCTCGGCCCCGGCGCCAGGCGGAAGTCTGCGTGGCAGGGTCCGAGCGCCGCCATCTTGCCGCCGGGCGGAAGTGAGGTCGGGGGGCGGGGCCGGGCCACAGTATTTATCCGGCGGCGCCGCGCGCCCCTCTGCCTTCTCTTCCCGGTTCTTCCCGGAGTCGGGAAAAGCTGGGTTGAGAGGGCGAAAAAAGAAGCGGGCGCTGTCTAGGTTCCGCCACGGTGCAGACCCCGGAGGGCTTGGCCCGGGCCCGGGGCCGGGGATGGAGGCGACCAGCTCAGAGTCTAGCGGCGTTTGCCCCCACCCCTCCGACGCAATGCGGGGATTCTCTGCGGCGGAGCCGCAGATCAGTGGGGTCGCGGCTCCGCGTGGGGCGAGAAGTGGGGGCGGAGAGCAAGACCCGACTCAGAGTAGGGGGAACTGGGCCGGGCCGAGCCGCGGCTGCGGGCTCGATGGTGACCTTGGAGTGGTCACCGCAGCTCTGGGCGGCGGCTTCGCCCTCGCTGGGGGTCTCTTCCCTGGGCCCTTGGGGGCGTCCTGCGGTCGGCTGTGGGCGCAGCGTCGGGTGCCCAGTGATACCCGCCCTGGGCTCATGACTGCAGGCCTTGGTGCGCTCTTGGTCCAAGCTTGGAACCAGAAAAACGAAGTTTGCTTTACTGCGAGAGGAATTTAAAGAACTTTTATCGTGACTCTGACATTTGTAATTTAACATAAAGAATGTTCTTTACTGTTAGTCTCCCCACCCTCCAAGCCATGTGAAAACCACGTTAACAACATGAGGGAAAGTTCGAGGGAAGGAAAACATTTCCGCTACAATTCCATCCACATAGAATACTACTGTTAAAACTTGTGTGATATACTGCAGTCCCCTTCACAGAGCTATCATATTGTACCGCAATTTTGAATTCCGTCCTTTCAAATAACATTTCTTTGTCGCTGCATCAAACGAGTGCGTAGTGCTCGAGTGGCTACGTCATGACACTTAGATTGTTTCTTTCCAGTTGTAGTGAACATCTGGTGCATTTAACGTTTTTTCTTCTTTTGGGTTATATTTCTAGGACAGATTTCCAGATTTGTGATAACTGGACAAAAGAAGACATACTTTTTTTTTAAGTAAATTTTTTATTTTGATATTATTATGGATACACACACAGTTGGGAGAAATAATGCAGAGATCCCAAATACCCTTTACTCAGTTTCTCCCAATAGTAACATATTGCAAAACTCTAGTGCAATATCACAGCCAGAATATTAACATTGATACAGTCAAAAAGCAAGACATTTCCATCACTACAAGGATCCCTCTAGATGACCTTTTACAGCCACACCTCCCTCTCACTCACCCCTGGCAACCACTAATCTGTTCTTCATTTTTATACTTTCCTATTTCAAAAGTGGAAATCATTCAAAAGTGGAATCATACAGTATACGACTTCTTGGGATTGCTTTTTTCAGTCAGCATAATTCCCTGGAGATGATCCAAGTTGTTGCGTGTATCCATAGTTTGTTCCTTTTATTGCTGAATATCCGTGGTTTGTTTATCAGTTCACCCTTGAAGGACGTCTGGGTTGTTTTCAGTTTGGGGCTGTTACTAATGAAGCCGCTATAAACATACATATACAGGTTTTTGTGTAAACATAAATTTTCATTTCTCTGGAATAAATGCCCGCAAGTGCAATTGTTGGGTCAAATGGTGGTTGTATGCTTAGTTTTATAAGAAACTGCCAAACTGTTTTCCACAGTAGCTGTACTGTTCTGAACATGCACTTTTATGGTTCTTCATCCATATTGCTGAGTTGCTTTCAGAAAGAGATGTGCTAACATGCATCAACACTAATAGATATGAATGGTTGTAGTAGATAAGAAGATATATGTGTGTGTATAATATTTTGCCACTTCCTTCTGGGTACTGGCTCTTAAAATTTTAAACGTTTTTGCCAATTTAATAATATATTAATATTTTGTTATGTTGGTTTCTGATCAGACTTTTTTCAACTTCTTTTCTCCATATTGGTTTTATGATAACCAAACCTAACCAAAGAAAAATCCTTCCTGTCCCCTATAGAGCTACACAGAGCAGCCCTTGGATCAAAGATGAAATTGCTTTGATTTCATTCTCTGGGCTTTGAAGTCCACCAGCCTTTTAGCAGCTCCTAGGTTTTCGCTTTGTTTTTTTTTTTTTTTACAAGATACTTATCCATTACAGAAAACCTGGAAAATTTTAAAAATCACCCAGAAGAAAATAAAATCATCTGTTATTATCCCATCAACTGTTGCATATACTTGAAGTTGTTTTTCTATGCATGTAGATTTTTGAAAATTAACGTATTTTACATATGGTTATATAATCTTGTTTTCTCTTAACACTATACTGTAAACATTTTTCTGAGTTATCAAGTATGCTTCTCAATTATGACTGTTAATGGCTATACAGTACTCCACATTGTTGTCTTGCACCATAATTTATTTAACCAGTTTCCTTCCCTCAATGCTTATTGGATTTCCACAGCATTTTTTACCCCAAAAGGACAAGAGAAGAGAAGACTTAAATGAAGTCTTCCACCTTTAACATTTTGGGGCTTACTTCCTAACGATTATTATAATTTCCCTTTAAGAGTATTCTCCAGCTTTGCCTCTAACTAGGCTGATATACTTTCAGCACCTTTCTGCTTTCTTTCTTTCTTTGCTCCTGTACCTCCCACTTCATTTTCTCCCGAAGAGTGGTCATTCTTTTATCTAGCCTCAAAAGAAACTTGTAAATCATTACTAGCTGAACTCCATGTAATCACATCTGTGATTCTAGCAGATCTTAATTTGTTATTAATAACGTTTTATTGCATTTTATTTTTACATATTTCATAGTAAAGACAATAGTTTCTTTATTTTCTGATAACATAATGAAACTAATAATCAAACTCTTAAGAACAAATATAGTTTTTGGGTCTAAATGCAGTTTGCAGAAGGTATAAACAGATTCTGTCAAAAGCCTGTTCCTGTGAATTCTTAATGGGCATTGGAAATACTAAATGAATAAGGAACCGTTTTGTAATATGTATCAGTAGAATAAATGGAATGTGTTATATGAGAATGCTACCTAAGTTCAAGCTATTACATGTTCTCTACGAGTAATTTGTCCTAATTTTTTTTGCATTGCTTTGCAGATCATTTGTTTGCTGGTTCCTCTTCATCTCCTTGACCTCTGAACATTGCAGAGCTCTGGGATTCAGTCTTCAGAACTCTTCCCTTTTTCCAGTTTCTTTGTTTCAAACCATGTGCTGTATGCTGATGACGACTCAATGCTTATCTCAGTCTGGACCTCTCTGAACTCCAGATGTGTACCTCTGCCTATCCCACACTTCCACTTGGATGTCTGCTAGGCGTCTCAAAGCTAGGTCTACACCTAAACTTTTGATCTTCCTCCTCAAACTACTCCAAAGTATTCCCCATCTCAGTAAACAGCAACGCCATCTCTCTAGGTGCTCAGGTCAAAATTTTGCAGCTGTTCTTGGCTCCTCTCTTTTTCTCATGGGATACATCTAATATGTCAGCTCTTCCAGATGTATCCAGACTCTCACCACTTCTCACCACCACTCTCACTCACATCCCACCTTGGTCCAGGCCACCATCATTTTTTGCTGTGAATATTATAATACCCTCCTAACTGGCCTGCCTGCTTCCACCTGGGCCCGCTCAGTCTAGTCTCAACATAGCATAATTAACATATTTCACATCAGGTCATGTCTCTGCTTTAAACTTCCCAGGGGCTTCTCATTTCAGAGTAAAAGCCAGAGGCTTCAGACTGGCCTACACAGACCTGCATAATCTGTCCCTCCACTCACTGACTCTCCGTCCTCGACTCCTACCATGTTCCCTTCACTCACTCTGCTCCAGCTGCACGGGTCCCCTTGCTGTTTCTGGAACAATCTGGCATGCTCCTGCTTGAGGGCCTCTGCACTTGCTACCTGGAATACTCTTCCTCCACGTAATTTTCATGGCTCTCTCCCTCCCTTCAGTCAACTTTTCTATCCTTTGAGTTGTATTTACATATGTCTTCTCCATAGGTTCTTCTGTATGCAGCTCTCTTAATAGAGTAAGGGTGGCAAATACTGAGTGAGTGGAGGGAAGCCTTTCTAGCATGGCAGCAGTTTGTGGATTCACTATGTCTCCGTCTTATCCCCAGGATCTTGCCATGCAGTGCCCCGTGGTATTCCATAGGCCCTACATAATGCTGTTACACTGCAGGTATGACTTAGTGACTGTTCCAGTACCAGGGATCCATCGCGTTAGTCCCATGTCTCATTTCACTTGTGATTCTCTCTTCATTTCTCAATTTTCTTCCCTTAAAGTTTCTTTTGCCCCTCCAACATTTCATTAGTGTGTCTCTTATAGTTTTTCAGAGTCCTTAAATATAACTCAGCATTTTTCCATGTCTCTTAATTTTAACAATTTTAATTGTTGTTTTTTTTAATAATTTTATGTATTTATTTATTTTTCCCCCAAAGCCCCAGTAGATAGCCGTATGTCATAGTTGCACATCCTTCCAGTTGCTGCATGTGGGATGCGGCCTCAGCATGGCCGGAGAAGCGGTGGTTGGTGCACGCCCGGGATCCGAACCCGGGCCGCCAGCAGCGGAGCGCGCGCACTTAACCACTAAGCCACGGGGCTGGCCCCCTAATTGTTAAATATTTAAGTTAAAAAAAAAGCTAAAAAACTTACTATATTCTTTAGTTGAGTGACTACTTGGAAATGTGTCCAGTTTTTAGAATTACTGTAATGCTCTTTAGTAAGTTCAAAATAGGTGACTGGTGAAGGCTGTAGGAGGTCTAAACACAATTTCACAAAGATAAAGTAAATAAACACTGAGAAATCCACGCAGTTCTGATGAACAGTCACTGCCCACCCCCCACCCGGTGATTGTCAGCACGGTGAATGAACAGAGAGGTCTCATGGGCTGTCTGGATGTGTATGCATTCATTGGCCCGTGAGAGCTCCACACTTAGTTCAGCCTCGGAGAAATACATGTCAACAATTCGAGTCTAGGGGCCGGCCCGGTGGCGCAAGCGGTTAAATGCACGCGCTGCGCTGCGGCGGCCCAGGGTTCGCCAGTTCGGATCCCGGGCGCGCACCAACGCACTGCTTGGCAAGCCATGCTGTGGTGGTGTCCCATATAAAGTGGAGGAAGATGGGCACAGATGTTAGCTCAGGGCCAGTCTTCCTCAGCAAGAAAAAAAAACAGGAGGATTGGCAGATGTTAACACAGGGCTGATCTCCTCACACATACACAAAAAATTCGAGTCTATAAAGTGCATAACCGACATTAAGACTGTAGATGGTTTTCACTTACAGCCTCATTCTCTGTTACCTCAGACTCTGTATTTGCTCTGTGTCCTTCCACCACAAAGAACCCGGCCTTTGTACTCAGACCTGAGTTTGAATCTAGTTTTCCTTCTTATGAATTAGTCTCAGTTCCTTCCATCTACCTTTTTAAGATGGGGTTGATGGATCCACCTCTCAAGGTTGTTGTGAAAATTGCGTGCCAGCGCTGTCTTGGTGCTTAATAACGGCTTTTGTTAGTATTATAATCACAGCTTGGATATAGTGTTTAATATGGAAACTTCCAAGCATGCACAAAAGTGGAGAGAATAGCTTTTTGAATCTCAAAGTACACAGCTTCAACAGTTATCCATTGTCAATCTTATTGCCTCTACCCCTCCACCTACTCCCCCCAGATTATTTTAAAACAAATCACAGATATCATGCTATTCATCCATAAATATTATAATACATACTGCTGAAGGATATTCTTTAAAAGAATAACCATAAAATATCATATCAGAACCAGTAATTCCTAAATGTTGTCAAATATCCCATTAGTATTCAAATTTTCCAATTGTCATATAGGGTTCTTTTTTTTTTTTAACTGTTTGTAAATCAGTATCCAAAATAAGGTCCATACCTTTTGATATGTTATTGGAAATATAATTAAAGTGTAGGAAGAGATTTTGCTGTAAGAATGTTTATTGTGGTATTGTTTAGAATGGAGAAAAAGTAAAATAACTTAATCATAGAAGAGTAAGGGATTGGCTCCAAAAAAAAAAGGAGTGTATGACCTGAACAATAGAACATATACAGCAATTTAACACAGTAGTGTGGAAAGACTATGTAATGAACAGAAAAAGTTTGGTAAGTGAAAAAAGCAGGTTATAAATCAGTATTTGTACTTTCTTTCTTTTTTTGTTAAAGCATGTATATATCCCGTATGCCTATTTCTGAATGGTGGGGAAATGAGCGATTTTAATTCTCTCTTAAATTTTCAAATTAAATCTTCTCATCTTTCTACAATGGTCATGTATTACTTGTGTATTACAAAGTTATTAAAAATAAAAATGCAGCAGAATTGCATCTTGGCAGTTTTTTGGTTTCATACGGAGTTAGTTATATTTGGCACGTTATGCTTTCTTCTTACCATGTGTTTTCTCATGTGCTCTGTGAAGTCCTCTGAGGCGAGAAGAGGCAGCAGCCCTGAGAGGGTTTGTGCCTTCACCTGACGCTGGCACGCAGCTCCACAAAAGCACATTCAGATGGCTATTGTTCACTGCCTGGGACACGTGATCTCATGCGGTCTCCATGTGCCATCCTGCGAAGGTGGGAGGCTGAGATGTGCTAGGACTAGTCTTCCTTTTACAGAGCGGGAACTGAGTTGCAGAGAACCTGACTTTTCCTCACACCACCCCTCAGGTTGGTTGTAGGGACAGGTTTTGGTCCAGATGTCTGGCGCTGGTCATAACCATGAGATCACATTTTGCATCTCTTTGGAGTTTCAACATCTCAGTGTAGGTGTGTGAGGGGTGTGATCTGCTTATGTTTGGCCAAGGGAGTACTTAATCCTGTCTCTGTGTAACACATGGCGCCACATTCTGTGGTTCAGGATCTGACCAAACTTGCTCAGGTTCTCCACACCCAGTTAGGGGAGGATTGGCTTCTGCTTGTCTTTGCTTTCTGTGAACTGTTCTCTTTCTATCCACTGTCACCTCCTCTAACCTTTGCTGCCAATGTCTACAGCCCCTGAGTCCCTCTCAGTGAGCGTCCCTTGCCCTCATTTCATGCCTCCTGCAGCTCTCTGAGGCCCTCACCAGGGCCTGTGCGGTCTGTCTGCTGTCCCCGAGCCAAGCACGCCCCGCCCCACCACACTTCTGCTCCCACGGTCTCCTCTTGGCTGTGCTCCACCTGTGCTCTAGAGCTGGTCCGGATCCCTCCTTCTCTGAATTCTTGTCTGAACCTTGCTATTTAGCCATATACTCTTTGTTCTCTAACTATGTCTCTAAATGTGCATCTTTTCTCCCCTAGAAGAGTGTGGGCTCCTTGGAGGCAGACACTGTCAATAATGATGGCTGTAAGAGCTCTGGTGGGTGAGTGGGCAGTTGTGTACCAGGCCCAGAGCTTAGTGATTTACATAATTTCTCATTCAATGATGACAATAAGCCTGTATTATTATCCCAGTTGATAGAAGAAACTGAGGCTCTGAGAGGTTGAGTAACTTGTCCAAGGTCACCCAGCTAGAAAATGGTAGAGCAAGAATTTTAACCATATCTGTCTGACTGCAAAGCCCATGCTTTTCTACACTGCACATACTCTTTGTCACTGTTGCTGCTTGATTCAAATTTCCTTGAGTGTTCTTCACCATGGAGTCCTCATCTCTTGGTGGTAGGAAAGCCTCCTGTGGATAAGAGAGCAGATAATACTCACTCTGGCTGAAGTGTTCAGGGCTTGGCTCCTCTGAGCCCAGATGGTTGGCTACGATGGGAACACTCCAAGCTCTGTGTGTCCCTCCCACCCCTACTTTCTTGCCTCTGCACACCCTTCACCGCCCTACAGCTTCTCTCTCTTGCCCCTTTCCCCGGGGACACCTAAGCAGCCAAAGAATTCTTCCTAGATGACCAGGGGTCCCTGGGGCTGCAGGTCTGATATCTCTTGATAGAGTTGGTAAGAAAATAGGACCAAGGATCAGCAAAAGGCCCTGAGGAGAGAATCCACACTGAAGAGAGACCCCTCCCCACCAGCTCCCATACCCTATCTGGACCCTTCCCCTTCACAGCCCCTCTCTCCTTCCCCCAGTCAGAATCCTTGCTTCAGGCTCCCGAGACCTTGGGCTAAGCCCCACCCCTCTCCTGGCATCCTAAAGTTTGGGGGCTGCACTCAAGTGAGAAATTTCCAAGTACGGGTGTGTTGGAGGGACTTCTGAGGGCAGATTGTCCTGGAAGAACGAGGGAAAGGTGGCAGCCACCATCGCTGTCTCGGAGGGCATTGGTGGAGCTCCCTGGGAGACCCTCTGCCCTTTCCCCCTCCCAACAGCCAAGGCGAGCAGGGACCAAGATTGCTTACTGTCACCTGACACTGGGCAGCCACAGATCCCATTGGTGGAGCCAGATTCGGTCTGGCTCTCTCGTTCTTTCTCGCCTTCTCTGCCTCTCTCTCCTCCGCGCCGCTTTGGTTTCGCTCTTGCCTCTCTCCTCACACTGGGAACATCGCCTCTCCCGGGGGGCAGCGGCAGCTCGCTGCAGAGCCAGTGAGGAGCTGCCTGCAGGGCATGGAAGGAGCCTCTTTGGCAGCTGCGAGAAGAGCGAGAGGAGGGAGCGAGTGCTGCTGCCTGTGACCCAGGCGTCCAGCAGCTGCCCCTCTGCCTGGGGAGCCCATCCACACACTCCTTTCCCTCCCTTCCAGGTCTTTCTTCTGCAGAGCCCGGTGGAGCCAGGTGAGTGCCCTTCTCCCCAGAGCATCCTGCTGTCAATCCCAAGAGGGGCTCGGGTGGCTAGGGGCTAGGAGCTGGGGGCACCAGGGTCCTGCCACTGCCTGCAGTGCCCGCCTGGATTGCCAGGGCTGACAGTCTTGTCCCCTTTCCCTCAGGCCCTTGGCAGAGGGGTTAACAGCTGGATCTGGTCCCCAGGGCACCAGTCAGTCACCCCGTGACCATTCTGCTGCAGTCAGTGATGCCAACAGGACAGGGGGGTGGGGGGAGCTTTCCCTCTGGCACGCGGGTGGCTTTTCCGAATGAGCATGGGCAGGGGGTGTCTGTGTACAACATGTGTGCACACTCGCAAGGAGACTGGAGGTTTGCTTGCGTAGATAGTTCTGTCTACATGCGCTTGTGCTCGTGTGTGGGTTTTAACTGCTGTGTGGCATGTCGAGGAACATATGTTTCTTGCACACATGAGGTACGTGTGTGGAGGGATCACTTATCTGAGCAGCCTGTGGGGAGATGTGGGCGAGGGCAGTGTGAGGCAGTATATTTATGGGGACATATCACTTGTCATGCGTGTGGGAGTACATGTTGAGGGCGGGAGTGTATGCAAGCAGAGGGTTTCTATGTGGGGAGGTGCAACTCCAGAGCAGAAGGGGGCATGTAGGTGGAGAGTGTGGGCAGAAGCCACTGTCTGTGGGCAGAGCCACATAGCTGTGCAAACCTGTTGGCAAGTGCAAGATCGGGGCTGGCAGAGCGTGGCTAGAGACAAACACCTTTTCCAAGTCTGTGTCTTTGAGCCTGGAGAAGACTTGAGAGAGAATACCAGAATATGGGCAGGGGTTGACATGTGTGCACAAGTGGGTGTGTGGGTTGCTTGCCTTCTGTGGATGTGGCATGCATGCATGTTAGTGTCTGTGGCTTCCTTTTCTCCCCAAATATGGCTTGGGACAAGGGGTGCGTGCATATGTGTGTGCGTGAACCTGTGGACGTGAACATGTTGGGGTCTGTGTGGAGGTGACAGCTTGTGGAGGGAAAATTATGGGATGTTCTTACTGTGTAGAAGGTGGTGGAAGGTACCTGAGTGTGTAGGTGAGTGTGCGGGGGCGAGAATATCTGAGGAGTTGTGTGCAGCCTGTGTGTGGCAAGGTGTGAGTGGGCACACTTGGTGCATATGTGTGAGTGTGCCTGCCTGTGTGTGGGTGTGTAAATGCTTGTCCTGGGTGGAATCACACACGAGTGTGGGTGTTTTTCATGTGTTGCCTCAACCTGTCCCTCACACCCTGCCCTTCCCTGATCACCTGGCTTGGAGAAGCGGGGTTCACGCCCACTCCTGGTCCACCCAGGTTTTACTGTTCTCTCAGTCTCACTCACGGCTGCTCTCCCAAGCTAGCATGGGGGAAGCCTCTCAGTGCCCCTAGAACTGTAGGGAGGAAAGGGCGAGCCAGGTCCTGGAGACCCACCACCAAACACGGCTGCCTCATCCTTGGGAAGACCCTGAGAAGAGTATTGAGGCAGGAAGAGGTACCCACCCATAGCGTAGGCTTAGGCGGCACCCCATGTGGGTGGGAGGTGGCCGCTCAGGCCCTCTCTGGGGTGGGAGTGTGTCTGTGTTGGTGTGAGTGGGTACACTGGTGTGTGTGCATGTGGAGAGCACACGTGTGTCTCCCTGGGGAGCTCCTCCCTGGGATCCCGGGGGTGGCAACTCCCTGCTGCTCCACACCTGTCCCCGTGAATTACAAACCAGTTTATTATCATAGAGTTGTTTCTAGACATGCGATCCTGTTCTGTTTTATTTGGGATGGAGCCGGTAGCACCCGCATGCTTGTTTGCCATAGGATTCCCTGTGCATGAAGCCACTGGCATTTGGCTGAACTTCACAACAGGCAGTCACATGCTTTAGGGTGGAAAGCTAAGATGAAACAAGGACTCAGGTGACACCTTGGGACAGGTAAGGGCTGTCACTCATATCCTTCACCCTGTGCCTGCCACCCAGGCAGCCTACGGATTAATTTAGAGGTGCCAGGCTCCAGAGCAGGTTTAATTGACAGGAAAGTGTGGGTTGGATCTTCTGGAAGCTATAAATAGAGGTACCTGCTTTTGAAGGCACAAGGTACCCTCACCCTTAGTGCCTGGGCAAGGAGAGGAGAGGAAGAGGGAGGGAGGAGAAAAGGAGATGACACTCCGGAAATCTGAGGTGTGCTGGGATGGGCTTGAGGAAGAACCAGGAAAGCGTGAGCTCATCTGGGTACTAAGCCAATGGCCCCGAGAAAGTCCAGCCCTCATTTGTGTTCCTGTCCCAGAGACAGTCCCTCCCCTGTCCTTCTCACTTCCCCACCCCAGTCCCCAGAGCTCCCGTGAGCCAGGCCAAAGTCAAGGCCAGAGGCAGCTCTTCCTAGTAAAGCGCAGGGGAGAGTGAGGGCGGTGTGGCCCTTCACAGCTGGAGGAGAAGCCAGGCCAGGAGTGAGGGAGGGAGGGAAAATGCAGCTGCTGAGAAGCAAAGATAGGAGGAAACACAAATAGTGGTGATACCACGTGCACCCACACACACATACGTGCCACATATGTGCCACTCGTCTCTCTCTCTCTCACACACACACACACACACACACACACACGAGGGGACACAACCTCAGCTTAATCACAAAGAGCTTGGGCTCCAGAGTCAGACAGACGCGAGTTCAAATCGTTTTCTAGCTGTGTGACTTTTGGCAACTTAGTAGCCCCACACTCCGCTACCTCATCTGTAAAATGGGGATAATTAGGATACTTACCTATTGTGAGGCTTGGGTGGGATGATGTTGGATGTTTAGCAATCATTAGCACGTAGTCAGCCCGCAATAGATGTCAAAGGTAAACTAATTATTTAAAAGAGTCAAGCAACAGAGGATCTCCTGAAAGAAAGAGTGATAGTTGGAACGTTCTGGGTGGAAGAAGTGCTGTGGCCATGTTGCCCCTCTCACCACAGTGGGCCCATGCACAACTCCGTGGCAGTTGTGCTCCCAGCCCTGCATCATGGTGACCCCCGCTGAGTCAGCCCCGGAGAGGAGAGAGGTCTGAGCCCCAGAGCCCTGGCACTTTTGGCCTCTTGGCTGCCAGCGCCCCCTGCCTGCCTCAACCCTTACACCCATCTTCTCAGCAGGTACTTCCTGTCTCTCCCACGCCTCCTACAGTTCTCTCCACCCCCACTCCTTTCTCTTTTCACGCCTGCTGGCTGAGGGCCCCCCCTCCTCAGCTCCATCTGCTGCAAATCTGTCACAGCCCCGCGTTTGCAGCATTCCCACTACCTCTGCCACCTGTCAGGTGCTGTTTGCTCTGCAGACCCCTCCACAGAGAGCCAAGAGCCCTCCGGGGGGCACCCCATCCCACCTTTGGTCCCACTCCTCCAGTCTTCCCCATGCAATCTTTCCATCAGATTTGATGTGCAGGATCCTCAGGATTCCACCTTGTGAGGGATGTTGGGACTAAGACACTCCAGAAAACTCCGTGGTGGGGAGGGAGGTGCTGATTCTTCCTCTCCCTCAGTCCCCACAGGAGCCAAACCAGAAGGGAGCATGGAGCTGCTGTCCACACCCCACAGCATTGAGGTCAGCAACATCACCTGTGACTCTTTCCGCATCTCCTGGGCCATGGAGAACAGTGACCTGGAGAGGGTCACCCATTACTTCATTGACCTCAACAAGAAGGAGAACAAGCATTCCAACAAGTTCAAGCACCGGGTGAGAGGAGGGTGCCCCAAGTGCCTCTTCCCTGAACCTGTTCTTGAAAGAGGCTGGAGAACAGAAGGCCTGTGGGTGGTGGCTGGGAGTCAGGGAGGGCTGATTCAAATCCAGGCTCTTCTTACCGTGTCATCTTGGAAAAGTTGTTTAACCTCTCTCAGTGCGAGTTCCTTCACTGGTAAAAAGGGAGTAATAATAATGCTGGCCCCCATAGGCTTGTGAGAGGCTTCAGTGGGGTAACGTTTGTGTGGTGTTTGGCTCAGGGCCCAGCACAGAGCAAACAGCAAACACCATTACCGGCATCATGACTGGGGTTTCAGAGGCATCGTGATTGGGGCTTCAGAGGCATTGTGACTGGGGCTTCAGACGGGATGGGGAAACCCGGGGCGGGGTCACAGACATCACACCTGGGGATGGTGTCTCAAGGTCCCACAAAGCCCCCGACTCAGGAAGCGGCCTTGTTGTTGACTGGGTGGGCAATATTGGCTAAGGGCAGGGGTGGGGCCCTTTGCTTGGTCCTCAATGATCCCCCTCAGGCCCTGTGATCCTCTCTGCCCCTGGCCCCTGGCTTATTGTTTGCTGGGTTTAGAAAAGGAGCATGAGCCAGTCCTCTGCTGGCTGGGATATCCTTTCCCTGGGTTAAAGCCGGTGTGGGGGCGGGTGGGAGGAAGGTTCCCATCTTCTCAAGCTGGCAGAGAAGAAGGGGGAAGAGTGAGGTGGGAAGGAGCTGGTTCCCACGACGACTGCATCATGTGGGTTACTCACCCTCTCTCTCTTTGGAACTGGCTCTCCTGATCTGGGTGTCTTTTGGCAGGCCAGTTGCCACGGTGACGTGAATGTTCAACACCACCCCCTTATCCCTCCCTGCTAAAGAAGGCATATTTTCCCTTCCTCCCTGGCTTCTCAGCATTTGCCGTTGCCGTGGAGACAGTACTGCAGTGTGCAGAGCTCTCGAAGTCTCCCTCGAAAATGAAGGTCTCACCGCCCTCAACTTTGTGGGCCTCTCTCCACCCCAGTGGCCTTTTTCCTCAGTTCCCAAGAGAACAGATGGGCATGGAGGGGTTCAGTGGGGGTGGAGGCTGGGGAGTGTCTGTATGGCCTTCCCAATGACCACTGCTTGCTTCTGCAGGAAAATGGTGGCCAGGCACTGAGCCATTGAATCCTTGAGACTCTGGCCCTCCTCAGGAGGAATGGGGCCATCTGGGGAGTGGGAGGTCCGGGAAAATGCCAAGATTGGGCATGACCCCCAGTTTGACTCTTGGCTCTCTATCTACATGCCATTTTTCAGGATGTCCCCACCAAGCTTGTGGCCAAGGCCGTGCCACTGCCCATGACAGTGAGAGGCCACTGGTTCCTGAGCCCCCGCACGGAGTACAGCGTGGCGGTGCAGACTGCTGTGAAGCAGAGCGACGGGGAGTACCTGGTGTCTGGCTGGAGTGAGACAGTCGAGTTCTGCACTGGGGGTGAGGCCCTGCTGTCCCGCTGCTTTGGCACATCTGGTTCAGTTATGGTCAGCAGACACTTATGAACACCCGCTGTACACAGGCACCATGCTTAAGCCGTCAGGAAGATACACATGGATGAGACCCACCCCTGCCCCGCCAAAAGCCTGCAGTCTGATGCAGGAGGCAGATGCGAGCTCTATTGATCATGTCGGTGTTACCACTTCCACAAAGGGCTGGAGTTACTTTTCTGGCTTGGGGCAAGCATATGTTTTTTTGAATTGTGGTAAAATACATGTAACATAAAATTTACCATCTTAACCATTTTTAAGTGTACAGTAGTGTTAAGTACATTCACATTGGCATGCGACCGATCTCCAGAAGTTTCTCATCTTCCCAAACTGAAACTCTGTACCCATTAAACAACAGCTCTCTCTTACCCCCTCACTCCAGCTCCTGGCAACCACTATTCCACTTTCTGTCTCTATAAATCTGACTACTCTTGGTACCTCATGTGAGAGGAATCACACAGTATTTGTCCTTCTGAAATTGGTTTATTTCACTTAGCATGTCCTCAAGGTTCATCCCTGTTGTAGCATGTGTCAGAGTTTCCTTCCTTTTTAAGGCTGGATAATATCCCATTGTATGGGTAGACCACATTTTGTTTATCGATCATCAGTCATGGACACTTCTGGAGCAATCACATTTTGCTTGTCTTGAGCCTCCACTTAGCCTGGGAAAATGATACCTATTCAATGGTGCCACAAACTCGCTTATCCAAACGTAGCTTGCAAATTCCAGCACGAACAAACATGAGGCCTGTGTGTACTTGGTCACTGATGACCCAGGATCTGCCCCATAATATTGCATCTTTTTGGTGTCCAGGGAGAGAACTGCTCCAGATCTCCATCTGTCACAAGGAAGGGGCAGGGAACAATCTTAGCCCTGGGCCTCTGAGCTGCTGGCTCCATCCTCTGCCAAAGTCTATGCCCCAGGTCTCCTTGAGTTGCCGTTCTCTTTTGAGTGGTGCTTTTCCTTAGCTCGGCTGCAAAACCCCACTCTTTGGAGGTACTCCCATTCCTTGCAGGGAAAGCCTCTTGGTTTACCCCAGAATACCACATGTAGTGGGAGGTTAGTTCAAACTGGGGAGCTGGGGATGGTTGCAGTCCTGGCCACGCTCTTCTTGCCAAACCAGCACTCTGGCCAGGGCTGCATCAATGAGGAGGAAAGGGCCCCTTTTTCTAGTGTGCACAAAGGTGCTGTCTAGGCCAGCAGCAGCCCCTCCTGGCCCTCCACGGTGTGTGTGGGTCCAGTTTGTCCTCTTTCCAGCCCTCCCTGCTTCTCCTGGGATGCTGAGCAGGGTCATTGCCCCAGATCCTGGTCTGCCGAAACATTCACCTCTGTGAGGCCCAGGCTCCGTTCTTCACAGGCTCTTCGTGAGCCCCACCCGTAGTTAGAACTGGCTTCCGTGTGGGTGGCCAGGGTAGCCTCCCACCTGCTAGATTTGAGGGGCTTTCCCTAACGGACCTCAAATTCTCCCTTCTCAGTCCTTCTTTTGCCTGCTGGCCCTCTTTTCACGTGAGGATGGCCTGGGATTGCAGCCCCTGGGGCCCCCAGATGGTTGTATAACTGGGCAGCCCAGCCCTTTTCTGACACAGAGAGCCCCGAGCCTCTGGCAATGAGGGTGCAGAGGGGACAAGGACAGACAGCATCCAGCTGTCCATGTTCCTAGCCAGGCCAGCTGGCCCTTTCCCATGTGGTCCAAGGTGCTGTGACTGTTTGGTGTCCCCTGCTGCTCTGAGGACAGAGGTGGTCTGGCGTTCATGGTGTGCGGTGGGTGAGTGGTGGGGAGAGGCTGTGATGCCCTGCCTGGCCCTTGGCTCACCCACCTGGACTCTTGCAGATTATGCCAAGGAGCACCTAGCCCAGCTGCAGGAGAAGGCTGAGCAGATCGCAGGCCGCATGCTCCGCTTCTCCGTCTTCTACCGCAACCATCACAAGGAGTACTTCCAGCACGCCAGGTACAGGCGGCTTCCAGCGGGCCCGCCAGGTCTCTCCTTCCTCCCCCAGCTCTGCCCACGCTCACCCTGGCTGTCTGACATCACCCCACCCTGTCAATTGCCAGACCCTCCTCCAGCGTCCCCATTCCCTCATATCACAGGCTGGCTCTGGGGGACGGCTGGCTGCTTGGGATTAGACTCCAGGGAAGGAGAGGGCTCTCAGGATGGGGCTGCCTGGGGGAACTGTGCTAACAGGCCTGGGTGAACAAGGTCCTGGGTTCAGTTCTCCTTTGGGACAGTTCCTTTCACTGGGTTCTAATGCTGCAGGCCAGCTGTCTCTCTGATTCAGGCCCTGGGTCCCAAGGATAGGTGGTGAGGGGAGCACAGTGAGAGGATTCTGATCATGAAGGGTCCTGGTTTGCAAACTGTGTGCTGGGGAGCCTGGAGGCCCCAGGGAGGTATCTCTAGGCACCCTTCAGGGTGGCATCAAGGGGTTGTCGAGGAAATCAGAGGATGAGGCTTGGTGGGCCCCACGCACACCATTTAGCTGGAGCAGCTTCAATTTTATTGCCTATGGCCTGAAATCTATGCATAATTTCCTCTGGGGAGAAAAGAGAGGGGTTCTGTAGTCCAAAAATGTTTGATCCAGTTGATGATCCAATCCAACACCCTCAGCCTGCAGATGGGGAGCCTGAGGCCCAGAGGGCCAGAGAGTCACTAGTCACTTAGGAAGCCAGAACCAGGCAAGAGAGAGGCTGGACCAGAGGCTTCCCATCCTCCCTATACCTACTGACGCCACTCCAGGTCCATGTCCTTCTAAGGCTGGGCCAGGGCAAGCCGCCCTACCACTGCTTTATCATTGCGTTCAGCTGGGACGGGGCATTCTGACCCTACACCAGGGCTGGGGGACCCAGGGGGGTCTTTTAAAGATTTTATTTATTTATTTATTTTTCCCCCCAAAGCCCCAGCAGATTGTTGTATGTCATAGCTGCACATCCTTCTAGTTGCTGTATGTGGGACGCGGCCTCAGCATGGCCAGAGAAGCTGTGCGTCCGTGTGCGCCTGGGATCCGAACCCAGGCCGCCAGCAGCGGAGCACGCGCACTTAACCGCTGAGCCATGGGGCCGGCCCCCCAGGGGGGTCTTTGGTGTTTATACTAAAGAAGGGAGGCAGTGAGGTGAGTGGTGAGGCCCTGGCCCAGTTTGGGCTCCTTTGTCAGCAAGCAAGAGAGAGACAGAGACCACCCATACGTGCCAGGATATAAAGATGAAGACAGGCAGAGGCCCCCTCGTGATAACCTCACAGTCTATCGGGACAGTACAGACAGATTCAATGTAGTAAGTATATGTGTTTGTGGAGTAAAATTCAGTGTCCCACACGTAGTAAGCAGTCAAAATTTTGTTGAATGCAAATGCCTGATGTTCCTGGAAGGTTTTAGAGAGGAGAGGACACCTGTGCTGGGCCTTGAAGGATGATTAGGAGTTTACCAGGCTGGGTGGGAAAAGGTGGGAAGGGCAGTGCAGGCAGATGGAAGAGCACTGCCAAAGCACAGAGGCAGAAAAGAGCCGGGGTGAAGTTCACACACGGCCAGAGGATGTTACCTGTGGAGTGCGGGTGGTAGGAGGCGGGGCCAGAGACGGGGTCTTGACGGCCTTGCTTTTCGCAAGCCCCATCAAAGGGTTTTAAGCTGAGGAGTGGCAGGTTCAGACCTCTCCTCTGTGAACAAGTAGGCTGGATCCGCTATCTCCAGGTCCCTCCCTGCTCTAGCATTCTGGAATGTTCTATTTGTGACTGGTGGAGGCGGCAGCCGGCAGCTGGGCTGGCTCCCTTCTCAACCACATACAGCAGCCAAGCCTCAGCCCAGCTAACCAGTGGCATTTTCTCTTCCCTTGGGCGTTTGTCTCCGGGGTGGGTAGGACCCACTGTGGGAACATGCTGCAGCCCTACCTGAAGGACAACAGTGGCAGCCACGGCTCCCCGACCAGTGGCACGCTCCACGGCGTCTTCTTCAGCTGCAACACGGAGTTCAACACCGGCCAGCCCCCGCAGGATTCCCCCTACGGCCGCTGGCGCTTCCAGATCCCCGCCCAACGCCTTTTCAACCCCAGCACCAACCTCTACTTTGCAGACTTCTACTGTATGTACACGGCCTACCACTACGCTATCCTGGTGCTGGCCCCCAAGGGCTCCCTGGGGGACCGCTTCTGTCGCGACCGCCTGCCCCTTCTGGACATTGCCTGCAACAAGTTCCTGACCTGCAGCGTGGAGGACGGGGAGCTGGTCTTCCGCCATGCCCAGGACCTCATCCTGGAGGTCATCTACACGGAGCCCGTCGACCTGTCCCTCGGCACCCTGGGCGAGATCAGCGGGCACCAGCTCATGAGTCTGTCCACTGCTGATGCCAAGAAGGACCCCAGCTGCAAGACCTGCAACATCAGTGTGGGCCGCTAGAGACTCCTGGGGAGCCAGGGGGCTAGGGAGAGATGACAGGCAGGGAGGCGATGGGTGGCATAGGTTCAGGGAGCTGGCTTTCTTTCCCCTGCCCCTGTGCTCCCTCCATATCATCAGTCTCCCCCTCTCCCACCCCTTGGTATTAGAGGCAACAGAGGGTAGTCCCCTTGGTAGGAGTGGCCCACCTGTGCCCGGTGGACTTGGAAAGGCTTCTTAGCCTCAGTAGGTTGGGGGGTTGGATTTCTGGAGACTTCCCCTTTCCTCTGGTTTCCCTGTTCCGCAGTTTCTTGCTTCATCCCAGGTCTCCATCTCACGGAGACTTGCGGCTTCCGGGATCTCCCAGGGAAGCCTCTCCGGGCCAAAGCCCACGAGTAGCTTGCCTGCCTGCAGAGGCAATGCAGAAGCTGTGGGGTGCTCTTCCTTAGCGCCACCCACCCCACTCAGGGCCCACACAGAATGCCCCTCCCCACTCAGCTGTCCCGGGGCTGTCCCTCCAGGCCCGCCCTTTCCCTCTATAAATAGTCTCCTGCACTGCTGTGACCCCAGCTGCTCCTTGCCCCTCAGCACCCTCTTCCTGCATGGGGAGAGCTGTCCTCCCCTTCTCCACCTGCCCTCTAGAAAGCGGCCCTCTTTTTCCTCTTGGCTTTGGGGCCCCGGGCCATCGGGATTGTTCCTTTCTTCTGTCTGGAGATGATATAAACCCCGGCGTACTTTCTCCCTTGCTCAGAGCTCTGGGGTTTGGAATGGCAGCCACCGGGGTCAAGGAGGGGGAAGGAGACCCCTGAGACCCAGAAGGACCCCTTCCCCAGCTGGGGGTGGGCTGCCTCACGCGCTGAGGGGACCTGTGTGGAACTAGAGCTGAGGGCTCTCCCACAGAGCCCTGGCCCCCCCACCCGGCTGTGCACTTTGCTCGCTCTCTGCCGTGGAGCTGTGACAGCACTGTGCCTGTGTGTCATCTGGACTGTGGCTTCCCTGCCACCTCCCTCCTGCCCATGCCCACTGGCACCATCAGCTCCCCTTCAAGCATCTTCACAGAGAGCCCCTACCCTGAGGAGTCCTCGGTGGTCTTTCCTGGGCCTCCCAGCGTTTTCCCCTATTTCCCACCTTTGTATGGGTCACGAGGGTGGTGAGGGTGGACCCCCTGAGACAAGCAGACCAGGTGGGTGATGGGGAGAGGTGCTGATGGAGGCAGCTAACTGTTTGGGGGATGATGGAGGCGATACCAGGCGGAGGAGAGAAACCCCACAGTGACGGCCAGATTTCTGTGGTGAAGGACAGAAGGGGCCAGCATGCCAACAGGGCCATGTCTCAATGAGAGGGTCGGGGGGACAGCTGGTCACCTCTTCTGTAGCCACCAGGAGTGGTATGGTCAGCTGTCTCCAGGGCAGGGGTCAGGCCTGGGGGCCCTGGGAGATGTGTGGAGAGGGAGAGGACACGGGCCCCGGGGCCCTTTTCCCTCTGCTGACGGTGTTGCTGTGTGGGTGGCCAGCCGCCCTCCCCTGGTCCCGTGTCTGCCCTGGGCTGGGGCATGCCCGCCTGCGCTGTGCTTGCGTGTGCATCAATAAACCACCATGGCCTGAGAGCCCCCTCTCCTTGGGCTCTGGGCGGGGTGGGGTAGACAAGTTGTTTGATCAGAGGAGCTCAGTGGGGATGCCCCCCAGGACAGGCCACCTGGAATCATCTCCAAGGGTGTTCCAAATCTTGCTGTGGGAGGCAGGGCTCAGGAAGCAGAGCCACAGCTCCAGCCTGGAAGGGACTTGGGAGGTCATTTGGTCCTACCGCACACTTTGCAGGTGGGGAAACTGAGTCCTCTCAGGGGAGAAACTGTAGCATCTGGAGGCCTCACCAGGGTCCCCAGACCCTCCGTTTGGAGGCCTTCTCCCTGCAGCAGCCTGCCATTGCCTCAGACCCAGATGCCACTGAATTTCCCTCCCCTAGAGCCCAAGCGTCCCCTCCCCAGCAGGGCTCCTCGTTTGCAGATCTGAGTCACCTCTGCATCTGTTATTATGGACTTATTAAAATGATCCTCTGCTGGAGTGGAAAAGCTCCAGAAAAAGTAGAGTCACCTCACTGACACTGCCTGGCTCGGGGCCAAATGAACATGTATCATCCAGAGCTTCAGACACGGCCTCCTTGGGCCAGGAAGGAAAGCTGAAGGGTAAGCACCACTTCCTGAGGGCCTACTAGGTGCAGGCATTGGGCCAGGTGCTTTCACACACATCAGCTCCTTTAGTCTTCACAATGGCCTTGCACTATATTATTCCCATTTAACAGATAAAGAAACTGAGGCACAAAGAAGTTAAAAGGCTTGCCCATGTCTTACAGCCAGTAGGTGACAGTGCCCAAGATTTGATTGAGAATCTAGAATCTTCCTATTTCACTGCCCTGGTCTGCCCTAGCATATGCCAGGGGCCACCTGGGACAGTAAGACATAGGCACTGTGTCTCGGACACAGTGGGCCCCCCCGCATCTCCACATCTCTTCTGCTGACTGAGGCCGTGCCTAGCTCCTGACTAACACCAGGGGGGGCTATGGAGTCGCAGATGCCAGGGAGGCTTGCTCTAAAGAATGGTGGGCAATACTTGGAGAGCAGAATTCCAAGGATGGGGAGTGACTTCCAGGGTCCATCCTTCCACCTCTGGGCCGGACCCCCACATCCCGAGCTGAGGGGTTTTCAGAGTCCTCCAGAGGTGAGGCTTCAGTCCTCCTTCTGCAAACCCTTCCGGGCTCCTTAGGAGGAGAGATTGGCTCCTGGCATCCTCTTAGTGCAGGATGAAGGTGGCAAACTGAGGTAGCGGTGGTGGTGGGGCTGCATACAGGTTTCCTCCAGAGAGGGAGAGCCTGCTTTTCCTTCCTTTCTCCAGATGGCTGCTCTCTGGCACATGGCCAGCGCTAGGCTGCTTGAGGCGCCCATCAGACCGAGCTGGGTCAGGGCATCCACCACAGTCTGCCCTAGGTCCCTTCTGGTCTGTGTCCCTCTCATCTGACCTGGTGGAAGGAGAGAGGTCTGTCTACATGCAAGTGCGCACGCGCGTGCGCACACACACACATTACCTCCTGGGCTGGATTTAGAAGAGAGCCTCGGCAGCCAAAGAGAGCTGCAAGGTGAGGGACAACCGTTGGACTGCAGCTGCCACTGTCCAGCGGAGGGGCCCTGCGTTAGCCCTGCTTCAGAGCAGGCAGGGAGGGAAAATGAGGTGGTGGCCACCAGGGGTGCTTCCCGGTTACAGGTGGGTGTTCTGCTGTGCAGGCACATAGACACACCCAACACATACGCATGGCCGCACACACTCACCCCCCACCCCCCTCACACACACTGTCTCTCCTCTGCCTAGACCTACACCTTCATGTCCCTGCCTCTCCATTTCCTTCTGGGCCAGCATCTTTCTTTTAATCCTGGATGGATGACAGGGCACCCCAGGTAGTGGGAGGGGAGGTGCCAGCTCTGAGGCCCCCCCCAGTTTCATCTGGCTTTCATATGTGTCTCTTCTCCTCTCCACGTTAGGAAAAGAAGCGGCTGCGGTCCCAAGAAAAGGGACGAGGAGGGACCATTCCCCAAAATGGAGGGAGGGCTTCAGGAAGCTGAGCTAAGGTGATTGGCCATAAAAAAGCTTGGCCACAGCATCTGGAGGAGATTGGAACCAGATGTTCCTGGGATGGGGGGAGGAGAGGGTGTCGAGCTGGGAGGGGGCAGAGCAGGAGAAGCAGGCTGTTCAGCAGGAGACTGGGTTGGGGGCCTCGTGGCTCTCTGGGGAAAACATCTGGCTGCCCTCTTCCCAGCTCCTCAAGCCAGGCACTACTATTTTCGCACACTGGAGCAGCAAATCTTTTCATGGATTCTAGAATCAGCCTTGTGTAGGGACAATCAAGCGAGTATGACTTGGGAGATGCCCAGAAAGGCTACCAGCTAGGCAGAAACATGTCCCCTGCTGCCCCAAAGTCCCACCTTGCTGTGGGTTAAGCATTGCCCTCTCTGGCAGGAGTAGTTCTGCACTGAGCTCCTAGTGCCCGATTGGAAACTAGTGTGCCCAGAAGTTTCCTTTTAGCATAGGAAGAGAGTAGTCCAGGAACTGGAAAATTGTCTGGCAGAGGAAAGGAAAAAAAGGCCCATTTAGGGAGAGCCTCCTATTTGCCAGGCACAGTGACAGGCTTTCTTCAAAGGGCGTCTCATTCCTTCCTTGCAGCCCCGTGAGGTGTTATCATCCCATGTGTCTAGATGAAGAAACGGAGGCTCAGACGGTTAAATGACTCACTCAGGGGCACACAGCTGCCAAACAGTAGAGCTTGTGTTCAAAATCAGCTGTGTTTGCATTCAAGCTTGTGACCTTTTCATGACTGAGAAGCATGTGGGGTTAGGGGAGGGAAGGGAAAAGGAGAAAAAAAGGAGGAAGGCGCCACTGCAGGACATCTGACTTTCCCTCTTCCAGGATTGAGCCAACAGTCGACCCTGGAAGCCCCCATCTCTGCTGTGGGCCCCAGTGGCTTCCGGAGCCTGGCCCCTGCCCACCCACTGGCAGCTTGGAGACTAGACCCTGGGTTTTCTTGACTAGGGCAGGAAGCATTGCTGGGGAAGGGTGACAGGCTTGGGGAGAAGAGGCCCAGGGAGGGGACAGCTGGCCAACGCCACAGGGCAAAGCATGGCAGAGCCAGTCTCCTGACTGCCAGGAGGCTAGTGCTGTTGACCTGTCCTCCGAGGACCAGAGAGGTGTTCCCAGAAGGAAGAGTCCGAAACTCCGGGGTACGTGGTTGTCTCAACTTGGTTACTGGGGCTGGGAGCACCGTCTAGGGCAAGTCCATCCTAGCTTCCACTGCTGCCCATGTACTCAGGACCCAGGGCGCTGTCTCAGGGGGACCTCAGGGGCTTGGAGACCATTGGAGGAGCAAGGGTGCCTTCCTCTGGCATGGAACCCCCAGAGCTGATGGGCAGCTGTACTAGTTGATCTAGTCTAGAACCCTGGCGCAGCTAGAAGGTGAGTGAGGGCTGGGCCCTGAGAACATATTAACTGATTAAGTTCTGGAATAGGTATCAATGGCCTGCAGCCAGCTTCTGAGCAGCCCCCACCACCTGGAGGCAGCCTCTGAAGATGGGCCCAGGGAAGACTGGGAAGGCCCACCAGCATGGGTTCCTGAATCATTAGAGGGGTCTCAGTCTACAGTGGGATGGAGTCTTGGGACAGGTACCCAGGGTAGCTGCCTTTGGCTGTTGTCTTGCTGTTCATAGAGGCCCTGTTCAGGGTAGAGAATTAGGTATTCTCTGCGGGCTGGAGCCCCACAGTCTGGATGGGATTATGATCCTGGCTCCTTCTGGATATGTGGCTTGTGAACTGGCAGCGTGGTCCTCTGAGCTTCAGAGGAAACTGGAGGGCTGGTGAGGAAAGCTGTGACCTCCGACTACAAATTCTGCCATGGAGGAGTTGACGCCAAGTTGGTTGGCAAAGCGTCTGGGTGAGATGTCCAGGTGGATCCCATGGTTTGGGGACCTTTCCATTCTGCTGGTGGCCCTGCAGGCTGTCCTGGGCACCCTGATCAGAGGAGGTGGAGGCGTGGGGGAGGCGGGGCTGTGACATCACAACCTGTGACCTCACTGGAGCCATAAGCAGTAACCCCTCCTGGTATTGCCCGCTCCCTCTCGGGGCTTCAAGGCCTCACCTGCCTGTGGTCAGGACCGGAACAGAGGGCTGCAGCCGGAGCGTGGGAGCAGGCTGGCTTCCTGGAAGGAGAGTCTTGCATGCACATCAGATACTAGCAAAATGTGTTTGGCTTCCACTACTGCTTTCTGCTTAAAGCACCAATGTAGGGTGTACCATGCAATATTGCTCCCTGAGAGTGGGTCCCCTACAGTCCAGACAGCATCTGGCACATCTGCCCCTGCAATAGGGAGGAGCTTGGGGCCCATAAAAGACCTACAGTCCCTCAGGCCAGCCCCGTGGCTTAGCGGTTAAGTGCTCGCGCTCCGCTACTGGTGGCCCGGGTTCAGATTCCGGGCGCACATCAACGCACCACTTCTCCGGCCACGCTGAGGCTGCGTCCAAAATACAGCAACTAGAGGATGTGCAGCTATGACATACAACTATCTAGTGGGGCTTTGGGGACATAAAGGAGGCGGATTGGCAATAGATGTTAGCTCAGAGCCGGTCTTCCTCAGCAAAAAAAAGAGGAGGATTAGCATGGATGTTAGCTCAGGGCTGATCTTCCTCACAAAAACAAACAAAAAAAAGGCCTACAGTCCCACTGAAGGCTCTCAGGGAGCCCTGGGGCTTGCAGCAGGCTGCTGGGCTCTCTCTGGAACCTGGGAGTGGCCAGCCTGGGCGTAAGAACCGGGGTCCTCTGTTGGCTTTATTTCCCTGTGAGACTCACGTAGAGGAAGGGGAGCAAGAGGCTCCTTTGAAGGCAAGGAGCAGGGATGTGGCTTCTCTCCTCTTGGTCTCTGGGAGACAGGTCTGTGCCTCACCGCTGGCTCAGGAGGGAGGAAGCAATGGCAGGGAGGAGATGGCCAGACAGGACACAGCCCTGGGTCGCCTTGGAGAGGGGGCCAGAGCTGGAATGTTTGCTCAGTGGCTGCCGGACGTCTGGCTCTTGTCTCTATGAGAAGAGAAGGACCTGTGGGGCTGGCATTGGGTGTCTGACCTCTCTAGGAAGGCAGGCACTGGAGGCCAGCAGATCTGTTTTTGGCCTGTTTTCTGGCTCCTGGTGGGCTCCCCGAGCCAGACGCCCTTGTAGCCCACCTGCCCCTTCCCCAGACACAGAAAACCTGGCCACTGGCCACCAGGTGGACAGACACACGCCTATCCCCTTTTACATACCTCTTCTCTCCCCACCAAACAGCATCTTTACAGAATGTTCCACTCCCCACAACTCCCCCACACCCCCTCTCCATTGTGTGGGAGGGGGATGAGCAGTGTATGTATGCAGTGTGCCTACAGGCTGAAGTCTGTGTTTGTGTGTGCCTGAGTGTGAAATCACACCCTCAGGGGCCCTGGAATTGAGGGAAGGAAGGGCAGCAAGCGAGGCCAGGTGTCCTGGCTGTGGGCTGGCCTGACACAGCAAGCCTGCACATCTGGAGTGAGACACCCCCTCCCCTCCACATCCCAGACAGCATCTGGCACAGGATACCGGCTGTAACACTTTCGGTTTATTGGCTGGGGTGCCCTGCTGTGGCTGACCAGCCGCTGGGCCTGAGAGAAGCCCTGTCTTGTTTCCCTACCCCATCCCCTTCATCTCCCCACTGTGGCTCCTGTGGGACATGTACGGAAACTCACGTCCCAGGAAACAGGGGGAAGTGAGGGCTTAAAATAAAACCAAATCGAGGTTGGAGAAAGGGTGGGAAATGTACGTTACAATGAAGATATGTCTCTGGCGATACACAATGCAGCTCGTAGAGATGGGCAGGGAAGGTGGGCGGGTCCTGCTGACAGACCCTCTCCACACGGGCCGGGCCCCAGAGAGGAATGGCCACTTCAAGTGTCTCAGGGAAATCTCTGGCTCCCTGGCGCTGGCCCCTCGCTCTGGTGGGGAAGTGGCTCATGGAGTCCAATTCCCCTGCCTCCTGAGGACAGCCTCGCCTGGACCATTGGCCCTGCAGGTCCTGGCACCTGGGGAATGGGGACGGGTGCCCGCCTTCTGCCCGTCCCCCATTGTCTGGTCCAGGTGACCAAGGGCAGCAGGCCTCCCATCCCCACTCCCGTGTGAGGGCAGAGGTCACTTCCTGCTGTGCAGCGTGTCCTGGAACTTGGTGCTGGTGTACCGCAGGTGGAAGCCTTTTTTGGTGATGGTGTCATCGGAGTGGAATTTCACCAGGACAGAATCTCCCGCCGAGTACACCTCCTCAGGGGGCTGAGAGAGGAAAGGGAGAGGCATGAGGCTGAGGACAGTGGCTGAGGACGGAGGACAGGGGCTGCTGTTTTACCTCCCCGAGATCCCCTGCTCTAAGGAAGGCCGTGGCTCCAGACTTTCACCAGATTCCCCATCCCCCTGAAGCAGGAGGAAGACTCTTGCTAGCAGGAGTTGAATGGGGTGCCTGCAGGAGGGGAGAAAGCAGGAGGAAAAGGAGCTGGTCTTAAGTTCAGTCACACTCCATTCTAAACCCAGAGGTGCTACTAAGTAGTTAGTTGTGAAATCTTAGGCAAGGCACTGCCTGTCTCTGAGCCTCACTTCCGTCAAGTGCAGCCAGGAGCAAACGCTACCTGCTCTCCAAGCAGAGGAGGCAGGACAGCTGGGTCTGCCAGCCCTGGACTCGGCCATTGCCCTCCTACCCTCCGCCAGGTCTGGCCATGGTCAGCTCCAAGTGACACCCCTTCTGAGGCTCTGCAAGCCCCTCTGCCCCTCTGTGTGCAGCCCTCAGAGGAGATTCGCCGCAGAGCATCACACACAGATGCCCTGGCCCTCAAGGCGTAGAAATGATCATTTCCCAGAACCTCGGGGACATTTCCACCAACTATGCCAGGAAGCCCTGACGGGATTGGGTTCCTTCCCCAGGTCCCCTCCTGTTGGTTCCAGCCTGGTGGAAGTCTCTGGAAGAAGCTACCTGGGGACATCCGATTTGGTGTGTGACTCACCCAAATGTGCCAGATCAAGGGAGTTACAAAGGGCAAAGTGGGGAGGAGGTGTTGGTAGCCACGGGATTCCAGAGCAGCGGAGGCAGGCAGGCAAGGCGGCTGTGTGTTTGCTTCCTGCCCTGTCTCCCCCTTCTCCACCCTGTCCCACCCCTGCCCAGCCCCTGCCATCCAACAAAGGCTGCTGCCCTGCAACTAAGGGGAGATTCGGTGGCCAAAGTGGGTCTAGCAGCTGCTATAGCTCCTGGAAAGTTTAACCCTGCCTGGGTCACCCAGGCTGCCCTGGAGCACGGCCACGAAAGGCAAAGGACCAGGGAGGTGATGGGAGGGAGGGTGTGTCTGAGTGTGCATGAGTGTGAGTGCAAGTGCAAAAGTGTGTGTGTGTGTGTGTGTGTGTGTGGAATGGGGAGGGGAAGACAGTGTTCTCTGAAGGAGGAAAGGATTAAAAAAAAAAACAAAAGAAGCCACAAGCTCTGACTGGGAGGAAAATAAATCCACCTTTGTGGTTTTCCTGCAGCCTTAGTTAAAATCCCATCAAGCAAGCTTTTGCTAACTGTCTCCGAAAGTGCCATTTTATGGACCAAGAAGAATGCTCAGCGTCTGCTTGGACAGGCAGCACCAACGGCTTTGGGACCAGCTGGCCTCTCACCAAGGAGAGAAACTGGCAGTGGAAGAGATGAGGGTGTTTTTATGGCTCAGCCAGAATGACTGGTGAGCGCGGCTCGGCTCAGGCCCCCGGTCCCTGGCTCTTGCCCCAAACTCTGCACCCCCCGCGCCAGGGCCTGGTGAGCTGCCTTGGGACTGAGGCAAGGGAACGAGGCGGGCAAAGGGAACTCCGTCATCCTCCTGACGCAAGCTACCCTGGAGGCCCAACCAAACTGGTGCTGAGCAGGCTTGGGTCAGGGCAGGGCCTGTCCCAGAGGCTATTGGCGCCTCTGTGTTGGCCAAAAAGGACCAGGTTTCCTGGGTGGGGATGGCCCAGGGCAGGGCAGGCCTCTGTGAGCAGCGCCCCCAATGCGGGGTCTCCTGGCTCCTACCAAGGGCCAAGCACGTGCTGCCACCCATGCCAGCACCCACGCTTGCAGAGGCACTGCTGCCTTGGCGCTGGTCCCTGTGTTGGGGCGAGGGGGTGGGGCGTGGGGGCCTCACCCCTGAGCCGCAGTAGCGCCCCAGTCTGGGGGCTGTGCTGTCGTAGCCGTCGAAGAGCTCCATGTAGTCATAGCCACAGTCGGTCTCCTCCTCCACCTCGAAAGTTTGGAACACCAGCTCCACGCCATAGCCCTCCTCAGCCACGATGACCCACTCACAGTCCACCCCCCCGGGGTAGTTGTTGTCACCAAACTGGGCGTGGGAGTAAAGATCCTTGGTCTTCACCTCCGCCTGCACCTGGCCTCCACACTCTGCGGGAGACGACAAGATCAGCCACCACTCCCCGGGCACAGCCGTGGGCCAGGCACCGTGTCCCCCACGCTGAGCCCTCCTGGCCAGATAGAGGCCCTGGGAGAGGGTCACATGGCTGGTGCTGGGTGGGTTTGGACCTGGCCCAGAACAAGTGCTCTGCTGCTCTGTCTCTGGGTTGATGCCCTCGGAGGCTGGGGATGCGCCAGGGCAGAAGGCAGCTCAGCAGAGGCGCTGAGGAGGGCATGCTTGTCAAAAGAGGATGTTGCTAATTTGCCCCAGCTGATGGCTGTCATGGACGAATGTGGGCCCTGAATTGCCTGGGAGTCCATACTTAAGAGAGAAGACATACATCTGGATATTATGTGAAAAACCCTGATTTTTAAATGTTGGCTCACATTTTTAAAAAACACAGTGTGGGCCAAACACAGCAGGTCTGAGGGCCAGATGGAGTTCCGGGCCTCCGGTTTGTGACTGTGCTGGGAGGGGTCAACGAGAGCACGCAGGGCAGGGCCAGCAGCTCCACTCTCCTGCTGACACTCTCTGGCCTCTTGGACACCTTGTGCTCTCATCTCCCTGGAGGGGGTGGGGAGTGGGTGGGTGGGAGCCTGGGGGAGGGACTGAGTTGAAAGGGTGGTTTTGAAAGCGAATTAGGAATGTGGCTGGGGGGCAGGTGGGGTGGGCAGCGGGGGGCCCAAACCTAGGCCTCCAGACCCATCTGTGGACCCATCAGTTGTGGGGGCTCCCCAACAGGTGGCTCAAGACCCACAAGGAGCCTGTGAAGCTCCCATCTGACACCCTTGGCCTGGCATTCAAGGCCTCCCAGGACCCAGCTCCAGACTTTCCCTGCAGCTGCACGTTCCCACTTCACAGCTGTCCTCACACACCCATTGCTCCAGCCAAACTACATGATTGCGGTCACCTGTGTATGCACCCAGAGCTGTCCTGGGGTTGTGGCTGCGCTTGGGCCCCCTCCCCGCCACTGGAATGACCCTACCAACCCATACCCAGAGCTCGGCCCTGCTTGTGTTTCGTCTCCTGCTGTAGCCCTCTGGGCATGTCCCATCTCACCTTGCGTTCCAGCTCTGGGAAGGGCTCCTGCCTGCCTCACTACCGTGTGCCCCCCCGGGTCCTCTTGCCCAGGGCCAGGGCTCAGTAAGTGGTTGTTGGATAAACGAACAAATGAACGCACAGGAAGCCCCTCAAGGGGGTTCACCTGCTTCGTTCATTTTGTGACCCACACTTAGAACGCTGCCTCACACGTTACATGTTAATAGATATCTGTAGAACGAATGAACGAGTGCATTTTGGCGGTTGGAATGTGGGTGGGCTGCTGCACAGTCAAGTGTCCTACCACTGGGGACTCGGAGGACTACCTCCCCGTCCCTGGTTCCCCACTCCCTGTCGGCACGTCTTTGCGGCCCCTAATCAGGGCCCGCCTCCCTCACCCTTTGGCGCTCGCTCTCTGCTCCCTGGCCTGGCCCTCAGAGCACACTGCCCCTCCACCCAGCCACGGACTCCATCTGTCTGAGCCTCCCCAAGCTCTTTGCAAACCCCCACCCGAGCCCAGGGCCTGCTTTTGAGACCAGGATCAGCAGATGCCTCTAGAACAAACGACAGCGTGAGGTCCCCAGCGGCCCCGCGCCCTGGGCTGAGGTGGGCCTCACCTGTGGAGTGGGCGGCCTGGAAGCCCTTCCTCTGGACGGAGCTGTCGGAGTGGAAGCGCAGGAGCATGCGGCTGCCCGTGGCCAGGAGGGGCTCCGGCTTCTTGCTCCCACAGAAGCGGCCCAGGACAGGGGCCGTGGCGTCACGCCCGTCGTATACTTCCAGGTGGTCGTAGGCACACTCAGGCTGGGACTCGATGTCCATCTCTGTGAAGGTCTGGAAAGCATGCGGGAGGAGAGCAAATCGGGAACGTGGCTGGGGGGCAGGTGGGGTGGGCAGCGGGAGCCCTCAAACCAGGACGTCCAGATGCCAGTGCATGGACCCCAGGCAGTGCCCACTGCTGGTGGACAGCAGTGAGGGAGGACCCAGGAATGGGGCAATGGCCAGGACACCCCCACTGTGTACTGGGAAAGGGCCTCTGCCAGACCAGACTTGGGGTTCTCACAGGGATGGCGGCCCTGTGGGCTCGGCCAGGCCACCCGCCTGCAGCCTGCACAGCTCTGGGCAGTGCCTCTAAGGGACACAGGGCTGCGAAGCTACAGGAAACAGGTGATGGCCAGAGGACGTGGAGGAGCAGGGCGCCCGTGCGGGCTGGGGAAGGGGCACCTTACCAGCTTAACCCGGTGTCCAGGGGTGCTAGAGATGGCCCAGGTACACTCCTTCTTGCTGGGATATTTGTCAGGCCAGTTGGGGCTGGTGATGGTGCCGCTGGTGGATGTCACCTTGTGGTCACAGCCAGCTAGCGGAGGTGAGTGAGGGGAGGAGATCAGCAGGGACCCCAGTGCTCCTGTGCCCCCTGTGAAGAAAGGAAGCAAGCCCTCCCTCCTGCCCTCCCCCTTTCTTCTTTCTCTTGTCCCCCACTTAAAAACAGCCTGAAGGCTTACATTACTTCTTTTCCATTCAGTTGCCCACTCGGGGAATCTCGCTGCGTGGTTCCAAGCTAGACCCCACCTGGCAGCATCCATGGAAGCAGCCCTCAGACGTGCCCCTGTGTAGACCACTGGCCACACCACCTCTGCCCTAATGATGCTGTCAACTCCTGACCTCCCGCCACGCCCTCCGGGACACTGTCACCCTGACTTCCTGCCACACCCTCCGTGACGCTGTCACTCCGACCTCCCGCCACGCCCTCCGTGACTTTGTCACCCCCGACCTCCCGCCACGCCCTCAGTGACGCTGTCACCCCCGACCTCCCACCATGCCCTCTGTGACGCTGTCACCCTCGACCTCCCGCCACACCCTCAGTGACACTGTCACCCTGACCTCCCGCCATGCCCTCAGTGACGCTGTCACTCTGACCTCCTGCCACGCCCTCAGTGATGCTATATCATCCCCTGACCTCCCGCATGGCTTCTGTGATGCTGTCACCCCCTGACCTCCCGCCACGCCTTCAGTGACAGTCACCCTGACCTTCTGCCACACCCTCTGTGATGCTGTCACCCTGACCTCCTGCCATGCCCTCTGTGATGCTGTCACTCCGACCTCCCGCCACGCCCTCCGTGACGCTGTCACCCCGACCTCCCGCCAGGACCCCCGTGACGCTGTCACCCCGACCTCCCGCCACGCCCTCCGTGACGCTGTCACCCTGACCTCCTGCCACGCCTCCACACTCACAGAAGACTTCGGCACCTGACTCAGTTCTTTCCACGCCACTCCTGCCACCATCCTAGATGACATCAACAAACATGCTGGCCTCTTGGTCCCTGACCTTCTCAGCTCTGAGTCCTTATCTCCCTCCTCTTGAGGCATGCTTGCTCATGACCTCACCCTAGGCTTTGCCATTAGCCACCACTGCTCCATGCTACACTCTCTCTGTGGCCAAGTCCAGTTCTTCCAGGATGCTCTGGCCCTCAGTTTCCCTTCAATGCTTCTCCAACTTTAGAGAGAACTCCACGGCCTCAATCTTTCAGGTTCTCCCAATATTTCCTCCTTGGTTGACTTAACTTGCTTCCCCATCCAGCTGGACTACATGGCTGATCACCCCAACTGCTCATGGACACGCAGGCTTCCACAGCGCCATCCGCGAGAACCCCATCCATGGTTCCCAAGTGCAGCTGGGCCCCAAACCACTTGATCTCTAGGATCTGTCCATCCCCAGCTCCATCTCTCACCTCCTCAGCAACAGCTCCAAACCTTCAGCCCTCTCCTCAGCTCCCAGCCCCTCCCTCCTAGCGGACCACCTTACCTCCTGCCTCTCTGAGAAAATCAGGGCCTCAAATATGAACAACCTCAACTTCCCAACCCCTACCTGCAAATCACCTTCCCCGCCTCTCCTTTCCTCCTTTCCTGTCCTGGAGAAGGTGTCCCTCCTCTCTGGCAGGAAAGGGATTTTCCTTCTGTGAGCTGGAGCTGATTGTTGCCCACCACCTGGGGACCCTCATACCACAAATTGCCCACCCTCACTCTCTCTGCCAGCTCTGCCAGCCTGTGAACCATCCTAAGCTTTGCCCAACCTAAAACAGCTCTCCCACGGCCCTACGTTCCCCTCCAGATGCCACCCATCCTCTCTCCTTTTCTTCTCTGCTAATCTTCAAGAAAACTTGCTGTTAACACCTTCTCACTACTTATGGCTCTTTGCTCCACTGCAATCTGCCTTCTGCCTCTGAAAAACGTGGCCTCACACTCTCAAATCTAAAAGCTGATGCTCATGATTCATTCTCATCCAATCTGACAGGTCTGTCTAGGAAAACTGGACAGCCGTGTACCCAGGGTCGGGGAGGAGAAAGGGACAAGTGGGGTGCAGGCCACCCTGCTGTGCCTATAGTCCGAGGCTCACAGGACAAATGCACAGCCACAAGGACCCAGCAAGGAGCAGTGCCTGTACAGGTGCCCAGCAGCCCGGGGAGGCAGGTCGAGCTCCTGGCCCTCCACATGTGACCTGTGAGCTGTTTCCATTACCCACGTGCTGTTCCCCACATCCACACTCACTGCCCTCCCATCTCTACACTGGGGTCACATGCCCTCTAATTGCTCCTTGGACGCACCCTGCTCCCCCACCTGGACTGCAGCCTCCTCGGGAGCAGAGGGGCTCCTCTTTTGAATTCTTAGAGGACTCTGCCATGTGGCCTCCTCCGTAGGGGTTCAGGAAATACCGACCGATTTGTGATTAGCCTAGCACTTGAGTAAGGAGCCGCGAGTGCTTCTCAAGTGAATTGGAGCTAGGTACAGGTCATCTTCGCAATGAGTTCAAACCCCCTCCTGGCTGTCCTGTTGATGTGCGTCCTCTTTTTCGTAGACAGTATAGAGATGGAATGAAGATTAGTCAACATCAGAGTAAGGTCCCCTCCGGCTAAAACATGTCGGGGAGCCTGAGTGATGGGGTTGGAAGCCCTCCAGTGTCTGTTGGGTCACTGTTGAGTGCTTCAATTCTGTTTATTCTGGCCAGCACGTTATTGGTTTACACCCTGGCTGTCTACCTAATCGTGGTGAGAAGAGGCATTTGCACTGTGCTAAGTGCTCAAAGCAAGGTCTATAAAGCTTGGTACCCTTCAAACTAGTGCCATTTTTTATCTCTCACAGGTGAGGAAACTGAAGCTCAGAGAGGTGAAGTGACTCACCCAGAGTCACACAGACACTCAGCGGCAGAGGCGAGTCTGCGTTGTATGCTGGGGTAGTATGTCCTCAGAGGCAGGGGCCACAGCGGAATTAATGACTTGGAGCAGGCCAGTATTGTATTGTGTCGGCAACGACACGAGAGCTGTTTTCAAATATCTGCAGGGTTTCAGTGTCAGGGAGACGGCCCTGTTCTGAGTGTCCCGGGGTCAGAAGTGTGATACACATGTGACGTATGGGATCACGCCTGCTGTGAGCAGGGCACTTCTGGGAGCCTTCAGAGCACCCGACGCCCCATGAGGTGGGTGCTCTCACCATCTACATGTCACACAGGAGCAAACCGAGGCACGAGGAGGGGAGGCAGTCCCTCGAGGGTGCACAGCTAATGAAGTGGCAGGGCTGGGCTGGGCAGCCGGCTCCAGAATCTGAGCTCTTAACCGCTGTCCCACCTGCCCCTGCCAGAGAGAGTTCTTACAAAGACAAGGACTTGGACATGGATTTTAAGAAGCAGTAACCACCAGAACAGCCTAAAAATGGAGTCTGGGGGCAGCCGTGAGCTCCTCCTCTCCTGACACATGCTCAGAGAGCCCGAAAGTGTGTGTGGTTTGGATATTGCTGGGGAGGGTGATGTATACCAGGTGGGAAGCAAAACAAGGTGACCTCAGAGGTTGCTCAGTGTCTTGAGTCTAAACTGAGGCCGATGGAGACGATATATCTGACCTGTTCCCCAGCCTCTGTCCTCCAGTCCACACGCTCCAGGCAGCGCGAGGTGCCCGCAGGCTCTGGGTGGCGGCACTGGCACACTCACCTTCCTTGCAGTCGTGTTTGTTGTCGTGCAGGACGAAGCCACTGCGACACTGGCACTCGTAGCTGCCGAAGGTGTTGACACAGTCCTGCTGGCAGCCACCGTTGTCCTTGGAGCACTCGTCCTTGTCTGCAGGGAAGCACACAAGGGCAGAGCCGGGTCTGTGCAGGGCGGAGGTCGGCAGTCACCCCAGGGAGGCCTGGCTGGGCTTCCTCCCCCCACCCGGGAGGTGGGGTGGGGAGGGGAGGCCAAGGCGATGGCGGGGGTCCGGGGGCACTGCACCAAGCGGAGCCAGCTGAGGGGGCCCAGCTGTGGGGAGAGAAAGTAGAAGTGGATGGAGGGAGGGCTGGGGTCTAGAGCTGACCAGCATGGGAACCCTCTACCATTACCTGCTTACTGGACAGACGGACAAGTGGAAAAACAGACACATGGACAAGCAGACTGCAAGAGAAAGGAGCAGGACGCAGGGGTCCCTCTTTTACTTCACAACAGGAAATGTCACAGACATCATCAAAATGGGAGGGGGCGGGGACGGGGATGGTCCCCTATCCACGTAGGGGACAGGGGAAGAGGAGAGCACCAGTTCTGTCCGGCCAGGAGGCATGCCGGAATGGCAGAGCGGAGGCTGGGGGTGGGCGAGCACAAAGCCCCCATCCCATTCCGTCCAAGGTGAGGTTCCTGAGTAACAAAGGGTCCGGGAGGCCTGGCAGGCCTCACTGGGGGGTCCGGTTTCTTTTCTGCACTCGGAATTTGAGCTGGTGGGGGCGTCCCCGAGGGGGCTGCAAGGCTGGCCTCTTTTCTGAAATGAGAGAGAGAGGAGAAAAGGGACCAAGGGGTGGGGTGGAGGGCAGGGACCAGGGAGGGAGAGCAGTGAAAACCAGACCCGGGGCCTTGGAGGCAGATCCACGGGGCGGGGTGGAAGGCAGCAGGGACGTGCATGCAGGTCAGCCATGCCTGGTGCAGCCAGGTCATGAGGGGCAGCAGGTGGAAGGAGGCACAGCGACAGGGGACGGATGGGGAGAAAGCCTGTGGTGGGGAGAAGGCCTGGAGGGGTGGGCAAGAGGCCCGAGCACTGGGGAAGGAGAGAAACAGTCTTCAGTGGGGGGTGCAGCCCACAGGAAGGGTGGGCTTCGGGGAGAGCTCTGCTCTCACATTCTGGCTGCCGCAGCTGTAGTGTGTTAGATACAGACACACTCAGACCAACACACCCACATAGGATCCCCTCATGGATGTACTGTTGTCCCAACACGGCAGCACAGACACTGACCCACAGGTACACACATACACAAGCACAGGGTACACAGCCCCCCACACACAAATACACAGGCAGACACATAGATACACAGGCACACACGTCATCAGCCGTCCACCCATCTGTGTACACAAGAGATATACACTAGCTCATTCCCACGTGTGTGTGAGGAAGCACACACACGTACAAACACACAGGCACAGCTGCACTAGCAGGCACTCAGGGACTCACAGACGGGGACAAACAAAGGCACACATGGATGCAGAGACCACAGGCTCATCAGCAGACCTGCGGACTCAAGTGTGCTCACACGCAGCGCTCATGTTCTGGTGGACCCTCACATGTACTCTCCCGTGAACACACAAACATGTGCACTGACACACAGAGAAACACATGGTCACAGAAGTGTTTATGTCACACCCACATATTCTCCAGTCTGTCCATGGTCACTTTGGGGACCGTGTGCCTGGCACAGAGGCAGGCATGCCAGGAAGGTGTGTGGATCGAATGGACACCCAGAATTCCAGAGATGAACTGTGAGGTAGAAAGATGCCTGCTGGCTTTCCAACAGCCAGGTGGGGTGTGTGACAAGGGGGACCCTGTTTCTGGTCTCCACCAGGAGAGGGACCTGAGGGCTGGAGCACTGGGTTCCAGAAGGCCCTGCTTCTCCAATCCATTCTCCGGTGGGCCAGACCCCTTGGAGCCCACAGGAACCCAGGGCTGAGAGGTGAAGTCCCCATGTCCTTCCCAGGGCTCCTTCTCGGTTAGAGCGTCACAGGGGACGCTGACCGAGGGCGTCGGGAAAGCTGCTTCTGCACTAGCCCTGCAGGAAAGTGGGAGTGAAAGGCACCCTATGTCCCACGCTGGGGTTCCCCAGGGAACTCGTCAGTGACTGTGCTGTGACTTTCAGGAGTCCCAGCTCATCGGCTGAGCAAACATTTCCCTAAAATGTTTGGACCCCATGTCTTCCTCGTATTTGCACCCCAAATACCTAGTACAGTGCCTGGCACATAGTAGGGCAAAAGAAAGACTTGCCCAGTGAATGAGTGAGCGGGGAAGTGAATGGCTGAACGAAGGAGTGCGATAAACGTGAGGCCTGCGGAAGGCCTGCTTTAGCGTCTTGGGGCTCCACCTCCAGCATGGGGAGGGGCAGGAGTGGGCAGCCTCACCTGGGAGCCAGGGGAGCAGGGTGCGGGACAGGCAGGAGCATGGGGGTGGACACGGGCCCCAATAAGGAGACGGCACTCACCCTCCAGTGCCAAATGCCCCGGGAGGTGGCTGGGGCCAGACTGAAGGTCTTCAGGCTCTTTCTTCTCTTTCTTGGCTTAGTGTCTCCTCGTTGGGTGTCCCAAAAGTCCAAAGACCCCCTCCTGGGGGGCCAGATTCAGGTGCCCCATGCCCTGAGGGCTGAACCTTGACGCCCACCGGTGAGGGTCCTCTGCAGGTTTCTTGTGCAACGGGGCAATGTATGTGTGTGCGTGTGCAGTGTGCATGTGGGTGTGCGCATCTCTGTGCAAGGCTGAGGGTGGAGTGGGCACAGTGTCATGCCAGGGCAGAGCAGTGACCATGGGTGGAGAGCCCTGGGCTTTAGGCCTGACAGATGTGGTGTCGGTCCCCTCCCCCTCCAAGACTGGAGCAACAGAAGGGCAGGAAGAGACGAAAGTAAGCAGGTAATGGTTCCCCCGGGGACGAGCCCACCCCCGATTAGGCGTTACGTCATCCCCTCAGCCCTCTGGTGAGCACCTTGTAGGAGCTCCAGGTGGGCACAGGGAAGAAAGGGATTCTCATGGCAAGGGGGGGCTCTCAGCAAGCAGTGGGGGCAGGGGCTGTGGGCACTTTAAGCAGAGCAGGGTGGCTGGCAATGCCAAGCAGGGAACCAGTGCACAGGGCAGTGCATGGCATCCAGGTGGGGCAGGCAGGGGTGCAGAGCAGCCACAGAGGGGCTCGAGGATACAGGACCCTGGGCAAAGGAGGGGAGAAGGAAGGCAGCATGGACTCGGCCGTGGGCTTCCTGCCTCCCTGTCGCCCCGTGCCTGGCCCACCGGGCCTGCTGGGGTGACCATCCTGGGCCACTCCCCCACAAAAGCATCTCCTCCAGCCAGCCCACCATCCTCTCGTTCTCCCCCACACTCCATTCCATGGAGCTCCCACCCTGTGCTGCCTGTGTTGTGGGTCCTGCTGCCTCCGGAAGCCCACCAGCCGCCTCCCAGCCCAGCCCCAGGGCTAAGGACTGAGGGATTACTGAAGCAGTGGGGAGGTCTCCGGGGACACCTGGAGGTCCAGCTCAGGGAGGCTGGGCAGAGCACTGCTGACTACCACAAGGCCACCCGAAGATGGGGCTGGCAAAGGGACTCGACCTTACGCGGGGCAGCTCTCAATAGACGTGTGCTGGTTGGACCTGCGGGAATGCTTTGGTGTTGAAGGGAGGGGTTCCTCATCTCTTCTGAAGGCCCCAGCATGAACACATCTGGCACGTGCAGGGTCTGATGAGATCTGGCCGCTGCCAGAGAATCTGCCCCACACAGTCCCATGCAAACACTGCCCTCTTCTGTGCGCACCCTGCGTTCTCTGGCACCGCTGAACTCCCTGCCCAGAGTCTGCCCTCTCAGGCCTTGGTTTGCTTGGCTCCTGAAACCTGGAACTCCCTCTCCCTTCATTTCTGCATGCCTATGTCCTGCCTGTTCTCAGGCCGGCTCCAGGTAGCCCTGAAGGTTAAGGACTATTAGGGTTCAGGCGTGGAGGGGCTGGCCTGGCGGTGGAAGGCTAGAGGGGAGAGCAGGGGACAGACCCTGCCGGCTGGCACCCAGGGGGCTGGGGAGTGCAGGGGTGCAGCAGCAGGGAGAAGGGGTGGCAGGGCTCAGAGCTCCTGAGGTTACCTGAGAAGAAGTGGGCCTTGAAACCCTTTTTGGAGACTGTGTTGTCCGACTTGAACTCCACGCGCATGTTGTTGTACTGCGAAGTGATGACCTCGGGCTTCTCAGAGCCACAGAACTTGCCGTGCAGCTTGGAGTCGGCCGTGAGTCCACTGCGTACCTCCACGAAGTCGTACTTGCACACCTGCAGGGCAGCACAGCTCCAGGCCTGCCTCCTCCAGGAAGCCTCTCCTGATCACTGCCCTCCCCCGACCCAGGCTCCCTGTTTGTGAGTCCTTTTGTCCTCAGTTACCCACTTTACCAAATCTAACAATTCAGAAAGATGCCACCCGCCCTCATCCGCACACAAGCCCTAAGCCCTGCCTCACACTGTAGGCCTCCCAACTCGGCCTCCTTCATTCCCACAGGCCACGTGCTCCCCAGCCTTCAAGGCCCTCCTCCCTGAGCTGGGAGCAGTCTCTCTCCTCTAGAGTACTCTCTAGATACTCACAATACTCTCGTAGAGTACTTCTTTCAGAGGGCAGCAAGCCTACACGGAGCTGACCTCCCGCCCACAGGCCTCCCTGCGTCCTCTCAGCCCCAGGCAGGCACTCACGTCATTGCCCTCGGTCTCGAAGAAGTCGAACTGCAGGGAGATGCGGTACTGGGTGGGGGCCACCAGCTGCCAGATGCAGTTCTTGTTGGGGGGGTACTCCTTCGGCCAGCCTGGGCTGGTGATGGAGCCGTTGAGCTTGGTGAGGAATCCACCGCAGGCAGCTGGGGGAACAAGGGAGGTGGTGTCATCTGCCAGGAGTCTCCACTCTAGGGAAGGGCAAGAGACAGGGGCTGGGGCACATTAAGGAGGAGAAGGGGGATTTGTGGGTTCCCTGCAGCCCGGGGCCTGGTGTCTGGTCTCTCAGGGATGGAAGGAAAGGAGGCATCTTCAGAGCACGAAGAGTTGCGGAGTTGTATGTGTGGTTACTTCTATTTTCTCTGTGAGAGAACGGGCCAGGGCATCTGCTGAGAGGGAGGGGGAGTGAGGGCCTCAAGGAAGGCAGGCTAGTGAGCAGTGAGGCCTGGGAGGCACGGAGAGGGAGCTGCTCAGAGGTGAGTAGAGAGAAGCTATGCAAGATCAGGCTGAGCTGGAGTCAGCTGGCCAGGGAGAGCGTTCACCAGCATCTTGGGAACAGGAATATGGAGAGGCTGAAACTCAGGGCCTGTACAAGAGCAGCGGTTTCCAAATGGTCAATCATGACCTTTGATGAGTGATGACAATCAGCAGGTCAAGATCAGCATTTAAAAAGAACAAGAATGAAAAAAAAAATACGGGAGTCCATCACACCTGGTAACAGTGTGTTCTCGGGGACTGAAATAGAAAACACACACCTTATCCACGCAGGGGAAGAAAGTGCACAGGAATCCTAGCTCTCCAGGAGGGGTCTGTCCGAGGGCATGGAGATCTGGCGGGAGGGTCTGGGGTTGGGGGGAACAGTCCTGGGCAGTTTGGGGAGACTCACCCTCACAGCGGCGCTTATCGGGGGCCAGCTCGTAGCCGGGGTCGCAGCTGCACTTGTAGCTGCCCAGGGTGTTGAGGCAGCGCTGCTCACAGCCCCCACGGTTGGGCCGAGAGCACTCGTCCACCTCTGCCAGTAGGAGGGATGGGGGTCAGTGACTCCCAGGCCAGGGCCTGAGTCCCTTCTCCTGCCCTCTGCTTGAGAGTCACGTCCAAGATCCCTCAGGCTTCCTGTGACCACCCCATCCCCATTCCAGGGTACGTCAGCTCTGAGCCTCACATGTCCACTCAGCTCTGAGGCCATGGGACTCCCCGCCTAACCCAGCCTCCATGGCTGCTCAGAACCCCACTCAGTCCCAGGGGATCCTACTCGTGAGAGGCCCCAAGGGACAGCAGTAACCTAAAGGAGGGGACAGGCGGATCCCACATAGCCTTCCTTCTGACCACACCAGCTGGGCTGGTGGCCAGCCCCATTTACTGGTGACTCCCACGTGCCGTCCCCTGGCTAAGTACTACGCTCTCATTTCTCCTTCATCCTTGCATGAAGCCTGTGACAGAGGGACTGTGGCTATCCCCATTTACAGACGAGGAAACGAGGGCCAGGCAGGAGACCCTGCCCAAGGTCACACCAATAAAAAAGCCCTTGAGGCCCAGCTTCCTTCCTGGGCTTCCACAGCTCTCCCTGCCTCTACACCTCACTGCCATTTCTTCTGTACAAACTTGTGGACTTTTAGGCAACTCTTGAACTGTTATCTCAGTTCATAGTTGAGCACCTACCACATACCAGCTACTTTTACGTAAGTTTGTGATTTACTCAATGAAGGATGCCATTTTTCAATGGGGTTGACTTTTCTCCCCAGTTAGGCCATAGATTCAAGGGCAGGGCACCACGATCTACACATCCCTCATAGAGTCTCTGTGTTGAACAGGTGAATGAAGAAGAAATGAAGTCATCACAGCACTATTTGCAAAAGCCAAGATGTGGAAACAACCTAAATGTCCATCAGTGGATGAGGATAAAGGTCACGTGGTATGTACACACAATGGAATACTATTCAGCCTTCAAAAAGAAGCAAATTCTGCCATATGTGACAACATGGATGAATCTTAAGGACATTATGTTAAGTAAAATAAACCAGTCACAAAAAGATAAATTCTGCATGATTCCACTTACATGAGATACCTAAAATAGTCAAAGCCATAGAAATAAAGAGTGAATAGTAGTTGCCAGGGGCTGGGGAAGGGGAAATGGGAGATGCTAGTCAACGAGCATCAAGTTTCCATCAAGCAAGACGAAGAAGCTCTAGAGAGCTGCTGCAGAGCACTGTGCCCACAGTCAGCAGTGCTGTGCTGCATACTGAAAAATGTGTTCAGAGGCTAGATCGCATGCTAAGTGTTCTTCCCACAATGAAATAAAATTAAGAAATAAAAAGAAGGCATAAAGGAGGTAGATCTGCCCCAGTGGGGGTGGGGGTGGGAGGTGAGCGGGGGTGGGGGGGGACAGGGACGGAGGCACCTTTGAAGAAGTTGACAGCGAAGCCAGCTTTGTTAATGGATCCATCAGAGACGAACTTGAGCCAGAGGCGGCTAGACGTGCTCTTGATGTCATCCGGCTTCTCGTAGCCACAGTAGCGCCCGATGAGGGTGCTGCTCTCACTGTGCCCATCGCGTACTTCCAGGTAGTCGTAGGCACAGCTGTCATGGCGCTCAATCTGAGGGTCGGGGGCTCCATCAGCAGGAGGAGATCTGGTTGCTGGGACCCAACACCAGAAAGCCCGTAGAGGTGGGCCATCCTCAGGGCGACTCGGCATTAAAGCCTCAGATCCCAGGGTCTCTGACCTACCTCAAAGGACTGGAAGGTGAGGCCCACATGGAAGCCCTCGGACACCTGGATCCGCCAGATGCAGACTTTGCTGGGCCGGTAATCGTCTGGGTAATTGGGTGACTGGATGTGGCCGTTGTCCTTTCTGACATCTCCCCCGCAGATGGCTTTGGGGACACAGTGTGAGGTGGGAAAAAGGGAAGGTTGGTCAGAATGCTTTGCCCTGCTGGAGAACTCATCTCCTCCCCTCCTCCAGTCTTTCCCACATGCCTCCAGCTTCCCAGTGACCCCTAGCCCCCGGCCAATCCCATCAGATCTCTGCTTCCTCCCTTGTGGGCCCTCAACCTTGCCCCTGGGGTGCCAAGAGGGAGTGGTTCTAGGATGCACGGGAATGCCATATCTGAGTCCTCCCTCCTCCTCAGTACCTTCATAGACCGCAAAGAAGCCCTTCCCGACCCAGTTGCTGCTGCTGCGGAATTCAACCCAGAGGCGGCTGTCAGTGGAGACGATAGGCTCGGGGAGTTTGGCCCCGCAGAAGCGGCCTGCGCAGATGGTGTGGACAGAGGGGCCATGAGGCCCAGAGTGAGCCCCTCTCACCTTCTTGTGCCAGGGCTGTACCTCCAGGAAGCCCCCCCTCTCTGGGGGGCTCGGGGGCTCTGGCCCTGGTCTGCACTTGGCGCACACTCCCAAGACCACATGCCCTCCAGCCAGCCTTCTGGTTCAAGGCCCCACTTGGCCTCAAGGAGCCAGAGAGCACTTCTAGAGGATTTCATGCACTTGAGGGATAGGACATGAGTCTGCTTCTAGGAGGAAAGGTGACTCCTCACAATAACCAACTGTACGTGTGTTTTATTTACTTTTTAAAAAAAGCATATTACCAACATTACTTATCTTTTCTTATTTGATCTGCATGCAAACAAGTAATAACTGAGAACAAACAGCTTTCTTTGTACATTACAAAATGTTTTCATTTGACCAGAGGCAGGGGATGCCTCAGAACCCTAAATAAATCCCAGAATCTGGGGACTGGGTCAGAAAATGTCCCCTTTGAAATAAAACCCGACAAGAATCCACATAAGCTGATGAGGCTGGCCGTCTGTGGAATTCGTCACAGTCAAGAATCGACTAGGAATGATGTGTGTGTTCCTTATAAGATGGGTGTTTCCTGACTCTCGGCAAGAGGGTGCTGACCTAGGAATGTAAGTTATGAAAAAGAAACTGCAATCTTGGAAACACGACCACGTCTGCAAAAGGAAGTGTCGTAATGACAGCTGCTTGGGGTGACTAATAAAATATATGAATATCAGAAACTGGGGGGAGAAGAGATGGTTAGCAAGGATTTGTCACCCTGCTTCAGGCACAGACGGTGGAACAAAGGGTCTAGTGCCAACGAACAGCCCTGAGCTACTCAGGATCACGTCCAGACTGGAGAAGGAGAACTCCCGTAGCTCCTGAGGACTGATGCACATCCCCTCTTGGAACGCCTCTCTTCGCCCTCACTCTATCTCCATTAGAGCACTTCCGATCTGTGGTTCTGACCTCCCAGCCCCCACTTACTCACCGCCCACCCACCAGGGACAAAGCCTTCTGTGCAGACAAGTTTGGGCCACCATGCCAGATGGGTAGCCCTCCTGGTGCGCCAGGCTGCCCGGTGGGCACCCTCAAGGCAGACCTTGCAGACAGAGAAAACAGAGCCTCTGAAATGACCCAGATGAGGAAGAGAGCCTGGAGCTGTGGGCATGCACCTGCCCACCTCCCTCTGTCAACTCCTATCACTTCCCCAACCCACACACAAACAGCCATCCCCTGAGGGAGGCCCGGAAGCCTGCACCAAGCACCTGAGGTCCAGATCGGGGAAGGGACTCGCCCAAAGTCACACACTCAGTGATGCAGCTGGCAGCACTAGCCACACCAGGATTCCCGGTTCCCACGCGGGGGTGTCGCCCTTGGCCGAGCGCTGGGTCCCAGGGAAAGTGAAGAGGGTGTGAAGTAAGGAGCCAAGGGGTATGCTAGTGCCATTACCTCGGAGGGGCGCCTTCCTCCAGAAGCCATCTCGGACCTCCACGTAGTCATACCAGCACAGACGGCTGCGGTACAGGTCCAGGGATGTGAAGTTCAGTATTATCTATGGAAACGGCGTGGGGAAGACGGTCACACTGCTCCCCACACCTCGCCGGCCTCGCCCGCCAGCCCCATGACCACTGCGCCTTACTTGAGGTGGTTTGCCACGGGGGGATAAATAGTTAAGTGGCCCATAAAGGAGCTCCTGGCACAGAAATGTCACTCCCCTCAGCTGTCTGCCACTTATTAGTTGGCGTTCCTCCCAGACATCCCAGGCCAGCCCTCCCGGAAAATGCACGGCCTTGGTGAGCACGTGCATGAGACCAGGGCTCTCACTTGACTGACCCCGTGTAAGAAGCCCCTGCTTTGGGTTAAACACACCCAGCTCTCCTCATGGTCAACTTAAATAATATAAATCACAGCACTTTTAGAGGGAAGAGGCCCTGGGTAGAAGCGCCCAGGCTGCCATGTGGGTACTTCGGGGTCTGAAATGGGAATGAGGCGTCCAGAGAGGAGAGGCAGAAGGAAGAAGGGCTGAGTCATCCACCATCACATATTTACTGAGAGCTGATTCATGCTAACTGCTGAGGGGAATACCAGATCTGAATCCTTACTGTGAATGGGTTTAACATATGTTCTGTCAAGGAGCTTAGGACTTTGAAGGATAAGACACACGCATGAAAAGATCACTTAGTGAAAAAACACAAGACTCCAGACACATGGGCCTGGGTTTGAATCTCACCTCTGCATTTCCTGCTGTGAGTCCTTGGGTTAATCACCCAACCTCTCTGAACCTCAGCCACTTCAAGCATAAAACGAGGAAAGAGCATCTCACCTGACACAGTACTTCACAGGGACGCACAGACATTGCCCCGATCGCCTCCTGTGCATGGACTCATTTCAGCCTCCAAACCCATCAGATGTCCACCTGACACTGGAGGAAGATCTGATACCTGGGTACCTACTAACTCTCCGTAGCAGGGGCATATGAACAGGTAGAGAAGCACACTTTCCAGGAGGGAAATTGCTTCCTTAGCAGTTTCCAGAGTGAGCCCCCAAACCTGTTGTGTATTTAGAGTCCAAGAAGCAGGGACTCCAGGAAACGGCTCACCGTGACCCTGGAGGCATGGACAGTAGACAGGGATGGCCCAAGGGGCCTACCTGTTAGGTGCTAGCTGGGTTCCCTGCTGGAGGAGAAGGGGACAAGATCCATCTCCCCTCTGGCTCACTATGGTGGAGGCCTGAGTGAGAAAGGTCTCAGAGCAGGCACTGGCAATTGCTGTCTGCAGCCAGCGTCAACACTGCGACAGGTCAGGGAAGAGCTTCTGGCTCATGGTCACCCTCTAACCCGGATCCCGTCAGAATTCTTGGTGATTTCAGTATCGGCCTAGATGATCCTTTCCGTTCCCTGGCCACTCGTTTTGTGACCTCCTCTCTACCCCTTCTCGGCCACACATAGCATGTCATGCCCTAGACCTTGCTATCGTCCATAATCTCAAGCTCAAGGACCCCACTCTCCACGCATGTGCCCCAATCTTTCCTCGCTCGCTCCCTCTGTACACCGAGCCCAACCATCCTCCCAATCAGACCTTCAGTCCACTGAGACCGCCTTTCACCTTCGTGGACTCACTTTCCTACCTAGCTTGGAACCCATGGTCCATCTTTCTTTTCTTTTGATTCATACATGAATTTAAATATGTTTGTCTTTGGGGGAGTTTTTATTAATTGTGGTACTCTGAGATGTAATTGAGTGAGATCATGTTTTGAAAAGTACACTATATTACTCTTGATGATCATTGCTGGTCATCACCAAGAGTTGTTATTATCATTATAAAAATCAGGTCCTGGTATTTTGAAAAACTCAAGTTGAAACTCTGCTCTGGCTCTTGCTATGGAGCCAGATGGCGTGTCATCATCCAATATTACATCTTTCCAGAAGATGACCAGCTACATCCCAGGGGAAGAGGCAAAGGGCCGGCAGTCTCATCACTTCAAAGCAAACCCACGCCCCCTCAGCATCACCTCCACGCACACGACCCTGCTCTCCTGCTGCTCTTTCTCTTCGCTGTCCTCACCTGAAAACTACAGCCCTGTCTCAATCCAACTTCCCCTGCACTGCGCCTGTACCCCATGGCCGAATGTTGCTAGAGTACCACAGTGTTGGTCGGCTCACTTGAAATTTGAGACCACTCACCTCGACTGGGCCTCTTGACATTCCCCTCCTCTCACACCTCTCTTCTCTCCTCAAACCACCTGTTCTCCTTCTTCACACTCAGTCCTAGCTCCACCGTCATCTTCTTCCAAGATTAGTCCAACAGCCCCTGCTCTTGATCTTGCCCCCACCACAGCAGATCTTTTATGATGTAATCAGATCACATCTCCCCACTGATCAAAATCTATAATGCATATAACTCAGTAACATCCAAAGTCCTCACCATGGCCTCTAAGGCCATTTATGATCTGACCCCCTGTTTTCTCTCTGACCCCATCTTCCACCACTCTCTTCCTTGCTTACTTGGCTCCAGCCACACTGAACTTGCCGATCCTCAAACACATCAAGCCTGCTCCTGCCTCAGGGCCTTTGCACTTGCTGCCTAGAAGCTCTTCCCAGCTCTCTGCCTGTGGTGTTCTCTCACTTCCTGTGCATTTTCTGCTCCAACTCTCCTGACATGAATGCGGCCTTCCTTGACCATCTGACATGGAACAGTAACCCTCACCTCACTCTTGTCCTCCAACTGCTAATTTCCTCCAAAACACTTATCACTGTCTGACCTACTGCATTTACTTTATTTATTTATTGTCTGTCTCCCCACCACCACCAAAATGTAAACCCTATGATGGCCGGAATTTTGTTTAACTTACTAAGAAATTCTCTGTGCCTGGCATGTAGTAGTTGCTTAACACACTTTTCTTGAAAAGAATTTTGCTTTTAGGGATCTATTCCAAAGATATACTTGCCCAAGTGTATAAAGATATAAGTTTCAAGATATTTATTGTAACATTTCTGGTAATAATGAAATCTTGGCAAAACTTAAATCAAACATGCATCAATAGAGACCCCCAGGGGAAGGACTGAATAATTAAATTAAGGGAAATCAAGATGATGGCATGCTATGAGGCATGAAAATGACTGAGGGAGGTCTGTATGTGCTGACATGGAATGACAGCCATGATTTACTGCTGAGTGAAGGGCAAGTGACAGAAGGCCATGTGGGTGTGTCTTTTCGTTTATAGAGACACACGCACACATGCATACCTAGAAGGGTCTAGAAGGACATACTAAGTGTTTCCAATGCTTAGACGCCTATGAGAAACGCGATACAGAGGAAGATCAGGGCAGAATACTCACTTTTTACCTTGCGCATTTTTGTATTGCTCAAAATTTTTGCAACATGCATACTATCCTTATATCTAACAAACAACAAAAATATCTTTAAAAGAGTTGCTGGAGGGAAGAAGGTACTCAGAGGGCCAAGTGAGGACACTGGCTCCTAAACGTACACCCTTCACCACTACTCCATGTGGCCTCCCGGGCCTGCCAATCAGTTCTGCTCGGCAGTTGCCCTAAGAACAGCAGCACCTTGCCCATCCTCCTCGTAAACTGCTCTGGGTTGGTCAGATGCATCCAGACCCTCTCAAGAAGAAACCATACCCAGTTGGTGGAACTTCAAAGAGCCCCCGAGACCTCCTATGGGGTAGGAGGAACCAGCAGTCACCTCATTCAGGAGGAAGAGACCCATGCTGGTGGCGAGGGGCATCCTACAGGGAGGGGCAGCCAGGGCTATATTGAGACTGGAGGTGTCTAATTAAGAGCTGTCACAACTTCTGTCATGTGGAAACAGCTGTGTTCTGGTGGCAGGGGCACTGCCCTTTGCCAAAGAAAACCTGGCCACTGCACCACTTCCTAACTGGTGACTCCGGGCCCACGGCTTGACTTCTTTGTGCCTTGTGTCTTTGCCTGAAAAATGGAGGGGATCGTAACAACTCCACTGGGAAGTCAGGGGATTAAATGAGATATGGGGTGCAGAGTCTCCAAGTGCATCCCGCCTGTGAGAAGTACTCCTCGTGTTTGCTGGATGCCCTCAGAGGGGAATTGGGAGAACATGTTGACCCTTGGGGACCCACGGTCTGGCTTCAGTCTGGCCTTGCTGCAGGATCTTAGGCCCCTTATTTAACCCCTCTGTGCCTCCATTTCCTTATTTGTAAGATGGTAATGGTAGCAGTGCCTGCCTCAGAGGACTTAGGGGAATTAAATTAATATATATAAAGCTTACAACCATGTATGACACATGTATGTATCATAAAGACAATAAACATACATGTAACACATACATACAGCAGCGTATGCTACTCAAAAAGTTAATTTCACTATTGGAGTTGAGTTTGCTTAAGATATTTTGATATTAGAAATGGTTCATAGCATAATCCTGGAAGCAGAGGGTGGCAAATGGGGCACCCGGGCAAGTTGACCAGAGCTTGGTCATTTAATCAGTTAAGAATATAGATCATATATCCTATAAAGAGCACAACTGGGAGCCAAACCCAGGCACTCTGGCCCCTAAACCTACACCCTTAACCACGACTCCCTGTGGCCTCCCCCAGCCTGCCAATCAATTTTGCCCAACAGCTGTGCAAAGAATGAGCATCAACCTTCCCTCCATCCTCAGCGCCCCACGCCCTTCAGCACCGGAGAGCAGACACTTAGGAGAGGGCCAGCACAGGCCTTGCAGTGGAGGGACAGGTCCGTCTCTGCCCGGTTTGGGGAAAGGAGATGAGGGTCAGGGAAGGTGTTACAGACTTCACAGAATTTGGGTAGGAGCCTGAAGAATAGGCAGGATATCAGAATGAGGGTGGATACTGCCAAACCCAAAAGACATTTGAAGTTCTTATCTTCTTGGCTCCTCTGCAACATCTGACCATGATCTTCTGAAACCACTTTCCTGCTCATAAAGGAGCGGCTTCATTGCTTGGGCAACACTATAAACCCTCTTCAGGGCAGCTGCTAATTTCACGCAGTGTAGACTTGGGAATCCTAAAAGAAGCCTTCCAAAGTGGCTCTTACTCTTGTTTGACACACCCCCGACTTGCATAATTGTATAAGATAAGATTTATGTACCACTCACATTTCTGGCAATAAGCTGAGAACTGGAAAGCAAGTGAAAAACAATCTCTCAGCAGCCAAAATAGATGTCCAAGTCCATCCGCTAACGCAGGTGGATTTACGTAAGGTTCGCTGCTGCAAGAGTGCAGACTTTGGAGTCAGACATCCTGGACCTGAATGCTGGTTCCTCCACTACTCTCTGTGTAACTCGGGCAGATTTACGTATGCTCTTGGAGGCTCAACTCCCTCATCTCTACAGCAGGAATGCTAGTACCTGCATCTCAAAGCTGTTGTGAGGAATAATGAGTCATGCATATAAGATGCCTAACACTTTGCCTGGCACATAATTGTTAAATAACAAAGAATGGCCATTATTATTTTATGACACCATCCTCTTCTGGCTCGCCAGCCTCTGCGGGCCCTTTAAAGGTTTCTGTCCCCCAGGGTTTCACCTTTGGTTCACATATAACTCCACAATCTCACCCAGGACCATGAGTGGTTTTAACTTTTTGCATTTCTACGACCACGCATTGATGAATCTGGAATTTTTATTTGTAGTCCACTTCTCTCCCTGGTGCTCCAGGCAGGCCTCTAAAAAAGGCTGGTGGGAATGCAAACTGGTGCAGCCACTATGGAAAACAGTATGGAGATTTCCCAAAAAATTAAAAATAGAAATACCATATGATCCAGCCTTTCCACTTCTGGGTATTTATCCAAAGCACATGAAAACACTAACTCAAAACGATACAGGCACCCCTATGTTCACCACAGCATTATTCACAATAGCCAAGATGTGGAAGCAACCCAAGTGCCCATCAATGGATGAATGGACAAAGATGTGCTATATATATACAATGGAATACTACTCAGCCATAAAAAAGACAAAATCATGCCATTTGTGACAATATGGATGGACCTTGAGGATATTATGCTAAGCGAAATAAGTCAGACAGAGAAAGAGAAATACTGTATGATTTCACTCCTACGAGGAAGATAAACAAACACCTAGATATAGAGAACAGATTGGTGGTTACCAGAGGAAGCAGGTAGAGGAAGGGGAAAAGGGGAAAAAGGGCACATGTGCATGGTGATGGATGGAAACTAGACTGTTGGTGGTGAACACCATGCAGTCTATTCAGAAACTGAAATATAATAATGTACACCTGAAATTTACACAACGTTATAAACCAATGTGACCTCAATTAAATAATTAAAAAAAAAAGGCTGGGGAGTCTTCTGGGAGCTATGGACAGAGCAGGTTGAAGGCACAGAGAGGCTCTTGGGGCAAGGCCATGTGTCTACTAGAGACTAGGGCCAGCCCATGCCAGCCCGGAGCAACAGGGCAAGCAGCTGGTCCTGACCACGCTGTCATACCCCTGCCGACTGAGCACACCTCCTGGCCAGGAAAGAAAGCAATGCTTTCAAGTAATTTTCAAGTAACTTCTGAAATGGAAGAGGGCTTTAGAATACACATAGTACCACAATGGCAGACTTTGTGTCATAATCCAGGTTCTATATGATCTTGGGCAAGTTACTTAATTTTTCCAAGTTTTCTCATATGCAAAATGGGGATAACATTAGTAATCTGCCTATAATGTTATTGTGCTAATTAAAAGACATAACACATAACGAATTTAACACACGCCTGGCCAATCATATGCTCAATAATCATTAGCTGTTGTTATTATTATCTACAGTGAGATTTCCGAAGGCTGAAGTAGTGGAGACCCTCGGCAGAGAGGGGGAGGAAGCTGGGGCACAGTCAGCACAGACAGCGAAAAAGACTGCAATTTGTAAGTTAGATTCAGAACAAGAAGAAGAACAAGGAAGGGATGGGTTCACTTTTGAGGGAAGACGGTAGAACGTTAACCAAGAGAGATGACAGAATTACTCAACCTTCAATAAAAGTCTGTCATAAAGAGAATGACCTTCAAATTACAAAAAATAGAATAAGTGTAGTTTGGAAAAGAAATGAAAGCTCAATAATATAGGAGGAGAGTCAGCGAGCAGCTCTTTAAATTGGCTTTTGTCTCTAGGCTCAAAAATGCCATCAGAGGACATTCAAATAACTTGCAGATGTGATCAGCGTCTGTAATCTTGAGAACTCAGGACAAAAGCTTTCCCAGCTTTCAGCAGGGGTGTGCGTGTGTGTGCGCGCATGCTGGGAGTGAACTCTGGGAATTGTAACCCACTGAACTGAACGTCAATCCCCAACTAAACAGATGGTCTATGACCATTTAGAAAAGAAACTCTTGATTACCAGGAGCCAGTCTGGGTTCACCTGAAAAAGGGCATGTCAGATAAATTTCACCTTTTTTTTTTTTTGTGAGGAAGATTAGCCCTGAGCTAACATCTGTCACCAATCCTCCTCTCTTTTTTCGCTGAAGAAGACTGGCCCTGGACTAACATCTGTGCCCATCTTCCTCTACTTTATATGGGATGCCGCCACAGCATGGCTTAATGAGCAGTGTGTCGGTCTGCGCCTAGGATCCAAACCTGCGAACGCTGGGCTGCCAAAGAGGAGTACGTGAACCTAACCACTACACCACCAGGCCGGCCTCTCACTCCCTTTTTAAAAGGGGTTTTACCAACTAGTTGAACAGTGGATTTGATTTGGTAAGGCAATCCATCTCTATATTCAGCATGTATTAACCGCTCCCTGTGCCAGGGTACAAAGATGACAAAGGTGTGGTCGCAGAAGCAGCTCACATCCTGGTCAACAAGGTGGTGACCTGTGGCTGGATGGTAATGACATTAAGTGGTGTCATAGCTGGTGGAGTAACTCTGCCCAAAGCCTGCAGATTAATGAGTCAATGTCAGTTTGGAGGGAGATCTTGGATCTGCTTTGATTCATGTCCTGTTCAACATTTTGATCAAAGACCAGGTTCGGAAAACCGAGAAGACATACTCATCTAATGAGCTCTTGGCAGAGTAAGAGGGATGGCTACCTGCTGGACGGTGGAATTCTGATTCAAAATGATCTTGAGAGCTCTTGGAATGAACAATGTGACCAATAATAAAATTTAATCCAGCTCAAGGCTGCACTAGTACATTAAGTACCACGTTCCAATCAAGGGAATAAAGACTTAAAGCTGACTCTTGGGAGCAATAAAAATACGAAGCACATGGAAAGTCCAGGGGTGGGTGAGAGGTCCAGACTCCACATGAGAAGCCTGTGGACGGATCTGAGAAGCGTTAGAAAAGTGCCCGGCACGTAGCAAGCGTTATCTGCGAGTAGTGTTAAGACAGAAGGAAGCCCAGGAAGGCTGTGAGTGGTGGGGGCCCCTCCTCACTGTACTGCTGTGTCCTTCTCGTGAAGGGAATGCGTTGACATTCCCCAGGGAGGTTATTCAGAGCCACATGGACCCCACTGTGGGGTTCCGTGGGGTTCCAGAGAGGGACTATGCTCTCCTACTCAGGGGTCCCAGCAGACAAGGAGATGCTCAGTTACCTTCTCCCCAGGTGTGACCGAGATGCGCCATACGCAGTGCATGTGGGCGGAGTAGCCATTGGGGTATTCCGGGGAGGAGAAGTTGCCTGTGCTGTCTTGCAGGGTCTCTCCACAGGCTGTTAAAGAAAGAAATGACTGGGCTGCTGGCTGCAGGCGCCCAATCCCCCCAGCCTTCTGGCTTCCCTGCCCTGAGCCCTGGCATCTTTTGGGGGACAGAAGAATGGCTGAGGAGAGGACGGAATCTGGGATGGTCCTGTCCCTTTAAGATCCACTCCCTTCTCCTCACGCATAAGCTCCTACCATCCGACCTCCCACCATCCTACCTTCCCGCCTAGTGCTGAAGGATGCCCTGTGGTCAAGGCAACACGGGTTCCAGAGTTGAGATCAAGCTCCTTTGGTGGGCCTCACTCCACTTCACTCCCTGAGAATTGCTCTGCTCTCTCCCTTTTCTGCTCCTGCTGCCCCTTATCCTCCCAGGCCCTCAGAAGATGGATGGCTCAGCATCCCACCACCACCTGATCGTAGCCCCAGTTTGGTTCCTAACTTGAACATTGCCCCTCCCTGGTGCCCCCTCCCCCAACACCAGGCAGTCTCTGGCCTTCTCTGAGACTCATAGCTTTAACCTTCTTGGCCCCAGGCCCTGGCCTCTGCCTGCCTCAGGCCCTGCCCTCCACCTCTCCCTGGCCGGTCCCTCCCTGCCCTGACCTGGGCACTTGTAGAGCTTGCGTGCCTGGGCAATGTCCCCCTTGCTGAGCCGGGTCCTTTGGCCGATGGGAGGTTTCACCCCATTCACCTCATACTTGGGAACAATGGTGTCCAGGAAGATGCCCCTGAGGAGGAAAAGCCCAACCTGGGTGAGAGTCTGATGGAAGGGTGGTGTGCCTGTGTGCACCCAAGGTCATAACCCCGCCAGAGCCCAGACATTCCTCAGCAGGGTCAGGGACGGGCGGACAGATCTCACCCTGTCATTATGCTGCCCACTGACCAGCAGCCACCCTGCTCCGTGGCAGCCACACCACAAGAGCCTGGGGAAGCCCCAGGAACACTCTGGGAGGTCAGGAACACAGGCCCAGGATGCCCTGGGGACCCACTGGTGCCCCAGCTCAGTCTGGCCCTGACTCACCCCCAGCCCCAGGGGACCTTCGGACCCCTACTGGATCATGTCTCCAGCCCCACCCAGCCCCTGCTTCTGTGGCCCCTCATGCTGATTCAGCCCTGACTGAACCTCTCCCAGGACTACCTAGGGCCAACCTTCACCCTGCTAGCACGGGTCTCTTCTGACAGCACCTGGGACAAGGGTAAAGGGCAGGTTCCACTGTGGCCAGACCAGACCCTGGGGACAGCCCCGCCAGCTCCTGATCCATCAGCGTCTCCTAGTTCCTGCCTGCTAAATCCTGGGTGTTTCCATCTGGGAGGAGCAGAATGAAGGGAAGCAGGCAGCCCTCCACCTCCCCAGGGCCCCTGACTCACACCCAGCTGGGCAGAACTCAGCAGGGGGTGGGGTGGGATGTGGTGGGAAATGTACAGAAGGGGGTCCGTGGGTGTGGGGGCTGGATGACCTCACCACCCTGCCTTGGTCTCTGTTCCCTCAGGTCAAGAAGCAGGAAGAGTGGTCTAGAAGGAGTGACTGAGGAGAGGGGAGGGCCACTGTCTGGGTCAGAGATGGAGAGCAGAGACAGAGGATGAGGGAAGAGCCAGGCATGGGAGAGGCCAGGCGGGAACGAGCGAGAGGAGGAAGACGAGTCGTTTTCCATACTCTGTTAAGGAGAAGCTGGGGAGGGGGGCTCATCCAGGGCAGGAGACAGACTGTGCAAATTAGCCAATTACAAAAAAGCAGACAGATAGAAAAGGGTGCCCTCAATTAGAAAAATGTGCCCCCTTTGACGGGCGGATGAGGGAAAACCTCAGCTGCCTTCCGCTGATACAGTTCCGAGGCCATGGCACACCATGTGGCTTGCAAAGCGGCTGGGTTTCAGCCTCCTGGGCCAGGTGCCCTCAGTGTGCACAGTACTGGGTGAAGAACCGAGGCTTTGTGAGTCCCGGCCCTGCCACGGACCCACTGTGGAGGAGGACAGCAGGACAGGCAGCACCCATGGGGCTGCAGCAGCCCAGAGGCCCACTCTTGTCCTTGCTGACTACCCCAGCAGGGCAGGCTAGTGCCAAGTGGAGGTCTACGGAGGGCTGGGCTGCCCAGCAGAGGCTAGGCCTGTCTCTCACCTGGAGAACGTGTTCCGGGCATAGTGCATGATACTGTCGAAATCATAGTTCTCCCCCAGGGACTCCACCTCCTGGAGCTCCATCTTCAGGAAGTTATACTCCTGCCCTGCGAAGACCAGGAAAGGGGGGGTGGGTCTGTGCAGCATGCAGCGCCACCTTTTCAGGGTGGGGAATGAGGGCCTCCCTGTACTTGGGAGGTGCCCCCTACCTGAGGGTCGCGGAAGCTGCCAAGGGAAGCCTGTGGGGAGGGGCAGGTCTCTAGAAGAGTCTGTCCAGCAGAGGGGCAGGGTGAATGAGGACTTGCTAGAGGAAAGGCTCAAGGGAGTATGGGAAGGAAGTGCCCATTTCTAGAACCACAGCAAGATGAAAGCCGTGAAGAGTGGAGGAGGCCTGGGGAGAGAGAGAGGAAGCAGGAAGGGAGGGAAGAGAGATAGCAGAGCGAAAAGAAATAAGAGAGAAAAAAGCCCTTAGAGGACAGAATAGTCAAAGAGCAGAAGACTGGGTAAAAATGAAGAGAAAGGCTGGGGCAGCATGGGGGATGGGCCAACCCCTCCCCAGGCCCCACCCCAAAGGCCAGCTGGGTTCTGGCTGCTCTGGATGGCCCCTGTGTCCAGGACCTGGACCTGTCCTGGTTCCCCAAAGTAGCTCCACCACTGATCTACAGTCCCTGAGTTGCTACTGGCCCAGCGGAGATGGCTCAGAGCAGGGTCTGGACCAACCTGGGCTCTGGGCAGGGCTGTGACTACCCAGCCAGCTGGGTTTATAATGCTGAGTTGACCAAAAGTGATGTCTCCAGGGAGCAGCTCCCACCCCCACCAGGGGCCCTCAAGCAGGGGCTGGGCCACACACGTGGCCCCACCTCCCGGGAGGTGGAGGTGTGTACCTGGCTGGATGTTCTCTCGTACGATGATAACATGGCGGTCCCGGTCTGGCCGTGTGTGCTCATGCCAGAAGCCGATGACATGACCCAGCTCATGGACCACGATGCCAAACTTGTCACAGTTCTTGCCGATGGATATGGCCTGGGGCCCCCCACCTCGGCGACCCACATAGGAGCAGCACCTGGAGGGCGGGGCCAGCTCAGGGGGGCGGTCCCGAGCTGGGGGAGTGCATCCACTCAGGGGCCGGGCGAGGCTGCCAGGGGGGCAGGGGAGTGGAGGGGTGGGGAGGAACCTGAGTGTGGGGTGCCCAGGCTGTGTACTGGGGTCATAGCCACATCTGGGGGAGGGGGGTTCTGGGGGAAATGCCCCATGGTGAGAGGGGACAGATTATGCCGGGCCATGCCCAGATGGGGCAGCTGCAGTGCCCAGGACAGAACACGGGTTGGGGTGAAGGCTGAGGGTACAGTGCTCAGGGGCTCCTGCTCACCCGCAGGGTCGATAGGTGAAGACAATATAGCTGTCCTCGTCAGTGCGCTCCAGGAAGGTGACACAGGTATGCTTCTCCCAGTGCCTCATGGCCTGCCGGAAGACTGCCCTCTGGCTGCCTGCCAGGATGAAGGAGGCCAGGCTGTCACAGTATCCAGGTGGGCCCACCTCTACCCACTGCTAAAGAGTTGCAGCCATTCATTGGACAGAAAGGCAGAAGGTATACTCATACCACCATGCACGACAGGGCTGCCCCAAGGCCAGGCCCAGAGGCAGGCTGCTCCCCAGGCCCCCACAACATCACGCTCACCAGTGAAGTTTCCCCCAATGACAAAGGGGATGACCCCATCAGGCCACACACGTTCTGGTCTGGATGTTGCTGCCCGCCGGCTCCGGGACCTGCTTCTCCATCTCCCATGGTTTTTCCTCTGAGGCTGCTCACTAGTGCTCTGGGAGACAGTGGTAGAAGAATTTCCTGGAATTGAAAGAGGCAGACATTGGTAGCAAGTGAGTGAAGGGGAGGAAGGGGAAACAAATTATAGTCAATCCTCATTATGTGGGGATTCCGGATTTGCTCACTCACTAAAACTTATCCGTAACCCCAAATCAACACCCTCAGCCACTCCTGGTCGTTTTGCGGACATGCGCACAGCAGTGAAACACCTAAGTCGCCCAACGTGCCTGCTCCTGCTGAGGCCACACAGGTGACACACCACCTGCTTCTTTCCGCTCTCATACTGTAAATAAGCATCTTAGTCACAGTCTATTTCATGCCACGATTTTTGCATTTTTGTGCTTTTTCTTAGTGATTTCACTGTTTAAAATGACCCCCTTCCCCTCAGTGCTGAAGCACTGCACTGCCTTTCAAATCCTAAGTGCAGGAAGGCTGGGATGTGCTTAGTAGGAAAAATACGTGGGTTAGATGAGCTTCCTTCAGGCACGAGTTACAGTGCTGCAGGCCGTGAGTTCAGCGTTAATGAGTCACCTACATATGAAAGAAGGTGTCTTTAAACAGAGACACACGTGAGACAGGGTTATGTACTGATGAGTTGATAAAAATGTGACCAGAGGCTCGTGGGAACCCACCCCTGTATTTCTCCCAGGAGTAATGGGTCAGTATTCGCTAATTCAGTGTCCACAGTGACTTTACAGAATAAGGGTATTTTATAGGTCCGCTCATAACTTCCAGGAATAGGAAGAACGGCCGTAATTGAAAAGGAGAACAAGGGTGTCATTTCCTAGCAACTGTGGCAGACCTGAGCCTAGCAAACATTCCCTTCTCACATAATAAACCTTCACATTTGTGCAGTGTGCAGAACTCGATGTCTTCTTTAAGTATTTCCAAATACGTATTCTCATTTGACACAGTAGCTCTCTGGGGTGGACTGGGCAAGCGTCACCATCTACATCTGACAAATGAGGAAACTAAGGTCAAAGATTTTCCCAAAGTCACACAGTGAGTTAGTGGCAGGCCCAGGTGATCCAGATCCTCTGTTCTGCTTTCCCCTTGTACCATGTCTACTAGTCCCCACTAAGGTCAAGTAAGCATTGCTAGCTACCAGGTCACCAGGTCACCCTCCAATGCCAGCTGCTCTCTGGCTTAGTTTGACCTTTACTCCATGGGCTGCCCATGCCAGGATCCTTCCTCGTACTGGACAGGACAGCTGCCTGGCACCACAAGAGTGTGCCCAGAACAGGCCACAGGTGAGAATCCCCGCCCTTTGTCAAGAGGAGAGCTACCAGTGGGCAGGACCATGTTCCGGAGCAGTAAGAAGGCTGGACAGAACTGGGCCAGCCCAGGCCCTCACTCCTCCCATTCCCTCACCATTCACAAGTGCCAGGTGGGTTGTTAGAAGCTTCGACCACACCCAGGGATAAGAAAGACCCACCCCTGACCTTGAAGAGCTCTGAGTCCCGCTGGGGAGAGAGATATATAAACAAATCATCACAATATAGTACAATGAGTGAGATGCTAACAGTGTAAGCACAGTGCAGAGAGAACATAGAAAATGGAGGTACAGTTACGTCTGGGGGATGATCAGGGAAGATTTCACAAGAGAAGCTCTTGAGATGGGCCTTGAAGAATGCAGAGAAGCTTGCAAAGCGGGAGCAGAGGGAGAAGCCAGGAAGGATTCAGTGTTGAGAAGGGAGACTCAGATTTGGGGTGAGAGGCTTGGGTGTCTGTCCCAGCTCCACTACTGACTAGCTATGTCATCTTGAGCAAGTCGCATTACCTCTGTGAATCTTAGTTTTTGTATCTGTAAAGCGGGAGTTGTTCTGACACCTACCTTTGAAGGTGGTTGGGGACAGTCAGGTTAGATAATGCTTTTGAAAGTACTTTGTAAACTGTAAGCAAAAAGAATGTCGGTTCTTAGTTCCTGGGTATGTCTACATCTGCTACTCCTCTGGGGAAGGGATGAAGATATTCCAAGGGAAGACAAGTCTTTACACTGGCTTCAAGCTCATGGCCTCTGTCCTGGGAGGGCCTGGCTGGGAACAGGGAGGTTCCTTGTTTCTCTAATTCTGGAACTATTTCTGGGACATAGGAAGGCTGGCCTGTACCCAACATACCTGCAGCTTTGATGGAAGACCTGTGGATTGCTTGTTGTCTGAGATCCACAGCCTGCTGCACCTGGAAGGCCCTTAAGTCTTCCTCGTCCAAGGCAATGTCCCCAAGGAAGGCAGCTAGGGAGAAAAGAAGAGGCCAGGGGCTGAGTTAGTCCTTCTACCCAGCACTGACAGCCCCGACCCTGCGGACACACCTCCTGGTCCCCACAGCAACTTTAATCTTCAGATGCCTACCGAGGAAGGAGGAGGGCAGTGGGGGACTGGCTTTGAAGATCTCTTGGGAGACTCATGCTGATCTTTTAGTTGGAATCTCAGCAAAGCTGAAGCCCAGCCACTACCAGACTGTTAGCTCCATGCAGACACAGTCATGTCATTTATTTCACCATTCTTTAGCGAATACTTAGTGAGCACCTCCTGTGGGCCCGGTACCACTCCAGTGATCAGCAAGACAGAAGAGGTCCCTTCTCGAGTGGAGCTAACCTCCAACAAAATACCAGCTGACAAATACGGACCTCAAGAATGCCAGGTAGTTATGGGTGCTATGAAGAAAATAAAAGGGGGCAAGATGACAAAGTGCCTACTTTGTGGGCCCATAACCTGGGCACCATGCTGAGCATGTGGTTCAACAAATGCTATTTCAATTACATCGAGGGGAGGATATGAGTGAAAATGGGAGCAGACAGGCATATCAGGGAAACCAGGACACATAATGGGAGCTTCCCAGCTAGGAGGAAAAGGTTTGACAACTCTCAAGTGAGTCCTGTTCTGCGTCTCAGGGTCCCCTGTCTGGAGAAAGAAAAGCCCAGAGGAAAGAGTCCCTCATAGGCCATTTTGATTTCTGAAGCTGGGGGAGATGTTTCCGGAGAGATGGGCTAAACAGTCTATCTGCTTCTTGAGAAGTCGGGAGCCAGAGGAAACAGAGGTTGCAAAGCTGAGCCCTTTGGAAGGAGCTTAGATGGGAGCTGCGTGCTGGGCTGGGGTGGGGGAGGCGGAGGCTGAGCCGGAGGTGGAGCAAGGAGCAGTTTTCCTGCAGCTCCGCCCAGGGCGACATCTGCTTCTCATCCCCAGCGCGACACAGGCCTGGCGGGCAGCATTACACAAATTGTTTTAACCTTGAGGCCTTGCACACAGGTTGCTCCTCCCCAGATGGTCCACTGAGTGGACACACACACACACACTTCATCACACAGAGAATCAGACACATGGGGTTAGTGTTCCCACAGACACATGGTGACACCCACCCCCACGCCATCAAACACAGAGCCACGCAAAGTCACACAAGCAGTGCCCACACCGCCCTTTCAGAGGAGAGGCACTCAATAATGTTTGTTCGAGTGAAGTTATCACACGGATATTCTTCGGGCCTGCAAACACATGCCCACAGACACACGCTCTTCTATCGATGTGACCTAGAGTTGAGTCCACGGAAGGCGGGAGTGACCTTAGCAGTTGTCTAGGCCAACCTCCCATTTTACAGATGGGAGGCCCAGAAACTGAGGCCCAGAAGGGAAATAATTTAACTGAGACCATGCTGCTAGTCACTAGAAAGGCTGGATTTATAATGCAGGCCTCCTGATTCCCAGTCAGTGCTCAGTGCACTCAAGTTCATTACCTCTATAGAACCCATATTATAAATACATATACACAAAAATAGACACTCACTCAGGTACACATATCCATAAAAAATACACAGAGTCACAGACAGTCCTAAAAGACACACATGTCAAGCTCCAACACACACAAACCAACTGTAAGCTCCGAAGCATTAAGCCAGTGGTAGCAGCAATAATGACACTTTATGTAAATATCTGTTGAAATTTATGTGGTGCTTTCCAGTGGACAAAGTGCTTCACATGAATGAATTCATTTAATTCCGGCCCACCCAGGACATGCCTGCTAAGCCATACTCTGCCCATGCATTTGCCTAGGAGTGTCCCATTACAACCTCTTGGAGAGAGAACCTAGGTGCTAGATTCTAGCCCACCTCCCTGACTTTAGAGATCAGAACACTTGGGCCTAAGAGGGGAAATGACTTGCTCAAGGTCACCAGCTAGTAAGTGGCTCTCACCACATGAGAAAGATTCTCTTACTTAAAACGTCACCTTTGGTGGTCTTGGCTCAGCAATGGATGGGACAGCAACAGAGAACACTTCTCAGCTGACATGCAAGGGTGGTCCAGCAAGGCTAGGGGTGGGAGGTACACTCCAAGGAGGCGGCGGTGGGCTCCTACGTGCCCATGCTCACACAGGTGGGCATGTGCCACATGAACACCCCACACCTTTGCACACTTCACGTCTTTGCACAGACACTGCACCTGCTAGCTCACACACCCACACCCACAGGCACCACCATATACACACGTGACTGGACACGTGGACTTGTCTTTGGACACAGCAGCAAAAAGCAAGGTCTGTGGAGTCAGACAGACCTGTCTTTGAACCCCAGCTTGGGTACTTCTAGCTGACAAGTCACATAAACTCTTCTAAACCTCAATTTTCTCCTACATAAAAAGGAGCTAATAATGGCATGTCTCCTAGGACTACTGCATGAAATAAAGCACCTAGCACAAAGCCCCAAGGACAGAGAGCACCCACTAAATGGCCCCTGCTAATACTACCCCAATAACAACCCCATAAGCTCAAGTCCAGCTCTCTACTTTCCAGGGACATACTGGTTCACCCACATTGGCCTCCCGGCTGGGTAAAGCCCCCGAGGGGGTTCAAGAAGCAGAACCTCGAATTCCAAGTACAGAGCCCACAGAACTGTGCTGGCCTGGGGGACCAGGGCAGTGTGGAGGGCAGGGCAAGTGGAAGGCAGGACAGGCCCCAGGGCTGGCCGCAGAGCTCATCCGTGGAGTGAGCGCCCTGCGGTGGGGATGTCATGGCTGAAGAATGCGTGGGAACAGAGTCGGGGTGGGGAAGAGATGGCGTGGGCAGGAGGGCCTCATGGCCCGGAGCTGGGCCTGAAGGCTCTGCCCATTTGGGATTCTCCTTGGGTTAGCTAGGGAATCTGGATGCTGGAGAGTCCAGGACGCTCCTCCTTACCCGGAAGGAAGCTCCAGGGTCAGGGTCAGGGTAGTAGTTGTTTTCAACACAGGATCAAAAGTTTTTGTTTTGTTTTCTGGCTGTAAACCAGCCAGGAGCACTCATGGCTGCTCTACAGCCAGACCCCTGGAGCAGAAGAGGAAAGAAGAGAGCAAGCTGGACCCCATGTGCCCATCCTTCAGGTCAGCCTCTTGACTCCAGAGTCTCCTCCCGGGGCACGGCAAGCCATCTCCTTTGGTGGGGGAGGGAGAGGAGCCTGGCTGTTATGTTGAAGCCCCAACCATGCCATATGTACCCAGCACAGAATGTCCCATCACACACATGTAAGCTTCTAGCTGGGAGAGGACATGCAAATGTTTGCAGGTACTTCGTCACACACGCACACATATGCACAGGTGCATATTTATACACACACTTACATGTACTCAGGAGTACCCCACGCACAGTTGAACAGACCTGCCCATAAAGCAGGGGCACGTCTGCAAATGTGCAAAAACTCACTCTGGACTACTTCCCTGTGTAAGCCCCAGTGTTTCCAAACCCACAGATAACTGCATTTCACAGGCCATACCCCCAAAGGAGAGGGCACCTGTAGAAATGGAGAGGGGGGCAGGGGGAGAGGGAGGGAGAGAGAGATTAGCTGATTTCCCTGGATATACATAGTGGGTCCTTAGTGGCCTGAGGAGTGACACATTCTACTCCCTCCCCTCCTCTCCCCAAATCTTCTCCCCAAATCTCTGGAGAAACCAGAATTTTTGAGAGTTCCTTCTTCCTGGGGAGTCCCATTAGTCCCCCTCCAAATGGAGCTCAGGGCGATTGCAAGTCTTTTCCTCCTCCCTGGGGCACCTAAAAAAGAAGGTGACTCAGGGAGCTGGGGCATAGGTGGGTGGGTGACTCATTCAGAGTGTCTGGAGGGGGGATGTGGTCTGGTGAAGGAAGGGATTGCTTCTCAACCTCCAGAGCCTGTAATCTGCTCCTCTGAGGGCCCCTGAAGTCCAAACTTGGCCCCTGGGGTGAGGATGGTGATGAGGGCTGGTGAGCTACTGCCCCATCTCCCTCCCAAGGGCAGACCTCTGAGCTACCCGCTGAAGCCCAAGTAAGGTTCTCGCTGGCTCAGTGGGTGTCTCTGCTTATGGGAGCAGCTATGTCCCAATTCCTGCCTCCAAGTTGTCTCCCAGAGCCCTGAGGGTCACTGCCAAGTCATCTGGGGCAGCCAAATGGAGCTGGGAATCTTGGGGAAGGACGCCCTTGATGGTTTGGCATTCCAACATACAAGAAATCAGGGCTGACTTGCAATCTCCCTGGGCAAGGGCAAGAGAGAGAGGGCTTGCTGGAAGCAGCTCTGAGCACACACAGACCAGCTCAGCTTCCTGCTCATTGTTCTGGTCTCATCCAGAAGATAGAGGAATCTCTCTAGGGTATCAAGGGTCTTTACTTTGCCCTTACTGCAACAGTAACCATAACTTGGACAGTAATAGCAAGAGGTAACCTCATATGAAGGGACCTGGGTATCCCGATAGATGGTAGGTGAGCCAGCTGGAGTCAATGGGGCTTTCATTCTTGGTCCTCTGTGTGCAAGGAGGAGGAGGAGGAGAGAGCTGGAGAGCGGCAAGTGAGCAGAGGCAGACAGGCACACCAGCTGCATCCAAAGGAAAGCGAGGCAGACACACCTGCCATCATCACCTCCAGCACCTGGTGGTCAGGGCTCAGAGGGTGCAAGAGGCAAAGCCAGGCAGGAGGGGGCAACACAAGCAGAGGAGAGAGCCTGGGGACATGCAGCTTGAGGGTGTCGCCGTGGGGTCTTTGGGAACCAGGGTGGAGGAGGAAAGGCTGCACCAGTCACACCCAGGAGGGAGACCTGATCTGACCCTGAATCTTGGCCTTGTCAGGCCCTCCAGACCTCTCAGCCACCCCCAGGCCTGGCCCAGCTCCCCACCAGCCTCGCTTCGCTCTGGTGGAGAGCTTTCTCCAGAGCCCTTGTTTGAAGTTCCAACTCAGCCAGCCCCACCCTAGCATGAAATCCGAGACTGGGGATACAACCCTCAGCCTCCTGCTGCTCCGAAAATCACTCCAATTTCCAACTGGTAGTGAAATACATCAAATTGGCTTCCTCCCCATTCTTTAAGGCCTTGCCAGATCCCTCCTCCTCCATGAAGACCTCGAAAACCTTCCCAGCCTGCTGTGATCACCATTTCCCCACCACCACCACTACCAGGGCCGCAGAGGGGCAACAGGCTCCTTGAGCCTTTAGAGCTTTTCCCTCCAAGGTGGCATATGACGCATCTTGGTTTGTGCTGTTGGTTACATCCCATGCTTCTGTCCTACTGGACTGTAAGCTCCCTGAGGGCAGGACCATGTCTTACACTTCTCTGGCTCTCCCACAACAATCAAGCCAGGGTCTGGCACATGTTAGCATTCAGTAAATGTAGATCAGCTGAATGAATAAGTGACCCCAGGACAAGGTCAGAGAGACAGTGCTTTTTCCTGAAAATCAAGCCCATTCCTTCAGAAAAAAATGAAGCAAGGGTGTGAGGCACAGAAAACAGGGTGGAGGCAGCCAACATTTATCTAGCATTTACTGTGTGTTAAGCTCTAATAAGTGTTTTATATACGTTCTCATATCTAATCCTCACTAACTCTACAGAGACGTACCTTCAGCTCCATCTTACAGGTGACAAAAGCAAAGTTCAGAGGTGATAATTAACACTTCCAACGTGGTACAACCAAGGAGTGGTGAGTCCAGGATTGAGAGCTAGGTCTGTCTGCCTCCAAAGCCCACGCTTTGTCCACTTAGCCTCATGCCCACTCCAAGCCCAGCGAGAAAGATGACAGCTAACGGCTGGTTTACCCACAGCCCAGCAGGAGGGAGGAAGAAGGGCTGAGGGATCCAGCTTCTCCTCCCACGGGAAGGGTCTCCTATTCCTGTAGTTTGCTATGATCCATCCACCCAAAGAGGGGTCCCCAGGGGCAGGACGAGAGCAACCTGTCCCACAACCCCTTGTGCCACACACAGGCACTCCTAAACTCTGGGAACTGTGCCCCCACCCCTGGCTCTGGCTATCTGGAGACATGCTGAAGTCAGAGGCAGGAAGTGAAGGGAAGGTTCTGCTGTCTTTCGCCTGTGTGTCCTCTTGTCCAGGCAGCCTGCTCAGGCTCATCTGATCAGGCAAACAGCCCGGTCATCTGGTCACTCCAGGGGCAGGACCCCTCTGGGCCCAGCAGGAGTGAAGGGGTTACACAGGGTCTTCATGGACAAAGAACACACACACACACACCGTGGGGCTCTGACCTCGGCTAATTAGCCTCCAGATTCTGTGGACTGAGAGAGCTGATACACAGTATCTGAGTTCTCTGTGTTTTTCCCCTTTCCATCCCAACTTGGCCTTAGTAGGTGCCTCTGGCACATAGGGGCAGAGGCAAATTCCTCTCCTGGGCTGACTGGTCTGACTTTGACAGCTGTCTTCTCAGGCTCAGAAAGCTGCCAGGCTGGTGGGGACTATAGGGTACCCAGGGAGCTCATCTCAGCAGACCCCTTGAAAAACTTTCTTCTTCCACTTGGGCTGGGTGGGGGCCTCAGGAGACTTGCTCCTTGGAGATGCAGGCCTCCCGGCACTGGGGAGACAGATGTGCAGCCCCAGGGCAGCCCAGATACACAGGCTGGAAAACACCAATGCCCTGGAGCCAGAGATGGGGGAGAAGGGAGAAGTTACACACACACACCCACACACACCCACACCCACACACACGCGCGCGCACACGCACGCGCGCGAGTTTGGCCAGGAAAGTTTCCTCCAGGAAGAAAAGCCTCCTTGGCCACAGGTTTCTCGGGACCCAGGGAGCTTCCCCCAGGAATCCTCCCCCAGGAATCCTCTGGGAAGACGAGAGGCAGCGGCAGCAGCTTCCACACACAGCAGCAAAACTTCAGTCCTAAAAGTCCCCCAAACTTCCCCTCCCTCTCTCCCTCTTTCTTTTGTTCCCCACTGCATTGCCAACCAGGCAGCTCCCGGCTTCCCACACTGGACCGTCCTCCCCCAACCCCAAACCCGAGGCAGCCCGCGCCGGCGCTCGCGCCCGGGCCGGCCGGCGGGGTGGGGGCGCCTACCCGCCTTGCAGGGGTCTTTATAGTTGAGGGGCTCCGAGTCGTCCTCCTCCCCCAGGTCGTAGGTGTAGTCGGCCAAGTCGAGCGGCCGGCCCGGGCGCGGGAGCAGCAGCAGCCAGAGCAGCAGCGGCAGCGGCAGGCGGGCCACGCCGGGCATGCTGGCGGCGCGGGCGGGCGGGCGCGGTGGCGGCGGCGGCGGCGGGTCGCGCCCGGACGCGGGAGCGGGCGCGAGGGAAGCGGAGCCCTGGAGGCGAGGGGGAGGCGCTCCCCTCCGCTGCCCGCCCGCTCCCTCCCTCGCTCCCCCCGCGCTTCCCTACCTCTCCCCTTCCCTCGCTCGCCCGCCCTCCTTCCTGTCTCCCGCCCCGCCCGCCGGCTCCTCGGCCCGCTCCCTCGCCTCCAGCCTCTCCTTCCTTCCCTGCTTCTGCCCTCTTTCCTTCGCTCCCTCCCGCTCGCGCGCTCCCCCCGTTTAGGGAAATGAGCTCGCTGGAGGGCGGGTTTTCGCCCGAGCTCGGCCCCCTCCGGCCCGGGATGGGGCTCGGCGGGGCCGGGCCACGCGCCAGCCGGAGGCTGAGGAGGCGAGGGAGGCGGGGAGCCGGCCGCCCCGGGAGGGGGCCCGCGCGGCCGGGGCGCGGGGCGGCGGGCCGGGGAGGGGGCGCGGGGCCTCGGGGTGCGCGGCCGGCGGCCTCGCCCGTGAGGTGCCCTCTGGCGGCTGCTGCCCCCGCGGGCGCCCGGCCTGAGCCCACCCTGGGCCGCGGGACACGCTGTCAGTTGCCCGCGCCGCTTCTGCCTCGCTCTGCCCCTCGATCTCTGGCCGTGTTTCTCAGGCTGCGTCGCTCTGTCTCTCCGTTCCTCGGACCCTCGCTCTCTCCCAGCTCGGTCCCTGTCCCTCTAGTTCAGTCTTTCTCTCACTGTCTGTCTCTCTCCCTCCCTCGGGAGACACCGCTGGAGGGCGCTTCAAGTCCGTGGATTGCTCCCCAGGCCCCTGCCACTGCCCTCTCCCGCATCACCCTGGGACTGAAGGAGGATGGCAAAGCCCCCTTTGCTCCCCTGAGACCCTACCCTTCCCCGTGCCAGGCCCCGCCAAGAGCAGGACCGAGGGGTGGGAGAGGACAGAGAGGTACACCCTTTGCTTTTGAGTCAGGCTGCTTTATTCGTCTGTGGTAGGAGACCCCTGGCCCCTGGGAGCCGCCCCTCTGCCCTTGCCCATCCTCTCCCCACAGCTCCCATTTCTCCAGGGCCAGCCCCTGTTGTGTGGGCAGGAGCAGCTTCCTGCCTGTCTGCAAAAGACCCTTTGCTCCGTGATCTTTCCTGTCCCCTTGGGGCTTCCTCAGGCCCTGTGAAGCAAAGGAACACTGTTTATTATGTGAGGGAGAGGGGCCGGAAGATGTCTGCGAACCTTCCCTCCCCTGAGCTCCCTAGGTGACCCAGCCTCAGTGGATCCCCCAGTGCCCATCAGCTGACATGGCAAGGTGGCTCAAGCCCTCATGTGCCACTGCTCCTCCAGTGCCCTGTCGGTCACACCTGCTCACCTGAGGGGTCCTAGATGTAGTAAACGGGCACCTCGCCACACAGGGTGCTCATAGTGGTACCCAGGAAATCCAGGTCCTTGGAGGATGCCGAGTCACCATCACGGTCCTCCTCCTGGCCCAGCTTAGGGGTAGCCACTGCAGACTTGGCCTGGAAAGAGCACCTGATTTAGAGCCTGGGAACTGAGTCTGTCTCACCTGCGGCCCTTATTGTGGGTCTTCAGGTGCGCCAGGCAATCTCTCTGAGCCTTGGTTTCCTCACCAGTAAAGAGGGAGCTGTGCTGCAGTCAGAAGCCCCCAGGTGGTGTATGGGCTCAGCAGAGGCCAGCAGCTTGGCAGTGGGGCAGGGCTGAGGAATGGGTAGGGAAGATGTGGTGCAGGTGAGTCTCCAGAGGGGCTCTTACCCGGCAGCCCATGAGGAACAGCGCTTTACAGGAGACAAATACTCCTCCCAGCATACCTGGGAGGGAGAAAACTCACTCCTTCTCACCCACACACCCACCTGGAAGTCCTGGAATTTTCTAGTGAGAGCCTCAAGACTGGGGATGCTCCCTGGAGTCATCTTCATGATGAAGCAGCAGCTTCCTGGGGCTGGCTTGTAGGCAATCAGGAGCTGAGCACGGGAACCCCAGAGTTCATTCAGGAAGGCCTTGCCTTGCTCACTCCCTACCCCTCGTCCTTGGTTATCTCCCTCTAGGTTGGGCACTGGAGGGAGTCATATAGGAATCTGGGGATTAGGCACCCCCAGGGGGATAGGGAGAGATGGATGTGTATGAAGTGGCATAGCTGGGTGGGTCTAGCAAAGTATTGTCATTGGTCCCCCAGCCCCAAGGTCAGGAGGTTCGGGCATACCCACCCGCTGGTAGTCATACACTACGATGCCAGTGGAGCCAATGGAGAAGGTGGCAGTGGTACCCACACGCTCACTCAGGGCCAGGCGTTGCTGGGCTTCTGGCCCCCCAATGCTCATCTCTAGGACCTGGGGGAGGGCACAGTGCTGCTTGGCATTCCTCTGTCCTCGCTCATCCCCTTGGTACTCATGCCCACCCTCAGTCTTCTTTACTCAAATGCAACTCCTTCTGCCCTGAAAGTTCAGCGAGGCTGAGTGGACCCTGGTGCTGGAGGGAACAGGCTGTCACGCCATGGGGCCGAGGCCTGGTAGAGAAGCCCAGGCCAGTTTGCCACCCCGTTCCTGCCTCTGTCCTTCCATGAGGTGCCTCTTGCCTCCTCCCCTCATTCCCTTTGGGCAGTTTGCTATCTGCCTAGCCCACCCAGCCCCTCTATCTGGCATGCCCTGTATCTGCTGCCCACCCCATCCCAGGCCTGCTCACCATCTCAGTATGTTTCTGGCTCATGTGAAGACCCATGAGCAGGGCCCCTACAATCACCACGACGACAAGGACCACCACCACGACCACGATGAGAAGGCGTTTGAGGTGCACAGGGCAGCAGGGGATGCCAAACCGGCCCCGGGGGGCTGCTGAGTAGTCCTGACATTATGGGGCAGGCAGGGAGACAGATGTGAGGTCATGAGGATACCCCCTCCTCTCCCTGCACAGGATGGACACTCTCCCAGGGCTGGACAGCCAATGCTATGGACGTGCAGAGGAGGTTTCAGGAGATCAGAGAAGGCTTCCTGGAGGAGGTGACCTGAATTTCAACAAACCCATAGAAGCTTTGAAGTGAGGGCTAGCCTGGAGAGACCCAAGAGAGCCTGTTTCACCAGTCTCATCTCCTGCTGTTTCCTCCAGACTCCTGGCACCGCAGCCATGCCCAATCCCTCTCTGTTCCCCCCAAATCCATGCTCTCTCACACTTCTATGCCTTTAACATACATACACTCCTTTCTTCCTGCAATACCTTCCTCCTTCTCCACCTGGTGAGCTCCTCCTTATTCTGGAGGCAGCTCAAATGTCATTTTCTCTGTGAAGCTTCCTGTGACCTCCCAAGTTGCAGCTCCTCTCAGTGCTCTCTACAGCCCTCTCCACTGAGCTCTGTGGTGGCTCTCAGCCCCTCATATGGGAATTATTGGACTCCACCACGTCTGTCTCCCCAAGGAACTCTGTCTTGGTGGTTGGTGTCCCTGCCCTAACTTAGCCCAGTCCTAGGTTAGTTAGATGAATGAATTTGGATGAAGAAACAGGCCCAGAGAGGTTGGATGAGGCAGGGGCCACCACACACACCTGCACACACACACGCACACACTCACACGCATGCACATGCATGTACACACATATGATCACACTCACCGGTGGGCTCTCCATCAAGGCCTCTTTGCTGCCCACATCCATCTTGCTGCAGGCGCTTTCCCCTCCTCATCTCCAAGTGTGACCAGGGTCTTATATACGCCAGTAGGGAGAGGGGATAGAGGTGAAGGACCCAGCCCCTGTCTGCCAGCCAAGCCCTCAGCTTTGAAGCCTGTTTGTTCCTGGCCCTCCAGAACCAAGACCCTGATAAGCCAGCTGCAGGAACGCCTAAGGGCCCTTGGCCCCGGCGCATGAGTCCTCTTGGCCCCATTGAGAGCAAAGCTGGAGAGTTGGGGGTCAATTCAGCAAGTGAGCTGAGCACGCTTGCCATTGGGCAATCTGCGCCTCTCACAGTGGGTGTCTTCCTGGTGTGCCTGCCTTTCTTGCTGGCACCTGCCCCTGCTGTCCTGTGGCTTTCCCTGTTCTTCTGCCAGGCTGAACCTCTCAGGCAGCCAAGGGTCTGACCCAATGGGGTGTCCACCATGTTTCCCAACAGAATTGTCCCCAAGCATGGGGATGAGCCCCAGAAGGGGAGTGAGGAGGCAGTGCCTGTGGCCCAGAGGGCCCTGCTGAAGGCAGCGGGTGCTTTGGCATGGTGTGGAGGTTCATATGTGGTTCATTAATTCTCGGGAGCTCAGATTTTACTTCAAGTACTCCAGCTGCCTTGCCCCCTCCCACACATCTGGTACCTAATCTCAGACTTGCTCTAGTCATTCTTTTCCTAATTCTGAAAACTCTGTCCCTCTAGTTGCAAATTCTTACTTGCTAATGTGCGGTTTTTCCTTCTTTGCTATGGGCTAGTTCATAACCTGAAGTCTTTTTTTTCCTTGCTTTTACTTTTGTTTGCATTGGTTTTATGCTGAAGCTATTCCCCAGGCCATACGTTTTTGTTTCTTCCAGGATCTCTTTTTCTTCTGTGCTATCTCTCCTTCTGGTTGAGGAGTGATCTGCCTGTCGCAGTGCGGTTCATCTCGGGGTGGCGGGCAGCTCACATGGAGGTGATCTGACCTGGAGCTCTGCGAGCTCTGCGCCCATCCTGGGTGCTGTGTCCACCTGCGTGTGCTCAGTGACCAGAGAATCGATGTCTAATCCCCTAAGGTCAGCATTACTCTCTATTTTTAAGCAGGTGCAGCAAAAATTCAGCGCTCTTTTAGGGCCACTGACCCTGTGTCCAGCCCCACTTTTTGGCCCGGGCACACCGACCAGCTCCACCGTTGTGACGACGGAACGCACACATCGCTTCTGTAAAGTGACATCCTTCAGATACTTGATGGCTTTCGGACATGCATACCCTTGATGGCCTGGGCAGTTTCATAAGTGTTCTTAAAGTGAACACAAATATTTGAACCTCTTGATTTGCATGATTTTGTGGGGTTTTCTGTGTCAAATGAATAGTGAACCATTTTCAGAGATCAAGCTTCAGCTTTGGATAGCATGTTCCATGCATGACACTTCTTTCTTATGCCCAGACAGCCTCACATGGGGCTGGGTATCGTGACTGATGGGGTCTCAATCTCCTTGTCAGCTGTGACTGGTGTTGCCTATCACCCTACCCCTCTGCACTTCACTTTTTATATCCTCTGATCGTGAATTTGCCCTGAGAATGCGACTCACTCAAATGTGATCCACTTTCTGGACCTTCCTCTTCTCCCTTCTATCTCTTTCCTACCTCTTTCTCCCAAGCCACCTCTGTTACTTTGTTGTGCTAAACCAAGTCTACTAATGGCTGCATCCTTTCTCTCAGGCTCTCCTCCACTTGCTGGGCCAGCTGGTCCCAACAGCGCCTTCACCTCTAAACTTGTGTGAGTGTGTAAGTCAGAGCCCTGCACCTTTCTCCTCTCTTGGCCTACTTCCTTATCCTCCTTAATTTTAACTCCAACACTTCACCCCAATTCCTGTCCCTTATCCAGGGGCTCCCTCACACTTTGGCCCTGACCTTCAATCGAGAGCTGACCCCCAATTCTCCAGCCCTGGCAGGCTCCCCTGTCCCCACAAGGACCCCCCTCTCCTGCTGGAGGGCCTTCAGTCTCCAGGTTGCACAACAGTGTGGCATTTGAGCTGAGAGCCGCTGAGAAGCTCGGGGAAGGAGAGAGGGAAGGAAGTGTTTGCTCCCACCACCCTCCTCGCTCCTCAACTGCCCCTTTAAATATTTGCCTAAGCCTCTAGCAGAAAGTGTCCTAGGAGGAATGAGAGAGGGAGAAGGGAGGAAGGGGGGAAACATCCTCCTCTCAGCTGTGTGCAGCCCCAGCCATGTGCAGTTGCTAGATGTGGGAGACAGGCCGCTTCCAGGGCCTCCACTCCTGCCCCTGGTTGTCCTGGCAACACTGGGATTGATCAGCTGACTCACATGTACTGGGCCTGAACCAGGTGGGCAGCAGGCCAGGGGGAGAGCCAAGGAGAACTGCAAGCATCTCGGGGTCCCCAGGGGCATCTCGGGCCGCATAGTCCAGCTGTGGGGGTTGTTCTGATCAGGCGCTGTATGTAGGACTTGCCATCATCATGTGGTGCTGGGAAACAGGTCTCTCTCTCTGGTCCTCAGGCTCCCCTTCAGGATGCCCTTAGGCTGTAGTTCTCATGAACGTTACAGCTCTTTATTTTTCTTTTCTTTTCTTTCCTCATTTTGCCTGTTCAGAAACTGAGGAAGGAAAGGTGCCCTCAAGTTTCCTAAGGGAAGTTTCGATGCTGGCACCAACCTGGCAGAGGTCTTGAGAACCCTGGAGAAGGGAGGAGGGAGGGACCTCTGGCTGGGCATGCAGAGCTGGCACCTCACCCCCCCACCAGCCTCCTCCCTTCTTGGCCTTTACTTAGGCCGTTTCTCCCTCCTGGAAAGCCCACCCTCAACGCCTCTCCACCTCTCTGAATACCACCCACCCTAAAAGGCCGAGCAAGAACCAATGGCACCCACTCTATGACCTCACCGCCCCAACCTCCAGAGCCCCCTCCCTCCTCCAAAATCTCCCAGCCTCCCTGCCTCACTTTCACCTGCCACTGAGCACACATTGCTGTTCTCATCAGCGACATGGGTGCTTTTTGTTGCCCCTGTCTTCCCGCCCAGGCTGCCGGCCCTGGGACCAACCCTTGGATCAAGCTTCCCCGGGCTTCCTTGTGCCTGCCACAGGGCAAAGAGCATGCACACAGCCAATGTGTAGTTATGTTCAATGAAGAGACTGTCAGCAAACACGAGGGGGCTCCCGGCCAGCAGCCAATAGTTCATTCCTTCAGTATGTGGAGGTCTCAGTGCTTCATGGCCAGCTCTGAGGCCCTGAGTCATTCTGCCTTTCTCGCCTTTAGTGTGTTCACCTGTGAAATGGGACAAGTACTGCCTGTCCTGTCCCCCTCTCTAAGCTATTGTGAGGATCCAATGACATCCCGATGTGGAAGGGCAATCGTCATGATTGTCACCATCAGCTTCATCCCTCAGGGCAGCTCTTCTCACTAGCTAAGAATAGGACCCAGGCTCCCCCTTTGTCTGTCGCTGGGTTAAACCCTCTGAGAACTGGGGGTGGTGGAGAGCCCATGGCAGCCACCCTTCTCTGTGTGCCTCCCCTTTCCTCCTTCCAGCCCTCAGCTGCAGGGAGGGGACAAGATTCACTCTGCCCTTTGTGTGCTGGGCAGAGCTGTGCCAGGGACTGGTTGGGACAGTGGCCCAGCTGCCCCAGCCACCCTCCCCACTCCTATTGCTTGTCTTCCCACAAGCTAGCATGGGGTGGGCAGCACGGGCAGCTGGAGCTGGACGTGGAGTGGCAGGTGGGGATCAAAGGACGGGGCATCCCTGGCTGGGAGAACACGGACTTAAGCTCAGACGGGAGAATCCCCTGCTGGCAGAGGCTAGGGACAGCTGGGGAAGCATCTGAAGCCCAGCCATCTCGGTTTCCTGGACTGACATGGAAAGAGCACTAGACTGGACCACCTGACTTCCAGGCTCCCCTTGTCCTGTACCTGTGAGCTCTTGGGACAGCACCCCCCCCATACACCTCTGGGAGGTAACATGGTATAGAACAGCAGTTCTCAAACTTTTTGGCTTCAGGACCCCTTAACACTTTTAAGTATTGAAGGCTCCGGCCCTGTGGCGTAGTGGTTAAGTCCCATGTGCTCTGCTTTGGTGGCCCTGGTTCACGGGTTTGGATCCTAGGTGTAGACCTACACCACTTGTCAGCCATGCTGTGGTGGCGACCCACATACAAAATAGAGGAAGACAGGGGCCGGCCCAGTGGCACAAGCGGTTAGGTGCACGTGCTCCACTGCGGCGGCCCGGGGTTCACCTGTTCGGAGCCCGGGCGCGCACCAACGCACTGCTTGGCAAGCCATGCTGTGGAGGCATCCCATATAAAGTGGAGGAAGATGGGCACGGATGTTAGCCCAGGGCCCGTCTTCCTCAGCAAAAAAAGAGGAGGATTGGCAGATGTTAGCACAGGGCTTATCTCCTCACACACACACACACACAAAAAAAAAATAGAGGAAGATAGGCACAGATGTTAGCTCAGGGAGAATCTTCCTCACCAAAATAAAAGTATTGAAGACCCTAAAGAGATTTTGTTTATGTGGGTTATATCTATTGATATTTACTGAGAAATTTAAAAATATTTATTAAATATGAATTAAATTAAAATAGCAATAATAAATTCATTATATGTTAAAACATAAATAACAAATTTTTAAATGAAAATAACTATTTTACAAAGCAAAAAAATTAGAGGGAAGAGTGTCATTGTTTTATGTTTTTGCAAATTAATTTCTGGCTTAATAGAAGATACATGACGTAGCCGCTGGAAAATTCCAGGGTACTTTTGTGAGAGCATGAAAGTGAAAAGGGCAAATAATGTCTTAACATTCTTAGGAAATTTGTTTTGACCTTAAAGACGCCCTGGAAGTTCTCAAGGACCCTGGGGCTCCCTTGGCCACATTGAAGCCCCCTGGTTAGAAGAATGGCTGTGACTTCGGAGTTGGGCGGAGTGGGTTAAATCCCTGCCCTGTCACTTTCTTTTTCCTTGTACTGTGGGCCCTGCTCTTCTTATCTGTAAAAGGGGATGAATGTCCGCTACCTCAGGAGGCTGACAGGATTAAGTAGGTGGAGTACACACACTTAGTGGAGGTGGTATCAAGCTCGGCTCCTTTCCTCTTGGTTTGGGCCTCAGTTTCCTCATTTGTTAAACAAAGGGCTGGACTGGAAAACATCCAAGGCTCTTCCAGCTCCCACAGGCTATGGCTGTGTAGTGAGAAATGTTCCAAAATTCCACACGTTCCCACTCCAACTCCAGTGACATTTCTCTTTTCAGCTAACACAGACACAAAGGCACATTCTGTTCACTAGCCTGTGGAAACACATGCGAACACAGATACACAAGTGTCACTTATGTTATGCCATGAGCTCTGCTTAGAGGATGTGTCCCCTGAAGGCCAAGACATATGCGCAGGTATACAGAGGCACATGGATGCATAATGCCAAACGCCTCCACAAGAGAAGATGTGCATGTGCCGGTGCAGACAGAGGTGTGCCGTCATAGGATGCACATATGTACCTCACACGCACGCACTCACACAGAGACGCTCTGAGCGCCAGACACACACACGGAGCAGATGGCCCCAAGGACCGCCGGGGCGCACAGCAGCCAGGGCCGCAATCACTCTTTTCCTCGGCTACTCCCAGCCCAGGACTCCCCGCTCCGCCCCGCGCGCGCCCCCGCCACCGCCGCAGTCCGCGTCCACTGCCGCTGGGCAGCCCTCGGCTCGGCTTCCGGCTCCGCGCGTCTCTCCAGCCGGCTCTCCGGTGCGAGCAGGGGAGGGGCCCGCAGCCGGCGGGCGCCCGAGGGCTGGTGGAGTCTGCTTTCCGCTGCGGGCGGCAGGGCCTCTAGCTGTGGCAGCAGCTGCCGGTGGCCAGGGGTGCCAGCGCCCGCGCGGGGTGGCGGAGCGGTGGGGCGGGGCCGCGGCCCGTGGCCCCGGGAGAGCCGCAGGCAGCATGGCGGGGCTGCGGGCCAGGCGGGGCTCCGGGCTCCGGCTGCTGGCGCTGACCACTCTTGGCTTCTGCCTAATGCTGCAAGTCGGTGCCAAGAGGCCCCCCAAGACGCCCCCCTGCCCTCCCAGCTGCTCCTGCACCAGAGACACCGCCTTCTGCGTGGACTCTAAGGCAGTGCCCAGGCACCTGCCCTCCGAGGTCATCTCTCTGTGAGTGCAGAGCTCTGGGGGGTGGAGTGGGGGAGGAGGGCAAGAACTGCTCTGGGAGTGGATGGGGAGAACCCCTGCTCCCCTCCCTCATAGAGTATGGGGACTAGGGTGCCAAGGGGTCCTCAGGATAGAGATTCAAGGCATCAGCTGGGCAGGGAGTTCTGCAGTCATGCAGGCTCAGCAGCCGTGGCTGGGGAAAGCAGGAGTTTATAGCCAAGAATGAATCATCACCACCATCAGCATCAACGAGACCTACTGTGTGCAGGGCTCTGAACATGGGGGCAAGGGGGTTGTTTACTACATGAGCATGTGGACCTTGCCTGTGATGTCACACCAAGGGCAGAGAGGCTTCTTGTGGGGAGAGAGAAGGTGGCAGCAGGGGGAGGGGAGGAAGTGAGATATACCCACATAGTGCCCTGGCATGGGGCAGACGGCTGCCACTGGTCTGGCCAGCCACTCTGCACCGGGCCAGCCAGCCTGTCACTTGCAGCAAGCGGCCTCAGGGACTAGATAGGCTGTGTGGTCCTTGAGAGCAGGATGCTAATCCCCCACCCGCATCCCAGTGCTCCATCCCTCAGCAGCACTCAGCACACTGTTTGGATGATCCTGAAGATGTGGGTAATGGAACGTTCTTCAGGCTGAGCGGAAAGCAGACCCTGGGGCCATTGGTGCTCAGGGAGGCAGTAGGGGAGAATAATGATAAAGGAAGGCAGTGAGTTTGTGAGGAGAAGAGAAAGCGTGGGGGGTAGAGGGGCAAGCCTGGTGAAATGGGGAGTTTTCAGGGCGAGTGCATACAGAAGCCATTGCCCTGTCCACCTCGCAGGGTGGTCCCAGCCCAGTCCCTGCCTACTCCCCATAGTACTGACTCAGGTGTCCCCTGCAGGACGCTGGTGAATGCTGCCTTCTCAGAGATCCAGGACGGAGCATTTTCCCACCTGCCACTGCTGCAGTTCCTGTATGGACGGACGGGGCCTTGTGGAAGGGCGGGTGGGGGTGCAGTGGAAGGGGACAGATCTTGTACTGGGGAGAGGAGAGAGAATGTAGGTAGCCTTTGGAGGTTAAGATGTGAGTGTCCCTTACTTTCACTCCGATGGGATAGCCACAAAAGGTGGAGCAGCCTGGAGTCAAGAGGGGTTCAGGGAGCAGAAGCTGGGGAGAAGGAGGGTAAGGGATGCAAAAGCCAAGAATGGGGTTTTTGGGACCCAGTTAGGAATGGACTTGCCTCCTCTAGAGACCCAAAGGAATTGGGTGCAATAACTTGGGCTAGTGCCGGAGGGTGGACGCCACAGGGGAGAGGGGTCATCTTAGAGACTGGTGACCCCAGAGATCAAGATTTGAAGAAAGAGCTGGGGGCTGAAAGGGAGGGAAGTTGGGAGAGTCTGGAATTCTAAAAGGGGCTCTTTACATTAGAAGTCCCAGTCACACGAAAGAGTACATGTGAGTTACCCCACCTCCTTCTCATCGAGGGTTATCCTCAAACTCACCATCAGTTGGAGAGGGACTGGAATCAGCTGGGGCGAGGGTGGGAGCCGGAGAGCAGAGATGCAATGGGAAGGACCCAGCTTAACAGGAGAGGCCTGTCCCTGACTGTTTTTACCCTAGAAGCAAACAGGGCCCCTGGGAGACTGCAATATGCTCCTGCCTAGTCTTGCTGCCCACGCTACTCTGGGGCTCTTTGCTGGGGTCTGGAGGGTGGGAGGCAGGGCAGCCAGCTCTTGAGGAAGCCTCGGGTGAGGTGGCAGGCTGGGGGCTGGTGCAGCTGGCACACCCTTGGAAGCTCTAATTCCATCTTTGTCTCTCCAGGTTACTCAACTCCAATAAGTTTACTCTGATCGGAGACAACGCCTTCACAGGACTGTCGCACCTGCAGTACCTGTGTGTAGGAAGGAAAGAGGAAATGGGAAGATAGAAGGGAGGCGGGGGCTCCTGGGTGGGCTAAGAGGGGAGATTGAATGAGGAAGGCTGGGGGGAAGCGGGGGGAGGTGAGAGCCCTTGAATCCTCTGACTGCAGGGCCTGAGCAGAGGGTCATTTCATCCATCCCTCTGCCTAAACCATCCTGCCTAAATGCCTTGTTACCACAGGCTTAATGTCTCCAGATTCAGAATGGAAGCCTGTCTCAGGGCCATGTGCTGGGATCTAGGTAGGGTAGGGAAATAGCTGATCGGAGGTCCGGGGTCCTGAGTGGCACCTGAGACAAGCTCTCGTTTTCTCCAGCTTCATTGAGAACAATGACATCTGGGCACTATCCAAGTTCACCTTCAGAGGACTGAAGTCTCTGACCCACCTGTGAGTACATCGTGCACATACACACACTGGACCAAGTCCTCGTCTCCTGTGGTCTTTGGCCTCTGTCACGATCTTCAGATGACCCAGGGGTCTCTCTTGCAGCTCACTGGCCAACAATAACCTGCAGACACTGCCTAGAGACATCTTTCGGCCCCTGGATATCCTGAGTGACTTGTAAGGCCTGACTCCTACCTCTTTTGACAATGCTACAGAGGGCGCATCCCTGGAGGGGGTGGTGCGGGAGCCAGAATTGGGAAGATCATAAGGTCTTGAGAGGCCAGGAGGGCTTGGGTTTGGGGGGGGCCTCTGAGAAGGCTGAGTTGAATTATATAGAGATTGGTAGCCTTCTAAGTTGGGGTTCCTCAAGGCGTCTGTGGGCTCTTAAAATGCACATGAGACAGTATGTGTAAATGTTTTTTAAACGTGCTTTTTAAAGGTATGTTTGATTTGAACCTACATTAAAGACAGATAGCATACCCACCATCATTGATCAGTATTTATACAGGAAAACAAAAGCCCTGGATTGTGGGAGGTTTGAAGGAACTGGGATGCAACATATCGCTGTGTAGGTTATACACTGCAAAAGGCACCTGCCCGAGGAGGCGAGTAGGGGCTGGAACTCAGGCCCCACTCTACTGGCCAAGCACAAGCATGTGTCCACGGGGCTGCATCCACCCGGAGGGGAACGTTTTTCTAATCGGCAGAAAGATGCCATGTGGGCAACCAGCAGCAGCCTTGACAATATTTGTTTCTGCAAATCTAGAGGCCTGGGTGGGCAGAGCAGCTGAGAGCCTGTTCCTCTCTGTGTCCCTTCCATCACCCTCATGATGCAGGGACCTGCGAGGCAACTCACTCAACTGTGACTGCAAGGTGAAGTGGCTGGTGGAGTGGCTGGCGCACACCAACACCACGGTGGCCCCCATCTACTGCGCCAGCCCGCCCCGCTTCCAAGAGCATAAGGTGCAGGATTTGCCTCTGCGGGAGTTTGACTGCATCACCACCGGTAGGAGGTGCCCTGCCTTGGGCATCGGGCTGGGCCTCCCCAGGGCAGCTCCACAGGCACTGCCAGAACCCTCGACACCTGCCTCGCCTGTCGAGCGACTCTACCACCCAACAAGCTCTTACCCTTCTTCCTCCTCCCCACCCCCCTCATCCCTGCAGATTTCGTGCTGTACCAGACCCTGCCCTTCCCAGCAGTGTCCGCCGAGCCCTTCCTTTACTCCAGCGACCTCTATTTGGCTCTGGCCCAGCCAGGTGCCAGTGCTTGCACTGTCCTCAAGTGGGACTATGTTGAACGGCAGCTTCGAGACTATGATAGAATCCCAGGTACCTGTGCCCCGTCTGGCTGGGTGGGCCCCGACTAGGGGGATTGGGGTGGGGTGGGCTCCCTTGTTCCTCTCCATTGAGTTCCTATAGGTAGAGGGATAGATGAGACCTGGTCTCTGCCCATAAGAACTTTCTAGTCTTTGAGAGGAGGCCGATACATACACAGATAACATCTATATAATTGGTAGGTGCTAGGAGGGAAATATGAACACAATGCTCTGAAAGCACAAAGGAGAGGCCTACCCAGGGCAATCAAGGAAGGCTTCCTGGTGGAGGGGATGCCTAAGTGGAGACTTGAAGGATGGCCGAGAAGGAGGAGTCAGAGGTGATGCCCAGGTTCCTGGCTTAAGTAACTGGGCAGTGCTGGTGAACTGAGAAGGAGGAGATAGGAGTGGCTAGTGAGCTCCATTTGGGATCCACTGAGTTTAAGCTGAGTCTGGAAGGCTGAGGGAGACTTACTGACGAGAAAAAATGTGGGAAGGGTGTTCTGGCAGAGGGAACAGCATGAGCAAAGTCAAGAAGGTATGTAACAGCTTAGTGTGCAAGCACATGCACGTGTAAACAATATGCAGCTCATATGAGTACAGCATGAGGCTGAGGTGGAGGGTGGCAGACGAGACCCGAGGAGATGAGGACCAGGTCAATGACAGGCTTTGAGCAGAGTGTGTGACCCAGTCCAATCCGTATTTTAGAAAACTTCCTCTGTGAGCAGCATGGAGGGTGGCCGGGCAGGGGCAAGACATGTGGGCAAACCAGTAGGGGATTAGCTGGAGCCAGGACCGGGGCAGGAGCAGTGGGGATGGAGAGATACATTTAGAAGGGAGGACTGAATGGATGCAAGAGGAAACAGAAAATTTAAATTGTCCTCTATCTATGAAAGAACTTGAAGTCATTATAAAAAATCCTTCCCCCAAAAGAAGACTCCAGGTCCCGATGGTCTCCCTGGTGAATTCTATCAAACGTTTAAGGAAGAAATTACGCCAATCTTACACAAACTGTAATAGGAAGCCTGGACTTGGGGACTGCTCAGCTGTGGGCGAGTGAGGGAGAGAGAGGTGTTGGGGATGGCTCCCGGTTTCCTGGATGGGGTGACTGCGTGGAGCCACAGATGGAAGTCGAGAACAAGGAGGAAGTGGAGGAGCAGGTTCCGGGGTGGATGTGGAGCTCAGTTTTGCCAGCTGGAGTTTGAGGTGCTTGTGGGTGTGTGTGGGCACGGAGGGTGTGCACTGAGGCTCGGGGCTGGGGGAGCATCAGCGTCTGGGGGGACAGACCAAAGCCGTGGAAGGGATTCGGGCGGTGACTGCCGGAGGCTGGGACTCAGCACAGGCTTCCCTTGGGGGAGAGGCCCAGTCACCGGGAGGAGGAGCGTGGCTGAAGCGGCGCTGGCGGGGAGGAGAGGAGAGGCGATGACTGGGGACACCAGGACAGGTGAGGGGTACGACCCCACAGGCCTTGGGTGCCTGAGAAGGGTCAGAGCAACATGGTTGTGAGCACAGTGACCTTATGCAGACATTCTCCTATGGAACAGCCCTTTCCACAGTGGGGGCTCTCAGGAGAGTGTGTTTTAATGCACAACTATGCAGACATCAAGCTGTCATCTTACACCGGGGCTTGATCACCGGGCTGTGGACGAGCTCACACTCTCCCCCTCCCCTGCCTGGCCACTTGCCAGCGGGGTAGCTTCAGGCAAGTCACTTAGACTCCGAGCCTCAGTTCCTTTTGGTGTGAAATGGCAAAATGATAGGGTGCATTTCAGAGTGATTAATTGAGGCAGTGTGTTCAAATTATCACAGTGACCACACACAATAAAAATTCAATAATTGACATTACGGTTAAACAATCGGTCAAAATCTAGGAGCACCTATTTTGTGCTCAGTCTCAGCTTGTATTTGAACCCTGGGGGCAGAGGTGGAGGGAGGGTGATGCTGAGGCTGATTATTAGCTGTGAAACAATGAGAAAGCACCGAGTGCCCAGTAGATGACCTTGAGGGGAAAGGAATACTGTAGCAGACAGCCTTGGTCTTGGCCCAGGGTTGGAGGGGACTGACCCTCTTTCCAAGGGTGCAGCACGGGGCGAGGGCACACGGGCCGCCTGACGCTGCCTCCCCGCATCCTGGCAGCCCCCTCTGCAGTGCACTGCAAGCCAATGGTGGTGGACAGCCAGCTGTATGTGGTTGTGGCCCAGCTGTTTGGCGGCTCTTACATTTACCACTGGGACCCCAACACCACGCGCTTCACCAAGCTGCAGGACATCGACCCGCAGCGCGTGCGCAAGCCCAATGACCTAGAGGCCTTCCGCATCGACGGTGACTGGTACTTTGCCGTGGCCGACAGCTCCAAGGCGGGCGCCACCAGCCTCTACCGCTGGCACCAGAATGGCTTCTACTCCCACCAGGCCCTGCACGCCTGGCACCGCGATACCGACCTGGAGTTTGTAGACGGCGAGGGCAAGCCACGGCTGATTGTGTCTAGCAGCTCCCAGGCGCCTGTCATCTATCAGTGGAGTCGCACCCAGAAGCAGTTTGTGGCCCAGGGTGAGGTGGCCCAGGTGCCTGACGCCCAGGCTGTGAAACACTTCCGCGCCGGCCGCGACAGCTACCTGTGTCTCAGCCGCTACATTGGCGACTCCAAGATCCTGCGCTGGGAGGGCACGCGCTTCTCCGAGGTGCAGGCCCTGCCCTCCCGGGGCTCGCTGGCCCTGCAGCCCTTTCTCGTGGGTGGCCGCCGCTACCTGGCACTGGGCAGCGACTTCTCCTTCACACAGATCTACCAGTGGGATGATGGGCGACAGAAGTTTGTGCGGTTCCAGGAGCTGGCTGTGCAGGCCCCTCGGGCCTTCTGCTACATGCCTGCTGGAGACGCTCAGCTCCTCCTGGCCCCCAGCTTCAAGGGGCAGACGCTTGTGTACCGACATGTCGTGGTGGATCTCAGTGCCTAGGGGGTGCTGAGGCGTCTGGGTTCCTCGAGCAGCCGCTGGAGGCTGGGTGGGAGCCTCTGTGTGAGCAGCATGTGTGCCAGTGTGAAGACACGTGTAGCCAACCTGCATAGGTGCCCTCACGTACGTACACTCCGGTGAGCATGGGCACACACCGTGGACTAGCCCAGGGGAGCCACTTATCGTAGTTGTAATCAGCATGAAGACTCGTATATGCACCAGGCAACCCAGCACCTGGTGCCCTCCCATATGTGGACACCTCTTGACCCCACACTCCATCTGCAGGCCTGCCTCGCTCTGCTGCCTTCCACACGCTCTGGCCCTGGGGGCAGGGTGCTGAGAGGGAGGCTGAACTTCCCCCTCCTGTTCTCCAGCTTATTATTCTGACTCTCTGGTCTTTCCTGTTGGTGCTCTAGGTGTCTGTGTACCTGCTCATGCTCCACATTGCAGCCCACAGCCACATCCTTCATACTGCTGCGTGCACTGACCCATGCTACGCTCCTTCTGCGTGCACATGTGGACACTGACGGCCACCCTCAGGCACATGCACACACACCTGTCTACACTCCTGTTTTCACGTGCACACATGCAGATTCAGCACTGCCTGAAGCTTCCCCTCTGTTACCTTGCCTGTCTTCTTAGAGGAGCACACAGTACCCGTCCTCCTATGCTCACCCCTGGTGTGCCCGCCCTGCGGCTGACACAGATGGGAATGGTGATGCCAGCTTCTGTGCACCAGCTTGACCTCTGCCTGAAGCCCCAGATCCCCTGGCTACTTCCCAGTGCTGGCTCTGTTCTCACCGGAGTTCCCTTCCTGACCCTGAATTGGGCTCGCCCGTGTATAGGAGACCACCCAGATGAAAACCTTTCTGCTCTTCTTTTCTCTAGCTGCCCCAGCCTCGGACCACTCCCTGGTTCAGCCCCATGTTTGGGCTGTGGACCCTGAACTGTCCTGGCTCCTTTGGGTGTGTTCAAGAGCTGGCTGAGCCAGGGACCCTGCAAGCACCTGAGCCATCAGGGCAGGTGCCGGGAGTGCAGCTGGGCTGGAGAGCATCTTGGGGGCCCTGGGACCTCTCTAATCCACAGAGGCACACCCCAGGAGCACTGCCTTTCAGTGCAAGCTGAGTGGTGGAGGGGATGAAGGTCCTATGGGAGTGGCACCTGGGAGCCAAGCTTCTGCTGCCCTCTGCTGTATGCTGGGAATAGACAGCTCTGAGATGCAAGGCTGCTGGAGAAGGCATGGGGTAGGCAAGCTCTTCCCTGTGTCCAGACTGTGTGAGGGCCGCCTGGTGGTAGGATGCCTAGGGGCATTGGTGGGCAATGCCATGATTCACTTGCTTCGAATAAAAAGTTCCCACCCCATTGCTGGCTCTCAGATGTCCAATGGTGATGGTCAGCCGCAGCTGTTGCATTAAGAACAGAGCCAGGGCTGTGCTATCCTTGTTGCTGGCAGGGGCCCTGCATCAGTTTTCAGACCCCCTTCCTCCCTGCTCCCTTCCCTCCAAGGAGTGAGTGATAACCCCCAAGGTCAGCAGGTGCTGGGGTCAGGAGTTCATGGTGATGACACTCAGGTGCTGGGTGAGTGTGACTCGTCTCCACCACCTGGGGCTGACTCACGGCCCAAGTGTTCCTTCCTGGAGATCACAGTCTTGGGTCCCACTGAGACTGGAGTCTGTGCCTCTGTCAGGTCAACTCCAACCAATATGACCCAAGATAAGCGCAGCAGTCCCTGCCGCCCCCCATCCCACTGGGCAGATGTCTGTCACTGCCACCACCCTCTGCCCTAGGGATGAGATTTCAAGCACGTCGACGCATTTCTGGAGCCTCAGCTGCTACTTCTGGAAAGCAGATAATAAAACCTACTTTGTTTAGTCCTGATTCTGCCACCTACTAGCTGGGTAGCCTCGACCATGTTACTTAGCCTACTCATATCTGAGTTTCCTCACCTGTAAAATGTAGATAATCATGATACCTACCTGAAGGGTTAGTGTGAGATTTAAATGCATTAAATATATAACATACTAATATATGTAATGCCCTTAGAATAGTGTGCCTGGCACAGAACTATGATTTTTATTGGTCTGTAGCACTATATGAAATACAGAGGTGGCTCAGATAAGGGTGTTTTGTGGGAGCGGAGGTTGCTCTTTGGGGAGAACTGTCTGTGGATTAGGGGTCCTTATGCATCCTCAGATTCAGCGCCCCTGTACCCTATGTCTTACACCTGTGGCCTCAGGTGTCCAGCCAACCCGGCCCTGACCACTCCTCACAATGGGGAGTCTCATAGGGGACGTGTCTGAGTTTCCACCTCCTTGAACCACGTTCATGTGCTCTTGGCTCAGCAGGCGTCCCTCAGGTCCCCCAGCCCCACTGTCCTGGGAATGTCTGTCCTGCTTTTTCAAATGGGGAACGGGCCTCATGCTGTGCCAGGAAGAGGTTGCCAGGGAAAGAGGGTTGAGTCTCCCAGACACGTTGGCACTTTGTTGCCCAGTAGAAAGATAAATATCACTCTGACTGTACCCTCGCCCCCACCATGACTCCTTCCAGCGGTGGGAGACACTTCTCCCCCTGAATGCCCAGCTTTCTGCACACGAGGAATTGAGCTGTCTGTATGGCTGCCTGGTCACCTGCCCTGGGGGGTCATCCATGTGTCCAGAGAGCTGCTTAGCAACCCAGTGTAACCGAATGACTGTGTCAACAGCTCAGGACCAAAGGCCGTGAGAGGCAGAGTCCACTCACTCTGCCAAAGCCGAGGAGGCTGACACCCCTCAGCTGCCAGCCTCACACCCCTCCATGCTGAGCCCTGCTTTCAGCAGCACACCTCTGACATCTTGTCCCTTAGATGTCCCAAGCACAGTCATCGGCCCCAGGAGTCTCCACGTGAGAGACCTTCCTAACTGGGTGGGCTTAGAGTGGGCACAGGAGAGCTCCTCCCCAGTGAATTGGGGGGAAAGAGAGGCCTGTGATGCTGAGGTCAGGTGTGTGACTCTGGAGGGCAGCTGGTGGAGAGGAGGCAGTTCTGCAGCAGGTACCGAGGACCTGAGGCTCACATGCACACAGTCAGCTCAAGCACCCTTACCTCTGAGGAATGGATGGCTCTTGCTTGTTCTGCAATCCCCTGCTCCTCCTGAGCTGGCCCCCTACTGAGTCAGTCACATCCTTCTGCTGCAAGGAGACAAGAATACTTTTCATCTCGATTACAATGTCTATGCCTAGAGATGGATGGTGGGATCCTAACCCTTGGCGGTTCTTGTTCCTCCAATGTAGGACAGGAGCTGGGCCCAGAGTGAGGGAGCGGTTAGGCAGGTAGAGGGAGGCCTCAGGGCCTCAGGGGAGTTTCTCCTGTAGCCGGTTTCACTGCAAGCTCTCACACCCAGCAACACCAATAAAATTGATGATAATAATTAAGAGCATATAATCACCGTGTGTGTTTATTCCCAAGAAGGCTCCTTTCCCTGGCCCGGTCCTTACCTATTCCATCCCTTTGATAGGTGGTGGGTGTTAACTATGGCTCTAATAAAAAGTAACAACTGCCCCAGTGTCCCGCGCCCACAGCTCTGAGCAGCTCTGCTGTCCCCCTTACCTCAGCCCTTGAGGGCAAGCTGTGCAGGGTTGGGGGATGCTGTGCTCCCCGTCGTCAGAGGAGGAATGAGGCACTAAGCAGAAGAGGAACAAAGAATGCAACCCCACATGGAAAGTTGTAGAAGCAGCAAAGTTTGCCCTCTCTTTTGAGCCTCTGCCGTCTTCCAGGTATACACCTTCCTCAGGGAGGAGCTCCTGGGTTCCCTGTCCCCTCCCAAGGCTGCCCTCAGAGGACTGATCAAGCCAAGCATTTACCCGTTGTCTGGCAACAAGTGCCACCAGGGGACATTGGGCAAGTTTCTTTTCATCACTGCGTGAGCCTATTTCCTAAATGAGAAAAAAGGATCAAGACCTTGCACACAGAAATGCACTACAAAATGGGGATCTTTGAGGTTATTAAGCCCTCAGGGATATTTGTGCTCTTTACTCACAGGAATAGGTGGAAGTTCAGACTTCCGGGGAAGAAGGCATGGGGGGCTGGGGGCTCTGCCCAGAATCCCTGAAATCATCACGGTCAGCCTGCCCAGGAGTGTGGGCCCTGGAAGGGTATCCCAGAGAGAGGTTAACTCCCGAAGTTGAGTCGGATGGGAGATGAGGCCCTCAGGTTCCCTCTCCCCTACTTTCTCCCAGCTTCCCCTTTAGGTCAACTGCACATCTTTGAGGCGTTGACTGACTCCTGACCCAATGGTGTAAGAGCTGATTTGCTGGCGCTCAGCCAAGCCTCCTTCCAGTTTGTGCCTGGGCCTTGAGGGGGGACCTCCGCCCATCATATGCCCTTTCCCATTTTACAGGAGGGGAAACACGAGGCAAAAGGGGGAAGCCAGTGAAGACCCACGGAAACTCAAGTCCACATTTCTTTTTTCCTCCTACTCCCGCCCCATCTTGTTTTTTTTTTTTTTTTTTTTTGCCGCTTCTCATCCCCTAATTTTTCCGGTTAGGACCGCGACTCAACCTAGGGACCCCACACGCGAGGCGGGGACGCATCGCCGCTTTAAAGGGCAGGCCGCTCGCCTCGTCCCGCCCCCCGGGGCCGCAGTGCGCCTGCGTCGGGCCCCGCAGCCCGGGGTTGGGCAGAGCCCGGTGCCGTGCAACTTTCAAGTGAGCTGCAAACTCCGCCCCGAGGCCGGGCCGGTGGCCGGGCGCAGTGGGATCGCGGAGACCGCACGAGTGAAGGCCGCGACCCGCCACTCGCGGCCCGGCCCCCGCCGCGGCGCCCCGCGAGGGCCGAACGCCTGGTTCCCCGCGGCAGGGAGTGTGAGTCGAGCGGAAACTGCCTGGCGGCGCGGCGGGGCAGAAGAGCGCGCCCGCCGGTACCGGCTCCTGAGTCGGTGCCTCCGCGTCCGGCCTGCTCGCCCGGCCTGCTGGGCTCCCCCTTCTTCCGGCTCCCCGCACTGCGAAGTTAGGGGGCGGCGCCCCTCCGGTTCCTGCTCCTCCGCTCACTTCCCCATCCTGGCCCTGCAGGAGCGTCCCTCTGGGCATCTTCTTGGGTGGTCTCCCTTTTCCCCCGAGGCTGCAGGATGGTGTCCTGGATGATCTGTCGCCTGGTGGTGTGAGTATGGCAGCTCTCATATCCCCTCTATCCCGGGTGCCAGCCCGGCCCTGGGGTGGCAACTGGGAACGTCTGGTGGGAAAGGGGGCTTTCTGAGCTCCGTCACACCTGTCCCCTCCCCCGCCCTCCCACCCTCACAGCAAAGGTTAACGGACCTGTGGGCCTGCACGCGGCGTCCAGCACGGCTTGCTTGTCCCCCAACCCCCAAAGCCTCCTTGGCGGATGGCGACCCCTCCCGCACTCACACACACACTGCAGACAGGTGCGTGGGGCGGAGGACCACGGGCCGGACCGCAGCCCTTTGGCAAACACTAGGTGTTGTGGCACGTTGTGGGCGGAGAAGCCGTTGTGGGCCTGCTTCCTAGCTGAGCCATCTGTCACGTGACTTACCACCCTGGCCTCAGCCTCCCTACTCTGTCTTACTCGTCACCTTTCGGTACTCCAGCACCTAGCTGGAATAACCCTGTCTGCAGCCTGGCAGTGCCAGGTCTCGTGGCCCTGGGCCTGACTGCATGTCCATGGGAGGGGACAGTGGTGCTCTCCTCAGTTCAGAAGTCTGCCTCCCACCCACGTTGTTGAGTGGCTGTGTGTGCTCTCTGTTCACCACGTATCCATGGGCCACCAGTGCAGGCCTGGGCAGGCTTAAGATGTTTGTAAACAGCAGGGTGGGGAGGGCAGCTTCCAGGGCACTGACTCAGGTGCAGGTTGTGCAAGCCAAGCGGGAAGAACAGGGTAGGCATTGCCGCCTCACACCGAGGGGGAGGCGGCCATCTGGTGAAGCGTGGTGGGGCATGGTGCCCCTCACTCTCCCCCTCGGTTTTCTGGCTGTTCTTCCAGGCTGATGTTTGGGATGCTGTACCCAGCTTATGCTTCGTACAAGGCTGTGAAGACCAAGAACATTCGTGAATATGTGAGTGTGGGGGTGAGGGGCTGGGCAGGAGGGTTTGACTCAGGTGGGGTGGAACGACAGCCTTGGGGGGGTATGGTAGGATTGGTGGGGTGGGGAGGGTCTGAGCTGGCCTCCCCCTCCTCCAGGGGCTTAATCGGGAGGTGTATCTTGGGTGAATGGCTGTGGATGGAGGGTGGGCTATTGGGGTTCCTGTGCAGGATCTTGTGGGTGAAGCCTATTGGGGGTGGGTACAGGCATGAGTAGCAGTTTCTCAGAGGCAACTCTCTAGCCAGATGGCAGGGGAATGCAGCGGGACATGCTCTCTGGAATCCCTGGGCTGGGTCAGTCCAGGACAGGGGAGTTGGCTCTTCAGGCTTAGCCGCTGGCCTCTGACCTCTGCCCCTGCCCCACAGGTCCGCTGGATGATGTACTGGATAGTCTTTGCACTCTTCATGGCGGCAGAGACCTTCACAGACATCTTTATTTCCTGGTATGGGGGCAGCGGGGCTGTGGGCTGTGGGGAGCAATGGCCCACCCTCTGTCTGGCTCCCTGGCTGCCCTTGTCCCCCTGTGCTCTGACAGGTTCCCTTTCTACTATGAGATCAAAATGGCTTTTGTGCTGTGGCTGCTCTCGCCCTACACCAAGGGGGCCAGCCTGCTTTACCGCAAGTTTGTGCACCCGTCCTTGTCCCGCCATGAGAAGGTACCCCAGGGGGAGGTAGGGAGGGAAGCATAGGGATGGGTGTGAGGGAAGGAGCCCTGGATTCGGGCTTCAGGACACTCGAGGACACCTGGGTTCTAATCCCAGTCCTGCTGCTGTTTAGCTGTGAGACCTTGGCAGAGCCTAACCTTCTTTCTCTTTTGGGATAATCAAGTGGGGGCACATGTGAATGACTTTTTGGGGGTATGACACACCAGCTGGAAGTTGGTTTGGGGATGGTTGGGGGGAGGATGGAGCATGGCCATTCACTGAGGTGTGGGAGTAGGGGAGTGGGTGGGTGGGTGGGGAGCCCTGCTCTTGGTGTGGTTGCCTGAGCACTGTGGGTGGGGGTGGGCTGGGAGGCGTGGCACCCAGTGGCTTCTCTGGGTCTGCAGAGGAAGAGTGACTCCAGCTGTCCACTTGAGCTCTCTTCCTCCCTCATCTGCAGGAGATCGACACCTACATCGTGCAGGCCAAGGAGCGCAGCTATGAGACAGTGCTCAGCTTTGGAAAGCGGGGCCTCAACATTGCTGCTTCGGCCGCTGTGCAGGCTGCCACCAAGGTGCCCTGGGTCCCAGCCCTCCAGCCCCGTGCTTTTTGGGCAAGTCCAGCTCACTGTCAGGGAGCTGATAGATAGCAGCTGTCTGTGCTGGGGAACAGGGGTGAGGGGTGACGGGGGTGTTGGCAGGAGCATGGAGCTGAAAGTCCAGACTTCCCTGGCTCTGCGAGCAGCCGCTCCTGCTCTCTGGGCCTTCGTTTCCTGTTGGTGCCACAAAGACCCAGAGCTAGAAGCTTGCTGAGTTGCTTTCTGTGGGGCTGGTGCCCCAGTGACTACCTGCGGGTCAGTCCTTGACTTCCCTGGGTAGCTGCCCTGATGGAGGTCCCTTTCTGCTAGGAGCCCTCCTCCTCCCTCCAGGTGATGCAGAGCTCCCCCTCCCTTGCAGAGTCAGGGTGCGCTGGCTGGAAGGCTGCGGAGCTTCTCCATGCAGGACCTGCGCTCCATCCCCGACACTGCTGCCCCCACCTACCGGGATCCCCTCTACCTGGAGGACCAGGTTCCCCGCTGCAGGCCACCTATCGGTGAGTGGGCAACTGTCCCAAGAGGAATGGCTTCCTCCATGCAAGCTGTGGCTTCCTGCAGGGCTAGAAGAAGGCCTGGCTGGCCCCAGGCCTTCAGACAGTGTAAATGCGCAGCTTAGCCTTCTGGCCTCCCTCACCTCCACACAGGGTACCGGGCAGTGGACCTCCAGGACAGTGACACGGAGGGTGAGTGTTGGTCGGATACAGAGGTAGTCCCTCAGCCGTCAACCCGGCCCCACCGAGAGAAGCCTCTGAGCCGCAGCCAGAGCCTGCGTGTGAGCAAGAAGAAGCCGCTGGTTCGGGAGGTCAGTGGCAAGGAAGACGCAAGGGGGGCGGCAGCCCTGGCACTTCAGCCCAGACCTCTCATGGTGTGCCTGCTCTCTCTCCCCCAGGGCACCTCACGCTCCCTAAAGGTCCGGACAAAGAAAAAGACCATGCCCTCAGACGTGGACAGCTAGGGTCTGCAGAGCCCGGCCCTCGTGCCCTGCAGGGTGCTGAGGGCTATTTGGAGGGGACCTCTGGCTGCATGTCTGGCCTGTCTGCACCAGCTGCCCAGGCTCTGCCCTCCCAGCTCCTGCTGTTGGTTCAGGCCCAGAGGCAGGTGCTGTCGGGGCCATGCACGGGGATGCACCCAAATGTACCAAAGCAGGCTGGGACCACGGTTCTATTTATTGCCTTTCTCATTCCTCTACCTTCCCAGGTGTGGGACCACAGCCCTCCCCAGACCCTGCAAATGAAACCAAAAGCCCACCCAGCTCTGTTCATTCCTTCCTGTCCTTCAAAGTACTTGACAGCCTTCTCCAAGGCCTTGTGTGTGTGTCCTGGTTGTATGTTTTGTGTTGGTGGATGAGGTCAGGTTTGTTCAGGTTTTGATAACTAAATACATGAAAGTGTTCTGTTTCTCCTGGTTTGTATTCCCAGTCCTCACAGCACACGTTATTTAACAGCCTGCTACAGGCCAGTCCCGGCCTAGGACCGGGGCTAAAGGGGCAGACTGCCAGAGGGGCCCAGTCTTCTGGGGGAGATTGCCATTGACAAAATAGTTGTGATGCAGCAAGTACTGTCATGGAAAGCTCTCGGAGACCTCTGAGAACACAGATGGGAGAGTCGGGGCCCAGCCCTGAGAGAGATCAGAGTCTAAGAAGACCGCAGTCAGGGGGAGATAGGATTGGACCTTGACGGGAAGTAGAAACCAGTGGGAGCGAAGGTGTGTAGGCAGCATGATAATCCTGTGGGGATTAGCTGGATCTGTGCTCAGATTAGGCCTGGGGAGCCCAATTTCCTCCATGTGCCTGAGGGGGGTCTCTAGGCGCTTTTGTGGGGGAGGAGCATTGAGTTCCTGTAAACACGCAAGTAACATTGGGAGCATTGCATGTCTGTGGAGTAGCCGCGAGAGGGCAGCAGCTGCCAGGGTGTGGGCTGCCCCCAGCTTCCAGGTCAAGGAGGGCGGGGCTTGGAGGCTGGCCAGAGCCGTGCCCTGTAGGGGCCTGGCCACTGGCTGGCTGGAGGGACGATGGGGAACTCTGACCCAGCCTCCAATGGCGCCCCCACCGTTGCTCCTCCCTGCTGCTCCTCCCTGCTGCTCGTGGTCATCGGTCCTCAGCCTGCCCCATCCATGAGTCTCCTCTGTTCTCCTGAGACCCAGGCTCTTGGCCTGGGCTGGCTCCACTCCATCCCCTCCTCTAATTCCTGGAGCAGTGGTGCCGGCTCTGCCCTCTCCTGCGCCTGGATGTGGTAACCGGGAGTGGCCTCAGGAGGGTGGATTAACTCCTGGTGTGGGGATTATCTGGGTTTCACTTGGGGGAGGCACTTAATCTGCCCCGGTGGTTTAGCTCCTCACATGTTGGTGGTCAATGACTTACTCTCTTGGCATTCCCTTGCATCCCTTATCTCTTCATTTATTCATTCGAAACATCCTTATTGAGTGTCCACCAGGTACCAGGCATGTTTCGAGATACTGGGGATGCAAAGTCTAGTAACGGCTGGCACCAAGAATGTGCTGCTCTAAGCCCCTGACACATATTAATTTAATCCTCACAACAATTTTGAGAGGTCTGTACTATTATCATCTCTATTTTACAAATGGGAAAACAGGCACCAGGAGGGCAAGTAATTTGCCTGAGGTCACACAGCTAGTAAGTGGCAGAATTAAGCTTTGAACCAGCCAGTCTGGCTTCAGAGTCAGTGTACTTAACCACTGTGCAGGACTAAAGTAAATGAGATGTTTCTTGCCTGGGAAGCAAGGAGAAAGAGACTAGCATGTATCAAACATAGGTTGTGTGCATGACCTTGTGCTGGGCATTTTACAGAGATAATTTCCTTGAATTATCCACAAAAAGCCTGTTAGGTAGGGTTATACCCATTTTACAGGTGGAAAAACTGAGACTCAGAGAAGTGCAGCAACTTGTCCACGGTTGTGCTGCCTGTGAGTCGGGGCCCTGTCTCCTGATGCAAGCCTGTCCAGAAGTTGCCTTGATAGAGGTGGAATGGCAAGATCCACAGCCCTGAACTGGGAGAACAAAACAGAGGAGCGTGTGATGAACAGGCAGAATGAAACAAAACTTCAAAGGAAGAGGGAGCTGGGGGGAGGCCTGAAGTTGTGGGGTGGTGAGGGAACTTCCATGGAAGCTAGGGCTTCCCCTGCCCTCATTCCCAGGGTCACTTGGCCCCAGGGCTGAACTGGTGATGCTTCCTCAGGTCCGTGATCTCCACCTCACCCCGCAGCTTCCTCACTGGCCCTGCTGCCCCTGCTGCCCCATAGCTCCTCCTTTGGCCACGCTGCTCCTATCTCTCTCCTGAGCACAGCACAATCATCCCAGCATCAGCCTCCAGGCCTTTGCTCCAGCCGTATGAGTCTCCTGCCCTCCAAACAGTCTTTCTTTCCAGGCCCGTTGGCCTTCCTTCAAGATCTGCTTTCTCTGAGCCTTCCCTGACTTGTCAACCCCTCCTCAAGCTCCTAAGGCTCCTGATCTCTGGCCTGCTCACCCTGTCCAGGGCACACAATGCCATGGGCTGTGCTGGTGTGCCCATCGCCCTTCCCTCCCCTCCCAACTGGCCTCCTCCGCAGGTGAATTGCTCCGTGTTCCCCACCTCATTAATCGCCACTATCTCGTGGCTTCATGCTGTTCCCCTGGCATGCTCTTCCTCCCCCACCCAACTGTTCTTTTCCTATTTGCCCTTTGAACCCCACTCAGACATCACTTCCCCCAGGAAGCCCTCCTGTAAGCACTCCCCTGCCCCCTTGCGTTGATTGCTCATCCAGACCACGCCGCCTCTGCCCCTGCACGGACCCATTTCTGCCTTGAGCATATGGTGTTTTCTCCCGTACTGCACTGTGACTGCATGAAGAACAGACTTGCACCTTATTCACTTGTATTCCAGCCTGGAACAAATGCTGGTTTAGCCAAAGTGAAACTGTAGTACATGTGTGGCTGGTGATGGCCCACTTGTTCTCTGACTTCTGAGCTCCAGCATCACCTCCTCCGTGAGGCTCCGCCGCCTTCCCCAGGGTGGGACTAGAAGCACCTTGTAATCATTCGTTAACCTGCCTGACTCCAGTAGTCACCCCACAGTGCCTGGCACAGGGCCTGACACCTAAGAGGGCTCGGTGACAGTTTGCTGGTAAAAGAACAAATCCATGAGTAAGTGTAAGCTCGTCAAGGCGGGGACGGCCTGTGCTTCCATCTTCGCGCCCTGCATCTCCTTGGTGCCCACCACAGGCGAATGACTGCTGCAGTCCTGTGGGTTGTGAGACATCCTGGGGCCAGAGGAGAAGGGGCAAGGAGAATTCCAAGTTCTGGGGCTGTTCTGGCCATGCATACACATGATCCTGGGACTGGGGCATTGGGTGTGGGCTGGGCTTCCCTCAGAGGCTGCCCTGTCTCTTTGAGAATCACTGAAACGTCTGCCCAGCACTGCCTCCCTCTGCATGGGGTTCCTGGCCCAGGCTTCATCCTCTCTGGCCTGACCCGTAGGGGAGGGTAGGCTGTGCTCTGGCCTGACTACAGCCTCCAACCTTCTGTTATCCTCCAGTGTGTCCACTGCGTCCCCAGGCAGGCTCAGGGCTGGACCTCCATTCCAACTGGCCTGGAGCACAGGTGTGCCAGGCTCCAGGCTGGGCACTGGGTAGGGAGATGAAGCAGCCTCGGCCAGCCCCCTTGGAATCACAGACCTCTGCTTGGCCTAGGTACCAGCCCCACTCAGGTTGTGGGCTCACTCTTCGGCCTCCGCACCCGCCTTGCCTGCTTCTGAGGGCCTCCTCCACTGCCCCCAGGTTCCCAGGTGCAGGTGGCCCTTCATTCTAGCCTTCCTTTTCCCTCCTCCCCACAGCCCACCATCCCTTGGACCTGTCAGGTGGCTCCTTTCTCTCCCTGCCTCTTTGGCCCCTCTCAGGCTGTGGCCCCTCCATATCCTGGCCTCCTCCACGTGCGCTGGCCCCATTGCTGTGTTTTTAGCTGCTATTCTCAGTGGTGGCTATGTAGTTAGCTTCTTGTTTAAACACGGCCCTGGCCCAGGCTGAGTTGGGGAGTCCTAGCTGGCACTGCCCCACCCTTGAGGAGGTTGAGGACATGAGCACTCAGGCTCTCATCCCTTGTCCCCCACCCACATCAGGGACTGCCATGCCAATAGCTGGGTAGGGGGCAGAATCCAGGCAGGAGGATGATGCCTGCTGCTCAGGAAATCCAGGGGGCCAGAGCTGGCGTTGTTAGGCAGAAGGTCCTGGGCCTGGGGCCTGGGTGGTTGGATCGCAGGGGAGGGGAGGTTGGGGGGTGGAGGAGGGGCACTGGGAAGGTTCCACTGAGAAGAGGAATTAGGTCAGGGACCTGGGTTGGGTGGGCGAGAGGGGAGGGGGCATCGGCTACAGAGCTTCCTCCTGGCTCCAGGAGCATCTCCACACTTCCCTTCCTCTCCCCCTCCCCCAGGGCCTAGGAGAATTCCCCTCAATACTCCCCCTCCCCCTTGCCCGCACCCCAGGCATTGCCACAAGGGTGGGGGGTGGGGTGGGGGGAGGCCAGCCTCAGCTGTCTGAAGGATGGAGGGGCTGTGGAAGCAGGGCTAGGTGCCCAGACGGCCGCGTGTGTGGGAGGGGATGTCCTCAGATGCCCTCCACCCGGCAGTCCCCGCTCTGACGTGGGTACCCCCCTCCTCCCTGCCTGGATTAGTGGCAGCTTGGCCTGACTCTCCGGGGCTCCTTCCCCCGCCCCCGCCTGCTGCCCTCCCTTGGGCAGGGGGCTGCTCCACCCGAGGGGCACAGTGCTTGCCCAGGTAAGGGGCTCTGGGGACAGTGCCAGGGCAGTGGCTCTGACTGCTGCTGCGCGTGTCAGCATGAATGTGTGTATTAGCGTGTGTGTGTCAGCGCTCCAGGAGTCGGGGTGGGGTCGAGGTGGGCCGGGGAAGGGCCCACGCGCGGCTGGGGGCGCTGGTCAGCTTGCTGGTCCACGAATCCAGCATTGTGTCCACGCATGTGTGGCTTTCCTTGTGTGTTTGTCTTTCGTGTGTCTCCTCAGCTTTGCTCTGTCTTCAGGCACAGAACAGCCGGCTACAAGGCTCAGTGGCCTGGGGAGCAGGATTGGGAGCTGGTTGAGGATGGAAAGGGGCTTCTTCCGCCCACCCACCCCCCATGGCCCCTGGGCATTTCAGAAGCCTGTCCTGAGATTCCTGGTCTAGGCCAGAGACTGTGACCTAACAAAGCAGACAGAGCAACTGGGGGTGGGGTGGGGGGAGGTGTCTGTCCTGCTCCCCCGGGACAGTCCCTATCCCCTTTGGGGATGATAGTGACAGGCCATCAGGGCCCCAGACAGCCCAGGCTCCTATCCTGCCCTGCCCAGCCTCATGTAGGCCCCAAGCGGCAGGAATCTACCCCCCTCCCCCACTCTCCCACAAGCTTCTGCTGCCAGAGGACACAGATGGGGGACCACAGGCACACCCCAGCCCCTCATCTGAACCCTAGAACTGGCCTGGGAGCAGAGGCTGGGGCTTAGGGGCTTGGGATTGCAGTCCGTGTTAGACCCTCCACAGTTATTTCCCCTGGCACATTCAGGTCCAGGCCACCCTCGGGGGAGCTGGGGGAGGAAGGGAGTGTTAATAACTCAGTCATGTAAACAACCCCTACCAGCCTGCCCTGCCACAGAACCGGCCTCTGTGGGGAGGCAAAGGGGCTGGGTGAATCTATGCCAACATGACCCAAGTCATGCCCAGTGCCAGCCCCTCAGGCCTCCTCTCCTCGGGACCCCTCCTCTTCCCCTCAACTGCCTCCTTTCCAGTCTCTTGGGAGGAAGGCTCCTCACGGCTCTTCATGGCTCCCCTCTCCAGGGATAGGGGTGTGACCTGGGACCAGGCTGGAGGCATCCGGGAACTCATCCCTTCGATGGGATGGGGCTGGGTGGGGTGGTGCTGCCTCTGCCCAGGTTTGGTGAAGGCAGGCCGAGGATGGCTTCCACACAGAGGCAGAGGAGTCGCGGGGTGGGAGGTGGGTGCCTGAGGGGAAGGGAAGTACCCGTTGGGCGTGTGGGTTTCTGTGTGTGTCTGAATCTGTCTGTGTGTGTTAGAATCTGTCTGTTTGTGTCTGTGCTGTGGAACCACCCCCGCAGAGGAGCCAGGATGCTTCCTCTGGTGGAGGGTGGAGGGTGCCCTGCTTTCCCATTTCCTCTCCTCCTCTCTGTCCCCTCCCAGGAGCCACTCCCATGGGCTCCTCTCCAATGTTGGGCCTGGAAGCACTGAGAACACAGGATGGGGCAGACCCCCAGAACATGGGGCTGGAGCAGGTGGTAGAGCTCATCAGGACCCACCTCCTTTCCAGACACTTGGTGAAACCGAGGCCCATAGAGCAGGGAGACTAGAGCCCAGGCCCTGCCAGAACTGCTAACACAGGACACTGCGCCACTGGGCCAGAGGGAGCTTGGGTGGGAACATAAACAGCAGCTTGGTCAGGTGAGGATGAGGCAGGGTAGACACCGGCTGGCCTGGTGTGCCCACGTGCCAGAGCTGGAGAGGACCAGGAGCGAGTGGTCCAGCAGGCCTGGGGCGGCTGGTGTGGGTCAGAGCGCCCATCACTGACTCGCGAGAACCCCACTGCCCCTGCCAGCTCTGGCACTGCCCCCTCCCAGGGGCCTCGCCCGAGCACCCCGAGGGGCACCCCGCCCCACCGTGGCCCAGTCCGGCCCCTCCCGCCCTTTGCTCCAATTCCCGGGCTTGGCACCTATAGTGGGGGTGCTGCCCGCCTGCCAGGCTCCGGGGCCGGGCCCACGGGAGGGTGGGGCTGCTGGGAAGCTGGCACGCTGCCCCGGGGGAGCCTCTCTCGGCAGGCGCCCGGGTGCCGTGGGGGGGAGGGGTGAACAAAGGGCTCATTCTCCCTGTGCGCAGCCGGTGGCATCGCCGGGGCGTTGGCGGAAGCCCCCAGGGCCCGGGAGGGGGCAGGCCCAGGCGGGGCCGCCGAATCACGGGCTCCTGTTTCCCGCAGGGTGCTGGAGGAGGAAACCGGCAGAGCAGCTTCCCCACTCTCAGTTGCGCGTCTGGCGATGGCGATCAGAGGTCCTGCTGCGCTCTCCGCCGCGCTCTCGCTCCATTAGACGCGCTGCGCCCTGCTGCGCGCTCGCCGGTGCCTCTCTCCTGGGTCCCGGGATCGGCCCCCCTTCCAGGCACAATCCCCTCCCCCGGCCCCTCGGCCTTTCCCCCTTCTCGGCCATCTCCAACCCGGGGCGCGCGTTCCCCCCGGCCCGGCTCCCTCTCTCCCTCCGGGGGCACCCGCTCCCCAGCCCCGGCCCGGCCCTCCCCGCGGCGCAGCACGGAGTCTCGGCGTCCCATGGCTCAACCCACGGCCTCGGCCCAGAAGCTGGTGCGGCCGATCCGCGCCGTGTGCCGCATCCTGCAGATCCCGGAGTCCGATCCCTCTAACCTGCGGTCCTAGAGCGCCCCCGCCGCCCCGGGGGAGAGAGCGCGCGAGTGCGCTGAGCAGAGAGCGGGAGAACGAGTCTTCCCCCGTCGGACGGAAGGCCCCGGAGCCGGTCCATGGGGAGCGGGCGCCCGCCGGCCACGACGACCGCCGCCGCCGGCGCCGCGCCCGTCCCGTGAAGCCCGGGTAAGCTCGGAGAGGGGGCGCAAGGGGCCTGCCTTTGGGGGACACTCGTAGCGGGCACTTTTGAGCCGACCCCGGGCCACACGCAGGGAGTGACTTCTCCGTGCTCCTCGGGCTGGGCCACACATCTGATAGTTAGGATGCCCACTGGGGCTGGATCGCGTTGGAGCGGTGGCCCCAGAAAACGCGAGCGCCCTGTATCACGGCTCCCTGAGCTCCCTAACCGCCCTTCTGGGGCTTCACCGAGCTGGCCCAGGGCGCCTCGCTGAGAGCGCTGCGGCTCTGGTGCCACCTGTCATCCTGGTACTTTGCACGCACGTTCAATTTTCCCTCCTTTGCCTCTCTCTGGAGCCCAGCCCGCTTTCCCCGCCTCCTTCCCTCCCCCGGCCAGGCTGCAGTTACCAGCGGCTGCCATTGGCCCTGGCACTGCCGGCTGGACTGGGGCAGCTTGACCCATCCCAGCGGAGGCCTCTTAATCACCTCTCCTTCCCTCGGGGGGCTGCGGTGGAGATCCCAGCTCCCAGCAGTTGTCCTGGGACTCGGCTTCAGAAGCCAAGAAACTGTAGAGCGCTGGGAAGAGGCCTGGGCTCTCCCCGGCTGCCCAGGTATAGGGAGAGAGACCAGCCAGCAGCCCTGCCTGGAGCCTCTCCCCAGTAACTCCAGCGTGCCCTGCCTGCACTTCCCACCCCTACACGCCTAGGTGGGGTGGAGGGGTGGCGGTGAGCAAGCAGTGCCCCAAAACCACAGACTGCAATGTGGGAAGAAGCCTCTGAGACTGCATATTTCCAGGGCTTATTTTACACTGAGGCCGTGGGGGGTGACGTGACTTGCCCAAGGTCACGTAGTGGGTGACGGAGTCAGAGCCAGGATCCAGCCTTCTTGTCTCCTCCTGCAGTGCCCTCCTCCAAGCTCATCTTTTGGGTTCTTGCCCCCTGTCCCTCCCCATGGCTTCTGATCAGGTTCCAGGCTCAGCGAGGCTGGAACATGTCATCCTAGAAATGGCAGTCTCTGCTGAGCCCAGGCGGGCTGTCAAGTCCCGGGCATTAGGGGGAAGAAGTGACTTCCCCACACTGGAGCATCCCACCCAGGCGGGTCCTTCAAGCTGCGTGTGAGCAGGCAGCATGGAGCCCAGCTGTGGGTTGGCAGTTGCCTTACTGGTTTGAGCCGCCTGGGTGCTGCCAGGGCGGTACCCACTCTGTACCAGGCAGTAGGCTGCTTGAGGCACGTGCCTAAGAAGCTCATGCTTTGGTGCTTATGCTCCAGGGACCTCCTCTGGGAGAGCCCCATGAGGGCAGGAGAGTGATGGAGAGTATGCCCAGCTTCCTGAAGGAGACCCCGGCCTGGGAGAAGACGGCCCCTGAGAACGGCATCGTGAGACAGGAGCTGGATACTCAGCTGCGAGAGAGCCTGCGCCGTGGGACGCTGTGCCTAGGAGAGCCCGCTCCCTTCTGGAGGGGGTTCCTGAGCACCCCAGGCTCCTGGCTTCCCCCTGGCTTCCCCCAGAGCCCCAAGGACACGATCCCACTGGTGGAGGGTGAAGGCCGCCAGAATAGGGAGAGGGAGGCCAGCTGGCCAGGTGGCAAGGAGGGGCTGCGCTGGAAGGAAGCTGTGCTCACCCATCCCCTGGCATTCTGCGGGTCCACGTCCCCACCTTGCTGTGGCCCCCTGCTTCCTGAGCATAGCGGTGGCCATCCCAAGAGTGACACTGTGGCCTTCCGGCCCTTGCACTGCCCCTTCCTTCTGGAGACCAAGATCCTGGAGCGAGCCCCCTTCTGGGTGCCCACCTGCCTACCACCCCACCTAGTGTCCAGCCTGCCACCAGAACGTCCATGTGACTGGCCTGTGGCTCCACACCCCTGGGTGTACTTGGGGGACCAGCCCAAAGTGCCCTCTGCTTTCAGCTTAGGAAGCAAGGTGAGTGTTGGAGCAGAGAAGGTACCTGGGGCTCAGGCCACGCAAGGTAGCTCAGCGGTCCTTGAGCAGCCCTGCCAGGGCTGCGCCACTCGGCCTGTCCATTCCGACGAAAAGATAAGGCAGCACCCAGTAGAGGAGCCTGTCAGCTCAGACAAAGTCAACCCCAGGCAGTTCCCCCCTGAGCAGCTCCATCTCACGAGGCCTTCCCTGCCTTCGGGCCTCTTCGGGCACTGACTCACCCATTGTCTGCCCAGGACAAGGCCCTGGGAACAGGGCCTCAGAACATGTGGTCTTGCCCTGAGGAGGGCAAACAGGGCCTTCCTTCCAGGAGTGGGATGTGCGGGTGGCCCCATGGTCTATGTCTACGGCACCTCCCCCAGAGGCGACCTTCATGCCAGGGATGAGATTTAAAATATTTAAAACCCAGTATGGTACAGGGCATCAGACAATCTGAATAGATTCTAGAGGCCCTTTGGCTGTGCTAGCCATTAGCCTTTTAGTTGCTGGATTGTGGGGAGGTCTGGGGGTCATTAGGGCAGTGAAGAGGCACTTAGGAGAGCAGTACTGATTAACCAGTATGTGAGTCCTTTGGTATTTTCACAACCCTTAAGGCCACACAGGTGCACACCTGCTGGTGGTCAGTTCTACTCATCCTTTTAAGCACTGGGAACCAAAATCAGCACTGGCTTAATCCCTTCTCCTCTCTGTAGGGCTTTTACCACAAGGATCCAAGCATTCTCAGGCTGGCAAAGGAGCCGTTGCCAACTACAGAAGCTGGGTTGTTGGGCTCAGCCCTTGGTGGGCATCTCCAGAGAACTGGGGAGGTGGAACGCCCTTCACTCCACCAGAGGGATGGAGAGACAGGAGTCGGCAGGCACCAGAATCTTTGCCCACTTCTCCTCGGGCATCCAGACACTGTTCCTGGGACCTCCTGGCCCACTTGTCCCCCAGGCCTGGTTCATACTCTTGGCAACATCTGGGCTGTCCCAGGGGGTGGGAAACTTGGGTACCAGCTGGGGCCGTCAGCCACATTAAAGTGCCCCTCTCCTGGGCCTCCTACCGCCCAAGTGGGCTGTTGCTCATCTTGCCCACCCGCTAGAGATGGAAGTCTTGGCTCTTGTGGGAAGTGCCAGGAGGGCCTGGAGGCAAGCACCAGTGGGCCCAGTGAATCCAGCGAGGAAGCAAACAAGGACCCTGGTCCCAGGGCCTGCCTGCCCAGCCATCACACCAAGCTGAAGAAGACATGGCTCACACGACACTCTGAGCAGTTTGGGTGCCCAGGCGGCTGCCCCGGGGATGAGGAGAGCCCAGCTGCCCAGCTGCGGGCCCTCAAGAGGGCAAGCAGCCCTGAGATCTGGGGAGCAGTGGGAAGCCCAGCCGCCAAGCGCCCACCTGACCGTTTCCCAGGCAGTACGGGGCAAGGGGCCAGAGGATGGCGGGAGGTGCTGGACTCGTCATTTGGGAACAAGGCGGAGGCAGAACAGCGTGATGACCACAGAGGTAAGGGGGCGGGGGAGGGGCTGCAGGGGGCCCTACGTGGGAGGGGGCGGCCAGGACTGGGGCTTTGCAGGGAGGTGGGGTCAGTAGGTCCATTATGAGTGGATCACACCCCATTGTCCAGTTCCCTCCCAGTTGTGATAGCTCTCTGGGAGTTCCTTAGCATCTACAGGCCAGAGCCTTCCACCAAGTGCCGTCTGTTTCCATTCACCTCCTCCGAAGCCATGATGTGTTGGCGGCAGTATAATGACATGGTTAAGAGCATGGGCTCTGAGTCAGAGTGCTGAGTCCTGACTTTGCTGATCGGTACTATGTGACCTCTGGCTGGTTACTTCACCTCTCTGGGCCTCAGTTTCTTCATAAGACTGCTGTGAAGATTAGATGATCTAATTCACCTAAAGGGCTTTGAAGGATTCCTGGCACTTAGTAAGCACTCAATAAACATTCACCTTTATGATTATTTGTGCCACAAATCCCCATCTGGGGGATTGCGTCTCCTGAAGGACCCTTTGTCCTGCCTCAGGAACAAAGAACTACTCTCTTGGCCAGCTGGGATCATGGAAATTCAGTTTGGACTCTGCCAATGTTAGGGCCTTGGGCACATCCTGGACCCCTCTGTTACACTGTGCCCTTCACGGAGGGCTCTGGCACTGCCGGCCCCAGCCTCCGTTCTTCAGGATCACCTCAGTTTCTTGGCCTCCTGGACTTCTGGGCCTGGATCAAGCCTCTCTCACTCTCTCTTTTTTTGTGTGTGAGGAAGATTAGCCCTGAGCTAATATCCGTTGCCAATCCTCCTCTTTTTTGCTGAGGAAGATTGGCCCTGGGCTAACATCCGTGCCCATCTTCCTCTACTTTATATGGGACACCACCACAGCGTGGCTTGATAAGCAGTGCGTCGGTGCGCGCCCGGGATCTGAAACCCCGCACCCTGGGCCGCCAAAGCGGAGCACGTGAACTTAACCACTATGCCACCAGGCTGGCCCCAGGCCTTTCCTGATGGCCTTGCCTAAGCACCCCTGCATGTGGCATGGCTCTGTTCACTCTCTCCCAGGCCCCTGCCTGTGCTGGGAAGTTGCTGGCCCCTCCGCCTTCTTGGGTTACTGCACCTGTGGCCTATGTTGAAACTGCCCAGCCTTCTCACCTTCCGGCACCTTCCGTCCACATTGGGATTGTCTCCTCATGCTGTCATGCAGCCAGCGGTGTCACAGCCCACGGTGGACCTCTCCAAAGTCTGCACTGGCTGGATCCTGCATTTGGGGCAGGCCCATTGCCCCACCTGCCCCAGCCTTGGGCTCAGCACCCAGACTCCTCCTCTCGGCCCAGCAGTCCCTGTCAGAGCACTGTCAGGCTCCCCACTCAGCCTTATTTACGAGGCTTCTAGCTGCCTGGTTCACTGTCGCTGGTTCCCAACCAGACATCATAGGCCAGGGCCTAGGGACTGGGCTGGCTCTGTGTGTGGGCGGGCTGGGTGCTAAGGCAGGGCCTGAGGTTCGCATAAGCCCAGGGAGCCCAGACTGCTGACCAGCTACATTGTCTTCTCAGGACCCCGAGATGGCAGGGCCAGCCTCCAGGACCCAGGGCTTCAGGATACACCTTGCTCGGCTCCCCCGGCAAGCATTGCTCAGTGCCAAAGCTGTGCTCAGGCAGCTGGAGAGGCAGGAGGGCTGGCCTGCCACTCCCAGCAAGTACCGAGGTGAGCCCTTGCCCCTGGATGCCTGCAGCATCCTCCTACTCAGGACTCCCTCCTCACCTTCCGCTGCCCTGTCTCCAGATTGCCTCTGGGAGGGGAGCAGCAGCAGGAGGAAGACTCGGCAGCCAGCTCTGAGGAGGGAGGAGGGTCTGGCCTGGAGGCCCGGCTCAGCACGGGCCTTGCCAAGCACCTGCTAAGTGGTTTGGGGGACCGATTGTGCCGCCTGCTGCGAAGGGAGCGGGAAGCCCTGGCCTGGGCACAGCGGGAAGGTGAGCAGGACCCACAGGGCATTCGGGACCCTGCGAGGGCCTGGTCCTGTGATCACTGTGCTTTCACGAGGAACATGGGCCAGCAGAGAGTGGGCCCTTCCCTCCCACCAGCACTGCCTGTCCAGCCGCCAACTCAAGAGAGCTCCTGCCCTGCTTTGCCCTTATTCTCGGCTAAGGCTCTTAGTCAACACACATTCTGAAGTTTCTGGCCCGGGTGGGGGATGTTGGGAAGGTGTAAACCTGGTCCAGCCCAACTCTCTAAGAGCTTTTGGGCTTGCTGGGGAAACAAGACTGAGTGCCAAGTGTCTCTAAGAGTTCTCGAGGGTAGAGGAGCTCCCTGCAAGTTTGTGCCATAAGGAAGGCGTCCAGGGTGGCGAGGCTCACGGCCCTAGGAGGCTGGTAGGGTTTGGGCTGAGGTTAGAGACTGGTGGAGCACAAGGCGTTTAGCTAGTCCCTCTGGCTCGAGGCTCTCCCTCCTGCGTCCGTTTCACAGTACCACACCTGAGGTCCTGTCACTCCCTGGGTGGGGGCCTGTTGGTAGCTCCCTCTTGTCCCAGAAAGTCCAGCCCCTTTCCCTTTCGTCAGCTGGCCCCGTCTCCCCTGCCACTCCCTCAGCCCAGATTCCCGGCACACCGCCCTCCTTCTCGGCTCACCTGAGCTTGTCTGTGCCCTCGGGCCTTGGCACTCTCGTTCCTACTGTCTGGAATGCCCTTCTCCTCCTGTTCTACCTGGTGAATGAAAACTTACTCATCACTCGGGGCCCATTTGTGCAGCTGCCCCAACATCCCCACCCTCATCCTTCCATCCCGTTCTCATTCTCCCACCCACCCCATGGTGCCATAATCATTGCCACGTTTATGGGTCCGTCTACTCCTTGGAATGTGAGCGCTGGGACAGCAAGTGCCAAGTCCTGACCAGTTCTGAATCCCCAGCACCCAGCCCGGGACAAGACAAGGTGTTTGTTGAACGAGTAAATGAATGTGTGTTCGCTGGCATCCTTCCACTTAACCAGTGAGAGTTTAGTCTGAAACTCTGGGTGAGGGAAGGAGTGGCCTCCTAAGGTTTCTTCTTTTGACATACAGAGTCCCCTGAAGAAGGACCACCGTGGGAGGGAGTGAGGGAGGGAGGTGGTGAAGGGATGTGTTGGAAGTGGTGTGGATTGGTAATTCAGGGCCATTGGGGACTCCCTGCGCAGGAACTGGGGAGATGAGGCCTGCACTGTCCCTGGGAGGGTTTGCTGCAGACGACGGTGCTGCCGGGAGGTTCTTTACAGGGACAGCCAAGTGAGTGAGGGTGTCTGTAGGGGGCCTGTCTCCCCTCTGGGGCAGCCCCTCGGTGGAAACTGCCCCTGCTTCTCCCCATCCCTGCCTGGAGGACTCCCACATGAGGTCATCAAAAGGGGCCTGTGGCTTGAGCCCCCTCTGACCCTGCTCTCTCCCACGGTCAGCAGGACAGGGGCCAGCCGGGACAGACGACAGCCCAGGCATTCCACGCTGCTGCAGCCGCTGCCACCACGGACTCTTCAACACCCACTGGAGATGCCCCCGCTGCAGCCACCGGCTGTGTGTGGCCTGTGGCCGCATGGCGGGTGCTGGGAGGGCCAGGGAGAGAGCAGGTGGGAAAGCATCTGGGAGCCGAAGGTGGCAGGGCAGGGACAGGGCCTGGGAAGGGCTGCTCTAAGGTTTGTGGCCGTTCCTTGGCTGCCTCTCCCCAGGAAAGCCTCCCTCCCCTCCTAGCCCCCACCTCAGCCACCACTGCTCAATGCCCCTTAGAGCAGATCTTTCCCTCTCCCTAGATCAGAGGCCACACCTGTGTCCTTACCCACCCTTAAAAGAAGTGGAGGGCCCACCCTATGCCTCCCACTTTGCTCAGCTTGCACCTTGTTAAGCCTTACAACACTGTGAGCTGGGTATTATTGCCTCCATTTTCCAGATAAGAAAAATCAGAGCAGTTGGGTGACTTGTACAAGGTCACACAGTAAGTGTTGGGTCCAGGATTTAGAGTCAGGTCTTTTGATTCCAAGTCCTGTTCTCTTCACGGTTCTCAGCTTTCTCTCCCTTGGCTCAACTTGGCCACCTGAGGGCTTGAAATTTCCCAATGTTCCAACACACGTGGCCAAAAAGAGTTCCAGAGTCAGAAACGTTTTGGAACACTGTATTCCATCTGTATTCCACTGATGATCATCTTGGAGTCTTGCAACACTTATCAGCATATTAAAGTCTCTGCGTTCTGCGAGCAGAGAATCCTACGTCACTACTGAACCCAGTTTCGTAGAAAGCCCATGTCTGGTCGATTGTCGAGCCCCTGACTTAGATATCATGCCCTTGCCCTTCTCCCCTGACCTTAGCCTGTGGTTACCTTGGTTCTGACACAGCTTCTCCCTTCCCACCCCACAGGCTCTCAGGAACAGTCCACGGAGGAGTGTGCGCAGGAGGCTGGGCACGGGGCCTGTCCCCTGATGCTCACCCAGTTTGTCTCCAGCCAGGGTGAGCCATTTTGGAGGGATAGGGTGTGCAGACGGCTGATCCTGGGGGAGACCAGCTTCCTGTGTGGATGTCCCTCAGCCCGATCCTATGCCTTCCCGGTTGGTGAGGCCAAGCAGCCCAGGGGTGGCCTCCTGTCCTCACTCACCACCAAATTCCATTTCCCGTCTCCCCTCACAGCTTTGGCAGAATTGAGCACCGCAATGCACCAGGTCTGGGTCAAGTTCGACATCCGGGGGCACTGCCCCTGCCAAGCTGATGCCCGGGTGTGGGCCCCGGGAGATGGGGGCCAGCAGGTAAGAAGCAGGGCATGGGACAGGTACAGAGCACAGCTAGGCCCCAGGGCTGGGCAGTGTGTCTGCAAATTTTGACCCTGGCAGGGTTCGGCCCTTTCCTTTTGATGGGGATGATGAGGGACATGGAGGCTGAGTAAAGTCAGGGTACTTCTCGCCCGCCTTCCCAAGAGATTAGGATCCGTGGAGTGAGCTCTGGCATCCACCTCACCTCGCCCTGCCCCGCAGAAGCCCAGAGCTCCTGCTCGCTCTGTGCATGCTACCGCTTGGCTCTCGCCACATCACACAAGGGCGAGGCCAGCGCGTCCTCCTCTCCGCCCCCAGGCGCGGGCCCCTGCAGGTAGGGCGCTGGCCCCGTCTCAGTCACCCCTGCACCTAATACACAGCAGGTGTTCAGTATGCATTTGACAAAGTTTTTATGAAATTCATCTATTATAGAAGTCGTTCATTCAAGAAATAGTTTGTTGAGTGCATGTTGTGTACCAGACACTGTGCTGCACACCCACTGTGGAAAATTTGGAAAATACAGACAAGTATAAAGAAGAAAACAACATGGCCTGTCATGCTGCCATTATCATTGTGACACATGTCTTTCCTGTCATTTGCCTATATATGATTTCAAGTCTACTGTAGTCTATTGTAGACGGTTTTCCACCTAATGTTATATCATATAACATTTTGCTCCTTGTAAACACGACTTAGGACTTAGAAGAGTCCATTGTTAATACTTGTGGGTTGAATTGGATTGAGTCGTGTCTGCCATTTTTAAATCTCTGGTTGGGTTGGGGGGTGGTGGATGGGTATAACAGAAGGAGCCGACAGAGAAAACTCTCCCAGCTCCACAACCTTCTTGCAACGGGGATACCAACAGGACCAAGGACATCAAAGAGGGTGAGTGGCCTGCCCCTCGCTGAAGCTGGGCCAGGGCTGGAGTCCCCAGGAGACACTGGAATTGCTTTAGCCATCCCTTCCCCCCATAATCTCTGTCACTCTTCCCAAGTCATTCCAGAGAAAATAAATCTAAATACAATCTAGGACAAGCCTCCTAACCCCTCTCCACCAGGCCCGCCTTCTGAGCCCCTCCTTCAGAGGGGGAGCTGCCGGCAGGAAAGCTGGTGGTGGGAGGCGAGTGCATCTGGAGTAGAGCTGACGTGGGCAGTCCCAGGGAGGGGAGAGCGGACTGGGCCAGGACATGAGGGAAGGGCCTGTGGTCACCGTAGCCTCAAGAGAAAGGTGAAGCCCCTCACCATTTTCCTTCCCGACAGAGACCCCGGACTCCACAGATACCCTGGCAGAGGACCGTGCTGGCCGAGGGCCCCTGCCTTGTCCCTCGCTCTGTGAACTGCTGGCCTCCACTGCTGTCAAACTCTGCTTGGGGCATGAGCGGATACACATGGCCTTCGCCCCCGTCACTCCAGCCCTGCCCAGTGTGAGCAAGGGCATGGAGGGAGGGCTGGGGGCCCGAGGACAGAGGCTGGGCTGGCCCTTCCTGTGGGGTCGGGTGAGTCCTGAGCCCTCCTGGCCCTCCCTCCCTCCCTGCAGGATGACCGCATCACCAACATCCTGGACAGCATCATTGCGCAGGTAGTGGAACGGAAGATCCTGGAGAAAGCCCTGGGGCCGGGGCTGCGGGCCGGACCGGGCCTGCGCAAGGGCCTGGGCCTGCCCCTCTCCCCGCTGCAGCCCCGGCTGCCTCCTCCTGGGGCTTTGCTGTGGCTGCAGGAGCCCAGGCCTCGGCATGGCTTCCACCTCTTCCAGGAGCACTGGAGGCAGGGCCAGGTGAGCTCCCCATTGCCCCCTCTCACCTCTCACGGCCTCGCCTACCCTCAGGGCTGTGGTCCCTAGGGCCAGGCGGAGTCCCCACGCTGTTCTAGTGCCCCCTACAGCACACCCTGGCCTGGCCATGGTGGGCGCCCCATCTGTTCTCCCATAGCCCCCTTCCTTTCCCCACTACAGCCTGTGTTGGTGTCAGGGATTCAGAGGACATTGCGAGGCAACCTGTGGGGGACCGAAGCTCTTGGGGCTCTTGGAGGCCAGGTGCAGGCACTCACCCGCCTCGGGCCTCCCCAGCCCACAAGCCTGGGCAGCGCTACATTCTGGGAGGGCTTCTCCCGGCCTGAGAGTGAGTATCCCTGATTGGTAGAGGTAGCTGGGGGCCTGAGCCGGGTGGTGACAGAGTCTCAGAGTGACTCTGGGGACAGCTGGAAGCAGAGCCCTGGGCTGAAACTGGACTCTGTTGCTGCCACTGGGGCAGGGGCCTCTGGGCCAAGGAGGTTCTTCCCTGGGCCAAGGACCTTTCTGTCTCCTCCCCTAGTTCGGCCAAAGTCAGAGGAGGGCTCAGTCCTTCTGCTGCACAGAGCTCTGGGGGATGAGGACACCAGCAGGTGTGTATGGTACCAAGGGCTGCTCTGACTTCCCCAGCCACCGCCCGCTCTTTGCCATCCTTCCTCTCCTCCTTCTTCCCCCACCACATGACCCTCTGGGAGTCACCCCAGTAGTGGAGGCTTCGACAGGGTCTCTGTTGCCTGGGTTGAGCCTGCTGGCTGTGACCCACTCCCTCCACAGAGTGGAGAACCTGGCCGCCAGCCTGCCACTCCCAGAGTACTGTGCCCAGCGTGGGAAACTCAATCTGGCTTCCTACCTCCCCCCGGGCCCTCCCCTGCGTGCACTGGAGCCCCAGCTGTGGGCAGCCTATGGTGAGTGCCAACTCCACTCCTGCCCAGTCCCTACCCCCATTCCTGTCATCTCTGGGCACACATGTGCCTGTGTCAAGGTCCTGGGACCCGTTCTCCCTTGTCCTTTCTCCATCATGCAGGTGTGAGCCCACACCGTGGCCACCTGGGGACCAAGAACCTCTGTGTGGAGGTGACTGACCTGGTCAGTGTCCTGGTACGTGCTGAAGCCCCACTGCCTGCCTGGCACCGGGCACAGAAAGGTGGGTCCTCAGCTGGAGGCAGGGGTGGGGACCAGCTGCAGACATGAGGTGCTGTCTCTTCCCGCCCTGGACCCCCCTAAGCCAGCTTTCTCCCTCAGACTTCCTCTCAGGCCTGGACGGAGAGGGGCTCTGGTCTCCGGGCAGCCAGGTCAGCACTGTGTGGCACGTGTTCCGGGCACAGGACGCCCAGCGCATCCGCCGCTTTCTGCAGATGGTGAGGAGGGAGCCGGGAGCCCTCCCCTTCCCCTGCGCAGCCCCCGTGCTCCCTGGGAGTGGGGGCTCCCAGCCCCAGAAGCTCTCTCTGTCTGTGTGTGCGCCCTGTGTGCTCACTCCCCCGCTCAGGTGAGCTGGACAACCTCGACCCACAGACAGGTGCAGAGAAGGCAGACTGGGACCATGTAGGAGTCCTGCAGTGGGGCACAGAAAGAGCAGGGGGTTGAGGCGGGTCCTGGTAATGAAGTGAAAGCAAGAGCTGCCGCAGGCTGGGGGCCGTGCAAGGGCTGTGCGTACATCCTTTCAGTTATTGTCACAACCACCTCGTGAGGCAGGTACTGCTGCTTTCCCATTGTGCAGATGGGAAAACTAAGGCTGCGTGGTGGAGCTGGGACCTGAGCTTATGGCTATTCCCACCCCTGGTCACGACACTATGCTCCTCCTGGGGGCAGGCAGCCTCCCCTTCATGGGCTCTGGGTGGGGCTGGCAGAGGGCAGAGAGAAGCCCATGTGAGATGCCTCCTGCTACTCCCCTTTCCGTCATCCACACCTTATGAGGAGGTGCTCCTTGAGCTGCTAACAAGTAAGGGCTGAGGGAGGCAGCTTGGCAGTGGAGGGAGAGACTGCACCAGGCTAAGGGGCGGGGGGGGTGAAGATGAGGGGGTGAGCAGGAGGCAGGAAGCTCCAGGGGGTGGGGGAGGTGGGAGGCCAGTGTTAAGATTAGGGCAGCCCAGTGGTTCCAAAGTCTAGCTGAGCCCTGATTGTCCCGAGGAAAAGACGTCCACCATGTGTCATCCCTGCTAAGGCACAAGCCTACACACAGACGTGCAGATGCCAACATGGCTGCCCAGCACCGCCCTCCTGCCCACAGGCATGCGTGTCTGCAGGCATATCAATAGACACACACAGATCTGTAGATGCACACACAGATGCTGGAACACGCAGAGGGGAGCAGACAGAAGCACACCTTCACACACAGATGGCCTCGTCTAGTCTGGGTGTGGCTGGTTGTGGGCAGTCCCATACAGCCAAACCCGATGATTCACGGGGAAGGTCTGAGGGGCATATTCTCCCGGGGTGGCCTGGGAAACACTGCTTCTAGCTCCAGGATGGACTTGAACCTCCAGGGGCAAAGAAACCTTGGCACCTGCCTGGGGCTACCCTAGGGTCCAACCTGGCTCACCAGCCTCCCCTCTCCCCATGGCCTAGTCTTGGAGCCCTGAGCCCTAAGCCCAGGGACACTTGCTGAAGTCCTAGCTGAAGGGGTGGGTTTAGCTGGTGGCCAGTTGGAGCACGATGCAGGTGTCAGGTATTCACTTCTGCAGTGAACATCTCCTTCTCTGGCCTCCATGAGGCCCTGGCTGCCCAAGTTGCTCCCTGCTCTGGCTGGGCTGGTGAAAGCCCCCATAGCTCTGCCTGCTTCAGAGGCCTCCGCCTGGACAGGCAAGCCTGTCTATCCACTGGGAATCAGAACTTCTGTGTGGCCTTGCCTTTTCTGGATCTGGGATCTTAGAAGAATCTGATAAATGCTTTGGATTGTCTCCCCAGGGACATATAGCTATCTCCCCACCTATGGTTTAGTGCACAATTCAGGATGTCCACAGGACTCCAGGTTAAGAGCTCCTGGTGCAGATGGTTTAGGAGTTGGGATGATGCAGGAGGTCTTCCGGGGTTTTGGAGAAAGGGGGACCTTTGAGAGAGAGAGCAAGGGCCCAGGGCCAGGGACGCAGAGGCTATTCAATGTGTCGAGCCACAGTAAAGTGGGGATTTAGACCCCCGCTGCAGAGCCCTCAATCCTTTCCTCTAAGCTCCTTCTAGCCAAATCTCTGTTCTGCCAATCTGTGCCACTCCAGCCCCTCACCGCCCAGCCCCTTTCTCTCCCACCCTAAGTTCTCCCCTGCCTGCCCTTCAAGACTTGACCGCTTCAGCTCTTTCCTGCGCCCCCGGCCTCTGGGAAGCCAAGGCTCGTTCTGCTGCAGCCTGCCCTCGCCTTGCCCCTTACTCATTCCCCCTTCTCTTTCTTTGAGGTGTGCCCGGCCAGTGCAGGCAACCTGGAGCCTGGCACCCCGGGCAGCTGCTACCTGGACGCAGGGCTGCGGCGGCGCCTGCGAGAGGAGTGGGGCGTGAGCTGCTGGACCCTGCTGCAGGCCCCTGGAGAGGCGGTGCTGGTACCTGCGGGGGCTCCCCACCAGGTGCTTCCCCAGTGGGCCAGGGCCTCTGCAGAGAGCTCAGAATCTCAGAAGCGGCAAGAACAAACATCACTGTGATACAGTGTTCCCTGGCCTGTTACAGCCTTATCCTTCTCAAGCCCCCAGAGCTGGGCAGGGCAGGAATTCAGGCCCCCACAGCAGGGAAGAGGAAACGGCAGAGAAGCTAAGCAGTCTTGAAGTCATCAAGCCGAACTGGGCTTTGTGTCCTCAGATGCCGACTGCCTGTGCTGTCTCTGGCATCCCCTTGGCCTGGTTTTGGCTGTGCCCTTGGGGTACCTGGTGCTGGATCCAGGGCCTCTACTCTGAGAGCTGGGTTGGGGTCATTATAGGAAGTAGAGACCAGAGGTGCAGCGGGAGGATGATCATCCTGGGCCTCTGCTGACCCTCCTGCCCCCTCCTCCCTGGCACAGGTGCAGGGCCTAGTGAGCACAGTGAGCGTCACTCAGCACTTCCTGTCCCCCGAGACCTCTGCCCTCTCTGCTCAGCTCTGCCACCAGGGACCCAGCCTGCCCCCTGACTGCCGCCTGCTTTATGCCCAGGTGAGTATGACACTGGCCAGGAGGCTGGGTGTGTTGCCCAAGTGCCCCTGTGGCCCAGCTGGGGTGGCATAGCAGATCCAGCTCTGTGCCAAGCAGGCAGCCAGCCTGGGCCCAGGAAGGGCATTCTTGGGGGGAGGGCCCAGGGCTGTGACTGAAAACTCCTTATCCTCTCTCTTTCTCCTAGATGGACTGGGCTGTGTTCCAAGCAGTGAAGGTGGCTGTGGGAACATTACAGGGGGCTCAGCAGGGGGTGCCAGGTGTCTGGGGTAGGGGCGGGGCAAGTAGGCCAAGTGCTCAGCCCAGGCACAGCTTCAGCAGGGAATGATGCTGGGGGACGTGGGGACTTTCGGTGAATCCTACAAGCACCACTCTGGGCACAAGCAGGGCACCCTGTTCCCCACCCCTGACCTGGGCCCTAAAGCCAACAGCCACAGTGCCACCACAGCTCACTGCCCTGCACAGGCTGGCGCCTGCTCCACCCCTGCGCCCCTCTGCATGGTACCAGGCCCACGTTGGGGATGATTGACTCCCTCCAACCCCTGCCCCCAACCCAGGAGACAAACAGCCCTTCCTTAGGGTACCTTGGGAATCATTCTGGTTTAAGCAACACCTTCTGCTGCCTCATCCCCTGCTGCCCACCTCTGCCTCAAGCTCTGCTTACACCACCCACGTCCTCCCTGCGCCCCACTTCACACTGCAGGCATGCTGGACAAGGGGCCGCCAAAATTCTGCCCTCTTTCTAGGCAGCTGTGAAGAGTGAGGAGGGATGGCATCAGGGGACTGCCCAGGCTTGGCTGGAGGGAATGATATGGGCAGTGCCCTGTCCCTCCTCCCTCCTCTCACCTCCCTCCTTCATAATTTCCATTAAAGTCTGTTGTTTTGTGAATGCTGCCAGTGTGGTTGGCCCTGCTTCTGCAGGCCACATGGACTGGGGAGGGAGGGGAGACATGGAAATGGAGTGTGTGGGTGGGTGCTGGGGCCAGGGTGACAGGGACCTCAAACACCCCTGCCTGCTCTTCTGGAGGACCTGGGTCCCTGCCTCTTGCTGAGGAGCAGAGGGAGCCTTCCAGGGGGCTGCCCCTGAAGATGCTCCTGACAGCCACAGCAGGCAGGGCAGAGCCCTGGGGTGCAGCAGTGAGGCGGCCTCCCTGGCGGCATAGGCTGCAGAGATCTGGAGCCCCAACACTTCCTGCAAACTCCAGGCTGCCCCATCTCTCCTGTCGGACCTCACCTGGAGCACCCGGAGGGTGGCCCAAGAGAGCCCTTGCCCAGCCGTCTGCCCTCAGTGTCCCAGGCCCACCACCCCGCCCTGGACTGAACATGCTGCCCGACTGCTGCCAGCCCTTCCCCACCCCAGGGCCCTCTGGTGTGGCTCTGCCCGCTCCCCTGCCCTTGTCCATCTCAGCCCAGCACGCTCCGACCCTTGTTATACCCAATTGTTTCTGCGGTGGTTCAGGGGATGTTTTTTTATGAAATAAAATTTTTTATTATAAATGTAATATACTTTCAGAACATTCAGGAAATAAGAAAAAAATCACCTGTAAGCCCACTTCCACTCACCCCCAACCCAACCACTATTAGTATTTGGTGTACTTCCTTCTAGCATTTTCTCCAAGGAGCTGACTTACGCACAGTTGAGCCGGTGTGTTTGTACTTGGTTCTTCCTTTAACACTGTGTTGTGATCATTTGCTGTGTTGCTACCTGACTTTCATTTTAAACAGCTGCTTATATTCCATAAGTGGCTTTCCTGTGATTTATGTAATCATCCCCCATTAAAAAAAAAAAATTAGGTTTCTTCATTGTTTGCAAAGCTGGGTTATTTTCATTTTTTGATGGGATAGAAAAAAAAGAAAAAAGAAAAAATTAAGGACCTGCTACACTTCACCGTGCCGCTGTTTCCATCTAACTGATCTCCTTTCTCCCCTTATCATTATGTTGAGGTAGATACCATTTATTTCCATTTTACAGAAGAAGAAACAGTCAGGCAGGGATTAAGTGAGTCACCCAAGGTCACACAGCAATTTTAGTGGCAAAATTGGGATTTGGACCAAGTTTCCTGCGTCGAGCCACCTCATTTACAGTATCGTCTTCCTGCTTAATGGACTCTGCAGACGGGCCTGCTGGCCTCTCTGTCCTCCTCCTTCCAAAGGAGGCACTACACAGCTGGTCAGGTTCCAAGTGGCCCTGAGTGACCCATCCCTACCCACACTTCACCTTACAGAGCTATGTCCTGGTGTCACCCCAGAACTCCAAACATGGGGTCCTTCCTGTGGGAAGATGGGGATGGCCCAGTCACTGCACCTCTCTCTTCCCCACAAGACCTCTCTGCTGCCTCCCCTTGCATGGTGGGTCACAGCACCCTCGAGGGCACACTGCAAACATCAGGTGGACCAAATGTTCCAGGACTGGACCTGGTAATGAAGCCAGTCCCGGTGGGGACTGACCCTCAGGCTCAGCTTGGGGCACTTGGTGGCATTCTTCCTCATGGAGGCACGACTGGCTCCCCGCCGTCCAGCCTGCCCCTCGGGCCTCTGCTTCTCCCAGCACCCCCGCTGTCCACCTTCAGCTCCAGCCCCTCTCACCGGCCTGGATATCACAGAGGCGCATCCCTCAGAGCTAGACGTGACCTCAGGGTGGGTATGTCCAACGCTGCCTTCTTCTTATAAAGTACATTTTTTAGACCTTTTATTTAGAAATGATTTTAGATTTACAGTCAAATCACAAAGAAGTACAGAAGGTTCCCAATTACCCTTCATCCAGGTTCCTCTCCTGTTAACATCTTACATACCACAGCACAGAGATCAAAACTGAGACATTGATATCGATGCAACACTGTTAACTAGGCGAGGGACTTTACTGGGATTTCGCCAGTTTTCCACTCATGTCCTTGTCCTGTTTCAGGATCCACCAGTGCCTGCATTTTACAGATGGCCTAGAGGGTAGATGGGGTTCCCCCAAGGTCACTCACACAGCCAGCTTGTGGCGGCAGAGCGCAGGCTGAAGCTAGACTCCTTTCCCTTGCACATTGGGCTACTGCGCTCGTCACTCTTCCTGCTTCGTCAGGGGCCAGGGCTTGCTGCTCCGTAAGCGACTCCAGCTCACAGACACTTGTGCCTCATGCTGTCCGCCAGCCCCTGACCCTGTTCCCAAGGTTGCCTACACTGCCCTCCTGCACATGTGCTCACTCGCACACGCGTGTCCCCAGGCCCTGGCACGGCTGGCTCAGGCTTCGCTCCCGTGGGTGCTGGGAGTGGTACTGCGTGGTCCACCAGTTCAGCCACTCCTGTCCACCGCCTGCGCGGCCACCCCCAAAGCCAGTGCACGTCCCTCTCTGGGAATGGAGGACGCAGAGCAAACTTGACGGAGGCCTTCCTTTGTTTCTGGTTCTGGAGGTTTCTATCGCAGCTTCTCCCCACTCCAGCTTTTCCTGTTCTGTCTCAGGCACTCTTGTCTCAGTGTGGTATGTGTGATCCTCCACTGCCTTGAGAAGGTCTACTTTCTGTCGTCTCCCTCAGCGCTCCGGCAAAGGCTAGGCACACCCCTCGAGGCCCCTCTGCCTGTGCAGCCCTGCACAGTTTACAAGTGGCTTTCATGTCGCCTCATGTGCAGGATCACCACTTAAGAGAAGAGGAGCGCTTTTCCAGTGACGGGGGGAGTGGAGCCGCCGTTTATTGCCTCTTTGCTCTTCCGGGCAGGCAAGCTGTCTGCTGTTCATCTTAGGCTGCCTCTGAGGCTCTCAGAGCCCTGTCCAGACATGACCTCACTCCCTCTCAAATCATCCCCAGGAGGCAGAAAGGAGTCTGGGACCAATGCTGTCCCCACTTCACAGATGGGAAAACCGAGGGACACACACACACAGCAAATGCACTGACAAGTTGCTCTGCAGTCCTGCGGTCCTGACCTTCAGCCCTGTGAGTTCAGTTGTTTTGGGAGGTGAGAGGTGTTGGATAGGGTTGGAGTCAGCAATGTTCACCAAGTGCCTCAAAAGAGTGTCGGCCCACGGGGGATACCCCCAGCCTAATACCAGCCCTGCCTCCAGGGACTTGCAGTCAGTTCAGTACGTGAAAAGGGCCTGAAGGGGCTGACCCGGTGTGGCTGGAATTACTGAGAGTACAGTCTAGTTCCACGGCGGCCCTGCAGGCAGATTTCAAGAAAGTGGGTCTTTGTGTGGTAGCAACAAGTGCCGTGGCTAGAAAGGCCCAGCCTGGAGGGTTGCTGGGCTGCCTGGTGATGGACCCATGCTGGACAGTCCACAGAGCTCCTCCTGTGATGTCTCATCTTCCCAACAACCGTGGGAAGGAACAGCTGTTATGAACCTACTCTACAGATGAGGAAGCTGAGACCCACAACTTGCCCAGGGCACAGAGACAGCCAGGGAGCAGTTGCCAGGCAGCTGGCCCCAAGTCCAATGCTTTGCTCCACAAGCTGCTGTCCCCCAGAAGGGAGGTGCACAAAGCCAGAGAGAAATGAGGGACCTAACAGGATGAGAAAGCCAGACTTTGCTGGCTTAACAGTTTCACTCCAGCTGGCCCTGCCTTCCTGTCCTGAGCAGAGGTTAAAGGAAACTGCGGAGGAAAGGTCAGGCTGGGAGAGAAGCAGGAGCTCGCCAAAACAACCCACACCCTGCTCTCAATGCGCCAGGCCTGCAAACTAGGTGTAGGGGCAGCAAAGAGAAAGGAGCAGGACCGCCCTGCCCTACAAACGCTCTCAGCCCGCAGGGGAGAGGGCCCGAAAACTGCGTGGGAAATGCAGCGGGCAGGGGGCCGGAACACCGACGACGCAGGGCTGGGCCTGTGGATTCCAGGCCCTCTCTCTGCCCCAAATCCCCTCCTCCCATCGCCAGCCACACCCTGACCATCCCAGGCCCGCTCCTTCCCTCCTCTGAGCGCCTATCACACCCCTGCCCAAACCCATCGTTTAGCACTTGGCTTATTAACCCTCAGATGACTTTTTATTGTATGTCAAGGTCCACCTCCCCGACTAGATCAGAATCTCCTCTAAGGCAGAAGCTTGTCCTCCCTGTCACTGTGACATTGAGTACATTTTTGTGAAGGAAGAAGGTTATCTGAGAAGTGATCATTTCGGGCAATGCAGTGGTATGTTTAGGACAGAAGTTGGACAGCGGACCCAAGCCGCCGCCCCAGGCCTCCGCGACGTCATCGGGCTTGTGACGTCACTGTCGTTGGCCTCGGCGGCGCTCCGCAGCCTGCAGGCGGGATGACGTCACCGTCGGAACCGGTGCAGACGAGTGCGCGCTGGAAGAATCAGCGAGGCTGGCGGCTGGAGATGGCCGGGGAGGGAGCGGGTAGGGAGCGACCGACAGAAAGCAGAAGCCGAGCCGAGTCCACTCTCCCCGGGCCGCGCGCCTGCCCCACAGTACGGCCTGGCTCCGCCCCGCCCCGCCCGACGCGGGCCAGCCAATCCGGGCGGGCGGCGGACACGCGCAGCCTGTCAGCGGCGGGCTCGCGGGCGCTTCCGCGTTCGCCTACGCCGGCCTGCTCTCGGGGAGGGGGCGCGGGCGGCCGGCCGAGCGCTCGTCCACGTCCCGCCCCGCCCCGCCCCGCCCCGCCCCGCCCCGCCCCGCCCCGCCCGGCCGGCGGTCTGCAGGCCCGGGCGGCCGCTCCCAGGGGACCGATGGCTTCGGAGGGCCTGGCAGGGGCGCTGGCGGCGGTGCTGGCGGGCCGGGGCCTGCGCGTGCAGGGCTGTGACTCGGGGCCGGCCGGGGAGCCCCTGGCGCCGGCGCGGCTGCGGAAGAACGTCTGCTACGTGGTGCTGGCGGTGTTCCTCAATGAGCAGGTGAGCGTCCGCCGCCGGCCGCCGCCCGGGCCCCGCAGCGCGCAGCTCGCCGGCGGGCCAGAGGACCCCCCCCCCCCCCCCCCCCGGCCACGCCACCGCCTTCTCGTGGGTGGCGCTTCCCAGTTTTGCAAAGCACTCTCACTTACGCACACATCTTGTGAGGCCCAGCCCTGCGATTGTTCCCTTATACAGAGGAGGAAACTGAGGCCCGGAAGCCTTTTTGTCCCATCCCACTAGGCCTCAGTTCCTTGAGGGGAGGGCTGTCTTATTTTTATTCCTCTTCCTTTCCCCAGAATCTAGCGCAGTGCCCCCTGCGGAGTGGGCTCTCAAAGATCTGTCCAGTGCTTCAGAGACTCCCCTGGGTCCCATGGACAGTAATGGCACAACCCGCGCTTACGCTCAGACTTTCTGACCACCTTGTGATGCTCTTTTTGGTGCTGATCCCTGTACAAGTTGCTGGAACAACAAACAGCTAGACGGGGCCAGGGCCATAAGTAGGAGTTGTATGGGTAGGGGCTGGGGGCGCGTTCCAAAGGCTAGACCCCAGTGTGGGGACCAGCCGCAAGCAGTTTGTAAACCACGGGGGAGGTGAGAGATACACAGTGACACATGCAGACACAAATCTGTGCAGGACACATGGCAGCCTCACTGTGGGGCCTGATTCCCAGCCCCTGAAGCAGCTCCCAGGAGTCCCAGCCCCTTTCTGAGATGGAAGTCTGAATGCAAAGAGGGATGAATTGCAGAGAGAGACAGCTGCAGCTCCCAGCCACACAAGGGCCAGTCCCCTGGAGAACTCAACAATTTGAGGGTGTCCACTGGGAGGGGGTTATTGGGCGACTGTATCTGAGATACAATCCGGCCCCAGGGCAAGGGAAGGCTGCTGGCTGTGCTGCTCCTCTGGAATCCCCAGCCTGGCTGTGGTGGGGTTGAGGATCCTCTCTCTCCCCTCAGGATGAGGTGCTACTGATCCAGGAGGCCAAGAAAGAGTGCCGTGGGTCGTGGTACCTACCCGCAGGGAGAATGGAGCCCGGGGAGACCATCGTGGAGGCGCTGCAGCGGGAGGTGAAGGAGGAGGCCGGGCTGCACTGCGAGCCCCTGACATTGCTGTCTGTGGAGGAGCGGGGCACTGCCTGGATCCGCTTTGTGTTCCTCGCTCGCCCCACAGGTACGGCCCAACAGGGGGCAATTGACACCTTTCCCCCAGCATGTCTACCGGTGAGATGAGCCCCTATTCTGGCTGATAGAAGCCTGGCATCTCCAGATTCCAGCCTGAGGACTTGACTGGGCTCCCCGCTCCCCTGGGTCAGAGCTAGAATGCCTGGGTGGCATTTGCTCTGCCAGGCCCAGCACTTCTCTCAACATAGACCCTTCCCCCACCCCATGCCCCACATCTCCCCCAGGTGGAATTCTCAAAACTTCTGAGGAGGCAGATGCAGAATCCCTGCAGGCTGGCTGGTACCCACGAACCTCCCTGCCCACTCCGCTGCGGGCCCATGACATTCTGCACCTGGTAGAGCTAGCTGCCCAGTATCGCCAGCAAGCCAGGCATCCTCTTGTTCTGCCCCAAGAGCTTCCCTGCAGTCTGGTCTGCCAGCGGCTCGTGGCTACCTTTACCAGTGTCCAGACAGTGTGGGTGCTGGTGGGCACAGTGGGGATGCCTCACCTGCCCATCACTGCCTGTGGCTTCACCCCCATGGAGCAGAGAGGTGGCATCAAGATGGCTGTCCTGCGGCTGCTGCAGGAGTGTCTGACCCTGCACCACTTGGCAGTGGAGACCAAGGGGCTGCTTGGACTGCAGCACCTGGGAAAAGACCATACAGATGGCGTCTGCCTGGATGTGCTGGTGACAGTGGCTTTTCGCAATCCAGGCATCCAAAACGAGCCCCCGAAGGTGCGGGGTGAGAGCTTCTTTTGGTGGAAGGTGATGGAGGAAGACCTACAAAGCCAGCTCTTACAGAGGCTTCAGGAATCATCTGTCGTGCCAGTCAACAGATAGGAAGGTGCCGTCACTGGGCAAGGAGCTGGGCATCTGTGCTCCTCTCCGCCACGGCTTTGCCTCCCTCTGAGGAAGGCAGGAGGTTGGCAGTCAGGGATCTTGTTGCATTGGGAGCAGGGTAGTTCTCCTGGCTCTCAGGGGCACTTCCATCTCTCCTCACTGTGGAGCAGGTCCCTACATTGTACGAAAAGAGACAGTGCCTTTCACCAAGCAAGGAGTCCAGAGCTCAAGGACCCAATTGCCCTGAGGGCACTACTCCCTAAGGGGATGTGAGAACTTTCTGAACCTGAGATGGCATCTACTCATCATCTTCTGTGCCCACCCGCCTTGGTAAAGCTCCACATCTGGGGTCTCAGGCACTTAAGACATGGAGAGGATGCTGGGGGAGGTCTTTCCAAGGGAGTGGGCCCCTTGCTGAGTAAATAGGTGTTCCTTACTTTGCCTTCCCGCCTAAATGTCTCTGTGGGGAAGAAGTGAGCAGGCAGGGGTACTGAAAAGCTCCTCCCCTTGTCCCACCAACAGCTATTCAGGCCTTCCCAGGTGGCAAGCTGCCATGCAGGTGATGGGGCAGGCAGGCTTCCTGCCCCAGCCCCCTGCGGCTCCCTTCGTCTTGCCTGCCAAGGAGGGATGTGAGCACGTCCTCAGAGAAAACAGAACTCTAGTCCCTCCAAGGTTTGAGCAGTGAGGCCAGGAGAAGCTTCCAGTGGGCAAGGAGCGGTGAGAGCTGCCCCTGCCTCTCTGCTGGAGTCTCTCTCCTTGAGCTTCTCCCATGATCCCTTCCCAGTCACTCTGCCAGCCCCCAGGCTCCTGCTTCTGCCTTTCTACAACTCCAGCTCAAGCCAGACTCAAACCCTTTTTTTATTTCCCCTGAGCTCAGCTTAATCATGGTAAGAATTATTTTCTTAAAAAAAGAACTTTATGAAAATTTAAGGGAAAATCAAAGGAAATGAACAAAGAATACATTGTGCGCTCCTCACTGTGTCTAACGTACAGATTTCCGATCCTAAGCAGGGAAACACTGGACTGGGCTTCCCTTCTGAGCTGACTCCACTCTGGCACTGAAGGACCAGGATAACCTCAGAGGCCTCCTTCCCAGATCCTCCTTGCCTCTCTTGGCTGCCATCTTGTCTTTCTGGCCTCTGGGGTTGTGGTAGGAATTCTCTTGTCCCTTTGGAGGACATCTTCCAAATGATGGAGCCAAACCCTCACTCTGACTCACTTCTCTGTGTCTGAGGGACCCACTAGTCCATACCCACATCGAAGGGCAATGGTCTTTGCTCCCATTATTTAGTCTATAGTAGTTTTCAACTCTAGCTGCCCATTAGAATCACTTGGAGAGCTTTAAAAATAACTCGGGGCCCACCCCCCGAGATGCTGATTTAACCGGTGGAGGGTGGCGCCAGGCGGAATATTGGTTTTTTTTTTTTAATTTTATTTATTTATTTTTCCCCCCAAAGCCCCAGTAGGTAGTTGTATATCATAGCTGCACATCCTTCTAGTTGCTGTATGTAGGACGCGGCCTCAGCATGGCCGGAGAAGTGGTGCGTCGGTGTGCGCCCGGGATCCGAACCCGGGCCGCCAGCAGTGGAGCGTGTGCACTTAACTGCTAAGCCACGGGGTCAGCCCGAGGAATATTGGTATTTTAAAAAGCAACCCAAGTGCTTCTCACATGCACCTAGGGGAGAGCCACTGATCAGCCCTCTCTTAAGCCTTCAGCTTGCCCTGTCCTGGAGTACTCTTGGTGACCCCCTCAAAGGATCCCCACCCCCATATATTTAGGGACAAGGTTTTTATAGCATCAGGCCTGCTGTTCACCATGAAAGCAGTCATACAACTCACAACATAAGCACCTAAAAATGAGACTTGCATCGAGATGCTCCAGATGGCCCATTCCCTCACGGTGTCTCTGAGTTGTAGGTAAGCTGAGCAGAAATAGTGTTGTCTGGCCAAGAGAGGGGCTGGTCCTGGCAGGCACTGAGGAACATAAGATTTGCGCTGCCAGAGCGTGTCTCTGTTTACCACCCCCGAACACGCGGCCCCCCTCTGCTCTAGGGCTGGAAAAGGAATTTAACTTGTCTTCCCTAGGGAGGAAGATGGGCCTGAATTAGCAGTGGAGCCCTGGGCAGAAAGACGCGAAGGGTGGAGAACAGGGCGGCTGTGTCCACGCAACCACACCATTTATTGCCATGCTGTTTGGGGGGGACACTGTGCGAATGCTGACGAAGTGCATTGAGGAGGGGAGTGTCTGACTCCCAGACACTTGAATGTTGCTTAAACTCTGCTTTTTGAATCAAAGTCCAGACCCAATTTGCCCACTGAGCTCTGCTCCCCGTCCCACACCCACACCCACATCCATGTGCACACATGCATGTATGCACATGCACAGTATCCTTCAGAGCAGCCGTGAAGTCCTCCCCAGCTTGGAGGAATACAGGAGAGGTAGAGGTCATTGAGTTTCTCTTTCATGTCACCTCTTGGCAACCTGCAGCCGGCTTCTAGAAGTGGCATGGGCAGGAAAAGGAAGTGAGTGGGGCTTGGGCCTGCTCCTCCTTGCCCAGGAGCAAAGCCAGCAACTGCAGTCCTGCTGTGAGGTAATGCCTGGCGCCACCTATGTGTTCCTGCAGGTTGAGACAGATTCGGGCGGGGTGGGGTGGCAGCCCCAGCTGTGGAGGGCATGTAGGGAGAACAACACCATGACTGGCTGCCTGTGCCCCAGCCCCTCCCCTCCAGGCCTGGGGGGCTTGTTGTCAGTGGGCATCCTGGCTTCATCTGTACCCTGAGCTCCCTTGCTCCCCTGGAAGAATGTTCCATTGAAAACACTGGGGGCTTGGCAGAATGCTAAGGGCAAGGCCTGGCCTCCAGGTCTCTGAGCCCCTCTGCCCAGGTGTCGTGGACCTGCTGAAACAGGTTGAGAAGGCGCCAGATAGAAAGCCGCTGGAGCCTGGCACCCGGCCCCCCCAGCTCCCCAGGCCCTCTCCTGCCCTGGCTGCAGCTGCATCAAGGTTCTCATTAGCAGTTGCCCCCGCCTGGGTGCGGAGCAAGCTTTAGGCATTTGCCATGAGGCGGTTGGGAATTTTGCAAGTCTCCAGGAAGAGGGGGCTTCCCCTGCCGCCCACTGCCCCTTCCCCAAGGGTTAAGACAAGAAGGCAGGAGAAAAAAATGTCAAGTCTCAGCAGCATCCGTGGTACCTCCTATGACAGAGACAGGGCTCCATACCCCCATCTCTCTGGTCTATGGTCCTGATCAGCCTCAGAGCCATCAGCTCACTCCCCCTTGTGCCCCTGGAATTGAGTCACAGGTAATGGCCTGTAGGGGCAGGTGACAGGCACAGAACACACGAGGGTCTGGGTCTGGATGCTCACCTGGCCATCACCCAGCTCCCCTGAGACGTCCCTGAGGACACCATGCTGCCTGGGAGAACATCTCAAAAGAATGCCCGTTGGTTTCTGGTACCTTGTAGACCCACTCCCTAAAGCCCAGGCTGGGGTGCCCAACAAGGCAAGGTCTTCTTGAGATAACCTGGGAACCAAGCCCAGGCCTCTCAGAGGCAGAGGTCTCTGGGATGTAGAGGAGACGGAGCCAAGCCCCTGCCCCGGCGGGGACAGTGGTGGCAGTGCCAGGTGGGCGGCAGCTCCCAGGCAGAGATGCAGACAGGAATCTCCCCTCCTGCTGTGCTCCTGGCTCAGACATGCCCTTCCGGGGCTGGGGAGAGGCGCAGGTGAGGACCATGTGGGGGGAACTTGACAAAAGCAATGGCAGCCAGCTCCTTGCAGAATTCCTCAAGTACTACCACGCCCTGAAGGAGGGTCTGGTGGTCCAGCCTGAGGGAGAGAGTGCGTAGGTCATGGCTGGGAGGCTGCGGGAGTTGCCCAGCGTGACATGCCAGTGTCCATGAGGCAGAACCCAGTGGCAGACCCTGCTGAGTGAGGACACAGCTCACCAATAGGCCCTCCTCTGCCCCGCGTGGTGCCTCCTCCCTGCCGCAGCACTCCGCCTTCCCACCCCAGGGCTCTTCCTTGGGCACCCACTTCCTTGGTTACTTACTGCTCCCCAGGGACCTGACCCATCAGCTGCTTGCGCACCAGGAGCAGTTTGCCTGGGAACTGGGGTACCCTCTGAATTCTCTGCATCAAGTCCCCAATCACCTAGAGAGGAACAAGAGAGGACTGAGGAGGGGCTAGCGACACTCCTGCAGGGTCCCCGGGCTCTGCTGCAGCATGGGGGGATACCTGAGCTGTCCCCTGGCACTGGCAAGGGTGCCCATTTCTGCAGCCCCCAACTCCCCATCCTGTGCCCCTCCCTTGCTGCCCCCACCACTGGCACAGTCCCTGGGGTCCACGCATGCTTACCCTCACAAGGACAGAGAACAGGCTCCTGCAGCCAGGGGCCAGGTTGATGTAGGGATCCAGGAGGTACTCGTGGATGTGGGGGTGGGGGAAGAGGGCGAGCCGGGACAGGACTGAGGTCACTTGCAGGTTCAGGCTGTATGGCTGTAGGGAATACGGTGGACAAGCCGAGGGTTGGCAGGGGTGGCGAGCATTTTTGCACTCCCCCACCAAGGCGCCTGGCCAGTGTGAACGTGTGTGGGGGTGAGAGACTCACATGATGTGAATGTGTCATGGATTCCCTGAGGCTGAGGGCCAGAATGTGTTAGGGCGTGTGGAGCAGGGGCAAGATGGGGCCTCCCGCCTGGGGAAAGGTGGGGGTGGAGGTGCTGTGGAGCTGAAGGACCGAAGACAACTCGACCCCCATGGTTGGGCCCTGCTCTCCTGGAGGATTCCAGAGGCACTAGCCTGGAGTGCACCTGTGGGCCCTGGCCCTGTGGTGTGAGCCCCAGTCCTGCTGCTACCTGTTCCAAAATCCGGGACATGCGGTCAAACAGCATTCGGAGGAAGTGACCCTCAAAGAAAGGCCGTTCAGGCTCATGGGGGTCCAAGGGAGTGAGACTCTGAGGCCAGCCCCAGGGGGCGACTCGGGAGCTGCATTCCTGGAACTGAAACAGGAGGAAAGAGCTGAGGAGGTGGGCCCAGGGTCAGGGGTCAGGAGGCCCTCCAGAGGGGCCACGCAGGAAGGATGCGCTCAGGGCTCTTAGCCAGAGCTGCAGGAGAGCACAGAGGGAGCAGGCGGAGCTGATGAATCCCACGGCTCTGAGGGATGAGCAGTGGCGCCGGCAGAGGCTCGACTCACCAGTCCGTAAGCGTCGTGGACATACGTGTCGTAGCCAGTCTCCTCCAGGAAAGCTGAGGTCTTGGCTTCCTCAGGAACCAGGCAGAGGAAGCTGAGAGACAGGACCCTAGGTGTGGAGGGGTCCCACCTGGGCCACCCTGCTCTCCCCTGCTCCGTCTCCAGCCCTGAGGGAACACTCCCTCCCTGGCTGCACCCCATCAGGGCTATGGCCAAAGGCGGAACAACTCAAGAGGCTCAGGTTTCCTGACCTGCTCCCTACCTGTTGACGATCTCGGTCACTGCTGTTTTGCCATCTGAGTTGGTGGCAGGGGCTGGGGGTGGCTTTGCAGGGGGTTGAAAGCCAGAGTCAACGAGGCCGTCGGTGAAGTAGTAGGGGTCTTCCTCCAGATCTCTGTGGCCAGGGCAGACAAGCGTGACACCAGGGAATGAACGGACGAGTATGGGGATGCTGAGGGCCAGGCTGCGTCCTGAGCAGTGCAAGGCCTCCCAGAGGTGCCGGTTTCACTTACAGGGTGTCCTCGTAGCTCTCGGGCTCTGGTGAGCCCCGGGCCACATAAGGGCGTCCCTCAAGGTTGCACAGGATCAGGCTGCGGATGATCTGCTCATGGGGCTTCTGGAGCAGCTCCTCAAACAGCCGCAGTGTGGCGATGCTGATCTGGGGCAAGAGGGGGTCAAGCAGGACACCCCTTCCCCACCCCGGCTTCTAGGGGTGCCTAGGGATTGCTTACCCAGAAAGAAAAGTCCCCAGGGAGGGTCACTTCCCCCGGCCAGGGGCTAAGGTGGCAGGTTTTAGGGGGCTTGGGAACAGGAAGTCTGGCTGGTCTCAGTTCCATCACTAATTTGATGTGCAGTATCAGGCAAGCCAGTTGGCTTCTCTGTGCCTCAGTTTCCAAGTCTGGAAAATGGAATATCGGCCTCATCTACCTCACAGAATGGCTGTAAGCCTCAAATAAGCCAAACGAATATAAAAGCAGTTTGCAAAATATTGAGTGCCATCACAAGTACGTGGTCACAGAAAATTGCTGTGTGACAAAGGCAGTCTGGCTACCAATCACTGGTCACTGTGTTGGCAGGGGAGTTTCAATGCCTCAAAGGCAGAACCACCTAGAAAGCTAATGAAAATGGGAAGAAGCTCTCAGGAAATCCCTTTGGCAAGGATGGGTGGGAACAGGTAGAGACGAGCGCCCTCCCACCTCACCTCGTCAGAGAGGTGGTCGCAGTGCCCGATTAGGTGAGAGCACAGAGTGTAGGGGCTGTCCTCGAGGGCTGCAGCCTGCTGATCCGGGCCCAGGAGAAATGTCACGGCCTCCCGCAGCAGCGCAGGGGAGCAGAGCTGGCGCAGCATGGCCGTGAGCAGGGCGGTGGAGGTCAGGATGCTCTGCTCAGACCTACGTGGAGAGAGCACTGAGCGCGCCTGGGGTGCACGGAGCCAGGTGGCGAGGGGGGACCAGAGAAGGAGTGGGCAGTGAACGAGTGTGGCTAGTATTTCTCTGCTCACTTCCTGTCCCTCCTGAGGTGCTGGAGTCCCAGGACGGGGGCCTTTGTTAGCCCACGGGGAGCCACGTGTGCGTCAAGGGGGCAGGCCTGGCAAACTAACCAATGGAGCCCACACACTCACGTGACTCTGGCCAAGGAGGTCCCTGGCCTTAGGGACAGGAAGGGCTCGGTGGGGTGGGCGGTTCAATCCAGACCATGGCTGCGCCCCAGGGAACTGGACATAAACTTACACGTGCAGGAGCTGGGGCTGCAGAATCTCCACGAATAACTTCTCAGCCACAGCCTTTGCCAAGGCATCTGCAACCACCTGGCACCAAAGGGCATGCCTTACACATGTTTTCTGCTGAGAAATAACTGTGTCCTTGCACAGCGTCTAACACAACAGGCAGACGGTCCCTGCTAACCCGGGGCCCTGCCTGGCTCCTGCGAGACCCACTTGGTCCTCGAGGCAGAGATGGCCAAGGAAGCAGGGTGAAGCGGCGGCACCCACACCGAGAGCCCTGTCAACACCCATCCCTGCTCACCGGGTGTGCCTCTGTGACGAGGTGGTCGCAGTAATCAAACCAGCCCAAAAAGGCCGCCAAGGCCTCCTTGCCAGGGAAGGAAGCCTCATCAGACGGGGCACTGGGTAACCTGAAGGAGAGTGCGGGAGGAGCTATGAGGCCTGCCTCAGGGATGTTCTGGAAGCTGGGCCTTTTCTCCCTCTGCCCTGGAACCGCTGTTGCAGGGTGGGGGATGTCCAGTTCTACTGGGAGCTCTGTGGGCAGAAGCAAAAGTGATGCTTCCCTGGAGGGCGAGAAGGCCCTTGGGGATGGGCTGTAACCTCGGGAACAGGGTGGCCAGCAGAGGTCCCCATTCCTCCTAGAAAGCAAGAGGTGGACAGGCGGGGCTTTTAGCCACGGAAGACAGATGTAGCCCAGCCTCCCCAGGCCAAGCGCCTACCTCCAGCTGATGCCCTCTAGAGTGGCAATGTCCGCGGGGTCCAGGAAGGTGGGCATGGACTGGTATAGCTGGCACAGGTGCTCGACGATCACAAGGCAGCAAGGGCTGCTCTGCACCAGGTAGGTGGCGGCTGCCTGGGAAGCTACGCTCACCAGGAGCAGCAGGTTCTCCCGGGCCTTCAAGGCCACCCGACTTTTCTAGGGGATAGAGGGACAACTTTAAGGACATGCATCTGAACCCCCAAGTCCCCTCCTGGCAATTCGCCCTCCCTGTCCCTGCCCGCTCTGTCTTGGCACTAGCACCTTGCTCCTGCACAGCCCAATCAGGCAGGTGACCAGGTTGCTCTCCCCAGTCCCTCCATCTGGCTCCTCGGTCTCAGCAGGCAGCTGGGTGGTCCAGGCCCGGGCCCCACAGGGACCCGGGTCGGGAGTCTTGCTATGGGGGCGGTCCTTGTCTCCGACACTGGCAGCCGCTCTAGGCAGGGTGGAGGGTTCTCTGGATGCCTTCTTCCTACTGACAATCCTTTTACCCTGCAAAGGAGATCGGATATGGCCAGGCTGTGGTGGAGACCATGCCCCATGATGCCCCCTTGGGAATGCAGGATGTGCTGGCTGTCAGAGCCTCAGCATGGAGCTAGAGGGGAAGCCATCTGTGTACCTCCCCAGGTACCTGCTCCATCCCTCTGCCTCCTCAGAAGGGCCATGAGGGGCTTGCCCTGAGGTCTGGGCCCTCCCACTCCTGTCCCCACAGAGGTGCTCACTTCTAGGATGTAGGTGAGCAGATCTGGATCCTGCTGGATCTTGGAGCAGAGGACAGTGGTGAACTGCACCTCCTCCTTTTCCGTGAGGGATCCAGGAACTGTCCCACCAAGTTGCAGAAGTTTCTGGAAAGGGAGCAGGGTAGAAACAGAGAAGAATGGGTGGCAGGGAAGAGAGGGCCCCCCACAGAACCCCCTTGGCTTCCTTTCCCCTCACCTGCACAGGCCTGTGGACGCTGAGGTAATGCAGGAGGGGGTGCTGTACCTGGGCCAGAACCCTGCTGAAGAACTGGAGCACCTGCTGCCGCATGCCTGGGGGGTACTGAGGGCCAGAGGGTGGTGCTCTCAGAGGGAGCCCGCAGAGCCTCACGCTACTCCCCAGAGTAGGGCGTGGCCCGCCGTCATCACTGCTCAGAGGGCACCTCATCTCTCCCTGTTTTAAACCGGCCTCTCCTGTGGCGCCCCCCTTTCTGCTGGTTCCCTCCATCACCCTGTCATTAATGCACGTGCCGTACGCGGGCTGTGATTACCCTGCCTCCCGACTAGCATTTCTGTCTGTTTTAGTCACTGCGGTCCCCAGCGCCTAGGACACAGCCTGGCACATGGCAGGTCCTCAGTAGGTTTTCGCTGAATGAAATGCTGCTGAACCTCGGCAACAGCGAGAACAGGACACAAAGACAATAAACAAGGGTGAGAAGCCTCGGGAGGGGGTGGGATGTTCTAAGTGACACGGCGGCCACCCCTCCCCCCGCTCAGTGTTCAGACTGGAGGAGCACAGGTAGAGGAGCCTGGACCCCAGGGGCCCTGGCTCGGGAAGGAAGGTTCCAGAGGCCCCGGGGTCCTGCCCACCTCGGCCCTGCCCAGTGTGCACAGGGTCTCGAGGATCCTGTGCTGCAGCAGGTACTCCAGACAGGGCCCCGCCTCGCCGGCCGACACCTGCTGCCTCTCCTCGTACACCAGGATGTCCAGCATCTGCTTCAGCCGCCAGGGAATATCTGTTTTCTTGGCTGGGGTGTTTTCATCTAATGGAGATGCAGGCAACGAGGGTGAGTGGGGTGAAGAGGGGCACTCTGGCCTGATGGGGTCCAGCCTGCGGGGTCTGGGGGTGGGGAAGGCTGAGGGCAACCTGGAGGGAGGCCACCTTAGCAGTTTGCTTCAAATAAAGACCAGAGGAAATGGAAGTTTACAGTTGAGGCCTTTATATTGAAAAAGACAAAAGACCTAGCTAGGCCCAGGACACAACTCTCTGGTTGAGAATGTGTGCAGACCCTAGCACTTTATCAGGGGGCAGCAGCATCATTTTTTCTCCAAACCCTGGGCCCTACAGAAAGATATGTCACCAGGGCTGCAGGCTCTGGGCCTGAGTGAGAAGCCGTGAGTCAGGGGTCTCTGTCATATAATTGAGAAGCCGTCTTCTAGCTGCTTCCTGACAGTTAACCTCCTGGCGCCTGCTTATGTCCCTTTTACACTCACGGAAGGCAATTCTCTGCTTGTTAAAAAGCAGAAAAACAAGTCCATGCACAACCATGGGTTCAAACTCGAACCTGCTGCTCTGTGCCAAAATCCTCATAGAGGGGCTGGTGAGTGGGGCTTTCTTAGAGTCTCAGAGGGTAGAGTGTTTTTACAAAGAAGGGGGACTGGCCTTGGAGCACCTCTGAGTTTTTCCTGAAAGCACAGGCTCTTGAGCAAGGCAGCTGCCTCCCCACCTGCACCTCTGGTATAGGGACCGTTCTGGAAATTAACGATTGGGCCCAGGTGAAGTCCCAGGTGGACTGGAGTCAGTTCTGGATCTCTCTCCACTCTCCTGGTAGACTGGGGCTCTCTGTCAAGAGATCTTCCACTTATAAGATGAATAAGTCCTGGGATGTAATGTACAGCATGGTGCCTATAGTTAATAATACTGTATTGTATGTTTGAAAATTGCTAAGAGAGGAGATCTTAAAAGTTATCATCACAAGAAAAAAAAATTTGTAACTATGTATGGTGACACATGTTAACTAGACTTGTGGTGATCATTTCACAATATATCCATATACTGAATCAATGTATTATACACCTGAAACTAATATAATGTTATATGTCAATTATATCTCAATAAAAAGAAATGTTCAGTCTAAAGTAGTTGTTCTCAACTGGGGGTGATTTTGCCCCCCAGGGGACACTTGGCAACATTTGGAGAGACATTTATGGTTATCACAACGGTGAGAGGGTGCTGTTGGCATCTAGTGGGTAGAGGCCAGAGTTGCTGCCAAACCTCCTACAATGCCCCCCACAGCCCCCACGACAGAGTGATCCAGTCCAACGTCAACAGTGCCAACTGAGGAATCTGGTCTAAAAGAATGCCCAGAGGGTCCCTCAGGGGGTCCAAAGGGCACTTTTTAATTGCTTGGGCTGGCTCAGGCTGGAAGTAAAGCCTGTAGGAAAGGTGCAGGCTGGAATCAAACCCCAGCCTGAACCAGGAGGTGGAAAGCTACGGATGCAGGACATGGTTACCTGGCAACCCGTGTGTATCTACCAATACAGTGTACTGACTCAAGGCAGCCAATCAGATCCCGCCCCCTCCATGAGGGCTTCTGACCGGCCCAGGTGACCTGAGGCTTTGGCTCTCTGGGGCGGCAGTTTGGGGAGAAGGATCCAGTCCCGGTATATGCTGTGGTTGTTGTTCCCCTCCTCTCCTAGATCTCTATAAGGGAAATACCCTCTAAGTTGGCTCAGGGAAAAGAGGAATTTATTCAGTTTCTTTTCTTTAAATCAGTAAGCCCCGGGCACAGGCACTTGCAGACTGAAGGCCTGGATGCTCTACCCAGCTGGAGGCTGGGGGTGAGGGGAGCTCAACCTCGGCCTTGCAGAGTCAGGCCAGTGAGACCCCCAACCTCCTTGTCCCCACACCCATCTCACACAGCTTCTCTGCCTAAAGGTGAGGGTGGGGCCAGCCCCCACTCTGACCTCCTGGACAGTGGGTGTCACCTTCCCCAGGACATCTGTGTCTCTGAGCTACATGGGGACCCTGCCTACACCTTCCTCCCCACTCACTACAGGCGTCCCCAGGTTGGGGGGGACCAGGCCCCACCTGTGCTTTCGATGTAGTAGTGTGTGATGCCCTTCCAGTGCTCCACGAAGGCCTCCAGCAGGTTAATGCTGGGCTCCCGCTGCGGAGAGAACAGAGACACAACCTAAGCGGCTGCCATAGTGATCACGGGCTCTGCCGCAACCAGCACTCATCAGAACAGACATTCCACCATCTATTAAGTGTCGGGTCGGTGCTGGGCCCTGGAGGAGGCACTATGATCCTGGGTTCTCAAAGGGAAAAGTAACACATTTTCTTGAGGACACATCTGCATTGTCTCCATATCTTGCCAATAATCTCCTGGCACCTCTTCCCAGACCCCCTCCCTCCCAGAGATGCTATATTCCTGCTACATGCCATGATTCCACAGTCCCTGTCCCAGAGGAGCTATGAATGTTGGTGGGGGAAACAGACACAGAAACAGATCATTTCAATACAACATGGTTATGCTATAATACAGCTACACAAAAGAAACAGGGGAGCACACCCAAAACAACAAAATCCAAATGATACAGATGGAAAACACGGCAAAGACAAAGCTTTCAGGTCCCTCTCAAGCCAAGAGTCTGCGAAAATCTGTGTTCAAGGCCGACAGGCCCAATCCAGTCAGATGGGTAACGTCAGGCGCCTTACACATCATGTGCTCGCACCTTGGGTCCAAGGCCCAGGCTGAGCACCCCATCTCCTCCTGAGCTAGCTCTGCTCCTGTCCATGCCTCCTCTGGCTCCTTCTACCGCCACCAGAGAATTCTGATTCCGCTATGTGTAAGCCCTAACCTTCCCCTTTTCCAGAAGTGCTCTCTCCATCTCCACGCTCTGGCTAGAACTGGCCTTGAACTGATAACTACCACCTTCCCCAAAAACTTCTCCCAAAAAGGGCATTTCTTCCCTTTCCTTGCAGAGTAAATGTTTGCAGAAGAAAAATGCATAGTCAAATAGTCCCTACCCACAGGTGCTCATTTCTACCTCTCGGTTTTGGCTCAGGCCACTCCTCTGCCCAGGAGGTCTTATATCCCCTACACTCTTCTAGATGCTAACAGTCCCCAGGGAGGTCCAGCTAAGGGCCACCAGCTCCACAAAGCCCCCTCCAGGGTTCCTGGATACGTCGCTCTCTAACCTCATGCTTTCCTGCACCACAGAACTCAGTGCCTACTCCTTAGAGAATTCATTTGTTCAGTATTTTCTGAGTGCCTACTACGTACAAGACCCCATGCCAGATGCCACAAGCAATGCAAGGATGGCTAAGATCCAGTGCCATGGAGGAGAAGAGAATATAAAACTGCACCAAATACCTCCACTACAGAAAGTAGTGTGAGGGGTCAGCCTAGTGGCGCAAGTGGTTAAGTGTGTGCGCTCTGCTTCGGCGGCCTGGGGTTCACGGGTTTGGATCCCGGGCGCGCACTGACGCACCGCTTGTCAAGCCATGCTGTGGCGGCCTCCCATATAAACTGGAGGAAGATGGGTACGGATGTTAGCCCAGGGCCAGTCTTCCTCGGCAAAAAAAGAGGAGGACTGGCAGATGTTAGCACAGGGCTGATCTTCCTCACAAAAAAGAAAAAGAAACAAAGTAGTATGAGGACACAGGAGTGAACAGAAAATGACCTCAGGGAAAAGAGGGGTCGCATCTCACAGGCTGGAACAGAGAAGGCTTTGCTGAGGTTATGCTGGAACAAACACATGAAGAACACGGTCTGATTTCAACAATTAGAGATGAAGGAAAGATATTTCCTACAGAAGGAACTCTGCAAACTGTGTCTGGCGCAAGGATGGCTTGACAAGTGTGTGGGGCCTTGAACGCCAGGCCAAGAAGTCAGGATACTTTTTTTGCAAGCAGGGGGAAGCAGGTCAACGACATCTTTTGAGTGGTGTTTTAGGAAGAGTCATCTGGCAGTGGTATGTAGGAGACGAAGGGAGGAAGAAGGCTTAGAAGGCCCTTATGACAGGAAGAGAAAGCAACCACACTGAATCCAAGGGCTTGCAACACGCCCCCCAACACTGGGCTGCCGGTGCGACCTTGTCTCCCTTCCAAGTTAGTTGTGGGGGCCACGACCCTTACTGGAGTGGCACCTCCCACAGTCCTTCCAAACACACCGTCCACATGGGGTGACTGCATCTTATCACATTCTCTGTGATACTATTATTGTTGACTTAGCAGTCACCTCTTCTACTAGACTGTGAGCTCCCTGCGGGCCAGGGTTCTGTGTTTTACATCTCTGCCTGCCCCTCAAGGGCTCTGCACGTAATGACTACTCATTAATACTTAATAACTATCTCAGCAAACTCCCAAGATGTCCTTTCCATAGTTCCTTGTCTCTTGGAAAGCCCTCTGACCCGTGATCAGCACTACGATTATCTTACAATTCTGTGATGGGGTCTCATCTAGCCTCAGAACACATTTGTAGTCTCCTAAAACCCTGAGCTGGGCTTAAACAAAAAAAGAACAATCCAGTAAGAATAGGAGAAACAGGAGAACACAGGTTAGCCAACATAGACTGTTGGAGAAGAAAGCAGGGGCATAAGGTTTACCTGAATCTATAATTAGCTACTATAACTCCAGACCAAATAAACTGTACCAAATGATTTATTTTTAAAGATATTATTTTTTGAAAGAATCGTACTGATTGCTATTCTGTCAGAAGAGGGCAGGAAGAAGCGAGCACTCTTACCCCTTAAGAAGGAGTCAGGCAACTTGCTGTGGTCTTAACCTGGTGACCCAGTCCAGGGGAAGACCTATGCCCAAGATGTGGGGGTGGGGGAAAAAGAGGGATTCCCATCTCTCCTGACTGTTACATGGGACCAGCCAAACTACTAGAGCTTCATCTATACATTGTATGCTGAGGAGCCTAAGAGGATCACCTGCCTAAAAATATCTCCCTTGACCACCAATACCTCCTCCAGCCACTGACGCTGAAAGGCCCGCATTGGAAGCATCAGAGCTTCACTTCTGAGGGCTGAGGTACTGTCGGTCTGTCCATCCGCCTTGTGCACAGAGATTCCTTGAGTGGTATGAAGTAGGTTATCAGATCACTTTCTAAGATGACAGCTGTTTTGACTGGGGACAGGGAGGAGGGGAAGGAGAGATCATTTTGGAACCCCTCCCGATGGGAGGCGTGGAGGACCCTGGACATCAGGAAGGGCAAGGTTGGGGGCTGTGGAGGGGAGGTGGAAGGAGCAGAAGCTTTTCACTTTCTGCACAATCTTGCTTTAAGGCTGAGACTGTTTTCATTCATAATAAGCTCTGATTTGGGGGGGTGTGTTGGGGAGGAAGGGGTGGAATCTAAGGCTGTTTTTCCTGAGAAAATTTGATACACTAAACTGATCAGTTAGGAGGAGGGCTCATACTAGGACACAAAAAAGAATTGTTAACTTTACAGCAGGATTCTTGGCAGGGTTACTTTAAATAGAGGGCATCCTACCTACCCTATTTAAACTGCACTGTTTTTTTTTTGGTGAGGAAGATTGTCACTGAGCTAACATCTATGCCAATCCTCTATTTTGTATGTGGGACGCTGCCACAGCATGGCGTGATGAGCGGTGAGTATGTCCGCGACCGGGATCCGAACCCACGAATGCCCGGCTGCTGAAGCGGAGCGCGAAGACTCAACCACTACGCCACCGGGCGGCCCCTAAACTGCACTTTTATCTTGCTGAATTAAGCGAACCCCAGTGGGCTCCCTCTGACCAGCCTTCAACCCCAACAGAAAGTGGCAAAAACACAAACCCCTCCTCCTCACAGGGCTGCCCAGGCCCCACGATGCTGCCTCTCCTGACTCTAGGTGAAATGGCTGGGGCTGGGGTGGCGTGACAACATCCTGGAAACCGCGCTTGTACCCTGCAGCAGGCTGTTCCTGGGCTAGGCGCCCACCCACCCCGGGACGGTGTGTCTACCCTTCCTGGGACTCGGCCAGCCGGCCTGCACTTCCCCAGCCGAGGGTGAGAGGGCACCCTGCGCCCGAACAAGGTCTCGGAGTTGTCTGGGGCTCCATCGAGGGGGAAGGGGCGTCTCTTTTTTAAGCCCAGGTGACCAGGAAGGGAGGAGCACAGGGGAGCAGAAAGATGAACAGAGGCTGGGGGAGGGGACTTTGGGGGAATTTCGGGAAGAAACTATAGGGTGACAAGGGAGCATTCCAGCGCAGAACACAGAAGAGTGTGGGAATCGGGAGAGACTCGGGGAGCAGGAATATAAACAGGAAGCAATTTGGGGAGAAGGGTTAGGAGCTGGAGCGATCCGGAGAGAAAGCGCGACTGGGAAAGAAGCAACTGGAAGCAGGGCTGAGCGTAGGGCCGCGACCACGGAGAGGAGGCCCAGGAGGGGCGCCGTGGCCTGGGGGGCCCTTCCCGGCGCCCCGCGCCCTCCGCCCGCCCGCCAGTCCCCGGCCCGCGCCCCGGCCTCACCGCCCCCACGACCTCCTGCAGCAGCGCCCCGAGCCTGCTCAGCATGATGGCGGCCCGTCCGGCTCCCGGGCGGCGGCGGCGGAGCTCCGGGCGGGGGCGCGGCGCGGGAGGCGCGGCCAGGAGGCGGGGCCCGGCCCGGCCCGGAGAGCAGGCGCGGGCGCCGGCAGGACGAGGGGCCCGGAGCCGGCGCGCCCGCAGCGGAGGCGGCGCACGTTGCAGTCCGCAGGGGCCGGCGGGGCCCGGCGGCGGCGAGCGAGCCACTCGCGGAGAAGCGAGTGGGACCCGGAGATCTTCTCCGTGAGGAGGGAGGAGCTTTGCGGGTTCTGTAGGTCTCTAGATCCCCCACACACCGCCACCCGCGTCCAGCACCGCAGCCGCTGGCCACACGGGGCTGTGGAGCCCTGAGCGTGCTCGTCCTCATGGAGATGTGCGGAGTGTCAAGTGCACCCGGAATTCTGGAGACGGAGGACAAAAAGAGAGAAGGCAAAATAGCTCACTAATGTTTTCTATTGTTACATGTGGACACGGTACTACATTGGACAGGTTGGGTTAAACAAAGTATGTTATTAAAATTAACTTCAGTCGTTGCTTGTTCCTTCACGTTGATACAGCGCTGGTCCAGAGGCCCCGCAGGGGAAGTAACAATTGGCCGGTTTGGCCCTGCTAGTCGCACCAAGGAAAGAAAAAGAGGGTGAGTCTCCCGTGTGGGGGCACACCCAGAAAGATTACGGCCAGGAATGACACAGGCAGACCCTCCACAAGAGCAGGGTTTCCTGGAATGTACAGAGCGACCGCCTTAGGGATGGGGCTTTCTAGCAGCCGACTCTTGCCAGTTTAAAGCCCATTCCTCCTACCACCTTCGCCTCCCCCCACCAGGAATGGAAAGAGACTCTTCCTGAGGACAGGGCTGATGTCTATTCAAAAGGTATTTCTGCTGACCACTGACATCATATGATGAGAGGGTAAGGCCTTAAGAGTCCCACTAGGGAAGGGGGTAGCCCCTCTCACAGAACTGTAGGACCTAGATCTGTGGGGTCCCAGGGCTTCGCTGCACCAGCCCTGCCTTTTGGGCCCCATGCACCAGTTGGGCTGAGGCCCAGGAGACAACCACGTGCCCAGAGTTGGCTGTGTGCTGTGGAGTGGGGCTTGCAGTCCAGCCTGAGTTACCGGGAGGCCAGGGTCTGGGCTCTGGGCCCTAGGGCGGGCCAGAGTTCCACGGAGCCCAGGCCAAGCTAGCATTTGGATCTCAGTTCTCTGACTGCTGCTTGGGAAAAATAGATGTTTTCGAACAGTTCATCTGCAAACAGGCCCTGGTGAAGAGCCCTGTGGGAAATGAGAGGAGACTTTCAGGCCAAAATGTTTAAGAACAAAGGGAAGAAATAAGCCTGTTCTGTGTATTGAGAAGGAACCTAGCAAGTTGGAGAGCTGAGCCTAGTCCCGCACTGCTATCTGCTGGGCCTGCTTCCTCATAGGTGAGGGAAGCAGCTGGGTGGATTAAATCAGTTTTTGCCCCCTCAGCATGTTTCAGGGAACTCTAGGGTATAGTGGAAGTGCATCAGGAATTCACAACCTTTTATTTGTCTTAACTTTTAAATTTTTATTTTAAAAGCTCTAATGAAAGTCAATGGACACACTTATATGTTATATGCCAAAAGTGTTAGAGCTCACTGATGCATTTAAATTCTGCCGCCAGCTTGGCTCATTTGGGAGAAGACCTTTGAATAAAGCCTCTCCTCCTGTCAGCTTGAATGAAGGTAGACAGCTATTGCAGGGTAGACAGTTGGAAGGAGCAAGTCCCTAAGTCTAGACTCAAGGAGAGGGGACACGGGAATGCAAACGGGTTGCGCGCATTTTTAAACCACCACAAGTTTTGTAACAACTTATCTGTGTGCATCAGGATTTTCTCAATACTGTGCAACCAAATATCAAGTTGCCCTTGATAAAAGGGCAACTGTCATATATAACCCCTAATTTAAAACTTTCTTCTTCATCAAAGCTTATTTTTAGTCATCATATCTTCTTTGTGCTCATTGATTTTCATAATTAACTATAAAATTCAACTTATAAATGTATTGCATTTACTAGTAGTAAGCTCTAATTTTTCTTTTTTTTTTTTTTTGGTGAGGAAGATTGTCACTGAGCTAACATCTGTGCCAGTCTTCCTCTACTTTGTATGTGGGATGCCGCCACAGCATGGCTTGACGAGTGGTGTGTAGGTCTGCGCCTGGGATCTGAACCCGGGAACCCCAGGCCGCCGAAGCGGAGCACATGAGCTCAAACACTATGCCACCAGGCCAGCACCAGTAAGCTCTAATCTTTGAAAAAAATTTTGCTACTCAAAAGGTTTGGAAACCACTGGACTAAATAATCACTCAGATTTTGCATCTGTTCGTGCGTGTGCGTGTGTGCGTGTATCGCGGGGAGAAGGCACTGAGGGGCTTTACCTAAGATTTTGTTTTAGGACAGAGCTCCACTTTGAGTCACTCTAAATTTCAGGAACTTAAAATCCTTTAGGACTGAGCACCCAGTCTACCCCACCACAGACATGTCCCAGTGAACTGTGATCAGACACAGCACCCTTGGTGCTCACCAGCTGGGAGCTCTGTAGATACGGGGTGCTGGCCTGGTCACCACTGTGTCCCTCATGCCAGAACAGCGTAAGCCCTCCAAACACTCGCTGAACGCCTAATACGGGGTCTGTGCGTGGAGACCATTCCTCTCTCTCCGCTGCCCTTTGAGAGGCAACTGTATACACTGGGAAAGCCCCGGGTTAGGGTCTTGGTCTCCATTCTCCACTCATCAGTTGTGTGTAGCTTCAGGCTTCAGATGAAATGTCTCTATTCCACAATTTTCTCATTTGCTAAAAGGATTAAAATCATTGGTCCTATTGACCTCACAGATTGTTGAAAGGATAAAACAATTTTGTAGGTGTGACAGAACCCCTACAATTTAAAATAATCCTTCACATTTGAGTGATTCTTAGCCACTTTGCTTTTGTTTCAGCCAAAGGGGCTAGAAACTCGCCCCGGGAGTCGGAGACTTGATTCAGGTCCCAGCTCCAGCCTTAGGTTCACCTGGTCCTTCTGACCACAGGCCTCTACATGTGCCACACCTAGGTTCTATTCCAGCCAGGTGAGGCCGGCCCCTCCTCCCCAGCACCACCCCCAAGTCCTCCTTCTGATCTTCCGGTCAAATCTTCAACCCCTGCCACAGGCCAGTCCTATGTCTACTCCCCCTGGAGGCCTCGCCAGGTCAACCAAGACCAAATCACCGCCTCCTCTCTCGGCCTCCACTAGTCGCTGCTGCTGGATTCATCCATCATTTCTCCACTCCTTAGTGCTCCCCGCCTGATCCTCGACAGCCACACCCCGTTGACCTTCACGTGTGTTTGGCCTCCCCCTTGAACTGTGAGTATCCAAGGCCCTGGAGGTGCAGTCACATCAGCTGATGAGGAGCTTGACTGCCCAGGGGAGCATTCAGGACCTCGGTGGAGGACAGAGCAGCCTCTCCTCCTAGCTGGCTCTCTTTTCAGGCTCTAGAGCATGTGTTTCTGCTCCTCCTCCGTGCCACCACCACAGAGCCCCTGAAGGAGAGGAGGCAGGCAGGATCCTACTAGACTAGCCCCTGCTTCCATGGCCCAGGGTTGGGGGAAGGGGGAAGTTTGTAAGCCATCCCTCTACATCCTCCAACCCCATGTGCCCCCTATTTGAATGCTCACTCCCGTGACTTCCCTCAGCCTGGCATCACCTGTTCCTCTCACCGGGATCTGGTGGCTCATAAAGAACAAATAGATTTGGGGACTCAATGCAACCTTTTAATTCCAAGCAGAGTCCCCCTCCCCCAGCATTATCACACACATATAGTGGAAAGGGATGCCAGGGTCTGGGCAGGAACAAAACCCAGACCCAGACAAAAAAATATATATAATTATATACACATATGTCTTTGTAGAGAAGAAAAGCGGGGACTGTGATTAAGGTGGGGCAGAGTCAGGTGGGGGAAGCAGCTGGGGGGCCCCAATAAACTACATTCTTCAGAGAGCGTGGTGGGGGTGCATGGGTATGGTGGGACCTGGTAGCCAGGACACAGCCTGACCTCTTGATCCCATCCCCGGGAGCCTGGAGGCCTGGGTTCTGCCCGGGCCCTGAGTGCTAGAAGGTGGGAGCCTAGCTGACAGCCTGGAGGCTGATGGTGGGCTGGGTTTGTGCAGGCGACATCTCCACTCCAAGCCAAGGGTTCTGGGGAAGCCGCAGGGCCGAGCAAGAGGCTTCGAAGCTTGGGGGTCACAAGGAGAGGACAGGGCGAGTTGGAGGGCAGGCTGGCCTCCCTGGTGGAGGCTGAGCTCAAGCCTGCTCTGCTAGAGTCAGAGGAGCAGGAGGTCCAGGCGCGGGGAAGCTGTCCCAGGTGAGGCGAGGAGGAGTGCTGGGGCACACAGGGTCCTGGGGCTCTCCTCCAGGCCTGCCTGCCTGCTTCCCACTCACCTCCTCCCATCCACCCACTGGTCAAGATAGCCGACAGCCTAACCACTAAGTGCCAGGTTTCTTTCTCCTCACTCTCTTTTGGGGACCTTCCTGGGGGCGGGGGCAGGGGTAGGCTGCAAACAGTAACTCTGTGTGTGCTGGAGTCCAGACTGGGTTTGCCCTGTGCAGTGAGGACTGGGGATGGGAGGAGGCGGCCCCGCTCATTATGGGGAAGAAAGCTGTGTCCCACACGCGGCACTGCAGAGGGCTTGGCTCCCCCTAGACCTGGGGAATGGAGCCAACCCTGCCTCTGCCCCACTCCCTGCTCCCTCAAGAGACGATGCTTTGGGGTCTGGGACCCCAGCCTCAGAGCCCGGAAGCAGCAGAGGTGAGGGGCAGTCACAGAGAGGGTGGGGCGATCAGAAGAGAGAGGCCTTTTTCTTGAGTTCGTTCCGCTTCCACAGAGCCAGTTTGCTGAACTCTTCTGGAGACATGGAAAATACCCTCGAGAAGTCCTCTGCTGACAGATGCCTCTGTGAGGGGGACACGCAGAGGCAGCTTAGGGAAAGGAGGCAGGGTGGGCTGGGCCGAGTGACGAAGTGGGCACTCAGACAGAGGCCCCAGGTCTTGCCCACCAGGCAGGGGAGGCTGCCTATGGCAGCCCCTACACCCACCAGCACATTTCCCCTGCGTACCTCAAGCCTCATCCGATCCACACCTGGAGGCAACTTGCTTCGCCCCTTATTGGTCACCACCAGCATTTCATAGGGATAGATCTGGGGGGCAGGGGAGGGGAGGGGTTAGGCTCAGAGAGTTTCCTGTCAACATAGCCTCCTCAGTGCCCTAGGTCCCCTTATCAGCCTGCAGGGGCCCCAGGGGACTCATGCCATTTTGCCGTCCATCTCCCCCAACTTCCCTGCTGCCCCCCATCTTCTCCAGGAGGACCCCTTAGCGCATTCACTTCCCTGGCTTCTCCCCCAGCTGGCCCAGCTCCTGCCCACCACCCCCTGGCTCTGCCCCTGCCCCTCACCTTCTGCTCCAGCACACAGGGCAGGGAGTTCCCCCGGTCCATCCTCCCCCTCTGGCCCTCTCCGTTCTGGGGAGACCAAAGCCGCAGTGAGCCAGCGTGGGGCAGGGAGACCTCCCCAGCCTTACCCTGGGCTTCTCATGTCCTCACCAGGCAACTCCATGGCCCATAGCCCCTCCCCCAATACTGCCAGTTGCCCGGCTATGGCCATGGCCTCTTGTGCTCCGTGTGTTCCCCTCCAGAAGGCACTCACCTGCAGGCCTGCGGGAGAGAAAAGTCACTGTTCAGAGGCAGCTCTGAGGTCAGCAGGTCTCCACACCTGCCAGCTCAGCCTCCCCGACCTCCAGCCACGGGGGCCTGCCCACATCACAGACATGGGCTGCCCGGGGGGCCTGTTTAAGCCCCTTTCCCGGCTCGCCTGGCATCAGGAAAGCCCTGCCTCTCACCTGGGCTTCCAGTCTCACTCCCAGACGGGCTGAAGTCTGTGGACTGTAGCTAGAAAGGACACGAAGGAATCAGAAGGAAGCTGGAGTACTCCGCATTGTTCCCCTTCACTTTAAGGGTCTCCCCGCTCCCCCAGGATGCCCAAGTGGCTCAGTTCCTCAGAGACCCCCACGTGCACACTCTTCCCGCGCAGTCTGTGATCCCTGGTCTGGGACCTTACCCGGCTCAGGGTGGTCCTGCCGTAGGCGGGGAGAGAAGAAGACTTAGACGTGCCTGCATGCAGGGCTGGAAAAGAGCAAGGGGCCCAGCTCAGTCCCTTGGGCATGACCTCATCTCTGAGAGGGCTCCCTCCCTGGCTTCCCTTGCCAGGGGCAGGCAGTGAAGGGTGGGCTTGGGGGAACCTGGTGGGCCTCTGTTGGCTTCCAGCTCCTGCCCATTACCTTCAGCAAGTGATATCGTGCTGGCAGCTCTGAACCGTCTCTGATGCCTTTCCTCTCCCTCTAACCAAAGTGCACGGAATACACATTCGGGCCAAATACCCGAGTGTTAAAACTGACATCAGCCAGTGATGGATGATGAGGCTCACCATCATAAAATGAACCTCTGCGATACAAAATAAATCTAAAACTTAGTCAAAATAAGCAAATCATTACAACTTTATTATTAGCAAAGTTAGTAATCAAATTTCAAACGTTTGCTGTTATACTGCAGAAACCACAATCTTCTCAGCACTGTCAGCTGCTAGATTGCACCAGCAGTCAGTACACTTTACATCTGCTCCTTCCGGTCTCACTGTCAACTTGCACATTTCATAATATCACTCAGCTTTCAAGTACTGCAGATTATAACTCAAGAAACTTGGTTTGCAGTAACAGGTTTTCCTAGAAAGAACTTTGTACCTAAAATTCTTTGTTTAGGCAGACCTCAAAATTCCTTCATCTCCAAATACTAGAAATCGTTGACATTCGATAGCAGTTGTTCTGATAAACATTTTTGTTTAAAGAGTTAGCCTGGATAGACTCAAAACTATAAGGAACCATCTTCTTAAAACATTCTTATAAAATCTGTTGTTTGGAAGTTTGGTGAGAACAAAATGTGTTTTGGGGACCTCTTTTTTTTTTTCTTAATACTTCTTTTTTTTTTTTTTAATTTTATTATTTATTTATTTATTTTATTTTTTTTCCCCCAAGGCCCCAGTAGATAGTTGTATGTCATAGATGCACATCCTTCTAGTTGCTGTATGTGGGACGCGGCCTCAGCATGGCCGGAGAAGCGGTACGTCGTGCGCGCCCGGGATCCAAACCCGGGCCGCCAGCATCGGAGCGCACGCACTTAACCGCTAAGCCACAGGGCCGGCCCTGAATACTTCTTATTTTTGTATAGAAAATTTTCTGCTTTCACAATCATCATTCATTATTGGGGCATTTCACTTTCCTTATAAGTATACATTTCTACTTCAAGTGACTGAGAGAATTTCAACCTACAAAGCACATAAGAAGATTACTTCTAGAATGCTTATTTATGTTTGGAAGTGACCACTTCGATGTTACCATTAAGTCAGAATGACATGCTTGTCCATAATTCTGAAATTGCTGTGGTTAATTAGGTACTGTTATGACAGTAATGTATGCAATCATGTGATCATTGATCACTTACAAGGTCAGGGTCACTTACAGGTCATCAAAAATGATGGCAGGGTAGACATTTGGCTATTCAACTTTGAAAGGCCAAAATGGAAGTTAAAGAGCTAATTTTGACCAAATTCTGGTGGAACATGAAGACTGAATCCAACCTTGGCAGCATCTCTCTATCTGCGTCATTCTTCAGGCCTTAACTATTGACTCCACGTTCTCTACAAAGACCCACCGTAACTCTTCCCACCCAGACTGAAATACCATCCTGGGAGCTCTGGGGATGCTGTGGATGTCCTAGCTACATATGAACCTTACAGTTCCTTGAATCTCCCATCCCAATGGACTTCACCTCCACTCTACATCAGGCAACCCCTTCAAATGGCCACCCCCCGGGTCTTGTTGTCCACAACTGCTTCACCTGGACATTTGAAGCCTGGGTACCCCACTTTGTGGCCACAGCACCCTTCTTTGTTGCAGCCTCATTCCTGGCATATCTGTTCATCACTCTCATGGGCACCTCCAGTGTCTTGACTCCAACCCTCGGAGAAAGAGGCCTTCCAAGGCCAGCCTCCCACATCCTGAGGCTGGGTCTCCTTCGCGACCTCCTCCCAACCAACGCTCCGACTGGATCTTAATGTGAGTGCTCTTCCCTTCTTTCGCAATCACATTTCTTCTCACAGTCTTACTACTTCCTATAAGCTGAGAACTCCACCTGAGCCCTGACTCGCCCCTCAAGCTTCCAACTCAGTCAAACTCGGCTCCCGCCTATGTGCACCTCAAAGCCAACATGTCCCAAGCCAGTCTCTTCATCTTTCCCCCAAAACCTGCCTCTTTTGTCATCTTAGTGTCAGGTTTGCATCACCCCGTACCCAAGACAAAAACCCCAACTTGTCTCTTCCTCATTTCCCACATCCAATCAGACACTGAGTCCAGGTGATCCCACCTCCTATATATTTGTCAAGCCCATTCCCTCTTCTCTGGACCAATGGATACTTTTAGCCCTTACACAGACATCTGGTAAGTGTGGTGGACTGCCTCCAAAGATGGCCCGCAACATTATTGCCCAGGCCGTGTGCTTTTGTGCAGTTCCTGTCATCAGGAAATGGAACCTCCTTCCCCTCCCTTAAGTCTAGGCTGCCCGGTGAGCTGCCCTGCACGATAGAATGCAGCAGAAGTGATGCTGTGTGGCTTCTGAGGCCAGGCTTTTAGAAGCCTCGTAACTTCCAGTTTTGGGTTCTCAGCTCTCTCCTCTCCGGCAGCCACACTCTAGGGAAGTCCAGGCCGGACTCCAGTGATGACAGACATAGTACCCAAAGCTCTGGCCGCCCCGTCTCTCTGACTCATTCCTGCCACCCCACGGCACACTCTGAGATCTGTGACTCCAGGATCCTGGAGGCCCTTGAAGCCAGCTAGGCCGTGTCCTGTTCCTTATCTTCGCTCCCACACTGTCCCCAGTATCTGTGATGCCCTTCTCCCCCTCTCACTTTGCCTCATTCTTCAAGACTCAGTTTAGCACCTCCCACCCTCCAACCCCAGGCCTGTCACCGTCCTCTCAAAGCACGCGCTGTGTGCCTCCCCTGCCACAACATGGCTACCCTGCACTGAAACCCGCTTCTGTTCAATTCTCCCACTGACTGGAAGCCACTGGAGGACAGGACTCTATTTTTTCACTCTTTATAATTCCCAGTGCTTAGCACACAGATACTCCAAAAATGTTTGTTAAATTAAATGAAATTTACTAATTCTGCTTTAGCTAATACCATCTTTTATCATCTAGTCTTGTTCTGTGACTGGTATTCTTGCCGCAAGGAGAGTGTGAGTTCTAGAGCCAGTGACTGAATCTTCTGTGTCTCTTATACCGACAGTAGCACAGTGACACGTGACAGACAAACTCAACATGCTATTCGGTTCTGGCCTCAGGGTCTGGCCAGGCGCTTCTGAGCCCCCTCCATGGTACTCACAGGTCTGAAAGGGTGTCCGGTCAGGCAGAGAGCGGGTTTTCCTCCTGATAGGCAATGACTTTTCCATTTCTTCTTTCAAGATCATCTTTCCCAAGTTGGAAGTAACCTGGGGAGGGAGAAAGGAAGATGGATCTAAGACTTCAATACTTTTTTCTCATCTCCAAAAAGTTCAAAGTTGGGTATACTGCAGGCAGGACTAGGGACAATTTCCTGAGTGGCTGGGTTGCGCCCTGGAGCCCGGGGAGCCTGTCATTCTGGTCTGACGCACTGCCACATTGGGCTTGGCCTCCCTCAAGAAGGAGTCAGAGCTGCTCAGTGCAACTCTGCACGAGTGGCCTCCCCAACCCAGATCCCGATGCCCAGAGCACAAGCCCATGTCACTGCCAGTGGCCTTTCCATGACACCCAATGCCCTCTCTCCTCCCCTGCAGACCAGCAGCCTGCTCTCTCCTTCCTCCTTTTCCCAGGAACTACTCAGCCTACGGATGCCTGGCACTGATGGGGCAACTCTTTTCTGTGCTTTTGACCCTAATATTAACTAGTGTTCCCCACAAAACAGCATGAAGTTCTGGTGTCCCTTCAAAAGCAGTAACTCGAAATCCGGGAAAGAAGAGGAATTCCTCATATGTTCTGACAAGGATGCTCTTCAGGCATGAACCCATTTAGAATAGAATAGCTACAGAACCAGAACTTTTATCCCCAAGAAGACACGGTGGCGGGGGAAGTAGTGAGATGCTACCTTACTGAGTTCCTCTCTCTGACGCTCCCTGAGAGCCTTCATCTCCTCCCCGGAGTCGTCATCTTCCTCCTCCTCCTCTTCCTCTGCCCCTCTCCGTGATGCCTTCCGCTTCCTCCATTCTGTCTCTGGGAAACGGGCAAAAGGATGCACGTCAGTCAATCAAGCATCACTCAATAAGTGTTTACCAGGTGCTGGCTTTGTGCAGGGCACCGGGCTGCACCTTAAGGAGAACACTGCAAATTATTTTTAAAAAATAAAACTAAATAAAATTTTTATTAACATTTTCCAGCCTTGCAGTGAAGCTGGGTAGGCAACACATTCATACAACTTAAATTCATTGGGGACCGAGACTCATTTCTCTTCCTCTTTTCCAGAGCTCCTACCACAGAGGCTGGGAAGCAGAAGTTTGATAAATGCCTGCTAAGTGGGCAAATAAATGAACAGAAAGTGAACGAATGACTAACAAATAGGGCCACTTATACCAAGAGCCATAGGGGTGCAGGGAATGGGTGAGCAATGAGCCTGGAGGGTCCATAGAGGCGGAAAAAAGCGTGAGAGGACCTGTAGGACACAGGGTAGGGTCGGGGTGAGGGGGCTCATGGCACTTCAACAGGAGCTATGAAGCGGCGTCCCGAGCCTCCCTTTCCCTCTCCAACAGTTTCTCCTACCCACAACGGCCAGCGATGGGGGGCATGGCCAGTAGTCAGTTTCGATCTTGGCCGGCTGGTTGGGGTCGGGGGGCTGGGCCGCAGGGAACTTGGATGACTCGATGATGTGGTCCTCATAGGGGTGCTTGCTCTGAGGGCTGCCTCCCATGGACTCTGCAGGGGAGATCAGGGTCAGCCCATGCACACCCTGCCCCGGAGGCCACCTCGGCCCACCTCCAACCCCAACTCCCTGACCTCCGCCCCAACACGCCTGTGAGACCGTAGATGTAAAAACAACGCGCAACGAGGAGCTCTGGGCCAAGGTTATGTGCCGTTACGACAGCTATTCTATTGCCTCCCAGCCCTCAGCACCTTGGCACAGCCTCCCAGCATGTGGCAGGAAGGGGGCTCAGGTCAGGCAGGGGAACCCTCACCTCTCTGCTTATAGATGGGTGGCTTCTTGTAGATGTTGGAATCTGGGCGGCTGGTCTCTGTGGAGAGGGAGCAAGAGTGGATGAGGAAGAGGAATATGTTGACAGTGGGGGAGGCCAAGTCAGCGAAGAGAATGGAGACAAATGGAAGGGGAGAAGGTATGAAATTCATGGGCTCCTGCCAAGAGCCAAGATAGAACCAGAGTTCCTGGAACTGTCCCTCAGGGGGTTGGGACATTTTGCACTTTTCTGGTTGGGTGGGAGGGACAATGCGACTGGGCCCACCATCTCCAGGAGCTCCGCCTGGGCTCCTAGCATCAGGGCGTCCGGCCAGGTCTGTGGTGAGCATATACCCCAGGGAGTGGGGGACTGAGAGTAAGGGGCTTGGGTTCCTGAAGGAAAACAGAGGTCCTAGGGAAAGGATGCAGCCGTGCTGACAGTAAAACCTACCAGGGTGGTGGAAATGGGGCAGGCTGGTCCGGGGGGTCCCAGTGCTTCTTGGGGCTGAAACCTGAGAGATGGCTCCAGGGGACCGGCTCTCTGCCCACACCTGCAGAGCAGAAGTGTGGTTCACTGCAGCTCCCAGATCCCCTACCCTACCCCCTCCAACCCATGTAGACGCTGCTTCACCTCACGCCACCACCTCTGTCCTCCCACCCTAGCAGCCCACAAGCCCCCAACCCCAGGGCAGAGGAAGGGTGTCCAAGGACTGGACCCGCTAATGGTACCTGACCCAGGAAGAAAGGGTTAAATGAGGTCTTGGGTCAGACAGACAGACGGACACAGACCTGGCCAGTGACAAGACAAGGTCCTCTGATTCCATCATCCCCTGGGCTCTGCAGAGCCCAGTCTGCCCACGTGTTGGGGAGGGGGAGTTGGGCCCCACCAGAGCAGGGCTGGGCAAGCACCAGGGGTGGGGCAGGCTCACCTCTGGGGATGGTGGGGGGGACGTGGATTTGGGTGACAGCGAGCGCTGTGAATGGAGAGGAGGCTGGTCAGCCACAAGGGTAGGATTAAACACTTGTTCCTAGAACCCCAGACAGGCCACTTCATCCCCCACCCAACTCGGCACCCTTGCCTGGTCAATTTCCAGGCCACCTCTTTTCTCTCAATCCTGGCCAGTTCCCAGGGCTGGCCCTTCTTCTTCTCCCTCCTAGTATTCTCCTGGGCAGGGTCCTAAGTCTTTCCCTAGGAAGTGGGCAGAAGCCTGGATCTTGGAACAGTGTGTTCTGAGGGCCAACTGAAGATGGCTATGGCCCTGTTCTCGGGACCTAGCAACGAGTGGAGGGACAAGACTCATAAGCATCCAGGATGGAGTCCTCGCCAAGTATTTACGTCTCCCCACAGGCTGGCCCATCTCACTGCTCAGCCATGACACTACCCCCTTCTTGAACACAGTTAACAAGGACACTGCTGTGTGTTGTCTCGCGCGCTTGACTACCTGGTGAGGCAACACCCGTATTTTACAGGAGGAGAAATTGAGACCACACCAGCACACAGCTCACTCAGCTAGGACTTCCAGCCTCTGAGTTCAGTGCTCCTGAGTGCTTTCCACAAATTTGCTCTCTTTCTGCCCACACCCACCCTGTTCCTCCATGACCCTTCCCCCCCCCCCCCCCCCCCCCCCCCCCCCCCCCCCCCCCCCCGCCCAGTGCTGCTGTCATTCAAACGTGGCCTCATCTGCTCTCTACAGGGAGCCACCCTCCACCTCCAGCCCACCTCTCCCTGCTTTCCACAAACACTGACTGATTGATCCCCGTGCACAGCTCCCTTTCTTGTTCTGGAGTCTGGCCTCCAGGAAAGAAAGCGTGAAAGGGGTTCTGTCTCCCACCCACTGTGGCTGGAGGAGCTCTTCCCTCAAGTGCTGTCCGAGAGGAACCTCCCACCCCTCACCTCTCGGCTTCTGGCCAGCTCCACGTGCTCCAGGAGAGAATAGGTAAAGTGGGGCTCATAGATCATCAGGTCAGGCCGCTCGATGTCCAGGATGGCCTTGTCCTTGGGGATGGCGGCCAGGTCCTTGTAGCCCAGCACCTGATGGTCCATCTTGGCCTGGAGGGAAATGTGAGAATGGAACGGAGGTGCGGAGGGCCTCGCCTGGAATACTGACTGGCCTTAAATGCCAGACTCATAGTTTATTAGGAAGAAAATGGTCAGCCATTTTACACATCAGCTCTTATAAGTTAATAATTTTGTTATTTTAACTTTAAGGGTTTTGGTAGTCGCCTTAAAAAATGATAGTCCCTTGCCTAGGATTCTGGGTACAGTGAGGTAGGACCAGACGAGCAGAAGGGCGGTGTGGGGAACCTTCTCTGGATTTGGGGTTCTCTCTGCCTGCCGGCCCTGGCGGGACACCATCAGGGAGGCTCTGAGTGAAGGTGCCCAGCAGCGAGCTGTCCCCCGCCCTCCCTCCTCCCAGCCTGAGGTTGCTGGTGGCGGAGAGGTACTCACCACGATGCTGGAGGGAGAGCCAGGACCACTGGAGCCTCGGGAGGAGCTGACGCTCCCAGGGGAGGTAAGTGGTTGCTGGGGAGAGTGAGAAGGGCGGGTGGGAACGTGCGTGCGTGCGAGGGCCAAGGGCCGGGCGCCAGCAGTGCTCCTCTGAAGGCGGAGGACCGGGGCAGGAGGGAGGGAGGGTGGGGCCGGGGCGGGGGTGGTAGCGGGGTGGGGGGGCTTCCTTAGGCGTCTGGGGCCCCGGGGTGCGGCGCTGCGGGCAACCACCAGGTGGCACCATCGACTCCCGCCCTGACCCTCCGCGGGGTAGCCTGGCCCCCACCCCATGCCCCAGACACCCCACCGCCTGGGCGAGGGTGCAGCCCGCGCACCTTCTGCAGCCGTTCCATGCAGCAGGGAGCTGGCTGGTCCGATCACTCGCCGAGCCCTGTGCGCAAGGGGGTATGACAGGCGTCAGGCGCTGCCCGGCTCCTGGGCGCTGCGCGCGCGGGGCCACGAGAGCAGAAACGGCGTTCCACTGGGCTGTGGCGCCCTCATCCCTCGGGGACTCTCCAGGCTGCTGGCTGGGTGCAGGGCCTGGAAGGGGAGGGAGGACGTGCCAGCAAGGGCTGGGCCCCCGGATCTCAGAGGGCGGGGGCAGCCCCCTCTCGCTCCGCTCGGGCTCCCGAGAGCAGGGCGGAAGGGCGCCAGGGCCCTCCTGGGCTCTGCTTTCCATTCGCTCAGGCCGGGGAAAGCCAGCGCGCGTGTGGACCGCGAGGCGGGAAAGTGGAAAGACTGCACTTGTTTTTGAGCCATTGTTCTCTGGCTGGAAAGGAAATGACGGCAGGGGTCAGGCGTTCCCGCGCCGCCTCTACATCCCTGTCTTGTCACACCTGCCTTGCCCTGGGGCTGCAGTCCGGTTTCAGGCCCAGGTTCTCACTCCCCTCCGCCTCTGCCAAGCCTTTCTCCCTGGCTGTGTGCCGGCCCCTCCTCCCACTCCCCATCAGTCTACCCCTGCTGTGCCACCTCTCCCTCACAGTACAGGAAGGTTTAACACAGGGGGACTTAGAACAGCTATGAGGAGGACACACCGGGAAGAGAGGATGGGAACAAAGTCAGCTCCGCGTGAAGTGATCCGGTCATTGGCTAGGAGCTGTCCCTCTGCCCCCGGTTCCACCTGAGGTGAAGAGGGAGGGGAGGCTGGAGGGAGCCCGCATCCCCCATTTCCCTGTGGCTGTCCCCTGTGCAGCAGTGAGTCTCACTCCAGGCATCTGGGAAAGCACGGTTGTGGCCAAGGCCACAGCTCCCCAGTCTCCTCAAAGCCCACATTGAGGTTGCCCTCTGGTGTGCTGCCTCGCCACAAGTCAGCGCCTCCGGCTCAGCAGGAGGGCATCCTGGGCGGCACTGCTCTCTTTCTGTTCCTAGGGAGTTGGGTGCTGCCTGCTGCAGTAGATTATTAGTCCCCTGGGGCCACAGCCCACATCTTCTCCTTTGTCAGTAACTCCCTAGCAATCCTCCCATGCTCCCCTCCACACTGCTGCACTGGACACATTCTAACCACTCAAGGAACGTCTGGCTGAGTTTCCAGTGTGATGGTGGCAGAGACTGTCTTTCCATTCACTGGCAATAAGCCACAGAGTGAAGAGAGCTGATGGCTACACAAGGTACAGGGAAGAGGCCGCATAATGCAGCGACTGAGAGCATGGGCTGGACAGGGGTGCCTGCGTGTGAGCACAGACTGCTACTCAGAAGCTCTGTGACCTTGAGCAAATTACTTACCGTCTCTGTGCCTCACGTTGCTCATCTGTAAAATGGAGGATATTAATAGTATGTGTGTCATAGGATTGCTCTGAGTATCAGATAAGTTATATATAGCATGTGAAATGCTTAAAACATTATAAATTCTATGTAGAATGTTAGCTATTATTATTTCTATCTCCCCAAGGACAGATGAACTTAGATGGTTTTTCTGTAGCCATTCTTTGCGACAGAGGGTCATGAAAGACTGAGTCATTGGTGCTCCCGACCTTATCACCTAGTACTTTGCATCAGGCCATTCTTCTGCTCACTGTCTCTCCACCATTAAAACCACCGGCTTGGGGCTGGCCCGGTGGTGCAAGCGGTTAAGTGCGTGCGCTCCGCTGCGGCGGCCCAGGTTCGCCGGTTCGGATCTTGGGCGCGCAACGACGCACTGCTTGGCAAGCCATGCTGTGGCGGCGTCCCATGTAAAGTGGAGGAAGATGGGCACGGATGTTAGCCCAGGGCCAGTCTTCCTCAGCAAAAAAAGAGGAGGATTGGCAGATGTTAGCACAGGGCTGATCTCCTCACAAAAAACAAAACAAAACAAAACAAACCCACCGGCTTGCTGCCCCAGCCACACTCGCTCTCGCTTCCCTGCCTGTGCACATGCTCTTCCACTCTTCTCTCCCACCCCCTTGTCCCCCAGATGCCTCCCATCCTTCTAGACCCATCCTAAGCCCCTCTGGGAGGCTTCCCCCACCATTCTAGGACTCACTGATAAGCAAGTCTCTGAATTCCAGTGACACTTAAAAAGAGAACTCACTCCTTAATTATATGTTGCCTGACGTGGGAACATGTTTTTCACTAACTAGAATGACTGCTAACTTCTGGAGGGCAAAAACAATAATAATAGCTATCTTTTTTGTTTGCAAAAAGCTGGGAAAGATTCTCTCTGAGCTAACGTCTGTTGCCAATCTTCCTCTCCTCTTTTTTTTCTCTCCAAAGCCCCAGTACATAGGTATATATTCTAGTTGTAGGGCTTTCTAGTTCCTCTTTGTGAGCCGCTGCCACAGCATGGCTACTGAAAGACAAATGGTGTAGTTCTGCACCCAGGAACGAAACCTGGGCCGCCAAAGCGGAGCGCACCAAACTTAAACCAGTAGGTCATCAGGGCTGGCTCTAGCTATCATTTTTTGAATGCTCATGCTAGGTACTTTGATAAGCACCTTACACGGATTATTTTGTTTTATCCCTAAAACAACCCTATAAGGTAGACCCATTTTACAGATGAGGAAACTGAGGTCCAGAGAGATTAAAAATTTGTCCAGAGCCGTGGAACTGAAAATGACTGTGTTTTCACAGTGCCTACCTAGTACTATGTCAGGTGCATCACGGGGATAGACTAGAATCTGGCACATTTCTCAAGGCTTTTTGGAACTCTAGAGCCAAGACAAGACCCTGGCCATCAGAGTCACAGTAGGTATTTGGTGCCCATGGAAAGGCTCCATTTCAGAGTTTCATGCTTCTCTTGCCCTTAGCACTCACTTTGTAATGCTTTTAACTGGGTGTCTGAGGATCAGTAAACTCTAGCACACATTCAAAGAGCTGTTAGCTCCCTCTCACTCCTCTCTGATCTTACTTTGTTAACAGTCCCTGTCAAACTAGCTATACACCTGGCTTTGCCCTAGAGGCAAACACTCATCCACTCATCCATCCATCCATCCACCCACCCACCCACCCATCCATCCTTCCACCTACCCACCCACACATACACACACACACACACACATCCACCTGTCCACGCAGTCATGTATTGTTTTATCCCTCCATTCATCAAATACTTCCTGAGCGCCTATTCTGCAATGACCGCAGAGCAACACTCTGTGATAAGTCTTATGGAGAACAGAAAGAGGAGTCAAAGGAGCTAAGCTGCCCTTCCAGAAACGAGGCATGTATATAGATAACTCCCATGCCAAGCAGAAAATTATGTGTGCCAGATAAGATAGTATAAGGGCTATGACAGGTTACAGGAGAGAGGGATCACTGCTGCTGGGGTGTCAAGAGGAGAAAACATAAAAGGTTTCTTAGAGGAGGAGGTATTTGAGTTAGGTCTTGAAGGATGCCCAGTTTAAGATCATGCAAAAACTGAAAAAGGGAATCTTGAAAGAGAAAGCAGCATGAGGGAAAGTGGGGACATGGGGCAGCTTGGGGTCTGTCTGGGGAGCAGCAAATATGGCTGAATCATGGAGCTCAGGAAGTTGAGATGTGTTTGGGGCAGGAGGTTGGGGGCCAGATGGTGGAGGCCTTGAACGCAGACCAAGGGATTTAGATGGTATTCTGTGGGCAAAGGGGACCATGGAATGCTTAGAAATTGTTTTTAAGCAAAGAAGTGACAGATCCAAGCAGTGCTTCAGGAAAATGAATCTGGCTGTAGCCTGGGAGATGTAGTGGACAGGATGAGGCAGTCCACAGGGGACCAGCAAGAAGTGTGGCAGTTCAGACAGGGACGGTGAGAGTCAAGACTTGGGCACAGCCGGAAAATGGGAAGGGGGCAAATGCAAGAAATCCTAGGGGCAGAATGTGCAAAACAGAACTTGATCTGAGAGCCTGCAGGGGAGCGGCAGGTTGCAAGCCCAAGAGACAGAAGGGGAAGACGAGTTCACTTTTCGCCAGGTTGAGGTTGAGGGGGCGCAGTAGGTGAAAAAGTGAGAATGTCCAGGAGGAAGAGGAGTTGGGGCAGGGGCAGGCTGGAAATAGAGATTTGGGAGCCATTTGAGCTAGAGGTGGTCGTCTGCACGGGAGATCGCCACAGGAGAAAGAAGGTCAAAAACAGCACCCTGGGAAACTTCTAGGGGACTAGAAGAAAGAAATTGCCAGAGATGGCATGAAAGGGAGGAGAACTTGATGGCCCCAGATCCTTGAGGGCTGGGAGTGTATCTAGTGATTCTTTGTATTTTCAGCAAAGGGCTTGATGCACACTTAAGTGTGCAATAAATGTTGAGAGAAAGGGAGGGAGGGAAGGAGGGGCTGAGAAAGAAGGTCATGAAGCCAAGAGTCCATCGCCCAGAGAAGGCAAGAAGAGCCGAAAGGAGCTGCCGTGGGTGTCAAGGCCTGGCGGCCTGGGAGAGCGGTTTTTAGAGGAAGAGTGAGGCCTCCTTGTTAGGGATTACAGGGGCACACAGGCAGGGGAGGAGCATGCCCAGAAGTGTGATGGGAGGGCCTGAGGGGGCCAGGAGGGTAGCTTTGGAGGCGAGATTGGCTGAGGGCATTAAGGAAAGGGGGATTTTAACATGTTTGTAGGCAGTGGGAGAGGGAGGAGTAGAGGGGGAGACTGTGGTTGCTGGAGCCAGGTCCCGGCGGTCCAGGCCCAAGTGGAGGACTGGCTTTGGAAAAAAAGCGTGGGCTTCCCAGAAAGGAGAGGAAAGAGAAAGAAGTTGGGTAACCACTCACAGGCATTTAGAGGGGCCAGTGCCAATTGGTAGGCTTCTGTTTCCCAGGGAAAACAAGAGAGAAGGTCCCATGCAGATCTTGGGGGCGGGGGCAGGGGGGGCGAGGAGGTTAGGCAGAGGTTGAAGAGAGTAAGGAAAGGTCTGGAAGGTCCCGGTAGGGAGGTGGATGGCTGAGCTGGCCAGGGAGAATGGAGAGCTTCCCTGTGTTCTGGAGCCTCCGGCCGAGCCTGGGGGTGGCCCTGACGCCCTCTCCTTGAACACCAGAGAGGAGCGTGGTACAGAGTGGGGAAATGACTGTTTATCAGAGTGGTAACTGCCCAGGCATGGGGGAGTCCAAGATGAGCCATGTCAGGTGTGCGTGGTCAGGCACTGTGGCCCACACCCATAGGCGCACAAACACTGTCCCACAGGCACAGCCACTCAGAAACATGATTCAAAATAATGATGTCTCTGCTCCGTCCCCTGGCCCCTTCTTATCCCATGCCCATCCCCTGTGCTGGGTCGTGCCCCTTAGCCTCCAGGTCTTCCCTGAGCCACATTCCTTCAGGGCCCTGCGCACCAGCACCTGGTGTCTTAGAAAGCACGCTGATAAACTGTTAATATCTTACCCTTCCAGGGACGTTGCATTTTAATCTGGGGCTAGTCTTAAGGAGTAAAGGTCTTACTGGTGAAATTTTAAGCCAGCAGGGAAAATGTTTTGGGGTGGAGTGTGTGTGTGTATGTGTGTGTGTGTGTGTGTGTGTGTGGTGTGTGGGGGGGGGGTTGGAGAGTGAGTTTTCTTGGCTTTTCTCAAATCTCATTATGCAGGAAACTGCTTACTTCACCCACACGTAGCCCCCTCCCCCAAAGCTAATTTCCTGGCAAGTCACCACCCGCTCTTACCCCACCTCCTCCAGTCCTGCCCCCCGTCCCATGCACACCCCTTGTCTAGGCAGGTGCAATCCCTAGCTCCCAGCAACCTCCTGTAGATGAGACCAAAAGGGCAGCCTGCAGCAGGAAGGGAGGGCTGAATGGAAGGAAAGGGAAAGAACCTCAGAGGAAGGCAAGCCAGCTGGCGGAAGGGCCATCTCAGCTGCCCCGGCTCCGATCAGACACCAGCAGGCTCCTCATCCTTCCATCTCCACCCCGCCCTCTCCCAGCTGTGCGACGTGCCTTATCTGAGCCACCAGCCCAGCCCCACCTGACACTGCCCACCCGCATCTCCACAGCCACTGGAGCCTCTCAGCTCCCGGGCTGGGGGTGATAAGAGCTGCGCACCCATCCCAGTGGGCTCCTTCTCCAGGTAGGGCTAAGCTGACTGTGGCTCCCTGGACATGGAGAAAAGAAGACTCGACTGGCAGAACCAGAGCCTGCGGTCCTCTGGTCCAGCCTCTACTCCTCTTCTAAGCCAACCAGCACTTGCTCTGTGCCAGTCTCTGTGCCAGAGACGTTCATACATCCTCTCAACTCTTCACACAAGCCAGCATCTTCCTCATTTGGAGAGACTGACTTGCCAAAGGCCACCCAAATAGAAGCCAGGCTGGAATTCCTACCCAGGTCTGTCTCAGGTGAAAACCAATGAGTGTTCTTTTCAATAGGTTCCCAAAGATCCCACTTTGACCTGAACTTGGGACTTGGGGTCCCATGAGCTAACCTGACACGGTGGAGCCACCTAGAATCCTGCTGGCTGCCTGGCCTGTGAACAAGGACCAGGCCGGCTAGGGGAATCGGGCTCTGTGCCCCCGGCAGGGTGAAGCCAGGCTGGAGGCCGGTGTGCAGACAAGGAACCAGCTATGAAGTGAGGCCAGCTGCCCAAGTGGGCCGGGCTCAGGGTGGGCAGGGCTGGGCCCTCTCCTCCTCCAGTTTCTTTGGTGTGACTCCCTGCCCTCCCCTCCCCATTCCATTACTCTTTCTGCCTTCTTGCCTTTTCCTTTTCTTTCTTCCTCTTTCCTCCCTCTGGCCTCTGTTTCCCTTTCACCCTCTCCCCCTCCCGGCCCCACCCCCGCAGTTACTTTGGCAACAACTCAATGCCAGAAATAAAGGCAGGATCCAGCTAGGTCACCAGTTCCCAAAACAGCATCCCAGGGTGGAGAGGGGAAGGGCGGGGTGGCGGGGGAGGCCCCAGGCATACTCCGAGGGTGGGGTTTGTGTGTATGTGTTAGGGGTGTGGGTGGGTGGGTGGAGGGGGCACCCATGGTTGCTCAGAAAGGACGAGTGAGAGCAGAGGAGGGCTCCCTGCTCTGGGCCAGTGGCTCATCAGAGCATCCCTTACCTTGGCCAAGCCTGGGGCCTGCGCCTTTTCCAAGGCTGGCAAAGCCGTCCCTCCCTCCTCATCTCTCATTTTCTCCTTCTCCTCCTCCCCCATTTTTTGAGCCCTGCTCTCTCTGTTAGGACAAGGGTCAGGTTCCTCTAATGCCAACACTATACAGAGCCCTCTCACACTGGTGAAGTATCAGGCAGGGGCTGGTGGGCCCAGAATCTGGGTGCCAGCCTGAGAACCCACCTACTCAAGGCCCTGTCCCCCCCCTTTGCTCCTGATGACAGCGGGACTGGGCCCAGGCCCCTCCCTCCCCTCCTACCCCACACAAATATGCGTCTATTTGTCCAGCTTCTCTGAAGAGGCCCCTCTTCTGTGTCCCCTCAGCCCCTCAGGCTTGCTTGGTCCTCAGCACGTTCCTGCTCTGGCCTCTATTTATAGCTGGTCCTGTTGGCAGGCTGTGGTGTCATTTGTACAAACTGGATTGATAAGGCTGGGGGAGATGCAAGGGTCTTGCATCCCATATGCAGCCTCCTGAATTCGGGGGCATCCCCTGTTCTTGTCTTTATACACACACACGAGCTCCGAAAGAGGAATTCCTGCAGACCTGCACCCCTAGGTGGATAGCCTGACCCGGGTGTTCAGCACGTGGCCCTGGACAGGCTGGCAGCACTGAGGGAGGACTCACACGCACGAGCACAGGCACCCCACCATGGGCAGATCAGCCCACGCTGGAACTCCGCTGCAGAACTCATGTGTGCTGCTTGCAAGAGCACGCCCCCACTCTCCCAGCGAGGCCCCCGCACAATGACAAACGGTGCCATTGACACCTACTCTTACCCACCTACCAATCCTCCCCTAAGCACCTGTTTTCCATGCTCATAGCCCCCACACCACGTGCTGACACCCCTCCACAAGCTGTGCACATGTACGGCAATACGCAGAGCCCTTCGTTTACCCCTCCCCTGGGGCTTCCCGTGTGCCCCATTCCCAAAGCACAGCTGCCTCCCTTCTCCTAGACCTGCCCTGTTCCCCTGACTCTCGCACCCTGGCCGCCACACAGTCCCTGGGAGGGGAACACCAGGTGCATCTGCCCAGGAAAGGACGCTCGGGGCCTGCCAGGCTGAGGGAGGGGCAGAGCTGGCAAGGGAGTGTCTCTGGATCCTTGCGGGCCTCGTGCCTGCTCAGCCCCCAGCCCCTGCCAGCACTTGAGCAGCCGGCACCAAGAGAGTGCTGGGGTCAGGCCTGCAGCCACACCCTGCCGCCCAATCTCATTCTGCATTTGGTCCTCACTCCAGCCCAGCCAGCAAAGGGTTAGAAGGGGGCTCCCCAGGTCCCTCCCCCCAAGAGCACACCCTACACCATCAGCAGTCAGGCCTCCATGTGAACTGCTCCCCCTTCAAGAGTATCTGTGGTGGGAGGGAGACTGGCAACCCCTTACTCCCCCCTCCCCTGGTTATTCAGCACAGAGGGAACAGCTCCCCTGCCTACCCTGAGCACCCCAACCCCATCATCTGGACTTCTGACCAGCACAGCTAGGCAAAGGGGGCACCGGGGTGACAGCAGGGAACACCCCAGCCCCTCTGCCCCAAAGCAGAAGGAGGTTTGATCAGACTAAACCCAGCTACTCCCAGGGTCTGGCCGCCCAGGCCCTTTCTCCCATGGAACAAGGGGCAGTAGCTGACCCTCCCCAGGGCTCCCTGCCACCCCCCAGAGCCTCACTCTCAGGCAGGTGTTATGACCCAAAATGCCCACAGAGCGAAAGAGAGGTGGGAGACCCTGCCACCTACCTCTTCCCAGACAGTGTGGCCCAGATGCTCGGAGGCCCTGAGGCCGGGGCAGGGACAGGAGCAGGCCCAGATCCCAGGATGGCCGCTGTTCCTCAGCCCAGGTAATCCGCTTCTCTTCCAGGAACCCAGCCGTGCTTTCCCGCAGCACAAATAACAGGAAAACAGCCGGCTTGGGGTGGGTGGGGGGTGAGCTGGCAAAGGAGGGGACCTATCCTTCTGGGCTCCCACCCCCTCACCCCCGCCCTGCTTCGCCCCCACCTGCTTCTCCACAAGCCTGGCGCTTGGATCCCCGGAGCCTGGGAGTCAGCGTCTGGTGGGCGGGCGGGTGCTGGCTCCCCCCCTGCACCCACCCCACCTCCAGCTGATAGCGCGTTGCAGGCCTGAGGGTGTGTGTCTGCTGTTCCACCTCTGCTCAGCTCGAGGCAGCTCAATCCATTTCAAACAAGAAGAGCATTAACCCGGCATCATGACGAAGCAGAATCGGAAGCCGACTGGGCCAGCAGCTGGCCTTGTTCCCTTTCCCACACCCCCAACCCTGCCACACTCGCGCTCTCACACACACAGCCTCTCAAGCCTCATAAACAGCCAGAGTTTGAGTTCGAGGGAGGGGGCCCTACTGATAACCAAGGGGTGACAACACCTGGTTTCTCCAAGCACCTGCATCTCCTAGTCATCACCTAACAGCAGTCACAGAGGCGTCTGGGGTCCCTGCCTCTCTGGGGTGCCAAAGGGCATAGATGCCAGAATTGGTCACCCACAGATTAACCTTCTCCCGGGGAGGGGCGAAGGGGAGGATGTGAGAAACCAGGTCCTCAGCGCAGGAGGCTGGGCTGGCGCTTCAGTAACCTGAATCTCCTGGGAACTGCAACAGAGCACAGCGGTGGTGCAGTGACAAGGACCCCATCTCTCACTGGGCAGCTTCATCAAAAGAGAACTGCCTGACAGGTGCTGCTCAGGTCCCAGCACAGAACTGCAGGGTGTGCCTTCCCTGTGTCTGGAGAACCTCCACCACTCCAAGACCCTGTCATTGGCCTTTTAGTTCTGTCTGGGCTCAGAGTAGAGCCCGTTCATTTGTGACCTGGGGGCGGAGAGGGAGCCCAGCCAGTTGACCTTGGCCCTGGCTCCCGCCCCTTCTCCACCTCCCGGCAGACCTGCCTACCTCGGCAGCACTTGCTGTTGCCCCGGTAACCGCTGGCCACAGCCGGTCAGCTGAGGGTATCAGCTGTGGTTGGGGAAATCCAGAATCTGGGGCGGGGGTGCTAAGGTATCTAAATGGAAAATCACAGGGGGTGGGTCTTGAGGGGGACAGGTGAGAGTGTGCCCCAGGATCTCTTTCTCAAAGAGAGGAGGACAGGAGGGGACAGGTAGGGATGGGAAGGGAGGAATGTGTCTGGGTTAGTGGAAGACAGAGAAGAATGAATCCTGACGGGTGGGCTCCAGAAAGAAAGGAGAAATGAAGGAGGCAGAGAGCTGAGTGCTGAGGAAGAGTGGAAAGAATTCAGGCTTAGCTGCCATGTGTAGGGTAGGGGAAAGGGCCCTGTGGAAAACGTCGGGGAAGAAACACAGGATCCGTTGAACCATGAAAAAACTGCCAGGAGACGGTACAGGAGTGGGTATACCTTTGATGCAGGGGGTGGGGGTGGGGGTTGCAGCCTTGGAGGAGGGGATCCAGGCCTTCCTGGACAACCAGCCGGCCTCAGCTTTCTGTCCCTTCAGCCCCACCCTTGTTGCCCTGGCCCCATTCAGTCCTGCACTCCTCCCCCCAGCCCTCTAGGAGACCAAGCCACTTTTACCCTCAGCCCTTTAGGAGCCTGATTTTTCCCATTACCTTCGTTCTTCCCCGGCTCTCACTCGCCCCCACTAGAACCCACCCCAGGAGATCTGTCTTCCAGGGCAGGGGTCCCCAGAGGTAGGGCTGGAATGAGCCATTGCCAGGAAGGACAGCAGTGGAGAGGGCCCTGGCATGAGGTGGCTCATGAGGAATGGACCGGAGTCGCTGGGCCTGGAGGAGGGGAGCATTCTCCTCAAGGAAACAAAAACGCTGGATAGAGTCAGGGAGCCAAGGGGAAAGGGCAGGGGGAGGGGAGGGTTCTCGGTACCTTCAAGGGCCTGGGGCGTGGGGCAGGAGCACGGCAGCTTCCTTGGTGACATACACCTCCATCCCTCGGCGCATCTCCTCTCCGCCTCCCGTTGCCAAGACAACCTGCCGGCTCAGGCTCAGCCGCGGTGGTGGCGGCGGCGGCAGCAGCAGGGAGGGGGAGGAGGCAGCTGTGGCTCCTACAGCCTCTTCTTCGGTGATCAGGGAGGGGGCCTCAGGTGGGCCTCAGTGCTGGGGTGGGGGTGGAGCAGCCTCAGGAGCCAGGCCTCCCACTGAGCCCCACCAAGTCTCCCCTCCCCACTTCCATAAGGCTCTGGGATTGGCTCCTGGGGTGGCCTCAGGAGAACCCTAACTCAGGGCCAGATAGCAGGCCAGCCTGGGAGAGGAGGGCAGCACTGGGCAGCATCCCCCATTCCAGGAAGCTCAGCGTGGAGCTGGGGAAGAGTGACAGAAACAAGGGAGGGACGGCCTATGTTGAAGGGTCGGAGGGTGGCTTTAGGCAGACAGGAAGGAGAGGCCCTGGGCAGGGCTGGGTGGGCCTGCCGCCTCTGGCCCAGAAGCCTGCCCCACCTCATCTCTGCTATCTCTGAGCACCTCCTGCTAGTCCCAAACCCTCTGGTTCCCCTGGACCTAAGGGAAAGTCAGAGCCTGGGACGGCACTCTCCCAATCCCGCAGGGCCCATTCCCACTGCCCCCCACTCCATAGGAATGTCCCTCCTCGGCAGACGGGTGAGCCACCTTGGGCAGGAATAGTCTGCCACCAGCCAGCCCTGAACCACGGGGACTGTAGAGTGAGGGCTCCCTCTGTCGACCTGAGGCGTGGTAGCCGCCAAGGTCATTCCTTGGGGATCTGGGTGTGTGTGTGTTGGTGGGGTGGGCCGAGGGCACAGCCGGGCCAGGAGACCATTCTCTCCCTGCCATGCTCTGCCTCCACCTCACCTCTGGCCTCGTCCTACAGAGAGACTTGCTCTGCCTCCAGTCCCCTCCTCCTGGGAAGGTCTCAGTCTCCTCAAGGCCAGCTGGACGGTCCTCCCACATTGCGTGCCTGCCTCCCCATCAGGCTGGGATGAGAGGAGAGGCAAAATCTGCCCCCTTCACCTGAACACCAGGTGCCTGTTAGCCCAGGCTCAGCAGGCTGCTGAGAGGAGGAGCATACTTTCAGGCTCAAGAGTGCCTTGAGGCCTTGAGGATGGCCACTTGCGTCCACAACAGGGGGCTGGGGCTCCTGCCCCTCTCAGACAGGTGGTCCCAGGCCCCAGACACCTAGTTCTTGGCTCCTTTTCCCAGCAAAGTCACTGGCGCCAGATGTCCTGACTGGACACAGGCCCTGCCACCCACTCCCTCCCCAGGGCCTGTGCAATAGGCTTCTCTGTCCTCTCTCTCCGTCTCGCTCCAGTGCCCCTTGCCCCAGCCCATGCACAGACCTGCCGGGGATGGGGAGCACCAGGGACGCTCCCCCTATGCCGTCTAAACATTAACTCCTGGAGAGGCTGACTCGGACAGCTGGGCACCTAAGGAGAAGGGAAAGGTGACGAAGAACTGGGCCAGAGGAACCAAAGCAAGGATGAGAGCCTAGAAGTGACCCTTTCTCACCAGTTTGGAAGCCACGCCCTCCTACCTCCAAGCCCTGGACCCTTTGTCTCCCAGAGCCCAGAGCCTCAGTCCCCAGCATGTGCCACCAGACCAGCCTCTCCCCCAAACACTGACCCCATGATTGCATCTGGTCACTCCTCTTCTCAAGGCCCCTCACTATCTCCTCCCTGCCATAGCATAAAGACCAAACTCTCCGTACTGTGACCCAATCATTTCCTGCCACTTCTCTACAAAAACTTCCAGTTCTATCCAAACCGATCTACTGCTCACCCTGCCCTGAACACACCTCATGTTTTCCTGCCTGCTCTGAAGCCTTTCTTCTCATGATGTTTTCACTCTCAATATTTTTTCCTTGCATGTCCTCTCTGCTGACTGAAATCCTGCTCATTCTTAAAGATCGTGCAAACCCCAGCCCTTCCCAGTGCCCCCCCCACCTCCGCCCCCCCCCCCCCCCCCCCCGCCGTGCACTCTCCTACTCCAGAACCCACTGTGCCTGGCCAGGGAGTGGAAAACGTCCCACTCGAGGCACTGAAGACAGGCGAGAATCTAGACCATCATTCTCACTAGCTGTGACTGTGGTGAGTTAACATCTCTAAGTCTGAGCTCGCCCACATGTGCTCGCCTAAATAAGGCATTACGTGTGACGTGCCCTGTGTGCTCTTGGCACATCTCGGGAGCTCTGTACACATCAGTGTCCTTATTTGCAATACCTCTTATCTCCTCTTTCACTTTTTTGGGATGTACCAAATGCTGCTTTGCTGTCTTAGGTGTAGGAGAGAGATTTCCAAAAGTCCCACAAGACAGCTGCCTTCTTATGTGTTTATCTGCCCAATTAAACTTCAAGTGTCTTGAGAGCTTGACAGGGGATGGCACAATATCTTGACCATCTCTTTTACTAACTGAAGGGCTAGCACAGTGCTTGTATGTTGTAGGTAAGAAATAAATATTTGGATTAACTGCTTAGGACCCCTCCCTGCCCATATCCACTGAAGGATGGAGTGTGGAGGCAGGGTTCTGGCTTCTCATCCTGTCTCTACCTTGAGGAGCTGCAGGGTGCTGGGCCAATGACTTCTTTCTGTGCCTTCAGTTGGTTTATTCCTTCGATAAATACTCTGTGTAATGTGCTGTGCTGGGTACTATGGAGGAGGCAAAGACGGACTATTTCTACGTCTGAGGTACTTGCTATCCAGCAGAACCCTGACACAAGCGTACATAAGCACAGTCTGGACAGGCTGTGATATGTGCCATAGGACAGGGGCAAGTCAATGGCTAGGGACCACTCACCCCGGGATGGGGTGGGGGGAGTGGCATTCACCCCGGGACTGGGGGTAGTCTGCGGAGCAGAGTGGATGGCTGTGGTCCAGACGTGCGGGCATTCTGGACAAGGGCTTGCTAGGCAGTGGGAGCCGCAGGAACAAAGACCGGCATGGCGTGCTTGTTGGATGGCCAGGGCTGCTGTCTTGCCAGCGTTCTTGAAGGGGAGTTGCAGGGATCGGGCTGGGAGGGGGCCTGGGCAGGATGGTACAGGAGTCTGGAAATCCATGCTAAGGAGTTTGCTCGAGATCACGTGATACGGGCAGAGCTCTGGTTTAGGTAGGGTCAAGTAAGCTGAGCAAATGCTTTGATGTCCTGGTTGGGGGGTGCTGTCAGGAGGCAAAGAGGCCCTTTGGAAAGCTACTGCAGGAATGGAGACATCCCAGTGAGCAAGATAGATCCCCTGTCGTGTGCAAGGGGGTAATGGTTGAGACGGAGGGTTGCTCAGAGAGACAGCATGAAGAATGAGGAGAGAAGAGAAAGGCAGAAATCTTAGGGAACATTTCTATGAAGAGGAACCTGGAAAGAGAAGAGTCCAAGAGGCTAGAGAACAAAGAAAGGACAGCGCATGGCAGGCTGAGGGAGGGAAGAGTTTCAGAAAGGAGTGGTCCTCTGAGGTGTCTAGGGCTGTGAGGCTGAGGACAAAAGGTCTGAGGCAAGGCTTGGTGACTGGGAGGTCACTGGCCATTGGAGTCTGAGGGACAGGGTTGAAGAGTGAAACAGATACAGGCCAGCTTGTGAGGACTAAAAAGTGGGTGGGTTTCCCCCTCTGATTTCCTGCTTTGGCTCCCTTCCACCTCATCCGGGTGTTTGGAGAACAGGACAGAGAAGGGGAGATCAATATGCAGGCTATTGTTAGCTAGAGTTCTTGGTAACCCTAAAAAGGCACAGGAGTTGAGGCATGCTGCTGCTGCCTCCCTCCACCTTGTCACATCCTCCCTGAAATGGCTGCATTCATGGGGCCCTGGTCTTCCCGCACTGCAACCACCCCCATCCGCACACGTGCTGAGAGCGTTAGGGCACACAGAAGCAGTAGGGTTGGGGTGCTCTGAGGTCAACGGGGAAGCCTTCTTCCCACCACATACACGTATACTTTGAATCCCTCTGAGGTCCCATTATTAGAGATCCATTCCTTTGGCTTCTTCCTTTTAGCATCTTTGAAATCACCACCAGTCCTGAGGGAATGAGCCGAACAGACATCCCCAGAGTATGAAGAGGCACCCTGGGTATGGGGCCTAGACTCTGCAGAGGCCCTAAAAAGTGTGGTGAGAAGATTCAGAGAGCAAAGCCAGGGACCAAGGCCACAGCAGGCATCAGAGCCGCCAGGCTTGGGGCTTGAGTGGGGCAAGTGCACTCTCCGAGATGGCATGGGCCTCCAGAGCTGCCCTCCTCCCTCACCCTTCCCCATTCTCTGTCCCTCCCTGCCAGGTCTCACCTCAAAAAGCAAGAAAGGAAACAGTGAGGGCTTTCTGGAGCTGGCCCCCAGAGGCCTGTCTGTGCTGGGGACGTCATAGAGAGGGAGGGAGGGGCCGGAGAAAGGCAGAGAAGAAAGCGGAGGCTAGACAAAGGGCCCAGTCCACCTTTGAAGCCATCTCTAACCCGAGCCAGGGAGGGGTGGGGGTGGGCTGAAAGCCCAGCTCGGGGGAGGCAGTCTAGAGTTTTAAAGAATGTCTCAAATTCTTGCGGAAATCAGAGGGATTGTAAGAGCTTCCCCTCCCCAACACACCTCCTTCCCAGCCCCTTCCCCAGCTGGTCCCCAAGTCCAGTCCTCCACACCTGGGGGCCCCAACCCTTTGTTCTCAGGTAATTGCTGGGCGTTGCCCCTGTGTTTAAAATCCCATTGAACTCACCAGTTATCAGCTGTGGCTCCAGACCACCCTCCCTACACAACCCCCAGAACACGACCCCCACCATGTTTCCCGCAGTCTTCACTAGGATTAAGGCTCTTTGTGATTGGAGGGGAGAGAAAAAAGCAACCTAGTGGAAAGCAATTATGACAAGCTGGAGGGAGAATGTCCTGGGGCCTAGGGGACCTCCCTCCTGGCAGCTGCCCCCAAAACTGCCTGGAGTTGGGGGTGTCAGACTGGACTCCAGTCCTCACCAAGGGAGAGGTGAGTGACCTCCTCAACCCCTCTCCATCTGGACTCCTGCTTCACTCACCTCCCACTGTGACTGACTGGGGCCCCCACAGCCTCCCATTCTTAACTTATTTTTAGGCCATTCTTGGGAGAAGTGGGGAGAGGGATGTCTTTCATCCTTTTTCTTCTGTCTCCATAATCCCCTTTCCCAAGATATTCTCAGAAAGAAGAGGGAGGGGAAACTGAGGCTGGGGGTCCATCCACAGAAGGAAGGGCTGAGGGCTCGGTGAAGGTGTTTCCCCTGACGAGACTGGGGGGGCCTGCTAGGAAGGGCCTCCCCCTTGCCCAGATTAAGAGCCAGCGCAGAGAAGGAACGAGGCGGCTTTTATGGCCTTAGTTCCACCCCCAGATGCACACCTGGAGGCGGAAGGCACAGGCCCCCGGAGAGCCGGGCGGGGTGGGGGTAGGGCGCGCCCTCGCCGGCAGCCGCCGCCTCTCGCGGAGCCCTCTCCTCGGGCGTGCCCCGGGCAGCGGAGGACAGCGCCCGCCCGCACGCCCCCTTCCGCTCGTCCGAGCCCTCCCCGCCCCGACCCTGCTCACCGGAACAGAGCGCTCCTGCTCCCGCCCCGAGGCCCGGGGTCCGCCGGGCCCCGGGGCTTCGGGTGTCCTCGGCCCAACAGGTAGCGCGGGACGCCGAGAAAGCCGGGAAACCGGAGCCGCCGAGGGAGGGGCCTGGGCCTCCCGGGGCCTCGCGTCCCCCGTCCCCTCGGGACGGGCCGGCCCCGGGGAACGAGCGCTGGGCCGAGGCTGCCCCCCGCCCCCGGCCCCTCGGCCTCGCGGAGGAGCGAGCCTGTTTCCAGGGTGCTTCGTGGTTGGACCCTCCACCCCCTTCAGATAACCCGTTTGCAGGAAAACGGTTTTATTCTGGAGCTGGGAGTTGGGGGTGGGGTGCAGGCCTGGGTAGTGGAAGGTGAAGAATGGCCAACCCTCTTTTTTTCTCCCTCCTTTTTTCCTGAAACAAAAAACGAGAGCCCCTTCCTACAGTCTGGCCGGGAGGAATCTGGAGGCCGGGCTGACTGAGGGCGACAGGGGGAGAATTTGAGCAGAGCCGCCCCCAGAGAGTGTCTGGGAGGCCTGGCATCTGCTGACCTGCCCACCTGCTCAGGGCACCTACGGTTCCCTCCTGGGTCTGCCCGCCCCAAGGGGGCCTACTCCCACCCCAGGCGCCAGCTCTGGTTTGCGGAAGTCCTGCCCCCTCCAGCTGGGGGCTCTGGCTCCCCTCCCTCCACCCCAAAGTCTTTGGATTAGGAAGAGGAGGGGACGGGAAGGCTGGTGAGGGGCGCTGCCCCCGGGGCGTCCCCGACTATGTCACGGGCTGTGGCCTCCGAGTGCGCTTGGTCCGGCGGGTGGGGGCCGAGCCCACAAACTCGAACTGCTTCTGCCTCTCTGCGTGGTTGGGAAAGGGCAGCTGGCCCTGGTAGAGACGCTTGATGAAGTGGGCCTCTCGCTGGTTCTGGCGGCTGCGGGAGGCCTGGCGCGGCCGACCCTGTCGCGTGAAGGCCATGAACCAGCCCTCGTGCCGGGCATTCTGGAAGGCCGTGTAGTTGTTCTCCAGCACAATCTCAGTGAACACGCAGTCTTTGCTCTTCCCACTGGGCTGGGGGGGAAGGAAGGAGGGAGGGGAGTTTTCCACCCACCATGTTTGGTTATCTGCCTTTTGGGCCTATTTTACAGGACTGAGGAGGAAGCGACAGGGACTGTGAGCCCAAGGATTCCTGCCTGGTGAGATGGCAGCCCTTGTTGGAAAGGCAGAGGTGGGAAAAAGGAACAAGATTTGCTTGGGGTCAAATCTGAACTTAAATATAGGCTTGTCGTTTGGAAGTTTTACACTTTGAACAAGATATTTAGCCATGCTGAGCCTCAGTTTCCTGAGATGTGGCATTAAGACCGAGGTAATTATGCAGTTTGGTGCATACGCAGCAGCCAGTGGGACAGAGAAGGCTCCTGGTCTGGGTGAATGGTGTTGCTGGGTGGAGGGGAGGGAGGCAACAGTCTCTGATGAAAAGATGGGGCAGACGTTTACAGAACACCGATTATGTCAGGAGCCACACAGCCACCCATTTGCTCTATAGCTGACCTTGACACTATGCCCATTTTTACAGATGAGGAGCCTGATACTTGACAGAGATCAGCAAATATTTGGTGAGAACAGCCAGAATCTGAAGGCAGACTTGGCCAGTGGCTAAGGAAATGGAAATCTCCCCACGCAAGAGCACTGGACCCCCATTGCAGAGTGGTTGCTCTAGTAGGCTGCTACATTAGCAGGCAGTTATACTGGCAGGTGGTTACACTAGCAGGCGGTGATACTAGTAGGTGCTTATACTAGTAGGCAGTTGGTGTGCATCTTGCTAGTTGGATCCTGTGGACCCCACTGACCTGGGGGAGCCTCGGGCCTTGTGTGAATGCCCAACTCTCAATCCTGGTCAGCCCTTAGCCCTCAACACAGGGGCTTCAACATGATGTTGGTGCTAAAATTCTTACTCATTGATGCTGGGGAAGTATCCTATAACTCAGAGCCAAGGATCCTATGGATCAGCCAGTGTCCTCAGAGGGCTTCTAGACCCTCAGGGACTCCTTTAAATGGAGAAACCAGAGAGTGGCCGAGTGGTGGGGGCAGAGAAGAAGAAGTCAGAGTGCCGGCCGGGCCCAGTGGAGGGGAGTGGGATGCTGATGGGGCCCTGTGTGCCCCACGCCAGTGAGACGGACTCTTTCATCTACCGCCCTGTCTTTTGGACCTCACCTTCCCGATGAGCTTGCCCCTCTTGTTCATGCAGATGTATTTCTCGCTCTCGGCGCCCTTGATGCGCACCCGGCTTCCAAACGTGTCCGTCTCCACGATGAGCTTGGCTGTGGGCGAGGGGAGAAAGACCTCCGTCTGTCGGGGCTGCCAGCCCAGTAGTGTGGCAGAGGGCCCCCAACCTGCCTGACCTCTGAACTCGGGTGGGGGGCATTGGGAGGCCCTCGGGGGTCCTCTTTCTAGAGGCTTCTCCCTGCTCACCCACTGCAGCCTCCACCCTGACACAGGATCTGAGGATGGACCAGGTGAGGCAACCAGGGGTGTGAGTAGCCTCTGGTGAGGGCTGGGTCTCACCAAACTTGTTGCCGTCCTCAGCAGTGGCGGAGATGCGACGCCCGGTGACCTGCACGTGTTTGCCACTGGTCCGGCTGTAGAGCTGGTACTCACGGATCTGCCGCCTGCTCAGCTGGTCGGTCATGGCACCCTGGTCCCTCACGTACTGGTTAAAATTAGGAGACGGGTGACTCTCCCCCTTTGCGGTTACCAAGGGAAAAATAGTGTCAATTTGTTTGGGTGACACCACCGCCAGTCCATCCAGGGGAGGGGGGCGGAGGTGAGTGTGGTGGGGGCAGGCCATTTGTCTTGTGAAGTAGAGGTGCACAGTGCAGGGGGCATATGGCCATGACCTTCCTAGGCCAGTGAGGAGCCAGTCATGACCTCTTGGCTCCCTGTCTACCCTGAAGCAGAGGACTGGTTGCTGCCTGGGCTTGGGGGACACTTGGTGACACAGCACAGGCCTGGAATCATGACCTTGGGAGCTGGAAAGGGCCTTCAACGTTATGGTATCCAATGCAGGAGGTGCACAGGGTGACACAGCTAATTAGAGACGAAAGCCCTGTCCTGCCTCTAGGACCAGGGCTTGTCGGCCCCGCACGACTCCATGGTCTTGGCTCCACTGGCCAGGACAGCCAGATTTCTCCTCAATTCTCCCCACTGGCCTTGAAAGACCCCACCCCCAGCACATGTGCTACGCACACACATGCACACACAGGAGCTGGTCTGTTAGGGTCACTGGAGAGCATTATGGGGGCCCTAAGACCCTTCTCTTTAGGCTCCTGCAGGGCCCCGTCAGCATTACTTCACAGCGTTCACCGTGGAATCCTGAGCTTATGCCCCTCTCCCATGCCTCTCCCCCTGGGTGCTCAGGGCTCTCAGAGAAGCCAGCCCCCCATCTGGTGTTCCTCCCCCCTCCAGGGGGGACGCTCCTCCTTAGTGGAGGGAGGCGGAGGCAGCAGCGAGAGGCGCTATCAGTGGTGGCCCACTGGCTGCTCCCACAAGGCCACCTGCCTGTGCCAAAGTGCAACAGAGGCTCGCGGCCAGGCAGGGGCGATGCCACTGCCGCCTGCTTCCCCTGGAGGGGAGAGGGCCGTTTCTACCCACGTACCGCACGAAGCCAGGACAAGTACCTGCTCCAGGCCAGGCCTCTCCTTACCGTCCACAACACTGAGTGGGAGAGAAACAGACCACTTCCTGCCCTCTCTCTCTAGCAAGGTGCAAACAGGGATGACATTTCCCAGCTGCTGGTGACAGCCTCAGTTCTAGCACTAAACGTTTCTCTATCTACCTGGATCCTGCTGGCCTGTGCTGGGACAGCTTTTCCCTGCCCCAAATCCCTAAGCCCACCTTTATATCCCAGGCGCAATCGCAACCATCTGGAACAGCGCTAGACCCAGAGCAGCATCTGTTAGGGGCCACTCTCTCCTGGAGGGAGGGTGGGAAGTGTCACCTCCGAGGAAGGGGGAGGTGAGGGAGCGGCTCCAGGCTTCCAGTGTAACCTGCTCGGCATTAACCCTTCCTGTGTGTCACTGCTCATTTCCAACTCGAGCTCATCCACAGGCCAGGAGTGTTGCCAGGCCTTACTCCCAGCCTACGAGAGTAGGGTCTGTGGGACTCAGAGCAGCAATGACCACCCTACACCCCACCCTGGAAAAACCTGAGGCCAGTATGTGGGGTGGGGGACCTGCCTCCCTGCCAGGGGGTGGGGTCTGGCCTGTCCCTAGCCCCGAGCCTCCTGGCCCAGGTTCAGGCCCTCCGCCCCTCCTGGCGGGCAGCCTCCTCTGGCTGTCTGTTCCAGGTCAGAGCAGAGACGGCTCCCCGAAGCCCCTCCTCGCTGTCCCCCCTCGAGCCCTGCACAAAAGCAGCCCCACGCCCCCACAGCCCACAGCCCACAAGTCGCTCTCCCCACGGGACCTTGCCTGTCCCTTTCATGTTACCGCTGCAGGGGGACCTCCCCTTCCACTGCCGCAGACAGCTGCTTGTCAGACGGCCCCTCAAGCATGGCTGTGGTCCGGCCTGCTGGCCCCCCCTCCAAGGAGGCGAGGGGGCACTTCAAGGGGAAAGGACAGCTTTGCCACCTTCCCCAAGTCCTGAATGGGGCCTCGGCCAGGCCATAAACGCCCTGGCCAGCAGCACCATTGTGCTAATTCCCCTTCCAGAACAGGTTGGGCCCACCCCCAGCCCCCTCCTGGCCAGGCTGGGGGCTTTCTTCTTGCTCTCCCTGTATGTGTGAAGCAAAAGGCCTGGAACGGGGGCTGGAGCAAAAGGGGGAAGAAAAGGGGGGGTTGTCTCTCTCTCTCCCACCCCCCCACTGCTTCAAAGGCAGCCTCTTTCCCTCTCCCAGAGAAAAGGCATTTACCTTCAAAAAAAGTCCCCATTGGATATGAAGAGAAGCGGGCCTCCAGCCTGGGAAAGCCAGGCGATCTCTCCCCAGAGCGGTTCTGGACCAGTGCATTTTAATAGCTGCACTTTTATGGAGGATCACAAAAAGGGACCAAGCCCTGCACAGGGGGCTGAGGCCTGGGGGAGGTGTGCATGGGGGAGGCTGACTTGGGGCGGAGAAGCAAACCCTGAACCTTGTCCCAAACGAACCTCTTTGGGCTTGACCTCATTGCCCTGTAGGGAAGGAATCACCCTGCCCTGGCTGGGCATTCTGACTGCCCACACAAACGCCCAGGACAGCGACCCTCAGGACATCCTGTTGGTGGGAGTGGGGCGGTGAGTGGAACACACAGTGGTTTTGTATGGAAACCTGTCCTTTCAGGTACTTGCAAGTACAAGCCTCACCTGAGCCATCACCTCTGTCCGCCCTTCCAACAACTCCCGGGCTCTGTCCCTCAAGCCTGGGCTACCCCCTGCACTAAGCCTTGGGGGGAACCCAGTGTGGAGGGATGGAGAGAGAAGCAGAGACCCCAGGGGAAGTAGGGAGGGTGGTCAGAGGGAAGACAGGTAAAAACCTCAATCCCCAAATCTGCCACGGCCCCTTCTCCTACTGCCCCTTCAAAGACTGACCCCCCCCCAAACCTCAGAGCCTTCTAGACCCAGGGCAAGGCCAGAACCTGCCTCTCTCCACCAAAAGGAGACTCCTCCTGCCCACCATCCCTGTTGGGTGGGGTGGGAGAGATGGGGAAAAGCAAGTGGGGGCCCCTCGCCTACCTGAGTTTGACAGCAGAGAATCAGAAGCTGCAAGCACCTGTGTGGGGAGAATAGGCAGACCCAGGTGTGGGTGCCAGCAGCCAGCCCCAGGCACACCCAGGCGCCGCCCCTGCCCACACTCCCGGTGGCCCACCCCACCATCCTTGTGGGAGTCCCAGTAAGATTAGGTCTGCCCTGAGGCTGGAAATGGCAACAAAACCCTAGTCTGAGAGGCAGCACACTTACAGAGTGAGGTTGGGCAGCAGGCGGGTGGCTCCCATCCCGGAGAGAGTTCTTGGGGCGGTTGCCTCCCTGCCCCCAAACTCAGGAGCAGATGTGGGCAGTCCCCAGGGTTAGAGTCCCAGAGAAGCCAAGGTCTCTTCAAGCCACAGGTTTTCAGGGGGGAGAAGGGGAGAGAGAGGGGAGGAGGAGGAGGGGAGAGGGAAGGGAGGGGGGAGGAGGAGGGGGAGGAGGGCGTAATTGGGAGACTGAGGTGTGAGGTGTCCACCTTCCCGGCCAGTGAGACTGCAGACAGCCGCGGCGGGGCTGCCAGCCTCTTGCTAGGCTACCCAAGCACAGAGGATGGAGCTGCTGTAGCCTTCTCGATCAGGAGGCTGGCCCCTGGGATCTCAGTTCTTCCCGACCCCCACAGACCAGCTGGAGGGCCCCTCCTCCCCTCTGGGCCAGCTTCTCCTGCCCTCAGGTTTGGCGCCCCACCTCCCCAAGGGTGAGCTGCAGGTATCAGTCAGGGCCTGGAGTCACTGGGTCTCGCTGGGTGGGGGGTGGAAATTCCCAGAAGCAGCCTTAAAAGGAGGAGCCTCCCTCCAGGCGGCAGGAGGTGGGCTTGGCCAGGAGCAGCTGCTTCCACTGCCTCTGTCCCCCCTGCTCCCCCATCTGCTCTCTGGCCACTGGGAAGGAGGGGTTAAGGCTGTCCTGACTGGCAGCAAATAGTGGGTGCAACAGCTTGGGGGCCAGGGGTGGGGAGGAAGGCGCAGCTCAGGGCTGTGGAACAACCCTGATGGGGTCTCAAAAGCTGGTCTGAGAGGGAGACAGAGAGGAGCTAGGTGCACCGGCCAAGCCCCTCTTCTCTGGTCTCGGCAGTTGCCTCTGAGACTGGACAGTAATGCGTCAGGATCACGGGAGATAACTGCACTTAGCAGACGTCAAAAGGTGTAATATGTTCTGGGCCTCACTTGCCGTCCTCCAGGGCAGCAGCTATCCCAGAGCCTCTCAGGGCCTCTCCTGTCCCCGCGTCCCCTAGCAGTTGCCTAGGATGAAGTGCCCACCAGCTTCTTCACATGACTTCTGGTCCCACTCTCTCTGTAAGGCCGGTTATTACCCTATCCTGCAGACAAGGAAACTGAGGCACGTTGGTAGGTAATTAGCTCAGAATGACCCGGCTGGTGAATGGCGTGCCCGTGGTTCCAGAGTCCCTGCGCTTTCTCTTCCACATGGATTGTGTCTGGAGCCTTCCCACCATGTCCACACCCTCCGGGGCCCAGCAAGAGCCGTGGTCCTGGAAGCTGGTGACTAGGGACTCCACCCTGCTCCTTCCCTACAGAAGGTGGATGGTGGTGACTCTGCTTAGGGGGCATCTCCGGGGGAAGCCCCCATCTAGGGAAGCGGAGCTCACATCTCAGCCCTGGGATCCCTGGAGGTCTCAGTGCCCCCAGGATGGGAAGAGAAGGGGAAATGCTGGATATGGATTTATTTACCTAAAGAGATAAGTGCAAGGGCGAAACTCTCACCTCCAGGCATCCTTCTCACCTTCCTGAGCTACATCAATCCACAAAGTTGTCTGCCACCTCCCCCACTCCAGAGACACCCCCTCCCACCCCATCCCGTCCAGCCCAACACCTGGCTCCCAACTCCGCCCCCCCAGGACCCCCTGGGCAGGGGCAGTGGAGCCTTCGCTGGCCTGGGGAACGTGGTGTTAGCCCCAGCCCTGTAATTGGGGGAGTCCAGGGTTAGAATCAAACAGAAAGAATGTCAAAACTGGAAGGGATCTTAGAGATTCCCCATCGGGTGCACCTCCCCATTCACCGATGAGGCTCAGAGAGGATCTCACAGCTAGTTCGTGACATGGCTGGGACAAGGTACCAGGTGCCGACTCCCAGTCCAGTGCTCGCTGTTCTCCGAACCTCTCTGCTTTTGCCCAGGCTGATGCTCCTAATCATTTCCACTCTCCACATTCGTTCCACCATTTGGGGCCGATTTAAACTCTTCCTCTTCTGTGGAAACTTTCCCAAATCTACCTCTCCGCTGTGATTGGTGCTGGCTCTGGTTCGATTCTTTGGGAAGCCTTTGAACTCAGGCCCACATCCCCACCAGCCCCCAGCTCCCAGGTAGGGTAGTAAAGGCTACCTCCTCCTGCCCTGGATCCTGGGGTCACAGATAAGAGTGGAGGGGCATGGAAGAGACAGCTCAGGCTTGGGGTTCCGGGGTGGAGGGGTCAGCGGGGGGACTGAAGGCAATGAGAGGCAGGTGTGGGGAGTTCCACCTAGCGCTGTCTGGGCTCAAGGCCTCTGAGCTGGAGCAAGCGCCTGGTTCCTACCAGTGGGGGAAGGGCCTGCTGTCACGGGCCAGGCCCAAGCCCAGGCTGGGTCTCCATGGTGACAGATGCCAGCAGTCAAGCTTGGCCTTGAGGTCAGCCACGGGGTGCCAGAGGGCTCAGGGGCATGGCTGGGTAGCCTGTTTCCCAGTGTACCATCTTCTGCTCCTTGCCCCTTCCCATTCCACACCTGCAGCCCTGGCTTTCTGACCTGATTTGCTCCTTTACCCCCATGGGAAGGCCCGTGGGGAGCACAAATTGGGGAGGCAGCATGGAGAATGTCCTAGGCCTGCATTCTGAATTTTATCCCCATTCCCTGGCCCTGGCCCTCACAGGCTGTGCACCTGTGGCAAGTCCCGTCAATTCTCTGGTCTCAACCTCCCAATTCATAAGAAGGAAATGGCTACTATCGATGCTGTCAAAACTGCCACTGTGAATGTCAACTGAGATGAAGGACACTCCCTGAAAAGTATCAAGTGCCAAAAGAATGGGGGAAGGAGGCAGAGACCCCCTTATGTGGTCTAGCCTCAGTTTACCTAAACTTTAACTTTCTCCCTTGACTAGAGGCAGCTGGGAAGGGGGAGAAGGGTAGGGTTCATTAACATTTATGGGGGTGGCAGGAGGTGATAGGGGAAGTGTGAAGTAGCCTGGGTTAATCCCCACCCCCTAGTGCCAAGTTCAACACCCCCCAGCTGGGCCGTCTCACACCTGCTCCTCCTAACAGCCCAGCTGGTGCAGACACAGCCCACAGGGCCCACCTGCAGGCCTGCCACTTGTCACCACCTGCTTCGACCCCAGCCCACCCTTTTCCTGTTAAAAAGAACAGGGGCTAGGGCTGGGGAAGGGGGAAAGGGGAAGGGCAAAGGGCACCCCAGCAATGCAGACAGACCCCAAACAGCAGATCGTTGCTGTTTGATCCCTACTGCCTGCCAGCACATGGAAATCAAATTATCACAGATTCAGCTGTTGAGTGCCCTTATGGGCAGCCCATGGCTAAGCCAGAGAACTGGGGCACTGCCCGGGGCTGGCGAGGGAAGAGATACCTGTGGAGTACGCGTTTGGCTATAACCAGGCTCTGTGCTGCCCCTCGGGGGGCTCCAGTTCCACAGTGGGCTCAATTATAACTCCTGCCCCCAGTTTACCCAACTTCCTAGCTCTCTGGTGCTGCCCATCTCTCCCTCCCAAAACAAGGGCTCTGGAGGGGAATACTGGCTCCTCCACTAGCTGTGTCACCTTGGGGGCAAGTTGTTTAACCTCTCTGTGTGCCTCACTTTGCACATGTGAGCAATGGGGCTAATAACACCCACCTCAACCCATGGTTGAGAGGATTAAAGGAGTCCATGGAAGGCACTGGAGCAGCACCCAGCTCACAGCATGTTATTACTGCAATCATATCAGCCTTCTTTCTGTCCAAACCTCCCAGCTTGTTCTGTCTCAGGCCCTTTGCACTCTCTGTTCCTACTCCTAGGAATGTCCTTCTGCCAGCTCCTCACGTAGCCCACCACCCCTTTCTTGTCAATGCCTCCTCTGAGGGACCTTCTCAGATCTCCCAACTAAATAGCACTTTCCCACCCTGGAAATTAGCCGTTTTACTTCCTCCAGAGTACTCAACAGTAATTGAAATGCTGTTGTTGGCTTTTGTGTCTCCACTAGACTGTAGACGACTTGGCGGTGAGGAATTTGTCTTGTCCACCCTGTACTGCTGTGGCGTGAAGCCATGGTAAATGCCAGCTGCCTACCTGGAGCCAGACCTGACGTCCCCTGTCACTCCCTGGGTGACCTGCGGTCAGCAGCTCACTCTCATCTCTTAGAGGTGGAATAACACACACATCTGTCTCACGGGGTGTAGAGGCAAGCAGCCACACCAGCCCTGCCCCCTCCACCTCTTCTGGCACCAAGAGAAGGTGAAGCGAACAGGGAGACTCACGCACGACCTTCCCGTGTAGGTGTTCAAAGACCTCCAACCTTTTGGGACCCACACTTGGGGGTCCTGGGGAGAGAGGGCAGGCCAGCTCCCATTGGCCCACCTCAGGCCTGGCAGTGGGGGTGCAGGGGAGGGGTAGGGAGAAGCCCAGCAGAGGCCCTGCAAGGATAGCCCCGAGTGGGGGCCATCCGTGTGTCCCTATGGGTGAACCTGGCTGCCAAGTCCTGCAGGCCTGGGAGAGGGCAGGAGGCCAGAGCCTGGGTCATTCGCCCCTTTCCGATCCTCTATCGGCCTCACCCCCACAAATTCCTGAGCCCTGTTGCCATGGCTCTGAGAGTTGCCCTGGGGGAACCTAGGACAGGAGTGGAAAGTGCTCACCTGCCCTCCTCCCATAAGACAGCCATCATAGCCTCCGTAAAGCCTGCCTTATCTCCCCACCTCACCTTGGGAGGGCTTCCTTGAAGGTGCAGGCCTCTGGGCTCCTGCCTGACACAGAGCTTCACACCAGTGAGGTCTCTGTGAGCAGGTGCTCACCCTGAACAGGAGGCCAGCCTGGGAGAGCAGGACTCATGCTGTGCCCTTGAGGTCCCCACAGATGCAGACCCTCAGGCTGGTCCACAGGGTTGAGGACCTTCCTGGTTGGGGGCAGCGGGGGCAGCTGGAGTCCTTCCATTCTGTACCTGGGTTACCTGGAAAACCGGGCCCTGCCAGAAGGGAGTGTGGATGCAGGAAGATCCACACCAGCTCCAGCTCTCTCCCTCAGGCCAGAGGGCAGAAGGTGGAGGCTGGGTAAGGGGCTGAGACACTGGTTTGTCCCCCAAACCTGGGTAGGGGGTCGTTGCCAGGAGAAGAGAGGGAGATAAAGAGCAGAGCCTAACACGCTGCCTGGCTGCGACACCGCAGCCTCAGTCCAGGGTGGGCTGGGCCACCAGGTAGGGTGTGCTGGCACATGGCCGCCCTCTGCCGGGCACACGGGGCTCGCTGCAGCCAGCAAGAAGGACGGCTCCTGGGAAAAGACGCGGAAACAAGGTCCTGGCACAGCGCACTTTATTGTGGCCCTGAGGCCGGGGCTCTTCCCTCCAGGTCCTGCTGAAACTGGAGAGGTGGAGTGAGGGGCTCCTGTGTTGTCCCCCAACACCTGCATCACATTCAGACTCAGATGGAAGCGGGGGGTGCCCTGGGTCCACAGCACACCAGAGGAAGGCCCACTCTGCAAGGCGGTCTCACAGGGCCTCGCCTAGTCACTGCGGTCAGGCCGCTCATGGCTCCTCACTTCTTGGATCCCGGCTTCTTAGGTCTGAGTGCGGGTTTGGCCTATGGAGAGAAGGGAGGGCTCCAGTGTCCCACTCCCTCCCTATCCTGGCCCCTGTCCAGAGACCACCTCCCCCCCCGCCCCCCAGGAGGCTAGCCCCCTCTTATCAGCACTCACCTTTCTCACAGGGCTCTTTTCTTGAAGACTGGGTCTGGAATGGGGGGGAGGTGGTTGGGCAAGGAGTGGGGTGGGTGGAAGAGAGGGAGAGCTCAGCCCGATGCCAGCAGCCCTGGCCTTCCTCGCACCCACACTGGAAAGCTGGGCCCTGGATGCTTCTGGGAAGCAGGGAGCTATGACCTGGAGAGATGGAGGCTGCGGAACTCACCCCGCCACCTGTCACCTGCCAGGGACAACTCTCTCTCTCTTTTTTTTTTTTTATTGATGTTTTAATGGTTTCTAACATTGTGAAATTTTGGGTTGTACATTTTTGTTTGTCCGTCACCCCATATATGACTCCCTTCACCCCTTGTGCCCACCCCCCACCCCCACTGCCCAGGTAACCACAGTCCAGTTTTCTCTGTCCATGTGTTGGTTTATATTCCACATATGAGTGAGATCATACAGTGTTTGTCTTTCTCTTTCTGGCTTATTTCACTTAACATAATACGCTCCAGGCCCATCCATGTTGTTGCAAATGGGACAATTTTGTCTTTTTCTATGGCTGAGTAGTATTCCATTGTATATATACACCACATCTTCTTGATCCAATCATCAGTCAAGGGACACTTGGGTTGCTTCCACTTCTTGGCTATGGTGAATAATGCTGCAATGAACATAGGGGTGCATAAGCCTCTTTGGATTGTTGATTTCAGGTGCGTTGGATAGATTCCCAGTAGTGGGATGGCTGGATCATAGGGCATCTCTATTTTTAATTCTTTGAGGAATCTCCATACCGTTTTCCATAGAGGCTGCACCAGTTTGCATTCCCACCAGCTGTGTATGAGGGTTCCTGTTTCTCCACATCCTCTCCAACATTTGTTGTTTTTCGTCTTGGTGATTATAGCCATTCTAACGGGCGTGAGGTGGTATCTTAGTGTTGTTTTGATTTGCATTTCCCTGATGATTAGTGATACAACTCTCTCCCTTTTTAAATAAGATGTTTTATCTTCAGTTTCCATCTGCTTTCTTTTATTCGTGTATAAGACACAAATATTTTTTTCTCATTATAAAAGTAATGTTAACATATTGCACAAAATATAGCAAATATAGAAGAGAATAAATTCCTCATAATTTTCTTTACCTCCCACCAATATTAACATTTTGGTGTTATTTCTTTTCAGGACTTTTTTGTTTGTTTTCTTCTAAAAACATATGAAATAAAATGAAAATGATTTAATATCTTGTTGTTTTTAATTTTATAAACACTTTCCAGGTTGCCGTATTCTTCACAGGCTTTATGTAACACTCCATTGAGAAGATGTGACATGGTTCAATCAGCTATTATATTGGTATATACTTAGAATGCTTCCATTTTGCACTATTATTTGAATAATCCAGTGATAAGTTTCTTAGTACATATAATTTTCCCCATATTTTGGATGGGATTCTTTGGAAGGAATTGCCATAAGTGGAATTAAGTCAGAAGATAAGAACAGTTTAACGCTCTTCAAAAAGGCTGTGCCAGCCTACAGTGGCAGCACACCTGTGTCCCCTACACGCACCTGTGTGCACACACGCCAGGTGCACCTGCTCTTCCTAGCACTACATACCTCAGCTAAAAGATTTTGGCTAAGTTAATAGAAGGAAAGAGTTACCTCACTGCCTCCCTCTTCTTTTTCCACTTTTTTTTCTGGGAACCAAACACAAGCATTATTGGGAGAGTTAGGGCGAGGCCCAGGGCCAGAGCAGACTCCCGCTGAGCCCCTGGCAGGAGGCGGGCCTTGCTCATCCTGTGCACGCAATCTCCGGTAGCCTGGCCCAGGTTTCCGAGGAGCATCGGAGGGTCCCTTCCCTCACCTTGGCAATGCTCATCAGCTTCGGGGGCACCAGCCTCTTGCCTTGTTTCACAGGGGTCTCCGCCTCTAGGGGCACATCTGCATCATCATCGTCGTCGTCATCATCGTCGTCATCATCATCGTCATCCTCCGCTGCCTCCTCCTCCTCTTCCTCTTCCCAGGGTAGGTCTGAAGTGTCTGTGACGGCGTGAGGAGGGAGCAGGGCCTCTGAGCGACAGGGTCTCTGCCTAGCTCCCGTTCCATCTGTCTGCTCCGAAAGCTGCCCTGGGGCAGTCCAAGCAGGGAGGTGAACGTGTTCACCTGCCCACCTCCTGGGGACCCGTTCTGGCCTCTCTCCAAGTGGAGGCCGGGGTGGGGTGGGGGATCTGCGACAGCTCCAGAGGGTTGGGGGTGTAGAAGGAGGGCAGGGGAAGTGGCAAGCTGTGCTCTGGCTGAGTAGGAGGAGGATTCACACCAGGAAGGAGTGGGGGCCAGGGTGAGGGTGGGTGGAGTGTGTGAGGGGAAGGAGGGAGAGGGTGGGGAGGAACCTGAAACAGCAGCTGAGGAATTCAGACCCTGTCCTAAGGGAAGTGGAACCTGCCAGGGTTTTGGGGCAGGAGACTACCCTGACGAAAAGAGGCACAACTGGACAGAGAAGGGGGCCACTTAAAGGGCATTAGAAGAGTCCACAGCCCGGGGGTTTACTAGGGTCCCTGTTACCACTCCAGCTCCATCCTTCATAGCACCTAACATTTTAAGTGCATGCTAGTACTAGGCATTATGTTAACTGTTTTTCCTGAACATCTCATTTATTCCTCAGGACTACTCTTTGAGGATGAAACCAAATATATCTGCACCCTCATGTTATAGGCAACGAAGCTATGGCCTATGGAGGACGTGGCAGGGAGGTAAAGGAGAGCTGGGACCTGTGCCCTGGCCTTCCAGTCCAGGCTACTGGCAGTCATGCTGCCTTTGGGGATTTCCTCTAATAATTCAGGAATCCCTCAAGTGTTTGAGTACGTATTACGTCCTTGGCCCTGTGCTAAACACTGTGCTCTCCCACTTTTCCCAGGTCCAAGCTTGGATTTACCATAACATTCCTGGCCACTGAGGAACACGGGTCCAGAGCCAGCCCGGAGCTGAAAAGTGACTGGAGGAGAAAGCTCCAGTCCCATCAGGACGACCTGCAGGGGGAGGGACGTGGGGGTGGGAGCAGGCAAGACAGGGTCACTCAGGCCTGGCACCTGGGTGGGGCCAGCCTCCAGCAGAACACTCAGAGCTTATTCCTCAAACGCCAACACATACACTTCATGGTTCTCTGGACCTCACTGTGCTCTCAGCCCCAAGACCTTACTGCTGAGGTGGACTCTGAGGGAGAAGAAGGTGAAGCTCATCTCATTCTTGCTAAGATCATAGATGGGTTTCCAAGCCAAGGGGCATCTGTTAAATAGAGAAGTCTGATTGCGACAGACTGAAGTGTGTCCCACCCAATTCTTATATTGAACCTTAACCCCCAATGTGATGGTATTTGGAGATGGGGCCTTTGGGAGGTGATTAGGTTTACATGAGGCCATGAGGGTGGGGTCCCCATGATGTTATTAGTGCCCTTACAAGAAGAGACACCAGAGAGCGCACTCTCTCTCTCTCTCTGCCGGGTGAGGGCACAGAGAGAAGGCAGCTGTCTGCAATCGGGAAAGAGGGCCCTCACCAAAACCCAATCGTGCTGGCACCCTGATCATAGACTCCAGCCTCCAGAGCTGTCATAAAATAAAGGTCTGTTGTTCATGCCCCTCTCTCTATGGTATTTTGTTATGGCAGCCGAGCTGACTAAGACACTGACCCAATGAGAAAAGCAGATGCAGGGTTGTATGTGCAGACTACTTTGTCTTATAAAGAATGTGTGTATATACATATGAAGAAGGGTTAGAAATAGATTAAAGTGCTAATCATGACTTTCAGTGGATAGCACACTATTTATTTTCTTTATGCTGTTCCAAACTTTCCAAATTTTCTAGAGTAACAATGATGATACTCGTATCATCCCCACTGCTAAGCATGTTACCTGCTTTATCTCGTTAAAATGCTCACAAAGAGCCCACGAAGGAGGTGCTGTTACTTTACAGAGGAGGAAACTGAGGCTTAGAGAGATTAACTTAGCTTCTGGTCCATATAGGAAGCAGATAAGCGAAAACTGAAACTCTGCAGCCACAGCCACCTAGAAATGCTGGATAAAACGTAATTCAATGTTTTACTGCATGGTGGAATAGTAAGACAGAAAGAAGAGTCCCCACGCATCAGAAATGAAGAGTAGCGTGTGTAAGAGCGGATGCTGCAGCAGCTGAAGGGAAAAGGTACTTGAAAACATGTGGGCAGGAGACAGGCCTTGGGCACAAGAGAGGAGAGCTGTAATGGAGCCCACTGCATGGAGGGAGGACTTTCAGAGGGCTGCACCAGGGTGAGGGGTGGGGAGAGGGACTGAAGAACTCCTAACCAACCAAGCAGGAACTACTGACCATCGAAGGAAGGTAACAAGGAAATACGTGTGGATAAAAGAACTCTCTTGTGAGAACCTAAAACGCACGGCCGCACCTCTCACTGAGACGAAGTCTGGATTTACCTGGGCACTGCCAAGCCAAAAATTCTGTACAAAATCCCAGGCTTGTGATATTCCTGGGGCAAATGGCAGATGCAAACACAAAACCACTCTCTGAGGACACTCTCAATTCTTTTCACACAGAATTCTTTCAGAAAACAAAACAAAACCTGAAGAAGAGCTCACCACCTAAAATTACAAAACACACGAGAAACAGTCTTGTTAGAGTCGGCAGACAGAAACAACAGGACTGCAGCCCAGCACAACCACGAGCCCGGGCTAGAGAACAACCTAAACAGCCAGGAAATAAGTGTGATGAAAATCAAATAAATATAAAACTAGGCATCAGAACTGTAAGAGCAAGATATTAGAAAAAATAAAAAGAACCAAATGCAACTTCTAGATGTGAAAAATATAAGCGCTGAAATAAACTGAACAAATGGTTAATAAACAGAATAAACCAGCTGACACGAGAATTAGTAAACTGGAATCGTGCTGTGAAGAAATTCCCCAGTATGCAGCACAGAGAGCTAGACTAACAAAGCATGAAAGAGAAGCTGAGACATAGGGGATGGGATGAGAAGCTCCAACACACATCTAATCGGCGCAAGGGACTAGAGGCAATGGAGTCAATATTGAAAGTGATAACAACCAGGAGTTTTCCAGAAGTGATCAAAGACACAGATCCTCATTTCCAGGACACCTAAGTCCTGAGAAGATAAATAAAAATGAACCTACAGCTGAACATACCATGGTAAAATGGCAGAAATAAACCAGAGAGGAAAGACAGCCTTTCCAAAAAAGGAGCAATAACCAGACAGACTGAGGATTTCAACAGCAACATCAGAAACTGGAAGAAGAGAATAACATCTTCAAAGTTGTGAGGGAAACACACAGCTGCTTTAGAAAACAGTCTGGCAGTTTAAGAAACTAAACATGCAACCACCATATGACCCAGCACATGCACTCCTGGGTGTTTATCCCAGAGAAATGAAAACTTATGCTTACACAAAAACTTTTACACAAATGTTCATAGCAACTTTATTCAAAAGATCTCCAAACTGGAATAAGCCCAGTTTTTGGGCTGAACTATGGTACATCTATACCATGGAATTCTACTCAGCAATAAAAAGGATACACACAACTTGGATGAACCTTCAGGGAATTATGCCGAGTGAAAAAATAAAAGCCAGTTCCAAAAAAGGTACATACATATGATTCTATTTCTATGACCAAATTTTAGAAATGGAGGACAGATTGGTGGTTGCCAGGGGTTAGGGGTAAGGGAGGGAGTGGGAGGGAGATGGGTGTCATTATAAAAGGGCACCACGAGGGACCTCTGTGCTGTCTGAAGTGTTCAGTACCTTGGCTGTGATGGTGGATATATGAATTTAGGTGATAAAATTATATAGAACAAGATTCCTGGATTGTATCAATGTCAATATCCTGGTTTTGATATTATATTACAGTTATGCAAAATGTTACCATTGGGGAAAACTGGGCAAAATGTACAGGGATCTCTCTGTATTATTTCTTACAGGTGCATGTGAAGCTACAATTATCTAAAAAAATTCAATTAAAAAATAAACATATATAAAGCAAACAATAAAATTATAAGACACTGACAATCCACAGTAATAGGAAATTTTAACGCATTTCTTTTGGTAATTGATAGATCAAGGAGACAAGAAATATATAGGTTTGAACACAATTAATAAGCTTGATTTAAAGGACACACATAGACTTCTATAATACTACCATGTAGTAGTCCATAAATCAAGTCTCAACAAATACCAAAAAATTGATTATATATATGGACCACATTTTCTGTTGCAATTACATTAAGAAAAAGAGTGATAACCCAACTCACCCATACCTCTGGGAATTAAAAAATTCTAAGTAACTCATACATCAAATAAGAAATCATAGTGGAAATTAGAAAATATTTAAAATGAAATAAAGTGAAAATACTACAAAACACTAATTGAGGGATGCAACCTAAAACATCCTTAGAGGGAACTTTACAGTATTCAAAATAAATAAGTGAGACTCACTTGGAAAAAATCATCTAGAACATGAATGGGCTAAATATCTAACTCAGGAAGAAAAAGGGAAAAAAAGCAGAAAATATCAGATAACCAGAGAAATTAATAAAATAGAAAAGAAGGAAATAGAAAACATCAATGAAACCAAAACCTGGTTCTTTGAAAAGAAAAAAAAAACCAGACTAATCTCCAGTGATTGAAATGAAAGAGAAAAAAAGGAAAGATGATAAATACTACTGGGAATTTAAGATAGAGGAATATAATAACAGGTATCGTCATGATTAAAAATATTGTCAGGGGCTGGCCCGGTGGCATAGTTGGGTGCACGCACTCCGCTTTGGCAGTCCAGGGTTTGTGGGTTCAGATCCCGGGTGTGCACCAATGCACTGCTTGTCAAGCCACGCTGTGGTGGCGTCCCATATAAAGTAGAGGAAGATGGGCACAGATGTTAGCCCAGGGCCAATCTTCCTCAGCAAAAAGAGGAGGATTGGCCTCGGATGTTAGCTCAGGGCTGATCTTCCTCACCAAAAAAAAAAAAAATTAGGAGCAAATAGCACGAACAATATCTAGAAAAATATAAATGATCAAAATTGACTCAGAGGAGACATTTGGTTCAAGCCAAGTAAGTAACAGGGACTGAATTTACCTTCCAACTTGAAATAACTAAAAAACAATGGCTCTCAAGACATTGGACATCAGTCAAAGAAGAACAGTGATCCCTGAGAGATGGGACACAAATGAGGATGAATTCTGTGGTTGTCCAAGCTTCCTTCCAGACAGTGCAGGGAGGGGGAACCCAGGCAGATTCCAGTGGTTTCCCTAAGTTGATAAAATGGAACTAGGAACCCAGGGAAGTCAAGGCACCTCAAGTTCACAGAGCAGAGTACAGGAGAGGAGAGATCCCCAAAGACAAAACTCCAGAGATCTGTAGAAAGTCCCCCTTGAGTATTCAGGTCAAACAGCGATCAGCACATGCATGTGAGGAAACTACCTGAGGCTGGGGAAAGAATCAATCTAAAGGTGTCTGGAGCTCATATAGGGCCAGGGATAGTGCCTCATTTCTAACAGCTAGAGTGGAAAAATCTCATAATTTATGGGGCACTTGTCGAAGTACTAAGAAGGGTCTTGCCACAGTATTGGAGGGCGAGGGGAAATTAACTAGACTAAATTCAGCTTTAGTCCCACCAAACAAAGCTTAAAAACAAGACACAAAAGGACCAAATGGTATTTAAGTAACTTGACTGCATCCCAGAATAAATCTATAAAAATATCCATAAATCTATAAAATTCACATCTTGCATCTAATAAAAAATTACCAGACATTCAAAGAAGCTGGAAGTTACAACTCTAATGAAGAGAAAAGCAAGTCAATCAAAATGGACACAGAAATGGCACAAATGATAGAATTAGTAGACAAGAACATTAAAACAATTATTATGACTGTGGTGCATATGTTCAAGAGACTAGAGGAAAGATTGAAAATGTTTAAGACATGGAAGACTCAAGTAAAATTTCTAGAGATGAAAACTACAATATCTGAGATAAAAATATACTGATGAGATTAACTGTAAATTAGATACTGCAGAAGAAAAGAGTAATAATATTGAATAAATAAAGACTATCCAAAATGAAATACATAGAGGATAAACACTTTAAGAAAATGAACAGAGCATCAATAAACTTTGGGACAACTTTAAGGAGCCAAGTATACATATTATTTGATTCCCCAATGAAGATGAGAGAGAAGGGGGGAGCAGAAAAAAATTTGAAGAAATAATGGCCAGGGGCCGGCCCCGTGGCATAGCAGTTAAGTGTGCGTGCTCCGCTGCTGGTGGCCCGGGTTCGGACCCTGGGTGTGTACCAACGCACTGCTCATCAAGCCATGCTATGGCGGCGTCCCACATAAAGTGGAGGAAGGTGGGCACGGATGTTAGCCCAGGGCCAATCTTCCTCAGCAAAAAGAGGAGGATTGGCATGGATGTTAGCTCAGGGCTGACCTTCCTCACAAAAAATAAATAAATACAGGCCAAAAATTTTCCAAATTTGATTAAAACAATAAGCCCACAGATCTAAGTAGTTCAATGAACCTCAAGACATTTCATAATCAAATTGCTCAAAACCAGAGATAAGGAGAAAATCTTAAAAGCAGCCAGAGGAAAAAAGACATTACATACAGAGGAATAAAGACAAGGATGCTAGTAGATTTCTCCAAATTATATAAGCTAGAAGACAACGAAGCAACGTTTTTCAAGTGTTGAAAGGAAAAACAGTCAACCTAGAGCTCTTTGCCCAGTGACAATACTAAAGTGAAAACTACAGTGAAATAAAGCCTTTCCAGACGTAGAAAAGCTGAGAGAAGAAGCATCACAAGCAGACTTGCGTTGCAAGAAATGTTTAAGTCCTTCAAACAGAAGGACAATGACACCAAATAGAAACTTGAATCTACACAATGGAATGAAGAGTACCATAAATGGTAAATATAAAAATGTTTTATTCTAATTTCTAATTTCTTTAAAATATAGACTGTTCAAAGCAAAACTAATAACAATGTAATGTGGGATTTATAGCATACGTAGAGGCAAAAGTTATTACAACTATAGCACAAAGGATGGAAAGTGGAAAATGAAGTATGCTGTAGTAAGATTCTCATATTGTACATGAAGTAGTATAATATTTGAAGACAGACTATTGTAAGTTAAAGATGCATATTGCAAACTCTATAGCAACCACTAAAAAAATAACACAGAGATGAGGTATAGCTAAGGAGCCAATAGTGGAGATGAAAATGTACTCATGAAAAACACTTAGTTAACCCATAAGAGGGCCAGAAAAGAGAAAGAAGGAACACAGAAGGGACAAATAAGAAAGCAAATAGCAAGATGATAGATTTAAACCCAATCTTGTTGATAATTACATTAAATATTAATGGTCTAAATACCCTAATTAAAAGGCAGAGATTATCAGATTGGATAAACAAGATTTAATTATATGCTGTGTAAAGGAAACTCACTTTAGATATAAAGATCAGAGGTTAAAAGTAAAATGATAAACTAAAAAATAGGAAAAATATACTACACAAACAGTAATCAAAAGAGACCTAGATTGACTATATTAATCAGACTAAGTAGACTTCAGAATATTTACCAGGGATAAAGAGGGATATTTCATAATGACAAGAGGATCAATTAATCAAGAGAATATAGCAATCCACCTAATAAAAGGGCTTCAAAATACATGAAGTAAAAACTGATAATTAAAAGGAGAAATAGGCAAAGTCACAATTACTGTTGAAGGCTTCAACATTCCTTTCTCAGTAACTAATAGATCAAGTAGACAGAAAATGAGTAAGGATACAGAAGACTCAAACAAAACTACCACCCATCTTGACATAATTGACATTTATAGAGCAAAACACCCAACAACAGGAGAACATACATTTTTTAAGTGTAAACGAAATATTCACCAAGATAGAACATATTATGAGGCATATATGCAGATCACAGGTCACAATGCAGTTTAGACTGAAGGAAAGTATAAAATAACTTAAACTTAATGAAAATGAAAACAGTACTTATCAAAATTTGTGGGGTAAGGTTAGGAAGGTGTTTAGAAAGAAATCACACCATGAAATGCTTGCATCATAAAAAGAACAAGCATCTAAAAAAACAATAATATAAGATTCTGCCTTAAAAAACTAGGAAAAGGGAAAATTAAAACCAAAATAAACAGAAGAAAGAAAATAAAGAACAGAGATCAATAAAATACAAAAGTGGGTAACCAACAGAAAAAAACTTGAAAAAGCTGGTTCTTGAAAAAGACTAATAAAACTATTAAACCTCTAGCCAGACTGAACAAAGAAAAAAGGAGAGAAGACACAAATCACCAATACCAGGAACAAAAGAGCAGACTTCAATACAGATAAAACCAAAAAGGAGTAGGGAATATTATGAACAACTTTATGCCAATAAATTTGACAATTTAGATGAAATGGAAAAATTCCTTGAAAAACACAAACACAGCTCTCTCAAGAAAAAAGAGATAACCCAAATAGTCCTATATCCATTAAAGAAATTTAACTTGTAGTTAACCAGATTGCTTCACAGATGAATTCTACCAAAACATTTACGAAAAAAATACCACATTTACATGAACTCTTCCTGAAAATAGAAAAGGAGAGAACAACTTCTTTCTCATTTTATGAGGCCAGCATTACCCTGATACTAAAACTAGACAAAAACATGACAAGAAAACTACAGATCAATATTGCTCATAAACATAGACAAAAATATCCCTTATAGAATATTAGCAAATGGAATCCAGCAATATATAAAAGGATAATACATCATGATCAAATGGGGCTTATCCCAAAAATGCACCCTCAACAAATGCAGAAGAGAATTCTTTGACAAAATACAACACCCATTCACGATAAAATATCTCAGCAAATTAGGAATAGAAGGGAACATCCTCAACCTAATATCGAGCATCTACAAAAATCCTTCATCTATCTTAATGGTAAAAGGCTGAACACTTTCCCTCTGGAAAAAGGCAAGAATAGTCCTGCTCTTACCACTTTTATTTAACATTGTACGTGAGGTGCTAGTCAGTGAAGTTAGACAAGAAAAAGAAACGCAAGGCATACAAATGAAAAATGAAGAAGTTAAACTGACTTTATTCACAGATGACATGAATAAATACATAGCAAATTATAAGGAATAGACAAAAAGCTGCTAGGACTAACATGCAAAATTAGCAAGGCCAGATAATATAAAAAACAATTATATAACTATATACAGGCACACCTCAGACATATTGCGGGTTCAGTTCCAGACCACTGCAATAAAGCGAATATCACAATACAGTGAGTCACACAAATTTTTGGGTTTCCCAGTGCAGATAAAAGTTATGTTTACACTATACTGTAGTCTCTTAAGTGTGCAATAGCATTATGTCAAAAAAATGTACATACCTTAAAAAATACTTTACTGCTAAAAAACACTAATCATCATCTGAGACTTTAGCAAGTCCTAATCTTTTTGCTGGTGGAGGGTGTTGCCTCAATGTTGATGGCTGCTGATTGATCAGAGTGGCGGTTGCTGAAGGTTGGGAGGGTTGTGGTAATTTCTTAAAATAAGACAACAATGAAGTTTGCTGCAATGATTGACTCTTCCTTTCATGAACGATATTTCTGTAGCATGTGATGCTGTTTGACAGCATTTTACCCACAGTAGAATTTCTTTCGAAATTGGAGTCAATCCTCTGAGATTGAGATTAGAGACAATCAAACTCTGCTGCTGCTTTATCAACTAAGTTTATGTCATATTCTAAATGCTTGGCTGTCATTTCAACAATCTTCACAGCATCTTCACCAGGAGTAGTTTCCATCTCAAGAAACCACTTTCTTTGCTCATCCATAAGAAGCAACTCCTCATCCATTAAAGTTCTATCACGAGATTGCAGCAGTTCAGTCGCATCCTCAGGCTCCACTTCTGATTCTAGTTCTCTTGCTGTTTCCACCACATCTGCAGTGACTTCCTCCACTGAAGTCTTGAACCCCTCAAAGTCATCCATGAGAGTTGGAATCAACTTCTTCCAAATTCCTGTTAATGTTGATATTTTGACCTCTTCTCATCAATCACAAATGTTCCTAATGGCATCTGGAATGGTGAATCCTTTCCAGAAGGCTTTCAATTGACTTTGCCCAGATCCGTCAGAGGAGTCAACATCTATGGCAGCTACAGCTTTACAAAACGTATTTCTTAAATAATTAGACTTGCAGGTCCAAATTACTCCTTGATCCATGGACTGCAGAATAGATGTTGTGTTAGCAGGCACGAAAACAACATTAATCCCATTGCACATCTCGATCAGAGCTCTTGGGTGACCAGGTATCAATGAGCAGTAATATTTTGAAAGGAATCTTTTTCTTCTGAGTAGCAGGTCTCAACAGTGGGCTTAAAATATTCAGTAAACCATGTTGTAAACAGATGTGCTGTCATCCAGGATTTGTTGTTCCATTTATAGAGCACAGGCAGAGTAGATTTAGCACAATTCTTAAGGGCCCTAGGATTTTCAGAATGGCAAATGAGCATTGGCTTCAACTTAAAGTCACCAGCTGCATTAGTCCCCAACAAGAGAGTCAGCCTGTCCTTTGAAGCTAGGCACTGACTTCTCCTCTCTAGCTATGCAAGTCCTAGACGGTATTTTCTTCCAATAGAAGGCTGTTTGATCTACATGGAAAATCTGCTGTACAGTGTAGCCACCTTCATTAATGACCTCAGCTAGATCTTCTGGAGAACTTGTGCAGCTTCCACATCAGCACTTGCTGCTTCACCTTGCACTCTTATGTTATGGAGACGGCTTCTTTCCATAAACCTCATGAACCACCTCTGCTAGCATCAAACTTTTCTTCTGCAGCTTCCTCACCTCTCTCAGCCTTCATAGAACTGAAGTGAGTTAGGGCTTTGCTCTGGATTAGGCTTTGGCTTAAGGGAACGTTGTGGCTGGTTTGATCTTCTACCCAGACCTCTAAAACTTTCTCCATATCAGCAATAAGGTTGTTCGCTTTCTTATCATTTGTGTGTTCACTGGAGTAGCACTTTTAATTTCCTTCAAGAACTTTTCCTTTGAAAAGTTCACAACTTGGCTAACTGATTGGTGCGCGAGGCCTAGCTTTTGGCCCATCTCAGCTTTCGACATGACATGCCTTCCTCACTAAGCTTCGTCATTTCTAGTTTTTGATTTAAAGTGAAAGATGTGCAACTCTTCCTTTCACTTGAACATTTAGAGGTCATTATAGGGCTATTAATTGACCTAATTTCAATATTGTTATGTCTCAGGGAATAGAGAGGCCTGAGGAGAGGGAGAGACACGGGGGAATGGCTGGTCAGTGGAGCAGTCAGAACACACACAACATTTATCGACTAAATTCGCCATCTTATATGTGTGCAATTCATGTCGCCCCAAAAGTATTACAATAGTAACATCAAAGATCACTGATCACAGATCATCATAACAAATATAATAATAATGAAAAAGTGTGAAATATTGTGAGACTTACCAAAACAGGACACAGAGACACAAAGTGAGCAAACACTGTTGGTAAAATGGCACAGATAAACTTGCTCAACACAGGGCTGCCACAAACCTTCAATTTGTAAAAGAACGCAAAAGCGTTTATAATAGCCAAAAGGTAGAAACAATCCAAATGTCTATCAACTGCTGAATGGATAAATGAAATGTGCTATGTCCATACAATGGAATATTATTTGGCAATAAGAAGGAATGCAGTACTGATACATGCAACGACGTGGATGAACCGTAAAAACATTATGCGAAGTGAAAGAAGCCAGTAACAAAAGACCATAATTTCATGATTCCATTTATATGATTTGCCAGAATAGGCTAATCTATAGAGACAGAAAGTAGACTAGTGGTTGCCTAGGGCTGAGGGTGAGTGGGTGTGGGAAATGGGAAGTGACTGCTTGTAGGTATGGAGTTTCTTTTGGGGGGGATAAAAATATTCCAAACAGATTGTGATGGTTGCACAACTCTGAATATACTAAAAGCCATTGAATTATACACTTTAATGGGTGAAGCTTATGGTATGTGAATTATCTTTCAATAAATATGTTAACATCATTTTCAATACCACCCCAAATCATGAAATACGTAGGGGTAAATTTTACAAAGTATGTAGGTGACCTGAAAACTCCAAAACATTTCTTGGAAAAGCTGAAGACTTAAACAAGTGAAGAGATACAGCATGTTCAATTACTGATGACTCAGAATTGTTAGGATGCCAATTCCCCCTAAAGTAATCTATAGATTCATTACAATCTCAATCAAAATCCCAGAAGACTGGTTTTTAAAGAAAGCTGATTCTGAAATTTATATGGAAATGCTAAGGACTTAGAACTGCCAACATAATTTTGGAAAAAAATAACAAAATTAGAGGACTCACATTATCTAATTTTGAGACTTACTATAAAAGTACAATAATCAAATTAGTCTGTTATTGGAATAAGGGTAAACAAATCAATGAAACAGAAGAGTATATAGAAATATATGCATACGTATAAGGTTAACTGACTTTTGGCAAATGCCAAGGTAATTGTAGAGTGAAAATATCGTCTTCAAAAAATGGTGTTGGAGCACTGGTTATCAATTTGGAAAAAAATGTTCTTTAGCCCTTACTTCATATTATACAAAAAATTATCTTGAAATCGATCATAGACTTAAATATAAGAGCTAAAATAATAGCATTTCTAGAAGAAAACCTTACTGACCTTAATTTAGGCAATAATTTCTTACAACACCAAAGGAATGAACCACAAGAGAAAAAAATGTCAAATTGAACTTTATCAAAATTAAAAAGTTGTGCTCTTCAAAAAACACTATTATGAAAATGCAAAGACAAGGCACACACTAGGAGAAAATATTTGAAATAAATAAATATACGTATATATATATATATATTTTGGTGAGGAAGATTGTCCCTGAGCTGACATCTGTGCCCACCTTCCTCTACTTTGTATATAGGTTGCCGCCACAGCATGGCTTGATGAGTGGTGGGTAGGTCCATGTCTGGAATCCGAACTCGAAAACCCCGGGGCCGCCAAAGCAGAGCATGTGAACTTAACCACTACACCACCGGGCCAGCCCCTGAAATAAATATTTTTGATAAAGAACTTGTATTCAAAATATATAAAGAACTCCCACAACTCAGGAAGAATAATTCAATTTACAAATGGGTAAAACATCTAAACAGTCATTTTGCAAAAGAAGATATGCAAATGACCAATAAACCAATAAGATGGCAGACATCACCAATCGTCCAGAAGAAATAAATGAAAACCACAACGAGATGCCACTATATAGATACCAGAATGGCTAAAATTAAGAAGATCGGCAATGCCAAGTGGTGGTGAGGATGTGGAGCAACTGGACTTCTCATACATTGCTGGTAGGAAGGCAAAATGGTACAGCAATTTGGACAATAGTTTGGCAGTTTTGTATAAAGTTTAACATACGCTTTACTATACGATCCAGCAATTCTACTCACAAGTATTTACTCAAGAGAAATGAAAACATATGTCCATACAAATACTTATACTCAAATGTTCACAGCAGCTTTATTCATAATAGTCTAAAACTGGAAAGTACCCAAATGTCCATTAACGGGTGAGTGAATAAACAAATAAAATATACATATATTTGCAGAATGGAATATTACTCAGATATAAAAAAGGAGCATATTGCTGTTTCACCAGCAACATGAATAAATTTCAAAAGCATTATGCTAAGTGAAAAAAGCCAGGCACAAGAGACTGCACATTGTATGATTTCATTTAAATGAAATCACAGAAAAGGCAAAACCATAGTGACAGAAAGTAGATCAATGGTTGCCAGTGGCAGTGGTAGGTGGAAGGGATTCACGGCAAAGAGGCATGAGGAAGTTTGGGGGTGTGTGGAAATTTTCTCTACCTTGATTGTGGTGGTTGTTACACAATTATATACATTTGTCAAATGCATCCAGTTGTACACTTAACATTGGCGAATCTTATTGCATAGAAATTATATGTCAATAAAGCTGATAAAAAAACTGACTCAAAGAAATAGAAACATCTGAGTATATTTATAACTATTAAATAAATCACAACAGTTTAAAATCAAACCAGCCTCACACAGCTCATTCACTTCTTTACTCACTCATCCATTATATATTGAGTTCCCACAACACACCAGGCACCATCATACAGGCAGTATGGATCATGCAGCAAGCAAAATAGGCAAAGTCCTTGCTGTCTCGGAGTCTGTATTCTGTTTGGGGAGAAAGGCAATGTAGAAACGAAAACTAATTGCTGTGATGGGTCCTACAGGGGGGAAAGTGATTATGGGAGGGTTAGGAAGAGGGGATGCTGTTTGTGGTCAGGGAACACCTCTTCAATGAGATGACATTTGAACAAGGACCAGATTGAAGTTGGGGGCAAGCGTGTCCCTGGCATGGGGAGGAGTAAATGCAAAGACTCCGAGGAGGGAGTATCTTTGGAGTTTTCAAGGTACAGTCAAGGCAGCCACTGTGGTTTGAGCAGGGTTAGGGAGGGGCGAGAAGCACAGGTTGAGGTCAGAGACGTTGCTGAGGGCCAGAACATAAAGGATCTTGGGGGCCGGCCCGGTGGCGCAAGTGGTTGAGTGTGCACTCCGCTGCGGCGGCCCGGGGTTTGCCGGTTCGGATCCCTGGCGCACACCGACGCACTGCTTGGCAAGCCATGCTGTGGCGGCCTCCCATATAAAGTGGAGGAAGATGGGCACGGATGTTAGCCCAGGGCCAGTCTTCCTCAGCAGAAAAAGAGGAGGATTGGCAGATGTTAGCTCAGGGCTGATCTCCTCACACACACACACAAAAAGGATCTTGGATCTCATTCTAAATGAAGTGGGAAGTCATTGACCTAAGTGTTCTAGCAGAGAAGCAACATGATCTGACTTGTGTTTAAAACGATCTTTCTGGCAGCTGTGTATAGAATAGACCAGAGACTGGGAAACTTTTTCTGCAAAGGGCCAGACGGCAAATATTTTAAGCTTGTAAAATATATGGTCTCTATGGAGACTACTCAAGTCTGCTGTCACTGAGTGAAAGCAGCTGCAGACAATAAGTCAATGAGGGAGTGTGGCTGTGTTTCAATAAAACTTTATTGACAAAAAGAGGCAGTGGGCTGGATTTTATCCTGTAGTTTGTCACCTCCTGGAACAGACCACGGGGACCAAGGGTGAGGGCAGGCAGAGCAGTTAGGAGGCCCTTGCAATAAAACTGAGTGAGAGGTGCTGGGCACCTGCACCAGGGTGTAGCAGGGAGGCGGCGAGATGTGCTCAGATTGGGGTGTGTTGTGAAGGCAGAGCCAACAGGATTTGCTGGTGGATCAGACATGGGGTGTTAGAGAAAGAGGTTTTCGTCTTGACTAATTGTAAAAACAGCTATTTACTGGGAGAAGATCAGGTTTGGGGGTGGGGAAGAGATTACAGATAAAAATCAAGAATTTGGGGGCTGGCCCGGTGGCGCAGTGGTTAAGTTTGTGCGATCCACTTGGGCAGCCCAGGGTTTGCAGGTTTGGATCCTGGGCGCGGACCTACCTATTGCTTATCAGGCCATGCTGTGGCAGGTGTCCCACATATAAAGTGGAGGAGGATGGGCACGGATGTTAGCCCAGGGCCAATCTTCCTCAGCAAAAAGAGGAGGATTGTCAACAGATGTTAGCTCAGGGCTAATCTTCCTCACCAAAAAAAAAAAAAAAATCAAGTATTTGGATTTAGACATGTTAAGTTTGGAATATCTATTAGATATCTATTAAATATATTGAGCTGAACAGAGGATCTGGAGCATGAGAGAGGTTGGGTTTACAGAAATAAATTTCAGAGTTTTCATTTGTATGGATGATCTTTAAAACCAGGGGAATGGATGAGATCTAGAGAGATCTCATAGATAAAGGAAAAAAATAGGTTTGAGGGCAGGTTTACAGATCAGTCATGCAGATCTTTAAAGACAGATACTCCTAGTCTTATATTCCCTGTTCTACCACATAGAAGGAGGGAACGCTCCATCCCTCAGTTCCTTAGGCTGCTATACACCCAAATAAGATAAGGAATTTATACTCCAACCTCACTTATGACTGTATAAGTTAGAAAGAAGTCTTCATATTTAACAAAGTAAATCTAGAAGTTTATAATATGATCAAGTAGTGTTTATCTCAGAAATGCAAAGTTGGTTGAACGTTATTGCATTAATATAACTTACCACATTAACAGATTAAAGAAGAATGCTAGATCATAGGAATAGAAAAGCATTTGATAACCACTCATGATTAAAAAGAAGAAAACCCAAATTTTCAAAGTAGAGTAAAATTAGATGGGGACTTCCTTAATTTGACAGAGGATGTCTACCAAACACGTCATACTTAATAGAGAAACATTAGAAACATTCCTTTAAAAAAAAAATCAGAAATCAAACAAGGACATCTACCGTTACCATTTTATCCAATATTGTACTGCAGGTCCTCACCAGTGTAATAGGATTAAAAAAAAAAAAAAAAAAGACACCAAGACTGTCATTAATCACAAACAAAAATGATTTGCATAGAAAACTCATGATAAATTATTAGAAATAAGAGAATTTCTGGATCCAAAATCTCCATCCACAATCAATATGTAAATCATTGACAGTGTCCTGTCACCAGCAGCAAACAGTTTAAAAATGTGATTTTGAAGAGAGATTAACTTGCCCAAGGTCACATGGTGGCTCAACGGTGGGCTGGAACCGGGACTCCCCGCCTCCTGAGTCCAGGCTTTCAGTCCTGGGCTCTATCGCCTCACCAGCACCGCTGTGCTTCTGCGGGGAACTGTATGCCACGTCTGTGTGCATCCCCACCCAGGGGCGAGGGCTGGGCAGGCTCCTGGTGCTGGGGCTGGCAGTGTTCCCAGGCCTGCAGGGCAAGGCTCACCATGGGTAGGACCGAGGCCTGAAGTGAGGCAATGGTGACGGGCTTTGTCTTCTTGTCTTCCTGTCTTGCTGGGGGCAGGATCTCCACGCGGTTCACCTCCTCTTTGGCGTTCTCCCCCAAACAAATCTGAGAGGGGTAGAAAACAGGCAGGGCACCTCAGCACCCTGAGGGCAGAGGAGGGAAACCCTGGTCCACCTGTTGGGACCAGAGAAGCCCACCTGCTCCTCTGTAGCTGTCCAAGGCCCTCCCTGCGCTATGCTTCCCTTCTCCGGGGCGGGGGCCACCCACCGTACTAAGCGACAGCTTGCAGTCCTGCTTCCCCTCCCTCTGGGGTTTGAAGGTCCACGTCCTCTTCTCCTGGTTTAGCTCGCAGCCTGCGAAGGGAGGGGGCGGGCCGGCTCACGGGAGCTCCCTTTTCTCCCCCGCAGCCCTAACCCGGGGCGTACCGCCCGGCCTCGTCCTCACTCACCCCACAGCAGGGGTGCTGCCGCCTTTTCGGCCGCGCTGCTGGCGCTGCTGCGGTTCACGGCGTCGGGCGGGGCGGGGCGGGGCCGGGCCCTGCGAAGCAGGGGCGCCCGCGGTCAGGGGCCCGGCCGCGCCGCCCGGCCTCCCCGCTGGTCCCCGCCGCGCATCCCCTCGCCGGGCCCTCACCGCCCCTGCTCCGCGGCCGCTGGTCACGCCGAGCGCCCTCCTCCGAGCGCGTCCCTCTCAGGCGCCCTCCCTCGGGCCGCCTCCCGGCCTCACCGGAGGGCCGGCTGCCCCCGGCAGGCAGTTAATGAAGCCTGGGCGGGGGAACCGGAGGTGTCTAATCAGCCTTCAAGAAAAGGCCCTTCTTTCCCCACTCTTCCCTTGGCCCCTCCTCTTTGCACCTCGGAGGCACCTGGAGGGCTTATGGAAACACACGATGCTAGGCCCCACCTCCATAGTTCCCGATGGAGAAGGTCTGGGTGGGGCCAAGAGAATTTGCATTTCTAACAGGTTCCCAGGTGAGGTTGATGCCGCTGGTCCACGACCACATGTGAGGTCCACTGTCGTGGCCGATGGGGATTTGCGAGGCCTGCTGCGTGAGACCAGCTAGAGATGCTCTGCTGCCCAGTAAGAATCGGCAGCATTATTGCTCCTTCCTGCTCATTGCCTTTCTCCGTGTCCTTTCCCTACTCCCTAAGTGTGGGCCTTTTCCAAGGCCTGGAAGCCCCGTCCCCCAGGGCTGTGGTCCCCAGTAGAGACAGAGCCCTGTTTCCAGAAGGGTGATTTCTCCTGTGGCAGGGAAGGGGTAGGGATGAGGAAAGTGACTGGACAGGCAGCTGCAGCAGCTGGTGAGGAACCGGGCACAGAGAGTGACTTTACAGTCACTCATGACAGAGAGGGCCAGTCATTTAACAAACAGCAGTTCACAGGGCACAGTGATGCACTTGAATGTTTGTTTGGGTGGGAGTAGTGGAGAAGGTTTTTCAGCTGACACATCCCCCCTTGTCCTGCCCATGAGACACCTCTGTTTGAGAGTGAGAAGTAACCAGGGATTTCTCTCATTGCATTCTTATCCTTCACTCCCAGCCAGGAAACTTCTCACTTACATATAAGGTTCATTGATTTCAACAAAGGTGCCAAGGTAATTCAATAGGGGAAAGACAGTCTTTTCTAAAAATGGTGTTGGAGGAACTGGATATATCTCTCTGGAACCCCGACTGGAGCTTCTAAAGTGTAGGAATCAGCTTTTTTCTTTTTAAAATATCAACTTTATGTAGAAATAATTTATATACAAAGTGTATAATTAGATGAATTTTGACAAACGTATACACCTGTGTAGCCATCACCACAGTCAAGTTATAATTTCCATCACTCCCCCACATTTCTTTCTTGCCCACATTTCCTCCTGCCCTTAATGCCTACTTGGCATTAGGCAAACACTTATCTGCTTTCTGACAATATACATTAGTATTGACTGTTCTAGAATTTCATATAAGTAGAATCATACAGGGTCTTTTTGTCTGCCCTCTTTTGCTGAACAACATATGTTAGATTTATTTATCCATATTGTTGCTTGTATCAGTAGTTTGTTTCTGTTTATTGTTGAGTAGTATTCCACAATTTGTATATCCAGTCACCTGCTGGTCAGTTTTATATGTCAACTTGGCTAGGGTATAAACCCAGTTTTTCAATCAAACACTAATGTAGGTGTGGCTGTTGATGGGGCTCAGGGCAGGCCACCCCAAAATATGACACTCCAGCATGTTGATTATTTTAAATTAAAGTTACTTAAGAAACAGCTGGTGCGAGGTCACTCCTACCCTCCTCTCTGTCCCCCTGAGAGCAGGAAATAAATTTCCCACGTGGAAGGTACCCTTCCTGCACCAGGAGTTAGAGAAACATTCTTATCACCAGAGATAGGGAATTCAGGACCAAGAAGGCTATGTAAACAAATTCTGCTTAGTTTCTTTACTAATTACTACCTAACCTTATTTTCTTTGTCTTGTCAGTTCTTTACAAATTTATTGTTTCTTTGTCTAAAAGGTATAAAAGCTGCCTGCTTTGGTCACTTCTTTGAGTTTTCATATTTCTATGAGCTCCTGTACGTATGTAAGTAAATTTTTTCTCCTGTTAATCTGTCTTATGTCAATTTAATTATTAGGCCAGCCAAAGAACCTAGAAGGGTAGAGAAAAAGTTTTTTCCTCCCCTTGACACTGTGAAAGTTTTTTATAGATGTGATTAACATCTACAATCAGTTGTTTTTATGTAATGCTTACCCTCAATAATGTGGGTGGGACTGATCCAATCAATTGCAAGACGTTTAGAGCAGGACTGAGGTTTCCCTGAAGAAGTTCTGTCTGTGGACTGCAGCTTCAACTCCTGCCAGAGAGCTTCCAGCCTGTTTTCCTGATGACCTGTGCTGCAGATTTCAGACTTGCCTAGCCAGCTCCCATAACTGCATAAGCCAATTCCTTGTAATATATGCCCGACTAATACACCTGATGATGGATTATTTGGGTAGTTTCCAATTTTAGACTATTATGAATAAAAATGCTATGAACATTTGAGAGCAAGTTTTTGCATGGACATATGTTTTACTTTATCTTGGATAATCACCCAGGAGTGGAATTGCTGGATCATTTGGTAAGCATGTATTAAACTTTATGTGAAACTAAAACTATTTTCCAAATACCCGCACCATTCTGCATTTCTGCCAGCAATGTGTATGAACTCCAGTTGCTCTACATCTTCGTCAACACTTGCCATTGTCAGTCTTCTGAATTTTAGCCATTCTAGTGGATGTATATAGTGACATCTCTTGTGTTTTTTATTTGTATTTCTTCGATGACAAGTGATGTTGAGTGTTTATTGGTTATTTGTGTATCTTTTTTTGAAAATACCTATTCAAATATTTTGTCCATTTTTAAATTGGGTTATTTTGAGTTATTCTTGTTATTGAGTTGTAGGAGTTCTTTATATATTTTGGATACCTGTTTTGTGTCCAATATACGTGTTCCGAAGATTTTTCACTCCTATCTATGGCTTGTCCTTTCATTATTTAAAATGGTATCTTTTGAAGAGCAGAAATTTAAAAATTTGATGGTGTCAAATAATTCCTTTTTCTTTTATGGCCCATGTTTTTGGTGTAGTAAGAAGTCTTTGCATAACCCAAGGTCATGGAAGTTTTCTCCTAAGTTTTCTTCTAGAAGTCTTGTGGTTTTAGCTTTTACATTTACATCTGTATTCCATTTGGAATTAATTTTTGTGTATGGTGTTAGGTAAGGGTTGAGATTGATTTCTTTCCCCCAAGTGAATATCCAGTTCCTCTAGTATCCTTTTTGGAAAAGACTATTCTTTCTCTATTCAATTACCTTGGCATTTCTGTTGAAAATCAATTAACCATACATGTCTATTTCTGGACTTTATTCTGTTCCATTGATCTATCTGTCTACCCTAGTGCCAACACCACATTGTTTTGATTACTGTAGCATTATGGTAAATCTTGAAATCAGGTAATTGAGTCCTCCAACTCTGTTCTTCTATTTCAAAAATGTTTTGGCTATTCCAGATTCTTTGCATTTTCACATAGATTTTAGAATCAGCTTATCAGTTTCTACAAAAAAGCCTTTTGGGATTTTTACTGGGATTTCATTGAATGCACAGTTCAGTTTGGGGAGAGTTGACATCACAATTTTGGGTCATCCAATCCATGAACATGTTATAATCTCTCCATTTATTTAGATCTTTAATTTTCCTCAGCAATGTTTTATAGTGTGCAGGTCTGGCACATATCTTGTTAAATTTATTTCAACGTATTTCATGTTTTTGGATGCTACAGGAAATAGTATATATTTTAAAATTTCATCTAATAGTTTATTTTTAGTATATAGAAATACAGTTGCTTTTTGTATACTGACTTTGTATTCTGTGATTTTGCTAAATTCACTTATTAGTTCCAGTAGCTTTTTTGTACCACAAATCATGACATCTGTGCATAAAGACAGTTTTACTTCTTCCTTTTTGATCTGTGTGCCTTTTATTTCTTTTTTGTGCCTATAGGCATATCTCAGAGATATTGCGGGTTCAGTTCTAGACAACTGCAATAAAGTGAATATCATAATAAAGCAAGTCACACCAATTTTTGGTTTCCGAGTGCAGATAAAAGTTGTATTTACACTATAGTCTATTAAGTGTGCAATAGCATTATGTCTTAAAAAACAATGTACATACATTAAAAAATACTTTATTGCTAAAAAATGCTAACCATCATCTGAGCCTTCAGTGAGTTGAAATCTTTTTGCTGGTGGAGGGTCTTGTAAAAAATGCAGTTATCTGTGAAGCACAATACAATGCAGTGCAATAAAACAAGCTATGCCTGCATTTGCTCTGGTGAGGACCTCAGGTACAACGTGGAATGAAAATAGTAAGAATAGGCATCCTTTCCTTGTTCTTGATCTTATGGGAAACAGTCTTTCACCTTTAAGTATGCTGTTGGTGGTAGCTTTTTCATAGATGTCTTTTAACAGGTTAAGAATGTTTGTATTCCTAGTTTTCTGAGAATTTTTATCATAAATAGGTACTGAATTTTGTCATGTGTTATTTACCTATTGAGACAATCAGCTTTTTCTTTGTTTATATGGTGAATTACATTGATTTTTTTTGTGTTAAATCAACCTTGCATTCCTAGAATCAATCCCACTTAGTCATAATATACTATCCTTTTTATGTATTCTTGCATTTGAATCGCTTATATTTTGTTAAGGATTTTTGCATTACTGTTCATGAGGGATATCAGTCTAAAGAGTTGTTTTTTCTTTTAATGTGTTTGTCTGCTTTTGGTATCAAGGAAGTGCTTGTTTCATAAAGTAACTGGAAATTCTCTTTTATTTTCTGATTTTTTCGTGCATTCTCAGGTGCTCTGCCTGCAAGCACAGGGCAGTCTCCTTGGAGCACATTTCCATTCAGGCTCACCAAGCTCTCTGCCCTCATCCCCATACTGTCCCATGCTTCCTTTGCCTTGACTCCGTTGCTGCTCTATTCTGGACCCTGGGACTCCTACTAGAATCTTCTTTCATTTACTCTCCACATCCAACTGCGTCACAAAGTCCTGTTGATTCCAAACCACTCCCTTGGCCCCCTCCCCTATTTCTCAACTCTCTTCCCACAGCCCTTGTTTTGGTTCAAATCCTTATTACCCACTAGCTAGTGGGTAAACGAAGATTGGTCATCAGGCTGCTTTGCAAAGTGGCCGTTGCAAACTTACGGCTTTTAGGATCAAATCCCAACCTTTTGTGCCCCACTCCTCATCCTGACATGTATAGGGCTGCCCTCTCCCTCCAGCCAGGCTATTTTTGCAACTCCTAGAAAGGTCCAAGGCGTTTCATGCCACAGTGTTTCTGCACTGCCTGAGTGTTCTGCCCTGCCTTCCGATTCCGCTTGGGGGCTCCTCCTTCACACCCCCAGAGCAGGTGGGGTGCGCAGTCATCACCCTCTTCAGCCTGTGTGCCCCCTCGACCGAGTTCTTCCCAGCCAAAGACCCGGTCCTGGAACAGTGCCTCACGACTACCGCCGCGGACGAGGCCACCTGTGTGAGCTCGAACGTCTACCGGGCACCCGGCTCGGTGAGGGTCCGAGGGCCGCCGCAGGCCAATCCGGCCTTGCCCGACAAGAACGCTCCGACCACCACAGAGAAGCCGCACCCTTCTTCCAGCCGCCACACCGCAGGCCGGGCGGAGGCGGAGGCGGAGGCGCGGCGACGGAGCGAGCCCGTGTGCGCAGACGCGACGAGGACGGCAGGAACGCGCGGAACCACTTCCGGGGCGCGGCGGCTTGTCGGGGGAGTGCTGCCGGGGCGCGGGTGAACCCTTGTCCTCGTTCCTTTGCAGGGTCGGGGGAACGGTTCAGCTGCTTCTGCTCTTTTCTTTCTGGTAGAGGCGTATGGCAACGATGTGAGTTTCACCCGCCCAACCAGGCAGCCGGGGCGCTCTCTGCAGGGGTGTCACCCCAGTTAGGTCCAGCTGTCTCCACTCTCCCCACGCCCCAGAAACACGTCCTTTTCATTCCTCACGATCTTTGTCGTCCGGTCCCGGCTCATAAGGAGCACATTTTGGTTGCTGAGATGGGGAAGAAATGGGGTTAGGAATACCTCACATGAACGTGTGAGTAGGCCGTAAGACATAGGGACAGGAGGGGAGACCTGAGAGAGAGAGTGGGGCTCTCCCTTGGGTCTTGAGAAGGGGAGGTGGGCAGAAGGCATGGCGTTTAGACTGAGAAGAGAGGGTTCTGCAGACCGGGAAAAGGCACGAGGTGGGACGGGGAGCCAGCGAGGGCAGTGGCCACGTCTAGTTGAATGGCAGGCTGCAGCTGGTCGGTAAAGCTTTTAACTTGATTTGCTTTGTGACACGTGTCCCAGACTGCAGTGTTAAAGAGTGGAGAACTGGTTTTCTGATAAACAGAAATGATAATAGCCTGCTGTTCTTAAAATGAAAAGTGGTTTAATTTCCATTAATTTCCCAGTTGAATTAATTCAGCCTTGAGAGGATGCTGTCCCTTCATTATAATCAGTCTTGAAGAGCTGAGGAGAGAGGGCTTGGTTTTCTGACTCTGAGACTACTGCTCTTACATTCCCCCACCCTTTTACTATCAGACTCTGTATATGGCCCCTCTGAGCTTTACATAAAGCCAGATCTATTGTTCCACTAATCAGTTTTTATCCTGAGTTTGGTTGTCCTCCAGACCTTGAATCCAGACATGCATGGACTTGCTTAATTTGTTATCCGATAGCAGGGATTAGGAGATTCCCCATTTGTCACTTTTCATTCCTTTGTAGCCTAATAATGGGATGGTTTGGGCCATGTAGGTGATGCTGTATGCTTAAGTCTGAGTTGTCTGTCTTCATGGTTATCAAGGAGAATTTAAAATATAATTGTGTATGGTGCTTGTTAAGTACTGTTCACTGTTTTGGAGTCAGTTTGTACTGTTGAGGGATCTTACACAGAAAAGTGGCAATGAATTTGCCGTGCAAATGATGTTTTTTGCTTTTCTTTTGCGTTTCCTTTTCTGTTGCTGACTCTCAAAAAGGTGTCTGGCCTATAGTGGATGCTAAGTATTTGACAAATGAACACACAGCAGCAGTCAGGCTGTCCTGAAAACCATAGGGTTTGCTGAGGAAGAGGAATAATGTTCCAAGCTTGATTCCATTCTCCATTCTGATGATCTACTGTCTGGCAGCTGATTTGTTTAGTTGACCCATTGCTCCTGAAATACACCAAAGTGGCTCACTAGTGAATTCCACGGTATCTAAGAATCCCGATAGATGTAATGGACAAGCGACAGAGGCAAGAATCCTCTTAGACATTATCTAGCACCTAGCTGGCAGTTGTATTAATTGTGACTGGTGAGTACCTTATTATCTTTTCAAATTTATTTTTAAAATATTTAAAGAACTAGGCCTTTTAAACAGTTATAATATTTACATTTTTCAAGGCCTTGTCATCAGATTTATGGCTTTTGCAGGTTCCCTGTAATTATCTTTGCTTACTTTTTTGCTTTCGCACTTTGGCAGCATTATATGGCAACTTAGGTTAGTTTGTAGATCAGGCAAAAACCTTGGGTGGGCAGAGGGTTGGCTGGTGGCAAATAGGCTACAGAAAGGTGTTTTGGCTCTCTAGATTCAATTCATGTTACCCCATGATTAAGAATATTTTGGAAGGTGGTCTGTTTCTGCACTTGGTTGAAATTTCATAAGGTACTAGAACATCTGTCTACTTGGGGGAAAAAGAAACAAGTTCTTACGAGTAAGTTCATGTTTGCAGAATATAAAACTATTATTTCTTAGTGGGTTGTCACTGGTCATTAGAAAATTGACACTCAGCTTCAAGTCCTTTCTTCTTAAAATCTAAAAACCTGAAATTTGACCCTGGGCCAAAACCCTTCTTTCTTTGTCTGATTTATACTTGAGCGGGAATAGATAACCTTTATTTGGGCAGAGCCAACAAAACAGACACATACATACATAATGCAATTTAATAATCTGCAGTAAAGACTTTAGGTGTTTTGTCAACATAAGTTACAGTTTGTGTCAGGAAACACTGTCTAAAACCACTTGACACGGTGACCATAGTGCCCAGGATATTCTAGAAACCAATAAACTCATGTTTTAACTGAATACAACCTCCATATGATTTCCTGGGGAAAGCAAAGTTTAAAGATAAGTGGCTTTCACATTTTTTAGGTTGAATCATGTGAAATTGCTGATAATTAACCAGAAAAGGTGGCTTTTTTTGGGGTGCCCCCCTTATAACTGTCAATTAAGAAAGGAACAGCTTCACCGTTTAACAAGGCCCAAGTGGCTGTGGAAGACTGTAACTGTGGCATTTGGGCATGACTGGACTGCACTGAGGAGACCACCACCTCTGGTGAGTTTCTTGCCTCTGACATTGTTTTTGTGGAAGGGCAGGGAGGGGTCTGGGATTTTGCTGATCAGTCAGCATCTCAGGATAGTTGGAGGAGAGGGAGTTCTTCAAGTACCTGTGAGAAAGTTTTTTTGTCTTATTTACTACAGAATTAGAATTCAAGGTCACTGGAACATGTGACTGGAGTGTTTTGTGTAGTAATGATGCCTACCATTTTATATTTCTATTAGGCTTAGAGACACACGTGGCTAAGATGAATCAATTGTATTTGCCTTTGAAATAACTTGGGACCAAGAAGGTACCCTGAAGACCGAAACAGCAGACACAGGTAGCAGTACATCTAGATAAGGTGGACAAGAGTGGTGCTCTAGGGCCTGTGATTTACTGGACATAAGCACATCACAGTGTTCCTGACAGTAACTTCCCTTCCCTGGGTACTACACGGTAGAGGAATGACAGGTAGTCCCTGTTAACTAAATAGTGCTCTTCATTTGATAATTCTGGCCCACTGAGTCTGCAAAGTATGTTAAGGGATAACAATTATCCTTAAACTTGTCAAGGTCTAATGAATGAATCCCAGCCCACATTAGAGGAGCAGATGTCAGAATATTAACAAAACTGGACTTTCTGCAATTATTACTTCTCTGCTTGTTGCCATGTTATTACCTGAAAACTAGTAAAGAAGGAGAGTGGCTTCACTTTTATAGCTGTGGACAACAGCAAAAATACTTTGCAGACCTCACGGGCCAGAATTATCAAATGAAGAACACTACAGTTACCGGGGACTGCTGCTGATCCCCATACTATGTAGTACCTAGGTATAAGAGAACTTAATTGCCAGGAACATTGAAAAGTATTAAGATACATATTTTGTTGTCAACTAAACCAATCATACTTTTAAAAGAAATTGAGTCAGACTTAGTCCAATGAGAAACAAGCTAATTTGAAAAGGTTGAGGGATCCCTGTCATCCACTGGCTTTTAAGAATGGATGTTTCAAACATCTTCATGGTTTAGAGTGGGACATGTCCCTGCAGACACACTAGACTTGACTGCTGAAACCAGGTCAGTAGAAACCATTAAAGTTTATTGGCGGTCACAATGCTTACACTGTATGCGGCAAACACCCTTACAAGTCTATCCGCAACCTGATCACGCAAGGAAGGATTCACCACACAGTCGCCAGAGGAGAAGAAAAAAAAACGAACAGGCTTGTTTCTGGGGGTAGAGGAGAGAAAAAAATGTAAAACCTAATTGATGAGTGTCCCATGGGCAAGAGCTGAACTAGAGATGCGTACAACTAGCAGCAACAATTGTGGAAAAAGTACAAGGCAAATAGCTTTCTCCATTAATTTTCCTCTGTAGATTAATTTTTTTTATATTCAAAACATTTATTATGGTTTTCATTTTATAAAAATGTATATTTTTAAAGGGGTAGGAGAATGCTAAATACTTCATGCCAGGCAGACCTTGTTATTAAGAACCCCTCCACTGTAGTAACAACTTGCTCCAGTTCATACATTCACGAGTGCAGGGTACATATATAAATATCCACACGCACACCTCCACACACACTGCCTCAAGGGCTGGGGAAGACTAAAAGTTGTTGGCCACACGCAGTTGGGCCTCTGGTGGACTCATCCAAATTGCTCACCAGAATAGCAGTGGGCCGAACTCCTTCTCTCTGGTCTCCACCTTAACAGAGACCAAGAGCCCTAAATCATAGAGTTACATCCGACTTTTAAAAGCGAGAGGCATCTGTCTGGGGTTGAGGGTAAGCCAAGTGGGAAAAAGGATGAAGCCAAGAACACCAAACAGTTTTAGCTGGAGTTGTCTGTCACTGCAAGAGGCCAAGGGACCTAGGGCAGCATCTACGGCTGAAGGGGAGGGACGGTGCTCTGCATGGCTTAGAGTTCCTAATAACAAGGGTAATACAGTAACAGGAAGTGATAATTTTGGGGGCAAGGAAAGGGCAATAAGAAAAAATATACATTTGGAATTTTTACTTTTTTTTGCCTCTCTACACTGTGTCACTAAATATATCTCTGCACGTTCACACATCCTTGTCCAGTAAAGCTTCAGGCCACCATAATACACATTTTTTCCTCACTCGCATACACAACCCCTCACGTCAGCATTGGTGCACTAGACTCTGTAAAAATTTTTCAGTCACACTTTTTGTTTTTAAACTTGAGTCAATATAAACCTTGTTCAAAATGTTATGAAAAAATGTACATGTTTATACAAGGCAGGTTGTGGCAGGACACTGGGGGTTCTCCCCCCTTGGGTGGCCCCAGGAGGAGGGGGCTGGAGTCTCACACATTTGTGTCTCTATCTCCTCCCACCACCCTTCCTACCCAATCCCCCAAGAACCAGCAGCGCCCTGCCCCCTAGTGAGTGCACTCACACCCCTATTCCCTGGGGAAGTAGCTAGTTGACCATTGCCATTTTCCCCACACCCCTGGAGACGGAGCCAGGATCAGCCAGGCCCTCTCCCTTGTAATTGCTCGCCCCTCTGGGCCAGACCAAAGGGACGCTGCTCTGTACAGGTAGGGTCCAAGGAGGTGTCAGCTCATCATATCATTGCTATTCACGCCATAAGTGGAATTCTTCATCGAGTCGTTGACTTCTCGACGGAATGCAGACAGGTTCTGGGTGAACCTACAGAGAGGATGCATGTAGGTTGTGGGAATAGGGTGGAAGGGAAAGGTCTCTGCCTAAAATGCTTCTAGCAGACAAGTAGCTACTGAGAGACAGAATGTGTGAATTGATGGGTTCTGTTTCTAAGGTCAGTTAATCTCAGTCTTAAGACATTAAGGGAAAATTGGGCTAGTTTTGTGCTCCTTTTTACCTGACAACTTCATGGCAGGTCTCGAGATCTGGTCAAATCTGGGGCTTGAGGGCCACCTTGGGCTCATGGCAGCACAAAAGGAATCTTACTGACAGAGGTGGGAAGTAATCATCACAAAGTGAGGGCAGGAAGAGATTGAAGCTGTCTCATTTCTTATTGCCAAGAGACCTGTGGTATAGAGCTGTGCTGTCCAATATGGTAGCCACTAGCCACATATGGCTATTGAGCACTTGCACTGTGCCCAGTGCAACTAAGGAACTGAATCAAATTAAATTTAAAATTCAGTGCCCCAATCGCACCCTAATTAATTTAAAATGCCCTATTTTAAATTAACTAAAATTAAATAAAATTTAAAAATTAATTTAGAAAAGCCTGATATTCAATTCAGTTATTGAACAACTTCTAAGTATGTTTGGAACAACTTGAGTATGGGAATCTACTTTGTCAACTGTAAATTTTATGAAATCTAAATACAAATCAAGTACTTCCAATGAAAATTTAGCATCTGAATTGAGATGCCCTGTTAAGTGTAAAATACACAGGATCTTGAAGACTTAGTACAATGAAAAGAACGTTAAAATTCTCAATTTTTAAATATTAATTTAAAATATTGATAGGATAATATTTTGGATACACTGGGTTAAATAAAATGAATTTCGTCTGTTTCTTTTTACCTTTTTTAATGTGGTTACTAGAAAATTTAAAATTACTTATGTGGTTTGCTTTTCCACTGGACAGCACTGCTTTAGATGGCCACTAAAAGACTTTTAAGGAATTTCCCTTGTCTCAATGATTTGAAAAATAACAATTGCCTAGGATTTCTTTGCAGGACCCTCTACACTCACCTGTCTCTGTTTTTCGTAAGAAGATTTCGCTCAATGCCTTCCATCAGGTTTTCGAAACACAGATGCATAGCCTGCTGCTTCTCTGGTGGCTGGCTGTTCACGATACTGTTCCTTAGGTCAGAAAAATACTGTGGGGTAAGGAGTGAGAGAGGGTAAGAAGAGAAGATGGGGAAAGGCAGATTAGCCCTCCACAATCTGCAGGGTTGAAGGAATGTTCTTCTCCGAGAAGAAATGGAATATCTACTAAAATTGGATACCCTTTTTTGTGCAAGCAAGTACTTGTAAAATAATATATCTTTATCTTACTTAAAAATCAAGAATTTTAAATTTGTAGGGGCCAGCCCAGTGGCGCAAGCCGTTAAGTGCGCGCGTCCTGCTGCGGTGTCCCGGGGTTCGCCGGTTTGGATCCTGGGCGCGTACCGATGCACTGCTTGTCAAGCCATGCTGTGGCAGCATCCCATATGAAGTGGAGGAAGATGGGCATGGATGTTAGCCCACGGCCAGTCTTCCTCAGCAAAAAGAGGAGGATTGGCGGATGTTAGCTCAGGGCCGATCTTCCTCAAAAATAAATAAATAAATAAATTTGTAAACACTATAAGGGTCATCTGGTCCAGATTCTTCTTTTACAGGAATATGTCGACTTATTTATGTTTGTTTATGGCAGAGCTGGAACTAGAACTTAGGTCTTAGGTGCTCTGATCTCCAGGTATATTCTCTCCTTGTAACACTTCCTCATCCTTTACCTTTGTCTGAACTGCCACACGTGCTGACTTCTAACAGTTAAACGATGATGTGTTATTCGAAGCATAAAAAGGACAGGCTCAGAAATGGGCCATTTTCCCTCTGTTTCACCATTGTGGGGTGTTTCTGTAAGTATTTTTCACAGTGCCCTGGAAAATGATCACCAAATGCATGAGTACTCCTGCTTTTGGCTCTGGGCACCAGGGAGCTGGCTCTCTTACCTTCTCATTAAGTAGTATCAAGCCAAGTAGGGGTCGGGACATAGACCACTGGTTCCTACAGTCTTCAAAGATGATGATGTTCAGCACCGTTGACAGCATCTGGAAATGGAGAAGCTGAGGCAGTGACCTGGTTTGTGGCTACCCCAGATATAAGTACAGATTCCAAACAGAGTTTATTAGGTTGAAGGCTTTTTCTGTTTGGGGTAAAGCAGACAGTTTAGGAAGCTTCATTTTAATCTTCTATTACAAGATAAGTTTTTCTTCTAAGGTATTTCCTTTTCTGTTCTTTAAATCGGTTTGATAATTCACTTAAAAATGGACCTTTCCAGTTCACCCTGATTTTTGTGGGGAATGGGATGGGTCAAGCAAATGATTACAGTAGGCAAAATCACTTCGTACTCTATCTCCCAGGTGCTTGTCTCAGAGGAGATAGCTTTATAACATTTTGAGGATAGTGATGGGAATGTGAATTATTTCACTGTTTCTTTAGAGAACAATGTAGACAAAGATGAGACTGGTTAAAATATTATTGGCTAAAATCTAAATAATTCCACCAATCCCATTTCTTTGCCTATTTTTATCTAGTATATTTTTTGCAAATCTTATTGTTGAAAAGACGCGTACAAATAGAACGATGGCAAGCATGTGGTTTGATGTCTGTGTGGTCAGTTATTTCCTTTTGTCCTGCATTCTTATTCCCATTCTGGTGGGAAGCTTTACAGCTGGATACTGCTAACTCATGCCCCATTTATGGCAATGGGTGAGCAAAGTCACTGTCATGGAAGGGGGATAGTGCTCATGGGACAGGCCCAACGAAGGCACAGAGCTTGGTGTGACACTCAACAATTCACTACAGCCAAGACTTGGAAGCAACCCAAGTGTCCCTCAACTTATTGGATAAAGAAGATGTGGTGTGTGTACACACACACACACACACACACACACACACACACACACCATGGAATACTACTCAGCCATAAAAAAACACAAAATCGTCCCATTTGCAACAACATGGATGGACCTGGAGGGTATTATGTTGAGCGAAATACACCAGAAAGAGAAAGATAAACACTGCATGAAGATAAACCAACACATGGACAGACAGAACTGTTTGGTGGTTACCAGGGGCAAGGGGGGTGGGGGGGGTGAGCACAAGGGGTGGAGGGATGCATTTATATGGTGACTGAAAAACAATGATGTACAACAAAAATTTCACACACACACAAAAAAGAACAATTCAGCACCTGATTTTTTTCATATTTTCTATATCCAGTGATTACTCAGCAAACTCAAAATCCATTGCAATTTTAAGGTGTAAAATTTACCTTGGAGGCATTAACCTGGTGAGATGTTAGTCAGACTCATCTTGCTTCACCTCCCATCTCTTTCAGGTTCTTCCACTGTAGGACACCTCACACTGCCTCCTAACCCTCATGTTCCTTACCTGCTGGATCATCTCTGGATGCTGCTGCATAATATGCAGAAAGCGGTCACTCTCCTGGTTCAGGGGCGTCGTCCTCTTCTTGGTGCTACGTGACAGCTGCTTGAAGAGGTACGTCACAATGTGGTCCAGGCAGGAGCAGCAGCCTGTGCACACCATGGTATCTGGGACAAAGGAGGACAGGGGTGGAACAGAGCAGGAACAGGTGGAGTAGAGCGGCTGATGACTTGGGCAAACATGGATTGCCCTCAGCTGAGATCCCACAGAGGTACCCAGTCAGACTGGGAATTGTGGCCAGTTCAGCCAAGGCCACTGCTTGGGATGCTTCCTGTTAACTTCTCACCTTCATCATATAGCAAGGCCCAATTCTAAGTTGGAAAGTGAGTGTGTGATAATAGACAATATAAATAAATAAATATTGAAATTATTGACTCAGTGTGGTGTGGACGTATGTCTTCTGCCTAGTGGTTCAAGTTCAGCACGCTCTGCTTTGGTGGCCCAGGTTTGGTTCCTGGGTACAGAACTACACCACTCGTCTTTCACTAGCCATGCTGTGGCGGCAGCTCACATAGAAGAACCAGAAGGACCTACAACTAGAATATACAACTACGTATTGGGGCTTTGAGGAGAAAACAGAAAAGAGAGAGGAAGATTGGCAACAGATGTTAGCTCAGGGCAAATCTTGCCCAGCAAAAAAAAAAAAAAAAAGTTTACATATAGCAAGTACTTCTATTGTGTCAGATATTGTGCTAAGGACTTTATAGGTATTATCTTATTTATCCTCTTCACAACTCTAGGAGGCAGGTGTTCCATTTTATAAATGAGTAAATCAAAGTGTGAAGAGGTTATGTGACTCGCCTCAAGATCACACTGCTAATAACTGGAAGAGCTGTGATTAAAATCCAAGCAGTCTGAGTTGTGAGCCTATACTCTGAGTTACCTGGGTGATGTCAGTAAGCACAGCTTAACATAGCTATCAACATCTCGTTTGTTAGAGTGGGGTACTGTATTCTTTGTTTATCTCCAAAACATCTCGGAGGGATTATGGGGCAGGGAGCTGCAGACTCGTCTCTGCATTTTACCAAGGCGGCACTGCAGCACAGCCTGTGGAAAAAGCTCTGACTAGGTGAGGCACAGGCCAGAGCACTAACGGATGAACCCTTACAGAGTAAACCATTGTTTCCGTTTACATAGAGGCCCCTCTATTTTTGAGAAGCTATAAAACAGCCTTCCAAAGCATGGTCTGATACCTTGGCTAGACTGTCCTAGATATATGGCTATGCACTCCGCTGGAAGTAATGCATAAAAAAGAAGTGGCACAGAGGTGTGGACAACTCACCACAGCAGACAACCCAAAAGTCATTCTATGTGCATTTGCAATATGTCATGATTATTTTACAGCTGTCTTCCTATTTATGTTTTGCTCAGCCCAACATAAAAATGTATTTTATTCTCTGAACCCATACACACCTACTTTGATTGCTAGAAGGCAGCCTAGGAACAAAATGGTTGACAAGAACCAGCTGGAGTAGGATGGAAAAATTTACGGAGCTAGCTGAGCAAAGCCCTTCCACAGCTTCTACTGTCCTCAGGATAGACTCCAAACACCCTGATATGGCTTAAGGGCCCCCTTTGTGATCTCTAGATTTCTCCCGCCTATCTATCTAGCTTCACTTCATTCCTCTCCTCTTCTGCACGAGTGTGCCAGCCACCTGGATTTCCCAATGCTTTCTTGCCCCTGGGTGCTAGCACTTGTGGTTCCTACTGCTAGGAAGCCTCCTCCACTAACCTGATAAGGCCTGTTCAGCTTTCAGGTTTACACTTTGATACCAAGTCTTCCAGCCAGCTTTCCTTGACCCTACCTCCTCAAAACCAGGAGCTGAGGTATTCTTCCTGGGAGCTCCCACAGCACTTCGTACTCACCCCCACCATAGTGTGTAAGTAGGTAAGTGTGGTCAACAGGCTGTTGTCTGTTTCATCCACTAGATAAAAGGCTCCTAAAGGGCAGGGACTAGTGTTATTAATTACTGTATCCTTAGTGCCTAACACAGTGCCTGGTCCTTAGGAGGGGACCAGCAAGTATCTGCTGGATGAGAATGTACCCATGAGTTATGTACTCTGTTGTTAGGGCCAACTCCCCAAAGTAGTAATCATATTGGATATGGGGCAAGTATCTCCCTTTTTGTTTAGTTAAGTCGTAAAAAGAAACCAACCAACCCAGGGGCTTACCAAGTGCAGTAAGTCCTTCAGAAATGGAAGAGAGAATATACATGATGACATGAGGTTCCAGGCTTGCAATAAAGTTCATGTGGTCCTGGGTCAGGACTTCCAGTAGTGAATAATAAGACTGGCTGAGCTTGGGGTAATCCTGTGGGAGAAGAGGAGGATAAAAATCAGCTTCGGCGCTGTGTACCCCTGCATGCAAGGAGCAAGACCTTAAATAAAATAGCTTAGTTCCCTTCAGATGTGAAGACAAAAGACCTAGTTGGAGCTAGCTTATAGTTCTCAGAGAAACATTCAATCATGATCTCAGGGAAAAAAAAAGACAACAGGATGAGGGCCCTGGAGCCTGTCAATGAAGCTTAAGGCTTACCAGGAGATCACTGTGGGGAATAGAGAGGAGCAGCTTGATGAAGGTCTGTAGAGCATTGTCCAGGGCATCGTCTCCATAGAGACGGAAGACTCCAAAATTGACATAACTCCCACTGAGAGCAGCCTTTAGCATGGAGAAGCAGATGGAGATGCCCTTGAGCTTCAGTGCATACACCTGATCCTTTGGGACCTCTCCTAGTGTCAGGATGCGATTGCCTGAGTAGACATGTGATATATATATATTTATTCAACCACATTATAGTTGATAGTTTACACACCAACTCAACCCTCCTACTCCAAAGGCCCTCGGTGCCAGTTGGCACTGTAATACAAATGTTATGAGCAACACAGCATGCCTTGACAGTGCTGTCCCGGCCACTGCCAGGGCTAGCCTGAGATCCAGACGGCATACAGTATGGTGATGTAGCTGGAATTCACTTCCAGGGTTATGTTCCTCTAAAGAACCTACCATACATTGTTATCATCTTGCTGGTTTCTCTGAAGAGTAAGATGCCATTGGGGGAAGAAACATCAAACTGGAGTCGCTGGGATCTAACAGAGAGCACAGAAGGAGAAAAAGTCAGAGGCATGTTGCTGGAAGATTGCGGTACTTCAGGCTCTCATCTGAGTACCTCGGGTGATTCTTTTTGCACTAAGATGTGCAGATTACCTAGCCTAATGTGAAATAATCAAGTTAATCAAAGATATTTAACCACTGATACAGCTTATATCTTGAAGATCACCAAGCCAGATTCAAGTTCTGCTCAAACTGAAAATATTAAAAAAAATGAAGCAGCATCTATTTGGACAAGGGAAACAAAAGAAAAAATAAACAAGTGGGACTTCATCAGACTAAAGAGCTTCTGCAAGGCAAATGAAACCACGATCAAAATAAAAAGACAACCCACCAGCTGGGAGAAAATATTTGCAAATCATACATCTGACAAGGGGTTAATCTTGAACTCACACAACTGAACAACAAAAAAACAAACAACTCAATAAAAAAAGGGGCAGAGGATATGAACAGACATTTTTCCATGGAAGATACACAGATGGCCAATAGGCACCATGAAAAGATGTTCAACATCACTAATCATCAGGGAATGCAAATCAAAACTACACTAAGATATCATCTTACACCTCTCAGAATGGCTATAATCACCAAGACAAGAAATAACAAATGTTGGAGAGGTTGTGGAGAAAAGGGAACCCTCATTCACTGCTGGTGGGAATGCAAACTGGTGCAGCCTCTATGGAAAACAGTCTGGAGAGTTCTCAAAAAATTAAAAATAGAAATACCTTATGATCCAGCTATCCCACTACTGAGTATTTATCCAAAGAACCTGAAATCAACAATCTAAAGAGGCGTATGCACCCCTATGTTCACTGCAGCATTATTCACTATAGCCAAGAAGTGGAAGCAACCTAAGTGTCCCTCGACTGATGACTGGATAAAGAAGATGTGGTATATATATACAATAGACTACTACTCAGCCATAAAAAGACACAAAATCGTCTGATTTGCAACAACATGGATGGACCTGGAGGGTATTATGTTTAGTGAAATAAGCCAGACAGAGGAGACACACTGTATGATTTCACTCATACGTGGCAAATACACTAACACATGGACAGAGAGAACTGTTTGGTGGTTACCAGGGACAAGGGAGTTGGGGGGTGGGCACAAGCGGTGATGGGACGCATTTATATGGTGACTGACAAACAATAATGTACAACTAAAATTTCACAATGTTACAAACTACTATGACATCAATTAAAAAAAAGCAAAAAAAAAAAAAAGCAGCAGATAAAATTATTCTCTTAAAATTCTCAATTTTATTTGATTAGTATAGCTTGTACCACAGTCACTTCTTGGTAGTACTAACTCACAGCCCTTTGGACATGAATCTACATTTACCTTTATAGCTTCAGTGGCAGCTGAGGGAAGGATATAAGCATTGTTACCACTTTATCAGAAGAAAAGATGCAAAGGGACTTGGAATGCTACAACAGCAGTCAGGCAGGGAAGGCAGACATCTTAACCTGAGTTTTGAGTTCCTGAGTGTTTCCTAGACTAGAGCACTTCTTCGGTTTGCTCCACCTTTTAAGGAGCTTCACTGATCTAGTTGGTAAGGCCTCAAACCCAGGAGTCCTTCATGATTTTCTTTCCTTCCCTCCCCACACTGAACGCTTCAAGGTCTACCTCTATAATATGACTGAATCCATCCATGTCCTGTATGGTTCTTCTGCTTCCACTCTTGCCCCCAGAGTCCCATTCTTCATCTGGTGGCTAGACTGATACCTTTAAATCATCAATCCCTTGCTTGAAAGACTTCCTTCAGCAGCTTCCCACTGTAATGAGGATACATGCCCCTTCCCCACTGCTGCACTACGTCACTATACCATCCATCCTCTTGCCTGTCTGTCTCACTCACTGCCTGCCATGGCCTCCCCTCACTCACCACGCTCCAGTCAGTGGCATTTTTCTGTCTCAAGTCCCAGCAAGCTCATCCCATCTTAGGACTTTTTGCAGCTATCTTCTCAGTTTAGAACGCTCTTGCCCCTTCTCTTTGCAGGGCTATCAGAAACTTTCTCATTATTCAGATCCCAGCTTAAACATCACCTTCTCTGTCCCTCCTCTCCTTCAATTCCTCTCTGTTTTATTACCTTGTTTTGTTTTTTTCATAGCACTCACTACTGTCTGAAATGATCTTCCACACTTGTTTTACTGTCTGTCTTCCCCCAAGAATGTAACATCTAAGGGGGCAGAGGTTTTGTCTGGCACAACAGCTAGGAAAGTGCGTGGCAAAGAGATGCTCTCAAATGTCTATTTTATAAATGAATAACTCTTGATCATAAGCCTCATAGGAGGCTATAGCCTCTTTGAATACTACCCACCTCCTCACTAAGGTAGTCTTAAAAATGACTAACTCTCTCAGGAGTGCCATGAGAGGCAGATGCATAGACCTGAAATTCTAGTGAAATCAAAGTGCTGGATTTTTTTTTTCTCCATCTCTAAACTGTTGTGCAAATCTAAAATTTGGTATTTTGGAAATCTTGCTGTCTTTTTAAGTATATCTTTACTGATCCAGCTGTAATTTGCCAAAAACAAATACCTTTCTTTTTTTTTTTGCTGAGGAAGATTCGCCCTGAGCTAACATCTGTGCCAATCTCCCTCTACTTTGTATGTGGGTCACTGCCACAAGTGTGGATGACGAGTGGTGTAGGTCCACGCTAAGGATCCAAGCCCGTGAACCCGGGCTGCCGAAGTGGAGCACGCTGGACTTAACCACTACGCCCCGGGGCCAGCCCCAACAAATACCTTTCTTAAGAAAGAATATTCTTGTGTGTCCTGGCTCACCCTCCACTGTCTCTCTGGAATGTGAACTATGAAAGTGGTGGACACAGCACCATTACTGAATGTTAACTTTGATGTATCTGGGTGGGGAAATTAGAACCTTGGTCGCCAAATTCACTTCTCATAAGAATCTTGAGACTCTTTTTAAAGTGACCTCTTTCCTGCAAGCAGCTATGGCTTTCTGTGGTTGGGGACACCCTTCCTTCAAACAAAGACATACACACATGTACTTTCAGAGGTTTTCACATTCTGATAGCAGTGAATCTTAATATCTCCCACAATCTCCCCACAACACCAGACAGAACAAATTCTCTTAGGGCTTTCTCAGACAAAAGGGCAGTTGTGCCCTTTGAAAATCTTCTCCCTGCTTACCTGTTATGAACTAATTCAGCCATCAGCTTGAGCACAGGTGTGGTACAGGCTGGATCATGGTACCATAGCTCAATTGCCCGCTGGAGAATTGGCATGTAGGATGGATATCTGTAAATGAAAAGCTAAGGAGGAATTTCTGAATCCAGAAAGGTACAGAATTTTAAATAATTTCTCAGCACTGGCCAAGCACAGTGCTGAGAATTTGAACTATCAAATTATAGTTCTCTAATTTCCTGTCTCTTGCTTATTAGAGTCTTTCTAACCAGAAGGTGCTAAAGTGATTGTGTATCCTTTAACTTGTAATAGGCATCTAATAATACACTGTAATTTACATTATGCCTTTCTTCTGAAGAGTACAATGTATTTCATGTTATTTATCCTCTTACCTCATACACTTCTGTGATAGGATACGAATCAGCTATTTCCATTACATAACTATTGGAGAAACAGAGGCACTCAGATGTGAAATGATTTGTTCAGGATTATGAAGTCAGTAAGGTCAGACTTTCTAATTCCTAGTAAAGCTGTCTCTTTTTTAGTAGACTGAAATGTTTCTAAGTGTAGCAAAATTCACGTGCAACAGTTTCACAGTGGTATTGTTCCACAGGCATTTATATCTGGGACCCAAAAAGAAACTGGGAAACTAGCTCATTCATTTCCTAGTCTCAATTCCCAGAGCAGGCAACATTATATCATTACACTACTACGGAATGGCAGCTTACAAGATACAAGACAGGCCTTTTGGGCAACTCTTCACCTTCTTTGCCTTACCATTCCTTCCCTACCCCTCCTCCCCCGATGACCTCCATCACCCATTCATGCTCCAGTTAATGCTTGCTGTGGTACACTCCTAGTTTGCATTAGGATACATCCATTCAAACAGCATCATGAAGCTGGTCTTGGCATTGAAGGCGAAAGCTATCCCTCTCAGGTCTCTTACTAGGCCAACTAGAGTTCGCTGTAGTAGAAGGCAAAAATATGTTAAAATAGAATAAAAAGCACACCTATAACCACCTGATGGGGATCTCACATATCTGTAATCAAATTCTTTCTCCCATCATTCAAGAAATTCTCCTTCCCAAATATTCCTAATCAGTCTCTTCCACACTATTCCATACAATGGAATCTTTTCACTTTAAAAATTTTGGAAGCTTCTTATACTAAGAAAAAGGGATGGTTCCTGACCCATCACAGCAAAAATAGAGGCTGATAAAGTTTTAAGACATTACTGCGATAAATCATATGTTACAAAGTGGAAAAGCAAAAAAGCTCATTTTAGAGGTAGAAAAAAGAAAAAAGGCAAAAAAGTCCATCTAAGAAGAGGTGGAAGACCCATATATCCTAAAGGTCTGGTACCACACCTAATTATACAAAGATGCTAGCACCACAGCAACACAAATGCAGACCCTGCCAGGAGGAAGACAAAGTAGTCTACATGGTACCTGCCCCTTTGGTTGGGGTGTCTGGAAATAAGGCCGACATGTTGAACCTTGGAGCCATAAAGTACTACACTATACTTCTAGAGAAAAAGAAACTGAGGCCTAAAGAGGTCAACTAATTTGCCCATAGTCATGCTGCTGGGCGACAAGAGGGCCAGGATTAGGACTCAAAGCACCAAGACCCCAAATCCAATGCTCTCTTTCTCAATACAGTCTTTTCTTGTGGGCCCTGAACAGCAATAAGACTGCCCTTAAAAGCTAATATTCATCAGTAGGTTCAAGGAGGCAGCACATTTGGGTATCCTGACTCATTTGCCAAAAACAACTGTACTGGCGCCGGCCCGGTGGCATAGTGGTTAAGTGCGCACGCTCCGCTCTGGCGGCCCGAGGTTCGGATCCCAGGCGCGCACCAGCGCACCGCTTGTCAAGCCACCCTGTGGCGGCGTCCCATATAAAGTAGAGGAAGATGGGCACAGATGTTAGCCCAGGGCCAGTCTTCCGCAGCAAAAGGAGGAGGATTGGCGACAGATGTTAGCTCAGGGCTGATCTTCCTCACACACAAAAAAACAAACACAAACATAACTGTACTTCTGCTAACAGCCTGCTTTAAGCAAACAGTTCTATTCCTGAACTGACACCATAAGCTCACTGTTCAAGTCTAAGACATGGTCAAGCTGAAAGACTTGTTACATTGAGGCGTGACACAGATGTGGGTAATGCTTGTAGTTCAAACTAGGCCAAGGTGACTCTTTTTATTAATTTCATTTGCTTTGTATGGAACTAATGTGATGGGGAATAAGGGATGATATTCTCAGAGATCCCTCAATTATCCTTGATACTCGTTGATACGCTAGCCTAAGTTACCGATTCCACACTAACCTTAGCCTTGAATGGTATCCATCTCAGACCTAAACACTGGTATAAAGAGGAGAAAGAGTGGGACAAAGTGGTGTTGCTCTCTGATTTCCTGGCTGATTTGCAGATAGAAAACTAAGAGGCTTTCTAAAGATGAAAAAGGAGAGTTTTAGAATGTCAGGTAAAGCCTGGCATTTTGGGGGGCAATACCCTGGGTTATTTTGTGGCTCTATAATTCAGCCTCAGTATCATTACGAACATTGCAAAAAAGTCCTATGAATATTAATAGCCTAGTGTCTTCTGGTTAGGTACAGTGATCTATAGGTAAGGAGAGCAGGTGTGCGTGAAGTAAAAAGGTGAGGAAAGCAAAAACCAAGAAATGACAATTCTGGGTGCCAGAAATCAATAACTAAAGATAACTTTAAAATTCCACATATACGAAAATTCACAAACCCTTCTAAATGACTTGCGTGTCAAAGAAGAAATCTTCATAGAAATTAGAAAATACAAAGGACTGAATGATAATGAAAATGTTACATATTAAAACTTGAGGATTCTGGAGACCCGTTTCACAACAGTGTGAATACACTTAATGCTACTGAACTGTACACTTAAAAATGGTCGGGGGCCAGACCAGTGGTGTAGCGGTTAAGTTCGCGTGTTCTGCTTTGGTGGCTCAGGGTTCGCAGGTTCTAATCCCAGCACAGACTGTCGCACCACTCATCAAGCCACGCTGTGGCAGTGTCCCATAGAAAGTGGAGGAAGATGGGCACAGATGTTAGCTCAGAGCCAATCTTCCTCAGCAAAAAGAGAAAGATTGGCAATGGATGTTAGCTCAGGGCTAATCTTCCTCATCCCCCCAAAAAAAGAAAAAAAGATGAAGATGGTAAATTTTATGTTATGATTTTTTTACCACAATTAAAAAAAAAAAACTTGTGGAATAATATATCTAGAGGGACATTTATAGTTTTAAATGATTACATTAGGAAAGAAAAAGGGCTGAAAAGTAAAGAAGTTAGAACAACAGAATAACCCCAAGGATAATACATGAAAATAAATTAAGAGTAGAAATAAATGAAATAGAAAATACAAACAAAACAGAGCTAAAACAAAGCCCCCTCAAATTTTTTTTTTTACAATGACTAATAAAACTAACAAATCTCTGGAAGGACTGATCTAGGAAAAAAGAGAGAAAGCACTCGTAAGCAGTATTAAAAATAAAAAGGGGACAAACCTAAAGATACAATAGAGATGAAAAAGGCAATGAGAAAACATATAAAATAACTTTATGCTAATACATTTGAAAACTCAGACGAAAAATCCTAAGGGCTGCTTAAGAACACACTTTAACATAAAAATAGTTTATAAACCAAACTGGTTCTTTTATTTTAAAATCCAAGAGTCCAAGAGATTAAATAAAAAGCTAAATCAGTGGAAAACTCACGGATAAGCACTATTTTCTGCAGTGCTAGCTAATCTAATCTCTCTCAGGGATTGCCCTCAACCAGAAGCTGATCAATTAGTGGGTGAAGGACTCACCTTTGCCTCTTGCTCGTTGAAACTATTAGTGCTAAACATCTGGGCCACAGCCTCAAACGCTGCTGTGAGTGGTAGCATGAATTGCTCATACTGATCTTCATCCTCTCCTGGAAGGGAAACAATCCAGAGTGTGACCCCAATATAAAAAATTCAAAGCTGTATATGCATGGAAAATAAGATGGTATAAAGAAGAGCAGACCCAAGGATAATTCAAAGGGGTCCCTTTATTATCTCAATAGGTATTAGTAGTAATTTCAAAATAAAATGTATATATAGAAACAATTTTTAAACTAAAAAATGGCAGAAATCATCTAGTCCAGTGATGTCCAAATTTTTTTGATACTGAGCCACAATATTAGAGATTCATATAAGGTACTACATTATTTATTTTTCCTTAAGTGAGAACTACAGTCACTTGAGAAAAGACTGAGTCTGGTGTATGAGAACTAGATGAGACTCAAACTTGAATTAGGTGCTTGTGGAGGCTGCATTCACACTTCATTTTCAGTAATCTTGCGTAAACGCAGAAGGTTTTATAATGTCATTTTTGTAGGATTAAAATTAAATAGCTCAAAATTATGAGGATACATACCATTGAGCTTCAGTTATTAGTTGACCTCAAACTGCTAATATCACAACTTGAGCTAGAAAGGTGCTTACGCCCTCCTGGTTCATACATGCTAGTGAACCAGTAAAGACAGGTTGTGTTCACCGTCTCAAGTGAGTTGCACCTCAGTGTGTGTGTATGGAGGGTGGTTATCTGGCCAACAAGACGCATTTAGGAATCTCAATTGCCTTATTTTACAGAAGAGAAACATGAACAGAATTTTAAAACCACTGCATATCAGATGAAAACTTCAGACCATACTGTTATTCTTTTCCAGTTACAGGGACTGTGATAGCACGATCTGTTCTTGGTGAAATCACACTGTTATTTCAGATAGGTTTGCTGCTGTTGAAACAGCAGGAAAGACCTCCTCCACATCTAGCTTTCTATCTAGTGAAAACAGAACAATGCCAGATGACCTCATGAGCCTCTAGGATGTATTGCAGTACCTAAATCCACCATGAGGAGACGCCCAAGTGCCGTGTAGAAGGTAGTCCGACACCGCATGTCTGTCAGGTTGGACTGATTGTTTATACCCAAAAATGAAAAGTGCTCGCTCTAATGAAGAAAAGAAAACAAGTTACAAGGATAAAAACATGGGTTAGAGGCAGAATGCAAGCCAGTAACTTTAGAATTACTGAGCCCTTTCAAGCTAATGGTTACATGGTCATTCCTTAAGGGTATGGGGGAATTATAATTTTTTTTTATTATTGTTGTTGTTCCCTACAACTAATTTATCCTAGTATGAGCAACAGTAGGTGCTTCACCATAACTCAGATCACCTGGATCCCAAAGAGCAGCTCTGATGGCAGTAAGTGTGATCCGGCAGTGTGGTGGAGGGAGGGATCTGAACAGCCCCTCTGTACGTGGAGAAACGGTGTGAGGGGGCAGCTGGAGAGCAGAGCAGGATGAGGGGCTCAGAACACTCACCGTGTGATTGTTCAGCATGAACTGCACGGCACTAAGCTTCACTAGTTTCCTTACACTACTGTACGTAAAGACAAAGGAAGGAGGTCAAGGAAAGAGTGAGGAAAACTGAGAATCCTTTAATGCAGAATGAAACTTTCTAGGATAAAGAACAACTTCCTCCTTTCCTATAAATTCCATACCCAGATATCTTATCTTTCTTAACCATGTGCACTGCTAAATGGGAAAAAAATGTGTTCTAAGCAGTATCCAGCTGATCAATGAGAGAATACCAAACTCCTATCTGTAAGAAAATAAATAAAACCCAGCAGTTTCCCCCAAGAATCATGAACATCCTAGAGGAGCTTTTCTCAATGGGGTTTCTAAGAGAGAATTAAGCCCTAAAGCCCAGCCTAAGGTGTGTGGTGAATTAACTTCTCTCCTATGCATTTACAAGGGTACTACCTATGTATAATCTTTGGGAGAATTGAGAAAAAAGTCACTCAATTTTTATAGGGTTTACTTCTTTTGCAGACCCTGGTTGTGAAAGGCTGTCTTAGAGCAATTCAAACTTTAAGCATACGTAGTCCAAGTCAAGAGGAAGCACAGCCACTACCTTTATTGCAAGGCTTGTAATCAGGCTGCTTCTACCAATAGGCTGATAGACGGTGAAGATGGACTTTGCTGCCACTGATGATGCTAAAACCTTGAGTGTGTCCTATCAGACAGATCTGTCAGGTATTTCTAGATCTTAGAGGCAGCCAGGGATAAATCTGTAATAAATTATTAGCTTGTGGGTTGCCTCATTTTTTGGGTCCGAAATTATTCCTGGATTCTGTGTGGGTATTGCCTTTGGCTCCTAGGAGAATGGAAGATACTTGAGTATATGTAAAGCTAAATTAAAGTGGAAACAGCAGGAAGCCATGATTTCTAAGACTGTGGCACGCTACAGTTCCTGTTGTGCACGGACGCTGGCTTAGAAAAGGATATCCAATGGAGAGGTCATTGAGAAGCTGTAGTGTCTTGGAGGTGATTGGTTCACAGCGGCCCCAGTACTTCAGGTTGGTGATGCTGGAGGACAAAAGAAAAAAAAAAAGCAGGAGACACTTTTGATTTGCCTGGTTTCCTTCAGGGTTGGAAGAAGAAAATCATCCATCAAGAATCACCACACATCTGCATCACCAATTCACAGACATCACAACCACAAAAAATGGGTATAAAATCTCCGTACTTACATTTGGTTGACTAGAAAAATTATCCTTCAGATAATCTTCACTACTTGGTTCCAAAGCTACACTGGCCCATACCCAGGCCCTTGGAATTCTGGGGCACTCCAGGGCTGATTTCTGCAGCAAGGGTAAGAGATTTCTGCGGCAGTGATAACATGCAGACGTATGCAATTCTGCACCTGCACCATCCACTGTCAGCTGCAGAATTCTAGTAGCCCTTGCTTCTGGATTCTTGGCTGGCAGAGTCCTTTAGACCCCCTTTGCTTTTTTCATTTTAAATTATTGACCAGCTCATGGATATGAGAGTTTAGGATTGGGATGGCTGGAAGGAGGCAAAATATCACTTTGCACACAGCCCTGGATAATATATTTGGCTCCTAGTGTGCGCTTTGATAAACTGAGCTCCTAAAAAGGGGAAAATGTAAACAAAGAGGCATAACTTAAAAACAAAAACAAAAACAAAAAAAGGGCCAATTAGGAGCTCCAGCAGTTTAAAACAATAGCACTAGATTTTGGAGACTGAAGACTTTCAAAGGGTGTGATGCTTCTGGAGAGGAATAAGCCTGTTTTAAAGTAGGGCTCTCCTCCTGGGGGGCATACCTAGTGGAAGTCAGCACCAGAAAGTGAATGCCCACTCTGGGCATCCCTAGCAGCAAGGTGCTTAGGTGAGAGGCTGAGCACAATCACTGGGGAGGGAGGTCCATTTTGCTAATGCCATGACAGGGTTTCACCCGTGATTCCAGAGGCTACAGATGAGATTCCGCATGAACAAAATTAAATCCTTGCCTGTACAAGCCTGGAATGCTCTGGGGCCGGGCCATATCTCTAAGCACAGCTTGTCACACACTCAAATGCACAATTTTCTGACGCAAACGATCAATGCTGGAATACCAAGGCACTGGCAGCACAATGCCAAGATCACATTTTACAGTTGCAACAGGATTGCAAGGGACTCTTGCTGATGGCAAGCCAAAACACTTACATTTTTCCTATGAAGACACTTAGGACCATGGTCTCATCATTCAAGCCCAGAACTTCTGAGAGTCGGCGATACAGCTGGAGTTACATTAAGGCAAGAGAAAGTAACCGGAAAATATGGATTAGAAAAATCATATTCCAGTACTGTTTCTGTCCTCACTCGGGGGGTAAGATGTAGGAAGAAAATGAACAACAATGCTGGGAAAGTCTTTATTGAAGGGATGAGCTAGTTTCTAAGTATTACTAAGTATCGGCTAGATGCTGAGCTATCTTACTGGTCCGCTTCAACCCTGAAATTACAAAAAGACTGTCAAAACCATCTGCTGTTCTGAACATCAATTTATGTAGAGACTGAGAACTGCCAATTTTGGGGAGATCAACAGATGTTTTGACTGGCCATTTGTTAAGCATATGGAGCACCAGGAGAAATGGACCCAATTCTTTGATGAGTCTCCCCAGATTCTACAGAGTAAAAGGAGACATTTGGACTATCCTGATATGTAAAATCTAGAGAGTATACCTGAACTGTTATCAGCCGTTTCCCTTAATCAGCAATTCTACAAGCAGAAGGGAGAACTAAATGGAGCCAACTGAGAGTTTGTTACCTTAGAGGATTTTTGCACCTGGTCCCCAATGTAGATCTTACGAAACTGTTCAAAAAAGCTCAGCATGGCCAATTCTAACTTCTCGTTACCCGCCTGAGCCAAGCGAGAATCTGTTAGGTTCATGAGCTGGAGCACCCTAGAGGAAGAAGAGCAATGATCTTCTCAACAGCAGGATATCCTGTCACTCTAGAAAACCCAACCGGCCCCGAAACAGTCATATATGTCTCCTCTCCTTACTCATCGTATCTGAAAGGCATTCTCTGCAGTCTCTAAGCTCTGCTGAGGTAATAAAATTCTCCATTTCTGCCCCATAGGAACCACAGCCAAAGAATGAATAGGAATGATAGTGAGATGTTTAAAACTTCGAATCCACTGAACCTGTAGATGAGGCAGAACTCATAATTGGCTTAAAAATAGAGGGAAAAACACTGGTACTAGGGTAATAGTCTTCCTTGAAACTTTTGTGAGACCTTGAGTAAAGCAATTTTCTGAGTCCCAGTTCCTCATCTATACAATGAGGGAGACTGGACTAAACCAGTGGTTCTCAATCTTTTCTCTCACATAGCCATGAAAGGAATGGAGACACCTGAAGAACAACATTCACAGGCATGTCACACTTCCAGGGACCAAGAGCAGATACACTACCTCTGACTTTATCCCTTTTCCTTGCACTCACCCCTCCAAAAGAAAACGTATTGGAATGCGAGTGACTGAATGTTTAGTGAATAAGACTGATGTTATTACAAGTGAGTCATTTGACATTTTGATAGTATGAGACTAGGTATCAAACTATTTGTGACATATCATGAGTGAATTAGACTCAGTTATCGTGTTGCAACACATAAGTGGAGAACCAGTATACGAGACACTGTCTAAACTCAATTTGTATTATGACACACAAACAGTATCACACCAGGCCGCAGAGTCGGAAAGATACTAGATTTCTTCCTCATTAAATCTTTGCTCAACTCTTCAAAAAATGTCAGTGCGACATGCTATGGAGACTTCTGTCAGGATTAAGGCACCTAAGGGCAGATGGGCATCAGACAAACCAAACTGGGGTGGAAAGAGAGAAATGGGGATTTTTCTGAACAAGAATAAGAATTATAGATTGAAACGTCTGGGGACCAATAAATTCTAAGGCATCATTTTAAAATGTGTTTATCTCTAAGAAGAACATCTGCAAGTTTAGAACTCTTTAGGGTAGCAGTTCTCTGCAAGGTCAAAAAATCATTTTCATAAAAATACTAAAATATTATTTGCCCTTTCATTCACATTCTCACATGAGGGTGCAGCGGGGTTTTCCAGAGACTACAAGATGTGTGATATCATGAAAAATTGAATGCAGAAGCAGATATAAAAATCCAGCTGACTTCTACTATGTCAGACATTAAAACAAAGCCACTTCTCTCATTCATTTTTTTAAAAATAGTTCTTTAAAAAATATATTATTTATGTTGACATGTAATGGGCTTGTGATTTAAAAATGAATAAATATTTAAAAAATTTCTTGGTTTTACTTTCTAATATGATAAGTACCAAAAGATATATCTCACAAAAACAGAAGCTCTTTGAGGTCCTCAATACTTTTTAAAGAGGGTAAATAGTCCTGATGAAAAGGTTTGAGAACCTCTGCTATAGGGTATTAAAAAATCTCACCTTTTTATTTCTATGTTAGGTAAAAATTTTTAGAAATCATTAAATGCTCATTTACAGGTTTTTACTAAGATGAGACTCAAACAGATACAAAATAACTTGAAATTCTGTAGGAGGAAAAGTGTATGAAAGGCTGTAGAAAGTCTGTAATTCCATTTTTGGGGATATGTGAAAAATCATAGTTTCCTAATAGACTTACTCTGGTATGGTAAAGCAGTTCACATTTCATTAACTCTGAGATAGTGTCCTTAAACAGAACTGAAAGCTACTCCCTACTCTGGTTTTCCTAATTCTGTATCCATCATTTCCTTGCTGAATCACTGTAATGTTTTTTTAGTAAAGGTTGTAGGCAGAGTTCTTGCTGTACTTATAAAAGGTTTGAAATTGGACCTGTAACAGTCCTTCATTTTCATGGGCAATCAGCTTCACGAGATTATATTCTATAAATGGGGAGGAAAGCATTAACAGAAGCATGTCAAGTTTCCACGGTCTCAGGACCCAAAAGAGGGTGGGGGAGTCACAGCAGCAGAATAGGAAGCCTCTGTGGGAGCACTTACCGACAGACAAGCTCGCCATCCATAGCATCCTGCTCATCAGTGCTGGCAAAAGAGACACGGCCACCAATCACTGCACCAATGATGTAAACCAGCCATGTCAGCCTTCCTGCAACAGGAAGAAGACCTGTTAGTGTCACCTCCAATAATAATTTTATGAGGAAATTCCTCACTCTGAGGTTCATTTCTTACTATGAGCTTCCTGAATCTTAGGAACACTATAGAGAAGCCATAAAGTCCTACTTTTATTTTTTAATTTTATTTATTTATCTTTTTTCCCCCCAAAACCCCAGTAGATAGTTGTATGTCATAGTTGCACATCCTTCTAGTTGCTGTATGTGGGACGCGGCCTCAGCATGGCCAGAGAAGCGGTGTGTCGGTGTGCGCCCGGGATCCGAACCCCGGGCCGCCAGCAGCGGAGCGCACGCACTTAACCACTAAGCCATGGGGCCGGCCCAAGTCCTACTTTTCTTACAGAATGTAGCTACTACTCTGCTATGGTAGGGTGATGCCAAGGGGGAAATTCATTCCCTTGAATTTGGAAATTCACCAAGGTTCTCGAATTAGACAAGAACCTTGTCATTATTTTCAAAGTGCAGTACTTTCTTAAAATTATACACACCCACTGCAGATATGATTTCACTCTTCTCTAGTCCCCTGTGGCATTTATTCACAAATACTCTTTTGTGTATAGGGAGGTAATGGATGATGGAAGAATCCTTTTGGGGGGAAGACAGGAAAGAGGTGGCAATGAGTAAAAGGGCACTGACAGCACCTCCTTACAGGCCCCGCCCACTGTCCACTCACCCTCCTGCACTGCAATATCCATGGGGCTTGCACTGGCACTCTGCAGCAGCTCCTGATAAGACTGGGCAGACTGGTCAAATAATTGCACGAGGAGCGCACACGTCTTCTCGTATTCACAGCGCCCGATTGTAGACAGCTGGTCCAACTGCTGCTGGACCAGACCTGTATCCTCCAGAGGATCTTCCAGTCCATCTCTACTCCCAAGGGAAGAAGGAAGGCAGCTCTCTTAAAACATGCCTACTGACTTCCCCATTGCAGCAGCTCTTTCTTCTTCATTTAGCTACTATTTCCAATCACAGATGGCCCCATCCCAACACTACTTTTTACCAAGGAAGGAAAATAAAAAAAGTTGGAAGGCAGATGTCTTCACCCTAGCATCAGTTTCTCGTAGGTATATTCTGCTTTCTGGTGTCCAACTTTTCAGTCTGAATTCCCAGTCCCTTAACATTTGTCTGCTTTGATCCTCTCAGTCCCATGCTTCTCACCCCTAGGAGCTCTTGGCTCGTAGCCTCTCACCTGTTCTCCACTATAGTAAACTTTGGGACTACAAGTATCCTGTCCCTTGTGTGAGGCCACTGTGACTAGATACGTTTTGGAATTCAGAAATCTTCAGATTTTAGGGAGGCAATATGATACTCTACCATGTAATATAAACGCTCAACGGGCTCTGTGGCATGTGAAATACAATATTTCTGTAGCAAAATGTATAAATATTATCAGTAGTCACACTAAGTAGAATTTTAAAAGAGGACTATAAATGGTCTCACATCAGCACAAGTCAAGTTTTGCCACCCAGTGAGTTTTGGTGCCCAACTTATGAGAAAATTTAGTTTTCACATCTTGGATTTCAGAATTGCAGTTGAGGCACTGTGGGTCTACACTAGGTCTTGCCTTACCTACTGGTTCCTAGATTTAAAAATCTTGTCATATTACAAGCTCTCTGTCTATTGTTAGATCATAGTATGACAATCCAGCAGCAGCAGCACCAACACAACTAGCAGTTCATAATTGTGTATTTACCATGGCCCACAGACTGGGCCAGGACATAGTAATTCAATCCTCATAATAACCTTGCTCAAGAGCACACAGCTATTAACAGTCTATCTCGGCCCAGAGCCCACACATGTAACCACTCCCCAACATGGCCTCATTGAAACCAGCTGAATCCTCATGAACAGAAACTATGCAGCTAATAGAACAATACTTTCCAGCAGGCTTCACAAATACTCCAATTTTGAAATGATTCAAGTCAGAAACAGTTGAGACTATAACTCTTATGACAATTAAATGCACTTGACTCTCAGCAAATTAAGAATCTGACTTAAAAAATACCCCAGACCTTCAGAGTCCAAGTAAATTCCCCTCAGAAATAGCCAATGAAAAAATATGAGTAGATCTTAAAAGCTCCCATCACAAGAAAATAAATTTTTGTAACTACGTATTGTGACAGATGTTAACTAGACATTGTGATCACGTTGCAATATATACAAATATTGAATCATTATGTTGTACACATGAAACTACTGTTACATGTCAATGATACCTCAATTAAAAAAAGGGTTAAATGAGGTCCTAAGGGTGGGGTCCTAATCCAATAGGACTGGTGTCTTTCTATAACAGAGATATCTCTCTCTGCATGTGCACATAAAGAAAAGGCCTTGTGAAGACACAGCAAGGAGGTGGCCATCTGCAAGCCAAGGACAGAGGCTTCACCAGAAACCAACCCTGTCAGCACCTTGATCTCGGACTTCCAGCCAGAACTGTGAGAAAATAAATGTTTGCTGTTTAAAACAAAAAACTCCCACCAAACAGGAAAGGTCCCCAAACAAAAAATAGCTGCATTTTATATAGGTCATTTTTGAAAGAGTCTGACATTTCTTTAGCTATAGGTTTCTGCTCCAGTTAATAGTCAAGGTAGACAGAAACCATGAGTTCACGTAATGCAATCAGTGATCAAGCTGCCTAGAATTCTTACATCTTCTAGTAAGCTCCAGATTGTGTAATCTTATTTATTCATTTATTTCTTTAGGAGTTCACATTAAGCACCTATAACTTACACATTATAATTCTTATCATCTATAGCCTACAAATGTTTCCCTCATGTTTAAAGAAAATCAGTGGCAAAGACAAACATACTGATATAACTTTGTATTCAAAGATATTGCTACAGACGGCAATAAAGGGAGACACGAATAGGATGCTACAGAGAAAGACTATTCTTTCAGACATTATGCTCTCATATGCTATTCAGCTGATATGAAAAAATGCCCATTAACAGTATTAGCTCCCATAAGACTCCTATCAAGCATGCTTGTGCCAATTGGGTCTGATCTCTGGCAAGTGTGATACCTGGCTACTGATGGGGGAGTTTTCCCAGTTTTCTTACCTCAGTATGATGTGCACAGATTCCAAACGGGATGTGATGTAAGCTTTGGTGACCTCAGGAGTATAAGTTTCCAGCATGTGGGGCTCCGTGGCTTTCACATATGGCACAGAGGCTGCCAGCCGCTGCCATAGGCTCAAGAGATAATGCACACTATTTGGGGCAAATTCCCAGTGCTAAGGAAAACCAAAAGAGCAGGATGCATATTTCTTATTTTTGAACACAATACATTAGTCTCATGCCACTTGACACACAAAAAAAGAGGTTTTTTTTTTTCTTTTAAAAAAAGATGATAAACTTTTATGAGCTTTGTTCTGTGTTTGGCAACTAGTCTAATATGTTTATTAGTATTTCAGAGACTAAGCATCTAATGAGAAGAACAGTTCTATGCTGGGTGTGTAAACCTTTCCACAAGGAAAGCCTTGTGTAAGTCGTTCTCAAACATTAGCATGCATGAGAATCACCTGGAGAACTCACTGGAACTAGAGACACCAAGGCTCCACCCTGGACCTAGTGAACCAGAAATTACAGGGGTAAGACCTGAGCACAAATATTATCCTTGCAATTCCCACATGTTCCTCTAAGCATACTCCTCGCACTTTTCTAATACGAACGAGGAGGCTGCAATAGTAACTACTCTGCAGGGTTACCCTACATGTATATTCTTCTTTGCTAAGAGAAAAAAAGAATATTCTTATAAGGTTAAAAGCAATGAGCAAGAGAAGAGGTTCCAATGTGTAGGAAGAAAGAGACAGGCAATGAAAGACAAACCTGTAGGCTGGTCACTGTGAAGTTAGCTATCAATCGGATGACCTCAGGGTAGTTTTCCACCTTTACTAATTCTCCCAGTTGATAGTTACTCTTCAGTCGGGCCAGTAGTCTACAAAACTCATGGTAATTGTTTGGGTCTGATAAACTCTGGTGACAGCATAGGAGGAAAAGAAAATGTACAATGTGATTCACTATACTTCCAGAATGACATTTGGGCTGGCATGAGGGGAGGTGGGGAAATCTACTTTAACTTCTGAGCTGTTATCATTCAGGATGACACGTGTATAATGTTTAAAGATAATTTTTCAAAAATTCACTTTTAAAAGAGATGGTCACATTTATTATCTCATCTGTCCATTACAATCATCCTGTGAGATGGGATTATTAGCCTGAACTCAAAGAGCCTGAAACAGAAATCCAGAAGGATCACACTACTTGCCTTAAGTTGTAAAGCTGATTAATGGCAGAAAAGGGGCACGGTCTAAGATGTGACTGGTCTGTTTGCTTCCCACCAATCGAAGGAAAGATAATAAAATTTTCTTTTTCACATCTGTCAGATTTATCATTAAGCACAACTAAACTACAGTGGCAAAGTTACACAAATGTTTCACATATTTATATTATATCATTACTGCTATAATGAACTTATTTATTCCTATACTAGTATGTTTATATATTTTATTATATACTTATATCAAACAGTTTTGATTTGTTTGCATATTATAGCAGCAGATTTAATTGCTTCCTTATATATATATGTCTTCCTCTTAGCAAAGGAGGGCAGACTGTTTTGTTCACCACCATATCCTTGCCACACGGTAGTGTTCCATAAAATTTGTTGAATGGATAAATGAACTTCAAAAAAGGGGGACAGAACTGAGTATATTTAAAAATGAACTGATTTTATGATATTTCCCAGTGTAGAGAAGCGATACTTTACAAAACGTAGGTGTTGACTAAATCTCTGGGACTGAAAAAGACAAAAAGGGCAGTCGAGTTATGTAATGAATTTTTGAATGAGAAATATATCCCTTCTCATCTAAAAGCAGCCCTATACGCTTAGGTAAATAATATACATTCAAAAAAACGGAAACAAAAACAAAAAACAAGGTTTAGATTCTTAATTTCTTGGGGGAAAATGACTAGCTCTATTCTTATTTTCCTGCATCCAAGTGATCCTTTCTCACAACTCCTACATTCCTGAAACTAGAGGATACAAACTCCGCTTTTAGGCAAACACTCTCAAGAATTTTCCTACAGATATACATTCACTTAAATCTTTTGAAGCATGACAGACTGAACTGTCTTCTGGGATTTCTGCTAAGTGTGGCCTCTAGATGGATTTCCTTCTGATTCATAACAGATAAGTATATACTAATCTCACTACACACAAAATCATATATATATATACATATAGGCAAATAAAAATAAATTCTCAAATCTTACCTGTGGATTTTCCAGTATTCGTTTAACACCATCGACAAGGTGAGAGAGAAACTTGGCCCGCTCTGCATTGTTAAACAGGGATCTTCTGACGGAGGCGATCTGTACTAAGCAGGACAATACCTAAAAGCAGGGTGCAACCCAAACACAACTGATTAAAAAGATGGTACAGCTATTTTCACGACCCTTTCCCTTCCTATAACATTCTTCTTTACATGTGCCGCTAATTCTGTTCTTTCAACCCCTACTACCATTATAATGATACAGAAAGATCAAAGACGGTATAGCTTGGTATCTGAAACAGCTTCATTAAAAGGAAAAAAAAAGAGCAGTAGATCCAAGTTGATCATAACTAGTTAAATTCACAGTTTGGAAATTTCATGTAGGTACTATTCTTTGACCACCCCACGGCTTCTTTGATTCTTGTGAAGATACATATTTAAGGCTTGAAAATACCAAGCAATTTTATAGTTTAAATAAAGCTTCAGATTTAGTTTTTTTCTGTTTTATTAAGGCCTTTTGGCTAATCAGGCTTTGCTATGTAGTGCTATAATGAAATAACCAAGTCAGATCTGTGCCCTGAAAAATCAGCTTTTACACTGAAAACATTTTACCCTTTCCACACTGCACCAGATGTTTATATTCTCTGTTTGCCCCTCCAGATCTATTTTCTTTCCTTCTCCACCCTGCTTTGTTCCCTGGGAGGCTGACTTCTATTGACTAACAACAGCCAAGCTCCCTTGCCCTCTTGCTTCTAGTTGGCTTCAACCACTGGAAAGTACCAGCAGGAGATCAAGGGCAGGAGGAAAGAGGCGCCCCCTCTCCGCCCCGGCTGGGCCATGGCTAGCAGAATTTCTCTACCTCTGTAGTACAGCTCTCCGCTAAGCCACAGCTTCAGCTCTCTCCAGGGTTTCCTTCCCTTACCACCTTGAGGCCCCCCACTATTGCCAGCCCCAGAGGGTGTATGTGACCACCCTTGTTGGACTCCCTTAATTTTGCCCACACCTTTACAAACAGTCCTTTCATTAGTTACTCCCCTTGAGTGCACTACCTTTTCCTGCAGTAAACTGACTGATAAAAACAACAGTGAATTCATGTTTCTGCTAAAGCAAAGGTCTACATTAATTTGGAAAAGTATTACAACGACCAGGAAAGTAGTCTACTGCAGAAACACTATGCAAAACACCCATTACTTTACTGTGTTTTCTTTGTATGTTTTGTACAACAGTATTTTACACCAACAACCTGAAACACTAAATAAACCAACATCTTCTAGGACCTGAATGAATTTTGAGATCTGAGGAGGTTAATTATTGCTTTAAAGGAGAAATGCACCATTCCCAAAAGCTTTCAAATATTATTTGGGATAAATATGCAAATTTGCCTTCCCAATACAGCTTCCATTTATCACTTATGTAACATAAGCCTGAGAGATTTTCACAAATTTTCTCAGTCAGGACAATCTTTAACTAGACAACATAAGGTGAGTCCCCACACTCCAGCCTGTGGCAATTTGAGGTATAGCATAAAGTCACATACAAGATGAGACCAAAAGAGCTTGACAGCTGCAGCAATTTGTCATTAGACCAGAATAATTTTTAAAAAATTAAGTTAAGATTTTATCGCGAGAACCTTTAAGCTACAAGCTTAATCCCAAAAGGCTAGATAACTAACCCTAGGATTTCTATGCTTTACTTCTATGATCTTGTACAACAAAATGAACCTAAGGCTCATTCACTATTGTTACTTTCAAGAAATAGGTTTGCTTTAGAAACTGTGGTCCTGACTCACCAGAGGTGAAAATGAAGGGGGGATGGAATGATACAGGTCAAAAAACAGCTGCAGAGTTGAAGAATCTAAGAATGCTGAAAGAAAGACAAAAGAGTACTTTATTGGGTATGTCTGCACATTGCTACTGGCACACTCCTGGCACTATATATTAGGGAGCATATTTTTCTGCTTTCTTATCTTATTTCCTTTGAAAGTGGTAAGCTAATAGGTGCTTTCTGTTTTCCTTTTTTTTAAAGCACTAGTTTTTAGCTCCTCTAAAAAACAGATTCTTCTGATTCTCAGAGAACTTAAGAGAATAAGGACTCTGTTCACAGTAAGAATTTTTATCCTTAGAAACACAAAAACAAACATAAGCACACATTCTTTTGTTTGATTTTGTTTTTAAAGCTAGACATTACCTCAAATGAACAAGATGACAGAAGTCTCTACGTGATTAATGCAAGGAGGTCAAACTCACATGATTAGTAAACAGTAACTGAAAGAGTTCTCCCAGGTTGGGGGATCTCTAAGATTCCTCTGACAACCTCCCCCTCACTTTATAAAGATAGACGCCGAAATTCTAAATTTTCTCTTACAGCAAGCAAGGGATTGCCAGGGGTTCTTTAGATCATCCTATAGACACTATCTAGAGCCGGGCAGCAGCCTGTTTCAGGTGGTGTGATTCTGTTACCTGATCTCCAGCTGGTGGGAATCTGTACTGTGCACAGGTCATCTGAGGACTCATCAGTAGAAGTGCCGATGAAATCAAAGTTTAGGCAGTTATGAGTGAGTTTGAGCAGTTGCATGAGCAAACCATGCTGACTTTCATCATTCAAGTTGAGATTCTTTCCTGAAGCCTGTAAAAATCACCACATAATGAGTCCCAAACAATCACTCCTCTCTTCCAAGCTTTCTACCAGACTCATGGACAAGGGGCTGTTAACTGGAAAAGGAGGGCTGTATTTCAGCACAGTACAGTGCTATTCCCCCACCAAAGATGCTGCACTTCTACCACCTTAATGCACTATAAAGATCCTACCTCCTTATTGACCATCAAAACCTATTTACTAGAAAAACATGAAGCTGTTACTTAAAGAAACCCCCCTTTTGACATTTACTCTTTACATGCAGACATAGTGGCCACAGGGAATTCTGAAGCAATATGGAACGTGTGGTGACTTCATTTGCATGTGAGATCCTACTTACTTCTAGACAGGGCTAGGATTAAACTCTCGGAGGGAGTTTTAGTAAGTTTACACCCTGCCCTACTTTCCTTCCTCTTTTTAACATTACCATCACCAGCATCAACAAAAATCTTTCAAACCAAAACTAAAACAAAATCACCATTGAATTTTATTTATTCGTCGCAGTGTACCTGCCTATAGCTCCATGCTGGTCTGTAGCTACTGTGACTATCAGACACAAAGGTCATACCAGCTGTGACCTCAGTGACTGGCTGGCTAACTGTTTTCAATAGTATCAGTGAGGAGGATTCTATCTTCAGTTTTCTCAAAAGCTTTTCCCCTCCAGGGGTACAACAGCTTTTGCCAGGCAGCTTGCCCAACCTGAGGACTGTTTGGGAATTCTGAGGTAAAACTAGGTAACTGAGGAAAAAGATGGACATCATTAACCGGGACAACAGAAAGAATCCAAACTTGCTTCTAAAATTAAAATTGGGACATAGTAGAAAATGAGAACAAGAACAAACAACTCAAAATCCCCCAAATGGGACCGGCCCGGTGGCGCAAGCGGTTAAGTGCGTGCGCTCTGCTACGGTGGCCCGGGGTTTGCCGGTTCAGATCCCGGGTGCGCACCGACGCACCGCTTGTCAAGCCATGCTGTGGCAGCGTCCCATACAAAGTGGAGGAAGATGGGCACGGATGTTAGCCCAGGGCCAGTCTTCCTCAGCAAAAAGAGGAGGATTGGCAGATGTTAGCTCAAGGCTGATCTTCCACACAGGAAAAAAACAAAACAAAACAAAAAAAACCCCAAATGAACAAAAAGCCAGAGGCTAATCCCATTTAGCTTTCTCTACGGACAAAGCATCCACACATTGTTATAAATGTATAGAACTTGTAGGTTAACACTACTTTCTTAGTTCAACTCAATAAATGAATTGAAACACCAACTTCCTATTTTGAAACAGGTAATTTCCTTATGTGATACTATCTACCCCTTCAGGTTATGAAATCTAAATGGATGTTAAAAATTCTACTTTTCCTTACAGATGTTACTTGTTTATTTGCTGCTTTTGACTCGGCAGGGGACAAGGGAGCCAGCCTAGTTTCAGTATGCTAACAATGTAGTCTGAACCTGCTTTCAGAGAACTCCAAGAATCCAAACACCATAAAGCTAACATGCTTTTACTCCATACAGGAAGATTTTATGTGGGTATAAAACAAGCAAACGATATCTCAAACTTTGTGGTAAACTAGATTCTTTTAAAACAGGAGCATGGGATAAGTGGTTCGCTTATTGCTCTTCACCTAGGGGAGGAGATCTGAAACAGGGAAATCACAATCCTTTTTCTAATGTCAGTGGTCAGTCTGGAAAGTTTCTTCAACATCTTGGAGACAGGTGTCATGTAAGAGACGATGATGATTAAAGAGACGCATAAAAACTCCCACGGGTTCAGTTAAGAGCTGATATCTAACAAGTGTCCACTCATTTTCATCCTTTCAAAAGGAACTGGGAAGCAAGACTCAACCTACAGTCTCACCTGTTTTAGTAAATTGCAGGAAAGCGTGAAGATATCAAATAACGATGAATCTCGGAAAGAAGAGGCTATTTTTCTGTGCTTGGTTAAAGGATGCGTGGTGTCTGCCTGTGCAGAAAAATAAATCAATGGAAGTTTTAGAATTAATTGCAAAGACAAACAACTTTCATGGAGACTTCAAATAAATGAGAAGGATTTCCAATAAGAGCAACATAAACACAAAATAGATTTTTAACATTTAAATTACTGTTAAATCATATTTAGTGAAAGGATGCAAAGAGACAATAAGCTCCTAATACCTGGCCGGGATATCACATCTATCGCTTACAGAAGGAAGATGGAAGGAGGAATGATTATATCCACTTCAAAGTTTTAATGTCCTCTGCACTTAGGGAGGTAAAATTTAACAAACTGTTGGCAGATACTGCTAATAATTATTATCATGCTGTATTGTGGCTTAGTCTCAAAAACATCAGCAAGGCTTGGGTCTTGATAGACAATACAGTCAGGGCTGAAGTTACTGCAGAATTTCCAAAACAGTCATGAACCAACAGCCATAAACTTAAGATAAATGACAATAACCTGTAATACTCTTTTCCTTCTCTAACCCATTTCAACATGTAGTCTATACCACAGAAGTGAGCACCTCAATTAAATGGCCGTACCCGTCTCTCACTTACTCCTCTGTTCTTGTCTTTTCAGCCAAATTTTAAAGGTTTTTTGTGGTTAATGACTAAGTCTTTTACTTCTTTAGTATGCTCTCTATTCCTGACACATAGTAGGCATTCAGTAAGTGGAATAAAGGAATTTCAAGGTGGCAAGGGTATTTTTAGTCCAACCACTTACTGAAAGCTTAAATCTCTTCTTATACACTGACCAATTCACCTAAAAGGGAGCTCACTTTGCTTTTGGTGCATTAAACAATAATGCAGCAAGATTTCTGACAGACAACCAAGTTATGGATCCTCCTTGATTTTATTTCTAAGTTCAAATAGAAACAGTAACAGAAATATACTTTCTGATTTAAATCTGACAACCAAAAAAACCACAGGAAATTAAGTTATATAGAAGTTCAAAATATTCCCCAATTCTAGTTTCAGTGTCACTGTTACCATAAATATCTTGGATAATAAGGTATTGCTAGATTATATATCTCATATATAATCTGTTATGCTTATCATAATACAGAGAATAATTATATGTTAAGTATGTTACACACATTTCTATTGTTTTCTTAAGAAGGACAAGCAAAATTTTGAAAAGTTTTTTTTTATACCAACATTGATGTATATTATGGGACCAAGCTTCAAAGGGGAAAACATAAACCCCACAACCTCTGTACTCAGTTAATACATGCTCTCCTACTTTGAAGGCACTGGTGGTTAAGAAAGGCAGTGGTGGTTAAATAATAAGTTAGTTGTTAAGAGCACAGACTCTGAATAAGACTACATGGGTTTGAATTCAAATACTGTTGCTTGCTAAGTGACACCTTAGGCAAATTATCTAACCTTTATGTGCCTCAGTTTCCTTATCTAGAAAATTTGATAACGACAGTACCTATCTCACAGGACTATTGTGAGAATAAAATTAGTTAATATAAGTAAAGTGCTTAGGACAGTGCCTGTCACATAGTAATCAGTCAAAAGTATACGCTATTATTATTTTGGTAATCACTGACCATAGTGGGGATCGCATGTGACAGAGAACACGATGTGGATCCAGATGTTAACAGACTATAAGCTAGTACATTTAAAATAGTACCAATTCAGCAATTAAAATTTCTCAGGGTTAATAAAAATGTCTGCATAAATATGAGCAACAGCAACAGTGATGCCAACGTAATTAACAGCTGATGACTGAAGGGTGAGATGTTATAACTAATATTAATACTGGCCTGTTCAATAATTATAAAATTTTAGGTGGATACAAAAGTAAATGAAAAAATAACAGCCAGAGCAAAAGAAAGCCGTTGGTGTTTCCTCTGTAGTGATCTGTGACATCAATGACTATTTAAACAATTATTTGGTATTTAGCAGAATGTTCCCTGCATTCTGAAAAGATTATCAGCAAAATCTTTAATAATAGCACATGGGGATTGATTTTCGAGTGATTATAAACACATAATAAAGTATACAGCAGAAGGGGCACACAAATTATGCTGGTTCCATTTTTATGATCCCTTTTTTGGACTCATTCTCTTTCATTAGCAAAGCAATTACTTTCATTAAAGTTTTGACTTAGGACCACTGCCCTCATCTCTAACAATGAACATTAACAGTGAGGAAAGCTGAGATGGGAGGATAAAATATTCTGGAAACAGAAGAGGACCAGGACAATAAGAGTGAGGTAGATTGCTCTTACAGAGGAAAACCCAATGGAACTATTTTGTTTCAAAAGGGCATTAATCACTTACCGCAAAAGCACACAACTGCCAAAAAAGATCATCCCACACAGAGCAGAAAACACCAATACTAAGAAAAAATATGGCACTTACTTCAATGAGGAAGGCTGTAGCACTTACTTGATTAATTTCATTGGTTAGCTGAGATAAAATTGTGACGCCAATGATGCAGTATTCAACACTATCCTGGTAAAAAATGTAAGGCAGAAAGAGTTGGCGTGTGCAGCTTGACTTCAGCATTTGGAATGCAGTCATACTTTTAAAATGACACAGTCCTGTGTCGCTATTAAAACTGCCTAGACAAGGTAGTAAGGAATTATAGTTTAAAACTGTTGTTATGCAGGACATAAAACCTAACTGCCATAAAAGAAGACTGCTAAATCTGACTTCATCACAACGGAAACCTGTCGTATTTTAAAAATCCCCATAAGCATTATACCATACACATTATAAAAAGAGAAACTGGCAAATCACACTTAAGATAAATGATGAATGTGTAACAAAATTTATAAAGAGACTATATACAACAATAAGATAAAGGCAAAGAATCCAATAAAAAAAGTACATAATACATAAATAGAAAGTTCACAGAAAAACAAAAATAAGTAGTAAATTTAACATAGGAAAATTAGTTCATCGCATTCATAATTCATATGCTGAGATACCAATTCTTTTTACCTATTAAATTGGAAAAATAAAAAAGGTGAGCTCCCAGGATGGAGGTACAGGGACATAGGCACTCTTTTCATTGTTGGAGGAACTAACTTCTTTTGAGGGTAATTTGGTAGTATCCTTGAAAGCCAAAAATACACCTATCCCTTTGACCGAATAATCCCAAATCAGGAATTCACCCTACAAACACACTTATTCAAAGCATGACAGGATATATACACTAGGATGTTGAGTGAATTATTTATTTACCATTCAAAGTACAGGAACAAACGAAAGGCCCACCTATAAGAGATTAGTGACATTGTGGTATTTTAGATTGGAACAGTATGCAGGCATTAGAAAGAATGAAGTAGGGTTTCGTGTGCTGGCATGTAAACACGTAAAGCCAAGACATACTAAGGATAAAAAAGACGGAAGAGATTGTACCAAATAATTCCATTTTGTGTAATTTTCAAAAAGTAGATCAGTATATAAGTAAGTATATATGTTGCTTCTCCCATTCCTATTATATCAAATATACACATCATACCTGTAAAAACCTTGTGACATCTGTGATTGCATTTCTGAAGACATAGTCATCCTTCTGACAGTCAAACCAGCCCAGTTTTGTGATTCTGGCATATAACTGAATAAGTGCTTGTGTTACGAAAGTAGCCAACTTTGGCCGAGTGGCAAGGTAGTTGAGCACATAGTTCCCTATAAAGCAAAAATAATCCACATAACAAAAAGCTCTGCTAGGGAAGGGTGTACATCTTTAAACGTGCCAAATGTCCAAGAAATGGTAAATTTAGACTATTTAACTCTAAACTCCCTTAATTCCACAAGCTACTGAGAAAAAGAACTTTGAATTCAAGATTAGTAGGCTTTCCAACTCAGAATTTTCTACTTGTCACAATGAAGAAGCTGAAGTATGGCAGCCTTGAATCTACTCCTAGATAGTTAAATAACATGGTCTGCACAGAATTAGTAATCCTTAACAATGTTTTTCTTAGTTGTTAGTGGCAGTAAAGACTGAATGAAAGAAACCTCCTGACAACAAAAGGAATGACTTAAGCTTGATCTAGAAGTAATTATATGGGGCCCTCTTCACTTTCATAAGGCCAAAATTCCGGAAAAAAACCTGGATTCTAGATATTCTGTATGCTTAGCAATTTCAGAACATTATCAAACAAGCAACATAAATTTAACTATTACTAGCAAATTACTAAACAAACTAATCTCTTTAAGAGACAACAGACAATTCTCTACTTACGAATATCTATTCGTTGTTCCAATGGTAGAGGGTTGTTTGTGCGTGATACAAGCTTTGTAAGGCATGTAGCTGCCAGTAACTGGGAGTAAGATGACTGTGAAAAGAGAGGAGAAAAGGACTTAGAATTCAATTTTATTGAGTTAGTCATAAGATTTTTTATTTGGAGATCTGTGCTCAGATTCAAGAAAAAGTAACCAGTATTGCTATATTTGATCCTCCAGATTTTAGAGGATCTATCATTCTAAGGAAAAATGAATCCACATAGCATATGTGCTCGTTTTGCTGATTTCAATCACAAACAGGGGCAGGATAAAGTAAATGGCCTGAACAAACAGAATCCAATACAGACATCTGCCTCACTTTGCGGGGGGGGGACGCTAGGGATCTTTTCAGAAAGATATCAAGATCTTCAGAAGACAAATCTCTTCTGTGATTTAAAGCAAGAGATCTTCTCCCTTCAATAGCCTTGTTATAGCAATGTTTCAAAAAGCTTCACCTCAGAATTCCTACAGAATAGTATTAGAAAAAATAAAACAGGAAGTATTAGAGGGAACCACCACATTACACGGTATAGTTAATTCCAAATTATATCTTTCCGTCAGCACAGCTATCAGTCAGCTACAGCTTTGGGGAATATACATGCTAGTTTTAAAGTAAATTCAGGGCCGGCCCCATGGCTTAGTGGTTAAGTGTGTGCGCTGTGTTACTGGCAGCCCGGGTTCGAATCGCGGGCGCGTACCGCTTCTCCGGCCATGCTGAGGCCACGTCCCACATACAGCAACTAGAAGGATGTGCAGCTATGACGTACAACTATCTACTGGGGCTTTGGGGAAAAAAATGGAGGAAGATTGGCAATAGATGTTAGTTCAGAGCCGGTCTTCCTCAGCAAAAAGAGGAGGATTAGCATGGATGTTAGCTCAGGGCTGATCTTCCTCACCAAAAAAAACCCAAAAAAACAAAAAGTAAATTCATAACAATTATTTATGAGAAAGGAAAATTACGCCCTAAGCAATGGAATAGCATTATCATATTCTCAAGTGCAGATTTTAATGAATTTTAACCTTATGGAGAATCAGAGTATTCTATCTGATCATAATGTATAAGAAGGAGCCGTGTGGGAATTTCTCTATGTGGCTATAGTATATAATGTCACATAACAGGGACAGACTCAGAACCATTAATATAATTTAATCAAGGGTCAAGGATAATTTGCCATGAAACTATAAACCCTTAAGACAGTAAGCTATCCACAGGCATTGCATAATACCACCAGTTATAAAAAGAATTTAAGCTTAAAAAAAAAATCTATAAAAATGATTTTGACGTGATTTTTACTCAACACCCCTGAACGTAGTTTAAATTGATTACAGCAGGTGTGTCAAATCACTAATAATGCAAGAGAGACTATACCTACAGAATACAGTATATTAACTATACACTATATAACATGTAAATGGTTTTTACACATAATTCCAATAAATCTGCTAAGTCACTAAGAAGTCAACAGAGATTAAAAAGGAAGAATCCACTATAATTAAGTGTTTTTAGTACTGCACCAATCCTATTTTATTCCAGCCTGTTGACCGTCAACATGAGGAAGTGGAGTTAACAGAGCCCGAGATGACACTGGGGCTCCAGTGGGAGTCAACTAGAAGAGCTGGTTGTGCATCTCCCACAGTACAAATGTAAGTGGATCAATCCTAAGACTGAATGATTGAAAAGAAATATACAAATACTACATGTGAAAACAAAACAGAGCACTAGACAATCTCTGACCACGACTCTGTAATGCTCAGCCACTGAAGGATAATTTTTATCCAATTGTAATTTGTTCTATTTACTGCATTAATAGTGTAACACAACTAATGAAAATTAAAAAATGAAGTCATCTAGAATTCTACCCTCTCAACAAATGAACTGTTTTTGTTCTTTTCACATTTCCTTCCAGTCCTAAGCGCAGTGTTAGCTGCTAGTCTAGTTGGGATTTTTTTTTTTTTTTTTGGTGAGGAAGATCAGCCCTGAGCTAACATCCGTGCTAATCCTCCTCTTTTTGCTGAGGAAGACCGGCTCTGACCTAACATCTATTGCCAATCCTCCTCATTTTTTTTTCCCCCAAAGCCCCAGTAGATAGTTGTATGTCATAGCTGCACATCCTTCTAGTTGCTGTATGTGGGACACGGCCTCAGCATGGCCGGAGAAGTGATACGTCGGTGCGCACCCAGGATCCGAACCCGGGCCGCCAGTAGCGGAGCGCGTGCACTTAACCACTAAGCCACAGGGCAGGCCTCTAGTTGGGATTCTGATTCTCTCAGTGCCCCTTCATGAAACCCTGGTTGGGTACTTACCCTCCCTAACACCTCCACCTTGCCAAAAATATTAATTCAATCAAATTATGTCTCAATAAAAGCATTACTTTGATCACTGCATTGCCATTTTTAAGCTAGAAGAGGCTCTAATTCCATTTTTTTTAATATATAATTTTATTTATTTATTTTTTCCCTCAAAGCCCCAGTAGATAGTTGTATGTCATAGCTGCACATCCTTCTAGTTGCTGTATGTGGGACGCGGCCCCAGCATGGCCGGAGAAGCAGTGCGTCGGTGCGCACCCGGGATCTGAACCCGGGCCGCCAGCAGCGGAGCGCACGCACTCAACCACTAAGCCACGGAGTCGGCCCTCTAATTCCATTTTTAAAACTATACTTCCTTTAATTTCATTGTCAAGATCATTTTTACCCTACACTTGTAAGGCAATAAGAAGCAGCTGTGGTACAGAGGAGGAAAAACAGAGAAAACTGGGGATCTTGTATGATGACATGGACTTTGTGGATAAGAAAAGTCACTATATACAGGCCTATGTTCTTTGTAAAGGATAGGAGGTGGTACTTAAGTGTAAAACAGAAAAGGAGTCCCAGAAGTTTGATTCAAGATGAAAAATGACAGGACAAAATATATGTTCACCAAGATTTTCCTGATGAGGCTGTATAGTATTTTTTGCCAACCTGGCAGGTATGGTGCTTTTTAAAAGTAAAATTAAGAAGGCAGAGGCACCTAGAAGAATCAAGAAACAGAAGCTATCCCAATCCACCCCTAAACTTAGAACCAGGATATATTTTCCTAAACCTCTGTTATCCTTCAGGAATTTTCAAATCTTACGTACACTTCCTCTTTCAAGGAGTAGCTGGCACTTGCTCAGGCAATCGGGGCTGTTGGTGAATTCAACCAAGGCTTTCTCTGCCTGGAGTCGAGTGGTTGTATCTGTTGTTTCATACAGCTGTTTGCACAGATTCTCTAGTTGGGCCAGGCTCTGGAAAAGATCAGTCAAGAAAGAAGTCAGTACAGCCTACCATACATGCAAGGTACTGTGCTCAAAATTACTGGACAAAGATAAATAATAATCAATGAAGACAGATTTGCTTCTCAACTCTGAGGAGAATCTGGGTAACCTTTATCTAATAACCATTTATAGTTCTCTTTATTTGATACTTTGGAAGACAAAAATGATAGAATGCCTAAAATATCTATATAATTTCTCAGTCATTCCCTTAAAGATCAATCACAAATGATACATTTTTCCTTGCAAATATCCATCCTCCTAAGCTTTTCCAAAAGGCTTTCAAATAAAAATTTAGAATTTACTTGTTCTGCCATCAACTTCAAAATTGTGGATTCTAGAGGCATTGCTGTAAAATTAAGCACACCAACACGTGTCACACATATCTTTATGTAGTTTTAAATATTTCCCCTTCACCTAGTAATTATTAGCTCTCAATTAAGTATATGAATGAAGATGGCCAAGCTCTAGGGGAAAGCTTCAGAATGCATGTACGCACCTTCCTCCCTGGGTCCCTCATGTCTAAAGTTCAGTAGGCTCTCTTCTCCTGTTGTACTTTAAACTCTTGCTTTGCTTCCAAATTTAAAATGGAAGGGTCAAAATAAATTCAACCCTAGCATATGCTCACACAGAGATAACACAAGGGAAACGCCCCCAAACAAACCCTACTCTCCAAATCTTGAACCAGTTCCAGGGAGGGAGGAAAGGGATGGGTGTGTGCTTTGGTCAAAACCCCAAAAGGATGCAAATCTACTTCCACTTAATGCCATGTTCAAAAGCAAAGAGGAAAGGAACTAGTAAGAGTTCATCTTTCACTGACTGGAGAGGGGAGCAAACATCTGTTAGCCTTTAAAGGAATGGTTTGGACTTTAAGAAGATATTCTGAGCCTATTTTCTACTGTAGCAAGCAAGATTTGGTTTAAACAGTTTGTAGGATCCTACTGTTAGAAACGACAATTCTGATAAGAACAAAAATAACAGTAATTAAACAAACCAACCTGTGCAAATAGCCTAAAATATATTACACAGCCAGTCTGCCCAAGGCTTTTCATTATCACTTTATTTCATTATGCTGTGACTTTATAAATCACAGCTTTTCCACTAAGCAGGAAAACCCTTAGGGCAGGATACCCATTTTACTCAACCTGATTAATAACTTTCAAACATTAACCTAAAGGAAACAAGAAAGACAAATACTAACACTCTAAGATCATCAGTTTCACTTCGGAGAGCCCCCAAAGAACAAAACAACAACTCCCACTCCAAAGCAAAACAAACAAACCACCCTTCAAAACATCCTGGGACTCTGATTTGGCCCATGTTTAATTTGTTCTGTCTGACTTCCAAGGGTCCCACTTAACGCCTTCTTCAATCCAAAAGCACAGAGAAAGTTGCACTTGCAAAGTCAGATCTCAACTAACGATGTTCTATAAGCAGTACTTGATTTTTTCACATAGCTTATAAACACAAGGAATAGAGAATAAAGCTAATTTACATATACTCCATAAAACACAAGTGAAAATCAGGGGTATGCTTGCCAATACTGACCCAAGACCCTAATGATGAATTAGTTAAATTATAAATCCCCACACTCCTAAGCAAGGGATTAAATCTCCTTCACGAGGTTTCATTTCAACCTAGCAGGCTGGTTTTTTCCCTCCTCCTATAAAATGATTCACTTAAAAGAAAGGGAAAAAGTTTAAACAATAGGTAATGCATAACACATCAAGAGAAAGACACCCTAACTAAAACTGAAAAGTAGCTATAAAATCGGGTATTAGGTATTAGGGAGCAGTAGCAGCCTCATAACCTCCATAGCCACCACACACTTGGAGCTTTCCAATATCCTGAACAGATACTCTCTAAACAGTCATGCTGCTTACCATGTAATGACTCTCCTTAAAGTCTGATCAATCAGTTCCAGTAGCTCCCCCAGGGCAACTCTTGTTTATGCTTATTACAACAAAGTTGCTCACATGACAATGGCTAAGCATCTGTCACTAGTAGGTCCTTACTGCTAAAAAGCTACATGCAGGTTATGGTGGGCTTTTTTGGTTGTTGTTTTGTTTTGATTTGTTTTAATTTAGCAGACAAAAACATACTGCAGAGTAAGTCTGGTAATGAGTTCTCAGCTCAGGAAACAAGATTGTTTAAAAAACAAAAAAGTAATTTGACCATTTACACCAACAGTTTGAAGAACTATAGCTCTATTTCTTTGTTTGCAGAAGAACAAATGGAAACAATTTTGTTTTCCCAAACAATTAGTGGAAAGATCTAAGAACCACAGGGCTAATAGTCACTTTATTTGGGTTGCCCATACTCACCGTGGAAGGAGAGGGGAATATGGGCAACGAGACACTTACCTTTATGTTCTTTTGGATCTAAGTGTTTCCAAAACTCATCTAATAGTTAGATGATTTTGAATCACCCTTTTTGGGGGCCCAGAATAAAATAATTTATCCTACAATGACTTGATTAGCTATTGAAACTAGTACCTCACATTTAGAGTAGCAACACACACCACAGCATCTTCCCACTTTGCGCAGTAACGCTTGTATTAAACCTGCTCCCATTCACTACTTCTTATTAAGGACATCTATTACGTGATGCCAGCTCAGTCACAGAAAAGTCTCCAGAGAAGAATGTCTACTTTCTGTTCCTAAGATTGCCAAACCTATAAAAAACAGAGAAACTTCTATCTGGTCCTAGTGGAACAGAAAAGCACGTTTGGGTGAAATACTTCACAAAACTGGAAGATGATCAACTGCGAAGTACTGCTTTAGTACAAGAAACTCAAGACAATCAAACCCCCACACCTAGACCACACTGATTTCACCAATAAGAGTTACAATAAAGGTGTTAAAAGAATTTATCTTCTTTAATATTTGGCAACATTATTTTATACAGTCTTTTAAATCTAGATAGAGAAAATGAAGCTCAATTATTCTCATTTCAATATAATGATTTATCTGAAGAGTTGCCTCTAGTTAGAGAAAAAAGGATTTTTTTTGTACATTAGATGTTATATTACTCCACAAAGCAGAATACCTTGGAATTTATTTTAACTTGTAAAATACTGTATAAAAGGCCTGACAGTATATACTTTTTTGTGTGTGTGTGTATGAGAAAGATCAGCCCTGTGTTAACATCTGCCAATCCTCCTCTTTTTTTTTCTGAGGAAGACTGGCCCTGGGCTAACATCCGTGCCCATCTTCCTCCACTTTATATGGGACGCCGCCACAGCATGGCTTGCCAAGCAGTGGGTCGGTGCGCGCCTGGGATCTGAACCGGCGAACCCTGGGCCGCCCCAGTGGAGCACGCGCACTTAACCTCTTGCGCCACCAGGCCGGCCCCGGTATATACTTGTAAGTTAGCCTCACTGCTTAAAAAAAAATATCCACTTGGAGATTTCCAGAGACTAGATATTCTCTTTTCAGAAGGATCTGACGACATTCCCAATAATGCCGAGTACTGCACTAAAAAACAAGCACAACCTTTGGACGACTAGTCAGATCTGCAGGTTCTCTGACAGCCACCCGAGCCACCTGAAATGATCAGCAGCCACCATCCTACCAAAGTGTAAAGTGCAGGCTCAATCCAGAGAAGTCCTCACGAAGAATATAGGGCAGAATTACCAATTCAGTAGAGGAATTTTCATTATTAAGATGACAAATATAAAAAGAACTGCTGAAAAATCAAGCCACTTTCAATCTGTTTGATTGATTTAGATCTTCCTTAGCTGGAATTTATCTGTTTACTAGGAAAATATTATGTTAAGTAAATTAAAAGATGCATATTGAACCTGCCAGAAAATGAACCATTTTAAAGATCTAGGCCCTGCCTGGTGGCATAGTGGTTAAGTTTGCAGGCTGCGCTTTGGTGGCCCGGGGTTTGCAGGTTCGAGTCCTGGGTGCAGACTGACACACCACTCATCAAGCCATGCTGTGGTGGCGTCCCACATACAAAATAGAGGAAGACTGGCATGGATGTTAGCTCAGGGCCAATCTTCCTCACCAAAAAAATAAATAAATAAATAAATAAAATAAAGATCTATAAGTAAGGTTAATAAAATTGATATACTAATTACATTTTAGTTTTATCTGTTCAATAAGGCATTCTTATTGTCAATAATGAGTATCCAATTATCATAGATAATATTTTTTAAAAACTCTTAAAATTCAGTAACAACAATTATTGTTAGGTTAAAGAAGCAAGTGGCAAAATAGTATGTAGAGTATATCATTTGTGATATATGTTAGCAAATTCATAGAAGAAAATCTGGATGAATACAAACCAAACAATTATCTCTGGAAGGTGAGATTATGGGAGACTTTCAATTTCTGTTACACATTTCTGTAAGTTCTGAATTTTTCACCACAACCATACATTTCTTTTAAGCAGGAAAAAAACCCCAACAACTGTACTGATAAATATTTTTTAAAAGGGCAAATTTAAGCTACCTTCTTTTTCTAAATGAACTCTTCTATTAGTGAAGTATTACTAATTAACAGCTGATTCTGTTTCCAATCAGAATTCATAAAACAAATTCATAAAACCAGAAATGCAAACGTCTATTCCAAACACTAAATTTTTTTAAAGTATGTCTGTGTTTATTACTACTTTTATTTCATTTTTTCTTACTAATAATAAATGTTGATAGGTTAAATGGCCTGAAAAGAACATTCCATGCAAGGTTTCCTCTTGTTTATAAAGTTATCTAGAAGGTAATCTTGTGCGCCAAAGCTATTTTGGTTTTATACATATATCGGCAGATCTCTAAGATGTTATTCACTGCAGTGGAGTCAATGGGGGGAAAAGTAGCTAGCTCTTTGAATGAGAATGTTTATATAAACAAACTATTTATTTTTAAAAGTTAAAGAAAAAAAGTTTACAAAGCCAGTGCAAAAGACTTGAATCTGGACTTTACAAGAGGATATCCAAATGGCCAATAAGCAAATGAAGGGTGCTGAATCTCAATAATCATCAGAAAATGTAAATTAAAACCACAATGAGATATCCATTAGAATGACTGAAATGAAAAAGCCAAGATCAGGATGGTTAGGATGTGAAACAACTGGAAGTCATACACTGCTAGGAGTCTGAACTGGTTCAAACACATTGGAAAACTGGCAATATACGGATATCCTATGACCCAGCCACTCCACTCCCAGGTATATACCTATACCCAACATAGATATGTGCCAAGTTCACCAGAAAAACATGTACAAGAATGTTCATGGCAGCACTAAATCTAATAGCTCCCAAATGGAAAGCCACATGTCCACCAATAGTAGTATGGATAAATGTTTCATTTCTTAATCTGGGTGCTGGTTACACAGGCGTGTTCATTTTGAGAAAATCCATTGAATTGTACATTTATAATTCGCATATTTTTCTGTATGTACGTTATATTTCAATAAGATGCTTTACAAAAAGATAGATGAATGCCACAGTTCTCCCAAAATTCTCCAGGTATTTACTCTCATCTATTTTTTTCTGATACTACTGAAAAAGAAGTTCATCAGTAACTGATAACTGTGCTTTAGATTTAGAATGCTTTTGTTTTTACATCAGTTCATGCTTTTACCATTAACTCCCATTATTTTCTCAGGAAATAAATAAGGTAAGACTCTGGATGCATGTGGTGACATTCTATTGCTGAGAGTTCTAAGAGGGTTGCAGATGCTGTGTAATGTCTACAGCCGTAAAGCAAGATAAAATACCTATTTTCAGCAAGTGATAATGCTATGAGAGCCTTGCATGCATTAGATAAGGATAGCAAGTCTGCTAACATATGAGGCTGCAAAATTCTCCACTTGACTTCAAAATACTAATCAATTCTAACTTGTAATAAACACATATGATCTTTGTTTTGTGGGTAACATGCAGCAAAAACACATGTAAACAAATTATTTCAGGAAGTAAACAGCCAGACTAACTGTGCCTGGTTTACTGGCTTATAAATTTAACTTAAGGGTTTTCATTTAACATGTCACTAGAAACTGGTTTAGGCTCCTTCTCAGAGTCACTAATGGTGCAGAGGAATGAAAGCTGCAGTGTAAGCTAAATTCTCCCAAGTACAGGTTTCAAACCTGGAGCCTCAAACCGGCCCTCAGACGTTTTTGTTTTTTGTCTTATGGTGTGGTTTTAAAGTACGACAGAGTTGTCAATATTTCACAATATCTGGTTTTCTAGCTTCCCATGAAAAATTAGAAGATCTGATAACACTGGACCTGCATTTTCAAGTGTCACTAATCAGATGACTCTAAGAGGGCAATGCTTCCCTGGGGCAGGCTCTCTCTAGTTCACCACAGTTCATAAGTCAGGCCTGGCCCCTGTAGACAGCTGTTTTCTTCCCCTGCTCTAAAGAAATTTTGTTTCATATGAGTGGTTCACTCCAGGAAGTCAAAGTTAAAAAGTAGTGAGCATGTGGTAGTACAACAGATTTTGCCTTGACTTTGGGTACTAACTCTTTGTCAAATTGGTTAAAAGAATCTTTTGAGTACAAGGGGCTACATAAAACTTAGGCAGAGAAAAGAATTAGATTGAGAGTTAAGCAATTTAGATACTGGCTTAGTAACTGCGTGACTTTGGGCAAGTTAATTTCCTGGAGCTTTGGTTTTCTCCTGAGTAAAATAAGTGGATTTTATTATATTATTTTTAAAAGACACTCCCAATTAAAATTCTATGATTGTAATAATATATACTATCTTTCCAACTTTAATTATATAAGTAAACTGGATTTAAAAGTAAACAAACATTAAAATTAAATGATCACGAAAACAAATCCAGGATAAAATTTTTAAAAGAGAGAATTACACTTAAAAAATAAACCAGATAACACTCCCACACATCCCCCTCACTGTAGCATAGAAGCCTTACTCAAACAACTTCAGTGACCTAGCAGCAGGAACAAGGATCCTTTGGAGGGGATGCTCAGTCCAGTGTAACAGCCAAGACCTCAGATGTCAGACAAATCCCTACTCCTCTATTTACTAGCCATGAGGAGTACGAGTAAGTTACTCAAATCTTTCAAACTAGTTTTCAGTTCTTTTAAATAGAAATAACATCTACTTCACAAGGCTATAAAAGCCAACGACGAAATGTATGTAAATTGTTAATTACTCAGTCTATTACTGGCTATTATCGATTACATTGGCTAATAAAAACTCTGGAGAGCAACAGCTTTTATAAGCATACATAAATGCATATAAAATCTGCACTGTTTCTTTTAGAGGGGTTATAAATGCCTTTCCCTGTTGGGCTGGGGGGATTGTGGGATTCCAAAGATGAGGTACAGAACTTGCTACCCCAAAATATGCCTCTTTGGCATAAGGGCTGTTTTGAGCTGATGATTAAAAAACAGCAAACATAGGAAAAGCTCTGAAAACCTAGTAGAAGTTACCCTTTTGTAAGAGAAATTTACACTTATAAGAGAAATCTCCATTTGTAAGGGTGCCTCCCTCTCTGTGCCAGGAAGGGGAGAATGACTGTGAATCTCTAGAAACTCTTATCAATGGAGAAGGCAAGGACTTAAATCTGCATAACAACTTTATCCTTGTTTACTGTGTTTTTCCCAGTAACCTCCCATAATTGACCTTATCAACAACAGGATGTTAAAAGCTCTTTTTCAGGGGTGGAGAACCAGCCAGGAGCAAGTGCAGAAGAGAAAATTTTGATCTGCCAATTGAAACTCATCCTGCCAGTGCATACCAGCCTGCCCTCCCCAAAGCCTTAAACCTTACCCCATATCCTGGATTGCGGAGACAGAGTTCAGAGCCTGTCCTTCTGTCTCCTCATCAATCGACTGCATAACAAACTGCTTCTTCTCTCAAAGACTGGTGTACCAGGGTATTGATTCTCATTATTTGTGCATTTTGTATTTGCAAATTTACTTACTTGCTAAAATTTATTTGTAACCCCCAAATCAATACTTGCAGCAATTTTGCGGTCACTTGTGGACATGCACAGAATGGTAAAAAATTTGAGTGGCCCAACACATGTTCCCAGCTGAGGTTGAACAAGGGGATGCCTTGCCTTCCTGTTTCAGCTCTCATACTGTAAAAAAGGGGAAGTGCCCTTTTTGTGGTTTATTTAGTGCTGTGTTTTTTGTTGCCAATTTTGCTATTGAAAATGGCCCCCAAACATAGTGCTGAAGTGCTGTCTAGTGTTCCTAAGGAGAGGAATGCTGTGTGAAAATACATGTTAGAGAAGCTTCATTCAGGCATATTAAATAAGGTGTCTTTAAACAGAAACACAAATAACATAAGGTGATAGATGATTGGTTGATGAAAATGTTGTGACCAGAGGTTGGCAGGAACCTAACCCTATATATCCTCTAGGAGCAATGGTTCAGTATCTGCTAATTCAGTGTTCTTAGTGACTTTATAGAACATAACTACCATAAACAGTAAGGATTAGCTGTATTTCCAGCATCATCGGATGGTATTCAGTACATATTTCCCCAGAGAAACAGAACTGCATTGCCACTGTTACAGGCATTTGTTCAGAGGTATTTAACTTATATAACTTCCATATTAATGTCTGTAATACTCAAATTCTTGCACAACTGACTCAAATGTTTGTTTAAATAGCCATTTATTTTATTTATGTATTGTGATTTTAGTTAATGAGCACCAATGCACACACTATGTGGAAAGGACAAGAGTGTGCCTAAGTGTCTGGCACATGGTAGGAGCGTCATAAAAATGTCCTGCATAAATGGGTAAGTCTAACTCTTAAAAGCTTTTAAAGGGACTTTGGGTTAAAATGGCAGATTGACCACATGTCTAATTTCGTTCCTTCCCAAAACTCAATTAAAACAACACTGAAGGGATTTTTTTTCAAAGTCATAATCCCACAAGGATTATGACAGGAAGCAGGAGAGAGGACAACAGCAACAAAATTTTGGAATCCAGAAAAATCCGTGGTAACTGACTTAACTGACTCAAGTAAATCAAATCCCTTGTTGGCAGTGAGAAGAGCTGAAAACCAAACAATTTACACTCCATGCTCTGATGTTAAGGTGAGGTGGCGAGGCCAAAGCAAGGAAGAACAGGGTGAAAGTATTTTTGAGAAGTGAGATTCCCAGATATTTTCCCTTATCTATGCCTCTGAATGTCTGCCCCTCATTCTCTGGACTGGGAGACACCAAGCCAGTCAAAAGCATATTTGAGAATCTGGGTACCATACAGCTAACAGGTCGAGTAAGTGGCCACATGCACACTGAGTGTTGCTGGGTCTTCTCCTACTAGGTTCCTTCCACCCAGAAATGCCAGCGATCAGACTGCACTCTCTAGGCAGGAGTTTGGAGGATTTTCCCCTGAGAATCTTGTCAGTCACAAAGGAAATACCTAAAAATACACTCATACGGGCATCACCCAACAAACGGCATAGTCGGATTACCCTACTGTGATGCCTCAAGCAGACAAACTTCAGCTCCACACTTAAGAGCTGCCCATAAGCTTTCTTGTCTTTCAATCTTGATTATAAGCAAATAATCAAGGATTACTAGAAATCTGAAGAAACTCTTTAACATGGAAGATAGTGTTAAAAACAAGACAACAGGCCCAAAATGGAGTTGCATATGCTAAGCCCGTCACCCGACAGAGACTTAAGTAAAGTTTCAGCTCTCCCAGAAATGGAATCTTAAACCAGTCAATCAAGAATTACCTGATTAGCACTAGGTAGGTCATCTGCACGACAGACCCCTGCGATCCCCTAAAGGAAAGTAACTCTAGAATAACCAATCCAATTTTTTGCCTGACACAACTTCCTTGTTCTGCTCCCTTCCCGCCTATAAAAGTCTTTTATTTTGTACAGCTCCTTGAAGCTCCTTTCTATCTACTAGATTGGATGCTGCTCAATTCGAATTGACTTTTGCTCAAATTAACTCTTAAAATTTTTAACATGCCTCAGTTTGTCTTTTAACAAGAGCGATCTAAACAAACACACAAAAAGCAACCTGGAACAAACAAAAATTGTGCAGGGAGAAGTAAACCTGAAAAAAAAATATTAAGCTGATCAAAGAGATAAGAAAACATATTGCAACTGTGGAATAAGAACAGGATGCTCTAAAAAAGAAACATTCAAAAGACATAAAGACAGATTGCAGAAATTAAAAATTCAATAGCATGAGCCATCCCTGATGTCCTAGCGGTTAAAGTTCGGCATGCTCTGCTTCCCGGGTTCAGTTCCTGGGTGTGGAACCACACCACTCATCTGTCAGTAGCCATGCTGTGGCGGTAGCTCACAGAGAAGAACTAGAAGAACTTACAACTACACATAACTATGTACGGGGGCACTGGGGGGGAAAATGAAGAAAAAAGGAGGAAGACTGGCAACAGATATTAGCTTAGGGCAAATCTTCCCCTGCAAAAAACAAACAAAACAAAAAATACAATAGCAGAGACAAAACAAGTCTGTCAGAGGGTTGGAAGATAAAGTTAAAATCTCTCAGAAAGGAAAGCAAAAGGACAGTGATGGAAAAAAAGAGAGCAAAGATAAAATCAAAGGCTCACTCCCAGAGGTCCAACATCCAATTAACAGGAGTTCCAGAAACAGAGACCAGAGAGTAGTGAAGATGACGAAATTATCAACAAAATAATTCAAGAAAACTTCTGAGAACTCATCAGTTGCTGGAATGAAAGGGTCTACCAAATGCCCAGGATAATAAATGAAAATCAAGCCACATCCAAGGCACATCACTGGGAAATCTCAGAAACTTGAGAACAAAAAGAAGATTCTATAAGCTGCCCTAGGGGTAGGGGGATAGAGAGAGGGGTGGGGACAAAATCAAAAACAAAACCCAAGCCAGGTAACACATAAATGATCAGGAATCAGATGGCTCTTGTCATCACAAAATCAACAGTGGAACCAAGCCAAGAGAACAATGTCTGCAAGATTCTGAAGGGAAATGAGCAACACAGAACACTATCCTCAGGCAAACAAGTAATCAAGTGTGAGGGTAGAACAAAGCTATTTCAGGCATGGAAGGCCACAAGAATCTGTCACCCACGTTCATATTACAGAATGTGCTTCACACCAAAGTAAGAGCAGGGAACGTAGGAAATGGGAACTCAACACAGGAGAACGATATCAAAGGAATCCCTGGGAGGATGGTGATGGGAGAATCTAGGACGGCAACTGTGCACCAGTCATCCACAGCAGCCAGGCTTTATTCAAACAAAGTGGCTCAAGGGACAAGTCATGTTTAGGAACTTGTGGGGGATCAGAAGTGCCCACCCCAAAATGTGTCTCTTTGCCTTATTTTTAAGAACAAAAGACTCTGAAAGAAACTTTGACCTTCCCCCTAACTGCCTAAAAGAATTTAAGATAGAAGGCCTGTTCCAGGAAGGAGCTAACATCATAAGATATAACATGATAAGATAGTATAATGTAAACTAGGTGTGATAGACAGAAAGGCACCAGCAAGCCCATTTTTATCAAAGTTCTGTCTCTCGGGTCACACTGTCTATAGATGGCCCAGCAAATACTTATTTATCTAACATGTCCATCTCCATGTAAATTGCCTTCCTCCCCTTTGAAGTCCCAAACTAGTACCCTCAACTTCCTCCTTTGTCTTTAGCTGAAGATGGTATTTAAGGTGGTGGCTTTGGCCATTCTGGCGAGTTACTCGGTTTTCCTGGGTTTCTCCCAGGTATACATGTGATTAAACTTTGCTTGATTTTCTCCTGTTATTCTGTCTCATGTCAATTTAATTTTTAGACCAGCCAGAAGGACCTAGAGGGTAGAGGAACTGTCTTCCTCCCTTACAAAGTCATCACCAAGATCCCTGCTGCCATCGAGGACAGAATATCTGGGTGAGGGCCGGCCCCGTGGCTTAGCAGTTAAGTGCGCGCGCTCCGCTGCTGGCGACCTGGGTTAGGATCCCGGGCGCACACTGACGCACCGCTTCTCCGGCCATGCTGAGGCCGCGTCCCACATACGGCAACTAGAAGGCTGTGCAACTGTGACATACAACTATCTACTGGGGCTTTGGGGGAAAATAAATAAATAAATAAAAATCAAAAAAAAAAAAAAAAAAAAGAATATCTGGGTAAGAATTTTTATGTTAAGAAGATTTCACCTTAATCCCCAGAAAGTTAGTTCACAGAAAAGCCCTCAACTGACAAAGTAACCAATCTTGATTAAACTTCGTATAGAGCTGTGTAATTATTTTAAACTAACATTCTAAGGACAAAAGCAGCTGTGCAACATTAAAGTATGGCTTTGAAATTAATACTGCATAGTATGGTTACTTACAGCACTTAAAAGCTGTAACAGGCGTTAAAGTGTAAAAATTTTGCACCTTATGATTTATAAATGGAGTTCCAATAAAAAAAAAATAGACTTTGTTTTTGCCGCCTTCACTTCTTTATAAAAAAGGTTGTTTATCTCTCAAATGCCTTTTAAGGAACTTGATTCTGCCATGCTGACAGTATTAAAAGACCAAAACAATGTACTTTGCCATGAAAATGGCTGAGTAAGAAAGTAGATTATATAGGCCAAGCAGATCACCTTAGGAAAAGAAGGCAACACTCAGCCATCTGGGGAACCCAAATTTGTAGTTTCAAACAATTATAGGTGTAAATAAATTTTTCTGTTATATTACCATTTCCCTAAAATCTTGTTTTTAAAAGCAGGTCTGTATAGGGAGAACAATCCTATAATAGCTCAAAACCTGTTAAGAGTGTTAAACCACATTTCTAGCAATTTAAATTGGAAAGATACTGTCTACTGACATTATCAGATTTTTTCCTTACAAATTTAATAACGATTTTTACCACACAGCAAGCGTGGTCAAACAAGTGACTTCCAAAGGTCAGAAAGTGATAGCCTATTGGTTAAGTATTAAAGGAGCCAAAATGTGCAAGTTGTATAGACTTTCACTTCATTTAGTCCTCGTTTCCAGGAGCTATTTGTTTTTGAGTTCTTTATTATTTAAGTTACACAGTAGAGGGATACTGTTGGGCCAGTGTGCATTTATTGTCTTAATTTTATGTCCTTCATATCAATTTGGTATAAGATTCAAACTTTAGAGTATTGAGGGTATTTTATGCAGGATCATATTAAAAACACCATTTAAATACCAATTTGTATATAATAGAGCAAAGGAAGTGATAAAACATACAATCATCAATTATCCAAGGTCACCAATCACCAAGCTTCATTATTATGTTTTACAATGACTAAATAAAAAGGATTTCAGAATCAAGCACTTATACTTAGTTTCATTAACAGGCTAGCCAATTAAATGCAACTGGCCTGGTGAGTGTGCAAGGAAATTCAGGAATCTTAGTGTTTCCCTCCTTCTTATTATTTCTTTTTTCGTGAGGAAGATCAGCCCTGAGCTAACATCCATGCCTATCTTCCTCTACTTTATATGGGACGCCGCCATAGCATGGCCTGACAAGTGGCGTCGGTGCGCGCCCGGGATCCGAACCCAGGCTGCCAGCAGCGGAGCGCGCTCACTTAACCGGTCGCCACAGGGCCGGCCCCTCCCCCCTTCTTTTTATGTTAACTAGTTCTTACAGTTTCCAGGCTGACAGGAATTGCATTTACAAACAGAATCTAATTGGCTTAAGAGAATGAAAAGTTCAGCCACAGATTGGGAGAAAATTTTTGCAAGAGATATATCTGAGAAAAGACTGGTATCCAAAATATACAACGAACTCTTAAAACTTGACAATAACAACTCAATTAAAAATTTGGCAAAAGATCTGAACAGACATCTCACCAAAGAAGATGTACAGATGACAAAGAAGTGTATGAAAAGATGCCTAACATTGTATGTTATCAGGAAACTGCAAATTAAAACAACAGTGGGATACCACTATGCACCTATTAGAATGGCTAAAATCCAAAACATTGAAAACACCAAATGCTGGCTAGGATGTGGAACAACAGGAACTCTCATTCATTGCTGGTGGGAATGCTAAATGGTACACCCACTTTGGAAGACAGTTTGGCAGTTTCTTAAACAACTAACATACTCTTACCATATGATCCACCAGTTGCGCTCCTTGGTATTTACTAAATGAGCTGAAAACTTACGTCCACACAAAAACCTGCGCATGAGTGGCTTACAGCAGGTTTATTCAGAATTGCCAACACTTGGAAGCAACCAAGACATCCTTCAATAGGTGAATGGATAAACAAACTAAGGTACATCCAGAAAATGAAATACTATTCAGTGATAAAAAGAAATGAGCTATCAAGCCATAAAAAGACATGGAGGAAACTTAAATGCATACTACTAAGTGAAAGAAGCCAATCTGAAAGGCTGCATACTGTATGATCCCAACCATACGACATTTAGGAAAAGGCAAAACTATAGCAACAGTAAAAAGAGCAGTGGTTGCTAAGAGCGTGGGAGGAAGGAGGGATGAAGAATAGGTGGAACCCAGGGGATATTCAGAGCAAGGAAACTATTCTGTATAATACTGTAATGATGGATTCATATTGTACATTTGTCAAAACCCATAGAATGTACAACACAGAGAGTAGACTTTAGTTAATAATAATGTATCAGGGCTGGCCCTGTGGCTTAGCGGTTAAGTGCGCGCGCTCCGCTACTGGCAGCCCGGGTTTGGATCCCGGGAGTGCAGCGATGCACCGCTTCTCTGGCCATGCTGAGGCCGCGTCCCACATACAGCAACTAGAAGGATGTGCAACTATGACATACAACTATCTACTTGGGCTTGAGGGGAAAAAAAAAAAAAAAAAAGGAGAAGGATTGGCAATAGATGTTAGCTCAGAGCTGGTCTTCCTCAGCAAAAAGAGGAGGATTAGCATGGATGTTAGCTTAGGGCTGATCTTCCTCACAAAAAAAATAAATAATAAAATAAAATAAAATAATGTATCAATATTGGCTCATCAATTGTAAGATACCACAATAATGCAAGATGTTAATACTGTTATAGGGGAAACTGTGTGTGGGGGGAGGATTAGGAGGTATGTGTGAACTGTGTACTTTCCACTCAGTTTTTCTGTAAACGTAAAACTGCTCTAAAAAGTATATTAAAACCAAATCTAATTTGCCAGTTTAAAAAAAGTCGTACTCTTTCACTCCAAATTTTATCTTAATATTGTCTAGTTTATTAAACAATGTTCTATAGTAAAACATGACATTTTATATCCTAGCTTTCATCCTACTGGTCTCTTTGACAGGGCAATAAAATGGTTCAAGTTCTCTACTTTAATATGTAGGCATTATAACACTGTCATTCATATTCAGAGGTAATGTAATTGACAGTAGTTCTCTGCAGATCTAAATTAGAATTCAAACTGTACCTATCTGGTATAAAATATTCTTCTGCTAGAGGATCTATATCGGGAAAATCTTCAAAAATTAGATTTGTAAGGTCATTTCAAAGTAATGCTCACATTTAAATAACTTACAGTTACTCTTCTAAATTATCCCTTACCACCCAGATATGTGTCTAAGTGGGAAAGGTCAGCAAAATATACCTTGGTTTGCCTTATGAGTCATAGCATCTCTGGTGTTCTGCTCTCCTTTCAAAACTTTGAATACAATTTTGGGACACTTTGACAATTGAAAATATTTCTCTATACATTTCTGCAACTTAATCATGCATTTGTCTCCATTTTTTAAAAAAAGCACAATACTCACTTCACCTGAAGAACCGAGTTTACAGTACATCTTAGATTTGTTGCCACTAACATAATGTGCAACTAATAAAAAAAAAAGTAGTGCATGCAACATATCAATAAACTTAGTTTTGAACAGCCCTAATAAATGTTTTCATTCACAAACGTTGCAGGAAATGACTACAGGTATTTTACTATCTCTCACATCCTAAACTGGTGTTATGTTTTTTGAGCTAAATTCTCACAAAAGAAATAGGCCAAATGCATCTGATATTCCAGAAAAGAAGAGAAGTGACATCTGCTAAACTGGTTGCTAATACCAAGGAGGAACTTTCCAACAATGTGGGGATGGTACTAGATGATTTTTATTTAAATTTGTTGAGACTGAGTTGGGTGATCACCATCACTCCCATTTTGATTAACTGTTATGTCACCTCTAGGGATTCCCATTGTTTAAACAGCATGAAGATCTTCTCTTTCACAGTCAACATAACTATGACTCATAATTATACATGTTATATACTCATAATTAACATAAGATCTTAATATAAGTTTCAGTATCATAAATACCATAAACACTCTTCAAAAGTAATTTTCCAAAAATACTGAGCTGAGAACATGAGGCTCTGAAAAGACATTAGCAGCAGTTGGAGACTCTCAAAACAAAACAGTTGATAACACTCCTATATGGCTACTGGCTTCTCCAAGTGTGACTAAATGCTGACAGGCTCCAACAATATTTAAACTAAATAGGCAGAATGGCAGACTAATGAAAAGAACACTGAACTTGAAAGTTAGGAGAAGAGGATTTTAACAGGTGGTTTTATGTGCAGCTCTGCTTTAGACATTTTATGTGACAGTACAACTTCCCTAACTCTGGGAGGTCTCTACTCTATCACATAGAAAACAGGGGCATTCACTCAACAACAAATATCTGAATGCCTACCATGTGCCAAGCACCATTCTAAATGCTTGAGATGTATCAGTGAACAAAACCAAGATCTCTGCCCTCTTGGAGCTGACATTATAGTGAGGGAAGATGAAATCATAATAAATGTAATAAATAAATTATAGGGTATGTTAGAAGGTGAAAAATACTATGCAAAAAATAGAGCAAGGTAAGAAGAACTGAGAGTATATGTGAGGATGGGGGTAGGAAGAGGTGCAGGTTGCAGTATTCAAAAAGTAGTTAACATAGGCTTCAGAGAGGTGAAAAAATGAGCCAAATGTTTAGAAAGTGGGGGAGTCAACCAGAAGTAAGCACATCTACTTATGACTCTTAAGGAGGATTCTCTATGGATAAGACAACACATATGAAGTTCCCAAAAGGGAAAGATTATCACTTTGCTGGGTGTTAATCCCTGTGCTACGCACTTATACATGTCTCATTTTCTATAAAAATTTGAGGTAGAGTATTAAAATCCTATTGGTAGTTATTCTCATTTTTTAAAAAATAGAAGGCAAATATAAATTTTACATGAGTTTATTTAAAGAAAGCCTACCAAAAAAAGAAATAGGAGTATATTGTATATACTATATACATGTAATATATATAATTCATTGAACTAATGCTGTTTTTGACATTAACAACGGCCTATTGCAAGGTGCTTCAATTTGAATTCATCCAAAGAAAGTCCATGCAACATTTGCAAGCTGATAATCTGAAACTAAACTGACAAACTAGCAACTGAAATGAAAACAACATTAACAATCCCTGATGTGACCTGAACTTCTCAACATAACCTCACTGACAAACCTTACTTATCTGATGGGGAGAACAATTTACTCTTCTCCTTTGGGGAACAAAAATCAGCTCCTGTAGTTTAGGAACACAAAATATTCCTTCAACAAATGGTACCGATGCTAATTAAATCTTTAGGCAAGTGTTTCTTTGAAAATGTCCTTAAAAGCCTGTGAAACAAATCAGATTAATGAAACAACTTTTAAGGAAACAAAATAATTTTAGATCCATTTAGCCCAAATGGATACTGAAATATTTTAGGATATGGCTGGGAGTTAAGTCAAAAACAAACCTAACCTAATATGTATGCTATTCTGTTTTTTTTTTTTTTTTTTTTTTTTGTGAGGAGATCAGCCCTGAGCTAACATCGGCCAATCTTCCTCTTTTTTTTTTTTTTCCCCCCCGCTGAGGAAGACGGCCCTGGGCTAACATCGGTGCCCATCTTCCTCCATTTTATATGGGACGCCGCCACAGCATGGCTTACCAAGCAGTGCGTCGGTGTGCGCCCGGGATCCGAACCTGCGAACCCCGGGCCGCCGCAGCGGAGCGCGCGCACTTAACCGCTTGCGCCACCGGGCCGGCCCCGCTATTCTGTTTTTAAACCTCAAACCAACCCAAACCAAACCTAGATCCCAGTAAGAATGACCATAAAAAGTACATTCTGGAACTTAAATCTCTGTTCCTACTTCGGTAATTAGGTTTAAAGCAAAGTGCTCCTATCTACATTCTCTTCAGAAATTTAAGACTTTCCAAACTGCAATCAAGTTCTATCTGCATTTCCCTACCAAAAATAATCAACAGTTGTCAGTCAAGTTTAGAACTGAACAATAAATGAGTGAGACCTGAAGACTTGGAGGTAGAATGCTTTTTTAAAACGCTGCCCTTGGTATGATGAAGCTTTACCTGACTCCTGGCCGAGTTAGAGCAGCAGCTGCAACACCTTAGTTGTTACTGAGAGAGAATCAGGACACATTTCAAAGCTACAGTTAACATTACCTTTTTCACCACATTGCTTCCCCCTCCCCCCATCACATTGCTTTTAACCAATTATGGCATAATTAATGCACGAAAATAACTTTCATTTAAGTGGTGATGATGGGAAAAGTATCACCATAGTAAGAATCTAATAGTTGTCAGTTTCATGTTATTCAATATGCAGACCTGGAGAAAGGCAGCTATGCCACGAATTGCCTCTGGGCAGGCAATGAGCTAACGATGATGTCTGGGTCAGCCTTTGGCAACGACTGAATCTCAAAAAGCAAAAGTTGGTTGAGCCAGGAAGATTTGTGCTAAACAAGGAAGAAAAGTCACTAAATTATAAATGTGGACATTAAACTTCACAGGGTGAGAATAATAAACTAATTTTCCCTATAATATTAATTTCTGGAACTACTGTGTCAGTTTATGAGATTTTTCTGAAAAATGTAATTCAACAGTGAAATAGAAAATAGAAGCAGAAGGCATCTAGAGTTTTAAACAGAGAGATTAGCAGACCTTTAGAAAATTATTTTGAGTTGTGGACACTTCATCTGTTCCTATTTCAGGACCCCTAATTTGCTATTGCTGGCAGAAGTTTCCAGGGCCCAGGGAAGTATTTCCTGCTGATGACTCAAACAACTATGGATGAGACCATATATTCAGATCCTTCGAGGAGCCAAATGGTTTCTTTGAAATAGTCTCACTTCTACTTCTAGTCTGAGAATGCGTCATTACCAAAGCCTGTGACATCTTCTGGTATATGAAATGTTAAATGAATTCAGGAAGATTCTGGCACAGATGCTTTTGATAGCATGTTGAATTATGGCCTATTAATACTAGTTTTTCTGGAGGAGGTAAATAAATTAAAAAAAAACAAACAAACACAGAAAAGCTCAATGCCTCACATTTTTTATTAGGTTGAGCCATATGAAAGTGCCAAATATCCAATCATTCTTGTCCTACAAAAAATGGCAATTTTATGTGGTTCAATCCAGTATATAGAAATAACATTTTAAAATACTTTAAAATTTGTGTTCTGCTTCTAATTAAGGGTTGGATTTCACTTTTAGATCAATATATTAGAGTGAGATCTATTACAAATTTGGTAAACAATCTGATTTCCAATCTACCTATTCTAAATTTACTTTCCATTATTCCTCCATACAAACCCTCTGGTCTCTCTGGCTTTCAAATCCATCAGGCTCATCCTTCTGGGCTTATAGGACCTGCTTCCACTCTATTTTTTTGTTTCTTGCTCATTTCTGTAGATGCTCCATGTGTGCTTGATTAGGATGTGTTGTGTACGTGGATTTGGACATCAAATCCATCCTGTTAACTTGTGTTCAAACCTTCTGTAGCTTTATTCTTTTTGGCTCCTTGCCCCATCAATGAACTGAGTGATTTTTTACAGTGCTAGTGGATCTGCAGTTTTGCTCTATACTTTCATCAGTTTTTACATTATATATTCTGAAGCTATTTCACGAGAGGCATACAAGTTTAGGAGCTGAGTCTTTTGTTATTTAGTGACTCTCTTGATCTCTGAAAGCTTTTGCCAGTTATGTATTATAAATCCCTCCCCCCACTCTGTAGACTGTTTTTTTACTCAATGTTGTCTTTTGATGAAGAGAAGTTCTTAATTTTAATACAGTCCAATTTATCATTATTTTATGATTAGTATTTTGCTTGTCCTGTTTAAGAAATCTTTTCCTAAGATCATAAACATATTCTACGTTATCTTTTAAAAGCTTTGTTTCTTTTACTTTCACCTTTAGATCTAAAAGCCAGTTGGGGGGCCGGCCTGGTGGCACAAGTGGTTAAGTGCGTGCGCTCCACTGTGGCAGCCCGGGGTTCGCAGGTTCGGATCCTGGGCGCGCACTGACACACTGCTTGTCAGGCCATGCTGTGGCGGTGTCCCATATAAAGTGGAGGAAGATGGGCGTGGATGTTAGCCCAGGGCCAGTCTTCCTCAGCAAAAAAAGAGGAGGATTGGCAGATGTTAGCTCAGGGCTAATCTTCCTCATGCAAATAAAAAATAAAAAAATAAAAGCCAGTTGGAAGAGACTACTTTGTATGGTGTGTATTTGGGGGTGGCCGTCAAGCTTTACTACTTTTATATTATTATTTTTAATCCACTTGTACAAACTGGCTTTTAACTTTGAGGTTACTTAATATTTGTGATTACTAATGTACCTTGGACTTATTCTTCCTTTTTCCTTTCTGCTATACTTGTCCTACTTTTCTCTCTGCTTCTTTTTCTTTCCTTGACCTTTTTTTTTTTTTTAAAAATTTAGCTTGCTAGATTTTGAATTCTATTTTTCTCCCCAATACTAGTTACTACACATTCTTAATAAAATCCAAAGTTAGGCAATATTTTATCCCCCTCCTGAATAACATAATGGCCTTAGAACACGTACTATGAATAGTTCTCTTCTGTGTTACACCGTTATTGTCCACTATTTTGGTTTTGTCTTTTTAGCCCTAAAAATTAGACATTACTATTATTTCATACAATGTTTGTTTAGATTTATGTTTACCAATTTCTTCGTTCACCTTTACTTCTCACATAACCAAATCCTTCTTCTAGAGTATTTTCCTTCTTCTTTGGGTATATCCTTTATAGAAGTTCCTTAAGTAAAGATTTGCTGATGGCAAACTCAGTTTTTGTTTATCTAAAAATGACTGATAGTGCCTTCATTCTTGAAAGATTATTTTGTTGGGTACACAATTCTAAGCTGACATTTATTTTCCTCTGTACAATCTTTTGGCTTCCAGGTTGCTGCTGTCTCTATAGTCCTGTTTTTATTTGTAGGTGATGTCTGTCTTTCTGGTTTTAAGACCTTCTCTTTGTCTTTAGAGTTTGTAGCTTTACAACAACATGTCTAGGTGTGATTTTTAAAAATTTATCTCGTTTTGTATATGCAGAGCACCTTTAACTTGGATTCCCAGTTTTTCTATTCTAGAAATTCTCAGCCAATATTCTTCAAATATCTGTCTCTCTCCCATTTTCTTTCTAGGTACACTGCATATTCTACCCTCTCTGTCTTTTAACCTTTCATCCTTTTCCTGTCCTTGTTTCCCTGATCTTCCCTGTAGAAGATCTTCAGATCTTCTAGTTCTCTAATATGCTAACCTATTCATTGGGTTTAAAATTTCAACAATTATGTTTTAACTTACTTCTATTTGATTGTTTTCCAAATGTGCCTTATCATTTCTTAAAATTTTATTTATTTATTTATTTTTTTGTGTGTAAGGAAGATCAGCTCTGAGCTAACACGTGCCAATCCTCTTCTTTTTGCTGAGGAAGACTGGCCCTGGGCTAACATCCATGCCCATCTTCCTCCACTTTATATGGGACACCGCCGCAGCATGGTTTGACAAGTGGTGCGTCGGTGCACACCCAGGATCCGAACCTGCGAACCCCGGCCTGCCACAGTGGAGCGCACGCACTTAATGGCTTGCGCCACTGGGCCCGCCCCCGCCTTATCATTTTTGATGGTCGCTTCTTGCTTGCTCAATTTTTCTTTTAAAAATTCATTATTTTGTTAAGCATTTTATACATAGTTTAACTTATTTTTTATTCTGTAGCTGACGATTTTTCAGTATTTGGTGTGTGTGGGGGAGGGGGGAAATGGGGTAATCTAAATCTGCTGCTTATAGTTTCTGCTCAATCTCATTTATGGGGACCTTTTTCTATGTGGGGTAAGATAAACTCATAATTGGCTGATATAAATCCGTAGAAATCCTGAATACCTACGTGTTCCTGTTTCTGTTAGTGGCCAGGGAGTGCTAAGAACCCCAGCTGCTTTCCCGGATCCTGGATTAACGTGGAAGTTTCAGTTTTAGCTTCCTCACTTTGCAGCAGGCACAAGGGTTCAGTTTTGACATTTGACCCTACAGCGACTTTGCTTCACTACTTACTCCCCACACTCCAGTTTGAGTGGGTTCATTTAAATTAATTAATGGGGTTGGGGAACTGGGAGATTTCCCTTATTTCTTGCAAGCTTGTCAATGCTTATTCAAATTCTAACAGGATCTACTTATATTATAATAGCAGGGTACTTCAGAAAAATTAGTTTGCCATACAATAGGAAATGGAACTCTTACCTTCCTACTCATTTTTGCTCCCAAGGGATTTTCCTTACTTTTTTTGGGTGAGGTCAACTATGTATTTAAAAGGAATTATTTTGATATTTTACTAAGCATTTCTGAGTGCTGTACAGAAGAACTTTCAAGTATTGTACTCTGCCATACTGCTAGAAATTTCAGAAGTCCTCTTTTTTTCAAACATGTTCTCTCCCATTTTATACTTATATAGTTTTTCTATACCTATATGTAGGATCTTATATTTATCTGTATAAACTTTTGTCAGATTTGGAGAATTTTTCTCGTCTATTAAGATCTTTCTAGCTTTCATTATCAAACAATCCACCCCTTCATCCTGTATATGAGCAGCATATTAAACTTATATTCCAGCAGTTATTTGTTTATATGATCGTTTATTACCCTTCGAGATTAAAGGATAGGATACATCTTAGTTACTTTAGATTTTTGAGGGCATGTTGAAGTATATAAGTCACAGGAGATATATTCAATAAATGCATACTGAATGAATATCCTTATCTACTGCTGATAAAAATATTGAACAGGATAAGCCCATGGTCAGAGCCCTGAGCCATAAGAGAGATCTTGTTCCTAGCTGTCAATGATCCATTGATTAGCACTCTTGGGTATGGCCATTCAACTAGCTGTTCAATGATTCAACAAACATTTGAGACTGTATTAAATTTTACATTTTAACTAATTAGGATATTCTGAGAGATTTTATCAAATGCTTTGCTGAAATCCAGATATAGTCTGTCTACAGCATTTCCTTTTTCTACTAGCCTTACTGACTCATCTTAAACCCTTCAGAAAGGGTTTAAGAAGCCTTTCTGAAATTCTGATCATACCAATCTCTTTAGCACAACTTTGAACTCAGCAACACACATTTTTATACTTTAACTATACACTGCCTTATTGACTGAGTTTATAACTTAGCTTCTGATGATATTTAACATAGTTTTGAACTTATAGCAAACCATCAATAAATAACTGCCTTATTACAGCAGAATGTCTTTCAAATGTGTGATATTTGGGAGGAAATGAGAACTCTCATCTCTAGTCCCACCCTCACTAGAGGGAAAATAGGAGAAAAGAAATAGGATTCCATATTTAGTTACCCTCAAGGGAAGGAAGTTAATGTTGTGTGTATTTAATAAAATTACTCACCCTTTAATACTACCAAAATCTGCTTTCATATCCTTAAATCTTATTTCTTCAAAACAAAGTAGAGCAACAAATACTTGTGAAAGAAATGTATTCAGTTACAGCAATCCAAAGCATCAAGAGGCCTATACGTTTCTCAGATGATGTGAAATGAAATGTTTTGAAACATACAGTCAATCACTACAGTATACTAACACTACAGTTCAAAATATTTTATTTAATTGATGACACCCAAAAGGAACTTCCATAAATTATCAAGTTCTTAATTCTTGACAAGGCTAGGAAAGCCACAGTGTGTGCCAATTCCTTAAAAACATAAGAAGTTATTTTCATATCTTTCTCAAAAAATTACGAAGGTGAGTGCTGAATATAACAGCCAGTGAGAATCCACAAAGTTCTCTAGTTCAATGGTTCTCAAAGTATGGTCCACGGACCCCTTCTTTCAGGAGGTCTATAAGATCCAAGCTATTTTCATATTCATACTAAGACATTATTTACCTTTTTCACCATACTGATATTTGCACAAATGGTGCACCAATGGCACAAAGGCAAGGTGGATAAAACTGCTGGTGCCTGAGCACAAACCAAGACCACCAGAGAATATACCAGCAATCATTGTACTCTCCACTGCCACACACTTATTAAAGAAAAAAAAAGCCAGTTTCACTTAAGAATGTCCTTGATGAAGGAAGCAGAAAAACTATTACTTTTTAAATTAAATCTCAACCTTGAGGACACATCTTTTTAATATTCTGTGTGACAAATAGGAACTATGCACGAAACGATTCTGCTGCATACCAATGGGTTTTCACATGACAGAGTAAGGGAAGTTCAGATATGGTTTCAGATGCCACATTGCAACTAACCTTCATGAAACTACTACTTGTCAAAGAAGTATCAAAGAATATCCATAATTATCTGAAAAGGCTATTAAAATAGACCTTCCTTTTCCAACTACATATCTGTGCAAGGCTGGATTCTGTTCATACATTTCAACCAAAACAACATATGGGAATGCAAATGCAAAAATAATGATGAGAATCCAGCTGTACTCTATTAAGCCAGATATTAAAGAGATTTACAAAAAAATATGAAACAATGCTACTTTACTAAATTTTTGTTTTGTTTTGGAACATTTTTTCAAAAAATGTTTATAATGGGTTATGATTGTTATTTTAAATGAACTCACATATTCTAAAATTTGTTTTGATTTCTAATACAGTAAATATTGTAGCTATAAATCATATCAAAAAAGCTCTCTGGGGTCCTCAATAATATTAAAGAGTATAAAGCAGTCCTGAGACCAAAAAGTTTAACTGCTGCTGCTGTAGTTGATGAAAAACAGCACTCTGGGGTGCCCTGTTCCACTTTACAGACAACAGGACTTATAAACTACCTGATTTATCTTATTTAGCAAGAAATACTTAGGAATACTATTTGTTACCTGTAAATCTTCTGCAATATTGCAGTGTAGGACCTAATAAATTATTATAAGGTAAACATCAGTGAAGTCCAGAAATAGAACTTTGCCAAGCACCCCAGAAGCCCTTTCTAGTGCCCCATCCCAATCATAACACCTTCCCTCTCTTGCTGTAAGTAACCATTACCCAGACTTGTATATTGTCACTTTCTTGCCATTTTCTTCTTATGGTGTGCTTCCCTAGACACTACAGTTTAGTACTGGCTATTTAAAAAAATTTGGGGAGCTGGCCCCATGGCCTAGTGGTTAAGTTCGGTAGCCCAGGTCCAGTTCCCGGGCGCGGACATACACCACTTGCTGGTGGGCATGCTGTGGCGATGACCCACATACAACATAGAGGAAGACTGCCAACAGACGTTAGCTCAGGGCGAATCTTCCTCAAGCAAAAAGAGGAAGATTGCCAACAGATTGTTAGCTCAGGGCAAATCTTCCTCAAGCAAAAAGAGGAAGACTGGCTACAGATGTTAGCTCAGGGTGACTCTTCCTCAGCAAAAAGAAAAATAATAATAATGATAATAAAATAAAATAAAATTTTGGTGTCTTTTAGGTCACTTTTAATACATAAGGTTCTCCAGCATCCCTTTCATTTCCCTATAAGTTATCTATTGAAGAACCCAGGCTGTTTGACCTACAGAGTCCCCCAGGTTTGGGCTTTGCTCATTGCATATTCTCAGCACAGTTCAGCATGTTCCTGTCTTTGGTATTTCCTAAAAATTGACAGATGGATCCAAGGATTGATTTAGGCTCAGGTTCTGTCCCCCTCTGGCAAGACTACAGGAGGCACATAATGCCTGGTTGTCTTTCTTTTTGTGATCTTAGGAACACTCACGCTCAATGCCTGTATCTATTCTGTCAGTGGGGAGTGTAATATGGTGATACTTTAATTCTATAATTTCTTTTTCATTTATTAGTTGAAATACACTTAAAAGCGATTCTGCCCCTGAATTACTGTTTATCGACTGGTTCAGTTCACACAGAAAAGGCAGGGGAAATACTTGATTCTTTTCCTTTACCAGTTTTCAAGATAATGAATTGGTTTCCTATCATCCTCTGAAGAATTATTAGTTTTTATTATTAGTTTGTAAATATCATTAAGAATTAATGGATTTAAACATATTTGACTAACCTCCCTGCCAAATTTTCAAACAGCACTTTTTGGCCACCAAGGGCTGGATTTAACTACACTACATTTAGCTGTGTAAAGATCAGCTTCACACCTCAAAATGTACAATTCTATAAGCAAAGACATTTTAGTTATGGAAAAAGTTGATAACTAATCAGTTCTTAAATATGTGAAAAAATTCAGTGTAGATTTAAAAGTATGATTTTCTTAACACATATGTTGAGATAATAAATTCAGATAAAATTCAAAAGACTAGTTTGCTAATTAAATTAGCAAACAGGAAATGTTGCTAAAAAATATAATTTTAATTATATTTTTTAAAATTCTTCAATGACTTCCCCCTTGGTTTTCAGAATAAAATTAAATCTCATTAGCTTAGTTCATAAAGCATGTCATGATTTGGTTTCTTTAGCCTTATCTCTTGCCACCATGTCACACTTACCCTCTGATCTTTTTGGGTAGTATAAATCAACAAAAAAAAAAGTTGTCTGTTTCGGTGATGCTGTTTTCCTAATACAATGTTAAAAAAATGATCCATAAACATCTAGAGACAGTTCATATTACAATTATTTTATAAGAATATAAGAATTATTTTATAATATCATAAGAATATTATTTTATAAGAATTTTATGAGAATTTTGGCATAAAAAAACAAAACCATGACTCAATCATTGGAAGTAATTACAGTAGTCCCCCCTTATCTGCAGGGGATACGTTCCAAAACCCCCAGTGGATGCCTGAAACTACAGATAGTACTGAACCCTATATATACTATGTCTTTTCCCATACGTACATACTTGACGTGTGACAGCAAAACTAGCACGAATTTCTTTTTCCTTCTTCACAATTTCACGGATGTTTCACGGATAGAAGGCTCATTCTTATCATAGATCTTAGCAAACTCAGTATATTTTTTTCTTTCCTTATTAAATTGAGAACTTTCACCTTTTCACTTAAAGGAAGCACTTTATAGCTTCTCTTTGGCATATCCAAATTGCCAGCATCAATACTCTTGTGCTTTGGGGCCATTATTCAGTAAAATAAAGGTTACTTGAATATAGGCACTGTGATACTGCCACAGTCAATCTGATAACCAAGATGGCTACTAAGTGACTAACGGGTGGGTAGGGTATACAGCTTAGATATGCTCGACAAAGGGATGATTCACGTCCCAGGCAGGACTGAGAGTGAGGGCACGAGATTTCATCACGCTACTCAGAACAGTGCACAATTTAAAACTTATGAATTATTTCTTTCTGGAATCTTCCATTTACTATTTTTGGAACATGGTTGATTACGGTTAACTGAAACTGTGGAAAGTGAAACCACAGATAAGGGGGGACCTACTATACTCTAAAGTAACTTTAAAAATCCCAAAATAGGTTATTGCTTGAAAACCACAGGCATATTCTATAGGCAAAGCCTACATCCATCTATTTTTAAATTACAAAGACTATATAAAGAACAAAATAAGAATAAAAGGGCTAAAAATGAAATTATTTCATTTTATTATCAATTTGAAGCTTCCAAAAGGGAGAAGTATTTTTCATCTTCCTATTGAAAAAAGTTACGTAAATAAAAGTCTTGTTTTTACCAACATCAGATAGGAACAAGACTTTTCCAAAAAGACATCTTCCACACTGCAGGGCAATTATCCTAAACATTTTAAAGTACAGTCTTTGATCTTCTCCCTCTGACTTATTTACCAGAGGGGAAGGGGGGAGGGAGGAGGGTGAAAGGGAAAATGCGGCACATGTGTGTGGTGATGGGTTGTAATTAGTATTTGGGTGGTGAACATGATGTAATCTATGCAGAAATAGAAGTATAATGAGGTACACCTGAAATTTATACAATGTTATAAACCAATGTTACTGCAATAAACAAAAAATAAAGAACAAACAAACAAACAAAAAATAAAGTACAGTCTTGGGTCACCTAAGGACAGGCATACGTTCTGAGAAATGCATGGCTAGGAGAGTTCATCGTTGTGTGAGCATTCAGAGTGTACTTACACAAACCTAGATGGTATAGCCTACTACATACCTAGGCTAAATGGTACTAATCTTATGGGACCACTGTCCTACATGAAGTCCATTATTGACTGAAACATTGTTACACAGCACATGATTGTATAATAAGAGATTTAGAATGCCCACGTTCCTCATTCTCATTAAGTATATACAAGACCTCAACAATTATATATAACAGTGTTTCTCAATCGGAGATCCTCAGATATAGTCTCAGTGTTTCATGAGTTCTCTATGAGAATTTTACAATGATATATTTTCATTTTTAGGATTGTTTAAAAAAGAACAACTGTATTTTGGATCATCTGTCTGATCATCTTAATATCAAGTATTGCCTCATGATTCTGGTGCTCACATACCTGTTTAGGAATATACTAGTGCCAAGTAGTTATACTTTAATAATTGAGGGCTAATAAAAAAGGAGCATGGGTGAACTTGATACATAAATGATGCATTCTACCAAGTGAAGGCCAAGTTACAGCATGAAGGAGGGTTTCCCAGACCTCTGAAAGAAAAGTGGTGGGAGAATTGGGTCATGACATGGCACAAAGTAGTAGTGGCATGCTGAACTCAAAAAAGAACTTACAGAAACTTCTTAATGGGCATGAGGCTTCTTTTTGGGGTGATGATAATCTTCTGGAATTAGTGCTGACGGCTGCACAACACTGTGAATATACTGGAAGCCACTGAATTAGATACTTCAAAATGACGAATTTTATGCTATGCGAATTTTAGAATAAAAAAGAATTTTTCAATAAAAAAGAAAGAAAAGAACTTAGAGCATAGCAGTATTACAGACATCATCACCTAGCATATTAAGTATATGTTACCAATTTGAATGTAATTGGTTTTGTGGTTTGTTTCAAATTTGTAAATTCGTTTATAGTTGCATAAGAGTGCCAACCCTATGGAATTGAAGCCTAGTTTTATGTTTGTTAATATCTGTTACATTAAAACCAAAATAATTTAAATCAATACTGGGGCTCTTTGAGACAACATTTACCATTTTAAAAGGTGCTATATATTAAGAAACTTTGAAAAAACTCATATGAAGGACTCATAAACATTATCCATATCTTATTTCTCTGAAGCTGTAGTAATAAAAGTTTAATAAAAATGGGAACTTAACATACAAATTTTATACTTTCTTTATAAATTACTCCAAGACCTTTGAAGATTCTCATGTACCCATATAACATTTCTACTTGCGAAAACTGAATACCAATTTGAACATAGTAGCTGCTCAACAAACATACATTGCTTTAAAAAAGAGGAACAAAGATACCAAGAATCAGGCACTGAGAAACAGAAATGCAGGTTTCCATGTTGGTCCAGGGTACTTCAGTTTCTGCCTGATCCTCTATAATTAATAGATTAGACTATTAATACTAGTCTATGTATTGACCAGACTATAATACTACTCAATAACTTTTAGTATTTTAGTGAGCCTTTTAGTAGTTAATAAACTCAAAAACGAAATACCCTCCCTGTTCTGACAATTGGTAGGCTGTTATAGATAGGGACACTGCAGTGACAAGAACAGAGATGGGAATAGAAAGGAAACAGCTAAGCCCTACTTTAGAATCCTAAGGAACTAGACAAGCAGTTTGAAAAGTATACTAAGCTCAGGTCCTGTGGAGTCAGCCAGCAAAACATCAGTTACAAGTCTTTCCTATTATATGAGTACTAGGAAGTTTAATCTTCTGGGTACCAGAGACATCAAAAGTGCTTCTACCTGAAACATAGCAGATCAACATGTTTTAAAAAACAAATAGTTTAGGGGGCTGGGCTCCGTGGTTAAATGCACGCGCACCACTGTGGTGGCCCGGGGCTCGCTTGTTAAGCAACGTACCACTTGTTAAGCCATGCTGTGGCAGTGTCCCGTATAAAGTAGAGGAAGATGGGCATGGATGTTAGCCCAGGGCCAGTCTTCCTCAGCAAAAAAAGAGGAGGATCAGCATCGGATGTTAGCACAGGGCTGATCTTCATTACAAAAAAACAAAAACAAAAACCAACAGTTTAATGACTGAACTCAAGTGTGTTTTGGAAATATATTTAATAAGCCCAAGTAAGAGTCATTCATTTATTCATTCATTTATTCACTCAACCAATATGAATCTGTGAATGCTTTATGGTGGTAATTTATAATCTAACAATGATTATGTAAATTATAGATATTACTCTAAAAATTTTCTAGTCACATTGAAAATTCCAGAAGACCCACAAGTCTAAAAATTTTTGAGCCCTTATTGTGCTAGGAATTAAAAATGTAGTACAATTCTGGAACTCACAGATTTGATTAGTCAAAGTCTGATTCTGTCAAGTGACCCAAAGGTTGATGACAGATAAATTTTTATTTTGCTGAGGCTGATATGTAGTAGGCAAGGCACTTAGGTAGGTCCTGAGTAGCCTAGTTAACCACTCAACATTTACCTCTCAACTCTCATTTCATCTTCAAAACCACCCAATATGAAGTAGATATTATTCCTCTTTTTCAAATGAAAAAACAGAACCTTCTATCTACAGAGCAGTCAGTGTTTCATATTGGCTACTAATAGAATTACACAAATAAAAGACATTCCAGTTTGGGAACTGCCTAAATAAAGCAAAAATCATTATTAGAACCGAAGACTTCTAAGAGTCCTTCAGTATGCTAACGTACACCATGAATTTCTGAGAGAGAGATACAATATGTATTTCTCAATTTCTAAGACCAAATAATCCTTGTGAATGTGTGGAACAGGTGACAGACCAATGAGCCATGAAATACTTAGGAAATGCTGCTACTGTGGTCTCACAAAATTTGAAGATTCATGGAAGTTTGAGGATTAATCTTTTGAGACTATCACAGAACATGTATGATTTAATCATTACAGTATCATTGGTTGGGACAGGCATCACATAAGCATTCTTTATAGAGCAGAAATCTAGTGACTGGATGTTATGAAAGACTGCAGATTCGGAGATTCAAACTGCCTCTGTGAAAAAAAAGGGCAAAAATTGTTCTGCTGATTATATCTTCTAGACATAAAGAGAGAGTCATGGTGGAAGAAATAATTACCAGTGAACTCTAAATGACTGCTAATGATAATCACTTAGGGGTGCTCTTAAAAAAAATCAAATTGCTACAGTCAAGATTCTGATTCAGTAGGTTGAGGTGGGGTCCTAGGTGATTCTAATACAGGGAAGTTTAGAAGACAGAGGGGAAGAGACAGGAGAGCTTGGCTTTCAAGAAGATAAAACAGAAAGGCAGATGCCTCCAGCTGCCATCTCAGAAAAGAGTCAAGAAACAGTAAGTTTGGACCACGACCATAAGAACTTAGAAAACTTTGAATCCTTAGTGTATACTGCAGGACTGTATGATTGGAACAGTTCTGATTTGTGTTTGAATTCCTACTCTATAACTTACTATCTGTGTGAAACTGGGCAAGTCATTTAACCTCTCTATGCCTCAGTTTCCTCATTTATAAAATGAAAATAGTAACATATACCTGATTGTGTTGTCGTGAGGCTTAAATTAGATAATGTATATAAAGCACTTAGCAAAATGCCTGATATGTGATAAGAGCTCAATATACACTGTTGTTGTTATTATTCCTGGTCAGTTTTCCAGTAATGATTAGGAGTAAAACTGTTAGGAAAAATAAGGTCTTATGACATTGTTTCAGGAAGAAACATTCCATAAAAATGCTTTGGAAAAGAAAGCCCCAAAGGACAGAATAAGGGCAACTAACAAAAATGAGGAAGCAGACTGAGCCCCTGGGATATGCAGAAATTGAAGAGAGAAAGCAAGATCCTGCCCATACATACCCCTCAGAGGGACTCTGCATGGGCATAAGAGAGTCCATGGATTTAATTAGGAGAAAGTCCCAATACCCCAGACAACATTTTACATATAAGAAAACTAAAGCTCTGAAGGTTAAAATTGTTTGCCCAAGGTTACACTGCTGTTAAATGGATTAAAATTTAGACGTTGTTTCAAATCCAATGCTCCTTCCACTAAACCATACTTTCTGAGAAAATAAATTCCTCTTAAAGTCCTATCTATGAGAAAAAAACCAAAAGGCCAAGCTATTTAGTGAAAATGAGTATGCACTGCAACAAATATGAGTTAAGTCTATTTGTATTTAGTGGAAAAGAGGGAGTATTGGCAAGAGACCTAAACTTGGAGCTTAATACTAAAGTTTTAATCCTGGCTCTCATTGATTGTGTGACTTTGGGTAAAAAGCGTAATTTCCAATCAGTTTGCTCACCCGGAAGAATCCTACACCAAGACATAAAAATCAAAAGAAATAAGGCATTTGACAATACTTTGTAAACTAGGTTCAGACTTCTGGGTCCAGCAATATGGCTTACTAGTTAGCTTCAAACCTCCCTGACATAAACAACTAGAGCTGCTATTTAAATAAGACAAAAACCCTTCTGAATGCATGGCTGCAGTAACCAAAGAGTAGGGGTATCAACTAGAGCCAAAAACTGAGAGAGAACTAAAAACCAGAGAAGTAAGCATGAACGATGACCTGTGACTGCCCTGGTGCAGATGGGGGGTGTTGGTTTTTGGTCTTGGTAATCTGGGGGCTTACACTTTGACACCTGTGCAAGGACAAGAGATGCTTTGGGCCTGCACTGGGTGAGGAGTTGGAACTGAGTACCCAGGGACTCTTGATTCATACTTTTAGAAAACAAAGTATCTCAAAAAGAGGTTGGACTAAAAATAATGATAGTGATACTAAAATATAAGTTTTATATTTATATATCCCTTCCTTATTATTATAGGGAAATAATAAGGAAGCTTATCTATCTTAACCTGAACTCTGGGTAAAGGGAAAAAAAATCTCCGAAGAATTTGTAACCAGGGACTGGCGTCACACTCTGGTTCAGGAAATCACATGTCAAGAAACTACCAAATAAATTGCCTTTGGGCCAATGATACTTCTATGTCAGGTGGAATTAAATGCAAAAACTCTGGAAGAGGGCACCACCAATCCAGACCCCACGAGATTCCCAGAGATGAATCTCTATTTCAGTTTAGCTCATATCTAAGACAGAAAATATATGAAGAGAGTGAGAATCAGCAGAGCAACAGGAGAATTAAACCTCTAAGAAATTCACCTAAGATAATATGACAGAGATGAGTACAGATGTCGAAGTAATCAAAACCTTAAGAGAACAAGACACTATGGGGAAAAAAAAAAACAGGCAGATTTGAATAAAGATGAAATAAAACTTTGAAAAATGGAAAATATAAGCCAATTAAAACAAAAAGTTTCAAGAGATGTGTTAAACAGCTAAATAATCACAGCTAAAGAATGAATTAGTGAACTAAAAGAGAAATCTGTGGAAATTATACAGAATAGAAAGAAATAAAGACATGAAATACGAGAAAGTGGTTAAGATATGCAGGAGACAGAACAAGAAGATCCAATATATGTCTAAAAAGGCGTCCAGAAGGGAAGACAAAGAATGCAAAAGGCATTATTCAGAGAATTTTCCAGAACTGATGAAAACTACAAATCCCCAATTTCAGGAAATATAACACACATCAAACAGAATCAATAAAAATCAACCCACCTCACTTTGTAGTAAAGCACATAAAACAAAGAGAAGATCTTAAATAGAGTGACCACATAATTTACTTTCCAAACTGGGACACTTTTGTCTGAGACAAATGTTAAACCAGATGGGACCAAGTCAATAGGAGTGAAAAATTGGGACTGTTCCAGATTATATGTCCCAACCAAGACATATATTAATTTTACTAAAGAAATGATAAAGAGACTGACAGCAGAATTCCTGACAACAAAAGACAGAAGACAATGGAATAACTTCGTCAACGGGTAAGAAAAAAGTGACAGTATTGTTTTTCTATATTTCCATATCCAGCTACACTATCGTTGCAAGTCAGAGCTAAATAAAAACATTTTGAGATAAAAGCAGACTGAGTTTCTCATTCAAACTGCTGAAACAATGACTAAAGGATGCACATAACAGAAAGGAGGACATTCATCCTAGAAGGATAGCACAATGATCAAAGAAACAATTCTATGAACTTTACGTCAGTTAATTAGAAAACTCTGATGAAATAAAAATTTTTAGAAAATTACAATTTAACACAGATGACTCCAGAAAGAAATGAAAACCCAAATAGATCTACTGCCCCAGCTCCAAAAACAAAGGAAAATTATAGGCCAATTTTCATTTATGAACAGTTAAGAAAATCCTAAATAATATATTAGTAACCCAAAGCCACTACAATAAATTTGAAAAGCTGATCCTAAAATTTATATAGAAGAGAAAAAGGGCCAAGAATAACGGAGACCATTTTGAAGAACAAGTCTGGGAGCACTTGCCTTACAAGAGACCAAAACTTATAAAGCTACATCAATTAAGACAGTATGCTACAGTCATAGGGATAGAGAAATAGACTAATGGAACAGACAGAGCACCCAAAAAGAAACTTGTTATATCACAGATACAGCAATATAGATATGTGGAGAAAGGACTACACAATAAACAGGATTGGCAAAATCCATGTGGGGAAAAAGTGAAATTAGATCTCTACCCAAAAATGAATTTCAGTAGATAAAATTGAAAATATGATAAAAATGTAAGTTTTTACTTTTTCACAAAAATAGCAAGCAATATATTCAGAATAGAATGATTTAACCAAAGGATGTTAAATATTCTTTGAGAAAACAGTCTGATTTTCTATGAATACCAGAATAATGTTCCAGCTAGTTGGAACTAAAATTACAAGGTTATATAACACAATAAGGTATATATTACACACACACATATACATGACATACTAAAACACAGCATTAAATGTATATATAACTAGTATAGTCCTTAGCGATAACAAATTATCTTACGGAAAAGGGTATTTTATTCAAAAGACAGTCTCCATTTACTAATGCATATGTCTTTATTCTAGTCATACAATGTCTCATGACATTATTCCAACAAATACCCAAACTGAAAACACAGGAAGAAAAAAAAAAATCACACAGATAATCACAATCTACTTTGTGGCATTTCCATCTTTTTGCTATTACAGCCTCTGCCTCTGCAACTGAAAATTAGAATCAAGATACTACACAAAGTTTTACTCCTTGCTTTTTCCATTTAATTTATGGAATGAGCATTTTAATAAATCATTCAAATCTCTGAAAATCTGGTTTAATTGCCTGCATAGCAGTCCTTTGGCTCGGTAAGCTTCAGCCAGGACAGTCTCTTTCAGTTCTGTGAGGTGAGGTCTTCCCACCTCAGGGCCTTTAAACATGCCATTTCTTTTTGTCTGGTGCACTGTCTCCTTTCTTTCCTTAATACCCCCACCTAATAATAAAAATAATCAGTACTCTTAAAAGATTTCAATACACTCTTTGTCTTCATATCACTTTACAATTTGTGAATATATATTTATTGGTACACTTTCTCGAATATCTGAAAGCAAGAACCATGCCTATTTTGTTCTCTGCTTTATCTGTAGGATCTAGAACAATGTCTGCCCCAAAGGAGTGAAATATACAAGTAAAAAAACCATTTTCTTGTCTAAACCTATTCTTGTCTAGACCTTCCTTAAGCATGTTTACTTGTACTACTTCTTTAATTGTGCTAACTGTATAACAAAATTAAGATTTTAATGGTTGGAAAAGTTTAAATTCTTACATTACCTCTAAAAAACAATAACGTACAGCTAACTATCCTCCAAAAAGAGGGCATACGAATTTTTTTCAGTTTTACCATCACACTCTAAGATTCTCTCTAGCTTAAAAATTGTGTGATTCTAATCCCATTTCATTAACCTGATAAGAGTATTATTCTGATTAACATGGACATGTAATACAATTATTGCGTTCATAAACGAAACATTCTAAATATTCAGTTGTGGATAAACAAAAACAGTATATTTGGTGGAGAAACGTTAACCGGCTTTAAAAGGCTTTCTTAATATACCCACGTAAATGTAATACTAAACAGTAAGTAATCTACTTTTTTACGTCATTAAAATAGTTTGTTTAAAAACAGGGGTCAGGGCAATACCCCAATTTTAAACAAATTCGTATATGCGATTGGGGAGCTAATGATTTATATAGCCCTGAAGCCTTGAATTAGAGGAGTTTTCAAACTGTACCACATAGTCTATTAAATAACATAACAATAATAACATCATAAAATCCAGCAAAAGGAGAAAGAGATTTCAATTGTTTTCTAAAACCTCAGAATGGGATGTACACCTATAATCCTGGCAGTAAAGTACCACAGTATATGAGGGGCCAATTAACGCTTTCCTGCCCTAGGGAAATGCATCCTTGCCTCTTCTAAAAGAAGTCACTGTGTATATTAAACATACATTATAGCCAACTTTCCTTGAATGCCCCCATTTTAGATGTTATTTCTTTATACCTGTATATACCTTTATATCACAGGTATCAAGAATGAACAGCCTCTAGTTTCTGAGTCTAGCTGAGATTTATTATTCTGAGATATTAAGATAGTATCTCCTCTGGCCTACTGACTTACAGCCTAACTATTGATAATAAATGTTTAAAAGTTTGTGAGTGAGAATGAAAGAAGATTTAAGAAATAAAGGCATAAAGAGGACAGAGACATTTTTACTGGCTTAAAATTTCAGAAGAAAGCTTCTCAGCTCTCCTTATCTCTCTTCCCAGGAGAAAACCCCAAACACTGTATGTAAGACTCAACAAGAACAAGCATAAGAAACTGAAAACAGAACATTAAAGGAAAAAAGATAAAAGCAATCACAAATACTTAATCTTGGAACTCTGAACTTTGATTCAGAAAAGCAAAAAATTCAGAGTTCCATATTTATGCTCTGACAAAGGTAAAAAAAAAGATTATTAAGTAAATGTTTCTTAAGAAGTTTTGTGATACACGCCACATACATGCTGGTTTTCTGATTCTCTGGAATTCTAAATAATTTTTCCCTTAACAGTTTTATAAAATATCAGTTTGCCTTTCAAATTTATACTACTATATGATCACTGAAAAATGCTCTCCAGGAGCTCATATGTCAGTAAATAAGGAGGACCAGGCAAGCTGCAAAACAGGCGACTTAGAAGAATCTTCTGATAGAAGAAAAGGGAGATTTAAAAAAAGAAGTCTTTTCTGGATACCCCTCAAATACTAGGTATGATGGGGGATTAGAAAAACTAATCTGGTTTTCCAAAAGTAAAAATGGGATGGGGAGTCGATTTAGTTTTAGCTGCCTTAGCAATAAAGAAACCTTTAACAGGTATTGGTGGCTAGAGTAGTCAACATTGTAAGGTTTACTCAAAGTCCTGAGAATATGACCACTTCTTTTTTGTATTAAATGCATGCCAATTTCACTGCTGATTGTCAAAAGCATTTTACTCTTGCCACTGGTAACAGACTCTGAGGCTGTTTAAGCAAACAAACTACAATAAAATATCAGAGTTTCACTCAAGTTTTGCAGTTGTTATAAAATAAGATAGGTTATATTGTGAGCGGCTAACATTTTACATATTTACAACATCTGAAGGCTACTGAAATAGGCTTTCACTATAAAAATGTGAGCTCTAACCCACGTTGATAACAAGTAAACAATTGCCTACTGGACATCTCCACTCAAATGTATACAAGCACCTCAAAATACGTATATTCAAGACTGACTTCACTATCTTTTTCAATATCCTGTTCATTCATTCGCTCTCCACTCAGCTGCCCAGAAAGGTGGGAACCTGCCTTCTCACTTGACACAAAATCCCACCAAGTGTAACTAACCTCCTTAACATAAATCTCCTATTCTCCATCTTCACAGCTATTACCTTAGTTCAAGTCCCACTTATTTCTTGCCTAGACTAAGTGCCTCATCTCCTACTTTGTCCATATCCAATCAATTTTCTATACCATTACCACAGTGATGTGATTATTCTATCACTTCTACTTAAACCTTCAACTACACATCTACAATACAAATTAGTTATTAAGATAGAACAGTCTCTTCATGTTCTAGTCCCTTCCAACTATAAGTCTCATTTCTCACTTTACCCCTCTTTATTTCCTATACAGCAGTGATATTAAATTGCTTTCACTTTCCTGGAATGTTCCGTGAACATATATAGCTTTGCTTATGGTACCCCTGCCTGGTACGCGCTTATCAACCTGGAGAACACCACATCTTTTTAGATCTGGCTTAAGCATTCACCACTTTAAGAAGCTTTCTCTGGCTCTCCAAGAGAGGACTGACATTTGTGTCTCACGATGTTCTACGCAAACATGTATCATATCACCTATATCACTCTATGTCCCTTACTCGTGTACATTTCTAGCTATTAAAGTCCTTGAGCATAGATGCTGTACCTTACTCACCTTTATATTTCCACTGACTAGCAATCTAGCACACAGTACACAATCAAAAAATATCAGTAGAATGAAAGAATGTTTACTGATATGTATATTTCTTTGTCATTTCTCCTACTGCACAAATCACGAAAAGGATGACACTTTCTAAACAATACTATTCTATCAAACAAGCAAATAGATAACATATTTACGGTACATGTGAGACATACAGGTCAATTCGAGAATGTGACAAGAACTATATTTGAAACCAGAAATGACAGAAGTTGTTTAAAAAGTATACCTTCCTGGAAGCCTCTAAAATACCCATTTGCTACACATTTCCTTATATCTGTATACAAGAACATCAATAGAACACCCATATGCTACTTTCCCAGTCTTAGCTGGTGCATTTAGATTCCTATTTCAGCAAAACATTTATTTTTAGGATGGATTATAGTGACATAACCAATCAAGCACCAAAAACTTATAAACATCTCTATTTATGTTAAGAACAAGATAATTCATCAGGTATAATAATTCCATAATTTTTTTCTTGCCAAAGAGGAGGACAATTATTTTATAATATATTTACTGACTTCCATTATCACTATTTAGAATCAGTTATGCCTGCCCCAAGAGTAGGATTACACAAAACAGTTTTCAGTAACACAAAGAGAAGTCTTTAAACTCATTCTTTTCTTTTTTAATTTTTAATATTATTTTATTGAGGTCATAGTGGCTCATAACGTGTAAATTTCAGGTGTACATCACTATCTATCAGTTTCTATACAGACTGCGTCGTGTTCACCACCAGTAGTCTAGTTTTTATCCATTACCATACATACGTGGGCCTTTACGCTTTTCACCCTGCCTCCACTCCCCCCCCCCCGCCCCCGTAAACACTAATCTGTTCTCCTTATCCACGTGTTTGTTTACCTTCCACATGTGAGTGAAATCATATGGTGTTTGTCTTTCTCTCTCTGGCTTACTTCACTTAACATAATACCCTCAAGGTCCATCCATGTTGTTGCAAATGGCACGATTTTGTCTTTTTTATGGCTGAGTAGCATTCCATTGTATATATATATATCACATCTTCTTTATCGATTCATCCGTTGATGGGCACTTGGGCTCCTTCCATGTCTTGGCTGTTGTGAATAATGCTGCAATGAACACAGGGATGCATAAATCTCTTTGAATTGTTGATTTCATGTTCTTTGGATAAATATCCAGTAGTGGGATAGCTGGATCCTATGATGTTTCTATTTTTAAATTTTTGAGAAATCTTCATACTGTTTTCCATAGTATTTGCACCAGTATGCATTCCTACTAGCAGTGTATTAGGAGTCCCTTTTCTCCACATCCTCTCCAACACTTGTTATTTCTTCTATTGTTAATTATAGCCATTCTGATGGGTGTGAGGTGATATCTCATTATAGTTTTGATTTGCATTTCCCTAAAAATTAGTGACATTGAACATCTTTTCATGGGCCTGTTGGCCATCTGTATATCTTCTTTGGAAAAATGTCTATTCATATTCTCTGCCCATCTTTTGATTGGGTTGTTCATTTTTTTGCTGTTGAGTTGTATGAGTTCTTTATATATTTTGGAAATTAACCCCTTGTTAGAAGATATTTGATTTGCAAATATCTTCTCCCATTTGGTAGGTTGTCTTTTCCTTTTGTTCATGGTTTCCTTTGCCTTGTAGAAAGCTTTTTCGTTTGAGGTAGCCCCATTTGTTAATTTTTTCTTCTGTTTTCCTTGCCTGAGTAGACACGGTATTTGAAAATATACTGCTAAGACCAGTGTCAAAGAGTGTACTGCCTATATTTTCTTCTAGGAGTTTTATGGTTTCAGGTCTTACATTCAAGTCTTTAATCCATTGAGTTAATTTTTGTGTATGGTGTAAGATAATGGTCTACTTTCATTCTTTTGCATGTGGCTGTCCAGTATTCCCAACACCACCTATTGACTATCCTTTCTCTCCGATATGTTCATGGCTCCTTTGTTGAAGATTAGCTGTCCATAGACGTGTGGTTTTACTTCTGAGCTTTCAATTCTGTTCCATTGATCTGTGTGTCTGTTTTCCTGCCAGTAGCATGCTGTTTTGATTACTATAGCTTTGTAATATATTTTGAAGTCAGGGATTGTGATACCTCTAGTTTTGTTCTTCTTTGTCAGGATTGCTTTGGCTATTGGTTGTCTTTTGTTGTTCCATATAAATTTTAGGATTCTTTGTTCCATTTCCGTGAAGAATGTCACTGGGATTCTGACTGGGATTGCACTGAATCTGTAGAATGCTGTAGGTAATATGAACACTAACTATGTTTATTCTTCCAGTCCATGAGCACAGAATATCTTTCCATTTCTTTATGTCTTCTTCAATTTCTTTCAATAACATCTTATAGTTTTCAGTGTATAGGTCTTTCACCTCCTTGGTTAAATGTATTCCTAGATATTTTATTCTTTTTGTTGCGACTATAAATGGGATTGTATTCTTAACTTCTCTGTTAGTTCATTATTAGCATACAGAAATGCAATTGATTTTTGTATGTTGATTTTGTACCCTGCAACTTTGCTGTAGTTGTTGATTATTTCTAATAGTTTTCTGGTGGATTTTTTAGGGTTTTCTATATATACAATCACATCAACCGCAAACAGTGAGAGTTTCACTTCTTCCTTTCCAATCTGCCTCCCTTTTATTTCTTTTTCTTGCCTAATTGCTCTGGCCAAAACTTCCAGTACTATGTCAAATAAGAGCGGCGAGAGTGGGCACCCTTGTCCTGTTCTTGTTCTCAGGGGGATGACTTTCAGTTTTTCAGCGTTAAGTATAATGTTGGCTGTGGGTTTGTTGTATATGGCCTTTATTATGTTGAGGTACTTTCCTTCTATACCCATGTTATTGAGAGGTTTTATCATAAATGCATGTTGGATCTTGTCATGTTTTCTGTGCATCTATTGAGATGATTATGTGGTTTTTATTCCTCATTTTGTTAACATGGTGTATCAGATTGAATTGATTTGTAGACGTTGACCCATTCCTGCAATTCTGGAATAAATCCTACTTGATCATGGTGTATGATCCTTTTCATGTATTGTGGTATCCGATCTGCTAATATTTTGTTGAGGATTGTTGCATCTATGTTTCATTAGCGATACTGGCCTGTAATTTACCTTTTTTGTGTTGTACTTCTCTGGTTTTGGTATCAGGGTAGTGTTGGCCTCGTAGAATGAGTTAGGAAGCATTCTGTCTTCTTCGATATTTCAGGATAGTCTGAGAAGGATAGGTATTAAATCTTCTTTGGATGTTTGGTAGAACTCACCAGAGAAGCCATCTGGTCCTGGACTTCTGTGTTTTAGGAGGTTTTTGATTACTGTTTCAATCTCTTTACTTGTGACTGGTCTATTCCGATTCTCTATTTCTTCTTGATTCAGCTTTGGGAGGTTGTATAATTCTAAGAATTTACCCATTTCTTCTAGGTTATCCAGTTTGTTGGCATATAGCTTCTCATTGCATTCTCTTATAATCCATTGTATTTCTGCAGTATACACTGTAATTTCTCCTCTTTCGTTTCTAATTTTATTTATTTGAGTCTTCTTTTTTTTTAGTGAGTCTGGCTAAGGGTTTGTCAATTTTGTTTATCTTCTCAAAGAACCAGCTTAGTCTCACTCATCCTTTCTATGGTTTTTTAGTTTCTACTTCATTTACTTCTGCTCTGATTTTTATTATTTCCCTCCTTCTACTGACTTTGGGCTTTGTTTGTTCTTGTTTTTCCAGTTCTTCTCATTGTAGTTTAAGATTACTTATTTGAGATTTTTTTTTTGTTTGCTGAGGTAGGCCTGTATTGCTATAAATTTCCCCCTTAGTACCACTTTTGCTGCATCCCATAAGAGTTGGTATGTTGTGTTTTCTTTTTCCTTTGTCTCCAGCTATTTTTTGATTTCTCCTTTGATTTCTTCATTGGTCCAATGGTTGTCCAGTAGCATGCTGTTTAGTCTCCACATATTTGTGACTTTCCCAGCTTTTTTCTTGTAGTTGACTTCTACTTTTATAGCATTGTGGTTGGAAAAGATGCTTGATATGATTTCAATCTTCTTAAATTTATTAAAGGTTGCCTTGTTTCCCAACATATACATGGTCTATCTTTGAGAATGTTCCATATGCACTAGAGAAGAATGTATATTCTGTTTTTGGATGGAATGTTCTATATATGTGTATATCTATTAAGTTCACCTGGTCCAGTGTTTCATTTAAGGCCACTGTTTCCTTGTTGACTCTCTGTCTGGATGATCTACCCATTGATGTAAATGGGGTGTTGAGATCCCCTACTATTACTGCATTGCTGTCAATTTCTTCCTTTAGGTCTCTTAGTTGCTTTATATACTTTGGTCTTCTTGGTGGAGTGTCCCTTTTATCACTAGATAATGCCCCTCTTTGTCGCTTATTATCTTTTTTATTTTGAAGTCTGCTTTGTCTAAGTATGGCCATATCCGCTTTCTTTTTCTTGCCATTTGCTTAGTTTCATCCCTTTATTCTGAGCCTAGGTTTATCTTGAGAGTTGAGATGTGTTTCCTGGAGGCAGCATATTGTTGGGTCATGTTTTTTAATCTATCCAGCCACTCTGTGTTTCCTGATTGGTGAATTCAGTCCATTTACATTTAGACTGATTACTAATACATGAGGGCTTAACACTGTCATTTATCTCTTGTTTTCCAGTTGTTTTATATTTCCATTGTTTCCTTTCCCTTGTATTTCTGACTGCTATTTCAGTTTGATGGTTTTCTCAATTTTCTCTTTATTCATGATTTGTGACTCTGCTCTGATTTTTTGTATTGTGGTTACCATGAGGTTTTTATAAAAGATCTCAGATGAGACAGTCCATTTTCTGATAGCCTTTTACCTCTATTAGCCTAAGCAGGGTCCATCCCTTTCTGCTTTCCCTTCTATGTTTTTCTTGCCACAAATTATTCTTTTTTGTGATGTGAGTTTGTGACTAAATTCAAGTGTTTACATTGTTTTGATGCTTTCTTTCCCTTTATTTTTTGTTATAATTAAGTGTTTGTGGCCTATTCTGATAAACAGCTGCAATTTCCTGATTTTTTCTATTTATCTCCTTGTTCAAAGCCTTGTAAACCTTTGCCTTTTGTTTCAGGAAGGAGGGCTCCCATCATCGCTTGTAAGGCAAGTCTAGTGGTGATGAACTCCCTCAGCTTTTGTTTACCTTGGAGACTTTTATTTCTCCACTATATCTGAAGGATAATTTTGCTGGATAGAGTATTCTTGGCTGAAAGTTTTTGTCTGTCAGTATTTTGAATATTTCATTCCATTCTCTCCTAGCCTGTAAGGTTCTGCTGAAAAATCCCCTGAAAGCCTGATGGGGGTTCCTTTGTAGGTTATTTTCTTTTCTCTTGCTGCCCTTAATATTTTTTGTCACTGACTTTTGACAGTTTTACTATTATCTGCCTCGAAGTAGGTCTTTTTGCATTACAGTAATGAGAAGTTCTATTGGCTTCCTGTACTTGTATGTCCAGTTCCTTCCTCAGGTTTGGGAAGTTCTCAGCTAGTATTTCTTTGAACAAGCTCTCTGTTCCTCCCCCCCCACAGTTCTCCCTCTAGAATACCTATAATCCTTATGTTAGTTTTCCTAACTGAGTCAGATATTTCTTGAAGAAAAAATTTCTTCATTTTTTTTGTCTTAGTTGTCTCTCCTCCTCCACCTGAAGCATTTCTAGGTTTCTATCTTTGAGATCACTGATTCTCTGCTCCATAAGGTCTCTTCTATTTTTTATACTTTCTACATTATTTTTTATCTCATTAATTTGTGATCTTCATATCCAGAATTTCTCTTTGGTTTTTTTTTAGAGCTTCAATCTCTGGTGAAATATTCCTTCTGTTCATTAATTTTATTCTTGACCTAACTGAACTGTCTGAGTTTTCTTGTAACTCATTAAGTTTCTTTATGATAGCTAGTTTGAATTCTCTGTCAGTTAAATAGTAGTCTTCTGTGACTTCAGGTTTCGTTTCTGGAGAGGTGTCATCTTCCTTCTGCTCTGCAGTGTTACCATAGTTCTTCATGGTGTCTGATGAATTGATCCTTTGCCAGCGTATTTGTGGTAGTAATCACCTTTTCCTACTTGGGTATAGCTTTGGTTACTCTGGTTGTGGTCACCTGTGTCTTGTGCTCCTCTACTGGTTTTCTGTGGGCTTGGATGCTGCTGTCCCATGCAGCACCTGCACTGCTGCTCCCAGGTTGTCTTGGAGTGCTGGCTGCACCACTGCCAGGGGTACTGGGTTCATGGGTGCCATTGTCACTCACAGGGCCCTGGGAACCTGGGGACTTGTATAAAGCACCCACTGCTGGTGGAGCTGGTGTTACGGTTGCCGCCACTGGGGGCTGGGTCACTGGTTCTGCTGTGGTTCCTGTTGCTTCTGGTTGCAGATTCCCCCTGCCACTATTGTAGAGAGCAGGGGCTGTTTTTTCTGTTCCTGCCCTATCTGCTCATAGTCGTGCCAGTCAGCTGCTCCAGGTTACTGGCACTCTGCAAATGCTGTGTGCAGGCCGGGCTGCCTCCACATCCACTCACAGTCGCGTTGGCTGCTATGTGAGATCCGAGTCCTAGATCACTGCTGCCAGGGAAGGAGAGGGGGCAGCTCCCCTACTTCCACTGCTTCCTGGGGGTCCAGTCCACCCACCTTCAGATGTATAGCTGCATGGATCTCTCAGGTGTCCAGTTGTGCTGTATAGGGAATTCTCTCTTGCTTAACGGATGTCTATTTTGTTGGAAGTTAGAGGGGAGAGACAAGGGAACAACTCACTCCGCCATGATAATGACATCACTTCAAACTAATTCTTAAAGTAGGCCATTGTAACCACTTTAACTTAGAATACTTCTGGGTTATTTTCAAAGCTAATGCTTTGAATCATTATGAAAAACTTTAAGGTCAATAATATTTTTAAATCAGTAGCTGAAGGGAACCAGGATTGAACTTAGCACATTGAATTAAGTGATTTCATGGTTTAATACCTTTCTCAATATTCTCCATCTTATCTGTAAAATGGTTACAAATACATGGGAACTTCAGAAGGCTTGTTTTAGCAAAATGCTTTGGGGAAGAATACAGTTAGGGTATTTTTTTTTAAAGTCTTCAAAACACTACTTCTTATCAGTAAAATTCTGAATGTTTTTTATGAGTTGACTGCTTCCTCTCACTTACATGGGTAAGAGAACAGAACATATCATAGGCTCATAGCATGAACAGTAAGTAATCTTAAATACTTTAATGTATGCATTTGCATTCACACACCTGGGTGAGTGAGGATCTAGCTTATTTTTACAGCCACCCAGGAAAGCAATTCTATAACCCATGTTCCACTTCTGCTTCCAATCTCTTTAGTTCAGTGGCAAGTTCTTCTTATTCTAGAGTAGCACTGTCCAGTAGAAATTTCCATGATGAAGGGAATATTTTATATTTGCACTATGCATTACAGTAGTCACTAGCCACATGTCACTACTGAGCACTTGAAATGTGGTCAGCATGACTCAAGAACTTAATCTTAATTAAATTTAATTTGAATTTAAATAGTAACATGTGGCTAGTGGTTACCATTTTGGACAGTGCAGTAGAGATCCCAGAATGCCACAGTCAACAAAATGTATCAAGTCTGATCTGGTCATCCTGTCAAACTGAGCTTGGGTTAGAACCATACTGGGTCAAACTCCTTCCCCACTCAAAAGTCAGGCAATAGATCTGAAGGGACATACCCCGGAGTCTGTAAATTTTTTCTGTAAAGGGCCAGAGAGTAAATATTTTAGGCTCTGTGGGCCCGTAGGCCAAAAGATCTCTGTTGCAACTACTGAACCCTGCTACTGTAGCACAAACGTTGCCACAGACAATTTGTAAAGGAACTCGTGTGGCTGTGTTCCAGTAAAGCTTTTATTTATAAACACTGAAATTAGAATTTTACATAATTATCATGTGTCCTGGAATACTACTCTCTTCGATTTTTTTCAACTATTTAAAAATGTAAAAACTGTTCTTAGTTCTCAGGCCATACAAAAACAGGCCGTGGGGGAAAAATCACCAGCCTGGTTTGCAAATCTCTGAAATATACAAAAGGTCAGTGAGCACAAGAAGAGATACCACCATTAACCATCAAGGAAATGCAAACTACAACCACACTACGATCCCACTAGAACAGCAATACCAAAGATTAGTGAAGATATGCAGCACCTGGAACTCTTATTACACTGCTGGTGAGACAGTAAAATGGTACCACCACTTTGGAAAACTGACTGTTTTCTTAAAAAGTTAAAATATACCATAGGACTCAGTACATCTAGGTACTTAACTCAAGAGAAATGAAAATTTATGTCCACACAAAGACATGCATATGAATACTCACAGTCCCTTTATTCACAATGACTAAAATCTAAAAACTCAAATACCCTCAAGGGACAAATGGATACATAAAATGTGGAATGGAATACTACTAAGCAATAAAAAGTAACCACTACTGATACTATTCAACATCCTGAATGAATCTCAAAATGACTTGAGTGAAAGAAGTCAAAAACAAAAGACTACACAGTAAGTTCATTACATAAAATTCCAGGAAATGCAAGCTAATTTATAGTGACAGAAAGCACATCAAGGTTGCCTGGGGCTGAGGGCTAAGGGAATAAGACTACAGAGTTAGGAGGAAACGTTCTGTATTTTGATAGAGGTGGAGTCACAGATGTATACTTGTCAAACTGTATGCTTTAGATGGGTGCAATTTACTGTACACCTAAAGATGATTTAAAGAAAGACTTGATTCCATTGGCATCAGAAGTACCCACAGTAATCTCCATGAACTGAAGCAAGTGCTGTTTAAATTTGAGGAGATGGGTAAGGGAGGGACAGATAAGAAGTTAGTGTGATGTCTCACACCATCTCTGCTGATGGGAAATGTGCCTCTGGGACCTCTAGGGCACAGTAATAGTAACCCAAATCAAAGAGCTTTGAATAGACAAGTTTTAGGAATTCTGTGAATTGAAACTTCCTGTTCACAATATTCTGATCTCCCTATTTGGAACGTGGATTTTAAGTTAGACTAAAATGTACAATTCCAAGAATTAGTAAATAATCCTTTACATTATAACAAGTTTTCATTTGTAACACTTTGAGATAATGTCCTTATTTTAAATATACCCTGTTGCTCAGGTTAAATTTGTTTAAAAACATTTTGTTATAAGTCTTATGAAGGCTTGAAGAAACTTGCTCAGCTATGGAACATTACCAGTTCAAAATATTAAGAGTAAGGGAAAACAGGTCCCATTTTCCAATAAGTTTTAATTATTCTTTTAAAGTCTTGGGCATGCCCGAAACCAGTTTTTGAAGACCTTACAAGGATTCCTCAAATGGGTCAATGCAAGCTGACCATGAAAAAAAAAATCGTCCACTCACACAAAACAAATAATATTCTAAATAATTTGTGGCTATATATTGGGCAAAACAAGCATGAATTTTTTTCAATCAAGTACAGATACATGAAATACACATCTGGCTTCCCAGATTCTTTTCCAGGTAAACTATACGTTATAGGTTCCTCACGTTAAATTAAATTTCATGCTTGACTTGAGACTATGTCCTTTTCAGAGAGAGAAATAAAACACCAAAACTTAGGAGTCAGTGGAGGTGAATGAATTGAGAAAAAAATCTTTAAAAAAACCCTGCTTTTCCTTTCTCTATCCTTAAATACACCCCTTTTAACCATACAGTAGACTCAAACTTTAGGGCAAATGTCCAGCATAATTCTCAATTCTTTCTGAGACACACTTCAAATATCATAATTTCCTATCAAAGTACAAATGAGCTCAGCATTTGTGTCCAACACAAGTTCATACACTTAAAAATTAAAAGGCCACCACAGCTATAAGATCACAACTTTCTGAAGTAGCACAAAGGATATTTCATTAATCTAATTGTTCTCAGAGGTATTTATAGGAAAGTATTTTGATTATTTTCCAGGGACTTTTAAGTGAGAATCATTTTTCAGTCTACCAGCATCAACCTCTAACAATGTCAGTTTCTTGTCCCATAAGAAATTTCTTTCACTGCTTACTGTCCAAATAAGAGACCTCTTTACTTATTATTTGGGGCATAACAGAGCTCAATTTGTGAGAAGTGCTACAGATTATTAGATCCTAAAAGAAAACTCTGGAAGTTTAAGAAATTGGGAGGTGGGGAGAGGAAGGCACACTTAGAGAGATGAAATGGAAATATTAGTATGAGCACAAATATTTTTAGGAAGATGTACGATAACATACATATGAATTGAGAACACAGTGGTTTATTTGGGAGAGTGGTAAAGATGACAACTGGAAATCCCAGCCAGAATGCTGGAAGTATAAGGGACTTAACAGATCACCTAATCTAGGCTCAAAGAGACTAAATGAGTTGCCCAATTAAATGGCATGATACATATAAAAGGGCTTAGCATGGTGCCTGGCTAACAGATGATGGATAAATGTTGGTATCTCCCTTTCCCCTACCCCCAACCAAGGTCCCATGCCAGTAAGTTTTACAATAACCACCACCACAATCATCACCTAAATCTTCCAACAGTTCTCCAGTCTTCCAGAGACACCAGGACCTTTCAACAGCCTATTTCAAGGAAAATTCCATTACTATTATCTCAATAATACCTGCCTTATAGAGTCACCGTGAGCATTAAACAAGATCATGTAAATTGACAAGCAGCAAAGTCCAAGAAATGCTGGCATGAAGTTTCCAATTCTGCCTTCTTTCAAACACATCCTTTCCATTTATGGTACTGGGTGAGTGCTTGCGTGCGTGCGTGTGTGTGTGTATGTCTTTGTGTGCGTGCTCACGTGTATGAAGAGGGTGAACAGCCAGGAATGCAAACATCAGACATAGTTAGGACCCAGTTTTTGACAATTCCTCTTCTTTCCCCAAGATTTTGATATGCCCCCTGGGTACCAATCTCATTCAATTGAGAACTCCCTGCTGTAGTGAGTCAGTATAAATGTGAGGCTTGAACTCAGATGTACTGGAATGGGGAAAAAGGTAACAGGAGTAATAGCCCTCTCATTCAGGGACATGTTGACAAAACCATAGTCTCATTACAAATTCACAACTCAATAACCCAGGCTTGCTATTATCTCCCCAATTAAAACGCAAGGTCCCTGAAAATGGGACATCACATCTTATACCTCCTTCCACGTGTCTGCATAGCACTAAAAACAAGACATTAGTAGATGCGTAATAGTTGCTATTAATCATCCTCAAGAATTCAATATTTAAAAATTCAGTCCGCATAACCCCCCAGGAACACATACTGCAACCCCGAACTAGCCTTTCACGTATGTCAAAAGAGACATCTGTAAATCAGTTTCTCAATAAAATGTAGTGAGCATTTTCATCTAAAAAGGAATATATCTTTAAACTCTAGTTCTGAAGTTCATGAATGGCTTGAAATTGTAGGCAAATTTTTGTGTAGGCACACTTTTCCTCCCTGGAGAGCACAAAGCTTCCATCACATTCTGAAAAAAAAAAACAAAAACCAAACAAACTCCCCTAAAACCTGAAGAACCACTGCTCTACACTGCTTCTCCCCCTGGCTTTGAAGTTCAAGCTCTCACAGGTAGGCCTTCCTCAGCTTGACTTGTAAAAGCATATTTAAAAATCAAATGACAGGATAGTAGTTACCCTTACGAGGAAGGATATATGGGTAGTTGTTGAGGGGGACATTAGAGGGATTTTTGAGGCACTGATAATATTGTGGATTTGGATGCTGGTTACAAAAGAGTGTTCACTTTGTGAAAATTCATCATGCTGAACACATGATTCTTGTATCTGTCTGAAAGTATATTTCAATAAGAGACTTAAAAAAAACACAAATCAGTAAAAAGATGGGTCAGTTTTACAAAGCAGACATCACGTGTAACGTAAAAAAGAAGTCCTTAAAAATTAAGTACTAGGAGAGGCCCATGTGGTGAAGATCTGAAACCTCTGGACAATGTCACAGAGGCACTGAGGCCCTCAGTCCAACAACCTACAAGTAACTAACTGAGGCTTGCCAATGACCATGTGAGTAAGCCTGGAAGCAGAATCTCCATCCTCAGTCAAGCCGAGACTGACGGCAGCCCCAGCTCACAGTGACTGTGAATGAAAGAGTCTGCACTAGAACCGTCTAGGTAAGTCACTCCCAGATTCCTGACTCTGAGAAATCCTGCGAGATAACACGTTTGGTGTTTTAAAAAAATGATGCAGCTTCTAAACACTCCCTTCCTTACATTTATTGAAGTGAGCAAAAAAGCCTCAATAGCTATACCTGCAGAGACATTAGCTTATTGGTTTAAACTGGCAACTTTCTCTTCTCGAAAAGCTGTAGTACAATATTGCTCTCAAAACTCAACCAAGAAAAAAGAAAATACAGCTGGTGATTATGAACATGATTGCTGGATCAAATGGAAGTTAATTTCCCTGTAAGATACAGAAGAGGGATCTTCTCAATGCTTCTCTCTCCTACCTCCATCTAAATTAGAGATTCCATTACAGTACCATGTTTTTGTGTTTCATTGCATAAGTGTCTGAATGATACCACATGCATATACACATCCTTTAATTTTTCTGAAGGTTTTCTCACAGGAAATATACTAAAGTCAGAGTTATCAAGTAAATATAAATGTGTTCTTTTAAAATACAGTCATATTTGTATAAACCTACAAAAGAGGTAGATGGGGGGATGTAGCTATTCCAGTTTCATCCAACACAAATGTAGCATGTTTTGAAATCAATGTATTAGTTCTTCGATCTGTCTGTACTTCTGAAGCTGCCCAAAGAGAGTACCAGAATTTGAGCCTTCAGCAGGGTCTTTCAACACGGAGTCCTCTGCAGTGCCCAGCACAGCAAAGGGCCTTGCACACACTAAGCATTATGGTATTAGTTTAACTGAAAAAAAGTTACAAAAGTTACTGTTTTTTTCCATTTAAAATTCTTAACAGTTGTACAGAACTCCCTTCTCAAAATGGACTACCAATAACTACTATCATTTCCTTGCATATTTTTAAAAACTGAAAAGACATCTATTAATTTTGCTATAATCAGGCTAACCTTTTCGTACTCTGTTAAATTTTAACCTGCCAGTTGTAATTCTTCATGACTCCCTAGAGTTACACTGGTGGTCAATATTTAATTACTGCACCTTAAATTTAAAACAAAAGATGACTATTTGAAAATAGTATTTTCTGTTATTACATAGAAATAATGCAGAGCCTAGTAAATAATACTTTAAGATCTGTATAAGGCCCAGCATAACAACATAATAAATCCAACAAAACCCCAGAATTATCCTTCAGTTATATTATTTACATTATAATTATTATATATTTAATATATTTACATATACTTATATATTATGTATTTAATATATATTTATAGTATTATATATTCTTTCCTTTTCCTCTGAAGATCCTGAACACCAGCTAGCACTATTAAAGCTAACATCTGATCCTTCTTAATCTTTTTCATTGCCACTGTACACTAAGAACTGTCATCTGTTTGCAACAACTAATCAGCAAGTGAAGATATTAAATCCTCATTGTCTCACCTCACTTTAGATATTAAAAAAAAAAAAAAGGCAAGGAAAGGCAACTAAAGATAAATACAAATGAGCTTGATTTTTTTATTTTTATAGGCAATGCTCTGTAACCACTGCTCCCAATGGTAGGCATTAGATAAGGTCATCTAAGACCAAGAATGAGAGACCCATCACAACAAGGAGCTACTTACAGCCACTATTCTAAAGAGGCTTGACTATGACATCAACAGAGTTAGAAGACAAATCCAGTATTATAATTTTTCTGTTATTGAAGTTTTGTGACACTTAAATCTTCCATAAAATATATATCAGAAAAAATGCTCAGGACTTCAACCTGAGAATCATGACACTTGCTTAGTGTCAATAAAAAAAAAAACTGCTCACCCTGGTGGTTCAGAAAAGTACGAGACACACATGACAACTATTTAGTACTACGTATGAAACTTTCAAATAAATAATCACTGTCTTGAATCTTTAATAGACTCCTTTTTAAACTTTATGCTCTAACAGTTATGAAAAAAGTACTCCCCCTCAACGCACTTCAGGTTTGTTAATCCTTTCATTTATTTAGTCATTCCATAGGGGAGGGGGACACATCGTTCTTGGAAAGGTTTTCTGCTACAATAAAGTACCATGTTAACGTCTGTGAGTATCCATACTAAAAGTAATTTAGTGGTCCAACAAAGAAAAGCAATGTACCCCATTCCAACTAAAGAGAAAAAAGTTCCTTCACAAACTTATTCTATTAATATAAACACCACTAATTACATACTACAACTCTTAAAAGTAAAATAAGGGGCAAGCCCGGTGGCGCAAGCGGTCAAGTGCACGTGCTCCGCTCCTAGGGTTCGCTGGTTCAGATCCCAGGTGCGTACCGACGCACTGCTTGGCAAGCCATGCTGTGGTGGCGTCCCATATAAAGTGGAGGAAGATGGGCATGGATGTTAGCCCAGGGCCAGTCTTCCTCAGCAAAAACAGAGGAGGATTGGCAGATGTTAACACAGGGCTGATCTCCTCTCACACACACACACGCATACTCCTCTTTGTTTTGAAAAATCAATAAATTCTAACTTTGATAGATTTTTATTTCTTGGTGGGCGGGTGGGAGAAAAACATCACCTTACAAAAATAAGGTAAACCCTCTTTTGAGCCAAAAATGCTATGATGATTGCTTTGAAGCATCTTGACTTTCCTCTGGTGAGGAATGACAACATTTTGGGTTCAAAATCTGGGAGAGATCACATTAAGGGTCACTCCTTTACAGGAGACAGAACAGATATACATTCAAAAATGCACAGTGACTTCCTCTGCTTCCCAAAGCATCATTCAGAAAGGCTATCAATTCAAACCATCTTCTGGAATGCTCATGGACACTATTTTTTCCCCAGTAGTTAAGAACACTGAACCCCAAGTCAAAAAGCCTTTGGTCCACTTAGCCTTACCTTAAGTAAATCTCTTATCAGTTCTGTGCTTTGATTTGTTCCTTTAAAAAAATGACAAAAGTAATTCTTGCCTACCTACTCTTTTAGGATGGAAAAATTCTTTAAAAATCACATAAAATCCTTCATGCTTCTTAGAAATGGCTGCTATAAAACTCAAGGTGCTATACTATCACCTTTATCAAGTTTTACTGCTACTTGTGAATGAGGCCACGATACTGGCTTTAAAACACAAATCTTGTGGTCCCCTATCTGTAGTTACAATTTTTGATATAATTGTCCTGATAACTGGTCCCTCACACTCCAAAGATCTACTCTACTGATCCCTGGCCTGAAAATTTATTTAGTCCCTTCTCTCCCCCAAAAAACTGGGAAAAGGCACACCACTCCAGCTTGTCGTAGACATTATATTAGGCATAACATCATTCTTTTTACTTGAGGAATACTATATAGTATGTAAAATAAGGCGACACTTCTTATGCTCTGTACTTTTTACTTCCCACAACACAAAACTTGTACGGTTACCTAGAAAATCCCAAGGTTTCTGACAACAGATTTGTATCAATAACTCTCATAAAAATATCAGATCTAAGACACAGAGATCGAAACCTTAATCGAGTTTGCAAGAAATAACTCTGCACCCCTCCAGCCACTATTAGGTTTGGTATGGGCTATCCCCTCCTAGAGCCATGCCATGGCTCTGAGGAAAAGTGGCCTGGGCCCAAAGCAGGCCGGGGCAGCTCTGGAGACGGATCAAGACCCTTCAGAGCGACGCCTGCACCCAACGTTGCATCTCTCATTTCAGACACACCCCCCTCCACCCCGCGTTTCATAGGCGGTGTCGGCGCTCAACTCCTTCACCGTGGACAGGGGGGACCGAAGGGGGGGCGGGCCCAGGCCTAGGCACCCATTTTGGAGACCCGGGCAGCTCGGCCCTGCAGGCTGTGGATTAGGGATGTGGGAGTGAAGGGCGCATCCGTGGGAGGGAAGGAGGCCGGAGGGGGATCTCCTGCATTCGGGGGCGTGAAGAGCGAGGCGGCGGGAAAGACTCGTGAGCGCGAGGTGTATCGGCGTGGGCTCCCTTTTTGTTACGTGTTTAGGGCTGGCAGGGTAAAGGGGAAGTCCCCTCGGGACACACTCGGCTCGGGTCCCCCCTTCCCCGCCCGGGGCACTGAGGACTCGCGGAGGCCTCCCTCCGGCGGGAAGGCAGGGGCTGAGGAGCGACGGGGCCGTGCGCGCCGGACCGCGGGGCCCGGCACCTCCAGCCCCAGCGAGAGGCGTGCGCCGGGTGGGAAGGATGGACGAGGCCCCCGGCCCGAAGCGGGAAAGGCCCGGAGTCCCGGGCCGGGCGGCGGCCCCGGAGCCCCGAGCGGCGGCGGCGCGGGCCTGGCGAGCCCCGAGCCGGCTCGAGGCCCCTGGGCCGCGTGCGCCCCCCACTCCCCACTCTCCGCGGCAGCCCCCTCCCTCGCGGCCCTCTCACCTGCACATGATCCGCCATTTTGCTCCATTCATGCTCCTCGCCGGCCCCCCTCCCCCCCAGCGCGCACCTCGGCCGGGGCCGCCGCCGCCGCCGCCGCCGCCGTCGCCGCTGCGCCTGCGCGCTGGGGGTTCGTCGCGCTGCGCTCGCGGCGTAGGGCTGCTCGGCTGCGCAGGCCCCGGCGGCTGGCGCCGCGCTTGGAGAATGCGCAGCGCCGCCGGGACGGCGTAAGGGCGCGGGCAACGTCAGCGGCCGGAGACGCGCGGGGCGGAGGAAGGAGCGGGCCGGGGAGCGCGGAGGGGGGTCGGGGGAACAAAGCTTTGTTTACATGGGTTTTAAAGGGGCCGCGCGCTCGGGCCGGCGGGCGGCGGGCGCTGCGGCGGCCGCTGGCGCTGCCTTTTGCTCGTCGGCGTGGGGAGGGCTCCCGGATGGGGACCGGGACCTGTCCCCGCCCAGAGCCCCGCACCTGGTGGAGTCGTCTCTCCCCGAGTGTCCTCCTTTCCACTGGCCCCTGGACACCCCCTCCCCCGCCCACCCGCCGCCACAGAACTGCTGTAGCACCACACGCCCAAGGGACCTTCCGATGCGCCCGCCACCGATGACCCCCACTGAGGATGCTGGCATTATTCTTTACTTTCCAATACGCTGCCGCCGGCCGCCGGATTGATGTTTGTGTCTTTCCAGCTTTCCCCTCCAGTGGACAAGGGCCATAGTTCTCTGATCCTGGGTTTTACCAGCAACCCAAATAGTGACTCCTTGTTTTCATGTTTGTCCTTTTCTCCTCCGTAAACGTTCATGGAAATAGCCGCCAAATAGTGGTGATGATGGGAACATGCAGAAGGCACAGTTCCAATCTTCCCAAATACATCGCTATCTTAACCAGTACTCGAGGCTGCCTCCTGAGAGGGGTCAGATTCTGGGAGAGGTGGTCGTGGTGGGAGGAAGTAAAGGGGTTTTAGGGTCCTGGGCTCAGTCTGAGTGGGAAAGCCATTCCTCTGGGTCAGATTAGGTCAGTCCCTGTCTGCTGAGGCCAATTTCCGTCGTTCCCACTAGGAATTACCGGTGTTAGATAATGCTGGTTCCTGTTTTCCATTGGATTCTATTCCGACTTCCAGTCAAAGCCCCCAGATTAAATTTTAGCTGATTCTGAGAGTATTGGTTGTTTGAAGTTTGTATTGACTGCGTGCTACCACGTGCGATGGAAATGAAATGGTAGTGAATTACATACACACTTTCTGTTATGGATGGAGTGGACTGGTGCTCAGCATTCATTTCAACCTCTGCCCTCCTAGGGTGTCTTCCTGGTTTGCGGACGTAGGACACCTAAAAACTACATTACCCAGACTTCCTTGCAGCTAGGTTTTTGTATGCAAGTTCAGCCCTGCCAGTTCCGTTCAGTCAGAGAGGATTTTGGAGGCAGAAGTGAGGCAGAAGCCTTTGACTGTTGCTTCTGCAAGCCCAGCCCTGGAGATGTTGTGGTTTTCTTGGTTTCGTTTTGTTAGTTTTTTCCAACAACCTTCCAGTGTCCAGTCTTTAGCTCCCTGAGGGTACCAAGCAGGGATGGTGGGTCAGGGGCTTTCTGACTGGCATAGCAGCTACAGTGGTAGATTCTTGGAGTCAGAGTTGCATGGCAGTAATTCCCTACTTGTCTGATTGGGTAGAGGTAATGGCTCCCTGTGGGCCAGGCCCAGATCTACTCCCCACCAGTCCTCCTCCCCACACTTGTGTCTCTCTACATGTTCCCCTTCTCAGTAAATGGTACCACCAGTTACCCAGTTGCTCAAACTAAAAACCCAGGAGTTATCTTGATTCCTAGTGTCTCAACAGTCCCCCACATCCAATCAACAGCTAACACCCTGGTTCAAGCAACCATCACGTTTCTCCTGGGCTCTGGTAATAGATTCCTAACTAGTTTCCCTGCTTCCTCTCTTGCCCTTTGATAATCTATTCTCCATACAGCTGCAGAACATTCTTTTAAAAATCATAAATCAGATCATTTATGCCCCTGCTTAAAAATCCTTAAGTGGCCTCCCATTGCATTTAGAATACATTCCAAATCTTGCTTTGGCCCGAGGGGCCATGTCATCTGACCTCTTCTCTACTATGCCTCCTCTTGCTCACAATGCTCTGGTCATTCTGGCCTTCTTGGAGTTCCTTGCATCCAGGGTAGTCCTACCTCAGGGCCTTTGCACTTGAAGTAACTTCTGCTTGGTATGTTTTTCCTTCAGATCTTTAAGTGGCTGGTTCCCTACTGTCATTGACTTCTTTTTTTTTTTTTTTGTGAGGAAGATCAGCCCTGAGCTAACATCCATGCTAATCCTCCTCTTTTTGCTGAGGAAGACCGGCTCTGAGCTAACATCCACCGCCAATCCTCCTCCTTTTTTTCCCCCCAAAGCCCCAGTAGATAGTTGTATGTCATAGTTGCACATCCTTCTAGTTGCTGTATGTGGGACACGGCCTCAGCATGGCCAGAGAAGCGGTGCGTCGGTGCACGCCCGGGATCCGAACCCTGGCCGCCAGTAGCGGAGCGCGCGCACTTAACCGCTAAGTCACGGGGCTGGTCCTGTCATTGACTACTTAGTTCTGGTGTTACCTCCTCAGAGAGGCTTTCTTACCACTCTATTAAAAGATGTCCCCTGACCTCATTCCTATCATACTTACAGCATTGATCACTGTCCAAAACTATTTACTTGCATATTTACTCTTTTCATTGTCAGGGTCTTCAATTAGAAAGTAACCACAATAAAAGCAGGGATTCTGTCTGTCTTGTTTATGCTGTGTCTCTAGTGCCTCCGCACGGAGTAGATGCTCAATAAATAATGTTTGCGTTAATTAACTTCTTTATATCTCAGTCTCATTCTAGGGTGCATGTGGGGCTTATATGAGAACATAAAGCATTTGAAGTGTTACGTCAATGTTAAGTAAATGTTGTGATTTCTGTTATATGCCCTTCATCTCAGAGAGTTTCCAGAGCTGGGTTCTCTTTTTACTTAGTGCTGGGAGAAGTGATATGCTTAATGGAGAATGGGTGAAGACTAGGAATGCAACTCAAGAGACAGGTATTGTCCCCCCTCCCTTGCAGTCAGCAACCGCTGTTGTGGGGGCAGCAGGCATGGGATCTTTCATGACCCTGCTAGCTTATTTCTTTGTTCAGTCCTCCTTCTGTCTCAGGCCCACGCCAGCTCCCTGCCATTCTATACCTTCTTTCCTGTGGTGTGCCCACAGCTGCCCTTTGGGCAGCTGCCCCCACCTATCCATCATTTGGGGGTTACCTAATCTCTAAGCCTGCCCAAGGAATCAGACAGTCTCTTCTGCTCCTTCCTTTTTTTGCCCCCAAAGCAAGCTCACAGCCCTTCTGTGTGAAGGATTTAGTCGCTAATCACTGGTGAGAATAGTAACAAAAAGTTGCCAAGTTCTGGGATCTGTGGTCTCTGATCTGAATGGTTCCTAACACAGGCTCAGAGAAACCGTTGTAGTGGAAAGGATCTCGGCACAAGTGAGGTGTGGGCTGTCCCTCCCCTCCCAGTGAAAGCAGAGAGAAGCCGGAGGGGCACCCCACGCCCACCTTGTGCCTCCGTATAAAGGACTCTCCTTTATGGTGTTTGCTCTTCCCATCATTGGTGCTGGGTAACCCAAGGGCCTCTAGTTCTCTGCCCCTCTGCTGTGTCTTGGAGCTTTGTCTTCGGGGTCCTTGCTCACAGGGTTCACCTGTGGCCAGGCAGAAGGGACTAGGGTTAGTACCTCCACTGCAGGGTCCCCACAAGTCCTGTCAGGGAAAGTGAGAGGGGCCTGGAAGGGTGTCGCTCATGGTACACTCCTGCTGCGCTGTCTTCTGCAGAGAATAGCCACATGAGGAGAACTTCTCCAGCTACCACAGGCAAAGGATAGCATGGGGGCATCTGGAATACCTGGGGTTCAGGCCTCCAGGTTTAAACAGCTTTCAAGTAACCTGGTAAGCTCGGGTGCCCCCCTGTGGTTATGAGTGGAATGTGCCCAGTTTCCCTTGGAAGGCCATCAGAGTGTGGGGGGAACTTCCTTTATTGTCTTGCTGCTCAAAGTGGGGTCTGGCCCACCAATCGGCAGTATCAGCATTTCAGGTCTCACTCCAGACGCACTGTATCAAAATCTGCACCTCGAACAAGAGCTGTATGTTTGAAAGGCACTGCTATGGCAGCCCCTTCTCTTCTCACTCCATGAGGAGATGTCAGCCAAACACCTCACAGTTCCCAGGCAGCATTGCCTCTCCTTAGGGACTAGAGAGAAGGGATAGGCCTTGTCCCATGTCCATACTCTTAACTGCTTCCCAAGGAGCTTTACCCTTGGTCTCTGGATCATCTTGTTCAAATCCAGGGAGCAGGGCTGAGTGCGGTGTCTCAGCCTTCTCCCAGGGCTCGTGACATTCATCTTTTAAAGCTGCGTTGGTCAAGCACAGGGCACGTACAGCAGACAGCCTGAGTGGGGCACTGCTCTGCTCTCCTTCCCAAGGCAACCGAAGCCCTGTGGTAGAGGAAACAGCCCGGTTACACAAGCACCGATTATGGGGTTACCCCAAGAGTGCTGGTCTGATTCTCCGGTTCCTCCAACATTTCTGCACCACGCCTCCATCAGCTTGCTTCTCTAAACCATCTGGCTCTAAGTTCAATATTCTCTGAGGAGCTTAGATTTCCCCAAAGCAGTGTATCTTCTTGCGTGGAGTCTGGATTCCACTTAGGGGCCAACAAGACAAAGACTTGAATTAAAGACAAGGAGCCCTGGTACTTCCTCCTCTGCCCCCACCAGCCCTTCAGCCTCAGTAGAGTGGCAGACAGGTGTGTTCATGCCTAGCCTTCTTTCTTCCAGAGATGGGTAGTGTGGCTGGTGACAGTGTGTGCCTGGAAGCTTTGGTAACTATGAAGCACTTTTCTTTTGGTAACTATGAGGCATTTTTTTTTTTCCCAAATATAAGAGATTGCTATTGTAACTTGAAAAGAAAATCTCCAGATGACACTCAAGTGTCTTTATAATGCTCACAAAGGCTGAAAGGAAGGTGAACTCCAACAGTTTAGATGTGCTCTAGGAGCATAGCATGTTTCAGTGTAGGATGTTCATGTTTCTAGACTCGCAAGAAGGTGACGTCAGTGTGTTGTCATTGGGGGCAGGGCATGATCCTGCCAGGGAAGCAGTTGCAGCTGTGTGTGTGAAAGTGGCGAGCTCTGTCTGATGTGTCCTGTGTGCTGGGCCTGTGTGTGTGGCTCAGCTCTTACTGAGTTGAGAGACCTGGGTTCCGGTTTGGTGGCTTTGAGTATGTCCTTCACACCTTCCTGAGCCTCAGGCTCCTCATTTTTAAATTAGGGAGTTGAGCTGGTTGATTTCTAAGTTCTCTTCCAGCTGTGTCATGCTAGGCACCCAGCATGAGCATGGGGGCCTTTGGCTACTGGTTTTGCAGTTGAATTTGGTTACTGGGTCTCTTTGTTCCTGTGGGTCAGCCATTCTTTGTTGGTGACTCCTTAGGCATCTTCTGTACCTGAATTTTTGCTCACTGAGGAGCTGGAATTTGACTTTTTGAAAATTATCTCTTACTCACTGAAAATGCAGGAAGCTTGAGTGTGAAACTCACTCATCAAAAAAAAAAAAAACAACACATACACAGAGCAAAAAACCACAGGGCCTATCGGCCTGTCGTCATCAAGCAGACTAGAATAGTGCAGAAAACTCTAGGCAGAGAGGAAATGAACTTGAGCGAAGGGGGAACACACAGCAGAGAGGAGAGAAAGAGGGCGGGAGGGGCAGGAGAGGGCTGCGGCACGGGGCCCTGCGATGGTGAGAGGATGGGAGAGGTGGCGCTGAAGCAGGGCTGCCTATACCTCCAGCAGCAGCAGACCTTTGGAAAGGTAGGAGGAGCAGGGCTGGGCAGGGCTTGGCCGAGGGGCTGGGGCTGCTGGAAATTCCTGAGGAGGAGAAGGGGTCCCCTGAAGGTCCCAAAAGGCTTATGGGATAGCGGGGACTGTGTCATCCATGGTGTCAGACCCGGAGCTCAGGCTTGGGAGGGCTCTTTCCCCAGCAGGCCCTACACCATGCTCTGCTGACAGCTCTTCCCCTGGGGGCGGTGGAGGAGGGCTCTGTCTCTTGCCTCTCTTGCTCTGCGGTAACTTCTTCTCACGGGACACCCTGGAAGGGAGTGGAAGGAACAGTGGAGGGGGTGATTCGGGGTTGTAGTAGAGGTTTCCTCCCCTCTCCTGCCCCAGTGGGGTGCATCTGCCTGGTGTTAAACTTGAGCTGGAGTCTCTGGGAGCCAAGGCCCCACTGTGTCCAAACTCCTTCCTCCTCCTTAGCCTCCTGAATGAGGAAGTCCTCCTTCCCTCAGCTGACCCACACCAGGGCTCCTCTCTCCCTCTCCCTCATGGCCCAGCCTGTCAAGGAGTGAGGCGGGAAGGGTCAGGAGGGTCCACCAAAGTTCCTGGAGACACAGCCTTCTGTAGGCCTGCACACGGAACGAGAGTGATGGTCTCCAGTCGGGTCTTTCTGCTGCCCTCCTCACCACTCCTTTGGGCTTCAGGGACTCATCAGCTTTTCGCCTCTCCTTTCCTATCTCCTGGGCCGAGCCCGCCCAGCCTCCTTGCAGTCGGCCTCCGTGGGGCTCATCACTGTGCCGTTTCTGCTCTTGGTAAGCTTGCTGCTGTCATCGCAGGCCTCATTCTTGATTGCCTGCAGCTGGTCTCAATGCTTTCTAACTATTCTCTCTGCCTCCTTGGGTCTCCTGTGGTCTTTACCTCTCTCTCCCCATCCCCCCGGGTTGCTGCCGCAGTCCCTCTCTCACGGTCCCTCCTCTCCCCTTTGGTCACCATCTCTCCATCTCTGGGCGGCTCCCTTTCGGCACCCTGTCTGCCGTACACCTGGGCTCAGAAGTGGCGCCGGTTCGGGGCTGTGCTGTATGGAGGGTCGGGCTGTGCTTTGGCCCGGTTGGAGCTCCAGGATGGCTCAGAGAAGCCGCGCCGGGGAGAGGCCGCCCGGAGGGTGATCCGCCTCAGTGACTGCCTGCGGGTAGCTGAGGCTGGTGGGGAGGCCAGCAGCCCCCGGGATACCAGCGCCTTCTTCCTGGAGACCAAGGAGCGCCTGTACCTGCTGGCAGCCCCCACTGCAGAGCGTGGCGAATGGATGCAGGCCATCTGCCTCCTGGCCTTCCCTGTGAGTCATCCTGGGGTGCAGAAAGGGCAAGGGGGTGTGCGAGAGTGGGGGCACTAGATACTTCCTGTGGGCAGGTGTTAGAAGAGCCATGGTCAGGATGCTGGGGGTGGTTCCTTGGTGGGGGGGACCCCAACCCAGAATGCAGGCGGGGCGGCGGGCTGAGTGTGCCTCGGCCTAGGCCAGAGGAGGGGCTTGGGATTGGGGATGGCGGTGAGACCTGGGCCTCCTCCTCAGGGCCAGAGGAAGGAGCTGTCGGGGCCGGAGGGGAGGGGCAGCTGGCCCTGCATGGAGGAGAACGAATTATACAGCAGCACAACCACAGGTGAGGGGGCTGCCTGTTCTCCCCGGCTGCTCTCCCCAGGGCGTGGTGGGGAAGAGGTGCGGGCCGGCAGCTGCCGGCTGAGTCTTCCTGCCTTGTGGTTGCCCCCAGCCCTGGCCAGCCCCCTTATCAGCCTCTCTGCATCGCTTCCGGCACGGCGCAAGGTAGGGGAGCCCAGCCTGCCTTGAGTGGCAGCCCTTCCCCTTGGCTCACTCCCTCTTCCCAGGCCCTGCTGGTGGGAGAGGGCAAGGCTGAGGGGTCCAGGTGAAGGTGCTGCTCTTGAACTCTCCCTTGTTGGGACCTGACTAATTGTCTGAAAAAAGAATGGTTTTCTTTCTATGGATTTAAGGTGTCCTGTGGCAAGGGAGCTTTTTGCTGACAGGGCAGTCCCCCTCTTGCAATCCATCTAGCCCTCTGGGTGTGTGTATGTGGGGGAGCAGGTGGACATAGAGGGACATCCAAGCTCCCCCCTGGTGTGGAGGGCACCAGATGCGTCGGCAGTGGGAGGGCAGGCTGGGAGCCGGGGGCCAGGGTCAGCCGCACCTGCAGCTGTGACAGTAGGGATTGGGAGGCGGCTGGGTTGGGGTGAGAGATGAGATGGAGAAGACAAGGCTCTGGCAACAGGGGCAGGAAGGATGTGGGCAGAGATTGGGGTGCATATGGCTAGGGCATGATGCCTACTAGGGTAGAAGGTGGAGGTACTTGGCATTTTGGGGAGTATAACCTGGCACAGAGCAGCTCAGCCTTCAAGATGCAGGCTGTGGGGTCATGGCCACATGGATAATACTTTTTCTAGAGACCTTCTGCACACTCATTTAGAGCAGGGCAGAGTTGAGGCAGGCCAGCTGTTTCCCATTAACTGCCTTCTCCTCTCCCCTCTCCTCCCCAGCGGCCCCCTGCAAGGAGTTTGCTGTGACCATGAGGCCCACAGAAGCCAGTGAGAGGTGCCGGCTCCGGGGATCCTATACCCTCCGGGCTGGGGAGAGTGCCCTGGAGCTGTGGGGCGGCCCTGAGCCAGGCACCCAGCTGTACGACTGGCCCTACAGGTTTCTGCGGCGCTTCGGGCGGGACAAGGTGAGGAGGGCAGCAGTGGAGCAGGGTGAGAGAGAGAAAGGAGATTGTCAGGGCAAGGGGGACCCCAAAGGAGGAGAGAATGGGAGGAGGAAGGAAAGCGAGATAAAAGCCAGCAGAGGAAAGACAGTCAGCTGAGGGGGTGGGGAGACACCCAGGGAGGGGAGGGGAGTGAGAGCGTGTGAGAAGGGGAGAGAGACAAAGAGGTGGGGGTGAGGGAGAAGGAGAGGAGGAGAGGCAGAGAGAAGTGAGAGGGGAAATAGAAAAGAGTGGCGGGCATTACTGAGGACGGACTACGTGCCAAGCTCCTGACTTGAATGGATGGGAGGGAGAATGAAGGGAGAGAAGGGAGATGAGAGAGGACTTTGCTTGTGAGGAAAAACATGGAGGGAGGGAAGGGAGACGTTCCTGGTGGAGGGAAGTTGGAGGTGATAGGTTTCTGGTTGGGAGCCGTGTCCAGGAGGAGCAACTCCACCCTCTGGCTTGGTCAATGTCTCCCTTTCCCCCTCCACACAGGTCACCTTTTCCTTTGAGGCAGGCCGGCGCTGCATCTCGGGAGAGGGCAACTTTGAGTTTGAAACCCGGCAAGGCAACGAGATCTTCTTGGCCCTGGAAGAGGCCATCTCTGCCCAGAAGAATGCCACCCCTCCTGGGCCCCAAACTCAGCCAGCTGCAGTCCCCACGGTGCTGCCCCGGCCAGAGAGCCCCTACTCCCGGCCCCACGACTCACTACCACCACCCTCGCCCACCGCCCCAGTGCCAGCCCCCCGGCCACGGGGCCCCGAGGGCGAATACGCAGTGCCCTTCGATGCAGTGGCCCGTAACCTGGGGAAGAGCTTGAGGGGCATCCTGGCGGTCCATCCCCAACCCCCGGTTGACCCTCTGTATGACAGCATTGAGGAGCACACACCTGTGCAACCCGACCACATATATGATGAGCCTGAGGGAGTGGCTGCCCTGTCCCTGTATGACAGCCCACGGGAGCCCCGGGGTGAGGCCTGGAGGAGGCAGGCCACAGCTGATGGGGACCCCAGTGGCCTCCAGCATGTCTACTCAGCGGGGCAGGACTTCTCTGCCTCTGGCTGGCCACAGGGAACCGAGTATGACAATGTCGTACTTAAGAAAGGCCCAAAGTGATGGGGGGCAGAAGAGATGTGGATCCCATCAAATGCCAGTGCAGAAGTGGGCCTGTGCACACCGGGGAGGGAGTTAAAGGCTGGTGAGGGGGAGCCGGAGGGGAAAGCAGGCCTCCCTTCTAGTTTCTGCTGGTAACCCTCCCTGCCCGCTGCATCCCAGGAACCTCCCTTTGCCCCTTCCAGAACCTTAGGCTTGGCCTGCCCAAGTCTGGTCTGAGGAACTGTCTGTCCCAAGCCTGCTGCCTGAGTCACCATCCCAGAGCAGGAAGAGTGCCCTGAGGAGACCCACCCTCCTCCCACTCCTTTTCCACTTCCTCTTCTTTCCTTCCTCGGGCCTAAAAGGAACCCAGGGCACTGAGAGCAGAGGACAAAAGGGCGTCAGCAAGTGGCCCTGGTTCCTTGGCTTTTGCAGGCCTTCTGCCTGCCGAGGTCTCCTTCAGGGGACAGCCCTGGCTCCAGGCACTCAGGAGGATGGCTGCGGCTCTCTGCAGGTTCTGGACTTCTCTGTGGCATTAAACATTTCTGAAATATTTTTGTGTGGCATGAGTGCTGTGGGGGTGGGGATGGGATAGCTACAGCCTTGCTGGGGATGAACGCTCCAGTTGGCCACCGCTGACACCTCCTCTCCCAGCAGCAAGGTCCTGTCTGGGCCTGGGCTGGGTCCCAAGCATCTATCCACAGTTGGAGGTCTGTGGAAGTCAGAACACCCCGGGAAAGATGTTCAAGCATCTCTAACCCTTCGTTAGCATAGGGTCAACACTAGGAAGATAGCAGGGCAGCTGTGTGTGTGTGTGAAAAGCTGGACTGGAGGAAAAGAAAGAGGTGGCAGTTACTGAGCCTCCTATATGCCAGAAATGAGACTAATCCCACGCAGTCCCTTGCCTTCCCTGAGGCTTGCCCTCTCCGTCTGTGAGATGAGCGAGTTCCACCGTGCGGGCTCAGAGGGTGCTTCCTGCTCTGTGATGCTCCATGGCCCTTGTGTCCTGTTTGTCCACGGGTCAGGCTCTGTGCCCTGTGCTCTCTCCTCTCGTCAAAACCTGCCTTTTTTTTTTTTTTTGTGAGGAAGATCAGCCCTGAGCTAATATGCATGCCAGTCCTCCTCTTTTTGCTGAGGAAGACTGGCTCTGAGCTAACATCTATTGCCGGTCCTCCTCCTTTTTTTCCCCAAAGCCCCAGTAGATATTTGTACGTCGCAGTTGCTCATCCTTCTAGTTGCTGTATGTGGGACGCCGCCTTAACATGGCCGGATAAGCGGTGCGCTGGTGTGCGCCTGGGATCTGAACCTGGGCCACCAGTAGCGGAGCACGCGTGCTCAACCGCTAAGCCACAAGGCCGGCCCCAAAACCTGCTTTTGTTGGAAGATGTGTCAACACATTTCTGCTATCAGCCAATTCTGCCAATACTTTGGAGAACTATTTGTAAAGCTCTAGACTGCCCTGGCCTCACGATGCTTCCTGCCAAAGGGACTGAGACAAGAGCACAGAAGTCTACCACGAGATGGGGACGTGAGTGCCACCAGTGGTGAATCAGGGCCCTGGCGATAACTGTTCATTGGGGGCCCAAGAAAGGCTTCATACTGAAGGTGGCATTTAAGGTGGACCTTCAAGTGTGGGAAGGAATGTGATGAAGACTAAGGGGGTGTGAAGAGAACATCCTGGGTAGAAGAATGTGCATGATGGAGGTGTGGGGAGGGACATTGTGCTCAGGCAAGGGTTCTACGTTCAGAGTCGAGGGAACATGGGGCAGTCTGGTTGGGAAGGCAGATTCCAACCATGGTGTGGAGGAATTTGTACCTAACTAGAGGGGAAGGAGTGACCAGGCTTTTGAGCAGAGGGTCCATAAGAGCTGAGCATTAGGGCAATAACACCTACAGCCTGTGGAAAAGGGACAGGGGGTAGGGTGGGTCAGGGCCAATTTGGAAGGGGACGTTCAGAAAAGACTGGGGATTCAAAAGACCTTCTAGAGGTAGGGCCTGCAGATCTTGGAGTCACACTGGATGTGGAACACAGAGAAATAGGGTTTCTAGGGAGATTTGGGTTTAGGGGAGAAGGTGACCTGAGTTTCTGATGTGTTGAGGTGAAGATGCCTTAGCTCTGCCCATCTAGAGGAGTCCTAAAAGCAGCCAGAAAGGTGCTCCAGAGCTCGGGAGGGAGGGGACGAACTAGAGACCTGTGGACCGCCGCAGCCTCCAGGTGTGTTGTGATGGAGGCGTTATCTCGTGCGTCCCTTTGCCGTTGTTAAAGGAGTTTGAGGCAATGGGTGAGCAGGCTGGAGAGGGCGTGGGGGGCTTCCAGGAACCCTGCCGCTTTTGTCTGGGAAAAAGGGCTGCCCTTGCTGCCACCACCCAGTCCCAGCCCCAGACTACACTGGAGGCAGGAAGGTTTAAGACGTCTAAGGTTTCAATCCTTCCCCTCTCCAGGCAGGGGTGGGAGCTGGAGGGCTCTTAGGCCAGGACGCCACACTTCTAATTTGCGTCACTAGCCCCTGAGGTGGACATCCTAGCGCAGTCCAGCAGGGGGCAGTGTTAGCCTGTGGAAAAGGCCGCTGGGGGCTTAGCTGCTGCCAGGTGTGGGGGCTTGGCCCTGAAGGAGGGAACTTAAATATTTACAACCCAAAAGAATGGAGGATAATTTGAGGAATCTGCATTTCAGAGCTTGTGCCTTCAGGTCTTCAGAATCCCACCTGGAGACCTGTGGACCCTAAGCTGAAAATTGCTCCCCTCCTCCCTTCCCTCCTCCTGCTGGAGATGCAGGGACTTCTAAGTTCTTCGTTCTGATGCTAGCTTTGCTGGAAAGGGGAAGTGGTAGATTGGGGCCTTAGAGAAAGGTGGAGTGAGGGCTGGTGGGGCAGGGGAAGTGGAGCACTTGGGGAAGTTAGGAGGGGTAATGAAAGTCCTTGAACCAGTTGTTGAGGATGCTGACCATGCCATCAGGGTCCTTCTCAGAAGACATGACCAGGCGGGTGGGTCATCCTGCATGGAATTGCGTCAGCTCAGCTCAGCCAGCCTCAATTGCCTTTGCCTACGACATGTGCATCATTCATTGGTTCATGCCACGTACCAGCCCCACCCGGAGCTGGGGGGCCAGGAGGAGTGACACAGACCTGTCCCCCACCCTCATGGAGCCCACAGGCAGAGTGGGTATGTAGGAGTTGTTTACTGCATGGATTCATGAAGATGGGAGTCTTGGGGATCAATCTCCTCACACAGAAACAGAGATAATGCCCTCTGAAGTGTTTCTCTGCCACCCTGGCTCTTAAGGGGCAAATTCAGAGGTAAGAAAACAGACTGGTCTCAAAGGAGACAGGGCAGTGTAAGCCCAAGTGACGGTTCCATCAAGAATGGGTCTGTCAGCTCCAGGGTCTGCTACCTGGCAGCTGTTGACACCACAAGATGCTCTGCCGTGACGAGGACAATTAGAACTGCTTTTATTTGCTAATTATTATGCAGAGGTGACATCAAGGCAGGTAAGAACGACATCATGACTGGTGGCCAGCATAGAGATGTGTGCAAGGATTCATATAACTGCGTACATGCACACATAAGCACACTATTTCATTCTTCCTGTTTCTTCTCTCCTCTCGCCTCCCTTTGTATTTTCTTTTTCCAGGGCATATGAGTGAGATGTGTGTGTGTGTGTGTGTGTGTGTGTGTGTGTGTGTGTGTTGGCCTGTGGTCCTTCCCATAAGCTGTTCCCAGGCTGATGGTGGGGTGGCTAGGGCCCCCTGGTGACTTCCCACCTTGGAGCTCAGAATATAACAAGGCCCAGATTGCCCAGGCCTCTCTGCTCACTCAGACTCCTCCCTGATGGCTATACTCAAGCTCTTGCTGCCACCACCTTTCAGCTGTGATGCTAACCAGCCTTCCGCCTCTTGCCTCATGGGCGCTGCTTCAATTAGCCAAGGTGCCCACCTTCTGCAAGGGCCATTTATAAAACCCACTGGGGTAGCTGGAGACCTCAAGAAGGGTGGGGCTGGGAAGCAAGGGGGGAGGTCAGTGAGCTGGGAATGGCAGGTAGAGGAATGGGGGGTCTGGGAGGGGTATCTGATCCCATCAGGCATCAGGCTGGCTTCCCCCTGGCAGGCGGCTGTCCATTGCTGCTCTGCTCCGATCCTCAGCTCCCAGGCCGATCCGATGCTGGTCAGCGTGGAGCAGGGCCCAACCATCTTCAGGCTCTGGCTAGGCATGTCTCTCTCCTCTTTGCCTCCCTCCCGCCTCAGAAGCCCTCTTCTTGACACCAGCTCCTGAAGCCCTGAGCCAGAGGTATCTGGTGCTTTTGGGAGGGGAGTGGATAGGGGAGCACTTGGTTCTGAGGGATTTGTGGGGGAGCTGGAGTCCCAGAGCTGGGTTAGGTGATTCTGTGACCTGCACCCCAGGGCAGGGTCAGCCTTGCACCTTCAGGTGTCTGACCAGAGAGGGCTGGGTGGGTGGGGTTGGAGTGAAGGTGTGTCTGAGGGAGTTAGGATTCTCGTAACCACGGTTAGGAGAATAGGGATGTTCTGGATTTTGCACAAACTCCTTTGGGGGCAGTTCAGTGTAGTCCCTTAGGCACACAGACTGTAGCCTGACTACCTGGGTTCAAATTCTGGTTCTGCTACTTGCCAGCTGTGTCTTTGGGCAGCTGCTCTGTGCATCTGTTTCCACATCTGTAAAATGGAGATGATAATATGTTTCTCAGAGGCTTGTGGTGAAGACTGAGTGAGTGAATAAACACACAGCTCCTAGCACAGAGCCAGGAACGCACAGAGCTCCCGTGTTACCCGCCGTCTCATCTTACCTCCCCAGGGCTCCCTGGGCAGCAGGGCGAGGTACCCCTACTTTATGAGCAAGGGAGTGGAGGCACAAAGAAGGAGTGTCCCTTATCTTTGGGGGTGAACTTAGGCTCTATGGAAGGAGGAGAACCTGTTCGGGGAGGAGAAGTAGGCTTTTGATAGAAAGAAAAAAAAGCAGAAGAGTGTTCAAGGAGAGTGAGCAATACCAAGGGCCTGTCAGCTGCTGGCTGGGGGCTCCTGCCTGGGGCTCCTGCCTGGGGGCTCTGCACCCCTAGGCAGAGTGGCGCTTGCCTGCCCTTTTATGCCCAGAAGTGAGAGCGCTTGGAAGGGAAGCTGCTTCATAGACTAGAAGGCCTTTGGCTTGAGGCAAGGCCGGAGAACAGAAGCCACAGGGGAGATTTCCTCCTTTCATCTGAGCTGCTGCATCCTCTCATGGCCTGGCAGCCGGGACCAGGGCATGGGGGCAGGCTCTGTGCTGGGTGGGAGCACTTGCTGGTCCAGTTGGCATGGCCTTCCAATTGGTGTGATCACCAGTGACACCCCGGGGTCACTGCCCAGCAGCCAGCAGAGGGGCTCTGGGAGGGGCTGGACCAAAAGGAGCGCAGAGAGCACTCTGGAGGCAGTTTGCCATCTCCCTCACTAGACTGCAGATGTCCTGCGGGAGGATTCACTCTTTACCCAGTTCAGTGTTGCACCCCCAGTGCCTGATGCAGTGCCTGGCACAAGGTAGGCATGGACAACTATTTCTTGATGGGAAGAATAAATGAAGGCCACTTTACTTGGGGGGACACCGGTGCTCCCCAACATGGAATGATTTGCGGCACCCTGGGAGGACTCCCCATCAGGAAACCTCTCCCCCACTGACTCCTGGAATTCAGTAAGCTTGTTGGGTCCTCCCTTCCTCTCCTAGAGGCCTCTTTTAAAATGCAAATGCCCTGGGGCAGGTCATCACCAGAGAGACTCTCAGTCCTTGGGAGAAGAGAAGCATGAGGGGAGCAGGCGGCGGGGGAGATCCTGCGGTGGCAGGAGGAGGAGGCTGAAGTGAGGATGGCCCTCCCCTGAGTCTGGAGTCGGGGTTGGCTGGTGCTGCCCCTCTGATGCATCCTAAAAACCTTGTGGCCAGGCCTCCGGGTGCAGGAGGCACAGACAGGGCCCTGGCTCAGGGCACACTTTTTAGCAGGCCAAACTCTGAAGAGAACGGTGCATTGGCAGATTTCCCCCTGTTGATGGCTGCCTGTCTTCCTGTGCAGTCTCCACACCTCAGCCCCACTCCCCCACAGCCAGGGCCCTGGGTGGGGGTGGGGGGCTGTCCCCAGGGCTGAGAAAGCCCTCTCCCCAATGCTTCAAGGAGCAGAATGTCTCAGCCGAAGGGGCCTCAGCAACGCTCTCGCCTGAGTCCTTGTCTTCCACTGCAGGAAACTGAGCCCCTGGATTTTTTAATCCCTCTTAGATGTATTTACATTTTATTAGAGTTTGTTTAGGGTTGAACTTAATGCAAAGGAACAAATCACTGATGCTGACACATGCCACATCCACAGGGAGATCATCTTAGCCTCTTAGGTGGCAGGAGAGGGATGGGCGGAATTGGGGGGACGACGACGACAATGACAAGGACGCCTGATTCTCCTGCTCTCCCGTCCCTTCCCCAATGTCACCACTGTGAGTCCCGGAGCAAATTCCCAGGGGTGCGAGCCAGAGGTCTAGGCTAATTAAGAGCAGCTAAGACCGAGGCTGCTCATTTACCTCACCAATCCATACAGGAAGGAACGCTGTGCATCCTGTTCTCTTTCCATTTTCCTCCAGGAACTACTCCCCAAGTCCCTGGCCCACGTTATCCTTGACCCTAATTCCCAGGGCAGCTTTCCTCAGCAGGCCACTCCAAGGCAGGGCGCAGTGGCCAGCCTGTGGCTCCCAGCTTCCTGCTTCCACTGCAGACAGGAACGACTTGGTCCCTGAGTGTTTGTAAGGCAAGGGCAGACAACGGCTGATGGACAGGAGATAGAGGGTGGAGAGGTGCATGGGATAAATCTGGTTGAACGGGAAGGTGTGGACACAAGAAGGAATGAACTGAGACGGTGATTGGGCAAGGAACCAGAGGTTCTGGCGGGATGGGGCTAGTTATCCAGGGGAGCTCAGGGGAGAGCAGCTGAGACAAGACCACTCTGTCTGGTCACAGAAGAAGGAGAAGCCTCAAGAGGTTACAAGTTGCAAGAAGCAGGGTGGTTACGAAAGCCAGGTTCCAGTGCCGCCATGTGGCCTGAGGGATTGGTTTGTGCAAACCAGGTTTATGCCTGAGAACCAGTGAGAAAAATCCTGCTTTTCTCAAGGACTGTTGGCTGAGAAGGAGTGGGAACCTGGCTGGCTCTGGGGGTGGAGGTGGTGCTGGAGGAGGGGCTGAGGAGGTCAGGGGAGCATGGCCAGCCAGGGTTGGCTGGGCTGGGCCCAGCTGGGTGTAGAGGCCTCAGCAGGCTGTGTGGACGACGGCCGGGGAGGCTGGAGCTGAAGGCACAGGAAGTAGGTGCGGCACTCAGAGCCAGGCATCCAGTGTTTGGGACCTGAGGGCCAGTTGGGCTGAATTCACCAGCCAGCCCAGCCTGAACCTAAGGCAGAGACTTGGCCAGCCCCCGGCAGGACAGTCGACCTTTAGGCTTTGTCACATCCTGACAGCCGGTCTGTGTTCTCCTGATACCGCCTTCTGGTCACCTGACCCATCACAGGGTTCTGCTTCCCAGTAGACACAACAGAGCTGCCTCTGTCAAAAAAAGGCCTTTTGATTCCTTTGGTGGTGACGGCAGAGAGACCAGCAGCAGTGCAGTGTGCTCTGCGTTTGTGGCCTCTTTGCTTGTTCAGCAACTCTGTGCCCTTAATCTCCACATGTCCGGGAGGAGGGACAACTTGGGACACCAGACAGAACACTGAACTAGGAGCTCTAATCCCTGCTCTGCCACTAACTGGCTGTGACACGTTGGGCAAGTCTCTTCCCTTCCTCTCTCTTGGCCTTATTTTGCCATCTGCAAAATGGCAGAGCTGGGTTAGAAGACCTTCAAAGTTCCCATTAACTCTATAGTCCTTTCTTTTGGGGAAATTGCCAGGACAGCAAGGCAGCAGAAATGACTTTGCCAAGAGGGAAAGTGGAAAATATGGGTTAAAAGTCTTAATTTAAATGTATAGTGGGGACCACTGGTGGGATTCAGACATGTCTGGAGAACTGGTAGGGTGGGTCCCATACTGTACAGGACAGAGGAGCTTTCTGGGATAGAATTTAGCCTAAAGGAAGGAGATGGCGTTGTAGATCTCTGTGCATGGCTGTGCAGGTTTAGCAATGAACAATACTAGGGGGCACCATTCATAATGACGGCTCAGGCGAGCATGACAAGCTTGACCAAGGAATAAAGCACAAGTTGTCAGAGAGATGGGGTGCTTTGAGGACTGTATAGTGTCTACAGGGCCATCATGTACAATGGTACAGGCTGTGCACTGCACTAGTGCAAGGGGCACCGTTCACATAGATCACAGTGGAGCCATGTCTGGGTATCTATCTCTAGGACTCGTCTTTCAGCACCTGCTCTTTCACAAAAAGCACTGGCTGCACATTTGGGCATCCCCATGGTGGAAGTTGAGACAGAAAAGGGAAAGGGAGAGTTTCCTTGCTTTGCTACAGGTTGACAAGCACTGTTAGCAGATCCAAGGGCCCAATGCCTTAAAAATTTATGGTGCCCTGCGGGCAGAGAAGTGCAGAAGCAGAAGACACGGTGATCTCCGTGGAGGTGGCGTGAGTGCTGGAAGACAGAGAGTCAGTACTTGGGGGCAGCTATAAACACCTGGGAGGCGCTTTTCATGGACTGAGGTCCTTCATTTGCAGGTACCTGCATTGGGCTGGAAAGTTCTGCTTCACCTTCCTTGGAAACTGGGCTTAGAGCTGTCCCTCAGTCCAGCCGCCTCTGTACCCTCCTGTGGTCCCCGCTGGGCTCGCCCTCTCTCAGCTCCCAGGAACGCCTGTCTCCAAGTCCACACCCCCTGCCCTGACCCGCCCTTGCTCCACGGAGCTTTCTTCTTTGCTTCTGCTCTCAGCCGCAGGCCTGGCCCTCTTTGTTCCTTCACAAAGGGAGTCAGGAGAGAGGCAGCAGCTTTGTCTACGGAAGCCACAGTCAGCTATGGAGGCTGCACTGTCACAGTATGTCATATGTCTCCAACGTGGGCGTGGGTGCCATCGGGGGTGTGGTGACTGTGTCCCCTCTCCTGGGCACAGGGCTTCCTGGAACCTGAAGCATCCGACGTGCTCCTCTGCTCCTCCCAAACAGTGAGTGTTGTTTGTATTTTACAGGTGAGGAAACTAAAGTTCAGACTTGAGACTCGATGCCTTGCCAAGGTCACGAGGCTTGATGAAAGTCAGCCAAGCCCTTTCCAGCATGCCAAAGCACCCTGCATGGTGGGGCGGCACCTGCCAATATGCTCATTACTGTCCTTAAGGAGTGTCATCCCTTTGTGCCTTGAAGACGTTCAGGAGGCAGTGTGGCAGAGTGGAAAGAGGTCTGGCTCCAGCACTTGGCCCTGACTCCTGTGCGGCCTTGGGCAAGTTACTTCCTTTCTCTGGGCCTCGGTTTTCTCATCTGTAAGACAGGGTTAGTAACACCCATCGACCTCATGGGATTGCATGTGGCTTAAATAAGATCACGGGAAAGCAAGCGGAAAGTGCGTACCTCTAGTCAACCATGAGTCAGCATTATCTTCCAGAGTCCCTATGGCAACAAATGCCCAAACTCTTATCAGCTCATATCTCAGAGCTCGTCTGAGTGTCCACGAGGCATCGGACTGAGAGCGGTGGGAAGAGGACACCGGATGGCCCCAGGGAAGGGGTGGGGATAGAGAACTCTTAGATCCACCTGCTCTTGGTTCAGCCGGCTCCCTCTGAGGCTCGCCAGAGGCGCACAAACAGCCAGATCCTGTGTTGGGGTGCTGGGGCAGAGGCTTTAGTACCTGTGGGCAGCTGGCAGGGTCCTTGAGGGCTGGGCCTGGCTGCTGTAAGAGGCTGCCCTTTTCTGCTGTTCCAGGCAAGTGGACAGATGATAGACGGCCTGAGGAGGGGATTGGAGCCGCGAGAAGAGCTGGGATGAAGGACTGACCAGTTGGCAAAACATCCAGCAGATTAATGGAGACCAGCGGGATGGAGGGGCTGCACTTAGGGGCCTGGTGGCAAGGGCCTGGGCTCCCCCAAAGCCTGTTCTATGCTGCCCCACCCCAGAGAAGATAGCAGATCTGGCTGGAGTCCTAGTGACCCCCCCTCCCCCCCCGCAGCCCAGAAGCTCTCCCTGCTGGCCCCACTCCAGGCTCGGCTCTGTCCCAGAACTGAGAGTGGGTGTGGTCGCCATCTGGGTGAGCACTGGCAGCTCCAGGTGTGCCGCTGACACCGCTGAGCGGGAGGACTGTGAGGGCGCGGTGTCTGGATGCAGTCACATTCTGAATGTCCCAGCTTGTCACTGCTGGTATCTGTGGGCACTGTAGGTCATCACTGGCTTGGGCCTTCAGGGTCTCCTCTGGCCGCAGAAGGTAATTCCATCAGCCCCTCCTCTAGTAGTGTGGACTCGAGATGGGCCCCCGTTCAGAGCGCCCCCAAGAGGGGTAACAGAATCGGCTCAGCAGGCTGGGATCTCCTGACGGGCAGGCTGGGATCTCCTGACGGCAAGCTCAGACACCACTCCCCCTGGGGGAGCCTCCTAAGTGGAGGGACAATCTGAAGGACTCCTTCTGCTTTCAGGAATCCTCCAAGGCTGGCCTCTGGATGGGGTCCCCTGAAGCAGTCCAAGCACTGGCCAGATCAGAGCTGAGGGGGGCACTGGGGTAGGGGTCAGTGCCCTGGGGCGCAGCATGTTCTTCTCCCTGGGCCAAGCATGCATGCTGCACACGCGACACGCTTGGTAAGGAGGGCTTCGTCAACTGAATCACCGACCCCTGTGCTCTGTGGGGTCTCCCGCTTCATGCATAAATATTCCGGCCTTTGCTGTGGGGTCTAAAGCCCAGAGGGTCAGCATTGTCCAGGCACCAGAGGTTCCTGGCCTAGCGACACCTAACTGAAAGGCCAGGGAGCCTCCAGGAGCTGCAGACTGGGCCACCCTGCCCTGGTGGGAACTGCTTCTCTAGAGAGCCACAATCCCCTGAACTCCAACTCCAGGCCCTGGCAGCCTGGACAAAGACAGACATGAGGCCTCGTGTGCAGGGGCTAGGCTGGGAAGGGGAGAGGTCCCGACGGCTACTGCAGCTTCCCCAGGGATTGGGGAGAGCTGAACTAGGCTTCGGAGGGGCATTGGCTGCTGGCTGTGGGATATGGGGGCCTGACTCTCCCCTATGTGTTCATCTGCTTTGAGACACTCTGAGCAGAGCACAGGGGCCCCCAAAATATCTCCCCCATATAATTAACCCATTATAGCCTCACTCCATCTGCTCCTGAAAGATTTTATCATTTGTAAAGGCCTCCCTCATAAAATGCAAATACTCTACAAAGTGGTCATGCCTTAAGTTCATTATCACCTAACACCTCAATTATTATCATTTTAGCAGGAAATAGATGACAGCCGGAGATTTGGTCTGGATAGAGGTATCAGTGTGTGTGTTTGGGTTGAGGGTGGGAGATGTAGTTTTCCATTCATTCAACAAATATTGATCAAGCACCGGTGAAATGCCAAACAGTGGTTTTGGCCCTGGGGATGCAGAATGAACAAAAGAGATGGAAATCTTTGCCCTTGTGGAGTTTACATTTTTGGGGAGGAGGGGACAATAAACAAACAAAAAAACAAATAAAATTTATAGGATGTCAGATGGCAGTCTGTGCTATGGGGAAGAACCAAGCAGGAGGGAGGACAGGATTATGGCTGGAGGAGGGGCAGACCTCCTGGTATGGGGCTGGGCTATGAGGGAACCACCAGCCTCTTGGCCTCTGCAAGCACTGGGGCTAGAAGGGATGCTCACTCTCAGGGACCTGCCTCTGTCCTTGCCTGCCTCCTCCTCCACTCAAATCCCAAAGCCACAGAGGGGACCATGGGGAGGTGGAAATATTCCCTGAGCTGGCAGGAAGAGGGAGGGTAGAGCTGGCAAGCTCTGGACCAGCCAAGCTTAGTGAGGAATACGGTGCTTGCTCTCCTCACATGGCTCATTACCCAACCCTAATCTGAGTGATTTCTCTCTTTTTTCACACCAAGATTTGGAGGGAGCAGTGAAGCCATGTGGAGTAACGGGGGCTGCTCTGCAGCAGAAAGTCAAGGCTTGGGATGACATTGTGGGAGGAGGGGAGTGTGTGTTGGGAGGAGAGTGTGTGGATTGTGTGGGGGGAGGGGAGGATGTGTGAGGTGGGGGGCGCATAGGATAGATGGGCAGGGCTTGCTTCAGAAGGTGCCTGGTCTCCTTCCCTCCTTCCCATTGCCTTTTCTCCACCCACATTTCCCTCCCTCCCTCCCTCATTCCATCCTTGAGGGTCCTCTCTGGCCAGGTAAGGGGTAGAGAAGAAAATGACAAATTCCTGCCTCAAGGAGTCTAGCGGGGAGATTGGCAGATATTCAAGGCATGGTGTGTTAGGTGCTCAGAGGTCTGCAGACATAGCACTGGAGTGCGGGCGTCTGGTTCTAGGAAGGAGGCCCCACTCTACCTGGGCATCAGGGAAGGCTTCCCTGGGGAGGTGATGCAGCAACTGCACCTCTAACCTGGGGGAGGAGAGAAGGGCGCTCCAGGCTGAGGGACCCGTGGCTTTGGTCACTTTAGAGAGAGGGCTGGCTCAGAACCTAAAGGACCCCTGTCAAGAAGGGGACCTGAAGAAGGCATAGTGGGTCCAGCGGGCAGGGCACAGAGGAGGCATGGAGCAGGCATTCCTCTGAGAGCTGCGTTCATCACCGGCAGACCTAACAGGATGGAGGGACACTGGCACTAGAGAAGGGGAGGGTATCTGGTCCAAGCCTGTCCTGTACAGATAAGGACACTGCCTAGAGGGGCCAAGAGCTGCCCAAGGTCCCATAGTGTGGACAGAGAGCTTTCCCTCCCAGGCCTCTCCTCCAGCCTGCTTGCCCTGCAGCCATAGGAAAAGAGCAACAGCAATAGCCTGCGTGGGCTGAGTCTTTCATTGTGCCAGGCACTGTTCTAATGGCTTTCTATGGGTTAACTCATCCATCATCACAAAAGTCCCTTGAGCTAGGTACAATGGTTATTACCTCCCCATTTTTCAGATGAGGAACCTGAGGCAGAGTGCTTAAGCAACTTACTCGAGGTCACACGGGTAGTTTGTGGGAGCAGGGATTTGGACCCCACAGTGTGCTCCAGGGTCCGTGCTCTGACCCCTGGAGGTGATGTGGAGGGTGGGGGTCACCTGGCTCCTGGCTGACTGAGGCTGCCCCTGCGTGAGCATCGTGCTGGTGATGGTGAGCTTGTCTCAGGCTCAGAACACTCCAGACTCTCTGAGAGTCTTAACTCCCCAGTCTCCCCTTTGCTTACAACTTTTTGAAGACCCTCCAGCAGAGACACGATAGTAGATGTTGAACATCCGGCTCTGGGAGTGGGAGATGAGGATGCTATCATTTGTAGCAGTTGCTGATTTCCATGGTGTAAATATTCCCACTGTGGCTACTTTCAAGCTATTGGTTTGACGTCAGTCGACTTGCAAAACTCCTGAGAATCTCGCCATTGGCTCTCAGTGTGGGCCAACTCCAGGGCACAACCACAACAGGCCCCCCTCCTCCCGACACTGCCCGAAGCCCCGCTGTCTCCCTCCCCCTGCCGCCTCTCTCGTGGCCCCTGATTAGACTAGGTTCATGTAAACGTGTGTGATTTGAAAGTTCTCATCTTGGGAGGTTTGAAAACTGTTTTATTTCCTCTACTCAAAAAGAAATAATAATAAAAGAGTCATGGAGTGCTTCCCACTATAATCATTTCCTGGAAGGGACCTTGGTGATTTCGTTCAAATCTTGGTTTTACAGATATGGAAAGTCCGCACATAAGTGACGGTTCTGGCCCAAAGGCACATAGCCTGTAACTCTCAAGCCGCGGCGAAGTCAGAGGGGACTTCTGGTCCCCTGGCTCTTCTTCTACCATGTCTCAGCACTGCTCTAGGTTCAGTGCGGGGGTTCAAGGCAGACGAGAGAAAACTGCAAGATGGAGGTTTGGCTTTGCCACACACCAGCCTATGGCTTTCAACCAGTATCTTAAATGCTTGGAGTCTTAGCTTTATCATTTTAAAATGCACGTCTTATTAATACTTGCCTCCTGTATCTCACAGAGGTGTTGTGAAGACCAAAGGAGATAAATGGGTGGCAAAGTACATCTAAGGGAAGGAAATACAAATGGATCTTAAACATATACAACGATGTTCAATCTCACTCAAAATAAGAGAAACATAAATTAAAATTACACTGATAATTTTTTCACCTATCAGATTGGCAAGAGTCCAGAAATTTGATAACACCCTGTAATGGTGAAGTCATGAGGAAACAGGCACTCTCTACTCCGCATGAGAAGATAAATGTGTATAACCTCCGTGGAGGGCAATTTGGCGGAGCTATCAACCTTATAAATACACGTATCTTCTGACCCAGCAATTCCACTTCTGGGAATTTATCCTACAAATATATTGGCGTAAGTGCAAAGGGTCTATGTTTATGGCTATTTGTTGCAGCATTGTTTGTGATGGGAAAAGATTTGAAACAATGTAAATGTCCATCAAGAATGGCCTTTTTAAGAGACTGTGGTTCACCCATGTGATGGAGTATTACGCAGCCGTAAAGAGGAAAGAGAAAGAAACATTTGTATTGATGTATAAGATGTATTGTCAAGTGAAGAGAGGCAAGATACAGAACAATATGTATAGTATGATACATTTTGTGTTTTAAAAAGGAGGAAATAGGAATATTTTCCAGTGCCTACGTAATGAAAGTCTAGAAGGATCTCTGAGGAGCAGTGGTCACCTTTGGGGAATGAGGCTGTGTTCTGGAAGGATAGAAGATGGGAGTAACAGGGAGAATCTTCACTGTTTGTCTTCTAATATATATTTTTAAGTTTTTGAAACGTGAGTATATTAACAGTTCAAAAATGTAAATTGAAAATGTCTTCGTAAACAGTAAAGCACTATGCAGATGCTAGTTACTTGGGCTATTACTAATGTAAAAAGGAGCTAAAGGGTATGACTAGGACTAAGGTCTGCAGGAGGGCAAAAAGAGAATGCTTGGGGGTTCTGGAGAGGGCGGGAACAGTTAGGGGGTCTTGAAGGAAAATGTTCCTCCCTGTTTTATTGGAAGGTCGTTAGCGTGACACGGCTGGCCCGGGGTGGGGACTGCCATTCCTGCCCAGATTGACCAGGTGGGTGGTTGTCTGTCATTGCTGGGCTGTCTCATACGTGATGCGCAGCTTGTTTGGGTAATGGCGCGAAGGCTCCAGCGTTTGCTCAGGATTTCTAGTTCCACAGCTCTGGCAGAGAGAGGTGTGCTGGGCAGGAGAAGGGCTCCTCCTGGTCGAGTTCCTACTGTGTGCTGGGCCTGAGGGCGTGTGCTACTTGTCTCAGCCCATTTAATCCTCTCACAGTGCTTCCATCTGGGTACTGTGATTGTCTGCATTTTACAGATGATGCAGCTGAGGGACAGAAAGTTCTGGCACTTTATCCAAGCTGTAGCAGTGGTGGGGCTGGGCTGTGGGTCCAGGCAGTCTGGCTCTGGAGCGGTCCTCCCAACCACTGTGGGACACTGCCTCTGGGGGGCCCTTGACTTCCGCCTGCACTCTAGTGCTGACCCTCCTGCTATCTTGGACTCTTTTCCCTTGTGCCTGGATTAGAACACCATCACTGGGTTGCAAAGGAGCCCCCTGATTTTCTGTTGGGGGGATAAACCTCACCAGGTGGGAGGGCCCCTTTGTTCCTCCTGAATCTCATGTAGGGCCACACAGAGCAGGCACCGTCCATGTGACCGCTCAGCCCCATGTCCTGCTGCTTCTGTCTCTCCTCTCGGAGAGGCACTGGGATGGGGTGGGGGTTATTAGAGCATCTCTGACATCCCAGAAACAGATCCTGGCAGACAGAGGCATCTCGCCAATTAGGGCCAGGCCAGGGCCTTGCTGTCTGTAGAGGGATCTGGGGAGAGGTGGGGCTGCCTGCAGAGTGAGAGCATCATGTCTCCAATTAAAGTTGTGAGGATTCATCTTCTAACTCAGCCCCCCTCAGAAATTGACATTTATTAGGTTGTCAAAACTGATTTTTCTTCTTGGCCCTTTCCTGCCCCCAACTCTGTGTGTGTGTGTGTGTGTGTGTGTGTGTGTGTGTGTGTGTGTTTGTATGAACATTCATGTAAATAAATATCTATATTTTGCTTTTTAAAAATTAAAAATGCAGTATTCAGCCCCATTGGAGATTTGGCTTCTTGGTTCCTGAGAGTGGAAGGCAGTGACACTGGGGGGTTAGGCCATGACCCGTAGGGGAGGTGGGGGTCTAAGACGACGGTAGGCCTGTCACCTGGGGGTGAGGCCAGCCTCTTGTAGAGACAGGTCGCCTACTGTGCAATGTTAGAGGTGTCCCACCCACCCCCCTGAAAATCTCTCTCCTCCGTGTGCCACTGAACCTGGAATTCCTTTAGTGGAATCATTCCTATGACTTTATTCATCCCTTTCCTGGGGGGTCTTTTGAAGTGAAATATGAGTCTCTAAGAAGGGAATGTATTAAATCACTAACATCCCAGAAGCATAGAATTCAGAGCTGCAAGAGATCCTGAAGATAGTCTTGTCTTCTCTTGTAAAGGGGAAGCTCAGGTCTGGGGAGACTATGGGATTTGCCCAAGGTCACTCATCAAGTCAATGACGGTGGTGTGGCTGTCACTCCACCCTCTGACTCCTAGCTCAGGGAGACCTAGTTTGTCAGATCAGTTTTCTTCAGTGGCAAGAGGAACCTGGACGTATGTAGGCCCTGCCCTCAAATGACGGAAGGCCAACAAGGGGGCTGGGGATGGGATGTGATGAAGAAAAGGCAAGACGGATGTGAAGACAATTCTGCCTATGTCATATTTTTTCTAACTGTATGTGTTGTCATTTTCATTTTATCTATTTTGCATTTATGATTCAGGACATCAAAGGCATCTATACAGTGCCTATCTGGTCTTGGCGCTCCTTACGATGATATATGCTCAACTTCAGTCACCATCCCCTCCTTTGCTTTTTTTGCCATATTTTTATGCCGTTTTTATTAATGTGATACAATATTTTTCTTTAAATTAACTTTTTTAATTTTAATTTTTAAAATTTTATTTATTTTTAAATTATTTTATTGAGGTCATATTGGCTTATAACATTGTGTAAATTTCAGGTGTACATTATTATATATCAGTTTCTGTATAGACTGCATCATGTTCACCACCAATAGTCTAGCTTTTATCTATCAGCATACATATGTGCCCCTTTTATCCCTTTCACCCTCCCCCCATCCCCTTCCCCTCTGGTAACCACCAATCTGTTCTCCTCATCTATGTGTTTGTTTGTTTATCTTCCACACATGAGTGAAATCATACAGTATTTGTCTCTCTGTATCACTTATTTTGCTTAGCATAGTACCCTCAAGTTCCATCCATGTTGTTGCAAATGGCACGATTTTGTCTTTTTCTATGGCTGAGTAGTATTCCATTGTGTGTGTATGTGTGTGTATATATGTGTATATATATATATATATACACACACACACCACATCTTCTTTATCCATTCATCCGTTGATGGCGGGCGCTTGAGTTGCTTCCACGTCTTGGCTGTTGTGAATAATGCTGCAATGAACATAGGGGTACATGTATCTTTTTGAATTAGTGATTTCATGTTCTTTGGATAAATACCCAATAGTAGAATAGCTAGATCATATGGTATTTCTATTTTTAATTTTTTGAGAAATCTCCATACTGTTTTCCATAATGGCTGCACCCAGTTTGCATTCCCACCAGCAGTGAATGAGGGTTCCCTTTTCTCCACATCCTCTCCAACATTTGTTATTTCTTGTCTTGTTAATTATATCCATTCTGATGGGTGCGAGGTGATACCTCATTGTAGTTTTGATTTGCACTTCCCTAGTAATTAGTGATGTTGAACATCTTTTCACGTGCCTGTTGGCCATCTGTATATTTTTCTTTGGAAAAATGTCTGTTCATATCCTCTGCTCATTTTTGATTGGGTTGTTCATTTTTTTGTTGTTGAGTTGTATGAGTTCTTTATATATTTTGGAAATTAACCCCTTGTTGGATATATGATTTGCAAATATTTTCTCCCAGTTGGTGGGTTGTCTTTTCGTTTTGTTCCTGGTTTCCATTGCCTTGCAGAAGCTTTTTAGTCTGTTGTAGTCCCATTTGTTTATTTTTCCTTTTGTTTCCCTTGCCTGAGTAGACATGGTATTCGAAAAGATACTGCTAAGACTGATGTCAAAGAGTGTACTGCCTATATTTTCTTCTAGGAGTTTTATGGTTTCAGGTCTTACATTCAAGTTTTTAATCCATTTTGAGTATGGTGTAAGATAATGGTCTACTTTCATTCTTTTGCACGTGGCTGTCCAGTTTTCCCAACACCATTTATTGAAGAGACTTTCCTTTCTGCATTGTATGCTCTTGGCTCCTTTGTCAACTGTCCATGGATGTGTGGTTTTATTTCTTGGCTCTCAGTTCTGTTCCATTGATCTGTGTGTCTGTTTTTCTGTGAGTACCATGCTGTTTTGATCACTTTAGCTTTGTAGTATATTTTGAATTCATGGAGTGTGATACCTCCAACTTTTTTCTTTTTTTTCAGACTATTCAGGGTCTTTTGTTGTTCCATATAAATTTTAGGATTCTTTGTTCTATTTCTGTAAAGAATACCATTGGGATTCTGATTGGGATTGTATTGAATCTGTATATTGCTTTAGGTAATGTGGACATTTTAACTATGTTTATTCTTCCAGTCCATAAGCATGGAATATGTTTCCATTTTTTTATGTCTTCTTCAATTTGTTTCAATAATGTCTTATTGTTTTCACTGTATAGGTCTTTCACCTCCTTGGTTAAATTTATGCCTAGATATTTTATTCTTTTTGTTGCGATTGTAAATGGGATTGTCGTCTTGATTTCTCTTTCTGCTAGTTCATTATGAGTGTATAGAAATGCAACTGATTTTCATATGTTTATTTTGTACCCTACAATTTTACTGTGTTTGTTAACTATTTCTAATAGTTTTTGGTGGACTCTAGTGTTTTATATATGTAGAATTATGTCATCTACAAATAGTGTCAGTTTTACTTCTTCCTTTCCAGTTTGGCTCCGTTTTATTTCTTTTTCTTGCCTGATTACTCTAGCCAAAACCTCTAGTACTATGTTGAATAGGAGTGGTGAGATTGGGCATCCTTGTCTTGTTCCTGTTCTCAGAGGAATAGCTTTCAGTTTTTCATCGTTGAGTATGATGTTGGCTGTGGGTTTGTCATATGTGGCCTTTATTGTATTGAGGTACTTTTCTTCTACACCCATTTTATTGAGAGTTTTTATTATAAATAGATGTTTAATCTTGTCAAATACTTTCTCTGCGTCTATTGTGATGATCATGTGATTTGTGTTCTTCATTTTGTTAATGTGGTATATCACATTGATTGATTTTAACTCATTAAAAAAATTTTTTTTTGTGAGGAAGATCAGCCCTGAGCTAACATCAATGCTTATCCTCCTCTTTTTGCTGAGGAAGACCAGCTCTGAGCTAACATCTATTGCCAATCCTCCTCCTTTTTTTCCCCTGAAGCCCCAGTAGATAGTTGTATGTCATAGTTGCACGTCCTTCTAGTTGCTGTATGTGGGACGCCGCCTCAGCATGGCTGGAGAAGTGGTGCGTCAGTGCGCGCCCGGGATCCAAACCCCATGCTGCCAGTAGCGGAGCGCACGCACTTAACCACTAAGCCACGGGGCCAGCTCCCAACTCATTTTTAACTTAATCTATTTATTTAAAAATGAAACTTTGTTTTACTGTTGTGCAAGAAAGACCAGTGATCACTTGCCAGAAATGGATGGTGATCATAAAAATAAATATAATGAGATCAAAACAAGGTTATTAATTAGTTAGGTGCCTTTCCTGCCAAAAGCTCTTAGCCTGAGGACTGGTTTTTCTTCATAAAAAGGAAAATTAGCAAGTGTTGGAAATGCATTAAAAACCTGCTAGCTTGCAAATGAGACTTTCTCGAGTTATCGGGATCTGTATTAGTTTCCTAGGGCTGCCGCAAACTGGGTGGCTAAAGCAACAGATATTTGTTGTCTTTCTTACAGTTCTGGAGACTAGAAATCTGAAATCAAGATGTCAGCAGGGCCCTGCTCCCTCTGAAAGGGGAGAATCCTTTCTTGCCTCTTATAGCTTCTGGTGGTTGCTGGAAATCCTTGCTATTCCTTGGTTTGTGGCTGCATCACTCCAATCTCTGCCTTCATCGTCATATGGCCTTCTCCTTGTGTCTCTATCTCACATCTTCTTGTAAGGACAATAGCCATGTTGGATCAGGGGCCCACTTTACTCCAGTACGACCTCATCTTAACTAATTACATCTGCAACAACTCTACTTCCAAATAAGGCCACATTCTGAGGTACTGAGGATTAGGACTTCAACACATCTTTTTTGGGGGGCACAATTCATCCCATACCAAGATCTTTGAAAGAGAATCAAAAGGGGAGAAATTTTCACCGTGTTATCAATGCTATTGAATGCCTGTTCAAAGGCCAGCAGTGGGACTTCAGGGAGGTGAGAAGGCTGTGAGGTCCCCACTGCCTCTCCATCTGGCCCAAGGAATGTGGAGATCCCCTTAGCTCTCAGGAGCAGGTGGTGTTCTTGAGGCATGAATGGGCCTTTGTAAGTCAGCTCTGGGGCCAGTAGGTGCCCCCAGGGTTGTGGTGGTTGTACTCACCAGGACACTCAGCCCCCCTTGGATCACAAAGTCAGCATCATAGAAACCTCACGGCAAGCAGCCAACACTTACTGAGATCCTCTCAGGTGCAAAGCACTGTAGGTTCCGGATGATGCCCTGGAGTGTCTGGTCTCATGGGCCCGCCAGGGGCAGCACCAGGCAGAAGGACAGGTGGAAAGAGCAAAATGAGGTGAGGTGAGGTGGTGGAGGTGGGGAGGAGTAGGAGATGCTGTGGCTTCTGGGACAGAGATGCAGCTGCAGCGCCAGGAGGAGTTTCTTAGAGCATGTGTAGGAGGATTTCATTGAGCACTGCCATGACTGGAGTGGAGAAAGGGTAGGAGGACTTCACTAAGCACTGCCATGACTGGAGGTGGGGAAAGGGTAGGAGGACCTCACTGAGCACTGCCATGAGCAGAGGTGGAGAAAGTCCCTGCTTTCCAGAAGCTCTACTGCGGTGGGGGAATGGAGAGATAGACAGCTGATAGGTCAGGTGGTGATAGTGCTAAGGAGAAAAATAGAGCAGGGTTAGAGGCCAGGGAAGAATATTCCTGGCAGAGGGAAGAATATTCCTGGCTGAGGGAGCAGCAAGCATAAAGGTGGGAGTGGAACAGAAGAGGCCATTGGGGCTGGAGCAGAGTGAGTGGGAAGAAAGAGGCAGGAAAGGAGGGTAGAGAGGCAGTGGGGTGCCAGATCTTGGGGGTCCTGGTAATTCCACGTGGGTAAGGATGTTGTATTTTATCCTAAGTGTCAGTGTAGGATTTAGAGCAGGGAAGTCAGTAATCTGACTTAATTATAAACAGCTCACCCTACTGCTGTGTTGAGCGTAGACTCTGAGAAGCAAGAGTGGAAGCAGAGAGAGACTATTGCAGTAATCCAGACAAGGTCACGGTGGTTTAGACCAAGGCAACAGAAGGGAAGATGGTGAGCACTGAGAAATGACTGGATTCTGGATATTCTTTGAAAGTGGATCCAATGAGATTTACTGATGGGATGAGCTGTGAGAGAGAAGGGTCAAGGTTGACTCCAAGGTTTTGGCCTGAGCAGCTGGAAGAAGGGAGTTGCCATTTACTGAGATGGGAAGGGCTGCATGGGGTGCAGATCTGGGGGGAAGACCAAGGGTTCCTTGTAGGATAGGAGTTAGTGGTTCCTAGCAGGGTAGGTTAAGGTTAAGATGTGACTTTCAAGTGAAGATGGTGGGTAGGCAGTGCATATAGGAACCTGGAACTTAGGGGAGAGTCTGGGCTGGAGATATAAACGTATGAGTTAGTTATTAGAGTTCAGATGGTATTTTAAAACCATGAGACAGATTGAGCTCATTTTGAAAGCGAATGTTTGTAAAAAAGATAAGAAGTCAAAGAATTGATCCCTGGGGCCCTGCCATTAGTAAGGTTATGAGGACAGATCAGCAAAGATAGCAGAGAGGGGCAGATGGTGATGTGAGAGAAGATCCAAGAGAGAGAGAGTGGTTGTCCTAGAAGCCATGGGAAGAAAGTGTTTTGAGAGGGAGGGCTAATCTGCTGTGTTAATGAGATGTTGCTGGTAGGTCCCTGTCATGGGAGGAAAGGCAGAGAGAGGCAGGGTGGCAGGTCCAGTGGTGGGACCCCACGGTGCTCTCTTCTGTCTCTCTTTTCTCGTTGAAATAAGCATCACAGGCTGCAGGTGAAAGGTAGGGAGGAGGTGTTGGAAGTTTAAGAGAGCAGAGAGGAGAGAAAGTAGACTCAGAGAGTGTGGCAATTGTCGAGCAGCACAAAGGGCCCACTTGACCAGTGGCAACTCCAGAATTTCTATATTTGAAGGACTTAAAGGCATAGATCTGGTCAGAAAGAGAGCTTGACAATGAACCTGCAAAACACCCACATAGGGCTGAGAAACTTCAGTCATCATATCAGAGGAGAGGAGTGAAGGGGGAGAAAAGCAAGGCCAACCTCTTAGGACTCCCCCAGGGTCGGTCTTACCTAAGTAGGGCAAGGGGAGAGAGAGCCTTCCAGGTGGGGTGAACCCTGCAGCTGAGAACCCAGCCCCCAAGCCATCCCTTCTGCCACTGTGTGCAGTCTGTGTGCAGTCACCAGATATGCAGCCAGTGGGGTGAGAAGGAAGGTGCAGGACTAGATAGGAGGGCACCAGGTGATATGGTTGCCTCGCCCCCTCATCTGTTAGGAAAGGAAACTTCTGTGACACCTTCTTCTTGCTCCCTCCCCTCTCACAGTACCAGGTCAGGCATTTAGGCAGATCTTTCTAAGAGCGTAGCCTGTATCTCTAAAGTACCTTGGCTAGTTAAACACAGACACACACACACATGCATACACATACACAAGTTCAAACGTCGAAGTAGTCATCTTGGGCCATGAACTTATTGTGAAGATGTTGCTATGGCACAAAATATTCCTGGAACTCCTTTCTGGGAAATCCAACTGAGCATGTGACACACTCTCTGACTGTTCTCTGTAGGGGTCACTCTTTGCATTTCAAGGGTAGACTTGATTTCTGGAAACAGCCTAAAGTCATTTAGAGCCAACTGTGATGATTAAAATTGGGGAGTAGAGTTTTTGTGGCCACTAACGAGGTTTGATACAGATAGAGTAAAAGTAGCTTTGTCTTGTTTAAAAGGGGACGATACTTCTTTTACAGGATTTGATAAGGTATAAGGTGTAAAGTGCCTGGTATAGTTTTTGATCCATAGCAGGCATTTCATAATTGGTAATTATTAATATTCCTAAAACAGAGATCCTGAAATGAATGAAAGTATCACTGAAATAAATGATTTGTCCCCCAAGCTGATGGCTTTGAAGGCACAGACTTTATCTAGAATGATAAATTTTGCTAAGTGTGTTAAAAAAGCAGATTCACAACTTTGTCATCTGTTAATCTCTTTATCAACCTTGGAAGTAGGACAGAGGGCTCCATACCAGAGGAAGGAACAGCTGGTAGAGATTGTGGAGAGAAGAACAATGCCAACCCCTCTGTCACCCCTTAGGACCACCAGTGTCTACGGGTGGTACCTGGTTACCCAGCACTAGATGTAGTGCGTCACCAGGTACCCAAGAGGACAAATGCGTTTCCCCTCCCCCACTGCCACCCTCAAGACCTCTCTGCTGGTTTGCTGACTCCAGGGAAAAACTCCAGGATGAGAAATTCTTGTCTCTGGCTTAAACTTTCAATCTTTCAGTACACGGACAAATCATCAGGAAGAAGATAGTGTGAGAGTAGTTGATAGCTTTGTGTGAAGAGGGCTACTAACTCCTTTCCTGAGACCAGGTCTTGATAGTGGGAGAGCAGAGACAGCAGAAGAGCCACAGGCGTTTCTGCAAAAGGAGAGGGGAGGAGGTGTCACAGGAAGTTAGAGTGCTGAAGGTGCTGAAGGGGCACATGAGGGAGCTTCCAGGTCAGGGCTGTGCATAGTGAAGGCTCCCAGTGCCACTTTGTGCCACGGGGAGCAAAGAAAGACCTAGCCCTAGTATGGACTCTGCTCTAGCCAGGCCAGCGACTTTGCTCCCTCTCTGGGCCTTAGTTTTCCATGAAAGAAAATGGTAGCTTGGGGCTATGTCAGCGTTTCCTAGACTTTTTGTTTTTTAACCTTGATCTGCTGTAAGAAATATATTTTACATTGAGACCCAGTATATGTATTCATATTGTATGTGTATGTATGTATGGAGACATATATATATATATGTATGTTGTAAGGTTAATTTTTTATGTCAAATTGACTGGTCATAGGGTACCCAGATTAAACCTTATTTCTAGGTGTATCTGTGAGGGTGTTTCTAGATGTGTCTGAAAGGATATTTCTGGATGAGATTAGCATTTGAATCAGCGGACTCAGTAAAGTAAATTGCCCTTCCCAATGTGCCACGTAATCCATTGAGGGCCTGAATAGAACAGAAGGCAGAGGAAAGAGGAATTCACCTCTTTTTTCTCCTCACTGCTTGAGCTGGGACATCCATCTCATCTTCTTCTGACCCCAGACTGATATTAACACCATTGGCTTCCCTGGTTCTCAGGCCTTTGGACTCAGACTGATTACACCACCAGCTGCCCTGAGGCGGCAGATAGCAGATCTTGGGACTTCTCAGCCTCCATTATTGCATGAACCAATTCCTCATAATAAATCACTCTCTCTGTCTCTAATATATGTATATGTGTATGTATATGTATATGTATGTGTATATGTGTATATGTATGTGTATGTGTATGTATATCTCCTATTGTTTTGTTCCTCTGGAGAACCCTGACTAATACACACACATATACATTTGTGTATATATACTTATGTGCACATTTATCTATTTCTACCATCTATCTATATATCTATTGATCTAACTATCTATGTATCTATCCAACTGGACAAAATTTCAAGACTTGCAGTTTGAAAGACATGAGAGTAGGTGGTTGATACTGCCCTTTCCAATTCTGCTATTTTAAGCTTATTTCTATTCCAATCCTTGGTTGATGGGTAGAACATGCAGTTAAAGGTTTCAGGGATCTCTCCATATAGAGCCTTAGCACAGGGCGCAGCTCATTTAACTGTCCTGTGACTGTTGGCTGTCACTTTTCCTCTCAGTGCCTGGTTTGGCTTCAGCACCTTGGGCCCTCTTCACGACTCCCCCTTAGGGTTTTCACTACAGGTACTTCTCATTTCGTGCTGTGTCCTGTAATTTGTGATTGTGAGACCATTTCTTTTTTCCCCCAGCTTTATTGAGGTATAATTTAGAAAGAAAAATTGTAATATGTTTAAAGTGTACAACGTGATGATCTGATATATGTGTACACTGTGAAATGATTCCCATAATCAAGTTAATTAACACATCCATCACTTTGCATAGTTACTTTTTATTTTTTGGTGAGAATGCTTAAGATCTACTCTCTTCACAAATTTCAAGTATGCAATGCAGTATTGTTAACTATAGTCACCATGCTATACATTAGATCTTCAGAACCTATTCATCTTATAACTGGAAGTTCGTATGCTTTTGCCAATCTCTCCCCATTTCCCTACCCACCAGCCCCTGGTAACCACCATTCTGCTCTGTTTCTATGAGTTCAGCTTTTTTTAGACTCCACATATAAGTGATACCATACAGTATTTGTCTTTCTCTGTCTGACTTATTTCACTTAGCGTGATGCCCGTCAGTTTCATCCATGTTGTTGCAAATGGCAGGATTTCCTTATTTTTTAAGGCTGAGTACTATTCCCATATATACATATACATATATCAATCACATTTTCTTCATTCATTCATCTGTTGATGGAGACTTAGGTTGTTTCTTTATCTTGGCTATTGTGAATAATGCTGCAATGAACATGGGAGTACAGATATTTGAGATCATTTCTCTAGAGCTTTATCTGTAGGAATTCTTTGACGTCTAAGTTTGAATTATATTCCTCCCGCGGGTCTGTGTGTTTGCTTTTTTCAAGAAAAATCACTTTAAAATCACTTTTTTTTTATTGTGGTGTCATACAGCTGGTACAAGTTTCAGCCCCAAATCCACATGAGAGATGTTTTTTGATGAGGAATTATCAAGGGAGACTCTACCCAGGGCAGAGACAGGCAGGTGTCTCCACCATCTCCAGGTGTGGGGTGGGTTTATTTAGGGTGTAGAAGTGTCCTGGCTTTGTGATGGGGTCTCTCATCTGCCTCCCATTCTTCTTGAGCCCAGATCTTGTCTCTTGAGCAACTTCCCTTCATGTTGATCCATTAAACCCAAGTTCCAGGTCAAGAAGTGTCATCCGATCACACCTCACCCCCCCCTAAGCTTTAGGGGGCACTCACCTCTTGAGATTGGGCTTTCTCATGGTTTTTGGCCTTAGAGGATTTTTCTTTTTTTTCCGCCCAGCTCAGCTATGCCTTTATGCAATTAATTTATTTTTATTCATCATGCTTATGGTATTCTTCCCTGGGAGAATTTTCTGAACATCTAGACTGTCATGTTACCTGGAATGAAAGGTCCCACTGGTACTTCTCAACAGAGAAATGCTGTACCACAGAGACCACTCTCTTACAACAGGAAAAAAAAGATGCAAATCTGGGGTTTGGGAAGCACCACCTCCACAAGGCTGGGTGGCGAAGATCTTCCTTTGGGGTATGACAGGATAGGGGAGTAAATTGGGCAACTTGACGCGGCACCTTGATTTAGAGTGCAGCTGCTTGAGTTCCCTGTCACTTATTAACTGTGACAGTTAACTCTGACACTCACTGTGTGACTTTGGGGTGACAGCTTAACCTCTGCAGCCCCATCTGTACAGTGGAGACCATATCTGTACCACCAGATAGGGCTTTTGGAAGATGAGATGCGCTAAGTGCCTACCACGGTGCCTGGTACGTCCCAAATGCTCAATAAATGTCAGCTGTTATGGTGTCACTTCTTTTCTTCCTTGGCTGCCTTGAAGCCATAGGATTTCCCGTCATCTGGAAAGGCTGTAGTCTCTGAGGTGGGTGTCGGGAACCCGGGTCACTGTCTAGCTGTGCGAATTGGGGCTTGTCACTCCATCTCGCGATTGCTAGTCTCTCCTATGTAAATGTTTTCCTCGTTTGTGAAATAAGCAGGGGGACTAACTGATTTCTAAGGATCTTCTCACCCTCACAGTCTGTGCTTCTAGTAAGAGTGGTGTGAAAAGCAAAATGTACCCCTCAAAACACAGCATATTTCCAGGCAGTCCTCAGCATATTAATAGATTGTACTTCCCGGAGCAGATCTGTAAAAGTTGGATCTTTGGAATTTGGCACATATTTGCCCATAGGAGTAGATTTTAAGTGCTGGTTAGCTTCCAGGGATAGCTCATAAAACCCAGCTGAATCCATAATGAATCAGAAACACTGTGCATTTGCATTGGAAATGGTAGAAAACAATACTATCACGATACTAGTAATTAAACAAAACAGAAAAACAATTCCATTGAATGAGAACTCATTTATTTATTTGGAATTCTGGCGCTTGAGGGAAGCAGGTTAATTGAGAACAGTCGGAGATCTACGGAGGTGTGTCGGGGGAGAGTCTGCAAGGGTTCTTCTGGGCTCTCTCAGGGGACTTAGACTGAGGCTGATGGCATAAGTTCTTTAAATGTCTGATTTTGGTTAAAAATTCAAGGATTCCAGGGGCTGGCCTGATGGCGCAAGTGGTTAAGTGAGCGCGCTCCGCTGAGGCGGCCCTGGGTTTGCTGGTTCGGATCCGGCGAACCGACGTACTGCTTGTCAGGCCATGCTGTGGCAGCGTCCCATATAAAGTAGAGGAAGATGGGCATGGATGTTAGCCCAGGGCCAGTCTTCCTCAGCCAAAAAAAAAAAACAAACAGGAGGATTGGCAGACGTTAGCACAGGGCTGACCTTCCTCACAGAAAAAAAAAAAATTCAAGGATTCCTTCTATACCACTTTATCTTTTGCTTGGGATAGCATTGACCTAAGTCTTTCTCTCCTAACAGACCTTTGGGTTTACCAACAGAACTCTTTGGGTTTACCAATGGAAAGTGGAGATGGAGGGAGAAGAAAGGAAACTAGGAGACAAGAGGCAAGAATTACTGCGGCATCACAAGCTGGTGCCCCTCAGGCATGTTTTGTTGGGTCTATGCCACGCTAGCCTACATAGCAATTATTTTTATATTTTTAAAAATTTTATTATATTTTCCCATCTTTATTGAGTATGATTGACAAATAAAAATCGTATATATTTAAGGTGTATGACGATGTTTTGTTTTGGTATACATTGTAAAATAATCCCCACAATCAAGCTAATTAACATATTCATCAGCTGGCATGGTTATCTTTTTTTTTTGTGGTGAGAAACTTAAGATCTAGCTTCTTAGCAAATTTCAACTATACAATATAGTTTCTACACAGCATTTCAAAGCTTTAAAAAATTATCTGCCAGGATATTAAAATGTCATTAAAAAATATCCAGATTTCTGGCTATGGGAAGCCCTAGCAACCTGGCCCTGTGGCACTAAACTACCACAGGGTAATGGTAGGCTGGTGTTGACCGGACCAGGTCCTCTTCATTTAATGAAAGTATTTTCTGTTTGGCCCCTGTAGGAATGTGAATTTGAAAACCCCAAGTGATGTAATTTAATAAGAGGAAGAGGATTAAAAAGAATGTGAGTGTGATTGCATGAAAGAGAAGATCTGAGTCAACTAAAAGAAGTAATAAAAGACAGAAAGAGAAAAGGGAGGCGGGTGGTACATCATCACTGAAAGCCAGGCGGAGGGCCAGGGAAAGGGGCTCAGGCCAGACAGTTCCTCCTGTGGCCACCAGTTGCCTTCACAGCCCCAGCACAGCTTCGTTGCTATTTGAGGGGACTTCCAGATGCTGGCAGAGGCAGTATGCAAATGTTCAATATATTTCTATGTATACGAGGTTTCCAAGTTAAGAATCAGGATTACCCTCCACCCTCACTGTTCCAGGTGAGACTGTCCATAAGCTCTGTGCTGGTCACAGGTGGAGGACTGCCTCCCTCTACCCAGGTCACCATTAGATGCTCCCTCTCCCTGTGTCGTGTGGTAGTTTCCAAGTTGCTACAGCAGACCATACTCCTCTGGAGCATCGTTCTCAAGTTTTGGAGTGCACCCGTTCCCCCTGGGGAGCTTATTAACCTGCTGGGGTCCATCCCAAATGTAATGAAACAGACTTTCGGCGTGTGGGGCTTAGGAATCTTACTTTAAAACAAGCAGCCCATGGGAGCTTCTGACCTGGGGATCCTTAGCCTGAGTTTGGGAAACATCACTCTGGAGACTGGCTGAAAGAAGTTTGGATTATGGGTTCATGATAGCCAGTAGCACATAGCGTGGGGACTAGTTACAGCTTGGGCAAATCCCTTTCCTCAGTTTTCCTGTCAGCAAAATACGAATGCAAAAATATTTTATGCAAATATATTTTATTTGGATGGGCTCGTCTCTGGGTTCTCTCCCAGCTCTGTAAGCTGGACTTGACAGCTTAGCCTCAGTTTGGATGACTCCCTAGTTGTGCATATTCATTTCTCCTCTACTCAGGTCTGCTTTTCAGAAGGCCATGCGGCTATAGCTGGTCACCTGGGGCCTCAGAGGGCTACTTTCCACTGCTCCTGGACCACATGTACCCCCAGCCCTGTCTACAGATGCTGGGGAAGGGCTAAGAGAGGAGGCTTCTGGGCACCAGGAAGAGTCTGCTTCTTAGCCTTCCTGGATTCTGACAGCCTTTCTCCTGTAGAAGCATGTGCTACAAGCCTCTGGGGCAGAAGAAAGCTGTGTCCAAGATGCGTAGCATCCAAGACCCTGCAGGGGATATCCTGGGGTGAACAACATGCAGCTCTTTGTGGGTTTCTATGTTCCTATGCCCCAGAGCTTGCCTCCAGCTCATGGTATGGAGGTGTTATGGACTGAATACCTGGTATGGGCTGGGGTCATGGTTTGAGGGAGACTGTGTCTCCCTCAAATTTATATTGAAACCCTAACCCTCATTGTGACTGTATTTGGAGATGGGGGCCTTTAAGGAGGTAATTAAGGTTAAATGAGGTCATAAGTGTGGGGCCCTGATCTGACAGAACTGGTGTCTTATATGAAGAGGAAGAGGCACTAGAGCTCTCTCTCTCTCTCTCTCTGAGTGAGCACAGAGGAAAGGCCAGGTGAGGACACAGAAGGTGGCTGTCTGTAAGCCAGGAAGAGAGGCCTCACCAGGAACCAACCCTGCTGACACTTTGATCTCAGACTTCTAGCCTCCAGCACTATGAAAAAATAAATGTCTATTGTGTCATCCACCCAGTCTATGATATTTTGTTACAGTAGCCTGAGATGACTAGGACATGAGGGAATACTCGTTCATTCATTCATCCATTCTGGCAGGTAGTACGTTTATACATAGTGGATTACCTGTAAGGAATCTTCAAATTTATCTGGGCTTTGGATGATCACAACAACATCACTGTGGGTCAAGTTTTTCCCATCTTGGTCCAACCATCCCCAGAAGTCTCGCATCCAGCCCAGCATTTCAGGGCACAGGAGACAGTCCCTCAATCCCTGTTTTGGCCCTTTAATGCCCCCCCCAAATTACTACTCTTTGGCATCAAAAGAGAAATGCCAAGAGGTCAGGTGCCATTCTGAGGAGTTGCTTGGGTGTGCACACGGATGTGGAGCCGTCTCTGGTGAGGGTTTGTGTAAGTGCAGTGTAAGCAGTCACATACAGATCTGCGAACAGGCTGTGGCTGTGCCTGGGAGTTTGATTACCACACACATTCGTTTACATAGAAGAGACTAGATTTGGAGTCTGAAACCTTGCCTTGAAACTAGGTTTTTGCTTATCAGCTACGTTATCTTAGGCAAGATACTTAACTTCTTTGGGCTTCAGTTTCTTCCTCTGTGCAACAGAGAGAATGGAAATGTTTCTCAGAGGTAAGTGGTGAGGAACCCGGGGCAGTGAGTGTGGAAACCCCTGTAAGCTGGACAGCTACCCACAGATGTGAGGGTTGTAGCTGCTCTTCTCCCCTGAGGCTGTGTGGCCCCCCTCTGAAGGCCCCTCCTCGTGGCTTTTTGATTCTGGTGCCCCAGGGTGCAGGCATGACCACAGGCTGCGTGTCCTCTGCGAGGCCTGGGCTCCCAGGGCTCTTGGTTTTCTACTCTTCCCCCATGTGCCTGACCTTGGCCCATATGGAATATTCAAGGATTATTTTGAATGCATAAAGGAACGAATCTGACATTGTAGACACTCAATACCCAGTTACCAAATGGAATGAGTTGTCTTGTGGGGTCCAGCAAAACATTCTACCTAGGTTCTTGTCAGTTGGAGCAGAGATGGGAGGATAAAGACAAAACTAACATTTCTCAAGTAGCTATCTGCTGAGAATAATGCTAAACTACCCCCATTGTCTGGGGAGTAGAGGAAGGGCAAGGAAGCTCTGTGAGGATGCATGTGAGCCTGCCAGTGTCCCCAGTGCCAATAGGGAGAAAGCAGATGATTGGAAAACAGTCATCTCGCTGCTACGTGGTCCTTAATAGCTTCTGTTTATTGAACAACTACTATGTGCTGGCACCATGCTGGGTGCTGGGGCTAAAACCGCCAACCAGACTGACCATTAATTAACTTACAAGAGAACAGCATCTTATTTAATCTTTAGAACAGCTGTGCTAGGACCAGATGAAATATTGCACGGGAAAGAGTTTATAAACTGTAGAGTGCTTTAAAATGTCAGGGATTGTTATGTGAATGATTAGTTTCCCTCCCCCACCTCTGCAGCTTCCTCAGCAGCCTCCCGGGGCAGGGTTGGTGCCCACCTTGCCTGTCTCCTTCCCAGCTAATTGGGGAGGCTCTCCAGCCTGATTTATGCGGACACTCACACGTTCTCTCACTGAACATTATTCTAATCAGACACCTCATTACTGGAAGCCTGCCTCCTTGGCTGCCTGGACAGGTTATTACAGGATATTATACAGACCATTTGCATGGCCACCTTCAGGTCATTTCCATCACTTTAAGCTACTTACAGGCCCATTTTCTTCCCCATAATATTTGCCTAATTCGATTACTCCCCAGCCTCAGCTGGCTCAAAATGGAATCAGAAGTTACACCTGGGAGCAAAGTCAACTGGATCCTGACACACCCTCAGTACTCTGGGGCCTTTCTGGTCTTAGGTGACTACCGTCCCAACCATGCTTCCAGATCTGGAGGGGGGGTGCTTATGACTCTGGGGAGGAGAGGGCTGCAGTGGGGAAAGGGCAACTTGTGGGATAGGCCAATATTGTAGTTCAAGATGATACAAAGGATCCTTTTCTAGCCGCTGAGTTAATCTTTTGTAAATTCAGGCAGAGCTCTCTGAATTTATCCGTCATAATCCTTCACGTACTTTATTGTAATTGATTGTGTAATATCTGTTTTCCTGCTGGAGAGTAAGCTTTGTGAGGGCCAGGACTCTGCTTCTTATCTTCTCCATCTTTATGGCCCCAACTTCTAGCACAGCACTCAGTGTATAATAATTGGTCAAGAAATAGACACATATTTGTTGATTGACTGATTGAATGAATGGGTCCCTAATTGCTTTTGCTTTTAACCATCTCTGCTAGGAATGTGTGTGTCTGTGACTGCACAGAAGTTAGTCTTGACTTGGGTCAAAGCCCCTAATCCTGTTCTATAGTTTGCACTCCCTTGGTGTCTGGTTCTGAAGAGCCCAGTCTGATACCTCTGCTCACAATCTGTTACTGTGCTGGTGAGAAGCTGGAGCACAGAACTCTAGAGCAGTGGTTCTCAGCTGGAGGCAATGTGCCTCCCAGGAGGCTTTGGGCATGCCTGGAGACATTTTTGGTTGTCATGACTGAGGGGATACTACCGGCATCGAGTGGCAGGCCAGGGATGCTGCTAAACTTCCTACAGTGCACAGACAGCCCCCTACAACAAAGAATGATCCAGTCCATATTATCAATAATGCCAGGGCTGAGAAACCTTGCCCCAGGGTTAGCTCAGCACATTTAACAGAAGGAAGGACCTGCGGTCAGTTGGACTCCTGTGGTCTTTGAGGGCATTTTTATATGACACCTTCTCTTCCTCGCCCAAGTTCTGAACCATGAACCAGGCAGAAGGAGATCAAAATACCTCATTTACCACTGAGAAGCCTGTTGGAGAATAAGGCTTTAATCTGTTATTCCAGGGAGATCGCTAATTCCACACCCCAGAATTGAATTTTTTCATCTCCCTTGAAAATACAGGCCTCGGTATAGGGCCTGGCATGGCAGAGAGAGGAAGGGGGCACTCCCTGCTTTGAGCCATGCTTGCCCAGGCCCTGTCCCAACTCTAACAAACTCTTCTTTGCCTAAAATGGCGGCAAGAGCAGCCCAGACCCAGCTGAGGTGAAAATGGACAATGATTCAGCATCTCTCCTGTTTGGGGTCTGCCCCCGAGCGATGTTTGTGGTGTCTGTGAGGACCTGGAGTCAGATGTATGTGGTCTCTAGTCAACCTTTGAGCTTTACTTTCCTAATCTACAGAATAAGGAATATAATAGGTATTGTTCAGTTTTGTTGTAAAAAATCAAAAGAATCATGATTGAAAAAATGCTTAATATTAGTGTGGGACAGGGCCACACTGAGCGCTGCAGTGACCACACAGGTGGGCAGGGCGCTGAGGGCCGCAGAAAGGTGAATGGCTAATAGTCTAGCAAAATCATGCTCAGAAATAACTATAGCCTAGATAGAGGAAGTGTGGGAGAAGTCCAACTCCCATGGGCCTTCCGAGGAGAAAGGCTCCTGCACTCAGCTGTGGGGGAGTGGCACATGGGTTCTAAGAACAGTAGAGGTTTTAAAGGTTAATAACTTATTCTTTTTATTATTGCAAAAGCATATGTGTCCATTTTAGAAAATTGGGGAAACAGATAAACAAAGTACAATCCCTTAATAATCCCGTTGTCCAGAGATGATCATCGGTACCATTTTCCAGCTTGGGGTAAAACTGTGGTCTCGTCAACCTTCCTCTTGTATTAGTAAACCCAGTATCTCCACCCTGGGCCTCCCCTCATCTTGTCCCTGGGGGTTTTACTCAGCCTAAAGGACTCAATCTGATCCCAAAGCCAAGCAGAGTAGAACTGGAAGGCCACAGCACAGTCTGCAGGGTGTCCCTTGCCTGGCCTCCAGGGCTGGAGCTCTTGGTCCACACACACACAAACACACACTCAGCTGTTGTATTAGTCAGCTTGGGCTTCCATAACAAAATACCACAGACTGGTGGCTTAAACAACAGACATTTATTTCCTCACAGTTCTGGAGGCTGGAAATCCAGGTGCCAGCAGAGCTGGTTTCTTGAGAGGCCTCTCTCCACTGCCTGCAGAAGGCTGCCTTCTTGCTGTGTCCTCAGGGCCTTTTCTATATCTGCACATACCTGATATCTCTTCCTCTTCTTATAAGGAAACCAGTCCTATTGGATTAGGGCCCCATTTGTATGACCTTATTTAACTCTAATTACCTATTTAAAAGCTGTCTCTTCGAATATAGTCCCATTTGGGGTTGGGGTTTCAACGTGTATTTGGGGGGAACACAATTCAGTCCATAATAGCTATTTTCCCTGAAACTCAACAATATGTCTGGGTAGGCATCCAAAGGGGCTTATATGCCCAGTCTCATGCTGTTTTGGAAGCTGACAAGGTGTGGGGGAGGAGTGACTCAACCCCGGAGGTGGCTTCCTGCAGTGGGGTTGGGGCAGCAGGTTGCTGTAGGTCCCAGGGACCTGCAGTGGACTCACACAGGGCCTTGGGAGGTGGCTGGACTTCTGATGGGGTGGCTTCTAGGTACTGGGAGACAGAGCTAAGTGATGTAATCTTGGGAGCCCTTTCTCAGTTTGGCGTGGAGTGAGTGGAGCCAGTGCCTTTGGAAGGACCATGGCTGCTGGAACAACAGGCATCTCAGTGGTGCCTATGGGAGACTAAAGTTCAATGCCCCTTCCTCCTTTTTTGGAATGTATAACCCTCCCAAGGCTTTAGTATGATCTTCAAGAGGGAGAGGGGCCCTCCAAATCATGACTAAGATTGAATTTTTTTACCAATCCTGGAGAGTGGGGGCTGGTAGCTAAGTTTAGTTGGATTTAGGTAAATAAGTAATGTGACATTTCTTGCGCCAGAGTGTTGTGGAACAGATTCATACCTGTTATATTGGGCTGTATCAAACATTTTAATCTTTGTCAATCTGGTAGGTGAAAACTGTGTTCTTCTCTGACACAACTAAGGGGAGAGGAAATTTGTCCAAGCAAATATTGTGAGTGCTGAAGGCCAATGGGGAAAATGATCAACAAGGGCCAGCCAGAAGTGGAGGAGGGAAAGAGGACTGAGGGGAATCACCCTCCCACCTGCCAGTCCTGTCTGCGTTCAGCCAGAGGCTTGAGTGTCATCCTGACCCCACGCATGACCCCACCAGGCTTGTAGGGTTGGTGCTCGCCAGTGGAGGGACTTGAGCACACCCAAGCTTGTCCCAGCCTGTGACTTGTTAGTTTATAACCTTTGCTCCTTAGCACGCCTATGCTACCCAACCGTCATGCACCAACCCTCTTATTGTGTTGTGTATACCCTCTTATTGTGTTGTGTATAACGAAATATTTCAACAATGCGAAAAATGGAGGCTAATAATATAAGGAACATCCATTTATCCACCACTCAGTTTTGTCAAATTTTAGCATTTGCCATATTTGCTTCACATCTTTTTTTTTAATAAAATATTACAGATCCAATAAAAGCCCCCTGAAGACCCCTCCCTGATCCCGTTGTCTCACCTTTTTCCCCAGAGGTAACCACTCTTCTGAACTTGGAGTTTATCATCCCACTCATAATTTTAAACTTTTGCTATATATGTATGTTTCCATACAGACACACAGATATATATACACACATATAAAGTTTTGCATATTTGAAAGTGTATACAGGCAGTATTATATCATATAAATCTGCAACTTGCTTTTCCCCCCTCAACATCAACCTCCCCTGTGCCCACCGCCCTGGAGGGCTTTGGGGCCCTTTACAGCCACCAGAGCCTTAATATAGCCTCTCTCCACAGTCCAGTGGAAAAACACTTTGAGAGTCCAGTCTTCTGCTGTCTAAATCCCACTCAACGTAAGGCCCCCTTGGCCACCGAAGCTTATGGCCACCTCTCCTCTGAGTTCCCACAGTGATTGCTCCACACTGTGTGCATCGCCTTCCCCCGCCCGCCCCCGAGCTTGTAAGGGCCTTAAAAATAGGGACAGGTGTCATACTTCTCTGCCTCAGTTCTGCGGACCTGCCCCTGCACTAAATGTCCCCCTAGTATGTCTGCTGCTCAGGTTGGGGAGAGTCTTTTCTTCTTTAAGGGAGCAGGTTCTTTTTCACCATTTCCCTCTGCAGCACATTGTGTTTACTGCTCCTTACCAAGTCTCTTCTACGCCTCCATTTTTTAAATTTTTTTTTTATTTTTTAATTTTATTTATTTTTTCCCCAAAGCCCCAGTAGATAGTTGTATGTCATAGCTGCACTTCTTTCTAGTTGCTGTATGTGGGACGCAGCCTCAGCATGGCCAGAGAAGCGGTGCGTCGGTGCGCGCCCGGGATCCGTACCCGGGCCGCCAGCAGTGGAGCGCGTGCACTTAACCGCTAAGCCACGGGGCCGGCCCTACGCCTCCATTTTTGCAGTCCCCTCTGCCCTAGGCTGCTTTCAGGGGCAGTTTTCTAGAACCTGGCGTAGTAGATGGTTGAGCACATCAGCATGAGGACGTGCATCTTCAGGCTGGAAGGTAAGCATAGAGTTGGACATGCTGAGCAGAGCCTCTAATTTCAGGCATGCATGCATGGTGGCATAATTAGGAGGGAAGGCTCATCCCTGGAAAAGATTTGCAAAAAATGTTTATAATTGCAATGATGTAGAATTAGTTTTAAGGCTTATTGACTTTTGTGATAATCTCTAGGGCTTCTTTATCAATTTGTGCCCAGATAATGTTGCTCTCAAGTTATAAGCAATTGGCTCATCAGTTCTTTCTGGTATCTCATGGCTGAGCACAGCCTGGGAGGGGTGTGGGGAAGTGTCACTGGTCAGAATTAGTGGATTGTGTTGACTATAATATCCCAATGTGGACTTAGAAGTCCATACTTGCTTGACATTCCTGGAGGTGTCCTCAAGATGGTGAGTCCAATACCATGGGACATTTTTCTGCTAGAAGTTAAACTGGTGTTTTGATTGCTGCTTTTCAAGGAAGAAAAACATCATAGAAATGGAGTTGCCTCACAAAGGCTGGAAGCTCTTCTCTTGTTTTGAGAACAAATGCATCACAGATTGTATAGCCCCTGCCTTGAGGTGGGAGAGGCAAAGGGGTGGCTAACTGTAGCAACAATGGTGTGGTGGTCTAAGAAGGTGGTAATGAGGTCTAATTTCACATTTCTCTTCTTTTCACTTAGGATGCTTGGTGTGTGCAGAAGGTGTGGGGTTTCTTGAAAATCTCTGTGAGTTTATCTTCCGTAGATTTCAAGATCAGGGCAATATCAAAATATGGTTCTCCACCTGGCATTCTTGATGCATGGGGAAGTTCTAGGGTAGCACACATCCTACATTTTAAGGTGCTTAACTCTGGATGTTCCTCAACGAGTGAGGATTATATGTGGGTCCCCAACAGTATTTCTGTGGATTCCCTCTTGATGGGTGTGGACAGGGTCCAGCAAGAGGGAGGAGTCGTCTCACTTCTGGGCTAGTATGTCCTTGTCTACTGTATTAAATGCCTTGATCCTACTCTATTAAATGGCACTGTGGTCTCCACAGTCTTATCACACCATTAGGCATTAGAAGCAACAATACTCATTGAGTTCGTGGAACGTTTCCAGATCACCTGATTTATTTTTACTTATTTATTTATTTTCCCCCCAAAGCCCCAGTAGATAGTTGTATGTCATAGCTGCACATCCTTCCAGTTGCTGTATGTGGGACGCGGCAGGCTGGAGAAGTGGTGCGTCGGTGCGCCCCCGGGATCCGAACCCGAGCCGCCAGCAGCGGAGCGTGCGCACTTAACCGCTAAGCCACGGGGCCGGCCCCCAGATCACTTGATTTAATGATATCCCATGCTGTGTCTTTTCAAAGACACTTTAACATTCTGTATTCTAAAGATATTTATTTATTCATTCATCAGATATGGGAGCAAGTGCTGGGGATCCAGCAAAGAACACTCGGCTGTGGTCCCTACTCTCATGGAGCTCACAGTTGAGTGGTGGAGGCAGATAATCAACAGTAAAGCGTGATGAGGGCTATGAATAGGAGAAGAAGGAAACAGCGGGTGCCTGTTGCAAGGTAGCCTTAGCTGGGACTTTCTGCACAAAGACCCACCTCTCTGAGGCTGTTTGAGGAAATCTGTTGGCACTGGCCTCTGGGGTGGGCTGTTCTAATGCAAACCTAGGCCCCCAGTTCCTTTGCAAGGAGCTTTGGCCCTGCCTACCTGGCTTCTCCCGGGGGGGGGGGGTGGTCACACCATAGGTCTCTGAGGTCACTGCCGGCAGCAGGGGCAGCTCTGGTTCTGCAGTCTGGAAGGAGCACTCTGGCCCTCAATGGCTGTGCCAAAGGGCACGAGGTGGGATAGCAGGCGAGGGCACGCTCCCTGATTCTTGAGGGGCCCTGAGCCCAGCTGATGGCCCCCTGAGAGCTGCGCCACTGATGAGCATGACTGGAAATGTTGCACAACCTTCTCACGTGTACAGCTCATGGCTCCCCGACAAGTGAGAATAGATGCCACGTGATGTGAACTGTGTCCGCAAGCCCTGTGCTTCCCTGGTGGGGCCTGAAGAGTGGACGCTCCTAGAGTTCTCCCTCCTCTGGAGGACTCTGCTCTCTGAGACCCTGAAGCTACAAGGAGAGTGCTAGGGTTGCCCTCTTTGGACACAGACGCAGACATCTGGAGTGGGCACTCCTTCAGTTCCTCAGACACTCTCTGTCACTGTCGTAGGGATGGCTTTTAGAGTGTGGCCACTCATGGGATGTCTGTGAGACGGGGTTGTCATAAGAATAAAGCACATTTGTTGAGGACTTTTTGTGGGTTGGGTACTGTGCCAAAGCTTTATGTATGTCATCTCATTTAATCCTATAGTCCTTTGATGTAGGTACCGCCTGTTCCTTCCATTTTATGGGAGAGAACCTTGAGGCTCAGAGAGGGTAAATTCCTTGCTGTAGGCAAAGCAGCCTGTGCACAGCTGAGCTAGGATGGCTAGCAGGCTCATGAGAGCCCAAAGCCCAGCTCTTTCTGCTGCCTGTATCATGCTGCATCCTCCAGTCTCCCTGACTAGAGGCTTTCCTTGGAACCCATAAATGTCAAGCTTGGTTTAGTTAAGAGGTGCCAGTGGAGGACTTACTATGAGTTCTGTCTTCAAGGGTGATGGGCAACTATCAACCAGGAAATCCCCCAGCCTGCAGCATTGAGACTGACGGCATGGCTCTGAGATGAAGTGCTGCCACCCTACCCTAAGCCAGGCACAGGCCCCTTCCTTCCAACAGGACCCAGCCACTGAGTCCGTGGCAACCAAGGAGTTCAGTGGCTCCTCCACTGCCAGCGTGTGTGTCCTAGGTGAGTCCCTGTTGTCCCCAGGTGCCCATGAGCTCTGGCCTTCCTCCAGGCTCCACTGGGCATGACTGGTCCAGCAGTCTGGCCATGGCAGTTCAGCTCCTCAGTGGGGTGGAGCCCGTCTGAATCCTAGTCATGTTGGTTGGAGCTTTGTCTCTCTGGCTGACTTTTGCCAGCTCTTATAGAAGCCAGGACTGTTTTATGCACCTCCAAGCACTGGCTAGGGTTCTGCTTAAATCTACACAGACCTCTCTAAACTAAACGAGGACTCCTGCTGGGATAGTGAACACACTGGGCTCATGGACATCAAGAGTAGCTCTCCAATTGGGCTCTGTGATTTGGGCCCAGGAGTCAGTGGTTTAACCCTACCTCTGAGTCCCTTTCCTCAGATTCTAAATTGTCTTGCTATCCTTGCTGACCCACTGACAAGATTCTAACATGTCTTGTCATGATTCCATCATGAGGTCCAAACTTCTATGCAGTGAGTGATGGTACCCAGAATAAGCATGATTTTAATCATAACTCAAAAATTCATTAAATGTCCTAGTCTTAGATAAGGTGGGGCTGGGAAGGTAATGGGAGAGAAAACTTGTAACAACAAATGTCTGGGCCTTTCTAGCAGTCAGGAGTATGGCCTACTTCTTTTCTGGACACTGTCATCTCTGAACCTTTATGGCAGTGGTTCTTAACTGGGTGAGACTTTGCCTCCCAGGGGAGATTTAGCCATGTCTGGAGACATTTTTGGTATCACAGTTGGGGACTTGCTATTGGCATCTAGTGGGTAGAGGCCAGGGCTGCTGCTAAACATCCTACAGTAGATAGGACCCTACAACAAAGAATTATCCTATCCAAAACATCAACAGTGCTGAGGTGGAAAAATGCTTCTCCTGGTGATGGTGGAGCATCTATGCTTGAGGCCAGGGACCAGCGCGAATCTGAGCCACTTGCGTGCAGAGGTGTCCGCTCTTGTTCTGGTTTGTGGCATCTTGTTTTCAACTCAGCTTTGTCTGTCATTCACTCACTCCCCCCACTCCCTTCAGCAGCTACCCCCACCCAGACTACGCACAGACATGGACTTGTGCTCTCAGCATGAATATGCAGGAGCCATGTCTCATTCATCTTTGTCCCTTAGCCTAGAGAAAATATGTTTGTTGGACAGTCGAACAGAACTTAGTAAAGGTGTACCCTTGGGAGAGTGGTGCTCTATTTTGTATGCATAAATATAAAACAAAAGCTTACTGGCTATACTGGGTTGAGTAGTGTCCTCCCCAATTCATGTCCACCTGGAACCTGTGATTGTGACCATAGCTGGAAATAGGATCTTTGCAGATGTAATCAAGGTAAGGTGAGGTCATACTGGATTAGAGTGGGTCTTAACTCCAATGACTGGTGTCCTTATATGAAGAGGGAAATTTGGACATGGAGACACACACGCACAGGGAAGATGGACATGTGAAGACAAATGCAGAAATTGGAATGATGAGTCTATAAGCCAAAGAATGCCAAGAACTGGTGGAAACCACCAGAAGTTAGGAAGAGGCAAGGAAAGATTCTTCCCTAGAGCCTTCTGAGGAAGCGTGATCCTGCTGATACCTTGATTTCATACTACGGGCCTCCAGAATAAAATTTTATTCTTTTAAGCCATCTGACTTGTCATAATTTGTTACAGCAGCTCTAGGAAATGAATACACCAACTTATGAATCCCAGGAAGTTGGCAGACAGTCATAAAAACCTTCTTCATGCCTCACTGCCATCATCCCAGGCAGAGAGTCTTCTCAGTTTCCTGGGTGAATGTCGCTGGTGCCAGAATGGACTTACTCCTTCTGCTGTCATCTGGCGTTTTCCTTGATAAGCGCCCAATTTTGTGTCCAGATAATGTTGAACCAGGATTGTGATAACCAGGCAAATTCACCTCAAACTCTCCTCAGAACAAAGTAAAGGGATACAAATGAATGTGTATAATGAGGTGTGTGTTTCCAGCTCAAACAGTCTTAATATGTCTTAGTCTAGTCCTAACTTCAGGGGACCGTCCGCCTCCTGCCCTCCTGGGCTTCCAGTGGCCCCTGAGGTTATGAATACCCTGTGTGTCCTTGAGCCACAACCAGAAGCTCAGTGGGCAAGGTGTGTGGTTACAGGCCAGACGACTCCTGCTCCCAGTGGGCTGCCTGCCCAGGCAGGCCCGTGTGAGTCACACGACGGGCTGGGTTCTCTATTCCCACACCACGCCAGGGTGCTTGTATGCTGTTCCTCCAGCAGTCCTCAGGGTCTAACAGACTGGGCATTTTCTGAGCCACAAACCTGTTCTGGAGAACTTTTGGGAATGGGACCCGCGGTCCAAACCCATGGCCAGGGCCCCCTTTTCCCAGATCCTGCTCCCATGGCCTCTTCACTGTCCTGCCCACTTTTCTTTAGGCCACATCCTCCAGTTTTCCTCCAGTGATAGGATTTGAGAGCCAGATGGAAAGGACCCTGCCCTCAAGTCACTGAGAAGCCCTGTTGACCCGCTCTCTGGAAAGGCCCAGTTCTTAGAAAGAGGAAGGCCCACTCTCCCTCCTTTGAGGGGAAGTGACATCCTTTCCATTCCTCCACGTGATGCAGAGAAGTACTTCTTGCTAAAGAAGCAAAAACTAAAACCAAACACAAACTGAGTTCTCGTAGGTCACCCACCAGCGAACGGTTCAGGAGGATTCTCGGCTCTGCATAAAACGCAGGCTTCTGTGCAGTACCTCAGGCCGTCAGGTTCAGTCTTCATTCTGCACATGGCGAAGGTAGGGCCCAGAGAGGCCACCCAGGTGACTAGTGCCAGAGCCTGGACCGGAAGCCAAGTCTCCTGATTCTGAGGCCACTTGAGGTTGACCCTCCCCCAAATCACTGGGTCTGGGAACTCGGGAGGTAGGAAACATTGGGAATGAGTCCCAGCACACCTAATTTCTTCAGTGGTGGGGAAGACACTTACCTTCCCATCCCAGGTCCCTGGTTGATTCTCTGGCCAGGAAGAATGATGATAGCCCCCATTTGCACGGTACTTTATAAAGCCCTTTCACAGCCATTATCTCATTTGATCCTTGGTTACTCTGTGAGAGAAGCAGGGCTGGGATCTCTGGTTCCCGCTTTATAGATAATGAAACCAAGGTTCAAGAGGTTAAGTGACTGCCCCAAGGTCACACATCGATCACAGAAGGGGAATTAGAACCCAGGTCTTCCTATTCAAAAGTCCTGGAGCCCCTGCCTGCAAGTGAGCTGGTTGACAGCTGCTTCTCGCTCCTCTTCTGCTCTGCTCCCCTCTGGGAATGCCAGGCAGACAGTGCTCTAGGCCCCTTTTCCTCCTTGTGCTTGTCTCCCTCCTCTTCCTCTTCCATATCCATGACCACCTTATTCCCTCCTCCAGCTTCTTCCTTGTCCCTCCTCCTGGTCCTTTTATCCTCCAGGCCCCATACTCCTCCTACGGCCTGTGGCAGGCCTGGCCTCTTAGATGGGTGCTGGGTCGTTTGCACACACCAAGCTGTACATGGGGAGTGGTGGGAAGGGGCTCTGCACTCCCTCAGAGCTTCTGCACTTTGTTGCTTCTCTGCTGCTTGGACACTCTCCATGGCTGGGTCTCAGCTTTCCCTTTTGCAGAGTGGAGAGGGCTCTTCCCTGTCCTCTCAGCTTGGGGACTAATTCTGCCAAAAAAGGGTTAAAAAATATAACTGAGCTTAATCCCTGTGGAGGCCTGGTCTACTCATTTGCATATAAGCATCTCTTCCTCCCCCAGCCCTGGCAATTTGCATCTCATTATCTAGGTGCATCCTTGGTGATTTCTCCTTGGACTGGTTCTACCAGGTTCAGCTCTATCTCCTCTTTGGCCCTAAGAGCCTTTCCCCAGCCCTCCTGGCCCCAGAGGGGCTGTTAGCTTCACCCTGCCTCTGCAATCCTGTCTGCAGGCTGTTTCCCAGGCGCTCGACTTTCTCTCTGCACCAGCCAGGGAAATGGCAAGCCGGAACTGTGGCCAATGTGTGTGTGTTTAGTGGGAGGGGGCTGGGATGGGAAGAGGGGGTGGCTCTAGCTGCTCATGTGAACATAAAAGGCCCAGAGAGTATTTGTATGTGCACGTGCGCGCACCTACACACACACACACACACACACACACGCACGGCACGTGTTACACACATTCCCCTTGACCCCTCTGTTCCCTTGCCCCCATCCCAGGCCATTCTTGTGAAGCTTCTCTTTTGCTTTAAAACAGAGCTTGATATGCATTTTATGTGAAGTCTCCCAGGTAAATGTTGAGGGGCAGGTAGGAGGGCAGGGACAGGTTTTGTGTTTTATCCCTGCTCCCCAGGGGCAGACCCTGGGCCCTGAGTTCTCCCAGCGCAGGCCTGCTTCTCCTAGCACTCGTGTCTCCCCAGGCAGCCAGCCCTGTAGCCTCTCCTCCAGCCCTGCCCCTGAAAGCCTGGGCAATTGTAGTAGGGGGCTGGCCACAAACAGAGATGACCAGAGGGCCCTAAGGAATGAGCCATTGCCCAAAGGGAGGAGAAGACCCCTCGTGGCAGGTGGTAAGGGATTTGCCTGGGGCCGCAATGGTTGGGCTGGACTCCCTCTGCTCGATGGCATTGGCTGAGTAGCTGAATCAGAATGGGCTCTGCTGTGGTGCAGAGCTCAGGAGAGAGAGTGACATGCAGTGGATAGGGAAGCAAGCCACACACACTGATTACTAAAAGGCAGTGGGTGGTGTCAGGCAGTGACGTCTAGTCCCGTTCATTCATCCAGTGGATGCTCATAGAGTACCTGCCAGGGGCAGGGCCTCGTGTCGTGTTCAACTGTGGATATAGCAATGAAGAAGTCAGACATGTGGCTGCTGCAGGAAACGTGTGGCCTGGTGGTGACTCAGACGAGTAGACATGGCAGTGTCAGATGTGGGGGGAGTGGGAGAAGTTCAAGGTCTGGGATGATTAATTCTATGTGTCAACCTGGCGAGGCCACGGTGCCCAGATATTGGTCAAACACCAGTCGAGGTGTTGCTGTGAAGGTGGTTTTTAGATGAAATTAAAGTTTAAATCAGTGGACTTTGTGTAAAGCAGATTACTCTTCACAGTGTGGTGGGCCTCATCCAAACAGTTGAAGGCCTGAAGAGAAAAGCGATGAGCTCCCCTGAGGAAGAGAGAGTTCTGCTAGTGGATGGCCTTCAGATGTGAGCTGCAACATCAACTCTTCCCCGGGTCTCCAACTTGCTGGCCTACTTTGCAGATTTTGGATTTGCCAGCCTCCACAATTGCATGAGCCAATTCCTCTGTTTCTCTGGAGACCTCTGACTAACACAGGGTCCTGTGGGAGTGCATGGGAAGGGGCTGGGGGCATGGAAATCTTCCTGGAGGAGGCAGGCTGGGCTGTGACATGTCTGCAGTTAAGGAAGAGGAGGGAAAGATGTCTGCGGCAAGTGCGCCTGGAGGGAAGGAGAGGCGTGGTTTGAAGAATGCCAATGGCTCAGGCCGGCTGAGTCTAGAATGTGTGTAGTTACTGACTTGACTTCTCTAAACTTCCATGACCTCCATTATGAAATGGGAATATTAGCTCCAACAACCTCCTTCAAAGAGCTTTGGGGAGGATGGGAATGAGACGGTGGAGGTGACCAGCGCAGTAGATGGCGAGGAGCAGAGGAATGTGAGGGGGTGTGGGGTCCCTTTGAGGCTTTAGCAGGGCAGTGTGCTGGTGGTGGTTGTGCAGGCGGAGGGCCTGGTGGTGCTCCCTTTGGGCCTGGAGCACACGGGGCAGCAGCAGTGGTGCAAAGGGGTCGGCCTGGCTGAGGGGGCAAGAGAAGGAGGTTCTCCCCTGACCTGCTGCAGGGACCCCCTGAGCCTCAGTGTTCCCATCTGTCAAACGGGGGTGGACAACCCTTTAGGGTTGTCTTGAGAATCAAACGAGATAATGTGCTGAATGCGGATAGGCTGAAAATGAATCAAGTGATAGAACGCAATGTGTCGTTATTGTTGGTGGTCAGGAGGAGGAGGAGGAGGTGAGCAGTGCTGGGCCAGGGCTGGGGCCAGGCAAGCGAGGCCCCTAGGGTGCAACATTCGAGGAGGTGCGCCCCTCAGGTGCAGCCCATGCAGTTTTTGGCCCCCAGAGGGAGTGCCTCCTTAACTGTCCTGCGTAGGGGCCTCACTCCCCTTCTCCTAGTTCAGGCCCTGGAGGTGAGAGCTGGCATTAATTCATGCAGGAGGGATGGGTACTTTGGTGGCCAGCTGGATTTTAATGTGCTTTGAAAGGTTTGGTTGATGTTTTTCTAGGTGGCTTGGGTGGTGAGTTCCTCTAATGCAGAGGTTCTCAGAGCGGGGTCCAGAACTGCAGCATCAGCACCACCTGAGAACCTGCTAGAAATGCAGACTCTCGGCCCCACCCAGACCCACTGAATTGGAAACTGGGGCTGGGGCCCAGAGAGCTGGGTTTGAGGAGCCCTCCAGAGGATTCCGATGCCACCAGCGTGTGGGAACCACTGTGCTGTGGACCGGGCACTGGGCAGGCCTGAGGAGCCTCTGTTGACTGACTGGAACAATTCAGAAGACAACCTTTGCCTTCTCTGCTTCCTCCTCTGCCACATTTTCCCTCCTTCTTCTCTGTCACTCCTTCCTCTTTTTCTCCCCCAGATGTGAGATTAACCCCCACCAGAGGTGGACCCAAGACTCAGACTCTCCGGCTTACCCTGGGGAGTGGTAGCCTGTTTCTAACACTGCTTCCTCCTTCGGGAAAAAGACCAAGTGACTAACACGTATCTGAAGAGAGGTTCAAATACTACGAATCAGAGAAATGTAAACAGTTGGATATGACTTTGTGCTCATAAGAATGGCCAAGGTCAGAAAGGTGGACAAACACAAAGTGGTGAGGACATGTGAGGACAAGGCTTCTTCCGAATCATGGTGGAGTGTAAACCAGCATGCTTATTTTGGAAAGCAATCTGGCAAATTTAGTGCTATTTATTTTCTTGAATTATTTTTATTGGACACCCCTCACATAGTACTTACTGTGGTTTAGACACTGTTCTAGGCACTTTATAAATACCAGCTGAGATAATTGCTAACTTATTTAACTGAGGATGTGCATGCTTTACGATACAGTGACCCTACTCCTAGAAATGGATCCCAGAGCAGGTCTCCCACAGTCGATAAAGGGACATGTATAGAGTGTGTTGGTGGTGGCAGAGGGGAGCGGAGGCCCCTTGGTGTCCATCAGTGAGGGATGGAGACTGTGATGGGTGCATCCTGCGGGATCCTACACCATGTTGGGATCACCTAACCAGATACCTACAGCATCAAGGATAGATCTCAGAAAAACAGTGTTGACTGAAAAAAGTAAAATGCAGAATAACATTCATAACACAATACCATTTATGAAAATTCAAAACACATACAACAATGCTCCATAATTTGCAGGGATATACGCATCTTTAAGAACACACAGCAAATACATGGGAGCAGGCGCCTCTCTGGGGGAGACGGGTGCAGAGTGGGGACGGTGATGAAGGGAGAGGAACACTGGGTGCAGTCTGAGTGATGTGCTGTGTGCCGACGAGTGTGGCGAACCTGACTGTCTGAGCCTGTGCCCAAAAACACAGGAGAAAGATGAAGATGGTTTACAGCTCAGGAAAAACAGGCCTGAGGCCAGTGGGCTGAGCACACAGGGCAGGTGTGGAGTTTGGCCAGAACTGGACTCTAAAACCAGTCACTTGATCTCGGTAAAATGGGAATAATAATAATAATAATAATAATAACAATAAACATAGTTATGCAGCTGTGTCCCACGTTCTAACGTGACGGGCCTGTAGGAGGCATCCAGCAGTGACCTACTTTCTCACATGTGCACAAGGAGAGAGAACAGAATAATGACCCACCCCCACCAGGTTCAGCAAGTGTCAACATGTGGCCATTTGTTGAGAGAAGGGACCATAGATAAGAGTAACAACCACGCCTTACATTTATACAGAACACCATCAAGTCCTGTACACAGCGTCTCTTACATGCAGTATTTCATTACGTTTTCACCACAGCCCGTGAAGCAGATGTTGTTATTCCCATTTTAGAGATGGAAAGACTGAGGCCTGGTACGGTGAAGTGACTCGTCTGAGGTCACTCTGCCAGGGCGACCCTGGGACTGGCCCTGGAGGTTCTGGCTTCCAGTCCAGCCCTCTCCTCATGCCCCACGAGCAGAAGCACCGTAGGCAGGGTTGCTAGTCCACCCCTACCACTTGGTACTGGGGTGGTCTTGGGGGAGTGCCCCCTGCTACCTGACCCTGAGAGGCCCTTCCTTGGCCTGGGGGATTCTGTGCATCCTGCCTGCCCCTCTTGGAGCTCAGGGCATCACTCCCTGGCGTGTCCTACTTAACGGGAAGTGGAACAGTCTAGAAACAATCCAGAAAGCAGAGAGAGGCATCCCACGTAGCCCCACAGTCCCCACTCCAGGGGCCCAGCGCTAGCTTCCGGCCAGTGGTTGGAGACAGGAGCCCTTCGGAGGTGGTGGTGATGGTGGGTGGGCTGGGATGGAGGCCCCCCGGTGTCCCTGGTTTCTCCCCAGAGCTCATTTTGGCTGCTGGGGCTCAGGGACTGGAGACCTGGCGGCTCACGCGAGGCCAGGGAAGAAAACAGGGAGATGTCTGCAGCTCCCTCAGGTGCGCTCAGCTCCCAGCCAGCACTGAGACCGACTTCCAGAAACAGATTTCTTCTTTTTTTAATCACTTTTTCCCCCACGGTGACCCACTTTTGTAGCTGAGGCCCCAAGGCACATGGCCACCTCACTGAGTTGTTTTTCTGAAGGACAGGCTCCCTAGCCAGTCCTTCCTTCCTGCACTGTGGTTGGGAGGCAGGGCCACCAGCATCTTCTGGGGTGGGGAGGGCCTTCCAGAGGCGTGGGGCTGTGGAGCAAGTGCTCCAGGTTCCTGGAGCCATCACTCACTTCCTCCTGTCCGGAGCCTGGCTTGGTTTCTGAGACACAAATGGAAACTTCTGCTCCTGAGCCCTCAGTCTCTTGGCATGCTGCCTTCGGGAGGTGACCATGGGTGGGAGATGGCCAAGGAGGCCATGGTGCCTGCCAGAGACACAAGGTCCAGGGATCATCCAGCATTATGTAGTGACCACTCCCTAAATGTCCAGCCTGGAGGATGCAGAGGGCCTCAGGGAGCTGCGGGTGTGGAAGGGGGCTCACTGGGGGTGGGGTGGGAGTGGGCGGTTGTGCCCATGGGGGCAGATGGGGAGAATTCCTGTTTTGTGACTGTGTGACTGGGAATACTGAACACTCAACGGGAACAGGGCCACCTGCTGCCCTCAGGGATTTACAATTTAGTTGTATATGAACACACATGCACACACACACACACAGACATGCCATACTCTTACACAGATAAAGATGTGTGCAGACACACACACACACACACACACACAGAGGTGTGCCCATACTCTTACACAGATAAATAAAGATGCGCACACACATGCACACACAGACATGCCCATACTTTTACACAGATAAAGATGTGTGCAGACACACACACACACACACACACACACACACAGAGGTGTGCCCATACTCTTACACAGATAAAGACACGCACACACGCACCGATATGCCTTACTGTTCCACAGACAAAGACGCACATGCACGCACACACACAGGGAAGTCATTGAAGAACAATGAGCACTTGGGTTGTTTTGTGTAACTGAGACATTCTGAGAAGAGATGAGTCCAGCTGGGACAAATGAAGAAGGTCTCACTGTGGGAGTAGTGCATCTTACACTTTGTGTGTAGGGATGTGTAGTGACAGCATTCCAGGCAGGGGAACAGCATGATCAAAGGGGTGGAGACTTGCAGGAGCCTTGTTTGCACAGAGGACCCCAAAGGAGTTCCATCTGCGTGGGACCGTGGCATCTCCTATAGTCATCTCCATGTGGCTGCCGAGTACGCAGCGCCGGGGTGGGGGGGAAAAGGCTGGCAGAACTGGCTGTTTCCAGACTCAGGGAGCCCGGGAGACCCTGGGTTGCGAACGCTCTCACACGTTGGTTAGTTTGGGCCCAGGGGCAGGTTCTGAATTACCTAGTCAAACCCAGAGATGGAGCAGCTGTGGGAGGGAGAGCAAGCATGGTGCTTCCCTGGTGCAACCAGCAGCGCCTCTTTCCCCTGGTTGCTGTGAACCAAAGACGCCTCTTCCTGGCCTCTCCCTGCTTTCCCCTGCTCGTCAGCTCCTCCTGGTCCACGGAAGGGATAAGGATGGCTGTACCTCTGAGGGCTATTGCGGAGATTAAATGAGGAGGGCACCTAACTTCTTAGCTTGGGGCCTGGCACTCAGTCGGAGTCCAGTGACGGAGAGCCTTCCCTCATCACCTGCTGGACACCTTCGCTTCCCTTAAGCTCTGCATCCCACCCTTCCCAGACACACCTGTGACACAGCCCGAGGGTGATGCACCCACGAGGCTGGCGCGGTGTCCTCACAGGAGCAGGGGCTGTGGCTTATTTGGTCTTTGTATCCCCAGTGCCCAGCACTTGCCTCACAGGAGAAACTCTGGAACGTTTCTGAATGACTGAACGAAAATGTGTAAGTGCTTTGTAAAGGTGAGAATTTACAAAAGTTAGTTAACATGCTTCTCCAGAGAGTGAGCCTTGGGCAAACACATAATGAAGTAAATGGAGCCCGATTTCAAGGCCAAGGCAGATTGGAGCCCGGCCTGCAGGACGGTTTGGGGTGGGGAGGGCTGGGGGCCATCCCCGCAATGCCCTCTCCTCAGTAGCGCCTCTGCCAGCCCCAGCCCGGGCCCCTCTGGCACCACAGAAGGCAGCCTGTAGCAGCTACACCTCCATCTTCATTTCATGGGAAATTTTCGTCCCCCACTCATTTAATTTTTTTGTCCTTATTATAAAATCAATCATTGTAAAACACTGAAACATCAAACAAGAAGGAAATATTTGACATGAGAAGTAAAAAATCCCTTCTTATCCATCCCTGTGCCCTGTGAGATAGCTAAGGTGTGTCCTTACAGATTTTTGCTGGTTTACTAACTTGGTTGTTTTATTAATCTTTAAATTTATATTACAAAAGCAGGACCCTGCTAAGCATACTTCTCCAACTTTCTTATATCACCTAGCAACGTACTGTGGTTTTTTAAAAATCCATACAGCATTCTTTCTAACGGCCATGTAATATTCCGTGATGTGCAGGAGGCACCCCTTATTTCACCAGTCCTCATCTGATGGATTCAGGACTGTTCTAAACGGAAATGGGTTTGAGGGAGGACTGAGTGGCAGGGCAATGGGCAACTGACGAAGGCTCGACACTTTTAGGATTTCAGGCCCAACGCTTTCCTTCCTTTGCCCATCTCTTTCTCCCAGTGCCTCCATTATGAGAAGGCAAAACCACCTCTCCCCCACCCCCATCCATGCCCTGCTCCTCTCCCGGGGTGGGGAAGGGGGCGAGAGGACAGCTCAGGTCCCAAGCACAGCCCCACCCACCTCTCTTCCTTTTATGGCGCTGCCATCCTGATCCAGGTCTGTTGGTCAGCCCACCTGCCTGGCTCAGACCTCCTGGTTTGCTCGGCTTGGGGGCTTGGCAGTGGAGGGTCCTGACACGTACTGGAGCCCTGTGGAGGGCCTGGCTCAGGGCAGTGAAGGCCAGGGTGATACGAGGTGAAGCAGGTGGGCGCGTCGCAGGTTGTCCCCATCCAGGGGACTGGCAGCCAGAGAGGCTGCTGTTTGTTGTGGCATTTGGGGAATTTGGACAATGCAAATGAGGCCTCTGGTGACTCTGAATATTCATTGGGAGTTCACCCCTCTGGCAGTGGGAATTCCTCCAGGCTTTCTAACGAACCTGGCAGGCAAAGGGTGGGATGTGGTCCTTCTTCACTCTGCCTTTCCTCCCTCCACCCTCCTCTTGCCCCCTGCTGACCTCTGGAGTGTGGCAGAGGCAGAACCAGGGAAGCAAGGCCTAGGTTCTATATTTGGTTCCCAACTTGCAGGTTTCTGTCTGACCTGTCTGAGCCTTGAATTCTTCCCTGGTCCATCTCTTCTCCAGTGAGAACCGTGACCAAGGCCACCTCTAGGAAAGAGCCTGAGGCAGAAGCAGGCAAGAATCAGAGGGAGCTGGATAGAGTCCTGGGTACTGTTTAACAGATAGAGAAACTGAGGCTAAGAATGTAAACGGCTTGCCCAAGTTGTATGGTGATTAGATGACAGAATCGGAGTTAAGAGTAAGCATTCCGACCTGAGGTCTTGACCGTTTACCTCCCTGCTCACCCCTGAAGCCAGCTTAGCCCATTTGCTGAGCCCCACATGCCCAGTGTAATCCCACTTGGAATCTTTGTGTCCCTGGGCCTAATATACTTCTTCTAGGAAGCCTGCCCTGTGCACCCCAGCCCATCGCCACCTCAGCTTCCTGGATCCCCTGTGATCCTTCTTGGCTAAAACACTCACTCCACTCTTGGTACAGCTGCCCTGGAGGGGCTATTTATCTCTTCCGTGGGCACCTGTTCTGAACTTTAGAGTGGGGCCCATGTCTTATATACCCAGCAGAGGTGTGGGGGCCCTACCTTCTGAATCCAAATCAGGGCATGAGACCTGGTTACTACAATGATCTCCTAGGGACCACAGGAAAGAAGATGTGAAATCAGACTGTCCAGGTTAGGGTAGCCGGGAAACTATATGTGGAAGGATTGAATCACAGGATGAGACAGAGAAGAAAGGAATCCAAGACGTCACTGCTAGGCCAATGGATTTAAGCTTTTTTTCCCTTTTTTTTTTACAACCACCAAAACTTTTTTCCAATGAAATCTTACCCGAAGCCTCACGAATGACAGAGACAAAAGCAGGGCTGCTCACGTGCAGGATGAGGTGAGGGCCTGGGCGTCCTTGCTGACACCTCCCCTGTCTCCTCAGCAACAACCTCCTCAGCAACAACCCGCGGAGCTCACTCATTACACAGGGAAAGAGACTGAGGCCCAGAGAAGGGCCGGGTTGCTGGAAGTCACACAGCTCAGTAGCAGCAGAAGCAGAGTAAGAAATCTCGTCTCAGGTGCCCCTGGGCCCTGCCCACCAGGCCCTGAGTTTTTGAGGTGCCCCTTGGGTAAATTCTGGCTCAGCCAGGCAAGTGGGTCTCTATTCCCCTCCACACGCCGTTGACAGCCAGGGCCTTCTGGATCCAGTGGGCTGCAACTTTTGTCTCCATTGACGTTTTTAAGAGCGGAGTGGGAGAGCGGGAGGGTTAGAAGGAGGTGTCTGGGCAGAGTGGAGGGAGAAAGAGAGGGAACTGTTCCAAGTGGAATTTGATCTGGGCAACAGTGCAAGGCCTTTGGATCTCATTTGGTTTAGGATGAGGGCTGGGGAGAGAGGCGGACAGTCCTGCTGCTTCGTCTCACTGAGGGAGGGGAAGGAATCAAGGATTTTCATGGAGCTTAACCTGGCCCTGTGCCTCTGCAGACTTGACTGTGACTGTTAGTGCAGCTGGAGGACGGGGCTGGCCTCTGTGGCTCCTCTCACTATGCTCCTAACAGGCTCCTGTGGGCATTTACAGGCTCTGATCGCACCCCCTGCTGCTTACACTGAGTGCCTCTGCTTCCCTCCTTGTGTCTTCAATTGCTCCTTCTCAGTTTGGGGGCCCTTCCCAGCCACCCCCTTCTTCTAGATCTTTTGGGGGAATTCCACTTGAAGTTTTTTCAGGGGCTCTTGAGCACTCGGGGATGAAAATAAGTAAATAGGAGGATGTGGAACTGGAATAAAAGAGGAGGAAGGACAAATATTGTCTCTCAGGGATGACTTTCTTTCAGCTCAGCTGCACCTCTGGGGTTTGCTGAGACCCAGAAGGAAGGTAGGGCTGGGTCAGCTGGGACCGAGGGGTCCAGGAGTTCTGGTTGCGCCTCTGTTTCCTGGTTAGCCTGGGCACATTGCCCAGAGCTGCTCAGTGCCTCAGTTTCCCCACCTGGAATAAGGGTGGTGTTCTCACTTTCCTTTCCTGCCTGGTGGAGGTGTTGGAGGCTGATTCACTGTTTGGAATCAAATCATGAGGGCCCAAACACAGCACAACAGATGTGTTTGGACATAGTGCCTGCGCCCCTTGGAGCAAAGGGCAGAGTGCAACCACCACACAAGACCGGACCTCGGGCAGCCTGGAGAAGCAGACTGGGCCTGGGCTTGAGGTAGCCTCTGAAAAAGGAGGCACGTGGAGCGGATCAGAGTCCTTCCCAAGCAGGCCAAGAGACAGGGCCACACGTGGTCCCCTAAGTGGGCTGCACTGCCAAGACCCCTCAGGCTGGGCAAGGATGTCAGCAGGGAGAGGGTGCAGCCCTTGCATGCCCTGGAGCTTGGTGGTCAGTAGCCCTTGCTGTCCAGGGACTTCTCTTGGAGCGCACTTACCTACAGTCCCCTCACAAAGGGTCTCTGAGCAGCGACTCCTCTGTCTCAGGACACAGCATTGAATACCAGCTATTCATCCAAAGTCACTTTGTTTCTACAGAAAGTGAGTTTCTGGAATCACCTCCCTGTGTGATATGGCATGCCATTGTGTCTTCCTGAGTCTCAGTTTATTCATCTGCAAAATGGGAGGGTAGGGGTTATGAGAGTTTGGACCTCATTATCTCTGAGGATATTCCAGTTCAATGCTGATGTTTCAAGTCTAAGAATCCTTGTCACTTGCTGAAGTGGCCCTCTCCTGCTCTGGTGGTGTAGCAACTCTCCACCCACTAGATTCCAAGGCAGCCCCCACCATGACCTTTTTCCTAAGGTTCTGTTGAGATGTTGCTGGTGGCTGATCATGGTTCCTGGAGTGGTACTCAAACCCCACTCTACAGATCTGCATGGCCTTTCCAAGCCACTTCTGCCTTCTCAGCTAGAGATATCATACTCTTCTGTCATCCATCCGTCGATCCAACCATCCATCCATCCATCCATCCACCCACCCACCCACTCATCTATCCACCCACTCATTCATCCATCCACCTAGTCATCCATCCCTTTACCCACTCATCCAGCTATCCACACACTCATCCATCCTAAAAATGTTTATTTGGAGGGCTCATTATGAACCAAGCGCCCTGCTAGGTGCTAGATATGCAGAGACAAGTAGGCATAGCCCTACATCAAGGAACTTACTGCCCAAGAGGTCGTGAATGGGCAATATATAGCAACTATAATACAAAGCACAAAGGGTTTTAGAGTTAGCCCTAGATTTGATTTCTGACTCCAACACTCACTTAATAGTTAGCTGTGTGATCTTAGGTGAGTTACTTAACCTCTCTGAATCTGTTTCTTCATTTGTAAAGTGGAGATCATAATACCAGGCATATTGAAGGTAGAGACCAATCTCAATAAATGTTATTCTCCTCTCTCCATAAGAGAGGTACAAAAAGTATAGCATGGCAGTACAGGACAGAGAGAGCTTCCTGAGGCCTGGGAGCTGCTATCCAAGAGAGGCACTGAAGGGACGTGGAGTCCAGTGTGAACCAAGACGGGAGAGGTCAGAGTGTCACCACCCAGCACAGAGCAGCTTCATCAGGGACTTGTGGGCAGCACGAGTGGGAGGTGAAATGGACAGCAGGTTGGAGCCAGGTGGGGAGGCCACTGACTGCCAGGGTCAGGAGGGAGCCGAGGTTCGGGGGGCCATGGAGGGTTGTTGAGCAGGAGAGGAGGCGTGGCTCCTCAGCTCCCAGGGCAGAGCTAGACTCCCAGCCTCTTGGTGACTAAGCCATGTGCTTCCTCTTGGGCCATAAATCAGGATCTGATGATGAGATTGCCATGGGAGGACCCCATCTAATGTGGGGACTAGCTGAGGACCTTGGGTGAGTCCCTTCACCTAATCAGGTCCTTACAGGTAAAAGTAGAGGCTTGGATGAAGTCATTCCTCTGGCTTTGAGTTCCACTGTTGGCATCTCTTCTCCAGTCTCTTTCCTGCCTACCTCTTCCCGCTTACCCTCCTTCTCGTTGAGCCTCTCCCCTGCCTCTTTGCCAGTTCATTTCCTCTGGAGAGAGTGGAGCAGTCAATTTGCTCTCTCCCCTGCTGCACCAGAGTGGAGTGGGGTGGAGGGATCAGCACCTCCTTCCGGGGCACCAAGATTCCCAGCTTTGCTGTTAGGAAACTACTGCCCGTGAAGGTGCAACCTGGATCCCGCCTCCCTTCAGGGCTCTTTGGAGAACTGTCCAGGAGCTGAAATGGGCACCCTCTCTTTTCCCCACAGAGGGCTGTGGAAGTGCTGGGTGGGGCAGGGGGCCCTCATCAGACCCTGGTAGCCATCTGGCCAGGTCAGAGAGTGCCCAGCAGCTAGGCTGGTGGGGCTTGTCCCAACCTGAAGCCCCCTGAACCCTGACAGAGGGCAGCCAGGGAGGACGGCGGAGCTCCTGCGGTGGGCGGGAGCAGTTGTCTGGTGGTCTCCACCAGAAGGAAGGCCCCTGCTCCTGGTGAGAAGGTGGGTAGTCTGGCCGGCAGAGCCTTCCAAGCTGGTGCCTGTGGCTGAGAATCTTCCACGGGGGAAGAGGGAACACAAAGGCAATAGGTGATAAGCATCCAGATATCTTTTCTCCCCACTTGGACAGAGCAGGTCACATAGCCGGAAGTGGCTTGATGAGCACGCATAGGAGGAATCTGCCCAGGTTGGGTAATTAAAGGTTACAGGGAATCCTTTCTGCCCCCCAAATGTCATTCCTGTTACACCCTGAGCCCTATGTTAAAATTAGCCAATCCTGGCAGAGGTTATACTTTAAAATGACATCAGCCCACACTTTTGTGTAGATTCTAGCTGAGAATTGGAGGGGCCTATGCAGATGGTGAGGGGAAGCACCAGGGTCTCAAGAGAAGGGGACAGAGACCAGGAAAGGTGAAAAAGACAGTTTCCTGACCACACTCCATGCCCGCAGCCACCAGGAAGTCCTCTGTATCCAGCCAGCCTGGGGAGCCGCCAGCCTGGAACAGATTCACCTGGAGCTGAACCCAGGAAAGGCCCCCATTAGTGCAGTGGTTGGGGGGCATGAAACCAGGCCAGGCCTGGGTTCAAGTCTGGCTCCTTTGCTTCTAGCTGGGAGTCCTTGGGCAGGTAACTTATACTCTCCAATCTCGGCTTCTTCATCTGTAAGATAGTATGTTGTGAGGAATAAATGAGATAATGAGAGCATTTAGAATAGCACCTGGTACACAGTGAGGGCGCAAAGGAACGAGGACTCTGGCTATTTCTGCAGGAGAAGGCTCTAGATCCATGCTCCAGAAAGCTCCTATCTTCCTGTCTGCTTATTCCTCTGGCTGCCCATCACTCCGTCTTTCTTACTAAGCTTCTTTTTATCTGCCCTTTTCCTTCCCCTCATTGCTCAGCTCATCTCTCTATCTCTGGCCGCTGTCATGTTATCTCCCCACCTATCTTGCTCTCATCTCCTGCTCTCTGCCTGTCTTCAATTCTCCCCACCTCCCATCCCCATCCTCCCTCCTTGCTCTGGCTATCTCCTTGCCATCTGTTTGGCAGTCTGGCAAACACTCAGTGGCCCCCTGCGCCTGTCTGTCACTATCACTTCCTCCCCACTGCCCCCTCTGGGACTTCCCTGGCTGAGCCCCCCTCCCTCTGCCCATCTCCCTCTGCCCCCTCTTTCCCTCCAGCAGCCCTGGCTGGAGCCCCTTCCTGGCACTCCCAGCCCGGGGACATAGCCATGGAGTGCAGCAATGCAGGCAGATGAGGGCAGAACGCAGTCTCCCAAGGCGAGGGTCGGGCCTGCTAATTCCCCCGCTCTGGGTGGAGGACGCGGAGGCCTCATTCAATTATGTCACATCCACTCAACCGCTCTACCCAGATGATACAGAGCAGCCCGCTCGCCCTTCCCTGCCAGGACCTAATGGAGAGAGATCTCCTTCGGCCCAGCCGACTGCAGGGGTCCCCCTGGAATGGGGATGGGCCCGGCCTGTCTGGGCCCGGGGTTCTCAGCCTGCCGTGATTCGCTGTTCACCCTAATTACACCCAACAACTGGCCTCTGGAGTTTGTCCCTGTCTCCGTAATCACTGTGGAATTGGATCTCAGAGCCTCATTCCATTACTGCGCGCTCCCCTGGCCACCGCCTGCAGGAGCCAGGATGGCCCTGCCTCTTCCATGAGGTACGAGGCTGGGGGTACACAGACCAGGGAGGTGATGGAGGGACCCAAGGGCTGGCTCCAGGCCCAGGCTGCCTCTTCAGTCCAAAATACAGACACAAGGGCACTGCCGTGGTGTTCACTCCCGGCGTCAGGTCTCTGCTGACTGAAGGCCATGCCGGGTACTGTGAGGGGTCTCAGAGAAGCCTCACATCCTGTCCCTTCCTCAGATGCTCAGCCCGAGGAGATGGGCTAAATAGAATGACACAGTTAAGGGCAGCGCTGACCAGAAATAGAACTGGGTTCAGAGAAAGGAAGAGGGAATAACTGGAGAACAAACATTTAGTGGGAATTTACTGGATGACAGATGCTTCCATGTGCGTTGTGCCGTTTGCTCCTCACCAATCTGTGAGGAAGGGATTTTCTCCATTTTCAGGTGGGGAAACTGAGGCCTAGAGACATTGAGAGGCTTGTCCAACCTCAAGCAGTTGATAAGTGACAGAGCCAGTGCTTGGGGCCTTGGGCCAAGTCCTTCTTTTCCCACTGTCCCTCAGGGGCTGGGGTGACCGGAGAAGGCTCTGAGGCAGGACCCAGTGGGCAGAGGGAAGGAGGAAGGACACCTCAGGTCGGGGGACAGCTTGAGCAGAGTTTAGTACCATGAATGAGGACACTGAGGGGAGAGTGAGAGGTTGGCTATGGGGTTGTGCTGTGTGGAACATGGGAAATGGGGCTGGTAAGGAAGTTGGGGGGCTTGATAATGCACAGGAGAGTCTGGACCTCGGTGTTTGGTTGGGGGATTCACCTTCAAGGGAATGACGAGTAGACCAGTGTAGTGAGATGAACTGTGTTCCCTACAGAAATATGTCCAAGTCCTGACCCCTGGTATCTAGGAATGTGACCGTATTTGGAAATAGGGTCTTTGTAGATGCAATTAGGGATCTTGAGATACGATCATCCGGGCTTTAGGATGGACCCTAAATCCAATGATTGGTGTCTTCATAAGAGAAAGGATGGGACATTTGAGACAGAGACACAAGGGAAGGCCATGTGAAGATAAGGGCAGAGATTGGAGTGATGCTACCACAAGCCAAGAAATGCTAGGAGCCATGGGAAGCTGGAGGAGGGAAGGCAAGATTTTCTCCTAGCATCTTTGGATGTGGCACGGCCCTGCTGGCACCTTGATTTCAGACTTCTGGCCTCCAGAATTATGAGGGAATATATTTGTTTTTTGCCACCCAGTTTGAGGTAATTTGTTACAGCAGACGCAGGAGACTAATACAACCAGAAATTCATCTGTATAACACGAGGACACCGACAAGCAGCGAAGGCTAGTGGGGAGCTGCTTTCCCAAGGGCAGTCCCACCACATTCCCCACTGGAGACCCCTGAGGTCTAGCAGGGTCCTCCACACGTGGCTCATGGAACGTGTGGACAGCAGGACTGGCCAGAGAATTCAGTCTTTTGCCCCTCGCCTTTGGTGCTGAATTGCAGAGCGAGGGCTCCAGGGAGCCTGAGGGAGGCAGTTTTAGGCCCAAGAGAAGCAGGCCCTACTTAGACAATGAGTAGTGAGTTGTTACCCTTGAGTTGTCAGTGAGCATGTCACCCTTGAGAGGAGACCTTGCTGGAATAGGTCCACTTGGGGTTCGCTCACTTTGTGGGTGACGGCTCCATGACATGATATTAAAGGAAATGAAGGAGGTTTCCGGATGAGAGGGTGGAACAACCACCACCCCCGACGTGTTCCCTCCCGAAGGTCATCCTCGAGGCCACTTCTTGGTGTAGAACCTGGGCTGGGTGAAGCAGGGTTTCACCTCAGAAGGGAAATTCTTGAGTCCCCCAGAGCAGTAAATACAAGCCAGGCACTCTGTAAGAACGAGTTGTTTGATTTCCCCCACCCCACCTCCTCACAGGCCCCAGCTGAGGAATGGGGTTCATGTCTCCAAGTCCTAGGCCTGGCCACCCCAGTGGCTCCTGGGCTGCATTCCGTGGAACCATCTGGGGAGCTTAAAGAGCAGAATTCAACTAGAGCGGCCTGAGTTTCGTTTGGAGAGAAGTTGGTGATGGACTGAGAAATCTCCGGGGAGGTCAATGCCAAACAGTGAGGCCTGCAACGTGTCCGGGAATTAAAGGAATAAGACCTTAAAACGAGGGAGCAGTAGGAATACAGAGGTCGAGGGCTCGAATTACCCTCCGAGGCTCTTCCTTTCCAAGGTGGGGCGTATGGAAATGTACACCACCAGGGCGAGGAGATGAGGCTGCTGCCAGGCCATTTATTTGACCACAGGCCTCAGTGCCCAGAATGCTTCTCTCTTTCCTCCCTGCTGATGGCAGCTCTGTTAGGCTGTGGCTTTTTCCTCTATAAAGGATGAGATGTTTTCCAGCACACCCTCCATCTGAGCCATCTTCATTCACCACAGTCTTCGCCCTGCCGGTCAGTCAAAGTGAGACCCAGACAACTGTCAGCACCTGAGGCTTCCCTCCTGCTTCCAGTTTGTTCTTTAAGAGAATGCTCTTACTGAGGGCTGCCTTGGTTTCTCTCTGTAAAATGGGGAAAGTTATATAGCTTGTGCAGGACAGAAGCAGAGCAGGGTCTCCCTCTTTTCTTCTGTCGTTTCCCTCTCTGTACTCCATCTCCTGTCGAGCCCCTTCCCTCCTCCTCAGCTGGGAAGGCACATGCAGGGCAGGTGTACATGTGTGTGCGCACATGCATGTGTGTGCGCACATGCACACAGTTGAGCTCAGCATCCTAAGCACATCGTCTGGCTGCCGGTGGGCCGCATTTGCAAGGCCGCTGTCCTGCCCCCTTGCAGCACACCCTTATCAAGCTTTCAGAGCAACAAGCCACAGCGAGGGTTTCTGAGCTGCTCCTGACCAGCAGTCTCTCTTGCTCTCCCCAGCCCTCACCTACATCTTTCAGTCCCCCACAAGGCCCACATTATGCTCAGTCCCTTACAGCTGCCCCTCCCAGAATGTTACTGCTGGAAGGGCCTGGGAGATCCAGCCCAGCCCTTGGGTTTCAGATGAGGATACTGATGCTGAGGAGGGATGCAGCTGTCCAAGGCCATACAGCTAGTGCTTGGCTGAGCTGGAGCCAGGGCCCGGAGCAGTTATGTACACACCAGGCAGGTTCTATTTTGGTGCCCTTCAGACTGGCTTTGTGAAATATCTGTCCCACGCTGTTTTAGTAAGGTTGGAGTTGGTGCCTGAGAGGAGTGTTGGGGGGTTCCTACCTGAGCCCTGTCCATTTCCCTGGGAGTGGGGATCGAGTTACTGAAGAAGCTGTGTGTAGAGACCTGAGTTATTGAGCACCGTTTTACTTCTCTGTCCCATTGATGTTTTTGTGTCCTTTATGGACTTGTGCCCAGCTGACCTGCCCCTTAGTGCAGCCCAGGGGCACAAGAACCCCAGGTCCCTGACTCACCTCTTGGTGCTCTTTCCCTTAACCCCGGCATCCCATGTGGGCACCAGGACACTGTGTGCTGCAGGGACCCTTGTCTGCAGGAGACGCCAAGGTGACCTTGTGCTCACCGAAAGCTCCCTTTCTAGTCCCTGTCACCTGGTTTTCCTCCTCTTCCCGCTGCTCCTCTCCCACCTCTCTTCTCCACTCTGACACCTACCTCTTAGAGCTCTCTGGCCTAGCATCTTCCACTACACTTTCTCCCCACTTGTGTCTCTAAAGATCATTCCTCAGACCCACCCATTCCCAGAGTGGTGACAATGACATCCGCATCTAAGTCCCAGCCATATTTCCAGTTCCTCCATGCTGCCTCTCTGGTGCCGTCACCTCCAGGTCCCACACTCCCCTTGAGTGGAACGTGTGGAATGTGAGAGGGGGCGCTGTGCTCCTCACTGTGTCTGACTACCTGAAAGTTTCTCATGAGAGACTCATTTCTTTAGCTTAAATGCAAATGTCCCTGGGAGTGGTCACACACAAAGCCAGTGTTGGTGTCTTGAAGAGGAGGAAGGGCTTTCTCCATGAAAATGAGAGGGCATCTATGTTTCAGCATGAGCTCAGACCCAGCAACAAGAAAGTGAGGCATGGCGTCTGGGGAATTTGTAGTAAGTTCAGATTGTCTAGGATGGGGGTTGGCAAACTTTTTCTGGAAAGGGCCGGATAGTAAATAGTCTACAGACAGTAAAAGTCTATCTATACAGTCTTTGTGGACCATGCAGTCGCTGTTGCTACTGCGCCCATAGGCAATGTTATGGGCTGAATTGTGTCCCCCAAACCATCTGTTGATGTCCCAAGCCCCAGCACCTCCGAATGTGACTGTATTTGGAGATAGAGCCTTTAGAGAGGTGATTAAGGTAAAAGGAGGTCACTAGGGTGGGCCCTGATCCAAGGTGACTGGTGTCCTTATAAGAAGAAGAGATCAGGACACAGACACATGCAGAGGAAAGACCATGTGAAGACATAGGGAGAAGATGGCCGTCTGCAGAGCAAGGAGAGAGGCCTCGGAAGAAACCAACCCTGGACTCAGACTTCCAGTCTCCAGAACTGTCAGAAAATAAACGTCTGTTGTTTAAGCTCCCCAGTCTGTGGTACTCTGTTATGGCAGCCCTAGTAAACAAATACGGGCAGTATGTAAACAAATGAGTGTGGCTGTGCACCAATAAAACTTTATTTATGAACATTGAAATTGGAATTTTGTATTATTTTCATGTGTCACAAAATATTATCCTTTTGATTTTTTCCCCCAGCATTTAAAAACGTGAAAACTATTCTTAGCTTGTGGGCTGTGCAAGAACAGGTGGAGAGCTGCATTTGGCCTGTGGTCTGTTGCCTGCTGACCCCCGGCTAGGGCACCGGATGTGGCGGGGCTAGGGGTGGAGCCGAGGCTGGGTGGGAAGCCAGGTCCGTGCTGGCAGGAGCTCACGGTGAAGGAGGGAGCCAGGGAACATCACAGAGCTGGAGAGTGACGGGACTAAAGCTGGATTTTCAGCTCAAAGCTCATTCTCCTTGACAGAGAAGAAGATGGGGCTTACCAATTCTGCTTTCTCCCTGAAGCCAGAGAGCTGCCAGCGAAGCAGAAATGGCTATAGTGTTCTTTAGGTTTCTCTCTGCTCTCTCCCCTGCTGGAATGTCGAGCAATCGCGTTCTGAGAGTCTTGTCTCTAGGAACTGCTACCCATCTTCATTGAATTGTCGTCCCCTTCAGAGTGTCTGGTCACAGGACTGTAGCCACATTTTCTCTGGAAATTAGGCTTCCTAAAGTCGTCGACACACGTCTGTCTGGACCACTGTTCTCTTTCTGGGCTTCCCTGAACTCTAAGGCGGCGTGTCCGCGTCCACAGCTCCTGTCCCGTCTGCCCACGGGTCCTGTCATTTCCAGTGCTCAGTGGTTTCTTCTTGGGCAGTCAGAGTTAAACCTGAGAGGGCTGCTGCTTTGCTGCCTTCTAAACCTTCTGGGGATGAAATTGTGAACAAAGTGAGTTAGCAGGCTGTGGAAGGCTCTGTTTCCAGCAGAGCGAGACTTATGGGTGTTTGCACCGTTGCTAAAGAGCCTGACCCTGTGCTGGTCTGGGATCTGTTTTAGGGAAGCACCATTTGTTTTGATCTCAGAGTTGTGGAGGAAGAGTCCACGGATACTCCCTGTATCCCGCAACCTGGCACGTGGTACCATTTGGCACTGATCTGGTCCTGAAAGGTAGGCTGGGGGGAAGCAGGGATGAGGGAGACCCTCCCCACTTCATAGAGGGAAGAGAATCTGGCTCAGAGAGGAGGCAGCCTGCCCAAGGCTATACAGCCAGTCCCCAGCAAAGTCAGAAAGCAACGCAATCTCAGTCTGCTGCAGTGTTTCACAGCTGCCCACACTTCTAGATTCCCTGCAGGGCTACAGGATTCCAGGATCCCAGAGGTAGTCCAGACTCCACCGCCAGCACTCGCTTCCTCTGATCAACAGGCTTCTCTCGCCCTGTCTTCTCTACCCTCTTAGTGACCCTCCACTCCAGGCAGAAAGGCATTCTTACTATTTCCTGTTCTCGCCCTGTTTCTAGACCTTTGCATATGCTGTTCTCTCTTCCTGGAATGCGTCTCTTCCTCCCGTCTTTCTAGATGGAATCAGTATTTGAGGCCCAGCACAAGTCCTGGTTCCTCCACGAAGCCCTTCCTGCCCTGAGGCTCCTGTTGTCTGGAGCCCTTGCTGGCACTACCATACATGGTCTCATTACATCTAGTGCAGATGCTCGGCATTTTGTGAGGCCCCTCGCTTCCACCAGAAGATCACAGGGGCAGGAGTGGAGTCTTATAGGCCTTCGTGTCCCCATCACATTTAGTACAGCCCTAGAATGTGGAGGCTGCTCAGTGAGCTCTGTGGGCAGCCAGGAAAGAAGGAAGGAGGAAAGGAGGGAAGAAGGGAAGGAGGTCAGGAGGGAAGAAGGGAAGGAGGGAAAGAGTGAAGGAGGGAAAGGAGGGAGGATGGAAGGAAGGGGAGAAGGAAAAATGCTCAATGCTGAAAACCTTCATGTCTGTGGACAGCAAAAGTGCTGTCTCTAGGAAAGGAAATGAGTGGGGAATTGGGACTCGGGGTAGGTGGGCAGGAGGGATGGTGGCTCTAGATGGCAGGGAAACTGGGAAGGACCAGCTCCGTTCTGGCAGTGATAGGATCTGAGTGAGAGTGAGGAGAGACGGGAGAGGGAGGTCCCCTTCTCCAACCACTGCCTCTACTGTACTTCTCCCTGTGATGGTGAGTGGCGCTGGGCTGCATGCAGGGGGTGATGGTAGGGGCTGGGTGTTGACACCTTTGGTGACAGGAGATAAATGAATCCATCCTAAAGAGCGGCTCCTTTTCTAGAAATGAAGCAGTTCAGCTCTTGACTTCACTGCCTCGGGGTTTTAATTAAATGTCAAATATAATTTAGGACTGGAGTGCTGACGGGTGTATGAACATGAAGTCCAACGCCTCATCTTTGTGTGTCTTCCCGGTATGTACCTAATTTGGGGGGTCAATTGATCACTCTTTATTTGAATACCACATGAGGAAACGTCTGATTTCCCCTCTCCCCTCATCCTTGGTTTTGAAATCATAGTTGGAAGAGTAAAAAAAACAACGAAACAACCTTGCATGTATGTTATAGAGAGAGCCACATTGAGACCTGGGTAATTTGACACCTACAGAAATATATATATTTGATTTGCAGTTGTTCTTTCCTAAATCAGGTTTGGGGGGCGTTAGCTATTGACCCATTTTCTTGGCTCAGTGCTTGGTGGCCGAGGGCCTTGACAAAGCCATCCCACCAACTTCCCCCGACCATTTTGTGGGAGTAAAGTGGAAGGGCCCAGGACACCTCTCCTGGCTGCCGGATGCAGCCAGTCACAGGACTACCACCGAAAGGGAGACGAAGTTCCTCCCTTTCCTTGTGCAGATGAGGACGCTGAGGCCCGGAGAGGGAAGTGACATGGTGAGGTCATCGACTGGGTTAGTGGCAGAGCCAGAAACACACCCACGACTTTCCTGAATCGCTTTAGCAGTTGATGGAAGCAGAGTGTGTCACGTGAAAACAATTAGGGTAACTTCATTTCAATTCAATTCAACAATTATTACATGGCGACTGTATTAGAGGCTGTGGATAATGCAAAATCCTACTGGACACTGCTCATAGATCACCCACGACTTTAAGGGGGTGAATGTTCTACCTTTACGTGATTGATGCAGTTATTTTTCTAAAACACAAATATGATCACCTTACTCCCTTGTTTGAAGCTCTGGAAACCTCTCCCTTGAGCTCTTCTGCGTGGCAACGTGGGCCTCTTATACTTTGTCCCAGACCTTCACCTGCAGCTTCCTTCCCCCCAGTCCATAGCGCACACCGCACCCTCCAGTCACAGCGAGCCTCTCACCAGCCCCCGGCACGACTCACTGCACAAGGATCCCTCTGCCTGAAATCTCCCACTTGGGGTGCTTAGGATTGTGTTGGGCTGCAAGCAGAGGATGCTGGAGTAAGCGAGGCTTAAATCTGTAGGACCTTAGATTTCTCACATGACAAGGAGACAGGCGGTTGCCAGACATGTTCGGCAGTTCAGTGATGCTGCCAGAATTCCAGGTTCCTTCTCCCTTTCCACTCCACCACCCTCAGCTTGTCGGCATTTTGTTCTCCTGCTCAATACCTGATGGTCTCGAGATGGCTCCCGTGGCTTTAGGCATCACGACTGCATCCAGGGCAAGAGGAAAGGAAGGGACAGCAGCAAACCCATCTGTTATTTTGTTCAGGAAAGCCAATGCTGCCCCGGAATCCTCCCTGGTGGATCTCCTTTCACCTCTCACTGGCCAGAACCAGGTAACACGACCACTGCTGGGGACAAGGGAGGCTGGAAAACCAAGACTCTGGCCAGGGGTATGAGGATTTCACAAGTGGCTTATGGGAATGGGTTGATAAATACCTCAGTTCTCTCAACCCTCAGATGGGGTTAATTTTGAAGTGTGCTTCACACTCTTTCCTGCAGCTTCTCCATGGGATTGAGCTCCGGACACTCACTGAGGTAGCCACCTTAAGACACCGCGTCTCCTGGATCATTCCCCCCACTCTGCTGGTGCTCCCTGCACCCCCTAAGTTGTGCGCTCTGGTCCTTGGCTCAGGGTCTGCTTCCAGGGGGATCCAAATTAGCACAGTGTCTTCATCATCTCTGTGTTTCCAGAGATCAGCATAGAGCTTACTTGAGAGCAGATCCCAGAAGCTCTGTGGGATGAATAACTGGGTACCTGAGAGGTGAGGCACCTACACAGAGTTAAGCAGAGTTGAGTAATGAGGCAGTGCAGCTCATGCAGCATTGTGGGAGAGACACTTACTGCTCACCAAACAGCTAAGTGCTTCTCTACATTTCCCGTCCTCCTTGCAGTTAGGTGGGGGCTATGTGACAAGACTTGGCCAATGGCTGGGAGGGAAAGTGACGAATGTCACCATGTGCAGCCCTCTAACTCTCTCTCCTGCATGGTCACCTGGAAGCCATGCATTGATACAGCAGGCCGTGTGACAGGATGCAAGCAGCCTAGATGTCTGCGCTCCTGCGTGGAGGACAGCTGACCCAGCGCGGACCTTGTATGATGGGAAATAAACCACGGCAAGCCATGGAGACTTTCTGTTTTGTTATCACAGAGTAATCTAGCCTAACCTGTGCCATCCATTCACCAACACTTACTTTTGACTCCTGCTCTTTGGTTCTAGGTGCTGGGAGAGAGGGAAGCAGAGACGCTGAGCCCCTGCCCGTGTGAGCTTCTCGTCTCATCACTCCTGCCGGGTGGTGGGCAGTGCTGACAGTGTTTTGCCAGCTCAGGCTTTCTCTCCCAGGCGGGAGTGGTTCCATCTTGGCCCCCCTTCCTCTCGTCTCCATGACCTCACTCTTGGCATCTTCGGTGGAGAAGTTAGGCAGATTACAGGTTTGTGGTATTATTGAGGATGGAAGGCACTAATATCCAATGTTTTTCAAAAAGTTTTGATTGCAATTCACAGTGAGAAACACATTTGACACTTATCAGTATGCAGCACATATAAATGTACATGGGTATACTGGGATCAATATTTATCACTGGAAGTATATCCTGATATTTTGTATTCTATTCAATTTTGTTAAAGAATACTCAGAGTGACCCACTGACTTGATTTCCATGACCCTCTAATGATACACCACCTGCAATTTGAAAAAAATCAGTCTACATAAGGCAGACTTTAGGGAACTAGAAGATGTCAGTAAACACTGTGGGCCAGGGATGGTCTAGGAGGGCTTACTGTAGGAAAAGGCCCTTGACCAGGGTCCAGGAGGATGGGCAAGAGTTGGACCAGTGAGGGAAAGTCATTCTAGGAGAGAAGACTGAGCAAGGCCTTGGAGGCTAAGCCTAGATGTTTGGGGAATGGTGGTCAGCCTGCCTGTAGGGGAGTGGGCTTCTCTGGGTCGTGGGAAATACGGAAACAGGCAGGGGTGATATTCAAAATAGCTAATACCTGGAACAGCTCTGACACTTGGAAGAACACGAGGTTTTTTTTTTTGAGGAAGAGTCACCCTGAGTTAACACCTGTTGCCAATCTTCCTCTTTTTGCTTGAGGAAGAGTGGCCCTGAGCTAACATCTGTGCCCCATCTTCCTCTATTTTGTATGTGGGATGCCTCAAAGCATGGGTTGATGAGTGGCATGTAGGTCCGTGCCTGGGATCTGAACCTGCAAACCCCAGGCCACTGAAGTGGAGCACGGGAACCCAACCACTATGCAACCGGGCTGGCCCCGAACATGAGCTTTGACCAGAATATGCACCAGCTGTGACTCCCTTCTCCCCCTCAACCCCCTCCCTCCCACAGCAATAGTACCAGTGTAAGCCTGATCATCTTTCTGGAAGCAGGATGGGCAAGGAAAGGGGTTAGTTGTGAACAGGGGTTGGGGGGTGGAGCTGGGAATGGCAGGTTGGGTACCAGAAGCCCCTGTGGGATGGAAAACATTTCTGCATTATGCTCCTTTTAAAAGAGCAGTCTTATTATCTTTGCGTATAGTTCCAAACTCCTCAAGATTCTGAACATCTCATTCCCAGGCGAGGATCCTGTCTGGCTGCAGCCTGGGAGGGATGTAGGATTCAGCGAAGATCAGGGGCAGGTCACAAATAGGAACCCCTGTGCATGCTGGGGTGGACAGGCAGGCAGCCTCCTGAGCCATCTGTGCTCGGTGTTGCTGGTCTGAGGGCTGAGCGAGGCATCAGGGACCTGGCTTTAGGTCTAGCCAACAAACTTCCTCTACTATGAGTTTCAGGATCTAATAAGGGGAGTGTAACAACGTCGGCCCCACTGACCTCAGAACTATACCGGGAGCACATGGTGAGGAGCAGTAGAAATCACCTTGAAATGAAAAAGTGTTCTATGAGCATAGGCACTGCCTGGGGCTGGAAGAGGGAGCACTTTCCTCCCAGCCTGCCTGAGAAGGAAAATTTTTGTTTAAATAACACAAATGTAATAGAACTGTCCAAAGTACATGATTTCGGCAATGAAATTTGTGGGACCTAACTTGTGGTTCTCTTAGTTATATAACAGTGTAAAAATACATTTTTCATCAAGATAGAAATAAAAACAATAATAAAATCTAACATTTATTGTGTGCTGATTATGTGCCAGGAACTATACCAGGTACTTTGCATCTTATTTAATTCTCACAACCAACCTGTGCGGTGCATACTATTATCATCCTCATTTTGCAAAGACAAAGGATGAGAAAGTTGGTATAACTCAAAGGACGATGACATGGCAATTCTTCCACCTCACAGAGAGAGCTAAGAAAGCAGTCATGCTACATGTAAATCCACAAAGGCAAGGCATTATGGGACTGGTCAACCCCTCTGCCCCATTCCCAAGTCGTGTAGGGCTATGTTTTCCCCACAAACAGCCACCTTCTGCTCCCACCCCACATTTTCCGTCCCTCTGATTTCTCTCTGCAAAGCCTCTTAACTTCCCAAGAACTTGGGTAGGAGTGTGGTGCATGGAACTAGTGTTCCAGAAGCAAGATAATCCTGTCACTTTCTCTGAGGCATGATCAGTCCTCCTGTTAGTCCAGGGGTGGGGAGATGGAGAATGAGGAGGGGTGGGCAGACATCTGGGAGCTAGATTGGGAGCCTGGGTCACTTCTCCCTCCAATATGCACAGGCACCAATACCCAAGGGAGGCTTATGGGTCTTACTAGGTGGTTTTTGAGATACCATCAATTCCAAGGAATTCCTTGCTTTCGTCTGCCTTTCTAGATCCTCCTCCTTCAAGGTCAAGCTCCAGGTGTACCTTCTCCATGAACCCTTTCTCCATCTCTTATACTCAGGTGTGTCTTTCCTTCTAGGCACCGTGTTTGTTGACATTTGGCCACAGGTGGTCCTTACTGTTCGAGCTGTGAAGGACATGTTGGGTTGAATGTTATCAGTGGAGACCCATAGCTGGGACATTCCAAGAGGTAGCTTTCAGGGCTTCTCCTGTTGGGATGCTCTCATGTGTTCACAAACCCACTTAGACTTGCTTCCATGTGTCCTCGATGGATATTTATGAGAAACAATGGTGTAATGAGCTTGAATTCCTCATCTACCACTTTCTATCTGTGTGCCCTTGGGCAAATCATTCCATTTTCTCAACCCAAATATGGGGATAATGTTATCTCAAAAAGTTGCTGTGAAAATTAGAAATAATTTGTGTGCACCTAGCACAGTGCCTGGCTTCAATAAATGGCTCTGGGGTAGCAGAATAAACCAGGAGCAAGAGAACTGAGTCCTCCTCCTGGCTCTGTGACTGTTCAGCTGATACTTTTCTCTTTGGAGCCTCGGTTTCCTCATTTGTGGAATTAGCGGGTCTGGATGGTATTTGAGGTCTCTTCCAGTTCTGATATTGTCTCTGGCCCAGCTCCCAGCCCCCACAAGGCCTAGATGAACCAGCCCAGTGAGACTCAGCTGGCTCCCTTAGAGCTGCATTTCAAAGGTGGCTGCTTTTCTGGTTGGCCTTTCATTTGTGATTGGGGAAAGTCGGGCCCTTGACTGTTTGAGGCCTGGCTTGGAGAGGAGAGAAGGGGCACGAATGAAAGAGGAAGTGCATTTGAGAGGACAGAGTGACCTTGAAGTTGGAGCCTTGTCATCAGCCCAGAAGTAACAGGTTAAGGAGGGACTCTGGCATGCTGCTCTCAACTTTAATTACTATAATTATGAGAAGACTTGAGTCTAAGCTTTAGAATTCCTCCGTGGAAAACTGTGTCTTTGCAGCAGCCACAGACAAGCATGTTAGCGAACTGGCAGTCAATGTTCCGTCGACCCCCGACTCTCGAGCAGGGAGGGCCATGGCCCAACAGATGGAGGTGTGTTTGCAGGCGCTGCTGGTCAGAGCGCACCTGAGCACTTTCCCGAGTGCCCGGCTCCCCTCTCCCTGTGGTCACACGGCTACTCAGCCACAGTTACAATGACAGATCTACGAAGACATCTGTCACCTCCTGGGTAGGGGCGGAGGTGGTGGAGAGAGAGGACAGTGATTCTGAATGAGGTGAAGAGAAGAAAAGATGGGGGAGAGTCAGGGATGTTGACTCTGGGTGCCCTTGTGCTGGATGGTGTGTCCTGTCAGAGGGCGTGGGGTCCTCTGAGTGTAGGCTGGGGGGGTGCCTTATGTGTGTGTGGGCACACGTGTGTGGATCATGATGTTGGGTGAGAGGGGAAGGAACAGCTGGCAGGGCTTGGAGAAGCCTGGCTTCCATTTAGGGATCTTCCTCATTCATCAGGCCCTGATAGCCTGGAACTTTTTCTGATTCTGGAAATGATCATTCAGTAATTTCAATGTTGATTCTTGGCAAAATTGCAAAACAGATGACTGAAACTGATGATCCGTGAGTTCTTAGAAAAGAAAGGTGACTGCTAGAAGCCAGCATGAGTTCACCTAGAACAAAGCAGATCAACCCACCTTCTCTTCCTCTTTTTGACAGCTGTTAGGTGGATAGTCAGTGTGGCAGGGTGCTTCGGCATGGCTGGGGATGGTGGGTGAGGAGGTACGCTTCCCCTGATATTGTCTGTGTGCACAGGGGATTTAGGTACTGCAGGGTGGCCTTGTGGGGTATCCCTCTCTTATGTCTCTATTTTTACCCTGAACATGCACAGGAATAGTCAGGGAGTGGGCCCCCATGCCCACATGGGTGTGTTGGAGGGCTGCAGCTGAGGCGAGCAGGCAGGAAAGCACAGCATGGCTCAACGGGTGGAATCTCACCAGTGGAGGAGGGGAGTCAGCCCAGGCCAGGCCTCCAGGATCATCAGCGCAGGGGGGGTGGGGGCAGCTCGGGAACCCAGAATGGCCCAGGGCCAACTGAGAACTCTGGGGGGCCTGGGGAAAAGCTTTATACCTCTGATTACAGGTGCAAAACTCAGGTCCTGGGGGATCTGACGTCTGCCGTGTCACCTCAGAGAGCCATCGCAAATCAGGCAGACGTCTAGGCAAGGCCACCGAGCAGAACTCGCCTCTGAGTTTTTGTTGTCTTTGGAGGGAGCAGCCAGGTAGCCTTGAGGAGGGCTGAACTCTAGACAAGTGTATACAATCCTGAGTATTCTTGGGAATATTTGGGAACCAGATCCTCGGTTAAGTGGGTGGGGACTCAAAGCCATTGTGACTTGAGTATCAAAAGAAATGTAAATGCATTTTATACTTAGAGCTGATGGGCCTTGCTACTTGGGCTGCTCAGTCCTTGAGTAGGCCGCGTAAAATCACTCATGGCAGCCTTGTGAATAAATGGAACACATGAAGCCCAGCTGAGAGTCCACTTGGGTCGACTTACGGCTACTGAACAACTGTCCTCAAAGGGGATTGCTTAAATCTCAAATCTCAATCCAGAAGGGGGGCTCCTAGTATTGTGCTGTAGAACTGAGTCCTAAACCCTGTTCAATCCAATGATTTCATCTATGACGCGGGTTGAGACACAGAGAGCAGGATTATTAAATTTTTAGATGACAGAAGGGATAATTGAGGTCCAGAGAGATAGCTGAGGGTTTGAAAACATTCCGGTAAGCTGAAACAATGCCTGAAACAAACAAGATGAAATTTAACAGGGACGAGTATTAAGCCCTATATTTAGGTGATAAAAATGAATTATGTAGGCACAGTATAGGGAAACAAGACTTGGGAGAATTTAAAATTGAAATCCTTTGGCCAGGGCACTTTGAGTGGCAGACTGCCTGACTGGGGCAGCAGAGAGCAGCTGTTTTACAGAGCTCACTAGGGGCGTGGACCACGCAGGTGAGGGGCTCTGTCCAGGGTGGCAGGTGGCAGGGAGGCGGAATGGGACAGGAGTGAGCAGGCAGGCGAGGACTGGTTTGTGGCACACAGGTTCCAGGTATGTGGGTTGTCTGAATCTAAAGTGAGGCTGGGCTCCTTGTGCCTTGGGCTACTCCTGTCCCAAGACTGCCTGCTCTGGTCAGTCCTGGGATGGTCAGTCCATCTCAGCTTGGATCTGCCCAGGCACTGAGGTGGTTTTCAATGGCCACTAGCTCAGTGGGGGCAAAGACTGGAAATGACACACTTATAGAGATGGAAAACAGATTAGTGACAGTCTGGGGTTGGGAAGAAGAGAGGGAAGGAGGGGTGTTTGAGGGGGGCAAGGAAGATATGGGGACTTTTGCAGCAATGGAATGGCTCTGTCTCAATTGTAGTGGCGGTTACATGAATCTACACCTGTGAGAAAACGGCACAGAACTACATATACACATTGTACCTTGTCAGTTTCCTGGTTTCGATATTGTAGTATAGTTATAGAAATTGCAACCATTTGGGGAAACTGCATGAGGGGTCTATGAGACTGATCTGTACTATTTTTTTACAACTTCCTGTGAATCTATAATTATTTTTTAAAAGTTTAAGAAAACAAAACAAAATAAAGCTAAGCCAGACTCTGCAATGAGTGCCCTAGGGATGGGGGTGGAGGGGCAGATCTCCATTCACTTCTGGAGAAAACTAGCTGTTACAACAGCCTGTGGGTGGAGGAAGACCCCACGGTCCCTGGCAGTTGAAGACCCGTGGCAAGAGGCCAAGGACTTTGGGACTATGAAGCTTAAGCAAGAGGGAGACCCGAGCTGCTCCTTAAGCCCACTGAGTGCCCCAGGTAGATGGGGGGCTGGGGAGACTCCACATACTTGGGACCCTGTCATTGAACTTGGTTAGTGGTTGCCAGGGAGAGATGCTTTGGGATTTAATCCTGGGAGGGGCACTCAACTGTCAGTCTGATCCACGCTGGGAATATCTGCCCCAAGTTTGCTAACAGCTGGAAAAAGTGGAAAGTTAAGGTCTCCTGGCTTGGGAACTTAGAAGGGGTTAAGGACCTCACTTGGGACCTCCTGCAGCACCAGATGAGGTGAGGACCACCTGGGAGGCCACCTTAGAGGGAGACCAGCTCTGGCTTCTGTTCTGGGGAGGCATGAGGCAGAGAGTGCAGAGGGAGCTCCCAGGAGCCTGTGGGGCTCACAAGTTCTCCTTGTTGAGCTGAGCTGGTGAAAAAACCACGGCTTGTTTATTCTGTGCCTATTTCACACCAAATGTTGGAGGATGATCAGGGAGGATAAAAAATGTGGTCCACTTATGCCTAGGACTGTAGGAGAAGCAGCATCTGGGGGCTTAAGGCGCCAGACTCTGTCACCTGGTGTAGGGTCTGTCTGACCTTGGCAGAATTATGTTGCTGGGTGAGGTGATGTGTGGTTTGCATTTGCTGTTCCCCTGCTCCCCTTCCTGAGCCCTGTCTCGTACCTAAAGAGCTCTCCCATCCCTGACACCTATTAGGCTGCCCAAGGAAACCTCCTACAAGGCTGCTGTTCACAGACCAAACAGGGGTTGCAAACTCAAAAGCCATTAGCATCCTGACGGCAACATAAACGTGGACAGCAGGACTGACTCAGTAGGTGTGGTGGGGCCTGTGGGGGACTGGGGAGTCTGCACCTCAACAGAAGTCGCTCAGATATAAATTGTTTAAAAACTCTGTCTGCCAAAGGAGATACATCTGCAGACAGAATCTGGCAACTGCTGGTGCAGGCCTTTCTCTTTTGCTCCTGCCCTCAGAAGGGACCTCTCCTGTTTCAGTTCCTCAGGGTTGCTCCCACACCAATCCAGTGACCCAAGGAAAGGGCATGGAATGCGAGTCAGGGCCAGCTCATTAACCCGCTCCTTGTATGACTGTGGGCCAATACTTGACCTCTGTCTGCCTTGCTTTACTCATCTGCCAAATGGGTACAATATCCTCTTTATCCACTTTGAAGCATTGTTCTGAAGATGAAATGAGATAACGTATTTTAAAAATTCACACCTTCTTCATTCCACAGCAGATTTGAGCCAGCTTCTAAAAATGCCCATGATATGAAGGGATAAAAATAAATAATATGTGAAATCATTTTGCAATTGTACCATAAACATGTTTTCCTTATTGTCACTGGGAGCAGAGTGAAAGTGATAATAGATATGTTATTTCCCAGACTCATTTTCAATTTAACCTTGGCCTTCAGGGCCTTAACTGAGGAGCAGGCCAGGGTGGGAACCTCAGACACCGAAGCTGCCCATCTCCCTGGCCCTGGGGCTAGTTTTGCCCAAGGGTGCTTGTTGGGGGTGGTGGTCAGTCCTGACTCTTCTGTGTCTTGCTGCTCCAGGCAGAGGCTCTACCCACAGCTCCATTTCACAAATGCCAAACCACCCTTGAGCATCCCTTCCGTGCTGTCGGGTGCTCAGACACAGAGAAGAAAATAACAGAGTTGTCCTCTCCGGGCTCACAAGGAAGGGACCTGGGAGTGAAAGCTACACACTAGGCTTAGCTTGACTTGGAAAGTTAATCAATTCCTTCTCAATTCAATTCTTTGTCTATAAGATGGACATCATAGCCCTCCTCATCCCCCCTCAGCAACACTGGGAGGATAAAGCCAGAATGTACTCTGGTAAGACAAACTGCTATACAAATGCGAAGAATCATCGTCATTAGCAGCATTAGTGCTGCTCTAAACTGATTTCAAAAACAACAGAGCTACTAGGATTTGGGAGCTGACATGACCAAGAGGGTTTACCTTAAATCCTCCACCACGGAACTTTTCAGGAATCTGTGTAGGACTGGGAACCCAGGCTACAGAGATGAGCCCCTCCTTCAGAGAAAACGGAATGCCCATCAACTTTGGAGCATGTATTGAATATTTAATATGAGCCCAGCACTGAGGTAGGCATTGTGGGGTGAGAAGTTATGGGCTAAATTGTGTCCCACAAAATTCCTGTGTTGAGGTTCTAACCCCCATTGCCTTAGGATGTGACTATATTTGAAGATAAGGTCATTAAAGAGGTAATTAGTTAAAATGAGGTCCTTAGGGTGGGCCCTAACCAAATATTTCAAGGGTCTCCTTATAGGAAGAGGAAATCTGGACACACACACAGATACCAGGGATGTGCACACAGAGGAAATGCCGTGTGAGGGCACAGTGAGAGGGCGGCGTCTGCACGCCAAGGAGAGAGGCCTCAGGAGAAACCAACCCTGCTGGCACCTGGGTCTTGGACTTCCAGCCTCCAGAATGTAAGGAAATAAATTTCTGTTGTTTAAACCACCCAGTCTGTGTATTTTGTTATGGCAGCCTTAGCAAAAGAATACAGACTTATACAGAAAAGTATGAATTATTCACTCTTTACTAAATACTTACTGAATTGGGTGCTATGTGGCACACGAGATACAAGGATGAACAAGAAAGATGTGGTTCCTGCTCTAAGGAAGCTTAGAGTCCAATAGGGATAGTGTAGCTGCCTTGAAGATGGGGACACAAGACCAGAACTCAGAGAAAATATGAAGGCATATAATGATATGTGTATGTGTGAAGTTTAAATTGAGTAGTACTGACTTCAAGTGGTGGCAGCCCAGTGAAAATAAAAACAAAAGAGAGTCATCAGGGGAGGCTTTGTTGGAGAGGGGGCTTGGAAGATTAGGGGAACAAAGATTTGGGCTGCCCTGAACATTTGCAGGGAACTTACAGGTCCAGCAAGAGGTGCCCCTGGACTGTGAGTGCTGGCTTACCTGGAAGGTCCCGGTCCCTGGAGACTTCTCAGTGCTCTGAGTGACTGGCCAAGACAGGCTTCTCCCCTGGGAGCCACTGCCACCACCCTCTCAGGCTGATAGCTCCTGCTTTCCAGCGGCTGGGGCTTGGCCAGCCCTTCTGTGGTTATTTGCTGCCATTTCTCCAGGCAGATGGGGACTGCTGGCTGTTCATCAAGTTAGCAATTAACAAGTAATTCATTAGGTGCCTAATGAACAAATTATTAACCTGGCAAGCCATGTCCAGCCACTGACTAGGGGGAGAGATGGCTATTAATAAGGTCTTGGAGTGGCAGCTGTGGTTTAGTGGTTAAGGCACAGGCTGGGCGACAGGAGATGTGGGTTCTGGACTCTTGGGCCAAATCGCCTTACTTCTCTAGGCCTTAGTTTGGCTGCTCATGTGGTGGGAGTAATAAAACGCTATTAGTGGGTAAATTAAATGTCAGAAACAGTCTGTATAAATGCAGGGCATTGGGTTATATGAACTCCAAGGCCCCTTCATTCTAACTTCCTACAATTCCAGCTTCCCAAGCCAATGTAAGGTATGGCAGGGCCATCTCCGTGACTTCTGCGCTCGGTAAGTCTCACTCACAACTTCATATGTGCCTGGAGCCCAAGTACATGCAAAGGGCTGTGCACGGGAGGGAGATGCATATCATGTGTCCTGCTCTTGTGGTGCTTATGATTTGGTTGTGGATATCAGACATTCACACACAGCAAACTAACTAGAGTACAAAGCAATTTGTGATAGGGCTGAGAGCTACAGAATTTCTGAGGAGAAAGATACTGCAAGCTGGGGTGGGGGGCTTGCAGGAGGGCAGGGAATTGAAGCATGACTTCATTGTGTTTTTCTGATTATAAAAATAACATGTGCTCATTTCCCCAAATCTCCAAATAGAGAAAATTGCAAAGAAGAAGATAATCTGTAATCTCATCAGCCAGAGATAACTACTGTTGACATTGTCATGTGTATCTGGGGAGGATTTTGACAGGCACAGACGGTGGGAGGAAATTCTAGGTGGAAGGCACATCTTGAGTGGAAGCTCCAGGGTGAGCAAGGCTAAGACCTGAGGTGGGTGCTCTGGCGGATGGGTGTGTGGGCCGGGCAGGCTGGAGCAGGGGTTCTGGGGCAGAATGGAGTTGGGGGCCAGATGAGCGGGAAGAGGGCTGGAGAGGGCAGTCAGGGTCAGACTGTTGTGTGGAGGCGTGTGCATGTAGGGCACCTTGTGCATTAGACCAGAAGCACAGCCAGCCACTGTGCTCTTCAGGCAGACTCATGATGCAATGGAACTTACTGACGTAGCCGCCCGCTTAGAGAAATACTGCCAAAACCTCTGCAGGAAAACCCATCAAACATGAAGCTGTGGCAGAGAGTCCAAAGGCAGCGTGGGACCAGGGGAAGAGGCGAGGAAGGCCTACATCCAGCTGTAGGTGGCGGGCTGTTGCAGATGTGACAGCAAGGCTCTCAGGGGATAAGGCACCTGTCCTGCTTCAGCCCCCATCCAGCGGTGTGACCTCCCTTCAGACCCTTGCCTCGTCCCTTGGGGATGTCCTATCCACAGCTATTTGTTATCGTGTAACAGCAGAGAAGTTTATAGTTGACAAAAACTCTTTTCTCTGAGATAATTAAGAGATAATCTTTTGAATCTCTCAGCAATCCCATGAGATAGGTGTTTCTATAATCCCCTTTCACAGACGAGGAAATTAAGGTTCAGCAAGGTGAAGTGACTTACCCAAGGCCATGTGGCCGGTGACAGAACCAGGCTGAGAATCCAGATCATGGGACTGCAAATTGTGTGAGTGTGAGTGTGTGTGTAATTAGTTCTGCTGTGGGAGACAGTACAACTCGGTGGTGAAGCGAGTGGTTTTGGAGACAGGGTAGGTCTGCCCTCAGCTTCCTGCTCTTATTTTCCTCACTGAAGGGTATGAAGAACCTTGGACTGCTGTATTATCTTCATGTATCAATTGGGGCTAACAATACCATTTACCTCCTTGGGTTATTGCGAGGCTTAAATGGATCAATACAGGTGATATGGACTTAGCACACAGTAATGCTCAATAAGCATAAGCTGTGATTATTACTGTTTTAACTCTGAGCTCGTCACAGAAATAACTTGAATCTTATGGCTGTTCCTTAGTGCTCTGCCATAGCCAGTCACCTTAGAGTTAGGAAGAATGCAGGTCCAGTCTGGTGCCTCCAGGATCGCTTCATCCTGAGAGGACCAGATGCAGAGTTCCCTAAAGGACTCTCTGATTCGCAAAACACTCAAGTTTTGCAGGGTGCAGAGAGTCCTTCTTCGGCCCCGTGATAAAGACATTGATGGCCACCAGACACCCCATCTCTTTCCCCACATCTCCCAGTCCCAATACTGTGAGGCAGGACCATGTAACTGGTTCTGGCCAGTGATTGCGGGTGAAAGTGACACACATCACTCTGGCCATCTCTTCACCCTCCAGCTGTCCCTCCTCCTGTCTCAGTGACCGAGGAGGCCTTGTGTTCCAGGAGATGGAAAATGACAGCGCATCAGTCAGGCTGGACCCTTGAGCGACTGTGTGGAGGAGAGCCCCCTGCAAACCCCTGGATACAGAGTGTGTTGCATGAAGAAGAAATAAACCTCTGCAGTGTAACCCTCGGAGACCCTGCAGCTGCTTTTTGCTGTAGCATAACCTAGCTTAACTAATACACCATTTTGGTTGACTGAGGTCTGACATTTTTACATTGATAGTAAGACTAATACCTTGCACTGGACGGCTTTCCACATTTTATTATAGAGATGGTTCACACCCATCATCTTTTTTGATCCTTGGAACAATTACGTATATGGGAATGCCCCTGGTAAGAGCTCCGTAAGTGTTATTTCTTTATGTGATGACTTTAAAATTCCCATTCCTACACACGCCCATTTTCACTCAGTCTCTCTCCCCACTGCCCTAATCCTACTTCTGTATGTCCAAACTTGGCTGCACTGACTTGTTCACCCATCCGCCTCCTCCAGCCAGGGGGAAGCTCCACATTCGGACTTAGAGCAGCCGAGGCAGTGCTGTTGATTTTGGGTGTCACTGTCGATTGCGGCAGGTGTTTTGATGATGCGGAGTGAGCCACCAACGGTGTGGGGGGCCCAGAGTGGGCCTACTGTCTCCATTTTGAGACACATCGAGGTGAAAGAACTTGTCCAAGGTCACACAGCTAGTGAGCGGTGGAGCCAGGGGCGAGCCCCTCTTCTGACCGGAGAGCCCACCTGACGATGCTGGCCTGTTTGCGCACAGGCAGTTTTGAGGGTCTGACAAGATCGTATGTGACAGGGTGCTTTGTAAGGCATGTCCGTTACTCTTGCATTTCCTATTTCCAAAGGCCAGTAAGGAGTCCCTTACTGGTCTCCTAACTGGAGAAGGGCCTGCAGAACTAAGGCAGCATGTTGAGGAGAGGACTGGGACGGAAGCTCCCTGGGGAGGGTCCTTGTCTACTATCCCTTCAGCAGCAGGACAGTGCTCAATCTGGTGCCCCCTGAACAAATGGGAAGGAGGAGGCAGGGGAAGGGAGGCAGGAAAGGGAGCTCTGACTTGAATTCTGAGGGCACGGGTCTGTGACAGGGTGTGCGGGCTGGGGAACATGTGCAGGCTCCCTTCAGCCCTCCCTCCGGCTGCATGCATCCCCTGGGGTACACACGGTGTCTGTCTCCTGTGGCGATGCCTGGCTGGGTTGCCTGCCAAGCAGGTGATGTGTGTGTGGCTGCCTCATTGCTGCACCTGTGCAGCCCATCTACGTGCTCCCGTCCCGGAATGCTCATTAGCAAACACATCAGACACGCCCTCCAGCCTCCCCACTCCTGGCTCCTCATGAGGGTCTGAGGCGGAGGCCCTTTCTCATCCTCTGGTGGCCTGGGTCCCATCCGAGGAGCTGATGGTTGAGCATCCGGGTGCGGTAGTCCAGCAGGGGCTGTGAGCTGCACCCTGGGAAGAAATGCCCCTCCCTGAGGGCTGTGGGGAGGTGGAAGCCCTTCTGTAGTAGAGATTTGTTGTAATTAGTCATCAGATCCCAACAGGGGCCGACTGCTTTTTTTGGCACAATAGGTCTCCTCCAACAGACCCTTCCCTGTTCTCCTTCGGGAAGTGGGAAGGTCTCTCTCTTTTGAAAAGCCTTTTGGACACCCCACTGGACACTTCTGGCATGGCTGGGTTCCTCGGGGTCAGCCCACAGTGTGATTTGAATGGTGCAGGGAGCAGCTTCCCAGTTACCTCCCAGCACCCCAGATCTTAGACCTGGAGGACACTCAGAATTCATCGAGCACTTGCAAACAGATTAGATGAAGTTGTGTGCCCACTGCAAGCGACTGTTGTGGCTGCCTGGAGCACTGCATCGAGAAATCCTAGCTGCGATTAATTAACAGTATCTGCCACGGTTAGGAGAGGGGAGTGGCACATGAATGCAGGAGATTTGCCTTCTCTGATCTCATTTGAATCCCTTTCTTGTGATTTCTACTGTTAGAGAGTCATTACCTCGCGTTAAGGCCTTGTCTCTCTGTTCATATTTCTTTAAAATGCATATGTGTCAGAAAGGAGTAACCAGAAGATAGTGAAGAATTCAATCATTGATTGATTGGGATTGATTGTAAAAAAAGAGAGCATTATCAGTTTTTGCTAGTTCTGGAAAATGCAATGCACTGGCAACTCTTAAAATACATAATCACTCGGCTTAGGATGGGTTTATCAGACTGCCTTCCAAAGTGGCAGCTGCCTGACAGGAAACCGGAGAGCTGATCAGTTTGGCGGAAGGTAAGTTCAGAAACTGGAGGTCCCCTGTCACAGGGTGCACACTGCAGTGGGGACAGCAGGGGGCCAGAGGTATGGAGGCACTGCCCACCTGTGGGAGGGCAGGAGACCAGCTCCACTCTTTCCTGTTCGGAAGCTCCTTCTTGGGAGAGCCCCGTGCTGCTGGCGCTGTCACCCGTTCCCTGTGGGCTGTGCCTCTGTCACCCTCTTCAGGGGGGTTGGGCTGGGGGAGAACCGAGGTTGCAGCTGCTTCATTTCCTCAGACTACAAACTTATTGGAGTCACTGGGCCAGCGTGCACAGGGTGGGGGATCACACACTGACAAGTGTGAGCCAGGCAGTTCGTTGTGTCAATGGGGATATCTAAGGAGTCTGACTCCCGTTAATGTATGAATTCCTTACAGAATTAGACTTTAAAGTGAAGAGCATAAGCCAAACTAGTTTGAATTAAAAGAACATAAATGGCAAAAAATCCTGTGGTGAGATTTATCAATTTTTCCTAAGGAGAACAGAATGGCAGGAAAGAGAAGCGTTTTTTTTTTTTTTTTTTGCCAGGAAGACGTGCCGTGAGCTAACATCTATTGCCAATCCTCTTCCTTTTTTTCCCTTTTTCTCCCCAAAGCCCCAGTAGATTGTTGTATGTCACAGTTGCACATTCTTCTAGTTGCTGTATGCGGGACGCCGTCTCAGCATGGCTGGACAAGCGGTGCATCAGTGTGCGCCCGGGATCCGAACCCGGGCTGCCAGCAGTGGAGCGCACGCACTTAACCGCTAAGCCACGGGGCCGACCTCAAGAGAAGCATTTATACAGGGTCAGTTAGACCCTCATGAGTCCAGTCACAGGGGTAAGTCAGCAGTCCCGGCCTCCACCCCTGCACTAAGGTTATGTCAGGTGAGAGGCATCGTTTGTTCATTCACTCATTCCACAAGCACTCACTGAGCAATTATTACGTGCCAGCCTCTGACACTATGGGGATGAAGACGCAGGTCCTGTTCGCATAGAACTTTGAGTCCAGTGAGGAGTGTAGGCAAGAAAACAGGCGTTTTCAACAGAGTGCTCAGTGCCGCGCTCTGAGGCCTCGGTGTTCCCGTCTGTGGGAAGAGAATGTTTCTCTTCACCACAGAGCTCCAAGACACCAGAGCAGTGAGAGCTGTCCCAAGCAGTGTGCTGGGCGTGGGCCACTGGGTCCTGAAGCAGGCGGGGAAGGGGGACCCCAGAACTCACCATGGGGTGTGGGCTGCCCCCAAATGCCATGACTCCTTGCATCTGCAGAGTGTCTCATACATTTCAAAGCACTGTCCCTTGCAGTGTCTCATTTATCTCCCTTCTCCTCTGTGAGGCTGGCAGGGTGGGGATTATTATCCCAGAGGACCTAGGTCACATGCGTGGCTGGGGACAGAGCTGGGGGCCAGAACCCAAGTACACCTCCCGGGCTCATTCCATGGGGTGGACTGGGTGGAAGACGAATTGGGGAGTTAGGACAGAGCACAGAGACGAGGAGAGGACAGAGATCCTAACAGTACACAAGCCTGACCTTCCTTCCTTTTTCTTTTGTTCTTTCTTGCAACTAAGAAATCCTTACATGGGGCTGGCCCCGTGGCTCAGCGGTTAAGTGCGCGCGCTCCACTACTGGTGGCCCCGGGTTCGGATCCCGGGTGCGCACCGACTTACCACTTGTCCGGCCGTGCTGAGGCGGCATCCCACATACAGCAACTAGAAGGATGTGCAACTATGACGTACAACTATCTGCTGGGGCTTTGGGGGAAAAAAGGATAGTTGGCAATAGATGTTAGCTCAGGGCCGGTCTTCCTCAGCAAAAAAGAGGAGGATTGGCATGGATGTTAGCTCAGGGCTGATCTTCCTCACACACCAGCACACACACAAAAAAATCCTTACTGAGGGCCGACTATGTACTGTGCTACCCCCAAACAGTACTGAACTCTCTTCCGACTGCCAGCAAATCTAGGTCAAAGGCAGAACTCCAACCCTAGTCGGGGCCTCATTCCCAAATGCCACGCTTGCCAGTTGTGGTATTGCCCCAGGAGCCAGATAGCAAGAATTTGGAGAAATGGGACCACTCCAGGGATGGGAAGACTGCAGGATCCTAAAGTTCCCATTGAAGTTCCCATCAGCAGCACAGATCCCTAGTGCAGCCAGCCCCCCGTTCCTCCTCAAGGAACAGGGACTCACCCAATTTGGAGTACGGAGGCAGTAGGTGCTTGGACCTCTGGAAATGGCCCACCCAGGAGCCTGCTTTGCGGGTGTGATGACTTCTTCCCCGTGGTTACGTGGGCTGGGCAGTAGGAAGGGGGACGTGTACCTGATGGCTATGATGGGAGCGGCCTCTGCCTGCTCTGCTGAAAGCAACCAGCATCCAGAACTGGCCTGGCTGGCGAGGCCGTGGGAGCCGCTGTCATGGCGTGTGCAGTCTGAGGGCTCCTGGAGAGTCCATACTGCCCATCCTTGTGGGTCATGGGGAAGCGAATCCCATCTTGGCATAAGGAAGAACTCAATTATCCAAGCTGTCTGGGGCTGTGGAATGGGAGTCCTGGGAGAAACAAGCCACCTATCACAGGAAATATTTCTGTGAAATTGTCTTAGTTTTTACAGTTAAAAGGTATTTTCTGTTACTGAAGTGTTTAAGCAAAGGCCACCTCACAAATAGGGAATTTGAATCAGATAGCACTGTTCAAGTCCCAGGCCAGCAACTCACTGACTATGTGACACGGACGAGCCACTTGATGCCTTGACCTTAAGTTGTCTCCCCTGAAAAACGCCCACCTCAGAGGCTGTTTGGCAGGCCTAAGGGAGCCGAATTTATGGAAAAAAGCTTTGTAAGCTGTGGAGTGCTATGTACTTGTTGGCTGTTTATTATTGCTGTTGTGGAAGGTTCCTTCCAACCCTAAGAGCCTGAGGCTGGTGATGAAATTCTACTGTTAGTAGATCATTCTTTGGGTTAAACATTGCCCCTCCCCCTGGGAGCTGCATCGTCTCCTACTTTCCTACCCAGGCAAGGGAGAGAGGATAGCAGGAAAGCACTAGTGCGTGGGGACAGTGGGGTTAAAGAGAGAACGTTCTGGATGATGGGAAAAGTCCCCAGAACGAGAGTCAGGCTGAGGGAGGTGGGCATGTGGGTAAATGTGCTCATTCAGTCAAACTCTAGGTTGGGCCCTGGGAAGGCATGTCTGCTCAGAGAGGGACACTCTGGTCCCCATTTTCTGCACAGAGTCCCCCGTGAGCTGCCTTCTAGCCTCTGGAGACCAAGTGGGCCCTTCAAGTGACAGTCCTTCTCAGACCCAGCTCTGGTGCTCCTCCCACCTGGCCAGGCTTGGCTAAATAAAGATATGGTCCCCGTGGGAAGCCACTGGGGCTGAGAGCTCTTCTGGGGGGCTCCGGGCAGCAGGATCCAGCTCCCCACAGCTTGGCAGGAGCAATCACCGTCCCTCTCCCTGGACGCTGCCTCTGACCTTGGGTGACCTGGCAGATTGCAGTACCTGGGAGCTGGGGTGGGTGTGTGTGCCCGGGAGAGAGGCTGTGGGGTTGTTCCAGGCAGCTGGGGTCTGCTAAGCACAGTGCTGGCACTCCACCAGCACCAGGGTGTGGCCGGGATGGTGCCAACACAGCAGAGTGCAGCGTGGTCAGGCCAGTGGGGAGGAGGCTTGACAGTGAGCTGGGATATTTTAAGCTGACAGCAGCTCACCAGAAGGGCCCTTTATCAGCACAGCTCCTGCGGCCATGGGGGAGTTATGCAGGGGGCAGGGCAGGAATGGGGTTCATGGTTTTCTCAGGACACCTGTGACTTCCGGCGAAAGAGGAGTTTAGAGAAACAGCCCTTCCCAGGCCTGTCCTGGCTGAAACAAAGACAGTGCCAAAAGTTGTTGGCTGCCTTCTCCCTCTCCTCCATGATCTCCGGAGAGGGAGCAAGCAGTGCCTGGATGCTCAGTTTCTGTGTTAGAAGGGGAAAGCTCACTAGGCCAGGGTGCGGAGGACCTACTTTTGAGTCCTGGCTCTGCCACTTGCTGGGTGTGTTGTGACCTTGGCCATGTCATGGGCCATCTTCAAGCCTGAGTTTGTTCATTTGGAAGGGAAGCTAATTCTGCCTCGCCTTCCTCCCAGAGATGTTGTGAAGGCTTCCAGATCATGGAGGAAGAATTTGTGAAACTGTGAGGTGCTGTACCCATGTAAGTTGGTATTGATGGCTTCCTGCTGAGTAACTTCCCATTTGCCTCCCCACATCCCTGCTGCAGCAGCAGCTCCCTCCCCCTCTAGTGGGCTACCCTGGGGCTTGGGGCTCCTGGGCATGGGTGAGGCTACAGAGAGGTCTCTGAGGCCCTGGCGAGAGGCTAAGTAAAGCCAGAATCCCCCCTCCTGCCAGTGCCTACCTCTAAAGAAAGTGATGAGGCACGAGGGCTGGAGAACACTGATGGAAATCAATTAGAGAAATCAATGCCCCTGCGTGCAGTATGTATTCCTTCCCTCCCAGCGGATCCCATCCACCCTGCCCCAGCAGCCCTGTTCACTCTTTGGGAGTCAGATGGTTTAAGTTAAGCCCCTGCTGGTCTCCATACCTAGACTAGTTTGCTCCAGCCAGGTGGGGCCTTGGGGATCCGGAGTGGCCCTCTGGTGAGGGAGTGTTATTGATGGGGTCAGCCTGCCATTAGGAGGGAGATGGGGCTGGACCAGGGCTGGGAAAGCCTGTGGATAGGCCTGGCACCTTGGGGCTGCGCCATGCTAGACGGGATCCTTTCTAGGCTCTAGACTTGAACTCCAAGGATTAGGCCAAACAAAGCCCCCAGGAAAGATAAAAAAGAAATTTCAGTTCTCATGATTTCTTCACACTGTTGCTGGACAGGGCAGGGAGAAAGGCCGTATTTAAGATGTTCTGAATTGGGACATCAAAATTTATAGCCTGGGAGCCATTGCTTTGCTTATTTATTTATGGCACAGAGGCTACCAGGGCAGGACCCTGGATCCCAACTGCCAGAGTTCAAATCCCGGTTCTGCCACTTAAAATATGACCCTAGGAACTTAAATCACTTTTCTTGCCTCAGTTTTCTCATTTATAAATGGGGCTATAATAGTACCTACCCCACAGAGTCACTGTAAGAATTAAAGGAATATCAACATGCATCTTGCCATAAAGTTGGCTACTTTATTTTTTCCAATGACAAGACCTGAGAAGTCAGGACTGGTCACTTTATCCTGGCCTGGCCACTGTCTGAGTGGAAGGCAGTTTCCCTCCTCCCTGTCCCCTGTGTTGAATCCGTCACCAATATCTTGCCAATTCATCTTTACAATGCCGCTGCCCACCACCTGCTCCTGTCATGCCCACCACCTCCTCCTGCCCCTGCCTACCACCTCCTCCTGTCTGTGCCACCATCTCCCTTGCCCATGCCCACTGCGACCTCCTGTCCACATCCACCACCTCCTCCTGTTTTGGACCTTCATTACTTCAGGCCGAGACTGTTACAATCACTTCCTAACTGGTGTCTTTTCTCCATTCTTCACAGAGTTGTCAGATCAATCTTCCCAAAAGACCATTTTTGTCCTGTCACTCGCCTGCTCAAAAACTTTCAGTGGCTCCTAGAGGAGCAGGTCCAAAGCCTTTGATGCTTGATTCTCCACTGTGCGTCCCAATGGACCTCCTAGGTCTCCCCCCCAGCAGGCCTTCCCCACCAGTGGGCTTGGTCCTCTTGACTCTAGGATTGTTCCTCAGGCCTTCCTTACCACTGTTTTTGCCTGTGCTGCCCCTTACTAGAGGGCCCTCCTCTGTGTTCAGCCAAGTTCTGCCCATCCTTCCACGCCCAGCTCAAATCCCACCTCCCCCAGCAAGTCCTCCATAATCCAGTGGCACTGACTCTTCCTTTCTCTCACTTGACCCCAGTGTGCCTGTGGGTTGCTATCTTTTCATGGGGACATGCCCGAACTCCATCTGTAAATGCTTCCATGGCAGGGGCAGTCCTGCTCAGAGCCATATTCCCTACAGCCTTCGGCACTGTGCCAGGGCAGAGAAGGGATCTGATGTCTGTGCTGGTTGACTGACTGCGGGAGGCCTGGCTCAGCCGCTGTCCCATGGCTGAGGGCACCTCTGCTTGCCAGCTCCGTGGCTCCTGACATGTCTTAGCTGGCACCTTCTATTTGTTCCTGGTTGGTTTTTATCTCTGAGGTAAGGGAACCCTCAGCCTTCTTCGCCCCACTGCAGGAGAGGAAAGGATGAGATTTTGCTGGGAGCAGCACACGTCAGTTGAGCTCTGTGGCTAATACGTGTGTGCACATGTGTGCGTGTGCATGCACGCGTGTGTGTACTGGGATGGGGCTCCAGCCCTCTTCCCCTCCACTAGTCCTTCTTCCTTCTCTCTCTTTTCTACTGCTTTTGCCCTCCAGAGAACTCACTCCACAAGACGAGTAGGCCTAGAGAGATGAGGAAATGGAAGAAACGAAGGGTCTCAGTGCTCCCTCCCCCTGCATATCGTAACTCCTGGATCTGTGGTGAGGAGGGGCCGTCGCAGGTGGGCAGGAGGCTCATCTGCTAGTGAGCTCAGGAGCAACTGGGAGGGCCCCGTGAAGGCCGCTGAAGGACACAGTACTTGAAGTGTGTGGAAGTGTACCCGTGAACCTCTGGGCTTTCCTTTGCACCTGCTGAGCAAGTCTCCTTTCTCCCATGACTGCCTCTTGCAAGATCTCCTATCCTGATCCTCTACCAAGTAGTCTCTATTTCCCTGAACCCCCGGAGCCTTTTAGCTCTGCTTCTCATTTCCTACTTAGGTTTTATGCCTTGTCATAGGTTCCTAGTTGTTCTGGATCCTAAGGATCCAGAGGAACGGGGTGACATTTTATGAACACATTTCTCTGAACCAGGCATCTGACTAGCTGCTCTGTGGACAGTATCTCACCTCATCTTTACAAAGTTGGTTTGTTGTTAATCCCCCCATTTTATAGATGAGATAACTGAGGTTCAGAGAGATTCAGTGGCCTGTGGCTGCTGTGTGTTCATCTGTGTTTCCTCTACAGGTCTCAGCACAGGGAGCCTTACACGTAGACACTCAGGAAACAACAGTGTGGCATTTGGACTCTGCCATCTCTAAGCGCAGCTCAGGTGGAGGGTTGGGGTCAGCAGAGAGTGGGGTGTAGTGGGTGACGCTTGTATAGACAGCACGGAAGAGAGGGCCCAAGGTCAGGTGCCCCACAGCCACAGCAAGCTGAATGCTGGTGGTGGCTGGTGTTGTCCACTGTCCTTGTGAAGCCTGGGTGATCTCAAGTGCCTGAAGGGCCCTGGCCACTCACTTCCTGCTACCAGATTCCCCTTGCCCCCCTGTGGGAAGTCAGTGGGAGCCACCCCTGGGTGTCCACTGCTGCTTTCTCAGCTCCTTCACTGGAAAGGAGGCAGGGCAAAGCTCCTATATGTTCTCTACCTTATGCCTAGCCAGGGTTAAAAGAAAGTTTAAAAACTTTTTTGTGGGGGGAGAAAGGAGAGGGATGTGCTAAGCACTAATCTTGCAGCCTGGAGTAGGGAGCTTGGAAGAGGGAAGACCTGGGTGGGATACCAAAGTGCCGGGCGGTGCAGGGTATTTTGCCAACCAGAAGGCCCAGAAAGAGGGGAGGGGAGGGAGAGAGTTTACTTAACTAACATCAGGGTCCCAGCCTCTGGCCTCCAGTGCAAGACTATCTGGCAATATAGTTCCTAGCCAGTTTTCATCCTTTAACCTACACTTTTCTGAAGCCGGTTCTGTAAGTCCCCCAATTTTTGGAAAGAAGCTAGGAAACCTTGTCGGATGTGAAGTCATTTCCTAGAACCGGAGAGGCCCTGAGAAATGACAGGGAGGGCAGCCCGGAGGGGGCTTTCCTCAGCTCCAGTCCCCAACCCCTCTTGGGCTAGGTTCCTCCAGTAACCCGCTAATGGGAGACGGGGTGGAGGCGAGGATGGGGCGAGGGCCGATGCCCTAGCATGGGCCAAATGAGCGCCGTTTGGAGGAGCCCCGGGCTGAGCGCTCCCAAGACTGGAGAAGCCGCGTTCCCGCCTAAACCCGCAAGATGGAAGTTGCTCTCTCTAGCTTTCCCACTAGCAAAGGCTGCTGGTTTTATGAGTGACCCCTCCCTTGGCGCCCAGGTCGATTTCTAGCATTTGCTCTTTTCCAGAGTCTTGTTCATTTAAAAAAGCATCTTAAAAGGCACTACCAGATACACCTTAGACCCAGCCTAGACTCGGTTTTTGGTAGCGTGGAACGTTTATGAGGCATTGCGTGTACCCCAACCCAGCACAAGCGGTGCGCGCGCGCGGAGCTGTGTGCAGGAATGTGTGCGCCAAAGCCGAGGGATGCAGGGCCGCTCTAACGTAGCTGAGGATGTGTCGCGGCGAGCGAGGGGCTGGGGTGCCCGGTGTGCGTGGGTGTGTGCCCCATGCGCACCGCGGCGTGTGCCCCTGCGTGTCCACAGCCCCGCCGCCTCGCCCCGTCTTGCCGGAACGTGTTAGCAACCTCACCTCTTTCAGCCCTTTCCCAACCAGACGCTTCCTTTTTGGTGTTTCTGGGCATTTACTGTAAATTCCGTGACTAAAACAGGCCGGTGAGCCCAGACCATCGACAGATGGATCAATCGCCCCCTTCCGAGCTGGAGGAGGGGCACCCCACCCAAAGCCTCGGAAGCGGGGAGCTGCCGGCTGCCTTGGGAGAGCTCCCCGGAGCCTAGCCCGCCGCCCAGCCCCGGTCCGGGTCGGTTTCGGGACGCTCCCGCCGTGGGGGTGCGAACCCCCGCCTGATCCCTCCGGAGGGGTTCAGGCAGGTTCGCCGGCCTCGGAGGAGGCGGGACAGGGCACCCCGGAACCGTAGCCTCCTTCGTCGCCGGGGGAGGGGAGACTACTGGCAAAGGAGAGTGTCGAAGGGCTCCGACGCTGGAGCGTGCGGGGAAAGTTCTCGGGCTCCGCGTGGAGAGCACACGTATATGCATGCGCGGGGCTAGACCTGGGCAGGCAGGCTGCGCGGGGACGCTAGGCGCTGGCGCTGGAGGGGGGTCCTTCTTTTCACTTACATCTTGGGGAGACGCTTTCCTCCGGCTCCCTGACCAAGGGCGCATCCGCCCGTAGAGGGCGGAGCCCCCTCCCCAGACTCCGGCCACCAAGTCGGGCGTTTTCTAGCGCCCCTCCCCCACGCTCCCGGGGTGGCTCGGGCGCCCTGGACTCCACGCCCTCGGGCCTCAGCTGAGCCTCCCCAGGCCTCCGAGACCGTTGGCCGAGGGAGCGGGGGCCGGGGCATGGGGGTGGGAGGGCGCAGCGCGCTCGCGGCGGGGCAGTGGGTGGGGGCGCGCTTTGGGGGAGCAGGAGGTTGCGGAGGCTTTGGTGGGCTTGAGCCGTAGCGGCGAGGAGCCGGTCAGTTTCCGGCAAGGCAGCAGGTCAGTCCGGGGAAGGGCGGGCGGCAGAGCAGAGGGAGCCAGCGGCGGGGCTCTCCTCTCGGCCAGCGTTCCCCAGCGCCACCGCCATCGCCGCCGCCGCTGCAGAGTGTCGCTGCTCCGCCGCGCTCCCGCGCCGCCAGCCGCCTGGGAGCCGGAGCGCCGAGCCCCGGGCGGAGAGGGGCGCGGGCGCGAGAGCCACGGCGAGGGAGCCGCGAAGGGGAAGGGGGTGGGCGGAGGGAGGAGCAGGGAGAGAGGAAGAGGGGGAGGGAGAGAGGAGAGCGAGGGGGAACTGGAGAGAGCGAGAGCAAAGAGCGAGAGCTGAGGAGAGGAGAGGAGGGAGAGCAGAGAGAAAGACACACGCACGCAGAGACACACGGTCACTGGAATTCCATTAGAAAAAGTGAGACGAGCAAGGGTTAGCGGGAGAAGAATTTTTTGAATCTTTTCTTCGTCTTGGTGCGAAAGAAGCGACTCGGGTCTCTCGTCCTCAAAGCTCCCACTGGATTGTTCCTTGGCGCTTACACCCGTCGGCGGATTTCTTTGCTATTTGCATTTTATTCTGACCCTGACCCTCGCCGCCTCTTTCCAGCCCTTCACCCACACATCGCCTCTCCCCCACCTCCCTAGGCCCCTCCCGGGAAGCGCTGGGGGAATTGGACCCGCGGGGACTCGCGCCTTCCCGGACGAGCGAGGGACGGCAGACCTGAGGACCGGCTGTCGGCTGTCGAGCGGATACACACACAAACGTGTGTGTTGGATTTTAGTGGGCAGGGGGCGTCGAGAGGCAGCCCGCCGCACTCTTTTCCTCCCAGTCCCTCCGGCCAGAGGAGAATCGCAGGACTCGGGAGCTTCACCCGGTGGACTAGCTGAGATCTCCGCATTGGATTAGGGGCTGATTATCTCTGCTTGGCTATTATTGTTATTATTATTATTATTTTTACCCAAGGGAGAAACAGAAAAACTGTGGGATTTATTTAACATGATCTTGGCAAACGCCTTCTGCCTCCTCCTCTTTTTAGGTGAGTACCTGCGGACGGCGAGAGCAGCTTGTCCGCTGGAGCCTGGGGGGCGGCGCGGGGCCGCGCGCTCGGGCGCCGGCGAGCAGCCGGGAACGCGGGGGGCGAGCAGGGCGCGGGCGGGCGGGAGACAGGCGGAGAGAGCGCGCCGCGGAGCGAGTCGGGCCTGGCGCTGCCGAACCGATCGGGCCGGGCGACGGGGATGCGGGCGGAGGGCCGGGAGCCGCGGTTGGCTGGTTACGCGGGGGACTGGGAGGGAGACTCCCAACACCCAAACCGTCGCCGCACACCCGCGCACACACACTCGCTCACTCGCACAGTGATAGGACTCATTTCCCTCAAAATAATGGGTTCAAATTGCAGCAACTAAGAAAAAAATAAATCCAACTCTTGATCTGGAAGAGGAGGGAGTGGAGAGGCTTTGTGGCGGGGAGAGAAAAATCGTGTCAGTCCCTTTTCCGTGGGCTCCCGAGGCGATTGTGGTGGCGGGCGAGGGTTTCTCCAGAAGCTCCTGCTTGGACGTCTGTGGGGGGAGCGCTGCCAGCCATCTCCCACCTGCCAATCAATCTCTGGGAAATGCACCCGGCTTCCCACTCCCCAACCCCTTCCCAGCGGCTCCACTCCCTGGAACACTTTTCAAGTTTCTCTCCACCCTTTGCGCTCCCTGCGGCCCAGACCCCAGCCGGATGGGCGGGCGGGAGTTGGGGGTTGTGAGCAGCCCTTCACTGCCTTCCCTTTGCTGCCTCTGGGGGCCGGGGACCCCGTAGCTGGTGGGAAGAGGAGAGAGGGAGGCCAAAGTTTGCTTCCTCTGGTGAAGAAGGAGAGTGAGGGAAAAAACCGGATCTGAGCAAAGCCCACTGCTCATTCTGTGAGCCGCCTCCTCCAAGGGGAGGAAGGAGGCGCTGCCTGGTGCCGGTGAACCCGGGCAGTCTCTTTCCCACCCAGAATTCCCTGCCCGTCGCCCCCTTTGATGCAGCTGCTTGAGAAACAGTGGTAAAGAGAGCATTCTGGGGGTGGAGGTGAGGAAAAGAGGGTGTTTGCAAGGCTGTGTGCTGACCAGGAGTCCCAGGCAAGGCTGGTGGCCAGGAGTAGATGCTCCAGAGAGGGGGCCAGGTAACTTGTGTGTGTGGGTGTATGTTGAAGGAGCACTCATCTGCTTCAGTGTGGGTGCTGTACCTGCCACTCTGGCTTGCTGTGTAGCCAGTGGTGAGCCAGGCTGCTCAGCTGGGTCATGAGCACCCTTTTCCTCCTGGACCAGGAGAGAGAGGAAGGCTCGGGAGGTAGGTGCTTGTCACAGGAAGATGTGGATGATCTAGAGGACGACTAGGACAGGGGAGACAGTCAGTGTTGGTCGGGCCCTGGCCCTTTGTCCACCCCCTCCTCTGCCCTCTCCCGAAGGACCGAGTTCCCCAGGGGGCAAGGCCCTGATCTAGGGTGTGGCCTTCACGCCTGCCTCCCTCAGCCTGAGGGTGAGAGGGGCTGAGGGAGGCAGCTGTGAAGGTGCTCTGGGCTGCTGTGATCTTGCAGCCTTTCGCTGCAACCCTCTGCAAGCGGACTCTCATTCTGAAGGAGCTATTATAAAACCTGACCTTTTCTCGCACTGCTGGTTTGAAAACCTGGCTTTCTGGGGCCAAGAATAAGCAGGGTGAAGGAAGAAAGAAAATTGTATTTCAGGAAAAGCAGCCAGATTGTCCACTGCTGAGCTGCACACACCCCGGGCCGCCAGGGCTCCCAGGTGTGGGTGCCTTCTGAGGTCTCTGGTGGAGGAGGGCAGTGTGGGCCCCTCAGGCACCTCCAGGCCCAGACCCCCATGTTGCGGCAGCCTTTTCCCAGCTGAAGGGGCTGAGGAGTGGACTCTGTTCTCATGGTGTCTGTGGGGGTGTGTGTGGGGGCATGGTCAGAGACGCCTACCCTGGGGTCTGCCACCCTGGGGGCTGAGTGCTGAGAGGAGGAGTGAGAGCCGGAAAGGAATAGGGGGCGGCCAGCTGCCCCGGTCACAGCCCTTCAGTTCCCTTCTCTTGAGAAGCCCCTTTCCAAAGCCAGGGTGAGGGGTTAGCTGAGTGAGCACAGAAGTTTGCAAGGCTCTGAGTTAGGCTTGCCATGGAGGAAGGGATAGGTTGCTGTAAAGGAAACTTCAGCCTCAGAGCCCCTTTCCCAGCAAGGAGCCCACAGTTGGGAGTTGGTTGGAAATTCCATTTGGGGGTGAGAGTTTTCTGGACCTTGAGACTTGGTGGGCAGTTTCAGTTGGGGGCATGGTGAAGCATGTTCCCAGGAGCAGGGGCCTTCGGGGTGCTCCTCCCGAGGTTCTGGGCGAGGTCTGGGGGTGGAGAGGCCTTCCTGGCCCAGCCATCCTGACTGCCAGTGTTGACATGGTCGGAGAGAATGAGATGAGGAAAGTGGTGGGGGGCGGGGCTGATCAGAGGGCCCACTTCCACTGTAGCTCTTGGGGGGACATCCGATGCAGGAGGGTCCTTGTAGCTCTGTGTGGTCTCTCAGTCTCCTTGTGTCTCTAGAAGCTGCTCTACATGTCTTTTCTTGATGGGTGTGAGTTTTCCCCTGATCTGGAACTTGGACTCTAGGATACCTTCCAGCCTTTACTCTCCTGGAATTGTTGGCGAAAGGCTCTGAGTTGCTGTGATTTATTTCTCTGGCTGGCTTGATTAGTTCCACGGGTCATGACACTAACTAAAAGAGTCAGGGATGGGTGGCAGTCAGGGAGTTTGTGCGGTGACAGGATGCACCGGACCTCTGCAGAGCATCTTCCTGCCTGGATCACATGTGCCAGCTGGCAGGATGGGGGAAGCCCTTGCTTTTGGCACAGGAGTCTAGGCTTCTGTAAGGACTTTCCCTTGGGGCTGTAGACCCCATCTGTAGAGCAGGAGGAGTAAATGTTCTCATTGCTCCCATCTCCTGGGCTAATGTCCTGACCTTTAAGCCTGCCAAGGATGGCCCTTTCGCCGTCTTTCTCCGACAGTGCAGCCTCAGGGGCAGTCAGGGTAGGAGGGGAGAAGCCTGCTGGGATGCTGGGGTGAGCCAAGTCAGTGGGAGGCCCAGGACTGGGCCATTCTTGAGGCTCTAGCAGGCTGGCTGGCAGTCTGGCTGGGTGGGGGCAGCATTTGCCAGGGAGTCTGGTTAGCTCAGCGGCTCCTGGGTGGCCCAGATGCACGCGAGTCCTGCTGAGGGACCTAGGAGTTTGCTGAAGCCGAGGAATAAAGCTGCTGCCTCAGCTTGGGCGGAGGACATCTCTCCAGCCGATGCCTGAGCGGATGCCCGCTGTCCATGCTGGCACTCCATGCTGGTTTCTTTTCTGGTCTTGTCTCTGCCTGGCGACAGCCTTCAGCTCCTCCTGTCCTGAGGCAGAGGTGTGTCAGTGGGAGAAGGAAATGCCTTTTGCTCTGGACCCCGAGGACGTCTCCACTCCAGGCCCACCTCTGCTCCTCTTTTCCGCCTTCTTGTGGGCTAGGCCCGGTCCCTCTAGGAGGGATGCCGGCTCTGTGGGGAGTGACAGGCTCTCGGTGCAGCCTTCTGCCTCCAGGTGTCGCTGTCTCCCTGCGGTAGCTCCCCTGAGCAGGGCCTCCTAGGGGAGGAGTGAGAAGTGGTGGTTCTGGGTAGACGTGGGGAGATTCTGTGGGATTCTGAGGAGGGGACTTCTAGCCTAGGATCATATTATGTTTTGGGGCAGGATGGAGTGGAGGAAGCCTCCCCGATCATTCCTTGGGTCTTGGAAAAGCCAGTCTTGGCTCTGGGCCGTGGTCTGGGTCTTTTCTAGGGCAAGATCTGGAATGAAAGGCTGTGAGAGGGCAGGGAGACTGAGAAGAGGTCTGTGTCTAGAGGAAACCATTTTAGAGGTTGATTTGGAAAGGACCAGGCGGGCTTCTTCCTGCCCTTCACTTCTAAATCTTTTTCCCCGACCGCTCCCCTCCGAGGACTGTGGGTTTGGGCACACTGGGGACTTGCAGTCAATGGATGAGAAGGGTGCCCTAATTCCTGCTTGCTCCTTTGGAGGGGGAGGCTCCGTGTGTGGGACCAGGGGCTGAGGACCAAAGCTCTTTCCCTTTTGCAATTGATTTATTGTTTGGCTTTTGGAAAGAAGAGAAAAAAGGAGAGACAGACGGGGAGAGGGTTTCAGGGGAGGGCAGGGAGGAAAGGAAAGAGAAAAGGAAATAGGAGATGATGGAGAGAGAGAACACAAGGCCATTTGAAGAGACAGGGTGATGGAGAACTAGACCTCTTAGGAGGAAGTCAGAAAGAGAAGTGTGTGAGAGAGACAGGGAAAAGGCACGTTCAGAGGGCTAGAGGGAGAGAGGGAGGGAGAGAGAGAGAGAAAGTGGAGTTGTTCGTCAGGCATTTTCTACAGCAGTTTCTTTTGGCGGGGACTGGGGTAGAATATGTCCGTGGAAGGCACGTTTTCAGGTCCTGGCTGGAGTGAAGCTGGGCTGGAAGGTGTGGAGGGGCTGGGCTAGCAAGGGGTGGCTCCTCCCTTCTGGGGTTGCCTCAGACCACAGGGTTAGGTTGGTCTCTCTGGGTCTTCTCTTAACCTCTTGGAGCTCAGAATGAATAGGCTAGGGGTCTGAGGGGCCTTTTTGGCCTTGTGTGTGATCTTGAGTTGTCATCTCCCTTCTTTGGGCCTCAGTTTCCCCCCAGTAAAATGTGGGGGCTGGACTGTGTGGTCTCTAAGGTCCCAACAGGCTATGAAAATTAAATTATTTGCTGCTGCTTTCAAGGCTCAACCCAGCGCCTTGCCTGGCCCTCTGGTTGGACCTGAGGTTGGGAGAAGTCCCGGGTAATATGAAGATGCGATTCCCCCTCTGCACATGCTGGAGGGCCCTGCAGCTCCTGGCCCTCTGCTGAGGCTGTGACATTCTTCTCTGGCCTTCTGGCGTCTTAGATCTCTGTGGTCTTGAGCAAGGGCCTTCTGGCTTTACTGTGCTGTGCTCCTGGGGCCGTGGCCCGGAGCCACGGGCTGGAACCGGAGGAGAATCTGGTAGAGCCAGGGCAGAATGGCAGCTTGAGTCTGCTTTGGGTTTGGGGAGGGGTGGTGGTGTCTTGGGATCCTTTAGCAGCCCTTCCTCTGATCTCTCTGTTGGGGAAGGCAGCATGGAGCTGGCCTTGATGTGCTTTGGAATAAAATGGGTATGAAGTTCCCAGAAGGGCCCAAGCCCCCAGGCTTGTCTTGGGTCAGAGGTTGTGGTGCCCTCATTCATGCTTGTCTTCCCTCCCCACCACCCAGACGAGACCCTCCGCTCTTTGGCCAGCCCTTCCTCCCTGCAGGGCCCCGAGCTCCACGGCTGGCGCCCCCCAGTGGACTGTGTCCGGGCCAATGAACTGTGTGCGGCCGAATCCAACTGCAGCTCCCGCTACCGCACGCTGCGGCAGTGCCTGGCGGGCCGGGACCGCAACACTATGCTGGCCAACAAGGAGTGCCAGGCGGCCCTGGAGGTCCTGCAGGAGAGCCCGCTGTACGACTGCCGCTGCAAGCGGGGCATGAAGAAGGAGCTGCAGTGCCTGCAGATCTACTGGAGCATCCACCTGGGGCTGACTGAGGGTAAGCCTGGGCGGCCCTCCAGGGGGAGGTGCGGTGATGGTGGTGGTGAGGGTGTGTGGGGGCCCAAGGTTCAGAGCGAGGACTTGGTGATGGAGTGAATTGTCTCGCTCTCTATCTCCACCTGCCAGGGGTACCTAGAACCCAGAGGAGGTAGCTGCTGACCTAGGAGGGCAGCTGTTGTTGGAGGAGGCCAGGAGAGACGAAGAAGAAGGAGGGGTGACAGCTGAGGAGGAGAGGGCGAGGCGGTGGGAAAAGGAGAACAAGACTGGAGAAAGGAGAGGGGAGCAGAGGTTGGGGGAGAGGAATAAACCAGGGAAGGACAGATGGACGGACAGCGGAACGGAGGAACGTGTGAAGTGGTAACAAGAGAAGGTGAGGCAGGAGTTCCTGGGCGGATGGGGTGGTGAGAACGGGAGGAGAGAGAACGGCAGGCTGTGCGCATGCAGAGCTGTGCCGCAAGAGCAAACCGGCCCCTACTCCCCGCTGCCCGGCGCTGAGCTGAGGGCTGTCCCTTCCCATTCTTCCTGCTCCCAAGAGGCCTGCCCTGCACGTGGCTTCCTGACCACAAGGCTGGCCTGGGCACCTCCTACGGGGCTTGGAGCAGTGTGAGGGCAGCGGGGCCTGCATCCCTTGGCAAGCCCCCTCCAAGTCCCAAGGCAGAACCTGTAGTCCCCCCACCCCCCAACACCCACCTCCCCCCTTTCCTCCCCCTCCAGACTGGAGTGTGGAGGATTTGCAGATACTGTGGGAGGGTGGCCACTTGGGTCAGACGTTCATTTATTAATTCAACAACTGTTTATTGAAAGTTTACCGTCTGCTAGGCATTTGGGAACAATCGAGAACAAGCTGGGGCAGCCTCCGCCTCCGTGGAGCTCATAGTCTGGGGGATGTGGATAAGTCAGTGGCTTTCTGTCATCTGGTGGTGTGAGGGCTGTCAGAAAGCACCGGGGGCTGTGGTAGCACTGAGGAGGGGCACCTTCCTGGAAGACGCAGCCTCGGAGCTGAGACTCGAGTGAGCTGCAGTTATGGTGAAGGCATACGGGCAGAGCGTGGGAGGTGGGGGGGAGCCTGGGAGAAGGCCTGTGTGTGAGAGAGCTGAACTCGCTCACAGACCTGCAAGTAACTCAGTATTGTAGGGGGGGAGTAGGGGCTGCAGTGGGGTGAGGAGGGGGGAGCGGGTATGGGGTCTGGCGAGCAGCGGGGAGCCCTGAAGGGTTTTCAGTGAGATGATCCATCTCTGCTTCAGGACAGTGTTCACGTGGTTCCAATGAAGAGAGTAGACTGGAGAGTGTTTGGAGGCCACTGTGAGATACAGGCCAGGAATAACGGTGGCTGGACGAGGGCAGCGGCAGGAAAGAAGGGTCTGAGAGCTGTTTAGGAGGTAGAATCAACAGGTCTTGGTGAAGGGAGAGAGGAGCCAAGGACAGCACGTGTCTTCTGTCTTGGGCAACTGGGCAAGTGGTGGGGCCGTTTACAAGAAGCAGCGGAGGTGTGAGTGAGGGAGGGCTGGGAGATGCTGAGTTTATTCTGGGGCCTGTGCCTCTTGTTTGCCGTGCCCTGCAGATAGCTGGGCCTGCAGGGCTGGAGCTCAGGAGAGGAAGTAGGACTGGACGTGGAGATTTTGGAGTTGCCAACAGCCTGGTTAGGTGCTAACCAGGGCTGGGAGTGGGTGCTGTCACACTGGGGGGAGGGCAGGGACAGAGCCCCGGGGCCACTGACATTTAGAGATGGGCAGGGGAGGGGGACAGCCCGGTGGCGCAAGTGGTTAAGTGCGTGCGCTCCCCTGTGGTGGCCCGGGGTTCGCAGGTTCGGATCCCGGGCGCGCACTGACGCACTGCTTGGCAAGCCATGCTGTGGCGGCCTCCCATATAAAGTGGAGGAAGATGGGCACGGATGTTAGCCCAGGGCCAGTCTTCCTCAGCAAAAAGAGGAGGATTGGCAGATGTTAGCACAGGGCTGATCTCCTCACACACACACACACACAAAAAGAGATGGGCGGGGGAGGAAGGGAGGCCTGCAGGGGTGCTGAGGAGGCTCTAAGGGAAAGAGGGAGGGCCAGCGAGACACCTCCAGGGGAGCTCATTCTCACAAGAAGGAGAGTCACAGCCTTCAATAGTTCAAGTCCAGCAGGAGAGGGTGGACAAGGGTCCCTGATGCCATTGGGTGAGCTTCTTAGTGGCTGCTGGGAGCAGAAGCCTGGTTGGGGGGTGAATGGGAGCCAGGGAGCTGGAAATGATGACTATGGACAACAGCTTCTACAAGTTTGGTCTGAAGAAGAGAGAAGAACGAAGAATAACTTTTACTTTTTAAATATTCGAGAGGGTTGAGCAGTTTAAATTCTAAGGTAGGAGAGTGGTGATGGAGATGCTGAGGTGAAGAAGAGTGAGGGATATTCTTGGAACCGTGCCCTTGGGAGAGGGGAGAGGTGGGCCAGGGCACTGGGAAGGGGTTAGTCTTAGGTTCGAGGAGCAATACCACCCCCAGCTGCTGGAAGGGAGGATGGAAACGGATCAGGTGTGGAGGCTGTATAGCGAGGGATTCCTGACCAGTGGCTGAGGTGGTTGGAACATGCCCTGAGCATAGGAACGAGCTGGGCATGTAATTATTAATAGTGTCACCACCACTAGTAACAAAGTAACTGCTCGTGAATCAGGCGGTCACTCCTCCCACTTCCAGCACCCTTGAGTCCTAGACCCAGAGTGAGCAGAGGGACACTGCCCCAGCACCCTGCTCTTGACTCTGAGACGAGGAGCTGTCTTCCTCCTGAGGCTGACTCTGTCATGCACAGAAAGTTAAAGTCCCTGATTCAGCGAGCTGGGTTGTTTAGTTTCTTGTCTTCTTTCTGGCAGCCTTCAGTTTCAACCCAAGGGAGATTGGGCAGTAGGCTGGGGTGGGTGTGCCTCGGGCTGCAGAATGGACAGGGAAGGGGACGGGAACTGCCAGCTAGACGAGCCAGTGGGCCGCCTGAGGACCGTCCCACCTGAGTGGCTCCCTCCAGCATCACTGCATCAGAGCACAGAGGACCTGGCTGGAGAAGTGAGGCGTTTTGAGGATAACGATATGCATGTTGTGCATTTATGCTGCATACTGCCGTGTGGTCGTCATCGCCCTTTCCACCCAGGAATGCCTGACTGAGACGGCTTCGTTCTGAGTCTTGAGATGGTTTGTTGGTTCATTCACTCCACAAACATCTGTTGAACACCGACTGTGTGCTTCAGAGGGTGAGGGCACGAAGAAGCCATGTTCCCTGTGCCAGCCAGCGTCCAGGCTGGGAGACCCTTCTCCTGGGCCCGCTCTAGAAAAGCAGACCCTGCTTTCCTCCTTCCTCAGAACCCTGCCTTCCCCCTGCTGGGATCCCACAATCCCTGGCCCCTGGGTCTGGGGGCCGGAGGTAGTTCCTGCCTGGGGCTCACCAAGGGAAGCCGAGGGGCCCTTTAACAGCAAGTAATGTTCCTATGAGTGACAGGATCCAGCTGAGAGTGAACTGTTCATGGTGTGGCGGAGTGGTCCCCCTGGGGGAGGCTGCACGCGCTTCCTCCCTATTCCTTAATAACACTCAGTAACCTGCTTGTGCCTGGGGTGGGGCGAGGATCTCAGAGAGGAGAGAACCCTGTGGTTCTCTGTTGAGAAATGCAAACCTGTGGGTTTGCATTTGGATTCTGGCTTCTGCTTGGTCCACTGGTGGGCATATTCCCCTGGAAACTTGGCCCCACCTTCTCCCTCTACCTGAGGCTGAGCTTGTGGTGCAGAGTCTGAGCATGTGGACAGAACTGGTGGTGACAGGAATGTGGCCTCTGCTGAGCTTCTAGACAGTCCCAACTGCAAAGGACCTCGAGGTCATTTGGTCCCACCCCCATTTGGATGGGGAAGCTGAGGTGCAGGGAGCCCGAGTGGCTTCCTCGGGCCCCCGACTCCTTATCTAGACTGCTTTCCACTGCCCTGGGGGAGAGCCTGTGGCCTTGGTCCTGTCTTCCCCTTTTGTCATCACCCCACCATAACCACCAGTATTTACACGGAGGGGCTGCTGCTATGGAACCTGAGCCAGGCTTCTTGCCTTCCCCAAAGGTGGCACTGAAGTTCAGGATCACCCTGGCCCTTCAGACGAGAAGAGCAAAGGCTTCTCCTGCGTGTCCTCTCCCTGGTCGTGGCCCGGGAATCTGACATCCTGGGTTTGGTGCCAGGGTGCCTGAGTGGCCCAGGTCTTGGATTTCCCACTGGTGAATTCTGCTGCAGGACCAGGTGACATGAGTTGACTTAAATTCGATGGGCGCCTCCTAACCAGTCCTGGAAGAGGCTGTTTTCGCCCAGAGCTCCCCCCACCCCCCCAAGTCAGTCATACTATCTGATCTGTGCTCAGGTGCATAGCCGTGCCAGATGCAGTAGGGAAGGACCGGCCCTGCTCTGGGTGAGCGTCCGGGGGCAGGAGGCTGATCCTATGAAAAGTTAAACAGCAGCAGTATTTGTTTAAGAACAATTTGGTTTCAATAACACTTTTTATTTTTGGTGATAGTATTCATAATGGTTAATACTTGGACTCTGGGGCCAACAGCCTGTGTTTGAAACCTGGCTCTGCCACCCACAGCTGTGTGGCCTTGGGCACATTACGTAGCGTCTCTGTGCCCCAGTTCCTTATCAGTAAGATAGGGAGAATCATGGTGCCTACCTCATAGAGAAATCCAGAGGATTAAATGGGTTGGTCCATCTAAAGTACTTCCAGTAGTGCAGGCAGGTAGAAAACACAGTATAACATCGTTTTTATGATAAAAGTGCTTCCTAAGCTCTTACATTATTTGGCCCCAACAAATAGCAATGGCTGGTGACCCCACCATGGGCCATTGGGGAGAGTGGAGGACATTAAGACCATACAGGCCCCTGAGGCCCTGCAGGCCCCAGGGGGAGGTGGGACTGGAGAGACCTGGAAGTATGGGTAACGTTTGGAAGGTCAGTTGGCAAATGGCAGCGGGGTGCTGCCTGTGCGTAAGGCACCCTGTGCGCTAGGCGTTAAGGGCATAAGGGTGCTGCTTTGAGGTAAAGTGAAGGGTGGGCCGTTTCTCCAGGGGAATGCACTTCCTCTGTGTCCCCGGGGTCTGTGTCCTTTTCTGGGGATCTGTGGGGTATGGCAGACAGACGCCTTGCCCTGTGCACGAGCAGAGTGCTAGCCTCTGGGTGACCTCACGGGCCTGGCTGAGCCAGCTCCCCATGGTGGAACCTGAGGCCCCTTTTCTGGGTGGCAGGTGGCCCCCATGGATGCTGCCCCCCGATGTGCTCCCCCTTAGGGGCTGCCTGCCGTGGCGCTGGGCTCTGGGTGGATGGGAAATCGATGTGGAGGCTGTGGGTCATCAACTGTCTCCCGGCCCCTCGACACACGCGCGGTCTGAGTGACTCTCCATTGATTTCTCCTCATGAGTGTCTCAGGAGCATGTTTCCCTTCCTGCTGGGGTGTTGGCAGGGGGGCACGAGTCCCGAGGAGGTGGTGGGGCGTCTCCACAGCAGCCCTGTGCCACTTATCTCTTGTCACTCACTTGCTTTCCCATTTGCTGAGCCTCTGATGCTCCCTGAAGCCTCGAGGTGAGGTCTGAGAAAGACAGCAGGTGGTGGGGAAGACAGGAAGGGAGTGGAGGAGGGGCCGGGCAGGCGGGAGCTGGGCTCAGGCCTCGGCTCAGCGGACCTTTAGCTCTTCCAGCCAGATTCTTCTGGTGACAAGCTGGAAACAAAGAGGCCATTCTGTCCCCTTGAGTGGCCTGGGCAGAGCGAGCCTGGTGTGACGAGAGAGAGTGCCAGTGTGAGGGCCAGGAGACTGGATTCCAGCCCTAGCTCCGCCATGAGTAGCTGTGTGATCTCAGGCAGGCTGCCTCACCTCTCTGGGCCACCTGGGAGCCCTCTCTTGTGAAATGCGGCCGCTGTACTGAATGATGGTGGAGGGCCCTTCCGCTTCCATCCTGTGCTTTGTACCCGGTCTTTCGCAGGCTATCATGGTTCCACCTCCTCTGTGCCTTCTTTCCAGAGGCATTTGGAAGTCCTTGGAAGAGGGCTGCTCGTGCAGGGAGGTCGTGAGAGGGCAGTACGAGGCATTCTGCCCTGCTCTAGTGGGAGAGCGGGGGCACGCCCAAGCAGTGTCCAGCATTCTTGCCAACACGTGCCGGCTTGACAGGCGCTTCCACTTTGGGAAGGAGGGGCCTGGGCTGACACCGGCTCTCTCTTCCAGGTGAGGAGTTTTACGAAGCCTCGCCCTACGAGCCGGTGACCTCCCGCCTGTCAGACATCTTCAGGCTTGCCTCAATCTTCTCAGGTAAGTGGGCTTGCGCTGGGGCCTCGCCCGTTCTTCTCTCGTCCCCGCAGCCTGGTGAGTGGAGTCCGGGGCTTGGTGCTGCCGCTCACCAGCAAGCCCTTCATGTATCTGGGCCTCGGGTCCTCCTCTGTGAAAAGGGAGACACAGGGGCTGGCCCGGTGGCCTAGTGGTTAAGTTCTGCACACTCTGCTTTTGCAGCCCGGGGTCAGGCCTACACCACTCATTGGCAGCCATGCTGTGGCGGTGTCCTGCATATACAATAGAGGAAGATTGGCACAGATGAAAAAAAAAAAAAAGGAGACACAACATATATGTATATGGAGTAAAGTGTTTCTGGGAATTGTCTAGCATGAGCCTGCCACGTGGTAGTTCTTGGGTCTGAATCCTGATGTCACTCCCCTATTTTGTCACCTGTCTTCCCTTGCTGGGTCCTTCTTTCCGGTTCCCTAACTCTTCTGCTTCGGAGCTCTTCTACTTTGGTAGAGTTGCTCAACCTCCCTGTGCCTCAGTTTCCTCAGTTGTGCAAAGGAGGAGTACCTGCCTCGTTGGACTGTCATGAGGTCTAAATGAGCCAGGGGGTGAACAGGGCTCAGCGTGCTGCCAGGCACGCGAGCATCCTGGAACCATTGTTGTGGTGGCTGGTGTCAGCGTCACCAGCCGTTCTGCTCTGGGTTTCCCCGCTCCTCTGAGGGTCTACTTCTTGAATCCCACTGAGGGGCCCTCTGAGGGAGGACTCTGTCCCCAGCCACTGGCACCTCGGCTCGCTCCAGGAGTGAGAAGGCCCGTGCTGAGCCCCAGCTTTGTTTGCGTGATCCATGCTTGGGAGTCTGGTGTGTGTTTTGGTTCTTTCTTCTTGGCCTTGTTCCCTCTGGCATTTGGAGGACCAGGGGGCCCAGGGCAGCCCACCCCTGCTTGGGCTCTGGGGAGGAGCTTCTGGACTTGGGAACCTCTCTGTGGGGGGGTGGGGACAAGCTCTTCCTGGAGTCACCAGTGGTGCTCAGAGGTGGCCAGAGCAGGCCTATTCCCTAGGATCTCTGAGTGCAGGGGCCTGGGCCTCAGGTTTCCAGGCAGTTTTGTGGCAGTATTTGAAGCTTGCTGAGGTTTCTTTTGCTCTAAACCAGGGTTTTTCAACAGTAGTACTGTTGACATTTGACCTGGATAATTCTCCCTTGTGGGAGGAACCGTCCCGTTCATTGTAGGATGTTTAGCAGCATCCCTGTCCTCTACCCACTGGATGCCAGTAGCAACCCCCCAACTTGTGACAACCGAAAAGGTCCCCCGACATTGCCAAATGCCCCTGGGGCACAGTTGCTGTCAGTTGAGAGGCACCCCTCTAAACTGTGAGAGCAAGGACTCTCCGGTGACAACCTAGTCCTTACTAATGAAGAATTCTGTAGGACAGTGTTGCTCAAACTTTTTTTTTTATTATTACCCCTGCTAAGGAGAAAAACTAATTCTCTCTAACTAGAGAAATACTGTTTTAGTCAGCTTGGGCTGCCAAACAAAATGCCATAGACTGAGCTGCTTAAACAGTGAAAATTATTATCTCCCAGTTCTGGAGGCTGGAAGTCCAGGATCAAGCTCCAAGTCCACAAACAGCAGGCTCACTTACTGGCGAGAGCTCTCTTCCCGGCTTATAGATGGCCACCTTCTTACCGTGTCCTCACAGTTGCGGGGGGCAGATCTCTTCCTCTTCTTATAAGGCTACAGTCCTCTTGGATTAGGACTCCACCGTAATGAGGGTCATACTTCATTTATCCTTAATTACCTCCTAAAAGCTGTGTCCCCAAATATAGTCACATTGAGGGTAAGGGCTTCAGCATATGAAATTTTGGGGGCACAGTTCAGTCCATCACAAATGCCAAGGAAGGAAATTTTGTCAGATAGGGTTGAGTTTTGGAGGTCCAAAAACCACTGTAATATCTACTTTTTTGCCTATCCAAGAACCAATTTTTGTTCCCTTGGGGGTGATACCCTCTTATCCTGTTGAGAATGTATGCTCTAAGGGATTGAGATGGGATGATTTACAAGCCCTGGTGGGAGGATTCCCGGACCCCCATGAAAAGGAAGGCGCTGGGCAAAGGGCATCTGGATATGGTGGTGGTTGGGGTTGGTGGTGAATGGAATGGACACTTCACAGATGGTTGGTATGTTGTGCACCCTGCTCTGGGCTCTCACCATCATAACCTGCAGCGGGGTATAGCAGAGGTATTGGGCTCAGAGCAGGTTCCCATCCTAGCTCTGCCTGTGGGCACTATGATCGCTCTGTGATAAGTCTTGCTCATCCGACAGGGCTGGACTGGATTGTGGGCTGACTTGAGGTCCCTCCTAGCACAGACATTCTGATCCTCACATTTCCTGATTAGCTTCAGATAGAAATTCACCTTGGACTGCTCCTTTCGAGACAGTGCTTAGGGTTCAGATGCAGGTTGAGGATATTATTGGCATGTGGATGCTATGGTGGGGATGTCCTGGCGGCCCCAGATGTACCCATTTCCCACCCTGCCAGTAGCTCAGGTACCAGCTGAGTACTACTGCGTGGGTGGGAGGCATCTGGGTTTCCTCCAGTGAAGAAATAGCTTTGGCTTGCTCCCTGAAGGTTGAAGATCAGAGGTCCTCACCTTAGCTCAGGCTCCTGCTGCTTCCCTGACTAACATTAAGTGTCTTCTTAGCAGAAAATCTTTACGTAATGGACTTGACGCTCTGCGAGACAAGGGTGTTGACAAGACAGATGAGGAAATTACTCGGTCTGCAGCTCACTGAATCAGCTTCCTTCACCTACTGCCCAGATGGAACTGGGCCCCACACGACCCTGGATCCCTGGGCTCTGGGGACTGCTCCCCACAGTCAGGGCAGGGCTTTGGGGTCTGTGACAGTTCCCTCCTCATCACCCCTGTTCACTCCACTCCTCCCAGAGCAGTCCTAGAGTTGGTGTCTGGGCAGCTCTGTCTGGGGAAACTTGGGTGCATAGGTGGATGGGGAGGCCCTGGCCCGGCCACCAAGAAAGCAAGTAGGCCATGGTGGGTGTGCAGCAGAAAGAAGGCTGGGTGAGGAGCTGGGAGGCCCGGGTTCCGGTGTGTTCTCTGCCACAGGTCAGCAGGGCCTCCAGACCTGACGTTTCTTTTCTGAGGAAGGAAGAGCTGGGCTGAGAGCAGCGCTCCCCTGCCTTTCCCCTCAAGGCATGTGGAAATGCAGTATTGTTGGCACCCTAGGGTGCACAGAGAAGCTTGGAGCTCAGGCAGTGACAGGCCCCTGCAGGCTGAGGGGCCAATATCTGGGCACACGTGTCACCACCTGTGGCTCGCTAGCTGGGAAGGCTGGGCCTGAGTGACCGAGGATCCTGCACTGATGCTTCAGGATGAGAAGGCTGCAGCATTGCAGGACTGTGTGGAGCCCTCCCCACTTCCACACCCCACATTTAGCTGCATGCTGCCCCCTCCATCATCTCTGTGTGCAAAGGCTGTGGGGGGGCTTGGTGGCCCTTCTCCGGGCTGCAGCAGCCCCAGTCAGGGCCGCAGGGACTCAGAGAAGGATGCTGTTGTATCTTTGGGGCTCAGGCGCCACTTTCGCTTACCGTCTACTCTCTGAGAATTTGTGGGCCTGTTGCGGGGGCCTCCTGGAACACGTGTTCTTCTTTATCTCGAGCCTTCTTTTGCTGCTGGGCTTCTTGGAAAGTCCTACTGGGGTTCTGTTGGCCAAGAAAGCTGCCAGGATTCCCCCCGTCTCTGACAGCAGAGGCACCGGGGGAAGGGTCAGTCCTGCCCCTCTCTCTTCCTATTCAGACACAGGTCCCGGGTTCTGTGACAGGGTCTGGGATTCCTGGTGTGCAGTTAACCCTGAGTCCAAGGCCGGGAGGGGAACGGTCGGCTCTGTCCTGACCCACGGTGACAGAGATGTTGGAGGCATTCACTTGTCCTGCCCTAGCCTTATAGGTGAGAAGGGAGATGTCATGGAGAGGAAGTGAGGTTTGTCCTGTTTCTAGCAATTCAAACTGCCCTTGAAAACATGAAACAGAGTTTTGAGGGAGGCAGCCTGGTGCACAGGAAGAGTGTGGGCCTTGAGCTGCACAGTCCTGGGTTTGAATCCTGACTAGTCATCTTAGGGGAGGGTGATCTGGGGCCTCATTGTGGCCTTTGTGAGCGGTAGTGCCCATGTTTGTAAATGGGAGTGTGTCCCTACTAACAGGTTGATAAAGAGGATTCAGCACGAGTGGATGTAGGCAGAGTGGCAGTGAGTCATCCTCTTTCTGCCGAGGGTGTTCAGTGGAGGCAGGATGCCTTTTAGAGGGGATTCAGGGGTGGGAGAGCTGAGGCTGAGAGTCCCTCCATCCCCAGGTGGCCATGACCTGGTGAACAGCGGATCCTAGCTGGTTCATCGGGGAGGCAGGAAAGGATGGAACAAGGCAGAGAGAAGAGAGAAAGGCTTCTTAGGGAAAGCAGAGATTGTTCAGGCAGAGAGAGGTCACAGAGGGGTGACATGGAGGGCGAGGAAGGCCGTCAAAGTGAGGATGAAGGGCCTGGGCGGACCAGGCAGCAGTTTCCCTCACAGCCACTGGGCTATGCGTAAGGGACGAGGAGAAGCTACAGGAAGGTGGCCTTGGCTGGGCTGTTAGCAGACACTGCCTCTGCCTTCTTGGTGAGGGGCAGGAGGCCTCCAGTGCCTCTGCGTCTGTTGTAGGCATTGCCAGACACATGGGCATGGAACATATTTATACAAACATGTCTTGTCTTTTTTTTTTTTTTTGTGAGGAAGATCAGCCCTGAGCTAACATCCATGTTAATCCTCCTCTTTTTGCTGAGAAAGACCCGCTCTGAGCTAACATCTATTGCCAATCCTCCTCCTTTTTTAATTCCCCAAAGCCCCAGTAGATAGTTGTATGTCATAGCTGCACATCCTTCTAGTTGCTGTATGTGGGACGCAGCCTCAGCATGGCCGGAGAAGCGGTGCGTCAGTGCGCGCCCGGGATCCGAACCCCGGGCCGCCAGTAGCGGAGCGCGTGCACTTAACCGCTAAGCCACTGGGCCGGCCCCAAACATGTCTTTTCTGTAGCTGGAAGGGAAGTTAGAGATCATCAAGATTCACTGCTTCACCTGACAGAAAAGAACACTGAGGCCCAGAGAGAAGGTAGAGACGTAGACCGAGGTTTAGATCCCAGTTCCGCCCCTGCTAGGTGTGTGCCTCAGGCTGGTGCCTCTCCTCTCAGCCCTGCTTTCCTCTTGCCCAACGTGGGGCTGCTAGGAACCCCTGCCTTCTAGGGGTTTATGAGGACTGAGATTCCGTGGGTGAGCACCGGCCCAGCGCCTGGCGTATTGCACCGAAGAGGGAGCCATTGCATACTTACCATGGGAGCGACTTCTCACGGTCACACAGCAGGCAGTGGCCCGGCCGGCCGGGAGTCTGGCATTTGGGAAATAGCCATGTGCCTTTTGGTGACGTGAGGCTGCCTCCCACCCATGATAGTGCTTGGTGGGGGAGGTGACCAGGCGACCTCCAGGGGCCAGTAGGACCCTGGGGCTCCTGCTGAACCTCTGTGGCCTTTGTGTGCTCCACTGTGGCTGGGTGGGGACATGTGGAGGCTGGCAAGAGGCCTGGGCTGGGGCCTTTTGTGGGTTGGAGGAAGAAGAGGGGGTGGTGTTGGCCTCAGTTGGCCAGCAAGCCTCTGGGGTGGCCATCTTGCTTGGATGGAGCCAGGAGAGGCCCAGGCATGTTTTTGTTGGAGGCTCCAGGGGTCCCGTTTTTGGGGGCTCAGGAGAGGGGAGGCCTTGCAGATGGCCCCTGAGAGAGGGCAACCACCCTCCCCCTGGTGCCACGGTGTTGCTCTCGTGTGTCAGGGCACGTGTGATTGTGGGGGTGGCTCTCAGGGTCAGGTCGTCCCTGGGTGCTCAGCACTGTGCTGTGCTCCTCATACATATCCACAGAAGATCCTGGAATGGTGGGTGGGGTGTGGGCTCGGAGGCTGGCTAGTCCTAGATTTGAATCCTGGCCTTGCCCTACCAGCTGGGTGACCACAGGGTGGGTCACGTGACCCCTCTGAACTTCATTTTTCTCATCCATAAAATGGAGCAGTTCGGCCTGCCCTGCAGGGATTGCGATGCCGCATGCACAGCTCTCCACACGGCGCTGAGCACTGGAGCACCCTGGCTGGTGGCCGTGGGCAGCACTGTCCGGGGCCGGAGCGAGCTGATGCTTTAGTGTGAGGTGTTAGACCTGCCTGAGGAAAAGTGACCAAGAGGTGCAAGCATGTCTGAGGTGTCCCGCGTGTGCTGTGTCTCGGGAGTGTCTGAGGTTTAGAGAAGGGATCCTGGCTGGGGTCCCCAGCACTTGGCGGAAGAGGTGGGGCTGGGGTTGGATCTCGGAGGAACATCGTTGTGTTAATCAACGTCGAGTGGTCGGTGTGTTCCAGATACTACGCAAGACACTGCGTTAAAGGGAGTCAGTCCACGTCCTCGCTGCCTAGCGGGGCAGACATACCCTCACTTAGACCCCCACTAGGAGGTTTACTGTTGGTGGTGGTGTGGACCACATGCTGCTTCGAGAGTTCGGGGGAGGCAACAATTGGAGGTGCCTGGGGAAATCAGGAAAGCCTTGGAAGAGGAGGGAGTGGGATCTGGGAATGACATTCCTGGCAGCAGGATGGCTCACAGGCCTGGACGAGCTCTAGGTGATGAAGGAATTGCACATCTTCTGAGCCTGATGGGCTCAGAGGACAGTGATAGAGACCCTGTGGCCGATGGGAGACTGGCCTCTCTAGGGATCTCCTCCGTTGGGTCTCCTGCCCAGGACTTCTTCCTGACAGAGCTCAGCATGACTGCCTGCAGGGGTCCTGGGTCCTGGGGAGGGGCTGAGCCCAGCCTTAAGAGTCAGTCTCCCATGAAGGTGGCTTCAGTGGCCGTAGCCAGGGAGGCGGGAGGACTGGGCCTGCCTCAGCTCTGCTGGATTCCTAGGGAGGCCCCTCCCTTCCCTGGCTCCCCTGAGGGGGTGCCCAAGCCTTTGTGCCCCCAGCTCCTCCTACCCTTAGGTTGCTGAGCAGCAGACTGGCGAGCGAGCGAGGGCTTTACTGGTTCAGCAGGTTGGCTGGTGCCTCTCGGAGACCCCATTCTGAGGCGCCCCCTGTGAGGAGGTGGTGGTGAGGGTTTGGGGGTGGCGGGCAGGGGAGGAACTGAAGGAACAGGCAGCCTCTCTCCCTGCCCACCTGCATGGTGGCTCAGGCGATAAACTGCTTATCCTCAGGTAGTCTCCCTGAGCCGAATGCAGAAGCATGTTATTTAAATTTCAGAATCACAGTCGTCTTCTAACAGCTGTCAGAGGCTCTGAGTGTCGAAGAAAATTGGGCTTCAGCTGCAGCTCGGTCACCTCTTATCCCTCCCCTTTGGGAGAGAATTCTTCCGATGGCCAAGGAGAGGGTGTGGGGTGGGGAGAGCGGGACTGTGGGGACAGGGGGAAGTAAAGTGGTGGGCCAGGGGACTGGTGGCACTCACCATGCTGATCAGCAGTGGGGACCAGCTGGGAGGAGGCCAGCTTCCCCATCAGGGTGCCAAGGTGTCGCCCTCCTCCGTCTCACTTCTCCTCTCTCCTGCCAGTGCCTGCGCTCCTGTCGGTGGGTGGAGGGAGTTGCTGGCACTAAGGTGTGAGCAGGGTGTTGGTGACTTCGTGTTTGGTTGCCTTCGTGTCCAAGGAAGAAATTGCTATGAAATAAAAAACAGGAGAGAATAAAATTTAACCCCAAAGAAAGGCTTTTTACTGGTAGAATTGCAGGTGCTGTGGTTGGGGTGATGGTGTTTTCTGCTATCCTCCAAATAGCGTCTTCCAGGGAGCACCTGCTGCTTCCTCTGGGGTCTGGAAGACAGGCTCTGCTGGCGGCAGGGGTGTGGGGTCATTCTGGGCTGGGTGTGTCTGCTCTCTAGTAGCTGCTAAGACCGCTCTACAGAGTTCTGTCCCCTGAGCATGCTCCTGGCTTAGCCACAAACTGTACTCACCTTATTTGTCTGGATATAAGGCAGGTCTGACTAACCACCCTGGGAACGCCCCTCCCAACCACATCGACATAGTCCTGTAAGCCCATGAGTGTGTAGAGAAAGGAACAGATCAGACTGGGGTCAGAGTGTGTACCTGTGTGTTGTGTGTGCTGGGGAGTGTAAGTATGTGTGATATATGCCTGGGTGGTGTGTGTGTGTGGGGTGATGTGTGTGTGTGGTGTGTTTGTTTTTGAGTGGTGTATGTATATGGGGTGGTGTGTGTATGTGGGGTGGTGTGTGTGTGTATGGGATGGTGTGTGTGTGTATGAGGTGGTCTGTGTGTGTGGGGTGTGTATGTGTGTGGCGTGATGTGTGTGTGTTGGAGTAGTGTGTTTGTGTGGGTGGTGTATGTAGTATGTGTGTGGGATGTGTGTGTGTGGGATGGTGAGTGTGTGTGTGGGATGTGTGTGTGTGGGATGGTGAGTGTGTGTGTGGGATGTGTGTGTGTGGGATGTGTGTGTGTGTGGTGTATGTGTGTGATGGTGAGTGTGGGTGGTGTGTGTGTGGGATGTGTGTGTGGGATGGTGAGCGTGTGTGTGTGTGGGGTGTGTGTTTATGGGATGTGTGTGTGGAGTGTGTGTGTGTGTGATGGTGTGTTATGTGTTGGGGGATTGTGTGTGGAGGGTGGTGTGTGTGAGGTGGTCAATTTTTATGAGGTGTGTATGTGTGTGCGGTGGTCTGTGTGTGTGTGTGTGGCTGGTGTGTGTGTGTGTGTGGGATGGTGTGTTGTGTGTGAGTAGTTATGGGTTTTTGGCAGTGGCCTCCTCCCGCAGGTAGATAGGGAAGGGAGGTAGGCAGGGATGGAGGAGGCCTGAGTGGGCCAGTGGAGAGGAGAGATGTGGCCCTTCCCTCAGGGAAACAACCGCTGCCCTCAGCCCCCTTTCTTCCCTCTGAGGGAATCCCTGGGAACAGTGGTCCAGGGATGAATACAGAGATGGCAAGGCCATCTTTGTCTGATCAACAACATAATTGGTGGGCTGAACCTTTATGTGCATATTTTAGGGCTTCCTACAGTTTGGAGTTATGTCGTTGAAGTCTGGACTCTTGGGTACCTACCCTCTGCAGAAGCAGTGTGTGTGTGAATTCATCCCTCAGATTCGCTGAGCGTCCTTGGTGTGCCATGCCGTTTTAGGTGCTGAGGATACGTCAATGAACAAGACAGAGGAGTCTGCTGCTCTTACAGAGCTCTTGTTCCATTGGCCTGAGACAGAGAAAAACAGAAAACAAGCCAACAAACAAAAAGTCAGATAGCGATGAATGCTAAGCAAGGATTAAAATAGGATGATGGGACAGAGGTGACTGGTGGCCTGTTTAGATTGGGAATGCCAAAATATAACTCCCAAGAAGGATCGAGCAGTGGGAAGATTGGGGAATGGCAGAGGGGACAGCTAGGGAAAGGCCCCCAGGTGGGGACATGTGTGGTAGAGGGTGGGATGTAGGCGGTATGCCTGGGACCCCGTGAATGGTGTGGAGGCAGTGAGTTGGGAGATGGGCACAGAGGCAGCCAGGGGCCAGATCACCGAGACACTGCAGGCAAGTTAAGGAGTTTGGATTTCATTTTAAGAATGATGAGAAACCTTTGAGAATTATAGACACTTGAGTAGCACAGTATGATTTATGCTTTTGAAAAGATTACTTGAGCTGTGGGAGAGTGGATGGTGGAGTGGGGAGGGCCATGGGCAAGTGTGGAGGCAGGGAGAGTGGCTAAGAGGCTGTTGCAGTGGCCCATGTCCTAAGATGGAAGGGGAGATGGAGAGGATGCACAGATCTGGGATCTATTTTGGGGTGGAGTTGAGAGGATGTGGGGCTGGAGTTGAGGATAACTGATAATTTAGGCTTGAAGAACAATGCTACTGCCATATACGAGGATGGAGGAGAGGAGGGAAGGAACAGGTTGGGGGTGGGGAGCAGAAATTGAGTGCTCTCCTGGCCATGTTAGGACTGAGATGCTAGTTAGACCCCCACCTGGAAAGGCCAAGTAGGCAGTTGGATGTAAGCCTGGAGTTCCGGGGAGAGGTCAGGGCTGATATACAGATTGAGAGTCAATGGCATAGAGATGGTATTTAAAGCCGTGGACCCATGAGGTCACCTAGGGAGAGTGTAGACAGAGAGAAAGAGAGGGAGGCTGGGCTCTCCACGCAGAGGAGGAATAGCTAGCACAGGAGACCAAGACGAGGGCCATTGAGAAAGGGGAAACCAAGTCAGGGGTGCCAGGGGAGCCAAGAGAAGCACGGGTCTCAAGACAGAGGAAGTGGTCAGCAGTGCCAACTGCAATCCAGAGGTCAAGTGAGAGAAGTTCCGAGAAGTGACCGTTGGATTCGGCAGCATGGAGGCCACTAAAGACCTTGACGGGAGTATCCTTAGTGGGGTGCTGGGTTGGAAGCTTGATTTGGGAGGATGGAGGAGAGAATGTGAGGTGAGAGGTAAAAATAGCAACTGTAGGTGGCTCTTGGGAATTTCTCTGTGAAGGGGACAGTGAAGTAGGAGGATATGGGGTCACGGAAGGCTTTGCTGTCGTTTTGTATCGTGTTCTGAGATGGGCAATGATGGCGGGCTGTTGGATGCTGTTGGGAATGATCCACTGGAGAGGGAGAGATTGAAGGGGTAATTTCAGGAGTGAAGTCCTTGGGAAGAAGGAGGGATGGGACCCAGAGCACACGTGTCAGGGGCCCTTCCTCACTCACAACAATGGAGGCAGAGCTGGGGGCGCAGTACAGGGGCAGGTTGGTCTTGCTGTGGTGAGACGGGAGGGAGTTTTTGTCCAAACCTTCTGTTTTCTTGGAAAGTATGAGGCAAGAACGAGGGGGAGGAGACTCTGTAGGAAGACCGAGGCAGGAGGAGGTGTGAAATGACCTCTTAACAATGGCATTTGAGGCGTGAGGTGGGGAATTTCAAGTGAGACCAGTCAGCCTGGTTGTATGTTTTTCTCCAGCAACATTCTGCTCAGAGGCAGGGTCAGAGTGAGAGGGGAGCAGGGGCAACCAGGGTTGGTGGTTACTGAGGAGGATGGAGAGGCAAGAGAGGCGCTGAGGAGGTCAGTGTTTGCTGTGTAAGGATGGAGATGAGGACAGGGTGGGGGGGTGGTTGAGGGAGGGCAAGTGGTGGGGTCAGTGGGTGGGGTCTGGGGGAGGATGAGGGAGTGGGGAACCAGAGAGGGAGCCGGAAGGAGCCGTGACTGGTGGCAGGAATCTCACAGGAGGAGAAATGGTGCAGAAATGGCCCCGAGGAGAAGGCAGGACTCCACCTCTGGGCCTGGAGGTCACTGTTCCTGAGCTGCCCAATGGTCTCTTCTTTCAAAATCAGTATGCTAAGTGAACAAATCACTGATTTTACCAAATTTATTGATTTAGCAAAACTTGTTTCTTTCTACTATTTTTAAAGCTTTTAGAAATTTGCATTGAATGGTTTTCATGGCTTCTGAAGATTTTTGCAAATGGTCTTCAAAGCTCTATTTTAAGATATATTCCCTTTTTTGGAACCTAAGGGTCAGGAGTTGATGTAGACGTCTTATGGTGAGAAAAGTATATTTCATAATCAGTAAAAAAAAGTTTAGCTTATGATCGGTGCCTCCAATCCTACATTCATTCACCACAAATAAAAAAACGCTGATGAAGGATTTAGGTGAATTACATCAGTGTGAAATGCCTCAATTTTGGTTTTTAATTGTTACAAATACAAGATTAAAGCTGATATGCCATTGTGGGAATTGGTATGAGAATGGGAAAACTCCTAAATATAAAAGCAAACCACTGAAACTATATTTAAAAGTAATAGAGCCCTCAAAAGTGGCTGGAAAAAGTCCCTTTAAAGGTGAAAGAATAAAATTTAAATTTTTAATTGCTAGAATCACAAAATTAAGACACATATGCCTTTTGAGGAATTGGAGAAAGAATTCTGACAGTGGTTAAAATTTGACAAAATATAAAATGATATTCAAAAGCATCCAAATTGTTTCTTTTGAATTGATGTTCAATGGATTTGCCATTCATCAAATTGACTTTTGGTGGGATGGCCTGCCTCCAAAAATACCACTGCCCCTGGAGAGTGCTGGGGTGGCCGCATGGGGCTGGAGGTGAGGGGAAGGTGCCCAGAGAAAGTCAAGGCTGTAAGGGAGCCTGGACTAGGACTGCCAGGGCGGGTTTGAGGAGGTGGGCGCCCTCGCCATGCAGGGCAGTAGGGGATGAAGGCTGGGGTCCTGCTGGATCCCTGGGCCTTGAGTGACGACAGAGGACTGGCAGGGAAGGCATGCCGGGATGGGCCTGGTCATGTCTTGGGGAAGCTGAGGTACCGCTTCATGCCACACGGCGCGGGGCTCCTGGCCATCACTCCCAGTGGCTGGGGGGCCCACAGGTGAGAAAGACCCTCGAGGTCCTGCTCTCCTTGGCTTCCTGGATGAGCAGAGTGCTACCTGAAGGCCTTCTCTTGCTCACCAACGGGGAGACTGGGGATGCCGTTATTTTTTGGGGCATGGTGTGTGAGACTGGAGCAAGAGGTACATGGGCCTGGCCTCTTCTGCCAGCAGGGCCACATGAAAACAGAGAGATGGAGGGGAGGATCTTTCCAGCCAGGAAACACATCCTTCAACAAACATTTATTGCATGTGCGCTCCGGGCCAGAAACTGTGTGAAGCATTTTCATCTGCGTTATCCCGTCTAATCTTGAGCGTAGTCTTGGTGGGATGGCTGTTGTGTAACTATGTTGCAGATGAGGAAAGTGAGGCTCAAAGAGGTTGCATAACCCGTGCACACTTGCTGTGCTAGGCTGTGGCCCAGCCAGGTCCTCTACCTCCCAAGCCACTGCTGGGCCAGAGTCCTCACTCTGAATCACCAGCCTAGCCCCGAGCAGGGATGAGCAGGGACGCTAGTGGGTGCTCAGTAAGCGACTGTTGTGTAAGTAAATGAATCTTGAGGGATTGATGGGCATGGATGGCCCAATGAGGGCAAGAGCTGTGGAGGTGATGGTCGGGGTGGCTGCCACCCGACAGGGAACGCAGGGTCCCCTCGTGGACTCTCTTCTCCCTGCCTCTCCCTCTTCCTCCCACCCTTCCTGCCTTCCATCCAGCCCTATTTGGAGTGTTTCATCTGCATCTCATTGCTGATTGCCTCTCTGCTCTCCTTACACCCCTAATTGTTTGGACTCAGTCGACCATCCTCCTTTCTGAAAGTCTTGTCTTGGCCTCCATGACACCAGCGTCTCCTGATTTTCCACCACCTTGTGGTCTGCTCCTTCCCAGTCTCCAGTAAATGATGGCCCTGGAGCTCCATCCTGACCCCTTTCTCTTTGTCTTCACCCTCAGCCCAGGCAGCCTTGTTCAGTTATGTGGCTTTAAATAGCCTCTAATGTCCGTTGTGGTGAGTTTGTGTCTCTAGCTCAGGTCTCTCCTGAACTCCAGACTCATTTATCCTTCTGCCTTTCCGGCATCTTCACTTGGACATCTAATAGGCATCTCAAACTTAAATCGAAAACAGAATTGTCCATTTCTTCTTCCCTCCAAGTCTTTCCTATTTCACAAAACGATTCCACCATCCAGGCCAAAACCAGGAGTTTTCCTTGATTTCTGTCTTCGCGTTCAGTATCCAACCCATCCTGTTGACTTTGTCTCTAAATTATGTGCAGAATGGACTCATTCTTTGCCATCTCTGCGGTCACCACTCTTCCCAAGCCACACCCCCTTCCACCTGCTCCTGCAGCAGCCTGTCACTTGTCTCCCCGTCACCCCCTCCTTCCTGTTACTCTGTTGTCCATCTGTCAGCCATAGTCAATGAGGCTGACTCCCCTCCTTCAAACTCTCCAAGTGCTGTGCATCTTAGAATAAAATCTGAAGTTTTTACCCTGTCCTGCAAGGCCCCATGTGATCTCCCCTGGCTGTCGTCTGGCTTCCTCTCTCTCTTCATTCGGGAAGCTCTGGCCACCTTACCTTTCCTTCTGACTGCGAACATGCCAAGCTCATGCCTGTCTCAGGGCCTTTGTACCTGCTCTTTCTTTTGCTTGGAATTCTCTTATCTTGAATTTTTTGCATGTTTCAACCTGCTCGTCATTCTATCTCAAGTTAGATGTTGCTGCCTAGGACAGGCTCTCCCTCATCCCCTAGTCATTCTCTTCTGAATTCCCTTATTTTATTTTCTTCATAGCACTTATCAGCACTTTAAATTACCTTCTTTATTTGTTTATGTGTTTATTGCTAGTCTTCCTCTCACTAGGATAAAGACCCCTGGAGGGCAGGGACTCTGTCTTTCCAGCTCACAGCTGGATCTCTAGGGCATGTGGTCGGTCCATGACAATATTTGTTGGCTGACAGCTGTTTGGCCAAAGGGCTGTGGGTGATGTGTGTGGAGGAGGCAGGTGTGGTTGTGAGCCCTTGTGTGTGTGTGTGCACACATGCTGTTGTGTTTGCACGGGGCCGGGTAAACTCCTTTCAGCCTGCTTATGGGAACAGGGCGGGATGGGGAGTGTTGTCATTCCCTCCAGCCCTCAGAGTCTTGCACTGGTGTGTGTGGGGGCAGGGAGTAGGAGGAGACCATATAGTTCAAAACCTGTCATCTTTCAGGTGAGGAAATGAGACCCAGAGAGGGTGAGGATTGGTCTGTGGTTTCACACAGCTGGGAGAGGCAGGGACTGAATTAGGGCCCAGGGCTGCGCCTCCCACTTTAGTGGCAAAGCTGTGGAGCATGGCCCAGGGCCCCAGGGTGGGCTTGAGGGTGGACACTGTATCGGGAACAGGATTAGGGGCAAGCGATGAGCCTAGAGGTTTCCAGGAAGGCCAGAAGGGGAGCTGAAATGCCCAGGGCCCCACTGGCTTGGAAGTATCACAGGATGGTGATTGTCTTATTTCTGCTCCTGAAGGGAGAGCCCTGTTTGTGGTTGGAAAGTCTCCCTTGATGAGCCCCTCCATTGGAGTGGGGGGTGAATTCCCCAGGGGACATGCTGTGGTGACAGCAGAGGACCATAAACTCCCTTCTGCCGAAGGCGGGTTTGGTAAATTGTGTGCTGGGTCGGGGGTGTGTATGTTTGGGGAGCCTGCCTCGGGCAGCTCGGCCTCTCCTCTAAGTCACTGGTCCTCCAGCTTTGGAAGGCAGCCTCAGCATCATGGGGAGCTTGCGAAATCCAGATTCCTGGGCACCAGCCATGGAGCTCCTAACTCGGAGGGTCCCATGTGGGTCTGCGTGTCTGTGTAACAGGCAGTTCTAGTGGGTCACAGTGCACCAAGGTTGAGAACCTTGACTCGAAATCCGTCACTTGCCTCCCAGTGCACGCACACTGCGGCGGGAATGGGAGATGGGCTGGAGAACAAATATTTTTATTTTAATAGCAGTACATTTTAACACGTGTTAGAAAAATTAGATGTTATATAGGACAAATCTAGATAGGTATTGAAAAATTTAAAAAGTAGGTCAGTTGAAGAAATTTAAAATTTTCATTTAAGAATCAAGGGATTTAAGGAAGAAATTAATTAGGTGTTAGTACAAGTGGTTACTGGTAACAGGGCCAAAATGATATAGGTGGTACCTGGTGACTGCGGGTTGGTAAGTCAGCTCTGTAGGAGTGTCAGTAGGTATTCACAGCATGTCAGTTTGAAGATCTAGGGACAAAGGGTCATTGGCTCAGGGCAGGGGGGAAGGAGGGGATGTAGGTGAGGCGAGGCTGGGGTGAGGGAGCCCCTCTACAGCTGGTGCCCCTTGCCCTGCACTTGCCGAGGGAGGAGAGGGGAGGGACGCAGACGCCAGAGTGTGTGCCCAGGGGCTGGTGCTGGGAGGATGCATTCGCTGAGGTTTGGGAAAGTGCCAGGTGTGGTCAAATCCTGCCTCACTCTCCCTTGGGCAGCTGTTACCATTCACTCCTTGGCCCACCTGGGCTCCTCTCAGCAGGCCTGGGAGACCCCATGGGTGGGGGTGGGAATGAGTCTGGAGAGCTGGCTGGCCCAGGCCTGGGATGAATTTCTAGCTCCTGAGTCCCTTGCAGATCCTGTGTGGTCTGTGCAGGGCTGGGGCAGGGAGCAGGGGCCTCCCTCCCTGCCCTTTGGAAATTTTTGTTCAGAGCTGCAGCCATGCTGGGTGATGCTGTGTTTGCAGTCCAGCACCACCTCCTTGCACCCCGACCCCACACCCCCTGGCCCCACCCCCTCCCTGGGGACTCTGGAAGATGCAAACAAAGCCTCCTGGACCTGAGGGAGGGGCGCCTTACCAGTGAACTGAGAGGCATGGATGGGCTGGGAAGGGCCAGTGCAGTTGGCCTGCCTGCCCCGGCACACGCCCTCACTTACGGGGAGAGCCAGAGCTGGGCCTTCTGAGGAAGGGGCCTGGACAGAGAGCCAGATTCCAGGCCAGCTCCCGGGGCCTTTCCCCACTGTGGAGCGGGGGCCACCATCAGGCCACTTGCTTGTGACCCACCCTGGGAAGATCAGAAGGGGCATCTTCCTGGTAATGAGGCAATTGATGTTACTATTGCCACATTTTTTGTGTTTTCCTTTTTCTAGAAAATTTACCAAGTTTTGGCCCAGGGTTTTACATTTCCCACCCCCCAGCAAAAGCTTTCACTATTTAAGCTCTGAATGGAAGCCACCGAGGCTATAATTACGCTGGCATCAGCTCAGGAACGTGCTGAGAGGAGTGGGAACCGAGCACCTGGGGACGGGAAGGCAGCCTAGGGCCTAAATTAGCGGCCGTTAGGTTTGCAGCTGTGGCGCTGCTCCTCTCTGGGCCCCTCTTGTCCTCGCTCTTCTCCGCCTTGGCCTCAGGCTGCTTGGCTCCCCCCCAGCCGGCTTCCTGACAGTGGAGGGACAGCCCAGCTGGTGGGGACAGCCCTCCGCAGAGGCGGTGGCCCTGGAGCGGCCTTTGTGTAGACAGGTGTCCCTGGGTCCTTGCCTGGCCCCGGCAGAATGGTTTGGCAGCAGCTCAGGAACTGCTTGGGAGGCCGCGCGGCCCATGGTGGCCGACAGCGTCGTCTCTCGCGGTCCCTCTCTCAGTCTCCACCTCTAGGCATGCTGAATTGCTGTCAGCTCCTCCAGGCCTGGGCCCTGCTGTTCCCTCTGCCTGGGACCCCTTTCTGCTCTCTGTGCCTCCTCCACTCATCCTGTAGGTTTCAACAGAGATGGCGTGGCTTCTGTGAACCCCGTCTGGGCAGGATGCCTTCCTCTCTGCTCCTACAGCACCCTGACCCCCTGACTCACAGTGGCCTCGAGGGAAGTGCCTGGCACATAGTAGGTTCTCAGTGAAGATTTGGTAATGGAATGAGGAAGAAAACAAACATGGATTCCCTTTCTGCTTTAATTCTCCTTCTATTTTTACAATTGTAAAATGGTAGTGCTGTTGTTGGCTAGGCAGGGTGTTGGTGTGATGGGTCAGTCTTTGTTGACCGTCCCCGACTTCACTTCTGGGCCGGGCTGCATGTGATGCTTGATTGGACGTGGTCTTGTACTGACCGCTGCTGCGGCTCTGTCTCATGTGGCTTCCTTAATCATGTTAGCCAGCGTTTTTTGAGCGCTTATTATGAACTAGATACTGTTCTAAGTATATTTACTCTTTCACTCACCAAATACATATTCAGCAGCCACCCACGCACTAGACACTGGGAACTGTGGACACAGCAGTGAGCACAACCAACAAAGGCCCTGCCTTCACACAGCCTGTATTTGATACAAACAAACAAATGAGTAAGTACGGACGTACTGTGGCAGATAGTGATGGGTGCTGTGGGGAGAAGAGGTCAGAGTAGGGGTAAAGTGTTGTTATTATATGTAGGGTGGTCAGCAGGGATAAGGTAAAACGAGCAGAGACCTGGAGTGAGGAAAGGAGCCGTGTGGTCGTGGGACGGGGGAGAGCTTTTCGGGCAGAGGAGGCAGCAAGTGCAAAGGCCCTGAGGTGAGGGCGTGCCCAGGAAGAGCAAGGAGGCCAGTGTGGCTGGAACGGAGTACGGAGTGAGTGAGTACGGGGAAGGAATAGGAGGTGAGGTCAGAGAGAGCAGCACTGGCTAATAGAAATACAATATGGATCACATGTAATTCTAAATTTTCTAGAACTGCATTAAAAGAGTAAAAAGAAGCAAGTGAAATTAATTTTATAATGTATTTGTTTAACACAGTTTTTCCAAAATATTATTGCTTCAAGGTGTAATCAAAGTTAAAAATTGTTAATGAAATGCTTACATTATTATTTTTTTCTTATTAGGTTTTCAAAACCTGGTGTGTATTTTCAGAATCTGGTGTGGACATCTCATTTTTTTTTTAAATTTTTTGTTTATTGCAGTAACACCAGTTTATAACAGTGTATAAATTTCAGGTGTACATCATTATACTTCTATTTCTGCATTGATTACATCATGTTCACCAGCCAAATACTAATTACAACCCATCACCAGACACACGTGCCGAATTATCCCTTTCACCCTCCTCCCTCCCCCCTTCCCCTCTGGTAAGCACCAATCCAATCTCTGTCTCTATGTGTTTGTTTGTTGTTGTTATTATCTACTACTTAATGAGTGAGATCATACGGTATTTGACCTTCTCCCTCTGACTTATTTCACTTTGCATAATACCCTCAATGTCCATCCATGTTGTCACAAATGGCTGGATTTCATCGTTTCTTATGGCTGAGTAGTATTCCATTGTGTATATATACCACATCTTCTTTATCCATTCGTCCCTTGATGGGCACTTAGGTTGCTTCCAAGTCTTGGCTATTGTGAATAATGCTGCAGTGAACACACGGGTGCCTGTATCTTTACGCATTGGTGTTTTCAAGTTCTTTGGATAAATACCCACCAGTGGAATAGCTGGATCATATGGTAATTCTATCCTTAATTTTTTGGGGAATCTGCATACTGTTTTCCGTAGTGGGTGCATCAGTTTGCACTCCTACCAGCCGTGTATGAGAGTTCCCTTCTCTCCACATCCTCTCCAACACATGTTGTTTGCTGTCTTGTTAATTATAGCCATTCTGACGGGCGTGAGGTGCTATCTCATTGTACTTTTGATTTGTGTTTCCCTGATAGTGATTTTGAACATCTTTTCATGTGTCTGTTGGCCATCTGTATATCTTCTTCGGAGAAATGTCTGTTCAGGTCTTTTGCCCATTTTTTAATGGGGTTGTTAGTTTTTTTGTTGTTGAGATGCATGAGTTCTTTATATATTTTGGAGATTAAGCCTTATCAGATGTATGGTTTGCAAATCTCTTCTCCCAATTGTTAGGTAGTCTTTTCGTTTTGTTGATGGTTTCCTTTGCTGTGCAGAAGCTTTTTAGTTTGATGTAGTCCCCTTTGTTTATTTTTTCTATTGTTTCTCTTGCCCGGTCAGACATGGTGCTTGAAAATATGTTGCTAAGACCGATGTCTCAGAGCGTACTGCCTACGTTTTCTTCTTGAAGTTTCATAGTTTCAGGTCTTACATTCAAGTCTTTAATCCATTTGGAGTTAATTTTTGTGTATGGTGTAAGGTAAGGGTCTACTTTCATTTTTTTGCATGTGGCTATCCAGTTTTCCCAACACCATTTGTTGAAGAGACTTTCTTTTCTCCATTTTATGTTCTTGGCTCCTTTGTCAAAGATTAGCTGTCCATAGATGTCTGGGTTTATTTCTGGGCTTTCGATTCTATTCCATTGATCTGTGTGTCTCTTTTTGTGCCAGTACCATGCTGTTTTGGTTACTATAGCTTTGTAGTATATTTTGAAATCAGGGAGTGTGATACCTCCAGCTTTGTTCTTTTTTCTCAGGATTCCTTTAGCTATTCGGGGTCTTTTGTTGTTCCATATAAATTTTAGGATTCTTTGTTCTATTTTTGTGAAAAATGTTGTTGAAACTTTGATAGGGATTGCATTGAATCTATAGATTGCTTTAGGAAGTATGGACATCTTAACTATGTTAATTCTTCGAATCCAAGAGCATGGAATATCTTTCCATTTCTTTGTGTCTTCTTCAGTTTCTTTCAGCAATGTTTTATAGTTTTCTGTGTACAGATCTTTCACCTCTTTGGTTAAGTTTATTCCTAGGTATTTTATTCTTTTTGTTGCAATTGTAAATGGGATGGTATTCTTAATTTTTCTTTCTGCTACTTCGTTGTTAGTGTATAGAAATGCAACTGATTTTTGTATGTTGATTTTGTATCCTGCAACTTTACCGTATTCGTTTATTACTTCTAAAAGTTTTCTGGTGGATTCTTTAGGGTTTTCTATATATAAAATCATAGACATCTCATTTTGAGTTAGCCATATTTCAAGTTCTGTGGCCACGTGTGGCTAGTGGCTACCATATTGGTCAGCACAGGTATGGGGCCTCCCTCGTAGGCCACCCCAAGGCCTCTGAATGAGATGGCAAGCGATGGGAAGTTTTGGGACCCAGGAGTGTTATCTCTCTGCCTTAGGTTCTAGAAGGTTTGCTGCAGCTGTGATGAGAGATTGTTTTGGGTTGGGGATGGGGGTGGTGGGTGCAAGGACAGAGCAGGGAGACTGGGAAGGAAGCTCTTAGCAGCACACAGTGGCGGTGGCTTGGGCCGAGGTGGTAGCAGTGGAGGTGGTGAGACGTGGTTGGATTCTGATGTATTTTGAAGGTAGAACTGCCAGGTGTTTCTGATGTGGTGTGCGAGTGAGAGAGAAGTCAAGGAGGCGCCAGGATTTTTGGCCTGAGCTACTGGAAGGCTGCAGTTGTTTTCAGAGGGATAAGGAAGACCTGGGGTGGGGGCAGCCTTGGGAGGACATGTGGAGTTTGCCTTTGGGCATGTAAAGTTTGGGATGTGGGTGTCAGCCTTCCAGGTGGAGCAGGCAAGCAGGCAATTGGACCTGTGAGTCTGGGGTTCAGTGGGGAGGTCTGACTGGCGAGTCGACAGCTTATTGATGGTGTTTGAGGCCATGGGGTGAGCTGAGGGCCCTGGGGAGCGGATGCATATAGAGAAGAGGGGGCTGAGCCCTGATGGAGAAGACCGAACCAGCAAGGCAGGACGAGAAGGAGAGTGCAGGGAGGCAGCAGGAAGACCAGCAGGGAGTGGAGGCCATGAGGGGGCTGGAGGGAGTGGCCAGCTGTGTCCAGGGCTGCTGATGGGCTGAGGGTCCCTGACCACTGACGGGGGGTTGGGGGGAGGCAAACGCCAGGCTGCATTGGGTCCGGGAGAGAACAGGAGGGGAGAAGGAGACCACTGGTATCGACAACTTGTCTGAGGGGTTTTGCTTTAAAGGGAAGCAGAAAAATAGAGTGGCAGCTGAGCGGGGGGTGTAAGGTCACTAGGAGGTCTTTTTTTCCTTAAAGATGGGCGATGTAATAGCTGATGGGGATGATCTAGTAGATGCAAAATTATCATGTGGGAGAGAGAAAAAAAATGAACTATCTCATTCGTGCTCTCAGCAATGCTGTGAAGTAGGTACCATTTTGTGGACAGAGAAACTGAGGCAAGGCAAGGTTCAGTCGCTTGCCCAAGGCCACACAGCTAAGTAGTAGCAGGGCCAGGAGTTGAACGCAGATGGCTCAGTTCTAGAACGCCCGGTCTTAACCCCTGTGCTGTTCTGCCTCCTGGTCTCTTAGCTAGATTTGTGAGCTCTTCCAGAACAGGGTCTCCTCTTATACTTCTCTGTCCAACACAGCCCCTAGCAGAGAGGGCTGTGCAGAGGTGAGACTTGATAGATCTTTAGTGATCAAGAGAGCAGAACACCAGGAACTGTACTGGAAGTGCTCAGGCACCGGGGCTAGCCATGGGAGGCTGGGCATGGTGTTAGCGCGCCTCACCCCGCGTCCTTCCCACCACCTTGCTGGCCTCCCGTGGAGGCGGTGGTGCTCAGTAAATAATGGAAAGCATTGGTTGGGTGGATGAACGAAGAATGAAAAGGCTATGGCTCAGCCTAAAACCTAAGCTGACGGTGCTGCCTGACGTCCCCTGGTGTTGGCGTGATCTGGGCTCCGGCTCCGGTTTGCTGCCAGTGTGCTGGGTGACCTTGGGCAAGCCCCTGGCCCGTCACCACCTCAGTTTCCTTCTCTAAAATAAAGAGGTGGGGTTAGATGATTTCCCATCTCGCTCTCACCAGAACGTCTCAGGGGGCTTGTGCAGTCTGGCATCCTGCCTTCCGCTCTGTCACCAGGATGGACAGGCGACGTTCTGCAGGTGGGAGTTGCTGGCACTGGAGGGTCAGGTGGTCCCTGGGCTGTGTGTTCCCCTCAGAACAGCTGAGACTTATGGGGTGGGGCAGCCACCACAGAGGGAACCTGATGATTCCTGGGAGTCCTGCTTTGTGCCCAAGAGGGTCCACTCCGTGGGCAGTGGCACAGAGCTCAAAGCCACGGCAGTAACGCCAGAGTCCCAGCATCCAGCGTGTCCACCCTGTGGTGGTTCTGCACTCAGCCGTGTTCAGTCTGGGCTCTACCTCACGCTGCTGGGGCCCCCAGCCTGGAGTTTCCTGTGTGGGGGTCTCCACACTAACCAGCTGCGGTAGTCCCCCAACCCCCAGGCATTTTGAAATGTGTGGGCACAGTGTCAGGGGTCACAGTGGTGGGGCTCAGGATGGTGGCACTAATGCTATTTGCACCCTGACTGCTGAAGGTCCCATAATGCGAGTTGTCCCTCGCTGAATGCCAGCAGTGCCCCTGACCAGAAGCCCTGCTCAAGCGTGCCTCTGCTGGGCGCTCAGCTGCCACCCAGCTGTGTGATCTTGAGCCGGTCACTTTATTTCCCATTTCCCACAGCTGTGAACAGGCCACACACACCTAGTTACTTGCCTTTTCGGCTCATGCTAAGTTTTCAACAAGACTTGAGATTAACAGTCCTCATCAGAGTAGCTCCCCATACCTGCAGCTTACTCTGCGCCAGGCGCTGCCCTGTGCACCTTATGGACCCTCGTGTTCACTCACTTAACCCTCACACCTCCTCAGGAGGTGGGCCTGTTAAGTGATCCACAGGTGAGGAAACTGAGGCAGAGAGCACACTGAGTGCGCCCGGGAGGTGTTCTCCCGTGCGGGCTCTGACCTGCTTCTCCCCCGGCAGGGACAGGGGCAGACCCGGCGGTCAGCGCCAAGAGCAACCACTGCCTGGACGCCGCCAAGGCCTGCAACCTGAACGACAACTGCAAGAAGCTGCGCTCCTCCTACATCTCCATCTGCAACCGCGAGGTCCCGCCCGCCGCGCGCTGCAACCGCCGCAGGTGCCACAAGGCGCTGCGCCAGTTCTTCGACCGCGTGCCCGGCGAGTACACCTATCGCATGCTCTTCTGCTCCTGCCAGGACCAGGCGTGCGCCGAGCGCCGCCGGCAGACCATCCTGCCCAGCTGCTCCTACGAGGACAAGGAGAAGCCCAACTGCCTGGACCTCCGCGGCGTGTGCCGGGCTGACCACCTGTGCCGGTAAGGGCGCCGCGGCTCTGCGGGGTCACAGGCTGTTCCGTCCCTGCGTTCCCTGGTCTGCTGGGTTATGGTCGCGAGCCCAGCAAAGAGGGTGACCTGGACGTGTGCGGAACGCATCGTCGTCGTTCATTCACTCGACTGTTCCCTCACGCAGCACGGGCTTCTTGTGTGCCTCCTCTGTGCCCAGCCTCCTGCCGAGCACATGGGGGAGATCGAGATGAACAGGCCAAGGAGCTAATTTAAAATCGTAGACCCTGCCAGCCTGGAATGAGAAGGGAGTCCCGTGAACCTAGTCCTAGCTCTAAAGGAAGCCCCTGCCTGGTATCCCAGTGCGGTCCCGGGGCCATCGGGGCTCTGGCACATCATGAGGCAGCTCATCCCTCCTGCTGCTGGGGTGGAGCGGGGTCTGGAGTCTGACTGTCCTGGGTTTGAATCCTGACTTTTCCACTTACCAGCTGTGTGACTTGGAGCAGGTTTTAAAAATTTCCTGAGTCTCCATCCCTTCACCTGCAAAACAGGAATAAAAATACCCAATCTCAGGGTTATTGTGAGGATTAGATGACATAATGTGTGTCCACAGCGTAGCCCAGAGCCTGGTGTACAGTAAATGCTTAATAGATGTATCCCTAATTATTAGGAAGGTATTTTGTTTGCTTTTTGCTACAGTGAGTTGAAATTTGCCTCTTTCCAATTCTTGTGTTTTTCCTGTTGGTTGTTAAGCATTTATCGAGCCCCTCTTACATCCAGCACTCAGTCCTAAGGCCTGAGCATGCAGAGGTGAACTGATGCTCTCCGAGGAGCACCCAGTCCAGAAGGGGAGACAGACAAGGAGAGCAGTGGTGCCAGTGCAGTGGGATGGGGGCTGTGGCCTCCCAGAGGAGGGGCCTTGAGCTGAACCTTGGAAAATGAGAAGGAGAAGGCCAGAGAACGAGTCAGCGGGAAAAGCATATGAGAAGGCTGGGGGGGAGCCTGGGCTTGTGGCACTGCAGGTGGGGTGCCGTGAGGGAGGGAGGCTAGAGGTGAGGCTGCTGGAGAAACAGGGTAGCAATGGGGCAGAGATTCAGAGATTGCTTACTACACAGCAGACGCTGATCTCTTATATGGTTTATGTCATTTAATCCTTGCAGCAAGGCTACGAGGTAGGTACAGTTATGATCTTTATCTACCAAATGAGGACGTAGAGACATAGAAAGGCACTTGCCTAAGGTCACCCTGCTCATACATTTCAGAGCTGGGGTCCGGTCTATACTGCTTTCTTTCCAGTAGAGCATACTGGCCTGGACTAAGGTAGTGGCTGTGGGAGTGGAGAAAAGTGTGTCATTTCAGAGATGATTGGTAAGTAGACTTGACAGGACTGGATGACTGGCTGAATGTTCCCTGGAGGCAAAAGCCATTTCTCTTTTGTTTACGCCACACCTTGTCCTGCACATAGAACCTGGCATGTGGTAAGCGCTTGACAAACGTTACTTGAATGGATAAATGAATGGTGACCACCATGTTTCCTAGGGGAATAACTAGGGGGCGATGGAATCATTCAGTAGAGGGGTTGTTGGATGTGTAGCATTTGAGGTGCCTGGGGGGCCATCGCCATCCCCACAGCAGTGTCTGGGGGCGTTTGGACTTGTGGGCCTGGAGCTCAGTAAAGAGGCTGGAGTGGAGACGTGGGTTTGGGATTGTTGGACGCCTGGTTGGTGATGAAAGCCACTCGGTGACTGAGATGTACAGGGCGGGTTGGGAGAACCCAAGAGGGAGTCGGGCTGGAGATCCCTGCAGATTTGGGCATCCTCAGGTTTTGGTGAGAAGAGAAGCCGTTGGTGTGGACAGTGAGGCAGGACTCTGCTGGAAACACCAGTTCTTAAGGGAGGGGCAAAGGAAGTGGAGGCTGTGACAGGGAGGCTGGGAGGTGGAAGCACAGCCGGTAGAGAGTGGGCCAGAGTCCAGAAGAGAAAGGGGTTCCTGAGGGAGGGAGTGGCTGAGGCATGGTGCTTTTCAGAGAGAGAGAGAGAGGGAGGGAGTGAGTGTGTGTGTGTATGAGAGAGTGTGGAGTGTGTGTGGTGTGTGAGCGTGTGTATGTGTGGGGGAATGTGTGAAAATGTGTGTGCGAGTATGTGAGAGTGTCATAGTCTGTGAGAGAGTGTGGGAGTGGAGTGTGTGTCAGCGTGTGTGTGTGTGTGAGTGTGAGACTGAACGTGTTAGAGTGTTTGTGAGTGGAGGGTGGGAGCGGCTGCAGTGGGTGCAGGCCTGGCAGGGAGGCAGGAGTGGAGGCAGTGGGGGCCAGGGGCTGCAGAGGGAAGGGGGCTTCTTTGTGTCCTGGAAGCGCTGGGGTCCTGTTCGTGTGGAAGGAGAAGCAGGACTTTGGTTTGGAAAAGAAGCGCTGCTGAGTTCAGAGCAGGGGCTCATCCCCAGAGCTGGCTGCCGGTTGGGAAAGCCGTGGAGAAGATAGGCTTTTCTCTTTTGCTTGCTTAAAAAAATATACCTTATCGCCTACAAAAACTAATCGAGGCGATTTGAAATAAAACTGCATACAACAGGCGGACGCTTAGAAGTAAAAACTGAGACCCCTGATAAGGAAGTCTGGGAGCAAATGCTGCAAGTGTGCGCTCTGGCGGGGTTACTAAGCGGAGCTTCCCGGCAGCTGAGATAAAGCAGACTCATGGGCCACTTGAGCCCAAAACATGATGGAAGGGAGCATACTAATTCTTGGGTCAAGATGCATTCTCTCCTTGTTCTAAATGCTAAGAGGACCTTGTCAGGCCATGGCACGCGCAGCGTATGAGGAATGACAGGATGGATGAGGAACTGCGCCTCGAAGGGAGCTGGAGGGCCAGCCTGAGTCCAAGCCCAGTGAAGACAAGCTGGGGCCTGCGGACCCCGTGCACACGTGTGGGCTGGGTGCACGGCGGCCACCAGGCTGCAGGGGCATGGGTAAGCCTCCCTCAGACGTCTCAACAAGGAGTCTTGGGTTGAGGAGCGGCATGAACAGCAGCACCCCCTTTACTAGTGGTGTCTTAAGGAAGGACAGTGTGCGGCTCCTAAGGGGTCTGCGGCCCTGAGTGAGACGGGAGAGTTTGGAGCAGGGCGATTTGGTGGCTTGTAAGAACATCTGTGTCTGTTCAAAGAGCCAGTGGGGTTTGTTTGTTTGTTTTTCTGGAGGCAGGGGGACCCAGGAAGAGGAGAATTGGAGGGTAAGCTTCACATTGTAGAACCAGAAAGGGTATTTAAACAAGACTAGGTATTGGGAGGGTCGAGAATGAGGTGTCCCGGGAGCTAAGTGCTGACAGTTTCTGAGAGGCGCCGAGCCGAGTGGGGGAGCGCCAGGCACTGGGCGTTAATGTCCGCAAGGGCGACTGCAGGACCCACGAACGTGCTGTGTCTTGGTATTGAATCAGGTCCTTTGTGGGAAGGTCCGGTGCTCCAGCGTGTGGCCAGGTGAGCTCCTGGTCCAGAGCCAGGATACTGCTGTAACCCATCTCCCACAGCCCGTCCCACCCGCCCCCACTCAGATTTTCCACCACCTGCCAGTGGCGGATAAGGGATGAGGGAGAGCCTGCGTTCAGGACGAGTTTGGCAGGACCTGGGGATTGTTACAGCATGGCCAGCTGTCCCCTGGGGAACTCTGCCTGGACTCAGAGTTCAGGTGGGAGAGCTGCACTGGGAGAAACAGGGACCAATGGGTGGTGGGTGGAGGTGGTTGCCGTGGTGGCCTGGAGACAGGAGACCTGCCTTTTGTGCTCGCTCTGCGCTGGGCTCTGTAGTGGGCCTGGAGGGATCATTTCACTCCTCATACCCTCAGTTTCTTCGTTAATCACACAAGGATGCTCATCTGTCTCCAAGGACCCTTCCAGTTCTATGGATCTGAGTCTGTCAAAGCAGCTTTCCCGTCTGCCTTCTCCCCCTGCACCTGCACTTGAGGTTATGTTCCTGGAGAGGAGAGCTCTCCTCGGCACAGGGGAAACGACCAGAGATGCCCCTTCAGGGTAGATGGTGTGGGGGTGGATTTGAAGGAGAGGAGCTGACTTCTTTGCACACTTTTGCAAGCCTGACTTACTGACTCATGGACCTGTCCCTGTGGTCTGTGGAGGGGCCCGGGAGGTGGCGGGTGGCTGGAGGGGAGCGTCTGGAGAACAGGACATTCTCCACCATGCCTGGGAAGGAGGGCTCTCCCTTCCCTTCCTGGCCTTGGCTTCCTCCAGGTTTCTGCCTGCCAGAGTGGGCACCACGAGTGGAAGTCTTGACTGTGAAAATGGGGGAGCCCAGTGCCACAGTGTTTGGAGCAGGACTGTGGACCCCCAAGCCTTCCTTTCCTGGATACATGCATGGACAAAGCTGGCCTCGATGGGCGTCATGGGAAAGCCTCTCTGGGCTGAGCCTGTGGGAATGAGGCCCTTGTCCGCAGTGTCTCCCAGAACATGCCCCGTGCTCCAGCGCTGCAGTGCCCAGTCCTCATCACCGGGCCTGCCTGGCCCCCTTCACCCTCTTGCTCAGGGAGTTGGCCCAGCTATGTCCAGCCTTCTCCCTGAGTGAATCTTGGCCCAGGAATCCTGGGGGACAGCTCTGCCAGAGCCTGCCTCACCTGGTGCTACGTGAGAGCGAGTCCGTTGAGGTGCCGTGTGGCTCACCCAGTGGCGTGCTCGCACATCCCGTGTGCCATGTGATATTTAACAGACTCGGCTGTGCTGTCTGATGAAATGTCACTAATGACAAGGTGTTGGCGTTAGACAAGGGCGTCTCCGTGCTGGGGCCCGCGGGTTATTGGAAGCCCTTCTGAACCCTTTCCTGCTCTTCAGACCGGGATCAGTTTGGGTGAGAGTGGAGGCTCCTGTTCTACCTTGGCTTCCGGCTGCGCTTTTGCCTTTGTCTGGGTCACATCCCATGAGCCTTTAGGGCTGTGGACTTAAGATCAGGAGAGGCTTTTCCTTTAAAAGCCTTCTGATATGGAGTCTGGAAAGCCCAGAGAATCTCTGGGAATGAATCCATGGAATTTGGCTGAATTCTCTCACCCCAGGCCTCCAATGGGCCATGACCTACCATTTTTTTTTCTTTTAATATAATCTGTTAGTTTCTACTCTCTCAGTTTATATGCATTGCAAGAATGGTCCAGATTGTGTGTGTGTGTGTGTGTGGTGTGGTTGGGGGGCTGTGGGGAGGATGATTCTGTTGTCCTGCAAATTGTGTCCCTTCCAGGCCTTGTCTGGAAGAGGCCCTCTACAATGCCCTGCTCCTCTTAGTCTGCCAAGAGGATATAAATAACTCCGCGCTGGCCCTGTGCCATGTCCTGGGCTGTAATTTAACCTGTGGGTGCTGAAGATGTGTATAAATAGATTCCAGCCTGCGGCTACCCTGGCTGCCTGGGCCCCTTCATGCAGTGGATCCTGTCCTTGTCCCAGAGGATTGCTGGTGAGGGGTTCCCTCCCTCAAGACTGTCTGCAGGGAGTGGGGAGGAGTCCCTTCAGCAGCACCCTCCTTGCCCAGCTCGGGGCATATTCAGAGTCTGCAGGCAGTGTGGAGGGACAGGTCTGGGTTTGATTCTTGGCTCCTGGGCTGTCCCTTGGCTTCTTCTGGAGTCTCTGTAGGATCTGTTGGCTCATGTTTTTAGCGGTTATCTCTAACTGGCCGCAAATGATTATTTGAGTAGGAGTAGATGGGCTGTGGGGCTTCCAAGCCTTCACTTCTTTTAAAGGAGAGGTCTTGAGTTTCTTGAAATCATATGCAAAGTTTTATGTGTATATTCTAGAGAGAAACTTGTTGCTTTCATTAGATTCTCAAAGGGTCCCTTGACCTCCCAAAGCTTAGGAACCTCCACCTTCGCTAGCTGACCAACTTGGATTGGCTGCCTGGAGAATTGTGAATCAGCCTCCTGGCTCCGCAGCAAAGAGGGCTGTGATTGATTAGTGATGCCTGCCACAAGCAAGGGCGGGGCAGAATGGATGCCCTCCTGGAATCCAGCCAGTCATTCCTGGGGCCAGTGGGTCACCTGTAACAGGAAGAATGGGGTCTTGGGGCCATTCCTTTCTTCATTTGACAAGTGTTTATTGATCATCCACTCTGGGCCAGGCCCTGTGTTGGGATTGGCTGGTTAATGAAATAGGTAGGGGTCCTTGCCCTCAGGGTGCTTACAGTCTAGTGTCAGGACACTGTTTATTGCCTCTGCAATGGAGATGGATCCACACGATAAACTGGATAATAGCATTTCCCCTCAGGTTCTCTTGAAATCCCAGTTCTACTCTGCTACCTACCAGGTCTTCCCTGGGTCACTCTGGTGGCACTGGAGAGCAGCCCCTTCTTGGGGGAGACAAGCCACAGACAGATGAACCTCGTTCAGGGGCCTGCCTGAACTTGAACAGAGCTTAGAGCCCGACAGTCCCACCCATCCTCAGAGCCAGGCTGTGGCAAGGGGTGCCATGGGGTGAAGAAGTCACCGTCTTCCTGAAGAAAACCTAACTAGCAAGATTGCCAGTGGTGGGAGACTCTCTATGTGGGGAGAGGCCATGGGATCCTCAGCCCTGCCAGAGACCCTGAGACCCATCTTCTCCTTGGGGATCCCATGCTGGCTCCTGCTGCTGGCCTCAATAGGGGCCCTGCTCGACCTTGAACTCTGGGCCAAGGGTGCCCAAGTGACTCTTCCTGGAATTTCCTATGGCAAGTTGAGACAAGGCTGGAATGTTGAACATTACTAAAAGCTCTGGGGAAATAAACACAGGGGAGCAGATATCTAGTTTACAAGATATGGTTTACGTATCTTTCTGTCCTTGCCACTACAGGGATAGCAGCATGGTTGGGCAGGGAGTGGCTTTAACCTTTATCATCCAGGCTGCTCTCTGGGCATCTGGGCTCCTCAGAGTTCACACCCAGAGAGACGAGGTACACTCCTTGTTCAGTTAAGGCTCCCATGTGTGGAGTTCTGCCTGGAAACACATTCCATCGCTGGATGATTGGCAGGAGGAAGGACCCATATGGATAGATGCCACTTATGCAGAGAGAATCAGAATCTAAGTCAGTGAGGTTTGTTCATACCAGAGGCATCATCTGTAGTCGTGTGTGTGTGCTAACACAAGGCAGGGCTCACTTTCAGCTACCCTGATCTCCTGTTGTTCCACCAGGCTCCTTGATTACTTCTGCTTCCACTCATTGACCTGGGCTCTCTTCTTGCTAGTGTCTTAGTCTGCTGGAGCTGCCATAACAAAATACCACACACTGGGTGGCTCAAATGACAGCTTTTCTTTCTCATGGTTCTGGAGGCTGGGTGTCCAAGATCAGGGCGGAGCGTGGTCAGGTTCTTGGTGAGGGTCCTCTTTCCGGTTCTGTCCTCACACGGCCTTCCTGGGGCATGCACGCAGAGAGATCTGGTGTCTCTTCCTCTTTCTGTGAAGGCACTAATCCCATCTTAAGGGCTCTATCCTCATGACCTGGTTACTTCCCAAAGGCCCTGCCTCCAAATACCATCACACTGGGGATTAGCGGTTCAACATATCAGTTTGGGGGACACAGATGGTCAGTCTGTAGTACCTAGACTTACCCTTCATCCAAAACCCGTTTGGTCCTCATCTCACTGAGCCCTCTCCTATCTACTTCTTCCACTGGTGCTTTCTAGAACTTGTCTGTATCCTGCATGTGGCACTAATCATGTGGCTTTCCTTTAATATTTTGTTTATCTTCCCAATTAGGTCTGTGCTTTTTTATATTGTTATATTATGACTGTGTCAATTTATTTATTTAACAAGTAGTTATCACGTGCCAGGCACTGGGCTAGACGCTAGATATTTATTTACTGGAGAACACAAATAGAGATGGTCCCTGCCCCCTTGGAGCTTATAGTCTGATGGAGGAGCTAGTACTCAAGTAAACAGACAAGTATATAATTAACAGTTTCGGAATGGGCAGGATGTGGAAGTAGAGAATAACAAAGAAGGAAGGGGTCCCTACTTGCATGGGGGGTCAGGAAAAGTTTATCTGAGGAGATGACATTTAAACTGAGACCTGAAGAATGAGGAGCCGGAAGTCAGGCAGGTGGGAGAAAGAACAGTTCATGCGGAGGGAATGGCGTGTGCAGAAGTTTGGAGGAGGGGAGGATCTTGGCATTGCTGGGGAGGGAGAGGAAGCTGGTGTGGCTGGAGCACAGGGAAGCTCAGAAGGGAGGTGCAGGAGGAGGTTGGGGGGCAGGCAGGCCCAGATCACACAGCGCCTTGTAGGTCATGGCAAGGAGTTTGGATTTATTCTGAGTAGAGTTGGAAGGAAGCTTCCAAAGCCAAGTAGTGATATTAAAATTGTGTTTTGAAAAGGTGACTCTGGCTACTGTGTGGAGAATTAAGAGGAGGAGGCGAGAAGGACCTCAGAGAGGTTACTTTAGTAACACCACGTCAGAGATGGTGGCACCTAGGCCGGGGGTGGGGTGGCCATGTGGAGAGAGGTAAGTGGGTAAATTTGAGACATTTTGGAGATCGAAATGATGTACCTTGATGTGGGAGCAAGGGAGACAGAGGAACGCCAGGATGGCTGTGGGCTTCTGGCTTGAGTGTCTTAGTGGGTGATGGTGCCATTTTCTGCAATTGCGAAGGCTCAGTGGGGGGAGATAAATTGGGAATTCCATTTTAGGCATGTTAATTTTGAGATGCCTTTGAGACATTCCTATCTGGAGCTTGACTGGAGTTATAAATTTTGGGGGTAGTTAGCATATTTATGATATTTAAATCTAGGGGAATGGGTAGGATCTCCCACAGAGAGACTGGCTTGAGAGGAGGCACTCAGAATGTGCCTGGCCCCCTGTATGTGCCTGACGAGTGTTTGGTGGTGTTGTGATGGCGCCCCAGGAGTCAAAAGGAGATTTTTGAAGAAGAGGAAATGGACAGCTATGTCAGATGCTGTTGAGAGGTCCAGAAAGATGAGGGCACACAGGTGACCACTGGATTGGGGAAAGTGGCGGACAGTGGGGACTTCTTCCACAGCAGTTTCGATGAAGTGGTGATTGCGGAAACCTGATCAGAGCTAAGGAAACGTTTGTCAGTTGGTTGGTCAGAGCTTCCTGGGAAGGATCCTCATGGAAAGGGAATGCGTCCCATGTGGAGAAGTTGCTCGTCTGTCCCCTTGGTGGAGAAATGACTAAGGAGAACCCAGGGCTGGCTTGGCTTTGGGAAGTGTGGGGTGGAGGTCATTGCCGCTGTGGGCGATTCCGGGTGCTCTGTCATGGCACTCCGCAGGTCCTAGGACTACACCCTTGGCCAGGTCAGTCTATGATCCTGAGGCCCCCAGCCTTGGGGGCAGCCCATGGTGTGCCTGATGGTCTTCGATGCTGAACCATACTCTGCAATGTGATTTGGACCACAAACATTCTCACCTCCCATGTCCCTGGGCTCTGAGGGGCCACGATATGGTTTCCACTGATTCAGCTTCTCCAGCCATGGCCAAAAGAGTCCTTAAAATTTGGGAAGAGACCTTTCTGTAAGCCCCATGTTCTTCTGAGCAACCTAGAGGGCCTGCCCTCCCAGAGAAGGCAGCGTGGGGCCTCCCGGAGGAGCCTTGCTTTTTCAGCCTCCTTCATGAGGAGGCACGTAGCACAGCTGAGCAGAGCTTAAGAGGTGCCCCAGGCTACCCGCGCTGGGTTCCTGGCCAGGGCATTTCAGCGGGTGGGGTGTGACTTTTCCATTGTGTTTGTCTTTCTGGGGCAGTATCCACAGAGGTGAGGCAGGCCTGCTCCTCTTCTTATAAAGTAGCTTTAGCCTGGTGTCCTGGAGCTGGCTGTCCATCTCAGGGCCCTTTCGGGGGCTGTCTTTGAAGACTTAGAGACCTGCAGGTAGCCCTGTTATCCCAGGGACTCTGAGGTGGGTGAGCATATCAGACAACCATTGGCGCCCTCCCCCTGGAGCAGAACCAGGATGTTGAGTTAATGACAAAGGAACAGTAAGATATTGCTCCTCATAAGAGTGGGAGGGAGGGTTGGGATAGCTGCTCACGCCCGGCGTGGCCCGGGCTCCTTGCTGTAGTCCAGCAGGAGTCCTCCTGAGTGTGTGATTTCTCTGTCACTCGGCCCCCGGGGGGCTCTCTGAGCACCGTGAACGTGCTCCAGAACAGAGTCCCAGCTGTGTTCTGCAAAGGGTGGCAGGAAGAGGCTGGAGTCTCGGCCTGGCTTCAGAACCCCCCTCGGCAGTTCCGTGAGCTTGGGCAGGTTCTGTAACATCGCCGAGCCTCTGTGCTCCCTTTCAAAATAAGGACAGTAACTCCTTCCTTGGCGCTTGGTAACCTGGTCAACAGGACCTCCATGAGCTCCATTTTTAGGTGCTCAGCACCCAGGGTGCCCCGAGCAGCCCAGGCTAGCGCTGGCTGCGAGGTGGGGGGCCGCCCCTCCGAGGCTGGCTGGGGCTGCGGAAGGCAGCTTGGTGGTGGTATCTGAGCGAGCCTGAGGAGTAGGCCTATCCGAGGGGTGGCCCTCTGGTCCTCACAGGGGGAATGTGTGTGTTAAAAGGGGGTGAGGGAGGCAAGGGGGAACCAGCTCTTAAAACTCTTGGTGCATTTTGCCAAGGAGTCTGATTTTCTCTGGAAGACAGTGGGGAGCTGTGAAATATTTTAAGCAAGGTAGTAATACAATCCAGTTGGTGTTTTAGAAAGATGCCTTTGTCTGCCGTATGCACCATGGTCAGAGGAGAGCGAGGCTGGAGATGGGGAGCCCCACTGGGGACCCACTGTGATGGAGCTGAGGTCAAGGCAGAGGGGGAGTGGGGAGGCCTGATCCGAGACAGCTTCGGAGGCCTTCAGAGCTCAGTTCCGGGGACTTGCTGGATGCGGACCGTAAGGGAGGAGTCCAGGATGATGGCAAGGTCTCTGGCCTGGTGACTGGCTGGCTGGCAAAGCCATCACCTGAGAGAAGAGAGGAAGAGGAGGAGGTCTGGGCATAGAGGGAAGATGTTTGGATTTCTAACCTGTTGTTTGAAAGTCTTTGGAACACACAAGTGGAAATGTCAGCAAAGTATTTGTAAATGTGGGAGTTTGGGAGGGAGGCTGGGACTTGAGATCAAGATTATGGGATTAAGTGAATAATGCAGGAAAAGCGTCGAGCGTGGGGCCCGGCACACAGGCCCCTGCCAAACATCAGTTCCTTTAGGGAGCTTGTAAGCTCATTTGGGGAGGCAGGGCTCACGCGTGCCAACAGTAAATACTAAGAGGAGGCCCTGCTTAACTAAGTGTTGTAAGGCTTAAACCACTGGCTGCAGCATTCAGAGAAGGGGAGCCGTGTGGCTGGAAGGGTCCCGGAGGGTGGCGTGGAGGGAGTCAGGGTCCTGCAGCTGGGCAGGAAGGAGGCTTCCAGGAGAAGGGGACAGAGCAGCGAAGCAGGACTGGGCATGGCTTGTCCCAGGCAGGGAGGGATGTCCTGCTTGGAGCAGAAGGCGCCAGTGGAGGGAGGAGAGTGAGTGTGCGTGTGTGTGAGACTGGAGCTTTGAGATGTCCTGGAGAGACGCTGAGCAGATAGGGTCTCCCCAGCCCTTCCCGGCTCCCTGCCTGTCAGTCCCCAACTCCAACAGACTCAGGGTTCTCCAAACTTGTTGCTATTTTAATAAGAGGAAGAAATAGAGTCAGGTGAAGGGTCCTGGATGAGGAGTTACACTAAATCCTAACACACCTGCAGTCCTGTTACTACCTGTGCCCATAACTAACTCTGTGATCTCGTCGGAAACTGGAATCAGTTACCTTGTTAGGTAGTGAGTGCCCCATCCTGAGAGGTATGGAGCAGAGGATGGAGGCCCCTTACCAGGCCTCAGGTGAAGATCAGGTTAGTGATCTGTTTAGGTTCCTTCTGAGAGGTGTAAGTGGATCTGCTGTCTCTAGGGGTCAAGTGAAGGGAGTGGATTTTGTGATCCAGGAGGCTCCCTCTGCTCCTTCCCCTCTCCTCCCCCTCCCCTTTCTCTCTTTTCTTCCTAATTTTCAAAATCAAATTCACTTTACTGTTTTTGCTGACTGTAAAAGCTGTGTGCACTCACTGTAAAACATAATTCAGGCAAGACAGGACGGTCTATTAGAGAAAGTAGAAATCATGCACAATCCTCACACCCTGAAATAAGCCACGATTAACTTTTTGGGGAATATATACTTCCAGCCTTTTTAAATATGCATACACATATTTAACAAAAATTATGTTGTGCGGTATGCACTGTTTTGTAGGCTGTTTTTTCCTCTAAATACATTGTTACCATTTCAGCTTTTGTTCACATCTCTGTAAGGGTGGGTTTGCTGGTTTGAATGGCGGTCTGGTTTCCCCTGGGGGTTTGGGTCCCTGTGGGTGACATGCAGAGCCTGTCTTCCTACACGTGTCCAGTCATGCTCATCGTGTGTCTGGATGGGAGCGTGCGGATGGGGGAGACAGCACAGTCTAGGCTCTCAGAGGGAAGGAGTACTCAGGCAGCAAGACCCTCGGAGAGCCCTTGGCTCCCGGGACGCAGTACTATGAGGTGAGGTGGGGATGGGGAGGGGAATGAAGCAGCGTCTTCACAGCGGGTGGGAGTGTCCCTGGGTAGTCTCCATTTGTGGGTTTGGGTTGTTTCCCGCTGGGGTGCGTCATTAAGGAGAGTGTGGTCTGTTTGCTCTGACTTCTTAGGGCAGTGGCAGTGTGCAGGGCGAGGACTGTAATGGAGCCAGTGAATTTCAGAATGGAATATGCGGAGGCCTCTGTAGCAGCCATCCAGAGACAAGGAAAGATGGTGCCCAAAGAGGAAAATTTTAGAAATCAGTATGTGTGATGGCAACGTTGAAAAATAAGCTGGCTGGTGAGGTTGAGAGGGGCTGTGGGGCCCAGTGGAGAGGGCTGGAGAGTGTTGGCGGCTGGGCCCGGAAGGAAGGCCTGGGCTGGTGACATATTTTCTCCACTTGGTTTTCCTAAGTGTTTTGTTTCTCTGGGGCACTTTTAAATAAACCAAGCGAGGATCATTGCCAGCTGCTTGCTAATCTTCCCCTAGTTCCAGCAGGAACAATTGGAAATCCCTAAGAAATCAGCAAGTAGTAGCTACGGAGTGGTAACCAGTGAGCTCAAAGACTTGGGGGCTGCGGCAGGGTAGTGAGGCTGCCGGCCCGCCCTGCTGATGGCAGGGACTGCGAGCTGCGCTGGGGGAGGTGGGCCCCTGTCTCCTGGAAGGTGGGTGGGGCAGGAAGAAAGCTGGGCAGGTGAACAGGTCTGGGGGTCCTCCCCTACCCCCTGCCATTGGAATCTCGTCCGCAGAAGCCCAGCGAGGAGGCCCTTGGGCCACCCCTGCTGCCTGTCTCCTGCTGCAGGCTCGTTGTATTCTGGCTGCTTCAGTTAGGGCCTGTGTCTTTATGGAGCTTGGGGGTAGAGGAGGTCTGGGAGAGAGAACCAACCAGAGCAAGAAGGTGGGGAAGGGAGAGCCCTGGAGGTCCCGACCCTCTGGCCTGAGCACCCACCTCCCTGTACTGCGTGGAGAAAAGATGGCTTGGAGGGACCCTGGTATGACAGTGTATAACAAGGGGGCTGGCAGGGATGGGGCCTTGGTTTCTATGTCTCCAGTGTGCCTCAGCCTTATTCATGATGGGTGAAAGGTGTGCTGTCTGGAAAGGTGGCAGCTGTGGGCAGAGCAAGACATCACTGTGCCTGAAAATGTGTCTGGGTGGAGCCCTAAGTCTGCATGATTTCACCTTGAAACAGAGCTAGAGGAGATCTTGAAGCTCATCCCAACAAAATTTGATTTTATAGATGAAGAAACTGAGGCCCAGAGAGGTGACGTTATCTGCCTAAAGTCACACAGCTAGGGAGTGGCAAGACTCAGGCAAAAGGTCAGGTCTTGCCTCCCTGGGCAATGCGAGGCATCTTGGCATGGCAGAGGGTAAACAGGACTGGGAGTCAAAAACCTGGGACATGAAGCATCTCTGAGCCTCAGTTTCCTTATTTAAAAAATGGACAGTATCAAATCTGTCCTCTCCACCTCCTGGGGCCTTTGTAGAAAATGAGAGAAGATCGGGGAAGGTTCTGGGAATGCTGAAAAGAATGCCCCCGTCAGCCCTCCCCCCATGTTTAAAGGGTGCTGTTTCCCAGCACAGAGTGCTGGCCTGTAGACCTGGGGAGAAAGGTGGGGCAGCGATGGGTAGATGCCCCCAGAAGGGGGAAGGGGCAGAATGTCAGGGAAGGCTTGGTGGTTGGGTGCATGCAGAGCCCTGGAGATAGCTTTTGGCTTCTGGCTGTGCACAGAAGGTCTAAGACCCGCTGGATGACAGGCTAGACCCAGCCTCTCCTTCCCTCCCTTTCCTTCCATTCCCTTCCCAGGAAGCCCATCAGACAGTCTCGAACCCCTGTAGTCCTGCCAGAAGCCCGGCTGGTCCGTGGTGCCCTGAGCGCTGGGCAGGAAGGGGTGTGGGCCATGGGACTGTCCGTCACTGACGTCCCTAGGCTACAGCCGCTCCCTCACCCCCCCTTCTGTAGGGGCTCAGGCCTGCGCTGCTCTTGTCCCCCTGCCCTTTGGATCCACCTCCCGGAGGTCAGTGGCAGAAAGGCGCGGGGAGAAACAGAAACGATGACGACTTTGGTTTTTCCCTCCTGTCGGAGCCTGGGGAGGGTGGTTGTTTTGCTTCCTGGACCTCAGTGGAGAATTCTCTGCCAGACAATCATCTCGGAGCTTTCATTGCTTTCTGATGCACCTCTAACTGCACAGGGTCGGCTATTAAATGGTCATCAAACCTCAGCCTCTATCCCATCAATAGTCATAAAGTTGGGGAGATAAAAGCCATCAGTTTTCCATTATAGCTGAAAGCAGTACTGTAGATAGCTATTTTCTGAAAGCTGCAGATAGATGTATTTTAACTAGAGCAGGGTTTCCAGTGGCCCCCAGCTTAGCCGTGGGCCCTGCTGGGCCTGGGATACCCCACCAGGTGGTTAAAGTGGAGGAGGGGCCAGGGCTTTCTCTTTTCATCTCCTCTCTCCTCAGAGCACTGAAAGGGCACATCCTCAGGTGGGGGTGCTGGGCAGAGGTCGCCGTGGTGGGACTGTGGGCATGGATCCTTCCTTCTAACCAGACACTGTAGATAAATGCAGGGGTTGTAATCTGTTTGTTCTAAGGAGAAATGACCTTCCTCTTCCTGGTCTTGGGCTGTGGGCGGATGGGGGGCTGGGCCCCGGGTAGGTGCCTGGTGATTTGTGGGGAGTTTGGGGAGGGGAGGGGTCAGGGCCTGCAGGCTGGGTCCTGTGGAGGCTGGGAGGCGGGATGCGGCATGTTGGGAGGGGTGGCACTCCTGATGTGCAGTCCCTGTCGCCTCTCACGGGTGAGCAGGTCATTTGGAAATGGATTTTGCAATCAAACAGCTCGGCAGTGAGCAGCCATCAGATAAGTCCTCAGAATGAACTTTTAAAGCACTCAACCCCAGGGCCCTCCTGCCTCTGGTTGCAGAAGAATCTGGGCTCTGAGATCCCCTGCCCCGGACCACGCAGCCTCCTTTCTTGACACCCCTTCCAGGCGCCTGCGCCAAGCCTCCCTGGACGGGCTCTGCTTTGCCTGCCTCTGGGATCTTACAGGGACAGGGTCCCTGCCTGGAACGTCCTCCTGACGAAACGGGAAGTGCCCATTCGTCTTAGAAGACCCTTCGAGGTCACTGCCTCTTTGGAGCTTCTCTGTCTTCCTGGAAGTTGTGTTCTGTTCCCTGTGCTCTGACACCACTTTGTCCCAAGGCCCGTCACAGCTATTCTTAGGATGCATCGCACGTGTCAAGTGTCTGCACCTTACTCCACAAGGCTCTAGGGTCAGATCACATCTCCTGACTTCTCTAAATGGGCTGCAGTTTCCCCCTCCCCGCCCCAGCCGGCAGGAAATGCAGGCCCAGTTATTGAGCTTCCCCTGTGTGTGGCCTGCAGGACCCCTCTCTGCAGGGAAAGGCTGATTTCAGCCTGTGGTGGTGGTCCTCCTGCCAGCCTCATTGTGGGACTGAGTCCTTGAACATCTGCTGGGCACCCCTTTTCCCCACAGTTATAAACTCGACTCACCCCAGACTTGCCCAGAGAGAGCCTCCAGGCGCTTCCGTCAAGGCCGTTCAGCAGCTCCCAGCGTCCCTCATCTGGGCCCTAGGGCAGTGCGGCCCAGGTTTCCTCTAGCTTGGGGAACCGACCTTCTCTCCCGCCCTGTTGGGCTTCTCTGCTCTCTCCATCGCCAAGCCCTGGGCATCTCTAGCTCTTGGCCTGCCTTCACGAGGCTTCTGTAAATAAGGCCTCTTGTGAGTGACAGGGACACCTAGGCTTCCAGGCTTCAAAGTCATGCTCGCCTTCTAGAAGGGGCACATGGGTGTGGGGTGGCGAAGAGAAAACACTTGTCATCATTTCAGTTCTTTCTGTTCTGCTATACTCTCTGCCCGAGGATGAGACACAGCTGCCCTCTGCACCAGGCTGTCCTGCCTGCAGTGGCCCATGTGTCTCTCTCTCGGTTACACCTTGCTTGTTCCTTTACTCTTGCACCCCTCCCGGGCCTGGCACAGTGCATGGGCAATCAACACTTGCCGAGTTCTTGAATGCTCGTTGTCTCCTTAAACAGAGACTGTGGAAGGTAACTTAACCTTTCCTTGATGACACAAGGAGGTGGTACAGCTCTCCTTGACACCCAGTGAAGTCGCACAGATGTTCGATTTCAGCTGTTACTGACTTGTATAGAACTGAGTGCCCCCATGCTCATGAGCCGCAGATACTGTGAATTTTGACTCATCGTGTTTTGCTTTTCTAGTATTTCTATCTCCTTCACTGTGTTTGCTGTCACTTCTTGCTGAAGGTTCTGTCTGCCCCTGGGAGTTCCCTTCTGTCACCCTTTCTCTTTTGCTGGTTTTCCATGGAAGAGAAAACTAGAGCACCCATGTTAGAATTATGTGTGCTCTAGGAGCCACTGGCCTCTAAGTAGAGAGATGAGGGATTTTCCTGGAAGTGAAGTATCTGTGTTAGTGTACAAACGTTACCTCTGTGCAGGCGGCGTGCTCGTTCTCAGCAGGCTGCCAGAGGAGTGACCTACAAAAGTGCTGTCATGGTGGAACCTTCCAGATTAAAAATATATATTCTAAGATGACTTTGAAAAGGGACAAGAGAGTGTATTTAGGCCTTTTGGAATTAGAATTGGCTACTGAGATGGATAAGGATAGGGAACTCGCTGTTTCTCTGCAAAAGAAAATGACCAAGTCCTCATGGTCCTCAATTTTCCCTGATGACCTTGGTGACAACACAGTTTCACTGTCTTTTTGTCGCTGACTGTGGGCCCGGGGATTCGGATGAGGGCGGTTTTGGTCTCAGGAGTGGGGTTGTGGCCCAGCACAGGACCCGTCTCATCCTCCTCACTGTGGGATGGTAAGCACCCGGGGTCGGTGATGGGGGCAGTAATGCCTGTCCTGAGCAGGGGTGCTGTGAGGACCAGTGGAGATAACGCACAGTGAGGGGTGAGGGCTTCTTTTCAAATATCACGAAGTGCGAGCTGGGATAGTGTCAGCCGCTTGATGGAAGGGACAAGCCTTAGGCCAGAATTCCTGGCTCCTGCCTGCAAATCGGCCGCATGTCATTGGGGAACCTCAGGGACGCCATGTAACCTCTCAGAGTTTGCTGTTTTACCTGAAATCAAAGGGGCTGAATGAAATGATGCTTATTCCAGCATCTGTGTTCCATAAACTGTTATTTGCCTTATTTCTAGGATTGAGAGCAGAGGAGGAGGGAGTATGTGGTCCGAGGAGAACCATGGGCTCAGGGCATTAATAAAGTTCCTGCCACCCAGCGAGGTCAGAAAACGGAGGGCTGTGCACTGTGTCCTGTGCCTCTGTGTGTTTGCCCGAGAAGATGTGGGTGCTGCGTGTTTAACAATGCTGTGCATGTGTGAGGTGTGAGGTGTGGGGGACCGAGAAACACCCAGGGAGACGTGGGCCTGCAAGGCAGTGCTTGAGTGGCTGAGCTGTCAGGAGAGGGTGTTTCACTGTGCGTGGCCGTGCAGGGCTCACTCTCTCGCCCTTCTGGCGTGTAGACAGGAGCGGCTTCATTTCTGTAGTGATGCGTCTCGAAGGTCTCTCTTGTGCCACAACACTGAGAACCCTAGAAATACCTTTACAGTCCCTCCTCCTCCTGTCAAGGGAGGACGTGGGGGGTCTCCCTGATGGCCCATCCCATCCTTGAATTCTCTGGGTGGGGTGGCAAAAGACAGGTCATCTCTCCAGAGCATTCTGGGCACAGCCTCTCTAATTCTAGGTTTTCCGGGTCTGGGCCCACAGGCTGTTCTGTGTGGCATTTGGGCTTCCGAGGCCCAGAAGCACGGGGGCCAGGCAGGCTGGGGGGCGATGTGGTCCCCTAATTCTTGTGGCCAGACGAACAAAGAGGAGAGAGTCATTCCTTGGTGACTCCACCCAGGGTCACTGAGCCCTTTAGGGGTGGCAGTGGGAGGAAGGGAGACTGGGTGTGTGTATCCTTTGGGGGATGAGTGTGTATTCAGATGAGGGTGCGTGAGTGAATGAACGTGTGTGTAGCACGCAAGAGGTATTTTCTATGTGAGCGGGTCTGTATGTTGTCTGGATTTTGTCAGCATGCTCCCCCAGAATGTTTCTGAACTGTAGGTGCTACTTCTGTAAAGAAATGGCCTTCTTCTTTAATAATAACAGAACTCAGGCTCTCCACACTTGTAAAAAGGGGGAATCTATAAGTGGAAGGAGGGGCAGGCGGGCCCCTTTCCCTGGAGGGTCTTTCGTGATGGCCACCACCATCCCCGTGTGTGAAGGGGCGGGCAGCCCTGCCCTGTAACACTCAGGATCCAGAGAGAATGTCTCTGTACTTTCTACTACCCCACAGCACAGCAGGGGTCAGGCCCAGATGGGTATTGACACATACATAAAGGCTCCGGGGAGACACAGGGAGGTAAACGCAGAGAGTAACCTGTTTCCCTGAGGCTGGCATGTTCTTCAGGCCAGCCACCCCGACTATCTCCCATGTGATAGGCTCCACTTGGGATCTACCCGGGCACAGGCCTAAGTACCTGACACTTTGCTGTCCAGACCCCAGAGAGCAAGGCTGCCAGAGGGGATCTGTCCCTTCCCCTTGTAGTTGACGCTGGGAGCCCCACCCCCTTGGGGAGACCAGGCTTTCCCCAGAGGACATGGCCCTCCAAGGTGGAAGAGGCTCTCGTCTCAGGTACTGTGTCACTGTGAGGAATTTTCATGCTCAGCCTCACATGCTCTTGACAGCCCTTTGAGACGGGCACTATTATTATTTCTCTGTGTTCAGATAAGGACACTGAGGACCAGAGATTTTAAGTGACTTGCCCAAGATCACACAGCTTATAGGGTGGAGCAGAAGCCTGAAGCAGGGCTGACTCCAAAAGCTGGGTTTTCGCTGTTATTCTGCATTGTCTCTCCAGATGTGGCCCGTGGGCCCCAGATCCGTCAACTGCGATGCTTGTTAACATGCTGATTCCTGGGTCCCTCCTAAAACCTATGGATACAGACTCCCTGGGTTCGGGGCCCAGGGATCCAATTTTCCCCGGCTCCTTGGGTGGTTGCCTTCACAGTGAGGGCTGAAAACGGATGCATGCAGGCACACCCTGGCACTGGTCGGGCTCTGGGGCCCATGCCTGGAATCAGTGCCGTGCGGGGGCCTGAAGAGAAGGTCCTGGGCTGGGCAGCCTGACAAACTACTCTGCTTCCGTGATCCAATGTAGGGAGTTTGTGTGCTGATGTCTCCACCTTCTCTGTGTTCTGTAGAACTCTTCCAGTGGTAGATGGAGTGCGCCTGGGCTGGAGAGTGGCCCAGATTTATCTGCCACTGACTTGTGTGGAGCATCCAAAACTTTTGTTTTAATATCCAGCCAGCACTTTTACTATTAAAATGACCCCTCCTGTTTAGCCTTTGGAAAACAGCCCAAGTGTTTGCCATGAATCCAGACAGTCGTTGGAAATGGGATATCAGTGCAGAGACCACTGTGGTGTGATGGAACAGACGGATGGCCCAAGCCTTGGAGACTCAGTTAGGCCCAGCATGGAGGCCAGTGCTTGTGGTCAGACTAGGAGGGGGAGCGCTCACTGCATGAGTCTGGCTGACCCCCATTACAGCAAGTCAGCTGACAAATGTGGCATCCTGCACGGCCTCCCTAACCCCTTGCTGAGGCATGCCTGGCACTGGGGGGACATAGGATTGGAGCCTGGGAGCCTGAGGAAGCGAGGCCAAGGCCCTGCAGCTGTCCTGCCCTGATAGGACAAAGGGAGGGGGGAGAGAACAGTGGGAATCGCTCTCCCAGGGTGTTGCTGCAGGGGCAGGTCCTGGGGATCTGGTGCTAGAGGGGCCCTGATCCTCTCCCCATGGCAGCCCCCGAGGGCCTACCCAGAGAAGGCCCCCAGCAGGGCCAGGCAAGGCCCTGTCTGTCTCCCATAGAGCTGGGCTCAGCCCCAGATGGGCACGAGAGACTGAGACCCTGGAGAGTAAAAACCTGTCCTTGGAGGAGAGGTCACCCAGGCTGAACATGCAGAGGGTCTCAGCCTGCATCTGAACCCAGCTTGGGTAGGGATGAGGGTGAGGTCCAGTGCCTGCTGCAAGGGGAAGGCGATTGATGCATGTAAGTGGGTAGAACAGTGTCCCTCCAAAAATTCATGTCCACTTGGAACCTCAGAACGTGGTCTTGTGTGCATAGGGTCTTTGCAGATGTAATTAGTAAAGGCAAGGTCACACTGGATTAGGGTGGGCCCTGAATCCAGTGACTGGTGTCACTGTAACAAGAGGAGAGCAAACAGACACGCACAGTGAGAGCCCTGTGAAGACAGAGGCGGAGACGTAGCGATGCAGCTACAAGCCAGGGACAGCACGGGTTGCAGATTGTGGGAGCCACCTGCGGCTGGGGAAGGCAAGGAAGGCTCCTCCCCTGCCCCCTTCAGAGGCAGCGCGGCCCTGCCGACACCTTGGTCTCAGACTTCCAGCTCCCAGAACTGTCAAGAGAATTAATTTCTGTTATCTTAAGCCACTCAGTTTGTGGTGACTTGTCGTGGCAGTGCTAGGACACTAACACACTGAGGCAGGGTGTCCCGTACTTCTCCAGGGTGTCACTGGCCAGACAAAGGCTGTCCAGCTGCTGTCACTGTGACCCCCAAGGCTGGCGGGCCCTGGAAGAATTCATGACAGTTAATACCCCATGAGAGGCCAGTGGGAGGGGGCTCATGTGGGCAGGTGCTGCTCCAGAAAGGCTGGGAAGTGCTAGGGTGGCTTTCTGAGGGAAGGGAGAGGGGCTGGGATGGTGGGTGCCAGAGCACTTGGTTGGGAGGATGGGCTGAGGTCTGGGTGAGGGTTTACTAGTCAGAGAGAGGAGCTGGAGAAAGACCTTGATTTCCAGGGCAGACGCCAAGAGGAGGTGCACTGTAGGCCTGCAAGGGGCCAGCTTTCCTTGTGGCAACAAAGTCCAGTGCCCTCTGGGTGGACTGGATGTGAGTCTTAAGGAGAAAGGGGCCAAGCATGTTCAAGGCCAGGCAGTACTCATTCTGCCCTTGTGACCATGACTGTCACCCCACTGTGGGGCCTCGCTTGGATTCTGCTGCCACCATCATACCCACCCCCCTGAGGACGATGTCCGTCCCACATGGGAACAGAGGCCCAAGCCCATCTATATCTCTGAGAGGATGGCGGCCTCAGGCTTGCACCGCAGACAGGCCTGGGGTCAAGTCCCAGCCCCAGCGCTCCCCAGCTGCCACAAGTCGTTTAGTCTCTCCAAGCCTAGGTTTACTTCTCTGTGAAGTGGATTTTGTGGTACCTGTCTCAGGATGTTTGTGAGGATTAAACACGTTAATGCTTTTAGAGGTGCTTAGTGGACACACAGTAAACACTCAAAATTATTAGCTCTTATTATTTAGTGTTAGTTTGATAGGTCCCAGTAAATGCAAAGGCAGGACTGAAAGGAATAATTATAGAAAACATAAACAGCATAAAAATATAGGTTTCAGATCCTGAGCGACACAGGTTTCCGATCCCGAGCATCTGGGCTGGCTCAGCACCCTTGTGGCTCTCCCTGCCCCGGGCTGGGCATTGGGCTTCCTCCCTGGCGCCCTTCCCGGGGAGCTTCTCGGCCTCTTCAGTCTCCTGTCGCTGGTGGCAGCAACCTGTTCCCTGTAGTGGGAGCGGGGCTGCAGGTCTTGCTCCTTGTCAGGAGCTGGATTGGAATGACCCAGCTCTGAGGTCTCAGTTTTTGGAGGAACTCAGAAATGTCCTTTGCGATGAACTAGCTGGTATTAATCCATGGATCCTCAACTTCCCCCGGCTGGCTGGCTCTGCTCTGAAGATGCAAGCTTGGGTGGCATCCTGTTCTCTCTTGTGTCTGTTGCTCCCCCTCTGCTCCCTTTCAGAGCAGGAGGGTTTTGAGAAGTTCTGCTGTATGAGGTGAGTGGGAGCAAGTCCTAGCCTGGAAGGCTGGTTGTCCAGAGATTGTGCCTGGGCTATGATTCCATTGCAGCCTAGTCAAGAGGTTGACTGTGCCCCATGAGGAGTAACACTCTGTGATACCATTATGTGTACTGCCTGCCTTTGAGCCTGGGAGGGGGCCAGGGGACCAAGGAGACTGTTGCATCCTATGTCTACTCCCGGATGCCCCTTGGGATATGATTATTTTTTATTTCATTTATGTTCAGTTCTATGCACACAGACTTACCATTGTCTTGGGGTCCTGGACACCTTCATTAAAATGGCACCTTTCACCTCTTGCAGATCCTTTGCCTGCAGGTCACTAGCCACCTGATTGCAAATTGCCATTCATATTTTGCCTCCTGGTTTGGGAGGGCTCTGCTTAAGGCCTTCCAACAGCATGTTTATCTATCCACTATTTGTAGACCTGCCTCTGCAGAAGAGCGTATCAGCTGGGTATTCAGAGAATATTCCTCTTATCAGCTCTACAGTCGGTCTGTCTTCCTCATGACCACAGATTCACATATATCAAAACTCATCATACCCCTTTCCAGAGCAACCGTAGATTCTACTCTCTCTTTCCTTTGAGCACCAACATCTCCACCACCAGCAATATCCAGATGAAAATCAGGTTGCCTGTGAGGACATCCAGTACATGTCCAGTAGGCCAAGGGGCAGCCAGAAGGAACACCATGAAACACGAGGCCCCCTGGAAGACCATCTGTGGGAGGACACCATCAGGCTCTCCCGCTGGGACACGTTACCTCCCTGTGCAGGAGGCGGGCTCTCTGGGGCCCGGCGTCAGACGTCATCAGCCTATTGACTTTTCCCCCTTAGGCTTTGTGCCTCTTAGGCTGTAGTCCCCTCGTGGCTCTCTTGGGGCAGAACCCGACCACACGCGGCCCCTCTTGTTTCCTGGTGGGTCTGGAAACCCACTGTGTCTACCGGCTGCCATTTCTTCTGCCGTTTGACTCCCTGTACTGAGGCCTTGTCTGTTGAGTCAGCCCTGCCGTCTGCCAGCTGCCGTGCAGATCCACCTTGGCTGACATGCTGAGGGGCTGCGTCCTACCTGGTACCCTGGAAGCCGACCACGGGAGTAGGATTAAGGAACTGGAGTTTGTCCTACAGGAAGTGCTGGATGTCCAGTAGTGTTATGGCCAACCCACTTGCTAGCCTACTGGGAGGAGGACTGAGTGACTGGTCTTGGGACCTACCTTCCACTTCAAAATTCCCTTGGAGGGCTTAAAGCTTTCCAATGAGACCTGGGGAGACCTGTCCCTTACACTCACCAGATAGAATGAGAGGTTGGTGGTGAACCCTCTCTTGTTCCATTTGGGCTGCTGTAACAAAAATACCATAGATGGGAGGGCTTATAAACAACAGAAATTTATGTCTCACAATTCTGGAAGCTGGGAAGTCCAAGATCAAGGCACCAGCAGATTCAATCTGGTAAGGGCCTGCTTCCTGGTTCATAGACAGCCATCTTCTCAATGTCCTCACATGGTGAGGGAGCTCTCTGGAGCCTCTTTTATAAGGACACTAATCCCATTCATGAGGGCTCCACCCTCGTGATCTAATCACATCCCAAAGGCCCCACCTCCTAACACCATCACATTGGGGATTAAGTTTCAACATATAAATTTTAGGGGGATGCAAACATTCAGTCGTTAGCAGGCCCCTCAGGGGCTTCCTTTTGCCCAAGGCTGGTGCACAGGTGCGCTGGAAAGGATCCTTTTCTTTTCATCCAGACTCTGGGGCATCACTCTAGATTCTGCCTCAAGAACCTACTCATTGGTACTTTCTAGATGCAGGATCCACTTCCTGGTCTCCGTTGCACTATTGGCCATGATGGCCTTCCCTCTCTTCCTGGGTCTACCGCTACCTGTGTCTCGATTTTGACTCAGGCTTTTCTTTCCTTTGTACCTTACCCTCCTGTGTCCTGTTCCCCATCCCTTGAACCTCAGCCTTGGCAGAGCCCTGCAGGATATGTGTGAGAGTCAGTGGAAGCAGTGAGGCATGTTACATGGCCCCAGCATCTGCTTGTTCTAAGATAAATGTGTTCAAATGCTTGATGAGCTAAGAGTCCTCTGACTCCTTGCCTGGTGTTATGTCCTCACATAGGAGTTATCTTTCTTCTGCCACATGGGATGGTCTACCTGCAACTTTATCTTCTCCTGGGATGAAGCTGGAGGCTCCAGTGTTCTGATGTTTCACTGATTTGTAGTGGAGGTTTCCAGAGGGCCAGTGACTAATCTGGGGGGACCCAGTGATCATCTGCTCTTCCTGAGAGGTTTGCTCTGTCGCCTCTGATTTCCATCCACCCACTCCTCACGGGAGGCACTGGTGGAAGCTGACCCCTTTGGAGAGTGCAGCTCCGTGTAATCAGCGCTGGGGCATGCACTGCCCACACAGGAGGGGCGTGGCTCCTGGCCCTCTGATGTCAAAGGGACGCCTGAAGTTGTCCCTTGTTTTGGAGTTGGAGGGTAGAAACTAGGAGGACCTGCCGAAGATTCAGGGCTTGGGGGGGCCTGTCCCTGGGAGGAATGAGGACTTTTTACCTGAGGGGCTGTGGGCCCTCGCATGCGTCTCTCAGGGTGGCCGGGCCTTCACGGGGGCGTGCATGTGGGGACGCGTGTGGGCGAGCAGCCTGCTTGCAGGTGAGACAGGCGGGCCGTGTTCTTTCCTCCCCGAATGCTGCATCCTGTGTGCTTGACCTTAAGCTGACAGGCTGGAACCCCCCAGTTTATAGAGTTTATTTTTTATAAAACCCTTTTGTAAAACACTAACCTCAGTGAAGGAGAAAGAAGGAAGAAAAAGAAAAAAAGCTGAGTTCAGCAGCTGCAGTTTGCTGTATTTTTCATCTTGCATCAGCAAGTTGGGACCACAAATAATCTGGTCTTATATGCTTCAGCGATGCTGCCGCTTAAGACTTCGCTCTCCTCCTAAGGCAGTATATTCCTGGGAGCCAGCATCACTCCCCTTCCTCAGCCTGCTGGCTCAGGTGGGGGGAGGTGGGTGGCCAGGCAGGGGGTCCACATGGGAGGAGGAGCTCAGAGAGGAGCACTGGCCAGCCGTGGAGTGGGTAATTAATTTCTGAATGGTTTTTGGAATCAGCTAAACATTTCCTTTTAACCAGTTTCCCTAGCCTACATCCTTTGTTAGTTCAGGAAAAATGTCATTTATAATGAATGTTGCCGTGATAAATTGTTCCCGAGAAGCACAGCGTTCTCATTAGTCTGTATAATAAGACTCCTAGTGGTGGCATAGCTGTGCAGATATTTGCCTGATAGGAAAAATATTTGTCTATGTGCTTGCTCTAGAAGGCCTGGGATGGAGGCTGGTCCCCTGCAGCCTCAGTGGCTCTGAGGGTGTGTTCCTCTAGGACTCGTTAGAGCAGACTCCAACCACGCCTGGTCCTTGGTGCGTCCTGCTGGGTTGGGGCTGCGGTGTGTGGGTCCTCACTCATTCTGCCACACCAGCCTCCTGCCCCGCTCTGGCTGTCTGCACTGGGAGCTGGTCTTTTGAGTCAGCTGAAGAAGAGAATTTTCGTGCAATAGTCCTGTTTTAGTCTCTTTTTTTGTTATTCCTAGGGAGAAAGAGCATAAACATGTATGCAGCGAATTCTCTTTTTCCGGAGTACTTTTGCATATGTGGTTTCACTCCAAGCTCTCTTCTGTGTAGGTATCAGAGTCACTCAGGCACCGAGAGGGACAGTAGTGTTTCCAGGATTTATGGCTTGTAAGCAGTGGGCGTTCTGACCCAAATACTCTGCCCTGTCACTGATTCCCTTTGCCCTTCTACTGTTTGAGAATGGACAGTTTCCCCAGCCTTTCTCCACAGACACCCATTGGATTTTCTTCTGTAGGTCCCCAGGGCACTTTCTCATGTTAAGAGTGGTGCTTAAGGATGTGTGTTAATTCTTGCAGGCCTCTGGGGCCTCCCTTAGCAAATGGCTATTACCAGAGATATCAAAGATACTTTTCCAAATTCCTAACAACCACCAGACAGGATCTGAGGAGTGGAGGAAGACAGGCTTATCAAAGGGCATTTTGGGGGGCTGAGCTATCTTGGTGACCAAGTTAATGCAACATTGGTGCATTTTGCTGTGCTGCCAGCTGGAAATCTACTTGTAATTTTATTTTTCAAGAGGATGTGTTAGGAGAGTTTTTGGCTTTCCTCCTGCTTAGAGGAAAGTCTTCCATGCCTCCAGATATAGTCCCCATCTACTCATCCACCCATCCACTCATCCACCCATCCACCCATCTACCCATCCACCCATCTATCCACCCACCCATCCATCCATCCACTCATCCATCCATCCATCCATCCAGCCATCCATCCATCCACCCACCCATCCACCTACTCACCCACCCACCCAGCCACCCATCCATCCATCCATTCTTTCCTCCGTCCTTTCTTTCCTCCTTCCATCCAATGGCTTTTGAGTCCCTGTTAGGTGTGAGGCACTACTCTGGACATTGAAGATTCAAACATGAATAAAATGGTTTCTGTTCTGAGAGAACTTATAGTTTAATGGGAGAAACATAAAAAATATAAATTACGGTTGGTGGTGCAGGCATAATAATTGGAGTTTGTGAAACATGTTCAGAGTTGGTGCAAGGCATTCACAGAAAGTTTTCTGGAAGAGCTGGCACTGGAACTGGGTTGGGAAGAGTGAACTAGAAGAGGTTTTGTGGAGGACGAGGTTGGGGGAAGGCATTCCTGGCAGGAGCAGCACCACAAGATAAGGATGTAGATGTCATGGTTGGAGAACATGTGCTATTCAATATTGCTACAGGGGTTTGAGGTGGGCAGAAGAGAGGAGGAGGAGTGTGAGGAGAGATGAGATGATAGAGATCAGCAGGGTCCCAATGGTGGGTGGGGGTCAGGGTGGAAAGTGATGGGCTGTCAAAGCCCAGGGAGTTCTCCTGTGGGGGCGTTAGTGGGGATGTACCCCTTGTAATTGGCAGAGCTGGGATTTGAACCCAGGGGGTTTGGTGCCTGGGATTTTGCTCTTGGTCACTGTGCCTCTCCCGTTGGTCTTCAGTTTAGGCTATGCATCCACCTCTGGACTTTGGTTCTCCATATGTTACATTTCAGGAAATGTAATTTGATGTAAGAACGTATCTGAATCTGTGTAACAAAATGCTGTAGAAAAATAGGGTTTGGATGGATTGTGAAGGCCGAGAAACACATTCTATGGAGGTTGAAGGGAGGGGAAAGGCTGGGAATAGCAAAGGTGGGGAGGGATCCAGGTATCGGGATCAGTACTGGGAATGGGGATAGTAAAGGTCGGAACTGCTCCAGCTGAGAACAGAAGAACGAAGCAGTGAAAGCTTCGGTGTCAGTGTCTCAGGACTAGTTAACTGGGCTTAGGAAGACAGTCGGAGAGGCCAACCGCTGGCAGCTGGGACCTTGCCTGTTCCTTGGCCGCCATAGGATCACCTGCCACCCCTTACTCGAGGGAGATGGACTGAAACTTTTTGCTTTAGGGCAGGAGGGAGGGTGGTGGTGGAGAGGGAGAGATGGAAGAAACCTAACCTCATACCCCCAGCAAGAACCATATCAGCATTCAGAGAAAGTTGAAAGAAATCTTTCAGCTGGCTGGCTACCTAGCTCAAGGCTAACCACACTCTTAACACAATAATAAGTCAATCCTCACTGAATAATTAAATAGAGAGCCTTCATAAGTATTGACTTAATGTGACAGCAAGTCTATAGTGACTCGGGGTTTGCTTATGTAAACACAATCTCTTGTTCAGCTTACTTAGCAGTTCAATGGAATAGAACAGTCCTTCAATTAAAATCAAATGATGCATATGTTTAATTCTTTTCTCCTCTTACTGGGTAATAATAGATTTGGAACGTAGGTGAAGGGATTGGGGAAAAATGGAGAAGAAGATATCTGCTCATTTGCCTGTGTTTTCAGAGGACATGAAGGAGAAAAACCAATGGCTGTCTCTAGAAGAAGGAAGTGGTCTGGGTTCCCATCTCTGGGCGTGGGTGGGAGATCCTTGTGGGCTCTGGTTGGCTTCTGCCCCATCCAGACTCCCCTGATCCTCTCAGGCTTGGGTAGGCCACTGTGGTTGGTGTGTTGGGCCCTCTATCATGGCCTTGGTCTGATTGATTGCTTTTGGTCAGCTGGGGTCCGGGGGCTCTGACCACAGCCCTCTCCAGGTCATTTCCTATGGACACCCTCATGGCTGGGAGAGTTCCAGACTGGATGGAAAAGGGGGGCACCCCACTGGTTCCCTGGGATGACACCAGAGTGCAGTAAACCTCCCGGGATTCTGTGGCTGCAGGATGTGGGGAGGGGAGCAGTGGGCTGGGAGAGAGATGGCTGGGCAGGGACGGGGCAGCATGGTAGAAGGGAAACCCACTGGCTTTGGAGCCAAGATTTGAAGCTAAATCTTCTGGCCTCACTGCTGTGGTATTAAGCGAGTTAATTAACCTACTGAGGCCTCTGTTTCCTTATCTGTAAAACAGGGGGAATCATGCTGACTTCAGAGAGCTGTTGTCAGAGTGCAGTGTGGTGGCGGTGGTTGAGGCGCTTTGTGTGACACTGTGCACGTGCGGGGTGCTTGTAATAGATCAGAGACACTATGTCCCTTCAGCCTGAAGGGAAAGAGCTCCTGCCTTCCGCATGGTGTTCCATGCGCAGGAGTGGCTGGCGGAGTCCCCTAATCTCAGTGAGAGCGGCAGTAAGCATGGATGGGGCACCCGCCACGTGCAGGCAGTATCCAAGCACTTATGCACATGTGCCCCTTTGATGTGTCGGTCGATCCTCACCACGACCATGTGAGGGAAGTACTATCGTTATCTCCATTTGGAAGATGAGGAAATGGAGGCCTGGAGAGGTTTAATGACCTACTCAAGGTCACACAGCTAGTGAGTAGCTGAGCCAAGGTTCCAGCCCAGTCAGCATGATGTCAGAAAGTGGACCTCACAGCTGGGCGAGCTTCTGTGGAGGGCTAGGGTGGAGGGGCTGGGTTCTTGCGGAATTTAGGTCCTCCTGTGGGAGGAGATCAAATGTTTCCATGTGAGCAACCTGCCCTGGGGTCTTGGTCGTGTCCAGGAGGGTTCTGTCCACATTTCTCAGCACGGCACCTGGCTCTGTCTCCAGCCCACAGGCTCCTAGGAGTCGGAGCTGTGTGGAGTGTGGAGCTAGTTCTCTGAGATGATGGCTCTTCTCTCACTGCCTCTTTGTCTTGGGACAGAGCGTCACTTGAGTTCACTGATGCTTCTGTAACCAATAACATTTTCTCTAACCGAAGGCTTAGAAAAATCATTGTTTATAATGACTCAGGATTCCTGAAGCCTTTTCAGTTAAACTTAAAGAAATAATTATAATCTTAAAGCAACTTTATTAAAAGAGAACATAATGAACAGTGTAGTCTATTAGTATCTTTTGAAATTTACTTCTGGATCTCATCAGTCCATACATTTCCCATATTTCCCTGTTTTAACCAGGATGCGTTAACTGTATAGTCTTCAGCTTTTTATTCCTTAACATGATTTCACATTTGAATTTTCATATATCGGCACAATCTACGTCCTTGTTGTTTTAAATAGCGATGTAGCTTTCTGTGGCTTGTCCATCTGAGCCATAGCTCTCTAGTTAGGCTGGGGAAAGAATCCAAGGCTAGGTCAGTCTTCCTTCATGAATTTGACTATCATCCGTTTTCCAGGTTGCTCTCACTGAAGCGCTGCTGCAATGCTGGCGCTTTCGCGTGGTGTAGACAGACCCTTTGTGGGTTTCATTTTTGGTCTGTGTCCTTTTCAGTGTGTGCCTTTTCCAGTTGCTTTGAACTTGGACAAGAAGATCATATAAGATCAGAGAGCGAAGCTAAATAGTAGTCAAGAATTCTTCTGTTTTAAGTGACAGAGACCCAACTTAAGCTAGCTTAAGAAAAATAAAAAAGTAATTTATTGGCTTACAATAAAATATAGAAAGGGCAGGAGCGTATCCAGGACTCAAACACAAATAGGCCTCTCTCTGTCTCCCTGTCTCTTTTTTCTGTTCTCTCCACAGGGTAGCTGCATGTTTATTCTTAGTGTGACCAGGAGGCCAGAACTATGGTCCTAATTTGTCTGGCTTACATCGTGCTGATTCCTTGCCTGCTCCATTAGGAAAACGTCAGGGAAGGCCCCTGTTTTGCTGGTTTGTATTACATCCTTATCCCTAGAGCAGTGAGTGTGCCAGAAAGAGAGTTTTACGGTTGGCCCAGCGTGGGTTATATGTCTACCTGTGGCCCAGGAGGGTGGAGTGCCATGGTTGACAGCCTTTTTTAGAACTGCCTGGCCAGAGGAGGAAGTTCCCCTCCTCCAGTCCACCCTCAAGGGAGCAGCTATTTTGGGCAGAAGGAATAAATATCCACCATACACTTAAAGAATAAACAGGAGGGAGGGAAGCCAGGTTGGTTCTTGAGTTCATGAAACAAGTGGTGGCAGTCTCCTGGAGGAGGCAGGAAAGGATGGAGGATCAGGCTGTCCACAGTGAGTCCTGGAGGTGTCAGAAAGCAGCCATGTGGGTGAAATCTGTTTTCCCCTTTCTCGGTGTCACATAACATTGAACCCAGTTAACCAAGCCCTGCCCTGCTGGAGGGGACCTCAGAAAGCCATTCCAGAGGCACTTGGGTCTATTAAAGCCATTTTCTCTGCATTCCCATAAATTGTCTATGAAGCCCATCATGAGTAATTTGCACTTCTTGGGAGCCCTTTTTCCCCTCCATGAAATATTCAAGTGCCCTGTTCATTTGCATGAGGCAATGCTGGTGGCTGCCTCTGGAAGCATCATTGTTCACAGTGGTGGGTCATGGCAGCAGACCCGGAGAAAAGACCCTGTCCTCGTTGGTGGGTGCCTGGCCCTGGTGTGCTGGCTGTAGGATGTGTAACTGTGCGACCTACCTCTTGGAGCTGCTGTGTCCTCACTGTGAAATATGTTACTTTGTGGGATTGTTAAGAAAGTTAAATGAGATAACTATGCCTGGCACGTAGTAGGTCCTCAATAAATATCAGCTCCCTTTCCTCCTCCACTTCATCCAGTAGGAACCCATTGGTTTCCATGGAAGTGGCATAACAGGTATATCCTGATAAATGGGAACTTTGAGAAGTTGATGAGAACTTCAGAGCAAAAGCCGTGTGTTGGCAGCACTGGAAAGCTTTGGGGTTATGGGGGAGCCTTTCACCCAGCATTATTCTAGGCTAGACAGATTTGAGAAAGTGTATGTGTTTTGGAAGGTGTTTACAGTCTGGACCAAGGGAGTGTCTTGTTGGTGCCTGGACTTTCTCTTGGTTAAGACCAAAGAACAGAACTGAGGGGTGTGTATCCAAGTGTAGCTGTGTCTATGTGAGGATAAGGGTGTGTGTGTGTGAGTGTGTGTACAAACACGTGCACTCTGCCATGTAACCATGAGCCTTCTTGGGCTGCTGCCAGAAGCATTACTTTCCTCCATGGGTGGGGTGTAAAGTGGGGATGTTTAAAGCTGAGACCAGGGAGTGGGGTCTGAAGGGTGTACAGATGGCCATATCCCCAGACTTCAGCCTGCCTCAGAACCGCCTGGAGGGCTGTTCAGGCAAGATTGCTGGTCCTGACCCAGGAATTTCAGAGCTCGTATGTCTGGGGTTGTGCCTGGAGGATTTCCATTTCTGCAAGTGCCCAGGTAATGTCGATGCTGCTGGCTGGTGGACCGCACTTTGAGAACCACTGACCTGTAGGAAGTCCACCTTCCCCTCCCCGGTCTGGATGATTTCTGCTTGTGTGGGTTGATCTTTGCACGTCCAGCCTTGCCACTTTTTCCCTTTGCAGGAGCACATCTGCCTGTCAAGTAGGGTTGCCAGAGCTAACAAATAAAAATACAAGATACCCAGTTAAATTTGAATTCCAGAGAAACAACATTATAAGTCCCAGATATTGCAGGAGACATACACTAAAAAAATATTCATTGTTTATCTGAAATTAAAATTAACTGGATGTCCTGTATTTAATCTGGCAACTGTTTAATCAAATTGGGGGTCAGGTGTCTCTCTGCCTCTCCTGCCGCTTTCCTGTGATTGAATAGGCCACAGCTGCTGATGAAACAAGCCCAGAGAGGGGTTGTGTGTTTCGGACAGATCCACCTGCTGCCCTGAGCTCATTTGGCAGTCTTCGCTTGATCTCGCTGAGATGGGCTTGGCTCGTGTTCCTATTGGTTCCCTTGCTGGCTCTCTGTTTTTCTCTTTGTCTGTCTCTTTCTCTCATGCTTTCTTTCATGCCATCTCTCTTACGGGGGCTCTTAAAGGCAGAAATTTGCAAAGCTATGGGGCTGATCCAGGAAAAGTCTGTTCCTGGCAGCAAGAGCAGAGTCTAAGAGACCCGTGACCTCACAGTGTCTGCAGGGAAGAGTGGCATCTGGCCTGGAGATGGCACAGAGATCCCCAGCTGGCCCGCTGTGTCTTATGAAAAGGATAACATTTGCCTTGGAGACTGCACCTACAGGATAGGCTGAGCACCTTCACGTGGCTGGTTGGAGTGGAGCGCGTGTGGGCTTGAAGGAAATTGACGCCACTTAGTCTCTGATGCTGACAGAGGAGCCGGCTGCGTGGACTTCAGCCTGTCCTGAGGGGCGGAGAGAACTCGAGCAATCAGAGGCCTCCTGGAGACTTGGACGCGGCATCCTCCTAAACGGGCCCCATTTATCACTCTCACTTGCCAAGGCCACTGTGATGCTGAGAAGGAAGAAATGGAGGAACAGAAGGCCTTCACTCCTTTCTGCCATCTGCTGGTCTCGGGCCTACTCCCTGCCCTCCCTGTGCTCTGAATAGAGCCGTCAGGTCTGCTGTAAAGGAAGTAGGCCCCAGCCTCAGAGGAGCGGGGTGGCCCTTCCCTGCTGGTCAGCCCAGGGTTGGGCACAGGGGCCTTGTGCATGTTGCCCAGCTTCAGGGACCTGTGTTCCTCCTTTGTGTCCTTGGTGTGGCATGGAGAGTGAAGTTGGGGTGGGGAGGCCGTGGTGCACCTGGGTCCAGCAGGGTGACACTGTAGCCTGGTGGTGAGGGAGAAGTGCTCACATTGGCCTGCGTGGGACCCACACCACCTTGGCAGGTGAGCAGGTATTTTTCCTTCTATGTCAGACATAGGAAAAGTTCCGTTTGCGCTTGCCAGTGGCAGCTGCGGTGCTAGGGACGAGACGTCTGGGTAGAGAAGATAGGGGCCCTGCCTCCTCTCTGTGCCCTAGCTCTCCCATATAGCCCCGTGAGGGAGATAGGTAGGCATGGATCACCCCATTTGATAACTGGGGACCCTGAGCACAGAGACATGACAGGCCTGCCCGAGGTCACATGGCAGGTGAGTGACGGACAGAGCATGGCTGTGTGACAGACACTGTCTCCCCTCCCAGCAGCTGAGTCTGCCCCTCCCCTCCTCACTGGCCTGCTCACCTGGCTTCTGAACTCTTTCACCTTCTGCTTCCTGGCTTGCTTCCTCTTCCCCACTTCTCCTCCGGATGGCCCTGTCTCTCTGTGGGCTGTCATATTCTCCTCCTTCATGCTTTCACACCTCCCCCAGCCTGGGCCCAGCGACATTTTGAGGGGCCTCGTGGATGGTGTGGCCAGGCAAGGTCCTGAAGGTACCCAGTGTTGGTGACTGGAGAACAACCTTGCAGAAAGGAAGCGAGGCCCTGTGTGCAGGGAGGGGAGTGGGGGCTCCCAAAGCCTGCAGCTGGAGCCCCCAGGTCTGCTGTGGCGGGCAGCATGCTCCCCCGGGAAGGTGGCCTCTTGTGGAGCCCTGGCCCACTGGGTGCTTTGCCCGCTCACTTAGCTGGGATTTCCTTTCTGACATTGCACTGAGTGCATTCCCGTCCTCAGTCCTGCAGGCACATGGCAGGGGCTCAGTACATATTTGGAGAAAGGATGTGTGGGTGTCTACCACTTCCTCACTGCCCACAGGGGTTTGGAGGATGTGGGTGAAGAAATGAGTCAAGTCTGCCTCTCTAGGAGCATATGTTCCATTTGGAGAGACCAAACAGAGCGACATCAGCACGTCTCTATGCAGTTAAGTAGGAAATTGTCTGGTGCAGACGGTATGTGCAGCTGGAATACAGAGATGGGAGGCATCCATGGGGCTGGGTGGTCTGAAGGACTCCATGGAGGAGGGCTAGAGGTGGGCCTCGGGAAGGCGGTAGGAGGGAGTCGGACCTGTGTGTGATCAAATGGGCATTGAAGTGGACTCCTGTATTTTGGCTAAGAGACAGTATTTGGATGCCAAAGAGGCGGGAGGAGATGATAACTAGCAGCTTTGCTTGTAATCTAGCAGCCTCCTTGCCCCACACCCTGCAGGAGCTCAGTTCCAGCTTTATGCTGCCCATGTGCAGCCCTCCTCAGTGTGGGGCCTGACCGTACCCCTGACTCCTTCTGGAGGGAGACATTTGGCCAAAGCAGACAATGAAGACTTCGAAGGTGCTGTGTTAGTTTCCTGTGGCTGCTGTAACAAAGTACAGGTGTACCTCGTTTTATCCCACTTTGCTTTATTGTATTTTGTAGATATTGTGTGTTTTGTAAGACCCTCCACCAGCAAAAAGATTAGGACTCGCTGAAGCCTCAGATGGTGGTTAGCAGTTTTTAGCAATAAAGTATTTTTTAATTAACATATGTATGTTTTTGGTATCGCAAAATACCGATACATAACGTTATTGCACATTTAATAGACTGCAGTATAGTGTAAACATAACTTTTATATGTACTGGGAAACCAAAAAATTTGTGTGACTTGCTTTATTGCGGTATTCATTTTATGCAGTGGTCTGGAACCGAACCCGCAGTATCTCCGAGGTATGGCTGTACCACAGGCTGGGTGGCTTAAAACAAAAATTTATTCTCTCACAGTTCTGGAGACCAGAAATCTGAAATCAAGGTGTTGGCAGGGCCGTGATCCCTCTGAAGGCTTGAAGGGAGAATCTGCTCTGTACCTTTCTCTTAGCTTCTGGTGTTGCTGGCAATCTTTGCCCTTCCTGGCTTGTAGGCACACCTCTCCGGTCTCTGTCTGTCTTCATATGCATTCTCACTGTGTGTGTGTATCTCTTCTCCTCTTCTTATAAGGACACTGGTCATTGGATTGAGGGCCCACCCTAATCTACTATGACCTCGCCTTGGTTCCATGTGCAAAGAGCTTGTTTCTAAGTGAGCTCACATTCACAGGTACTGGGGATTCCGAGTCAACATATCCTTTCTGGGTGACACAATTCAACCCACAACAGCTGCCTAGAGGTTTTGTTTTGTTCACCTCCAAATTCTTTGTACTTGTTAAAGTCTCCGTCCCCTCTCAGGTCTCTGGAGGTCTGGGCAGAGACCACGCCCCACTGATCCTTTCATGGTACCTTCTCTCGTTTGCTGGGCAAGTGGGACATGAGCTGGGCCTGCCATTCAAGACCAAGTCTTGTTCTGCAGGGGCTGAAGGCTGGGTGGGAAAGGCCGCATTTCCCTGTTTTGGGGCTGGCTGGTGAGGGGATGGAGGGTGTATTCACGGCAGAAGGGTGGGCAGAGACACCGGCAGATTTCCTTTTGACGGAGATGCAGAACGTTGGCCCCGGAAGGACCTTTAAGGGCTTTTGCACGGGGAGTGGGCCCTGCCAGAAAGGACGCCCCCTTGTTGTTGGAGCTCTGGGACGGAGTCCTGGCCCCACTGCTCGGAGTTCTGTGATCCCGGGTTAGTCGTCAGGCTTCTTGGGGGCTCAGCCTCCTCCCCTGTAAATGGGTAGTATTGACCCTGCTTGTCAGGTCTCACAGAGCGCAGATCTCACCCAGTTTCTGTGGAGGATTAAGTGATAAAAGATGTATGCGAAAGGACCTTTTCTTAAATCATTTTTTATTGTGATAAATTACACATAACATAAAATTTACCATTTTAACCATTTTTAAGTGTACACTTCAGTGGCATTAAGTACATTCACATTATTGTGCAACTGTTACCACCATTCATCTCCAGAGCTTTCTCATCTTCCCAAACTGTGAAAATACCTGTTAAACTGTGAACTGAGAGCACTTTTTATTAGTTTGCTCCTGATGAATAAGGAGACCGAATTTCCTAGCAGCAAGGACTCGCCTACCATCCCCTGCTTAGTTAGGGCACCACTGAGTGAGAGTGCCGACCCCTGCCAGTTAGTTTGGCGCCCATCCTGCTCCATCTCCTGCACTGCGCTACCTTGGGGTCTGCGGGGGTCTGGGGATGCACAAGGCACTGGTGGGTCGATTCCCTCCGGAGAGTTTCCTCCCTCTCCCAAACACTATCCTCAGGACCATGGGGCCTCCAGAATTTGTCCTGTGGTGGGACCCACGCAGCCTCCTGCTTCGAGGGCGTTCCTCTCAGGCTGTCCCTCTCTCTCTCTTTACCTGCTCCTTCCTCAAATGGGATGGAGTTCTAGTGGAGAACCAGGAGAGCTGAATCTGGGGTGACATTTGGGATGGCTTTGTGAGGTGTCACATGGTGTGGACAGAGCGGGGCAGGGAGTCAAGCTGGGTTCTGGTCCTTCCTGTCGCTACCATAGTGTTCGCACTGTGCGCGTACTTGTAGATGTCCTGTCCCGTGCCCATCATTTGGAAAATACCAGGGAACAGACCTTATTACTCATGGCTTGCAGCGCTGGGAGACACAGATGATATGCTACCCAAGGACCCCGTGGCAAAGGGCACTTGCCTATAGGAGGTGGTGACGAGGGGGGATAGGTGACCCCCAGCCCAGGCTGATGGTAATAGCACGTGGCCAGGACACTAGGGCAGGAGGAAGAGGAATGGGAATTGCCGCGCCAGCTAGACGTGGGTGCCCTGGGCTCCATGAGACTCCATGTCCAGGTGCTGGGGCTAGGGACAGATCCAGGTCAGACGGCTCCTGTTGAGTGGGGAGCAGAGGGCTGTGCACGTAGTTATGATGCTGCGTCACTGGTGCCAACAGAGAGGTTCTGTCACCAGGGGAAGAAAAGGCTGATTCTGCCTGGTGGGGTCGGGGAAGCTGGTGGAGGTTTTGCTTTGATTTGATGCAGAAGACACTGGTCAACAGTGTCCACAGGGTATCTCAGCCGAGGGGACTCTCTTGCCACTCTGGGGGCTGGCTCGTGTGACCCTCAGACGACCCTATGAGGTGGCAGGAGCAGTGATTGTTGTACCCATTCTGCAGGCGGGAAGAGTGATGGGTTGAAGGACATGGGCACCCAGGAATGGGGCTGAGCAGAGGGCGGAGCCCAGCTTTCCTGCCGTGGTCCCAGGCTTCCTGGGCAATCCCACCACAGGTTCTCTGTGTTCCTCTGACTGGAGAGATCCACTCAGAGATGGCTGTGCCTAAACTCTGCGCCTGCTCTCTGGGAAGTCCTGTATCCAAGGAGCTCCCAGCCTGAAGGCCGCCAGGGCTCGGTTCCCCCATGTTCCTCCTCTTTGCCTTCCTCCGCCCTGGGAGGCTGCGGGGAGCAGCCCCCTGCTGCAGAGGAGGCCGGAGGGCGGCCAGACTAAACTGTTCTCTCCCGACACCAGGTCCCGGCTGGCAGACTTCCATGCCAATTGTCGCACCTCCTACCAGACGCTCACCAGCTGCCCTGCCGACAATTACCAGGCATGTCTGGGCTCCTATGCCGGCATGATAGGTAAGCCGCCCCCTGTGCCTGGGCTCACAGTGGCTCCTGGCTGCCCCCATCTCAGTGGGCATCGGCCGAGGCCCCGCTCAGGGCCCGTGGGTGGACAGCCTGAGCTGGCCCTTCTCTGTGGCACTTTCAGATAGAACTGTGATGGAAACCAGAGGAGAGGCCAGCTCTTTATCATGGGGAGGAGGGCCCCAGGGGCCTTAGAAGGCTTTCAGAATAAGAAGAAAAAGTAGCGTTGATTACACCATTCTGATATTCCAGGTACTGCACTGGACAGTTTACATGGACTGTCTTATCTAATTCTCACCACGGCGCTTACTAGGGAGATGTTGGTATCTCCATTTGTAGATGGGGAATCTGAGGCTTAGAGAAGTTGAGTGACTTGCAGAGGTTTACCTGGCTCATAAATGTGACACTGGGGTGGAAACCCAGGACGTGAACCTCAGTCTCCCGGACTCGCAAACACACGCTCTGCTTGTTGGTGAAGGAGAAAGCAAGAGCCTGTGCTCAGTGGGGAGCTCCTGGGTATTCCCTCTGCCCCTGATTTGTCCTCTATGTGGGTGCCTCTCTGCCCCTTGCTGACCCCATGGTTGCTGGGGGGGTAACGCTCAGAGTTTGGATTGCAATTGGGATGTGCGTGTGTTTGGCGGGCAGGTGGAGGGTGGAGGGTCTCAAGCCTCTTCTCATTTGTCTGGGGTCTGGGAGCCCAAAGAGAAGGCCTCATTGCTCCTCTCTTCTTTGCCTCCCTTTCTTGCTGCCCAGGGTTTGATATGACACCCAACTATGTGGACTCGAGCCCCACGAGCATTGTGGTGTCCCCCTGGTGCAGCTGTCGTGGGAGTGGGAACATGGAGGAGGAGTGTGAGAAGTTCCTCAGGGACTTCACTGAGAACCCGTGTCTCCGTAAGTCCCGCAGGGTCCTCCCCACACCCGGAAGCCCCTCATGCCCTTCCTATCCCAGAGGGGCCCTGGAGGGCTGCCCTAGCCACTCCCTTCTTCCTCCCGTGGGATGGCCAGAGATCTCCGTGGGGCTTCTCTAGCATGAGTGTCGCCTACGGAGACCTTGGGTTTTGTGCTCTTGGAGATTCATGCCAGAGCTGTCAGTAGGCCAACCTCAGTTTACCATGGGAGGCCCGAACCTATGTCAAGTCAAGGCTGAAGGCTTCTGGTCTGTTATCCTGACAGCTTCAGCCAGGTTCCTTCAGGGACAGCTGGGTGGTGAGGATCTCAGCTGTCTGTCACTTCTCCCTTTAAGGGTCTATCTCCCCTTGGAATCGGTGACTTTCTTTTCAGGTTATCAAACTCCTAATCTGAAGGCTAGAGAGAGGGGAGCCACAGCTCTGTCTGCCTTGATCTGTCCAGTCTGACACTCTTGCTACCCACACCCATCTGAAGATCTCTTCCCCTTTTCCTTCCCTCCTTCCCTCCTTTCTTCCTCCCGTCCATCTGTCCATCCTCCCTTCTGTGCGGCACTGGGGATTCAGAGGTACAAGTCACAGTGCTGTCGCTGAACAGCTTGCAGTCTGATGGAGGTGCACCAGGGGTCACTGTGATCAGAGCACAGGCTGAACAGTGCTGGGTGGAGGTCTGCACAGGGCGCTTCAGGATCCCAGGGTGTGGATGGTCAAGTCGGAGGGCCCCGAAGGCTTCTCAGAGGCTGACCCGTGGAGGGATAGCTGAAGAGGCGGGGAGGCGGGCAGAGGTGGGTTGCGGGAACTGTAGACTCCTTAGCCTTGCTACAGCACAAGAGGGTGCCTGGAGCTCTGGACAGGTGGGGAAAGGCCTCCTCACGAAGGGCCTCGCACACCTGAAGGCATTTGGATCTTAGGGTCCTGCAGGTGGTGGAGGTAGTAGTGCGGGTCGCAGAAGGGGTGTCGGCAGGTGGCATTGTGGTCAGACCTGCATTTCAGAAGGCTCATTCTCTGGTTCTGGTGTGGAGGGGGTGGGGATAGGGATGTGGTTCTGACAAGTGACCAACACAGAGTCCTTGGAGGGTGTAGTTGCTGCTCATGGGAGAGGACAGTGTGCCTGTGAGCCAGAGCAATGGCAGTGAGGAGAGATGGAGTGGAGAGATCTTTAGGAGGTGGGCTCAGTTGATGGCAAGTGGGTGGTTAGGGAGGCATCCTGGGGGACTTGGCGGGGAGAGATGACACCTTCAAGACTGGAAACGCGGGGGAAAGCAGTATTGCGATGGGAGGGGGCGCTGCCTAGTTTAGGGGCAGACGTGATGAACTTGAGGTGCGCCTGGGACTTGGAGGTGGAGATAGCTGCAGGCACTAGGTTATAGGGTCAAGTCTTGGGGTGACAGTTTTGTCTAAGAGGTCCCATTATTTAGTCCTCAGTGAATTCGTGCTGATGGTGAGGCCAACCAGGGAGGAGGGCTGAGTCTAGGGCTCTTGGAATGCCAGTGGCCGGGCGCTGGAACCATCTGAGGTCGCAGAGGAGCCAGGAGCAGCCTTGCCTAGGGGGCTGGGGTGTGAAGCTTCTGAAGGGGAGTGGTCTGCAGACTGAACGACACAGGGAGGAGGGCACTAGCTTGCCCTGGGTGTGGCCCGCCGCACCTTCCAGGCTCCCACGGTCCCACTTCTCCCTTCCTCTTCTACATTCCTCATTGCATATGTTTCTTTCTATTCTGGTTTCTCTGTCCTTTTCAATCTCCCTCTTGCTATTTTCTTCCCTTCTTGTGAGACCTTGGTAGGGATCTGAAAGGGAGCTTCAGCAGAGTTAAGTTTGGACAAGCCATACTCTGTCCCCAGCTCTGGGCTGTTCTGGGGAAGGTAGCTATTGGGGTGGCGAAGGGCAGGAGTGATGGAGGTGGTCCCTGATTTCTCTGCATCTGCCTGCTCTCTCCCCCACAGGGAATGCCATCCAGGCCTTTGGCAACGGCACAGATGTGAACTTGTCCCCTAAAAACCCCTCATTCCAGGCCACGCAGGCCCCTCGGGTGGAGAAAACGCCTTCTTTGCCTGATGACCTCAGTGATAGCACCAGCCTGGGGACCAGCCTCATCAGCACCTGCACATCCATCCAGGTGAGGGGACATGGCTCTGCAGCAGGGAGGTGGAGCCAGGGGCAGGCTGAGGGCCTAGAGAAGCACGGTGACGCCAGAGGCCGGTGTGGGAGGTTAGCAGACTGGGGCATAGATGGGGCGCACAAGTTCCTCCCTATGGATTGGGACCCCAGAGTCAGGGAAGAGCTGACGGGGGCTCGATTTTCATGTATTCATTCACTGGGCATTCACCTTGCAAGTGTTAAACACCTGGTCTATCACAGGGTTGTACTAGATACCTGGGGGAGCAGAGAAGTATCGTGGTTAGTGTTTATTAACCATCTACTAGTTACCAGGTGCTGTGCTAGTAGCTTCTCTACCTTTTCATTGAATTCTCACACAGTGTGGTGTTGGTACTCTCGTTTTACACACAGGAAACTGATCTAGAGGGGTAGGCAGCATATCCAACACAGCTGGTTAGTGGTGGAATAAGATTTCAAACCTACATCTGACTCCAAACCCATGCTGTGCATTTGTTTGTTTATCTGTACATCTGTCCACCCATCCGTCCGTCTATCCGTCCAGCGTGTGTTATGTACGCGCTGTGTGCAGGTCTTATGTGAGATGCTAGGGAGACGTTGGGGAATGAGGCTGACACAGTCTGGGGTTTGTGGTCCTTATGGTCATGTTGAGGGTCAAACAATTTAAGAAGCATCAGACAGGTACTGCGGTCAGTGCCACGATAGGGGACACACGCAAGTGGCACTGCGAAGCACATCACAGGGCTCCCCACTCTGCCCTTGTCTCTGCTGAGCTCCCCTCGGGCCGGCACGCCATTTGCTACAGTCGATTCTTCACTGAAGAGGTTGGTTCTAGTGAGACTCCCCCCCCCCACACTCTCACACACACACACACACACTCTCTCTCTGACACACACACTCACACACCCTCGTTCTCTCTCTCTCACACACACTGTCTCTCACACATCCTTGTTCTCTCTCTCTCACACACTCTTTCTCACACACACACTCTCTGTCTCTCTCACACACCCTCGTTCTCTCTCACACACACACACACACTCGTTCTCGCTCTCTCACACACACACTTTCTCTCTCTCTCACACACACTGTGTCTCTCTCACACACCCTCATTCTCTCTCACACACTGTCTCTTTCACACACACACACTCATTCTCTCTCTCACGTACACATTCTCACACAGGCACACACATTCTCTCACACACTCTCACACACACACACTTGTTCTCTCTCTCACATACACACACACTCTCTCAGACATGCACACACACACTTGTTCTCTTTCTATCACATACATTCTCTCACACACACACTCATTCTCTCTCGCACACACACTCATTCTCTCTCACACATGCACACACACACACTCTCTTACACACACACTCATTCTCTCTCTCACATACACACATACACTCCTAGAACACAGAGTTTCAAAGAAGACCTAAAGCAGAAGATGAGGGAGAGCAGAGGAGGGAGGGAACAGTGAGATCGTGGGTGGTGGGGCACAGGGGGATGTTTCAGGCAGGAGTTGGGACTAGAATTGCCAAGAAGGTTGGTGGGGTCTGCAGTACAGTCAGCGGGGGGCACAGCCTAGGCGTAGGTGTGGGAGCAGGGGGAACAGGGCCTGGCTGTGGATGAGGCAATGAAGACACCAGTCTGATGGGGGCGGCGGACTCCTGGGATCAACAGTGGGCATTCACTATAAAGTTTCAGTCATGCAAGATGAGTAAGTTCTGGAGTACAGCAGTGTGACCATAGTTGACAGTATTGTACTGTGTGCTTGAAATTTGCTAAGAGAGTAGACCTTAGGTGTTCTCACCACAGAAAAGAAAAAACAAGGAAAATGGTAAAGGTGTGAAGTGAATATTTCACCATGGATAAGTATACCGGGTCATCAGGTTGTACACCTTAAATATATACAGTTTTTGATGGTCAATTATAATTCAGTAAAGCAGGAAAAAGAAACCAGTGGGCATTCACAGTGGCAGGATGAGCACTCGAGCACGGGTGGGGCCTGACGGAGATGTTCTGGTCCTACAAGGCACCTGCTGCACCAAAGGAGCAGGTGCTGGTGCCCTTCCCTCTCTGGGGGCTCCCCTGCACTGTAGCAGCTGACCTCCAGGTGCCCTCCTGTCAGGCTCAGCATGGGCCCTTCCCTGCCCTGCTCCCCTCCATTACGTCGCCCTCCTGGTTTGGGCTGAGTGCCCGTGTCACCCTTGGGCAGCTCCTAATTACACTGGGCATGTTTGAGTGGCTGCCGGCGGGGGCTTGGGGCCTGCTGCACAGACAGTCGCCAGCTCAATTTCATGCTAGAGTGGCAGGCAGCTCAGCAGGTCAGGGCTGTGCCCCCTGTCAGGTGACTGCGCTCTGGTGTGATTCTACCCACGTGTCCCTCAGGGCTCCACCAGCTTCCCACGTGTCACACTTCTTCCCTGAGCCCCTCACAGTGGCTCAACAGGGAGATGCTGACTCAGCAGGTGGCTGCAAACCTTTCCCAGGATTCTCATTGTGACTCACTGTGGACATGAAAGAGTTGAAAGCCGTGGCCTCGTGCCCCCCCTGCAGCCCCCTGAGTGCCTGATGGCTCTGACTCCCCTTTTCCTGTTCTGTTTCTCCTCAGCAGTTTGCTAGACGGTTGCCTGGTTTCTTTTAGCCCCAGCCTGGTTTTCTGTGGACTCACCATCTGGGGGCTTGTCTTACACTTGGTTTGATCCAGGGCATTAATGCACGCTTTGTATGTGAGATGATGGATGTGAAAGTGCCTGGCAAACTAAAGAACCCTACGTACAGGTTAGGTGTTACGAATCTTGGGGGCTCTCTGCGAGGCTGACTGGCAGGGGGCTCCCCCAGGCCTGGCCCTGGTGACTGTCCGCTTGGGTTCTTTTGACTAAGTCACTCTGGGCAGGACAGCCAGGGACGGCCATCCCAGGAGGAAAGGAAGAGAAGCAGATCCTCAGAGGGGGGGTCCACCCCCATCACCCCCATTACCCCTCGTTCCTTCTCACAGAAACTGAGGGGGAAGGGCCCCTAGTTCTGTTTTGATTACCATCTTTATACTGAGCACCTGCCGCTCCTGCTAGATGCTGGGAGGGCAGAGTGAATAAGCCCTCGTCCCCAGCCTCAGCTGGGCTGGAGGCTGGTGTGGGTGGTTTGTCCCCTCCCCAGCCATACCCTCCCTGTCAGCTCTGCTGGCTTGGAGGGGCTCCATGGTGGCTCTTGTGGGGCCCTTGGGATGACTGCAACCCATGGTTACAGGAGGGGTCCTCTGAGTGAGGGCAGAGATGGGAGGCTGAGGCCAGGATGGGGGAGGAGGCTTTGTGCCCAGATACCCCCTGGAGAGAGAGGCAAGGTCACTTTCCTTATCTCTGTCCTCCTCCCCATCCACAGATCTGGACCCTTGGGGAAGCCTTAGGGACCCCCTTCACTGACCAGAGATGGCAGCCAGTTGGGGACCCCATGTGAGTGATTGGATGTTAGGACCAGAGGGCTCTCTGAGATCTCCTTCTCAAACACCAAAGGACGGAAGCCCAGTAAGGACAGTAACTTGTCCACAGCCCCCAGCCCCTGGCCCCTGGACAGTTTCCTTCTGGCTGCACTGTGCTGCCTCCTTCTCCCAGTCTGCTCCCCAAAGGACTTGCCCGCGCTGGGGTGGTGCTGGGACTGGGAGAACTCTTGTCCTCATCATGGGGCTGCTGAGCAAAACTGTGGGTGTCTTGGACACCACAGAGGAGCCAGGAGCTGGGAGTCCCCCAAGTTGGCCCTGTGTTTGGTGTCGTTGATGCTGTCTTGAGTCCTGCTCTCACATGCTTTTACTCCTTGCAGTGGCCCCCTCTCCAGCTGGCCCTGCCTGCCTGGGACTCGCTGGAACTTGGAGAAACCATGGCAGGATCTGCAGAATGGTCTCTCCCCTCTCCCTCTGGCCCTGCCTCTATGCATGAGCACGCACACATATCGCCCCCCACACCTGTGTGAATGCCCTCCCTCCTTCCCACTGGTCCCTAGAGCAGGAATCTGTAGGAGGCAGGTCAGTCTTGGACACTCAAGCCCTTTGTTTCTGAGCCCAGCGAGGCGTCCCACGGCACAGGCCTGAGGGCTGGGGCAAGCTCTGTGCAGCCTGAGCACTCGTCAGTCCCTGTGAGTCAAGTGCCTCTCCTTCCCCCCGCCGCCTGGCGAATCCTCCTGGATGTCACCCTTTGGGGTGGTCTCCCTGACTCTGCTCAGGCAGAGCTGCCTTCTGCTTTCTTTGGGCTCCCACTTACCTCACTTGAGCCCCATCGTGATGTGTCCTGCCTACCCCCCACGCTTTGTAGGCCTGTATAACTGAGTGCACAGTGCGTGGTGCTGAGTAGGTGCTTCATATGGGTCGAGGGGAAGAACCGGAGTCCCCAGTTCACTGGATCTATTGGAACATCCTGCTCTCCATTCCAGAACAGGGTCCGTGTGCTTTATGGCTCGCAGGCAACTGCTGCTCTTTCCTCCCTCTCACAGATGGCCTCTGTGCTGGGAGGTCCTGAGGTGAGGAAGGCTTTCTATCTGGGATGCAGGAAGATCAGTTAGAAGGCTCTTTTGTCATATGATGGGGCCTGGCACAGGGCCGTGCAATGTGGATGGGGAAGCTGGCAGTGGGGGGGCGCCTTCCCTGGCTATGGTTTATTTCCAGTGACTTTGGCATTCCCTCTGGGGTGCTCTGGGCCGGTTTGCAGGGCCCCATCAGATCAGCTGGAGTTTCACCTTTCCCAGGGCTGCAGAGCCCCAGCCCAGCAGAGCCCCAGCCCAGCAACAAAGTCTCCTCTGCTCTCCTGTCTCCACCAGCCAACTACTCTTACCCTCAACACTGCCCACACATCCGGGGGAATTAAAAATGAGTTTGGACGGGTTGCTGCAAGCCCCCCTCACCATACACCTCCCCTAGGCTCAGCAGGCCCCTCCTGTCTCCTCCTCGTCCTGCCTGTTCCCTGGATGGGTCTCTTACCCAGCACCTGGGCCCGTGGGCGTCAGGGTTTGGGACCCAGAGGCCCGGCAGTGGGTCCATGTGTCTAGCAGGCATACGCTTCTGATTTACAAACGTGCCTTGCTTCGAAGCTTTGAGGGACTTGGATGTATTCCTTCTTTTCTTCCCTCTCTCCAGCTCTCCCTTGTAGTCATTCATTTATTCATCCATCTGTGCATTCATTCATGTATTCAACACAAATTCTTTCTGGATGTCACTCTATTCCAGGCACTGAGGCTGACACCCTTACTAGGCAGTACCTCGGTCCTCATACCGGTAGGATGGACAGGATGTATGCTCAGAGAATTAAGTATGGGGGAGGAAGTGATTGGCCTACCAAGAGGACTGATGCAGTGTTCTGGGATCCAGAGGGGGAGGGCTGCTTTGGGCTGGGAGCGGAAGCAAGGGACTCAAGGACGAGGTAGACCCAGCTGGGCCTGGAGGAACAGGGAGAACTGAGTATGTGGGGATACGGAATTTGGATGCATCGGGCAGAGGTCCCAGGCAGGGGGCAAGCGGGAACAAAGTCAGGGAGTCAGAGCAGCACAGAGCAGGTTGAGTAGAGGGGCTGCTGGCCGAATCTGGCCTGCTGCCTGTTTGGGTAAAGTGAATTTTCTTGGAACACAACCAAACCCAATTGTTTGCGAACTGTGCGTGTGCTGTAGGCAGAGCTGCCATGCAGAGCCTAAAATAGTTATGATCTGGCCCCTGCAGAAACTGTTTGCCTACCCCTGATCTAGAGAAACAGTAGGCCACGGGTTTGGGGGTTTGGGGAGAACGCAGAGTACTTATATGCCGGCAGGGGTGGGACTGGGGTAAAACCTGACGAGCAGATTGAAGTGGTGAGTGTGGACAGGGCACCGAAGGCTTTTTAACGGGGAGTGTTGTGATGAGAAGATGAGGACCATGATTTGGGAAAATAATCTGACAGCAGGTGGAGATTGGTTGGCAAGAGAGAGAGACTGGAGAGACAGAGAGGCCTGTCAGGAGATCTTTGCCATAGGTGATAGATAGATAGATGGTCAGAGGTAAGAAAGGAGGGGTTGAACCAGGGGGGTGGCAGGGAGTGGAGGGGCAGAGGTGTGAGAAGAGGTGGGTGTGTACAGGAGGGAGGAGGCCAGTGCCAGAAGCAGGGGACACAGGAGAGAGCTGGCCAGCTCTGGCCAGCATATTCCCATAGAGACAGCACTGGCCTTGGTCCTAGCACTTGGGCCTGACTGGCTAGGCTCTGGGACTGCCAGACTCAGCGCTGGTAGTGTGGAGAGAGGTGGGCAAGGAAGAAGAGGAAGACAGTAATTTCCTTTCAACTTCCTTGGCAAAGGGCCTGTCTAGGAGAAGTTTCTAGAAGGATGAACCTTGCCTTTGCTGCCATCCTCCATCCATGTCCCCTTCCCTGGCTCTGGTTCCCCAGTGCCTTTTGCACAGCCAGTTCTTTCTTGCTTCTGGAGGCACCCCACAGCTGGGTCAGCTCTTCCCACAAAGTCCCTGTGCCCGCCTCCACATCAAAGGATTTGCTGTTAGAAGCCCTGCCTCCTGCCATCTCAGCAACCCAGGCTTGGGCCCTCTGGGACACTGCAGACCCCCCAGTCCCTGAGCTCCTTAGAGGGGATGAGAGCTCAGAGCAAGGTCGAGGGCAGGGGCTGGAGCCACCCACTTCTGTTCCCTGAAACTCATTCCATAAGAGTCCAAGAAAACCAGGTGAGATGGGCATTGAGGGCGGCCCTCGGGGAGGCATGGCTTTAGGGGACAGCCTAGAACCTGGGGTTGGGAAGGAGGCGGCCTCTTCTCCCCTCCCATTGCCTGACCCAAAGCAGAGGTGACCATGTGGATGTGTGTTTCTTTCACTAGAGCGTGAGCAGACCTGGGGCTCACCCGTCTTTGGAACCCCTGTGGGAGTGGTGGGAAGAGTTCACAGTGAGGGAGGGAGGCAGTGAATTTGAGTCAGGGGTGGTTTTGGCATTAGGTCCCGGAACCTCTTTCTCGCTGCACCTCCGCCATATGGCACTTTCAGAAAAGGTCAGCTGATGGCGAACACTGGCACTGTTCTGTGTGCTCCTGACTGGGGGGTGGGGGGCGTCTTGGATTTGCCCTTGGGGGAGGTTGCTGCAGCCTTCACTGCCTGCTCTGTGTCATCTGGAAGTCAGGTGTCCATAGGGTTGAGGGCAGAGACTTCTCCCTGTGCTCTGCTTTCTAAGCTGTCGGGGCAGAGGAGAGGCGGGAGGCCTGTGGGTTTTGCCTCACAGCCCCCTTCCTGGGCCATCTCTGCTTTTTTCATAGGCCCTGCCCTAGGATGCAAAACTAAACTTGACCCACTTCATGCCTTGTGGAACTAAGGAGCGCTTGTATTTGTGCAGAGCGCAGCTGTGCACTGTCTCATATAATCGTCTCAGTGGGTTGGTGAGGCCCCTTTGTCTATCCCTATTTTATATAAAGATGAGGAACTGAGGCCGCAGCAGGTGGATGGACTTGCCCCTCTCTCCCTCCCCTCTCCCTCTGCTCCCTCCCCTCCCCCTCTGCTTCCTCCCTTCCCTCCTCTGCTCCCTCTCCTCCCCTCCCCCTTCCCCCTCCCTCCCCTCCCCTCCCCCTCTGTTACCTTCCTCTCCCCCTCCCTCCCTTCCTCTCCCTCTCCTCTCTGCCCTGTGCTGCTTGTCTCCTTGGGTGCTGCCTTTCTTTTTTCTCTCTGCTTCTGTCTTCCTCTTGTTTCCTCTCCACCTCTACCTCTTTCCTCCTCCGTCTTTCCCCCATTTTTCCTCTCCAATATGTACCCCTCCCTTCTCCTTAAGAGGAGCCTGTCGAGAGTCCAGCTCACTATTAGGAGCAAAATCCAGCCAGAGGCCAGGCTGCTCCAGGGCGTCTGCATTCAGATTCATCTCCTCCCCGGGCTGAGCTGCCAGCCTGTGAAGGCCTTGGTCCTCGTGCTCCTTTCTGCCTGGGTGACCTGGGCACAGCCTTCCAGAGTCGCTGGTGTCCAGGTCTGTGTTGAGGACCTTGGGCTCCCTCAGAGCTGGCATCCCGTCACAAGAGGTTGTATGGCCAGGCCTCAGAGGTCATCTAGTTTGGTTGTTTTCTCAAACCTTATTTATTTTTAAGCAGTAGACAGTTTTTAAAACAGTTCTGTGCATAACTGCAACATACAAAACAAAAACAGCGGCTTTGGTAGAAGTGGGGGTGAGGACCTTGATCTGGTCTGTCTGCCCGTGTTCTACACAGGCTCCTTATTTAGTGAGCAGTATGGGGAGGGGGCGCACAGGAAGAAGAAGACATGGACTCCGGAGGGCAGGCGGATGGGGGGTGAGCAGAGACAGACCTGTCATACCTGGAACACCTAGAGCAGGAAAGGATGCCAGGAGAAATAGGTGCAGGGGTGTGTGGCACAGAGCCCGACAGGCCACAGGACGTCCCAGGTCGGGACCTAGCAGAGGCTGGGAGTTGCTCAGGGAGGTGACCAGTCAGAGGAGACAGTGGTGAAAGCACGGCCTCTGAGGCAGGCGAGTGGGTGGGCTCTCTTCTGAGGCAGGCGAGTGGGTGGGCTCTCTTCGGCCAGGGCCTCCCACTGCCCTGGCTGGAGCTGCCCTTGGTCCTGGGCAGCAGAATCCAGTCCTTGGGTCCAGAAGGGCCCTTCTTCAGGCATGCAGGTTGGTGGCTGGGCCAGGCTGGATCTTGGCCAGAGTCACTGGTGCTGTGGTCTTGAACAGGATCCTCCTGGGTCGGGTCCCTGGCTCCATTCCTACTGTGCTCCTCATCAATGCAGTCACATCTTCATTGTTGGTAGTGACTCTGCTCTTGGCTGGGCCTCTGTGTGACAGCTGGGGCCTTGTTTAGCTGACCAGATGCCCTGGGTGGTAGGTTGCCTGTGATGTCCGAGAGATTATTGGTACTTCTGGCCAAGAGCAGTGATTTAGGCATGATTTCTTGGGCTCCCTAGTTGCTTCTCGTTGCCAGAGCTTCCCCACAAGTGCCTTGGGAACCAAGCCATTTGAAGCCAGGATAGAAACACCATGTCCCCCAGCTGGTTCCCATGGATCACTGTGATGATGGCGATGATAACGAAAGACTGTTCTTCATGCACACCCTCTGGTCCTGCATCCAAGTGGTTATGTCAGGAGTGGTTATGCTAGGAGGACCCTGGAATTGTCACCAAGCCAGCCTTCCTTTCTCAGTGCTCACCTTGACCACAGAGCTCCCAGGTGCCACACATCTGTTTATGGTGGAATGGCCAACCCCTGGCACCATTGCTCGATGTCCACTTAACGTGCACCAGTGGCAGACATCATTAATCACTCACAGTTCTCTTCCCCCTTGAGCCCAGATGAGGGCTCATGGTCTTCATGGAGCTGTGCTCAGATGCCAGTTCTGATCTGTGGTATTCATTCATTCATTCATGAGTCTAGTAAAACATTTATTGAGCTACTGTTATGAGTCAGACATTCAGTACAAGGAAGAGAAGACATGGTCCCTGCCTTGTCAACAGGAGCTCTGAGTATGGTAGACAGACATGAGAATGGCTCATTACTACATAATGTGGTCAGTTGAAGAGCAGAGTTAGAACTCTCTTTGCCAGGAGCACAGAGGAGACAGGACCTAATCACCAAGGGTGTCAGGAAGGGGCCAGAGTCTTTGTGCTGCGTGGGACTGAGCCAGCGCTCTTCATGTGTACCCTGTGCTTAATGATGCCAACAGTGGATGGGAGGGCCACAGAATGGTCTCATCGGAGTTACGGGACAGAGCCTGGCCAGAGACCCAGCCCTGGTGACCCATCCTAACTAGGGCCTTCTCCCCCACAGGAGCAGGGGCTGAAGGCCAATAACTCCAAAGAGTTAAGCATGTGCTTCACAGAGGTGAGTGAGGGGCAGGCTGGGGAGTGGGTGTGGGGGACTGGGCCAGAGGGGGCTGTTTCCCTGGTAAGCCTCTGACTTGGAGCCCCAGATCCCACTGCAAGGGCTGGGCCAGCTGAGCTTCTGGCCCACCTGGACCTGGGTGGTCACTCACTCTACTGGAGGGGGGAGGGCGGGTGCAGAGTCTGCATTCAGGACCCTGGGCTGTCTTCTTGGGTGACAGACAAGTGGCTGCTCTGAGCAGAGGCCCTTCCAAGCCTTCCTGATTCTTTAAGACAAGTGTACCAAGCACCTGCTCTATGTTGGTTCTATGCGATCGACGGGATAGATGGAAAAGGACACAGTCCCTTCTTGGAAGGAGCCCCAGCACAGGAGTATACCTGTGACTACATAGGTATAGTATATGTGTAACTTTGATGAGAAGAGAGGGCAGTGTCCGATTCCACAGAAGGAGAGAGCTCAGACAGAGATGTGCGCGGAAGCTGCAGGGAGGAGGAGGGGGATTCAAGCACATTTAGGAACAGGAAGAATGGAGCTTCTCGGTCCTCTCCTCTCGAGAAGCAGGTCCTTGTGGACCCCAGGACCTTCTTGAGATCTTTATACCGTGCACCTCCTTGCCGGACACAGACCTTCTTCCCTACTTGCCAGCATCAGCCAAGGCGGGAGAGCAGCCCGTTTTCTTGGGGACTGCTGCCCTGTCTCCCTGAGTGAGGGCTCAGCCCAGCTCCGCGGAAGCCTGGCTTGCCTCTGAGGGAGCGCAAGGAGAGTCCCCCTGGGTGGACTGAAGGGCAGGGGCTTGAGGAGTCCCCTTCCCAGTCCCTTTCTTTGTCTGACCCCAGCCCTGCTGTCTGTGGTTCTCTTTGCTGCAGCTCACGACCAATATCATCCCAGGGAGGAACAAGGTCATCAGACCTAACTCAGGCCCCTGCAGAGCCAGACCCTCAGCTGCCTTGACTGCTGTCTCCCTCCTGATGCTGAAGCTGGCCTTGTCGGTGCTGGGAGCCGCGTCGGGAGATTGCTGAAAGCTACACAAATGAGAACCCCTGCCTGACAAAATGGAAACACACACAGACACACACACACACCTTGCAAAAAAATTTTTTTCCCACCTTGTCTCTGAACCGTCTCCTCCCAGATATCTTCTTTGGAGAAGTTTTTCTAAACCAACAGACAAGCAGGCAGGCAGCCTCAGAGCTGGCCCAAAGGTCCCCCAGCAAGGGGAGCCCAGTGCAGAGGAGGGCACAGGAGTCTAGAAATGCCCTTACTTCGTCCTGGTGTTTTCCTCTCTGGACCCTGGTGACGTAAGAGACTGAGGCGCCCCCTGCAGCCCAAGGGACTGTGCCTGTGCTGATGTGGGCTGGGGCAGGATGACGACAGCTGCTCCTCTCAAGCTGCCCACTCGGGGGACCCTCCAGGGGACTGGCAGAGGGTGTTGGGCAGCAGAGCAGTGAGGCTGGCCCCTGGGGGTCCAGCTGGGCACCTTCATCACCTCCGCTTGGCTTCAAGGATGGAGTTGATTTTGTCCTCCCTGTCTGCGGACTGAGTGGGTCTGCGTCTGACCTGGGAACCCCCAGGGCTGCCTGTGGAGGGGCACTGCCCCCCCTGAGTAGCACGGAGGGGCAGGGGCCAGCTCTGGGGGGGGCTTGGGAGCTCAGCCCGCCAGGAGACCCCGTTGGGAGGAAGGAGCAAACTGGAGCACCAGCTCAAGGCTGTGTCTTCCTCCTCCGTGGCAAGAATTTTGAAATCAGAAATGATTCTTTGTTGGCTCTTTTGGTTTCTCATAGGTCCATTTGGCGGGTCTCCCTTCAGGGAGAGGGGACGCTGAGAGGGGCAGAGAAGAGCAGGGGGGATGTCTCCCTGCACCACGCTGTGGTCTCGCAGCTCTCTCGTCCTCTCTCCTCCCTGCTCCTCCCTCCCACCTTCTTTTTCCTATTCCTGAGACGTCGCCAAGTGTATGTACATAACAAGGCTCCTTTCTCAACATATATGTATATACACATCCATATACATATATCGTGTGGTCTCCCCTTTCTTTCCTTTTTTAAAGAAACTATCGAAATAATACCCCAGCAGATAAGCAAAATGTATTATTGTAAAGTTTATTTTTTTTAATAATGTTGTCTATAATGGCAAAAAAAGGAGATTGACTGCTCCCCATGTCCCTGCTGGAGTCGGGCTGACTGGGCTGTGGAAGGGGCTCCTGATCCGTATTCATGCTTAGCCAAGGCTCCAATAAACGTACTAGGAGGCAGTTTGCCTTCTGCCGCACTGCGGTGTGCCTCTCCTTGTTTTGTTCTTGGCCCAGTGCCACCTCTTGGCTGCTTACCTGGGGCTCCCACTGGCCTTGGGGAGAGAGTGTGTGTGTGCGCGTGTGTGTGCATGCCCAGGTGTCTCCACCCATCACATGTCCTCGGTGTGGGTGACGGGGCTCTGTGAGGAGGTGGGTTTATACTTGGAGGGTCTGAGGGTCCTGGCTGAGCTAAATCTGCTGGGCCGTTCACCCTTCATCTCCCACCTCCTCTTCCCAATCAGAGCCAGTGCCCATTGGTCTCAAACTGGAAGAGAGTGAAAGTAGCCTTGGGGAATGAGGGAGAGACAGCTTGGTGTTACACCTCGGGTATGTTTTTGTTTAAGACTGCCTGGGTGACCCTGTTAGGTGGCCCTGTGAGTCTTATGTAGATGGGCTGGTGTCTTCCTGGTGGGACTTCTGGTTTATTTAGGGTATGTGATTGTGAAGGCAGGGACCTGGACTCTTGGGTCCCACCAGAGAAGGAAGACAACTGTGGGTGTTTGGGGTTGGGGTCCAAAAGAGCAAAGATTTTTTTTTTGTCTATCTCCATCCCTTCCTTCCACCCAGACACTGGGCATGCTGTATTCTCTTGGAGGGGTTCTCCCCAGAGAGGATGAGGAGGATGGCTGCTGGCCAGGTGTGTGCACGTATGTGTGTGGGTTTGTGAGTGTTCACGTGCACGTATGAGTGTATGCATGTGGCAGGAGGGAGGGAGGACTGCTAGGTGAGAGGTGTTCCCACTGTTAGCAAGGCCTCCAGGGCTGCACATGAATCCATCCTGTCACCATCGGGAGATGGGAGGCTATTTTCTAGGCTCCCAATCCTGGGTCCCCCCAAGTGGCCCTCATTTCTGGTTGCGCACGCACTGGGACATTGGTCCATGGTGGTGATCACTCTGGTGTGCTATGTTCTGGCCTCTGCATAGAGGCACAGTGAGCTAAGCCAGCCCTCATCCCCACCACCGCTGGCCTTACTGTGGGTAGAGAGGGCCATGGAGTCTGCTTGGGAATCCATATTCTTTGCAAACAGGAAAGACTGGTTAACTTAAAAGGCTTTGTGGGGCGGGGGGTGAGCGGGGGCCGCCCTGTGGGTTAGCGGTTAAGTGCGGGCGCTCCGCTACTGGCGGCACGGGTTCGGATCCCGAGCGCGCACCAATGCACCGCTTCTCCGGCCATGCTGAGGCCATGTCCCACATACAGCAACTAGAAGGATGTGCGACTATGACATACAACTATCTACTGGGGCTTTGGGGAGAAAAAGGGAAAAAAAGGAGGAGGATGGGCAATAGATGCTAGCTCAGAGCCAGTCTTCCTCAGCCAAAAAGAGGAGGATTAGCACGGATGTTAGCTCAGGGCTGATCTTCCTCACAAAAAAAAAAAAAAAAAGTCTTTGGGGAAAGGCGGCTCACAGAGTCAGTGGGAGGAGGGAGGACCAGGGGAGCCTAGGGGCAGGCACCTAGGATATCTGAAGGGCTGGGAGGCGGGATCTGCAGGGTCAGCACACTGCTGCCTCTGTGATGAACAACCACCAGCCGTCATTCAGCTGGCTGAATTGGGTCCTTGTGTCTACCTCTTGCCGTATTTGGGTGGGAGAGGAGAGTATGTCACGTCTGGCATCCGGAATGGGAGCAGCCCCTGGGTGGCATAACGGGGAGAGAAAATTCCCCAAGGAGAGTGGAGCTGCCGTTATGAAGGAGCAGTGGCGGCTGGTGGGCTTTACTCTGCCTTAAAATGTCTCCCCACCCAGGTATCGCAGAGCTGAAATTTTACCATCAAATATTCATTGCTTTGGTGGAGACGATTCCTGTCCTCTGTGATTTTCTCAAAAAATGTAAATAGAATTGGGAAGAATAAAATGTTACTATTTTAATGCTAATTAGTTTAATGGTTTGAATGAATTTAGTGACATTAAGACACTTGGACCTAGATGCTGAGATTGCGGTTGGGGGAAAGGGAGAGGAAGGGAATCAGGAGAAGGTGGTAGGCGCGAGAAATGGAGCTGAAATTATGTCCGAGCTCTTTTGGGGAGAGTCAGCCACATGCGGTATAGGCCCACTGTTCCTTTACCCCAGAGTCAGCGAAGTCTATAAAATTATACTTTCTTTGCCACTGGCCCCCTGGGGATTTTTGATCTGGGGCTGGCATCTGTCTGCAAGGCTGTCTTGTCCTACGTTTTCTAGGCTCCAGTACCTTGTCGAGACTGACACCGCATAGGAATGCTTCTCCCTCTCAGGGCAAGCTCTCAGCCTGGGACAATTTTGCTCAGCCAAGAAGTCAGCCGTCAGCTTCCCACCTGGCTCTTACCCCTGCCGCCCTCCTCTCAGTGCAGCAAGGACCACTCGACCTGGGCTAACGGCCCAGCGGAGCCCCCCGGTAGCGAGGGCCTAAGGAGGCCGGGTCAGAAGCTCAAGGACTTGGCGTTGAGTGAGCAGCGCCCTGGTCTTGCGCTGACCTGGCGGCAGGCCCCACAGCTGGGCCTCTGCCTTGTTGGAGACCAGATACGGTCGTGATCTCAGTCCTTTGCACCCCAGGCCCTGCCTTCATAACCTGCTTGGCAACACAGGTTTCCCAGGACTGAGCCCAACGCTGTTCTCGCAAGTCCTTCCAAGACACAAGTCCTGACTTGATCCTCAGGTCCTAGCTGGGTCCTGCTGTCTCCACCAGACTTTCCTGAGTCTAGGCTGCTCCAGGCCTGCCAGGATGGCCATTCTTTCCTGCTCCTGGGCTCCTGCCCGTGGCTTACCTGCTCACTGAGAAGCCCACCCAGGAGCCCTGCTTTAACCTCCCCACTGCTGGTTAACTGCTGGTCCCTGGGCTCCCAGAGTCTGATGGTCCATTTGCAATGGCTTAACTTCACGCCATTAACACACACGACCTTGTGTGTGTGTGAGTGTGTGTCCATCCCTAGTTCCCAGCCAGGTCCCACGGACCTCCAAATGCCTGAATAAGACGAAGACTTTCCTTTACTCACATAAGGGCAAGGCCCCAGTGTGACCTGCCAGCTGGAGGGATTCTTTGCCAGCCTTTTCTAATCTGTGAAGTGAGTTTAAATCGGGACTTCGCTCTCAAGTCAGCTAGGATGCCAGGAGACGCAACTGGTCAGTACTCTTTGTTAACACAAGTAAGCGAATTCATAGCCTCTTGCTCATTCTTTTGAAGCTTCTCAGTGGGGGTAGATATTTGTCTTTTAAAAATAGATTAAATTTTTTAGGAAAAGCCAAAGTCATTTGGACCCCAAATTTACCAAATGGTAAATTCGGTGGGTAACGTTCTTGGTGGTGGGTTAGTGGTGGTGAGGCTGGTGTCTGGTCACCTTATTCAGCCTTGATTACCTCACCTACAAAGTTCTACTAGATGGTAATTAAGGTCCTTCTCAACTCGAAACAAGCTCTGGAGGGCAGGGGAGGAGAAGGGAGGAGAGACACACAGAAAGACAGAGACAGACAGGTGAGGTGGTCTTTCTGCCCAGTGCCTCCAGTGTTCTGAGTAATGGGAACGAGCCTGTCTGCCTGGGGAACCACCTTGCATTTCTGAGTTCTGATATATTTTCTAAAAACCCAGCCCTACTACTTCATCGTTACACCTCCTACGTTCAAACAAGTGGGTAAATAGAAGGGCTGTGAAATCTTCACAAAGATGTTGGTTACAAAGTCAGGGCTGTGTAGCACATCAATTAACCAGAGCGTTTCTCCACATTCCACTTCTGGAGTGAAGTGCTTATTTTGTGCAGTACCTTCCAGAGCAGAAAAAGGAGAGTGAACTAAAAGTTTTGGAAGGATTTTGATAGCATCACTGAAAACCAAGACCAAAATCCAATGTAGATATTTTAAAATATGTATATTTAAGATTTAACTAATGCTTTCATAGCCCTCAGCGTGTGCCAAGCCCTGTTCCAAAATTGCATGAGTATTAATTCCTTTCATCCCCACTGGGATGCAACGAGGTTGGCGCTGTATCCCCATTCTACAGATGAGCAGACTGAAGCACAGACAAGTTCCTATCTTGCCCAAGATCGTACAGAGGGTAGGTGGCAGTGCTCAGACGCAAGCCCAGGCAGGCTGACTTGTTGGTCTGTGCTTTAACCGCCGTGGCCGTTCCAGGCTGCCGCCTGAACTGAGCTGCCACTTTGGTGCCCTTCCCTGTGCTGGCCTGCGGCTGCCCAGACAAAGGCAGCCACTTCCCTGGGGGCTCCAGTTAATCTGGGCTTCTTTGTTGCACTCTCCTCTCCCTCTCCAGGGAAAATGGTAGCTCATTAAATCCAGTATGGTGTGGACTCAAGAAAGGAGAGAAGTGCAAGGAAGATGCTACCCCACATGTGGCCCTGCCCCAGACCTTTGTGGTGGGGCAGTGGAGGACTGGGGTGAGCATTCCACCGCGGTGTTTGCCATCCTGCTTTTGCTGGGATGACGATGACCTTGTCAGGAAACAGCTTTGGCTGGAAGGTGGCCTCTCCTGGAAGGAGACTGACCAGCTGGGAACCAGCTTGCCTGACTCTGGACTGCTCTTGCCTTGGGGGCACCATGGTGATGAGGAAAGAGATACATTTGGGGGTCAGGCAGACCTGGATTTGAATTCCAAATCTGCTGCTCACCACCTGGGTGACCACACTGAATCTGCACTTCAGTTTTCTCATCTGTGAACTGAGGACGGTGGTCTCTGCCTCATAGGACGTGTTAGGATTAAATGGGATACTCATCAAGGGCCTGGCACACAGTGGGGGCTCAGCCACGCCCCTCCCTTCGCCCAGTGGGACACTACCCTGGGCCTCTGTGGATCTCGACACGAGCCTGGCGGGGTTGACAGTAGGCGGAGCTGTGCTGGGTTCCGTCCTCGGAGCTTCTCCCTTCCGCCTCTCTATGCCTTGGGAGGCTTTCGCCGATTCTCTGTGGCAGACACAAGAACATGACTGTTACCAGGGCCCCGGACTGTGCTCTCGGAAGCATTGTCAAGTGGAGTTAAGAGGGCAGGAGAGATGAGAGGAAAAAGGAAACTTCCTTGTATTTGTAAAGCAAAATTGATTTGATCTGCAAGTCGCTGGGGACAGTGGCTACAGAACATCCCAACGTCACACTATCTGAGTCCCTTTGATTGGCCACCCCGTCTCCACACATGAGGCAGAGGATATGCCGCTGCATCGAGCACACCAGCTCAAAACCGAGAACAGGAAGTATTGATTGGCGTGGGAGCTGAGGGCTGTGTCAGCACCTTTGGGAGCCAGGCTGGTGGGGGTCTCTTGTGGGGCCAAGGCAAGAACAGAGTGGCTTGGCTACCTGCAGGGTGGGAGCCCCAGGCTCCCAAACTCAGCTTTTGGGAATGGATTCCACGTCACCTCGATGTTTTCTTAGTGGAACCCTCTCTCCTCTATGATTTTGCTAGAGAAAAAAAGACAGGCAACAAGGTGAGAGTCTGATGACATGTCTGAGTCCATATTCTCTCTGCAAGAAGGCCGAGGAATACCGGAAAGGCTGTCAGGGGACCCGCGTTCAAATCACTTAGTGACCCTAGCTGAATCACTGAACCTGTCTGAGCCTCAGAAATGTTGCTCTAGATCAAGGACGGGCAGACTTTTTCTGTAAAGGGCCGGATAATAAATATCACAGCCTCCGTGGGCTGTGCCATCTTGGTTGCAGCTACCAGCTCGGCCACTGCAGCTTGAAAGCCGTCAGAGGCAGTATGTAAACAACAGGGACTGGCCGTGCTCCAATAGAACTGTGTTTACAAAAGCAGGCCCAGGCCGGACTTGGCCCATGGGGCTGAGGTTTGCCACCCTCTGTTCTAGGTGATGTCTGAGACCAACCCCTCAATCCCAGGCTGTTTGACCACAGAGCTTTGGTGGCAGGGAGTGACGGTGGGTGACAGGGCTGACATCACCCTTAGGTTGGAGGAAGAGAAAGGACAGGTTGCCATTGTGACAAGGGTGTGAACTCACAGCCCGGTGGGTGGAAGGGAGTGCTGGGAGGAGAGGCCCTGTGCTGGGTGGGGTGTGAGGAGAGAACCAGGTAGACTGTGGGCCAGACACACATGGCTGCAGCTCTGGGGGCTGCATGTCCGATTGTGAAGTTGTGCTCTGCACAGAGCGTTGGGCCAGGCGGGCCAACGGGGCTGAAATTCGGCTGTGATCAGCTCATCCATCCGTGCGCCCGTGCTGGGCCTCGGCGCGGAGAAGCAGGCATCATCCCCTGGTTTGCACGAAGAAGCCTGTGTGTGCTGGAGCAGGACCTGTGGCTGCAGGGGTGGGAGGGGAGGAGGCTCACACGCACACAGAGAAGGCCGGGGCGTGGCAGTGGGGCCGCCGAGAGTCCTCCCTGGCTGTTGGCAAGTCACTTAACCCACCTGGGCCCCACTTTCCTCATCTACAAGGGGAAGGTCAGAGACGCTGCTCTCCGACGCTCCTCTCCACAACGGGATTCTGTGATTCTATGACTGCCGCTATTTCTGAACTCACCGGCCTGGCACAGAATGACTCGGAAGGAGACAGAAGTCACCTCTCTCTCTCAATAATCACTGCCACCCAGCTTAGTTGCTCCAGTTCTTCACTGAGGATCTTGTGTGGAGCCGTGGACTGCTGCCGTGGGCTCATTCTGGGTATGGCTGATGGTGGTGCCTCTCACACTTTTGCCCCATTCCCTCTCCTCACCAGACAGCGTTTCCTGGAAAATCATACCCCCCAGGCCACGTGGAGCAACAACTGACCCTGGCCTGGCCTCTCTCCCTGGGGAGGGCACTCTTGAGTCACGCCTTGGCTTGAGTACTGCTGGGCAGTCAGAGATCACGGAGCCGCCTGCGCTTGGACCATGCGGGCAGAAGGGACTAATTCTCGTCTAACACCTCTGCACCTGCAGGAGGAGTTTGCACAGCCACGGTGGCCAGCATGATTCAGGGCGCTGAAGCTCTTGCAGTGGACTGACTGCTCTGCTCCCCTCCCTTACCCACCTACCCCAGGAGGTTGACAATTTAAAATAAAGGCTGCAGCTCTCACCCTGCTCCATCTAAAAACCAGCCTCGTTGGCCAAACAAATCCTTGTGGGATGACACTTCTGGCCCAGTCCATCCTTCACTTTTATCCTCAGTGGAAGATGAAAGGTCTTTTTGTCAGAGGCCCCAGCAATCTGAAATCACTCTTAATTCTCACTGTGTTAGAAAGCTGGGCAAGTGTGAGGCTGCAGCGACACGAAGGACTCGTGCTAAAATGCCTGCCTCCAGGAAGTGTCTGTATAGCACTTCTACCTGGGGGCTGCCGGAACAACCCGCTCTTCCAGGGGGAGGAGACTTGTTCTGACTGACGACTGGAAATGGTCTAGAGGTGCTGTTGTCCAGGTGACGGAGATGACCCCTCACCAGCCCCTCACACTTGCCCAAACCCCTGCATCCCACTGTCTAGCCCCAGGGCAGCATGGAGAGGACAGGTCTGGAAAGAGTTGGGCCGTCTGAGGAGCGTTTTGTGAGCTGCCACAACTGCTGGGTCCATGCTGGGGGGAATGGGCCGAGCTAGCTGGAGGCCTCATTCCTCTTTGGGCGTCGGCTGGCAGGACTCCTCCACACCACCCCAATACCTGCCTGGAGTCTGCCTGGGCAAAGGACCCCACTCTGAGACCAGGCCCAGGGCCTTCTTTCCCCTGCATCATGGGGACAGCTCAGCCTGCCCAAGTCCTGGGCTTCTCCATGCAGACTCAGGACTCCACAGCTTCAGCAAGAAATTTGATAGTGTCAGGACAGTGGGAGGACCGGGGGCGCCACCTCCTTCTGAGTAACTGTGACTAATTGATTGGTTGATTTCCAGTGGAAGACGGGTGCTCCCAGGGATCCCCTCAGGGTTCTGTTTGTCTTCTGTAGGGCCTCTGACTTCCACCCTGGGGGCTGCTGCCCCGGAGAGCCCCCTTTTCCTCTCCTTACTTCCCGCTCTGTTGTCAGGCCAGGGCTGTGGCCGTGGACACTGTTCCTTATTGTTGGAGCAATTCCAGAGCCTGCACTGTGGGCGGGCAGTGTGGGGTTTTGATGACGGGTGTGGGCTCTGGGTGTGGCTCTGATGGCACCCAGGTGCCCTGTCCTGTGAGTTCAGCGGGGCACAAACTTGGACTCACAGTCATTCTCTCCCGGGAACTCCGTCTTTCGTCCCCTTCCTCTTGAGCCTCTTCTGCCTGGCTGGTCTTCTCGGGGGTCGCCTCCTGGCGCGGGCATTTTGATCAGCACTTGTAGGCCCTGGATAGACTATGGGCATTCTTCCTCCGGCTCCTCTGCTTCAGGTCAGCTTGCTCTTCCTCTCAGTGGCTGGATCCAACTGAGCAGCACCTGGGGGACCCATCCACCCAAAGCCCCTGGACTCGCCACCGGCCGGCCCCATCAGGATCCTCCCACCTCTGTTCTCCCACTGTCCGGTCCAGCCCTCTCCCCTCCCTGGGGAGTGGAGTTGAGAGCAGAAACCTGGCGGCGTCTCACCAGCCTGTTAGGCACTGCACCCACCATGGGGTTTCCCCAAGGATTGCTGTTCGCTCAGTATCAGCCTCTTGAGATGTCACTGTGCATTTTCTTGCATCTCCCATCAGCCTGGGGCCAAACTCCTCTCATCGGAATTATCTGGGAGGTTGAGGGAGACTCGTCTAAGTGAATAAAGAACCTCAACTATAGGATCTTGCTTAACAAATGTGGTATAATCTTTCTAAAGAGGAGAGAGCCCTTGGAACAGCCTGGAAGGCCTATAGGGTCTGGCCTGGCTGCCTTTCCCACCTCCTCTGCACCTGCTGTCCCTGCCCACTCTGCTCCACAGAGCGCACGTTGGCCTCCTTGCTGCTCCTCCAACATGCCCGGCTGACTTGCACCTCAATGTCTTCGCAGTGACTGTTCCATGTCTCTAGGATGCTCTTCTCCTAGTCATTATGGCTCCCTCTCTCCCTCCCTTCAGGTCCCCACTCACACGTCAGCTAAATAAAGAGATTTTCCCTGTCCAGGGCACCCCTCCCTGCCCCCACCTCAGGACTTCCCATTCCCTAACACTTTACTGTCCCGAAGTTCTTAACACCTCTGACAGACTATATATATGCACATATGTTCGTGTGTGTGTGTGTGTGTGTGTGTGTGTGTGTGTGTTGGGGGGAGGTGTTGGGTATTTGTTTATGATCTACCTCCTTCCACCAGAATGTAAACTCCAAGAGGCCAGGGTCCTCATCTGTTTTTTTTTTTCACTGCTGTATCTTTTAGCACCTAGAACAGTGCCTGGCAGAAAGAGAGCCTTCAGCAAACGTTTGTTGATGGACTGAAAGTAGGTGGGGAGTTTCAGTGGGTCCCAGGAGAGTGTGCAGGTGGCACATTGAGGGAAAACGGTGTGGAGAAACAGAGAGAATCTTGGATTAGCATATCAAAGCAGAAGCCCAGAGAGTGCTGGCCTGGGACTCCTCCTGACTGTTGAGGCGAGTCCAGAGCCCACGCCTTATCCCGGGTCACCCAGCACGTCCTTAACAGCAGGGCTAAGACTAGAACTCTGGACTCTATTTCCTAGTCTGATCCTGGTCTTCCTTCTTCCACTCTGCAAAAACGGTTCCTTCTCTTAGGCGATTACATACACACCCTGCAATCTCATTTAGAAGAATTAATTTGCTTAGCAAACTCTCTTCTGGTGGGTGGAACAAAAGGAACTTTTGGTCGAGCCAGTGAAGCACCATGGATCCAGACCTGGTGGGATCTGATGAGGGTGTTTGCAGAGAACCGAGTGGGGAGAGTGTCTTGGTTGCGGACGGAGATGCAGACATCTGCCTGAGCAAGCTCAGGTGAGTCCCTCTGCAGGAAGCTTATTTTATAACCAAGCTGATAGTCCTCTGCGTTTCTCCATCCTGCCTCTCGAAATACCTGCGCCTCATGCTTTACCCAGCCTCACCCTTCTAGTTACAAAGAATGATGTTCCAGCTCAAAAAAGCCAGGCGTCTGCAAGTCTCTTTCTGAATTTGCACCAAGCGTGTGTGCTTGCTCTGCACTGAGGCCAGATGTCTTGGTAGATAAAGTGGGAAGTTAGTAAGGAAAGATCTACCCAGCGCTCGAGGCCAGGCTCAGAAGGGTTAAAGAGGGGCCTCGATGGAGAGTGCAAAGAAGAGGGCAGGGGTTTATTTACTACACGGAGCTAGTGATAATAGAAGGGGAAATTGAGCCTTGCTTGTTCAGGTATGTGACTGAGAAAGGCCATGAGCAGAGGGACAAGGGGCTCGTTAGAAATCACAGGCTGTCATAACCAGAGATCAACAGCTGCCTCTTGGAATGGGGAGGAAATACATACAATCTCAGGGGGATGATAAAATCAAAAGGTTCCAATGTGCCCCAGTGAACAAACATAACTTCCTGAAAAGGCTATTTGGGCGAGCAGCCTCCTTCTGGTAATTATCCCCCCGGCCATTGGTGATGGACAGAGAGAGGCACTGGACGGGGACTAGGGTCAGGGGTCAGAGGCAAAAGTTCCTCTGCATCTGGGCAGTGGTCACAAAGCTGCTGACTTTTAAAGACACAGGGGAACGGAAGGACCCAGAACAGCAAGTTCTAAGTCTTAAGTTTTCTAAATTTACTGACAATCTTCTACTTTAAAAATTGCTGTGTGTGCATGACGCTGTGCTCTCCTCTCTAGGGAGGGCGAGTCTAAGAGGCCTGCACGTGGTGCCGCCCACTGGACCTCCGCAGATCAGATCAGCCGGTTTCAGGACTGAGGGACCACATGTATTTTCTCTTTCTTATGCCCCCATCTGCTATGCGGGGGTGACGGGGTGTGTGTATGCCGGGGGGTGTGTATATACAGAACATGGAGGCTGGGTGGCATTGTGTACTCTTCCACAATTCTCTGAACCAAACCCTGAGTTCCCTTTTGGGAAGCTGACTGACCAACAAATCAAAGGGAAGTGGACCTTAGAACCGGCTTCCTTGGCCTGGCCCTACGTTGACCCGGCTGCTTGTGGTCTCAGGTGACCACAGGACCATCACTGAGCCTGGCAACAGGCTGGAGGAGCCCACGCTGTGGATGGGTCCTGCTGCTGCCTTGCTGTCTCGCCTTCCGATGGAGAGCCCATCAGTCCAGGGCCATTTCCCTCAGTGGCCCCGTGATGGCTTTCTTTCTGTGATAATTTACAACTAGCGAAGAATTTTGCTAAGCCCCTCATTTGGCTTTTAAAAATGTCCTGACTCAGACCACACAAACTCAGAGAGAAATTAGAAGAATGGACAGAAAGAGAAAAGCATCCACAGAGAAGGCTGATGGAAAGATTTCCCCTCTCACTTTTCTTGGCTTCCCTGTGCATGGTGGAGATTGCCTCATAAGAAAAGATGGACGGGATTTTGGATACTGCATCCCTTTGGACGGGGTCTAGGATGTGTTCATCCTTTGGGGAATTCTGTGCATGGCCCTCAGGGCTGTACTGAAGTGGCTGTGTCCTTGAGACGGAAGGCAGGTAAAGGGCAGAAGGGCCCTAACAGGCTTCTCCCCATTGAGGAGGAGTCTTTAGTAGGGGCGCTTGGCTGGCTGCTCCATCAGGATGAACAAGCCTTTTTGCTGGGCCTGGAAGAAAAGTTGTGAGAGAGAAGGAATGTCTCTGGGAGTCAGGAAAGCAAGGCTGTGGCCCCTCTCCTGGTCTAGGTCACTGCCTTGTGTCTGCCTCAGTTTCCTCTTTTGTCAAATGAGTGGTTTGGACCGGGGGATCAGGCAATCTAGAATGAGTAGGATGGGTGAGATCTCTGGGTGGCCATCTCAAGAGGATGGGCTGTCGCAGCGTGGACTAGCTCAATTTCCAGGTCCTCAAACAATAAGCTCCAGCTATGTGACCTTGGGAAGCCACTTAACTTCTATAAGTCTCAATTTGTCACCTCTAAAGGGTATTAAGTGACACTTTGAAGAGGTGGGAGAATTGAATGAGCTAATGTGTGTGAAGTGCCCAATGCAGGGCCGGGTATAGTAGGCTCTTAAAAAAATAGGTTCCCTTCTCATTTTCTGATTTTCTCACTGCCCACGCCTACGTTCTTCTTTCTCAGTTGCTGTACCAAGTTTGAGAATTGGAAAGCCACGTCAGATGACTGCACTAGTTTGATTGCTATATCAATGTGTGCACTGGGGGACATTCGAGCATTCTACTCTCGGTTTTTTGGGGGGATTTCTGTAAGTCACAGCCATTTGATGAAGGTTTGCATTGTCTGCAAACCCATCCAGGAAGACACTGCCATTTATAGGTTATGTCCCTGAAATATGGTTATATATGATCTTAGGTTTTAGTGCAGGAAAAATGAAGTCTTCCTTGACCTTTGACCACTATGGAACAGGCCACATTCCCCTTTTACCCTTGGTTAACAAAAAAACTCAATTAAATTTTGTGCTTAGGAACCATAATGTCTGAAATACTTGTACTACCCAACTCTCTTACACATCCTGCGGGGAAAGCTTCTCTCCCTCCCCAAGTCTGGGAAAGAGGCCTGCTCCAGCGCTCCTGGCATTCATGCTTTCCTCCAAAAGAAGCCTGTGAGGCCGACCGTCGCATTCCTTTTCTCTTGACACACGCACACACACACACACACACGTGCACGCACGTACAACGTTAAGTTCCTTGAGGGCAGGGAGTGTGTCTTTCAGCTCAGCACACCCAGCACAGAACACCTGGTGCCTGGCACTATGAGGTGCTCCATAAGTGCTCGTTGAATGGAGAGACGAGTGAATGAACAAATGGTTGAACACAGCGTCTAGTTCAGGTGTCGGATGTGATCATCTTCCCTTTCTAATCTACGGGTTTTGATCTTTTACAATTATTGCACACCATTTATTATAAACCCAACTTTGAAGCTTTTTGGAACTATGTGGAGTGAGGGATGTAAATAAATGTACAAATAACTAACTACATTTCTCTTCCACAACACCTTCTTTGCCAACTCCAGCCAGCGAGCGCCTTGTGCTCAAGACATAGACTTTGGAGTAAGGCAGGACCTGCATTTTCCTGGCTCCGCCACTTAACAGCTATGTGAACTTGGGCAAGTTGCTTCGCCTCTCTGACCTTCTGTTGCCTTATTTATAAAAATGGAGGTAATGACATTTCCCTTGTAGGGTAGTGGGAGATTAAACAAGTGAAGCCTGTGACGGAGTCCTTGGCCCATAGGACGTGCTCAGCAGACGTTGTGGTGAGGGGAAGGGAGTCTCGGCACAGGGACACCGTGTGCCTTACGTGTCCTGCGGTTCCCACTGGTCTCTAACTCTGATGCCAGGCCCCGTGCCTGATGCTCCTCCCGTGTACTCCTGACCCACCTGGCTCAATGCTGGGCACAATGGCTCTGCAAATCCCTGAATAAACTTCTGAGCACTACTGGAGAGACTGTCCGGGCAATTCCAGTCTGGCCCACGGACTCACAGCACACAGACGTGGGAGGGGCCTGTGAGGCCGGTGGCCTGACTCCCATTTTACAGTGGGAGAGACCAGGGGCTAGGCAGGTGCTGGCTGGCGAGGCTGGCCGGGACCCCGGGGTCCTGACGTCAGGCAGGAACACTTCCCCTCCCAGGTGTTGCTCCACCTGGCCGTTGGCAGAGACACTCACCAGGATGGACTGAGACTGGCCCAGGACGTCAGCCCTTGGAACCTGTGGCCCCGGGGCTGTCCTGAAGCTGCGGTAATTACCCGTGATGTGGTGCAGGCGTGGAGCTGTCTGTTTCCAAAGTGCTATTCCACAGCTGTGCTCTCATTTCTCCCTGGTGGGGATGGTGTGAAGTAGGCCGGCTGGTGTTTCCATCTGGATTCTCTGTGAGAAGCTGGAGGGCCAGAGAGCTTAACTGATGGAGGGGAGGTCCTCTGTCGGTCAGTGGCCCAGCTGGGGAGGAGCTGCCGTCCGGGGCCCTGGCTCCGTGCTCCTTGCCCTGGGCCGGTGGGCATGCCAGCAGGGGCTGTGTCTAGTTTGCTCTGAAGGTCAGCACCTGAATCTCACCCAGTCCAGCCTGCAGAAGCAGAGAGGACCTGGCCTGGTGAGGACACTTTTGCCTTGGCTCACATGTGATGGTGGCGTCAGGGAAGTCTGGGGGCTAACTCCGAAGGCCTTGATTTGTCTCTAGGGCTGGGTTCAGAGTCAAAAGCTCTGACAAGCAGTGTTGTCAAAGGCTGTATTAATAAGGCGGCAGGGGTGGGAGAGGGCCATGGGCAGACAGGAAAGACTGAACTTGCCTTGGAAGCAGTGTCAGATACACACACGCCTCCATTCGGATCGGCCCTGGGACGCACACATGGATTGGCATTTAAGAACTTTTCAAATGTGAATTACAGTATAAAATGCAATCCACATTTCAGGGCTTTTAAAGCATAGCCTATTTATTCAGCAGCTCCTTATGAAGCCCTCACCGATTTATAATCCATGCAGGAACTCACACCACGTTGCTGAGGGCTGGGTGTTAACCCTCAGCTAGAAGAACCGTATCTCTCCCCAGACAGAACCTGTCTCAGCTCCCGGGGCCCCTAAGACAAAGGCGGCCTTGGGATTGTTACTGACTCAAGGAGGCAGGTGGGTACCTGGGAGGGAAGGTGATCTGCCTGCCACCCTCCCCCTGCTCTGAGGACCTACTTCTAATCCCTGTAGGCCCAGAGCCCGAGATGCAGGAGAACCTTATTCATTCAACACGGTTTATCCAGAGCATGCTATGTGCTGACTATGTGGGAGCCCAAGGAGGAACCGCGTTGAAAAGTTCCTGACGGGCAGAGCCAGTAGCGTGGGCCTCCCCTTTCTGTTCTTGGGTGATGGTGCCCATAGACTCTTACCCCTCAGCCCCCTCCTCACACCTTCCTAGGGAGTGAAGAAAGACTTGGCAGCCCACCCCCAACCTTGCCCCGGGAAGATCCCCAGCTCTTGGCCTACCTCCTTTGGGTCAGCAGGCTGTTCTCAGAAGGTTTTCAATTAAGTCTGTTCTAGGGGGAAAATCCTTTCCCAATACTTGGGCTAATGCAAGCAACCTTCTCTGTGGTCTCCTTCTGGAGAATGACCAGGCCTCAGGGGATGTTTCTTCCACTTCTATTGGGGAAGACTGGTGCTAATTATTTGCCGTCTCAGTTACATAACCAGGCCTTTGTCAGCCGTTTTCCTATGGGACCTTATGTGGAGTCTGGATTTGCTGTTCAGTAAGCATTTCTGATGAATGCTCCGGAAAGCCCAGGGAACTGTAATTGTGCTTCTGCCCTGCTGGGCTCTGCGTGCCACCGGGCGCTAACCCAGACTTCCAAGCCTCTGTGGTGTGCGCGGGAGCTCTCTGTCACTGAGGCAGCTGCTCTTAGGGACGCCAGATCCAGAAACTCCCCAGTCCCTCTGCACCGGCAGGCCCGGCACACACAGCCTCAGCGGGGGCAGGAGCCTGTCCTGGAGGGAGCAGATGTGGTAGAAAGAGCTTTCCTGTAGGAAAAGGGACCCTCTGCTTAAATGTAAAGCTCAGGCTTCAAACCTCGTTACCTAAAATCTTGTTAATGGCAATGATAGTAGCTGACATTAATTGAGGGCCTTTTAGGCATTTTATGAGTGTTATCTTGTCCTATCAACAACCCGATGAGGAGGTGGTATTATTCTCTCCATTTTACAAGCATGGAAACTGAGGCTAAGGGAGGTTTAATACCTTGTCCAAGGTCCCTTAGTGGTGGTAAGCGGTGGTGGTGGAGGGCTGGGATTGGACCCCGCGGACTCCTGCTTACTGCTTTGTTAGCTCATCCAGTGTTACAAATACGTTTGGGTGTTTTCTACGTGTCCAGCGCTGAAATACAAACAAAGCTGTTGCCCTGCAGAAGCTCAGAGTGTAACGGGGAGGCTTTCTTTGAAGCATTCCGCGTGGGCATAGTCCAGGGGAAAGCGCTCAGGAGTAGACTGTGCAGAACAGATGGCGCTGAAGCGCTCCCAGGAGGGTGGCTAAGCCTCAGAGGCTGTTGGCATACAGGAAAGGGTCAGGGTGGCTTCATGGCAGTGGTGGCTGCTTGAGCTCAGTCTGGAAGAGTGGGTGAGAGATGCCAGGCAGCCAAGGGGAAAAGGGCATTTCAGCAGCAGGAACAGCATGTGCAAATGCATGGACAGATGAGAGCCATTGCTGCCTCTGAGCATCTTGAGTTGTTTGCTGTGGCTGGAATATGACGGGCCCAACGGCAACAGGCGGCTCATGTGTCTGGAGGAAGGCTCATATGGATGGAGGGAAGGGCCTAAAATGGAAAAACAAGGGGAAGTTTCATGGATCTCAATATCTTGCTGAGGCCCATCTCTGCTATCCATATATGCCTTTCTCTCTAACCTTTAAAACTTAAACCCCCTTTGGTGTCAGTGTCATGGGATTCCACCTCCTGCATTAAGCGGTTGCAAGGGGCTGAACCCAGTTCCCTTCTAGGGTGTCTGGGAATCTACACCCCTTTGTAATACCCCTTCCCCAGCGTTAGCACATAGGAAACACCCACGAAACTTGTAACTTGTCTTCCTCTGTTTCCCAGCCCCGTACAGTGACACTGAGCAATCCCAACCCTAAATTGGATGTTGAGGAGATTATGAAATTAGATCACACATTTAGGGAAGTCCTGCTTAGTCCTGCTAAACTTCCTCAATGCCCCTTATGTCCTTTTATAAAATCTCAGATAATAGGAGTAAACTAGGAACAATCGGGGTGAATGCTGGCCACAAATACCGTCATAGCAGGAACAGCTGGGGACATGGTGAATTCAGACTTAACACTCCCCACCTCCTTACCCTGTCACACACCTGCCTCAAGACCCAGAGCTGGGACTCCTCTCTCCCCACCCCAGTCCCCACCGGGGGGACAGGGGCAGATTCGATGTCATGAAAACGTCAGTGCTCCCGAGGTTAATCTATACATTTAGTACAGTCCCAATAATAAGCCATGGGTTTTGTTTTTCCCCTGGAACTCGACAGGGTATTTTAAAGTTTATATGGAAAAATAAACAAGCAAAAAACCTGAGAAATAACTAAAAAAAAAGAAGAGCCACAAGGGGAGATTAGCCGTGTCAGATGGTGGGAAACAACACAGAGCTCACCATGAAAGCAGTGTGGCCTTGGGGAGAAAGGGACCGATGGAACAGAGGAGGTGCAAGAGGTCAGCAAATGATACAGGGGCATCTCCAATCAACGTGCTGGTTCAGAGATGAATTTTAAGTAAAGGATATTGGGACAACAGAATAGACAGCTTTTTAAAAAGTAAGTTTGGCTCTGTACTTTATGCCGTGTACTGGGAAAATCTCCAAGTGGAGCAAAGATTTCAATGTTAAAAACAAACATGAAGTGCTGTAGGAAGCATGGGAAACACTTGGATGGGGACGGCCTTTCTAACTGCTATTCAAAAATCTAGAAGCCAAAGACAGGACAGATAAGTTTGACTATATGAAAATAAAAAAGTTTATGCATGCCCAAAACACCATAAGCAGAGTCAAAAGGCAAACGACAAACTGAGAAAAAAGTATTTGCAACTCATATCACAAAGAGCTAATCCCTCTTGTACAAGAGGAATTAGAAATCAAGGGGAAGATCCACAACCCAACAGAACAATGGGCGAAGGACATGAACGTGGAGTTCATAAAACAGAAATGCAAATGTCCTTTACTATTTGAATAGATGTGCTACCCATTCAAAATGAGAGAGATGCAAATTAAAACTACACTGAGAGATGCCATTTCTCACCTCTCAGAGTGGGCAAAAATCCAAAGTCTTGACAAAACACTGTGTTGGCAAAGTTGTGGGGAAGCAGGTGGTTTCTGCCACTGCTGGCGGAGTGTAAAGGGGATAATTCTACGGAAGGAACGCTGGTAGTGTCTACCAACATCACAATGCATTTACCCTTCCACCCGGCGATCCCACTTCTGGGAATCCATCCTACAGACACACCTGCACAAGTGTGAAACCACACACGGTCGAGGTTCTTCATTACGGCATTGTTCCTGACAGCAGAAGGCTGGAAACAGCCCGATGGCTGGGCGAAGCCATTGTGATACAGCTACCTGGTGGAAAACTGTGAGGTGGTAGGAAAGAGAGAGGAAAACCTCCACAAATGGGCATGGAGAGCTCTCCAGAATATTTTTCTTAAGTGAAAAAAGCTAGGTAGAGATCATGTAAGTAGTATCATATCTTTTGTGAAAGAAAGAGAAGAAATAAGAATATACATATTCATTTATGTTTCCATTTGCATAAAGAAATATTAGAAAAATAAAGAAGCAATGGATCAAAAGTTATCTGTGGTGGGGAATTGGGGAGCTACAGAGCCAGGCTTTTCTGAGTTTATCTTTTTATTTGGTCTGGGCTTTTGATGAATACAGACATATTACCTGACTTATCCTGGAAGTAGGGATGTCCTAATCCAGCCTGATCAGAAGATCACTTGAGTTAGGAACAGTCTGTGCAAATGCAAAGAGAGATGAAGTTAATCCAGATCCCAGGTCCCTGTCTGTGATGGGCCTTGGGAATGTGTCTTTTCCCATGAGCACCAGGTTATCCTCTGAGGCGGAGGTTTTGGAAAGTGCTGAAGTTCATCCTCAGCCGTAAGGAGCCAATCAGATGAGACCATCCCTGTGATGGTCCTGATGCATGGTCAGGACTTAGGTGCTGAAACCCAAGTCCACATCTGAGGGCATGAAAGTCTCACTCCTTCCCCTGGGATCCTACTCTGTTCCTGGCAGGCCGGCCCTCCCACCCCACAGAGAATTGCTGTACTGTTTGATGCCTGTTTCCAGCAATTAAAAGCATGTTGTTGGATTTTATTTTCCACAATATGCATTATGAAAATGACATGTTTATTTTTGTTTTTAAATATGAAATTATATTATAATCTTGAATATACTCTTTCAGACTACCCTCTCACCCTGCCCCATTCCCCAGGGAATTCTGAGAGCTCTGATGGACATCCCTTCCTACCCCCTGGAGATATCCCTCGCCCATCCTCCAAACCTTGTTCAAGAAAAACGGATGCAAGATGCTTAAAAAAGATCCCTCTGGTCCTTCCTCCCCTTCCAGGGAGCACCCTCCACTTCTGTAGAGGACTAATGCAGAGAGAAGTCCTAGTCTTGAGAGAAGGGCTAGGGGTCGCCATGACAGCCCAGTGGCCCTGGGGGGATTTCTTGGCCCCAGGCCATCTGTCCTTTCTGGAGCTCTCTCCCTGTCCCACAGGCTGTGTGTCCCATGGGCAGGTGGCTATCTGTGGCCTCACCTACTTGCTGACTCTGGATCTAGGCACCTAGAGGCTTTTCTTTTGGGGAGTTTTACTCCAAATCTCCTTGGGGGAGCAGCAAGGAGAAACACAAATAACGACCACATGGGAAGTACAGAGGCTGGGGAAATGGGCCTGTGGTCTTGGTCCACAGGTGAGTTGTGAGGCTGTCTCTGAGACGCTCTCTGGAAGTGAGGGAGATGTTTGTGGAGGACCCATGCCAGGCATTGGCCCAGTAAATCCCTCAGCCTGCTGAGAATGCTGCCAGGAGGCCTCAGGAGGGGCTCCGTGGGCCCACAGCCAGCCAGGCAAGACATCGGAAGCTGTGCTTTGAACTAGTAGGCCAGCGGTCCACTAGGACAGCGGTCCACTAGGACAGTGGTGGTCCTCCACAGCCTGGACCTTTACCCACCCTCTCCTGGCCGCTATTTCCCAGATTGGACTTGTTTTTTGGAATCAGGAGGAAAAAGTCTGTTGCTTTCCTGTTTCTCCCTGAATGCCCCAGGGACTAATGAGAGCATGTCTTGGAAAAACGCGCGGGTTTTGATATGCTGTTGACAACGAGGAATTGTGAGTCAGAAATTAAATTTGCAAAACCCACCCGGTGGTAGGTATCAGGTGGGAGGTGTTGGCAAGAGCAGCTCCCCCGTCCCCAGCACGCTGCCCTGCTTGGATTCCGCCTGTGACCCCCGCACCCCTTAGGCTGCACGTCTTCTTGTGGGAAGGAGGAGACTGGGGGCATGCCCTTCTGCTGGCCTGAGTTTCTTCCCCAGTGAAATGGGAGGCTGCTCTAGGTCACCTCCAGATTCCCTCCCAGCTGGAACTCGCGTTCCTGCCTGGCCCCCGCCCTGCACTGGCACCTCTCTGCAGGGAACATCTGGGGTGAAGGGAAGCCCCTTGAGAAGTGGCATCTATCTGCCCCTTTCCCTGGAGGACAGAGCAGCTTTTTCTGGCCTTCCTACCATGGCATCACCAGCTTAGTTTGCATTGTCAGAGCAAAGAATGGACAGCAGGGAGGCTAAAAGATGAAGCTCTGCAGACACTAGGCCAGCCTACCCCGGCTGACAGCAGAATGCACTCAGGGAGGCCCCCCACCCCCACCCCAGCCCTCCCTGCTCTGTTCTCAGTGTGGCTCTGCTCCCTCAGCACCGAGAGGGAACAAACAACCCGTCGCACCCCCAACCCCGTCTGGAAACAGACGTTTTCCCTCCCTACACTATTTTCTTTAAGTGTTGCAGGACTTCAGGCCCTGTTTCCTGCCACCCCCTCACTCCCTCTTGGCTGGATAAGGAGCCACAGCACTGGGGGACCCAGGCTGATGACGAGCCTGTGTTTGGCTCTCGGCCCCGCAGTGAAGGGGGTCGGCATGCCCACCCTCCGTTTGCTGCCTTCCTTTTCCTCCCTTCCCTTCTTTCTGCTGTGGGAGCTCCTGGGGGTCAGGGAGGGAGGTCTGGAGAACCTCCACAGAGACTAGAGCAATCAGGAGAGTTCTCACGGTTTCCGGGCCCAGAGGGCTCTGCGACCAACAGATGGACCCGCATGTGTGCATGGTACTGGGGGGACCGCTGCCCCGGGGGATTTCCTGGCAGCCAGGGAGGTCTTTGAACACCCCTACTTTCCTGTGTCCCTCTCCCAACCTCTAGGGCCTCGCTCTCTTTGACCCACTCTTTACGTCTCACGTTTGCTGACACAGCCCCCCGTTTCCTGAGGTCCCATCAGAGAGCCCTACTCCCAGTGTCACGTGCTCATTTACTCTCGGCCGACACTGATTGAGTGCCTACGTTTGCAGAGGCCCCAGGGGACAGACGGAGAAGGGCAGCCAGCCCTGCCTTCGAGGAGCTGATGGTCAAGTGGAGGAAAAGACCATGAAGCCGTGACGCTGAGCAGTGACGCCACAGGGTGTGCACACAGTCCATGCGTTGGGCAGAGGATGCCCCTTCTCTCCCTTCCCACCAAGCTCATCTCCCACTGTCTCCCGAGGCTTGGAGGAGAGCAGGTGAACGGGAAAAAGGCACACTGAGGCGTGAAGCCCCCGCGACAGACTGGCTTTCTCCAGGATCACTTCTCACACAAAGGATCTTGTTACCTAACTGGAGAATTGACTATCCTGGAGGGAGGGCCCCTGCCTTGTGGCCCGCGACTGCTCTAGTCTCTGCCCTTTCCCTCTGTAATCGTCAACCCCCACCTCATTTCTGAAAAGTGGCCAGAACCTCATGTAGACGATCAACAGATGGTGCGTGTGTGGGTGTGTGTGAATGCTGTTTTGATGGAGGCCGGCCTGGGAGCCCAGAAGCCTGGACTTAGGCTGCTCTTGGCCAGCTCTGTGGCCTGGATGGTTCATCACGCTGGGACTTCAGTTTCTTTATGAAAGAAGGCAATGCTATCTGCCCCGCCTACTTCATGCAGAAGCTGCTGGGAGGGGTGGAGAAGATCTGTGTGGTGTTTTACCAATGTTTCACAAGGCCCCTCTGAGTAACAGGGGTCACTCTTGCTTGTCCTGGCGTGCTTGGTAACACAGGCCTCACACCATTTGGCAGGAATCGGTTAGGAGCTGGGGTTCCCTCCGCCCACATCCTCTTGGATCCCCCTTCTTCTGCGAGTCCTTCCACCGAGTGTTTGCTTCCAGCCCCTGCCCCTGAGGAGGATAGCTGGGGGCCTGGGAGCTGCTTCCCGAAGGCCATGGAGTTCTTCCCCAGCACCCACCCCTTGGCTCCTGGCCTGTGACTGGGGAGTGCGGGAGTGTGAGCCCAGGGCGGGGTGTTACTGGCCCCTTGGGATCTGGGATCAGAGTCTCCGCGGGACTCTGCCTGAAGCTCCAGTTGGGCTGGCTCCCTATTCCTTACAGGTTTCTCCTGGGGGCACTGCCTCACTAAGTCGCTCCCACAGGAATGCTAGCTCGGAATATCAGGGTCTGCTTCTGGGGAACTTGACCTTGGGGGAAAACTTTCTGGAGATAACAAGCTGTTATGTGTTAGCAAGGGAGGAAGAGTGAAGAAGAAGGAGAAGCTGTTGAGCAATTATTAAGCACCGACGGTATGCCAGGCACTGTGCTAAATGTCTAATATTTCGCCTGATCCTCAAAAAAATCTGTATGATTGTTATACAGACGGTCTCAAACTTAACAATAGTTTGACTTAACGATTAGTGACTTTGCAGTGGTGCGGAAGAGACACATTCAGTAGAACCCACACTTTCAATTTTGAATTTTGTTCTTTTCCCAGGCTGGCAACATGCTGGACCGTCCTCTCTTGTGATGCTGGGCAGGGCAGCTAGCGCAGCTCCCAGTCAGCCCCATGATCACGAGGGTGAACAACTGACACACTGACAACCATTCTGTCCCCACATGGCCACTCTGTTCTTCACTGTCAGTACAGTGTTCAACACATTACCTGAGACAGTCACACTTGATTACACAATAGGCTTCGTGTTAGATGATTCTGCCCGACTGTAGGCTAAGGGAAGTGTCCTGAGCACGATTAAGTAGGCTAAGCTAAGCTAGGATGTTTGGTAGGTGAGGTCTATTAAATGCATTTTAGATTTAGGATATTTTCAATTTACAATGGGTTTATTGGAACATCACAAGTCGAGGAAGATCTGTACTTTCCATTTTATAGCCGAGGACACCGAAGCTCAGAGAGTTTAAACAACTCACTCGGGTAATGACTTAGCAAGTGACATTTGAACTCAGGTCCCACACTCTTTCTGCTTCATTCTGTTGCCTCCCTGGTATGCTGTGGTTTTGGGGTGTCTGGAGCTGGTTTTGGGGGTCGCCTGTGAGCAAGGCATCTCCTTGGACTAGCCTGGCCCTGAGTCACGCCCCCGCATAGTCATATCCTTGAACATGGGACAGCCTTGGTAGCTTTTTGCTTCTCCTCTGGAGGGCAACGTGTGTGTGTGTGTGTGTGTGTGTGTGTGTGTATGTGTGTATGTGTGTGTATGTGTAGACTGAGGGGCTGGGGAGGAGGGTAACCTCTTACCCTGGTAATGAGGTTTAATTAGCAGCTGCCTTTCAAGGGCTTGGGAGGTGATAAGCTGGGGAGAGAAGCTGGTTTCCAGCCTCATCTGTCATAAACCACTCTAACGCCAATCAGATGCCTTTTGTCTCCCCATCTTCACTGCTAATGGTGAGTTCTCTGTCTCAACCAGCCACTGACACTCTGCTACTCAGGCCGGCTGGAGGGAGTGAGAGGGAGACAGCTTCTACTTTTTTTCTCCCTGCCCTATCCAAAGAGAGGAGATACAGATGTCCTCCTGGGGTGTGGAACAAATGATGAGCATAAAGCTACGTGACCTTGAGCCACTCTCATTTGCTACTTTCTGGGCCGCAGTTTCCCCCTGCCTCACACCTGCCCAGCCTCCTTCATAGACTTGGTCGATCAGGCACAGAAGCGTTAACAGGGAGTCAGCCCCATAGAAACCTCAGGGGCTCCCTCTGCAACCCGCCTTCCTACACCAACGGGAGAACAGTGGCCTTCCCCAGAGTTGCCCACTGGGTGAGGATTAGAGTCCTGCTGCAGGCAGATCCCCCACAGGACAGGGCGCCGCTGTGCAGTCTGGCCTGCAGCTGCAGTGTCCCCTGCATGCCCCTCCCTCCACAGCCCTGTAAATTGCCTGGGCTGAATTCTTTTTTTTTTTTTTTTGTGAGGAATATCAGCCCTGAGCTAACATCCGTGCTAATCCTCCTTTTGCTGAGGAAGACCGGCTCTGAGCTAACATCTATTGCCAATCCTCCTCCTTTTTTCCCCCCAAAGCCTCAGTAGATAGTTGTATGTCATAGCTGCACATCCTTCTAGTTGCTGTATGTGGGACGCGGCCTCAGCGTGGCCGGAGAAGTGGTGAGTCGGTGCGCACCCGGGATCTGAACCCGGGCTGCCAGTAGCGGAGCGCACGCACTTAACCGCTGAGCCACGGGGCCGGCCCTGCCTGGGCTGAATTCTGCACACACCTCCGCGGAAGAGGAATTATTTGCCAGATATACGGTGTCTGTGAGAAGGGCCTCTTATGAGTCAGTGTTCAAATATGTTACTGGCTCAATAAACAGAGTTTTGTTGTAAATTAAGAGAAGGAAGCCAGGTGCCTGCAACGGCCCCTGTTCATCTACCGCTTTCTATTAGTGGCACTCTCCCCGTAAGTAGCGCATAATTCCCTGGGAGCTGCTGGGCAGGCGGCCTGGAGGGGGCTGTAATTACAGTGCAGTTGTTAGGCAGTTAGAGCCGCACAGAAAGTCAGGAGGGAGCCGGCAGCCCTGGGGGCTTGGTTGGGTTCCTGCACAGGACCATGGGTTGCCCAATGTCCTTAGGGCAAAATTAGGGTTGGGGTGTGAGGGGCAGTAGGGGTTGGTGAAGATAGGAGCAGCCTGGGCAGGGTGGGGGCAGATCTGGAAAACAAGGCTTGGACCCCCACCACCGGAAGGAGGTGGGCTTGCTAGGGTCACAGTGCCCGTGGGGCTCCGGGTGGGTCAATGGGCTGGTCGATGGGCAGGCTGTTGGCAAGGCATGGCTGTGCAGGCAGAGACAGTGGGCTGGCACTGGGGCTTCCAAGACACGGGGCTCAGCCGGGTAAGTGAGGCCGTGGTGGGAGAGGCGAGGGCTCTAAGGTGAGGAGGGGACCTGTGCACGGAACTGGGTGGAAGTCCGAGCAGGCTGTGGCTCCTGCAGAGGGATCCTCCAGAAGCTGCCTGCCAGTGTGTCTCACCCCGGGGAGGCATTTTTGGGCACATCTCACTGCCCAGCTCTTTTCAGGCAGGGCTTGTGGGATCCCATCCCACCCAGCCCCAGATTTTGAGCCAGTTCCCTCTGAGGCAGGAAGCACTTGGGTGTTCTAGCCCCCATCCTCCCTGCCGCCAGCCAGGGGACTGTAGTAGTCCCTCACGTAGGTGTCCCAGGCTCCTGTAAGGTTAGGTTGAACTGTAGGGTAGAGAGGGTGGCCCATCTCGTCCTTGACATCAACTGCCCAGGCAGCTACCCACTGAGATGTCACTGTCCCCCTCTGTCCTTAGGCGCCCATACATGAGGTTTGGCCAGGGCAGCCCTGTTCCCACCGTCCGCCCTTCTAGACATGTCCCTCCTCTCCCCTTGTCTGGGGCGAGCGTTGTTTAGGAAGGAGCGAGGGCATCCTGGAGCCTGTGGTCATTCAGGCAATACACCGGAGGCCTCTCAGTGCCTGCAGGGAGCAAGCAGTGGGCACTCTGGAGGTGGGAAGAGGCTCTAGGGCCATCTGTTTGTCCTCTCGGAGGCAGTGGTCAAGGAAGGTCTGGCTGCTGGAATGGGGGTGGGGAGGAGCGCAAAGAGTGTTGATATTCCATAGAATTTCCCCAGGTGATCGAGAATGTCTGTGTTAATAGGCGCCTTGGACAGAGGCTGCTCTGCCCCCTAGTTTATGGATGGAGACCCGAAGCCCACAACTAGACTGCTTTTTAGCTGCAGAGGGTGCCCCTCCCCTGGCAGAAGGGTTTGCAGCTGACATACTGGAACGTGCCTGGCATGCGGTAGGTGCCCAATACTTTTTAGTGAGTGAATGAATGAAGGAATGAATGGAGGGAGGCGTGGTCTCTAGTGGTGAGTGAGAAAGGAGATTTGGGCAGAGCTCCAGACCTTCCCCACCTCCCCGCTCCTCCTCTCTGCTCCCTCCCAGCATCCTGGGCTGCACAGACGATGTATCAGCAGCAGGGCACACTAGAATCAGTGGGAGGGGCTACCTGCGGCCCGAGGCCAGCGCCTGCGCAGGCACTGCGAGGGCTTCCAGGGTCAGCGTCGCGCACGCCTGTAACCGACTTCTTCCCCCCGCTCCTGTGCCGCGGCAGGCCCGCTGGGAAGCTCTGGATACCGCTTGCACGCTGCGACTGTGGAGTTGGCTGGAAGCACACGCAGGCCGGAGGGGTTGGGGGTCTTGGCCCGGATGAGCAGGAGGAGAGGCTAGTGTTTTCTACTCCTGGCTTCAAAGGAGAGAAGAACCTCGTTCCGTTAGAGGCACAGAGGTTTGTCCCAGCGCTGATTGTGAGCACAGCTCCTCACTGGCGCTCTTCGGAGACGGAACGCCTGGCCTGTCACTCACTGGAGCTCCAATGCTGCCTGCTTGAGGGGCCATCGGTGCTGCCCCTCCTGTCTCCTGCGCCCCTCCTTCAGTGAGGCAGCCGCGGTTAGCTGTGCAGCTCCTGCTCCACTGCTCCGAGGGCAAAACGTCCTCATTGTGGCAGGCGGGAAGGTACTCCAGGCTCACGGGACTGGAAGAGAGCTCTCCTTGGTTCAACTGGGGATTGGGGGAGGGCCTCTTTGGAGAACTTTTTTAAAAAATTGAGATATAATTGACATGTAACATCATATTAGTTTCAGGTGTACAACATAATGATTCGATATTTGTATATATTGTGAAATGATCACCATAATTAGTCTAGTTTACATCTGTCGCCTCGTGTAGTTACGATTCTTTTTCTTATGATGAGAACTTTTAAGATCTACTCTCTTAGCAACTTTCAAATATGCAATATAGTATTACTAGGTGTAGTTGCCACTCTGTACCTCACATCCCCAGGACTTATTTCTTTTTTAACTGGAAGTTTGTACCTTTGACCTCTTCACCCATTTCTCCCACCCCCACCCCCCACCTCTGGTAGCCACCAATCTCTTCTCTGTATCTATGAGCTTTGTGTTTTTTCTTTTTAGATTCCACATAAAAGTGAGATCATATGGTATTTGTCTTTCTCTGTCTGGCTTATTTCACTTAGCATAATGCCCTCAAGGTCCATCAATGGAGAACATTTGATTCTAGAGGCCTCCATCCAATGTCCAGTATTATCTTCCCAGGTTTGATTAAAGTCTGCATTCCCTCTGTGTCTCTTTTCTATTTCTGCTCTTATTTAGCTAAGTCTTCTCTACAGCCCGTGAGCTCAGGGTTTCTTATGTAGGGCCTCCACGTCTCGGAACTGTGAGGAGCCCCATCAGCACCCCACTGTGGAGCTGGGCAGCACGGGGCCCGTCCCCAAGGCTGGTTCTCCAGGCCTGCCCTGTCTTTTAGTAGTAAGCCTATACTAGTCCTGGACTAGACTTCTCCAGAAGTCACTAACCTTCCTTTCCTGCTCTGGGGTCACTTCAGTGTGGCCTGTGTGATACAGTGGGAGGAACAGGGGCCCAGGACACACGGCCTGGCTCTGTGGTGTGATCTTGGGCAACTCAGTGAACCCTCTTACGTTTGTTTTCACCAAATTTAAAATAGATACTGATTAACTTCACGGGGTTGGGGTAAGGATTATACGACCATCTGTTTGTAAATGTACTTGGCAACATCTAAACCACTCTGCAAGTAGTGGTTATGATTCAGGTGGCTCCTGGGATCTCATCGTTCTAGTTAGCATTTAACTAGCTGACTTGTCAGAGGAACCAGGCTGTGAAGGACAGACCATCCCCTTCCCTATTACAAACCCCTCTTTGTGTGTGTGTGTGTGTGTGTGTGTGTGTGTGTGTGTGTGTGAGGAAGATCAGCCCTGAGCTAACAACTGATGCCAATCCTTCTCTTTTTTCTGAGGAGGACTGGCCCTGGGCTAACATCCGTGCCCATCTTCCTCTACTTTATTTGGGACACTGCCACAGCAAGCGGTGCATCAGTGCGTGTCTGGGATCCGAACTTGCGAACCCTGGGCCGCCGCAGCGGAGCGCGTGCACTTAACCGCTTGCGCCACCGGGCCGGCCCCTACAAACCCCTCTTGAGGTAGTGTTGGAGTGGGATCTTGGGGCAGCCTCTAGGATGAATGCCACTGGCTTGCACTTGGCCCTCGTTAGAATCTCATTCCACAGAAGCTTGGTCAACACCTATTGCAAGTCTCAGTGCAAGGACACAGTAGCGAACAAAACAGACACACTAGTCCAGGTCCGGCGAGAAGAAGCCACACTGGGATTAGATGTACTGGAGAAGGAGCGAGGAAAGGCAGGGAGAGCCTTTGGACTGTGATGCAGGCCTGACGCCTGCAGGAGAAGGGAAAGGAAGGAGGACTGGGGTAGAAGGAGCGTCTGACAGAAACGCAGTTCTAGGAATGGTTTGGTCTGGCTAGTGGGGAGGCCTTGAACCAACGGTGGCCGGAGAGGGGCCTCGCATTTTGCCGGATTGGGCCCGCCTTAGCGCCTGCTGTGCTTGGCCACTGGCTGGGAGCGGCCTCTGGGAAGTGTGGCCTCAAATGAGTGTCGTAGTGGGTCCCAAAGGGCAGAGCTGAGACCATGGGTCAGTTACGCTTCTCGCAGCAGAGATCCGAACAGCACATTTTCGAGGCCGCAATAGACAAAAGTTCTTATTCTCATGGAGCAAGGGAAGATAGACAATACTCAATAAACATAATAAACAGACAAATAAATAAAATGGTATGTTAAAAGTTCATAAGTACTACACAAAAAATGGGGTGGTGTAAAGGAGATCGGGAGTGCCAGGGTAGGGAGGGTTACAACTTAAATAAGATGGGCAGAGCAGGTCTCATTGAGAAGTAGACATCTGAGCCAAGCCCTGAAGGAGGTGAGGGAGTTAGCTATGTGGATATGTGGGGAAGAGTGTTCTACAAAGAGAGAACAGCCAGTGCAAAGGCCCTGAGGTAGGAGCATGCCTGGAGTGTATGAAGCACAGCAAGGAACCTGGTATATCTGTAGTGGAGTGAGCTAAAGGGAGGTTGGCAGAAGAGAGTGTCTGAGAGGGGTGGGCCTGTAGGCTGCTGTGAAGACTGAGATTTCACTCTGAATGACATGAGGAGACTTTGGAGGGTTTGAGGAGGGGAGTGACATGCTTTTACATTTGAAAGGATTAGTCTGGCTCTGAGTTGAGAATAGATGCTAGGCAGCTAAGAAAAAAGACTGGAGATGAGTTAGGAATGGATGACATTAGTTCACATGAGAGATGGTGGTGGCTTTGAGCAGGGTGGTGTCAGTGGAGGTGGTGACAAGTAAGGGGTCAGATTCTGGATGTATTCCAAAGGTAGAACCAACAGAATATCCTGATAGAGTGGTGAGAGAAAGAGAGGACTCAGGATGACGTTGACATTTTTGGCCTGAAGAACTAGAGGAAATTAGTGCCAGAACCATAAAATTAAGATGGAGAGCTTTCAACCCTATGAAGAAATTTTATCTACCCAGTGGGAAGGAGAAAAGAAGGAAGAAAGAGTATGTGACATGGAAAATGTGAAATAAAATGGGAAACATAATTCTTAACATAATATCATTTTACAATGATATAAGTGGATTAAACTCATAATTAAAAATACAGAGGGGCCGACCTGGTGGCGCAAGTGGTTAAGTTCGTGCACTCCGCTGCGGCGGCCCGGGGTTTGCCGGTTCGGATCCCGGGTGCGCACTGACGCACCGCTTGGCAAGCCATGCTGTGGCGGCGTCCCATATAAAGTGGAGGAGGATGGGCATGGATGTTAGCTCAGGGCTGATCTCCTCACAAACAGAAAAAAGAAAAAAAAATACAGAGACTTAAACTGGATTAAAAACATGAGATTTTGGAATATACTTTCTATAAGAGACACAACAAGAGTATGGAAATAAAGGGGTAGAAGAAGATACAGCAAGCAAATATGAACAAAAGAAAATTTATAAGAAAAAAGAGAGGAAAATTCCAGTAAGAGGAACAAAAGATAACAAAACTATAAAAATCATGAAAAAATGTATATGTGTGTGTACTTATATGTATGCACACACATATAAAAATAGCTGTAGCAACATAAGGAGAAGTAGATAAGTCAACCATTTTAGTTGAATATTTTTAACATAAGCCTCTTATAAGTTGATAGCGGAAGCATTAAAAACTTAAGTATAGAGAAAGTTTGAACAACTTGTTAAATAAGCTTATATATATAATTTTATGCCTAACAAACATAAAATACACATTCTTTTGATTATATGTAGAACATTCACAAAAATGACCATAAATCAGGGCACAAAGGCAATCTCAATAAATTCCAAAGATTTGACATCATACAGACGATGTTCTCTGACTGTAATACGTTAAAACATGAAGTCAGTTAAAAAAATCCCCAAACCAAAAACATGTATGTCTGGAAACTAAAAAATAGTACTGTTAGTGTTTGGAATAAAGAAGAAATAATAAAGACAATTGCAAAATATTTAGAACCAAACGAATGAATAAGCCACATGGCAAAATTTATGGGACACAGATAAGGCGGTGCTTAGGAGAAAACCTGTAGCCTTAAATCCATTTGTTAGAAGACATAGAAGATGAAAACAAATGAGCCTCACACTTATCCCAAGAGACTGAAATGGTGGTGACATAGTAAGCCCAAGGAAAAAGAGGGAAATTCTAGATATAAAGGCAGAAATAGACGCATAGCAAATTATAATTAAAAATCACAGAAGCTTAGCAAAGCTGAATGTAGGTCTTTTGAAAAGACTAATAAAATAGACAAACCTCTGGCAAGATTGAGAAAAAAAGAGATATAATAATAATAAGAAAACTGAATGAAAAAGGAAAATGACAGACAGATTTAAAAAAAATAATAAAATAGTATTATGAACAAATATTGTGAAACACCAATAAATTTGAAAAGTTAGACGAATTGAGTAGCTTTCTGGGAAAATGAGAAATGCCAAAATTGGCAAAGAATAAAAAGAAAACTCAGACCAGTAATGAGTAAAGAAACGAAAATCATAGGCAATCCCTCCATTTAAAGCCCCAGGCCCAAACCGCTTTACAGCTGAGTTCTACAAGGCATTTGTGGAGAAATAACCTCTGTCTTGTAACAGCTGTTCCAGAAAATAGAAAAAGAAAAGAGAGTTGTCTCACTCGTTTGATGAAGCTAGTTTAATCGTTACTCTTAAACTAGACAAGGACGGGGGAGAAAAAAATTATAGGCACATTTCACTTACAAAAATAGATGAAAACAATACTAAATAAAACATTAGTTAACTGAACCTAGTAGTGTATTAAAAACAATGCTGCCATCAAGTCATGTTTATGTGAAAAATGCAGGGCTGGTTTAACAGCAGAAAGTCTATACTTCACCACATTAATGGACTAAAGCAGAAAAAAACATCATATGACTAGCCCAAGAGTTGCAGAAAAGCGTTTGATGAAGTTCAATACCTATTTAATAAGGATAATAATAATAACAAAAAAGATGAAGCTCAACACCCATGTATAACAACAATCATCAATATAATACATTTGTCAGGAAACTGGGAATCGAAGGGGACTTCTCTGACCCTGCAGGCTGCTTACCCCAAACCTACGGCGGTCCCACTGAACAGAGGAACGTGGGCTGCTTTGTTTCCTGTTTTAAGAAGAAGCTGACATGTGCACCTGGGTCTGGCTGGCCCCCAATCTCATGCTGTTTCCCTTGTGTGGGGCAGAGGCTGAGGCATGGGCAGCTCTAGGAATTTTCTTTGGGGCAAGGGCCTTTTGGTTGATTATAACAGACACTTGTGTAACTCAGTTCTGCAAAGAGTGGGGACTTGGTCATAGATATGATAGGGACAAGACTGCTAAATTACAAGTCGTCTTAGACTATCACACATCTTGCCGGTGCCGGCCCGTGAGGGGAGCCTGTACGTACCACTCACTAAATGTCCGAGGGATGAATGAACGAGTCACTTTGTTTTGCACGTGAGTGTTTGGTGGTGAGGGGAGAAATGGTGTGGATTCTACGAGAGAAAGGGCCTGATTCTCTGCAGATGCCATCTGGAAGCATTTGGTAGAGGGCGAAAGAGGAGGGGGCAGGGAGATCTGAGCAGCAATCCTGGTGTGTGGGACTCTGAGAAGAGAGATCATTAAAAGCATTTTTAGAAATTTTTGCTGATACTGGGTGCAGCTGCCCCTTTCCCTTAAATCCTCAAGAAGACATTTAGTCACGAGCTATGGTTTGTCTTCAGGTCTATTGGCGTTAGATAAGCGAGTATTGCTTTTTTCAATGTGTCCCCATAATAAAACAGAAACCAAAAGCCAGATTTTATTTGGGCCACATGAGGATACAGGGTCTCATGGAACCCAGGGGCAGAAGGTGTGGCCTGATTCCCTTGAAACGGGGGTTATGCTCCACATTCTGTCCCTCCCTCCAGGGACCTCACGTCCTGTCCTCTGAGTGCCCCTCACGCTGTGTCCACTCTCTTCACTGTCCTCCCCCTCTCTCTTGCTCTTCTTGTCTCCCTCCAATCCCTCCAGATCTGTGAAAATTTGGGAGTTGTGAAGCAATTATCCTGTGCAAAGTGTGTGAAGATTTCACCTCCTTAGTTCAAGGAACCAACAGAGACTGGCTGGTGCTTCTTTGACCCATGTTCAAGTTCTTGTAAGAAGGACTCTGATCATCTCAGCCAGGGTCAAGGGTCCACCCTATTCCCATCTGTGTGGCCAGCGCCAGTGCAGTGAGAAGGGGGGACAGGGTCACTGGCACAAAATGGCTAGAGGGCCTGTCCCTGTGGGTGGGCGGTTGGATCTTAGAAAAGGGAGCTGTGGGCTGGCCGGATCCTCCAAGTTCACTCTGCATTAGTCTTAAGAGGCAAAAAGGACAAAGTCTTCTTAAAAGCAAGAGTCTCACTGAAGACGATGACATGTGACTGCACGTGTGACGTGGTCCCAGGACAGCTCCAGCCAAGACACTGGCTGTGTAGAAGCAATGTCCAGTCATCTGCCTGGTGATTTCTGAGGACACAGAGCTAGTTCTAACCAGGAAGAGGAAACATATAAAAAATTCATAACAGCTTGACACCCTCCAGGTTGAACCCAGAGATTTTATTTTTACTTGTTCAGGAGGGGGAAAAAGTCATCGCTAATTCTGCAATTACTTCATTCCAGAGTACTCGTGAAAAATGACTTCAAGTGTAAAATATTGTCTACTAAAGAATTAACTTAATAGATAATTTGGATTCAATTATTGGCTCAATACTAAAATTTGCTGGGAAAGGCGCAGGCAATATTTTATGACTGTCACGTGATGCAGCAATTGTGAAATTAGTTGTTAACGACTTATGAGAGAGACACTTAAAAAAGTCAACTGCGGGGAGAAAATACATCACTTAGGCTTTTATAGGGCAGGCGAAGACGAGGGTTCTGCCTCATCCGTTGCTCAAGTGATTCCAGTTTTGCTGACTGACCTCCCACCTTGGCTTCTGTTCTTCCTGTCCCCGTGCCAGTGGGGCTCCAATCATACGTGAATCCTCTGGGAGCAATTAGAAGCTGAAGGTTGCTGCCATCCATCATGGTGAGGGGACACTGTCTCCACCTGCCCTGAGAGCTGGGAGCGACCTCTCACCTCTGCTCCGCGACATCAATTATCTCTGGCCCGCACTGTGTATGCACCTCGTGGACTTTTCAACCAGAATGAACTGCAGACAGTTTATTACCATGATCTTCCACCTTAACCTGCTTGCTCGTCAAAGGGGAATTTTGTTGAAGTCCCCTGGGCTCTTCTTGGGGGTGAAGATGATATACCTTCATTAGCTCTTTTAAAGTTATTGCAGAAGCCACCTTCTAAATTCAATTTAAATGACATTAGTTCTTCCTTCTCCAAAGTCCTTACTGGGATCTTACTCCATGCCCAGCACTGTCAGGGCCTGTGGGGAGCAGGAGAGATGTCTAAAATATGCTCCACACTCACCGAAAGCCTTGAATGTGAGGAACGTCTGTGAAATAATGCAGGGACAATACTTTCCAAAAGCGGGAAACTGTCAAACTGAGTGGCTGACACAAGGTGATGCCTGACGCAACATGTGGCCTGTAGGGTGGGAAGCCAGGGACAGAGAGGGTCCTTGCCAGAGGAGCAATGTGGGAGGGCCAGATTCCGCACATCATCCCAAGAGCAGTGTGAAGGGGAGGCTCCATCATTCCACGAGTACCGCATTAGGTCCCCCATGTGCCAGGAGATCTCGATGCGGATCTCGGTGTCAGAGACGCAAAGCAGACCAATGTCTTGTGCAATTCATTTGTATGTGTGTGGTGGGGCAAGAGGAGATGACAGTGATCAATAAATGTTTAATAAGTAAATTATGTAGTGTATTAGAAGATGAGTGCTGTAGAAAAAAGAAATATGGTGGGGTAAGGGGGTCTGGAGGTTTGGACAGGAGTGGGTAGGGTACGATTTTAAATGCAGTAGCCAGACTGGGGCTTGCTGAGATGATGATCTCTGAGTAAAGATTTCTGGGGAGGAAGTGAGGGATTTTGTTTTGTGAATCTCTGGGGAGAAGTCTTTTCAGGCAAAGGAGTAGCCAGGCCCCAGGCCCCAAGACAGGCATGGGCTGGGATGTGCCAGGAGTAGCAGAGAGGCCCTGTGGCTGGGGCAGAGGGAAGGGGTGGGTGGAGAGAAGGAGATGAGATTGGAGAAGACGTAGTGGGGCCAGATCATGTTGTGGGGCCTTGTGGGCCATTGTAAGGACTTGCCTCCTTCTCTGAGCGAAGTGCAGAGCCGTGGGAGGGGTTGAGCAGAGGAGGGACATGGTCTGAGTGATGCTTTAGAGGGAGGCGTGTCCCTGTTGTACTGTCCCTCACTGTAGGGTGAGGATGGAAGCACGAGCTCTGTTAGGAGGCTAAGATGGTGCTCGGTGAGGAGGCCCTGCAGTAGCAGTGGAGGTGGTGAGAAGTGGTCAGGTTCTGGATCTATCTAGAGTTATAAAAGTGTGGCTGAGGTGTGTATTTTGTGAGAAAAAGAATTTCAGGTTGGCTCCAAACCTCTCCCCCAGCCACCCCAATAAACTTTGGGGTTGAAATTACCCCACCTGAGGAAAGGTGCACGAGTGTAGAGATAGACGGCTGCAGTGGGTGCTGTTGGTGACGCCCAGAGCCCCTCCCTGGTCTGGTGCACTCGCCCCACAGCGGCTGTGAGTGCTGGCTGCTCAAGGCTCACCGCTCCCTCCCTCTCTGGCCCAAGCGAGGCCCCTCACCTGGGAAGTTATGTCTGCCCCCTCCCAGTTGATGACCGACAGGGGACAAAAGGCCAGCCCCCTCGCCTGACGCTGAGACCAAATCTGTGGTGCAGTTCCCGCCCCAGCACCCTCTGTGCTCGGGGCTAGCTTGGCCTTGCTCAGCTCCCTCCCTGCCCTGCCTGCTGCCCTCACGCCCTTCTCCTGAGAGTACCCCTCCATAAACCACTCACAGGAATCACGTGTCTGGGTGCACTTCTAGCGAGCCCGGATGAAGGCGGTCAACTCCGACAAAGTGAGCACATTCGTGTCACCACCGTCCGTGTCAAGAAATTGACCACTGTCACACCCCAGCAGGCACCTCGCGCCCTCCCCGAAGGTTGCCATGAATTTGAATTAGGACACTAGGGATTAGTTTGTCTGCCTTATAATTTTATATAAATACAATCATGCGGAATGTACTCTTTCCTGTCTGATGTCGTTTCTTGAAATTATGACATTTATTCATGATGTTGCATGTAGTGACAATTCACTCTCCTTCATTGCTGTATTACATTGTGCAAATAAACCACAATTTCTTATCCAATCTAATGTTGATGGACATTTTGGACGAGTTCCAGGTTTTCACTATTACAAGTAACGACGCTGTGAATATTCCTGTGCGTGATGTTTGCTGCACATATGTAGGCATTTTTGTTGGGTGTATATTAAAGTGTGGAATTTCTAGGTCATAGTGTATGCAAATACGTTTGGTTTTAATAGATACTGCTAAGCAGTTTTACACAGTGTTTGTACCAATGTACTCCCAAAGTACAAATTAAAATAACCACAATTCCACCACCCGGAGATAACCACTATTAACATTTTAAGGAATTCCTTCTAATCTTTTTTCTATGCATAAACACAGTTTTTATGCAACAACAATGTATGAGCCTTCCAGTTGTTCCACATCATTATTCACATTTGAAATTGTCTGTTTTTTTCATTTTGGCAATTCTGCTGGGTGTACAGTAATGTCTCATGGTGGTTTTAATCAGCATTTCCCTGATGACTAATAAGATCGAGCAGGTTTTTATGTGTTTATTGGCCATTTGGATGTATTTATTTTTACAAAATGCCTGTTTTAAAAAAATGGGTGGCCTGTCTTTCTCTTCTTAAATTTTGGGAGTTCTTCAAGTATTCTGGGTACCCGTCCTTTGTTGATTATGTACAATGCGAATATCATTTCCCACTCTGAATTGCCTTTCACTTTCTTAATGATTTTTTTTTAAGAACAGAAGTTCTTATTTGTGGTGTTGTCAGTATTTCCTTTATGGTTAGTGCATTTTGTATCCTGTTTAGGAAATCTTTGTCTAACCCACGACCTTGAAACTATTCTACTATGTTTTCATCTAGAAGGTTTTTAACCCAAGCAATGGGAAAGATGGAGTTGCTAGCCATGGAGATGGGGAAGGCTGGGGGAATGGGTTTCTGAGGGGGCAGGGGAAGATGGGAGTACAGTTTGGATGTATTAAATTTGAGGTGAGTGTTAGACCTCCAAGTGGAGTTTCACCCAGGCCCTCTCGTGTTAGGAGATGTGAATAAGACCTCGGGAGTTAGATCACCAGGAAGACAGTGTGAAAGCCTTAAAGGAGACACCAAGCCCCAAGCCCTAAGGCAGGACCACATTAAGAGTGCTGGGTGAGGAGGAACCAGAAAAAGAGACTGAACTAGAGAATCCAGCAAGACAGGAGGAAAACTAAGGAGGGTGGTGCCCCGGAGGGCTAGAGAAGAAGCGATCAGGGAGAAAGGCATGGTCAGCGTTGTGTCCATGTGCTGACGAGGCCTGGAAAGTGAGCCTGGATTTAACCTGGAGGTCACTGGTGACATTAACCAGAATAGTTCTGGAGGAGGGTGGGGATGAAAGCCTGATGGGAGAGGGTTCAGAAGAGAGTGACCTGGGTCAGTTAGGAGGCTGCCACTGGAAGTCCCCAGAGGTGGCTGGGACATGTGAGAACCCAGGCCAGGCGTCCGTGATCTAGAAGCCAGGGAGGTACCTGGAAGTCATGAGTCATGGCAGCAGACAGAGGGTGAGCCAGGTGATCCTGCCTGACCCCAGAGTTGTTTTCCTTGAGCCAGCTGGGCTAGGTAGGTGCTTGTGGCTTAGCTGCCCGCAGGCTCAAGAAGTGCCCTTGGGCAGGCCAGTGGGGCGGGACAGGGTGAGGCTGCTTTGTGGCCTCGGGCCGCCCAAGCTCTTCGGCATGGCACTCAGTGCTCTTGAGACTCAGTCTTTCTTTGGCTTGCCCACTGCATTTCCCCCCTTTCTTTCTTCCCTCCCTCTTGATGTTCCGTGAATGCTGACCTTTCAGTCTGGGGTTGCCTCTTGCTTCAGCTGCCCCACACCTCTGCGCTTTCATTTGGTCTATTTCCTCTCCTACACTTTCTCTGCTACCTCTGCCTGACTGATTCCTACATGGTCTCTTAGACTCAGCTCAGGTACCACCTCTTCCAGGAAGTCCTCCATGATGGTTTAGCACCCAGCACCTATCTCCTGCATAGCACCCCCTCACTGGGTTCAAATGATCTCTTTATCTGTGCGTTTGTTACACCAAATGCTGAGCTCCTCGTGGGCACTGACTCATGCCTTACCCATTCCTGTCCCTGGTGCACAAGGCTGGCACCGAGCGGGACCTCACGTGGTTTTGGCTGGCAACTGCAGAGGCACTTGCACTCAAGGTGGATGTGGATTGGCAAACAGGAGGGGGAAGGGCATTCCAGGCAGAACACTACGAGGGGTGACCGAGCAGTGCAGTCACGGGTGTGTGTAGGAGCTTGAGAGCAGGCCTGGCCGAGGGGTTGAGCTGGTAAAGTGGAGGATGGTGACAGCTCAGCGGGTGCCAGCCAATCCGGGAAGGCAGCAGGTGTGTGTGTGTGTGCATGCCTGTGGCAGCTGAGGAGAGCAATCATGAACATCAAATCAAGCTAATTTACATGGATAAGTGCAGCCAGTGAGGCTTGGCTTGCGGAGTCTGATTCATTTAGGGCAGGAGGGAATCCGGTAGGGAGCTTCCCTCAGGTGAGTGAGGCACAGCGGGGCCACTCATATAAATAATCCTGGTGACAGCCCAGCTAAAGCCTCACTTACTCCATTAGTGCCAGGTGAGGAGCGGGTTAGAGAGGGACCTTGCCCCTTTTTTCTTTCTGGAACACTGGAGGACTAATCTTATAAATAAACTTGATTGCTTTAAATTTCTAATTAGAAAAGTGAAATATATTCAATATAGAACATTTGAAAAATACATACAGAATGGTATAAAGACAAAAATTCAAATAACCACAATTCCACCACCCAGAGATAACCACTACTAACATTTTACAGAATTCCTTCTAATCTTTTTTTCTATGCATAAACACATTTTTAAACAGAATTCCTTACTTATTACTTTTCCAGTCTGTGTTCTAATTTTTAAAAATTTAAGATGATATTTTGAGCCTTTTCCTATCAATAGATCTTAAATGGCTATAATCATCTATCTTGTGAACACACCGTAGTTTTTAACCTGTCCCCAATTAGTGGACATTGAGGTTATTTCCAATTTTTTGTTCTTGTAAATAATACTGTAATAAAAAACATTGTTCATCAGTCTTTGCCTATATCTCTGATTATTTAGGATATATTCCCAGAAGTAAGATTCTTGCTATATATTGTCAAATTACTTTCCAGAACATTTATGTGTGTGTCTTATTTTGTTTTTTATTTTAATCAGTTTATACTCCTATCAGCAATGATTGAGAATTATCATTTTATGGCACTGGATAGTATTACCAAAAACATTTAATGGCCATTTGTATTTTTAGAAATTTATATGTTTAGAAATAGTTTATACATTAATATAGGAAGAACTGAATATTCTTTACAATATTCAGCTTTCCCACCTGCAGATATACTGTCTCTATTGAAGTTCTCTTTCAACAGAGTCTTGTTTTATTTATACAGGATTTGGGTGGCCCTTCTGGCTCATGGGGATGACGGGAGGAGGAGACAGACGTGCTAGAGAGGCAGAGAACCTGGATGCAGCTCGTCACCATTTACCCTCAACTTTGACTCACACGGTCTCCAGGCGGCCCCACATGGGCTCCCTTTAGTGGGGTGCACTGGCCTCTGCCTGGAGGCTGAGGGCTGCTCACACCTGTCTGGAAGCCTGTAGCAGGCATCGCCTCTGTTTGACGTTTTTTGCTGCTCGTGTCTTGTCTCAGTTCCACTCTCTATTTCTGGTTGTTATCTGGCTCTGGATTGACAGTTTTGCCCAGCTCCGGGAAGATGGGTGGTTAGCAGATACTTGATCTGCTTCAGTGTAGAAGGACATTCCTGCAGGTGTGAGGCATTTTATGTAAAATACCGGGTCTGATTGCCCAATATGATGCCCAACTATGATTTCCTGGCTCTCTGTGCCCCTAGGAAGTCACTATATCGAGAATCCAGCTTATTCCCTGGCTCCTGCCTGTCATCTAAACTTTTGGATTATCGTCTTAGTTTCTCTCTCTTTCAATCTCCAGATAAAGACAGAGTTGTAGCTCTCAGCATTTGTGTGTGTGTGTGTGTTGCTTAGGGAAATGCTGTCTAGACAGCCTGATACTCGGAGCCTGGATAGCTTCTGTGCCCATTCTTCATCAGCAGCCCTAGCTACTTTCTCTTTGAGTGAAGAGGACAGCCTTGCTGGAGCCGAGCGCTTGTGTGGGATGGAGGAGCGATAGGTTGGACACGTTGGGTGGTTCTGGTCCTGGAGGTTGTGTTGGGACTGAGGATGGTCTCAGGGAGCATCTAGACATTCAAAACTGTCCTGGAATTCCAGATTGACAAGAACTTAGATGAGACCTGAATAACCAAACTCTGACGCTCTAGACATCCTCATTATCCTGATCTAAGTAAGGTTAGGAGGGATTTCCTGGGACTGGCTTTGGGCCAGAAGATGCACGCTTATCGCACTGCCAGCTCCACCCTCCAGCCTGCCTCAGCCTGGATCCCCACTCCTCATCCTTCCCCAGATCACTTTGGGACGGTGGCTGGGGTGCCTCCCCCTGCTCGTTGTGTACTCTCTTCTGGGTTTCCTGGTCTTGCCAAGAGGGGAGAGTCGGAGGAGGAGGGCGAGAGCAGAATGAAGTGCTCCAGGTTAGTGCTTCAAGAATTCTTATCACTCCAAAGAAAGTTTCTCAAAAGGGTTTGCCCCTTTGAGAAGCAGAAGGAAAGAATTTCTATAGGTAAAAGGAGAGAGAGGAGTGAGGAAGAAGGACCTCACTGCTATTTATTTCCTTTCTTACCCATAATTTGAGTTTCCGGTTTTGGTGTGAATTTCTTTCACCCACACCCTCTGTCCACCCATCTCGCCCCTTACCCGGGCCTCCCTGGCACGCGGCTTGGCAACCTTCCTCTCATCCTTGGACCTTGCCTTTCCTCTTCTTCCTCTTCCCTTTCCATGTGCCCCCACAGCTGAGGGGCACCCCTCACCTCTCTCCTCTTTCTCTGAAGAGTTGGGGTCCAGGTCAAAGTCATACAGAATTGTCTAATTATAGCAGATTAATCCATTAGGATTTATGCCTTTCTATTTACTGGCTGGAACTATCCATTTCACAGCTGTGGATCCCACGTCTAACCAGCTAGCAGACAATTTAAATATAGAAACCAATTTAACCTAGTTGGAAACCGAGGCATCTCGCTTAATGTAGTGCATCAATTTCAGAGCTCTTTGCTCTCAGCCCTCAAAAGGGCAGCGAACAGTTTCATGTCCTAAAAAGATTTGGCTATCAGGGACTTTACACCCCAAAAAGGGATCCTGGGTCCTGGATTAAAAGAAAAAGGAGTCTTCAAATGAGCTCAGGGGTTGTTTTCAGGTCAGTTCAGCTTTCTTTTCTCTTCCTCTTTTGGGGACAATAATCTTCTGCTTAATGGAGCATTTTGGGAGTCTGACATTGATTGGCAGGTATCTTATTTTCCTCTCTCTTAAACTTTCATTTGCTGCCTGTTTGGGTAAAGAGTTTTCTCACGTTATACCAATAGTCTGGGTCACCCTGCCTGCTAAGAGCTTGCAGTCTGAATGACACCATGTCTTAGTCCCCTTGCTGCTCCCAGCCCCTGGCCAGTGCCTTACTGGTAGCAGACGCTCCTCAAATGTGTGTCACTGCTGGGAAAGGGGTGGGGGACCTGACAACCCCGACTCTAAGCCTCAGACCAGAGGCAGCAGTGATCAAGATGTGTCACCTACATAAACTACCTCCATTGTGTGTGAGCACAGGGCTACCTCCCTTTTAGGGAGGGGACACACAGAGAGAGGTTTTGCTGAGAAAAGAGAAGACTAGGAGGGAAGTGGTAAAAATCTCCAAGTACTGGAAGGGCTGCCAAGAAGATGTGGGACTGGACTTTTCCTTTTCTTTTCCACATGACCCCAGAGGGCAGAGGTACTAGGCTAGGGGACGAATGTTATAGGAAGAAAAAGCTGGACTTAGCTGACTTATAGGAAAAACTTGGCACTGATCTAAGTTTCTTTTTTTTTTTAAATGGAACCCTCAACTGAAAAAGGTAATAAACGTCCGCAACTATCTGTGCTTGCGAAGAGGCTGGACAGCTACGGTCAGGGAGGCCGTAGTGGGCTTTAGAACCAGACAGGACTAGAAACCCTGAAGATGCTGTCTGCCTGAGCTTTTATGCCACGGCCACCCCTGCATCAGTCTTCAGGAATCATGGACCTGAAATGCTGGCCTCCTCTACTCCTTCCGGTTGGGAAGAGACAACCACACGCCTTGGGGGGCTGGGAGCTTGCTTAGCTCATAGTCCCTGAACCGAGGGAGTAAGTGTGTATAGGGTCCCTCAAGCTCCCGTTGGCTTGGGTTTAGTGCCCTCCAGGGCAGGATGGCAATAGCGGCATGGGCGCTGGTGTGTATCAGTGTCCTAGGGCTTCCATAACAAAGGACCACAAACTGAGTGGCTTAAACAACAGAAATTTATTGTCTGACAGTTATGGCGGCTGGAAGTCTGAGATCAGGGTGTTGGTAGGGCCATGGTCCTTCTGAAGGCGCTAGGGAGGGGTCTGTCCCAGGCATGTCTGCCAGCTTCAGGTTGTTTCTTGGTGTGTGGCAGCATAACTCCAACCTTCACATGGCGTTCTCCCCGTGTGTCTGTGTCCAACTTTCTGCCTTGTTAAAGGACACCAGTCATACTGAAGTAGGGTTATGGAATGGCTGGTTTGACTGTAGGACCCAGTGGGGGCTTGGAATGGTTTTTTGATAGGTGTGAAATAACTCTCAAGGGTTCCAGGCTAAACCACTCCCTAAACTCAGCAATCTGCTCTCTATAAAGCCCAAGTGGGTGCTTCCTCATCCTGAATGCTAACGCTTTTTAGAGTGGGTATCACAATTTAGCCCTTAAGTATGTCCTTGTACTGTGTGTTGCTTGCTGTAAAGCAACGATTTTTGAGCACCTACTATGTATATGAGCGTGTGATATACATGGTATCTCAACTGGCCATGGCTCTGTGAAACAGATATTATTAATCTCATCCTACAGGTGAAGGATGTTCTGTAACTTGCTCAAGGCCATGCAGCTAGTAGGTGGCAGAGCTGGGATTTGAACCCCTGTCTATGTGGCTCTACAGTTCAGTTTCTCTCCGTTACACCCCTCAACACCCAGACTCCTCCAGTGAACAGACTTCTGACTCAGATGGGTTGGAATTCACTATAGACATCCCTTACACTTCTTTTATTGTTTTGTGAGGAAGACCAGCCCTGAGCTAACATCAGTGCTAATCCTCCTCTTTTTGCTAAGGAAGACCGGCTCTGAGCTAACATCTATTGCCAATCCTCCTTCTTTTTTTTCCCCAAAGCCCCAGTAGATAGTTGTATGTCATAGTTGCACATCCTTCTAGTTGCTGTATGTGGGATGCGGCCTCAGCATGGCTGGAGAAGCAGTGCGTCGGTGCACACCCGGGATCCGAACCCGGGCTGCCAGTAGCAGAGCGCGCGCGCTTAACCGCTAAGCCACAGGGCCAGCCCCCCTTACACTTCTTTGTCGTGAAATGCTCAGGTTTTGCTAGACAATCTCTAAGCCCTTCTTTAGTTCTAACACTCCTTGATGAATGATTCCCCTTTTGACCGATGCAGTGGTTTATTCTGAGTCAGGAGTTCTATGGTTATTCACAGGGTTGGTACGTGATATGGAGTGGTATATAATACGGAAGTGGGAATGGGTCAGTGCTGGGTGGCCTGCATCGTGGGTGACCATGGGCAGCCTGGGTCCTTTGTTTTGGGGTCAGAAGCTCCATGTCTTCTTCATTTCTCCAGTGGGGCATCAGGCATTGGCAAATTGATTTACACTTGCCCAGCTCACAAAAGTCTTATTGATAAGCCAGAACCTTGATTGATTAATGTACCATGAGATTGTACACTGAGATACAGTCCAGGAGACTGAAGGGTTATGGCAGCTGGACAGCACATGCTCTTCTCACTCTTTGAGAAGCAATTTTCAGGTCTGAAAGTTAGTAACCATGGAAAGAGACCAACAGGACTGAGACAGTTGTGAGGGTTTATCATCAAGCTGCAGGAACCTGACCTGATCTTTTTCTGTAAGCTCTGCCTACCAAGCAGCCAGTGTATTCAGGTCAGTAGGCCAGGACATCTTCCCTGGGGATGCTCACACTCGTGCTCTCTAGCCCAGCAGGGACGCTATCTGGCGCTATTTGTTACAATCTGCCCTTCCTTATGTAGCAGCTTCATGACATGGCGCACAGGAGTTTCACCTTGGCTGCCCGCCTCAGAGGACCAATATTTCTTGGGCACTGATTGTGAGCTGGGTGCTGAGTATGTACTGAGCGGGGTGCGGACAGAGAGGCTGATGTCCTCAAGGAGCATACACTACATGTGGATATAATGTGATGAGTAGCAAGTGCGGACACGCACTGGGTTTCATGGGGGCACTTGGAGGGGCTGGGGCTTCAGGAAGACCTCCAAGAAGAAATGGTGCTGGAGCTGGCTCTTGAAGAGTGAGTAAGAGTCAACCGGGACCAACCAAAGAAACAAAACAGAGAACAAAAAACTGCCAACAAGTCCTGGTGGAGGGGAAAGTATTAACAAAACCATGGATGCAAAAAACAAGATGTGTGTGTGTGTGTGTCTGAAAGTGGATTGGAATTACAGGTCAGCGTGTTGGGAGATGAAGTAGTCAACAAATCCTGGAGAGCTGTCTACACTAGGTTAAGGGGCAAAGACATCATTAGCCCTGGAGATGACAGAATCACTGACATGTTTCCAGCGGAGGAGTAACATGGTCAGACTGGTGTTCTCTGGGGAGCTGGCTGTGCGGAGGGTGCCCTGATGGAATTCCTGGAGATCACTCATCTCCTCCACACACGCTGCCTGAGGAGTCACTCTTAGAGGGGTCACTTCTTGGGTTTGCAGGACACAGCTTTGCTTGCATCCCAGAAACCGCAGTGCCAGAGGGAGGCGTTTCCCGACCCCGTAGCTGGGTTTCCGCGTTCATTTTCATTGGAGAGTTAGGGTTCTCTGCTCCTGGGCACAGTGTGGACTGGTGAGGGCTGCTGCAGGTGGAGGGATGGAGTGTGTGTGTGTGTGTAAGCACTCATGTGATTGCCCACAACTGTGAGCTTGGCGTTAACCAATCAATATCTGAGTTCTTCTCTCCTCTCTAGTCACTTAGCCTCTGTTCCAGCACTGATTATATTGTATTTATGATCTTCTACTGTCTCCTCTACTCGACAGTGGGCAGAGACTGTCTTCATCATTTCAGAGGTAATTTCATTTCTTTTTTTTTTGTGTGAGGATGATCAGCCCTGAGCTAACATCTATTGCCAATCCTCCTCCTTTTTTTTTCCCCCTTTTTCTCCCCAAAGCCCCAGTAGATAGTTGTATGTCATAGTTGCACATCCTTCCATTTGCAGTATGTGGGACGCCGCCTCAGCATGGCCAGACAAGTGGTGCATCGGTGCGCGCCTGGGATTCCAACCCTGGCTGCCAGTAGCGGAGCGCGCGCGCTTAACAGCTAAGCCACGGGGCCGGCCCCTCAGAGGCAATTTCTGAATGTAATAGTTGTTCAGTGAGTGTTGGTGGAACAAATGAGCGAATGGAAGAAGGAGAGTGTGCGTTCCTGTGCACAGGCCTTGGCCTGGGGCGTGCGGGTAACGCTGAAGGGAGCAGCAGGCCATGGCTGTGCCAGGTGGGATGCAGGGTATTAAGAGTCTTAAGTAGAGGGGAAGGCCTTGATGAGTGTATTAACTGTTTGAGGGGGAGACTATGCTTTGACAACTTGTGGCACCTACAGGAAGGTGACGTGTCAAGAGACCCTCATCCATGGGTGTGGTCACCCGGCTGCCTGACTGCAGACATTATGGAACAGGCGCAGGTGGGAGGGGTGGGGCAGGCTTCTCTGGGCCAGTTTTTTCCCTTGGAGCCTATCCTGCCAATGACGGAGGCTGCTCCGTCTGACAGAACTGTACTGGCAGCTGATGAATCCGAAAGACTGCTGCAGCAGGATATTGAAAAAAACAAAACAAAACAGAAAGAACGAAAAAAAGAGATCTGTATGCACCTGAAGCATTTTATTTTAATTTGAAATACATAAATGTGCACTTATTTGCCAATCTTTCAACGAAAGGTCAAAGCCCCTTCTTTGAATGTGGGTCTTCTCATTGGAGCCCCTTCAGCGTTCTCGCACAAACCACACCTGTGATGCTCAGCTAAGTCTAGTTAGGGTTTCTTTAAAGTGGAGCAAGAACTTCAAGAGCCACGCAAAACAACGTGAATGCAGAGTTCTAGATTTTTTTTATTTTGGATGAGGAAGATGAGCCCTGAGCTAACGTCTGTTGCCAATCCTCCTCTTTTTGCTGAGGAAGATTGGCCCTGGGCTAACATTTGTGCCCATCTTCCTCTACTTTTTTACATGTGGGATGCCTGCTACAGCATGGCTTGATAAGTGGTGTGCAGATCTGTGCCCAGGATCCAGGCCTGCAAATCCCAGAATGCCAAAGCGGAGTACGCGAACTTAACCACTACGCCACTGGGCTGGCCCCTAGAGTTCTAGATTTTTATGATTATTCTCACCACTTCCCCACTCTGCTCCCTAGACCCCAGTCTTGGTTAGTGGTCTCACCCACATTTTATTTGACAACATTTTTAATGCCATGCCTTATTGAGATTTACCAAAGTGTTCAATATGCTATACTTGGGATCACCCACTTCCTTTTCACACTTATAGTTTATTAATTTGCATAATATTTAATCTAGTTGCATAATAAATAGTAATAAGTACAATTGGCCACAGACTCTGGGTAAAGAGACAACTTGCTGCGGGAGAGGGTCCGGGGGTCCCAGGGCAGCCCAGTGATTACGGGTCCTCAGCGGGTTGGGCCCCCCAGTGGGGGAGTTAAGGGAGCACCTGTCCCATGTCCTCTCGTCCTGGGCACTTCAGACCAGCTGCCTTTGCTGTCCCCTTCTCCAGTCTCTTAGCCTGTCGCGGGAGGGGGCTTGGGGCCAGTGCTTTCTGTTGTCCTCTTCCTTCTAGTGCAGACTCCTGGGCCTTGCAGAAAACACTTCTTCTCTCTCCTTCTTCTTTCCCTGCCTCCACGCAGGCTCCTCCCTGAGGTCCCCCTACACCTTCCTCCTGTACATCCAGAACTCTCCTGGTATCTTGTAAGTCACATAGATATGAAATGGATTTGTAGCTCTCTCACTTAGTGGGGTGTAACTTTGACCAACATACTCAGCTTCTGTCAGCCTGTCACATGGATTGTTGTGGGATTACATTAAATCAGGTAAATGTGTTATAACAATAACTAACCTTATGGGGTGCTTACTAAACAAGGCAGAGCTTTGTATAGCTGACTTCGTTTCCTTTTGGCAAAGCCCAGTGAGCTAGGTGCTCCGGGTCCCAACTTACGGCAGAGGAGTTGGAGACTCAGGGAGCTCGGGGCTCACATTTGGTAAGCAGCAGGCCTGGGATTCACCCTCGGGCAGCCGGCTCCAGCACCCACGCTCTTCGTCTTCAGGAAATGCACAAATGCATAACGGCATGGTGGACACACCCTTCTACTCTCAAATCCCTGCCTTAGCCCTGCTCTGGGAGGGCAGGGCCAGCTCTTCTCCTCTCTCTAGCAGATAACGCAGCGCAGTGTGGCAGCGGTAGTTGGCTGTCCGCCAAAGATGTGTCCTCGCCTTGCATGGTCTAGCACTATGCAGCTGGCAGCTGCCCAGCTGGGAACCACATTTCCCGGCACCTCTTCCCCAGGGTGCGGCTGTGGGGCCGTCTTACCGCTCCCACGCCTGGCCCCAGAGCCTCCATATGACCCCCACTCTCTCCCTTTCTCTCTCTGGCTGGATGTCGATAGTCAGGCCACACTTTGAAGATGGAGGCCCCTCTGTCGACCTGAGTCCCTAAATGGCTGTGGAGTGCAGAGTCCCCACCCCACCCGCCAACTGGACTGTCAGAGAAAAGGAAGGAAGTCCCTGAGATGTCAGGGTTATCCCTTACAGTAGCTGGTACTGTCTTGACTCAAACCCACGCTGGGGGCCTTTCTGAACTTGTTGGAAAGAGACCGCCTGCAAAGCCCCTTAACATTATCTCAGGGCTCACCACATTTTTGGTGCAGTAGAATGTGTTCTAATGTGTATGTTGTTAGATACCACATCCCTAGTTATGAAAGCTGAAATTGCAAGTAAAACTATATTTGCCACAACAAGACACAGTGAAAAAGGTGCTGTGGGATCAGGAAGAGCTCAGCTCAAATTCCAGCCAGTCATTTTCTAGCTGTAGTGCCTTAAACAAATTAATTAATTCCTCTGCTTCTCGGTTCCTTAGATAAGGCATAGTAATAAATTCCTAAAGAGGCATAATAATATCCACCTTGGAGGGTTTTTGTGGGGATTAAATGAAAGTGACAGTGCTCGGCATGTAGTGGGCAATCCACTAATGGCATTTTGTTTATAATTCATTGATTTGATAAGATCTCAGTGAAAACCTATGATGCGCCCCAAACTATCTGAGGAGCAGAAGACACAGGGCCTACCCTTAGGAGACAGCCGTCTAATTGGGAAATGTGCTCGACACACAGGAAGTGGTTGAGTGGCATCGCGCTGGAAAAGTGGGCCCCACTCCCAGCAGTTCTGAGAAAGTTGCCCTTGGCCAGAGGGAGACTTCTCTGAGGAGGACGCCCTGACGGAGAAGGGAAGCTGAGGTGACTGCTCAAGACAGGGCCCTCTGGACTTCCAGTGCCCTTTGCTGCCTGTTGCTGGGGAGACTGGAGTGTTGAAGACATTGGAGGAGGTTGGAGGCACTGGGTGGCCGGTCTGAAAGCTGTGCCCTTGAGTGTGTCCTACAGGCCAGACCAAGAGGAGGTCACGGTGCTATGACAGGGCCTGCCAGCCAGCAGGGCCCAGGGGGAGGTTTGCTGGGAGGGACTAGTCACCCTAACCAATCAGCCAGCTTTGTTCCTGCAAGCCCTCCACCACGACAGGGGACAGCTTCCTTGTGGGGCCCGTGCAGGGATTAATAGTTGTCAGCAGACAGCCGGCTCTTGCATGGCCAGAATGTGGAGCATGGCCCATGTCTCTGGCCTTTGTTGAGGCACCACGAACAATGCTGGACACAAAGGGATGGTCATTTCTGGGCGAGTATCCAGCTCTACTACCGTTCCCACCGGCTCCTTGTGAGATGGGCTCCACCTCAGGGACGCCTGAGCAGCTGGCCTTCTCAGCCGGGAGGCCAGACCAGCTCCCCTAGAGGAGGCTCCTTGTTGGTGACATAGGCCGGCGGCTGCTCAGTTGTCACAGATCCCTTTGTGTTCAGTGTTTTCCAGGTTAATTAATCCTATTATTATCGTCACTGTAGTCTATAATTAGGAACACTGTGCAATTATATCGTCCATTCTGCATTATTGATGTGCAACTCGCCAGCCAAGGGTGATTATGAATTATTACCCTATTGGATTGTATTGCACACAGACAATGTGCCCTCGGCCCTGATGCCCGGGGGGGTTAGTGTTGTCTGGGGCTTCCTATTTGGGCTGGGCCAGCTGTATTGTTGGAGGGCCATCCAGTGAGCATGGGTGGGCCAACCTGCTGGGGGCAGGTCTCCTTGGGCGAGACCAGCAGTAGGAGCATCTTCAGCCAAAGTGGGAAGCAGAACATGGTCCCTTGCCTTCCCTTCCAGGACTTTCCTCCCAGGCAGACCCCTTGCTGCCCTCAGGAACTACCCCAAGGGCCTTCAGCACCTGTGCTTCACTGAGCTTAGGAACGTAAAGGCTGCCATCACCTTCTTTTGAGATGTCTGCTGTGTGCCAGGCTCATCGCATATGCTGTCTCATTGGATCATCAATGATCCTACGAGGTAGGGAGTAGGGTTCCCATTTTACAGATGAGGAAGTGGAGGCTCAGAGAGATTTAGTAACTTGCTCAGGAGTTGTGGAGATGAGATTTGAACCCTAGTTTGCTTTACTTCAAAGCCAACACCTCAGCATAAAGAAACGAATCTCATTTTATCAAGAATACAGGGAGATGAGCATTTGAACAATGGGACCTCTGGGACCCCTGAGGCCACAGAGTGTGTAAGTGGCTGCAGCTTTCTGGGGAGCCGGGCAGCTATCTCCTCAATGTGTGTGGCTGTTCCCACCCCACCCCCCTAGGTGGCTGAGTGGGAGGCGCCGGATGGTGGGAGCCAGGCCTGGGAGCTTGTTCACAACTGGGTCTCCTGTCTGTGGTGGGGCTTCCATAGAGGAGACAGTGACATGATGGGCAGAGACAGGCCCCACTGCCTGGACTGTGTGTCCTTGAGCTCACACAGTCTGGGAGGATGTGGGGACTTCTGCTTTTGGAAGGGCCGTGGGGGAGTGTGGGAGCCAGAGCAAGTCACGCTGTGTACTTCTCCCTGTATCCTGCTCTGCATCCCCGCCCCTGCATCCTGGTCCAGCCGAAATCAAGGGGAAACCATGATAGATAGGCGTGAGGAGGGAAACTGGTGGGAAAAGGGCAGCTTTCTGCCTAGGGGAGAGGGTCGAAGACGGGGCTCTCCTGGCCTGACGGTGGAGCCTGGAGTGGAGGTTTACACCTCAGGTTTGTGGAGGTCGTGTGTCTGTGAGCGCACCCCATTCCTCCCTCCACTGCCACAGCAACTGTGTTTCCTTTTCTGTATTTTGCAATGGTTTGATGTCTTGGGGGCCTTGCTGGTTGGGGAGAGATGGCCCCTCCCAGGGCTAGCTGGTTCCTAGAGATACTGAACAACTTGCCTGTAAACCCACCTTCCATATACAAACCAACAACCCAAGTCCCTACCCCCAGCCACCTCTTTTATGTGGCTTTTACCCACCCGACCAATATCCCCCTGCCCTGAATCACCCCAGGGCCAGGGACCAGACAACAGAGAGCACCCCTGTCCCCAGAGCCCGCCGACACCACTCCAACTAGCCAGTTCTCGGCAGTTTCCCCGCCTGCTCTGCCTCGTCTGTGGGACACACACTCAGGGCCCTGGCCTGCACTGTCCCTGCTCCTGCGCCTGCCCACCCTGCAGCCTGCCCAGGTGGCCCTGCATGCTGTGCCTCTCGTTTCTAGGGGAACTGTGGGTAACAATAGAACTTTCTCCCAATGGCATAGAGTCTCCCTGTCATCGCTCAGTCCCCTCTAGAAATTACAATCCTACAGGCACGTTTGAACAGAGCTGCCACCAGGGAAGGCCCTGCTTCAGGGTCCCCAAAGGAGTCTCGGCTGAGGCCTTGACAGTGCTTGTCATACCTGGAGATGGCTGATGGGGACTGTCGCTGTGGGCTGATGGCACAGCTTCTGAGCAGGGGTGGCATGATGGTTCTTAACCCTTTTTAGATTATTCGGAAAGTCATGTTTGCACATCCAATTCTGTGCATATTTTTCAAGAGGTTTGGGGTCACCAGATTAGGGACCCCCTGAAGTAGGAACAGAGCTTAGCCAGGAGCATCTTTGAGTTGGGAGCAGAGGTAGGAGGACGACTCAGTGCTGGAGCCAAGGAGGAGAAACAGTGCTCCCCATCCGTGGTCCTGGGAAGCAGAGGGCTCACTCAATGCCTCAGTTTCCTCATCTGTTAAATGGGGCTCAGAGCATCTGCCTCCTTTATGTCACAGGATTTGAGTGAGGGTGACTTTGAGAATTGATGTGGAGCCTCTTTTTTTTTTTTTTATTGATGTTTTAATAGTTTCTAACATTGTGAAATTTTGGGTTGTACATTTTTGTTTGTCCATCACCATGTATATGACTCCCTTCACCCCTTGTGCCCACCCCCCACCCCCCTCCCCCCACCCCCACTGCCCCTGGTAACCACAGTCCAGTTTTCTCTGTCCATGTGTTGGTTTATATTCCACATATGAGTGAGATCACACAGTGTTTGTCTTTCTCTTTCTGGCTTATTTCACTTAACATAATACTCTCCAGACCCATCCATGTTGTTGCAAATGGGACAATTTTGTCTTTTTTTATGGCTGAGTAGTATTCCATTGTATATATATACCACATTTTCTTAATCCAATCGTCAGTCGAGGGACACTTAGGTTGCTTCCACTTCTTGGCTATGGTGAATAATGCTGCAATGAATATAGGGGTGCATAAGCCTCTTTGGATTGTTGATTTCAGGTGCGTTGGATAGATTCCCAGTAGTGGGATGGCTGGATCATAGGGCATCTCTATTTTTAATTCTTTGAGGAATCTCCATACCGTTTTCCATAGAGGCTGCAGATGTGGAGCCTCTTTACGAAGGCGTGGAACACGGTCTGCTCAGAACGGGCAGCCTGTGGCAGGAACTTTTGGGGAGGGTCAGGTATGGCCGTGAGGATTCAGAAAGCGGCAGGATTCTTCCAATCAGATAGGATGATCCATTTTTGCAGCGGTTCAATGGCTTGTTCTGCTTCTCCACAGACACGGCCATCTGATTACCATAAAACTATTTCACTGCGGCATTGTTTCCAAAGAGAGGATGAGGAAATTAAAAAATGTAGTAATGATCATAATGATAAACACAATATAAATAAACAAGACAATAGTCCCTGGTGGTTTGTGGAAACAGCTCAGGATGCTCCAGGCTGGTTCCGGGGCCCTGATGGGGGTGGGCACTGCTGCAGATGGGGAAGGGGTGGAGGGATTTCCTGCAGCTTCTCTGGGGGCTCTGGTCTCTTCTCCCCTCTCCACACTTACATGGCTCTGCCTGAGATTCTGGAGACTTCCCAGATCTGAGCATGGTGCAAGGGCTGCATGGCTGTGTGGGTGGGGGTCTTAAGTCTTGGGGGTCTTAAGTCTTGGGGCCCATGTGGTGAAAATGTCCAGTGTGGCCCTGGCCTGGCCGCTGCACTTCTGTGGTGCTAAGATGCCTACTCATCTGCACCCAGAACAGGGGACAGGCGCTCAGCAGTTTATTTGTAATAGCTGGGGGGACTTGAAGTGCTTACTTCAGGCTCAGAAAAACCCACATGAAACTTTTTTCCTCATTCATTCTTTCCCTTCCCATCTCCCTCCTTCTCTCCCTTCCTTCCCCTCTTCTTCCCTTCCTCCTTCCCTCCCTCTCTCTCCTTCCCTATCTTTCTCCCTCCTTTCCTCCTTCTTTTCCTTCCTCCCGCCTTCCCTTTCTCCTTCTTCTCTTTCCCCCTCCTCCCTTCCTTCTTCCTTCCCCCTCCACCCTCCCTTCCTTTGAGCCTCTAGTAATGCAGCCCAGCACTAGGTTCTTGGTACACAGAGAGGAATGAGGCCCACTGGTTGCCCTTGAGGAGTTTTCTTGGATGTCTAAATCTGTAGAGAATTATCAAAAACCACTGACCTGCAGAAAAAATGGAGCTTCCCTCTATCTGACTGGAAGCATCTCACTGTCTTATGAAGCCCCAAAACTGCTCGAGAATTCTTGCCCCTCCCACAGGTTCGGAGGAAGACAGAGCAGCAGACAACGACAGTGCCGTGCAGCTGTCCAGTGGGCTCATGCCTCCTGGCTGTGTGAGCACCAAGAAGGGGCCCTGAACACACCTGGTTTCCTGGAGGGGGCAGCCCCTGAGCTGAGTCCTCTGGAAGGTTCCTGATGGCCCTGGCCCCACCTACTCTGATGTTCCTGAGGTCCCCCATGGACAGCAGCATCTATGCTGCAGGGAACAGACTGAATGAGGGCTCACTGCAGCCAGCGCCACTGTGCCTACTTTTGGCTGTAACCATTCCCCTGCAGGTTGTCTCCTTCTGCTTCTCCAAGTTCCTGTCTCTAGTTCAAACCCTTTCGTGTGCGACACATGAGTGGGTATGTAACCACTTCCTGGATAATACTGTGTGTGATCTATCAATGGACCAGGCGCTGTGCTCTGTGATGACAAGGGTCATTGCATTTAATCTTCCTTGTCCTGTGAGGCAGGGACTCGAGGGCGAGGGGGCACAGCGTGGAGTAACCTGCCCAGTGACCCTGCAGCATGGGGTTCCCCGGTGGTTCCTCTGATACCCTAGACCCAACACGTGGGAAATGACACTCATTTCCTTCCTACCCTTTCCCTGTTGGCTCCTCTTCTGGTGCCTCCGTCATTCTTCTGCCCAGCCAGTCCCAAGTTGTGGAACCCAACTTGTTTTCCGCTTCCCTTCCCCTCACTCAACTGCCCACTGGATCGGTTGCCAACAACATCGGCAGTTACTGTTTGCTGGTCTCCTCTGGGGAGCAGGTGCTGAGTTGGGACTCTGCGTATGTGACTTGTGATCCTAGAAGCAGCCCTGTGAGGTAGATTCGCCTGCCTGCCTTTAACATACCAGGAAGCCGAGGCCTGGAGAGGGTGAGGAGCACGCCCACGGCTTTCTTGCTGATAGGTTGCTGAGATGGGGTCTGCACCCACAACTGTCGGACTCCCAAAGTCCCGCTCCTCGCCACCGCATCAGCAGGCCACCGTCCTTGCTAAACCTTGACAAGGCCAGCTAAGTTGCATAGGCTTCTGATCCACCCCTGTGGTAGGCAGAAAAATGGCCCCCTCAAAGATGTCCATGTCCTAATTCCCAGAACCTGTGATTATATAGGTTACATGGCAAGGGGGAATTAAGGTTGCAGATGGAATTAAGGTTGTAATCAGCTGGCCTCGAAATAGAGATTTTCCTGGATTATTATCCAAGCAGGCCTAATGTAATCACAAGGCCTCTTTAAATGTGGATGAGGGAGGCAGCAGAGGCAGAGTCAGAGAGAGATTGGAAGATGCCATGCTGCTGGCTTTGAAGATGGAAGGGGCCACCAGCCAAGGAATGTGGGCAACAAACGCCCCTAGAAGCAGGAAAGGGCAAGAAACGGATTTTCTCCTAGAGCCTCCAGAGGGAACACAGCTCTGTAGGCACGTTGGTTCAGCGTAGGAAGACCCGTTCCAGACTTCTGCCCTCCAGAACTGTAAGATAGTATGCGTGCGTTGTTTTAGGCACTGAATTTGCAGTAATTCGTGGCAGCAGCTGTAGGAAACCCATAGAAGCCCTGCGCCCTCCAGTTCAGGACCTCATCACCTCTCTCTTGTACTGCGGCCTCCTCCTGTCCTCCAGCCTTCCTTCTAAAGGGGCCAAACTTTACCTTTTTAAGCACATATCGTCCTCTCTTGACCCAGAAACTGTCTCTGCCTTCCACACCAAATCTGTGAGGCCACCAGCCTCTGTGCCCGCTCCCTCTGCCTTCCCCCTCGCCGTGTGGAGAAGGGCCTGCTCCTTGCAGGGCAGCCACGGGCGCTCTGTGTGGCCTCTTCCGCCCGACCCGTCAGCTTCTCGCTCTCCAGGCACACAGCTCCTGCTTTAATCGCCTTCCTCATGTCAGGGCCTTTGCATCTACTGCTCCCTCTGCCCAGAATGTTCTTCCCCCAGGTATCCACGTGGCTGGCTCCCACATGTTGTTGAGTCCCCGGCCCCCACATCTAGGCTCGCAGCCCCCATTTCTCTCCTACTCTGCTCTCTTCTAGTTCTTACCGCAGCCTGCCTCTGTGGTCTCCCTCTGTCCATTTGTGGCCTGCCGCCTCCTCTCAGCTCGCTTTGCTTCTTGCTGTAACTCCGGCGCCTGGAACAGTACCCAGCAAACAGTAGGTGCTCGGGGAATATTTGCTGGAAGAAAGAATCATCTTTTAGCGCTTTAAATACAAAATGGATGATGATAGATCCCTGTATCTTTGGCTCCCTCCTCTCCCCGAGTTCCAGACCTGTTTTCAAATGCCTGTTTGACACCTCCATTTGGTGTTTAACAAGCTTCTCAGACGTTGGGTTCCTGCATCCCACCCACACCCTCCGACCATTCCTCCCCTGGTCAGGTAAGCCACATGCCAGTAACTCTTCTTGATCCCACCTTCCCGCCTTCACACCCAGGCCGTCAACCAGTCCTGTCACTGCTCCCCTGGAACCCACCACGTGCTGTCCCCCTCTCCCCATCCTCGCTGACACCCTCCCGACTGTTCTCTTCGCTTCCGCTCTTGCTCCCCCACAGCTTCATCTGCACACAGCAGCCCCAGGATCTTTTATTAAAATAATTAAACTTTTTTTACAGTAGTTTTGGATTTATAGAAAGTTGCAGAGAGTGCAGAGAGTTCCCATATGCCTCTCACCAGCTCCTCTCTTGTCAGTTTTTTTGCTGTGATACATTTGTCACAGCTGAGGAACCAACGTCAATACCTTGCCGTTAACTGAACTCCGCACTTTATTCCGATTCCACTAGTGTGCCCTGATGTGCTTTGCCTGTCCCAGGATCCCATGGGACATTTAGTCATCATGTCTCCTTAGGTTCTCTTGGCTGGGACAGTTTCTCAGACTTTCCTTGTTTTTGATGACCTTGATAGTTTTGAGGAGCATGGGTCAGGTATTTTTGTCGAAGGCCCCTCAATTTGGGTTTCTCTGATGTTTTCCTCACGTTTAGACTAGAGTCATGGTTTTTGGGGAGGAAGCCCACAGAGGTGACGTGCCCTTCTCATCACATCACATCAAGGGTACACGCTATCTAAGTGCCTTAGCACTGTCGGTGTCAACCTTGCTCACCTGGCTGAGACCACGTCCACCAGGGTCTCCATTGGAAAGTCATTTTTTCCTCCTCGCTTCTCACGTTCTGATCTTTGGAAGCAAGTCACTATGAGCAGCCTATGCTCAAAGGGCAGGGTGGCGGGGGAAATTAAACTCCATCTCCTGGAGGGGAGAGTATCAGCATAAATTATTTGGAGTTCTGTGTGGGAGATTTGTCTCTTCTCCCCTCATTCATTCATTCATTTATTTACTAATTCACCATTTATTTATGTCAGTATGGAATCGTGGGCATTTATCTTACACTTTGGGTTATCATGCAACACTATGTTATTTATTTGGTGCTCAGATTGTTCCAGCTCTCCTTTGGGGTCTCCTTCAGGTCGGCTCCTCTGTCCATTCTACACACCCCCATCTCTGTGTTTTTGAGCACCTCCTCACTTTCTGGCTACAAGGTGCTGTGGTCTCATCTAGTGTTCCCTGACCCAGCCTGAGAACCAGCCATTTCTCGGGATCCCTGGAGTCCTTTGATTGGAGAGTTGTACGAGAAACTAAGGTCTGGGTGCTGAGTGTGCTCACTGGCTCTGGCCCAAGGATCTTTTAAAAATACAAAATGAGACACCTCTTATTTCACTCAGAATAGAGTGCACACTCCTTACCACGGTCATCTGGCTCCTGGCTACCTTTTTAGTCTTGTTTTGAGCCGCTGTGCAGCTACAATGAAATCATTCCCACTCAGACAGAGCTTTGGACTTACTGTGTCTTCTTGGGTCTTTGCCTGGTTGGCACCTGGTCTCAGCAAAATGCCCTGGGCTCTAACTCTGGGAGAGCCACGAGGCAGGACCCTGATCTGCCTCACTCGCTATGGTCTTCCAGCACCTCGGAAAGTCCCTGATACCTGGCAGCGTTGAACAACTCGGTATGGAAGGACTGACGCCTCCATACATTTGTACTGCCATCTGCTTGTGGAGTCTCTGATGGAAAGGGCCCTCCCTAGAAAGCGTTCTTCTTGTAAGGTCAGCTCAAGGGTGCATAAAACCCTATGATTTCCTGTGACCCACAAAACTGTTGCTCCCTCTTGTGCTCCTGGAGCTTGTCGCCTATGTCTGATGAAAGCCCCGAGCACATGGAGCTGTAGTAGCTTGCAAACACCCCTTTGCTGCCCACAGAGTGAGGTCCCCAAGGGTGCCCACCATGATTTGCCTATCTTGGCTCCTCAGTTCAAGGCTCCCAGTAAGTATCTGTAAAGTGAATTCCGGGACTCTCCATTTGGGTTCAGCTGGCCGTTTTCAGTATCTGCCTCCCCAGGAAAGGATGAGCAAGTCACCAGGGGAGCCATTTCCAGCCCACAGAAAGGGTTTGGAAGGCTAAGGCAAAGGTTGCCTCCATTTGCTTCTTCCCTTCCCTTCTTTGGTAGAAAGAGCTGCAGGGTGGAAAGTTCACTTCTGGCAGATCTTGCTGACATTTCACAGGCTATAAAGAACATCCAGTCATCCCCAGTCTTACCTTAAAATCTCCTTTTATGTTTCTTCTTTTTCCCCACCTCTGAAGATCAGTAATATTGCAGAAGTGAGAGATCAAAGTTTCTAAAGTGGTGGGTGAGTAAGGGTGGGGGCTGGGGTGGGGGTGGAAGAGAGTTCCCATTAAATGCATCCCTGGATGATGCTTCTAGATGCACAAAAGCTTGTTATCTGCTCTCATGTATCTCCTTCTCTCCCCTCTCCAGCCCCTTTCCTCCATCCCTCCCTCTCTCTCCCGTAAACAAAGCCACAGCCTCAAACAACATCTTGTAAAGCACATTATAAAATGCTTCTAATAAATCCCTAACAGCCTTGGCCATAACCAGCTGAAAGAAAGGTGATTATGACACGAAAGTGTCAGGTTAGAACAACAAATTGGGCCATGCGAGCAGGGATTTATTTCTTTTTGTAAGTGTGCTATAAAAGTCCATATAATTTCGCAAATAAATATGAACACTGCTTAGTAAATGGCTCCTGGATTTAGAACCCCAGGACTGCAGGAAGGAACACATTAGCACCAGCAGTGCAATTTCAGATATGGGGCAAATCAGCCCGGGAACTGCCAACCAGATGGCACTCAGGCTCCCCCGTCTCTTCTCAAACGTGGAGGGTACCCCACACCAGGGAAACAGGAGGGTTGGGCTGCCCCTGGGGTCCAGGATCAGAACTGGAGGCTAAACAGGGACCAGTGGGCCCTAGGGTCTTCATGGCAGTCCATGAGGCCTAGGATGAGCAGGAAAGATCAAGGAGCAAGGCAGGCTCCTAGCTCTGGGTAGATGGGTAGGGAGTTGTCAGGGTCAGATGAGTTGGTAACCCAGGAAGCAGGCTGACCAAGCTCCATATTTGCTGGGATGGAGGAGGCTCCTGGGATGCTGGACTTCCGGTTTTAAAACCGGGACAGTTGGTCACCCTATCAGTCAGAGATCAGTGATGCTGGGCGCTGCTTTATTGCATGTTGCCTCCTGTGGATGGGTGGTTCCAGAAACTGGGTGTGGGGAAGAAGAGAAGAGGAGGGGGGACTTGAGAGAGAGGGGAATTGGATATACATCAGTGGTTTTCAACTCTGGCTGTACTGAAGTGCTTTTAAAAACTATTAATTTTTGGCCCCATCTCAGACCACTAAATTATAAGCTCAGAGGGCAGGGCCCGGGCGTCCCCACTGCATCAGGGATACCCGGGCAGTTCTGATGTGCCTTGGAGCATGATCCAGCACATGGAGGACGCATTCTCCAGCCCGCCCAATGCTGCTCCTTGACTACACCTTCTCAGTGCCTGTACGAGCGGGGCTTTCATCCCTCCATTCTCTTTTCTCTTGTTGCCATCGCCCCCCACCCCCCTTTAAATGCCAAATCAGATGGGCTCAGACAAACCCTACTGGCTAATTCGGTCATGAATCTATCAGGAACACTGGCTGACCCTGTCCCATCTGGCGCTTTTCTCTTACAGACACAGCCCAAATAAGAAATGATGACCTGCATTTTCAAACCCAAGATGTTATGAATAGGGAAGTCCATCCTAACAAGTATTCTCTTTTATGACTAAGATCAAATGTTGTAATGACCTTTGGCAGCACGCGATCCTCTGCCCCTTTCCACACTCGCTGGCTGGGGTAGGAACCTGGAGCTGACTGGTCATCTCACTCTGTTGGCCAGCAGGGCTTGCCTGGCAGGACACACAGCTTCTAAATGTAAACCCAGTATGTCTTCCTGTGCACTTGAAATTTTGTTTTTGGACTGACTGACTGCATGGTACATAAATTTGGATTGTGCTAGACTGGGTGACAGTGGGGATTCTGTTGTGGCCTGAGGGGATTTGGTCTCCATGGAAACTGGACTCGGGTGCACAAAGATCTCGGCTCGTGTCCTGCTTCTGCCATGAGACCTGCTCTCCTCCGCTCTTCCAGGCTGTCCTTCTCTGAACTTCGGCACCTACTGTCTACAGCCCAACACCCAGTGCTCTGTCCTCTCCTAAAGCACGTGTGGCCGGGGGCTCATTTGATGCTGGCTTGCATTACCTTCTCATTATTTTATGATTCTGGAGAGTACATAGAGATTTGGAATCAGAGGCTGGGTCCCAGTCCCATTTCACTTAATGGCTCTCTGACCTTGGACAAATCACCTAACTCCTTTGACCCTCAGATCTCTTTTCCGTATAATGGGATTATGGGATCATGGACCCATGAAGTGTGTAATGTTATATGCAGTGTCTGGCACATATTTGGTATTCATTGGGCTTGTTACCTCTCCTCTCAACTTCCTTCTTTTCCTTCATATGGCCATTGAGATAATCATATGAGCCAATATACGTGAAGACCTCATACAAGGTGCCATACTCATACTTGGAACTACTCTAGTTATTACTCTGATATTAATTAGACTGTTATTCTCCCGGGCAATTTCTAGAGACTGGAACCATTTACCCTTCTGTACTACACCATGAAGCACCTGTCCTGCTCTGTCATCTCTCAGACCTCACCGTGGGAGTATCAAGCTTTTCTCCTTGCCCTCTGCCCTTCCAAGGGCTTGCCTTCTTTAAGGGTTCTCATTCAAGTCCAACCTTTCCAGGAAGGAAGATGGATTTTGTGATCTTGGAGCTGGTGAGAGAAGGTCTCTGCAGAGATTTATCATGGTCACCCTATCCCCAGAGCCTGGTGATGGAGAGTCTGGTGTCAGGCAAAGCATGGAGGCACAACCACGAAATCAGAATTTATCCGAACGAGAAGGGACTTTAGTATCATCTAGTCCTGCACTGGCCAATATGGCAGCCACTCGGCACATGTGGCTACAGAGCACTTGAAGTGCGGCTGGTCTGAACTGACGTGCGCTGTGGGTGTAAAATACATACCAAGTTTCCATCTTAGTATGAAAGAAAGAATGTAAAATGATCACATTAAAAACTTTTGTATTCATTATATGTTTAACGATAATACATTACATATATTACATTCAATGACATAAATTATTAAAATTAATTTCACACATTTCTTTTTACCTTTTTTTTTTGTGTGTGTGTGTGAGGGAGATTAGCCCTGAGCTAACATCTGTTACTAGTCCTCCTCTTTTTGCTAAGGAAGACTGGCCCTGGGCTAACATCCGTGCCCATCTTCCTCTACTTTATATGTGGGACGCCTGCCACAGCATGGCTTGATAAGTGGTGCGTAGGTCCACACCCGGGATCTGAACCTGCGAACCCTAGGCCCCTGAAGCGAAGCATGTGAACCTAACCACTACGCCACCAGGCCAGCCCCTTTTCTTACTTTTTTAATGTGGCTACTAGAAAATTTAAAATTATATACGTGGCTCACATTGTATTTCCACTGGGCGGTGCTGGGTTAGTTCAACCCTCTTGTTATACAGACGAGGAGACTGAGGCTCAGAGAAGGGAAGAGAGTTCCCAAGGCCACCCATCCAGTGGGAATTGAGCAGGGAAAGCTGGGAGGGCCACAGGCTGTTTCACTGTATCAGTTATTTTGTATAAACTATGGTGGGGTGGAGAGAGAGGGCACGATCCCAGTGGTCTGTCCCCAAAAGTTGAAACCAGCAGTCCAGTCTTGGCCTGGATTTGGGACCTTGCGTAGGTCTGGAATGGAGGCCTAGGATCCTTCTCTGAGGCAATTGGCATGCCCCTACCCATGAAACTCATCCCTCTGGAGGAATGTCTCTGTAGTGGGCTCTTGGTCGGGTGGGAAGGGGTCCTCTCCACACATGACCTTGGCCCAGGCAGCCTGGATGGGGCATGGCAACAGAGCTGAAGGGCAGTAGTATAGAGAGGGCTCTCCCTAATAGCCGCCACTATCACTTCAGCACTGAACAAGGCTTGCCAGTCATCTGGGGGAGCCCCCTAAAGTTAAAGGACTCAGCAACATCTAAACTGATTCTGCACGTATTTCTTGAGCATGTCCTTCGTACCTAGGCCACGAAAAGGAGAATACATAGTTCCCGGGCTCTGCGACTTATGGTCTGGGACAAGATATCCCGTTATGCCTGAAACAACTCAAGGACAGTGATGTACAGCAAAGGTTAAGTCCCAAGTGGGTAGCCCAGACTGCAGTGGACATGTGGTGGGTGCTGTGGTCATGAGGATGGCTTGGTTCAGTGAAAATCCTGGCACAGAGCCCTTGCATAGACTGAGTCTGCTACTAACAAGTCCAGTGGTTTGGGCACACCACACTCTCTTGGCCTCCGTGTCCTCATTTGCTCATGGGCTGCCTGCCATCTGGCTCCTACTCTTTGGGCATGGCGGGGTGAGATGACAGTGCCACACAGGGCCAGGAAGGGGATGCCACCTATGGCTGAGGTTTCAGGACCGCTGTAGGCAGGAGGTGAGTGGGGGCAGCTGGAGGGCGCCCGTGAGGGAGGCTGGCCATACCATTCATCTTCCAAAAGGGAATGATGCTGGGAGTGAAAGGGCATGCTATTACTGTTGAAATTGGGACACAAGGTGGAGAGAAAGACTGTTATATGTAAATAAGACATATGGCATTCTGGGAAGAGGCCAGAAGCATAGCTAAGACAAAGTCCAGTCTGACTTGGGAAGCCAGCAGCAGGGGAACGGCTTCATGCTAGAGACTGGAGAGCAGGGAGTGGAGAGTTGGGGTCAGGTAGGTGTGAAAGCAGGAAGGAATTTTGGCAGAGCACTGACTCAGACAGAAGCAAGAATGCAAACAGAGATGGAGTGCTAGGCCTGGAGCCCAGTGTGGGACAGCCCTGTGGCCCTGGACACAGACCTCCCAGGGCTATGGGGAATCTCAAACGAGAGCATGGCAGGGCACAGGAAGTGCGGAGACCCAGCAACCACTTCTGTTCTCAGTATTGACACAACAGGTGAGCATTTTGTGGGTGGCTGCTGATGGAGGAAAGCCTGCTGCTCAGAACCCCAGGAGGGAGTCCAAGACTGCTGCCCGAGTGAGGCCACAGTCACTGGCTGCAGGGTGAAGAGGATCAAACTGCCAGCCCTTGAGGGCTCCCCCGGGCTGCTTGCCCTCCCCCTTCCTGCACAATGGACTCTGTTGAGCCAGCCAGTTCCCGGGCTGCAGGAAGTCCTCGGTTCAAGCCTCGCACATGAAGAGAGCTTTGGAATAGGTGCCCCTGTGACCTCTAACTGGGAGCTCAAAGGGGCCCATTCTTCCTGGCTGTGAGGCTGGGGTGGGAGGGAACGATGCTGTGGCTTTGACCATAGAGAAACATGACTGGCCCAGTGTTCAGGCGTTGGCCCTGCGGCTCTCTTGTTCCATCTGTTGACCTCATGGGATTGTCCTTTAAGTCTGTCTTGGCTGCTGTGCAAAGCTGGGGAGACAGGGCCTTTTCTTCCCTCACTGTAGACTCTGTGGGTCAGGTCTAGCACTGGTGGGTGCAGAATTCCTCCCGCTACCTCCCTGCACATACCCAGTGCCCTACTTCCTCTGCCAATCTTCCCTACAGCCTATCACTGGGGCCAGTGGAGACCCAGGAAAACCTCACCCAGGCCTCCTGCCAGGTAAAGTGGTGACACCCTCTCTTCCACACAGGCCCCAGAGATCGGGTCTGTGTGCTTTTCTATTCTCCTGCGGCCTCCACCCACCTTGTGTACTGGGATTCCACTTCACATGCTCTGTTCACAAACACGGGCAGCTCCTGATGCCAGCCATTATCACAGGTGCCGGGGGACCAGTCCTTGCCCTAAGGGAGGGTGGCTTTCCTCCCAGGAAGATTCCTAGGTAGGACCCTTTGCCTCTTCTGAGCAGCCTTTAAAGAGACCCGAGGGCTGGTTCTTTAGAGCTCTCTCTTATGAAGGCCCATAAACTTGGCGAAGTCTCACAGCTCGAAGAGGTCTTCGGTGGGTCTCTGGGGCACTACTCTTCTCCGTACTGAACTGTAGGCAGGTCTAGGCCTGTCTTTCATGGTTTCTTCTTCATTCACTCAGTTGGTTCCATGAGAAAATCTCTGCATCTTTCCATCATTCACTGATTCTGAGGGATAGAGACCAGCCAGCCTGCCTTCCTCTCAGGGAGGCAACCCCACACCATGTTTTAAGGGTGCCCAGGATTTGTCTGAATCAGGTGTGGTGTGACACACAGACACAAAAATGACTGTCATGAGGGAAGAAGTTTATACTCACAGATCCCTAGAAGTAGGAGGCACGGTGGACCATGCAGGACCACAGGGGGAAGCACCAGGGTCATTCAGGGGGCAGAGGGAGGGGGAAAACGTGGGCAGGAGCCTTCATTGTGGTTTCCCAGGAAAGGACAGGTGAGGCAGGGCAAGCAGCTTTAGGATTGGCTGGTTTGAATAATTTCAACAGGCCCTGGGGCAGAGGGGCTGTCCCCACTCATCTGGTACCTGGCCCTGAGGTGATTAGGGCAGGGGGATAATGGTCCGGAGAAGAGTGCAAGAGCCCAATACAGGAGGAGTTTGGGGGCGCAGGCCCTGGATTGGTTGGTTTGCTATCTCTGGGAATTAGCTAGCCCTGGGAGGGGCAGTCTTCCCAGTGTCAACGAGACCCCAGGATGTCAAAGCATCAAATATAGAAATTAAAAAATGTGATAGTTATTACCCCCTGCCTCTTTGCAAAATCATGTAGAGATTGTAGCCATTCCATTGAGATAGCTTCAACAACACGTTTTATCCGACTTCTGGAATCTGGTTCCAACATCAAGGCCTCCTCCAGGAAGTCTTCCCTCCTCCCACTGCTGGGGCCGCCAAATGGAGTTATTCCCTCCCCCTAGATCTTGCCTGTCCCTGTGTAGTAGCCACCATTTTGCACCATAGTTTGGGGTTAGTTGTGCTCACGTTTGCCTCCTCCCCAGGAGTCGAGATCCTGGAGGATTCATCTTGTTCTATGTCCCTTGCAGTGCCCTCTACAGGCCTGGCACACAGGAGAGGTTCCATAAATGGTGGCAAAACACTGAGTGAACATGGACTGTAGGCCACTTGGGCATCCCCCAAATCAAGGGGGTCATTCGCATCTCAGGGGAACTCTGGACAATGCCTGCTGTCTGGGTGTCTCTCCTGAGAAAACGGCAGGGGATGTGCCATGCGGGGACTCAGCAAGCACTCCTAGTCTCATTCCTGACACCACAGGGAGACTTCTGGTGGCTGTCCCCTGACTGCAGATGGACTGTGCCTGGAGGAATCCTTATTCTAGTGTTCACAAGCACGTGGGCCTCCTTCAACCCCTGAACTTTCATGCAGAATAGACATGTGCATTCTTCCAAGGAGGAAAGACCCAGGCCACTAATCCAACTTTGGAATTGCCCCAAACTGGGGACAGGTTAAGAGCCTTAGGACAGATGGGCCTGCCAAGACTGGCCCAGAGTTGGGGTCTGGAAGATTTCTCCTGCCGTCTCTAGGTCAAACCTGACAAGTGCCTGCTCTCCTCATGGGGCACCACCTCTGCGCCTGCCTTCTCCTGTAGTGGGCCCTCTTAGCCCTCCTGCAGAGCAGTGTCTCCTCGTCTTTCAGACTAATCCTGGCCGTGGGGTGGAGAGATTCAAGTCATTCTCGATCATTCCCCCAGCTAACCTGACTCTGATCTTGTGTCCCTGGTGACTGAGCTCCCACATTGTTTCTCGTCCAGGTGGCTTCTCTAGTGCTCCAAGCGCTCCGGAGGAAGGCATCTGCCTACCCCCTCCCCTCCCTCTCACTACCCCGCCCAGTTCCCCTGGCCTGCAGAAGCCAGGCTGGGAGACTTTGCAGATGCCAACACTTACAGCAATGGCAACCAGCAACATCTACCTTACTGTTACTATTATTATCAGCAAAAATAACAACAATGGTGCTGTTAACAAGAACAATGGTAAAACATTTACTGATGGCTTACTCTGTGCAGGTGCTTTCATATATTCACTTTCTCACTTGATCCTCACCACAGCCCTAGGAGACAGGTGCTTTTATCTTCCCCATCTGCAATTTACAGAAGAAACCTGAGGCACAGAGAAGTTAAGTTACTCACCCAAGGTCACACAGCCAGTAAATGTAGAGCCAGAATTTAGACCCAGGTGTGTCCTAAACCCAGGCTCACACCCGTACCCGCCATACCAGGTTGCTGAGTGCGTAACTGCCCCTCGGTCCGGGAGCCAGCGTTCCTCCGTCCTCTCCAAACGGGTCTCGCAGAACCCTTCCTTCCACACCAAAGCACTCGCGACCCAGAACTGCCATCACTTGTTTCTAGAGCGTGAGTTTCCTGAGGGCCGGGCCTGGGTCACGCTTGTTTTCCATTGTGACCCCGGAGCCGGGCACGGGGCCTGGCACACACCGCTGGGTCTTGGCTGGTCTGTTGTGAGGTGTAGCCATGGATGCAGCCCGTGCCTGATGCCAGTGTGCGGCTGACAGGTCGCCCTCCCTGCTGGCCTCACGCGCCCCACCTGCCTGTCCCTCAGATGAGGCTTGAAGACGACAGAGCTAAGAGCATGTCACAGGCAGCCCCTGTCCCTGCTTATGGTGCTAGACCTCGATGGGAAGTGACATCTCCTCTCTGTCTTGACCTCTCCCTCCCCCTTCCCTGGGGACTCACAGCCCAGAAGCTGATCGGGAAGGACAGGCCTGGTCTTACTGGAACAAACATGCCTGTGAAAGGGCACGAGCAGCACCCCCTGCCAGCACACAGGCCGGCCCGCACCCATCGGGCCTGCTCTGATAGAGAGGCTGAGGCCAGCAGGCCTCGGGGTTACCGGTGGGCTGGCAGGGGCCCCTCAGTTTGGGACTGGGCTCCAAGGGCTTGGCTGCCTCCCCAGTTTCCCGACTCTAGGGGACTTTCGCCCTGGTCTTCTCTCTTCCCCACTGAGACCTCAGGGGCTGGGGACTCTGGCGTCCCGGCCTGACCAAATCCTAGGCTCCAGGACGGGAGGCATTGACGCTCTTGCTCAAGAGGCAGCCTAGGGAGCTGTGGGAGCAACCACTGGAGGCCTCGTCCCAGCGGACTCCCAGGCCTGAGCAAGGTGCGCCATCTGAAGCCAGGTTCAAATGGGGCTCTGTGAGAAGGGAAGCCGGGAGGCACAGCGGGGCAGGCAGTGTCAGATGAGCCTGAGGGAGATCCTGAGCTGAAGCAGAAATGACAACGGGGGTTTAAAACCACGTTGTTAATCTGGATGTGGGAAAAGCTAGGTAATGTGTCAGAACGAAGCCGATGCCCATTGGAGAACCAGAGTCGGTGTTCCCACGAGCTCGTCTGGGCGTCTGACTCCTGTCCTCCAGAAACCCCACTGCGTCTGTTGGTTCACCTGTCAATCCACCACCCCATCAAGCATTTGTCTGTGTATGCTGTGTACCTTCTGTGTACGCAGCTCCACCCGGGCATATCCTTAGGCTCTTGCTGGAGAGACAAGACGTATGAATGGGTAGGCACACCAACAAATAGCAAACCAAATTTGTGAGGAATAGAGTGAGGTGATGCACACAAAGCGCTGACTAGGCAGGCAGAAGACCACGGGAGCAGTCAGAGAAGGGAGGAGTCCGCATGTGCTGGGGTGCTGGGGGAGGCGCATGCAGAGGGGTCTTGAAGAAAGTCGTTCTTAAATGGGAGAGCAAAGAGCTCTCACATTGGGTGGAATCACACCGTGTGGCTCTGATGCCACCAAGACCACCCTCTGGCTCCACTCAGCACGACCTTGGTATTGCCACAGCACCTGGCACAGTGCTGCCACACGCTGGTGCCCACCCCGATGAAGAGAGATGGTTTAGCAGAGAGAACAGTGGGCAGGGAGACAGGATGCCTAGTGTTCCCTCCCTCCCACACCCCCTCCCTCTCCTGTGTGCCAGGCACTGTTCACCACAGTGAACCAAAGAGGCAAGCCGCTCCCTCAGGAGCTCACCTTCATTTTCGTCACCAATTCATCTGTAAAATGAGACTACTTTTGCCTCCAAAGCAAATTTAGTGGAAATTACAGTTGTAATCTGGGCTGGTTGCAGCTGTAGAAGGAAAGCAGAGGATCCTTTCCTGGGGACACACACAACCATCTTCCCCACCCTCCCCCACCTGCCCTGAAACAGGAAAGCATCGGAGCAGCCCCGCAGGTGACCCACATGTCCCCAGGCCCTCGCTAGATTCTTTGCATCAGACAGGGCCTCCTCGGATGGTCATGTCACCCACATCCCTGCATCCTGGTGTCCTGTCCCCTCTCTTGCTTTGTCCGTGGGCATCATAGGAAGGCACGCGTTGCCCGTGTGTTTAGGTGGGCTACTTCACGGGCCGTTTCTAGTCCATCGGCTCTATTCCTTTGCTGGAGACTAAACACGGAAACAATTATTATTTAATTTCAACTGAAAGGAGCACTGAAGGAGACGTGCTGTGACCTTTTCTGTGTATGTGTCTATAGATAGAGATATATAGACACTGGGATTTATTTCCCCAGGGACAGAAGTGCCACTGTGCTGCCAGCTGGGCTTGTGTTTGTGTACAGTGTTATGTGTAATTTGTTTCCCCAGGGAAGATCAGCTAAGACGGCACATCTAATTCCTAGTAGAGGTTTCTTTTTCTTTTCCTTTTTTAAAAATAAACCACCCCACCCCCACACTGAAAGGAAAATAGTCTCCTGCAGGCAGCTGCCTTGGGAGCTTTGAGCCTCTTGGTGCCTCTGCAGAGGGCTTGAACTCTGGTCTATGCAAACCCCTGGGACCCCACGTCACCCACCCTTTTCCTGTGGTAGTCCTGGGTAGGGGTGGGAGGGAGGGGACAACAGAATGACTGAGACCAAGGACACGCACACTGGGCTGGCCCTGTCTTTGATCTTCTTTCTCCTGGGAGGCCCCAAGTGAGAGCTCTGCCTTTGTTCTTCTGCCAGAGCCAGAGGAGGCTGGCATGAGGAGAGCCCTCCTCCTGCCGCCTGCTCCCCACTCTCCAATGCTCTCTCTGGTCCCTAGCCAGAGCCACCTCAGTAGGTGGTTCTCTAGACCCCCAAGGAAATTCATGGCAGCTCCAGCTCACTGCATCCCCTCTCTTCCTCCATGCCGGAGGGCTGGGAGATCAGAGATATTTAGAAGGCATTGTTTAATTAGTTAGCAAACACAACGCTTACTTTAATTTTGTAAATTCAGTAGGCACAAGTGCCCACCCACCTGTTCTGGTTGCCATAACAACTTTAGATTTCATCTGTGTCTCTGCCGACACTGTCTTTTTGATGGTGTGTATATGTGTGTTTTGTTGTCTGAGTGTGGGTGTCTGTTCTCTCCTCATCCCGCTCGTCCCTTCAGCCCCTACCTTGGTGCACTCTATTGTATCTCTTGCTCTTTGATGCCTCTCTTTCCTCCATTTCCTTCAAGGTCTCCCTCTATCCCCTTTCCTTGCTGTTGGGTTTAGGGCACAAGTGTCTTCTTCCATTGCTGGGGCCCATGAGCCAAGAGTTCTCAAAGGCTCTCTCAGGCACTCCAGGCACAGGGCCATGCATGGCTGTCTGCCTACGTGGTGTGATTTCAGGGGCACTGAGAAGGCCTTGAGAGCCCAAAATATCCACCTAACCCCATGTCACAGGGCCTGAAATTTCCCCATTGAGAATTTGTAACCCTGATCCCCTCCCCTGAAGGCACAGTGAGTGCTTTCTGAAGGGATAAGCTGTCCGGGGGCTCTTGTGAGTACTGGCCCGACAGGTGCTGCTGGGTTTGGGGGCAGCAGGAGAGTGCTTAGAGCTTGGGGGGTCAGAGGTGCAGGAAGAGAGCGGGGCAAGAGGGCATGTCTGCGGCTGTGCTCTCCCCTATACATGCTTTTGTCCAGGATAAGTCTCCTCTTTGGCCTGTGCCATTTTCCCTGACATGCAGCAGGGAATTCACAGACCTGGAATTGGAGCAGCCTGTGGGCCTGGTGCAGGATGTTGGCTGTCCCAGGCTTCCTGGGCCCCCTGGGCAAGCTTGACCCTACACATCAATGCTGCAGGAGGCTTCCCTGGGGGCTGCTGAGGAACAGGGAGACCTGCTTATAGTGGAGTCTAGGAAAGCAACCTAAAAGGAGAGAGACCTCAGAAGTTGCCTCTACCAGGGGCAGAAGAGGATGTCCACAAAGGAGCCTGGAATTTGAACTAAACATGCAGAGTCCCAAGGTGAGTCCAGGAGGAAGACTGAAGTTGGAGTCAGTGGGGGATTGTTTTAGGCTGAGTTTCCCCACAAGCAAACCCAGAGCCGGGAATATGAGTGCACATAGTTTACTTAGGAGGTGACCCCAGGTGGCACTGATGGGGGAGTGGGACAAAGAGGCAGTGAGGGAAGAAAGCCAATAAAGGGTATGCTTGAAGCAGGTGACATCTGTGGGACACTGGGACTCAGGCCTGCTGGGGAGCTCTGGGGGATAGTATAGAACCCACTGGAGAGTTGTCTTGCCCGAAGGGCGAGGAAGCTGGGCATGCGTCCATGTGCTCCAACACTCCAGCACTGGCTGATGGCGCGGCTGGGTGACCGACTGCGCAGCACTCTGGCGAGTTAGAGGGAGAGCTGCGGGTCAGCGGGTGCTGCTGGCCGGACCGGACAGCAGTGCTTAGGGGTTTGTCTGACAGCACCTGCTACAGTCCATCCTGCGCTGCTCAAATCTGCTCTGCCCCGGAGAAGTTCACTGCATCTCTACAGCGTCTTCTGCGTGGAGGCTGATCGTCATTTCCTTAAAAAAAAAAAAGACAACTGGAGGGTTAGTGAGACAAAGTGAAGTTTTTGCTGCTGTGGTTGGTTCCGAGGCTGTACTTGGTTTTCATCAGATTACTCTTCTACCACCAATTCTATGTTCTCCTTGCGCTCAGGCAGCATTTCTGCTGTTCTTTGCTTGCTTGGTGGGATAAACCAAGCCATTACCCCCGAGAGGATGAGCCCCTGGCACGGTGACTTTATCAGCCCATTGGTTGCCACAATTGCCCATTCATGGTTATCAAGAAGCTCCCCCGTGAATCGCTGAGTTCCAAACATACTCCTTTCTGCCCCCACTACGTAGCAGAAATCCTAGCTCCTCATGAGAGGGAAGCACGGTAATTTCCCCCGCTGGTTAGAGAACTTCTTTCTTTGCCTGCTGGTGCGCTGGCATGAGGAGCCCCAAGTGACCAGTCAGCAGGGTTAGAGGAACCCATACTTTGTCCTCTGTTTGAGCCCCCACCCTGCCATCAGATTCACCAGATCTTAAATGTGCAGGGACGGGATGCACAAATTACCCACATGGGTCACTGGGAGCAGTGGTGAGAAGGGCCATTTCTCCTGCCAGTCCTTGGTTTTCAGACCCACATGTTTTCGTTTTGGGGGACACAACACCATAAAGTGGCCATAGGTTCAAGCAGTGTGCTGCGTCTTGAGTCCAGTCCAACTTTGCAGTGTCATTGCCAAGCTGGTACTTAGATGAACCTTCACAAAGCCGTTCCAGTGCTCTGTCAGATCTGCAGCTTCTGAGTGATGGGCACAGGTCCTGTGGTCACGTGCCCAGTGCTCCACCTCTCTCACTGTAAAGTGAGCTTTTAGGCCTAAGGTGATATTACGCAGGATCCCGTAACAGTGAATTAGATACTCTGTGAGCCCTTGGATAGTGGTCTGACCAGGACACTGTGGGTCAAAAAAGCAAAGCCATTCCTAGAATATGTATCAGTGCAATAAGAACAAAAAACATCTTTCAGGAAGAGAAAGACAAACACTGTATGATCTCACTCATATGTGGAATATAAACCAACACATGGACAGAGAAAACTGGACTGTGGTTACCCGGGAAGTGGGGGTGGGGGGTGGGCACAAGGGGTGAAGGGAGTCATATATGGGGTGATGGACAAACAAAAATGTACAACCCAAAATTTCACAATGTTAGAAACCATTAAAATATCAATAAAAAAACAACAACAACAAAAAAAAACATCTTTCAGGGTGAATGGATCTGACATAATAACTTGCCATGAAGCAGCTCCTTGGTGTTCTTGAGGGGTGGTACCATATTGAGGGCTCAGCGTCAGTCGTGAGGGGTCTTATTAGTCCCTGGGAATAGCTAGATCAGTCTTGGTAAGAGGGAGTCCTGCCGTTGGGCTCATGGATAGCCTTCTTCTCTGTCACCATAGCTCCACCCACTGGGATAGTCAAGGACGGAGGCTGACTGACCTCCTCAGGGTCCTGCCCATTTGGTTGTTCACTGCCTCCTCTTTGGTGGGCATGCAGGAAGATCTGTACACTTTGTGCCCATCTTCCAGTCTTGCTCCTTCCAGGCCCCTGACCAGCTTTAAGCCAAGAGAATGTGAATATCATAACCACAGACTGCTTCTCCCACCACATCAGGTTGGTGATCAGCTGAAGTATTTGAGGACCTCTCCACTGGGAGGATTTCCCTTCACTGCTGACTTTCAGGGCTACCTCTGTGTCAGGCTGTTGGGAGACGGTAGTCCATTTTTGGTTCACACCAGTCAGTACAGTTGACTCATATGTGAACCAAGCACAGGGTTTTCCTTCTCCATTAGCTTGTCATGGTGAACTCCCTACAAGTGTGAGCTGAGGGAAATGCATTGGTGCAACAAAAGTAGGCGACATGAGATCTGGGTCACCTGTTTGTGCACTTTGGACCTGTTTAGGCCTGGTCCCGAATGTGCCATTTCCATTAAATGATGGAAGGCTTTAGTGTCCATACAACTGATCACTTGGCGGGTCTGAAAACACCCAGATCATGATGGACAGCTCTGGTATCATGGTTCCATTATGTCCCATGGTCAGGTGCTCAATCTACCAGGGCCCAGTAGCATGCTAGAAGTTGCCTTTCCAATGGTGAGATTTTTTGCTGCAGATGGCACAGCCTTGTTCTAGAATGCTAGAGTTTCGTTCTATGACTCCCCTGTTTAAGCTTGCCAGAGACTCCAAAGAGCATTGTCTCTACCCCAGAAATGGTTAGCATCATGGACTCTGCCAGGTCTTATGGTGCCAAGTAAGGGCCTCTCTTTCAGGTGGGGTGCTCAAAGTCTGATGATTTCTCCTTTATTTTGGAGGAAATATCTCAATATGCCTCAGACCACTGGAGCTTTAAAAACTTTACTGCGGTGTCAGGCTTCTGGGTCTTTGTAGGGCTGGTCTCCACCCCTGGTGCACACATCTTAGAGGGGCTTCTGAGCACTTGTCACCTCCTGCTCACAAGACCTGTTATGATGTATCAGGGTAATGGGCCAGTCTGATGTTCTGTGGCATGTTCAGAAAATCAACGTCCCTTTGAGCTATATGATGACACAGAGCAGAAGAGTTAAATAGATCTGGGGAAAGACCGTTAAAATGGAAGCCATAAGTTCCAAGTGCTTGCAAACTTGCTCTGCTCCTCCTTGAAAGGGATGGAAAAGAAAGTGTCCCCAGGTCTAGAGTCACGTCTAACATGGGAGGCTGTGTGGGCCTGTTCTGCTAACGATAGTTGGCAAAGGAACGGTGACGGAGGCTACTGCTTGGTTCAGTTTATGGTAGTCCTTGTCATGTTTCATCAGCCATCTGATTTTGCTGATGAATTAAATAGGAATATGTTAGGGACCACTGCCTTGTATCCTTTAAGTCTTTGAAAGTGACATTAATCTCTATCATTCTATCTAAGAGGCAGTATTGCTTCAGTTTTACTGTCTTGGCATAGTATGTGTGTGTGTGTGCATGTGTGAATGTGTATATGTATCTGTGAATGTGTGGTGTGTTTGTGTGTGTGAGTATGAATGTGAGTGTGCATGTGTGTGTAAATGTGTGATGTATCTGAGTCTGTGTGCATGTGTGTGTGTGTGTGTGTGAAGGTGTGATGTGTCTGAGTGTGACTGTGCATGCGTGTGTGTGTGTGTGTGTGTGTGGCAGGAGAAGGCTTCCACTGGCCTTTCCTACCCTAATGACCCTACTACACAGATCAGGGAGCTGATGTGAGAGTTCTGCCAACTGGTAGGTGTATCCATTGGGATTATGCACTCAGGGACCTGGGAAATGACCACAGAGTTAGGCTGCAAACCCCTGGACCCACTGTGAGATGGACATCAGCCAGGAGTCCATTTACCACATGGCATCTTTGTGCTCTGACTCTAACAGTGTCCCTTGGTATCAGTATTGATACACTTAGACCCTGTATAAAACAGCCTTTGGATTTTCTGGGCATTCTCTTTTCCCCAGTACACAGTTATCTGGTAAATGGCCAAAAGTCCCTTTAGAGTAGGAGTGGGAGAACTGCTACTGTATATATTTTCTACAGCATTTCAGGGTCCTCTGTCAAGGGGAATTGGTCTCTTCTTCCATTGATGATCTGTGGATCCAGTTACTAGCTCAGGTCTGGAAACTGGATTGGGGATTATAATTTGCTATTGTGGCAGTTGACATAAGCCTTCCGCTCACCCCTTCTTGGTAATTTTTGGTTATAGAAGTCAAGCACTACCCGTGTTGCCAGAGAACATCTATGTCGCCTCCAAGAACACCATGGATTGTTGGTCACTGCGACAGATCCCAGCAGGTCAGGGCAGCTGGTCTTCACTCCAGCCTTGCTGCTATCACAGAATTGCATTCACTTTGCTTTTGATTTCGTTCTGCTTGTTACAGAATCTCAGCCCCATTGACATTTGGGAACCATGGCACCATGCCGCACTGTTTTCCCTGGCCTCAGACAACAGCTACTACTGCATTTCTGATCACAGAGCCCCACTATTTTATTGCTTCAGGGAAGGAAATGTCCTCCAGGCCCTCCTGGGGAACATAGTCAGTTAGCGTGTTCTCTGGTCTAACACAGTAAATTCGTTCCGAAAACGGTACGTCTCTGAGCCTTTTGTTCTCTACCTCAATGCTCTGCCAAGGCTGTCCTGGTATTTCCATCTCATATACTGTAGACCATTTTTCCAAGCTTCAAGGAGCCAAGCCAATAGTGTATTAGAACTAGCTTTGAGTGTCCTTGCCAGGGCACTAAATCCTAAGTCATGGGACAGTGCTCTTCTGTCCACAGCCCAACCTTAGATTCCACCCACTCACTCCAACATTCTCAAGATCCATTCCTAGGCATATTCTTCAAATTTCTGCTGGCCTTGCCGCAGCTTTTTTGCTGAATAATCCATTTTCTTCCATAAGAAGTGACATACTTCCTTAGTCAAGTCATGCTGAGACTTGGTCCTAGATATTGGTTTAGAAACAATAAAGGAAGGTGCAGGTACCCTTTGAAGAGGATAGGCATAATCTTGTGAGCCACTAACCTCCAGTGAGGCTTTTGCATAGATCCAGACAAATGAGGACTTGTCTCCTCTGCATTGTGAGGGGGCAATTCTGCTGGCCCGGAGGATTCGGGGAATCTGAGACTTCAAGGTTCTCAAAGGTACCAACCCAAATGTCCTTATCACAAGTCTCAGGGGCCCATTTGTTCCTTACTGGGACCTTACCATTAGCACTGAAGGCTTGATGGGGCTCTGAATCCAACCACCTTTGTAACTCTGACATTCTTGTAATCAGATGTTGAGCCTGATTTTCAGCCCAGTCTGCCTCTCAGTTGCAGGGGATGAGGACCTCTTTAACATGGCTTGTCTGGCTTTAAGTTGATCATTGCCTGATCTGAGCCTGTCATATTTTTCCTTCAGAACTTTGATGGTAGTTAACAACAGTTAATCAACTCCACAATTGTCGTAATTCACATCACCCCCATAGTTTTTAAGTCTAGTCATTGCTTGCCAGACTTTCTATTATTAGGGAATAGTTAAAAAGAATCTTTTGTGGACTGATGAGTCAGTAGAAAAATTAAATAAAAAAGACATACAGGATATGTCTAATTTTTTAAATTATTAGATTAAACAGACATAAAATTACTCTGCCAAATTGCTATAAAAGTTTCCACATGCTTCCTCTCAGTTTCTGTTCTTATCTTGTCAGAGGCTGGTATCAAACAGTTCACAGGCTGGGATCGGCCTGTGGACCGCACTTTGAGAAGCACTGTGCTAGACCTATTGTGTGAGTCAGTGCCTTCCCTTCTGCCTGTACTCCATCTTGGTTCCTTTCACCACAGGTAAGTTTTAGCTATTGTGATGCTAAAGCATGCTGGGTTTGTCACCACCTTGCTCATCACCAGCAATGAGGTCCTTGTGATCACTTGGTTGACATGTGACCTTATTCCAGAACCTCATGCTGAAGGTCTGCTTTCTACCCTCATTCTGGCACCAAATGTCTCCAGTTGGGTTCCCCTAGAAACATTGCCCGAGACAAGGATATGCATACATGTAGTTTATCTGGGAGTTGACCTTTAAGAAGCTCTGGTAGGGGAATGCGGAGTGGTACAGAGAAGGGAAGAGAGCTGAAAAGGGTGTGTTATGGTGTGAGTTACTACTGTGGGAACCTGGATTCGATTCTACTAGGAAACTTGGAAACAGATTAGGGCCTTCTTCAGAACTCTCTTACTCAAGGATTGTTGGCTGAATGCTTCTCCTGGGCATGCTAACAGCATTTCTGGACTGCCCTGTGGACACGTGGACTGAAAGAAAGCTCTCAGGCAGAGAGTTATATGTACTTGCTGCAGGATACCACCAAATAGGGATCTGGACAGGTCATTGACAGCATCTGTTACAGAGAGGTACCAGAAGGTCCATTCAAAGAGGCAGAGGCATGAGGTCATTCCCAGGCATATGCAGGGCAGGGTGGAGACCAGAGATGAGAGCCAGCCTATGTTGGTCACTGAGAAGTTGCAAGCAGAGTGCAGGAAAGAGCAGTGTGACCAGAAAATGTGGTACAGTCCAGGTCTGTCAGTGACCAAATATTTTTGCAACTGGAGACAGGGGTCCACTTTAGGGTGTGTGTTGGGGCATGTGATTTGTTATAGACTGAGACTGGGCAGGGTTATTTACCTGCCAAAGAGTGAGGCGGGGCAGAGGTCTATAGACCTTTTGTGAGTTAATCTAGTGATTTTCAGCTCTTTTTCTGAAAATTTACAGTGCTATGGAGGTGCCTCCAAGGTCTGGGATCAGCCAAGGGGCAGGCTGCCAGGCCTCACTCCTGCTTCTACCCCAGTAGCTTTGATTGCTGTCTTCTGGATAAGATTTTGTTTGAAACAATGTTTCTGCTTCTGAGTGCTTAAAAACCACTGCCTTAATCAACGCTGCAGCTCTAATTTATCTGCTTTTGGATGAATCCATATGTCAAGTCTGAGGGTCAGGTCTTGGGGCAACTGAAGTCCTGTGCTGGAGGTCCTGGCACTCAGGAGACGTCCCTGGGTTTCCTTGAGAGGAGCAGTGCCATTACAAACTTTTGTTTCTTCCATCATCTCTCTAAACCAGAGCAGGCAGGGGCATTTCAGCACTAGTCATCATGCTTCTCCTGAATAACATGTATTTATCTCAGAAAACAACCCCGTTGGGAGTCCTGGGAGAAAGATGTCCATCCATTTCCAAGTCAGAGGGATTTCAGGGGATCCCTTTATCTGCCTCTGCTCCAAACCCCAGGCTCTCTTCCCCTCTCCTTTCATAAGGAGGATATATTTGGACCTGGCAAGCACAGGCTTCTTCCTTACAGCCTCAGCCTGCCTAGCACCTTGGACAGGGACACATGAGACCATTTCCAAGACTATTTCTCTCAGGGGGACAATTTACTCTTTGCTCTGTGCATGTCAGCAGAGCTCTTAAATTTCGAGGACAGTTGGATGAAATTGGATGTAGCCAATTTGCATCTTCATATCGATTTTGTACACAGGGGCGTGTGCACTCACATCTCTGGGGACAAGGGTGGAATGGTGTTTGACAGCTTATGGGAATGAGATGACAGTTTGCTCTGCTTGTCTTTGAGCATGGACTTATGTAACCTTGCGCCTCAGTTTCCTTTTATGGAAACGGGGGCTGGACTGGGTAATCTCTGAGGTCTTTTTTAGCTTTAGGCTTCTATGGTTTTATATTTGTGAAGAACAAGGATGGTAAGAAAACCAGTGGTCCATGTTGCACCATGTAGCTGAACTGCAGCTCAAATGGAGAGAGTAAAAGTGTGCTTTGCACAGTCCTGGCCTCAGACCCGTGATCGGTGTTTGGATGTCATAATGATGAGCGAGTTGGGAGGTGTGAGGGGGGCAGGCTTCTTGTGCTCAGGGTAACCGGCTGCAGGCTTGTGTAACTGGGATTGGCTGTGGGTAATACTGAAGGTCATTACATCTCTCTGAGCCTCAGTTGCCTCATCTGTAGAGTGAGGCTAAAAATAACTCCACCCAGGGTGGTTGAGAAGAATAGCCAGGAAGTGCCTGTGATATTACAGGCACCCATCAGTTTTAGGTTTCTGGTCCTGGATCTGGAGTGGTGCATTTGGGCAAGAGCCCTCTGCAGCTTGATTCTTCTCACTCTTCTTCTTTATCTCCTGCTGCTCCCATAGTCCTTGGGCTTTTTTCTGCAATTGTCCTCTCTCTCTCTCCTGCATCATTAATTTTTACCTCTCTACTCTCTACTTGAGTGTTCCCATCAGAATAGAAACATGCTCTAATATCTTCAATCTTAAAAAAAAAAAAATTTCCCTTGACCCCTGCATCCCTCTTCAGCTGCTGTTCAATTTCTCTGCTTGCCTTGACAGAGAAACTCGCTGATAACTTGCTGTTTCCACTTCCTCACCTCTAATTCTCCCGTGAGCTGGTTCTAATCAAGCTTTCATTCCTCCCCCCTCAGTGAAATAGCTCCTGCCAATGTTGCCTGGTGCTAAACTCAGTAGTCAATGCAGAGTCCTCATGTTGACCTGTTAGCAGCATTTGTCACGGTTGGTCACTATATTTCTTGAAATACTTCCTTCCCTTGGCTCATACTCACTGTTGTTGTTTAACAGTCATCTTTGCTGGTTTTTCCCCTGCTGCCTGCCCTCTTACTGTTGGAGTCCCCCAGTGCTCAGTCCTCAGGCCTCTTCTCTGTTCCTTCTCAAATTTATATCTCTGGCCCCAGCGCTGACCTCTCTCCCCTGATTACAGACCGATAGATCCAGCTTGCTCAATACTGCTGCTTGGTTGTCTAATAGGCACCTTGAACTTAACATATCCTAAGCTGAACACATCTTAGAAACTGGCAGCTCAGACTTCCCCATTTTAGTAACGGGCAAATTAATTTTTCCAGATGTTCAGACCAAATGCCTTAGAATCATCTTTGACTTCTCTCTTCCTCTCACCCTCTACATCCAATCTGTCAACAGAACGAGGCAGCCCTATCTTTGAAATAATCCTGCCTCAAATCCCTTCTCCTTACCTCCACCACAACCATCCTGGAACAAGTCACCATGATCTCTTGCCTAACTATTGCAATAGTCCACTAAATTGTCTCCTTGCTTCCACCCTTCCTCCTTAGAGTTAAGAATGATAGTCATGGTTTAGAATGATAATTTTAAAACATAAATCAGATCATGTCACAACTCCATGCAGAACGATCCCATACATTCCCGTCTCTCTGGGCCCTCTCTACCTCTCTGACCTCATCTTTGCTCTTTGCTGCCTCTGTTCCAGCCATGTTACATTCTGATGTGCCAAGCAAGGTCCCCCTCCGGAGCCTTTGCTCCTGCTGTTCCTTCTGCCTGGAATGCTCTTCTCCCCAGACTGTTGTATTGTTCGCTCTCTTACTTCATTAAGGTCTCTACACAACTGACACCTCTGCAGAGAACCTTCCACGCACATCCTATCTAAAATACACCTTTGTCATTCTTCCCTAATTCTTCTTTTTATTTTTAAAATTTAACAGCTTTATTGAGGTATAATTGGCACACAATAAACCATGCAGATTTAAAGTGCACCATTTTGATAAGTTTTGACATATGTATCCATCAGTGAAACCATCAGCACATCAATATAAGGAATCCATCCATTACTCCCGAGTGTCTACTTATGCTGCTTTGCAATCTCTTCCTGCTTCTCCCCCACACAAGCAATTACTAATCTGCCTTCTGTCACTATAGATTAGTCTGCATTTTCTAGAATTTAATGTAAGTGGAATCATACAGTATCTATTCTCTTTTGTCTGGCTTCTTTCACTCAGCATGATTTTGTTGAGATTCATCCAGGTTGTGGTGAGTATCGATAGTTCATTCCTTTTTACTGCTGAGTAGTATCCCGTGGCGTGTTCATCCATTTACGTGTTGCTGCATGGGGTATTTCTAGTTTTTGGCTATTACAAATAAAGCTATAGTGAACATTCATGCAGACGGCCCTTTCCATTATTTTGGGTAAATACCTTGGAGGGTAATAACTGAGTTATATGGTGGGTGTATGTTTAATTTTCAAGAGACTATCAAACTGTTTTCCAAAGTGGCTGTGCCATTTTAGAGATCAGCCAGGAGTGTATGGGAGTTCCAGTTCCCTCACGTCCTTGCCAACACTTTCAGCAATTCTAAAAGGTGTGTAGTGATGTCTCATTATGGTTTAACTTGGATTTCTGTAATTACTAATTATGTCTAGCATTTTTTCATGTGCTTATTTGCCACCCATATATCTTATTTGGTGAAGTGTCTGTTCAAAACTTGTGTCCGTTGTATTAGTTTTCTGGTGCTGCATAACAAATGATCACAAACTTAGCGGCTTAAAATACCACACGTATTGTCTTATGGTTTCTGTGTGTCAGGAGTCTGGCACGGCTTAGCTGAGTCCTCTGCTTAGGTCTCCCCAGGCTGCAATTGTAATGTCATTTAGGCTGACTTCTCATCTGGTGAATTGGCTAGAGAAGAATCCATGTCTAAGCTTATCAAGTTGTTGGCAGGATTCATTTCCTTGCAGCTGTATGACTGAGGGCCCTGGATTGCTACTAGCTGCCTCATCTGGAGGCCAGTCCTAGCGTCTAGAGACTGCCTGCAGTTCCTTGCCATGTGGCTCTCTCCACAGGCAGTACAAAAGATGGCTTTTTGCTTCTTCAGGAGGCCAGTAGGTGAATTTCTTTCTCTCTCTGCAGCCTGCCAAGACAGAGTCTTGTGTAACACCAGGTAATAATGGGAGTGACATCTCATCCCCTTTGCCATATTCTGTTGGTTAAAAGCAAGTCATAGGTTCTACCTGTACTCAAGGGAAGGTGATTATACAAGGATTTGACTCACTGGGGGTCACCCTAGGGTGTGTTCAGAAACCCATTATTTTATTGGGTTGTCTGTTCTCTTATTATTGAATTTTGAGAGTTCTGTATACATTCTGGATACAAGTTTTTATTAAATATATAATTTTCTTCCAGTCTATGGCAAGTCATTTCATTCTCTTACCAGTGTCTTTCAAAGATCAGAAGTTTTAAATTTTGATGAAATCCAATTTTTTGATTTCTTCCTTTATAGATCATGCTTTTGATTTTGGAGCTAAGAAATCTTTGCCTAACTTAAGGTCACAAAGGTTTTCTTCTATATTTTCCTCTAGAAGTTTTGTGGTTTTAGGTTTTATATTTAGGTCCATGATCCGTTTTGAGTTAATTTTTGTATATCATGCCAAGACACAGATTGGAGTTTATTGTTTTGTTCATGGACATCCAATTGCTGGGGTATTGGTCTGTAGTTTTATTGTAGTATCTTTGTCTGGTTTTAGTATTGCTAATCTCAGAGAATGAAGTATTTCTCTTCTCCAGTTTTCTGGGAGAGTTTGTATGGAATTGATATAATTTCTTCCTTACAATTTTGTCAGAATTTTCCAGTGAAACCATCCGGGCCTGGAAATTTCTTTTTTGGAAGAAATTTCTTTAATAGATATAAGGTTATTCAAGTTATCATTTTCTCCTAGATTAAGCATTGGTAGTTTGTATATTTCAAGGAATATGTCCATTTCATTTAAGTTGTCTAATTTATTGGCATAATGTTTTTCATAATATTTTCTTATTATCCTTTTAATATCTGTAGAATCTGTAGTGATATTATCTCTCTCATCCTAATATTGGTATCATGTCTTCTCTCCTTTTTTCCTGATCAATGTGGCTAGAAACTCATCAATTTTGTTGATCTTCTCAAGGAACCATTTTTTGGTTTCATTGATTTTTCTATATTGCTTTCCTGTTTTCTATTTTATTGATTTTTGCTGTGATCTTTATTATTCCCTTTCTGCTACTTGTTTTGGGTTTAGTTTGCTCTTCTTTTTTTAGTTTCTTAAGGTGGAGGCTGAGATTTTGAGGCCTTTCTTCTTTTCAGAAAATGTGTTTAGTGCTATAAATCTCCCTACAAGTAGTGTTTTAGCATCCTCCCACACATTTGTGTGTTTTCATTTTCATTCAGCTCAAAATACTTTATATTTTCCATTTTGATTTATTCTTTGACCTGTGCATTGTTTAGAAGTATGTTAGAAGATATTGGGGGATTTTCCAGAGATCTTTCTGTTATTAATTTCTAATTTAATTCTGTTGTGGTCAGAGAAAATACTTTGCATGACTTGAGTTCTTTTCCATTTATCAAGATTTTAGATTTATGGCCCAGAATACGATCTATCTTAGGAAATGTTCTATGTGCACTTGAAAGGAATGTGTATTCTGTTTTTGTTGGGTGGAGCTTTCTATAAGTATCAATTGAGTCAAGTTGGTCGATATTGTTGCTTAAGTCTTCTATGTCCTCATTGATTTCTGTCTATTTGTTCTATCAATTATTGAGAGAAAAGTATTGAAATTATTGGCTAAAATTGTCTCCTTACAGATTTATCAGTTTTTACTTCACGTATTTTGAATCTTTATTATTAGGTCCATCAGCTTTTTGGGGATGTTTTGTCCTCTGGATGAATTGACCATTTTATCATCATGAAATGATTTTTCTTTGCCTCTGATTATATTCTCTACTCCATAATCTACTTTGTCTGGTATTACTATAGCCACTCCAGCTTTCTTTTTGTTAGTGTTAGCATAGTATATCCTTTTCTATCCTTTTACTTTTAACATATTTGTGCTTTTATATTTAAAGTGTGTTTCTTATAGGTAGCATGCAATTGAGTATTGCTTTTCTCCCCAATCTAATAATCATGGCCTTTTATTTGGGTTATTTAGACCATTTATACTTAATGTGATTATTAATATAGTTACATTTAAATCTATCATCTCGCTAGTTGTTTTCTATGTGTCCCATCTATTCTTTGTTCTCATCTTCCTCTTTTCTATCTCCTTTTGGATTGATTATTTTTATTATCCCATTTGTAAGCTGATTATAACTCTTTGTTTTGTTATTTTAGTGGCTGCTTTAGGGTTTGCATTATGCATATTTAACTTATCAATCTACCTTTAAGTGATATTACAGCAGATCATGTATAACATGAGAACCTTACCTTAGTATACTTCCATTTCTCTCCTAACGTCCTTTGTGCTATTGTTGCCACGCATTTTACTTTTACATATGTTATAAACTCCAATTACGTTGTGATTATTTTTGGTAACTAATTGTCTTCTAATGATATTTAAATAATAAGAAACAAATCATATATATTTACCTATGTATTTACCATATTGGAGGCTTTTCATTCCTTTCTGTAGATCTATATTTTCATCTGGTATGGTTTTCCTTCTGCCTGTAGGACTTTATTCACCATATCTTGTACTCTAGGTTTGCTGGTGATGAATTCTTTCAGTTTTTGTATCTCTCAAAAGTCACTATTTTGCCTCTGTTTTTTAAAGATAGTTTTGTTTCTACACAATTTTTTTCTGGTAACTTAAAGATATTGCTTCACTGCTTTCTGGCTTGCATTGTTGCTGATGAGATATCTGCTGCCATAGTATCCTTGTTCCTCTGTACGTGCCTTTTTTCCTCTGGCTGCTTATAAGATCTTCTATTTATCATTGGTTTTTAAGCAATTTAATTATGATGTGTCTTGGTGTAGTTTTGTTCATGTTTCTTGTACTTGGCATTTATTGAGATTCTTGAATCTATGGATTTATAATCTGGAAAAATCTCAGCCAATATTCAAATATTTTTCTGTCTTCCCCTTTTACCTCTCCTACTTTAACTTCAATTACGCATATATGAGTTATTCCACAGCTTACTGATGCTCTGTTCATTTAAAAAATTCTTTTTTCTCTCTGAGTTTTATTTTCAATAGTTTCTATGGACGTACTTTCAAAGTATACCAGTGTTTTCTTCTGTAATGTCTAATCTGCTATTAATTTTACACCATTCAATTTTAGCTCACATATGGTAATTTTTATCTCTAGAAGTCCAACTTTTTTTGTATCTTTGAAGTCTCTACTTAGATTTTGAATTATAGTTATAATAACTGTTTAATATCCTGGTCTGTTAATTCTAATGTCCATATCAATTTTGAGTTGGTTTCAATTAATTACTTTTTTTCCTTATCATGGATTGTATTTTCCTGTTTCTTTGTATGTCTGGTAATTTTTTGTTGGATGCTAGTCATTGTGACTTTTACCTTGTTTAGTGCTGGATATTTTTATTTTCATATAAATATTCCTGAGCTTTGTTCTGTGATGAAATAGTCTGTGATGAAACTGGGAATAGTTTGACCTTTTTGGGTCTTGTGCTTAAGATTTGCTAGGTAGGATCACAGCAGTACTCAATCTAGGGCTTATTATTCCCAACTCTTAAGGCAAGACCTTGGAATTATGAAGTTTTACAGCATGGCTGATGGGAACAGTCACTGTTCCTGGCCCTGTGTGAACACAGGACACTATTCCCTCTACTCCTTTTGGATCATCCTTTCTCTGGCCTTGGATATTTTCCACACACACATGCTGATCAGTGCTCAACTGACTATTCAATGGGATCCTTCTCCTTATCTCCAAGTTATCTCTCTGTGCCTCTCTCTCCTCTTCTACTCTGTCCTGGAAACTCTAGTTGCCTCAGTCTCCTGGACTCTAAGCTTTGTCTCCTCACTAAAGGAGCCTGTTGGGCTTTATCTGGGTTCCCTTCCTTGAGCCTTGACCTGAAGACTCTCTCAAACTAGGACTACCATAGGGCTCACTTTGTTTACTTCTTGTCTCTCAGGAATCACTGTTCGTTGTTGCCTGATATTCAGTGTCTCAAAAACCATTCATTATATATTTTGTCAATATTTTGAATGCTTTAGGCAGGAGGGTAATTGTCCCTCCTACTTGACTGGAAAATTTAATCCTCCTTTATTTTTCTTCATAATTTTTATAAACATCTGACATTAAATATTTATTTGTTTTTTAAATTTCTTATTACAATGCAAATTCCATGAGAACAGGGACTTTTTTGTTCACTACTGAGTCCTTTTTAGCTAGAATAATGCCTGTTATGTAATAGGTGCTCAATAAATATTTATTAATGAATGACAGAATGAGTTAATGAATGAATGCATCCTAACACCTAGCCACCATTCCAGCCACATAAGTCTCCTCATGCCTTCTACCCGTCAGGTCTCTGCCTCTGTGCTCCTGCTCCTGCCTGAAAAAATTCTCCCCTCTCCTCTCTAAAAGGTTTGCCCATCTTTCAAGCTCCAGCTCCCAAGTGTCTGCCTCCAAAAACCTGTCTTTGATTGTTCTGGCTGACTCAGATTTCTCCCTCCTCCAAGCCCTTTCAGCACTTAGAGTCGGAACCACATAAGACACAACTTCTTTGCTCCCTTTTAAGGTAGTGTGAGCTCTTTGAGGACCTTCCCGCATATGTCTCTCTGCACCTAGCACAGTGCTAGTCTCAAGAAGTACGTGTTGGTAAAGGATAGAGTCTCTGCTCTTTGCACACCTTGTGGGTGGAGAGATTCTCTTCTTTTTCCTCAGTTTCCAATTTTTCCACAATAGTGCCTGACAGATATTTTACAAGCTAGTGATCTGTTCTTTTTGAAGTTTCCAGAAGCCAAGGTGTCTTAATTGGGTTGGAACAGAGAATTTGGAAGACCTTTGAGGTTTGGAGTCAGAGTACAGGGGTTGGAAATGGGCTCTGGAAGGAAAGGGGCAGCATTTGGGGTGAGGGACTAATATTTGATGAGCATTTATTCTAGCCAGTCACATTGTCTATTATCTCTTAATTGGTCCACTGAACCACAGCCTCACTATGCTAAAATCAAGGCTGACATGTTGAAAGAGTGTTGCTTATTAATGAAGTTCTTTATGGTAAAACATGCCGCTGTGGACTGAATTGTGTCCTCCTCAACTGAATTGCGTTGAAACCCTAATGCCCAGTGTGATGGTATTTGGAGATGGGGTCTTTGTGAGGACATGGTAAGATGGAGGCCATCTGCAAGCCAAGAAGAGAGCTCTCATCAGAACCAGACCATGTTGACACCCTTATCTCAGACTTCCAGCTCCAGAACTGTGAGAAAATAAATTTCTGTTGTTTAAGCACCCCGTCTATGGTATTTTGTTATGGCAGCCTGAGCTGACTAAGACACATGCCAGTCAGTGTGTCATGATTCAGGTAGATTGGCAAGAGGAAGCTGCATCCCAGGAGAGACATGCTTGTCACTTCCCTTGCTTGGCCTGGTCAAGAATCATGTAGTGTTGATATTCCCGATAGATACACATGAGAGTCACCCCTACATAGTGCCCAGTTGTTCCATTTCCTTTGTTGGTAGGGCTGAGGGAGGGCACCTTGCAGCGTGGCTCTTCCTGGACCCTTTCCCTTTCTTTTTTCCTTTTTTTTTTGTGAGGAAGATCAGCCCTTAGCTAACATCTGTGCTAATCCTCCTCTTTTTGCTGAGAAAGAGCGGCCCTGAGCTAACATCTATTGCCCATCCTCCTCCTTTTTTTCCCTTTTTCTCCCCAAAGCCCCAGTTGATAGTTGTATGTCATAGTTGCACATCCTTCTAGTTGCTGTATGTGGAACGCGGCCTCAGCATGGCCGGAGAAGCAGTGCGTCGGTGCGCGCCTGGGATCTGAACCCGCGCCACCAGTAGCAGAATGCATGCACTTAACTGCTAAGCCATGGGACCAGCCCTCCCTTCCCTTTCACTGGGGCCAAGGTCACGCTGACTGAGGCTGTAAAAATGGGTTAGATGTCCCTTGCTTTGTGGGTCCAGGCAGCTTTTAGGAGGAAGTGGCTTCCCTTTGTTAGATCATGGGGACAGTACTTTATGCCCTTGAAGCATGAGGTTAGCTTGGAGGCTGAACTATGGGAATTTTTGGCCTCGCTCACCAATGAATGGCAGAGTCCCTGGAGGGTAGCTCAGTCTACTGGTAGCTTCTAATCCACATAGATCATGCTCCAAATCCCCATCAGTTCTCCATGAAGTTCCTACTGTGGCAGCTTTCTCCTCTTTTCTTTTGTTTCTCTACCACTCAACCAGTGGGATCACCTCCCCCTGATGCCATCAAACACAACTGTGCGACCCCTTCTCTCGCTTGCTCCTGATGGAAGGATAGTCTCACTACCACCCCTCAGCTCTCCCAACAAAGTGCCTGATTCCCCTCTTCCTGGTAATAGCCTATGGGCATTGCCCTTTGTCCACTTCCCCAATTAATGCTTTCAGGATGATCTCCACCTCTCGGAAAATCTCCCCTTTGGCTGGAATTGAGCTTGCCTGCCAAATAAGAGGCCTGTTGATTCATAGAAAGAAGATACCTTGGAAGGTGTCTAGCCAACCAGAAAAACCAATGCTAGCATTTTTTTAGACTTGGCGCATGTCCTGGAGTGAGCTCCACAGTGACTACAATTCCCTTCTGGGCATGTGGCCATTTGGGACCCCAAAGATAACAGCTTAGAGGTGTTTCTGTTTTGAAGTTTTTTCTTTTTTATAAACATTTTCTGTTTGAAAAGAATCTGGATATTACAAATTTCACCTGCCCAAGTTTATGGTTTTAGGTCTTTTGTCTCTCTAGCCATCAGGGAAAGAATAACTTTGGCAGAAGTAAAGGTGGACTGGCCACTCTTATCTCTGTCAAACTCGGGGAACTGCTGTCAGATCCACCGGCTCACACGACAGGGATATTCTTCTTCCCGCGCTGATCTTGGCAAGCTGGATGTGATTTGTGGTAACACTCAGATTCCCCTGCCGGGGTGTGCACAGCGTGTTTGGACACATGGTCTTGTAAAAATGATATCTTGAACTTTATTTATTTGTGCTCCTCTTGGAGCTGGTTGTCTTGGGGTCTTGGGCACCCGAATTGGCAGCAGCTCTGCTTGGTTTCCAGTGGGAGCCACTGGGAGATGGGCAAATCACTTCTCTGTGCAACAAATCTTTAGAGACAGTTGTACTGATTGAAAGGGAAATTTCTCAATAAACTCATTTATGAGTAGAACCTATGGTGCGGAATGGTAGCTCATGGAATACATCTGGGGAAATTTTAGTGGCACCTCTTCTCTAGTGTGACACCTTTAGCACTATTGACTCTGTTAACGTCAGCCCACCTTGGGTTAATAGCCTCTAAAGGATGGACAATCTGGATCAGGTAGAAAAGGATTATGTCCCTCTCGTTTAAACCATGGACTCCACTGTCCCAATCCACTGGTCTACAGTTTTGTCCTGCAGTCATTAGGGGACTAAAAAGAGTTATATGAGCAGAAGGGCTTTCAAACTCTTTGGGCTCTCAACATATTTTCTCTCCAGGTTCTTGAGGTAGAAGTCTCATTTACTAGCAGAGTGTAGAAAACTTAAAATTGGGTTTAGTTGCCAAGTGTTCCAGCAAAAGTGGGTCTTTCCCTCCTGGTGTCTGGTTTGATAAGAACTATTTATGGTCAAAAACAAAGCAAAGCAAAACTCCCAAAAGCAAAACACACACACACAAAATTAACTGGATTGGTGAAGACCCATGCAAGCCAAAAATCAGAGGTGTCCAACTGGGACCATATCAAATTTAAAATCTGTTAGAACTTTTACATTGCCTGGAAAACACTTAGTTGTAATAAAACTTAGTGAGATGACCTGAATGTGTCTGAGAGATCTGATAATAAAAACTGATTTCAGGACAGTTACCTGAGGCATAAACCTGTGGATTAGGACCATGGGGCTCAGATTCCAGGTGAGCTCTTGTGGGCTTATTTTCCCAGCTCTAAAACCCATCCATCCCAATGTCTGCAGATCCCTAATTGCTCTCGGTGAAGCCCCTCACATTGTGCAAAACTGCAGCACCCGTGTTAAAAACTGTAGCTGAATACATGCCAGAGGAAGATCATTTGTGTCTCCAGCTGTTACTGAACTCTGAAGGGTGGCTTCCCAGCCCTAGTGACTTGCTCACCCTTATTGACTCTATGAACAAATTGGCTGGACAAAGATGATCATTTATCCTATCTTAAAAAAGATCTCTCTACTTCTCTCAAACACAGATTTACTAGTTTTTGGACATTCTGTAAAAAATGTATATTTGATGAACTAAATGAAGCCTAGGTTTTTCAGACCAATGTTTTATGTGAGGAGCAGACAGGCTTTTACAGAGCTTTTCAACCACAGACTGTGTTTTTAACCAATTACCACCCTGTGGTGAAGTGCGGCAGGAACAGTACTAGATCATGTGCGGTTTTTGCTGACTCTTCCTTAGCCTTCACACTGGTTATGAACTAATACATGAGCTCATCAAAGACCTACAGTTATTGATACCACACGTACTTGGTACTACAATTTCATAATAGCGGTCAGCGTCAGTAGATGGAGCAGTGAAATCAGGGAAGTGTTTTGAACCCCATCACATCAATTTGTTTCTTAATGGTTTGATATCACCTTCTGGATGAATGGAGCTCCCCCCGCCCCATGGTGAATGGAAAGGCATACATCGTTTTATATTCAGATCATACTTTTCATCATCTTGAGCTAGGAGCGACCTGGAGAGACAAGGGGTCTGACACCTGCTGCCAGAAGGAGACCTCCAGAGCAATGATCACAGAAGCAATGCTACCAATTTTGGTAGATGTTTCTAACTACCTGCTCTAACTGCTTTATAAACAAAAATAGTGTATGATTACCAGCATGGACTTTGGCTCCAACTACCTGGGTTCAAATCTACATTTTGCCATTCATTAGTTGTGTGGCCCTGTGCCTCATTTTCTTCGTCCGTGAACAGTGGTAGAGCCTACCTTCCTGGTGAGTTTACATGACTTACTACGTGTAGAATTCTGGGAGTAGCCTGGCATATGTAAGGCTTTGCTGTGAAACCCCACACATTTTGCTCCTGTGCATATCAATTTAAAAATTCTAGGCTAAAATTCCCATGGCCATTGCCCATGGTGTGGCCTTGCTCACCCATTCGTCTGTGCACTGGGATCGACCGACTCCTTACTAAGGAGAGTCTTGGCTTTGCCTGCTTGTTGGTGCCTCCACTTGACAGAGGGATGGCTTCTCCTCAGCCATTATCCTTGAGGGGCTCCTCAGCTCAGCTCCTACATGAGGGTACTGCTGACCCTTGGCTCTTCTGCTGGCTAAGGTGCACGCGTTTGAAATGGCAGCCCAGACTAGCTGCACCACAGCTGCTTTTTGGGGTGAACAACCCTGAGCTCATTATCTCTCAATACGGAGTTAAAAAAAACTCTGCTAAGAGAAGCAATATCTAAGGAGATTGTTCAAGTGACAAAGTGGAGTCTAAAGTCTAAATAGTCTAAAATCTATCCCAGATCAAGTCACATCATTAGAGTTGGGCACTGAGACCACATCACTCTGACCTTCCCGTAACCCTCCCCTGAATCCTACTGCTTTCCCTAGATGGACCTTTGCGGGGGTGCTCCCAGTCCATGTTGGGAGTAGTTGAAGCCAAAACTTGGTGGTGTTTACTACAAGGATGTTCTCATTGCATCACATAGGGGTCTTCCTTAAGAGGCTTCTCTGGAACACTCCTCTCCGGTCTTAGTGCCAAATGCAGCTCTACCTCTGGTCATCTGGGGTTTCTCTTAGGAACCCTGTGAATTATATAAATGATCAAGCTTCCCTTTCCACATTGGCTTCTATAACGTTTGGGGTCAAGTGTGTGGCCAACTCCTAGATCTCTGTCATCTTCACTATTCCAGCCTCATTTCTGGCTTCTGCTTTTTCCCTACCTTAATTACTTTTCTTTTCTACTTTCAGTTTCAACCTTTGTCTTATTGCCCTAATGTAATCTCATAAGCCTCCTTAAAACTTATCTGGAGCAAAGTGAGGATAAACGTGAATACATAAGTAACTCCAGGGAGTATGTGTTGCCATCCCCACTTTAGACATAAAGAAACTGAGGCCCTGAAGGGTAAATCAACTTGCCCAGTGTCATAAAGCTACTAGTAAGTGGATAGCCAAGGTCATGCTCAGGCCTGGCTGACTCTGCAGCCTGGTCTCTTTTCACTCCCTTCCTCAAACTCAGAAATGTAATCAGAAAGAGGTGTACTGGGGGGTAAGAGGAGCTGCTGACACAAGCAGCTGATGGAGTGAAACTGATGAGAACTGAAAGCTACACTTCTATTTTACATTTAGGAAGGACATATTTAGGGAACATTTTGGTCATCAGGGTATAAGTAATCCGTAGAGTCAATCCAAATTTCATTGTAACCTTGATTAACTGAGACTGGTTAGCTTGGGTAATTGAATTGTCAAGTTAACTGAGAGTCTACTCAATAGACTGCACTTTTCCACCCTGACTATTGAAAGTCTTCTTGTCATCTCTGACTATTTTCCTGCTTCAGTTACTATAATGTAATGCACATCCTGGTATCGCTATTATAATTCTCGACTCCACCCAACACCCAGTGCAATGCCCAGAATATCGTCGGCCCTCATCATGCCTCTTGACTCTGTTGAATGTTAGGAGTTTTCTTGGGCCGGGCGGTCAAGCTTGTGTTTATCATTTCTCTCTGAGCAAGACAGTAGGTGGACTCATAGACTGTTGGGGCAGGACGCTGACCCCCCTGCAAGCATGCATATGCTCCTCAACCCACCCCACTGGCTGTCTAGTTCACTGACCTGAAATGAGGGGGAATCTTCAAAATGTTACTGTCAGAGACAAGTCTATTTTGCTGTGATTTGCCTGTTTCACTTAAAATAGAAGCTCAACGATTTTGGTTAGTTGCTTGAGAGTCTGCATTGGCAGGATTCTGGTTAATCAAAGTTCTGTTTGCCTGTATGAGTTTCTCATTATCCATAGCCATTTATTGAGTCCCTTCTGTGCCCAGAAAAATGTGCTGGGCTTTGAGAATACAGAGACGGGTGAAGACTAGAAAAGTAATTTCATGGTGATGAGCAGACCAAGCTGGCTGTGGTTGGGTTATACGTCGAAGGCAATGTGAATCCTCTTCTGTGGTATATCGGCAAGACCACTGACTCTGGCCTCAGACCACCACTGACCTTCCATATGACTCGTGCAGAGTTCCTCAACCCCGCTGAAACTCAGTTTCCTCATCTGTAAAGTGGGATACAAATGTCTATTCAGAGCATCGTTAGAAAGAACAGAGACAATATATGTGAAGGCCTGGCATGTAATAGATGCTCAATAAATGGTAGCCAGTAATATTGTGCCTCTGAGTGTTCTCTGCTCAGACTCCCTTTTAGAACTGTTTTGAGAATGGATGGTATAATTTCTGTGAGGTCCTCTTGGATGGCAGGTTGAAGGGCCAAGGCCACTGTAAGTTACAGTCTACGGACATGCATGTCTATAAATACCCCAGCCTGTGTAAATACACGACTGAGTGTAATCGTCTGCATCATAGTGAAGATTTGCATGTGCGGCTCTCAGGCGTGTTACAGCAGCCAGGGCCCGCCTCGCACATTCATCAAGCTACACAGCCGCCCAACAGAAAGAACATTGTGTTCTGTGCTTGTTCCGCACGCTTTATGCTGAGAGAGAGCAAATCAATAGGAGAAAATGTGGATTTGTTCTGCTAAGAAGAGGGGTGGGGGCTGTAGGGAGTGGTAAGGAAAGGGGACTGAAAAAGAGCGAGGTGGAGAAAGGATAAATGGAAGGGATGCTAGGAGAAGGGAAGGGGAGGACAGACACAGAGTGGGTCCCTTCTCTGCTGGTTTGTAACTTCTCAAGTCCAGAAAGCTTCTTTGCATTTCAGATTGAAATGACATCCACAAAACTGGGGTAAGGAGTTGAGAACTTTCCTTGCTGTGGCCATGTCAGTGGTCCACACCGGGGACAGCCTAACCTCTTCTGTTCTCTTTGCACATCTCTCTCTCTCCTTCCTTTTTGGTTTGATTTTTTCCCTTTCCCTCCTCTCTCCCCCTGCTTCCCAGTACTCCCTCTTCTTGCTCTCCTCTTCCAAACCCCAGGGTTGGTGCACAGGTATTTCGTTCACTAACTGAACTTTTCCACCGCCCCCGTCCCCTAACCAAGCCATTAACACGCAGCTGCTCAGTGAAACACACGCTCAGCCTGTAATTAACTGAAGTTCAGCTGCCAACCAAGCCGTGTGCAGACTCGTCCTACAGGGAGAGGTGGACGTGCATGTCTGGGGAAATGACGGCATCCGGAACGCTGCCCAGTCCAGGCAGCCCAGAGCCGCCGGTGGGACCAGGGGTGGAAAGCCTGAGGGATGGCACAGGGCAGGGGAGGATGGGGTGTGGCAGGAGTGAGACAGTTCCCAGCACCCCCCCGCCCCCAGGACTGGCGAGTGCTGAGGGGCAGCCTGAGTTCTCGTGCTGCCGGGCTGAGCAGACAGGGAGGAAACACCGTGAAGGGGAGAGAGCTCTGGACCGGGATTCTGGAGGCCCAGAGTCCTCCCGGCTGGCTTACCTGCTTTGATCCTCAACTTCCTCAACCTTAAAATGGGGACAAGGACCTCCACCCTGCTACCCATGGAGCTCTCGGAGGCTCCAAAGAGGCGAAGAGAGGTACTGGTCAGGAAGCCTTCTCTAACTGTGGGGGCGGGGCGGGGGAGCGTGTTATGCTTGGCCGCCGCAACAGAGTGCCGCAGACTGGGTGGCGTAAGCGACAGAACTGTATTTTCTCACAGTTCCGGACGCTGGAAGTCCAAGATCAAGGTGTCGGCAGGTTGGGTTTCTTCTGAGGCCACTCTTCTTGGCTTGTAAATGGCCGTCTTCTCCCCGTCTCCACGTGGTCTTCCCTCTGTGTGTTTCTGTGTCCTAATCTCCTTTCCTTATGAGGACACCAGTTATATTGGATCAGGGCCCACACTACTTAGCTAGTTTTAACTTATTCACCTCTTTAAAGACACTGTCTCCAAATGCAGTCACATTCTGAGGTCCTGGAGGTTAGGACTTCAGCATATGAATGTTGGAGGGACACAGTTCTGCCCATAGCACATGGCTATTTCTATTGTGATCCGTCATCCCTGGGGTTAGGGTGTATTTAGCAGATGAGAGTGTGTGCACCCATGGCAGACGGGAGGTTGGAGAGTGGCTTCCAGAGGACCTGTGGGACTGGGCCAGCCCTTGGAGGATGAGAGCTGGAACCCAGTGGCGTCCAGCAAGGCTCCTCTCCTCTGTGGTCCATCTTCCTGCCACAGCTCTACAGTAACAGCATGTCCAGTGGGACTTCTACTGCTGCTCACCATTGGAGGCTTGGGCCCAAATCTGTCCAGACACTTGCTGTGGGGTGTACAAAGAGGTAACAGAACTGGCCCTGCGGTCTCCAGTCACTGCCCCAGCCTCTACCCGCTCCCTCCCTCATTTGTCTGTGAGGCATTCTGTGACTTCTCCTTTCCTTTTATGTTGGGGTGGGAGGCAACCCCTTCCAAAGGCGATGATGAGGGAGGAGATAATCACTCACAGAAACTGGGCTGTGCAAGCTCTATCCTCCCCTGGATTCTCGCTGAGCTCGGGCACTGGCAGGCTTTTCCTGGTGTTAGCATTGGAATGGTATGTGAGGCAGTGAGGGAGCTCGAGGGATGCTGGCATGTGTTGGCAGGAGTTGAAGGTGAATAATAACACAGACCCTGGTGCCTGCTTCTCACCTGTGGTCTCTGGTGGTGGGAGAGTGGATGGAGCAGCCCATGGGTGGAGGCAGGGACAGTAGAAACAGGGTGAGCTGCCTGGACTGAAGAGAGTGGTGGCTGCCCTGCCTAAGTCCTAGGGTTCAGTGTGAAGGGTTCTGGAGGGTGGGGCGGGAGGCTGGAGCTCAGTGACAGTGTACCTGCCAGGAGGGCAGCATGCGGGGGGGGGGGTACCCAGGAGGGCTGAAGAGAGGAACCCTTGCTCCTCTCTGTTATCAGCAATGGTGACTCTGGCACAAGGAGCAGGATTGCTAGGAAAGGGATTCTGAGAGCTGCCCAGGTACTGGGTATCTGGCTTCCCCAGTCAATCCTGTAAACAGTAGGCACCCCAAACCCAGCCTACTTGGCACCAAAGTAATCTAACTCTCCTATGACTGGCCATGTTGCTCCACATCTACCCTATTTAGAGGGAGAGCAGACAGGGAGGGCAGTCTCCACTGCAATGGGGACCACACTTACGTGTCCAGCAGAGCTGCTGGATGCCTCTCTGTGGGGGAGTGGGAGGATGGAGGCCTTGTGCCTTCTCTTCTCTGACTGACTAAGGCTTGTATGTTTCTCTTTTTCCAACAAAGCCTATTCCTTAATCTACGCCGCGTGATGTTGTAGAGCTGTGCACCTGGTGCACTGAGTGCTGACCCACAGGGACTCACCTGGCAGAAAATGCTTGAAGAAAACCATGTGCTCAGGCAGAGGTGACCTGCGGCCCATGGAGCCAGGCTGAGCAGAAAGAGACCGGGAAGACCTCTATCTTAGTCTGCTCAGGCTGCCATAGAAAGATAACACAGGGGACCTTAAACAACAGACATTCATTTTCTCACAGTTCTGGGGGTTGGAAGTCCAAGATCAGGTGCTGGTAGAGTGGTTTCTGGTGAGCATGCTCTCCCCGGCTTGCAGACGGCCACCTTCCCTCTGTGTCCTCACATGGCCTTGTTCTCTGTGGGCATGGAGAGAGAGCTCTAGTGTCTCTCCTTCTTGTCAGGACGCCAGTGCTATGGGATTAGGGCCTACCCGTGTGACCTCATTCAACCTTAATTACCTCCTTAAAGGCTCTATCTCTAAAAACAGTCACACTGGGCATTAAGGTTATGAATTTTGGAGGATATGCTTAGTCCATAAGACCTCCATGCCACTGGAAGGCAGCCAGTTAAAAAGATGCCCCCTCTCTCATTCTGCCTCCCTGCCCCAACACACGAGAAAAGGAGAGGGAGGAGGTGTTCCTGCGCTGGTCCTCACACCTCCTTCCAGTACTCCTGGCGGAGGAAAGGAAGACACAGAAGGCCAGACCACATCCTCTCACTCTCCCAGCGCTGGGGCAGAAGCCTGCTCAGGGCTGAGGATTGGAAGAGCTTTAAGTGGGCCAGATTGAAGCCTATGGTGGACTGAGCTTTTTAATAATCAGAATCGACTGGTGAGTTAGAGAATCTGCCCAGGCGCCATTAAGGGATCTGCTGTACATGGAGGAAGAGACTGGATTTAGACCCGCATTGAGGTCAGACTGCTAACAGACAGGCTCCATCACTGTGGGCACCGAGTCCTTTACTCTCGGAGGAAATTTCCGTCATCCGCAAACTCTCTTGGCGTGCAAACCCTCCAGGAACGCCCACCCAAGGAGCTGTGCGTGGATGGCCAGCTCGCAGGGCGCAGAGCTCCAGGGGGCACACAGGGAGACAGGGGACGGGACAGGGGTGGACGAAGGACAACATAGGGCACAGCATGGCCTCGAGGCTCTAGTGCTTCTCAGAGGAGGGACGTCTGGGGAACTAACAGCCAGACGGCAGCTGGGAGACCAGGACGAATGGTGCTTCCAGCCAAAAGACCCAGAGGCAGCAGGGGCTTGACCTGTTTCAGAACCCAGTGGTTCAGCCCAGGGCAGCGTTTCCTGGCTTTGGAGCTCACAGACCAGAAGGAACAAATAAGAGTTGGAAATTGATAGAGGATTAACAGCTTTGTGTTTTGCCAAGAAAGTACACTAAGAAAAAACCCTGCTGTCTGTTATCACCCTTTCCTAAAAGAAAAGATATTTTAACACCCCTCTGCCCCGAACAAAAGAAGAGAGAAAGGACATAATCTCAGAACGACTTGCAGTCTTTTAAATTGAATAAATATAGCATTGGGAAAACTTGTCCTTTTTTTTGTTTTTTTTTCACTAATTTTGCTGAGCCTGATGAAAACTTCAGTAATCTGTGCTGAAGCTTGGCTGTTACGCCTGTGTGTGGCTGTGTATGTGAGTGTGAGCCCACGTGTGGGAAGGCGAGTGTGTGAATGTCTCCGTATGAGTGAGTGTGAGCGTGCGAGTTTGTGAGTGCATGGATGAGTGTGCATGCACTTGTGTGTACGTGTGTGTTGGGTGAGGGAAGAGGGGAGAGACGCGTGAGTGTGATAGGAGGAAGAGGGAGCCGCTGCTGCAGGAGTTGGAGTTGGCACATTATCCGCAGGACCTTGACTCGCTTAAAGTCCGCCCACAGATACGAGGGACAGTCTTCCCCTCGGTCCCCTCTCCGCCATCACCCCATGTGCTCTTTCCACTCCTTTCCTCTCCCACTCTAATTGCCATCACTGAGCTGACCCACCAGGCCCAAGCCCTGGACGGAGGAGAGGCGGGTCAGCAGCTCCGCCAACTTCTCACATCCTGCCCAGAACTGGCGTTCTGTAAAGGAGCCTCTACACCCGCCTGACACACGGTCACTAAGGGCAGCACAACTGGGCCAAGCCCTTGTTCAGCAAAGGACTCAGCTCTCTCGGGACCTGGCCCTGCCTGAGCCTCTCACATGGTTTATGGCCTTGAGGCAGTGACACTGCCCTTCAGCCTCTCCCCCCTACTCCCCCAGCACCCCCAGCTGGGATGGAGCCACAGGCAACCTCGAAGCTTCCAGGAGGGACATTTGGCCTCCCTCCCATTCCATGTGGGAGAGCTGACCTTGGTCCAAACTCCTGGACTGGGCTTGGGGTTCTCCCTGCTGGTCCCAAACCAACTCTTGGCCCCTCTGAATCACCCCTCCCCTTGGGGAACAACTTGCCCCAGTCACGCTGACTGCCACCCAATCCCTCCAAAATTCGGCATCATCTCTTTTTCTTGTCTCCATGACTTTGTTTTTATAGTTCTCCTCTCCTGGAAAGACTGCCTTTCCAAACAGTAGCCCAACATCAACCGTCTGCTAAAATGCCACCTCCTCCAGGAAGCCTTCCTGCACCACTACAATGAGAGATGACTTTGCCCACCAGGGTGAGGGGAGTATGGGGCCTGGAATCCAACTTCTAAATTGTCCCCCTTTTTTAAAAACAGGTACTCCCTGCACCAGCCTCCGACTTGCCTTTCTGCACGGTTTTATTGTTAGAGATTATAAGATTCAGATGAATCTACTCGGCTGGCCCCCCTGTGCTGATTTTGCCCAGTTCTTTTTAAAGCCATACTTTTGCTTTTACTGTTTTTAAGTTTGTGTTTTTATGGAGTCATTTTTTTTACGCTTATTATTTCTCATTGATTTCACTTTCTTGTTTAGTGTTTACTATAAAACAGAGAACAGGACATGGCAGCCCAAGGGGCAGGACAGGAGTCCAGTGGTCCTGGGTGCCCCGGCTCTGCTAGGGGGACAAGGCAGCTGGGCCTTGAGCAGGACCGAGTCAGGCTCAGTCCCAGCTGCATGCCTCGGCCCCTCACCACTTGGGGATCAACTGTACCTCTCTGAGCCGTGGTGTTTTCCTCCGTAGACAGAGAGAACGAGTGGGAAGGCACTGGCTCTTGTAAGAATTACCTCAGATGGTGCCTGTAGGGCTGCAGCACGGCGCGTGGGCCGTGCTAGGCACTCACGAAAAGAAGCGTCTCCTCCCTGTTTTCATTCTGCAGGCAGAGTCTGGGGTGGTCTACGGGAAGCCCTGGCTTCTGTGTGGAGGAGGGCCGCCGGTCCCAGCACGGTGCCTTTGTGAGCCAGAGGGGCGCCCTCTGGGTAGACCCGGGCCCCGTGCTGGGGGGCGAAGGGAGCTTGGCTGGTGGGGCCGACTGCATATCTGTGGGCAGCTGCCTCAGCGACGCGGAAGGCAGCCAACCTGGTGTTTAACACTCCCCGGTCCTGCCCGGGAGCTGATCAGCACGTGGGCCACGAAGCCAGCCTCAAAGGCAGCTGGGGGCCTGTGAGGCAAAGGTGTCTGGGTGCAAAGGTCTCTCACAGCAAAGGTCTTCTGGGTGGGGGGACACACCACTCTCTTTTTCCGTGTGTATGCCATGTTCCTCTGTGTGAACACAAGCTCCTTGAGGGGAGGGACTCCCACTTTGTATTTCTTGCTCTGCCCCCTACTTCCTGGCATATGCGAGGTGCATAATAAACGCTTGTCTTAAGGGCACAAGAGTGAGAGGACGGAGGGAAGAGGCTGAGAAGGGAAGGAAGAAGGGTCTATGAAGCCCCACCTTCCAGCTGCAGCCTCTGAGGTGTAGGGGGGTGGCACCAGCTCGTGAGTCTCCTCCTTCAGTCTCAAGTTCACAGACCTGTTACCCGGTCAGACTGCAACAGAATTGCTGTTCCAGTTTCTCACGTGCTCTTGCACTGTGACAGACCTGCAGGAGCGGTACGCGGTGCCTCTTGCCGAGGACTTTCACACTCTGGGCTCATGTGGGAAGTCAAGTGCTCCGGGGGGAAAACGCAGACTTAACCTCATTGTTATTCTTTCCTTCAGCAGATCCTGCCTGAGCGCTGACCCAGTGCTGAGCACTCTTCCGGGACAGACTGGGATTGTTGGCCGCAGGCCTGCCCGCAGGGAGGCATGTGTAACCATGTTATCAGCTGTGGTCTTAGTCACCTACCTGTCTAGACACAGCTCTGAGGGACTTGGGTATTGGGAGCAGAAGTGGGGCCCAGTGTGGATAAGTTTGGCACGAGGGGCGGTGAACGTGGAGTGATGAGAGGGCCACGGGGTCAGCTGTGACCAGCCTCCGTTCTGCCACCCCAGTGATTTTCTAGGATGTGCATTTGACCGCCTCAGCTTCTCGCGAATGCAGCCGCTCCCAGCGGCTCCCCTCTCATCTGTCCAGTCCTAGCCCTTAGCGTGACCTGAACGGTCCTGCTCACCTCTCCCCTCTGGAGCCTGGGCCTCACACCGCACACACCAGCCAGGTAACCTGCTCGTGGCTCCCAGGGGTGTCCCCTGAGACTGTGTTCCTCACACCTTTGCTCGGGCATTTCCCTCTGTTTGAGATGTCCTTACCCACCTCCGTTGTCCCTTGGCTGATTCTTTCTCAGCGTCTGGGGCTTATTTCAGGTAGCCTTCCTTGCTCCCTCAGGCTGGATTAGGGACACAGCAAGCTCCTAGAGATCTCTTGCTAAGACCGTGATTCGGATTCAGTGTGGCTGGAATGGGGCCCAAGATGTGCATTTTCTCACAAACTCCCAGCTGATGCTGATGCTGCTGGCCCCTGGGCTGTACTTCAAATAGCAGTGCAGTCTAGGCTGCAAGGTCTGCTTCAATACAAGATGTCTACCACAGGCCTCTTAACATTTTGGGGCTCAAGGACTCCACTGGAATCACGTGAACGTTTTGGACACTCCTCCACAAAATGCACATGGACAGATCTTTTTGTGTATCTTTTCAGAGGTTATATTGTCTCCTGAAGCTCATCCATGCACTTCCAGGTTGGAGATCCCCTCAGGGCCAGTGCATAATGCAATGGCTAACTACGTGGGCCCATGTGTTCAGAAACCAGCTTTGCCACTTAGCTGGCTGCCCTCTCCAAGCCTTTGTTTCCTCGTTAGAAAAGTTGTTTAAACTTTTAGAAAAAGATAATACTAGTAGTAACTTTCTCGTAGGGTTATTGTAAGGATTAAAAGTGATAATACAAGAAAAGTCCTAGCACAGGGTCTGTTAAGCTCTTGATAAATATTCTTCTTCTTCTTATCATTAACAACTGATGTGCGTGGAGAAGAGCTGGTGAGGGAACGGGCACCCCAGAGAAGCAGCACTAACTGAGCACTCCCCTCTTCCTGGCACCCCTCAGAGTGAGCTGGGAATTGGGCCGGGTTGTCCCTATTTTCAGTGAGGGCACCGAGGTTTCAGGATATTGGACCTTGTGCTCAGCGTCACTCAGCTTCTAAGCAGCAGAGAGAGTTTTGCAGCCAGGCCACTCTGCTCCAAAGCTGCTGTTTTTTCTGTATTTCCCTGGGTGAAAGTAAACAAACAAATGGAGGCACGGAGAGGTCTTTTTTTTTTTTTCCTTATAAAAATATTTAAATCATTTTAATAAAATGATATTAACTTCAATTTTCATCATTTTCAGCAATGTTACAAAGCTGCCTGTGAACTTTTCTCAATGCATTAGTCGCTTGGGTGGTTAATTATCAGCCATTAATTTTGGCGAGGCTTTCTGCAAAGTGACGGCTCCAAAGAGCGATTTACCTGTTTATTCATACTTTCCACCAAATACTTATTTTTCTTTACAACAAACCCAATATTAATATTGGGTTTAATACGCAGCCAGTTTTATTTATTTATTTATTTTTACAAAGGAACCCTGACCTGTAAAAGCCCTTTTCTTTTCTTCCCGGTTTCAAAACAATTCATTCACGCATTTTAGAAGTTATGCAAATAAGCGTCCCTTGATTTTAGATGATTTCTCTGGAAGTGATTTTGGGATTCTGTATTAATTACCACTACCGAGGCATTGGGGCTGTCACGTAATGGATATATTTAGCAGGGATGACAAGGCTGATAATTATGCACAAGGAGCCTTAGAAAAGGGATTGTTCATTTTTTTTTTTTTTTTTTTTTTTTTTGTGAGGAGGACTAACCCTGAGCTAACATCTGATGCCAATCCTCCCCTTTTTTCTTGAGGAAGATGGGTCCTGAGCTAACAACCGTGGCCATCTTCCTCCACTTTATATGGGACGCCGCCACAGCATGGCTTAACAAGCAATACGTCGGTGCACGCCGGGGATCCGAACCTGCGAACCCCAGGCCGCCGCAGCAGAGCGCGCGCACTTAACAGCTTGTGCCACCAGGCCAGCCCCGGGATTGTTCATTTTGATGTTTAATTTCAGCAGACTTCTGTAGTTTGTTAAACCTAATCAAAAGTAATCAAAACACCCTGGTGTGAATTACAGCAAATTAATTTCAAACCAATGGAAAACACTATGTCTTTCAAATGCGCATGTCGAACTGGAACTTCTGAATGAATCACTCAAAGCAGAGAAGGGTAACTTTCTGAGTGTGGAACATTTGTCTAGAAGTTGACTTAGGATCTGGGTGAGGACTGGGCGGGAGTCTGTAAGGAACCATGCTTTCAGGAAAGACTGAGACTCAGGAATGACCTTCATTTTGGGATGTAAGGCAAACTCACTCTCTGACTTGGGAAAGTCACTTAAACCCAGCTTCTCAGGGCCTCGGTTTCCTGGCCCGTTCAACAACCTAATCCTTGCCTTGCTACTCTTATTAGTAAAGAGCAATTTACCTTTCTCCTCTTTATTGAGTATTTACTCTGTGCCAAGTTCTGTGTGTCCTCATTTCCCTTAAACCTGCTGATGGCCCTGTGAGGTTCGTGCCCCACGGAACAGACAAGGACTCAGTTACAAGACTCTTGGAGCCCAGCCACTCTCACTCCAGATTATCACTCTAGAGACGTTGTGTTTATTTTCCGCAGACTTCTTTGGTTTGACAACTTAATCAGGAGCAATCAAAATATGCTTATGAACATATATAGAAAATTAATTTAAAGCCAATGCAAAAGATTATATTTCCCTACCATGGAGAATCAAGTGAGAAAATGGCTGTGAAAATATTTTGTAAAATGTTGACTGCTATGCAAATGAACACTGTTAACAGCGAGAGAGCAAGTCTAGCAGATGATACAGAGGCCAGTTCTACAGAAGAAGACACTCAACTCCTCCAGCTCATGACTCATTATGGGAGGCTAGGCTTATTTTATGAGATTTGTAATTCAGTGGGGCCCATTGAGTCATTCAAACGTTGATTCATTGAACACATTTTCTGAGTTTATCTACCAAGATCGAGGTACATAGAGAGAGACACAGAGCTTGATAAGATGTCATCTTGACCTCTGGGAGCCCATAATGTAGCGACAGAGACAAATTGTCATGATAATCCAAGGATGCATGAGTAGGACCAAATGATGACACTTGTTTGGCACTGTTTTAAGGATGGGAACTTTGTCTCACTTACCAATGTATCCCCAGCACTTGGCACACAAACTGGCCACAGAAAGTATTTGATAAATTTGGTTGAATGAATGAATTATAAATGGGTCCTGGGTATCAGGGGGCCGTCCAGAGTGGATGATAGTCAACTGAACCTTGTAAAGATTAACCTCTATTTATGAATAGAGAGGTTCTGAAGGACACCCCAGGATGAAGGAGCAGTGTGACACGTTGGAGAGGCCTGTCTACTTGGCCTTCTACTGTCTACAACAGTAGAAGAGGCTGGAAGGTGGACTGTGGTCAGGTGGGGCCGGGCTTGGTTCTCAGGCTACAGAGAGTGGAGTTTATTCTGCAGGCTTTGGAGGAAAGGGATGGCCTAACACTGTGACAGTCTGTCGTGCTCTTGAGCCTGACTGCCCGGGGTTTGAATCTCTGTTCCACTCTTTGCCAGTTGAGTTAATTTGGGCAAATTACCTAATCTCTCCACCTTGACATCCTCAAGTGTAAAGTAGGGTTGATGATTGTCTTGTTTCGTGGGGTTGTTGTGAGGATTACACGAACTGTTAGGTTTAAAGCACTTAGACCCATGTCGGATGCAGTTAGCCCTGAGTCGGTGCTAGCTGTTATTAATTGGTGTTCGATGGCCTGGGTCAGAATCCTAGCTTTGCCACTTGTCAGCTATGTACATAATGACGTAATGGCTCAAGCTCTCCAATCCTCATTTTCCTCTTTTGTAAATGGGGGAGTAGAAGTGCATCTGCTTAGGGGAGGGTGAGATGACATCATGCATGCAGTTTGCTCAGTGCCTGCCTGAAAGCAAGTCAAATCAACCTGTGGCCTGGGTTGGGAATTCATCACTGAATGATGAGAGGAAGGTTAGATGGGACATGAGAGGTGGGGGACTTGTTTGGAGGCAGTTTGAATGGTCAGTATGAGAAACAGTGAGCTAAGCTTTCGTGAAGCCAAAATGAAGTGGTGACTCGGGCAATGGAGAGGAAAAGGGAGGATGGATGTGAGAGGCCTGCCTGTTGACCCTGGAGGCTTACACAAGGGAAGAGGAGGATACTGAGGTTTCTCACCTGGCTCCTAGGAGTGTGTGCATGTGGACTGGGAGGAAGAAGCCGGGAGAAGCAGGTTTGAGGATGAAGACCTGAGATGATGGACTCACTGGTGAGGCAGACGTGTGGTTGAGAGGGCTTCAGGGAACATCTCTTGTAAGCTAATCATGTTTTAACAGAGTCTGCATTTTTAGGGAAATGAACTTACCCACATTACTTCTTTTCTTTATTTTGGTAAAATATGCATAAAATAAAATTTACTATTTTAACCATTTTTAAGTGTACAGTTCGGTAGCATTAAGTACATTCACATTGTTGTGTAGTCATCACCACCATCCATCTCCAGAACTTTTTCATGTTCTCAAACTGAAAATCTGCACCCATTAAACACTAATTCCCCATTCCCTCACCTCCCAGCCCCTGGGGACCACCATTCTATTTTCTGTCTGTATGAATTTGACTACTCTGGGAACCTCATATAAATGGAATCATAGAACATTTGCCCTTTTATGACTGGATTATTTCACTTAGCACAATGTCTTCAAGGATCATCCAAATTGTAGCATATGTCCAAATTTCCACTTTTTAAAGGTTGAATAGTATTCGATCATATGTATAAACCATATATATATATATATTTTTCTTTTGTGAGGAAGATCAGCCCTGAGCTAACATACATGCTAATCCTGCTCTTTTTTTTGCTGAGGAAGACCAGCTCTGAGCTAACATCTATTGCCAATCCTCCTCCTTTTTTTCCCCAAAGCCCCAGTAGATAGTTGTATGTCATAGTTGCACATCTTCTAGTTGCTGTATGTGGGACACGGCCTCAGCATGGCCGGAGAAGCGGTGCGTCGGTGCGCGCCCGGGATCTGAACCCGGGCCGCCAGTAGTGGAGCGGGCGCACCTAACCGCTAAGCCACGGAGCCGGCCCGTAAACCATATTTTTTTATCCATTCCTGTGTCGATGCACATTTGGGTTGCCTCTATTGTAAATAATGTTGCTATGTACACTGGTGTACACATATCTATTAAATTCCCTGCTTCCAATTCTTTTGTGTATATACCCAGAAGCGGAATTGCTGGACCAAATTGTCATGTTACATTTAATTTTTTAGGAACCACCATACAGTTTCCCACAGCAGCTACATCATTTTGCATTCTCACCAGCAATGCACAAGGGGTCTCGTTTCTCCACATCCTCACCAACGCTTTCTTTGTTATTTTCTGTTTTTTTGTTTTTTTGATAATAGCTATCCTAATGGGTGTGAAGTGATGTCTCATTGTGGTTTTGATTTGCATTTCTTTAGTGATTAATGATGCTGAGAATCTTTTCATGTACTTATTGTATATCTTCTTTGGAGAAATGTCTATTTGAGTCCTTTGCCCATTTTTAAATTGGGTTGTATGTTTTTTATTGTTGAGTTGTAGCAGTTCTTTATATATTCTGTATATTAATCCCTTATCTGGTAAATGATTTTCAGATATTTTCTTCTATTCTGTGAGTTGCCTTTTTACTCTCTTGATAGCGTCCTTTGACGCACAAGAGTTTTTAATTTTGATGAAGTCCAGATTATCTATTGTTGCCTTTGCTTTTTGTGTCATATCTAACCACATTACTTCTTGTATCATGTAAGAAAGAGTCATATTGTCATGCTAAGCTTCTGGGATAATGTTGCAACTACATGTCTGAGCAAATCTATTTTATAATTCTCTTGGGTTATTTTAGTTATTAGACATATGGATGTACGCCAAGCTTAAGTTGTACTTTTCCCTCTGAATTTTCTAATGTGTATCAATGATCCCATCAATCTTCTAGTTCCCAGGCAATAGTCACTCTTGACTTCTTGTCTTTCTCCCTTCATAGCCAGCTGTAGAAACTGGGAAATTGTTTCCCTTATCCTCCCGGACAGCTAGACTACATTTCCCAGCCTCCCAGCAGTTAGATGAATGAGCTCTGGCTGAAAAAAAGTGGACGGAAAGGGTGTTTGATACCTTCTGGGCTTGTGGTAAAAGCTTCTATACAATCTCCATGCTGTCTCTCTGCCTTCATCTGCTGGCCATATGCAGAATGGAGACATATCTGGTGGAGGACTATGTGGACTACGTTGCAGCCACAAGATGGAAGGGTCCTGGGTCCCTGAATGACTGCATGGATGAAGCTCCTCCATTCACCCACATTGTACCATGATGTGAATGAGAAATAAACCTTTACTGTGGTAAGCCGCTTAGACTTGGTTGTTGGTTGGTTGTTACAGCAGTTAGCCTGTGTAGACGAATCCACCAACAATTCAGAAGTCCTTCACAATGTCCCTGCCTGAGCCCTCCTTTCCATGCCTGTTTAGCTGATTTTAGTCTTGTGGCTGCTCCCCTCACCCCTGAACTGCTGTGGTTTACTAACTGGATTACCTGGTTCTAATCTTTCCTCTTCTAGTTCACCATTCATGCTCATAGAAAATAAATATTTCTAAGAGGATAAAAGCTTTATATTGCTTTTGTTTAAAATTTTTGTTATTAGGGTCTTTCTCTGCAGAAGGCTTTCTTTCTTACTCCTCATCCATGGAACACTCATCATCCTTTGTGCACTCATGCTTTCTGTTTTTATTCTCTTAGATCTCGGCTCCATCTATTCCTCCTCTTAGCTCCTTATCTAAGGCTTAACTATCCTTCAAGTTCAAGTGCTCCCCCTCCTCCAGGGAGCCTTCTGTGAATTCCTGTCTTACTCTGTCTCACACTTTGGCACTAGATGCACATTGTTCTTTATACATATACTTCCATGCTTAATGTCTTTAACTAGATCAGAGATTCTTAACCTTGCGTTCATCAATGGGATACAGGAATCCCCTGAAATTGTGTGCCAAATTCAGTGAGTGTGCATGTGTGTATTTTGTTTTTTTTTTGGAGATGGCTGGACTTACAGACTTCACAGGTCCCTTCCAGTGTTGAAAGTCCATGAGAACAGGGCATCCATTGTTGGTAGAAAACAATTCGTGAGAGTGGGGACTGCTCTCATACCTCAGAGGTAGGAAAATCTTGGGGTGGAGGCAAAGTCAGCTCACATGGGAAGCCCTTGTACTCTTCCTGTGTTAGCAGGAGTCCCTGCCCGGCTTCCAGGGAGGGCGTCAAGAAATTCTGCAGTGGAGTGACTCCTGTCTCCAGCACAGCCTTCCTTGGCTCCCATGTAGCAGGTGGTTTGTGGAGCTGACCGGAATGAGTTAGAGCCTTTCCAGCTTGCTTTACTCCTTACCGTCTCAGAGCTGCCCGGGGTGGGAGGGCTAGTTCTTGGCAAATGCTGGAGCAGGAGAATAGTTCCCCTTCTGGTCACTCCCCTGAGATAATTCCACATTAGCCAGCAGCCCCTCTTTCCGTGGTTTCATCTCCATACTCCTAAGATCCACCTCCCCTCTGAGATCCCTTGATCTAGGCCTGGCGGCCTCTGATGCTTGCCCTCCCCGGGGCGCGCTGGCACAGCCCCGCTGGACCTGTCTCCTCTGTGACCTGACAGTTCGCTCAGCACCCACCCTGGCAGTCAGCAGAGTGCCGCCGTGCTCCTTTCCTCCTCTCCAGCTTTTTGAATGTTCAATAAATTCTTAATTAAAAGCTGGGCACCTCATCTATTTCTGTCAATTGCTTCTCTGTTGTGAAGAAGAGAGTCCTACAGGAGGGAAACATTAACCCTGCACCCCACCCTGCTTTCACGTGCACAACTACACATGTGCACACACACACACACACACGCACTGCAATAGGACTCGATGCTGTATTTACATAATTCTATTGACATTTTGAGGCTAAAATTATGTATGCTACTTTAATTTGCTGTTAAATTAAATTACGAATGTTTGGAACATAGTAATTTCTTTTGTTCTATGAACAGATTGTTTTATATATCTGCCTATATTGCCAAGTTATTAATTTAATGATTTCATAATAGCAGCTAGTTCCCCTGGGTAATATAAAGGCTGAAGTGCACGCTCCGTACAGCACAGGCAGACGCTGCTTGCCCTACGTGAATTGAAGGTTTTAGGAATAAAGATATTAGTTTTGGCAGAATGTTTAAGTGTGCATAGGGAAACTGCAGGGACGTGTCGGGTCAGTTCCGGCTTCCCAATCTTGTTTTAAACAGGCAGGACATAGTCCATTGCCCTTGAGACCAAACGAAAATGATTTTCTTAAATAAAGTCAAGCACCTGGCTGAACGTGGGCAGGTTTGAGAGCTACTGCTTGCCCATTTCCCCGCGCAGCTCTGGACACAGTGTAGGTTCAGCTGGGGTCTTCCCTTCTGTTGGTCTGTTGGGCTATTACCCTGTCAACATCCTGGAGATGTGCTGCCATGGCAACATGGCATTAGCTGCATTATCTCGTTCCTTGCAGGCATCCAACCCTATTGTGGGGAAAGGGCAAAGGGCCAGATGCTGCATGGTGACGGGGGAAGAGCATGGAGTCGGGATTCAGAGAAGCCTTCCTCCACCCCTGGGACTTGTGGCTTGGGCTCTCTGAGTCTCAATTCCCTAATCAATAAAATAGGGGTGTTGAGATCGCCTGCCCAACCAGTTTTGTAGGAGTTGTGTGGCCCAAATAAGAAATGAGATGAGGATGAGAAAATGCTTTGTAATCCGTAACAGTCAGGGCTCTTTGGGGGCTGTGTTGTGTGGGAGGTGGGCAGGTACCGTGAGTGAGCACACATAATACGAGAGCAACAATCGTGGTGGTTCCCCTCAGGCCACTCACTGCTCTCTGGGGCTCAGTTCCTTCAGTTGACTCACCTGAGATTTGAGGTTGGTGACTTCCAAGGTTCTCCCCATCTCTGGTAGTTTTGGACTCTCTTATCTTTCAGAAGAAACTACCAAAATGCTTCATTTTCCTTGGAAAGCCAATGCTGAAGGTGGAGCCTTGCAAGGAGTCACAGCATATCAAGTTGTTCAATAAACATTGAGCACCTTTAACTCAACAAGTACTGATTTAGAGCCGCAGCTACAACAGTCTCCAATGTGCTCTGTTTCCACCTTCTCCAAGCTGACGGTCTAACGGGAATCAGATGACTGAACAGGCCATCATGTTACCCTGCGATGCTGGGGAGGTACACACACCCCAGCCTGGGGCCAGGAAAGGGGACGGGAAGCCTAGGCTGAGACCTGAAGGTTGGCTATGGATCAGCCATGCAAATAGGGTGTGAGGAGGTGGGCAGGGCAAAGGAGTTCCAGGAAGAAGAAAGAGCACGTGCGAGGTGGAGGTAGGAGAGAACAATGCAGCATGGCTGGGGCATCAAGCCTGGCTTTGGAGGGAGGGTGGTGAGACACCAGGCTGGAGGGATCAGCAGGGGCCAGGTCTGGGAGACATTGAGAGCCTTATAGGCAAAGAGCAATTGAGGAGCCACTGAAGAAGAGAAGGGATGTGATTTGTGCTTCAGAAAGGACACCATGGCTGCTGTGGGAGAAAGATTTGGAGCCAATGAGACCAGTTAGTAGACTGCAGTAGTAACAAGGTGAGAGATGATGAGGGTCTGATTACGTAGTGACGGTGCGGTGGGGAGAAGTACACAGACGCACGAGGCGCCCAGAAGGTAGATACGGACTCCATTAGGCTGCCGGTAGATGGGGACAAAATAGAAGTGTTGTGGAGGTGGTGCTAGCAGACGTCTTTGAGGTTGCCCTTTGCCCTCTGAGTTCTTCCCTCTCTGGCTCTTCTATCATTTCTTAAAAGGAAACCCTGACATCAACCCCTCCTTGCAAGGCCGACAGGCACTGGCACACATACAAACGCGTGTACTTGGATGAACACAGACACACACACATGTCTCAGCCACTCTGTATGCTCAGGAAGGCAGGTGAAGAACAATTCTCTGCAGAGCTGGCAGATTGCCGAGTCAAAGGCAGTGTCATTGCTTACACTTTCTTCACTTGCGTTTTTGTCTCTGCATGTCACTTCTATGAAATATTCGTGATCTCCTCAAGAAAAAAAATGAATTCCTTTCTGCTGTGCTCTGTCTACAGCCTTTGTTATCATTGTCTCTGTTTCCATGTTAGTCTCAAGCAATGTAGTGTGTCTTAATCATTTCTGGATTCCTGGTGCCAAGCACCATGTCACCTGCTGCTACAATCGTCATTGTTGAATGACTGAGCAGTCAACGGACCCCACGGGCACTGGGTCTGATTCCTCAGGAAAAGAATTCTGCAGTATCCGTCTCAACTTCCCCCAGAAAAAGCCTGGATCTGCTGTTCTGAGATGTGAGGCACTAAGTTATCAGAATCTGACACCAAGCATCCTCCAATTACAGAAGCCAAAGCCAGACCACTTTGGGGCCACACAGAGGGGTTACAAAGTAGTTGCTTTGTAAATGTAAATTAATGTTGGCTAACTCATTAGCTGGAGGTGGGCAAGATGGAGAGAAAGGGAAAGAGAGCAATATGGTTGGTTGTAGCTCAGGTCGGAGAGGGGAGGAGCTATAAAAGAGGGAATGCCTGCTTAGGCACAAGATAGAGAGACGGTGAAGAATAGGAAGGGGCAAGGAAGGTGACAAGGAGGATGTGGAAGAGCTCAGGGTGAGCCAGGAGCTGAAACTGGAACAGAAGATCAGCAGTGGAAGGTGATTTTCCCAAGCATGTAGGGGAAGAAGTCAGCGTAGGATTTGCCAACTAGGACCCAGGTGGGTGGAGAACGACTATTTTGAGACACCAGGGGAGACAGAGAACAGGGGAGAGCTTGGACTGAAGTGTCTATAAGGACAAGAAGTATTTGTTTTGTTAATGGCTGTGTGCCAATGCCTGAGGCTGACACTTCACTGGTAGTCAGTAAAAGTTGAATGAGTGCTGGGTGCTGTCTCTGAGAATGCAGAAGCGGAGGGAAGGGGATGCCAGCAGGTAGGAGAAGGGTGCTGTCTCCTGGATCTAGATCTCAGGATTGGCCTATGGGCAAAGCAGGGTGGAGGCAGATTCATGGGACTAGGTTGCATTCCAAGACAATTCCCTGTGCCTCAAGCCAGTGCCCCAAGAATCCTCTGTCAGTGGTAAATTATTGCTTCCACTCAAAACTTCAGGGACTGAGAGACTGATGACTCAGAGGCCCCTGGAGGAAGGGCACAGGGCAGGAGTCAGGGTCAAGGCCATGGGTCCATGGTATCCTGAAGAATGCCTTAGGTAGAAATGGAGTGATCTTCAGGGAAGTGCAGGGAGCCTTAATTTTTATTGCAAAATGTTGGGTGTTCTTTTGTGCCTCCCAGAAAGATCACCTCTGCGGGTGAGAATGGACGTGAGGGGGATTATGGTTAAAATCCAGGAGGGAAAGAGTCTGCCTTCTTGCTCTCTGTATCCAAGCAAAAAAACCCAGGACTTGTGAGAGGCCATTTGGAGCACTTAGGAGTCTGGAGCCCTGGGCTGTTTAAAGTTTCCAGCAATGAACTAGATGATGAAACAGAGCGCATCCTCGTTAATTTCATTGATGACACCCAGCTAAGGCTGGAGGGGCACCTTGGAGGACCGGATTAGAATTCAAATGGATTCCTGTAGGTTTTAGAGATTGGTCAGAGACCAACCAAATAAGATTCCGGAAGGACAAGGGCAAAGTGAAGTAAAGACAGCTACGCAAATGACGAGGAGGAATGACTTGCTGAGTCCCAATCCTGCTTGAAACCAGAAAACTTTCCTGACCTCCCTTCCTGATCCATCGAGGCTGACCTTGGCACACAGCTTGGGATGGACTTGCACAGTTCTCTCCTTTGAGCTTCGTGCCAACCCCCTGAGAGAGGGATTGTTACGAATAAGTTCACCGATTGTTACGAATAAGTTCGCTGGGGTTCAGAGATGTTAAAAAATCTGCCTAAGGCCACACAGCTGATAAGTGTCAAGGCCAGATGCAAACTCTGTCAGCACTTTCCAGCACTCACTTGACACGCACCTCAGAGTGCTTTACTGTGTCATCTGATACTCATCTCCATCCGAGGTCTAGTCCCTCGATCCTTCCCCTTGCCCTCGGGCTAGCCCCCATCCCCTCTCTGGCATCATATTCTCCTCTGGGTAGCCAAGATCCTAGGGTGTGTCTGTTGAACCCAATCTCACCAGCACCTGTTCTTATCAACAACCTGGATTCATTCTGGACTAGACCTACCTTGATAACTTTCACACCGTGGTCAGTCTGACTGTCCTCGCCCAGCTTGCGGGGGGCTCTTGAGGGAATTACATAATTGGGTGGTGGGGCCACTACAGATGCGCTGGGCAGGCCCTCAGTTCTGCTTGGCAATAGCCTTTGTGTGCCTCTGGTCAGCTTGCTCTCCTCACGTCGTCACCTCATTACTGGCCCGTTTGTTATTATTACTACTATTACGCTATTGAAGAGAAGATGCGGGTCATCTGCTATAAACTCCCTCAGCCCCTGATCTCACTATCTTCCAGCTCATCCAAATCTACATCAGCCCTCACCTCCTCTTCTCCTGGCTCAGCATGAGGCATGATGGTTCTGTCCACCCTTCTCCCCTGTGCTCCTAGCCCTCTGGGACCACTTCCTCAGATGGGCACTCCCCCGAGGCCCTCCCGCCCTGTTGGTTACTTCCTCAACGTCCTTCAACCTGCTCCAGCTTGGCCGGGCTTATCCAACTCTGGCTGGAGTGGAGGCAGCAGGGAGGAGCACAGCGCCTGCTCCTGTGGTGGGGATGTTCTGGTTCTTAGGTTAAATGGAATGTTCACGGGCACTTTACATAGATTCTATCACGGGCATCCATTATTACAAAATTTAAAAAATCAGTTTTAATGAAAATAGCTCTCCTTTAACCATGCTACCAGCATCTTGCTCTTCTCTTCTTATTGAAGTTCCTTGAAGATCATCTAGCTTCTCATCTCCAACTTCATTTCCTGTTTCCTCTTCAAAGTACCATTCCAATGACAAAAGCCACTCATGACTCCTAATGTGTCCCTTTGCAGCCAACACCTCACCTGACTCTCCCATGGCATGAATTGATCAGCTACTCCTCTTCCCCTAAAACCCCTTAGACCTGAGCCATTACTCTGTCTTGGTTCTTTCTCCCCTGAGCTCTCTGACCAGTATCTCCTAGTCTCTTTGCTGGGTGCTCTTCCTCTGCCGAGTCCTTTCCTGTCTGTGATTCCCTAGAGTCCTGTCCTAGTGTCCTCTTTCCCTTTCCTCCCACCCTTCACCAGACCAAGGTCCTCCCATGACTTCCCTTCCACCTGCTCACACACTTCTCTCCCGGCCACACTCTCTCCTGCACCACAAGCCTTACCTTGACCTGTCCCTAGGCAGCTCCACCCCAGGGCTTCTCCTCCTGCCCCACCTGCCCCTAACTGGACTCATTTTATCGCCACCTTCAACTCGCTCTCCTCTGGGTGCCAGCACCCAGGAGTTAGACTCTCCATCTTTTTCACTTTCCCACATCAAACTGGGGCCCCTCTTCATCCCCAGAGTCACTGACTCTGTTCATGGTCACGGTCTCCCAGCCGACCTCCCTGTCTCTAGCCCTCCTCCTGTCGTCCAGAGCTGATCTGCCAACGTGCACAATTTACCTTGTTACTTCCCTGCTTGAATCCCTGCAATTCCTCCCCGTTTCCCATAGCTCTGAGTCCAGATTCCTTCGCTCACCGGCGCCCTGATGCCTTCTGCCTCTCTAGTGACAATTCCTGCCCTTACCATACGGCGCTTGCAGGTTGCAGAGACACCACGCTTTTCAACCTCCAGGCCTTTGCATATGCTGTGTGCATGCCTCAGATGCCTTTCCCCTCGCTTCCCACCTGCACACTTTTGCTGAAGCCCCCTCTTCCTATCGTAGGTGGTGGTACAACACGGTGATTAACCTTGCTGGTCCCGGAGCCACACTGCCTAGCTCAGAGACCAGCTCTGCCCCTTCTAGCTGTGTGACTTGGGTCACACACTCTAAGGCTCACTCTCCTCGTCTGTGAAGTGGAAATGAGGAAAGCGTCTACTTCGTAGGACGGCTGTGAGGATTAACCAAGATGCTCTCTGTTAAGCACCTGTCCTAGTGCTTGGTGCATAGAAACTTCTTACTGCTTGATGGCCCTTCCTGTTCATCCTCCAAGACACAGGTCAACATAGCCTGCTCTGTGAAGATGTCCCTGACTTTTCAGACAGATCTGATTTTACCATTTGTTGATCCTTAGAATGTTCCTACGAGTGTCTGTCTCTACAAGTAACACTGTGCATTATTCATGTTGTGGTCCCCAGGGTCTGACACCGTGTTTAATGTTAGACAAACCCCTCACTCTCACCTCAAAGAGGCTTTTGGCAAAGTTACTTAAGGGCTATTGTGATTTTGGATAAGTTTTCTGATCCAATTTACTCATCTACAAACTGAGGCTGCTGTGAAAGGGACGTTGCATTCTGAAAGGGGACTCCTAAACTGGAGGTGAAGTTTGTTTGTGAACCCAAACCCTAAAATGATCAGGATGGAATAGCTAGAAATCAGGACTTGTCAGCCGGCCATACGTTGCGGCTGTGGGGCGGAGCAGGGACCTGTGTTACACAGTCTGTGTGCGTGCGTGTGTGCATGTGCGTGCCTGTGCGCCCTGGCCGTGCAGTGTGCGATGGGTCCGCTGAGAGTTGCTTGGCCGCTCTCTGCCTGAAGCAGCCAGCTGTGGGTAGCTGCAGCTGGCCTGGCCAGCCTTCCCGACATGATCTCAGGGGTCGAAAGTCAAGTTTCTGCAACGAAGACTAAAATTCCGGGCCCCACTAATAGGCCTGGGAGTGGAGGCTCCCCGGAGAGACAGGCAGCCTTCATGGGCCTCCCAAGCACACAGGGGTGTTGTGCCGCCTGAAGAGCTGCCAGGACATTCTTGTGCCTGGGTTGGGTTGGGAAGCAGCTGGTGCCAGCCCTGGGCAGATGCGGATCCAGGCTTCCCGGGCTGGCCGGGCAGGACTGCTGGCGGATGCTGTAGCCTAAGCTCCCCGGGTGGGGAGGGAGAAGCGGGTGGAGAGGTCTTGTCCACAGCCTGGATCTGCCCTGCTGGGCTGTGGTGTCTTCTGCTCTGCCAGTCTCCGGTCTGCCCCACTGTGGGCTCGTCCGCGTCTCCTCTCCAGTGTCCTGTAAGCGTTCAGCGTGTGTCCTCTCCTGGAGCTACAGGAGGAAAGCAGCTCCGCCGTCTGCCCTTTGGCACTCCTCCGGGCCCGGCCTTAGGGCGGCCCACTCCAGACCGCCTGTGCAGCGTCTGCGCTCAGGCCCAGGGGGGCTGGCCCTGGCTCCTCCTTTACCGGCCCCGCTGGAATTTTGTAACCAGCCTGTGGATGGCTCCTTTGGGACCACTGACCTGTAGCACATTCTCGCATCCCTGTTCTCCACCTGCACCTTGGAGGTGCCAACCTCACACCCAGAGAAGGCCTGGGCCTGGTGCCCATCACCTCTTTGGGGCAGGGGCAGTTTGGACACTGAACTCAGGCCTTGCGTGAACCGCATCTGACACCGTCCGCTGTTTCTCCAGCACGGAGCCGGCTCCCCTGCTCCCTTTCATTCAGGCAAAGCCTACCTCCTGGCCTATAAATAACCTGGTGGGCTTGTGCAGTGTAGTCAGGGCCGGGTCCGTGGAGGAGACAGGCCCTGAAGACCAGGCGTGATAGAACCACGGAGAGAAGGGATTCGGGGCTTCTGGGGAAAGGGACTTGTCCTGGGAAATGGCGTCCCAGCTGCCTCCCATAGCTGCCAGTTAATAACGCTAGCCAGGTGAAGGCTGCAGGGAGAGGAGGAGTATGCCCCGAGGCCACCCCAGATGCCCACCACCGCATTTGAAGCTGTGCTATGCTCAGGCCCGGCTGACTTGTCATCTTTCATGTGGTCTCATGGGATGAAGACATTGAAGCTTGCTTCCTCCTAATGACCTTCAGCAGAGAATCCAGTTCGGCTTCTGAGGCAGACACGTCCCCATGTTGGCCCTACCACCACCCAGGCAATTAACTGCTGCTGTAATTCTGGGTCTCTGTCCCCACAGGCCCCCCTTCCCAACAACCATGTTGAACAAGAGTCTTTATAGGAGAAGAGAAAGTGACTGGCTGGTCTGGCAGCAGAGGTGGCCCAGCTGAGAGATGACAGGAGTCTGAACAGAAGGGCCATGTAGTGTTAATCACTACAGATGCTGTTCTGGGAGCGGATGTAAGACAGCTCCCAGAGAGTACCCTGGGGGCCACAGCACCCTGAGGATAAGTGAGGATGACATCCAGAAGACAGGATATTCTCCTGATCACTATCCCCTCGGTGCTGGCCCCAGGCCCTGCCAATTACCTCTCTGGCTTGCTGGGCTCTGCTGTCTGGGAGGGGGCCTGACTAACCCTGTTGTGGCGTGCCCCACCAGTGAGGATGAGGGTTCCCCTGTGCTGGGGAGGGGCTAGGAGTCTGGGCAGTGACCTCTGGGGAGCACAGACCCGCGGGGTCCACGTTGGGGCCCTCTTGCTCCCCAGTAAGTTGTTCTCTGCCTTGCTGGGGGCAGCAGCCCCCTTGGTTAATCAGAAGCCACGGCTGACCCGGGGAGGATGGTCTCAGAGGAGAGAACCTATTTTGAGCTAGAGAGATGATTAGTGGTACTAATCACACGTTCTCAGCCTGGACCCCATGGCCTACTTACAGGCGGTTCCCTGGTTCCCCGGGCCTGCACACCCTCCTAATTCCTCCCTCCTTCTCCTCTTTAAGCCAGCTGCCCTCGCTTCCCTTTCTCTCTTCCTGCTCTTGCCTCCCATCTCCATGGAAGCCTCTGAGGGCTCTAGTCTGCACCTCCAGGAACCGCAAAAGCTTTAAACTGACTCCAGGAGCTTCTACAAGTAGATTACCCTGACCTCAAGCTGACCCCAAGTATATGCTATATAAAAGTGTTAATAGGTATGAAAAGAGGGAAGGGATTGGGGGTGCTCATGAGGTGATGGATCCAAGGGTTTTTCTTTGGAACATGGTGGTACAGAGGGTGAAAGAGAGAGGGAAGGTGGAAGAAGCCAAGAGGGAAGGGTCAGAGAAGTGACCGTGCTCTCGGCCTGTTGCCAGCGTCCTTGAGGATGCAGGGGCGGCACTTGTTGGGTGACCTAAGGTAGGGCTGTGTTCTCAGGGCATTTGGAAGAGGTGACAAGGAGCCCAGGGGCCTGGCCCCTCCCAGAACATGACCTGTGGTTTGATCCTCTGAGCGTTTGTCTGGCGTGTCAGGTAAAGGCCGGGCAGCACCCTCATTCACTCACTCAACAACTAGGCAGCGAGCAGCCTTGAGCCCTGTGCTGGATGCCTGGGGAAAGTGGAGAGTCGAAAGGGCTCTGAAGAAAACGAAGAGGGTGCTGGAATGAAAATTAATAGGGGGAACCTGCCCTGGATTGGGGGGGCACGCCTCTCAGAGGACGTGACGTGTAAGCTGAGATGTGAAGAGTGAGTAGGGAGGAGCCAAGACAAGAGTGGGAGAAGAGGGGTGGGTGGAGGCCTGAAAGGAGCCCCCGAGAAGCTGGGAGGCCCGTGTAGCCACAGAGGAGAGAGGCCAGGCTGGTGGGGGCCGAATAGCCCGGGCCTCGAAGGCCACGCTAGGGAGTGTGGCTCTTGCCCTTTGAACCATGGGGAGGCACGCCCGCCCGGAGCCTGCTGCCCACTCGTGCGTTGCCTGCCCAGACCCTCTCTGCTCTGTTTGGCGGGGCTCACTCCACAGGCTGAGCTTTCCAGGCTCTGCCTCAGCAGGCTTGCAGATGGTCTCAGCCAATGGGAGACATTGGCAGGAGATGGGGCTGGGAGGAAGAAGCCAGGGTATTTCTTTTCTGCCTTGGGCAGTTTTTCTGATACTGGCTGCCTCTCGTCTATGTTTCCGGTTCCCAGTGAGTAGGTCTGCCAGAAGTCCAGGCCTGCCAGGTGACCCAGGCCCCTGGGTCCTTCAATCCAGTCTTCCCCTTTGTCCCACCAGCCCGAGATATTAGTAGCTTCCTGCGGTTGCTAATCTCTGGTTGTCCCATCTTCCCTGTTTGGCTTCTTAGCCTCCTTAAATTCTCTCTGTTTCAGGCACTGGCTTGTTGAATACTTACATGTGACAGGCACTCAAATGACGTTACATACACTACTTCATTTAAATCTCTATTAAAGCTCTAAGAAGTGGATTGTACTCATTTTATAAATAGGGAAACTGAGCCACAGAGAGGTTAAAGTACACCAGCTAATGAATAGTAGAGCTGAAGTTGAACTAGGTAGTCCAGCCTCAGAACTTGAGTTTTTAACTTCACTACTAGAGGTCTACACCCTCCATGGACCAGACCCTGAATAATGGGCTGAACTGGCAAAATCCAATTATGTGCATGGTTCTAGAGTAAGACTGGAGACTGAATCCTGGGTGCCCTGTGACGGGTTCTGTGATCTTGCATAAATCACTTAAACATGGTGAACTTCAGTTTGCCCATCTATTAACTGGGATAATGACAGAATCTAGTTCACAGGGCTTTTTTTTTTTTTTGAGAAAGATCAGCCCTGAGCTAATATCCATGCCAATCCTCCTCTTTTTGCTGAGGAAGACTGGCCCTGAGCTAACATCTATTGCCAATCCTCCTCCTTTTTTTTTTTTTTTTTTCCCTTTTTCTCCCCAAAGCACCGGTAGATACTTGTACGTCGTAGTTGCACATCCTTCTAGTTGCTGTATGTGGGACGCCACCTAGCATGGGCGGATAAGCAGTGCGTCGGTGCGCGCCCGGGATCCGAACCTGGGCGGCCAGTAGCGGAGCGCGCGTGCTTAACCGTTGAGCCACAGGGCCGGCATCCCATAGGGTTTTTGTAGGATCAAACAAAATGATGCATGTAAAACCCTTACCACAGAGCCTGGCACGTAGCAAGCACTTCATAAAGGTCAGCTTTTATTCTGTTCTTACTTTGACACTCCTAACCCAGGAGTCCAGCAGACAAGACCAGGTAACTGGATCCCAAGTCAGGTGGGGCCAAGCACCATTAGGACCAGGGGTGAGGATGTGGCGCTCCATGATGCCCGGATCTGGGGCCTGGTCTCTAAAGATGCCCTTGGGTACCTAAGCTGTCCTGTCCTTAGCTGTAGCATTTTCCATGTTCTGGGGGAGTTTTTTCCGGAAGTCTCATACTGAACCTTCTCCCTCCTCAGACTTCTGTCCTGTGGGGACCTCTCTGTAGCCCTGGGAGGACTTTGCTAGACTGAATTAGGCCAAGAACCCCCAGGCCCAGGTCTTTGGGGCAATCTCAGCTTGCTGAGATCTTGAAATGGTCTCTGTTTTTCTCTTCTATTTTGAGCCTCAACAAAATATGGAACACACACATGCACACTCACACACATGCACACACATACCCACACTCGTACACTTACATACACACACACACACATACACTCACCACTAAAATCAATGATCCAGCAGCAAACCTCAGTGAATTGCTGCAACTTGAATAATTTCAGCCAACTGCTGAAGATCCCAAATAATTTCCATTTTAATCTATGTTGCTTGACTTCTAAGGAGGTAATGGCCCCTTTGGTGACATGCTATCCTTTCTATACACAGTTTATGGATGTGACTTGCCTTTCTGCACTGCTACAAGGTGTAGAGGAAAAACAGCCTAGAATTACTACTAACCATTCTTTACTGAGTATTGGGCCCCGAACTCCCAGCCTGGTGGCCATGGTGGTGGCTGAGCTGGGGGGAAGGCGGGGAGAGATGGCAGGGAGGAGATGGAGGGAGGTCTGAACTCAAAACCCAAAAGATGAAAATGATACTAACAGTAATACCAACCAACATTTATACACTTTACAATTGCAGAGCATCTGACAAGCACGATTTCCATTCAATCTTGTTACAACCTGTCCTTTTACAGGAGATGAGGTTTCTGTCAGCTAAGTTGTCCAGGGACACTCGTTTAGTTAGCAGAGGGACAGTCACAACAACCACCACGTCTTGTGACTGCCGTACTGTATTTCTGATGAGTGTGTGGGGTGAGGAGGTAAGTAGCAGGTGGCTGGAGTCTTCCTGGCTGCATAGAACATGCCTCAAGGCCATATGTTTAGTCCTTGAGTGAGATGATTCTGTGCCTTACGCTGAGACCCTATCAGGTCTGGCTGGTCAGTCAGCTCCCAGGTTGTGGTGTCCGGGGAGATGGGATGGGCTCAGTGTGAATTGATTCATGTAAGTCTGTCATCTCTAGAACACAACTCAGAGCAAATGCTTTGCCGAGCTTGCGAAGTCTTTAAACCTCTCTCTGAATCTCAGCTCCTTCCTCACCTGTAAGTGGGATTGCAACAATCCAGCCATGGTGAGAATTAAGTGAAATGATAATGAAAATGAAAGGGCACTATAAATGATAAAGCACCAAAGAAATCTAAAAGAATTTTATGGTATCATCTGTCGTCATCACCCTCCTCCTCATCATCATGATCTTGTAAGAAGGAGAGCATAAATCAGAAATTACTAAAAGTACAGAGCAACACTTAGAATTATATGGGAAGCTTGCAAAAAAAGTGGCTTTCTGGCCACACCTCCAGAGATCCTGATTCAGAAGGTCTCAGTGGAACCCAGAAGTCTTCCATTTAACAAGCACCCTGGGGTGATTTTGTGGCAGGCTGTCTGTGGATCATCCTTTGAGAAACACTGCTGTAGAGCCGTAGAACAAATAAAAAGAGATTATACCTCACACAGGGTTTAGTGATGGTTATGAAACCTGTAGCCCACGACAATATATGTAAGTAGTCTAGAACCCTTCTAGAGGGTTCATAGATGACGGATCCATTGATAGACCCATCAGTGTGAGTGTTGAGGTCACTGACAGTGTGGTCCACCCAGCACCATCCAAGGGTGGGAGCAGCCTCCCCGAGTTTTCTGGTCTTGCTCTATCTAGTTTCAGCTGCCTGAGGGGAGCTGGTTAGAGCTTGTATGTCTAACACACCCATGTGAACTTGGGGCTTGGGATTGAAACAACAGTGTTAAGACAAAGGAAAGAAGTATTTTCTTATACTGACACAGTGCAAAGCAGTTCATCCACCATATTAGCCATAATTAAATCTCTCAAAATGAAGCCGAAGACTCTAGACGTGTGAGCTGAGCAAATCCCCCTCTGTGGCTTCCTGGAGGGGGCGCCTCTCGCAGCCCTCCTGTGCCCGGCTATCCTGGGCCGGTGCTACTCTGTTCCCCGTGATTCCGAATTGCTCCTCCAGCTGAGACTGGTGAATCGATTTTGCAAGTTGGCTTTTCAAAGGGACAGACTAATTTTGCTATAGAAAACAGGTGGCTTATATATGAAGAACCCCCCCCCCCGCCCTGGTCCCCACAAGCAAAATGCACAGCAGAGACAGAGGTGGGGGGGACCTGCAGGTGGGATTGGGATTTATTCTGGTATGTGGAGTCAGGACTCCCTTGCAAATCAAATTTGTGTCTGCTGATTTGCATGGTGGCCAGAAGCTTCTTGGGGAAAAAGATTCCAGCCACATCTGAATTTGGGGTTCAGACATGATCAGACACATCTAGTAAATTGAAAATGGGGGCTGGGCAGCAGAGGACAAATTAGCAAGGGGACTTGAAGCTGCTTGAGAGAAGCTGGCTGGTAGGAGGGCAGGAAGGGACTCAGACAGACCTGAGGCTCAGGGGCAGTTTGGTGACTGTAGAGGCTGTTATTTGAGAGCCTCCAGCCCTATTATTGTGGGGGGTGTATGCTTGTGCTGGGGAGGAAAGGGCTCTGGGGACGCCTGTAGCTGGGGACCCCTGCAGGAGAGTGTCACTCAGAAGAAAAAGAATGTTGATAATCTGGGATGGATCAAGGGTGGGAGGCAGCTGCGATGTGGGCACCCCCAAGAGCTCAGAGTGGTAGCTGGGGCAGGTGGGGGCCATGATGAGGAGGTGTGTTAGGGCAGACTAGCCAAAAATAGCCTGGGCTCTGATCTGAGAGGAGTGTGCCATGAGGTGTGGGACTCACAGAAGGAGCGCAGTGAGGCGTGGACCTGGAAAGGGCTTGACCCCAGCATTCACGTGGGGTGGGTGGACAAGATGACAGTCATCGAGCTTGCCTCATGAGGTGGGGGTGGGTTGGCCTTGCTGCTCAAGCTGCTATGGGCAGATTGGGCCACCAGGTATGGGTTTCCCTGCCAAGTCCCCGCTGGGCCTCTCCCTTCCCAGGCCCTTCACTAGAGACAGCTTTCTTGTTGTCTCTCTTTTGAAATTGTCTGTCTATCCTTGGTGGTTCTGGGCTGCCAGGCTCTCCAGGATTCAGTCTGGCATGTATGGGAGATACAAATAAACCCCAGAGAACTTGCTGCAGTGTGATTCTTCAAGTTTCTATCCAACCCTCTTTCCACCTTTAAGAGTAATTATATGATTGTCTGTTGAGTTGTTTCCAGAGCATTTAGTTTTATCTTGAGGAGGGGAGCAGGAGAAAGTGGGCCTATGGCATCCTGTCTGGGAACTTCCTCTCTGTCCTGGTTCTACCAGAGGGGGAGTTGGCAGGGGAGCTGGTCCTCAGTCTGAAGCAGGAGAACAGCAGGAGTTGGGGCTCTTGGTGGCATCACAGGCAGAGACCAGGTCGTCTGGAAGAGTGCTCAGAATTGTCCCATGTGCCTCTCTATGTGACATCAGCCCCTGAGGCCATTGCTGGAGATGGTAGTGGGCTAGATGCTCTGGGTCTGAGCCAACGTGTGCCAGTGTGGCCATGCTCAGGGTCTTATCACTGCTGAAGGAAGGTGGGATTGTGTGAGGGGCTCGGCAAAGCTATGCATCTGTCACCAGCAATTAGGTCTTTGGGAATCATGTTCTCTGAGCCACAACCCAAGTGCCGACTGGGGTCTACAGGCATGGGGGCAACTAGGGAGCTGGCCTTATAGTCTAGCAACTTTTCCACTAGCCACAATGGAGCATGCCCCTTTGCCTTCTTTGATTTATTTACCTACCATTTTACAATCAAGCTTTCACCATGTTCCTGGCATGGTGTTAGATGCAGCAGGGAGAGAGAGATGAATGAGACAGTCCCTGTCTTGGGGGAGCTCACCATCCAGTGAGGGGACATCAGCAATGATGACAAGATGTGCTGTGGTACCATCGAGGGGACTCAGGGGGGCTTCACAGTGGTGGTGACCATTTGAGTTGGACATTGAAGATGCTAGCAGGAAGTCTCTAGGAAGACAAGTGAGAAAGGCAGAGAGGACACATCTAACCAAAGTCTTGAAAATTCAAGTCACATAGTGAGAGTGTCTAAAGTGGAATCTGAGGCTTCCAGGAGTTATAGCTGGTTGAAGAGTGGACCTAGACCTAACAGTAAAGTTACCATTGCTCATTGGCACCATGGTGTGAGAGATTTGCAGGCAAGATGTTAACTCTCCCAAGTGTGTTTGTAGTTTGAACTTTCCCTCTCATGTCACAATGGAAACTTCTTTCCCGGTTAATGGATTTCCAGGCACCTCCAAGGAGGCATTGGAAGCAGGAGGAGACCTGGTGGTGGCGGAGGCGAGAGTTGCGGCTTTTGGCTCTCCTCAGGAGGGGAAGGAAAGGCTGAGGGGCACCCATCCTGTGTGGTGTGTGTGTGAGTGAGGGTGGGGATACGAACATGTGAGTGTCAAATCTAATCTGCCCTGAGATATTCTTCTTTTCATCTTCTCCATTGCCTGGCTTCATGCCTGGCACATTGTAGGTCCCTAAGGAATGGGTATTTAATGTTTACTGCCATTAGGACCTGGGTGACAAAGCCATATTTGCTCCACAAGAAGGAGATGAAAGAAATCACGTCAGGATACGGTATTAACAGTAGGGCTCTATGTGTAGGTTCTGTGCTCTTGGAGGGCAGGGTGCTCCCTGTTCCCACTAGTACTGGTTTTGGTGCTGGTCTCAGCAGAGGGTCTGAGAAGACTTGGCTGCTTGAGTTCCTTCCTTACCTGCCTCTTAGGCTCATCTACCACTTACCTCGGTTCCAGTCACCAGAGATCTCTCTCATTCCTCAGGGCCTCTCTGCTCATGTGGTTTGTTCTGCCTGGAAGGGGTTCCCCCTCCACCACTGGACAACTCCTAGTCATCCATCCAAGCTCGCATCAAATGTCACCTCCTCCAGGAAGCCTTTCTTGATGCCCATCACCTGGGTCACATGACCCTCCTCTGCGCTTCCATCACAGTGTTGAATGCAGTTGTTGCTTGTGGCTGGACTCACTGCTTGACTTTTCTGTCTCAGTCCCATAGACCTAGAGCTCCTTGAGAGCAGCAACTGTGTTGTGTTCATCTCTGAGTCCCAGTGCCTAGAATGTGGTTAAACTTTGAGTTGTCACTCAACAAATATGTGTGGAGTGCTGTCTCCACAGCAGCACAGTTTCTCTTCTGTTAAATGGGGAGCATGTGCAAGAGTTCTGAGGCTCCCAGACTCCTGAAGCATTTGAAGGAAGCTGGGTGGCTGGAGCCTGTGAGTGAGGAGCAGAGCAGTGTGAGAGGAGGCTGGGGAGGAGGGGTCAGATGGGCTGCGCAGGGCCTTGTAGGCCGGTGAGCAGAGGAGAAGGATGCAGATAGTGCACTTGCTGATGCGTCTGATGGGTCAACATATGGTAGACTCAGTGGTGGGAGATGTGGCCGCTTCTCCTTCCTGCCAGTATTTCAGGAGGCGCTAATCTCTCCCCTTTCAGAGAGAGGGAGGACAAATGGTAAAAGCGGTGGGGAAGGCAACTCAAATGATCAAGAGGGGTGGGGGAGCAATTAGGGCTCTTCAGTCTGGAAAGATCACATCTGGGAGAAGATGAGATCATGAAGGAGAGAGCGTATGCTGAAATCCTGACACCTTAGACCTCAGTGCCTCCTCCTCCATCCCCATGACACTTGACAGGAGGTAATTTCAGGAGAACTAAAGGGAATTCTGCTTTGCCCGGTGAGTGGTATAAATTTATGCAACTCTTTATCCCCAAGCGATGTTGCACAAGCTGAATGTATAAATAACCTCAAGAAGTGTTTACAAATTTCAAAGATTGAAGTTCCCTAACGAGCCGAGGCGTGGAGTTTAGTGCTGTAGGACACTATCCTTAGCGTCATAGTCATCCCCTGAGCGAGCTCCTTGCTGCTCTTGTCAGTGAGAGAATGCATCAAATCTTCCAGACTGGACAGTTGGTAAGTCTCGGTTTCTTTGGCCAGGTGGCTCCGCTGTTAGTTGAATGTTCCACTCTGTGGGCACAGCAGAGCGTTCGGGGCTGTCTCTAAAAGATGTCCTCCACCCGTGGCATAGAGCCTGCATGGGCTGCAGTGGGCCTGGCCGGTGGGGAAGGAGAGCTGGACTTGATGAGAAGCCTTGAGTGCTAGTTCTAGCACTAAGGTTTTTTTTATTGTGGTAAAATACATGTAACATAAAATCTATCTTTTTAACCATCATTAAAGTGAACGATTTAGTGGCATTTAGCACATTCACGATGTTGTGTGACTGTCACCACTCTCTAGTTCCAGGACATCTTCATCACCCCATGAGGAAACCTCATACACCTTAAGCAGTCACTCCCCGTTCTCCCATGCCCCTGGCAATCACCAATCAGCTTTCTGTCTCTATGGAATTTCTAGGGTTAGTTTTACGTCTGAGGCCTGCATGGCTGACCAGGTCCTGCCTCCATTTCTAACCCCGTCTTGTTCCATTTCCCCCAGGTTGTGGTAATCCAGCCACGCTAGCCTTCTTCCCGTTCTTCATAAACACGAGTTTTGGGCCTCATGACCTGTGTGCGTGCACTCACTCACTGGCCCTTGCCTATGTTCCAGGTAAAGCATCTTGCCTGATTCCACCCTTGGCTGTTAGACTCCATCCTGGAGCTGGCCTTCCTAGCTGAGGCGCAGCGGGGTGGCCTGGTCCAGGGAGGGGAGGGATTAGAGATGTGTGTGAAAGTCCTCGGGGAATTGTATAGTGTAGTTTACAATACGGGGTTGGGAACTATTCCCTGCTCCAGGAAGGCAGTTCCTCCATAGAACATCCATGGGACTGGCTGCCTTTGGATACAAACATGGCCAGTGCCACTCTCCAAGTAGGTAACAAGACATGCAGTCAGTGGAGGGGAATCTCCTGCCGAGGAGACCTGAGAGGAGAGTTTCGACAACACGGGATTTCTCATGGTGGTGGTTCTGTTGCATTGTCTGTCTGCCCACAGCTGAGAGGGGGATAGGGTGGGAGTGGGCTGTCTGCCGGGCCTGGGGTCCTGTGATTCCTGCAGACTCCTACCTCCTTCCAGGGCTGTTGTGAGGACCAAAGTGGTACATGGAAGAACTCTAGAAAGGAGCGAATTGGTGGACAAGCATAAGGCAGGACATTTCACACTGGTAATAATTGTGAAGTCTAGCTCTTGACTGCCCATCTCCAGCCAGCGTGTGTGATGGGCATAAGGGGCTGACCCGGGGTCTCAGAGGCTTTCATTCACTCACTCATTTATTCATTCACTCATGGTTTAAATCTGTACTGTCTCATACGGTAGCCACTAGCCCCATGTAGCTCTTGAACACTTGAAATGTGCTAGTCCAAAATGAGATGTGCTGTAAGTGTAAAAGACACACTAGATTTCGAAGACTGACTACAAAAAATGTAAACATTTCATTAATAATTTTTAAAAATATTGGTTACTTGTTGAAATGATAGTATTTTGGATACATTGGGTTAAATAAAATGTATTATAAAAATTAATTTCATCTATTTCTTTTTACTTTTTGTAATGTGACTACTAGAAAATTTGTAATTTCCTCTGTGGTTTACATGATAGTTCTATTGTATGGGGCTGACTGAACCATCCCTGCTACTCTGAGGGCCAGGGAGGTGGGAGACCGGCTGGTTAAAAGCAGACTGGTCTGGGATTTGCCCCTTTGAATACCATCACAGAGGGGTGGGGCTGGCCCACAAGGCCCCCAGACAGGGCCTGGGCCCCTGGACCATGAATGGAGGGTTCACTGCAGGCCTCCCCCGAGGGCCGTACACAACGTGTACGGTTGCTGCAGGCACCAAAGCTGCTCATTATTCTGTGTGCTGGTCTGTACTTGGGTGCGCCTCAGAAGTGTGGGAATAGGAACTGAATAAACTGCCAAGCGATGTGGGAATTCACGGAACTCGTAACTCGAGCATGCTCTGTGTGTGTGACTGTGTGCACATTTTAACGAGATGCAATTTTGTTTCAATTTGGGAAATCCCCGAAGTTCACCACTTTGTTGTCCCTGACTAGCCCAGCAGCTTTGGAGGCAGCAGCAAATGGGGAGTCAAGATGAAAACATCTGGGCATGATCCCCGTGGGCTTTCTGGTGTCTCTTCACTGGGAACTTCCTGCGAAGGGCACGCCCTCCTTACACTTTAGAACTATGGCCTTTGTTCTTTCCTCATCTCTGGTCTGCTTCCCCACCGTGGGTCTTTAAGATAGCCCCCAGTCAAACCAGGGTGCTAGCCCTCACACAGAGTGAGGGATCTCAAGGGCCACTGCAGGCGTGCAGGTGAGAGCTTACAGGCCGTCTCCACGTGGGAAAGGCTGAAGGGCGGAGTGGAAAGGCCTGGGCTCTGCAGAGGGTTACTCATGGGCCTTCAGGCACTACAGGCATTCTGCACTCATTCAGCAGTGTATGTGGGACACATGCTCTTGGCTAGGTGCCTGGGAAAAGAACCAAAATGAATCAGGTTTGCTCCTTGCCCTCAAAGCCCTCCACTGGATGAGAAAACTGTGTGAAAAGCACGTGCAGTTCAGTACCGCCACTTCCAGGAAGATGTACTGTTTCCTATTCCTCCTGCTAAGTTCAGTGACTAACCCTGGACATTACATATAAAACAATAGGAGGAGATTTTTAAAGGTCCCAAGACAAGACACAATGGTGGGTTCCTCAGGTTTTCTGGCTGGCTCGTATATCCCAGACTTGCAGCTGAAGAAACTGGCAGCCCGGCCAGGGCATCAGACGCAAAGAGAAAAAAGCCCCAAGAGCCTGCTCTCAAGCCATAGGATCAGGAAATGGCCTCCTAAAAAGACAGAGCACCTAGACGGGCACTGCTGCGCTCCAGACAGACACCGCAGAAGAGACTATGGCCCATCCCTACCTGCAGCGGCCCGGGGCGAGCCTAGACTCGCACTCACGCCAGGCTGCGGGGAGAAGTCCGCCCCCTGCTGGGTGGTGTAAAAAGAGGCCTGGTGAGCAGTCAGGACCTCCATCACCAACCAGTAGTTACCCTTTCACCTTGGGGTCAGGAGGGACCACCTGGAAAGAATTAAGGAGGCACTCCCACCATCGTCCCAGTGGGTGGTTCAGAGGAGGCGTGTAAAGAGCCCAAACTCCCAGCCTTGCCCTGCAGGAGCGACGAACCCCTCTCCACCTGGGTGCCCAAGGACTTCTCCCCCACCTCGTGGTCAGGAGGCAGTGCCTCCCCTTCTACTGCTAGAATGGCGTCAGAGGAAGGTGGAACTATAAAAATTACCCAGTTTGAACAGCAGAGAGAGAAGAGACTGAGAAAAATGAACAGAGTCTCGGGGGCTTGTGGGACTCTAACAAAAGATCTGACATTTGTTTACTGGAGTCCCAGGACAACATAAGAAAGAATATGGGGCTGAAAATTATTTGAAGAGATAAAGGCTGAAACCTTCATAAATTTGGTGAAATTTGAATCCTACAGATGCAAGAAGCTGAGTGAACCCCAAGTGAAAAAAGCAAATCCCAAAAGTTTACACATTGTATGATTCCATTTTACAATGTTACTGAAAGTATGCAATTATAAAAATGGAGGGCAGATTAGTGGTTGCCAGGGACTAAGGAGGTGGTGGGTGGGAAGTGGGTGTGTGACAAGGGCAGCGTGAGGGATCCTTGTGACAGGAATGTTCTGTATCTTGATAGTATCAAGTCAGCATTCTGGTTGTGATGTTGTAGGATGGTTTTGCAAGATGCTACCATTAACTGGGTATGTGGGATCTCTCAGGATTCATCCAACTGTATGTGAATTTACAGTTATCTCAAAAAGAGTTTAATTAAAGAAAATAAGTGTAATTCAATTTGGTAAGTACTATCATGGAGTTATGTGTAAAATCCTTCGAGATCTCTGAGGATGGGTCAATTACTTCTTCATGGAGGAGTCAGTGAAGGCTCCACAGAGCGATCAACATACAAACAAGCAGGGTCTTAAAGAAGGAACGTTCACCAGTCATCTTTCATATACTTTCAACCCTTCTTATGCAACCCTTTGTGTTGACTCCACCGTTTATTTATTGATGGCTTCTTAAAAGCCAGGCACTCTACTGAGGGGCTTATGTGCTTAATTTAAAAAAGTTTCATACGATAATTCTGGCAGATAGGGATTATTATTTATAGATAAGGACACTTCTTAGAAGGTCCAGACGCTTTACCGAGGTCACCAGATGGCAAGTGGTAGAACCAGGTTTCGGTCTCTGGCCTGTCTCAGACCACTACTTAGGTGGCCACTCAGAGTCATCTTTTGCTATTTGTTTTTTAATTTTTTCTCTCTATTCTTTTTCCTGTCTTTCTCCTTTACCACCTCCTTTTGGGCTAATAAAGTATTTTTAAAATATTTTAATCTATCTTCTTGATTTGCTTTATAACTGTAAGTATTTATTTTTTGACGTCTTTTGTTTAGGGATTATAATATACACACTTAAGTTAATTATGTGAAATTGATATTATAGCACTCTGTTTAATGTAAGAATCTTACAAGAAGTGTAATTCTATTTATCCCTAATGTCCTTTGTTCTATTGTTGTCATGTGTTTAATTCTACATATTTTACAAACCCCACAATACATTATTATTACTTTGCTGCAGTCAAGTTTTTTTAAAGACTCTAAGAAAAAAATAATGTACCCATATATTTATGATTTTTAGTGCTCTCCATTCCTTCCTGCAGATCCAAATTTCCATCTGGTATCACTTCCCTTCATCCTGAACAACTCCTTATAGCATTTCTTGTGGTGTGGGTCTGTTGGTGATGACTTCTTTCTGCTTTCAATGATCTGAAGATGTCTTTATTTTACCTTCAATTCTGAAGGATATTTTCACTGGATATAGAATCTCTGTTGAAGGTTTTTGTTTTTTTTCCCTTTCAGCTCTTTAAAGATACCCTATGTTGTCTGTTCTCCATGTTTTTCTGATGAGAAGTCAGCCACTATTCTTGTTGCTGTTCCCTGTTTATAGTGTGTCTTTTTCTCTCGCTGCTTTTGAGATTTTTTTCTTTATCTTTGTTTTTTTGGCAATTTGGTTGTGATACACCTCAGTGAGGTTTAGTTTGTATTTGTTCTGTGTGGGTTTTGATGAGCTTCTTAGATCTATGGGTCAATGTTTTATTCACATTTGGAAAAATTTTGCCTGATATTTTATCATTTTTTTCCTACTAAAATTTTTAAATAAAGACAGGATCAATAATTTTGATTTTTCCTTTTGTATTTCAGGTTTCAATAAGGCTTAGCATAGCATTGTTATTGATCCTGCCTTTATTTAAATTTTCAACATTTTGTACAACATGGATTTCTTTTGTATTAATTTTGATTTGTTAAAATACTACATTATTATATTATTTTGATTACTGAGTTTTTTGGAACTTCCTTAATTTTTGCACCTAAAATAAACACCTCCAGTCTTCTCATCTTAGCCCCAGGCCTTTCTCATAGTTACTTAAGAGCTCTTTCTATTAATGCTAATACCTGTGTTGTCTGTGGGTCTATTTCTATTGACTATTTTATTTCTTGATAATTTGTCACATTTTCCTATTTTTTGCAGGTCCAATAATATTTGCTTATCTACTGGAAATTATGAGTGATATATTCTAGAGACTCTGGATTCTGTTTTGTTTTCCAAAGAGTATTACGTTTCGTTCTACAAAGCAGTTAAATCACTGGCAGATCACCTCAACTTGTGGAGACTTGATTTTAGGCTCTTCTAGGATGGCTCTATTTCAGTTTTACCCTAAGTTTGGGGATCAAATGCAGTCTCTACTCCTAAGGTATGGCCTTTATGGGGTTTCAATAGAAAGGCTTCTGGGATTTTCCAAAGACCTCTAAATTTAGTGAGGTTTGAACACAAACTCTGTCTCCCCAGCGTGAGGTAGCTGCTGAAATATCTTTGCTATGAACTGAATGTTTGTGTTCTCCCAAATTCTTATGTTGAAGACCTAATCCTCAATGTGATTGTATTTGGAAGTGGGGCCTGTGGGAGATAATTAAGTCATGAGGGTGAAAATCTCGGTAATGGGTTTAGTGTCCTTATAAGAAGAGGAAGATGCTAGAGTTCTTTCTCTCTCCACCATGTGAGGACACAGTGAGAAGCTGTCTGCAATCTAGGAAGAGGGCTCTCACCAGGAACAGAATCTGCCAGCACCTTGATCTTAAACTTCCCAGCTTCCAGAACTGTGAGAAATACAGTCGTATGCCACATAACAATGTTTTGATCAACAACAGACTACATATACGATGGTGGTCCCATAAGATTATAATAGAGCTGAAAAGTTCCTATCGCCTAGTGACCTTGTAGCCATCATAACGTCATAGCACAACATATTACTCACATGTCTGTGGTGATCCCGGTGTAAACAAGCCTACTGCACTGCCAGTAGCATAAAAGTATAGCACACACAATTATGTACAGTACATAATACTTGATAATGATATTAACAATTATGTTACTGGTTTATGTATTTAGTATACTATACTTTTTATCATTATTTTAGAGTTATTCTTACTACTTCTATAAAAAATGTTTACTGTGAAATAGTATGCCGTGTTATGCCAGCTCAGCAGCCTCGTACATTTTGTGTTTACTGCATCTCTTGATTGCATCATTTCTCTTCTGTTTGATTTAATCTCACATTGTTTTGTTTGTCACGGTCCCTAAGCATACAAATCCACTGCTAATGTTACCAGTAAGAGGCCACATCAAGTGATTGACCTTGCAACAAAATTAAAAGTGATTAAGGACTACGAAGGTAGAAAATCAGTGATGGTTATTGCTCACCAGTCAGTCATGTCCCATCTCATCATAGCTATGATCTTGAAGAACAAGAACAAAGGGACAGAAGCTTTGAGCCAACCAAGGATCAAGGAGTTATAGCAGCTTTTAAGGCCTACTACCTTTGGAGGACCTTTGCCCAGGCTATTGCTGCCACTGAGGAAGACATGAAGACACTGATGCAATTCTGGAAGGATTACACCATCTATGACTGCATCAAGAGCCTTGCTTGGGCTTGGGGTGATGGCATGAGGGAGTATACGAATGGCATCTGGAAGGAGACACTCAAGAGGCTTGTCTTTGACTTCAAGGTATTTGCCAAGGATGAGGAGGCTGCAAAAATCAACAAGGCTGTGGTTGAGAGGGCAAACAACTTTAACCTGGGTGTGGGTGAAAACGTCATTGAGGAGCTCCTAGGGGTGGTTCCTGATGAATTGACCAATGAGGAGTTGTTGGAACTGGATCAGGAACACATAGCTCAAGAAGAGGCAAGAGAAAAGGAAACTGCAGAAGGAGAAAGAGGACATTCAAGAAAATGCACAGGGAAAGGTTTAGAAGAAGCTTTGGCAGACCTCAACAAGCTCCTTAAAAGGTTTGAAAACACGGACCATGACAGTAAAAGGTTTTAATTCATCAAGAGGAATGTTCCTGGTGCATTATCTGCTTATAAACAAATCTATGATGAAAAAAAGAAACAAATCAAGCAAACCACCAGGGACATATTTCTGAAAAGAGTGACATCTCCTCAAGAAGAGCCTCAGGCAGGTCCTTCAGGAGGTAGTCTAGAAGAAGGCATTGTCATCACAGATGACAGCTCCGTGTGTGTTATTTCCCCTGAAGACCTTCCAGTGGGACAGGATGTGGAGGTGGAGGACAGTGATATTGATGATCCTGACCCTGTGTAGGCCTAGGCTAATGTGTGTGCTTGTGTCTTAGTTTTCAAGAAAAAAGTTTAAAAAGTAAAAAAAATAGGTAAAAATTTTAAAAATAGAAAAAAGCTTTTAGAATAAGGACATAAAGAAAGAAAACATTGGAAAAGAAAACCATCAACAAAACGAAAAGACAACCCACCAACTGGGAGAAAATATTTGCAAATCATATATCTGAAAAAGAGATAATTTCCAAAATATATAAAGAACTCATACATCTCAACAACAAAAAAATGAACAACCCGATCAAAAAATGGGCAGAGGCTATCAACAGACATTTTTCCAAAGAAGATATACAGATGGCCAACAGGTGCATGAAAAGATGTCCAACATCACTATCAGGGAAATGCAAATCAAAACTACAATGAGATATCACCTCACACCTGTCAGAATGGATATAATTAACAAGATGAGAAATAACAAGTGTTGGAGAGGATGTGGAGAAAAGGGAGCCCTCATACACTGCTGGTGGGAGTGCAAACTGGTGCAGCCACTATGGAAAACAGTATGAAGAGTTCTCAAAAAATTAAAAATAGAAATACCATGTGATCCTGCTATTCTACTACTGGATATTTATCCAAAGAAATGGAAATCACTAATTCAAAAAGATATATGCATCCCTATGTTCATCACAGCCTTATTCACAATAACCAAGACATGGAAGCAACCTCAACAGATGAATGGATAAAGAAGATAGGGTGTATATATCTACAATGAAATACTATTCAGCCATAAAAAAGACAAAATCGGGCCATTTGGGACTACATGGATGGACCTTGAGGGTATTATGCTAAGTGAAATAAGTCAGAGAAAGACAAATACCATATGATTTTACTCGTATATGGAAGATAAACAAACACATAGATAAGGAAAACAGATTAGTGGTTACCAGAGGGGATGGGGGTTGGGGGAAGGCAGAAGGGGTAAAGGGGCACATATGTATGGTGACGGCTAAAAACTAGACTACTGGTGGTCTACACGCGCAGTCTACACAGAAACCGAAATATAATAATGTACACCTAAAATTTACACAATGTTATAAGCCAATGTGACCCCCTTAAAATAATTTAAAAAAAGAAAGAAAATATTTTGTACATTTGTAAAAAGTTTATAAAGTAAAAAAGTTACAATAAGCTAAGGTTAATTTATTACTGAAGAAAGAAAACTTTTTTTAATATATTTCATGTAGCCTAAGTGTCCAGTGTTTACAAAGTCTGCAGTGGTGTACAGCAATGTCCTGGGCCCCCACGTTCACTCCCCGCTCACTCGCTGGCTCACCCAGAGCCGCTTCCAGTCCTGCAGGCCCCACTCACGGTAAGTGCCCTATACAGGTGTGCCATTTTTTATCTTTTATACTGTATTTTTACTGTAACTTTTCTGTTTAGATACACAAATACTTACCATTGTGTTACAATTGCCTCCAATATTCAGTACAGTAACATGTTGTACAGGTTTGTAGCCTGGGTGCAATGGCTGTACCATACAGACTAAGTAGGCTATACCACCTGGGTCTGTGTAAGTACACCCGATGATGTTCGCACAACGAAGAAATCACCTAAAGACGCATTTCTCAGAATGTATCATCATTGTTCAGTGATGCATGACTGTAAATTTCTGTTGTTTAAGCCACTCAGTATATGACATTTTTGCTACTAGCTGTGCGAACTGACTACGGCAATCTTCTTGCCTCTGTTAGCCTACGAGTTGTAGCTCTCTGCTGGATTTCTTAGAGCCTCACTCAGTGCATGAGCAGAGCAGAAGTCAGTTAAGATGTCAAGGGGAGTTTTTATGCAGGGTTTGTGGCTCCCCTTTGGTGGCTGTCTCTTTTCTGGGGCTTCCCCCTCAATTTCTAGACACTTTAAACACCCTACACTCCAGTTTCTGACTTTGCAGCCCAGGGAGACTGTTGCTTCCTTCTTGAGCTCTAGTTCTCCTGTGCCATGTGGACTGTGGCGTGCCTTCAGGAGAAAAGCGAGTTAAATGCGGTTGTCATCCAGTTTTCTCACTGCAGTGGGCTGAATTGTGTCCCTCAGAAATCACGTGTTGGAGCCCTAACCCCAGTCCTTCAGTATGCGACCTTTTTCGGATATAGGATCTCTGCAGAGTTAATCAAGTTCAAATGAGGTCCTTAGGGTGTATCCTCATCCAATGTGACTGGGGTCCTAAAAAAAAGGGGAGGAATTTGGGCACAGACACACACCCAGGGCGAGATCCATGTGGAGATGATGGCAGAGACTGGGGTAATGTTTCTACAAGCGAAGGGATGCCAAAGATTGCCAGCAAAGCACCTGATGCCGGGGAGAAGCATGGAACAGCCTGCAGTCACAGCCGTCAGGAGTACCCAACCCTGCCCCACGCTGATCTCAGACTTTTACCCTGCAGAACTGTGAGACAACAAATTTCTGTTGTTTAAACCACCCAGTTTTTGTTACAGAAGCCTTAGCAAACAAATACACATCCCTTCACTAAGTCTTATCTCCTCTAATTTCTCCCTGCTTTTGGTCACTCTCCAGTCTTCAAATAGTTGTTTTTTAAAAAATATATTGTCCTGAGTTTATAATTGTCGCTGGCATGGAGGTTAGTTCAATATTAGCTACTCCACTTTTACCAAAAGCTGGAAGTCTATGAGCCAGCTTTTCAATCTCCCTTGAGGCTATGCTTGGCAGCCTGCAAGCAATTTTGTTTACCCTTGAATCCAGTCCAGGGTCCCAGACCCCATGCTAGTGTCTGATACCCTGCCCCCTGATGGTCTACAAGAAGAATTAGGGCAATATTTAGGATCTTTGATGGTCAAGTAGATTGGTTATGATCGATCTTAAGAATGTCTAGGCAATGGGCTGACGTGGTGGTGTAGTGGTTGAGTTTGCATGCTCTGCTTCAGTGGCCTGGGGTTCGCAGATTCAGATCCCGGGCACGGACCTATGCACCACTCTTCAAGCCATGCTGTGGTGGTGTCCCACATATAAAAAAAATAGAGGAAGATGGGCACGGATGTTAGCCCAGGGCCAATCTTCCTCAGCAAAAAGAGGAGGATTGGCAACAGATGTTAGCTCAGGGCTGATCTTCCTCACGCACACCAAAAAATGTCTAGGAAAAAACACCAACTTTTCCCTTTCCTGGGAGTGTTGCCTAGGACCTCAGCTGAGTCACTATCCAAGTACTTCTGTGGTGGAAAGATGGTTCCTGTGGAACTCTGACCCCACCTGCAGGTGCTTCTGGACCCACTTCCGTGCAGGTGTGTGGGGATGTAGTGCACACGTGTCGGAGGGGGGCTGGGGAACGCTCCACTTGGGGAAGAAAACACATCAGGCTCTTTGTGTGTAATATCATTTCAACTTTCCTTACAATAGATAGCTCCCTGTCAATTAAAATTGAACGTGTCTGTTAACTTGAAGTACTTACCTGTTAAATCTCCTCGAAGCAGCCTGACAAGAACCTTGGAGAGTTAGTCCAAAGAAAGTGAACCACCCATTCTTCTGGATTCTCTAAGCTCACTCTCTCTCTAGTGATTTCCATTACCAGGAAGACACAAGCTGTACCGCATAACTTTAGCCTCCCATATACATGTCTTTTCAGAGAACAGTGATCTAATATTACGCCTTCAGTTTTCATATAGTGTTGATAGAGAAACAGTGATATGAAGAATACTCTGGAACTTTTGTGTAACTACTGTTGAAGATACTGTTCATTATATTGTTCAATATCTTATATATAGGTCTAGGAGAATGGCTTCCATTTTTTTCTTTTTAATCACAAAATCCTGTCTTCAAATAAAAGCTTATGTGGAAACTTGACGCCTAACATAGGTCAATATGGTTGAGATGGAAGCTGGAGGCCCTAGGGCCTGTCTTCTCTCTCCCCCTGCTTTTCATTCTCTACCTCCTTGCCCACCACCTCACATTCCCCTGCGTGATCTCTTGTTAAAGATCTCCTTTGAGTGTAGTGTAAAAATCATTAGTGCTGGTCTAAGGTAGACATTATTGCGGGAGTTTAGTGCTAGGACAAAGTTTGTCTCATCCCACAAATAATCGTTGTGTTTATTTTCATATAACCCAGATTTGTAACTCTATGTGTTTCCCTTCTTGCCTTGAATGACAGGAAACTCAGATAAATTAGGCGCTCAAATTTAGTACTAATTCTTGTCCTGGAATAGATGCAACAATTTGCCGCACTTTTTTCAACCAAAGGTATCGAGAGTTGAGTTTACTGTATCTCCAGTTAAAGGTACATTATCACCACAGGGGCCCTCTGTTGTATTTATACAAATTTGTAGGCATGTATTTATTTACTCCCATTATCCCTAAACTCTGTTCTCATTCCCCATTTCCCTCCCTGCCACTCCCCATAAACAACTCTACTCTGATGAGCTGAATTATAACTTTATGTTAGAATATGTTCCTACAAAGTGGGTTTTGTTTTATACGCATGTGTGTTTGTGTGTATCATATATATAATATATGATATATGCAAAATATATGGTATATATAGAAATTTATTTCTTGTGTTCTTCACCATCCACTGTGTTTTCAAGACCCAAACACACTGCTCTGCATTAGTCTAATCCACTGCTTTAACTACTGCAGAGTACTCTGAGGTGAGCATCCACCACGTATTTTGTGTCCTCTTTCCCAGTGACATATGCCCAGGTAGCCTCCAACTCCTGATCCCCACAAATAACATTGCAACAAGCACGCTTGTACCCCTTTGTAGTTGTGTAAGAATTTCTTTGGGACACAGACATTGGAGTGGGCGTTCTGGGTTGTAGCACACGTATCTGGTTAATTTGACTAGGTGTGGGCAGACTGATCCCCAGAATGGCTGCCTGCATCCACATCCCCACCAGCAGTGCAGTGTTCCTGCTTCTCCAAATCTCCAACAACTCTTGGCATCATTCATTTTTATAATTTTTGCCAATCTGTATAGTATTTTTCATTGCTGCTTTAATTTGCATTTCTCTTATTCTTAATTATTTTGAGCACATCTTCATATGCTTATTTTGGATTTCCTCTCTATAAATGGCCTTTTTGTATCCCTTGCCCATTTTTCTGTTGAGATTGCTGTTGCTGTCTTTATTATGTTGATTTTCAACAGTTCCTTGTATATTCTAGATCAGCACTGTTTAATAGAAATATAATGCAAGCCACACAATCTTCCGCTAGCTGCATTACAAGAATAAGAATAAACTAGTGAAATTATTTTTAATAATCTATTTTATTTAACCTAATATATCCAAAATATTATCATTGCAACATGTAATCAATCAGCTTTTTTTATAATAAGTCTTCAAAGCACAGTTTGTATTTTATACTTATTGAGCCTCCCTTAATTTGGACTAGCCACATTTCAAGTGCTGAGTAGCCATATGTGCCTAGTGGATACCATATTGGACAATGAAGCTGTAATTATAAACTCTTTTTTCAGTTTTATACATTGCAAATATTTCCTCCATTTTAATATATAGCTATTAATTTTTTTAAATGCGATATCTTTTCTGGTTTCAGATATGGTCATTTTTTGTAAATCTCTATATGTACTTGAAAAAAATAGTTTTTCTGTTGTGTATAAGATTCTTTCTCCATAAGTACGTTTTATATTTCTAAATCTTAATAATTTTGTCTGAATGTCCTATCAATTTCTGAGAGGAAGAGATGTAAAATCTCCTACCACAATTGTGAATTTGTCAATTTATCCTTGTAATTCTATTTCCTTTATACATTCCAGGCTATTTTGTTTATGATCTTCTTGGAGACTGCTCCTTTTATAAATACCAAATGTCTCTCTCTGCCTCATTAAATGTTTGATACTGAAAAATACCACTACAGCAGCTTCATTTATTATTTTTTGGTGTATCTTTTTCCCATGCCTTTATTTTTAAGCTTTTGGTATTGTTTCATTTTAAGTATATTTCTTTTCTTTCTTTTTGTTTTTTTAAACATCAAATAGCTCTTTAATCAAAGACAGCAAAACACCTACTGCAGATCTTTCTCTTTTTCATGGAGGTAATTTTTTCCCCAGTTTTATTGAGATAATTAACATGCAACATTGTGTTAGTCCAAGATGTATAACATCGTGAATTGATAAATGCTTATATTTTGAAATGATTACCACAGTAAACTTAGTTAACATCCATCATCTTGTATAGTTACAACTGTTTTTCTTGGGATAAGAACTTGTAAGATCTACTCTCATAGCAATTGTCAAATATATAATACGGTATTGTTAATTATAGTCACCTTGCTGTACATTAACGCTCCAGAACTTTTTTTATCTTGTACCTTTTTTTTTGTACCTTTTGACCACCCTCACCTGCTTCCCTCACCTTGCACCCTCTGCCTCTGGCAACCGCCAATCTGTTCTCTGTATCTATGAGTTTAGTTTTTTAAGGTTCTGCATATAAGTGAGATCATACAGTATTTGTCTTTCTCTGCCTGACTTATTTCACTCGGAGATTAGCTTTTGTGATGTTGTTCTTTACTACACAGACTTCTTTAATTTTTATGTTTAATTTGTTCTCTTTTGTTTTAAGTAGTCCTAATTAATATACTATGAAACAGACTTTTTCACTCAGAATATTTCTTTTTCTGTGTTTATCTCTCTCAGAGGCTCAGATATAAAATTGCTTTGGCAAAATGTTCCTTAGAACTGTCTTCTAAAGAGCTTATATCTCTTGAAGAATAAAATGGTATAAATCAAGATCTCTGCTCCTGGCAAGATAGAAAAACAGGGCTCTGACTTATCCTCCTATGTGAAACAAATAAAAAAAATACATATATACACACACATGCACATATGTATACATATATACACAAACATATATACATGTATATATGCACCCACATCCATATGTATATGTGTCTATATACACGCACATGCACATATGTAGATCCATATATACACGTATATACACACATCCACATGTATATATGTAAATATACACACACATGCACATATGTATACATATATATACACACATATATATGTGTATAGACACACACATCCATATGTATATGTGTATATATATGGAACCACAGTTTTCAAGTCTTTGGACTTCAAGCAACAAAGGACAGTAAACTCTGAGAGATGGGAACAAATAATGTGATGTCTAGGGTTTCCCCCGCTTACTACCTAGAGAGAGATTTCAGGTAGCAGCACAAGGAGGGGAAACCACATGGAGCCCAGGGGTCTCCTTGAGTTGGGAATTTGGATTAGGAGTTGGGGGATGCCAAGGAAGGTAGGCCAGGGAAATTTTCTGGAAGGGAGAGCACAGCAGCAGAGAAAAAGAGAGAGAGAGATCAAGGACTCTGAAGGTGTTTAGTAGGTCACTCATGAGCCTTCAGCTGAGTACTGGTCAGCACATGTGATGAGGAAACTATTGAAGCTGAAGAAAGAATGACCCATGAACAGCAGGGTGAGCAAATATCAAAGCTCACACAGGGCCAATATTAGTCTTTTTCCCACTAGAAACACGGAAGAAACCACTATTCTCAATTCACTGGGCGTGGGGTAGAGTACTTAGAAGATCTTTGCCTCATTAGTGGGGAAGAATTATACTGAAATATTGGCTTAATCCTTCCTAAGAAAGCTTAAAAGCAAGACTCAGGAGGTTCAAACTATTTCCATTTAACTGCATCTCAGAACAAAAGTCAATAGTATTTATAGAAATACAAAAATATGCAATACCCAACAGTGTAAAATTTAGAATGTCTAATAACCAATAAAAAATTACCAGGCATGGGGCCAGCCTGGTGGCATAGCAGTTAAATGCATGTGCTCCACTTTGGCGGCCCAAGTGTTCACAGGTTTGGATCCCGGAGCACACCGACACACCGCTTGTCAAGCCATGCTGTGGCGGTGTCCCATATAAAGTAGAGGAAGATGGACACGGATGTTAGCCCAGGGCCAATCTTCCTCAGCAAAAAGAGGAGGATTGGCATTGGATGTTAGCTCAGGGCTGATCTTCCTCACCAAAAAAAAAAAAAAAAAAAAATTACCAGGCACAAAAAGAAGGAGGAAAATAGAAGCCACGATGATGAGAAAGATCACTCAATCTAAATTGACCTAGAAAGAATATAGATGATAAATTGGTAGATAGAAATGTTAACACACTTACTATATTATATTCTATATATTCAAGAAGCTAGAAGAAAAATTGAGAATGTTCACTAGAGACATGAAAGATAAAAAACAAAATCAAAATTGAACTTCTAGAGATAAAAACTATAATGTCTGAGATGAACAATAGACTAGATGGGATTAACAGTGTCCAACAGATTAGACACTGTGGAAGAAAAGATTTATGAATAGAAACTATTCAAAATGAAACACAGAAAAAAATTGAAAAAATTCACAGAGTATCAGTGAGCTGTGGGAAAATTTCAAGCTGTCTAATATATCTGTAAGTGGAGTCCACAAAGGAGAGCAGAAGTGGAGGGAGGGAGACACAAAAATATTTGAAGATATAATAGCTCAAAATTTTACAAATTTGATGAAAGGTATACACCCATAGATCCAAGAAGCTCAATAAAGCCCCAGCATGAGAAACATGAAGAAAACTAGAGCAAGGCACATAATAACCAAATTGGTTAAAACCAGTGGTAAAAAAAAAAATCTTAAAAGCAGACAAGCGAAAAAGGCACACCACAGATTGAGGAACAAAGATAAGCATGACAGCAGATTTCTCGTTGGAAAAGATGTAAATCAGAAGACAGTGGAGCGATATTTTACAGCACTCAGGGTAAAAAAAATCTGTTAATCTAGGATTCTATACCAAGTGAAAATCTCTTTAAAAAATTAAGGTAATATAAAGAATTTTTCAGATATACAACAGTCGAAGGAATTCATCACCAGCAGACCTGCACTACAAGAAAGTTTAAAGGATTCTTCAGGCAGAAGGAAAATGATATCAGATGAATATCTGGATCTATGTGAAGAAATGAAGAGTACTGGAAATGGTAACCATAAGGGTAAGGGTCTTTTTTCACATTGTTTAAATATCTTTAAAGATATTGATTGTTTAAAGCAAAAGTAATAACAAAGTATTGTGTGTTTTCTGATATATGTCAAGATTAATATGTGACAAAAATAGCACAAAGATTGGGAGAGGAGAAATAAAATTATACTTTTGTATGTTTTTCATACCATACGTGAAATGATATAATATCATTTGAAAATAGGCAGTAATAAATTAAAAATGTACTGTTTTAACCCTAAAACAGCTACTAAAAGGCCCCACAATTATAGATAATAAGCAAGTAAATGAGATAAGATGGAATTATAAAAATTACTCAGTAAGAAAGAAAGAAGAAAAATAAGAAAGGGGGAATAAAGACCAGATAGAGAAAATAGAAATAAATAGAAAGATTGTAGATTAAAACCCAATCGTTTCAATAATCACATAAAATGTAAATGATATAGACAGCCTAATTAAAATGCAAAGACTGTCAGATTGGATAAAAGGAAGACCCAACTATATTCTACACAGAAGCAACCAATATGAAGTATAAAGCCATGACTAGTAAAATGATGAGCAATATACGATGCTGAAACCAATGAAAAGAAAGCTGGAGTGGTTATGTTAATATCAGGCAAAGTACAGTTCAGAGAACATCTAGTGATAAAGAAAGTCATTTTATATCATTCATAATGATAATGGAGTCAGTTCATCAAGAAGACATAACAATTCTAAATATCTATGCACCTAATAACAAAGTTTCAAAATATAAAAAGCAACAGCAAGGAAAAAAATAGACAAATCTACAATTCTACTTGTAAACTTCAACATCCCTTTATCAATAATTGATAGGACAAGCAGACAAAAAATCAGTAAAAATATAGAAGACAAGCAACAAACTAAATTGACCTAATTGATGTTCACAAAATTCTAACTCACAACAGCACAATGCACATTCAATTGCTTATGAGACTTTTACCAACATAGGTCATATTCTGGACCACAAAACAAGTCTCAATATATTTAAAATGATTCAAGTAGTACAATGTATATTCTTTGACCACTGTGAAATTAAATTAGGAATCAATAACAGAAAGATCTTTGGAAAAATCCCCAAATATTTAGAAATTAAAATGATAAACTTCCCGGGGCCGGCCCCATGGCTTAGCGGTTATGTGCGCGCGCTCTGCTGCTGGCGGCCCGGGTTCGGATCCCGGGTGCGCACTGGCGCACGGCTTCTCTGGCCATGCTGAGGCCTCGTCCCACATGCAGCAACTAGAAGGATGTGCAGCTGTGACATGCAACTATCTACTGGGGCTTTGGGGGAAAAATAAATAAATAAATGAACGGTATTAAAAAAAAAATGATAAACTTCCAAATAGCCAATAGGTAAAAGGAATAGTAAAAAGAAAAATTAGAAAATATTTTGAGCCAAAAGAAAGTATAAACACAACATGTCAAAACATGTAGGATGGCACCAAAACAAAGTTACAGCACAAAACGTCCTTTTAGAATAAAAGGAAGGTCTCGAATCAATGACCCCATATTTCACCTTAGATACCAGAAAAAGAGCAAAGTAAATGCCAAATAATCAAGAGAAAGAAAATAATAAAGATCAGAGTGGAAATCATTAAAAGAGAAAACATAAAAAATATGGAAAACCAATAGAAACAAAGATTTGTTCCTTGAGAACATCAATAAAATTGATAAACTTCTATTCAGACAGATTAGGAAAGAGAGAAGGCATAAATTACTGATATAAAGCATGAGAGAGGTGACATCACTAAAGATTCTGTGGTTATTATAAGAATAATGAAGGATTATCATAATCAATTTTATGCCAATAATTCAACAACTTATATAAAATGGTAAATTCCTGTAAAGAGAAACTACCAATGCATACTCAAAAAGAAATAGATAACCTGAAAAACTTTATATCTATGGAAGATAGAAATTATAATTATAAAATTTGCCATACAGAAAGGCCAGGTGGCTTCACTGGTGAATTCTACCAAATGTTTAAAGGAGAAATAATGCTATTTACACAAACTCTTTCATATAATTGAAGGAGAGAGAGTACTTTCTTCTTCTTTCTATAGGGCTGATGTTACTTTGACACCAATACCAGACAAAGGCATTACAAAACTATAGATCAATATCTTCCATGAACATAGATGAAAAAGTGTTTAACCTAATTTTGGAAGCAAAATCCAACAATTTATGAAAAGGATAATAGAATATGGCTAAGAGAGGTTTATTCCAGGAACACAGGTGGATATCATGTTAAAAATTAATCAATGTAATTCACAACATTAACAAACTAAAAAGGCAAAACTGTATGATTATCTCAATATATGCTGAAAAACCATTTGATAAAATCCAGTACTATTCCTAACAAAAACTCTCTACACACTAGGAATAGAAGGGAACTTATTCAATCTGATAAAAGGCATTCATGAAAATAACTAATAGCTTTCCTCCTAATGTCAGGCACAAGGCAAGGAAGTTAACTTTCAACAGTTCTATTCAACACTGTATACAGGGCCTAACCAGTGCAATAAGGCAAGAAAAACAAACAAAAACATCCAGATTACAAAAGAAGATGTAAGACTTTTTTTTTCTCAAATAGTATAATTGTCTATATAGAAAATCCTATAGGATCTACACAAATCAACGATGCCATATAGCTTCCCCCAGATTATAAATATTTTCTCAGATTATTAAATATTTGTAATATTTTTAATGGCTGCATACATAGTACTCAATTAAATAGAACCTTTATTATTGGACATTGAGGTTGTTTTAAAATTTTCTAGTATTATTATTAATACTGTAGTAAATATCATTATTTGCTTAATTTTATTCACATCTCTATTATTTTCCATTGTACAAATTCTCAAAAATTAAAGTTGAATTTCTGGGTAAAAGATGATGGATATTTTAAAACTTGTGATATATATTATCAAATTGTCGCCAAGGCAGGTTGTCCTAACTATTAAATAGTATCTTATTGTTTTGATTTGTACTCCTTTGCCACCTGGGTATTATATTTTGATGGTGGGATGTGGGTTTTTAATTTTTTTCCTTGTCAATCAATTATTCCAGTACCATTTAATAGTAATACTACTCATTTCCCATTGATTTGAAACATTATGTAAATATATTGAAATTTTATATATTCTTAGACTTCAGATAAAATTTTCTCTTGTATCAGTACCTTCTTTAAATGTCGCTTTTAGCTTTATCATTTATTTTAACAATTTACAGTGCTGGTTCCCCCTCCATTATTCTTATTTTTCAAAATCATTTTTATTAAAAAAATAAAATCCATTGTTTTACCCATTTAGATAAATTCTAGAATTATTTCCCAAAATTAAAAGAAATCACTGGTATTTGGTTGGAATTACATTAAAATTTATAAATCACATTTGGTGGAGAATTGTGGTCTTCATAATTTTGGATGTTTCTATGGGACACAGTCTGCCTCTCCCTCTATTCAAGCTTTCTCTCAGTGTCTATCTTTGATTTCCTCCTTAGCGCCATAATTATTTAGGAGAGCATTTTACAATTTCCGGTAGATTTGTTATACATGTGCACCTGCATTGGCTTTCTAGTGTTATTATAGTGTAAATGAGAGAATGAGGATGATAGTTTTTGCTTTTGAATAAATCTTTGAAGTTTTCTTTAGGACCTATTATATGATCAATTTTTATAAATGTTCAGAGACACTGGAAAAGAAGGTATATTCTCTATAAAGTACCAGGTTTAATGAGAAACTTAAATCTATTTTCTTAGTTACATGATCAGATTCTTCTATTTTCCTATTTGATCTATCAAGGCCCAAAAATATGTATTAAGAAATCTCATGCTTCTAATATATGCCTGCCAACTTCTCCTTGTATTTCTAATAGTTTTTATTTCATGTATTTTGATGCTGTCATTCAAAAAATAGAAGTTTTATGTTATTTTAACTGCATTGTGGATTTTGCCCTTTATCAGTAAAATGTGGTCCTCTTTATGTTGTTTATCGCATGTTGGTTTGAGTTCTACTTTAATATTTATCTTATGGCCTCTGCTTTTTTTTTGGTGAGGAAGATTGGCCTTGAGCTAACATCTGTTGCTAATCTTCCTCTTTTTGCTTGAGGAAGATTGCCTCTGAGCTAACGTCTGTGCCCATCTTCCTCTATTTTATGTATGGGATGCTGCCACAGCATGACTTGATGAGTGGTGCATAAGTCTACTCCCGTGATCCAGACCTGCAAACCTCAGGCCGCTGAAGCGGAGTGTGCGAACTTAACTATTATGCCACTGGGCCAACCCCTCTGCTTTCCTTTTGTTCACATTACCCCAGTACATCTTTGTTCATCTTTTTATTTTTAACCTTCTGTGTCATTTTAAATGTATGTCTTGGAGATAATTTATAATTGGATTCTTTTTAAAATTCAATCTGAGTGTCTTAATTTCAGTGAGTGAGTTTATCCTATTGTTATTTATTACTATCACAGATAAATTTTGTTCTACTTCTGTCATTTTGTTTTTATTTGCCATATTCATACTTTAAAAATGTATATGCTTTATTTTATTTTTGGTAAGTGAATTAGTGAATTAGCCCTTCTTTTATTTTCTTCTCTAGTGATTACCTTTGATTAAAAGGACATAATTGTCCCCCAACTTTCTTTAATTATCCATGTCGATTGAGTATCAATTATCTAATATTATTTAAACATCTAATATTATCAATATTATCTAACGCTTTCTTAGGTATTAGTTAGAAATTAGTATATTTTACTTCCTCCCACCAATCATTCTCTTACTTAAAGTATGTGTCAATTTAATCTGCAATGTTTGGACCAGTTAATTATTGTATGTTTACTGTCATTTTACATTATGTACCTTTTCTTTTGATAATTTTTTTGACATTTCCTTTTGTTTTGTAACTACATTGAAAGTGGCTGTTTTCATTCAAATCTTTGTGTTAGTGATTTCAATATTTGCCAGTCCTTTTATAGCATGCCTTCTTCATTGTTGAGTTCCTTATTTTTATTCATTTCTTTTTGTCAGCTGTTTTGTGTTTAACTAGTTTTATTTCTTTCAAAAAGATTTTGTGAGTGGTATGTTTTTTGTGTCCTTGTATATTTAAGAATATTTCCTGCCATCACATGTAAACAACAACTTAGCTAGCATAGAAATCTCAGGTCCTAACTCTTCTCTCAAAACTCTGTTGCTATTATTCCATTGTCTTTGGCATTTAAATTTAGGAGGTAAATTCTGAGGTTAGCTTGCTATCTTTTTTTATGAGATCTGTTTTATCTTTTTGACTAGATTTTTATATGATTCTTTATTTTATTCTTGAAATTAAACATTTTCACCAAGGCATTTCTCTATCATGTTTTTTTACTTCATTGTAAGTGACTCCTTTTGGTCTGATAAATCCAGTTATTTTTCATATCAGGAAAGTTTTCTTCAATTTTGTTTTTGGTTATTACCGTTTCATGTATTCTGCTTTCTCCGTTTTTTCCTTCAGGAATACCAGTTATGTTTGTTTCCATTCACTGTCTTCCATATCCATAATGTGTTCTGTCTTAGTATTTGTTTCTTTGGGCTTTTACGTTTATTAGAAAGGCTTCTGAAATGCATATTTCATAGCACTGTTTTTGTTTTAGCAGAGTTGAGACTGCTCTTTATTGCTTTGTGTCTTTGTTTAATTCTGATATTGTATTTGAACATTTCTCCCAATTTCTCTTTTGTTTTAAAATTCTATGTAGCGTATAAATTATAATATATATAACATATAAGTTATGTGTTAGGAGTCATGACAGTGAAGTGAGAAATCACGATTGGCTCTACCATCCAGTTTAAGAACTGAAATATTACCATAGCATTAAAGGCACTCCCCTGCTTGCCTCATCCCCACAGGGAACCACCATCATTAACTTGTGTTTGTCATTCCCTTGTTTTTAAAATAGTTTACCACAAGTATGTATCTTAAAAAAATATAGTGTTTAATGGCTTTATAAAACAGTATTGTACAGTGTGACTTCCTTTTTTTCATTCCACGCTGCATTTATAAGACTCATTTCAGTTTTTGTGCGCATCTGTAGTTTATTCAATAATCTCCTGCATAATACTCCATTGTATAAATATACTGCAATTCATTTCGTCATGCTCCTGTTAATGGCTATTTGGTGGTTTTCATATTTTTGTGATTATGAACATTCTTGTACATGTTTCCTGATGTACAGTTCTCTGGCCATATATCTGGAAATAGAATTGTTGGGTTGTAGGGAATGTGCATGCTCAGAATGCCAACCTTTTTCCAAGGTGGATGTGCCCTCTTACACTCCCACCAGTGGTCATGATTTCCCACTGGGATGGTAGCCTCCATGCTCAGGTGCCTGTTATTGCTGCCAAGGAATTTACTGCCAGTCTGAGTGATCTGTCTTTCCTCTCCAGCTTCTTTTAAGGTTTTCTTTTTTTCTTTAGTGTTTTTAGGTTCACTACAGTGTGTCCAGGTATAAATTTCAAAAAAATTATTCTGTTTGGCGTATAACTTGGGAGATACCCAAAGTTTCAGGCAGGGTCTGGTAAAAGTGACTTCTGAGCGGGTTTGGTAAACAACATTTAAGTATACGCTTCTTAAAATTAGACTTTATGTTTTAGAGTAGTTTTAGGTTCACAGCCAAGTTGAGGGGCAAATACAGATTTCCCACAAAATGCTTCCCCCCACACAAGCATAGCCTCCCCTGCTATCGACATCCACACTTGAATGGTCATTTGTTACAATTGATGAACCTACGTCAACACATCATTATAACCCAAAGTCCATAGTTTACATTAGGATTCACTCTTGGAATGGTACATTCCAGGGGTTTTGACATATGTATAGTGACAGACTTATCATTGTAGTATCATATAGAATAATTTCACTGCCCTAAAAATCCTCTGTGTTCCACCAATTCATCCCTCCTTTCCTCAAACTTCTGGCAACCACTGATCTTTTGACTGTCTCCATTGTTTTACCTTTTCCAGAATGTCATTTAGTTAGAATCATACAGTATATAGCTTTTTTAAATTGACATCTTTCACTTAATAATATCCATTTAAGGTTCCTCTGTGTCTTTTCATGGCTTAATAGCTCGTTTCTTTTCTCTGAGTAATATTCCATTGTCTGGATGGACCACAGTTTATTTATCCATTCACCTGCTGAAGGACATCTTGGTTGCTTCCAAGTTTTGGGAATTCTAAATAAAGTTGTTATGAACATCTGTGTGCAGGTTTTTGTGTGGAGATAAGTTTTCAACTCCTTTGGATAAATATCAAGGAGTGTGACTGCAGGATCATACAGCAGGGGTATGTTTAGTTGTTTAAGAAACTGCCAAACTGTCTTCTAAAGTGGCTGTACCATTTTTCATTCCCGTGAGCAATGAATGAGAGTTCCTGTGGCTCCACATCCTCATCAGCATTTGGTGTTGTCAGTGTTTAGGATTTTGTGTAGTGGTATCTCATTGTTGTTTTAACTTGCAATTCCCTAATGACATACAGTGTTGAGCATATTTTCGTATGTTTCTTTGCCATCTGTATATCTTCTTTAGTGAGATGTCTGTTAAGGCTTTTTGTCCATTTTTTAATCAAGTGTGTTTTCTTATTGTTGAGTTTTAAGAGTTCTTTGTAGGGGGGCCGGCCCAGTGGCGTAGCAGTTAAGTGCATGCGCTCTGCTGCTGGCAGCCTGAATTCAGATCCTGGGCACACACAGATGCACCACTTGTCAGGCCATGCTGTGGCAGCGTTCCATATAAAGTAGAGGAAGATGGGCACAGATGTTAGCCCAGGGCCAGTCTTCTTCAGCAAAAAAAGAGGAGGATTGGCATTGGATGTTAGCTCAGGGCTGACCTTCCTCCCAAAAAAAAAAAAAAAAGAGTTCTTTGTATTGTTTGGATAACAGTCCTTCATGAGATATGTATTTCGCAAGTATTTTCACCCTGTCTGTGGCTTGTCTTTTCATTCTCTTGACAGTGTCTTTTGCAAAGCAGAAGTTTTTAATTTTAATAAAGTCCAGCTTATCAATCCTTTCTTTCATGGCTCATGCCTTTGGTGTTGTATTTAAAAAGGCATCACCATACCTATGTTTTCTTCTAGGAGTTTTATAGTTTTGCATTTTATGTTTAAGACTATGATCCATTTTGAGTTAATTTTTGTGAAAGGTGTAAGGTTTGTGTCTAGATTCTTTTTTTTTGTATGGATGTCCAGTGATTCTAGCAACATTTTTGCTGTGTCTCCACCGTATTGCCTTTGCTCCTTTGTCAAAGATCAGTGGATTATATTTGTGTGGGTCTATTTTTAGACTCTCTATTCTGTTCCATTGATCTGTTGTCTATTCTTTCACCAATACCACACTTTCTTGATGACTATAGTTTTATATTAAGTCTTGAAGTCAAGTAGTGTCAGTCCTTGTTAGAATCAACTCATTGATATTCACAAAACAACTTGCTGGGATTTTGATTGGAATTGTATTAAATTTATAAATTTAGTTGGGAAGAACTGATGTCTTTACAACATTGAGTCTTCCTATCCATGAACATGGAATATCTCTCCATTTAGTTAGTTCTTCTTTGATTTCTTTCATCAGAATTTTGTAGTTTTCCTCAAATAGATCTTCTAATGTGTTGTATTTTATTTCTGCTGTTTCTTAATCATGATAGCTTGTTTTCTTGTGAGTTTGGATAAAATTTTTGTTGTGAGTTCATATTTGGTTAAACTTAATGTATGGGTATACTAAGAACCTCTAATGGGGTTATTTTCATTCAAAGTGGATTTGTATTTACTTCTACTGGGAAGCAAGGAGCATTATTGACCTATAACCACTTCAGCCTCTTTGAAGGACCTCAGTTTAACAGAAGATCTTCAGGTTCATTTCCCCTAATTAGCATAGGACAGTTGGACTCTTGATTTTAATGTAGACGCAAGAATTTAATTATAAGGCAATCCTAGCTTTGTATTCCTCAGTGCTCCTCACTTCAAACTATTCTCTTTTTCTCCATCTTGCACTCCCATGTAAATTTCCTTTTATTGAGAACTCAAAAATGCTTTAAAAGGTGATTTTTATAGTCCATACAGGTCTAGTCCATTATAGTACTGGAAGATTTGTAATCATCTCTATATTTTATCCATTTCTCCTTTCCATTCCATTGTCTTTTAAATCTCAGCTTCTTCTTTTTTTTTTTTTTTTTTTTTTCGTGAGGAGATCAGCCCTGAGCTAACATCTGCCAATCCTCCTCTTTTTGCTGAGGAAGACTGGCCCTGGGCCAACATCTGTGTCCATCTACCTCCACTTTACATGGGACACCACCACAGCATGGCCCGACAAGCAGTACGTGGGTGCACACCTGGGATCCGAAACCAGGTCACCAGCCGCGGAACAGGTGCACTTAACTGCTACGCCATGAGGCTGGCCCGAATCTCAGCTTCTTTTCTTCTGCTTCATAAGAGGTAATGATTTATTGCATTGTATGGAGAATACAAATTTCCAGAAATTTTCTTCTGATGCCTGGAGACGATCATCTTTCAGAAGTATATTCTTCCTCTGAGTCTTAGATGCTGTTCCATTTCTCTTGTTCAACAATTTTCTTTCATCGAATTATTTTTCTTTACTCATCTTCAAACAAATTAAAATCTGTATCTTTTTTTGTTAGAGATTTGTGAATAGCTCTTTCCCTATTCTTTGTCCACTTGAGGTGAAATCTCTAATCCTCACTTTCTCAGACTTAAAGATGTTGGCTGGGTTTGTGCATTCAAGCTCTAGTCTAAATGCCAAACTCTGGTAGTAATTAGCCAGGAGGCATCCTCATCTGCTATTTGCTTTGTGCTCTGACAAACTGAATGGATGTAATATGTGAAAAAGTACATTTCCTAGCTTCCCTTCACTTCTGACGAGTGGTTTCTAAGCGTTCTTGCTGAAGAGATGTAGAAAGATGGAGCGTTTAAGGTTGGGGGCCAGTAGGAGGGGGCAAAAGATTAGGCGACGGTTCTCTGGCTAAAACCCAGGTCAGTGCTAAGGGATGGCTCCTCAGACTTAGGCGGACGGTGGTGGAAGCATGGAATGTCTTCCTGAATTAGAAAAAGTGTCAATTTGATGTGGCACAGAGCCTTGGTGTATCATAAGGCAAAGCTTGGCTGGGTGTTTTTCCTCATACACTTCCATCTACTTTCCTGTCAAGTTCTTTTAGTTTTCTTTGTTGTAAATTTTCTTTTTTTTTTTTCCAGTGTCTTTTTAGGCATTTTAAGGGGATATCAGAAGAGCCTGCATAGGGATACCATGTTAACTGTAAATTCAATAGATTTTTTTTTGTCTAGTTGCCATTCATCACCATATACACATGCCCTTTTACTCCAATAGATTGTTTTTAAATGGCATAAAACAAAAAGACTTGGTGCTTCAACTTAATCACTACTGTGAGTGCTCTATTTCTATCCTTAATTCTCTTTGCAAAGAGGTGCTTCAGTGGGGTTTTCCAGACTCGCTCTTCCTCAGTGGGGACACAGATGAAACTGAGTAGTCAGGTTGAGTGGATGGGGAAAAGAGACTTCAGGTTTTTGAGTGTCTCAGCATATCTAAACTATCTACTTCTAGTGGAAATGAGGTAGATATCTCCTTGTCAAATTGCTATTAATAATATTTTCCTCACTTTCAAAACTGCCTGGAGACAGTCATAAAAAAATAACCTGATAATGGATCCCTCATTCATTCATTCATCCACCCCTCAATTTATTGAGCTGTAGTCTAAGGGTTAATGCTAATTAAAGGAGTGAGAGCGCCTCATGCTGCCCACAGTCAATTGAGGGTAAAAGGTATTTAAATATCTAGTAATAATGTGGTGTGATAAGCACTACAATAGAAATGGGCACGAGACTAGGCCACAGAATAATTGATTCAGCCTCACAGAGAAATGATTTTTGAGTTGATTCTTGAAGTCTGGATCATTTGTCAGCAGAGGGAACAACATGCACAATGGAAAAGAGTTATCTGAAGCATGGCATGTTTGGGAAACTGAGGTTAGGGATGTGTTTGTGGGAATGAGCTGGGGGTGAGCCTGGAAAGATAGACTGAGGCCAGCTTATGAAGGGCCTTGTATTCTAGGCAGGTGTGTGGTCTCTGCTCTGAGGACATGGGTAGTCGGAGAAGGTGCCTAGTTTGCTCATGCTGCTATGCTGGATGCCATGGACTGGGCGGCTTATACAACAAACATTTCTTTCTCACAGTTCTGGAGAACTGAAAGAACTGATCTTGGCTGAAAGTCCAAGATCAGAGTGCAGCACGGGTTCTTGGTGAGGGCCCTCTCCCTGGACACATCCTCACATGGCCTTCCTTTGGCGTGGGCTCACAGAGAGAGAGAGAGAGTGCTTGAGTCTCTTCCTTTTCCTATTAGGGCACTAATCCCATCCTGGGAGCCCTACCCTCATAGCCCCATCTAAACCTAAGCACTTCCCAAAGTCCCCATCTCCAATTACCACAACGTTGGGGTTAGGGCTTCAACATATGGGTTTTGGAGGGGCACAGACGTTCAGTGTGTAGCAGAAGGATTTTAGGGAGAGTGGCGACAGGATCAGGTCTGCATTCTGATACACAACAACAGCAGCCTAGAAACACAAACAGAAAACTCCCAACAAGCAAAGCAAAAATACATTTTTAGAATGTTTTTAAAATTCAAAATACCTTTCTCCATATTATCTTATTGGATTTGTTCTTTGAAACCACCCTGTCATGGATCATTAGCCCCATTTTAAAGACGAGGAAACAGGGGCCGGCCCCGTGGCTTAGCGGTTAAGTGCGCGCGCTCCGCTACTGGCGGCCCGGGGTTCAGATCCCGGGCGCGCACGGACGCACCACTTCTCCAGCCATGCTGAGGCCACGTCCCACATACAGCAACTAGAAGGATGTGCAGCTATGACATACAACTATCTACTGGGGCTTTGGGGGAAAAATAAATTAAAAAAAAAAAAAGGATGAGGAAACAGATGCAGACAGGTTACTGACTTGTCCCAGTTGGCTCAGTTAGTAGGAGGTGGAATGGAAAGATAAAATTAAGAGCTTGGAAGAACAATACGGTTGAAGCATTTTCCTAGCTCTTGGCTCTGGGGATACCTCACAGTGTTGATTTCTATCTCCAATGAGGGCTGCAAGGAAGTTCAGGAAGGTGCTACGTTACTGGAAAAGTAGTAAGCGGTGGAGCTGGCAGGCATAAATTCCAGCCTAGCGCTCCTTCACCCTACCAGGACGGCAGCTACTGCCGATTTATGTCTGAAGTGAACGACGGGTTCTAAAGAGACGGGTTCCTTATGGAATTGTACAAAAACAAAATCAGCCTTGAAAATCCCTTACGAAGGTGCCACGTTGGAGACCTCAAGCCTTTCAAAAATTTTCTCCATGTTAGAACAGGACAGAGTTGATGAAGTATTTGGCTTGCATTTGGGAGTCTATTGTATGAAAATACTCTCTATTTCTTTCAAAAGCCTAGTGTGTTGAGATGCTCACACCAGGAGATGCATGAGGGGGAGAGACCCCATCGCCCCTCACTCCAGGGCCTGTGCTCATTGAGTGTAAGTGTGTGTAGACTCACCCACACTTTCAAAATTGCTCTGTCTTTCTTTTCATTTCCATAGATCCTGAGTGGTTGACTTTGGGTGAATTAAATGTGCTTACAATGTGACTCTCCTGTATGCACAGAACAGACTATGCATTAACCCCTGGGCTCTTTTGCACTAAACCTGGACTCAACCTCAGAACCCATCTCAACTCTGAGCTCAACCCAGGAAGCTGTAAGCAGTCGGTGGGAACTGGCACCCCTGAACTCTATTAGTGCTACCGGTTTCCAAACATGTATTTGAAGCATTATAAAAAATATCAATTGTAAATAGACACTATTATTCTAATTATAGGAGGCAGAGTTATCTTAATCCCTACACCCCTGAATTTGAGCCTCTGTGCCTGCCTGAAAGCTGGGCAAGGGCAGAGCATGTCTGCAGAGGAGGACTGCGGCCCCGAGGGGAGCGGGAGATGGGCGAGCGTGGCCTCGGTCAGGTCGCCAGAGGGAAGCGGCTTTGATTTCCTTTCTCAAGAAGCAGCACATGGTGAAGGGCCAGGCAGTGAGGGGTGCACGGGCTTTCAGCAAAATCGCAGCTCTGCCACTATACAGCAACGCAGTGTCTGTGTTCCTCGTTTCCTCATCTGTAAAGTGGGATAAGAGTTCCTCTCTCCCTGAGTAGTTATGAAGATTAAATGAGTGGCAATGGCAGGTCAGAATGAGTCAGTGTGGTAGGATGGCCCTAGAGGGTAATGCCCACCTGATCCAAGGGCCTGGATCTGCCTGTGGGTCCACCAGTGATCTCATCCTCCCCCACCCTCAACCCCTGCATTCTGGCAAGGTCCTTCATGCCAGACGCTTCTCCACACCAATTTGCCTTCAAATAAATCAATAAGTGGACAGATGAGCTGACACGGGCATTAGAATATTTGCAAAGGGTAGCACTCAAGACAAAGGACGCATGAAATAATCCGTTTCGGCACGGGTGAATTTGTTCCAACCAAAGGGCCATCAACGATGTCAAAGGCAGTTAGCATCACGCTGCCTCTGTATCTATTTCTTGTTATCTTTCCAACATTGAACAGTACACACATTTCACTGTTTTGCAAACCTCTCCAAAACAAAAATTCTGACAGCTATGTTAACCATTTTCCTTCCCTCCCACCACCTCTTGCTTGCTCTCGCTCATTCCAAAACTTTTCAAGTTCAAGACCTTGGGAACCTGCTGAGTTCAGGAGCAGGAGCTGAGGAAAATTCTGACGCAAGGTTTTTTTCTCTTGATCTCCTTTTTCTTCGCCACAGCTAAAAATATACATTTCTTCACCCTACCCAGTCAATTCCCCTGTAATTAGAAGGTCCGCCAGATTCTCACCTGACAAGTCTCTACCCCAGAGCCGAACGCAGGGAACAGGTGGTGAAGGTGGCTGATGGGGTGGGTAGAGCTAGGGGACTGGGTGAGCCCGGGGTTTTGAGCTAAAAGCTGATGGTCAGTGAAGTGGGGAGGTTCATGCAAGAAGGATGGGCTCCTGGTCCTGGAGGACATGACACTGGGGGAAGGCTTTCCCTTCTCCCAGCGCAGTCGGGCATTCTGAGGTGCTAGGCGTGAGAATAAGACTGGGGTCCTCAAGGAGCTCACTGCTTTGTGCCAGAGAGGGACATATAAACAATCACAAAGCTATATGCATACAGGTATGTCTGAAGTGATGGTTAAATTTTAACATTGGTTATTTCTGGGAAGCGATGGGAGTTTCAATGACTTGCTGTGATCTTTATATTTTTCTGCATTGCTTGCTTTTTAAATAATGAATATGTGTACTTTAGAAAAAGTGAGAAATTTATTACTTTACTAAAAATAATAATACAACATACTGACTTTTCTAGAAGTCCATTGCAATCCGGAAGCCCTGAGGTTTTTAAAGCCAGAGGGGCCCTCTGGTTGAAGACAATTTCTGAACCAGAGTATTATTGGTTAAGTTGTTTTCTACATGGGTCTCATTCTGTATCTGAGGACACAGAGAGATATTGCTGACACAGAGTATGAGATGGGGAGAGGTGAGAGGTGATACTGGAGAGCCAGGCTTGGGCTGGACTGTGAGAGGTTCGTGTGCCAGGCTAGGGGCTGGCACTTCTGCTCCCCAGTTAGGGGAGTGGATATGGGTGGTGGTGTGAGGGGGTATGTCAGGGAGAACTCTACACCACAGCAGAAATAAACACAGTGCAGTCTTCCTGGAGCATTAACTCTCCGTGACCATCCTTGGGGAAGAAGTTGAGTGATTCAGTGGATGGGTGATTTAAAGTCTTAATATAGTGTTGGAACAAGCCTTAGCGCTGGGTTCCAGGCTGGCCGTCTAAGGGGTAGTGTGTTGGCTCTGCTCTATTGTTGGGGGAATCTCTTGGAACTTTGAGGGGGCTTGCTGTGGTGATAGGAAGTGAAGAGAAGGATCACCATTCTATTTGTGCTTTAGAAAGGTCACCTAGTGGCTGGTATGAAGAGGGAGGATGAGATTTGGGGCAAGGAGGCCAGTTAGGAGGCCCTCATGATAGCTTAGTTCAGAGAAGCTCAGAGCCTGGCCCTGGGGGTGGATGGGAGTGGGCTCTGGGAGTAGAAGTGATGGGTCCGGATTTTGCGGAGGAAGGGGAAGGACAGGTGGGAGTCGAGAGTGATCCCCAGGCCTCCATATGTGGTCACTGGGAGATGAAGGTGCCATTCACTACAACAGAGAATACAGGGGGAGGAGGTTTTATTTTGTATATCTAGATGGGGGTGGACCTGAGACCACTCAGGGAGTGGGCTCTTAGGGGGAAGAGAAGAGAGACAAGGGAGCAACCTTGGTGACAGCGACTTGAGGGAGTTTGTGGAGGAAGAGGACCTAGCGATGGGAAGACCCCTCACACTTATCCTCCAGCCACACCACACAACTTAGAGTGAGCAGGGGGCCCAGGCCACTGCAGGCCTCCAGCCTTCGCTTCCTTAGCTTCTCTGCCAGGGCCGCACATCTTCCCCTCTCTTTCTGGCAAATGCTCTGCCATCTCTCAGTTCCCCTCTGAAGCCTTGTCTCCTAAGTAAGTGTAAATGACAATCCCTTCTTTCGTGCCTGCTCTGACACCTAAACTTCCGGCACTGCACCTGTTGCCCTTTAGAGAATGCCCTGGTCTCTGCGACTGCCTCACTCGACCAGACCGTGAGCTCCTGTGCCAGCGTCACATGGAGCAGGTGCTCAGGAAATGTTTTCTGGGTGAGGAATGAATCGTCAAGACGGAAGGAGAAAGAGGCAGGGAAAGGTGTGGTCACAGAGACAGAGAAAGGAAAGAATTCTTGGTCAAGAGTACTAACTGCACCAAAGAATAAAGTTATTTAAGAGCTAAGAAGCATCCCTTTCACTTGGCAGTTGGGAAGTATCCTTGGCAAAAATAACTTCCCTGGCATAATAGGGGCAGAAACATATTACAGCATGTTTACACTGAAGAGTGAATACGAGATAAGAAAGTGGGGACACTGAGTGCAGATTTTTTTTTTTCCCAAGAAGCTCAGAATAGAAGAGAAGGAGAGAGATAAGGCAATAATTACAAGTGACATAGATTTTTAAGACTTGAGGGGAAGGAGCAAATGGAGGGGAGAAGCTGCCAATGTGAAGAATGGATGCCATTGATTGGGATGGGGAGGGATGAGACCAAGAGCAGAAGTGGAGGGATTGGCATGGACCTGAAGACAGATACCTCTTCCACTGTGAAGAGGAGGGGAGGTGAAGAGGAGGCAAGATCAGGGAAGATCGCGAATGGGAGAGGAAGCTAACACAGACAAATAAAAAGGCTCATGTGTGTGCTTTGGACCCATCTGAGACTGGAAGCTGAGACTGGCCTCCAACTCCTATGGTCACAGGATTTTTCCAGCACTGCTCAGGTGCCCAGGTGCAGGTGTAGTGAAGGGAGTTTGCAGGGCAGGTGTGACGGAAGGATGAGAGCATGGGAAAAATAATTGAGCAACCTGATGGAGGGATGGCTGAAGCTCTTGACCTGAGTTCTAGAACGTGTAGGAAAGGAAAGAGGGAGCAGGAACCTGGGAGAAGATTCAAGTTCTGAAGAACCAGGTGTCACTGAGGGTGAAAGGAAAAAAGAGAGCAAGAAGGCTGGAAGAATGGGAGGTTGTGGTCTGAGAGAGGGATGTTGGAGTTTCAGGAGTCCAGTAAGCTGTGCCACTCCCAAGAACTTGGAGCCACCCAAAGGCCTTTGAAAACATGAGGGGTGATGTCTCGGTTGAGGGAGAAAGGAAAACTTCACCTCAGCGGCCTGGAGTCCTCAGGGGATGTGGTTAGTCTGGTAAAATGTCTGTCAAGGAGTGGTTGAGGAAACTTCCGGTTTTAAAAGCTGATCTCAATGTCTCCCACTTTCTGCATAAAAACTTCCTGACTCAGGGCAGTGATGTGGGACTCCTGGGAGCCTCATGCATTTGGGCTTATAATGGTGCACTGCTGTTCACCGTGATTTAATGGCACTTGTGCTGGGTCCCCCCTCCACAATGCAAGCTTCTGGGTTTGGAGACTCAGAGAGTGGTGGACAAAATCCATCACTGGTATTCCATGGAACACTAGCCCCACAGGATGCCTGGCCACAAGGGGTTTCTGTAGTTAGCCATATTTTGAGGGGGGATGCCTGTTTTGTCCCACTCCTGCAGGTTTACAGGGCATATTCCTATTGTGGAAAATGGCAGTTAGGCTCTCAGCACCATTTCTGTCATCCTAACAATGCTGCTCTATCACAGAGTTTATTTAAGCCAGTACTCAGTGTTTATGTAGTGATGGCACATGAACCTTGTGTGCTGCTGAGCCAAGTAGTGTACTGTAATTACATTTCCTTTCTTGTGTGTTCACATCAGATTTCATAGCAGCTTGGTTTTCTTTTATGCCATTCTTCCTCGGAGCTGGCAGCCCTCCTGTTCCCATCTGGATCAGCTGCTCTCTGGGCCTGCTGCAGAGTTGCTGTCTCTCTGGCTCTCTTTCCCTATCATCCTAGGGCTTTCCTTTCCCATTCTCCTGTCTGGAACCCTATTCCTGGGACCCATGTTTTTCTCTTTTTGGCTCTCTTCCTCATATCTTCTACTACATATCCAGTCACTCCCTGAGAAGTCTGAGTGTGCGTTGTAGGTCTAAAAATATCTTTATTCTATCCCATACTTGAATCATAGTTCAGTTGGGAATTTAATTCTAGGTTGAAAATAAATTTCCCTCAGAATTTTGTCTTCTAACTTCCCAAGTGGTATTGAGAAGTCAATTGTCATCCATATTTCATGTCTTTTGATGTGACATTTTTCCTCTCTTGAAGCATTTAAGGGATTATCTCTACCCCTGTTCTAAAGCATCATGATGAGGAGCCTAGATGTGAGGTCTTCATTCATTTATTTTCTTGGGCAATCAGAGAGCCATTTCAGTCAGGGCACTCATGTTTCAGTTTATGGGAACTGTTTTTGTAGCACATATTGGATGATTTTCTTCTCTGTGTTTTTATCTGTTCTCTTTCTCCAGAATGTCTATTAGAAAATTGTTGAACTTCTTGGATTATCCTCTAAGTTTATTTCCAACTTTTCATCTTTGTCTTTTATTTTCTTTATTTTGGGAGACCTCTTTGACTTTGTCTTTCGGTGATTCTATCTATGTATCTAAGTATCTATGATATTTAATTTTAGCTGTTATAATTTTATCTTCCAGAATTCTTTCTGTTCTTTCTTTATTGCATCTTATTTTTGTTCCATGGATGCAATATTTGCTCGTGTTAACTAAAGGATATTAATAAAAGGTTTTTGAAATTTTATTCTGCTCTCAACATTTCTTTCCTCTAGGTTTTTTTTCCTGTTCATTTTGCTGTTTTTCATATTTCATGGTTGTCATTTATATTTAAGAGCAAGGCCATAAAAATGGTTGGAAGCTGTGTGTGTGTGTGTGTGTGTGTGTGTGTGTGTGTGTTGGGGTGTAAGGACTTATCACCTGGCTTCCCTGTAGAGTGATCAAGCACCAAGCAGGACATAAGTCATTTTTTTTGGTGAGGAGATAGGACAATTCAGTTTCTTGGGAAAAGTCCCTCTCTTCCTGGGATCTCTCTGTCTCTCTACCTAACAGCTGTCGTTTTTGGAGCTGGGTGGAAACAGGGAGCCGGGGGGGGGGGGTGTGCTCACTATCCGAGATGTAGAATTTCACTTACTTCTGTTTTTAACCTCAAGATTCAACTCCACCGTCTGCTTTGCTGAGTGTTCCTGCACTTGTACCTGTAGCTTTTCCAGTTCAATAGAGTTAGAGGACCAACATCTGCTTTGCCATTGGGGCAGGAGGGAGAGTCATGTGGCTATTCAGGGTTGGGGAAAATACCCTGGGGTCTAACTGTTCTATATACTGACTTCCACCAACCAATCTCTCTTTTTCAGCTCCAGCCCACCCACTGTTTCTGACGTACCTGGTACCTTCCATTGCCAAGACTTCTGGGGGCTTTGTAGGGAGAGTCAGCCTATGCTTCACAGGAGGCCCTCTGCAGGCTTGTGGAGGGCAGCTCACTCAACTCTGCTAAGTCAGTGGCTGCTCCTCTGTTCACTGTCCATCTTAAAAAAGGGACTTGGAATCTCTCATCTGTTGCTGACTCCTCTCTCATTATTGGTGTCCCTTCTGACTTATATCATTTAATTCATCACATTAGAGGGCTTCACAAATGTTCAAGTTGGCATATTTAACCAGAAAACCTAGTATATATTTTTTTATTAAGACCCCTTTTTAATAGCAACTTTAGGTTTACAATAAAATTGAGAGAAAAGTACAGAGATTTTCTATATACCCCCTGCCCCCAAACATGCAGAGCCTCCCTCATTATCAACATCATTCACCAGAATGCCACATTTTTTTTTTAACCAAAGGTTAACCTACAATGACACATCATAGTCACCCAAAGTTCACAGTTCACCTAAAAGTTTACTCTTGGTGTCGTCCATTCAATGGGTTTGGACAAATGTATAATGACATGTACCCATGCAGAGTATTTTCACTGCCCTAAAAATCCTCTATGCTCTGCCTATTCATCTCTCCCCACCTCTCCACTCCACTCTTGGCAATCCATGATCTTTTATTGCCTCCATAGTTTTGTCTTTTCCAGATTGTCAAATAGTTGGAATCATACAACATGTAGCCTTCTCAGATTGACTTCTTTTACTTAATAATGTACATTTAAGGTTCCTCCACATCTTTTCATGGCTTAATAGCTCATTTCTTTTCACTGAGTAATATTCCATTGTCTGGATGGACCACAGTTTATTTATCCACTCGCCTATTGAAGGACATCTTGGTTGCTCCCAAGTTTTGGCAATTATAGATAAAGCTGTTATAAACATCTGTGTGCAGGTTTTGTAAACTCCTTTGGTAAATACCAAGGAGCACAATTACTAGATTGTATGGTAAAAGTATGTTTAGTTTTGTAAGAAACTGCAAAACTGTCTTCCAAAGTGGCTGTACTATTTTGCATGCCCATCCCTAATCAATGAGAGTTCCTGTTGCTCCACAACCTCACCATCATTTGGTGTGGTCAATGTTTTGGATTTTGGCCATTCTAATGGGTGTCCTACTGTTCATTTTGTGCCAAAAACAATACTATGCAATCCCTTATATGCCCATCATTGCTTAGCTCAGCAGGCATTCCATGAAGACCTGTTGACTTAATTAGTGGTTCGACCTGAATGAACAGGTCTAGCACATGGTTCTACCAAGTCTATACATGACCCCTCTGTCGGGGGAGGAAAGGAGACAGAAAGGTAGGTAACGCAGGTAGGTGAGGACTGCTCTTCTACTAGCTCATCCTTCTAGATCTTAGTTGATGCGTGATTGGAACCCTTAGGTGAGCGTGCATCTCTTCTCTCAGTTTCTGACATTACTGGGCTGTATCATTCAGGCTGCACAGTGAGACTTGTGTCTGGCAAACACGGAGGAGCTCTGCCTCTAAGATTCTCAGCCCACTTCTTTAGGGCCTAAAATTTCACTCACTTTGAATTAGGTCATTGAATCCACTTAGCAGATTGGAAGCCCTGCAGAGAAGAGCCCCTATACTAAGGTGGAGTGCCCTGCACAGTGGACTGCTCTGCTGTTTCCACGCCGAGGTTGGGCACAGGGATCTTGACCAAGGTTCTCAAGCCACTGACGACATGTCTGTCTCCTGTGGGCATTGACATACTCAGGCTTCCATCAGAGTTCTGACCACCCTAGGGAGCTGCAGAGATTGGGGCCAGGTCCTGCTGCTCAGAGATCCTGTCCTGTCCATCTCCCTCACGCCCAAGGGTCTCGAAATCCCACCCTTCCCCCTCACTGGTCTCCACTTCTTGAACTAAATCTCAGTTGGGGTTTGTCATCCAGGTATTAGCTTCTGTTATTTTGGCTCTGAAACATAATATGTCATTAACTCCACTGTGAGGCACTGGAGACCAGACTCGAACAAGGTTAGCCAACTTCTTGGTTGGAGGCTGGGAAAAACCCCAAGCCTTTTGAGTCTCCCACAGCAATGAGAATGAAAAGCACATTAATATCTCAGTACATTATTTGGCTACACTCTGCAGTTGGAAAGCCTGGTTATATTTAACAGTGACTTTTCCAACCTTATTTGGCCATAGAACTCTTTTCTTCTCTTAACATTTGTTAACACCTGTATCAGTTATGGCCCATGGGAAATAGCTGGCACACTCAAAGGAGGATGATTTAAAAGGGTTAATTTAGAAAAGGACTAGGTACAAAAGTGCGGGCAGGGTATAATGGATAGTGCATCGACTGGGGGCCAGCAGCCATTGAGCAGTTTCCACCCCATCCTGAAGGGCAAGGAAGGGACAGGAGAATTTGTGAGATCAAATTTGTCAGCCTTGTCAGTATCTGTTCAAAGTTGCCCATCTATATCTCAGAGTGCTGCCCCTTCTCCGCCAGTGCCCTCATCTTCCATCCAAGGTCTGGTTGGGGGGAACTGAGTGGCTCTGGGCTCTGAGCCCTGACTGTCAGACTCTGGGCTTGGCCCTCGCCGTACTTGCCCTGTGGCACCTGCAGGGGAAACGTCGACGCTGCCATGAGGCCTCTGGTTCTCCGTGTGTGTTCTTTTCTTTTTTCAGTTTTATTGAGATATAATTGACATACAGTACTGTATAATGTACTGTATACAGTACAGCATAATGATTTTATTTACACATATGGTGAAATGATTACTCAGTAAGTTTAGTTAACATCCATCATTTCATATACAAAAAAAAAAAAAAAAGAAAAAGAAAAAGAAAAAATGTTTTTTCCTTGTGATGAGAACTCCTAGGATTTGCTCTCTAACAGCTTTCGTATACACCACACAGCCCTGCTCTCTATAGTCATCTGTTGTACACACATTCCTAGTACTTGTTTATCTTAGCACTGGGAGTCTGCACCTTTTCACTGCCTTCATCCGAGTCCCCCTCCTACTCCCCGCCTCCTACTCCCACAAATCTGATCTCTTTCTGTGAGGTTTTTTTTTTTTTTTTAGATTCCACATATAAGTGGTGTCATGCAGTATTTTTCTGTCTGACATTTCACTTAGCATAAGGCCCTCAAGGTCCATTTATGTGGTGACAAAAGTGAGGATTTTCTTCTTTTATATGGCTTATTAATATTCCACACACACACATATAAACACATCACGTTTCCTTTATCCATTCATCTGTTGATGGACACTTAGGTTGTTTCCATTTCTTGACTATTGCAAATAATGCTGCTCTGAACATGGAGACGCAGACATCTCTTTGACATAGTGTTTTCATTTCCTTCAGATAAATTCCCAGTAGTGGAATTGCTGGATCATATGGTAGTTCTATTTTTAATTTTTTGAGGAACCTCCATACTATTTTCCAGAGTTGCTGTACCAATTTATATGCCCACCAATATTGCACAAGGGTTCCCTTTTCTCCACATCCTCACTGGCATTTGTTATCCCTTGTCTATTTGAAAACAGCCATTCTAACAGGTGTGAGGTTTTATCTCATTGTGGTTTTGATTTGCATTTCCTTGATGATTAGTGAGTACCTTTTCATGTGCCTGTTGCCCATTCATGTATCATTTTTGGAAAAATGTCTATTCAGGTCTTTTGCCCATTTTTTAAATTGGATTTTTTTTCTATTGAGTTGTATGAGTTATTTATATATTTTGAATATTAACCCCTTATCATCAGATATATGGCTTGCAGATATTTTTTCCCCATTCTGTAGCCCATGCATGTTCTTAATTCATACTCCCTCGGGATGGAAGAAGGAGGAGTGAGAGGGATTTGATGTCTCATGCGCACTCCCAGACAAGTAGGATCCCGGGACACAGGGCTCAGCCTCAGGCACAGTGTCCAGAAGCCTGGCCAGGGCACTGAGGTGGGAATCACTTCTCGAGATGTTCTGGGCTCTGGAGCCAAGGCTGATGCCTAGGAAGCAGCATCCTCATCAGCAGACAAGTTGTCAACCTGGAGTGATGAGGCAGTGAGGGAGGCTCCGGGTCTGAGGCAATGGGGCAGAATGGGGCAACCACCAGCAGTGAATGGGAGGTGGAGCAGGCGCAGTTCCCAGGGTTGGAGAGCCTGGTTGCAGTGGCTTTTGGTGAGCTCTCTCACCAGCACGTGGGTGGAGGAGAGTCACTCAGGCTGCTGGCATGGAGGGGTGCTGATGCTCGTTTTCACGGGGTTTACCGCTTTTCCCGAGAGTGGCGCTAGCCCTCTCTCGCTCTCCCTTTCTCCTTCTCCCCCTTGCCCTTCTCCTTTCTGTTCACTTCTCTTTTCTCCGGCCACTGCTATTTACTTCCTCACCTCTGCCTCTGCCTCCTCCTGAATCTTTACCTCTCTCTTCTCTTCTGTTTCAGTCTTTTCTCCCTTTAGTGATACGATTTTTGTAGTAGGCTGTGCTATCTATATATTTTAAGTCCCAGAGGTGTATCTGCTAATTGTACTTTTAGGGAAATAATTATGCCAGTTAAGATGATTAGCTAATGAAAGGGTTCTCTGGGGCTGGCCTCTTTACAAAAAGATGATGGGATGCTGATGGGAATGGGGATCGGATTGTTTCTGCTGAAACTAACACGACGGTCCAGCTCTTACCAGAACACTTTAGAAACATCTGGAATGTAATCAGATCCCTCCCAGAGCTTGACCAGAGGGCTAACTCTGGGGGCTGCTTTCTAGGAACAAGATTGGATATTTTGTGGCCTTCTGGGATGGCAATGATCAGGGAGCTCCACGAGATGGCTTGGGTCTCAGGACCCCACGGAATTCCTAGATCCGTATGAAAATTCTGAAGACACTTAGAGTTTCTGAAACGGGGGCACACTTGTACATGTGTGTACACACACACACATGGCAAGGCAAGATTATGGCTTCTGTCAGGCAGAGGGTTTTGTAGATACTAAATTGCTGAAGCGCATCAACGTTGGAATTGCTTCATCGCACACTAATGGTGGCTGTAAGCTTCCTGCTCGTTCACTTTTGTCATATAGAAAATGTTCACGAGACACATGCTTTCCTTTTCTGCATTCTCCTCTTGATCCAGCACTGGCTGCCTTGCAGGACCCTCCTGGCCCTCCTGGGACATCACAGATGCCTGCCACTTCTTCAGAAGAGGCAGAATGCTCTTAGTCTAAGGCCAGTGGGCACTGAGAGAGGTGGCGGTGAGGGGAGGGCCTGAGTTGGGAAGGGACAGAGAGAAAGGGTTCAGATAGTATTGGGTGGTGGGGGAGTCAGAAAGAGGGAACTAGAAAATATGCTTCTGTTGGGGAATGGAGGGTCTGGAATGTGGAATTGTTGGGAAGCATGAAAGGGAAAGAGAGACTAATTCTGAGAGAGCCTGCTGTTCTGTAGAGGGAGAATTTGATGCCCAGAATGGTTGAACTCCATGCCTAAGTCACATGGTCAACAAATAGGGGGCAGGAGTTCAAATCCAAGGCTGATGATCCTCCTGCCGGGCTCACCCTGCCCCAGGAATAGGACTGCACCCGGGGTCAGAGTCAGGTTACTCCGCTCTGTGACCTCTAGAAGGAGAACACTTCACAGGCTCTGTGGCCATGAAGTGCCCACTGAGATACATGCTGTCACCAGATTTGTCACCCATCCTAGGCTTTAGCCACAAGAGAGGAAGGAAATTCCTCGCACTTTAGAAGTTCTCTTACTAACCCTTAAGCCTGTTTGCATCGTCTGTCTTCCCATAACGACGCCCGTGTCTCAGCTGTCCTGCTGCCACCTGGGCCTCAGGTCAGCTCCCATCATCCCTCCTCACCGGGAACAACAGAAGTGCCTTCCCACGTGGTGTGACAGAAAGCAAATACTGCCTAAGGATCAGTAGAAGGAGGGAAGGTGACTCAGATGACGGACCCCCGCTCTGCTGAAGTATTTTATTTCTCTGACTTTTATTTTACTTTTTTTGCTTGAGGAAGGTTAGATCTGAGCTAACATGTGTGCCAGTCTTCTTCTACTTTATTTGTAGGACACTGCCACAGCATGGCTGACGAGTGGTGTAGGTCTGTGCCCAGGATCTGAACCCATGAACCCAGGCCGCTGAAGCAGAGCCTGTGAAACTTTACCCACTCAGCCATGGGGTTGGGCTCTCCTCTGACTTATTTTGAAGTTGTCAGGCGCAAGCCCAGAACAGCCCCCACGTGGGGATGCTCCTGATTTCAGAATTCTCCGCTGCAGCCTCCGGTGAGGAAAACCGTGGAGCTGAATTCTCCCGTCGAGTCCTGCCCCTGGGTCCTGACCACTCACCCACCATCGCAGGCTCCTTGGTGGTCCCAGAGCCCCTCACCACATTCACTCCAGGCAGGACTGCTGGGATTGGCAAATAAAAATACACAACGCTCCGTTAAATATGAATGTAGATAAAATTAGATAAATCGAGATAATTTAATTGTCTTAAATTTTAATTAAGATAAAAAAGCAAATCCATGTTTAGTATACGTATATCCCATGTGGTATTTAGGAGACACTTACACTATGACAGTGTTTGTTGCTTATCTGAAAAGATTTTATTTGGAAGATCCATGGCTGGGAGGGCAGTCAGCATGGTTCCACTTGAGTCGTCCAGTTAGATCAGGATTGGAAGAGATCAAGCCCCATGAGTGCAGATCCAGATTCACAGCACCATGTCCTCTCCTGCATGAGCACCTCGGTCCCCCCACCCCATCAGCCTGGGCTGAACTGCTCTCTGTAATACTACGTCCACGACCAAACAAACGCCAGAGCCATTCGCATAGACCTCTTTTTTCACCAACGTCAGTGGGTATACATTTTTCTGACTTGTAAAATAATACATGTTCATTATTAAAAATTTTGAACTTACAGATCAATTAAAGAAGAAAAATACACATTCACCTAACGGCAGCATCTAGACTCTGGAGCCGGACTGCCTGAGTTCAAATTCCAGCGCTGCACTTACTAGCTGGGTTGTTTTAGGCAATTCCTTAACCCCTCAGAGCCTCAGTTTTTCAGTCTGTAAAATGAAGGCAATAAGGGTGGCCTAAATGAGTTTTTGAGGACTGACTGAGTTTATGTGTGTTCAGGTGCTTTAAAAAGTAACTGGTACATATAAGACCTATGTAAGCATTTGACAACTAAGGTAAAGTTTAAAATTCTGCCACCCAGCAATAAGCATTATTGATGTCTTTTCTGTGCATTTACATGCATTCTGTCTTACAGGTTTGTACCAAGATTTCCATGTTGTGGCACACTGCATTTTCCGAAGTCGGACATTACGATTGTCCCATTCCCACATGCTCTTCTGCAATGTGGTCTAGACCCTTCTGCATGAAGAGGTGGAGTGAATTCCTCTCCCTTTGAATCTGGGTTGTCCTTAGTTGCCTGGTCAACAGAATGTGACAGACCTAATGTTCTAGAACTTCCAAGGCCAGGTGATAGGAGCCTTGTGGTTTCTGCTTCCCTTCTCTGAAACACTCACCTTTGGGCACTTCCTCTCAGAACCCATCCCCTGCTGGAGAATTCCAAGGCACATGGAGAGATCTCGGGTAGGTGCTCTGCTCAGTACCCCAGCTGAGTGGTCTGCTGGTAGCCAGCTTCCCCGGCCAGCCCATGTGTGAGGGTCATCTCGGACGTCCAGCCAAGCTGAGCCTACAGTGACTGCAGCCCCAGTTTCCATCTGCCTGCAGCTGCAGGAGAGAGCCCCCCCACCCAGCAAGAACCACGTGAACAAGCCTGGTCAAACCGCAGAGCTGTGAGGGATAATCATCAATTATTGTTTAAGCCACTACATTATGAGATGGTTTGTTATGCAGTGATAGGACTGGACACACGTTTAAGGAAAATACCCAAGATCCTGAATTTTACATATGGACCGAAGGGTGCTCTGTCCACAGTTTCACAATTACTTTCAGAGAAAAGGGCTATTTTCAAACAAACTGCCCTGACTAAGCAAATATATTCCTCTCTCTTTGGACAAGTTAATGGCCAGCCAGACTTGAGCCCTAGGTTGTTCGTGCTTAAAGGCAACTTAGAGATCATCTAACGGTTGCTCGTCTGCCTATTTGCCTTACAAGTGAGAATCAGGGGGTGAAGGGACTTGCCCAAGGCCACCCAGGTGCTAAATGACAGAGCCTGGGCTGGCCTCCAGGTCTCCTGACTCCTAGCTCAGTGTTCTCTTCTGTACATGGTGCTACTTGTTTATAATGATGCTTAGGGGTGGGGTAGAATTGGGAGTTTCCAAAGACCTGATGAGAAAGATCGAAGGATGTGGGGTCCTGAAGTCATCTGGGCTCTTTTGCAGTTATATCCAGCCCCATGCTTCTGGGGAGGATCTAGCTTCTTTAAAAAGTGACTTTTCATGCTCTGTCTGGTGGGAAAAATGTGAAATATGGTGTGTCGAGGTCAAGTCTGTGGAGAAAGGGCCTCAGTGGGGAAGTGGTTGTGCTGCAGGTCAGGAGGGGATTGCAGGCCTTGGGACACCCCGTTGTCCTGGGATCGAGAGGGTCTGGCAAGATTGAGGTCTGTGGTAAGTATGGCCCGGGGCTGGACTGTGAGGATTGTTGGGAAGGCCGCCCCAAGGGCCTCCTACTCACCACCGTTCCAGCTGAGTGGCTCAATTTCAAAGAATGGTGGTGTCCAGGTGATGTGGGAGGCAGTTGTCATCATCCCAGGAAGAGGGAAGATCAATGAGGAGAGAAGGTCAAGATGTTTGTGATGGGTTGAACTGTGTTTCCTACAATTCACATGTTGAGGTCCCAACTCCTAATGTCTCAGAATGTGGCCTTATTTGGAAATAGGTTGTTGCAGATGAAATTAGTTAACCAGAGGTCATGCTGGAGTAGGGAGGGCCAGTAATTCAATATAACTAGTGTCCTTATGAAAAGGGGAAATTTGGACACAGACATACTGGCATGGGGGAAGGCCATGTGAAGATGAAGGCAGAGATCGGGGTGATGCTTCTACAAGGCGTGAATGCCAGAGATTGCCAGGAAACCACCAGAAACCAGGAAGGGGGCGTGGAACAGATTCTCCCTTACAGTCTTCAGAAGGAACCAACACTGCCCACATCTTGATCTCAGACTTCTAGCCTTCATAACTGTGAGACAATAAATTTCTGTTGTTTAAGCCACCTCGTTCGTGATACTTTGCTATGGCAGCCCTAGGAAACTAATACAATGTTATCTAGGTCAATGCATAGCGTCTTGAGATAAGAAAAATTAGATGAAAGGGGCTGGAGAGTAATTGGTTGGAGGAGGGAAGAGTGGGCGGGGGTGACCTTGGATTATGGCAAACTCCAGTGGAAGAATCACAATGCAGGCCCCTGGGAATCTGGAGCAAAGTCATGCCATCTGCAGTGGAGAATTATGCACCCTTTGAGAAATAGCTCTTGGCGTGTTACTGGAGCCTAGTAGAGACAGAGAACTTGGCCATGATCCGGAACTGCCTATTATGAACTGGGTTCTGTCAGACCTGCCAAGTTATAAAATCAGATAGGTCCAGCAGGCATCCATTGTGGTGTGGAAATAGCATATCTAGGGTTGAGCCTGAGTAAGACCCGAGGGTATGACTAACCTGCAAAAATATGTAGCCCGGACCTCCTTGTAATCCACCACAGTTGGACCAATGCCCTTCTCCAACTTGTGCCTATGACCAGCTGGAAGAGGAGGAGAAAGCTCGAGCTTGGTTTACAAATGGGTTAACTCAGTACATGGGTGCAAGTCAAAAATGGGCAGCAGCTTCATTCCCCCCACACTTAGGAGGAGCTGTAAAGGACAGTAGAGAGGGAAGTTCTTCCCAATGGGTAGAGCTGCAGTCGGTGCACCAGATCCTCTTCTTCGTAGGGAAAGAAAAGTTGCCCAAGGTGAATGGCCAATGGCCTGGTCAGAAAGGAAAGAAAATAGAGAATCACAATCAAGGAGGTCTAGGGTAGAGGCATGTGGTGGACATGTAAGGGTGGGCATGAAGTGTGAAGATTTTTTTGTGTCACACTCACCAGTAAGTGTATTAAGGCTGACTAGTAAGGATTAATTTTCAACTGGACAACCAAGTAGACCAAATGACATGTTCTGTTGCTATCAGCCGGCTTTCATCATCAGCCTAGACTGGCATGATGGGCTCTTGAGCGGAGTGGCCGCAGTGTCAGAGAGGAAGATAAGTGTGGGGCCAACAGCCTGGACTCCCACTTACCAAAGCAGATCTAGCTACTGCTGCTTCTGAATATCCAAATTGTTAGCAACAGAAACCAATCCATCCAGGCACTATTCCTCAAGGAAACCCATTGGCCACTAAGGGGCAAATTGACTATATTGGCCCCCTTCCACCCTGAAAGGGCCAGTGGTTTCTTCTGACAAGGATAGGTACATTTGCTGGGGATGAGGTTGCCTTTCCTGCCTGAAAAATCTCAGCCTGTGTTGGGGCCTTTAAAGAAGTAATTAAGGTTAAATGAGATCATAAAGATGGGGCCCTGATCTGATAGGATTAACGTCCTTTTAAGAAGCAACACCAGAGAGCTCTCTCTCTCTTCATGTGCAAGCACTGAGGAAAGGCCATGTGAGCAGACGGCGAGAAGGTGGCTGTCTACAACCCAAGGGGAGAGCTCTTAGCAGGCACCAACTCTGCTGGAACCATGATCTCAGACTTTCAGTCTCCAGAACTGTGAGAAAATAAATTTGTGTTGTTTGGGCCACCCAGTGTGTGGTATTTTGTTACGAGCAGCCTGAGCAGACTAACACACCAGGTGATCCACTTGGGTCTCGCCTGGTGCTCCAATGCCTCCTTGTAAGTACAAATGGACACATGCAGTCACCCTGGTCTGAGAAGAGTGATTATCATGGGTTCATAACCCTCACAAATGAAGGTTTGGGTCACACGACCAGGGAAGCCACAGCTGAGCCATAGCTGAGGTTGAGAAAATTTAAAAGGGATAGTGTAGAAGGGAGAGGATGGTATTTGTTGTGGCCCCATGGTCAATTGCAAAGATGGGGGCAATAGTTTATCCCACTAGCCTCCCCCTTCTGATTCCCACTCAGGAAGAATCATGGAAGAGCTGCTGCTCAAATCTGTGTGAAGAGGTAGACTTGCTTGGCGCAGGGGTGGACATTAGTGGCCAGGAGAACGTGCCTTGCAGACCTCCAACCACATGGAGCACAAATGACCAAGGGTGCCCCTTGCTATACTGTGAAGTCCGTCATCACATTTGCACTGAGACCCTGCTTCCCATAGGCTGCTCCCAGCTAACAAATGAGTGTGGCAGGTATAATGAGGAAGGTCCATTCTTGGGAGACATAGGACCCTTTGATGACGGATGTTGGCTTGAGGACTCCTGAACTTTCCTTAGATCATATCATCCTTTAGAACAGTTCTACCCAACCTTCTATTCCTCTGGCCTTCCTTTATAGGGTCAAACTTGCATCATGGTCTGACTGTTCTTTCAGCTTTATCTGGGCCCCTCCCCATTTTCTCTCATGGATATTTCCCCTGAACAATCCTTGCAAGTCTAATCTTGTCTTGGCGTCTTCTTCTCAGAGGACCCAGAATAACACAGTTCCTTTAACCCTCATTCATACCTCTGTAAATGGACCTTCTATAAAACATATCTTCAAATATCCCAGCTGAGTGTGACATCTGTTTCCTGATGGGACCTTGACTGCTAAAGATTTCTATGGACCATTAATACTGTAGCATTTCAAAGAAGAAAAAGCAAAGTTAGATGATGTAGTGAGAATAAGCAGCAAGGAAGAGACAGGTTCTGAAATATGGGGTTGATCTGGGGTTAGAGGTTGGCATTTCACATAGAGATGTGAGTGTATGTGTGTGTGTATGTGTACACAGCATAAGCAAATGTACTGAGGCAGAAACAAGCAATTATGGTAGGGTCCGTCCGAGAGTCCACACTTTTTTCCCAAGGAGCTCCAATTGTCCTAAGAGAGGAAAGCACTCAGAATGCTCATTTCTCTGCCTTCATTATTTGGAATCTCTGAGGAAGCTTCCACCTTTTCCCTATTCATCATCCCTTTGCATGTGTCCATCCAGGAACTCTGGTTTGACGAGAGCTGAGGCAGTGGCCAAGGCCAGATGTGACTCCATGGAAAGCATACAGAAAAGGGGAAAAAAGACAGGGAAGAATGAGTGCCTTGAAATTCTGGGGTCCAGGCCTCAGGATACTGGGAGCGTTTGGACTGAATAGCCCATTTCTTAGGATCCAAAAGGGCCAGCAGTTTCCTTCAGGACTCAGAGGGTGAGGGAAGGTTGGTTTGATCAGAGGCACAGAAAACAGAATTCCCAGAGATCCAGGGAATATACAGATCTTGAGACAGAGGCTTCTATAATCCAGATATCTCTAAGCCAAACTCTCACATTAAGCTGGGGAAAACTATTTTGTTTATGCATTCATTCAACACCCATTTATAGAGTACCCATGTGCCAGGAAATGTTCTAGGCACTGGGGACGCACTATTAAACAAGACAGGTGAAAATCCCTGTCCTCGTGGAGCTTACATCCTAGCGGGGGGAGGCAGGCATTAAATAAATAAATCAGTCAAATAGATAGCATGTCAGAGGGTGGTAAGTGCTATGGAGCAAAGCAAATCAGAAAGAGGAATAGATTGTGCATGAGTCCAGCTGGGGCAGCTGGGTAAGGCTTTGTAGACAAAGCCACACAGAACAGACACTTAAAGGAGAGGAAAGAGCAAGCCCCACATATCTGTTGGAGAGTGGTCCATGCAGCGGAGAGAGCAAGTGCAAAGGCTTGGGAGCAGGGGTGTGCTTGGTGCTCTCATTAACATCTGTCTACTTAGCATCTCCATACTTGTCCACCTGCACACAGATAAGCTGTTATTTTCAGTCTTCAAGTTCTAGTAGTTTGCATTTCCAGACTATGTTAATGTTACCTAACTGTAGCATGTAAGAGGCACCAGTGGCATAACAAGAAAGTTATTTCTCATTATGGCATCAGGCTTGAAGTCCATTATCTCATGAAATTCCTCAGGTTCGGAAGCTGATAGGGCTCCTCAAGTGTGACTCCTCAGCTGCACTTTCTCTTGATCCAGAGACTTTGAGCTACTAAAAGACAAGAAGCACCCTGCCTTTTGGAATTAGAAAACATGAATCCTGGTTCATTTACGGGCTGCACGGCCCTGAATAGTTATTTCAACTTTCTGAGCCTCTGTTTCTTTGTCTACAGGTGGCGATAATAGCAACATCTACCACACAAACCAGGGAGGAAATCAAATAAGACTGTGCATTTTAAGGTGTTTATACATAGCTGGGTTTTATATAGCACAAATACACTGCAGCTGTAAAAGTTAAGGGGTGGACCATTAGTGGATTTCTTGATATTTTAGTTAGTTAGTTATTATTCATACATAACAAACCACATCAAAAAATTATTGGCTTAAAACAACAATCATTTATTTGCTCACAGTTTTGAAATGTGGCCTGGGCTTAGCTGGGTGGTTCTTCTACCGGTCTTGCTGGGGGTCACTTTTCCGGTTGCAGTCATGCAGCAGCTCAGCTGAGGCTGGATGCCCCAAGATGCATTCACTCACATGCCTGGCCTCATTCGCACTGCCTCAGCTAGAGATTTTGGCTGGAGTGTCTGGTTCTCATCTATACTGTTTCTCCCTTCTTGGCAGGATAATTGGTTTTTCTCTTATGTGGTGACAGCCACTTTTCAAGAGGATGAGGGCGGCACCTGTTAGGCCTTTTGAGACCTGGGTTCAGAAGTCACACAGCATCATTTTTGCCACATTTGATTGGTCCAAGCATGTCACAAAGACAACTGAGATTCAAAGAGTGGAGAAATAGGTTTCGCTTTGTAATGGAAGGAGCTACAAAGTCACATTGCATAGGGGTATGCAACATGGATGGAAGAAATGGGCCAAGTTTAGGAACAACATAGCACAGTCTATCCTCTGGCTTCAGCAAATCACTTGCTGGCATGTGCAAAATACACTCACCCTTCCCAAGACTCCCAAAAGTTTTATCTCATTATGACATCAGTCTTGAAGTCTATTATCTCATGATCTGCATCAGGTTATCTTATAGATAAGACCTCTCAAGTAGGGCTCCTCAGCTGCAGCTCCTTTTGATACAGAGACCTTGAACCTAAAAGACAAGTATTCTGTGTAAACTGGTACAGCCACTATGGAAAACAGCATGGAGATTTCTCAAAAAATTAAAAATAGAAATACCATACAACCCAGCTATCCCACTTCTGGGTATTTATCCAAAGAACTTGAAATCAACAATTCAAAGAGATTTATGCATCCCTGTGTTCATTGCAGGATTATTCACAACAGCCAAGACGTGGAAGCAACCCAAGTGTCCATCGACTGATGAATGGATAAAGAATATGTGGTATATATAAACAATGGAATACTACTCGGCCATAAAAAAAGGACAAAATCGTCCCATTTGCAACAACATGGAAGGACCTTAAGGGTATTATGTTAAGCAAAATAAGCCAGACAGGGAAAGACAAACACTGCATGATTTCACTCATATGTGGAAGATAAACTAACACATGGACAGAGAAAACAGATTAGTGGTTACCAGAGGGGAAGGGATCTGGGGGGTGGGCATAAGGGGTAAAAGGGGACATATATATGGTGACTGACAAGTGATAATGTACAGCTGAAATTTCACAATGTTATAAATTATTATTACCTCAATAAATAAATTAAAAAAAGACAAGTATGCTGTCCCCACACCCCTAAAACACAGTAGTAAGAAAGGAACTGGATACACCCTACAGACACTGCTGTTGAAAGTGGAGAGGATGGGAACCACAAAGCAGCCACTAGTCCACAGCAGTTATGAAGTCCAACTGGTCACATGTTGACTTCCCCTGTACGAGTCAGAGAATATTCTGAGAGAGTTACCTAGTTAACTGTCCTCTGTGGCTTTTAGATCTTCCCTCTGGGTTCTTAGCTCTACCCTCTGAGATACATTTTCTTTCCCATCGGAAATTATGCATGTCTGTAGCTAAGTAGCTTTTTCAGTCTGATTTCTGCTTGTAGGAAGTAGAGATCCAGCAGCCTCTTTTCATTCTGGACTGTCTCTCACTTTTAGTCCAACTTTGTAGTGCTTTCACTGATAAAACTCTTAAAATTTTTCTGGTTTTCCTATGAATCTTATTGGGATTCATTTCATGCCCTCAAAACTTCATCTATAATTATTTTTGAGACAGACCTCTCTCTTTGGGTGTGTCAAGCTGCTGTGGGACAATGCCCTCAAGATTCTCAGAAGTCCTTTCGTTTAGCTGAGAAAGTCTCCTAGGCACTTCCTTTCAGAGGTCTTACAATCATACCCTAATTTGATCTTTATGCTGAGGCTATTTCTTATCTGAGAATCTTTGCCTGGCTGGAGATACTGGGGATAAAAAACAGCTTAATTTTTTCTAAACCAGAAATTTCTAGGCCCTCTATATTTCTTCTAAAATATGCTTGAATACTGAAGAGTTTCTTTTTTAGCTTATCTGTCTTCGGCAGTATCTTATCATACACAACTGGAAGCATCCAGCTGATGCTTTCAACATTGTGTCTAGAAATCTCCTTAGCTAAACATAAGTTCACTAAGTATTTTATATATTTTGAGTTACTGCAGGCAACATTTTTGCCAATGATTCTGCTGCTACACAACACAGATAGTTATTTTTTTCCAGTTTCTAGTAACAATTTTGCTGCTACTTTTCTAGCATACACTAAAGGTTTGTTCACCATTTCTCCAGCCTTCACTAACAACCTATTCCCTGCTATCTGCTGTCTTGTCCCAAAGCCAACATTACATGTTTTAGATTTTTGTTATGGCAGTACCCTCTTCTAAATACGAATTGCTTTAGCAGTTATTTAATGCTGTGCAACAAATCACTCCACATTTTTGTGGTTTCAAACAAGAACCATTTATTTGCTCATTCTTCTATGGTTCAGTAACTTGGGCAGGCTTAGCTTGGATGGCTTATCTCTGTCTCACGTGGTGTTGGCTGGGTTCAATCGTGCTTGTGCTCAGTTGTCGCTTCATCTAGGAGTTGGCTGATGGAGATGGTCTCATACACATCTTTCAGTTGGTGGAGGCTATCAACTGAGAAACCTCTATTCTTTTCTGTGCGGCCTCCCTAGCAGAAAGCCTGGACTTTTTACATGGTAGTGGCAGCATTCCAAGAGAGCAAGCCTCAATGTGCAAGCACTTATAAACCCCTGGCCTGCATCACACTTGCTGATGTCCCGTTGGCCAAAGAAAATCACATGGACAAACTCAAAGTCCCTGTGAAAGTAAACTAGAAAAGAGAATGGATTCTGAGAGGCGTGATTCATTGAGGGGCCGCTAATGTAACAATGTAGCACGCTTAAGGCCCTCATTGACCTGCTCTCACTGACACCCAGACTTGGGTTTGTGGTAGAGAATTCTAACACTTACCTGTGACTTGATCTTGCATGCCTTTTCTTCCAGGCACATAGGAGGATTACAATTATTCCCCTGTCCTTCCTTACAGTGGCATCATGAGACCAGTGGGCCATGTGGGTTGTGGGTGAAGTGCTTATGTTATTTCCAGGTAGGGAATTTAATTGCTGGTGTGACTGCCTCTGGTGTCTCCATTCCTTCCATACTGCGTGAAATCTGAAGTCTCTGTTTAAAGCACGGTAGTTTCTGTTGGCCTAGGTAGGCAACTGAGTAATGACTACAGGAAGCAGAGCCTTATACCCCCTTCCCCCACCCCTGCTGCCCCTTACCTCCATACTTTATTCCTGTACAAAGAGCTAGCAATTGACCTTTGCTGTTTTAAGCCACTGAGATTTTGGCTTTGTTGGTTACATGGCAAAACCTAGCCTGTCCTGATGTATACAGAAACCTCAGTCCCTCCATGCTCTGCGGTCAACTCTATATCTCTCCCTGGGTGTTTTTCATTGTGACTTAAGCAGCAAGAAAGGGAGGATATAGATAACTAATGAGTGTCTCATGGAGAAGATAGAGGAAAAGGGGAAGGAGAAAAGCACTGGGCCAAGGAGGAGCCTGTTGTTTATTTACCAAGCATTTATGAAGTGCCTCCTGTGTGCCAGGCTCTGTGCACTGCCTGGAGTATGCAAAAATGAATAAGACACATGCCCTGGAAGGCGACACAGCCTACCAGGGGAGGCTGGCACATAAACAATGAGCCACACTTGAGAGCCATAAGTGCCACCGAGTGATGGGACTGATTTTCTATTTTCTGCTGTAATTGGCTAATTGTCCCTATAGACAATTTCCGTAGAGAAATTCCAGTCCTGGTGTCTAGGGTGGTGGCCTCGTTGGAGTAAGTTATGCGGCCAGCCCCCAAGGAGACGCCTTTGAAGGCCAGCGCTCATCTGGATTCGTAAGGTCTGCGATTTGTCTAACAGTCTCATTACTTTATAATCACATATCAGATTCAATTCTTGCAGATGACAAATGTGGGGACAAAACAAAGCTCCTGTGAGGGCTGCAGTTTGCAATTTTGAGGCAGGAACTCTGGCTGAAAGGGGAAGATGCTTTTGAACATTCAGTGCCAGCTCAGAGCTGAGGGCCTTAGGTGGTTGGACAACATTCCTGACAAAGCTTTGAGACTCTGACATCATAAAGCCACAGCGCAGTGAAGGATTAACCCACGAAATGTTAGCTTCTAACTCATGTTGGTTCGCGCATTTTAAAGGCAGATCCGCCTTGGAATGGCAGGGATCAACCAGGCTGAGCTGTCCAGGGCTGTTGGGAGGCAGCAGCAGGTGGTCGTTTCCTGCGGGCAGACCGAGCACGGTGCTGCCAGGCGCAGTGCAGGGACTGGAACAGAAAGTGTGAGCAGGGTGTGCGGTGTGGGTAGGGCAGAGTTTAACTCTGTGTAGTGGGTGTGAATTGTACTCTACATGCAACGTGAGACGTAAGGAAAGTTTTCTTCCCAGTAACTCTAATTGAATTTATTCTGAGCCCACATCCTGCCAGGCCAATGGAAAATTCAATCTTTGCCACAGTTGGAGCTTCTTCCCTCAACTCTATGCCTTCCTTGAGTTGTAAGTAATAGAATCTTAAAAAGTGCAGAATATGTGCTGGGTACCCCCTGGTCTTCAGTTCACCTGGACATATCCAGCTTTAACCCCACACAGTCTCTTGAAGCTTAGCTGCCTCTCCACGAGCTGCACGAAGTGCTGTGGCTCCGACGGGGAGCCCCATGTCTGATCACCTGGACTCACCCCACGGAGGCATTCCCTCTGAGGTCCTGACACTTCCTCAGGGCCATGCAATGGAGGAGGAGACGGATCCTTGCTGCTCCAGACTGCACAGATCTCTGTCCCCCGGTCTTGTAAATCTTCCCAATCGTCTCCAAGGTCTGCCGTGTCACGCTGCTGTCCCAACCCCAAGCCCCACTACTCATCCTCTTTTTCAGACAATGCTTTTTTTTTTGGTCTTCAAGATCACACACGTCTAAAAACAAAGGTCTTTTAACCCTGCCCTGCGAGCAAAAGAAGCACAGCTTCTAAGACTCAGAGCCCTACTTACCGTCTTGAGAGGAAAAAGAGAAAGTGGGTAGTACCTCTCATTCTTGCTGATTTTCTTTATAGCAGTAAGACCAAAATGTGATACTTATGTTTTCTCCCCCCACCCTCCATACAGGAATTGAGCCTAGAGTGGTGGTAAAGACAGGAGTCAGAGAACAGGCAAGGGCTGTAGATGAGACAGTCAGAAATTGAACGAGGTGTAGAGTGGCCACTGTGACAGATGAAGAACTGCTTCCAAGAACGGGGGGTCCAACAGGGCACTCCGTCTATGGGAACCTGTGGTTCTTGACCAGCTGGGATGGGCTTATAAAGGATCCAGCTGGAGCTAGCAGGTAGAGTTTCTGGGTCTAGGAGGAAAGTTCAACCACTGACAAGATGCATAACGGCACGCCATTCCATTCAACGGCCTTTGACAAACATTTATCTAGGGCCCACCATGTGCTAGGCAATGTGCAGGGCATGTCAAGGGCTTTGGGGGTAGGCATAAGGAACTCGCAATGTGGTGAATTTCAAAGACAGGAGGATGCCAACAACACAACTTCTATCACTGCAGGCAGCTCTTATAGCCGGTTCATGTCTGTGCTGGCGACAGGGGAATCTGCCAGGAGGAACCAAAGCCTGCACAGCAGGCCTCCTGGTCAGTGTCCAAAGAGCCTCCAAGCGTGTTTCTCTAAAGCCCCTTCGAACATGGTCATCATCGTCTTAAAGATAACTTTTCTAAGTCCATGTTTCTTCACCTTTAATTTGTTGTGACAAAAAAATTGTGTCCCCCCCATCCCCATAAAGAAAAGTTCATTGTGACCCTGTGATCAGGGCTCTTCTTTCCTGGTCCTGGTGATACCAGAGAGTTGAGGTGAGGGGCTCTTGTGTCCCCCCTTCCAGTCCTTCAATATCCTTGTCACACTCAGACTCAGAAGGAGGGTCTGGGGATAGGGGGACACCCTGTGTCCCAGCACACCCAAGGAAGGCCCACTCTGCATGGTGGTCTTGTAGGCTTTCCCTTGGTCACTGCGGCCAGGCCACTCCTGCTCCTCATTTCTTGGATCCTGGCTTTCAGGTCCGAGTGTGGGTTTGGCCTTTTTCACAAGCTCTTGTCTTGAAGACTAGGTATCACTGCTTCTTCCTTTTCCACCTGCTTCCTGGGTACAGCCTCTTGACTATTGAACAAGGGTCCCCTCCTCCAGGAGCAGATCTCCTTTTTTTCCTTCTCCTTCCTCTTCCTTTTCTCTTTCTCCTGTTCGTCTTCCTCTTCCTCTTCCTGTTTCTGGGGTAGGTCTCAAGTTTCATAACATTCCTGACCACTGAGGAACTTGGGTCCAGAGCCAGCCCAGAGTGGAGAAGTAAGTAGTTATCAGTACCACAGATTACTACATGAGGCTATAGTTAATCTATAACCATCTATGTTACTATGATTTATTAGCTAGTTTATATGATTTTACAAAGGGTATAGAATATAGAAATGCATGGATAATCAGATCACATACCAATGATACTCTGTAAAATCAGATTCAGGCTTCATCAATCTGACTCAGAGTTCCTTTTCTTTTGAGTTTGAGGACAGATTCATGATCACATGTGGATAAATTTTGTTTGTTAATTTCTCTCAATGCCTGGCTACTCCAATGCATCTGGGGAGTTATTGAGCCAATCTCCACCTGTGAGTTTGAATTCCCAAGAAAGAACCACCAAGGTTTGACCAGTGACAATAAATGGAGAGAGAGCAAGAGACTCATTGCTTTGTTGTAGGATTGGTAGAGCTATCTCCTCTTCCAGTCCAGACCCTTGATCCATGTGGGGATAGCCTATGACAGCAGTGGATTAGAGCCCCCATAATCAACATTATCAGTGTCCATAAGAGGGGACAGAGTGTCTGGCCTTTTTCTTGGGGAAAGAACATCTCAGGCTAGTTTCCAGGATATTCCAGACTCTGCTTCTCAGATCCCCAGAAAAAGCTAGCCAGAAGCAGGACCTGCACCACTGGGATCCAGATTCTAGGGACAGAGTTAGGACATTCACCTGCCTTCTCTCCTCTTCCAGGGAAATGCTCTATCCTCATTTGATAGAGGTTTGTAAATGGTTGTGTTTCAGGGGAAGCCTTGTAATTACCTGCCTCATTCAATGTTCTATTTATATGCTATTTTCTTTCTTTTTGTTAATTTATTTCAGAAATAAAACCTAAGCTTCTGTTGCCAACCTCAGAGCTGGTTCCCAATCATGGGGGTGGCCAGGATGAAGCAGGAAGAGGCCTCCCTGGCTCCAACTGAGATCACAGAGGTGGAAGGTCAGAAACACTCAGACTAGGGCACATCTGAAAATAAAGAAACTGGGGTCTTCTGAGGCCTTAGAAATTTCAGAGACCAGTCAATGTGGAGCAGCTGCAAGGTGACACTATTTGGGGTGTGGCGGGTGTGGTGAATCCTGGGTCTTTCTGCTCTTGCTACTCCTACATTCATACCAGTGCCATGAAGCCATAAGTGGTTCAGATACGTCTTTGTCCAACTCAATCTCATATGCTAGAGTTGGCTGGTTACACTGGGAAGCTGTCATGGAGACATAGGATTGCACCTAATTCTAATGTTTTTGACTGAGTACAGAGGCAGACACTCCATGAGCTCCTCTGTCAGAGGAGAAAGGAGCAGACATATGGTTTTAGTACTAGTATGACCTGTGGCTTGCTGCTTATTTATCCGTGGTATAAGCTATATAACCTCCCCTTATTTTTTCCTCGTTAGATGACTTGCACCCCTCTGGAAGCTCTGATGCTGAAGGCTAGAGGGTGTGTGGCACTCTTATACTTGCGATAATCAACACATTTCATTATCTGTCACGTAGTGGGTACTTAATAAATGTTCGAGGCTCTGGGAATATCAATTCTACAAAAAAGCAGCAAGTTTCATGCTCCCTCTGTCATTCCCATTGTCATTCCCACTCTCTTTGGGATCTAGACTCAAAAATGGAGATTGGCCTAATAACTCTCCAAATAGAAACAAAAGCTTTTTTTAAAAGTAAGTGTGTGGTGATAGCTCATTGAGATATTACCTCACACTCGACAGAATGGCTGTTATTACAAAGACAATAAATAACAAGTGTTGGAGAGGTTGTGGAGAAAAGGGAACCCTCATAAGCTGCTGGTGGGAGTGCAAACTGGTGCAGCCACTACTGAAAACAGTATGGAGATTCCTCCAAAAATTAAAAATAGAAATACCATATGATCCAGCTATTCTATTTTTGGGTATTTATCCAAAGAACATGAAAACACTAATTCAAAAAGATATATGCATCCCTATGTTCATCACCGCATTATCCACAATAGCCAAGACTTGTAAGCAACCCAAGTACTGATCAATGGATGAATGGATAAAGAAGATGTGGTATGTATATATGTATATACACAGTGGCATACTACTCAGCCATAAAAAAAAAAAAAGACAAAATCATGCCATTTGTGACAACATGGATGGACTTTGATGGTATTATGCTAAGTGAAATAAGTCAGAGAAAGACAAATACCACATGATTTAACTCATATGTGGAAGATAAAAATACACATAGATAAGGAGAACAGATTAGTGGTTACCAGCGGGGAAGGGGGTCAGGGGAGGGCAAAAGGGATACCAGAGGGGAAGGGGGGTCGGGGGAGGGCAAAAGGGATAAAGGGGCACATATGTATGATGACGGAAAAAACCAGACTATTGGGGGTGAATACGATGCAATCTATACAGAAGCTGGAATATAATAATATACACCAGAAATTTACACAGTTTTATAAACCAATGTGACCTCAATAAAATAATTTTTTAAAAAAGTGAGTGTTTGACAAATGGGACAAGAAACAAAGGAAATGCAAAAGAACCAGAAAATAAGTGACAAAACAGCAACATTCAACCCTCATATTTCAATAATTACCCTAAATGTAAATGGATTGAACTCTCCAATCAAAAGATACAGAGTGGCAGGATGGATTAAAAAGCAAGACCCAACAATATGCTGCCTTCAGGAAACACATCTTAGCACTAAAGACAAGCACAGGCTCAGAGTGAAAGGATGGAAGACAATACTCCAAGCTAATGGCAAACAAAAGAAAGCAGGTGTTGCCATACTCATATCAGACAAAGTAGACTTCAAGATAAAACAGGTTAAGAAAGACAAAGAAGGGAAATATATAATGATAAAAGGGACACTCCATCAAGAAGACATATCACTTATAAATATATATGCACCCAACACAGGAGCACCAATGTACATAAAACAACTATTAACAAACCTAAAAGGAGAAATCAACAACAACACAATAATAGTGGGGGATCTTAACACCCCACTTACAGCAATGGATAGATCATCCAGACAAAAAGTTAATAAAGAAATATTAGACTTAAATGAAAAACTGGACGAGATGGACCTAGTAGACATATACAGAGCACTCCACCCAAAAACAGCTGACTACACATTCTTCTCAAGCGCGCATGGAACATTCTCTAGGATAGACCATATGTTGGGAAACAAAGCAAGCCTCAATAAATTTAAGAAGATTGAAATCATAACAAGCATCTTTTCAGACCATAAGGCTATGAAACTGGAAATGAACCAGGAAAAAAAAACTGGGAAAGTGACAAAAATGTGGAGATTAAACAACATGCTACTGAACAACCAATGGATCATTGATGAAATTAAAGGAGAAATCAAAAACTATCTGGAAACAAACAAAAATGATAACATGCCATATCAAACCATATGGGATGCAGCAAAAGCGGTCCTGAGAGGGAAACTCATAGCGATACAAGCCCACCTTAACAAACAAGAAAAAGCCCTAATAGGCAACCTTAAATTACACCTAACAGAACTAGAAAAAGAAGAACAAACAAAGCCCAAAGCCAGCAGAAGGAGAGAAATAATAAAAATCAGAGCAGAAATAAATGATATTGAGACCAAAAAAACAGTAGAAAGGATTAATGAAACAAAGAGTTGGTTCTTCGAGAAGATAAACAAAATAGACAAACCCTTAGCCAGGCTAACTAAGAAAAAAAGAGAAAAGGCTCAAGTAAATAAAATTAGAAATGAAAGAGGAGAAATTACAACGGATACCATGGAAATACAGAAGATTATAAGAGAATACTATGAGAAATTATATGCCAACAAATTGGACAATCTAGAAGAAATGGATAAATTCTTAGACTTATACAACTTCCCAAAATTGAACCAAGAAGAAATGGAGAATCTGAATAGACCAATCACAAGTAAAGAGATTGAAATAGTAATCAAAAACCTCCCAAAAAATAAAAGTCCAGGACCAGATGGCTTCTCCAGTGAATTTTACCAAACATTCAAAGAAGATTTAATACCCATCCTCCTCAAACTATTCCAAAAAATAGAGGAAGATGGAACACTTCCTGAATCATTCTATGAGGCCAACATCACCCTGATACCGAAACCAGACAAAGACAATACAAAGAAAGAAAATTACAGGCCAATATCGCTGATGAACATTGATGCAAAAATCCTCAACAAAATATTGGCAAACCGAATACAACAATATATTAAAAAGATCATACACCATGATCAAGTGGGATTTATACCAGAGACGCAGGGATGGTTCAACATCCGCAAATCAATCAACGTGATACATCACATCAACAAAACAAAGAATAAAAACCACATGATCATCTCAATAGACGCAGAGAAGGCATTTGACAAGATACAACATCCATTTATGATAAAAACTCTCAATAAAATGGGAATAGAAGGAAAGTACCTCAACATAATAAAGGCCATATATGACAAACCCACAGCTAACATCATACTCAACGGGGAAAGACTGAAAGCCATTCCTCTGAGAACAGGAACGAGGCAGGGCTGCCCACTCTCACCATTCCTGTTCAACATAGTACTGGAGGTTTTGGCCAGAGCAATTAGGCAAGAAAAAGGAATAAAAGGAATCCAAATAGGTAACGAAGAAGTGAAACTCTCACTATTTGCAGATGACATGATTGTATATATAGAAAACCCTAAAGAATCTGTTGGAAAACTGTTAGAAACAATCAACAACTACAGCAAAGTTGCAGGGTACAAAATCAATCTACAAAAATCAGTTGCATTTCTATATGCTAATAATGAACTAACAGAAAGAGAGCTCAAAAAGATAATACCATTTACAATTGCATCAAAAAGAATAAAATACCTAGGAATAAATCTTACCAAGGAGGTGAAGGACCTATACAATGAGAACTACAAGACATTATTGAGGGAAATCTACGATGACATAAAGAAATGGAAAGATATCCCATGCACGTGGATTGGAAGAATAAACATAGTTAAAATGTCTATATTACCTAAAGCAATCTACAGATTCAATGCAATCCCAATCAGAATCCCAATGACATTCTTCACAGAAATAGAAAAAAGAATACTAAAATTTATATGGGGCAACAAAAGACCCCGAATAGCTAAAGAAATCCTAAAGAAAAAGAACAAAGCAGGAGGCATCACAATTCCTGACTTCAAAACATACTACAAAGCAATAGTAATCAAAACAGCATGGTACTGGTACAAAAACAGACACACAGATCAATGGAACAGAATTGAAAGCCCAGAAATAAAACCACACATATACGGACAGCTAATTTTCGACAAAGGTGCTAAGGACATGCAATGGAGAAAGGAAAGTCTCTTCAATAAATGGTGTTGGGAAAACTGGACATCCACATGCAAAAGAATGAAAGTGGACCATGTGCTATCGCCATTCACAAAAATTAACTCAAAATGGATCAAAGACCTGAAGGTGAGACCTGAAACTATAAAACTCATAGAAGAAAATATAGGCAACACACTATTTGACATTGGGTTTAAAGGAATCTTTTCGGATGACATGCCTACCCAGACTAGGGAAACTAAAGAAAAAATAAACAAGTGGGACTTTATCAGACTAAAGAGCTTTTATAAGACAAATGAAACCAGAATCAAGATGAACAAACAACCAACCAGCTGGGAGAGAATATTTGCAAAACATACATCTGACAAGGGGTTGATCTCCATAATATATAAAGAACTCACACAATTGAACAACAAAAAAACAAACAACCCGATCAAAAAATGGACAGAGGAAATGAACAGACACTTCTCCAAGGAAGATATACAGATGGCCAATAGGCACATGAAAAGATGCTCAACATCACTAATCATCAGGGAAATGCAAATCAAAACAACACTAAGATACCACCTCACGCCCGTTAGAATGGCTATAATCACCAAGACAAAAAACAACAAATGTTGGAAAGGATGTGGAGAAACAGGAACCCTCATACACAGCTGGTGGGAATGCAAATTGGTGCAGCCTCTATGGAAAACGGTATGGAGATTCCTCAAAGAATTAAAAATAGAGATGCCCTATGATCCAGCCATCCCACTACTGGGAATCTATCCAACACACCTGAAATCAACAATCCAAAGAGGCTTATGCACCCCTATGTTCATTGCAGCATTATTCACCATAGCCAAGAAGTGGAAGCAACCTAAGTGTCCCTCGACTGACGATTGGATTAAGAAAATGTGGTATATATATACAATGGAATACTACTCAGCCATAAAAAAAGACAAAATCGTCCCATTTGCAACAACATGGATGGGCCTGGAGCGTATTATGTTAAGTGAAATAAGCCAGAAAGAGAAAGACAAACACTGTATGATCTCACTCATATGTGGAATATAAACCAACACATGGACAGAGAAAACTGGACTGTGGTTACCCGGGCAGTGGGGGTGGGGGGTGGGCGCAAGGGGTGAAGGGAGTCATATATGGGGTGACGGACAAACAAAAATGTACAACCCAAAATTTCACAATGTTAGAAACCATTAAAATATCAATAAAAATCAAAAAAAAAAAAGTGAGTGTTTGATAAACTCTTTAGATTACTGTCTCTTTTCAGATTGTCTGACAGACAAGGAGGCCCCCGTCTCTCCTCCAACAAGGGAGATGCTGGTCCAGAAAAATGATACGGGGTGATGGCAGGGTCTGCCCAGTCCCACAGCATTGATTTGAGCACTTGTTTCTGGTTACAAACCCGTCCTGAAGTTCTCTTACTTGAGTCACTTCACGCTCTCCTGAAGTTACCTGTGCTCCTTTGTTCTTCTAGAGCGTTGTCTCGATGCCACAATAAAGCAGAAGTCTCATCAGGACAACTCTCCCAAGCTCAGTCCTTGGGAGTTCAGCCTCTCAGGGAACTAGGTTCTCCCTGTGGGCAGCTCCAGCAGGAGAAGTGATGGAAGAAACAGGCTGAGGCTCTTGACTCGACGAAGGTGATTAATTATGAATCTCATCCAACTGCTCTATCTCCGCTTCTCGCTGTCACCAATAACTAAGAGCTGACAATACAGCCGTTTTCAATGAGAATTTTCACCTGGGAAATTCAAAGTTCTTTAGAAACATCATTTGAAAAGCCATCTTAATGCCTGGGTAGCAAAGTGTAATAAATCCACCGGATGCTTGAATGTACAATGACTTGAGAGCGTGTTAGAAAGGGACGAATGTGTTACAGTGGGAAGAGCATAGGGTTTAGAGGCAGAATTTGAGTTCTAGTTCTCCTAGACATTAGTTGAATCATATTGAGCCAGTCACTTAAACTCTGGGATCCTTCATTTCCTCAGCTGTAAAAATGAAGATAAAATACCTCCTGTTTAGTGAGCACCTACTATGAATTATCTGTAAAATGGGGCTATTAATAACTACAACTCAGTGAGCCCCTCGCCCTGTTGTGATATGTTACATTTTGTTTTGTTATTTGTATTTCACTTGAATCTACAAAAGGTTTGACCAAAATCTCTCTCCTTCAAACACACACAACTATGAAATTCAAGAGAATAACAAAAGTAGGTCAGGGTAGAAGTAGGCAAATAGAGGCAGGGCTGAGATCGGCACTCAGAGACGTGTACCAGAAAGACATTTGGGAGCAGCAGTCGATCTGTGTCTCATCCCAGTGACCCTCTGCCACCTCTCCAGGCCACCCCTGCTCATTGCCCCCTCTGCTCAGTCCAGTAACCATCCTTATGAGTAGAAATGCAGGAACAGTCAAAGTCTAGATCAGTTTTGGCATTACAACACAGATCTTTGACATATATAACCCAGATAATCATTTGAGAGAAAACGGTTCTTCAGGATCAAAAGTCAAAATCCTGAAGAACGCAGGGCACAGAGTTTCTGGAAAAAAAATGGGGAGCTCTACTGTCCAATCCTTCAAGACAGAGCTTCCACAGGCTGGTGAGCAGAGGCTGAAGTAGCCACGAATGTTAGACACTGTGAGCGTCCCGGGCGAGGCTCTGGCCACAGCAAAAGTTATGAGGAGGGTGTGAGTGGTGATGAGAAAGAAGCAGGAACGAGGGCACATCAGGGGATGCCACCTGCACAGTTGGTGATCAGGGCCAGGTGCAGCCCTGACCTTCCCTGCCTATTATGGACTGGATGTTTGTGTCCCCACAAATTCATATGTTGAACTCACACTGTGATGGGTTTTGGAGGTGGGGTCTTTGGGAGGCGATTAGATTTAGATGAGGTCCTGAAGGTGGAGCTCCCATAATGGGATTGGTGTCCTCATAAGAAGAAGAGAGATCAAAGAATAAGAAGAGGTCATGTGAGGACACAGCAAGATGGTGGCTGTCTGCAAGCCAGGGAGGGGGCCCTCACCAAGAACTGAATCTGCTGACACTTTGATCTAGGACTTCCCAGCCTCTAGAACTGTGAGAAGTACATGTCTGTTGTTTAAGCCCCCAGTCTATGCTATTTTGTTACAGCAGTCTCAGCTGACTAAGATACTGCCCCCAGCAACCTAGAATACAGGCAGCCCCAGTGAAAAAAGGTGCAGGAGGGAGAATTCCCACTCAATGGCATGGAAAACCCGGAGCTGACTGAAGCAAATTTTCACTGGTCTGCAGAACAGAGGCTTCGGATAGAAAGTGAGTTGAGTTACAGAAACTTAAGAAGGCTCTGTATCTGCATACCTGCCATGGTGGCCTGGGACAGTAATCCCTGCCTTTTGTGGGGCGTTTCTGATGTCCATCTATGCTGGGCTTATTACTGCACCTGTTGTCTGAAACGCCGTGCCTCTTTGAGTCTGCTGGCCCTCCATCAGCTACCTTTGAGAGGGGAGAGTGGGAACGTCTGGGGCCCTCTTCTCCATCACTCTGGGCTGCAGGGAGCTCAGGGCCTGTCCCAGGCCCTTTCTGCTGTGGTGCTGCCTGGCGTGCTGGCAGGAGCCATAGGGACACTGCATGGATAGTTCCACCTAGGTGCACCCAGGTCTCTGCTCCTCTAGGATCCTAATCCTATGGGCTTGGGGCTGGGGAGGGGGAGGCAGCGCAGGCTGCACTGCTCACCAGCTTGCCTCTCTCTGCTTCTCGCCACACGTTCCAAACCTCCAACCTGTGGAAACGTCAGCCGGTCAGAACAGGGTAGGCTGGCACTCTATCAGTCACTTCCAAATTTAGTATTTACGGCTTAAACTTTATGCCATATTTCCTTTAGGGTTGTGGCATTTGATACTGACATGCCAGGATTTTGAGACTTAAAAATGTGTTCTCTCTGCTAGGAGTCTCAGGAGTGGTTCTGAAGCTCTTACGCTGAGCCTTGGCACTTCCTGTTTCTCTGCTGTAACAATGCTTCCCAGAGGCAGCAAATGGGTGCTTCTAGCATGGTTTGAATGCAGAATAGCTAAAGTCATCCAAAATATTATTTGGCTACAGATGCATATCATATGTTCTCAATGATTTCTAGAGATAAGACATAAAGTTGGGTTTATCTTCTCGTGGCCAATGTGAACAGGAAAGTCATTTCAGGATTAATAATTTTCAAAGATTTTTAAAAAGTTGCTTAGAAGTAGTGCAAATTATGGATCTCATTTGAGATCCATAAAAATTCTATCAAGGGTTTCCATAGAAATGTACAATGATGAAGTTGATAACATTCAGGAAATCTCGACAATGGGTACAATGTCAAATTTCATACAGCCGCTACTTGTGACATCTTTCAAGTGTGCCAATGACATAATGAAGAGCAAGCCACCAAAATAATGAGACAATAATTAAAACAACATCACTCAAGGACTTGACTCTGATGATCTTATTTGACCCAAGAGTAAATTTAAGAATATCTAGAGCACTTTTTCTCCAAATGCCGTCTGTGCAACGTCTGTGCCAGTATCCCATGGTATGCTTTAAAAATGCAGCTTTCTGGGTCCCACCTCTGACCAACTGAGTTGGATTCTCTGAGTGTAAGACCCAGGACTCTGTGTTTTCAACAAGGGTGCTAGTTGATCCTTACGTATGCTAGATCATCTAGGATAGAGCTCTCCACCTTTTCTGTGCCATAGACCTCCCGGCAGTCAGGTGAAGCCTATAGACCAGAAGGATGTTTTTAAATGCAGGGAATCAAATATACAAGAGTGCAGACAAAACTGATTATACTGAAAAACAACTATCAAAACACTAAACAAAAATAACTTTGTGATAAATAATACCTGTGCTTTGTCATTAATGCATTAAATAACAAGATTTAGCAGTAAGTCTAATAACCACAACAGTTTTGAAGAAACGATGAGTATAAATGATATTCTGAGATATCTGTAACCCCTGTAATGTGATATGGTGTGAAAAATCTGTGATTTCTATTGGTGGCAAAATCAGAGGTACTGCTATTCCTACATTTGTGGGTTGTTGCCTACATTCATAATTAAAGGAAGTTAGTGAAAAACTAAAGATATCTTTCTTTGTACGTTCACAGACCCCTCTCCATCCATAAACCACAGGTTCAGAATACCTGTTTAGTGGGATGGATGGAGTGCATGAGTTTTGGGATATCTTGCATAAACTAATGTGGGTGTGTATACACACACACACAATGGTTTTGCAACTGTGTCTGATATAGACTGAACACAGGCTATATAAATCGTAGTCTTGGTGAAAATGAGCACAGCTAGCCATGGTTAGCATTTAAAGACAGAGCCATATACTTTGGCAATCCACTGGATAGAGGCTAGGTTCAAAGTTTACCAATGAAAATAAGAGTCTGTTTAAGACATGTGACTGGCTAAATGGACCCAGTATTTCCATGCTTCTTCTGTGAGAGGATCTGATCTGTTCCAGAACATGTACAAGTAGGTGAAAGAAAGCCAAGTTCTGTAATACGGAGCATCACAGCAATAATTTTAGCTTGGAAAGATTTCAAAACAGGTGTTACCATTCACCCACTGAGACCCAAAAAAAAGCTCAGTGAAAGCCAGCAGTGTGTGCCACGGTGTGTTCCGCTACACGCGTGTCTTGGAGAAGATGTTCAATAAAAAAATATTTCCGCAGTCAAATAAGTGAGATATTCTGCATCCTAAATATCTCTTCTTAGTACCTCACAGCATATTAGCCATGCTGGGAAATTTATAGTTAAGGAAACTTGTTTGATTTTATTCATTGCGCATCAGAATCTCCTGGGAACCTTCAAGAAGTACATTTAAAAATACCCATCCTTCAGAGGTTCTGATGTAACTGGCCTATGGTGGGGGACTTTAAAAGAAATTTCCTCAGGTTGACAGGCTCCAGCGAACCCATCATTTTTTTTGTGTGTGTGTGTCTGAGGAAGATCAACCCTGAGCTAACATCCGTCTCCAATCCTCCTCTTTTTGCTGAGGAAGACTGGCCCTGGGCTAACATCCGTGCCCATCTTCCTCCACTTTATATGGGACGCCACTACAGCATGGCCTGACAAGCGGTGCGGCGGTGCGCGCCTGGGATCTGGGCCTGAGAACCCAGGGCCAGCGAAGCGGAATGTGAGCACTTAATCGCTGTGCCACCGGGACGGCCCCAGAACCTGTCATTTTTAAAGGCTTATTTCACAATAGACCTTGTATTGGTTTCCTGGGGCTGCTGCAACCAAGTACCTCAAACTGGGTGTCTTAAAACAACAGAAACTTATTCTCTCACAGTTCCGGAGGCCAGAAGTCTAAAACCGAAGTGTCAGCAGGTCATGCTCTCTCAAAGGCTCTAGGAGAGATTCTGTTTCATGCCTTTCTCTTGGCTTCTGGTGGGTGCAGGCGATCTTTGCCATTCCTTGGCTTGCAGCTGCAGCATGCCAATCTCTGCCTCTGTCATCACATGGCGTGCTCCCTGTGTGTCTCTCTCCTATTCTTTTATTTTTTTTTAATTCTTTTATTCAGGTCATAGAGGTTTAACACTGTGAAAATTTCAGGTGTACATCACTATCAGTTTCTATGCAGACTGCATCGTGTTCACCACCAGTAGTCTAGTTTTTATCCATCACCATACATACGTGGGCCTTTACAATTCTCGCCCTCCCTCCACTCCCCCCCGCTCCCCTCTGGTAACCACTAAGCTGTTCTCCTTATCCACGTGCTTGTTTACCTTCCCGGTATGAGTGAAATCATATGCTGTTTTGCTTTCTCTTTCTGGCTGTTTTGCTTAGCATAATACCCTCAAGGTCCATCCATGTTGTCTCAAATGGCACGATTTTGTCTTTTTTTATGGCTAATATCCCGTTGTGTATATATATACCAAATCTTCTTTATCCATTCATCCATTGATGGGCACTTGGGTTGCTTCCACGTCTTGCCTATTGTGAAGAATGCTGCGATGAACATATGGATGCATAAATGTCTTTGAATTGTTGATTTCATGTTCTTTGGATAATACCCAGTAGTGGGATAGCTGGATCATATGGTATTTCTATTTTTAATTTTTTGAGAAATCTCTATACTGTTTTCCGTAGAGGCTGCACCAATTTGCATTCCCATCAGCAGTGTATGAGGTTCCCTTATCTCCACATCGTCTCCAACATTTGTTATTTCCTGTCTTGTTAATTATAGCCATTCTGACAGGTGTAAGATGATATCTCACTATAGTTTTGATTTACATTTCCCTAATAATTAGTGATGCTGAACATCTTTCCACGTGCCTGTAGGCCATCTGTATATCTTCTTTGGAAAAATGTCTGTTCATATCCTCTGCCCATTTTTCGATTGGGTTTTTTTTTTTGTTGTTGAGTTGTATGACTTCTTTATATATTTTGGAAATTAACCCCTTGTCAGACATATGATTTGCAAATATTTTCTCCCAGTTGATGGGTTGTCTTTTTGTTTTGTTCCTGGTTTCCTTTGCCTTGCAGAAGCTTTTTAGTCTGATGTAGTACCATTTGTTTGTTTTTTCTTTTGTTTCCCTTGCCTAAGTAGACATGGTATTCAAAAAGATGCTGCTAAGACCAATGTCAAAGAGTATACTGCCCATATTTTCCTCTAGGAGATTTATGGTTTCAGGCCTTACATTCAAGTATTTAATCCATTTTGAGTTAATTTTTTGTGTATGGTGTAAGATAATGGTCTACTTTCATTCTTTTGCATGTGGCTGTCCAGTTTTCCCAACACCATCTATTGAAGAGACTTTCCTTTCTTCCTTGTATGTTCTTGGCAACTTTGTCAAAAATTAGCAGTCCATAGATGTGTTGTTTTATTTCTGGCCTTTCAATTTTGTTCCGTTGACTTGTGTGTCTATTTTTCTGCCAGTACCATGCTGTTTTGATTCCTATAGCTTTGTAGTATATTTTGAAGTCAGGGATTGTGATACCTCCAGCTTTGTTCTTTTTCCTCAGGATTGGTTTGGCTATTCACGGTCTTTTGTTGTTCCATATAAATTTTAGGATTCTTCACAATAAAAAGAATAAAATATCTAGGAATAAATTTAACTGAGGAGGTGAAAGACCTATACACTGAAAACTATAAGACATTATTGACAGAAATTGAAGAAGACATAAAGAAATGGAAAGATATTCCATGCTTATGGATTGGAAAAATAAACATAGTTAAAATATTCATATTACCTAAAGCAATCTCCAGATTCAATGCAATCCCAGTCAGAATCCCAATGACATTCTTCATGGAAATGGAACAAAGAATCTCTCTCCTATTCTTATAAGGACACCAGTCATATTGGATTAAGGACCCACTCTACTCCATCCAGTATGACCTCATCTTAAGTTGGCTATGTTTGCAAAGACCCTGTTTCCAAATAAGGTCACTTTCACAGGTACGGGGGTAGGACTTCAACACATCCTTGGTGGGACACAAGTCAACCCCTTACAGATCTCCTTTGGGAGGAATTATTGGAACACATTTTGAGAAATGCTGCCCACTAGAATTTAAAATTTTGAGCAATGAATGTAGCTTCCTAGTAAAATGCCAAGTTGCATTATTTACACGTTCTATTCCCTGGTAACTGAACAATTTGAACTGTGATACAGAACTGTTGGGGCAATAGAAGCCTGAAGGATGTTTTCCTGTGAAGACAATTTTGGTTTTAGAGTGGTGGTTGATCTAAAACCGTCCTTTCTGACCTGAATGAGCTTGGCAGGCAGATTGTCTGCTGTGACCACGCCTACTCTGGACAATAAACAGCTATCATCAGCAGAGAGAAGGGTCCTTATCTGTGTGTTCTCAACAGGAGGTAGGCCTGCTGCCAGCTCATCCAAGAGTGGTAACAAGCCATTCAGACGAACCTTTAAAATAACAAGGCCCAAAATACACCTTGGTCTCACAGCCCTTGAAATTGTTACCTAGCCCTCGAGGAGCTGAGCACCTGATTCTCCAGGTAGTATTTAAGTGGAGATTTTTATTATCTGGGTGGTGGAGTGGTCCGTGGGAAGACAGAACTAGGACTGAAACTCAAGCTCTGACTTTAAGGTCTGTGCTCTTCCCATCGCTGCCCTGCATTTCTCTGGAAATAATGAGGACACTCCCTTACAGGATTGCTGTGTGGATTAAAGGAGATGCTGTGGGTGGAAGTGCTTGTAAATTATAAATTTGGAAAAGAACAGACTCATTATAGAGGATGATAGAACTAGCTTAAATGTTGGTATTATTATTAAGGAGCGTAAAACTGATAATCAGCCTTGGCTTTAGACAACATTACGAGTCAAGTTTGTGGCCTACCCACTTCCCATTCTACGACATTTCTCTCCTTAAATCTTACCTGCTCTTGCTAAAAGCAGCTCTGTGGTTGACCTGCTGATTTTAGTTTGTGTGGTTCTGGCTGCATAAAATGGAACTGCTGATTTCAACAGCCCTGTTATGAGGATCAGAGGAGAGCTCTGGTTAGGAAACGGGAGGAAGCTCTCCTTCCTGTAATCAGAAGACTGAGCTGCAGAGAGGGAGAGCTTGGTGGATGTCCTGCTTGCCCTTGGAGAGAGCTTTCTTACAGGCCTCGCCCCTGAGGATCCTTCTGGATTCTGGTAGGATAGGTCTTGGGGGAGCTGGGGACCTCGGGTGCAGTCAGGAATAAAGAATGCCAGGGCAGTCACTGCAGGGAGCAGAGCCTTCTCACGGGGTGTGGGCTCAGAGTTCATAGTGGCCAATATCCAGTGGACGGTGGTATAAAAAGAGAGCGACAAGTCTTATCTTAAAAAACTTGAAAACATTTATGAGGCAACTCTTATCCTGAGTGTCTCCTCAACTGGCCTGCTTCACAGAATTTCCACCGCTGAGAGTCCATCCTTTTGGGTTGAGACCTGTTGGTGCCACGTTTTCTCTGCCATGATGAAAATATCTCTGGGGGTGGTTATGTCTTAACCATCTCCCATCCATACCATTTTGGGATAGATTTATTTATTGGCTTGAGAGCCTTGGGAACCTTACAACTAAGTCAGATGCCCCACCCCAGTCCAGGCCCTACAACGGGCGCCTACACCAGTGCAGGCCCTACAATGGGTGCCTACCCCAGTGCAGGCCCTACAACGGGCGCCTACCAGTATAGGCCCTACAACGGGTGCCTACCCCAGTGTAGGCCCTACAACGGGTCCTCAGGAAGTGTTTGTGGAACTACATTTTCATTAAGAGAGAGGGAGACTCAATATGCCATGAAGGAGAGAAAAGGGGAGAGATGGCTTCAATGTGTGCAGTGCTACTTAGGAGCTTAATTATTTGGGGGAAAGAGAGATTCAAGAAGCTACAAGGAGAAAACAGTGTGGTATCAAGGACTCAAAGACACAAAGCTTTGGGCTCATGTTCTAATTTTGCCACTTACTATGTGATCATGAGCAGGTCACGATAACCTGTCTGGCCTTGGTTTTGTCAACTATAAAATGGGAGTACAGATACCTTAATACCTCAGAGAACTGTTGTGAGAATATGAAGATATAATGGCAGTGCAGTTTCTTTATAAATGGTGAAAGGATAGACACTCATTACTGTTCTTCTTGTTATTTAAGGCAGAACTGCTCTGTGCTATTACCACTAACTTCATATTTGCCCTGAGGTGGCGCACAGTGATGCTGACTAGCTCTTGGGTCTGGGGAGGTGTGTAAAGATGTTACACGGGAAGTGTCAGTGCCCTGCACAGTGGGGAATCTACACTAGTGTGGAGTCCGCGGAGCGAGTTTCTTCCAAACTAAGTTCAACTGCCCTCACAATGCTGATCCTGAAGAGAAACACAGACAGAGATCTCTTGTTAGAGAGAAAGAGAGCTACAGCATCAAATGGCCATGCCCACTAAAGCAAAGCAGGCAGCCAGCCATTTGCAGAGACTAGTGAGGAGAGCAAACCTGGGGAAGGAATCAGATGTTGCAGACTCAGCAGCACTAAGGGGGTGCTTTGGCCAAGTACCAGCCTGAGTGGGTCAGAGCATCAAGAGCCCTGAAGAAAGAGGGGCCCCTGGCTCAGAGGCAGCCTGGCATGGACAGAAGAGGGTCTAAACAGACAGAAGGCTTCCTCAACTACCACTGATCATGGTTGCTCCCACTCCTTATGGTGGAGGAGCTGGAGGCTGATACCAGAACTGCCGTGTGGCCTTATGGTTCCCTCTAGACAGGTGTGTGTTATACGTGAGCATTGTTCCCCCTCAGAGTTTGCAAGCGTTCATTTTTGACCAATCCATTTGTTGTTTTCATAAAGTCCTAAATGAAAGAACTGTATGTACCCTGCTCTGTGTGAACCTGACCCAGTTGGATGCTGCTGACCATCAGACTCAAGGCTCCAATGCCTCCAAAGACAGCTAAGCCAGGCCAAAGGCTTCCCTTTAGGAATGCCATCATGAACTGACTCATTTCACATGATAATGGGGGTGCAAAGGGTTATAAACACAAGGAGAAAGGAAATATTTTCTCCAATTGTGGAACTAAGGAAGGCTTCGTAGAGGATGTGGCCCTAGAGATGAGTCTTAACAAGAGAGTAGGATTTCGACACATAGGGATGAGCTTAGGTGCAGGGAGTGGAGTGAGGTCCAGAGCAGGTGGAGCTGGGGTGGTTTTGGATTGGAGGTCCTGAGCAACAGAGAGGCAGAGACTTCTGTGGCATGGGGGTAGGAGTGAGTGGTGACAAAGGGTGGGAAGGGGAAATGGGAGGGCTTCGGGTGACCTGGCTTGTTGATGATTTTGTTCTCTAGGGGAAGAGCAGAGGGTGAGATCTTGCCCCAGAGAGTGGTGGGACCATCATCAGATGCAGGGTGAGCTGATGGAGCCAGCTCTCCAAGGACAGGGCTCTAGAGGCTTCCTGCTTTGGTCAGAGGTCTTGTGTATGATACAGACACGTCCCTACCTTACATGTGTCCTCTGGGGCTCATCTTCGCTTGATTTCCCTGTTCTGCTAATAAAACACAGTTCGGCATTTTTCTGGATTTGCCAGAGGAGTATCATCATTTCTGCTAAGACGGAGGAGAGCTTAGAGAATCTCAAGCAGTAGTGAGGAAGAGCTCTGTGCTGGTGGTTTCAGGGACCCAGAGCTCTCATCCTTCATTCACCTCACTACCTGGGCGACTACTTCACCTCTCTGTGTCCTCACCTGTCAGGAGAGAAGGCTGGACAGGATGATCAACAAGAGCCTTTCCAGTTCTGAAAGTCTGTGTGCCTGTGTCCTGTTTACCTGGTGGTGAGGGCAGACTTGACTGCCCCAAAGCACGGCAAAGGCTGACTGCTCGCCCCGTGCGTGCTCAGATAGGGTACGCCTTTAGAGCTGGCCTATTATAAAATCAAACAGACGAGCAGCTTGCTTATAACAATCTAGACTGCTTGATTTAACTTGGCCCTGTGTCTGCAGTTACAGTTTTAGGAAGGAACGCCTCCCTAAGCCCCAGGTAGAGGAAGGAGCTGTTGCAAAGATGGAAAAATGCTAAGCAGAAAGAGACGGGAGAGAAGGTCTTTGTTGATACATTTGGACTTTGAGAATTAGAGGTTATCCAGCCCTGTTAGTCTGACCTCTGGATTCACACATTCTGGGGTGAGTTGAGTCTTAAAAGAGTGTGAGTCATCCTCTCTCCTTTGCATTTTCCCAACGAAAATTTCCCTCAAAGAAATTCTAGTAGCGGAAGTGATTGCATAATTGCAACCTTGTTCTGTTGTTGAGATGTTTTCCAGCTGCTTGTACTATTTATTTCCCCTCAATACCAGTTTACTTTCCAGTAGGAAGGGGTGCTCAATAAAAATGTTGCTGAAGAAAGGTCACTTCCAGGGAGCGAAACAATGCCATCTGCGTTGAGGTTGCCCCTTGGATGTCCCCTTCCCAAAGGAGCGATGGGCTGCTTAGTATGGGCTAATTAGCTCACCCCTTGGCCCCCGGGGAGGACTAGCAGCAGCCTGTGCTCCCTGTCCTCTCCCTATCCTTCTCCCACAGGCCAGGATTGCTAACTGTGCATGGCCAAGTCAAATATCTATGAAAAAAATCCCGCTTCTTGGCATCCCACAGCAGCTGTGTGACAAGTTAAGGTTACCTTGAAAAGAATGCAGGGGGGAAAATCTATCCATCTATCAAGATGTGAGTCACCAGTGTGATGTCATCTGAATCTCAACCTGATTCCATTAATTTTGACTCTGTAGGCACATAAAATACCAGAAGAAAATGAAACATGTCCAGCTATAGAGGCACACGCACTCAGACACAGACCCACACAGCAACACACACACACACACGTGTTCACTGGTCGAACGTGCCCGGGCACAAGTAGAAGGTCCTATTAGTGGAACAACTGGATGTGGAAAGAGATGGCTTTTTTTGGCAACATTAATGAGGGTGACCTTTGGGTGGAGATATGCAGGCTGCACAGAGCCGAAGGGAGCATGGGACTTTGGCATCCCTCTCTCTTGAAAGCATGGCAGGCCTTACACAATTAGGCTTAATTAGACCCTACTCTGCCTTCGCTGAACGTGTCCCATGTAGGTGAAGTCTGGCTTTCTCTCCCCATGTCTTCCACAGGCTCTTTTCCTGACGCTCTAAACTCTACTGGTCTCCTGCTATGGTTTTTGGAAGCCAGGCTTGGAGGCCACTGTAACAGTCGAAGGCCTGCTTCCCTGGAATTATCTGGGTCCTCTCTATTCCTAGAGAATACTAGACTCTGCCCACGACCCCGTGGGTCTTTATGGGGCATCTTTATGACTTTATGGACAGCTCTGTTGACAGAGGCTTTTGGGGTAGCCGATGCTGTGGCTTCAGCCCAGGGCTGGAGCCAGGAGACGCAGGTGTGAGTGCCAGTGCTCTTCCTGCCTCAGCTTCTTCCTCTAAAAATGGAAATAAGAAAATCTACCCTCCCTGTAGAGCTGCCACAGATGGCTGCACAGATTGGGTACTGCACAACTCAGGCCTCCAGGAGGCATTGTGACTGTGGTGTCACTGGAGCTCCTGGAGTTGTGCTGAGCAGTGGCCCTGCCTGCCTGCTGCAGAGCTGATGTGGAGGGTCACAAGAGATAAGTGGTTATTTGCTGCCTTGCTTTTGCTGATTTTCCTAGAGTGTGACCTCTGAGCTGCCTGACTAGGGTAGAAACCCATCCTGTCCCTCTCTGTCAAATCCACCATCTTACTTCTCGTGGTCAACCTTGCACTCCTCATTCCTGAGACCTATAGTTTCCAAGAGGAAAAGAGAGGTGGGGAACCTCCAGTGTCGGTGGCTTTGCTGGGGCTGACCTGGGAAAAGCTCTGCCTGTGGAAGTGTTTCGAGGAGGCAGCTTACTGAATGTGGGGATGAACTTCCTTCCAGGGTGGAAAGGACTAAGCAGGCCACTGGAAAAATGAGCCCATTCTACATGTCGGCCTACTGAGTAGAACTGCCAAGCCTTGCATCCTAACCCACATCATCTGTGGTTAACGAGGCCTGGGACAGCGGGAACAAGGGAGATCTTAACCCTCATTGGTACCATTAGTTTTCACCTCACTCACCCTTAGTGGTTCTCCCCTTCCACCGTTCTCCAGCTGTCAGCACAAGTGGTGCTTGTGTGGAAGGGCACAGTGGAAGGGTACCATGCTCAGGCCAGGCAGCATCAAGGGGGTGATTATCCACCACAGTGAGCCTGAGGGTACCACCTGGGGTGTTTAGGGACTGGAAACCAGAGCATTCTAGGAACAGAAGATGATTCTGGGACATTCAGCCTTGGAGGAGAGTCTCCTTATAGAGGAGAAAGCAATGCTTCCTTACCAGGCTGTGCAACAGAATTACCCTGGGGCTTTTGAAAAATACAGATTTCCAGGCCCAATTTCCAGAAACTCTGATTCAACAAATCTGGAGTGGGGCACTGAATCTGTATTTTAAAAAAATAAACACTTAATTTTGGGATAATTTTAGATTTACAGAAAAGTTGCAAAGATAATTTTTATTTTAACCATTTTTAATTGTAAAATATAAAGCACATATAGATAAGTGCCCCAAACAAAAATGACATCTTGAAGATTTATCACAAAGCGAAAGCCTGTCATCACTACAGGACTAAGAAATAGGACACGGCCAGTCTGCAGAATCTCCCCTGTGGCGTTACCTTTTCCTTCCCACCTCAAGTTTTACGACTTAAGCATGCATCCCTAAACATTGTGGTTTAATTTTTCATCTCCAAACATTTAGTATAATTTTACCTATTTTTGAACTTTTCATAAGTGTAATCATAGAGTATATGTTCTTTTGGGTCTAGTTCCCTTTACTGGATGCGATTCATCCACGTTATTGCATATAGTTAGAGTTTGCTCTTTTTCACTGTTCTATCCGATACACCTTGCTATCCAGTACAGCAGTCACTAGGGGCATGTGGCTATTTAAACTGATTAAAATCAAAGAAAATTAAAAATTCATTTCTTTTTATCACACTAACCACATTTTAAGTGCTCAATAGCCATATGTGACAAGTGGCTACCATATTGGACACTGCAGAACAGAAACTTTCCATCATCACAGAAAACGCTTTTGGATAACTCTGATCTAGGATGTTCAATTTTCTGAATACCTCAAAATTTACCCATTCTACTGTTGACAGACATTTTAGTTATTTTCAGTTTTTGGCTATTGTGAATAATGCTGCTGAGAATGTGTTTGTATTGGTCTCTTGGTGCGCATGTGCAAATATTTATGTTGGGTGTCCACCCAAGAGTAGAATAGTAGGGCCATAGATGTGTATATGTTCTGCTTTAGTAGATAATGCCACGTTGTTTTTTTCGGTGGTGTACTAATTTATACTCCCACTAGAATCTCTTTTCAAAAGTATCCCAGATCGTTTTGAAGATCAATCAGGTTTGGGGTCACTGCTTGATTTCTCCAAGAGGGTGGGTTTTGTATTTATATAAGAAAGAGCCTTCTAATGACTCAAATTGTGTAGCAGTAGAATGGACTCTCAGGAGAAACACCTCATCATGTAGTGAGCATCCTGGCTTTAAAGGTATTCAAGTTGATGCTGCACAAGTCTCTGATATAGCAGCTCTAAAAGGAACTCCTGGACTTAGTAGGGAGACTTCCTAAGTGATGTAGAAAGTCCTTTCCAGTTGCAAGAGTCTCTGATTTAGTGCCTTTTCACAACCATGTTTGGTTAGATACATGCTGGACAGTGAAATTCTTCATAGTTAGACAGCAGAAGAGAGAAGGGGCTGGTGCCAGAGGCCCAGATTAAACACAGATTGGATCATTAGCTCCTGAATAATTGAGTTAGTTGTCTCGATGATCAATGAAGCACCTTGTGCTCACTTAAACCCACTGTTCCTCCCTGAGCTCTTGGGATAATGGGAATGATGACTACCTCAATGTTACCCTCTGCAGACATTTATATGTCCTCTTATTTCTACTTTAATGGCTTTATTGGATATGTGCCTATTATTGTAACTGTAATCTCAAATCATTTTTGGAAGCAGGTGTGGTGTAAGTCATAGCATAAAAATGTCCTCACTCCAACATTGCCTAGTAGTCTGTTTTCGTCTGTCTCCATGCTCTCTCCACCCATTCTTCCTGCTTCTTTTGGAATTCTCTTCCACCCTGAGAGGTTTGGACATGAAGGGATTTATTCTAGGTCACAAGAGGAATAATCCTCCTGCCCAGGCACTCAAGAGGCTGCCCTCTGGGATAAAATGTCTTCCTTGTAACTCACTTGAAGACTGACTGTTTCTTGCAAGAATGCTGTTAGGGGATTTGGAAAAAGGTCTTAAACCTCCATAGGTATACATGAGTGATGAGATTTCAGAGGGAAAATGAGAAGTGGGCAGATCTGATAACCTGAGCCTATGCTGGGCCCATGAGGGGCAACTGTCTTTGCTCCATTAATGAGCCACGAACAATGTTCTGCTCTGGATTTCCATCCAGATCACAGATAACTCTTTTGGTAATTTTCTGGTGAAAGCCACCCAATTAGGATCCTAAACAATCTGTGGGTGTCACTATAACTGGGCCAACACGGAATCGGGATCATGGTGCTGCTGGGTGTGGCAGCTCTCACTCTACACAAGATATGCACTGAGGGATGAGTCAGGCTTTGTCCCCCTGATTTTTTGGATGGATGGGACCAATTGGGTCATGAGAGAGACCCCAGAGAGATATCCTGGGATCCTCTAGGGAGGCTTGGAGCTCCTTCTTATTGCCATTGGTTTTTTTAAAAAAAAAGTTCCTTAGAAGGCTGCAGAGAGAGGCTGTGAGAAGGAACTTGAAAAATTAGCAAGGTCAGACCTAGTGCCCATGCTGTTTGCTCTCTGTGGAAGTCAGGCGGTCACCCCACTTTCCTGGCCCTGGGTTTCTTTGAAACTTCAGGAACAAAGACAATCACAAGGGTATGTCTGAAGAACGCCCTCTGTCCCAGGAGACATACTAGGCTTAATTAGCTGATACCCATAGGATGTTCTGAAAATGAGAAATGCCTAGGATTATTATCTATCAAATGTCACATACAAATATGCTCATGTTCCATTATGGATGTGTGTGTTGCAAACTTGTTCAACCGAGTGTGACCCGTTTGGTGGTTTTAAGTACAAATATCAATAAAATTGGTTGATATTTACGGGCGCAGACCCTTCAGATCAGGGAGAAGGAAGCTCATTGCCTAAGACAGCACTGTGATTGAACTTGAGGGAACTCGGACTCTTGCTGGCTGGGTGCGAGGTTGAGACAGCTCCAGTCTCCCTGTGTTAACTAAATGTGATGAAATGAATATTAACTTGTAAAAAGAGTTTACTTGGTGGGTGGGCCTGAGGCTGCAGATGGAGTTGTAGTGGGTGGACTCAAGGAACGCTGTCTTTGAAGGAAGCAACTTTGCACAGTGGTTCTCAACCTTTGCTGCAAATAGAACCACCTGAAAGGCTTCTAAACAATGCCAATGCCTGGGCTGCACTGCCAGACCTTTGTCTGGGGTGAGGTCTCCTGGGCTATTCTAATGACCAGCCAGGACTGAGAACCACTGCTGTAGTGAAAAAAGTTCATGCTGACAAATGAGACTGCCATGTGTCCTTGAGCCTCGTACTCTCTGAGCCTCAGTTTTTTTTTTTTTGTCTGTAAAAATGAGATTAATCAAAGCTACGCTATGCATCTGTGATGATAAAACAAGATCAAGTGAGTGAAAGGGCTTGGTGCCTAGTGTGGCATCAGAAAAAGTTAGCTTCCATTTGTTATGGACTATCAGTGCTCTCTTTACTACCAGAAATAGTCATTAGTGCCTTTAAATCTAATCAGATTAGAGAGTCAATTCCAGAAATCCCAGAACCAATTCAGAAAACTCACCCTTAACATTCTGCTCCTCTAGAACCACTCCTGGTACCAAAATCTGTGTTAGTCAGGCTTCTACAGAGAAACAGAACCAACAGGGGATACACACACACACAAAAGTATTTCTAGAAAGAGATTTATGACAAGGTATTGGCTCATATGGTTATGGGCACTGAAATGTTCCACGATCTGTCACCTGAAGCTGGTGACCCAGGAGGGCTGAGGACATAGTTCAGAGGCCTGAGAGCCGGAGCACTGAGGGCAGATCAACGTCCCAGCTCAGCAGTCAGGCAGAGAGAGGGAATCCTCACTCCTCTGCCTTTCTGTTCTACGCAGGCCTCGACAGGTTGAGTGATGCCCACCCACACTGGGGAGGGCAGTCATCTTTAGCTTTACTTAGTCAACTGATGCAAATGCTAATTTCTTCTGGATTAGCACCTCACAGACATACCCAGAAATAGTGTTTAAACAGCTATCTGGGTATCCCCTGATCCAGTCAAGTTGACACGTAAAATTTTTCTTCCTAAGATTCAAGGGCCAGGAGGAATTCAGAAGACTGCAGGGCCTGGCGGTTTAAGACAAACTGTATTCTTTACTAAGCACTAGTAGGATTGCCCTTGGGAAGAACTCATCCTTTCGACCTCCTCATTCTCCATAGGAAGGAGGCGAGTGGTGCAAGGCCACAGACTCAGAGGGAGTGGTGGGGAGTGGCCAAGCTAGGACTGGAATCCCTGTCCGCTGACTTCTAGCTTGTTCCACTCCACCCTGGAAATTTGCCTTTTCTGTCAACTGGGAGGAGAGTCGTCATGTTTGTTTGTTTACCAGGTCACATGGTGTGGTCCCTTGGGGACGATAATGTCTTGAGAAGCAGGGAAGATGATGTGACATGCAACTTTTAACTTGCTTTATCACTTCTTCTCTAGGCAGTCAAGGTGCTCCTGATTTCACCCAACCTTCTTTACATATCATATCTTCCTTTCTTGAGAGCCACACAGTGCGGCCAAACTGGGGTACTCCAAACTCCCCAACAGGCTCCATTCTTTCCTCTTGCACCATTCGTTCACCCAGAATGGTCCTTTCTATGACATGTGTAACTCAACACCTCTACAAACCCAGAAAAAAGTGCTTCCCTCTCCATGAACCCTTTTTAGAAATGCCCTCCTTTGGAGAAACCACGATGGCAATGTGTATATCTCGTACGACGCAGACCGCATTGCCCTATTTTGCTAGTTGTGAGTATATCGGTCTGTTTCATTCCCATTACCAGACTGGATGCACACGAGGGCAAGATGGGGCAGTGGGAAGAGCAGGAGCCTGGCCACCAGGCACACGTGGGTCTGGGTTTCATCCCTGTCACTCTAGCTTAGTGATCCCAGGAGAATCATTTGGATTCTCTAAGCCTCTGTGTACTCATTAATTAAAATGAGAAAATAATTCCTACTTCTCAGGGCTGATGTGAGGATTAGTTTAATACATATTTATGAAAGAGTCTGACAAAGAAAGGTTTTCATAGATGCCTGTGGAATGATTAAATGAATTGATATAAACTATCTGGGATGGATGTTAAAAAATCACTCTCACTTACCCTGTAGTTAAAAATTGCATTTTGGGGGGATGGTGGTGAGGAATTACCAATTTTGTTGAGGTGCTCAAATTGCAAGATACAGGTCTAAGGAAAGAAAGGAAGCTAATTTGGGGGTGGCTACTATGAACTCAGAACCATCTTTAAGTCCTCAACACCACCTTGTGAAGTGGGGAATATTTTCTCAGCAAGACAGGGCTATAATATTGGCTTTGCCACCTGCTGTGGGATCGTGGGGACCGGCCTGCTCTGAACCTTAGTTTGCTAGTGTAAATATGGGTGGCAGTCATCTCACACAGGACTTCTTCCATAGGACAGTGACTGGCAAGTGGTTGGCGCTCCACAGAGGGCAGCTCTGCGGCTGCTGCTATGAAAATATTTCTATTAGGAGTAGCATGTTACCACAAACCCCAGTTTCATACCTTCCATAGCTAGTGGTAGCAGAGTTGATATTTCATTCAGCCTTGGTGTGTCTGCGCCAAGTCCAACCCTCTTCCTGCTGTGTAACTTGCCCTGGGCAGCCCCTCAGCCCCAAATCACAGCTTCCCTGAGCAGGTCTTTGCCATGGGTCTCCATGTCACATCTTTCCAGAATTCTTTGAATCTGCCATCATGAAAACCCCATCCACTCCTGTGTTTTCCAGAATCAGGCCTGGTTCCTCTCTGGCAAATCTCCACCTGGCTCCATTTCCCTTATCACCCTGCAGATCACCTCTCATTTGTCATCTTTATTAGCTTTTAATCTCCCACCAGTTTGGTGCTGGGGTTTAAAAGTAGGATTAGTGGGGGGACTTTAATTGGATGATCCTCCATGGCCCCTTGAACATCAGATTCAATATAAGTTTATGAAAAGATAAAATCGCAAAGGGTTTTATAGCCCCAGACAGAGCAAGAGGCTGTTGCGAGAACAAGGTAACTGTTTTTCAACCTCATATAATCCACGTTGTGACTTGATTAAACAAGGAAGTGAGTTTTCCTCCTCTCTCTCCCTTCCGCCCTCTCTTTCCTTGGGTAACATTATCCTTTTCCGCCTGGTGTAAGCAACAAGCCAGTTTCTGCCGCGCTCTCTCCCCTCTTGCTTTGATTCTCTCTGACAGGAAGACTAATGAAACCTGGGTGTGCAGGAAAATAACATTTATTTCACGCAGAAATATGCTGCACCACCACTGAAGGTGGCTGAGGCGATGCATTCGGTGGGAAAGAGGCCAGTCTTCAGGAGGGGACACATGGACCCTGAGGGAGGAGGGCGGGAGAGGGCTCCTCAGCCGTGAACTTCCACCTATCTAGGACCCACCTTTCTTCAGACTTCCATCCTCCGTTCCTACCACAGTATCACTTCTTAGGCAACCAGAGGGTGAGGGCGGAGTGGACTGCAGGTCGTTTGTGAGTTCGTTCATTTAGTAATTCAGCAAACATTGACTGCATGCGTACCACGTGCCAGAGGCCGTGCCAAGCACAGGAGACACCAAGCTGAATAAGGCCCCGTTCTGCTCGCAGGAGGGCATAGTCTCTGGGGGACATGGACAGTTGGTAAGGAAATTATTTTTTCTGTTTTACAGTCACAATCACAGTCAAAGGAAGGGATGGGCCCCGATGAGCTTTGTTGCATTAATGTGATTCTGCAGCAGAGTGAGATCTAGGGTGATGAAGGCTTCTGGGCCATGAAGGCTTTTGCATGATGAAGGGGGAAGAATTTGGAGTTCTTAGTGGGAATCTGGTGGGCGTGAAGCAGATGGGAGCAAGAGAGGAGAGAAGCGAGGGGAGGGGGTAGAAAGAGGAGCCAACAAATAGTTGTTAATCTGTGGACCCCTTGGGGTGAAGATGTGATGGAAATTCCCTGGAGCGGCTGGCCTACGCACATTTAAAGAGCAGTCTATAATACTCATCAAGGCTTCATGAGAATATTTATTTATTTGTTCATCCATTCACTCAAAAACCGTAAAAGCCAAAAGGCCACAAGGATGCAGCTTCTCAGGAATTCATAGGAATCTGACATCAGTCTTTGGATTCCCACAGGCTACGCATTGGGGTTCGAGCAAAACTTACACATGAGGAGACCCCCATTTATGTGTGATTTACACAACTCTCACCGACTACTAGATACAATAATGGCAGTGGTACAAAATAAAGCCAGAGCTCAAAGGAGGGAGTGACCGGTCCGCCTGGGGGAGGGGTGTGGTGGGCATCAGAAAAGTCTTCACAGAGGGGGCCCCATTGCATTAGGCCCTGAAGAATGAGTAAGAGTTTTTTAGACGAATGGATTGGGAATAGAAGTTGGGGCACAAGGCACCTCAAGATGAGGAGATAGAGAGGAGACAGGAAACAACAGTGAGATGGCCATGGAGGGTGGGGTGTCCAAGATGTGAGGGAGGCAGTGGGAATAGAGGCTGTAGACATAAGCTGCCGGAGGGAGGGGTGGTGGGGATGGGGTCATGGAAGACCTCCGATGCCAAATAAAGGAGATTGATGTTGGTGGTTGGTGGAGGACCACGGAGGAGTTTTGCCTGCAGGAGGGTCAGAGTAAGATTCTCATTGCAGGACTATTGTCCTGACTCAGCATGGGGGATGAATTAGAAGGGGTGAGACTGGAGTCAGGTGTCTAGTTGGGGGATAGTAGTCTGGGGGCGAGATGATGCAGCCCTAACACAGGTGGTCACGGTGCGGACGGGGGAGGGGACATGCTGGAGGCACGTTTCCAATGTAATATGGAAGAACTTTGTACTTGGTTGCATGTGGGGTAGGGTGTAGAGGAAGAAGGTTGTGTTTGCTGATCTCTGGCCTGGGTGCCTAGCTGGTGGGTTGTGCCGTTCTCTGAGAGAGGGATACAGGAGAACGTTCAGTTATGTTTGAAGAGATGACTCAGTTTTGGTGGTGTTGAGATGTAAGTATCTGTTAAGTGGGCTGATGTGCTTGAAGCCACGTGAGTGGAGAAGATATCCTGGAGAGTGTACAGAGTGGTAACAACAAAGAGAGGAGAGGGAGCAGGAGGAAGAGATGGAAGGGAAGGAGAATGGAAACGTGACCACGGATTTCTACCTTTTTCCTGACAATGACCTAGGACCCTGTCTGCTCCCCCACCTGTGGAAGGGGAAGTTTCAAAGGTCTTACCTGTGGGCAGCAGTGCCCATGACTTCATGCTGTCAGCAGACGTGTGGGCAGGGGTGGGGTCTGGACGTCTTGCTCTCTTGGCCAGGCCTGGTGGATGCCATTCCTGAGCAGAGCCCCATGGGGGCGCAGAGCCTGTGTATGACTCAAAGTGACAATAATTTGATTTGGGGGCCAGATGTTGGATTGGAACTGTGAGAGTGGGGGTGGAGCCAAGCTTTGGGGAGCTTGAAGCTTGTATGATCTTTTAAGGAAAAGAATACAAAATGGTGCATATATATTTGGATACTAGACTTTGAGGGGATCATGAAAGTGAGGAGCTCTGAAGCGTAAGCTTTATTAGCTTCATGATAAATTCCTCTTTGTTTGGGAGACTTCCAGAAAGCCTAGGAGAGGCATATGTCTATTGAGGGTGTGTGTGTGTGTGTGCACGCGTGCGTGCGTGTGCACATGTACATGCATGCATGTACTGCATTAATTTGTGAGCATGAGCTGGGATAAGTGGGAACTCAGGCCTGGGTACGTCACCTAGCAGGGGGCTCGTATGAAGAGGGGTCCCAAGAACATGCGTTGGGCCCACAGCCGGGGTGTCAGCTGGAGCACCTATCCTTAACGATCTAGACAAGATTGGTATGAACTCTTGTTCCATGTTTGGGGGGAGCCCGACACTTTCCCTAGGATTTCTACAAATTCCTGAAGGACTTACATTCTCACGGCCACTTTTGTTTCTGAGCTTGTGCTGGCGCCACATTAGTTATGGATCCTCTCAATGTCTCTGCACCATCCTGCATTGACTCAGATGTGGAACTAATCCTCTTTGAGTTATACACGCACATACATGCTCATTCATTTACATCCACAAGGCCTTTAAGTATAAGGCAGACTTTACTGAATAAAGGACAAATATATAGAAATAACACAAACAATTTAAAATTGACTATTCGCTATCATGAATACTTAGTCTCTGCCACTTCATTTGGCCTTCCCCTATTCCTTCCTGCCCTTCTTTCTCTACTTTACTCCTCCCTTATTTCTAACTCTTGTTCCTTGCAGTTTAATGACCCCTTTTGATCCTTGTTAACCAGTGCCCTCTGGGGCTCACCTTCCACGCCAGTGTATTAACTGACTATTGCTGTGTAACAAACCACCCCAAATTCCATGTCTTAAACAACAACCATTTATTATTTCCGATGACTCTATGGGTCACCTGGGTGGTCCTGCTGATCTTGGCCGGACTGGACTGATCTTGGCTGGGCTTGTTCACGTGTAGGTCATCAGCTGGTGGGTTGTCTTGGGATGGCTCATCTAGGATGACCTTGGCTGGGATAACTGACTCTCTTCCACATGTCTCTCATACCCCTCCAGCAGGTTAGCCCAGGCATGTTCTCATGGTGGTGGCAGGATGGAAGAGAGGGAGCGGAAATGGGGAAGCATTATTTCAGGCCTTCGCTGGCATCACATTTGCTCTCCTTTCGTTTACATGGCCTAGCCCAGAGTCAGTGTGGAGGCACCACCCAAGGCCATGGCCACAACTCAGCACGGGAAGTGGGGCTGTTAGTGCAATCCATCATTCACACCATGTCTTTAAAGAAGCATTTTCCTAAGCAAAAACTGTTTCCTCTCTAAGAGGCACCCTGGTTCCAGCTGTTAGGACAATCATTTGTTTCACTCTGCTACATCTGGTTCCTGCTTTGCATCCTATTAAGCAACACAACAGCCCAGGGTATGACATTTTCTAGAGGTTTAAGCATTTTTGAATGAAAGGGGAATTTTTGTAGATCATTTATTTACTTTCCTAAATCTTATGGGCAGATATAACCTCTCTTTATTTTCAGAGTCCTGCGTAAGTTCCAGTAGACTGTGGAACAGAGGAAAGAGGCAGAGCAAACATTACTTTGCCAGTACTTCGGATCCCCTGGCCGAAATGAAAAACAGAAGCAAGGAGAAAAATCCTGGTGATTCTGAATTCTAAAGTGCTTAGACCACATGTGCTCCCCAAATCAGCGCGAAGGCACATTGGGCATTGTTATCAATGCAGGGTCTTGGGAAGGCTCCCCTGGAAGGGACCTATTTTGGGAGTCAGGAGGATGAGAGTCAGGGTTTCCTCCTCACTGTTCTCAGTCTATGAAGCAGGTGTGAGACTGGATGGGGTGGCTCTGTTTTGCATCCCTCCCTTCACCACGTCCTTCTTAATCAAGGTGTGAGTGTGTGTGTCCGTGTGTGTGTGTGTGTGAGAGAGAGAGAAGAGGTGGTGTGTGCACATTCATATGTCTATACACTCGTGTATCAACAATCCTCCGGGCTTTCTGCTGAGAGAGGTACAGCTCTGACTCTGCTCTGCTCTGCTTTGTGTTAAGCCAGACAATAAAGGAAATGATTAGGGCCTTTCAGAGCAAGCGCCTGACAATAGGGAGAGGTGAATGCAGGCTGATTGAAGCTCCGTGTTCCCCCTTCCTGCTGAGCAGGGAGAGGCAGGCCAGAGATGGTCCAGCACATGCATACTGCAGAACCGGCCCCAGGATGAAATCTCCCCGCTCTCTCCTCCTCTCCGACTCCCCCCGGGCCCTCGGGGTTGGTTAAATTTAGTGTTCCGGCGTATCCAAATCCATATGATTTCTTCCAGGACTGTGAATCTAAATGTCACCCTCACTGCACAATTACTAACACGTTGCGCTGATGGGGGTTGTTCAAAAGCTGTGTGGCTATGAGGAAAAAGAAAGAGGAGACAAGTCTCAGGAAGGTGAAAAGAGACAGAAAGGAAAGGGAGCTTTGGGGAGCGCATGAGGAGGCTTGCTTCTCCCACGGTCCCCCAAAACCAGCCCAAATGAAGTCAACCAGGAAATGGCCTCCTCAAGCAAAGCGTATGGGGTAGCACCTGTAAAGAGCTCTGAGACAATAACCATCAAGTCGGCGTGGGGGCAGTTGTTTGCTATAAACCCCTCCTCCTCCACCCAAATCTAAGACTGGGCCTTCCACTTGGAGGTATGTAGGGTTGCTGATAGACTCGGATTTTCTCCTGAGGGGCTTTCTGGGCCCAGTGGGGATGGAGGAAGAGTAAGGTAGTGTACACAGCCGTGAAGTGAAGTGACTCGCCATTCACCTGTGCTCAGCCACCTGTAAGCTGTGTGACCAGGGGCTAATCACGTCGTTTTTCTTATTTTGTTCAATGGGGATTTGTATCTCTGCTCTGCCCATTTTGAGGAATATTTTGAGGATTAAATGAGACGATGTACGAACAACCCTTAAAAAGAACTTTCTGGGCTCTGTCTGTGAAAGGGATTCATGCCACTGCCCAGATCGAGGTGAGTGGACCTCTCAAAAGATAGGGAGGCATGCAGTGCCTCAGCTCCAGGGCAAGACTTCTGGGATGAAATCCAGCCCCACCAGTGACTAGCTGTGCCACCTCAGCAAAGTCCCCATATCCTTTTGGTGACTCGGTTTCATAATCTGGAAAATGGGAGAATAACCATACCAACCTCATAGTGTCATTGTGAGATTTAAATGAGTTCAAGTGTTTAAGTGCTTAGACAGTACCTAGAAAATAATAAGCCCTCAGTCAATACTAGCTATTACTATACATTTTTCTTGGGGTATCCTGCTTTAGATCCCAGAGTTCTTTCTAGAAAGATTTTTATGTGATGATTCTGGGAGTTTGAATTAACACACGCCAAGTCCCTAGCCCCACCCTGGGCATGCGGTTGGTGCTCAGGGTGTGCTGTTTTCTGTCCTCCTCCTTTCACGCTCCACCCTCATGCTCCTGGCCATGTGCTTTGTACTCTGTGGGTTCTGGAAGAAAGGACTCAAAACAACACTGATGAAAAGCATACATCAGCGATCTATTGTTATGACTCTGTGATACTCAACGTCTTATTCTTAGGCACTGCTCAGAATTCTTCTTCATGCTTTTTGGGCTCAATGAGAAAGAAACCCCATAAAGAACTTACACCACTCATCCTCCTCCACATGCAAACCTCGGGAAAATTCACCTCTCTGGGACTCAGTGTCCCCACCTGTTTCACGAGATCCTCTCCAAGGGCAAGCTGAGGCTCCCTTGACTTCGTTGTTCCCAGCGAATGACAGGCCCCGACCCCTTTCCATGACTGCATCACTGGCTGTTTTACTTCTTCCCCTCTTTGTTCCTCCCTCCTGAACACGCCAAGCGTTTATGCCATCTCTGAGAATCCAGTAAACTGTGCTATTGGGAGGAGACAGGGCGTAGCACACGGGCGAAAATCTGCTCTTTTCACATGAATGCTTCAGGCAGCCAGCCATGATGGGCAACGAGATGTGTGGAGAGTGCGGGGGTGAGCAGGCTTCAGGGGGATGACCAGCCTTTTGTCGCTTGTGCCTGCACGTGACGTGGTGTCCATCTGTCAGCCCAGTGGCTGCAGTGCAGCCCAGACGGCTTCTGCCGTGGGGGTCTTGCTTTCAATCCCCACTGCAGGTTGCGTTTTCATGTGGAAGAACCTGTGGTTATTCACCAAGGTTAAGCTAAGGAGGAAGCAGGAGGAGGAGGGGGAGAGCCTCGCAGCCGGGGGCTTCAGATCAGGCGTTGGGGATTATTTCCTTGAGGTAGAAGAGCTGAGAGACGTTCCACAGAATCTCCTCCGCCCACTGGTGCAGTGGAAAGGACTCACCACACCGTTCGACACCACAGGTTTCGGTTTCTCTGTTTAGTGTCAGGGTGGTTGAGTACAAGTCCTAGGGCTCCAGTGACAGCTCAGACCCCGCCTGGGTGTATGGATGGAGAGGCAGAGACAGGTCAGCTGCTCCCCAGTAGGGTCACCAACTCCAGTACTAAAGCTCGTGTATTTTACAAAGAGGTCAGTGCGTGTATATTTTCACTCCAGGCGTAGGGCTTTTTAAATTAAAAGTCTTTATTTTTCTAGAGAAGTTTAGGTTTAAAGAAAAATTGAGCAGGAAGTACAGTGAGTTCCCATACATCCTCTTTCCACCTTCAGTTTCCCTGATCAACATCTTGCATTAGGGTGGTACCTTTTTTACAATTAATGAGCCAATATTGATACGTTATTATTAGCTAGAGTCCGTAGTTGACATTAGGGTCCACTCTTGGTGTTGTACTTTCTGTGGGTTTGGATAGATGTGTAATGACATGTATCCATCATTATAATATCATACAGAATAATAGTTTCATTGCCCTAAAAATCCCCTATTTTAAGAAAATTTTACCTTTTACAGAATGTCATGTAGTTGCAATCATACAGTATGCAGCCTTTTCGGTTTGGCTTCTTTCACTTAGCTGTATGCATTTAAGCTTCCTCCATGTCTTTTCATGGCTTGATAGCTCATTTCTTTTTAGGGCTGAATAATATTTTATTGTATGGATGTACCACAGTTTGTTTATCCATTCACCTGTTGAAGAATATTATCTTTGCTTCCAAGTTTTGGCAATTACGGATAAAGCTACTAGAAACATTAATATGCAGGTTTTTGTGTGGACATAAATTTTCAACTTATTTGGGTAAATACCAAGGAGTACACTTGCTGAATCATATGGTAAGAGTATATTTAGTTTTGTAAGAAATTGCCAAACTGTCTTCCAAAGTGGGCTGCACCATTTTGCACACCCACCAGCAGTGAATGAGAGTTCCTGTTGCTCCACATCCTCGCCTGCATTTGGTGTTGTCAGTGTTTTGGACTTTAGCCATTTTAATAGGTGTGTGGTGGCATCTTGTTGTTCTAATTTGCAATTCCATATTGACATATGATGCTGAGCAAATAGGAATAACGTTTATATGCTTTCACTCTAGGAATAGTTTTAACGAGCTTAGTTATCTGTTTTTATTGTTTTCCCCACAGCCGGTAGGAAATCAGAGGTGAGTGTGTGACAGGGACGTGAGAAGCAGGCACACAGCTAATGGGAGGAGTGAGCACTGGTCTTATCTCTGCTCCTCTGAGTTGCTTGACCTTCGGAATCACTTCACTTCTCGAGTTCAGCTTCCTCACCTGCAAAATGTGGCTTTTGCCCTGGATCGAGGCTGTCCAGGCCAACACTGGCTTCTCCGGCCAGCGCCCCCCAGCTGGAATGGACGGGGAGAGGCGTGTGAGGCTCTGCTGTGCCTGCGAGGTGTTGTCTTGTCACTTCCCTGCCTTCCCTGCTCTTCTAGAGAGTGATCTCTAACTTCCCATCCTGTTTACAATTCCACGCAACTTTAAGAGACAACTGACAGCCCAGCAGAGAGAGAGGGAAGGTAGATTTTAAAACGCTGATGCTGGCTCAGGAATCTCGCTGGCGTGGGGCAGCCTGCATGGCAAAGTCAGCATGGCTGGCACCTCCTCAGCTGCTGGTCACCCCTTCCTCCCTGACATTCCAGTGCAGTGTAACATCACTGGCTGGACGGGGAGCTCTGCCCAGGAGGAGAGAAGTCATCCACCTGTCTCCACATCCCCAGAGCCCTGCACAGGAAGGTGCTTTGCTTGTGTTTTCTGAGCATCTTCTAGGTGCCAGGCCTGGTTCGAGGCACTGGGAATGCAGCAGGAAGAAGAGAGACAAGACTCCCTACCCTCATGGAGCTTCCTTCATAATGATGTGCAGGAATAACCAAAAAAATTAATATGTGCTATGCATATTCTGTTTCAGAAAGCAGGGAAGTGTTATCCTATTTAGAAAAATGTCCACCCTAAACATTGGAAATAAAATGAATTTGGGGCCTAAAAGGGCAGAATTCAGTTACCTGGAAGCATCACATAACATGAAGGAGCTGACAGAGTGGAAGCCAAGGCTTTAATATGATTTCTGGACAAGGATCAGATGGGCCGCCTGGAGACTGAGTTTCTCCTCACGTGTGGCTGCAGCCTCTTGCCTCAGGCCGTGCTCCAGCCCAGGCCAGGTCCCCAGAAAGGCTCTGGTAGCCTTTGTAGTCCCAGTGGCTCTGAACTCCCCATCCTCTGAGGGTAGAGGGGGCCTGGGGAGGACTTCCTCCCCTTCTGAACCAGTCTCCAGGGGACGAGGCAGAGATCCCTCTGTGGAGGGGTGTCCGACAGCAAGTGAGCTACCAATACAGCCTGCAGCAGCCATGGGAGGGGGGCTGCCAGGAGCTGGGGCCTGTAGCCTTATCTCCCCACAATGTCCTGCGGAGATTAGTAAACCCACTTGAAGGCCACGTCACTTTCCTAGATTAAGAGTGGTGTGTAAGGAGTGGAAAAAGTCTGGGAAAGTGAGGAGATGCTTATCTGGTTTGTGCACTGGCGAACTCTTCCTTCTTAGCTGAGTGGTTTGGTAATGGCTTTCTTCATGGTAGATTGAGATAATTTCCCTTTTTTTCATCCTGAAAACTTCCCGCGAGTAGCGACCTCGGCCCCATCAGGAGAGGCAGGAGAAAGGCTTCAGCTAACAGACGGACTGTCCTGCGAGGACTGAAGGTCCGGGAAGCCAGAGTCACTGCAGGGTCTCTGGGCGCCCCCGGGGCTGTCCCTGTCCCTGAGGACAGGACAGGAAGAGGCTGGACAATGGTGACTGTCGGAGCCAACGGGGACCTCGGTGCCCTCAGGATCCCGTGTGCCTCAGACCACTTGGGGACCTTGTGCAGAGCCTGATTCGGCAGGTCTGAGGGGAGCCTGAGGTTGTTCATTTTTGAGGAGGAGGCCCAGCAGGTGCTGCTGGTCCACAGACCACACAGGGGCTGTGAGGGTCGAGTCGCCTCCGGTATTTTAGAGAGGAGAAGACCGTGGTGGCAGGGAGGGGGGAACGCGGCTTGACGGAGGAGCTTGGGTGGGATCCGGGTTTCCAGAATTGCAGGCCTGTGTTTTCATTACACCTCTTCTTTGTGAAGATGGGCAGGTGATGCCCAACGCAGGCAGGCTCTGGAAGGCCTAAAGGTCACTTGGATTCTTGCCTGAACAAGGCCCTTTACTTTTTCTCCTATTTAATCACTCAGACAATTACAAATATTTATAAGACCCTACACGTACTCAGCACTGCGGGGATTTACGAGAGTAACGTGTAGTGTGTAAGCTAAAAGGGGAGATGCAACTTTTATACGTAAAACAAATAGGGCAAAAGAAAAAGTATGACTCAGAGCTGCTGGCGTGCCATAGACTGCATTCTCCATGCATCCAAAGGAGAGAAGGAGGTCCCTTCGGGTCCCGGTGCTCAGGGGAGCTTCTTGGAAGAGGAAGCCAATTCAAACGGGGCTTTGAAGGATGTATAGGATTTGAAGAGCTGGGGGGAGAGGCAGGTGGGCTCTGAAAATTTTCTGTCACCCAGGCCTCCTCTTTCACTGGATGGGCCCTTCCAACCCACCACTGTCTGTTTCTTTTCTATCTGTATCTTCCTCTTCCCTTCCCTACTCCTCTTAGCTTTTCTTTCCCTTCCCTTCTCTCTGTTTGTGCTCTCTTCCTTTGCACTCTTTTCCTCTTTACAATGGAATATAAGTAGAAAGTAGGGGATTTACGACCAAATACCTTTCCTTACCTGTTTAGCTTAGCAATCTTGTAAGAAAGGCAGCACAGTGTCTTAAGCCCACTTAACAGATAAGAAGAGTGTGGTTCAGATTAGGGACTGAAGGCTTTCTTGGGACATTGGCTTTCATTGTTAAAACTGAAACTCTCAGGCAAATGGGATGAGCTGGTCACCTTAGTTATGTCCTTACTTGTCAGCACGTGGAGCTGGGCACGTCTTTGGCCTGTTGGGCAGGCTGAATGAGTCACTGTGATGGGGTGGTATTGCCTTTCCCTCCAGGGTGGGTGGCTGGCCACATAGACTGGAGGAGGGACACGTAGGCATATGCCGGGACTCAGAGCCTGTGTGTGAGCACGAGTGGGGGCGGGGCACTGCTGTCACTGGTCCCGGGCTCATCCCTGGGGTGTCCTCTGTCTCAAATCTGAGCAACCCAGCTCTCCCTTCCCACTTTCCCATGCTGGAATGACCCTCAGCCTTCTGGAGGTTCCTTCTCTTTGCTGCCACTACTCAAGGATTTCCCCTTCCAACATTAACATGACAACTACAAGTGCACAGGTCTGTTCTCTTAAAATGACTCAAACTTGGGCATTGAAAAAAAAATGGAGAGACTAGGCCGAGGTCTTTGCCAATGACCAAGATGGATGCAGAACTTCAAAGTCTCCTTTTGGCAGGGCTCCCGAAGCTGTATGAATTTACCGTCTCCCACTCAGGCTTACTTGGCCTCCTTTTGCCTGCCTGAAAAGTTTCTAGTTTCACTACTCCTGGTCTTACACAGTCACAGCCGCATGGATCTTGATTGCAGACATGGATGTAAATAAGAAAGCAATGAAAAGCACGATATCCATGTTCATCATCTGACAGCCTGGAGAACAGCCTCTCTCAGACCATATGGCAAGAATTGCTTGGGCTGAAAATCAAGAGAGCAAAATTCTAGCTCCAGCTTTTCTGGTGAGTGTCTGTTTGAACTTAGACAAGTCATTTCCTCTTCTTAGGGCTCAGATTCCTTATCTTAAAATAGAAATTGAACTAGAAGATTTCCTAGATCCAGTCCAGGTCCAGGAGTATCCGATTTCTCTGCTTTTGCGGGAAAAGCATGATGTTCCTGTTTAACAAGTTAGGCCCTGATTCCCTGTGGCATGTAGGTTAAGAGTATGCAATAGCCTGGAGATGGTGGTGATGTGGGCCGGGAGTGCTGTAAGAGCAGCAGGCTTAGAAGGAATTGGAGATACTCCAACCGGAAAAACTAACAGCAATGGAAGAGTTGGAAGACCTTATAGCTCAGCGCAGTTGGGTGAGGCTATTTAGTGTAGGGGCAAATGGCTCTACAGACCTCAATACTTCCCGAGGGCACCTCTGTGGTCATACTCAACACTTACACAGCATTTTGGAGTTTCCAAAGCACTTTCACAGACATTACATTCTTCACTCCCGACAGTGACAGGATGAGGTAGATGGGCATATCATGGTTTTGTAGATGAGAGATTAAAGATACATGGATATTAAGGGGCAGCGGGGACCCAACTGCAAGCCTTTTGGCTTTGAGTCCAGTGCCGTTTCCACTATACCAGAGCTGCTGCCAACAATTGAGTTCACAGTAATGATGGATTCATCATATATGAAAAATGACTTTCAACAAAAATGGTCAAAATGATACAAGTTTACGCTTAAAAGTATAAGCTTCAGTTATCGGGAAACTTTGCTCACCCAGAATACTTCTTTGATTTCAGACAAAGAGGCATAAATGAGACATTATTGTGGATCAGTGTTTGCAATCAGCTCCTGGCTAAGTCATTAAGATAGGAGGTACAAAGCATACACACAGACATACCCCATGAATCATGCATTCAAGTACACACAATAGGAGACAATTTAACAGATAGTAAAGATGTGTACCTGCCCCTTTCTAGCTTCACCTGGAGGGAGAATCTACTCAGCAAGGGGAGGCTGCATCTTGCAACCAGGTGTGGGCCTCTGTGGCATGTACAACCTATTCCTGTGATGATGAGAATGATAAAGACAACGGCCAACGAGGTGTGATTGCTTATTATGTGACAGGTGGTACTCTCAGAGCCTTACCCACATTAAGTTATTTAAGCTTTACAACAACCCCTGAGGGTGGTACTGTTGTTATCCCCATTGTTCAAGATGAGGAAACTTCTCTCTCAAGAGAGAGGAGCTGAAAGGGTCTGATACCGTTGTTCAGGTGGACAGCATCTGTCCTGTGCCATGTAAGGAGATGGACTTCTATTTGGAGCTTGGCCAAAATTTGAGTCCTGGGGCCACTGCTTCCCTCCCTCCTTCCCTTCCTTCTTTCCTCCTCATTTTCTTTCTTCCTTCCACATTTTATGAGGGTCTACTAATTCCAATAACCATGCATGGTTCCAGGGACACAGAAATGAAGAAACAATGAGCCCTACCTTTAAGGGATTCAAAGTCCTAGCAGGGTTTTGGGTTGGGCAGGAAGGTGCAGGAGTGGACATGAGTGGACATGAGTTTATCAGCCCATTTCCTTCCAAGGGAGAATGAAGGTTATAGTAGAATGGGAGTGTGAGCTACCTGTAGCAGGCAGGTAAAGACAGGAAATGGACGGAAGAGACGGCAGTGGGAATATATCAAAGGATTTTAACAGCTTGGCAACAGTGCAGGCTGGGCCTGCTGCAGGCTGCGCCGTGACCCTCTTTGCAGAGCTGTTTTCTTCCAAAGACGTCAGGGATCTGACACCTGGGAGGAGTTTGGACCACAGACCTCAATTGGTAGAGATGGTGTTCATATGCATGAGGCAGGACTGTGCTCAGAAAGAAGCTGGACTGAAATTGCAAACTTTTCACGTGACAGAAGGTGGTGGAGGAAGAGCAATTCCCTCCTGGATAAGAGACAACCTTTCCGGGAAACATCAGCACGTTTCATCAGTCAGTTAAATCACAGATGTTTCTTAAACTCAGAGCAGAAGCAAGGCACTGGTGAAGTACTGGGGGGAGGGCACAGAGAAGCAGAGCCTGGGGCCCTACCCACATGGTCCTACAGTCTGGGGAGAGGGAGCAGGTGTGTTATCAGGTGCGAGCCCTGCGATGTGCTGTGCCCAGGGTAGGAGACGTGGGAGTAGGCTGGGCTGGGCCCACAGGCGAGCAGGGAAGCGTTCTTGGAGCAGGTGGATCTCAAGGGAAGAGTAGGGTTAGGCTGGTGGTGAAGAGGATATTTTGGACAAGTTGCTGCGAAAGCAGTTTCTACACCATCCCACAGGCTGAAGGTGCAGGGAGGCCAAGGAGCAGCGGATCAGGGGGAGGCAGGAGGAGGGACGTTTTAGAGACTGCCTCTCCCTCCTGGACCAGTTAGGAGGGCCCAGGGCCAAGTTACCTCCAGTGTAGGTGGAGCAGGGCCTGACATGGGAGATGCGGGACTGGGAAATACTCTTGGGAGGGAAGTCTAGTCTAGTGGTGAAAATAGTTACTATTCTGCAAAGATCCAGAGGAGAGATTCCCTTCCCTTTGGTCATCGTCAGAGAACAGGGTGGAGCACTTCATATTGCCTGAATGGTAGGACCACAAGTCTGAGCGAGGGTCTCTGGAAGCTCCTTGGCCCTGGTGGAGAAGCAGCATTTTCTCCTTCGGTTGCTGTTTCTGTCTATTTCTCTCTCTTGTTAGTCTGTGTATGTATTATTCTCTGCTGGTTGGCCTGTCTGTCCACTCCTGTTTTTCTTTCAGTTACCTGTCATTTTCTATTTTGGACTATCTGTTTATCTTTCCTCTCTCTCCTCCAGACTCTTTCCCACGTCTTATCATGTGTGTGGGTGTTACATGTGCATGTGTGTATGTGTGTACACTCTCTCCACACTGCAGAGCTGGAGAGAATTCTTGGTGATATCAGTGTGCTCTGTTTTTGAGGACACAGGACTAGCAGAATTAACGCTTGGGCCAAGGTTTGTGCAAGGGCTGTATCGAGAAAGGCGTGGGAAATGCTCCCTGTGTCTCTGTGTATGTGTGGAAGCATTGCGTTTTTGTGTGTGCATGTGTGTGTTGCATGTTTATGTGTGTAATATGTGTGCATATGTGTGTGTCCATGTGTGTGCACACATGCATGCTCAGTGTGGTCTGGAATGAGCCATCCCAGCAGACCACAAGAAAAGAAAGTTAGGAAGGGGTGGTAGGAGTCCTGTTCAAAAGGAAACTGGGCAAAAATTCCTTCTCTACCTTCCCAGAGCCCCAGGGGCAGGGGCAGAGAGAGTTTGTGCTGGCCCTAAAGGAAGAAGTTTTCTAATCTCCTGGAAGATCAATCAGTAGCCAACGTGGAGAAGACGCTGTGCCCGCTCGGTGATGGCACAATGTGGGGTCTGAACTGTGTGGGACGTGGTCTCTTAGAGAACCTCCACCGTCTCTCTCTGTGTAGGAGACTGTAAGTCAATGAGGGAAAAATAGAGCACAGCCTCCAAACATATAGGTCTGGTCTTGATGGTGGGGGGCTGACTTAGCCATGGGTGAGAAGTAGGACTAGATGACTTTTCTGGATCTTTTGGCTCTGATGTTCTATAGGGTGGTGACGCAGACTCCTCAGTGGGCATTTATGTCCTCACTTGCCCTGAGCCCATCACGCCTGGCACACCACACCCTCCATATGGCCCCAATCCTACACTTCAGGCACACTCCACCTCTTGCTAGTCCCCCTCCATTTATACTGCCCACCCAGGCTAGCTGACACCCATCTCTCCTCCCTGTGGGTCCCCCTGGCCCTGCACCTCCTGTAAACATATGTGGTTCTCAACCAGTCATCAATCACCCGAATAAAGCTTCCCTTCTCCCCCAAAACACGTCCCACTGGACCGAGAGCTGGGCAAGACTCACGTCATGGGCTCCTCCACAGCTCCTGCAGTGCCTAGGCCAGTGCTTCTCACCCAGAATGTGCTCAACAGACATTAGGTTGATGAATGTGTAAATTCAAAGAAAAATGAAGGGGTTCAGAGTGACCATGGTGTGTATGGGAGAGTGAGAAATCTGTCTACTGTGTCCAAGGCAAACATGAGGTAGCTGCTGAGTTTTGTGCACGGTCTCCCTATGACTTACTCTTTTGGAGCATTTCAATCCGTCTTTTTAGCCCCTGAGGCCCCCTAGTCCCACGTCTTATTCTCACTGCCTCTTATAACCATGGTTTGGTGGGCTTCTGAATCCAGGCCTTTGAGCTCTGTGCTTTCCCGCCCTCACCCTTGTCTGCTGTATGGTGGGGTAGTGGGCGAGAGCTGGCTGTGGGCCTGAGAAATCCCCCTGAGACCTGCCGCTCCAGGCCAGCAGAGAGTGCTGTCCTTCTGTTCAGAGCACCGCGTGTGGGTGCATGACTTGTCTGGGATTCCCGCCTGCAGGGGGGAGCACTACCGTGGCCCTCGTGACCTCATGACCTTTCCATTGTTTGGTCCTGCTCATTTTCCTAGTAATGTTCAGTGTGAACTGAAAATGCTGCTGGGGTCACCTCTTCCAGCCTGCAAGGAAACACAGGAATCTGCATGGCCTGCTAAGAGCTGCTCCGGCCCCAGGGTTCTGGGCATCAGACGGGGAGCCGGGTGGGAGTGAGGAACAGCAGGGTGACTTACACCAGCAGGTGGGTGCTGCGTCCATGGCTATGTCAGGCAGATGCCGATTCCTCAGTGCTGGGTGTGGGGACTAGGGAGATCCAGACATGGTTTGGAAAGGAGGAAAGGAATGGGGGGTGTCTCTCTCCTTTGTTTAATACTCTCCTTCTGACAAGGAGCTTCTGTTCTTTTCCACTGGAAAGCTTTTAAGAACGCTGAAAAGGACAAGCAATTACAGGAAGGTTAGGTGCGCCTGATTGGATGTTGTTACAAATCACTCATTGTCATACACAGCGTTTGGAAAGGAGGCCATCGGGGACTGATTGCCATTTAGGGTAAGTGATTTCTGTTTAGAGTGAGTGAGCAGATGATGGCTTGGCTGGTGCTCATTGTCCTCTCTCTTTGTTGCTGTTGTGTTGGTGGTTTTCCTTGGTAAGGAGGGGCCGTTAGAGATGCTCACAGGGTGTATGAGTGGGAAGGGGCTGTAGATCAGCCTTCTAATCCCACCCCCACCTCATGCTAACCTCCAGTATACTGATGGGGAAATTGAGTCTACAGAGAAGAGAAGAGACTGGTCCAGCCTCACACAGCATGTTAGTGGACGTGCTGGACCAGAGTCCATGTCCAGACTCCAGGCCAATACTCTTGCTAACAGCAAGGCTCCAAGCTGACGGTCCAGTGGGTCCAGGTGTTTCTATCAACTCACCCTGTGTACAGCTGTGCAGTCTGAACACACCTCCTGTGTCAGCCCTTGCAGCTCCAGGTACCATACCTAGCTTTACTGCACAGTCTGTTCCTCTGGATCCTGGCGATTTCTCTTGACCATGTGACGTGCCCAGCAGGCAGGGACCACAGCTGGACTGCCCTGGTGTTCCCGATTCCACCTCTCTGTCTGTCTCTGTCTCTCTCTTTCACCCCTACACACACCCACAAACATATACACACACACCTCCTCCATGACTGTGTCTGAAACACCACCACAATGGGGAAACTTCCTTGAATCTTGAGGTCTATTCTATTCTCAAGTGTCTAAAATGACAGGTAAGTGTTCTGCGAAGGATTGCTCTGTAAGCAACCAGGTGACAATGAACTAATACTAGAGGACCCCACAAAATGAGGAAAGAAGGTGGTGGAAGAAAGATGATCATAAATAAACTTCAACAAATCCACAATTTGGTCCAGCAAAAATTCTTCTACGATTTTACCAAAGAGGAAAATGAGACAGAAAATGGTCAAAGAACACACTACGGTTGTATGCCTTTGGTCTGCCCGTCTTGAGTATGGACTCTTACGGGTTGAATTGTGTCCCCGAAAAAGGTATGTTGAAGTCCTAGCCCTCAGTACCTCAGAATGTGACCTTCTTTGGAAATGGGCTCTTTACAGAGGTAATCAAGTTAAAATGGTGTCATTAGGGTGGGCCCTAATCTAATATGATTAGAGTCCTGATAAACAGTGGAAATTAGGCCACAGAGCAGGCATGCACAGAGGGAAGACTGTGTGAAGAGACACAGGGAGAAGGCCATGTGAAGACAGAGGTCAGGGAGATGCATCCGCAAGCCATGGAATGCAAAAGATCTCCAGCAAACCCCCAGGAGCTGGGGAGAGGCATGGAACAGATTCTTCCTCACAGCCCTCAGAAGGAATCAACTCTGCCCACACCTTGATCATGGACTTGTGGCTTCCAGAACCGTGAGGAAATGAATTTCTGCTGTTTAAGGACCCCAGTTTATGTGGTACTTCGTTAAGGCAGCCTAAGCAAATGAATATAGTGACTTTCCTTTTCCAAGAACTTCCTTCTCCACTGTCGCTCTGTTTTAGCTCCTATTAATTAAGTGGACTGGACGGTTTTATTGAAGTGAATCCCCTGGTTGTGTGATAGGTGTTAATGTTATCAGGGTTTGAGACAAAACGTGTTATGGTTATGTGCTAGAGACTGTGGGACAATCCCAGCATCTCCACTCCTGCCCCAGAAGGGGAATCCATGCATTTAACTATTAAACAACATTTTCTAAGGGCCTACTAAGTGCCTGGCACTGTGCTCTTTGATGGAGACACAAGGACGCACAAAACACTGGCCTTAGTCTCGAGGAACTCACAGTCTCGGGGGGGAAGATGGTTGTGTAGACAGGTAATTGTGGCACAATGCTGGGGCAAATGCTGTGATGGTGGTGAGCACAGAGTAATATGGGAGCACAGAGCAGGGGAGGTGATCCTGGGAAGAAGTAGAAGGAGCCAGGAATGATGCTTGGAGAAGAGGCCACAGGAGCTGAGCCTTCAAGAGGTTATCCAGGCCACCAAGAGGGAAAAGCTATGCCAGGCAGAGGGAGTAGCATGAGTAAGAAAGCAGGGACATGGAGGAGCATGTGAGTGTGAGCGTGTGTGTGCATGTAAGCTCATGTACGTATGAGTGTGTGTGCCTCTGTGTGTGTGATGTTCTATATAGCCATGGACTCATCTATGGACACCATACCAGCCTCTCCAGGGCAGTAGCTTTGCCCTAGCAGGGTTGCCCAGGCTAGACTCCTCAGGAGCTGAGTAATGCCAGTTCCTGGAATGGATCTCAAATCTGACTTAGGGCCCTCGAAGGAGTGTGGGCTAAGTCCGGGCCTGTGTCTCCAGCCACCTGAGCCACTCCTTACCTTGGTAATGTCCTTTGCCTACACTTCCAGAGGAAAGTCTCTGAAGTTCTTTTCCTATAGTCTTCCTTTTTACGGGTCTCCCCATTTAGCTTCCAATTCTTTAATCTAACTCAGGACACCAAGTCTGTTCAAAGATTTCCCTTGCATCCCTAGAGCAGGGTCTTCCCAGCCTGTGTATATTTGTGTACATGTGTCATCTTTTTAATGTTTTTCTTTTTTGAATTTGAAAAAAACATTAACCAGTTGGGGGTGGGCACAGCTCTGGATTATGCTGGGAGCAATGCCTTGCCACTTCCTGGGGGAATGTGAGAGGCTGAGTCTGGAGAGTGGAGAAAAAGAATTAGGTTTGAAGCAATAGCCTCACACAAACATTTTGTAATTTGCAAAAACATCTCAAGTCCAACTTCCCATGTGAAATACTGTCACGAAGTCAGAGAAGGCTTCCCCATTTGCATTGTTGTGGGACCCAGCTCTGAAACGCCAGACCAGCATTGGTTATCAGTGATTAGAGGATGCCTAAGGCATAATTTATTGCTGTGTTCACTGTGATCGATCTTAGGGAATGAGCACTGGACCAAGAGTCAGGAGCCTTGGGTTCTAATACTGCTTCTACTACAAGTGACCTTGGGCAAGTCACTCCCATTCAATGGAGCCTGTTTCCCTATCTGTAAAATGTCCTTTCAGTTCTAACATTCTGTCATCTTTCTTTTGTATATTCTCATCTTCAAGACCCTGGAAATGCTAATTGTTCTAACATGGTTATTTGCAAGTCAGGCACATGTGAGTATGGCATATGTCAGATTCGTCAGCTGGTCCTTCTTAGCTAATAAGCTGGGGGAGTAGAGTAAGGTCAAGGCCTGTGTGTGTGTGTGTGTGTGTGTGTGTGCGCGCGCGCGCGCGCGCGCGCGCGCGCAGGTGGGTATCAAACTCTCCTTCCTCTTCCCGAGACTGAGAGCCATAGTGGAGTTCAAAGAACAATTCATAGCTCAGGGAATGACTATCTGAAACAGCGTGATGTTGTGAAAGGGCACAGAATTAGATTTGAATCCTGGCTCTGCCACTTACTAGCTACCGGGAACTTGTAAGTCACCTAACCTCTCTGAACTCCAGTTTCTTCATCTGTGAAATGGCTGCAACTAAAGAGTTGTCGTGAGAATTAAGTTGAATTATTCAGCAAATATTTGTTGAGTGCTGACTATATGCCAGGCATTGTGTTGGGTGCTGGTAATCCAAGATGAGTAAGACAGACTGGATTCCTACCTTTTAAGGAGTTTATAATTCAGTGGGAGAGATAGGTAATAAATAGATAAGTAAATACACAAAAAATTAATTAATTGCTATAAAAACAAATAGAGTACTAAGATGGAGAATAATGGTGGGAGAGTTTCCTAATTTAGATCGGGTTGTCAGAGAAGTTTTCTCTGGGAAGGAGAAGTTGGCCATGTCGGGGTGAGGGGTGGGCAGGTGCATAAAGGAGGACAGCCCAAGATGAGGCAACAGTGTTTGCCCTTGAGGTGGGAGAGATCAAAAGATGTGGCCTATACGTAGATGGCTCGTCAACAACAGGCATTGTAGGAACACGAGAGAGTCATATTAAATCTCCTGATGCCATGTCTATGGCAGCCCTTAAACCTTCCCCACATTTCCTCTCTCTGGCTCTTACAAAAAATGCCCCCACTTCAGTGTTTCCCCAGGATGACTGCACTGATGGCATTTTCTCCTACATGGGTAGTGTGTGTAGGGGGGGGATAATTTGTGTATGAGTGTATACACATTCCCATGTGCGTGGGAGAGCAAGGAGGATTGCGAGGCAGTCACCAGCTCACACTAAGAACATCGCTTGGATCACTTGTCCCAAGGATCAAAGTAAGCCCATTTCACAAATAAAGTCAGTGTGCAACTTTGAGCCAGGGACCAAGTGATCTGGCCCGCTTTCCTTGCTCTGCTTTTTCCAAAGATAAAAAGGCTTGCAAATTGTGACATCCATATCACATGCTAATGGCACTGTGGGGACTCTCTGGGAGAACTGATAAACCTCTCAGATTGAGGGCAGACTATTAAGGGAGAACAGCTCCAGGTGTAGTATTTGGTGCTCACATCCAAGAAACACTATCATTTTGGAGTGTTCAGAAGTGAAACTCCAGGAAATAAAAGTCAGGGAGGCATTACTCTGGTGGATTTGATCGAACAGAAGAAAACAAAAGCCCGTCACCTTCAGTTTTCTCCAAGGACCTGCGCTCCAAGGTGTCAATCTTGGAAAAAAAAAAAAAAAAAAAAGAATATCTGAAACATTAGTCTAAAAAAAATCAAAGATTCTTAGTCTCTGCGAACTTTGAGTTCAGCCTTCCTAATGCTGAGAGGAGGAAATCCCGTGCTAGAGAGGTGAGGTGGCGTGGAGTACCACATGCCTGTTTAGTACAGAAGGACCCGGAACAGCAGCAGCCAGGCCTCGGATCTCCTGGTCCTTCTCTGCTCTGCACTATATTCCCAATGGCACGTCAGAGGCGTGGGCAGGAGTCTGTTTTTTTCCATTTCATGGTGTGTTCGATAATATCCAGCATTGTGAGTTCTGAGAAGCAGGATGTTAAACCTCAACTATGCATCACACCCTGTTTTCCTGTTGGCTTAGCATGAGCTCTCCAATGTAGGCAGATGTTGGTGTGTGTGGCATGGGAGAGGCCCTGGGCACTTGAGGGGTGCAGTGGAGAATTGCATCCCAAAGCCAGGAGAGTCTCTCCGACTTCGCCCGATAGCCACAAATAACTAAATTAGAGCAACCATCTTAACGGGAATCAATTGGAGGGTTCGGTTAAAGAAGTCTGTGGGAGCAATTTGCCGTGTGTTCCTTAGAGGGAGACTTGGCAGAAGGAGCAGAGGCCTTCATTTCCAATTAAGGCCATTTCCACCCACAGCTCTTGAGAGGAGGTTAGGTGATAAGGTAGAGGGTGCTCTGGACAGGGCAGAGTTTTGGATGGAGGAGGGCCTGTGTGGAGAGCTGGAGTCTCAACGCCAGCATTCCTGGGCAGCCTTCGCCCCTTGCGCAGGGCCGCTGAGGGGCTGCTTTGTCTCAAATGCTGTTGGATAGCATTCTGCTACAAATTTTCCTTGGTTATGCCCTGATTGTATCAGGTGTGACTCCATTCTGCCAGGACCAAAAAAGCTGAAGCCCCGTTAGTTGGTGGTTCCCTCCCTCTCCCTCTAAGTTCTGGGGAATTTACCTAAAGCCAAGGCTTCTGCCCTTCAGGCATCTATCCCCACAGGCGTCCACCCAGGCGTGTCCGTTACCCTGAGCTGGTGCTGTGCCATCGGAATGCAGGTGTCCGCGGAGACACCCCTGCTTCCTGCCCTCGGCCTCTGCAGGCCTGGGGGCTTCTCTGCTCTTTCTGTGACATTCTTTGGGGGAATGGGAATCATTCAGCTGCTTCCCTGTGGTGTTGGAGCATGGAAATTGCTGCAAGGATGAATGTGGCTCAGACACACTGGGCTGTGGTTTCCTCTCTGGGTTTACCCACTTCTGCAGAGCCCATCTGCTAGGAACCGAGTTGTGTCCCCCAAATTTATATCTTGAAGCCCTAACCCCAAATGTGACTGTATTAGAGATAGGCTTTTAACGAGGTAATTAAGATTAAATGAGTTCATAAGGGTAGGGCCCTGATCTGATAGGACTGGTGTCCTTGTAAGAAGAGGAAGAGACACCAGAGATCTCTCTCTCCACACAAGCGCAGAGAAAAGGCCTTGTGAGGACACAGCGAGAAGGAGATCAACCCTCTGGCACCTTGATCTTGGATTTCCAGGCTCCAGAACTGTGAGAAAATAAATTTTTGTGGTTTAAGCCACTCAGCCTGTGGTACTTTGTTGTGGCAGCCAGAGCAGACTAATCCATCCAGAGAGGCGATCTGGAGCACCGAGCTCCTCCGTTCTCCTGTACCCTCCAAATCTCTGATTCTTACCCTGCGCCCCAGTTCAAACAGTGTGTTGCAATTTGGTTGTAAAGATAAGAATGGAGTCAAATGATATATTTAGAAAAAAAATTTACACTGACAAAGGATTCATAGCTGTAATATGCAAAGAGCTCTAAAAATCAACAAAAAGACAACCGAACAGAAAAGCAGGCAAAGAAGATGAATAGGCAGCTCACACAAGAGCAAACCTAAATGGCCAGTAAACACAGTAAGAAATGCTCAGACTTACTAGAAGTCAGGAAAATGCAAATTACAGTAGTATTTTGAATTATCACTTTACACCTATCAGACAGGCAAACATTAAAGAGACCAACAATATCTACTGTTGGAGAAGGTGCAGGGCAGGGGAATTTACATACCCTGTTGGAGGAAATGTAAACGGTTTCAGTCTTTTTGGAAAACAATCTGGCGATAGCCAGTAAAATTAAAAATGCATATCCCGTTCTACCCAGTATTCACACTTCTGGGAATACATCTCGTAGAAATAAAAGCACTGGTGAGTAAGAGTGTATATGCAAAATTATTTCAAAGGGAGTGCCCATCAATGGGGATAATTAAATAAATTATAGTACAGCCGTACTACAAATATTAGGCAGACATTAAAAATGAATGAATTCTCAATCCGCTAAGTTGGAGAGATTTACACAAAATGTGAAACAAGCAGAATGCAGAGAAGTGTGTAAAATGATCCTTTTTGTAATGTAATGACAACCTCCCCTCATATAAGTATGTGGGTTGGGGGAAGAAGAAAAAGGAGGAAATCTGCCCAAATCCCCCCCCAAATACTGATCTAAAATAAACACACACACACACACACACACACACACATTGTCTATGAGAAGATGAGCTTGTATGATATGATCCCATTAAATATTGTGTGATACATAAAGATATGCCTGAAAGATGGTCACCAAATCATCATTTCAAGGTGGAGAAATTTTAGCTAATTTCTTTCTTTCTTATACTTCTATGTATAGTTTGAACAAACTATAATGGGCATTTATTTTTATAATAATAACGTATTTTACTTTTTGAAATGTGGTTGGTAAGCCCACCTCCGATACTTCCCCCTTTCTCCAGCCCAGACCACTGCAGTCCCCCACAGATGTCAATTGATTGCTCCTTCCAGGAGGCGGGATACGGGAATAATTTAGATGCACCTTCTAAGGAAACTCCACCGAAAAGCATCAGATCCCATCTCTTCCTTTAAGCTCCACTTCCTTCCTTTGGACCCTGATGCTTGGGGTCTCGGTCCTTGGTGACGACTCACCCATTGTCCCATCTTCCATTCTGGACTGTGGCACCAGCTGCCTTTGGGGCTCTGCGGGAGCCAGAGCCCAAGCTTACTTGGGCCCCAGTCTGCTCCTCTCAATTCCATTTCAATTCCCAACACTCTCTCTCAACTCATGACGAACGGTCCTCCTTGGTTAGCCCCCAGGAATCTTGCGGTGTCTGCTACCCAAAAATGCCTTCCCCAAGGCTTTTCTTAATTCCAAAATTCCTCAATTTTGATTTTCCCGTATCATCTTATAGAGTATTTTTCTCTCAAACCCTGACCCCATCCAGCTTTTCACCCTCATGTACCTGCACCATTCCTGTTGTACTTCTTCTGAGAGGTGCTGGTCATTTGGGCAGTGCTGGGAGAAGGCTTCCAGAAGGACTCATAAGGTATCCCATAGCAGGGGAGCTGGAGAAAACTCAAGCCAAGACCTCCAGGAGGAGCACAGGGCAGGAGCAAGAAAGAGCCGAGACATTCAGCAAAGTGAAAGGCAGGAGCAGGATCAGTAACGAGCGATGAAGCTGAGAATGAGCAAGGAGCAGGAGCCGGCTGGGAACAGCTGCGGTATGCCTCTGGGGTCAGCCCTCTGAGGGCTGAGGGAGCCCCTCAGGGCCAGGGGACGGTCTGGAGGGACAGAAGTGGTGCTGCTCACTTTGGATGCCGTGAGCTAAGTGTGGTGTGGATTGGAGGAATCAGGAAAGGTTTTAAGAAGTTGGAACTCTATTGGATCCTGGAAAATGGATAGGTTTTGTTTTTTTGTTTTAAGCATATACATATTTTAGATAACCTTATCATTTAAAGCTGAAAATGACCTCAGAGGTGATCTGACACCGTGCTGTCCGCACTGTGGCCACTAACCACATGTGGCTGTGGAGCGCTTGAGACGTAGCTAGCTGAATTGAGATGGCTGGAAGTGCAAAACGCATGTCCAATTTTGGAGACTTAGGACGAAAACAGTAACGCGAAAAATCTCACAGACAATATATTGATTACACATTGCATTTTCGGGATATATTGGGTTAAGTATAGTATATCATTAAAATTTATTTCACCTCTTTCTTTTTATTTATTTAATGTAGCTACTAGAAAATCTGCTATTTCTTGTCTCCCTCACATGGTATTTCTATTGGACAGTGCTGCTCTAAACCAGGGGTCAGCCGACCTTTTCTGCAAAGGGCCAGATGGTAACATAGAGACTAAAGTCTATATCCCAGCTACCCACCTCTGCCATTGTAGTGTGAGAGCAGCCATGGACAATCCGTAAATGAATGAGCATGCTTGGGTGGACACTAACATTTGAAACATTTGAATATTCTTTAATTTTTACATGTCACAAAATATTATTCTTCTTTTGATTTTTTTCAATTATTTAAAAATGTCAAAAGCATTTTTCACTTCCTAGCCATAAAAAATAGCCAAATTTGGCCTGTAGCCTACAGTTGGCTGACCCCTGGTCTAGACCAATCCCCTAATTATAAAATTGGGGTTATTAGTGCTTGGAGAAAGAGAGTTACCCAAGATCATGGTAAGCTAATACCAGAGTTTGTTAGGTTGGATTCCTGGTTTGTTTACTTCCTTTTTCAGTAAGTAAGCAAGATAGTAGGTGTCCCTCTATAGATAAAAATACTACTCTGTGAATGTTTAAAGTCCAGTTCAAGATGTGTTCATCATGGCTATCCTTTACAAAAATGTGTATTAATTTATTGTGTTCCCTCAAAGAGACTTCTCCAAGTCTAAATCCAACGAGAAGAGGTTCAAATATTTCTGTTGACAGTTTTCGTGTCTGCAGTACTTCTTCTGGCCAATGATAAGAATCTCCATGACTAATGCTTGCTAGGTATCCTCAAGCTCTAACAAGAAAAGGAGGCCTCTGTCCCCAATCATACCTGGTCTTCTACTTCGATGATGGTTTCAAGCCCCTTCCTTCGAGAAGCATAGAGTCTTATTGGGCATGTTTCTATCTATTTAAAAATATGATTATTACCAACTTTCAAAAATATATTATGAAATATTGAAGACGTGGAAAAGGTTTATAGCTTACTATAATGAATGCCCGTGTACTCGACACTCACAATTAGATGTTCCTCTGTGTGCCTTCCCCTTGGCACCTGCCCAGCCTCTGCCCAGGTACCCTCTACCTTGACTTGGGGTTTATCATTCTCATGCATTTCATTTGTTTTACATATATATATGTATATATATAATATATATAATAAATATAAATATTTATGCTCTACAGATTTAAAAATTTTATGTAACTTATACCATAATGTATATATTCTTCTGCTACTTCTTTTTTGTTTTGTTCTGCTTTTTGATTTTTACTCAAAATTATGTTTAAGAGATTTATCCACCTGACACATTAGTTTATTTTTACTGCTGAAAAACTTTTCATTGTATGAATATACCTCAGTTGATATGTCTATTCTCTTGTTGGTGAACATTAGGCTGTTTCCAGTTTTGCTCTATTAATAGTGCTGCAGTGGCTATCCTTGTACACACCTCTAAGGATCTAGGGGACATGCTTTGCAATGGGTTCCTTGGATTCTAGGGTACGTGCATCTTCAGCTTTGCTGTATGGTCACAAATTGCTCTCCAATGTGACTGTGACAATATGCATCATAGAATCATCCCTAGCACATGTCCTCACCAACACTTGGTGTCATCAGACATTAATTTTTGTCGTTGTTACTCTGACGGGTATGTCATGGTATCATTTCAGATTGTGCATTTTTCTGATGTCTAGTGAGTTTGATCTTTTTGTTTCTTCATATTTTAGTCGAATCTTTTTCTTCTGTGAATTGTCTTTTCATTCCTTTGCCCATTTTTCTGTTGGGCCGTTTGTCTCTTTCTGTAAGTGGACCTTTATATATTCTGAGAAGTAATCCTCAGTTGGTTATATGGCTTGCAAATATCCTCTCTCAATGTTTGGTTTGTCTTTTTCACTTTTGATGGAGTCCTTTGACAAAGAGAGGTTTTCAGCATTAACGTGGTGATCAGCTCCAGTGCTCGGAGGTGTGCTGTGGAGGTGTGTGTGGGGCAGAGGCAGTGGGCCCAGGGACACGAACTTTCCTTAGCCTTCAGCCTTCTGGACTAAGGACTCTGCAGACAAAATGAGGCACCAAGTGGAGGAAAAGAAGGCAAGCTGTGTTCCCTGCTTAGTGATTTTCCAGGCACTTTAATGTACTACTTTGAATCCCATGGTAATATTCGCAAAAAGCCTCAATCATAGAATAACTTAATTAAACATTACTTACAAGAGTTTAATATTCATTATTTGGCTTCAATTATTGTCTTCGCCCTCACCTCTCCCTCCCCGCACTGGAGTGCTCTCTACCCTCTCTTGTTCTGAAGGTCTAATTAGACTAATGGCCTCTGCTTGCAGTGACCTTACGTCTGTGGGAAAAATAAAAAAATAAAGAAATAAAGACTCTCTTTGGTTAGCCTTCCCCAGCAGTTTTTGTATGTAGCAGCCCCAGCTCCTGAATTCCATATTTCTTTTCTTTTTCAAATGCCTGATCCTGCTTGTGCCGCAGAGCGGAATTAATGATGTGTATTTGAAAAAGGCTTTGCTGCCAAACTGAAACAAATACAAGAGGGCAGGGGCCTTGGAGAGAGGAGGGGTTGGAGAAAAACTCTGAACCTTCCAGCACGGATTCAGCAGCAAAGACTGCCGCTCGGCTGGCGGCTGGCAGGGAAAAGCTTTCAAAGGAGGGGGCGCATGCACAAAGCAGAGCAGGTTCTTTCTCATTCTTTCTTTCCCCGTGCTGGGGTTTAATAGCATCTTTGGCTCCCCTCTAAGCAGGTTTCTTTAAGGCCTCTGTGCTTCTTTCCCATGGCCCTGCTGCAGTCTGTTTCTGCTGCCTCTGGTTCTGGCCCCATGAGGGGGCCATGTCGATACTAGTGCTCAGGGTCCATCGTGAGAGGAGGAAGCCAGGGGTGGAGTTGTTCTCTGCTCTGGCTCACAGATCAGATCCATGCACACGTATGGAGCCCCTTTCAGGTGCTACACAAGTGGCTGGACATCATGGGGGATGCAAATGTGGAAAAGCCGTGGTCTCTGGGGAGACAGACAAGCGCAGGGGAACCACACTATCAGTCCGTTTGGGTAGCAGTGAAATCGGCTCTGTCAGAGACCTGGGACCCCTGGCGGCGGGGACTGGTTCTGTCAGAGGCTGGGTGCGGGAAGGGAGAACCAAGGAAGGCTGACCACAGGATGTGATACTTGAGATGTGCCTTAGTTCAAACAAGAAGCTTGGATTAACCCAAGGGAGGGACGGCGTTCTCAGCAGTGAAGCAGGAGAGGTGGTAAATGCATACTGTGTTTGGGGTGCAGTGCTTAATCTGATGTAGCCAGAACACTGGGGCACTTTGAGGAAGTGGGAAGGTGGTGTGCCTGTGAAGGTGTGAGAAGATGAGGGCCAAAAGCAGCTTAGATCCAGGTGGTGCAGGACCTGAATCCCATGCTAGGAATTTGGTCTTTATACTGGGAATATCCTGAAGGTTTACACCTAGGGGATGACGGAGCCAAATGTGTGTCTTAGAGTCTTAGCTCCTGAAGTGATGTTCGGGGGAATTCAGGAGAAAAAGGAAAGAGACAAAGCACAGGAGAGATTGGAGCCAGGAGACCAGCTGGGAAGCATTAACTCACATGAGTAGATGGGGATGTGGGCTCACAGTTACTCAGGAAGTAGATTCTGCAGGACATGGTGACTAATGGGATGTGGTGGTGCTCATAAGCTGGTCAGCTCAGATTGTGAGGAATCCTGCAGATGCCCATTGGGAGAGGGACCGACTGAGGCCAGCTGTAGGTAGAGGCCAAGCAGAGCTAACAGACAGAGGGGCTGGCCACAGTGGTCGAAGGGCCAGATCTAAGGAAACTGAGCAAACTGAAGCTTGGTCCAGCCTATCCAAGGGTCAGACCTGAGGGAGCAGGGCAAGGTACAAGGTCAGGCCTTGTAGGTGGTCCCAGGGAGGAGGTGAGGGCACCAGGGCCTCAGTAATTTGGGGTTCAGGATCTGGCTTCAGAACTAGTGAAGAGTCCAGAGTGTAGCTGTAGTTCAGACGATTCCCGACTCTCTGCTGTTCAGGAAGGGGAATTGCCTGCCTATTGCTTCTACGCATACCTAAAGGCCGGGTGTACCACCAGAGCACCCAAATCACCTAGATTAGGAGCCATGGAAGAACTCTAGAGCCCATCCACAGGCAGCAGAGGATCCCTCTCCCACAAACATTTTTGCGATTGACTAGTGTTAGTTGTTAGTGTTTGGGATCCTGAGCAGAGGTTAGCCTTTGGACAGCTGGCTACTGTAGTGGTCATCTGGCAGTGCTGCTGGAGGAATGGCCTAACAGCAGACTGGAAGAAGCCAAGGCTGAAGTGAAGGGAAATGACTTGCGTCCAGGACACAGTAATTGAATGGCAGAGTTGGAGCTATGATCTGGGTCTTTTAACTTCTATTTCTATGACTTTGTATAACAGAACCAGAGAGAATCTTCCTGATTCCTCTTAGGTCTTGGACACCTGGGCCAGTGGTTGTTGGACACCTGGGCCTGCCTGTACTAGTGGCGGATCTGTGGCTGAGGCACGCACTCAGGTGGCTCTTTGTTTTTGTGGCTAGGTCTCAGCAGGTGGGGAAATTCAATATGGCACAGAGTGGTGGTTATAGATGAGTACTCTGGGTTCAAATTTTGTCTGCAATCTGTCTTGTGCATCCTTGGGCAAGGCACTTACTTTTCTGTAATATGGGCAGGGTGACCATACATCCCCATAGTCTTGGCCAATACCTTTTGTCCTAGTGTAGTTATTAATGGTATCTCCTTTCACTGTCTAAGTGTCTTTGTTTGGATGATAAATCATATGGTTACCCAAAATATGGAATAATAATAGTATCTACCTCATAAGACTGTAAAAATTAAATATGTGAAAGCTCTTAGATTTGTGTCCAATAATATATAGGCATCTGCTATTAATTGTATATTGAGTATTTTATTAGTTTCCTGAGGCTGCTGTGGCAAACTACTACTAGAAGACTCAAACCAACAGGAATTTATTGTCTCACAGCTCTGGAAGCTACAAGACTGAAATCAGGGTGTCAGCAGGGCTACACTCCCTTCAAAGGCTGTGGGGAACAATTGTCTACCTCTTCTAGTTTCTGACGGTGGTCGGCAGTCCTTGGCTTGTGGCGGCATCCCTTCCGTCTCTGTCTCTGTCTTCACATGGCCATTTTGCTGTGTGTGTGTCTGTGTCTAAATTTCCCTCTTCTTATAAAGATACCAGGCATCAGGTTAGGGCCCACCCTAATCCAGTGTGACCTCATCTTAACTCGATTACATCTACAAAGACCCTATTTCCAAATAAGGTCACACTCACAGGTTCCAGGTGGCCATGAATTTCACAGAGACATCATTCTACGCAGCACAGATCTGTATACCTTATTTCTCAATTACCCTTTAAGCTACTGGACTTTTATACCTAGCATAACACTTGGTGTACTAACAAGCACATAGTAGGTAGTTGATTGATTGTTAATAGATAAAATGTTCCTAAAAGGTGGCCTTTGTTAGTTTACTGTGGAGGAAATGCTGGGGCAATGGAATTAGGGAAAACAGGGAGGAGAAAAAAAATATTTCTTCTTGTCATCTCTCCCTTGACTCAGTGGAGAATCCTAGTTTCCAGGAGCTGTCAATCTCATTGCTTGCTTATCTTTTGGCTAGTAAAAAAAAAAAAATAAAAAGAACAAAAAATCTTCAAATCGTTCTTAAAAAATTCAACAATGCAAATCAACAACCACACACAAAAAACCCAACAAAAAGGCCCCTCGGCACATCAAGAAGATGCTGATACCAAAAGCTAAAATAGCTTTTCCATAACGCAATGAAATATATTAAATTCAATAGACATCAAAGGAACTTTGAGCACAATTGCTGAATTTCCGCAGTAAACAGGGCTTTCAAAAGAAACAAAAACAGTGCTGGGATCTTGTGGGTGGGATAACATTTTGAGGGGGGAAAACATGGATTCCCCAGGCTCTTGATCAAAGGGTGAATTCTTTAAAGACTGGTAATAAATGAAGCCCTGAAAATTGTTTTTGATCCAAACTGCCCCGGGTACGGGAACTGACTGCAAATGACAAATCCATTTCCAAATAAGGGAGGCCGATGAGTGTCTGTCCTCAGCCTTCCATTTTGCAGGTTATTCAAAAAGAGAAAATAATTTCAGACAAAAGGGATCCAGATAAGTAAAACACAGCCTCCCATGGGCTTCAAAACAACAATGGGCCTTTGTGTCTGGAATAGTTTAACGACAATTCTGGCACCCTCAATCTTGGATACATTAACTTTTTAAATTTAAAAATTTAAGTGTGTGTGTGTGCATACCTATTTGTGTGACTGGTTGCCTGCCAGAGAGGAGGGATGGATGCTTTCAGTGGGGGAAAACTGGTCCATTAACTGGTCTACGGGACTAATTCCATCTGTTAAAGTATGGCGAGTAGGTTCCTTGTGGAGTTCTTTGAGATCACAGATGCATAGAATCCTGGAGGCTGGGAGTCATTGAAACAACCTCTCATGGTTCAAATGAATAAAATAGAGAGCTAAATAGGTTACATGACATGCCCAATATCACACAGGTTCGTTAAAGGCATTCCTTCACCAATTAGTTAACTTCTTACTTCAACCATTTCCTCCATTTATATAGTTATTTAAAGAATAAGAGGATTTCCTAGAGCAATTATATACATCGAAAACCTGCAGCTCAGTGGTTCCCAAATCTGACTGCTGGTCAGAATCATGAGCAGGCATGTGTGTGGACATACGCTTTCATTCCTCTTGCGTAAGTCCCTAAGAGTGAAGGGGCTGGGTCATATGGCAGGTATATGTTTAACTTTTTGAGAGCCTGCCAACCTATTTTTCAAAGTGGCTATATCAGTTGATATTCCCATCAGCAGCCTGTGAGAGTTCCATTTGCTCCACATCCTCACCAACACTCAGAGTGATTGGTCTTTTTAATTCTAGCCATTACAATAGGTGTGAGGTGATATCATATTGTGGTTTTAATTTCAACATCATTAATGACTAATGGTGTTGAGCATCTTTTCATCTGATTATTTACCATCTGTATATCTTCTTTGGTGAAGTGTCTATTCAAATCTTTTCCCAATTTTTAAATTGGGTTGTTCATTTTCTTATTATTAAGGTTTGAGAGTTCAAATGTGAATGTTCATAGAAGCTTTGTTTATAAGAGCCTCAAAGTGGAAACAACCCAGATATTCACTAACAGGTGAATGGGTGTACAAATTGTGACATATCCTTAGGCCAGAGTCTACTTGGTAATAAAAAGGATGCACTGATACACACAACAACATGGATGAATCTCAAAATAATCCTGCTGAGTGACAGAAGCCAGAAAAAGAGAGTACATACTGTATGATTCCATAAATATAAAAGTTCAGACAAAGCAAACTTATCTATAGTAATAGAAAGTAGATCAGTGGTGGCCTGGAGACGGGATGAGAAAGGATGGAAAAAGGTGGGAGAGGAGGATCCAGAAGAAGCATGAGGAGACTGTTGGGTACTGTATACAGTCACTCTTTTGAGCGTGGTGGTGGTTTCATAGGTGTATACATATGTCAAAACTGATCAAATTGTTCGGTTGAAACATATGTAGTTTATCACAGTTCAACTGCATCTCAATAAAGCTGTTAAGAGAAAGGAAAAAAAAAATCTGTAATAAATGCAGATTCCTGGGCCCCACCTCATAAATACCGTATCATATGGGGTCCAGGAATCTGTGGCAGAGAGAGGATGCCAGCTGTACTGTGAAAGGAAAACATACTACTTTGGGCATCAAACAAAATCCAGATTTGAATTCTCCTTCCACCACCTACTAGCTGTCCCTGAAAACAAAAACCAAAACCACATAACCTTTCTGCACCTTCGTTTTCTGCATCTGTACAGAGGGAGTAATAGTCAGAAAAATCTTTTCCCAGTACTGTTGTGAGGCTTAAACTAAGTCACCAAATGGAAGTGCCTGGCACAAAGTAGATCTCCATAAATGTGGATTTATTTAATTCCCATTTTCCTAAGAACCCCCAAAAAAGGAGTGGTTGGCTCTGGGAGCGAAGCTGAGGTGGGGGCTGGAGAGTGTAGTCTGTGTGTGTGCACATGTGTGCCCACCAAGGTGGACTCTGACCAGCCGGGGATAGCATGAAGGTCCTGGGGGACTCTGAGCAGGGGGATTAGTACCCCATCCCCATCTAATGGCTTCATGAATTCCCCACCAAAACACTTTAGGAGACAACCCCAGCTCCCAGGGACTGCTATGATTACTGTTTGTCTCCTTCTGCATCAGGGCCACAGGCCGGAAGCTTCTCTCCTTTTCTGCTGTCCTTTGTCATTCTGTTAACTGGTTAACCAGCTCAGATCGCACAGCCAAAACCAAAGGGAGTCAGCCAAAGTGGGCGCCTTTCTTTGCTTCCTTGCCTTTCCCTCCCTCTTTGTAAGCTCTGTGCCTTCGCTCCTTTGTCAGACGAGGTACAAAGGCCCTCCAGGTGCACGTGCTTGGGGTGTGTGACACGTGGGCACACACACATGCTCGCACACACACTCTTCTTCCATCCAGGGCCAGGGTGATGAATTGCAGCGTCTGCAAGTCTCCTTATCGCAGTGGTGCACATGGGCTTAGACGCATGTGCCTCTGTGAGTGCAGGATGAATGCAGTGGGAAGCCCAGAATGAGAAAATAGAGCTCCTGGCTTCCCTTGTCCCTGCCCTCTTTGTCTAGATGGAATTTCAGATACTGCTGGGTGTCTTGTCAGCAAGTCTTTTGCAAAATAAATGGAAGTAATATTAAAAAAAAGTTGATTTGTTCAGTATTTAGCCTCCTGAGAGGATGTGTAAAAACGCCAGTGAAATGCCTGCCCCCTTGTGTAGATGTGACTCTTGGTCCAACAGACGGAAGGCAGCCAAGAAAGAAGAAAACAAACTTTTATCGAGTGCCTACTATGTGCTGAGTCCTTTCATGCACATAAGCTTTCATTAATCTTGGAACCTCCCAGGTGTGGTAGGTACTCAGTAAATGCTGCCAGGCCTGCACTGAGTTAAAAGTTGGGGAGTTGCCTCCATCCTCCTGTAAATCACTGACGGCCTGATGTACAGAAGTGGCCCTGCACCAAGCAAGTGTGGGCCACAGTGGGCAGGGGACTGCCAAGCAACATCCAGAACTTAAAGAGCATTGTACTTTCCCAAGAAATCAGACCACTTCTTTTTTTTTTTAATTTATTTACTGGCTTCATTAAAGACACACTCTGCTTATATTAGGCTGCAGGCAACACTAACAGAATTAAAAGAAAAAGAAAACTGCAGGCAATTAAATAAGTTCTTTTGTCTTGGAAATAGCTCTGTAAAACAGAATGCATTATTTCTCCAAAGACAAGAGCAGGGATATAACAGAGCCCCCCTTGCCACCCACCCTTCCCCTCCTTGGGGCAGTGAATGCAGGGCATTAGCTCTTCTGGAACTTTCCATCCTTGTTTAACACATTGCCATGCTGTCTTCCTAACTCACTCTAGTGCCAGTTGTATTGGGAGGGTTCAACACATGTACCTCTTGTCAAACGCGTTACTACTAGAGGGATTAATTTTGTGGGAAGCTCAAGGGAGTTTTCCAGATAAAGGGGGTGTTGGGTATGAACAAACGCCAGCTGAGATAAATAATACACATATGGTGCTTTATCACCTATATCTCTATCCCATTTAATTCTTACAGCCCTTCTGTAACACAGGTAGGTAGTGCCAGCCCCATTTTTCAGATGATGGAACTGAGGCTCAGTTTAAGAAAAATTTTAAAATGTGCTGAAGGTCAGACAATAGTGAAACCAGGACTCTGAACTCAGGTCTTCTGACTCCTAACCCTCTTTCCTCAGTGCCCGGGAGAGCACATTTTCTGAATCAGAACTCCAAGCATACGGTTTGAGAAGACTGTTACACTACTTGCATCAGAACGATCCTGGCAGCTAAGGTGTTCAGTCTCTACAAGGACACCACACTGCTGGGCTCAAACCCGCCAGCGGTGAGCCGTGGAGCCTTGTGCATGGGAGGCGGGGCGGATCTTGGCTGACATGTAGAGAGGTCAAAGTGGGCACAGATTCTCTGGACTTCTGCCTCTGCAGCCCCTTCACCACCCAAGCAGATGCTACTTCCTCTCTTTGGTCACCGGATGGTCCCTCAATGTAGACAACGCCCTAAAATACAACAGCTTTAAATGTGGTTACTGATTTACAGGTATGATGGGCTTTTAGCTCCCTATTTGAAAATTGTTGGTGGTCACCCGTTTTGTCTTGGATGGCCTTGTCCCGAATGCCTGCCATGCTCCGTGTGACCAGCAGCCCAGGCAAGAGAAGGAAAAGAGGATTAAAAGTTGGATCCTCCCTTTCTTGTCCGTTGACCAAGGCAAAGCTGTGTTTCCAGTTTGTTGGAGGGGTTCTGTCTTTAGTTCTTCAGGGAAGGCAATTTCATCAATATAGAATAGTAGTGATAGCATCAATAGTGTTAACCGAGTCCTTTCCAAATGCAGAGAGCTTCAGAGTTTGCAGAGTGCCCACCGAACAGCCACAGGCATCTCACATTCAACTTGTCCAAACTGAGCTATTTTCTTTGCTGTTCCCGTCCCTTGGTGCTCCCTGACTCAAGAATTGCCACCATCCTCAATCCTGATGGTCCATACTGCTCTCCACATCCAAGCAATCTCCCAATGATGTCAGTTCTTCCTCTGATTTTTTAAATTTGGCATCATTTTTAAGGTTGGCAACACCAACCCTTTACTCCAAGCCAATGTACTGGGAGGGCATGCCCAGCATTCTCCATGGAAGCAGGAAAGTCCAGACTTGGGCTCCCAGGCCCAGGCAGCTAGGCTGTGGACGCCCTCTGGGCAGTTGGATGCTCCCATTTGTGACTTGGAATTTGGAGTAAGGGCTGCAGGGAAGCAGGGGGTTTGGAACTGACTGTAGTCTCTACAGCGGCTGCAGCGGTAGCAGCCTCATCAAGGCATCGGGGCGGAGTGCCTGGGCTGCTGATGCTTCCGCCAGCAGCAGTGTGGGCAGTAGCCTAGCCACTTGGTCCCTTGAGTGGTTGTTGCTGGGGTCTGGCCTCCTTACCTCCTTGGTTCCCGCTCGTTTCTTGTGTCAATTCCATGACCTTCCCGGTAGCATTACAATAATCGTTTAAGTTAACTCAGTTGGTTTCTGTCACTTGCAACCAAGGACCGTGCCCAGGCCATGCTCCTTCATGGTAAGCCCCTCCTCTGTGTAAGACATTGCCCAGAGTGCTACGTAGACAAAAATGAAGAGCACGCCAGCCTCGGGTCCCTCCGAGCACACAGGTGCTGTTGACCTGGGACCTAGTCAAGCAGCACTGACATGGACTTCCCACTAAGTCAGCCTCACCTCTCCGAGCTAGTCAGAATCAAAGGAAGACAGAGAGGCAGGATTTAAAGCATTTGGGGAAGAAAGGAAGTTTACTTGCAGAGAAAGTTTTAAAAGGACTGGCTAAGTACAAATTATGACACCTATTGAGAGGAAAAAAACACAAGATTTCCAGTTACCAAGTTTATAGTTAGTCTGTTCCTAGTGGACAAACAGCAGTTTTCTTATGTGATTATCCCAATTCCCAACGTCATGACAAACCTTCAGTTATCAGCTTTGGAAAGTCAGGGATGAAGCTGTTCTGGTCAGGGAGTCAGTTCCTTACAGGAAGGTTCAAGGCTTCCTTTATTTTTGAAACCAGAGCTAGACAGGGTGACCTGGTTTGGTTTTCTTTTGTTGTGTCTGCATGTATGGTTGATTCCCGCTGGTCACGTGCTCACGTTCTATACTGTTGCTGTGCACAGACCCCGCGAGGCTGAACCGCCTCTCCTCGGGGAAACACGGAGGCAAGGTCCTGCCCTCCTCTGGTCACTACATTTTCATCGACTGATCAATACATAACCTTGTTTTATGTGCGTTTCTGTTTAAAGACATTAAAAAATATACATTGTTGACTCATTAACATTGAACTCACAGCCCCCAGCACTAAAACGCATGCCTGAACGAAGCTGATCTGACACAGTTTCTCCATGAGGCACCTCCCAGCCTTCTCACACTTAGGATCACCAGACAACATTCCAGCTCTATGCTTGTGGGCCATTTTCAGCAACAAAATCACCGCCCAAAATGCAAAACCCATGGCACTACACAGACTTCAGAGGGGACGTTGTTTCCAGTACAGGAGCTGAAACAAGAAGGCAGAGTGTCACCCTGTTTGACCTGCGCTGGGAACGTGTGCATTGGTTGACCTCTGACCCTCTGCATAGTGACCCCTCATGCCCCTTTGACCCTGATTTGGACGTGCCCTCAGCTGACTCACTGCCTTTGGTTCTCGGTCTGGCCGGGCAAGCCGTGGCTGTGGGCAGGGGCAGCCGTCCCTCCTGAGCTTCCTCTCCAGCCCTCTGAACACGGGTGTCAAGGCGTCTCCGTAGGTGGCCTCGTCAGGTGGGAGGGTGCGCAGGAGGTCTGAGGAGCCAGGTGCACACGGAGTGGTGGGGGTGGGGCTGAGGCTGAGGGCCACCTCGTGGTTCTGCTGCTTCACAGACCTGTAGCCAACTGTGACGCGTCTCTTCCTCCTTCTCCTCCTCCCTCCTCCCTCTCTCTCCCTCTTCCCTCTCCCATCTCTCCTCGTTCTCACTTAGCTTTATCCAAATAGGCAGCCCAGTGGATTTGTATCAATAAGAAGCAATCGGGAGCAGCTGTAATACTTGCCATCAATATGTAATTGCATCAGGGTTAGTCCATTACCTCGGGCCTCGCGCTGATTACCGCTGAGGCCTCGTGATCCTAGCAGTTGGTTCTCCGCACTTTGGGGTTTCGTGGAGGAGTGTGTGGGATGGTTGCAGGCTGAGCCGGGGGAGCCCACCTCAGGCCCGGGGAATTGCAGGGCCCATCAGCGTCCAGGGGTGGGTCAGACACCAGGAAATCAGACCCAGGAGTGAGAGTCTGCTGGGCTAACAGGAGGTGGCTCCAGGGGTGGCCCGGGGTCGGACAGCAGGCTCAGCAGGCCTGGAGCTGAGAGGGTGGCAGTTTGGAGTGACTTCCTTAGACAGAGGTCCCATGCCACATTAACTAACGTGTCACTTGTGTCTTTTCAGCACAGACCGTGCTTTCCCACACACGACCTCACGCAGCCCTGGGGGCCGATGACGGCCACCCCTAGTTCTCAGACGAGGATGCTGCTTCCCTGGGAAGAGATGGGCTCCGTGCCGCTCAGCCTGGGGGCAGAGATGCTGTGACTTGAAATCAAGATTGAATTTAAAGTTGAATTCAAGGTTTCGTGTGCTTTCTCAGAGGCCCAGCAACAAACACACAAGCAGAAGCCCCTGCCTTTGTAGAGCGCTTCTGCAGATGGTTCACCCGGCTCCCCCCGCAGGTCTGTGAGGAAGGCAGCGCAGGATGCGATGCCCACCCAGCAGGTCAGCAGAGTGCCGTTCAGACTAGCTGACCCACTGCCCAGTTTGCCCGAGAACAGGGGTGTTCCTGGGCTTTTCAGTGCTAACCGGCAAGTCCCTGGAGAAGCTGGTGCCTCAGCTCAGGGAGAGCTCTGCTGGTGTGTTCTGGTGGCTGAGGGACGGGATCCTGTCCATGACGGGTACCTGCCGGCACCCACTTACTGCCTGTCTCCAGGGACAGACAGCACCCTGTGGAAGCAGCGGCTGTGGTCTGGTGAGTGCTTGCCTTGCGCTGGGCAGCTCTGTACTTGGTAGTAACAGTGAGCACTTATATAGTGCTTACTGTGTACCAGCCACTGCTCCAAGGACTCAACCAACAGTAACTCTGTGGTGGTTCCTCCTTTCACAGAGGAGAGAACTGAGGCACAGAGAGGTTAAGTACTTTGTCCAAGATCATACAGCCAGTGAGGGCTGACCTGGGATTGGAATGTAAGCCTCCTGGCTCCCCAGTCCACTCCCGTGTCTACTGCCTCTCTAACCTTGGTTATACTCTCAGACTGCAGCAGGTGTGGTCAGTGTGATCTTACGGAAAGTACAACTGAGGCAAGGGGTAAATCTGGTTAAACGAATGAGCAAAGGAACGAATGAATGAAGGGAAAGTCCTCTAACTTTCCCGAGATTGCAAAGCTAATGGTGCCTGATCTCCCATGTACAGTGGAATATTAATCAGCAATAAAAAAGAAAGAAACAACAGACATGCAAGTCAGAACACAATATGTTGAGGGCAAGAAGCCTGAATAAGAGTGCATTCTCTTTTATAGGAGGCCCTGGACGTGAAGTCCAAGGACTGGTGGGAGAAATCCGCAGTGTAAACTTCAGAGCGCAATTGCCTCTGGGAGACGGGGATTCACTGAACGAGGGGTGAGGGAAATTTCTGTGGTGCTGGAGATGTTTGATATCTTGATTGGGGTTAGTCACATGGCTGTGTAAGTTTGGCAACACTCGTTGAACCGTACACTTAAGACCTATGCATGTCACGTGTAAATTTTACCTCCAAAAAAGAAAAAGCACGAAAGAACAGATGAAATAGAAGAGATGGGATTCACAAGTAGAGGTGTCTGACCCCGAAGCCATGCTCTGTCTGCTGTTTGGATGTAAAGCTCTGCCGTACCCTGCCAGTCACAGGTGGCGGTCCAGGTGAGCCACCAGCAGGAGGGCGATGCTCACAGGGGGCGGGGCCATCGAGGGGAAGCCAGCTGAGCCGCCCTAACGGAGCACCTGCACAGGGCCACGCTGAGCCAGCCCCTGCCAGTGGAGCCCCTGTCTGGAGCAGCTCCCAGTCTGGGGAGGCCCCAGTACCAGAGGGCTGACCACAGGAAACAGCTCTGGGTGGGCAGGACTGCAGTCCTGTTTTGTAGGAACAGGGATTCCGGGCATGTTACAAAGACTGAGTCCTGCTGTAGGGAATAAGAATGGAATTCACCTACTGAATGTGGAATATAAGGTAGGAATGTGGTTTGCGGAAGAATTTAGAAGCTCAGGAACTACAACCAGGGCACAAGGTGAGGGCTGGCTTATCATAAAATCTGACTTTGGCTGAGTCTCTGGGGCACTGAGTTGGCGTGGTCCAGCCGGGCTCTACTACTTACTAGTGTGTGACCTTGGGTGGGTTACTTACATCTTCTGTGCCTCAGTTTCCTCATCTAAACAAAGGACAGTGGGAGGAGCCGGCTCCGTGTCTGAGTGGTTAATGCTCCCCATGCTCTGCTTCTGAGGCCCGGGTTCATGGGTTCGGATCCTGGGTGCAGACCGTGTAGGTCTCATCAGCCATGCTGTGGTGGTGTCCCACATACAAAATAGAAGGAGACTGACACAGATGTTAGCTCAGGGACAGTCTTCCTCAAGACAAAGAAAGAGGAAGATTGGCAACAGTTGTTAGCTCAGGGTGAAACTTCCTCACCAAAAAAAAAAAAAAAAGATAGTGGGAATAATGATAGTATTAGTTATTTAATATAGGGAAGGCAGTTAGACAGCAGAGTAGCTGCTGTCACAGATCTCATTGAACTAGAGCTCTTAGGACGGTGCTTGTGGGCACAGCTGGCTGCTGGTTCTGGGCAGGGCTCCGCCTGTGGACTGAAGTGAAGTAGCTCCAGAAGTGGATTGAGGGGGATGCAGGACAGGGACTAGGTGGGTCTTACTGAAAGAAATAGAACGAATATTATTATCCCATTTCACAGGACAACATATTAAGGCCCACGGAGGTCGATACTTGTCCGAGATTGCACAGCCAGGTCATGGAAGACCTGGGACTACATGTCACTGCCCCTGTTCCCTTGTCACTGTGGCTTACACCTGCTCAGAAGCCAGCTGTCCTCCCCAGCCCCCTGGACCCATTACCTGGCCCCGGGCAGGGCGACCTTGATTGGGAACCAGGCTGCCCCTCTGATCTTCAGTTTGTACCATGTAGGGCAACCTGCCTGGGCCTTTGCTGGTGGTTAGGCAACATCCTCATTACATTCTGTCTTGTATTTCTGTCAGAGGTACCTGTCACCGTGTCACCTTGATTACATATTTAGCTGTCAGATGTGGAATCTCAGGGGCTGACGGTCTGCCATTTTTACAGCATACATGATTCTTCACTGTGAGTCTCTGATCCTGGCCCCAGTCTTTCCTCTGGTCTTCAGGTCTCGACACCTGTGGGTGTCTACATCTGCAGCAAGTCTCACCTCTCTTGTTCAGAGAAAGAGAGAGAGAGAGATAAGAAGCAGGAGGAAAGTCTTTAGTTATAACCAGGCTGGGGAGGGGCAAGGAGCCTTCCCCCAGGGAGCTGGACAGGGCAGAGCTATGAGGGGTGGGGGTGGCAGTAGAGGCTGGATGGCAGCAGAGACTGAGAGGTGGCAGCAGTGGTGGCTGGCGGTGGCTAGAAGAGGAGCTGGGGCAGTAGGTAGGCGGTGGCTGGCCCAGCTTCCTGCATGCCCCAGCTTGGTGGGACTCCAGAGGTATCTCTCATGAGTAGCTGTCCTAACATTTGCAACAAGAGAAATTTTGGAGTCCTCAACTCCTCCCAACAAAGAGAAAAAAATAAGGGGAGTCAATTTTGACCCTTACACTCAGGCAGAATTGGTTTGGTTGTTGGTTTTCTTCCTAAACTCATTCATTCACTAATTCATTCATTCATTCATTCAACGTCTGATTAGTGATTAATAAAGCACCTGTTTAGCAACCAGAAATCAGAAAATAAAAGATTTTTGCTTTCACTTGGAGAGTTAAAAATGAGATTAGAAAACCTCGATTGTGGGGGGCTTATTTTTTTCACTTTTTTTTTTTAATTTTTTGTTTATTGCAGTAACATTGGTTTATGACATTGTAAAAATTTCAGGTGTACATCATTGTACTTCAATTTCTGCATAGATTACATCATGTTCACCACCAAAATACTAATTACAACCCATCACCACACACATGTACCGAATTATCCCTTTCATCCTCCTCCCTCCCCCCTTCCCCTCTGGTAACCACCAATCCAATCTCTGTCTCTATGTGTTTGCTTATTGTTGCTATTATCTACTACTTAATGAAGGAAATCATACGGTATTTGACCTTCTCCCTCTGACTTATTTCACTTTGCATTATACCCTCAATGTCCATCCATGTTGTCACAAATGGCTGGATTTCATCGTTTCTTATGGCTGAGTAGTATTCCATTGTGTATATATACCACAGCTTCTTTATCCATTCATCCCTTGATGGGCACTTAGGTTGCTTCCAAGTCTTGGCTATTGTGAATAACGCTGCAATGAACACAGGGGTGCATGTACCTTTACAAATTGGTGTTTTCAAGTTCTTTGGATAAATACCCAACAGTGGAATAGCTGGATCATATGGTGGTTCTATGCTTGATTTTTTGAGGAATCTCCATACTGTTTTCCATAGTGGCTGCACCAGTTTTCACTCTCACCAGCAGTGTATGAGAGTTCCCTTCTCTCCACATCCTCTCCAACACATATTGTTTCCTGTCTTCTTAATTATAGCCATTCTGACGGGCGTGAGGTGATATCTCATTGTAGTTTTGATTTGCGTTTCCCTGATAGTTAGTGATTTTGAACATCTTTTCATGTGTCTGTTGGTCATCTGTATATCTTCTTTGGAGAAATGTATGTTCAGGTCTTTTGCCCATTTTTTAATTGGGTTGGTAGTTTTTTTGTTGTTGAGATGCATGAGTTCTTTATATATTTTGGAGATTAAGCCCTTATCAGAAGTATGGTTTGCAATTATCTTCTCCCAATTTTAACTCTGATTTTGATAACATTAAATTCTCCCTGTAAGTCTATTTCTGCATACATGACGGGTAAGATACGGGACCAGCACATTTAAGACCCAGGTACAGCTAGCTTTGACTCACAAGTGTGCATTGTCAGCCAGAGGAGCTACTCATCTCCTCCCTGCTGAATGGGCAGGAGGTGGTTGTTGGGGAAAATTCCCTTGGACCCGAGACAGCCCCTTGGTTATCTGCTGAGACTTGGGGAAGCCCCCACCTCCCTGGTGTTGGGGTCTGGAAGGGGGACTAGACGCTGTGCGCACGTTTGCAGCTCTACATCTAAGAAGAGGCTTCTGCAAGTGCCCGAGTGTTGGTTGACTGGTGTGTAGACTGTGTGTCTGTCCAGGACGAGTGCATGTGATGATGTGACTGGTGTCAGGAAGTTCTTGATCTTGCTCTAAGCTCAGGCCCTGTGCTGCTCTGCTGAGTCCTGCCGGGACAGGAGAGGCTGAGCCTCACCACTGGTGTTTGTGTGGAGACTAAGGGCAAACCATGTGTCCTGCCTGGTGGCAAGCATTGGTCTGTGTGGCTTACGTCATGTTTGGAAATGAATAAACAGAAGGGAAAAATGCAATAAAGGATCCAAGAAAAAAGACAACAGAAACAGAAACAAGAAGGAGAAACACAGGTTGAGATGAAAGCAGATTGCAAAGAAGATGGTTAAAACATAAATGGAATTGAAAGATATCCACATCCAATAGAATAAATAAATTCATGGGAAGGAAGTAAATCCAATAGAATAAATAAATTCATAGGAAGGTAGTAAATGCAGGAGTTAACACTGCTAAAACTCAAATCAGACAAGATGAGCAAATTCTCCTGGTATTCAGAGGGAAGGAAAAAAGAGAGGAAAGCGATGAGGAGATAATAGGTATGGAGAAGAGAGAAGAAAATCCAATCTAGGAATTATAGGCATTGCTGAGGAATAAACCAGAACAATTTATACAGAAACAACAATCAAAATCATAATTGAAGAAAATGTGTCTTGCAAAATGGCCTAAACATGCAGGCAAAATAAATTTAAAGGGAAACATCTCCACACATCCTGGCTAAATTTTTGAATTAAAAAGATAGAGATTTGCAAGCACTCTAGAAGAAAAAAACAAAAACAACTAGGTTGAATATATGGTTACAAAAATTAGAATGAAAATATCCCCCAACATCTCTGCAAACACCCAAGGTCACCAGGGCGCCTCTGTGGCACAGACCAGGCTCTGCGTTCATCAAATCATTTCGCTTTCCTGCTGAAACCCAGAAAAACAAAGTTTCCCAGTCTCCTCTAGTATAGATGGGCCATAATACTAGTTCTGGCTGATGGACTGTGGGCAGTGGGGACCTATGCCGTGTCTGGTCTGGCTCCTAAAATCTGCTGTGAGGTCTGCTATTCTCTTCCTTTCTCTGCTCCTTGGTCAGCCAGATGCAGAGGGCATGGCAGACGACCCCAGGTGACAGTGGAATGAGCCTGGGTTCCTGAACCATCTCAGGGAAGCTACCTCTGAGCCTACAATGGGCTCTATGTGTTAAGCACTGCAATTCTGAGGTTGTTCGTTACAGCACTGAGCTCTAATGTGAAGGGCCACGGAGTTTTGAGGAAACACAATCACGATTCAACTATTTTTTTAATTAGTCAAGCTGTCATTTGGGTATGAACATAAGAGAAACACAACTTCAGAAAGATAAGACTTCAGAATATGTAAAAGTCTTGTTTCCTTCCTGAAAAAAGTACTTAAGAATATATTCCATCGATAGAGAGAGGTATCAAAATACAGAGCCAAGCATGAGGAAGTTAACAAATAAAAAGCCTGGTGGTAAGCACTGAATCAGTTAACCACGGAGTAAAGTCTAAATAATTCTTGTTAACATGACTATAAAGTAGAATGGAAAGTAAAAACTCATTTTCAAAAGTGAAAAAAAAAACAACAACAGAATTTGGCTCTAAGACCCCATTTTATTCTAGGAAAAACAAAGAAATTGGGTGAAGGAGGAGTAGAAAATAGTAAAAAGCATCCTGGTTTCCTCATCTTACAGGGAGAAGTGGATAGGTACTATTTTGTTTTTGACAGTGATTATTAGAAAAATAAAGTGCAAAAATTAATTTCTAAAACTTAAAAGAGTCACTAAAAGAGTTTAAAGTATGCTTTCTGTCATCCAAACTATTTGAGAAAAATTAAAAAACCTTATGGTCTCTTTACTAAATAGAAATTAAAAAAAGAAAGAAAATTACAAGGCAAAAACAAATAAATAAAATAAGAAAAAGTAAGGAAGTCCTGTAGGCAGACATAATAAAATTAAGTGAAAGCAATAAATCCAGATATATAATTTATGGCAATAAGTAAAAGCATCAACCATCCCAATAAAATACAGAGACTATTAGATTAGGTCAAATAAAAAATGTCAACTATATGCTGTTTACAAGATATAAATCTAATACAAAATGATTGACAGGGAAAGATTAAAAATAAAAGGCTTGGTCAAAGATAACAAGAAAACACATACAAAATGCAAGAATGATAATATTAATATGACAAAAATTGCCTTGAAAGCACAAAGAAAATTATGTAATATGGATGAAACATAAAATCCAAAATTAAAATGTGGCAGTCATAAAGAAAATAGGAGATGATGCCAAATAACTTAATGTTAAAATATTTAAAGCAAAAGCATTGGAAAATATGAGGAGAAAATAACATAAAGTATTTGTGGAGGGATGACAATGTATTTTTCTCAGAACATGACAGATAAGGCAAGTAAAAAATAAATGAGAGTGTAGGGTACATGGAAAATAGAATTAATAACTTTAATAAAAATGTATAGGAAACTTTTAACCCTGTGAAGAGTAATATTCATTCTTTCATTCATTCTTAGAACAGTGACAAAAATTAAAATAAAAATATTAAATACTGAAAATCAGTATTTATGTGAACATATTCACTCACCACCATACGATAATGAATAGATAAAATGACAAAGGTTTCAAAAAAGGTGCACCCAAGATCTTGGAAACCAAAAACTTCTCAGCTTAATAATTGTTAGGCCAAAGAAGAAATATAGGCTATTTATAAAGTAACAAAAATTAGAACACTTTATGCAAAAGCTTATGGGGTAAAGTCAAAGCTGTACAACAGGGCAAATTCATAGGCTAAATGCTTTTATTAATGAGTTAGAAGTAAAAATGAAATATTTAATTAAAATATTTTAATAAGCAGCAAAAAGAAACTAAACATAAAACAAGGAAAAAAACAGAGGCGCTGTCTTGAAATAGAATAGCAGTATATAGATCTAGAAAGTCTAATAGGAAAACAGAGAAAAGAAGTACACAAAATTAGCTGCTAGAAAGTGGGTAGAACTACAGCTGCTGAAATTATAACACATTGCGTGAGATTAATATGTGGTATTCTATGCCATTTTTAAAATTTTGATTACAAAACATGATTTTGTAGCAAAGTATTAATCACCAAAAGTGACTCAAAAATAGGGAATTAAAGAAATGTAAAAAAAAAAAAATTGCCATAGAATTACCTTCTCAAAAATGCTCTTGACATAATGTTGTGGTTCAGTTGATCAAATTTTAAGAAATATGTAATTTTTAAGGGGAAATTAACCATTTCTAGTCATATAAAAAGATGGAAAACTTTCAAAATTATTTTATGAAACCAACATAACCCTAATAATGAAACAAAAGTGAAAAACTGTTTAATTTCTTTTATGGAATGGAAATAACAATCCTTAAATAAAATGTCATCAAATAACACCCATCGCTATATTAAGAAATGAATAATATAATATGTCCAGTTAGGCATTATCTCAAGAATACAAGAATAATTTAATGTTACAAATTCTATCAATACAATCCAGGGATCAGTGAGGCAGAGCAAATTTCAATTGGTGCCCTAAAGGTATTTGATAAAAGAACAACTATTTAAAAAATCACTTTGTAAAAATTTAATAAAAATTAATATAAGATCATTTACCTCAAACTATAGTTCAATATTGTATGTGATGGTGAAATACGAAAGGAATTCCCATTCAAGTTGTACGAGCATGAGGATACTGCAGTACTGCTGTCGTCTGGCTCTGTTCTGTCCATTCCAGCTATACGACAATGAGCAGGGTGGCTACGAGAGGACACACCCTTAGCAGGGATTCTCAACTGGCTGATTTTGTTCCCCTGGGGACACCTGGTAATGTTGGGGGACATTTTTGGTGGTTAACGCTGGTAGGGTGATGGGTGCTACTGTCCTCTAGTGTGTGGAGGCCAGGGATGCTGCAGGGATGTTGCTGTCTGTCCTATAATGCACAGCCAGGCTCCTACAACAGAGTGCCCACTGGTTGGCTCTCTTGAATAGACATACATCTCAACCCAACTTGTCCAAAATGGAGCTCTCACTACATGCCAGGTTCCACATGAAACACTTAATCTCATTTAATTCTCACAAAACCCCTATAAATCAAGTCCTATCATTGCACCTTTTTCACATATGAGGTCGTTAAGGCACAGCAGGAGTCGTGTGAGTCGTTCAGGGTATTGGACACAGATCAATGCAGTGCTTACCCGTGTTGAGCACAGGCATTGAACACAATCTGTGAACAACACAGATGTCAGCGATAGAGACAGGGTTTGAACCCAGACAACCTGGCTACATTTTTATCGCCACTGAGGTAACCTGCTGTCAGCGACTGAAGTAGGATTCAAAATTACATACACAGCATGATCCATTCCCATCTTATAAAACATTATACACAATTAAAGAAAAGTAAATACATCTTAGTTGGTAGTAGTGGTGGGATTGCTAGGGTGTCTTTAATGGACATGTATTATTTTGTAATCAGAAAAAACAAAAATCCAATAAGTCATATAAAAGGATCAATGGAGCTAAACGTAGTTTTGGTATACTCTTACAAAAACCAAGAAGTCTGGGGGCTGGCCTGGTATCGTAGTGGTTAAGTTTGAGTGTTCCACTTTGGCGGCCCAGGGTTCGCAGGTTTGGATCCTGGGCGCCGACCTACACACTGCTCATCAAGCCATGTTGTGGCGGCATCCTATATACAAAATAGAGAAAGATGGGCACAGATGTTAGCTCAGGGACAATCTTCCTCAGCAAAAAGAGGAGGATTGGCAATGGATGTTAGCTCAGAGCCCGTCTTCTTCAACCCCCCCCAAAAAAAACCAAGAAGACTGAACAGAAGGTTATGCTGCCTCTAGGTTGATATGCATCAGAACAAACATCACTACTGAAGTATATGCACTAGAATCGCTTTAGGGCCAGAAATCTTGATTGAAACACAGGAAAATGAAGTGGCTCATGTAACTGAAGAGTCTGGGGATAGGGTGCTTCAGGTGAGGCTTGATCTTGCTGCTTGAAATGTTTGACTTAGACTCACTTTCTCTCTTCATTTCTTGACTGCTTCCTCAGTATTGGCTCCACTGTCAGCAGGTCTCCTTCTTTCATATCCAGCAGGGCAGAGTAAGTTTCTCTCTCAGCATTCCTAGAGGTCACATGGGTGTAGTCATTGGCCTGGCCTTGGTCTGAGGTCCCACCCTGGAACCAGGGGTGAACTCAGCTTCCCTGATGCCCTACGGCTCCCAAAATAGAGGATGGGGACCATTTGGAAATTGGAACATTTACATCCATTGGGAAATGGATGGTGGGGATTCAATCAACCCAGATACACTACATGAAGGGACTTCCAAGAATGAAAGTCAACTTTATTCAATGTCTACTTAGGCACATTTATTATCTAACAGTATAGACAGCATGCCCACTGTGTTCAGAGAGGAGAGGCGCAGAGATTGATTTATAAGGGAAGGTTTTCTGGTAGAGGCAGGACTAGAGGAGGACCTTGGAGGACAGGGGTAAGCTGTGTAGACAGAAAACAGAGGGCCGTGTTTGGTACGTAAGAACAGCACAGTCAAGCCCCAGCTGTGGGAAGGGGAGCCGTGTGTGGTGTGTGGAGATGAGGAGGAGCAGAACAGAAGTAGCAGTGCAGAGGAAAGGGCTTGGTGAGGAGCCTACATTGTGTAAACCTGCTCTGTAGCTCCGTCTCTCCCCAGGGAGAGGAAATGCCCGTGTGAGCCTTTTTGTGGAGGATGCTCATGTGCTCGTTAATATTTTGAATTACCAAGCTTCTTTACGTTTCTTGCCTCATTTTCCACATCTGTAAAATGGACATAATAGCATGATCATAGGATTGATATGCAAATTACATAAGATTATATCTCTTCAAAGACTCTGCAAACTGTAAATTAGTAGATGCACGTAGGGAAGGAGGGTTTCAGGGGGCCCAGGAACGGATCCAGAGTGGGATAGAGACCTGGAGGGCAGACTCAAGCTTTAAAAGTTAGAGGAAGAATTGGGTCCCATCTTTCTCCCCAGATGCACTGTCCTGACATCTTGGGGCCTCAAAGACCTCCCTGTTTCCCCATGACCCGGTCGACTCATGTGACCATCAGTAGGGGGCTACAAGGAGAAGACAGGGGCTCTGGATTGAAGGCAGCCCAGCTGGGCTTCGGGGAGAGAGGGACCAAGAGAAGCAGTGTGCTGAGAAGGGACTGGGGCACCCTAGGAGGAGATGAAATGACTTCTCAGGTTGCGTCTGCCAGAGACCATAAAAACCTCAATGTATGAAATTAGCTGGATTCTGTAAAATAGTTACATCAAGGCGGCTGTCAGGAAATCAATAGCACACTGTAATTATGTCCATAAACGTGCTGGAGAAGCGGGAGAGGTTAGAGGCAAAGGAAGAGGGTGGCTGCTGCAAGGCCTTTGAAGACATGACTCATGAAGCTTGTGGGCACTGGAGCCACTGTGAGGGGCCCAGCTCCTTGCTTTGGCTACCGATTAATCCCGGGAGAAGGAAATTCAATCTGGCAAACATTTATTGAGCATTTACTTCAGGCCAGGCTGGGAGCAGCAGCAGGGGACCAGGCGTTGGGTTGGTGGGCCGATCTCTCTCCGTCCAAGTCCTACCTGCGCAACAGGCAGGAGTTACTGGAATTCACGCAGGGTCAGTGAACATGGACCTTTTAGGGGGCAGGAAGGGGCATCACTGACACTTCATCGTGTGTGGATTGTAGACACAGCTGGTTCTGCTCCTGGGGCCGTGCCTGCACTCCCAGCAACCACGCAAGGCCCCTCTGCTCTCAAAAGCTCTTCCTTTATGATTCAAAAGCTGTCCTCTTTGGAGAAGGAGATGAAAACTCACCATTTGCTAGCGCTGAGCTCTGTGCTTTACCTAATTATTTCGTCTTCTCAAAAATATTCTGAGCTGGGAATTTTCATTTCCATTTTATAGATGAAAAAATTGAGGTTCAGTATGACGAAGTGGTCTTTTCAGCATTGCACTAAAGAAAGTGAACACTTACGTATGATTCATACCTTAGTCTGAATTGCTTTAATTAAATCATCTTTGTGGCGATGAGACCAAGTTTGTGGCTGACACTGATTTTGCTCAGAAAATTGAAATGTGAGAAGTGGGGTGCTTGTGTGTGGGCTGGAGTTGTAGAGAGAAGCAAGAGGGTAACTCTGAGCAGAAGAAATAGAGGAGAAGGCAGGCGAGAGCTGGGGTGAACAGGCGAGGCAGACGGGGCAGGAATCGTGGAGCCATGGATGGCGGCGAGGACGAGAGGTACTGAGAAGCGGGGCACGGGACCTCCTGCCCTCCTGCCCAGGCTGCGGGAGAGGCTCGCACCACATCCTCGCCTGGGCCTGGTGAGCATTTCTAGGTGCGAATTCTTTTCCAGTATTTCACAGGAAATGTGTATGTTTTTCCAAGTGCTGAGAAAAATCAGTTGAGAAAATGTGAACACGGTAAAAAGTATTATAAGTCTCCTGTGAGAATTTAAGCTTAACAATCAACATAGAGATGTCACTGCTTTAAAAGAACCCACTGACATAAAGTCAAAAACAAGAGCAGGAGACGCTGACCGCAGGAGTTGAAGGTGAAGGTCAAGGTGTCCAGGACCCGGGACAGGAGCAGGTGGGCAAGCAGCGTCCAGGTCCCATCGGTGCGTCTTGCTTGTAGTCTTGGCCTGAGAGGAGAGTGTATTCACTGCCGTGTCTGCTGCTAACGGCGACTCATTGTTGTAAGTAAAGTAACTGTTAAGAAGCTTTATACCCGTGGAAAACTTTATGGGTGGTGTTCCAAGAGATAATAAGTTTTGGAAGTAAAATATGTCTTTACATTGGCAATTTTTGTGTGTGTGTGTGAGGAAGATTAGTCCAGAGCTAACATCTGTTGCCAAGCCTCCTCTTTTTGCTGAGGAAGATTGGCCCTGGGCTAACATCTCTGCCCATCTTCCTCTACTTTATGTGGGACGCCACCACAGCATGGCTCTAAAAGCAGTGCATTGGTACACGCTCAGATCCAAACCTGCGAACCCCCCCAGGCCGCCAGAAGCTGAGCACGCGAACTTAAGCACCGTGCCACCAGGCTGGCCCCTAAGCTGGCAATTTTGACATGTGATTCTGTGTGGTACTTAGGAGCACTTGCTAGGAGATCCGGATGCTATTTTGTTCCATTACTATCCAAAAATGTTTATGGCGCAACTATTCACTGTAGGTTGCAGTTCTCTGCAAACGCTTGAACGGAGAAATGCAAAGAGAAGATGCAAATGTTGTCATGGGAATACCGCGACATTAAATCAGAAACGAATTTAAAAATCTGAATTAGCAAAAGCAATAATGAATTTGAAGAAAAACCAAAATCAGATTGATCGAGCACATGATGTTTTCATTGTTAAAAAAGGAAATGAGCTTATATAAAGCACCAGGTACCCCGACACCCAACTTGAATTTGCTTCTGAACATAGTCTTACCAATTTGACAAAGGTCAATGCAAGACAGAGGAAATTCTCTATGTCTAGAATATTTTTCACACAACAAATGATCAAGACTTTTGGATAGGGCAACTAAAGTTTTGTGTGTTTTAAAAGTTCATTTTAAGGACCACAGCTTTTAAATATTAAAAATTAAATCTTGTGTTATTAGCTTTTAATTTTTAAATGATTTTTATTTGGCATTTATTTCTGTTAATATTACCTTCTTTTAGTGTTTTTATTATCAAATGACCATATCAGGGAGAGATCATTTTTACATATTATTGAAGTACAAAACCTTGTCATAATATATTGGTTCATAATAATAATAAACCATGCATTTATTATCTATTTTTAACAGAAAACCTCTATGATAACCCTATCACCCCAAAACAATTCATTGTTTATTATTGTAGTCACTTACTATTATTTTAAAATACACAAAGTGTTAGGAAAAATGCAGAATAACTTATGATTTTGGGTGTTCCCAAGAATCACCAGGAATTCTGATTTCTTGTTCTCAGATACTGGGATTAATGTCTATTGGGAGCTAGGAAACACTACCCTGTGAGGAGGGGTACGCCGACACCTGTGTGCTCCTCCCCTCCGCTGCTAGCCCTGATTCAAACCAACCATCACAAATGCAGCATCAGAAAAGTGGACAGGAGAATGGGTGAACACAAGCAAGACTGGGATTTGGTGGAACGCATGGAAATATTAACCGTGGAAAAGAGCTGCTCTGCCAGGAGGTCAGCACCGGGTCCCCCGGGTCTGACTCCACCTGCTCTGAGAGTGGCTTATTTTCTATACTCGGCATGTACCCATTTCACTTTCTTTCTCAACCTCACAGCCTCACCTGGGCCCCTGGAGTCAATCCCGGGTGATGGGTGACAGGCGGTCGTCTCTGCTCCCTTGCCTGCCACCTCCACACCACGCCCAGCTCCGGAACCTCCTCTGGCCCCTTTTGGTCTGAGTTACTGTTCCGTGGAGTCCTAGCCTAGCTTTGTGCTTTACTTGTTTTGTGATCGTGTAGAAACACAACCCCAAACCTGTTGGGATTAATGACAACAAGCCTTTTCGTAACCAGATACCTGATAGGATTAATAACAGCTGATACAGGAGCAGAGGTGTAATAGCTGATGGTATTATAAAGCTTAATGATCGTACTTTCCTGAAGCTGATAATAGCTTAACACGGTGCAACTGCATCAGCTCCTCAAGGGGCTCTGGAAGGTTATAAACCTTTGTTTTCTCTTCTGAAAATTGGGGAAATGTGGCAGACTGCCCATTCAGGAGTCATTCCACCTTCTTCCTGCTAACAGAGTCCAGATTTTATTCAAATGCTGGGGTAGGGGGATGCTTCAGGGACCCTTCTCTGTCTCCAGGGGAAGAATGCTGAGCAGATGGAGCCAATCGAGGAAATCCCATTTCTTCAGCCAGGACGGATTAGACAGGGGCTCGAGACCCTACTGTGGCTGATGAGATGTAAGGCCTGTTGACTGGGAGGGGTGTGAAACTACTTTCTTCAGTCTTATAAAATAGAGAGATTTTTTTCCCATCTGATTGCAGCCGTGTGAGAAGACACCTGAAGCTGCAAGCTGCAGCTCTTTTGCGACCAAGAGGCAAGCTACCGGCTTGCTGAAGATGCAGAGCAGAAAGACAGAGAGAACTTGGAGCCTTGGTGACCTCTTGGTGTGACTTTGTTGACAGCCCTGGAGCTGCTCCATCTCCATCGTGAGGCTTCTCTGCACCAGAGTGTTGAGTGCTTCTACCTGTGTCAGCTGCACTCGGCAGGGAAAAGCATCTCAAATACAGATAGCCCTTGCCTCACAAGGTGAACTTTGCAGTAAAACATGTAGAAGGATTTTTGAAAAGTTAAGAGCTCTGTAAATCGAAACCATTTATCTTTATCATACGTACACAAACACACAAAGTATCAAGTGGTGCAATTTCATGCATTGTGACTGGTTAGCCAGGGAAAATTAGGAAGCAGGAAGTCTCCCTAAGGTCTCTCAGTTCACATCTACAGCTGGCCAGCTGCTTTGCTCGTGTATGAGGTTGACTCAACCTTCACTGGAGGCAGTGTGCTATAGGGGAGCTACCTTGCATTTTGCCGGGAGACATGGTTTTAGGTTTATCTCTGCAAATAATTAACTATGTGATCCTGGACAAGTTAAATAACCTCTCTGAGCCACAGATACCTCTTCTGGAACATGGGAATAATAGCCTGTGTTCCTCTCAGGGTCCTTGCCAGCATCAAATGAAAAAGCATATAGTTTTCAAATTATATGACAGAAAGGTGATGGACTGAATGTTTGTGCCACCCTCCCTGCCTCCCAGTTCATATCTTGAAGCCCTAACCCCCAATGTGATGGAATTAGAAGGTGGGGACTTTGGGAGGTGATTAGGTCGTGAGGGCAGAGCCCTCCTAGATGGGATTAGTACCTTTATGAAAGAGGCTCCAGAGAGCTCCCTTGCCCCGTCTGCCGTGTGAGGACACACAGAAAAGACGGCTGTCTATGAACCAGGGAGTGGGCCCTGACCAGATGTGGAACCTGCTGGTGCCTTGATCTTGGACTTCCCTGCTTCCAGAACCGTGAGAAATAGATCTCTGTTGTTTGTAAGTCCTCTGGTCTGTGATATTTCTGTTACAGCAGCCCAAATGGACTATTGGTGACAACGACGATGATGATGAGGGTGACAAAGGTGAGTTTACTCCATCTGGCCATCAGTAGAATTCTGAAAATAACAGAAACTGGGGAGGGCAGCAGGCGGACGGAAGAGAGTCACAGAATAGGTAGGAAATCTGTGAACCCTGAGGTCTGAAACCTATGTGGGGGTAGCTGTCACTGCAGCCCAGAGGAGCACGCAGAGAAGCCTGGGTGGCCCGCTCCTTTGTGTAGCACTGTGGGCCTCCCCAGGGACAGGCCTGGGGCCTCCTTCGTCTCCTGTGCTCTGACACCTTCAGAAGAGGGCCAGTTCAGGTGGAGTTCTTCTCCTACCCAGAGTTCAGTGCACACAGCCGTAGGCCTTCACTTCCGAGCCCCCTCTCCTGGAGCCGCTGGTGTGGCTGGGAGCACAGAGTGCTGGACTCCAGCAGGGCGTCTTCCTTTTCTTTATTTTGTGTGAACACTCAGACGTGACAATACTTTCCTTACAAATGTGCCCGTCTCCACAAAATCAATGAGTTTCTCTAAGTACATAAATCAAGTTTTTGTAAATTGAGTCATATTGTAAATGCAGTAGAGAGCTTGCTAGCTACTGGAATCCCGTGGTGATCTCAGATGTATCAGCTCAGTGGGTGAGGAGTAAAGGTTTGAGTCTGGCTGAATCAGATTCTTCAGTGTAGAGCATGCTGTCTGTCCAAGATATTTCCTTCCATTTCTCCTTCAGGACCCTTCCCTCACCAGCCCTGTGTGTTCTGTACGTAGACACATTGATGCCTTGCCATGCTGGGTATGGCCGCATCGCAGCCTGGTAAACTCCTACTCAAACTTGAAGGCCCACTCCAATTATCCCTTCCCTTCTGTAGCTTTCCTTGACTATCCCATTATGAATGGTTTGGTTTATCTTGATCCCCCGAGAATTTTCAGTAGATCTTCACTGTAGCACTTATCACATTGGTGGAGGCATTTGTTTGCTTGTTGTCTCCCTCTGTTAGAATAGGCATTTCCTAAGGGTGGAGATCACTTCTTAAATATCTTTGTTATCACCTGCACTGGAATGATGCCCTGCACACAGAAAAAGTAATCAATAAACATTTGTTGAATTAAATTGAATTTGTAAATTAGATTTGCTTAAGGGAGAACACACCTGTGTTCATTTCACAAAAGGATTCTTGGCTATATAAATTATTTCGCCAAAGGATCTCTTCACAGGGAAAGCCTCCTGGTGTATTTGCAACAGGATGCAATTTCAAATAAGCCATATTCCCCATCACTTTTTGCAGGAGCACATTTCCAGCTTCAAATGGGTTGGGCAACATTCACACCTCGAGCCTTCAGTCAACACCTTGCTCACACGCAGGAGCAACCTTCACGAGACAGACAGTTCAGAGGTTGATATTTCTTCCTTCTGCCCCTCAGCATTGAAGAGAACCCCTGCGCCTGCAGCCCTGGTGGGTGGGGGTATCCAGGGCCCAGCCTGAGCTTCTGGAACAACTGTAGTCTCCTGGAGACAAGGGGAGGCAGCGGAGCGCCGACCTCTTGAGGCGAAGCCCGGGGCTGCTGCCCATCTCAGCCCTCAGACCAGCCGTCTCACTCCACCGGAAGTTGCCCATCTGGCATCACCCATCAAAGCTGTTTGTAAGGAACTGCAAATATTGAGGCTGATGCTTTTTGGCACTAATATTGCTTTCACATTGCTATCCCTGGTAATGCCAGCGCCGTATATGAAGCCTGCTCGCAGGCTCCTCAGGCGTGGTCCCCTCTCATTCGTATGATCCCTAGCCTTGCCCTGCAGCTTATCTTTAAGGATTTTAAGAAGTTATCGATCACACAATAAAAGGGAGCAAGAAATCAAAGCTGGCCTTCACCCGTCTGTAGCATGTGGTAGGTTGGAGTGGCCCTTCCCTAAACGAAGCTGCAGGGTAACTTTCCTCTGACTGATACAGGGCATGGCGGGTCTTTAACCACTCGTTTATCCCCTGGAAATTCACTGAGCACCACTGTTTGTCAGATACTGGCAAGGTGCTGGGGACCCAGAGAGGAAGACTCAGGGTGCTGCCCTGCTGACGGTCAGGGTTGGGTGGGGCTCAGTGGCGAGAGAGGTGCTAGGGTGAGATGTGAAGGGGCACGGAGGAGGCCCCACACTGGCTCCACGCAGAAGGCTGTGCTCAGGAGAGACTCTCCGGGGTGCTGACAGCAGAGCCCAGCCTGTGGGCTGGATCGTGTCCTCCTCAAATTCAAACCCCCAGTGCCTCTGAATGTGACCGTATTTGGAGATAGAATCTTTAAGGAGATGGTTAAGGTCAAATGAGGTTATTAAGGTGGGTCTGGTGTCCTTATAGGAAGAGGAGATCAGGACACAGACACAGAGAGGGATGACCACTGAAGACACAGGGAGAAGACGGCCATCTACAAGCCAAGGAGAGAGGCCTCAGAAGAAACCAACCTTGCAGAACCTTGACCTTGGACTTCTAGCCTCTAGGACTGTAAGAAAATAAACCTCTGTTGTTGAAGCCACCCGTCTGTGGCACTTTGTTATGGCCGCCCGAGCTGATTAATACAGGCCTCGGAGTAGAGATGTCCTCTCCCTGGGTGATCCCGGGGTTGATGTGAGAGTCAGAGTCCACGGAGGGCATGTGGAGCCAGGGGGTGGAACGAGATTCCACAGGTAGAGGATGCTAACAAAGGAGAGGAGGGAACCCCAGCACTTCTTGAGAATGGGGCTTCTCAGACTTCTCTTTCTCCACAAAACCTAATGGAGGATGTAAAAAGGAAGCTGAAAGCTCCATGGAGAAGATTATTGATCACTATGAGCAGCCTGTGTGAGGGGGGTGCTAAGGTAGCGGGCAGCTCTTCCGGAGGGTAGAGCAGAAGACAGGTGGTTACAATGTGTGTGGGCTTTCCAAGGATCTGTTAGTGGCTTTCTCTCTGTAAAGGTCTTCCCCACACCTGCTTACATGTGCCTCATACTTGGTGTGCGTGGAGATGTTATTATCGTCCACAGTTTATGAAGGAGGAAACTCAAGTTCAGAGAAGGCCCTTTGAGGACCTGTGTCCTTCTAGCCGGGGGACTGCCAGTGATCACGCTCTGTCTGGTGATCAGCAATGGGAAAGGCCTGTGTCCATCAGATGACCACGGAGCAGGATAGTCCTGTCCAAATTCTGCCCCCTCCAGCCTCCCCACACAGGGTCTACCCTGGCCTCTAGTGGAAACATAAGCAGTTATTCTGCATAATCAGGTTTAGGTGTTATCTTGCTCCATTATTTCCCACAAGGGTGAGATTTTCTTACAAAAACGTCCTTGTTCCAGCAGGCTCCTCTTTTTCCAGCCACCCCTACTTTACGTTCTTATATTCCTCCAACACCCTCTCTTTAAGCCCTCCCCATCCGGGTCTGGGCCTTCTGCCCCGGACATCCTCGCTGTCACCGACCACCACCAAAGCAGGTCGCGGCCCCAAGCCCTGGGGTCTTGGGTCTTGCCTGCACTGCTATCAGGCTCCAGCCACACATCACTGGGGTCTTCCACGGCGCAGCCTTCACTTACTTTAGAAGGCAGACGGCTGGCAGAGGCCAGAGGGAAGCCTCGGCAACTTCATCTTCAGACCCGCGGACCTGTCACAGAGCCGCTGCTGGCGCCCTCCTGCAATCCCCAAAGGCAGATGGAACTCGCCTCCTTGAAAATGAATTTTCTTGATAGACTCCCCAATCTAGGCTCATGGGGAATTCTCCTTCTAGTCTTGGGGAAAACCAGCTAATGTGTCCCTATTCCTTTAGAGGTAATGACTGACCTTCTTTTGCTATAGGTGCATTCTCCTTTTGTCCCAGCCTGGTTTTCATTACAAAATGTCCTTGTGTTAACTCTGGGCCATCTAGGGTGAGTGGCATTATGTGCAGAGTGTTTCTCTGACCCCCAGATTTCTCTCCTGATAGCAGGGAAAGAGATTTCACTGTACCCCTTCCACGTACACCTTTTCTAAGAGAAAAGTGTGAACACACTGGGGCTTGAAACCAGGTTTTTAGGTTCAAATCCCACATCCCCTCTTGCTTGTGTATTTTGCAGGGGTGTCTAGCCGTGCAGTGTGAGTCTGGGTGAGTTCTGACTCGGTGGCTAGCTCTCCAAAGCCTGGCAGACATGGGTCACTTGTTCACAAATTCAGCGTGGAGCCCTTTTGTACTAGAGATACCAGACAATTTTATAAGCATTGGCAGTGTCAGGATAAGTAAAACAAAATCTCTGCTTTTAGGAAAATTATATTGGGTCTGAGAAATGTGTGAATTAATAGTTGCAATAAAAAGTCATAGCAATTCCCTGCAAATGCTCTCAAAGTTCTGCCTTTCGAGAGCACCTTCCTCCACCAACCTCGGGGTGCACATTCCGGAGCGGCTCAGCCCTCAACAGGTATCATGCCTTCATTTCACAGATGTGGGATCTGAGCCCCAGAGAGGGGACGGAAGAAGGAAACACGCCTGAGGAGCTGGTGCAGCTGGTCTGGTGATGGGCTCTTGCGCACAATGACCTGTGGGGAGGGGCTCGGTGTCAAGGGCAAAGCAGGGGCCAGACTGCAGCCCCAGTGCTTCCTCCAGCTCAGAGCCCGCTCTGTGTTCTTCATCCGGGCTGGTGTGTGAAGCTCCCTCCCCGCCAGGCCTTCAGCTGTTCCTTTTCCTCCAAGGCCTAATGCAGGGCCTCAGGGTCCAAAAGAGCTGTTCCCATCTATCTGGAAGCTCTGCCCTCCCAGTCTCTCCTTCTGGTCCCTCTGGGAGTGGCTGTGCCTGGCCAGCCCAGTTGGGGTCCTTTTCAGATCCTGCAGCCCCTCTGGATGAATAGTTTACCTTTGCCTTTGCCTTCTTCCTTCTCATGTATCCAGGAGGCAGGGCCGGAATTGCTCCCTCCATTAGGCAGATGGGGAAACAGAATCTGACACAGGCAGTTGGCCAGTAGGGTCAGAGCTGGCATCCACCCTTTATTCTGGCTCTATTCCTGAGCTCCCTCCCTCTCCCCCAGGTCTCTTTTCTGAGAATCCCTTGTGTGGCCAGATAGCCCCGCCTCCTAGCACCCGTCAGCCGTCTGTGTCCCCCGGCTCCACGGGGGGCAGCACTCCTGCGTGGCCAGGGGCAGTTGTGAGGAGCAGATGGCGGTCAGCAGCTCCCATCTCCACTTTCTCTGCCCTTCTGGGTGGGGAGGCGATGAGTCTGCAATGCTCCCTCCAGCCAACATGCTTCTAGCACAGCTCTGGGCCTTCCAGTGATGGCTCGAGGGCCAGCAAGGAAGACATTCTCCTGTTGGTATAATGGGTGCTGAAGCTGAGCAGGTTTTGGATGAGACGGTCTCTCCCCTCCCCTGCCCCTCTGGGAAGGCTTGAGCTGGCCTGTCACAGCGTCTCTGGGCCTGTGTGTGTGGCTGGACTCTTCACTTTGATCCCACATCAGACTCTCGCTTTATTATTTTTCCAAACACAGTGATTATTCCCCTAATCATGCCAGGAAATGAAAAGCCACAGATGCTTTCCGCTCAGCGGCCCTGTAGATCTCTGTTGTATTATAAATGTGAAAGTTGATTGAGCCAGGGAAACAATTGGAAGGCAGAGTTTCCAAAGCGACCTTGATGAGAGAAAGCCTCACCCAAAGTCTGGGGTGGCTCAGGCTGGCTCCTAGTGAGGAACCACGACGCAGGGCTGGAGCGTTTTGCCCCTGCTCCCCACTGAAGGTTTGAGTGGCACAGACTGCCGTGGCCGGGGAGCCTCAGGACACCCAGCCCAGCCCCGGGTGGCACAGAAGAGGGAACAGCCTGATCCCCCAAGAGCAGCCCCCATGTTCTGGCCTCTGCAGAGTTAGGGGCTTCCCTCCTTACCTGTCTGGGGATTGACCTGTCTTCATGGCTGTCTCCCTGCCTCATCTCTTTTTCATCTGTGTATCCCCAGTACCTGTCTCCAGGGTGGACAAATGTCACATTGTAAGCGCAATAATGATGATGACGATGGGAATGTGTAAAGAACACTGACTGCGCACCTTGGGTGTTTTAAATACTGCAACTAATTTAGTCTTCATCACCAATCTCATAGGAACCCATGTTCATTGCTCCCAGTTGGTCTCTTTCCACCGGCTCTTTTCCCAACTCAGGTGATATCTTGACTCTCTGTCATCAAGATCTAATTGCAGGGGAAATAAAGAGGGGAGAAGTTCCTTTTTTGACCCTTCATCTGAAACAAAAATCTCTGCCTGAGAATTACTGCTCATTTCCCCTTTGTTTCCTGTGCCTCCTTCCTTGCCCTCTTCTCTCACCTCACATCTCCCGCGTGCCCGCCTGCCTCCCTGGATTGCCTTGGCCCCTGATCCCTGGCAACATGTACCTGCTCAAGAGCTGGGACAGATGGCACCCCGCGAGCCGGCCACTGCCTGCATGCACTGCTCCGTGCTTCCTCCGCTCTCTGGCTCCCGCCATGAATATCTTTAATTTCATCATTTACTTCTTGCCTTCTCAATTGAATGCCATGAATATTGTTTTTGTTGATGGCCTGCTCATTTTTAAAAGTGTATTTGCTATTCTGTGGCTTGGGATAAGACAACCCAGGAGCATATAAAGCAAACAGCTTATACAATCAGCATCACAAGGACTGTCCTTCCTCCCAGAGGCAGTGGGGCTACTCGGCAGAAATGAAAGTGCACACGTCCTCCAGGGGAAGGGGGGCCAGACTGGGTCACCTGGGGATGGATCTGCAAGGACTCCCATGCCACGGCAATCTCCATGCCCACAGATTCCAAAAGCTGCTTTCCCAGGTACACAGCAGGTGCTCATTCAACAAACATGTACTGAGCATGTGTTATGTGCAAGGCTCTGCAGGGCAGACAGAGGAGCCCAGGGTCCGCTGGGAGAACAGGGGATGTGCTAACTGCTTCTAGGTGCCAGGTGTTGTTCTGAGTGCCTGACAGGCTGTCACTCACTGAATCCTTATAACAACCTGAGCAGCTGGTAATGATAGTATCATCCTCAGCATTTACAGATGAGGAAACTGAGGCACAGTGAGGTTAAGCAAATTGCCCAACTGTGCAAAGCTATTAAATGGCAGAGCCAGGACTCCAGCCCAGCCAGTGTGACACTAACCACACACTGCCTGTCGTGGCTCTCCTGCCCCTTACATGCCCCAGTACGGTCGCGGAAGAACCCACACCGTGAGGCATGTGAGGGGCACACATAGGAGGTGCAGTCCTGGTTCTGAAGAAAAGAGCTCTTCTGGGCTTGGGAGGGCAGAAGAGGCTTCCTGGGGCCAGCAGCACTGGATCTGGGTCCTCACAGAGGGGTAAGGATTCAAAAAGGTGAAGGAGAGAAGGCATTTTAGGCAGGAAGAATGAAAATATCAGAGAAATGGTTTTAGAGCTAGATATAGATAGAGCGTAGGAGTGTGAGAGAGCTTGTGTGTGTGTGTGTGTTGGCCTGCAGGGGGTATGAGGAAGGGACAAGGATGCAACCCATCCAATACGTCCCCTGGCATTTTGTTAGAAGGAGGTCTGGGATGTACACTCTCATTTGCGGATCAGAGCTGAAGTGGGGGCGCCCCCCTCCCCCGCCCCCGCAGGCAGGGCAGACAGGCTGGGTGACGGCGCCCCCCTCTAACCCACCACAGACTTGCCGGGTGTTTTCTGCTTTTTCTCCTGCCTTTCTAAATGTAAACCGCTTGCCTGGTGCAGACTGCCTTTCCCAGCTTCCTTCAGCTGTCACGGTATTAAATGGAAAAAAACAACATATATTTATTTTATGTTATTTACAAACTGTAATATTCGGCGGGAAAACAAACTGAGATTTCTGGGCAAAGAGGCGGCGTCTGATGCTGGAGTGAGATTTCCCGTCCTTCTGATTCACTGGGCCCGCGCTGCAGATGCCTTTCGGGGAGACGCGAGTGGCCCTGCCTCTCCCCGGCGCCCTGGCGGCAGGAGGGGACCGCAGGGCGGAGGGTGGGCAGTGAAGCCTCTAGGGGTGTCCCAGGATCCAGACTGTGCGGTCAGGGCACACCATCTGGTCCCAGTTGACGAACGGCGACCAGCAACGGCGGCGCTCCCGTTGGTGGGCCCCGGGCAGAGCGCAGCGTGCCCTGCGTGCGTGCGTGCGCGTGTCCGTGTGTGCGGGTGTGCGCGTTCCTGCTGCTGCCTCTCTTCCTGAGAGAGTCCGACCGCCTTCCCTGGCGCGCATCAACTAGGGCTCCCATTTCCTGGGCCTCGTTTGGCAGCCGTGACACCTTCCCCAGCGAGCGGGGCGGCAGAGGCAGGACGTTTGCCATTATGTTAATCCAAAATCCTGTTACTGAAATCATGGAGGAAGGTAGCCATGTCTCCCTTTAGCGGTTGCTGGGGGTTCCCAGCTCTCCTGACGGAGGAGGAGCGGTGACATCTACCTCTCCCCAAACTCTGCCCCACCTGGCCCTCCCGGCTCACGGGCCTGGGCTCCTGACCTTGGGCTTCTCAGGGCACATCCAGGACTTCTGTGGGAGCTGCTGGAAGAGAAACCCTTTCTGTCCTCCTGGCACCGCAGCAGCAAGAAGGGAGGGCCTGCAGCAGCCACATGGCTGCCCTGAAGACAGAGGCGGTGTGAGGACCACTGCTGAACCAGTGAAGGCTGAGTTGGTGGGTGAGATCCCTGGAGCTGGGATAAGTCCGGGCATGAGGCTCGGCCGTCCTGGGGCTCCTCAGCTGCTAAGGTGATGGGTTCCATCTCTCCTTTCTGGCGCAGTTGCCAGCACTCGCATCTGTGAAAGAGCCCTGAGTGACACGTTGCTGACCACGGCTCGGGGGGCTGAACAGCCGAGTGGGGGGAGAAAGCGGCATCAAAGGAGGCCTGGAAAAGAGGGCCCAACCTGCTGACCTTAGGCTGCCCGCGGGTCACTCTTCAGAAAACTGCCCAGCTGCTGAGATGGAGCAGGGGTGGAGGGGCAGCGTGGGGCTGGGCCCCTCCGTTTGCATCCGTCAACATACTATTTATGATTTAGAGGGGAAGAGAGTGCCAACACTGACAGGAACCTTGGAGACTGTTAGTCCCAACTCCTCCTTTTATGACTGTGAAACTAGAGACCCAAGGAAAAAGCATGAATAGTCCAAGACTATTCATGGACGCAGTGTGTTAGGGACAGATTCTTTATTTTACCTCGATTTTGCTGGGATACAGTTGTGGTGGTGTTGAGAGAGCAGGTGTGAATAGTTATGTGCCCCTGAAGGGGACCCTAGGCTGGGAAATGCTCTAATGTGAGTACATTTCTTATGGGGGGGCAGCCTGTAGGGAGACAGTACGGTGCTGGGGGTGCAGCATTTAAAGGAAGGACTCAGGGTCTTCAGGGCCCTACTCAATCAAAGCTGAACGCCCACCTGGTGTTCACTTTTAAAGCAAGCCACTGCCGGCTCTATTGTCATCCCATTACTACCTGGCTCCATTTGGAGCCCATCCCCTCCTCCTGGCCTCTCGTCCTTCCCTCCAAATGGATCACAGCTTCATTAGCTGCTGAGTGTGAGGATGGCCCGGCTGTGGAACTGGCTGTGGGCTGGTGGCCAGGGAAGGCAGGTCCAGGCAGGCGAGGGTTATCAAGGAGGGCTCTGCTTGGAGTAGCTTCCAACTTTCGAATGGCAATACCAGGCATTCACTTAGAGCGATACCATTGTCCTTCTCTCAGAATTACTCTCCAGGGGAAGGTGGTTTCCTTCACCAGAGGTCTCCCACTTTCTGAAAGAAATGACCAAAGATACGAATATATACATACCTACACACATGCGTACGGGGGGTGGGAGAGTTTGACTTGAGGGCTGCCTTTTCTTTCCCCTCTCCCTTTGGAGCCAAACTCTAGGCTTAAGCCCTCCCACAGGAAGGAGCTGCTGACAGATCCAGGGCCTGCCGCCAGGCAGCCACAATGTATTTAAGGGGTCAGCAGTTCCATTCCTCTCGGTGCTTCCAAACCTCTCCTGTTTGGGTGTTTGGCGAAGCACTCTCTGCTTTGCAGGCCCCCACTGGCTTGCAGAGGAGGGTTGCGAGTCCATCTGCCTACAAGCGCTGAGGCAGCCAAGGGGCAGCACAGCTCTGTTACTGTGGGACCTCAGGCGAGTCACTGTCCTTCTCCCGGTCTCGACTTTCTTATCAACAGTGGTCGGCTCCTCTTTGTGCTCGTGTCTGTCTTTAGGGTTCTCGGCTTTGACTCCTGTCTCTTCCCTCATTGCTGAGTTTTGCTTTTCACAGCCTGGCCGCTCACAGCTTTCCTGGCTGGCCGGCCCCAGTGCTGCTGAGAAAGCGTCTCCCTCTGAGGTCTGAGGTGCACGGGGGCGGGTGGCCCAGAGCTAACAGCTGCTCTGGGGACACCCGACAGCACGCTCACCACGTGAAGAGCCTTTCAGGGCCTGAGCAGTGACCTGTGAGCCTGAGGGTCCCGGGGATGAGCTGGGCGGGGCCGAGTTGGGGGCGGGGGAGAGTGCTTTAATTAGTTGCATCTGATTCTGAATCCTGCATGGATAAAATTCAGGTGATTTCAAATTGTCACATACAAGAGCTGTTGGATTCGGAGCTTCTGCAACGAGCGTGGTGCATGTGTGTGTGTACATATTTTTAGTCTTCTCACTCAAAAAGTTCTTCACCCCTTAAAGCAGAGACCAAGTCAGTGATAAATTGCTGACTCCTTCGACATGAGTATTGTTCAGTTCTTCACAGATATGTTTGGCCTGACAAAAGCCTTTGCTTCAGCACATTTCTCCTGTTAACCGAAGGCATTCATGTTAATGTGAAATCCGCTATCATTAGCACAGACTTTCAGCAGCTTTCAACTACTCCAGCGTCTTCTTTCTCTACTCTATCATTTTCTCTTATGATTTAATTAGAGTGAGGCTGGAATCGTGGACTCTTAATTTATCCAGGAAGTTGAGGGAACTGCATTTTGACACCTGCTGAATTCTCCAACCCAGGCTGTCTGCTTCATTCTTCACCCACTAGACTCGATGGTGGGAAGTTGGCTTTGCAGCTCTCCCACACCCGACTTTGGGGAGACCAACTGACTGTGCCAGAACTCAGGTTTCAGCACAAAGGCTCCTACTGTAGGTGTGGTTTCCCCGCTCCACTTCAGGCTAGATTGAGCCAAAGGGCTCTTCTTCAGGCATGGTGGCTTTTACCCCCTCGTGCTTCTTGCCTGTTGTCCACGTGATCTCCTGATGTCTGAGGAGGGCCAGGTGCCTTAGAGACCACCAAGGGCAATGGTTTTCAAGCTTTTTGTTTTCAGCAGTGTAACACTTTTCAAAGGAAATCTTGTGCAGGATGATAAATGTCCAAGAGAGAAGAACAAAGCTAGCCTGGAGGGAACAGGTGGTGCCTCATGCTCTCTCTTCTCCCCAGACCCAGAAGCCTCTCTCTGGAACTCCAGGGCTCTGCAAATCCCAGCCTGAAGTCTGTGATCAATCAAAGCCTGACCAAGAGAGGCCATGACTTAACCAAGGTCAGATACCAGTCATTGGCAGAGATGGACTGAGATGTGATTGCTCTGAGGGCTCTTCTCAATATTGTATTCACTCCGCCCCTTCTTACAAGACTCTTCCTCAATACCACCTTCTTCATTAAGGCCATCTCAACACTCACAGTATGTTTTGTTCATTTTTCACTCAACAAATATTTGCGGAGCTCTTCCTGCATGTGAGGCACTGCTTTATGTTCTGGGGAAGCAGCAGGAGACAAAAAGTGAAAATCTTTGCTCTCAGGCTACTTATATTCTAGTGGAGAGAGAGAAACAATAAATAAATGAGTAATTAGATAAATGTTTGGAGAAAAATAAAGCAGGGAAAGGAATGCCAGGGATGGGATGAGGATGACGATAGGAAGAGGGTGTTCTCTCACTGGAAGATGACATTAAAGCACTGACTTGGAGGAGGTACAAGGAGAGAACATCTGAGTGTTTGGCTGAAGGACAGTCCAGGGAGAGGAAATAGCAAATGCGATGATGCAGGGGTAGGAATGTATCTAGAGAGTGGAAGGAAGAGTGAAGAGGCCAGTGTAGCTAGAATAAGGGATTCAGGGGGAGATGAGTAACATGAAGCCAAAGAGGTAATAGGGCCAAATCATTTAGAACCTTACAGGTCATCATAAGCGTTTGTGCTTGCGCTTGGGCAAATGGGGGAGCCACTGTATGGGTTTGAGCCAAGGGGCTGCATGAACTGACTTGGGTTTTGAAGGGACTACACCTACTGCAGTGTGGAGGGAAGATACAGGGGTGCAGAGGTGGAGGCAGGGAGACTATGCTACAGCGGTCATCTAGGTGAGAGGTGACGATGACTTAGACCCGTGTGGTAGTGAAGGTGGAGAGCACTGTTTGCAGTCTGCATGTGTTTTGAGGGTAGAGCCAAAATTTGCTGAGGGATTAGTTGTGAGGTGTGACAGTAAAAGAATAATCAGGGATGATGACGCAGTTTTTAGCTTGAGCAAACAGAAAGATGTCATTAACCGAGATGGGGAAGCCTGTGAAAGCACCAGGTTTGCAAGGGTGATATCGAGGCTCAGTTTTGGAAAAGTTAATTTTAGTTATCTATCAGATGTCCAAGTGACGAAATGAAGTGAAGATTCTGTGCAGTTGTGAAGTTTCCAAACTTTCAACCCCCAAAACACTGTCGTACTTTTCAAAGTCTCCGTGATCATATCCGGTGTGGGGTTGTGATTATTTGTGCCCACGTCTGAGTGTGGTCAGGACAGGGCAGGCATCTGGGTGCTGGGAACTTTGTTTATCCTGGTATCTGCCACTGCTTCGGCACAGTGCTGGGCAGATGGTCTCTGCTTAATAAATGCTTGCTTCATGAATTCAACAAACATTTTGTTGAGTTAGAACATTAGAAGAGCAGTGTGAAGTAGCCTAGGATCTTCCAAACTGTTTTCTGCTGAATATTAATCCCTTGAGATGTTCAATTAAAAAAAAAATTCCGTAGTCAATTAAGTTTGGGGACCTCTGTATTCCACACCCCTCTCTTTGAGCATCACAAAGCACAGTTGATATTAAAAGGTATAAAAAAAATCCTCCCAAACATATCTAACTCTGTCCACCTCAGTGTCTCCCAGTCTTGTTTGGTTACTGACCTCTTTCTTTGTATAACCCTTACAAACATCTTCTAGTGTCGCATAGAACACACCATGGCATATATTGGGAGACAAAAATCATGCTGGAATTAGGAACCTGAAGACCTAGGTTGAACTTAGACAAATATTGTTACGTATCTGGGCTCTGTTTCTTTATCTGAGGGCATCAGACTAGTTGATTCTATGGCTCAAATGTGCAACATGCACATTTTATCTCTTTCTCTCATTTATGTTTCTCCTTGGGGTAGGGCTGGGTTTTAGCTTTTGGGGCATGGTGTGAGTAAAGACGCCATGGTTTACATTTAGTATTCAATTTCTCTCTTCTTGCTGCTCACCCTAATCCCTTCTCTGTTTCCCTGGGAAAATTCATGCTCTCCGCTAGCCATCTCGCCTCTCACCCCCAACACTAACGTGTGTCTCTGTCCTTAATCTCCACTCCCCACTTGTCCCCTCTAGGAAATGCATTAGGCTCCAGAGCTGTCCTGCCTTTTCCTTGCCTCCCCCAACCTAAATATTCTGTGAGAGCTGGCTAATGTCTGCTGGGTGAGCAGGTGTCAATGGCTCATATATAGCTCCTCCTGGGAAATTCCAATTTTAGTAGGTCCTTCTGGAGATTAGTGCCTGGATCCAAAGAATTATGTCTCAGGTGGTGAGAACTTCAAGATCTTACACACATGGTCCAGCTGTCCTCCTTAGAACACTGGAAAGAACATTACCTTCTTTGTTTATGTGTAGAGGGTCTTGTTGGTATGTTAGGAGACCTGGCAAATGAAGTCTTTGGAGGACAAGAACAGAGAAAAGATGTTTAGAAGAACTCTCCTCAGTGTAGCTTACCTAAACATGCTGGATTTAAAACACAAGTCTTTCAGATGCATGACTGAGCTGGTGGGAAAGTAAGGGAATTCCTCAGAGACCCGAAAGTCTGAATTAATCTGAGTTAGTGAGCTCTGGAGCTGGCATGTGTCCTTTTGGGTTACACATGTAGGAAACAAGAGAAAAAGGCTGGCATCTAAACAAAGTGGGAATACCCATGTGTAAAGCTGGGGTCCCTCAGTAGAGGACCTAAAAAATTTACCCACCTCACAGAGGGAGACCATGAAGAAACATGCCCTCTGGCTCTGGGTAGAACAGAATAAAAGAACTTATCTCCCCCGAGAACTCATATCCACAGACTCTCCCTCATGCAGGTTTAGTGTCTGAATTTATCTTATATATGACCTGAAGAACTGTATTCTGAAAATTTAGTTTTAAGTAGTCCTAGGTTAGTAGTGCCCCTAGGCATTTGGAAGAAACCAATACAAACACTCTCCGGAGAAAATCTCTAATTGCAGGCCTGGAGAATTTCCTCTGATCAAGCTCCTAGGAACACGAGCTGACAATGAGAAATCAATAAACATACGAGTTCACAAACCACCATTAGGGAGAGTCAGCAGAAACAACCAACTACACAATTAGAACTACAAAGACCGCAGACATTGTAATCAGCAGATAGAGAATTTAAAGCAACGATGTTTAGGACATCCTTGGAATTAAACAAAAGTATGTTAAAAAAAACCAAGAGATTATAAAAATTGATCAGGGAGATTTAAAAAGGGGCCAAATAGATATTCCAGAAACAAAAAACTTTTACAAATGAGGGGCCGGCCCGGTGGCGCAAGCGGTTAAGTGCGCGCGCTCTGCTGCGGCGGCCCGGGGTTCACCGGTTCGGAACCCGGGTGCGCACCAATGCACTGCTTGTCAAGCCATGCTGTGGCGGCATCCCATATAAAGTGGAGGAAGATGGGCACGGATGTTAGCCCAGGGCCAGTCTTCCTCAGCAAAAAAGAGGAGGATTGGCATTGGACGTTAGCTCAGGGCTGGTCCTCCTCACACACACACAAAAAAAACAAAACAAAACAAAACAAAAACTTTTACCAATGAAATTAAAACTTAGTGGACAGTTGAAGAGAGGATCAGTGACCTGAAAGATAGATCTGAGAGAGCCTGAAGGAGCATGTGAGAGTCCTGGATGGTGTAGTGAAAAGATCCAGCATCTCTATTATTGGAATTTTAAAAGGAGACGAAAGAGAAGAGGGAGAGCCCATGCTGGGATATGGAAGGACTGAGAATTTTGCAAATTTGACAAAAGACACAAGAGCTTGAGTTCATTGAATTCACACCTAGGTACACATAGTGAAGCTGCAGAACACCCAAGAAAAAGAGATGTTACAAGCAGCTGGGAACAAAAGACAAATTACTGCAAAGGAATGAAAATGAGGCTGACAGAGAACTTCTCAGTGGTAACAACCCAACTTGGAAACAAGGGGAATGGGATCTTCGAATTTTGGCGAAAACATTACTGTCAACATCAGATTTTGTAACTAATAAGACTTCTTTCAAGAATTAGTACAACAAAAAAATGTTCAGACAACCAAAACCTGGGAGTGTTTACTGGCAATGGGTTTCACCAAGGGAATTTCTGAAGATTCTTAACTTAGGAAAAAGGGAGATTATTTCAAAAGGAGAGGCTAAAATGCTAGAAGGATTGTGAGCAAATGCAATAATAGAAGGATTAATCTAGATGAACGTGGACTGTATAAAACAATATTAACTATGCCTAATTTGTGGAGTTAAAAATATCAGTGTAGGACCAGAATCCTGGACAATCCCATGTAAGTCAGGATGCGAGTGATTGGATTTAAAGTATTCTAAGGTCCTTGTTTTTTGAGAGAAGAGTAAAGATAATTTATGTAGTAGACACTGTAGCTGCCGTGCACAGTTATTGGTGACCGCAGACTCCTGCTGACAGCACCCCGCCGCTGATGCACCATGCTCCCTGCCTCTCTGTGCTGTGAGGCCTTCTCCAAAGCCATGGGGGGCCAACATGTGCAAGTGCAGTATGAGGTTTGGGTGAGTTACTGCCCTGGGGGCAACTCCCAACCAATGAGGAATGGGAGGTTATAATACCCATAATTCCCATCATTCAAAAGGATAATTCCAGAAGCTATTTCTCATGCTTCTCAGAAAACCTGGCAGAATCAGTCCCCCGTTGGTCATGGTAGTGACCTTCATAAAGATCTTTAGATGGGCTTTCTCTCTTCCCTCTCTTATTCCTGCTTCCTTGGGTTGTCTCCCAAATTTCCAACTGCCTCCAAGCCCTTGTCTTAGATTCTGTTAATTGGGGAGCTCAAACGAGGACAGTTAACTTGTCACTTGAATTTAATATCTGTTAAATTTAATTTAACAAATTTAACAAGTGTAAAAAGAATAAAAATAGAGTAACCTCTAAAACCAGTAAAGAAAAAATTTGGAATGGAGGGAAAACTTAGTTAATCTAAATAAAAGGAAGTAATAAGTTTTTAAAAAAAGTTTAAAATAAGATGGTAGAAATGAACTCAAATGTATGAGAAATCACAATCGATGTAAATGCGCTAAATGCTTCAGTTAAAAGGTAAAGACTGCCAAACTGAATTAAAAAGCATAGCATAACAAAGCAAAGTCCAGATAAATGCCAGTTGCTAGATATGTATCAGAATCCAAGGATATAGAAAGACTGAAATTAACGGATGGAAAAAAAAAATCATACACCAGGGCCAGCCCGGTGGCATAGTGGTTAAGTTCACACACTCTGCTTTAGTGGCCTGGGGTTCGCGGGTTCAGATCCTGGGCATGGACCTACGCACTGCTCATCAGGCCATGCTGTGGCAGTGTCCCATGTGCAAAATAGAGGAGGATGGGCATGGATGTCAGCTCAGGGGCAATCTTCCTCAGCAAAAAGAGGAAAGATTGGCAACAGACATTAGCTCAGGGACAACCTTCCTCACCAAAAAAAAAAAAAAAAAAAAAAAAATTCATACACTAGGCAAATACTAAAGGAAAGCTGGTATAGTATATATATCTCAGCTATAATAGCCTTTAAGGCCAAAAACATTTTTAGAGATTAAAAAAAAAGCTCAGTACACGTTGATAAAAGGTTCAATTTACTATAAATATATAACAATTCTAAATCTGAATGTATCTAATAGTGTAGCTTCAAAATATATCAAACAAAAATTGATCCAACTATAAGGACAAATTGACAAATTCACCATCTAAGTGGGGGATTTTAACACCCTGCTCTTGGAGACTGATAGGTCAAGCAGATCAAAATCAATAATGACAGGGGCCGGCCCGGTGGCGCAAGCGGTTAAGTGCGCGCGCTCCGCTGCGGCGGCCCGGGGTTCGCTGGTTCGGATCCCGGGCGCGCACCGACGCACTACTTGGTAAGCCATGCTGTGGCGGCGTCCCATATAAAGTGGAGGAAGATAGGCACCGATGTTAGCCCAGGGCCGTCTTCCTCAGCAAAAAAGGAGGAGGATTGGCGGATGTTAGCTCAGGGCTGATCTCCTCACAAAAAAAAAAAAAAAAAAAAAAATCAATAATGACAGAGAAGATCTGAACAACACATTTAACAAGCATGATTTAAGGGATGTATATAGAACACTGCACCAATAATTAGAAAATACACATTCTTTTAAAACACACATAGAACATTTATAAAAATTGATCAAGTATTAGGCTGTATGCTTTTCAAAGAATCTGTATCTAACAGACCACATTCTTAGGCAACAGTGAAATTACATTAGAAATGAATAAAAAAGAAGAAACCATAACAGAAATTAAAGAAACTCTGTAATGAATATATTGTGAAAAAACAACAGTGAAAATATTATAAATCAGACCTTGTGGGATGCAACTAAATTCGTGCCTACAGATAAAATTATGGCCCCAAATGCTTTTATTATAAAGGAAGAGAGGCTGAAAAGAAGTGAGCAGCTAAGCATTCAACTTTAAAAGTTAGAAAATAATAATAGAAAAAACCCAAAGGAAAAAGTAAGGACATAGTAAGGGAAAGGTCAGAAATTAAGGAAATGGAAAACAAAGACTCAATAGAAAGGAGCAACAAGGGTGTACATTGCTTCTTTGAAAATCCTAATAAAAGTGACACACCTCTGCAAGACAGATCAAGTAGAAACAAGAAACAAGTAAACAACATTCGGAATGAAAAGGGGCATAACTATGCACTAAGGCAGCAGAGATTAAAAAGTAATAAGAGAATATCATAAAAAAATTCATGCTAATAATTTCAAAACTCATACAAAATGCATAAATTCCTAGGAAAATAAAAATCACTAAAGCTGACTCAAGAAGAAATGATTCTATAGCCATGAAGGGCATTGACTCAGTATTTAAAAATATCTCTTTAAAGAAGACACCTGTCACAGTTCTATAAATTAGAACAGTTCTACAAAGCTTTCAAGGAACAAGCAATTCTAAACTTACATAATATTTCAGAAAGTTAAAGAAAGGCCAGCATATCCTAAATAAACAAAGCCAGTAGAAGAAAGGAAAGTTACAGGTCAGTTTAATGAATGGCTATTGCTGTAAACGTCCTAAACAACATGTAGAAAGTTGAATCTAAAACCAAAGATGACACATTACGACCAAGTTTATATTATTCCAGATAAGATTGGTTTAACATTAGAAAAGTATATAAATGTAATTTACCACATTAGCAAATTAAAACATTTGATAAAGTTATCAATTATTCATGATAAAACTCTTAGGAGACTCAGAACAGAAGGAATGTTCCTTATCTGGGTAAACTATACCCACCTGAAATCTATAGCCAACATTTTATTCAGTGGTGAAATATTAAAAGTATTCCCTTTCAAGTTAGGAACAAGAAAGGATTCTTGCCACTACTACTTCAGCAATATACTGGAAGTCCCGGACAATGCAGTAAGTCAAGGAAAAAAATGCCTAAGGACTAGAAAGGAGGAAGCAGTATTATTGGCAGATAATATGATAAAAAGCTCAAAATCTACAAAAAAAATTGATTAGAATTAGCAAGAGAAATTAGCAGGTTGTCAGTTCTTGATTAATACAAATGTAAATTGTATCTCTATACATTGAAAAGAATCAGAAAATGCAATTAAAAATGCTGTTTATAGTAGGAAAACAAAATATGATGTACCTAGGGATAAGAAAAGGGAAGACTTACATAGTGCTTATCATGGGCCCTGCACTGTTCTAAGCACTCTTTTTATATTAAGCCACGTAACCCTTATAACAGCTCTGTGAGGGAGGTACTGCAAATTACTCCCATTTTACAGCTGTGGAAACTGACAGCCAAACAGTTTACGTAAGTTGAACTTATTGCATAGTTAGTAAATTACAGAATAGGAATTCAAATGCAACATCTGTTTCCAAAGTATGTGCTCTTAATTACTATTCTACAATTTGCTTTTTGGAGAAAATTGTAAAACTTTATTGAAAGACATCAAAATAGATCTAAATAAATAGAAAAGCATACCATGCTTATGGATAGGATGACTTAATGTCATAAAGATACCAGTTGTTCCCAAATTGTTCTATATATTCAATGCAATTCCAATCAAAATCCCAATAGGACTTTCATGGAACTTGACCAGTTAATTATAAAATTTATATGGATGAACAAAGGGTCAAGAAGAGTCAGTGCATTCCTGAAAAATAAGAACAAGGGAGGAGAGGAGTACTTGCCCTATCAGATAACAACACAAAAAGTTAATACTATAAAAATCAAGAATGTGATTTTGGCACAGGCATAGACAAATAGACCAATGGAACATAATGAAGAGCCCATAAATTGATTCCTGCCCGTGTGGAAACTGATAGCTGACAGAGTGGATCAGTGGGGAGAAGATGGGCTCTTCAATATGTGATGCTGTTTATCCAGATGGAAAACAATAAAAATGGATTTCTACTTCACACCATACACAAAATTAATTCCCGATGGATTAAAGTCTTAAATGTGAAAGGCAAAAGTTTAAGACTTTTAGAAGAAAATGTGAAAGAATATTTTTATGACCTTACAGTTTTCTTAAATATTTCTTAAACACAATGTGAACAACCATAATGATAAATAAAAAGATTGCAAAAGCAGGGTACATTTAAATTAATAATTTCTAGTTATTAGAAGAAAACAGAGACTATAAAGACAAGTCACAAACTAAGAGAAGAGATTTCAACCGACATAACTGACACTGGTTTAGTGTCCAGAATATAATAAAAAACATCTGAATAAATAAGGAAAGACTAACAGCCCAAAAGAAAGTAGAACAAAAGATATGAGCAGAAATCTCACACAGATGCATTAACGGGCAATAAGCATCTAAGATGCTTAGCCTCTATCGGGAGTGGAGTGCACACTCAAATCATATTGTGATATAATTCCTTACTGTCTAGATAAACAATAACCAGCAAGTCTGAAGATACCATGTGAAGTCAGTAAAGACATGGAGCCAAGGAAACTTTCCTACACTGCTGGTGGGAGTGTAAACTGATACAGCCATGGTTGTTTGGGAAACAACCAGTCATTATGTAGTAAAGTTGAAAATGTGAATATCCTATGATCCAACAATTCCACTCGCACATATATATTCTAGAGGAATTCCTGCAAATGTACATCAGGACAAAGGTACAAGAATGTTAACAGCAGCAGTGTTCTTAATGTTAGAAACTTAGAAACAACCCAAATGTGCATCAACAGCAGGATGAATAAATAAATTTTTGATATATTCATACAAAGGAATACTACAGAGTGATGAGATTGAGTGAATTATGGCACAGTGCTCCCTATGCAGGAATCTCAAAACAATAATATTGAGCCTAAGAAGCATTTGCAGAAGAATAAAATAGGGTATAATTCTATTTATATAGAGTGAAATCAGGAAAAACTAAACATTATTTTGTTTAGAAATTACACATATATCTAGTAAAACTATAAAGCAAAGCAAGGTAATGATAAACATAATTCCGAAATAGTTGTTTCCTTTGAGGAGGAGGTGGGAGAATGTGAACTGGGGAGGCGTGCACATGGGGGTTTCAATGATAGGGGTTATGTTTTGTTTCTTAATCTGGGTAATGGGTACAGATTGTATCTTGCTATTTTATAATTTTTATACTTTTAAATTTCCATATGCCTTATATATAATGCTTTGTGTATATGATATATTTCCCAAGGAAAAAAACGGAAAAAAAGTCTAGAGAGAGACTTTCTATTCCAGATTGGGGAGTGTTGTCATTCACCTTCCCCAAGCTCCTGAGAACATCACAAACAGGAGAATAGAAAAAAACCCACCACATTTAATGAAGCAAGGAAACTCCCCAGCCCCTCACAACAAAGCATGAAGTGTCACTGTGAAAAACTGGACGCTGGACCAGGCAGAAGATAGATGCTGAAAGCTGACACTTGCTACCTTGGGCTATGAGCCGGAAGCAGACTTCCTCAAAGTCAAGTGTCTCCATCCTGAAAGGCAATGATCCTTTGGTTAAAACAAGACCCGTGGGTGTGACCTGGCCCCAGGAGAAGTGGAACTGTCCCTGTAGGGCAGACTTGTAACTCTGCAGAAAGGGAAGGCAAGGGGAGTAGAAGGAGAAGGCAATGGTAGTTCATTTCTATGACCAAATTATTGATGACCTGGCCACCTACCCCAGGGTGATTGCTTGAGACACAGTGGGCTGGAAGAGGGGGAGGAGGCAGCGCAGAACGCCCGGGTGCCTATTACTAGGCGAGTACTTCCATTCTGCAGTTGCTGGGAGTGTTGGCTGCTGTGATCCGCAGCTGCCCTTCTCCAGAGGACGTCTCCCAGTGTAAGACCCGGAGATGCCTGGTAGGTTATAGCCTGTCCCTGGGGTGGGGTGAGGCTCCAGCTCCTGAGCACTGACAAGAGGGAGACCTCACTGTGGACCATCCTGTGAGAGCGGCAATCGTGCGCCGAGCCTGGACTTCAGCTGAAACGTCTTTGCTGAGCTGCTTCCTTTGCTCTGTCCAGCTGCCCTCACTCCCTGACAGGTCTCCGGCACAGGAATTTCCTTCCCACGCTCTGCTTTCAGGGAACCTGGTACGTGTGAGCTACACTGACCTAACAAGCACCTAAAAGTGAGAGTGAACTTTGAGGGGACAAGAGATACAGATGTGTGAAAAAATAATTCACAATAGGCCTAAAGTCATATCGAGAGGGTCCCAAATCTTTTCCCTACCTCCTCTTACATTAATATTTAGCAGGAAATTAACCTCATTCACATATACTTTATTATTTTATAAAGAACATAAATAGAAGATCTTTGCATAGGAATGGTAAGTAAAGAGGGAGTAAGGCAGGGAGGGATAAAAAAGCTAAAAGCTGAAAGTAGATGAAAAACATATGTCGAGAGGAATGAGGCAAAAACGACAGGAAAACCAGATAAATATTAGGTTGAACCATATAAAATTGTTGGTGTTTGACCATTTTGACTCACAAAAATACAATTTCATATGGTTCAATCTGAATGGTTTTCCAAATTCTTTAAAACAGAGCTCAAAAAGAAATAGATGGTTCAAAGAAAAAAATAAGACAACAGATAGAAATGGCATATAAGTTAGTAGAGCTCCTGAAAAAAAATGGAAGGTAAAACAAAAACATTACAGAGATGAAAGCCACACTAAAAGCAATAAAGATAGAATGAAACTAACTGAAAACAATGGCATAGTGGCTTGAAGAAATCATGTAAACAAAATGAAAAAGTACAATGACAGTCATGATTATAGAGAAGGCGACAGATACCGTCGTCTTTGATAGGGTGCCCTACACACGGGCTTTGAGGTGGAGAGTGGCATGCAGAGGGTTTATTGGAGAGTGTTCTCAGGGCAACACCTCTAAGGAAGTGAGAAAGGCAGAACTGGGCAGAGAGAAAGCTGACCTGTGATGTGGTTACGATGAGGTCTAAGCAGATTCCACATGGAGCTCTGGAGCGAGATGACCCTTCAAAGCTGCCCTGAATTGAGGACAAAGGGCTAATTTCCCTTGTGACCAGTCCATCACTGAGTCTCTGGGTGAGTGAGTTTCCTGTGGTTGAGGGCTAGTCCCAGTGAGGGATGCAGCTGTGAGCCCGCAGCAGCTGAGGTATCTAGCAGCTGGGGGTTAGGTGCCTTGGCCTAAAGAAGGAAAGAAGGAAGCTGGTGGAGCATCGCAGGATCCGCTCGAGTCCACCTCTGGCCCCGCTCAGATCCATTGCTTCTCATGGTAACTTTGCCCCCCCGGGAGTAGTTTCTTCAGGATTCTCTTTGGTCTTGCTTCCATAGGTCTTGCTTCTATTGGGTCATATGACCCAAATAGCAAGGCCTGCAGGCACTGCAGCCTGGACCTGCTGCAGACTCCCTTCCTGCTCTGGGCACCACTCAGAGCTGGCACCTTCTGTGTCACCCAGTAAATGTGTTGAACATGTGGTCTCCTGGACTCAAAGAAGTCTATATAAATATTATGCTTTTCTCTTAGTTAGGGACGTTATGTAATGCAATAATTTGTCGTTTACTTTCAAGGGAGTCAAGTACTTCTCAAATCCCTGGATCCCACAAATTTGGCTGAATCTTATAATGGTTAATCTCTCTGTAGAAAACGTATATCTTACTAAGGCCTTCAATGTGCTTGACACTTCCTACTCATCCTCTATAGTCAGTAGAATGAATGTCTTTGGTGTTCTGCCAATTACGTGATCTAATCTTTGTTATTAGTCTGGTTGGTAGGAGGGAAGGTGAGGGTTGATCCTGAGAGGCTTAAGCATTATCTTGTCAGGCACTCGTCTCATTTAGGGATCCTGCATGATCTTCAAGCAAGGAGGATTCCCCATCTTCTAATAGAGTGGGTTACTTGTGCATGCCTAGCAAGTTCTGGGGAATCTGGGAGCTCCAGATTCTCAAACGTAAATATCCAGATAGCCCATCCCAAGTCTCAGGGTCCTACTCCTTCTCTATTAGGGCCCTGACTTTTGCAGAGAAGACCTACTGGGACTGGGAATCCAGCTTTCTCTGAATCTCTACCGAGCTCCTGAGCTTGGTTCTCCACTCTATTTGCCCAGCAGCTGTACTAGATTAGGGTTTTCTTAAATGCTGCCAAGGAAACCGTCTGGCTTTCACATTTTTTCTTGACTTCGTGGTAAATAGCACAGAGCCTGTCATTGCTCTTCAACACTCAAGGGCACTCACAACAGCTACCCCATTCCATCTCGCTTATAGTTACCATTTACCTCACACCCTCAGGCATCTCCTTCTACAGTGTCGTTTTCCCATGTAACTCATTAAACACGTCCCTGACATCTTGTTCTGTGTAACTTATCTTCTGAACCTAAAGAAAGGCTGTTAATTTTGTCATGTTGGTTTTGGCCCATTATTCCAACCTGACAAGATCTTGAATCTTGATTTCTCATCCATTGTGTTATCCTCCCAGTTTTATATAATCTTTATTCAATTTGTTGATAAAAATATCGAACGGGACTGGGTCAATGCTGATAAAAATGTTGAACAGGACCAGAGTAGAGACAGGTTCTTGAGGCATGCCACTAGGAGATATGCCTCATTAGTCTCACTAATTCAAGATATATTTATTGAATACCTGATATCTGCCAGCCACCTGCCTCCCATCGGGGATATAATGGTGAATAAGAAACAGCTCATGACCACAAGCCCCTATGCCTCTTCATACGGGTTTATACCAATCAGTTTATTTACTTCTTTGTGCTGGGGTATTCAGTGAGGCTATAAATACTCCCAAGTGTGCTATTGTCCAGCTTTGTTGTTCTCAGGAAGTTTAATTTAATGGATCAGTAAAAATCTTAATATGAATAATAAGAATAATGGGGTGATACAAACAGGGTTTTTTCAACTGGTAATTTTGCAAAAAAAAGGATATTGTTTTAAAAAATTCTTTCTAATAACACTGTCATTTCATAATATGAAGGGCCCATTCTCTGCTCTCATGGAGTTTACAATCTAGTGAGAGCCAGACTTGACACAAAGAAACAAGAGAATAAATATAAAGTGCGAGTTGTGATAGTTGTTCTGAAGGAGAATAGCTGGGTGTAAGAGTAGAGAATGATGGAGGTAGCTGGGCAAGAGCTTGCAAAGAAGTGACGTTTTAGCTTATACACGAAGGGATACAAGGCACCGGCCATCGGGAGAGTTGGAGAGAGAAGACCGGCTGTGAAACTCCTGCTGGGGGAGCTGGCTGTGTCTGGAGCCCCCAGAGGGGCTGGTTGAGCTGGAGCTGTCAGCGAGGAGGAGCCTCTGAGGCTCAAGGTTGGAGAGTGTGGAGAGACAAGCAGGGTTAACTTGAAGTGACCGCCAGGACATTCCCCATGTTGCATGCAGCCATCTAGTGGGGACTGGTCACTCCGTTCCCCTCAGTGGGAGGGCTGTGCATGACCTCAGTGTTCCACAAGACCTCCAGGTGCAATCAGCACTGGGCTGCGGAGTTTCCCAGCAGTAGCACGCAACTTCCCCGAGCATCCAGCATCCAGGCTCCTTCAAGGCTACTTTTACTAAAGCCTAAAGAAAAGGGAGCACAGCAGGGGATGGTGTCCCTCTCCTAGGCACAATCGAGGATGCTGATAGACTGGAGTACCCCAAGGCACAGCTGCTGAACCTCTGCCTGTGAGTTGTGGCTTGCACTGTGTGGTTTGCCTGAGTCCTTCACTCAACCAAGAGATGGGCTGAAGTCGGAGCATGTGGGGCTTGCTAAGCCACGATGAGGAGTTTGAATTCTATTCCAGGTGCAAAAGGAAACCATTGAAAGGTTTTGAGCAAGCAAGTAACACAATCTGATTTATGTTTTAAAAACCTCACTCTGCTTGCTGTGTGGGAAATGGATTATATCAGGTCACAAGTCGAGACAGGGGAACCAGTTGGAAGGCTATTGAATTAACCCTGGTGAAGGAAAGTGGCTTGGGCAAGAGAGTTCACACTGAAAGTAAACAGATTCAAAATATATTTGGGAAGTAGAAATGATAAGACTTACTAATAGATTAAATGTCATGTATTATGTGGAAGAAGAACTCAAACATAATACCCAGATATCTTGCGTGAGCCACTGGGTATATGGTGGTTCCGTTTACACAGATGGAGGAGAGGAAAGAAGAAATAATTTTAGAAGAGAAAAGAATGGGTTCCCCTTCAGAAATGTGAAGTATGAGATGGCTGTGAAACATTCAAATGGAGATGTCAACTGGGCTATTGGATATATTAATCTGTAGTCCAAAGAAAGGGTTTGGCTTGGATATATAAATTTTAGAATATTTATTGTAGACATGGGATTGAGACATGGGATTAAGGAGAATATAGAGAGGTAAGGTAGAGATCACTGTGAATCTTAGAGAATATCAGTAGGTGATGGCAGATAGAAGAGAAGGAGAGAGGGAGAGAGGAAGGGAGGGAGTGAGGGTGAGAAGGAGAGAGAAGAGGACAGAAAAGAAGAGAGAAGACAGAACCTGTCGAGTAGAGGAAATCCCAGAAAGTGGAGATTTGTGTAAGTCAAGACAGGAGACTGTTTAGGAAGTCAGTCCTGGTTAACCACATTTAATACCAGTGAGACTCAGAAAAAATGAGGCAAAGGGATTGGGAATTCAGATGCTAGTGACCTTGACAGCAATAGTTTCAGTGTTGGGAGGCCGAACCAACTTGAGGTGGTTGATGAGAAGTAAACAGAGGAGGGAAAACAGGAGTGAGATGTGTAGAAAATTCTCGTGATGAGTTTGACTCTGAAAAGGAGCATAGAAATGGAATGTTAGCTGGAGAGGGATGAGGGACTAAATGAAGGTTTTTAAATAATGAGCGATAACAGGGCATTTTTGTAATCTATTGGGAAAGATGCAGGGGAAAGGGAGTGTTTGATGGTGGAGAAGAGAATTAACTGGAAGAGTGAAGTTGGTGGTCCATGTCAGTGGGTCATATCTTTTCCTGAAATCTTTTAGAAAATTATGTCATTTGTGTCTCTAGTCTTTGAATCTTTAAGTGTACAGTTAGAGGCTGTGTGCTTCCAAGTGTGAGTTCTCTCAGTGTTCCGTGATGAAACTGGCTTAAGTCTAAACCCAGAACTCAGGGAGAGTGTCTGGGGATGCTTTATCATCTCACACTATCTTCTGACAAATGTCTTCTGACGGACGGTTGCTGCACCTTTCCAATGAGGCAGAAATAAAGCAGGGCCTGAGTGGCAGTGCCTGTCCTGTGTCCTTCTCCGAGACTGCACTGTTGGCCCCTTGCAGGTGCTTCCTTATTTTATTAACACAAATGCATCTGGGAGAGCATTTGTGTTGTCCTTTCCAATGTCACCTAGCTCATTATTAGCTGTGACCATGAGATACTGCTCTTATCAGTGTATACCACCGTGGCATTTCTCCCTGGTGATGTGCCCACCTGTAGTGATTATTCTGGTTGATTCCTCAGCATCCATTATATCCTAGGTGATTATTCTACTATGATTATATGAAACAGTGCTTGCCTGTTTAAGTTTAGGGATGGTTTAGGGATGACCATATCATCCAATTTCGTCTAGCCTGAGGGTGAAGACAACCCACAGGGGAGGGTAGGATCAAGGAAGTCACAGGAAATGGCCCTCTCCTACCATGCCCTGGAACCCACTCACCTTCTATGAAGTTCATTCTTCTATGAGTGAACTTCTAGGTTATAATGTTTCCTTCTTTTAAGTTAATTTGAGTTGATGCTTTCTCTATTTTTCAGTCAAGGTCATGCCTTCTCTTATACCTTCCTTCTACTTGCCCCCCGCATTCCTTTTGAAATCTTTGCTCATCAAAGAGCTCCCCGTACAGACATTGATTTTTTTAGATGTCTCCATATCTTTTTAATTGGTATCAACTAGCTGGCAACTATAATTGTATCACTAGAATTTCTGGTTTTAGGGCCTCCCAACATCTCTTTCATGTATTCCAGTGTTATAAAATTTGAGACATCCAATATTTTAGATAATCTGTCCTGTTATTCCCCTAAACTATTGAAATGTGTGCTAGAACCATTGTTTTGGCATTTAGACTTCTTTTCCTCAGTGCCCATTGCATCAGCTACAATATAAAATCTGTTGGCCTATGACACGTCCTAATTTTTGGTTTGGCAATATGGTCACTGTTCTTTTAGAGTCTGTCCATGGCACCAGACTGATCTCAATGTTTTGAAATCTGCTTTTCAAAAGTAACATGTCTGACTATTTCCAATGTTTCTTTCATTCACATTAACTACCTCCAACATGACGCGGTTCCCTTCTCACAAGGTTCCTGTCACTTCTACTTCTCCAGTTTGTTCTTCCTTGTTGGTCAGAATTGAGTCCTGAGTAGCAGCTCCATTCTTACGTCCTTTCTTTCCGAGAGACGAAATCGTCAGCACTGTGAGTCAGGTATCTCAATTGGGATGAACCCAAGGGACATATTTGCGGCAATTCACATGCCTGGAAGAAGGGAGTTTGATGTAAGCCTCAGATAAGCAGAGAAATTGGATTTATTTTGGACACTGCATTAAGAGGAAAAGGTCCAGAGCCATTGGGAGAAATTGAGATGATTGAATAGATCAGACCAAGGCTAAAGGCTGTGCTCATTTTCTTCAAGAAATGAAACACTGGCTATAGGAGACACTGTGTCTGCATTAGAAAGATGCTGTACAATGTTGACAGATCCAAGAAACGATGCAGATCACTTGGGGTTTGGACTGGCAAATGTCAGCGTGAGATGCAGCTGTGGGGGGAGTGGTTGTTGCTAAGCCACTCACCTGGTGCTTTTCACGGTGAGCCCGGTGAATCTTGTGGCAGAGGGGATAGTGATGCAGGGCGGGCCAGGGGCAGAGGGCAGGAGTGTTGGGGCACAGCAGAGCTTTCTGTACTAACATTGAGAAGGAGGATAGTGGCATAGATTTTAGGGTCAGTCAGTGGTGGGTTGGAGTATACCCTGGGTTGGTACATTATGTGACCCCCTTTGCATGTCAATATCATCTTCTGTAAGATGTGGACAATAACACCTGCTCTGGAGCATGCAACCATGAAATTGCCTAATGATGCATTTCTCAGACTGTATCCCCATCGTTAAGTGACACACGACTGTAAGTACAAATGGATAATATATACACACGTTGTGTATTGTATGTGTGTGTGTTTCATGCATTGCTTAACGATGGAGATACATTCTGAGAAATGCATCATTAGACAATTTTGTCATACAAACATCACAGAGTGTTCTAACTGCCTAGGTTATATGATACTAATCTTATGGGACCACTGTCACATGCGGTCATTGAAACATCATTATGCGGCATAATAATATACAGAGCTGCATTCTCCAAACATTGTATAATGTACTTCTTTATGGAAAATTTAAGGAATTTGCAAGAGTACTATTGTCCATATTCAATTTCCTCTCTCTTGTTTGTTTTTAAAACATACCTGTGATATTAAAAAGCAGCTCCTCTGTTTGGGAAGTCATAGGAAAATTTCTGAGAGAGGAGACCCCAAGAGTTTAGTTGAGGTATGCTTCTACTCCCTTTGATCATGACCAGTGCATCTCAGATGTACCAACTAATAATGCTGAGAAGGGCTTTCCCAGCCAGGAGTACTCTGCCATCCTGGTGAGAAGTTCTGGAACCTCGGGACCCAGGAGGTTGTAAATGACTGGTATTGAATGACTTCATCAAGGGTTCAAGGTCACAAGAACCACACAAACTGGCTGGGATTCCAGGGGTCTCCCCGAGCACTTGCTGCTTTGTGTTCTATAATTGAATTGCACGGTGAGGTAGAGTGTGTATAAGTATAGAAGAGTTTTTATTGGTTGATGGTTGATCAGAGAATTACAAGCATGAAGAGAATGAATATGTTTCGTATAGTAAACCAAAGTGGGCCGAATGACATAGTAGCCTGTGCACACCTATATTTTTTGGATTTCTTAAAAATTGTTTTCTTTGTTCAATAGCAGAAGCTTTCATATAAATAAAGTATAATAGGAAGTTATGATATAAAACAGTTAAATGTGTTACGTTATTGGAAAAATGTTTAATATTTACTTATTATAAAGTCAGTAAATGAGAATAGTTATAAAAATCTAGATTTACATGAATATGTGGTTGCAAATGGTAACAGTTGCTTTTCTTTTCTTTATTTTTTTACATAGACTTTATTTTTTAGAGTAGTCTTAGGATCACAGCAAAACTGAACTGAATTACAGAGAGTTCCCGTACACCCTCTGGCCCCCTCCCTGCTACCCGCACAGTCAACATCCCCCCCAGAGTGGTGCCTTCGTTACAATCCATGGACCTGCACTGACACATTGTTATCACCCAGAGTCCATAGTTTACAGTAGCCTTGGCTCCTGGTGGTGTACATCCTATAGGTTTGGACAAATGTATAGTGACATGTATCCACCATCATCATCTCACACAGAGTAGCTTCACTGCCCTAAAAGTCCTCTGTGCCCAGCCTGTTCATTCCTTCTTCCCCTCCCCCTGCAACCCCTGCCTTTATTTTTAAAAAATAGCTCCAGAGACTTAGAAGGAAAGTAGGAAGTTGTCATATCCAAGTGAAATACTAACAATATTTAGCACCATTTACATTCTCAAAAATCAAAAAACTAAACATTCCATTAAGGAATTAAAAAGGCAAGCCACAGACTGGGAGAAAATATTCATACCACACATATCTGACAAAAGACTCATATCCAGAATATATTAAAAAAAAACCCCAATACATCAAGAGTAAAAAGACAAATGAGCCTCCAAGAAATGGGCAAAAGACTTGAACAGACACTTCACAAAAGGAGATAAGCAAATGGCCAATCAGCACAGGAAAAGATGCTGGACAGACAAAACCACAAACACCATGTGTATCTGGTGGTCTCTTTGCATCTAGTAGAACGAAGCAAAGAAACAAGACCGACAATGTCAAATGTTGGCAAGGATGTGGACTGACATGAATTCTCATACTGTGTTGGTGGGGGTGTTCTAACTGGTTTGGAAAACTGGGAGTTCCTTATAAGGTTAAACATTCACTACCTACGACCCAGAAATTCCATTCCCTGGTATTTACTCAAGAGAAATGAAAACATACGTTGGCAAAAAGACTTAGATAAGTATATGAATAGTAGCTTTATTTATAATAGCCCCCAAACTGGAGGAAACTTGTAAGTCCATCTACAAGTAAATGGATAAACAAAATGTGACATATTTATATAATGGAATATTACTCAGCAATGAAAAGAATGAACATAGAACTATGTATCAACATAGGTGGATCTCAAAAACATTACATTGAGTAAAAGAAGGCAGACACAAACGAGTACATATTGTGTAATTCCATCTATATGAAGTTCAAGAACAGAGAAAAACTAATCTACGGCATTAGAAATCAGGCAAATGGAGGTGGAGATTGACTGGAGGAGGATATGAGGGAACTTTCCGAGGTGGCAGAAATGCTCTGTACTTACTTTGAGTGTTGTTTCCACAGGTGTGTATATATTTGTCAAAATTATTTATTAAACTGTTAAGATCTATGCATTTCATTGTATGCAAATTTCACCTCAATAAAATGACCCAAAACACCATTAAGAATCACTCATGCATTACTGTAAGCACTTAGACCATCACCATATGATGTTATGGTGATAATGGGCGTCACTCTTCTCTTCTGACTGCACGAAGATTGTGCCTTGAAAGGAGGGGATGCTCCCGGCAGCGGCCCTCAAGCCTGCCCCACAGTGAGCCGGTCCCCGCATGCATGTGATGCGGTCTCATGTTTTCTCTGACATCCTCACACAGGGAGACACAGGAAGATTTAAGTTACAAAACAAAAAACGCTAACATGAAAAAAGACCCTAAAGCAAAACCACGTTCCTAATCAATGACACATTGACCAGAAATTTATGTCTCTGTCACAGATGGCAGAAGTTATACTGAGGGCTATACAAGGACTATGTAAACTGGCATTGCGATCTGACTTGGTAAGGTCTTCTCTGTGCTAGGATTTGGGATGCTGTGCAATTTCATGCTGGTGCTGCTTCACATTAAGCTTTTCAAACATTGATATATATGTTGATAATAAGAATCAAATGTTTGCAGAGCCTCCGGAGCACCCCTGAGGTTGGGAACTGGTGGTCTAGCTGCACTAACTCTGTATTGGAGGCCAGGATGCTGCTTCTGTTTATGCTGAATTGGCTTCATTAATGGCGGGACTGGACTGTTAACAGTTTAGTGGTAATGGGTGAGCAGGCGGTCTGGGAGACTAAATGACTCCTGTTAAAAAGTTGATAATGGCTCCTCCTGTGCAGGCACAAAGCACAGATAAATAAAGAGAGGCTGTAAGCTCTCCAGTGAATTTAAATCAGATGATGTGGGTTAAACCACTGTTTCAACTCATTTTTCGGTGTGTGGACATTTTTCTGGGCCTCAGTTTCCTCACGTGCCCTGCCTAACTCCCTGAGCTAGAACGCTGCCCCTCAGACTTTAATATGCATACAAGTCACTTGGGGTTCTTGTTAAAAAACAGATTATGTTCAGTGGGTCTGGGGTGGGCCTGAGATTCTAACAAGCTCCCAGATGATGCTGATGCTGCTGGCCCGAGGACCACACTTGGGGTAGCCAGGGGCTAGGGGACTCAGGTGGCCCTAGGGGTAAAGTGTGGGGACAGCACTCCAACTACTGCTTTCTGAGTGGGGATCTCAGTGATAATTCAGCTCAGACTCCGGGTGGAGAGAAGGTGGCACTGGAAAGGAAATAGAGATCCTTCAGGGCTACACCATCCAATATGGTAGCCACTAGCTTCATATGGCTATTTAAATTTAAATGAAATGAAATAAAAAATTCAGGGCCAGCCCCGGTGGCCTAGTGGTTAAGTTCGTTGCGCTCTGCTTTGGTAGCCTGGGTTTGGTTCCCAGGCATGGACTTACACCACACGTAAGTGGCCATGCTGTGGCAGTGGCTCACATAAAAAAAAAAAAAAGAGGAAGATTGGCAACAGATGTTATCTTAGGGCAAATCTTCCTCAGGAAAGAAGAAAAAAAATCCAGTTCCTTAGTCAAAATAGCTACGTTTCAAGTACTCAAAAGCCACCTGAAGCGAATAGTTGCTAATGTATTGTATTACCCAGCACAGAATCAGAACATTTCCTTCGCTGCAGAAAGTTCTATTGTGTGGCACTGCTTCGGGGTAGTCAAAGAGACAACTTGACCCAGGAACAGACTAGGACCTGGGAGCCAGACAGTCTTCCGGAATGAGGAAACTTGCACAGATTTATCAACTAAGCTGTGTGAAGCTGGACACTGCATCCATTGGTGATTGATTAGCGTCATTCCAACTCTGTAGACCTGGAGCAGAACGCTGCTCTTCTCAGCTCGTCTGCTGGCTGGGTTTCTGACTCGTGCAGCACCACCAGTCCATGCCAGTCACTCAGCACATGTGTTTTGCATTAGAGCAAGGTGTTGGACCTCCAGACGAGTCAGGGCTGGGAGGAACCCTATTTCAATATTTTCTAAACCGTGTTCCAGGGAGGCTGTGGCATCCCGGTTCTGGGCTCCTTTTGCCGCCTCACACAGATCAGCTTCACTTTTATGTGTTTTGTATGTTGATTTCCTTAAAAACATCCCTCTGGAAAAAAATTGGTCACACTTTCAAACAAAGTTTCAAAACCAGATTCTAGTTCAGCCATCTCACTTTATAAATGATGAAACTGTGGTCCAGAGAGGTGGAGGGTCACATGGCCAATTAGCAAGATAGCTGAGAGGAGAAGTCGTATCTCCTGACCTGGGCAGTGTTCCTTCCACCAGCTCACTGTTAATGATCTTCACGTGCCATGTGTCTGGCTGCCCCAGCTGGACTGCTGGCTCTAGGAGGAGGGACGAGGCATGATGCGCTTCTGGTACCGCTGCTGGTCCATTGCCTGGCTCACCACTGGGAAGTGGTGCCGTCTAGTTGATTGCAGGGTGTGGCAGCTTCCTGGGAGCTGCGGCACTGGGGGGAATTCAGAGGCAGGACCCCTTGTGCCTTTAGACCTCTGAGTGTACGGTTTGGAGGTGATGCTGTCCACACAACCAGGTTTTCTGGGTAACTGTGACTTGACAACCCCAAGAACCAGGAAAGGGTCATCAGAAAATATTTGTGGTTCTTTCTTCCCCTGGACCTGAACCTCTGCCCAGAGCTGGCCTCCGAGTCAAGCTTGAGCTCCCTGGGCTGGAACACAGCTAGTTTCTAGTCTTTATCCAGAGCTGAGTGCTTTTCCCTTGTTGGCCTCATTAACTGTACCACGATGATGGCTGGCTCCCCACCCGGCTGTCTTCCTCCCTTTTTGTTTTTATAGTAGATCTTTCTTGAGCTTCTATCTGTCCCTCTGGTAAAACTACATCTCTCTATTCACACATGTTAACCATATGCCAAGGAACAGAAGTTTCTGAGCTTCTAAACAGTGCTGACAAGGGATTGGATCAGTTAAGCCACTGGATGCTGAATGGGGATGGCTAGAGAATGATGTGAAAAACAAGGCTCTGACCATAGAGGGTTCCTCTTCAATTGTATTCTGCCCCAGAGACTGCAGCTGAATGTTCCAGATAGACAGAGCTTCTTGCTTCACAAAAGGGTCCCATTCACCAGGCATGTATAATTTAGGTTAATTTGAAATTTATTTTAAATTGAGCGGTCTCTTTGCTTACTTCCAACATAATGGTGATTTATTGGCATATGCATAATGCATGGGATTCCATGAATTCACAAGGGCATTACGAAGTGTGCATTCTGGAGGCCTTTCTCAGAAGATCTCTGTGCCTCTGGATGTTTCTACATGTCCCCCACCCCCTACACACACACACACACACACACACACACACACACACACACACCATTTTGGGGGCAGGCCAAGCTACTCACCCAAGTAGGCTGGCCAGCTACAGTGGGTTCAAGATTTAGCGAGGAGAATGGAGAGGACTAGGGTGGTGGTGTCACACCTTCTCCTCCCCCTGGTTAGTTGGTTTGTTTTCCTTCTCTTGGAAGATGTATGAAAGATACTACTGGTTGGTTCATTAAAACCCATTTCACTTGCTTCTCTGTTGTCTTTCTGTATGACAGACTCTAGAAAGCAAAGTTCCTCAATTCCTAGCCTCGTTTGTCATCCCCAACAGTCTAGAGTGGCCATGTGATGTCATTCTGGACAACTGGATATTGGCAGAAGTCCAGGGTGGGCTTCCATTCCTGGATAAAATCACCAAGCCTTGCAAGAAGAAAGATTTTGTCTAGTATTTTAACTTCTCTCTCTTCTTCCTGCTTGTGATGTAGAAACAACGCGTGACGCGGCTGCAGTCGTTTTGCAAACATGAGGCTGGGAATGAAAGCTGCAAGTTAAAGATGACAGAGCCAAACGATACGAGGAGCCTGGTTCCCTGAGGACAGTTTCAAGCAGCTGAACTGCCCTGGATTGCTACCTCTGAACATCTTGTTACCTGAAGAAACAAACCCTGCTTTTTATTTTATGTATTTATTTATTTTTTTGTGAGGATCAGCCCTGAGCTAACATCTGCCAATCCTCCTCTTTTTGCTGAGGAAGACTGGCCCTGGGCCAACATCCATGCCCATCTTCCTCCACTTTATATGGGACGCCGCCATAGCATGGCTTGCCAAGCGGTGCAATGGTGCGCGCCCGGGATCAGAACCAGCGAACCCCGGGCTGCCACAGCGGAGCGCGCGCACTTAACCGCTTGCGCCACTGGCAGGCCCCCAAGCCCTGCTTTTTAAAACTACTGTTCATTGGGGTTTAGATGACCCTCAGTCAAATGCATTCCTAAGTGATGAAGGATATATGGAAAATTTTGCAACACCCCACTTTTCCCACAAGAGAATTTCTTGGCTAAGAAGCCATGTGGTTACCAATAGGAGCCCTAGATTAGAAGTCAGAATCTTAGGTTCTAGTCCTGGATTTTCTTTAAACTTGGACCCACAAGGATATTAGAACTGTGCATCCTGCAGGCCTTTCTTGACAAACCATTTTCTTTTTTTTAAAAATTCAAATTCAAATTATTTAAAATAAACAAAAACAAAACAAAACAAAAAACAAAAACAGTTCACCCATTTCTCCCACCCCCACTCCCCAGCCTCTGGCAACCACCAGTCTGTTCTCTGTATCTGTCAGCTTGGTTTTATTTATTTATTTGTTTATTTTTAGATTTCATGTATAAGAGAGATCATATGGCATTTGTCTTTCTCTGTCTGATTTATTTCACTTAGCATAATGCCCCCAAGGTTCATCCATATTGTCACAAATGGCAAGATTTCATTCTTTTTTAAGGTTGAATAATATTCAATTGTATATATACACCACAATTTCTTTATCCATTCACCCATTGAGGGACACTTAGGTAGTTTCCATATCTTATAAATAAGGCTGCAATGAACATGGGGGTGCATATATCTTTTCGAGTTAGTGTTTTATTTTCTTTGGAGTTCTATTTTTAATTTTTTGAGAAAACTTCATACTGTTTTCCATAGTGGCTACACCAACTTACATTCCTACCAGCAGAGCACAAGGGTCCCTTTTTCTCCATATCCTCACCAGCGCTTCTTATTTCTTGTCTTTTTCGTAATTGCCATTCTAACAGGTGTGAGGTAATAGCTCATTGTGGTTTTGATTTGCATTTCCCTGATGATTAGTGATGTTGAGCATCTTGTCATGTACCTATTGGCCATCTGTATGTTGTCTTTGGAAAAATGTCTATTCAGACCTTCTGCCCATTTTTTAATCAGATTGTTTGGTTTTTTTCTGCTATTGAGTTGTATGAATTCCTTATGTATTTTGGATATTAGCCTCTTGTCAGATATATGATTTTCTCCTATTCAGTAGGTTGGTTGCCCTTTCATTTTTTGGATGGTTTGCTTTGCTGTGAGTAGCTTTTTAGTTTGATGTAGTCCCACTTACTTATTTTTGCTTTTGTTGCTTTTGCTTTTGGTGTCAGATTAAAAAGATCATTGCCAAGACCTATGTCAAGGAGCTTATTGACAATGTTTTCTTCTAGAAGTTTTATGGTTTCAGGTCTTACTTTCAACTCTTTAACCCCTTTTGAGTTAATTTTTGTGTATGGTGTAAGATAGTGGTCCAGTTTCATTCTTTTGTATGTTGCTGTCCAGTTTTCCCAACACCATTTATTGAAGAGACTATCTTTTCCCCGTTGTATATTCTTAGCTCCTTTGTCATAAATTAGTTGACCATATATGCGTGAGTTTATTTCCGGGCTCTCTATTCTGTTCCTTTGATCTACGTGTCTGCTTTTATGCCAATCCCATACTGTTTTAATTACTATATCTTTGTAATATAGTTTGAAATCAAGGAGTGTGATGCCTCCAGCTTCGTTCTTCTTTCTCAGGATTCCTTTGGCTATTTGGGGTCTTTTATGGTTCCATACAAATTTTAGGATTGTTTTTTCTATTTCTGTGAAAAATGCCATTGGAATTTTGATGAGGATTGCATTGAATCTGTATATTGCTTTGGATAGTATAGACATTTTAACAATATTAATTCTTTCCAACCCATGAGCATGGAATATTTTTCCATTTATTAATGTCATCTTCAATTTCTTTCATTAATGTCTTATAGTCTTCAATACACAAGTCTTTCACCTTCTTGGTTAAATTTATTCCTGGGTATTTTATTCTTTTTGATGTAATGTTAAATGGGATTGTTTTCTTAATTTCTCTTTCTGATAGTTCATTATTAGGGTATATAAATGCAACAGATTTTTGTGTATTGATTTTGTCTCCTGCAACTTTACTGAATTTGTTTATTAGTTTATTCGTTTATTAGTTCAGGTTTTTGATGGGGTCTTTAGGGTTTTCTATATATAATATCATGTCATCTGCAAATAGTGACAGTTTTACTTCTTCCTTTCCAATTTGGATGCTGTTTATTTCTTTTCCTTGCCTAACTGCTCTGTTTAAACCTTCCAACACCACATTGAATAAAAGTGGCAAGAATGGGCATCCTGGTCTTGTTCCTGACCTTAGAGGGAAAGCTTTCAGCTTTTTGCCATTGAGTATGATGTTGGCTGTGGGCTTGTCATATATGGCCTTTATTATATTGAGGTATGTTCCCTCTATGCTCGTTTTGTTGGGAGTTTTTATAAAAATTGGATATTGAATTTTGTTAAATGCTTTTTCTGCATCCATTGAGATAATCATATGATATTTGTGCTTTGTTTTGTTAATGTGGTGTATCGTATTGATTGACTTGCAGATGTTGAACCATTCCTGCATGCATGGAATATATCCCACTTGATCATGGTGTATGATCCTTTTAATGTATTGTTGAATTCAGTTTGCTAATATTTTGTTGAGAATTTTTGCATCTATGCTTATCAGGGATATTGGCCTATAATTTTCTTTTCTTGTGGCATCCTTGTCTGGTTTTGATATCAGGGTAATGCTGGCCTCATAAAATGAGGTTGGAAGAGTTTCCTCCTCTTTTATTTTTTGGAAGAGTTTGAGAAGGGTTGGTATTAATTCTTCTTTGAATGTTTGGTAGAATTCACCAATGAAGCCATCTGGCTTTGGACTTTTGTTTCTTGGGAGGTTTTTGATTACTGATTCAATCTCCTTGCTAGTAATCAATCTGTTCAGATTTTCTATTTCATTATGATTCAGTCTTGGTGGGTTGTATGTTTCTAGGAATTTATTTCTTCTAGGTTGTCCAATTTGTTGGCATACAATTGTTCATAGTAGTCTCTTATGATCCTTTGTATTTCTGTGATATCAGTTGTAATGGCTCCTCTTTCATTTCTGATTTTATTTATTTGAGTCCTTTCTCTCTTTTTCTTGGTGAGTCTAGCTAAAGGTTTGTCAATTTTGTTCATCTTTTCAAAGAAGTAGCATTTAGTTTCATTGACCTTTTCTATTATCTTTTTAGTCTCTAATTCATTTATTTCTATTCTAATACTTATTATTTCCTACTAAATTGGAGCTTCGTTTGTTCTTCTTTTTCTAGCTCCTTGAGGTGTAAATTTAGGGTGTTTATTTGAGACTTGTTTCTTGAGATAGGCATTTATCACTATGAACTTCCCTCTTAGAACTGCTTTGGCTGCATCCCATAAATTTGAATATGTTACATTTCCATTTTCATTTGTCTTAAGGTATTTTTTAATTTCTTCTTTAAACCATTGGTCATTCAGTAGCATGTTGTTTAATCTCCACTTATTGGTGAATTTTTCAATTTTCTTCATGTAATTAATTTCTAGTTTCATACTATCATGTTCAGAAAAGATGCTTGACATGATATCAGTTCTCGTAAATTTATTAAGACTTGTTTTGTGGTCTAACATATATCTTGGAAGATGTTCCATGTGCACTTGAGAAGAATGTGCACTCTCTTGCTTTTGGATGGAATATTCTCTAAATATCTGTTAAATCCATCTGGTCTAATGTATCATTTATGGCTGATGTTTCCTTATTTATTTTCTGTCTGGATGATCTATCCTTTGATGTAAGTGGGATATTAAAGTCCCCTACTATAATTGTATTGCTGCCTATTTCTCCCTTTAGGTCTGTTAATATTTGTTTTATATATTTAGGTGCTCCCATGTTGGATGCATAAATATTTACAAATGTTATATCTTCTTTTTGGATTAACTCCTTTATCATTATGTAAGCCCTTCTTTGTCTCTTATGACAGTCTTTGTTTTAAAGTCTATTTTGTCTGACATAAGTATAGCTACTCCAGCTTTCTTTTGGTTTCCATTTGCATGGAATATCTTTTTCCATTCCTTCACTTTTAGTCTCTGTGTGTCCTTACATCTAAAGTGAGTCTCTTGTAGCAGCATATAGATGGGTCTTGTGTTTTTATACATTCAGCCACATTGGAGAATTTATGCATTTACATTTACAGTAATTACGGATAGGTATGTGCTGTTGCCATTTTGTTAATTATTTTCTGGCTGTTTTTGTAGTTCCTCTCTGTCTCTTGCTTCTTCTCTTGCTCTCTTCCTTTGTGGTTTGATGACTTTCTTTAGTGGTATGCTTATTTCTTTCTCTTTCTCTTTTGTGTATCTACTATAGGTTTTTGATTTGTGGTTACCATGAGACTTACATATAACAACTTATATCTATAACAGTCTATTTTAAGTTGATAACAACTTAAATTTGATCCCATTGTAAAGCTCAAATTTATTACTCTCCCTCCGTGTTTCATATTTTTAATGTCACACTTTACATCTTTTTATTTTATGTAACCCTTAACTAATTATTGCTGTCTAGTTATTTTTTACTACTTTTGTCTTTTAACCTTTAAATTAGCTTTGTAAGTGATTAATTCACTACCTTTACTATATATTTCCCTTTCCAGTGAGATTTATACTTTCATATGTGTTCTTGTTCCTAATTAGTGCCCTTTCATTTCAGCTAAAGAAGTCCCTTTAACATTTCTTGTAAGGCTGGTTTAGTGGTGATGAAATCCTTTTGCTTTTGCTAATCTGGAAAACTCTTTATCTCTCCTTCAATTCTGAATGATAACTTTGCCAGGTAGAGTATTCTTGGTTGGAATTTTTTTCTTTCAGCACTTTGACTATATCATGCCACTCCATTCTGGCCTGCAAAGTTTCTGCTGAAAAATCTGCTGATAGGCTTATTGGGGTTCCCTTGTATGAAACAAGTTGTTTTTCTCTTGCTTCTTTTAAGGTTTTCTCCTTGTCTTTAACTTTTGACATTTTAATTATAATGCATCTTGATGTGGGTCTCTTTGCATTCATCTTATTTGGAACTCTCTGGGTGTCCTGGATCTGGATGTCTGTTTCCTTCCCCAGGTCAGGGAAGTTTTCACCCATTATTTCTTCAAATAAGATTTCTGCCGCTTTCTCTTTTCCTTCTGGAAGCTCTATGATGTGACTTATTAGTCCACTTGATGTTGTCCCATAGTCCTTTAAGCTATCTTCACTTTTTTCACTCTTTTCTTTTTTTGCTGCTCTGACTGGGTGAGTCCCTCTGCCTTGTCTTCCAGTTCACTGATCTTTTCTTCTGCTTCATCTAGTCTGCTGTTGAACCCTTCTAGTATGTTTTTCAGTTCAATTATATATTCCTCAGCTCTGTGACTTCTATTTGGTACTTTGTTATGTTTTTCATCTCTTTGTTGAAGCTCTCACTGCATTCATTCATTTCTCTCCTGAGTTCAGTAAGCATCTTTATGACCATTACTTTGAACTCTTTATCGGGTAAATTACTTACCTCTGTTTCATTCAGGTTTTTTCTGAGATTTTATCTTGTTCTTTTATTTGGAACATATCCCTTTGTTTCTTCATTTTGCTTCTCTCTCTCTGTTGGTTTCTATACAGTAGATGAAACAGCCACTTCTCTCAGTCTAGAAGGAGAGGCCTTGTGTAGGAGATGAACTTTATTGTTCAACCCTGCCCTAGCTCTTGGCTGCCTTTCAAAGCTTTATGCTTGTCCATGCCACTTATTTTATTTTTAATAGCTGTGCCAAGAACAGTCAGTGTCCCAAAGGGGAAGATCTCCTTAAGCACCTAGATTCAGGCTGATTGGAAGCCAGACCCTGAGGAAACAGCCTTTAAAGAATGCTAATATATATATAGTCCTGTGGGACTGCAAGCATAAGCCCCACTGGCCCCAGAGCCAGGTGATCTGGAGGTGTCCCTTGGGTGGCAGTTGAGAAACTGGAGCTCCAGGTGAGTGTATAAGGTCTTTTTTGGGTGGTACCAGTGAGCTGGAGCGAGGCAGAAGAAGAGTGCCAAGATGGGCATCCATAACCTACATTCCTGAGAGCAGCTCTGTAGTCCACGGAATGTGTGCCAAACCTGAAGCTTGTCCCTCAGGCCAGAGCTCCAGGACAAGCAAGGAGTCTTACTCCACAGAACGACTGTGGGTGTGTTTCAGTCTGCTGTCTGTGCAGTGCCCTGGAGATGGCAGCCTGCTGAGAACTGCCTCTGCAATTGCAACAGTTCCATGAGACCCAGGAATGCAAACGCCCCTGGCCACCAGAGCCAGCCGATCATGGGGTGTCCCTTGGATAGCAGCTGCAAAAACCAGGGCACCAGGCGCGTGTAAAGCTCCCCTCCAGGAGACACCGGTGCTCTGCAGTGTGGCAGAGGATGAGCATGAAGATAGTGCCTGCCCCTGGAGGTCTCTGGAAAGGATTACAGTCAGCCCCAAGATGTGTGTTTAATTAGAAGTCTGCCCCTCAGACCACAGTCATGATGCTTAGCTAACAGGCCTCCTTCCTGAAGAGACTGAGCTCCTGGGTCTGTTGCCTCTTGCTTCCCTGGGAGTGGTAGCTGTTTAAGAACTCTTTCTCCATTGGTTACAGTCCTGGGAGTAAGCTGAACTGGCCATGAGAGCCAGGCGATGCAGAGGTGTCTCCTGGGAGCAGTTGCAAAAATTGGGGTGCCAGACAGGGTTATGAACTCTTTTCTCGATGACACCAATTATTACACTCCCGTGAGACCAGGAATGCAAGCTCCCCTGGCCTCCAGAGCCAGGCATCAAGAGGTGTCTCTGAGGTGGCAGCCACAAAAAATTGGAGCACCAGATACTTGTAAAAGCTCCCTTCAGGGAGGTACTGGTGATCTGGAGCACAGCAAAGGGAGAGCATGAAGATGGTGCCCACTAGTCCCATCCTGGGAGAGTGTTCCAGCAGGATCCTAGATGTGTATACTAAATTAGATGCCTGCCCCTCAGGCTGACACTTCGATATAAGCAGGTGAGCCTCCTTCACTTTAAGTCTGGGCACAATTGGCTACCTCTGAGCTGGGCTCTGGGGTGGCAGGTGAGTTCAAGTACATGAGCCCTTTAAGAGCACTTTCTCAGATTGCTACAGTCTTGTGGGTCTTGGGACGTGAGCCCCAATGGTTTTCAAAGTTAAATGTTTGGGAGCTCATCTCTCAAGTGTATGTCTTCAAAGTTGACGTGCCTGATGTGGGGTTCAAACCCTTTGCTCCTCAGGGAGAAGCTCTGGGTTTTGACTTCCCTCCAGCTTGTAGGTCACCTTGCTAGGGGTGGGGTTTATGGCGAGATTGTGTCCCAGCCTCTCCTACCCACTTCCATGTGGTTGTCTTCTCATTTGCCTGATGTGTGATGTGTAGTCATCACTCAGCCAGACTTGAGATTTTCTTAAGAGGAATTATTCCATATATAGCTGTAGAATCACTGTGTCTGTGGGAGAAGGCAAGTTCAGGATCTTCCTACGCTGCCATTTTGAACCAGAACTAGACAAATCCTTTTCTGTATCTGTGCCCTCAGCTGTAAAATGAGAGTATTGGACCATTTCTGACTTCTCTAGGAGTACATGAAGATTTCCCAATCCATTGGGAAGGGATAAATTGTGAAATCTTTTCTCTTGGTACCACTGAGGCCCTTTCTATCAATGGCATTCTATATCCACTATTGTCCCATCTAATCCAGTGGATAGTTAGAATACAAAATGGGCAGGAGGACTATGTCAGTAATATAATCCTATGTGACAAACAACCCCCCAAAACTTAGTGGCTTAAATTGAAGCAACAACTATATATCATTTGTTATGATTCTGTGGATTGGCTGGCAGGTCTGCTGTCTTGCCTGGACTTGCTCATGTGGCTGCACTCAGCCTCCAAGACAGCCTCACTCTGACAGTGGAGTATTCCTCTTAAAGTGTATTGCTGGTTGTTGGCTGGGGTGTCTTAATTCTCTCTACTTGGCTTCTCCATCAGGGCAGCTTGGACTTCTTTACATGATGACTCCGGGTTCTAAGAGAGTGAAATAGAAGCTGCAAGACATTTCAAGGCCTAAGCCCAGAAGTTCCAAAATGTCACTTTCACTATATTCTGTTCACAACAACTCTAAAGCCTCACCTTATCACAGTATCAGGGTTGATGTCCTTGATCTTGTGTTCTGTATCAGGTCCAGATGTAGATGAGGTCCCTTGCATGTTGCTGCTTCCATGGGGCTACTAGTGATTAAGAGAACTACGAATTAAAAAGACATGTTATCTGCCACCTACACACTCAATATGCAATATAACAATACATAATGGAGAGGCAAGGAAAAGATGGTCACCATAGACAGACCTTCCCAGACAAAAGACAGGAGAATAGGAGGCACATAATGGTCCATAGAAACTTGGAAATCTAGCCAAGTACACATTGCCAGTTCCCCCAGCTCTGAGGGCACGGAGTTTTCCTTAACTAGAGCCCACTTCTTCTTCCTTGGAGTGCTTTCCTCATCCCTTGATCTCCTTAGCTGTTGTCTATGTCTCTGCCCTTGTGGCTCTGTCCTTTGGACTCTTGGCTCTGTGCTTTGAGATGTTTTTCCTTTTCTATAAGAAGTGGCCCATGCTTTTAGCTGAGAATCTTCTTCAACCTGCTACTTGCCTGTAGAAAGTTGGGATGAGGGCAGAGACCCCTTTTCATTGTGAACTGTCACTTTCCCTTTTTAGAAAGAACTGATACAGTTCCTTTAAAAACTTCATAAGTTTTCTATGTATGAGATTATTCCACTCCATTGATAAATGCCATACCCAGCATTTCTTCTGAGGCAGGCCTCTCTCTGTCTTGGGTTGTGAGTCCTGGTACTGTGGGATTCTTGGAACCCCTTTTGTCATGCTGAAAGGGTCTATGATGCATTGTCTTAAATCTTCCTGAGTTCTTAACAAAGGGTCTTATGGCCGCACTCTTGATTTGACCTTCTCTCTGAAGCCATTTCTTTTTTTTTTTTTTAAAGATTTTATTTATTTATTTTTCCCCCAAACTCCCAGTATATAGTTGTACGTCATAGTTGCACATCCCTCTAGTTGCCGTATGTGGGACGTGGCCTCAGCATGGCCGGAGAAGCGGTGCGTCGGTGCGTGCCCGGGATCCGAACCCGGGCAGCCAGCAGCAGAGCGCGCGCACCCAACCACCAAGCCACGGGGCCGGCCCTGAAGCCATTTCTTACGTTGAGAATCTTTTGCTGACTGGAGAGACTATCTTGGGCTCTCTATATTTTCTCTAAATTTCTCTTGAATACTGAAAATAGTTCCTTATTTAATTCATTTCTATCTTTATGTACTTTATGTAATTAAAAGAAGTTGAATGAGACTTTTTACATTCTGCCTGGAAATCTCTTTAGCCAGATCCGCATATTCATTAATGTGATGCTTAATTTTATGTGTCAACTTGCCTGGGCCAAGTGGTGCCCGAATTAAACATTATTTCTGGGTATGTTTGTGAGGATGGTTCAAGATGAGATTAGCATTTGAATTGTGGTGGGTGGGCCTCATCCAGTCCATTGAGGACCTGGATAGAACAAAAAGGAGGAAAGAGGAATTCACCCCTTTATGCTTTCTGCCTGCCTGCCTGTGGGAGCTGGGACATCAGTCTTCTTCTGCCCTTAGACTGGGATTTAAACTTTTGGCTACCCCGGTTCTCAGGCCTTCAGATTGGACTGGAATTATGTGGGGTTTCCTGGGTCTCCATCATGCAGATGGCAGATTGTGGGACTTCTCAGCCTCCATAATCACATGAACCAATTCCTCTTAATAAATCTCTTCATATACAGATATATACCTCCTGTTGGCTCTGTTTCTCTAGAGAACACTGACTAATACAATTAGGTATCATTTCTACCTTCTATAGTACCACCTTTCACTGTCTACAGTGTTGCCAAACATTCCAGATCTACACAACATGAATCATCCTTTCTCTAGTCTCCAGAAATTGGTACCTTGAAGTTGAGTACAGCCATAACAAAAATTACAACATGTGACTGGCAGAGACTAGAGGACAACGAGGAGATGGTTAGCAGAGCCTGGAAGAGTAGAGAGTTGGGTACTGGAGGCTGCCATCCCTGGTCACGTTGTATGTTGGCAGTACAGGAACATGTACCTGGTCTTTTGGGTTCACATGTTTCTGGATCGGCTGCATCTGAGGAATTGCAGCCAAGGATCCTCATCCACATCTGGATCTGATTCAGATGATGATGACATTCTGAACTTCAAGCAGATACTGTAATGGGATTAGGCTTTTGGGGGCAGAGGTTCATGGGTTTTGCATGTTCAAGGGATACGAATTGTTGTGGTCAAAGGGTAGACAGTGGTAGGTTGTTTCCAAAGATGGCCACAAAAGTCCTTCCGTTGTGCCTGCTCTTGCTTTCTTGCAATGACTTTGCAATTTCTTCCATCAAGAGGTGGAGTGTATTTCCCCTCCCCTTGAATCTAAGCTGGCTCTGTGTCTTGCTTGATCAACTGTGGAAGATAACTTGCAGTCTACCTTTCCTCCACCCCTCCTGGGGCTTTAAGCCACCTTGCAAAGAAGTATGTCTGTCCTTCTAGAGAAACAGTGTGGAGAGAGCAACCCTGCCTGGCAGCAGTGCTATCCTCCAGGCAGGTGCATGAGGCCCTGTGGATCCCCCTGCCATGGCCGAGCTTCCCTGTGACTGCAGCTACAGGAATAACTCCAGCGGGCAGCACAGGGAGCAGGATGCCCAGCCAGGCCCTGCCAGCCCCCCAAATTGTGAGAAATAGGAAATCCTTGCTGTTCTAACTCATTAGCTCTGGAGTGGTTTGTTAGGAAGCATCAGGGCACTAATGCAGGGACGGGGGCCTTGTTTTCTGGGTCTCAGACTCTCAGGCCTCTGTGTGCTTGTGGAAGCAGCAGTTCTCTTTGAAAGGCCCAAATTATCTGGAAGCCTGGACATTATCCTCCTAAAACCTTTGGATTGGGGCCCAGCAGGTGTTTAATAGCTCTCTCTGGAGTCCCCCACCCCTCCCTACCCAGCAGCCCATTCCCCAGGGACCTAAGGAGATGTAGTGAGAACAGTCACAACAGCTGGTGGGAGCAGCTGAGGGACAGAAGGGCTCTGGGAGTGTCATTACTTAGAAGTGAGTGGGTGTGTGTGGGGGGCACACCACAAGCAGCAACTGGATGGCCTGGGAAGGCCCCCCAACCAAGGGAGTTCTCTCCTACCCAGTGGTTGCAGCAGCATGTAGGGGCTCCCTTTCCTTGAATAAACCATGTGCTTCCTGTGTCCATGCCCTCCTGATGCTGTTCCCCTCCCAGAACCCCCACCCCTCTGTTTCCCGAGGAAATCCTACTGCATTTGAAAGACTCATTCACACATCTCTCTGATGCATTTTTTAGCCTGTGTGGACAGAGTCAGTCACCCTCGCTCTGGTCCCACCGTGCACTACTTAAAATGCTCTCAGCTCTTGCTGCAGTTGCCTTGTCTGTCAGGTGCTGTACTAGTTAGGGTTATATTTAACAGTGCAACAGAAAGCTCTAAAATAATAGCATCTCAAACACAGTAGAACTCTTCCTTTCATACATAGGAAGCCTGGAGGTAGTGAGTCCAGGGCTGGGAGGTACCCATGCGTGAGGGCCCAGGCTCTTTCTATTCTGTGCTCTACTATGTACTGGGCCCATTCCAAAGGTCACCTCAAAGTCAAAGGTGGCTGCTGGAGGTCCAGCCTTCATGTCCACATTCCAGCCAGCTGGAAGGAGGAAAGGTTAAAAAGAGCACATTCCTTCCCCTTAAGCGCATTCTTTAGAAAACTGCACATATATATCTCTTCTGTGTATGCCTTCGACCTGAGCTTCAGGCGAAGCTGGGAAATATGGTCTTTAATCCCAGCTAAAACTGGGAGTTGTATTTCTAAGAAAGAGAGAGATGATGTTAACGTAAGGGGGACAATTAATGGTTTTTGTCAAAGGACTATCAGTCTTCCTCATTAGAACGACCTTCTTGAGACCAGAAAACCTATCCCATTCATCCAGGTTTTCTCTGTAACGACCACCTCTGCACCTGATACACGGTAGACGTTCAGTGAACAGTGATACAGTAAATCTGCTTGCTGATTTGTGGCCAGTACCTCTGGGAGGGTAGCACAGTTCATTGATAACTCAGTAGAAATTTGTCTCTGGTCTCCAAGTCCTGGCTTCTTACTTTCCTTTCTGTTTTTTGCACTTTCTGATTTTTCCATACCTACTCTCTCTCATCTCTGGGTTCCCGGGCCCTGAAGCTATTATCAAACATTCTCACAGACATCCCCTGGGCTGCCTGGAGCCAGGGAGCTACAGACTGGCAGGAGACGTGCTGCTCTCATTGGGTGAGGGGATGGCGGGGGTCTGGAGCATTTGGACTGGAAGGCAGGGGACCTGGGCTGTAGTTTCTGTTTAGTCACCAGGTAAATCTGTGACTCTGGTAAACCATGTTTGTTATCTTTACTTGGGTTTCTTCTGTAAAATAATAGAGACATACACTATCCTCATCCTAGAGGTTCAGGATGTACGACGGCATATTGAAGACCATGCCTATTTTACATGTGTGTGTACCTATATACGAGTTTATATATATATACATGGAAAATAAAGGTGCAAGGTGTTACTATTATATGGAGATAGATATGGAACAAGCAAACAACAAATAACAAGATTCCTTGTATCCTCCCCTACTACAACTGGTTTCCTGGAGATGTGCTGGGTTGAAGGGGTAGGAGGAGCCCTGGTCTCCGCCTTCCTCCTCTTCCTCAGTGCTTTTTCCTGAGCGGCCTGTGCTGCAGCTCAGAACCTCAGAGCTCATCTCAGTCCCATAGCATTACTCCCAGGCCTGTCCACTGGCTGTGCTGCAATGACAGGGTGACGGATGCTGCTGTCGCTGCCCTGAGATGGGAATGTTTTCTCGGGCTGGCCCTGGAAGCCTCCCTGCCATAGATTTTCTTGGGGCTCAGCAGCTTGACAGATGTGAGCCAAAGGCAGCCCACAGGGCCTTAGGACTGGACTGGCCCAGTTATTCCCCCTCTGGGTGATTTGAGGCACTGCTTGGCCTTTGAAGAATTTACTGTGTCATAAAAGTTTGGAGAAGAGAAGAGGAAAATAAATGGATGATGGAAGTCTAAAGCCTGTGCAGGCGGATGGGCTGGGCAGCTCTCTGTGACCTCTTTGCTCACTGCCCTCCTCTGCCTGGGGGATGTGGCAGAGTAGGAGAGAGAGGGATCCTTCCAGAAAGCCAGAGAGTATCAGAAATGGTCTCCTGAGCCGCCACCCACGCTTTCCTACAGGCCCGGCAGCCATGACTCTGCCGTGCCCTCTGTCACTACGTTCTTAGAGAAGCAAGAGACCAGAGGAGAGGGGAAGACCGGGATCTGGGTGGTGAGATGAAGGTAGTGTAAAGCTAGTGACAGAAGAGGGTGCCACAGCCTCCGGGACGTTGCTGGGGGTGAGCTGCAGGCTTTGCTGAGGGAGTCTCCGCAGCCAGAGCAGAGAGGAAAACATAGCAACAGTGAGGAGACTTACCACATCCACAAGAACCATCAAAACCCCACGCTCACCCTACTGACTTAGGAGAGCACAGCTTTCTCTGCTATGCAATGGGTTCTTCTGAGTGGCTAGCTGTGACGTCCTTAACCTCGTTGCTCTTGTGCATAGGACACAGTATGCCCACCTGCTGTGTCCCTCTAAGGGCATGATGCCAAAGTACAATTTCAATAAAAAATAATGCAGATATCAAAGCCATGTGATTTTAACCTGGAACAATTATACATCCCTTCACGGCCCTCCTTTTCCCCAAACCCCAAAACTGATCTAGAAAGTGAGATGAAATGAGGGAGTTGGTCTTCTTGGGAACTCTACAGGACAAACAATAAAGTGCTCCAGAGATTCCCATTTCTGTGATGTGAGGGGCTTGGGCGGTGGAGGGAGGGAGCTCTGTGAGCTGAAGTCCTTGGTTCCCCCATCACCATCAGCCCACTTGTCTGCCTCTGCTGCCTCCCCTGGGTCTTGACTCAGGATAGGAGCTGAGTAGACGCCCTGGAGGTAGGCTGCGAAGAGGGGCTCTGCTCAGGTGGCTAACCCTTGGGGCAGGAAACTCTGGGCTGTGAAGTCGCAGATACTGATTCTAAACTCTGGTCCTGCTGAGAGGTGGCCGGAATGTAGCCTGAACATGTTGCTGGACAGATGTGGGCTCCGGATCGTCCTTGAAATGTCAGACCACTAGGAAAAGGGAGCTCAGGACCAGCCGGCTCCATGGAGAGAAGTTAATTACGTGGCCAGTTCCACTAGATAAAACAGAGACCACGCTGCGTAAACCGCTCCCTGCACCACCGCCGGCGCCGGCCACTCCCTTGCTGGCCCTGTTCAGTTCTGGACTGGCAGGGGCGGCCACGGGGACGGTGAGGTCACAGCCAAGGCTCTGGAGAAGCAAAGTTCTAGCAGACAGCTCCTTGAGCATCAGGCAAATGCTCAGGCAGAGCCAGGCTGTTTAAGAAGGCGGGGTTAGCAGGATGGGGTATCTGCTTGGATGGGGACAGAGAGGGGAAAGGGGAATGGAAAAGAGGATGAAAAGGAAGGAGACAGAGGAGCAGAAAGATCGGGGGCACAGGCAGGCGCAGCTAACAGAGAAGGGTAAAGTGACCTGGGAGGAAGGAAGAAAACGGGGGTAAATTTTGCACAAATCCACCTGTTTTAGAAAGGAACCCAAATACGTGACTGAGGAAAACCCTGGAAAAACACTTAATGTTTTTGGCTCTGCCATTTAACCTCTAAATAAAGGGCAGAGCCAGGCAGCCTAGAGGCCCTCTCTCCCCTGAAATAATTTGGTTGTGGTGGTAGAACTCGGACTTTGTAACTCCTTCCCCTACTTCCGTCCACAGATGTAACAGCCCCGGAGAGAGGCCAGACAGTGGTGCTGGGGGAGACGAGAAGTGCTCAGATCCAGACCTTGTGGGTGGGCAGTTTTGCCTTCTCTTAGATGATACGTGATTGTGGAACCTCCTTGACTATTCAACCCAACTCGAGTTGGTGCTTATCATTCGTTCATTCACTCATCAATCACCGTGATTATTCAGCAGTGAATACCATGTGTTTAGCAGTACTCCATCTAGCATGTGGAGGAAGAATAGATAAGAGCGTCAGTGTTTATCGAGCAGTCTGATCAGTAGTGTGACAGAGGCACATGCTGGACAAGGGTTATAGGAGCTCAGAGGAGGACTCCCAGAGAGGGTGACTAGTGACCTGGGTCTTTAAGGACAAGCAGGAATTTCCCAGTGCAAAAAGAATTGCAGGGATGTGGGGAGGGGGTTCTTGAAACAGAGAGATGATCTCGTGCAAAGCTTAAGGCACGAGAAATTGTGGCACGTTCAAGGGATTGGCTAATTCCGGGTGGCTGGAGGGTGGGGCAGAGAGGGATTGTGTATACGTGGGGAAGTGTCGGTGTAAGGGTACGTGCGTGTCTTGTGGGGCAGGTAGACCTGGGGTGGCAGTTGGGAGCAGAATGCCCAAGAGGGTGGGATTGGGGGCCAGAGGAGAGGTCGAGTCCAGATGATCACAGGGTAGTTCAGCTTTGTTCTGTGCACTCTGGGAGCTTCCGGAGGATTTTAAGCAGGGGAGTGATGAGGCCACATTTCTTTATTGATTATTTCTTTGTGTCCAGTAATACAGCTATTTAAAGAGGTATAATAGGGCTGTTTCTTGCTTTTGTGGAGTTTAAGGTTTGATTGAATCAGCAGGTATGCTCTGCACCCTTCTCCCCCGCCTCCCTGGGCCTGTCCACCATTGGCAATATGCATGTGCTCAGCCCACGAGCCCAAGGCCATAACGTCCTGCTGGATTTCTCCTGTGCGTCCCCAGAGCGTAGACCTGGTCCCCCACCCCTTGTCACTGGCTGGAGGTCTGCTGTGAAGGGCCAGACCCCGCCCCAAACCCTAGCCGAAGGGCTCCTGACTCCTCAGTGTTTGTCCTGCAGCCACCCGTGGCAGTTAACCAGAAATGATGGTCGCCTGGACCACCTCGAGCAGGTGTGCAGGGGCATCTCGGAGGTCCCAGTTAGTCCTCCTATGCCCCAGGATCAGTCCTGGCCTTCTTCCCCCTTTTGGGAGCTTTCTAGAGCCCGGCATACTCCTGCATGAACTATCCCTTCTCTTCCAGCACATAATTCGTCACAGACTGGACTAGGAGGTGTTGAGAGAAAACAAAGGTGTAAGGAATTGTCACAGAACATTAGGTGGAGAAGAGCCACAGGGTGCAGGTGTTTAGAGACGAGGAGAGTGTTGGCTAGATAAGGAGACCAGCCAATTCCCTTAAACATTCAGCCAAGACCATCTGCCAGCATCCTTGCGTCTGCCATTTGCATTCTTCCTGCTGGCGCCCAGAACCTGCTCTGCACGTGCCGTACCTCTGTCTGTGCTCCAGCACTCTGCCTGGCTGGCTCCTGCCCTTGGTCATTGCCTCCTGAGTGGGGTGAGGGGCTGGTTTAGGGGCTCCCTCTGCCCCAGGGCTAGCCTGTCCTGTGTGTGAATCTCCCACCCCTGAAGGGTCCTTCAGCACATGCATGCCTCTTGTTAATGGCCTCCCCTCTGGTGCCCGACCCAAAGTGGGTGCTTCGTGATTGTTGGGATGAAGTGATGGGAAAATAGTTCATCTTCTGAACTTTGAGGAATACCAGTTGTCTTGAGTCACTTCCTTTGTGAAGCGTCAGAGAGAAGTGGATCCACTTGAAGCAAAATTGTACGGGAAATAAAGTTTGTCTTCAGCGATGGCCCCCGATCCCCTATTTGGGTGGGCTTTCCCTTCTCTTCATCTGTCCTTGTTTCCACTAATGGCTTTTAGGTCTGATTCCCACCTGTCAAGTTATCTTACCAGACAGCATAATTTATAAACACCATTAGGAAAGGGCCTTGCTTCAGGTAGGAGGGTAAATTACGAGTCATGGATCCTTAGGATGTATTGGATCACCTCATGATACCTCCCCCTGCCTGGGAGCAGGCTGGTCAGGGCAGGCCGTGGACATGGCCTGTGGGCTCTCTGATGGCCAACACTGCTGTTTCTCAGTGCCTGCTCAGGGCTATGCACAGGCTGAACAGGTGCAAGGTGGGCCATGAAGGTTTTTGAATGAATGAATGGAGATTCTATTTTTTTAATGAGCAAATGGAGAGTTCTCTACTCCCTCCTGTATTTTAACTGCAGCCAAATTGGAGTTCTTATTTTTTCTTCTCAAAAATGTAAATGCCTGAGATTCTTCTCATTCTGGAATGACATTTTCCTTCTCCTGGGATTGGAAAAAAGGTGATCCATCCAGAAGTACTCACAGATTTTCTTGGAAACCCCATAGGGGATAACTGATGCTAATTTATGCATTTTTACAGGCAACTAACTCCATACCCTAGTGAGCTACATAGCCTTGTAAGTTCAAAGTTAACCTTCCAACAATAGGAGCAGAATTTTAATTGAAAAAGGTAGGGCAGGCATCTGGCAGATGTGGTTTGTTTACGGGGTATTCTATTAAGGAGTCATTGAAATGGCTCTGTAGCTGTTGTAACAGATTCTTATTTAAATGAGATTTCACTTCTTTTTTTTTAATAAAGAGAAAATCGTCTGCGTTTGCAGTGTTTTTCAATGAACTGAGACTTTTCTTTTTTTAAAAAATCATAATTGATTTATTTTGTAAAGCAGTGTTGTCTAACATTCACAGGCTCATTTGAATAAATTATTCATCAGCATGTTTTCCTGGTGGTGCACCATCCGGTGCCTGCCTATAGCTCCACTGGCTCCCTTCTTGCGACAGGAACAGGGTGCAGTCATGGGAACAACACGAATCAATAGCTGGGGCAAGTTGCTCTTAACTAAAGCCACAAGGACTAGGTTATAACTAAGGACACTTCATGGCTCCCATTTCTAATGCGGGTGGGCAGGGTGGAGTCAGGAGGGGTCCTGCTAATGTACTTGTCACGTGCTATTCTCCTAAGGTGTGCTCCGTGCCATCAGGTGCCTTGTGAGGGCGGGCCCATCAAGTGCATACACAAAGGACAGCATATTTATTGATTTCTTTAGGTAGATGAAATAATTTCTCTGGGTGACTTAGTCCGTTTAGACTGCTATAACAGAATACTACAGACTGGGCGGCTTAAACAACAGAAATGTATTTCTCACAGCCTTGGAGGCTGGAAGTCCAAGATCAAGGGACGGGCAGATTGGGTGTCTGGTGAGAACCTGCTTCCTGGTTCATAGACGGCCGTCTTCCCACCGTGTCCTCACATGGCAGAAGCAATGAGGGAGCTCTCTGGGGTCTCTTCATAAGGGCACTAATGCCATTCATGAGGGCTCCACCCTCATGACCTAGTGATTTCCCAGGGGCTCCACCTCCTACTACCAGCACACTGGGGATTAGGGCTTCAGCATATGAATTTTGAAGGGACACAGACATTCAGACCTTAGCACCGGGTCCTACTTTTCTGATCCAGAATGTAGATTCCAAGCTGATCACATGTGAAAAGTGCAAGGATCTTACAGAGATTAGTCAGAGAGTGAAAGTTACCGGAAATACTGCCCCCACCACCGGCTGGGATCAGGAGGGCTCTCTGGGGCCATGTTGTCCGCCCCCTGCCTCTGGTCCTCTCATCAGCGTCATCAGGATGTAGGAGGCACAGGAAGCACCCCTGTCTTGGGAGTGAGCTGCCTGCCCCTCCTCAGCCTGTGCATTTCCGGGAGCAGCGTTCTCTGGCTGGTGGCAGTGGGACCTTCTCTGAGAGCTGCGAGCTCTAGAGGGCTGCCTGGGGAAGGGCTCCGGGGCTCGCCCTCACACCAGCCGTTGCTTCAAGGAGGCTGTGACTTCTGGTGTTTTCCCAAGTGAGTGGGGAAGTGCGCCTTCTCTCCTTCCCACTGAAGAAAAGGCTGGAAAGCCCCGAGGGCCCCTCAGGCAGAGCCCTCTCCATAACAGCTGTCAATCGCCAGAGCAACCCAAGATCCGTATATTCCCCACAGGGCTCTTTGATTATTTTTTTAAATATTAATAGAACTAATTAAATATAGAGGTGTGCTCCAGCTCTAATCTGCAGCTTCTCATCTTTCCTCGCCTCTCTGCTTCTTCCCGTGGGGCCTAGTGCGTATTGTCAGAGTGTCAAGTGAGGAGGGAAGGAGAAAACCAGGGGAGATAACGCAGAATTGGTATGCTGGGCAAAGGCTGTGGACACAAGGGACTTCTTTTAATCCAGTCCATTAATCAGTTTCTCCGTAGAAATTGAATTAACTGTCTTTCATCAACATCACATCCCAGGACTTGAAAACACTGTGCACACAGGAATGTGAATGCAGCAGGGCGTGTGTCTCCCTTCCCATGTCGGTGAACATGTGGGCTCCCGTGCTTTTGGTCCAGTGCACAGAGAGCCAGGGGCCTGAAAGTCAAAGGGGCTGGCCCTGACCATGGGCTCCAGGGCAGCCACCAAGGCAATCTGCCCCTTTGTTTTTCTTGCCCGCAGCCACTGGAAACACTTCCTCCTCCTGTCCTGCCTTTAACCCAAACACATCCACCACTGAATATCAGTCTCATTGTAATATATTTTCTTTGGGCTTGAGTTGTACAAGACACAACCGGCCAGCTCCCTGCTGCCCCCAGCTACGTCCATTACCCCCGCTAAGACAAGGCTCTGTCTCTGGGTCAGCGGGCTCTGCCTTGCACTGGGAATTTATCAATGCAGGTAGGAAAGGATCTCTCTGAGTCTTTGAGAGAAAAATTCGGACATTACTATATGTGTATTGAGATGCAGCCCCAGAGAGAGGTCAACAGCAGGAGGTATTCCACAGAGATTTGGTATTTCATTCATTTAATCAGTTAATAGATATTTATTGGCTGTCTGTGGGGTTCCAGGATCTGTGCTAGGTCTCAAGGGCATAAAGATAAAAAAAAAAAAAAAAAAATGCAGTCCCTGCCCTGATAATCTACTAGGGGGAGACTGGCACAATAAGAATTCACATTACTGTATAATACATATGAAAATAAAATTTTGTAGTCTGTGGTGTTAGGATGGGGAGAGAAGAAAAGGGAGTGATTATCCGGCCTGATGAGGCCAGGAAAGGCCCCATAAAAGAGGTAGGTTCTGGAAAGACAAACAAACCATTTGCTGAAAGGAGAGAGGGATTGGAAGCAGATTCCAATTCCATTCCATTCTCCATAAAACAATCAGATAAAAATATGATCAAGCCGTTCCCAAGCTTACACCCCCAGTGGCATTTCATTGCCTTCAGAATGACATTAAACATACTTTACCAGGGAGACCTCTGCAGCCACATCTAGGATGTGCTCCCTGACCCTCACCCCAGGGAAGGCTGGCGTGGCTTCATTAAGCCTGGTCCAGCCTCAAAAGCTTCATGCTTGCTGTTTCCTCTGACCAGAAGACTTGCCCCTTGCACCTACTATGCCTGCCCCTGCTGTTCCTGGCGAAGTCATACTCATTCCCTGGCCCCCAGGACACATTAGGCCCTCCCGTTACATCGCAGAGATGCAACAGCCTGCGCTGCTTCTCCTAGCAATGATCACAGCCGTAATTACTGTTTAAAACCCATCTCCCTCTCCAGACTGTAAGTGCCAAGACAAGAGGGCCTGTGTCTGTCCTGATCAGTTTGGTAACGTCAGGGCCAGGCCCATAGTGGAAGCTTAATAAATGCTGCATGAATCTTTGCTGAGTGAGCGAGGGAATGGCTGGTGCTTGAAGAGGCTTATGTAAGGGAAATGGTGAATGCGGCCAGCAAGTAGCTTGCTCAATGCTGGAGTGAGCAGCTCTGCCATGTGGGATTGCATGAGATTGCGTGTCAAGCTAAGGAGTTTGGACTTTGTCCCGTAGGCAAAAGGAAACATGGAAGGCTTATGAGCGAGAGAGTGACTTAATCCGATCTGTGTTTTAGAAATATAACTCTAGGGCGATTGATTCCCAGTAACTCTCCGGAGTGGCTCTTACTGGATCTCCCAGATTCTTCCTCTTCCAGTTAAGCAAAGGGAAGGAAACAAGTTTGGGGTTTCAGTGGTGGGCAGGTTCCTAGCTTGATGAGGTATGTCTTCTGCTTGTCCCTTCCCTCCAGGCCACTCCACTCACACCCGAGATGCCCTGTGACCCAGTGTGTTTTTGAGGCACACTGGAGTCCTGCCGCTGCTGTCTCCCTCATGGGCTCTGTGCCCTCCTGCCTCCAGGCTGTTGCTTGTGCTGTTCCCTCTGCCCGGAGCGTCCTCCCTCCATCTCTGCCTCGCCAAATCCCGCCTGGCCTTCTCAGCCTGGTTTAAGGCCCAGTCCCTCTGTGGAGCTTCCCTGACTGCTGCAGGCCACCTTGCTCTGTGGGACTCAGGAAGTGCTCGTGTTCTCCACCCTTCAAAGACTCGTGGAGCCATAGAAGCAGGCTGTGGAGGTCATTTGGGCCCACCTCCTCTCTCAACAGGAGGGGAAAATGAGGAGGAGGGGCTCGTTAGGATCCTACAGCTAGGGAGCGGGGAGACCAGGACCATGCTGCATACTGCCTGACGAGCGCATTGCCTTTTCCCCTGCACAGCACCGCCCAACTGGGCCCTTGATTGTTATTTAACTTTTCAGCACATGACCAGTTTCTCCAACAAAATCATGAGCTCCTGGGAGACCTGGACCGTGGAGCATCTCATTTATCTGAGTATGAATGTCTGGCACACAGTAGTTATTCAGTTAATATCGTTGATGTGAGACATTGCAGATGGGAAATATTCCTTTGCTCTCCATTAGCTTCTGCTCTGTTCACTAGGGCCGTGATGGCCTGGGGAAGAGACCATGGATGTGGAAGCATGAGGTGAGAAGCAGAGCGGAGGCCTGATTGTTGACGGTGTGCCTTTAGGTCTCTGCGAAGGCGGGTCTGGAGCATCATCTGGGACTATCTCAAGGTCATTAGAAGGTGGGGGTCTGTGCTGGTTTTCCTCCACTGCCAACCCCTCCTCCTACCCGATCCACTCTCTGTCTTTCTCTGCCTGCTCTGTCTGGGAGGCTGACTTGCCTGTAGGGCATCGCCTGGACTCCCCTGCTGTCTGGCTTCTGTAGACTCAGCCAGTGGAGAGAGAAGGCGTGGCAGATCAGGGTATTTATTCCCCTGGCTCCATCTCGCTCTGCCTGCGTGCACGTCTGTCGTGGCTACATTCCTACAGACAGCTCCGGCCAGGCGGCTGCTTTCTCATGTTCTAGCTCTCACCTGGTTCAGGTCACATGGCCCTTCCCCGGGCCCCCTCAGGTCCCACGGCAATGCTGGCTTCCTGCTGTTGCTGGTCCCACGTGCCTTCCGTCCCTTGTTGAGCCCCATGCCCTCTAATAGGCCCTCTATCAAATACTCCTTTGAGTGTGCCGTCTGTTCTGCTGGTATTTGGCCTACAAGAGGTCTTAAGGAAATTCACAGAACCAGACTGGTGGTGAGGAAGATAGTGTGGGACCAAGTATTTTCAGCGGTGATGCCAGATGTTGAGGAACACCTGGGCATGCACAGTGTCATTGAGACTGCCCCTGGGGTTGAACATGGGGGAGAGTGTGGGACAGAAGAGAACCTCCCATTCTCCCCATTCTCAGCTGGCTCTGTTGGGGTCACCTGCCTTTTTTTGATATTATTTCATTAAAGATACATTCATTTAAAAAATGAGTAAGATGTTGTCACTACCCTCCAAGGAGCTCACAGTGTCATGGGAATGAGAGACACATGAACAAATTCCACTGGGGGGTGGATGAAGGAGACAAGGTGGGGATGTCAGGTGTGGTGGTGTGGAAGCCACAGGCTGCATGCCTCCAGACTGGAATGCACCCTCAGCAGAAAGAACTCTGGCTTCAGAGGACAAGAATGTGCTTAGGGTCTGGAGTCCTTAACTACCCTCTGAATCTTGTTGGTGAATTGGGAAAAGGAACACCTTGCTCGCAGGCTCCCTGCAAGACCTGAGTGAGAGGCTATGTGCACAGTGCTAGGGCCAGGGGCTCCTCAACGAGGGGCCACCACTAGCAGGGTGTCTGCAGCCTTGAAGTCCCAGGGTGACCAGGGTGGGAGGACCTGTCACAAAGGAGTTGATGTATAAACATTTGATGAATGAATGAGTGAGTAAGTGAATGAAAGAGAAGAGAGTAGCAGCTGCCCCGTGGGTGGGAGTGGGCTCCACGGTGGAGGCCAGGAGGTCTGACCCCAGCCTATGAGGGGGCACCCCCCACCCCCCGCCCATAGTGGGTGCTCTTTAGCACAAGTGAGATGGAGGGAAGGGGGGCCAGAGCAGAGTGGCTTATATTAGCTGCTGATTCTTGGGTATTCAAGCTCAGACCTTTGATATAAATTCAAAACCACTAGTTTATTTATTTCATTTAGTAAGGAACTAAGACAATGGAGGAAGGAAAATACCAATTTTGTTAGAAATGTAACTTTTTTTCCCTTTCCTTATTCCTCCTTTAAAAACCCTGGGCAACTGACCTAGTTTTCCATTCCCTTTGAACTCAGCTAAGGCAGATCTTCTTCAAGGCAGAGTTGTAACATCCAGGTTCTTCACCTTTTGTGGGTCAGGGTGACTCTTCTAGTTACTGAAAAAGAAGAGGAGCTACAAGCACCATCTTTTTAAGCTGCCCAGAGCTCTCCTGGAATTTTCTTTTTTAGCTTCCTTGCTAGCCCTAAGTGCTTCAGCCATGGTGGTTGGCCGGGATAGTGCGGCGCAGGAGATGTTTACTATTCGATTTTCCATTAAATGACTTTTAGAAGGGGGATGGGTGGAACAGACAGTTCTGCACAGTGTCTTCACATTACCAGCTCCCTGGGGGGTGGGGGTGGAGGTGTTACCTGTCTTTCAAATATAGTGGAAAGAACACCTGAGCAAGAGTCAAGACCAGTTCATGAATAGTGTGATCTTGGATAAGTCACAGACTTCCTCTGGAAAGGTCCCTTATGGCCCTTTGGTTCTCTGATGGTTCTGCAATTGTGATGTGGGATCCTCCTTTCTCCTGAATAGCTCTAATATATCCTTGCTGTGCCGTCCCTGCAGGAAGCAGGGCTGGGTGAACACACAGCGGGATGAGTGGTCTTCTCCCAGTGTGCTTTGAGCTATTCTGAATGGCTGATCTGCTCCCAAATCTCTCCTGGACTGGTGTGCTTCTAGCTTGAAATTTCATCATTAGAAAGTCATTCCTTCCAGTTGGACATTACTGAATTCAGGAGTCTCTAGTTAAAATGAATTTTGGCACTAGTTATTTGGGGAGTTTAGTTTATCAGACAACTTTCCAAAGGGGCAGCTGGCTGAGAACACAGCAAATCAGGTAGACAGATTCTGAAGGAACTGGGGCTGGGCAAGTCTGGAGGGCTGACGGGGCAGGCAGGCCTAGGTGAGGTTTCCTGGCAAGACCCCTATTCTTGCAAATGAGCAACCTGGGCCATCATCCCGACTGTGCTGAGCCTGGGGGGCCCTGCTTGCCTTCCTCCAGGAGGAAGTTTAGCTCAACATTGAACTTCATTCCCCTCTCCCAAGCCCCCCCTTCCATCCCCTATTTCTGGGACCCTAAACTCAAGAGCAGGACCTTAGGGAGCCCTGGAGCCCAGCTCAGCTTCATGTGCTTCTCGCCCCTCCCCATCCGCAGGCGCGTCCCCAGCTCCCTCCCTGAGCACAGAGGTGTTTCAACTACTGCTGGCAGCCAAGGGCTCAGGTGTGTTCCTTCTGTCCTCTAATGCGGGGCTCTTAGAGATGGCTATTACACATTTTAACAAATAACAGGAGCACCGAGGCAAGGACTTTTACCACAATATGAACACTGTCATTTCAACCTTTTAGGGCAACCAATCAGTGGAATCAAATTCAACAGCGAGGATGCAGAGTTGAGTTGAGCGGTGAGCTGCTTCTGCCTGGGTGGAGGCATGTTCTGCCAAGACTCGGACTGGAACAGGCCCCTCCCGGGGCTCGGTGCTGGTAGGAACACAGACGGCCATTCCCGGAGCCGCCCCAGTGAACAAGCCCTGGAGGGCGAGCGCTGTCTCCTCCCTCACTCACGCATCGGTGTGGGTGAGTGCTTACTGCCGAGCCTCGCGGAGCGCTGGGGAAGCCTCGGCCACCACCACCCAGTCCGCCCTCGGGACGCCTGCCACTGGCGGACGCTCTCTGCGTGTGTACCAGGCGCTCTGCGAAGCGCTTTACGCAGACGGTTACAATTCATGCTCAGAACAGCTCTACGACAGAGGTGCTCTCCTTAGTCCCTTTTTACATAGAAACTGAGGCTTAGAGAGGGCACCCTGCCCAAGGGTACCAAGGTGAAAGCAGGAGAGCAGGGGTCTCCAACTCAGAGCCTGCGCCCAGGGCCGCGCCACAGGGGGCCTCTCCACCGCCTCCGCAGAGGCCGGCGCGGGGGAAGAACAAAAACCGCTGTGACACACGTGGGAGGTGCTGTCAGAGAGCGTGTCCCAAGGTCCATTCCGTCAACAGATTCTTCTCGGGAGTGACAGGCTGCATGCTGGAGCTGTGCGGGTCATGGGGGTGAGCCCAAAGAATTTAAACCCGCAGTCAGTCCCTGCTTTCATGGCGAGTCTAGTGCAGGCGCGGAGGGCAGATGTTAAAGAAAGAGGCACACAAATAAATGCCAACTTACCGCTGAGGAGCGAGTCAGGGACTTCCTGACGGACCCAAGGCTTCAGAGAGCAGGGCGCGTTGGACCTGGTCTGAAGAGCAGGCGTTTGCCAAGTGCAGAACACGCGGGCGCTCGGGTGGAGAGGAGAGGACGTCCGGGCTCTCGGCCTCTCGGTGGGGACGAGCGGCAGGCGCTTAAGGACGGAGGACAGTTCCGGTGGGCCTGGCTGGAGCAGGGCACGTGGAGGGGAGAGGCCGGAGAGCTAGGCTGGGATGAACTTGTGAAGGGCCCTTCTGCCAGGTGAGGAGCCACGCGAGCTTCATCACACAGGCTCACACGGGTTGGGGTTGAGGATGGGCTGGGCTGAGGAAGGGGCGCCGCGTGTTGAAGTTTGGGGAGGAGGAAGTTCCAACTACCTCTTCACGTTGCACTTGTGCTCAATTGAAAAGATCCTTTTGTGCTCAATTCAAAGACAAGAGGCACTGTGGGGAGGAGTGAGGATTGGGGCTGGAAGGAGGTTAGACACCAAGTAGTTAAACTCGTGTATTTTACAGAGGAGGAAGTTGAGGGCTCCAGAGGGAGTGATTTTACCGGGAACCAGGGACCACGATGAGGCACCGCACTTGTTTCTCTTGGTGAGTCCACTGCCTCCTCTAATCCGTTTATGCACCCATGGAATACTTCCTGAACATTCACCATGCTCCCTGCACGTTTGAGCACGGGCTTCTCTCCAGTCAGGGATTTCCGAGTGATTGCAGTAGGTCCTAGGCCAGAGGGAAGCCTTTTTTGGTAATGCTCCAGGCTCGCATTTCCTATTTTTGGAGGCTTTCCACTTGTGTGTCCTGGTGGCATCTCAAGACTCAGCGTCCCCAAATCAGACTCATTTTCTTCACCCTCAAACTTAGTCGGCTTCCTTGTTTCCTATTTCTAGGAAAGGAGCCACAGCCTTTCCAGTTCCCCAGTCTAAACTCTCAAGAGACGGCACGTAGAACGTGACACTAGAGCCTCATTTAATAACGGATAAGAGTAGATGGTTGTTCTAAGAACGTGCGTGTTGGATATGTATAGTAACGATGGTGTGGCCCCAGCAGGAAATGAGAACGAGGCTGGGAAGGAAGAGTGTGTTATTCTCACAAGTCCTGCAGGGCCCCAGGGGAAGTGCAGGATTTGGTCCTGAAGCAGAAGACAGGAGTGAGGGGAAAGCCTGAGCCAGAGCCTTTCCTGGGGTTTCCATGGGAAAGGTAGGTAGGGCAGAGTAACCAGCTGAGGATTATCTAGTTTGAATCTTTCTAGCCGGCTCTGGGCTCTGGGGCTGGGCCCTAGCTGCTGGCTTTGGGCCCTGGGGTGATTTAGGGCAGGGGAATATTGGCTTGGTCTGTCAGATAGGGAAGTGAGTTGGGGGTGTGGACTCATATGAAAGACGTGCTCCCAACAAGTCTTTACAATCTCTAAGAATTGGCCAGCCCTGGGGTGGGAAGTCTCTCCCTGCCAGCAGGCATTTTAAGATGTCAAAACATCACAAAATACAGAAAAAAAGCCGTGATTAATACAGTGGTTCTTCCTTTCCCCTTATTCCCCACATCCAAGGTCTGGTCAGTTAGTATCCTCTGCTCTCACACTCTCTGATATTGGCAGTCCTTTTGAGAACTCACCTCCTTCCCTGCAGAGTTAGTGATGTGTGTCCTAAGGAGATCTGGCCAGAGGGAGAAGGCTTGGGCTGCGTTTGTTCCGTGCTGGCTCTTTAAGGTGCTATATCTCATTTTTCCTCCAGCCCTCCTGCTCTCAGATTATTTCCTTCTTTCAGTGTTTCTAAGCCATCTTCAGAATGCAATGCCAAGGCCTTCCTGGAAGTTCCTGGTGCTTTGGATCCTCTACACTCTGACCCCACAGCCCATCCAGGCTCATCTCCCAAACTCCCTCTCCTCAAACAGCACTTATTGGTAGTCCTGCCACCTAGAAGGTCTTCTGTTGCCCGTGTCCAGCTATTCAAATGCTGGCCCTGCTTAGAGGCCCAGTTTACATTCACATAGTGTATTCCAGTCTCCTAAGCAGAAATAAATAACCCCATCCCCTGTGCCCCCACGGTGCCCCCTGTTGGTCTGTCTTACATTTTATGATGATTTCCTTGGGATGGGGCAAGGGCAGCATGATGTAGGCTGGAAAAACTGCCCCATTCGTCTCTGTTTCTAGTCCCCTGAGTCCCCCTCCATACTGGGGGCCAGCTGGGGCTGGCAGTGTGTCCAGGTGAGGTGCCACAAGCCTGGACCAGTCCTTTTTTCTCCCCTTTGGGGCACTCTCTGACCCTCTATCCCCTGCATAGGGTTGAAGCACTACTCTGAGTAGCTCCAGGACTCGCATACCTACGGGGCTTCCTGGGGCCCTGTGGCTGGGTGCCAGAAGGGCACCCTGGTGAGTGGGTCTCTCCCACTGGCCTGCATGGTGTTTCTTTCTTGAGATTGTGTGATTTGGGCCACTGACTTCAGGTAACTCTCCTGCATGTCAGACATGAGTTCTGGGCTCTGGGCTACCTGTGGTCCATCACCAAGCCTTGGGCTTGAACCGCATGTGTGGGCCTCTGCACTGACTCTTGCCTGAACATATTCTGCTAGTGGTGCTGCCTCTGGTCTACAGCAGCCAGGAATGATGGGGGTGGTGGCAGTTATCTTTTACACTGTGCACTCCTGCTGCTGGCACTCGAGGTGGTCCCCTTGGTGCCATGTGTCAGGCATTCCTCCGGGGATGACTCAAGACCTGTGCTTCACAGCATTAATGGCCCTTCTGAAGATGTTCTCTCTTGCCCTGATCAATGTGCTGACACCGTGCTCTGTCAGGTTGGGCTTAAGCCAGGCCTAACGAGCAACACACGTTTATTGTGTGAAGGAGACCTCTTTTCTCACCACGCCCACGGACCCTTGCCTGTCCTTGTCCAAGTGTTAATATAGGCAGGCAGGTGTACCGTAAACCCTGCAAAAGATCAAGAGATCACATACTAGAAATTTAGTAACGATGGCTTCTCAAGGTCAAGAGAAGATATAGTTGGAAGCTGTGTTGTTTTGCATTTATGCTATAAAACGCCAAACAATAAATCTAACATGACCAGAAGATGAACTAACATTTACAGTTTCCTGTGTGCTCTGGATGGACTTGCATCTGTGATCAGCATCAGTGAAGTGCTGCAACGGTGTTGAAGGTTATTGGAAGCCAGTCTTCAGGGTGGCATGTGGATGATGCGGTGCCGTATGCAGTGATGCAACCAGCATTAAATACAGATTTTAGGGACCTGCAGGAGCAAGAAAATCTTTATTATTTCAATGCAAACAAGTTGCAAAGAACTGCAGCACGTTGTGAGTAAATAACAACGTTGCTGTCTTTTTCTTAAGGTGGGAGATATAAAATTAGCCAGGGGTGGCACATTTGGTAATAAAGAACATGAGGAGCTGGTTTCTGGACCTGGAAAGGAAGATACCCTGTCTGGACTTTACGAAGAGTCTTTTTTTAAAAGACTTTTCTAGAGCAGTTTTAGGTTTATAATAAAATTGAGAGGAAGATACAGAGATTTCCCACGTGCCCGCTGCCCCCACACATGCATAGTCTCCCCATCATCAACATCCCTACCAGAGTGGTACGTTTGTTACAAAGGATGAACCTGCATTGAGCTCATAATCACCCAAAGTCCGTAGTTTACATTAGGGCTCACTCTTGGTGTTGACCATTCTGTGGATTTGGACGAGTGTATAATTCTTCAGAAAGATTCTTTCTGAAGAATCTTCATGCTTACTAATTGGGCAATAAAGAAACGCCCGTTATTCACAATCAGGAGTTGGCAAATGGCAACCTGTGCCCACCCAGGGCAAACCTGGCCACCTCGCTTGTTTGCATATTTTCTCTGGCTGCTTTCTGTGCTGTAACAACAGAGCTGAGGGTTAGCCGCAGAGACCATGTGGTCCCCAAGCCAAAAATATATTTATCATCTGGCCCCTGTCCTAAATCTTTTTGTTTTTTTTGTTGAGCAAGGTTTGTCCTGAGCTAACATCTGTGCCAGTCTTCCTCTACTTCGTATGTGGGTCGCTGCCTCAGCATGGCTGATGAGTGGAGTAGGCCAGTGCCCGGGACCCGAACCCGTAAACCCGGGCCGTGGAAGCAGAGTGTGCTGAACTCAGCCACTACCCATGGGGCCGGCTCCAACCCCTGTCCTAGATCTTCATCAGTAAATCGCTATACCTCACGCGGATCCGTGGGTTATTTTTTAGCTTTTATTTTGAAGCAATTTCAAACTTAGAGGAAAAACAGTGCATGTATAGTACAGACAGCTCTCATATATTCGTCACAGAGAAACCCCTTTCGAGTTTCTCTGCTTGTCCCAGTAATGTCCTTTATAGCAGGATCCAGTCCAGGGTCGTGAGTTGCACCCGCTGCCACGTCTGGCTCCACTCCTGTCGTCGGGGACAGTTTCTCAGTCCCGCCTGCGCTTCCACGCCTCTGACATTGATGTTAGCTTTGATTTTGTAATGATTATAGAGCCGCAGGGAGTTTAAAAATAGTACATACAGAAAGGGCCCATGTGCCCTTTGCCCAGTTTCCACTACTATTAGTCAGGGTTCTCCAGAGAAACAGAATCATTAGGGTGTGAAAATATATAGAAAGAGATTTATTATAAGAAATTGGCTTATGCAATTATGGAGGCTGGGGAGTCCCAAATCTGTGGTATGGGCTGGCAGGCTCGAGACCTGGGAGAGCCGCTGGTGCAGGTGAAGTCCGAAGGCAGTCTGCTGGAGAATTTCCTCTGCTTTGTTGGGAGGCTGATCTTTTTATTCTATTCAGGCCTTCAACTGATTGGATGAGGCCCACCCGCATTATGGAGGACAATCTACTTATTCAAAGTTCACCTATTTAAATGTTAATCTAATCCAAAAACACTCTCCAGGTTGACACATAAAATTAACCATCACACCTCCCATGGTAACCACTTACATAGCTGTAGTATAATATCAAACCAGGAAATTGGCATTAGTTCCATGAATGTTATAGCACATTTTAAAATAAAAGTTTTTTTTATACAGACAGGACTCCACAAGAAAACATTTGCCCAGAGTATCCCTGCGTGTAGTTTTCGAAATTGGCTCCAGGTGCCATAGGGGTTCAATGACAGTAACCTGGAGGCTGCCCCTGGATGGGGGCGAGATCAGTGGGCGAGTTCCGGGCCCTGCCCCCTGGACGGACTGGTTGCTCTTTCGTGTGCTACTATTGAGTGTCGCTTGGAGGAGAGGCTTCACTGCTAAAGCCCTTTGGATGCCACTGCTCTCGGCCATCTTTAGGCCACCCCTGCTTATATATCTCTTACCAGACTCTGCTCCAGACCTCCTCCTGTCCTGGCCTCCTGCTCCAAGCACTTGCCTCTGACCTCCCACCAGGTTCGATCTTGCTCACATGCTTTTAGCATCTCAGGCCTTGGTGGCCTGGACTTTTTCCCCCTTTCCATCTTCCTCTGACCCGCAGGTGTCCTGTTGCCTTAGATGAGATCTTTCTGATTCATTCCTTAGCCAGAGGGGGCCCCGTTCCCTGCTCTGGCCGTTGATCGGCTTCCTTGAGAAGTAGGTGGTAGGCCAAATGCTCTCTCTTATGGAAAATTACCTCTCTACAGAAAATATCTCCAATAGACATCAGATGTGCTCACGTGTGACAGGATCACAATCATAGTGGGGTATTTTGATCAAGTAGATTAAATGACAAGAATTTAGAAAGCATGAATAATATATAAATACATTTGTTTTTGATGGTTTGTTTTTTATTTTGTGAGGCAGATTGGCCTTGAGCTAACATCTGTTGCCAATCCTCCTCTTTTTGCTGAGGAAGACTGGCCCTGAGCTAACATCTGTGCTCATCTTCCTCCATTATGTATATAGGATGCCACCACAGGATGGCTTGATGAGTGGTGCATATGTCTGTGCCTGGGATCCGAACCCACGAAGCCCTGGCCGCCAAAGCGGAGTGCGTGAAATTAACCACTACACCACTGGCTGGCCCCTAAATAACTTTGTTTTAATAAGCATTATGAAATTTTGTACTCAAAAGTTTTTTTAATCATGGCTTTGTTAAATAGATTATGTATTGTTTGCTTGTATCATCTACACTGATTTGATAGAGTTAACATCCAGCTTTTAATTAAAGTATTCGATACCTTAAAGCTAATTATATATTAATTATATATATATAAAGCTAATTATATATTAATATATAAAATATATTAAATAATTTCTTATTATTTAAGGTCAAAACCAACATAAAAACTCTGACCTCCCTAATGAGGTGGGGCTTCTCTTTCCCTCGTCTCTCCTCTCTTTCTACTCTTTGTTACTTTAATCTCTGTTTGTCTTTTTTCATCAATTTTATAATCACACTTAAAGCGAATTATTTAGACCAATTTCTACTTAGTTTTGATGTGCATCACCAGGCCTTTTGAGTATTCCCTGAACCCCTCTATAACTCCCCTATTATTGATTCCAGTGATCTGGATAGTGTTTTAAATAAATATTTTTGAGAAGGGGAACTCAGGTACTCAAGTGTATTTTCTAAACTTAGACTATTTAAAGACTGATGTCTTTGTTTGTAAAATAATTGACTCTCATCTTTTTTCCTCTATAGATTTTTTTTTCTGGTTAGAGATTGTTATCAAGTCTATCCTTTAAACATTGATTTTTCTACAGTACTGAATTAAGTGTGGAATATGATTTAGTTATTATGTTTCTTCATGCAATTTCTAATGATTTCATCTAAAATTGGCAAAGCCTTCCCACATTTTAATTTCAAACATGAAAAAGGTATTTTCTGTAATTTTCTTCTGTTCCCTAGAGTGAATCTGCTTTGTAAGAAGGATTCTTCTCTGACAACTGAACACATGCTCTCCTGTGCTGCAGGTGTTGGTGAAGGTTTCATGTTCACTCAGTGATTCACTTAACAAATATGTGTTGAGCATTACGTGCCAGGCAATGTTGTAGGGACTAGAACACAACAGACAAAAATCTTTACCCTCATGGAGCTTACATTCCATTACCAGAGATTGACATTAAACAAAATAAAATAAAGTATAGAGTACGTTAAATAGTGATGAATGCTGAGGAAAACAATAAAGCTGAGAGGAGCAGTAGAAGTGTGGAGGTGGTGAAATTTTGGACAGAGTGATCAGAGAGGCAGACAAGATTTGAGCAAAGACATGAAGGAAGTAAAGGAGGGAGTCATTGGCTCATCTAGGGAAAGAGGTCTGAAAGACAGGCAACAGCGTCTAGTGCAAAGGCCCGGAGGCAGGAACTTGCCTGGCGAGTATTAAGAACAGCAAGGATGCCAGTGAGGCTGGAGCAGAGACAGCAATGGGGAGAGTGGTGAGGTTCGTGATGTAGCAGGGGCAGGTCATGTAGGGGCTTGAATTCCGTGGAAGGACAGGAAAATAGGATGTCATATGTCTGCTCCACCTCTGAGCATGATGGAGCACTGCTGGAGGAGTTGGAGCAGAGAGATGACTTCAGATTTTGATAGTTCCTTCTTGCTGGTGTGTTGTGAATAGACTGTAGTGGGGAAGGGCAGAAGCTGAGAAACCACATAGGAACCTATTGCAATAATCTGGGAAACACAGTGGCTTGAGCAAAAGGGTTGGCAGTAGAGGTTGTGAGAAATGGACAGATTTTAGGTTTATTTTGAAGGCAGAAAGGGTTTGCTGATAGATGGGATATGGTGTATGAGATAAAGAGAGGATTAATGCTGCCTGCAGGGTTTTGGACTGAGCAACTGAAAGGACTGCGTGGCCATGAACTGAGGTGGAGGAGGGGGCAGCAGGAATCTGGAACTTCATGTTAGACACGTTGAATGTGAGATGCTTATCAGACCCCCAAGTGGGATGGGGGGTAAGCAGTCAGATAGGTGAGTCTGGAGTTCGAGTGAAAGGTTTAGGCTGAGGTGCACTTTCTGGGAGTCTCAACTTATAGATGGTATTTAAAGCCACAAGACTGAATGAGATCAGTCCAGTGACTGCAAGGTAGTGACTGAGGATGAGGCATCTCAGTGCTTATAGGACAGGGGGAGAAGGATAACAAGTAGAGGAGCCTGAGAAGGAGTGGCAGAAAGACAGGAAGAAAGCCAAGCAATTGCGGTGTTACAGATCCGAGGAAAAAAGAATTGACACCTGAAGAGAGTGATCAGCTGTGCCAAATGCTGCTGTCTGGTCGAGTAATTGAGAACTGAGACTTGACCGCTGGATTTGGTGATGGGGAGGTCATTGGTGGCATGGATAAGGGCAGTTTCTGAGGAGTGATGGGAGTGAAAGACTGATGGGAGCGGGTTCGAGAGAGAATTGGAGGAAATTTGAGACACAAATCAGCCTACTCTTTTAAGGACCTTTGCTGTCAAAGGAAAAAGAGAAAAGGGTGTGCCCAGAGACAAAGTGAGGTCAGGAGAGGCTTTCTAAGTGGAGGAGAGAGCAGTGTGTTTGTACGCCCTGTTAGTCTTCCATCGCTGTGTCGCAGGTTACCACACACTTAGGGGCTGGATGCAGCCTGCGTGTGTCACTGCAGGGTTTCCGCAGGCAGGCAGGCAGGATGGGGGAGCCGGCGCCTGCGGCTTGGGGCCGGCATGGGGCCGCCATCCCGCCTCACTGGGCTTGCTGCTTTGGGGAGCTCGGGGTCCCCTTCCAGGCTCGCGTGGTGGCGGCTGATTCAGTCTCTTGCAGCTGTGGGACTGAGATCCCTGTGTCCTGGTTGGCTGTCGGCTGGGGCCACTCTCAGCTCCCGGATGCCACCCATGGTTGTTTGCCCTGTGGCCCCGCACAGTTCCTTCTCGCAACGTGACGGTTCGATTCAAGGCCAGCAGGAGAACTTCTCGGCCCAGTGAAGGCCCAAACTTTTCAAAGGGCTTCCCTCTGGTTAGGTCAGGCCCACTCAGGATAATGTCCCTTTTGATTGACTCCAAGTCCATGGGAGTAGGGAAGTTAATCACATCTGCAAGATCCTTTCACTTGTGCCTGATAACATAATACAGTCCGGGGAGTTACATCCCTTCCCCTTTGTCCTATTCTGTTGGCTAGAATCAAGTTACAGATTCTGCCTGCACTCAAGAGGTGGGGATTCCACAGGAAGGTGACTGGGGCCACTTGGGGTGTGTCTAACGTGTATGTATGGGAATAATGCAGTAAAGAGGAACACATTTGTGGTGACATGGGAGAGAAAGGGGGAGAGCACTGGAGCAATGTCCTTAGGTAGATGAGAAGGGGGATGCAGCGCACAAGTGGACACGTCAGGCTGAGCTCGGAGTGCACAGTTCAGGAGGGAAGGCTGAGTGAGTGCAGGCCCATGGTCCTCTGTGTGTGATGGCGCAGCCTGGGAAAGGCCTCTCTTCTTTCTATCTCAGTGTTCTCAGTGAGATAAGGAGCAAGGGCATCGGCTGACAGGGAGGACATGGGAGGAGGTGTTGGAGGTTTATTTTAATATATATTCATATTGGTTATCATATGGCCTGTATATATATCATGATGTATTTACATCTTCACTTGAATTTGTGCTCTCGTCTTGATGGGGACTCTGTAGAGTCAGTGTTGGAGGACATCGGGATGAATGGGTGGCCTAGAGCCCTCTCACAGAGTGGCTAGACGCCAGACTGGAACATTTCAGATGAGGTCTAGAGGACCTTCTCAGTCTGGACCAAAGGGAAAATCAAAACCCAAACCAAAATGCACACCAAGAGGAGGCCAGAGGTGGGGGACCGAGCAGGAGTGGGGCTGCTGGTCTCATCTCTGTGGCTGGGGGCACTCGTGCGTTGAGGGCACATTTAACAAGTGATTCAGACTGTGGAGCCGCAAGGCTAATAGACATTGCATATTCAATATATTCATTTATGGCTCATAAATGCAGGGCTTGTCCTGACTTATAAGCTACATGTAACACCTGTATCACAATGCGTTTTCCCCACAAAATTTCCCAGATAATTAGTTTCATGGAGTTTTGCCATTTGGCACATCTCCTCTCCTTTTCCAAGCATTCTTGGGGATATCTGAACCACTGAACAAGACATCTTACCACAGAGCTGTATTGGAAAGTTCAATTAACAGAAGCACTCCAGAGCAGGCGCATCAAGCATTGCATGAACAGTCCGCATAAAGACACCAATTTCTGGCCAGCCGCAGCTTAGAAACCCATTTCTCTCTCCACAGCCATTGATATTTTCTTTATTCCATCACCTGGATGACACACAAGACCTTGGGAGAGGCTTGCTCCTTTAGCCAGGCTGCTCGCCTTCCCAGTTTTTCTAGAATTCCATGCATCCACTGATTTTCATCCCTCCTGCCTCTAGACCCATTCTGGACACATCCCCGCCAGCGCTTCCCTGGCCCAGTCTCTGAGGAGGCGGGAGAAACCCTCAGAGCCGCCGTCTCTTCTCGCTGCAGCAGGCGGCCTGGCCTCCCCGTGGTCTCCGCTTTGCACCCTTAGTGAATCCTTGGATTGTGCTGCTCATGGGTCTGCAGTGCAGTATGCTGTGTGCCTGAAGCTGGTACATCACTGCCCTTATTGCATGATGGGGAAGGAGTATTTAACATGTTTTCCTGGTGGCTGCTGCTTTGTTCCTCTCTTTCTATGTACCTTGCTCTTGCTCTCAAAAGTCACTTTGGAGCTCCTAGCTAGGGAGGCCTCGGGTCACCCCAGTGAAGAAGAGCTCTCTTTTGGACTGGCCAGCTGAATAACACCCCGCATGACACTGTCTACACATGGCTGGCAGGTCACACAGGTCCGACAACAGCCTCCAGTAAGCGTCTTCTCCCCGAGGCCGACCCCCCAGGGCTGAGACCAGCTCTAAAGTATCAGGGTAGGATTTCCTCCAGGACAACTGACCTTCTTTAGGTGGCTGAGGCTTCCTTAAGTGGTTTTGCAAAGGCTAGTAGGCCTCTGTTATCCTGGCATTGTAGAACCTTTAGAAATTTGGTCAATTCTCTGGCTGTCAAAGGAGAAGATGGTTTGATTTGCATAAGGAGCTGCAGGGTCCAGGGGGTGGGAAGGGATGGAACCTCCTAATCCCGTTTCCCTGGGAGTTGGACCTAGAGAGCACTAAAGGATGTGTTACAGGGTGCAGGAAGGGCCACACAGACCCTGAAATGAAACCAATTTAAGGAAAACGGTGCCAAGGCTGGGGCCCCAGGCCTATCACAGAAGGAAGCATGTTTTGACAGAGCATGCTGTTGATGGGGGCAGCCCCCCGGACCCAGCTTCTGCACAAAATGATTGATTTATTCAACAAATATTGATTGAATACGCCAGGCGCTGTGCTAGGTTTGCAGGCATGTTGGTGGATAAGGCCTGTGTGGTCTCTATCTTGGGAGTATTTTCAGTGTGGTTCTGTTCAGAGAACCATTGCTAAACATGAGACCGAGGCTGGGATCCTGGCGAGGGCTTCCCTACTAGTGGGGTCCAGATTCTCACTGCACTGTGGACACACACCTCTCGCACTGTGCTGTGTTACTCTACAACACCAGCACTCTGTGGCAGCTGGAAGTGATCATGATAGTGGACCAAGGAGCCTTCCCAGCTCCCTGTCTTCAGAGAGAGCGTGGAGGAGCATTCCAGGTAGAGGGAGCAGCCTGTGCAAAGGCCCTGCCTCAAAGGGGCTGGAGGGAGGTGACCACAGACAACGAGTGAGAACAAGGCATCAGATGTGGGTCTTTGTCCTGAGGGCAACAATAAGAGCCGAATTTGAACAGACGCATTGAGCTGTGGGTTGGAGAGTGGATTGGAGTGGTGCGAGACTGGATGTGGGGAGACCCCAGAGGCTAAGCGGTGGCTCAGGTCTGTGTCTCCACGTCGTTAGATTATACACTCTACAAGTAAAAACAGTGAGCAGGTGTCCCCCAGATATGTATTTTTTTATTTATTTCTAAAATGTATACTAATATATTATGTGCCTTATAAAATATATATATGCATATATAAAATAGAAACTAATAATATTGATGTAAAGATGAAATAATACTTAAAATATTTTTGTTTTATTTGTTAGTGGTTCAAAAATATGATTTAATATACTTCATAGTGTTTATTAAGTCTAAGTGTATCATTTTGTGATACAGAAATTTGAGTTTTAGGTACAGTTTATTTCAATATTAAGTTTTATTGTCTGCCCATTGCTGGAAAAGACATTTGCAAAGATAAGTAGATCCAAATGCAAGAAATACATGATTGGCTGCTTTTACTAAAGTATGATATTCATTATTTTAGTCCCATCTGCCAAATATGTGAAGGTTTTTTTGAGATTTGGCTAATAGATTTCTATTTTCCTTGATGTCAGGTCAATTTTTCTTTAAAAAAAATCAGAAGGTGTTACATTTTTGTAATTTTAACAAATGGATTAAAAAATTAGATACTTAATTTGATAGATTTTAGACAAGCTAGAATAGTCAATTTTCAATTTTTTAAAGTATGTCTACATGATAAATTTTAGAAGTAAACCACCTAGATCTTTTTTGGCAACAAAATCAGGTAATCATATTAACATTTTCAAATGCTGTTTCAAGATGCTCTCTCCTTAGCACAGGTTTCCTTGAAAAGAATCTTCTTACTCATTCCTGAAACGTTAACTTTGAAGGAGTATTGATGCAGTGGGTTTACGTTTTGAAACTCCCTGCCAGGAAGCATGTCACTAACAGCCACACGCCATCAGAGAAGATCAGCGAGTCAGGAGGGCATGCCTGTTGTAAGGCAAAATGAGTAATTACTAAGTTAGATGCCCCTCTGTACCTGGGCAGGTGCTGATCTCTGGGTATTAGAAAGGGCCACTTCCCATCTGTTAAGAAGGGTTGGGAAGATTCTAGTACCATCTAAGAAAATACCATTGTAAACCGAGCACACCAAGACCACAGCATGTCAGGAGGGTGAGAGCGAGGGCGTTGCCCTGTCTGCAAAGTCATGTACCCCTGCTTCCTTTAGGACACCTGGAATGCCAAAGTGACACGTGGTGCTGATTTTAGAAACCTCCAAAGGTGGAGAGGGGGACTGTGGCTTAGGTCATAGCAATGGAAATGGGGCGAAGTTGCTGTTTGGGGGTAACGTTGACATGACTTACTGATGGGTAGGATCTGGGGTGTGGGGGACAGGTGGGTGTTAGAGATGATTCTCACATTGTGGTTTGTATAGTTTGTCGGGGTGTGGTGCCATTCCCAGCAGGAGGGAGCATGGGAAGAAGATCCCTTTGTAGAGGAGGTCTTACACTGGGTTTAGGCTTGTCCAGTGTGAGCTGCCTCGGAACTGTCCAGATGGGGCTGCCACGCAGCCAGTTGCATATGGAGGTCTGGTCTGAGGGGACGCCTCAGCAGCTGGGTCTGTGGAGCAGACCCTGCCAGTGGGGCAAGCTTTCTCTGGCTCTTGCTTACTCTTCCTAGATGTTTTGCAGTCTTGGAGAGACAATACAGAGAAGAGGGACAAAGGACTGCCCGTGGTCTGGGCAGAGGGAGTTCATCATGTGGTCCAGCCTGGGTCACAGGGGCTGTGCTGGAGTTCAGCGCTCGCAGTTATATGGTAGAACTTGCCTGACCGTGTCTTCTGGGTGCAGATTTCCCTCACAAACTTCACAGTGGGGTGTGACCTTGTAGAGCATGATTGGTTCTTCAGGTCCTGGGATCCTGACATCCATTTTCATGAGATAATCCACGTGTCCATTTATATCCCCGTATCTCCATATACACCCATGCCTCTGCTAGTGCCTCTCCCTCTGCCTGTGACTGATCACCCTCCTAGGAATGACTTGCATTTGGGGCAGGTTGTGCCATTTCTCAATTGTGTGTGTGTGTTCGTGTGTGTACAGCATAGCAGTGTAGCTGTGGGACTAGGATTGCAGGTTCTGGAGTCTGACAGATGGATTGGTAACCCAGCTCCTTTTCTTCCTACATGTATTTTCTTGTTTAATTAACTTAACTTCTCTACTCCTCAGTGTCTTCATAAACAATATGGTGAAAGTATCATACCTACTACGGGAATTCTTGTACATGTTACATACTTAGCATCATGCTTGACATAAAATTACCACTTACTAAATGTGTGTCCATCCACCCCCGGGATACACGATGTAAACAAACAGTATTTTTCTTCTTAGTCTATCCTTCAAGGGCCTCTCTTTCCCACAGGCCTGCATGCCCTATCTCTGTTAGGGTCTATCTTGGTAGTGGAGTCTTTTTATACCCTTATAAGCAAGAACACAGTTGCTCACCTGATGATATGAGGGGTAAAGTTATTCTCTCACGAGGCTAGAGAAAGTTTTCCTTCATAGGTTTGTTCTTTCCTCAATTAGTTTTTCCTCCTTTTATTCACCTGACCCCTACTACGGGGCAGATGTTGTGTTTGGCAGGGGCTGTCAAGGATGTCACAGTCTAATGGGAGAAGCAGATTTGTTCAAACTAATTCCAGTTTGGCGACAGGGCAGAGGGGTCCTGGGGACACAAGAGGTCGACAGTAGCCCCCCTGGACTGTCACTCACACCAAACCCGAAACACTCTTTCTGCCAGGAAGGTTTGGGGAAGCTGCCAGCTGGTGGGGAAATCAAAAGGCCGTGGGAAATATGGGGTCCTTCTGTGGGAACTAGAGAGGAGCTGGAGGAGGACGGGGGTTGCGCAGATGCACCCTAAATCTTGTTATCCCCTTATATGGAGATCACGCCACCCTAGATTTGGACAGAACCCCCATTGGATTCTTTTCCGTGGTTGAAGCTGAGTTTTTGTGGACTGGCCACGGCCTGCCTCTCCAGGCTCATTTCTCATCGTGTCCGACACAGCTTTTGTCTAAGCAATGGGGATTTGTCTACAGTTCTCAATGTCTCCACCCTCACTCCTTTACTTGCCTTCTTCTCTTTTCTAGACTCCTCAGCAGGCCCTCCCTCAACCAGGCCCTCACGTCAGTATTTCCTGCCTGGCCTGCCCACCCCATTGCTGGCCAGGCAGCTGCCTCTTCTCTCGTCTCCCACAGTACTGGGAACAGGTCTTTATCACAACACTTATCAACCTGTGTGGAAATGCTGATTTTCCTGTCTGTCTGCTTGAAGAGACATGGAGCTTATTGAAGGAAAAGAATCTGTCTTATTCTCGAAGCCCCAGAATGAATGTTAGAATGAATGAAGGCGCTGTGCTAGGTACCTGGCGGGCTTCTATTCTTGCTGACGCTGAGGAACACAGCAGGTTTTGAGCAGGGCAGCATGGCCATCATTGTGCAGGAGGCGTCTCTGCCAGGGCATGCCCAGAGCTCACGAACCAAGCCCCTTTAGGGCGGACGTGCATGGGACCAATCTTAAGGAGGGGAACCATTCTCTCCACCCCTCAAGTCCTCTCTTGTCTTCTGATGGCAAACACAGACGGGCACTGTTTGCTTCCAGACGCACACCATCCCCTTGACCTTTCCCTACACCTGTTCCTGACTCTCTATCATAGCGGCATTAAGTCACCCTGCTGCATTCATCTTGCCTCGATTGACTGAAGATTTCACAGGCAATTGCTTTTATCTAAAATTTGGAGACTCCACTTTGGTAACAGTTTTTATGCCAGCTGTGTGTTTTCAAAGCTATTAACTGTACTTTGTCCTCAAAATGGGGCTGAGCCCTTACTTAGGGGTCAAATGCTTCATGGGGGTAAGTCCAGCTCTGAGAAGGCAGTGGGTCCCTCCCGTTCCTGTCTGAGCTCGGAGTGCAGTAGGTGCGTGCTCCTGGCTCACTTCTGGCTGCCCAGGCCTTGGCCTCCTTGGGATGGTGGCTGGCACTGGCTCGCTAGGGAACACTGCGGGCAGAAGGGCCCCTCAGGGTCTGGACTTTTGTCAAGTGCCACAGTGTGGCTCTGACCCTTGGAGGTGCCCACATTTCAAAGAGCAAATCTAGTGTCCATCCTAGGTGGACTGCAAATCAGCTGTGTCTATAGGTGGCTGAGTGCTGGGGGAGAATGGCAGTCTGTGTGGCCGATAGATAGAGAAAGAATGCTGGGAGGACCGTAGCGGGAATGACGCAAGTGGACCCATTTGTAGTGGACTGAAGTGTTTTCTCTGCTTCTTCCCCTCCCTCTACCCACACACTTTGCGTGTAACTTTGAAGCCTGCCAGCTCCCCAGATGTGCAGTGAATTTCCCACCTCTCGACACTGGCTTAGGCTGATGTTTGCTTCGGCCAGAGGAGTGTGGGTAGAAGTGCCAGTGTGCCAGTGCTGAGCCTGGCCCTGAAGAGAACTGTATGCTTCTGCTTGCTTATTCTCACCATGAGTAGAGCTTTCCTCATGCAGCTGCACTGGCTCAGCCAGAGTCCTAGAACATACACAAGTGGAGCAGACCTGAGTCTAAACCATGGCAAGGAGCCACGTCCAGCTAGATCCACAGCTTCAAGCAGAGCTGCCCAGTGTGCGTCAGCCAGTCCACAGACAGCTGGGAAGAAAGGGCTGTTGTACTGAGTTTAGGGTGGTTGTCACGGGGCCATCAGTAGCTGCTACAGTGTCTCAATGTAAGATTTTGAAGTGGGTGAAGTATATCCTTATTACTGTTCAAGATACTTTTTCCAAATTGCCTTTTCTCCTTGGGCAAGAACATATCTTTTCTGTAATAATAATAAAAACTAGATTAACAACACCCTTTGTGGGATACTTGCAATGTGCCATGTTCTCACTTTCGTGGATTACACCGTTTAGCCCTCACAACAAACCCTGTGAGTAAGGTATTATTATCATCCCCATCTTACAGATGAGGAAACTGAGGCCTAGAGAGGTTAAGTAATTTGCCCAAATTCACACAGCTGGGAATGGTGCCGCAAGGATTCAAACCTAGGTGGTCTGGCTCCGAAGCCCATATTCTTGGCTGCCACTGACTGTAACTCTCTTCTTTCTCTTATCAGCGATCAAAAAAGAATGTGAGCTCAATCCTGCTGCTTAGTATGACTGTAAAGTAGCATGTGTGACATGTCTGGAAGAGCTTACTGTATAGCCCTGAGCTCTGGGAGTGGATTAAGAGGGTTTTCTCCTGCAAGGGCATTTGAACCATTCCTGAGCAAGTTGGAAAATGTGGGTGCATGGGGGCTTCTCCCTGCTCCTGAGATCATGCTGCCAAGGGAAAGGCCAACTAGTCATTCCAGGGTATGGAAGTCCTGACCATCTATCTTCTGGCTGGTGGGCTCTTGGGGCCACTCTGAAAGCCCAGAACATAACACGGGTGTGCCACCCTCTGTTGGGGCTGTGTGGTGCAGGGTAACGGGCATCTGAGTCCCAAAGAGCCATGGTCCAGCTCTAGGCCACATAGCTCTTTAGTCTTGGAGGATCAGATTAGTGTAAACTAGTGTTCTTTTAAGTATAGTGAAGGTGGGTTGGAAACTGAAAGTATGTAGTTGCTAACGATTGTAATTATGATTGCTAAGACTTGCAACTTGAAGATAGAGTTGCCACTCTCAAAGTCAGGCTAGACTTTTCTTGGCTGATGCCCTGGGCCGCTAAGGAAGTGCTAGAGGCATGTTCTCAACATCCCATAAAGCTTGCTTTTGTCCCTCCCCCCCCTTTATCCAGCAGCATTTATTAATCTGGAGGTGCCAGTTTCTAAGATAGGCATCGTGGAGGGGGATGCAAAAACCGGTGCGTTATAGCTAAAATTCTCTCAGGGTTGTTCTCCCCCGTCACCGTCCCAGTTACCAGCTATCTGGTGCCCATGGCTTGCGTTCTTTTCGTCTGTGGAGGGCCGAATTCACTAACGTACACAGTTTCCAAGTCAGAAACATGGAAAGCCCTTTTCCTCCCATCCCACCAAACCTGAGCAATAGGGGGTGGCTGGTGGCGACATCCACACGCAGCTCAAACCCAAGCCGGGAAGAAGACTGCCAGAGCAGGACAGCAGCACGCGATGTGCTGGAGAAGAGGGGGTAAATTGCCGCAGACGTGAGAGGAAGGGGGTGCGTATATGGCAAACCCAATCTTACATAAATAAGGCAGACGCGGCTGTTTTAATAGGCTCTGGAAAACAGAAGGCACCCAAAGGGAGCAAGCGCTGGTGATGCGTGAGATGCAGGCTCTGGAAGAGATGCAGGCTCTGGAAGAGAAGCAGGCAGTGGCTCATTGCTAGTGAAAGCTGGAAGACGGGGTGTTTTCTAATTAGGCTTGATTGGAGAGGCCTCGCCCAGGCTGGCCCAGGGCCACAGAGGGGCCATACACGCTCTTGGCACCTGAGTGAGAGCAACAGGCCCCTGAGCCTCCTGTGTGAGGACAGCGCCCAAGGTCAGGTACTGATATCATCATCAGCTGATATTGGCATCATCAGCTGCCCAATCTGAGCGGCTGCTGAAGCAGAGGTGGGTGGGAGGGCTAGAGTAGGAAGAAGTGGAGTCTGGGCTGTCAGACGTTATGAGAATGCAAGCGGAGTGAATTCAGAAGGGCGTGCATATTGAGTTGAGACAGATTTGCAGGGGCAGAGGCTGCTGGCGGCTGGGTTTGAGGAGGGGGGCTTTTCAGAAGGCCTTGAGGCTAAACCCTAGGCGTGGCCAACAAGGCCCCTACAGCTCTAATAGCCTTGCCCTTGAGCACATGCTGTGTAACTGTTGTGGTTTGCCACATGGGGGGTGAGCTTTATAAAATTAAGATGACTGGAGCAATGGCAAGATAAGGCTGGGGCTGTGCAAGCTGGTGGTTGATGCTGTGTGTGTCCAGAGCCAGGAAGTCCAGGCAAAATCAGCAGGAGGAAATGGATCTTGAGACAGAGCATGATGGCAGCCAACACGGTGTGGATTGGGGGTGGGGAGAGGGGAGGCGGGAGGCCGGTAAGAAGACACTGGAGTCCCGGATGGGAGTCCTGGTGTGGGAGGGCTCTGGTCACAGCAGGAGAGAAGGCTCATGGGACACATCCTGGTTGGGGCATGGACTTGGGACACGGCTTTGCCTGAGTTAGAATCCTGGCTCTGCCTCTTGTGGTCTTGTGACCTCGGGAAGTTACTAAAGCTACCCCTGCCTCGGTTTCCATATCCATAAAATGAGGGTTGGCATGAGAATTAAATGAGCTTATTTTTACAAAATGCTTAGGGGATTGTCTGGGACATAGTAAACCTCACGTAAGTGATTTTTAAGTAAAAGATAATAAAATTAAAACAGAAAAAATCACAAGAGCTCATCCCCTGTAAGATGGTGCAGAGGAAATGGAGAAGATGAGGTGTGTGGTTTGGGGCCTGATGAATTGGAGGAGGCAGGGGGCTATCCCTAAAGAGCTGTCACACAAGCTGCTGCTTCCCAGGTGGGGCAGTAGAAAACCACCAGATGTCACAATAAAGTCCTTGATGCAGTGAGTGAGCTCTCATGTTTTGAATTGTTTTCTTTCATTTGTGTCAAACTTTGAGCTGAAAGCAGAGGGTGGAAGTGCTGAGGCAGTGCAGGCAGGAGATGTGGTGGCCTCTCTGTGAGCTTGTAGGTTCACAGATCTTACAACCAACCAACCACCCAACCAGCCACCAATCACCCACCCACCAACCAGCCAGCCAGCCAGTCAACTAACCGACCAACCAAACAGGTATCTATTTTAACAGCAGGCAACTGGAGACACAAGCTTGAATTAAGACAGAGGAGTCCAACCTGGATAGGCAGAGCCAGACTGTTTTCTCTGGAATCTGGAATCCAGACCCTAGAGCTTCTGCTTCCTCAGGCACACACTATTGCCCAGGCCAGAGCCTCTCCTTCCATCTCTGTCTGGCCTCTCTGCCTTTGCTTATAACTGCTCTGCAGCATCAGCAAAGAATGCAAGCTCTGGGGCCGTGAGGGAGCGTGGGGGGCGCTGCCTCTCTCTCCTAGTGACTTTCTCCTGACACGCTGCTGGCAGGAGTTGTTGTGAGACTGCAGGGAATTGCCTTTGAAAGCAAAAGCTCCCAACAGTGGATTTTGATTTCTGGAAGTAAATTAATTGAATAGCCCTGTGAAAAGATAAGGAGAAAAGAGAAAGAGGAAGTGAGCAGGAAAGAGCTGAGGGCCAGGCAGTCAAAAGGAAGAAGCCGCCCTGGTAGAGGTTGGGCAGGGATGGCGGAAAGTATGTGAAACTTGCCAATGGTTAAGATCAAGATTAACAGTAGTAATAAAATTGACAATTACCCCAAGACCTTGGCTGTATCTGTGCTCATTTTTGTGTGGACATCAGCCAGTTGTGGAGGGGCTGTTAGAAGCTCCTACTAAGCCAGGGAACCTGGAATGAAGGTGGAGAGTTTCCCTCTGGAACTCACACCTGCTGGGCCATGCTGTGTCTGTGAACTCTCTCATGATAGCACCACCTGGCCTTCTCCCATGTCTGCACACCGGGAGTGCTGGCACGGCAATTCACACACATCCCCACCTTCCCTGCCTTGGCCTCAAGAAGTTGAAGGAGAGGGGACTCTTTTGCATCCTCTGGGTAAAAACTCAGTTGCCCCCTCCCTCCCTGATGGACTCCAGGAATATGGAAAACATCCCGTGCTTGGAGCCAGGACAAAGGACGGAAAAGGGGTGTCAAATCATGACCAGTGCCATTTCTGGAATTTCTTTTGGCCATTTGTTCCTACCTTTTCTGTCTCCATCCAAGGGCTTGGGGAACCTCTATTAGCTTTGGAGGAGGGAGCTTAGCTTCCTCTGAATCTTAATGCATTTTCTTGGTGAAGAATCACACCAAAAATACACACACAGGTTGGTGGATACATCAAGGGCATCAGTGGACCTTCCGATATGGACAGCAAGGCTGAGAACAGTTAAGGGTGTCTATAGGGAATTCAATAGATGCAGACTCTGGCCTTGAAGATAGGAATTTCTTCTAGCTTCCCTCCATGAGAATAGTTCTGGTCTAGAGACAGGAAACCTGGGAGGCCCTCTTGTATCTACCATCCACGATCTTGCTTATCTTGGAGAAGCTACCATACCTTATGCATCTTAAGTTTCCTTTACTTAAAAGTGAGGGTTTGGTGATGATTAGAGGTCCTGGGGATAGGCTTTGGGTTTGTGAACCTGCTGCACCCTATGGGACATTCTGTGTATGTGATTTGACATTTGTGCATTTTTCTGGGACAAAGGTCTAAGCTTTCATCAGGACCTCAAGAGGAGATCCTTGTAGTAGGTCTTTCTCTGTTCCCCTTGGCATCTAAGAATCCTCTTGGCATCCACAGCTCAGACCCATCCCAGACCATCTTTAGTCCTCTTTCCTGGGCTTTTCACCCACCTCTTCTAGTCCTATTATTACCTTGATTTTTGTTGTTTTTGTTCTGTTGTTTTCTTTTTCTTGCTACCTAGACCAAGTCTTGTCTAGCCTTTCAACAACTAGAGTCCCATCTCCATTTTCAGACATGGTTTGCATTGATTTTCATACCATCCGAGATGTGAGACCAGCCTGGGAAATAGAGTTTAAATGTCCACATCTTTACATTTCCAGTAGATTCTCATGCTGATGGGAGTAAATTCTTGACAACTGGTTGTTGGGTCCCCTGACTCTTGCTTTCTCTTTTATTCTCATATCTTTTTTCCTCCTTCTAGATGAGTTTCCAGTCTCTTTTGGCATATGGAACAGCAAATTTGGAAAGCTTATTTCAGAGAGGAAGCATTCATTCAGACCTGCCACATTCTAGTTGTCTAAACCTTGTGGATATGCTTTGGCTTTCTCCAGGCATTATTAATAACAATCCCTTTTGTTTAGAGAAAGTTTTAATTTTTCAAAGGTCTTACTTGATCGCATGACAACCCTGTCAGGTAGTTATCAGATGAGATGATACATATGAGAGCACCTTGTCCTGGGACAGGTGTAGAGTGAGAAGTAAGAGAGCATCATTTTATAAGTGAGGACATGGAAGCACAGAGCAATTAGATTTGAGCTGGTTTAATACGCTAAGGTTAAGCCCAGGGGCTTTGGAAATAGGCAGACTGGGGGCAGAACACTAGTCTTTGTTGACTAGTTGTGTTATATTGGGCCCCGTGCTCATACTCTCTGAGCCTCTGTTTCCCCATACATAAATGAAACGGTGACAGTAATGCTTATATTCCAGGGATGTCATGAGGATTAAAGAGAATTGTGAATGTAGGACAGATAACACAGCACCTGCACACTGTGGCACTCAATACTTGGGAGCCATTATTATTTGGGAAAGGTCAACACAGAGATGGGTATACATTCACCATCATCATGGAATTTTTGCATCTGCCTCTTGACTGTAAGTTACTAGAAGAATCCTAGAACAAGAACAACAAGAATTCAGATATGGGAGGAAAAGTGAAGATCCACTATGCTACTCCCAACTCAATTTATAGATGAAGATTTTGTAGCCCAGAGTAGGAAAGGAGTTTTCCCCAAGACACACAGCCATTTAGAGGCAGCAAGGCGGTGAACAATCACCCTCTCACTGAGGGGTTTCCCAGGATGCAGGACTTCCAGAGCCAAAACTAGGACCATCCCTGGTAAACTGAAATAATCTGGTCACCCTAGGCAGTGATGAGACAAGATCCTGGCCTCCTGACCTCCAGTCAGACCAGTAAGCTTTTCGCTTATGAAACAAATGTTCTATACAAGTGGATATTTTCTCAAGTGTTTCCTGTTTGGGTTCTCAAAAGGCCCTCCCGCTGTTATGCCTTGTCCCCTGTGCTGCTCTCATGCTTCAGAGAAGAGGAGAGCACTTCGCCACTCCCTCCACAGAGCTCGCCTCTGCGCCCATCCCCTGAGCCTCTCCGAGCTCAGTCATAGGTGAGCCTGGAGGCTGTGTTAGGGCCGGTGTGTGGCCCAAGACCTGAGTACGAGGACTGAGCTAGCAGGCTTCTGTCTGAGGACTGCCACAGGGCCTCTGGGTTGTGATACTCGGGGTACCTGCATGCAGGCCACACGAAAGTGAGAGAATAAGAAATGTCTGGAGCCTGGGTGATAGTAGAGAGAATGGGGTGATAGCAGAGAGAATGGGGTGATAGTAGAGAGAATGGGGTGATAGTAGAGAGAATGGGGTGACAGTAGAGAGAACGGGGTGATAGTAGAGAGAATGGGGTGATAGTAGAGAGAATGGGGTGAGTGACGTCGGGCCTAAACCAAAGCCAGGAGATGGATGAGGAAGAGTGAGGAGTTAAGAAGGGTGGCATGGAGCTCTCTCTGTGAGTGATGTGTTGCACTTTCTGTCTGGATACATGTAACCAACAAGGAAGTTATTTCCAGAATGTCTAAAGAATTCCTATAAATCAATGAGAAAAAGACAGAATCCATCAGAAAAAATAGGCAGAAGCCTTAAAAAATATCCAGTCAGTAGCATATGAAAAGAAGCAAACCTTTAGTAATCAGAGAGATGCAAATTAAAGCCATATGCACTCACCCAAGTGGCTTAAATAAAATAGCAAGTGCTGGTGAGAATGTAGAGCAACTAGAACTCTCATCCCCTCTGGTGGGGGGATGAAGTGGTACAAAATCTTTAGAAAATTGCTTGTCGGTATCTGCCGACTGCACACCTGCCCCACAAGCCAGCAATTCTACTCCCAGGTATATACCCAAATGGAATTGTGCAACAAGATATAAACATTGTTTACAAGAGCCCCAACCTGGAAATAATTCAAATGTCTGTCAATGGTATGATGAATAAACAAGTTGTGATATACTTATACAATGGAATACTATAAAACAATGAAAATGAGTGACTTATTGCCATCTCTAACAAGATGGATTGGACAGAGAAAAGTACACATTACATCTATGATTCCATTTATATAAAGTACAAAAATGGACAAAACTAGTCCATAGTTTTAGAAATCAGGATGATGATCCCTTTTGGAGAGTTAGTGACTGAGAGGGAATGTGAGCAGATCTCCTGAAATGTTCTCTTCCTTGATCTGGGTGGTGGCTGCATGAGTGAGTTTACTTTGTGAAAAATTTTTGAGGTGAGCCCTTATTACTTTTCTGTATGCATATAATACGTCAATAAACACATTTATTTAAAGAATGGATGCAATGTTTCATCCAACGTCCTTCCTCCATGTTCTGAGTCATTGTGCAGCTGTGGACAAAACATCTGGGCCTTAGTTTCCCCAGGACACTAATCCTATCCAGAGTTGTGTGGAAAGTAAGGTATTCATGCCTTCCCCTTGGGGGTCTACCCTGTAGGCTGCATGCCGGAGGGCTGGCCGCCTCCCTCTCTGGGACGCAGCGCCCTGTGCGGCGGGGGACTGGCCCCTGCCAGCACCGGCGCCATTACCTCCTTTCTGGAGAAATGCACACGTTCTGTCTGTTCTGGGCCCCAAACAGCACCAGCCACCTGTTCTGGAACTTGAGCAAATTGACGCCCGCCAATCTGCTCTCTTCCTTCAGCCATTCCACTTCATTCTCAGGCCACTTAGTCCATTTTTCCCCTTTTGTCCTTGGTTTGCAAGACAGCCCATTTGGGCTGATCCGTATCTGGTGACAAGTTGTCAGAGCAGCTCAGGCCTTAGTTCTGTTGTGTGATTTAAGCCAAAAAAAACCCATTTGACTGGGGAAATTAGATGGAGGTGATTGCAGCTAAAGTGCCTCTTATTGAAGCTTTTGGAAAACGTAAATGTCATCAGTCTTGTCAAAGCCAGACACAGGAGAAAATAACAGGACTGAAGGCGGACCAGGATACAGGCTAGGACTGTACAAACTAAGAATTAGCCTTCCTATTTGTTATTATTTTTTTCCTCATAAGTAGTGGGATGGAAGGAGGAGGAGAGGAGAAGAAAAATAGGAGGGGAGAGTGGGGTGCAGTGGAAACGTGCGAAAAATGCTAAACCTGAGCAGTGTTATTTAGCAGTGTTATTTATTTTTTATTCCTCTGGAGCATTGGCAGCATCCCTGTGACTGCCAAGCAACTGAGATGAGAGCAGCTAGGGGTTGACAGCATGAGCCTTGAAGCTTAGGATTGGAGTTGAGGACACTGGACCAGGCAGGGCTGGCCCAGAGGACACAGGCACTCTGGCCCCTGTACTGTCATCGCAGCAGTCGGAGGTTGGCCCATTCATTCAGTGTGCCCTTGGCTCAGTGAGCCTTGGGAAGCACACCCACATGGGAAGGACCTGTCTATGACTCAAAGACCCACTGAGAATCGACTGAGTGTGAGCCCCTCGATGGAAAACAACAACCATGATGCAGCCTTATGCTAGAAGGGCGTGTTGCTAAGAACCTAGAACTGGGACTCTGAGGAAGGGTTGGTGGTAGCTATGGATCTGTAACTAGAGAGAAATATATATGTGGAAATTAGTTGAAACTTGGGTCTGAAACTGATAGATTAGAGGATGAGGAGCGAGGATAGGTGATACGTGAGATACTTAACCAGAAATCCAAGCAGAGACTTTGGTTGGGGCATCTACTCAGACTTTCATAGAGCTGGCCCTTGGTGCGGAGGTCCAGACTGCTCATGGTCAGCTCAGGTATGAGCAGGCAAGAGGCAGCAGTTAGGTGCACTCAAGGAGGTGGGTGTCAGGGAAGGGAATCTAGCCCTCAGTTCCAGGCCAGGCACAGTCAAGGGAATCAGCAGATCACAGTCCAGGCTTGTGAGGAACAAGGTACAACTTTCAAGAGCAGAAGCTGGAGCCCCATCTCTGAGGAGCCAAGAGGTCCAAGGTTAGAGTGGGGTTCCAGCAGCAGGATTACCTCAAAGACCTCTGGGACAGTGATCTGTGTCCTCAAGGCTCACCTCTCTGAGGATATGATTCACTCCCTCTTCTGTAGGGAAGGGAGACTGTATTTGGGGGTTGAGTAGCTATGGCTCCTGAGGGGAACAGGACGTCGGGAGCAAACAGCTTGTATGTGAGAGGTGCATCTAGTCAGTACACTCCAGCCAGAATGTGGTGGGTCAGGTCTGAGCAGGCCTTTGAATGCAGACTACAGAGGCCTCGTTTAAGGCTGAGGTCATCCGTGATGGTTTGTGGAAGAGCTAAGATAGACTCAAAAGTTTCCTTCTCCTTTAGCTCAAGGACTGAGACTGCCAGATGATAATGCCTGGAAGCACCTTCATCATTGCACATCAGCATTAAACTAGACTCACTGAAGTCCCCTTCCTAGGACTTGCTTTCCTTATTGGAGAGATGTGAGTTTGTACTAAATAATTTTTAGGGTCGCGTCCTCGTCCTACCCCTTGTCACATGCCATCATTGCCTGCTGTCAATGTGCTTGAGCATGTCACTCACAGTCTTTTGTAACTCCTGGTTCAATATCTGCTTTCCCAGATCTCTGAAGGCAGGGACTTGGTCTCTCTTTTTCATAGCATAACCGTGCAGAGAAACTGTCATGAAGGAGGCACTCAATACTTATTCATTGAATGAACGAATGAGGAGCAGCCAATAAGTTTGAGACATGAGGCCGTCAAGACGGTCACTCCCTCCCCTCCCCCGCATGACATTTCTTCCTCTGATGTTCATGGTATCTCAGCTGTGTTTCCTGGGGCAGATGATTTTTAAAGAAATTGATTCCCCATTTCAAGTGCAGTAAATCCAGAGGCAGATAACCTGCAGCCTGAGTTGGATGTCCACAGAGGGCCGTCCAACTTCAGTAAGACAGTCTATGTGACTTACATCCTCTTCCACCAGTGGGGAGGGGACAGCTGGAACGTGCTGTCCCTGGACAGTGGCCCTCATCCCTGCATCAGGCCTGATGTCTCTGGCAGCAAGGCAACACCATCCCGCAGGCACTGTGTGCTTTCCTGGCCTGACCCACCGACATTCTCCAAAGTGGCATCCCATTCTGGGACGTCCTCACTGACTCCCAGCCCCTGGACTGGATTCCAGGCTTGGCCTGTAGCCTCATTCTTCTTCAAATGGAAGGCAAATCAAATTCCCAGACCTTCCCTGCTGTGGCCCGTGTTTCTGACTGGGGAAATCTGAGAGTCTGAGCTTGGTGACCTGATAATGCTCCCTCCACTCTGGCAGGTGTTCCAGGCCCCTGCCCTCCCCTGAGGAAATGCATTCAAGGCCTTTTTCTTTCTTTCTTTCTTTCTTTCTTTTATGAATTGCAGCCCGAGCGAGGGCAGTGCTATGATCAGGTGGATGGCCTGGGCTGCAGGTTTCCAGAGCTGGCTTCCTGGCTGAGGCTCTCAGCTACTTCCAAAAGCTAGCTGAGTACATTTCCCTGTGCAGGCAGAGACAAAGGAAGGTTGGCCAGAAGGCTGATCCTGTCAGCCTTTGTTTGCCCAGAAAGAAAAGAAAAACTTTTGAGGCTCTAAATAGGTTTTGGAGAGTTCTGTAGCCCATCTCCACACACAGCACCTGCAGTCATTGTTCTTTGTGAGTGTGTAATCTTCAGGTGGCTGACAGGCTGGGAACAGAAGGACAGGGTGGGCCCCCCCAGCTACTCTTCTGTCCTCCCACTTCCTTTACCCTTCCTTACATCTCCTTCTCCAATTGTCTGTTCATTTCCTTCAATGAGTCTCTCAACTCCCCGTCCACACATCATCTATCTCTTTCACTTCCCAGCCATTTCCTGCCAATAGACTCCTTCCACCCAGCCCACGCCCCACCCCCATTCTTTATCCTTTATACATTTGCTACTCCTGCTTTCCTGTGGTGCTGTCTCCCCCTGCCCAGACTGATCCTGCCCCTCAGGATAGAACAAGACATTGTGATGAGTTCCGATCACATGCCTTTGCTCTTCACTAGGACTCTTGAGATCACTTCTGTTAGTCTCATTTTCCAGATGAACAAACTGAGAGACAGGTGCTAACTTTCCAAAGTCAACCTGCTTATGAACAACAGTCTGGGATCTTTATCAAGAACGTCTTAACCCAAGTTTAATGCCCTTACTGTTATATAATAGCTGCCAAGGGCCAGGGAGATAATATGGCTGGGACGTGTCATGAGCTTTCACTTAGAAGCAAAAATCAAAGGTTGTGCCCCAAGGAGCAGTTTCTGTCTGTGACTTAGTATTTTGAGGCATTCTCTGCCAGGCAGCTCTTTTCCTGTCCCTTGAAGGTTCCCCTTACCCAGGGCTAGCAGCAGGGTAGGGGTGCCACAGGGGCATAGTGGGGGGAGTTTGCCGTCAGATGGGGAAGGGAGGTGACCTGGCCAGCAGGCACCTCAATTAGCAAATACGTTTTAGTTGTTAAATTCATTATTGCAGATTAATTGAAAACTGAGAGCAAGGCTGGATGCTGTAGCTTAATTGCACGATTGGAAAAACCAGCCTCCTGGCCTGCGAGATGCAGGGAGTTCCTGAGGCTGCAGTCTGAAGCTCTGTTCTCTTCTTGAATCTGCTCTTGAATTCATGAACTTGAAGTTTTGCAAGCCCAGCAGAAATGTGCTTCCTTTAATGCCTTTTCTCTCTAGCAGCTGGCCGTTTAAACCAGGCCCCCTTGCAAGTATGCTCTGTTTGAGCCCCGCTTTCATTTCAGGGAGCCCATTTAAAATGGCCTCTATGTCTGCATCACACTCAGCACTTTCATTAATGACTTGTTTCATCACTGGACCCTGTCCCACAAGCAGGGTGGGTGGCCTGCCTTCAGCACAGAATTGGAGGTGCTGAAAGGTTAAATGCTTATATCAGAGAGAGCAAAGACATTAGAACCAGACCAACTCAGGTTTGAATCCAGCTCTACTACCTATAAACTGTGAATCCGGTTGTTTTGGAGCATCAATTCTTAATCGTAAATGGAGAAAATAATATGTACCTTTAGGATTATCCTGAAGAAGAAATGAGACAACCAATGTGAATTGCTTATTCCTCCAACTGGCATAGAATAGATCTCAGCAAAAGTCCCTTCTCATTCTCCTACTCTTTTGGGCCCAAACTAGGTTTGTAAATACATTTGAATATTATTTTCCAACTCCAGTTCCATTCTCCTCTTCTCTCTTCATTTCTTCCTGCTTTTTCCTGTCAGTACACACACTTAAAATGCCTTAGGAATGTGGAGGCCAATTTGTGACAGCTTGATTCCGTGACTTTGTTATTTGCGGTTAACTTCACCCTGCCATTTAAGAAATAGATTGATAGCAGGTGGCAGCATAGTTCCAGGTCCCATGGCCTCAGATTGACAGGAGTGCACGTTCCATGATAATCCTGGTGTTAATTACTGTATGTGAATTATCTCACTCACTCCTCAACACTTTTTTCGGAGGTGTGTATTAGTTTAAGTAATGCTTAATCTTCTGTAATGGATAAACTCTGATATCTCCACAGCTTAATACAATACACTTGTATTTCTTGCAGAGGAAAAGCCCAGCGAGTGGAGCCCAGGGTCAGGAGGGCCTTCTCTCTGCACCTGGGGACTTGGGCTGATAAGGGTCCTTCAGTCTTCACACATGGCTTCCCAGGCGACCTGGGTGTGGAAAGGGCCTGTAGAAAAGGGAAGAGAGAAAGAAGGGTCACTTGGGGGCATTTCCGCCTGTGTTTTCTTGCCAGATGGACAGAGGCAGCCCTTCTTCCCGCATTCCTATTCCTTTGGCCAGAACTCAGTCGTGTGTCCACACCTGCCTGCCAGGGGAGCTGGGAAAGGAGGTCTAGCTGTGTTCCCAGGAGGAAGGGGAAAGTTTCTGCCATGGGGAGGTGTGAAAGTCCCCATTTACAAATGAGGAAATGAGTGGGCACGCAAAATAAACAGGAGAGCCAGTCTCTGAATTTGGGCAATTGTTTCATTTCTTTCAACCTTCTGAGAATTATGTTTTTGAATTTCCAAGTACATATCAGAAATACACATTTTTCCTAAATGAAAATCAAACTTAGGCAAAACTTGAACCAAAAAAGGGTAATTATAGCAATTCTTCTCAAAACAGAGTTTGTGTTAATGAGCCAGGGGATGGAAGACCTGAAATATTAATTTTTGCTTAATAGTAAGGCACTTAAAATATTTTTTCTGTTGAAACTGGATATATACATAGTGGAATGCAAAATTTATATAAATTGTTAAGATTGAAAATAGAACTTCAAATAAAACACTTGCTTGTGGTGGGTCACTGCTATGCCCTTGGACACTTAGGGGTTCAGAGTCACTCCTTTTAAGGTGAACGACCTGTACTCTGAAAACTATAAGACATTGATAAAAGCAATTGAAGATGACACAAATAAATGGAAAGATATTCCATGCTCATAGATTGGAAGAATTAGTATTGTTAAAATGTTCATATTACCCAAAGCAATCTACAGATTCAATACAATCCCCGTCAAAATACCAATGACATTTTTCACAGAACTAGAACAAATAATTCTAAAATTTGTGTGGAACCACAAAAGACCCCAAATAGCCAAAGCAGCCTTGAGAAAGAAGAACGAAGCTGGAGGTATTGATGCCAGCCCTGATATCAGTTCCCCTGCATTAAACCCAGCATTTATGGGGTTAAAACCGAAAGCACTCATCCTCTTTCCCTGCTCCTCTAAGTTAGGTTCACATGTAAATATCTGGTTTTTTAACCTTTGTATCCCAGAACACCACAAGGCAAATAGAAGTTACAAATTGTTAAAGCCAGGGTTGCCTCACACTGCACTTACACTGAAGTTTGGCTAGGTATTGGTCCTTTGAAGATTTGTTACAAGGAAACTGATATCCAGAGAATATCAAGAAGCTGAAATTCCCAGACCTCAACTCCTTGGCTTCCTGGTTCCAGAATCCGCCGTTCATAATGGAAGCAGACAACCAAGGACACCCACCTGTGGATTCCCTTATCTCACCACCCTCCTCCCTGTGAACAGCCTCACAAGGCCAAATGCAGGCTGATGGGAAGATGTCAACCTGCAAAGCCACAGCTCCCCCTCCCCTAACTAAAACCTTGTCCCATGGATTCCCCTTTAAAAGCCCCAGCTACTAATGCTTAGAGAGGACAGTGGGTTTTGAGGCACTGGCCTATCACGTCCTCATCTTGCTAGCAAAATTAAAAATTACTCTTTCTTTTCCTCAATCGCTTGTCATTGTGTTCATTGATTCGGCTATGGTGAAAAGGTCCCAGTTTTTCGGTAACAGTATCATGCCTCCTGATTTCAAACTACTATACTACGAAGCTATAGTAATCAAAACAGCATGGTACTGGCACAAAAACAGACACATCCATCAATGGAACAGACTAGAGAGCCCAGAAATAAACCCACACATATATGGTCAATTAATTTATGACAAAGGAGCCAAGAATATACAATGGGGAAAGGACAGTCTCTTCGATAAATAGTGTTGGGAAAACTGGACAGTCACATGCAAAAGAATGAAAGTAGACCATTATCTTACACTATATACAAAAATAAATTCAAAATGGATTAAAGACTTAAATGTAAGACCTGAAACCATAAAAATCCTAGAAGAAAATATAGGCAATTTAGGAAAATTTTCTTCTTTCCTAGAAGAAAATTTAACATCAGTCTTAGCAATATTTTTTTGGACTGGTCTCCTCAGGAAAAGGCAACAAAACCAAAAATAAACAAATGGGACTACATCAAGCTAAAAACATTTTGCATAGTGAAGGAAACTATCAACAAAACAAAAAGGCAACCTACTGAGTGGGAGAAGATATTTGGAAATCATACATCCAATAAGGGGTTAATATCCAAAATATATAAAGAACTTACACAACTTAATATAAAAAAAACGTGATTAAAAAATGGGCAGAGACATTTTTCCAAAGAAGACATACAGATGGACAACAGGCACATGAAAAGATGCTCAACGTTACTAATCATCATGGGAATGCAAATCAAAACCACAATGAGATATCACCTTACATCTGTTGGAATGGCGATTATCAAAAAAACAAGAAATAACAAGTGTTGGAGAGGATGTGGAGAAAAGGGAACCCTCATACACCGTTGATGGAAATGTAAATTGGTGCAGTGACTATGGAAAATAGTATGGAGGTTCCTGAAACAATTAAAAATAGAACTAACATAAGATCCAGAAATTCCACTTCTGGGTATTTATCTGAAGAAAACAAAAACACTAATTCAAAGAGATATATACACCCCTAATGTTCATCACAGTATTATTTACAATTGCCAAGATATGGAAGCAGCCTAAGTGTCCATCAATAGATGAATGAATAAAGAAATGTGGTATATATACAGAATGGAATATTACTCAACCATAAAAAAGAATGAAACCTTGCCATTTGTGACAGCATGGATGGACTAGAGGTATTATGCTAAGTGCAATAAGTCAGAGAGAGAAAGACAAATATCATATGATTTCACTTATATGTGGAATCTGAAAAACAAAACAAACAAACAAAACAGGAACAGACTCATAGATACAGGAAACAAACTGGTGGTTACTAGAGAGGAGGGGGATTGGTGGGTGTGGTGACATAGGTGAAGGGAATTAAGAGATACAAAATTCCAGTTATAAAATGAATAAGGCATGGGGATGTAATGTACAGCATAGGGAATATAGGCAATAATATTATGGTAATTTTGTATGATAATAGATGGTAACTAGACTTCATGGTGATCATTTCGTAACATATATAAATATCAAAATCACTATGATGCACATCTGAATAATAGGATACTGTATGCCAATTATACTTCAAAAAAAACTGCAAAGTCACTCCTTTTAGTTTTACTGGTTGAAAAGTTTGAGATGGTTTAGAAGTTTTTTTAGTGAAAAAATATTTTGTGGTACATTTAACTATAATTTCTGACTCTCTCTGTAATTCTTCTAAATAACAACCTACATTATGTTTTGGAACTGCCTCCGATTTTGTTTTGTTAGTGTTCTACTGATTTCTGGAGCCCAGCTTGATGAGTTTGGGACTCCAGGCTTTTCAACTTCTCTCTCAGCTGATGATTTGCTTCTTTTCTTCAGGGGAAGTCTCGCGGTTTCTTCCAAAATCAAGGAGTACCTGTCCTAGTTCTCTAGTCAAGAGCTACTTTGAGCTTTCTCTTAGCTAAAAACCTCTTTCTGGTCCAGTGGGAACAATAAACCTTGTGTGCATTTCTTACCACATCCAGAGAACATCAGTTGTACTCCTCTCCTCTGCTTTCCAGAGTGAGCGAACCAATTTAATCTGTGTAGCATGACTGGGCTAATTAATAGTTTTCCCACAGCTGGTTCCCTCTAGAAACATTTAGCAACTGCCTTCTAGTAGGAGCTGCCCTAGAAACAAAGTTCAATATAGCAATATCTCTTGATAGTGGAACAGAGTGTTTTCATGTCAACTGACTTCACCGTGAATAGCGAGAATGTCTCACTTGTGTTGTGGGTCACCCAGAAGATGATGGGGAAGTCCCCCACAGCTAGTATTTATTTCTTTACTTGCTATTTTATTCCATTTTACTTTTTCTACTCTTCCTATTCTCCACAAATGACCTCACATCAGACAATATCTCCACCAAATTACCTTTTTTTACTTTTTCCTATTGTAAAATCTCTATGGACCTTAGGTGCACAGAATTGGATTAATTATATCCTTAGTACATCACTCACTGTCATCACTGGAACATGCAATTTTATTTAGTTATTTTTAATAATGTAATGAGCATGCACAAAACCATCGGTGCAAATAAAAGCTAGGCCATTGACAATAACCTATATGTAACCATGGGGTTCCCCCCATCTCATCGCATCTCTGGCTCCTCCCATCTAAGGCAAACCTTACCCTGAGCCCTGTATTCATCATTTTCCTGCTTTGCTTTTTAAATTGTTTTATTTCACCTATATGTTGTCCTTAAAACCTATTTTGAGTTTAGTTATTTGACTGTATAAAAATATGAAGATCTATGTAATTTGGGGGGTGGACTTTTCCATTTAACATTAAAATGCTAAGATTTATGCATATCATTGCAAGTTAACATAGTTTATTCAGTTCTGCTTGTACTCTGTCATGTGACTGTTCTGCACTTGGTTCATCCATTCTCCCGTTGATGAGCATTTGGGTAGTCTCCAGTTCTTTGCTATGATGAACAGTGATAATATAAATGTTCTTGTATATGTCTTCCTTTGTACATGCTTGAAAATTTCTTTTGGGTATAAAATTGAGAGTGGAATTGCTGGGTCATAGGATGTATAAATGGTCAAATTTAGGAAATATTACCAGTGTTGTTTTTAAAAAATTTGATGTCAATCAGATTCTTGTTTCTTTGAATGTTCTGCTTTTTCTCTTTTTAAGTTTCTGTGATATTCTCTCCTTTTAAGATATATATCCTTAAAATTCTCTGTAGTGTGTTTGAATGTGTGTTTTTTTTTTTTCCATCTCCTTTCTTTGGCACTTTATGGTTTTTTTTCTATCAGAGATATTCATCCTTTTTCAATTTCAGAAAAGATATCTTCACTATTCAAATATTTTCTCCTTTCTATTTATAGTTTATCTTTCTTTCTGGGATTTCTCCTTAATCTAAATATCAATATTTTAACTTCTTTCCCCTTTTCTCAGCTTTAGCTTTTCTTTTATATTTTCTATTAGTAATTTTTTATTTTGAGACATTTCCTCAATTTGTTCTTCCAAATCACAAATTCCTTTCTTAGCTGAATTCCTTCTGCTATTCAATCTTTTGTGTTTGTTTAACAACATTTACATATTTTATGCCAAATACTTCTGTTTTTCTATTTTTGCATTTTCTTATGGCTAATATCTTCCCTTGTCTCTCTTAAGGAAAATTGTAAAAAACTAGGAACTAAGGCAAGGGATAATTGCAAGCCTTTTCACTGTCATGCTGGAGCATGGTCTAGTCCCATTCAGGGATTACCTAACTCTCTAGTAGCATGTACTTTTCACTTACTGTTTATAGCTGATAGGGCTCATACTGTGTGAGGCTCATACTTGAGATGATTGATAAATACAAGCTAATTTCTGTCTGGCAGAAAAAGATAACCTGGGAGGTTACAGTTTTTTTTCTTTTGCTCTGTAAGACCAGTTTTGTGTCTGATTTAGCAATCATATTCCAGTAATCTTTCTTTCATTCACTATACATAGCCAATCTCTCAAATTTTTATTTGAACCAACTTTACCATTCTGCTGATTTTACTGCGCTAAATAAATCTGAGTTAAAATATGTGTTCACTATGATTTGTATGAGAGCTATATTATTAATTTTTTAAAAAATTATTCTTTGCAAACTCTTTTAATGTTTTTAAGACTAATTTTAAATAATTGGTTCTTCTCTTCTAATTATTATGCTTTCAGTGCACACAATCTAACATACTGTTTTTCTTGTTGTAATATTGGAAACTGTCAGTCCCATCCCGGACCTCCTGGTCTGGCGGGGGTGGGCTGTAGATTGAGTTCAGTCACCAATGGCCAATGATTTAATCAATCATGCCTATGTAATGAAGCCTCCATGAAAACCCAAAAGCAAGGGGTTTGGAGGGCTTCCAGGTTGATGAACGCATGCAGGTTTGGGGAGAGTTCTGTGCCTAGAGGGGGTATGGAAGCTCTGCACCCCTTTCCACGTACCTTGCCCTATGCATCTCTTCCATCTGGCTGTTCCTGAGTTATATCCTTTTATAACAAACTGGTAATCTAGTAAGCAAAATGTTTCTCTGAGTTCTGTGAGCTGCTCTAGCAATTATTTGAATCCAAGGAGGGGGTCATGGGAACCTCAGATTTATAGCCATTTGATCAGAAGCCCAGGTGACAACCTGAACTTGTGATCCATGTCTGAAGTAGTGTGGTGGGGTGGGGGGTAGACTTTTAGGACTAAGCTCTTAACTTGTGGAATCTGATCCTATCTCTGGGTAGATAGTGTCAAAATTGAGTTGAATTGTAGGACACCGTACTGGTGTTTGGAGATTGCTTGCTGGTGTGGGGGAAAAAAAACACACACATGTCAGAATTGGTACCAAAACTCTTGTGAAATGGTGGTGCCCCTCAAATATCTTCTTAGTTTGCTATGTGTGTCTTCCTCCCCTAGAGATACTGATTATTTTGTTAGGCAGTGAGGATGGGAGGAGGCTAAACCAGAGAACCTGTGTGATTGTATGGGAGGGATCTAGCGTTCCTACTGGTTGACCATCTTGGAAGCAACCAGCATCAGTACCAGAAACTCAAAGTGGTTTCTTGCTGCCTCACTGCCTTGAGAGGGAGATATTCCTGAGAAGTCACTAGTCCCCCCGGGTCCTGGGATTTGGTCTCTTTGTCGTGGTTCTGTGTTGCCTCTGCTGATCATTTTTACCTTTGGTGCCCTTGTGAGAGCCCCGCTGTGTCTAGCTGTCCCCTGTTGGGGCTGCTATCCCACCCCTGGCTGTAGGGGTGGGTATACACTCTCCACTTGTCTACTTTGTCCCAAAGGTGGTACAATCTCTGGCTTTAATTCCCCACACCACGACCCTAGCAGGGTGGATGGTCACCTCTCTAAAAAAAAAGAAAATTCAACTGGAACCTGTGATTATGACCTTATTTGGAAAAAAGATCTTTGCAAATGCAATTAAGTTAACGATGTTAAAATGAGATCATTCTAGATTACCAAGTGGGACATATATCCCATGACAAGTGTTCTCTTAAGAAATAGAAGAGGAGCTGCAGATACAGAGGAGAAGACCACGTGACGATGGAGACTGAGAGTGGAGGCATGCAGACACAAGCCAAGAACACCTGCACCCAAGCTGGAGGAGGTAAGGAGGGTTCTCCTGAGCCTTCGGAAGAAGCACTGTCCTGCCAACACCTTGATTTCAGATGTCTGGCCTTTGAACTGTGAAAGGCTACATTTTTGTGGTTTTAAGCCACCACATCTGTGGTCATTTGTTCCAGTAGCCCTGGGATAATTCAGATATCCAAGACAGGCTGTAACCATTAAGTGTCTTTGCTAAAAGTCTGGGGGTCATAGTGGGAAGACTAACATGGGGAATAATTACAGCTACACGCAGGCCCAGAGGCACAGGGGCCTCCCCAGGTGGGCCCCTCACGGAGACATGTCCACCTGCTGTGGCCGGGAGCAGCATCCTGAAGTTGTCAAGGTGTTGGGACTGGGCCAAGTTCACCCCAGCCTAGAGAGGAGAGGAAGGGCTTTCCCTCATGGCTCACCCTCACAGCTGTCTAAGGCTGGCTGCCTAAGTCCTTTGCAGCCGAGGGATTAACTTTTCTCTCTTCTCAGGAGAAGCCACTCTACCCACAGGCTCTGAGCTCCAACGCCATCAGTCATCAGGTTCTCCCACAGTACGTGTCCCCATGTCTGGGTTTTTCGGTCCTGTCCAGGTGGGACTGCTCCCAGTCCAGGCCACTGTGTTTTTGTGTTTCAAGTTTAAAAAAAAACAACTTGGAATTGGTGTCACTCATAATCATCCTGTTACACTAAGTTCATTCTAAAATGCTTAAGCTTGGGTTGTTTGTAGAGATAGAAGCTCTTCATGACGTATTACTAATGATTGCAACTATGTGAAATCAGTGCATGTGGATGGAGACTGGAGAGAATCCAAAAATTGGTAACAGTTTTTTAGGGTGCTGAGATTATATTAAGGTTACAGGTGAGATTATGGGTGGGATGTTTGCTCTTTAAAATATATCTTTTAACATTTCTTTCACAGTGCTTAATGCTATTTTTACAGTAAATAAGGATAGTCATCAAGTTTTGATGCTATAAGAAAAGAAATATATTCCTTTGCCTATCTCCTCATCATTTTGGGGGGAAAAATGATACCAGTTGCTAGGGACAAATTTCTCTGCTGAGAGAAACTCTTACAGTTTATGTGCATTTCAAATAGTTGCGGATCTATTTGGGAGGAGAAATGCTTCCCCTTCCTGTTAGTGGGGAGGAGACATTTCCCCTCATCTTATTAAAGAATATCAGTCTGAGCTATCAGCCAGAAAGGGTGAGGTGAGAGAGGGAATGAGAGGGAGAGAGAGCCAGACCAAGGAAGGGAGGCGCGTGGAGATCAAGAAGAGAGCAGAGGAGCCAGAAGGAACATCACGGCTATGCCCTTCCTTAGCTGCAAGCCCAGCTGGGCCAGGGCAGAGGACAGCTGCCAGCAGGAAACTGCAAAGACTGGTTAGTGGATTCTGGATGAGGCCGAACATGCTGCCCGGTCTGCTCTCTCCATCCGGATTGCATTTCTCCATCTCCACCTGTTGGCATCCAGGGGGTTCTTTAAGGCTCACCCCAAATGACAGCTTTTCTGTATGATCTTTATTGGTCGCTGCACCCCGACCAGGGTCCTAGTTTGCAAGTTCCTTTATACATCTGTTATATCCTTATTCTGGCCTGACCTCTTGCCTTAGCTCCTCTGCTGTTCAGCCCTCTATGTGTCCCCCACACATTACATGATAAGATTCTTAAGGGCAGCAAATGTGTACATTTTAGTGTCTACATTATGTCTTTCGTATTGTCAACAAAAATATGTTTATGTGAACTGAGTTGAAGCCCAGTGATAAAATGAAGGTTAGATTATGATAGTAACAGAAACCAGTGAAAAGAGCATCAGGTTATAATTCTCTATTTACTTTTTAAACACTAGTTTTACTGTATATATTTTAAAAATTAATTACTATTTAGACAAAGCTGTATTTTTGTTAAAAAAACAAAAACAAAAGATTGAAAAGTCATACTACTCCCTGTATGGTCAAAATCTGGCTGTTTACATCACACTCATAACCTAGTCACACCGAGGGAGGATTGTAGTGTAACAACAGGCAAAGGCGGGTGCACTGACTGATTACCAGAAGTGTAAACACCCTCTCGCTGTGTTGGACATCGATATTGCAAAAAGTTCCTTTAAACTCCAAGGGCTTATGATTCTAGGATTATTATTATTTAGATAACAGTAACAACTAACATATTGTTGCTGACTCGGTGCCCAACACTGTTTTAAGTGCTTTGTGTGTTTTCACTGGTATAACTTTAATAACCATATGAGGAAGTTTGCCATAAGAAAGTTAATTATGCAGTAACTGTTGGCACCCAGATCCCAAGCCGTGGAGGCCCCTCCAGAATCCACACTCTTCAACATGGTGCCCCCCTGCCTGTAATGCCTTGCCTCTTTCACAAAACGTTTTGAGGTAATGACTTTTAGTTAGAAGCGGCAACGACAAAAATGTGAAAGCAGTGGGCTATATTAACACCTGGAAACAAGGTCCTTTTTTCTCGAGGGCCCTCTTTTCTGAGAAGCTCAGGGCTGTATGAGGAAGCACAGTGGTGAACAGTGGGAGGAGGCTGGCCGCTGGAGCCAGCTCCACTTTGTGCCAGCTGTGTGACCTTGAGCAAGGCACTTAACCTCTCTGAGCTTTATTTTCTCCATCTGTTAATGGGATGGTTGTAATGATTAAATGAGTTAATACGTGTAAAGCGTCTAGCAGAGCTCTGAGCATGCAGAGTGCGATGGCGTATTTGATGTTTGTTGAGCTCATTGAACTCCACTGTGTCCCGGGCATTGTGCTGGGCTCTGGGGATGGAGAAATGAACTTAAGGGAGCCCTTGACCTGGTGGAGGAGAAAGGCATGCCATCAAATCATCCTAACAGAAGGCAGTAGAAAGCAGTGTGGAAGAACTGAAGACAGTGGACCTAACTTGGTCTGGGCGGGAAGAAAAGTACTTGACTGTCCTTATTCTTAGATGGAGGCAGGTTTAAACGTGGGATGTAACTGTCTGTCTCCTGTCTGTTTTTCTCCATTTCTAAGCCTTAGTGTCTGAGATTTCAAAATTAGAGATTTACTTATTTGAGTCAAGCATTGCCCTTTTCCCATGGGCTTCTATAAAACTGCAGATTAACTTGGCGTTTGCATGTGTCCTAAAGACATTTTGGTGGCTTCTTGCATGACAAATTGCAGGGCCTTACACCCAGAGATTCAATTCAGTAAGTCTGGATGGAGCCTGGAAACACCTTGGCTAGTCCTGTGGTTAGCGCACCCACACGCTTGGCCCTAGGAGGCGCTAGGCTGAGGGCCCCAGGACAAACTGGTGGCCCTTTTCACCTGAAGGGCAAATGCACAGGAGCTAGTGCAGGGGGTGGGGCCCTTTGTGTGGCTCCCTTCTGTCGCTGGGCCTTCCTTTCTTAGGTGGCTTCTCTGTTCCTGTGGGGCCTAAGCTCACTTGGCAGATCAGGACGGACACTGAGTCCCCCTCTGCCTGCCAGCCCGCTGGCTCCCTGTTGTTCTCCCTGAGCTCCGCCTCCTCCTGTCAGTCCCCAGCCATGTGGCTAATGAGAGGCCTATTCAGACCTCATTAGGACATCAACTTGGTTTCTTCTGCTCTCAGAAGCTAATTATGTCTCTTTCATTAGCTTAATTTCAGCAATTAATGTGTATACACAAATGGCTGTTTGTTTTTAATCTAGGTGACGTGTGCGGCTGTCCTGTCTCTCTCCGCTCGCGTGTGACTCCGTCTCGTCTGCCTTTCCTTATGAACAGTTCCACAGTCAGGGTTCCAGTCTTAAGTGACAGAAATCAACGTGGCAAACTTAAAGGCTAAGAGGGATTTGTGGTAGAGAAACCGGGCAGCTCGTGGAATAAAACCAAGTACCAAACAATTGAGCCCAAGAAGCAAGAGACACCAGGGAACCCCGGGGACTTGCAGCTTTCTGCAACAACAGGACGTGTTAATTGCACCTTTAACAGACTCGCCAGGCAGCCTGGCTCCAGAGTTGGTAATTCAATGGCTCCATGACGTCATCAGGACTCGTGCTGTCATCTCAATATTTTGGGTCGTCCTCTTAGCTACACCCCCACACTTGCTTCTAGGTGGTTCCGGCAGGCTCATATGTGACTGCAGACAGCCAGCTCCTGGAGTTGCAGAGGAAGTATTTCTTTCTTACATCTCTCTGTCTCTCTCCCCTTCTTTGTAAGGAGCTCACCCGGGAGGACTCTTCCCGGGGTAACTGGGCACACATCTCTCGTGTTTCACTGGTCAGGACTGCACCAGTACCTTCTGCCCAGCCAGTCATTGCCTGGGGAGTGCCGCGACAGGCGTAGGGCACGTGGGTGTCACCCCTAGGGGCTGGTGGAGTGCCTGGCCCCCTCTCAAACACAGAGCCACGTGATGTCTGAGAAACGTCAGGTCTTTAGAAAGAGCAGAGAGGGCAAGGCTGCTGGGAAGCACTGCGTCAGTGTCTGTCAGCAGTCGTTCAGGAGTCGGGGAGGGAGGGGAGGGCCTTCCCCAAGTGGAAAGGGTGCTGGAGAAACACGAAGAGCAGCTGCCCCTCATCAGCTGCTGAAAACTCAGATTCTACACTTCTGCTGACTGCTATGCTCAAAAAGTCAATTGCATACACATAGACTGGGGGGCACCTGCCGGGGCTGAAGCTTCTAGGGAAGATCAAGCATTTTTAGATTAATTACATGCTGTAGACTGACTTGTGTCCCCTGAAATTCACGTGTTGAAGCCTAACCTCCCACGTGGCTATATTGGAGATAGGGCCTTCAGGGAGTGATTAAGGTTAAATGAGATCATAAGCCTGGAGCCCTGATGCAGAAGGAACACCAGAGACTCTCTCAACATGTGCGGACAGCAGCCAAGAAGAGAGCTCTCACCAAAAACCAGACCCTGTCGGCACCTTGTTCATGGATTTCCCAACCTCCAGAACTGTGAGAAATACATTTCTGTAGTTTCAGCCCCCTAGCCTGTGGTATTTTGTTATGGCAGCCTGAGCTGAGACACTAAATGATACATACAGCCAATCCAACTGCCAATAGTGTGATGTTGCAAAGGAAAAGCAAATGCAGACCTTGGCTGTAGTATAGGTGAAGATCCCCTGGCTCCCTGGAGGGGCCAGGTCCTCTGCTCTCTGCTCCTGTCAGTCTGTACGGGAGTCTTCAGAGCCATGATGAGTGCCGTGTTCTGAAAGGACGCTGGCACTTGGAGCAAACAGAAAGGTGACTGCAGGAGGAAGAGCTTGAAGGGAGAGAATGCCAGCTTAAGACTGAGGCCTGGGGACTGGGAGCAATGCTGTCTTCAAGTATTGAAAAGGCTGACCTACAGGAGAGGGGTTGGACTTGCCCTGTTCAGGCTGGAAGATTGAACAAAGACTGAAGGGTAGAGGTTAAAAGGAGGAGATTTTAAATTCAGCACAAAAGTTGACTTTACTTAGCCGTTCACATTTCGTGTGGCATAGTCCATTATCCCCTTCTATGATAACCCAAGGCTGACATTATCATTCCCATTTCAGACAAGGAGACTGAAGTTCTGAGAAAACCTGCCACTTACTACAGGTGCATGGTATGACATTCAGCCAAGGGCCCTGCCTTAGGCCATGAGAAGCATGACCTTAGAAGAAAGAGCTTAGTGAGACAAACTAATACCTCATTACTTCAGTTGACCTCGAGGCTGTAACCAGTACTCCCTCCTCTTCATCATCCACTATCCGTTCTAAATCATCCTCAACTTCAGCAATCACCTCAGCAGATATTGGGGGCTTACCTGCTGGTGTGACCCACATCTTCATTCCTGAGGTGTCTGAACCCTTGGAAATGTCTCAGACTGGGTGGTGTACAAGGGCACTCACCAGTACGAGGGAGCAAGGAGGTCCCAGGAGGTGCCCAGGTAAATCACCTGGGTTCCACACATATTCCTCAATGCTGCCATTGGATAAAAGCAACCCTATGGATCAGAGTCAATTACCCTTGGCAGTATGGTGACTCCTCTTCTGCTGGTCCCTGGCTGCGAGGAAACCAAAGGGCTCTGGGAGCAGACGCTGCTTGTAGTGCAATGGGATCCTTTCTCCGTACCCTGGAAAGTATGTGTCTCCTTTGGATATCAGAACCTCCAACTCTGCAAACACCAGAGTTGCAGGGACAGAAAGCACAAAACACCCTAGGAGGTCATTGGGACTACTGCTTTCATGACTTGGTTCCCACATCCATATATTGTCCTGTTGGGATAGAGTGTCGTATAGGGGTCGCTGGTTTAATGTGGTTACTGAATCCTGAAGGATGGCACCCCATCCTTTCAGAGTGTTTCTTCTGAGCTGGCATGTAAGCTATACTTTTAGAAGGCCATTCCAGCATTTTATAAAGCCAAGTGTTTGGGGATAGTTATAGGCCTACTCCTGCCCATTGCTGTGAAGCGGGTCTCCTGGGTGGATGTTATGCTACATGGAACTCTATGCCTGTGGATCAGACATCCATAAGCCCTTGGATAGTGATGCTGGCTGCAGCTCCATGAGCAGCAAAGGCAAACCCACCCCTAAAACAGGAATTGATCTGTATGAGGATGAACTGCTGGCCCTTTGAGGATGGATGGAGCCCTGTGTAGTCAACTTACCACCAAGTGGCCGATTGGTCTCCTTGAGGGGTAATGCTGTCTCAGGGGTTCACTGCTGGTCTCTGTTCAGGGGCCACAGTAGCTAGATCAGCTTTGATAAGGGGAGTCCATACTGTTGGACCCCTATGTAGCCTCTGTTTCTGCCACTGTGGCTACTCCTTCAAGTGCTCATCAGGCCGGTTCCAAGATGGCCAGTGATGAACCCCAGCTAATGTAAAAGGACTAAGTCATTTGTTTTGTCTGTTTATTTAGTTAGCACCTCTTCTGTGGTGGGGGCTTTCTGGTGGGCATTAATATGTGATAAAAAATACTCACACTCTGTGCCCACTCCCAATGTGTTCATCCACATGTCGTTACCTCAGATCTCCTTGTCATTGATCTTGTAGTCTTCTCTCTCAGAATCCTGACCAGATGGCTGGCTGTTGGCCACTGCCCCGTAATCTGTATATATTCTCACTTTGGGTTGAATCTCCTTCCATACAAAATAGATGACCAGCTATACTGCTTACATATCTACACCTTGGGAAAGATTTCCTTCTTCGTTGTTTTTTAGGCCACCTGTAAATGAAGCTGCAATGTGGCCATTGTCCATTTTTGACTTGCACATGTGCCAGAACAACCCATCCATCAGCCAAGCTCAGGCTTTTCTCTCCTTCATCTGGTCGCAGTGGATTCCTATGTGGCTTTAGGTATGAGCTAGCGGGGGACGGGCTGGTGCAACTGTGGTTGCTGACGTGGGTTTCTGGGCCACCTGCTCACACAGCTTACTTGCCTCTGATCCTGCTCACTTGATCTCAATGTATCATTTCCAACATATGTTGACTGCTGCTGGGCATGTCTGACTTGAGGACTTGGCAGGTCTGACAAAACCCAGCTCACAATGGGCAGTTCTAGAGGATACATGGTCACTTTGTACCCCGTGGTCAAGTGTTCTCTCTTGACTCAGGCCTGGTATCATGTCAGGAACTATTTCTCAAAAGGTATATAAGTCTCTGTTGTGGATGCCATGGCCTTGTTCCAGAATCTCAAGAGCCTGTGATGTGGTCCTCTCACTGGGGCTTTCCAAAAGCTCTGTCCTGGGTCTTTTCCTACCACTGACACCTCCAACAGCATAGGATCTGCCAGACTGTGTGGCCAACGTAGCGAGGCTGCTTGACTGTAGCCTGCCACTGCCACAGGGCCCTTTCCTGCTCCTGGCCCCACTTCCCACGGGCAGCTGTCCATATTATTCAGTACATTGGTTGGACCAAGATCCCTAGGTGCAGAATGTGTTGCCTCCAGAACCCAAGAAGCCCATCAGGGTACTGTGCTTCCTTCTTGTGATTGAGTTGTAAGATTTAATAATTTGTTCTCCCTTTGGAGGGGATATCCTGGCACATCCCTGACCATTGGCCACTCTAAAAATTGGACACCCTACCACTGAAGTGGTAGATCCCTGAATCTCCATCAGGCTTATCTACCCCCCTTAGAGCACATGTGTCTGACCAAGGCCTGTGGCAGACTAGCTCTTGTCTTCCTGTTCAATCAGCCTGATGTCACCAATGTAATGGGTAAGTGTGGTATTCTGTGGCGTGTCCAGGCAGTCCAGATATCTTTGGATGATACTATGGAAGAGGAGGGGAGAACTAACATAGCCCTGAGGCAAAACCATAAATAATTATTGTTGTCCATCCTATGTGAATGCAAACTGTCTGATTCTCTTTTCTGGTTAGAAGGGAAAAGAACACATCTGCAAAATCAATGGCCGCATACCATGCTCCTAAAGCCTTATTAATCTGCTCTAATAAAAGTACTATGTCTAGCACAGCAGCTATGATTAAGGCTACAATTGGGTTAAGCTTGCATTAGTTTGCAGTCATTCTCCAGGATCCATCCAGTTTCTGCAGAGCCCAGAATGGCCAATCAATGGAGGTACTGTAGACAAGGGCCACTTTCCATAAATTCCTTATGTCTTTGATGATGGCACCAATCTGTCATTGGATCTGGAATGCAATATTCCTTTTTAAATGATAAGAACACTTAACATGAGATCTACCATCTTAACATATTTTTAAGTATACCATACAGTATCGTTATCTATAGGTGTAATATTGTACATCAGACCTGTAGAATTTATTCATCTTGTGTAACTGAAATTTTATATACATTTGTTAGCAACTCCCCATTTCTCCCTCCCCCCAGGCCCTGGAAATGACCATTCTATTCTTTACTTCTATGAGTTTGACTATTTTAGATACCTCACATAAGTTGAATAATGCAGTATTTATCCTTCTGTGACTTGCTCATTTCACTTGGGTGATAGATATCCTCAAGGTCCATGTTGTTGCATATTGCAGGATTTCCTTCTTTTTTATGGCTGAATAATGTTCCATTGTATGTATCTATCACATTTTCTTTATCCATTTGTCCTTTGACGGACATTGAGGTTATTTCTACTTCTGGGCTATTGTGAATAGCACTGCAATGAACATGGGTGTGCTAATATCTCTCTGAAATCCCTATTTCAAATCTTTTGGATAGAAGTGGATTGCTGGATCATATGGTAGTTCTATTTTTAATTTTTTGAGGAATCTCCATACTGTTTTCCATAATGGCTATACCGTTTTGCATTCCCACCAACAGAGTATGTGTTGCAATTTCTCACCCTTGTCAACACTTGTTTTCTTTTCTTTTCTTTTTTTTGATAATAGCCATCCTAATAGGTGTAAGATGATATGTCATTGTGGTTCTGATTTGCATTTCCCTGATGTTGAGTGAAGTTGAACACATTTTCATACACTTTTTGTCCATTCATTTGTCTTCTTTTGAGAAATGTCTACTTGGGTCCTTTGCCCATTAAATTTTTTTTTTTTTTTTTTTTGCTATTGAGTTGTAGGACTTCCTTATATTTTGGAAATTAACCCCCTATTGGTTGTATGGTTTTCAAATACTTTCTCCTATTCTGAAGTTTGCTTTTCATTTTGTTGACCGTTTCCTTTGCTGTGCAGAAGCTTTCTAGTTTGATGTAGTTCCATTTGTCTAATTTTGCTTTTGTTGCCGTGCTTTTGGTGTCACATCCATTAAATCATTGCCAAAACCAATGTCATGATGCTTTTTCCTTATGTTTTTTTCCAGGAGTTTTACACTTTCACATCACATTAAGTCTATAATCTATTGTGAGTTGATTTTTGTGTACAGTGTAAGGTAAGGGTCCAATTCATTCTTTTGCATGTGAACATCCAGTTTTTCATTTGCTGAAGAGACTGTCCTTTCCCTATTGTGGTCTTGGCTCCCTTGTTGAAGATCGGTTGACTATATATGCAGGGGTTTATTTCTGGGCTCTCTATTCTGTTCCATTGGTCAATGTCTTTCTTTATGCCAGTATCATACGTTTTAATTACTGTAGCTTCGTAATATATTTTGAAATAGGAAGCATGATGCTTTGTTCTTGATTTTCATGCAGTATTGTCTTTATTGACTATTGTGACCAGTGGGGGGCAGTTCAGAGTTTCACTTTGCTTCCCCACTGTGATAACGACCCAGGATGGAGGTTGTTTCAAATGCCGAGTGTATCAATTCCAGGTACACAGTCGTGGGCAGAGGATGACTACTAGGTGGGTCCATGGACTCAGGGGACCCTTCTGGAGTCAGACTTCAACTAAGACTCTGTTTATTACCTGGCACCTCGAAGCCCTCACTCTAACAGGAGGAATGGTTAATGTTTTGAGTCTTTGCATATCAATGTTAACTCAGACCCTGTGTCTAATAATCTTCAAAATATCTTGTTTTCCCCTTTCCCCAGTGTACAGTCACCCAGATGAATGGCCATTAGGTCCCTTTGGGAAGGGACTGGAGGTGTTCTCACAGTATATATTTGTCAGAGTACTGCAGGGTCCTTCCTCCTCAGTCAATGGGTTTTGGATCTGAATATTGGCTTGGGTTCAGGAACTGAGTAAGGGATTGTGACTTCTTATTAGGATGACCACCTTCAGCCTCCCCCTCCCCCTCCATTGTTGCCATTTTGGGGATTATTGATAATTATATGATAAATATAATATTGATAAGCAGCATCCTTGTTGACTGCCTGTCTCTTTTGCTCCTATGGACACCATACTCTATTAGCCATTTCCACAGTTCTCTGTGAGTCAAGTTCCCTTGGCTGCCCTTTAGACCCTTCCATGGACCAAGTCCTCTGGTGGGTCTTCTGGCCTCACGTAACATATCCATTCTAGCAGGTCCATTCCCCTCAGCCTCTTCATTTCTTCCTCCAACTTCTGCTAGGACAGCTCAGCCATTTCTACTTTACCGGTGTTGGCTCTCTCATTTTCTTGGATTCTAAGAGCTCCTCCCTACCAGCAGCAAGCTTGCCCCATCCCATGGGTCCTTGCTAGGGTATTAAATCACGTCTCCCAAGAAAGCACCCTAAGTCAGTGAATTCTTCATTATATAATCTTATATTCTGGCCCCTTGACACAGAACCCTCAAAATCCAGTCCTGCTTGTTCTTGTTGTTCTCCCCTGGTTCCTGCTGGCTCTTGCCAGCTAATTCTTGGAACACCTTCGGTGTATAGTCTTTTTCCTCCCTTATTAGGCTCACCATTTCTGTAGCCAGATAATTATGTTGAGATTAATCCTAGTTATCTAGAAGCCAGGAGAAGATGTGGGGGTAGCTTCTGAGGGAGACACCTGCTTCCTTGTGGGAGGGAGTCTGCTACAGCATCTTCCATCACAGTGGAAGTCCCAGCTCTTGCCAGGGAAAAGTGGGCCCCTCTGCAAGCTCTCAGGGTTCTGGGGAGCTACAGAGCTAACACGCTCAGGGGCATCTATGCAGATGTTTCAGGGTCCCGGATTTTCCCCACCAGTTCCCTGATCTGGATGTAACAGACCTGCCTGGTCAGAGGATGCAGGTGTCGCTGGAGCCTCTGCTCAACAGTGTCTGTTCTTCCACTACAGAGTGCAGAGCTTTTGGGTAAACTCGCACACAGAGCCATTAACTACCTGTTTCTCATTGTCCCTCTGCAAGACATCAACACAACTTATCAGTAACCAGCCACCTCCATTTTCTCTGTAGGCATAGTTTTCCCATATTTTCAAATGCCTGACTCATTGTTTATGCAGTGATGTTCCCCTCTGCCAGAGCATTTTCCCACCTGCAAGAGTGTTCCCCTGCGTCGAGATGTTCTCCCAGCTCAGCACCAGTGGCATCTTTAGCAATTGGGCCCCCCTTTCACTGCAGCCTATCCTTGCATCACTTACTACTCAGGATGGGGGAGTGAGCCAGTCCCAAGTCCCCGCCTTACCGCCTGTCTTCTTAAACCTCACCCTCAGTACCACCTGTGTTAGTTTGGAACCTCCTAAAAGCAGATGCCAAAACAAGATGAGATGTGCAAGAGACTTATTGACTGGAAACACCTGTGAGGGGAAAAGGGGAGGAGGTTGGAAGAGGTAGGAGGAGCCATCAGGTTGTGATGGAGATCTGTATTAGTTTCCTATGCTGCTGTAACAAATTACCACAAACTTAGTGGCTTAGAACAATGAAATTGATTCTATTACAGTTCTGGAGGTCAGAACTGTAATAGATCAAGGCTAAGATCAAGGTGTTGGCAGGGCTGTGTTCCTTCTGGAGGCTCCAGGGGAGAATCTGTCCCTTGCCTTTCCCAGCTTCTAGAGGCTGCCTGCATCCCTTGGTTCATGGCCCTCTCCCGTCTTCAGAGCCACAATCATGTCACTCTGGCTTCTGCTCCCATTGTCACATCCCCTTCTCTGATCCCTCTGCCTCTCTCTTATGAGGGTGATTACCTACATCCCTTTGTGGCAATCTAGGATAATCTCCTATCTCAGAATCCTTAACTTAATCCCACATGGAGAGTTCCTTTTATCATATAAGGTAACACATTCACAGGTTCTGGGGATTAGGGTGTGGACGTTCTCAGGGGATGTTATTGAGCCACTACAAGGTCTTTCCCCTGCAAAGGAGAGAGGGAAGGAAGAAGAACTAGATAGTGAGAGTCTCAGACTGGAGCACACTTCTAGGAAAGTTTTGGTGGGCCTAAGGGGGTCTTTGAGCTAAAGTCGCCCATCAGAAGAGTCCTATGTCTTCTGAGAATGGGCCTAGGCTAGAGTCTCTGCCTCTCTCAGTCACTGTCTGGGTGGTGGACACTGGGGTCACCATCAGTAATACTTCCCGCCACAGGAGACCTGAGGGCCGCCGTGACCAGACTCCTGAATCAGACTGCATTTGTGTTACACTGGGTTTGCCTTCTAGCTCCACTGCCTAGTTAACTACAAGAACTTGGGAAAATCACTTTTCCTTTCTGTGCCTCAATTTCCTCATCTGTAAAATGTGGATGACCATAGGGTCAAATTAATTAACCAATAGATAGTAATAGGGCTGTTGTGAGGAATAACTTAGAACAGCGCTCTTAATAATGTTATCTATACTTACCCATTGCTAACCGCAGAATTGTGACTCAAACTCTGTACCTGTGACTACGTTTTCTGTGCCCTTTTTGCTACGTAACATCGCTGTGTGGAAAAGGCTTCATGGTCGGGTGGTTAGGCTCCTGCCTCTGTTGTTTTCTAAGTAAAGACTTACAGAACACCTGGCAGACATCGTGTAGGGAAGATTCCTACATTGTGTGAGGGCAGGATGAAAAGGCACTGGAGTTTCTCTTAAGCCCAGATTCTGTGATTCCATGACCTCTGACGAGAGAGAAGCCTATGTGATACGAGGTGCAGGCTGGCCTCAAAGTCCAATCCCTGGTTAATAATCTTGCTCTTGTCAGGCCATCTTTAACTTGTCATTCAGTCTGTCTGGACATTGGTTTCAATCAGTTGAGATAACCATATCTTCCCTGCTTACTTTTCTTGTTGGGCCGTAGTGATGAGCAAGGAGATGATACGTACTCCCCCCTCCCAAATTTTAGTAATAAATATAAGGCTTTTAAAAGAAAAAAATACTTTTGTACTTCCTCCCCTCCACATTGTTGCCTTAAAGTATTTTTTATTATATCACTATTTATATATTTAGAAACATAAAACTAGGCATAAACTCCTTATGCTTACACTTCTCGTATCACTATAAAAGCAAATCAAGTTTGTAATTAAATACAAACAAAACCACAAAACAAAGTTCAAATAAATAAAATTAACTAAATGGGATGGATTTTTTAATGAAAATTAATTGTTGCTTGCAATGGTACTTGGCTGCGTTAATGTCATCTCTTCCGAATGACGGTATTTGGCCTCTGTTCAATAATTAAGCATTCTTTTCTCATTAGTTCAAAACAATGAGCACAGTATTTCTTATTTGTGATTATTAACATAAATTTAAGCTTGGGCATCAAAACGATGTGACAGACTCAATATAAAAGGGATTGTAGAGGCCGGCCCGGTGGCGCAGTGGCGCGGTGGTTAAGTGCACACGCTCTGCTTTGGTGGCCCGGGGTTCGCAGGTTCGGATCCCAGGCATGCACCGATGCACTGCTTGTTAAGCCATGCTGTGGCAGTGTCCCATATAAAGTAGAGGAAGATGGGCATGGATGTTAGCCCAGGGCCGAGCTTCCTCAAGAAAAAAGGAGAGCATTGGCATCAGATGTTAGCTCAGGGCTAGTCCTCCTCACACACACACAAAAAAGTGATTGTCCAATTATATGAAATATACATTTTCGTATAATTTGTTTTATAGTTTAAAGACAAAAACTCAAATATTCAAAGTGAAGTTATTGTAGAAACCTTGGGATCTCTGGGAATATTATTCATGATCAAACAGATAATAAATGTGAATGTGCTCTCCAGAAGTTAAAATGAGTTAATAATTTCTAGGAGCCATTACTGAGACGAGATTGCAAGCTAAAAGCGGCTACCCCAAATTACATGAAGTACCCCTTTCTTGTCTTGCCCCCATCTACCAACAGTGACCCCATTCTGTAGCATCCTAACAGGTTGGGAGGCTGATATTTCTGTTTCATCTTGGATCCCCTTGGATTCTGGTCAGACTACTGCTCCCTGTAGCCCCATGCAAGGCTGCCAGGGTCCAGCTGGGAAGTGGCAAAGCAGGGTAAGTAGTGGGGCAGCATCTCTGTAAGGGAGTGTGAGAGGAGTGATGTGCACTGAGCAAATCAGTTTTCTGGACATGCCTCCACCTCCTCCATTACCTAGCAGGTAGGGTGGTGGTTTCTCCTCTCTCTGCCAGGTCCTGGCTCTGGCCTCTCAAGGGGGTCTTATCTACAGAACTAGAATAAATAGATTACAGGATCCCGTGGGATCTTTAAAAGTTTTACTACAAGGTTAACAACACTAATAATACTTGGGTTATGCTTCTGGAGTGATAAAAAGAAGGGTGAAGGTGTCCTATCTCCTTTCTCTTTCTTCTTCCTCTTTCGCTTTAGTTTCCTTTTCTCCTTCTGTTTTATTCTTCTTTTTCTCTTTTCCTGTGATTTTCTCTTTATCGAAGACATAGTTCTTGTAGGTGCTTGCTCCAGGTATTTTTTTTTTATTCTTGACTCTTTTCCCAGACATCACATTTGAGGTTAATTATCTGACTGTTGAAGAAAGAAAACAATGATAAAATAATATTAATATCAATATTATTCCCTCATGTTTGTGTAATGTTTTTGAATTTATAAAATGTTATTGTACACATCTTCTTGTTTGATCCTCAACAACAACCTATGACAGTTATTTTTCTGTTTTAAAAATGGGAAACTGAGGCTCAAAGAATTAAAGGGGCTCATCCCCTTCCTCTTCTCCTTTCCTGCTCCTTCTAACCCCTTCCCTTTCGAGCAATTCAGTCCTAAATCCATAGGCAGGGCCAAGCCAGGTCAAGATAAGTGCCACCTTGGTGGGGAGCTATAGTGGCCCAGAGGAGGGTGTTGGATACATGTAATGGGAGTCCCAGAAGGAGAGGAGAGGGAGATACAAGGACAAAAAAATATTTGAAGAAATGATGGACAAAAACTCCCCAAATTTGGTGAAAGGCATTTAATATACTGATCATCCTTGAATTTCCTATTCAATGAACTCCAGGTAGGAGAAGCCCAAAGAGATAAACGCCTAAACACGTTATAGTCAAACTGGTGAAAGCCAAAGTCAAAGAGAAAACCTTGAAAGCCACAGGAGAAAAATGACTCAGCACATGCAGGGGAGCAACAATGTGAGTAATTTATGACTTCTCAGTAGAAACAACACAAGACAGAAGGCAGTGGAATGACACATTCTAAGTGCTGCGAAATATTTTGTTAATCAAGAGTTCTATACACAGCAAAAGTATACTTCGAAACTGAATGTGCAATAAAAACATTCCCAGAATACAAGGACTGAGAGTAGCAGACCTGCATTACAAGAAATACTGAAAGAAGTCCTTCAGACTGAAAGAAAATGGTACTAATGATAACTAAAATCCACAGGAAGAAATGAAGAGCTCCAGAAATGGTAAATATGTGGATAATACAAAAGAAAATACAAATACTTTTCCTTTCCTTTTCTGCTGTTAATTTCCTTAAAAGACAGACAATTTCATAAAGCAATACTTATAACACTATATTTTTGGTTTATAATATATAGATGTAATATATATAAAAATAATAGCACAGAAGAGAAGGAGGAAATGGAGCTATACTGGACTAAAGTTGCCATATTTTACTAGAATTAAGTCAGTGGTAATCTGAAGTATGTTGTGTTAAGATGCATATTATAATTCATAGAGCAACCACTGAGAAAATAACTGAAAATATATCATTAAAAAATCAACATAAGAGTTAAAGCAAAGGAAATAAAGGCAAAAGAGGAATTAAAAAAATTTTTGCTTAAAACAAAAGAAGGCTATAAAGGGAAAATAGAGGGGAAAAAAGACATGAAATAAATAAAAAACAAAAAGCAAGATGGCAGATGTAAATCCAAACATTATAATTACATTAGATTTGGATGGACTATACAGTCCAATGAAAAGGCAAAAATTGTCAGACTGGAGGAAAAAAAAAATGAAATTCAACTACAAGCTATCCACAAGAGACATATTTCAGATTCAAAAAATAACTAGTTTGAAATTAATAGGATGGAAAAGATATAGCAAATAGGAGCCGTATGAGAGCTGGAGTGGCTGTATTATTATCAGACAACATAGATTTTAAATATCATTGGAGAACAAGATGGGCATTTCATAATAATAAAAGGGCCGATGTATCAGGAAGCTATAATAGTTAAAACATATACACACCTAATAAACAAACTCAAAATATATTAATATAAAACTGACAGAATTGATAGGAGAAGTAGACAACTATAGTTGGAGATTTCAACACCACACTTACAATATTTGAAAAAACAGCTAGACAGAAAATCAGCCAGGATACAGAATACTTGAATAACACTATCAACCAGGGTGACCTAATTGATATTTATAGAAAACACCACACAAAGAGAAGAATGTGCATTCTTGCAAGAGCACATGGAACATTTTCCAGGAAAGACCATATGCTAGGCCTTAAAATAAATCTCAATCAATATGAAAAGACTGAAATTATTCAAAGTATGTTCTCTGTCCACAACAGAATTAAATTAATAAACACAATCAAAAGAAATTTGTTATATCCGCAAATATTTTGAAATTAAACAAATTCTTAATTTACAGATCAAGGAAGAATTCAAAGGGAAATTAGAAGAATTTTGAACTGACGGAAAAGAGAATGTGACATCGAAATTTATGGAATGCAGCTAAAACATTGCTTAGAGGAAAATTTATAGGTTTATTTGCATAAGTTAGAAAAGATGAAAGGTCTCAACTCAATAATCTAAGTGCCTACCTTACAAACACAAAAACAAATGTCAAATATCAAATATCAAACAAAAATCAAATATTTAACTTCTTTTGAACTTTTAGAAAAGTTGGCAACACAGAGTGTATTCCTGCCTGAAAACACTTATCTGGAGTTGAGCCGCAGCCTCCTTTGGACTGGCATGATTCCTCAGCACGTCTACAGCTCACCACTCCCTCACTGCCAACAACGCGGCTCTTCGAGGCACTTGAACTCAAGGTCGCTGCTCTGTGAGCAGTTCTAGGGGCTGCCACCAGGATGTGTAGCATAGCCTCTGTGCTCTGTCTTTTCTAAAGCATGACCAATTGAAAAATAATACTACAACCTTGCTTTTTTGTTTTTACCTATAAAAATAAGTTATATCACTTAGGTATAGATTCATTATGGATTAGTTAGGTTTCCTCTATCTAAGAGAAATAAATACAAATTCTGCCTGATGAATATAATTTTAAAGAGAAGAAACACTGAGGAACAATGTCTCCACATAGTACTTGTTGATCATTTCCCCTGAATAAATCTCTGGCATTTTCTGAGAGCTAATGTCTCACTAGGATGTCATCAGGAGCAAGCCATGGCAGGAGAGGAGATCAAGGATGGGCATCTGGCTGGATGAAAGAGTGGCTGACAGATGACATAAATCAGAAAGGCCAGTAGTCATATCCAGAAAAGAGTGGAAGAAAGGGAGGTAAGTAACTGGCCCCAACTAGCCTCCCAGCCGACAAGGGATAAGAGTATTCTAGAAAGAGGTCGTGGAGACATGAAATTTCCTAGTGTGCTTGAGAATTCAAAGTTATTCAGCAAGTGTGATGGGGCCAGAGAAGAGGGGGAGGATGGCTCTGATTATGAAAAGTCTGATATGCTAGGTCAGGGCGTTGGCATTTATCTTACAGGTAAGGAAAGTCAAGGAAGGATGATCAGCATGGAAAAAGATATGATTAGATATACAGACTGTTGTGGTTGTGGGGCAGATGGATTGGAGGTATCAAGAGATAGCAAGGCTGGTTAGGAGACTATTGATCCAGGGGAGAGATTTGCTTGAACTAAGGCAGTGGGTATGGACTGGGGAGAGAACTGACAGGTGAGATATTTCAGAGGTAAACCTGCAGGGCTTGGAGACAGTTGGGGATGAGGTGGGTGGAAGGTTTTGTGAGTGATGCACGGTTCTTGGGCTTGAGGGATGATGTGGATGTTGGGGGTAATCCATCAAATACAGGGAGCACATGAGGAAGAGAAAACTGAGTGTAGAGGTGGGAGCGATAATGGTCAGATGGTTTTCTGGGAAATATTGAATTTGAGATATCTATGGGAAATTCATACAAAGACGTGGAGTGTGGGGGTTTATAACTTTTATCCTTTGCAGGTTTTATATGTTAGGAGAGTAGTCTTGGATGGAGATAAGGACTTGGAAACCATAAGTAGCTAGGTGCTGGTGCAGACCGTGGAAACGAATGGTATCTTGTAAGAAAGGAGGTGAAACAGGAGGAGAAGGCGGATGGGTGCAGCATCCTAGACCATAGGAGCAATTAAAGTGTGGGTGTGGGAGGAGGGTCCAGTGATCACAACCAGAGCAGCAGGGGAGGAGCCGGGAGGGACTTGCCCCTGCAAACCAAAGGAGGTACGCTCCAAAATGATGGAAGTGGCCGAACTTTTAAACCAAGCTGAGTGTGGAGATAAACAACGGAAAAGGCTCCTTGGAGCTGGCAATAGGGATGTTGATGATCGATGTGGTCAGAGTGGTTTCCATTGAATGGTAGTGATCGAAGCCAGAGTGATGGCTCTAGAAGTGATTGAGAAATGAGGAACGGAGATAGCTCGTGCCAATTATCGTTTGAGATGCTTGCCTCCCAGGGAAAGGAGAGAGATCTGGCAGAAGCCAGGGGTAAAAAGCAAAACCAAGGAATGTTTCTGTTTATTTGTTTTGGGATAAGACAGACTTGAGCATGCTAATGAGCTGAAGGGACAGAGCCAGTAAGAGCATCTGATGATGCAGAAGAGGGAAATTAAAATTAGTGGGGAAAAGGTCCAATTTGGTGCCATTTGAGACCACATGGGCCCCTGGAGGGAGTTCGGGAAAGGCAGGCCTTGGGATGTGACTCCTTCTCCATGACTTTCTTGCGGGGCAGGTCATATCCATATGATGTGGCTGTGTCTGGGCCGCAAAGGTGAGCACCTGTGCCTCAGATCCAGGGGTTTGCCTGGGACAACAGGTGAATTGTTGAAGGACAGTCTCAGCTTTTCCTGGTCTAGTCCCCAAATTTACTCAGCCTATGTACTGTTCTCCCTTTTCTATCATAGAATTAAAAAAAATTTAGACGACACAGGCCCTTCGAAACTTTGATGAGTTATTTTTCAGATGAGGAAATGCTTGTCTACACAGCAGTTAGCCCAAGGCTGTGCAGCTGTGAAGGAGGTCAAGACTGGAAGCCAGTTTCCTGGTCCCCTGTCCCCTGTCCTTTCAGCTTCTCCAGTTCAGCCTGACTCTGCCTGCTGGCTGCTGGCCTCGGACATTCAATACCTGTTTCCCTGTTTAGTAGCGTTATCGTTTTTGTCACTGAATCCCATTTGTGGGCTACGTGGAACACAGGCCCTTTCTGCTTTGCTCTTTCCTCTTTTGTCACAAGGCACTTTCTCTCACAGCTGGTTGGGCAGATAGCTTAGCAAGGGGTTTCCACAGAAATCCTCATTACACCCCACGCGGCTGTCATCATTCCTGTTCATACAAACGTGAAATATGCCAACGATAATAAAAACTATTTACTTAGCACTTACTATGTACCAGGCCCTGTGCTAGAGCAGTTTATTTAATTCTATGAGTAGGTACAATTATTATGCTCTTTTTTACAGATGAGCAAACTGAGGCACCGAGACATCAAGTAACTCGGCCAAGGTCACCCAGCAAAGGGAAAGAGGCTGGATATGAACAAGGCCTTCTGGCTCTGCAGCCTGCACGCACAATGTCTGTGATTACAGAGCTGAGGTGGGGTGCTTAAGCACGGTGAGAAGGCAGTTACTTCTCCTCGGTGTCCCAGCAGATCACTGTGGCTTCCCCAGCCCGGCCCCTGCCTGCTCCCAGCGCCCTAGCCTCCGGGCCCTTGGGAAGCCCTCATCTGCACTTCCTCCTCCTCCACTTCTTGCTCTCCCTGAACCCTCCTGCAGCTGAAAAACCATCTGACAACTCAAGCCTGGTGTCTGGTGAGTTATGTTTCTCCAAATTGCTACATTAATAAGGGCCATGTGCTCCTAGAGGATCATTAATTACAGACACATTTTTATTCCCCGCTGAAACATGGGCTGCATTTCTGCTCCATGCAGCTCGGCACCATGCTGCTGACCGGCCTGTGTGTTGCTTTTGACATCTGTGACTGGCTTCCTGGCAAACGGCTCGTGCAGCTCCCTGCTCTCCGCATCTTTCTTCCTCCTGGTGTGCATGTCTTTCCCCAAACGCTGCGAATCCCCCCATGCAAGTCTGGATGCACGTGAAGGTCCCCATTCCTCAACCTTCTGCTGAGGACAGTGGGGGACAGCCAGGGGTGAAGGAGTCAGACAGGTGACACCTTGCTGATGTTCCCCTCCAAGACCTCCCTGGCGTGTGGTTCCTTGGATTTAAGGTGGTTCCAGTAACTGGGACAGTCTGGGTAAGGAAGGAGGCCCTGGGTCCCTGCGTCTACTCACATAGCTTCCTCGAGTTGGATCTACTCATGGACCCCACTTTCAGGCGCAGGCTCTGAGCCTGGTAGGACTGAGGCAGGAAATTGGCAGGAGCGTCCTGCTTCCCGCATCTGCTGGGCTGGAGACAGTCCTTCTACGACCATGTTCAGGCTCTCGGACTGCAGGAGGGAGACCAGGCACCTCCCGCAGTACAGCCCAGAAGCTGAAGCAGTTCCCGCCCTCTCTGCCTCGCTCCTGTCCACAGACATTGGCTCGCCTGGATTTCCACTCCTCAATCTCCCCTGACGCCTGCTTAGAACGCCAGTGTCCCTCTGCCTCAGTGGTTTACAGCCAGGGCTGCATATGACAATCACCTGAGGGAAGATTTGAAAAACTCTGATGCCTAGGTCACCCCACAGGCCAGTTCAGAATCTCAGAGTGAGACCCAGGGCTCAGTGGTTTTTAAAGCATCTCAGGTGACTGCAATATGCGGCCGAGTTTAAGAAACTGTTCTAATCGTTGCTACTCAAAGTGGAATCCATGGACCAGCAACTTGAGCACAGCCTGAGAGCTTATTAGGAACCCAGAGTCTCAGGCCCCAGCCTGGACCAACTGAATCCGAATCACCTACATTTTAATAAGATCTCCAGGCGATTTGTATGCTCCTTAGAGTTTGAAAAGCACTCGGGCTCAAAATGTTTTTCAAACTTCAGTGTACGAAAGAATTACCTAGAGAACTTGTTAGAAATAAAAATCCAATTCAGCCTGTCTGGGATGGGGCTGGGGGTCTGTGTCTTTAACAAGGCCCCCAGTTAGTTCTGACTTCGGCAGGTGGTCCTGGAATCACACCTTGAGAAGCGCTGCATCTCAGATTTGGGCTCGAGCCTCCTAGGCTGTGGCCTGATAACCCTGAGCGGGCTCTCCATCCTGGGCAGGAGCGCTGCACGTGGAGGAGAGGCCCATGGGCAGGAGGTCCATCCGTTCTCCTCCAGCAGCAGGGTGATTGAAGCTCTCGCCCTCATCTAAGCTGGCTGAGCCCCGGGCCCCACTGGGGCAGGTTCTCTGCCCACTGTGCTCAGCGATTCTTTCACCTTGCCAAGGTCTGCAGATTTTAAAGAGCTCTATATTTTTTAATTGCGGTATAATGCACATAACATAAAATTCATCATTTGAAAGTGTACGGTTCAGTTGTTTTCAGCATATTCACTATGTTTTGCAACCATTAGCACTATCTAATTTCAAAACATTTCCATCACCCCCAAAAGACACTGTTCTCATGAGCAGTCAGCCCCAATTTACCCTCCCCCAGGCCCTGGCAACCACTAATCTCTCTGTCTCTGTGGATGTGCCTATTCTGAACCTTTCATATAAATGGAATCATACTGTCTACGGCCTTTTGGGTCTGCCTTCTTTCACCGAGCATCGTGTTTCCAGGTTCATCCATGTTGTCGCAGGTGACAAGGTCTGCACGTTTGCTGTCCCTGCCTACCGTGATTGGTCTCGAGTTGTCCTCAGCAAGATCCTGCCTCATGTCTTTATCTGACCCTGACTTCCTCACCCTTTAGCCCCACCCAACAAGCCTCCCGAGACAGCAGTGGTGGCTACAGGCTGGACCCACCAGGGGTCAGTGGAACAAGGAGTGCCTTCCAGGTCATGTGGTCCAACCTCCTTATTTCCCAGATGAGGAAATGAAGGCTCAGAGAGGCTTTCCTGCACATCTCAGCTTCTCCAGAACATCTGGGACTCCCTTGAACCTGCGGGAGGAAGGGATGGAGAGGAATGGCAAGACCCTGGGAACAGAGAAGCGGAACTGGGAGGCATCCATGTCGGATTCTGGAACCATCCCCCTGAGGAGAGAAACATGAAGCCTAACGCTGAGATTTACATCTGGGATTTTCCAAGTTTCAGAAGATAGTGCAGAAGAGACACATTTATTGAGAGAAGATAAATTCCCTCTTTGCAGATTTATTACAACTTGTATAGAGCTGGATCATAGACTTTTTTGGTGAAAGCCCTTAAACTTTTATGTCCCATCATGATGGTAAAGGAAGTCCAGAAAATCGTTTAAATAGCTCTTGATTAAGCGATCCTCCCCTACTCGCGACTCCAAGCCCTTGCCCCTCTGGCCAGGCCAGGCTGGAGGCCTGGGGAGGTATGGCATGAGAGAATAAACTCTCTAGAATGATAAAGAGTTGCTTCAATCTAGAATCCAGGAGCAGGGCTTAAAAAGAGTATAGGATGGGCATAGTCTAGTGAGTAAATACTCAGATTAAACTGATCTTTTAAATTGAATGTCTGCTATGTGGTAGGTGCTTTAAGATTCAGTGTTTCATTTAACGCTCTGTGAAGTAGATTTTCCTTATGAGTTTCTCCTCATCTTCTCTCTCTCTCTGTTTATCCTGTTCCAGCCCCACTGGCCTGCTTGCTAGTCCTCCAGCACACCAAGCACTCTGCTGCCTCAGGACCTTTACATCTCCTTTCTTTTCCTGGAAAAGCTCTTCTCTCAGATGTGTTTATGGCTTACTTCCTCACTTCCTTTAGGCTTCTGTTTAAATATCACTTACCTAGAGAGACCTTCTCTAATCATCCTGTCAAAAAGAGCCCTCTCTATTACTCTTTTTCTCCTTATCCTGCTTTAAAACTCAGTAATAACACAAAGACTCCACCGAAAAACAATGGGCAAAAGAATTAAAAAGCACTTCACAAAAGAAGATGTATGGATGGCAAATAAGCACATAGAAAGATTCTCAACATCATTAATCTTTAAGGAAATGACAATTCAAAGCACAGTGAGCTATCACTGCAGGCCCACTAGAATGGCTCAAATTAAAAAAGACTGACCAGACCAGGTATTGGTGAAGATGTGCATGAACCAGAGCTCTCAGACACTGCTGGTAGAAATGTAAGTGGTACAGCCACTTTGGAAAATAGTTTAAAAAGTTGGAGATACACCTGCTACATGGCTCAGCCATTCCACTCCTGGTATATCCCCAGAGAAATAAAAGCACATGTCCTGAAAAGATGTGTATTCAGGCGTGCACAGCAGCTTTATTTGTTATAGCCCCAAACTGGAAAAAAACCCAAATGTCCATAAATTAGTGAATGAATAGATAAATTGGGTTATATCCATCCAGTGGAATAGTACTAAGCAATAAAAAAAATGATTGTTGATACACAAAACGACATTAATGAATCTCAAAAAAAATTATACTGAGTTATAGAAGCCAGAAGAAAAAGAGTACATACTGTATGATTGTGCTTATATAAAATTCTAGAAAATACAAACTAATCTACAGTGACTGAAAACAGATTAGTGATTGACTGTAGTTGAGAGTGGGGGGCAGGATGGGTGGGAGGAAGGGATTAGGAAGAATGAGGAGACTTTTGGAGGTGATGAATGTATTCATTGTCACGATTGTGATAATAGTTTAACGGGCATATAAAAAGTGTATCACATTTTAGAATTTAAATATGGGCAGTTTATCATATGGCAATTATACCTCAAGAAAGTTATAAAAGAAAAAAGTTTCCATCCCTGGGCTACAGGATGAAAGCCGTAGGGCGTGGGGTAGGTGGTCCTGACAGTAGGGAAGCAGAGCTTGTCTCTGGAATGACAGCACCCTACAGCTTCTCCCTGCCCTGAGACTTGTGGAAGTCAAAGCTGTCATGGACGTGAGGAAGGATAAAGGTGGCTTGTCCTCTGTCTGTTGACTTCACTTTTACAGCCCTAACCTCTGTAACCCGCTCCCATTGGACTAACATGCTCTCGTTGATTTTCAGCGCCTTTCTCCCTTCACCTCAGAGCCCCTGATCTCATGGCTGGGGTATAATGGACTCTGCTTATGCCTCCATCTCCACCCAGCTCATTGTACTGACGTCTCCAGCCACAATCATGGAGCTTTCTGTTTCTTCTCGCAGTTCCATCAGTCTTTGCTTCATGCATTTTCAAGCTCTGTTATTAGGTGCATAAACATAATTGTATGTCTTCCTTATGAATTGGCTCTCCTACCAATATGAACAGACACTCTGTATCCCTGGTAATATTATTTGCTCTGGAATCGACTTTATCTGATATTGATATGGCCAGTCCTCTCCAGCTTTCTTTTGATATATATTGGCATGGTATTTTACCCCCATAAACTTTTACTTTTAAACTATTTGTGTCTTATATTTAAAATGAATTTCTTGTAGGCAGCAGCATATAGTTGTCTTGCCTTTATGCAGTCTGATAATCTGTCTTTTAATTGAGATATTTGTATCATTTACATTTACTGTGATTTTTGACACGGTTGCATTTAAATCTATCTTGAAATTTGTTTTCCATTTGTCTCATCTTTTCTTTGTTCCCCTTTTCCTTCTTCTGCTTTCTTTTGCATTAATTCTTATTATACAATTTTATCTCCTTTGTTGGCTTATTAGCTATATTTTCCCTTTTTTTAGTGATTACATTAATATTATAGTGTACATTTTTAATATTTCATATTCTAATGTCAAGTAATATTACACCAATTCATGTATAGTACATGAACATCATAACAGTATAATCCAAATTTTCCTCTCCTGGCCTTTGTATTATCATTGTCCTATACTTGCTTTTACATATATCATAAAACCCATAATATCATACTATTATGCTTGATTTAAACATCTTAAAAATCTTTAAAAGAGATTTATAAAATAAAGATGAAATTATTTCATATTTACCTACATTTTTACTAATTCTGATGCCCTTCCTTCATCTGTGTAGATTTCTGATGGCATCATTAAAACAAGAAATACTTCCTATAGTTTCTGTGGGTTAGTTATTGGGGGCAGCTTAGCTGAGTGGTCTGACTCAGGATCTCTCCTGAGGTTGGAGTCAGAATGCTGACCAGGGCTATGGTCATCTGACAGTACTGGGAAATCTGCTCTCAAGCTCACCCACATGATTGTTGTCAAGAGGCTTCAGTTCCTTACCATGTGGGCCTTTCCCAGGGGCAGCTCACGTGTCATGGCATCTAAGTTCCCCCAGAGTGAGTGACAAGAGGCGGAGATGTGTATGTATATATACGTGTATAGAGAGAGAGAGGGAGAGAGAGAGCGAGAGAGCGAGCGAGAGAGAGAGAGAGAGAGAGAGAGAGAGAGAGAGTCTCCAGGACGGAAGCCGTGGTCTTTCCGGAACTTCGTACACCGTCACTCGTGCCGTGTGCTATTGGTCACACAGACTAGCCTTGGAGCAACGTGGGAGGGGCCTAACGGGTGTTAGTGGAGATCACTGGGAGCCTTTCAAGGCTGGCTGCCACGCCTCAGTCCCCCAGACTCCAGCTTTGTCTCTTCCACTCAGGGAGACTGCAGGCTCCTCTGGGTTCCCTTCCCTGCCCTGCTGCCTGGAGACGCCTTCCTGGCAGTGAGGTGGAGCGATTGTATGGCCCACCTTGTTTGTTTTCCCTCTCTCAAGGATTGCTGTCTTGAGCTACTGGATGTCCGATGTCTGAGGACTGCTGTTTTGTATATTTTATCTGATTTTTTTGTCTGTTTCGGGAAGGAAGGTAAATCTGGTTCCTTTTACTCCGTCTTGGCTGGAAGTAGACGTCCTGACATTTTTTAGTGGGAATTCCAGTTGTTGGCTAGGCCTTTACTCTGAGAACAGGTGTTTTGTGAGAGAGGAATGAAATGGGTGGAGGGTGTGGGAGGCCCGGGAAGCTGTGGTGGAGAGGGAGCTGGTTGCTGCCGTGGGGTGGAAAATGCAGGTGAGGAGCACAATGAGGAATCAGCACATGGGATAGAAATCATCCTTATTTTATCAAGGGCCCATCTTGGGGATTTTCACTTCCATCCCTTTGGTATTATTCCCTCTGCCGCAGTGTCCCTTTGACAGGGTTTTGCCCCAGCTTTGACATATTTGATGTATAATCTTGTGGATTTCTCATTTTGATCTAGACACCGCAAGCCTCTGCCTGAGGAAGGAGAGTGTGGTGAGCCCTGCAGAGGAGGGGCTGGCGAAGAGGGAGAGTAGTGCCTGAGCTGTCCGCAGGTGGCGGCAGGAACCTCCCCAGCTAAGACGTGGGCTGGTCACTGCCTCTGGCATCCAGCTGCCTTCACTGACTCCAACACTGTCTGTTAATTTATTCGTCCATTTCTAATCTTCTATATTTATGGAACATCTACCGTACGCTGGCACTTGGAGTACAGCAGTGAGCAGAACATGCACGCTCCATGTCCTCCTGGAGTATACATGCTGGCGGGGGAGAGAGACACTAAAGCTCTAACCCCTGTTGTACTTCACTGCAATCTTGGTAACTGCCAAGGAGAGGCCCCAGGTGCTAGGCAAGTGTGAGTCAGAGGGACCCATGGGGAGGAGGGAGGTCTGTGAGCAGATGAGTGTCCAGCTTGCCGCCAGCCTCCCTGTCAGTCCCCCAGCATGCTTCTTCTCGATCCCCAGTGTCTCTGCCTTCCTGGAGGGGCTTTACCTGGGGCATTAACATAAGTCAACACCAGCCTGGCTCCTGGGCTCCGGGTGCTGCCGGGGGGTCAGCTACCCCGCAGAGTCAGTTTTCGTGGCAGAGTCAATATGCATAGGATTAAAGCACACACGGAGTTTTGTTTTACAGTCTCCTCCGAGCCTCAATGTTCTCTGGTTTTCTGTGTAAATATAAGTCAGTTGATTCTTCCTGAGCCCCAATTTTATCAATAAAACTTGGATTTCTTACCGTACTTCCTTATATTCAGACAGCTGTGTCTGTGGAAAACATCCAGACAGGCAGGTTCTGCTTGAGCATTGTGTGTGTGTCTGTGTGTATTGGGTATGTCTGTGTATCTCTGTGTATCTGTGTATGTCTGTACGTCTCTGTGTGTCTGTGTATTGCTGTGAGTGTCTGTGTATCTCTGTGTGTATCTGTGTGTCTATGTTCATGTCTATGTGCGTGCCGGTGTGTGTGTGTGTCCCCACATGTGTATGTAGAATGCTCTGATGTGGCTGTTTTGATGCAGGTGTTTGGGTTATGGGCCTTATTTTAAGTCCCCAATTGGTCCCTGATCACCTGTCCCTCACAATGTATGTCCCCAGATATCTCTCAGGTGCACGCTGAGTGCCCCTGTGGTGTTTGCCTGCAGCCATCCGCCTCTTCCCATTCGGGTCCACCTTGCTCCCAGGCTCATTCTCTGTTGACTCATCAACTCTGTGACCCTCCTCTTTCTCATTCCTAGTGGGATGCAGATGCTGCATCTGCCCACTTCTTCTGTGGACCAGCCACTCTCAGACCATACCCACGTCCCTCTGATTTTAGCAGTCCAAATTTGCCAATCCAAAGGGATGTGTGTATGTGTGTGTGTGTGTGTGTGGGTGTGTGTGAGCACACTGATGCATGCGTGTATGTAGTGTCTTTCCCCTCTTGGGACTGAAAACTAAAATTACTCAAGTGCCTGGGGCCCAGTCCTGGTTCATCTCCCAAACTAGATCACTTGATGAGTCCTTTCCATGACCATCCTGCACACAGTAGGACAGCGTGTGACTGCCGAATGAAGTGCAGGGGGACAGATAGAAGAACGCACATTTTTCAAGTGCTAAATTTGAGCTTTGCATACATGTATTAACTCGTGTAAACCAAACCACCACTCTGTGGGTCAGTATAAGGATTACCTTCATTTGAAGATGAGGAACAATGGCTGAGGGAGGGTCAGTAACTTGCCTAACGTCAGACGGCTAGAAAGTAGCAGAGCTGAACTTTGAACCCAAGTAGTCTGGATCCCGAGACCAAAATAGCCAGTACGTGATGTTGTTCACAGGAAGAGGTGACTTCCTGAGAAGAAAGTCATTAGATCCTGATAAAAGAGAGCAAAGGAAAAGGAAGACAGCACTTCTCTCCTGGAGATACTCTTTCGGGAGAGTTGGGGCGGTTCGTGCCTGGTGCCGGGACCTGGCAGAGAGGCCCTGGGGAGGCTGGAAAGAGCATAGGATTTGCAGCTGGACGGATCTGCCTGCCCTGACAGCTTTGCCCCTGACCAGCCCTGAGCCCTTGGTCATGCTGTCTGCCCTCTCCCGAATGGAACCTGCCTACAGGACCTACAGGAGCATTAGCTCAGCTAACCGAGATAACTACTGCCAAGTGTCTGGTGCATCCAAGGCTCTGGATAGGTGACGGCTCTGATTATGTTTATGGACGCGGGCAGGTATGTTCAGTGTGGTCAGGTCTGGGGCACACCTCCTACACTGATAACATTCACATTAGGCAGTTTATGATTTTTTCCAGTATTCACATCCTTCATTGTGCCTCACCTGGGGAAACACCGTTCTACTCAGATAGAGGAGAACCTTCTCACCCAGGCAGCGATGGGTCGTGGGGGGCGATCGGAGGGTTTGAATCCGTCTGTAGAGGGCTCTTGTATAAAGTGGAGAGGCCTGGACTGCAGGACTCCTGAATCATGGTGGGCTGGGGTGCCTGAGAATCTGCATCTTACAAGGACACTCAGGTGACTCTCAAGCACCCTGAGGTTTGAGGACCACCACTCCTGCTCCACAGGTCACCTTTCACCTCGTGAAGGGTGGAGGCTGCCTTGCCCCCCAGGGATTCTCTTTGGACCTGCAGGTGCCCTGGGCTAACTCTGGAAGCCATGCCCTGTTTCAGGGTGCTGGGGTGAGAGGCGCAGGGTTGATGGCATCATTTCCTGACCTGGGCCCCCTGCTCTGGCTGACCACCGTCACTCTCCACACTGCTCATGATGGGGAGCTTGCGTCCCCACAGCTGAAGTCATGTGCAGCAGAAGGAGCATTATTGTCCCCCTTGGGCCCTGTGCCTGTCTGCAGCCCACAGGCCCATGGGAGAAGGTGATGTGACCCATGGCCTCCTCCCTCCCGCTCCTTGCACGTTCCTCCACTACCCCACAGCCACACTGCAGGAGCCAGGAGTCTTGCTCCCAAGGTTGCTGCTGCTCACAGAGCCTGTATTCTGAGAGCTGAGAGGCTTCTCAGTATTCGCAATGATTTTTCTAGGTTGGGGCGGAACCAGCCCACTCCGTGAGCAAAATCTATAGTGCTGAGAAGTGGCAGAAAATTGGCAAGGCTTAATAAACCTCATGCCTGACGTGTTCCTGTGGCTATATATCAAAGGAAAACAAATATATTGACTAATTCCTCTTGGAAGAACATCCATAAATTACAGCTGTTTGAAACTGGCCCTTTGTGAAAAAAGGTTACGGATGATGTAATTTGCACCATTATAGGTATAACTACGCCGCTCCCAGGTTTGACTTCTGCAGCCTCTCAGCTCCGAGTGTGGGAAGGGCCCAGCACCCTGGAGGATGTGTGGTTTGGGGAGGGAGGATAATAATGCCTTCCATTTGCCTTCTCAGAGTTCCCTCCCACCAGGGCTGCTGTGGCCTCCCCACAGCCTCTTGTGAAAGGTTCAGCTTTTCCAAGGTGGGTGAACACCCTGTCTGTGGACCGGGGAACAGAGAACTGACAAGTTTACTGACCTTGCCATGGCCCCGGGCTCTGGACGGAGGGCCGTACACAGGCCTGAGTCCAGTTCTGTGCCACACACGTGCATCAGAGACTGCACTGCCAGGCCATGCTGCTCCTTTCCCAGGCTCCTCCCCCGCATAGCTCTCTGATGGGGCCTGTGCCTCCAGACCTTTGGTCTCCTAAGCCTGTCTTAGGTATCAAGAACGGTAGCTCTCCATCAGAGCGTGTTTCCTACACTTGGATTGGAGAAGAGCTACACTTCCATCTGAAAGTGCCCACTGCCAGAGCCAGCAGGACATTCCAGCAGTGCTCTACTAAGTCACAGCCAGCCCCGGACTCCTGGGGTTATGCTTGACTGTGCTGTTATCCCCACCTAACAGATGGGGAAGCAGCCCGGCAGGGTGAGAGCCTTTCCCTGGCATCCCTTACTGACCAGGGACGCAGGGATGCAGTGGTTCTGTCGCTGGTTCTGTTGCACTCTAACTTGCCAATTCCCCAGGCTATGCCAAATGAACCCATTTTCCCAGAGCTCTCGCTGCTGACACAGGAGCAGGGAAAAACAGGAGCCCCTCCACTGGCCAGCTCTTTGGGAAGTGGGGGAGGGCCAATGGCTGGGCAGGAGGACGGTGCCTGCCTCAAAAATGGGCTTGAGTCAAGCTCCATTATGTGGCTTGATTTGCTTATATAGTGGTTCCGGGTGCTGTGTTCTCCCTGTGTCAGGAGGGCTCTCCGCCCCCGCCCAAGGAGCCTCAAGAGGCCTCTGCCCTCCAGGCCAGGTGCACACTAGCTCCTTTTCAGCAGGCGTGCGGGAGCAGAGACAGCTCTGCTGACGCAGGTGGACACCCCTTGGGTCTGATTGCAATAATTGCTTGCTTGATGTTTTGTATTTGTCTACATAAACGCCGTCAGTGGTAGCCACCCACTCAGTTTCTCTTGTAAAGCCTCTCGCTCTCCCCTCTCTCATACGCACATGTTCAGACGTACACAGAAATACACATGGCCACAGGCCCAGCTTTGCCCACTCCTTGCCATCTATTCACAAGGCAAAAATAGCCACAGACACACTCATGGATGAGTCTGATTGGACTGTGGGTTGCTCTCCTCCTCCTCTGATGACAGCCCTAAAAGCCACCCACCCTCTCCTTATTTCCTTAGAAGGTCCAGCTGAGAGCCTGTGCAGGGGTGGAGAGGGACGTATGAATGGGCTCCTGCTTCGCTCTCTCCCTGCCTTGTTTTAGAAAGCCTGCTTCCTAGAACCTTCAAGGTACATAGGATGAGGGTCAGGAAGAGGACTTTTTTGAATTGTATATTGAGAAGGGAGGCCAGATTTGTTTGGTGGGTGAGTATAAACTAGATCTGTGCACAAGGTCAAGGGAGAGTCTAAAGACCACTCAGCGTGATTCTGCATCGAACCTGGATTCGGAAAAGTTGGAGCTGTCTTAGCTACATCCTCATCTGGCTGGGACAGTTTGGTAATGCCCTCCTCCCCAGTCACCATGTACTTATTGTTGTTGTTTATTTTTGTTTTGTTTTAATGTTATTTTTTAAATCTATCATACAGTAACATTGCTTGTTTTCGAGGTGTACAGTTCTAGGAATTTTAGCACATGTATATATTCATGTAGCCATCACCACAATCAGGATACAGGACAGTACCATCACCTCCGAAAACGTCCTTGGGCTTTTCTTTGCTAGTCGCTCCTGCCCATCCCTGATTTGTCCTCCATCTCTATGGTGTTGTCTTTCCATCGTGTCATATGAGTGGAAGCATGCAGTGTGTAATCTTTTGAGACTAGTTTCTTTCACTCAGCATAATGCCTTTCAGTTCATCCAAGGTGTCTCATGTATCAATAGTTTGCTCTTTTTTATTATTGAGTGCTACTCCATTGTGTAGACGTACCGTTGTGTACTTATCCATTCATCCATTGAAGGACATTGTGTTAGTTTCAGTTTTTGATAATTATGAATAGAGCTTCTATAAACATTCATGTATACATTTTTGTGTGAACCTACATTTTTATTTCTCTAGGGTAAATGCCCAGGAGTGGGATTGCTGGATCATATGGAGATACATGTTTAATTTTATGAGAAATTGCCAAACAACTTTCCAGAGGGGCTCTACCATTTTGCATTCCCACTGGCAATGTCTGAGAATTTCTGTTAGTCTGGATTCTCACTAGCACCTGGTATTAGTATTTTTTATTTTAGACATTCTAGTAAGCATGCAGTGGTATCTGATTGTGCCTTTAATTTGTGTTTCCCTAATGGCTAATGGTGTTGAACAATTTTTCATGTGCTTATTTGCCATCTGTTTTGTTGAGTATCTATTAAGTCTTTTGCCCATTTTTAAATCTGTGGTTTTGTTTTTTATACTCTTGAGTTTTGAGAGTTCTTTCTGTATTTTGGATCAAGTACTTTGTTGGATATGTGATTTGCAAATATTTTCTTCCAATCTGTAGCTTGTTTTTTGTTCTTTCAACACTGTCTTTTTAACAGTTTTAATTTTGATTGGTACAATTTATAATTTTTCTTTTCTAGATCACCCATCTGGTATCATGTCTAAGAACTCTTTGGCAACTCTCAAGTCACAAACACTTCTGTTTTTATCTAAAAGCTTTATAATTTTATTTTTGGATATTTAGATTTATGGTATATGTTGAGTTAATTTTTGTATATGATGTGATGTTTATGTTGATGCTTATTATTTTGCAGAAGCATATCTAATTGTTACAACAGCATTTGTTGAAAAGGCTACCTTTCTCCAGTGAATAGCTTTTGCACTCTTATAGAAAAATCAGTTGATCTATGTATCTATCCCTTCATGAATGCCACATTGCCTTGATTACTGTGGCTGTGTAGTAAGTCATAAAATTGTCTAGCTTGATTCCTCTAGCTTTATCCTTCTCTTTCAAAACTGTTTTAGCTATTCTAGTTACTTATACATTTCAGATTAACCTTGTCTATTCTACAAAGTATCTACAAAAATCCTTGTCATGATTTTAATAAAATTACATTAAACCTATAGATCAGTTTGGGGAGAACTGGCATCTTGATTATACTGAGTCTTCCAGTCCATGAACAAAATATATCTCTCCATTTATTTAGCTCATCTTTGATTTCTTTCATCAGCATTTTGTAGTTTTCAACATATAGATTCTGCATATTTTATATTAGATTTATACTAAAGTATTTCAATCTTTTAGAACTACTCTAATTGGCATTGTTTTAGTTTCAAATTATATGTTGTTAGTATATATAAATACCTTAAATTTCTATGTGTTGACTTTGTACTCTGTAACTTTGCTAAACTCTGATATTAGTTCTAGGAGATTTATTAATATTATTATTAATATTGTAGATTCCTTGGGATTTTCTACATAGAAAATCATGTTGTCTGCAAACAGGAGAGTTTAATTTCTTTATTTCTAATCTTTATGCCTTAAATTTACTTTTCTTGCCTTATTATACTTGCTAGGACTTCTAGCACAATACTGAATGGAAGTTGTGTGAGTGGCCATCATTGTCTTGTTCCTGATTTTTGAAGAAACATTTAATCTTTTACCATTAAATGTAATGTTAATTGTAGCATTTTTATAGATATATTTTATCAGGTTAAGGAAGCTCCCTTCTATTCTTGGTTGGTTGAGAATTTTTATCATAAATGCATGTTAAATTTTTTATATGCTTTTTCTGTATCAATTTATATGACCATATGGATTTTCTTCAGTAGGTGGTTCATATGGTGGATTAGATTGATTTATTTTGAAACGTTGAATCAGCCTTGCATTCCTGGGATAGATCCCACTTGGTTATAGTGTATTCTTTCTGTATACTGATGGATTTTTAGTTGTTAATGTTTTGTTGTTGATCTTTATGTTTATATCATGAGGGATATTTATCTATAATGTTCTTTTTTGTACTATCTTTGATTTTGGTATCAGGATAATGGTGACCTCATAAAATGAAATTAGGAGTGTCCCCTCCTCTTTTATTTTCTGGAAGAGATTCTGTAGAATCCTTCAATGTTTGGTAGAATTTGCCAGTGAAACTATCTAGGCCTGGGATTTTCCATTTCAGAAGATTTTTTAACTATGGATTTTATTTCTTCAATAATTATAAGACTATTCAGATTATCTACCTTATGTTGGGTGAATTTTAGTAGTTTGTGATTTTTGGGAAATTAGCCCATTTCATTCAAGTTGTCGGCTTGATGTGCATAGAGTTGTGCATGGTAATTGTTTACTGTCCTAATATCTGTGGAGTCTGATGTTAGCAATATATGTCATCTTCTTTTCAGTCTTGTTAGAGGTTTATCATGATATTTTCTTTTCTTTTATTCATTTTTCTCTGTTTTTGTTCTCCATTTCATTGTTTACTTATCTTTACTATTTCTTTCCTCTTGCATGCTTAGGGAGTGTTTTGCTCTTCTTTATCTTAACAAAGATGCTTATATTATTGATTTGACACCTTTCTTCTTTTCTAATAGAAGCACTTAATGCTATACATTTCTCTCTAAGCACTGCGTTAGCTGCATCCCACACATTTTGATAGATAATTTCATTATGGTCAGAGAATTAACTTTGTATAATTCCACTTATTTTAATTTGTTAATATTTGTTTTGTGATCCAAGATATGGCCTATCTTGATGAATCTTCCATGTGCATTAGAAAAGAATATGTATTCTGCTAAATGTATTCTGAATGCTCTATGACTGTCAATTAGATTCAATTTGTTGGTGGTCTATTTAGTTCTTTTTTATCCCTGCTTATTTTCTGTCTTATTGTTTCTATTTATTAATGAGAGAGGAATGTTAATGTCCTCTACTATCTTCGTGAATTTGTTTATTTTTCCTTTCAGTTCCGTCAGTTTTTGCTTCCTGTATTTTGAATCTCTGTTGGTCGATGTGTGCACATTTAGGATTAGTATCTCTTCTTGGTGAATTGACCCTTTTATCACTATGTAATGTCTTTCTTTATCCCTTGCAATTTTCTTTGCTCTGAACTCTACTTTATTTGACACTAAAATAGCCACTCCAGCTTTCTTATTAGTATTTTCATCATATATCCTTTCTCATTGTTTTACTTTGACTTCCCTATGTAATTATATTTGAAACGAGTTTCTTGTAGACAGCACATAGTTAAGACATATTTTAAATCTATTCTGACAATTTCTGTCTCTTAATTTATGGCTTTAGAACGTTTAAAATTAATATAATTATTGCTACATTTAGGCTTAGGCCTACCAGGTAATTATTTTTTTTCAGTCCCCTCTGTTTTTCCTTCTTCTGTCCCCGTTTCTTGCCTTCGTTTGGGTTATTTGCTCGAGGGTTATTCGTATTGGCTCACACTTACTTTGTAGATATTTGAGTGTTGTTTTCATTTCGACAACTGAACTGTCATGTCTGTGAGGTCAGAGACTGCACCCCACTCTTCTTCGTGTCTGTTCTTTGCCCTCTGTGGTTGGGCCAGGACAGCACTTTTCACGTAATGGCTGCTCCGTAGCCTTTCGTTAACTATCGAGGGATTTGAATCTCTATTTGATATTTGTGGGATTTCATGCTCAGGGCACTTTTCCCTCTTCTAGAGGGGCTAGAATCATGTCCTTTCCCTTCAGGTGTACGGCTTAGCTTTAAAATCTTCTGGATTGGAATTTTGGACTTACATTTAACCACATCTGTGGATATATAGACTAGGAGAAGACAGTGTTTCAGTTACCTGTAGAATGAAGTGTCTTCATGAAAAACCTTAGAAATTGGTTTGCCCTCTGTGTGTTACATACAACATCAACTCATGAAGAGGTTTAGTAATGTTATACACAAAGCATCCCAGGTCAGTCAGACATGTCTGTTACTTGCCTGTGAATATTAGCCTGTTGAAAGAAGGGTGCTAGTCAAAAGGAGCTGGTGGAGAGAGGAAGTATAGGAGTAGAAGACTCACAGAGGACGACACTGGTGGTGCCCACCTAAGTAGGGGACACGCGGACTTGAATATTAGCGTCCCATTGACTGGACCACTTATCTCCAGGGAGTAGATAGATGCATGAGGCTATCTTCACCTGAGTCCATTAAACATTCAATTCTCTCACCTCTCCTTGTTCTAGTTTTGGGACCACCCAGAAAACTTCCTAATAAGCAATTTTATTTTAATATGAAAGCAAGAATTATAGGATAACAATGGAAAATTAAACACATGCACCTACTTTTGCCTCCTTCGGAAACTCTATTGAACTCATAGTAAAGGGATTTTTCAAAAAGACATTAACCCGAAAGGAAAGTGAAATGGGGTGAGGAGATAACAGAAAAAAAACTTTGAAGGTGGAAAGTATATTGATGAGCAGTAAATTAGCAGGTCCAAGGAGACAGAATCCTACAGAGGCAGTGAAGAAAATGGAGAAGCAACCAAATTTACGTTCACATATCCTCAAACATCTTAAGAATTGGCAGCAAGCATGGCTGGAACAAGGGGTGAAGAGAGGGCCTAATGTCAGGAGGATTGGCTTAAAGTCTCTTTATAAGAATTTAGATCCCCAAATCCTCTTTCCTACCCTCTCCAGCTGGGTGACTCCCTCATCCCTGCAGAAGACCACAGTTTTATTTCCCAGAAGGATAAAACAGAAGATCTTGGGATTTGGGAATTTCAAGCACAACTCATTGTGTGGGTACCACTGAAAATGGGGCGATCAAGTGAGGCCTCTACTCGTAGTCTGCTTCTCCACTCGGCTCCATGCACTGGCAGCTGTAACTGTCTCTTTCAAGCAAGAGGCTAGAAAATCCCTCTCCAGGCATCCAATCAGCCCAAGAAGAATTATAAAGTTACTGAAGTGGGAGTTTCCCAATGAATCAGGCCTGCCAGATTAGCTAGTGCGAGAGGGCTAGTTACGGAGGCCCGTCATACACTCAGGGCTTTCAGATTCCCAGTCTTAAAGATGATCAGACTTCTAAGGAGAATCAGAGGTCTGAGGAAAACCTCCACAGGAAAAATAGACGCCAGAATAAAGAAATAGAGAAAGGCAACTTGAGGGAACAGATACTACATACAGAATGCAAAAATAAAATTAAAACCATCAGCAACATCTTTAGAGAAATAAGAGAATATATTACAATCCTGAAATAAGAACATGATATTTTAAAAAGGAACATTCAGAAAGTAAGATCATTTAGAAATTAAAACTGTGATGGCAGAAAATAAGAACGTATCAGAAGGGTTGGGAGATCAAGTTAAGGAATTCTCAGAGAAAGTTGAGCCAAAAGTAAAAAAGATGAAAAACAGGAGTAAAAACTTTAGAAAATTAGAGGAGCTATGCTGGAAAACCAATATCTGAATAATAATTCCAGACAGAGGAAACAGAAAGGATAAAATCATCAAATAAATAATTTAAAGAAATTTCTCACATTTGAAAGATGTGATTTTCCAGATTGAAAGACCCAGTGAATGCTCAAACAATGAATAGTAACAGCCCCACACCATGGCACAACTTTGAGAAATTTTAGAACACTGAGATGAAAAGAAGTTTCCAGGGAGGAAAAAAGGTAGATCAAATACAAAGGATAAGCAATCAGAAAGACTTTGACTTCTCAACAGCAACACCGCAAGTTAGGACTACTCAAATTTTGATGCAAAATGATTTGCAACCTGAAATGCTATATCCATTCAAATGATCAATTATGTGCATGCATAGAATAAAGACATTTCCAGATATGAAAGGTCTCAAGATATTTACCTCCAAGGCACCTTTTCGTAGGACGCTGTTGGAATCTATGCTCCACCAGGATAAGATTGTAAACCAAGGGAAAGACGAGAGTTATAGGAAACAAGAGTGCGTACACAGGAGATCACAAAGGGAATCCTAGGATGACAGGGAAGTAAGAGCCCAGGATACGTCAAGGGTGAGTGACCCAGACCGGGGTAGCTCAGAAGGCTCTGAGAGAGATTTATCTTAAAAAAAAAGAAACTGACAGAGTACTTTACGGGTCCAAACATATTGAGAGGAGATTCAGACAACGGGCAGAGAGTTTGCGGTTGAAATGTGATAAACACACAAAAATGAACAAATGAGAAAATAAAACAGAACAAAACAAAAACAAAAATCAAGACAAAACAGAGAACTGTGCTGAGAAGGAAGAGTAATCACAGTGTGCCCAAGGCTTAGCCATGCATTGTGTCTGCATAGTGATGATAATAATGGACACTTGGTGAATATGCCAACCCAAATTATAGCCTATCTCCATTGGGGGGATGTGGACACTGGATGGGATCATGTGTATGTGGTGGGTTTGAGGGGATAAAACTAAGCTCATGCCTCAACTTTCACAAGAGAAGTCAGGAGACAGGCCTAAAATTGGTAAAATTCAAGAAGTGGCTAGACATGCATGTAACTTAGAGGACTCGAGATAAATATTGAACAAACCAGCTATAAGTACTGAGTGTTTGGTTCTGGTGATTGAGCAATAGAGGCATGGAGGGAAGGGGGCAGAGGCTGCCGTTTGCCTTCTAAGGCATAGATGGAATGATGGGCAAAAGCATGTCCAGTAAGAAAATTTCCCATATTTGAAAGATGTGAGTTTCCAGATTGAAAGAGCCAGTGAATGCTCCAACAATGAATGGTAGCAGCCCCACACCATGGCACACCTTTTTAAGGTTTAAGAAAACATTAAAAAAAGGTAAGAAAACAAAAAAGAATAAAAGTAAATTTTCTGTTCATATCAAGTTTCAAGCAAAAATAAATAGATACATAAATGATTAAATAAATAAAAATAAAGGCATTATATGGCCATTATAGAAAACCCGGAAAGGCTAATAAATGTAGATTGCAGTACTGTCTGTTTTCACTCTTCACTGCCCTTTCATTTCCTCCCATTGCTGTGCGCATCAATCCCCTTCCTGTGGGAGCACAATGACCCCACCCAGTGATGACTCCAGGTTCAGCTACATGAGTTTTCTTGACTCATGAACTGTGACTGAAAGTGACATGCAACATCCCAGCAGAAGCTTTAAGAACGTTCCGATTTCTGCCGTCGTTCTTTTTTCCACTCTCCATCTCAGATGGGAGCAGTTTCTTTATTGAGCACACAAGACATGTGAAGCAGAACTGCTGCTCATCCACAGACACATGCAACATGAGCAGGAAGTTAACCCAGAGACAGTTGAATAATACACTATATGCAAGAAAATAGACAAACCAAACCATATTCCTACCACTTGATGTAACCACATATAACCTTGATGTTATGTGGAATGCATCGTCTTTCCCAATTCTTCCCTCCCCCTAACACTTGCAGTGTCTCCCTTGCAGGCAGTGTCCCTTTGCACCCCTTGACTTGGCTCTGGCTCTGTGACTTGCTTTGGCCAGTGGAATGGGAGCAGAGCTGATGCAGGCAGAGGCTCAGGGGCTGCTTGTGCAGCGGGGCTCACCCTCCTGCTTTGGCCATGAGAAGAAATGCCCCCATAGCAGAGGGGCTTGAGAGAAATGTGGCTCAGAGACCCCCTGGCAGTCTCATTGTCTTGCATCCTGAAGGAAAGACACCCCAGCAACACAAAAATTGAGTGCTTGCTGTTGTATGCTTCAGGTGGTTTGTTACACAGCATTTCGTGGTAATAGATGACTGATACAGATGCCTGTGCTTCAAGTCTTTTTCAATATAAGCATATATTATTTCCCCAAGTGGGATCATACTATGCTGTTTTATAACTTTTTACTTAATTTATCACCACTTTGTGTAATTGTGCATTCTTCTACAGCATTGTCTTAAATAGTTAACTAGAACTATATCATTGCATATTTAAACAATTGTCTACTGCTCAACCTTTAACTTTTTCTATTTTATAATTTTATAAATAATTATGTGATAAAAATTCTCATCCATAAACCTTTTTACACACTCAAGATTATTTCCTCATATTAAATTCCAAGGTATGTGACCAAGTAACAAAATTTTGATACTTATTGTCATATTTACCAGAATTTTATACAAATGCCCATTTCCCAACATTTCACCAACACTGAATGTTGTTATTCCTTAAATTGTCTGTAAATTTGAAACGTAACAAATGATATTGTGTTTAATTTATATTTCTTTGTTTACTAGAGGTTGAACTCTATTTTTTTAAAAATTAGCTCTATTGAGGTACAATTTACATACCATAATACGCAGAAATTTTAAATGTACAGTTAATGATTTCTCCCTAAATTTACAGAGGTGTGCAACCATCACAACAATCCAGTTTTAGAACACTTGCATTACCCTAAAAACATCCCTGGTGCCCATTTGCAGTCACTTCCTGTTCCCTTGGCCCTAGTCAACCCCTTCACTCCCTCTCAGGGAGTATCACATCTCAGGATGCGTTGATACTGCCTTGTCTGTGACTTGCCCCCTCTGCCCATGTGCCCCTTGAGTACTGGTGCTTGTCTCATTGACGGATAAGACCCATTCACAGACCAGCTCTGCGACTGCCATGAAACACAGACGTGCGGTCAGCTGCTTCCCTGTCCAGTCGCCTCGTGCCTTGTCCTCAGCTGCCTGCTCCCGACGCTTTGTCTGCCTTGCGGCTTCCCATGCCTGCCGCAGAGGTCTTTCTTCATCTCCCTTCCGCCCTCTCACTCGCTGCTGCTCGCCTGTGGCTCTCGGCACAAAGAGCACTTTTCAGAGAGGTCTTCCTTGGCGGCCCGTCTGACTCCAGGTCTCCCCATTCTTTGGCTTCGGGGGACTTATCACTATTTACAAGGATTCATTTGAGGGTGGTCCTGATGTTCGTGTATCTTGCCCACTGGGTTGGAAGCTCTGTGAGGGTAGCAATCCCATGTGTTTTGTTTGTTACTGAATCCCTAGCCCTGGCCTGCTTTCTTTTTACCTTTTTAGTTTATTTCTCCTTAATTTTGTTGGTGTTATCTTTAGAACTTTAGAAATATTTAAATGTTTATGTAGTTAGGCTTGTGATTTTTTTTTTCTTTACAGTTTCTTCCTTTACTTTTATGCTTAGATGTGCCTTTGTTACATGAGAGCAGATAAATATTCACTTATATTTTCTTCTAGTTGTTTATGTTTTTTTAATAAAAAATTTTAGTGCTTTTATTTGTTTGGAGTTTATGCTGGTTTATTTCATGAAGAGTTCAATGTATAGCAACTGTTTTTACGAACAGTTAACAAATCACCCCCACTTCATTTGTGAAATAAATCCCTCGTCTCCTCACTAGTCAGAAACGCCACCTTTGTTGGGTACTAAATTCCTGCGTGTGCTCCGTTCTAGGCTTTCCAGCATGCCCCACTGATATGTCTATTGTAGTGCCAGTACTATATAGACCAAGGAACCTTCTACTTGTAGCGATGCTTCCTATTTAGCGTGTTGTCATTATAGAGATAGTGACAAGATAGTGTCCCAGTCTTCAGGAGCAAACTTGTAGCAGGGCGCTCTGACCTTCTACAGCACTGCTATCGGCCTGCTGAGTCTGGGGCTGTCCCTGACAAAGAGCTTCTTTCTTGATGTACTAGCAAAGTCACATTTCTGCATCTACCAGGCTGCAGACCAGCGTGATGCCTGTTCTGCCTGCCTGCATGCTGCTTACCTTTAAAGTTCTACGTCAGAGGTCTCAAATGCACACTTCCAGACAGAGCTGGTAGCAAACATGAGTGAAGTAGACTGGGTGTAAGAGGATACAGAGAAGTGGGGTCTGCGGGCACCTGAAGAGTGCACGCCTGTGTAAAGACATTAAAGGTTTAAAAGCAAGGCGTGGAGTAGACTGGATTGGGTACGAGGACACAGGTTTCAACCTCTGACCTGTGTGGCAACGGTGTGGTAATGCATAGGTTTGTTTATTTGATTCCTACAAGCCTTTGAGGTAGATATTACCAACTGCTCATTTTACAGCACACACATTGTGTCTTCAAGAGGCGGAACCACGTGCATAAGGCCTTCAAGCCAATGGACCCAGGACCTGACCTGATCCGGGTTCTGTTCTCTCTCCCACACCACGTGATGGTGCCATCCACAATGAGTGCGGGGTAACAAGGTGAGAAGCTTTTGTGAGGGAAAGATGAGCTATTTTTGTTATTGAATTTAAAAATACCAGAATCTAAGTGACCTGCAAAGTGCCAGTAAGCCTGACTGGCTGAATTCCAAATATCAGGGCACAAAAAAGGGAGAGGTGACGCCAGGCAGTGAGGGCTCCTGCTGACAGGGGCCCTGGTGCACATCTGTCGGAAACATCTGGAGTTAACCTGGCCAGAGAGGCTGTAGACTGAACAGCCCAGGTGCCCTTCATGGGCCTATTGTCACAGGCATTTAGGAAGCTCGGGAGGGAGGCTGGTGGAGATGGTGCAGAGACTTGTAAATGACCAGGTCATTTCCAAAGCTGCTGCAGCTGGCTCTCTTTGTCTCCCTCCCCTACCTTTCCTGCCTGTACCACCCTGGGGCTCAAGCGCTCAAGGGGCACCACTCCTGGGTATGGCTGGGCAGAGCAGGAAGAAGACTCTTTCTGTAACTCCAGGACTCTGCAGCTTCCGTCTTTCTGAGCGACTTGCTCAAGGTAGACATGAAGGCTTGTGAAAGAAGACTGCTTTTCCCTGAGCCTGCTGCTCCTCCCCTCGGACATAAAGGCTCCGGCAGGGGCTCACAGCCGGAGGAGTCACCACTCCATTTGAAGGGAGGGGTTCAAAGAGCTGGGGAATGAGAAGGTCTTCTGCAGGACGCCCTGCCTTTGCTGAACCTAAGAGCCAGGAGGAGGATCCTGATGAGCTTGACTCATCTGTTTTGACCTCCCCAATTTGCAGGGCGCTAACTGCCGTGTGTTTGTCTGAACTGATGACCTTGTGCGAGTGCTGGGGACAGTGTATCAAAGGTCCCTTCCAGATAAAACGAGGGGTGCCTCAAGGAAACCAGAGGGCCCTCCTGGGCTCTATGGTAGTTCTCCAACACTGAACAAGTCCCCTTCATGAAGCTTCTGGTTTCTGACCTATAAATTAAGGAAGCTCGAAACCAGCACATCTATAGAGGAAGCAGGAAAGCTGCATCTACACAGAAGTCATTCCATTTATACGGGGATGAATTATCTAAACTGAATAGCAGTGGAAGACCTGAGACTGAGGAGTGGTAAATCCTCTTACTAGTACAAAAATGTAAGCAGTCTGAAGATAGAGAACAGATCTGAAAATAGAGAAAAGATCTTTTTAAAAAAAATTGTGGTAAAATCCGTATAACGTAAAATTTACCATCTTAACCATTTTAAAGTATATAGTTCAGTAGTGTTAAGTATATTCACATTGCTGTGCAACTCTTTCCATTCTGTAAAATTGAAACTCTATTCAACTCTTCATTCACCCCTCCCCCCAGCCCCTGGCAACCACCGTTTTACTTTCTGTCTCTATATATTTGACTACTCCGGGTGCCTTTTATAAGTGGAATCATATGGCACTTGTCTTGTTGTGACTTGCTTGTTTCACTTATCATAATGTCTTCAAGTTTCATCCATGTTGTAGCATCTGTCAGAATTTCCTTCTTTTTTAAGGCTGGATTATATTCCATTGTGTGAATAGACCACATTTTCTCTGTCCATTCATCTACTGATGGACACTTGATTTGCTTCCACTTTTTGGCTATTGTGAATAATGCTGCTATGAACATGGGAGTGCAATTATCTCTTTAAGACCTTGCTTTCAATTATTTTGGGAATATACCCAGAAATGCTGGATCATATGGTAATTCTCTTTTCAATTTTTTGAGGAACCATCATACTGTTTTCCATAGTGGCTGCATCATTTTGCATTCTCACCAACAGTGCACAAGGGTTCCAGTTTCTCCACATCCTTACCAACACTTGCTATTTTCTTTTTTGATATTTGCCATCCTAATGGGTGTGAGGTGGTATCTCATTGCGGTTTTGATTTGCATTTCCCTAATGATTAGTGATGTTGAACAACTTTTCGTGTGTTTGTTGGCCATTTGTATTTTTTCTTTGGAGAAATGTCTATTCAAGCCCTTGTCTATTTTTAAATCTGGCTGTGTTGTTTTTGTTCTTGAGTTGTAGGAGGAGAAGTCTTTTCATGCTCATATGTCTAGGGCTGAGAATAACACCTGCAATGAAAAGAAAATTTGTTGAATAAATATGTCCTGGGTCTCTCTGGTTCCATGACATTTTCCAAGATTTGGTATGTCATAACTAATAGCTAGAGTTGGAAATTCATAATGATGGATGACATATACTAATACATTAAGAATGAGATTGTTTAAAATACAAAGAAATAAATTTTGGACTCTACCACTCAGATGGATGAATGTGCCATAGACCTATCCAGTCTACTTAGCTTTTCTGTTACCTAAACCAGGCTTCATGTCCATCAATCATGGGGGTGGGAGAGGAGAGAAGCGAGAGAGGCATTTAGTTACAAACATTAGCACTTCTTAGAAAAATAATAAATGTAATAAAGGTAATAAAAAATGTAATAAAGGTGCCATCTTTCCTTAGGAGGTTATACAAAACGTCTGTCCATCTGTCCTAGCCACCATCTTTGATTTGCTTTGAGTCATTTCCTTCCCCTGAAAGACCCTCAAATCTTCTCAGCAGTGGCTTAGAATGAGATGAAAAACAATTGGGCTACACTTCCCGTCTTGCCACTGGATGGCAGTACACCTCTGTGTGCCTTCTCTGAAAGAGACACCACTCAGTCCGTCAGCAGGATCTGGATTTGCCCAACTGGAGAGGTTGGTAGACCAGAGATTTTAGCAGAAGCGCTTGTTTTTGTCTCTCTCCCTGAGTTTGCGTAGTAGAATGGTTAACATCCTTCTTCTTCATATTTACTCCAGAACTCAAAGAACCTTGGCTCTAGCATCTTCTTTTCTGATACCTCTTCCCAAGTCCACCAAGTTCGATTGACTCAGCTCATCTTCATCGTCTCGGAGCCCAGTGACACCGCCCTGTGACCAGCGGCTCACTGCGCATGCTCTGCACTGTACTGGGGGAAGGAGAGGCTCATGTTTGATTGTGCATCCTGGGCACTTACCGTGGTGCCTGTACTTAGTGGGGATTCCATCAAGACTTGTTAGGTGGACCCATAGCACAATAAATGCTCTCTCCTTTACCAGTCTGTCCAGATAACATACAAGGTAAAAATGAGCCTTAAAAATAACTTATATTTCTGAATATAAATTTAATACATACAATTTGATAGGTGATAAATTATATTCCTTTTTAATTTGTAATCTTTAACTATACACATCGAATATTTCTCATGTGTCTATTTTCGTGCTCCGTTTGTGTTTTTTCCTGAATTGTCTCATTCTGACTTTTGCCATTTTTGTTTATCGTCACACTCATGTTCTGAAAGCTTTGGGATTTCTGCCTGTTTTCCTTAACTGATCCTTGCCACTCATTTCCTACCTTCCGTCAGTCACATCTGTTTATTCTCTTTCCTGAGTGGGTCTGTCTACATTGCTTCGTCCTCACTGCCTGTGTCCTGGCTCAGCCTCCATTGTCCCTTCTGGCAATGTGATAGCTGCTAGTTGGACTCTCCTCCTCTGATCTTGGCTCTTTCCAGCCCATTCTCCACACTGCAACTAGAGTGATCGTCTCAAAGCATAAATCTGTGCATGTTACACCCTACTTAAAAGCCTTTCAGGCCTTCTTGTCCCCCTTGATGTGAAAGTCCATATGCCCTAACCCAGCACCTGGAGCCGCTGCTAACCCCTCTAGCTTCCTCTTTCTCCAGTCTCGACCTTAAGCTTCACCCTCCTGCAGTGGTGACCACTTCATGGTTTAAGAATCACTTCTTTACTGTTCCTGTTCCAAGCATTCACACATGCAGTTCCCTCTCTCTCAATTGCCCTTTCATTCCCTTTTATTGAGCACTCACTAATTACAGTACTAGATGTGTATGAGGCAGTTTATATCCTTTATCTCATTGAATCCTCACAATGGCTTTCCTGGGTGCTTGTGCTCAGTGTGACAGGTAAGGAAACCGAGGGCTGGAGCAGGGAAGTGGTGGAGTCACCCACATCTGCCTCATTGCAGAGTCAGCTGTGCAGGATACTGGTTCCCATCTAGGAGGGATCTGTGGGGGTCCTTCATATGTAAAGGTCATTAAATCTTTGTTGATTCTATTTCTTGCAAATATTTTCCCCAGGTTTTGATGCTTCCTAATTTTCTATTTAATTGTCTTGAAGTTCAGAATCTAATTATTAAATAGTGAAATCAGTCATTCTTTTCTTTGAGGATTTATTCCATAGATTATGCTTTAAAAGTTTTATCCATTCTAAGTTCAGTTGGTGGTCTAGTGGTTAAGATCCACACTCTCACCACCAAGGCCCAGGTTCATTCCCAGTCAGGGAACTACACCACCCGTCTGTTGGTTGTCATACTGTCATGGCTGCCTGTTGCTGTGATGCTGAAAGCTATGTTACCAGTATTTCAAATACCAGCAGGGTCACCCATAGGGACAGGTTTCAGGGGAGCTTCCAGACTAAGACAGACTAGGGAGAAAGACCTGGACACCTACTTCCAAAAAATTGGCCTTGAAAACCTTGTGAATAGCAGTGGAGCACTGTCTGATACAGCACAGAAGATGGGAGGATGGCCCAAAAAGACCTGGCAGGGCTCCACTCTGCTGTCCACAGGGCACTAGAGTCAGAATCCACTCCACAGCACTAACAACAAAGTTCATTTGGTCACCTATATTGTTATTCTATATTTTAATAGTCTCATTGTTTTAAATTTAACTCTTTTAAAATGTATTTTATCTGTATAGGGTATTTTCTCTCCCAAATGGTAAATTTTCCTAAAACCATTTATTTAAGAAGAGTGCTTCCTATTAGGTTATGATACTTTTATCATTTGTCAAAATTTTATAAATTTGCAGTCTGTTTTGGGGACTTCTGCCCATTGGTATGTCAACTCTTGAACTATTGCCATAGTATTTTATAATTTATTTTTTATTTAGTAGGATAAATCCTGCTTCTTCTGCACACTGCCCCCCCAATGATTTTCCTTTTGCAACATTATCTTGGCTGATCTCACTTACTGTTTTTAAGGTGATGTTTAAAATTTTTCTCATCCTTAAAACATTTACTGGAATAATTTTTTAAAAATATACATATACTACATGTTTATTATATAAAAATTAAAACATATAGAAAATTAAAATAAATTAAGTCCAGAAATATTAACGTTTTATTTCTTCATGGTTTTCATTCTATGTGAATATGGGTAACACAGTCCGGATCATATTGCAATACATCTTAGTAGCCTGCTTTTCTCCTCAACAAGTTACATTGTAAGCATTTTCATATCGGATTAGATTTTGAAATCATGAGTTTTTTTTTTTTTAATTTTTATTTATTTATTTATTTTCCCCAAAGCCCCAGTAGACAGCTGTATGTCATAGTTGCACAGCCCTCTAGCTGGTGTACGTGGGACGCGGCCTCAGCATGGCCGGAGAAGCCGTGCGTCGGTGTGCGCCCGGGATCCGAACCCGGGCCGCCAGCAGCGGAGCGCGCGCACTCAACCGCTAAGCCACGGGGCCAGCCCTGAAATCATGAGTTTTAATGTTGTATAATTTTCACTAATATAAAAGCCAGAAAATCTATTTAGTTATTCCTCTATTGTTGGACATTTAGGTTATTACCAAATTTTTGTTTCCTTTAAACAACATTGTAATGAAAATCCGTGCAAATACAACTTTTGTTCACATTTGATCATTTCCTTAGGGTATATTTCTAGATCTGGGTCAACAGGTATGAGCAATTTTAAGGCTCAAAATTGCTTTTTAAAAAGATTGCGCCAATTTAAACTCCCACCAGCAGTGTATGAAAATGTCTGTTTCCACTGCATTCTTGCCAACACTTGGGTATTGTTATCTCATTGAGATTTTCATTGGGGTTATGTTAAATCTATAAATCAATTTAGAAAGAATTGCCTTCTTTACAATATCGATTTTTTTCTTCCAGGAAGATGATGTGTCTACATTTAATTAAATCTTCATTTTATATCTCTTAGTGAAGTTTTGTTGTTTTCTTTATATAAATCCTACACATTTATTATTGGGATTATTTCTGGGCGTATTATGGTGTTTTTGTTTTGCTATGTGAATGCCACTGAAAAAATTTATATCTTCTTTTCCCAAAGCGTGTCCAATAAGCATGTGATCCTCCAGATGCTCTGTGAAAAACAGAGGGGTTCCATGTTCAAACAGGTTTGGGAAAGGCTATGAACTTCTTGGAAATTCTCATGACACATTCATGAAAGCTTGAGAAGTCCTATTGTAAAGTAACCTGCTTAACATTATTATTACTACACCCAGCACATCTCAAACTTATTTTATCTTGGAATATTTTTTTATGTAAAAATAAAATTTTGAATGTACAATCTATTATCATTCCGTAGAGCTGTTATTCTGGGAAGTCCAGTGTTGTGGACTGACACACGGCCCTGATTACTCATTCCTCCCTGTGCCTACGCCCTCTGCCAGGTAACTCTGGAGTGCTCCTCTACCCTGACTCTGACCTTGGCCGTGTGGCTTGGCCAATGGGTGTTAGCAAAGATAAAGCACACTGAAGCTTTAAAAGTTTGGTTGGTCACTGTCGCATCTTCCATATCCATAAAAAAGATACATCTGGGGTACCCTGTCGGAAGATGAGACAGGTGGAGCAGAGCTGCATTACGCCAGTCGTCCTGGTTGAGACCACATTAGATCACTCAAAAACTAGTCAACTCTATTTATGAAGGTGAGCCCGGGCAAGACCAGAGAACCACTCAGCTGGACTTCAGACTTAGGAGCTGAATAAACTCTGGTTATTTTAAACCACTGGGTTTTGAGGCGGCTTGTCACCTAGCATCATTGTGGTGGTAGATAGCTGATACGCCACCTTGAGCAGGTGGGATGCAGGCGGTTAGTTCAAGCTTGATAGTCTTTACTATGTTAAGGAAATTCCCTTCATCTCTATGTTTCTGAATACTGTTTACGAAAATGTTATTGAATAACTTTTGGGCGGCCACTAGGATTATTTTAAGCTTTTCTAATTGAACCTACTGATGTGATATTTTATGTTAACAGACTTCTTATTAATACTCTGTCCTGGCCTTCCCAGGATGAGTCATTCTGGTAACAGCTGATCATTCTTTTAATGCGCTATTGAATGCCGTGTGCTAGTATTCATTCTTCTTAGGGATTTAGTATCTATATTCATAAGTGAAATTCGTTTGTAGTTTCTTATTTTGGTCCATCTTTTTCATGTTTTGTGTAAGGCATAAGCCAATTTCATAAAATGACTCAGTTAGCTTTTTGCCTCTGCCTGTGCTCTGGATCAGTTTCTATAACGTGGAAACTGTTCAGTCCTGCAGAGACTAACAGAAGTCACTACTAAAGCCGTCTGGTCATGGGACCTTTTTGATAGTTTGTTATTCTTTGATAGTTTTATTTTATTTTTATTTTTTCCCTCTGATTATTGGTCTTAAGGTTTTCTACTTATTTTTAATTTTATTTTTGGAAATTCAAATTACTTTTATAATGACCAATAATACATATCTTGTGTATTTTTGGAAGCTATCTTTCAATCATTTTGGAACAAAATCTGATGTAATTAACTAACTAAATAGATACATACGAGGCCATTCACGTCAGTAACTACAATTTAATGTCAGACCTAACATGGCTGTCTGACAACGTTTGATGTACTTCTCACGGTTGGGAAGGCAGGCTGAAAGAAGTCATCTGGACTCGCGGATGTTGTAATTTTGAATCCTTTTACATGATTTATGTCCATAATGTAAGAAGCTCCTTGGGATTGGAACTCTTCTGAAAACCCTAGAACTTGGTTGTCGTATTACTTGGCCTAAGTTATGGTTAACATGGCATTTGAGGTTTAGCAGAAAGTGTGTGAGAGTAACCCTTGCTGACCTGGCCCGTTTCCCCAGTGGCCTCAAGAGAAGCTGAGGAAGGGAAGGCACGAATCATCCACCAAGCAGGACCTAGATCTACGCTCAGGCTCTGCAGGCTCTGTCGTCTCTGCTGGTTGTTCAGCTCTCAGATTTCAGACAGCTTGTTTTACTAGCAGCAGGAGTAAATATTTATACAGTGCTTACCATGTGCCAGGCACAGCCGATAAGCACTAGCACCATCTCCATTTTACAGATTTGGAAAGGAAGGCGCGGAAAGGTTACATAATTTGCCCATGCTTGCAGTGTGTGAGTGGCGATGTTAAGATTCAAATCCAGGCAGCGGGGCTCCATGGTCTGTGCTGTCAGCCCAGAGGCAGTGCGACCTCTTACTCTTTCTCATTTTGTCTTATTTTCTACTTGTCCTTTGGAGTGCCTGGTTCAGTGTTGGGCTTTGCTAGGTGTTTGATACCACAGATTTATTTATAGATGGGGATAGAAGATGTAAGGAGAGAGAAAACAAGTCAAAGAGGAAAGAGTAATGAGATGTCATGAACAGAATTTGTAGATTCTGAGTTCAGACTGTGACCCCAACTATAAAAAATAGAAATAATAAAATATCTTTCTTATGGGGTTATTATGAGGATTTTCCGAGCGAAGGGCCTGATACATACTAACAATCAATAGATACTGCTTAATCATAATAAATAATGATGATGAATGATGACCATAAAACCAAGCTTCTGCCACCAACTGGCTCTGTGACCTTGCTTGAGTCACTTTGCTTCCCTGGGGCTCAATGTCCTCATTTGTTAGATGAAGGATGGCCTCCTGGCTCATTGACCATGACCCACAGTGGATACTGAGCGGGAGAGAGAGAGAGAGAGCGTGATAGAGGCCACTGCTGAGCAGGGCCTCTGTTAGGAGAACTGGGGGACTCCTCCCACACCTGGCGTGAAGGTAGCAGTTGGTCCCCAACCCCCAAGCTCATTTCACTCACCTCAAGCACCTCAGAGATGGAGAATTTGAGTGAGGGAGAGAATGAGAGTGGTGTCTATAGGACTTCCTCCATACTGCTCAGTATGTTCATGGCCCGTCAGGGCTAGGGTTGACAGACTGGCATTAAGAACAAAGGAAAAAATACAGGATGCCTAGTGAAATTTGAATTTCAGATCAACCATGAATATGCATTTAGCATAAGTACATCTCAAACATTGCGTGGGACACACTTACACTAAACAATCGTTTGATATTTGAACTCAGTTCTCAGGGCTTTCCCACCTGTTCCAGTGTCCAGCTCTCCCAGAGGGGAAGGCTGCATGAATCTGTACCAGGGAAGTTGTTTCCTTAAATCAAAGATCTGAGTTGTAGAATCTCTCCCTTCCCTGCTCCTTCTTCTTTCCTCTTTGGGAGAAAAGCACAGAGTAACTAAATGAAGAAATTTGTTTGCCATAAATTACCAAGAGAAGAGCTTCTCCAGATTCAATAAGGCAATTATTATATCTTGAGTAAAGAACAATTGATTATGCCAAAAAAATGTACCAGACTGTGGTTTAACAGAAATCTGTATCTATAACCTGCTGTGGTTGTTAAGTCAGAAATAAATATGTCCTTAATAACTAACTGGTATTTATTTAATGTACAATAACTTGCCTGCTAAACTTAAATGAAATGCACAGTTAATTAGAACTATCTCTGTGCCGAGTCCTCTGGGGAAAATACATTCCATACACTCTGACTTGAGATTTTTTTTTTACCTTCGCTTCCCAACCCAGCCCCTGTTGGTAGATTTTCATACGATCTGCTTAGAAGTCTGCAAATATTTTTGCTGGGCGGTTCTCACTCTGCTCAAGGTTATGAAAATTCCACTTATTTATCCAGAGCTGAGAAGTCTTCAGAGAGGCCCTAAGCTGAGGCTGTGCAGGCTGCTGCCCCAGAGCCTGCTCCGGCCACTTGGAGGTGGCGCTGCCTCTGAGTTTGCCCATTGATTTGCTGTTCAAACTGGGCCTTTCACTTTGCCACTCTGAGCTTGAATTTTCCAGTCAGTGAAACAAATGTGATGGCTCATGTCTTGGGGGTCAGGTCAGAAGAGAGGCCGAGCAGGATTTGGAAGCGCAGGCAGGCTGACTCTGATTGCTTAGGTGGGTCTCAGCATGTGCCCTCTTCTGCTGCGGGAATCCCAGATCTGGTGCTGCGGAGAGACGGCTTTGAGACGTTCATTTGTTTATCCATGCTTTCATTTTCTCATTATTCAGCAAGTATTTGGTGCCTGAGTGTCTGCTGACCAGAGATCTCAGGAACACCACGACTGGGGAGACGCGTCTCTCTCCCCACTGTGTCTCCTGCAGACGTATACTCTCAACTCCAGCAGTCATTCCTCTCCTCTGAAGTTGTGTCCTTTTCTGCTGAGTGAGAATAGTGCGTTCCTCGCAATCACTGACAGGTCGTGAAGTTCACCTGAGACAATGTATCGTTGTATGCACAAACGCTGTCAAAGTCTAAAGAATTAACATATAAATGTATATTTTCCCCAATAGTAGTTCCCGAGAATTCCACAGGACCCATCGGACTTGCATATCTGTAGTGTCCTGCGGACCAGCATGTGACAGCCTGTGAGTGCCTGTACAAGGCTGGCAGGCCCAGGGAAGGGGTGGCTCAGCATCGCAAAGACCCCTAAGGGTGAGAGCTAGCCAAACAATTAATGAAGTCTGACATCGTGCGAGATGCAGAGAGCAGAAAGCACTTTGAAGATGTGTCCTCATTTGATTCGTGTAGCATCTCTTTGAGGACGGCAGAGCAGGTGTTCTCTCGTTTTATGGCTGAAGAAACTGAACCCCAGAGAGAGGAAGTGACTGGCCCAGGGTCACTCTATGCACAGTTGCCAAGACCAGGACAAGCGTGCAGGTCTTTCCTTTACGCCACAGTCACTTCAAGGTAACAGTCCATTCTCCATCAGCCTGAGAGCCCGAAAGTCTGGCTGCACCCAGACCTCGGGGAGTGTGTGCACTGGGCGCCAGGAGCCTCCAAATGAACTGGAGACAGACCTGTTTTGTGGTGCAGAGGTTAGCAAGTGAGCTAGGCTGCATGTCAGCCCCCTCAGCCCTCAGATGGATGCTCTCATGCAGGACACACAACAGGAACAAGGGTATGTGGTGGTCCCAGGTAGGGGGGCGTTGACTAGGCAGGGTTGTCCCTAAGGGAGGTCACTGGGGTTGCTGACCTGGGAACAAACCCAGGCTTCCCTGATGCTGTCGTTTTCTCTTCACAATATTCCTAGAGGGTGCAATAAAAAGTTAATAGGTGATTGCAGTGGGAAGCTGTAGGCACCTATAATTACTTGGGTGCGTAGATATTAAGGGCTGATGTAATCGTAATTCCAAGGTGGTGGGAAGCGTACTCGGCAAGGTTTTGTGCTAATGTTGTCTGTTTCCCTCATCTCTCAAATCCCCTGCATTAGTCAGATAGACTCATCTCTGCGAGGTCTCTGGGATCCTGCTCCTGCCACATCCCTCTGACCACAGAGGATGCTCCCAAGTGGGCACTTCTAGGGCTGCCCGGCGTGTGCTGGGGACCGCTGAGAGTTCCTTTCCTGTCCTCAGCCCTCCTATCCAGTACTAGCTCTGTCACTAAGACAATACCAGGGCCTCTGGCTCCCGTGCCCTCTCTGGCCCTCAGATTCTCCATCTCAGAAATGAGGAGGTGGATAAGGATGGTTTCCAAGAGCCCCATGACTCTGAGCATGGAAATGTCAGATCCAGCCCTTGAGGGCTACCTGAGAGTGAGAAATGAAATGAAAATTAAATGAAGACTCTTGTGTTCCATCTCACTAGCTGCCCTCACTTCAGGTTGCTGTGGGCTCGTGGCTCCTGCACTGGAGGGTGCTGATGGAGAGAATTTCCGTCATCTCAGATAATCCCGTTACATAGCACAAAGGATGATCCTGGGAGGGGGCTGGTGGCTTTGGGGTACCTGGGAATGGAGCGGTGGAAAGAGGGGAGGTTTGGGGTCTGGTGAGGCCTGGCTTACTGTCCTGGAGCTGTCATTTAAAGTTATGTGACTTTGGGCAAATCACTAAACTTTCCTGAACCTCTGTAAAATGGAAAGTACAATACCATTTTGTGGAGTATTTTGAGTACTAAATAATTTAAATATCAATATGTTGAGTATTAGAATGAAACAAATATGTAAAGGAGAGGTTGGTGAGGCCATTGTCTTATCACCCCTTTTAGCAGTTCTTGCCTCAGAATGCTGTCCTGCTGAGTCATCGTGGGAAGAATGTGCATGGCGATGGCGTCCCCAGACCTTCTCCTGGCTTGTCCACTTGCCACTTTAGCAACTAACTAAAGTGTTTGACTAAGTTATTCTTTTTCTTTTTCACAAAGGGAACTATGGCCTGCCCATTTCTCCCTGCCCTGCCCTCCCCTCACACCTCCACCCCCCGCCTCCACCTGTCATCCTCTTGAGTTGCCAGATTTAACAAATAAAAATACAGAATTCCCAGTTAAATTGGAATTTCAGATATGCAATGAGTACTTTTTTTAGTATAAGTATGCCCCATGCGATATTTAGGATATACTTATACACCCCAAAATTATTTGTCTACCCGAAATTCTAATTTAACTGAGTATCATCCTGTATTTTATCTGGCAACCCTATGCTCATCACTTACCCCATTAGGCCTGGATGGGGGGCAAGACCAGAGGGTGCTCTGTGTGCATGCGAGGCCAGCCAGGCACGGGGTGTCCTCCCACATTCACGTGTCTTGGTGTGTGTCTGTTCATGGGACAAGGGGTGGGGTGAGGAGAGGGAAAGCAGAGGTCTGCCCAGGTGTGAAGGCTCTAAGTCCAGGTAAGTTGTTGGGCAGCAACAATGATGCCATCTTTGTGGGTTTCTGCCTGTGTTCCTGCCAGGGACCAGTGTCTCGGTACTTCAGGCTCCACCATCTTAATGCTCAAAAGTCAGCGGAGGAAGTTGACTGCTCAATTGGTTTGTTCACTGACAGTTTGACTGGATTGCTTTTTCCCCTGAGTGCACCCAACTGGCAGGGCTGCTGCTTCTGAGCGCACAGTCAGGGTGTGGGGAGGGGGCTCCAACTCAGAGGAAATACCCGCTCTGTGTGTTGTGGACCCCCTTTTCCTACTCTTGTTCTGTCTGAGTTCTCCTGAGGCCGTTCCAGGTGACTGGCCCGGCCCCCGCTCCCATCTGGTTTCCTCTGGTCTCCGTTTCACGTCCTGTCTCTGCCTCAGGCTGTGTGTGTATGGGGTGGGGGCTGGAGGATGGAAAGTGACAGACGGAACTTCGGTGCCTGAGAGACCTCTGCTGCGAGACCTCCTTCTTGGTCCTGATTATTCCCTCTTGCTCTCCCGTAGTCCCTTCTCTTCTCTCCACTCCGGCTGACGTGGGTGAGGAGGCTGGGAACAATATCTGACCTCTGTCACTCATTCAGGTCACAGCTCTCCTGCTTTTGAATCCCCTTTGGCCACATGAATCTTTGAATAGACTCTGAAAATGGCCCTTCCCATGCCCTGCCGCCACCCCATTACTCCCTTATAGGAATCCTCTGCCCTTAGTTCATCCACGCCTGGCTTCCCAGCACATGACATCTGAGCCTTCCCTTCCCTTCTAGACACCACCCCTCCTGCCATCCCTTCCACGCCGTTCTCTGCTCCCCCAGCTACTCCCCGCCTGGCAGGTTCTGCTCCAGCCCCACTGGCTCTAGGAAGACTTTGCTGGCCACCGTGCTCTCTCGCTGCGTCCCTCCCTCCTGTGGATGCCTGGAGCACACGGGGCCTGGCCCACGTCAGTGCGGTCAGCATCTGCTGCCACAGCACCGGCTCCTGTGGTCAGTCTGCCCCTCCTCAGTCACCTTGTGAACACTGAAAGGACTTAGAAGGACCGGGTCTGAAGCCGTTAGTCTTTCTGGTTCCTGGCCCAGTGTGCTTGCTGCACAGATATCTGGTGGTGAAGAAATAAGGCCCCTGAAGGCCATCTGAGTAATGTCAGGGGGTGACACTGCCCTCCCTAGCTGGGCCTTCTTGGGCAGAACACTGCCACTCTGGATGATATTGGAGGCTCACAATTTGATTTACCTACTTGTAGCTGAAGAACCTCATTTCCTAACGAAATATTATGCAGAGCCTTAGCATGCTGAACAGATATCAGCACCCTGATATTTCTCCCTGCTAGGGAGAAAGGGGGTGCTCAGAGCCTGTCCACCTTGTCCCCTGTCCCTAAGGGAGTCCTGCAGAACAGAGTTAAAGGCACCTCATGAGAGGCCATGCCCTGCCATCTTGTCATGTTCGGGATTCACAGCACTGCCATCCTGGAAGGCTCTCTCTGCACGTGCTTAATGGGTTCGTGAAAATTTGACATTGCCAGTTTGTACTCTGCTTCCCTTTCAGTGTCTTTTCCTGAAAAATAATGTGGCGAGGACTTCTGACAACTCATGGAGGGTCCTACCTGCACCGCCCTCCCTTCTCTTGCTCTCTTGGGGCCCCAACCTATGCCTCGGTGGAAGCTTCGGGCATTACTGCGCAGTCTTGTTCCCATCAGCCCTGTGCCTCTTCCTGAAGTGTAAACATCACACTGACCCTTGACAGGCTGTGACGCACTCCAGGGCTGGAGAAATGTTTAGCTGTCAGGGAGGACTGGCTGATGGGTCTGCCTCTCGGAACATTTGCTGGGCTCTGGAGTAGCTTCCTGGGGGCTGTGGAGACCCCCGGCCCTCTCCTGGAAGGTTCTCCGTGAGCCTCTGCTCCATCGTCCTTTCCTGGAAGCTGGCTGGTCCTGGCAGGAGTTGGAGGATGCAGAGGCCTGGAAAAACCACAGCTAATGGCTTCCTTTCTGGCACACCAGAAGATGCTTGTCCTCTACAGAGTGCCTGAGAGCACAGTCTGGCCAGGGTGGCCCAGCAGATCCATCCCCCTTGGCAGGGCATAGATGGAGTGCTGTTCCTTGCCACGTGTAGCCCTTTGCAGCACGCAAAGCTCTTCCTGATGCGTTCTGCTCTCTGTGTCTGCTAGAAGGTTAAGCATCCTGCGAGACCTGGGATTTATCTATAAGATGAGACCAATAGTACTGAAAGCTAATAGTTTTTCAGTTCTTACTATCTATCAGGCTTGATAACTGTTTCACACGTAACTCGTTTATTCCTAACAACAAACCAACAATGCAGGCACCATGTCGTGCCCATTTTATAGAGGAGGAAGGAGAAGCATGGAGAGGTTACCCCCTGCCCAAGGTCACCAGCAAGGAAGTGGCAGGACTCGGGTCTGAACTCAGGGACTCTGGCCTCCCCAGCAATTCTTGCCCTCCTACTTTGCAGAGTTGTCATGAGGTTCAAATGAGCTAATGGATGATAAAGCATTTGGAAAAGCATAAAATTATTATGCAAATGCAAGGTGTTTTATGAACAGCTTGCTCTCTCACCAGATAGTGGGATGTCAGTCAGATTTGACTTTTTAATTAATTTGAAGGCAAACCTGTCAGGTGGAGGTGGAGGATCCAGGCCCAATCAGACTTGAAGAACATCTCTGTCTTTCCTGATGCCTTCGGGTGGCTTTGATTTTCTCCCTGCTAAATTCCTGAGCTCTGCTCTATTGAGTATGTCCGCAGCGTGTATCCTCCTTAGTTACACAGCGTGATAGCCTCATAGAGTCATAGATGGAAATAGACGTTGAGACCATTGGCCCATTGAGCTAGGGGTCTTCCCTATCTTTGCTTTAATAACTCTCTATGGATCTGTCCTTCATGGCTTTCTCTAAACCCTTGCAAAATCTATTTTATATGTATCATTTATATATTATATATTCTCCCCTTCTGACAAAGCCTATCCACCCACAGGCTCTCAGGGACAACCAACATGGAACTTCAGAATCAAAGAAGGTGGGCAGGGGGATAGTCTGGGTGAGATGCAGCGAGAAGGACCATGGCAGTCAGCATGTGCAGGTCCAGGTCCTTCTCCTGGAGCCTCTATTGGAATACACATGCGACACCCATAGCAATGAGGAACTCACTCCATTTGGACTCCCACCCCCAGCGGGTCCCTTCTTTTGACCCAGGTAGAGTCAGAGCACATCTAAGGTTGGTTTTCCAACTTTCTCAACAGTCTCATGATTTTCAAGAGTACATCCTAGATTCTGCTTCCAGTAAGAAAAGTGCAATATACAGTAGTACACACAAACTTTATCTTAGAACCACATCTTTTTTCAGGGGAATGGGGTCTGGTCGGCAGAATTAGAGCTTGACTTTCCTTGACTTCTTGGTTACCTGGACTTGTCCCAGATCTGTTTTCCCTGAGTTTTAGGTTTCTACACCCCTGTCTGCCTCACTTCCCAGGTGCATCGTGAAGTTTTACCCGCAGGTTGTTGCTCTGTGATCCTGCTCCCACCCGCCTCACTTTGGATTTATTGTGCCCACTTGTCAAGTTTTTCCTTGCTGTCCAAAAATTGGTGACACTATACTTTACAAGAGATAGCAGCAACAGAGTGTGAATCAGCCAGAGGGAACTTAAAAACAATAAACTCAGCTCTGTGTGTGATCAGAGCATCGCTCCCATCACTCTTTCATCTAAAATCGAAATACTTAGAAGGAAATCTGTGAGGTCATAGCCATGTTTCATCTATTTTAGAAAAGTACCTTTATTTTCTGTTCTTTTCCTTTTCAGCACTGGGAACCTAAACTAAAGGCCCCAAGGAAATAAAAATCTTATAATAAAATGAATAAAAACTCTTTTAATACATATAATAAAAAATCTTATGATTAAGTAATAACTACAAGGTGAGCATCTACCACGTGCCAGACTATGCTGGACATGTCCTAGATTTCATGTAATTTAACAACACAAAATTGATGAGCATGTGAGGATTACACTAGTGGGAAGCTTAAGAACGAGCAGTCAGTACTCTGGGTAAGATGACTATCCTGAGTTTGATTGAGGGCCATGGACTCCTGATCACAAAATGGGGCACCAAGGACTCGTCACCCACTGAAGTGGGGATGGAGTCAGGCGGTGTGCTGCACACACTGCCTGGCACAGTTCAGCAGCAGGACAAGAGGAAGAGAGGACCTGAGGCATCAGAAAACCACCTGCAGCCCCAAACATCGTTTCAGAGCAGGGGGTGTGCATGAACGGCCCATGATTCGCTTCATCCTGATTCAGCGGCTGGGAAGACAGAGAGAAGGATCTGGAGTGCAACGTGAGTCCTGGTAGCCTCTCTTCAGTACTTTATAGATGCGAGAGAAGCAATATAAATACACATAAATTATTAAAAGTGGAGGAGGTTAAGGGCACAGATAAGTAGGACATACAAAATGCTCTGGAATATGGAACATTTAGGAATCTAAATAAGACAGTGGATGGAGCTGGCCACATTTCAATGAAACATTTGTCACTGTTTCCGGCACTATGCTAAGTGCTTTGGGAATCACCAAAGCTGTGACAGGAGGCCCTTTCCTAAAAGAACTTGCATCTAATAAGAGACAAAGTGCTCAGCGAACCACTATGGAGGGGCTGGGTTTGGAGACACAGCTCATAAGGCCAAGAGGGAATTGTTTCGGGGGTTGATGTCCCTTTAAATTCCTCTTCTGTTCTGTTTCTGTCCACAGCTCCTTGGCTGGCATGATATGCCCCTCTTGAGCACAACTGGGAAGTCATGGCAGGAGGGGGACTCTCAAATGCCACCTGCCACATTTAACAGGGACTTAGGGTGGCTGATGAGCTCCACAGCTCATCCTTAATTAGCAAAGCCGCTAAAAACTCCACCAGAGAGCCCTGCCCCAGCCGGCGAGTGCCTGTGTGTTAATGCGAGTTGCTTGGGTTGATTGATACTTGTTTTGCAATTCCTTCCGTCAGCTTTCTCTGGCCCAGCCATCTGTTTTCTCCCCAACAGGAGGCACCTTGGCTCCGATCCTTGCCTGATTTGCAGTGGAGATGACTTAATGGTGGGTTGGGTGCTTGCACTGGGGCTTGGAAATCATGTGCTTTTGGCATAGAATCATCCCTGAGAGAATGCAGTCATCATGGGCTGGAAAGACTTCTTGGATTTGGGTTTTATTGTCTGAGATTCAGAGCCAAAGTGAGCAGAGGGTAATCCGGAACCTCTGATGATGCTTCTAGAGCTTCTGTGAAGAAGCTCACTGCCTTCCATAAGTTTGTTCACCAGCCCTTTCTGCCCCATATCCCATCTACCTGGACATTTTAAAGTTGGCCCACTGGAAAAAGTTCACACCTAATTCCTCTGTGTCAAAACTCTTCCTTCTTTGTCAATAATCATATAAATAACATTATTACTGAGAGGGGGAAACAAGAAAGTAAAGCATTACCCCTGCATGCAGAGAACTTAGAGTCCTCAGTGGAAATACACACACACACACACACACACACACACACACACACTTATATGTATATAAACAATCTGAGGAAAATGCAGGAGAGTTTATGGTAAATCAAGGTTTAGATTGTGTAGCCCCAAGAAATGAAGAGGTTAAATGGCCAAGAGAGTTTAAAATCGTCGGGAAAGTCTTTAGAAGGGAGGCAAGTCATGATGTGAGCCTTATTGCTTGGATAATATTTGGCTAAATGAAGCAACAGGGAATGGGTGGAGAAGAGATTTGTTTAACACATGCGCACAGAGGTATGCTATGTGTAGAGGCTAAACTTTGCTTTTGAATAACAGTCTGGATGTAAAAGAAAGTAAAGCCAGAAAAATGATAAGTTGCTAAACTGTGTTTGCTGAATTGATCTCCCCGCATCAGTCTGAGGATGTTGCTGGAGCCGCAGAGGAAGACTCTCAGCCCGGAGGAAGGTGCAGGAAGAGCTGCTCCTCTCTGGGCGGGTCAGCTGGGTCAGCGGCTGCTGGGCCTGGTGCCCAGGAAGGGAGTTGGGCAGGGCAGGGTGGGAGCTGTGGTCACCAGCGTGCCAAGCTCTAGCTCCATTCAGTGGGATCCCATGTACACAGAGGAGAGTCCAACATATCAGGTGTCTGCGTTGTCTGACAGTGGCATAAATCCAGCCGGGATTCATGTAGGAAGCAACAAACAACTCCGGGGCTCACGAGAACGAGGACGCCAGGTCCCAGGAAAGCAAGCAGAGGATGTGACATATCGCTGGTGGTGGGGAGGAAAACACTGATTAGGAAAGAGAGGCGGGTGTGCAGCTGTCCGCAGCAGAAGTGTAGGGGATAAGGGCACTGAGGAATCTGCGGGGGTGAGGAGTGGAGGGCTCTCCCGGCACTTGGCACGGGAAATCATGGGTGCAGGACAGGTTCCAGGGCATCAGGCTGGGGCTGAGGCCTGGGCACCCGGCCTCCCTTCTGTAAGGACCTACTGACTTGAGTTTCAAGTGCTTCCTGTTCCTGGCAGGGCCGGCAGGAAAGGGGCTGCAGGAGGAGGAGGCCTCAGCTGTCCCCGTGGCTGCAGGGGCTGGGGCAGGTCAAGCAGGAGTGGCATGTTTCTTACGGGTTTTCTAGAAAGAAAAAAACAAAACACAACTCACCGCACAGGTCAAGGAAGACACTGGGTACAGAAACGTCAGAGCTGGCGACTCTGCAGGAGTAGGGTACAGGGAGGCTGGCAGGGGCTGCCACTCTGACTGTAGCTCCTGGAAAAGCTGACAATAGTAAAACAAAAAATAGATTGCTATGTGAGCCTCCAAGTTTAGTATTTACAAGTCAAGGAAAAAACAGCACTTTTCTCTGTTTTCGTTTAATTATCTTTTCTTTGCTGAAGATTTAGTATTTCATTTATTGTTGAAAAAGTATATTAACAACTTTTAAAAACGTAGTAGTTAATTGGTAGTTAACAAATTAACTACTAATTTGTTTTAAAATTTAAAAATACGTAATCTATATGTCTCTCTATATAAACATACATAGATACATATATACACATATGTGGTATATCCACACCTTTTATATATTTAAATATGCAACCCAAGTGTTCCTAAGTCCTCTGGTCTTGGATCATCCTTTCCTTTGTTACGTAAATAAAATGATTTGAGGCTCCCATCCCTTGCACTGTTGGATATTTTGCATCAAACCCAGTATTTTGAGTTGGGGTGAGTCTGTGTTGGGGGATGGGGATTAAGTTTCCCTGGGCGACTTTCAACTCCAGAATTCTGCTGCTGCTGCATTCTCAGTCCCTACTAGGGTCCTGCCTATGTGGCTGCTCTGTCCACTCTTTTTTCCCCCCAGCTTTATTGAGAAATGATTGACACATTACACTATGTAAGTTTAAGGTGTACAACACAGTGATTAGATACATTTATAAATTGCAGAATGATCACCACCACAGTATTCGCTACTACCTCCATCCCATCACATAGTTACCAATTCTTTGTTGTGGTGAGAACATTCAAGATCTACTCACTCAGCAATGTTCAAGTATATGATAGAGTATTATTACTATAATCACTATGTTGTACATTAGTTCCCAGTCTTGTTAATCTTTTAACTGGGAGTTTGTACTCTTTGAGCAACATCTCCCCATTTCCCCCACCCCCAGCCCCTGGTAACCACTGCTCTACTCTATCTCTCTGAGTTTGTCTTTTTTAAGTGATATCATGCAGTATTTGTCTTTCTCTATCTGACTTATTTCACTTAGTCTGATGCCCACAAGGTCCATCCAAGTTGCCACAAATGGCAGAATTTTCTTCTTTCACATGGCTGAATAACATTCCATTGTATATATATACATACACACTATATATATATATATATATATATATATATATATATATATATACCACATATATATATACAATATATGTATACCACTTCTTTATCCATTCATCCCTTGATAGGCACTTAGGTTTTTTCCATATTTTGGCTATTGTGACTAATGCTGCAATAAACATGGGAGTGCAGACATCTTTTCAAGATCCTGTTTTCATTTCCTTTGGATATATACCCAGAAGTAGGGTTACTGGATCATATGATAGTTCTATTTTTAAATTTTTGAGGAACCTCCATACTTTTGCCCATAGCGGATATACCAATTTACATTCTCACCAACAGTGCACAAGAGTTCTCTTTTCTCTATACCCTCGTCAGTACTCATTATTTCTCATCTTTTTGATAATAGCCACCTTGTAGTTTTGATCTGCATTTCCCTGATGATTAGTGATGTTGAGCATCTTTTCGTGTGTCTGTTGGTCATCTTTATGTCTTCTTGGGAAAACTGTCTGTTCAGTTCCTCTGCCCATTTTTAAATCAGGTTGTTAGTTTTTCTACTATCACTTAGATTATTTGGAAATATTTTCCTCCATTGTGTAGGTTGCCTTTTCATTTTGTCTGCTGTGTCTTTTGCTGTGCAGAAGCTTTTTTGTTTGACGTAGTTTCACTTGTTGATTTTTGCTTTTGTTGCTTATGCTTTTGCTGTCATATACAGGAAATTGCTGCCAAGACTAATGTCAAGGAGCTTTTTCCCTAGGTTTTTGTCTAGGATTTTTATGGTTTCAGGTCTTAAACTTAAGTCTTTAATTCATTTTGAGTTACTTTTTGTGAGTGGTATAAGATAGGGGTCCAATTTCATTCCTCTGCATGTGGTTAGCCAGTTTTCCCAGCAGCATTTACTAAAGAGATTATCCTTGCCCCATTGAGTATTCTTGGCTCCCTTGTCAAATATTAGTTGACTGTGTATGTGGAAGTTTATTTCTGGGCTCTCTATTCTGTTCCATTGGTCTATGTGTCTATTTTTATGCCAGTACCATACTGTTTTGATTATTATAAGTTTGTAGTATAATTTGAAATCTGAACGTGTGATGCCTCTGGCTTTGTTCTTCTTCCTCAGGATTGCTTTGGCTATTTGAGGTCTTTTGTGGCTACATACAAAATCATATGATCATCTCAATAGATGCAGGAAAAGCATTTGGAAAAGTACAATATCCTTTCATGATAAAAACGTTCAACAAATTGAAGACAGAAAGAACATGCCGTAATGTAGTAAAGGCCATATATGACAAAGCCATAGCCAACATCATAGTTAATGGTGAAAGGTGGAAGCTTTTCCTCCAAGATCAGGAACAAGACAAGGATGCCCGCTCTCATCACTCCTATTCAACATAGTACTGGAAGTACTAGCCAGAGCAATCAGGCAAGAAAAAGAAATAAAAGGCATCCAAATAGAAAATGAAGAAATAAAATAGTCTTTGTTTGCAGATGATATGATCTTATATATAGAAAATCTAAAGACTCCACCAAAAAACTACTAAAACTAATAAAAAAATTCAGTAAAGTTGCAGGATACACAATCAACATACAGAAAACAGTTGCATTTCTATACACTAACAACAAAACATCTGAAAAAGAAATAAAGTAAACCATCTCATTCATAATCAAAAACAATAAAATTCTGAGGAATATATCTAACCAAATAGGTGAAAACTCTGTACACTGAAAACCACACGACTTTGAGGAAAGAAATTGAAGAAGACACAAACAAATGGAAAGATATCCTGTGTTCACGATCAGAAGAATTAATATTTCTTGTTAAAATGTCCATGCTATGAAAGCCATGTACAGATTCAGTGCAATCCCTATGAAAATTCTAATGGTATTTTTCACAGATAGAGAAAAAATAATCCTCTGTCCACTCTTTAACTCACCCAGTGGGGAGGTGCCAACCTCCCTCCTTCATGGTCCAGGGAGCAGCACTGATGTGAACACTGTGAGTGAGGCTTTTGCTGAAGCCTGGAGCTGACAGAGATGGATGCAGCCCAGCCCAGCACAGGAAACAACCCCACACTGAATATTACACATCTGTTTTCCAGAAGTCCTTTGGCCATTCCTGCCACTTTTCTATAACCTATCGCTGCCCTCACTCTTTCTGAGGGCGTGGCTGGACTGTTAACCCCCACACAAACTCCTCCCACCTTATTAAGCAGAGTAAGTTAGTCATCTCTGCTTCAACCTTTTTCTGCTTAGTCTGGCTTGGGCCTTGTTATTTATTAACAAGGCCATCAAAATTTTTTTAAACAATAGAACCAGCTACCCTATCTCCAATTTTAGTATCACCACGGACTAGTATAAGCTTTGAGATATTTTTCCTTTAATTTGTCCTATGTCAAATTCTTAGGCCAGGCTCCCTTTTTAGCCAATAATCTCTGTATGCATAAATGGGGGCAGTGAATAATTTAGTTCTCTTTTATCTGGTCACTTCTCAGGGGGCATGTTTTGTTGTGTTTCTTCATGTTAAGTATTTATGTGTGCTTGATAAACGCAAAATTCAAAGTTTCACTTCAATCTATATTTATTGAGGACCTGCTGTGCTCCAGATACAATGTTAGGTTCTGGATGTACAGATGTACAGAAATAAATAAGTACCAGTTTCTGCTCTATTTAAGGAGCCTAGAATATAGTGGAGGAGACTGACTCCTACAGAAATATTTAATATAATGTGGTAAATTCTATGCTTTAGATATGCACAGAGTTCTATGGAAGCCCAGAAGTCCATCTTTAGAATATCTAGGAGGTTCAGGGAAGACTTCTAGGAGGAAATGAGGCCTAAGTTGAATCTCAAAGGGTCATCAGGATCAGCCAGGTGCAGAAGGAAGAAATAACATTCTAGGCACAAGAAGTTGTGTGAGAAAGAGTATGGAGGCATGGGACAGCAAAAGTATGTAGTTATATTTGGTGTTATGAGAACATAGAGGGCAAGGCCTAGTCTTGTGGGACAGGAAATGAGACCTGGAACCAGTCATGGCAATCCTTTTTAGCCTGCAAAGAAGCTTGAACTTTATCTTGTATATAGTAGGGAGCTATTAAGCAGGAGATGGACCATGGTGAGACATGGACCTTGGTTCATTCTCATGGCAAAAAAAAACAACAAAGCTGAGCTGAGACAAGACTAGCAGAAAGAAAATGAGCTAGAAATGTAGTTGTAATAGTTCAAGCAAGAGACGAAGCAGGTTGACTAGAATGGAAAGATACTGAAAACAATTGAAGAGAGTAAATTGGCTTTGGTGATCCATGGGACTTTGTTGAGATCCCTGGCATACACGTTACCATTTGCTCGAGAAGACTCCCTAAGTAAAATGATGGGAGTTGATGAATCTGTTGAGTGCTTCAGGCTGCACATATGAGAATATCCTGACTAGAAAATGGACTTAAACAGTGATAAAATTATCTCATGTGATAAAAAGTCCTGAGGCAGGGTGGCTCCCAGGCTGGATAACCCAGCAGCTCAGTAGTGTCAAGGGCTCTGGGCACTTGTTTCCTAGGCTCTGCAATCCTCTACGTAAGAGCTTGTCCTTGCCTAGCTGCCCTGGTGGCCGGGCATTGTATTCATACCTGAAGACTTCCAAGGGCAGAAAATGGCTTTTTTCCTTATGTCTCTTTTTCAAAATGAGGAAGTTTTTTCCAGGAGCCCTCAACAAACATCCCCTCATCCCTTGCTGGCCAGAATTGATATGTCCATGGCTCAACCATTGGCAAGGGGAATGAGACCATCATGATTGGCTTAGACCAATCGAGACAAACCCTTTGCACCTGGGGAAGGTGATGGGCTGGTCCCCTCTGAAGTACACGACTGACTGGAGGAGAATAGGAAACCCGACTACATTCCGAGTTCTAGTAGGAAGGAGAGGGGAAGACATTTAGTCTTGGGGAGAGATCTAATACGGCTGGGAAGGGAAGTAGGGGTTTAGTGCACAATGAAGAAGCAGACAGCTTAGTTCCAGAAGGTGGAGTCCACAAGCCTCATAATCCTCTGCGGATGCAGACCCATGGGGAGGAGGTAGGAGATGCTGAGAGGTTGAGTTTCAGCGACCCGCGGCACTGCTTTCTCAGATCTAGGGGAGCTGAGAGACAAGCAGGTTGTGAGCAGGGTTTGGGAGACGATCTCAAGTTGCTGAAGTGAGAGTAAAAGGAGTGTGCTTTTGAGGGTTTGCATCACAGTGAGGAAAAGGCAAGGAAGATGCCTTTCCCTGCCATGGAAAAGCAGAATACCGATAGGAAGGCTGTGTTTGTTAGTCCAGAGTTTGTCGAGTGCTTGGGTTCCATCACCACCAGGACTCAGCAAGGCCTTCTTCACTGGCTTAAAGTGGTTTGAGCAAATGTGAAATGTGGAAGAATTTTTAGGGCCTCTGAGCTCTGCGGCGACCCTTTATGTGTTCTGTGTTCACTTTCCACGTCTCACTTTGCTTCTTGACTGAGAAACGTCTCAGCCCTCCTCCCTCCGACAGGGGAGGGTTTGTCTGAGGAAGAAGCAGGTGACTTAGCTCAGGTCACCCAGGTGATAAATGGGGGAACGAGAACTGGACTCAGGATTCCCGTGCATGTCTCTGCTCATAATACAACTACCTGTCCACGGGTGCAGAAGGGTGTCAGAAATAGGTTTACTCACAGGGAAGAAGAGAAAAGACTAAATGAGAACACAGCCCAGAAAGGGAGAGAGGGAGGGGTAGCTGACAGATCCTCCTTTGATGCCTCTCCCTCGCCCCACCCCCTCCACACCACTTGGCCTCGCCCTGGTGCTCTGTGTGTGGACCTGTGTTCACCAAAGAAGAAAGAGCAAGTGTGCACCTGAGGGGGAGGCGTGAATGCAGAGCTGTTCCTGTCTCTGGTCCTTCCTAGGACACTTTTACCTTTCAGTTTGGTCTCCCTTTTCTCCTAAGAAGAATAAAGGAAACACACAGCTCTGGCTTGTCTCTCTCTCTCCCAGCACCCACCCCTGGGCTGCTCCCCCCACCATGTAGCCTCTCTCTTTATCCCTTCATACCAAACATTTTCAAAGTTAATTTCAAAAAGCTGGGAACACTTGATAGTTTTAATTAATCCTATGCCTGGGGAAATATGATTTTGTGCATCCGAGGCCTCTTGGCTTCTCTGGATAGATGGCTTGTTGTGCGTAATGCCAGTGTTTCCAATTTTACTGCAGTTATACCAACGACTCGTTTATTTGTTTGTTTGTTTATTACCTAAAAGAGAAGCTAATGCTGATGTGTGTGTCCTCAGGAAGAGATGTCCAGTTTTCCTAATAATGCTTCCGAGTTAAGCTGCACTTGAGGCCTTTCCTGGTGCTCTGGTCCTAGTGTCTCTACGTCAGCCTTGTGCAGCAGGGAGGGAGGGTGTGGTCCCCCATGCAGAGAGGAAGAAACTGAGGCCCAGAGAGGTTGTTGGTTTGTGGCCTGTCACAGAGCTGGAGGAGTGAGCTGCCTGACTTGGGATCAGGGTTCTTTACAGAACCGCTCATTTTTCCTCCTGTGAGGATCCCACCACCAGGAGGGCCACTCAGGGTCACTGTTAAGCTGAAGGGTCTGTTGCTTTCTGGGAAATATTCACTGCTGCCACGCTGATCCTTTGAGGTTCAAACTGACAATGTGCTAGACCTGTGTCACAGTTCTCCATGTCCTTACGCCGTCCCCTCCAGTCCAACCCGCTCCACTGCACAGCAAGAAGGGATAAGGCATTTTACCAAAACACAAGAGATTCTTAGAGTGTATAAACGCCAGTAGGTAAGCCATACATAAATAGTTCCATATTCCTGGCAAGAGTCCCAATTTAAGCTACCTTTTGCAATAATTCTATTCAATTATTGTATGAGCTAGGTCTCATTTGGTTTAAAGTGGTAGAAATCCAACTCAAACTGGCTTCCTCAAAACTGGAAAGTCCAGTTCTAAGCCTGGAATCAGACCTGGCTTGTTGCAGGAGCTCAAGCAACATTGCCGGGATTCCGTCCCCCTCCACCTCTGGGCTCTCTTTAGGGTTGCCTCTGCTCTCAGGCAGCCCTCCCCTTGTGCTTGAACGGTGACTGCAGGGGCTCCAGTCAACTTCAGATTTTTGAGAATGAAGAAAGTCTTTTCCTGGTGGTTCCCACGGAAACCCTGAGAATTCCTCCGATTGGCTTGGTGAAGTCAGGTGCCCATTCTGTACCAACCTGTGAGGAGCTGAGTGGCTGTGCCAAGGTCATGTGCTTCACCTCTGGTGTTGGGGATGAACTCAACCACACACAACAGCTCATGGACTAAGAATGGGAAGGGATCCCCCAGGAAAAATCAGAATCAAGTTATCAGTGGAGGAGGAATGGATGCTTGGCTTTATCATGCTCTAAGAATCTCTTGTGTTTTGGTAAAATGCCTTATCCCTTCTTGCTGTGCAGTGGAGCGGGTCAGACTGGAGGGGACTGGGTAAGGACATGGAGAACTGTGACACAGGTCTAGCGCCTCGTCGGTGTGAACCTCACAGGCTCAGCGTGGCAGCAGTGAATATTGCCCCGAGAGCAACGGACGCTTCAGCTTCCCCTGTCCACCCAAAAGAAAAGTATGTCCGCTTCCTTTTCTCATTTTTACTTTTAAGTTAGAGTGATCAGAATGATTACACTCGTCTCCCTTAATAACAGAGGAAGCGAAATCTCTTCTGATTGAGTCTTCAGCCCACAGCTGGGTTTTAGATACCTGACGTTAGGGTCTTTCTGGGATTCTTTCCACAGAATCTTCCTAAACTAAACTCCCACTTTCTACAGCTCTGGGATTAGGAATTCTAAATTCTTCAGTTAAAAATAGCATTCCTCCCACCTCTAAAACCTGGTTAGCCTGCAGTTTAGGGTCTTCCTCCCCCTCCGTTTATCCTGCCCCAAACATTGCTGGCTGCAGCTTTGACTCTTCCGTCCTGCTCCACTTGCTCCTACTTTCTTGGGAAGACTTCTTTTTTAGGTGAACATCTTTTGGTCTTTTCCTTTCTCTCTGAGTCAGTTTTTCCTCTCTCTCCATTGCCCCATGCATGCATACTCTCTTGGAAATAGAGAGGCATCCTGGGGCAATTAGAACAGGTCCTTTTTAGCAACTCTATATGCCTCACTCTGCTGGAATGAAAAATAAACAGGGACTGTCACCCGCTGAGCCAATGCAAAGATCAGCACGTGCGATGAAAATTGGGGCTGTGCCAACCACTGCAAATAAAATAAGTATGAGTCTCAATCTTCTCTTTTCATGGAATCAGAAAATCATAAGCATGTTTAAGACTTCCTGGAAGATGATGCCACTCTCCTTGCCTGTCTGTTTTGTTTGTTTGGCCAGCGGCTGGATTACGGGTGCACCAGAATCCTAAGAGACACACTCTAATGAGGACGGCCTTCTGAAGCTCATCCCTCTAGGCTCTTAATAAGCAGGGAGATGAGAGTCCTCTCACTTATTTACCCAAACACTCAATTCAAATGTCTAAAATTTATTCACCAAAAGTGCTTTTTCTCACTATTTTGATAATTTTTCCCCCAATTCAGGAGATCCTCTGATAGTAGAGAGTGTAGGTGTGCATGGATGTGGAGAACATTTTTAATAAAGCATCTTGATACTATTGAAGGAAAAATGAAAGTTGGTGGGCAAAGGCCAAGAGTGCAGACCAGACAGTGGTGAAGCCGCAGATCCATGGGAGACCAGGCTTCTGGCAGAGCCAGGAGCCCCGAGGCCGGGGCTGCTCTGCGCGCAGGCTGGCTGGAACTGGAAGGCTCCAGCACTTGCGTTATTTTCCTTGACAAGATGGACTGTAAATTTTTAGATGGCGGAAACAACATCTTCTTCATCTTCTCATTCTCCCAAAGGACTGCATACATATTGCGAGTTTGTGAAGGAACAAATAAATGAACGAATGAATGGAGAGACCATTGTAGAAGCCTAGTCAGTGTGACAACTCACTGAGTCCAGTTTGACTCCTGTTTTATTGATTATTTACAAGTAATAGCTTCTTGGTTTTTTTTCTTTGTGAGGAAGATCAGCCCTGAGCTAACATCTGTCGCCAATCCTCCTTTTTTTTGCTGAGGAAGACTGGCCTTGGGCTAACATCCGTGCCCATCTTCCTCTACTTTATATGGGGCGACGCCACCACATGGCTTGACAAGCGGTGCTTCGGTGCGTGCCTGGGATCGGAACCTGCAAACCCCGGGCCACAGCGGTGGAGCGTGTGAACTTAACTGCTGCGCTACCCGGCTGGCCCAAGTAATAGCTTCTTGATAGCTTCAGGATACTTAAAAGTAGTCAAATGTGACAACTATTGCTGAGGTAAGATATGCCTTAAACAACCAAATTTCTTATTTTTCCTTAAAAGCCATTCCTTCCTCTGGGGGGCCATTTCATGTGACTCTTTCATTTTCCCAAAAAGGCAGGAAAATGGGACCAGGTGCCAGGACTCTTTTCTATATAATGACTCTGTCCTGCTTTGGAGGCAAAAGTGGCATGAGTGTGGTCAGCCAGGAGCTACTTCTGTTTTTTGAAAATTCTCTTGCACCAGTTTATGAAATGCCTGGTGGGAAACTGAGGACATGGTTCTGCATGGCCCACCCATAACAGCACATTCAGGAGCCCAGTGTGTTACTCACAGAGTTGAAAAGAAACTGACTTAGTTTCAGCTGGAGTCACCCTGGAATCTGGCCCAGGGGTCATCGCCTGAACCCTCAGTCTGATCCTCTTAGACTCCTGCAGGGCCTTCTTCAGGGACCCGTGCTGGGTCTTGGGTCTCCCCTTTCTAGGAGGGCAAGGAGAAAACGGCGGCTCCTCCACAGCCCTTGCTGACCCTCGCCTAGTAACAGGATGTCTCTCGAGAGAGGGTCTCGAGACCTTCGCTCTTCCTCCTACTCTTCCTGTGGGCAGCTTGTTCTGACAAACACACGGAAGCTGGGTAATGGGAAATGAAGACTTCAGGCAGTAGAACAGGAGGATGCTAACTGATAAATAAATAATTGTTGAATTAAACTAGAGACTCAGGGAAACCATTGGGGGTGTGGGGCAATCAGAAGCTCCAGACCTGTTTCCCATGATGGAGGAGGGAAGGAGTGAGTTATGGGGTGCAGGATGGACAACTGGAAATTGTTTTAGAGTCAGGCAAACCTAGATTTGAACCCTGGCTTCACTTATTATTAGCTGGGTGACCTTAGGCAATTCAATCGACTTCATAGAGCTTGTGTTTTATTTATTTTAATCTGAGGATGGTGCCTGCCTTACAGAGCTGTTGTGGGAATTAACTGAAACAACCCTTCATTCATTCATTCAATAAAAAGCATTATCAACGTTAGGTGAGTGTGTATCAGAGTTCTTTGCAGATATTACATTCTCAAAATTACATATGTGATCTCTTTCTTGAAAGCTCGGTTTCCTCCCGGGAACCAGGAAGGGTGATGGTCTCTGAGGGCTCCTCCAGCTCTCACATTTAATAACACAGACAACGCCCTCCCAGCGTGGCGGGAATCTGGCCATGGTAACCAGGGCTTCCTGGCTGAGTGCAGTGCCATGTGCCCGCTCCAGGCGCAGATCTGTGCCCAGAAGCTAGCCTCCTCAATCTTGTGCCTGAGCCTGCCATCAGCTGGCTTTTGGGAAAACTGTGCCTGTGCAGAAGATTTGGAGCCAGTTAGCATTAGTTGGCATTTACAGGCGACATTTAAAGGTGACCTCAGTCCTCCTGCCAGGGGATCCGAGAGGGAAGGTACAGCAGGGAATGTGGACTTGGGTTGAACCTCATGGGCTTGGGCAGGAATCTAGGAGGCTGCAGACAGAGAGGCAGTGAGGCGGAAGGGCTCCCCTCAGCAGGAGTCGTTGGAGTTCAGGGATGGGCGATGGCCGAGGGGAGTAGGGAGGATCTATTCAGCTCTGAGAAGAGAAGGGTCCTTGAGCTAGTTGGCTTCATCCCCACTAGTGTGGGCATATTCAGGTCCTGGGGTTTGTATCCTGTAAGAAGTGTGGTTGGAGAGGAAGAAGTTGTTGGAAAATGCATGGAGAAAAATACCTCTAGGTCATTCCTTAGAAATCCTGTTTCCTGCCCAAGGGACAAGTCCACCATATGGTAAAAGAGGTTCATTAAGCATATTTTCTGAACCAACAATCAGGACATATTATCATGTAATCTGACCAGCTGATACTCTATCATGTATTGGAGAGATAATGGACATCCTATTTGAAATTGCAGCTGCCTTGGAATATAGAGGACACTTGGAACCCCTGTAAACAGGTGACTGAGAATAGAGTGTTGTTATTCTTAGTCAAAGGAGGCAATGCTACTGGTGGAAGCTGAAAGGCCAGTGCATTGAGAACTCCTTGATGCTGAGTACCATGAGTAATGCATGTTCTCTTGTCAGCTCTGCCAACTGTCAAGTGCTCACTAGTTTTTCCTTTCTGCCCCATGGACAGTCCTCAAATGTGATCCAGCAGTGTGATCCCTTAACTTTCCTGCCTTCCCTCTATGCCCTGAAGACGATCCCAGTAGCTGCCTCTGGCCTACCATAAGATTGTGCCTGAGTAGTGCTGGGTACCCTTAACCTTGGGAAGGGGAGGCTGCCAAAGTCTATGCTGATGTAGCTGGCTAAGATTTGGGCATGGTAGTGGTGGGCATGACCCCACACCTCTCTCATAAGGGAGGCATTTGCCACTTGGCTCTCTGCTCTAGGGTGGTCTTGGCAATAAATTGTAAGAGGGTCACGGAAATTGGCATGCTTTCCATCTTTCATACAAGGGCTGCCCATTGTCAATCCCTGGGATACCATACCAACCTAGACAGATGTTGAATAGTAAATCAAAAACTACTAACACTTCCCGGGTTTCTCTCCCTTCTCAATCTCTGGTGCTTAGCAGAGCACCCAGAGGAGAGTAATCTCTTACTAGATATTTGAAGAATGCTCAGAAGTGGGTCGAGAGCCAGCTGGGTGGTATGATCCATGGAAAGCCCTACTTGCCCTCAAGCTTTTCTCCTGCCCTCTCTATTGCATGCAAAGCTGTATCATTTCCATCTTTGAGAACCATTCTGCTGTGTCTGAAGGAATCCCCTGAGAAAATGCAAACACCCTGCGAGGAATCTCAAATGCATTAAGCTAAAAGCACATTAAGCTGCTGTCAGTTTTAGCGGGGACATTTTAGCGGGGATTAATTTATCAGGCCTCTTTCAGATGTGACACCTGGTTGAGAGGGATTTGGATTTAGGAGAGAAGGAGTTTGATGGCAGGAAACTGAAGGAGAGACACACACTGGAAAACCCTAAGGGGAGGAGCTGATGTAGGTCAGCTGTGACCGGACAGGAGAGAAAGTGACTGAAATGCACCCCTGGCAGGACGGAGGAAGGAGGATGGAGGAAGCCACTGAAGGGAGGAGTGTAGGGCCCCTGAGACTGGGCTGACCCATAGCCGTGTGAAGGGCAGGGCTCCCCCGGTCCACGTGGCCGTGGATGCCTCCCTCTTGGCGTCTTATGGCCCAGGAGCCAGAGCAGCGATGGGAGTCTCAGGAAGCATGCAAGCCACAGTTGAGGGCAGCAGGAACCCTCAGATGCAGCAGACAGCCATTCCGGGTCCTTTGACAGGGATTTCCCTCTGATCTGTGAGTTGCTTTGTGCACATTATTTTTGTGGGCTGATCTCTAGAGGAACTTCAGCATCACTTCTCTTTCACCTCCCTAATGCATCTCCCGATCCTCAGCTCTTCCCTTGAGGGGAGAGATTCTTCAAAAACAGAGACAAACAGGCTGGAGCCTATGCTAGTCTAGGCCCCTCCACGGGGCATTGGTGACGAGTCTGTGCCATCGCCTTTGTAGTGCTGTGCAGATCGTCTGAGGCTGGAAACAGTCGGGTCTGTTGTTTAAAGAGGAGGCTTGTTTTTTGAAAAAAATGTAGGAGGAGAAGACTAGAGAATGAGGCTGAGGAAAAGGAGGAGAAAACCAGAAAGCAGAACCGTAGACCGTCCACCATGCACCAAGCACTGCACCCTTCACACACAGTCGTTCTCTCCTGCCGCACCCAAGGTAAGCGAGCGTCACCGCCGGCTAATGCAGACGATGGCCAGGGAGGCGACGTGCCTGGGCCAGCTGGCACGTGGTGGCGCTGGTCTCAGAACCACGCCTGCCTGACTCCAGAGGGAAGGGGTAGACAGGAGAGGAGCAGAGTGGAGGGAGAAAGGGAAGCAGAGTCAGCTTCCTCTCCAGAGTTCAGTCCCTCTCACGGCTCTGGCAAGTTTACAGGACAGCGCAGATGTGAGGGCATGGAGATTGTGGGGTGCCCTCCAGGGAAACAAACAGACCTCTCCAGCCTGCAATCAAGAATCCAGGCTCAGGCTCTGGTGGGCCCCCAGTGGCCCTGCACTGATACTAGAATCAAATAGCACGGCCTGGACTACGTCTTCATGAGGAAGTCTGCAAGGCAACTTGCAGTGTTAGGATGGGCAGCTGGAGAGGTAATGGGGCCCAGGGTCCCTCAGAGAGGTTCAGAGATGGGTCTGGATTAGCTGACTGGATGGCCAGGGCCCCTGCCTCATCCTTGGGCCCCTCACAGCATTGACCCATGTTCTTATCAAATTTCTTCCTGAAAGGGAAGATGAGGGCCCAGTCAGGGTGTCTGCTTGGCAAGATCTTTCTCACTGTCCAGGTGGAGAGGAGGGACCCTTCAGTGGCCATCAAGAGGACAGCCCTACAGAGTGGACAGACTAGTGCCTGGAGGCAGGAACCCAACATCAGGTCCCCAGACGTCACCCCCCTCCACTGCTGCAGTTCTCCACACCCTGCTGCTCCCTTCTGATTTCTTGATTCTGGAAAGTTAAAGAAAAAACGATTTCGTGGGTCAAATTTAGTAATTGTTGAATTATTACTTGTTGAATTCACCAGCCTGTATTTATCTAATTTCCCACTTACCTGAGCCATGTCAAATTGGCAGAACCCTCCCTGTTTGGCAGGTGAGGAGACTGAAGACCAGACGAATGGTGTCCCCTCCACAAATCATGAGGAGCAGTTTGTGGTGGCACTACACTGGAGCCGAGGCCTCCTTCTCATCCTCCAAGGCAGGGACAGTCAGGCCTGTCTGCGCCCTCCCGGCCCGCTGTTCCCAGTGGTGATTGCTAATGCTTCCTCTTTCTAGACTCAGCCCCACTCGGTCCCTGAGCCAATCCAGACCAGAGAGGAAGTGTGTCTGCAGCACCGGCCCAGCAGTCCGTGGGGAAGGGGGCTTGTTGGCCTCCGCCGTGACTGTAAGTACCCAGAACACCTTCATGCTGATGAAGTCATGGCTTTCCCTGACACCTGCTTTTAAAACAGAGGTTTTATTATTATCCAGGTATGGTGAAGCCAACAGATTGACAAGTGCCATTGAGCAGATAGTTTGTCATACACATCCCAGGAGAAGGGGCTGCACCATGCTATGGGGGGGTCGGTCAGGAGGCAGAGGGAGCAAGGGGGATGTTGTGGGCAGGAGCCTTTATTGTGGTTTCTGCGGGAAGCCTTGGGCAAGGCAGGGTATGCAGGCTTAGGATTGTCTAGTCTGAATAATTCCAGGGACTCTGGGACATCAGGGCTGTCTCCACTTGTCTGGTCCTGGCCCTGGGGTGGTTAGGGCAGGGGACGGCAGTGCTGAGTGTGAGTGCCCCACAGAGGTGAGTGAGAGTATGGGGCTGGATCAGTTGGTGTGCGTTTGAAAGGCGTGCTCCCTGGCTAGTTATTTACTGTCCCTAAGAACTAGCTGGCCCTGGGAGGGGCACTGCCTCCAGCGTCAGCACAGCCCCAGTTGTCAAAGCATCAGAACCAGACAATAAAAGACAGGGCTACTGCACAACTGCTGCGTGGCCACACTCTGCGACTGGGCTGCTGTCTTGGCTCAGCACTCCTGCCCCCCTAGGAGAATCACACCCCAGTTCCGGCTCCCACCAGAACCTCCTCTGCTAAGCCCATCATTTTCTCTGTCATTCTGTCATAGGCCGGTGTCCTGGGGTGACAGCCCTGCTCATCCAGAACTATGATGCTGTCACCCTCTCATTTTGAGGCTTGCCCCACTCAAAGCATCAAACTCTTCAGTATAAGTTGGGGTCCTAGGACACCTTCATATCAGAAAGAAGTTTCCTTTGGGCTGACACCCCCGTAGAGGAGATAAAGGGGTGAGGAGGATAAAGCAAAAGAAACAAGTCCTCTGAGTCATAGGAACCAAGATCCCCTTCCCTCCACTGGGCTGATTATCAACACTCAGAGTCCTTACCTATTTATTAGTGTGGCAAGCGCTGTCTAGTGACAGGTTAATCACACAGTTGTGGGTAATTAGAAAGTAAATAAAGTTAAGAGGACACCACTGTCAAGATAAAAACTCTCTGTTAGAAAGCCCTTTTGCATGGCCAACTCCACATTCATCTTCTCAAATTTTGTTGTGGTTCCTTTGAGGAAAGTCCCCTCAGCTCCTCCCTCTGCTGAGATGCATCAGTTCCAGCTCTCACCCCCTCCCAGGCCCTCCCCATGGATAAGGCACCTTGCTGGTCCACTTTGGAGCTCTGCGTCTATTCTGGGTACATGTCTGTAGCGTCAAGCCCCTTACGTGTGAGGTTTACATCTCCAGCGTAGACCAGAAAGGTTTGGAGGAAGTTCCTGATTTTCTGGGACTGCATGAGATAGAGGGCAACAATTCTACTTCTTCTATTGCCACACGGCTGAGTGGGAATGGAGGACCCCCCCCCCCCAGACTGCTTTACTGGAAAATGTGAATGCTGCTGGACTGGAGTAACCCCCGAGAGGGCCAAGAACCTTGTGGTCATTCGTACTGCCCCTCAGGTCAGTGGAGTTGGCCTCTGCGGGGTTTTTCTTACGCTTTCTCTCTGGAGGGTGAGCTAGCTTCCAGCCTCTGGGACTCAGGCCACTGACCTCACAGGGAAAGACCTGTGATGTGACCACAGGCAGTGGCTCTGCCCACCTACACTTCCCCAGCCCCATCAATCCCGCTTGAGTATTTTGAGCAACAACAAGAAAAATTTAATTTAGATTTATTCTCTTTGATGTGTAATGAATGACCACCCAAGAGGAAACTGCAGTTTGTTTGTGCACAGGCATCCCTCAGCAGGAAAGTGCTCCAGGTAGGGAAAATTTCTGTGTGAGTTTATGTGCTTCGGTTTGAGTTGTTTTAGAATCAAGGTCTAGACTTTGTCTAGAATACCATTCCTAGTTTGCTATAGTACAGGAGAGACTTAGTAAGTTCTGCTAAGCTCCCAAATATCCTCCATGAACCATGAATTGGGAAACACGGACACTTAGCTCAAAACCCTGGATTTCAACCACGCCTGCGTCTTCAGCCTCCTCCTCACCTAGCAAGCACAAGACAAGAGAGGTCTGTGGAAAGCCAGGCGGTGTACAATCTGTATCTTCTTTCTTCCTTAAACTCATTCTTGTGTTCAACCAATGCCTGTTGAGTATCAGCTCTATGCCAGATGCTGAGTAAGCATGGTCTACAGCTCTAAATCGATCAGTCCCTGCACTTGAGGGGCTCACAGCCGGATGGAGAGAAGGATGGAATGGTAGGAGGCATTGCAGATGTACAGAAGTAACGACTGTTGAGGCAGCAGAGATGAAGGAGCACCTAATATCTCCTTGTCTAAGAGAGGTAAGGGATGGGGTCTTGGGGGCTTAAATGGGGAGATGGTGTTTGCCCTGAGCTCATAGCTGCTCTGCTTCAGGTCATAACGGCTAGCAGAACCAGGCCTGGAACCCAGGCCTTCTGGTTGATTGGTTGAGGCACGTGGCACCCCAGCAATGTTGGACCCCAGCAGCTGCTGCATCACTGTCAGTTAAATCTGAGTCTGAATTCCGCATCATGACCACCGGTGTGGCCAGTAAGTGGCCAGAGCTCCACTGGAGGCGGGAAGCCAGTAGGCAGTGAGAGGCTGAGGGGCAGGCAGAGAGAGAAGAAAAGCTCTGGGCATACTGAGATCTGGGTGGTCAGGGAGTGTGCAATGAACCTGGGTCAGTCTACAGGGCATAAAGAGGGGAAACTGGACAGACGATGTTTTGGCCCAAGGCTGCTCTCTCAGGCTGTCTGGTCAACCTCAATCAATAAAAGCCTATGTTCTTTGCGCTGGGATTTACCTGCTTCTGGAAACATACTTGGACAGAATGAGGTTGGGGTGCAGGTGCAATAACGAGGGAAATGGAGCTGACACGGCATGTTGGCTAGCCCCTGGGACAGATGGGGTCTCTACTGGGAGATCCCACTGCCCCTCCCACCATGGAAAGGGGCCAGCCTGCTGGATCCTTTCCTTCGGGCCTGGCTTCTCTTGTCAGCAGATGTAATGACATAACAAAGCTTAGGAGACCCACGTCTACCCCCATCAGCTCCCTCCCGGTTGGACCCCCTCCCTAGTTTCACAGGCCTGAGTGCTGTCAGGGGCCTTTCCAAATGGGGACTGATGCTCTCTTCAGCAGCCTGGCTTCCTGGTGACATCTCCTGACATGGCATTAATGGAAAAAACAGCAAAATGGATCTCCTGGGCCACGGAACATTGATTTCTTGTTTAGGCCTCTTAGCGACATGTCAACGACAGATGTGGCAGGTTTGATTAGGTTTCCCCACGAGGGGGTCAGGCCAGGGAAGAGAGAGTGCTGAGACTCAAAGGAATCAGGGGAAATGGGTAGAGTGGTTTTAATTCCTTAAATTATAGTTTTGAAATGAAAGTGGGGGGTGTGACGAGGGAATGAGGGCTGTAAAGATCTGGTGAGAAGCCTCTTCTCTTCTCTGTTTCTGGTTGGGAAGGAACAAGGCACATGGGCTCCTTCTGAAGTCTGATACCCGGCAGAGTTGGGTGCGGCCACCTCAGGACCTAGAGCACCTGCCCCGCCAGAGGAGGGGCCATAAACTTGTCTCAAGGGAAACCATTAAAATGCACCTCTCTGGAACTGCTCCCCAAATTCTTGGTCTCACACTGGTGGGGGTCAGGATTTTACTTATCTCCAACCTTCCAGGTCAATCCTTTGTAACCAGCCAGGGCTGGTTTTCCTTTATCAAAAACTTCCCCTTGAATAGAAGAAAATGTGATGCTAGGAAATACCCACTGGAGCCTTTCACCCAAGTAAAACTTCTGCTGTAGTTGGGCAGAGCTTGACTTGCTCTCCATCAAAAAAACTCAATTATCATGAAATGCCTTCCTTGCTCTGGCACCATAAATAAAGTATTTTCACAAAAGAATAATATTTATATTATCACTAGGAATAGAAGAAGCAACACACTAGGTGAAAGATGCTGGTCGTGATCAGCAACGGTACTTTCATTGTAGTTCTTGGACCTCTTAATGTGGCAACACACCAGCCCCAGCCCCCAGACTCAACTTTATTTAAATATACATTTCTCCGTGTGTGTATATACTTCACTCCCTGAATATATGAAGATAGATAGATATATACTATCTCTTTTAAAATAGTAAAATAAATTACATCTTTGTACAGAATACAGACATTAATTCTGTTTCCAGGGGATTTGTGGAAGCAGCGGCATGTGTTTGCATAACAAGCTCTTTGGTCACGCCATGTGGAATGCAAATTACTGTGTTGTCAGCTCCGGACGAAAATCACCCGAGTTTCAGCAATGTCGCTGCCATTGATTAAAATGAGCTTTATGTCATGTGTCCAGGTAATGTCTGTAGGTAGCTGGTTCTTCCTGGAAGTGGCTGTAGGTGCAGAGAAAAGGAAAATCCCAGAAAGACATGGGGTGAGGAGAATCATACTGTGGTTGGAAAGCTGTCCTCCCCCATATTTTTAGAGAACAGAGTTCTTTTCCTTCACCTCTTTCATTTCATTACACACACACACACGCACACACACACAGCTTCTGATCTGGATTTTGAATTATTTGGTGGAACTGTGGGCTATTTCCTGCCAGATTTGGGACAAAACATTTTAATACATCTTGATCACCCTGAGGTTTAAGGCATAGAAGGCTCAAAGCAGGCTCACGAATTCCAAATTTCCAGGGCGCAGCATTTGTCCTGTCTCTAAGGGTTGTAAGGAAGGTTTCTAATCACAGTTAATATTGCTGAATGCTCACTGTGTGCCAGACACTCTGCCAGGAGCTGAAGGGCGTTATGCCATTTACTCTAACAACAGCCCGTGACGGAGCGTTATGGTCTCCCCTTTGGAGATCGGGACACTGAGAGACACAAACGTTAAGAAAGTTGCTGAGGGACCTCAGACAGGAAGCTGCTGATCTGAGAGTCGAACTCAGGTCTATCTGAGTCAAGAGTCCAGGCTTTTAGCAAGCTCAGAACACTGTGCTGTTTGGATACCCCGGGCGTCTCTGGAGGCGGCAGAGGGCTGCTTGCCCAGGGCTCCAGAGTGGTGGGCTCCAGCAACAGCTGGTGCCTGGCTGCTCTTGTGGGATAGAATGGGGCACTGGAGGAGAGTTATCAAGCAAATTCAACTATTTAGTGTGAGAATTTTAAAAAGAACTAGAATGGTTTAGTCACTTCTTGCTTCCCCTCACCCCACTGCTTTTGTTCACCAAAGCTTACACTGTGCCCTCTTCAATGTTCATGAAATGGCACTGAAAGGACCTCTGATTAACTGGTTTACTTGTTCATTTTATACCTAAGGACACTGAGGTCCAGATAGGGGAAAGGACACATCCAGGGTGAGGTGACACAGTTTGGGACAGAGGTAAGGTTGGAATTATAGGGGAGTGGAATTTGTCACCCCAAAATATGTCTCTTTGGCATAAGGATTATTTTAGGCTGATTATTTTTAAGAAACTGTAGACATAGGAGAAGCTCTGAAATCTAAGTAGAAGTTACCCTTTGTAAAAGACATTTACATTTGTAAGGGGAATCTCCACTTGTAAGGGTGTCTCCCTTGCTGTAGAAGAGGAGGACGACTCAACCTCTAGAAACTCTTTTCAATGGAAAAGGCAAGGACTTAAAACTGTATAGCAACCTTACCTTCCTTTACTAGGCTTTGCCTGGTAACCTCCCATAACTGATTCCCCTCACCCCCTATATATTCTTTTGTCTTTAGCTGAAATAGTGTTTAAGGTGGTGGCTTTGACCATTTTGGGGAGTTACTCAATTTTCCTGGTTCTCTCCCATGCAGGAGTTATACACGTTATTAAACTTCTGTTTGTTTTTCTCCCGTTCATCTGTCTCATGTCAATTTAATTCATAGGCCAGCCAGAACTTAGAAGGGTAAAGGAGAAATTTTTCCTCCCTGACAGACCCTTCCCTAGTTTTCTGGCTCCTTGTCTAAGGTCCAGAAAGAGCTCATATAAGCTGGCTTTGGAATGGAGAAGAACAGGGCCAGGACAAGCTTCTGGAGCCAAGCTGAGGGATGCCATGGGGTCTGGGCGGGACATGGCACCACCAGCCCAGATCTGACTGGATTCTACAGCTCTGCAGATCACAGATGGCACAGGGGGTGGACACAATAGGTGCTTGGTTTGCTCAACCTGGTTTTCAGAATGCCAGCTCCACATGTGATTGTAAGGTGCTTTGTTGCGATTGTGGTATTTCTTCACGACCATTTGTAGGTGCAAAATACATCTAGAGCTGTTTTCACAAAGCTATAAAATTGTCTCTGCTCTGTTTCCTTTTTGAAATGTTCAATTCAGCAAAATCGAAGGCCAATGGCTAGAACAAAATTTAATTCAGATTTTAGCCATTCTTTTTCCAGGCTTGGTATTTTTCCCTCCAAATTACATTTATATTGGAAACATTTCTGTCCATAACTTTCATGTCAATACATAAAAGTTGTGTCTTGGCTCAGCAAACACAAGAAAACTTCCTGGGGTTCTCTTCAATGCTCACTGCACCCTTTGCTCCACTGAGTTCAATTTTCTCTTAAATAATAGTAATGGTAACAGTGATCAAAATATGTTGCTTTTATTTTCATATTTAGCAGCAGGATTAGATTGAGCTGACACCACATGTGTCCAAATGGGTCTAGGAAACCCTCACACAGATGAATCTTAGGGGTTTTCTGCTATGGACAAAGAACATAGGCTTTGAAATTAGTAAACTGTGATACGGCAGAGACTCCTAGTTGCCTCCTGATGGTCATACTTCCCTTTGTATAGTAACAGAGCCCAATTTTTAATTTGGACATGTTGCTTCTCAGATAAAAGAGTACATTTCCCAGAAACCCTTGTGACTAAGGCTATATGGTTAAATTCTAGCCAGTGAGATATAAGTGAAAGTCTAGTGTGGAACTTTCAAAAGGTCTCTTAGAAAGGAGAGACAGCTTATTCTTTTTCTCCATTCAGCTCTTTAGATCATGGAGGTGATAGCTGGAGCTCTAGCTATCTTTTAGGACCATGGAGATGAGGAGCACATCTTAGAGATAGTGGAGCAGAGAGCTAGAAGGAGCCTGGTCCTCGATGACTGTGGATCTGCCATGACACCCCCTGACTGCTACCTCTAGATTTCTTTCACTTAAAAGAGAAATTAACCTCTAACATGGAAACCACCATTTTTCAAGACTTTGTTAGTCTAAATTGGGCTTCATTCTGGGTTCAGTTATTGTCTTTTATGAAAATATTAACCTTTGAGCTTCATTTTCCTTAATTATAAGACTTAACAGTTTCTAGTTTTATAATTTTCTGAGTTGTTCTGAGAACTGAGTGTTTAATTAATGCCTAGTAGATGCAAAGCGCATAGTACGGTTCTTGCTGTTGTCTTCACCTTAATATTTTCAGGGTACTACATGTTCAAGTAGCTGGGTATAAAAACCATGTGACAAGAATACTTAGAGCAATCAAGGGATGAACTACATGGATAAGTGGCCAAATTACAGATGCAGAGTCTCATTGCTTAATTCAGATCAACAAAGGTAAAATAATTAATCAGGGTTTCAGTTTCTCTCACTCCAAGGATTTTACCTTCCACCATAAAGTAAGCTATAGCTCTTTCACAGTTGCCCTATTTACGGAGGAAATATAGGCCTCACTGAATGTTTTATTCGGGTATTATGCCAGAAAAAGAGCTTAGCTTTGCTCTAGTCAACCCTCTGATATTGTGGTTCTTAAAGTCACACAGTCTTCACTTGCCGACATTTCTCTGAATTTACATCTTCTTTCTTGGTTGGTATACTTCTGCTTACTCGGGTAATTCCCTATTTCCAAGTCCTTTCTAACTCTCTCTAACTGGCTTTCTGGTTAGAGCACCTTTTAGCTAAATTTGTAGTTTTTCTAACCAGAATCTTCCTGGTCTTTATTTTCTTTCCTAACACATCTGCCCTGTCCTACTCAGTCTATCTAACATATTATTCTTTTAAAATCAGGCATGTTAGCATTATATATATTATATACACAATCTCATTTGATTGTTACCATGACCCTATTTGGAAGATGAGGTGAGGATTGTTATCCTCATCTTAGACATGAGGAGACACAGCCTCGAAGGAGTTAGGGGTTCCTATAAGATCACACACATCGTTCCTCATGGGGCTGGGACCAGAAACTCATCTCCGGATTTCTAGTCCCACTTTTTTTTTTTCTGTTATGCACCACAATTCCCTCCCTAAATTTGAAAGCCACTCATGTAGGCTGCCTGTCAATCAGACCTCACACTTCAATTATGATTGCTGATGTCTCCTCCAGACAGATTCATTCGGATCCACATATAGTGTTAAGCATGAAGAATTTGTCACATTTCATATTTGAATAACATTTTTATACTTTTCCAAGTGCTTTCTTGTACATTATCTTATTTGATATTCACTGTATGTCTGTAAGGCAGGTGAGGCAGGCATTTCTTTTTTTCCCATTCTCCGTGTGAGGAAATGAGTGCCTGAATAATCTAAGTGATGGACTCAAGATCACAGAGAAAATTAGTGACAGAATTGGGACTGTGTCCTCTACTGAGGAATGGGGTTTTCAAAGGACAGATATGGAGAGTAGCCCTTTTTGAATACTAGACCCAATTCTATGGTGAACACCAGATTGGAGCCTACATAAGTGATTCAGTGGCTCTCTCACTCCTTTTAGAAGTCTTATGAGAGAAGACAAATCCTCTGTTTCCTTTTCTCTGCTTCCCCTCTCTGTTTCCAGGTCAATCAGTTGCCTATTGAAAGACCAGCACTCGTCATGAATCAGTAGGGAAGGCCAGATGATTGTCAATATACAGCTGGCCCTGTCCAGTGCTGATGAGGCTTCAGGGAGTTAACACTTCAGATTCTCAGAGAAGTGAAGTAGAGGTAGGACTCCACCAGTCCTCAGGGAAGGCTTCGTGGAGGGTTGGGGCTGGTCTGGCTCTCTTGTCCCTAGAGTCAATACAAGGTCATAGACTGAGCCCTGTGTACATCAGAGTATACAGGAATAGACATCAGAACATGTAGGTTTGAGCCTCAGCCCACTACTAACTTGCTCAATGGCCTTGGTAAGTCAGTTGACCTCCCTAGACCTCAGTTTCTGCATCTTTACCAGGAGAAGTTTGGACCAGCTTTGAAGTGCTTGTATTAGTTTATTAGGGCTGCCATAACAGAGTGCCACAGACTGGGTGGCTTAAACAACAGAAATTGATTTTCTCCCAGTTCTGGAGGCTGGATGTCCAAGATCAAGGGTCGGCAGGTTGGTTTCTTCGGAGGCCTCTCTCTTTGCTTTCCAGATGCCCATTTCTTCTTCCTCTGTCTTCACATGGTCTACCTCCTATGTGTATCTATGTCCTAATCTCTTCTTATAAGAACATCAGTCAGATTGGGTTAGGGCCCACCTATATGACCTCATTGTAACTTAATTACCTCTTTAAAGACCCTTTCTCCAAATAAGGTCACATTCTGAGGTACTGGGGCTTTAGAATTCAACATGTGAATTTTGAGGGGGCATAATTCAGCCGATATTTGGTTGATCAGCAGAAGTACTCAGGAGGCTTTAAAAAACAAAAGTTTCTAAACCCCAGATCTACTCTCTAAGAACCACAAGAGATGAAGCCCAGGGATTTACCTGTTTTAAGAGCTCCCCAGGTGATGGGCATGCTTGGCCAGGTGGAGGACCCTCTGGACTAGCTAACCTTCACGTCGAATGTTCTCTGTACTTAGGAATCAGGCAGCCAGGAAGGGAAGGCATTCTTGTGTGGCAGCTGTCTTGAAGAAGGGTGAAGGCACAGGTTGGGAATGGGGATGTCCAAGGTGTGCCCCAAAGGGTTTCCAACTGCCTTTTGATGTACAGAGAGACTGAGGCAGAGGTGAGAGTTTATTGGATGGGAAAGAGAGCCATTCCTCTCAGCCAGTCACCGCCAGGACCACTGCAGCCTAAATTTGATTTCTTTCTGCATAGAGTAGCTGATGCCCCTGAATATCATTTTGGTAAGAAATTCTGAGACTGGGACTAAAATAAGAGATCCCAGCAAGGGTGAGAAGAGATGCTAGAGTGGAATAGCTAGAGATTCTTCTTCAGAGAGTTCAGACTTGCTGACCAAAGCAAGGGCATGGAGGATGAAGTGTTGTATAAGAAGAGCATGGGCTTCTGAGGCAAAGTGATTTGGTTCAGGTCTCATTTTCTGCCACTTACCAGCTGTGTGGTGCAGGCGGGTCACGGGGTGTTTCAGAGGCTTGGTTTCTTCTTCAATACACTGTGGAAAACAGTGCTGGAGGAGCAGCGTGGTTATGAGAACTCAGTTAGATCACGCCTGTAAAGTGCTTCCTTCAATGCCTTGCAATTATGGACCCTGGATAATCAATCACTATTTGCACTTCTAAAACCAAGTTTCCTCCTCTTTTTCTAGTTTCTATTTCCCAGTTGATTCCACACGTACAGAGAGAGAAAGACAGACAGACAGAGAGAAAGGGTGAGGAAAGAATATGGAGGAGGGGGAGAAGCAGCAAGGGAAAGCAGGCATTACAGCGCTACCTTCGGGCCTGTGAGAGCCAATGCTGTCTAAGAGGAGGGTTAGAGCTGGACTGCTGGGGGCACATCGTCATTTTCTGCTTGTTAAGTCAAAGAGTCCTCCCTCAAAGAGTACACTTCCCTTGGTAGTAAGCACAAATACCAGGAATAGCCCAACAGTCCAATTTCTCCTCCACTTTTGACCTGTCAACGACAAGAGCTAATATTTGCATTTTCTAAATCACTTTTAAACACAAATTAATGATTTGTTTACAGACTTAACTTGCAAAGTTAAGAGCTAGGTATAATTGTCATCTCCACGTTTTACATCAATCTTATTTTCCAGATGGAAGACCCAAAGCTGAAATGCTGCCACACACCTTACTACTGGGAGAATCTCAATGAGACTCTACTGGAGTGGGCAAAAGGCAGAGGGAGTGAAGCAGGTTGTAGAGTTCAGTGGAGAGGGCACAGAACGTATCTAAACATTGTTCTCTGGTTGTTCCCCATACTGGCCTTTTCTCTGCAATTGAGTCATAAGTTCCTTGAGGGTAGGTACCCTGCCGGGGACATCTGCATGCCCAATGGCCCTTTTGTGCCATGACACAGAGCAAACGGTGATGTGCCACTTGCTGGGCTGACTGGGAAGCATGGGGCCATGGAAGGAAGTAAGAGCTGCCCTCAGCTTGGAAGCTGTACCTGGTCCAGGTGGGCAGTCCTGAGGAAGTGGGCACCAGAGCCCTGGAAGGTGCTGCTGTCCTTGCTGGTCAGATAGCTCGGTCATCACAGGTCCACAGAAGTGAAGTGACATGAAGGAGCCAGATGCTCCTCCTTCCCCATACTCCCCTCCCTGCTGTGTGAGCACTTCTGAGCAGCCCCGGGGAGCTGGTTACAGTTGAATTTTATTTCTTTTAATTTTATGAGTGAGAACCCCTGGGTTGATCAACATGAAATAAAATGTTAATTTGCTAAGTTTCTTTTCCTTTCTGCGCTCTCTTCCCGGTTGTTTACCCAAAGAGAAAGCATCCTCTTTGCAAGGTGCATTTTCCACTCAGCACATATTCTTCTGTTATTAATTTTGCTTTATTTATTTATTAACCTCTCTCCTTTAGGGTTTGTGCTTTGTTTTGAGATCGTTCTCTTCCTCCTCTCTCTATGGGTTTAATCTCGTGTGGATCACGGATTTTAGGCTATGGTTTCTTACCGGTGGGGCCTGTATCATCTGATTGGCAGTGTCTTGCATTTGTACTGGCTTTTGCTGGAGTCACAAGCCCTGACTTTAAATATCTCACATGTTTCAGCCGGTTATCCGCGCATTTCCTTTCCCCACCCTGAGCCTGCAGCCCCCTCAACGCCTTGCTCTGGTTGACAACCAGACGTCCTGGGAGGATGCTGCCCCTTGATGCCTTGCAGGGGGCCTCAAATGGCCTCCTCCCTCGCCATCTCCTTAGAAACAGTGCTTCCCTTTCCTTCTCCCTTCTCCTCCCCCGCGGCAATGGAGAGAACAAAGGCTTAGAGTCAGGCAGCTCAAAGACCCAACTCCGGCTCCATCACGGAACCTGTTGGCATATTCACCTTCCAGTCCTGCCCTGCTGCTTTCCTTTACAGAAGGGGGCTGTGCCTTTTGCAGCTTGTTGTGGAGAAAGAACAAGAGAACAGAGAAGAATCGCCTAGGACGTTGCATAGCAAGTCTCAGAAATGTTGCTCTGCTGCTCCCAGGCTTAGCAATCTTATCCTTGCATCTTCTTTCTTCTTTCTTCTCTTTCAGCTCTGGGCCAGATATCTCCTTTTCCTTTCCTCATTTCACTTATGACTCAAAATATGGACCAAATCATAGCTAAGGGCACCCACCTAGGGTGCAGCATTAAGAACAGGACACCCGACAGGTGGGGGACACAGTGTTACCATCTCAATCTTGGAGCATCTGAAGCTGTGACCAAAAAATGCTTTTAGAGCTCCACGAGACCTTTCTGCCACTTCCCCTTTTCTAATGAAGTCCACTTTCTTCAGGCACAGGCATTCGAGATAAATCAGAAACACTGCTCCTCATTCCATGGTGTTTTTTTTTTTTCTGTTTTAATTACTAGTATTTCTAGCAACAGTATTTCTCCTGCCATTTTTCATCACAAATACATGTTATTTCAGTTACATTATGGTTTAAGTAGGCTTTTGAGTGGGAGCCAAGGAGCCTAACCGTCATTTTGAATATGGTTTCTATGGGAAAATGTAATACCAGCTTATAAACAGCCTTCTGAAATTTGAATGTGCAGAACCCAACCTGTTTATGCGTTGAAGGTGGTCTCTTTGGGTTTTATTTTTGTAAATGAATTTCATATTGTTGACTGTGTTCCTTTGAGCTAGTATACTAGGCTGGCAGCACAGGACCCTGTGGGCCAGAGAAGTTGGGTAGGTTGCAGTAGGTCACACGCAGAGCAGGGCCTTCATCTCCAGTCTCTTGACCTTCAAGCCCCTGCTCCTTCCTTGACCAGGGGACCTTCTAGATTAGCACCCACTTCCTTGACCAGGGGACCTTCTAGACTGTGTGCGGCGCATGCAAGCACCTGGCTAGACTCAGATGACCAGCAATGCTTGACTCCACAGAATGACCCCGTAGGCCCCCACCTACAGCACTTCCCTTTTGGGGGGAGCATGCCTGTGGGTAATGCCATGAGGCGACCACAGGGCTGTGAGGCTGTGTATGTGGAGAGAGGTGATTAATGCCTCCTCTCCCACCAGGACATATGCTGCATATGCCAACCTATGTTTGTTCATTTATTCAGCAATATTTGCCAAGGGCCTGTTACCTTACTATGCTAGGTGCTGAACGACACCACTGTGAGCAAATACAAAGGAAGTCCCTGCTTTCACAGAGTTTGCAATCCAATGGGAAATACATTCAAACAAAACAGCCACAAAAAACGTGATACGTCTTACCCCAGGGAAAGAATGGGGCTGGTGGAAGCATGTTAGCTGATACGGTGTGAGGTGGGGGGCAGTCAGAATCTCTCCTTCTGAAAGTCAGGGTTTCCATTTGAAAAATATTAATCAGACAAGCACGATGTGCCCAGCACCACATGGACCCTGCCTTCAGGGACTAAGGCATCATTCCAACCTTCAAAGTGCTCACTACTGAGTAAGAGGGCAGCTAACTTATGCTGTGTAACAAACCACCCCAAAACTTTGTGGCTTAAAACAACAAACATTTGTTATTTCTCACAATTCTGCAGATCAGCTAGGTGATTCTCCTGGTCTGGGTTGGCTTGGATGATCTCCATGGTCAGCTGGCAGCTCAGCTGGGACTGGATGGTCCAGGGTGGTCTCACTCGTATATCAAGCAGTGTGGCTGGTCTCGGTGGCCTCAGCCAGGTGGCTTGTCTCTGATCCCCACAGTCTTCTAATTCCCAGTGGGCTGACTCTTCACATGGTAGTCTCAGGGTTCTAAAGAACAGGAGACTCTGCAAACCCACAGCCTCAGGTTACATGATATCTGTGTATCTTGACACATATCTTGACACATTTGCCAAATCAAGTCCCATGGCCAAGCCTAGAATCAGGAAGGATGCCGACCACACAGGTGTGTGTACAGGGAGTTGTGAACATACTGGGGGCCATGCTGCTGTAATCTACCATAGACGCATAAATAAAACATTAGTGTATTGTGATGAAAGTAAAGAGAGAAATAAACAGAGCCTATTGGTACCAACGAGGTGGGAGCAACCAACGTGGGAAATCAGAGGCTTCTACGTGAGGCACCTTTCTGTCTGGTGGATGAGGAAGAGTCTAGAAAAGAGAAGCGAGGATGCAGAGTCTGGAGCATATGGACGATGTGTGTCAGAGGTGACGGTGAGTGTGACATGCTGCTGACAGTCCAGGGAAGCTGAGTTCTCATTTTGTCTTTACTGGCCAATTCCCAGAAAATGACTCCATACTTTCCTTGTTTTCACAGAAATTGTGCTTTTTGAAAGAATCTGTTAGCCACTCTCTAATTCTTACTTTTTCAGCATTTCTAATGCAATGCCATGAAAAATCTGTGTAATCAGGTTATTGAACTGTCTGACCTTATTGGGGCACACAAATGATTTTTTTTTTTTCAATCACTGCCTTTAAAGATGTTTGGTGAAATTCCCTTTCTTGTCTCTTAACTACATGTTGGAAAAACCCAAACGATTTCTAGCCATTTTCAATTAAAAAAAACTGAGTCTACACAGGATTGCGAGGATAATGCAGTATGAAGCAATCTATTACTCTAATAGCATTGACATAGTACCTGACGTCATATTTCACATCCCTTGTTTATTTGCTCATTGACAAACTTTCTGATCAAAATTTGAACTCTTCAAGGGCAGGGACCAATTTTATGTTTACTCTTGAATTCCTGGGACTTAGAAGAGTGCTCATATGCATTAGGCACTCAATACCTAGTTGTTGAAGGGAATAATAACTCACAATTTATTTATAGATAAAAATAAAAATACCATGAAAAAAGGCATTTGGGATAGAATTCAAAATTCATTCATGATAAAAGTGTTAATACAGTAGAATAGACAGAAGTTTCCTTAGTTCGATATCTGTTCTCTATCCTCAAGCAAGAATTATACATAATAGTAGCACTTGAAAACAGTCACATTAAAATCAGAAACAAGATAGGAATGTCCACTACTGGAGGTACTTGCCAATGTAATTAAATAAGAGAAAGATATATGCGGTGTAAATATTGGACAGGAGGAGGTAGAATTATTAGGGATTGCAGATTGTATAAATGTATACATCTGGGAGAGCAGAATGAATCAACCCAAACAATTACAAACCATAGGAACTATAGGAGAATTTGGTATGGAGGCTGGTAAAAAAACAATATTTAGGCATCAGAAGCCTTCATATATACAAATGCCTTTTGGAAGACATCGTTTATAATAGTAACTGAAATGATAACATAAAAATATAAAAATATTGCAAAGCTACTGTAATTTGAAGCATGTGGTACTGACATATGACTAGAAAGATCAGTGGACCAGAGTAGAAGGTCCAGCACTAGCACCAAATGCATAGGGGGGAATAATGTGCAAGCACAATAACAGTGACAATAGCCAGCACTTAGGGAATTGACTGTACACTCTCACCTGGCATTTGAACCCTGCAGTCAAGCTCCGGTGCTCATGCTCTTAACCACTGGGCTATTCTGCCTCTCTTTTTTGCTAAAGGTGCATTTGAAATCAATGGCATAAGCAAATTCTTCAATAATGTTGGAACTGCTATGTAGTTATCCATAAAACAGTAAAGTCTGTTTTCCAAGTCACCCATTACTCCAAGATAAATTCCAATGTACCAAAATTCTACCAAAGAAGATACTAGAAGAATTCATGGAAATTTTCTATTGTTGTTAATAATCTCAGGGTGGGAAAAGTCTTTTAGAGTTTGGCACAAAACTCAGTATCCTTAAAAAGAAAAGACTGAAACATTAGATTATAAAATATAACAAAATTTTTCATGGAAAAAAATACAATAAATAAAACTAAAAAAATGACAGAGAAGGATGTATTTGTAACACATCTTGAATACAACGTGTGCTTAAACATCATGAAGGAAAGAAAAGCCTAGTAGTCCAAGTCACACCTCGGAAAAGAATATGAAGTTCACATAAAAGGAAAGACAAATAATCCCTAAATATGAAAATATGTCAAATCTTACACATGAGGAGAGAAAATCAAATTAATGTTATATAATAAGATACCTATCAGATTGACAAAAATGGAAAGTTTGACAACAACGTATTGGGCAGGTTTTGAGTAAGGGGAATTCCTAATCATTAGTGGTGGGAACATAATTCATACAATCTCTACTAAAACTACATGTGTGTACCCTTTGACTCTTCGCTTCCACCTCCAGGAGTATATCCTGCAACTGGATTTGCACATGTGCACAGTGTTGTTATTTAATGTATCATTGCACGTATTAAGGAAAAATTGTGGATAGCTCAAATAAACTAGGGGTCTAGGTAAATAATGATCATCACCATACACCAGAATGATCTGTGTCTTTCAGAGGGACATGGAAACTGTCAGGGACTGATGGGGGAGTGTCCATGAAATATTGTAACATAGATAATACAGTCTGCAACCATTTATGTGAGAAAAAATGAAGAATTTCTCTCTATCTCTCTATCATCTATAATCTGCTCATCCATCTGCTTGTAAATGCATAGAATATCTCTAGAAAGATACACAGAAACAGCTAACAGTAGTTATTTTTGGAGAGGGAAAACTGGGGGACTGGGGTAGGAGGGATACTCACTTTCAATTTTCTACCTTCAGAATTGTAAAACCTGATTTAAGATGGTATTTATTTCTATATATGAATGGTCGGCAGTGACCACACTCTCCGTCCTCATGAAACAGTCAGATGATCACTTCTACTGATAATGAATAAATTGGGATTTAAGAACTGATCAGAAGGAATCACGTACAAAAAGCAAAGGAAAAAGAAAGATCAGAGGTATGAGTGGACGCTAAAATGAAAATCACTGTTAGGATAAGAATTAACATGGAGGTACAGATATCTCTTCGAGATCCTGATTCCAGTTCTTTTGGCTGTTTACCCAGAAGTGGGATTGCTGGATTATATGTATAGTATGATCATAACTGTTTTTTATGCACTCCTGTGTTCATTGCAGCATTACTCACAATGCCACGATTTGGAAATGACACAAATGTCCATCAACAGATGAAAGAACAAAAAACTGTGGTATACACATACAATAGAATATTATTCAGCCATTAAAAAGCAGGAAATCTGGTGATTTGTGGCAACCTGGATGGACCTAGAGGACATTATGCAAAGTGACATAAGCCAGTCGCAGAAGAACAAATACTCGTGAATCCACTTATATGAGGTATCTAAAATAGTCAAAGTCATAGAAGCAGAGAATAGAATGGTGGTTGCCAGGGGCTGGCAGATGGAGGAAATGGGGAATTATTTTTCAATAGATATAAAGTTTCTGTTATTCAAGATGAATAAGTTCTAGAGATCTGTTATACAACATTGTAACTACAGTGAACAACACTGTATTGCACACTTTAAAATATGTTAAGAGGATAGATCTCATGTTAATTGTTCTCATAAAGAAATACACACAAGAACACAAGGACGTTTCCGGAGGTGATGGGTATGTCTAGTGCCTTGGTTGTGGTGACGGTATCACGGGTGTATGCATATGTCCAAATTCATCAAGATGTATACATTAAATGTGTCTGATTTTCTTGTATACCAATTATACCCCAATAAAGTTTAAAAAGAAGAAAATTTTCTTAATGTGTTAATTTTTTAAAAAAAATTAACAGATCAGCTTATTTATATAGGATAAGAAAAAGCACAAATTGATCTTAAGTAAAATAGAAATAACAGTCCAAGACAAAGTATAAATCATCTCAGTGGAAAACATGAGGACGTGTGTATGCACACTGAGAGAGAGAGGGAGAGAGATCTTTCTTCCTCTTCCTATAAGGGCACTAATCCTACCCTGGGGCCCCACTCTCATGACCTCATCTCACCCTAATTACCTCCCAAAGGCCCCACCTCCAAATACCATCACACTGGGGGTGAGGGTTCAGCATATGAATTTTGAGGGGACACAAACAGTCCAAAGCAACATGTAATCCTCACAGTAACTGTATGAGGCAGCTACTATCATCTCAATTTTACAGATGAGGAAAATGAAGCATAGAAAGATTAAGTAAGTTGGGCAAGGTTATGCAGCTGGTGCAGCAGCACAGTGGGGTTTGAGCGTGGGTCACTAGCCCCCAGGGCTTTGCTTGATGGCACTGTGCTATGCCGTCTCAACAGCAGGGCTCCGTGGTCACAGCAGGTCCCCCCAGTGCTCTCCTGGGCCCCTGGCCCTCACTGGAGGAGAGAAATCTGCTCCTGCACACCTCGCTAACCTGGTAATTCAGAGCCTGCTGAGCCACCTGACACGAGGACTGGGTAGGGGATGGTCTGGCTCCAACCATCAGAAGATCTCTTTAGAATGTGGCATTTTTGGTGCCTCTCTGTTGCCGGCTTGGGGGTCTGGTGGTTAATTCTGGGGCACCAGAAAAAGAACCTTCCAATATCCTGATACATCTGCGAGGGAAAGAGAGCAATGCTGGAAGCTGAACTCCAAGAACTGGCTCTCTCTTCTTGAGGCAGTGGAAACGGAGGAGCACGTCAACTGGACAGGAGTCAGTGCTTTAATTACCTGCCTTCCCACTGCTCCAAGGTCCTACATAGCCCTTTCCCTGCACTAGGGAGTCCAAACTCTTCATCTGGCCACACCCTGCTTTTCCCAAGGACTCCCTGCTTCAGCCCAGAGAGAAGTTCTCAGTCCAGCCCAGCAACTCCACTCAGCCACTTCAAAATCACCATTTTCTGTCCCTACTTTAAGGCTATAACTTCAAATGAGATAATGGATGTGAAATGCTTTGAAAGGCGCACATTGCCACACCGACAAGACCCACCATTCAGGTAGAACACGCTTCGGTTTACGAAGAATTTTAAATTATCCTCACAGCCTCCCTCTGAATCAGGAATTACCGCTCCTGCCCTTCAGTTGGGGCTGCCAAGACGGGCTGTGACGTTTGGTGAGCAGGCAGCTGGGCTGTTGTCAGCCCAGGACGCCAGGTCCCACGCTCTCCCTCTTGGTCTCTGGAGCAGGCGGGGGAGCGGCAGCCACAGATGATGATCCTTTCGTGAGTGGCATGCTGGAGACTCACGGCTCCTTGGCTCTCTAGGTTAGGAAACTTCTATTTCGAGTGATTAATACAGTGAGAAAAAAATGGGATGCTGAGAAGGAAGGAGGTTGGGATCTCTTAGGTTCACAATGCAGGGAAGATGAAAGCACGTCAGACACTTAATCACTGTTTCTAAACAGCTGCCAGACACCTACACCATTTGATTAGGCTTCCTGGGGCCCAGCAGGAACAAGAGGAACAGCCAACACTCATTGGGCTGATCACTTTACATGGATTATCTCACTCAATCCTCCCAGGAGCCCTGTGAGGTAGGTGTTCATATTAGCCACACTTTACCAGAGGAGGAAAGCTCCCTTCATTCATCCTCGTCACCATCCTTGAATCGCTCAGGGTCTACCCTGGTGAACATAAAGCTGGTTGTGTGCATCTGCTTGCTGTCAGCTCATGCCGTGTTATGCGGGGAGAGGGGAACGGGGCTCAGGTAAGGAGGAGTAATACAAAAACCACATCTGTTGGGCTTTGGAATGTGGCCCTTGGCCTCTCGTTTGAAAAGAGCTGTGTGTGACCTTTGGAGAACTCCCACCACAGTTAGTGGAGATCTAGTGATGAAGCTCCCTGCCGTCCTCCACAGGGAGAAGAAGATGGTCTGGATCATCTGTCAGTACCAGCATCCTCCTCCTCTCCTCCCTCTTCCCCTCATTCTTATTCTCATCATATTAATGTGGACAACTATCCCCAAATAGAAGACTCCCCTGTGCCAAGGTTTGGCTGCACATGTGTGAGACCTCGGGGACCGAGCCTTAGTGACCGTGCTCGGGGACTTGGGCGTGCTGGAGCTGGATCCTTCCTACCAGCTTGTGGGAGCTGATTGCTAAATCTTCAGAAACCCAGGGAGCCAGCTGTTTACCAGAGCGGTTACTAAGAATAAAATGATGTAAACTTACAATTAAATAAATTACACTACAAACAAAGGTAATAAACACAATCGGGTGGTTAAAGACTTACTGGCACACCACTGGAAGGACTACAACCTCTGACAACAGTACTGGAGAGGACCGAGGTTTGGAAGGCAGTGGCAACGCTGAGGCAGAGCCAGGCCAAGCTAGCTCAACGATGCAGAGGCAAGCCGGGCTGTTTTTTCCTTAAAATGGGCTGCATTTTGGCCTCATACAGCCCATGGGTTTGGGGGGGTGCAGTGGGGGTGGTGACTGAGAGACTTAGCTTGTGGGAACTATTATCTGATGAGAAAAACTACGACAACAGTAAAGGGGCATTTTGGCAGCAGAGGTCCACCTGCTGAGGCACCTAGAGCCAGTCACCACAGCCACGCTGGAAGAGAGCAGCGGGCCGGCCCTCCTCAGAATGAGCATCCACTCATTCCCTCTGCTGCCTCTGCCTCCCACTCTGTCGTAAGATCCCAGAAAAGTTTGGGGCCACAAGGCCTCATTCCCAGAGAGGAAGCTCACCCATGAGGGCGAAGGGACCAGACTCCAGCTCTTATATGAAGAACATGAACAAGGGGTGGCTGTCTCCAGAGGCCGTGGGAACATTGGGAGAAGGGAAAGAGGTGGGACTTGGCGTTTCTTCATAGAGAAGCTCCAGATCCGCACATATATGCACTGGAATGCAGGACAAAACATAATGTATAAAAGATTGAATAGAAGATATATTATGCTATTGCATAGCAATCCTGTCTGCAGGAATTTATAGCTTCGATATATTCTCCATTAAAAGTGGTTCAGCTAGCTGGTAGAGAAGCTCAATTCATCTTGTATCTGTTGCAAACCATCAATATTATGGTTTACCCATTTAAACTGGAAATGAGACCAAATATTTGGGCTATTTATAATAAAAAATATGAAAATCTTTGTATTGGTGTTGATCTCCTAACTTATCCAGTTTAATCAGAAGTCTGTTTACATAGAGCTCAGAGAGAATTTCTCACCTGTGAAATCGCCAGCATCCAAGAGGCAGGAATGAGGAAGAATACGACCTCACGTTCTGTTTCTCGAAGAGCCAAGCAGGTGTCCCTACCGTGGTGCGCAGTGGCTGAGGCGTGAGTAGTGTTTCCATCTGCAGGAGCCTGTGTGCTGAAGGTAAGGAGGGAGGGGGAAGGCTGGACAGTTGGAAACAGGTTAGAGTAGGGAGGGCCAGCAAGCAGCCAAGTGCAACCGCTGAGGCCAGCAGATCCCTGTAGGCGGGCTTGTGTTCAGAGGGAAAACGCCAGCCCCAGGGCTCCTCGTCAGTGGTGTTGACCTCATTGTGGTGGAGCACAGTGACTGTATTACCAGAATCCTCTGAGTTAGACTGCAGATCCTCCATGGAGGCGCTGCTCTCCCCACAGGAATAATGTGTAAATGTGTGTGGTGGTTTGGTTCTCACAGCCTGGGGCCCGGGGCTGCAGTGCCGGGGCCGTCCTGCACGTCGAGTACCTGTCTCTGTAGCTGTTCTCCCAGCACATCTCTGCCCCGGCCCACACCGTCTGTGCCCCTCCATTCTCCTCTCCCTGGCTCATCCCCCAGCATCAACCTCCATTCCCAACATCTGCCTTCCACCCCCTCCTTGTCTCTGAGCACTGGGAGTCATCACACTTGGACCCCTGTTCTCAGCTGGAGTCTGAGCACCTGACTTCCAGGCTCCCTCAGCTCTGAGGGAGAACCCCACTGTCAGCTTGGGTCATCCGGGATCCACGATGGCCCCGTGGGCCCCCTGCCCAGGGAGGGGATGGAGATAAAGGCTAGTCTCTTTACTCATTTGTGCCTTGGTGGCCCCTTCCGCTCAGTCCTTGCCCTCTCTGCGTTCCATGAGCTCTCTGGGCTCGAGGCAGTGGGACTTCTTTCACACGCCTCTGTCACTAGCAGAGTCAGGCCCTTCATTGGCTATTCATCCGGAAGGCTCCTATCTGGGCAGCGCCCTCCGGCCCATGGCCTTGTGTCAGACAAACGTTGGCAGGGGACCGCTCTGTGGCCTGGGCTCTACACTGTGGCCCTGGGCACTCCTGAAGCCCTGCACTCAGGGGACGGGGACAGGTCACCCAGGCTCAGGCATTTGCCTTCTCTGCATCTCCCTCTCTGAGATACTCCGAGTGTCCTTCTGCCCTTTCCATGTGTGCTCTGGGCTTCCTGGGCTATTTCTAAAAGCCTGCAGCACTGGCTATCTGCACCGTTCATTTGGGTGGTTGATCACCAGAGCCTAAAAGTGTCACCTCCTGACAGCGTGGCGTGTGCAGAAGTGCTGCAGTCCAGTGAAGAAGGCCTGGATGGAGAGACTCGGGCCACATGACCAGCAGCCTGGACAGATGGAAAGAACCCAGACCAGCATGTTGACCCAGTGCCGTGATCCAGGAGGTGCAGGGTCGGGTAGCGGGTGAGCAGAGGCAGGGTTTCAGCATTGGCTCTGCCAGCACTGGGCCCTGGACATGTCCCTTGCCTCTCTGAATATCATCCTCCACACTTTCAAAGCAGAAGAGCTGTGCTTTTAGGGCAGACGCTGGTCGCCTCTCTCATGTTTTCCCAGGAGGGAACAGGATTGTAAATACACCCTTGATTTTTCTGTCTACACTAGCTGTTCCCTGGCTGGTGAGATTAGGATAAAGACTCCTGCTCATGTATGACCAACCTTCCTCTTTTGAGCTCAGCTTTCTCAGAAGACGAATCCATTTTCATTTTGGACCCCTGCTCCCATGCAATGAGCCACTGGGTCCCCCACCCAGGGTCTTCCTGCTCGAGCAGGCCTGGGGACCCTCTCTGATGTACTCCCTCCTACTGTAACTACGCATGTAGAGAGCCAGGGCAACCAGGTGCCTGGCTAAGGAAGGTCTGCTGGAAGACCTACTTCTCCTGCATGGGTAGAACTAGCAGAGGCCCCCTTTTCATCACAGGTCCAAGTCCAGTGCAGCCCAACCACCCATACAGCTGATATTCTGATCTGCCCTGGCTCTACTCCTCAGCCAGGTCCAGAGCCCAGGAGGTGGGAGTCATTATCCCTCAGAGCTCCTTACATACTAACCAGGCAGGGTGGTTGGGAGGATAAAGAGAGTGTCTAGAACAATTCCTTCATTAGTGATGGCCATTATTTAAACACACAAACTGATTGGTCTTATTGTAGATCCTGCTTCCAAAAGGCAGGCGATCCCTGGAGTACCCACGTTCTGAGCTTAAATAGTTACCATTCTCTTTTTATTAAAGCTGTTTTCATTGCAGAGTACACAATTTATTATTTTATCTATAATAAATAGGCAGCATTTATTGAACGATGAGTATGTACCAGGCATTTTCCAGACGACAACACTGAAGCACAGCGAGGGTGTGCAACTTCTCCAAGGCTGCCAGTCTAGAAACACGCGAGCCTGTATTCAAACTCTGCTTGTACAGAGTAACAAGTGGTCGAGCCAGGATTTGAACTCCAGATCTTACCCATGCCTGGCTCCAGCCTGCCCCTTCATCTTAGACTGCTCCCGTCCTGGCCCACAGTGGGAACGTCTGGTGGTCTCTCACTTCTGCCTGCCCCAGCACACTCCCTGGGGCCTGCCAGCGACCCCCACTGCTCTCCTTGGAGACTGCAAGACAATGCCTTTCTGTACAACAGGACAAAGGAGAGAGGAAGGGGTTTTTATTTTTTAAAACCAACATCTCTCAGCCTCCAGCAGTCCCCATGTCCCTCTCCCAACGCACATGGAAATAAACTAGAAATTCAGTTCCCAGAGACTACAAGCTGCATATTTTCTTCCCATAAACTGGTTATCAGCACTTTCAGCCAGTCAGAGATTAAGTATTTACTGGCTTTCTCTTCTGCAACTTCCCTTGAGAAAGCTTGCACCTGGTCCAACCCCAGACTTGGCCCATCGGGGGCGGCGAAGCAGCTGATGGAGGTGCAGATGCAGGAAACAAAGACGAACAGGCTTGTCTGCTCCAGCACTGGGTGGCAAGGCTGAGCTGGCAAGGAGGAGTGGGTGCCAAGTGACCCCACGGCAGTTTGCCGGGGTCTTCAGGGATGGGTTATCAGCTTTAATAGACTGCAGCTTGTGCAACCTGCGTGTATCCACGTGCTTATGCTCATGTGCATCTATGTACTGACAATGGAGGTCACCTTGCACCTACACGTGAACGTGTCTGTACACCCATGGGCGTATTGGGTGTGGGACCAGACCTGAGTAACTGCATACGTGCAAACAGGAGTAGCGAGGACTTGACCTCTGCACCTGTCTTTGCTGCTATAAGATCTGTGCACACTGAGCCTCCTGTTGCCTTGAGGGGGAAGTGGGGTGCAGGTTAAGGGTCTGGAGCAGAGTCTCCTGGGGGAGTGGGAGTAGTGTGTAGAGAGGGGCTCAGCTCCTGCTCATTTATCTGTTTTCAGCTCTGCTCCCTTGCAGAACCACAGGCTCGTAGAATATCTAAGAGGATGCTCTTACCGTTCTGCAGAGCGTCAGCGCTTCCACCCAGCCCTGGCGGCCCCCTAACTGTCCACCGCAGGGGGCTGGTTGTGTTCCGACCTCGGACACCCATGCTCACCCAGCCTCCCTGCCTGGCTCCGGCCATGTCCCACGCCTGGAACACCTTCCCCATTCCTCGCCTCCAGTCCAAACACTGGTCACCTGGCCTCCAAGACTCCAGTTTAAGGCTGTCCTCCCCAAGGAGCTTTGTGTGACCCTGCGGCTCCAGCAGCCTTTTCCTCCTTGAATTTACTGCCCCTCACTGTTTAGACTCCCAAATGTATCCTCTTATAGTGTTTGATTTTTTTGTTTCATTTACGTCTACTGCCAAGTGGGGATTATTTTAGAGAAGATATTTTTTTAATTAGCTAATGAGAAAGGGGGCGGGGAGTAAATTTACAACAGAGAAACCTGATGGACACCGCCTTATCCAGGTGATCAAAGTCAACATCACCAATGCCAAGTCACGTTGACACCACGTGCCCTCGACGACGTGATGAGAAGGCACTTTCCCTCTGTGGTCTTCCTACCAAAATCCCACAACCCTAGTCCAGCAGTAAGAAAAGCATCAGACAAATCACAGCTGAGGGACATTCTGCAAAACACTGACCGATCTGCCTCGAAACTGTCACGGTCATCAAATGCAGGGAAAATCTGAGAAACTGTCGCACTCAAGAGGAGCCTAAGGAGACAAGAGGACTAAATGTGATGTTGTCCTGACGGAATCCTGGGACAGAGAGAGGTCATAAGAGAAAAACCAGGGAAATCTGAATAAAGTGTGGCTTTGTTAATAAGCATGTGTCAATAGTGGTTACTTAGTAAAGACGAATGTACTGTGAAATTTTAATAATTGAGAAACCGAGTGTGAGGTGAGTGGGAATTCTGTACTCTGCCACTTTTATGGAAATCTAAAACTGTTTTAAAATAAAAAGTTTATTTTAAAAAAACGCAGTAAAGGCCAGCCCCGTGGCTTAGCGGTTAAGTGCGTGCGCTCCACTACTGGCGGCCCGGGTTCGGATCCCGGGCGCGCACCGATGCACTGCTTCTCCGGCCAGGCTGAGGCCGCGTCCCACATACGGCAACTAGAAGGATGCGCAACAACGACATACAACTATCTACTGGGGCTTTGGGGGAAACAAAAAAGGATGAGGATTGGCAATAGATGTTAGCTCAGAGCCGGTCTTCCTCAGCAAAAAAGAGGAGGATTAGCACAGATGTTAGCTCAGGGCTGATCTTCCTCACACAAAAAAAACAAAAACAAAAACAAAAAAAAATACAGTAAAGGGCTACTAAGGAAGAAAATATTTGTTGTCATAGACAGAATAACAGTCCCATCAAATGAAAAAAATGCCTATGGAGAAGGAGAACAAAGCCCAGCGGGTGATTCTGGAATGTCTGCCTCGTGGGTTGCTCTGCTGGGCACGGTGACACCCCTCGCTTCACTGAATGATCAGACATCCTCCCAGGCAGACGCAGGTGCTTTTCTGTCTCAAAGTGGGGTAACTGAGGCTCAGGGGAGCTGCGACGTGCCAGGCTCATGCTCTGATGCAAGGCCAGGGTTCCAGCTCCCGCCAGGGTGGTTCTAACCCAGCCGCTTCCCCATCCTGCACGACACACCTGGGTGAATCCTTATGGCTGGAACTCTTTGACAGCAGAAACCCATGCCTGGAACTTTTCCCTATCTGTTCCTTCGTCCACATTATTTGATACTTCACATGTGCTGCATGAATACAGCTGATTAAACGCGGTGAAATGTACGAAAGCACCTAGCACAATGCAGGCTCTCAAAAATTTGTTTTTTGTGTTTTGTTTATTATTTTGTTTTAAGAAGTGGAAACGAGCAAGGGAGTCTTGATTTCACATTGAGGCACTTGGTCTCAGATCAGCTTCCTATCTAAACCCTCTAGTGAGAACGTGTTACTGTATTGCTGTCAAATTGCCTTGTGAGTATACACCAGGCCTCCCCAACTAGACTGGGTTTTCTGAGAGCAGGACCCAGGTTTTCCTTCTTCCCTATTCCCCCTAAGAGCCTAGTACCATTCTGTGCGTGCGTTGGGGCTCCTTTTATGCATTGATCTGTGGTGAGACCTTGGTGGTGCAGAATGGTGGGCCAAGGATTATGCTGACAATATTAAACAATTGGTATAGCATGGATACCAACCACTCAGAGTAGACACTGCTCTAAACAGCAGACGGAGAAGTTCTAGTGGCTGCTGGTTGAACATCAGCCCTAGGTTAGCTGAGGTTATCTGAGCCGGAACCTGGGACGGGCCCTGAGCTGGAGAGCCATGCCTGTCTGCCCCTTGTGTGACAGGGAGGCAACAACAAGGTGATAGGGCAGTAGGAAAATAGCATCGTCTTTGCAGTCTGGCAGACCGAGTATGGGTCCCCTTGTGAAGTAGTAGATGGCTCCTGAAGATCACAGTGCTAACTTGTCATCAATTGTGACATAGACCATTGATTGAATAACACGTGGTCTCTTCACTAGATGGTAGGGTGGGAAGGAAAAATATTAAAAGGAGAAAAAAGTGTGCCTTTGAAATGATATGTATTCCACTTGAACTAAACACATCTCAGTTTGATTGCCTGTGAAATGGGGCCATGACATCTCAAAGCGCTGTGGTGAGAATTAACTGAGAGGCGGTGAACAGTTCGCTGCACGTCGAGTGATCACGGAGCCTGCCGCAGAGTGGGCGCTCAGTTCTTCTGAGGTGCGGCGGGGTCTGTAGCCCTCTCACCACTCCAGGAGCGCTGTCTCCCCTGCCTGGAGGCAGCCCTCTGCTCTCTAAGCAGCTAATGCCCCCTTCCCTGCTTTCCTAGCTGCACAAGAGTTAAGAGAATAATTTGAGGGAAGAGCGACAGTGGCCTCTTAGCAGAGAAGGGTGGTTGCTGGCAAGTGAAGACACCACTTCCAGCTCTTAAAACTCATGTCCTGACTGGGAAGGATACCCTTGGCCTCTTCTGTCTCCCTCCAGAGGGTGTCTGCGATGACAGTGACACACCAAGAGTTCCAAAAGAGACTACCAGAGCCAGTCCTCATCTGACAGAGTGACACTGAGGACCAGGAGGGGAGAGCGCCCAGCTCAAGGTTGGACCGTGATGACCAGAGCACAGGCCCTCTGACTTCCCAAGGCCTCTGCCTTTCCCTGCTGGCTGGACCGCTCTCCTCTTCCAGCATTAGACTGGGGTTAAATCAACTGCAACAAGATGTCACGTGGGCTCTCCTGTTGTCTGGGAATTGTGGCTAAGGCCGGAGGTGAGCGCACCACCACCAAGTCCAGCCTTCCTAGTACAGGGAATCCCTCAGTTGGGCCACGGAATCCCCGCAGTGCTGGGACCACTGCCACTGCCCTGCTTCCCCATGAGCATCAGGGAGGACCAGGAAGGGGAGGAGAACGCTTTCTCTCCTCAGAGCCAAGGGAGGGATGCTGGCTCCCACAGAATGGATCATAGAGACCGGGGTCTCTGCGAGAAGGGGAGCTGAGAGTTTTGTTTCCAGATGGCGCTCTGCCCATCCTGCAGGCTGGCTGATCTGTCGCTGTGTGGTCCGAGAGGCAGAAATAGATGAGAGGGAGGTGGTGAAGAGCCCGTACTCCCCCATTTGACAAGGATGAGGGATTCTCTGTAATTCCCGCCCAGAAAAGTGTGGTCGGGGCTGAAACCCCTGTGGGAGGAGCCAAGAGGGTGTGGAAGAGGTTGGGCCAGAGCTGGATCTCCCACTGAGGGGAACTGTGAGGTGGGGCAGGTCCCACAGCACCCCCACGTGCACTCCCTGAGAGCCAGCACCACGAGGTCCACCACCCAGAGGGTAGCAAAGCCCTTGGTGGTAACCAGAGAAGCAGTGGCATCTGCCCCCAGGCTGGTCGCTGGGTAAGGGTGTGTCTCTACTGCAGCTGCCCTTTCCCCCTGGCCTAACCTGGAGCAGCGGCAGAGGAGAGGAGGGGTGCCCGCGAGCAGAACTACGTATTCCACGGTGGCTAGATAGTGTACAGGACTCCCAGTTCAGTTTGAATTTCAGATAAACAACAAATATTTTTCAGGATAAGCATGTCCCAAATATTGCACGGGACATGTTGTCGTTATCATTAGTGCTGTCCAGTCGATTCTGACTGCTAGTGACCCAGTGTACAGCATGCCCAGTCTTTTTATGCTGTCCTCCCATCTTCCGGTACCGTATCAGACAATGGCTACGCTGCTGTTTCACAGGGTCTTCATGGCCAATGTTTTCAGAAGTGGGTGGCCCGGTACTTTTTCCTCGTCTGTCTAGTCTGTGAAGCTCCACTGAAACCTGTTGCCATGGGTGACCCTGCTGGTATTTGAAATACCCGTGGCATTGCTTTCAGCATCACAGCAACACGCAGCTGCCACAGTATGGCAACCGACAGATGGGTGGTCTGGTTCCCTGATTGGGAAGCAAACCTGAGTGGGGTGGTGAGAGCACCAGATCTTAACCACTGGACCACCAGGGCAGCTCCATGGGACATACTTATCCTAAAAAATTGCATTTGAATATTTTCATTCAATATTCAATATGAATATTCATCTGAAATTCAAATTGAACTGGGCGCCCTGCATTTTTATTTGTTGAATCTGTCAACACACCCCTTTCTATCCCCAAGACACACACACACACACACACACACACACACACCCAGGCTGTTAGAACTGCATGAGGGGAGCTTTGATCTGAGTTGGAGACTGAAGTTGTAAAATGAACAGGATTGAGTCTTAAGGAGCAGCATGAAACTGCTCTAATGCAGGGAAGCGGCTGACACATTCTGGAGTTGGGCCAAGACGTCATTAAGGAAGCTGACGCCCAGTGAGGACGCTGGGGCTCTGAGAGGGCTCCGCTGAGGCGCCTGTATGAAAAATACAACTGCTTTCCTAGTGGCACCGCCTCCTGCTGCCTGGCTCCGCCCCTCAGCCAGGCGCTCTCTGCGGGGCGCTCGCACCCCTGGCTGCCCTCTGAGGTGCTGCCCCAGTTCCTGGGGCAGCGGGCCTGGGGCCGTGTCCGGCGGAGCAGGCAGGCCCGTCCTCGGGCCCACTAGGAAGGGAAGGCACAGGTGCTGCTGACAGAGCCCTGCTCCCTGGGAGCAGCCACAGCCCTGGGGCCTGAATGGGGACAGTGGCCGGAAAAGCAGCTGGCAGTGCCTGGGGGCTTCCGTCTGGTTTCTCTTCGGGAGAGCCGGTGGGATGCCCGCTGCTGTGAGTGTGTCTGGTGCCAGGACTGGATCCCCGCGTTCCCCAAGTCCCCTCACACAGCTGAGGCGACCCACACTTATCTTAGGGTGCAGGCGGGAGCTGCAGAAGAGGGACAGGTGCGTGCTAAAGGCACCTGTGGCTGGCTTGATCGTCTGAGTCATGGTTAACCTTATTCAAGGCTCAAATGGTAAAAACATGAAACTCATAGGCGCAGTCTCCCGCCCCTGGACGCGGGAATTTGGCCTGGCCTCCTGCCTCTCCCCCCTCCCTCTCTCATCTGCCTGTCAGTGTCAACCCCCATCCAACACCTGGGCACCTGGGCCAGCTCTCCATTGGCCCTGCACTCTCCCCGCCCCTTCACTGCTGCGGTCTTGTGCTCTGTTCACAGGCACCTGAGGAGCTGCCCTCCCTTCTGGAGCTCCTGTCTGGGCCTCCAGGTGCCCCCACCCCATTCCTTCTGGCCATCTTCCCCCAACACACCGGTGCATATTCGTGTCTCTGCTTGGCCCCGCTGATGTCTTGCCCAAGGAGGCCTCTGGACTTGGAGCTGAGGCTCGCTGACCTCGCCTCCCTGCATAGCACCCACCTGTCACTCACTCCTTTCACTGTGCACTGGGTCACAACCCATGGGATACCGGCTGCTGGTGGAATTGATGTCTAGAGGCAGGTCCCTGGTGAGTATGGGTGAGCAGCAGGCCAGAGCTGGACAGAGAGCTGAAGGGGGAGCGAGGGCTGGTTCCTCCTGGGCTGAGCTGGGCTGGAGCTGGAGCTAGTGTGAGCCCAGGGACCAGGTCAGGCGGGGATCTGACTAGGTAAAGGAGAGAAGAAAAAGTGTCTGGGGTGTTGGGTGGCAGTGCTGAGTGGAGGGAAGAGCCGGAGATGGAGAGAACGTGCAGAAGGAAGAAGGGAGCCTGAGGGAGACAGGAGGAGGGAACATGTGGAGGCAACAGAGGCGAAGAGAGTCCAGAGAAGAGAGGCTGGAGAGGTGCGGAGGGAGGGAGAGGGAGACAGGAAAACCCAGCTGGAAGAGCCTGCATTTAGTCAGGCAGGGTATTCTAAAGCGAGGACAGTCCGGAAACGGCCCCAGAGTGTGTGGTGCATCACGTGGCTCATCTTATCTGATCTGCACATGTGGCTGACGTCCACATCCAGAACCATCACAGGGGGCAGAGCGCTGTCCTCCCAGCTCTCCCGCCCCCAGACCCACCCAGAAGGCAGCATCTGGGCCACGTGATGAGGCCCAGAGAATCAGTGCTCACCCTCTCCTCCTCTCTGCAGTCTGCCCAGGGGCTGGTCCTGGAGCCTGGGCAGATCTCCTGGACGTGCCTTCCTCCCCTGTGCTGTTTCGGGCAGGGCAGACGACCCCGCCACCAGCAGCCTGGGCTTCAAACTCAGCCTGGGTGGGCAGAGCAATGGAGCAGTGCAAAAGGCAGATCGGAACGTTTGGGGACCACAAGGGACTGATGCGTGTGCGTGTGTCTGTGTGTGTGTGTGTGTGTGAGGGGGCGGTTGTGGATGCTGGGGTGGGTTAGCACGACTGATGTGATGATGCTGATTATTCACCTGCTTACTTCTCTCTTTCCCATGGCTGCTGCTGAGGCCACAGAGTGCAGGGCTCCAAGGCCCCTTCCAGTTTCTCAGGCTCCGGGGGTATTTCTTCTCCCTCCATCGGAGCTTCTGGAGAAAGGGAGTGGATCCCCTCCATTCCCAGAGTTCAGTCTCTGAGTGCTGGGGCTGAAACCTGTGGGGAGCCCACCCCTTGTCTGGATGTCTGTTTTGGCATCAGGAGGCTGTGTTAATTATGTTATATACAATTACGATGATGATTGATGAAGAACTCCCATTTCTTGAGAATTTACCAGGTGCTACCTGCTTTATGTGTCAGAACCTGGATAATTCTCATATACGCCTATGAGGTTAGTACTATTACATACATTGCTGTCTATATTATAGATTAAATACACACATACCTCCATGGCATACATATAAGGAAATTGAGGCCCTGAGAGGTTGAGTAACTCGCCCAAGGCCACACAGCTAGAGAGGGGGAAGGCCGTGATAAAGCGGGTGTCATGTCCGCACGTGGGAAGCTCCAATCACTAGGGTCCCCTTCAGCTTGTGCCGTCACGCACACCCTCCAGCCTGGCTGTTCTCATGAGGACACGAAGGTGTAGTAGCCCTGGCGCCATCCTGCTGGTCCTGGCTAGCAGCGTGTCCTCTCGTTGCGGCTGGAGTTCAGGCTCACAATCTCACCACCTGGGAGAAAAAGGACTTCAACCTAAATTAGGATTTGAATTCAAGACTGGCTGGGGGAGGTGCCAGGCAGACAAACACCCATCAGTAGCAGAACCTGGTGACCCGGATCCCCCCCGTCCCAGGGATGAGGGAGGCTCTTTGCTCTTTAGGTCTCCTTGCATGGATGCTATGGCCCCGTCCCCTGTCCTAATAGAATCTGGATTGTGTTCAGGTCTCCATCCTTCTCCAATCAGTTGTAGAACTCAAGGGACAACAGCCCCACCCTATCCTAGTGTGGACAGTGGGTTTTGAAGAGTTCCAGCAAGGGTGTGTGAAGCATCCCCAGCTGATGAGAAGTGGGAGGGTTGGAGCACCCAAGGGGAAGATTCTCTAATTTTTAAAAAGATAGCTAGAATGAATGGCTCCATTTCTGCCAGTATAAGTGATATCTGGAGACACGGCAGCCCTCTTGTGACTGTGAGGGAAGGCAACCTAAAGAAAATGTCCACGTCTGGAACATCCTAGATGTGGCAGAGCATCAAAGACAAACACAAAGACACCCTCGTCCTTATGAGGTTGTGGCGCCAATGGAATTGTCTACCTTTGGATTTCTTGTTAGGTAAGATTGTGACATTTCTGCTGGTTTAAATGAGTTGAGGTGTGTGACTGTGTTTTGTTTTTTTGTTTGCAGTAAGCTGATCTATCACTTTCAAACAGTCCCCGTCCAACCCTGGAGAATCCTCAGCGCTCGCTCAGGGCCCAGGTTGGGAGGAAATGGGTGTAGGGTAGGGAGGACAGAGCCACCCGCCTGGGACCCTGCTCCACAGTGTTCACACATGGCTGTCCCCTCCCACACATCAGAGTCCAGAGGGTCCCACTACTCAGACAATACAACAGCTTGAAAACCATTGCAGCGGATCATCCTGCCTCCTCTTGTGAGGCTGAAAAAAACAACAAAATCTATGGTTTTCTGAATGCAGATGCTTGTGCTTTCTTCAAAGAGGAATGGCAAACATGTTTTCTCGTGGGAAGATGCACAGAAGAGCTGCCTGCACTCCCAGACCACAGAGAACTAGCCCCAGAAGAAATGTTCTCCATTTTTCTCTGTGATTTGACTCATTGTTCTCCCAAGCCCACTCTCAGTTTCTCCTTCTCCCCCATCTCCTCCCCCAAAGACTTGAGCAGGCAGCCCAAGCGAGTGTCTTGGGGTGCATACAGGCCATATCTCTCATCTGGTACTCAATAACAATGTCACCAGTTCTCTCGGACCCTCCCCTAAAATCCCAGTGCATTCTAGCACATTGTGGATGAGAAGACTAGACAGCCATGGAGAGTAGAGCCAGGCTGCCTTCCCTTGAGGAGAGCTGTGGTCCAAGAGGAACGTGTTGGGCATCCTCCTCCAGCTGAGGTTGGCTTTCCAAAGTCTCATGCATTATGCTGAGAGGGAGAGAAGGAGCTGGCGTGTTTGCACGGTCATTTAGTCCAACTCCCAGACACACAAATGAGAAAACTGAGGACAAAAGGGGGAAGCATTTTGCCAACCTCCAGAGTAGCCACCCAATGCCCTTGCTGAACTGAACTCACGCTTCCACACCCAAAGCCCTGTCGCCTGCCTCCTTGTCTCCTCTCAGCTCTTTTCTCGTCTGTGAAATGGATGTTTTGACGCTTCCTTTGTAGATTTGTCCCGAAGATGAAATGAGACACACTCCTGGTTCAAGATCCTGTGCAGGGCCTGGTACTCACAGGAAGAACTTGATTCATGGTTGTTTCGCGTTCCTTCCCTTGAGAGGCCCTTCAGGGAGGTGGTTGAAAGCACGGACTTGAGAGCAAGCCCTGGCTCTCCTCTGACTGCCCAGGAGACCTTGAGCCCCTTGGCTGTAAGAATAGACTTGACAGAGAAAGGGAGAGAAGATAATCGTATTTTTGCTGTTTTAAGAGGTTGGAAAGAGGGAGGAAATCAAGGAGGAAAGAAACTTGGGGCAGGGAAGGCAAATTTCACAGACCTGTCCCATACTGAGCCTGCCCCTCAGCAAGATCACTGAGCACCCACCATGTCCATCGCCGCATCAAAGAGCCTTATTAAGTGGCTGTTGTGTCTCGAGGCAGTGCCATGGGACCTGTCCAGCAGTAGACAGAGAGAAGCAAAGACACAAAGGCATGAGAGAGACATGGATGGATACTATCATATCCAGGTTATGGGTCCTGTGGCAGAGGAGACACAGGTCAGTTACAACAGGGGCAGACAAAAGAGGCTTGACAGCTGGCCCCTAGATTCTCTCTGAGGAGGAATGGAGTTTCAACCTCATTGGCAAGCCTAGGATTTATTGACGAGGTTGCTATTTCATCATTGGCCAAGCAAGCAGACTTCACTGGGGCATCCTTGAGAAGGGAGGAATCTTAGGAAGACACTTCCAGGAGGCATGAGGCCCAGATAGTCAGTCTGCAGGCAGATAGCCTGGACACTCTCCTGAGTGGCTTATAGAATATGGGGCCCTAGTCATTGGATGACTCAGACTAGGACCTCGGGGCCAAGAATAGATGGTGCACAAAGGTTAATTGGAATCCTAAGAACCAATGGAGACAAGGCAGTATATCAGAACAGGAACTTGGTACAGCGATTGATGAAGGAGCCTGATGAAGAAACTGAGAGCAAATTTGGGTTGTAGGGGGCATCTATCAGGTATGAGGAAGGGCTCAGCTCTTAGCATGGAGACGCTGCCTCCTCCTAGCAGCGAGAGTGAGTGCGTGCTCTGTCTAAGGTCGCCTCCGTCATGGTTGGTCCTGGACTCTGGGGTAGCGCTGAGCTTGCAGCAGCTCTGCTGAGAGGAGGATGATGGCTGCAGAGTCTGGGGCCCTGGAAGGACCCACCTGATGAGCTTCTCCCTCCCTTAGAGCTTCCATGAGCAGGGGCAGGTAGCCAGCATAGAGACATCCCCAGAAACTATGAGTGAGCTTCCCTCTTTGAGTCTAGGGATGCTTACATCTCCTGTGTGGGACTCCTTTCCAATTCATTGTTGGCACCTCCTGGAGCTCAATGCTGGCCTGCTTCTCTTTCCATTCTAGGAAAATTCTGATGGAAATTGCATCCACTCCCATGGCCTTGGGTGACCTCTGTGGCTGACCACTGCTTTGTCAGTCTGTCCCAAGCCCAGGCCTCTCTCCTGTGAGCCTTGTCACTGCTTTCGCAGCTGCTCCTCTTGTGGCTCAGCACCTCAGACTCAACTGCTCTGAAAGTGAGCTTGTCATCTTCCCTTGCAAACCTGCTCCTTGTGCTGGATATTTTTATTCAGCAAATGTCACTATCATCCACCCAATCACCAAAAGGAGAAATCTAGAATTTCCTCCCTCCCTTTCTTTTTCCTTCTGTTCCCTCCTTCCTCTCACTCCTATCACTGAATCAGCTTTCCAGACCTGTCAATTCCACCCTAAACGTGACTGCCGTCTCTGTTCCTGACTCACCGCCTACCTCAGCTTCTGGTCATTTCTCCCTGATGATTACTAGAATGCCCTCCTCACGGACTATCCTCTGGTCTTCAGTCTTGCGCAACTTCCAACCGCAATCCCATCTTTCCTCCCCATTTCAACAGGACTCATCTTTTAAAAACACACATCTGATCATGTCAGGCCCTTGCATAACATCCTTCAGTGGCTTCCCAGTTGCTCTGAGAGAACATCTAAACTCCTTAGCATGATGTAAAAGGTTCTTTTTTCTCTTTAATCATCTCTTGCTTCTTCCCCATATGTACCGTTCTTTTCAGCTGTCGGGGGAAGAGGGAGAATCTCCCTCTGCCCTTTCCCTTAAGGTTCTTCTGGCTGGCCAAATAATCAACAAGACAGGTTAGCAGGAGAAAATAATACCAAGTTTAATAACATGTATACATGGGAGAAAGCAGGGACACTGCGTTTCTCAACACAATAGCAGAAATTTTCGTCTTAAATATCATTTTCAGCCAATGACAGAGGATTTTGGGGGTGGGGGAGTCAGTTACAGGAGATTACCACTAAAGCACAGTAAACAAGAGTAAGGTTTATTATGCAGATTTAAGACCTCACCTTCCACATTGATAAGTTTCTAGAAATGAGGTCATCCCCCCTCTTCCCAAGACAGAGAGGGAGATACCTTTACAAATGGAGATTTCCCTTATAAATGTAAATGTCTGTCTGGCAACTCCTTGCAGGGCCATCCAAAGAATGTGGCCAGAGAGACAGAATTTCTGATAAGATGGGCTTGTTGGTGCCTTTCCTATTGTAACATCTATTTTACATTATATTACAGCCATCAGATGGAAGATCTGTTCCAGGAAGGAGCCACCATGTCAAATTCTTTAGGCAGTTAGTGGGGGAGGTCAAATGTCCTTCAGAGAAAACAATCAAGGTAAAGAGATATATTTCAGGGTGGCCAAATTTTGATCTCCCACAGTCCCGCCTTTGAAACTAAAAGTTTCACAGTCCTTTTGAAACTTAAAGAAGTTTCATAGTCCAGAAGCTGAGTTGGTAGATTGTTTCATCTCACTGAACACATTTCTTAGTCCTGATAATAGATCAGTTCAATTAAGTTCTTTTTGGAAGGTAGGTGGTGATGCAGGTGGGCTCTCAAGGTCACGTCTATATTGTGGAAGTAAGCAATCAAGTATTTAATAGAAGCATTTCTATAAAAGAAAAACAAGGTTAATGGTTGGAGCAAGTTGTAAAGCAGTTTTTGAGTTCAGAGGACAGCCAGTGAAGAATTTTAGATGTCAGCGTCAAAGCATCTTTTGCAGTTTAAAATGTCTTGGATGGTGTCGTCAGGTCATCTCAAGTTTATATCAAGTCTATCAGCTTCAGTTTGTAAGGCTTCAGGAAAAAGGGCAGGTTCAGTTTTCAGTGATTTCAAATGAAAATGATGGAAAAAATCAAAAACGTTAGTTTGGATATCTGTAGCCAGATATTTCAGGAGACTAGAAGAAATCAGGATCCAGTCTAGTCAACAGATATAAAACAAAAACCTCAAAAGACAACAAAACTAGGATCTAATATCCACAAATGTATACTATAGTTTTTACTGAAATATAATTTTTTTTTCTAAAATCACCCTCATTTTTATTAAGATAGCAAAATTAAAACTAGTTTGCAAAATAAGTCTAGTTCCAATAGAGTTGGCCCAATTATTTACATAAGTACAGCAAGAATAGCAGTTGATCACATAGGCTCTTTTAAATCTGCTTTGCTGGAACTTTTTATAAGGAATCTCACATTGAACTTTAAAGGTCTCTCGAGGCCAGAAAAGCCAAGCCAAGGATTTTATCATCAGACGTTGCCTGCAATACCTACAGATTTGGGTGAATTCCTCTCTTCCGAGGTTCCCCCAAAATATTTTGAGGTTCCTTGTACCTGCCAGATAAGTGACATTCTTTACTTATCCTGGTAAGTGCTGCTTGGAACATAAAGGTACCAGGCCAATATTTCCACGTGGCTTTATTCCATAAAGTCCAATCTTCATTCCTCAAAAGCTGTATGGTTATATTGCAAATATGATGTTCCAGTCACAACCTTGGTAATAGAACCAGTGTTTCCAATTGTGTCCTGTTATAAGGAGAACAGATTCTTATTGAACTTATGCAAATAACTATATTGCCATGAAAACAACAATATTCACTCACTAAGAGTTTCTAAATCCTGGAGGGATCAGATAGAGAGAAAAAGATAAATATTTTAATTTTACTTACAAAAATATCATTTACTAAATTGCTGTAAGTCATAGCTATCTCGGGAGAAAAGAGAAAAAGTTTTCCTTAAATCTGAAAAAACAAAACATTAAAAATTCAGCAATACTTCAAATGAAAAATCATAAAAATTATAAGCATCCTTATCAGTTTATTCAGTCCTGTGTAATCCATTCTTGATCCCAGTCTTTTTGTTAGCAGCTTCATGAAGTTATCAGTCTCTCCATCAGATTTCTGTAATTTCTTACGCAGTTCAGTTTTATGATCAGAAAGTTTGTCAGAAACCTGTACTCCAGCGTAAATGTCAGAGTCCTTTCCATGAATTTTTCTGAAGTTGAAACATTTTGCAAAAGCATTAGAGCAAAGAAATAAGTCTGTAAACAACAAGACCTCAAAATGGCAATTGACAAGGAAATTTGGTTAATTTTGTGACATACAACACTTTAAAATAATAATAACCAGAATTATGACTGATAACCAGGACAGATCAGAATTTCAGTAATGTTATACAATTTTAAAACACCTATGTCAATAACATTTGCCCACATAATAGCACCTAAGCAGGCTTATCATCACTGGTCTGACAATGCTTTTCATGTAATTGAACATATTGAATAAGCCTAATAAGTTTAGTATCTTTCCCCTTATAGGAAGAGAGCAAATTTCTTTGAGAAGTTCCAGGGCCCTTTGAAAATTCTCAAAGAAAAAAGTAAAAAAAGACTTTATTTAAGATATGAATTTTGGTGGAGCTTGTCAAAAATATAAACAATCAAAGCAAACAGAGCATTAACAGTCCAAAAGTCTTAATAGAGAGACCTCAGTCTTTTGAACGTAGGAAATTATTTTAACAGTTTTTTTTTTTTTTCTGTCTTTTAGGTAGACTTATTCAAAGGTAAAGAAAAATCTTTTGTAACCTCTTTATCAAGTTTAAGCAAATTATCCTTTTATGAGAAATTTTAATTTTGCACCAGCTTACTTCTGCTATTAAAACTCATTTACTTAATTAAATTCATTTCAATCTTAGCCAACTTGACCATACAAAAACTCCTTTTCCAGAATTCTTCTTCCACAAACCTTCTATAACTTTCTTTTTACATTTAGAATTTGTCCCATGTCTTTCTTTTCCCTTCTAGTACTTGAGGACAAATTTATCTTTTTTAACCAACCAAACAAAATATTTCCATTCTTTGTACCTTTATACATCTTACTTTCCTTGTACACAGACATATTTTTCTTAATTTTCAATCACATATACTAATTAGAAATTTTAACCCTTAGAAACCTTAATTTCTAAGTAAAAACTAAGTAAACAATTATAAACTTTCTTTTACATTAGTATCTTGTGGCTTGGAAAATTTATGAACACTTGATAACTTCTAGAAACATGTTACTTTATAGTACAATCTTTTAATAAAACACATGTTTATCAATAGACCCAAAACACCTTTTAGTTTTCCTGTAATGAAAAGCCAAAAGTAGACAAATGTACATTTAGCAATCAATGTCTAATATCTTATCTTATTTGGAAATGATGATACTCAGTGAATTTTTATCATAAAACTTAGCAAAACTCTCAAGTTTTAAGTCACCAAAAAGAGTTTGGAAGCTGTAACCAACATAACACATAATTATTGCTTAAAGTTCATCTAACATTTATCTTTTTCACAACTATTTACTTGTTCCCAATAATTATTTAGATTGCCTATAAGACTTTATAAGACTTCAGATAAAATTAGCCATCATTTAAATTACTATTTTTGTTAACCAGTTCTGTAATAGAAATAACATCAGTTTTTTCCTACAAAATTTCATGCAATTTTCATCACTTTTTATACCTTTAAACATAGTTATCATTAAGATTTTTATCAATAGGTCTTGGTCTTCTAACTTTGGACAAGAGAAGCATTCCCAGTCAGACATTTTAAAACATACTCAGGCAAAGTTGATGTAACCTCTTTGTATAAAATTAGCTCAAACATTCCAACCTTTATAATCTTATCAACACTTACACTTTTACATGTTCTCAATTTAATTGTAACCTGAGTCAAGTTCTTAAGACTAGTCAAATTTTTCCCTTCCTTTTTCTGGCCTTAATTCTTAGGTACCAATTAAGCAATTATGTGAGAGCTCTCAAAAAAATTTTTTTCCCCAATTTAGAAGTTTTTCCAATTCAAAGGATCCGTCGTCTGGCCATTGACGAGTAGGATCTTCACTTGTATATTTATTCCAATAGTGACTCAAACCAATAAGCCTTTTTAAGGAAAGACCCGGAGGTAACTTTCTACGCTTAGAATAAATCTACCATGGATGCAAGAGGCATCCCTGGTGAGGGCGCAGATGATGTAGCCCCCATGATCCACAGAATTCACTCCCAAAGATATTCAGAGAAAGTAAAGACCTTCGTTGCACAGGCGGTAAGGATGTCTCCGGTCTCCCACAATAGTGTGGGACGCCTCCAGTCACAGACCCGCTAATCTGTGACACCGGGCGGGCGATACTGGAATGGGATTTTTCCAGCACTAACAAGCAACGAAGGTAAAGACAACAAAAGCCCTTATGGACTGGGCCCTTTATGACAAACTCCCCTGAGAACTTGGCACAGCCGGACAAAGAGACAGTTCGGAACCCCAGTCTACTCGACTGGCCACCAAGGTGCACCCCGGTAAATGCACCTTCCGTATGGTGGAGACCAAGGATAAGATTCTCACTGGTCACAAAGCCAAGTTCTCAGGACACAGAACAAGACAGAGACTACTCTGGGAGGAAAAGGGATCAAGATCAAAACCAAGAGTACTCTACCAAATTTAAACCAAGAGTCACTAAAAGCCCAAGAAACTAGTTTCCCAAATATTTTCTCCTGCCAATCTAAATTTAGAAAGAGAAAAAAATTCTCACCATTTCCTTCCGCCGGGCTCCGCAGATAGAGATTCCGGGAGGCTGACGTGGTAAGAAGTCTTACCTTTTGCCGGCTTTCGTCAGGCGTTACCGTATCTCATCATCTGCAGTAGTCCAGGGAGAAGGCAGGTCTTCCAACCAGAGAAGGCAACTTACCAGCCAGTGCTTCTCCTGGCTGGCTCGCCAAAACTGTCGGGGGAAGAGGGAGAATCTCCCTCTGCCCTTTCCCTTAAGGTTCTTCTGGCTGGCCAAATAATCAACAAGACAGGTTAGCAGGAGAAAATAATACCAAGTTTAATAACATGTATACATGGGAGAAAGCAGGGACACTGCGTTTCTCAACACAATAGCAGAAATTCTCGTCTTAAATATCATTTTCAGCCAATGACAGAGGATTTTGGGGGTGGGGGAGTCAGTTACAGGAGATTACCACTAAAGCACAGTAAACAAGAGTAAGGTTTATTATGCAGATTTAAGACCTCACCTTCCACATTGATAAGTTTCTAGAAATGAGGTCATCCCCCCTCTTCCCAAGACAGAGAGGGAGATACCTTTACAAATGGAGATTTCCCTTATAAATGTAAATGTCTGTCTGGCAACTCCTTGCAGGGCCATCCAAAGAATGTGGCCAGAGAGACAGAATTTCTGATAAGATGGGCTTGTTGGTGCCTTTCCTATTGTAACATCTATTTTACATTATATTACAGCCATCAGATGGAAGATCTGTTCCAGGAAGGAGCCACCATGTCAAATTCTTTAGGCAGTTAGTGGGGGAGGTCAAATGTCCTTCAGAGAAAACAATCAAGGTAAAGAGATATATTTCAGGGTGGCCAAATTTTGATCTCCCACACAGCCATATGGATGTCCATATGATCGGAGAAAATTTCCTTGTGTTTTCAAGTCTCCTAACCCATGTACATACTGTTCCTTCTGCTCTCCTCTACTTCCCACAATTCCTACTTAACTTTTAAAAGTCCACTCAGGCATCACTTCTGGTGGTGAGCCTTCCTCAACTTTGCAGCAGAGTCCACTCTCAGAGCACTTACCCTGCAGATTTCACTATCCTTTGCCCACTTGTCTGCGTCCCCACCAGGCTGTCATTTGTCCCTGCACCCTGGCCTCACACAGGGCCTGGAACAGGGAAGCACTTAGCTAAAAGCAGATGTGTGGATACACAAGTTCACTGGACACAGTTTTTTTTTTTGAGGAAGATTGGCCCTGAGCTAATATCTGTTGCCAATTTTCCTCCTTTTTTCTCCCCAAAGCCCCAGTAGATAGTTGTATGTCATAGTTGTACATCCTCCTAGTTGTTGTACGTGGGATGCGGCCTCAGAATGGCTTGATGTGTGGTGCATATGTCCGCACCCAGGGTCCGAACCGGAACCCCGGACCAGCAAAGATGAGCACGTGAACTTAACCACTACGCCACTGGGCTGGCCCCAGGACATAGTTTTATTTTGATTGCTTTGCTTGTCCTTGGGGAACAGACCATGGAGGAAGATTTCCAGGAGTGACCCCTAAGTACCTGAGTCCCAGGCACACACGCCTTCCTCTCTCCACGTAGTCCTGCCTTGAGTCATGCAGCTGGCTTCTTGGCCAGTTAAATGGGCATGCAGGCCTTTGTCCAGGCTCTGCTTGGGTAAAAGGAGTGGCCTCTAGTCCCCTCCACTGCAGCAGAGTAGAGAGAGCAGATTACAAAACTCTGCAAAGAAAAAAGGTTGATTTGTTGCTTCAGACCAGAATTAACAGGTGTAGCCTGTAATCCTGTCTTGAGGGAGATGAAGGGAAAAGGAGAGAGAGAATATAACGGCTGAATCCCCCTGTCTTGCTGCCTCTCCGGGTTTGAAGTTCAATGCATAGAAAATGAGCAGGAGAGGCTCTTGGAAACCAGCACTTTGGGCCATCCAGGTCTACACTGGCCTGCATGGAGGCGGCCCCCGGGGAAGCAGTAGCTCCCCACTGTCTGCCAGTGGAGGCCCAGCGGGACACAGAGGCAGTCTCCAGCCTGTCTCTGATCCCACCCACTGGGCAAGCTACCGCTTGGGGTATTTTGCATGTTCTGGTACATCTGACCAGGGGAAGCGGAAAGACAGCATTTCAGAGCTGAAGGAAAATGTTGGAATGCTGTAGTGCAATCCCCTTTTCCACAGATTTTACAGATGAGAAAGCAAAGGCCAAGAGAAGGGAAGTGCTTGTCCTTTGGGGTCACACAAGGAGGGACAGGGGGAGTGGTGGGAGTGGGATGGGCTGGGCGCACAGCTGAAACACAATTCTCCTGCTCTGTTTCCACAGTGTTAACATGACCTTCTCCCCACCCGGCATGCCCGGGCCAGTGGGCGTGCCCCTCACCCTGGGCGTTTAGCCCAAACTCCCACCCAGCCCACACAGCGTAACCGCCTGGAGCACCCGAGGCCCGTGGGCTGTGCTTTTCACCTAGTCAGAGGCCGATGCTGTGCCCTGCTCAGCCAGGGCCTTCCTTCCCTCTATCCAGCCCCAGCTGTCAGCCCTTTCATGCCCAGCATAGGGCTGGCCACGGGGGATGTGCTCAGTAAGTGGGCGTAGATTACTTGGTTGCTATTGATAATAACAGCAATTGTCACCATTTATTGATTACATACTACGAGCCCTGTAATCTGCCTACATCATCTCACCTTGTCTTCCCAGATGGTCACAACAGGCTCCAGCTCTTACATCACGGGATTACAAAGTCCCTGCCTCGTAGAGTCAGGTGAAGACTGAGGAGCTGATTCATGTAAAGAGCTTCCACAGTGCCTGATACTTAGCAAGCTCTTAATAAATACCACCCACTTATTCACTCACTCAACAAAGGTTTATTATGTACCAGACACTAGTCTTAGTTTTGAAGATGTATCAGCAAAGACCACAAACAAAATGATACCCTTGTGGAGATAATTCAAGTAAGGGCAGACAGACGACGAATACCTAAGTTTTTTAAAAAAGATGATATTTTGGTGGCAATAGGGAGAACAATAAAGGAGGAAGGCAGAGAGGGCGTGCTGGGGGGGAGCGCGGGGGGAGAGTTGTTCAGGAAAGTCGGGCTGAGAAGGCGACACCTGAACAGAGCCTTGCAGGAGAAGGGGGCTGTGTTTCTATCTGGGAAAAAGTCTTTCCAGGCAGAAGGTACAGCAATGCGAGGGCCTTGAGGCTGGAGAGTGCCTGGGAAGTTCAAGGAACAGCAAGAAAGCTGGTGTGACTGGAGTGGTGAGGACCAGAGAGCAAGTAGTAGGAGATCAGGTCTGAACGGCGGCCGGGGGTCGGTGGAGCCTATGGGGCCTTGTAGGCCTTTGTGAAGATTTTGGCTTTTACTCTGAGCAAGATGGAGACTCTTTGCAGGATTTGAGTGACGTAAACGACTTACATTTTCACAGGATGACTCCACTGTTTCCCTTGACCATACTGGGAGCTTGGGACGCTTGGAAAGCAGCAGGGCACTAATGCAAGAGAAGTGATGGTGGTGGAGATTCAGGTAGGGAGACGTGTGGTTCCTGGATATTTTGTAGGTACACCTGGGAGATTGGATTATGGGGTGCGAAAGACAATTCTGAGAGTTCTGGCTAGAGTGAGTGGGAGGATGGAGTTGATACTCACTGAGATGAGGAGATGACAAGAGGAGCTGGTTTGGGGTGAAAGACCAGAAGTTTAGCTTTTGACATGCTAGGTTTGAGATCCTGTTAGACGTCCAAGTGAGATGTTCAGTAGTACTTGATATGCCAGTCTACCATCCAGGGGGAGTGCTGGAGTCACGCCGTTGAGAGTCGCAAACTTCGCTTTCCAGGGAAGGAAACCAAGAGTCGGAACAGTTAAGTAACCTGCCACTGGCTAGTAAGTGGTGGGGCTGGATGAAGCTGTGTCCTTATCCACTCTGCTCCATTTCCCACCCTGGACACAGCCTGAGTCCTCTTCCTAAGTTTGAGGAGGAAAGAGTAACTGTGTCTTTTATAGGCTGAAGATGCAGGATGAGAGCAGGGAAGGGAGAGGGACCTGGAACTTGACAGGCCAAGGACAATGCACTGCCCTAAGAAAACTTCATCAATGGGAGCTGAGCCTGTTGATGTAAGTTTGGGATGGGCCAAAGGGTCCTGCCAGGGAGTGGATGGTATTTTTTAATATCACTCCGGGCCTATTTGTTGAGCACATATATGACCTATCCAGCATGGTCCTAGATCCACGGGGAGATCCAAATTAGTCTGCGTGCCTGGCTTTGCTCTGACACACCATCATGTTAAGAAACACTTGTTCCACGAAGTGGCAGGGGTGGAGGGAAGGTCCTCCTGATGCCTGGAGTCTCTGAAGATAGGAGCCCTTCTGAGCACACCAGGGCCCTCCTCTGGTGGACCCAGCATGGACGGGTCCACCCTCCCAGGCCTGGTTCTTAGGATTCCCTCTTCCAGGAGTCTGGAACCTCTAAGGAGTATCTAGTGGAGTCGCCCCTCAAGGTCACGTTCTACGGGACACCTGATGTGACTTGAAAGGGAGAGACTTGCCCACATCCCCTTCCTGCAGCAGTCTCTGCACCGGCCTGCTGCTGAGGCCTGGAAGTCCACCAGCACAGCTGTCTCCTGAGCCGTAAGGCAGGTCTCACATTCAAGTTCGGATCTCATCGAGATCCACTGCATAATAAGTTGTTATTAGTCATCATTGTCTTGGTTTAAGGGGATTAATTTAGACAGCTGAGGGCAGGTGCTGTGAGGAGAGGAGTGGAGTGTTCCAGAGCAAGGGCACTGGGGAGAAACTTGACTAAATCAGAGGCTTAGGGCTTGCAGGAAACGGGGTGCTGGCCTGGTGCTGGGGCTCCTTGGAGGCTGGGAGGAAGGGTGTGTCATAGGCTCCAGGAAGGAGAATCACAGAAGCTGCTATTGATCATGTTTGCACAAACCATCTCGTCAAGACTGACCCATGTGTGAGGGTGTGTGCTTGTGTGTGGATGTGGATGTGGAGACTGTGCAAACATGCGTGATATAGTGCCAGCGAGCATGTGCCTGAGTGTGAATGTGTGCATGTGTGCGTGGGTGTGAATGTGTGAGTGAGAGAGTGTATGACTGTGTAAGAGTGTGCGAGTGAATGAGTATGCATGTGAATGTGTGTGTATGAACGTGAATGAGGTAGTGTGAGTGCGTGGGTGTGAATGTGTGAGTGTGAGTGAGTGTATGACTGCGTGCATAAGTGTGGGTGTGAATGTGTGAGTGCATGGGTGAGTGTGGGTGTGTTGGGGAGGGTAGATGGGAAGAGGCCCCTCTTCCCACCAACCCCTTACCAGCAGGCTCTGGAAGACATCCTCTGGGCTGGGTGGGAAATATCGCTGGTGTCTAATTCCATCGTTTGAGAGAGGGCAGCTGCACCTCCCTTCCTCAGCCACTTTGCTCCCTGTCCTTGCAGAAGACTCCCCTCAGCCCCACAATGACATAAAGGAGCTAAAGAGCCAGAAGCCTGTGCAGAGAGATCAAAGCCCGCTCTCCCAGTCCAGACACCCCCTTCCTCGCTCCCCTCCCGCTGACCCCTCCCTCCTCGCTCCCTCTCTTTATTCTGATCACTCGCTTTTTCTTCAAAGGCCTCCCTTCTGGAAGAGGAATTGTACACGCTTTGTCTCAAACACGCAGTATTTTTTTGTTAACTGGCACTGCACCAAAAGAGATCAAAAGAGGGTCAGGAAGAAGAGGAAAAAGAATCCACCCCCCAAATGAATAACTGACCCTCCCACCCTGGGAAAGGGGGTCTCATGAAGGGGAGAGGCTGTGGGGCTCCTCCTCAGACCGCGGTCTCCCCGTGCGCTGGTCTGGGTGAACCAGGGAGGCTCTCCCTCGCCCCGAAGCCCAGCGTTGTCCCTTTCTTATTACTTTACTGACGCTCTTCTCGGTCTTCATCCAGTTCTCTCCTGGGCTTTTTGGAGGCCTCTTTGGTTTTGGGGGTAGTGATTAAGGAAGGAAAAGGCATCCCGCCCGCGGGACTGCCAGGCCTGGGTCCTCAGCTCCAAACCCTGCATCTGCAGGCTCTGATCCAGCCAGAAGTGCATTCTTGTTCTAAAGGACCTGTCATATCTGGTTACCTTGCTGGACGCGTGCTTCGCTCTGTCTCCCCGCTGAGTCCCCGGACGTCCTGAAGGCTGAAAGTGGTGCATCTGGGATACGTAGGAAATTCAGCAGAAAGAGTGATTTCCAGCTCTTACCAGGTGTAGAGCCTGGGGTCCCAGGGCTCCGGGGCTCCTGGCTGAGGGAGCATGGGTGAGACGGGCTCTGGGAACGGGTCTCTGGTGTCAGAGCAGGGGGTGCTTGAAGGCACTTGAGCCCTACCACCAGCCTTCTGGTCAGGTAGAGAGAGCGGGTCTTTTCCTTCCCTGCAGGGTCTGGATTCACAGCAGATCCCGGAAGCTGCTGGATGAGTGAGATGAGCAATGAGGGCAGCAGGAGCAAATTGGCAGTCTCTCTTGGGTTGAGCGTCTTCTGCCTTCAAGGCTGCAGAGCTACAGACGCGGGTACGGCAGGGCTGTGCTCTCAGGGCATGCATGTTCTAGCGGCACAGGTGTGACCAACACAGGAAACAAGCCCGGAAGGGCCATGGATCCAGAGCAGGGAGGGTGCTGCGGGTGTGGGCGGTGAGCCTGCAGTGGGTGATGAAGGTGTGTGGAGGAGGGAGATGCTGGCTCGCAGTTGGTAGGAAACATCAGGAAGGGCACAGGAAGCGGAGACGGATGGCCGAGGTGTGGAAGGAAGCAGTGAATAGTGAGCTCTGACTGGGGCGGAGTCCGTGCAGAGGCTGAATCTGGCACAGATGACACAGAGCACCATGCAAATGAGTGTCCCTTGGGCATGGGGAGTCCATGGGCTTTTAGTATTGAATGCAGGACACATGTTCATAGTATGACATGAAAAAGTAGAAAATGGTAGGAGGGAAGGGGGAGTGTCATGTGTACCTGATCTCCCAGCTGCCCCCTCCTCTCTCTGATGAAATCTCTTTTGCATTTCTTGTATGTCTTAGAGCAATTCTGTGCACACACAAGAACTCATGAACATTTATTCTTTTTTCATTTTTTTGTAAATAAATAGGTAGCACATTGAACATCTTGCTCTGCATCTTGCTTTTTAAAGCTAAAACTGTATCTTGAGTTTTTTTTCATGTAAGTACATGTAAAGCTGCTTTATTCTTTCTAATGGCTGCATAATATTCCGTGGTAAATATATATCATAATCTGTTTAACAAGTACCCTTCTGATGGACATTTAGATTTTTCCAGTATTTTCCTATTGCAAAAGCTGCTGTGATAAATAATCCTACATAGCCATTGATTTTACACAAGCAAGTTAATCCGCAGAAAGCTCTTAGTAATGGAATCATGGTTCAAAGGTATACATTTTAACTTTGATAGATGCTATAAAATTGCCCTTCAAAATGTTGAACTAAGTTACACAATGACTTACAATGAGTGAAAATAGCTGGTTTCTTGTAATCTTGGCATATAGTGTTGTTGAATGTTTTGTTTGTTGGCAATATGATACATAAAATAGGTTATATTATTGAGATTCCATTGTGCTGCCCTCTTAGGAGTGAGACTGAGCATCTTTTTAAATGTTTAGAAATCCTTTGCAATTTTTTCCTGTGAATCAATTCTTCATGACCTTTGCCCATTTTTAAATTGAGTTTTTGGTCTTTTTCTTACTGATTTATAAGTGTTCTTTAAATATTTGTTTGGATAAATATTGAAAATGTTTGTATTTGTTATTTTTCTTTGGGTTTTTTAATGATACTTTTGTCATTGAGAAAAAATAGAAATTTATGGAGCAAAATTTATCATGATAAATTAAAATTGTAGTCAAATCTTTTTAAGATGGATTCTCAAAATTGAGATTATTAAAAAAAAAATGTCATGTTTTCTTCCAGTGCATTGGTGCTTCCATGTTTTATATTTAAAGAGTTGATAACATCTGTAAAATGTAAGATAGGCATTCTAACTTTAATTTTTTTCTCAAATGGCTACTCTATCAATATAATTTGACTAGTTCATCTTTTTCTTACTAATATGCAAAACTACATTCATCACATGCTACAGTTTTACATAGTAAATTTCTATGTACTTCATTTTTATGTAGTATGTGGTTATATTTCTGGATTTTCACTCTGTGTCATTGGTATACTTATTCTTGACTCAGTATCATACTGAGTTAATTACTGTAGCTTTGTAATATGTTTAGTAAAATGTGTCTGACAGGACTAGTCCCCTCATATTCCTTTGTGGTTTTTTTTAAAAGAGTTTTTCTACTTTTTCTTGCTAATTTATTAACTTTATCTTGTTTGTAAACTTTGTTATTGTTAGAGCCATGGAGTGGATTCCGACTCTAGTGCCCTGTGGATAGTAGAGCGGAACCCTGCCTGGTCTTTTTGCACCATCCTCCCATCTTCTGTGCTGTATCAGACAACGCCCCACTGCTATTCACAGGGTTTTCATGGTCAATTTTTTTGAAAGTGGGGGGTCAGGTCCTTCTTCCTAGTCTATCTTAGTCTGGAAGCTCTGCTGAAACCTGTCCACCATGGTGATCCTGCTGGTATTTGAAATACTGGTGGCACAGCTTTCAGCATCACAGCCACATGCAGCCGCCACAGTATGACAACCAACAGACAGGTGGTGTGGATCCCTTGCCAGGAAACGAACCTGGGCCAGGCAGTGGGAGAAAACACTCTTAACCACTAGACCACTAGGGCTGGCTAGGTGCAAACTTTAGCTCCTCTAAAATGTGGTGTACCGGCATTCCTCAGAGATATTGCAGGTTTGGTTCCAGACCACCGCAATCAAGCGAATGTTGCAAAAGAGATCGTCACATGAATTTTGTGGTTTCCCAGTGTGTATAAAAGTTATGTTTGCACTATATGGTAGTCTATTAAGTGTGCTATAGCATTATGTCTAAAATTACACCGTAATTAAAAAATATTTTATTGCTAAAAAATGCTATATCATCTGAGTCTTCAGTAAGTCATAATCTTTTTGCTGGTCGAGAGTCTTGTAAAAAATGTGCTGTTTGTGAAGTGCAATAGAGTGAAGAGTAATAAAACAAAGTATGCCTGCATTTGGTGGGGAACCTTTAAGGTTACAGGTAATTTGAAGAGAATTCATGTCTTCATCAGATGGAGGCTTCCTAAGAGAGAACAGGTATATTTTTCCATTTGTTCTTGTCTCCTTCTGGTTTATACCTAGTGTTTAAAGTTTTTTTTTTCTTCTTCTTCATGGAGATATTATACATTTGTTAAATTTGTTACTAGCTATATTATCTTTTGGGGGGCTATTGTAAATAAGACCTACTCATCCACTATAACTTGCAATTGTACAAGAAGACTGTAGATTCTTGTTTTTTTCCCACCAGGCATCTCATTGAATTCTTTTATAATAGATTTTATGGAACTTTCAGTTATTCAACCATATAATCTACAAATTATGAAGAATTTTCTCTTCCTTTTCTATTTATACTCTTATTTTTATGTTGCATTGAATAATACCTTAAAACAATATTACGTGATGGTAGTAATAATAAACATCATTCTTTAGTTCCTGACATTAACAGGAATGCCTCTAATATGGCTTTTCATTAAGCATAAAGCTTTTGGTTTGAAATATATGAAGTTTTATCGTAATGAGGATGTGAGTCTGCATAAAACTCTTTTTTTAAGTCAAGAAAGGATGTTGAATTTTATCTGCAAAATTTTCAACATTTACGGAGATTATCTTTTGATCTCATAATATGGCCAACTATATTAACAGGGTCAAACTATCCTTGCATTCTTGGACTAAACATCACTTAGGCATGGTTAATTATTCTTTTCATCTTTTGCCTGGTTCTTTATGCTAATATTTTATTCAGGATGTATGTATGGGTATTCATTGAGTGAACTGGTCTGCAGGTTTAGTTTGTTTTATTTGTCAAGTTTTATTATCAATGCTATTCTAACTTTATAAAAATAATTTGAAAGTGATCTTTTGTTTCTGTGCTCTGAAGCAGTTCATAATAGCACTGGAGACATATGTTACTTCCATGTTAGACAGAATTATTCTGTGAAGCTCTTTGGCTTAATTTTTTCCTTTCAGAAGCTTCTTGATATATATATATATATGTGTATTTTTTTTTTTAAATCAAATTTCTCCTTTGCTAATTGATCTGTTCAAGTTGCCTATCTCCTCTGTGGTCAATTTTGGTAATTTACATTTTCCTAGAAAATTAACCATTTTCCTCGGTTTTCAAATACATATAATTGAGCAAAATTATATGATTTTTTTCATTTCCTCTGTACCAGTTTTTCATAAAAGTAACCTCATGAAATATTTTTAATATGATTATTAAGGAGATGTTTTGTGCAAAAGGAAGATAAGTTAGAATGTGGGGTATCTGGGAGTGGCAAACTCTATGATGATAAGATGAAGGGCAGAGGGTGCACAGTAATAATACTTTGGGCAGGTTTTTCAGGATCCCATCAAGTGGAGAATGAAGGGTCGGCGATGGGCAGTGGCTTGTTTTGCTGTTTCAGAAAAACATTAGCTGACTTGTAGGTGCCCTTGTTCCCACTCTGCAGATCGTCAGGGAACAGGCTAAGGGAGTCTCACCTAACTTATCCCACTCACACTCTTTCCCTGAGAGCCGCTCACCCCCATGCCCAGTCTAGCGTCTCACTTATTTTAGTGCTCTTCACAGATACTGCATTTTGTACAAGACCCTCCACCAGACTGCTCAGTCCTCTATGGTCTCGAGCTGGTCTTGTCCGGCCCCACAAGCCAACCCCTAGGTATGAGTATACGGCAGGTCCTCCTCATATGGCTCTTTTCCTCTCCCTGTTGTTGCCCAGTGGATCTGAGATGACTAAATACATCTGTATCTGAACTTCCATTCTGCCTCCTCTCAGGGAATAGAAATGTGAACTGTCAGGGAATTCTCTTGTTCTTAGAATATGCTGGGACCTTCTGGAAAACACAGCTGGATCTCGCTCTTGATTTGTTGAGTGGTGAGGCATTTCCTTTGCTGGTAGATTCATCTTCTCACTCCATCAGGAAAAATGCATAGAATGCTGTCCTGAATTCAAGTAGCATTTTGTCTGTGAGCTCCCAGAGAGGGATAGGGCCAGGCTTTTTATCTCTCTGGCTTGGCATAGAGAATTGAAATTGAATGTAATTGTATATATTCTAATGTCTGGACAGTCTTATATGTAAATATTATAATTTGTGTGTGTGTGTGCAGAGTACTTGCTGAAGATAGAAGGTGACAGTTTTCAGGGAAATATGCCCTTCTCTTACCTATAGGTTGTGAGTACCTGATTATAATAAATAATTTTAACAAATAGCAATTGAGCCCTATTACATGCCAGACGTTATACTAGGTATTAGGTGTCTCTGACCTAAAAAGGTATGAAGAGTGATAAGAGACCATTCATTTAGGGAGAAATGACAATTAGAAATCAGAAGATTTTTGGGAACCTGGGGGTGGTTCCCTGACTGTGGCCCTCTGGAGAAGGGTATGGGATGCTGAAGACATCGTCCCCAAGGCTAGGCTCTGCATCATTCAGGCTCCTCAGGCTGCCCCATCCTCATTGACTAAAGCAAAATAGTGTTTCCAAAGCACTCAGGGGGCCTGGAGTAGAGTCTGAGCAGCTGGAAAATGACACTATGAGGTCAGGGGTGAGACTGCTCCAGCCTCAGTTGGTGGCTGGGAAGAATAACAGTGAGAGGCCATCCCACCCAGCATATAACTATGCACTGAAAATATGTAGGGCGAGGTGTAATATGTTGATCTATCTCAAGCCAGGTTTTCCTCTCAGATTTCATAATGGCTTTCCAAATTCTATCCTTCCAGACTGTTCCACTCTGGAGCCTTCTTTGACTCCTTATCCTTTCTCTCCTTCTTAGATTAAAATGGTCAGGCCCTCCCTATATTCCTACAGCAACTGGCCCATCACCTCTATTATAGTCCCTACCACAGTGCGTGGTAACGACCACTCTACGTGACCTTCTCTTGCCCCACTAGATGTGACAGCCTCAGTGACTAACTCAATGCTTGGCACAGAGTAGACACTCAGTAAACGTTTGCTCAAGAAATGAATTAAACAATTTCGTAATTAATTCTACATCTGAACCCAGCTGTACCTTCAGTACCGTCTGAATGTTTGGAGCTGAGTCTTAAACACTGAGCCCCTTTGCAGAAATACGATAAGTATCTTTGGACCAGCCTTGCCTCTGCCTCTCCTACTTTCCTAGGACACGCAGGAGATCTGTGATAAAACAGATGTACCGGGCAGCTTTACCTCACGCTTTATTAGGGAAGTTGCTATGTGAATTGGCTTGCAGATCAGGGAGTTTACTTCATGCGTGTCTGGGAGCAGTAGTCATTTACCTGGAATCCTTAATCAGGCTGTTGGGGGGAAGGATGGAGTGAGCCAGTCACACCTGAGCAGGTGATTCCAATTTATAAATTAGACAAGCAACAATGGACTTAACAGTTACAACATACCCTGTCAGACTTTTCTCTTTTCTCCAAACTCTAGACACACATACTTGGCTTGTTTTACAGGTCATTAAAGCTGTTCTTTTAAATGAAGATAAGTCACACCAAAAAGATAAGAGCTGAGATGCCAAAGGCATCAGAATTTATGATCTCCCTACCAGCCACTGGACTCATGGAGATCACCAACTAGATTTTTAAACATTCTGTTAGATTATTAAGATGAGTCTGTGTATGTGTGTGGTGGTGTGTGGGGGGATCTCTGTGGCTTCCTGACATGGGTCCTCACCCGGGTCACGGAGAGCTCTGGCCTTCTGCATTCACTGGCCCAGCTCTCCCCCTCACTTGGAGGAGTGGAGGAATGCATCTCAATCATGGCTTTCTCCAATACGCCACGGGCCAGTGAGAAACCACCATTGGGAAGATGGATAGAGCCGAAGTAAGCAGGCTCTGGCACATACTGATCATGAGAGCTGTTCAGACAGAGACTTTGGGGGGCAGGGTGCCTGTCCACACCAGTGCAGAGAGCCAGAATGATGGGACATTTAAAGAGCAGCAAGTGCGTCAGGGTGCTCATGAAAACGATGTGCTGAGCTGCAGTGCTCATGCATATGTTTTGGGGCATAAATAATTTCTAATTAGTAACTTAATTTTGGAAGGAAGCTCTTAAGATGGGAATATAAGAATAGGCGTTACTTATTATGTATGGAGGCTGGGAGGAGACAGGAAGCTTGGAAAACAAAGATCCATCTCTGCCTAAATGAATAGGTGATCCCCAGAAAAGGATCCCCAGAATCATAGGAATCTGAAAAGGAATGTTAATAGGTCTCTGTGTCCAGCCTTCTGTCTCAAGCTGTGATTGGAAAAGGAGCTGAAGCCCAATAGAAATCAATAAAGGAAAGCTTCAGAAGTGTGTACTAATGACCCAGCTGCCAAGGACATCACTCATGCTGGTAAAAGGAGTGAGTAACCCATTCCGAGACACTCCGCCCTCTTGGTAGCTGGCCCTACCTCTGGTTTTACTTCCTTTCCATGTGTACCTGCCTCTCAAGGTCAGAACGCCTCCATGAAACCACCTGGGTAAGTCTTCACACTGTCAGTCCTCAAACCACAGGTCCAGCCATGGGGAGCACAGGCATCAGCCCCTCCAGCTGGAACTCCCCGCAGTGAAACTCCATCACCCCCTGCCCGGTAAATGACTGCGTGTTCTCAGGGGGATTTCCCTTGATTATTTTGCGATAAATTTATATTCAGTAAGTTCATCTCTCCATCTAAACATCCATTCTTTCCTTCATTTATATATCATCATACATACATAAATGTATATATATGTACACATACATGTTTATATGTCTATATGTTTCACAGAATATATATAAATTTAGTGGAATATATAATACAAAATATATTTTTTTACAAATATATATTATATAATACATATATTTTGTATACATATTACAAAAATGTAATTATAAGATTGTTCTGTCCTCCTAGTGTGCTGAAGGCATACTCGAGGATGAATGACTAGATGCCTGGACAAGGCATGTCACCAGGGAGACCCTAAGGCCCTCTGGTCTCACGAGCGAGAAGTACAAAGATCCGAGGCAGAGGGGCGCCTGCTCCCTGGGTGGGTTGGGTGGGCATCACAGAGGAGGAGGAATGTGAATTGGGCTTTGAAGGATGGGCAGAATCTGTCCATTTGGAGGGCAGGGCAGGGGCATTCATTGGAGTGTTTGTCTTCTGGGCACGCTTACTCTGTTCAGAAGTATCGTTCTTCTCTCCTTTCCCCTCTGGCACCAACTCTGCAATGGGTGTCCTTGGCTCTTCCCTTCCTGGGAGAGGACATGTGTGCAGACCGGGCGCTGGCTCCCTTGACAGCCTGCCCTTCCCATTGCGCTCACATGGAAGCAGCTCTTCCGTGGTTGCATGGAGGGCCTTCTGCATCACGACGGGGTCTCAGCTGGAGGGTCAGGAAGAGACAGAATTAAAGATGAGGGGTGCTTAGTCGGGGGACCAATATGTCCAGCTTGCCTGGGTGGTGCCCCCCAATTTTATGCCTGTTGGCCTGGCATCCTGTCCAGGGTAGCATCTCCTTTCACTCTTAAAAGTATCCTCATTTAGATGATAAACTATATGGCCCCCTCTGCTGCCGCAGAGAGGAGGAGAAAAAGGAGGGGCAGTGATATAGGTCTTCGTCAGAGATCCTTCTGGAAAAGGATTCAGCCTTGGGGTCTAGCAGTGATGGTCAATATCACCTTGAACTAAATATGTAGCAACAACTTCCTCATAAAGGCAAGGATGATTTAATCAGAACCCAGTTGACTGCCAGAGGCCCTCAAACCCATCCTTCTGGCCCTGGGACAACTGTACTGGCCCCAGAGGTGGCTGACTTGGGTCTAAAGAGCCCCAGTGTGCTCTCACTGGGGACACACTGGGTGTGCGATGTTCCAATAGCGTTCACCAGTGGGCTCTGACCAGGCCAGTGCAGACCTTGCCAAGTATCCCCACCTAGCTACAAACAGCAGCAAAGGTGCAAGCTAACCACCTGCCTGTGCTCTCCTCCGTCTCCCGCTAGGACACTTCAGGAATCAGATGGAAGGCATAGCAAGACTAGACCAACAGTTAGATGGTCTGGCTTCCCATCCCTCCCCGGCCCCTTGTTACTGGGGACAATCATGTGCTTCCCATGAACCTCGTTTCCGCATTGTGAATAACGTGGGCTAACGCTACTGGCCAGGGCTACTGGTGACACTTGTTTGTAATGTTGTGAATTTTTTTAGGAGTCAAACACCTTACCTGGAGAAGGGCTTCTTGTTGCTGGATTTCTACGAGGCAGTTTGGCAAATCCTGCCCCGGCCTCTAGCAGGTTCCTGGTCATCTCCCTACCTGCTTCAGGTCCGACTGGAGAAAGCCTCTTTTATCAGCAGCCCTCACTGAGCAGAAAGAGAAAGGTCCCAAGGGGTGGAGCAGCCCTCTCCTTAGAAGTCAGGCTGACACCAGGCAGATCAGGAAAAGCCTGAGACCCCAGCTTCTAGTACCAATTTCAAAGCAGAGCTGAGCACATCAACATTTTAAGTAGCTTTACTTGCTTTTATTTTTGTTTTGTTTTAGGCTAATATTTATTGTACATGTCTACACACCAGATTCTGTGCTAAGAACTTGGCTTGCATTATCTCATTTCATCCTCTTGGTATCCCATCAGGCAAGGGGCTAAGTTATTATCCCGCGCCTACAGATGAAAGGCCACACCCCAATGGGTGGGGAAGTCAGGGTTCCAACCCAAGTCCATCTGCTCAGCAACCTGGCCTGCCATTAAGGCCAGATAGCATCCTTAGGGGCATTCCGGGAGCATGGGACTTCCCTCCTGGTTCTCCCGGGAGCTGGCTGTCCTCTCAAGCCCTGTGTCTCATCATCATGGACAATTTTTCCCTGAGTACCTCATGTGCAGGGCACATATGAAGGGTCACCAGGGACACAAAGAAATGGAACATTCAGTTGCTGGTGCCAGGGCCTACATTCAGCTTGGAAGACACAGGAATGTAAGTACCTAAGGCCATGCACACTGCCGTGTGTGGGTCATTATTGTTGTGGGAGCCCCTTCCTCCGGCACCTACCTGTCAAAGCTTTCTTATCCTTCAGAAGTGAGTGAGCCGGGCCGGCCCCGTGGCTTAGCGGTTAAGTACACGCGCTCCGCTACTGGTGGCCCGGGTTTGGATCCTGGGCGTGCACCGACGCAGCGCTTCTCCAGCCATGCTGAGGCCGTGTCCCACATACAGCAACTAGAAGGATGTGCAACTATGACATACAACTTTCTACTGAGGCTTTAGGGAAAAAAAAGAAAAAAGGAGGAGGATTGGCAATAGATGTTAGCTCAGAGCTGGTCTTCTTCAGCAAAAAAAAAAAAAAAAAAAAAGAAGTGAGTGAGCCAACGGCCACCTCTCTGTGAGGCCAGCCCAAAATGTGTTCCCATCTCTATCATTATGGTGAATTTTCTTTTGTGTTATAGTGACTTGTCTCATTTTATAGATTGAAAGCCCTTATTAGGACAGTTCTGTGTCTCATTTGTCTTTATAGAAGGTCTTCTCATTTTCTCTATTTGAGTGTTTACTCTGTGCTAGGCAGTGGGCTGAATGCTTTACGTGCATTATCTCATTTTATCCTCACAACAACACTCAAATCCAGGCTGTTAGAATCTCCTTTCCACAGAGAGGGAAATTGAGGCACAGAGGGTAGGGTAAGCGGCTGGAGGTGGCAGAGCTGGGGCGTTCTGTGTGACTTCACGGTTCACTGCAGTATGTGGTGATGCTTGTTTTTCTGCTGCGATGGCCTTCAGCGTTCCAGGCAAGAGAGTGAGGGCCCATCGCCATTGCGCTCCCTCCAGCATCTTCCTTGCCACAGGCACTCAACTATCTCGCAAGGCGCCAGCCACCTTCAGGTGGACTGCCTAGTGGTGATCCCCTCGATTATCACGACCCTGGGAGGAAGACACCCTCGAGACAGAGCCAGGCTCTGAGCAGTTAAGTGGCCTAAGACTAAAAAGTAGGGCCAGTTTTGAGATTCTAAGGAATCCTAGGAAATAAGGAAACCTGGAAACTATCCTAGACTAGGGAAGACCTCTTCCCTCACCCCACAAATTCAGTCATCAAGTCAAGGTGAGTCCTGATCTGTCTCACCCTCTTCCCCTCAATTCTTGCTCCTTCTCTGGATGCCAAGTTCTGTTCCAGCCACTCCAAGCGCCTGGCGTGGCTTCCACCACCTGTGTTTCGTGGCCTCCTTACCCGTGCAGATACTCGTCCCCTCCTTTCACTTCACTAGGTCTTACCTTTCCTTCAAGACTCGGCTTGGAGCTCCTCCTCCTCTGTGTAGTGGACGTGGCTCTGCTCCCCACCATGGCCCTCTCCTCAGGCGCGCCTCCCTCAGTGTGTGGCACCTGGGACTGTCGGCCTCTCCCCGTTAGACTGGGGGATCTGCAGGATGCATGTGCCAGCCCCTCGCTCAGTGTCTGGCACTTGCTGGGTGCTGAGTCCTAGCTGAAGATGCAGGTTTTCCTCCAATGCCTCCACTCGCCCTCTCCCTTGTACCTGCACTCCTAGAATATTGGGAGTTACTCCTCTTGGGAACATTTGCTTTTTAGAGAAGACAACAGAAGGAAGGAGCCCGGTGTGACCCAAGAGTTGTACTGGAAAGATTAACATAGCAGCAGCATTTTGGAAAGTGATAAGCAGGGCAGGGAAACGTGTTGGGGTTTGAAGGGCTCTGGAGTGGCTGAGGCAGCCCCACTGGATGGAGGATCCCTGTGCTGAACCCCAACTCCTTCAGAGACCAACTCCATGGCTGACACCCCTCCCAGCCCTCTGAGCCTGTCTGCTGTCCTGCAAATGAGGTCATCGGGCAGGTTCTGACCTCCCAGGTTTAGCTGTGAAGATAGTCAAGGTCAGTCCTGTAGACAGGACTCTGATCTCAATCCAGCTTATCTCCAGCCACACTCCCTCCCTTGGAATGCATCCACCCTGGCCAGAACTCCTGCTTGCACTCTGCCTGTAGCCCTCCAGCCCCCTTTTGATTTACGCTCTCTCTCTTGGTCTCTCCCTGTCCTCAAGCTTTAATTCCCATTTTTCTTGGAGGTGGAAAATAGGTTGGAGAAGGAAGGGGGCCTGTACAAGGAGTGTCCCCTCCCTTGTGATCCCAGCTTCTGCCCTTGCACCTCCAGACTGGCTCTGCACCTCCTGGGCCTCCCGTGCTGCCTACTCATGCTTCCTGCTGCAGCCTGATTAGATGGTGTGGTGCAGCCCTGCACTGCAGAGTCACTTCTGATGTCAGATGCTCATTTGGCACAATCAGCTCATTGTGGGGAATTTAGCGCTATTGTAGTCTTACATACACGTTTACAATTGATTTTGGGCACGGAAGGATTCAATTGTTGTGGGTTCTATATGTTGAGTTTACGTGCATATTACATGTTGAGAAAATCAATTGCTGGCCATGGAGGCATTTATTAGGCTGGAACTCTAACAAGAAACCCTCAGCTGGTTCAGCAAGGTGGGAGGGTATCCAGGAGGAAGCAGAAGAGGGAGCAGGGTGGAGATAGCAGAAGGGGATTCCCCTCCGTTTCTATCCCCGGGCCTAATGCAGGGTCCCTATGTTTGGGAGAAGACTTAGAGTTCTTCACATGTCCCCATTTTACAGATGAGGCCAAGGAGGCTTAAGCTAGGGGAGCTCGACCCAGCCAGTGCTATCTCTTCAACACGAGCTAATGTTGATTCTTCCTGAATGGGTCTCTTGGTTAGTGTTACTGGGATTTCCCTGGCAGGAGTCCACCCGGTTACAGGGCCATTTTGACATGATACAATAAAAATTTTAGAACTGAGAACTAAGCTATGCTAATCGTGGTTTTTCCTCTCAGCATTCAGCCAGGTTGATGTGAGCAAAGTTGTGTCCTAGCCAGCTGGGCCCCAGAGGCACAAGCCGGGAATTTCTCTCCCTCTTTCCTTATGGGTATCACCGCTGGGCCAGCCCATGCCCTACTGAAGGCAGCTATCATTGACTCTCCCTTGTCCCATTTTCTCAATATCAGCCCTTGAGAAGTGTTTCCCACTGATTTTACCTAGGGTTGCTATTTTTTTCTTTGGATGGTTCATCCTTCCCTGCCCGAACCTGCCTTCCTGGGACCTTCTCCCCCACTTCCCCCCTCTTTCCTCACCGTTTGTTTACCTATTGCCCACTTCAGGGCAGTTAGAAATTTTATATACTGTCCTAACATTTACACGTGTGGTAACTGGGGCGACCTTCTAATTTTAAGTGGGCATGAGGTTCCTGGAAGGCCAAGGACATGGTAAAACAGCACATTGTGGAGCCAGAACAAAGGTTGCATTTCTTGTAGGATCTTGTGATCCAGCCTAGGAAAACCTCCTTGTGGCCTCGGATGGAACCAACCTCTCTGGTCATCATCCTAGAAATGCAGATCAAAGGGGCTTAAGAGCGGGTCTGGGGAGGGTGGATGGAGAGAGCAGTGGACAACACCCCTGCTGCTGGTAGAAAAAGAACTCCCACGCATATGGCAAGGGAGCAGCCCAACCCCGTGGGCACGACTTGATGGAAGGGATGGTAGATATATGGGGTTCTGGGGGTACATAAGAGTGATCTTTGTTGGCCCCATTCCTTAGGGATTAGAAGGGGTGATCCTCCTGAAGAGGGTGGGTTGGGCAGAGGGGAGATCACCCAAAAGTGGATCTCACTGGACAGCTTATTGTTACGGGATGAACTGTGCTCCCCAAAAGATATACTGAAACCCTAACTCCTAGTACCTCAGAAAGTGCCCTTATTTGGAAATAAGATTGTTGTGGCTGTAATTAGTTAAGATGAGGTCATAATGGAGTAGGATGCACCTTTAATTCAATATAATTGATGTCCTTATAAGAAGAGGAGAGAGACACATTGAAAAAGCCACGTGAAGACAAGACTGAGATTGGAGTGATGCATCTCCGACCCAAAAAACGCCAAGGATTGCCAGCAAACCACCAGAAGCCTGGAGAGGGGCACGGGACAGAGTGTCCCTCAGATCCCTCAGGAAGAACCAACCCTGCTGACCTGTGATTTAGAGCTTTTGGCCTCCAGAACTGTGAGAGAATAAATTCCTGTTGTTTTAAGACATCGAGTTTGTGGTACTTTGTTATGGCAGCCCTAGGAGACTAATACTGTTATCAAACGGAAATGAGACCTTGTAAGCCAGCATATGTCTTTTTTCCACATTAAGGGAAGCTGGAAACATGAGGTGATGGATGAGACACTGGATGGTAGTCACACGGCGATGGTTAACCAAGGCTGCCGCGGCGCTGTCTCTGGGGAAACGGAAATAATAATAATGACAATAACAATCGTGTGGGTTGCTTTTTGCAAAGCTAAAGGAAAGTACCAGAATAAGTTGGACTTTTGGACATTTCCTCTTGTATTGATAAACGTTGATATACGATCGATAAACTTTGTCAAGAAAGTAAACACATACAATATAATTTACAACCAAATTGTATTCTATAAATTTCCTGTTTTAAACTGTTAAAAATATGATATTTTCTTTTTTAGAATATTAGTTTAAGATTGCCAGTAAAGCTTTCCTAGAAAGGACTACCTTTCACTCTGAAACGATCTCTCCTAATTTATTTTTCATTTTTCTTGGTCCTTGAAATTTGCAGCCTGGGAACTGCTATGGAAGCTCTTAGCTGGGCATCTTTAAGTCTACCCTCTACTTGAAACATTCCCTGAGACCCCCAGACCAGTGATTCTCAACCTGGGGTGACTGTGCCCTCAGGGACGTTCGGCTGTGCTGTGACCGCTTGGAGAGGAGGGTGTTGGCATCAGTGGGTGGAGGTCAGGGATGCTGCTGAACATCCCACAATACACAGGACGGCCCCCGAACAAAGGATTAGCCAGCCCCACTGTCAGCAGTGCTAGTTTGAGAACCCCTGCTCTTCTCCCTGGTGGTTTTTTCACCGTTTTCAGGACATGCACTTATCCTGCCCTTTTTGTAGTGTTGTCTAATCATTTCCAGGTTTGAACGGAAGTGAGTTTTGATTCCAGTTCTTCCACTTATCCAGCTGTGTAATTTTGACCAAGTCACTCAACTATTCTATGATTCAACATTCTTATCTGTAAAATGAAATAACAACATTTAATTTGAGGGTCATTTTAATGATTAAAGTCACTGCACATAAATAATGCACTGACATTTATTTAGTGCTCGCCACGGCCAAGGACTGTGCCAAATGCTTTACGTACAGGGTTATCTCTCACTTACTCTTCAGAGCAACTCTGTGAGGCTAGTATAGTGACTACCCGTTTGTTTAATATACGTTTGGTAAACTGTAGTCATTTCCACAATTCTGTGTCTTCCAAGTGGGGAGCTCTGTGCTGGAGGCCCGGAGGCGGGGGGAAGGCTGTCCTCTAGACTCCGGCCATGGGCACCTGATTTGCATGTCTTAGCCCCATCCCCGTGTAGTGGGTTGGCTCAGCTCCGTATGTCTCCTCCGCCTCTGGAAGCAGCAAGCTTGCCCAGCGTGTCCTCCTCACAGAGCAAGAGAACAAGCTTCGGTGGGCAAGTCTGTTGAAAGCCTGTGCTTGCCTCAGGTCTGCTAACATCCCATTGGCCGAAGCAAGTCACATGGCCAAGTCGGCAGTCAGTGGGCAGGTGTGTGACCCCGTCTGAGGCGGAAGCCTACTGCAGAGTGGTACGTCAAAGGGGACAACCAGGGAGGGGTAACACTGGGCCTATTAATGCAATCAACCACACCCATTCAATGGATCCCACTCTTGCTGTGCAGAAGGAGCTGAGGGCTCTTGCCCTGCCAGAGAAATCAGTGTCAGCTTTGCAAGAAGTTCCCCTTCCCTTCTTGCCTCCGTGGACTGTGTTGTACACACCCCTTGAGGGGGGATGTCGAAGGTTCCCGGCCAGGACCCAATGCTGGCTTACTCATGGGTTCCTGGCTGGAGTAGGCCCGCCCAATATTTTCCGGGGATCCAGAGAAAGGAAGACAAGGCAGATTCTCCCTCACCCCCAGCTAATAAAGCCTTTGTAGATTTAGAGAGATATTAAGCCAGGAGGGGGAAAAAAGGCCACTTTGAAAAGCCTTTAGAAAGCCTTCTTTCCCATCTGTTCAGCTCGTGGAAAGGCTCTGTTTTCTGTACTTAAAGGATTTGTAAATTCATTACCAACAAGTAAAATGTACAAAGCACACGCAGAGACATCGAGGTCTGAGTCACCATCTGCTGGGGAGTTGCATCCACGAAAACAGCGGTGCTGCTCCTTGTCAGTGAGCGGGGGGCACGCTGGCCCACCCAGCCCCAGACCTGCCGACGGGCAAGGCTCTGCCACCATACTTTACTGCACTTGAGGAAGGGGCTGCGCCCGTGGGCCCTGGAACCCATCCCCCAACTCCTCCTTCCCCCATTTAACCCCCTGGAGCTGGAGAAAGCCTGTGGTTTGCCATATCATGTGGAAGAACATGGTCTTAGCTGCCGCAGCTGCTCACACGGAAGCCGCCACAGTTCTCGAGCGTCCAGCCTCAGGGGCCATGTTGGCTGGACGTCGGTGCAGAGGGCTGTGGGCATGGCTGTCTCTCCTGCTAAAGAGATCTGCTTCCAAAGCCCTACTCTACCTCTGTTCTTGCTGGTTCCAGAGAAATCTGTCCCGGGCTGGTCCCGGGCAGAAGCGTGAACCAGCCAAGTTTGTGCCTGGCTCCCTGGTGTAGTGGCTCCTGGCTCCCTGCGGCCCCTACGCTGCCTCCTAGCAGCCACGGCAGTGGTCATATCACCACCACGTGCAGGCTCCTGCCACCCTGGCCTCTGAAGCCAAAGCAGCTTCAACCTCGGGAAGAAAGGAGCTGCTCCAGGCCAAGTGCGCCTTTGCTCCTCACCCTGCCTTCACGCCCAGCTCAAGCACCCCAACTGCGGCCATACCCATAATGCAACCAACTGCACCCCAGGCGGTCAGGTGTCTGAATTGCTGCTCTGCTGAGTGCCACAGTTCCTCAGGATTAGGCACGGCTGGCTCTTGCCAGTCCTCCCAAGAAAGAGAATTCTGACCCCAAAGTCCAGACTAGCAGCTAGTGCCTGGCTACCACACCTGACAGTGCCTGTCTGCCTCAGTCTCCCCCATTGCTGCACTCCTCCCCATCAATAAGAAGGCCCTGTTAGCCTGAATGACCTTTCTGACCCACCCGTCTGGACTCCATCTGACTCTTGTCTCCTTCGTCTTGAGAGTCTTTGCTCAGCTTGACTATTTGGGCTCCTCTGCACTGCCTAATCGAGGCCCTTGCCGCAGATGCCCGTTCTGCCTGGTGAGAGGCTGTGGGCCTCCTCAGGGCCAACTGTCCTGCTGTCTGCTGGCTGCCCAGCTGTCCTCTCTGTGACATGTTCCCCAGGTATTTCCCCCTCATCCCCCTGCTGGAGTGATTGAATGTTCTGTGTCCCCAACACAGACAGAAGATAGAGTCCAGGACTCTATAAATTCTCCAGTCCAGCTATTTACTAGCCGAATGACAATTTATTCACCCCACAAATATTTGTTGAGCGTGATGCCAGGCATATTTTTAAGTGCTAGATAAGCAAGCTAGGCAGGGTCTTTGCCATCAGGGAATTTACACTAAAAATGAGGGGAGACAGACAACAAAATCCGAATAAGAAAAAAAAAATCCAAATTGTGATAGTTACATGAAGAAAATAACACTGGATAACCAAACAGTAAGTCGTTGAGGTGGGGTGGTGATGAGGGGAACTTGAGATAGAGCAGCTGGGTGAGTTCTCTCCCAGCAGAGACCTGTATCATGAGAAGGACCCAGAAACCTAGTGATCCGGGAAAAGAGTTCCAGGTAGAGGGAACAGCAAATGCAAATGTCCTGGGACAAGAATGAGCTTGATGTGTTTCAGGGGCAGAAAGAAGGCCAGGGTGAGCGTCGTCCAGTGAATAGCATGAAGAGTGGTCCCCGAGGGTGGAGAGGTGGGCAACAGGCATTCCACAGTGCGTTAGGCCCTGGTAAACACTGGACTTGACACCAAATGCCACGGTAAGCATGTGTAAGGTTTTAGGCAGGAGAGAAACATAATATGATTTACATTTTAAAGGAACATTCTGGCTGCCTAGCTGCTGCAGTGAGATCAGGGGAGGGATGCTTGTGACTTGGACTCCAGTGATAGTGGTACAGATGGCGAGAGATGGTCTGCTTGGAGATGTGTTTGGAAGTAGAGACAACAGAACTCACTGAGAGATGCGATGTGAGTCAGAGAAAGGAAGCATCAAGGGCAACCACGAGAAAGTCCCCCAACTGCTGTGAACTCTGGTGTCCTCCCTATACAGTGGTCACAGAGTTGATGGGCATTGAACAGCATAAGAGCTGTATAACTGAATGTGAACCTGGCCCTGGTGATTGGGATCTTATTTTGGCAACAAAACAAACTAGCAAAAAATGCACCCATAGTGCCCTGGCCTGCCAAGGGACAGTAATTTGGGGTAGATTGTTGGACTGTGTTCTCTTCCCACTCCGGGCCCCTGCACGGGCAATCTTGGAACACTGTTCTCCCTCTCATCCACCTGCACACTCTTTACTTGTCCTTCAGGCCCCAGCTTTGATTTGAGTGTTCCCGGACTTCCGAAGGCATGACTGGGCTCCTCTCCTCCGATTCCACTCCTGAAAGTGCTGGGCTGCTTGTCTATCTCCCTTCTTAGCTTATAGCTGTTTAAGGACCAGATCTAAAGCCCCACTGCCGAGTAGGGTTTCCAGGAGATATCCCAGTTTGTTGACTAGGTCGAGAAGCGTATCTCCCATTCCCTACCCTCCTAGCTACCTTGCTGCTCTCTTTTGGGACTGAGTGTTATAGTCTTCTCCACCTCAGTTCTCTCTGGCCACTCAAATCCCAATCAGCCTTAAAGACCCAGGTCAAGAGCCCTCTGCTCCATGAAGCTTCCCAGCTCACGCTCTAATTCCTCGCCTTAGAACTGCTCATGTTTCCTTACGGCTCTGTGCAGAAATCTCTGTGCTGCTATCCTTAGAAAAACCTGTTTGTAAGGTGGGCCCTTGGCTGGTGTCTGGGAACATGGCTGGTAAGTAGGTCCCCACAGTCACACAATACTTTCCCTAAATGATAAGAGTGGCGCGCTGTGCCTAGACTGTTTATGTTGAACACGTGCTTTCCTTCTGGGAGGCTGGAGTTGTGTGTGTTAGGCACATGCATGGGTATGTGCCTACATGACCAGCCCCAGTAACAACCTTGGGCACTGAGCTTCTGACGGGCTTCCCTGGGCAGAAACATCACACACGTGTTGCTGCATCTTTATTGCCAGCGGAAGAGTGTGCTCTGTGTGCTCAATCTTGGAAAGGAGAGAGCATTAGGAAGCCTACATGTGGATTCCTTCCGACTTCGCCTGTGCCTTTGTCCCTAACGATCCAGCTGTGTGTCTTTACTATACCACTGTGATAAGTCTGAGCCCTGACTACAGTTATATGCTGAGTCCTGTGAGTCCTTCTGGTGAGTATCCAAATGCGGTCTTGGGGACCCCTGCACATGCTCACTAGGAACTTTAACATTATTGCACCATTATGTAACTGTATTTTACTGTTATAGAGACAACTCTTGTATGTAGGCCTTGTATCCCCTCCCACAAGATCCTAAAAGACAGATATATATCTTATATGTACTTCTACCCCATGCAACTCATTGAACAGGACACCCAGCAGAAGCCTAAGAAATGCCTGTTGAGAGAAGGCATGAATGAATGAAAGCAATATCAAGGCTACCAATGGTTGGGGCTGTGGGCAGGTAGCTGACATGCTTTAATGCACCTAGCTCCTGGTGTCCTCACTCCTGGGGCAAAGGGAAGCTGAACTGATCTGGCTCTAGTAGGGTTCCCAAGTAATTCCCGGCATCCTAAGGCAGTCAAGAAAGGCTCTGCCAAAACACCCAGGAGATAGAGACTGCTGTGCACAAATGCAGGGAGAAACGGCTATGACAAACCCAGAGCTGTTTGCAAACTGTGTATCTGGAGCTCAGGGACTCACATCCTCAGCACTATACCTTGTAACAGAGGGCTACAGAGCAGCTGTCCGTTTGCATATTTGTATCAGCAGAAGTGTAGGGAGGTGGTCATGTGTGCATGTGCACATAGACATTTCCTTACATTTACTTGCAAAATTGCATGAGTGGGCATATATGCCCACATGAACAGACATGTTTCACACATGCCTGTGTGTATGCGAGCTCATATGAGCTTGCATAAGCTTATAAGCATAATTATATGAGTTCATGCATTTGGAGTGTGCAGGCATGTGTATTTGCATGAGCCCATGCGCACCACAGTGAGCCCATGTACATATGTGCACCCAGATACTAATCTTCCCTTATCTGCTCTGTGCTGAGCACAGACAGCCGCTTTAATAACATCTGCAGCTGAGCGACTGCACTAACTGCTGTGGCACCGTCTTGCTATCAGGATTGCTTCAGCCCTTTCAGGACTACCAGTGCTCAGTGCAGTTTAAATATCTCCAGTCCTAATCCCTAAACAAAGATGCAATGAATTCTGCTAAATATGTTGGATTATTTATTAAGATAAAGTTGAGGATACGACAAGCCACGTCGGTGGAACACTGATTGCCATTCAAGATGGGACATCATGAAACCAGATGCACCCCCACCCCTGGGGGGAGGGAGGAGGTCAAAGGAAAGGGAATGTTGGTGAATGATTAAAACAGCCTGAATCCTAGAGGCAGAGCAGCCATGTCATAGGCGACCGCAGCTCATGCACGTACACCAAGGCAGGTAAGAGGAGAGCCACCAGACACTCACCAGCACTGAGATGAGGCTTGGACCACTCAGCAGGGATCACGGACATGAGCAGGGTCTTGAGTGAGAGCCCTCCGTAAGAGTGTACAAGAGAGTTAAGCAGCTCCTACTTTCAAGGAATTCCCAATTGAGGGGTGGGCTAGGGGAATAGGGAGAGAGACTGCTAGCCCAGAGGAACCCTCTGGGCAAATTAGGAGGATGCTCTCTGTTCTCCAGGTGCACACAGCCCTGTGCCAGGAAGCATAGCTTGGTGAGGGGACCCGTGAGGATTTCAGCTCCCTGGGTACCCCGTATAGCAAGCATGCAGGAGCAGACGCAGCGCCCTGAGCAGAGAGAGAGAAGCTGGAGGGGTGAATGTGGTGAAGCACCCCTGCTCCAGGGAGCAGGTGGGCCAAATGAAGGAAGCTCAGGGAGACTGCTTCTCCCCTTGGGCCTGCCATCTTGGGAGCCACATACTTCTTTCTCCTCTATCACATTTCCCCAGCCTTCCTGCTGCACCCAACAGGGAGTTTTTGGAACACAGAGAAAGCTCAGACTTGGAATGTGGAGAGAAGGTTATAGTCATAAACAGCTACAGCTTTCTGTGTGACCTTGGGTGAGTAACATCACTTCACGCTTTAGTCTCTTTAGTAAAATGGCTTGATGACTTTTTATCGTAAAGTCCAAATGAGACAGTGTTTATTCAGCAAGCCCGTATGTAATTGGTGCTAGATGTCCTCGAAGATAATGAGAAGTCACATTCCTGACCGGAATGAACGTACAATCCATGTGCTTATTGATATGATTGGATTTAAATCTGTCATCATTCTATTTTTTTTCTATTTGAGCCACCTGTTCTTTTTATATCTTCTTTTGTATTAACCAATTTTTAATATTCCATTTTATCTCGTTTGTTGACTTATTAGCTATAACTCTTTGTTGCATTATTTTAATGGTTGCTTTAGGGTTTATAGGATACATATTTAACTTATCACGGTCTCCCTTCAAGTGATATTTTACTACTTCATGGGTAGTATAAGAACCTTGCAAGAGTGTATGCCCATTTCTCCTTTGTTCCATTGCTGTCAGATGTTCTCCTTCTACATATTGTATGTACCACTTTACGTTATTAATATTTTTGGTTTAAACAATCAACTATCTTTTAAGGTGATTTAAATAAAAAGAAAAAAATTATATACACATATACTACTCATATGGTTACCATTTTCTATACTCTTCATTCCTTGGTGTTGATACGTATTTCTATCTAGTATTGTTTTTCTTTTTACATTTCTTGTAGTGCCAGTCTGCTGGTGCTGAATTCTTTCAGATTTTGCATGTCTGAACATCATTATTTTGCCTTCATTTTTGAAAGATACTTTTACTTGGTATAGAATGCTAGGTTTGCAGTTTTATTCTTTCAGTACTTAAAAGATGTTGCTCCCCTATCTTGTTGCTTACATTGTTTCTGATGGGAAATCTGCTTTTATCCTTATCTTTGTTTCTCTGTACAAAATGTGTCTTTTTCTCTGGCTATTTTTAAGATACTAATCTTTATCACTCATTTTGAGCAATTACGACAGTGCTTTATTTGACAAAATCTAACATACATTCCAGATAAAAATCTTTCAGCAAGCTAGGAATAAAAGAGAATTTCTTCAACCTGATAATGGGAATTTACAAAATCCGACAGCTAACATCGTATTTAATGCTTTTCCCCTAAGATCAGGAATGTCCACTCTCATCACTGCTATTCATCATTGTTCTGGAGGTTCTAGCCAGTGCAATAAAGCAAGAAAAAGAATTGGAAAAGAAGAAAGGAAGGGGTAAAACTATCTTTATATGCAGACAATGTGAGTGTCTATGTCCACGTGAATGTTTATATAGAAAATCCTATGGAAAATAAAAAATATATATAAAATACTACTAGAAACAGAGACTTGAGCAAGTTGCAGGATATACAATCTATGTACAAAAGTCAATTGTATTTCTATATTAGAAAGTAAAAATCAGAAATTGAAATTTAAAAAGTAGCACTTATAATACCATCAAAGACATAAAATACTTGACAAATGATTTCCCATACACTGAAAACTGAAAAATATTGCTGAGAAAAATTAAATGAGTCCTAAATAAATGAGAGAAATACCGTATTTGTAAATCGGCATATCAATATCATTAAGATATCAGTTCTCCCAAAATTGATCTATAGATACAATGCAATCCAAATAAAAATACTAACAAGTTTTTAGGTAGAAATTGAAAAGCCAATTCAAAAATTCACATGGAAATGCAGAGTATCTAGAAGAGCCAAAACAACATCGAAAAAGTTGAAGAACTAGCACTACCTAACTTCAAGATTTACTATAAAGCTGCACTAATCAACACAGCATGGTTTTGATGTAAAGACAGACAAACAGTTCAATTGGATAGAATAGAGAGCCCAGAAATAGACCCACACAAATGTGGACTATTGATTTTTTACAGAGGTGCCAAGGAAATTCTGTGTGAAAAAGATAGTCTGATCGTCTTTTCAACTATAGTGCTGGAGCAGTTGAACATATGCAAGAAAATAAACTTTGATCCACACATAACTCAAAATAGATCATAGCCTAAATGTAAAACTTAAAACTTAAAATTCAAGTTTTAACTGTGACATACAGTTAAGCAAAGATTTCTTAGGTATGACACCAAAAGCTTGTTCCAAAAGAATAAATTGATAAATTGGACTTCATCAAAATAAAAAACTTCTGTTCTTTGCAAGACTCTGTTAAAATAATGAAAAGACAAGCCACACACTGGGAGAAAATATTTGCCAAGTATACATCTGTTAAAGAATTTGTATTCAGAATATATGAAGTACTCTCCAAATTCAATAGTAAGAAAACAAATAGCCAAATTAAAAAAAAAAAATGAGCAAGAGATTTGAATAGATACCTTGCCAAAGAGATATAGAGATGGCAAAAAAAGCAACTGAAAAGTTACTGAGCAATATTAATCATTAGGGAAATGCAAATTAAAAGCAAAATGAGAAGCCACTGCATACCTGTTAAAATGGCTAAAATTAAAAAGATTGATCTTACCAAGCATTGGCGAGGATATGGAGAAACTGGACTTTCATCAATTGTTGTTGGGAATATAAAATGGGACAATCACTTTGGAAAATAATTGAGCAGCTTTTAAAAAAAATTAAACATACACATATTATATGATCTAGCCATTATATTCCTAGGTATTTACCCATGAGAAAAGAAAGCATACAAAAACTTATTTGTAAGTGTTGATAGCAGTTCTATTTGTAATAGCCCCAAACTAGCAACTATCTAAATGTCAATCAAAAGGAGAAAGGATAATTCAACTGTGGTATATCCATACAGTGGAATACTACTGGGCTATAAAAAGAAATAAATTATTGATACAAATATCAACATGGATGAATCTGAAAATAATTATGCCATGTAAAAAAATAAACAGACCAAAAGACAGTACATACTCTATAATCTGATCTAAATAAAATCGTAGAATACACAACCTAGTCTATAACGACAGATGATAGGTTCCTTGGGAGTAGCGGTGGTGGAGTGAGGAGAACAGGAAAGTGGAAAAGTGGCATGAGGAAAATTTGGAGGGAGTGGTATCTGTGTTCATTATCTTGATTACGGTGATGGTTTCATGGGTGTACCATATGTCAAAACTTATCAGATGGTTCAGTTAAATATGTACAGTTATTCATGTCAATTACACCTCAATAAAGCTGTTGAAGAAACTAAAAATAAAATAATAGATAGGTTTTAATTAATTGATAGCAAACGCAGGAGGCTAATTATACCGGACATCTAGAGAGATACGCTATTTAGGGAAATCCATACTTGTTGATTCACTCCACATGCTATTTATATAATTCTTATTAATTAAGTAACAATAACCTGATGCTAAAAAAATTAAATGATCTGTACCCATAGAGTGGATGCATTTATTGTCCCTAAGTTAAACTTCTTGTAGGGGAAAGAACTCCAGCCAGGTAGCCTTAAATGTGAGATATTAGGATAACAAGAGTCACATGCGATTATCATCAAGTCTAGGGTAGATTTGGCAAGTTGGGGAGACTTGAAAAGAGTGATGACTAAGAAACTTTGAAAAGATGCCAAATACCTGTTCCAAATACTCCCCTGCATTGAGCATGGGCTGAACCCTGCCTTGCTCTCTCTCGCGCTGGTTGTCCATAAAATACACTCAGGAAAGCGTGTGTAACAAAAGGGCTGTTCAGCTCCACTGGGAGAGCATTGTCACACCGGACGGGAAGTCAGGCTCTTTCTGCTCTCTGGGGAAACCACACACCTCTAGAAAAACATGGCTGAGGGGTGAGGCTCCATCAGGAGAGAGCAGCACCGTAAATGGCACCAGGTGATGAATGCTGGCAAAACCCACTCTGTAGTCCTGCATTCCTGGACAGCAGAATGTAATTTCCAGCCATTAGTCACTGTTTTCTTTTTGGCAAAACCTGAAAATGGGAAGACCTGGACTGCCCAGTGAAGAAGAGCCTGTGTTCCAGTGCTCTGGGTTAGATGGGTCTTCAAACCAAGCAGGGGGAATTCAAACCGTTGGCGCTGTCCTGGATCCCCCTCTTTGCGGGTTTTTATCACACCATTTGCCCACTTCACTGGTCCCTCCAGAGTCTCCAAGGTTTGGCTTTGGTCACCACCATGTCTCACTTCTCAGTCCCTCTCTAGCAGTCCTACCTGAGGATCAGTAATTCCCCTTCGTTTTGGTCCATCCTATAAAATTTGGAGATTTTTGAGAAGAAACTTCATTAAGGGGTGCAGAAAAAAATAAAATAAGCCAGAGAGGAAAAAATGTGAACACTAGGAAATGAAGAAATGACAGAGCAGGAAGCTTCATCTCATTATAGTCAGGCCATACTGGCTACCATAGTTTACGGGCACTCAGGGTCCAACTCCTTCATTCAACTGCACTGGACCCCAAGGCCAGACCCACCTTCTCAAACCCCACACTCAAGGCCAATTTCATTTGGTGCTGGTCCTGAGTCTGGAGTGACCTCTTAGCATGTGAGCCCAGGGGCATCCTCGTGAGCCCCAGACTGCAGATTCTTCCCACCTTGCAGAGTCTTCTTGAGTCCCAGACACTTCCCTATGCCAGCCTAGCTCTGCAAGGCAGGGATTGTGTCTGTCTCTTTGCAGCTGCATCCCCAGTGCACAGTACAGCATTCAGCAGGCAGAAGGTAAGTATTTGTTAAATGAAATAGTGCTCCCTGGGCTTCAGCTCCCTGCGCTAACTCCATCCATCTGCTTGTTCGCTTCCCCTGTAGTTATTAACAACTCTGGCTGCAAGAATGTCTTGCCTGACCAGTTTGTTATATTTTTTGTAACCTCATTTCAAACATTTGTGAGAAATCTGATTTGGATTCCAGCTGTACCACGTACTGTCTAGATGACAGGGTCAATTCACTCACCATTTGGAACCTCATTTTTCTCATTGATGAAGCGGGTATGAAAATCACAATCTGGATCACATGGAGAGTTGTCATAAAGAACTTTATTCTGTATGGACTGCAGTGCTTTATAATCTGTAAAGGACACACAAATGTCAGGTGTTGGGGGACAGGATGCTTCTTCCCCACTTGTCCTGTTCCAGGAGGAGGTCTTGCATTAGAGGAGCTCTTTGGGCCTCTGTCTCACACTTTGATGGCTGGGAGTGGGCGTTTTGGAGAAGGAGTGGAGCACGTGTGGATCCTTACCTTCTTCTGGCCTCCTCTGTCTCTGGTCAGCCTGCCCTTAGGAAGCACCTATTTTCGGCTCCTCCTCTTGATGAGTCTTACAGGGCATGCCTAATTTCCAGACCTATCTGAGGCTGGGTGGATAATCAGCATCAAGGGTAGAGTGATATCAAGCCAACTGGTCTAACCTGATTAACATACAGTCTCCAGCCTGGCTTTTATCCGTTATAACGTCCCATTTGATATATCTTCATCTGTCCGATTCCAGACCCTCTCTCTCATCTGGTGCTGAATTCAGGTGGAAGAAAGGGATATTATTAGCTGATTTCCTCAAACTCAACATTTGATTGTTATTATTAAGAGCCATCCCAGAATTCTTTGATTTTTGAATCCCTGGGAGTGACATTCAGTAGTTCCCATTCCTGAGCAAAAGGACTTGAGTTAAGGCCTCTGGAAACTGAAGACTGAGTGCAGACGGCTTCTTAGTGCAGGGGGAAGGGGGCTGGATCGGCCCAGCTCTCTGTTCTCTCTTCCCCCTTGTCCATCTTCATCCCCCTTCCCTCACCTGTGTCTACCTGTGTCCCATCTCAGAGTCCAGCCACTGTCTTCTCTCTCATTCTAATGTTACCTGTCCTTTCTCCTGCTCTAACTCCCCACCCCAGACCTTCAGCACTCTAAGCCTGCCTTTAAATCTCTCCCAAGGAACTTTCCCTTTCTCTTGGCAACTGGTGATTGACTCTCTTGGTAAAGTGAGCAGTGCTGATATGTATGAAGGGCACGCTGTAGAAATAAATTGCACAGAGTATGAGTGAAGGCTTGGAGAAGAAGTGCTGGCTCTGGCAAAACACAAAGGAACCCTGGGGGCTGCGCCTCCCTCCATGAGTGATGGACCTGTTCAGTCTGAGTTACTGCCACATGCCAGATTATCATTTTGAATAGTTCAATATGGCTGCAGTAGGAGCAGGCAGAGCTCATGGCAGCCATTTTAATAATCACTGGGGTTCAATTTGACATGGAGTGCTTGCTGCCATATAGACACCAGGAGATAATTTTTTTGACCTGGGTGCAGAAGTCCACAAAGATTAGTGAAATTAATCACGTCTTGAGCATGTTTGAGATCTTGTCAATTGAGAGGCCAGGGAGTGGACCAGGAGGTTGGTCCCCAGGTGCCCATGTCCCCAAGAGTCCCCTTTAGGTCCCCAGACTTGGTAACCATTGTTTGTAGAAAGCTAGTTGGATGCTAGATTTACAGGGTGTATGCTAGATTTACTTTGCTACTGAAAAGACACATTCAGAGGCAGGGTGGTGTGGTAGTTAGATCACTCAACCAGGGGTCAGAAGACTGGTTTGAAATCCTGAATTAGCTCCTGACTAAATGGTTGACCCAAAGTAAGTTACCAGACCTCACTGAGCCTAGGTCTCCCCATCTGTGAAACGAAGAAAACTTATACCTACTCTCTCTCTCTAACCCATAGTGGGGGGGTGAGGATCAAAAGAGAGAACACATTTCAAATGTGTTCAAACAGGAGGCACCATCAGCCTCTGTGGCAATTTCTTACCTTTCTTTCCTTATCCCCCTCTGTCCTTGCAGCCTTTGCTTCCTAGAGCCTTCCTGCTACCTGCCTAAGTTGCTCCCAGGGTGCCTTATGGAAGAGTTCTCTTATTTCATTCACATCCTCTGTGCGCAAATTCAAATATTTTTATCCTGTTTATTTCCCTAGGGGCTGTGAGGTCCTCAGCCATCTTAGGTAAAGATTGTTTCAGGGTTTGGCGGTAATGACAAAATCATCATCCTTAGGGTATATGCTACTTCATGGTATGTAATACTATGAAGGAATGGATCTTTAGTGTGGGAATTTCAGTCAAGAGGCCTAAGGTCAGTGTTCCCCAAGCCCTCCAAGCCTGCAGGTCAGGTTAGATGGGAAGGAGAAGAAAGGTGAAGAATCCATCAAGCTCCTCCGTGCTGGAGTCTGTCTCCCAGCACTGCCCACTATGGAGAGCCAAGGGAGCTGCCACGTGCGTTAAGCATCTTGGTCCAGGAGCATAGTCTCAGAGCAGCCCTCTAAATATGGCATTCAAGTTTGGTCTGCCTTTGAACTTGCTAGTATTTCCTCGTACCTGGAGTGTCAAACCAAGGCTCAGATCACAGTGCTGAAGCCCAGCCTGCAGCTGCTCTTACATGCCCTGAGCGGAAATGCCTGCAACAACAACTAGTCAGATCCTAGACTTCACTGGTATGTCATTCATACTTTAATAGGTGTTGTGGATCGATCAGAACAGAGGCTCTGGGGAGGCTCGGCCTGGACAAGAAGAAAGGGCTCAGAATGCAAGAGAATACCTCAAAGACAGGCAAGAATTCCATCTTTTATTAATCTCTTTCACTGATTGACTGAATCATTCATTCCCTCACCAAAATGTGTTTGTTTTTTTTGTGTTCTAGGCATATTCTAGCTGGGGGGATCCAGCATTGTTTCAAGGAGGAGGATGAGATGTTTGAACTGAGCCTGAAAGCAAAAGAAATATCTTGATAGGGAGAGATATGGAAGAGGGATAGCACACACACACTGTAGCTACAGGAACACCACAAGTAAAAGCTAAAGAAATAGAAGTGCTAAGTTAGTTTTTAAATAGGACAAATGTAGGGAAGGAGTGAGAGATGAGGCCAAAACTGTGGATAGAGTCAGAATCAGAGGACCTGATTCTCGCACCAAGGAAGCGAGACATTTTGCTGTAGGCAATGGGGATCCATGTGGGTTTTTTAAGCAAACACATGACACGATAATACTTGCAGCTTTAGAAAGCCAACTCTTGCCACGGCGTCAAGGAAGTGGTAAAGGCGGTAAGGATGAGGGTGAGTACAGGGAAACCAGTTAAAAGACAGCTGTCATAGAGATCACAAGGGACCGAAATGGGCAATGACAGTGGGAGTAAAAAAGATGGAATGGAATCAAGAGACGCTCTGGAGGTGGAATTACCATAATGAAGCTGGCAGCCACTTGGACTTGGGTCTTTAAGGAAACAACTTGGATAACCAGAAGGATGGTGGTGAGAAAGTGTACATAAGAGTAGGAGCAGGTGATGAGGCAGAAGATGGGTCCTTTCTGGCCATGTCGAACTTGATGTTTAATCCTATAAGACTTTCAAGGGAAGCTACTAAAGTCGGCAGTTGGGTAGACAAGCCTGGAGCCCAGGAGAGCAGCCAGGCTTCAGCAGGGATAGCTGCATCTCCACACGCTCTGTTTGATGATGCTGGAGGCTCCTGTCGACAGCTGAAAGCTCTGAGGTGTGGGGTGAAGGTTGAGGAAAAGAGAAGGGCTGATTTCTTCCCTCTTCTGTCTTCTCTTTTTTCTATTTGGCTTTTTTCTTCTGCTCTTCAGGGTCTCTTTCCTCTGATCAGCCATGCCCATGCTGCCCACCTCACTCTGTCTGTCTCCCTATCTTAATGGAGTAAAAGAGGGGGGGAAAGGCTGACACAGCAACCGTGAGATGGGTAGAGGCCCTAAGGCAGGGGGAGGAGAAAAGATGATCCCCTACAGAAAACTGCCTGGGGCTGAATGTGGAGGGACCTCCTCAATTAGTACATATTTCTGAATACTTATATCCTGATACTACCTAGGATTATGTGCACTAGATCTCGAATTTTTCTTGCTCTCCCCAGTTAAACACGTTTTCTGTTCCACCTGCCAACATGTGGTCCCATCCCTGGGTCTAGAGCCTGCCGTGTCACTGTGCAACTCTGACTTTGCTAATGGCATTTCTCTTATGGAAATGCCCTTTCTCCTTTTCTCTCTCATTTAAATAAAGCTTACCTTCTTTTGAGGTCCAGTGCAAGCCCCAACTTCTCTAGGCCACCTTACCAAATTATTCCAGACCATTCAATCTATCACCCTTTTCACTGAGTGAATAGCATACACATTTGAGGGCTTAATTATATATCTCCCGTATTGTTGATTAACGATTTCAACAAATTGCAACCTCCTTGGGGAGAGCACGGTCCTGACTAAATTTACAGCTAGATGAGCTCTTGGAGACCGTGGGCCCTTGCTTCTGAGTGTTGGCAGCTCTCTCCTTTCCTCTGCACCACCAGGCCTGCCCTTCCATGGTGTTGATCTAGGGAACTAGTAGAAACAAGAATGACAAATCCTAGGAAGTTCAAGACGTTTTCATCAGAAAAGGCGAAGTGCTACTCAAAAGAGAGAGGAAATAAATAGCTCCAGAAAGTTGGAGAGACCAGAGCAGCCTGGGTTCACCTTGCTCAGAGGTGCTGAGAATTTGGGGAGCACATTTGCAGGGGCAGCTGCTATCCTGTGGTGAGAAGGACTGGGGTGAAAAATGGGTGGAGACTACTTAAATATTTTACTTTGTCATAAAATGCAAAGCTTTGGGGACATCTTAAACTATTTAAACTGTTTTTTGTTGTTGTTGTTATCACAAAGGGATTCAGTTGCATTTCTACTTCAATTAATAAAATATAAAATAAATTACAAATAACTTTGTGTCGGGAATATTTTATAGTCTTATTGTCATTGAGAACAGTGAATATTCTCTAGGAAATTTTAGAAAAAATATATTGATAAAATTTTTAATGAAAGTAGATTATGTGTCTTGCTTATGCTAGGGTGATATGGGCAATTTCAAATAACAAATCAATAAAAATATTATTTAAAGTATTGGTTACAAATGAGGGACATTTAAAAACATAGAAAGTTACAAGGAAGATGTGACAATCATCCATATGTCACCACTTAAAAGAGAATGCTTTACCTGTTTTCCTTGAGTCCTCTTTTTTTAAGAAAAATTACCGTTTATTCAAAAAAATAAATGAATGATTTAAGTTTTTAAGAAAATATAGGAAAGTACAAAAAGGACAGTAAAAGCCACTCCCAGATCATACCACCCAGGAATAATCATCGTTATATCTGGGTGAATGTGGTTCTGGGCGTCTTTCTCTGCAAATATGGAGATAGAAGGGCGGTGGTGGTGGGGGGACTTTTAGAGAAATGGAGTTACATGAAAGATCCTATTTTAAAATAAATTTAATTAGTATAATTTTACAAACTTAGCAGAGGAAAAAACACCTGATGTTAAACTGTAAGAATCTCTTAACTTCAAATGACTGTGTTGTCCCACAGGCAAGAGCTTTCTGTGAAAGACTCCTCTAAGTTTAAAAAGGGAGATTTAGAAACACTAGGAAGTGAGAGCTATGATTTTTAGGTGATGTTTGCCCACTTAATCTCTGTCTTTCTTTTTAAAATTTAGTTTAAATTTTTGGTCCTTTGTATTCACAACGATTACTTAGGCTACTTTTCTTTGGCAATAATTTGGTTTCCAGAGGTGTCTGTTGTGCTTCTTACTTTTAAATGTGTTTATTGGTTACAAATGACGTTGTGGCCCCCAGTCTGTTTCTTTTCCTTAGAGCTTCAATCTCACCATCTGTGTCATTTTGTTATTATCTTATCCATGAGGTCTAGTTTTGCTGACAATTTCCTACTAGTTTATTCTATAACAGAGGTTGGTAAAGTTTTTATGTAAATGGCCAGATAGTAAATATTTTAGGCTTTGTGGGCCGTAGTTGTAAGTCCTCAACTCTGCCATCAGTAGCATGAAAGCAGCCACAGAGATTATGTCAACAAATGGGTGTGGCTGTGTCCCAATAAAACTTTATTTACAAAAAAGGGTGGTAGGCCAGTTATGCGTCTTTCCTTTGTTTGGTATCTGCTAGTGATTTTGTGTGCAAAGGGAGGGAGGATATTCTTCTTTTAAAAAATCATTTTGTTGGATAGTAGGAGAGAGAAATTCTTAGATGCATTTTGTAGTCATCATTTTAACTCAGAAATACTTAAGTATTTTTCAGTTCTTTTGGAATATCGGCCTTGTGGTTGTTGTAGGTATGACACCACGCTGAAACTGGCTACAAGGTGGATCAGCCTTACCTGGGTTTCATGTAGATGGAAAGACTTAGGCCCGGAGAAGTGAAGCAACTTGCTCAAAGACACATGGAAGACTAGCCTTAGAGAGCTGGCGTCCAAAAGCACAACCAGGATGAGATGTTACAAGCCAAAATGCCAAGGCTCACTTGCTCACTGCTCTGTGGAGAGCTAGAGGAATGGAGAGCATACATGACTCTGCCAGATGACCCCCTAGATCTGTAGCATTCTTCCAGGGCATCCCTGGGCTCCGGCTGTGGTTAGCTGGCCCATATCCTTGGAATCTGCAACCTCATAAATCTGCCGGCAAAACTGGCAGGAGCATGTTGCCTAAGAGAAACATTCCCTCCAGCAAGGAGAGGCATACATCCCTTTGCATCTGGCCATCCAGCTCTGCCGCACTTGGACCGATCCTGAAAGTCACCCTTGACTCTGAGAGGAAATATCCTTTGTCCACGCTCTTCTCCATCACTGACAGAGAGACTCACCCCATGCACCCGTGAGGACATTTTAGAACAGAATCTTCTTTGAGGTTGACATTTCCCCAGGGAAAGGAGGGCTCTCCTTTGAGGGGGTGAAAAGCCCCCATGTACAATGGGGCTGGCATCTACCTCTCCCGATGAACAGTGTTGCAAATCAAGTAGGCCTTTGCAGTATATACATATGGAATGAGGTTTATTTACAAGTGGGAAGAAACCTATAAAGAAGAGTTATTAAGTCTAGGAGGGACTGATTTATATTATAGTAAATTCAGACTATAGTTCAGCCAGAGGAATGACAGTCTCTGACAGGTGTCCGTGAATAAATTCCCCTTCTTCTAAAGCATTCTCTTCTCTTCGCTAACCACTGGCCAAATTCTTCAGCTGGCTTGAGGAATTTTCCCTTCCTGCTCTTCTCCTCATTTCCCTCTCCTTCGTGATCTTTACAGCTCCAGGAGTTGAGAGGGAGAAGGGCCACACCACCAGCCAGCTCTGAGAAAGCCTTGGGTTTTCATTACCTCATGCAGATTTTCAGAGCCTAGAAACTGAGCTGTTTCCCTTCAGGCTGGTGGAGACTGGCTAGGAAATCTGAGGAAGCCAGGGTGGGTGTCAGCACAGATATCTGGCTTCTGTCAATAAACGCTTGAGATCATAGCATCCCCTGGGGCTGGAGGCCATGGAGTCCTGCCTTTTAAGACTCTGTGGGTAGGAACTGTTTAATGAGATCCTGGCCTCCAGCAGCCATTGCCTCTAAGAAGCTCAGCATACTCAGATCTTTGGCCAAGAGCTCTGCACCCGAGGGTGCAACAGTGTCTGGCTGTCCTCTCTGGACTCAGACATCTGGGGCTTCTTTGGACTCCAACCTCATCTGCATTTAGGTGGGACACTGTCCTTCTAGCATCCACTGTAGCAGTTTGTGTCTGCATGTATAATTGCTCAGAAAGCACAGGCTGGGTTCTATTCAATGGAATTGGGATGCTGAATTCATAAATATGGCTACCAGTCATCTATATTCCATTTATCTATCATCCATCTATCTATCTATCATCTATCTATAGATCTATCTATCATCTATCAATCTATCATCTATCATCTATCTATCTATCATCTTTATACCCATATCTATTTGTCTAACTCTGTATTTGTCTATTAACTTACATAGAAACCCACAGAGTTCATGACCAAAATCTTGTTACAAAACCTGATCAAATGGAGACTTAATGATGATACATTCTTTCCTTTGTTAAAGCAACATGATATAGAAGTGTTCATGGATAAAAGCAGGGATGAATGTCATACATACAGGCACTCCTTGAGGGGTTTCAGCTTAATGTGATATCAGCCATTTAAAGCCTTTCATCAGCATCCCCCATCATCCAATTGTGCCTCCAAGGCTTTTGTGGGCAAAGATGAGAGGTGGCCTCCATGCATCAAGTTTCTGATCTCAGTGCTCTTGATCATCAAACAATCAAGGCCCACCCTTTCCCACTTGTTTTCTGATATGTGAGGAGAGGAGAGCTGACCCCAGGACTTGTCCTGGCCACAGTAGGTCATCTTTAAGATTCAGCCACTCTGCACTCTCTTCTTCTCAATTCCAGAAAGCTGGCAAATCACTGCAAATTCTGTTACTGGTATCGTCCAGAACTGGAGAAAGAGGAGTCTTATTCTGTTCTTGGCTATAAGCTTAGCACTGGAGCAGAAAATGTTTGTGGCTTAAGGGTGAGAGGCTCTTCCCTCGCAAGCAAGAGAAGACCAGATCCCCTGCATAAAACACAATGGACAAAACCTCAGAATTCCGGGTCATAGACACAATTTCAAAAGTAGCTACTTGGTTACCTCTTTCCCATATATGAAGTGGAATAATATCAAGTAAAATATATCTAATCTTGTAAGAAGATCCTAGATATCTCTTTGTCTTTTTAAATTCTACTCATATTTAATGGATCAACTTTAGTCATCAATCTCCCATAAATCCTTTGCTAATTCCCCCAGGCCCAACTAGACTCTTCTTAAGCATCTGTGTCACTCATCATCTGTTTTAGAAGGTATCACAAATATTTTGTGTTTTTCTCTTAAAGTTTCATATGTTTAAGTCTTGATACCCCAGCAAAGTTGAGAGCAAACCCCTAGTCATATATGTGTGTCTCAGAGTCCCCCAGGGATCCTGAATCAGCTCTGAGTGTGAAATGAATGAGAGCTCTAGAAACACATGGTGGCAGGCGTTGATCCTGTTACTATTCCCAGATTGTTAGATGTCTGAAATTTATCAACCAGGACTTGTCATTCTCATGAAGGCCCTAGTGCTTTGTGGTGTGAATTCTTCTTGCCCAGAAGCCATCTTGGAAGATGGAATTAACATTGATGTGTTTGCCCTGAGACAGGCTCAGCCCAGCAAAGGTCTATTTCTTGCTCATGTCAGAGTCCTATGCAGACAGAATGCCTCTCCTTGGCAGATCTCTTGCAAACAGTGACTCAAGGATCTGCTCCTTCATTTGTGACCTGTTGCCTCTGAGCATGGTATGGAATGGAGAGAGCGAGCAGGAGGATCATATGGGGTTTTTTAAAGATCAGGACTACCACGGGCTTATAAATTCTGCAGAATGCAGTTCACAGCCCCCCATCTAATGCACACAAGGTTGGGAAAGGTCATCTTCCTGTGTACCCAAGAAAAGGAAGCCATGTGGAAAGCCTGTGGCATTGTCTCTGCCCTGGTCCCTGAGACAGGCTCTTTTTCTAATAATATAAAAGTGGCCAGTGAGGCTGGAGTGCAGTGAGCGAGGGAGGTCTCAGGAACCAGGCCCATGGAAGGCAAGGGATTGGATTCTAGGTGGTTGAAAGCCATTGGAAGATTGTGAGCAGAGGAGTGGCATGATCAGACTTAGATTTTGAAGAGGACTCAGGTCCCTTTCCTTTTGTCTCCTTCCCAGCCCTCTCTGGCTCTGGCTGGCTCATGGAGGGCAGCAGCCCCTTCGCCCCACAGCCTCTGCCCTCTCATTCTTCTGACACTGCCATGGTCCTCCAGGTACAAAAGTGATGCTCGGTGCCTTAGGTCAGTCCCAGCAAAATTGTGATGCGAATGTGGTGTGTTCTCTATCTCATTTTTTATGTTTGTTTGCATTTTTTTGGTCAGCATTTACCCATACCCTTCAAATATACAGTGCCCTTGAACGGTTTTGGATGGCTTCCTTTAGAGAGAGAAGCTTTTGATAAATCCGTTTGCCCTACATTACCAGAGACAACACATATAACCTATTAGATAGGTGGCGAGTAGGCTGGGGTGTTTAGATTTTAACAGAGGATGCCTGGGGAGGGTAGAGACGAGGACAAAGAAATTTATCATATAAGAAGAAACTCCAAGCACCAGCAATGGTTCCGCAGCTTCACCTTCTGCTCCAGTCCCCCCGTGAGGGCGCCTGAGAACTCTGCACACGAGCTCCTCCAGCTCCAGGAAGGTGGACTACGAGCAGACCTCCCCATCAGCCCCAACAGAACTGCTTCTGCACCCTGCGCTGCTGCTCTCCCCTCACATCACTCCACAACCCACTGGCCAGGCACTCTCCCTTCAGCACCGGCAGGAACAGCATTCTTGAGAGGTAAAGTACAGTTTAGTTTCTAGGCTCACCCAGGCATGGCTGGGGCTGCACAGCAGGCCGATAATGAAATATTGGGGGTACATATTTGATAATGTGCCGAGCATGCCTGGCACACAGCTCAGGCCAAATGAATGCATTCTTGTGGATGCTGCACCCTTGTCTGCCCAGAGTAGGGGGTGGAGCCACAGAAAAGCCATGATATTTCTTCCTTATCTTCTTCAGATCCACTTGACAGCCCCTTCTCCAAGCGATAGACCTGCGCTCCGTCCCCTGCCCCCTCCCCAGACAGATGCTGAGGGAGGGGAAAGAGAGAAGAGAAGAGAAAAAAAGCACTGCTTCTCTCTCAACTTGCTCTGCTCTAAACTGAGATCCTACAGAGAATGGTATTTCTCTCACTGCGGTTTCCAAGTGACAATGAGGTCAAAGAAAGCATTTTTCAAAAAGAGCTTCTTTTCTCAATTTATGGCAGAGCATCCAGTAGCAAGCAGCAAAATGAAATAGGTCTCTGTTATCTCTCCCCCAAAAGGAGACAGCCTGTGCAAGGGAAGGAGATAATTCCCGTCTGGCTTTTATATGCCTCATAAAACGCACTGTGCAGGCATGTAAATACATGGGCTGGGCAGACATACGAGGCAGAGAAAGCTGCAGCCCATGGCTCCTCGCACTTCTCGGGCTGGAGGACAGCAAAGCAAAGAGCTTTCTTTTTCCTCTTATTTTTTCTCTCTGAGAATAAGAAGAGAAGCCCCCCAAATGTAGCCTCTGTATTGACCTTCCACAGCAGGTGATAGCACAGAGGCGAAGAGTAATAACAATGGTAATATAATAATAATGATTACTAGATATAACGGTACTATAAAGCCTGCTTTTTTCACTTTGCCCATCTGTGACTCAACTTTTGACTTGCCAGGATACAGGTTACAACCTGTTGAGTTCTTGGGAGATGGGGTAATCTCTCCCTTAGAGTCTTATAGTGCTGGGTCAGTCCAGCCATATATCTGCTCACAATATTTAGCCCAGGTTGCATATGCCAATATGTACACACACAGGCACGTAGATAATGTCATTCCAGTCCTAGCCCTCCAGGAACTTACAGGGGTGCTCTTGCTGGAAGGTGACCTCATGAGCATGGATGCCAGGCTTGCAGCCATGTTCCAGGAGAGAGAATTTGGTGGTGTTCTGCAGATGCCTGGACCCCATGTTAGATGCCCTTTCTTTAGAATGTCTCCCACCATGTCTGACTTCAACTGTTTGGTCAAAGGACATTAAAGAAACTTAAACAGTGACACATACCAAATTGTTCCTGAGAATTAGCTGAGAAACAGCTAATGGAATGAGGGTTGGAGAAGGGAGAGCATCTGTTCTCAGAGACAGAAAAAATTGGCTCTGAGACTGGAATAGAGTCTGTTTCTAAAGTTAAAGCCCAGGGATGAGGACATAAGGGTTCCTGGGTCGATGGAATAGTGGAGATAGGACGATATTCCTGTCTCCTCCCCTCTCTCCTCCTTTCTTTCCTTTCTGCTTCCTTCTATCCCTTCCGCAAATACCTAAGAAGTTTATATGCACAGAACACTCTGCTATGGTTTCAAGGCAGCATAGTCAGAGCCTCCTAGAAACCAGTGTTCATTAATTCTCCAGACCAGTGGCTCCCAAAAGACTTTTAACTATACAGATTTATATTCCCTATGCCCGGCCAACAGAACCAGCATGTCAAAGGGGCAGAGTGGAGCACTCTGTGTTATTTAAAGTTGAACAGGGACTCTCAGGGCAGCCAGATAAGAACCATGCTCTACTCCTCACTGTCCCCAAGAAGGAATCAGCTGGTCCAATCCAGTATAATGAAAGGGCACAGGATTTGGGGTCAGGCGGAGCTTGCTTCCACTCCAACACCATAATTTTCTGGTTGAGGACCTTCCCAAACCTCAAGTTCTTTACCTCTAAAACAGAAATTATGATAGCACCCACTTTACAGGGTTTTGGTGGGACCTCGTGTGGTGATATATGGGAACGTGCTTTCTAAATTACAAAGGGCTGTGCCCCTGAGCCCTCTCCTCACTGTCTCAGAGTCTCTCTTCATCTTCTGTCCCTCAAGCTCTGGGGAGGAGCTGTCCCTCCTCTTCTGCTCTCTCTGTTATACTCCACCACTGTGCAGCAGCTCCCCTCCTCTTTCCTCAGTGTCTCCACCAGCCCCTTTCCTAGCTACACACAGGCTTAGATCACTTCAGACTTCAAATCTCTGTCCTCAGAACTGCTTTTCTCTTAAGCTACCATTTTACCTCCCTCCTTTCATTCTCCAACAGACTTTTGAAAGTATAGGATATCCTCTCTGCTACCATTTTCTCTCTACTCTCCCACCCTACTCCTTAATGATTACAGCACGATGTCTATACCATGCACTACTCCATGAAAGCTGCTCCCCAAAAGGTAGCCAATGGCTACCAACCGTTGGCCAACCAACAGTTACTTTGCAACATCTCTGTAGCGTTAAGCAGCATTATTCTGTCCTCTTGTGGCAGTCAATGCAACATGTTGGCTGCATCACCTTTTTCACCACCTATGGTTTCAAGTATCTCTAAACAGATGTTCTCGTATCTGTTCTATCTTGAGCATCAGCTCTTCATTAATAACTGCTCACTGTGTATATCTATCCATCAACCATGAAGAACCTCAAACTCAATACACCTAGCTGAACCTATCATGCCCTTTTCCTCCTTTTCTATATCAGTTAGGATGGTCTTACTTGCACATAATGGAAGGCTAATCTAAAAATAGTTTAAACAACAATGAAATTATATTATCTTACATACCAGTAAGTGTAGGGGCAAGGATGTTCTAGGTTTAGTTGATTCAGTGGCTTCAAGGGACCATTGGTTCATTTTTCTTCATTTTCCAATCTCAAGGTATTGACTTGGTCTTTTGGACTGGTTTCCCTTTGGGTCTCAAGATAACCACAGTAGTTCTGGATGATGTGTGAATGCGCAATATCAAAAGGCAGAAAAAAGGACTGTTCCTCATAGAACATCTCCTTTAAAGAGCCATAAAAAATCCATTCCAGTAGGCCTCCAGGATAACTCATGTCTCACTGGATAGCATCACATTATATGCCCTGTCTGAACCACTCACTGGCAAGGGGAATGGGAAGACCAGGACTGCCTCAGCCTTGCCTGAAATGGCAGCTCTATAAGGTTAGCAAAAAGGAAGTGGAGGAGTGGGATGACTGTTGGATAATCAACCAAGAGGGCTGCCCATTACTATCATACCCTGAAACAACAATGCCCAGCTTTTCCATTCCTACTATTGGTACTCCATCCAGCCCCACTCCAACCCATGCCTGCCTGCCATCTTTCTCCCTCTCTGTTCTAACCAAACCAAGCTACTTCCATTCCTTAATCTCAGCACACAGCATTATGCCTCTGTGCCTCTTATGCTGTTCTCTAAACCTACTTCCTTTTGTTATCTGCTGTCATTTTATCAGAGACCTAACGTGGCAAGCATGCTGGGTTGTTAAACCTACGTATCTCCACTCTAGTCATCCTTCTAGTATAGCTCCATTGCATTCTTTACAGTTCCTACTGTGCACTGTGCTTTCTTTGAGGGCAGGGAACCTCTAACTAACTTCTATATGACCAGCACTTAGCACAGTGTCAGCACATAATAGGTTTCAATAAGAGTATGTTGGATCAAAGAACGAGTAACCGGGTTTAATATAGATAGCTATGCCCGATTGGTAATGCTTCTGCTGATGCAGAGTCAGTCTTCTCCCCCTTCCCAACACATTTGCACAAATTCTTCACTGGTGCTTCATGTGTCACTCAGATGACTGGGCCCAGGGAAGACGCCCAGCTTTTCTAAAGCCTGTTTCAGACACAAGACAGTATTTGGACAAGGTAGTATTTGGAAGGAAGCTTATAAATGAAAGATAGGCCAGAAGATAGCCTAGCAAGGCATTTTTCCCCCACACAGGTCACACTCACCGATATTCTCTGAGGTCAGAATCCTTGGGAAAACCCTACCAACTGCTGCAGTCAATTGATGTAAGCCACAGAATATTCTAGCAGTACGGGAACCTATGAGAATAAATGAGTTTATTCCTAACCAACATTAATGATACAATTTTGGTACTTAACGCGAGATGCTGCCTTGACGTGTGGCTAGATCCCTCCTGAATTTCTGGGAAGGGTGCCCTGCTGTGTGCACATGTCTGTGAGGCTCGTGACTGCTGAAAGGCTGGGCTGCTGACTGGAGTGAGTCCTTGTGCTCCTGGCAGGGAGACTCTGGAGTGTGAGGGCCACGGAGGTCACTAAGTAGCCCAGCAGGCACCTTGGGGAGTGCACCACCTTTATTTACCCAGGTTGGTCAGAGTCCCTGCAGGTCAGGCTCAAGGATCCCTGGAGGCCCCTGTCTGCCCTTGTGCGGCTATCTTCAGTTTTCACACTGTCCCCAGGCCAGCCAGCCACGGCTACTGTGACAGGACTGTTTGTACTAATAAAGCACACTGCAAAAGCCATCACAGCTCGTGTAGAAAGGAGCTGCTGGGACTTTTCCTTTAAAGTCAGTTGTGCCTGTAGTGGGCTCTTGTGGTGCACACACACTCCTCCGCCAGCTTCTCCGGTTCCCGGTGCTTGGCTAACGTGGTGTGGACAATCTGAGAACAGTCAGGCGGGAACAGAACAGGTCTACAGGCAGGGAAGTCCATCTTCAGATGCCCTTCCCACTCCTGCCGCTCCCTACTCCACCTCTCCTGCCCTCCTACAGGCACTCGCCATCCACCCACCCCCCCGCCCCCCGCACGGCACTTTCAGAAGAGGATCTGATCTTCATCACTTACACCTGAGCGTGAATTTAAGCCCTTTATTACATCTCCTAGGAATACTTGCCAGTTAACTCTGCCACTACTCAGTGGAAAGCAAGTCGCTGTTCCCTGTTAAAGTGTCAAGCATCAGCCAGTAGACATGCTATACAAGCTAACACGTACGCACATGTCTGCGACATTCAAACTCTGATGTCTCACAGCCTTTGATCTTCACATGAGATAGAAAAGGTATTCTTAGCATCTTCATTTTGCAGAAAAAGAAACTGTAGTTTTGTGACTTGAGCGGGAATGATCCCATTGGGAAGAGAGTCCCACGGCCATTGGATGGCAAATGTCCCCAGAGTTCTATCCTGAGGCCAGGATCCTCTAAGTGACAAAGTCGCCTGTGAACTTACCCTCCTCTGTGCCAGGCCCTGCTATCTAGGATACCAGGCTCTCATACCCGGTGGACCAGGATACCCAGATATCTAGGCTACCAGGAAGGATACTAGGAATACTGCTAGTGGCAGTTGTCAACCAATTTGAAAGGATTTTTCCCCCCTAAGTCAGCCAATCTGTTACCAACTTTTTAGGGCACAGGGATTTTTCTTGCCCCTCTACTTCTTTTAGTTTCATCAGAACTTGATATTCCCACTTGCTCCCAGTTTAAAAAAACCTCTTCCTATCTTTCTTCTCTTTGTGCGGCCTCCCCAGAGACCAGGTGAGAGGGCTGTGAACCGGGCATCTCCCGTCATCACTAGGCAGGAGGAATTTGTGTTTGCAAATTGCTGGAGACCAACTCGGGAAGGCAAAGAAGAAGTCCTTTTGGAGACAGAGAAGACCAGAGAAATATTGTGCTCTGTGAAATAGATAAGCAGAAGAGCTGTTTATTCCCTTGGTGGTGTGAGGCCTGGCTTTGAGGCAGACAAATCTTTGTTGGTAATACAGCACTTAAACCAGAACTGACACCTTTTTATATCAACTGCAGAGAATTGCTTTTGTGAGGCTCTGATACAAAGGCTGCCACGGCTCTTTCTTGCATATCAATTCCTCAGCAGCCTGTTGCTTATCTCAGGCCTGCCCTTCAGGCAGCTGTGGCTGGTCTCAATGTGGCATCAGGGTCTGAGAAGGGCAGGGAAGGAGGGATGCCCCAAAAATGAAAGGGACATCTAGTGGAAGCAGGCAGGCACTGGATGGAGCTGGGGTGTTTGCTTGTTCCGGGGACCCTCCTCCCTGTCCCTTCCCAACCCTGCTTCCGACACAGGAGCGCTGGAACCAGCTGGCAGGCAGAGCAGACGGGCCCAAGCGCAGCCATGGTGCACACAGCCTTCACCAGGCACTGGGGTCCTGAGGCCAATGGGCTCACATTATTTTTAACCTTCTTCTTTAATAGACAACTAAAATAGACTGGCTGCAGATAAATTGGATAATATTGATAAGCAAAGAGAAGAGATATTTATAATATTTTATATGTACTTTATTATCTATCCTTCCCTGAGTAAATATATATAATGTATATATACATATGCATTTTTTAATAAAAGTAAAACCATGCTGTTATGGACTGAATGATCCCCCCTCAAATCTTATGTGATTTGCAGATGGGCCTTTATGGAGGTAATTAAGGTTAAGTGAGGTCATAAGGGTGGGGCTCTAATCTGATAGGAGTAACGTCCTTATAAGAAAGGACATGAGGGAGCTCCCTCTTTCACTCTCTGCCAAATGAAGACACAGGAGGTGGCCGACTATCTGCCAGCAAGGCAGAGAGGTCACACCAGGGCCTGAAAAGGCGACACCAGGATCCAGCACCTCCAGCCTCCAGCACTGTGAGAAACTACACTTCTGTTGTTGCAGCCCCCCTAGTGTGTGGTGTTCTGTCACGGCAGCCAGAGCTGACTCACACGCACTCTACACAGAATGTCGCTCCTCTGCCCCCACTTTCGGCTCTAACGAGTCAGGCGTGCCTCTCCAGCACACATTCCCGCAGCATCACTGGAGGGGCTATTTCCACACTCCGGAATCTCTGCGGCTCTTGCTTACCTTTCTGTTTCTCTGCTTGGCTAATTGCCTTCCTTAATCTCGCCCTCTCTACCTAACCCTTCCCACTGGAGGGAACGTGGAATCTGCAGACATGATTTTGGCATGGCCAATTATTAATGTGACTTTGTCAAGTTAATCTCCCTAAGACACAGTTTCTCTGTCTATAAAACAGGCTAATAATTTTGGCATCATATGAATAATATGGGAAATATTTATCAGCACAGTGGCTGGTAAATAGTTGATGTTCATTTCAAACGGAAGTATACGTTTCTGTCCTCCAGAATATCCTCTCCACATTAGTGTCTTCAGTCTCCTGTGGCTGCCACTCTAAGCATCCCTGGGGTCCCTGCCTGGCTGAGCCTCTAGTCTGGCCTGTTTCTCCTTCCTGGCTGGGAGCTAGGTTTGCAAGCACTTTTCTTTGTCCTCCCAACCTTGGTTCCCCAGAGCTGCCACTGCCCTAGCTACCCTCAGGGGTTCCTCCATTCCAAGGCTGTCTTACAGAGATGGGCTGTATCCCTTTGGATTTTTCACAGTTCCCTAAACAAACTCACAGGCCTCTTGATTTTGAGGGTTGCACTCTAATTGCTTTAGAGTAGCTGAAAGTGGGTGACAGGAGCGTCACGTGGTCAGGAAGTCACTTTGCTCAGAGTCACGGGTCTGAGCTCAACTAGACGAATACCCTTCCTGACCCTATTTTCCGACAGTCCTTAGGAAAGATCTCTTTGGCTTTTGTCCTGGGAATTGAGGTTACTCTTCCCCAGCCCAGCTCATGGAGCCCCGTCACACCCTTTCCAAAGCACTAGCTCCCTCCTGGGCCAACGCATCGCTTGTATCACAGAACCTGTAGCTGTTGGCGCTTGGCTGAGCTGGAAACCCACGTCCGCTGCCAATCTCTAGCTTCCTTCCCAAGCAGCTGCCACCAAACAATGGAATTAACAAGAAACACAACTCGGCAGAGGCACATTTCATGTACAGTGATTATACTAGCTATTATATAACTCAGTTTTAAGCATTACAAGCTCCCTGGAGAACAGGGGGAAAAAAGACATGTAAAAAGGACCCAACTCTCTCCAAAATCACATAATGACGGAAGAATCTCAGTAACAAAATACAATTCATGGCATAATAAATAGTGTATTTTAAAGTACTTAACATTTTTCAATTCTTTATTTCATTCCCATCAGGAACTCAGTTTATTTCAAGTGGAGGAAAAAGAGTATATCAACAATTTAAAATTCTGAGAGACAATTAGAACTGAATGTGGGTTCTTACAGGAGAATGTTCCAGGGTGAATGTTGGGTGGGTTTCCAACTGGATAGAACAACAGTGCTCTGCTGGTGCGCTCTGGCCAGCTCTGGGCTCTGACATCACACCCTGCCCTGGGAGAGCTCTGCGCCTTCCATGAGCAGGGTCCACAGGGACGGCACAAAGAATAGGAACTGTGATGTTCTCCAGTCCTGATTTCACTGCTCTCTAGCCAAGTGGCCACTCTGATCCTCAGTTATCTCATCTGTAGAATGGGGATAGGACCAGTCCCCTCCGATTTGTTATGAGAATTTGATGAGATTTCATAATTAGCCGAGTGCCCAGCATCTAACAGGAGCTCCATAGTGCTTTATTTCCTTCTTGCTACCTTTCTGTCTCCCACTCCCTTCCCTTCTGTAGTAAATGGAGAAGCAATAGTGCTTTTCCTAAAGGAATGGGTCACGAAGAGTGGACTGTCAGGGAGCTCTGGTTGGAGACAAGAGGATCTCTTAAGGAAATTTGAAATAGCCTCTGAACCTTGCAGGGGTACATCAGCCTGGAGGTGTGTGCAGATATGAACCCCGTCTACAAGCAGCGGACTGGACTGGTGGCCTCTGGGATGAAACAGTCCCTCCCCACCCCTCGAGCCACCTCAGTCTAAGGAGTGTTACGTGTATAAGCAGTGCAGCGTGATGGCCCTAATTGGAAGGGAGAACAGAATGCGGTGAGGGCATTGAAGAAGGGGTCCCAGAGCTGGCAACACATGGGCGGTGGAAAGGAGTTACAGACAGTCACAGCTGAACTCCAGGGCCTGGCCCACTTCTGCTCCGAACGACAACCACTCCAACTCTCGGAGAATGGAGGGAGTCTCAACCTCTCTGCAGAGCTGGCTTAGCGAACTTTACTGCCAAGATGACTTCCGTGTAACTCACTGCGACGCTTACGAACTGGGTCCCTGAGCTGTGCCAGATGCCAGGCCAGACCTGGAGTCAATCCAAAGACGAACAAGACTTGGTCTTCCTACCTTGTAGAGTGCAGGTTTCAGACAGTCCGCGAGAGGCTCACCCTGTGGGGTCAGAGGTGTGCCTTCAGAGAGCTCAAGCACATTGAGACACGGGCGCTCAGGAGGGCCAGGCACGCGCTCTCGCAGTGTGGAGGAGGACGTTTCAGCCGCATGAGACCGGTCACACCGGGGCTGCCACAGGCAGCGGTGCCTGCCACAGTACCCACCATACTTGATACTGGTTTCCTTAGGGCCACGCTTCTGGGGAGATGTGACATGACCTTCAGGTGACTAGAAACAGTTACTTAATCCATGATTGTCCTTTTCCATATGAGGTGAGAGAAGCAGATGTCCGTCAGTCCACACGTGTGTACTCTGCACATACGTGCCCAGCACCTGTAGAGCTGAGCTCTGGGGGGATTTCAAATAATAACCGAGATGAATAATGTTTAACAGTTTACCAAACACTTTATCATATATTTTGTGATCCTCACAACAAACCTGTACCACTAGGCAATATATAGCTATAAATGTGAATGTAATTTTATATATTATTTTACTTCGTTATTATAATCTGCATCTTACAGAGAGAATCCCAAGGGACAGAAAGGTTAAGCGTCTTGCACGAGGCCACACAGCCAATATGTGGTGATGTCATGAAGCCAGGTCTTTAGATTCTAAATCATGTGATCTTTTCACAGTTCCATTCTGCCTCTTACAAATATATGCTAGCAGAAGTGTGGTGTTTGAAGATTATTGCTGAAATATCTAGGGCTGTATGTAATATGAATTCCAAAATTCTTACTGACCCTTGGGTGGCATATATAAATGAAAGGGGAAATAAATCATCCTTTCTGCTAGGAAAGCTCTAACTCCAAACGTTTACTCATCTTAATGAAGTGCCCACGTGGTCTCGCAGATTACTTCACCCCTTTTCTCTCTTTTCCTTCTGTTCCTCTGTTGCTTTCCAGACTTAATACCCTTTACATAAAAGTGAAAACTGGCCCCTTCTCTCTGACTTTTTCTATTTCTATTTGACTCATTTCTGCACCACCAATTGCTGCCCTCAGGTCCTCAGGACATGTGTGGGTACAGGTCCAAAGATGGGGCCAGATTGTAATCCACATTTTCTCTGTTGTTGCTGTAGACTGGAATCGATTGCATTTAAGGTTATACCATTTGGCTGCATAATTACAACTACACTTTTCTGGATTTTTCTTCAAAGTAAGGGAAAAACAAACCTCTATCATTTAGCTCACTTGCATTGGGCACAAGGAAATCTCACCCTATTAGAGTCTAGAACTCAGCCCTTGACTTTGGCCATCAAGGCAATGCTAGGATCTGGGCCCTTGGTCTCCAGGAAACTGTTGGTGGAATAGAGACAGGCTTGGTTGGTAGAAGTGAGGCTGGAGAAGGTGTGAATACTAGGAGGATTTCAAATGGGAATAAATATTGTAGCCTAGCTTGTTGACAATTTCCATTTAGGAAATAAGGAAGAAGAAAAAAAGACCTCAACCTGCAAAGCCCACCTAGGATGTCAGAACCACTTGCTGAATGATCTAATTGGAAAAGAAGCCAATTTCGCAGAGATGGTAAGTTCAGAGGTGAAGTAGACCTGCTTTAGCTTCATGGTTTTCTATTTTCATACTTATATGTGCCTAGTATATTTTAGGGATTTAGTTGAAAGGAAAAAAGAGGGAAGGAAGGAGGGCGGGAAGGAAGGCAGGAAGGCAGGAAAGAAGGAAGGATCGTCTCATGAAGACTTGGAGAAGTCATAGAGTAAAACCAGTAAGGCATCTGCTAAAATCATGCCAAGAAGAAAGCAAGCCCCGCAGAGAGGCCATCGGCACCGCATTTCCTTCTGCATAAGCGCATAAAGGGAGGCAGCAGTAAAGGACCGGTGTCTGTGGCTTCCCTGAAGCCTGGTCTTTACATAAGAATTGCAAAAGAGAGAGGAGAAAGAAAGTAAAAGAAGGGCAGAGAGGGGGTGAAAAGAAAGAGAAGAGGAGAGAGGGAAGGAGAAGAGAGAAAAACAGAGAAATCAAGAACAATAAAGAGAGGAATTTAAAAAGGAATGTGATTTGGGGAAGAAGGAAAAAAAGGACAGAGACAAAATGTGGGAGAAAACCTCGTTCCATTCCAAGAATGTTGTCGCCGTGGGTGTGGGGGCATTGTTGGAGAAGAGGGCGGGGTCCAGGCCATTGTGCACCTTTTATTGTATAATTAACTCTAGTAAGAGTTACTGACTGCTTGGGGCCACTGCCTGCCTTGTAGATGCAATCTGATTTGATGAGACTGATGCTTCTTGTATTCATGCTGCCTGATGGGGGGCCACAGTGGTGGGGGAGCCCAACTAGTAGAAATGAAAGGAATAGAGGATGAGTTGATTTTTTTACCCCTCCAGCTTCCCTGAATAGAGGCTGCTCCAGACTCAATCACACTCGATTATCCCCATTTATAATTCTCCCAGTCATAGCCTTGTCTCTCCATTAATTATGGTGATTAGCTTGAACTATAGTTGATGCTAATAATCTTTGAGAACCATGTTTGGGCTGTCCATTGGTTGTCATTCAGAAGGGGGAGAGAGGGTGGAGAAGAAGTGGGGAAAGGGCCAGGGCTTAATCTATTCAGACCAGGGCAGGCACAGCCTCGAGTGGGGCAGGAGCTCAACCACAGAAGGAAGAAAGGTCATGGGCATGACGCACCTTCAGCAGGCTATGCTTCTCCATCTGTCCGAACTTTGCTTACTGTTTACTCTCATTCCCTCATTTGCCCCGATAGACATTATGCACATTCCTGTCTCTGTCCCATGCCGTCCCCTCCCCCTGAAATGCTCTCCTATCTTTCTACCAAGTCAAAATCCAAAGATCTTTGATTCAGTTGATGACCTCACCTTCTCCGCAATGCCTTCCCTGACTATTCTAATTCCAACTACTATCTCTCTGCTTTGAATTCCGTTGTTATTACGGTAGAGTAGCTTCATTAAGAACACGGGATTTAGAGTTAGCAAAGCCTGCCTTGAGTCCCAATTCTACTGTTGTTAGCCATGTGACATTAGACAAGTTATGTAACTTTACAAGCCTGTTTTCTCATCTTTATGACACTGAGATAAAAGTAATACTTCCAAGTGAAGTTGTGAGCAGGATTTATGTTCAAGGACTTTTCTATTCAATGTAGCTCAGTGCTAAGGACATAGATTATGTTTAATAAATCCTCAGAGATTGATGGAAGAACAGAGATTTTTCAGTATCTAAATGAGGAACTTTTGGAGAAAATAACTTTGGAGGTGGGAGGAGTTGGAAACAGAAAAAAATGTAGGCAATGAAAGATGAGAATTGTTATTTAGAAATCCTGGAATTGTGTTTCCTCCACTAAGGTTATGTCAATATCCACCCAAGAGAAAATTGTCCAGCAGTTAGAATAAGTTGTGTCGGAACCAGAAAGTGTTACTCAGGGTTGGCTTCTGGCAGCCACAAAGCTGCTGGATTCTTGCTGCTTTTTGGACTCTGAGTTCATTGTTGGAAAGAGAGAAAGGGATTATAAAAGAAAGAGAAGCTTCCCTACAGGTGTGGTGGGGAGGAAGATAACCACCAAAAGGATGATATTTAGGAACTATAATTCATGGTACGTCTATGTGTCTAGCACTGTGATGGGCTTTGTGCAGGAAGACAGAGGAGAGGGTGGCTTGACCTCTGCCTTGCATTTGTTTTTGTTGTTTTCATTGAACTTGTTTGACAAACAGTGGGTGTTGATTATGTGTCCTTTGCTGGGCTTGAAAGGTTCAAAGTCACATAAGAACTCCTCCCTGCCTCATGGGTTCACAGTCTAGTGAGCTTGGGCTCCGCTCGCTGGGGTCAGCACAGGCAGGGAGCAGGCTCTCTAGCTGCTTGCTGTGCTGCTCAGGCCCATGGTCAGGTGACGGCCCCAGAGGCATCAGAGGCTGACCTCAGTTCTTCAAAGGAGCTGCTGTGGTACTAGCTGTGGACCCCATGAGATCATCTGGTCTGCTGTGAGCTTGCCCAGAACTTGAGCTTTACCTTCCTGCCAAATTCCTGGTTTGGGTCTCAGGATATGCCTGCAGGATTTGATTCTTGTAATTGTCCAGCTCATATTAACGCTCCTGGTGGATTATATAACCCTGGCTAGCCCATAGTTTTGCTTCCCATCCACAGGTTTTGGCATCCATCTCACTCTTTCCCAAGCTTCTAATCTCATTAATTCATCGAGTAGGCACTCATTAAGTGCCTATTATACAATAGTCATTAGCAGTGAAATGTAGTGGTAAAACTCACAGGCTTTGGAGTCAGACTAAATAGGTTTAAAGCTTGTGTCTGCCATTTACTGTTTGTGTGACTTTGAGCCAAGTTATGTCGACACTCTGTACCTTGGTTTCCTCATCTTTAAAATCAGGCTAATATAGTACCTACCTCATAGGATTGTTGGGAGGATTAATTGAGTTAATGGACATAACGATTAATGTAATGTAAAAAACAGTACCTGGGACATGGTTTTTGATAAATATTTACTATTATTATCACTATTTCTAGGGATACAAAGAAAATTAAGATGAGATTCTATAAATAAAAATACGTCATACAATGTTTCAAGCACTATAATAGAAGTCCGCATATCTGGGCTTTCAAAGGTGAAATGCATTCTTCCACCTAGGGGAGAGGAGAAAGTGTTATAGTTAGGAAAGGATTCAAGGGAGAGGTAACCATCAGCTGACTCTTACAGGTAAGGAGGTGTTCTCTGGGTGGATCAGGAGGGAGTGATGGCTGGTAGAAGGATATGCTCAGCAGACGAAGAAGCAAAATAAAGGCTCAAGAGTACAAAACAGCAAGGCCTAGCTGGGGAATTGCAAACTGTTTGGCATGACTGCAGTTTAAGGTATAATATTGAGAGAGAAGGAGGAGGCATCTATGGAATCTGCGGAGAGGCTTGGAACCATAGTGGGGGGATTGAGTCTCTCTTAAAAGTATCGGGAAACCACTAAAGTATTCTAATTATAGCAACACCAGGATGATATCTGTGTTCTGTCAATCAGTCCGGGAGGCCAGTTAGGAAGTAGGAACACAAGGCAGAAACGTCTTAACAACAGTGAAGGCAAGAGAAAGCTGAGGCCTGACGTGGGGCAAGGGTGGTGGAAATAGGACAGATGGAAGGGAGGCGAAGGCTGAAAATGAGGACGAGGGGAAAGAATGTACACTGGTTGCACCGACTTGGTCGCCTGGGTGCTGCCAATCACTTAGAACAAGGGGAGGAGTAGAGTTTTGGGAAGAAAATTGTGATATACTAGACATGTTGGATTTGAAATACTTCTGGGATCTCAAGATGGTAATGTCAAGCAGAGAGTGACATACTGAGTCTGGACACCCAAGAGGTTGGTCAGAGTTAGAGACGATGATTTGGGAGTCAGTGGCCTGTAGCGGTAGGTGAGACAACAGCAATGACGAAATTCCTAGGAAGAGCATGTGCATTGATGAAAAGTATAAGAACGAAACCTTGGAGAGCCCAGTCGTTATGGGATGGGGACAGAGGAGAAGGTATCAGAAAACGGGACTAAGAAAAATGGTCAGAGAAGTGAAAGAACGTCCAACAGAAAGTGGATTTCAGAAGCCACTGGGAAGACTGAGAAAGTTGTGCACTGGCCTGGTCTGGTCCCAGACCAATGAGAGATTTGCAGACAACTCTGAAGGATTTCACTCAGCTATAGAGTCAGGTCATTATGGGACAACAGCAGAGTCAGCCCTGCTGTGTGACAACAAATTTGGGAGCACAGAAGTCATAATGCTCCTTGGTCCTTGTCCTTCTAACTCAAGAAGCACTGACTGCTCTCGGTCTCTGAGATTTTCCTCTACTTCCTCTGGAAAGTGCTAGAGGAAAAGAAATAACAAAATCTTGCCTTGGGTTGGGCAGAACACTAGAGTAATTAGTGCAGTAAGACGACTTAGAGTATGAGAGAAGCATGAATATCAATCTCTAGCTGTTGGTGCTAGACAATAACTGGGTTTTGGGGGAGGAAATCCTGACCTTCAGTGTATGGGAAAAAGGGATTTGTAAATGGAAAAGCATTCAAATAGTGTTATTGCTCTTGTTGATGCTGACTGAGGCAAGACAGTCTGTGCTACAGCAGAATCCAGGGCACCAAAGAAAGCCTAGACCTCTTTGTTTCTCAAGACCTCTTCCAATAATTAGAATTCCTCCCCTCTTTAAAGTCCTCCTGGACCAAAACAAGGTATGAAATGATACACCAGTGCTAGAGACCGTAGTCCCAGAAGGGGTGAATAGTGCACAGGGACTGAGGAGAGAACAGACAGAGTGAAATGCAAGCAAAGTGTCTTACCTGTCTGAAATGAGCCTAACTGCTGAGCAAATCCAATACACCAGTCTGTCTTCATACAACATCTTTCTTATTAATAATGTAAGCACGATGGTGGCTGCTATTGATCTTCGATACCTAAATCTTCCTTCTCTATGAATAAAGAATGTAATAAGATCTCAGAAATAAGCTAAAGACCACTGCCTGGGTCTAAATGACAGGGATAAATTACAGTACCCTGCATAAGACTGAAAAATATTAATGGATGGCAGTCCCAGTTTGCTCACGAGCTGGCTTAGAGCAGCTCAGAACGGGAGCTGCTGGTGATCCAGCAGAGGAGATCACAACCCCAGCCCCTCCTGGCCTGCAAGACGGCACCAGAGCCACCACTGTCAAAGGCCTTGCAATGATAAGTCACGCTCCTTCAGTTTGATAGACTTTCATGCTTCCACTTTTACTGATGTGAGTGTGTGTGTGTTGGGGGGATATAGCTTTTCTACTTTCAGTGGGATTTAAGATGTTATATAAAATTAAGTATGATATAAAATGGGTAAATTAAATAGTAAAATATCAAAGGACTGGTGAAATAGACGTTGCCAAGAACCTATGATTACTTATCCACTGTAGCTCGTAATAAGTTTAGCTGTGTTTCATTGCATCTAAAAAAACAAAAAACGAAAACATATATATGTTCTACTGAAGGCTATTTCTCTATATTTTGGTCCAGGCCACAGAGTTGAGGTGCATTTCTTGGCTTTGTTGCTGGGGGAGGGGTGTTCAGGATATACACCACACTCAGTGGAGGGATGCGATGAATACAGTGAAGACACTGTCAGTTCAGCTCTGACTGAAACCTTTCAGTGGCTGCTCTGCTTCCACGGGTGAGGGCGCAAATTTAAAATGTTAAGTGGCCTTTTCCAATACAGCCTGTTTCCACGTTCCTTTCCTGCCCTAGTCCTCGCAAAGCAGTTGTGTTAGCCTCCACTTGACCCGGGACCAGTGAGGTCCCTTGGAGTCGTCTTTTTTTTTTTTCCGTCTCTGATCTAAAGTCTACAAGACATTCAGATTCCCAGATATTCTCTCTCTCTCTCGTTGCCTCACCCTCCCCTTTCAGAGAGTCACATCTGTTGGAGTCACATCTTTCCACTGCTCCTCCACTGGATCCTTCTCTGCCTCTCCTCAATAGGCTTCATGCCTTCACTCCAGGTCTTGTCGTAGACAAAAGAAGCACTGAAGCAGGAGTCAGGACCCTGTGTCTGTTAACGACCTTGGATAAGTCACTTCCCTGACCTCCTGGACATTAACATGAAGACTTGAGACTAGATGATCTCTAAGGCTCTTCCCAGGGCTCAGGAAAAAGCTCCCCACTTCATCATTTCCCTGAAATTACTCTTTCAAAGGTTGCAATTGTTTCCTAATTGCAAATCCAGTAACTCTGCTCAGTGACCAGCTTACATGACCTTTGGGGCAACATTAATTATTGGGTTAGTTTTCCTTCTTGAAACGCACTGCTTCCTTTCCTTTCAGGGCACTCAGTTCTCTTGTTTACTTAAGAATGCTCATCTGACACTCTTCCCATATCCTTAGTTTTTCTTCCACATCACCAAATATGAAAAAACACATAGAATGTCTACAGAATATTAAAACCAAGAACAAAATGAAAGAAAAAATAACGACCTAAGAATTCCATATCCCCAAGAGTTAGCATTCATATGTGAGAGTCAGAAAAAGCTATTGTTAGACACAATTGAGAAACTTAGCCAGTTTATCTCTTACGAATTCAAATTACTCAGAAAATTGAGAAAATAATGAATAACAATGATGAAAATGAATGAAATGATTAAAAACAATGATAGCTGTTTAAAATAGAATTATCAATGATCAATAAAACTAAGCAAATATAGAATTATCTCATTAATTATAGTTGTAAAATGTAATACAATTGTCAAAAAGTATATTCTTATAAGAGACGATACATAACATGAATAATAATTTTGTAAGGAAAAACATTAAGAGCAGTCAATTTCATCTAGAACAAAGTTATTGGATTTAGTTTCATTATTGATAATTAGAAAAATTCAGTCAATTATTTTAAACATTGAAATTATATAGCCTAAATGTAATATGTATATCAACCAAATGATAGGAGGAAAAAAGAAAAGGAAAAAATCAAAAGAAACTTTAATGAAGTAAACACAATAAAGCATAAAGCAAGACGACAGAAGATAGGTAAAATATATCGGTCTTCAAAATAAATATCAGCAATCACAAATTCACATGTAAGGCATAAAACTGTAAAACTATTAGAATAAAACATAGAAGACAATCTTCAAGACCCAGGACCAGGTGAAGAATTCTTAAATATTACACCAAAAAAAATGATCCATAAAAACATTGACAAATTAGACTTCTTCAAATTAAAAACTTTTGTTGCATCAAATGCCCTGTTAAGAGGATAAAAATACAAGCTATAGACTGGGAGAAAATATTACCAAACCATTCATCTGAAAATGGACTTATATCTAGAATATGTAAAGAACTCTCAAAACTCAACAGTGAAAAAACAACGGTTAAAAAAAAAACACTAAAGAAGAGATATGGATGGCAAATAAGCACATGAAAAGATGTTCAACATCATTAGCCACTAAAGAAATACAAATGAAAACTGCAATAATATTATCACTATACACCCATTAGAATGGCTAATATTCTTTTTTCAAAGATAAGACCAAACGTTGAAAAGGGTATGGAAAAGGTAGATCTGCTGGGAATTGCTGAAGGAAATGTAAAATGATGCAACCGCTCTGGAATATGGTTTGGTAGTTGTTTGTAAAGCCAAAACATGTGCTTACAATATGACCCAGCAACTGCTCCCTTGGGCATTTATCCCAGAGAAATGAAAACGCATACTCACAAAAACCTGCACATGAATGTGCACAGCAGATTTATTTGTAATAGCCCCAAACTGGAAACAACCCAATGTCCTTTGTGGGTGAATGGTTAGACAAACTCTGGTATGTCTATGCTATGGAATACTACTCAGCAATAAACAGAAACAAACGAATGATACAGACAACTTGCATAGATTTTCAAAGTATTATGCTTAGTGAAAAAAGCCAACCTCAACAGGTTACATAGTGTGATTCTAAATATAACATCCCCAAATGACAAAACTATAGAAATGGAGAACAGATCCGTGGTTGCCAGGGGACCAGGACAGGGTTAGGGGTGTGGGTGCGACTATAATGGGGCTATATATGGGAGTTTCTTTGGGTGATGGAGCAGTTCTATATCCTGATTATGGTGGTGGTTCCACAAATCTACATATGGGATCAAATTGCATAGAAGTGTATACAAGCATACACATGCAAATAAGCACATGTAAAACACTGGGAAAATCTGTATGTGGTTTGTAGTCTAGTTAATAGTATTAATAGTAATGCCAATTTCCCAGGTTTGTTTGCACCCACAGTTATAGAAGTTGGCAATTATAGGAGTTGAAGCAAGCTGGGCGAAGAATTAAAGGGACTCTATCTACTACTTTTGCAACCTCCTATGAATCTATAATCATTTCAGAATTTTAAAAAAGTTAAAAATAAATAAATGATATACATTTCCTTGCTTGTCAGCTCAGAGGGTCCAGAAGCAATGACATGCCAGCATCAATATCACACCCAGTGCCCAGATCTTGGATTCCAATACCATTCTCTAGTAAAAGGAGCTGAGTTCCTTGAGAAATGGTTGATTTTAGGACTGGGGCAGGAAATATACAAGATGAGGCTGGAACATCTTTTTTTAAAGTAAGACGTAGAAATTTAATTATTCTTATAAGATTAAACATTGACTACAAAACTAATTAAATCCTTTTTAATAATTTAAATGATAATTGTATACTTATATGACTGACTCATGTAAACACTGCAACATATAAAATAATAAAACATAGACAAATGAGTAAATATATATTAAGATGCTTATACTACAGTTTTAAATAGTATCAGTACAATTGGTTTATTTTATTTCTTTTTGCTCTAAACTTGTTTTATGCTTTCTTAGAGCCATAGTCATTCTTATTTTGACCAGCCAGTACTCTTATCAGACTGGAAATGAAATAGAATATTGTCACAATAAAATGGATGAACAGCTTTGGATTCTGGCCTCTTGGTCAGGGCGTTTCAAGGAGCTGCATCTTGTGAAATGATCCAACTGGAGCTGCTGCTCACCAGGCTAATTCCATTTTCGTTGACACAGAATTTTTAAGTCCACACTTTTTATATAGGCGCCAAGTGAGTGAGGGGAAGAATTTCAGGAAAAGTCAGGGAGGCAAAACAATATGAAGGATTTCTAGAAAGTAAATGATGGGATCTGACTTCTGTTTTAAGAGCATCTTATAGTGCCAGAAAGTAAGGAAATGCTAAACCACAAAGGAGACAACGATAGAAGTGCATCAAAGGGACACCTGAGCCAGCTGGAAGAGCTCCAACAGACAAAGCTGCAGAAATTACAGCAACGAAATAGATATAATGACACTGGATTTAACCCGGATTATAAAACAAACAACCACGAGTCTGTGCTGATACAAAGAAGTGATAGAAGAAATAAATAAATGAGGGAGAATAGACAAATCACTTGTGCAGAGGAATTCCAAATAAGTTATGCAGATAGTTACCCTCAAGGAGGTGAAGCATACCTCCTCAGTCCTCAAGTGTGGGCTGCACATAGTGACTCCTTCCCAAGAGCACAGCCTGGAAAGGAGGTAAAAGAGTAGCTTTCCAGTGCAGAAGCTGACAGACACGACCCCAGCCAGGTGATCAGGGTCTACATCAACACTGATGAGCCATGTGGATGGTATGAACCCTTGACACAATGTGATGAGAATGGCGTTTTACTTCTGTGGTCTTCCTCCCCAAAACCCTTAATCTAAGCTTAAGAAAAACATCAAAAATATCCCAATTGAGGGACACTCTACAGTATACCAGACCAGTACTGCTCAAAACCACCAATGCCACCAAAAACAAGAAAATTCTGAAAGCCGAGAAGAGACTATGGAGACGTGACAGGTGCATGTAATGTGGTGTCCTGGATGAGACCTGGAACAGAAAAAGAGTCATTAGGTAAAACTAAGGAAATCTAAGAAAAATATGGACTTTAGTTAACAATCCTATACCAATATTGGTTAATCAGTTGAGAAGATGTTAATACTAGGGTAACTGAATGCAGGGGACAAGAGTATCTGTACTATCATCACAACGTTTTTGTAAGTCTAAAACTATTTAAAATAAAAAAGATTATTTCTAAAGAAATGTGACAAGGTTAAATGTCCACAGTAAAATACAAGGATTCTTAGATTATGTTAAAACACCACAAAGTACAAAACCACAGAGTCCAACTATATACAATTAATTAGATATAACTACAATGAAATTAAACATAAAATTTAAAAATAAAAGTATGTGTAATGATACATCAAGTAAATACAAGTGAGGGGAAATGACGTTATTAATAATAGACAAAGGAGAATTCAAGACAAAAAGCAGCTAAGAGGTTAATGAGGTCATTCTTCATAATAAAGATATAAGGGTCATTAACATTTATGTTGTAAATATCATAGTACTGAAAATTTTAAAAACGACTTTGGAGTACAAGAATATTTACATTACAAAAAAGGGAGAATTTAACTGAGCACTCTCAGTCCTTGAGAGATCCAACTGACTAGAATAAATGGGGGTGGAGATGATTGAACAATATACAAGTAAGGTTAATTTTATAGATGTATATCAAAATGTGTAACTTAAGAGGATATGTTTTTCTTCAAGTAACCATGACACGTTTATAAAAAAAATGATCGTACCATAGAGTCACAAAGAAAACTATGAGTTCCTAAAAGTAGACATTTTATAAGCATATTTTCCAATTGCCAAGTAAAAAAGATAAGCTTAAATCTCATTGCTTTTATTAAATAAGGAAGAATAAAAATAAAAAATTAAGAATTTGAGAATTAAGAAATTAGAAAAAATAACAAAAATGAAAAACAATAAGAAATTGGAAACAATAATGATAGAATAGGAATTAATGAATTAGAAAATGAAAAAGCAGTAGTAATTGGAAATAAAAATGCAAAAGCCATTTAAAACTATCTGATAAATACCTGGCAAGTATAACAAGCAACAAGAAAAAGTGAGACTAAACACAAACACACTCAAGATAGAGCATGAAACCCTAAGAATATTTCTTGAAACTCAAAAAGATATAGTTTTCAAATCTGTGTTATTTAGTTAGAAAATCTTATGGAAATGGATGACTTTCTAGTAAAATGCGCTGACCAAAATGAACTCAGAAAGAAAAGTCAACTTCATAGTCCAATTACAACAAATGAATAAAATTTAAATCACTTTCAGAAATTATCTTACACTCTCATTATATATGGACCAAATTCTCTTTGGTTCTATTTCTTCTTATTTGTCTCATTCTCGGCCATCAGGGATGCAGTCAGGAGGGGCCCATTCTCCAGCAGCTGAAGCCCAGGCAATCTTCTGGAACTAACAGCTCTTTCAGCATTTCCAAAGCTGTATTATTCCACAAGAGAGTCTTGAATGTGCCCCATCTGCCCAAAGGTTTAGAGTCATTGTAACATAAAATTACAACTCCAGAGCATTTAAATACACAAGTGGAGAGAGATCTTGAACTCTACCAGAGGCCAAAACCATGTTTTTATTCAATGGTAAGTCTGATCCCCAATCTGGAATTTAGTATTCCTATGCTTCTCTATCCTTGAGGCATGGAGTTGGGTGCATTATGCCAGAGTGGAGCCCAGAAGATACAGGCAGAGTGTACACAAATATGGAAAGCTAGAAAACCGTTATGAGCAGAATATGAAGTCAATATTGGGTAAGAAGCAAAGCAAAACGAAAAGAAATAGTCCACAGCATCTTCATATAACTTTTTCCAAACACATAATTGCACTCTATAATTTAATATCCAACCCTTGAGCAATTTAAGACAGAGGCTAAAAGATATCTGAATTTAGCGAAAAGGAATCTGATAAAAATAATTGAACATAGAGGCTCAGACCAATGTAGCCAACAACAGGTAGATCCTAGAAATACTAGAAGGAATGGCAAGGAGAAAATGTTTTAGAGGGTAGAAGTTGCCTCTGAGGTACATACTGATAAAAATTTCCTATGATTCCATGGGGATAAAAAATTAAAAGTCTGTATCAGAACATCTCCAACATCAGAACACACAGAAATCTCCTGTGGAATATATGTATTTTGTTTATGTAATTCTATTAAATAAATAGGGGTAATGTAGACATAGTTCTTATTGCAGAGTATGGGTTTAATCATTTTCTAATCATCACTGTATTAACTTTTTAAGATCCAGGGCACAAAACAAAGCCATACAGATACTGTTATTGATTATGATCTCGACCAGGTTTGGCCCCTCTGAGAATTGCAGTTGTAATGTAGACTCATTCCAGAACGGCACCTACATCAAGGTTAACCTGTCTGTCAAGGTTAACCACAAACTCAAATACAGTCTGACTTACTCTCCTCTGTATCAGAGACAATGCTATGTCCCTTTTATTTTCCTTTTCCTGAGCACACAGAAAGATTGCATCTCTCAGCATCCCTTGTAGTTAGGTCAGGGCGCATGACTAGTTCTCGCCAAGAGCTTCAGCATAAGTGACATGAGTCACTTCAGGGCCAAAGAATAAAAGAACAGTGTGAGTTTTCCACGTGCTCTCTTCACCACTCTGTTCATCATGGAAGCTCCATATCAAGATGGCAGAGCCATAGAACAGAAACGGCCTGGACCCCTGAGCCTTTATTTGAAGAGGAGTATCCTGGAGGGATGAAAGCATTTCCTTTGCATGAAGAAGAAATATTGTTTTTGCATTAAGCCAACCAGATGTCAGGGTTTGTTTGTTACTGCATCCTTACTCAGCCTATTTTGACTAAGACATTTTCCTTCCAACCTGGGCATCGTAACAATATTATTCTTCATTAAAAATATACAGTTCTACATTTTAAAAAACTCATTGTTATTACTGAGAATGTAGGAATTTTTATTAGTGCACACTTATCTTTCTGTATGCCTTATACCACTGTCTAAACTGTTATCCCTAACACTAATTCCAATAAATTACAATTATTTGGGGGTCAGGTCCTTTTCAATGAATATATATCCTGTCAGAGCCTTAGTTGTTTTCTCTGCCTAAAATGTTCTTTCCTTGGATATATGCTTGGCTAACTTCCTTATCTTCTTTAACTCTTTGTTTAAATCTAATCTTCTCAATGAAGTCCACCCTGACAATGCTGGTTGATACTGCCAACTGCACCTCCACACACACACACATACACACACACACACACTCCAAATTCCTCTTGTCCTACTCTATTATTTATTTTATTATATGGCAAATTTTACCTTCTTATATACCATACAATTTACTTATTTCTTGCAGTTATTGTCTGCATCGTATCAATTTCTGCCCTCATTGTAAATTCCACTGAGAGTAAGGAATTTTGCCTGTTTTGTTCATTGCTAAAAAAGTGCCTTGCACTTAGTAGGAAAGCAATAAACATCTGTTGAATGAAAAAATGTTTATTTGGAGCAAGACATGGTGCCAGATGCTGTGAAGGGTACAAAGATACACAAGATGACACTTTGTACTTGGCCTTGATAAACTTAATATCTGGGAAGAGAAATCAATGAAGTATGGACATCACTACAACGTTAAGTGTGAAGTGTAGTGTTTGCAGGAGATAGGATTATTTCGAGCTTGGTCAAAGACTCTGTGTGTGTGTATGTGTGTGGTGAGTGTTTATACCCTATAAAGTTCTGAGAGTAGTTACCTTCTAGATGCGTCCTACTCCCTTTCACCTTGTTAGATTTATAGATCCAGGCCGCAGTTTAATGTACGGGTTGTCCCATGACCCTCAAGTTTAACAAAATAGGAATACTCCGAGTCAGTTAAAAATACATGTGGAATTAGCAGCTTTGTAAAACTCATGGTTGAGCCTACACTAAGGAGCTCCTTGGGGACACTGTTCATTACATTAAAACATGTCTGCTCCATGAAAATCTAGGGAGAAATGCACGGAAGGCTTAAGTATCTGGAATAGTTTAGTGTCTGCTGAAAAATTGGTCTGTTTTTGTCATAAGGACAGTGTGAATTGCATAATCAATCAGGTTTTCCTTTTTATTTATTTATTTTTTTGTGTGAGGAAGATCAGCCCTGAGCTAACACCTGCCAATCCTCCCCTTTTTGCTGAGGAAGACTGGCCCTTGGCTAACATCCGTGCCCATCTTCTTCCACTTTATATGGGATGCTGCCACAGCATGGCTTGACAAGCGGTGGGTCGTGGGCGCCGGGGATCCAAACGGGCGAACCCCGGGCCGCCACAGCGGAGGGCGCGCACTTAACCGCTTGCGCCACTGGGCCAGCCCCCAGGTTTTCCTTTTTAAATAGTCGGAAAGCTTGGAGCCAAGTCGGTGGTTCATCTGCTGCAAAGGCACCGTCCTGTATGGCTAGTATTTGAACAGTATTTTCCTCATTCCTCAGTCCACAGTACGTCTCTCCCCTTGTTTTGCTTTGTCTTTGTTGCCTTCTTTTTATGCTTGTTTATTTATTTATTTTATATCCCTATAAGCCACTTTAAATCCCTTTTGAAAGAAGTGAGGGAAAATACAAAGAAAGCAGTTGTTACACAGCTATTACGGCACATCCCTGTGCTGGCTCTATAGAAGGAAAGATAAAGAAAGAGAGGAGGCAGGTGAGCAGATAAAAAAGGAAGAAAGAAAAAGAAATGGAAAGAAAATAAAAAGATGCTATAGCCCCTGCCCTCAAGGAACTTGAGGAGCGATGGCCCTAGCTCCACGCGCAGCTTCTTGCACGTTGATGGCTCCCCTCAGACTCTGTCAGCACTTCGACTCGATAACACCCAGTTTAGCACTTGATGAGACACTTCCTGGTGTCGTCTGCTTATTGTTTTATGTGGATAAGTGTTGCCTTTTGGGCAGGGACCTCGTGTTAACTTCTCCTGTCTTCCCATAGTGAGAGTGCAGTTGCTACATAGAATGAGTGACTGAGAAGCCATCATTACCAGGACGATGGCTGGTGCAGCTGACCCCCTTAGACCTGGCAGTCACACAGCAGCATTGACTACCTGATTTAGCCTTACTGCCTGCCAGGGTCTTTGAGGAGATGGACTCTTGCACAGAGTTCTATGTGCCAGGTTTGTGTCTAAACGTGTTACTGTGAGGGGAATTGAGATTGTTTAATAGTAGTTAATTCTTGCATTCAACAGAGATTTGCTGAGTGCTTCCTCTGTGCCAGGCACTGCTCTACATTTTTGTAATATATCAGTAAACAAAACAAAGACCCCTGGCCTGATGATGTTTGGATGCAAACGGCGTGGTGAGAGAGGGGAGGAAGGCACACATTAAATGCTAGATATAAAATTAGGTAAATTATATAGTGTGTTAGAAAGAGGTAAGCGCTGTAGGAAAATAAGAAGGTAGAGATGAGTAAGGGGGATTGAAGTGCTGCATGAGGGTAGGGTGTTGCAATTGTACATAAGGTGCTGGGGAGGGTCTCATTGAGAATGAGCAAAGACTGAAAGGAACTGAGGGAGTTAGATATGCCCACATCTGTTCTCAGCAGAGTCAGTGCCAAGGTCCTGAAGCAGAAATGTACTGGGAGGACTCGAGGGGTAGCAAGAAGGTGATGTGAGGGCATAGAGAGAGGACGGGGAGAACGGTAAGAAATGAGAGAAGAGTGCTACCAGGGAGCCAGGTCACCTATGACTCTATGCAATATTGTGGGACTTTAGGTTTACTCCCAGCAGGATGGGAAGCCGCTGGAGGAAATTAAGCAGAAGAGTGACATGGCCTAATTTGCTTTTGAGAGATTTATTCTTTTGCTTTGTTGGGATTAGACAGAAGAGGGCAATGGTGGAAGCTAGGAGACCAGCCAGGAGCCTATGGCAGTCATCTCAGTGAAGAGGGGTTGGTGCCTCAGACCAGGGGCAATAGCTATAAAAATGGTGACAAGTGGTCAGATACTAGAAATGTTTTTAAAGGTAGACCATACAGTATTTTCTGATGGTTTGGATATAGGATGTGAGAGAGTGAAGTCAAGGATGACCCCAGGGTTTTTGGCCTGAGTGAGTAAAGGATGGAGTTGCCATTTATTGAGCTGAAGAAGACTTTGGGAGGTACAGATTGCAGAGGGAAGATAAGGGGTTTAGTTTTGCATGTGATACTTATTACATTTCTATTAGATATCCAGTGGAGCTTGGATATGCTTGTCTGTGAATGGAATGCTAGTTTACAAGAGAGATCTGGAATGGAAATGTGTACCTGAGCCCCACTGGGGTATAGATGCTGTGGAAGTCAGGCTCTGAGCATGCTCTCCCAGTTAGACCATTCAGCCTGAGTAGCTTCTGTAGGGGCAGAGAAGAGAACGTTTCTTTCCATAAACTTATAACCTCATGTGGTGGTTGCAAGAGCAGAAGCAGGCAACAGCTAAAGGGCCCTGCTTTACAGAGCACTGGGCAGTGATGCTTCTGTCCTGATGAGGCAGAGACAGACTGGATTTGGTGTAAGCTCTGACACTTCTGCCACGCTCTGTAACTTGGACCCCTTGGCTTCCTTCCTCCACAGGGGTCTGGTCTGCCATGATTCTCCTAGCAATGCTTGTCCGGTAGAGTGGGCCAAATAGTCCCCCCAACCCCACTTCTCTCCCCAGATCACCTTGTTTTATCTTGAACATTTCTTGCTAACAATGACCTATCCTTAAGGGAGCCCTGAGTTTATCACCTGTCAAAGCAAGCACATAGCTTGACAGAGAAGCTGTCAAGTCTGAAATGCCATCTTTCTCACAGAAAGAAGGAAATCTGTGAGACGCCAGGGGCAATGGCAGTGAATGGTGCAGATGTGCTATTCCTGCCTTGTTGCAGAGTGGAGATGGGAAAGCCGTGTTACATAGCTCCCCAGAAGTGGACCACCGCCCGGAGCCCAGGTGTACCTGAGAGAAAAATGTGCTGCACTGAGCTGAAAAAGGACCACATTTTCTCTCCCTTTTCTTCTGTAATCTCTAAACTGCCTCAATATACTATGTTTTTTTCTTTCTAGGGACAGCTCTATGAATAAGCCATGAATTAACAGAACATTCTGTTCAAGGCCTGTTCAGTGTGGGCATGGAGTCCTGCCTTCAAAGGGACACAGGGTAGGGAATGAAATTCAAGTGTTCTGTCCAGCTGCCTGCTCTCCTGCCTGCTCCCTCAGCCCTGCACCAGACTCTGCAGCACAGAAGCAAGCATGACAGGGAGAGGACCTGGGAAGCTAGAGGTAGCTTGGCTGCCAGTGGCTGAAGGATGGTCAACTTGATTCTAGAAAGTAGAGGAACAGATCAGATGGGTGGACATGGGGATGGGGCAAGAGCATTTTCTTTAAGGCCCACTTTGTGCTATAATCAATTAAAACATTTCCAGGCTGGTGAACCCTTCTGAAAAGACTTAGGTACTTATTCATCACCCTTGACTCTCCCACAGGTCATGGGACAGCCACTTATGGTGCATGGTACATATTTCCTTGGTGCTCCCTGCTGAGCGACCAGTCACAAGGAAGAAAACAAAGATGTAATAAACACCTACATAGCCCAGATATCATGCTAAGCATTTTCACTTGTGCTAACATACACATTTAATCCCCCACTCTGTTAGAAGCAAGATGCCATCAAATCTTTCAGATAAGGAAACTGAGGCTCAGAGGGTTGTATAACGTAGTACAGGGCTGAGCTCTGGTTGATATGAGGTTTATTACACAATATCCTAGATTAAACCATAAAGTGTTTTCCCCATGTACATCAACCCCATTATGATAATTCTAGAGAACTATCTTGATTCTCCTTTGGATTTAGATTGAACCTTATTGTTTGAAATAAGAGGGGCTTGATTGTGTTATGGTTAATAGGGACCTGTCGTTGGTTTTAGGAGGTACAGAATGTTTTCCTGCGGAATCAGTGCCAACTTCTGGAGGGTGTGTGGAGAAGGTGCCAATAAATGCTGGCCTGAGAGAAAAAGTGGACCCAAACTTTGCTTACAATTCAGCGGAATGGGGATGTGTTAGGCACATGTTGTGGTTAGTCCTCCACTAGGTTTTATGGGAGACCAAAGTGAAGATATGCTCTCTTCCCTTAAGTAATTTACAAATTGCTTGAAAAGACACAGGATAGGATTGCACAACTACACATAGTAAGTGAGCAGCTGAGTTGTAACAAAGGATCAAAAGAACAGTGAGGACAAGAAGAGCTCCAGGAGGTCAGAGGCCAGAAGAGGGAGAGATGAAGCAGCTGCAGCGGCAGGCGACATTCAGGGCAGGAGGGAAACTCGTTCTGGGCTTAAAAGAGCATAGCGTTCCCCTGGGAAGACAGAGATGGAGAAGAACTTCTAAATGGGAGGAGGAGGAAATACTTCGGTGTGGAGGTGAGAATGCGAACAGTGTTGGGGGATGATGAGGTGTCGTGTTGATTGGAAGCATATAGGAAACAGCTGAAGATTTGATAAGAAGGGTAATTGGGCCTCGAAAGCCAACCTAGATCCTGGAGAGCCAGGTTCTTGAGCAAAGAAAGGCTACAAGAAAGGCTACAGTTTTCAGAAACTGAATCTAGGAGTGGCATGCAGGGAAAGTGGTGGAGCAGATCCTGGGGGAAGGGAGACCATCTGGGAAGCTACTGGCATGGTCAAGGAGTGAGCTCATGGGCACTCAGCCAAGGCAAAGGTGGGACAGCAGAGGAAGGGCTGAGCGGGGCCCAACGCAGGAGACGGTTTTGAGTGTGCACGGAGGGCGGGGTTGGGGGAAGAATCAAGGATGACTCCATGGTTTACACCTGGGTAGAATCAAGGTATCATCCTCATTGTGGAACAGGCTCCAGGTGAAGGACTTTCCTGTTTGGGCAGAGGCAGTAATCCAGGGATCCAGAAGCCTTGGGCTGAAGTTTTATCTCTATATTAGTTTTAGCCAAATCACCTCTGCCCTACTCCCAGGCTTGAGGGCTGAGGGTGTGTTGAGGTCCCTTCTAGGACCTTCATGCAGAACTCTATATAAAGAAGGGCTGGGAAATGTCCATCTCTCTGCTACTCTCCTTGCCCCGACGCCTGGTATGAATTTCTCTCCAAAAGGTCAGAGGCTCCAGTGGCCCCACTTTGATATGCAAGAGCCACTGTACATCATTCCACACCCTCATGGGCCTGCTGAGCATTTGTGCTTGCAGATGTTGGAGTTAACTAATATTCAGAGGGTAGATTGAGCTGGGCGTGCCAAGCCTCATTAGCTGTGTGGTTGGGTTACGGTGCCTGCCCATGAAGATGTTAAATGGCAGCATTGTCAGGATGAGACAAGGCAGCTGTCCCACTGCATTAACAGCCCATCAATCCTTGCAGCCACACCACAGCCCCCTCTCTCAGCCACAGGATCTTCAGCGAGACGGTGTGTGGAGGCTGCAGCTGGCTGTGCAGGAGGGATGGTAGCATGTACTGTTCGATCAAAGGAATGGTGCAGACTGAAGAATGCTGAGACCTTGGGCTTCACCCCATGACGGGATCTGGCACTGTCCATGTCATGAGCATAAATAAACAAATAACAAAAGTGACTCCAGGTGGAACCTCATTTCCGCAGCCCTAAACAGCCTCTTTTGTCATCCTGAGAGGTAGAATGACTACAGGGAAGCAACAGGCAGGGCAGATGGAGATGATTGGCTAAACTCTCCTTGGTAGGATTTCAAGGCAACAATAAATGTCTGACCTGCTAAAACAGAAATCCTCGATGTTTTGAAGTGGAGCCTAAAATTCCCACTGTCACACATCGATTGTATTTTTGGTCACTAGGTGACAGGTGACCTCTTTTCAAGTTCCTCCAGGTGGGATAACACATTATTTAAAGTATCTCTCTCTATTTTTTTCTTGTCTGTTATTAGTTAACAATGTTATTTAATACACTATCCTTTGTGTATATATATAGCCAGAGATATGATAATTTTTTAATATTAAAACATTCTAAGAGATATCAATGTCTCAATTTATAAAAAAGAAAAGATCAAACTTGTTAAATACCATATTTTACTCCCTCAAATCAAAAACTACTCTGTGTGCACATGTTAAAGATTCATAAGTCAAATGTGTCTTATAATTGTTGTGTATGTTACATGTAGTATAGTTTCTCTCTTGTCTTAAAGGAAAATGGTTATTAAACAGATAACCACATAATACCATATTAGTGGGTTAGTCCACTGGCAACGCCTTTAGAGTGTGCACTTTGACTAGGTAAGCATTGATGGAATGGAAAAAAAGAAAGGTTCAGAGTGGGGAGTGCTATGGAAAGGAGGTATCATCAGACCAGGGACCAGAGTGGGTGACCCAGGCTAACAGTCTGAGGGCTTTCAGCCTCTTGAGAGTGGGGATAGAGAATGCAAAAGGAGTCTGAGTTTGCCAACAGTAAACTCATACGTGTTTTTGAGGTTTGAGCCTTTATGTATATTACATAAATATTTTGTGAAGCATTTTATCCATCTGCTCTATGATGCCACGCCCTCCGTCATCTACGTAGTCATATCTTTTACTAATTCCATGACACAATAGCTTATATCAACATTTCTCAAATATATTTGACCACCATGCACTTATAAAAGTGTACTTAATTGATGCAACATCAACAGGAGTTCAAGATATAATTTGTACATTTTCTTTAAATTTTCCTTCTGTGACAAACCTCTCGTGAGGTCCTCTGGCGCGGAGTGTGAGCTAGGGGGTAGGACTGCCCTGGATTGGCCGGTCTGGATTCTATCGCTCATGGTCCGTATGATTCTGGATAAGTCATGTTAACTCACCTCCATGTTTCAGTTCTCTTGCCCTAACCAAAATTTGGCTGACTTTTTTCAAATCGAGTTCTTTTTTCTCATACCCCTTGTTCTTCAAGTTGGGAGGTTTGGTAACTGTTCTCTTTGCCTCCCATTGCCACTTCCAGAACATTTCTCCCTCCCTTTTGTGAAAGCCCTTAGCCTTTAAGTCTCAAACCAAATGACCATATCACTTTCTCCCCCTCCCCTAATAATCATTTGAGGAGCTCCTTGTCATGCATCTTTATTCATTAAAATTTAACACTTGATTCACCATCTTCCACTTTTCAACTTCTGTCCTTGTCCTAGGCAAAGTCAACATCCATATGGACCATACACGAGACACCTGGGCTCTTGATTCCTTGAATTTCTCATGTCCAGTCACCTCCACTTCAGCTGAGCCAGTCGCTCCATGACCAGATGTTGGACCGCATCATCACCAGAAACATCACCTCCAAACTCATGACCTTTCACTTTTGTAGTAAAACTTGCTACCCTTCTACCTCAGTTCCCAAATACTTCCACTACCCAGGTATTCTGACCTCAAAACTTTCACACTGTTGAACACCATTTCTATTCCTCAGTCCTCTCCTGTCCTTACTTCCCAAGGTATCCAGCTTAGTTTTGTTATTACATCAATTTAATCAATTTTCAAATAACTTCAAATCAATTGTTCCTTACTTTTTCACTTACCTTGAAAAACCTTCATCTAGAAAGAAACAACTTAGCTTGTCTGTGCCCACCCTTGAGGAACTGAGCATAGTAGGAGAAAATCATAGAAGTGGGTAGGTTTATCTCACCATGACATAATGAAGACTCTCCTAGGTCAAGTTCCCCGGAAACCAATTCTGAGATGGAGATTTGTGTTCTCTGAGGCTCTGGAAGCTCTCATTTCCTCAGGAAACTTATTGTCTCCCTACTTTATATCTATTTTAGATTTCCCTTACCTTGAGCTAGCGCCTCTGCTGGTCTATGTGACTTACTGAGTGGAGTGATACATGCACTTGTCTTTGAGAGATCTAAACTTCTGGTCACCAAACTCTTCTTGGGCTGTAGCTGGTGCAATCTCCATTTACAGTCAAATGGGTAGGAAAGTGCCAAGAAAAACTCCTGTGGATCATTGGAGTGACAAATGTACTCCCTCCCCACATTGTGTAGAGTAGCCCCATGTCCTCTTGATCAGTAGGGTTAATTAATCTGCTGAGATGGCGATCACTTTCTTTGCCTGCTGCTCTTATGGTACAATGAGACGAAAGTGGTCACAAGGCAGCAATAGAATAAGTTTTAATGAAATCTTGCTCTGTCCCTAGTGGAAACTTTCAAACTGGGAAGCACAAAGGTTCGCTGGGAGTCATGGTAAGCAGGGGCCCTCCAACTACCATTCTTCAATTTCTGGGCCGATTTCTATATGAATATTTAAAAATTATATTTTATATATATATATACATATATATGTATATATATAACAGTCATTGATTTAGGCAGTATAGAAGTATATTGTTCCCTGGAACATGGCCCCCTATTCTTTCGGAGTGTCATATCAAAGCTGGCACCTCACCCGTGTCTTCAAAAGGCCATACTGTTGCTCTGACAGGTTGGCAATTTCTGAAATATAATAAGTAATAGGATGAGTAAATCTCACGCTCATGTGTCCCTGCATCCCCTCCTTTGCTGTAAAATGAATCTCTTGGTCTGATGAGATATTGTACAGGGTGCCATGTCAGTGGATTAAACACTCAGTAAGACTTTAGATAGTGTGCTAGCTGAGGTCAGGAAAGGTAAGCCATACCTGGAATATATGTTAACACCATGAAGATAAATCTCTGCTCCTTCCAGGGTGGAAGGAGATCAGTGTAACCTATTTGCCCTCCACGTCAGGTTAGTCTCCTCTAGGGATGATGCCATATTGCAGACTCAGTGTTTGTCTCTGTTGTGAGCAGGTTGGACATTTGGCATCTTCAAGAATTTAATCAGCCTTGGTAAGTGGGAACCCATGCTGTTGAGCCCATGTGTAGCATCCATTCCTCCCACCATGATTATTCCATTTATGAACCTATTGTGCAAGTTGGGGTGCTGTTAAGAAAGTCTGGCTGACATCAGCTGGCTTAGTTTTCTGCTGCTCTCTGGAGGACATTAAAATATGATTTGGAGAGAAGTCAAGATGGCAGCTTAAGCAGACTGAACTCACCTTCTCCCATGGACACAGCCAATTTACAACTACTCGTGGAAAAATTACCCCTGAGAGAGAACTGAAAACTGGGTAAGAGGAACTCCTGCAGCAAAGGACAATCCTAATTGAGGTGGAAGAGGCAGAAACTCCCTTCTGGAGAGTAAAAACGCCACCTTCACAAGCCGCCAGCTTCACGGCCGCCAGGGAGCAGCCCACAGGTCTGCAGCCCTCCCTGGAGAAGTGGGGCCCTGAGCCGGGGAGCACCACCACTGTGGGCATTTTGTGGACCCAGCACAATCGAGATGAGTGGCATAATATCTGACTCTGCCTGCTACTAAAACATTGGGGAATACCCCTAGAAAAGCTGGTTCACAAAGAAATTAAAACCGGCTCTTAAAGGGCCCACGCACAAACTCACCCATTTCAGAAAGCAACATAAAATCACCAGAAAGAAAGGTGCACAGTGCTTTGGTGAAAAGAGACTCACCTGATAGGCTCTGAGTGCATTGCAGTGAGAGGTGAGACCTCTCCAGGGGCTGGGACGTTGGTGGCAGCCATTGTTGTGGCCTGGTGTGGGCATGCTGACACAGACGCCATTGGAGTTCTTCCTGGGGCCTGCTAGCCCAGGGTCTGCCCCACTCACTAGAGCACCAATTTAATCCAGCTCAGCCAGGGCAGGCAGCCCACCCTAGGGACTGGCCCCACCCAACAACAAGCCCTCAGGCAACTTGTAGGCCTTCGTAGATTGGTGACTGGATTCTCTGCAGCCTGGCAACTGAGCCCACTTCAGTGGGGGAGGGTGTGCACAAGGAGTGGGTGGAGAGTGTGTGGTGGTGGTGGAGTGTGTGGGGCTCCCACCGTGGAGAGACTGGCTCCACTTCAGGAGATCGGGGTGCACACACGGGGCAGGACTGTGTTGACTGTGTGTGTGGATCTGTGGGCGGCAGGGCTTCTCAACTGCAGAAGACTTGTGCTTCTCAAAGACCCACATAGGGGGTTTGCCCCACCTTCCAGAGCCTGAAACAATTGGGTGCTCCTGTGCCTGAGGCCAGCCCCACCCAGCTGCAGTCCTCAGAGAGCAGACAAGAGACCTAAAGGCTGGAGGCTTATAGCATTTGTAAGCCCCTCAGCCTAATAACCTGCCACCCTGGAGGCCTACTCACTTAAAAGAAATACGGAAACACAAATGTGCTATTAGAACTTGCAGCCAACTGTGCTGGGGCTCCCCACACCCAATAAAGAGACTGAAGGGCCCACAACAACTACAAGCAGCTGAGCATTACAACAGCTGGCCAGGAGCATAACTCGGCCTCCCTGGGTGCCTACAGGGAGAGCAAACAGGCCATACAGAAGGACACACGTAGCCCACATAGGGGTCACCCCTGGAACATTGAGAACTGAGGGAAGCACACCGGAAGCCTCCTAAGGCATCGCTTACATAAGGTCACCTATCCAAGAGCAGGAGACGTAGCTGATCTACCTAATACGTAGATACAAGCACAGGGAAAGAGGCAAAATTAGGAGGCAAAGGAATACATTCCAAGTAAGGGAACAGGACAAAACCCCAGAAAAGGAAGTAAGTGAAACAGAAATGAGCAACCTACCTGACAGAGAGTTCAAACAAAGAGTGTTAAGGAGGCACACTGATCTGGGGAGAAGAATAGATTAACTCAGTGAGAATGTCAACAAAGAAGTGGAAGATATGAAAAATAACCAATCAGAAATGAAAAATACAATACTGGAAATGAAAAATTCATTAGAGGGACTCAAAAGCAGAGTAAAGGATACAGAAGAATGAATCTGTGAGCTGGACGAAAGACTAGAAGAAATTACCCAAGCTGAACAGGGTAAAAGAGAAAAGAATTAAAAAGAGTGAGGACAGTCTAAGGGACCTCTGGGACAACATCAAGTGCACTGACATCCGTGTTATAGGTGTCCCGGAAAGAGAAGAGCGAGACAAAGGGGCAGAGAATCTATTTCAAGAAATAACAGATGAAAACTTCCCTAACCTAAGGAAGGAAACAGACATCCAGGTACAGGAAGCACAGAGAGCACCAAACAAGATAAATCCAAGGAGGCCCACACCAAGACACATCATAATCAAAAAGTCCAGAATTAAAGATAAAGAGAGAATCCTAAAAGCCTCAAGAGAAAGATAAGTTACATGCAAAGGAAACTCCATAAGGCTATCAGCTGACTTCTCAGCAGAAACCTTAGAGGCTAGAAGAGAGTGGCACCATATATTTAAAGTGCTAAAAGGAAAAAACTTACAGCCAAGAATACTCTACTCGGCAAGCTTATCATTCAAAATGGAAGGAGAGATCAAAAGTTTCCCAGACAAGCAAAAATTAAAGGAGTTTGTCACCAAGAAACCAGTGCTACAAGAAATGTTAAAAGAAGTGATTTAAGGGGAAAAAAGATGACCACAAATAGGAAAAATTATCTATTTCAATGATAAGAGGGTAATGGATACAAATGCACAAAAGAGGTTAGATATGATATTAAAAACATAAAATGAGGGAGGAGAGAAGTTAAAGAGTAGAGCTTTCAGACAGAAGTCAAACTAAAGAGACCATCAATTCTGTATAGAAGGAGAAAGGAACAGAGAAGGACTACTAAAACACTGAGAAAAAAAAGTTAAAAAAATGGCAGTAAGTACATACTTATCAATAGCTACTTTAAACGTCAATGGACTAAATGCTCCAATTAAAAGGCATAGGGTGGCTGATTGGATAAAACAACAAGACCCATATATATGCTGCATACAAGAGACACACTTGAGACCTAAAGACACTCACAAACTGAAAGTGAAGGGATGGAAAAAGATACTCCACACAAATGGCAATGAAAAGAAAGCTGGGGTAGCAATACTCATATCAGACAAAATAGACGTTAAAACAAAAACTGTAAAAAGAGACAAAGAAGGGCATTACATAATGATCAAGGGAACAATCCAACAAGAGGATATAAGCCTTGTAAATATCTATGCACTCAATATAGGAGCACCTAAATATATAAAGCAATTATTAACAGACATAAAAAGAGAAACAGACAGTAACACAGTAATAGTAGGGGACTTTAACACTCCACTTACACCAACGGATAGATCATCCAAACAGAAGATCAATAAGGAAAGATTGGCCTTAAATGACATACTAGAACAGATGGACCTAGTAGATATATACAGAGCATTCCATCCAAAAACTGAAGAATACACGTTCTTTTCAAATGCACATGGAACATTCTCCAGGATTGATCACATATTAGGCCACAAAAAAAGTCTCCATAAATTTAAGAAGATTGAAATAATACCAAGCATCTTTTCTGACCACAATGGTATGAAACTAGATTTCAACTATAGGAAGAAAATCAGAAAAGCCACAAATACGTGGAGATTAAATAAAATGCTACTGAACAACAATTGGGTCAACGAAGAAATCAAAGGAGAAATCAAAAAATACCTGGAGACAAATGAAAATGAAAATACGACATGCCAGAATTTATGGGATACTGCAAAAGCGGTTCTAAGAGGGAAGTTTATAGCAATACAGGCCTATCCCAACAAACAAGAAAAGTCTAAAATAAAAAATCTAACAATGAACCTAAAGGAACTGGAAAAAGAAGAAAAAACAAAGCCCAATATCAGTAGAAGAAAATAAATAATAAAAATCAGAGCAGAAATAAATGAAATAGAGACTAAAAAAAAATATAAAAATTAATAAAACCAAGAGCTGGTTCTATGAAAAGATAAACAAAATTGACAAACCTTTAGCTAGACTCACCAAGAAAAAAAGAGAGAAGGCTCAAATAAGTAAAATCAGAAATGAAAGAGGAGAAATTACAACAGACACCTCAGAAATACAAAAGATTATAAGAGAATACTATGAAAAGCTATATGCCAACAAATTCAACAATCTGGAAGAAATGGATAAATTCTTAGAATCATACAACCTTCCAAAACTGGATCAAGAGGAAATAGAGAATTTGAATAGACCAATCAACAGTAAGTAGATTGAAACAGTAATCAAAAATCTCCCCAAAAATAAAAGGCCAGGACCAGACGGCTTCCCAGGTGAATTCCACCAAAGTCAAACAACACTTAATCCCTATCCTTCTCAAACTCTTCCAAAGAATTGAGGAGGAGGGGAAGCTCCCTAACTCATTCTACAAAGCCGACATTACCCTGATACCAAAACCAGACAAAGACAATACAAAAAAAAAAGAAAATTACAGGCCAATATCACTGATGAACATCGATGCAAAAATCCTCGACAAAATACTAGCAAATCACATACAACAATACATTAAAAAAATTATACACCATGATCAAGTGGGATTTATTCCAGGGATGCAGGGATGGTTCCACATTTGCAAATCAATCAACGTAATACACCACATTAATAAAATGAAGAATAAAAATCACACGATCATCTCAATAGATGCAGAGAAAGCATTTGACAAGATACAGCATCCATTTATGATAAAAACTCTGAATAAAATGGGTATAGAAGGAAAGTACCTCAATAATAAAGGCCATATATGACAAACCCACAGCTAATATCATCCTCAATGGTGAAAAACTGAAAGCTATCCCTCTAAGAACGGGAACCAGACAAGGATGCCCACTCTCACCACTCCTATTTAATATAGTACTGGAAGTCCTAGCCAGAGCAATCAGGCAAGTAAAAGAAATAAAAGGGATCCAAATTGGAAAAAAAGAAGTGAAACAATCACTATTTGCAGATGACATGATTTTATATATAGAAAACCCTAAAGAATCCACCAAAAAACTTATAGAAGTAATAAATGAATACGGTAAAGTTGCAGGATACAAAATCAACATACAAAAATCAGTTGCATTTCTATACACTAACAACGAAGTAGCAGAAAGAGAAATTAAGAATACTATCCCATTTACATTGCAACAAAAAGAATAAAATACCTAGGAATAAACTTAACCAAAGAGGTGAAAGATCTGTACACCGAAAACTATAAAACATTGCTGAAAGAAATTGAAGAAGACACAAAGAAATGGAAAGATATTCCATGCTCTTGGATTCGAAGAATGAACATAGTTAAGATGTCCATACTTCCTAAAGCAATCTATAGATTCAATGCAATCCCTATCAAAGTTCCAACAACATTTTTCACAAAAATAGAACAAAGAATCCTAAAATTTATATGGAACAACAAAAGACTCCGAATAGCTAAAGGAATCCTGAGAAAAAAGAACAAAGCTGGAGGTATCATGCTCCCTGATTTCAAAATATACTACAAAGCTATAGTAACCAAAACAGCATGGTACTGGCACAAAAACAGACACATAGATCAATGGAATAGAATTGAAAGCCCAGAAATAAACCCACACATCTATGGACAGCTAATCTTCGACAAAGGAGCCAAGAACATACAATGGAAAAAAGAAAGTCTCTTCAACAAATGGTGTTGGCAAAACTGGATAGCCACATGCAAAAAATGAAAACAGACCCTTACCTTACACCATACACATAAATTAACTCAAAATGGATTAAAGACTTGAATGTAAGACCTGAAGCTATGAAACTTCTAGAAGAAAACATAGGCAGTACACTCTTCGACATCGGTCTTAGCAACATATTTTCAAGCACCATGTCTGACCAGGCAAGAGAAACAATAGAAAAAATAAACAAATGGGACTACATCAAACTAAAAAGCTTCTGCACATCAAAGGAAACCATCAACAAGATGAAAAGACAACCTAACAATTGGGAGAAGATATTTGCAAACCATACATCTGATAAGGGCTTAATCTCCAAAATATATAAAGAACTCATGCATCTCAACAACAAAAGAACTACCAACCCAATTAAAAAATGGGCAAAAGACCTGAACAGACATTTCTCCAAAGAAGATATACAGATGGCCAACAGGCACATGAAAAGATGTTCAACATCATTAACTATCAGGGAAATGCAAATCAAAACTACAATGAGATATCACCTCACACCTGTCAGAATGGCTATAATTAACAAGACAGGAAACAACATGTGTTGGAGAGGACGTGGAGAGAAGGGAACTCTCACACACTGCTGGTGGAGTGCAAACTGGAAAACAGCATAGAGATTCCTCAAAAAATTAAGGATAGAACTACCATATTATCCAGCTATGTCACTGCTGGGTATTTATCCAAAGAACTTGAAAACACCAATGTGTATAGATACATGCACCCCTGCGTTCACTGCAGCATTATTCACAATAGCCAAGACTTGGAAGCAACCTAAGTGCCCATCAAGGGATGAATGGATAAAGATGTGGTATATATACACAGTGGCATACTACTCAGCCATAAGAAACGATGAAATCCAGCCATTTGTGACAACATGGATGGACATTGAGGGTATTATGCAAAGTGAAATAAGTCAGAGGAAGAAGGTCAAATACCGTGTGATCTCACTCATTAAGTAGTAGATAATAACAACAACAAACAAACACATAGAGACAGAGATTGGATTGGTGTTTACCAGAGGGGATGGGGGGAGGGAGGAGGGCGAAAGGGATAATTTGGCACATGTGTGTGGTGATGGGTTGTAATTAGTATTTGGGTGGTGAACATGATGTAATCTATGCAGAAATAGAAGTATAATGATGTACACCTGAAATTTATACAATGTTATAAACCAATGTTACTGCAATAAACAAAAAATTTAAAAATAATAATAATAAAAATATTACAATTAACCATTATTCTAATTTAATTGAGTTAAATCAAATAAAGCATAATAAAGTCAAAATTAAAACTCAAAAAATAAATAAATAAATAAAATATGATTTAACGGTCTTCACACTTTGAGCCAATCCCATAGGTCAGGTCACAAACCCCTTCTCCATTCTTTTTTGTCCCAATCTTCCAATCTATATATTTTTTTACAAGCCCTTGACCAATTGGCCAAGCCATTCATCACTGCACCTGAGGCCATATATAGTCTTACTTCAGACCACTTCTATTTCCACTAAGAGTAGATAACAAGTTGTATCACTTGAAACTCTTCCCCACTGGTAGGATTTCTCCTCATTGCTATCTTTCAGGACAACACTTGAGTGGGACCATAGTGCAGCAAAATTTCATTTTAAGTTTCTAGCCACTCACCAAACTCACCTATCCATGACCAAGCTCAGTCTTTCTTCTCCACATCATTGTGGAAGTGTGAGTTGAAAGAGAGGTACCATAAATATGAGCTGAAAGAGAGGTGCTAGTGAAGCTAGCTCCCACCTGCTCCTGAAGCTTAATTGTACCCTCTGGGCCTGGTTGTGTCTGATCCTGGAGTTACCGCAACCTCCCAGAGGGTTGTTGCTGAGGCTGCCTGAACGTATTGCTTGGTGGATCTGATAGAACTCAGCTCATGGAGGGCAGCTCTAGCCGTATGGCACTTGATGTCCCCGGGTCAGATGTTCAGTTTTGCTCAGTGCCTTTTAACATGCTAGTAGCTGTTTTTGAATGGTGTCTTTGTCTCTGCCATAGATGGCATGGCCTCACTGCAGAATCCTAGAGGTCTACATTTGGATTTTCCTGTGAGGGCTTGCTATGAACTCCATATGGTGTCTTTTCTCTCCACAGACACCTCTAGTACCATAGGGTCTGCCAGGTCTATGTCACAATCCTTAAGGCTGCTTGCACACCAGCCTGACCTGCTGCAGAGCCCTTTCCTGCTCTGCTCTGAGCCCCAATAAAAGCTGGAAGCCTTTCATTTCAGCCATGAAATGGGCTGGCACAGTATTTTCAATGTGGCATATGCTCCCTTCAGCACCAGAAGAGGCCTATTAAACATTGTGCTTCCTTCTTATCATTGGAATATGGACAAAACAATAATTTGGTCTTTACTTTGGAGGGAACGTCCTGGTATGCCCCAGACACTGGAATCCTAAAATTTTCACTGATGTGGCAAGTCCCTTAATCTTCATAGCTCTCTGAGGTCAGACCTCCACCTAGCTGCCACGCTGACTTTGTCAATCATTACAACATTGCATCCGCCTTGCTTTGGAATGTTACATGCCACCCCCTGGCCTCTATTATTTCATGACTCTGTCTTTCCTGTTGCTACTAGGGAATTCAATTCCATAATAGCCTCTCCTCTTATAAGCTCTAGCCTGCAGAGGACAGCCAGGCTTAAATTTTTCAAAGATTTTGTATTAGTCAACTCTGGGCTGCTATAACAGAATACCATTGAGGGTGGCTTCAACAGAAATTTATTTTTTCACAGTTCTGGAGGCCAGAAGATCAAGATCAAAGTTCTGGCCAATTTGATTTCCGGTGAGAGCTCTTTCCGGTGAGAGCTCTCTTCCTGGATTGCAGATGGCCATTTTCTTGCTGTGTCCTCACATGGCCTTTTCCCAGTGCATCCCTGTGGAGACAGAGAGAGAGAGAATACTCTGATGTCTCTTTTTATAAGGATGTTACTCCCATCAGATTAGAGTGCCACCCTTATGACCTCATTTAACTTTAATTATCTCCATAAGGACCCTATCTCTAAGTAGGGGTTAGGGCTCAACATATGAATTTTGGAGGAACACAATTCAGTCCATAGCCCACTCTCACCTGTGCAATCCTTACTACTTTGATAACTGGAGTATCCTCCAGGCCTTTCCACAGAACACAGTCAGCTGATGAGTTTTTCTGGCTTCACAAAGTCCATCTGTTCTAGCATGGCCACTTCTCTGAGCTGCTTCTATCATCCGCTTCTACAGCTTTGGCATTTCTACTTCATTTAGTGTGGGCTGTCCCTTTTCCTAAGCTCCCAAGAGATATCCTTTCAACATATTAGCACTGTTTCCCTTGAAACTTGCCAGGGTGTTAAATCCTGTGTCCTGGAAGGGAGCTGCCACATCAGTAAACTCACTCTTATCCAACTTTATGTTCTGCCACCCCTGACCTAACGCTCTTAAGAGATGGTGCTGTCCGTACGCTCCCAGCTCCTGCTGCTACACGTAGACTAGATCACACAGCCCCTTTGAAGCATAGTCCCTTTGTCCCTTAGTAGCCCAGCACTTCCCCAAGTGGCTTTGCTGAGACGTGATCCTAACTATGGGTCTTGTATTGAACAGGCTAGGTGGAGTTATGTCCTGAGGGTAGCATGTGTTTGGCAAATAAGAGGCTTCTGCAACACTTTTAAGCAAGAAGAAGAGGAGCGTCAGCTTCTAAGGGGGAGGAGTGGGCCACTTCTGTAGAGTTCAGGGGAATTTGGGGTTTCAAGACTCTTGAGTTTTTCCATACGGATGTCCGCATCCCGATACTCAGTTCCCACTGTTTTGCAGTCAGTCCCCTCACCTTGTTGTGACAGGCTCGCTGAGGTTGAGAATTCAAACTTCTAACGCTATCCTTACAATTATCCTTTGCTATCCTTATAATTAAGCTTTTGGCCTGATCTTCAGCCTTTTCTGCCTGCTGCTGCAGGAGGGGGGGTCTTTTTATATACGGCTAAAGAGGGCCTCTGACTTTCACTCTTTGCCTTAAATTGGCGATTAATCACCCTCAGCCTTCGTTGTCTTTCTCCAATGCACCAATAACGCTCAGCAACAGCCATTCAATTCCATGTGCTCAATACTTACTGTTTCCCTGAAACTTACGGTTTCCTGATGCTTCTCAAATGCCTGAGCTTTTTCACCCTTGGTGCTTCCCCTTGCACTGGTATCTTATCTGAGTTCACCACCAGTAAAAATTTAAGTAACTCTCCCACTACTGCTCTCCAGGGGCTATCAGGACTCCAGCGATGCCAGCCCTCACCTACAGCCAACTCTATACAGTGATACAGCTCCAAAATCCCATTTTAAAGTTCGCTTCTTGATGCCAACTGTCCCGGTCAGGTCTCCTGAAAGTAGCCGTGGAGATGGAGGTTTGCGTGCAGGAGGTTTGTTGGGAGACGCTCAGGAGCCACACCTGTAAGGGAGCGAGGGACGCAGGGCTGGGCAGCAGTGGAAGTTGAACTGTGAGACAGCTGCAGCAGAAGCTCAGCCAGCCCCGCGGAAACCTGGCTGGTGTGGCCCTTGAGAGCTGCCCTGTGTCTACATCATTTTGACGTAGTAATATCAGTTTTCACCTTCTGGTTTTAGTGCCTTTGGGATTACAGTAAGAAGTTATTTCAAACCCAAGGTAACATTTATTTTCCAATATTTTCTTCTATTTGTTTATATATTTACTTTTCTTATCCCTTGATGGGTAAACTCATTATAAATAAATAAATTATGACAAAACCCTGATGATCTAAACACATTTAATCCTCCTGGAGTCAGCACCGTACACTTCACAATTGTTCACCTTGTATTTCCTCATGTTGCTGTGATCTTTGAGGAATCTCAGAGAACAGAAAATTGTCAAGACACTGGAGGACCAGTGTCAGGCCAATTTCCAAAAAGAGAATAAGAAATAAAATAAAATTCTAAAATAGATTACAGAAAAAGATAGTATGAGAATATCCAGAAAAGGAAGCAGAGAATCCTAAGACCTGGAGTGAGTTCTCCAAGAGCATGTCATATCAGATTTGTCTAATTTTTTTTTCTTTTTTAAGTAAGGATTTTAGATGAATAGATCAGGAAAATGTGTATCTGGATTTCATTAAGACATTCTCAGAAAATTGTCAAATCATCTCAATCCTGTCCTATCCTAAGATGTCCTAAGAAAGGATGAAATGATCTTAGGCAGATAGTAACTTAGTGAGGGGTCTGAAGATCTGTATCAGCTAGGACCTGAAGAGAGGTCTCTATTGACCTTCCCTCAGCTCCAACTTCAGCTCAGTGCTAGTCAAAATGCTAATCAATGACTTCTATGAAGACAGAAGCCATAGTCATCAATCTGGGGATGACATAAATTTGGGATGGTTAGCAAACATGCTGGATGACAGAATCAGGTCCCCAAAGTTCTTGAGAAGCTGAAAAAATGGGATCAATCCAAAATTATGAAGTTTAACCAAGGAGAATGTAACATCCTATATTGGGTTTAGAAAAACAACTCCACAATCATAGGATGGGATAATTGTAGTGTAGTAGTTGTAAAGAAAAAAAACCAAACAATACTAGGATTTAGTTGAGAGTAAATTCATTGTGGTCGCCTAGAAGCAAAGGTACTCTTGGCTACGTGAACAAGACTGCAGGGTCTAAGAGACAGAGGTGACTCTAACAGTGAAATCACATGTGGGGCAATGTGTTCTACCACACTTCACTAGACCAAGTTCAGAGGAGGGCACCCAGAAAGGGCAAGATGCACAAAGCATTACAGATAGGTCATTATCTTGAAAATTGGTCTTATTGCACCTGGAGAAGATAAAGCTGAGAAAAATACATAGTCCCTGGCTGTAAATATTTGAAAGAATGCCATGAAGGAAAAGGATTAGCATTTTCTTTTCCCTCCAAGTGCTAGAAATAGACTTAGGTTTCCTATAAGGAAGAACTTCTATTCAGAGTTACTATCTGAGGGTCCTGCCATGGCAAATTGTCCTAGGAGGTAACAGTTCCTGGTCATTTGAGATAATCAAGCATAGACTAGAGGGTGACATAGTGTGACTGTTTTGGGAAAGATTCAAACATCTGTCATGTTCGAGGCAAGACTGGATGAGGATTAGGGCTCCTTTCAACTCTTGGATTCTGATCCCCTGAACTGAAGTCCAGAATTTCTGTTAATTTTAAGCAGGTCATTACTGGAATGTGGTCTCCTGCTCAGGGCACAGCAAAGTTAGACTGGTCAAGGGTGATCGTTTAAAGAAGGCCTTTTTTGAAGGAACTTAAACTGTACATGTGCTGTGCCTTTGTGTCTGTAAATATTTATGAAATGGAAGCAAGAGAGCAGAACCCTCCACTTCAACCCATACTCTCTTTGCCCCCTCTAAGTTATCAAAATCTGCTCTCCTGTCTTTTCCTCAAACTCACACATACAGGACTAATAACAATTCAAGGTGTTGCCCCTCCAAGGAATAAGGTTGTGTAGGGGTTGTAATGACTCTATTTGTTAAATATATGCCAAGCACTATGCTAAGCACTTGATTATGTTTATTCATTTAGTCTTCAAAACAATCCTATAAGTTGGTGTTGTCATTATTATCAACTTTCAGATGGAAACCACCACTCAGAAAGTCAGTAGTCATAGTTAGTAAGTGGCAGAGCTGAAACTCAAGCCCAGGTTGTCAGTCCAGGAATAAAAAATCAACACTGGGACCCCCACACACTGCTGCCTGTCCGAGGCAAAGAGAGGATTCTAGTGACATGTAAGAATTTTGACGGCAATGCTGTCCGTCATGTCTTCAGGAACAGCTGAGCAGACCCAAGTGTAGAGCAAGCCAGACTGGAGAAGACAGTGCCTTTCAGACCACTGAGGAACGTGACTTGGTGTCGACACCATTTTCTGGACTGCCAACAGCCGCAGTCTGCTCACACAAATCGAGTATTATTTCAGTTGGCTCATTTGCTGAGAATAACAAGTACACATGCCAATGTAGATAAACACAGAAAGGCCACGGAAGAGAAAAGGGCTGGAAAGGCATTTTACTAGTATCTCAAGGAACTCCCCTCACACACATTTATTATATTTTTTCTTGTTACAGAAGTAACATTTCCTTGTTGTAAAACCAATTAGACGACCCAGAAAAGTACAAAGAAGATATCATTTGCAATCATCGCGATGCCCAGATGACCACTTTGAACACTCAGGTGCACATGCTTTAGTCACGTATGTATAGATTCACACAGGTTTTTTACAAAAATGGGAGCGCTCTGCACACACTGCTTTTGCAGCCTCTTTTTTTCACTGAATATACGTTGTGAACATTTTTCCACCTCATTAAATTTTCTTCTACCTCATCATTTGAAATGGCTACATAGCATTCTGCTGTCTGGATGTGCCATAATTGGCAGCTCGTTTCTCATAAATAAACAAGTAAAGCCTGGGAAGCTCGCCTGCAGGTCGAGCACAGATGCTGTAAGAGGTGGTGGAGCGAAGGCTAAGACCAAGAGGGAGGAAGGAAGGAGCACAGGGAGCAGGGACTTTGCTGGTTGGGTTTTGAACTGGGGATTTGCCTGGGGCTTTAGGAGATGGGAGTAGTAACAGATATTGAATGCTGGGGATAAACATTTAATAGGAAAACATCGCCCTAGAGGGAGTGAGAGGAAGAGAGGTGATAGACTGGAAAAGGTTGCTGAGATGGAAGAAGAGAAGAACTTTTGAGGCTCTTCTGGAGAGAGAAAAGCTTTGTGGGGAGGTGAGCAAGAGCCCTGATCTGAATGAAGAGCAGGTATAGGGTCTGGTGGGGATCCTGACCAAGAAGGAGAGGGTTAGGGTACAATTCTGGATTGAATCTGCCATGTACAACCGAAAGCCTGTGCTGTCCCCGGGGCACCATAGGACGTCCCTTGGCCCTCAGGAAGCCTGGACTTTGGGTGTGATCCCGATGCACTAACCATCCCAGAGAACAACTACAGAGACTATGGAAAGATGCGACCCTAAGGCGACATCTTTCTGGTGAATTTGCAAGCGGGTATCCGTCAGTCACGACTGGGGACGGCCAACAGAAGAAAGAAGAAAGAGAGCAGACCTGCTCCTCTGACCACCTCAAGTGCCTGGAAGCCACTGGCTGTCCTTTCCCTTTCCTGATGGCCCTCTGCCACGGTTCAGGACCAGTCCGTATACTGTTCTACGCACTGGGATCCAGGTCTATAGGTGACAACGAGTGCTGAGGGGGGCCACCTCAGAGGGAGCTGACCCCTCCTGGCCATGCCTCCTGGCCCTCAGCAAGAGAAACCCAACTGCCAAGGGTCTTAGGAGTGAACCTGAGGGCCCAGAAAGGAGGCCAGAGGCCATAGCAGCCAGGATGTGGAATGGCAGGCAGCAGGGTACCTCCTCTTGACCTCTATCTTTACAAAGAAAATCTGACTGAGGAGCTTCCCCCATTCTGGTCAGCCCTTTTGAATAGGATTGTGGGGAATGTTTCCCTGGGCTTTTTAAAAAGACTGGTAGGGATCCTTGGAAATCATTTGTGGCTCTTTTTATGATGTGAAGACCTGTCCAAGGGATCTTCAGTGTTGTGCAAAGTCAAAACACCACGTGCTCTGCAACCTCAAGCCGTTCAGAGTTTAGTTCCTCTTTGATCAACAGGACAGGTAATAACACAGCCTCTGTCATACATGTGGCACTAAAGGGCTGACTTCTGCCTCTGAAAGAAGAGGTTTATGCAACACCTCTCTTTCCCTGAGAGTCTGTCTGTGAAAGCTGCCATTTCCCTTGGCAGATTTCCCCCTTTCTGGGTCCTGGACCTCATTTGCCCTATTCTGTCGACTGAACTCGGGGCAGCTGATTCACACGAACAGAGGCCTCAAGAGGCACTTACAGAAACAGTTCTAAGAGAGGGACGGGTTAATGTTCTCCGGCCTCTCCAGCCCATTCTTTCTCTGTGACCAAGGTCTCTGGGCAAAAGAAAATGATCGGAAGGATGTTTGATGCTCATGGAGTCAGAAGCAGAGAAAACAATTCTAGGACTCATGTGTTTGCTGACTTGCACGCCCGCCACGTCTAGCTCCACAGCAGGTATTGGCCTGTCAGATGGACAGACACTCATCCCCGCCTGACAGGGCAGCCTTTGAAGAGGTCCTTCTGCTAGAAAGGCACAATACAATTGATTAGGTTTCCTCTTACCAAATGACAATCTCACTCCAATCTGGTCTCCCTGAGATGGCACCCAGATCACTGTGACTGGAGTTGGGTGTTCCCAAACACTGCAGTCACGCAATTACAGGCTGTCTCTGCGTTTACTCTCACACTTCCTTAATCACTTCCATTGTGTGTGGACTTGACTAGGTTAACTCTCAGAGGACAGCTATATTCCCTCATCATCAAGTTCCTGGGCCTCTCAGCTTCTCACTGTCACCCCAGGTAGACTGCAAATGTGAGTGGAAAGGCTGTCAGAACCATCAAGGGTTATTCAAACATTGGGGTATGTCATAATTATGTGCTATTGATGACAAAGCCAGACCTCAGCTCTCAGCCTCTGGACTGGAGCCTTCCTTGCTATGAAGACAACTCTTCCCTTCCCAGAGCGCAATGACAGCAACTATTTAGGGAAGCACAGGGAACACTAACTGGATCATCAGTGTCCAGGATTCTCTGTCCAGATTTTGTTTGGGCTCATGCAGGCCCCTTATCTGTAACTGATCTCTCGCCATCTGTTAACTGATAGTTGCTTCCAGTTATTACGGCAGTGGGTTTGCTTTGCTGTCTTCTCCTCATTTGGTTCAGAATATCAGGCAGTGAGTTGTATAAATATTTATTTGATGCCTGCTAATCAACCAGGTAAACAGAGAAGGCCACAGACCTGAGGTCATGGTCTTTGAAGAGAAAACCCCTGAGCATTTAGTCAGCAGAAATTACTAGTGACGGTAGGCCATAGAATCTTTTTGGGGGGCTGTGGGGGGGGGCTCTTTGGTTGTTAGGGAACTGCCTTTATCTCTGCTGGCAGGCCTCTTTTTTCCAATAGCAGAATATCACTGGCAAAACGCCCCAAGGCAAACTCTTCTAGGTGATTCCCATGGATGGAGGCAGTTGAGGCTGCGCATTGATTACAAGGCCCGGAAGCAGGTCTTACCCATGCTGCTGGACCTGTTTATGGTCCTCTGAACTGCCCTGGCCATTGCAGATCTCCCAGCTGGTGGCTGTCTGCGTGCTTCTGGGAGATGGTGCATGAGCTCTTCCCTTCCAAATCCCCGCAGAGGACTGGGGCCCCTTCCCTTGCTCTTCCCACCCTTGGATCTCCACTCTGTGACTCAGCATTTGCCTTGTACCCGAAGGCTCCCAGGCCACGATCTGTCTGGAGGAGTACCCCTCCATCCAGTGCCAGACCCTCCCCTGCCACCCCCTGCTGAAGGCTTTTGCCTGGAGACTTAACACAACGGGCTTCGTTTTCAGCTGAGTAGTGTCAGAGTACAGGGCGTGTGGAGGGAGAGCTTGGTGTTGTTTCCCTCACACACATTAAAATTAATGGTATTTGCTCATCTGGTGGAATGACAACTCATTCCTCTGGACAGGCTGGCTTCACAATTGTTCATTCAAGAGAAAATCTGATGGGAAACAATGGTCTGGTCTTTGGGAACATTAAACGGTTGTATTCTAACTTAAATTTCAGGCCCACTGACTGTCTCGTTTGTCTTCTTGTTTGGTAAGATTTGTCTTTTTATTTTTGCATTATTGATTTTTGATTCTTTCTTTTTATATGGCTGTTGCAAAAAGAAAGAGAGTCTCAAAACCAACAGGCCAGATTAGAAAATGCAGTGAGGTCTCCACAGACCGTCTGAAAGGGCAAGGTCTGACCACTCAGTGTAGGCACTATTCAGATATCAGGAAAAGAAAGCATTGTCACAAATTTCCCAAGGCCCTTCTGAGAAAGGCACAAAGGAGGGGATGGACTCATAGGTGTGAAACCGGCAAACAGTGGCCATTGATGATTGAGTAGCTAGTAACTGAAGTGTTTTTCCTTTTTGCAATTACTGATTGTAGATTTTAGTTGTTCCCCTGCCCGGTGTTAACTGTGCTGTTTAGGCAATATGCTATCTGACTCCCACTAGGTTCCTACAGATAACATCTCCCTGGAGCCTGGGTTACCATGCTAATGTGTGTTTGAGCTGTTTTTCAGGAATTAGAGCCCCTTGCCCACTTCAAGTCAGTTGAGACCACCAACCCATCAAGTGGGCCTGTGCAGATGTCTGACCTTTTGACATCAAGAGGCTAAAAACTCCACCCTTGGGTCATGCCAACACTGCAATTTTGTGAACATGTGTCCTATGAAGAGGCATGAAGTCTGACTACGCTTGCGCAGATCATCAATTACCTCACCTCTCCTCACCTCCAATCATCTATCTCCACATTTCAGACCACCTTGTCCCCTACCCCATAAATATCCCTGAGTCCCTATCTCTGGGGAGGTGGATTTGAGACTTGTTGTCTCATTATCCTCACTTGGCTACCTTGTGATTAAACCCTCTCTCTCTCTGCAATCTCATCGTTTCCGTGATTGACTTTCTGGGAAGCGGGCAAAAACGGACCTGGTTCCGTAACAGGTGCCCCGTTGCAGAGCTGCTGTTGATTTGCGGGCAGCTGTGGGCAAGGCCAGTCTTTTGGCTGTAAAAGGAAGGCTGCCTCTCTTCTGAGGGTGAGCTGGCAGCACGCATAGCTCAGAAAGACCATACCGAATAATCACAGTGACATTAAACATAATCCTTATGTTGGCTGAAGTGCAACTGTTTTCCATGTTCTTTCGGTGCATTACCTTACTTAGAATCACAGAATTATAGGTTATTGTGCAAAAAAAGAATGGTAGAGAACATCTAGAGCAAACTATGCTCTTTACAGATGAGGACATTGAAGCCAAGAGACATGAGGTGGCTTGCTGAAAGACTCTCACTCCCCAACAGAGTCCGGTGAAGGTGGCAGTACAAGCAGGTTTATTTGTGTATTTTCTGCACCTACTATGTGTCAGCCCCTTGGCTAGGCTCTGGGCACACAATGTTGAACAAGGCACACGTGTTCTTGGCCTCACAGAGCTTAGAGTTTGGTGGATGAGATGGATAGACAGTTACATCCCAGTCTGAGGGCGGGCTAGGATAGAATGCTGTGTGACCTCTTCAGGAGGTCAGGCTGGGTGTGACCAGGGAAGTTTCCTAGAGGAAGTGATGTGTCTAGTAGGACCAGGATATGAGGAGTACGAGTTAGCCAGGGGAAGCATGGGGCTAGGACTGGCGGTGAGGGCATGGTAAACCAGGCAGGGAAGTTTAAGGGGTCAACTGAGATTCTCCTCAGAACCTAGCTTTTGAGGGACAGAGAATAGTCTAGTCTGAGTGCTTCTCTCAGCACAGTGGCCTCAGAGGCATGGATGGTGTGTCTCACTATGAGGCATTTTTAATATCATTGTCACAACAGCTGTGGGAAGGACATACGGCAATTATCATCGAGTGAACTGAGGCTTGGAGAGAGCTCAGCGACATGCTCAGAGTCAGAGAGTTGAATGGCGGCAGGTTGAGAAGAGAGCTTGTTTGGGGAGCCCTGGACAAACAGAGGAACAGAGAGCTCTGAAATCTGGGTTGGGAGAAAAATGTGGACAGGCGAAAGGTTGAATTCTGGGTTTTGTCCTGAGCATTAAGTGGGTGTGGTCTGGGCCCCTGTGCCACTCACACAGTTCATACGAGGAGAGTGGGAATGGACAGGACATAGAATTTCAGGGTGGGAAAGGATAACATTCATGACGACCTACCAGGAATTTCAAGTGTGTTCAATACAGGATTCCAAGTCCATTGTAAACATATATAGAGGTTGTAGTTATCCTAAGAGGTATTTTAAAACGTTTAAAATAAAAGAAAATTTAAATAGAATCAATTTAAATCAATTTTAAATTGAATTTTAAAATGAATTTTAAAAAATTCATGTGCCCTACTTCTAAGAAATGGGAAGAATGCGGAAATGAGCCATCTGTATCTTCCCAGAGAGGCCACGAATCTCGGTGGCTCCCCGCATGGTTGGTGTAGGGTCCAGGTCAAGTTGCAGACTGGCATGTAAGAGTGGGTTTCAGCTGGTCTATGGAGGGGTGAGGGGTCATCTGCCTCTCACCTTCATCTGCAGAAGTGCAGGACGAGAGGAGGCCTTCCTCCCTCTGTGCCTTCAGAGTGCAGTCTGTGCCTTGGGATGTGGCAAGAGGAGACCTGAGAAGAAGGGCACCTCACTGGGCCTCTTTCCAAATGCTGGGCTCCTTCCAATGATGAGATTCTTTGTTTTTATAGCAAATGAATGAATGTTTAAAGCACGTTAGGATGTATTCTCTTGTCCGACTTCATGGTGCAGTGGAAGAGCTGAGGTTTGCATCCTGGCTCTGCACTGCCTTACTGTGTGGCGAGCTCTTCCTTGAGCACTCCAGGTTCAGCGGTTATGCAGGGAAGATGCCTACTTCACAGCAGTGCTGCAAAATCTGGATGAGTTAAGGGATGCAAAACGCCTACTATAGTGTGTGGTGCGTATTAGATGCGTGGTGCACAACAAGTACTATTTTTACTCATCCTCTCACTAATCTTGTGATTTAACATGGAAAGTAGGATATGATTACCAGTCCATAGATGGAAAAACCAAGATTCCAAGAGGTGGAGTGCCTCACGTGTTGTCATACTGCTACTAGTGACCACAGCTGGGATTCGAAAACAACGTCTTCTGACGCTCAGGCCGGTGGCCTTCAACTCCACCTGCTAACAATCACACACGACGTTTGCTTCTCTAGAAATCCTTCCCGGTTTCCCCGGGAAGCAGTCGTGCAGGCATTTACTGACACTCAGCTTTATTCTAAATTTTGGTTACAAAATTGTTTTTTCAGATAACATCAAGAACTATTTCTGGACGCCTGGGAGAGAGGTCATTTTCCAGATAATCTCTTCAAGCAAACACAACTGCACCCCTTGCAGGAGGCCTGCAGTGTGTATGCAGGCTAACGGGCTCCGGCGGCACTAGCTGGCGATAATGAGGAGCCAAGTCACAGCCCAGCCCCAGACTCTGTCTCGCCATACCCAGGGTGGCTGTGCTTCCAGGCCTGGGAAGGAGAGGACAGCCAGGCAGGAGACCCTTCTGAGCATGAAGGATCGCCTTCCCCCTTATCTGGGAGTAGGACGTTGGGCTCCCTCAGAGGCTGCCTGATGGGCCAGGAGAGGGAAGCAGCAGAGGCAGCTGCAGGATCCAGCTCACCTTTTGCAGACAGGATAGTGTAATGGACATTGAACTGGGCTCCCTGTCAGGAAAACTGGGATTCTACCATTTACAAACTGCGGCAAGCAACTTAACCTGTTTATGCTTCCGTTTAGTTATATGTAAAACATGCCTAATAATAATACCTTCTCAGCCAACCTCATTGTAGGAATGAACCAGCAGGTAAAATGTCTTTTACAAACTGAAAACATGATATAAAGCCCTATAGGGTATGGAGGTGGGGATAGGGGACAGATTGCTCCTGAAAGAGAAACAGTTGGAAGTATCAAGAAGTTGAAGAAAGAGAAACATTGACTAGATATTTAGGGTTTTAAAAAATTAATTAGTAATTAATTAACAAATTAGACAAAGATTGATTTATCACCTACTTCTTGCATCACTCAGTTCGCTAGGCACTATAGATCTAGAAATGACAGACATATAGCCCTGTTTGCAAAGATGCTGACAGACTGGACAGAGATGCCTGTAAAAGGATCCATTTCAGTGCAATAGGGTGAAAGCTGTTGTATTTGTTGTCTAATATTGAGTAATAAAGTGCCCCAAACCTAGTGGCTTAAAATACCAATCAACATTTATCACCTCAGTTTCTGTGGTCAGGAGTGGGAGTGGCGAAGCTGGGCGATTCTGGCTCAGGGCCTCTCATGAGCCTACAGTCCAGATGTCAGCCAGGGGCGGGTCATCCAAAGGTTTGACTGGAGCTGAAAGTGTCGCTTGAGAGAATGGCTCGCTCGCACAGCTGGCAAGTTGATGAGCTTGTTGGCAGGAGGCCTCTGTTCTTGCCCTCTGAGGCCTCTCCACAGGATGCTTACAGGTTTCCTGACGTGACTGCGGGCTTCCCCCGGGTGAGCACTCAAAGGGAGGGCAAGCAAAGTTATGTCTTTTATAACCTAGCTTGGGAAGTCACACTGTCACATCACATCCTGTGGGCTACACTGGTCAGCCTATTCAGTGCGGATGGGATCCTACAGGAGCATGAACCCCAGGATGTGAGGACGACTGTGGAACAACTTGGAGGGTGGCTACCACAGCCATTATGGAAGCATGAACAATAAGCTTCAGGAGAGCAGGCTTTGAACTTATTACACATAGGCTTTGAACTAGGCTTTGAGGATCAATAGGAGTTTGTTGGTTGATAAAGGTGGGTAGCAGCACTTCAAGTGGAGGGGAAAGTACACTCACAGGCATGGAGTTGTGAAATGGACTCGCGTGTCTGCGGAATCGTCAGAAGTTCATCAAGGTGGCAGAGGTCAGGAAGAAGGTGAGTCAGGGCCAGATTATAAATGCCCTGACTGTATTGAAGCTAAATACTGTAGATTTTATCCTTGAGGCAGTGGGGAGCCAGGATGTCATGATTAGCAGGATTTTGAGGAAGATAACACAGAGGCATGGAGGTGGGCTCAATGGAAAAGAGACCAGAGGGTATTGAAGAGCAGAGGAAAGGTGACAAGAGTCATCTTTACAAAATGACAATGAGGATGGAGAGGAGAGGCCTGTTTGAGAACAACCTGCTATGGATTGCGTTTGATTCTCTTCTTTCTACAGATGGGGACATTGAGGCAGAGGAACATGGTTCATTCAAAGCTAATACAGCTTTTTGCTAAATGTTTAGATTGCTGGTTGCAGGCAATAGGGACATACTCACAGAAAGAAGTACGTGTGTCAAGACTCAGAGAGAGAAAGAATGAGACTTTGGGAGGTAGTGAGTTCCCTTAGCTTGAGATAATCAATGACCATACTTGATCTTAGCCAAAAGGCCAAGACAATGAGATAATTAATTACTAAGGGATTGCAGGAACTCTTTACTGATGCCTTGGTTGAGTTAGGGTCCTTGTCTGGTAGCCCCTTCATACCTGTTTTAAACTTGTTACATTGCACTATAGTGAGTGTGTCTGCCTCCTACATTAGATGTAAGCTCCTTCCAGGCAAGGCATATTCCTCTGTCATTCTGTGTCCCCAGCACCTGGCCCAGGGCCTGGGTACAGGAGGGGCTTGGGGAACCCTGCACAGAGAGTTGAAGGAGCATTCAAGCCATAGCTCAGGGGTTGGGCAAGGTGACCTCTAAGGTTCCTTTAAAAGGGTTGATGATTCTGAACTCCTATGAGGAAGGCAGCTTGGCTGGGATGGTGTGGGGAGTATAAAATGAGTCTAGCAGATGATGGCTGTGGTAAGGGAAGGGATACTCAGAATAGGGCCTCAGAGTCCATTTTTAGAACTTTTCATTGTATTCTTGCCCTGACTTCTCATTAAGGGAGAAATTATAGTTCCAGAATATCAATCAATATTACGTTGCCAGAAGGAACAAAGGGCAACTTGAGGAGAGGTGGAGAAGCCCAGGGGAGAGCTCTGACCAGCTGACCAGACTTGGGTCTCCTGTGTGTGTTTGGGGTGGGGGCAGAGGTGAGGGGTGGGCAGAAGCCACTCAGCTCTAGACTGCAGCCCCCTGTACTCTCCTAGTGGGGTGAGAGTGAAGAAGCAGAAACCAGTGCCCAGTGGCCCTGGGACCCAGACTGAGGATGAAAGAGCCAGTGACAGCTATGGGACAAGGCAGGAGGCAGCTAATATGTATGTTAAACATATGGAAATGAGAGCAAATAGCAGAGCCAGGGAGACAAATATCGAACAGGGTCTGGGCCTGAGACTAAAGCAACACTGGGAAATGAGAGGCTGTTGAAAGCAAATGAGCTGCCAGGGGAAGAAGGAGAGGAAAGGACGGGAGAGAGGCTGAGGGTGGAGCCTCTAGGAGCAACCTACTGGCTCTGGCTGCAAGCTGGCCAATCTTGAGGGGTGGTGCCACAGAGAGGGACATGTACCAAGGCAGGGTCCAGGCGAGCTTTGAGGGCTGAGTTTGTCATCTCTGTTGAAGGTTCTATTTCTTTGTACATTTCACTCCTCCTTAGCACCTTCTCCCCAGTTTCTGGCAGCCCTCTCTGTCCTCCATTCCAGTCTCCACTGCCATGCATGAGCCTGTCTCAGATTGGAAATCTCCACCTCCCTCACTCTCTTGGGTCAGAGCCCTGGAGATGGCCAGCTCCTGAGTGTTGGGTACACAGATGACAGAGGCTTGGGGAAACAGTCTGCTTGGAAGGATGGGGAGGAAGTGAATAGGGGACTTGTCTTGAAGCTCAGTTTACATAGCAAACACACCCTTTTTACTTGGAGGGTATTGTTCAGGTCGTTATTTTCAGAGGAAACCTGGATGCGATACATAACCAAATTTATTCTTTTCTAGAAGAGACATAAGATAGGTAGTAGCTGAAATGGTAGATCTGTCAAAACCATGAGAGATGAGTCAGGGGAGGAAATCCACATTCTGTCTGAGAGCACCAGGCTCTGTCCCAGCTCCTTGCTGGGACACTGGGGGCAGAGCAGTCTGTGTCCCAGTCGGGAAGGGCAAAGCCCTGAAAGGGACAAGTGAGGGTAGTGTGCAGTGGGGGAGTTCAGCCCTTCAGATGCAGGGGTTGTCCCCTCTTATTCTTCCAATCCAGCAGTTACCATGACCCCTTGGGGGGATCTTGGAGGTGAGGGGAAATCGTAGGCGGGGGCTAAGTTCCCTCCAAGACTTTCCTTGCATACCCCCATGAGGAGGAGTGTTACGTAAAGACAGCAGATGCCACCTGACTGGCCTCATTTGTCAGATCCAGTTCCATATAAAATAAAGCTCTCAGGAGATGCAACGCAGAGGAAGTGAGTTTTCAGAAGGTTTTAGTATGGGAGCAGATGGCAAGTTTCAGAGCTTGGGGCACTGCTCAGGAAGCCTTTTGAGAAGGGGCGTTTGGAGAGCAGGGGGTGGTATGAGGGCCCTGGAGTCAGGAAAATGGGCCTAGAGAGGAAGATAGAGTCTCCTGATGATAATTCCACTTCATTACCCAAAGCCAACCCGAGATGGAGGACCAAGGGCGGTCCTTGCCCCAAGAAGAGACAGTGGACTTGCCAAGGCTCTCATCTCATTTAGGAAGCTGAGGCCATCCCAGGCCCTGCCCCTGCAGCCCCATAACCTTCCAAAATGTTGTCTTCCTCCACCTCCAAGGCTGTGTTACATGTCAGGAGACATGGAGACTGATCTCAATTCAATTAACTGCAGTTTCACAAACATTTATTGTATCTTTTTCTAGCTTCCATTCTTAGAGGCAAGGGCAGGATGAAATGATAAATAGGGCACTATTTGCTCTGTCCATAGGATGAGGGTCACTGGGTTGGGGAGGGAGCAGATTCACCCACAAATAGCTGAGATAAGACAAAATTTGATAAGGACTAAAACAGAAGCTTAAAATAGGTGAAGAGAGCAGAAGAGGAAGGGGTGACTGCATTCTGGCCAAGGATATGTGGCACTACCCCATTAAAACATGATTTAAACAAGGCCTTGACTATTGAGGGGGATTTCCAGATGGAGAAAGGGAAGGGTCGACATGAACAGAGTGGTGAAGAGGGGGCAAGGCAGTGTGTACTCCTTCCTGGAGCTTGGTGGGAGCTAGGAATGAAAAGTCAAGCCAAACCAGTTCACAGTGGTCTTTGTGTGGCAGGGGGAGGGATGTGGGTATGTGTTGAAGGCCCGGCACAGTTGCTGGTGATTTCGGAAACTCAGAATGTGAACCTACCCCTGCTGGACCATCACGTGTGGCCTCATGGAATAGAATCAGATTTGCCAGACTAGCACCTTAGGGACCATTCATTGCCTCGAGGACATGAGGCCTGCAATTGTGCAGCTATTACCTGGTGGGCCCAGGTGCAATTTCTGGCTCTTCCCAGGCAAAAAAAAAAAACCCAAGGGGACTGAAATGAAGCCCACAGTCCATTTAGACAGGATAATTTACACAAGTCACTTAGCACAGTGCATGCAACATAGTAAGAGCCCAATAAGTGTTGTTGTTATTATTTTCAGTGAATCTTTACTAAAACTCCATGGAACCTGTTTTGTTATCCCCATTACACAAATTAATATACTGAAGCTCAGAGAGATTCTATAATCATTCCAAGGTTTTAAGGCTAGTTGATGGACAGCCAGATTTGGAACCCCAGTCCGATTCTAAAGTCTGTGTTCTTCCCGCCATATCTGTTACCAGAACAGCTTAGCTGCCAGGTGAGGACAAGGGTCCTTGGATCTTGACCAAGGGCCAATGGAACAGTCAAGATGCCAGGGCTAGAGAGGGTAGCAAGGAGCTGCTTATCCCCTCATCACCCACTCCTGTAATTGGAACCTGATTGTCTTTGTAACACCTTCATTGGAAAGTCACCACTGTGTTGACTGGGCAGCCCACTACGAGTTGGGAAGCTTCCTGAGAAGCCTGAGTGAAATCATGCCTATGGGCACCACCCTGCCGCAGCCCACAATTCTCTGCCCCTCTGCAGCAGGTGCCTCCTGGCCAGCCTGGCCTGGGCTCCCCAGTCTTACCTGGGGAATTGGTATCTGCAGCCTCTGGGGCTTTTATACTTGTTGTATGTCTCTTTGGGGAGAGAAAGCCTGTGTCTTCCAGAAATATTTCACCGTGGACCATCACGGGGATTGGCCGCCTTGTCAGGTTTTCTTGACAGTCCAGCTCCAGCCATGGGGGAGGCAGAATGGCCCACAAAAGGCCTGCACTGGATTCCACCTCCATGAGGAAAGACAATGGTTTCCTTTTCTTTTACTTTCTTCCTGAGATAATGTTCTTGTTTCTACTTCTCTCCTCTCCCTGGAGCTGAGGCCACAGGACCACCACCACTGGGAGCCATTTGAGCACAACCTATAGTTTAACCTCTGCTGTAGAGTAAATTGTGTTCCCCACAAATTCATCTGTTGAAGTCCTAACCCCCAAGGTCATGGTATTTGGAAATGGGGCCTCTAAGAGGTAATTAGGTTAGATGACATAATGAGGGTGGGGTCCCATGGTGGGATTAGTGGCTTTATAAGAAGAGGAAGTCACTATCCACCTTGTGAGGACACAGCAAGAAAGAGGCTGCCTGCAAACCAGAGAGTTCTTACCAGGAACCAAATCTGCCAGCACCTTGATCTTGGACTTCCCAGCCTCCAGAACTGTGAGAAATAAGTGTCTGTTGTTTAAGCCACCCTGTCTGTGATATTTTGTTATAGCAGCCCAAGCAGACTAAGAAATTGCCCAGCCTAGGTTCAGGACAAGCCTGTCCTTAGAGTCAACTAAGAGAATTCAGCATCAAGGTAACCTTGACCCTCTGCCCTGATTTAGAAGCATTTTTTTTTCTGGTTTCCAAGGTGAAGGCTTCCCTGGTACACATGAGCTCCAATGTCTGGGCTGGAGCCTTCACCTAGATTGCTCATCCCATACTCCATTGCCTCGAGGCTGGGTCCCCATCTTGCTTTCTTCATCCATCTCTGGAATTTCTAAATCTAAACACCAGGGACTGGGCTGTCTCCAGCCAGGCCTCTCTGATGGGGGTCGCCTATTTGCATCCTCCCCTTCACATATCCCAGCCACGGAATCCCCATCACAGGCTCCCCCACCTTCCCTCGGGTCACTGCCCATTGACTCCGGCAGCTCCTTCCTGATACTGAATAGTGTCCACCTCCTTTTACCATATCTTTCATAATCAACCCCTTCCCTCCTGCCTGCTTAACACCGGAGCCTCACAGTGTATCTACAGATCTCTGATTCTCCTGTTCTCAACTTCAGCTGATGGTGGAGGCCTTTATACCAATGCCAGAGGGGGCTCCCTGGACTGGTGGGCATTGGCTGATTTGGAGCCATATTAAGAATTTCAACTTCAAATCCCAGGTGATCCAAACACACACTTTAGAGAAACTTGAGCAAACTTCATATTCCACCACTATTTGCAAAGTAAGAGAGAAAAAGCCAAGTCATTATGAAATGATATCCTATTAGCTTACTTTAATGAAAGCAGCACAGCACAGAGCCGTTGCTCTTGGTCCAGACGTTGCCCCTGCCCGCCCAGCAGAGCTGTGTGGTGTTCGAGGACATCTCCAGCTCCTAACCTGTGGTCAGGCCCTGCGGAGACACAGAAGGAATGTCTTCTGAGGGGTGCGAGGAGACCTCACGCAGCTTATATGCGGAACCAGCCGAAGAGCCCTTGCAGGCTGAAGGCTGGAGGAGGTGGGATGGCAGAAGGTGCGTTTTCTCGCTCTGGCTCACAGTTGCTGAGCTCCTAACAGTGACTCGGAATGCAGCCTGAGGGGTGAAGGATGTGGGCCAAATACGTCCAAGACTCTTAGATTCATAACCAACCCCTAACATCCCAGTCGTCACAAGGCAAAGCAGACAGAACCATCCTCTCCTTCCATGCCTACTTCCTATACCCTTAAACTGCCTTTTGTGTTAATTGATGACAACTTCTCTTCTTTGTCATCAGGGATAATCATGGTCATTATTTTAACCTGATCTGATCTGAGAACAGATCTGTTGGCAATAAGAGCCAACTGGGACAAGGAAGAGTAGGATTTACCTCCCTCTTACCCAACATGGTATGGGACTTGGGTTCCCTGAGAAGGCATGGGCCAGTTTTCCAACACTCTTTACAACTTCTGCGGAGGACCCTGCAAATATCTTTGGCAATCTAGCTAGAGAAAACCCTGGCTCAGTCCAGGTGAGACTGACAGGCCGTTGAAATGGTATTCTGCTGACATGACCAGTGGGATGCTGCTCCAGGGGGCTGAGTTGGGGTGCCTCCATTCACCAGAATCTCCTGTAAGCAATCTTTTTCCCTGTTATTTTAGCCAACACAAACCTGTGTAAGGATACCTGTCATCAGGCAAGAAGCAAGGAGGCTCCTGGACGCGGGTGATTACCTGAGGCCATGGCTCTGTTCACAGCTGGACTGCCACCCACCTAAATGTCATGGTTTGGGGCTCCCGGAAAGCCTTTCCCTGGTCCTCAGGTATCTCTTCTGTCATAGTCCTGAAATTCCTTCATTAGACAGTCACTCATCTGTCTCAGAATGCCAGAGGTGGAAGAGACCTGAGGTCATGTAGTACAGTCGTTCTCAAACCTTCTCCACTCACAGACCCCTTAGAGAACCTGATGGAAATTACCAACTATTTTCCTGGGCACGTCGTACCCATACACACGAATCCTCTTGTACAATTTGTAGGGAATTTGTGCATGCCCCCAAAGCCATTCATGGACCCCAGGTTAAGGCTCCTTGGTCTAGTCCTAACTCTACACTTTGTAGATAACCAGTAGAGGTAGAGATGATAAGCAAGCTGCCCAGGGTCACTTCTTTGCTTTCATTGCAATGTTCTTCCAGTGCTTCATTACGTCTTTGGGTCTTGAACGTTTTATAGGCCTCCTGAGTTCCCTTTGAAAGTGAGAATACACTTGCAGCATAACATCTTTGACTGTAGGCTCTAAACTAGTGGGGGTGCGCAGACAGCTGGCCAAGGGCAACATGGCCCTGGGTCAGGGAGGAGCCTCACCCAGGAGGAGGCAGCACAGGTCAGCCAGTTCTAGATCAAAGCCTTTCTCAGCTGTGTGACTTTTGGCTGGTTAGTTAGCTTCTTTGAGACTCAATTTTCTCATCTTCAAATGGATATAATAGCAATGCCTATGTTTGTGGTGGAAGAAAGGAGATAATGCACATGGAAAGTGTTACATACTGGTAGCTGTTCTTTTGATTTCTCCATTTTTCTGGGGGAGGGCAGTAGCCCAGGGCCACACCTGTAACCTGACACTGTGTCCCAGAGACTGTGCTAAATTTGTGCTTCCCTTTCAATGGTTCTCAACCAGCTCTGCTGCTTCCTGGCTGGCCCTGAGTCTCAAGGCTCCTTCTCAAGAAACACCATGCCAGCAGCAGAGAAGCCTGGGCTTTAAATAACTGCCTCGCCACAAGAGGTTAGGGGCTGCCACTGCCCTGCCCCTCCTTGCTGTCTGTCACTGGCTCCTGCCAGCTGCGAGGCTAGCTTGCCCCCTGCTGGCAGCCCAGCCCTGGAAAGCGGGCAGCCTCCAGGCTGTGGGGCTGCAGAGTCAGAGGTCAGCCTTCAGCCAGGGCTGAAATGGGGCAAATCTAGGACGCAGTGGCCGGGCAGAGCAGCAGCCACTTTCCCAAGGCAAGAGGCAATACTTTAGGGGTAAAGCAGAGTTTGGTGGCCAAGCTGCAAATCCCCCTAACACACACACTCTCCAGCTGAAAATGAAGCCCAAAGGCAGCTTGATGCGCTAGGAAATGAGAAAGGGCAGACGCAGACGAAAGGAGTGAAGGAGGAGGGGCTGGTGAAGGCAAAATATGCATCAGGGCCCAGGCTCACAGACGTGTGTGTGTGCACACGCACATGTTTGAGAGGGAGAGAGACAGAGACAGAGATGGAGACAGAGAGATAGAGAGAGACAGAGACAGAGGAAGAAGCAGAGAGACACAGAGAGAGAGAGACAGAGAGAGGGGGAAGAGAGTGAGAGAGGGAGGGAAATAGAGAGAGACAGGGGAATGTATGCGCATTTGTTTAGCACAGCTCAGCCTTCTGCCTTTTGGCCCTGGAGGTCCACATGTGGGGCACCGGCCAGCGGCCTTGAAAATCCCTCTCCGCTGCCCACCGCAGGACGCGAAGGCAAGCCTAGCGCAGGCAGGAGGCTGACGCATGGAGACTGTGGAGACTGTACAGACCGGGGGGCCGGCGGCAGCCCCTCCGGGTGCGCGCTCTGATGAAGGGAGTGGAGCGGGCGCATCGCCTGTCTTCCCGGAACAGTTCCGTTCCCCACCTCAAGCACAAACAGAAAGCCTGCCCCTTCCCATTAGAGCGGCTGCTCTCCTTTCAATTTGGTCTTAAGACACGATGGATGCAAACTGCAAAGCTTTGGTCAGCTTTTGAGTTGAAAGCAAATTTTACAGCAGGGGAAGGGAGCCAGGGAGAAGGGGGAGGTGGGGAAGCGGCGGGAGCAGAGCAAAAAAGCTGAAATAGAGAAACTGCTGAAAAGCCTCCTGTCGCCTGTCAGGAGTATTAACTGAGGATGATGTAGGAGAAACGACTAAGTGGTTTTTGTGTCAGCTATACTGAATCAAACTTGTTCAAATATATGCGCGTGAGTGCGCGTGGCAGGAAGCAGAGCCCACCTCAGGAATGGAAAACAGCCTCTTAGTTTTAAGGATTTTTTATGTTTTGCAAATATGAGTAATGCTATGCATAAATTAGATCAGAAAGGGAGAGAGCCAGGCGATGGGCTGTCTGGGCGGGCTGCTGGGGTTGGCGAGAGCCAAGGCCAGGCCCTGGCTTCCTCAGAGAGAAAAGGGGCCTGGGGCCGCGTGGGTCACAGAGGCTGCTGCCGGTCTGTGAGGCTGGGAGGGGGGTCCCCCCGCTGTGAGTATCAGGAAAAGCTCTAGGGCCCCAGAAAGAAGCAGGAACGCACTCTGACAGCTGACCAAAAGGAGAAAAACTCTGCACCTGCCTCACCCCAGAATCCCAGATTCCCGCCCCTCCGCTCCCCAGGAGAGCGCTGCTGCCCAAGGGCGCCGGTTCTGGGCGCCTTTAGCCTGACCTGCTGCCCTCAGGCATTGTTCCTTTACTGAGTGCTGCTGCATGACAGGTATTTTAAAAATTAATTTATTTTTCAAACATTTAATAAACACATATGATATGTACTATGGACCGGGCAAGTCTTAGTGCTTTACAGGTATTAATTCATTTAGCTCTGGTCACTGCCTGATGGGTGTCATTTTACAAAGAGGGAAAATGAGGTTCAGGAAGGTTGCCTTGCCCACAGACACACCCCAGGGTGACAGCTAAGAGTCCTGTCCTTGTACAGTTCCCCCTCCCCAAATGCAGGGGTGCTTGTGAGTTGCGTCTAACCAGTAAGATATGGCAAAAGTGGCAGGAGGTCACTCCACGATCATGTAGCGTTACATAGACTCTGACTTAGGAGTCTGGAAAGAGAGATGGTTTCCTGCATGGCCCTGCCATATGTGCGGAGGGCCACAGGGCAGGGAACTGTGGGTGGCCTCTAGGAGCTGAGGCCCTCGGTCCTACAGCCACAAGGAACTGAATTCTGCCAACACACGGTGAGCCTGGAAGAAGACCCCCACCTCCGATGAGATCATAGCCCCAGCGACATCGTGGTTGCAGCCTGGGGAGACCCTGAGCCGAGGACCCAGCTAAGTAGTGCCAGGAGTTCTGACCCACGAAAACCGTGAGCTAATAAATGTGTGTTGTTTTAACCCACTAAGCATGTGGCGATTTGTTCTGTGGCATTAGAAACCTAATGCAGTAACGTGACTGACTTTGAACTCACGCTCTGGGGTTGTTCCGTGCTAGGGCTTACAGAGCCATGATTTCTCACAACCCTCACACAACTCTGCGAGCCCAATTCTTCTCTTTCCATCTTCTGGCCAAGGACACGGGTTCAGCGAGGTTAGTGGACAAGGTCCCATAGCTGTTCAGGGACTCCGTGGGAATTCCAGCCCCCAGGGTCTCCACCTCTTCGGGCTGTGGCACCTCCTCCATCAGATTAAATGTTAGGGCAGCTCATCTCCGCAGTCCTGCACAGCTCACTGACTCTGATCCTTCACCCATCCCCAGCTCCTCCCCTGCTCTTCTTTCAACGTTTCAACGCTTCCTTCCTTCTCTCCTGTCTCTGCCTTCTGCTCTCTCTCTGCTTGGTATCCTGCATTCCACCTCCTCTAGTTTCCCTGATGTCCCAACTCACTGCTTTCCTTCTGGCCCTCCCTCGGTGCCTAGGACCTGCCAGCTGAGCTGACAGTGTGGGAGTCCAAGGCGCCTCCTCATATCCCACATTTGTTTCCTCGTTTCTCTCCTCAACCTGGAACTCTAGTCCTCTTCAAGGATTTCCTTTTTGTGTCCTCACTGCTGGTCCTCATGGTCAGCAGTCTGGCATCAGAAGGCCCCGTTCCCTCCTGGGAATGATGTGGGAGAAGACACCTGATTGCAGTATGCCCCAAGAGCAGGTGAGACACTTGGCTGAGGAGCAAGTGTCATTCTCTCTGCTGGCTTGCCTCCCGATGGCGCTCCCTCCAGCCTTCCTCCCCGCCCCTCCTCCCACCTTCACATGACAGCCAGCACTGCTCCCACAGGAGGGGACAGGCCCCCCCCGCCCCTTCTCCACAGTTCCTTTCCTTGTCCACTGTCTTGCTCCAGCATGTGACATCACCTTAGCTAACCTGCTTCCTATGTGCTGGTCGTTTAGGGCTGACAACCTGGAGGAGAGCCGAGGGAATGGCTGACCCCCCGTTGACCTCCCCCGTCTGGCCTCTCGCAGACAGAAACTGGGAAGACCGTCAGTGAAGAAACAGTTCCTGGCACCTTCGCCAGAAGGTGGGTAAACCATGCCAGGATTGCTTGTCCTCTGGTCAGAGGATGGGTGGCTCAGCGCCCAGGAGCTTTCTAGGGCCCTTGTTACGATAGGAAACAATGAAACCACTCTCAGCCCTGGATCCTTCACAATTTACCTTCTCTGTCCCCAGCCTGGACCTCCAAGAGAGCATTTCAGCCAGTCCTGAGTGCCTCTACTTGTATACACACAAACATGCATACACGCACACACATACACATGCACACACACGTCCAAACACTCACACACATGCACACACACAATCGCACGCACATTTGGCCATTCCAGCTCCCAACACATTCCAGCTCCCATCTGGGAATTGTCTTTGCACCTGAAGCTTAAGCCACCTTAATTTGATACTCTTTTCTGTGCTCTGAGCCATATATGTGGGATAAAAACACCAACCTCAACACAAATTTCTTAGGAGGATCAACTGAGATAATATACGTGAACGTGTTTCCTGGGGTGTAAAGGGCTAAACAAATTATCTGCAACCCAGCGCCCTGGTGGAACCCCAGCTCATTTCCTCTTTATACAAGTAATGAGACGAGGGTCCAGGGATCCTGCCATTTGCATACTTGGTCTGCATCAGGGCTTTTTATAAAATATTGAAAAAAAATTTTTTTATTTTGATACCAAAAGGTTTGTTTGTTTACATACCTTATTTATTGTTATTATGGTGGGTTGGGGCACCAGAGGAGCCAGGGGCAGCCACGGTGAAGAGAACGGTGGGGATGGGTGGTGTTTTCCTCCTGCCCATGCTGAGTGACTGATTTCCAGTAAGGGAGGAGGGAGCAGTTAGACTGGACTGCATCCATCTGGATCCAGAGAGTTCTGCGTAGGAGCCTGGGGTTCAGGTGTGGGGCATCCCACCCCCTCCCCACCCATCTGGTCCCCTCAGACTGAGTGCAGTTTCAGCACCCTGCAGCCTCAGGCAGAGCAGGTGTCTCCTACCAGCTGCACAGGGACATTTCCTCCTGAAAGGAGCTCCTGTGCACAGTGTGTGTGTGGGGGGGAAGTGCCCTAGGGGTTCTCAGGTGCCATAGAGAAGAGTTTCAGGGGCCACTAAGGTGGGTTGGTGCCCTGCATTCAGTGTCGAATCACCATGGCCATTTGGGGACAGACCCACCCACTTATACGCATAGGTGGTGAAGCCCAGACATTCAGTTATAAACTATCATTTCATTCATAGTGATCATCACCAAAGGAAGATGTACTGGTTTCCCAGTACGTCTGAAGATTCCAATTCTGCTCCCTCCCTGATGTCCCATGAGGTTCTGGCGTGTTAAAGCCTTGGTTTCTCATGATGCCAAAGGAACCCAAAACCCAGACTCAGAACCTATGGAATTCATTTTCAAATGCTTATGAAGCACCATAAGTGTTCCCAACTCTGTTCACACTGTGGAGGAAGCACAGGAGGTTGTTACTGTGGACGTGTAGGATATTTGGTGCAAATTAGAAGAAGGTGCCCCCTTGGGTCAGAAAAATGGCTTCCAATTACAAAAAATGACCCTTCTTTGGACTGACCAATTAGAAAAAGAGCTCATGGTTTGGAGATGTCAGTCCCCACTATGCACAGCATAGGTAAAAATTCTATTCCTTCCATAATCAAATTGTAGGGACAAGATAGACATGAGGGAAAATGCAGCTCATTACATAGGGTTTCAAAAGGCTTTGTATGTGATGAGGGGTGGGGGTCATCCTGTAAATCTTCCTGGAGGAGGCCCTGGAAGATTGGGAAAGAAAGGACTAAGGGTATGTCTTGCCCGATATTTCTCCTTTGCATCAGAGGGAAAGCACCACCACTCATAATTTCAGAAATGCCAAAATGATTCAAATCTATGGCTCAAAGAGCCCAGGATTCTATCTTCTGTAGATAACTGTTTAGAAAGTGTGTGAAATATCAAGGAAGTTGAAATCCAAGAAACTGACATCAACAGATTAGGGTAGTATCTTGAACTCCCCCTAGTAGTGGTGGAACGATGCCATCACAGCAATACTGATGAGATAATAATGGGAATAACCACTGTTTGTGGGGTACTTGCTATCTGCTAGGCACTGTGCTGTGTGCTTTGTAGGTAATGTCTCATTTAATGCTCATGACACTCTTTTAAGACATGTACTAGTTTTCCAATTTGTAAATAAATGAACAGGCTCGGAGTAAATAATGATAGGAAGAAGACCTCATGTTGTGCTTACTATGTTCCAGGTACCTTTGTAAACACTTTATACATATTAGTTACTTAATCCTCATAGTAACCATATGAAGTAGTTGTACTATTTTTCCCCCTATTTTATTGATGAGGAAAATGAAGCCAAGAGAGGTTAAATCACTTGCCTAAGATTTAAAAAATATGCTCACGTTCCCATGGCTGGCAAATGAGACGCAGAATTCAAACCCAGGCTGGCGGGTCTCTGTAGCCCAATTCCTTGTACCCTCATGTCAGGTGGCAGAGCTCCAGGGTTTCCATGGAAGAAGCCCTAACAGCAGAGGCAAGAACACACACTCCCAGGGGTCTGGGCATATTGCCTAAGGCAGCTAGCTGTCAGGATGAAATTTCTTTGAAGCCATGTGTTTTATCTCAGAAAAATTTTTGTGAATTTTGCATTCTACTCCATAATGTATATTTTTAGCATAAAAAATAATGTTTTGATTTTTGCTGTTATTCTCAAAACTTTGAGGAAAAGAAGATGCTCCAGAAAGCCATACTATGCTTACCCCTTGGTTGTGCTTACCCTATGGCCCACAGCTTGGTGCTCCTGGGTTTACATGTATGCCACTGCAAGAAGATGGCTGAGGTGGGAAGAACATAGGTTTTGGAACCAGCCAGATCAGGGCTCAGATCCCGGCTCCATTTTGCCACCAAGGGTGTGACCTTGGGCAAGTCACTTCATTGCCCTGAGTGAAGGTTCTCTTCACCTGTAAATCAGAGATAATAGTATATGCCTGTCAGGGTGGCATTACAAGGAATGAGATGAGGCATCCAACACTGGGGAGGGACTCCATAAGTGGTGACATTTTAACTGGCTACTTATGATTTGTCCTGCCTTTGTCACCCAGAGACCACGAGGAGTACCACTGTGCTGAGCAGGTCATCTCTGCGCCTCTCCACAGCTGGTTTTTGTTTTTGGTGGTGGTAGGCATGTTGCTCATTCTCCTGGGGGAGGAGCTCTGTATCTATTTTACATTCCCCTTAAGCCCACTGCATCCATCGGGCTTGGGTGGGAATTGGGGGCTTTCTGTATCTCTTTCATCCACATTTTAATCATCTGTTGGCTGAGAAAAGGAGTTTTTTTTGTTGATTGACAGCTCTGCTCAGAAGAAAGGCCAACTTGAAATGTATGGGCAATATACATTTTACGTTGATATTTTATTCAAACCTCTCCTTTAAACACTTTCTGAGACCCTCTAAAGCTCTAACCCAGGCTTAAGCAGAGAGGAGGATCAACAGGTCGGGTAGGGTCCTGTAGGGTCAAAAAGAGGTCTTGTTATCCCTTTGGCAGCTTCATGTTTTCAGGAAAATCAGTTAATCTTGCTGAGCCTTAGTCTTCTCATTTGTAAAATAAAGCCAACATGGTAAAGTATGACCATTAAGAATGCTTTATCACATGATTACGATGGCTTTTACAAAAAAACAAACAGAAAATAGCATGTTGGCCAGGACGTGGAGAAACTGGAACCCTTGAGCACTGTTGGTGGGATTGTAAAAGGGTAAAATGGTGCAGCTGCTGTGAAAAACAGTACGGCAGCTCCCTGAAAAGTTAAATGTAGACTTACCATATGATCCCACAATTCCACATCTAGGTATATACCCCAAAGAATTGAAGCAGGGACTTGAACAGATGTTTATACACCAGGGTTTACAGCAGCATTATTCAAATAGTGAAAAGGTGGAAACAACCCACACTAACAGATGAATGGATAGACAAAATGTGAGATGTACATACAATGGAATATTATTCAGTCTTAAAAAGAAATGGAATTCTGATAATGCTACAACATGGATGAACCTTGAAGACATTGTGCTAAGTGAAACAAGCCAGACACAAAAGGACAAATACTGTATGATCCCACTTATGTGAGGTACCCAGAGTAGCCAAATGCATAGAGACAGAAAGTAGAATAGTAGTTACCAAGAGCTGGGGGTGTGGTGGGGAGGAGAATGGGGTAATTATTGTTTAAAATAAATATAGAGTTTCAGTTTGGATTGATGAATAAGTTCTGGAGATGGGTAGTGAGGATGGCTACAGAACAATGTGAATGTGCTTAATGTCACTGAACTGTATGTTTAAAATATTAAATTTTATGTTATGTATATTTTACCACAACAAAAAAAATTTAAAAAGGATACTTTAAAGTTAAAACAAATGTTTTATATTTTTTTCCCTTTCTGTTCTTCACCAGAAGATTGGAAATTAAATCTCCCCTGGCTTTTGAAGAAACAGGAAAAGCAGCCACGGGCTTAGTAGGGTCTCGGGCTTCATCAGCCATTGGGAGTGTGGGATTAGGGCTTCTGAGAGCTCAAGCTGGGGCCTGCTGGGCAGTGATGGCACCTGGAAGCTGACCTCAGAAAACTAGCCTTTGACCTGCCCGCATGCTGGGGTTGTGTCTAGTTACTTGCCTGGTGAGCAGTCAGGTGAGAAGCACAGCGTCCAGAAGCATCAGGGAGGTGAGGAGGGGATACACAGCTCTGATGAGAGGGCAAACGAAGCTTCTTCCAGGCGCTGCTGGGATCTTCACCTGTAGGTGATATCAGCAGCACCAGGGTGACTGTGGGAATCTGAAGGCTGGGCATGTGTGCCTCTCCACCAGTGAATGTCACTGCCAAGCCCGCCCCTGAGAAGCCCTCTCACTTGTCATGTGGAGACTTTTAAGTCCTCTTGCCTCCATTTTCCAATGCCTTTGCTAATCACCATCACCACTGAGACAATCCAGCAAAGGTCTATGGAGGACGAATGAAAAGGGAAAAGGAGGGTTTTATAGAGGAGGCGATCTGGATGGGATTGGTGGGTTCAGACCAATGTCCTGGAGAAATGGCAGGGAGAGTAGATCTTCCTTCTGGACTTTCCCAGGCTTCAAGGAGGAAGCAAGAGGAAGAAGAGGGATGTGGTAAGACTCTGGAATCTAAGGGCTGTGTGGTCATCACTAGGCAGTGGAGGGAGCCTGGAGGATTGCCCTGGTCCAAATTCCCAGCAAAACCCAGAGGCAGCAGGGTCCCCTGAGGGTCGCATCAGCTATGCAGAGACTGTAAGCCAGATTGCCCGCAGAGACGGGCTATCCTTTTCCTTGAGGTCCTGAGTGGACAGCCATCCTTGGTCACCAGAGCCTCCTCTGATGGCCACTCAAGGGAGTGACTGTGATCTGAGCTTGGCTCAAGACATTGCTCATTTCCGAATGAATGACCCCTGTGGACATCTTCCCCCGACTCCGTAGGCTGCAGGACACACTACACCCCAAGCCCATGGTCAGCGGGGCCGTGGACTTCAAACTGAGTGAGGTGGTGCCTGAAGCAAACCTGCCGGAGACCCTCTGAGGGAGAAACAGTTCAGGATGTCCCTGGATAATCACGAGGATAATGGCGACAACAATAATAATAACAGCTAGCTTAGAGTTGTTGAGAGGGTTAAATAGTTATTCAGTCCCTGTTAATTCATTCTCCTTTTTCCTTCTGGGCGGGGGACAAACTAACCACCGCATGGTGACTTCCTTGGTCTCCTCCCTTTCCCTTATGTCTATTACCCTTCTCTCCCTTCTCTCCCCCCCACCACATGCAAAGTCTGCAGAGGTAAACTGTACCTGTTTGTCATTTCCCCATCGAACCCCACGCGCTGCCCAGGCTCTCACATTGAAGCAGCTCACGCCGTTTGCAAAGGCGAGAGAGTGGAGTTCATTATCCCATTCATCTTTGCACATTTTCTCTTTGTTATTAGAAAGATGTTTCTGTGTGGCACAAGAAAAATCATAAGGAAAAAAATCCTGACCCTAGAAACACGCTCTCTTTGCAGCCTCCACCCTCGCACTTTCCATCTGGATTGATTGCTTGCTACAGCCAGTGAGCCTTTGAACATGAGATTTCAAAATGGCCCCATGAAAGAGCGAACGTGAAGTGAGCGGCTCGATTCTGCCCTCCTTGCTGGGGAACACGTGTTTTTGAAGTGCAAGAGAGAGAGGGGAGTCTTGTCTGTCCCACCCACATCATCTCCTGAGGCTTCCGATGCCAGCCTTTCCTGGGGCCCTGACAAGAAGGTGGGCACTTGGAAAACATTTGCTAAGAGCCGGGCACTGTGCTAGACATGTGGAAGTACTCGGAAGGAAAGGACTTGGCTCTTAAACAGACGGTGAGCTCGCCAAGATTCAAGAAGGATACACATATGGGACCAAAACCAAGTGAAACGGAAAGATATATATATATGTATATATCAATCATATCTAAATGCTATGGAATAGAGATAATGATGGTCACCAGAGTGTGGCCTTCAGGTGACAGTTAGGGACTATGCAATAAGATGTAGGAAGGCTTACAGGCAGGGAAACGTATCTGAAATTTAACATGGACAAATCTGAATTCAATCTCTTCCACTGAAACTTTCTACTTATTCTGTGACAATCCCTGTCTCTTAAAGGTAGTTACTATTTATGTAGTCACTTAGCCGAAAACCTGATTTCTCCTTCTACCTCACCCCCAAGGCTATGGTCATCGTGTCCTATTGATTCTCTCTCTTTAATATCTCAAACAGTGGATCCTTCTGTCTAATTCCCTGACCCCGTCACTGTCCAGGCTTTTATCACTTTTGCCTGGATAACTGAAAAAATCTCCTGGTTGTTCTCTTCGCCTCCACCTCACCCCTCTCAGATTCCTTCTTAAAGACTACTATTCCATTTAAATTAAAACCAAAGTCTTTAAAATGCCATTCAGAAGCCTTCATGACTGGCCCCTGCCTACCTCTTGAAAGTTGTCTCTTGCCATATGCCTTATGCCTCAACCTTTCTATTTGACTGGAGTTTCCATAAGCAGTCCATGTTCTTTTGTGCCTGTTTGCAGGCTCGCCTGCCTGGAATGACTTCTCCTCTATGCCCCCTTACTTAGTGATCTCCTGCATAGTCTCCAAGGTGCAGCTCATGCATCATTGGAGAAGTTGGCCCAGACGCCTTCTGCTCCTTCCTCCCCCTGAGAGGCGTGCCCACCCGTTCCTGGCTCTTATGCACCATGCCGTGTCAGGGGCTGATTGGTGTGATGAGCTCTCTTAGAGCAAGAATTGTGTCCCGTTCGCCTTTATCCCTCCAGGCTCTGACACAGGGCCTCGTGCTGAGAGAAGTCTTCATAAAGATCAGCTGAGGAGTGAATGAACGAAAGCAATGTGAGTACAGCCGTGAAAGTGCAAATTAGACATGAAATCTAAGAATGCCAGGACCAGAAGAGATCTTGAACATTTTCAAGTCCAACACTCTCATTCTAACTGATGAAGAATGTGGAGCCCAGAGAGAGGAAATGGCCTGCCCAAGTTTACACAGGTAGAATTAATTTTAACAGGTGGCTTCCAAAAGTATGAATTTGAAAGCAAGAAGAATAAAAATGGGTCACAGAAATGAAAATAAAGACCAAAATATTGAATTGGTTAAGTGAGTCAGGATTAGAAAGGGTCACAGGAGATAAGATGCTCTCGCCGAGGGCCGGCCCCGTGGCTTAGCGGTTAGGCGCGCGCGATCTGCTACTGGCGGCCCGGGTTTGGATCCTGGGCGCGCACTGTCACACCGCTTCTCCGGACATGCTGAGGCCGTGTCCCACATACAGCAACTAGAAGGATGTGCATCTATGACATACAACTATCTAGCAGGGCTTTGGGGAAAAAAAAGGAGGAGGATTGGCAATAGATGTTAGCTCAGAGCCGGTCTTCCTCAACATAAAGAGGAGGATTAGCACGGATGTTAGCTCAGGGCTGATCTTCCTCTCAAAAAACAAAAAAAAAATGAAAGAAAAAGACGCTCTCACTGAGAATGGGAAGAAAATGGATCTTATTGTAGATCCAGTCCCAGCTGAGGAGCCAAGAGTGCTAAAGCTGGATGACTCTAGAACCAGCTAGTCCTACCTGGACCCGGGAAGCAAGAGGCAATGGGGCATACGGTGGATGGGGTTGGGGAGTAGATAGACTCAGTGAGAGAAAAACTGGATCCCACGTCCATTTTAGAGATAAGATTCCTCCTATAGGAGTCTTTCTTGATGGTCCAGTCTTTGCCCCTTATGTCTAAGCCCAATTCTATCTTTAAATGATCATGCTTCATGACTGGCATTGGGTTGGCCCTGAGGGTGACCTAGAGATAGAATGGGCTTAATATAGGAGAAAGGGAGCCTGGTCTAGTTGGTCTGAGGAGCTGTCATGGGGAGTCAGGAAAGTGAGGCTGCATAGTTCTGGAAGACATGAGATGCTGGGTTGAATAATCTGGATTTGTTGCTAGAGAGAATAGGGTGTCACTATAGGCTCTCGACCTGGAGAACAGCTGGTTTCAGCTCCGAGTCTCCTCCTGTAGGATCGTGCCTCAGGACTGTACTTACACTTGCTCTTCTCTCTGTTCTCGTGCTCTCTCCCCTCCATGTCCTATGACTTGCTCCCTTACATCCTCGCATCCCTGCTCCAAAGTCACGTTATGAGGAAAGCCTGCCTCACTGGTCTGTTTATATTTGACACTCTCTCCACCCCCCATCTACTGGCTCCATGATGGGCTTCTCTCTCGCACTTGTCCCCCACTGATCTGCTGTACGCCTTCTCCTCATTCATTTGTTCCTTGTCTATCACCACTCACCCTAGTGCAAGCCCCACGAGGGCAGGTGTTTCTGTCTGTTTTGCTGACTCCTGTATTTCCAGCACCTAGAATATTACTTGGCACATTGTAGGTGTTCAAGAAACATGTGTTGAATAAACACACGACCATACGCTTGGGAACTATTGGAACCGAGACACAGTTTGCAGCATTCTCCTGACCTGCTCTGTGATGGGATTGTAGGACTTAGGGTACAATGGTGAGAATGCCCCACTGCACAAGCGGACAACACCCACTTCATCTTGACTTCACCATCCTGGGGCCACCCCAACATTTAGGGCCTGCCCCGTCCTGGGCTAATGTCCTCTATTGGTCCTATCCAAGCAGAAACTTTCACTAGAGGGTTCTTCATCACGAATCGTACTTCCTCAGACCCTCATACTCTGTTCAACTAATGGGTAGGGCGCCAGAAAGAGGAGAGAGGAGACTCTCCTCCTTGCTTGCTTTTTCTGTAAATGGTCTTCTGATGGTAAGGTATCCTCCTTTTTTTCCCTAATGTAGAGGGATTCTGGCCAAGTAAGGGGGTTTGTAAGCATTGAAAAGCAGGGCCCACCCCTTCCTCTCTGTGTCCAGGCTGTGTCTCACAGGACTGGTACCTACGTGGGCACTTAATAAATGCATTAAAGCAGAGAGCAGTGGACATGACCTGGGAGGAAGGGGTGTGTGAAACAGGCAGGTTCTCTCAAATAACACTGTCGGCCTGGCACTTGTTCTCTCACCTGAGCACTGGAAAAATGATCAGACCCTCTCCCTTTCTAGAACATCTCTGTCAAGCTTTGGGTGATGTGTACGTGCATGCCAAGAAATTTGGATAGAGATTTCCTGGTTCTGGTCCTTTCTTTTTTTCAGACCATCCTGTCTTTTTTCCCTTTTAGTCACTATTACCCTCCTTGAATGGTTTGATGATGCCCAAGCGTGCCAGATGTGAAACACAGCCCACAGAGGTTTCCTGCACCCACAGCCACTTTCCAAACTTACCTGTCAGTTCTGAAGCTCCCTTTCCTCTCTCTGCCTCACCTGTTTGTGAGGCCGTCTGCTATTTTCTTGGCTATATTAGCCTTAGTTGTTCACTGAGGTCACTGCCTGAATTCCTCTCATCAATTTAACGGTGGTGTATTGAATAACTCCAATGTGCCGAGCACCGAGCGTGTAAAGATAAATTCACCTTTCTCTTATGATCTAGTGCACAGGTAGACCTGGGGTCAGATATTCATAAATGGGGGTGCTGAGTGCTCTAGTACTGGCAGGGGGAAGCACCCTGGGAACGTGTGAGTACTGGGGTGACAGCAGCACACTCTGCCTGGCCACTTAGAAGGTATCACAAAGGAGGCAACTTTTGAGCAGGGCTCCAATAATCTATGTTTCCCTTAAGTATCTGAGTCCTGAACATGCTTTGGCCCTGAGAATCCCTCAACATATTTCACAACCCCTAGGTTTTCAACAGGCTCCCCCCGACAAGACAATTCTGTCTTTTCTGTCAATTACAGAGACTTAACACATCCCAATCCCTCTTTCTCCATTTCTCTCTGTGACACTTCACTCCTCTCTGGACACACTCAGCCTGGCATTCAGGATCCTATTGATTTTCTCCTGGGCATTCACTCACCAGCTGGGTACATGGCTATCTCCTCCACACTTCATTGTCCTGGAGTACCCTCTCTCTGAGGAGGTGAGCTACAAAGTAGACATGGAGTGTGTTTCACCATCTACAGATGGACCAAATACAGGTCCAAGAGGTTCAATCACTCTCCCAGTCTTCTGGTTCATCAAGGCATTCGGGACTCTGGCCGAAGTTCCTCCTGGGGGACGTCCTGCTCTCTGATGGACTTATGAGTTCTCCCTCCTATTACTTATCCCCACAAAGCACTCTCTGGTAGTTAGGGAGGAATGGGATAACTTCAGTCTGGTCCTGAATGATCGTTTTTAACAGTGGAAGAGGTAATGACTGGTATGCGAAGCAGCTAGGTTAGGTTTCTGCTTTTGCAAGCCTTCTGCGGGAGGAATTCTTGGAGAACAGACTTTCTAGGGTGCTCATCTGTGTCTTAGAGAACTTTGCCGGAAAAGATAGGAGTCAACATGCCATAGCCTCCAGTCCCAGCCAGGGGAGAGGAGTAGCCCTGGAAGGCGAGGCCGGGTACAGTGAGTCTTGGCAGCATAAAATCAAGGTCACCTTGGGAAATGAAATAGGACCTACCAGAATGGAGCCAATTAGAATTTAAACAATTCTAACTAGAGGTTCTAGCTCATGGGGCGCTCTTTGGAGCATGCTGAGAAGTGGGCATGTCCCAGCTGCACCTTGCCTTGGGCAGGTAGAGTGACCAAGGGCATTGCCTGTACTCTTTTCAGAGTATCCAGATGTCCAAGGAGCCAGGCCAAGGTTTAGGTCCTTGATAGAAAGGGTGCTGAATGCTGGCTCCCTCATCAGCTATGGCACCCTGGTGACCTGTAGACTGCAGCTACACATAGATCTAAATCTCAGTGTATGCCTGAAGGTGATCTAGTTCATCCCTCCACTTGATGCTAGGTCAGGGAGCTTGGGAGTAAGAGAGGGGTATGTTGGTGGAAGAAGAATGAAAGCACTCTAATTCTGAGAGGATTCGTGGGCCCTGAGGCCTGAGGCTGGGCTGCCCTGGAGTGCCAGGGCAACTTAGGATGCGCAATCCTTGCAGAGAACAGCTCAGAGCTGCGCCCTGCTGTGCAATGACTATAGAAAGGAAGTTAAGAGCAGAACATTTAACAGCAAAGGAAATTCTATGTCTGGTGGAAAAACACAGATCTGGGAGTCAGGAGATGTGAAACCCAGCGCCGGTCTGACCTCCAGGGGTTCTTCTGCCTTGAACATGCTCCTCAGTGCCACTGAGTCCCGGTTTTCTCATCAGTCGGGACAGAGAGTACCATTCCATCCACATCACAGGTAGTCACATAGAGGAAAGGGGCTGGCCCAGGTACAGCAGCTCCCCCTAGGGAGATCTGATGCCTGATTTCTCAGCAATTGGGCAGAAGGACCTAGTGCAGTGCTGTTCATAGAAATATACTGTCAGCTACAAATTGCAAGCCACATATGTACTTTCAAATTTTTGAATAGCTACATTTTGAAAAGTAAAAAGAAACTGGTGAAATTAACTTTAATAATAAATTCAATTCAATACAATATATCCAGCATATCAGAGCAATATGTAATCAATATAAAAATTATTGATGAGCTATTTCACATTTTCTGTTTTCATACTCCGTCTTTGAAATCCGGCGTGTCTTGCACACTTGCACATCTCAGTTCAGACATTTCCGAGCCCCACGTGGCTACTGTGTTGGCTGGCACGGGCCTGGAGGACTGGTTAGAGGCTGTTGAGGTACCTACCCAGCTGGCCAAACCTTATAACTCCTCTCCCACTTCCACTGAAGCAGACTTCTTGGGAAGGTGAAGCTTGGAATGAACTTTGAGGTCAAAAGGCAAAGGTCAGTGGAAAGAGCCTGGGAGGACAACTCCAGAAGGAAGAATGGCCTGGACGAGGGTGGAGAGGCGGTGGAGAGTGTGGCCACGCCCCCAGGGCCCTTCCTCCTCACAGGGGCCTCCCTGCTCCTACAGTCTCCCGCTGCATTTGTGCTCCAGCTCAGGACCCACAGGACATTGCCCTTGTGTGCATTCTGTCTTCGTTTTCCTTTTCTCTCTCTGGCCAAATGCACACAGACCTGCTGCACCGGCCCCCTGAGGCCCTGCTTTCTGATAACACAGTCGGTTCACTGGGAGCCCTCTGCTTCCCCAGTCTCTGCCTCATTCTCTCTCTCTGTAAAGTGGAGTTAATGTGTTCCTTCTTGACCTACTCTGGCTCCAAGGAAGAGTGCAGAAATGAATGGGAGTTATCCTGTGTGAAAAGTGCCTGGAGCATCGAGGAACAAGGAGCTTCAATACAAAGTGTTTAATTATTTATTTGGTTTTTCAGATCTACACACTACCTTAACAAGGTCTCTGACACGAGGACTTCTGCAGGCCCTACTGAACTGACCTGACGAATAATTTGCCACGCTCTCATTCCATGCGCATCTGTTCTGTCGAGGGACGCGTCCGAGGTGTAAACAGCGCAGCACTGGGTCTGAATGAGGAGCTGTGCTGATTCTACTTCCAGCATCGCAGGGCCCTGTCGGGCGTGCATTTTGCTGTAATATCCAAGTGCTTTCCTCCCCCATAACAGAAACAACCTTGTGACCTTTAAGATTTCAGCCTCCTGGAAGAACAGAGCCTGTTACCCTTAAAAGCCTTGACATGCCAAGCCTCCGCACGGAATCCTAGAGCCATTGCCTTTTTTAAAAATAGCATTTTTTAGAGTTGACATGGTTTGTTCATTAACAACTACATTTCTCACCTAGCAGCTTAATTGGATTTCTGTGTAGTAACTTGTACAGGTCTTTCCACTTGAGGATACCACCAGCTCTGGGAAAGAGCCAACAAGACCTCAGATGATGAAAACAGAGATACACAAGGGGTAGAAATCCTGTTGTTGGAAAAAGGAATGGTCTGGGTCCTTGGGAATAGGAAAAGGTACCCCATCTTTTGGATTTCCAGAACACTGGTGCACACTTCCCTTTCACATGCCCTCCTTTCCCCACACAAATACTTTATTCTCTTCCATTTGTTTCTTTACTGGGAGAAATGGTCTTTTTAGGTACAGCTGAGGGAGAAGGGCCTTCTTGGCCCAGTATTAGGAAGCAGGATTCCTGGCTCCTGACAGAAGGTCACCAGCTTCGAGGGATGTCAACTCTCTGGTCTAGAAGGCTCACAGAGACTAGGATCCCTGCAGATGAGTGCTCTCTCTTGAGTACCTGACATTGTAGTTGCTACCTACAGACATTACGGAGAAATTGTTGGTCTCTTTGGAAGATCTGTGTGCACAGGTGCACCAGGCTGCACTGTCTCATCTGTGTCCACTTATTCATCACCACAGCACTCGTCACCACGTGGTAAATACACTCAGCCCCATTTTACAGAGAAGGACACAGAAGTTACAAAAATTTGGCGAAATGGCCCAAGCCCCATGGTTACCTGGTAGTTCCACTAGAATGAAAGGCATGTTCTGAAAACCTCAAGGAGTTACCTGAAGGATTAATAAAAAGGAAGCTAACTTGGCGATGTGGAAAGTGAGAACAGGGAGTCATTTGAACAGCACACAGATCTGGAATCCCGCTCTTCTCACTCAGAACCCAGAGTGTTATACATTCTTACCCACACTGTGTGTTCTCACACACGCTCGTGCCTATACACACGGTTTACCCTGAATGTAAATGTACTGTGATGTCTTGGTGCTATTGTCATTCAGGATGTCCGTACGCAAAGCTGCGAGTAGAAGGACCTAGTTCTATGAAACAGATCCAGGCGGTTCTTAAGCATCTTAGGCTGTGCTTTGGGTGTCTTCCCTCAGGTGTGTCCAGGAGCTGTCCGAAGACCACTTAGGGAAGCCTCTTTCAGTATACAGAGAGTCAGGCTGAAAGCAGGTATGGTCTGAGCTTGCCAAATTGTAAGACATGGACTGTGTCAACTTGGTTTCTGCCTGGGACTCCCCACTAGAATGAAGGACACCTCCTGGACACCTGAAGGAGGGACCTTCAGGGTTACTGGAAGAAGCATTAACCTTACAAGTTCAGAAGTAGGCCTAAGGGGTAGTCACCCTAAGGAGGACCATATGTAGAGGTATGTGAGGGGTTTAAGCAGAGACCGGATGAATGACCGGAAGGCAGATTTTGGAAGGGCTCTGAGGGCGCATCCCCAGCCCTCTGACCATGGTACCAAAGCTAGAGCCATACCAGTCCCTGAGTGTCTGAGGTAGATGCTGTGGCTGGGGGTCTGGGGACCTTGGGATTCTCATGCCTCTGAGGTTTTGCTTTGAGGTTGTGGTATTAAAAATTGCTTCCAGTTATTCTTCTGCTTATTTCTTATACCTGAAGGTGAGTTTGGGGATCTCAGGGAGCCCATTTGCTGGACTTATGCTAAAGAGCTGAAAAATGACCTCAGCACCCCAATCCTCCAAGAGCAAACCGATTGGTGGAGTGCGGCACCTGGGAGCAGGAGTTAGCCCATGACAAGCAGTTACATCATTCATCCTTACAAGATCCTGGAAGGCATTCCCAAAGCGGAGAACAAACATCCTTACTTTTTTTTTTTTAATTGATGTTTTAATAGTTTTTAACATTGTGAAATTTTGGGTTGTATATTTTTGTTTGTCCATCACCATATATATGACTCCCTTCACCCCTTGTGCCCACCCCCCACCCACATTGCCCCTGGTAACCGCAATACAGTTTTCTCTGTCCATGTGTTTGTTTATATTCCACATATGAGTGAGATCATACGGCGTTTGTCTTTCTCCTTCTGGCTTACTTCACTTAACATAATACGCTCCAGGCCCATCCATGTTGTTGCAAATGGGATGATTTTGTCTTTTTTATGGCTGAGTAGTATTCCATTGTATCTATATACCACATTTTCTTGATCCAGTCGTCAGTCGAGGGACACTTGTGTTGCTTCCACTTCTTGGCTATAGTGAATAATGCTGCAATGAGCATAGGGGTGCATAAGCCTCTTTGGATTGTTGATTTCAGGTTCATTGGATAGATTCCCAGTAGTGGGATGGCTGGATCATAGGGCATCTCTATTTTTAACTCTTTGAGGAATCTCCATACTGTTTTCCATAGAGGCTGCACCAGTTTGCATTCCCACCAGCTGTGTATGAGGGTTCCTGTTTCTCCACATCCTCTCCAACATTTGTTGTTTTTTTGTCTTGGTGATTATAGCCATTCTAATGGGCGTGAGGTGATATCTTAGTGTTCTTTTGATTTGCATTTCCCTGATGATTAATGATGTTGAACATCTTTTCATGTGCCTATTGACCATCTGTATATCTTCTCTAGAGAAGTGTCTGTTCATTTCCTCTGCCCTTTTTTTTTTTTTTTTTTTGTGAGGAGATCAGCCCTGAGCTAACATCCGCCAATCCTCCTCTTTTTTTTTTTTTTTGCTGAGGAAGACGGCCCTGGGCTAACATCTGTGCCCATCTTCCTCCACTTTATATGGGACGCCGCCACAGCATGGCCTACCAAGCAGTGCGTCGGTGCGCGCCCGGGATCCGAACCAGCGAACCCCGGGCCGCCGCAGCGGAGCGCGCGCACCCAACCGCTTGCGCCACCGTCCTCTGCCCATTTTTTGATCGAGTTGTTTGTTTTTTTGTTGTTCAGTTATGTGAGTTCTTTATATATTATGGAGATCAACCCCTTGTCAGATGTATGTTTTGCAAATATTCTCTCCCAGCTGGTGGGTTGTCTGTTCATCTTGATTCTGGTTTCGTTTGTCTTATAGAAGCTCTTTAATCTGACGAAGTCCCACTTGTTTATTTTTTCTTTAGTTTCCCTAGTCTGGGTAGGCATGTCATCCAAAAAGATTCCTTTATGACCAATGTCAAATAGCGTGTTGCCTATGTTTTCTTCTATGAGTTTTGTAGTTTCAAATCTCACCTTCAAGTCTTTGATCCATTTTGAGTTCATTTTTGTGAATGGCGATAGCAGATAGTCCACTTTCATTCTTTTGCACGTGACTGTCCAGTTTTCCCAACACCATTTATTGAAGAGACTTTCCTTTCTCCATTGTATGTTCTTAGCTCCTTTGTCGAAAATTAGATGTCCGTATATGTGTGGTTCAAACATCCTTACTTTTTAACACTACTCATAAAGAAGGACCGAGAGGCCAGGGAATTTTCTCTCGACATGTAAGTCAGTAAATGGGAAGGTAGCCTTGGACCTTCTACGCACCCACCAAGGAAGGAGGAGAAACTTCGAATGCCATGGGCCGAGGATTCCCAGCCCTGGAAACTTAATCTTACTGCACAGCTGTGACCCCGGGATCCTCTGCCCTGGGACACAGTGCCTCCACTGCCAGCAGGGCCCGAACTGGGCGTCAGACCTGAGGGGAAAGCTTGGGCAAATGAGATTCTTCTGGGAGACCCAGAGGACGTGGACCATCACACCACACACTCCACTCCCTCCCGATCCTGATTTTTCCAGCACTCAATTCACTGTTTTCAGAACAAAATTGTCTGATCTTTTCAACCACAGCGGAATGGCAGCAAGACTTAAACTCGAGCCCCGAATCCATTTTCCCACAGGTGTTCTTAAGTGAGGAGAGGCGTTTATGAGGACTTATTTAACAGATAACCATTGCATGTGCCACATGAATATAAATTGTGGAAAGAGCTGTTGATAGGTCTAGACACGTTTGAGAAACATCCTAGTTACACAGGATTTTGCCCATCAGTCATATATTTCCTCCACTCCTTCCTCCCTCATTCCTGTTACTAGCGTGGGGAAGGAGGGAGGGGGAGAGAGAGAGAGAGAGAGAGAGGAGATTTTGTTACTTCCCCCTGTCACTGAGAATGGCTGTCCCCATGTGTCCAGGCTGTTGTCAACAGGAGGGACCAGATTTCAATCTCCCCTCTGCCCCTTTGGAGCATCACAACTGGTCCTCTCTTTACTAAACTCCAGACCTTGGAGCCAGACTGCTGGGTTTTGCTTCCAGACAGTACCACTTACTACCTATGCGACCTTGGGCAAGCTACTTAACCTCTCTGTGCTTTAGCTCCCTCCCCGGTACCTGGAGACAGAAATGGAACACAGGCGGCAGGACTGCTGTGCTGACTGAGTTGATATCATGGAGACCTCAGAGCCGTGCCAGGTGCGTAGCACAGGCTATGGAAGTGACAAGTCAATCAGCAATGCTCTGACTCGCACGTCTCACCCCCCAGGACCCACACTCCCACACTGGCCTCGCTTCCTTCTCTGGACTCTTGCTCTCATTTCCCAGGTGGACATTCCTTCTGGTCTTCCCTCTTTGAAAAGCCGGATTCTCTGGGCTCCGGTAATGAACTCCCCGGCGGGCACAATGTTTGCTCAGGCTCTGATCCCCTGGACTCACCTTGTCTCCCGCCCGCCTTGCCTTCCCCTGCTGATTGGAGCTCTCCTCTTTGCCTTCTCTGTGCTCAGACTCTAGGGCTCTCTTCTTTGCCCTTGCACCTATGCGATTCTTGGTAGACTGCTTCTCTGGGCCTCATATTCTCGCATGCACAATGATTCCTCTCCGTTTCCCTGGATTCTGATCTCTTTGTCCTGACCTGGATGTGTTTTCTGCCTGGAGGTGAAGTTCCCCGGCACCTGAAGACCCACCAGGTTGCTGGTCCAGCGTCTTCCTGATCACCTGGTGTTAACCTTTGCCTGCTGGTGTGGCCCCACCCCGCCCCACTGCACACAGATGAGGTATGACAGAAGATACTTAAGAGACCTGAGACAGGATTTATTCAGGAGCCATCACCATCCCTTTAAGGATCCTCTGAGAAGGCTGGGCAGAGGTTCAGCTGTTTTCTGTCCGCTCTTGATAAAATTTCCATTAATTAAGCAGAGTGACATGAGCTGCAGCTCTGGCCACACTATCTGTGCTTTCATTTTGTAGTTACATGCAGTCTCTTCAGTGCGGGAGCCCGGGAATTATACACCGGGCCCTAACATTTCAAGACCCAACAGGAACAAACACACAATCATCGAGTTCGGTGGTGCAGTGCCCCAGCCACGTGCAGAGGGGGGCATCGCTCCAGCCCTGGAAAGTTTCTTGGGAAGGAAACTTTAGGCCCTGGACTAGAGTGCCTTCCAGGCCAAGTGCCTTCCCCTGTAACCAGCATGAGCCTCTACCCGCCTCTGGCCTGAGGCTAGGGTGTCCTTCCTGACCCTTCAGGAAAAAGGGGTGCAGGGAGGTGAGGGGGGACCCACCCCCATGTGCCAGGATGTCTCCTCGAGTCTTCCCAGCAATCCATAGCTAGCGGACAGGTGGCGAGCGACGTGGTTCGTGTGTGAACTTTGGGGAAGTGTCTCATCCTTTCACAACCAGGCCTTCCTCATCACCCAGCAAATGAGGACAGAAACGACACCTGCTTCAAGGCTTGCTAAGAGGGCCAAGTGAGATGACCCAAATACAAAGGTGTTTTTCTGTTACGATCCCCATTTGACAGACGTGGAAATTATGTCTCAGAGAGGTTAAGGCACTTGTTCAATGTTACACAGCTAGTAAGTGATGTTAGTCAGTACTCTAGTCCCTAGTGTGCCTGGTCTGTTGTTTCCTTACCCCGAAATTTTGTGGCAGGAAGGTGGAAAAGTTAGCAGCACAACCTGTCAGTAATGGTGTCTGACGATGTTTTAGAAAAAGAGACCTGCCGTGCCCTGCTCTATTTGCAAAGGACAGCCTGTTTAGAATCAAAGGGACTGGAAGGGGTGTCCCCAGGACACTCTGCAGAAGTCATGGGATTCCTCCTCTCCTCGTGGGTGCCTCTGAGCACCTCGTGCGCAGGGAGAGCAGGAGAACGCAGCAATTCAGACAGCTTTTCCTGAGGGGTCTGACAGAGCCCTGTGTGTGTGTGTGTGTGTGTGTGTGTGTGTGTGAGCGTGTGAGTGTTTCTGTGTGAGCGACTGCGTGTGAGTGTGCATATGTGTGAGTGTGTGTGAATGTGTGTGCATGTGTGTTTGTGTGTGTGTGTTGTTGAAGGGGGAGTCTGATGGGTCCAGGAAGGAATCACAGAGCTAGAGGTTTCCATGGTAGCTGAGATACCCGCTGGTCCTTAAATGATTAACCAGCCAGAGCTTTTAAATACATTTCAAAACAAATATTCGTTTCCCTTTACCGTGGTGCTGATTTCTCCTTTTACGCACTGCCCGAGGCTATGCGGGCGACTGTGACTGTGGCTTTGATGCGAGGCATCATCTTGGGTTGTCATGGAAAGCAGCTCCTGTTGTCAGGGGCCAGCCCAGGACGTCATCTTGTCCAGATGAGTGAACACAGTCAGCGGGAGGGAGCTCTGCTTGCTCCCCTTCTGAAGGGGGCATCGGGGCGTCTGAGGGTCAGCTGCAGCCTCGCCCCTGCACTCGTGCTCATTTGCTGGCTGTCCAACAGGCAGTTTCCTCCGGGTGATGCTCTCCTGCCGACACCCCCAGAAGACAAGTCTCTCCTGGCACACAGTCTTTTGGATTATTGTGTTTTCTGACGATAGCTTACCCTGACCAGGGCAGGCGGACGCGGACTTCCCCTCTCTCTCCAGCCTCATCTGTGCACACACTCACATCGGGGTATATGCACTGCCTTGGTGCAGCCTCCACCTGAAACCTGTGCTCCCTGTTTGCCTCCTCACGAGGCCTAGAGCCCCACGCCGGGTGCACATGCGTGTGTGGTGGTCAAGTGAAGCGCGGGATGCTAAACATTTTGAGTCTTGCTTGGTCTGGGCCCGATGTCTGACCTTTCTGACCTCATTGTAAGTTGGGTCAGTGAGCAGCATTTGGGGACTCTCCAAACTACAGCATCAGTGGTGAGGCCATGAGCCAGAGCTCTCACCACTGGCGAGGTTGACCTGGCTGTCACGCTTCCTCCGAGGAGAAAGTTGGGTCATCAACTACCATCCCATCAGGATGTCCAGTCAAAGGAGGTGGTAATGATGGTTCTGGGCTACATGTCAATGACAACAAGGAAAATAATGCCATTAGGATTTGTTGCACACTCACTGAGTCAGAAGCTCAGTGGGGGCCGGCCCCGTGGCTTAGCGGTTAGATGTGTGCGCTCCGCTACTGGTGGCCCTGGTTCGGATCCCGGGCACACACCGATGCACCGCTTCTCCGGCCATGCTGAGGCCGCGTCCCACATGCAGCAACTAGAAGGATGTGCAACTATGACATACAACTATCTACTGGGGCTTTGGGGAAATAAAGGAGGAGGATTGGCAATAGATGTTAGCTCAGAGCCGGTCTTCCTCAGCAAAAAGAGGAGGATTGGCATGGATGTTAGCTCAGGGCTGATCTTCCTCACAAAAAAGAAAAAAAAGCAGCAGCTCAGTGGGCGCCTCACCTGCACTAGCTCAGGCAATATTCCCATCGCCCTCGCGAGCAGGCACTGTGATCAGCCCTGTGTAACAGGAGGAAGAGGCCCAGAGAAGTGACTGAATTTGCCTGTGGTCACAAGGATGGCCAGTGGTGGAGTCAGGATTTGACCCCAGGACTGTGTAGCCAGTGCTTTTAGCCACTGTGCTCTCCTGTGTGAGCAGACCCCCAGCTCCGGGAAAAGGGCCCCTTCCAGTCTCTAAAGAAGAAGTTGAGAGGAGGTGGGTGAGGCCCCAAAGTCCCGGGGGGGAACCGTGAACCTCAGGCTTGGAGAGACCAGAGCTGACAGTCACGGGGCACAGCAGGAGGAGACCCTAGACAGCCAGGCTGGAGGGTGACCCCACATGGGCAGGGAGGGCACAGGTCTCAGGTGGCTCACAGCAAAGGCTGCCGGGGAGGAAGGGGGTGGGCACGCAGGTCCGAGAGTGGCTGCTCTTTCAGGTCGCAGGTGTGAGGAGTCGATAGTTGCCACTGCTAACTACACTCTTAGCCTGTCCAGTTTGCTGGCCATCCGTTCCACCCATTCGCTCGGGGTCTGCAGGTGAGGAATACCACTGACCTAGTTGGAGAGGGAGCGACAGAGGAGAGACGAGGAGCTGACAGAACCCACTGCTTGTCCACTCTCCGGTCAGCAGAGCTCTCTCTGCCCGCCTTCACTCTCCTTGTTTCTCTGTTCTCCCTGCCTTTTCCGTTGTTTATTCATTCACACGCTCATCCACAGACATTCACTGAGTACCAACTATGTCCCAGGTGAGAGGAATGCAGATATGGAAGCTATTGCCTCTGCCCTCAAGGACCTTGCGGAGTAACAGCCACACCGTGTGGTCAGTCCTGTGACCTGGGAGAGCAGAAAGGAGGGAGTGGGGAGGGGACAGCGGGCGGGGCCTTGGAGGAAGCACAGGAGTTGGCTTCCCCTCCATGGAGGGAGGTTACAGGGATGAGGTACCTGAGACATGTCTCCTGAGCCTTCCTCATCCTCTCTGCTTCTGTCCAGGGGCATAGCCAGGCCTTCCACGAAGAACCAGTTCCCCTAAGCATCTCTCCAAACTCCCCGTTTCCCCCCGGAGAGCGTCTCTTTCCTCCCAGCTTGCCCACTGGTCCTGCACCTCACACACAGCTTTCTTGGTTCACTTGGGGAAGTCCCGAGGTCACCTAGAGCAGTGCCCACTTCTCACAAGCTGGCCCGGTCTGGGAGCCTTTTTAACCTCTAATCATGGCTTTGAGGGGATGTGCTTTGCCATAATTGATCCACAGCAGAAGCCTTGGCTTTATCCCTCGGGAGCACACACGGTAGCTGGGGAAACAGCATGTAGGGACCGACAAATAGTACAAGTTGACAAGTACAGTCCAGGCTGGCTGTGCATTCTGAGGGAATCGGAGCTAAAGAGCTTTTGTGAAGCGTCAAGAGTCATAAGAAGGATCTCAAAACAAATAACGAACGCGTCTGCATTTCACAGCACACTGCCGTTTACGAAGTCCTTTCCCACGCCTTCTCATCAGTTTCTCAAGGCAGCCCTGTATGACAGCTGTACAATGACCCTCACTTGATGGACGAGGAAAAGGGGCTCTGAGAGAGCCAATGACTGTCCCCAATCTGGACTCAGCAGTGGGCTGTGGTCTGGGCGCACGCCTTGGGGTGTGCATCCTGAGGTCAAGCCCCTGACTCGTGCGGATTGGTGGAAAGAGAAGGAAAGCCAAGAAGCAAGCAGCCACGCGGACAGTGCCAGATGGCGTGGCCACGGCCACGTGAGGGCCCCAGGCAAACCTCCTTCCAACCCAGGCCTACTCAGGAGCTAGGGTCCCTGCCCAGGCAGGGGCACCTTGAGGTGTACAGTATGGCCAAGTAGAATTTTAGAACGGAAGGTTAAAATGACTGAGGAACTGGGGTAAGCGCACAAAGTCCAGGCTAAATGTCTCCATGTAGTGTCTACAGAACATAACAAAAGCAGAAAACAGGAACAGGAACACACAGAGGAGCAGAATTTATGCTAACTTTCCATCAATTTCTCAAAATGTTTTACTAAGGAAAATTTCAAAGATATCCCAAAGCAGGAAGGATCTCATTCATTTTCTTAACTTTTTATTTTGAGACACACATGTGGCTATAAGAAATAATATAGAGAGATCCTGTTTATCCTTCATCCAGTTTCTCCCAATGGTACCAGCTTGCAAAGTTATAAAATGATATCATGACTAAGAAATTAACATTGATACAACCCATCAAACTTACTCAGATTTCACCAGTTTCATGTACACTGGTTTGTGTGTAGGTGTGTATATTTAGGTCAATGCCATTTATCATGTGTATAAATCCTACCTGCACAGATTTATGGGACCACCAGAGTCAAGATACAGATCAGTTCCATCACAAGGATCCCTCTTCCTTTTATAGCCACAGCCACCTACCATCTTCCTCCTTCTCCCTAAACTCTGGCAAACATAGTCTATTATCCATCTCTATAATTATATCACTGTCATTTCAAAAAATTTATGTAAGTTGATATGTTAATATGCTATGTAAATATATGTTATGTAAATATATTGGTATGTTATATAAATTCATATATTGTTATCAGATAAAGTAGACTTCAAAGCAAAGAAAATTACTGGACAAAGAGGTACATTATACAAGGATAAAAGGATCTATCCACCAGGAAGACATAAAAATTCTAATTATGTATGGACCAAACAACAGCGCCTCGTGATATATGAAACAAAAACTTGATAGCGAAGAAAGGAGAAATAGACAATCTTCAATTATAGTTGGAGACTTTACCACCCCACTCTCAGCGATGGTGAGAACTCCTCAACAGCACATCAGCAGAGATGTAGAAGAAATCAACAACACAACCAGCACACAAGGTCTAATCGGCATACATAGAACACCATCTGACAGTAGCAGAATACAATTTTTTTCAAGCACCAATGGAACATTCAACATGATACATTATATCCTAGGCCACTAAAAAGCAAAGCAAAACAAAACATAACAATTCAACAAATTTTAAAGAATTAAAATCAAAAGATGTTTAACATCATTAGCCTTTAAGAAAACGAAAATTAAAACCACATGAGATATCACTACATACCTATCAGAATGACTAAAATGAAAAACAGTGACAACACCAAATGCTGGTGATGATGCAGAGAAACTGAATGACTCACACATTCATGGTGAGAATACAAAATTGTACAGCCACTCTGGAAAAAAGTTTAGTAGTTTCTTACAAGGCTAAACATGCACTTACCATATGACCCAGAAATTGCATTCCTGGGTATTTATGCCCCAAAATGAAAAACTTATGTTTATACAAAAACCTATATACAAATGTTCATAGGAGTTTTAGTCATAATAGCCAAAAACTGGAACCTGTCCACATATTTTCTGATGGGTGAATGGTTAAACAAATTGTGTATGTCTCTCCCATGGAATATTATTCAGCAATAGGAAGGAACTGACTACTGATACAGGCAACACCTTAGATGGGTCTCAAGGAAATTATGCTGAGTGAATAAAACCAACCTCAAAAGTTTACAGACTGTGTGATTCTGTTTATATAAAATCCCAACCACTGTTAAGAGAAAATACTGAAAAATATTGCTCTAAGTGTGCCAAGGATCACGTCCAGCTTCTTATATGGACCTGAAACAGATAGCATCCTCCATTTCAGCATGTAGCTTCATGGCTCACCCTTTTGCTTCTATTGTTGTTTGGGGGACACTTCCCCTTAAGGTAGCAATGGCTCTGGATCAAGGCTGATATATTTCAAGCAATTATAAAACAAATTATAGAGTCGCAGGATGCTAGAAAGAAAGCTTAGAGACCATCATGTTCAGCGGTTCACAGCCCTGGCTGAACAGCGGAATTACCTGGGGAGCTCTAATGGAGACTGATGGCCGGGGCCCCCCTGGGGTTCTACTTTACTTGACCTGAGGAGGAACCGAGGCATCTTCACTTCTTAAAAGCTCCCCATGTGATTCTAAAGTGCAGCCAGGTTCAAGAACCGCTTATGAACCCAAGCTCCTCATTTTACGGGTGAGGAAACTTCAAGTCCCTAGAGGTGAAATAAATGGCCCAAGATGGGTCACATGGCCGGATTTTGTTAGAGCTGTCTCCTGAATCCCAGGGCCTTTCCCCTGTTTATATGGTTCCTTCACAGTCATTATCACATTCATCCTTCTTACAAACCTTTAAGGTAAGAAACGTGATTTCATCACTCCCACTGTAGAGATAATAAAACTGAAGCACATGGAGAAGAAATGATGTTCTTAACTAAGACCTTGCAGATTGCAGCAAATGCAAACCACAAATGTGGCCTCTGAACTTCTAGCCCCATAAAGAGCTCCTAAAAGGAAGGTTGAGCATTCATTTACCAAGCCCAAGTTATTGAGAGACGCACGACATACCCAAGCGCAGGAGGGCTGTCCGAGGTCTCCCTCCCAGGCCAATTTCTCTTACATCTGCTCAACACAACTCTCTAAAGTATCCCCAGTTCTCACAGATCTTCATCTGTTACTGCCAGCACCTACTGGATCTCGATTTACACCCAATTTATCTCTGCCTCTGACCAGGAATGAGAAGAAACAGCCCCTGCCCTTCTCGCTTCTAAAGTTGTTTATTTACAATTGTGTTTTAGTGCAAATTGGCCCATTTATTCATTAGTTTTAATGTGTCCCTTTCAATGTCTAGTTACCATCAGAGATGTTATCATCACTCACTACAGCATTCTGGGGTGTCCACATTTTATTAAATATAGTTTGTAACAGAGTGGGAGTGGGAGTATGGATGTGGAGGGAAGCCATGGACAGGAGGAATGCAGGAAAGAGAAGCTACACCAGCAGCGGAGACCTCGGGCCCTTGGCATTCAGGAGGTTCCCAGGGAGAGACTGGCAGAGGGCAGAGAGTAAGAAGGCTGTCTCCCAGCGACACTTTCAGGGGCAGTGGGAGAAGCCCCGAATGTCCAGACAGGAACAAAACACAATTCTTCTTCATGCTGAGAGACTTTGCCATCTGCCTCGGTGTCATCACTGCTTGGAAAACAGATGCCTTCATTTTTGTTTCTCGGCTACATCATTTTAAAACAAGGCTCTGTGAATTTTAACGGATAAGTTTCAGAAAATATTAGTGGTGTAATTTTTGGTTTATGTATTGCCATTGTTTTCCTTTTGGTTTTCTTTTTAAGTTGAAACTGGTTCTGGTCTGTAAGCCAAGTGAAATGGTGTGTAATATTAAAAAAAGAAAACTTTTGGGCCGGCCCCGTGGCTTAGCGGTTAAGTGCGCGCGCTCCACTACTGGACGCCCCGGTTCAGATCCCGGGCACGCACAGACGCACCACTTGTCCGGCCATGCTGAGGCCACGTCCCACATACAGCAACTAGCAGGATGTGCAACTATGACACACAACTATCTACTGGGGCTTTGGGGGGAAAAAAAGGAGGAGGATTGGCAATAGATGTTAGCTCAGAGCCGGTCTTCCTCAGCAAAAAGAGGAGGATTAGCATGGATGTTAGCTCAGGGCTGATCTTCCTCACAAAAAAAAAAAAAGAAGAGAAAGAAAACTTTAGGAGGCAATATCTCCCCAAAGGCAGCCTATAGTTATGGAAAGACATGAGTTTGAGCCAGAAGTCCTGCCAGAATCACTTACTAGCCTTAGGGTGAATTCTCTCCATTTGAGTTACCATTATACACACAACTCGGTTAAATGGCTGAATGCGACTTGTAGAGATGCTCACTTTAAATATCAAACTCAAAGTAAGATTATTAGAAAACAACTCCATCTTGGTTAAGAGGATGGAGTGAGATGCCTGGGAACAATTCTAGCTGAGCCTTGGCACACGAGGTCACCTCTCCCTTTGAATTTGTAGGGCACTAAATCCCCTCGACTTCCGGTCCTGACAACTGCTTCACCTGTGCACCTTCATAAAAGTTTCCTTGCTCCTTCATCAGTCCATTCTTTCGTCCATTCACTCATTTGTTTGCTCGTTCTATAGCCTCCATGCCCCTTCCATTTTCAGGAAGCCAGATAGTAGCAGCTTTAATCACTCCTGCAGCTGGCACTCCGCTAACCACAACATAGCTCAGAGCTCCAGCTCTGAGATGACAGGAGCTCAGGGCGACATTGACTTTCACAGGCCCTGGGCATTGGGCCCTCATGGACTCCATCCTCCATTAACAATAATAATAATAATAATTAAAAATATATAAATATATATAAATATAATTTATATATATTAAATATATATATCTAATTGTATTTTACAATTGTGCTGATATACAGACAAATATAATCCAGGCTGGATTGTATTCATTTTTTTCTTCTTATTTAAAAAAAATTAAAACATTTTTGTGGGCCCTTATAAGTACTGTGGACCCTGGGCACTGCACCTACAGCAATGGCCACTAAAAGGACAAACCCAAAGCTGGTTTCTGCAATGCTCTCACCAGGGCATCCTTCTAGAAGTGCTGCCTTCACCTGGCTAGGAGAACCTCTGACCTCAAAGGTGACTTCAGCTTGAAAAACAGAGACCAACATGTTCTGGGTGAGTGGAGGAGTGTCTAGCCTCGGAAAATCACAGTGGGAGCAAGAAGGCCTAGAATATCCATAGAGTGAATAAATGAGTGAGTGAGTGACCGCTTTAGATAGGAGGGCACATCTCACCTGTGCTTCAAGGGGAGAATCCAGAGATGACAATCAGAGGCTGTGTGTCCTTGAAAAACGCCCACTGATACCGCAGAGTCAAACAATGCAGTGAACACCAGGACATTCATGTCCAGAGAAGAAGTGGGTGAGCACCTAAGGCTGAATGTCAGATGTTTTTATAGATACATAGAGCAACTTTGTGAGGTTATAAACAGTCATGAGCTAGTGCCACGATTCAACGGATCACCTACAAAATTTAAGGCTCTTGAAATGTATAGTCTCTCAGTCTCACCAAAGTTGGTATTTTAGCTCCATTTTAGAGTTGAGCAAACAGAGGGAGAGTGATTAGAGACCCACTGAAGACAGGGGCACCTGTGATTTTGTTGCTATGTGGCCTTGCCTAACCTTGCAGGGGTCCAGTTTTCCAAATGTTAAGTGTAGCAGGTGCTATGTACAAGGCACAAGGCAAATGCGAAGGGTCTTTACATTATTTTAGTTTATATTTTAGGAAGAAAGTGGTAAGAGTAATTCTATTCTTGAAACTCTACTATTCAAAGCTTCATGAAATTCCAAACAAGTCGTGGCGAGTGAGAGGTGCAATTTCATGTGCTCGCCCGTGGAGAGCTTCGAGGAAACGCTCCTGGGCTGACCAACGCCTTCCGGTTTTCCAAGGACTTCCAAGGTTTAGCACTGCAAGTCCTGAGTCTCCAGAAACCCCTCAGTCCTGGGCAAACCGGGACAGCTGCTCCCCATAGACACACCTTCCTAACCAGCCCCTGGTCCCCACTGAAAGCAGAAGGGAATGTCTTAGGAGTCAGGTGCTTAATCCTCACAACATCCTGCAAGGGGTCTGTAACTGTCTTCTTATTACAGGTGAAGGAATTGAGACTCAGAGAGGCTCAGGCAGCTGCCCAAGGTGCCCCAGCTACGAAGTGAGGATATGAAGCTGTGTCTCAGACTCAGGTGCATGCTCTTCCCTTTACATCACGCTTCTGGAAAAACCTCCTGAGTAACCTCTGTGCTAAAGTAGCGTCTGTCATGCTAGACCCTGGAGTGGGGCTTGGGCAGGGAAGTCCTCCTCTGAGAGGTCCCCAGCTGCAATTACGGTAGAGACAGGCTATGGTTACTTTGGTGCAGACAGGACATGGTTAACATGGTGAAGGGTTTCCAGCAGCAGGATGAGACCCTCATGGTATTTTGTCTAGGGGGAGGAGGGTGGGAAGCTTGCTTGGAAGTGGGTGGGAGGAGAAGATTCTTCGCGAGCCTGCCTGCCCTCCTTTATTATTAGGTTAATTGAAACCATAGAAGCAAACTCAGACTTGCATTAAAGCCCCGCATAGCAGATGGTGACAAGTTCTGAGCATCATAAAAAGAGGATTCAAAGTTATAAAGCATCTTGGGCTCATCTGTGCCCAAGTGCTGAGAGAAAGGCATTGTGGGAGGCAGTGGCCTGCACCCTTCTCCCTTGAGAGTCGGCTTCTGGGACTGTGTAAGCCCAGCCCTGCACCCCTACACCATGCAACTTCTCCAGCTGGGGTGGGTCGTTGTCACAAGGGGTCACACGCCCTAGAAATGGTCACAGCATCTTTCCGTTGGCTCTCTCGTAAAGTACGTTTGCACATCAACTTTCTTTGGGGAGAAAGAGGTTTGCCTGTAGCCCTTCTCCATATTCATGTCACCTTTCTCCTTTCAACCTGGTACTATCCTTGCCCCCCACTACAGTGCCCACCTTGTCACTCTCCCCAAGCTACCTTTCTGGGAGGTCCCAGGCTCCAAACATAGCTCTTCCTTCTTCCCTGTCCACTGAAACTGCCACTCTCGGTGCCCTCCTCACCACTAGCTGACCCAGAGGAGTGGGGCCCGAGGAACTGACCCACCTCCGGCCCACAGTGAATACCTCTCCTGGATACCCCTGCTCATCTGCACGTCCAGTGGGTCACCTCGCCTCCCACATAACTGAGAAGATAGAATCCTTTAGACATGAAGATCTAAAGATGTTGATATTATCAGTCATCTTTTCACCAGTCTCAGAGAAAAGGACACCCTGCTGTGCTGCACCCTGTCCCTCATCGCAATTTGTCAAACCCCCTTCTGAACTTTGCTCTACCAATTATCTCCTCTCTCCTGCGTCTTTGATTTTTCCCTCTCTCCTCTGGCTTTTTCTCTGTACGCACATGCCAAGGAGCCCCCATTCTCTGCTGCCTCCACTCCTATCCTGTCCTTACCACAGCCTCAAGCCTCTCCAGGGAGGGTTGTTGCCTGCTGCCTCTGCCCTCTCATCTCCTCATCCCATTTCACTGACACGCCATCCACTTCACCCTTCTCAGGCACTAAGGGGCTCTTTGGACATCTCCTCTCTGCTTGTTCCTGCAAAAACCTTCTCTGTAAGTCCGAACGTTCCCTCTCGCCTTATGCTTCCCAAGTGCACCAGTAAAGGGTATTTCTCCCCACGTTTATGATGGGCCATCTCCTAGGACTTTGCATGTCCCTGTATAGCCCAATGAGAAAAGTGCTGTAATGGTACTAAAGTGTGAGACTACCCTCTAACACTGTGTGTTCTTAGAAGCCAAGGGACTCTATCTCGGTCATAGTGGTATTCAGTTCTGGTAGAAAATGTGTCGTTACTTAATGAATGGAAGAATAAGAGAATGACATTCCCATGATAATTTCCGTGCTGATGCATACATAAGGAGTCTGAACAAACCTTTGTGCCTGACCTCTGCCCTCATGTTATTGTAAGGTCACTCCACTAACCTGTCATCTGAAATGCCTGACATGGGTCACTCCTTTAGATGAAGTCACTGGAGGTCCTGTACAAGTTCAGTTATCTACGACGTGCAAGGAAGAAAGGGCAGGAGTAGACATGTGCTGTCTTTTACTCTGCAGAAGGCACCGTACTGGTCATTTGACATGCAGTTACTCGGGTAATGGCTGAGGGGTAAATGCTTTAAAACACATTACTTTGCAGAAGAAGAAATCAAGGGCAAGAAAGGTTAAACAATTTGCCCACTGGGGATGGAGATAAAACAAGACTGGCTATGTGTGAATAATTGTTGAAACTGGGTGATGGGTGCATGCGGATTTAGTATACTATTCTCCTTTCTTAATATATTTGAAGTTTTTCTACAATAAAATGAGAAAACAAAAATGCTGTTCAGCTAGTATATTAGTTATCTATTGCTGCATAACAAATTACCCCACATCTCAGCAGCCTACAACAACACACGCTGACTATCTCAGTTTCTTGGGTCAGGATCTGGGCACAGCTAAGCTGAAAGTCCCTGGTTCAGGGTCTCCCACAGGTTGCACTGTGTCCGAGGCTGCAGTCACTGAAGATGCAGGGAGTGGTGGGGATCCTCATGCACGTCAGGTCCCCTCTGACTGTCGGCGGAAATGTCAGTGCTCTGCCATGTGGGCCTCACTATAGTGCTACTCACAGCATAGCAGCTTGCTTCCTCCAAAGTGAGGCTCTGAGAGAGGAGAGAGTGTGCCCAAGATGAAAGTCACAACCTTTTTATCCCCTAATCTTGGAAGTGACCTCCATCACTTGTACTATATTCCATTCATTAAAGCGAGTCAGTAAGCCCAGCCCACATTCCAGGGGAGGAGAGAACACAAGGGCATGAATACCAGGAGGTGGGGATCAGTGGGGTCCCTCTGAGAGTCTGCCCACCACAGATAATAGGGAGCCTTGCTAGACCTTAGACTAAACCTTTTTCTATTTGACACCAAATCCTGTGTTTTTCCACTGGTCCTAGCATCCTCATGGGTTCACCATTGACAGATAACACTTGAGCTCCAATTAGCTTACTAGATTGACTCACCAGAAGGCAGGTCTATAAGGTAAGCGTGACTCAGAATTATTAATATTTAGTGCTGGTTGGGAACAGGGCCCCAGAATTGCACGGCTCCAGAGGGACGCCGTTCCTGTTGGGGAACGGAAAGCACCAGCTGAGAAGCATGAGGGCCTCTGCAGAGAAGCAGTCCAGTGGGAGCCCTGAGAGCCACTTAGCTGGGAAGGGAAGCAGCCCCTGAGGGCAGAGAACTGAGTCCTCTCTTCACGATCGGACCCTAGCAGAGCTCTTGTAGGTGGTAGATGGTCCCTAAGTGTTTGTGGAGGGAATGCATCAGATGAGAATGCGGAGGGGTGGTGGAGGAGGCCCAAGAAACAGGTAGAGTCCAATAGGAGCAGGCCAGAGTCAGATCAGTCCGAGCACGTGGCCTGTGAAGACCACAGACCAGGGGAGGAAGTGGGCGACGTGTCCTGGGAGGTCTCTGTGGGTGCCCGTGCAGTCCAAGCAAGCTTCCCAGGATCCCTGACCACCCACTCCTGGTTTCTGGGGGTGAGCAGACCTCCCCGTGACTTCCACCCCACTCTCAGCAGAACAGGGACTGACCCTGGGACTCAGGGGCTGCTGACACGACCAGCAGAGGGCTTTCTACAGAGGCGTGCAAAGTGTGTTTCTCAGAGGCCAGGGTGCGTAGAGGTGACTCAGGGGCTGTCGGAGAAGGTGAGAGGGAGGTGGAAGGACAGGCCTCTGGGCCTCTATGTCTCCTTCCACAGGAGCCTAGTGCATTGGTTGGGAACATGGTGCCTGGGTTCAAATTTCAGCTCCATCACTAACCAGCTGTGTGACTTGGGTCAGGTGACTTAACCCCCATGCCTCAGTTCCTGGTCTACAAAAGAGGGGTGATAATGGTATATATGGCTTAGGCTTTTGTGTATGTGAAACAACTAACTTGTATAAGACATTTAGAATTATACCTAGCACATAGTAAGCACTCAACCAATGTTAGCCATAACAATAATGACATTGCTATTATTATCTAGGTGATCATTGTCTCAGGATGTGTCTCACCTGCCGGCTGGCGTGACTGCATCCCCCCCCTTCTCAGAGCAGCTTCACGACACCCTGCCCACTGAGAGCACGGGGAAGTGGGACCGACTGCTTTCGTCTCAGAGAGAAGAGAGGCCACACAACTCCAATCCCAGGAGGCCTTGGGAGGGGGAGGAGGGTGGATTTCGCCTTGTTTTTGTTGTTGTTTTAATTTCTGCGTGCATTTCTCCAAGGATTGGGGAGGCTGCGGCGCGGGGAATGATGAGCCCCCAGGAGCCTGTGTGGCTGTGATGAGATGGCGGAGGCCCAGCAGCGCAGCTGTTAATCCTGACTATTAATTAGAAGATGCGAGGAAAGGATACTAGCCTGCGAGCTCGGTTAAGCCTGAGCAGCCCCACTCCGCGTTCCTCTGCAGCGTAATCCGCTTTGAGACTGGAGCAAGCTGGGCCCGGGAGAAGCGCCAGGAGGGCCGGCACCACAGACACCTGCCATCAAAGGCCTAGGTGTCTTTGCTCCCAGAAGCAGCCATCCCTTGCATTGGGACGGCACTTCACAGCTTCCCAAGTCCACGCCAGCCACTGCCCTGTGGAAGCCCATGTTTTTATACCTATTTGGAAGACCAGGAGGGGATTTGTGACATTGAATGTGGGGGCCAGGGCTCCTGCCAGGTGTTGGTCCAGTGCAGGACTCTGCCTTGTGTGTCATGATGATGGGGCAGAAGCACTGCTGGGGCTCAGCTTCCTGAGAGATCAAAGCCCGTAGGACCCACTGATGACACCTGGGTCATGGTATTTGACGGGCTACTGTGGTCTCTGCTGGGAGGGATTGAGCTGGCCATGCCTGGACGGAGCCTTTTCCTCTCCCAGTGCCTAGAGGTTCCTGTCCAGACTCTGCAGCCTGGTTGTGAAGATTCCCCAACCTTATTTCCTGCAGCTTCCAACCAGACAGCACTCACTTACTTGGATCCATCCCTTCACAGTTTGTAAGGATAACCCCTGTTCTTATCTCACTCTCTCTTCACTACAGCCCAGAAAGCAAGGCAGGCTGGGAATGTTAGTCTTTTGTTCTGAAAATGGGAAAACTCACAGAGGTGAGACCTGTTCAGGTGAGAGAATCAGAGTGACAGGGAGGGAGCAGGCTCTAGGATCATGTCTGTTGATTTTTCATCTGAACATACTCATCTCGCTTCCATTCCTTTCTTCAAGTTGCTCTGTTGCCTGCACTCTCTTCCCCTTTTGCTCCATCTGTAGAATTCCTCTGTTCATTCAGGACCCAACGCCAGTCTTCCTCGATTACAGTGGTGTCCGTTTGTCTCCCTCCTTCCTGAACTCCGTCGTACGTCACTGATACCAGAGGGCATGTCCTGCACCAGGAGAGGGTCACCAGCAGGCCAGCTCCTGGGAGAAGCAAGGGACAGAGAAGAGGAAGGAAGTCTGGGGCTGTAGCCCTGCATCTAGCTTCTAACCAGCTGCGTAACCTTGACCAGGCCCCTCTTCACTGGTCCTCTGCTTTTTCATGTATGAAATAAGGGTATGCATCTGTGGACGGGTGAGGGTCTGGGATGTAGGGGAGGGAGATCTGGGAGAAGCTAGGCAGAACCGCATACCTCACCATTTGTGGGTGAGTTGGCACAGCTGATGAGAACTGAGACGCATGGAGCTGGGGCATTCTTTTCTTCCATCTCCCTTTTTTTTTTAATAATTTTATTTATTTATTTTTCCCCCAAAGCCCCAGTAGATGGTTGTATGTCACAGCTGCACATTCTTCTAGTTGCTGTATGTGGGACGCGGCCTCAGCATGGCGGGAGAAGTGGTGCGTCGGTGTGCGCCCGGGACCCGAACCCGGGCCGCCAGCAGCGGAGCACACGCACTTAACCGCTAAGCCACGGGGCCGGCCCCCCATCTCCCTTTTCCACTTACCAGGAAGGGCTTCATGGGATTGCAGAGGGAGAATTCAGCTGTCAGGAATGAAGATCCAGAATGGGAACGTTGAGATCAGAACTTTCCAGGCTGCAACTCCGGCTTTGCCACTTGTTAGTTGAGATGATGATGATGATGATAATCTTGATAAATTTTGAATGCTCATCATATACCACATTTTATGTGAAGGCTTTACATACTTAATCTCAACTAAACTTCATAGGAAAATAGGAACTGTTTTTATCTCTTTTACAAATAAGAAAACAGAGGAGAATAGAAATCAGGTAACTTACTATTCAGCTGGCAAGAAGCACATTGGGTTTTTAATCCATACTTTGTAATTACCAACACATGCACTCACTGCAAAGTTATATAACCTCTTTAAGACTCAGTTTCCTCACTGAAAAATGGAAATAAGACAATTAGCATGTTTATTATTGCTACTTGACCTAAGTGATGGCACTCATGTGGCATGCCTGCCATAGTACCTGGTCCATCTCAGGGCTCAATCGAGGAGACTTTCCTTCCCTGCTCTCTGAGGGGTTTGTGGCTTCACCAGGGGAGTGGTGTAGATGCCATAAGGCACTTTACACTTCCGGACACTTTGGATTCAATCTCTATCAGCCCTCCGCTATCCCATCTACATGGCTCTAATAAAATAGGAAAGCATTTAGAGATGCTCTAGCTCAAATAGCTCCTTTAACAGATAAGGAAACAGGTACAGAAAAGTCAGGGGTCTGCTTAAAGTGACATGAGCTCTTATAGGCAAAGTAGGAATTTATACCCATATCTCTTGCCCTCCAGCCAGGTTCTTTCAATGACATCACATTAGATATGTTAGATATCAGATTTTACATATCTCTTTTATTGTTTTAAATTAAACTTTTTATTTTGAAATAATTGAGTCACATGCAACTGCAAGAAATGAGACATTCCTGTGTACCTTTTGCCCAGTTTCCTCGAATGGTAATATCATGCGTAACTCTAGTACAATATGGCAACCAGGATATTGACACTGGTACGGTCAAGATACAGAACACTTACAGCACCACGGGGAGCCTCACTTTGCCTTTGTATAGCCACACTCACTCCTTGTAGTGCTCCTCTCTTAACCTCTGGCAACCACTAATTTCTTCTCCATTTCTATGTATTTTTTCTCTTTTCAAGAGTGTTCTATAAATGGAATAATTCAGTATGTAACCTGAGGTTGGCTTTCTTCACTAAACGTGATTCTTTGGAGATGTTTCCTGGTTGTGCGTGTTGATAGTTTGTTCCTTCTCATTACTGAGTAGCACTCCATGATATGGATATACCAAAGTTTGTTTAACTGTTCACTTGTTGAAAGAATCTGGGTTGTTTCCAGTCTTTGACTGTTAAGAATAAAGCTGCTGTGAACATTCATGTACTGGTTTTCACGTCCACATGAGTTTTCATTTCTCTGGGGTAGATGTCCAGGAGTGTGGAAGTTGCATGTATGGTTTTATTTTAAGAAACTGCCAAACTGTTTTCCAGAGTGAGTGTACCATTTATTTTACATTCTCATCCGCAGTGTATGAGTGATCCAGTTTCTCTGCATAATTGTCAACATTTGGTGTCACTATTTTTCATTTTAGCTATTCTGATAGGTGTATAGTGCTATCTCATTGTAGTTTTAATTTACTTTTCCTAACGGCTAATGATGTTGAACATCTTTTCATGTACTTCTCTGCCAGCTAGCTGCCTCTTCAGTAAAATGTATTTTGTCCATTTTGTTAATTGGACTGTTTACTTTTTTTACTGTTGAATTTTGAGAGTTTTTTACATAATCTAGATACTAGTCCATTGTTGGATATGTAGTTTGAGAATATTTTTGCCTGCTCTGTTGCTTATCTTTTCATTCTCCTAACAGGATCTATTGCAGAGGAAACATTTTTCATTTTGATGAGGTCTAATTTATTAATTTTCCCTTTTATGCATTGTGCATTTTGTGTCACCGAAGAACTTTTTGCCTAGCCTTAGATGCCAAAGATTTTATATTTTTTTCCAAAAATTTTATTGTTTTAGTTTTACATTTAAGTCTGTGATCTATTTTGAGTTATTTTTTTTCCAAGTTTTTAATTGTGGTAAAACACACATAACATAAAATTTACTACTTTAATCACTTTTAAGTCGACAGTTTAGTAGTATTAACTGCATTCACATTGTTGTGCAACCATCACCACCATTCATCTCCAGAATTCTTCATCTTGCAAAACTGAAACTCTGTCTCCATTAAATACTAACTTCCCATTCCCTTCCCCTCAACCCCCAGCAGCCGCCATTCTACTTTCTGTCTCTATGGTTTGACTATCTAAACACCTCATATGTAAGTAGAATCATACAGTATTTGTCTTTTTGTCACTTGCCCATTTCACTCAGCATAACATCCTCAAGGTTTACCCATGTTGTAGCCTGTGTCAGAATTTCTTTCCTTTTTAAGGCTGAATAACATTCTATCTTATGTATGTACCATATTTTGCTTACTCATTCATCTGTGAATGGACACAATTTAGCTACTGTGAATAATGTTGCTATAAACATGGGTGTACAAATATCTCTTCAAGACCCTGCTTTCAATTCTTTTGAGAATATACCCAGAAGTGGAATTGCTAGGTCATATAATAATTCTATTTTTAATTTTTTGAGGAACTGCTATACTGCTTTCCACAGCAGCTGCCCCATTTTATATTCCCCCTCATGGTGCCCTAACGGTGCTCCACATGCTCGCCAATAGTTGTTATATTGTTTTTTTTTTTTTAACAGTAGTCATCCTAATAGATGTGAGGTAGCATCTTATTATTGTTTTGATTTGCATTTCCCTAGTAATTAGTAATGTGCATCTTTTTATGTGCTTATGGCCATTTATATATCTTTTTTGGAGAAATGTCTATTCAAATCCTTGCCCATTTTTGAATTAGATTTTTTGTTGTTGTTGTTGAATTTAAGAGTTCTCTGTATATTCTGGATATTAAATCCTTATCAGATATATGATTTGCAAATATATTCTCCCATGCCGTGGGTTACTTTTTTACTCCATTGATAGTGTCTTTTGATGTACAAAATTTTAAAATTTTCATGAAGTGCAGTTTGTCTATTTTTTCTTTTGTTTTCTGTGCCTTTGGTGCCATATCCAAGAAATTGTTAGCAAGTGTAATGTTGTGAAATTTTGCCCTATGTTTGCTTCCACAAGTTTTATAGTTTTAAGTCCTATATTTAAGTCTGGATCCATTTTGAGTTAATTTTTGTGTATGATGTTAGGTAAGGGTTGAGCTTCCTTCTTTTGCGTGTGGAGATCTAGTTTGCCCAGCACCATTGGTTGAAGACTGTTTCCCCTGTTGCACGGCCTTGGCACCCTTTTTGAAAATCATTTGACCATGTATGCAACGGTTTATTTCTGGACTCTATTTTATTCCATTGGTCTACATGTCTGTCTTTATGCTAGTACCACACTGTTTTAATTACCTTAGCTTTGTAGTAAGTTTTGAAGTCAGAAAGTGTGAGTCCTCCAGCTTTGCTCCTCTTTTTCAGGATTGTTTTGATTATTCAAGGTCCCTTGAGATTCCACATGAATTTTAAGATGGGTTTTTCCTATTTCTGCAAAAAAAAAAGGCATTGGGGTTTCAGTAGGGATTGCATTAAAACTGTAGATAACTTTGGATAGTATTGACATATTTGACATAACTTGTCTTTTCATTCTCTTAACAGGATCTATTGCAGAAAGTTGTTCATTTTGATGAGGTCCAATTTATTTATTTATTTATTTATTTATTTATTTATTTTGTGAGAAAGATCAACCCTGAGCTAACATCCATGCCAATCCTCCTGTTTTTGCTGAGGAAGACTGGCCCTGGGCTAACATCCGTGCCCATCTTACTCCACTTTATATGGGACGCCGCCACAGCATGGCCTGACAAGCGGTGTGTCAGTGCGCGCCCGGGATCCAAACCCGGGCCGCCAAGGGCAGATTGCACGCGCTTAACTGCTACCCCACAGAGCCGGCCCCGATGAGGTCCAATTTATTAATCTTTCCTTTTATGCATTGTGCATTTGGTGTCAAGCCTAAGAACTTTTGCCTAGCCTTAGATCTGAAAGATTTTTAAATTTTTATTTCTCACAGTTTTATAGTTTTAGTTTTTAACATTTTAGTCTATTATCCATTTTGAGTTAATTTTTGTATAAGATATGAAACTCTGGTCAAGGTTAATTTTTTGCCTGTATAAGTCCAATTGCTCCAGCACCATTTGCTGAAAAGGTAATCATGCCTCCGTTGAATTGTTTGTGTACCCTTGTTAAAGATCAGTTGGCTAAATTTATGTAAGTCTATTTCTGCGTTCTCTATTCTGTTTCATTTATGTCTATTCCATCACTATCTTGATTACCATAGCTATAGGATTAAGTCTTTAAATTGAGTAGACTGATTCCTCTTAATGTATTCTTCTTTTTCAAATTGTTTTAACTGTCATAGTTATCTTGCCTTCCCATATAAATTTTAGAATAATTTTACATATAACTATAAAAATCTTGATATAATTTTGATAGGAATTATGTTAAATCTATATGTCAAGTTGGGGAGAATTGACATCTTTTCTATGTGGAATCTTCCAATCATAAACACTGTATGTCTCTCCATTTATTTAGGACTGTTTAATTTATTTTACTAGCATTTTGTAGTTTTTACCTATAAGTCCTACACATATTTTTCTAGATTTACACCTAAGTGTTTTGTGTTTTTTGAGTGTTTGTAAATGGTATTGTATTTTTAATTTTAGTGTCCATGTGTTTATTGCTGGTACATAGAAATACAATTAATTTTTATATGTTTATCTTGCATCCTGAAACCTTCCTGAACTCTCAGTTCTACGAGGGTTTTTTGTGGTTTTTTTGTTTGTTTTTGTTTTTTTAGTTTTGGGATTTTCTGTGTAGACAATCATGTCATATGCAAATAGGGCCAGTTTTATTTCTTCCTTTCTGATCTGTGTATCTTTTATTTCCTTTTCTTCCCTCATTGCGTTGGCTAGAACATCCAGTGCTAAGTTGAATAAGAATAAGAGTAGACATCCTTGCCTTGTTCGCAATTTTAGGGAGAAAGCATTTAGTCTTTCACCATTAAATATAATGTTACCGCTAGGTTTTTTTTTGTTTGTTTTTTTGGGAGGAAGATTAGCCCTGAGCTAACATTCATGCTAATCTTCCTCTTTTTGCTGAGGAAGACCGGCTGTGAGCTAACATCTATTGCCAGTCCTCCTACTTTTTTTTCCCCAAAGCCCCAGTAGATAGTTATATGTCATAGTTGCACATCCTTCTAACTGCTATATGTGGGGCACGGCCTCAGCATGTCCGGAGAAGTGGTGCATCGGTGCACGCCTGGAATCCAAACCGGGGCCGCCAGTAGCGGAGTGCACGCACTTAACCACTAAGCCACAAGGCCAGCCCAACCTCTAGGTTTTTATAGATACTTTTTATGAAAGTTGAGAAAATTTCCTTCTATTCCTATTTTTTTGAGATGTTTTATCATAAATGGGCGTTTAATTTTGTCAAGTGTTTTTTCTATATCAATTTATGTGATCATGTGATTTTTCTTCTTTAGCTGATTAATAAAGTTTGTTACATTAATTTTGTGTGTGTGTGTGAGGAAGATTGGCTCTGAGCTAACATCTGTTGCCAATCCTCCTCATTTTGCTGAGGAAGATTGGCTCTGAGCCAACATCTGTGCCCATCTTCCTCCAGTTTTTTGTATATGGGACGCCACCACACATGGCTTGGTGATCGGTGCATCGGTCTGCGCCCAGGATTTGAACCTGTGAATCCTGGGATGCCAAAGCAGAGTGTGCAAACCCAACTGCTACACTACCGGGCCAGGCCTACATTAATTTTTTAGTATTGTACCAGTCATGCATTCCTGGAATAAACTCTACTTGGCCGTGTTGTATAACTCATCTTTATATATTGCTGAATTCTATATGCTAATATTTTGTTAAGGATTTTTGCATCTGTGTTATTAAAGATAATGATCTGTAGTTTTCTTTCTTTCTTTCATACAATCTTTGTCTGGTTTTGATTTCAAGGTAATAGTAGCTTAATAAAATGAATTAAGAAGTCTTCGCTCCTCTGCTTTTTTCTGGGAGATATTGTGTAGAATTGATGTCAATTCTGCTTTAAATGTTTGGTAGAATTTTCTAGTAAAATCAACTGGGTCTGGAGATTTCTTATCAGGAGTTTTAAAATTGTGAATTCAATTTCCCTAAGAGTTATAGGCTATTTGAATTTCATATTTCATATTGGCTGTGTTTTGAAGAATCAGTCCATTTCACCTAAATTATCAAATGGATACGTGTGAAGTTGTTCATTGAATTATTTTATTATTATTATTATTGTGTGTGTCTACAAGGTCTGTATTGATACTCCCTATTTAATTCCTGATATTAGTATGTTGAGTCTTCTCTCTTTTTTCTTTGACAGTCCTGCTAGCAATTTGTCAATTTTACTCATTTCAAAGAATCAGCTCTCTATTTCATTGATCTTTTTAATTTTTTTCTGTTTTAAATTTCATTATGTAATTAATTTCATTAATGTAATTTCTACTCTTTGTTATTTTCTTCCTTTTGCTTGCTTTGGGTTTATTTTACTCTTCTTTGTCTAAGTTCTTAATATGTGAGCTTAGATTATTGATTTGAGACTTTTCCTCTTTTCTAATGTATATAATTAGTGCTATAGAGTTCCCTTTCAGAACTGCTTTAACCATGTCATACAAATTTTGATACGTTGTATTTTGATTTTTATTTAGTTCAATGTAGTTTCTTATTTCATTTGACAGCTCTTCTTTGACCCATGGGTTATTCAGAAGTGTATAGTTTAGTTTCCAAGTGTTTGGAGATTTTCTGGTTATCTTTTTGCTATTGATTTCTAGTTTGATTACATTGTGGTAGGAGAACATACTCTCTATGATCCCTATTCTGTTAAACTTGTCAAAGTTTGTTTTATGGCCCAGGATATGGTCTATATTGGTATATGTACCATGCGACCTTGAAAAGAATGAGTATTCTACTGTTGTTGGGTACATTGTTTTATATAAATATTGATTAGATCTTGTTGGTTGATGGTATTGTTGAGTTCTTCATCCTTGCTGACTTTCTATCTAGTTTTTCTATCGATTATTTAGAGAGGAGTATTGAAGTGTCAAACTATAATTGTGGATTTGCCTATTTCTCTTTTCAGTTTTATCAGTGTTTGCTTTACATATTTTGCAGCTCTGTTCTTGGTACATACATATGTAGAATTGGTATGTCTTTGCTATGTTCTGAATGTTTTTGTCCCTTAATATTTACATGTTAGAATCCTAATGCCCAACATGATGGTATTAGAAGGTAAAGCCTTTGGGAGGTGATTAGGTCATGAGGGTGGAGCCCTCATTAATGGTATTACTGCTTTTATAAAACAGATCCCACAGAGCTACCTAGCCCCTTTTGCCATGTGAGAATGCAGCAAGAAGTATACAATCCAGAAGAGAACCCTCACTCGACCTGCTGGCACCCAGATCTCAGACTTCCAGCCTCCAGAATTATGAGAAATAAGTTCCCGTTATTTATAAGACAGTCAGTCTGCAGTATTTTGTTATAACAGCCCAGATGAACTAAAACAGTCTTCTTGGAGGATTGATCCTTTTATCATTACATAATAACCCTCTCTGTCTCTGGTAATTTTCTTTGCTCTGAATTTACTTTATTGGATATTGATGTAAGCACCCCTGCCCTCTTTTGATTAATACTTGTATGATATATCTTTTCCCATTCTTTTATATTCTACCTACTTCTGTAGTCATATTTGAGGTGAGTTTTTATAGACAATATTGGTCTATTTGGTCATATTTTTAATACACTTGCAAATCTCTGTCTTTTAATTGGTATATTTAGACCATTTACATTTAATATAATTATTAATATGCTAGAGCTTAAGCCTGAAATTTCATTATTTCTTTTTGTTTTGTTTTCTCTGTTTCATTTCTCTTTGTTCTTCCCGACTTCTTGTGGGTTAATTGAAGATTTTTTTAGAATTCCATTTTGATTTGTCTATAGTGTTTTGAAAGTATCTCTTTGTATAACCTTTTTAGTGGTTGTCCCAGGTATTATGTTATGTAGACATAACATCACATCACAGTCTACTGGAATAGCCATTTTACCGGTTCAAATGGAGAAAACTTAACTCTCTTTACATCCCTAAACCTCCTTTGAAAATAATATTTTGTTTTAAGTATTTTGTCTACATGCATTTAGAATTACATCAGATAGTGCTATAAATTTTCAAATATAATTTATAAAACTCAAGAGGAGAAAGAAAGTCTATTGAATTTACCCATATTTTTGATCACCATGTCATGTCTTCCTGGTGTTCCAAGTTTCCTTATTTTATTGTTTTCTTTCTGTTTAGAGAATTTTCTGTAGCCATTCTTTTAGGATAGGTCTGCTAGCATCAAATTTTCTTAGTTTTACTTCATCTGAGACTGTCTTGATTTCCCCTTCATTCTTTTTTTTTGTTTTTAATTTTTTATTTATTTATTTATTTATTTTCCCCCAAAGCCCCAGTAGATAGTTGTACATCATAGTTTCACATCCTCTAGTTGCTGTACATGGGACATGGCCTCAGCATAGCCAGAGAAGCGGTGCGTCAGTGCGCGCCCGGGATCAGAACCCGGGCCGCCAGCAGCAGAGAGCGCGCACCCAACCGCTAAGCCATGGGGCTGGCCCCTCCCCTTTATTCTTGAAGGATATTTTTGCTGAATATAGGATTTTAGGTTGACAGTTCTTTTTTTCCAGAACTTAAAAATGTGCCACTTCCTTTTGGCTACTTCTCCATGAGAAATCTGATGTCATTTACATAGTTTTTTCTCTCTTGGAAAGGTATGGTTCCTCTCTCACTACTTTCAACTTTTGTCTCTAGTTTTCAGAAGTTTGACTATGATGTATTGCAGCATGGATTTTTAGAGGAGTTTATTTTCTTTGGGGTTCACTTGGCTTCTTGGATTTATAGGTTTATGTCTAATGCTACATATGCGACATTTTTAGCCAGTATTATTGTGAGCACATTTTTAGCCCTGCCTTCTTTCTCCTCTCTTTCCAGTATTCCAATGACATAAATTGATGTAATTGACATAAATAACAAAACTGTTGCTACAGTCCCACAAGTCCCTTAGTGTCTGTTCTTTTCTCCCCCTAGTATATTTTTCTCTATGTTGTTTAGATTGGGTGATTTCTATTGTTCTATGTTCCAATTCATGGATTATTTCCTCTGCCCTTTCTATTCTTTTTTAGCCCATTCATTGAGTTTATTTCAGTTATTAAATTCTTTAGTTCTAAAAATTCAATTTTATTTTTCTTTATAGCTCTTTGCTGAGACTTTCTATTATTCATTTGTTTCAAGTGTGCTCATAATTGCTTCAATTGCTCAAATTGAAGAATTTTTATGATGGCAAAAATTTTAACATTTTTGTCAGATAATTCTAACATCTCTGTCATATTTGGTGTTGGCATCTATTGATTGTCTTCTTTTATTCAGTTTGAGATCTTCCTAGTTCTTGATATGATGAGTGATTTCTTCTGAAACCTTGACATTTGGGTACAATGTTATGAGACACTGGATTTAATTTAAACCTTCTGCATTAGCTAATTTCCTCTAATACCACCCAGGCAGGGGAAGGGGAGTATGCTACCTTGTTACTGCCAGGTGGAAGTAGAAGTCCAGGTTCCCCACTTGGCCTCTGTTGACATGCAAGGAGGGTGCTCCTTGTTACAGTTGAGTGGGGCTGGGAGTTCCACTCCAGGCTAGGCCTCAGCTACCTGGTTGGGAGGGGTTGGAGTGCCTCATTACTGTTCCCTCCATGGTCTACACTGACAGTAAGTGTAGGAAGTGGAGTGGAGCTTATTACCTCTTGGCAGGTAATGCTGAGATGAACTTCCAGCTCCCTACTTGGACTTCTCTGACATTACCCCAGCAGAGGAGTTGGGGCACCTCAATATCACTATAGGAAGGTTAGACGTTGAGGATCCTTCCTCTGCTTTTGCTGGCATGGGTGGGGATGGGACCACACATTTTTGTGTAGTGTTCGGCTGGATTAGAGCCATATTGTCTAAAAGTTTTCTGTCTTTCTAGGTTATTCTTTTCCTGATTGTTTGGCTAAAGAGAACAGATTTTTGTTTGGGTTTTTTTTTTTGTTTGTTTTTCTTTTTGTACCCATTGGCATTTCCAGGTTTCTGGTTTCTTGAGCACCAAGTTGGGGATGTATGAGACAAAAAGAAAATCCAGAGAACCCGCTACCATACTGTTCCTCGGGTCCTGAGATCTCTAGCTGGTTTATCTTCTTCTTGCCATCTTTCACTCTATCTCCAAATATAGTCACATTCTCAGTTATTGGGGGCTAGGATGTCAACATATGAATTTTAGTGGAGCCACAATTCAGCCCATAGTAGTTAGACACCTGAGGCAATGTTTCTGACAGACTTGGAACAAACGGATAGGACTTCTGTATCTATTAGGATTAAGTTCAGCTGAAAGTAACAGAAAAACAACAGCAGTAGCTTAACAAAGTAGACAGTCTTTTTCACCTGACAAGAAATCTAGGATGGCAGTCCAGGGCTGGTTCAGCAACTCTGCATGGCCGTGCAGGAGCCTAGCTCCTTCTGTCACTCTGCCCTGCCATCCTTTTCATGTGGCTTTCTTCAGATGCCACATGAATGCTGCATCCCTAGGCCTCTCTTGTCCATTCTGGTCAGGAAAAAAGGGTAAGAGTGACAACAAAGCTGTGTGTCAGCTGAGCCAGCTATTGTAATACATGTGCTTGTACATATTTGTGTATATGCACATGTGTGATACAACAGCCTTCCTGCAAATGCAGCTAGGAGAAATTCATTTCCATCTTGTTGGCTAAAACTAGTTCACATGTCTGTGCCAGGTTGGTGAGAAGAAATATGTTGGGGGAATCAGTAAGGGAGGGAGATGCATGAGATAACATGGGCAAGGTCAACTGTTAGAAATGGGGAAAAACAAACACAACAAAACTAGGAGATAGGAGGAAGAGGATGGGGCTCCAGACAAGAGGTGTAGGCAATCAGTGTTTTTCATAAAAGATCCAGCAGCAAGAGTGGAGCTTGGCATTGTGGGGTGGCCAACGCTGTAGAATCTAGCCCGGGACCAGGACTCTCCTTAGTATGGAGCTAGATTCGTGTTCACAGGTAGAAGCAATTAGCACCCTGAGCTAGGATGTAGTTGGCAATACCAACTCCACCTGCTTCATGAATTGTCCTATAGTTTACCCTCACCTGGGCCTCCAGGTGGATTCACTCCTGCTGGGTGGGAGACACACTCAGCAGTGCTGAGATGTTCCCCGGGGTTAGTCTCTGGAATTGCCACTCCTGATGAGATGGTGCGAGACAGGAAGAGGCAGGGACACCCATTCAAAGCACAAATTCTTTCTCACAATGCTCCAGGCTGAGACAAGTGAGAAATTATGCCTTGACAGGTTTCTTTCTCAAAATATCCTGTGATGACTCTGTGTGGTGCACATGATTCTTCAGGAATGGCGTCAGCCATGACATTTGGGTGGGAACAGAATGAGAGCACAGCAAGGAGGTGACTCAGCCCCCAGTCTCCTCTCTGAGGCAACACTGGGAGCTGAGACTACCTGTCCTTCCAGGACATCACTTCTCTTTAGGCTGCAGCCCCAGAATCTCAACCATCTAGAGGAAGGCTGTCGTCTTAGGTCTAAACGCGCACCCTTCAGTTCTTCCACCAACTCTCTGAAAGAGGCAGAGAAAGGCGGGATGATGCAGGTCTGCATGCCAGTCCCTCACAAGGGCTCCAAGTCCAGTGAACCATGGACCTGCCCTGGCCTCCAGTGTTGCTGGCACAAGAGCCTTGTCTACCGGGTGGGCCCTGTGAAGTGAGGTTCAAGGGCACCATATGGTCTTTTTGGAAATGCTTATGCACAAACCTTGTTTGTGTGAACAAAAAGGATACCAGGTAGCAGAGAAAGCCAGGAAGTCTGAACTTTGCCCACCTGTGAGAGGCCCTATGCCAGTTACTTCTCCTTTCTGGGTTGATCTAGATGCTTCCATCAAGTTCCAGGACACTGTCCTTTTTCTCACTGGATTTCAGCCCTACATCCTTTTCTCTTGGCAATGCCTGATAGCAGTGGGGCAGGGAGGGATGCAGAGTGGGCTAAGACAGGCTAAGAGTTTGGACATGCTATGTAAGCTCAGGAATGATCCAGGGGACAGGTACGCAGGAGTCTCCAATAGGAGGCGTAACCAAGGCACTCGGTGCTGAGGCCGACCAGTTCTCACCCTGTGGAGGGCCCCTCTACAGACAGTGGGGCCCCAGCTCTCAGGCTGACGTCCACTGGAGCTTCAGGACCTGGGGAAACGGGAAGTGTCAGAAAAGGCTGTGAGCCACCTGGGTCTGGAAGGGTGTCTGACATGGAGCACCACCAGAGCGGGAGCTAAGTCAGGCTGAGAAGGGCTGCTTCATGTCAGGGTTGTCCAAAAACCTCAAAGGCTGAGATGTGCGTCTGGGGTCTCAAATACAAATGTCTCCAGGGTCAGGGCAAGGAACAAAAATAAGTAAAGCAATCCAGATTTAAGAAAAATCTGTAAGAGCACTCTTTGGGAAACGCCGGAAGCATAGCTTTACTTGCTTCAAGAAATATATTATCCCCCTTAACTGAAATATTAGGTCTCCAGGTCTATTTTGGTTTTCTCTCTTTGAATACACTTTGTAGTATAGAGAAATATTTCTCTCCCATCAGAAAAACAAGAGCATACATGTGATTTTAAAAAATGGCAAATCATGTTGGGCCTCCATCTGGAAGTGGTGAGAATTGTGGAAAATTGCCAAGTGCATCCCCTGCCCTGTTCAGAGTGTGCTGATCGCCACTTCTCCACACCCCAAAATCGCTGTCGGGTTGCACGTCAGCTCAGAGCTGTCAGACCTTCAGATGTTTTCAAAGAAGTCGAAATCTGGCTTTTGTACTATGAAATCTCCAAAGAGTTAAATGTTGGCTTTAAAAAAAAAGTGAACCCCAGACAAAATGGATCAGGAGGCTGTCAGCGTGACTCCGGTCACTGGTGGGGGCAGTGGTGCCAGCTTTGAGGGACTGGGGAGCGGCCAGGGTGGGGATTGCTTACTGGTTTGCCCTAAAATAAGAGATTACATAAAGTATCTAGATCCTTCGGCATCCATCACTTAATGCATTCAGAAGGCGTAATTTCTGCTGGCAGCCCTCAAATACTCCACTCCACTAGGCAGTATCGATGGGTCCCGGCAGGTATTAGCCACCTGGAGTCCTTTAGCATTTCCCAAGTGGGTGTAAGGTGTGGGTGGGAGAAAGTAAAACATTCTGACATTAGGCTGAGCTTCTTTATTTCCCAATATACTACGCGTGCTATTCCCCCTAGGAATCAGTGCTCAGGAATTCATTAAGTCCCGGAGACTGCGATATTTGCCAGAATACAAGAACAATCAACTCTAACCAGAACATAAATTGCAACGTAGAGAAACTTTTGTAATTTAATTTTCCAGTGAATATAAAGATGATCTACGTGACTGTAGCTTCAATGCACTAATAACCGGGTGCAAATGAAATAGGAACATATTCATACTCAGGAGGTGGGTGGGTGGGAGACAGCTTGCTGGCTGGAAGAAGGGACAGCCCTGTCCATTCTGTATCTATGGCAGAGCCAATGAAAATGAGGTGAACTAAGTGCCTTGGCTATTAATTACTGATTTAATATTAAAATGCAAATTTCCCCCAGCTGAGATCCAGCTTGGTTAACTTAGTAGTAAGAGACTCCGTGCGCACGCTGTGAGTTGTGGAGGCATCTAGCCACCTTGCAGACAGCTGAGCAAACTATCCTCTGCCTGCTCAGCACGTGTCTACACAGGCAACTCAGTTTGTTCATTTATACTGAAGACTCATGTGGTCAATCAGACTACTCTGGATTTTTTTTTTCCCTAAGCACTTGGACTGAGCAGATAAATTAAATCTTTATTTTGACTCAGGGTAAGATTAGCCATCCCTTCTCTTAAGGACTATCTTTGAATTTTGCCCCCAGGAGGACATAATCCTGTGAGGTCCTTTGAGGAACCGCTGGGTGCTCCACATGCCTGGCAGATGGTGCTGAGAAGCCGCTGCCTGAGAGCGTCAGCATGAACAGGGTGCTGCCCATCCTGCCCTGCCTTGGACAGCTCCACACCCCGGGCACCAGGCTTCTATGGGTGTGGGGGCCAAAAGATCCCAGTCACAGGAACACAAGCTTGCCAAAGGCCTTGAGGGCCATACTCTCATTTTATGATTAAAAAACAGGTCCAGAGAGAGAGCCTGCCCAACACCATCTCAACTCCAGGGCTTCTGATTTCAAGTCAATGCTGTTTTCCACGCTGTCTCCTAAAGACTCTGTCCCTGCCTTGCTCCATCTTGGCTCTCTGGGGCCAAGTCCTCTCTAGGTTGAAATGCATGGATTGTTGGCCCTTTTTGGTCTCCCCTAGTCTTTGGAGAACATAAGCTTATAAATTTTAGTACCACCAGTTATTCCTGAGGCCTGACTTCCCAACAGCTGGAGTCAGAATGCAGAACCATCTGGAACATGTGAGGGGTGGGCTCCACCCCACCACGGGACCCAGTGATGTGACAGGGGAGCACTCCCAGAGTCTTTTCGAGGAGAGGGGGTTGGCTGGCTCCTGCTAGAGAAAGGGATGGTTCTGCACCTCTGTCCAGCAACTCCTTCTGCACCCTCCCAGCTCCACTCACCCTCTCCCTGGCCACTGCAGCTCCCCTTCTTTCTGGAAGAGCCGAGTGCTTTCTTCTCTGCGGAGAAACCCACTCGATTATACATCAGGAACCTAGCAGGAAGATAGACAGATAGATAGATCCTCCCGCCTCGGAGGGACATTAATCTAACTGACCATATCAGAATCTTTAATTATATAGAGACAGTAAGAAGCAGGTACTAGCAGCAGACCTGGTTCAAGTCCTAGCTCCAGCACTCACTAGCTATGTGACTTCAGGCGAGTTACTTAGTATCTCTATGTCTCTGTTTTCTTATACAGGAAATTAGAAGTAATAACATTCTTGGTTGCTGTGAGGATCAAATAAGATAATGCATGTAAAATACTTAGAATAGTACATGGCTTATCATAAGCACTCTGTAAACATTTATTACTAATACATTAGTGTATTGTCCCCTCCAGAGGCATCTGCATTTTAAAAGTGACGTTGCTGTGAAAGGGCGATGTTTAACCCAACAGAACGCTTACCATGACAATGAACGCTTGGATATAGGCACCTTCAAGAGGTATTTATTTTTTAGGACAGACCTATTGGAGCGCCTCCAATGTCCTCCCACACTGAACCCTGGCCACTTCACCCATGCACTAAGCCAAGCCAATGCCAAGGCAGCAGACGCCCAGAATGGGCCAGATTTGGCAATCCTCGTGAACCACAAACAAAGGGATCTGAGACAGAAGCCACGCAACAGAGAGCTTGGCTGGGATTTGGGGTGAAGCTGGAAGCAGCCTAGGTCTTCATGCTCCTTGAGCTTCCCCTCCTCCCAGAACTTTCTCTAGCCATAAGCAGTTCTGTTTTTCAGCTTTGGCTTTTGCCGGACATTTGAAGGATAAGCTATTAACGATACTAAATTAATAACGGTTATACAGTGTATTTGAGAAGATCATAAAAAAAACAGTAATGTCATCATGTCAAGCAACATTTCTGATGGTTTTTTTAAATTATGCATGTCTTTTATTTTTTTCCCTTCCAATATTGATCCAGAGCTTTCAGAGGGACATTAATCTACCTGACCACATCAGAATCCTTAATTATTAACGTCCAGCAATACATCTAATTCTACAGAAATTCCTTGTGGATTTGCCATTGTTGAAGTGGAGTTTGGCAGCTCAGCTCTGCTCCCTCTCCTCAGCCCAGCCCAGCCCCACACACTCCTCAATGTTGCACAGCTGTCTCCTCAACCTCTACTTTGCTTTTAGACACAAAGACACCCAGGCTTGTAATTCAGGGAAGCATAATTTCTCCCAGTGTGACAAGTCAGTGAAAAGTCATAAGTGATGACCATAGAGAAGGTGCCTCCTTGGGAAGGACAAGAAGGGACTGAACAAAGTGTGGTCACCTTAGTGGGTATGTGACCTCATCTGCAGGACCCTGAAGCTGGGTGACCCCGAGCATATCATTCAGACTTGGCTTCTGATTGTGCTTTGGTAAAATGGGCTCTGTGATGATGTCACTGAGCTAAGTACTGAGGATGACCAATTAAAGTCATGACAAAACCTGTTATAGACCAGCAGAATTGGGGACGCGCAAAGTGACAAAGAGAGTCCTTATGCTGGAATGTCAGTCATGGTGACACGAGCCTGCGAGGAGAAAGGAGGGTAAATCCTCCCAGGGGCTGAGAGGGCCTGGCAAGGTTGCTGAGTTTCACCACATAAGCGTGAGGATTTTTTAGTGGAGAAAAAAGGCAAGATGTCGTTGCTTTGAATAAAGCCTTCGTGGAAGGCAACTTCTGAATGCTCTCAAATGGATAGGGAGGCTGGGCGAGAACAGTGCGAGTTAGCTCTGTCACCCTCCTCCCCTGTTGCCTCGTCTTGCAAGGGCTTAGTCTGTTCCACTGTGTCTCTTTGTCTGTCTCCTCCGTCCTGCTTCCTGCTCGTCTCTTCCCTCTCCCCATCTGTTCTCTTGTCCTCCTTTCACTCTTCCGCCAACCACACACAACCTGCTAGATTTCATTCTGCAGGCCCCTGGTAAAATTCCTCACCTGGGCTCTGGGGTGTGGAGTCCACTGCTGTTGGGGAGCTTCAGTCCAGTTGGGATCGACAGGGCTCAGACAGGGACTGGGGATGAGGCTGAGCTGCATGCCCATTGTAGGCACCCTCACTCATTGAGGCACAGTCCTGAGATGATTTTTGCCTGAAAACCCAAAGAGTCTCCCATATAAAATGGTCAGGAAATTTTGGGAATTGATAGTTAACTCTACAATAGTTGGATTTGAACTCTCCAATAGGAGGAGAAGGCAAGTCATTCACTGGCCTCCCAGTGCCCTCTGGATAGTCAGGGAATTGACAATAAAAAAGGAAAGAGTAGGAGTCCCTGGGCTCTGCCTAGACATGAGTCAATTGACTAGAAAGAGGGAAGGAGGGTAGGAGGGATGCTCTTGGTGGGGGTGGTACCATGAGAAATCACTCAAATGCTCTCACTTTGCCCAGGGTCAACTCATTCCTAGTTCCTAAAATAGATACTCAACATATTCTTGTAAGTGCATGCATGCATGCAAGTCTGCCTTGAATAAAAGGGAGAGAGCAGGAGGCACTATAAGCACTAAAAAGGCCAGACTATCCACAGGCTGAAAGCCCTGCAGCCTGAGCAGGAGGGTAGCATGGGGAGGGAGCGGCCACAAAGCTAGCCCCAAGGCCACGCCCACATCGCTCCACCTGGGGAGCCTCAGAAAGTACGGACGTCTGAATCCCATCCTTGGAGACTGTGATTGAACTGATCTGGTTGTGGCCTGGACATTAGAAACTTTAAGAGGTCTCCAGATGATTCCAATGTGCAAACAAATTTGGGAACCATCCATTTAGGAGGCAATACAATAAGACTAATTGGAAGCTGGGTTTGTATTGGAAAGTAATGGTAGGATGTTTTATCAAACTCCCTGTAAAAAATATACTTCTTCAAGAAAATTAGAAGCCTGGGAAGATAGGTTTTCAGAAAGGAAATGGAAGGCTTCAGCCAGCACATTGGTTCTGGATGTCCAGCTACAGCTCCCCAAGGGCTCCTCTGAGGTCAGCCGTGACCTTACATAACCCTGGGTTCAAGTCTCAGCCCTGTAACTCATGAGCCATGAGGCCTTGAGCAAGCAAGTGGTAACTTCTCTGCACACCTACTCTCTCAGGCCCAGAGAGAGCCACATCACACAAACCGTATCAGCTAAGGCTTGTGGTAATCCTGAGGTAGGAACTATTCATGTTCTTTGTCAGATAAGGAAATTGAGCCACGAAGGGCTTAACTGCTTTGCCCAAAACACTGCTATTGTGACACCTTCAGCAGGATTCAAATCCAGCTCTAGCGCCAGTGGCTGAGCGGCCTCCCCACGCTGTGCTGCAGTCCCCGCCCTCATCTCCAGAATGAAGGAACTGAGCCCCAGGACCACCAAGCTTCCCTCACACCAGAAATGGAATTCTTGTATTTGCCCTCTCCACAGAATGAGCTTTAGACTCGAATACGCTAAAGAAGTGTCCAGAGTTTCCAGCGTGGGGTGTGCAGCCTGGGCTCCCACCTGCAAACCAAAGGCCCAGGCTGCTCCTGCCCAACCCGGCAGCAGCTGGCAGGCCTGGCAAATTGGACCCATCCAACCCAGGCCTGTCAGCAGCTTTGCAGGCCAGCAGGCTCCGTCTGCCTGTGGGACTGGTTGCTGGGACTGCCTGCTATCAGGGTGGACTCTTGGAGTGCGGAGAGCAAGCCCGCGTCTGTGAGCAGCCCTGCCCAGCCAGGTCACGAGCGCTCCTTCTCCCCAGAGAGTAATAATGGAAGAATTGACCCCCAGGGAGCAGGTCTGTGAGCCTTAGCGGGCACCTTCCAAAGCTGCAGAAATAGACCAGGCCTCCCAGCCATGAGAGAGCACTGGACTGGGGGTTCAGAGGCTGGTGCTCAAGCTTGTCTTTGCCATTAATTTGCAACGTATCCTTGAGTAAAGACCTTGGCCTGTTATGTCATCAGTCAAAAAAGAAAAAACCAAGTTGAGCCAGAAATTCTAGATTATCTGTAGACACTTGTAAACCCATCATTCTAGAAGACTATGAGGCAATATTTCTGTACCACGTCAGAAATCGCCCATGAGAAGCAAGGTTTCTGAGAACGCCACTCCCAGACTTGAAGTGAGGAACTCAGGCGGCCCTGGAGGTCTGGCTTAGATGCCTCTTCTTTGGGGGTACCTTCCTGACGCCGAGAGCAGGTGTGCACCCAATCCTCCCACCCTGTGCTTCCTTGTTGGGAGCAATCTTCTAATTACTTGTATTCAGGATGCTGTCATTTGCCTTTCTCATTGGAGCCAGGGAGGAGGAACCCCGTGTGCCTTCCTCCCCCGGGTGTCCCCACTGCCCGCCACGAGGTGTGGCTTACAGTCGTTGCCCACTAAGCCGATGTGGAGAGGAAGAATAAAAGTGAATGAATAAATGAGCGATGATACAGTTCCAAGCACTGGGCAAGTAGGAAGAGGAGCCACGCGGCGGTACAGAAGGCTCTGCTGAGGTCACAAATGACATGATAGCAGTGGCCACAAAGGTAAAACTAATCTGAATTTGTATCAAATGTTCAATTCTTGCCCCACCCCCCGCTGCTGACAGTGTCTCCCAGTCAAGACCATAGTGCCTTGTGGGTGGAGGAAGGCTCTCTCCCATCTCCGGGGAGCCTGTCTGATGCCCCTGCAGGCAGCAGCTGGCTTCGAGGGCACAGTCAGGGCGAGGCCTCCCAGGTGCCGGGACACAGACGTGAAGGAGGCGCTGAGCCTCAGTGCTGACCCTGCCCTCGCCGGCCAGGGCGGGCCACGGGCCGAGAGCCTCTTGCAATCGTGCCGCAGCGCCTCTCTGGCTTCACCTAGGGCAGCCCTGCTGAGAGCTTGTGAAGAGCACACTGGCCTCGGAACCACAGGAACTTGGTGCAAGTAGAGGTTTCACCTGTTAGCAGCCAGGTGGCCTTGAGCTGGTCACTTCATCTCTCTGGGCCTCCTTTAATTCTTCTATAAAATGAGGACTCTATACTAAAGGATTATTAAGAAAAATAAGTGAGCAATGTTTTAAATGTGACAGCATAAATGAGTGAGCCTGGAGCAGCGCTTGGCACCCACTGTGCTGTCAATAAATGCAGGAACATCGTCTGCACGGTGTCCCTCTCCCCGCAGCTATACAGGAGGAGCAGCCGCTGAGCCGGGGGCCAGGTGTCACTGTTCAAGTTGGCGGCTGGGCAGGTCACTTTAGCAGCTCTCTGTGCCCGGCCAGGGTCAGTGCTGGGAGCCAGCACTTCTTGCCGGAAAGCCTGCACCTTTCTCTCTCCCCCGCCAATCTGCATTTCTGTCTGTCTGCTTGAAGGAACTCACCCACTCAGCCGCAACTCTGGTTCCATAATGGCACAGGGCTCCATCCCTGCCCCATCAGCAGCGGAGGGAGCCACTGTGGGTGGCAGTTCCCGTTCCACCGTGAGCTGTGGACCTGAATCTCGAGATCTGCCAGAGAAGAACTCTGACCCTGGCCATTAGCCAGAGCTAACCATGAACATTTCCGACCCATAAATACGCACTGTTGTCAAACTGCATATCTTCATTCGGGGTTTCTAGACAGTGACCACAGCCCCTAAGACAGAGCTCACTCCCCTCCCTGCCTTTGTCTGTGCTATCCCTTCATCCTGGAGTGCCCTGGCTCCTCTCTCCCAAACCCGGCAGTTGCTGTTGGCACCCACCCACATCCCCACAGGTCCTCTCAGCTTTCTGCGTCTCTGCCTGAGAACTTTCTCTGCCAAGGGAACACGCTTGGCTCAGAAGGGGAAGTGATGGAGAGTTACCACCTTGAGCGGTGCCTTATCTGTGGGGACGAGAATTGCTGGGTACAGCCACAGCTTCCTGGGCCCTTGGTTTCCCAGGAAGGCCCCAGTAGGGTTGAGCCCAGTTTTCCCTGATGGTGCCCCGCACAGTAATTCACCCTTTATTGGCTTTGCTCCCGTCCTGTCTCCCATTCCCACTTTCTCCCTTGTGCTTCCTGGGAACATCTCCCAAACAAGCTACTTTCTCTCAATCCTTGTCTGCTTTTGGAGGCATTCAGGCCAGGACACCCAGTCTGCCCATCACAGCCTCAGGTCCACCATGCAGCCCCCCGATTGGCCTCGTCCACGGTTCTTTTCCCATATCTCACACCTTCTCCTTACCCCAACCTGTCAGCGAGAGTGAGCATGTAGTCTAAAACTGCCCACACATCCTGTTAACCATCACCTCGGGCTGTTCTCCAGTGGGGAGGGGCTCACAGTTTCTGCTCCTTTGTAACCTCCCAGCACGGGCACTGGCAGGACAGGCTGGAGCCAGGAGAACCTCGACTGCAGGTATTCATTGATGCACACCGCCGCACTCAGGAGAGAGGCAGCCATGGGCCTTTCCATCTGAATAGGACTTTGTGGTTTAACAGTGCAGTTACTTTTACACGTTATCGCCTTTGACTCAAACGAGGCACCAGTTTGTTACTTTTCTCATCTGGAAAGTGAGGGTGATGAGGCTCTGCAGGAGTGGTAGATTTCTGGTGGTCACATAGCTAAGTGTTTAGAGGCTCGAGAGCAGGGGTTCCTCCATCCTAATCCTCCCTTACCCTGGGGTGCAGGTTGCCCCCGTTTCAACACGTGGTTGGTTTCTGTGGGTTCTCACAGTGACTCTGCAAGGCTGGTATTATTATACTCATTTTTCAGATGAGAAAATTGTGGCTCAGAGAATAATTTGCCCAAAAACACACAATCGGGAAGTGGCAGATTAAACTCTGGGACCATGCTGCTATGTGAGACAAAGTGTCAGAGAAGCCTTACCTCTGATTCCATTGTAGCTCTGCTTGCTGCTCTCCTAGTAATTTTCCTAATACGTGCACCTGCACGCACACACACACGCACAGAGAGATGGTGGAAAAGGAGAAAGGGAATGTTACAACATTGTCACCCTTGATCTCCAAAGTCAGTTTCCCTGGCTGGCTTTGTGACATCACTGTGTTCAAGATCTTTCACATTCTCCTTCTTCCAACACACCAATGGCATATGAGTTATGCGTTACTCCCCTCCCTGCAAATTTCCACTGTGCCTAAGACTGAACAGGTGCTTCCCACTAGAGCTGACTTCGCAAGGACAGAGCTCCCTGTGGGCCCAGCAGCAGGTGTGGTTTCAGCCCCACCCCTGCGGGGCCTGCTTACAATTCTCGTCTATGGATGGGGTAGCATTTTAAGCTGTTTTTTGGTCACTTGTACCTCTGTGTAAGTAAGCATTAGAGACTTTCTTGGACAGGGAGATAGGAGTAGGGGTTGAAGAAAAGACAAAAGACTTGACTTCACATTTTTGTTTTGTTTGGGTTTTGGTTTCTAACAGGCTGGATAGGAAAGCAATGACATATGCCCATAGATTCTCTGATGTAATCACTTAGCCATTGTTTGCTTTGCATGCCTGGGACTTATTCTTTCCCTATATGTACTCCAAAGACTACTGAATTGCAGTAGAAGAAGTATTTGGTTTAAAATCTGGTCAACTGACTTAAGCCCTACCATTTACACTACCATTTACTCAATATGTGACCCAAAGGTCACTTAACTTTTCTGAGCTCAATTTTGTCATTCATAAAAAGAAACCAGCATAATAAGGCTCATGCCTGTTAAATAGTTGGTTCTTGACACATATTTGTTGAATGAGTAAGTGAATGACTTCCAGGATTGTTGAGAGGATTAAATGAGACAAATGTAAATGAAATGCTGTAGACAGGTGACTTGCCAATGTTTCTCTTTCAGTCTGGTTTAGAAATGGAAAGAAAAGTGGGTCCTACTGAGGGAGGGGTCTGTGTAGAGAGAGGATGGGTGTGGGTGGGGGGAGACTGCTGCAGGTGTTAGATTCTGGAGAAAGGACCTGGTGAGAAAGCACTTCTCATGCCTTTTCACAACCTCTCCAGCCGCTGTCCAGGCTCTGGCTGTCACTTCCTGCCAGCCTAAGCAAACCCAGGAGAAAAGGTGGTTTCCATGACAGTGCTCCAGCTCAAGTAAGAGATTTAGGAAGTCACCTTCTCTCTTTCCCTCCCCACGAAACACAAAGTGGAGAGACAATGGCTTTTTGTGCTCTCTTTCCCAGGAGGCAGCTGGGTGGTGTGGGAAGGAGAGAGAAGGGACTCAGTGGCCCTGAGTGAAGATGCTGCTTTGTGCTGCTGACATCCTGATTCTGCCTCTCAGGAGGCACAGCCAGAATGTCAGTGCCCCCGCTCAGTCCCAGTGGGCCTGGGTCTGAATGCAGCCATGGAGACTCTGTCTTCCCCATCTTCCACTCAAATGCAAGCTGCTATGGGGGACAAAAATGTCACCTTCATCTCATCCATTTGGTCTCATCCCAAATGTCACATCCTCAGGGAAGCTTTTCCTGATGGCTCTTCTCCTGCAGACGGGGTGAAGGGCTCTGGCTGTGCGCTCCACAGCTCCTGGCAGCACCCCTTCAACGATGCATAAGGGCCCGCCACACTCTTCGGTTGTGCCTTTAGACTTTAAGCAGAAACCTGTATGCCTAATTCACACCATGTCCAGCATGGTGCCTGGTACTCAATAGGTTCCTAACGTGTATTTGCAGAATGATGGGCTGCATGAACCACTGCCTGCCATTTCTTGCCTGGGTCTTCCTACTGTACAGGCACGGGGGAGAAAGGGACCCCATCTTAGGAGTTGACAAGAGTCTCCAAATGACCTTACCACTCACTCACTTGCACGAGTTACTTCAGTTCTTGACTACCTCACAAGAACATTATTCTGAGATTAAAATGGCACAATGCTTGTAAAACATGAAAGTGGAATGTATTATCAGGACAGAATGCAAGTTTACTCATGTTATCTTTTTCAATCCACTCCTTAAGATCAATAGCTAGCTAAAATCAATGAACATTTATTGAGCATTTCTAATGGACTAGGCAGTGTACTAAGTGCTTCATGTGAACCATCCTCATTGCATCCTCACAGTGACCACGAGAGGCAGGTGCTGCAACGTGTTCCCACTTTACAGAGGAGGCAGCTGGGGCTTAGAGAGGTTGAGTAGCTTCCTGAGGTCAAATGTCTGGGAAGTAGTGAAACTGGGGTTGGAATCAGATGCTTGTGCTTTCAGTGGCTCTGAGACCTGCAGGGGTTGGGGTGGGACAACTCTCCAGCCCTCTCCCCGAAGACCTGACTGCCATGGAGCTTCCCACTGTCCGGAGTCACAGTGACCTCGCCTGCCTCTTGAGGGTCTTCACTGGCTCTGCATCTGTTCAAAGCAAGATTTATTGGTGGAGCTGATCAATTAAGCAATCGTTGTTTATTGAGTTTCTCTTCAATTATTCAATATTTATTGAGCACTTCCCATGTAGCCAATGCTTGTGCAATGAGCCATGGAGAATACAAGGAGGTATAAGATTCAGCCTTCATCTTCGAGAAGCTTGAAATCTAGCGGGGGATTGGAGAGAGGGAGGTTGGCAATATTAAACCACATAAGGAAATAAGCACTCCAATCTTAAACTGATCAGCACAAACAGCATATTGAAAGGCAGAGAGGGGACAGAGCTTCTCTACTATTCAATATAGAGTAAGACTCATGAGAAGATGGGCCGTAATACCCTCAAGAGCAGGTAGCAATAGGCTAGGAAGAGGGTGGAGAAGGCATTGCCAGGGCGGGGTAGGGGTGGGGGTTGGGGGGGAAACAGCAAAGGCAAAACCACAGAATGAGCAAGGGATGTCTCAGCACCCAGGAGAGGCTGATCCAGCCAGAAAGGAGGGTGCTGGTTGGAGAGTCGTTCTTATCTGAACACCAAATACAAGAACTGCTCGCTGGCTCCCTAGCACCCAGCTCGGAGCCTAGAATGCAGCAAGCACTCATTACATGTTCGCTGATCTTAACTCCTGCAAAGATAAGTAATACAGTCCCTGATTACAAGGAGCTTAGCATTCAATAGAATGGAAACAGGGATATGTATGCTAAGTACTGTTGATACTATGACAAAGAATTTTATTTCCATCAATATGGCAAACTAGATAACCTAACTCTCCTCTTATAAAATACCTAGAAGTGCTGATAAAATTGAGAAAATAAACCATATTTTTAAATGCATGCACTGAGTTGCCAGGAAAGCAAGCAAAGTCCTCAGAAGTGAAAATATGAAGTGAAAACACAAATCTGGAGATGTGAGCTATGCTGAAGCCAGGGACTACCTTTGGTTCTGCCAATCCCCAGTGACTGGGGCCTATATTTCCACAGTTGTACAGGGGCAAGAGACAATCTGGACCCATACAAGGGCCCAGGGGGAATTGCAGTAGAAATCCCCACATAGGCCAAGACCCTGAGGGATCTGACCCTCTATTAAAGATGGGTTAGATTCACTGTGTGGAGCCATGGTGGGCCCTCTAGCTCCATAAGGCCTTGCTCTAATTGGTGGGCCATAGTGACATTTGGGGCTTTCTAGGGATTGGTGCCCACTCTTGGAGAATGTCTAGTAACCCCTCCCCAAAGTCAGGAGAATTCCCTTTCCTCTATGCATAGGTACCCTGGAAATAACTACAGGTCCCTGGGTGAAGTTTAGGAAGGAAGACTCATGGTGCATACTTATGGCAGGGATGTAGAGTCCTTCCTTAGGGACATCAGGTCTTGCCTTGAATCAAGAGGCTCTGAGTCTCTCTCAGACTCAGAATTGGGTGAAAAGCCACAATTTTTGGTGCCGGAATTTGGTTCACGAGGCTTGGAATTTTTTCATTTGTCCATATCAAGTAAATCATTCCTTTCAATCCTAAAGAAATCATAATGAATTAGTTTCTGTCAAAGACCCCTGTGGGTCTAGCATATGACTACCATTCTGACCATGTTACATTTTTTCAGTAAATGTGCCCATTGTGTCTTCATTAGTTAAGAGCTGCCACTCGGCCTCTACCACTCTGGGATATCATCATCTCCCTTGAAATTAGGAAGGCATCTACCACCATCAAACCTTTCTTCAGAGGACAGGTACTACAGAGCTTGCCAAGGAGGTTGGCGCCCCCCTCACCAATCTGTTTCTCAGGTTTTTTATGAAGGAAGTGTCCTCTGAGCCTCCAGGGAGATAGTAGAGGGAGGCTGAGTTGGTGTCATATGTGATAAATCCATCGCACGTGCCCTGTGTTTTTTAAGACATTGGATTTCTTCCTCTACCTTATACCAAAGAAGTCCTGGCTTCTTCATTTACTGTAGTTCCACTGATTTCAGGTTGCAGTCAACCAATCACTTGTTCTAACCTACCAGTTGTTAGAACAATTCTCAGCTGTTCTAGTTAACAAACCAAATACAGAATCTCTTTTAAGTACACCCATATCAATAAAGTTGACTTAATCCTACATTGTGTTTTTCTCTTTTTCCTGGTCTAGCACTCTTAGAATTTATTCTCACATATGTTACTCTGGTTTCTTTTGATATGAATTAGCCCAGTCTTGAAATTCCTTCAGTATGTAAAATAATGATATATACTCATCCCCTGAGTCTGTAAGCAGTGAAGAGTGGTGGGGGTGGGTCTTGAGGAAATCAATATCTCCATGTAAGGTAACTACTTCAGGTGAGATCTTTACCTGGTCTTTAAGCACGGATAAGGTAGTGTTTTTGGATAGAGGAAGATGGGCTGCTTCTGATGGCAAGTGAAATTTTTTTAGACAGAAAGCATCATTGTACTTAAATTTATCCAAATTGACCAAAATGTCCCCTTTTCAACTCTCAGGTCTCATTCTTTCTCAATCAGTTCCCTCACTTTTACATAAGAGATCTTGGAAAGACATGAATTCAATTTCAGTTGTAATTCTGCAACCCTCCAAGTCAAGTTTAACAGCTGATTTTTAGGTACATTTGTTATACAACTATGGTTGATAAGATATTATTTTAGTGCAATTATAGAAAGATCTGGCTTCCCGACATTAGCTTAAGTGAAAATTTAAAGGACCAAGCTTGTCGTTTTCTTTCTCTAAGCTTTTCAGGGTAGTCGTATGTATTCAGCCCACCCCGCTGTCCTGGACATTCTCAGTTACTATTAATGTCCATTACAGTAGCCAGCTATTTGGTCTTTAATAGTCTTGCTTTAAATAGTAATTTATTTCAAGAATTATAGGTTATAATTTCATAATCCTTTTGCCTCTTCCAGCTGGGAACTACCAGCATCACATTTTTGACCAACAGAGAAATTATCACTGCCTGTGGGTATCACCAGATCACAAAATAAATCCAAAATTTTTATCATCCAAGATCTGTATCCTGGAACCATTTCTGATACAAAATAATGTGTCAGTCAGAATTTGCTCAATAAAAACCACTCTAGGTATTTCAAAGAAGAAGGCACCTAAGTGCTTAAAATACAGAAGGTACTACAGGAATGAATGTCAAGGAAGGCTGTCACTAGGTCTCAGTGGTAGGTAGACAGCTCTCAGGGAGTCAGGAAGTTGCAGGAAATCCAGAAAGTTACTGACTCATCACACTGCCCCTAGCCCTGAGGTGAGTGATTCGTAGCAGGCCCATATAAGATCTCACCCTGCCAAATCTCACCAGCGAGACTGCTGCCATTGGAGGAATATGGATTTAGCTTTGGTCTCTCTTACACCTTCTAAACTTACATATGGTCTCGCAGTGGTGGAACCTAGTTGAAAAGTCTGCTAGTAGATATTCTGATAGATGTACTCTCTAGGCTTCTAACTGCTACGATACAGGGGAGAGTGCAGAAGAGGGAAAATGATCTGTGTTGCTGAAAGGCAATCTAAAACATGAAAGAGAGAAGCTATCTTTGTTCAAAGACAATATTATCTACATAGAAGACCCCAAAGAATCTACAAATCAATTGTTAGAAAAAGAGACTTTAGCAAGGTTGCTGGATAAAATATTAATATACAGGTTAAATTTTATTTCTATATATTAGCAAAAAAGAGTTAGAAAAACTAAAACATTTATATTGCCACATTATTATTATTTATCTAGTTATAAATCTACTAAAAGAATTCTAAGTCTTTATGGAAAAAATTTAAAACTATTATTGAAAGACATTCAATTAGACCTAAATAAATAGATATACTATGTTCATAAATAGGAAAACTCAATTTCAAAATGATTCCAGTTGTCCTCAAATTGATCTATGGGTTTGATGCAATTTCAATAAAAATACCAATAGATTTCTAACTGGAACGTGACCATAAATAAGGAAGAGCAAAAGGCCAAGACAAATAAGACACTCTTGAAGAAAAAAAAAAAGACAAGAATTTTCTCTACCAGATACAAAAACTTGCTATTAAATCTATAGTAATTAATTTGTGTAATTAATTAATATAGCAATTAATGCTGGTACAGATTAATATATCACTGGAACAGAGTAGAAAGTACTAAAACAGATCCATGTGTACATGGAAAGTTGACTTTTTACAGAGATAACTTTGCAGATCAGTGGGGAAAAGATTAAATTTTTTAATAAGTTGTGCTGAGACATGTGGTTATCCATTTAGAAAGAATTAAATTGGAAACTTACCTCACAGCACACACAAAAAATAAAATCCAGTTAGGTCAAGTTTCCAAATGTAAAAGGTAAAACTTTATATGTTTTGAAGAAAATGTTGGAGAATATCTTCTTGGCCTCAAGGTAGGGAGGATTTTCTTAAACATATTACAGAAAGTATAAGCTACTAAAAATTGATACATTTGACTGCATTATAATTAAGATATTCTGCTCATCAAAAAGACCATAAAAATAAACCCAAAACTGTGAGAAGATGTTTGACACACAAACTGACGAAGAGTTATTATTCATAATATATAAAGAACTTTTATGAATCAATAAGAAAAAGACCAAAAAAAGTAGAAATAGAAAGTTGGACAAAGATATGACAAAGCATTTTCCCTAAAAGAAAACTAGTACAGCCACAAAACGTGTGATAAAGATACTTAATCACATTAGCTGTCAGAAAAACACAAATCAACATCATTCACCCTTTGTGCCATCAAATGGCACAAAGAAGCTCTTTTGTCTGATAAGATCAAGTATCGGCAGGGCAAAGGGAATTTTCTTATACTGCTGATAAGAGTGTAAATTGGTACAAATACTTGAAAAATAATTTGGCTTTCTACCCGATAAGCCAGCAATTCCACTTCTGGAGAAACCCTTGCATATATGCAAGTATGTTTATAGCAGAAATATTTATAATAGCAAAGAATTGGAAAAAAAAAAGATCTACCAACAGAAGGTATAAAGTGTGGTAATGTCATGTAAGTGAAAATGGATTTACCAGAGCTCCATCTATCAACATAAATGATCAATACAAATATACTTTTGAGTGATAAAGAATATATAAGGTATGATTCATTTTATAAAATATTCATAGATATGCAAAACCAGATAACATACGCTTTTTAAGTAAATAGCTATGTAGCTCAGATCCTGATGATTAGGAAGCTAGACACTTCCACCCACATCAATCTATAATCCCCTGTTGTAATGATAACAACACCTACCAAGGGAGGGTTACTATCCCTAATTTTACAAATGAGAGTTGTTAATAACTCACCCAAGGGTGTGCAGTAGGGGCTAGTTAGGACTGAAACCCAGATCATCTGGCTCCAAGGCCACGGCTTTTTCCTCCCACCACAGCCAACACATGGCTGTCTGATAATCCACACCTCAGTCATCTCTCCTTCTTTTCTGACAGACAACTTGTCTGCATCTCACCAACTGACTTGTATGCTGTCTTTTACTCTCTGTGACTCACGCTGTGTCTTGTCTCGAAGCCCAGATCCTAAGGTCTGTGGGGTGAGACTATGTCTCAAGTATTATCTGTGTTTATTGTGATGTACTGGTTTAGATGCCAAAGAGGTTCTCTATCAGTAAATTAATCAATCAAGTAATCAATTAATTGGGAATGAGCTAGGAAAGTAGCTAATGGAGAACCCTCCAGGAGTAGAAGGGATTGGGCAGGACATTAAATGTCAGAATCAAAAGGGCCAGGTGTTATGAGAGGTTCGGGGATTCGATCGGAGATGTAAAAGACACTTTCCACTCCAAACAAATGGACTGAAGGTATATTTTATTATATAGAGGATAGTAAAGGCGATAGTCCACAAACAGATCCGGATAGGTCAAATAATAAGAGGCAAAAAACACCAGCTCGACTGGAAAGGGAAAACATCCACGTCTGCTGAGATAGCAGCAGATCCAAATAGGTCATATAATAAGAGGGAAAAACATCAGATCGATCGGAAAGGGAAACACCAGATCAACTGAAGGGAAATGACACAAATCAACCGGAAAGAGAAACACCAGGTTGACCGAAAAGAGAACACATCAAATCAGTTACTTCACAGTAAATCAGTTACTCACAACATCCATGCCCCACTGCCGGGAGAGTCCTGTCAATCGACACGGCTGGGCAAGGATCACACATCCTGGGCAAGGCGTCCCTTCCACAGGTGGAACTCTCACCGGGTCTCAGTCTCCAGCAGTTTATATAAGCAGTTACAGAGTTTACAGAGCAAGCATCCAGTGTTCCCATGCACAAATGGTTATCAGTGGCGTACATGCACTGAGCCCCTTGGCTAACATCCCAGCCCAGCAGTTGTGTACATGCATTGTTTTCTTTGGTTATCGTCTTAGCCCGGCACAGATGGCCAGTCCATCCCGTGCTACGACGCTCCAAGAGCCTTGAAACGTTACAACTTGCAACTCCCTCTGTGGGAGAAGGGCCAGTTCCCACCACGCAGAAAGCAGCTTTTATATTTCTTTTTGTGCTGGTGGCTGTAGGTCAATGGAGTGGCCAAACATGGCTGTACTCATGTCAAGACACCAGGGCAGGGGGCCAAGGCACACAGTGAAGGTAGTTCAGTTGCTTAGATGAGAGAAGACAAAAATCCCTTTGAGAATCTGATAAAATCTATGAACTGTCTGCCCAAAAGAACACACATCTGCAAACACACAGAAACAAAATTATGTGAGGACATGAACCTCAGGCTAAGACCCTTGGGATACAGGAACGGCCTGAATTTAGAGTCAAAGTGACCAGTGACATCCTATTGCTTTAAGGGCCAGCACCATCCCAACAAGAAAGCATCAGGTGAATTCAGCCTTAAACTCCCACTGGCCTCTGAGAGTCCTGATCCTTTTAGTGTCTGCTTGTGTCACTGTCTTCCTGCTTTAGCTTTTCAAACTCACCTCCTCTTCCAACCAGGCCTTCGTGTCTGGCCCTCCAACTGTGGTGAGCCTTTCTGACTCTGCTTGCCAGTCACAGCTGCTCAACTTGGCTCCACCCAGGCAGTCACTACCTGTAGGCGGGCACTTGACCAGGCCCAGCCTGGCATCCCAGGTTCTGGGCTGCCTTCCATGACCCCAGCCCTGCCCTGCTCCCATGGGCCCTCAGTGAGTGTTCCAGAATCAGCAGTTTCTCATTCTCTGATCATTTCAGTAATGTCTTTAATCTCCCTGAGACTCACTTGCCTTGTACGAGAATGGGGAAAATGACAACTATTTCACGGCACTGTTGAGAAGATTAAATGTAGAAATGGTGCTTTGTAAACTTTAACTTTAGGCAAATGTGAGCTGTTACCATGAAGCAAGAGCACTGTGCATGGGGGGAGCAGGGGTTGTAGTGTGCATGGGGTGTGGTGTATGTGTACGGGGGTGGAGGGTGTGCCTCTGGAGAGAACAGGACATATTTGCTGACTGAATCCACTATTTCCTCTTTGCAGCTTACACTGGATAAAAGTGCTATAAAATTATTGTTATTATTATTATTACCCTCATCATTAATAACAAAATTGACTGTTGGTGCCAGGATTTTCCTCAGCATGTGGCAATGGATCAGCTTTGTTAGTGCAACTGAGCTAGGGAGATGCAGAGATTCTTAGGAGTCCTGAGCTGGCACCTCTGTCCTCCCCAGCTGGCTCAGCCTAGAAGGAACAGCCAGCCCCTAAGCACATCCCACCTGGGACATTCAGAGGGATCAAAGAGAAAGACCAAGTCCCATGAGGCTTGGCCACTCCACTTCTCAGTTGCCCTTACACTGCTCAACGTCCCATCTGACAGGCATGACAGTTCCAAAGCTTAGAAGGACCAAGGTGCTGGCAGCGCCCAACAAGGCCTGCTCTGAGCTATCTCACTCTGTCAGATCTCAACAAAGGCAGGTACCTTGCACTGGCCCTGGAGGGCATATTTTAGGGGTAATTGCAATGCTGCTTTTTCTGAAGTTCTTGGATCAAAGAGAGGGGAGTGAAGGTGAAAATGGACAGCCTGTCTCACCTCTTCACTCCCTGCTTTCCCCGCCAGAGACTCTCCAGCAACGTCCTAGTTTTGTCCTCAGCCAATCAGCTTTGGGCGTGGCGGACTCCAATCTCCGTCACTGGCCTCATCACAGGCCATCCCCCTGGTTTCCCCAAAGGTCTTCCCTGCCTCCTGACTTTGGAGGCAGAGGCCGTTCCCTATATCTGATTACGTTTTCCACTACTAACGCCTTCTTTGCCTTACTCCGTCTTCTCTCTCTCCCCCTGCCCAGTTATTCTACATGGTTCTTCTCTGGGATCTAATCCTTGCAGTTATTGTTGCTAACAATTTGATTGTAGCTCTTATTAGTGAGGTAATATTAACTGCTATTTGTAGAGCACATGCTAGATGTGCAGCCACCTGCTACGCATTTTACATGCATTACCTAAACCACACAACTTTCCTATGCGCTACATCTGCGATCTTTCTTTTATAGATGCTAAAATTGTGGCTTAAAAGCATTGTCTAAAGTAAATTGCAGCACCAGAATGCCAACTCAAGATGGTCTGACTTCAAAATCTCTACCTCTTACAGTGTTTCTTATCACGAGAGACATGCAGCCTCTTTTAAGGAATCGAAATTTACTATAGATCTCCTTCAGCAATAACTCACCATTTTAAGATAGCTACAAACATAAAACTAGGTATTAATTTATTATATTTAATCTCTTAAATAATCATAAAAACTATTTCAGTCAGGATAGTCTATAATAACAAAAATCCCAAAATTTTAGTGTCTATGAACAATAGAGATTTATTTTTTCTCACTCCACGTGACGTTGCAGATCAGCAGGGAGCGGACTGCTTTCGGCAGCCGCCATCACTACATCAGTCAAGGACTGGCAAGAGACAAAGGGCACGCCCACACTGAGGAATTTGAGGATCATTTATCTACTATTTGTTTGTCTGATTTACAAATGTGTAGGCAGGGGCTTCGGACACCAGTAAGTTACACTGTAGTCCCTGAGGGCCAGTGATGACCAGCCACACCTAATCTGAAGGGCCAAGGTAGGCAAGCAGCTACCAGAACCTGGAAAGTCGCCGACAGGAGGGAGGCAGCCAACACAGTATGACATGGCAGAGAGTGAGCCATGGGCCCTACTAGTCCCACCTCAATCTGCTCTTGCCCTGTGGTCTCCTGCCAGAACTTCCCGTTGGCCAAACCCAACCAGAAGTTAGAGTGTAAGGGAGACCGTGGATCCAGTCCCTATGGATCTGTCCCCCAGAGAAGGCACAGAGAAAGCTGGAGAGAAACTGGGGCAGCACACAGTAGGTACTTAGCCCAATCCCAAATGTTGCTAGAGGCAAAGAGAACCCTGGAGGGAATCACCGTGCAACGAAATGCTCTGGCTCCACCGCTTCACACTACAACTCACTGCCCGGAACTAACCACGTGTCCTACTCAACAGAAGGGACCCAAAGGGCTATCCTGCCACATGGCCAGGAAGAGAGAACTGGATATCTGTGCTTAGCCCTGATGACTGCCGCAAAACCAAAAGGAATTTGCAGATTAAATACAAAGAAAATTACAGAGTCCAAACAATTGAAATTTACAAAATTAATTTAATGTTACAGTCCATATTGCTTGCTAAAACTGAGTCACCCCCCAAGGACATGAATACATCCAACAGATCTTCTGAGTTTGGCCTGCTTCTGCTGCTGTGTGCCATGTGACGATTCAATTCTCCCACTAATACACCAATGTCCATGAAGTTATTTGGTTTCCACTTGGCAGGAGTGCGCCATTTACATTGTAATTTCCCTCTGTTCTTTTCTCACTAGACCACATCAATTATCGTAGTGGCTAATTGTTACTGACACAACCACAGTGCAAAGGCAAATGTGGGCAATGAAATCAGCAGTTGGTTATAAGATAGTTATCTACATGATCTGGAACATGTTTATATTATCGTTGAATTGAAAGTAAAGTTAAACAATTCTCATAGAGAAGTCAAAGATGCCTTAGAAACACAGCTTCTACTTGTCCTTTTTACTCCTAATTTCTTGCCCCAGGACAGGTGACAGGACAGCTAGAGGTGGTAATGCCCTCATCCACCTGGAGGGTGTATGTCTTGCTCCCCCAGGTCTTTCTCTTCTGCTTTCTCATCTTTTCTTCTTCCCAGTGCTGTCATGTGCCTTCCTCATTCAGGATCCCAGGCTGTGACGTGCTCCTCTCAGCTGCTTCCTGGTGTAGGCTAATCCAGAAGGCTCTGTCTTCATCCCAGCCCAACAGCCCCACAGCTTGGGTGCTCTCCTTGCTCTTCTAGCCCCAACTCTTTGGGGTGAGCCCTGGGTCACACTCTGAAAAATTTTTCCTACAAAGACAAGCTGAGGTTTTCTAAGAACATTTTCTTATTCTGCACAACTCTGCCATCTGATGTCACTTGCTCACACCTACGTGACCCAGAAGTCCAGGTCACTCAGCCTCACATAGTATGTTCTTAACCTGGGGCCTCTAGTTAGGCCTTAAGGGATTTCTTACTCTCCTAAAGTTGTATGCAAAATTTTACATGTAGGTATTCAAGCACATCTTTTTCTGAGAAGAGAGGATCCAGAATTTTAGGAGATTCTCACAGAGGCCTGGGACCCAACAAATATTGATGTCTGCTATCCTATACTACACAATTAAAACTTCATAGTACTAATTTTCATTTTATAGGCAGTTTATCTCTACTTCTGGTAAAACTTAAAATGTATGCATAAGATCCTACAATTATATGTTTGCTCCAGAGACTTCTGTGACATGGGGCTTTGCCACCAAATAGCCTAACCCTTTTTTGTAGAATGTAGTCTATGGCAAACACTGTCCATGGTGTATAGTCCTTCCTGGGAGAGCCTGATTTTGATTGAGTCTTCATTCTCGGGTAGGTCAGATAAGTTGACTTCCTTTTACTTCCAGTGGTAATGATGATTGATGTAAGCTGGGTTAGTATTCCATTGCTGCACTACAAATTGCTACAAACTTAGTGGCTTCACATAACACATGTTTATGATGTCACAGTTTCTGTGGGTCAGGATTCCTGACATGCATGGCTTTGCTGGGTCCACTGCTCTGAATTTCACAAGGCTTTAATTAAGACATCAGCCAGGCTGCATTCTCATCTGGAGGCTCGACTGGAGAAGATTGTTTTCCAGGCTTACTAAGGTTGTAGGCAGAATTCATTTCCTTGCACCTGTAGAATATAGGGCTTCAGTTCCTTGTTGGCTATTGGCTCAAAGTTGCTCTTGGCTTCTAGAGGCTTCCAACAGATTCTTGCCATGTGGCTTCCTCAACATGGCTGCTTACCCATGAAACCAGCAAGGAGAATCTCTAGAAGCAGAGTAGTATGTAACATGATATAATGTAATTATAAAAGCGGCATTCTGTCAACTTTGCCATATAAAAGTGACCTCACACAGCTTTGTCATATTCTATTGGTTGGAAGAAAGTCACACATCTCACCCATACTCAAGGGGAGGGGATAATACAGGAGTGTGAAGACCAGAAGCTGGGGATCACCTGAGGATCTGTGCACCACATAAGCCAATCTGATAATTCTCATTCCCCTTGACAGTGGGTGATTTAGTCATGAGCATGTGACCCACTCCTGGCCAATATCTGATGGAGTGTGAGGCAGAGACTGATGGCACTCACCAATATCCGTGTTCTCCTCTTCTTCCAGGTACAGAGTTAGACTATGTTCCCCAGCCTTTGCATCTGGGTGAGATCATATAGCTAGTTTTCACTAACGTAATGTGAATAGAAGTGAGGTATGTCATTTTCTGTGTCTTCTCCATGCCATCTCTCCTCCTAACCACAGGCCAGAGGCAGAGGATCTAGTAGATTATTCTGCGGCCCTAGAGGATACTGGAACCACTAGATGGAAGGAAATTGGGTCCCTGAGTGTCTGCATGGAGCAGAGCATTCTCCCCACCCCAGTCAACTTGAATCAGACTATGACATAAGCAAGAAATCAACCTTCATGGTGTTTGGCCATTGAAATTTTGGTCGTACTTGTTATGGCAGTGAGCACATGTTGATCAATACAAAGGGCATCTGTAAAGATTTTTCTCCCTACTGAAAAAAGAAGCATGGGGAATGAGAGGAGAGGTGCTTCCTCCAATTTCTTTAATGACTGTCATATTTGCACACTACCTAGAACAGCTGTAGCCACCTTGCAATCATATGGAGACACTTCCAGCTGCTGAATTAACCAAACTCTGGAATTACTGTTATGTAATATAATAAAATTTCCTGTGTCTTTCAGTCACGTTCAGTTATGTAATCCATTATTTTTAGTTAAAAGCTTCCCATTTGATACAGAATCCAAGCTCAATTCTTAATAGCCTGAATCTACTTTATACTTACCACATCCCAAATCATCTAATACTTAACCACCTGGTTTCTTTGATCCACTTACATCATATTCATGTTCAGAATATTGAACCAGAGTCCACTGCGTTACTTTCCCTGTGCTCTGTAACGATGCAAGTCTGCTTGGAAAGATAACACATTGAGGGATTATCAAACCCTAACACCTTGGTATAGATGAGTTTATCAGATCCTCTATTACATCCCCTCTGAATCCTTGGCCAGTTGTCTATATTTCATAAGGAGTTAGCATAGCCAGTCCAGGAGATATTATCTTCAGGATGTGGTCAGGTGTGGAGAAGAAAATAGCTCTGGGCACCTAAGACTGAGGATCTCTTTCAGAGGGAAATACACGTGGAAAGGGAGAGTAGAGACTACAGACAGTAAAGTTATTCGCTCACTAACATGTTTATAATCAGTTTTGTTGGAATCTCTTTCAGAGAGCTGAGCTGACAGAGGACTGTGTGACTGTACCTGATCCTATTGGGTGCCTGACACCATCAGTCTCCAGGGCCGGTGGAAGTGACCACTAAGGCAGAGGTCACTGGTGGGTGAGTGCGACTGACAGATGTAAGTGCTCAGGGCAGTGAGCTGAGAGGCTCCAGCTGTTGGGGGTCTTGTGTAGAGTTCATCCAGAGGCAGGGAGTCCTTCCTATTATACCACCTGGAACACCAGAGAAGGTCCAGCTGGCGTCTTTTCCCCACATCAAACACACCTCCTCTCCTGGAAGGGGGAAGGGAGTTGGGGAAGGGAGAGAGAGAGAGAGAGATCCATCTCCCTCCCTACCTCTTTCCCTCCCTTCCTTATCTCCTTCTTATCTCTCTGCCATCTCCTTGAAATACTCTTGGGAAAAACTGGGGCTGAAATGAGCCTGCATGTGCAACTGGACCCCTGGCTCTGCAGCCGATGAGCCATGTAACAGTCATTTCCTTGTTCTCTCTTTCTCTCTTAATCATCAAATGTTTTGGGGGTTCTTACTATGACAGGACAGGAATTGTGCTAGTTACTGGAGATAATCAGAAAAGAAAATAATTCCTCCTTATAAAATTAAGTGAGACCAGAGCCAGCCCTGATGGCCTAGCGGTTAAAGTTCAGTGCCCTCTGCTTCGGCGGTCCAGGTTCAGTTCCCCGGGTGTGGAACCACACCACTCATCTGTCAGTAACCATGCTGTGGTGGCAGCTCACATAGAAGAACTAAAAGGACCTACAACTAGAATATATAACTAGGTACTGGGGCTTTGGGGAGGAAAAAAAAGAGCGAGAGGAAGATTGGCAACAGATGTTAGCTCAGGGCGAATCTTACCCAGCAAAAAAAAAAAAAAAAAATGAAGTTAAATGAGACCAGATGATCTCACAGTATATTTTACCTACTAGTTCTGCCTACTGGCTTTGCCACACACCCCTCTCCTTCAAATATGGAGTCCTCCCCTGCCTTCCCAATGCTCTCCTGCTGCTCCTTGTCCCTCAGAAATCTCCACTATGGCCTACCAGCAAAGGGCATCCAGCCTTGTTCCTTTCCTTCACCCCCCCAACACCACACCAATGCCAGGGTGCCCTGAGTGCTGTGTCTTCCTTCAGTCAGCATGCACTTCCTGATCCCTTAACGTAACCTGCTCGATAATCCCTTAGTATTTGATCATCCCAAATAATAGTTGCATTTTCATTAGAGTCTTAAACGGTCTGGTGGCTTTCTTTTTTAAAATTACTAAGCAATTAAATTTCTAAAATTTCAAATATAGATACAGATATGTTTATGTAGAACTAGATAGAGATGTAGATTTATACTTTGACAGAATTGCGTAAATGTGATCATGTTGTACATAGTTTTTCATATGAATTGTAAATTTTTTTGCTTAGTTCCTTCTCCCCCTCTCCAACCCCTTCCATGGTAATAATTCTCAGCCACAAGCCCTCCTCCACACAACCATGTAACCCATTTTCAACTATGATATATTCTTCCATAGTTTTCTCTATTTCTGTAGGCTCACCCTCTGTGTAAAAGGATGTTTATTGGAGTGTTGTTGTTAGTGGCAAAACCCTAGAAACAAAATGAGCATCTATCAGTGGAGAATGGTTGAATAAATTCTGGTGCAACAACATATTTCTGTTAGGTTAGGGTGGGTTTTGATGTGGAATAAACAATTCCAAAATCTCAGTGGCTTAAAACAATGAAAATGGGTTGCTTGCTCAACCATATGTCCAATTCAAGCCAGTAAGGGGCTCTGCTCCTCACAGTCATTCAGGAATCCAGGCTGATGGAGCAACCACTGCTTTGACTACTGCCAGCTGCTGCACCAGAGGGAAACAGGAGTTCTTGAGGACCTTGTACCACATGATTAAATGCTTCAGCCCAGAAATCAAAGTCGGCACAGGCCCCATTCAGCTAGAGGTGAGCCAGGAAGTGCAATCCTACCATGTGCCTGGAAGGGAAGAGAACTAAAAGTATTGGTGAATAGCAGTAAGGACTACCACACACTCCATATCCCATTATGTATCTATTAATAAAGAAAAAAGAAGTAATACTTTTTTATACCAAGCAAGTTGGAGGGATTTCTACAAAGGATTGTTGAGTGAGAAAAACACAATACAGATAAACGAGTAAAAGAGGGTCCCATTTTTTGAAACAAAAAAAGACTCAAAAATCTCTACGTGTGGATTTGCTTTTTTATTAGGAATTTGTGTATACCTGTATGCCTGGTTATTCTTATACGTCTTAAGCATCAGAATTATCCTCGGGCCCTTGTCAAATGTTAGGATTCCTGGGTGGCAACCGAGACCCACTGGATCAGATCTGGTTTGTGCACTAGTGAGAAAGCCCGGCCTTATTACCCAAGGCTGGTCCTTTATTCTGCAGCATGCTGCCTTCACCATGTTCATTCATCCCAAATGACTTCCCCCTGGAGGAAAAAGTACTGATTCATTGATGTATCCATTCATCCGTCCATTTATCCATCAAATGCTTATTGAACATCCTCTGTGTGCCAGGGACTATGCTAGATGCCAAGGATTCAGTGGTGAATGGAGCAGACTAGGTTTTACTTTGATCTTACAGTCTAGGGGAGGCCCTCCCTTGAGGGTCTTGACCAGTTGCTCTCAGGGCCAGGCTTACCTGTAAGCAGTATGTTATCAAAACAATGGCAAATGTGAGCCCTGGCGGCAGTCTGGAAGGACAAATCTAGATGATGATCTGCAGCAGGACCTCCCAGAGTGCACTACAGGGGCGGTGTGTAGAATGAAAGAACAACTGGGCTGGTCTGTTTGTCAGGAAACGCATGTTCACATCCTGGCTCTGGACTTTGCGGACAGTGTGGTCTTTGACAGTTACCTAACTTCCCTGAGCCTCTGTGTCCTTATCGTTCCAAAGGGCATAAACATCTTGATCTCAGTCGGTCATTGTGAGGAATAAACGAGGTAGAAGAGGCAAGGAAGAGCCTGCTTACTGAGGCTGGGAAAGTTAGATGCAGGGAGAAAAGTGGGAACGGGAGAAAGGCCCCCCTTTCCCAGCCAGAAACACCAGGAGAACAATGGACAGCCTGGCCTAGAGCTGCATGGAGAGCAGCAGGTGAGGGATGGCAGATCACCCCATCCCCAGCCCTGGGCTTCCTTTTCCTTCCCTCCTTGCATTTCCTTAGCCTGCTTCTCTTGGGGAGCTCCATCATGGCACTCACTGTGGGAGTGCTGCCCAGAGAGGGTGGGCAGACTCATCTTGTGGACACTGCCTGCAGCCAACCCAGATTTCACCAAGGGACTCCCAACTGCCTCCTCCTCTCCAAGAAACCACTCTCTTCTGTGCCCAGGGATTCAGTGTGACACAGCTTGACATGGGTGAGACCATCTTGGAATGTAAATGCATTTTCCTAGGAGCTGCTCCTTACCATATCCTTGACTGTACGTCTGTGTCTTCTTAGTGAGGAGAAGAGAATTCTTTCTCTTAGTCTTCCAACCTCTCCTGCTTTGCACAACTCTGGAACTATGGGGTGTGGCGTTGGCTGCCTGGCACTGGGCAGCTCTCCATCTGAGATGGAGACGCTGGTGTCTACCTGGTTGAGAAGGAACATTTCCCAGAAGGTTGGAGACAGAGAGAATTGTGATTCTTGTCTGGGGTGAGACTCAGCCTTCTGCCTAGGGTTGGGCCACCAGAGTTAGACTTAAGTAACTTGGGGTGGGAGTGAAGCCGAATGCACTCCCTTCCCATAAAGGATTCCCCCTTTCCTGCAAGGACTCCTCCTAGGATTCCTTCCGCTCCATGGCCCCTCTAGAATATAATTCCATTTACCAAACATTTATTTTCATAGCCATTTGCAAGAATGTAGAATGGGATACACCAGGCTGTCACCTGGTGAAGGTAGGAGGTAGAAAGGGAAGGAACTAGTCGTCTAGGTCCACCCCCCCAGAACCAAGACAGTGGCACAGATGGGACTGGGAAAAGCAAATTCTTGATATTAGCTCGTGGGAATTCTCTTCCATGCCCCACTGCTGCCTCTCCTCTTTCTCCTTTCTTCCTTAGGCTTCTTCTTCTGGGGTATTATTCAGGCCTCTGGGCAGGAAGACAGAGAGCCTGGGGTGGGTTGGCACACCCCTCCCCTTTCTTCCCAATTCTCTAGGGCTGGTGGGGAAGAAGCCTGCAGGTCCCCTCCCCTTCCTCTTCCCAGTAACCCCTTCCCTTGCCTCTGCTCACTCACTCCTCTGAGATCCCATTCCTCCAATCAAGGAGCTATCTGCTCTGAACAACTTCCTTTGCAGAAGACATAGTGACTTAATACATTACTTTTCCCAGGAGTAGATGCACTCAGGAAGAGAAGCCCAGGGGTGTCCTGTGCTTAAACCAAGGTCGAGACTCACTCCTGCAGAAATTCCAGGCATCGGTGGGCACAGGTTCCTTCCCTGTGTGCCCTCAGGGGATGCTGGGGTGGCCTTTCCCCTGGACAGGTCAGATATTGCTGGCTCTGTGTGCTGCACAGCTAACGGGCATCAGATGGAGAGCACAACATGTGTGTCACCACATGCCCAGCTCAGCCATCCCCTGTCCACCCCTTATGATGTCCCACCATGGACATGGCCTCTTGTAGTGAGAGCAGCCCAGCTTCTCAGACTGAGCCTGGGAGACACCTCAGGCCACTTCCCTGAGATCCGCTGCCCTTTGTCCTGAAGCTGGAAGACTCTCAGATATCAATTCTGGGGCCGGCCCCGTGGCTTAGCGGTTGAGTGCACGCGCTCAGCTACTGGCGGCCCGGGTTCGGATCCCGGGCGCGCACTGAGGCACCGCTTCTCCGGCCATGCTGAGGCTGTGTCCCACATACAGCAACTAGAAGGACGTGCAACTATGACGTACAACTATCTACTGGGGTTTTGGGGGGGAAAAAAAGGAGGAGGATTGGCAATAGATGTTAGCTCAGAGCCGGTCTTCCTCAGCAAAAAGAGGAGAATTAGCAAGGATGTTAGCTCAGGGCTGATCTTCCTCACAAAAAAAAAAAAAAAGTCAATTCCGCAGTTGTCTGCCCTCCCCGCAGAACCTGTTCAAAGAGCTTAATTAACAAATCTCCAGCGTTAGGAAGTGTTTACTCGGCTTCTTCTAGGAGCTCAAAGCACTGCTAATAGATTTTTTTCATTGCCTCCATCCATCAACCTCCCCTCATTCCAAACTTCACTTCATCCTTACCCTCTGGGGATCTAACTCGCACTCAGAGAACCCAGGAGAGCCCTTCCAGCTTCTCCAAACATCTCTGCACCCCAGCTACCATGCCCCACCCCCACAAGGCTGGGGCTCCGTTTTAATTAAAGAATGGGGATGGAGAGGCACTTGCAGATACAGGTTTGCAGAAAGACTCAGCCTTCTCTGCTCGTGGAGAATGCTCAGCCACCCACGTCTCCTCCCCGCAGAGACGTAATCGCAGCACCTGGAAACCTGTGGCAATCAGGAGCAGAACTCACCTGCTGGCCTCTGGCTCATCTCCTTTTCACCACAATCAGCACTTGGGGTGCATCCATTTGCACTTCTCTCGACTGCTGCAGGACCTGGTCCCTGCCTGCCACTCCGCCCTCTAGCCCACTCGTCTGACGTCCCTGCAGCCGTCCTCCGGGCTTCTCGCTGCTCGGTCAGATGCCTGGGCCCCTGGTCCATCTTCTTCTGGTCTATCCACTCCCAGCAAGGCCTCGGATTTGAGGACTCCTCCTGGCACATTGCATCACAAGGAAACATGGGGTGTGTCTGTAGTCAGAGGGATCACCTGGGACAGGAGGAAAACCTTAGCCCGGATACGGACCATGGCACAGAGATAAAAACACAATTATTATAATTGGTAACATTTATTGGCACTTACACCTGCCAGAAAATTTATACTCATCACTACACACAGTCCTCAGAACCACTCTCTGATGTAGATGCTGCTGCAGAGTGGCCGTCAAGTCCCAACACACAATGTGATTCGATCGTGGACTACAATGTATTCTCCGTAAATGACATATCATATGTTTGCTGTGTCCCCAGACTTGGAGTCATGCACACTGAGACTCGTAGATGTCACTGTAACAGGACAGCAGAGATGCACACTCACGTCCGTCTAGCTCCAAATGATCCGCCCTCAGCCCAGTGCCGTGTGAGCTGTCCACCTGGGTGTGAATTTCTTTATGCCCACCCCAGAGTGCAGCTCCACTGTGCACTCGAGAGACCGCAGGGCAGTCCCATCTAGACTTATAATCAGGAAGAAGCCCATGGAAGCATGGAAGTTTTAGAACTAGATGATCTTAGCATGTGAAAGAATCTTAATCAGATCTGCACACAGTGGTTTTAACCATTTTTGAGTTCTTTAAGAGTCCGAGGAAAGCTATTGACCCTCTCCGCGGAGAAATGCACACAAACACATACACATACATGGACACTGTTGCCCACAATCTGGTGGTTCTTGGAGTCCCCGAAGCCCAGCCACGGGCCTTGGCTGGTGCCTCCGCTGGCTGCTTTTCCCATGCATATGTCTGGCTTCTTCAACCAATCAGGCCAGATTAACCCAAGCTGGTGCTTCCTATCTGGCCCAAATCCCTCCTTGTACAAAATGGAAACAGGCCCAGAGAAGTGCAGTTCTCTGCCCAACATCACACAGTCAATGGGGCTGGCAGAACAGGCCTAGAGCCCGGGTGGACCATCCCTTTTGGATCTCTTAGGCTGGAAGTGTCCTGGGCCTGGTGAAGGCACCTGGCTTCAGTGCTGACCAGTCCCTGCCCACCTGAGGAGAGCCGCTGCCAGAGGTCAGTCAGTCCTTCGCAGCGAGGACAGGGGTCCCCTGGGCTCTCTCAAGTTCTTCTCGCTGCCCCATGCTGCCTCCTCTCCACCAGGCCACTCGAACAAGCTTTGAGGGCCTCGACGAAGCTCCCAGTCCAGAAGATGGCAGGAAAAGCGCTCAGAGAGGCTCCTTCATGGAGGAACGAGCCACTGCTCAGGAGAGAAATTGAGTTCCTGGGGTCATGGGCAACCCCTTCTTTCTGAAGAAGAATCGCTGCAGTTTTTCCCAAATCGAGGTTATTCAGCTGGAAACCGCATCCTTCTGCTCTGGAAGGCCTCCCTGACCTGGAGAGTAGGGGCTGACCCAGCCTGATCTAGAGCACCCCTGAGTTGGCACTCGTTGCCCCGGTTCCTTCATGCTTTGCCTTATTGACTCCCCCCCAGCACCCGGCTCAGTGTCCCGTACACAGCAGGTGCTCAGCACTTATTTCTCCCTTGGGCACCGCCCCTGCAACCCAGCTCAGGATGGCAGCATGCACCATCCGTCCTCCCACCCTCCTTCCTCCTCCTCCTCTTTGCCTTCGCTGGAAGGTTGCAGCGACTCGGGCTGCGATGGGCTCATTACGGTGGCACAAGGAGCCTGCCAATGTCAGCCATAAATATTAACCGTCCTTGTTATGAACCCCCTGCACAGCCACTTCTGTCCCAGTTTACACGGTAAACAGGGCAGTGAGTTTGATCAAGGGTGGGCTCTTCAGAGGCGCTAGTCACCTGTTCCCGCCCTGGAGCTGCTTTCCCACGCTGCTCTGGCACAGCTCACCGCCAGGGAGGCCCCACTGCTGTGCGGGGCCAGGCCACCTCACGTGGGCCAGAGGCCAGCTCGTGGGGATGGTGGGCCAGGAGGCTCGGGGCCATCTGAGCCGTCCTCCGGGGCAGCCAGTTGTGAATACTCATCCGCTCTTGGTTGCTGAGCCTAGTTTTTAAAGTACGAATTGACACAGGATGCTGGTCTCTCACTGGTTTAATGGGGAAATGGGAGATAAACACTAATAGGGATGTTTTAGCTTCTTGTTTTGCTTTATTTTTCAAAGCTGGCCTCAGAGACTCTATAGTTCCATGTCACTCCAGGCTCCTTCCCTCAGAGTCACAGGAACAGTCCTCACTGGAGTGCGGACTGTGAGGGAAGACTCACCACTGCCGGGGAGCCCAGCAGGGCCTTGGTGGAAGGTGCAGCTTCGGGGGCTCGGGATTGGATTGTCAGGCCTGACTCTGGTCCCCTGGGTCCTGTGAGGAGGGATGTAACACGCAGCTTCAGGGCAACCGCAGGACCTGACTGTGAAGCGTGGAAGGGAGTGGGGAGGTGTCATCTCAGCAGTCAGAGCTGAACAAGAGAAGGTATGGCAGGGGAGTTCAGTGGCCTGGCCAGAGGAGGAGAGGGCAGAAGTTTCTAGAACCACCACACTAGATGGAAGAGAGGGTTTCTCTTCCTCCTTTTGTCTCCAGTTTGACTCTCTCTTCTGCTTTCTCCTGCCCACTTCTTCCTCTCCCAACCTTCCCAGCAGGAGTTGCCGTGTGTGCATGAGGGGTCTGCAGTGAGCAGGTTGTTACTTTCCTACTCTGGGGATCTTGGGGTGAGCCCTGGGCACAAATGACAGCCAACCACGGCCTTCCCCCACCACCGAGCCCCTGCCTCAGCTCTCTTGTCCAACATGACAGTCCTTGCTGGTGCTGGCCAGTCCTCCCCAGACCCCAGCTGGCTTGGCTGGGGCCTGGTCACCCTGTCTGTGTCCTATTCATGTGACTGGAACCCTGCTCTGAAATAACTCCTTTGCTTAAAATGCATGCCTCCACCAGCCTGATTTCAGGTGTCACCAGTGGACCCATCTTCCTCCAAGCTTCACAGGGATATAGATGGTTACCTGAGCTGCTTCTGAATCCAACAAGTGAGTTAGATGTTGTGTCCTGGCCTGCCTGGCTCCTGCTCAGGGCATCAGCCTCTGAAGAAGGGCAGGTTCCCCCAGCATTGGTGCTAAATTCTCTTCCAGTCCTCCATCTCCTGCCTCACACCTGAGCTGGTCCCCGCTACAGCACCTTTCTCGGTTGTCTACTCGGAGAGAAGGAAGGCCCTACTGAGCAGGCCTTTGTGTGGAGTCCAGCTCTGATAGGAACGTGCAAACCTGTTACAGCCAGAGACTCATTGCCGCAGGACCGGGGGAGGCAGTCCCTTGCTGTGAGATGAGGTAGAAAGAGGCCGGAGAGCCCTGAGCTCCAATCTCTCTTCTTGCACTGATTACTTCACGTTGCCAAGCCTTATAAAGTGGCCTTAATGACAGCATGTTCCTCACTTCCACTCAAGAAATATCTGAGAACCTACTATGAGCCAGGTCCTGCTCCAGCTACTGGGTGTCAGTATTGAACAAGACACACAGCCCCTGCCTCCCCAAGCCTGCTAAAAGCTAGTGCTGACCTGAGGATCACACGTCATGAGGAACGTAACATACAGTAGTGCGTCTGTTGTTTGTGTGTGTGTGGCTGGTGTCCTCTCTTTTCCTGGGCAATATTACCCCCCAGTTCCTCTTAGAAACGAATCCTCCCCCACTCTCAGTATTATAGCCCTTAAAGCTGCCCATACTAGTACCCCGCCTCCCTGCTGTTGCAGCCTGGTGCAAGGGACCCGTCTTTGCAAGTCACTTGGCCCACCCTTTTGGCCTCGTGATGGGTCTAGGGTAAAGTATGGGATCCATGTGAGACCATCCAGAGTCCTTCCCTGAGCATTTTTGTTCTGAGGCTGGGATTCATAATCTGCCCTCCTCGCTTTGACTGCTGGTTCGAAGAGCAGGCCTCCGGGACTGCGGGTGACTGCCTCTCCAGGCAAAGGAGCCTGAGAGGTTGAGCCCCAACCCAGACTGAGGGCAGAGGACAGGTACAGAGCTGAGAGCCAGCTGCTGCTGCTTCAGCCCTGGGTCTACCAACCCCAGGGGCTGCCATCCCTCCTGCCTTTTCAAGGTTCGGTTGAAGAACCAAGGAATTTCCTTTTTTATGTCTAAGTCATTTTGTGTTAGTAAGTATGTCACTTACAACTAGAAGTCTTCTGATTAATACAAATGCTAATACAATGATTTCAAATAATGAGCATTCAAAAATGTTAGTTATTCTTCCCCAGAAACGGAAAATAGGCAAAGGAGAAAGTGGGATGGAGAAATATGAAAGATTGGGAAAGAGAGAGCTCTTGGAGATTGCCAAGTAATGAGGTTTGTATAGCCTGCATTCCATACTGTGGCTTTGCTTTAATTAGACGCAGGAACCAGGACCCCACAAACTCATTCATTTTTATGTATCTGTAGGCACTGCATGTTTATCTATCTATCTATCTATCTATCTATCTATCCATCATCTATCTATCTATCCGTCATCTATCTATTTATCTATCTATACATCCACCTGTTTATCATCTATCTATCCATCTATCATCTATCTATCTATCATCTATCTATCTATCTATCTATCTATCTATCTATCTATCTATCTATCTACCTATCTATCTATCTAATCTATCAAGGTTCTCTTGACAACCTCACCCATCCCAATTGCACTAAGAGGGAAGGGATTTTATAATTCCTCAAGATTGCTCAAGAGAGTGAGGGAATGGGTGCTGGTGTGGCTCTGTGAATTTGCTAGTAGTGTCACCAGTGGACCATCTCCAGAGATGGAGAGGTAGGGGCCTGAGCAAGGGGAAAGCCCAGAAGGGGCAGCTGGAAACACCATGTGTTTCCCACACAGATTCTCTTTCTCCCTCCCTTGCTTTTCCTTAACCTCACTTCAGTCCTTTTGCTCTCTTCCTTCCCTGTTTTTTGCCCCCTTTTTTCTCATCTTCTCTCCTCTGGGTCCCCTCACCCCCCGAGGCTGTGCAGAGGAACGGATTAGATTCACTCACCATCATTTTAAACAAACACCTGTGCTTATAACTTAATGCATCTCCCCTCCTGCCTGCACGGACCATTTCCATTGCCGGGAATTCTGATGCTGGCTTTTAGCCCTGGGGTGGCAGGTAAATCCATTGAAGAGGCTCAGTGTGTCAGGAAACAGCAGCAGAAGAGCAGAAAACCACTAATCCTCAGTCAGGAGCCTCCTACTCACATCGCCCAGGACCTGTAGCCCAACCCAGGGAAGGAGAAGAAGAACCCCAACCAGGGCAGGGAGGCAGGCTTCCTCTCAGCCCTGGGTGGGCATTACACCGCCTTGCTGCCCGTGCCCTGTTGGCCAGAGCTAGAATCGATGGTGGTGAGAGAAGAGCTAGGCTCTAGCTCCCAGGGTCACGGCCAGTGAAGCAAGCAAACACAAAGGAAGAAGTAGAATGACCCATAACTAGGTGGAATCTACAGAAACAGCTTCCCATCACCTACACAGGGGGAGGGGAAAGGAGGCTTATCATCCAGTGTCAAGTCACTTAGCCTCTCTGAGCTTCAGTTCTTTGTCTGAAAAATGCAGACAATAATATCCACTGCAAAGAATTAGAATTAAATAAAATGACTCATGTGAAAGCACTTAACACAGTGCACAGTGTGAATATGAATTGAATCTGGATCTGTTCCTCTTGACTTACTACACACACGCGCACGCACACACACATGCACGTGCACACACGTGCACACGACTTCTAAGTGTGTCCCAGATTCAGTTCGGATCTACTCCAGCCTGTCTGGATGGCTGGAGTAGCAGGCAGCGAGGCTGTCCTAAGTCACCCTTGCCCAAGACCCTGGGGTCAGAGAAAGGCTCTGGTCTGCTCACCGTAGCCCAGGTACTCAGGACAGTGGGCTGCCTGCCCTCACAGTATGAAGTTCCTCCATGAGAGCCAGAACAATGTGGAGGCTCCTGGCTACTCTGAGTTGACTGAAAAGAGCAAATGTGGCATCTTGTCTTGTTCCTGAGCATTTTATTTAAGGGAAAATATTCCTGATACAGCAAACAGCAAGGATTTCCAAAGCAACTTAGTTAAAAATGCAATTGCCCTACATCAGAAAAGAAACAAGGCTGCTGAGGATGGAAGGCATAGTGATATAGTCATTTAAAATGCGTGGAATCAAAAGCCAGATCCTAGCTCAAATCCTACAGTGCCAGGTCCCAGTGGCCTAGTGGTTAAGTTCAGCGCACTCCACTTCGGCGGCCTGGGTTCAGTTCCAAGCATGACCTACACCCCTCATCTGTCAGTGGCCATGCTGTGGTGGAGGCTCACATACAAAAAGAGGAAGATTAGCAGCAGATGTCAGCTCAGGGCAAATCTTCCTCAGCCGTTAAAAAAAAAAATTCCTACAGTGCTACCATAATGCAAGTGACCATGGATGTGCCTCAGTTTCCTCCTCTGTAAAATAAGAATAATAATAACCCCTTCCCTGTCTCTCTTACAAGGCTGAGGTAAGGACCGAGTGAGATAACATAATTGAAATCACTTTGCAACATATTATACAGCTAGTAGTTATTATTGTTGTTGTTAATGTGGAATCTGGAGGAGAGAGCTGGTAGTCCCACAAAAGCCTAGCACCATAGTCAAACCATTTTCTCATGAAGATCTCAGACATGAAAGGTTGGGCTCATAACCTCAGACAACTTGCCTACAGGAATCCATTCTCAAGAGAGGAGGAGACTGAAGGATTTCCTCTTACCCACCCTTTTTCTGCAAATGGAAGTGAAAAGCAAGACCACGCCATCTTGCTGGCTTCCTGGATGGAGCACGCTGGGACAGGCAAGGGGCTACACCTTTGTTCCTGTCGAGTCAGGAGCCTCTGGTGATACCTGTATATTTCACCCAAAGTGACAGGGACCTTGTTAGCCGTCCTTGCATTGAGGAGCTTGATGGATTGAACTCCTGGGGAGAATGTGGCGGCCGTGATCTGCCATAAAGATGATGAATAACATTTTTTTTCTTAAAGGATTACCGAAAACTTTACAGCTAGCCAAAGCTGGCTTTTTCAGAGCCCCTGGAGGAGTGCTTTTATAAAGTGTCATTTAATTAGTAAGGAGATTATTGACTGCTGTCGTGCACGGAGTACTGCACAAGGGCTGGAAGAAAACATGACTGCAGACCACAGCCATGAGGAGGAGGCAGGAGTGGGGACAGCCTGGAGGAAAACTAGGTCCCTGAAAACCTCCTGGAATGCCAATTATGGCCAAATCAGTCACCATTTACCAGGGAGCTCAGAAGTTAGGTTATTCCCATTGATAGCCTGGCCTAGAAAATTCACCCTGTCACTTTGAAATAGAAAGAGAGGCAGTGCGGTGTGATGGAAAGTTTTCCTGACTGAAAGTTAAGGAACAAGATTCTCTTGTCTGCCTGGGGTGCAGTCTTAAGAGAGTTGCCTACCTCTTGGATTAACTAGAATGATAGAATTGGACTGAGTGATCTTTAGGATTCCAACTCAAATATTCTATTTCATTCTGAATTGTTCAGAAAGAAATGGTATGAGGCAAAAAAAAATCCCAGTTTTTTCCACAGCTTTCTCTGGTTGGGTCCCTCAGAGAGAGAACACAGATGAGTATGGTATGAGTTCAATCGTACTAACTATAGAGAGAAGAATAGAGCTGCACTCAAAATAAACATAAGGAGGATATACTGACATTGGCAAGCCCCAGGGCAAGTGTTCTGAAGTGTGGGATATCGCCATTTCCTTGAGCTGGTTAGCACCTTCTGCTCTGGGACTCCAACCTGGGGCCCCCACAAGGAGATCTACAGCATCCCAGAGCCTAGTGACATTCACCATTCCCTGACCAAGGACACTAAGGCTGTGCCAGAGAGCTCTGCTCTCGGTCCTGACCAGTGAGACTTTCTACAGAACGACTTCAGGGACCTCACATTGGAAGAACTTCCTTAGTTGGAAGAACTTAGCTCTAAAATGAAATGAAATTGGCTTTGAATCTTGGCTTTGCAATTTGTTAGCTGTACAACCTTTGGAAAGTTACTTATCTCTGAGCTTAAAAATAATACTCCTGCATATCTGCATGGATTGTTACAAAGACTGAGGAAGATGCCGTAAATAAGGGTGTGGTGTCGGGAACATAGTCTGTACACTAAAACATTAGCTGCTTTTCGTTTCTCCCTCCCTGCTGCCTGGCTTTCTTTAAAACTGCAGAAAGCATCTTATCAACCTAGTGAATGTCACAAAGGCAGGAGAGAGAACAGTACACTGATGGATAGAATCATGCCACCTGTAAAGATCTCAATCGGAACATTGATGGCTAAAATCAACATGTTGAGTTTTAAAAGAAATTAATGTATGGTCCACATTTTGCACAAGATTTAGAAGACGTGATGTTACCAGCACTTCTCAAGGGAAAAACCACCTGCAGATTTCGTAGACCACAAGTTCAGTGTGAGCCAACAGTCAGCGATGAGGCTGCTAAAAAAAGTTAGTGTAACTTTTAGCCATGTGAATAGTAATTCATGGATCAAGGGAATGTAGGCATCTCATTGCTTTTGGTAGATTTTAGCCAATTCTGGATGTCACATTTGTATAGGACATTGATAAATTTGAATGTATCTTAAGAGAGTAATATTACAGAATGTAATATTAGCTCAGAATGTCATAAGCTTTGAGGAAAGTTGTTGGGTCCCAAAATGTTGAGATTGGAGCAGCGCAATAGCCATGTTTATTGCTGGATCATGTGGAGCCTTTGGCAAAGGAGAGAAAAACATCTCTCTAAGAGAGGGACAGTCCCATAGAAGTGTCTATGTGTCTTCTCACCCAAACTCCTCCCACAACCACATTCCCTTGTTCAGCGCACAACTTACACAATTGTATGTGGAAATCTTGATGATAACAAACCTAGAATTGTTGAAGAGCTGTCCTGTGGAAGGGACCATAGAGTTTTTCTGTGTTTCCATACAGAGCTAGAACCTGGACCACTAGAGGAAAAGAGTTATAGAGAGACAGTGCTAGGCTTAACAGAAGAGAGAATTCCCTAATGACGATAGTTGAGTGATTGCTGTAACTCTATTGGAGACATGAGAAAACCAAAGAAAGAGTTTGTTGATCTGAAGAGAATTGGTCAGGAGAGAAGGAGAGAAAACAGATTCCCAAAATCAAGCAGTGGTACTGCCAGTCCAACTAAAGAAGAAGGGCATTCTCACCCCAAAGAGTATCCCACCACAACGACAGGACCATCCTAACGTGGAGATAGGCCCCAGGAGCTGAAGGCAGTGTGCTCTCTGTGTTCCTGACCTGTGTGCCAGATTAACCCTCTTGGGAGACAGGGGAGCAGATTGTGGTCACCTGATGCCATTGAACGTGTCATCCTTCTGACTTCCTTTGCTCTGGTTCCAAGCTCTCAAGAAAACTTTTTGTTGTTGTTGAGGAAGATTAGCCCCGAGCTAACACCTGTGCCAATCTTCCTCCACTTTATATATGTGGGTCGCCACACATATATAAAGCACGGCTGACGAGTGGTGTAGGTCCCTGCCTGGGATCCGAGCCTGACCGCTAAGGCAGCGGTCCATGACCCTGGGCCGCTGGAGCAGAGCATACCGAACTTCACCACCATACCATGGGGCCAGCCCCCAGGAAAATTTTTTAATTTTGACTTATCCCCACAGATGGGTCTCCTTATAGAGGCAGTTTCTGGAACAATTGTATTTTTTATTATAAATTAATAAAATTTCAGTCTGATTGTAATTTGGGTCCTCCGAAACTTGATTGTTCACGCTGGCATGAGTGATTAATTTGGGATTCTGATTATAGACATCAGTCTATTGAATGCAATTTCTTTTCAAATGAGTGAAACATATGTCATATTAAAAATGAACCATCTTGTCCTGATCATTCCTGACTCACCACATCTGAGGTAGGAAACATGCTCCATCTGCTTTCTCAGGAGGACAAGGACAAGAATAGTGCAGTGCTTGCTGAGAAACATGGCTTTTGCCTGAAATGCCTCATCTTCCCAAGCATGCTGCTTCTTTCATCTTCGTACCCTTCTATTGTTAACCTGAAACCCCAACGAGTCAGCAACGTCGCCCTTCACTGACCAGAGTTGAGACACCCTTGTTGACTCAAATGTTCATTTCTTTCCTCCTTTTCTTCTCTTCATATTGGGTTTAGTTCTATTCTCAGGCACATGCTCATATGCTTCATTCTCCAATCAGTGCTTATTACATTAAATTGAAGGTTAAGGGGTCAGGCCTGCAGGCCTCCTGACCTGTGCTTCGAATGTGGTGGTTACTGTCCACTCTCCGAAGACAAGTGAGCTTGTACAGCATCCGCAGGAAGACATCCAGTTCAACCCCTTGAGGAAAAGTGGCAAAGACTCAGGCAACAGTGAGTCCCAGGGGTAAACACTAGGGGCTTATGGGTTTCCTGGGTAAACTTGCTTCCAGGTCCATCACCATGTTTACTTCCCAGAAGCCCACTGAAAGCAGGGGCCGGGGAGGAGTTAGGATGCCAAGGAGGAGTAGGAAAGTGCAGGAAGGGGTCTCGAACTGGAAAGGGGGGCTTATCACCTCCTGTAGTTTCAGACTGAACAGACCTGGCCAGTCGTACTTATAAAGGATTTATTCATGAAAAAACACCAGTGCCTATACTGTGAAGATACTAAAGCCACATGAAGAGGAAAATATTTGCCGTGTGAGCAGAAATAGAAAACTGTCCTCTCTGAAGTGGTGGTGGGTAACAGTCACGGTTATGGACAGTACTGATGAGAACTGAGACAGTTTCAGTGACGCGTGAGTCCCTGACTCCGCAGAATCACGTGTCCCTTGTGTTGTGCCCCAATGGCACAAGGCTCCAGGCCGCTTTCTGGCTCCTGAGTTGGTGAAGGAGGTACCAGAAGATGGCCCTTCCTGTGTGTTCACAAAAGCAGATGAGATTTCTAGCACATGTCAGAGAGGATCCCCCTGGCTACTCCAGCAGTAAGATCCCAAAGAGTATTCTGGGAAGAACAATGACTGTCCAGGTGGCTAATGGCCTGTCCTCGAGGAGGACTCATAAAGCGAGACAATTTCAGCAAGGCACTCCACAGTGTCTCTTCTGTTTGGAAGACCATAGTTTGGTGAGGAGGTAGATGAAATCAGATAACTAACGACAGAGGAGAGTTCCATGCCTAACAACCTCCTCCCACCACTGCATACCTGAAAATTCCAGATTAAAAAATGTTTTTTTACATAGTTCGTTGTCAGGAAAGTAATCTCTTGGAAGTCAGTAGTTGACAAGAAAGTGTGACTCCATGATGGTGGGTACGCCCAGGAGCTGGTCTCTCCTGGGGGATATTTGGAGATCCTGCTTTCCTGGATAATCTGTTTTAATGGGGCACTGGAGTAGCAGGGGACCAGACACAAAGCCTAGAGCCTGGATGTGGCGGGAGGTTGGATGGAGACCCCGTCACAGAGCCCAGATCCTAGTAAGGAGACCCACTCGGAGTGGGTATCACTTGTTCCTTGGGCAGTACTGCTGTGTAGGAAGTAGCCACAACTCCCCAGTGGCACACGTAATAACTGCTTCTTACCCACAAATCTGGGTGGCAGCCACATAGTTCTGCTGGTCTTGGCTGGACCCACTCACATGTCTGCAGATCACCTGGCTGTCCCCTGGGATCCTATTAGATAGGGGAACTGGGGTGATTTGCTCAGCTCCATGTTTCTCCCAGCCTCTGTTTGGGACTAGGTCCCTGGCTTTCTCATGGCAATTGCAGAGGGCAAGAACAACCTGTGGAAACAACATGGGGAGAGAGGGGTTACATCCAATGACTGGTGTCCTTATAAGAAGAGGAGAGGACACGAATAGACACACAGGGAAGAAGGCCCGGGGCCACGTGAAGATGGAGGCAGAGACTGGAGTGATGTTGCCACAAGCCAAAGAACACCAGGAGCCACCAGAAGCTGGAGGACATGAGGAAGGAGTCTCTCTTAAAGCCTTCAGAGGGAACATGGCTCTGCCAAAACCTTGATTTTGGACTTCTGCTCAGAACTGTGAAAGAATACATTTCTGTTGTTTTCAGCCACCCGGTTTGTGGTGATTTGTTACTGCAGTCCTGGGACACTAGGGACACAGAGAGGGTGAGGAACCGGGGCCGCAAAGACAAGCCATTGATTGTAGAAACACACATCAGCCAGCCAGAAACAATGGTGGGCAGGGGCTTTCTTGGCCTTGTATTTGGATGTAACAAAAATAGAATTTTATCAGATGACTTATAACTATAAACCCACTCTCTAACGAGTTAAGGGCTGAAACTCATACCACCTCTGTGTACCACAACTCCCCTTCCCCCCAGGTACCCCACAAAATCCAGGCTCAGCGTTTAGTTTTAAGTGGCCACGAGTTAGGATCACCCCAGGTGCCTGCCATAAGCGAAGGCAAATTCTCTGTAGAGGAGCACACTTTAACACAGGCCTCAGGATTCCTTCATAGAAGTGCCAAGGAATATGTGCTCCTAAGAGAAAATCACTCATTTTACAAGACAACAAGCAAGAGCCAGCAGAAACATTCAGACCGCAGAACCAGACCAGCAAAGATAATAGTTATAATTACAAGAAACAGAAATACAAAATAAGTCCATTTAACATGTCTTGTAAGCTGAATGTATCCCTACACCTCAATTCACACATTGAAGCCCTAACTCCCAGTGTGACTGTATTTGGATACGGGGCCTTTAGAGAGGGGACTAAGGTTAAAGGAGGTCACATGGGTGGGCCCTAATCCACTATCATGGTGTCCTTATAGGAAGAGGAAATGTGAACACACGAAGAGATACCAGGATGCTCATGCACAGAGGAAAGTCCGGGTGAGGCCTCAGCAGGAAGACGGCTGTCTGCACGCCAAGGAGAGAGGCCTTGGGAAGAGCCAACCCTGCCGGCACCTGAGTCTTGGACTTATAACCTCTAAAAATTGTGAGAAAACAAATTTCTGTTGTTTGTGAAATTTTGTTATGGTAGCCCTAGCAAACTAATACAACATTTTAAAGAAATAAAAATGGAGTTTGTAAGTAGGGCTTGTAAACAAGAGGTTATTGAAATAAACAATCAAGTCTGATAAAAGAACCAAAAAATTCTAGAAATTAAAAACATAATAATTAGAAACAAAATAAATATCAGATCACACTCAATCATAAACTTGGAGATAGATGCACAGAATCCGGAATACAGCACAGAGAGACAAAGAGTAGGAAAGTAGGAGAGATTTGGTGACTTGGAGGATAGCATGAGGAAGTCCAATGTACACTTAGTCAGAGTTACAGATGGAGACATGAGAAAAAATGAGGAGCGATTAATGACACCTGGTCGGGAGAGGTGCCGGCTCTGCTGGAGGTTGCTGGGGCAGGCACGACACAGGTGATAAGGTTTGATATGGATCTGCCTAGTGACCAAAAAAGGCATAGGAATTAAACAGAGGAAAAGCGTGCCCAAAGATGCAGAGGCATGAGAGAGCAGGCGTGTTCCGGTGTGACGAGAGGTTTTGTGTAACAGTACTGTAGAGTATGTCAGCGTGTGGTGCGTGTGCCCATTTGGGGACCAGGTTTTGAAGGTTGGTGGGTAGACAGTAGCCAGGTGAAGGGATTTTTCAGCCCCACTAAGGAATCTCAGCTAGTATCCTATAGGTGATGAGTAGTCAATGGAAATCTTTAAGCAAGGAAGTGACATGATCAGCTTTGCACTTAGGAAGATAGAGCACTTAGAAGAAACTCAATTAGCACTGAGGTTTGATCAATGTAGGCTGCTGGTATAGATCCTTTATCCTCGGGAGGCTGTGGCTGGGACCAGCTTAAGGCATTCTAGATCCATCTTCTTGTGCAGAGGTGACGCCAGAGGGGCTCTCCTTTGCAGTAGACCAGGTTCAGGTGGGCAATTTAAAAGAGATGACCTCGGGTGCTCTGGGGCTGTAAGGAGCCTCACAAGACGTCACTCACATTCTTCCCAACCGTCCCTTCCACAGCGAGACTCTCCTGAGAAGCCCCCACGAGGGAAGCTGTGTTTCCTTTACCTGGAGGCCAGGCTCCACCAGACTTGACTCTAGGACCACACTGTTGGAATCCAGGCTGGGCCCCAGGTCTCACTCAGAACCCTCCCTTATTCTCAGTCTCCTGGGCAACTATCCATTCCACCTTCCCATTCTGGGCTATTCGGGTTTGGCACGGTCCCCTTCCATCCCTCTGCTCTTTGTTAGCGAAGTGAAGTTGGTGGGCGGACAGAACCTAGATCCGCAGAGCATTTGCAGCCAGAAGGGCAGCGAGGCTCCTTTGTCTACTATCCTGGCTGTGCACCTGGGGGACTTAGGGGCCGATGTCATCATCCTCAGTTTATGAGAGGTTCAACAGCTCTCCTGAGTTCCCAGGCCCCGGCAAAGGGCATGACGACCAGACTCAGACAGGTTTTCTCATGCTCCCGCCTCCTTTCTCCGCCCAGCTCTTCAGTACCACCTTCAGAGCCAGGACTCATCGGCAAAATCTCAGGCCCAAGGCACGCAGCTTTCCTCCAACGCTGTCTCTTTTTCTCTTTCTCCCTAGTTAGAAATGTGTCCGGGGCTGGCCCCGTGGCTTAGCGGTTAAGTGCTTGCGCTCCGCTACTGGCGACCCGGGTTCGGATCCCGGGCGCCCGCCGACGCACCGCTTCTCCGGCCGTGCTGAGGCCGCGTCCCACATACAGCAACTAGAAGGATGTGCAACTGTGACATGCAGCTATCTACTGGGGCTTTGGGGAAGAAAGAAAAAAAAAATGGAGGAGGATTGGCAATAGATGTTAGCTCAGAGCCAGTCTTCCCCAGAAAAAAAAAAAAAAGAAAGAAATGTGTCCATGTCTCTCCTACTTGTGGACGTGTTTGAGTTGAATGCATCTTATTGTTTATAATTAATCACTATCATGTACGATTCACTTCTATAACGGACCACTGTTGCTTGTTAAATGCCACGTGAGTATCGTGAGAGATCCGTTAGCCGACGTAGGCAAATACCCTGCATGTGAGTGCTGTTTGGCAGAATGCCTGGTGGCCTCAGCTGATGCCAACTCCAGCACCAGATGTTCTCTCCTGGAGAGTTTTCTATAACTGCTCCTGTGCTGCTGCTGAATTCTTTGAGTTTGACGTTTTTCCAGGTGAATAATTTGTGCAGGTTTAGGGGTAATATGTAGTTGAAATGATTCTCCAGATACAAGGCTCCAAAACAGAGTCTTCCTCTAAAAATGAACTGACAATGGGTGCCCATTTACATGGTGTCAAGTCCTTCTGAAAACAGCTTTTGTGTGAAAGACCTAGACCTTCTGATCCTGAATCTTTATGAGCAAGTGGTAGCCGGGCATCTGACTGCCACCTCGTCCCTGGCCATTCTTATTTGATCAGCTTGTCCCTAGACTGGAGTTTAGGAAGCACTTGGCAGAGGAAGGGGAGAAAAAAGAAGAAAAGGGAGAGAAAGAAAACCAAAGGGGAAAAAAAGTGAAAATAAGAAAGGAAGGAAGTATGGATAGAAGGGAGGCAGGAAGGAAGGGAGAGGGGAGGGAGGGAGGAGGGAGGAGAAAGGAGGACGGGAGGAAGGAGAACTTGATTCCAGTCTTCAGAGCATTCCTAGCTCTGCTTGGACAAGTGCATATCTTACCTCTTCTCTGGCTTCAACACAGTGCAGAGAAAAGACTGTGAGTTCAATAAATGTTTGTTGATTGACACTTCAGGCACTGATGCTTTTTACAATAGTCCAGAGAAGGTGAGTTCATGTGGGGTCCAGCACAGGGCTGGGTGAGGCCTTGGAGGAATATTGAGTCCACTGGCCCTCAAGGGGTTTGGTGCCTTCCTCAGGGGTAAGCTGGGAAATTTGAGAAGGCATTTTCACTTACACCAATGACAGGGGGTAGCGCTGGTATTCATGGCAGGGAGCAGGAATTCTAGATGCTCTGCACTGTGTGGGGAAGTCTTCCCAAGGCAGAATTGTCCTGCACCCTACGTGACTTCTGAAAGTCCTGTAGGACACGCATATAGGCGAAAAACCTGCTTGTTATCACCTGGGCTCAGAACTTAACTTCATTTTATGATATAAAACCATATTATGTTTTAAAATATGGTTTTAATATATACTGTATTTCCCAGAAATTCAACTTCCTTGTAAATCAAGGAAAGATTGTGTTGTTCAGAAGACTTCTGAGAGTTGCTTACCACTCTAGTAAAGGATGTCAGTGATGGAAATGCTTTTCGTGCTGTTCAAGTGATCAGTACCCCGACATGGACCAGTGCACATGTTTCCTCCTGTGTTCACGGTGAACTGATATATAGTGAAACCTTTAAGAACCGCCTCAAAATGCTTTCTAGTATAGACATGCTGATCACTTACATATTAAAGAAACTTATTTTATGTTTTCTTTATTTCTCCTTCATGTCATGTTAGTACATTACATTTACTTTTTTAATCATAAGTATAGATAGGCTATATTATCAGATGATATTGTTTTTGAATTTCACTTTAGGCTAATTATGGGGCATTGCAAAATACCTGCTATGATAGAGGCTAGAAACACTGACCAGCACTCTCCCTTTCCATGTAAAGGGCTTGAGTCCAGAAAGGTGTGGTGACGTGCCCCGGGTCAGGTAGCTACCTGACAACAGGGAGGCGCTGGAAGCCAGACCTCCGGGCTGGTGGCCCAGGGGGACAACCTCACTTCTCGAAGGGGCAGAGACTACCTTCCCACAGCTGGAACCCTCTTTGTGACATGGGCCTGAGGGACCACTTCCAAGGTCGGCACTGGGCAGACTGATGCCTCTTATCTTCTTCTCCAGACCTTCTTCTCTTTCTTTTATTCTTGTTATGCCCACAGATTGTCATCTTCTAAAATGTGAGAGAGAGGAAGAGACTCTGCCAAGAGGATAGGTCTTCATTTCAGGCTTATGGATGGTGTATTAGTTTCCCATAGCTGCTATGGGAAAAACAAATTACGACAAACTCGGTGGCATAAAACAACAGAATATGTCCTCTCACATTCTGGAGGCTGGAACTCTGAAGTCTGTGTTGGGAGAGCCATGCCCCCTCCAAAGGTTCTAGAGGAGAATCTTTCCTTGCCTCGTCCAGCTTCTGGTGGTCCCCAGCATTTCTTGGCCCGTGGCAGCCTCACTCCAATGTCTGCCTTGGTACTCACGTGGCCTCCCCCTGTGTCTCTGTGTCTGCTTCCCCTTCTCCTCTCTTGTAAAGACTTGCCATTGCATTTAGGGCCCACTCTAACCTAGGATGATCTCATCTTGAGAATCTCAACTTAATGATATCTGCAAAGACTTTTTCTCCAAATAAGGTCGCGTTCACAGGAGGTTCTGGGTGGACATACCTTTTGAGGTATTAATCAACTATTCAACTCGCTACAGATGGTATTGTCAAACGACAGCCACCTGGCCAGGGAGAGATTCTGACTCGGAATTGAAGCTCCCCATTTTTCAGCTCCCCTGTGGTGGATCCAGAGGCTCCTCAGTAGTGGACACATTTGGTAGACGTCACGTGGAGTTGTGGACCCTCTGAGCTCAGCGGGTCCACTCCTCGTGTTAGAAATGGGACCATGGAGATTCCAAGACTAGAAATGACTTGTCAAGGTTACTCTGAGAACAGGCTTCGGTGTGAGGCCCAGGCACAGCTCCCTGTGTTCGCACACAGTGCCGTGTTCTTCCCGGCCCGGGGCTCCCCTGTGCCCTTGTCCATAATATGAAGTGAGTCCCAATCCTGACCGCCCCGCCCCCAATAAGCCGAACGAACCACTCAGGGGAGGCGTCCTCATCTAGAGTTTCAGGCAGCAGCCCTTCCCCGAGTCGCAGACCCACTGAGGGGCTATGAGGGGGGCTTGCTCGGCTCCCTGGGGACTTGGGAGATGCAGAAAACCAAGCGAGGCTTTCTCCCTAGGCTGCCTTTCCCTTCACAGACACTTGTTCCATATTTACATTCCATTTATGTTGCTTCTTGTTTATCTTGTTACCTAAGTACTTGGCACAAAAGTAATTATTTCTTTGCAAAAGCCACAGCAGCCGGTAAAGTTAAAAAAAAGAAGAAAAAGAAAGACTGACTCCAGCGCAGAATTGTATAAATAACTACCTCACTAGAGACGTGGGAAATTATGCTCACTCCGCCACCATCGTCACCGTCAGGAGAAGATTCCGAGGGCAACATCTTGCCATTGTGTGGAGGGAAAAGATCATTTCTCAGCAATGTGGTTTTTGCAGATGCTCACAATGCTGGATGCTCCCTGCACACCCCTGCCCCACGGAATTATCAGCACAGGATCAATTCACACTGCGCAGCGTGCAAAGCAGATAGAAGGAAGCTCCCTGCTGAGTCTCCATCCAGATGACGCTCTCTCCCTTTCACACCAAAGCAAGCAGCGAGAGCAGGGGGGCACTTTCCTCAGGGGAACAAAAGCCACCTTCTATCCAAAAACGGTCCAGTGGGTGTGGAGGCTGCTCCCCAGGTCCACTCAGGCAGACACACATTTTGTCCCTCTTGGTGCTTACTTACAAAGCTGGTTTTAATTAGGTGGGTCCCATTTGACTGAGAGCAAAACAGCAATTGCACTGTTTTAGAGAACAGGAGCGAGGAGGTGGAGCGCAGTCAGCCGGGAGTTGAGGGAAATAAAGGTGTTTTTCTCTCCCAGGCTCTGCTCTCCCCGGAGCGACAGATTAAAAAGGAAACTGTCCCTCAAATATGTTTTTGGAGATTGTGCTGTGATAATTCGACCTTCCTGCTCCTCCCACTCCGTGTTACACACGCATAAACACACACGTGCACACACGCACTGTTCTCTCCGAGACCTCCTCCTCCTCTCTTGTTCCTGTCTTTCTTCTCATCCGTTCCCTGATCTTGTCCTGTCCTCCACTTCCTCCGACTTCCTTTCTCCTTTCCCTCACTCTCCCTCTCAGCCCCTCGCTCTGTCAGCCACTCCTCTGAGTAAGCCAGTTCTTCCCCCACCTCCCTGCTGTCCCTGTCACAGGTGACTTCCAAGCACCCTGTTCCCCTGGGAATAAGAATAGGGTGGGCTGGGTGGGGTCTGTCTCTGGATGACAGACTGAATGAAGGTGGTGCGGGCTGCTGGTAGGCAGAAGGGATCAGTGACTCTGGTGGCAGGTGTGCGGCAGCTTCAGGACGCCACTTCTCAAGTGCTGGCCTGGCTCACTCTGTCTTCCCTTTTCTCACTAAGAGCAGAAAGCCTTGAGCAGGGGCTCCAGTAGGCATTGTTTGTCACTGTGATTGGGGTGGTGGGATGGGTGGCAGACAGCGTGCCTGCTAGAGAAGAGACTGTTCTGTCTTTAGAAGTGCTGGGGTTGAAGGGAGGAAAGAAACAGGAGAAGAAGAACACATACACACCCCCCACATGAATGAGCAAGAGAGTGCCCCAGCCTCAGTTTCCCTGTGGTTGGGATCCTGGGATGGGACAGAAGGGGAGGAGGGAAGAAGACAGCAGTCACCATGCTTCTTTCTGCTCTCCCCTTCCCTTGACATCATCAGAGATTCTCCACGGAAGAGCGCCTGCTTGCCGCAGCCATGTCACCCCCGAGCACGTCCTTCCCAGAAGGACCGCTTTCCTAGATATGGCCTCTCCACACAAGGGCCACGCTGGGACAAGGAGACGGGAAGGAAATGGGGGCCCCTTCTGTGCTCTGTCACTTCGTACTCAGACCTGGCTGCACGTCATCAGAGCCACACTCCCCAGGAAGACAGAGGCACAATTACCTGACTTGGGCATCTACCTAGACCAGCTCCAAGCTCTAAGCAGACCCTGGCCCTGGCCCATAACTGCCCACTCCGCTCACTTTCTGGGATGGTGCATGGCCCTGGCAGCTCCCCTGGACTTCATCTAACCATGCTGGTTTCCCACCACGACCAACTGAGAGCACAGGGGAGTAAATCTCTGGGCTTAGACCTGTCGCCTTAAACGAGCCCAGCCTTGCCAAGGTACAACGTCCTCTTGGTGAAGGCGGGACAATAAACTGAACTGTCCTCCCCTGCATCCCTCACTAAGTTTCGTAGACACCAGTGAACACAGTGACTTCAAAATAAGGCCTTCATCGCTGAGAAAAAGTAGCATAGGTGGATAGAAAATGCTGGGTTGAGGAAGTTTTAAGTGTGTGTTGTTGTGGGGGCCAGGCAGAGGGGTGCAAGAGCTTATGAAAAGAACTAAGAGTGAATGAAAAAGGAAGAAAACAGATAGAAGGGAAAAACACAGCAAAACCGAGACATAACAACTTGAAAGTGAGAAATCCAAAAATTTTGAAGAGCATGGTTTGATGTTTAATTTACGGAGAATCCATGGAAAGAAAATGCACTGGTTCCCAGGGGACACGTGGAGACAGCGGCGCACCCGAGCTGTCCACGTGCCATTCTGCTGTTTGCTGCCGTGAAAATGATTAAGGCTATCTTGGGATAAAAAAATGTACAAAATCTTCATTGCCCTGCTCCTCCGCACAAAAAGCAACGTCACTAGCAAGGACTTCACTACCAAGAGAAGTATGTTTCTGCAAATGAAGCAATAATGAGCAAAAGGTTTGTTAAGCCTCTATGTAAGCTTAATTGCAAGTGTGAGAACTGTATTTGTTTGGATAAATGAAAACAGGTGAAATTTTTAGGTGCTGCAATTTTTTCCTGGGGTGGGGAAGAGTAATTTTGTCTAAGACGCCTTTGTGAAAAAATTTAAAATCCCAAGGAGCATTGCTCACCTTTCCCAGCCAGGCTCTGGCCCCGCCCCCTTGCTTTCCTTTCCTGGAGAGGGGTGGAGAGGGGTAGAGAGGGTGGGCCAGCGGTGACCAGAACACCGCCCGAGGCAGAGGAATAGAGCTGCCCGAAAAGGAGTGGAAAAACCACGAGCTGAGGCCTGCCGTCACAGCGAACCCACAGCGACTGACGAGGAGAGAACCACTCCGGCTCCACAGGGCAAGATGTGTCTTCCAGGCCGGCTCCCTGAAGCCCACGGTATTACGGGCGTAAATCACCACTGATGCTGAGGTTCTGCGGGCAGGTCTGCGTGTGAGGCAGCGTCTGTCCCAGAGCTGGGTTTCCAGCGAGGCCGTGTGCGTCGTCCTGAGCCGGCTCCCGGGAGGCTGCCCGGTTTGTGGCCCTGCCGGGGGAGTTAAAGAGGCCGGGATGGTGGGGTGTCCACCAGGCACACTCCACTGCTCCATTGCTCCCTTCCAAGGCGAGACAGCCTTTGGGAAGCAAGACAGGGTCCTTTGGAGGTATAATCAATCTGGGTCCTGGGTGGGACCCCGGTCTGTCTTCAGGCCACCCCCTCCTCTGCTTCCAGCAAGTGTCACCTGTCACCATGCGTTTGGCACACACCCACTCCTCCTCCAGCTCTCACTCCCGTGTTTGCTGCCCCTGGTTCCCTCGGGGACTGGCCCGCCTCTGATGTGCTGGGAACCCCTGTCCGTGTAGGATGTGACCAGTTCAGTGAATCCTACACCCGACTTGAGGAGGGTGCTCGGGAAGCCTGGTGCTTTTTGAAGCCTTTTGCTGTGCTGAGGCTGTAAAAAGCAGACCTGAGGTCGTCAGCAGACAAGCTAGAAAATGGAAGACCCGGGTCTAAAGGCTGTTCTCCTCATCATTTCTGAGAATCTGGATGCCACTGTTTCCCTCGTGGACTTCAGTTTCTTCATCTATATAGTGGGATCCTACATGATTGCTCAGGCCTTTTTCTTTTCCAAGATTTTCCGGAAGTCACATCTACGCCATTTCAGCCAGATTGACATCTCCAACATAACGGAACTTCCGGGATGTTCACACCACTCAAAACAGGCCCCCAAAGAAATGCAATCAGTGGTCTTTCCTCTTTCTCAGGAGGCCTCACATCAGCACAACTCTGTCAAACAGAGACTGGCCCTTAGAGTGCAGGGGGCCTGGCCTGGACATCCGCTCCTTACTCTCTGTGTGATCTTGGGCAAGATATCTCATTTGCCTCGGTTACCTGACTTTAAAAATATGGTTATAATTTTTGACCCCTAAAACATGTGGTGAAATCGTGAGACAATAGACGTGGATTTGTGGACTCATTTCTGCCAACTCCCCGGCCTGATTCCCGGAGGGCACGGAGAGGGGATACAGGTCCAACCCAGAGGGAATTAGTGAGCCGGGCAGCAGGGACCGCCAGTCTGAGAAGCCTCATGCCTTCACCCTCACTTACCAGTCCACTCCCACACACGAGGATAGCGCAGTAGAGGAAATGAGAAACAATTCTGCCATCAGGGAACCAACATTCTAGCAAGAGGAAACAAATAAACTAGGAATTAAAATGAGTGGCATCTCAGGGGATGGTACGCACCATAAAGCCAAGCTGGGACATGTGTCAGGGGTGTCTGGACAGAGGGTGAGAGAAGGCCTGGTCCCCCTGCCTGTAGAGCATTCCAAGGTTGTCATCCCAGGGTGGGGAGGGCCGCTGGGAGTCCTGGCCTTCTCACGGTGGCTGAGGAACAGAACAAGGAGTCAAGGACCCCTGGCTTCCATCCTGACCGCCCCTGGGCAGACTGCTGACGAGCTGTGAGCGCCACCAGTCTGGCCAGGCTGTCCTGAGCCACCCTGAGTTCCGGGCCCACCTCTCTCCTGCCAGTGGTGACGGCCAGTACTCCTGACGCCTGTCCCTTCTTTCACAGTCACCTGCCTGTCCCTTCTATATTGCAGGCACCATTGTAGACACCAGGAATTCAGCACTGGCAGTCAAGCACCCCAGGGTTAGAGGGAAAGGTGCACAACTAGCCCCAGTGCCAGGGGAGACGTGGGAGGGAGGTCTGGACCACACAGCAGAGGGGAAACAGATTCTGTCTCGGGAGGGCTGAGCAAGTGCTGCACGAGGGACATCTAAGTCTGCTGCTTCCCTGGGAGGGGAGGGAGCAAAGAGGGTCTTCCAGCAAGGAGGGGCCTTAGCAAAGGCACAGGGAGTTGGGGGAGAGGTGAGAGGTCGGCAGAAGGTGGGAGGACTTCCCTTTGAAACAAGACTGAGGCCAGTCCAGGAATAGGCTCGCACTCCACGAATTTGGGTTTTATGCTGAGGACAGCAGGAGAAGACAGAAGCCTTGAAATGTGAGGGTCCACTTCCAAACCCCAACTGCTAGAAGCACTAGCATAACCCAGCAGCTCTTTGTCTGTCTCAGTTTTCTAGTGGCTTCTGCAGAGCAGCCCAGCGCAAAAGCGCCTCGTGAGTCTGGGGTATGAACAGGCCCAAAGGTTGGGGAGGGAGTGGGTTCCGCAGTCCGGGTCTGGGCTCCTGCAGGAATCTTTCTGCCCTCCATCTGGTGGCCCGAGGACTTTACGAGAAAGCCCCTGGAGTTTACAAAATGTGCCCCCACAATTTAATTACCTGCAGCACGAATGAGGAAAGACTCCATAAACACTGGAATTTATAGGCCTTCTGTGGTTATAGGTCACCTCTGATGCAATAACTGGGACCATTCCTGTAGGAAATGGCTTCATTTTATTGGTTCTGTATAAAATTTATGCTCCTCTCTACCTACAGTAAGACAGGTTTACTTCTAAGTATCTCTTGCAATTGTAACTTCTTTGTTCATTTTTGAAGCTGTGTGTGTGTGTGTGTGTGTGTGTGTGTTGGGAGCTAGACTGCACACGGAAGGTTCTCGGATGCACTTATTTCAAGTCCATTTTACTTCCCATCCAACACCTGAGACCTTCCTGTCCTCTGGGTGTCCCTGTGGCCAGTAGGCCCTGGAGCTGAGGGGAATTTGCAACTGCAGATTCAACGGGGCGGCCGGGCTGAGAGTCTTTTCCCGTTTTGTGCTGTTCTTGATGTCTCTTTTTCGGGAACTTCTCCAGTCAGAGACGTCTTACCTGGCTGCTTTATTTTCAGCAACGTGCCCTAACCCTCAGCGGCGTTCTCAGACAAGCCCCCCTTTCTCCTTTATTCCGCTCCTTCCCGCTCGGGTTCCTGCTACCAGTGCTGCCTGGCCCGTCCATCAGCCCTGCCAGGCGGCTCATTTATCTGTAGCAACAAAACCCACGTTGGCATTTCCTCCTTTTGTTCCCTTAGTTTTACCACTGCTACTTGTCGTGGAGTTCCCTTTCCCCTTCATTTAACAGAAAGGCTTTCACATTAAAGGAACATTTTAACAGTACAAACAAGAAATGGAAATCCAGTTTACTTCTCTGCAAGCGTCTCTTAAATCTCCCAGCTGTTTCAGTTCAGCATCTACCTACCTGGCTTTGTTCCAAGCCCTGCCCTCTCCCTCTGCTTGGCTTCGGGAACCAGAAAGCTGGACTGCAGAGGGAGGCAGGAGAGGGAAGGGGAGGAGCGATGACCGGGCATCTCCCTGCTGCTCTGCCCAGCCCAGCCACCCTCCCACCAGCAGCCCCCAGGTTGCAGGGTGGCACCAACACCTGCTCCCCAATGTTTTCCTCCCCATCCCGTAATCTACAATCTCAGAAGAGGACAACATCCACCGGCCACTCATTGCTTCTTGCAAAGGTGCTATACGATACACTCCAATTAGTCATTGGCACCTGCTGCAAGAAAGAGGTGGCTTTGCCTCTCTTGAAGATGCTATTTTTCCTACTATCGGATAAAAGTTGTACAAATTCACCATATTTCTCTTTTTGCTTTGGCTGAAAGGAAACTTCTAGACACATACAATTATAATTCCTCTACCTACATTAGCCACTGGGGTTAGGTTATTTGTCCCCCTTCCCCTTCTTTTAACAGCTTTGCTGTTTCTGAGTCTAGTGTAAGAATAGTTTATCAGACAATTAGAGGCATACACATCACCAATAGGCCTGGCCGACACACAGGCACAGGCGACGTTTACAGGTGCTGCCTCCCGCCGCAGCTATGCTTCTCCCTCCAGTGTCTTGGTTCCTGTCTCTGTGACCCCTCCAGGGTAATATGGAGAGGAGATTGTCTCCCTCTTCCTTCAGTGCTGTGAAGAGAGAACAACAACCTCCTGACCAGCCTCTCTCAGACCCGGCTCTTTGCTGAGATGGCCCCCAGTTAGCTGGGGGACAGGGTAGGTGTTGTATAGTGAGGCCATAGAGCCCTGTTCCTTGGCTGGGTTCTTGCAGAACAATTCAAACAAGGAACATTTACTGACAGAGCAGGGAACAGCCCAGCCCACAGGGTGAGATGACCCAGTAACTCAAAATAAAGAGAGCTGCCTTCCGCTAGTGAAGCGTGGGCCTGGAGTCCTCCCAGGAAATGCTGTCCTCCTGTCACGCAGTCAGTGGAAGGAAAATGTTTCTATTCTTCGAGAAGCCTTGACCAGGAAAACCACTTTTTTGCAAGAAAAGGAAGAAGTTTGAGCTTCCAGGATCATTGGCACTTGGCTTATTTGCTTTCCAGTTCCCATTCTGGAACTTAAAAAGAAGAAAACTTAAAGTCATTGAATCATTAACTGTCAGAGCAAAAAGATCCTTCTGAGGAGCAAGCAGCTTTCCCTGGGCCACACAGAGTGAGTCCATGACTACATGCCACAAAAAGAGAGTGCCCATGTTTGGGAAGGCTCCTTCCTCAAACCTGTGCATCTCAGAGGCGCATCAAGTTTATCCCTCTACTGGGAAAGGCCATCGAGGCCATCAGTCGGGGAGGGCAGGGCTCAAAAGTCCTTAGGATTTCAGGGAAGGTGGAGCTCCTCAGCTCAGCAAGGCAATAAACAGGCGCCCCTTCAACCTAGGACCCCACCCAGGCCAGTCTCCATGGGGTTGCCTGGGTGCTCTGGCTTTCAGAGTTTGGAGCTGGGGCTGGAGACAGAGAGAATGTTGATGGAGAGATTGCCTTTGTAAGTGAGAGCTCTGCCAGTGTTCCTGGCCTGCCCGCCAATGCCTGTGTCTAATAACTGAGGAAGAGTTTTTCATTTTGATGAATTTGTCTTTCCCGGGGTTTTGTTTTGTTTGGCCTTTGAGGAGTCAGAGGGTTTTGAAGCTGGAAGGGCCCTGAGAGATTGTCTAATCAACCCTTGTCTGATGGGTGGAGAAACTGAGACAGCGAGAAGGCCAGGTCCTGGCCCTTTGTGACAGGGCTGCTGAAGGGCAGAGCCAAGGCTCAGAACGTCAGTCTCCTGAGGCCACACTTTCCTTGGTGCCAGCTGCCTCCTGATATAGGGAGGCAATGCTCTCTTAAGAGGTGTTCCCTGAAACCCAGGCACACGAGGATCATGATCTGCCAGAGGCAGAGCTCAGACTGCAGGGTCGGGGAGGGGGACGCTTCCTTTGGAAGAACAGGAACTGCCAGCTATGGGTCTGCCTGCGGAAGGATGAGAATCCTCACAAAGCTGGAGCTCACAGCCATGAGGCAGGGCTCCGTGGCCTCCAATGAAGGGTCATGATTCTCAGCTCCTGTGTCCTCCCCACTCTGTGCCCAAGACAATGGTGGTCTGCACATGGGAGGAGGCGCAAAAGAATTTTTATGTCTTTTCCCATTTAATTCCCTACGACAGCCTGGTGGTTGCTGTTGTTACCCCGTTCTACAGGTGAAAAGGCAGTCTCAGACATGTGATGTAGGTTGCCCACAGTGACACAGCCATGCATCTTATAAGCGTCAGAGCTAGCATGTGGTATCTCCAAGGTGCTCCTCACCTCGGGGTCCTTAAATCAGACAGATGGTTTGAACTGAGTCCTTTGGCCTCCAAGCCCACCCTGTGTAATTCCTGGACATCTCTGCTTTCTTTTCCCTCTCATCAAAACTGATCCAGAAGAAGAGACCTCATAAGTCTTTACTGATTTCACTTCCTGGGGGCCTTCGCTACCCACCAAGATATTAAGTCTTAACAACCCAAGGACTGACATTCTTAGTGGAATGCCAGTTATCCCTTTAAGAATGGGAATCACTACCATGCAACGCTTTCTCAAGAGGCTGCCCATAGCCAGCACATTATCTTAAATTTGTCAGTGTTGCAGGTGCCCCTGGCTGGCTATACATGTTGAGTCAGTTCCTAAGGCCCATCTTGGCAAATGTCATCTTGTGCAAGAACAATAATTATCCTGTCTGTGGCTAGACAGCTTCAGCATCGACAAAGTGCCTTAATATACTGGGACTTAGACATTATTATTCCCCTGATAATGGGTGAGGAACTGAGACTTGCCAGGCCACGTGCCTTGAGGCCACGTGCCTTGAGGCTGGGATGCAAACCTCTTCCTGCCTGGCTCGTCAGCCCCACGTAGCCTCCAACCACACTCACCACAGCAACCTCACACGGAACCACTGGTCAGGAATGCCTTGGTGCCAATTAACGTATCAGGTTGGCCCAACAGATACAAGGCTCCAAGAGAATGGGAGACAGACTGCTGGGGTTTGCTGAGAGTTGAGAGAAGAGGGAAGCGTGGGGGAAAGTGAAGTCTGGTCCATGAAGGAGTGAGCAGGGCCGAGTCCTCAGGGACTTGGGGCCCAGAAGGTTGGCAGGATGTTGGCCTCAGCAGTCTGCAGTGAGGGGCTCTCTCTCCTCTGGGGCAGAGATGGTGCTGCGCCCCTCTTTGTACCCACTGGTGGCCAACACACAATAGGTGTGGTTTCTCCTTCATTTTGTTTACCCCAACCCCTCTGGAAAATGAACTGCTTCTATTTCATGTATGAGGGAAGAGAATCCCAGAGAGATCAAGTGACAGGCAGGGCTAGTCCACAATAGAGGTGACATAACTCTTCTCCCCTCTGTTTGCAGGCACATCTTTCTATTCTTTGTCTGGGCCAAGTGCCCATAATGGATACGCACAAGCCCAACCCCACACCACTCCTTCCTGTATGAAACTCTATACACACTGGATCACAAGAATGGTAATTATAAGCTGAAAAAAATATGGATGAAAGATGTCAAAATGAAGATGATGATGGTAATGATAATAATAATACACCAGATCAAGAGGGTGGGCTGCCCGGGAGTTAGGGGCCTGGTTTGGTTCAAGCCCTCCATAAACTTGCTCTTATATTTCCTTAAACTTTTTGAGCTCAATTATTTTTTATCTGTGATTTGGAAACAACAATACCTGTTTCTCAAGTCAACCATGAGTATTAAATGAAATCAACTATGAAGAAACTAAGAACTTACCGATATTTAAACATAGGCCTGTTTGCCTCCAAATTCCATGCCTTTTATACAAGAAAGTTATTGCCTCTGTTCCCTTATCTGTTATATGAAAACATTTTTATTCTGCCTAAGTTGTAGAGTGCTTCTGGGATGAAATAGGAAAAGCTTGTGAATGCACTTTGTTAACTAGAAAGTGTCTAAAACTCTGCTTAGAATAGAATTTGTTCCATAGCAGCACATATTATTATGATCATTAACAAAAATAAGCTGGTATATAAATACCCACTTTCATGGCTTATTCTTCAGAAGCAGTGTTTGCTTTTCTTGCAAACCTGCTATATTTGTGGGACACATGCATTGAGTGCTGACCTGCGGCATTGATGCCCATTGAAAATGACCTGTCTCAGCAATCCTCGTCTCCTGCAAGCCCCGGGATGGAGTCTCCTAGACTAACAGCCCTTGAGAATAGATGGAGCCTAGTGCACTTTCTTTTCCCAACTGCTATTCTCAACCAGCTCGATCCATCCATCAATGAACAAGTGTTTATCGAGCACCTGCTTCTGTTGAAGTGCTTTAAAACCACACCCAGGGCAAGCCTTCCAGACCTTGTCTAACCAACAGGTAAATACATACTTTGATCGCTGCAAAGAAGTAATATGGTGACTCAAAACACTTTTACAGGCAAAGACTCTGCTGGGAAAACCCTACCATGACTTTCCGAAGGCCATCAACACCAGTCACTGTCAGTGCTCTCCGGACCAAATGAAAACTCTGCACTTCCACTTGATGAAAAGCCCTGTCCACTGTTCTGAAACCGTTCTATGGGGGTATCACCTACCAGTACAACAGAAAGCTCCTTGAGGACAAGACTACATATTACATTTCTCTGATAAATATCACAAATTGCCTATCAGGATGCTAAGCACATGTCCTCATTTTTCAGACCCAGGGTGAATTATGTAATGTCCTCATTTTTGTATGTCCTCAATTATGTAATGTCCTCATTTTTCAGACCCAGGGTGAATTATGTAAATCTGTAGAGTATAGACCCAATGTTGTGCTATCAGGTGACCCACTTTGCTCTGGACTTTAAATTTGTCATTTACAAAGGAGGGGAGAGGAATAGACAATTCCCAGGTTTCTTAGAGTTCTGTTCTATGTTCTATACCAGATTTGGCAAATGACACACACCTCACCACTACAAGGCCAATGACAGATTTCATTATCAGTCACAACACTAATTCCCATTAAATCCAAATTCAGCCATAATCTTGCTTAGCATAGGCAGCCACTACCAGCGCCTATGAGTGGAAGCATTTTGTCATGCCGACTCCCAAGCCCTTGCCTCTGCAACATCACATTTGCTGTCTTTCTCTACCCAAAATCTATTGCTCTGGCCAGTTCTGCTGCCTCCTTCTCCTACCTTCTTCATAGCTCAATAGACTCTACGTCCAACTCCTCCACTAAGAACAGAATGGATTTTAAACACTGACTTACATGGAAGTGACTCAGCATTTTCTCTAGTCCAGTGGGATTTGTCTTGTAAGAGAAGTCCTACAGAAAATATTTGTAACATGTACTCAACAAAGGACAAGTCTCTTAAATAACTCTTAAAAGGCAACAAGTAAAAATATAGACAACCCAAAATTCAAAAATGGGAAAAGCCATAACAGGCATTTCATGAAACAAGATATCCAAATGGACCATTAACATATTAAAAAGATACTCAGCCTAAAACTCAGGCATCAGGGAGATGCAAAGTAAAAGTATAAGGAGACAGTAATTCCTGTGTGCTGGACTGTCTAAGATTAGAATTCCAAATGCTGGTGAGGATGTGGAGCAACTGGGACTCCCATACATTGATGGTAAAATGCAAAATGGCACCAGCATTTTTGGAAATGGTTTTCAATCTTTTATAATGTTAAACATATACCCTATAACCCAGCAATTCCACTCTTAGATATCTGTCCAACATAAATGAAAATATATGTTCACAAAAATACTTGAGCACAAACGTTTATAGCAGCTTTATTCACAACAGCCCCAAACAAGAAACAACCCGAATGTCTGTCAACAGGTGAATGGATAAACAAATTAGGAACTATGGACCATGGAAACGCCTCTGCAATAAAAGGGAGCAAACTGCTGATACACAACACACGGCAAAAATGCGGATGAATCTCAAAAATATGATGCTGAGTGTGATAAGCCAGACACAGGTGTGTATACAGCAACGACCCCATTGACATGAAGCTGGAAAAGAGCAAAACGAACCCACGGTGATGGAAGTCAGATCAGCGGCTGTCTTCGGGTGGGTGGCTAGGTGGCAGGAGACAAAGATTGGCCACAAAGGGACATGACATTCTAGAATGATGAACTGTTTTATATCTCCATCAAGGTGATAATTACTCAGAAGTATGCATGTGTCAAAATTCACCTAACTGTATATTTTAAACGGGTACGTACTTTATGTGAATTATATCTCAATGGAGTTGATATATAAAATCAACAATAAACATGAGGAGATAACAATATACACTCACCGTAATGGTTAAAATGTAAAAAATGACAATATCAAGGTTTAATGAGGATGTGAAACAACCAGAACTCTCATTCAGTGTTGGGGAAAATGTAAGTTGGAACAATCCACATTGGAAAACATACTGTTTGGCGGTATATAATGAAGCTGAACAAACACATACCCTGTGATTCAGCTGTTCCACTTCTAGATATACATTTATCAGCAAAGTGTATATATGGGCACCAAAAAATATATACAAGAATGTTTATAGCAGCGTTATTCCTTATAACCACAAACCAGAAATAATTCTGAAGTCCATTAACAATAGAATGGACAAATAAACTGTGGTACGATCTTACAATGGAATAGTATACAGAGATGAAGATTAATGAACTACTATTACAAGCAACAATAAGGATGGATTTATAAAGGGATGTACTGTATTGATATCATAATAGTAATGATCTATGGGAAGGAGGTGGGGTAATGATTAGGAGGGACCATAAAGGGGTCTCTGGGGTGCTAAGAATGTTCAATTTCTCCATGTAAGTGATGCTTAAATGGATACATTAACTTTGTGATGATTTGTCAAGCTGTACACTTGTCATGTTTTTACTTTTTTGGATATATGTTATATTTTAATAAATGTATTTATTTGAAAAAGCAAATAAACAAAAAACAAGAGGCCCTATAGGGAGGAGGTAATGAGGATTTTTATGTCCTGTGGATTTGAAGGATGTTTTTTTGTGCACCAGAGGAGGGGGAAGATTTAGGGGCAGAAAGCTGCCTTTCTCATCACCCACTGAATCACACCTAGTAGACAAGAGCCTAAACAGCCTGCACATAATACCAAGCTGCCCATCTCTTTATTACTCTCCTATTTCAGTAGCTGAGACAATCTCCCTTTCTACCACTCCAGAGCTCCAGCCAGGGGTTGACGCCTGCAAAGTGGTCCCTAGAGTCCTCGTGTCTAGAGTCCTGGCTCACCTGGGGTGATGGACCTGAAATCCGTGAGTCTCTCTCAGTGGCTAGTTCAGGTTGATAAATGACCACAAGGCCGTGTCACTTTCAGCAGAGCACTGCGTGGATAGAATGAGCCAAACTCTGTTTCCTTTCCACAGCTGAAGCAACGGAAGGGGGCAGCTGTCTGTGAAGTGATCCCTGCTCACCAGCTCTGAGCCCCAGCAACCTGCTCAGAGAGTGGGCTGCCCTGCTGTGTTCTAGAAGAAGCACTCTTTCATATTCCCACCACAGGATCAGATTCCCTCTGGGTGCTCCAGTAAGCTAATTTGTTCCAGGCTCAGACTGGAATCTGTTGGATTATCAGCTTTACCGTGAACGTCTCCATAGTTCTGAATATTAACTCTTCAGATTTTAAGTTCCCTAAGAGCTGAACGCTCTTACACACCATTACATTTCCAACACCTGGTCCCTAGTAGGTTTTCAACATTTGTTGAATCAATAAATAGAAGGATGGATGAGAAAAGTTTTATTGGGCAATGGTCTTGCAAAAGACCAAAGGCCTGTCCCTGATTGGGGATGCTCTCACCTCTCCTAGGGCAGACACCTGTCAGACCTTCATCTCTCACTGACTTGATGTCTCAGGTTACTTAGTTGGCTTTCTGAAACTAACAAGCTAGACCCAGACTCATCACTACCTAATTCCCTACCTGCCGCCTTTACCAGCTCTACTACGTCCCCTGGATTCAAGTCATCAGGATTTAATGGAAGGAGCAGAAGTCATGGCTGACTTGATACCACTGTGCCTGCCTACCTTTGCGTCCTTTTGCTCCAAAACAATCCATCTAAGTTCATGAATGCTGTAACAAGGAGCCATGTTCTCTCTATCCCAAACCCCTCCCTCAAAGCAATTAAATTAATACTTGGCAGTCGCTCCTGAGTTTATAAATCTCTGCAAGATGAATGTAATAGACTGGCTGATGGGGTAGAGGCTATATTTTCAGATGATGTTTTTCTCCTTTTCCTTTTTCCAAGAGCGGTAACAGCACTACAGTAACACACCGTTTGGTATTTTAACATTTCAGATATTTTACAGTAAATTACTTCAGTTTATGGCACTTTGCTTCCTTATATAATTGTTATAAATAACCTTCAAATGACATAAAAGCCATAAACATTGCAAGACTGAAAAGTAAATTATAGACATTTCAGCACATACAAGTAGAAACTCAAACACGTTAAGGCAGGAGAGGAAGGTAAGTTTGTTTGTTCTCTCCCTCCCTAACCATCCATCTCATATTTCCACAATAAATAAATGCCAAGGAGCAGGAGGGGCCCTCTGCGTGCTTTCATAAAGAATCAAGTGGCCCTCTCTGCGCTGGCAACCTCCACCGAAGGGGAGCTGGAGGTCTAGGTTGAGAGGGCCTGCCTTTAAGGATGTTTCAAGGCTGCTAGGAGAATTAGCTGGAGAGAAAGATGAAGACCCAAGGAGAGGCCCACACCAGGCAAACCCTCAGTCTCCAGTGTGCCTCTTAGAGGGATGTGGAGGTATTTGCAAGGTCTTGCTGAACCTCAGATTCACATCATCATCCTCGGTATAATAGCACCATTTATCAGGTGCCTGCCTCTGTGTCATGCCAGGAACTTGACAAACATTTTCTCATTGACTCCTTTTCCACATGAAGCTATGTGGGAGGGGAACGAGTAGGTGGGTAGGGGGTCAAAGAAGAGGAGAGCCATGGACCTGGCCCTCACTTTCACAAAGGGCCTCTTGTTGCCAAATGATGTTAGCCCTGCACGTTCGTATGTATTTAAAATATCAGTTTATTAAATGTAAACATTTAAAATATGTTCCAATGGTTGCTAAGGTTGTTTTGGCATTTCTTTATTTGTTTAATAAACCAAGACACTTGAAAATGGAAGTGATTTGTGCTGGTCTCAAACTCTGAGAGAACGTGGTTATCTCCCCGTTTAACAGAGGAGAGCCCGGGGCTCAGGGAAGTCAACGACTTGTCAGAGGTTGAAAGAGCTGAAGAGCAAAGAGTATCTGTGGCTGTTTCTGTCTGCCTCAGAGCCTGTGGTCTCTTCTCTGCTGTGTGTGCTTCAGGAGAGATGTTCAGAGACAGACACTGCTCGGCTGTCTGGACCACTGGGGTCAGGCACTCCCTACTGAGTGAGAATCTTGCCCAGAGTCAACCAAATGTGTAGTCAGGGTCCAGTCTACCCACGAGGCAGGCTTGTTCTCCTCTTCCCGCCACGCATGCCTGTGACAGGTAGTATCTCAGAGAACTTTAGAAGGGGAATGACTTTCAATTTCTCCTCAGATGTAATCCCCTTGCTTTCCAGGTGAGGAAACTAAAGCAAAGATGGGCGATTTGCCTCAGGTTATACGACAGTGGTCAAATTAGTGTTCAAGCCCAGAGCTCCTAAGTCTTCTCTGCCAATATGCTTTATAGTACACGTGCTAGAATTCTTACTGTATCTTCTTTTGAATATATTTCTTATATGTGACAAATTGTTCAGTGGACCATTATTTCACTGGCTGAAAGATGTAAATAATTCTATATTAAGTAATTAAGCTTTTGAAGATATTTTTGATTTAAAAATTGTACTGAAAATAAGTCTCATCACACGATTGAAATGTAACTAGGATTATTTCTTGATTGGCTCATAAACTACTCTGCCCTGAAGCCACCAGATTCACTGGCCCCAAACAAAACCAGCACCATCAATCTCACATGTGCCACTCACAGCCTCAGCCTTGAACCATTGGCCTCAACTTGCTCCTGCCAGCCAGCCCTCTCTGCTCTCGCTATTCCTGACTGGGAGTAGTTAGCTGTCCTATTCACCTCTCCCTGCTGATTTCAACTGGCCCTCAGACTTGACTCACACTGTCGTCTTCCTGACTATGGCCTTGGACATATCATGGACAGGTATCTCCATTTCTGCTAACCCTGACAACCCTTCCAGAGGTTACCTGAGTAAAACCCTTCTGGAATCAACTCGACCTTGAAACCCTCTCTTATTTGCACTCCCATTAGGGTATGAATTCCAGTCAGCTCAACTGACCAGATTATATAGGACCAGAGAATTCTTCATCTTCTATCCATCCCACCTCCAATATATTATAGCAAAATGGTATTTCATAGACAGGTGTCCTCTGATTCCTAGCATTCTATATAAACTGCAATCTTTTTAGATATAAAGATGGTAGCTTAATTGAAATGATGTGTTAGTCAGAGTCAGCTAACTCTTGCAAAGGTAACGCAAAGCATAAAAGCCAAGCAGAGAAGACCTGAAGAACTCCATAGAAAGGTGGATGGGAGGGAGCTGGAGACCGACATTAATGTAACAACTTTAATATAATATAATATAACATAACATAACATAACATAACATAACATGACATGACATAATATAATGTAACATAACAGGGAGCTCTGTCACATGACCACTCTCTTTCTGTGTAACCAGATTAGAACTGTGTATTAATGTCCCACACCTGCAGTAATTTGGGAAACTTTTCAGAAAGAAGGATTGTTGGTTCAAGACTAATGCTGACTATGGTAGTGCTTCTTTGAAATCCTCCAGCCCCATAAAATTGCTCTGTCATGGGATGGGGAGGTGCAGTTGTGAGATCTCCTTGCTCAGACTTCCTTTAATCCCCTCAACTGCTCCGTGAAACACTATTTGAAAACATGTTCTAGAGCAAGTGGACCTGTTGAACTTGGAGGATGATGATGATGATAATGATGGTGATGATGGTGGTGATGGTGGTGATAATGTTGGTGATGACTATGGTGATGGTGGTGATGATGATGATGATCTGTGTGTCCTCAATTATGCAATGTTTGGTTCTACGTAAATGTCTGTGCCACTAGAGCCCTTACAGGTGGGCTGGGGACGGAGGCAGGTAAAAATTGCAGAGAGGTAAGAAACCTTCTCATAAGCTCCTGTCTAGGTGAGGATGAACAAGGAGGGAAGCAGTTCTCACTGAGGCAGGGTAGAATTTGAGATATTGAATCAGTCCCATCTCTTTCTTGATTTCATTTACTTTTGCTAAAAGTTTAGCAAAAACTTAGAAATTGAACTCTGAGACTTCTGTATCACTTCCACCAGTTTATTTATCTTAGACTGAGTGTGTTGCTTCCAGAATGAAAGGATGGCTTGGCAGTAGCCATGTCACTCCCAGGCCCTGGGGGAAGATGTGGATAGGGATGAGGCTTCTGGGCAGTGGGGTGGGCCAGGGCCTGCCTGTACTATGTGCAGCTCAGCCTCAAATCAGAGACACCCTTCTCACCCAAGCTTGCCCCTGCAGCACAATCAAAACTCTTGTATTTGTTTCTTTCCTGAGACTTCCTCACACCTTTAAAATCTTGAAGACAGATACATTAAAAATAAAAACAAACAGTTAAAACGCCTATCTTCACTAATGAAACGAGTAACCTCACTCTTGTCTATTTAGTAGTGTAGCTCTTTTTTATAACATCTCTGTCAAATGCCATCTTATTTCTGAAGTCAGCCTCCCTTTAACATGTAGTCCCCAGAGAAATTTTTAAAATGCTATTTTAAAGAAAATTAGATTTTAATACAAAGTAATAATAACCATGCTAAAAATAAGCCAAAGTTCCACCCATTAGGTACACACATAACAAGTATAATTTTTTCCAGACAACAACCCTTCAGATATTTAGAAATGAATGTATATATTCCATCTGAGCCTTCTTTAATTTAAATGTTCCCATTTTCTTGTTCCAGGCCTCAGTATACATTTTGTAACATACATCTATTTCTCTCTTGTCCTAAAACGAGGCCCCATAGAACAACACAGATATAGTCTTGACCATTTATTGCAGATCTGGGTTCTTACCTCCCTCCTTTAAATACTCCATTTCTATTAATAAAGGCATAGCGTGTATTAGCTGTTGCCAGTATGGTCAAAATTGGATAATCTCTACCAAACAAGTTAAGAATATTCTAGTGTTAAGCAAAGTTTTGTTTGTTCGTTTGTTTGTGAGGGGGGTAAGTCTCTATAAGCTTTCTCTTTATTTTATAAAAGTGGAGTAGAAGGGCAGCTTACGAAGGGGGATGGAATGAGGGTGGCTGTAGTGAAACCCCACATCTCCATCGATTCTCCTCAATTCTTTGATATAGACAGTCAGCATTTTCTTAATCTCATATGAACTAATATGAAAATGCGGGATCAACAGACTCATTCCAATCAGATTTTTTTCTCCTGGCCACTCCCCATAGAAATTTGGGAGCCTCCCCTGCCAGGGATCATCAGATGGGAAGTGATCATTGTCTGTTATTGGCAAAGGCTTGGGATTTGATATAATAAATAGTAGGGTCCCTCTTGTTACTGGCTGTAGGATTGAGATGACTTACTGTCTTTTCCTTCCTGTAGGCCTTAGTTTTCCCATCTGAAAAATGAGAGAAATAATCCCCAGCCCTCCTCCAGCACTGTCGAATAGAACTTTCCTAGATGATGGAAATGTTCTCTTTCTGCATTGTCCAATATGGTGGCGTCAGCCCCAGGTGGCTATCAAGCATTTGAAATGTGATGAACACAACTGAGGAATTTAATTTTTAATTTAATTAACTGTAAGTGAATAGCCACATGTAACCAGTGGCTACCATATGGGTCAGCACAGATCTAGACCTTTTTGTAGAATAAAGAAAGAGATTGCATGCATATGATGATAGGGGTCTTCTAAAGGACATTTTATTATATAGGATTGGTCCAGACATTCAGCTGGATAAAGAGGTGTAGTATGATCACATCTTTTCCATTCTATTGCTTCTCTTAGTTCCATAGAGGAACTCCTGACTTTAGAAGAGCAGGATTCTACTCTGGAATCTGTCCCTAACTGGTTCTGAATGCAGCTTCTTCTCTCTGGACTTTCTTTCTTTCTTCTATAAAACCAGAGCATTGTTTGGTTTTGCTAATGCCTTCCAACCCCAACTAGCTGTGGACCATAAGAGTACGTGGATGAAAGGATAGGCCTTTGGAAAAAACGTGTTAGTGATGGCACTTAAGGAGGATAGAGGGCTGGGCTTTGATGCCGCAGCCACTGTGTGTCAAGGAGAACCTGTTAGCATGAGAGGTGCAAGGCCAGAGGAAGGGAAGAGAAGTGATAGGTCACCCAGGCAGAAATGTCCTGAGGGCCCCTGAACTGGGGCCAGGCTGCTGGCCCATGCAGAGGTCCTGAGTGGCCTTCTCTTTCCCATCCTTGACTGTTAATGACTGGAGACTGTGCTTTGAACTAGCAGCACCCAAGAGAAAATCTGTGTTGTGTCTACTGCTTACGTAGTAGTCTCCTGGGACACCAGCTGGCAGTGCCACCTTCAGGAAGAAAAGGAAGTCCTCTCATCTATATAAGAGCAATAGTTTGCCTCGAGAGTTCTTCCTACTTTTATACCCCACTTGTCCCCATTCTTTCCATACAAAATCAAGACCTCACAGCCACCTAATAAGCAGCTATTGATACCCCCATTGTCAGATGACATAGTTGTGCACAGAGGGGCAGAGCCTCAGCCAGCGTCACACAGTGGCTAATGCAGAGACTGGTTACCCCCTGAGCGTCCAGACTCCCAGTCCAGTGGTATGTCAGCAGCCTTCCTGCTCTATCTCAGTCATGGCTACTAGAAATAATGCTGTTGGCGGCTCCGCAAGGTCTAGGCGCCAACCCACCCACACTGAAATTAAGAGGAAGTTAGACAGGGAATAGGTAGATAGACCTTCATGATGCCCTGGGTAAGACCAGGGCATGGTTATGTGTAGGATAGAGTTTGGAGAGGAACAAAATACTTGGCTGCATGTTAGAGAACTGGCAGAGCTTTACGCCAAGACCCTCATACAACTGGAGGCAAAGAGGATCCTCTATGCTCTTTTCCACAGCCCTTGCATGCAGGCATCTCAGCATCCTTTCAGGCAGTCTGGATGAGTCTAACTAAGCATTCAGTCTCCAGGGCTGCTCCTCCAGTCCCCACCTGGCCCCACTAACGTCTGGAGCCTGTGCTGTCTGAATCAGCAGGACATGCTGGATGCAAGGCCTGGGCCTTCTGATACTAATGGCTTTGGATTCAGTTCCAGGAGCTGGTCCCAGTGGGAATTTCATTCTTGCTATGCTGGGCCTGGGTGTCTTTCAGGCAGATTAGTTTTTGATGGGGCAGGTAATGAACCATTTCAATTAAGTACCATGTTGTAGACATCATTATCGGCAGGTGCCCTGACCTCTCCCTCACTAATGAGTAGCTATCGATGTGTAAGTCACGTAAGCATTTTCCTCTTCTGAACCTTCTTCTTCCTGCACCTCCCCCACAGCCCGTCCGCACACGCCATCCCCTCTCCTCCTGCCCCTGCCAGAGCCAGGACACAAGAGAGCTTGAAAAGAGGATGGCCAAGCCACTTAAGATCCCTGGGATGATAAAAAACCACTGACCCAGGAGTCAGGAGACAAGGGTCCCTTCTCAGGGGACATGAGCAAGACACTTTGTCTTCCTGGGCCTCTGTTGCTCGTTATCCAAATGGGCTTAATATTGCCTGCCCTACCTACCTCACAAGGATATTACAAGGATCAAATGAGATTAAAGGTATGAAAATGCTTTGAAAAGTTAAAAGCTCTATAGGCCTAAAAGGGATTGCTTTTAAGCCAAGGGTAAAGGAACGGAAGGTTTAAGAAGTACTCAGGGGAAAGAGAAATTGGGGGTAAAAAGGAAAGCAAGAATTTTCCATATTTCTGGGAAGACATGGATCTTCCAATGATGGCAATAATATGAGAACCTGTTTACCAGCATTTCACTCCTCGGTGCCACGTGTAAAGCCAGGGTGACCCCGTGGCAATGTGGCTTGGTTTCTCTCACCCAGGTGAGTGGTTTAACAACGTCTTGTTCGGATCTCCTTCTGCACCAGCAGGACGTGTGGGAAACAGGATTGGCACACGGGAGGACCACTTGTTCTTAAAATGTAGGAGGAGGAACCAAAGGGGCTGGTCCAAGTGAACAGCGGCAGCTTGAGAATCCAAAGCCAGGTGGGGCTTCCTATCTTACCGACCCTTCCAAGGAGTCGTGTAGAGAGGAACTCCAGATTCCAGGGTATAGCCCAGAAGCAAGGAAGCCAGAAAGGAGAGCCTGTGGGACTTCCTGACCCAGAAAGAGCTTGTGTAGTGGCTTTTTATGGGATACTGGGGGCTCCAGTTGAGTGGGAAGACAGTCCCTAGGCCCTTGAGGACAAACCTCATGACTGTGAGCATGCCACTGTGAGACTATTACAGACAGGGTCCTTCCCACTGACTCATTCTGCCTTGGGCTGGAACGTGGACACCAAGGAGAGGAAGAGGAGGGTTCTAGAGAGCAGACACTAGGGCAGACAGATAACAAGGAGAGGAATATAGGTCAGAATCAGCACTTCTAGAAATCCGTCAAGAACACCAAAGAGCCTTAGCCTTCCGGGGTGTGCAGAGACTCCTCGATTTCAAAGTAGAGTCCATAACCTTCAACTTTGCACCTTCTATGTTCTGAAATTATAGGAACTGTGGGGCATGCATAGATAAGTAAATGCCCTCAAGGAGCTTATAAAATATTTGAAAGAGAATAGATAACATTTAATGTGTTGTTGTTAGTGCCGTCGAGTGGATTCTAACCCCTAGCAACCCTGTGTACAGCACGCCTGGTCTTTTTGAGCCATCCTTTCACCTTCCGGGGCTATATCACACAGTGCTCTTCTGTTATTCTTAGGATTTTTGTGACCAATTATTTCGGAAACGTGTGGCAAGGTCCTTCTTCCTAGTCTGTCCTGGTCTGGACAGGTCCACTGAAACTTGTCCTCATGGGTGACCCTGCTAGTGTTTGAAATCCCGGCCTCATAGCTTTCAGCATCACAGCAACACGCAGCCACCACAGTCTGTTGGTCAGACAAGACATTACTTGTCTGACCAACAGACAAGTAATGTGGTTCCCTGACTGAGTGATGAACCCAGGGGCATGGTGGTGAGAGCAGGGATCTTAATCACTACACCACCAGGGCTGGCTACCATTTAACACTAGAGTACAATGTTACAAAACACTGTTACAATGATACATAAAATGTCATCCAACAAGATAATCAGTATGAGAAAGCCTTGTAAGTTGCAGTGGTCCAGTAAAGATTTCTTGACGGACTTGCATAAGGTTTAGAGGCAAATCCATTGGTAAAATGGTGAGATGAAGTGAGATGAAGGCCAGGGTGAATTTTAGTGATAGAGGAATAAGCAAGACTAGCCGATTTCCTCTTCCTTCCCCTTCCTCTCTTCCTTTTCCTCTCTCCCTCTCTTGTTTTCTCTTCATACCATCCAACATTATCTAAGTCTTCTCTGAGTTCATCAGGGTTTCCTTTCCCCTTTCCATCACTTTTAGCATCAAGTCCCCCTCGGCGCCCATCTCATTCATCACCCTTGTCTCAGCCCCAGCCCAGCTCCTCAGCCCTAGGCCATCCCATTACTGCTACTTGCTCAGCAACTGGGAACCGCCACTGCAGTCCACAGAGCCTACCAGGCTGCCCTCTCTGTAGGGTGTGCAGCCCCAGGGGCACTTAACAAAGGTTCAGTATGATATGTTATCCTCTTCCACCTCAAAGGATCTGGAGCAAAGAGCCTAATGCAGGAACTGCCCCTAGAGACACATATTTGCAGCCTGCTGCCTATGGACTCAGACTCATTAAAATGCAATCTCCACATTAGCTTTTTTTAAACAGGACTCTTAAAGCCGCGTGACGTTAAAACTGTCTCGCCAATAAGCCACATTAACCAGCTCATCAACTTTTTTTCCCACTAGTCCATCCTCCCCATAGGCAGTTATATAGTAGTTAAATGAACATAATCAATGTGTATTTATTCACTGGCTTACTATCCAATTTGTGGATTATCTACCCTCCTCAATGCAGTGGCTGCTTCCGTCTGTGGCCTGCTATAGGGGCATTTCTTCATTCCTTTAGCACTTCAGCCAGACAGTGGGCAAGCCACTCAGAGGACATTCAAAAACAGGCTATTAGTGGCTTTGATTAACAAAACATGTCAAAGAGGAAGGCAAGAGTACTTGTTAAGACAGGGCTTAGGGACCAGGATAGAATCTTCTATCACGATAAGTAACCAAGACTGAGCTGGAAAACAAACATTTCTTCCAGCTTGATCCCTCATCTCAAGTGAAGAGAGGCCTGGGGTGCTGGTCCTGACCTAGAAGGGCCTTGTTGATGCCTAGGCAGGATGGAATTGGAAAACCAGGTGAAAGTCAGATGTTTTCAAGTAGAAGTTGGGATGTAAACTCTGGAGAAGTTTCCTTAATGGTGTGAAGGACTTGTAATGAGAAGCTAATGGTATCTCTGACAAGATTTCTCCTCACAGCTCGTCCCTTCCTCTGGATGGAGCGAGATCGGATTCTCCCGGGTTTACTTAAGGGAAAACCAACACACTCTGGTGTGTGTGTAAGGTAGATTTCAAAACTCTGATTCTGCCTTGTTTCTTTTCCAGGGAAACAGTTGACAGAGCTGGCTAGCCCCTGCTAGGCTTCTATCATCCCTCCCACCACACACTCAAATCCTCCAGGGTCTCGGCCAGAGAGCAGAGTCCCTGAGAACTGGGCTTTATGGAGGGGAGAAGTGCAAAACGGAGGCGCGGGAGCCAAAGGGCACAGGGTGCCATCATCTCAAGCGGCAGGCCCTGCAGGAGCCAGTGGGGTGTGCGAGTCTGACAGTCACCGTGTCTTTCTCCCACATGTTCTTCCTGTGTGGTGATAGCCCACTGAGGTTCACCTCCTCCTGTCCCTGAGCCACCAGCAGGTATTCTGGTGGACAAACTTCCAGGACATAGATGGTGGCAGAAAATGTGAGAAGGTGGCAACAAGGGAAGCCACCGCTGCTCTGAAAGGCGTGTTGGTGGAGGGCTGCAGTAGACTAGACGGTGCCGTCGATGGTGGGAGGGTTAGTGCCAAGTGCACTTCATTAGAATCATGTCCATCAACTCCAGTGCCCATTACCCCCAGAGTGTCAAGTGGTAATAAGAACCTGAGGAGCCCTGACGAATGCTCTCCAAAACCAGTGTGTACACTCAGGCCTCAGTCCATCATCAGGCAGGCTGACGTCACATGGAGATAAAAGGCCTCGTCCACAAATGGAGGCAGTAGCAGGAGTGAATAGGGACCAGTGTGTGGGCTAAACATAGCATTTCCACTAGGACGTTTTACAGAGTATTGTCGTATCCATGTAGGGAGGAGGCAAGGAAGAGTTACACCTAAGGTAACCATATCTTGGATGTCTAGGAATTGAGAAAGGGGTGTGATTGTACCTGGTGTGTGGAGACTCTCTTGGTATCAGAACACAGAAAAGTATGGTGTAAGTTAAAGCGCCACCAGAGGCCCCGCAGACCACAGTCAGTGTTTTGAAGGAGCTTGGCGGTCATCCACAGTGATGTGCTGACCACTCATGCTCTTGGGCAGGGCCCCTCCTTGACACCAGAAGCCCTCAGCATTCCCCACTTTCCAACCTACTCCGAGGTGTCTCTCTCCCTTGTAGGCATTATTGTACTCGGGTACCCACCCAACCCATACTCTGTTGGGGCTCACAGCGCTGTCTGATCTCTCTAGGGGAAGGAATCCCTGAAGTGGGTATTTGTCCTTCATCTTCTTACTCTGGCTTCTGGGTCTGGATATTCTCCAGTTGGTTTCAGCTGCCTGATTCAGAGAAATTGTGGAAGTCAAGGAGGCCTCAAAGATAGCCACTGGCCCTGGGAGCAACTGAGGTCCCAGGTCTCTCTTGGCTGGCCCTGGCTACAGAGATGTGAGAGCTGAAGTATGCCCCCAAGCCTCCAAGACAGCCTAGAGAGCAAATAACCCCTCCATCGGGACCCCTTCTGTGACAAAAACGGATATCAAGACAGAGGCTTCTGGAGCTGGTGCTCCCCTAAAGCAGGGTGGCCCCACTCTAGCCACACCATGGAGGTATCAAGTTAGTCCAGGGGCTATGCACTTACATGTCTACAGTGGCCAGACAGATACTACAGGTGTGGACAGGGCTGGGCTTCAGCACCTGGGAGTAATAGGGAACGGTGGGGATTGTGGTTCACTGGAGAAACAGGTCCACCTAAGGAGGCAGCAAAGGGAGTATCCACAGAGCAATGGGGGCCTATGAGGCCTAACCTTCCAATCTCTTTTTCAGGAGAAGCAAAAAACTGGGTTTTTTTTAAGTTGAACTGTTGGTTCTTATTAAAAAACACAATGAGTAGGATAAACAAAATCTGTCTTCTGGGTACATGTGGCCCCTAAGACTTCAGCTGGTAAAATCTATTTAAGGAGCACAAAGTCACATTGGAGTAGACAAAACAAGCCATTATTAGGATAGAGGACAAGACGTTCACAACAACGTTTGTTTTTCCCAGTGTATGAGCAATAGGCGTCCGTTGTATCTCCACATGTGCTCAAAGCCATTGGAAACCACTTCCTCCAAACATAAATGTGTCAGCAGAATCTTCCAAGTGGCATTCGTTTGCTTACTTATTTTTGCGGTCCCCAATTTAGCTTGAATCTGCATCTCAACATGTACGTATGTCTATCAAACTTTTATTATCTGGGAGATTCGATTGGACTTGCGGGTCAGGTCATGGAACATGAGTGGGGCCAGGTGGTCATTTGTAGATGGCCTAAGCTCCCTGCAGGAGGGCGGCGTCCCTTGGGTGGTCCATAACACACAGATATGTATGCTTAAACTTCAATATGTGTATGTGCATACATAAATAACTATTGTAAAAACACACTGGTGAAGCAACCAGCCACAGGCAGAGTTATGAACTTGGAGCTGGCTTGTGAATTGCCCCATAAAAAAACATCTTCTAAGGAGCAACCCAGAAGTGCAGCAAAGCTCGGTCGTCATGATACCAGCTTGCATTTCTGCTCTCAAATGGAATGGAAATTAGCAATCAGGCAGCAGCTTTGGGCTGAGGGTGGGGAATGAAGCAGAGTCGCTCCTCCCTGGGAAAAGAGGAGGAGGCCTAGGGGTTAGCGACTAATCTGAGATTGTTTATAGCAGCAGCGATGGAATGTCTGCATTCCTTTTCCCGTTAGCCACCCTCAGAGGCCACCATGCCCAGTGTTTCCTGTTTCCTGGGTCCCAGGCCTGGTGAGGCCCTGCAGAGGGCATCCAGGAAACTACAGGGGCCCAGATGTCTACATTCCTGAATGGAGCTCCGTGAGGCTGATTGATGTCAGTCTCTGCAGTAATAATTCACTGCCCAGGGGACCTACCAATCCTGTAGGTTGTGAATTTGGTGTGTGTCACCCAAATTGGCTCCTCCATGCTGCGTGGCATGAGGGGGATTGTAATTTGTTTGTGCATATTCCAATCAGGGGAAGATTCATAAGCTACTGTTGAGGAAGAATGGATCACTTGCTTTTGACTTGAATGCAGGGAGGTTGGCTCCTGGGATTTTGGAATAAATAGTTGATCTTTAAAGATCATTTTGTAGCTTGTAGCCGTCAACCAGCCAGGTTTTTAGTGTTTGTTTATGCTCTATACTATATGATTCAATAAACTGTGCCGGAAAAACGTGCATAATTGCGTTTAAAAGCCAGCCCAACTTCACCACACGACTTGTGCCTCAAATCACAGTTTATGCACCAAATTCTGTTTATTGCTCTCAGGATTTTCACCCCCCATTCGGTGACTCAGAATCTGGGGGACTGCACGAGCATCTCTCTGTTTTCTTCTTGATCGCAGTCCTTCCCCTGCTGAGAATGTTCCTGGCAAATTCTTTACCGTTATACTAAGTTCCAGTGCTCAATTTAAAAATATGAATGGTGTCATCTCCCCACTCACTAAATGGGCCCCATTTCAGGTATAGCACTTGCTACGTTATGCTCACTATCATACAAATGGGAAATATGAAGGTTGTTGACTGTTCCCATTTCATAGTCTTGTAGAACGAGGTCAAAGAAAAATAATGGCTGATTCCTACACAGGAGTTACCGTGTTCCAGGAGCTTACATCTATTAGCTCAGTTAATCCTCACCAACAACCATGTGATATCCGTACTCTCATCCCCCTTTACAGTTAGGAAGCTGAGACACAGTGAGGTGAAATGACGTAAGGTGGCCTTGTTCACAGGGTGAGCAAACGGTGGAGCAGCTGGAGTCTATGTGTTTGGCCACCATGCCAGGTTGTCTCTCAGGCATATCTGCATCACAGGACCAGGCAGCAGAAACAAACAGCACACAGTAGAGCAAAACTTCCCATCCCCTTAGCTTAGGGATAGCCTGACGTCACAGGTCAACCTCAAGAATGACCTCAAGAAGATATTCCACCAAAATTTCTAACAAAACTACTTCTGTTAGAGAATAAACATTCTGAGCTAAGTTGCCCTCTTTTTATCTACTCTTTAAAAATGCAGCACTCTCTGGCAGGGATGTCATACAGCTCTTTAAACATTTATTTATAAGATCCTAGCAAATCTGGCTAAATATAAGATCGTAGGTGAATCTTTCCTCAATTAGATGAGATGAGGAAAGTCAAAACAGTTGGTTCATTCAGCAAATATTCTTTGAGAAGTTATCATGTGCCAAGTCTGGGCCAGGTGCTGGTGACCCAGGAGTGTATGAGGCACAGCCCCTGTCTTCAAGAAGCTCCAAGTCAAATGCACGAGAAAGGGACTGCACAGGACCCGTCCATGGGAGCAGTTCTCCCAGTGCTGCCTCTGTCCAGGACCTACACCAAAGCTCCAAAGGATGAGTAAACCAAAGAAGGAGAAGACATGGGGGCAGGCAAAATCTGAGAATAATTTCTAGTGGTGTGTGCAATTTGTTGACGGAGGGCAGAACGAGCTTTGGAGCCAGCTATGTTCACTGTTTACTTTGCCTCTTTGGGGAAGTTGTCTGACTCCCTCTCAGGTCACTGCAGGGGAAATGAAGTGTTAAAGCGAGGCCACAAGGGCACCAAAGTGAGGGCTGTCGCTCCACCTGCATCGCTCAATGCACGCCGGGCGAAGGGTGGGCGCAGAGCAGCGCTGCCTATACCACGCACGCAGGGGAGAGTAACTCATGCGACCTGGAGGGCAAGTGAGATTTCCTTCCCTCTTTCTTGGCAGTATTTCTTTCTTACCTCTTTCTCTCACTTGCCCCTCCTCCTCCTCCTCTTTCTTCTTCCTCTCCCACTCTCTCTCTCCCCACCCCCTTCTTTCCTTTTTATTTTTCTAAACAATCAGCTTGCCTACATTTTGTACTCTACCAAATTTATGAAATTCACCTCAAGATTATTTTTTATATCTGCAATATTTCCACATGACTAAGTGCATTTAGTGAAAAGCTGACACTAGACAATTTCTTGAACTCACTCAATGCTGGATTTATTAAAGCCCCAAATCATCCATCATCTCAAAATTTGGCAGGTTATGTTTATAAATAAATTAAATTAACAAGTGTGTGCTGTGCTGGGTATCCACGTGTGGGAGGGAATGCAAATACAGGTGTGTATATGCCCTCGTATAGAAGTGGATGTATTACATGGTGAATGTGTCCTGACCCACGCAGCCTGCAAACTTAGTGCTAACACACAGTGATTTTTTCAAAACAGATGAATTCAATTTGTAACTGAGAACTAGATCTGATTTAATGAGAATGTCCACCTTTTTAATCCAAACATAGATTGCATCTAACTGTCTAGCATGATGTAATGCAGAAAGAATTGGTCTGAAGTTCAAGTTGCGTGGCAGCTGGGAGATTCAGTTCTAGTTGTGCCCTGATGCCAACTTCCTGCAGCCCTGGACAGTCACTTTCTCAGCTTGGATTTTAATTGGTCACCTATAAAACAAAGAAACTCCTTTGTTTCTAAATCCCAGAAAGGTCACGAGCCAAAAGTCCAACAGAGCCAAGAAGGCGTCTAGCAAAGATGGGTCAACGCAAAAGTAGAGAATTGTTGGTCTTCTTTTACGTGTGTCTACCCACTGGTGATGAGGACCAGCATCTTCTTCTCAGTGCTGAATTGACAGACATCAGCTCAAAAATTGGCACTTACCCTCCTGAATGACACATTTGAAGAACTGAAATATCATTTGGAAATGCTAGTAAAAGTTAGGAGAGAAAAAAGGTGGAGAAGAGACATTCACTGAACTCTTTCCAACACCAGCGGTGGGCTTGGTGCTTTAGGGAGGTCGGGAAGAGGGAGGTAGGAGAGGCATGGTATACCACATCAAACTAGATAATTACCTTTAATTTTTATGAGGAAATATAGAGTGACTTATTGTTATTGTTATTATTAATTGTAGTAATAATAATTACTATCACCACTACCATCAACAATATTTCATCAGCAGAAAATATGCTGCAAATAGAGAATCCATGATAACAGAGGAAATTAAAAACTCTACTAGGCAGAATAAACTATCTTTATTAGACATTGCAAGTATATTTCACAAATTAATTGTGATATTTATACAGCTCTGGCAATAGCAGCTTGAGGATGTAATTTTATATCGACACTTTCATTGAATGTTACAGAATTCTAGCATCTTGTCCATTCCCCTGTTTCATCTAAACTCGGGATGGTAAACATATTTTAATATCACGTGCCACTCTCATTGATTGATAATGGCTGCCTAGAGTGCTGCATTGAGGAGCATTTTGAGGCTGCTTACGAGCTCAGAGAAAAAGAGGGTTGTGATCAATCAGGTGTCTACCATGGGCACCCACGGGAAGATTAAACACGCACGCCACATATTTGCTATTTCCTAACATCACTGTCCTGAAAAACAAGATTTTTTTCTGACTTTAAAGTTACCCTTGAAAAGAATGATCTGCTTCACTCAAGAATCCCCGTTTTACATCCTTCCCTTGAAGAAGACTGTTGGTTGTATAGAACTTTGGGCACTTAAGACGTAATTTAATCTGATGTTCTCTTGCTTACTTCTCAGTGAGCATGGAGCACCCCTGGACACATACACCTCCTGATAACAGAGATTCCTTTATTGATTTACGAGCTTGAGGTCCCAGAATGGGTGTGGGGATCTCCAAGTGTGAATCTTGATAGGGCAGTCCCATCAGATGTCTATTTTCTTGAAGGATTGGGAAGCTTCAGGAAGAGAATTTATCCTAAGGGAAGAGAAAGTGGAACAGATAAGCCTAGTCTGATAAGAAAGCCTTAGAGGTTGGACAGAAGGGGTGCCTCTGAGAGCAACATGAGACTTCTCAGGGTCACCTCCCAACCCAGGCCGCCACAGACTGTTGTCTGAATCCTGGTGTCTGAGAGAAACACAGAATAGCGAAATCAAGGTTTCACTGAAAACTCTGTAAATTACTGGCACGCACACACAAGTGCATTGATTCCCCTCCAATAAGCAAAATGCCAAAGGGAGAGAGATATTTTCTCACATTTGTCCAGAGAAGCTTTGGTAAAACTCCTGTGCAGTGACACTGATAACAATAGGACAACAGTAGCTTACTTATTGAGAGATTACTATGTGCCAGGTTATGGACAAAGTGTTTATGTGAATTACCTTCTTTGATCCTGGTAGTAACCTTATTAAACATAAAGCATTATTACGTGAGGGCCAAGGTGGCATAGGTAGAAAATGGCAAATCTAGATTTGAAGCTGGGCAATATACTCTACAGCCTGTACTCTTAACACTGCTATCCTATTCCTTGCGTTGGAGCCAGTGGGAGGGGCAGTGCTATTCAGTTGGCAAGAACTGGGAAGTTAGCTCTGGTGGTGGTGATGGGGGTACCCAGATTTGTAGTGTTTGCTGACTTCTGTGGTGTAAATATTCCCACCGTGGCGGATGTCTAGCTACCAGTGTGAACTGATGTGGAGTAGGGACGAGCCAACCCTTGCCCATCACTGTGCCACAGTGGCCCTAATGGCACCCGGAAAAGCCCAGCACATGCAGGGGGCACCAGCAGAAGTGAAACTGGTACAGCAGGAGAAGACAACGTCTGCTATTAAGCTGAAGACCAGAGGACTAGCTGAACACGCTCTATGCCAAGAATACTGCAATCTTAGAACTGCAGAGCTAAGAAGGAACACAGAAATGACCTATACAAACCCCTCATTATTTAAACCAGAGACTGAGGTCCAGAGATAGGAACGGACTTGTCCAGGTGACTTTTGTGATAACGCTGGACCTGAAGACATGATTATATTACTTATCAGTGTTTTATTTCCCTTTATACTAAAATTATCAGGTTTTTTTTAAGGTCTTTTCTTATTTTCCATATATTTTAGAAACTCCTTCATCCCCCATATATTTTCCATACTTCTTCTTAGGTCTCTAAGTTGCACTGCCCTAAAACGGGTTCCAAGAAGAATCTTACTAAGCAAAGGATGATGGGAAAAGAGAAATCCCTGCCAGTTCTTAGATAAAAGCTATTGATTCTGTGCATTGATCTAGGCTCCAATACATGGCTTGCCAGCTCCAATATTACATCTATATAAAAGAGTTTGAACTTCTTAACTCTCTCCTTAAATTCACATCGTCAGGGCTTCCCACCTCCAAAGCAAGACTGCAGGCCTCGGTGCACCTAGCTACTGTGGCCGAGACTTCCAATATCCTGCTCAATGAAATGAGTTAGAGACTGAGTCAGCCTGACTTCACTCAGGGGCTGGTGGTTTCTGAAGTGCAGTCAAGCCCTTCATGTATCCTGCCTCTGCTTTCCCAGTCTGTTAATTCCTCTTTCCTTGCCTCCAGTACTGCACCCTTGAAGCAGCTGTTTCCAAAACAACTGGAGCGGAGGACAGGGCACAGGGAACAGCTTATACAAATGAGCTGATGAGATGAGTCCCCACGGGGGGTGGAAAGCAGAATAATGGCCCCCAAAGATGCCCATGTCTAATCCCCAGAACCTGTGAATATGTTACCTTACATGGCAAAAGGGACTTTGCAGATGTGATTAAGTTAAGGATCTTGAGATGGGGAGATTATCCTGAATTATGGGTGGGCCCAGTGTAATCACAGAAGTCCTTAAAAGTGCAAGAAGGGGGCCAGCCTGGTGGCGCAAGCGGTTAAGTGCACGCGCTCCACTGTGGTGGCCTGGGGTTCGCCGGTTTGGATCCCGGGCGTGCACCGACGCACAGCTTGTCAAGCCATGCTGTGGCGGCGTCCCATATCAAGTGAAGGAAGATGGGCACGGATGTTAGCCCAGGGCCAATCTTCCTCAGCAAAAAGAGGAGGATTGGCAGATGTTAGCTCAGGGCCGATCTTCCTCACGAAAAAAAAAATGTGCAAGAGGAAGACAGAGGAAGAGATGAAAGCAATGTGATGTGAGAAGGACTCAAGCTGCCATGCTGGTTTTGAAGACAGAGGAAGTTTCCAGGAGCCAAGGAATGTGGGCAGCCTCTGGAAACTGGAAAAGGCAAAGAAATGGAGTCTCCCCTAGAGCCTCTAGAAAGGAATGCAGCCCTGCTGACATGTTGATTTTAGCTCAGTGTCAGAATGATGACCTGCAGAATTGTATGATAAACTAGTGTTTTAAGCTGCTAAATTGGTGGTAATTTGCCACAACAGCAATAGGAAACTAATACAGAGGGCAATGACTTCGACCTTTGCACAGTTTGAAAGTGGTCTTGTGCCATGCCCTTGTTTTCCTATCAGTTTAGGAGCAGACAGGAAGACATCTAACACCCACCAGATCTGTCATTGTCTCAGAGATGTTTTAAGACTCTCTGTTACTCCTCTCCAGAGAGATTTCCTCCTAGTGGATCTCAGGTGCATAGAATCAGATTAATCACAATCTTAGTTATGGCACAGTCTTATTTGTGGCCCATGCATGGCTTGCTTTTTTTTCTTTCTTTCTTTCTTTTTCATAATATGACAAACATCTACAAATCCTCCACCCGAAACAAAAGCTAGGACCATGATGATGATCTCAGTGAAGCTATAGTGTCCCCATTCCCACTCTACCTCTAAAGGTGACCAACATTTTGAATCGTTTTTCTTTTTTCTGTTTTCTTTTCATGTTTTTATTGTATCTATATATTTTCCTAAAAAGTAATTATTTGTTTATAACTTAATAAGAAGGATACCACGCTGTATGTAATTGCTTGGGATTTATTTTTTCTGTTAATATTAGGTTGCTGAGATTCATCCATAATGTTATGTGTCACTGCTCTAGAAGATTCCATTGAGTGAATACTCCATGCTTTGTTCACTCACTCTCCCACGCATGAGAATTTGGGTTGTCTCTAGGTTTTTGCTTTTGTGAATAGTGCTGCTGTGACTATTCACGTCCATGCCTCTGTGGTACATGTCCACGAGATCCTTTCAGCAATAGACCTAGGAGGGAAATCTCCTGAAAATTGTTTTGTTTGCATTTTGAGTCCTCTGGGGCCAAAACTAATGTGAGGGCCACTGGGTGCTATTGCTGAAGGAGCTGATTTGAATCAGGTGGCAGGAGCTGGGGTTGGATGGCAAGACAGTCAGGGAGGCAGGTAACGATCACCAATGAGTCATGCCCTAGTTGTACGAGTTCAGTCATCATAAAAGGACTCACTCCAAGACAAAAGAGAGGTAGGACTTCCATTTCAGAGCATTCAGAATGAAGAAACAGACACTCGTAAGGAAAGAGCAGATTCTAACAACAGGAATGCCAAGGAAGAGCAGGGCTGCCCGCACTTCTGAGGCAAAACCCAGTGGACCTTCCATTGGTCACATACCGCTCATCTCTCTCGTCCCTCTAAGATTTTATCAGGGACCTCCTATGAGTATGGCTTGATATTAAGCACACGGGGCCTAAAAGAAATATGAAGCTCATTCACCATTTGCAGAGTACCTTCACTGTGGTTTCCACCCACTAGGAAGGCAGACTCTCCAGTCTTGATTAGGAGGCTATCAGGAAATCCCATATTAACCTTCTCATCCTCAAGGCTGTATTGTCAGGGTACCAAAGAAGAAGCATTTTTCTTTGCAGGGTTTCAGTTTCCCATTAGAAGCAGCATCTACAGACATCAAGGGCACAGTATTGCATGAGCAATGGCAGCAGGTGCTGCTCCTCCATGCAGGGAAAATGCCTCTGGACTGGAGCACAACCTCCCACTCACCTACCTAGTCAGAGGAGGGGCTGCAATGACCATTGCTGTCCCCAACTCTGCCACAACCCCACCCAACCCCACACTTAAAATAACCCCCTGCAAGCTGATAGTTTGCTTCCTTCCATTAGAGAAGGAACCTGCAGGGGGGTTTGCAGAAGCAAAGGGGCTACATGAATCTGGAAACCATGATTCCCTGGGAAGATAATCAAAAAGAGTGTGGTCATTGCTCCTATAATAGGCAATGCTTTTGAGTACTTGTATCTTCCCTCTCCTTGTTCTCCATGCCATTAGACTCACAACTGCTACTCCCCACGTCTGCCTCCCATTCCTCTCTTAGTCCATCATTCTCATGCCCACTACCTCACCTGAGGAGCCAGAAGTGGTAAGAGGCCCTGAATGGTAATTCCCAGAAGACTCCCATGGAGCAGTTACTGCCCCCATCCCCAACATGCTCTCAGAAAGGCAGTGTCCATGGTGACAGCTCCAGGAAATTGGAACTGAACTGGGGGCAGCACTGTCAGACTTTTCTAACAGGCAAGGGGGTCTCCAGGGCCCTTGGCTATTTGACCGGGTCAGAGTGCAGCCCCCTACCGGAAGCAGGTCAGTTAGGCAGCAGGTCAGGGCTACCGAGAGGCTGTTGAACTTAAATGTCTGGAGAAAGTTTATGGTTTCTGGGCTGGGGCTTGTGATGGCAGCTGCCCTGGGATGACCACCTAGATCAAGCCCTGCCCACTCACTCCTCCTATGCCCTTCCCCACTCACACCTTTTGAAGATGACATTGCATAGTTTTTTGTGGATTTGAGGAATGCTAAATCTGAAAGGAACTTCAGAGATATGATTTCTGACCGTACAGGTGAGAAAACTGAACAGTAGAGTAAGGTGACTTGCCCAAAGTTGTATGGCTGTTTAGGAGCAGAGAGAGAAACAGGACCAGGCCATCCAGCTGGTGTGCTCTATCCCACTTATGATACCTAAAGATTTTATGGCTAGTTTTGCTGTGGAACCAAGCATCGCTTTTCTTCTTAGAGGAAAGAAACTGTTAGTTATATGTGGTATTTGTGTCTTAGACACAAGAGAGACCCATGAGAAAGAAATAGAGGAAGTAGGCAGGATTGAGAAAGAGCACAGGGCAGGAGACCAGAGGTCTGAGTTTTGTTCCTTCTACAAATATTTATTGGGTGCCAATGTTATGCCAGTACCAGGCTAGATATAGCGGTGAATGTCCTTAAGTAAGTCACTTCCCCTCTCTGGCTGTGCTGGGGGTCTCTCCCTATGTCTCCATGGCTCTGTGGCTCTGGGGATCAAAGCTCCTAGGAGGCTTACAGGGAGTCAAAGAACCAGGACTCATTGAACATCGCTATGTGCCAGCCACTGCTGGAGCAGCTGGCATGGCTTTTATGACTCCAGGAAACAGATTCAGTTCTCCTCAGGAAGGGGAGACTGAGGCCCACAGACTCCTGGTTAGTAAGTGGTGAGCTAGCATGCCACCAAGGCCTATCTAACTCCAAAACCATGAGAATATTTTAGCCAATCCTGAGCAGTACTTGAGAAGTGCCATGTGATTTGTGAGTTCACAGAAATCAGAAGGAGAGAAGTATCTAGCTGGGTGCACACACAGGGAGGGTGAGGACTTCACAGAAGACCCCATAAACAAGTCATGAATGTCATTCTTTTTTTTGTTTTTTGCTGAGGAAGATTCGCCCTAAGGTAATATCCACTGCCAATCTTCCTCTTTTTTTTGCTTGAGGAAGGTTAGCCCTGAGCTAACATCTAGGCCAGTCTTCCTCTATTTTGTATGTGGATGCCACCACATCATGGCTGACAAGTGCTGTAGGTCCATGCCTGGGATCCTAACCCGCGAAGCCGGGCCGCCAAAGCAGAGCACATGGAACTTTAACCACTAGGCCATGGGGCCAGCCCCTGAATGTGATTCTTGATTACTCCTGCCGTGGTTTCCTCACTAGGACCCATCTCCTTCCTCTTTCCCAGCACCTCACAATTCACAGATCTTTTTAAGGAGCTTTACACCCTCTATGGATTGCCGACATTATTTCATTTGATCATACCAATTGTCCCGGGAGAGGCCTGGGAGGTGCATCAGACTCGCATTACAGAAGATGAGGCTGAAATTCAGAAGGCTAATGGGCCTGCCAGGCTCATTGAGCTGGTTATAACAGACATGGGGCAAGAAGCCTGTTCTCAGACATCCTAATGCAGAGCTCTTGCTATCAACCTGAAATGTTTTGATAGCCCTGCTTGCATTTTAGAACATGCCCAGGGAATTTGTTCCTATCCTACCCAGGCTCATCTGTCTACTCAGGAGACCCAGGACTACACAGGTATAGTGTATGTATGTACTAAATGTGCCCAAATTCTACTTCCTGATAACCATCTATGGTAGATTGAAAACCACTATCAGGGTATTTTTCAGTTCCTTTCGTCAAGAAGTAGAGTGCGTTTCTCCACTCCTCGAATCTAGGTAGGCCTGGTGACCAATAGAATGTGGAGGCAATGATGTTGTCCAGGCTCCAGAGAGACAACATCACGGGCCTTGCAGCGTCTACCTTTGTGCTCCTGGAAGCTGAAACGACCATGCTCTGAACAAGTCCAGGTGAGCCCCCAGAGGATGAGTGCCCGTGGAGAGACAGACCACCAGGAGACCAGGGTCCGGCTGAGACCCCAGGCATGTGAGTGAAGCCATCAGAGATGAGCCCAACCCAGCCACCAGCTGACCTGTGTCCTGCTCTTTATTGTTGTGATTTTGTTATTTTAAGCTCTCTGCAAATGCACGCAGAGTGCTCACTTTGCTCTGCCATTCTCTGAGTCCTCATTCTGAAACTACCACTTTTCTAGCTGAGTGACTCACCAAACTCATTTCGTCTCTTTGAGCCTTTATTATCTTACCTGTGTACTGGGGCTAAATGGAGTATCCACGTCATCGGATAGTGAAGAAAACTTAGTGAGATGCTAAATGAGAACCTGCTTTATAAACTGTTAAACACTACAGAAAGACATAAAATCTGTCACCACCAAAGCCCTTGGAAACCCCACGAAGACCACATGGTCAGAATTTATAAGATTTTGTCATACAAACCTCTAGCTAGACTCACCAAGAAAAAATGATAGAAGGCTCAAATAAGTAAAATCAGAAATGAAAGAGGAGAAATTACAACAGACACCTCAGAAATACAAAAGATTATAAGAGAATACTATGAAAAGCTATATGCCAACAAATAAGACAATCTGGAGGAAATGGATAAATTCTTAGAATCATACCACCTTCCAAAACTGGATCAAGAAGAAATAGAGAATTTGAATAGATCAATCACCAGTAAGGAGATTGAAACAGTAAACAAAAACCTCCCCAAAAATAAAAGTCCAGGACCAGACGGCTTCCCTGGTGAATTCTACCAAACATTCAAAGACTTAATACCTATCCTTCTCAAACACTTTCAAAAAATTGAGGAGAGGGGGAAGCTCCCTAACTCATTTTACAAAGCTGACATTACCCTGATACCAAAACCAGACAAAGACAACACAAAAAAAAGAAAATTACAGGCCAATATCACTGATGAACATCGATGCAAAAATCCTCAACAAAATACTAGCAAATCACATACAACAATACATTGACAAGATTATACACCATGATCAAGTGGGATTTATTCCAGGTATGCAGGGATGGTTCAACATTCGCGAATCAATCAACATAATACACCACATTAATAAAATGAAGAATAAAAATCACATGATCATCTCAATAGATGCAGAGAAAGCATTTAACAAGATACAGCGTCCATTTATGATAAAAACTCTGAATAAAATGGGTATAGAAGGAAAGTACCTCAACATAATAAAGGCCATATATGACAAACTCACAGCTAATATCATCCTCAATGGTGAAAAACTGATAGCTATCACTCTAAGAACAGGAACCAGACAAGGATGCCCACTCTCACCACTCCTATTTAACATAGTACTGGAAGCCCTAGCCAGAGAAATCAGGCAAGAAAAAGGAATAAAAGGGATCCAAATTGGAAAGGAAGAAGTAAAACTCTCACTATTTGCAGATGACATGATTTTATATACAGAAAACCCTAAAGAATCCACCAAAAAATTTTTAGAAGTAATAAACGAATACAGTAAAGTTACAGGATACAAAATCAACATACAAAAATCAGTTGCATTTCTATACACTAACAACAAAGTAGCAGAAAGAGAAATTAAGAATACAATCCCATTTACAATTGCAACAAAAATAATAAAATACTTAGGAATAAACTTAACCAAAGAGGTGAAAGATCTGTACACAGAAAACAATAAAACATTACTGAAAGAAATTGAAGAGGAAACAAAGAAATGGAAAGATATTCCATGCTCTTGGATTGGAAGAATTAACATAGTTAAGATGTCCATTCTTCCTAAAGCAATCTATAGATTCAATGCAATCCCTATCAAAGTTCCAACAACACTTGTGACAAAAATAGAACAAAGAATCCTAAAATTTATATGGAACAACAAAAGACCTCAAATAGCTAAAGGAATCCTGAGAAAAAAGAACAAACCTGGAGGTATCACACTCCCTGATTTCAAAATATACTACAAAGCTATAGTAACAAAACAGCGTGGTACTGGCACAAAAACAGACACACAGATCAATGGAATAGAATCAAAAGCCCAGAAATAAACCCACACATCTATGGATAGCTAATCTTCGACAAAGGAGCCAAGAACATACAATGGAGAAAAGAAAGTCTCTTCAACAAATGGTTTAGGAAAACTGGACAGCCACATGCAAACAAATGAAAGTAGACCATTACCTTACACCATACACAAAAATTAACTCAAAATGGATTAAAGACTTGAATGTAAGACCTGAAACTAGGAAACTTCTAGAAGAAATCATAGGCAGTACGTTCTTTGACATGGGTCTTAGCAACATATTTTCAAGCACCATGTCTGACCAGGCAAGAGAAACAATAGAAAAATAAACAAATGGGACTACATCAAACTAAAAAGCTTCTGCACAGCAAAGGAAATCATCAACAAAATGAAAAGACAACCTAACATTTGGGAGAAGATATTTGCAAACCATATATCAGATAAGGGGTTAATCTCCAAAATATATAAAGAGCTGATGCATCTCAACAACAAAAAAACTAACAACCCAATTAAAAAATGGGCAAAAGACCTGAATAGACATTTCTCCAAAGAAGATATACAGATCGCCAATAGGCACATGAAAAGATGTTCAACATCATTAACTATCAGGGAAATGCAAATCAAAACTACAATGAGCTATCACCTCACGCCCATCAGAATGGCAATAATTAACAAGACAGGAAACACCAAGTGTTGGAAGGATGTGGAGAGAAGGGAACTCTCATACACTGCTGGTGGGAGTGCAAACTGGTGCAGCCACTATAGAAAACAGCATGGAGATTCCTCAAAAAATTTAAGATAGAACTACCATATGATCCAGTTATTCCACTTCTGGGTATTTATCCAAAGAACTTGAAAACACGAATGCATAAAGATATATGCACCCTCTGTGTTCATTGCAGCATTATTCACAATTGCCAAGACTTGGAAGCAACTGAAGTGCCCATCAAGGGATGAATGGATAAAGAAGATGTGGTGTATATACACAATGGAATACTACTCAGCCATAAGAAACGATGAAATCCAGCCATTTGTGACAATATTGATGGACATCGAGGGTATTATGCAAAGTGAAATAAGTCAGAGGGAGAAGGTCAAATACCATATGATCTCACTCATTAAGTAGTAGATAATAACAACAACAAACAAACACATAGAGACAGAGATTGGATTGGTGGTTACCAGAGGGGAAGGGGGGAGGGAGGAGGGCGAAAGGGATAATTCGGCACATGTGTGTGGTGATGTGTTGTAATTAGTATTTGGGTGGTGAACATGATGTATCTATGCAGAAATAGAAGTACAATGAGGTACACCTGAAATTTATACAATGTTATAAACCAATGTTACTGCAATAAACAAAAAATTTGAAGAATAAAAAAAATTCTGTCATAAACTAACAACAGACTTGGAAGGAAAATAGAGTTCACACCAACTGTTATGCTTAAATCCTTAACATACCAAAATTACAGGCTTTTATGCATGACTCTGTCAGGAGCTGCCCTGTGGTAGTCGGGTGGGTGGGGTTTTGTGACACTTAGGTGGGTAGAGAGGAACTCCCAAAACTCAGGGAAAGAGGGGAGGGGGGCCTGGTGGTTACAGCCGAGTGAGTATCAGGGCCATTCCTGGAAAGGGGACGCTGACAGCAGATGTTCAAAATGGACCAGTCTTGGTTTAGTGAAAGAAAATCAGAGTCTCTCATGTGTGAGACCTTAATGTTTTCCATTTACTGTTAAAGAAAAGAACTAACAGGCCTAAAAAGGAATAATTGGTCCCCAGGATGGCAAACCAAGACTTACTTGCAGTTTGAACCTCTCCCAGGCTGGAATTTCCTGACCAACACCAGTGAGGTGCATGATGAAACCCCTGCCTTCCTCCCCCCAAAAGAAAATGTCCTGGCCTGAAACAATCCTTTCTTTTCTTTTGCTAATAACTTCCTTGCCCCACCCTCCACTGCCTATAAAAACCTTCCATTTTGTACAACTCCTGGGAGCACCCTTCTATCTGCTAGATGGGATGCTGCCCGATTCATGAATTGTTTAATAAAGCCGATTAGATCCTCAAATTTACTCAGCTGAATTTTTGTTCTTTAACACTACTAACACATAGTACTGTCTTATTATGAAGGAGCTGATTTCAACATCGTCTCTCTATTTTCTCCCAACCCATTCTTTATCTTTGGCCCAGGGAAGCAGGCTCATTCAATTGTTCCTATAGAGGGGACCTTTTCATGTAGCAGGATTAGAAACAGATTCCACCAAATAACATTGCTTTAGACCAAGAAGAGATCGAGTCCAATTCCTGGTATTACACAGAGAGAGTAAGTCACTTATCCATGGTCACATTGCTGGTTAATAGGAAAAGGGTTCAAAAACCAGCTTTTTGCCCTCATTCTGCTTCTATGTAGGACCATCTTAGAGAAGGCAGAAAATTCCCACACCAGGAAGCACATAACTCTAGGATTTCTTGTCTGATGATAAAAAGAGCAGGAATACAATTCAGGCAGAATTAGGACCTGTCGTCTCCTAATCAATTACTACCTTGATTCTGTTAGCTTTGTCTGCGAAAGCAGCAGAACACTGTTTATGGGGAGAATAACTAATTTCATACACAGTTTAACTCAGTGGTTCAATCAAACTGTTCTTTCCTATGAAATTTGATGGTGGGAAATGATTACCATATAAAAAAGGTTTCACTCCATTTGATTGAGCGATTTCTATAAAGGGTCTATAGCATAATTTCATGGCTGTGAATGTTAATTTCGCAACAGCCAACTGTAATTGGGTTCTGTGGCAGGAGAACCATTGCCTTGCCTCTGGCATGGGGGAGGGTGGAGGAGAGGAGGAATGGGAAGGGAGAGGAAGAAGGCAGAAGGGGGAATGGATTGAATCTCACTAGAATGTGAACGTGCACATGAAAGTTCAACTTTCTGCTCTGAAAACTCCTGTGACAAGAAAAAATAAATCGCGATGCTGACTCGCTTCTTTAAGTAAGGAGGAGCTGCAAACGCAGGCTCAGCTGGGTTCCCTGGCTTAATTTATAATGGGAAAGAAACTGTGCTTTGGATCGCCCAGGGAACCTGCAGGCGTTAGAGATGACAGAGTTTGCTGCGCTCCTCTCCTGGCTCTCAGTACCTTGGAGCCTCTGGCCTTCCTTGTGTGAGAGATACCCCTAACCCAGGGCTGAGGAAGGCTCCTGCCTTTTTGACCTTCACAGCCCTGGAAGGTGAGTCTTAGTAGAGATTTGCCCTAAATAGCTCATCTCTCTACTCAACCTGTGCTGCCCTCTCATTTCTCTCCTGTTCTTTAAATATTAGGGTAACTCATCAGGAGAGATTTGGGGGGAAATTCTCCTTTATGTAGATAATTTTGCCCAAAGAGAATTGACTAATTTATAAGAGTACTTTTTTTGGATGTTCACTTGCAGAAGCTGAGCTGAGATTCAAACTCTTGTCCATGAAGGGGAGGAAGACTATCCTCTACCCACTGGGTCCTTTCTGGCTGGGCTACAAATTAAATTGACATGAGACCAAACAGCAGGAGAAAATCAAACAAAGCTTTATAACATGTATACATGGGAGAAACCCACTGGGTAACTGGGTATCTCAACAAGATGGAGGAGGTTCTCACCTTGGATACTACCCTCAGCTAATGACAAAGGAGGATGTTGGGGGTCGGGGGAGTCAGCCATGGGAGATTACCAGAAACAAGAGAATACAGATTTAAGTCCCTGTCTTCTGCACTGATAAGAGTTTCTAGAGATAAGGTCATCCCCCCTTCTTCCCTGTACAGAGAGGGAGATACTTTTACAAATAGAGATTTCCCTTATAAATGTAAATGTCTCTTACAAAGGATAACTTTTACTTTTACTTGGAATGGGCTTAGCAAGTCTCCTCCCAGTCTATCCATGCCCAGAGTTAAACTCATTTTGGCAGTTAGTGGGGTGGGAGGTCAAAGTTTCTTTCAGAGAAAATAATCAAGGTAAAGAGACATATTTTGAGGTGGCCAATTCTGATCTTCCACATCTGTCTGGCCTGGCAGCCCTTATGCTGCTATGCTGACGACCTGGGGGCTGAGGTTCTGGGGAAGTTGAGGACACAGTAGCCACATCTGGTGAATGAGTTTCTCTCCCTTATTGAGAGCCTCTTGACTGTGTGTCAGGCACTGTGCTGGTCACACACACGAGATGTCTCTGAATCTTTGCCATGATTACCCTTGTTTTACAAGAGTGGAAACTGAGGCACTGAGAGGTTGATTGCTATGCCCAAGGTCACACAGCCAGTAGGTGGCAGAGCCGGGGTCTGAATTCAGGTCTGCCCCTCCAAGCCCAGTGTCTTTTCTGGCACACCAGGAAGGAGACTCAGGCTCAGAGATGTTGACAAAGACTCACTCAGCCTTCTGCAGTGAGTTCTAGAATCTTCTTTTCTCCTCCAGCCCCTGAGTCCCTGCCCTTCTTCAGCCCAGTGGGACAGAGAAGCTAGTGACCCAGGATGCACCTTTAAGGGGAATCTTGCAGGACCCCTTGTGCTAAATTATCTCCCCACCACTATTAGTAATCCCATCATAAAAGGCTCATTTCTTTGAGTTTAAAAAGAGTTTTGGGGGTTTTTTTGCTGAGGAAGATTCACCTTGAGCTAACATCTGTGCCAATCTTCCTCTATTTTGTATGTGGGACACCACCACAGCGTGGCTTGATGAGTGGTGTAGGTCTGCACCTGGGACCCAAACCCGTGAACCCCAGGCAGCCAAAGCAGAGCATGCCGAACTTAACCACTATGCCACCAGGCCAACCACAAGTTTTGGTTTGTAAGAATTGTTTTTTTCAAATTGCAAGCATCCTTGGAAGGAGCAAAAGCTGTAAACCTTTCTCAGTGAAGTCTAGGTCCCTGAGAATGAAACCCAGGACCAAGACTTGGTTCTGGGGCGGGGACTCTAATCTGGAAAAGATGCAGCAGTGAGGAGGGCTGGGGCAAATGTTGAGAGAGGGTGCCATTCAGCTCCAGGTACCTGTTGGTGACGCAGTGCCAGTGGACCCTTCCCACTATCTCCTGGGCACCCATCTAGAGCAACCTGGGTGGAGGTGGGATGGGATGGGGTCAGGTGACTCCACTCACTGCTTTCCAGCTGACTCCACTTGCTCACATCAAGCAGTCTGATCAGATCAGCAGCCCTGACATGTCTTCTCTGCCACTTCCCCCTGCACAGCCCAAATGGAGAGACTCTACCAGAAGCCTAGCCTTGCCCATCTCCTTGGCCTCAACAAACACCTGCAAACAGGGAGGTGTTAAGCCCTTCCAGTGCCTCCTTTCCCCAGTCCTCCTATCTCTCCCATCTATTGTATTGTTGGCAATGAATGAATCCTGTAAACAAACATTTTTTTTAATCTACAGTGTCCCTAATTGAATCCTCTTGCTACATTGTTATGGAGAAACAAGGGTAATTTCCTGTCAGTTATTTGCTATGTAGCAATTATTTCTTATCATTAGTTTGCAAATTCAAACAGTATCAAATTCTGTTTGCCAAGTTACCAAGGCATGGCAGCACACGGTCCTCCATGCAGAAGCAGGCCTCTCTCAGCTCCCTCTTCCTCCTCCTGGGCCTGCCCACCTGCGGCAGCTTCTGCAGGAAGGGTCTGTGCCCCGGGAGAGCCTGCGTGATGGGTATTCATCTCCTGTTGGCACTCTCATTAGCTCATGGAGCGACAGCCCCATGGGGAGATGGAGGTGGCATGTACATCTGCCACTCGTGGGACTGGGTCACCTGGTGGGCCAGCTTTGACTAAATAGCTAGAACAGATGAAGATGTGAGCATTCCACATGGCCAGCATTCACAGTCTGCTTTCTTTGCCTACGCTGAGGTCTGTTTCCCCAAGGTGTTTCTCAGGCACTCAATTCACAGCACCCATGCCTGAGAATGCCACAGACAAGGTCCCTGTCACTAGGGACACAGACACACAGGCTGAAGAACATCAATACAAAGAGAGAATAGCCAGCAGGATGTTCTTGGGAAGTGGGGGGTGGCATTAAGCAACTCTCACCAAAGCTTTCACTGACAACACTTGCTTCCAAGTGAAATGAGCTCAGATCTTCCTTGAGGACAGCCCTAGAGAGCACAGGAGTCACAAAAGACACAGCTTTGGTGACATCCAAAAAATTCCCAACTGTCACATTGCCTTGGTGATGGGGCAGTGAGGAGCTTGTGGTCTGATTGAGCTACTGTTAACTTTTGCTATTAGCTGCTGAAGCCAACCCTCCTTCTGCCATCTACTGCCTTCTTGGATCACTTGGAAGCTACCTTGGTGCATCATGAAGTCCTCTCTCCTTTCCACCCCACCCACAACCCTTACCCCCAAAGTCCCAGTAAAATACTTAGAAGGTAAGAGAATTCACAATGGGACAAAGATAAGTGATAGTTAGGGTAGGTCAGTCCTTTCAGCTGACTGTATTAAGTCTCTGTTACCATGTAGCAAATTACCCCCAAATTTAGCAGCTTAAAACAGCAAACATTTGTTGTTTCCCGGTTTCTGTCAGTCAGGAGTCTGGTGTGGTTTAGTTGGGTGCCTCTGGCTCATTATCTCTTAAGAGGCTGAGGTTGCAGAGAAGCTGTTGGTGGAGGCCTCAGGCTCATCTAAGGCTGACTGGGTGCTGGGAATCTGCTTCCAAGTTTGCTCCTGTGATTGTGGGCATGTGGGTCCACCTTGGCACCTCTCCTGGGGACTTCTCCCTAAGGTGAGCAGTCTAGGAGAGAGCAACAGAGGGCCCTCAGGAAAGAAGCTGCTATTGTTTTGTCACCTATATCAGATGTGACAGCCCATCATTTTTCTGTCTTCTATTTGATAGAAGTGAGTTACCAGGTCCGGGCTTGCACAAGGGCGTGAATACCAGGAAGTGAGGGGCATTGGGGGCCATCTTAGATGCTGCCCACCACACGGACCTTCAAGAATCCAAAGTACTTCTGAGTTTTTGCTCTGTTTTTTTCTTCCCTTAATAACTGATTTAGCAGTAGTTCATGGAGCATCTATCACACGTAACGCCTTGTGCTAAGTACCTCAGTAAATGCAACTACACTTAATAACCAAGCTCCTTACTTCCTTTGAGGGGTCCAAGTCCATGGGTGAGGTAAGACAGGTCTACCTGCAGCCATCTTGAAAGCAGTCTGAGTGCTCAGGCAGAGGAACAAGCAGCACTGTGGTGACCCTGAAGAGGGAGCTAATTCTTTGGGGAGATCAGTCAGGGAAAGCTTCCTTCCCTCTTTCCATTCCACAAATAGAAAGGAAGAAAGGAACAAGGAAAGAAAGTAAGGAGGGAGAGAAAGAAGGTAGGTAAGAAGGAAGAAACGAAGGAAGGAAGGGAGGAAGGAGAAGAGAGGGAAGAAGGAAGAGAGGTAGAAAAGAAGGAAGGAAAGAAAATTTTGTCAGAGGTAGCTTTCTAAATTCACTCCTTTCCTTAAAAATATTTTAGTGATTCTCTACTACATAAATAAACCATAACTTAGATTGTCATTCAAAGCTTTTCCAACTGTTTCTTCCATTGCAGTCCTCACCCTACTCCTACTTTCCACACTTAAATGGTAAAGTGAAAAATTGGTGGATCCAGGATTTTAATCCAATCCTGCCAGTTTCTAAAGCTCATATGATTTCTACCATACCACTCAGCTCCTCAAATCAGCTTAATTTGACAACTGGTTAGATCTAAGTAGCACGGAAAGGAAGAGTTTGACCATCACTCCAGAGTATCTGACTAATGAATGAGGACATGGTAATGCTCCCGCTTAAGGGACAGGAGGAACAGAGTTGGAGAGTTCCATTTTCAACTTGCCACTTGGAGGTTCTGACAGAACCACTTGTGGTAGGCAGTCTCTAAGAGGGTCTCCAGTGATCCCCACCTCCTGGCATTCATGCCCTTAAGTAAGGCCTCTCCCTGAACATGGGCTGGATTTAGTGACTTGCTTCAAGGAAATAGAAGGCAGCAGAGGTGACGGATGTCATTTCTGAGGTTAGGTTACAAAAAAGACAGTATTTTACATCTTCGGTGACCCCTCTGACTCATTTGCTCCCTTGTTCTGAGTGAAGCCAGCTGCCAGGTTGTGAGCTGCCCTGTGGTGAGGTCCACGTGGCAAGGAACATCTGTCTTTGGCCAACAGACCTGAGGCTTGCTGACAGCCATGGGAGCGAGCTTAGAAGAGCATCCTCTCCCAGCGAACCTTAACATGACCACACCCCTGGCCAATGCCTTGATTGAGAGGTCAATGCCTCTCACAGTCTTGTGAGAGACCCAGAGCAGAGGCATTCAGCTAAGTTATGCCTGGATTTCTTACCCTCAGAAGCCAAAAAAATACATGTTTATTGTTTTAAGCCACTCCACTTTGGGGTACTTTGTTACAGAGCAATAGGTAACTGATGCATTGCTTCAAGCACTTCCAGTGAGAGAAGTGGAGTTACTCTCTGGTGTTGCTAACTGGAAGCTGGAGCAGAACATCTCAGAGAACTCAAGTTGAGGTGGAATGGACTTCTTTACATGTCAGCTTTATACAGAACCGGATAATAGCGGATTGAAATTGGAATATAGAGAGCCTTGGAAACAGTTTTTAACATCACAGATATTGCTGAGTCTGGTTCTTGTGCTGCTGTAGACAGAAAGACTGAGATTCTCTACAATAACACAGCCCCAATACAAGGAAGGCATGAATTAGCAGAGGATGTGAACTGAGGCTGACAAACGAAGCAAAGGAGAGGACTCACACAAGCTTAAGCTGGAGACAGTTCCCTTAGCTTCTCTGAAAACAGATTCTACAAAAATCTCAAGTCAGAAAGTATTAGAAGTAAAACCAGAGTCTCATGTCCATGATATCCACACGTTAATTGTGGTGTGTGGATGTGTGGTACACATAGCAAAGATCCCAGAACTGAACCCAAGGCTTGTCGCTACTGTGATGTGAATGTCTAAACAGCAATCTGTGGTATCAGCCAGGGTCTATACGAAGAATAGCTAACCTGTGTATGCAGTGTCTCCTCTGTGCCAGACACTCTTCCAAGATGATGGGTTATGCAGATCAGCAACCTCATGAGGGAGATGCTGTTATTATTCTCACCTTGTAAAGGAGCAAACTGAGGCACAGAAACTTGAAACAACTTGCTCGACCACCCAGAGTGGTAGAACCAGGATTTGAGCACAGGCAGTCTGGCTTCAGAATCCACTTGATCTACTACTCTGAAATACACTTCTAATGAGCCTCTTCATGAAAAGGCACAGAGAGGGGCTGACAGTTGCTCCTTAGCAAGTCCTGAAGACAGTCCTGTAGACGAAAAGGAAGGTAGTGTCAAAGAGAAGACAAGACTCACCCTTTGGGAAAAGAGAGGGAAAGTGGACTGGACACTTCTGTTTGCCCCTCCAGACCTACTCTCTGCCCTTATCTACCCAGCTCTGTGCTCTAGAAAGCTGACCTGTATGAATGGCAACAACTTTCTCTCTTGTCCTCTGTTCATCTGGCTTCTGGTTAGATTTGGCCAATAGGAAGCACGTAGCAGGAGTCTGAGGGGAGGCCTCCAGCTCCCTCCTTGTCTAGTTGTCCTGGGTTGGTTGCATCCTCTCTGGAAGGTCAGAGCTCCTGCCTGGCAGCCCTGTCTGTAGAGCTACCCTCTCTAGGTCCCAGTAATCACTCTCTACCCCTGCCCCTTAAGTCCAAGGTGTGGTAGCCAGTCCTAGAGGTATTGTAATATCCCTCGTGGATTCTCTAACCCTGCCATACCTTTGCACATAGTCTTTTTATTAAACTCCCTTCTCTTGTTTGAATGTATCAATTGCCTTCTGCTTGGACCTTCAGCAGATCTTAGGATTTATCTACCTCATCCAGGAACCTTGCCTAGAGGTTGGGGAGAAGGAAGATTTCAAAAGTGGCACTGCTCAGTGTCACTCATGTTATCTTCTCGTTCTGCCCTTGGTGGTCTTGAGCCAGAGCTCATGGAGAGACGAGCAAGGGCTCCAATAAAACAAAAGGCTGCATCACCAGAGGTGAGTGAGAAGACAAAACAAGAGGTGACCCAGTGGCCAAATGGAAGATCGCAATAGCGAGCTACTCGACAATCCCAAGGTGCCCTAAATATAGAAGGCCACGTTTGTCAGGCTGCTACTCCAGCTCTTTTGTTATAAAGGACTCTCAACCAGAGAATACCACTGTTGTGACCAATTTCTGGTGATTGTGCTCTCAATTGATGTGGCCCTGAGGAAACTAACATTATATAAGTTTATGCTACTGAAAGTAATTGTTAATTTGTGAAATGTTCAGAAGCAAAATAGCTCCTTTAGGTGTACTGATAAGGAAAATGGGTTATACCTAGCTGAGAATTAAGTCAAAATTCTGGTGAACTAGAATTAGTAATTTGAGAAGAAATAAAACCAGATAGTTGGTATTGTGGTAGTCAAGGAATTGAGGTGCCTTTCACTGGTAATGAATCCCCACATAACTCATGTGAAGATGAGCAATATTAGTCACTTCCCTGAGCTCCAGAGGCTGGAGCGCAAAGAGGAGGACTTTATTCTGCAGGTGGCACAGAGGTGTGGAAGACGGTTAGGCAGAGGCTTTTGGGGGTCAGAGTTGTGTTTTGAATAGATCACTCTGGCTCCTGCATGAAGAATGGAAAGGAGAGGAAGAGTCTGGAAGTAGGGAGACCAGTGGGGGAGGCTGAGCCACACCCAATTGCCAATGAGTTCCAGAAGGTGTGGCTGCCACAGAAAAGTTCTGTAATAAACAGCCGTGGAGAGAGTGAACGGAGTGAACCCCTTTCCCTGTCAGGTGAGGGCCCAGTTATTGGGCACATTTTCCACTTTGGGTTTGAGAGCCCCAATATACTGCCTCACAAGTGTTCTAAGTCAGAGTGACAAATGACTCCCCTCAGGGGGCAGCCGGAGGCTTTAGGTTCTGGGTCCTATGAAGCCTGCCTCGTGCTGGAAAGGCTCCTCAATGGCTATGTAGTTGTTAAGATCTTCTCTGTCTTTGGCGGTCTGCAGTTTGACCAGGGTACACCTAGGCTATTTTATTTGTTTGTTTGTTTACATTTATCCTGGGTTAATGTGACTCCTGAATCTGAGGACTCATGTCTTTCATCAGGTCTGGAAAATTCTTCAAATACTTCCTCTCCCTCCTATTTTCATTTCTTGGAACTCTAAGTAGACATTCATTATACCTTCTCACTCATATTTTCCTTCTTCCCTCTCCTTCTCCCTCTTCTCTCTCTGCTGTGTTCTGGATAATTTCTTCAGATTCCAAGTCACATTTTTTTTCTTTATCTGAGGCTAATCTGCTGTTTCACTTTTCCATGAGTTTTAAAATTCCAATTATATTTTTGATTTCTGGGAGTTTGACTTGGTTCTCTTTCAAATCTGTTTGCTCTTTTTGACGAGTCTCTAGCTCCTTATTCGTGTTTTCAACTTCCTCTATTCTTTCTCTAAACACATTAAGCATATTTATTTTATATTTTCAATCCTATAATACAAACATCTGAAGTCTTTGGGGCTCTGCTTTTGTTGTTTGCTGTTTCTTCTGTCTTGCTCAGGGTGGCATGCTTCTTGAACGCTTTTCATTGTTTTACTTGTCAGGTGGACTGTGTCTGTGAGAATTCACTGAAGGTTGAATGGAGGGTGTTTTCTTCTGGGGAGAATTTGATTCTGCTTCTGCTGAGCACTTGGGAGGACCACAGAATTTATTTTTGTATTTTTTATACTTTCAAAAATTGAGCTGTTTCCTATAAAAAGTAAAGTCCACAAGACTTTAGAGGGAACCGCTATGCTAGCTTCTATCATCACTAATTTGTTGTGAAACTTTATACAAATGGAATAATGCAGGATTCCTTATCTTGATGTAATATTTGTGTGATTCATTCATGTTATTGTACATGGTGATAATTTGTGTAATATTCCATTGTATGAGTATACCACAGTTTATTTATCCATTCTCCTGTTTAGGGACATTTGAGTTGTTTCCAGTTTTGTGCTATTATGAATAAAGCTGCCATGAACATTCTTATATATTGCTTTTGGTAAACACAAGCATTTATTTATTTTTGTATTTTATTGAGGTCATGATAGTTTATAACATTGTGAAATTTCACTTGTACATTATTATTTGTCCATCACCATACATATGTTCCCTTTACTCCTTATGCCCTCCTGCCAACCCCCTTTCCCCTGGTAACCACTAATCTGTTCTCCTTATCCATGTGTTTGTCTATCTTCCACATATGAGTGAAATCATATGGTATTTGTCTTTCTCTGACTGTCTTATTTCACTTAACATAATACCCTCAAAGTCCATCCATGTTGTTGCAAATGGCATGATTTTGTCTTTTTTTTATGGCTGAGTGGTATTCCATTGTGTATGTGTGTATATATATATACATACATATACACACATATATACCTCATTCTTAAAATTTTGATCACAAAATGCCATGCTCTAACTTTCCATTTCTTTCTCTGCCTCCTTCAACTCTTTAGAGGTAGACAATCTATGTAATCCCGGACTATGTAACTCAGAAATAGCAGGATGGAAAAGGACAAGCCTAAGACAGCAGCCAGGAGATCTGTGTCCATCTGGTTCAAAGGAAAATCGTTTTACTTTTTCTAAGCTTTTTATGGATTTCAATAATCCCTTCAAGTTCTAAAATTATGAGTGTGAGGAGTCTAAAGTATGATCCTTGTAAGTAACTAATGTTGTATATTAAGGGGAAATAATTAAAATAACCTGTTTTTTAAAAAAATCACTGATAGGAATAAGATAATTGTCTCAAAACTGCCCTTTTCCAGATTAATCTTCCAAAATTCATATTTTAAGCATACCAATCTCCTACCCAACACTTTAAAAAATTTCTTCTCCCCAGTGATCTAGAATCATAGATATCATATGGACAAAAACCACCATAAAAGAGCAAATTTCAGGAAGAGCCTTGCATTATGATAACATTGATATAAAATTTTAAAGTATGAAAGCTAATATTACATGCATTTTTAGGGATATATATATATACATATAAAAGGATATGCATGGAAAATATAAGCACAGAATTCCAGAAACAGATATTTCTGGTTGGGGAAGGAAAATGAATATGATCTGGGATGAATACACGGGGAATTTCAACTGTAATTTGTAACCTTTTTGCCTTATGTTTGATGGTGGATACACAGGTATTTTTTTATTTACTTAACCTTTTTGTGTGTCTGAGATATTTTGTCTTTTAGGAAAAAAAGTATAAAATGATCACCCTGGCCATCTATCAATCTTTCCAACCTCATTTCCCAACACCCTCTACTTCAGCCAAACTAGTCTACAAGCCTAAGTTGATCCTGATATCCACCTTCAGTATGTATTTTTTGGCAGTTTTCTGCACATTGCTGTCCTATCTGCAAGCTTTTTTTCCCTTGTCCTCTTCTCATCCCTAATGTCCCACTTATTCCATGACCTTTACAGTATACAGTGATCTTTCTTTTCTTTGAGCAACTATGGTGCTTGTTCTCTAAGCCAACATTTGGTTCCTAGCAAAGAGGCTGTGTACTTTTTTCTATTGCACCCAGATTATAAACTCTTCAAAAACAAGGACTCTGTGTTATCCACGTCTAAAACTCCCACAATGCCTTTCAGACAGCAGAGAACTATAGTTTGACGGACATTCTAAAAGTGTTTAAAAATATCATCAGAGTGTGGTTTTTCCCCTTTCTTCTTGGTTCAACGGTTTGATACGTCTAAGGCTCTGGGGTTGCAGATGTCCAGAGAAGCCCACTGTTGCTCGAAATCCTCAAGAATAGTCTCAGTACAGAAGCAGCTCCCTGGGGTTGCCTGGTTTATCTTGTGTCCTTCTGGACTTCCTCCTTCCAAAAAAAAAAAAATCTATCTAGAGATGAGTAACAACAAGGAAGATGGCAGAGTAGGAAGCACCAAGAATCCATCTTTCCACCTAGACAACAATTGTACTGACAAAAACTGTCAAGTGAAAATTTTGGAACTGTAGAGACTATTTGAAAGCTTCCAGCTTCCAGGGGAAAGCTTGTCTGGTAAATTATAATTAATATCTGTTGATTTAAACTTTAGCTCTGCTGTGGCTACCCATCCCCCACCTTCAGCCTCATGGCAGGCAGCTGTGGGCACAGCAACCTGCATTCCTGATGTGGCTTGCTGGAGCCAAGATGGTCAATAAGAATTTTGTCCTCCAAATATGAGAGTTCTATGTTCTGATTACGGATGGCTGCTTCTAATTGCTGAGATGCACACATAGAGGCTGGCTGCCATGGTTTCAATCCTCACTGGATTGAGTGGCATCCAGGGGATTTAAAGGAACTGCAATTGTTTCTTTCTTTTTTTTTTTTTTTTTTTGGAGGGACTGGAGAGCATTAAAAAACATCCACGTATAAGGGGGAATTTAGAAAGCCACTCCACATGGCCAGGGAAAGATACAGACTCGAAAAAGAACTGAGAAGACCGTAAGCTTTCACCTCAGGCTTATCCCTGACATAGAGACATCCTATAGCAATTAAAAAAAAACAGTATCTGATTTCCAGGGTTTCCACATTATAAGATTCAAATATCCAATTTTTAACAAAAAATTCACTAGATATATAAAGACCAGGAAAGTATGGCCCATTCAAAGGGATAAAATAAATTGACAGCAAGTGCATCTGAGGAAGCCCAGATGTCAGACTCACTAGACAAAGATTTTAAAAGAAGTCTTAAAGATGACCAAAGAGGTAAAAGAAGACTTGACAAAGGCAGGACAATAATGTATGAACAAAATGAGAGTATAAATAAAAAGAAATCATAAAAAGAAACCAAAGGGAATTCTGGGGCTGAAAAGTACAATAACTGAAATGAACAATATACTAGGGTGGCTCAAAGGCAGATTTGAGCAAGCAGAAGAAAGAATCAGCAAACTTGAAGAGGTGACAATTGAAATTATCAAATCTGAGGAATAGGAAAAAAAATAATAAAGAAAAATGAACAAAGCCCAAGGGATTTGTGGAACACCATGAAAAGGAGTAGCATAAGCATTGTGAGAATCCCAGAAGATGAGAATGAGAAAGGGGCAGAAAGAATATTTGAATAAATAATGGCTGAAAACATCCCAAATTTGAGAAGCTCGATGAATGTAGGTGGCATAAACTCAAGATGACTCACACCAAGACAAGCTGTTAAAAGACAAAGACAAAGAAAGAATGTTGAAAGCAGCAACAGAGAAGTGACTTGTCACATATAAGGGATACTTAATAAGATTATCAGTCAATTTCTCATCAGAAACCCTGAGGACCAGAAGGCAATGGGTTTACATATTCCAAATGCTAAAAAACAAAACAAAACAAAACTCTGTCAATCAAGAATTCTATAACTAGCAAAATTGACCTTCAAAAATGAGAAAGAAATTAAGACATTCTCAGATTTTTAAAAATCTGAGGGAGTATGTTACCCCTTGACCTGGTCTCTACAGGGAGTCTTTCAGGTTGAAATGATAAGAAGCTAGACAGTAACTTAAAGCCACCTGAAGAAATAGAGATCTCTGGTAAAAGTAAGTATATGTACAATTATCGAAGCTAGTATTATTGTATTTTTTGTTTTGTAACTCCACTTTTAATTTTCTATGTCATTTAAGAGGCAAATGCATAAAAATAATTATTAATCTGTGTTTTGTTAGTGCTGTCAAGTTGATTCCAACTCCTAGCAACCCTGTGTACAGCAGAGTTGAACCCTGCCTGGTCTTTTAGCACCATCCTCTCACCTTCCGGAGATATATCAGACAATGCTTCACTGATATTCATAGGATTTTCATATTAACCTATGTTATTGGGTAAAAATATGTAAGTAATTTGTAACATCAATAACAAGAAGAGGAAAGGGGCAAAGCTGTATAAGAGCAGAGTTTTTGCATGCCATTAAAGGTAAGTTGCTATAATTCAAATTATTTTACTATAACTTCAGGCTGTTAAATGAAATCTCTGTGGTAACCACAAAGAAAATATCTATATAATACACACAAAAAGAAGTGAGAAGGGAATCAAAATGTTTTACTACAAAAAAATTAACTAAACACAAAATAAGGCAGTATGGAGGAAATAAGGGACAAAAAGCTTTAAGGTATGTATAAAACAAATAGCAGAATGTCAGAAGTGAGTCCCTCCTTATCAGTAATTACTTTAAATGTAAATGGATTAAACTCTACAATCAAAACACAGAGATTGACAGAACAAATTAAAAAACATAATGCAACAATATACTATCTATGAGAGACTCACTTTTTTTTTATTGAGGTAACATTGGTTTATAACATTATATAAATTTCAGGTGTACATTCTTATAGTTTGATTTCTGTGTAGATTACATCATGTTCACCATCCAAAGACTAATTAACATCCATCACCACACACATGTGTCCAGTCACCCCTTTCGCCCTCCTCCCTCCCCACTTCCTCTCTGGTAACCACCAATCTAATCTCTGCATCTTTGTGTTTGTTGGTTGTTGTTTTTTTTATTTTCTATTTATGAGTGAAATCATGCAGTATTTGACTTTCTCCCTCTGACTTATTTCACTTAACGTAACACTCTCAAGGCCCATCCATGTTGTCACAGTGGCAAGATTTCATCTTTTTTTTATGGCTGAGTAGTATTCCACTGTGTATATATACCACATCGTCTTCATCCATTCATCCCCCCATGGGTGCTTAGGTTGTTTCCAAGTCTTGGCTATTGTGAATAATGCCACAATGAACATAGGGGTGCATACGGCTGTACACATTCATGTCTTCATGATCTTACCTAGCAGTGGAATAGCTGGGTGGTATGGTTCTTCTATTCTTAATTTTTTGAGGAATCTCCATACTGTTTTCCATAGTGGCTGCACCAGTTTGCATTCCCACCAGTAGTGTATGAGAGTTCCCTTTTCTCCACATTCCCTTCAACACTTGTTATTCCTTGTCTTGTTAATTATAGCCATTCTGATGGGTGTGAGGTGGTATCTCATTGTAGTTTTGATTTGCATTTCCCTGATAGTTAATGATGTTGAACATCTTTTCATGTGCCTGTTGGCCATCTGTATATCTTTTTTGGAGAAATATCTGTTCAGGTTTTTTGCCCATTTTTAAATTGGGTTGTTAGTCTTTTTGTTGTTGATGTGTATGAGTTCTTTATATATTTTGGAGATTAACCCCTTATCAGATATATGGTTTGCAAATATCTTCTCCCAATTGTTAGGTTGTCTTTTCATTTTGTTGATGCTTTCCTTTGCCATGCAGATTTTTTTAGTTTGATGTAGTCCCATTTGTTTATTTTTTCTATTGTTTTCCTTGCCTGGTCAGACATGGTATTTGAAAATATGCTGCTAAGACCGACGTCCAAGAGCATACTGCCTGTGTTTTCTTCTAGAAGTCTCATGGTGTCAGGTCTTACATTCAAGTCCTTAATCCATTTTGAGTTCATTTTGTATATGGTGTAAGATAATGGTCTACTTTCATTCTTTTGCATGTGGCTGTCCGGTTTTCCCAACAACCATTTATTGAAGAAACTTTCCTTTCTCCATTGTATGTTCCTGTTGAAAACTAGTTGTTCATAGATGTTACTTCTGGGCTCTCGATTGTGTTCCACTGATCCATGTTTCTGTTTTTGTGCCAGTACTATGCTATTTTGATCACTATAGCTTTGTAGTATATTTTGAAATCAGAGAATGTGATACCTCAAGCTTTGTTCTTTTTTCTCAAGATTGCTTTGGCTATTTGGGGTCTTTTGCTGTTCCATATAAATTTCAGGATTCTTTGTTCTATTTCTGTGAAAAATGTCATTGGAACTTTGATAGGGATTGCATTGAACCTGTAGATTGTTTTAGAAAGTATGGACATTTTAACTATGTTATTTATTCCCATCCAAGAGCATGGAGTATCGTTACATTTGTTTGTGTTTTCTTTGATTTCTTTCAGCAATGTTTTATATTTTTCAGTGCATACATCTTTCACCTCTTTTGTTAAATTTATTCCTAGGTATTTTATTCTTTTTGTTGCAATTGTAAATGGGATTGCATTCTTAATTTCTCTTTCTGCTACTTGGTGGTTAGTGTATAGAAATGCAACTGAGTTTTGTATGTTGAGTTTGTATCCTACAACTTTACTGTATTCATTTATTATTCCTAAAAGTTTTTTGGTGTATTCTTTAGGGTTTTCTATATATAAAATCATGTCATCTGCAAATAGTGACAGTTTTACTTCTTTCTTTCCAATTTGGATCCCTTTTATTTCTTTTTCTTGCCTGATTGCTCTGGCTAGGACTTCCAATACTGTGTTAAATAAGAGTGATGAATGTGAGCATCCTTGTCTGGTTCCTGTTCTTAGAGGGATAGCTTTCAGCTCTTCTCTCTTGAGTATGATATTAGCTGTAGGTTTTTCATATATGGCCTGTATTATGGTGAGGTGCTTTCCTTCTATACCCATTTTATTCAGAATATTTATCATAAACGGAAGCTGTAGCCTGTCAAATGCTTTCTCTGCTTCTATTGAGATGATCCTGTGATTTTTATTCTTCATTTTGTTAATGTGGTGTATCACATTTGATTGATTTTTGGATGTTGAACCATCTCTGCATCCATGGAATAAATCCCACTTCATCATGGTGTATGACCTTTTTAATGTATTGTTGTATTCAATTTACTAGTATTTTATTGAGGATTTTTGCATCAATGTTCATCAGTGATATTGGCCTGTAATTTCTTTTTTTGTGTTGTCTTTGGAGAGACTTACTTTAGATCCAAAGACACAAACAGATTGAAAGTGAAAGGATAGAAAAAGATGTTCCATGTGAATAGTAACCAAAAGAGAGCTAGGATGGCTACATTAATATCAGATAAAATAGACTTTAAGTCAAACAAAGCTACAAGAGACAAAGAATGACATTATATATTACCAAAATTTTCAATATAGCAAGAGGATCTAACAAATATAACCATTTAAGTGCCTAATAACAGGATGTGGAGAAATTGGAATTCTTATACATCATTGGTGGGAATGTAAAATGGCCACTATGGAAACAGTTTTACAGTTTCTCCAAAGATTAAACATAGAACTTCCACATGATCCAGCAAATCCACTCCTGGATAGACATCCAAAAGATTTGAAAGCAGGAACTCAAATAGGTCTTAATACACCAATGTTCACACAGCATTATTCACACAGCAAAAAGGTAGAAGCAATGTGTGTCCATTAAGAGATAAATGAATAAACAAAATGTGATACTTACATGCAATGAAATTTTTTTCAGCCTTAAAAAAGGAATGAAATTTTGATATAGAGTCATGCACTGCATACCCACATTTCAGTCAATGACAGACCACATATACGACAGTAGTCCCATAAGATTGGTACCATAGAGCCTACGTGTGTAGTAGGCTATACCATGTAGGTTTGTGTAAGTACACTCTGTGATGTTCACACAACAAAATTGCCTAATAACATATTTCTCAGAACATATCCCCATCATTAAGCAATGCATGACTATACACTACAACATGGATGGATCTTGAAAACATTATGCTGAACAAAATAAGCCAGGCACAGAAGGACAATTATTGTTAATTCCACTTATATGAGGTACCTAGAGTAGGAAAATTCATAGAGACAGAAAGTAGAGTAGGGGCTACCAGGGACTAGGGGAAGGGGAGAGTGGGAATTATGATTAATGTTTTGTTGTTTTTGTTGGAGATGATGAAAAATTTCTTGATATAGATAATGGTGATGGTTACACACAAAAAAAACTTGTGAACGTTTTTAATGCCACTGAATTGTACACTTATGAATGGTTAAAGTGAAAAATATTGTGTTACGTATATTTTACCACAATTAAAAAAAACTGTCCCTGGAGACAGTCCTGCAGCAGGAGAGATGGCATCACAGCATAGGCAGGACTACCCCAATGTAGGGAATGAAAGGTACCTGAGGCTACTGGGGTTTGAGAAAAAGTTATAACTGCTTAGAAAATATAGGTCTTCCTTCCCTTCCCTGTCCAGGTTCTGGCAGAACATGCACAAAGTTACACCTTCTTAAGCACCTGAATCGACCCACAGCACACTCACAGCCACTGAAGCCACTCTACCTCAAAGAGCAGGTCTACACAGAGCTGAGGCAGAGGACATGCCATGGTAAACTGATTGATTTTTGTGTCAAAAGTCAATTTTGTTTAGAATGGAAAAGCTTGTCTCATTCCTGGGAAATTCAACAGAAGATAAAGAAACGATGGACGAGCAGCTAGAAAAGAACGTGTTATGAGGCTATTAAAAACTGTATTTCAAGTCCACTTGTACAGCGTCTTGCCTCAGCCTGTATACTGCCATATCTCCAGCACAGTGTTGGCATAACTTAGATGCTCAAAAGGTATCTGTCAAATAAAGAAATATCCTCCATTTTAAACTCCTAAAATAGATAATTGTCTGCTTAGGTCCACATAGATGGTATGTGATTAAGTCAGTCGTTTGTAGCTGGGCTTCTAGTATATAAGTCTTGAGTAATTTCCTCTTGTGGGTAAGCGGTCGCATCAGTTAGAGTTCTTCCCAGATATAACATTAGGGTGAATCACTCTGGATGATGTTAAAATTGATCGGTTAGGCTCAATAATGCCTGAACTTTGGTCTTTATCTCTATGTAATATCAGCATCCATTTGTCAATTACTGCTTGCGTTGATTTATCATGAAATTCTTTTATACATTTAAATTTTAATAATTTTGTTTTAGTTTTTATTAAAACAATCTTTAAACGAAAGTATTAATTTGTGCTCTTGACTGTATACAATAATAATACAATAATAATTATTATTAAAGGTCCCAAAACAAAGGAGAGGGGAGTAAAAAAAAGGTCGTGCAATAAATAAATGTCATCACAATTTACTCTTGGATCTGAGGTCCACCTCAACCACAAGAAGAAAATGCACCTTTTGTCTGTACAACATTACCATTATTTCAATCTCACCTGCAATCTGTGTTATAAAACTTTTAAGAGTGAAAAGTTTTAAATGACATTCAGCATTCAGGAAGATCCCGTGTAAACAGAAAGAACAGTAGGTTCACACAAACAGGCACGTATGCGGCAAGCTGACATGCACAAATACAGACACCATCTACAGAGGGCTGTGAGGAGACTCCACGGCAAAGCTGGTGAATTATTCATCACCTGTCCTGCAGACTGAACACTATTAGATAATGATCTTTAATTATTAATAAATAATTTAAGCTTTAATAGCTCTGAAATGAAATGCTTAATTGCATCACAATATAATTAATGGAATTAGCTGCAATGTTTAAAATGAGAAAATTTTTTCTTCTCTTTCTTTTTCACATTTTTTTCACCCCAAATGCTGGTAACCTAGAGGATAATTCTAAGTTTGTGTGTAATGTGTGCTTCAGCATGGGGATGTGTGTGTTTGGATTTGTTCTGCAACTCTGGTATCCTAGATAGTCTAGGAAGTGGAGAACGGGGCTTCTCCAACTCGTCCCTGACAGTAACCCTCAGGTTGGTGCAATGTTTAATTCAGTAAATACAGAGCTCCTACTATGCACAAAGCTTTGTGGTGGGCATGAGGGCTGAGGAGCAGGTGAGAGGAAGGAAGGGAGTGGTGGCTGCTGACACAAATAAGATGAACTCCTCACCTTTGGAGTTTATGGGATCTTGGGGCAACAATAGTTACAATAAGATGCAAAACACAGCCTCTAATTTACAAACTCGTTGGTAAAACTGGAAAAGACAGAAGCCAGGGTTACGAAGACAAAGATCAATGAGTACAAAATTGAAGCTTTGTGGACCTCAGTAGCTCACAGGGCTCCAGGTCCTGCCCAGCTCTTGGCTTCATCGACTTTGTCACCACAGGGTCTACAATGGTTCATAGAATATCGTTATCTCATCACTGAGTTTTCAGACTTTCTCTACCTTGCCTCCTTTTGGGGAGTCCAGGGTCCCACCTTCTGTTTACTACCTGCTCCCAAATTATGTAGGCTCTTGAGCCTTGTCAAGCCTTGAAAGAGGCCTAAAAGTGGAGAAATGCTGAGGAAATGCAGATTTGGGGAGGGAGTAGTGCTTGCCAGGAATGTGCCCTGGAAGCGGTGAGTGTAAGGGAGAGATAGTCAGGGATGAGTAAGCACAGATGCAAGAGCAAGGATTCAAATGGATGGGGTAGAAGGAAAGGCAGGTGCAGAGGACAGGAGGGATCGCAGTGTGTCCAGACTGGAGGTCCAGAGAGTGGCTGCAGAGGTGGCCACAGCTACCAAGTTCTACGCTAGATGACATTCTAAGTACTTTACAGATGTTTGCTCATTTAATATCTCAATAATCCTGTGAAAAAAGTACTATCACTATCATTATTCCCATTTTACAGAAGAGGAAACCGACACACAAAACAGTTAAGTGATTTGCCCAAGGATGTGCGGCTGGTCAGAGCTGGAACGGAGATTTGAACCCAATATGCCTGGCTCCAGAGTCCACACAGCTGCCTTCTGTGCTCTTTTGAGTTCTATCAGCCTCAGTACACAGAGGAGAAAATAGAAGCTTAAGTTAGAAACTTTAAGAGACTTATAGTCTGCAACTCTACCAAAATATGGCTTGGTCTCAGTCTTCACCTCTGGTAGTTGTATTCTGCACCCACACTCTTCCCATGGCACCAGAAGGGAAGGAATGCACTGCTCTATCATTGGACTTTGGGCTTGGCCCCGAGGCTTACTTTGACCATTGGGCCAGTGGATGTGACTTGAGAAAAGCCTGGAAATGTGCTTGTGTGGTTCTCCTGTGCTCCTACCTTTCTCCATGAGTAGTAGCCCTAGTTCAAGGAAGCTGTAAGACATGCAGAACATACCCAATCCTCCGCTTGAAGCCAGACATAGCCATGCACAACATAGAGAAGCTGAGCTTCAGTGACCAGCAGACCTGTGGCCTGAAGCAGACCTACCTCTGCTGACCTGAATGCCAGTGAGCGTGGAAATAAACGCTTATCATTACATGCCATTGAGATTTTGCGGTTGTTTGTTATGTAGCATTATTGTCACAAAAGCTGGCTAATACTGCTCTGCCATCCCACCCTCAAGCATTCTTAGATAAGGACACTTAATTCTTTTCAATGTTACCTAGAGTACCAAGCCAAGGCAGCTTCAAGACAAGTTCCCAAGCCCTTATTCCAACCAGATGGCTCCCCTCGGGCACTTTGATTTGGAAATTCTGAAACAATCACAGCACAGCTAGTAGTTAGTAGAGCTGGGATACAAATCCATCTTTTTGACTCATAACTCTAGATTTCAGCCACGGAATTAGAGTGCCCATCACATATGAATGAAGCTATGCCCAAATCCCCAGCTGAAAGTGCTTGCCAATGGCTGCAGGCAATGGCCGTCTGCCTCCAGATTCATCCTTACTACCTCTAAGTCACCCCCTGTTCCTTTTCTCTCCTCCTAGTTCTCCGACAGCCTTTGTTTGTCTCTATGCCTTGACTCCCATTCTTCATCTAGCCTTGAAACATGGATGACTCGATTTGACATAAGTTTCCCATCTCTGGTCTCAGCATCATCTGTGGGGCATAACTTCCAGGATCCCCACTTTAACCCAAATGCACTTCAGTCTCAGGTAAGAAGCTTTCTTGCCTATGAAACTGCTTCCTGTTTGGCTCCTCTCTCCTCTGTCTAGAGAGGAAGGTCAGATATCTCAAGCTCAGAGACAAGCCCAACTCAAACCCAGATTCTATGCAGAGTGTTTAGCACATAGACAACTGAGCTGACAGCCTATATAAGCAAAGGGTCATGTGTCAGTTAGGCAGCATTAGGGTAGGGCTATTTGGGAGGGTCCAGGACAAAGAATCCAACTCAGCAGATATCGCAGGAGCCCCAAAGACCTATTATGATTACGTGCAGGTAAGAACCGAGAGCCAGGAGGCCGGATCCAGCGTCCAGAAGACCAGGGGGAGGGCAGGGATGGCACTTATTAAACAGGATTGGTTGCTCTGCTATATTGTCCCGTGGGTCAGGGTGGTCTGGCTAGAGGGGTAGTGATCTGGCCAAGGCAGAGGAAAGGATGGAGATTATGAGGAACCACATCGCTGCAAGGATCTTGCCATCCTGCCTCACTTTTCCAAACTGACCAGCTCACCCCTGATAACAGAGGTCAAGCTGAGTGAGTCAGACTGTTTCTAGAGGCGCCTGCCTGTCCCATCTGGTCAAACCCGGTCTGAACGCCACATTGCTTTCAGCATAGCTGGAATTATTTTCTTGTATTTCCATATCCTATATTTATATTTATATTTATATTTATATTTATATTTATATTTATAGTGCAGTGCTTAATCATTTTAACTCAAGGTTTTAGTGCTAAAAGGTAAAAGAGGTTATGGGATTTCTCTTCCTCTGTACCAGTCAGGAGTATATTTCCTTTCCTGTCTTCCCAGTCATCAATAAATTATTATTGTTACTACTATTATTGTTAGGGAAGAAAAATGCTATTTGGACCTAAGATTATATCTAACTTAAAGTGTGCCTTAAAAGTGTGGCACGCATTATCTATGGGATCTATTTGCTATCTCTGGTTTGTGTAAAATAAACGATGGGAGGGTAGGTGGGATCTTTCCAGGGTGATCCTAACGGTGGGTAAGACTTAGAATTCACTCTTCTGCCTTTCTTGTGCAGTATCAGTTCAATGAAGGCAACTACTGTTACTGTGACCCTTTTAGGCTGCAATTACTTACACAAACAAAGAAACCATGGCTTGTCAGAACTGGACTTTAGAGAGGTTCTAGTCCAAACTCCTTTGATGTTGAAGAAACTGAGGTGCAGGACAGGAAATGTTTGTTGATGCTCTAGAGTCTAGACTCAAATTCCAGAGGGTCTCTTTTTGCTGGGTATGGGGAGTGAGGGGTTGTGTCGTCTTTAGGAGCTTGAGCTCTGCAGGCAGAAATCCTAGGTTGGATTCTACCTCTGAGACTCACTGGCCCTGGGCAACTTACTCAATCTCTCTAAACCTCAGGTATCCCATCTGTAAAATGGAGATGAAACAACACCTCCATTATAGGGCTATCATGACGTTTACTTAAGAAAACACATTTAAAATCTTCATCATAGTGTCTGGCATATTGTAAGATTTTAATAACTGTTAGTTGCTTATGAGATTGAAACCACGTCCTAAAGACAAGAGTTTTTTTTAATAATGGAGATACATAGCCTGAAGATAAGATGTAAGAGGAACAGACCACCTCTCAAACATTTTAGGGACTCTTCTGTACAGAGGAATTAAAATTATTCTTTTGGCCCCAGAGGCCAGAATTGATGCACGCAGCTTTGACCAAGTTACTCAATGTTCCAAACCTTCTAGAATTCTTGGTTGCCTATGGGATCAAATCAGAAAGTCATCCATGATCCTTTGTGATCAGGCCCTTGTAATAGTTTCTGACTTTCATTCATATGATGTCCCCTCATGAACTCCGTGCATGAAGCAAATGGAACTATTCACTTATACCAACTGTGGTTTCTCCCTTCCACATCTTTGGGCTTCCTATTCTGTCTTTATCCTGATCATTTCCGTTTACCAAAAATCTCATCCTCCTTCCCCATCTCTGAACAATGCAGCCAGAATTACCCTTACCCCCCTGATCTGGCACAGCACTGATGGTGTTGTGACTCCTCGGCCTTTACTCCTCGGCTTGTTGTAGTTCCCTGCATCTCCCATAGTCTGTGAGGAGGTGAGGACCGGCTTTGGGTCTGGCCCCCCTCCCTGGTTCTCCAGCGGTGCCTGGCGCGGTGCCTTCGGAACAAAGGAAGATCTTGGAGTTGGTTACAGCTGCTTTCCCCCCGGACCTTCCACCTACAAACTTTGACCCAGAGACTTTTCCTTAACCGCTCTGGCCACAGCCGTCCTCTATGAAATGGGAGTAACAGAATCTGCTGTTGTATTTGGCACGGCTTCAAGTCACTGAATTCCTGCCTTGCCCCTTATATCCACTCTACTTGGTTCTTGAGCCCACTCTTTGCTCCTAGCTGAAGCCTCTGAGTAAATATCTCTCTACTCTGTCACCTGGTATGCTAGACAGAAATATGGACAAATCTCGTGAATACCCACGTATCCATTCTTCTCTCATAAGGTCTAGGTCAGAGTTAGTTTGGACAGATTACTCATGCCCTGTGTCCCTGGATCTGTCTTAACACCCTGCCCCTCACGAACTACACAAGAGATGAACGAAGCAGAAGAAGAAAGAAGAAAATGTTGAATTATTTGCTTCTCCTTGGGAAAGCTCTAACTCTCTAAGACTTAATTTTGTGTCTTTATCAACTCCTTCCATACACGTTCCATACACGTTCACACTCTCCTTTAAGAGAGACAGTTTGATTTGAGGGTCTTCTGCATCATAAGATTACCATGATTATCAAATGAGATAATTAAGGTAAAATAGCTTTCACAGTGGTCCCAAGAAATTCAAGTAGCATTATTTCTCTTTCTTCTTTTCTATTAGTAGGCACTTAATAACTCTTGCATAAGTGAAATAGTGACTGAAAATGAACTACAGCCAATGGTTAGAAGCTCATGAAGGCAGATTTGGTTCAAGACTGAGAAATCTTCCAAAAACAGAAAATACCCCTCCAATGAAGGGGCTATTCTGAACTAAGAAGGAGCCCATTGGTGGTACTCAGGAAGAAGCCAACAACCGTGTGTCAGCAATGCTTAGCAGACAACAATTTTGGGGAGTGACACTGGCCTAATGTTCCCCTTCTGAGATTCTTGGATTTGGATATTAAAATAAGCCCAGGCCCCCAGGGACCAAGGCTCATCTAACAGGGATCCCTAAAGTCATGTGTTTTGCCCTTTCCATGCACCAATCTCAAATTACTGATCTTCCTAAACATATAACTCCAGCCAAACTAATCTACCCACTATCTTATAAAAGCTGATGTACTTTTTGGTGCTGTGCCTTTCCACCACCTGATATGCCTTCCATATTACTTTTCACCAATCTTAATCATACTCTATTAAAGATCCAGCTAAAGTTCAATCTCTTCTGAGAAGTCTTCTCAAATCATTTGTGGGGGATCACAATTGACCACCACGAAATGTGTCTCTTTGGCTTGACTATTTTTAAGAACAAAAGACTCAGGAAAAAATTTGACCTTCCCCCTAACTGTCTAAAAGAATTCAAGATAGAAGGCCTGTTCCAGGAAGGAGTCATCACCATAGATAACTACAGTATAATATGAACTAGGTGTGGTAAAACTATGAACTAGGTTATGTAAAACAAAATGAAACACCACGAATCTATACAAAAGTCTGATGCTTTGCTCAATGATCCCTGAACCCCCAACTTAGTGACTGCATGCCCTCTCCCCTCCTCAAAGTCCCACTCCAGCTAGTACATTGGCTCTCAGTTGCCAAGCACCAGACAGAGAGCCCTGGATTTCCACACGTCTTGCCCAGCAGTCGTGATTTCTCCCAGAGCACAGTCTCTACCACTGTATTTCAAAATGTATCCCTTTGTCTTATTCTTATTTTTCTATTTGTTTGTCTCACCCTCCAGACTGTGAGATCCTCAAGAACAGAGAAGATGTTTTATTCATCTTTATTTTTCTCACAGCACTTACTTATCATGATGTTGGTCAGAATAGGTATCGATACATGTGGGTTAAATGAATGTCCCTCTTGCAGTTCCCTGTCTGTCTGCCATTAGTCTTGCCGTGGACTCCCCACGTCTTCCCCTTTCTTCTGAAGACCCTACACTCTAGTTCTGGCTTGAGACAGAAAGAATCAGGTTTGCACGAAAGCAAAGCAAAGAGCTTAAATCGATGACTCGCCTCATGGGCACTGCATGAATGCTGACGAATTAATGCCTAAACAGAACTTTCACAGCCACCCCCCTCCAGAGTGGCCTCTCTGGCTACCCTTCCCAAGCTTGCTACCACCTCCTGCCATTGCCTACTCATTCTCTTACAAGTACCGCTCCCTTGCCAAGACCCTCTGACTCACAAGGGCAACCAAGCGGCTTCTCTGTGTCCTGTGGCATCTAGTAGCTTAAGCCCACCCAGTAATGCATGGGACAACCATTAGTAGCACCAAATGAAGTTCGTATCCTGACAGCCGGTTTTTAGTTCTCTGGGAGCTGGACCACAGACCTGGGCACAAAGGACTGAAGGACTCTGCCTCCCCTTAGGCACATCTTCTCTAAGACATGTTTTCTGTGTCTTTGTATCTCCTGATTGCTGAACATCAACCCTTCCCTACTCATCTCAGAGATTTTCATCACAACCCCTTCCCTTTATTTCCTCCCTAATCTTCCCCCGGAAGGGAGCGAATCACTCTCTCTGAGAAAGCTGCAGATGAAAGGGAAAAGAAGCAAAGACCTACGTATTCTATAAATTCCATAACATGACCTTGATAAAAGAAAAACAAAAGCCCACATAGTGATCTTAATAATTATTAGGCGCTTATTATGAGCGAGGCATAGTGTTTTAAACAGCATCCCATTTAGTACTTTTAATAATCACATGGAGTAGGTCATAGTCTCCCCATTTTGCAGATGAGGAAACTAATCATTAGAGAGTTTGTCACTTGCTAAAAGTTAAGCAGCTGGTGAAAAAGCAAGGCGAGGGTTCAGTTACTGTCTCCACAATCACCCACTGTGTACAGCCAACTTCTGCAAACATAGCTGTCTGCTCCCTGCAGGGTCACAGTGTCTGGTATTCTCCTGGTTGCAGGCACCAACCTTGGTTGAGACAGTTCTATATCAAACTGAGAAAGGGGAAGCTTTTGTTTTTGAAACCACACATTTTTTCTGTCATCACTTGTCTTAGCCTTTGTGCACAACATTCCCCAGAATTCTGAGTCTCTCCCCAAACTGCTTCTCTGGTCTGGAGCCCCAGCCCTCACCTCTGCTGTGGCTTCTCTTACCAGCTTGATGTCTGCCTTTGGCCCTGTGCCCAAAGGCCATTTCCTCTCAGCGAGTCCTGGGTGACCTGTGCCCTCAATTCTAAAGGCTCTGGTACGTGATTGGCAAATCTGATGCAAAAATTTTCAATAAATTGCTGAAAAGTTTTTAGTCACTCCCTTCTGGCTAGTGATACCATATAAACCCGTAAAATGGACCTTTGAAGCACCATTAATAAGTCTTTCAATATTTATACACCTTCCTTACATTCGTAGAACTATGCTTTCTAAATGATACATCCTCAAAAAGGATAGAGAAAAGAGAGAAGTGGGATAGATGGGAGGGCGGGAAGGAGGCAGGAGGAAAAATTCATGTTGGTAAGTTTTTCTTCTCTCCTTTGTAGGAAAGCAATAATTGGGATTTCTCATTATATGAGCCCCTTATTTTCATCCATAAAGCAGTTCTATCCTATCTTTCTGGAGTGGAAAAAGATGCTGCAAAGCCACACGCCCTGCCAGCCTGGGATGCAGAAATGATAGGAGTCTATCTCAGCCACGTGGCAGGAGGAGTGCATGTCAGCAAAATGCAATCAGCCAGCATCAAGTCCAACGAGGAAAACTTGAGTTAGCAATGCCCCTCTGCTTGTGAAAATTGTAGTGGCTGGAAAGGAAAAAACATATTTGAGGATACAGCCAGTAATAAAGTGCCTTCACTGGGAAGCACGTTATGAGAAGAAAACCATCGTAAGCTAGATAATAGGGCTTAAGGTCCAAGGGTCTTTCTGACAGAGACAAGAAAATTCAAGGTGGGGCCGTCGCTGGGAGCTGGTATGGTAGAAAGGAAGAGCCCAGGCCTTGGAGGGACCCCGGACAGAAAAGCGAGCCCCACTGTGTTCCATCGGGTGGACTAGGTAAATTTCTTAACTTGTATCAAACTCAAATTCTGGGTGTATAAAACAGTGACAATAATACTTACCTTAGAGGGTTGTTTGATGATTAAATGAGATGATATATGAACAGTTCCTGGTAAATACTTGTTGTCTAATAGAAGGGCACTTTTTTCCCTTAGACTAAGCCTACACATTGTTTTCCAGCATTGGTACCACCAAAGCCTTTCCATAATTGCATTAGAGATAGGAAGGGCTGGAGCCAGGAAAGACTGAGGGGCATCGAATCCCAGCCTCTCCTCTGACACGGAAAGGAGGGCCCAGTTTGGTGACACGGTCAAAAACCTTCAGAGACCCAAAGCGGTGACTGTGGTATGTGACAGTTCAGATGGTGGGAGAACCGAGGGCTATTCTGGAGCAGGACGTCTGGATCACTTAGCGTGGCTCCCTCCACCTCTCTCTGTAGAGGCCGTAGGCTCCATTAGGACCCCATCACCAACCGCAAATCCGAGTATTTTTGTAATTGTATTTGATGTGGCTTTGAGCTTGGACGGGGTAGCCATCCTCTGGACAAATGTGGCCTTGGGGTATGGTGGGCTCTTTCCACTTCATGACGCCAGGGCACCAAATTAAGGGATCTGAGACCACTGTTTGGGATCCAACTCTGACACTTACAAGCTATGAGACCTTCAATAATTTAACTGACTGCTTTAAACCTCATCAGTAAATTTTGGAATAATTATATTGCCAGCCTCACAAGGCTTATTTTAGGATCCAATGAGATCATACACATGTTGGAGGTGACGGCTGATTTTATTGAGTCTCAGAGTTTTGCAAATGATAAAATACTGTGTAAATGCAATTAATATACACACTTTAACGTGAGGCTTGATTCCAAATGTCAGACTGCAAATCGCTCAGGAATTTCATATTTTAGATGATCTTGGTGACTCTGTTTTCGTCAGCCTACTACCTGCTAGGGCAGGCCTTGCTTGTTCTTTTCTTCTGTGCAGAGGGACTTTTAGACAAAGCCTTTCCCTTAGCTTCAGCCGTAAGATTACTTCCCATCTGCTGAAGGAAACAGCGGGGTCGTTAAAGGCCGTGAAGTCAATGACAAATCCAGCTCACAATTTTTATGTCTTTGTTATAACCCGATGTCCCTGAGGACCCTGTCATGAGGTTTATGGTTTAAGTGAAGCAGGAACAATCAAATAGCCTCACAGTGGGCTGTGGTTTGAGGGGCTGACCAGAAGTGTTTGGGGAACATGAGGAGGCAGCTTCTCTCTGCTACCTGTGCGAGCGGAAGGTGGCATTTTGGTGTTAGAAGGCCCCAAGAGGTCACCTCACCTCCTCTCGCTGGACCGGTGAGGGAACTGAGGCCCAGGAGGGAGAAGGACTTGGGCAAGGCCACACAGTCAGGATGGGCACCCAGACATCTGATTCCCAGGCCAAGGTTGTCCACCAGTGCTGTTGTTGTCACTGTTGGGCACGGTTCAAGCTCTGAGCTTGAGAAGGCTCAAGGGAAGCAGTCCCCATCAGAGGATCACCAGAGGAGGCCTCAGCAACCAGCCAGCTCATCCCATCTCCCAATTTGGCAGATCAGGAAATTGAGGTGAAGAGAAGAGAAGCAATTAACCCATCGCATCTAGTGCCAACCAAACCAGTTCCCAAACCAGAGAAAAACCATTGTCTGCTCACAGGGCCACAGAGAGTCCAGCATGACTGAGGCTCCCAAAAGGAACAAAATCACTTCATTAAGTACCTGCAGTTACTAATACCATGTTATCTAAAAATGTTTGCAAGAGTCTATTTCTGTGGCATTATGGGATTTATGTGTATGTGTGTGTGTGTGTGTGTGTGTGCGTGTGTGTGTGTTATCTCAATAACTACTCTGTATTTTCTGCACAGTGTGGTAAATTGAAAGTGCCAAAACTTTAGAGTCAGAAAAACAAGGGTTCAAATTTTGAATCCACTCTGTATCAGCAGAATGATCTTGTCTCAGGTTCCTAATCTGTCAAATGGAGATAAAATCACCCACGTTCAAGTGTTGAGAGAATTCAGCCCAGCAATGTAGAGAAAACAGTTTGCCACTGGCATCATGGCCACGGAGTACCTGGTAGTTACTGCAATTGTTACAGCGCAGAGAGAGGAGACCAGTGGTGGCACTGTGGCGCTGAGCAGGGTGTAGGTGACTTCCAAGTCCCCTTCACAGTTGGTGCTTTCCCTGCTTCTTGAATGCCTGAGAAGATTTATATTGGACATAAAGAACCTGTTGACTTTGCAATCTATGCAGCTATAGATAGACAAATTCTCAAGGCAATAAAAGGGTTAAAAATAAGTTAGTGAAGGTAATTTATTAGAGAGGAAAACAAGGTAAACTGGAAGGCTGATTTTCAGGAAGGAATCTGAGGTTACTGCTTGTGGAGGAAATCAGGGCAGCTCCTGAGGACACTCCTTGGTTCTCTTAAGCACTTCGTGTGGTGCTTAGCATGCAGTCATGACCAGTAAGTGTCCATAGAACACTGAATGAGACAGGCTAAGAGACCAGGAAAGACGTCCTTGTCCTCTTTTTCCTTTCTGAGGAGGATTCGCCCTGAACTAACATCTGTTGCCACTCTTCCTCTTTTTGCTTGAGGAAGATTATCCCTGAGCTGACATCTATGCCAATCCTCCTCTATTTTGTATGTGGGACACCACCACAGCATGGCTGGTGAATGGAGTAGGTCTGTGCCTGAGATCCGAACCCACAAATCCAGGCTGCCGAAGCAGAGCGTGTGGACCTTTAACCACTCGGCCACAGTGCTGGGCCCACTGTCCTCTTTTAAGAAGGGGGACTACAGGAGATGAGGTTTGGGAGGATCCATGGAGAGGGTCCACGTTTCCCTCCACAGCCAAGAGCCCCACATATGAAAGGGATGCTGGAAGAATCCACACTGCTTCCCTCTGTATCACCTGTGTCTGAGTGGTCGTTCTAGAATATCCCCAGAGGGCTGGTTTCATAGAATACCACCTGGGTTCCTTTCATGGGAACTTCTGCGATGTGGGGCAAGAAATCTCGAAACGAACTTACATTATGAGGATTGATTAACAGAAAACACCATCTCACACCCACCCCAAAGACATATAGGGAGAAAACTGTCTAGAGACACAGAGAGATCTTAGGGGCTTAGTCTGCAGACCCTGTATCCTTCCTTAAGACTGCTGATATGCTAAGCCTTTCCCTAAGTGGATATGTAAGACCTCACAGAGTACTTCTTATGTACAGGGCTCTATAACACATTTTCAACCTGGGAATCTCCTCCTTATTTGCTCCTAATCCTTCTTCTGCCTTCTCTGTCCCTGTTATCCCCTCATTTCCTCCAAGGAAGCACCAGCTTCTACACCTGCCAACTGAGAGCCTGAGTCATAGGGCAGGAGGCTAGCAGGTGTCCACTCCCACGTTGCTGAGGGGAGACCCTAACAACCTTCCACTGATGTACTCATTGCTTTTCTCCCCTGGACCAGAGAGCAGCTGGTCCTCTCATTCAGTGCCCAAGAGCTCTCTGCCCTCAGTCTTCCAATGCTCCTGTTCTATCATCTGATTACATCTTTGATCGATTTTGGTACCTTTCATGAAGACACATGTACCTCCTCATGAATGTGGGATGCTCCCTGAAGCTCCATGGAGGAAATTTAAGGTTGCTAAGCAAAAGGAGAATTAAGTTCTTGGGAGTGTTAGTGCCCTGTTCTCTTTAGCAATTTTGCCTGCCATTGCTCTGCTGGTCCCAATGGAATGCCTTTCACGCTGCATTCCACAGAGGGGCTTCTCAGGTGGCTCCGCCAGGCTGCTATATGTTTCAGTTTGCTCCGCATTCTTTTCCTCTCCTGTGCCACAGTGTATCAGGAGGAAGTGTTAAATGGAGGGATAAACATACAGTTGGACCAATTTTGCAACATAGTTTCATTTTCTTCAGTTTTTGACTTAGGCAAAGTCTTCTCTCCTGAGAAGACATGCCTATCCTTCAGCAGAAGACTATTATAGACTTGTATTCACTCTTGATTCGGATGAGCCATATCCTCATCTAACCACCAACACATCCGTGGTTTAATACAGCAGAGCACAAGAAATGTCTACATTTTAGGGACCAGTAAATGTGGTTTGTGCAAAAATAAACAAGACAGCTATGTACCTTTGAGAGCTTCATGCTGGTGGTAAAGATGGGTCTGTCAACTATCATTACCAGGTTTCACTGTCACAGGGACCTTCTAACAACAGGGACACCAGATAAGCTGAGAGCTTTTGAAATTTCAGAAAAGGGAATGTTAGATGGAATACATTGCTTCGATTTTTATTTTACTTCATCACAACACTAACTGATAGTCTAAAAATCATCCAAGCTAGCTCAGTCCAGAGTACGGAGGTGACGTTTATTTATTTATGTGTCTCGGTCCTTTTCCCTTTTCCCTCTCCTGACGAAGACAGCATCCGCTGCCCTATGCGTGAGCTGTAGCTGCTCCTTCGGGCTGTCTTCCGGTCTCTTGACATGCACACCAAAGATCCCCTCCTTCATCAAGAGTTTCTACTTCTTCTGCAATATGTTTCTTCCTGAACATTATTTCTCAGTTTGGCTAGTCTTTCCTTTTATTCCTGTCTACTCTCTTTATCTAGGGCTGAAGCTACTTCCTCTCAGCCCCCAAATTACATTTTTCTTTTTCCGTAGTATTAAGATGTAAGTATTTGCTTTGCTCCATCGCTAAATTTTAGTTTACCACTAAAATCACAAATCCCAAACCTGTGTGAAGTAGACAGGTGTCAGATGCTAGGGAGTGGGAACTTAGAGACCGTGCACCCCTAGAGAATGCATGCCCCATCTAAAGACACTTGGAATAATTTTTAAAATATCATGCAGGCCAAACAAAACACATGTGCTGGCTGTAAGCAGGCTGGAAGTCTGCAACACACGAGGTCAAGTATCTGATGCAATCCACAGCAAGGGGACACAATGAATGAGCATTCCCATTGTCACTAGGATCCGGGTTCCTTAGGTGGTAAAACTGTAAAAATGGCTATGTATCATAAAAGTTAGGATAACTTTTATATCCTAGTTAGTATGGGCTGAAAAGTAGAATAAGACACATGTTCCAGGAACTTGGGTAAAGGAGTAATTAACTTTAATTAAGAGACCAGGAAAAAATTTGCCACTAGAACATAACTTAAAAAAACAAAAGTCTGTTCCATCAACTTCTAAAGATGTTCAGTAGTCAAAAGGTATCACGGTTTTATATTCATTTTCTTTTTATCCACCTTCCAGATAAGGTGTGAATCTAGATGGTCTTGACTTCAGAATTCTCCCTTAGAGAAAACTGCATATACTGATGGCTCCATTTTGAGTTTCTGTCTCTAATGCTCTTGCATTTTAGTAACTCTTTTCCCCCAGTAATGCACTGATATTCATAGGCATTGTTCAAGTGTCAGCCATCATTATTTCACCAGTGTTAACATTTTTTTATTCCCGTGGCAATTAGCACAGTCACAAAAGTTTATCGCCCAGCAAGCTAGTGGCCCATAATCCAAGAGTATATAGATCACATGTTTTTATTTACTTCTGCAATTGTCTGATAAACCTTCAAAGTATGACTACATTTTACTGAATGCCTTTGTAGTCGAGTCCAAATTTTCAAATACTTTCATGGCAAGTTTCTCAATACTCTAGTTAAAATAGGCCACTCTCTTTAAGTGTCCCTATCCACCACCCAGATTCCTAGACTACCCCACTAACAAGGTGAGCAGAGACAAATGGAGCCCAGTCCCCAAGAATCTGGTGGAGGCCGTGGAGTGCTTTCTAATCTGGGGTATGCCATCTTTGTATCTCAGGATCCTAAATAATCCAGTAATCCACATTATCCAGTTACCTTGATCTAGACTTTGTCCCTTTAAAGAACTCAGCTTGTTCATACTGCTCTCCCTCCTCCCCGCCCAGAGGATCCTGGCGCTACTCACAGAGCGATACCTACCTTTAGCTCAGCTCAGGGTGCCTTGGATTCACACATGTGGTTTAGGCCAGACAACAAAGATGGGACTTGGAGTGGGAGGATGTGAAACCTGCACACACCTCTGTGTGTGCACATAGTCCTGAATGTGTCTAAGCATAAACCTTAGTGCATTCCTGAGAGTTTGTGCCCCTAAATAAACAATCTGGAATAATGATAGCTACGATCTTCGCAGTGCTTAATACTTGGCGTGCTCTGGACTGAGCACTTTAGACACACAATCTCATTTAATTCTCATAACAATCCTGTGAGATAACAATCATTATCTCAATTTCAAAGATTGAAATTGAGGCTTAACAGAGTTCAATTACTTGCCCAAGTTCATGCAGCTAGGAAGTGGAGAGGCAGAACTAAATCAAAGTCATTCTGGCCACAAAGTCTGAGTCTTAACTTCTGTTTTATGCATCTCCTGGTCCCTGAATCCTAGGAGAACTGGCTATAAATCCACAGTCTTGTGGGACCTGGGCTCCTGGGCTGACCTGTGATCCTCTGATTTTAGAAAGTACCTACAAGTGGTTGCAGCCTTTAACTGATGGGTTGAGATAACATCTGGTAAGACTTCAAAAGTTTGTGGAGGGTCACTTCACACCCTATCACAGTCCCCCAAAGTAATCACTATTTTGAAGGTCTACCACAATAGATCACTTTTACCTGTTTGTTTTTCTTTTGACTTTATATACATGAAAACCTGAACTATTTATTATTTCAAGTCGGACTTTTTTTTTTTTCCGCTCAATATCATGTTTGTAAATTTATCCATATTGTTGTTTATAACAATAGTGTGTTCGTTTTCGTTGCTGTAAGTGTTCCATTGTATGGCTTTTACCAAAGTTTGTCCATTTTACTGTTAACCTTTGGGTTGTTTACAGTATTAGGTTGTTGTGCACATTAATAGTCCACTCTTTCTTATTACTTAGAGTATTCTATTATGTAGATAGACCACAATTTGTTTATCCATTTACTGGTGGGTGGACATTTGAGCTGTTTCCAATTCTGGGCTATTGTAAATGAAGCTGCTATAAATACTCATGTACGTGTGTTTGTGTGGATATATGCTTTCGTCTCTCTTGGGTAAACACCTAGGAGTAGAATAGTGGACTTATGACAACTGTCTGTTTAATTTTCTAAGAATCTGCCAAACAGCTTTCCAGACTATTTGACCCATTTCCATTCCTACTAGCAGGAGATGAGAGTTCCAGTTGCTCCACATCTTCACCTACATTTAGTATGGACCACTTTTGAATTTTAGCCAGTCTAGTGGATGTGTAGTGGTATCTTATTTTCATTAATTTTTATTTCCCCAATGATGATTTTCAGCAATTTTTCATTTGCTTATTTGCCATTCACATAACATCTTTAGTAAAATGCCCTGTTTTTCACTGGATTGTTTCTCTTATTATTGAGTTGTAAGCCTTCTTTATAGAGACTAGATACAAGTCCTTGGTGGGATATATGATTTGCAAGTATATTCATTTTTTCTTTAATTTTTCATTTTTGAAAAATTGTTGTTGCTGTCATATGAAAGTACATTTTTACATAATGAGTTTGTCCAGCAATCAGTGTAAAGTCAGAACTCATTTGTGAAGTCAAATAGTGTTTCTGTAAATTCTTTTTGATATTTTAATTTACTACATATCATCTGTAAAGTATGACAATCATATTTTTCCTCCTAGTCCTCATATCTTTTATTTATTTAGTTATTTAGTTATTGCACTGGCTAAAAATCCCTGGAATAATATTGAATAGAAGCAATGATATTGGGCATCATTTGCTCATATTTTTATATTTTCCATATTTCACCATTAAATACTATGTTTCCTAGATATTTGTTGTAGACTATTTTGTATCATGTTAAGGAAGATCCCTTCTATTCCTAGCTTAATAAGAGATTTATGATGTATGCATGTTAAGTTTTGTTAAGTGCTTTTTCTGAATATATTGAAATAATCATATGACTACAACAAGGCACAGCAGAATTGTGGGGATGATGGAACTGTTCCATATCTTGATTGTTATGCTGTTTGTATGACTGTATTTGTCTGTCAAAACTTACAGAACTATGAACTATAAAGGGTGAATTTTACTGTCCATAATTATATCTTAATTAAAAAACTCAGTGTGAGAGCTGTTCTAAGGTCAACATTGACTATATTTCAACTCTTTTGTAAAAATGTATCTATGCATAACCTACGTTTCCCCAAACTTCACAAGCCTGTGGACCAGCGGCATCACACCGTCAGTAACAGGCCTCATTTTGCTGGTTCTTACCACGAACTGCCTCCTGACAGCCCAGCCCCCAGCAAAGTCCCAGGGGCTTCTTGAAAATACTGCTTCAGTGAGGCAGCCTGTGCCCATAAACAAGGGAGACCTCATAGTAGAGTCCAGATTCAGAAAATAAAAATAAAAATAAAAATTTGAATTTCAGATAAGCCACAAACAATGTTTTAGAGACATGCTCATACGGTGCTTCATCGGCAGCCCAACTTCACGCTGCGGTAGCTGTGAGAGTCGGTGCTGAGGCTGGGGGAGCGTGCTTCTGTGGTTTCCTTGGATACAGCGTACCTTTGGATACAGGGACACAACACATTGTGCCTCAGTATTGTATAGGGTTTTTAGTAAGGCAGATCTTTCCACACCATCTTGCCATACTGTCTTCCTGGCATGAGGCAGGTGATCCCGTGGGCTCCATTGGAGGGACAGCCACTACATTCTCTTCATAATCTTCCCTCCTCCCCCTTGCATGAGAAGGCTTTGCTACCAGGTCAAATTGGCCCTTTGGTGAATCTTCACCCTTTTGGATGAGGCTGATCTGCCAGACACACCCATACATGTCTGAATATAGGAAAGGCTCCCTCTGGAAACCCCACATATCTACATACATACAGATAAGGTTTGAAAGAAACCCATCTTTCCCCTTAATTGTATTAATTTTGTGACTGGTCCCTCTGTGAAGTCTGCAGAACAGATTGCTACAGGTGCAAATGTTGGAGGAGGGTTAACTCTGGAAAGGGCATCCCAGCCAAAGCCATTTAACATTGACTCCGTCTTTCTGTAGGATAATTTCCAGTTGCTCAGTCAGCCAACCATGGTGAAAGCCGAGGACATGAAAAGGGGCTTTCAGTGAGAGCTTATCAAACTGAGACCAAATGCAAGCTGAGCTTTAGAGATAGGGCAGATGTCGGGCCTCTCCAGAGGTGGAGACCAGAATCTGCCTGCGTTCATCATCTTCACCTCTTGATTTTGCTGTTGTTTTCTACTGGTTCAACTTGACACATGGAACACTCCTCCTTCCCAGGGCTCTGAACTCAACAAACATCTGAGAGGAGTTGTGTTCATCTAAAAATCATATACGTTTCACTCACAGAGATACTTGTTTTTTTACATGGACCACTGATTACAGCTGGCAGTGCCTTAGAGAACTGTGGCCAAAGGAATTTTCCATGCCCAGGTTTCAGATGCTTTCTGTGACCAAGTAATTTCTTGGAACACTGTCACCAATGCCCCAGCCCCACAGCTGCCCCCAAGTGGAACCTCCCGATCCCTTTTCTTAATCTATCCCCACCCAAGGAATGGCCCTCCAGTAGCATGCAGGAGTCAGGCTTGTATCCTTGCACCCCAGACTTCAAGACCTAAAGTTCTTTTACTGCACTTAGAGTTTGCAGAGGGCTTTCCTATATATCATCTCGTTTAATCCTCACCCCCTGCGAAAAGAAGTATAATCTGCATTTTAATATTAGGCATTGGAAGTTTAGAGAGGTTAAGGAGCTTGCTGAAGGTCAGTGATTGTCAGAACTGGAACTCAAATCTTAATCTACAGGCTCCAGATTCATCCTTTTTACACCCAAGCAGAGGCCAAAAAGTGGGGATCAGCACCTATTCCATGTGCCTGGCACTACACACACCACTTCACGTGTTGTCTCACTGACCCTCACCCCAGCAACAGCATGCAGTCAGCATTCTGGCTGGAATCAGCATCTTAGAGAGGAATTTGCCTGTGACCAGAGATTCAAACCTAGGTCTGGCGGTACCAGACCAGGACTTGTTTCCACACTAGTCCCCTTCTGCAGAGAAACCAACCCTGTAGAACAGAAGAAAGAATGGGAATGGGGTTGACGACATCTCAGGGTGGTGAGGAGAGCAGGGAGAAAGGCCAGAAGGAGTTCTATCCATTGTCCTAAGAGCTAGACAGGCAGTGAAGTCTCCCTGGAGGAGGTGTGGCTGAGCTGAGCCTTGATAGTGGCTGGGATTTGGCTGAGCAGAGCAGGTGTTGGGGTGGGTGCTACAGGAAGGGAGGGCTTTCTTAGACCAGACTCCTCCCTCAGCAGGAAGGTTGGCTATAAAACACGGATGACACAGTGGCTAAGGCAAAGCACTTTTGAGGGCACTGCTAGCAAACAGCTTAATTGCACCAGGCAATGCCTGCCATCCCCTCAATAGAGAAATAGCTGCCACAGAAGGCATTAATTGGAGCGGCTCAAATAGCTGCTGTTTATTTACTGTCAGAGGCAGGCAATTGCGCCTCCAGTAGGGAGGCCTGGCTGGCTCACTGCCCCCACCTCCTTCCCCTCCCCATCCAGTCCTCAAACCTCACCTCTCCTTTTGGGAGAGGCGCCGGATCAGCGTTTTTATTTTACGTTGCTTGATTTATCTGTTCTGCGAAGCTTTCATTTCAACTTGGAGAATGTTCAAAGTAAAGCTCACCCTATTACAGACTTAATTGGACCATATTTCAGTCCGAGTGCATCTGTTCAGTGTGGCTTCCTTATCCTGGGTCCATAAACTTTTATTAAGTTATATATCAGGGAATATACATACATATTCCACTAACATGTTTGGGATCTTTATTCTCTCTTTTTTTTCTCCTTTTTCTTTTGTTATTTTTATTTTCACCACGGGGGAGGAACGCCCCATGGGCCCAGAGAGAGATGGAATAGAACTTACTCTATTTCCCTATCTTTGTTTAAAACAAAGAGGATGGGGCCACATTAGCCTCCATTTAGTGCAGCGACTAGGTGTCAGAGTCAGGATTCTGCCCATTTCCATTCGGTTCTTTGGGTACGTTTGATGTGCTAATTCTCGACACCCGCCTCCCACTCTCCAGGAAATTTGCCTTTCAATAGCACAGCTCACAAGGAAGGGGAGAGAGATAAGGAAAAAAAATGGGATAATTCTGAAAAAGAAAACAGACTTAAAGCCTTAAAGCCAAACAGCGAAAACAGCTCTCTCAATCCTGTTTAGTCACTTGAAACATCGTTTTAAAAAAGACGCAGAAGCACCAGGGCCCTGAGGGAAACACACCTCTTCCCTTGGGCCTGTTCTTGCACTTGACAGCTGGACTGAAAGCTCTGATTGGTTCATCTTACTAATGTCACAATTGTTTCAGCATGCAGGAACCCAGTTCCCTCCCTTGAAAGTTGTCCTGGGTCTACTCCAGTCCCTGGTGGAGACCTGCTGAATTAGGCAATAGAGGGTAACAGAGGAAGGTTCTCCCCACGGGAACTCTGGGAACCATTGCCTATCAGCAAGGGGAGGAGTGGCTGCATTCCAGCAGCCCATGACGAGGGGCCCATCATGCTTTCCAACTTGTGCAGCAAACCCAGACCAAGCTCGCATCCACCATTTCTGTGTTGGCGTCCACTGAATTTTAAAACTCATCAAAATTTCCAAGGCCAAGTGCAACCCTATCAACATTGCTCCAACCTACGTATAACCATATATCAGTCAGCTAATTGGATGCACTTCTCAGCTTCAGGCCCTCAGAGAGCATTTTCCTAATAGACTTGCGGGTCCTCCTGTGCCTTCACCTGTAACACTGCCCTCCCTCCACCACCTTGGTTATGGATTTTTTTCTCTGGTCATCTTCACTGTGCTGTCAGGGGATGGGATGCCTTTGCTTTTGTCTCCTCTTCCACTCATCCATCACCTTGAGGACCTTACGCGCACCATTCTCAGAACCCACCATCCCCATCCCGAAGGACTCCCCACCTCACCCTCAGCTATTTATTCTTGGAGACTCTTTAGCTAAAGGTTGTAGTGGAAAGAGAACCCACGGCGCCATCAGACAGATCTGAGACTGAATTCCAGCTCCACCATTAGTGCTGAGGCTATAGGAGTTGTATAACCTCGCTGAGCCTGTGTGAAATGGATATAATTTAATTACTTGTAGGGTATCCTGAAGTAGAGAGGTAATCAACGTAAAAATATTTACTGTAGAGCCCAGCTCATGGATTTGTTATTAGTAGCATTTTATTAGTAGTATTTTTATGTCATTACTGCTATCATTACCATATTATTTTGTTACTGCTATTATGTTGTACTGTTATTTTACTATTCTTATTATTTTACATATGAAGAAACTGAGCCAAGAGCTTCATTAATCCAATATCAATTTTCAAATTTTAAGTAAAAACATAAATTATGTGGCCCTTCACCCACATACAACTACCCCACACTGAGTGCTGTAAACGAAGCACGTGCTGCATGTCTCTGGAGCACGGAGGAGTGGCGAGGTGGTAACCTGGGAAAGGCATCTGAACAGCTGTGCTATTACAGATGGATTTTGATGAAGGAGCATGTGTTTACCAGGCAGAAGAGAAAGAATGGCATTAAGAGTAGAAAAAAATGATATACACAAAAGTCTGGGGATGGAGGGTGTGTGATGTGTTAGGGACGAGCTAGAAGTTCACTGTGAGAGGAATATCGGGTACATAAGTGGAAGTGGCTAAGAGGTAGGCTAAAAACCTAGTGTATTTGTCATTTATTGCTGCTTAACAAGTTATTCTAAAGCTTAGCTTAAAGCAATAAGCATTTATTACCTCACGCTTCTGTGGGTCGGAAATTCAAATGCTCCTTTGCTGGTGCCTCTGGCTCTGGTCTTGTCTCCAACAAGGCTGCAGTCAAGGTGTCAGCCAGGACTGCAGTCATCTCAAGGATCTACTGGGGTTGATGCACTTCCAAGCTCACTCGTGGCTGTGGGCAGGATTCAGTTCCTCACCAGCTGTTGGCCCAAGACCTTCCTCAGTTCCTTGCCATGTGGACCTCTCCACAGGGCAGCTCTCAACCTGGCAGCCGGCTTCATCAGAGTGAGCAAAGCAAGAGGGCCAGAGAGTGAGTGTGCCAGCAAGGAGAAAGTCACGGTTTGTTTTCAATCTCAGATGTAACATCCCATCACTTTTGCCGTATTTTACAGGTTAGAAGTGGGTCAGGGGAGGGGATTACACAGGGGTGAATACCAGGAGGGGGGGATCTGTGGGGCCACCTTAGAAGTCTGCCTCCCACACTTAGGCTGGGTGAAGATTGTGAAGGCATTTATATGCTCAGCCAGGGAACTTGTGCTTGATGGTATGAGCGATGTGAAGGTACTAAAAACGTTTAAGGGGTAGGGAGTGCAGATACTGGATGCAATTAGATTTACATTTTAGATTGGATCACTCTGGGAACAGCTGGAGAAAGGATTTCAGTGGGAGAGACTGGAGATGAGGACAGTTGGGAGCCCATGGGACACTGCAGGGGGAGCTGATGGAGTTGGGGGAAGGCAGTGAGAGAAGAGGTGGAGAGGAGGGACCAGGTCACAGAGCACTTTACAAATAGAAACAGTACATCTGACTTGGTGACTGGTTGTAGGAGTGAGGAAGGGAAGCAAGTCAAACCTAACGCCAGGGAAGATTAATCGAGTAATCCACATCCAGGACAACATGGCCAGGACACATGGAAGGATAAGCAGTTCTGGGATAGAACTGAGCAGGAGATATTGGGCTCTGGGCTAATCTAAAATTGCCCAGGCAACGGCAAAGTGAGAACCAAAACCCAGCCTCCTGTCACAGTATTAAAAAGCTCAGGCTTAGGACACAGATGGTGTGGGCCCTAATCGAGTTCTACTACTCACTAATGATGTAACCTGGGATGAATTATTGTCTTGTCTGAGTTTCTTTATTGTAAAATGGAAATAGTGCTGGAACTTAATAGATTGCGATGAGGATTAAATAAGATAACCTGTTCATTATGCTTAGCACAGTCTCTGACCCCTGTAAGTATTAGCTATTGTGAATATTTTTAGGCACTATGGCACTGTGTGGGTGCCTGCATCATGCTCGGGCTCAGTTCTAGCACCCTTTAAGTCTTACCTAGAGATGTGCAGAGTACTTTAACTACGATAAATTCACCCTCTTCCCAGGCCTGGCCCTCTAGGACAGCTGTTGCATCCGTGAGCCCTTGCTTTTAGTCAGTTCCCAGCTCCTGTTGTATTTCATTTCAGTGTTTTCTGCCTCTTTAGAAGAGGGTGTTTAGAACATACTTCATGCCCACCCTTGTCTTCAATGGAGCGGAATTCTAAAATGCCCCTTTTCATCATCTCTTGGCCCTCCACAGAGCTCAGAGAACCCTATAAACAGCAAGAAATGCCTTCTTTAAGGAGCAATCTGTTGTTGCTTCATTTATTCCATGGATGTGTATTGAAGATGGACTGTGTGCCCAAGCACCTTGCTAGGTACGGGGATACAACAGTGAATAGGACAAATGGTTCCTGGGTCATGGGGCCTGCTCTCTAGTGGAATAATGGATAAGAAGGAAACAATTAGTGCTCAGAAGGAAGTAAGCAGCGGTGGATGGTCAGAAGAGGCCTCTTTGAAGACGTGACATTGAAGCTGAAGGATGAGAAAAACTAGCCACTTAAAGAGCAGGGTGAGGGCATTCCAGGCAGAGGAAACACCAAAGGCAAAGACTGAGGTTGGAGATGAAACTGAGTGCTCCAGGCCTTGGAAGAAGGCCATAAAGCAGTACTGCTCAATAGAAATGTAACGTGACCCACATAGATGATTCTAAAATTTCCTGTAGCTACATTTAAAAAAATAAAAATAAATGGGTGGAATTAACATATTTTATTTAACCCAATATAATAGATATAATTTCTTGTAGCCACATTAAAAAAATAAACAGGTAAAATTAGGATATTGTATTTAACCAATATCTCCAAAATATTGTCAGTTCAACATGCAATCAAGACTTTTTAAAAATAGTGACATATTTTACATACTTTTATTTGAAGACTTATGCTAAGTCTTCAAATTCCAGTGTGTATTTTACACTTAGAGCACATCTCAGTTGGAAGTGGACACATTTCAAGCACTCAATGGCCATGCATGGCCAGTGGCTACTGTACAGAACAGTGCAGCCCTAGAATAACGGATGAAGACATTACATGAGATGAGACTGAAGAGATAGACAAGGCTGGTCATGGAATGTAGTGGAATTCCAGAGCCTGAGGAATGGGGTGAGAAGGTTGGGTGTTATTCTAAGTGTAATGGGAACTGTGAAAGCTTCTGTGTGAAGAATGATTTCTAGAGGGGTGAGGAGGGAATCAGGGAGTCCAGGTAGGAGCCGCTGCAATAGCGAAGTGAGAGATGACAGGGACTTGAACAAAACTATTGGCAGTGATCATTGTAATAATAGCTAACACTTCCTGCTGGTGTCCTAAACTTGTCTAACTTATTTAGTCCTCACAATGAAGAAGATACTATTTTACCCCATTTTCCAGATGAGAAACTGAGGCAAGGGCACCGGCAGAGTAGGGATTTGAAATGAGGCCATTCCCAAGCCCAGCTCTTGGTCACTCTCTTCTACATCTGCCTTTCTGGCAGAGACAAGAGGACCACTGTGATCTGCGTGTCGGAGGAAGAACTGGCAGGAACTGCTGATGGACTGAAGGCAGAGACTGAGGACACCGAAGAGTCAATGAAGACTCCAGTGTTTCTTGCTTGAGCAGTCTGTTAGAGAGAGATGCTTATTGTTGGTGGCACAGAGAAGGAAGAAACTTGAGCAGGAACAGTCTGAGTTGGTAATAGAGTTGACCTTGGAGATGCCCAGGAGATAGGTCATGGGGACGTCAGGTGGCAGTTGGGTATCAGGCTTCATGTGGAGGAGGGGTCTGGTCTGAAGATACACATTGGGGAGTCATCAGCACGTACAAGGTATTCAGGGAAAAAACGAGCTCATGTAGGGAGGAACAAACAGAGAATAAAAAGGGCCCAGCACCAGACTCTGCAGGTCTCCAAATGCAGAGGCTGGAAGAAGAGCTCAGGCAGTGAGCAAGCCTGAGAAGCACGCCACGTGTCATTGTTCCTTACCTATTTCCACATGCTACTGGATGTTCTTGCTTTTCCCCACCTGCCAATCCCTTACTTGTCTAGATCCACTCAAAAGTCACATCCTCTAGAGATGGGGTCATACTCCCCGAGGCAAAATCAGCCATTCTCTCCTGTGTCAGTTCACCAGGACTGCTGTAACAAAGTACCACAAAGTGGGGGCTTAAATAACAGAAATGTGTTCTCTCACAGTACTGGAGGCTACAAGCCTGAGATCAAGGTCTCAATAGGACTCAGCTCTCGCCAAAAGCCCTAGAGGAGAATACTTCCCAGAGGCCTCAAGCATTCCTTCTGGTGGCCCCAGGCATTCCTTCTGGTGGCCCTGAACATTCCTTCTGGTGGCCTCAAGCATTCCTTCTGGTGGCCCCAAGCATTCCTTCTGGTGGCCCCAAGAATTCCTTCTGGTGGCCTCAAGCATTCCTTCTGGTGGCCCCAAGCATTCCTTCTGGTGGCCTCAAGCATTCCTTCTGGCGGCCCCAGGCATTCCTTCTGGTGGCCCCAAGCATTCCTTCTGGTGGCCTCAAGCATTCCTTCTGGTGGCCCCAAGCTATTCCTTTGGGTGGCCCCAAGCTATTCCTTCTGGTAGTCCCAAGCCTTCTTTCTGGTGGTCCCAGGCATTCCTTCTGATGGTTTCAGGCATTCCTCCTGGTGGCCCCAACCTATTCCTTCTGGTGGCCTCAAGTATTCTTTCTGGCGGCCCCAAGCATTCCTTCTGGTGTTCCCAAGCCTTCCCTGGCTTGTGGCAGCATCACTCCAATCTCTGCCTCTTGTCTTCACATGGCTTCTCCTCTGTGTCTGTCTCTCCTCTGCGTGTCTCTTACAAGGACACTTGTCATTGGATCTAGGTTCAACTCCAATAATCCGGGATGATCTTATCTCTAGATCCCTAATTTAATTACATTTGCAAAAGTAATTTGGTAAAAATACCAAATGTGATAAAACTCACAGATTCTGGGGTTGGGATATAGAAGTATGTTTCTGGGGCCACCATTCGACCCACTACCCATCCTCTGAGTTTAGTCATCTCTTCTTAGTTACCTCCAATACAACAAGTAGTGGAGACATATAGATGTTTCTATTCTTACTAGAAGATACATTCTCACAGGGACAATATCTCCCTCAAGGAGAAAATTGGTTGAGGAGGGGAGAAGATTATTCTTTTTATGGATAAAGTACATTAACTAATATACAGTATGTCTATGGTATTAAAATATCATGGTGGGGGGAATTAGGGAAAAATATCTAGGAGGGCACTGGGGATAGGAGGTGGGGATTGATAATGGAAAAAAAAGTTTGAGAAACACTGAACTAGAATATTCTTCCCCAAAGGTAGTTACCATGTCTCTGTATATGTCACATACACACTCTCACCCCCTTATGCACATGTACTCACACACACGCTATTCTGATAGCACCAGCACAGGCCTCAGAACAGAAGAGATGGTTTTGATAAATTAATGACAAACGGATTTGCCTTCCGCTTGTTCTCAGATGCTTCATTTGAAGTTTACCTGGAGCGGCTGGTGCAGTCCCAGGGTAGAGCTGAGTCTAAACTCAGCCTCACCCTCCAGTTAACCTGCCCTCTGTCTGTCTCTGCCCCACACCCACACGGAAGAAGCATTTTGCATTATAGACTTCTAGAGGCATCTATTTTACAGCTTCAAGTCACAAAGTCTATCGATTTGAAATATCACTACTGTAGCCGTCGCTCCCTTCAGAACTCTACATATTTAAACAGAATTTCGGTTACCAGGGAAACTCATCTTTAGAGAGAAAAAGGGAGGGATGGGGGTGGGAAATTCACTGATTTAATGTTTCATCAAGAGGAAAAGAGTGCGGAGAGAGGCTTGCTAAACATCAAATGGGCTCTAGTGCAGTGAATTTAGCAAGGCAGTGAGCAGGGCAAATTGGAAGATATAAAAGTCTGAAGTTTAAACATCGCTTGTGTTTTCCCAAGCTCTAGATATTAATAACAGTATTGTGCAAATTATAAGTCTTCCTTCTTCAGGAGACAGGGGGGAAATTAAACATTTGCATAAACCAATTAATTGCACTTCTGATGGCATTTCCAAGTCCCTTTCCTCTGTGCCATCTCCCCTCGTCCAAAAAATGACATTACCGCATTATACAGACCCCTCCTCGGCCGCACTGCACAGTGTTCGAAACTCTCCCTCCCTCTCCTCTGCATCTACTTCTCTCGTTCCTTCTTAAAGGTAACCACTGATGCCCTGGTCCAGGCCCTCGTCACCGTTTTCCTGAAAACGGCAATTACTCATTAACTGGACTCTTTGGTTTCAGTCTCTTTATCTCCAGTCCATCCAGAATTCTTTCCCTTCACTTTTCTACTAAACTACCTTTTCCATCATGACGCTTCTCTGCTTAGGAATCTGTGATGAGTCCCTGCTGCCTGTAAAAAAACAGCCAATTCCTCAGCGGGGCTCGCAGGGCCCTCCACATGTGCTGGAGGCACCCTATGTCCTCTGCTCCTGGATACCCACCCCGCTCTCCAGCCAAGCTAGAATCTTCCCTGCGCCTCCTCACACAACTGTCTCATTCTTACCTCCAGGTCTCTGTCCTGCTGAGTCCTCTGCCTGAAGCGCCTCCTCCTGTCTTTCTGTTCATCCTACTCTTTCCTTTCCTCCAAAGGCTGGCTCAGAACCCACCTTGTTCACAAGCTTTGGACATGGCAGCCCACTCTGAGAAGGGAGTTTAACACTGAACCATGTTCTGTGCAAGTACTTCACACCCAGCATTCAGCAAGGAGCTTCCTAGCTGGTGAAGAAACAAGATATTTTATACTATGACTGTGTCCTTCGCAGTTCTGTACAAGATGATCAGAAGTAGTGTTGGGGTTGCTTGTTTGTTTATTATTACCATTAGTAGAATTGTATTAGCCACCATTTATTAAATAAGCCCCCTACCACAGGCCAGCTAACATATGAACGTATATTCTTTAATCCTCACAAGCAACTCTGCATGCTAGTGATATTCAATCTGGGAATATGGAAAAGGGGAGGACATTGGGGAAAAAGCATATATTTTTCTAAGCCTACCTCTGTCCTTCACTCTATATAGAGAGCTTACTTATTGTTATCTCATTTGTCTCTTTCCATCCTATTGTCAATAACAATGTATTTTAATATCATTCTTCAGATTAAAAAGTTAAGGTTCAGTGGGGTTAACAACTTCAAATACAATGACTAGGGAGTACAGAAGTCAAAATTGAATTTGTGTCTGACTGACTCAAAAGTTTCTCTTTATCACTTATGTGTGCAGTAAATTCTTTTTTTCATCTGTAGAATGGGAAGAATAACTCAGCGTTTTTTCAACTTTGCTCTAAAGTGAAGACTGTGCTTGAAAAATCTCTCCAGCATTGTATGTTAGCTTTGGCATAAATCCTTGGGAAGGCTCCATTTGGGTGGTGCCTGGAGATCCGGCTTCATTCATCCAAGCTGCATAAAGCCTCACAGAACCAGGGAGAAAGCCTCACCTACTGAGCCCTGTAAATATCACTTTCCAGTAGTAAACAGCTTGGTGCAATAGTGTTTACCTCTGACAGGATGGTACACGAGCTGAGACAGCTGTGCCTGCCTCTGCACCTTACTCTGAATGTATCTTGCGGTGTTATTCACATAAAAGCATATATAGGCTGCACCTGATGTACAGTTGTGTGCGTGCATGTGTATGTGTGTGTCAGATAAGCAATACAATAAGGAGACACAATTTCCTCTTCTCTTGATTAGAGTGACTGGTGAAATACGGAGTCATAAAGTTTAGTGCAACAACAGCAGGAGAAATCAAATTCTACCCTTCAATACACAGAGAACAAACCATCATGAAAGTGTTCAGAGATTCCAGGGGGTAGTACCTGCCCTTTTACCTCCTCCTCACCCCATATGTTGAGTCCACGCTGTTATGCGCCGGCGTGGCCATCACCTCCTTTCCCTCTCTACCTTTCCACAGGTATAACTGCTGGTCACAGGTACTAGAAAAGAAGTGTGGTCTAGAACAATGATTTTCTTAACTTTTGTTTTTCAGCAAAAAAATATCCTTTCTTCCCAAATAAAATCTAATGTTGAATCTTAATGCATAAAACAGAGAAGATGGTATTTTCTTATAGACACTTATTTATTAATTTAAATTTTTATCATTCACTTAATGTGAATTCAACCCAATGAGAAAGTTTTGATGAGCATAAAAATTTTCAATCAGGATTACGGATGACAAGTGTAATCATATGCATCTCAGGATTCAATTTCTATATTTTATGTTGGCTGTACATTATCAGGAAAATCCCAATCCAAGTGGATAAATAGTAGGGTACTTGTCCACACAATTTTACTTGAGCAAATATACGCAGGTCTGAATTAAAACAAAATAAAGTAAAATGAAATAAAATAGGCAAAAAATGGTGTTGAGCTACAACTGTACTAGTCACTGATTTTGCTACAAGAATTTCAAATACTTGCAGAAGACAGTGTGAGAAGCTTTGTTCTGAGATCTGCATGTTGGTCTAGCAGCCCAACTTTACATGCTGGTGGGCTCTCGTGGATTGTCATTTGGCATATAAAACATTAGAATAGTGTGCACATGTGTGCGCTTGTGCATGTGTGTGTGTTTACTGCAGATTTGATCAGAATAAAGTATTAACAATTACAAGTAATGAGAATCAAATTTATGTGGAACTCTTGAATTAATGGTCTCCACTGAACTTTAAAATTCTGGAGAACACAATCTGAAAACACTTATTATAGGATATGGGAAGGCAGCTGGAGTGGATCTGGGTCCAGAGTCACCGAATGTGGGCTGCTTTACCAACTTAAATCTCAGTGGTCCATACGTGGGGCAGCAAGACACCATCGACTCTCGAGTGATCAAATGATGTGGAGAGAGTGCAATCTGTCCCTAAGCAAGAGATGGCGGGCCCGGGGAGTCTTTTCTTGACGTCACTATGCCACTTCTTTCAAAACTATCAATGGGACCCCTGATGCATGCATCAGCCTGTCTCAACTTCTAATCTTGCCACACGGTGTCTTCACAGTCTGGCCCCAGCATTTTAACTCAGGCTGTAACTCCCACCTGGGTTTCCTTCCCTTATCATCCTCTGAATTGTTCTTCTGATTTATCTTCATATTCTTTATTCTTGAAGCAACTTAAATGCCAACGCCTCTCAATAAATTTTTTGAAAGCATCCTTACCATAATGTCCAGGCAGAAATATTGTTGGCATGCTTTGTTCATTTACTATTGCTATTGATAGACTTGTATTCACCACCATTGATTGAGTATCTACTATAGGTCAGCTTGCTTATGAATTCACATCCTTTAAGCTTCCCAAGCAACCCTGCATTATAGTGATATGTAATTTACACTATAGGTTTAGAGCAGTTATACAACCTACCGAGATATCACACACCTCCGGGGCGAGATAAAGTTCAAACCCATGTCTGCTGGCGCTAAGATCTGCCATATTTTCATCCATTATGCTGTTTTCTTTCTCTGAACTTCTGTCTGCTAGCTCTTTGTACACCAGGGATAGCATTTATCAAGTCATACAACAAGTAAGTGTTGCCATGTCGTTTGTCTCCTGCATGGAGCTCTGAGAACTCCTTGAAGGTGCAAACGGTGTCTCTAAACGAGACCTCCGGGTCTGGCATGTACTCGTAGCTCAAAAATTAGTTGAATTTAACCTAAATGAAAAGAACCATTAAACTAGTGTCTAAAAGTAATACTATCTCATCTATTCATCTACTTCCAGGCAAAGACAGCAAACAATCCATTCTAGATAGAAAATGTTCCTCTTTTTAACAGTTATTACCACGTTTTAGTCCTAGGACTCTTCTTGGATCGAGATCAGCATTTCTCAAGGTAAGGTGCTACTCAAGGGGGATAAATAGGGTTCCATGCTCCCAAATATTTAGCAAACTTTACATTAAACTAACCCTATTAGAAACATTAGCATTAGCATATTAAAGACTCTCAGAAGTAAAAAAAAATTAATTAATCTTGTTCAGCTTAGTATTCCTCAAATTCATGTGCACACCATACAATGTCTTCAGATGACATCTAGTGGGAGTCCTTGAGCCCACTCTTCTGCAGAACCATCTTTGTAAAGATGAGGTCTAACCTGATCTTTGACTGACTGCCATCCTGCCATGATCCAAAGAGGCGTGGTGGTGCTGAGTGATACTTTAGTGTGACTCCGTTTCCTCTCTGTGTTCAGTAAGGAGCTGAGAACCATTTCTTTCTTTCCCTGATAAACAAGAAGGCTAGCTTTCCTAAACTTTGTTTCATTAGAAGAAGGCTCTGAGGGTCTTTCACTTCCCGTGCACATTTAGGATTTGTGGAATCAAAGTGTTCCTAGGGGAAATTAAAGCCAGGAGAGCCCCCCGCCCGTTTTAAACAAACACAGTCTGTGTAGGGGTGGAGGGCTACACCCTGACTCCATGCCTCACTTGAACACTGCCCTGCGTGGGATTTTCCCACCACTTTTTGCAAAGTAAGGCACAACATAGCATATTGCTCTTCCGCAGAATTCACATTACCTTATATCTTCTCAAAGGTTATTTTATTTAAATGATTTCTCTGGAGATCATGGGATATTTATGCAGAATCATCAGTTATGGGACTTTCCACAAAGTCCTCCATTATATGTGTATCATACATTGGCATGTGTCTCAGGGCAGTGATCTTCTCAGACAGAGTATGTATCATGGACACCAAAACCTAGACTTCCCCTTGTTATTTCACACCCCACATTCAGTCCATCAGGAAGTCCTGAGGCCTCAGTGCTCAGAAATTGAGCCCTCTCACCACAGCCGTCATTACCACCTTTGTTCAAGCCACCACCATCTCTGGACTGACCACAGTAACAGCCTCCTAACTGGTCTTCCTGTTTTCACACTTATTCTCCTACAGTGTATTCTCAATTCACAGTAACAGATGATCCCTTCAAAACTCAAGTCAGACCATGTCCCTTCTTTGCACCCAGGCATCCAACCTTCCATGGCTCCTGTCTCACTCGGAGTCAGGGCAAGGTACTTACAATGACCTACAGATCCTCCAAGAACTGCTCTCATTAGCTTTCTGAGCTTGTCTCTGACTACTCACCAGGTTCACCCTGCTCCACGCTCTCTGGCCTTCTTGCTGGTATCTGAGCATGCTAGGCATGTTCCCACCTCGGGGCCTTTGCATCAACTGCTGCCTCAGCCTGAAAGGCTTTTCCCTTCTAAGCATGCATGGCTTGCTTTCTCACCTCCTTCAAGTCTTTGCTCAAATATTATCCTGACAATCAACTGCAGCCTTGCCCAACCACTCCTCACCTGCCTCGTCTGCTTTGTTTCTTTCTAAAGCACTTATCATCTTCTAGTATACCTTATAATTTATCTATTATTTGTTTTATTCTTCTATCCCCCCCTTCACTGGAATGCAAGCTTCATGAGGTCAAGGACATTTGTTGGTTGTACACCTTCCTCAGTCCCCAGAATGAAGGCATCTTAGACTCTCAGAGCCAGACAAGAACTCAGAGCAAGTGGGCCCTTTAGTGATTCCTGACCTGTTTATACATACCTCTGGAGCTGGGCACAGGGAGTCATAGGGACTGGTCAGTTGTTGCTAACATTTCAGAAAGCCCAATACATTCCCCATCCACTCATCATGAGGCCACGTGATCAACTGAAGTGTCATACTTCTCTGTTTTAGTTGGAATCATCTCAGCTCAATGTGCTAACTCTGATTACAGAAGTCTGATTAGGATCTCTGGCTACCAGTTACAAATGCCTTTGATTTTTAGACTTGGGGAAATGAATTAATTATCATGTAATAAATGCAGATTAGTAGATGTTTTTGAAAACATGGGCTCCGTGGTGGGGGAAAGGGTAATAAATGAGTGCAAGCCCTTGATCTCCTTTGTAGGAGACAAGGACTCAGAGACTCTGGAAGATTAAGTGACTTTCTCAAGGTCACACAGTGAGTCACTGGCAGAACAATGACTAGAACCCAAATCTTTGGCAGCCCTGCGTTGGTGCCATCAAAGAAGCAGTTTGCTGCAGAGGAGACTCACACATGCTGTACAGAGCACTTGCATAACATATTACAGTAAAGGCAGGATCCCAATCAAGATTTTCATCAGGAAAATAACGATTATTTAATCAGGGTTCTATTTATACTGTTATTATGAAGGTTAGGTTAAGATTCACTGGCTTGAGTAGTGGTGCTGCCTACACGCAAAAAGTGTTTACTGAGCCGGGCTCCCTGGAGCTAATTTCAAACAAACGTGTGACATCTGGAGTCCATTTGCATGTCCTGAAAGCCATGAATATCTTTATTAGGAGCCAATCTTTCCCCTAAACAAACAAATGGTTATCCTCAAGGATAAACTGTAAACAGAGTTTGCCAAGACACAGAGTCCTCCCTTTACGCCTTTTGTGGCATTTCATCGTTAGTCTTTAAACCTAACGGATATGAATAGACCTAGAAATATAGAATGAAAAGCTTCTGTGCATTGGAAAGCATTATCATGTGCATTATGCTATTTGATCCTTAGAATAACCCTGCAGGGTTGGGAAGGCAGATATTACTATCTCTGTTTTACACATAAGGAAGCTGAAAGCACCTGGGGGTTCAAAGACCTGCCCAAGGTCTCCCAACCTATTAGTGAAGGAAAGCGCTGGAACGGAGGGGAGAGGGCATTTTTCCTTATCCCTTAAGCTCGGTGCATGCACCGCAATGCCATCTGCTGAATGAAGTGCTTCCTTACTAGGGAGAAGGGGACCAAGAGTAGAAGCACCCCAATGTACTTTGCTCTCTTTCTCCCATTGATAGCACCGTTGGTCTGAGACTCAAGCCAACACAGGAAACGGTTTCAGATTTTACAGAGCAGGAAGGGAATAGAAGAGACCCTTCCAGGTCACCCAATCATGTGGAACTGAGTCAGAAGTAGGAGGCTAGGCTGAGTTGTCTCTGTGGCCCTGCTGCCCGCGTCTGTGGAGGGGCATCACACTCAGTGGCCGTGCTCTGCTGGGAGCTGAGCAGCAGCTCCGCTTCTGACTGGGTCTATGGTCTTGGGCAAGTCACTGCACACTGAACCTCAGCTTCCTCGTGGCATTTTTATGATGATCAAATGAGATAAAGGACCCAGATAGCCTAACTCTGTGTCCGACAAGGGATAGGAGCCTAAAAAGTAAGACTCATTTACCTTTGTGGGTACGTCATTCCATTCACCGACAGGTATTGAAACTTGACCACATTCCCACCCCCAGCTTGGGCAGTGAAGCAGAAACACAGACTCTGTGCTGAAGACTGGGCACACACATCGACAGTCCAAGACTTAAACATCCCCAGCAAGGGTGACAATATTTTTTAAATGATTGTAATGAAAAGGTCAGTGCATGATCCAAATATAGGGAAATGACGTTGGCGTTCCCAGCAGTAGGACAAGTAACTAGCGGAGAGGTTGGGGGTAGCAGTTCCTGACACTCTGACCCTTACCCCCAAATCACCCAATCTGACCTTGTAATTGAGGGAAAACAGATTCCTCTCTGTACTCTTCACCAGTAGCCCTTCTGTTGGCAGTTCTTGGCAGTGCTGAGAAAGGGCCCTTCCAGCTGGGCCTCACTGCCCCAGCCCTGATCCACTCTCCAGTACCAGGTCTTAGCAGATGCCCCTCCCCAGCAGACCTGCCTGCAGTGCAGGAACAGGTTCCCTCTGCTCCAGCACACACTCTGTCTCACTGGCTTCATTTCTCTCCCCTCTCTGGGAACTGAAGTTTCTTTAAACAGACAAGCAATTACTAGTGTGTTATCCACATCCGACTCTGTGTTGGTACAACACTCGCTGTTGTACTGTAGCAGGCGGCTTGATAATGGGACATATTTAAGCTGATTGTCACTGGAGATAAGTGAGGTCTCTGAATGGATGCACTTTTTTTAAACTTCTGAAGGCAGAGGGCACAGGGAAAGTTTATTTTTTTGCTTTAAAAAAAAAGCCTTTTTGAGAATGGGTACACCTCCTCCGAGATTCTCATTTCAGATTAGGCTATCAGGTGTACAGTGCAATTGGAGGCTTCTGCTCCAGCCGGGGCCTCTGTTTGATAGTCAAGCCTTTCACAAGATCCTTCCCGAATGGCTGGCACTTGCTTGCTCGCTGGCTCAACGTCCTTGAGGACAGCTCTATTAAACACAGTCCTCTCGCCCATATTCTCAACTCCTCTCCCTTCTCCTCTCCTGATACCTCCCTCTCTCTCTCCTCTCTCCTTCCCCTGCCTTCTGTTTTCTCCAGAGGCTGCAGCCCTCTCCCCTCAAGGGCCTCCTCTTTCTCCTCCTCCCCCTCTGTCTTTCAATTTCCCATTGTCTTTCTGTCCTTGTCCCTCTGAGTCTCCATGTCTCTCCTCTACACCTCCATCTCCATGAGGCCTCTCCATCTCTTTCCTCCCCCCTCCCAGCCCCCTTCCTCCTCTGCATCCCAGGGGAAAGCCAGGCCTGGGGAAGGCTGTTAGGGTTCTAGGATTGTGAGCATTGTCTTGGCAGATCATGGAAGCTTGACGCAATCACAGCTCCCAGACTCAATCTGAGGAGAGAGGTGGGTGCAGGTTGGAGAAGCACGGGTAGGGTGCTGGGGTAGGGCTCAGGGGACAAGGAGGGAATTCAGGAAGAATGCATCCGAATCAGGGGAAGTGAAGGGAGAGCTAGAAAACAAGGCGGAGATGTCGGCTACTCTGGAGGCAATAAGGAAGGAAAGTCATCGGTCACGGATTAAGCTGCTCTCCAGTCAGTTACACTCTTGAGCTATAGAGATACCAAGGAGAAAGCAAAGCGCCAATCAATCTCTTAAAGGGGCCACTTGCTGGCATCTAATATCCGGGTAAGTGGCAGTGGGAGATAGGTGATGGCTGCTTTGCTGTGGGGTCCTAGGCGGTGAGTGGAGAAGAGCATCTTTATAAACACATTATACCTCATGGGGAGTAGGGAGAAATTCAATTAGGTTTGAATGAGAAAGGTAACTTGAATATCAATTAATTGTCTAATTGAAGATAATGGAGACCTGGGGGCACCCTGCCAGGTTGATTCCCACACCCAAATCTAGAGATTTTCCCTGGGATTAAAGATGCAATTTAATTACACCATTTTTATTAGATTAGGCGCTGATTGCATTCAGCACCCTGAGTTAATTACATAGTTAATTACACAGCCAATAACTTCCCTTGCCTAATAACCCTGCTGGATGCAGCCCGGTGTTGCAGAAGGGGATCCTGCTCCTATAATAGGAGCTCTGGGAGCCCAAGGTGGTGGGAGCGGCTCAGCAAGGGGACATGTGAATACTAATAGGGAATTATCCTAATTGTCTCTGTTCTTGATGAACAGTAAATTATTCTAATAACATTTACCATTGTATTCATTCATTATCTAAGGGAATTAGGAAGAAGGGCTGCCAGCGGCCTCCCCTGTGGCACAAACAGGGCTGCACTGACAGGGCTCCTTCATTTCGGATGCCAGGCCTCTCCAGGGGGCCTCCCCTTTCTCTTGGCCTCCGAGGTGCACTCTGGGCTGAGCGTCGCACCCGCCAGGTGCTCTCATGGGCCTCACCTCTGTGATTACAGACGTGCTATGAGGTGGGTTTCAGTTTTCTTGTTTTATTATCTGGGGGCGGAAGAACCTTTGAGGGGGCACCCAGAGACACAGATCAGGCAAGTGGGGTGACGCTAACTGGAGTCCGGGTTGGACCCCAGGTCCCACTGTCGTCCCTGCACAGCATGGGGCCGCTCACTCAGAATTCTCCTTTCTGTGGCGTGACTCAAGAGCAAATAAAATGGAGTTCAACACATCCAGTTGGCTGCCTGGTGGAACAACCACCACGAGCGAAATATTAATTATTCCCAAGACTTTCAGAACCACGTTGTGCTGGATGATAGGTGGGTGGGCTAAGACATGAGGAGACCATGCATGGAAGGGTCTGGATCTCCTGTCTACCTACTTACCTGGCCTCATTCATGTAGGCCTCAAATGGCAACATCCCTTGTGAAAACGACAACGGCCTTTGCATCTTTTAAGAACAGCAGGGGTCTGATCTGCCCAGGCCACCATCTGTGCAAGTGTGAATTATATGAGAAAGGCAGTTGTCAGCCTGAGGGCAGAGGAAGGAGAGGAAAAGCCTGTCTCTCAGCCTTCAGGGGAAGCTTTTCTGGAGGAGGCAGAACATCAGCAGATGCTGAGTGTTGCAGGCCAGGCCAGCCTGGGCAAACTGAGAAAGACAAGCATATTAATGATTGTTATAGGCCAAATGTTTGTGTCCTCCCCCCAAAATGAATGTGCTGAAGTCCTAACCCCCAGTGTGGCTTACAGGAGTAAGGAAGTAATTAAGGTTAAATGAGGTCTTAAGGGTAGATCCCCGATCCTATAGGATCATTGTCCTCATAAGCACACCTGAGAGCTCCCTTTGTCTCTCTCCCTGTGCTCTCAGAGGAAAGGCCAGGTGAGGACACAGCTAGAAGACGACTGTCTGCATGCCAGGAAGAGAGGCTTCACCAGAAACTGACTTCCAGCCTCCAGAACTGAGAGAAAATACACTTCTGTTGTTTGAGTCATGCAGTCTGGCATTTTCTTATGGCACCCAGAGCTGACTAATACAATGTCAAAAAAATAACACCTACCTACGGTTTCTACACCCCTCATGCCTCCATCTCACCCTCCCCTACACACATGTCTTTATGGGCCTTTGTTCACGCCACTTCCCTTTGCCTGGATCACCCACCTGCTGACTGTGGAATGGATCTCTTATTCAAAACCCTTCTGTGAGGATGAGCCCAAGACCCTCTCCTTCCCTTCTTCAGCCTCTCTAATTTATGCATAACCCTACCCTTAGCACACTGTAGTTTAATGCCTTGTTTACATACCTGCTACCCCCTGGAGAGAAAGGCACTTGAGGACCTCAGCTTTGTTTTTTCTCTGTGTGCTGAGTGTCCAGCATGGCCCACACATGGAAGGTACTTGTCTTAGTCCCTCCAGGCTGCTGTAACAGAATATCGTAGACTGGCTGGCTGATTAACAACAGACGTTTATCCCGCACAGTTCTGGAGGCTGGAAGTCCAAGACACTGGCAGATTCAGGGTCTGGTGAGAGCCGCTTCCTGATTCTCAGCCGGCATCTTCTCGCTGTGTCCTCACGTGGTGGAAGGGGCAAGGGGGCTCTCTGGGGCCTCTTTATAAGGGCACTAATCTCATTCATTATGCCTCCACCCTCATCATTTAATCACCTCTTGTATTGATGATATTTTTTATTTTCTGTATACTATGATGATTTGACATCTTTAAAAACATTTCTGTCTGGGGGGAGACTGCCCCTCCCTTCCCAGGGCTAGCCAATCCTTAGAGACAGCAGAGGACTCAATGGGGAGCATGCCTGTGATATGCAAACAACCAGTCCAGAACCAGACTTCCTCCAGTTGGCTGTGCATCCCAGGAGTCAATATTCCTCTGCCTTCATCACCCCAGGGCCAGATTCTAGGCAACTGGGGACCACCCCTCTAGCCCAAAACCCATCGAAATTATTCCAACTAGCCAGTCCTAAACTGGTTACTCTGCCCTCCCTCACCTTTCCAGGGGCAACTCCAATAAAGACAGTGGTCTAAACCTTCCCTTTGCTCCTGCTTCTCCCTCCTGACCAAAGGCACTCTTGTGGCCCTGCATGGTGACGACCTCTTGTTTCCAGGGGAACTGTGAGTGACATCAAACATTTCTTTCAATGGCCTTGACTTCTCCATCTCATTACTCAGTCACCTTCATAAATTCAGATCTGGACACAGAACATCTCCCACAGGCCCCCCCTCCAAATCCCTTCAAATCGGGGGACACAAACATCCGTCTATGGAAGTACTCAATAAATATTTGTGAAGTGAACTTTCTGTTTTGCTACAAATACTTGGAAAATTGGACATTCAATCTCACAGAAGACTTATCTATCCTGGATTTTTCTTGTTGAGGTTTTGACTACTGTTCTGTCCACCGTGGCAGCTCCTGGACATGCCTCTAAGTAGGGCTTTATGGCCAATAACCTCTGTAGCTTTGTAGTCCTTGGACACCAGTCACAAGGTGAGTCTTGGCAGGGAGTTGGTTGGAAAGGGGGAAGGGGCTATCACATGCAAGCTTGTTTCCCTCCATCTCTCCGTCTAGGCCTTGTGCCTCGCTCTGCGGCCCCACAGGCTCCCCAGCCTCCAGGTGCTGTATGTTCCCTGATAACCAGGCCTTTCTCTGTGCCCTTTCACCTTCCATTCCCACTGAAGCCTGTCCACTGAGTAGGTTCCATCTGAGAATTCTATCCTCAAGCTTTTCTATCCAAACTAACCTCCTCAATGCCCCATTACAGCAAAGGATCCTGGTTTCTGTTACAGAGAGTCTAGTGGTCTCGATTAAGATTTAGTATTAATAGTTAACAAAACCTCAGAACTCTCAATGCACTATTTGCATTGGCCAAAGGCTATTTTATTTTTTATTTTTTTTGTGAGGAAGACCAGCCCTGAGCTAACATCCGATGCCAATCCTCCTCTTTTTTGCTGAGGAAGACTGGTCCTGGGCTAATATCCGTGTCCATCTTCCTCCACTTTATATGGGATGCTGCCACACCATGGCTTAACAAGCAGTGCGTCAGTGCGTGCCCAGGATCCGAACTGGGAAACCCCGGGCCGCTGCAGCAGAGCATGCGCACTTAGCTGCTTGTGTCACCGGGCCGGCCCCTGTCAAAGGCTATTTTAATTCCTAAACCCACCGGCTCTCAGTTGGGGGTAGTACCACCCCTGGGGGGCATATAGAAACGGTTCAGAAGTCCCTGGTTGGCACAATAACTGGGCAAGTTACTGTCATTTAGTGGGCTGAGAGCAAAGATGTTAAATGTTTTACATTGCAGAGGATAGCCCTGCACAATGAGTTGTCCCACCCCTAATACCAAAGGCACCTCTGCTTAAATACACTGCCCTGGAAGTCAGATGGTTCAATACCACCTGCAGCCAAGTCCTGGGATGGAGAGGGGAGGTTCTAATTTTGGGGACAGGAGGCCTTTTGAGAAATGGCTGCTTATCCTACATATACCTGGTCCTGTCTCGGTGATAATCCCATCATCCTTCCTGACTCCCCCAGCCCCTGCCCTCTGCCCTCACCAGGATCCTGAGTAATGCCAGAGGTAATCTCTTCACTGCTGTGTGGTTTCTCCAGGTGGGAATAGCATAGGAACGAGGGACTCGATGAGCTCACACTCCCAGGATGCACTTTGTCTTTGGAGAGCTCCTTCTCAGGTAACACTATTGGTGCCTGAGCAGGGCTCCTGCAGGGAGGAAGGCCTCAGGTCAGGGTAACAGTGGGTGGGTCATCACTGTTGCTGGAGGCAGTCCAAGGGCCCCTTCAGCTCAGTCATAGATGTTTAATGGCTTGCTTGACCAAAGGGGGCACACAGCAGCTGTGAGTTGACTCCTCCTTAGGGAGCCCTCAGTCATTTGAAAAAAATCCATCTGGAGAATTCTACTTTCCACAGGAAAGTCAAGAGAGAGCTGCTCCCGACCATTTCAAGTATGCATGCTCAAGTGATCTGGTCCAATGAGGCAGCTGGCCGTACCTTCTCTGTTCCTGGGGCAGTTCCAGAGGAAGGAGGTGTGGGCCTCAAACTCTCTTCTCCGCAGTCTAACATTCTTAAGGGAGTGATGAGACGGCAGAACAGAAGACATATTATTCAGGGTCCTTGGTTTCAAGCAACTGAAACTGACACTAGCCAGGAAAGAAATTTTTTTACAGGATGTTGGATATTTAACTATTTGTCAGGAACACAATGAGAACCATATTCAGAAAACAGTCTAGAACAAAGGAAAGTTGGGCAGCCACACCATAGCCAAGATTGGCCCACAAATCCAGACCTCCACTGCCATTGCCACCCAGCAGATTCTGCAGTGCCCTGCTCCCTGGACACTGGGTGCACCTCGGGCCCCACTGCCATCCCACACCCCGGAAAGACCACAATGCTGTTGCTGCTGCCACTTCCAGGGCCTGCCTTTCCCATTCTTCTTCTTTGTGCCGTGGCTCACAGCATGAAGCCTGGGGCGGGTGTCTGTGATTGGCCAAGTGTGGGTCGAACGCCCATGCCCGATTTCAATCCTATTTTAAGGGAAGCTGGAAGGGCGCCTGGTCATTTTAGCTCCCATAATAGAAGGTGGATTCTGCTTCCTTCATGTGAAATACACATGGTAGGAGATACCCCAAACATAGAAAATATATTTAGATCCTGGACAGCCAAAAAAGGGCAAATATTTGCTGCCAAAAAAAAAAAAAACCATAAGTCAAGAGGACTACAGAGATTTCTAGCACAAGAAACACAAAGTGGTATTGATAATCAAGACACGAAGAGACTGGGAAGAGGCGGAGTACTAAATCCTTGGCCCTGAGGCTGAGACAACTGAGAAAATTGAGATTTTTCTTATTCGCCGCTCACAGGATCAAAGAAGATTTAAATAAACTAAAATGACTTACCTACAGTGGCATTGCTAGTTAGGGACAAGCAGGGACTAGAATCTACCACCCATCACCTCGCCTGATGCTCAGTTTTCCAGGTGCCCTGCCAACCTCATAGGGAAATTCTGCCCAGTCCTGTGAGGCCCTGACCCTGAGATCCTGGACCAAAGGGCACAGACATCTCCCCTGACATGTGTTGCTTTAATCCAAGGCTCCTGAAGCCCAGCACCATGTGGGGAAATCAAAAGGGAGCAGCCTGGAGAGAAGGCTAAAATCTAGAAGGAAGGGTAAGCAGTTTCATGTCTGTTAGGTTTGGTATAGGCAAAATGGGCAATGTAATGTGTATGAATGTGGTGGGTTGAATTGTTGTCCCCAATCCTTCACCCCTCCCTGCATTCACGTCCTGGTCACCACCTCATTGTGGGCCTTGCCTATTCCCACTTGCTCTCTATGCCTGTGATGTCACCATAAAAACATGCCCCACTGGCAAACTGGTTCAAGGAGAATGACAGGCACATGGAGCAGAGCTTTTCCAGCAGAACCCAGCCTAGATCAGTCAACCCCCAGGTGAACCCCAGAGGTGGAAGCAAACATAAGTTGTTGCTGTCGTAAGCCCCTGAGCGTTAAGCGTAGTCTTAATGCATTGATAACTGCCCCGTACAATAGTTCTTAGGTTCGTTTTTAGCATCTGACTTATACTTCAGGATTCAACAGCATGGAAATCAACCCCCTCCCAATGCATGCACACAAACATACATTTGCACACACATACACATGTGTGCAAAGCACAGCCAGGAGAAACTGCTTGAATGTGCAGTTCCTACTCTGTCTCAAGCTGGTACAGCTTATGACATGCCAGCCATCACTCCATGCGTGGCTCTGTAACCCTATCTTCCTACCCTCCATGCTCCCAGCACCTCTCTTGCCAACTTGGTTGGCCACAGCCCAGGGGATGTAAGCACTCAGCCATGGGAAGAAGGTGAGAAGTAGGGGAGGTATCCAGATTCATAATGTGACCAAAGACCTCTGTCATCTGTAAGTCAACAGCCAAACATTTGGTCACTGAGGCTGGGCAGCTGCTAGGGAATGCTAGGTGCAGCCCCCATTCTTGGGATTCTCAGCTCCCCCTGAAGGTTGCCAAATAAAAAGATCCCCAGGGGTCAGGGCAAACATCAACATGGATTCTTCCATCACAGGGATTGGCACCCAGTGGTGGCGAGGGCCCAAGAGTGTGTGAGCAGGAAGAGGAGCAAGTAGCAGAGAATGCCCCCAGCCGGAGGACAGCCCATGCCAGTGAAGATTGTAAGGAAACAGATGAACAAGCAGTATGGCTTCTCAGCAGTGCACGTCTTCCAAAGCATGAGCAAAGAGGAGAGTCTGGCTGGTGAATTTTAACGTCACAGGGAGCTAACCCACACTAGCAATTCTGTGAGACATGGGCTTGGAACGAACTAAGACGAGCAACAGGGCATGCCCCCCCCCCAAGTACCCACAACCCTGCCCTGAGGGGGTGCAGCCTCTCATTTGCTAGGTCTCTCTGCAGAGGGGCTGAGTCACTGGTGGGGAGGGGCCGCGTCAGAGCCTGTGCTGGGTGCTGCGGATCCCCAGAGGATGAAGAGCCTCAGCGATCAGAGCACCTGATGGCTGACTCCATCCCGGATCTGTGGGAGCTCCGAACCATGACGGAACAGGAGAAACACAGTCCAAGGAAACACTTTATCACCTAGAGACAACGTATTGATCACGGATTCCTGGCAGCTGATTTCTCAATTCAGGATGCAGTGAACATTTTAATAAATTCCTTTTCTGCAGGGAAGATAGAGATCCCAGGTCTCTGAAAGCTAGCTGGCATGAGAGGGAGGGCAGCACAGATTCCGGCTGGAGGAAGGAGGCTCAAGCTGACCCTGGGATTTGAGAAAAGCTTCTCCAGAGCAAACCTCCCTACTTTACTAAGTTTCTGCTAATTAGGCAGGCATATTTATCACTACATTTCCATGTACTATTCATTTTAATATCTCATTTTAAATCCCCTAAACATTAGTGGAGTCCCTTCTCACCTGCTAAACTCTGGGGTTGATATGGGAGGTGTCTGACTTGGCTGGAGAACTAGAAAGGAAACCTAGGAGGCCAAGGAGCAGACTCTCCCGGCTGCACGTATGCATCTCTCCAGGGGACATGCTCTCCCCGTAGCCCATGGGTTCTGGGCCGAAGGAGAGATCCAAGAAGCACAGGGCCATTTGGTGGCTGCTGGTGGAGGAGGCGTGCTGCTGAGAGGACCTGCAGGGCGGTGGGAGGGCCGGGCTGACCACACACTCTCATTCCTGAAACCTTCTCCTTTCACAGCCAAGGGCCTCAAGGCCCAGAGAGGGAACGTGACATGCGCAAGACTGAACAGCCTGTGGGATTATGTCGGGGGAAGAGGGAGAATCTCCCTCTGCCCTTTTCCTTAAAGTTCTTATGGCTGGCCAAATAATTAACAAGACAGGTTAGCAGGAGAAAATAATACCAAGTTTAATAACATGTATACATGGGAGAAACTCAGAAATGAGCAACTCGTCCCTCTGTCTAAGCTGCTTGCTTAAGTATTGCAGCTAAAGGCGAGGAGCGTGTTGGGGGTGGGTAGTGGCCTGAGACTTCAGAGGGCAGGAAGACAATTCTTTTCAGGGTCATCTATAGATAATGTGGTCAGGGAGAGACAGAGTTTTTGATAAAAGAGGCTTGGTGCCTTTCCTATTATAACCTCTATCCTACATTATCTTTACAGCCATCATGATAGAAGATCTGCTCCAGGAAGGAGCCACCATATCAAATTCTTTAGGCAGTCTGGGGGAGGTCAAATGTCCATCAGAGAAAACAATCAAGGTAAAGAGATATATTTCAGGGTGGCCAAATCTTGATCTCCCACAATTACATTTCAGGTCTGCCTTCCAGATTTTTACCCTTTACCAGGCTGCTTCCTCTGAGTTGGGAGATCTGCTCCAGGTACTCTTTCTTGGATAAAGCATTTCCGTGGTTTGACTCCTGAGGCTGACACAGCCCTTCTGTGTCACCATGAACAATGCACTTAACCTCTCTGAGCCTCATCTTTCTCATGAGTAAACTGGGACTCTCAAAGCCCATCTCAAAGACTCAGATTACATGAGATAATATACTAAAGTCTTTAGCACAGTATCTGACATGGACTAAATGAATCATTGAGTTTTAATTGTATTCAAACTAGTGTTCTGAGTGTTTTACATAAATGTTTTCATTTGACCCTCACAACACCCCTCTGCTGTAAGAACTGTTACCATCCTTATTGTTACAGATGAGGAGCCTGAGGCGCGGAGGATTAAGTAGGTTTCCTAAGGTCATACAGCTGGGACTTGGAAATGTGGAAGTTCACACGGAGTGCTCGGAGTGTTCTCCTTCACAGCCTATACCAGGTAGCCCTGGGTATCCCAGGAAGAGGCAAATCTAGCAGTGAGGGTCCTAAGTAATTCTTCATGCTGCTTCTCGATTCTTCTCTTTTTCTTCTCCTTCTTTTGAGAAGAAAAAACTCTTATCTTTGGTTTCAATCCTTATCCTCACCAATTCACAGAATCAGAGAGAGCAAGGACAATCCCTGAGGCCATCCAGCACTATAATTAAGTTATCAAAGACCTCGTGTTTGGTGATAACTCAATAGACTTCAGCTCTGAGGTGTCCTGTGTCTGGGAGTAATTTGCACCATTCAGGAGCAAAAATAAGCTGTGAATGAGTGATATGGCAGCTGAAGCAATTCACCCAACATCTGAAGCCGAGCCCCGTGTGGTGTGGGGCAGCTGAAGGGTTAAATAGTTCAAAGGCCAGCAAACTCAAGCAGGCACTTTGGCAATGCAACTTCAGAACCCCAGCAGATGACGACAACCTTGTTCCAGGGCCGGAATGGTAATAACAGTAACTCATGTTGTCTCCAGAGCTCCTGTTCTCATGGCAGCTTTTGTTAGCTGATCACAGCACCATTTTCTGCTGGGTCTATGTATGGCTTCAGTATTTTTTTATCTACCTGGGGTTAGCCCTTGAGAAGAAAGACACCCTGGGGGGTAGGGGAAGCAGAATCTAACTGCAAGAGCATTACTGTATTCATGAGTTTAGGTAAGGCTGGCGACTCTAGGGCAGGCCTCCAGTTCTCATTAAGAGCTAGAAATAAGTCCAGGGGTATATTTGGGGCCAACATGTAGTAAGAAGAAAAGTTATGAATGAGACAACTTAGGCAAACAGGGCTCAGACTTACCGATGTGCTTGCACAGCAAGAGTTACCTTCAAACACCTCCCAGAGGATTGGGTCAACATCCCTTATGTGCACCTGCCCCTATCCTAGACAAGATCCATCCTAGAGCTGGAGGCACCAACCAATCCTGCTGTGAGCAGCCAGGGTAGGCAAGGAAGAAGAGGTGAGGCATGAGCTAACACTGGTCTGACAGAGATGACCATGAAAAGAGCTCTAAGCCCATGCCCAGTCCAGCCATGGATCCAAGTCCCTGGCAAAAAAGGTTTGAGGGCTTAGCCCTCAATTGGTGAAATGCCCTGCTATGGGGGAAGAGAGCAGCAACAGCTGAACTTGTGTTGTTCTGAAATTTGGAGTAGCCCTTCTCATACAAAAATAAGAAGTGAAGTTCTTTCTAAGCCTGTGGATGCTATTTATTTAGTGATTAAGAGCATGGATTCAGTTTGACCATGGTTCTGCCACCGACTAGCTAGTAACTTGGGCAAGTTAGTTAACCTCTCTAAGTTTAACTTTATCATTTATAAAATAAAAAATTCTAAAATCTATGTCTTAGGATGGTTGTGAACCTCAAATAAGATAATTATGCACAGTGATTAATGATCTTTTTTAACACAGTATGCACAATAAGTGTTCAACTATTTCTGTCAGGGAAGACTTTACAGAGAATAAGGTAGTTGAGATAACAATTGTGCCTGTGTATTGAACATTTACTACATGCTATATACCAAAGATTATTCTAGGTATTTTACTTGTATTAACACATTTCATCTTCACAATAACTATGGAGATTGATTGCATCGAGGACCCCTATTAATGGACTCCTTGTATCCTCTCACTTTATAATTGGACTTTCTCCCCCAATATTGATTGAGTCTATTTGCCCACTACTTGAATCTTATGAGTTTCTTTGACTAGAATCATGTGGTAAAAGTGACGTTGTGCTAATTCTAAGCCTTCCACATACCTGTCTCTTGGAATCCTGCCATTGCCCTGCAAACAAGCCTAGATCATCTGGACTAAGCCTCTAGCCCAGTTGTTCCAGCTGAGGCCACTAGACAGGCCTACATCAGTTAACACAAAACATTGTAAGAACCTCATCCAAGACCAGCAGAGCTACTTCCCCAGCCACGGATGCATGAGTGAGATCAGACCTACCAGCTGACCCCTAGACTTGTGAGCAATAATAAATACTTACACATTTTCAGCTACGGAGTTTTGAGGCAGTTTGTCACACAAAAATCACTAACTGATACAACGACTTTATGAAACAAAGTTGAGAAAAATGAGGAACAGGAAGGCTAAGCAATTTGCCCAAGGTCACACAGCTCGTAAGTGTTGGAGCTAGGGTACAATCTCAGGCTGTGTAGCTCCAGAATCTGCTCTCTCAGTCAGGGTTCTACAGCAATCCTTTGGAGAGGCCATCTTTCTCTTCTGGTCTAGAAATACATGGAAAGATTTCCTCACATCTAAGATACTGTTTAACCGATATGCAACCACAGTCTGAGGCAGACCCACACAGTGTTGGGGGCAACTCATCAGCCCCTGCCATGGCCACCTTGACCAGTCATGAGACCAGCATGATCTCAGCCTGGCTGGATTGTAGGCACTTTACATTTATTAGTCATTAGCATTTAAAAATAGAGTTCTACTCTCTTACACCTGAGGGCTGAAGAGTTGCATTGATCAGGAAAGTCTAGGCCTTTCAATGGCAATAAATAAACCTTCAAATCTTAATGGCTTGACCCAATCAAGTTTATTTCTACTTGATATCAAATGCGGTCATGCCTTATGGTCACCAAGAAATTGGAAGAAGATATGTATAAAAGCCAGGCCTGAGAATGCCTTACATCAATTTGCTCATGTCCCGTTGGCCAGAAAGTAGACCCCACCTATCTTCAAGGAAACTGAGGGAAGGCAGTCTTCCTGCGTGCCCAGGAAGAAGAAATGGTGTGATAAATCTATAGTATTGTCTCTACTCAAGAGTCAGGAAGATACTAGGTATTAATACTGCAGATGCCCAGGACAGAGGGAGCAGCCCTGTCTGCCTGGGTCTCTGCTGCCCACTTGGAACTCTGCTCTGTGTCACAACTGAGCTTCTTGCTTAGCTCCTGCTGGTTCCCCTGAAGTAGACTCTACTTAGAGTCTGAGTTTCCAGGATGCAAGTCAGAATTAAATTAGTACTCCAACTGCCTTAATCACTAACAGGCCTCCCAACCCTCATCCCATTTCTCTGACATGGATCTTCCTCAAATGCTGAGATTCCCAGGAAATTGACTTGATTCACCTCCCCCAATTTTAAATGCCTAAACAACGCGAAAAATCTTGCACAAAGTTCCAGGGAGGTCCTTGCTCCCCTGAGAGGCACCAGGTAATCATGTCCTGTGTGAGAGACCATCACTAGCATACCCTTTTCATCCTGTGAGTGAGGGAACTGGAGTCCAGACTAGTTCATTAATGTCCCAAGGCAGACCACTAGTGTCTGTAGCAGGAGTAATGGGGAGGTCCATTCCAGAACTGAAGGACAGGTTCTTGTGGGAAAGGGAGCCCCAAACATTGGGCCTCTGCATCACTCCCATGGACCCTGAGTGTCACAAACTGTCCCACATGAGGACTATAAAAGGGGACCTGCAAAAACGTGGTTCTGTATGTACATGGGAAATACTTCTACAATTCAAATTTGCATGAAGACTGCTGACATCCTTTCCTTCTCTTGTTTTGGGGCCTGTTAACAGTGTGATTGCTGCTGCCTAGAGGTAAGTGTGGGGCAGGGAGCGGGTGGTAGATGGGAACCCAGTGGAGGCAGGGGAGGGGCAAGGACAGCAGAGAGCCTCTCCACCAAGAAAATGAGGCATTCAGCGATGAACAGTGGAGAAGAACCAGGAGGAGGAGGTGACAGGCCTGTTTCCCAGGAGACAGCTTCACTGCTCTCCTCCCTGAGCCCCCCATCTACCATCCACCCCCCTCCAGGCACTGGACCCTCCACCTGTTGGGGATCCTGGATGTGTGCAGAGTTAGGAGCCAGGAATGAGCACTGAACTCCCTCCCCGTCTCGGGTCTCGCTGGTCTCAGTGGGGCCTGAGTCAGGACAACATGTGGATTCCCTCAACAACAGTCGGGGAGGGGAGGCCCAGGACCCAGCTCAGGATCGCTCTTCTTAGGGAGAATCAGGCTAAAATGGACACTAGGGTGAACATGACGTGAAGAAGAACTGTGGAAGGAAAAGGGGCGAGAGGGCTGGAAGAAGCCATGGATGGACCGCACTTTCCTTAGTAGTGGTGGTGATATCCATAAGGAGAAAAAGCAACTGAGTGGAGCTTCATGAGCTTGCAGATCTGTTTTTTAAACCCTTTTTTTTATATTTAGTCCTCGGGTCCATTTCACGGATGAGGAAACAGGCTTAGAAACATTAAGTGACTTGCCTGAGATCACACAGACGGTTTTGGCAGAAGTAGGTCTCAGACTCAGAACTCCTACATCCCAATCCCCGGTGCTCTTCACTACATGGTGTAGATGGAGGTGGATGTGTTGTGGGTGCTGTGTGCTTGTGAGTTCATTCTTAAAGCATCAGCTTGCCCCAGTGCAGAAGGCTTCCCCCCAACCACATCAGGAGGCTCAGTCGCCTCACCCTCAGTGTGACTCTGCTTCTGCCCAGGGCACGTGTCTGTGGTTGCTGGACTCTTTCTGACCTTTGATGTGTGAAAAAGAAAAAAAGAAACAACAGGCCCCAAATGGAGTCACTCCAACCAAGCCCCACATCACAAACCAAGACTTAATATCTAACCTAATTGCGGTTTCAGCCTCTCCCAGGAATGAGACCTTTAACTGGTCAGTCTGGAACCACCTGGTCAGCACTAGTGAAGTCATCTCCCTGATAGACCCCTGCCTTCCCCCAAAGAAGGGTGACCTTGCCTGAAACAATCCACTCTGTCGGAAACTTCCTTCTCCACTCCTCTGTCTATGAAAGCCTTCCAGTTTGCACAGCTCCTCGGAACTCCTCTCTGTTTGTTAGACGGGATGCTGCTTGAGTCATGAATAATTCAGTACAGCCAATTAGATCTGCAAATTTACTGAGTTAATTTTGTTTTTTTCTTGCTGAGGAAGATGTGCCCTGAGCTAACATCTTCCTTTGTCTTTTAGTATGTGAGCCACTAGCACAGCATGGCTGCTAACAGAGCAGTGTAGGTCCGCGCCTGGGAACTCAACCTGGGCTGGCAAAGCAGAGAGCGATGAACTTAACCACTAGGCCACTGGGGCTGGCCCTGAGTTAATTTTTTTTTTAAGAGATTTAGTGGCAGTGGTGGGGTCTGAACTGAACTTCTGATGGCATTTGAGGACAACAAGAAACACAGGTGTGAAACCTGGGAATGCTTTTTTGAGTTATCTGTCTTCCTTGACATTTTCGAAGGCTGTGGGTAAGTTTTTCTTGGTTCTGAACTCCACTGTCTTTGTGTTGAGCTCCGAATCCAATCGACTTTTCACAGTTTCCCATTTGATTGGAAACCCCAGGCCTTGATTCTGTCCCAAGATCCACGTGGGAAGGGTTAGTGGCAGTTCACAGTGCCCCATTTATGTGGGGGCCCCAGTCTGCAGTCCCCACTGGTTGAGATGAGGTCTGCTGGTTCAATCCTTTCCCCAATCCCCAGATTCCACATTGGGACCTGTTGGTAGTTACCAGCCAGAGTAGGATTGAGTTTGACTTAAAAACCTGACCGGGTCTAGAATCGGACTGGATCCAGTCCAGTTTAAAAACTGGGCTGGGTCCTGAACCCCACTGGGTCTGGAGTAGGATTGGGTCTGTAGGGGGAAGAGAGTGAATCTCCCTCTGCCCTTTCCCCCAAGGTTCTTCTGGCTGGCCAAATAATCAACAAGACAGGTTAGCAGGAGAAAATAATACCAAGTTTAATAACATGTATACATGGGAGAAAGCAGGGACACTGCGTTTCTCAACACAATAGCAGAAATTCTCGTCTTAAATATCATTTTCAGCCAATGACAAAGGAGGATTTTGGGGGTGGGGGGAGTCAGTTACAGGAGATTACCACTAAAGCACAGTAAACAAGAGTAAGGTTTATTATGTAGCTCAAGGCCTCACCTTCCACATTGATAAGTCACTAGAAATGAGCTCATCCCCCTCTCTTCTCCAAACAGAGAGGGAGATACCTTTACAAATGGAGATTTCCCTTATAAATGTAAATGATTGTCTGACAACTCTTCGCAGGGTCATCCAGAGAATGTGGCCAGAGAGACAGAACTTCTGATAAGAGGGGCTTGTAGGTGTCTTTCCTATTGTAACATTTACCCTACGTTATCTTTACAGCCATCATGATAGATCTGTTCCAGGAAGGAGCTACCATGTCAAATTCTTTAGGCAGTTAGTGGGGGAGGTCAAATGTCCCTAGAGAAAACAACCAAGGTAAAGAGATAGATTTCAGGGTGGCCAAATCTTGATCTCCCACAGGTCCAACTTAAGCTGGAGTGGGTCCAGTGTGTTTTATGTAGGTAAAGGCTATTGCTAATGGGAATCTCAGAAGCAGCTGCAAAATTAGTGGGCATGGGTCAAGCATTTAAAGCTGTTAGAGTGCTCCCCACCTAACCCAAAGACTCTCGTGTTAGCATAAGTCAGTCACAGAACAGGTTAGATCGACACTAGATCACCTGTTAACCTCAAGAAAATTTCCGTGCAACGAGATATGCTGTAAAACATCACACGATTCCCAATCCAGCAGCGCATCCCTTTTAGGTATCAGTGTGGATCCAAGAGACCCAAAGGCTTAGCTAAAATAAATAAATAAATAAATAAAACGAGCTTCTTAAATTACAAAGAGTTGAACATGCCACCTTGCGGCACACCTGCTTATTTTATGTCTAGGAACTGTGGTCCCGGAAGCCATAAATATCTACAAAAGTGGCAAAATCTTACTAAGCTTGTTATATGTCCTGAGAGCTTTGCTTGGTAACCATCAGGTTGGGGACCCCAAATTACGGCCAGACAGAAATGAGGGTTACACCCCATTTGCGGCTAGATATGGCAGGATAGAAAATGTGGGTTGAACTCCATTTGAGGCTAGGGTTGTACCAAACTGCTGCCAGCCCTCAGGGAATTACAACCTAGAATTACAATGGCCTTTATGAGGAATGTTCCAACTAGATAAGAAGATTTAAGAAGGGCACTTGAAAGTAGGGTTTCCCAAATTATACAAACAGAATGTGGTACTTATTTTAATTGGTATGCAGAAGCCTCCAAATGGCTTCAAAATTCCAAATAGCTTTATTGAAAGATTCATTGCAAAAGGCTAATGAAAAATTAAAGACATAGGAAGCATCTAATACAAGACTGTAAGTCTGACATAACTCCTACTGCTCCCCCATTCTCCTTTATTTGAGTGCTCATTTTAGTAATCCTTGTCTGAATTGTCTTTATACTCTGAACAGATTACAAGACCGCAGACAAAAGTTTGTCAAGTTAGTGGCCTTACAAACACCCCCATATCTACCCTCAAAGGAAGGTCCCTAGTATGGGCTCCTCCCAAATTTGGTGGGACTCTTGAGGGATTTTCTGGTAAACTGCTACGTTATTCCCTTTGACAGCCAAAGGAAACTAAAATTAAAATTAATGGAGGGGCCGGCCCGGTGGCTTAGCGGTTACGTGCGCACGCTCTGCTACTGGCAGCCCGGGGTCCGGATCCCCGGTGCGCAGCGTGGCACCGCTTATCCAGCCATGCTGAGGCCGCGTCCCACATACAGCAACTAGAAGGATGTGTAACTATGACATACGACTATCTACTGGGGCTTTGGGGAGAAAAAGAGGAAAAAAAGGAGGACGATTGGCAATAGATGTTAGCTCAGGGCCGGTCTTCCTCAGCAAAAAGAGGGGGATTGGCATGGGTGTTAGCTCAAGGTTCATCGTCCTCACAAAAAAAAAAAAAAAAAAAAAAAAAATTAATGGAAAACCTTGCCAAATTCTGGTAGATACCAGAGCTACACTTTCTACTTAAACCCCACTCAGAGCTTGCAGATAGGACCCTGGAAAATCTGGCAGAATCTGGCTAAGGGTGAGAATTATCACCCGAGTCAGCTCTCCTGAATCTGTCTGCAGTACCCAGTAAAGAAACAAAACTGAAATATTGTTTACACCCTCTTTGGGACACTTTTTGATCCAAGGGGTTGTTCAGTACTGCCAGAAATATTGACTGTTTGCCCCAGCTAAAAATTGCACAGTAGCTCTGTGGTCAGAAATTGGCCAAATTGCAAAGCCTGGCAGACATTGTGTTGGGCTGTCTTCCCTTAGCTAAAACAAAATGATGCACCCAGAGAGACAGAAAACTTGAAGCCCTTGTAAAAGGATTTTTGGGTGGATCACCTTATGATGTCACTTAGGCTGCAACCCAATTCTTTGAGGAATTGAGAGCAACTGTCTTTATCTTACAAATTTTTGCAAAACTAGAAATGCAACTCTAGAGGCAGTTCAAAGTCCACCTATTCCTTTTTATCAATCCCAAAACCTCCCCTATTTATCGCAGAAGTCTTGTAAGTATTGTAAAATTCTGCCCTTAGGAAACCAAAGTCCTTCTTGGAGGAACTTGCATTCTTTCCCTGTGTCTTTGAGATGTAAATGTTCCACAGACCTCAGGGAGGTAACTCTTATCAGAAGGAAAACAAAAGGGGAAAATGTCATTTGAAATTAAGCAAATAAAAAAATTCTTTAAAAAACTTCAGCCATCTGATGGGGCCGGCCCATGGTTTAGCCATTAAATTTGTGCACTCCGCTTTGGCGACCCGTGGTTCGAAGGTTCAGATCCCTGGTGCAGACTTATGCACTGCATGTCAAGCCATGCTGTGGCAGGCATCCCGCACATAAAGTAGAAGAAGGGCACAGATGTTAGCCCAGGGCCAATCTTCCTCAGCAAAAAGAGATGGATTGGCAACTGATGTTAGCTCAGGGCTGATCTTCCTCACCACAAAAAATAAATAAAAAATAAAAATAAATAAAAAATTTTAGCCACCTGAGCAGGTAACCTTAACTTATTACATCTACCAGAAAAATAACCTAGATCCAACTTCTTTTGTAGCTAGTGAGTTTTGTATTATTGTGCCTTATTCATGGTAGTAATTTTAAAATGGGAGCTATAAGGTGTCTGTTTGAGACCATCTATCTATGTGTGTCTATGTAGGTGTTGTCAATGGATGGTATTTTTCTACCTCTAGATGGTATTGCTATAACTAATTTGTAAAAGAGTTCTATTTAATTGGCTTATATAAATTAAGTATTCATAAAATTCTCAGAAATATAATAGAAACTAGCCCAAAAGCTTTTCAGTTTCACACAATCTGGGAAACTATTCAGTACTAAAGCTAATTTAAAGTTTGTTGGTTTATTTAAAATAGACATGTCTTTGGTGTCATCAACATTGAAAATAATGCAGACATACAACTTTTATTCCGTCTGGGTTTACTAATCAAATAAGTTCATGTTATCTCTGTTACAAAATTTGTCTGCAAGAAAAATAACTTGGTATGGTGAAATTTTCATAAGTAATCTAAACACAATTATCAAGAACAAGTGAATTAAATAGATGTAAGTGGGATAAAAGTTTTTAGGCGAACATTTTAAATAGTTTCCGCAAATCTTTTCGGTAACCTGAAACCTTAAAATTTTGCCAAGTTAAATTAAATGATGGATAGTTATTAAATGTCTAGATCATTTCCAAATAAGATAAAATACTGAAACACTAATTACTGAACATTGGTTTAACTACTTGTGCCTTCCTTTTACAGAAGAAATAAAGATATTTTGACCTATTAGTAAACATGCTTGTTCCATGCTGAGAAATTTACTGAGAGAAAACATGTTTTCAAAAATTATAAAAAGTATTTATAAATTTGCCAGGCCACAGAATGTTAATATAAAAGACAGTTCATAACTGTGTACTACTTCATTTTCACTAAAAATTAAGTTTTTAACTGTTAAAAATTCTAATATATGTAACTAAAGCCTCTAAGGTTTGTGGAAAAGAAATCTTTGAAAAGGAATTTTATGCATCGTCAGGACTAGCTAAGATTGGAATAAATTTAATTCAGTGAATGAGTTTTTAATATTAAAAGTAAGCTGGTGCAAAATTAGAATTTGTTTTTTTCTCTGTTAAAAGGACAAAATTTTCTTGCACTATTGGTCTGCTCTTGGTAAGAGATTGTAAAACGCTTTTCTTTAACTTTTAAAGTAATCTGCCTAGAAAACAAAGAATCTGCATTTTATCAAAATAATTTCCTGTGTTGTCTTCATCAGGTCTTTAAGAAAACTGAATCTTCTCTATTTAAAAAAGCTATTTTCTTTTTTAACAATTATTTAACTTTCTGTATTTGCCTGTGAAGTCTTTAATTATCACTATGGTTAAATGGATAACCAAGTTTCACAGTGACCTATGATTCCATTTGACCAAACATTTTAAAATCTTTTGATATTTTTTACAAATTTCCCCAAAATGAAATTCTAAATGAAGTGTTTTTCACCTGGAACTAACTTTGGGATTTTCCAGAGGGTCCCTGGAACATCTCAAAAGATTTGTTCTCTCTTCTTATAAGAAGGGGGCTATTGCACTATTTAGGCTTATTTGATGTGTTAAATTATATGGGAAGCATTACCAAATAACAAGTCATACTAAGCCTTCTTTGTGTTGTGTTTCTACAGGTACATGTTATAATTGTTCCAGAAGTTGCATGAAGTTCCTAAAGTCTCATAGGTCCGGGTATAATGCTATCATCATAATTCTAGTTATCATTTTAAAATGTTGTGTGTCACAGAAATAACAAAATTTCCTTGCCAATTCCATTATAATAAACTCTCACCAAATCTTTAACAATGGGCATTTTTTAAATCTTTTGTTATTTACAGACAGTTATTGTTTTACTCAGATGCTTTCGCAAAAGTGCTCCTGCAAAAATGCTTCATCTTCCAGGAGATTCATAAAAGTACTCTGGCAAACATAGGTTTCTGATAACTTTAAGATCATAAAACTGAATTGGGTAAGAATTTCCAGAACTAATGAAAAAAACTGGATTCAAACAGAGAAAGAATTAATAACATGGGACTGAATAAACTGAGGAGGATGACCATAATTTTTATGACTTCTTGTTTGAAACCTTGTTGGTTCTTTAATGTTTTGTTTTCCCAATTTAAGGAAACTTTTTCTCTTAAGCTGTGTATGACTTACAATAATTTGATAAAGTATAACTTGGTAAACAAAGATGAAACATTTACTTTTTCTCCCTACTTGATCTCTCCAGAATTTGGAAACTCTTAACTATTCTTTTCAAGGCAATATAGTTAGTTAGTTGGAATAAGTTCAGTGAGAATCTGTTCTCCTTGTAACAGGACACAATTGGAAATATTGGCTATATTACCAAGGTTTTTACTGGATTGTCATATTTGAGGGAAATATGCATAGCCTCACATATGACCAGACAGTTTTAAGGAACTAAAGTTGGGTTTATGGAGCCAATAAAGCTCCTTGGAAGAATCAGCCTGCTATCTTGCTTACAAGGTTCTAGCAAAGCAGTCTTAAAAAGAGCTTATATGGGGGCAGGCCTGGTGGCATATTGGTTAAGTTCACGCACTCCACTGTGGCAGCCCAGGGTTCGCAGGTTCAGATCCCGGGCTTGGGCCAACCTGCTGCTTATCAAACCATGCTGTGGCGGCATCCCATATAAAGTAGAGGAAGATAGACAAAGACGTTAGCCCAGGGCCAATCTTCCTCAGCAAAAAAAAGAGGAGGATTGGTAACGGATGTTAGCTCACGGCTAATCTTCCTCATCAAAAAAAAAAAAAGAGCTTATACGGTCAGTCACAATTCTTGCTGCTCTTATATAAATAGTCAGGCCAAGTCTAATGCAAACAAATTAGTTTCACTGTGACTAGACTTGGACAAAAGAAATGGGGATAATTGTAGAGAGAAAAATTATATTTGCACCTTTGTCTATATTGGATTCTAATCCTGTTAATTGTCTTTGAGGTTTTGTTATATACCTGTAAATTGGACTGGATCCTGAATTCTTCTAGTTTCCTTAAATAGCTGGCTATAACTCTCCAAACTAACACTTCCAATCTTTGTCCACCTTTCTGATTTGGAACCACTAAGAACGAAGACTGCCCTTGAGTCTCCTTGGAAGGGATTATACCAGATCCTCCTCTAAACCCAGATGGCAACCAAACTTCAGAGACTTCAACCTTGGGTGCACATCTTACAGCTGAGGCAGGCTCCACCTGACATCTGGTCCTGTGCGAACGCTAGAGACCTCTGAATCAAGTTGACGAGGAAGAGAAGTAGCTGACAACAGTGTAGACTGCTTTCTCCCAAGACGCTGGATCAAGACTTCATACTTTAACTAAACATGAAACCCTCTCTTCTTTTCTTTCTTTCTTTTACTCTCACGTTGGCCTGGAAAGATAGCACCATCATCTGCATCTCTCAGGCCACTGCTAAGGAGGGTAAGCTTTCAAACTGCTGGATTTGTCATCAAAAATCTCTGATCTGTCCATGATGCTAGAGATCCCCTGGTCATCCCCCTGTCTCTGGTTAACAGCCCCAAACTCGGGGAACTTTGTGTTCAGGCTCTATGCAAAGAAAGGGACACAAGGCAAGGGTAACCAGAATAAAACCGCCTGCATGGTCGGTCGATCCTTAAAACTTTACTGACGTCCATGGCTGTCACCTTTTTAGCTTTGAGCCATAGATTCAAATAGGAATTACCAGGAGGCATTCATGATTCAGAATTTTCTTCCTTTGGCAGGGCTCCACTTCTTTGGTTAAAAGTAAATGTAAATGAGGTTATGATTAGGAACTTCTTCCTAACTCTTGAAAGTATTACAGAATCCACTGTTAAAGCAATAGCTGCCCAACAAAAGTCCTTGGACTCTCTGGCCAAAGTTGTTCTTGATAATAGGACAGCCCTTGATTATCTTTAACTGAGCAAGAAGTTGTCTGTGCTGTGGCCAATACCGCCTGCTGCCCCTGGATCAACATTTCTGGGGAGGTTGAAACTCAGCCACAGAAGAGCACTGAGCAGGCCATCTGGCTTAAAAAGGTGACTTATTCAACGAGGTCTTTTTTTCACTTATTTGATTTTGATTTGTTTGGGTCCTGGGGACCATGGCTCTGAAGTACACTCCAGACATTGGGAATTATTCTGCTTATAATAGTCATGGTAGTCTCCCTGGTGCCCTGTATCCTCTCAAAAGTTTTAAATGCGTGTTTGCAGCCACTAACCACTAATGAAATGATCTCCCTAAGACTGGAACATCAGAAAAGGAATGAAGAGAATGACCGGCTTAAAAAGTGTGAACCTGAAGTCATGATCTGTGAATACCACAGAGATTCTGCAAAAGACATCATGACCTGTGAATATCACACAGAGGATCAGTAGAAGATGTGAGAACTGTAGAGTGGTAGCTGAGAGTGGTGCTCATGCCCGAAATTTTGATCACGTTTTTCAGTTAGGCCGAGAGTCTAATCCAAGAGGCAGTGGGGATTGTTAAAAAAAGGAAATAACAGGCTCAAAATGGAGTCACTCACACTAAGCCCCACGTCACAAACCAAGACTTAATATCTAACCTAATTGCGGTTTCAGCCTCTCCCAGGAATGTGACCTTTAACTGGTCAGTCTGGAACCACCTGGTCAGCACTAGTGAGGTCATCTCCCTGATAGGCCCCCGCCTTCCCCCAAAGAGGGGTGACCTTGCCTGGAACAATCCACTCTGTCGGAAACTTCCTTCTCCACTCCTCTGTCTATGAAAACTTCCAGTTTGCACAGCTCCTTGGAACTCCTCTCTGTTTGCTAGACAGGATGCTGCTTGAGTCACGAATCATTCAGTACAGCCAACTAGATCTGCAAATTTACTGAGTTAATTTTGCTTTTTAACAGATGACAATGCTGATGTGGTGTGAGTGTGTGTGTGTGTGAGAGAGTGTGATGTGTGTGTGAGTGTGAGAGACAGTATATGTGAGAAAATGTGGTGTGTGTGTGTGTGGTGTGTGTGTGAGACATGTTGCGAGAGTGTTGTGTGTGTGGTGTGGATGTAGTATGCAAGTGTGATGCATGAATGTGTGTGTGGTGTGTATGAGTGTGTAGTCATGAGAGTGTGTGTGAGTGTGGGGGTGTGGTGTGACTGTGTGCGTGTGGCAGTTGGGATGACAGTGGGAGCTGGCTCAAGGCGGGCAGCAAAGACGGCTGAGAGTTCAGCTGGGTGAAAGATAAAGAGGGACATTGATGCTGCTTGCCCTCCTTCCCTGACTCAGACTGCAGGAACACAGCTCATTCCTCAGAGGCTGAAGAAACAAGGTGGCATCTGTGAGGACTTAATTACAGTTGCTTTCATCACTGCAGCATGAAAGACCTGACGGTTTCCTCCAGAGCCTGGAGTTTTCACCGAGTGGCGGAGAAAGGCTGGAGGGAGGGTTGGCAATGGTTTCCGCGTTGCTCTTGCCAGGGCCGAGAGCCTGTGCCAGCCCACTCTGTTATGTAGCATCTGGAGAGCTCCTCACAAACACGGAGCACTTTGTCATCTTCCGGTCAGCTTCCAGTCTTGCCATTCCAGGAGTGAGGTCAGTTCCGTCTCAGAGATGCGATAAACAAAGGCGCAGAGTAAATGACTTGGAAAACATCAGCTCGAAGGTTGTAATGTTTTAAAACATTTCTTCAGCATCAACTACACACTGTACCATGGACCAAACGACTCTCTCAAATGTCCTTGATGACGTGGCTGGTGTCCGTGCATAGGAGCTCCACAGGCAGCGGTGTGCTGACAGACAACCCCTGAATCTCAGTGGCTGCAAACAACACAAAACTGTCCAGTTGGTTAGTTTATCGCTTTCCTTGCCCATTGCAGTTTATCTCAGACTTGTGTTCCCCATTATCCTCACTTCAGGACCCAAATGTTCCACTGTTTGAAGCATTTCCAGCCACTGTAGCCAGCTTGGAGCTTGGAAATCATATATTGGCTCTTAACATTTCCTCCTAGAATTTTCACAGGTCACTTTTGCTCGGTGCCATTAGCCACACCTAACTCCAAGGACCCAGGGAAGTGCGGTTGTACAGTGTGCCCAGAGGAAGAACCGGAAGTGTGTGTGACTGGTGTAACCACCAGAGAAGAATGTGTCTGTGGGTGGCAGAGTCACAGAACGTTAGAGATGGAGGACCCTAAAAGATCATCCAGTAGATCTCTCTTAGTGTATAGAAGGTGAAGGCTCAGAAAGGAAATAATTTGCCTGAGCTTACAGTATTCTATCTTGTTGCTCTCTTGCTTAAAACCCTTCAGCAGTTTTCTGTCAATGTTAGGATAGAGAACAAATCCTCCACACGGCCCACAAGCGCCCGTCAGAGTTGGGCCCTGCCCGCCTCGGCAGACTCACCTCTGGCTGCACTTCCTCCTGCTCTCTGCTCTGGACACGGAGGCCTTCCCTGGATTCCTCGTATGTGCCGCGGTCCCCACCTCAGGGCCTTGGTTCTTCCCAATCTTTCCACTCTTTCCCACCTCATCCTCTGCTCCCTTTCCTGGCATGCTCTCCTCTTTCCCTTCTCATCTGAGCCTAAATGTCGCTGCTTCAAGGAGCCTTCCCAAACCCCCAGACTCAAGCAGGCGACCTCTAAGGCGTTTGTTCTTTTCCTTTGTAGCTCTTATCAGAGTTGATACTTTTGTATTTGAATGTGATAGTAATGTCTTCTTTCTCCACTAGTGAGTGTGCAACCTGTGTGAGGGCAAGGGTGAGGCCACATCTGCTTGTTCACCTTTGTGCGACAAGGAGATCATTCTTTCTGATCCTATGTCTCAGACACGCATGCATGTATTTAAGTACCATGGATAAGTGCATGCCGTACCCCTATTTAAGAGGGGATGCACAGCAGGGGGAAGTAGAAATAATATGGTTGTGAGCTGAAAGAAGGCAGGGCAATGCCTTATTCACCTCAGCATCCCTAGCACTTTGCTGTGTCTGGCACCTGGTAGAGCTCTTTAAATGTGTGTTTCCTGTTATCATTGAAACCCAGGAAAATAAAAGCCATGAGTGAGGCTTTCACTGAGACTGTATTGAGGAACGTAAGGTGTTCTCCTCGGACACACTATGGGGCAACGGTCGTGTATTAGGCAGGCATATGCCCGATGCTTGGTCAATGGAAATGAGCTATTGGTGCATAATATCTACACAGCCAGCCTGGAATGCCCACCACTCTGTTCCTTTGGGCTCAAGTCTGATGAATGGCAAGTAAATTAGCTAGTATATTGCTGGTGGTTAGTTGATTTGAATAGCCATTAACACTTGGGATTGCCATTAATTTTTTATCACCCATTATCAACTTGGTGTGAATTACTAATCATAGCAGGAGCCTGAGGTACAGGAGTAGGAAGGACAGCTGTGGAGCTGGGAGGATGGAAGGCACGGGGAGCCTGAGCATGCTTGAGTTGAGTGGTGCGGGGTGGCGAGAGACGAGCACCAAGAGTGGCCCTCCTCTCACACCCTCCACACACTCGGGCTGAGTTTGGAATTGTGGCTATTTTGCCGTCTTGGTCACACCGTGTGATCACAGGATTTCAAACCACAGCCCTATGGTAAGAACAATGAATTTCTCTGCTTGAATCTCCCTGCTCGAATCTTTATTGGTGTGCCACCCTGAAAAGTGCCTAGTGCTTTCAGGTGCCTGCCAGACATATGTGCCTTATAATCCCTTGTACACAGAATGGCTAATACACGTGCAGACATTGCAATAGATATCTAGCTGGTTTGTTATGCTGCCAGCACTAGGACATTTGTATTTCATTTGGAAAAATTTATTTAAAACTATACAGCTAACGGTAAGAGCTCAGGCCTCACTTACAGATTAGTGAGGAGACTTACACCTCTGCATGACCAGGGCTGTACGGAGAGGAGTGCCTTTCAGGGTTCTTCTGAGCCCACAGCCCAGTGGGCCATGGGGCATGACCTCACATCCCTCCTGACCCTGATAGGATAGTAGTGACTGGTGACTTTCAATCTGCAAAATCAGCCTAGTCTTTGTAGACAATACACTAAATCACTGGTAGTGATGGTCCCAATCTGACTTGATACTTCAATTTCCCAGTGACTTAGGCTCTTTCTTGTACCACATCAAAGCTTTCCTGGTTTCTTGCTTCCAGACTTGCATCCTAGTTCCATCACGGTCAAGCAGCCTTACTTGGATGCTAAATTCAACGTTCCCATGCTAATACTAGCTCAACACGAGGTTGACATAAGGGAAGCCATATTGTAGAAAAGAAGCCCTATTGTAACTTTGAATGGCCTCTGACAAACTAATCCAGCTGAGTATGCACCCTCCAGGAGATCTAACTGCTCTGTAGATTTTACAACCCCTGCTTGTGTATGTACCTCCCAGCTGCGATAAGATGATAACTTTGTTCTTTTGAGTTCCTTAGGAATGTGATGACCCCTGAATAGAGTCTATGCTGATAGCCATCATCCTGAAAACTGAAAGATCTGGTGTGGCGCTCCCAGTCAGTAACACCAGAGGGTCAACATTCCTAAGCCCCTCCCCTATAACCCACAGGCCTATATAACTGCTGTAAGATTTTGTGCCCCCTTAAGATGGTTTTTTTCTGACATTAGTCAGTCATCTGCCCTCTTGCTAGGAAGCTGTAATAAAAAGATCTTTCTCTCCTACCACCTTGTCTCTTGACTATTGGCATGTCTTATGGCAAGCAGAAGACCCCCCTTTTTGGGTGGTAACAATGCCTGGGGCCCCAATCCCTGGTTTTAGGCTTCCCCAGTGCCTACATCTTCACTTTCAAACCTGGGCTAATACATGCCACATCTCTGCTTGGAGAGATAGTCTAAATGGGATTTTCTATGTGGATCTTCTGCTAACATCCTTCCTGAGTTGGTTTCTTGGACTGACAACTGCCTTCAACTTTATCCTTAGAGTATAGTCCCAGTTTGCAAGCTAATTGCTGGGCAATCCACCATTTCTACCCCTGCTGTTAGTTATACTCTGGGAGGCTTGAAGGAAGGTGTAAATTTGGTTCAGAGGGTTTTTTACCTTCAGAGTAAGCTGAGGGGTGAGACTGATGTTTTTTTGTTTTGTTTTGTTAGCATTTTCGTCATTAAGATTCAATTACATACAGTAAAACTCACAGATCTTAAGTATACAATTCAATGAATTTTGAACCAATACCTCAATCAAGATGTAGAGCGTTGCCATCACCTTAAAAACTCCCATATTTCCCTCTCCAGTCTATGTCTCCCCAACCCCAAAAGGCTACCATTACTCTAATTTCTATTTCCATAGACTAGTTTTGCTTGTTCTTGAATTTCGTATAAATACTACCACACATAGATACTGTTTCTGGTCTGGCTTCTTTCATTCAGTAAGATGCTTGTAAAATTTATGTATGTTGTGGTGTGACTTATTAGCCCATTTTGAATTGCTGAGCCATATCCCATTGTATGAGTATATTATAATTTAATTATACATTCACCAGTTATGGACATTTGGGTGATTCCTAATCTTTTGTTATTATGAATAACACTGAGATAAATATTCTTATGCAAAACTGTGTGCATATGTTTTAAAATTTATTTTTGGTAAACACCTAGGAGTAAAATTATTTAGTCATGATAAATTCCCCAATAGTTTTCGACAGTGGTTGTACAATTCTACACCTCAACCGGCAACATATACTTCTAGTTGCACAGCATTTTCTCCAACATTTTAAACTATTAATATTAGCCGTGTTAGCAAGTATACAGTGAAATCTCATTTTGCTTGTAATTTCATTTCACTGACTATTAAAAATGTTGAGTATCTTTTCATGTATTTATTGACTAATGGTATATTCTTTTGTGAATGTTTTTCCATATCTTTTACCTACTTGTATTAGGGTTTTTTTTTTTTTGTCTTTTTATTATTGATTTCTGGCAGTCTTTTATATGTTCTGGATAAAATGCTTATATATTAGAATTTTTTACTCCTAGATTGTGTCATTCTTTTTCATTTTTAAATTGTCTTTTTTGATGAAAAAAGTTTTTAATTTTGGTGAAGTTTAGCTTATTGTTTTATTTTTCTTTTATGGTTAGATCTTTTATTATTATATCTAAGAAATCTTTATCTACCATCAGGTCACAAAAACATCCTATGTTTTTGTCTGGGAGCTTTATAGTTTTTACTTTTGTAGCTAGATCTATAATCCATCTCAACTTAATTTTTTTTTGTATAATGTGAGAAGTAGGTCAAAGTCAATTTTTTTCTTTTACAGATGTCAAGTTGACCCTGCGCCATTTATTAAAAAAGACTTTTCTTTCCCCATTCAATTGCATTGCCACTTTTGTTAAAAATCATTTGACTTCTTACGCATGGATCTATTTCTGTTTTACTGACCAGTTTGCCTATCCATATGTCAACACCACATTGTCATGATTATTGTAGCTTATTGGTTATCCTTAAAATCAGACAGTGTTCATCTTCCAGCTATAGTCTTATTTTTCATGAATGTTTTGTCTATCACTTTGTATTTCTACATACATTTTAGTATCAGATTATTAATTTCTAAAAAAAATGCTTGCTGGGATTTTGCTAGGTACTGCATTTAATCTACAGATCAATTTGAAAAGAGTTGACATTTTTATAATTTTGTATCTTACAGCTCATGAGCATGGTATATCTTTTCATTTATTTAAATCTTATTTAATTTCTATATGCAATATTTGCTGTTTTCCTTGTAGAGGTTTTTTAATGCCTTTTGTTAAATTCTTTTTCTGGAGTTATATGTTTTCGATGCTATTATAAATGGCATTGATTTTAAATTTTAATTTTTTCTATTGTTAGTTGCTAATATATAACAACACAATGATATTTTATATTATCTTGTACTCTCAGACCTTGCTGAGTTCACTTACTAGATATAGTCGTTTTATTTTTGTTGTGTTTTGTTTGGAGATTCTTTTGGTCTTCCTGGTCACACAATTACTATCATCCGCAAATAAACAGTTTAACTTCTTTAACAATCTTCATGCCTTTTTTCTTTTTCTTGTGTAGTTGCATTGGATAAGACCTCGAGCATGACGTTGAATAGAAGTGGCAAAAGTGAACATTCATGCCTTATTCCTTATTCTGATCCATAACATTTTTAATATGTCTCCATTAAAAATGATGATAGTTGTAGTTTTATCATACATTCCCTTTATCATATTGAGGAAATTCCCTTTTATTTTTTTTTATTTATAATAAATGAGAGCTAAATGTTTAATATGCCTTTTTGCATCTATTGAAATGATATTACAAGCTTTCTCCTTTATATTTTGTAATATGATCAATTATACTGATTGATTTTCAAATCTCAAAATAACCTTGCATTCCTGGGATAAACCTAACTTTGAGAGACGGTGTCAAGATAGCAGCATAGGCAGACTCACTCACCTCCTCCCACAGACACAACAAATTTACAACTACTCTTGGAACAATTACCCCTGAGAGAGAACTGAAAACTGGATAAAAACAACTCCCATAAAAAGAGAAAATGTTGACTGAGGCAGAAAATCCTTTCTAGAGAGAAAAAAGCTACCTTCTAGCCATGATGCTCCATGGCCAGCCAGGAGCAACCTTAAAGTATGAAGCTTACCCTGGAGGAGCAGGGGACCTGAAGAGGGGAGTGTTATCACTATAAGCAGCTGTTGGACTCAGCACAACCAAGATGAGTGTTATAATATCTGGCTTTGCTGGCTACTAATAACAACAGGGAATACCCCGAGAAAACCTATTGGACATAAGGGGAAAACAGCCTGCTCTTAAAGGGCAAATGCACAAATTCATCTGTTTTGGAAACCAAGCTAAAATAACCAGAAAAAAAGGTGTACAGTCCTTTGGTGAAAAGAAACTCACCTGATAGGCTCTTGGTACATCTTGGTGAGAGGTGAGACCTCTCCAGGGACTGAGACTTTGGTGGCAGCCCTTATTGTGACCTGGTACAGGCATGCTGACACAGATGCTGGCAGTCATTGGAGTTCTTCCCCTGGCCTGTTAGCCCAGGGTCTGCCCCACCCATTACAGCACTGATTTAATCCAGCTCAGCCAGGGCAGGCAGCACACCCCAGGGGCTGGCTTCACCCAACAGCAAGGAGGGTGAACTCAGGCAACTTTTGTGCCCACATAGGCAGAGGAAACTGCCTGGAAACTCTGCAGCCCAGCCAATGGGTCTGCCTCTGTGGGGCAGGGCATGCGCAAGGGGCAAGAATGTGTTGATGGGGTGTGTGGCCCTGTGGGTGGTGGGGCTTGTCAGCCGCAGCAGACTTGTGCTTCTCAAACAGCCACATAAGGGATCATCCCACCTTCTAAAGCCTGAAACAATTGGGTGCTCCCATGCCTGGAGCCAGCCAAACTCAGCTGCAATCTTGAGAGAGCTGACAATAGCCTTGCAGGCCAGAGGCCTATAACAATTATAAGCCCCTGAGCCTAGCAACCAGCCACACTGGGGACCTACTCACTTAACAGAAAAACTGCAACAGGAATGTGCTATTAGACCTTGCAGCCAACTGTGCTGGGGCTCCCCACGCCCGAAAAAGTGACTGAGGGTCCATAGCAGCCACATGCAGCTGAGCATTATAACCAGATGGCCAGGGGGACAGCTCAGCCTCCCTGTACACCTGCAGTAGGAGCAACCCTGCCACAACAGAAGGACACAAGTAGCCCAGACAGGGGCACTCCTGGAACATTTGGAACTAGTGACAAGAGGGAAGCCACCTCTGGGCCTCATAAGGCATCTCTTACATAAGGCCACCTCTCCAAAATTGGGAAATGTAGCTGACCTACCTAATACATAGATATTAAGCACAGAGAAATAGGCAAAATGAGGAGACAAAGGAATATGTTCCAAGTAAGGGAACAGGATAAAACCCTAGGAAAAGAACTAAACAAAACAGAATAAACAATCTACCTGACAAAGAGTTCAAACAAAAAGTCATAAGGATGTTCACTGACCTTGGGAGAAGAATGGATGAAGTCAGTGAAACATCAACAAAGAATTGGAAAATATAAAAAGAATAAATCTGAAATGAAGAATACAATACTGGAAATGAAAAATTCACTATAGGGACTCAATAGCAGAGTAGATGATACAGAAGAACGAATCAGTAAGCTGGATGAAAGATTAGAGAAAATCACCAAAGCTAAAAAGAAAAAAGAATTAAAAAGAATGAGGACAGTCTAAGAGACCTCTGGGACAACATCAAGCACACTAACATCCATATTACATGTGTCCCAGAAGGAGAAGAGAGAGACAAACAGGCAGAGAATCTATTTGAAGAAATAATAGCTGAAAACTTTCCTAACCTAAGGAAGGAAACAGACATCCAGGTACAGAAGCACAGAGAGCACCAAACAAGATAAACCCAAAGAGGCCCACGCCAAGACACATTATAATTAAAATGTCAACAATTAAAGATAAAGAGAGAATCCTAAAAGCCACAAGAGAAAGACAACAAGTTATATACAAAGGAAACCCCATATGGCTATCAGATGACTTCTCAGCAGAAACCTTACACGTTAGAAGGGAGTGGCAGGATATATTTAAAGTGCTGAAAGGAAAAAACCTACAGTCAAAAATACTCTATCCTGCAAGGTTATCATTCAGAATGGAAGGAGAGATAAAGAGTTTCCCAGACAAGCAAAAACTAAGGGAGTTTAACACCAAGAAACCAGCTTTACAAGAAATGTTAAAAGGACTTACTTAAGTGGGAAAGAGAAGACTACAAATAGGAATAAGAATGTTATCCAAAAAAAAGCAATAAAATCACTGGTAAAGGCATATACACAGTGAAGGTAACAGATCAACCACCTATAAAGATAATATGAAACTCAGAAGACAGAAGTGATAAAATTACCAATTTCCATAAGAGGGCAACGGATACACATGCACAAAAAAAAAAGAGGTTAGATGATATCAAAAACATAAACTGTGGGAGGAGGGGAATAAAAGAGTAGAGCTTTTAGCAAGAAGCCAAATTAAAGAGACTATCAACAATATAGATTGCTATATACGTGGGTTCCTACATATGAACCTCATGGTAATCACAAACCAGAAACCTATAATAAATACACAAAAAATTAAGAGAAAGGAACCCAAACGTAATACTAAAGAAAGCCATTAAACCACAAGGAAAGAGAGGAAGAGAAGAACAAAGAAATAGAGAAGAACTACTAAAACACCCAGAAAAAAAGTAACAAAATGGCAATAGGTATATACTTATCAATAGCTAACTTAAGTGTCAACGGACAAAATGCTCCAATCAAAAGGCATATGGCGGCCAGCCCAGTGGTGCAGAGGTTAAGTGCGTTTTCTCCATGTCGGTGGCACAGGGTTCCCAGGTTTGGATCCTGGGCGCACACCAACTCACCACTTGTCAAGCCATGCTGTGGTGGCATCCCATATAAAGTAGAGGAAGATGGGCAGGGATGTTAGCACAAGGCCAATCTTCTTCAGCAAAAAAAGAGAATGGTTGGCATCGGATGTTAGCTCAGGGCTGATTTTCCTCACAAAAAAGAAAAAAAGGCATATGGTGGCTGTGGAGATAAAAAAACAAGATCCATATATATGCTGCATACATCAGACACACTTCAGACCTAAAGACACTCACAAACTGAAAGTGAAGGGATGGAAAAAACACTCCATGTAAATGGCAATGAAAAGAAAGCTGGGGTAGCAATATTTATATCAGACAAAATAGACTTTAAAACAAAAACTGTAAAAAGAGACAAAGAAGGACACTACACAATGATAAAGGGGGCAATCCAACAAGAGGATATAAGCCTTGTAAATATCTATGCACCCAACATAGAAGCACCTAAATATATAAAGTAATTATTAACAGACATGAAAGGAGAAATAGACAGTAACACAATAATAGTAGGGGACTTTAACACTCCATTTACACCAATGGATAGATCATCCAAACAGAAGATCAATAAGGAAACATTGGCCTTAAATTACACATTAAGCCAGATGGACTTAGTAGAAATATACAGAACATTCCATCCAAAACCGCAGAATATACATTCTTTTCAAATGCACATGGAACATTCTCCAGGACTGATCCCATATTAGGCCACAAAAAAGTCTCCATAAATTTAAGAAGATTGAAATAATACCAAGTATCTTTTATGACCTCAATGGTATGAAACTAGAAATCAACTATAGGAAGAAAATCAGAAAATCCACAAACAGGTGGAGATTAAACAAAATGCTACTGAACAACAGTTGGGTCAATGAAGAAATCAAAGGAGAAATCAAAAAGTACCTGGAGACAAATGAAAATGAAAATACGACATGCCAGAATTTATGGGATATAGCAAAAGCAGTTCTAAGAGGGAAGTTTATAGCCATACAGGTCTACTTCAACAAACAAGAAAAATCTCAAATAAACAATCTAACAGTGCACCTAAAGGAACTGGAAAAAGAAGAACAAACAAAGCCCCAAATCAGTAGAAGGAAGGAAATTATAAAAATCATAGCAGACATAAGTGGAATAGACACTAAAAACACAATGGAAAAAATCAATTAAACTAAGAGCTGGTTCTTTGAAAAGATAAACAAAATTGACAAACCTTTAGCTAGACTCACCAAGAAAAGAGAGAAAGTTCAAATAAAATCAGAAATGAAAGAGGAGAAATTACAAAGGACACCTCAGAAATACAAAAGATCATAAGAGAATACTACAAAAGCTATACACCAACAAATCCAATAATCTAGAAAACACGGATAAATTCTTAGAATCATACAACATTTCAAAACTGAATCAGGAAGAAATAGAGAATTTGAATAGACCAATTACCAATCAAAAAGTAATCAAAAATCTCCCCAAAAGTGAAAGTTCGGGACCAGGTGGCTTCCCTGGTGAATTCTACCAAACATTCAAAGAAGACTTAATATGTATCCTTCTCAAACTCTTCCAAAAAGTTGAAGAGCAGGGGAAGCTTCCTAACTCATTCTGAGGCCAAAATACCCCAATACCAAAACCAGAGAAGGACAACACAAAGAACAGAAATTACAGGTCAATGTCACTGATGAACATCGATGCAAAAATCCTCAATAAAATACTAGCAAATCACATATAACAATACATTAAAAAGATCAATAACATGGTCAAGTGGGATTTATTCCAGGGATGCAGGGATGGTTCAACATCCGTAGATCAATCAACATGATACACCATATTAACAAAATGAAGAATGAAAATCACATGATCATCTCAATAGATGCAGAGAAAGCATTTGAATAGATACAACATCCATTTATGATTAAAAAAAAAAACTTCTGAATAAAATGGGTATAGAAGGAAAGTACCTCAACATAATAAAGACCGTATATTACAAATCCACAGCTAATATCATCCTCAATGGATAAAAACTGAAAGCTATCCCTCTAAGAACAGGAACCAGATAAGGATGCCCACTTTCATCACTCTTAGTTGACATAATATTGGAAGTCCTAGCCAGAATAATCAGGCAAGAAAAAGAAATAAAAGGGATCCAAATTGCAAAGGAAGAAGTGAAACTGTCACTATTTGCAGATAACATGATTTTATATTTAGAAAACCCTAAAGAATCCACAAAAAAACTTTTAGAAATAAGAAAAGAATACAGTAAAGTTGCAGGATACAAAATCCACATACAAAAATCAGTTACATTTCTATACATTAACAACTATGCAGCAGAAAGAGAAATTAAGAATACAATCCCATTTACAATGGCAACAAAAAGAATAAAATACCTAGGAATAAACTTAACCAAAGAAGTGAAAGATCTGTACATAGAAAACTATAAAACATTGCTGAAAGAAATTGAAGATGACACAAAGAAATGGATAGATATTCCACGCTCTTGAATTGGAAGAATTAACCTTGTTAAAATGTCCGTAATTAGTAAAGCAATCTACAGATTCAATGCAATGTCTATCAAAGTTCCAATGACACTTTTCACAGAAATAGAACAAAGAATCCTAAAATTTATATGAAACAACAAATGACCCTGAATAGCAAAAGCAATCCTGAGAAAAAAGAACAAAGCTGCAGGTATCACACTTCCTGATTTCAAAATATACTGTAAAGCTATAGTAACCCAAACAGCATTGTATTGGCATAAAAACAGACACATAGATTAATGAAATAGAATTGAGAGCCCAGAAATAAACTCACACGTCTATGGACAGCTAATTTTTGACAAGGGAGCCAAGAACATTCAATGGTGAAAGGAAAGTCTCTTCAGTAAATGGTGGTGAGAAAACTGGACAGTCATATGCAAAAGAATGATAGTAGACCATTATCTTACACTCTACACAAAAATGAACTCAAAATGGATTAAAAATTTGAATGTAAGACCTGAAACCATGAAACTTCTAGAAGAAAACATAGGAAGTGTGCTCTTAGACATCAGTCTTAGCAGCAAATTTTCATTACCATGTCTGACCAGGTAAGGGATACAATAGAAAAAACACACAAATGGGACTATATCAAACTAAAAAGCTTCTGCACAACAAAGGAAGCCATCAACAAAACGAAAAGAAAACCTCACAATTGGGAGAAAATATTTGCAAACCATATACCTGATAAGCAGTTAATCTCCAAAATATATAAAGAACTTATACATCTCAACAACAAAAAAATTAACAACACAATTAAAAAATGGGCGAAAGATCTGAACAGACATTTCTCCAAAGAAGATATACAGATGGCCATCAGACACATGAAAAGATGTTTGACGTCACTATCAGGGAAATGCAAATCAGAACTACAATGAGATATCACCTCACTCCTGTCAGAATGGCTATAATTAACAAGATAGGAAACAAGTGTTGGAGAGGATGTGGAGAAAAAGGAACTCGCATACACTGCTGGTGGGAGTGCAAACTCGTGCAGCCACTATGGAAAACAGTATGGAGATACCTAAAAGAATTAAGAATAGAACTACCGTACGTTCCAGCTATTACACTGCTGGGTATTTATCCAAAGAACATGAAAACACCAATGCATAAAGATATATGCACCCCTGTGTTCATTGCAGCATTATTCACAATAGCCAAGTCTTGGAAGCAACCTAGGTGCCCATCAAGGGATGAATGGATAAAGAAGATGTGGTATATATACACAATGGAATACTACTCAGCCATAAAAATGATGAAATCTGGCCACTTGTGACAATATGGTTGGACCTTGAGGGTATTATGCTAAGTGAAATAAGTCAGAAACAGAGAGAAAGGGATAAAGTCAAATACTGTAGAATATATATCTTCATAAATAGAAGATAAAAACAACAACAAACAAACAGATACATACAGACTAGATTGGTCGTTACCATAGGGGAAAGGGAGAGGGAGGAGGGCAAAAGAGGTGATTAGGCACATGTGTGCGGTGGGATGGATTGTAATTAGTCTTTGGGTGGTGAACATGGTGTAATCTACACAGAAATTGAAATATAATGATGTACACCTGAAATTTATATAATGTTATAAACCAATGTTAAAAAAATAAAATAAGAAAAAAAACTCACTTTATCACTATATATTATACTTTTTATTTATTACTGGATTCAATTTGCTAACAATTTTTAAGGATTTTGTTTTTGAAGGAAACAAGAATACGTCACCCTGAAACATGCCTCTTTGACATAAAAATTATTTTGAGCTGAAGGTGATTAAGAAGTGGCAAATGCATAAAAAGCTCCCCCTTTTCTGCCTCAAGGCAGAATATAAATTCTCCTTTTACTGGACACAGACTCTTATCAGCCCAGGGAAGCCACCAGAGAATTCTGCACACACTTGACTTCATCAGTTCCTCCCACAGGTTTACTTTCCCACAGTTTGCAGCCTATGGAAGCCTAAAACTGCCTTCCTTCATCCTGTTATTTCTCTACAATTTATTGTTCTTTGTTGAAGATGCTAGATAACCTGTTCGAGGCTGCTGCTTTGAGTTACTTTTTGTTTATGTTTCTCCTGCATGAAGTGCACTGCACACATTAATAAACCGTTTTTCTCTTGTTAATCTGTCTTATTGTTAGAGTCCCCACGGAAGACCTAAGATGGGTAGAGGTAAAGTTTTGCCTCCTCTACACTTTCATCTATGGTCATGAGTGATATTGGACTTTAATTTCATTTTCTTTTAAGGTCCCTGTCAGGCTTGATATTAGGGTTATGCTGGCCTCATAAAATGAATTGAGAAAGTTTCCTCCTCTTCCTGTTGTGAAAGAGTTTGTGTAATACAGGTATTTCTTTGTGAAACATTTAATAGAATTTCACAGAAGAGCCAGCTGGGCCTGACATTTTCGTTGTGGGGAAGTTTTAAATTATGAATTCAATTTGTCTAATAAATATTGTGCTATCCAGGTCACCTATTTTTTTTTCTGTCAGTTTTGGTAAATTGTGTTTTCAAAGGAATTTTTCTGCTTCATCTTTGTTGTCAAGTTTTTTAGCATACAGTTGTATGTAATTTCCTCTACTTATCTTTTTAATATTTGTAGGCTCTCTGGTGATATTTCCTTTTTAAAGCCTGATTTTGTAATTTTTGTTTTTCTTTCTTTTTTTTTTCTTGATCAGTCTTCTTAGGGATTTTTGAATTTTTTGATCTTATTTGAATAACAGATTTTTGGATTTCTTGATTTTTCTGTTTTGTCTGTCTACATTTCACTGATTTCCATTCTTTACAATTTCCACACTTTACAATTTCCTTCTTTCTACATAGTTTGGTTTAATTTGCTCTTCTTTTTCTGGTTATTAAGATGAAAACTTATATAAGTGATTTTAGATTTCTGTTATTCTCTAGCATAAATATTTTAAGGTACAAATTTGCCTCTTAGCAACACTTTAGCTGCATCCTACATATTTTAATATATTGTGTTTGGTTCAAATATTTTCTAATTTCCTGTGTATTAGTGTCCTGTTTCTACTGTAACAAATTACCACAAATTTAGTGGCTTAAGACAACACAAATTATTATTATTATCTTATAGTTCTGGAGGTCAGAAGTCCAAAATCAGTTTCACTGGTCTAAAGTCAAGGTGTTGGCAGGCCAGCACTCATTCTGGATGTCTAGGGAAAAATTAATTTCCTTACCTTTTCTAGCTTCTAGAAGCTACCTACATTCCATAGCCTCTTCCTCCATCTTCAGAGCCAACAGTGTACCATCTTCTCTCTACTCCAATCTTAGCTTCTGTTCTTACATCTTCTCTTTCTCACTCTGATCCTCCTACCTGCTTCTTGTAATTACATGGGGCCCATCTAGATAATTTAAGATAATCTTCCTACTGCAGGATACTTAATCACATCTGCAAACTCCTTTTTACCATGTGTAACATGTTTACAGGTTTCAGATAGGGCATAGCCATCTTTGGGAGGTCATTATTCAGCCTATTATACCATATGATTTCTTTTGCTTATGAGTTCAAAATATTTTCTAATTTCCCTTGTGATTTTATTAAATTATATTGTTAAACTTCCAGATACTTGTGGATTTTCTAGATATCGTTTTTGTTGATTTTTAACTAAATTCTGTTTTGATCAGAAAATAAACTCACTATGATTTCAGCCCAAAATGTATTGAGACCTGTTTTATGGCCCAGCATATGGTATATCTTGGTGAATATTCCACATGCATTTGAAAAGAAAATGTAATCTGTTATTGTTGAGTGAAATATTCTATAAATTAGGTCAAGTTAATTGATAGTGTTATTCAAATCTTCTCTTTCCTTACTGGTTTTTTTCTTTTCTCTGTCTGATAATTTCTAAAGGAGTGTTAAAAATCTTCGACTAAGATTGTGGACTCTTTCTCTATTTAGTTCTGCTGATATTGGTTTCATGTTCTTTGAATCTCTGTTTTTAGGTGCATAAACATTTAGGATCACTATGTCTTCTTGATTAATTGACTCTTTTGCCATTATGAAATGTCCCTCTTTATCTTTGGTAACGCCCTTTGTTTTCAAGACAACTTGGACAATATTGCCTACCAACTTTCTTATGCTTAGTGTTTTCACAGTAAATCTTTTTTTTTCTCCCCATCACTTTGCTGTTGGAATATCTGTATCTTTATATTTAAAGTACATTTTTTGTTAACAGAATATAGTTGAGCATTTAAAAAAAAATCATTCTGATTACTTCTGCCTTTTAATAAAAGCTTGGCCCATTCACATTAGACTTAGAAAATTTGAAATAGATAGAAATTCAGCCTCAGTGAGGGAATCTATTAGATACTCTCTTCCAAACTTAATTTTCAATCAATTATATTTTGTCTGTTCATTGTCTACTATGTGAATAGTCCTGGCCACTGTCAAACCCATTATGTGTAGCAAAGTAGCTATCTTGAGGCTCAGGAAGACTGACTCCTCCGTAGGTGGGCACACTGACTTAGTCCAAGTTGGGGTTCAGCAATTAGTCTGGGGAGAGGAGAACGAGGACAGTGGCCTTTAAACGTTAGGGTCTGGAGAGTTTCCAGATGGCGTCTGGTCTGGGTGAGGGAGCGTAGCGTATCTGGCTGACTCACTCTAGAATAATGGAAGGAGCACTGCCTTAATAGTTATAGAGGGAGTCAGTTAGTTTGTATTGCATTCAAAGCACCCAAATCTTAGAGGCTTAAAATGACAACCTTTTCTTTAGCTCACAATTTTGCAAATACCAATTTGGGCTAGGCTCAGCTGAATAGCTATTTTTGTCTCAGTTGGGCTCACTCATGAGTCTGCAGTCATCTTCTGGGTCAGCTGTAGGCTGGCTCATACAGGATGGCCTCAAATGAAATGGCTTGCCTCTGCTCCCTGTGGTCTTTCCAGCAGGCTAGCCTGAGCTTCTTCACATGGTGGCTGAGAAGGGTTCTGGGAGACAGCGGAATTGTCCATGGTCTCTTGAGGCCTAAGCTTAGAACTAGCATATGTTCACTCCCACTACACTGTATTAGCCAAAACAAGTTACAAGAAAAGCTCAGATTCAAGGGGAAAGAAAATAGACTTCAATTATTTATGGAAGAAACTGCCAAGTCACATTGAATAAACTATAAATACAGGAAAGAATGAACAATCGTGGTCATTTCTTTGCAATCTAATGCATGAAAAAGAGGGATATATTTCTGAAAGTTTTGGCTTAGGAAAAGTGGAAAACTTTGATTATCTTCTTACCTCCACAACAATTAAACTCATACCCCTCTTTTACAGCTTCTAGGAGAGGCAGCACAGGGTAATGGAAAGCACATGGACTTTGGAGTTGGACAGGCGCGAGTTACTGGCTGCATCACAATGTGAGAAGTAAACAAGCTCTCTGAAGTTCACCACATGTGAATCTTGGATAATCAATATCCACCTCAAATCATTACTGCGAGAATTAATTAATACTACCTGCTTGAGGTATAGTAATCACTGAATCCCGGTAACATAACCATTACTCATTCCGAGTCTGGTTTTCACCTCTGCTGTGAAAACTGCCCTGACTCCCTCAATCCACATAGATGGCTCTCTCCCTTGAATGCCTACTCGTCACAGCATTGGAGAGCCAGAAGGGACCTAGGACCCTTTTATCCCAGATTTTCATTTAAAAGTGAGGAATCTGGAGCCAAGTTAGAAGGACTTCTCCAACATTGATTTCCTTTCTGTATCACCTATAAAGTTTGATGTTGTTAACTCTTAGTTAACAGAACCTTGTCTTCTCCTGTAGCCTGTCAGCTCCTTGAGAGTAGTGGACCTACAGTATTTTCCAGGTGTGTGCCCTGCACCTAACACGTGGCTGGCACAGAGCAGGTACTTGGTGAAACGTAGTTGTGTGACTGTGTGTGAAGAGTAAAGGACAGCAGTGTCTTCCAAGTGATCTGAAATGGTCAGCAGAGTGGAAGTTATCCATGAGCCTGGTGGAAATGAGTTGAAACTAGGGAAATTAAGATATCAGGAAGTCTTATTTATTTATCATATTTTCATAACCTGAACTTGAGGTTATAAATCAGGAAGAAATAAATACAGACTCATAAATATCAATAATCATGGTTCTTGATTCAAATTTATAGATATTTACTTGGACCCATAGTGTATATCTCCTGGTTTCCCCTGCCAATTCCCTCTCCTCCTTTTTTATCACCCAGGAGGCTGGCCTCGCCGGACTGCTCCCGGGCTAGGGGACCAAGCCCCCTGATCACACCAGGACGTTTCCATTGTTAACACTGAGTGTCCTGCATCCCGGGACACTTCTCGGTTCCTGGCAGACTGGGATGGTTGGTCACACTATCCCTCACCCTCTCGCTTCCCACTGGTTCGGCCAATGGCAGGCCCCAGCTGGAGATCAGAGGGCAGGAGAGGATGAAGGCTGGATATTGTGTCTGGGCTTCTTCCTGCTGAGTCTCTGCTGCTTGGCAGAGTCTTCCCTCTCTTTACCAAAGCCACAGTTTTTATTAGATGGCCTTCCCCCAATAGCTACCCCTTCAAGTTCCTGCTCCTCCAGACCCAGGGGAGGTAATGACTCATCCAAGCTGCTACAACTGGGATCCTGTACTTTTTCTTAAACCATGCCCAGATCTTTGAAAATGTCCCTTTATTAAATTTCCCTCAAATTTGTGAAGAATGCCACTCATTTCTTGATGAGATCTGACACTGACCCTGGCTTCTGAGAACTATGCTTGATACTGTGACAGACCCAAGAAAGGTCTAAAACGTGATCCCCACTTACAATCTAGTGGAGGGAATAATTTGTAATAAAGTCATTGAAGCCCAAAAGAACAACATCTGAGCCTCAGTTTTTTCAGCTATGAAATGAAGGGAATGAACTCAAAACATGCTTTCAGGGGTTCCGCAAAGCAAGAAAACACTTTCTGCCATTTTTTTTTTTATCTCACTAAACGTCTTTTTCACTGTCTGATATTTTATTAAAAATAAACAAGATTTTCAAGGTAGTTTCTTGTTCCAACACAATAAGACTGCTGATAGCTTGATAAAGTGTAGATTAAATGTAATGTTCAGGGATAGCTAGGGAGAGAAGTGCACAAGGCTAGCTTGACGTTATCATGGGAGGTGTCAAAGAGAAGATGGACACAACAAGCTGAGCTCCAAGGACGGGCGGTTTGGGATTCAGGGAAGCCAGAGGGATGACAGCATTCCAGGTTAAGACTGAATCAAAGCAAGACCTGCAGGAAAGCCAAGTGGGTAATGAAGAGGCAATGGAGAGGCTGAAGTGGTTTGTTTGGGATGGATCCAATGGAATTAGATTTCAGAAGCCTCTACTGCTAGGGTTCTGATAGGCATAGGTGTCCTGTTATCCTGGATCAGAAAGCAAAAACAAGTTGTTCTAAGAGCCTAAGATGTGAACAAAATCTCCTTCTGTCTTAGACTGAATTTTCTTTCCTTTTGTGTGTGGCAACTTCACATAGGAATAAAGCCCAAGGTCACATCACACATGTTTTCTGTAAGCAGAGAAGATGATATGGAAGACCAGGCTCCCAGCCAGATGTGCTGTTTTGTATCAGACCCAGTTTGGGAAGCCATCATTAGGAGGTAGACCTCAACATTGGGCTGATGTTTGAGATCAATGGCATTCAAAGGGCCCAGATCTACCATTTAGAAGGCCCTTCATACCTCTGCCTATTTCCTAGAAAAGGATTGCCAAAGCGGGCAGGTTCTGTTAATGGAGTTATTTGGTGACTGTTTACAAATTTGCACAATTAATATGACTTTTAGAGGTAAATATAAATCAGCTGAGGAAAACACAAGATTAAGTAGCAGGCAACATGTAGAGGATTCTAAAACGGATGCCAGTGACGGGTTAACCCCACTCCTCAGACCACACCAAATGAATTAACAATGGTGCCCACTGAGTTGTGGAGCTCCCAGAATGCAGTGGGAGGCTGGCACCTTGGAGTTATTCCCAGGTGACACTGTTTGAATGTCATTTAAAGTTCACTTTCATTATTTTAATTGTCACTGTAAAAATTTCCCATTCAGGACTGATTATGTTCTAAGAGAAATCAGAACTTAAATTTCAATCAATCGTAATTGAATGTGTTGTTGCAAGTGGCATATAAAGCTGTGCCTCCGATGTGATTAAGACTAGTATTAGTTACTTGTGAAAAGCTGCAGGGAGATTTAGGAGCAAGCAGGATTAATTCTGAGTAATTTACATAGCCAAAGCTATCAGATGAGGAATAGAAATGCTTTATAGGTGCCCCTGCTTGCCCAGGGGAGGGTGGGGCTGCTGCTTCAGTTCCGACATGAATCAGCAGGAACGTGACCAGGTTTGTGAAGTGTCCTGTTTGGCATCGAGTCCTGGGCTCCATCAGGAGATATGAGACTTGGTCCTGGATCTTCCTGTTACTGGCTGTGAAAGTTTAGGGAAGGCACTTAACTTCTTTGAATCTCAGTTTCTCAGTTCTCCTGTAAAACTTCTGCTTAGAAATTTAAGAACAATTTACGGTTTAAATAACATAACATAACAGCACCTTGTAAGCCCTAAAGTGCTCCCAAGTGCTAACTTAAAGTGTTATCAAACATCGGCTTCAAGCAACGGATGGCCCTCAGGTCGAGTGGTGGCTGGGTAAGCGCTGTTGGGGTGGGAAGAGGATGCATGAGTGCGGCCAGTAGGTAAGCCAGCCCAAGACACTGGTCTCATTGAGAGGGGTCCTCAGGTACCAGGATCAGAGTCCCAGCAGAGGGCGTCTCCACTGTTCCTGCTGTGTCCCTTCTTCCCTGCCTCTCCTCAGATCTAGCTGTGCACACAGCCACCAGGCTTGAGGGGCCATCCCTTCTGGGATCTAGGGACCTTGGTTCCTTTCACTGCACAGAACCAAGAATAGATACCATATTACAAGAACTGGCACAAAACTCAGTCCCTTGAATGGAGGGGAAGTTACACTCACAGGCTTTGGAGTTAGGCAGATCAATTAGGCAAGTTTCTTAATCTCTGAGGCCCAGTATCCATATCTGGAAATAGGGATTATAGCTACCTTTCTATGGCGCCGTGGAAGAGATAGACACAGTACCTGACAAATTGTAGGCTCTCAAAAATGATAGTTATTGTTACTTCAAGCTCACTGTGGCATCAATACAATTTTGGGATTTGTGCAAGGATTTCGAAAGGGAAGCCAGAGGCCAGGGCTCCTGGTTTCTGCTCCAGAGGTTTCTGTCTGATGACATGGTCATGCTGTCCCTTGTTCTGACTTTCTAGACGTGCATGAGGAGGAGCACACTTGCTCGTGGTCCTGACTCCTCTCTGTACCTAGTCCCAGCAGCTCCCCTCCGGTGGCAGGCGCAACCCAGAGCAGGAAGTGCCTGCCTATGACTCTTCCCTGCTGAGAAGAGCCAACAGCTTTAGGTTCTGGAACGTTCCAGAAAGAGGACCTCCATATCTTTCCTCCTCCCAACTCCACATACAAACCAATTTTCTTGGAAAGGGAAGTCCGGGGAACTGGCAGGAACCTAATGAAGGTCTCTGAAAACAATGTTTCTCCGTTTGAAAAATAAACCACGTCTTTAAGTGCATTAACTCTGTGGGGAAATAAATGTAATAAACCAAATTCAGTCTCTGCCAACATTTGTTTTCTTATCTATGTAAAATCAATATACTTGCTGCAATTATGTCTTTCAATAAATCCTTCCAAAGTCTTATTTTCTCATAAGATTTCCTGCCGCACTCAGATTCATTGCGTTAATTTTCCATCTAGAGAAATTGTTTCTTGCATTTTCAAGCCATCCCGTTTCCTTGCAGGATGCGTACCGTGCCCTTCTCCCCGTGAGCTGCCGCCGTTCTCCTGCAGGGGCCGTCAGGCTACAATTACTTGAATTGGATTGTGGTGCTGGGCTGGGATTTGCGCTCATGGGAACAGCCCTCTGGTGTGGAGGTGAATTTCCTGTTCAGAGCTGGCCTCTGCCCGCTCCCGCCTTCATGCTCCTGGGAGAGCAGCTGGGGGACCTTAGTCCGCTCCCCTCTCAGAGGTAAGCACACTGCTGTTTTGTTAGGCAATGGATGGCGCAGCTGCCGTGAACTCCTCAAATAGGAACAGTTGTTTTATTTTTTAATGGATGTGTGTGTACTCTCGGGCCTCCTGTCCCAGCCACGCGTAGAGGAGATGGGTCACAGTGTGCTAGACCCAGGAGAAAGTTGGAGAATGCCAGGGCACCTACCGGCCCGCTGCCCGCCGCTGTTGTGGGAAGCCAATGACCGCTGTGCGCCGGCCCCTCCGCCACGCCTGCACACGAGAGGGCCTCGCCAAGCGCCAAGCGGCGCCTTCCCGCCGTCTCGCGGCAGAAGCCAGGGCGCTGAGTTTGGAGAGGGCACTGACCCGCCCCAGGTTGTCAGCTCTGAACTTGGGTTTGTGCCTCTCAACGCAACGCGGCCTGTCGCGCTGCCTTGACGCTGGCCTCCACCTGGTGCCTGGCTTTCCCGGCTCTCCTGCTCCTCCAGGTGTAGCGCCTGCCCGCGGTGCTCGTCTCGGCGTCTCACGTCCCCGCGGGTCTGTTCTCAGGCTTCCCTCCGCCCCTCCACAGGGCCCTCCTCGCCCGGCCCGCGTCCTCGCCCGCTGCCCTCTCCCGGGCCCCGCCCGCCCGCGGAGGCCGCTCCTTTCAGTGACCCCGCCGAGCCACTGCCCAGACGCGGGGAGCCCTTGAAACGGCGCTCTTACAAAACGCTGTTTGTTGTGACCGCCGGGAACAGGCTGTCAGCCTTGAGAAGTCCTGACAGAGGGCCGCAGCTTGACACGCCGAGCAGACAGGAGATGAATGAGCTGCCGGAGACGCTGAAGAGACTGTGAACTTGAACTTATTTATTAAGCTAAATTATTTACATTAAGGAGTCGGATGCTCTGAGTAATTTACCTCAAGCTCCAAGTCCAAACGCCGTTTTGAATAGGAGTGGTTGACCCTGGCAAAAACAAACAAACAAACAAAAGACTAAAAATGCCTGGGAGAACTTGCTCAACCCTCCCTCGCAGACTCCGCACCTCAGATGGCAGAGCCAGGGGCTCTGGACGGTGTAGCGCGCCGTCACCGTGACAGAGACGTTTCCTCGGGCCGCCCGGTCCTCTCTGCCCGCTGGTGCAGTCTGTGACTGCGCTGCCCTGGGCTTTCAAACCACGCGTTAAAGGGGCCTTGAGACACGGAGTCAAGCCACATCCTGCAGAAAGGGGAGGAGCTCCATTCAGCGTTTATAAAGCCCTGGGTGGGCTCTCTCCTCCCCCTGTAGGAATCTGGTAATTATTATGGGGGGACATTGGCTATTCATCTCGTTTCAATTATTAATCAGCAGAAAAGGCCAGGTGTGCATGGAAACCCAGCACAAGCAGTTAGCCAGGTCTTCTCCAATGTAGGGGACCCCGGAATTTGCTGAATAGTATAAGGTGAAGAGGACAGCTCTCTCCTTCAAAACTCGCCGTGAGCCTCTGGGCCTACCTCCAGGGGAAGCTGGCTCAGTGTGGATGAGGAGCTCACCATCAGCCACCACTTGTGACACAGAAATGGTCATTTCACTAATGCTTGAGGATCCTCTGAAGGCCTAATGTCCCATGAAAAGAAAAAGGAAATATTTTCCCAGAAGCAAGTCCTTTGTGTCTTCCATCTTTTCTGAAATAGAAGACAGAAGAGAAACACGGTGGGGAAGGCCCCAGACCCCAGGCTATAGAACTGGACAGAACTGGGTTGGATTTTTGACTCTATTTGGTAACTGAAGGTTATGGATCCCCATTCCTACATTCATACAGTGAGGATCACAACATCTGCCCCCAAGATGTTGTTAGGAATAGCATGTATAAGAGAGTTCTCATGTGATCAGCAGTCAGTGTCATGGTAAAGACCACTACTGTTCAGGTTTACTCTCTTGGTTCCATGTTATTCTCCATTTGCAGATGCATTGCTGTATGAACATTTGGCTGTCCTTACCATCTAAGTGGAAGAAACAAAAATTACTTTCTTTTGGTGAGGAAGATTGGCCCTGAGCTAACATCTGTTGCCAATCTTCCTCTATTTTATATGTGGGATGCCACCACAGCATGGCTTGGGGAGCAGTGTGTAGGTCCACGCTTGGGATCCGAACCCATGAACCCCGGGCCACCAAAGTGGAGGGCACAAACTCAGCTGCTATGCTACCAGGCCAGCCCCAAAAATTACTTTTAAATTCCAGAAGTGCAGGAAGCTCTTCTATTTCTTTCATACTCCTCCCAGGGACATGTCTGGTATGGCACCTGCTGTCTCTCTGGTGTTCAGTCAGAACTATGCTTGTCAGCAGTGCAAAGATGATGTGCTGTCAGAGGCACATAGTTTGGTGGAAAGGGCCCTGAACTTGGAGTCAGAGGTCTTGGGTTTAAATTCTATTTCTACCACTTATTAACTGGTGACCTTGAGCTAGTCATTCTACTCAATTTTCCTTACAACTCTGTGAGACAGACGGTATTATCCACATTTTATAGGTGAGGAAGTTCAGGTTCAGTAACCATTGACTGCAAGACACTAAACAGTGATAGCTTTAGCTTTTGTTATTAGACCGTGAAGATTATACCCTGAGTCCAGAAGGTGTGCATTGAGGTGGTTTTCAGGCAGTGTGAATGAATTTTCACTGAGCCCTCCCTGCTCTCACTCCTGAGAGGCAGAGCTCTCCAGGCAGGACAAGCTCCTGTGTGGACAGGTTCACGCAGTGAACTGGCCTGCAGGGTGACTGGGCCACCAGGCAGGGTCTGAGAAAGGGGAGGGTATGGCCTATTAAAATAGTTAAAAGAGAGTTTAGTATAAAGATTATTCACAAGGGCGTGGGCAGGGCTTAGGGAAACCTCCACAGAGAGTTCCTCACTGGGAAAAACCATAGAGCTCTAACAGCCCTCTATTAGATGGGGTGAGGGGAGGAGGCGGTTCCTGGAATCTGGAGACTGCTGTGTGTCTGAGGGACTGGAGACTTTTAGGCAAGGGACAAGCTGTCTACTGCCAGCTCAAAGAGAGGGAAGGGGCTGGGGGAACAGACACTGCTTCCTCTTTCCTGCTTCTCACCTGCTGTAGCTGAATTCCCCTGAAGCAGAGGACCTGCTAATAAAGGCCCATGTCCCCAGGCAGAGAGAAGTGGAGAAGAGAGAAGAGTGGGACAGGAGGGGCCAGCAGAAGGCACTCTGCACACTGACTGTGCTAATTCATACACACACTATGGAAAGCTAAAGAGGCTTCTTTAAATAGCCACCAAAGCAGGGCAACTGATTCGAGGTGTCTAGCATCCCATGTGTCTCTGCTAATGGAATAGTTACTTCTCCTCTGGCCATTTCTTCTAAAACTCAGATATCGGAAACCGAGCTAACAAATTGGACCCCTAGCAGTGAAATCCTGATAGCCTCGTCTTTGATGTTCAATCCATTCAAATCATCAATGCTTCCAACAACTCTTCTTTGGACTTTTCTCCTGGGGACCTGAGCTGCATCAATACAGTCTCAGGACAGTTGGTCAATTCAGTGGGATGAGAAACCTCAGCAGTAATCCATCAGTCTTCAGAAAGCCAATTGATTCAATTTGCACTCTTCAATCATTTGCTTGGGGCACAATACACTGTCAGCTATCGCCTCGTGTCTGCTCTTCATTCTTGGCTACCCACATCTAATATCCCATGGACGCTCACCTCCGCAGGACTGATTGGGGTCAGTCCTAGTCTAATTCTTACTGAGGCTCCACCAACTGTTGGGGGTTAAGATTAAGTTACTCACTTAATGCTAGAATCTGGAGGCAGTGAGCCTCTGCCTTGTTCCTTAGGTTCTCTTGCATGACAGCCAGACCTACATCTTTAAGATCAACCCCTGGGGACTAGTTTATCCAAGAGACACAACTTTCTTTTTATTCTCACTCTTCATATACAGTGTTATCCCAGTCAATGGGGCAAATCTTCTGCCTTGATCTTTACCCTTAACTTTATCCATCCATTCATTCATTCATTCCTTCGGTATTTATGAGAACCTACTCTGTGGTCATCTTTCTTGGTGGTCTTGATTATCCCTCTTGGAATGGAGTTCAGCATAAACCCCACCCACTCATTGGTCCTGTTGCCCTTGAGCAAACATTCCTTAAAGGCTGACTGTCTATCAATCTTCCAGTCTTCCAGGTATAAAGGGTGCATGGACCACTTGAAACTACACTTTGCACACTAACTGGAAGCCCAAGTACCACTTTCTGCCTGTCTCACAATTGCCTTCACGCCTCTTTCCTGCTTAGTGGACCCTCTGAATTAGCATTTACAGAGGGTCACACCCAGGTCTCAGGTCCTACTTTCTCCTGGCCATGCTGTTTGGAGCCAGCCATCATCCCTCACACGGGAGTCCTCACTCATGACAGGGAGCTATAGAGCAGTTTCTATTTCATAGTCAAGAATCTTCAGGACATTTCTATGAAGCCTTTCCTGATCACCTAGATAGAAAAAAGAAAACATTTCCTGTAATTTTGCTTTACCAATCTCCAGATATTTACTGTGTTCTTTTTTTATGTATCTTTCTCTAGCATAAGCTTTGTGAGGGCAAGGCCAAATTGTGTTCTCAGGGCTTAGCATAGGATGGATAATTGTATTAGACTAAACGACCATCTACCCTGGTGACTCCATGATAGAAAATCTGAATGAATGACTGCTAGTCAGTGGGAAAATGCAGAGATGATAAGGGTATGGTTCCTGCCCTTAGGAGTTTACAATCTTTGATCCCCACAGTCTGGTGGGGGAAATGGACATGAACATGCTCCACTTGACTATATATTCAAGAGAAGAAAGTATCAAGTGAAGGTACAAGCAGAGAACCCCAGGAACCCAGAGGAAGGAGCCATTCCACGTCCAGAGGGCCTAAGGAAGTGCTCATGGAGAGAAGGGTTCCTGGAAGACCAGCTTCCGCTCTTCCCTTTCTCTCAGAAAAGAAGTACTAAGCATGCCCTTTGGAGGTCCTAGTGGGCTGCATTGGTCATTGAATTGTCCTATTCTTAGGCTGACATGGTATGATGTTTCTCAAATGAGTATATTCTAAGTGAATCAATGTCTTTCTCAGCTTTAACATATTGCTTTCACTGTACCTTCTATGTTTTTCTCCCCAAGACAACCAGGGCAAGAAGGTCTGACTTCTCACTAGCAGTTCAGAATGGATTATTTGCTTGTATATCAAAGAAGCCAGGGAAATATAAAACAAAAAAAATGAGTCAATAATGTTGGCATTTCAGACCCTCTGGAAGATGATTGGTATGGGAGGTCAATATTTCGGAATAGTGGTAGCTCTCCCAGCACTCAGATAAAACTAGGTAGATAATATGTATAATTGTGCCCTTGGGGAGGGGCTCTGCTCAATATCACTAGTCATACGGCTTTGATTCTCATTTACTTTTAAATATCCTTGAAATAAATGATCCAGACAATTTTTCTGTTCATGGACAACATATTACTTTTTTTCTCCTTGCTCACAAGACAGATGAAAGTAGGGGAGGGTCGTCAGCATAATAAGAGAATTGCTACATTTGTATATTGGGGAAAGGCATCCACTGGAGATTGGAGGTTCAGCACCCAGGGTTTGCCACGCTCGGAGAATGACTCAGAGATTACATTTTTATAGAACAGCCACTTCCACTCACCTAAAATGATCTGTACCTAATAATAACAGAGCTGGCTAAGTTGCTGTTCACATCACCCACAGACCATCTTGGAGGTTCTTATTTTAAACTCTTTGGTTTGTCCTACCTAAACATGAGGAAAAATGCTACCCTTTCTCCACAGCTCATTATCTGGAGAATAGGATATTCCCACCAAAGACTCTTGAAATTATGGCTCTTCAGGCTCTTCCTGAAGAAGGGATAAGAGGGGATCCTGAGGTTTTTCATATGCTCAAGTCTTGTCTCCTGAATTTTCTCTAACCATTCCAGATCCCTTGATAGCTAGCCTCATAAAATTCATTTCTGGCAGAATCCTGTTGACAACCATGAACAGCTTTGGGACTTTGCACATAATGGTGTAGTCTTATTTAATTTTTATAATGAAATGTAATGATTTTTAGTGTTAGTCTTGCCTCTAATTTTATCATAAGCCCTTGAGGGCAGGGATTGTGCCTCAATGTATAATTTTTAATATACCACATAGCTGCATATGCAATATAGCGTCTTGCTTAGGAAACATCTAGGAAAAGATGAGAATATAGGCAGATGGCTGCTCATTGGGTTGGGGGCAACTCTCTGTATTTCCATTGCAGTTGACTCTTACTTTTGCCTTTCATCACTGTATCACAATATCTTAACATAGTGCCTGGCACCAAGTGGTGCCCAATAAACGCTTATGGAGTCATTAAATGGATGAAAGCACTCAGAATTCAATGATTGTTTTTTCCTAACCTCTCCCTCACAAAAAAATGAAAACAAAACCAAAAATCTGTTTATCTCTAGAAATGTTAGAATGGGAAACATTTTAAAGGTGCTACCTTTTCATATTCTTCACAAACAGGAATTCCTTCCACAACATACTTAATAATCAGGAAGCTCACTACTTTTCAGGGCAGTTCAGTCTGTCTAGAGACATCTGTAGCTATTATAAAAGTCTTCCAATGTATAACTTATTCCTATGTAATAGGATATTTCTCTAGCATTGGTGATCAGACCCCAAAACTAAAGGGAAAAAAAGGGCCTGTTCTGAATGTTCTAGAAGGAGCCTCCAACAACTAGGATCAGCTACTGTCTCCTGAGCTAACAAAGAAGTGACAGACATAGTCTTACAACTACCTACCAAAGTCTCAAATTCCACTTTGCTCCCTACAACTCTTTCCCAATCTATGTAAGAAAAGACTAAGAGGGGAAGTTGACCATGAAATTACTTAAATTGTGTGTCCTTGAACTCATTTTCAGCCCCCCACCAGGCTATGTCGGGAAGGTCCGGGAGAACCAGTGCAGCCACTGGGATGCCTGCAGGAATGGACACCAAGCTCTCATTCCTAAGCTGGATGCTTGTTGAACTGCACAACACTGAAAATCCACCCTAGTGCTACCGCAGGGGTGATGAAGAGAACTTGACATTGGTACTTTGAAGTTTGAGATGTACATAAACATAAAGATGGAGCTGGATTCCTTCCTGGACTTTTCTGAAGGAAAATAGCTTGTTGGAGTTGTCTGACCCAGGAAGCTGAAATAGGGACTGTAAGTGGGGTCCCTAAGAAAAAGATGGAGCAACTTCCACTCCAAGAGGAGCTTAGCAACTTCAAGAACTTCATATGAAAGAACATTCACTATGATATATTGAACATAGTCCTGAACACTGTGTTCAGGTTAGAAGGGAAGCAAATACTGCGGGCCTTATGAAGACAAGGTTCAGGGCATGATCTGCTCCCAGGAAACATGACAGCTCCTCTCTGAGGGTTCTATAGTTATGGAGGAGACCAAAGTGATGCTGAATGCTACCCCAAGAAATCTAGACACATGATCTACATGGAGACCACCACATCATGGATGCCACAAGTGACAGAAGAACCAGACCAATCTTGTCCCCTTCTACCAGTCTCCAACAATAGCAACAACAAAAGACAATCTGAAGAGGGAGGAAGAAGAAATAAAAGAATAAACCATACCCTGGTAACACTGAAGATCCTGAGGTAAGCCAAACCTGAGCTGGAGGGAAGCACAAAGATGATGAGATTTAAATTTAACATGGACTTTATTAAATTAAAAAAATAATGCAGCGTATATCATTGAGATTTGATAAAACAGTGGATTTGTCAATCCATGGTTGAAGGCATTCATTAGAAAAAAAGAAAAATTATTTTTAAATGTTTGTACCCACTAATTTTGACTATTCAAGAAACTGGCTACATTACTATTGAGGCAAAATCAGACTCCTTATAAATTCCATCCACTGATCTTGGTCTTTCTCTCTAAAGCCACCATCTACTTCCCCTTTCACATAAGGGCCCTTCAGCTACCAGAAGATGGCTGCTTGGTCTTCTTTAGGCTGAGCATCTGCCATTGTGTTAACTGTTTTCCTAGGCCATGGCTTCCAGACCTCTAACTATACTGTAGATCTCCTTTGGATATTCTCCAATTTGTCAGAATCTCTTTAAAAATGTGGTAACAGGGAGTGAATCTAGTACTCCTGGAAGGATCCAGCCAGAACAGAATAGAAAAGGAAAATGTACTTTCACTTGATCTGGAAGCCATAATTGGGTATAAATTCTTATTAGGTTGGCTAAAAATTAACATTTATAGTTTTCTTACTGTGTATCAGGGATTATGCTAAGGTCTTCTCTTGTACTATATCATTCCTTACAAAAATCCTTGGGGAGATTTTCTCTTTGGACCAAAATAGAGTAACAGAAACCAGATTTACACTCCCACCTAAGAAAAAATAAAAATCTGGAAGAAATATATGAAATTACGGTGTTCAAGATATTGGACACCAGGCAACAAAGGGTAGTAATCCCTGAGACACAGGAAGCAAACAAGCTGAGCCTTATGATTGTCTTACCTTACTTCCCAGAGATTGTTCTCAGGCTGTGGCACAGGGAGGTGTAGCCCAGGAAAAGCCCAGTGGTTTCACAGAGTTGAGGGTATGGAACTGGGAATCTGGGGGCTATAGTGGCTAAAGTTCACAGATACCAGGAGATGAGAGAGCTGTACCTAAAAAGAACTTGAGATCTGCAGAGGGCTCCTTCTGAGTCTTCACCTGAGGGCTGAACAGCACATATATGTGGAGAAAACTACCCTAGGCTGGGAAAGAACCACTTGAAAGGATTAGGGGGAACAATTCTCAGACCTCACACAGAGCCAGGAATAGGGCCTATTCTCACCAACAAAAATTCATAATTCACAATGCATTGGGTAGAGTACTCAGAAGGGTCTCACCTCCGTAGGGGGGAAAATGAGCCCTAGACTAAATATTTTTTTGTCCTGTTTAACAAAAAGTTAAAAAAAAAAAAAGTAAAAGGATAAAACTGTTTCTGTGTAACTTAATGGTGTCTTAGAACAAATCTCAGGAATATATATAGGAATAAAAATATATTTAGCACTCACAAAGAAAAGTTACAATGTCTAGCATCCAGTCAAATATCACCAGTCATGCAAAAAGGAAAAAGTGCAAACCATAATGAGAAGAAATATCAGTCAATTGAAACAGAACCAGAAAAAAACATAGATGATATAATTAGTAGGCAATGATATTAAAACAGTTATTATAATTGTATTTCAAACATTGAAGAAGCTAGAGGAAAGATTGACTATATTAAATAGAGATAAGGAAGATATAAAAGTGTCAAATAGAAATTCTAGAAATGAAAACTATAATCCCTTAGAAGACAAATATACTGGATGGGATTAATGGCAGATTAGACATTGCAGAAGAAAAGACTGATGAACTTGAATGAAAAGCAATATAATTAGCCACTTTTAACATACAGAGGAAAAAGAAGACTGAAAAAACAACAAACAACACATCAGTGAGACATGGGATAAAGTCAAGTAACTTAATATAAGTTTATAAGGAATTCCAGAGAGACAAGTGGGGATAGAAAAAATATTTAATGAGATAATGCCTGAAACTTTTCTGAACTTGAGGCAAAGAAGCTCAACGAAATCCAAATGCAAGAAACATGAGGAAAGCTTCACCAAGGCACATCAGAAACAAATTGCTTAGAACTAGTGATAAAGAGAAAATCTTAAAGGAACCAGAGAACAAGTCAAGTTATAGAAAAGAACAAATATAAGGATGACAGCAGATTTCTCATTGGAGACAATGCAAGCCAGAAGACAGTGAAGCAAAATCTTTATAGTGCAGAGAAAGAAAGAGAGAGAGAGAAAAAAAAAAATTGGAGTGATGTTAGCATCATGGCAGTGTGACTTTTTTCCTTTGTCTTTCCCCTCTAAGTTACAACCCGTAGGACATCCATAGACCAACAAATGACTCACTGCACAACACAGCAGAATGCCTGAGAGATCCACACATCTATACATCTGAAGGTGGGTGGACTGGACCTCCTGGAGGCAGTGGAACCAAGGGAGCAGTGGCAGTGGCACACAAGATCAGACCAGGAACCGCTGCAGTGCCCACAACCCAGCCCCCTCCCCTGGCAGCAGCAGCGGAGCCTCAGATCCCATACCTCCCAGCAGCTAGCACTGCATTCAAGACCTCCATGCCTCTGCAAGTGGTGGTGGCACCTGTGATTGGAGGCTTCAGGAACTGTGGCAGTGCTTGTGACCCAGTCCCTTCCCTTTCCTCTGTAGTTGTGGTGGCATTTGCTACCTGAGGCTCTAGGAGCCATGGTGATGCCTGCGGCCAGAAGCTCCAGGAACAGTGGCAGTACCTTCAACCCAGGTACAGTTCCCACCATGGCAGTAGTGGTGGCACCCATGACCCTGGAAGCAGCAGAGGTGCTCTCCAGCCTGATGATCCTGGTAGTGATGTCCACGACTACAGTGACACCAACAGCATCAAAGCACCAGCAACCTCGGAGGTATAAGCAGTGACAATGAGAGCACTGATGACACCTCTGGCATAGTTAGTGAGGGTGGAAAACATTGGCTCTCAAGTATAACAAGAGGCAGCTCAGAATCAAAGTAAACAAAACCTTACCTAATTAAGAAAGGTGTTCCCTACTACAAAGTGCCAACAGAGGACCAACTCATCAAGCACAATGAAAACTTACAGTAACACAGTATCACACAAAGAAAATGACAATTCTCCAGAAACCAAACTTGAAGTCATGGAAGAGTGTGATCTAACTGACAGAGAATTCAAAATATTTGTAATGAAGAAACTCAAAGAGCTACAAGAAAACTCAGAAAGACAGTTCAAAGAACTCAGGAAAAACATTAATGAACGGAAGGAATACCACCACAGAGATTGAAACTCTAAAAAAGAACCAAACAGAAATTCTGGAGCTGAAGAACTCAATAAATGAGATAAAGAATACAGTAAAAGCAGTGAAAAAAGAGCAGACCATATGGAAGAGGGAATTAGCAAGCTCAAGGACAGAAAACTAGAAATGATTCAAGTGGAAGAGGATAGAGAACTAAGAGGTAATAAAAATGAAAAAAAAAAAACTCTATGAGAAATATCCAACTCCATTAGAAAAATCAATAAAAGGATAATGGGTATCACAAAAGGAGAAGCAAGGGAGAAGGGAGCAGAGAGCTTATTTAAGGAAATAATAACAAATTCCCAAGCCTAGAGAAGGAATTAGATATACAGTCCATAAAGCTAATTATCTAATTATCTATTAGATCTATTAGAACATCTAATTATATCAACACAAAAAGACCTTCTTCAAGACACATTATATTAAAACTGTCAAAAGTCAATGACAGAAAAGAATTTTAAAGGCAGCCAGAGAAAAATTGATAGTAACCTAAAAAGGAAACCTTATGAGGCTATCAGTAGATTTCTCAGCAGAAACTCTACAGGCCAGAAGAGACTGGAATGACATATTAAAAATATTGAAAGATAAAAACTATCAGCTAAGAATAGTCTATCCAGAAAAGCTATCCTTCAGATATGAAGGAGAAACAAAGGCTTTCCCAGACAAAAGAAAGCTGAAAGAATTCACTACCACTAGACCTACCTTACAAGAAATGTTGAAAGAAGCTCTTCTAGCAGAAACTAAGATGCAAAAGTACACAAAACTTTGAGTAAAGTGATAAATAGACAGACAAAACCAGATTGCAAAGCTATTACAGAATAAGGTGTTAGACAATTATAGCATAAAAGTTAAAGGGGAAAAAAGGGCATTAAAAATAACTAAAGCTACTTCAATATGGCAATGAACTCACAAAATAAAAAGGGATAATTTGTGACAAAAAGAACATAAAAGGAGAATAGGAAAAAAACAACCTGTATAGGCAAATGAAGATAAGATGTTATTAGCAGAAAAAAGACTATTTTAGGGGCCGGCCCCGTGACTTAGCAGTTAAGTGCACGTGCTCCACTGCTGGCGGCCCGGGTTTGGATCCCGAGCGTGCATGGACGCACTGCTTCTCTGGCCATACTGAGGCCGCGTCCCACATACAGCAACTATAAGGATGTGCAACTATGACCTACAACTATCTACTGGGGCCTTGGGCGGGAGAAAAAAGGAGGAAGATTGGCAATAGATGTTAGCTCAGAGCCGGTCTTCCTCAGCAAAAAGAGGAGGATTAGCATGGATGTTAGCTCAGGACTGATCTTCCTCACAAAAAAAATAAAATAAAAATAAAAAATAAAAAGACTATTTTGTCTATAAGGCATTGTATATAAACCTCTTGGTAGCCACAAAGCAAAACTCGAGAGCAGAAACACAAAACATAAAAAAAGAAAAAACTGAGAAAAACATAATAGAAAATCACCAAACTAAAATCACAGGCAGAAACATAAGGGAAAAGAAACAATGGAGATATAGAATAACCAGAAAACAGAAGATAAAAATGTCATTAGTAAGTCCTCCTATATCAGTAATTATCCTAAATGTAAATGGATTGAAATCACCAATTAAAAGGGATAGAGTGGCTGGATGGATTAGAAAACAAGACCCAACTATGTTCTGCCTTGAGGAGATTCAACTCAATTCTAAAGACAAACATAGGCTCAAAGTGAGGGAGTGGATGATCATACTCCAAGCAAATTGTAGCCAAAGGAAAGTAGATGTAACTATATTTATATCAGATAAAATAGATTTCAAGCCAAAAAATGTGACAAGAGACAAAGATGGACATTATATAATGACAAAAGGGACAATCCGTCATGAAGACATAACATTTCATAATATATATGCACCCAACATAGGAGTAACAAAATACATAAAGCAACTATTAACAAACCTTATGGGAGAAATTAACAGCGATACAATTATAGCAGGGAACTTTAATACACCACTTATATCAATGGATATATCATCCAGACAGAATATCAACAAGGAAACACCAGCCTTAAATAACACATTAGACCAGATGGACTTAATATATATATACAGAACATTCCATCCAAAGGCAGCAGAATACACATTTTTCTCAAGTGCACATGAAACATTCTCAAGGATAGACCATATGTTGGGAAACAAAACAAGTCTCAATAAATTTAAGAAGATTGAAATCATACAAGCATCTTTTCCAACCACAATGGTATGAAACTAGAAATCCACTACTCAAAGAAAACTGAAATAATTACAAATATGTGGAGATTAAAACACAAACTACTGAGAAAATATTGAGTCAATGAAGAAATCAAAGTAGAAATTAAAAAATACATGGAGACAAATGAAAATGAAAATATGAAATACCAAATCTATGAGATTTGGTAAAACCAATACTAAGAGGGAAGTTTATAGTAAAACAGGCCTATTGGAAAAAACAAGAAAAATACCAAATAAACAATCTAACACTACACCTAAAAGAACTAGAAAAATGAGAACAAACAAAGCCCCAAATAAGTAGAAGGAAATAATAAAAAATCAGTGGATAAATAAATGAAATAGAGACAAAAAAAGACAATAGAAGAGATCAGTGAAACTAAGAGGTTGTTCTTTGAAAAAAATAAACAAAATTGACAAATCTTTGGCTAGACTCACTAAGAAAAAAAGAGAGAAGGCTCAGGTAAATAAAATCAGAGACAAAAGAGAAGTTGCCACAGATACAAAGGATCATTAGAGGCTACTACAAACAGCTATAATGCCAACAAAATAAAAAATCTAGAAGAAATGAATAAATTCTTAGAATCATACGACCTTTCAAGACTGAACCATGGACAAAAACAAAATCTGAATAGACCAATCACTAGTAAGGAGATTGAAACAGTAATCAAAAACCTGCCCCCAAAACCAAAAATTCAGGACTAGATGGTTAGTGAAATTCTACTAAACATTCAAAGATTTAATACTTATCCTTATGAAACTATTCCAAAAAGTTTAAGAGGAGAGAATGCTTCGTAACTCATTTACAAGACCAACACTACCCTGATATCAAAACTAAACAAGGACAACACAAACAAAAAATTACAAGCCAATATCTCTGATAAACATAGATGCAAGAATTCTCAACAAAATATTATCAAACTAAATACAACAATGCATTAAAAGAATCATAGACCATGATCAAGTGGGATTTATTCCAGGGATGCGAGGATGGTCCAACATTCACAGATCAATCAATGTGATACACCACATTAACAAATTAAAGGATAAAAATCATATTATCATCTCAATGGATGCAAGAAAAGCATTTGGCAAGATTCAACATCAATTTATAATAAAAACTCTCAATAAAATGGTTATAGAAGTAAAGTACCTCAACATAATAAATGCCATATATGAGAAATCCACAGCTAACATCATATTCAATTGTGAAAAACTGAATGTGTTTCTTCTAAGATCTGGAACAAGACAAGGATGCCCCCTCTTGCCACGTTTATTCAACATAGTACTAGAAGTCCTAGCCAGAGCAATTAGGCAAGAAAAAGAAATTAAAGGCATCTAAATTATAATGGAAGAAGTAAGGCTGTCACTATTTGTGGACATGATTTTATATATAGAAAACTGAAGACTCCACCAAAAAACAATTAGAAATTATAAGTGAATACAGTAAAGTTGCAACATACCAAATCAATATACAAAAATCTGTTGCATTTCTATACACTAACAATGAACTATGAGAAATTGAAGTTAAGAAAACAGTCCCATTTCCAAAAAGAATAAAATACCTATGAATAAGTCTAACCAATGAGGTGAAAGTCTTGTACACTGAAAACTATAAGACATTACTGAAAGAAATTTAAGAAGACACAAAGAAGTAGAAAGATATTCTGTGCTCACAGATTGGAAGAATAACATTGGTAAAATGTCCATATTACCTAAAGCAATCTACAGATTCAATGCAATTCCTATTAAAATCCCAATGGAGTCTTTCACAGAAATAGATCCAAAAATCCAAAAATTTGAATAGGACCCCAAATGGCCAAAGCAATCCTGAGAAAAAAGAACAAAGCTCGAAGTATCCCACTCCCTGATTTCAAACTATACTACAAAGCTTTAGTAACCAAAAAAGTACACATTGGCAGAAAAACAGATACACGGATCAATGAAAGAGAATTGAGAGCCCATAAATAAAACCACGCATATATGGACAACTAATTTATAACCAGGGAGCCAAGAACATACAATGAAGAAAGGAAAGTCTCTTCAATAAATGGTGCTGGGTAAACTGGACACTCACATGCAAAAGAATGAAGCTAGACCACTCTCTTACACCATACACAAAAATCAACTCAAAGTGAATTAAAGACTTAAATGTTAAGACCTGAAAGCATAAAACTGCTAGAAGAAAACATAGGCAGTACGCTCTTTGACACCAGTCTTAGCAGTATCTTCTTGGATATGTCTCCTCAGGCAAGGGAAACAAGTGCAAAAATAAACAAGTGGGACTACACCAAACTAAAAAGCTTCTGCACAGCAAGGAAACCATCAACAGAATTAAAAGACAACCTACTGAATGGGAGAAGATATTTTCAAATCATATATTCAATAAGAGGTTAATATCCAAAATATATAAAAAACTCATACAACTCAACAACAAAAAACCAAACAACGTACTCAACAACAAAAAACCAAACAACGTGAGTAAAAAGTAGGCAGAGGATCTGAATAGATATTTTTCCAAAGAAGACGTACAGATGGCCACCAAGCATATGAAAAGATGTTCAACATCACTAATTATTAGGGAAATGCAAATCAAAGTCACAATGAGATATCATCTCATGCTCATTAGAATGGCTATTATCAAAAAGACAGGAAATAACAGGTGTTGGAGAAGATGTGAAGAAAAGGAACACTTATACATTGTTGATGAGAATGTAAATTGGTACAGCCGCTATGGAAAACAGTAGGGAGAGTCCTCAAAAAATTAAGAATAGAACTACCATGTGATCCAGCTATTTTACTTCTGGGTATTTATCCAAAGAATACAAAAATAACTTTGAAAAGATATATGCACCCCTATGTTCATTACAGCATTATTTTCAATAGCCAAGATATAGAAATAACCTAAGTGCTCATTGATGGATGAATGCATAAAGAAGATGTGATATATATATATATATATATATATATATATATATATATATATAATGGAATATTCTTCAGCCATTAAAAAAGATGAAATCTTGGGGCCAGCCTGGTGGCACAGCAGTTAAGTACGTGCACTCTGCTTCAGCTGCCTGGGGTTCACAGGTTCAGATCCCGGGCACACACTGATGCATTGCTCATCAAACCATGCTGTGGCGGCATCCCATATAAAGTAGAGGAAGATGGGCACAGATGTTAGCCCAGGGCCAATCTTCCTCAGAAAAAAGGAGGATTGGCATTGGATGTTAGCTCAGGGTTGATCTTCCTCAACAACAACAACAAAAAAAGGTGAAATCTTCCCATTTGTGACAACATGGATGGTCCTTAAGGGTATTATGCTAAATAAAATAAGTCAGATGGATAAAGACAAATATCATATGATTTCACTCATATTTGGAATATAAAAACCAAAACATAACAAAAACGAAACAAATGAACAAACACAAAAACAAACTCTTAGAAGCAGGCTACAGATTGGTAGTTACCAGAGGGGAAGGGGGTCGGGGGAGGGCAAAACAGGTAAAGGGGGTCAATTATGGTGATGGATGGAAACTACACTTTTGGTGGTGAGCACACTATAGTATATACAGATGTTGAATTATAATGTTGTACACCTGAAACCTATATAATGTTATAAGCTGTTACCTCAATACAAAACAAAAACAAAAACTGTCAACCTAGAAATCTATAGCCAGCAAAAATATCTTTAAAAAAACAAAGGGAAAATAAAGACTTTTTCAAATATATAAAAGCTGAAAGAATTTATCAACAGCAAACCTGCATTACCAGAAATGTTAAAGGAAGTTCTTTCAGCAGAAAAACAATAATATCAAATGGAAAGCTACTTTTGTACAAAAGAATAAAGATCATTGAAAATGGTAACTAAGTGTCTAAGATAAAATACATCTTCTTCTTTTTTATTTTTTTGGTGACAAAGATTGGCCCTGAGCTAACATCTGTGCCAATCTTCCTCTATTGTTTGTAAGTGGGATGCCACCACAGCATGGCTTGATGAGCGATGTGTAGGTCTGTGACCAGAATCCGAACCCATGGACCCTGGGCCGCCGAAGTGGAGCGCATGAACTTAACCACTATGCCACTGGGGCGGCCCCAAAATCCTTCTTTCTTATTTAAACCTCTTTAAAAGATAATCAACTGTTTAAAGCAAACATAATAACAATGTATTATAGGTGTTATATGTAGAAGTAAAATGTATGACAACCTTGACACAAAGGCTGAAAGGGAGACATGGAAGCACACACTGCTCTATGGTTCCTATATTACACATGAAGGGGTACAACACCACCTGAGGATCTACACATGAAGGGGTACAACACCATCTGAGGATCTACACATGAAGGGGTACCACACCACCTGAGGATCTACACATGAAGGGGTACCACACCACCTGAGGATCTACACATGAAGGGGTACCACACCACCTGAGGATCTACACATGAAGGGGTACAACACCACCTGAGGATCTACACATGAAGGGGTACAACACCACCTGAGGATCTACACATGAAGGGGTACCACACCACCTGAGGATCTACACATGAAGGGGTACCACACCACCTGAGGATCTACACATGAAGGGGTACCACACCACCTGAGGATCTACACATGAAGGGGTACAACACCACCTGAGGATACACATGAAGGGGTATAACACCACCTGTGGATCTACACATGAAGGGGTACAACACCTCCTGGGGATCTACACATGAAGGGGTACAACACCCCCTGAGGATACACATGAAGGGGTACAACACCACCTGAGGATCTACACATGAAGGGGTACAACACCCCCTGAGGATACACATGAAGGGGTACAACACCACCTGAGGATCTACACATGAAGGGGTACCACACCACCTGAGGATCTACACATGAAGGGGTACCACACCACCTGAGGATCTACACATGAAGGGGTACCACACCACCTGAGGATCTACACATGAAGGGGTACAACACCACCTGAGGATCTACACATGAAGGGGTACAACACCACCTGAGGATACACATGAAGGGGTACAACACCACCTGTGGATCTACACATGAAGGGGTACAACACCTCCTGAGGATCTACACATGAAGGGGTACAACACCCCCTGAGAATACACATGAAGGGGTACAACACCACCTGAGGATCTACACATGAAGGGGTACAGCACCCCCTGAGGATACACATGAAGGGGTACAACACCACCTGAGGATCTACACATGAAGGGGTACCACACCACCTGAGGATCCATTGTGATAAGTTACAGATGCCTACTATAAACCCTAATGCAATCACTAACAGAAAACAAAAAAGAGTTATCACTAATAAGCCAATGAAGGAGATAGAATGGATCCATACAAAATACTCAATCTAGGGGGCGGCCCCATGGCTTAGCGGTTGAGCATGCGCATTCCGCTACTGGTGGCCCAGGTTCGGATCCTGGGCGAGCACCGATGCACCACTTGTCTGGCTATGCTGAGGCGGCGTCCCATATACAGCAACTAGAAGGATGTGCAACTATGACATATAACTTACAACTATCTACTGGGGCTTTGGGGAGAAAAAGGGAAAAAAAAGGAGGAGGATTGCCATGGATGTTAGCTCAGGGCTGATCTTCCTCACACACACAAAAAATAAAAACAAATAAAACAAACTACTCAATCCAAAGGAAGACAGAAAACAGGGAAAAAGGAAACAAAGAACAGATAGAAAGCAGATAGTACTATGGTAGATTTGAACTCAATCATATCAATAATCACATTAAATTTAAATCTTCTTAAACATCCCAACAAAGAGGTAGAGATTGTCAGGTTAAAACAAACAAATAAACAACAACAAAAAGCAAGACCTGGAGACTGGCCCTGTGGCCTGGTGGTTAAGTTCAGCGCACTCTGCTTTGGTGTCCTGGGTTTGTGGGTCTGATCCTGGGCACAGACCTACACCACTCCTCAGCCATGTTGTGTCAGTGTCCCACAAATAAAATAGAGGAAGATTGGCAACAGGTGTTAGCTCAGGGCAAATCTTCCTCAGGAAAAAAAAAAAAAAACATCAAGACCCAACTATGCCATCTACAAGAAACTCATTTGAAATATAAATGCACAAATAGGTTAAAAGTAAAGAATAGAAAAGATATAGCATGCTAACTCTAAAAAAAAAAAATATATATACACACACAAAACAAAAGTGGAGTGGTTATATTACTAATCAGACAATATAGATTTCTAAGAAAAGAATATCAGCAGGAATGAATAAAGTTATTTCAACATGCTAAGGGGGTCAATTCATCAAGAGGACACAACAATCCTAAATTTTTATGCACCTAATGACAGAGTTCCAAAATGAAGCAAAAACTGAGAAATAAATCCATTTATATTTGGAGATTTCAATATCCCTCTCTCAACAATTGACCAAACAAGTAAAAAGAAAATCACTAAGGATATAAAAGACTTGAACAACACTATTAACCAAATTGATCTAATTTACATTTATAGAACATTCTACTCAACAGCAGAGTACATGTTCTTCTCAAGTGCACACAGAACATTTACCAAAATAGACCATACTCTGGGCTATCAAAAAAGTCTCAGCACATCTAAAAGAATTTAAGTCATACAAAGTAGAGTCCCTGACCACAATAAAATTAAACAAAAAATCAATTATAGAAATATATCTGGGAAAAAATTTAGTAAAATATTTGTTTACTAAATTACATATTTCTAAATTATCTGTAGATCAAAGAAGTAATTGAAAGACAAATTAGGAATTATTTTGAATTAAATGAAAATTTTGGGGTGAGAACTAAATATAAATCTAAAACTATAAAACTTCTAGAAGAAGATATAAGAGAAAATATTTGTAATCTTGGACTAGTCAAAGATTTCTTAGATATGACACCAAAAACATTATCTATAAAAGAAAAAATGAAAAATTGGACTTCTGTGATAAAAGAGAATGAACTATTGATATATGCAATAATATGTATGAGTATTAAAATAATTATGCTGAGTGAAAGAAGCCAGAGGAAAAAGAGTACATATTGTATGATCCCACTTATATAAAGCTGTAGAAAATGCAAACAAATCTATAGTGACAGAAAGCAGATCAGTGGCTGCCTGGGGCAAGGGTGGAGATGGGGGAGGGGTGTGGGGGGATCATAAAGAGGGGATGATGTATATGTTAATTATCTCACTTGTAGTGATAGTTTCATGAGTGCATACATATGTCAAAACATATCAATTGTACACTTGGAATATGTACAATTGAATATCAATTTATTGAATATCAATTATATATCAATGAGGCTCTTAAAAAAGTTCTTTGTGGAGGGGCTGGCACAGTGACATAGTGGTTAAGTTTGCGTGCTCCAGTTCAGCAGCCTGGGGTTTGCAGGTTCAGATCCCAGGCACGGACCTATGCCCTGCTTATCAAGCCATGCTGTGGTGGCATCCCACATATAAAGTAGAGGAGGATGGGCGTAGATGTTAGCCCAGGGCCAGTCTTCCTCAGCAAAAAGAGGAGGATTGGCAACACATGTTAGCTCAGGGCTAATCTTCCTCACAAAAAAAAACAAATAAATAAAAGTAAAAAAGTTCTTTGCAATAAGTCCTTTTAGTAAACCCTTCTTATAGATGCAGAATCTGAGCCACGGAGCGGTGAGTGATGTCTCCCAGGTGCTGCATATAAGTGTGGCCAAGCCAATATTTGAACCCAACTCTGACTATAGAGTTCATCTCTACACTAGCATATTTCTTTCCACTATAGAATGTTGCTTCAGCATTCAAGAGCTCATATTGAGCTAGTACTCTGTTAGATAAATGGGGACTTGTTCACACAAGCTGCTTGCAAGTCTGGACTCCTCCAAACAGAGCTTATGTAGTTGTGAACATATGGAGTATCCTGGTGCTCAATCCTGAGCCTTTGTCAACTCTCTGACTATGCTCTCTCCCTAGGTCATATCAGTTAGTCCTGTAGCTCTAAACCTCGCCTCTAAGTTTGATAACTTTCACATTTGCACCTTCGTTTCTGAGTTTCATACTTCTGTATCCTATGCCTTAGACAAAGAGAAGGACTACATTCAATGCTATGGGCTGAATGTTTGTGTCCCCCCAGAATTTATATGTTGAAATCCTAACCCCCAATGTGATGGCATTAGAAGGTGGAGCCTTTGGGAGATGATTAGGTCATGACGGTGGGGCCTCATGAAGGGGATAAGGGCCCTTGCAGAAGAGACCTCAGAGAGCTCCCTTGATCCTTCTGTCACTTGAGAACACAGTGAGAAGACAGTCATCTATGAACCAGATATAGAATCTGCCAGTACGTCTAATCTTGGACTTCCAGCCTCCAGAAATGTGAGAAATAAGTTTCTGTTGTGTATAAGCCAAAGCACTTATGGTACTTTGTTATAGCAATGAGAATAGACTAAGACATCTAACAACAATGAAAATGTATGCTGAGGACAATCTATTGACAGAAAGTTGGAGGGACCTTCTCTAAAAATAAATTAGATGGGTTTATAGTAAGAAAAACCTTGCCAGGCTTCATCTTGTAAAGAACACGTGCAACTAGACAGGAAAAGCTTTCCTTCTTTCCTTGTCATCTTCCTCGTGTCTCAGAGACCCATGTCTTCTCTCTCTTAATCTGAGAAAGTGATTCTTCCACCAGCAATGTGGACATACACTGGGGAGGAGTGTAATCCACATACCCCGTGTGTTGGCAAACACTGGGTATAGACCGTTTTCAGCATATTTGAGAGCTACACTGAGAACAAATTCAAGGAAACATCTCCTGATGACTCAGAGGAACAGTAATACTCCAAAAACATCTACTTCAGGATGAAAACAGGAATTTCAGGAAACTGTTTGACATTTTCAATAGAATGCAAAATAATTGGTTTCCAAAAAAGTAGGGACAAATGATAAAGAAAGGAAGTAGAGAAATAGAGGCAGAAAAGTATAAGGTAAGAACCAAATGGAACAAGATATAGTAGGATGAATTTAAAAGAGAAATGAACAATATAGGGAAGAACAACAAGACAATAAAAAATGAAAAAGCAAAATTAGAATCCTCTTTGAGACTGAGAAACTGCCACAGACAGAGGAGGTGGTGAGGATACATGACAACCAACCACACTTTGGTATCCTGAATTGGGTCTTTGATCAGAAAAAGGACATTAGTGCAAATCTAATGAAAGTTGAATAAACAGAGTTTCATTAATAATAATGTTACATTATTTGTGGTAGGTTCAATGATATCCCTCCAAAGATGTCCACTTCCTTATCCCTGGAATCTGTGTATATGTTACCTTACATGGCAGAGGAGACTTTGCAAATGTGATTAAATTAAGGACCTTGAGAAGAAGAGCTATCCTGGACTATGTGGTGGGCCCAAAGTAATCACCAGGGGCCTCGTAAGAGGGAGGCAAGAAGGTCAAAACATGAGAAGGAGACGAGGCAACAGAAGCAGAGGTTGGAGTAATGTGCGTTGAAAATGGAGGAAGGAGCGTGAGACAAGGAAAGCAGGCAGCCTCTGGAAGCTGGCAAAGGCAAGGAAGCACGTTATGCCCCAGAGCCTGCAGAAAGAAGGCAGACAGGCCAACACCTTGATTTTAGACTCCTGACCTCCAGAACTGCAAGAGCATAAATTAGAGTTGTAGTAATTTGTTACAACAGCAATAGGAAACTAATACACTTACCAATGTTGGTTTCATAGTGTGACAAATGCTCTACCGTAATGAAAGACATTAACCTTGAGGGGAACTGGGTGAGAGCGTACAGGAACTGCCTCTACTATCTTTGCAACTTTTATGTAAATGTAAAATTTTTCCAAAAGAAAAGTTTTTAAAAAAACTCTTGTTTGGGGCCTTACAAAACAGAAATTGACACCCCAAAAAATCAATTAATGTTGCAGTCACCTGAGAGTCTCTCTCAGAATACAAAAGAAAAAAATCTAAAGTGGTCACCAATAAGGTTATGGATATGGAGAGCAAGGAACAAACGTGTTATGTTTGGATAACTGGGATTTTGGAAGAAGATATCAGAACAAAGGAAGTAGAAACAATAAACCTATTGTGCTTGAAGAAAATCTTCCTGAACTAAAGAAATATCTGGGTTTCTAAAGCCAATCTGGCATTTTTTTTTTTTAAATAACAGGAGTGAAGAAAGAAATCCTGTAAGATTCTATGCAGAAAAATTCAGGTTACCACAGTGCGCACCAATCAAGCTGGCTCCCCAGCTCTAAATGATTCCTCTTGTTGGGTGGGTCCCCAATGCACAGTGGTGGATCCACTGCTCGTGGAGTTCAACACCCTGCCAAAGTTGTTCCATATTGTGGTAGTTAGCCGGCTTTAGCGGGGCCAGTCTGATTGTCTCTCCCAGGAATGGGGAACTTGGATAGAAACATCAAGTTGTCAGAAGCATTCAAGCCAAATTACCTTAATAACATCACCCTAGAAAGATCCATGAAGCACCAAATAACCTTGGTTCCTGACTGTCCCGAAGCTTGATTTCAGCTCTTCCTTCAACTCTGTAAAGTAATCCTTTCAATAAATTCCTTGTTCTCTTAAGTTAGTGTCTTTAGTTCATTCAGGCTGCTCTAACAAAATACCACAGACTGAGTAGATTATAAACAAGAGAAATTTGTTTCTAACAGTTCTAGAGGCTGCAAAGTCTAAGATCAAGGCGCCAGAATGGTCGAGTTCTGTTGAAGGCCCACTTCCTGGTTTATAGCCAAAGACTTCTGTGTGTGTTCTCACATGGTGGAAAAGAAGAGGGATCTCAATGGGGCCTTTTTTATAAGAACACTAATCCTATTCCCGAGGGCTGCACCTTCATGGCCTAAGCACCTCCAGATACCATCACACGGGCATTAGGATTTCAATGTGTGAATTTTGAGGAGACACAAGCATCCAGACCACAGCAGTTAGTCAGAGTCATTCTCCTTTCCTTGCAACTGAAATAACTTTAATTTATATAGTTACAAAAGAATCAGATCACACTGGCCTCAGCATTTTTCTGTGTAATACTAAAAATCAGAAGGTAATGGAACAACTTTACAAAATATTGAAGTGTGGGAGTTTATTATGCAATAATTTTATATTCATTAAAATCTTCCAGGCAGATATGCAAGTGCCCAGAAAATATAACACCCAGATACACTTCTAGAAAAAGTTATTTGAAGATACATTACTATGCTGAACAAATATATGAATGGGAAAACTGTAGTATATAAGGAATGGTGTTGGGTCCTGCAACCAGTAAAACACAGAATTAAGTCTTAAAATTATAAATCTAGTAGAAAGGAATGCATGCATTAAAATGTCTTTTGAAAGAGAAGGCATATATTGTAAGATTTAATCATTTGAAACTGATACTGTAGCTGTAGTTTTATTAACAAATTATATTACATTATACTGACAAAATTATATTAACAAAAAATGCAAGGTGAAAGGGAGAGTGGAATAAATGAAAATATTCCCAAACTCTTGCCTGGGGGGTACACACATATAATGCCAGTTCGTTTTTCACTTTGATAATTAAAGATACATAGATTTGGAAAATGCTTTTGAGAAACATCAAACAAATCATCAGGGTAATAAGTTATATAGTTTCAAAAATAATGGGCAGGATGAAGAACAAGCTAAATATAGTCCATGTAATGAAAGATATTAAGGAAAGAGATGAAACGGCATGGGCAACTCCATACAGTAAGATTATAAAAGTAAGACTGAACTTGTAAGTATAGCAATAGGGGTAAAATATATTAAACCCTTCACTTAAGTCAAAGACTTGAAGATTGGCCTGAACAGCAAAGTAAATTATTCCACTAAGACAAAACTAAATAAGACAAAACTAAACAAGAATAATTAAAGGAAATGAATAAACATATATCAAAGGAAAACTTTTCAAAGGACAGCAAAGGCACAGTTTTAATATTAAAGGAAAATTCAAGGCAAAAAAGCATTAAATAGAAATAATGGAATTTCTATACATAATTTCAAGCTCTTCCTCCTATTAATGTAAAACACATCTTTTTGTTCAGCGCTTATGAAATATTATAAACTTTTGTCATATAAAAAGGCAAAAAAATTCAATAAATTTCAACAAACAATTGCTATAGGTGACATTCTTTAGTAACAATGATATAATTCTAGAAAATAGCAGAATAACAGAAGTTTATATTTAAACTTCTCCACAATTACTCTTCTGCAATCACTCATAATTAAAAACAAAGAAAAATTCCTAAATACCTCTTGGATCAAAGAGAAAGAAAACCAAGTGATTAGAGACTATGTATAAAAGAACAGCAAAGTAAACCTTTTTTATCAAACTTATAGGAGATAGACCAAATTTTATTCAAAATTAAATTCTTAGCCTTAAATATTTATTTTTTTAGTTTTGAAATGATGAAAATAAAGTGATTATTCAACTAAAGATGTTGGAGGAGGAATATTTTCATATGACAATCAGGAAGAAAGAATTAATAAAGTTTTTTTTTTTTTTGGTGAGGAAGATCAGCCCTGAGCTAACCTCCATGCCAATCCTCCTCTTTTTGCTGAGGAAGACTGGCCCTGGGCTAACACCCGTGCCCATCTTCCTCCACTTTATGTGGGACGCTGCCACAGCACGGCCTGACAAGCGGTGCATCGGTGCTTGCTATGCCTCCACGGGGCCGGCCCCAGTAAAGATTTTTTTAAACTAAAAACAGAAAAGGAATTTAGTATAATAGTACATGCTCTTATCTTTATATCATACTGCATCTTAAATTGATTATAAGTTCCAATTTTCAGCCCTGTGATATTTTACATATTCAAAGGATCTGAGACTATGCTCTGGGAGTAAATTGTTAACTGGCCCTTGATAGCGGGTTGGCTGTTGAACAAGCAGTGGAGTGGGAAGGGAGGGCTTCCACTAGGAACTGAAGAAACACAGCTTGGCCAAAAGTACCTCAGAATCCACTGTACTATGTGTAGTACAATGGAACACTGCTCTGGGATCCCCAAATGCCACGTACCTGCTGTCACCTCCCAATTCCACCTCTCTGTTACTTAGTTTTAACAATTAACCTTTTCAAATACAAATAATACTGAAACAAGTAATTATCTATTGTATAATAATTGTTATAAAACAATATTCATGTTTTATTTTTGCCAGTTTATATTTTACTTTACTTGCTATCATATACCATACTGGGTTGCCTGGGAAGCAGACTAAGAATATCCTTAGAGCAACAGCAAGGGAGGGTACCCAAAAATATTTGTTGGTGAAGAATTGGACATTTGCTATTTCAGGAGAGTCATCAAAGTAGCCATCAGATCTTTGTTGGGATTTCTTACACTTATTTTACAGTTTAGTGTTGGCTTTATGCTTTATTTATCCCTTTACGCAAGGGAGGATATTGTTTCAGTTCCCAGGATGTCTTAACTGGCTCTCTTCACAAACAATTATCTTGCAAGGCCATTTAGTGGAAATCATATGATCTCTGGAGCCGCAGAGCTCTGGCTTCAAATCCTAGCTCCATCAATTTCAAGTTTTATATCTTTGGCAATGTTTCCTCTTGATAAAATGGGATCTTTGGCTGATATTCTCAACTATAAGGTAGAGACAATATAATCTATCCCCTAGAGTTCTTAAGAGAGTTAAATGGATAGTAAATACCAAGCGCTTGGTACAGACCAGGAACTTGGTAAACGTTCATCTCCTTTCCATTGATTGTTACGACATCTTGTGTGCTAGGTGTTCTCCTCTTCATTTGATAGAAGAAGATGGGGAGCATGCTCCCAAGTATAAAGAACTCTCAACCAGCCCTGATACTCCCAACAAAACCAAGAACATTGGTTTCTCACCCTACCTCACTCATCTTTTTCCTCATCTTCCTGTTTCTGTCAACTCTAATGACCCGATGGAGGACTGACTCTTGGAAATTTCTGGTGAGAATAAAGATTTGGAATCCAAAAAGCTCTCATTAACAAGGACAATTCTTGGCGTATTTCTTGTGTTCTGCCTCTTACCTCAGCCAGCGATATGAACTTCTGCTGCTTCCTTAGTCCACCACCTCCCAAAGCTTTCTTTGGAGCTCCCAGAGCACAGCTCTCACAACATCTTAAGCAGCTTGGGTCAATCACCATATCCTCCATCTGGGGAACACTATAGCCTCTCCCAAGGCATGGAGCCCTCAAGTTGCTAAAACCAATCAGTATTTTTCAAAATGAGAACACTTTCTCCCTTTTACAGATTTCTGGGTATTCAAAATATCTGAAAGATGTTTCTTGTGACAAAAAATCTTGGAGGGCATTTTAGTGGAATAATTCATCTTCCACTTTCACCTCTCTCAATACTCAATATCCGTAGATTCAGAAAAGCATATAAGGTGGATATTAGAAATGGGAAGAGCTGAGTGAGATATCCTAGTATTTGCCTGGAATTTTCCTTCCTGGGACAAGCAGGCTTGGCTGCCTTCTGTTAGGATGAGTTTTCTCCAAGGAAGAGAATTAGATTTTTGAAAGACCCTTGCATATCTGAATCTCCATGATGCCTGAAGCCAAACCCCTAATGTTCTGGTCACCGATGCCACAAATCTGTTCTCCTATGGCTTGTCCCACAAACTCCAAACCTCGATGGACAAGTCTCTCTTCAAGAAGGCTCAGAAACCTCTTAGAAAATAACTTACAATTTTATATTGAAAAATAGAAGACAGAAAGAAAAGAGAACGAAAAGGTGAGTATAGAGTTTAATAAATTATTATTGACATCTCTTATTAACAGTAGCTATATCAAGAAATAGAATCTTGTCAGCCCCAGAAATCCCCTCCTTTGTCTCCTCAACCACATTGCCTGCCCTTCCCACTAATGGTGGCCATTATCCCAAGTTTTATGATAATCACTTCTTTGCTTTACTGTACACTCTGTATGAGTTTCCCAAGGCTGCTGTAACAACTTACCACAAACTGGATGGCTTAAAACAACAGAAGTTTATTTCTCATGGATCTAGAGACTAGAAGTCTGAAATCAAGGTGTTGCAGGGTCATATTCTCTCTGAAGGCTCTGAGGAAGAATCCTTCCTTGCCCCTTCCCAGCTCCTGATGGCTCCTGGCTATCTTTGGCATTCCTTGCCTTGTAGACATATCACTTCCATCTCTGCCTCCGAACTCACATGGCATTCTCCCTGTGTGTCTCCATATAGTCCTCTTATAACGCCACTAGTCCTTGGATTTAGGGCCCATCCTAATCCAGGATGACCTCATCTTAACTTAATTTGCATCTTCAAAGACCCTATTTACAAAAAAGGTGACATTTACAGGTTCCAGGAGGACATGAATTTCGGGAGGGCAATATTCGACCCAGTACATACTCTTAGCACTTAAGTATATGCATCCCTGAGTACTCTATCTTCATTTAGCCTGTTTTTGAACTTTATAAAATGGAATTATACAGTATGCATTCTTTTGCATCTGTTTTCTTTCACTCAATGTCAGGTTTATGATATTTAACCATGATATTACATGTAGCTGAAGTATGTTCATTTTCATTGCTACATGATATTCTATTGTATGAATATACATTATTTATCCATTCTACCCTGATAGATATTTGGGTTTTCCAAGTGGGGTTTATTATGAATATGTGTTATGTACATTCTTGTCTATGTTTCCTGGTATATATGTGCATGCATATCTGTTGAACACATACCTGTAGTAAGCTGAATAACGGCTCTCAAAGACATAGGTCCTACTTCCTCGAACCAGTAAATGTCACCTTTTTTGGGAAAAAGGTCTTTGCAGACGTGATTATGTTAAGGACCTTGAGTTGGGGAGATTATTCTGGATTATCTAGGTAGGCCCCACATGCAATCAACTTCATGTGTCCTTATAAGAGAGAGATAGAGGGAGATATGACACAGACAGAAGAGGAGGAGGCAATATGACCATGGAGATAGACTGGAGGGATGCAGGTGTGAGTCAAGGAATGCCAGCAGCCCCCAAAAGCTGGAAAAGTAAAGGAATCGATTCTCCTCTAGAGCCTCTGGAGGAAGCAGGCCCTGCTCTTACCTTGATTTGGCCATGTAATACTGATTTCTGACTTCTGGCCTCTTGAAATGTGAGAGAATAAATTTCTGTTGTTTTAAGCCACCAATTTGTGGTAATTTTGTATTTACAACAAACATAGGAAATAAAATAATACCTAAGAGTAGAATTGTTCAAGCATGAGTATGCAAAATTTCAAAGTTAGAATATAATGCTGAACAGTTTTCTTAAGTGGTTGTAGCACTTCACACCATCAATATAGAGGAGTCCCTGTTACCCAATGTCCTGGGAGTGGCATGAAAGACCCTAAGATGCAATTAAGTTATTCTGTGCAGGCTGCAGAGATTTCCAGCCAAAGGCACCTGCTCATCATTTCATCTACATCTTTCTGAGACTATTACCTGTTGTGCGAATGAGAGCTCTGGTTGGGTTAGTGAGATGCCTGGTATTAGACATCTGAGAGTGGATAAGCTATCCTGTCTGAAGCTAGGAATTGAGTAGTCACAGGAGAGATAGGGCTGGCATCCACAGTGCAAATCCATTTCATAGCATTTAACCAAGATGGATATTCAAGGACTTGGCTTCATTAATTTAGGAGGTAAAATATGCTTCACCAGTACACCAGATGATTTCTAAATTACAGGAGCTCAGGTAGTCAGTAGCTTCCCCTCTTTGGGGTACTTGGAAATGACTAGATATTTATTTGGCAGGGAGTACCAGAGGATTCAGGAATAAATACCCGGTCAAGGAAAGGGCAGCTCACAAAATTAACGTCATGCATTGAGTTAGTTCAGAAGCCTCTCTGTACTTGAGAAGATGCAAATAACTGGGTGGAAGTGTTAATACACAGAAGCTCAGGGAGAGAATTCCTTCCCCCAGAAAAACAAAATACCTTAGAAGGAAGGGACTTGGCAAGATAGCAAGCTGATGGTTGCAGGTGGTTTGGTCAGGGTATGCCGGGGGAGAGGAAAGAAAGACAGGGAACTGTAATAAAACAGAAGGGGATGTGCAGAGTTTGGTAGATGTAAAGCTTCTGCATGAGATTCGGGTTTAGGCTGCAGAAACACCAGAGGAACAGGGCACACATGTAAGGAGAGAGAATAGTTCAAGGCAGAAGTGGGTCAGAATGAAACTCTCCGAAGACAGGGATTCAAGCTCTCAACAAACAGTTGCTGCCCAAGAAAAGAAGATCCATCCAAGGAGGATGGTCAAAGGCAAGGCAATCGGGAGTGAGGTTTGCAGGAACTCAGAGAGTTGGTCCAGACACTAACAGAAGAGGGCCAGGCAATCCTTGAGCCTCTTTGGGGACTGCAGGATGTCTTGCAGCAAAAGTTCTTGAGGTGATAGGGTGTTGACCAAAGAAGAGCATAGATTTTGGAAGTAGACAGACCTGAGCTCAGATCCCAGCCCTACTGTTTACAAACTGTGTGACCGTGTGCAAGTGACGGGGCCTTTCTAAGCTTCAGGTCTGCGTCCACATTCCAGAACAACGGTATCATACCATTGTTGTTATGACTAAATTAGGCAAGGTATGTGGAGAGTGTCTCATAGCGCCTTAATAAACACTAGAAGCCCTCCTCTGTGCCACTCTTTCTCTGCCCACCTTCCTCTTCAGTACATAACAAGCCAAATCCTCGGTGGACAGACACATACCCACTGTTCATCCTGGGGATACTAGTTTTCAAGTCCATAGAAGTCAGATTAATTTCAGACATCATTCCCTGGTGGGCTGAGAATTCTGATTTTTTGTCTCTTGCCCTAGTCAGAATAAATTTATAAATTTGGTGAGAACGAGTTAAATCAAAAGATTGACAGCTCATGACCTATCATCAACAGCTGGGAGGAAAGAAGAGGCAGGATCTGACATGGGATAAATCAGGAGGAGCTTGAAAGGTCTTTTTTTAAAATACCAAGCAGCGCCTAAAGTGAAGTGATGGACATTTAAGCAGAGTGGCAGAGAGCTGAGGACCTCAGTAGGTGACCCAGGGATCTTAGCTAATTAGGAGAAGACCATCGAGGCAGTGTGCATGTAACTGGGAGAGGTTTTTCCAGAACATAGGCAATTCCTTTCTTCTTAAAGTCACATATACCTCCAGCAGGACTTGGTTTTTCTTCAACTTTTAAGAAATACAACAAAAATTTCTGGATACCACAACTTCCATTAGCAATTTGAATAAGCAGAAATAGGAAGGCCTTCATGTCATACATAAGACATACATCAATGACATAAGAGTTGAAGTTCTAAATAAAACAAACAAGACCCCTCAAGATTATTCTCCATCTCCTATTCCAACCTGTAGTTCACATTTCTTATCCCCAATGTCTGAGTAAAGAAATAGTTCAGTGACTCCCGACTGAGGCCCTTTAACCCCCCAGCTGTTAGGCCCAAGTCCCACCCCTGGAAGGATCTCAGACTCCACCTGTCCTGACCAAATCCCCATAACGGGACTAGTACAAAGGTCACAGCCCTGAAAGGAGAAGTGTTGAAGGGAACATAAAGGAGAAAGTTAATCTGTTGGGCATCTGTTACCTCTCTTCTGAGTGTAATATGGGAGGCTGTTAATTGCTTGATTTATTGTAATAGTCATTCTGCCAACAGCAGCAAATAAAGTTCATTAATATAAGGTAACTCACTGAGAGGGAGGCTAGTAATTATCGGGAAATTGAAGAGAAGTTCTCTTCATAATACCTTTAGAAGAGAAAAACACAATTTACACTCCCTCTTCTTGAGCATCTATCATTTTTTATTTGCTTGCCTTGAGCTTGCTGTAGAAATACCCTGGGTTCTATCATTTGTTTTCTTTCCTTCCCTCCATCAAAGTGGCCGCACATTTTTCGAGAAGGAGTAACTGGAGCAGTGTCTGTCTTCAAGTCTCCTACTACCATCGGAAGCCACAAGGCTTCAGAGCGTGGGGTCAATCTGGTGGAGTTTCCAAGTATAACCAGTCTCTGCTATTGGGAGGGATCCACAGAAGAAACAGGAGAACATCTTGCTCTGAGCACCTGACATGTTTTTGCTTAATTTTTCTAAACCAGGGCTGTTTCCTGGACAGGATTTAGAAGTGGCATGCTGTAATGGAAACAGGATAGTCTTCGGAGTTGGAGACTTAGATTTATACTTAGTAGCTGAGAAAATTTTAAAATATTTCTTAAACATCTTGGACACTCAATTTCCTATTCTCTAAAATAGGAACCAACACTTTTGCGTAGGATTTATTTTGGGATTAAATGGGATAATTGCTGAATAAATATTAGTTTCTGTCCCTCCAGCCTATTCTTATATCCTTCCTTAAAAATGATAGCAATTTTTTTTGTTTTCCTTCTTGAGTTGGGTGCTAGAGAGCTTACAGACAAATCTGTTTCTCCCTTTACTAAATCTACAACATTATCACGTGTACTAAGCTCTTGTGACATCTTATCTTTGCTATTTTGATTTTTCCTTTTTCCCATTTCCCTCATTTGAATATTTTATATTTTATCCTTTTTGTATATATTTATGAAGTCATACATCCTTAAATCCTTTCTAGATGAAGAGTTTATGAATGCACACACACATGCACATATACAAGATTTAATATGCACATGTATATGCTTATGCATATGTGGTGTATTACTTATATTCTGCCCTATTCGCTCTTTTTCTTAATCATACACAACAAGATTTTGTTCACTAACTGCTGTCTTGCTTCCCAGCCAAAATCCTAAGTCCCCTGAGGACATGAATAGATTTAATCTCAAACATTTGTTGAATTGAATTAAATCATTTAGTTTGGTTATTTCCTTTATTTACAACAAATGTGTGGTCCAGTACCAAAATTAAGACAAGTCTGCCCATAGAACATGAGCTATATAGCTTGCAGAGCGAAGGCTTTTTCCGTTAGACTGGCAATCTTTTTCCCTCTGTGCAATAACTAGTATAACCATATATCCCCTCCAAAAAATAGAAATCCGTTTTTTTTTACACAACACAAAACCAAATTTGATGCTACTTTTGCCAAGACCATCTGTGATGCATGAATCACTAGCTAAAACTTCAGCTGTAATATGGGGACAATGAGTATTTTTGAGGCAAATGTAGGACATTTCATCTCCATACCTGTATGAATCTGACTAGTCACATAATACATGCTCGATAAAGACTCACTGTGTTACTTAAATATTGCAAGTTAGGGCCAGAATGCTTGAATCCTTGAAACTATGCACTTGGGCTTTCTCCTGTTAGCATCCCTCCCATTCCTCCAGCTGTGAAGTCAAGTGCTGAGAGAATTTCACTTCTCTATTGCCCATGAAAGTCAATCCCTGATTAGGGCTCTAGTGCCAACAGTAGACTATTTTTTGAAGGAATATATAAACTAACTAGAATTTTTTCTCTTCAGTTAAGTGATCATGAGACTATAGGTGTGGGTTTAGATAAGGGTGACAGTATGGCAGGTGTAGGTACACAGAGAATAGAAGAGAGTTGTATATTAAAATTACATGTGCGCAGAAACTACTTGATCAAGATCTCTTATATGCCACCTCTACTTGAAGTTGGAGTCTTGTAGGTATACTGAAATATGTGGTATGTTGGATCAGATAATACTCAATTTATGATGGGCAGCTGAGGTCACATGTTACTTAGTGTCCCATGGTCTGCCTCTAGCAAGCTAAGAACTGTTTGCTGAAAAGGGAAGAAGTTCTTTGCCCAAGAAACATGACCTTGCTCCAAAATCCTAGATCCCAACCTTGAGACTCTGCTCTCAAGCCCTGCTTCAGGGTCCATAAAGTATCTTAATGTATCTCTGACACTTTCATCTTGGATCTGCAGGATCATAATAGCCAAGTAGCAGTGCTACTTACACTGTAACTCAAAGTTGATAACCTTTGTCAACTAATATATGAATGAGAGCAATATACTCAAATAATGTATATGTTATCTCCAAAATCCACAGACACTCCAAACATTGTGCATATCTCTTAAAGATACAGGAGGCAAAGACAACAACTTGTTCCTCACTTTGGAGGGATATTTCACGTGCCCCTGACTGAGTTGGAATGTCCCTGAATTATCATTGAATTTGTTTCCTTCCCTCTGACACACATATGTCTTTTTTGGTTACCTACTGCTTTTAATTCTCTAAGTCCTATCAGCATGATGTCATCCATGTAGTGGACTAGAATTGGGGAGGGTGAGTTAAGCAAGGTATCTGTGGACTAAATTATTATATTGAGCCAGAGTTAATGTAACTCTGAGTAAGGACCACAGTGTATATTGTTATCCCTGCTAGGTGAAAGCAAACATAATTTTTATTTTGTTTTGTTTTTTTCTTATAGAAATAAAGATAAAAAAACATTTTCCAGATACACAGGATCATATCATGTGCAGAGTTTGTGTTAATTTGCTCCAAAATGGAAACAACATCTGGAACAGCAGCTTCAACTGGAGTCGTCACCTGATAGAGCTTATAGTAATCTATTGTCATGTTCTCCAAAACCCAAGAGCCAATGCTTTTCTACACTGGATAAACAGAGAGTGAAGTAGTGATATGAGAGGAAGCACTATGTATATTAGTCAACTATTGGCTACAATCATACTGGATACATATTACCCCAAAATTTAGGTTGACTGAAAGTCAGGTGGTGAGGCTGGTCTCTAGGCTTTAGGATCTAGGCTCCAGGCTTTAGCCTCTGGTCTCCAGCTCCAGGCTGCTTATTGGTTTCAGGTTTCCTCTACATGTCCCCACATATTCCTTTAGCCGGCAGCTACCTTGGGCATGTCCTCTTCTTGGTGAATGATAGAATCAGAGTGCTAAGCTAAATTGTGCAAGGACAGTCCTCTGGACACCTTCCACTGGCCAAAGGATGTCATATGGCCAAACCCAAAAGTAGAGACTCAGTGACTTATTACAGGTACACTCCTTCCCAAGGGGAAAGGGAGTGTGGTGAATATCTGCTGAACAACTATCCAGTCTGTCACATCACCCCTGCATATTCCAAACTTTGACGATAAGACTACTTTTTCTACAGGGTTTTAGGATTACTTATTGTTTACTATTTGGAGAAATAACAAGCTTTTTCAACATGGTGGTCCTTACTCCACGACTCCCTGAGACATGCTGGAAAGTGACTGAAGTTATAGGTATTGAGATTAGGAGAAAAGGTGGGGATGAGCTATTAGAAGAATTAGCTTCCTCTGGCAAGGTAGTTCTTTCAAGTGAGGTCATGACAGGATCTTCAATCAAGGCAAGAACATCCTAATCAAACAAGAAAAGAGAGGACTGTTTTGACTATTAAATGATGCTTAGAGGGGCCCGGGAGTCAGTGTACTTTGAATTATCTGAATCTGGTCATATATCCCTTGCGAGTTTTGGAGTGTCAGCCTTTCCCAATAAATGTCTTATCTTTCATCTGAGAAACATAATGAAGCTGTGAATATAATGGATATTCTACTTGACACTGACAGGATCAAATGCTGAGACTGCTTTTGGTTGTCTCAACCTTAAATAGGAAAGAAATCAGAGTCTTTCAGTATACTCAGAGAGTTCATGGTTTTCAGCCCATGACTTACATATAAAATTTAGGAGTTTGATCTATTCATTCTCTTTCTTTTATTTTGCAGTACTATTTGAAAAGTCTTTCCCACCCAACAGTGATTGCTTTCCTCCTGCCATTCATTCTGTTCCATATAAGCGGCCACTTGATTCCCCAAAGCTTTTCCTTCAATGGACACATTATTATAGGAGACCACAGATAATAATTTAATAAGCAGTTTCCCACTATAGGCCTCTGTCAGAATTCTATCCTATAATGGAATTTGGATATTTACTGCCCTCAAAATTAATAAGACCTGATAATCAACTCCAGGCCCACATTTCATCTTCCTGAGGGTCTGTTGTCTTTGATCACTTGTCATGCCAATTTTTGCATCAGTGATGGTTCTTAATTGCAAGCAACATAAACCAACTTTGGTTGGTTTAACAGAAGAATAATTAATCAAAAGAAATTTGGGCAGCTCACAAAATCTCTGGGAGGATCAGAGAACCAGAATTGATGGGCTACAAAGCAAGAAACACAGGCCCAAATTACATCACAGAACTAAGCAAGGGAAAACACCCCTGCTGCCATTTCTGGTCACTAGATGCCACAGGTTGTCTTGTGGTTTACCACAGAAATTGTACACTAGTCACAAGTGCCACTGTTGCCCTTGGATACAGATGTGGCTACTCCTGCTCCGCTATTATACCCTTCTCTACCAAAAATATATCCTACAGTTCCCTTCTTTTTTGTAGCCAGTTTACAGTGAGTATGCGTGTCTGACTGACAGAGCCAGGACAGGAATCTCTACTGAACTTGAAAGGTAGTCTAGGGTAGTGATTATATAATAGCTTTTGATTATATATAATAGGATATTCATTATATAATAGCAGGCAGTTTCTGCCTCAGAAGATGGGGACTTCCCCCAACATATGAAGGGGGTTCAGCTATTGTTTGACCAAAAACAAATGTCCAGTAAACTGAAACATAGGGATTCTACCAAAGAAAAGAAACATTTCATCTGGTTCTTTGCATGAGTTTCGGATAACACTTTTTTTTTCCCAAAAGTCTGTTCCTTGCCAGTCTATTTGTGTGTGTATGTGTGTGTGTGTGTGTGACGTAAAATCCCTGGAAACCTATCTTTCAGTAGTTTCTATCACAAACACACACACGCGCGCACACATACGTATACACGTCTAGATGTTTCAGAATAACGTCATCTGGCACTACAATGGGCTTGATGTTCCCAATGTCCTTCTTGTCTGGCTTTTAAAAGCCAAACAGAAAGAGACATCTCATCAACCCCAGACTAAGCGCACCTGGTACTTTCCAGGCAAAGTTGGGCCTGGGAATCACACTGGGGAGGAGGCAAATCACAAAAGCCTGAGTTTTGCAAATTGCTGAGTTCGGAGGCTTGGCTGGTGATGATAGATCTCAATCAGGGATGAGACACGGCTCATAAGCACATGCCATGCTTGCCATATGCCAAGTGTCTTTAGAGCTCAGACACCTCTCCCTGAGCCTGAGGGATTCTGACGGCCGACAACAACTGATACAGACAAATTGGTTTAGAAAAAGAGAATGACAGCTCTTAATGACCCAATTCTAGAACCTTGTTGAAATGGCATCTAATTGTCCTGCTAGTGTGTGTGAGGAAGCTTTGAGATGTGGCTCGTGTGATGTCAGCCGTGCTGCATCTGCTCTCAGCCAATGGGAGGGAGGTGGTGAGAGTTAGGGGCTTGCTTAGAACAGATGGTGCATGAGAAAAGCATGTGGAGAAATGGGTGAGGTGGGGTCCGGGGTAGAAGAGACACTGGGATTGAGGTTTATATACCAAGTGCTGCCTGGCATCCTAATACCTCTAGCCATTCTGCCTCTGGGAAAGGCTCCCAGACTAATTATAACATGGGTGTCAAGCTGTTCTCTCTGATCTGTGTGACCCGAGACAGGTTTGGCTGGATCATCCGAGCACCGTGGTGTCTCACTCATAGAGGGGATTTATGAACAGCTCTTGTCCTCTTTCCTAAGAACACTTGCAGGAAAGTAGAAAGCAAGGAGGGAGTTCATACTGACCCAAAGGCTGACCCCAATTCTGCTCTATCAAGTTGAATTTGTTAATCTGACCTCCATCTTCAACTTGAACCCTCCCCTTCCCTTCCATTTTTTTTTTTTTTTTACACTATTCCATCCACATCTCCATGCTTGGCACCTCCCCTCAGAAATTAATCCCCCAGTGCATGCCTGCCAGTCAGTTCTATAAGAGAAAGCCAGGAAGTGAGGTGATGCTAATTTCTGGACCGGGGATGATGCTGATCACAAAGGTTCTTGAGAGGGAATATTTTGACACCCTGGGAGATGCATTCACCAACCAAATAGCATGTTCAAAAAAGTTTCAAAAATCTTAACTGTGACCATTTACTCTGAGAAAACTTCAGGCTATTCTTTAAATATTAATCTTAATGACTGTTCGAAATGGCATTCCATGTGTTTGAACCCAAGCATCTTCTATTCTCTCGTTCCTCACCATCTTCCTCCCCTTTCTCCTCTCTTCCATTCTCCTGTCCCTATCTCCTCTCCTCTCCTCTTTTCTCTTCTCCTCTCCTTTCCTCTCCTCTCCTCTGCTAGCCCCTCCTCCACCCAAATCAAGCCTCTCCTCCAGTCAAGGCCAAGTTCTGAGCAGCCCGCTCTGACTGGAGTGGACCAGGACTCTTTGAGTTCCAATCTGTTGCTTAGCACCAAGGTTGCTTAGATACGTTTCTCGGTGACAGCTGGCCTTTGCCTCTGACTACTTATGCATATAAGCTATGCAGTGAGCATTCCTGTTCAGAGGTGCATTGGGCCAGAACCAACATCCACAATCTCCTTTTGAGCTGCCTGGGTGGTGGTGGGAGTGGGGGGTTGTTTTAAAGAAAAAGACACCTGAATTTTTTTGTGCTGAACTATAGGTAGAATTTAGGAGTAATAAAGAATGTACTATAGAGTGATAAATAAAGCAAAATATCCTGGTGAACACAGCTCTGAGGCTATCTTCATACCAGTGTATGAATGAGTCACAGGAAATATAGCCAGTATCTTTAGTAAAAAATAATTTCTTTTCTCCTCCCCCATGAATCATCACTTGTACCTGTGATTTGTATTTTTAAGAGAAAAAGTGTTGGGGAGTATGTGTGTAAGGATGAGGGGTGTATGTGAAGGGGAGTGAGGGGAAAGAAAAGGGAGAAACAAAATAGGACAGTTTGACAAATGCCAAGGCTAAGTGAAGAATTAGTCTCTGTTTATAACGACATGAAGGAGAGACATGTGGTGCTTAGAGTTTGGAGTGGCCCTCGTGCTGTGGGGCTCCTGGTCATATCCTGGATCTGTCTGACAGTGACTACTTCCACCACCCTGTTCTTAGGAACAGGATCACTTGTCCCTAGAATCCTCTATTCAACTTCAACGTTCCTTCTTGTCAGGGAGACTGCGGTTGGGACGAGAGGGGCGAGGGAGAGGTGGGTAGAATTGGAATGGTGTGGAATGGCACAGCGAAGGCCAGACCAGGCATGAGAATCAGCTGAGGATGCAGGATGGGGGAGCAGAACAAACTCCAGGAGATCTATTCGGTAGGAGGGAAGCACTCCAACAGTGGTGAAGAGCAGATGGCAAGACTCGGGGCCCAGATGGGGCGAGAGATGGGAGGGTGGGTGAGGGCTGATGAATGGCCTGTGCAGTAAAATGAGGGGAGAAGGTGACATCCAAGGTGGCTGGCAGGGGGAGGAACATGCCTAGCTCACTTAAAGAGATAATACGGAGGCACACTTCTCCCGATGCTCCACATACTTGTGGCAGCATTTCTCCTTCTTTGCTAAGCAATGGTCATCACTGGCCTGCTCAGGCTAATGTGTCTTTGCTGAGCACCTACTCTATGTAAAGTCTCATACATGAAGGACACACAAGAGGCACGGTCCCTGAGTTGCTGAGTCTAGTCAGAGGGACAAGAGGTATAGGAACAAAGCAGCCTGTAACGAATGCCATGGCAGCCCGTGTTATAGAGTGTATTACGTGAGTTCACAGAGGAGAGAGATGGGGTGGGCTAGGAAGAGAGAAAGAATTGGAATAGACTTCGGAAGAAGAGAGGATGAGTTTTAGTGATGTGGCACTGAGTGAGAACTGACCCTCTGGGCCTCAGTTACATCCTCTGTAAATGGGAAGGTGGGATCACCAGATGGCTTCTGAGACCTCACCAGATGTCACGTTCTGTTACACTAAGACAGTACCACGCCCAGTGTGTTTCTGAATCGGAAGTTCGGCCCACGGACTTTCACAGCATTGTGCACAGTCCCTGCCCTCCTGAACCCTTTCCCTGCACTAACTAAGTTTGGAAATTTATTCCCAGTGACAAATGGGCTTGGCTGAGGCTTGGAGAGAGGAAATGTGTATAGCAGAAGAAAAAGCTGAGCTGGTTTTTACCGATATAGTGGGGGTTCTAGGCACCCACTTCGTTGTTCCATATCCTTGTGAATAACCAGTGTCTAAAAACTGTGGTTGTGTGTTTGCTTGCACTATCAAGCCACAGCCCTGTTAATGGCCAACAAGGGGTGAACTTTCCCCTCTCACTGTCCTGTGTGAAGCCCACTCTGTGTTAACCCTCAGGACACAGGAGAAAAACCATCTGGGATAGAGACAGTAATTCTCTATCTAATTCTCTGATTAGTTAGTTTCTCTGAACTATGTTGCAGCAAGGTGAGGGGATTGGGTGGGGCTTCCAAGGGTGACATGACATTGGATTTTCATGAAGTATTGAGGAAGAAAACTGCATCTTCATGTTTTTCATGATTTCTCTGTCATTTGCCCCAATTTCAGTATTAGCTCATTGCTCAAAGTTTGGTGTCCTGCTTTCTCAACAGAGTTACAAGCACAGAAAGGGATCTTACAGCTTCTGAGAGAAAATTGGGACTTGGAAAGGGAAAATAATTTGCCCCAAGTCACCTAGCTAGTTAGAGGAATCAAAGAGACTCAGGCCCAGAACTCAGGTTCTTTAACCCAGCCCTGCGTTTTGTCCATTCTACAACTCCCACAAAGTCTGGGCGCCTACATCCTTGGCAGGAGATGAGAAAAGACATAGCTGGGATTTCAGTGGGTCTGAGGAAAAAAAGTTAAGTGAATGTGGGCACACCCCTTGTAACAGGAGCACTAGCTGGTTGTCTCTCACATCTGGGACCCTCTTTCTTTTCTGAACCTGGAAATGAGCTCTTCAGTAGAAAGTCAAACAGAGAAATTTTTCCTTAGAATCTGAGGCTTCTTGTTTCTCTCTCAGGTTCTGCCGAGGTCTGTTGATTAGGGCACAAGGTTGCAGGAGGAGGAGAAACATTAACAAAAAACTCTTGCCAGACATCTATGTAACCTTGAACAAGTCCCATCGATAGCCTTAGTTTCCTTATCTTTGAAATGTCAAGAGGATATGTCACGTAAGGGCTTGTTAAAAATACACATTCCCAGTGTCTTTCCGGGATGTATGGAATCAAAATGCCAGGGGCTGTGGCCCAGGAATCTGTATTTATAATAAGCTGCTTCGGTGATTCTGACAAGCATCTGGTGTGCAAAGCACGCTGTTGCATGACCCCTGAAGCTCCTTCCAGCTTACGTTGTATACGTAGGTGGGATGTGAGGAAACAGTCCTCAGAACTAAGAGGTCTGTGTTCTTGGGTCTCCTCATCTAGAATAGAAGCAGTGCAGTTAAAGGTAAGAATTCCCTGGGCGCCGTTGTTTCCTTTCTAGATTCTTGTGGCATGAGGCAGGACTGCTTCTTGGCTCTGGGCCAGCCCTATCAACCAGCCTGTCTGAATCCATATTGCTTCTTGTCTTCATCTCCTTCTGTTTTCCTACACCCTTTGGCAAAGTCTTGCATAAATGTTTTAGCTTGGTTGCAACTGTACTCTGAAGTATTATGGGTTGGGTCATGGTTAGTCCAAGCAGATGCTTGACCGTCAAAGGGAAGTGATGACCCCATCCTCCCCATCCCCAGCTGAGGTCAAAGTAATGCCATATCATAATCAACAAGACACTCTAACAAGGTCAAATTCAGCTGTCAGAGGCAAAACTGAATATCTAGCTGTCCTCTCCCCAAAGAGTTGATCTCTCCAATGTTTGCTTTGGAGATCATGAAGCTTATTTTAATTACTAAAGTGGCTTTTCCTTCTAGAGAATCCTGGAGGGAGAATGGTGAAGAGAATTTGAGATATTCTGCACACTCACTGAGGGAACACTGGCGTGTCAGCACAAGCCACCATGAGTTATATTTATTGAAGATTATTTGGGACCCTGAAAGAGTCTGTGGATGATGGATGGAACCCAGGTCTCTGGAACCAAGCCTTTCTCAATCCCCAAAGCCAGTACACCTGTGCTTTTCCTCAGCTACAGACTAGGGATGCTGTGCTATGCCTCACCTGGCTGTCTTCTCTCCCTGCACAGGATGGTACATCCCAGATTTTTCCAGAGAAACAGGAAATGTTGGAGAACAGAAAACCAATCGCTCTGATGAGAAGGCAAATAGTAGCGACGGGAAAACTGGTTTCCGTCCACCAATGAGGGCAATAATGACGGTCCTAACAGGGACCAGGCGTGCTCATGCACGCACCAGAGCCAGCAACAACCAGCAAGAAGCTGCCATAACACTTCCGTTGGAATGACCACTGTCAGAATGAGGACAGGATTTGAAGGTTTGGGGCTGCCGATGGTTAATACTATAACTTTGACTATTCCTGTATGGACTCTGGGATAGTGAAGTGAACAGGTAATTCTACAGTTCTTCTCACCTATTCTTCTTGTCCTGAGAAGGGGGTTTTCCCCAGGGGAGGGAAGTTCCTGAGTCGATGCAGCCCTGCAGATCACCTTTCATAGTCCCAGCATGGCCACAGCCACCATTCTCTTGTTGGCTATCACCTGGCATGTGTGTGTGCACGTGTGTATGTGTGCACATGCTTGTGTGCACACACGTGAATGCCCATGCAGGTGTCCCTTTACACACATGCACCTGCACCCACATGGTGGATGCTTGTGGCTGTGGCGCCAGGTGAAGCACCTGCCATTCACCCCTAATGAGACGCTCAGGCCTGCCTTCTGTTCCGGCTATTTCCCTCCTGTATCCTTCACATTCAACGTTACAGGCACTGGATTTGATGGCTCCTTCATTCTGCATAGTAAGCAGCTGTCACCAGCAGCTTCCTCCTAACAGCGGTCTGTACAAGCCTGCAGTGTTATTTAGAGTCCCGTCTTGAGGAACGAGAGACGAGAAAGGGTCTTTCTTGTCATGCTGGGGAGCTCCGTGGATCTCAATAGGATTTTTCTCATTTCAAAGCTGTTCTTCTTTTGTCAGGAAAAAAAAAAAAGAAAAGGATCAGGGCCCAGACTTCTTACCACCCCCAGGCAGAGGCATAGCCAGCTTCTCAGCTGCTGCAGGTGCTTGTTCTCTTAATAAGACCCTGGACTGCATATTACTTAGAAGGGTCAGCTGTGCCTTTCAAAGTAATTCCCATCCTGCTGCTGGAGGTGATAGCCCAGCATATGTGGAAGGCTGCTGTTACCTTCTGCTTAAAGTCATCTGGAAGGTAACAAAATCTTGTTAGGAAAGCTGCCCTTTGCTGATCCCAGGTTGGGATCTGATTCTGGAAAGAGAATTCCTTTCCTCGCCAATCTCTCTCCTTCCCCTTTTCCCCTCTTTCTTTCCTCTTCTCATCTCTACCCTTATCCTCATCTCCATCTTGAACCTCTCATTCTCATCTTGGTGTCCCTTCTCCTGACCTCTAAACTGGTCTTCCTCTATACTTGCTAATGAGGAATTCTGGAAATTCTACAGTTCGTGTTCCAGAAATGATAGGCGGGTCAAGTTGCTCATCTTAAAGGGGAAGAAGAAACGGCACCAGCAAAGCAGAGGGCCGCTCAGCTGGATATTTCCCCTTGGTGTGAATGTTTTCCTATCTGATCTTCCAACCTCCCGCTTATTGCTGACATCCTTCACTCCCGAGCCTGCTGGCCTGGTCCTCAGCTCCCCCACCCATTTCCATGAGTGTTCTGCTTGTGAACAGTTTTGCAACATCAGGGTGTGATTGAGAGGCTTGGGGACCAGCTGCCAAGGAGGCATTCTTGCTTTGCTTTCCCATTTCTCTCCTCCCCGGCCCACCAACCAGGTATGAAATCAGTAGTGCCCTAGGTTTACACACAGCCTCTCATCCAGGAACTCTCAAAATGGTTTTGCCGGCCAGGCTGATTACACTCATTTTTCTGGATGAGGAAAGTGTCCTTTCTGGAAGGGAAGCTGATTGCCAAAGACTGCTCTAACTACCCCTGGGAAGAGTGACAGGATTGGCCCAGGTAGTTCTTCTGCTGGCATCCTGGGCCACCTGCTGGTCCCACCCTGTCTTTGGGTGTTGGGGTTTAGATAACGGGGACCATAGGTGAAAAGGCTCTTCCGGAGCAGGAATCCAGCCCTAAAACTGTGGGGTGAAGTAGGACAAGGCATCTCCCTACATATCAGTTCCTTGATTTTCTAGTTAAGTAAAAGACAATTATGACCTATCACAAAGTCTCAAGCTCCTGTTCTTACGATATCCAATTCAGTACAACTCCATATGCCTGAAAGAGGTGTTCCTCTTGTGAGCAGTTCACTGTCTCACCTGATTGTTACTCTCCTGTGACTCTGGCCAGCCCAGGAAAATGCCCAGAGTCTTTCTTTTCCCTTTTATGTGAACATAAATACTACAGTCATGCATCACTTAATGACAGGGATACATTCTGGGAAATGTATTCTTAGTTGATTTTGTCATTGTGCGAACACCACAGAGTATACTTACACAGACCTAGGCAGTATAGCCTACTACACACCTAGGCTATGTGGTACTAATCTCATGGTACCACTGTTGTGTGCGCGGTCCTGCATGGTATCAATCCCACGAGGCCACTGTTGTGTGTGCAGTCCTACATGGTACCAATCCTACAAGGCCACCGTTGTGTGTGCAGTCCTGCATGGTACCAATCCTACGAGGCCACCATTGTGTGCGCGGTCCTGTGTTGTACCAATCCTACGAGGCCACCATTGTGTGTGTGGCTCTGCATGGTACCAATACTACGAGGCCGCTGTCGTGTGCGCGGTCCTGCATGGTACCAATCCTACGAGGCCACCGTCGTGTGTGCGGTCCGTCGTTGACCAGAATGTCATTGTGCAGCACGTGACTGTACTTAGGAGGCTTCCCTACCACCTGGCTTCCTACCTCATGCTAAGAGGCTGGAGGCCTATGTATTCAGAGTGAAGCAAAGAAATAAGGAGGAGGAGAAATGGAAGGAAGGGGAGAGGGGAGAGAAAAGGGAGAAAGAGGACAAGGAAAGACAGCAGTGAGAAGCAGAAGGAGGGTGATGGAGGAGAGGAGGTAGACTCACTGTGTTTGCAGAGATCACTCTTGACTGGGTGTCTATTCCATGCCAGGAGTTTTAGACATTGCATTAGTGTGCTAGGGCTAAAGTACCGCAGATGGAGGCTTAAACAACAGAAATTGATTTTCTCACAGTTCTGGAGGCTAGATGTCCGAGATCAAGGTGTTGGCATGGCTGGTTTCTCCTGAGGCCTCTCTCCTTAGCTTGTGGATGGCTGCTTTCTCCCTGTGTCCTCACATGATCTTCTTTCTGTGTGGTGTGTCCAAATGTCTTCTTCTTCTAAAGACATCAGTCGTTTGGATTAGGGCCCACCCTATGGACCTCATTTAACTTAATCACATCTTCCAAGGATCTATCCCTAAATAGTCACATTCTGAGGTACTGGGGGTTAGGACTTCAACACATGAATTTGGGGGGAGGACACAATTCAGCCCATAACAGACAAAACATCTCTAATCCTGTGATACCTCTCAGAGGTAGAAACTATTATCCTCATTTTGAAAATGTGAAAGTGGAACGATAAGAGAGATTAGGCACCACGCCCCAAGTCACTCAGCTAGTAAGTGACAGAGATGGCATGAGCACCAGGCCCAGCTCTCTCCAAAGCTAAGCCACTGCAGCCAGGCTACGTGGCCTCTGGACAGAGGAGGGGTGGCCACAGAGTGGACAAGAAAGAACAGGGCCTTTGGAGCCACATCGACCCCAGCTCCTTCAGTCATGGCACGACCACGACCATGATCAACATCTCTTTGTTTCAGGTATCCCATCCTTAAAATGTATGTAAGACCTGCAATAAAAAGTCATGGCTAGCGATGGACAGCACTTTGCCTCCTTACAGTCACTCTACGTGGTCTACACATGTGTGTACAGGGGTGTGAGAATCTAAGGCAAACATCTAGGTATATTATTGTTTAATACAACTTTTCAGAGTCAGCACATACACACACATGTGCACACACATGAACACACAGAGGTGGGTAGAGGTCTAAGTCCCTGGCGAGATCAGCTGCGAGCTGACGTGGTCCTTCCTGTTGTAATCACCATGAATTAGCTACACTGAGACACCAGGCTGAACGGTGGTGTTTGCTTTATTCCCCTATGTGGACCGTGATCTCTCTGAGGGCAGAGGTTGTGTCTTTCACTTTCCTGTCTCTCCACGGGGCCTCGCATTGCACTGCACATAGTGGATGCCTAGAAAAACCTTGTGAGTGAGGGAGAAACCTGTGGGAGGGGATTTCATAACCACACAAACAGGTTCTTATGGTAGTTCATTATTGCCACAATTACACTGTAACAAACAACCACAAAGTATCAGTGGTGAATAACAATAAGCGTTTCTGTCTCATTCATGAGCTTGTGGGCTCCCCAGGGCAGCTGTCCTTCACCAGGGTGGGCCTGGGTGGCCCTGCTCCACATGTCTCTCACCCTCCTCCTCCAACTCGAGGGCTCGGCAGGGCATGTTTGTCTTAAGGAGATGGCAGAAGGCAGGCCCCACCACTCAAGGCCATTTCAAGACCCTGCTATCATCACGTCTATTAACATCTCTTTGACTCCATGACTGAGCCTGAAGTCAGGGATAAGGAAATACCTGTACCTGTGGAGAGGCCATGGCCAGGGTATGGTTCCTGGGAAGGGTGAAGAATTGGGGCCGACAATCCAATCTATCTGACTTCCCAGGCATTGTTAAGACTCTGCCATTCCGTCTCATCCTGCATTCCGCATTCATAGAAACTGTGGGAGAATATCAGCCTTTTTCATCTCCTTGAGGATGATGCCCAAAGAGCATATCTCCTCAGTCTGGAGATTGATGACAGGGCGCCATGATAGTTGAGCCTGGAAATGAGGTAATGCTAGAGCAGCCAAAGGGTTAACATTCCCAGCATCCTGGCCCAGAGAGGTCCTCTACCCATGCTGTGCATATGACTCTTCAGAAGTCAGGGGTCACGCTGGATTTTGACCTTCTCTGCAAGATTGTCTGGGTCCCTCCCAGTCACTGACTGTGACCTGCATCTCCAGCTAAAGAGTGGAACTAGTAGCCTGCAATCTAGATGGCTGACCCCCCCTGCAGGGCTCCCCTGCCCTACTCCCCAGTGTTTTGCTCCTCCGAGAGGTCTTTGAAAAATCTTTTAATTTAAAAGGATCTTTGAGCTCAATCCTTGGGCAAATACAATCACAAGGAGGCACGATAAAGTGATTTCTTAAGTGAACAGCCTGAGGCAGAGCCAAAGGGCAGCGGAGTCTGAAAGTGCTGCTGGACCAACCAACGTCAAGGGAATTGCAGTTTGATGCAATCTTAAGTGGCAGAAGCTCCCTCACACCTACTCCTACCCAAAAGCATTGAGCAAAGCTCAGCGTCTGGGGGCATTTTCTACCTTAGTAGTGCACATTTTCCCTAACAGACATCTGTGGGTGGGCACAGTGGGAAGTGACCAGCAGAAGGATGCATATGCAAGGAGTCGTACACGTACAGTGAGAATAAAATGGTTATCCATTTGTTTACCTGTGAGTTTGCTTAGAATAGTCCACCTTCTTAAATGAGGATTTGATGTGAGCGAGTGTATTTCTGGAACTACAAATCAGACACATCTTGAACCAATAATGGTCCTACCACTGGTGGATCAGAGAGTGAGTCCCTCGGCTCTGCTGTTTTCAATGTGAACTTGGGAAAGACACTTAATCTTTCACAGTACCCGTTTTTCATCTATAAATGTGGGGTTAATGACCCTTGCCTCAAAGGATTTTGGTGATGAATAACAGAGATAATGTACTTGGCAAGCAACTTTTCAATAAGTTCATTTCATTTCACGCAGTAGAGATGATGAAAACTGATTCTTTCAGTGTTTCACAGGCCTGAGTTTTTGAAAGCCTGGAAGTATAGGGTTGTACATCTGAAGGTTTTGCCTCCTAAAATGGGAATGGAGGCCACAGATGTGGCTGTACTGGTTGTCTGAATATTGATGTTGTCATTTTCATGGTATCTGAGGGGCGGAGAGGAGAAGGAGGTTTTGCCAGCAGCACCAGCAGAGGGTGCTATGTTGACTGCGGAGAGTAGGAACACAGAGGGGCAGAGAGAAGTGGGGCCCAGAGGAGCCTCTGGGCTCTGGCAGAGACAGTCTTAGTAGGCTGACCCACAGCTCAGGACAAAGGCCTCACTGCAAGACCACCCAGCCTTGGGTCGTTCTAGTAGGTGGGCTGGAGCAATAGGGATAGAAGCCAACACTTAGTAAGAACTCTCAGCATCTTGAACGTTATTTTTAAATATATTTACCTCTTTTACATCTTTACATGAGATAAATAGCGTAAATATTTTGTCACTCTCAATTTCTAGAAAAGGAGACTGAAGTCAGAGGATCTCATAATTTGCCTGAGGTCACAGGGAGCCAGGTCTATCTGACTACAAAGCCTGTGTCCCTTTAGTGCTTTCACAGGCCTCTATGGCAGCTAAGGTTCCAGCCCAGAGGAGATGAGGCAGTGAGAGCAGAGAGCAGTCAGTCCAGTACTGACAGGACGCAAGAAAACACGAATGCAGAACGAACTCGAGCCGCTTCAAGCGCAGTTTAAAGCGCACTTCCTCCAGGGCAACCTCCCCAGCCCACTCGAGCGCTGCTCTTTGCCCTGCCAGCACACTTAGAGTCACTTAGAGCCGGATCCATACAAAGTCCCTCCTTGCACCATCTACTGTATCATGAGTGTTGACCTTGTTTCTTGTATTGTATCTTCCATTTTCCCAAGGAACTCTACACATTTCTCAGAAGAGCTAAAACATACTTTTTCTCTAAATCTCCTCAGCGCCTGACACAAGCCTCAGCACGAAAGATGCCTGTTACTATATTTTAAAACTCCCCTGGCATTCGAATGGCAGCTTTGTCTCCTTGGGCCCCTTAGTTGCCATTCTTTGAGCTGATGTTGCTTTACACAATGAAAGCTTCTGGTAAAGAGAGGCACAGTCATTGAATGATGTGCGAGAGTCCCAGTTAGTCTCATGGAGGAGACACGCAGAAGGCCTGGAAATTCAACTGGATAGACTTTCCGGCCCTTGGCCCCATCATGCTGAGTCAGAGCAGGGCTGCAGGAAGCAGGTGGGGTGTGGCTCCCTGCTGGCTGGCATGCACTCTCAGGTAATGTGGTGTGGTGGGGAGGGGCCCTTCCTAAGGAAATCTCCTTCTCTAAAAGATCTCAATGTCTGAAAGTCTACTATTAAATTTAATTCCTTTTGATTTTATGTTTATTCTGCTAAAATGAAAGGTTATTATTCATTAAACTAATATCACATTGAATTAGTGAGTTCTCCTCCTGAAAGGCAACAAAGGAAGCAAGAGGATGGAACTCCCATGAAGGAATGGGACAGAGGATGCACAAGATTTGATGGAGGACAGATGAGAGCTAGGTCTGGTACATGGGAGTCTGCTCAGTGATAGCAGAACATTTGGGGAGAAGAAAGGGAGGATCACGCACATCCTTGCTTGAGATTTTCAGTGGCAACTCCAAGCTTCCTGGAGGCTACCCCAGCCAGGATTCTCAGCCTCCTCGTGTAAGGCCACATCCCATGCTCCTAGCCTCATTCCAAACTGCTTCTCTGGACACATCACATGCTCCCACCTCAGGGCCTTTGACCATGCTATTCCATCAGCCGAGAGAGAGCACCATTCCATACCTTGTCTGCCTGCATAACTCACTTACATTTTAGGATTAAACTCAAGCACTGCCCCTAAGGAGAAGCCTTCTTGCATCCAGTCAAATTTTGGAGTGCTCCTCCTCACTCGCTACCAGCTATCACCTGTGACTGCCACACTCTGCTCAGGCTGCGAGCTTCTCAAGGACAGAGGCCATAGGCGCAAAGCCTGGTGCAGTGCCTGTGAGGGCAGGGCCTCCAGACCTCTCCGAGGATGAAGCAGTGGGTGAGGAGAGGAAAGGATTGATAAAAATGCGCTTGGAATGGTGTCCCTGAGTTTTTCACAGTCTTCCTGAGGACCAGTCCCCACGACAGACCCATTTGCCTTCAGAGCAAGAAAATCAAATCCACTGGGAAGGAAGTAAAATTTATTTGACTGCATTGGGTGAATTGTGACGAAACCAGCACCTCTGGCACTGCCATCCTGTGAAATGAGGAGGCAAGATTTGCCACCTGCCACCTGCTCAGGTTCTTATGCCCTTCACATCTGGACAATTCACTAGACCTTTGAGAAGTGAGGGGAAAATCCTTGTCCCTCATTCTTAGTCTTAGCGAACGTCCACAATTTTTAATGTGTACTAAAATTAGCTATTGCATAGACTCTTAGACTGGGGAGAAGCCAGTCTCCCCAGTCTAAGCCAGAGGCAATTAAAAGCCAGAGGCAATTTAATCCACTTGCCTCTCTTTTCAGATTGGCATGATGTCTAATACATACCAGACACTCAAAAGATAATTGTTGAATAAACAACTAAAGGAATGCCGGGAGCCCGAGGCCGCATGGCTCATTAGGCTCAGAGCTGGCTCCGAACCCAGGCAGGTCTCCTGTTCCTAGTCGAGTTCACTAACCGTCATTGCAACTTCTGTCTCACTGCAACTAAGTATAACAACCACATTCTTTTCCATTTAAAATGTTGTTGTGTGTTATTTCAACTTCAAAAGTAAGGCACATGAATCATTAAATCATTGAGTTGCAATAAATCATTGAACAGCAAAAAAATGTACTCCATGTGGTGGAATCCAAGCTTATTTTCCATCAAGTGGACAAACACCATATCATGAAAAAAGATACAGTCTGAGGCACAGCCTTACCTAATTCTTGAGCATCAGGATTGCATGGCAGACCACAGCTGCTGGTGTCTCTGAGGCAAGGGGGTGTGTGACGTTAGGGAGTATTTCCGCATGGGCTGGCTCCAGAGAAATGGAGGCTGAAAACCTCAGCCTTCCTCTCTTATTTTTGTTTTAAATATTTTATTGAAGTAATAAAGGCTATCCCATAAATCTGAAGGCAGAACAAAGTGTTTTGAAAACATATAAAATAATATTGTTCTCGAAACTCCGACGTGTCCTTAAGAAAGGCTCTCTCTCGGGGCCGGCCCGGTGGCGCAAGCGGTTAAGTGCACGCACTCTGCTGCGGCGGCTGGGGGTTCACCGGTTCAGGTCCCGGGCGCGCACAGATGCACTGCTTGGCAAGCCATGCTAAACCCATGTAAAGTGGAGGAAGATGGGCATGGATGTTAGCCCAGGGCCAGTCTTCCTCAGCAAAAGAAGAGGAGGATCGGCAGATGTTAGCACAGGGCTGATCTCCTCACGAAAAAAAAAAAAAAGATAGGCTCTCTGTCTTGTGATCCATTCTTGACCACGGTTCAGGCTGTGGGCGGTGGCCTGGGAGGATTTCAGGGAAGTGTCTGTGCAGGGTACAGAACACAGCCAAGGCATCACCTCCAGGCCAAAGGGGCCGGAGAAGTGCAGCAAAGCAGCAGCATCGTGCACCAAGGACAGCAGCTCTGGACTTGGAAGGGTGGGAGGGGTTTCCAGGAACACCACGCAGGAAGAGACCAGAGTGTCCGCAGGTCACTTGCAAAATCTGTTGGCAGTAGTTATGGTGCTGCCAGTGATGCTGCTCTCTCACACAGGCAGAGGCCAGGACGGCTGCTGTGGAAGTTAGAGCCCCATCTTGACCCTGTAACTTGGTCCTCTGAAGTCAAGGCCTGTGATCCTTTCCTCAGCCAGCCACTCAAAACCAGATGCTCGTGCTCGCCTGTGGCCCTGCTCAGTAGATACCCTGGGGGATGTTTGCTTCTAGGTTCCCAGCTCCTGTGATTCTTCCCTAAACCCCTGCTCCTCCACCCCTCGCCTTCCAAGTGACCTCATTCCCTGGAGTGGAGACATTTATGTAGTCTCCATCTTTCTCCCTATCCTGGCCAATTCTAAGGAAAAGGGTCTGATCAATAAATTCACCATGGGATATAAAAGAATAATAAAGTTTAATAACTTGCCTCTCCCAGGAGTATTTGCATTTTAACAGGGGAATAGCAGCCTAAGCTAAAGGAATTAGGCTGTAATGATACAATTTCAGGCACCATCAAGCAGCTGAGGGAGGTATTTTTGGTGGGACAGAGGGTTTCCCCAGCACCCCTGGGGCTACCCTGCTGGATGCTACCTCCTCCAATGTCAGCCAGTTGGTCAAGAGGGAGACAGAGCAAACTTATTTCGTGAAGCTTCGTTCCCAGCACAATCCACAGACTTACCTTTCCGCAGTAGTTTGCTCCTTCTCATCCCCTTATTCTCTCATCCACCCATGGTTTCAGTCTGCAAACACTGACTAGACCTATTACGAGACTGAAGACCTCCTATGCACACTGTCAGTTCCAGAGACCAGCAGTAGCTTAGAGGTCAAGAACAGGCCCTGAACTCAAGCCGCCTGGGCTCCCTGCTGGCTCTGATCCTGCTGCTGTGTGTGCTTCCCACATGTTCCTTCTCTGTTAAAAAAAAAAAAAAAAAGGCTAATATTACCTACCTTTAAGGATTAAATGAGATGCTGCATGCAAAGTTATACAATAATTGCTTGGTAAATGTTTGGTATTATTATCATAGTATTAGTTATCTATAGATGTCAAGGACCTATAGCCCAGAAGCAGAGATGAGCATGCAAACAAATAACTCCAAGGCACTTTGGAAGTTTCTCTCATCCTTCCAGGCTGACCAGAGAACAGTCATGCTGCTGGAGCAGCTCATGCTCGTGAGGGCAGGGAAGGGATGTCCAAGGAACAGCCAGGTGGTGTCAAGGGATGAAAGGCAGGAAGCAGGATGGAGGCAGATTTCCCAGGCCCTTGAATTCCACAGAGCATTGAGGTCTTCTTAACCAGACAGCACATCTGTGTTTTAAGAAGATGATTCTGGCCATGTAGGAGATGAAGTGGGGGCAAAAGAGCAGTCAGGTGGCTGTTGGCAAATAAGGCAGGTCAGACGCACGGTGCTGGACGGATGCAGGGCTGAGAGCCCCAGCAGACGAGGAGGCAGATGTCTCCCATGAGCCTGCAGCTCTCTTGCACATACTGTTTGTCGAAATGCTCCAAAAATGCATTCGCACCTGAAGACCTCTGTCTGTGGGATTGTGTATTAGCGCACGGGCAAAATGTCTCCATTTACAACATTTTGCGGGTTTAATGCGTTGTCAGGAAGCTCCGCTTCCCTCCTCCCATCCAGACCGCTTTGTGTTCTGTTCCTGTTCTTCTTACTCTCTATCTTCCTTGCCGTTTCTGAGCATCTCCCTGCAGCGACTTTCAGGCCAGCGTGTGTATTTTTCAAGTGCCGTATAGAAGAGATGCGCTCCTCACGTGTGCTCCTCCTCCACTTCCAGTGCCCCTTCCGCCTCAGCAGGCCCGCCTCTCCAGCTTGAGACAACCTCTGCAAGAGTGACCGTCTCTATTATCCTCAACGGTGGGCACATCGGCTCTCGTCACACTTTTCTGAGTCCGTGGGCCCGTGCAGGGCCTCGGGAGCCAGGGGAGAGGCATGGGGCACCCCACGTGGTGTATATAGCAGAGGGGCACCAATAGGATTTCGCCCAGCAGCGCCCCCATTCCTCCTCCCAGTCCTGCCCTCAGGAGTGGAGCGATGGGTTGGAGAGATCACTGGAGGAGGAGGTAAGGCAGATGCGGTACCCCCATGGGACGCTCCCTCAAGTATCCCACAGTATCTCAGAAAACAAAAGCAGAGGAAAGTAGTAAGAAGGGCCAGAAATCCGGGGGGTGTTTACTCAGTCCCACGAGGCTGAGAGCCACAAGAGGGCAAACACTGGGTCTTGTTCGTGTTTATGTCCCCATATCCCAGCTCCTCCACGCCCTGCGTAGGAAAGGAATTCAATAGTAAAATGAGGTCCTTGGGAAGTTGAGGCGGGGTGTGGAGGGGAGAAAGTCAGTGACTTATATCCCAGTGCCTTGCAGGTGGGGTCAGTCCCAACTACACAACTTTGCCCAGTTTCTGAACCAGTTCTGACCAGAGGAAGCAACAAATCAGTGACTCTTGGCCTGCCCAGGCATGTGATCAGAATTACTCTCTCTGCCTCAGGCCGGGTTTCCCCTGTATCTGATGCGAGTCCCCGGGACTTGCTTGTTCCACCCTCTGAGTATCTGCCAACCACCAGCCCCACTAGCAGAGGAGCAGCCCCCATCTCTGATGGCCTGCTGCCCCCCACTCTCTGTTTGGTTCTTTTAGATACTGATTACGGCCCACACCAAGCCTGTGGTGACCCTGGACTTCCGGGAGTCGTCTACTTAACTACAGGTGGTCCCACTGAGGCCCAGCCCAGCTCCGCTTCACACCTGCCTGTGTTTTGACACAGCAGGTGGAACTCGGAGTCTCATAATAAGGCTTAGAGGAGGCAGGGAGAGACTGGCGAGATGTGAGCCCTGCCCTTCCTCTTGGCCCTGGGTCAGTGACTGTCTCAGAGGGGAGCAGTAATGGAGTTTTTATTGCTTGCACTTCATTGCATTTGATCTTAATGCCAGGAGGCTATTGTTCAAGTTTTTTTCAGGTCAGTGCTAATTAACTTTATTAATGCATTTTTGGTGAAGGGACAGCAGTAGAGTCAGATTCTGCTCATATTTGTTTGGCCCTTATTGTTGAGTGGCATTGGACTGGACATGTCTGTTTAGAATCTGGGGCTGAGAGGCAGTGACCTTTCTAGATGGTCCAGAAAATTGAGAGCAGAGCCCATAGGGCGAGCAGAGGGCCATCTCCTAAGGAGAGGAAGCAGGGAGAGGAGAAAGCAGTACAAAAGAGACAAGACAAAACCCCTTGGGTGAAATGGAAGCAAAGTAGGGCAGCGTGCTTGAAGGAGCCCTGGACCAGGAGTGCCCCTCTGCTCCCATGGGTGATGTGGGCCCTTGACCAGTCACCAAGTTTTAGTGTCTTCTTCTGTAAAATATCGCCTCACAGTGTTGTTAGAAGGATACATACTCACATAAGTGCCAAAATATAGTGTTTAACTTGCAGTGAGTTCTCAATATAGGTTAGTTGAATCTTAATGGGATCAGTGTGTCTGAGGTGTGGGGATTGCAGGTTCATTCATTCTCTCTTTGAATAAATATTTGTTTCGTATCTACTCTACTCAGGCATAGCAGCAACTGAGGATGCAGCGTAACCAAGAAAGACATCAATACTAATAGGACATTATACTCTGGAGGGTGTTAAGTACTGTCCCAGAATAATCTCATAAAAACTACTTATTACCTTATATTGTTTCCAGACTTGGCTTAATTGCTACTTCCTCTGGTAGATTTTTGACCCCGTAGAGCAGGGACCATGCCTGACACCCTTGGTGTCATGACTTTGAGCCTCTGATCTGCGTGTAATACACCCTCAATAAAAATGGACAAACTCACCTCTGCTAACTCCAGTTCAAAATAGAGACGGAGCAGTGAAGTAGGGACCTAAATGGCCCTTCTAGAGTATGACTCACAGTCCTTCATGACAGGACTCTCTTTGGATATGACCTCTGCTGTTGGGGCCAGGCTCATTTCCACGATGTTAATCCATAGAAGCCCAGAAAAGAATCTACTACCTTCAGAGAAGAGTGGGTGTATACGGGCCAACCCAAGCTTCAGAAACATCCTATTCTTTTGGATGAGAGTAAGACTGAGGTCAAAGTTTATATTTTAAAACTTAGGGACCTATCGTGTCAGAAGAAGAGTTTGAACCGCGTGGGTCTGAGAGCCTTTGAGTTCTCCCAGACTGTGCGTGACCCGCGCCTCATAGTGATTCCCTGAGACACTCAGGAGCTGTATCAATGACCAGCACTGGGGGACCCCCTGTGCTCCTCAGCCTTGGGGACAGGATGCAGGGGTATGGGGAGGTCCCTGGCTAAGGTCAGAGTAGCGCGTCACTAAGGGAGAACGTCAGAACCAGGCTCCTGTGGCAAACGGAATCCAAGGCCTAAAGAGAGTTCTGGGTCTCTGCGCATTTCCTCTTCCAGTTAAAAGAAGAGTAGTCCGGAGTCTCAGGCGTGCAGAACGGTAATGTTGGTCGGCACTTTCTCGGCGATGCTCAAGAGGTCTTTCTCTCTCACACACACATGCCACAAATACAGCCTCTAGTGCTTTAAATATAATTCTACACAGACTTTCCCCAACCCAGAACCTCACAGGGCAGGGCATCTGTCTGGGAGGGTGAGACGGGTGCACCAGCACGCGCTCTAGCCCACAAGCGGGTCCTGGGGAGGAAACAGCCACTGGGGGCTCTGCTGCGTTGTTCTGCCCATTGATGGTTTTGACAAACGCACACATAATAAAATAGTAATAAAATCTCCGTTACAGTTCGCCTGCTGACATGGAATGACTCATCTCGTTAATTCTTCTTCCCTTTCCCGAGCGGCTCCATATATCACAGAACAGAGTAAATGTCCTCATCTGAGATTTGCAGCATTTGCTCAGCGAGGACTCCCAGCACACAGCCACGCTGGGCTGTGCCCAGTGACTCGTTGCAACGCGGGGAAGCACACTCGCCGGTGCTAGGGCGACCTGGGCTCGCAGCTCTGCTCTGCCGCTTCTGCCTCCTAACCTGAGGCAGGCTGATCAGCCTCCATGCCCTCGTCTAGAAAATAGAATGAGAGCTGGACTCTGTGAGGTTCCATGAGGTCAGCCTCATAGATGCGGTCTCTCTTGATTGTTAAGTAAATGAACGAATGTCCTAACCACTTCCTCGGTGCCTCTGAATGCTAACATATTAATACATACATAATACCATACATAACATTAACTTGGGGTCCCTACTTGATTTTAACAGTCTCCTTTAAAAGTGTAGATTTCCAATTATTTATTTGTTTAAATTAAAGAGATTAAAGATTAATTATCTTGAATTCTGACAAAGAATTAAAACACCCTAGGGTATCTGAGAATCTAACCCAAGATTAAAAGACTGAAATCCTATGGATATAGATGGTAACCTCTAATATTTGTATAGAAATTTTACTTTTAAGATAATTTCTCATGTGGTAGGTCCTCAAGACTCACTGCGATGAGAGGAAGGCTGGAGCAGCTGAGAAAGCCAAGCTTCTGAGCTGACCCTACCTCGCCAGCATCCCGAAGGCTGCAGAACCTGATGGAGTGGGTCCGGCTCTCGGGTGGGCTCTGACTCCAGTAGACTGCCCCTGTGCCAAGCGGGCGGACTGCACTGGCCCTGGCCAGGCACCACCAGCTCTCTGCAGCTCCTCGCACTGCAGCATGGCAGTCTCCTGGGCGTGGCAGGCCACCATATGGCCAGCTTTGCTCACAAAGGACCCTCAGACACCGTCAACTGCCCATGGACTTCAGACACCCATTCACCTCCCAGGTAACTCTGAGTCTGAACCCGACTAAGTTCTTTAAATTCTACAATTCCCACCCACCACCCTGCTACACACACGCTTTTTGTCTCAATTTCTTGGATTATATTCTCGAAAGTGGAATTCCTGGTTAAGAGTACGCTTAAGGCTCTTGATAGGAATATCTAAGGTGTTTTCCTAACCCATGGTATATGAGGGTGTCTGCCTGTCTCACACCTTTACCAGCACTGAGTACTGTGCGTGTGTGTGCGCGCGCGCGCGCACGTGTGCCTGCACGTGAGATAGCAGGGAGTGGAGAGTGAAGAATCTTAACTATGCTATCAGCAGAGGACATACCTCGGCATGGTCTTTCTGAAACTGGAGAGGAGAAATGTAGAAATGAATATATTCTCTTGACATTGAGGGGCACGAGGTCACCAACAGGTGCATGTTTTTCCCGGCTGATGGTGTTATAAATAACTGTAATTTGGTGAGCCCCAGCCATGCTCCTGATTGGAGAGGTGGGAGTGTGCACCTGAGCTGAAGGTGGCAGAATTCATTCTCAGCACGTTTCTCCATTCCCCAGAGAATGAGCATTCTGGGGAAGTTGAGGCAATGCAGTTGCTACCAGTTCCTCTTCCTGTTGCTCTGTCTCTCAGGACACATTTTAGTACAGGACAACCTGGATCAACCAGGAAAGGAAGAGACTTGTTTTCTGGAGATTTGACTTTCTGACTAATGGAGCATTTATTTTATTTTTTAATATATGCTGATGTAGTGCTTGTTCTATGCCAGGTACTGTGCTAATCATGTTGCAAATATTGACTCATTTAATACTCATAGAAGACCTGTGAATGGGTCCTGATATATCCTGTTTAGAAATAAGTAAACTGGGGCATCTCTGTCTACTAGGAGTTGAACTGGGAGTCTGGCTTCACGTCCACATGCTTAACAGCTCCCCCATGCTTTCCTTGACATGCTTCGTTTTAGTACAAAACCTTGTTACTGAAAAGCTTTTGTACATACATTTCAGCGAGTGGAGCGAAGAGAATAGAATTTCTCTGGGTGATCTGAGAACCCCACAGCTTCTTCAGGTCATTCGTCGAGTTCCTGTTCTCAACGCCCAGGCCGGTGGATTAGCCAACAACAGATTCAGGAACCTAGGGCAGGTGTGTCCTGAGCCAAGGGCCCCCTCCCCCACCACTCACCGCCGGAAATCTTTCTCTGTTGTTTTCCATTTTCTACTAAATTGCTGCTGTGAATTTGCTTTCAGAAAGAGCACCAGGTTTTGAAATGAGACACACATCCCCCAAATCCCTGTTCCCTTACCATTAGCAGGGTAACTTTCAACAACTCTCTTATCTTTTGCAAGGGTCCTCACTGTTCTCGTGTGTAAATTAAGTTGCTGCATTTGTAATGGTTAAAGAAAAGATAACTTATAACTACCTAAATCAGGGGCTGGCAAATTTTCTCTGTAAAGGGCTGGGTAATAAATATATTAGGTTCTGCAGACAGAGAGGTAAAATTGAGGATACTTTGTAGGTACTTACAATACAAGAGAGAAAATGAGTTTTCTCAAATTTGTTGTTGACAAAATTCAAAATTATAATAGTAATATTTAATAATATATAATATATAATTCAAATAATGATAAGCACAATTTTTCCAGCTTTATTGAGGAATGATTGACAAGTAAAAATTGTATATATTTAAGGTGCACAAAGTGATATTTTGGTATACGTATACATCGTGAAATGATTACTACAATCAGGCTAATTAACACAGCCATGACCTCATACAGTTACCATTTGTGTGCATATGGTGAGAACATGAGATCTATTCTCTTAGCAAATTTTGAGTGCAATTTTTTATAATACATGTCCACTAATAAGAACAATGGAATTCTTTTTGGGGAGGGATTGCATTTTGCTCAGGTGGAGTTCAGTTGATTTTCTTGTCATCGAATCGATTGCAAACGTTCATCTGTAAAAAAAACACGCTTAGTTCATGGGCTGTAAAAAAGACAGCTAACAGACCAGATTCGGCCCACAGGCGTGGTTTGCTGGCCCCTAACCTAAATCATTTCCTGGCACATAATAGGTATTTAACAAATATCTGTTTCCCTCTCCCTGAAGTAAGCTGATGAATCTAGTTTGCTGGATCACACTTAACGAAAAGGCAGCCCTTTAACTGGAGTGTTGGTTTCAAACATTCTAAGACTTCCTTCCGAGTGGTCAAGTTTCACACCTGGCTCCACTGTCCGTGAGACTGGAAGCAGCAGGTTTACTAAAGTATCTATACCTCCGTTTCTCTCTTCCAGAAAATAGAGATGAATGCATTCTTTGTGTTTTATAATCCTGCCAGGCTAGTGGTGGGAAGTGGGAATGGTTCTCAGGATGGAGAGAAGGAAAAATTATATTAAAATAAATATCTGCTGAAAAAGTATTTACAAAGTATATATCTGATAAAAGACTTGTATCTAGAATATATAAAGAACTCTCAAAACTAGATAATAAGAAAGAAAATAACCGAATTTAAAAAGTGGGCAAAAGATTTGAACAGATACTTCACCAAATAAGATTAGACGAGAAAGAAGCACCTGAAACGTTGCTCAGGATCCTAAGTCATTACGGAAATGCAAACGGAAACCTCAGTGAGGCATCGCCACACACCTGTCAGAAGAGCTACAATTACAAACAGAGAAACAAAACTAAACACAAACTAACAATACCAAATATTGAAGATGCTAAGAACTGAAGCTCTCATACTGTGCTGGTGGGATTGGGAAATGGCACAGCCACTTTGGAAAATAGTTTGTCAGTTTCTTATAAAGTTAAACATACACTTACCAGACAACCCAGTGAATACCCTAGATCTGTACCCAAGGGAAATAAAAACCTATGCTTACACAAAAATCTGCATATGAATGGTTACAGTGGCTTTATGCATATATGCTTCAAACTGAAAACAACCTGCTGTCCACCAACCAGTAAACAGACAAACTGTGGTACATCCACATGACTGAATACTTCTCAGCAACAGAAGTGAAGGAATTATCGATGTATGCAATAACACGGATGAAACACAAATGCTTTCTGCCAAGGGAAAGAAGCCAGACTCAACAGGCTGAATACTGTGTGGCTCCATTCATATAATGTTCTGGAAAAGGCAAAATTGTAGAGACAGAAAACAAATCAGTGGTTTCCAGGGACTGGGGTTAGAGGACGGTGGATTACAAAGGGGTGGCAGAAATGCTCTAGATCTTAACTGTGGTAGTGGTTTACATGACTGTACGCATTTCTCCCAAGTCACAGAACTACACCCCAAAACAAGTGACTTTTACTGCATTAAGTTTAATTCACTCGACTTGAAATAGAATAAATAAGTGTGTATCAAGTACTGGAGGTGCCCTGTGGGCCTGTGCTACATGCTGTCCTGTGTGACAGGCCATGTCAGGAACACGCGAAAGGAGCATGGAGTCTGGGTGGCCTGGAGAATGCAAACCATCTGTCTAAACCTTCCTTCTCGAAGGGCATCTGTCTGCTCTCCTCTTCCCTTCTTTCCTCCTTTCTGTCCCCTCCTTACTGGTCCTCAGCCCCAGCTCTGCAGATCAACTGCAGTGCCACCTGTCACCTCAATCCTCCTCAGAATGTGGGCCACGTGGGAGGGAGGCATCCCCATATCTGGCCCCACCCCCAGCCAGGGCTCCTTTGTCCTCTGGGAGAGGAAAACCAGATTACAGACCCCCTTGCCAGGGCAAGTCAATATGCTGGCTCCTGGCTGGTGCAGGGGATGTAAACAGAAGGAAGTCAGTGCGGAAAGTAACAGAAATCACAAGCTCTTGTTCTGTCTGGCCAAGATTAATCAGGAGGGCCCAGCTTATACTTGGTACATTTGAAGGGAAAGGATTTGAACGAAGGTCCATAAACATCTCTGTTGCCAATTGAATTGCTGCTTGAGAACCAAGCCAGCAGGCCTTCCGTGATGTGACTGGCAAACCTCTGAACTGGAGACCTCTGGGGGTGAGGATGGACCTCACCACTGGACTGCTCCAATGGCCTTGGGGATCCCACCTCTATCTCCACGAGGCAGGGGAAACTATTCTGAGACTGGAATGCCAGCCTTTCATGGGAGGCCTGGTTAACGATGAGATGATCCAGAGGCGGTGAGCGTCCTGCCAACTTTCTGGGGTCAGTCAGTCCAGGGAACTCCCTTGGGAGGATCAGGAGAAGTGGGTGAAGGAGCCGTTGCTGGAAGGATAAAGGAGTTTCAGGGCACAGTGTGGCTGCACTGCGGCACAGAGGTAAGAGCATGGGCTCTCGCCTAGACTGCCGGGTCACGCTCCACCTCTGCCGCTTACCACTCGTGTCACCACAAACCCACTGACAAACCTCTCTGTCCCTCGATTTCCCCATTTCTAAATGGGAATCCTAAGAGTATCTACCTCAAATAGCTGTGAGAATTAAACGAGGTGAAAAAAAAGTTCTTAGAATATTGTCCAGCACGTGGTAGACCGTCAGTAAAAGATCACTTCTGTGGCTATTTGCTGATTGGATTTAGGGTCCATACCATTCAGCACTGGGGCTTTGGACAGCAAATGCGATGGAAGGCAGTTGGAGATGGGGGCATACTTGGGAAGTATATCCTCTCTGATATCCTTCACAGCATGCATGAGGCCAGGTGTGACGGGTATGCCGTCCACTGCCCTCTGTAAGTGGGGCTGGTGCTCCCATGAGTCCCCTGTCCATGGGCGTCCACCTCCAGGGAGAGCGGCAGAAGATAGGTGCCGAGAGGCCTTGGGACAGTAAGGAATCTCCTATCCCTTCTCTGTAGCTCCCTGCAGCCCTGATGCCAGCATCGCATGCTGGTTTTCTGATACGCACTTGGCCCTTTGAGAAATTGAAGATCCCTGTCACAGTGAACATTATTCGGTTCAAGACCCCACCCAGAGTTCCTGCCTATGCTGCAGGTGTTGCAAAGTCCCTCTGGAGGCTGGCTGTCTCTGCACTGAAAACGAGAAAGCAGCAGCATGAGAACAGCAAACGAGGCCGGACATGATCTCTGACCTCTACCTCGGTATTGGGGGAATCCCAGGACTGAATTAATGAAGGAATATAGCTTCGAGCCAACAACCACACCTCCCACCTCCACCCCCGGCTGGTTTCAGTGCCACCACATTCTGTCTCATTTGTGTCTATGCCAGAAAACTGCTGACATGCTCAGGCCCTCCATGGGTTTTCTCCTTTGAATCTCTCTCTCCACTTGATTATACTTTCTACTCCAATCCCTTCTGTCCAGCATTACTGGGACAGGGTGCTGTGGCTCTAATTTGGTCCCAGACAGTATTCAGTATTTTCCTCATAAATTGCTGCTCTGCTGCAACCACAGATATCTCAGCTCTTCTGCCTCTGCAGCTCACCCTCTTGTGCAACATGTACCAAGTCTTTATGAGCTGTGCTGGGGAAGTGGTCGGTATGACCCTTATTGAGCTTGACCTTGACTCCTCCATCAGCCTTCCCCAAAGCAGAGCTTGGGTCACTCATGATGGTAAATTCCTTTGTTGACCCCACATCCCCGTCCAGCTACTGCTCCATTCTGTTCCTTTACTCCAACGCCAAATTTTGTAAGAAACAGATTCACAGGCTGCCTCTAATTGCTCATTTTCCATTCTCACATCAGCCTGCTTCAATTGATTTTCTGCAGTTACTCTCAATCTCCTTTAATCCAGGTCACCAGTGACCTTCTTGTTGCCAAATCTACTGGACATTTTCCTCATCTGATTTTAATTTTTCTGCATATTTACCACTGTTGATGACCTCTCCTCCTTAAAATTCTCTTCTCTTGGCCTCTTTGGATGCCACATCTTCCTAGATTTTTCTTTCATATTTGGCTACTCAATCTCCGCCTCCTTTGCTGCCATGACTTCCCAAGTTCTAACCTCTAGTGCCTTGAGGAGAACTGCTATGACCACTTCTCTTCTCTCTCTCCATACCTAATCTTATCCATTCTCCCAGCTCTAAATGCCTTCTGGATGCTGGCAGCTTCCAAATTTATGTCTCCAATGCAAACCACACCTCTGAGCTTCAGTCTCATATATTAATTGTCTACTTGACATCTCTATTTGGATATATGACTTGTTAGGCTTAACACGTCTGAGACTGAGCTCTTGATATGCCCCTCAACTAGTTCCTCCTCCAGTCCGCCCACCTCAGTAGGTGGGACCACTCGCTATTAAGCTGCTCATCCCAGAAGCCTGGGAGTCAATTGTTCTCTTTTCTTGTCCCCAGACCCAATCCATCAACAAGTCCTGTCAATTCTACTTCCAAAATATATTTTGGAAGCCTCAACTTCTTTCCATCACCATGTAACTATCATCATTTGCCAAGACTATTGCAATATCCTTCCAATTGGTCTTCTAGCATTCTCTGTGGGTGCCGTCAAGTCCATCCGTCACATTAGAGGTTCCTCAGGAAACATCAGTCACATTCTCTATTGCATCTCTGATAAGATCTAGCTGTGGGAGCACACTTATGACCTCATTCTTTCCCCATGTTCATATACACAAAATGTTACATGATTGCAAGCCCCTTTGCCTTCCTATCATTTTCTCTTTTCGTTAGAGTCCTGGAATATTTCCACTTATTTGAACTCCACTCTACCTATGCAGCACTGCTTCTCACCCAATGGAAAAGCTAGTCTAATGGCCAGAATTTGTTGATGTGCTATCAGGGCTGGGTCCCAACATGTCTTTTGGCTAATCTTTTAAGCACATTTTTGGGTTTATAGTCAGATGTTAATCCTATATCATTTATTAGTTAACTATAGAGAATTAATTGCTTGCAGAAAAGCTGAGAAAAATTGAATGTCATGTAAGCAGCTGTTGCCATCACCCCCATGTTATTTTTTGAGGATCATGTGGGAAGCTCCAGCTCTATCCCAAACACACCCCCGCCAGTGACTCATGTCTAGTACATAGAGTTTCTCCCTTAGAATCACTCATTTGTCGTTGTCTCCATTGAGAAGAATAAAAACTGATTACCAGTCACTAGTAATTCCATGTGGAATACATAGGGCCTTATAAAAGGGACATCTAGATGGGAAGATTTAATAGAAGAAAGAAAAGAGCTAACCACTACAGGCTGGCAGGTATAGAGATGAGGGGGGGCAGCATTGGAAATCCAGGGGCACTCTGTGCAAACGGCAGGGGAGAAGATACGGCTGAAGCGGGTGGTGGAGGAGCAGAGATGCTCAACGGGCACCCCCAGAACCCTCGCAGTGTGGTCAAGGACCCCACTGGCTTGTCCTTCAGCCACAGGTTCTCCTCTCTTCTTGATTCTCGCCTGTGACTTCTGTCTCCTCCACTAGACAATATTCTCCTGATGGGCAGATATGCTTACTTACCATTGTCCCTTCAGCACCTCTTATGGTGTCCAGCATATAGTATCTCCTCATTAAACACTCTCACATTTGAGAAAGAAGGGTGGCAGTGTGTTCCCCTGGGAGCAGGCAGGGGTGGTGAGACCAGACACATGGAGTTACAAATGGGCAACACTTTCATCCAGCGAGTTCTAAGTTTGTCCTGAGGAACTTCTTTGTGTCTGGTCCCTATCAGACAATGAAGAAAACCCAAGAGCCCAGTGAAGTGCCATGCCCCTCTTGATCTAACCGTGGACCGAGAAATAGAGATGAACTAAGTATAACACTGTGCGCAGTAGGAGTTCTGAGAGGGAAGCTGGGGTGAGCTTGATACACATCTACAATGGAGATGGCACCTAAAACTTGCAGACAGAGGCCAGGAAAAAGTGGCATTTTAGAAAAAGAAAGTGAGATGCAACGGTAGACCTGAGTGTAATTCATCTGTGGGGCAATGAGGGGGCTTACCTGGGGGATCTGAATGGAGCCGACGGGCTGGGGGCCAGGGGAAGTAAAGCAGGATCAGCGGGGGGATGCAGACGACTGCAGGTCTGAAGAGTCAGGCCGGGGAGTCTGGGAGTGCAGGGGCGAGGAAAACATTCAGAGCAAGATGCTGGAAGAATGAGGTTTGAGATCTGCATGTCGTTTTAGTTTCCTAATTTATTAAAGCCAGGAGTTTGGACTAGAGGATCTTTCACACCCTCTCAGCTCTGATTTCTCAGCGACTCAACTGGGAACCTGTGTAAGTCCTTCCAGAAGCACGATTTGGACAAACTCACATGTGCAAAATGGATGAGAGAGAGTGACCAGACTCCTTGGAAATGCCTCAGTTATAACTCGTGCAGGAGAGGCTGTGAGAGAGCCGAGAGAGGGCAGGACGAGGAGCCAGGAGCCGTGGACACGAATCTATCACTTCCTGGCTGCCTGACATTGGATCAGTCACTTCTCTTCCCCAAATGCCAGTTTTTCATCTGTAAAACTGGGGCGTGAGTACCCGTCTCCCAGGTAAAGGCTTTTAATCCCCGGAGCCTCCCGCGTCCGGGAGATTGGGGCCCAGGGAGGCCTGGCTCCACTACCATGAGGCTCCGTGCTGTTGCTGCCCCCAGTGAGAGCAATCATGATGGCAGCCACACCTCCAAGTCAAGCTGAGGGTGTCACTCCCTCGGCCAGTGCTGGGCCACATTAACGCTGTTGTTATTTCCTCTCTGCTAAGCCCATTGTTGACAGGGGCCTCCGTCTGGTGGCCATGAGAGCACTGGAGATTGTGATAAATAAACGCCCAGGGACGCCAGCCCTTCTGAGGAGGGTGCTGCCTCCTCAGCATGAATATGCATGGACCACTGGGGCTGACTGGAAGCCAGAGAGGAGGGATGCGGTGGGCTGGCCCAGAGCTGAGAGCAGCAGGCAGGCTGGTCACCAGGGAGACACAACAAGCCCTGCTCTGCTCCTTTGCCGAGTGGAGCGGAGCGGGCGGCTGTCATCGGCAGTGCCATCAGCCTTGCCATCACCCAAGAAGACAGGCTGGCAGATGTGAACATAAATACATCCCCCTCTTGCCTCACCTCAGTGCCCTGAGGAGCTATTAGAGACTTAAAATTACCATTTCAGTAAACGGGGAGAGAGAAATGACGAGAGAGAGGCTGTGTTTGTTAACTTGGGAGCATTGTTGACTGCATGGGCTCCTCTCTGTGGCACCCTGAGGAGGGGTGGAGACAAGCTGGGTCTTCAGAGGTGCAGGAGCGACACCTTCAGATCCTTCCCTGAGTCCCCGTGAAGACCTCGGCCTCGCCCAAAAGCAGAGAGATCAGGCAGCACTGCAGAGTGTCTGTGACTCCAGGGAGCGGGAGACACTTCCAGCCCCGAGCCCCACTCCGACCCCCACCCCGGAGCGCTGGGCTGGGACCCGAGACCACACATTAGTTTTGTATCCCTAAATCCTCATAGAACTTACGCCCAGTGCAGTCGTTAAATAAATGTTCATTTCCTTTGAATGAATGAATTCTAGATGTTTAGTAAATATTTAGTGATTGAGGAGTCGTTGAATCAAGCAAGGCATTTTAATCCCCTGTAAAAGAGCAAACTCCCTGGAAAGAGTCACCTGATGTGCTGGGGCAGTCACGTTCGCCTCAATATGTCCCGTCCCGACGTCAGTGCAGGTTTGGGTGAGGAGGGGAAGGATGCACACACAGAACTGTGCACGTGGAGCACACGAGACCCCATCAGCTCCATGAGCTACAAGCTGGTCTGATTCATGGCTGTGTCCCTCCTCATTTATTCACACACAAGTGCCGACTGATGACCTACTTTCCGTGTTGTTCTGTGCATACGAGATAGAGAACGAGCCAGGCCAGGGGCTGCCCTCACGGCACGAACGCTCCAGTGGAGAAGTCAGAAAATAAACCAGGAAACAAGTGGCAATTGCAGATCTGGATAAGCCGCTAAACTGTGTCTTCCTCCCCACATCCGGAGTTTCTTTTGCAGCTCCCTGGAACATTTGAAGCAGCACAAGCAGAACCTGTGTCTGGCTTTCCAGGGTTCGTGGCTAAATTTAATCTCTGAGTTGTTATCTTCCTGAACTTCATCTTAGCAACAGGACAGTGAGTCTGCCCTGCAAAGGAGAGAGGGAAGGCTCAGGCTGTGGCCCACACAGCAGAGCTCGGATTCGGAGTCATTTTGTAACTGGATGGCTTTTCATTGAGCACCCCTTGGAATCCGTTCAAGCATTGTCAGCAGGGTGGGGGGCGGTGTGTACTGAGGTCTAAAGTAGATTTCCTTTTCTCTGCTCGTGAAGTCATCAGCTCCTCCAGCAGAGCCAGCTTCGTGGTTGTGCAACCGGGGCAGCTGCACAGAGCTCTGTCTTAGGATGCCCCCGCTTGGTTACAGCTCTGCAGTCACCGTCTTGAAATTCCTAATGCTTTTGAACAAGGGATCCTGCATTTTTATTTTGCACTAGGTCCTGCAGATTTTGCAGTTTGGTCCTGCCTTTCAGGGATTGGGTAGAGCTTGACTTCAGGTCCATCATTTATCTCCCAGAACCTCACTTTCCTCCTCTGGAATATGAGGGGGTGTTTGCTCTGAGGCTTCTTCCAAGCCTGATGCCCCAGGAAGGAGTCTCTGAATCTCAGCCCCAGACTAAATCTCTTAGACATGGAGATCAAGTTCTTCAGAAGGGGCAGCCCAAGACAAGGGCAAGGAAAACCTATTCCAAACCCATCCCTGCCAGCAGTGCTTGTACCATCTGAGTCTCTCTACTGCATCCGAGATATCAGGAGGCTCATCCACTTAGTGGATGGGGATCTCACTCTTTCTATAGGGTAATAAAATGTCGAACAAACAAACACACACACAATGCCTCTTCTGTTCACAACCCTCACCCTCGGAGCTACATGTTAGCTGCTAGATCAAGACTGAAGAGAGGCGGCAGAGAACAGTACTTTAATTTCTCACACCCGTCCGTCTGGAAGCTGGGAAGCAGGCTCCGTCAGGAGGAAGGCTCTGCCTTCCAGACACACTATCTAACCTGTGGCAAATCAGCCAGGAAATGCGTGGTTGGGCTAAGGGAACAAGTGACCCCCCCAGTGGCTTCACACAACCGCAGTTCATTCTCGCACACGCTCTGTGTCCAACAAGGGTTGGCTCTGGGGCTCTGCTCATCTTGCTCCCTGGGACTCAGGCTGAGAGAGGCTTCATCTCAACGTGTGCTCACATAATCACTGTGGCAGCAAGGGGATGTGGCCAGTCATCCCTGGAGCTTAGAACTTCCATCCAGATGTGGCGGGTGTAACTTCCGCTCACATTTTATTGGTTAAATCAAGTCACATGGTCATAACTAACTTTTATTACAATCCTCACACATGTTTAGAAAGAGGAAAACTAGAAACAATTGTGAATAAAATCAATGACTACCACGTGCATCGAGACTGAAGATTCCTCCTCTCCATCATACCCGGTGTTGTGGAAAAAGTGACAAAGGACAGGATTGCACTACTTGTAAGGTGGGCAAAGTCATTCCTTTCTGTTCCTATTAAAAGGGCTTATACCTTTCCTATGCCCTCAGAGATTGTGTGAGAACCACATAAAATAATGGAAGAAAATAATAGATAACACTCATTGAATACTAAGTGCCAGTCACTGTCATGGTACACTCACCCTCACAATAGGGCTATAACATAGGTCAGTTATCACCCACACTTCACAGGTGAGGAGACTGAGGCACAGAGCATTATGTAACTAGTCCAAGATCCCACAGGAAGACCTAGCACGTAATCCATGTGGTCCATCTCAAAGCCTGCCCCTAAACACCGTGCTGTGCTGAGGAGCAATGCGCAGGATGAACCTCCGCATAAGGAACTTCCAAACAACATCTTTCCTGAGCATCGACAGAGGAGAACCCTGCCACTTTCATTTGTGGCTTCTTTGGGTTGTCAGAGGCATCCAGGAGGACACGGAAGCATCACTGCTTTTTCCTGGGACCTCACACTCTTAAACAAATATCTGGGGTCCATTGGGCTTGATATGATCTCATCATTCTGTTCATGAGCTCAGAGGCCAAGATGGGGCTGCCTGAGCCTGGAAACCTCCCAAATGCTAAGGAAAAAAAGACCGCCCTTCTGCTTGAGCATTCCCTTCATCCCAATCAGCTTCTTGTCTGACTTGGCGAATAACGACCAAGGGTAGAGTCTCCCTCCCCCACCATCCCTCCCAGCTTTCCATCCCGCACACTTATGAACTGTGCATTTCACTTCCCTGGGGGTGTCTTCCATAACTTAACACCTGACATTGCCAGCAGCCTGAGAGGGCCTGGCGCTGGGGGCTAACTCTGTCACTCAGATGTGGCTCCAGAAGGGGAGGTGCCTGAGGAGATGCCTGCCAAAGGCTCTCAAGGGACAGTCTCCAGGGTGGGGAGGGCAAGCAGGACAGCAGACGCTCCAAAGGTGGGATCGCTCTGTCAGAAGCCCCGTGTGGTGCCCATCCTGATTGGAGCCCCTCTGAGGCACTTCCTCGTGTGCACCCCTTCTGCCACCCTCTGTGCCCAGATCAGCTACCACTGAGGGCAGGTGCCCCGGAGCAGGGGGACGATGAATGAGAGAAGACACAGATGCCTGAAGGCATAAGCTGAAATTTACAGCCTCAGCCCATAACCCCAGGCCACTGCCCACCCCCAGAAGACCATAGAGCAAGAATTCCTTTTTCGGCTGGATTTGAAGGCCACCAGCAGCTCCACTTCCTTCTAAACATAAAATTCAACAAAGTGTCCTCAGAGACCTTTGTTTGGGTGAATTGTTGCCTTCTCTCCAGATGTATTTTTTCAGGATGTAAATACTCCCATTTTGTTACCCTAACCCAATGTGAATAAACTTAGCGGTTGTCTCCCCTCCTGTCAAGCAGGCGTGGCCCAGGTACTCTGGGAGCTCTGGAAACAAGGAGCAGACGGTGCAGAGCTTGGAGAAAGGGAAGTGGGTGGAGAAAGGCCTGTGTGGGCTGTGCGCCCTGCGATTCCGGATGGCAAAGACCTTCTTCCCAGGGACCCCAGGGTACGGCAGGGCCTGCCCGGTGTGGAGAATGAGCAGAGCATGCACCATGGTGTTGGGAGGATGCTGGCAGTCTCCAGTCTTGTCCTTGCACTCAGGAGGGGACTGGAGGCTCAGGGAAGGCAGCTACATCACTGCTCTGGGCAGACAAGACCCTGACTCTGCCTCCACAGACCAGTGGGCACTGCTGCCTCGGGACCTGGGCACCTGGAATGAAAATGTGGAGAGTCAAAGAAATAGAACAAAGAATCCTAAAATTTGTATGGAACAACAAAAGACCCTGAATAGCCAAAGGAATCCTGAAAAAAAAGAACAAAGCTGGAGGTATCATACTCCCTGATTTCAAAATATTGTACAAAGCTATAGTAACCAAAACAGCATGGTACTGGCACAAAAACAGACACACAGATCAATGGAATAGAATCGAAAGCCCAGAAATAAACCCACACATCTATGGACAGCTAATCTTCGACAAAAGAGCCAAGAACGTACAATGGAGAAAGGAAAGTCTCTTCAACAAATGGTGTTGGGAAAACTGGACAGCCACATGCAAAAAAATGAAAGTAGACCACTATCTTACACCATACACAAAAATTAACTCCAAATGGATTAAAGACTTGAATATAAGACCTGAAACCGTGAAACTTCTAGAAGAAAATATAGGCAGTATGCCCTTCAACATCGGTCTTAGCAACATATTTTCAAGCACCATGTCTGACCAGGCAAGAGAAACAATAGAAAAAATAAACAACTGGGACTACATCAAACTAAAAGTCTTCTGCACAGCAAAGGAAACCGTCAACAAAATGAAAAGACAACCTAACAATTGGGAGAAGATATTTGCAAACTATATATCTGATAAGGGGTTAATCTGCAAAATATATAAAGAACTCATACATCTCAACAACAAAAAGACGAACAACCCAATTAAAAAATGGGCAAAAGATCTGAACAGATATTTCTCCAAAGAAGATATACAGATGGCTAACAGACACATGAAAAGATGTTCAATGTCATTAGCTATCAGGGAAATGCAAATCAAAACTACAATGAGATATCACCTCACGCCCATCAGAATGGCTATAATTAACAAGACAGGAAACAACATGCGTTGGAGAGGATGTGGAGAGAAGGGAACTCTCATACACTGCTGGTGGGAGTGCAAACTGGTTCAGCCACTATGGAAAACAGTATGGAGATTCCTCAAAAAATTAAGGATAGAACTACCATATGATCCAGCTATTCCACTGCTGGGTGTTTATTCAAAGAACATGAAAACACGAATGCGTAAAGATACATGCACCCCTGTGTTCATTGCAGCGTTATCCACAATAGCCAAGACTTGGAAGCAACCTAAGTGCCCATCAAGGGATGAATGGTTAAAGAAGATATGGTATATATACACAGTGGCATACTACTCAGTCATAAGAAACGATGAAATCCAGCCATTTGTGTCAACATGGACGGACCTTGAGGGTATTATGCTAAGTGAAATAAGTCAGAGGGAGAAAGTCAAATACCATAGGATCTCACTGATAAATAGAAGATAAAAACAACAACAAACAAACACATAGAGACAGAGATTGGATTGGTGGTTACCAGAGGGGAAGGAGTGAGGGAAGAGGGGGAAAGAGATGATTAGGCACATGTGTGTGGTGATGGACTGTAATTAGTACTTGGGTGGTGAACATGAGAATATGATGTAATCCATGCAGAAAAAGAAGTATAATGATTTATACCTGAAATTTATACGTTGTTATAAACCAATGTTACTGCAATAAAAAATAAGTAAATAAATAAAGTATTATAAAAAAATCTATACACATTAGACAAAAAACATTAAAGTCTATATTAATACATAGTAAGAAATGTGGAGAAGCAATATCACAAAAATTTAATTTTCTAAACCAACAGAGAAATTTGCATGTTATACAGAAAATGTCAAATTTTTACATTATTTTTACATACTTATTCCTCCAGATTAATTTTTAAGAGGATCACCAAGTTCTAAAACTAAAAATTCTTGAGATTTTGATTGGTAGTTCATTGTAATAAAAATTTTATTTGAAGAGAATTGATATCTTACTATATTGAGTTATTCAATAAAGTAGCATGGAACATTTTGTCCATCAGAAAAAAGAAAAGAAAAGAAAATGTGGAGATGGAGGCAAAGGTCAGGAGCCAACAACTCCTCCTTTTGCTCAGGCATCTGTCACGGTGGCCCGATGCTTCCAGGCCAGGCGGAGAATGGACCTGACCCAGCCTTGTCCCCGCTGCCTGGGGGCTCACCTGGGGAGCTCAGCCCACGTGGGCCTGAGTCCCAGGCGCCAGCCTCTGGGCAGCCCCTCCGAGGGTCTGGGGCTACCAGAGAGAGGCCAGCTGGCCAGACTGGGCCCGCTCATCTCATTTAGATGGCGGGCACAAGTGAGAGCCATGGCTGGGATCAGGAGAGGATTTCAGGGCTCTGTTGACCCTAACCGGGCCAGCAAACCTGCACTACAAAAAGCTCGGCACGCCTCTCATTTTGTTCCACTCCTCTCTTTGAAGTTGCGCCTCATCAGGCTTTTAAACATGAGATGCAGGCATTTAGTTGCTCATATTTAATGTGTAACACCGGAGATCAAAGAGCAGATAGAGATGGAAAACATCGTGGCGATGATTAAGGACTACTCTGAGAGCCTGGCTGGCTCCCTCCCCTCCCAGCGCCCAGCCTCTGCTCTTCCTTGGCCCCTTCTTTCACCTTCTCCTCAGCCTCCTCCACTCTCTGCTGTCTGTCTCATTCTCTCCTCTCCTCATCCCCTCCCTCCTCTAATTCTCCCTTTCACTCCCCTTCTAGCTGTGCCTTCCCCTCCTGCAGCAATGGACATTACTCACCTCAGGGCCTGCTGTCCTTCCCAAATCAAAGACTCTCCTAACTTCTGGGAAAGCCCCTCCTCTCTGTCTTTCTCTCCCTTTCTCTCTTCCTCCCTCTGTTTTCTTTCTGCCACCTCCCTCACCTCCTTTCCTCTTCCCTCTCTGGCTCCCTAGTCTATTTCTCTCTCTCCTCCATGTTGCTTTGCCTGTTGCTGGAGTCACCATGACAACGGGCCTCCAGCACAATGACAGCCCAGGCAGCACAGCCTCTTTCCATCAGAGACTCCAGTGCTTTGTAGAATCTACTCCCTGACTCCTCAGCCCAGGCAGCATATTAGCCTCGCTGGAGTTTCGTGAGGCCAGGGGGAACAGCCTTGTCATCAACCACAGACAGGGAAAAGCAAAGACGGAAAGGAGCATGAGAGAAAAGGACAGAGGACAGAAGCTCTCTGCTTCTTCTCTGGTTGGGACAGAAAGGACTCCAGCCAGTGAGAAGGGGAGTTACAAAGACTGGGGAGGGGATCAGCAAAGTCCCTTCTCTCATCCTGTTTCCTTCAGGGCAGGAGAGAGAAAAAGGGATGCAACAGCTGGTGGACTGAGAGTGCAGGCAACACAACACCAAACTCCTTTGCCTGGTTCTTAAGACTCTTAACACTTTATTATTATATCTTCATTGGGATGGTGTTTCCTGGCTACGTGTGTATTTAGTGTGTGTTTCGTATGCAATTCAGAGCAGGTGGCAGAGGGATGCAAAGAATGCAGCACATCCTGACCTAAAGAGAACAGTGCAGTCGATTTCTAAGATACCAGCAGTCATACATTAAATACTTAAGCCTAAAATATATAAATAACAGATAAAAATAAAAAGATGCAGAGATACAGCACAATTAAAAATTTCCTCGTAAAATACGAAGAAATGTTAGGACAGAGGTCTCACTCGCTGGCAGGCACTCAGACAGTCTTTAGGAAACAGATCTCAACTTTCCTCCTGAAGGCTCAGGAAGGTCTGAGTAGGCAGAAGAGTTTGAGGAGGGCGGCCCGTGCAGCCTGGAGCAATCACTTAGTCACACCACGAAAGGACTTGAATGCCACGCTTATTACTTTAGACTTGATTGTGTAGTTTATGGGGAAAGCATTGGAGACAGATCGCAGCTAGTCACCTACATATTAAGAAGTCCATGACACGTGTAAATCATTTTAGAAAAAGTGAGCAGCACTGAGAGATGTTGCTAGAAGTCCTGTGCACAGAAGGAGAAGGGCATTCTCGATGTGGCTGAGTGTGTGTGACCACCGTGTGTGTGACGCAGCAAGACCTGCCGACTGATGGCCACCATCATGTGTCCCTGCCTCATGCTTGCTGCTACATTGAAGAGAGGGGGGTTTTCTTGGAAAGCTTATTTTCCTCTCCCAAATGCCTCAGATAGAAGCATGAGGAGGTGAACTTGAAAACTCAAACCGTGTAAAAGGCCTACAGTATCTTGTTCAAAAGAACATCATCAGTGTGTGGTAGATCAATTTCAACACAAAGTACAAGGAGATGAGATGAGGTCAAGACGGCCACTCTAACAGACTGGGTGGTCTAGTAGAAAGGCAGTGTAACTAGGTGGCAGTGTCAGGCCTGGCTCTGCCACCTGCCAGCCATGGGACCTTAAAATATCAGGTAAACTCCTGTAGCTTCCATTTCCACATGTATAAAATGGCCAAAATCAAATGGAGCCTGTCCATCTCTTGGGGCTGCTGTGAGGATTGAGTGAAACAATGGGTGCAGCCTCCCTCAGGCTGGCTCAGGGTGCTGCTGAGAGGAATACCTGCCTCTTGGGGGTGGGGGGCAGTGATGTGTCCCTCAGGTGACCAGCACATGTGGTCAGAGCTCTGGCCTGGAAAGCTCCTCTGTGCTGTGAACAAGAGATGTCATCCACTCGGGCCTTAATTTCCTCATTGCTAAAAGGAGAAGGTTGGACTGAAGCCATCTTCCCTCTAAAATATGGGGCATTGGAGATGGTTTGAGGTGGGGAGTGAATGTGGCATTAGCTACATTGACTCCTCAGTGAGAAATTCATCTCCTTTTCAATTATCTTTCAATCCTTCAAGTCTCGGTTTGGTTTGGTTTTCAGCTAACACCTCTCTGAAATCTGCTAATTTACCTTTTCAAGGAAGAGAGACGCGACCTCAGGCTCAGAGCCTCAGCAAGCAGCAATACACATCGAGAATTTAATGACATTGCTGAGTTCTCATTTTATTTCACTTTTGCTTTCCACTTATAGGAAGTAATATTGGTTTTCCATTTACAGTAATGATATAAGGTTGCTTTTCTATACACATTTAAGTAAAAAGGTGAGTGGTCCTAAAGGAAAATATTGCAGCAATAGTAGTGCAGAGATTACACAGATAAGGCAAAAATTGTGGAGGTAGCAGGAGTTTAAGAATTTCTGGGCTAGCTGATCCCTAACATTTCCTCCAACCTTTTCTTTCCTGACACTCTCACTCTACCTTCTGACAGGAGCGCAGTTCCCCACATAGCTCATCTCTACATTGGGAGGAAGCGAGACAATGATGGTTCAGGCTCCCAGGGGACCCACATTTAGCACAAGACCAGTAGTCACAACCCAAGAGGGCCTTAAAAACTTGCCCAAGTACCTCCATGTAGACCTCCCATTTGATCTCACAACAGTTCACAAATGAGGAAAATGAGATCCCCGCTGTGTTTACGTGATTTTCCCAGAATAACTCTGTCAATGAGGAGTCAGGGGTCCAACAACATTCCTCCCAAACCCCGATTTTTTTCCAGAATTCCCTACTGTTTCTATACTCCCATTAAACTACGCTATGTATAACACATGGAGATACAAGAGACCCTTTTGAGGTGAAAAAATTAATGGAATTTCTTCACTTCAGGGAAGAATCTGACACTTTCAGACAGGTATATGATAGATATTACACACCCTGCTCCAAAAGGATGAAGAAAGAAAAAGTCCCAGTCCTCTAGCCTTGCACTCTTTCAATGGGAAAGGCAAGAGGAGCAAGGAAGAAAGATGTAATTGGCGTCTTCCGCCGATGTCACAGCTGTTTCCATTTTAGGGGGTTTTTTTGGTTGTTGTTTCCTGGCTGTGGAAATTTGGTTTTATTTATTTATTTATTTGTTTGTTTTGTTTTATTGTGGTCATAATGGTTTATAACATTGTGTAATTTCAGGCGTACATTATTATTTATCACTTTCTGTATAGACTGCATCGTGCTTACCACTAATAGTCTAATTTTTATCCCTCACCGTATATATGTGCCCCTTTACCCCTTTTGCCCACCCCCAACCCCCTTCCCTCTGGTAACCACTAATCTGTTCTCTTTATCCATGTATCCATTTATCTTTCACATATGAGTGAAATCATGTGGTGTTTGTCTTTCTCTGTCTGGCTTATTTTGCTGAACATAATATCCTCAAGGTCCGTGCACGTTGTTGCAAATGGGGTGATTTTGTCTTTTTTATGGCTGAGTAGTAGTCCATTGTATATATATATACCACATCTTCTTCATCCATTGATCAGTCGGTGGGCACATGGGGGCTGCTTCCATGTCTTGGCTATAGTGAATAATGCTGTGATGAACATAGGGGTGCATAAGTCTCTTTGAATTGTTGATTTCAAGTTCTTTGGATAAATATTCAGTAGTAGGATAGCTGGATCGTACGGGATTTCTATTTTTAATTTTTTGAGAAATCTCCATAGTGTTTTCCATAGAGGCTGCACCAGTTTGCATTCCCACCAGCAGTGCATGAGGGTTTCCTTTTCTCCACATCCTCTCCAACATTTGTTATTTTTGTCTTGGTGATTATAGCCATTCTAACAGGTATAAGGTGATATCTCATTGTAGTTTTGATTTGCACTTTCCTAATGATTAGTGATGTTGGACATCTCTTCATGTGCCCATTGGCCATCTGTATATCTTTGGAAAAATATCTTTTCTTGGCCAAAAATCCCTGTACCTGTTTCAACTTACCAATGCTTCCATAATCCTTTAAATAAGTCACAAGGAAAAGATCATCTATTCCCTCATTTCACAAACGTTGTGCACCTACGATGTGCAAGAGTTTAAGACATATGCCATGAACAGAAAGATTACAATCTTACAGAAGGGATTAAAATTGAGCACGCAAATAACTGTAATGCAGAGCAGGATGTGATTAAATAATGATGATGATTGTGATATATTATAAAAATACACATTTATGACAATTCAACTGTGTGCCAGTTACTATTCTAAGAACATTTTATATGTTATTGTTTTTTTCAATCTGCAGAACAATCCTATGAGATCAGTACCAGCAATATACCAGTTTTTCAGATGAGGTGACTAAGGCTTGGATCAATAACCTTCAAGGTCCACCATCTTCTGAGTGGCAGAATCACACTCAAACCCTCCTGACTGCCTGGCCCAGCGCCAGCTGGAACTGCCTCTGGACTGCGCATCTGCATCACCACCCACCACTACTGGCCATGAAGCGGTGTGGCAACGTGACCGAGGGCACAGACCTGGAGCCAGGCTGCCAGGGTTGGATCCCAGCTCTGTGACACTGAGGAAGTTGCTTCATTTCTCCCCACCTCCAATCTGTCCATAAAAGGGGCTGGTGTGATGGTGAAATAAGTCAACGTACGTAGAGTGCTCGGGAGGCTACCCAGCACGTAGCACATGCAAGAACCCGAGGAGTAAAAGCTATTACTGGGACGGTGTAGATATTGTGAGTCTCGTTTTACAGGCAAGAATCTAAGATTCCAAAAATGAGGTAGCTTGTGCAAGATCTTCTATCTGCTAACACTTTCCATTATGTAAGTCAAGTGGTGTTTAGAGGAAAGAGTAATTAACTTCAATTCAAAGAAGAAGGTGAAGGGAATTCAGAGACTGGAAAGACCTTTTTCCAAGTAGAGGCAACATGATAAAAACCACCACAGGGGAGCAAAGATGGGAAATGGCCAATAGCTTCGTTGAGCTAGAATGTGGGACCTAGGAATGAACAGTCAGCTCATGGAAGGCCTAGAATGCCAAAAGGCAGGGCGAGCTTCTCAAGGCTTCCATCAGAGTCACAGCAGAACCAGCAGCAGTGTAAAAGATGACTACAGGCAGGAGATATTAGAGACCAAGGAGTCAGGAAGACACTGAATAGGCCCAGTAAAGGGGTTTGTATGGGTAGTGGCATGAAAAATAAATAGGTGGAATTGATTTATATAGGTATTCATTCAATAAAAACGTGTCAAGCACTTGCTATGTACTAGGCACTAGGGATACAATATATAGTGAGCAAGATCCAATCCCAGCCTCCAGGGAGATATATAGAAAGTCAAGTAGGTAATAATACAATGATAAGTATTATCACTAAAATAATAATAATACAATGCTAAGCATGATAGAATCCTGTGGGAGCAGAAACTAGCCTAGACTGGAGGGGTCAGAAAAAACCTCCTGAAGAAAATGATAGCTGAATGATGAGTAGAAGTTAGCCAGAGGAAAGATGTGGGCAGGTCATGTTCCAGGACAAGGAGTAGCCTGTGCAAATGTCCTGAGGCATGATAGATCATGGTTCCTTCAAGAAGTAGAGTATGTGGTGGGAGTTGGTTAGAGATGGAGATGAGATGAGAGATATAACAGGAGCTAGATTATCTAGGGCCTTTTATTCAGCATTAATGAGTTTCTATTTTATCTTTGGGACCCATGGGAGCCATCAAATGGTTTTAGGTAGAAAAATCATAAGATCAGGTTTATTATTCAGAAAGACCACTACTGTGTGGATTGGAAGAGGCAAGAGAGATTGCAAAGAGACCCAGCAGGAAGGTAGAGCTGTAGACCTGGTTAGAGAAGGCAGTGGCTTTTATAGGGACATTGTGATTAAAATTGAAACAGGGGGATTTAAAGTAAGTTTTGAAGGTAGCATTGACAGGATTTGGTGATGATTGGATGTCAGGGGGAGGGGGAGGAGGAGAAAGAATGAGTCAAGTTACAGATAAGATGGTGCTGCCGCATCAGGAAGAGTAAGGCCAGGCAGGAGCAGTTGGGGGATATATTAGTCATGGTTCTCCAAAGGAACACAAACAGAGGATGTACAGATACATGTGCAGAGAATGAGAGAGATTTGTTTTAAAGAATTGGCTCATGCAGTTGTGGGCACTGGCAAGTCTAAAATCTGCTGAGTAGGCTACAGGGTGGAAACCCAGGGAAGAGTTGATGTTGCAGTCTTAAGTCTGAACACAGTCTGGAGGCAGAATTCCTTCCTTCTCAAGGGTTCTCAGACTTTTCTCTTTAGGCCTTCAACTGATTGGATGAGACCCACCCACCTTATGAAGGGTAAACTGCATTACTTAAAGTCTTCTGATTTAAATGTTCACCACATCTGAAAAATATCTTCACAGCAACATCTAGACTGGTGTTTGACCAAACAAGTGGGCATCACAGCCTAGCCAAGCTGATACATAAAGTTAACTGTCACAGGGAAAAAAGATGATTTGATTTCAGAGCATCCCTCCAAGTGGGGCATCCTAGAGAAACTGTTGGCAAAGTCAGTTCAAGTTCAGAAAGCAGGTGCTGGATTTGGGGGTCTTGTTCACAGGAGCAGCCATGGGAGGGAACCATGCCTTGTGAGAGGCAGTGAGGAGGGAGAAAAAAACAAGGCAAGGACGTAATCCCTACCTGAGAAGGAAGAGGAGCCCGAGAGGGAGATTGAAGTCGAGGACAGAGAGCATCTCAAGCAGGAAGACATGGCGCTAGAGCGGTGTGCTTTAGAGAGGAGGACAAGAGCACTCAGACGGTTTCGCTGGGTTTAGATCCTGTAGTTGTTTATTCGAGTTTGAGAAAGAACGTATTTGAGTCTCTCCCTGTGCCAGGCAGTCTCCCGCCAGTGCACAGGCAGATTTCTTGCATTTCCAGCTACTCTGGATCTTCCACTGTTGCAGCACTTATCCTCATGACGTCCAGAAAGTCTTCTGGATCAAGCATGCCCAAAGCCAAAGCCAAATCTTCCTTTCTTGAGGGTACCCTGGGGACCCATGTACTCACGCTGTGAAATTTTCAATTCTTAATGTGCTGCCCATATTTCATGCATGCAACTCTAATTTCCCCAAATAGATCTCTGGCTCCTCAGGGCACAGGGATTAGGCCTTTCACACTAGTAGAGCTCAGCGGCCTCCCCCAGGCCACTTACACCCTCCCACGGGCCTGGCAGAGTGTTCGGCATCAAGACGTCCACTCAAACGGCTGGTTGACCCACTGCCTTGCAACCAGCTGTCTCTCATTGCTTCCCTCTCCAGGCTGCCTTCTCAGCTGCAGCCAGAATAACTACCTTTACAATTGCAGGTAGCATCGCATTCCTTCTCTGCACCAATTCCTTTCCAGCATCTCCTCTGTCAAAAGAGTACCTCTAGCTCTCCAGTGGCCCTTCAACATCTGGCCTGAGTCTTCTCTTCTCCCAGTTTATTCATTCAACATTCTGTCAACAAATATTTTCTGAAAAACAGACAGTGAACACAGGCTGATTGAGCAAAATAGAAAAGATACCTGCTCACATGGGTGTACACTCTGGTGGGGAGAGAAAAAAATAAATGAATAGGCTTTAATTTCAGATGGTAGGTGATAAGAGTGATGAAGTAATGAGAGCAAGATGAGAGAATGGAGAGAGAGTGGGCACTGCTGCCCATGCGGAGGGGAGGAGAGCCTATCTGGGAAGGAAGCATGAGCAGAGCCCTAGGCTAGGTGAGGCTGATAACTGTGGACTTATCAGCCTCACTCACAATTGTGGAACAATCGTGGAACCCCCCTGGAAGGGGGTTGGGGCAGAAGGAATTCACTGATAGAGGCCCAGAGTTGTGGTGGGCACACAGAAGGGTGTTCTCATCCTCTTTTTCATTCTCCTTCCATTTGGAGACGCTGGAAAGCTTAAAAAACAACTATGTTTCCCAGAACCCCTTGAAGCTATGATCTGGATGTAACTTAGGTTTGGCCAACGACCTCCACTTGCACAAGATTTGGAAGGTGGGAGTGAGGCAGTGGTCTTCCTACTGTGCTTTCTGGCTGTCACTCTGTTTGGGAAGGTCGTGTTTTTCCTGCAGCGGTGCCTCTGTTTATTCTCCGGCTTCCCGGTGTCCAGAGGCTGCTCCTGCGGTGGCTGCTGCTTCCCGGGGAGCCCCTCCCACAGCCCGGCTCTCCCCCAGTGCCAGTCCCTGCTCCTCCTGTGCTGCTGTAGGCCTGTGGGCGACAAACGCTTCCCACTCTGCTGGGCCCTGGTGCTTCACCACACCTTGCTGGTGCCCCTCAACTTGCCCACACCTTTGCACCCAAGTCCTCTCGTCGAGCTCTCTTCAGTTACTTCCCAGGGTGTGCCGTGTACCTCCTGAGTAGGAGTTAGCCAGAGAAAAGCTGTGGACTGATGCTGAGGTGGAGGCCAGGGAGCTTTCCAGGCTGAGGGGCCAGTGATGTGAAGCGAATGGTTCGAAGGAGCAAGAAGCGTTTGAGAGACCGAGAGAAAGGATGTGTGGCCAGGGCCCAGAGAGCAAGGAGTAAGTGAGGCTGGTGCGCTGGGCGGAGGCCAGTCCTGCAGGGCCTGGGCGGCCAGACAGACACACCATGAGTGCCTAGGCCCAGCCAGAAACCAGGAGTCTGATTGTGAAAGCAGCGCTCTTTCCAGCACTGTCCCGCTGCCACCTCCAGGCCTGGCGCTCTGCACCTGCTTCCCACTTGTCATGTCATCCTCTCTCCTTTCTCCCCACAAATCGCACAGTGATAAGTGGGTTTAAAGACCACCTGGAGACAGGGACATCTGACCCAGGTTCCCCTGACATTGCTACTGCCCTGACCTGTCACCCTGACAGGAGCGTCCCAGGAAGAGGCGCAAGGCGAGGTGGTTATGAAGTCTACCGTGCCACCACATGGCTCCTTCTCATTGCCTTCTCCCAGGCTGTGCTCACTGCCGGGGCCGCTGAAGCTTCTTCTTGAAGATCTCTGTTGCTTTTCCACGGTGCCTGCCGCCTGCAGCTGTGCCTCTGAAGTGCCAGCCAAGAGGCATGTCTCAGGTGCGCTGGATTCTGTCATTCCCTCAGCTGTTAACGCTCTTGGGTGTGGTGACGTAGTTCCTCATATGTAGGAGCTATCATCAAAACTCCCAGCAAGAAAAAGGTTTTCAAGCTGCTCTTACAAGCTGAAATCTCAGCATCATGCACAGGGATGTTCAATGAAGTGTCAGACAGCTGGAGGAGAGCTTGGTATTCGCAGTATGGAAACTCTCACGGACGCTTTGCAAACACTAAGTGTTGCCCGAGATCTCTGGGACAACTCTCTAAGACCCTTCCCTCCACCTCGCTCGGTTTGACTGTTTATGAAAATCATTCTTTGGCTATGTTGAAACCTCTATAATTCAGAAGCATTGCCACTTTAAACTCAATTTGAACTCATGAAAAGTCTAAAATTGTGGAATGTTAATGAATGTGCCTATTTCCTTTAAAGTGCGTAGCACCCGTTTCAATTTGTGATGTGCTGTGATGAACACATAGGCGTCCTGTCGGGTCCACATGCTGAACTTACATGAGGGGCAGGCTGGGAAATTGTCAAATTATTAATACCTAAGTGCTTTGAGGGACCTCCCTGCAATCAGGATTATTCTGTTTATCAACACAATGAAGTGCCAGAATGAAGCACCCTTGCTAACCAAATTCTACCCACCCATCTAGACCAATTCAAGCCCTACTTCTTCCACCAGGGTGACTCTGTCCTCACTGATCCTCCCCACCACGACTTGCCATTGAGTTTGTGATCTATACCCCACTCATTTGTCTCCGAATTATTAGAACAGTAGACCGGTGAAACTTCAGACGTGGCAAAGACTTCTTAATTGCGAGGTCTTTTGAAAGTGTATGGAGGTGTTTTTGGTTCTCATAATAATTATAGAGCAGTAGCAGCTTATGGGGGAAAGCAAGCAGGGATGGAGAAGTCCTGCAATGCTGGGGACAGGCCTGCACAGCAGAGAACTATTTCACATCCTACAAAGCTTGAGCGTCCCACTGGACACCCAGAGACTGAATGCATGCCTTGACATATGGCAGGATTTCACACAGGAGATATGCTTTCAGTGATGCTTTGTCATTATCCCATCCCATGTCACAGCATCAGGCATGATTCTGACACTACATTTATAGATAAGGATCAGCTCATTTGGGAGAAATAACATGCTTTCTCATTTTCTCTACTTCAAAAGCCTGTAATTTGAATTGGTATGTTGTCCTCGCTTCAATTAAAGCTATTTTCTTCTTTCTCTTTTCATAGACAAATAAGTCTGGTCTGTTACTAGTTACCCTTACAAGTGTTTTAGTTCTAGAATATATGTGTATGTACCTCTGCTCTTTCTTTTAATGTACTTGCACAGAATGGCTTCTGATCCCACTTCTCTCAAATCCAAACATATTCATTATAAGAAGGTGCAACTATCTGACTACTTCATTACATCATTTACTATAGCTATATTTGAAAATTTACATTTTGAAGTAGATATTTATTTTAGAATACTTGCTTTTTATTTTCCCTTCATACTATAGTTATGGCATTATACTTATTTTTAATATGTATATAAGTATGTTATAATACTTACAAATTTCATTTCAATTTGGTAAATTAGGCATTACAAATTATTTGTTATAAAAGGGGGTATTAAATACAATAAGTTTGAGAACCACTGATCTATTACAATCCCTCATTTTACAGAGGAAGAAAGTGAGATACAGAGAAATTAAATGGCCTGATCTTCAAGTTGCTGATCTGGAATTAAAACGCTGATCTGACTTTCAGTCTAGTTCTCTTATTTTGCTCTCTAATTTTAGTTGAATATTGAGTAGCTCTTATTTTGACAGCAGGATTATACTCACAATCTCCTTGAAAACAGAGCCATTTTGTACATTCCTTTTTCTGTAATCATCACAGTGACTAACGCAGCATTAGACATATAGTAATTACCTAATATATACTTAATATATTGGTTGGATTGAATTCAATTGCGTAGAATTGAAACAAAATTATTTGAACCAGAGTGGAGCATTAACGTTTTATAGCAAGTAGTGCCTTCCAATTTGAAACAGTCAGAGCCGGCAGTTCAGGGCCAGGAAGCCACTGTTGGGACAAATACATCAGATGCCCCTCTTCACCTCCTTCCCTATCCTTCACCTGTTTCCAAGCTCTTGCCATGAACTACATTTTTGCCTCCCTTCTTCCCACAGCTGACTTTCTTGGCTCAGGGCACGTCCCAAAGACCTACCAGCATTTGTCTCTGGCTGTCCTTTACTAGCCATATCCCACGGGATAGAGACTGAATGCAATGCTGGGACAGGTCCTCCAGACCTTAAGAGATTTTCAAGGAAAGAGCTAAAAGTCAGTTTTCTCCTATTCAAGTTTCTTCATGTTCTGAATTTTTTTTTTTTTTCCACTGAGGAATACTCACCCTGAGCTAACATCTGTGCCAATCTTCCTCTACTTCATATGTGGGTTGCCGCCACAGCGTGGCTGACAAGTGGCCTGGGATCCAAACCCGTTAACCTGGGCCACCAAAGCAGAACACATTGAATTTAACCACTATGACACGAGGCTGGACCCCTGAATTATTATTTTTTTTCTGATGCTTTCCAAATGTGTTAAGAAATTTGGTCCATGATGAGACACTTTGTTGACGTGATTCAGGAGCTAATTTTACGCGTCAATGGGAATGGCACCAAACCCTGACTCAGAAGCCGTATTCCCGAAGTAGATTAATTATTCTATCTTCCCAGTGAAGGAGTGTGTGCACACATGTGTGTGTATGCGTGCACATAAATGCGAGGGAAAGAAAAGATCACTCCTATTTGGCCATACCTAATTTAGCTGCCAAAATTGAAAATGAGTAGCAAGGAGGTGGGAGATGCATGAAAGGACGTCAAGAGTTATTTGCAAAACAGTGCGGTCATGAGAATTGTGACCTGATAATACGACCTATAAGGATGAAATTATCTGGGACAATGATGGAAAAATATATTTCATGGGTCTAGACGCTGCATAGAGCAAACTAACTAGACACAGATCCTGCATTCATAGATGATACTCACAGACACACACACCACTACTGCCACCACCACCACCACCACTACCACCACCAACACTAACCAAAATAGTCCTGCTTTTGATATAGATGAAAAAACTTATGAGAACATTGCATCCACCCTAATAATCAAAAGAAAATTAATTATAGTTCTAAAAACCATCAGAGAACTGAACCCACAAAGAAATCTAAATGAACTAACAAGAGAGAACTCGTAACGCCTGCCTTCCCAAGATCTCCACGGGCTGGGAAACCGAATACAAACTTCCACGGTGCCGAAAGCAGCGAGTAGAACATGATGGCAAAGAGAACTCACTAATGACCCCAAACCTGTAGCTTGTCTGTAAAGCAGAGAGAAGTCTCTCAATTTCTGAAAGCTGGTGGCTCAGCTGCAAATCAGAGGCAAATTTCCAGAATCTCACCAGTTGTGAGATCTCAGTTCCTGATGATAAGAAAATGTTTATCCTGACCTTAAGGTATTTGACTCTAGTGGTGAACTGAGTGAAACAAAAGGGGTAGCAAAGCCCTAACCCATTTCAACCCTGCCTCATCCACCTCAGATGGACTTAGCCCTCACTCTCATAGTGGAACAGAAAAATGAGAGTGAACCTTTATAGAGGCAAACATTATTTGTTTCAGTATTTAGTGTTCTTTTGTGTGTTACAAGAACACAAAAAGGTGAGAAAATGTAACCCAAAGTCAAGACAGGAAACAGTCAGTAGAAGCAGTACCAGAGATGGCCTAGATGTTGGAATTATCAGACAGAGACTTTAAAATAATTATGGTAAAATTCTAAAGGATCTAGTGGAAAGGTGACTACATGTGTGAAGAATGGGAAAGTACAGCAAAGACATGGAAGCTACAGAAAAAGAACCGAAAGTAAATGCTAGAAATAAAAAAGACAGTATCATAAATAAGGAATTTTTTCAATGGATTAGCAGAATACTGAACACAGAAGAGGAATGAGTCAATGAACCTAAAGACACATCAATATAAAGTGTCCAAACTGAAACATAAAGACAAAAACAGATGATTCAAAAACAGAACAGAGCATCTTAGACCTGCTGTATAACAGCAAATGTTTTAACATACAAGTAATTAGAGTCCCCGAGGAGAGAAGGAAGAGTGGGCAGCAGAAATATTTGAGGAGCAATGGCTAATAAGCTGTTGAAAGACATCAACTCACAGATCCCAGAAGGTCAATGAACCCCAAGCAGGATAATTCCAAAGAAAACCACACCTGGGTACAATGTAATCAGACAATCTACAATAGAAGACAAAAAGCAGATCTAAAAGCAGCCAAAGAAAAAAGACACAACACATCCCAGGGAAATATGCTCCAGAAATAACAACAAGAGGCAATGGGATGACATATTTAAAGTGCTAAAAGCAAAAAGGTGTCAACTTAGAACTTTATCCAATGAATATATCCTTCAGTTTTTATATATTTATGTGTATAACATATTATGTCTGTAATATATAAATATGCATTTATATGTAATATATTTATTACATATATTTATATGTAAATACATTATATATTTATATATTAACATATATTTACTTATATATTGCATATATTTATAAATAAAATATAATCATGTATATTACATATTTAATGTAATTATATATACAAATTTATATGTATTTTTAGATGTAAATATATATTTGTATATTGCATATATGTTTCATAGATATAAATTTAAAGGATATATTCACTGAGTAAAATTCTAAGCTGACATATAAATATACCATAGACGATATATATAAAAGATTATTGACTTTTCAAAGCAAAAACAATAGCAATGAATCTTGGGATTTATAGCATACATATCTATAAAATATAGACAACAAGAGCACAAAGGTGTATATGGAATTATACAATGTAGGCTCATATACTTTCATGAAATGGTACAATATGTTATTTTGTCCTAATTCAATATATTACTGATAATTTTTTGAGAGAATACTAAATGTATGAATTTCAAGGAAAGTTCAGCTGAGATTGGCTTTCTCCTGCTTTTGGTTTTATGTATACAAAGTCCATATTATATTGTTAATCCAGAACATATTTTACTTTCTTTTTTCTGGCCCAACGAAACAGCACAATCCTAAAGCAGAATTTCTGAGCCATTGTTAACACTACTAGCACAGACAAATTCATGTAATATTTAGAGGTAGCATGGTGCAGTGGGAAGAGTACAGGATATAGAGTCAGGCAGTCAAGGGTCCAAATCCTGGCTCTATCGCTTGGGCCTTGTGTGACCTTGGGCATGTGACTTAAACTTTCTGAACTCAATTTTTTCATCTGGAAAAAATTCCCATTTCACAGGATCATACAAGCTCAATAAAGGCCAATTCCCCAAGCCCCTTCAAGATCTAAATTTACTTGGCAACCAAGAAAATCTAGTCCAATTCTGCACGTATTTGTTGACTTGGAACCTCTGGAAATTTGACTTTATTCCCTTTATATGACAGCCAGGGAATGATATCTTAGTTCAAAGTAAGAAGGGAAAAGGGAAAGAAAAATTAACATTATTTGGGACTTAAAAAGCCACCTCTGAATAAGCTGTACTAAGCACAATGACTCAGAAACAAGTACATTTTTCTGTAGATGCTCTTGGAGTTCTCAAGTCCTTGGGGGCCAAATCTGGTAAATTCATAAAAAGATTCATAAAGTCCTAGAAAGCCTTGAAGCAGGTGAGGAAGGAATGGAGAGAGGAAACAGTCAAGCTTGCCTGACTCTGTGCAACCTGGCACAGCAGGGGGCAGCGGGCAGACCTCAGAGGGGCTCCTCCCTGGGAGAGGAGCCAGGCAGGCCTCTTTCTGAGCCCCTGCTCTACCACTTACTGGCTGTGTGACTCCAGGCAAAGTCCCCGACTTTCCTGACCTTTCGTTTCTTCCACTATAAAATGACATAATAAAAGCCACCTTCTAGGGTTGTTGAAAGTAATACATGAGATCAAGCTTATAACACAAAGGTTGAAAACTGAAAATCTTTGGGTCAAATCTGGCTAGCAGATATATTTTGCTTAGCCTACAGAATACAGCATAGTGTTTTCTACTTTTTGAATTATTTGCAAGTCATTTATAAATAAGAGATTTCACATTTTAAAAATCTATATTTCTGTATTCTCTTGAAAAATTGGAAGATCTGGTAAACCTACACCTGTATTTCCCCAAAAGATTGACCAGTTAAAGCTGAGTGGTAACTATCTTCCGTATATGGGGCTTATTTTCTGCAGATCTCCTCAGACCCCACCATTCCTTATTGTCTCACCTGTACTGAAGGCCAATTAATTCATTTGTATTACCTGCCTGGCCCTATGGAAACTGTTTTCCATTGGGGATGTAAAGTCTAGCACTACAGTTGAGGGTTACTGGGCATCCTCTCTCTACTCTGCCCTCTCCCTTGAAGGTCCCATGACCAAATGGGACCAGAGAAGAACACAATTGGTGGAATCACTTCCGTAAGAGCCAGATCCTTCTCTTAACCTTGTACCTTAGCCAGTTACCCTGATTTCAAGAACATAAATGAGGAAAGGGAGAGTAGTACTTTCTTTGCCTAAAGACACAGACTTCTTTCTCAGCAGGTGGGGATAGTGCCGCTACAGAGGAACATCATGGTGCATTAACATAAGTTTAGAAATCCTTTCCAGGAACCTGGGTTCTTTCTCCAAGGCCCCATTTGAATTTGATGCATCCCAACCATGGAAGAAGAAGTGTGGGCACTGTGCTCTGAAGTTCAGGAGGACGAGTGGGAAATCAGAGGCAGTTCTCCCACAGAGACTCTTAAAATTCACTAGCCTTTGACTCTTGTCCAAATTCATCAGTGCAAGCTTCCTTAAAAGAAAGCACCATCCTCCAGAGGGCCAGGCACGAGGGGCAGAGTCTGATTTCACCCAAGGCATTAGGCCTGTAGGAGAACTCTGGATTATGAAGAGGCGGAAAGCTGGTGCTATGGCGTGGGGTGGGGCAGGAATCCCCTTATTCCCTAAGATAAGACTCCTTTCAGCAAATGAGTTTATTATTACAGCACAAGAGAACTGGGATGCGTTTGAGAAGGAGTGAGGCAACTGGAAATTCTGCAGCTCAGCTTCTGGCTTATCATGGTGGACGATAGATGTATAAATCATCCAGGCCAGGTGCGAGAGAGTCACCAGGAGCCAGCAGCACACGGGTTACGAGGAGAAGCATTCATAAATCCAGTGCTTCAACATCTGCCATCTGTGATTAAACATTGCCTGGAGGCATCTGCCCTCCCTCTTCCCCAGAGCAGGCAGCTGTGGACCCCAGGGATGGCCAGGGTCCCTGAGAGGATATTTGGAGCTGGCAAAGCAAATCTAGTCCAGGAAAGAGCCCTTACACCTAGGGTGCTGGGATCAGATGAGATCCGTAGGGATGGAGCTGTGGATCTTAGCAGGAAGCAATGAGATGCCACTTCTAGGGACATTCTGTACTTGGAATTATCATATATCACAGCTGGAAGAGATTAAGTGGGTAGATATTTACCTCCTTTACCCTAGTTTTTATGGATGAGGAAATACAGGTTTCTAGACAACACACAACTTTCTCAAACCCTTATATTGAATTGGAAGAAGGGCTAGTGTTAGAACTCCTGGCTCTAAGACCAGTGCCCATCATGACCCCAGGCACCTTCCTCGGACTCTTCCCTGGCCTGGCCTCAATGTTCCTAAGCCATAAACACTTACGTAAAGGAGAGTTGGAGCCGTGAGCCCCTGCCCTTAGGGATTCTCTGATCATCTGACTTGATGGATCTGATTCATTTCCTGTCTTCATGAGGGCCATGGCTGAGGGCCACATTGGTGGCAGCCCCTAATCTCCTTACTCTGGAATTCAAGCCTTCCATTGATAATAAGAATTTACCTTAATAATAAATCTACCTATTATTTGTTGACAACCTACTGTGTACCAGGCATTGGGCTAAGCACTAATGTGTTTCATTGAATTCCCATAAAAACACTACTGAGTGACATGCCCACTCTATAGATGGAGAGACAGAGATGTGTAGTAACCTACCCCTGGTCTGGCCACAAGCAAGCAAGAGGTGCTGCAAGACTCCCTGAGAGTGGAGCCCAAGCCCTGGGCCCCTCTGCAGGCTGTGCTGCACGGCCCCTCAGGCACTCTCCTGGCCCGCTGTCTCCCCATGTCCCTCCACCAACAGTGTGGTGTTACTGTTAATCATGAGGATGCTTTCCTTCAGTCACACAGGGGATGCTTCTCATTACTTCCAAGTATGTAAAAGGTTGGCCTCCTCTCTGCTACCAACATGTCCCTGATCAGTCACCGCTGTTCTCATTTCTACCGCCTGCCATCATTTCCCTCTAGCTGCCAAACTGCTCTGTCAGCAGCTCCTGACAGCTCAAAAGAGACCTCCAATACTGCTTCTTCCCTTTCATTCCCAGGCATTTATTATTTGGTTTTGCTCTAAGTCATATGATTATTATAAAGGCAGGTCCCTGCCTGATGTTTCTGTAAAATGCTATATGTCTTTAGCAAGAAAGTGGGAAGAGAAAGCCTCATCGCCACGAGAGGTAATTTCTGCCTGTGCTGATGTAAAGTCAAGGGGTGAGCCATTCATTGCTCACACATTTAAGTCTGACCTCAGTCATTGGGCAAATGGAAGAGAAAGTAATTAGTTTCTTTAATGGCTCAGAAATATACCAAAAAAGGAAATGGGGGTGGACAGTGGTGATTGTTCAAATCAGCAGGTTTGGGAGTTTAATTTCTTTGTATTCATTAAGCTTCAAGATCTCTCTGACATGCTTCATTATAATACAGTGGCCCAGCTGGAAGAGCCCTATTATTGAGTTACGAAAATGATAAATTAATGGGACAAAGGTTATTTATTTCTTGAGCCGCTGTTTGAAAATTCTGGGCATAGATTTCTCTGTCAGAGGGTGGAAAGGTGAAGATATTTGTTTCCCTCTGCCAGACAGTATTAAGAAGAGAAAGTGGAATGTTTTCCCAAAGCACCCTGACAATGTCCCTCAGCAGGTAAGCCTTGCTCTCTCAGCCCTAGCCCCTCTCTAAGATTAATAACGTTGGCAAGAGAGTTGGCCTGAGCTCCCTGGGGCTTGGTTCTCCTCAAGTCTCCTAGCATCAGGATTTCTGGAAGTTATAGATGAAACGAGAAAATGGTAAGTCCCTTTGCCCATATTTCATTTCGTCTTTAAAGCAGATAATGTGGTATAACCGGAAGGGCGTGGACTGGGGTCTAGTCTCAGCCTTCCATGTTGTATTGACGCATCACTTAATATCTCTGAACTTTCTCTCCTGCTGACTAGGAATAATAATACCCTGCAAGGTTATTGCAATGATTTAAAATTTGCATGCAGTATGTATATATCTACATGTACATACTGCTACATACATGTAATATATATATATATCCCAGCACAGTGCTTGACCCATAGCGGGTGCTCAAGAATCGCACAGGATTTCTAGCTTGACTGTGCTGGGCTTCAGTTTTTTATTATACCCAACTTGAGTCTGTGTACAGTACTTGACCATATCCTCCAAAACATTTCATTAGAAAGTCGTGCAGATTTCACTTAGAGTTCCTGTGGAGAGAAGGAGGAAGTTGTACATAGCACATAAAACAGCAAACTGTAACAAAATTCCCATCAGATGATTCTGCGAAGGCTGCGTACCACAGTCTATGTGAATGGGACACAGCGGTGATGTGCAGTGCATTGTCTCCCGGCTTTGCCTATTGTAGAGTCTTCCCTGAAACTCCTTTCCTACTGGCAACGGTCTCACGTCCTCTCCCCTTTAGGCAGTAACTTCTAAAATCACTTCTGTTATACAATCCCATCAGCTTTGGACTTGACATTAAAATTCTACTAATAAAAAGCTCACTAATTTGCTCAGGGAGACGCCCCACCTTGATTCTTATGTCCATAGGGTGTCCTCCCACCCAAGGGGTTTATCAGAGTATTCACACAAGACCCACACTTCCCTTAAAGGAGGGTGTGGAGCTGCTGCTGGTGGTAGTACCATACAACTCACTCATACCCATCAGAAATGCAAGGAGCATCCACTTCAGGAATGTTTGCTGCTGCTCTGGGATGTGGAGAAAATGCCCCCCAGTGAGGATGAGCCCTTTCAGAAGGCACAGCAACAACTCCTCAGGGACCAATAGCCTCAGGTGCAGAAATGGCCCAGGGCAAGTGGCCCCAGGCAGTGTTAAAGGAGTGCATATCAAAATGGGGACAATAATGCATTCAAACTCAGAACCACAAATTGTTGGAGGCGCCCTTGGTTTGCAAAGAAACTTGTTTGCTGGTGTTTTGAATAAGTCAAAGGAGAGAATATGTTTGAAAATGAAAAATTCAGGAACTTGTATTTTGTAAAAAGTGTGTTTTGTACTGCAAAAGCTCTAGATCTCATTTCACTTAACTCTTACCACAATTCTGTGAAGTACGTATTTATTATCACTATTTTACAGATGAAGAAAAGGAGGTTTAGTAGCTTGCCAGAGGATATACATCTAGTAAGATATGCCAAGTGCAGTGCCCTTTCCTCTCTATCTCTGGCCGTAATAGGTACAATCTAATGCTGCGTTACCAAATTTAGCAGCTTAAAACAGCACGCATTTATTGTCTCACAGTTCTGTAGATCAGAAGTCTCAGAAGGCTTGACAGGGTCCTCTGCTCAGTGTCTCACAAGGCACACATCAAGAGGTCAGCAGGGCTACATTCTTTTCTGGACTCTCTGGGAGAAGTTCATTTGGGTGATTGGAAGAATTCAGTTCCTTGTGGCTGTAGGACTGAGGTCCCTGAGAGAAGCCAAGGGCTTCTTTCTCAGCTTCTTGACACTACTTTCATTCTTTCTCATGTGGCCCCCTCTACTTTAAACCAGCAATGGTTAGGATAACCATTTCTGCCAAATCTCTCTGAAAGCTTCTGCCTTTTAAAGGGCTCCTGTGAAAGGTCGGGTCCACTGGGATAATCTCCATATCTTAAAGTCAGCTCACAAGAGACTTCAATTCCGTCTGCAAAATCCCTTCACAGCAATGCTTAGATTAGTGTTTAAATAACGAGAGGACAGCAATCATCTTGTGTGTGTGTGTGGGGGGAGTGTATCTGCAGAATTCTGCCTACCACAGTGGCTCTTCATCTTTAGTTAACAAATTGCCTGCAGGGCTTTTTGATAGTGCCAATGCTTGGCCCTATCCCTAGAGATTCTTGTTCCCCTGGTCTTGGGCAGAGCCTAAGCACCTTCACACTTAACAGCTCCCCTCCCCACTCCTGGTCCTCCTGTGATGCTGATGTGGGTGCTTCTGGGACCATGTTTTGAGAAGCATTGTTCTGCCCTTAGCTGTACCAATGATAATTTCTCAAACCTACTCATGCACCAGGCCTCTTCTATTCCTATAAGTATTAACTCATTTAATCTTCACAACAAACACTGTGAGTTCAATACTCTCATTAGCCCAACTTTACAGGTCCAGAGAGATTAAGTAACTTGCTCAGTATCACACAGCTAGTAAGTGGCAGAGCTGGGATTTGAAGTCAGGCAGGTTGGTTCCAAAATCCCTGTTCCTAACCATTTTATGCTATACCATAGATTAGAACCTAAATTTGTTACATGCCTCAAACAAAGTGCAGTCCTCAGAAGACCTTTCAAGTATTACTGACATCTGATGCAGGAGGGTATGGAAGAGGACGGCAAGGTGAAGGGATGCAAGGGGTTAGTGAAAACAATTCCAGGCCATCTCACCCTTGAGAAGTGCTACGGCAGTTACACACATCATTTCTGATGTTTGCTTCAATTAGCTTCTGGTCATGATCCCCATCAAAACATGGGACTGGAGGATGACTGTAGGAAAACAATATGAAGGGAGGGTGCTCACCCTAAAGAACCCAGGTTTCTCCGGGATAGAAGACACTCTAATACTGCCTGCTGGGTTCAGAGATGGCCACCCGTGGTATAGAGCAGAGCCTCAGCTCAAGGACTGGCCTCCTGCTCTGAAAACTGATAGGGGTTCAGTATCACTGAACTATACGGGACCGTCATCAGCATTCACTCACCAGCTTCTCCTCAACGAGTCACTGGACATCGCCTACACCCCTCTCACCACAGTGCAGCAGTAGAACAGGGATGAAGAGTTTGGGTCCTCACTGCACAAAGCTACTACCTCCTGCATCCCTTTCTTGCTGAACCTTTCTGATTCTCATGGTTACAACATTCAGGTACCATTTAGCTGGCAAGGCCTCAGCCACGCTGCTTAATGTGCATCCTTGGAAACACCGATGGTTGGCAACAGACCCTCAGGTGAACCCCATGAACTGGCGTCGGCCCAAAGCACAGATGGCTGGTTCCTGAGTGTGGCATCCAGCCATCACAGGGACCCAAGCAAGAAGGACCAAGGGCCCTGCCCTCCTGACTGCACACCCTGACACATCTTCCCTTTGTAGGTGTTCCAAAGAACATTCTACCTAGCTACAGATATCAAAAAAATCTGAACAGTTTTCAACCCATTATGTGAAAAACTACCTGCTATATTACACAGTCTCTGCAGAAACTCATCTTTAAAGAGGTCCTGCCACCAAATAGTAATTAAAAAGGAATCAGAAACATTCTTTATGTCTCTTGAAGAATGTGGAAGGGGATCTAATTCATAAGCCACAGCAACTCTTTTCAACACTCCTTCATCTACTCTACTCGCCAGTTCTCTCACACCCCACAGCCACTCCGAAGCCTTTCACAAGCACTGCCCAGCACTCCCCAGAGCCCCAGGGAGCTGCTCCTCCGTTCGCTCCTCCTCTTCTCTCACAGATCCTGTTTGGTCTCTCTATTCCACCCAACCCCTTCTCTCTTCTTTCAGGCCAAGTCTCCCTCTAATATTCTCTTGATTCAGTACCACAGTATCACAATAGATTCAGGCATCTACTAGCAAAAACTCTTCTGCAGAAACTAGAAAAGAAGGTGTGTGTATGTGCAGATGTGGGACCAGGGAACGGAGCACTCACGTATAGGGATTTAAACAAATCAGAAGTTATTTCTCCTTTACTAACAGGCCTAGCATAAGCATGCCAGGACTGATATGGCAAATCTACAGGGTTGGTGACCCAGGGTTCCTCTATCTCATTGCTCAGTCAATCTCAACCTACGGGTTCCATTTGTGGCCTAAGATGGCTTAGTAAGCTCCTGTCAACAGCTGCACATTCCAGCCCATGAAAAGAGAAGCATAGAAAATAGAGGGGTGTTAAGCAACCCTTCCCTTTAGAGTCACAAACTCAGAAGGGGTACATATCACTCCTATTCATTTCTCATTGACCGTGTAATCCCACGGGCCACACTTAGCTTCAAAGAGCATAGAATAAGTAGTTGTTAGCTGGGTTGCTAAAACATTGACTTCTGTTGCTAAAGAGACACCAAGAAAATGGGATCAGAAATAAGTAAGAAACTTCCAGATCAGTAACCCATTTAGGAAGAGAGAGGGTGAATGCACTCAGGCAATCTTAGTGAATGAAAAAAGTGAATGAAAAAATTTTGGGGTTTGGGAAAATGACCAGAAAATGAGTGAGATGTTGTAGGCATGGATAAAACACAAATGAATTAACAGCCCCAGAAGGAAAATGTCCTGCCTCACACCTCTTGACCTACTGCCCAATACTTTGCTTTGTCCACTTTGAAGGCAGGACCGCTATATGATCCTTCCTGCTGCTCCTGCCATCCTCAGGATGACTCAGGAAAAAAGGCAAGGTGGCTGCATGGGGGACAACACTCGGGCCCCACCTTGTGCTCTGCTTGGGAGAGGCTTGTCTTCCCAAAGCTGGTAGAAGGAACTATGGCATGGACCAGTTCGCCCATGCCTCCCTCTACCCCTTTCCTGCCCCACCACACACACACACACACACACACACATTAATGCACAAACTCAGATACACATGCATATACACCAGGTCACCAGGAATTAATTGGGCTTATTACTTCTTCACGCACTCTCAACTCTCCACGACCCTGCCCATCTGCAAGTAATGAGTCTCCATCTATCTACTGCTGAGCCAGACCCTCCAGGGGGAATTGCTTTCTTGGCACATAGGAGAGAGTATCCATTTACCATAAACCTAGACCTCAGTGTGTGTAACTGCAAAGCTCCTTGACCACATTGTATGTGTACTACGCAGAGTGCTGGGCTCTGTGACAAGATGAATAGGCAACAGCTCCTCCTCTCTGCAGTGGAGACAACAAGACCTAACCAGGTAGAAAACTCCTGCATTTGCAATAGTTAGTCATTGATCATCTTGGATTGTGGCTTCTGCACCGAATGACTGGCACAGAAACTGTGTAATGGAGGAGCTGAGAGAAGGGCAAACACAGGTGGGCTGATTGGCTTCTCTGAGCACTGAAGGGTGTGTTGAATTTAGTATCAGGCGAGGCCGGTGGCAGGGAGACCTTTGTAATAACCCAGACAAGGGATGATGAGGGCTTGAACAAGTGAGATGACTGTAGGAAGGCAAAGAATGGAGAACAGCCAGATAAAGTTTGGTGCAGTTCCCCAGGCAGCAAGGATGCCAGTGTTTGCTGAGTCATTGCATCGTGTGCAGGGACCAGGAGTTGAAGACAATCTGGAGTGTCCGTCTCCAGGGGTAAAGATAAGTAAAATGTGTGGATGTATACCTTCACAGCACACAGGAGTTGAAAGCAGTGAGCTCGAGATCCACAGAGCAAATGTGGGTATATCTAAAAGCCTAATGTTAAGGAAAAAAATGAGAAGCAAAATGAGGTCTATGACAAAATACTACTATGCAAGCCAAAAGCATGTGCGCACACACAATATTAAAAGCACACATGCCTGCTACAGCAGAGGTAGATGTCCAGGCTAGTAAGGGGGATGGGAGTGAGGATCAGGGACTGAAGGGGGGAAAATAAACGGAAGAGGGGCCTTGTGCTGAGTGAGGTCGATAGTGCTGAGAGCTGAAGTGTGTGATGAACTCAACTCTGCACAAGCCCAAAAGACAGAGAAATAATTACACATGTACATAAATACGTGCAAACAATAAAAAAGGCAAGCGGTAGTTTGTTGGGCAGTATGATTACACGCAGGTGAAGGGCAAAGGAGAGGGAGAGGGAAAACGACACCAGGTTGTCACACCCAGCTAGCACATTATTCTTGCCTCCCAGCTTGGAGCAGTGTCTCCTCTCCTTCTCCCAGCTTCAGTTCTACATACGCTTGTCTTGTCGAGTGACCGCATTCCAAGAGAATAACCTTTGGAAACAGACTAACCTGGGTATGAATCACAGAAAGTTTTTGAGCCTCAGTATTCTTCTCTGTAAAAAGAAGAATAATAATATCTACTTCACATGGTGATCATAGGGCATCCATGAGCTAATATAAATGCAATAATCTAATACAGTATTTGGCTCAGTTAATAAAATGTCCCTTTCTGATTGCCTTGAACCTGGAACCCCAAGTTTTAGCCAGGGATCTCTGCCTGGCCAGTAACAGAAGTGAGAGCAGTGCTTTGTAAGTGACAGCTCCTGCTACAGCTCAGCAACGGAGGGCTCTCGCTTTCTGGAGAAGGATAGACAAGAGCAGCACTCTGGGCTCAGAGCACACCCTAGTCCCCCCTTCATGGCCCTTGGGAGTGCTGCATCCAGGCCTGGCTGTGTGCCCACGGTCTAAGGGAAAGCCAGTCAGAGAGACTGGGCTCCCTTACACCCCACTTAGCTGCACATTTTCATCTTTTTTATGTGTTCAGGATGCTACACTAATTGTGATGGATGTTCTCTTTGTGCTCACACTGAGGGGCAGATGATGAAACCATAATGTAAAGTAATATGTCTATTAAAGACTTAAAATAACACGCCTACTGGATGATTCCTCACTCCGCTGGCAGAGTCAAGCTCCTTGGGAAGAAGTTGTTGCTAAATTAGAGATGGCAATAAAGTGGGAGGGAGGGAGGGGACTCAAGGGATATTCTCCAACTTCTGGAGTGCTGTCAAACTGATCTACCTTTTCTTCACTTAAGTAAGGTGCATCTATCGTACCAGCTTCAGCACTGGCTCTGGACACATGGATGGTCAGTGAGTTTGGATGCTCTCCATTTAGGAGCAATGTTAACTGGACTAGTGAACAAAGTCAGGGGCCTTACGGTGTCATGAATTAATTGTCTTTCTCTCTGATGCCCAAATCAATGTTAGAGCCCTGAGTTATGAGTATGTCAATATAAGTGGCTCCTGGAGGGCCAGCCCCGGTGGCCTGGTGGTTGGGTTCGGCATGCTCCATTTCAGTGGCCCAGGTTCAGTTCCTGGGCATGGACTTACATCACTCGTCTGTGAGTGGCCATGCTGTGGTGATGGCTCACGTACAAAAAGAGGAAGATTGGCAGCAGATGTCAGCTCAGGGCAAAGATTCTTCAGCAAAAAAAAAAGAAAAGAGTAGCTCCTGGAGGTCTCTGGCCCCCAAATTCCAGAGGCAGAGAAAACTGAGACTAGAGAACCAGGTGAACTCTCAGCCACGTCTATCCCTAGCAAAACAGGATTCTGAAACAAAAAGCAGACAGAACTCCGGTGTCTTCCGCATCTGTCTCCTTGCTTGGTTGTCTCTGTTTTGCTAAAGAACAAGAGGTGTGTGTTCACTCCAATCAGAGCCTCTGGGCCCAGTGGCTGTGGAAGGTTCACTTCAGGAGAGACAGCACGTCAGCAGGAGAGCATTGTAGGGGATCGACGTCCCAGATCTTAGTCTTAGCTCCACTGCTAATCTCAGTTCTTCCTCCTGGGCTCCAGAATCTTCTGGCCAGCTGTAAAAGTCTAGCTCCCCCCTGCCGTGGTTCATCATCCACTATTCCCTTCATTGCTAACCAGCCCCCGACCTTCACCACCTCCTCTTGCTCATTTCTACCTCTGCTCCTTCCCTGACTCAGGCCCTGGCTCCTAGTGGCTGCCTCTCTCCCCTCTGCCTCTAATCCTGTTTGAACTTCTAGGTAGACATGATGAATGGAGGAAGATAAAAAATATCCCACCTTATAACCTATTGAATCTAATATCAGTAACAAGATTATTGCCCTCGGCAACCAGACATGAATAGGATATGACCTCATGCCATAAACTTTTAAAAGTGATTCCCAAGGAAATCAATAGAATATTTGGATGTGGCTCATAGAAAGTCCTTCACCCCCCACACACACCCAACAGGTGATAGGAGGCAAACATAGTAAGTTAATAAAATCCCAAGAATGAAACCCCATTTGGAAAGAAGCAAAATTAAAGTGTGAGTAGGCATCCTGGGCGAAGGTACAGTAATGCTCTCTTCCTCTATCACTGCACTAACATAACCATACCTGACACATTGTGTGAGTACCTACCCTGGTGTGACGGTAAACCAGTACATGCAACATTCTATTTGAGACTCACAAAATCCCAAGATATTATTAGCTGCATGTTGTACATAAGGAAACCAGGGCAGGTCGAGCCTAATCATTATTGCACCTCAGCAGAGGCAGAAAAACTACTTGGATTCACCATTTTTCAGAATTCCAGTCTAAATTAGGAGAATGATCTAAAGCACAAGGGTATTTCCCCACAAGAGTAAGATATAACTTTGATCACGTGTGGTGATCTCTAACATAGGGTATTTCTTTAAATCTCAGAAGACAGACTACAGCCCAGGTTATCTAACAGCCTTCACACCGCTACAGCTGAATGTTCTTTTTGATGGACTCTGAACCATCAAGGTACTGAAAAGTCGTGATAACATGAACCCTCTCAAATTTGGCTCAGAGGGGAAACCAAAAATATCTCCATAAGACGGGAAAGATGTTAAGAAGAATTGGCCCACACGTCGCTGTGACAGTCTGAGTTGCCCACACTTGGTGTGGGCAAGGGAAAGGGATGGGCATGTCATGGTGACTGTGGAAACCTATCACAGAGAGACCAAGAAAGGAAGCATGGTGACAAAGAACAGAAAAGCAACTTGGGTGACAAAAAACATAACCCAAGGAACAGAACAAGATTCCCTGCAAGTGCTTCAGGCTATGGAATAACTTGATAATAACATGATCCTATTTTTTAAAAAGAGGTTAAAGACAAAATGTTAAAAGAACAAAATGAGATTAAAAGAGTGATTGCAGAACTAAGGGAACTAACTGAGCACTAAAACAATATCATTACAGAACTAATAATTGGAACAGCCAAAACCAGAATAGACATGACTGGAAATTTAATTAAAGTCTTAAAATGAAAGTCCTTCCTGAGTGAATGCAAAGGGAAGAAGGGGGAAGATAAAATGATTACAGATAAAAGACTAGCTGTCCAGGGCAGGCAGACATGATACAACATGTGCATAAAAAGTATTCCTGAAACACAGAACCCAAAAAATGCAGACGAAAATTATTCCAAGATATTTTTAAAGCTAAATTTTTTTAAATGAAGTAAGACAATCGAGGTTGCCTTCAGACTTCTCCAGAGCAATATCCAATGCCAGAAAATAAAGTGACAATTCCATTTTCAACAATAAAATCACTAACAAAAAAAATAGAAAATTGTGAAAAACATGGCACTAAATAGACCACAAAAAGGACAATTGTTTACAGTATGAGAGTTTAAATAAGAAGGCAGAGAATTGCCTTGTTCAGTCTCAACTGGGAAAGTGCACATCAGGTGATTCAAGTTTCTTACTGTTCCATGTACGTCTGTGAATGACTGCATAAGTGCCATGAGCGTGGATCTGAGGGTTACAAATAAATGTTAGCAAGTAAGCAAACTTGCAAATACAGAATCTGTAAATTGTGAGGATCAATTGTATTCACTGAGCACTTCTTATTTCCAGGCAATCTTCTAGGCACTGAGGTTACAGCAGTAAACAAACCAGACAAACCCTTCCCTCTATGGAGGGGGAGAGACAATAAATATAATACACGTGATAACTACTATAGAAAAAATAAGCACAGTAAGGGGAGTGCAATGTTAAATTGAGTAGTGAGAGTGAGAGTAGATCTCAATGAGACTGTGATACTTGAATAAACGTTTAAAGGTAAAGAGGGAATGAGCTTTGCAGATACCTGGAGGTAGAGTGCCCCACGCAGAGGAAATAGCCAGTACAACTGCCCAGGCGGCTGAACTATTCTAGAAACAACTATGAAGGGGCCAGTGGGGCTAGTGCAGAATGAGAGGAGGAGAGAGTCATAGGAGGTAAAGTCAGAGAGGTAAGGGAGTCAGATTGCTAGCCCTGTAGGCCATGGTAAGTACACTGGCTCTTACTTGGAGGGAGCTGGGGAGCCATTGGAGGGTTTTGAGCCTTTGACCACAGGAGCGGCTCACTCTGGCTGCTGTGTTGAGAATAGAATATAAGGCGGTAGGCAAGAATGCGAGCACAGGGCCATGAGAAATCTCTTACAAAAATCCAGGCAACCACCTTCCAATGCCTGAAAAAATTGGGTGCTCCCATGCCTGAAGCCAGCCCCACCCAGCTGCAATCCTCAGAGAGCTGACAAGAGCCTTCTAGGCCAGAGGCTTATAACAATTGTAAGCCCATGAGCCTAACAACCAGCCATGCTGGAGGCCTCCTCACTTAATAGGAAAACTGCAACAGGAATGTGCTATTAGACCTTGCAGCCAACTGTGCTGGAGCTCCCCACACCCGAAAAAGAGACGAAAGGGCCCAAAACAACTACACGCAGCTGAGCATTACAACCAGCCAGCCAGGGAGACAGCTCAGCCTCCCTGGGCACCTACGGCAAAAGCAACCCTGCGACAACAGAAGGACACATGTAGCCCAGATAGGGATCACTCCTGGAACATTTGGATCTGGTGATGAGACAGATGGAAGCACACTGCTTGGCCTCATAAGGCATCACTTATATAAGGTCACCTCTCCAAGATCAAGAGACGTAGCTGAACTACCTAATACATAGACACAAGCCAAGGGAAAGAGGCAAAATGAGGAAGCAAAGGAATATGTTCCAAGTAAGGGAACAGGACAAAACACCAGAAAAGGAACTAAATGAAACAGAAATGAGCAATCTACCCAACAGAGACTTCAAACAAAGAGTCATAAGGATGCTCACGGACCTTGGGAGAAGAAAGGATGAGCTCAATGACAATGTCAATAAAGAAAGGGAAGATATAAGAAAAAATCAATCAAAAATGAACAATATGAAACGGGAAATGAAAAATTCACTAGAGGGACTCAAAAGCAGAGTAGATGATACAGAAGACCGGATCAGTGAGCTGGATGAAAGACCAGAGGAAATCACCCAAGCTGAATGGATAAAAGAAAAAAGAATTAAACAGAGTGAGGACAGTCTAAGGGATGCCTGGCACAACATCAAGCACACTAATATCCATGTTGTAGGTGTCCCAGAAGGAGAAGAGAGAGACAAAGGGGCAGAGAATCTATTTGAAGAAATAATAGCTGAAAACTTTCCTAACCTAAGGAAGGAAACAGACATCCAGGTACAGGAATCACAGAGAGCACCAAACAAGATAAACCCAAAGAGGCCCACACCAAGACACATCGTAATTAAAATGTCCAGAATTAAAGATCAAGAGAGAATCCTAGAAGCTGCCAGAGAAAGACAACAAGTTACATACTAAGGAAACCCGATAAGGCTATCAGCTGACTTCTCAGCAGAAACCTTACAAGTTAGAAGAGAGTGGTACAATATATTTAAAGTACTAAAAGGAAAAAACCTACAGCCAAGAATACTCTAGCCGGCAAGATTATCATTGAGAATGGAAGGAGAGATAAAGAGTTTCCAGGACAAGCAAAAATAAAAGGATTTTATCACCAAGAAATCAGTCCTACAAGAAATGCTAAAGGGACTTATTTAACGGGGAAAGAGAAGACCACAAATAGGAAAAATTATCTATTTCCATGATAAGAGGGTAATGGATACACATGCACAAAAAAGAGCTTAGATGTGATATAAAAACCATAAAATTTGTGAGGAAGGGAGTAAAAAAGCAGAGCTTTCCGATAGAGGTCAAACTAAAGAGACCATCAACTTAATATAGATTGCTATATACATAGGTTACTATATGTGAACCTCATGGTAATCACAAACCAGAAACCTATAATAAATACACAAAAAACTAAGAGAAAGGAACGCAAACATAATACTAAAGAAAGCCATCAAACCACTAGGGAAGAGAGCAACAGAAGAAGAAAGGAACAGAGAACTACTAAAGCACCCAGGAAAAATGTAAAAAAATGGCAGAAGGACATAGTTATCGATAGCTACCTTAAATGTCAATGGACAAAATGCTCCAATTAAAAGGCAGAAGGTGGCTAATTGGTTAAAAAAACAAAATCCATAATATACTGCATACAAGAGACACACTTCAGACCTAAAGACACTCACAAACTGAAAGTGAAGGGATGAAAAAAGATATTTCATCAAATGGCAATGAAAAGAAAGCTGAGGTAGCAATACTCATAACAGACAAAATAGACTTTAAAACAAAAACCGCAACAAGAGATAAAGAAGGGCACTACATAATGATAAAGACAACAATCCAACAATAGGATATAACACTTGTAAATATCTATGCACCCAACACAGGAGCACCTAAATGTATAAAGCAATTATTAACAGACATGAAAGGAAAAATAGACAGTGACACAATAATAGTAGGGGATTTTAACACTCCAATTACACCAATGGATAGATCATCCAAACAGAAGATCAATAAGAAAACATTGCCCTTAAATGACACATTAGAACAGATGGACTTAGTAGATCTATACAGAACACTCCATCTGAAAACTGAAGAATACATATTCTTTTCAAATGCACATGGAACATTCTCCAGGATTGGCCACATATTAGGCCACAAAACAAGTCTCCATAAATTTAAGAAGATTGAAATAATACCAAGCATCTTTTATGACCACAATGGTATGAAACTAGAAATCAACTATAGGAAGAAAATTAGAAAAGCCACAAACAGGTGGAGATTAAACAAAATGCTACTGAACAACAATTGGGTCAATGAAGAAATCAAAGGAGAAATCAAAAAATACCTGGAGACAAATGAAAATGAAAATACAACATGCCAGAATTTATGGAATATAGTAAAAGCAGTTCTAAGAGGGACATTTATAGCAATACAGGCCTATCTCAACAAACAAGAAAAATCTCAAATAAACAATCTAACAGTGCACCTAAAGGAACTGGAAAAAGAAGAACAAACAAAGCCCCAAATCAGTAGAAGGAAGGAAATAATAAAAAGCAGAGCAGAAATAAATGAAATAGAGACTAAAAACACAGTAGAAAAAATTAATGAAACCAAGAGCTGATTCTTTGAAAAGGTAAACAAAAGTGACAAACCTTTAGCTAGATTCACCAAGAAAAAGAGAGAGAAGGTTCAAATAAGTAAAATCAGAAATGAAAGAGGATAAATTACAACGGACGCCTCAGAAATACAAAAGATTATAAGAGAATACTACGAAAAGCTATATGGCAACATTTAGATAATCTAGAAGAAATGGATAAATTCTTAGAATCATACAACCTTCCAACACTGAATCATGAAGAAATAGAGAATTTGAATAGACCAATCACCAGTAAGGAGATCAAAACAGTAATCAAAAACCTCCCCCAAAATAAAAGTCCAGGACCTGACGGTTCCCCAGGTGAATTCTACCAAACACTCCAAGAAGACTTAATACCATTCTTTCTCAGAATATTCCAAAAATTTGAAGAGGAGGGGAATCTTCCTAACTCCTTCTACAAAGCTGACATTACCCTGATATCAAAACTAAATAAGGACAACACACACAAAAAAAATTACAGGCCAATATCACTGAAGAACATCGATGCAAAAATCCTCAACAAAATACTAGCAAATCACATACAAAAATACATTAAAGAGATCATACACCATGATCCAGTGGGATTTATTCCAGGGATGCAGGGATGGTTCAACATTCGCAAATCAATCAACGTGATACACCACATTAATAAAACGAAGAATAAAAATCACATGATCATCTCAATAGATGCAGAGAAAGCATTTGACAAGATACAGCATGCATTTATGATAAAAACTCTGAATAAAGTGGGTATAGAAGAAAAGTACCTCAACATAATAAAGGCCATATATGACAAACCAACAGCTAATATCATCCTCAATGGTGAAAAACTGACGGCTATCCCTCTAAGAACAGGAACCAGACAAGGATGCCCACTGTCACCACTCCTATTTAACATAGTATTGGAAGTCCTAGCAAGAACAATCAGGCAAGAAAAAGAAATAAAAGGGATCCAAATGAGAAAGGAAGAAGTGAAACTGTCACTATTCACAGATGACATGATTTTATATATAGAAAACCCTAAAGAATCCACCAAAAAACTTTGAGAAATAATAAAGGAATACAGTAAAGTTGCAGCATACAAAATCAACATACAAAAATCAGTTGCATTTTTGTACACTAACAACTATGCAGCAGAAAGAGAAATTAAGAATACAATCCCATTGACAATTGCAACAAAAAGAATAAAATACCTGGGAATAAATTTAACCAAAGAGGTGAGAGACCTGTACACTGAAAACTATAAAACATTGCTAAAAGAAATTGAAGAAGACATAAGGAAACGGAAACATATTCCATGCTCTTGGATTGGAAGAATTATCATAGTTAAGATGTCCATACTTCCTAGAGTAATCTATAGATTCAATGCAATCCTTATCAAAGTTCCAACAACATTTTTCACAGACATAGAACAAAGAATCCTAAAATTTATATGGAACAACAAAAGACCCTGAGTAGCCAAAGGAATCCTGAGGAAAAAGAACAAAGCTGGAGGCATCCCACTCCCTGATTTCAAAATATACTACAAAGCTATAGTAACCAAAACAGCATGGTACTGGCACAAAAACAGACACACAAATCAATGGAATAGAATTGAGAGCCCAGAAATAAACTGACACATCTATGGATAGTTAATTTTTGACAAAGGAGCCAAGAACTTAAATGGAGAAAGGAAAGTCTCTTCAACAAATGGTGTTGGGAAAACTGGACAGCCACATGCAAAAAAGTAGATCATTACCTTACACCATACACAAAAATTAACTCAAAATGGATTAAAGACTTGAATGTAAAATCTGAAACCATGAAACTTCTAGAAGAAAACATAGGCAGTATGCTCTTCGACATCAGTCTTAGCAATATATTTTCAAGCACCGTGTCTGACCGGGCAAGAGAAACAATAGAAAAAATACACAAATGGGACTATATTAAACTAAAAATCTTCTGCACAGCAAAGGAAACCATCAACAAAACGAAATGACAACTTAACAATTGGGAGAAGATATTTGCAAACCATATATCTGATAAGGGGTTAACCTCCAAAATATGTAAAGACCTCATACATCTCAACAACAAAAAGCTAACAACCCAATTAAGAAATTGGGCAAAAGACCTGAACAGACATTTCTCCAAAAAAGATATACAGATGGCCAACAGGCACATGAAAAGATGTTCAACATCATTAACTATCAGGGAAATGCAAAGCAAAACTACAATGAGATATCACTTCACACCCGTCAGAATGGCTATAATTAAGAAAAACAGGAAACAAGTGTTGGAGAGGATGTGGAGAGAAGGGAACTCTCATACACTGCTGGTGGGAGTGCAAACTGGTGCAACCACTATGGAAAACAGTATGGAGATTCCTCAAAAAATTAAGAATAGAACTACCATATGATCCAGCTATTCCAATGCTGGGTATTTATTCAAAGAAAATGAAAACATGAATGCATAAAGATACACGTACCCCTATGTTCATTGCAGCATTATTCACAATGGCCAAGACTTGGAAGCAACCTAGGTTCCCATCAAGGGATGAATGGATAAAGAAGATGTGGTATATATACACAATGGAATACTACTCAGCCATAAGAAATGATGAAATCCAGCCATTTGTGACAACTTGGATGGACATTGAGGGTATTATGCTAAGTGAAGTAAGTCAGAGGGAGAAGGTCAAATACAATATGATCTCATTCATAAGTAGAAGATAAAAACAACAACAAACAGACACCTAGAGACAGAGATTGGATTGGTGGTTACCAGAGGGGAAGGGGGGAGGGAGGAGGGTGAAAGGGATGATTAGGTACATGTGTGTAATGATGGACTGTTATTACTATTTGGGTGGTGAGCATGATGTAATCGATGCAGAAACAGAAGTATAATGATGTACACCTGAAATTTATATGGTGTTATAAACCAATGTGACCTCCATAAAATAAAAATAAATAAATAAAAATAAAAAATAAATTAAAAAAAAAAATCCAGGCAAGTTCAGAATGGTGGCAGAAGAGTTGGTGAGAAGAGCCAGATCCTGGATATAATTTAAAGGAAGAGCTAACATGATTTCATGACATGTTGGACATGGAGTGGGAGAGAAAGGAGTCAAGGGTGACACCAGGTTTTTATCCTGTCCAAATAAAAGGATGAAGTTGGAATGAGCTTTGACGGAGAAACATGTGAAGAAGGCATTGGGAAGACAAGATCATTTGGACATGTTAAGTTTGCTATTTCTATTCGGTATCACTGTTGAATAGGCAGTTGGATAGAGTCAGGAGTTAAGGGGCAAAGTCTGTGCTGGAAATGTAAGCTATCAGCACATAGATGGAATGTAAAGCCGTGGGACAGCATGAGATCACCCAGGAAGTGAGTGTAATAGAGAAGAAACAAGGTCTAAGAATTGAACCCCAGGAAATCCATTAATAAGAGAAAAAGGAGAAGAGGAGGAAATAGAAAAAAAGACTGAAATATGACCGGTAAATTCAGAGTAAAACCAAGAGTGTGTGATGTTTAGGAAGCCAAGGGATGAAAGTGTTTTTAGGAGTAAGAAATGAATAACTGTGAATGCTTACTGAAAGGTCAAATACTATCAGCTTTAAGAACTGATTATGGATTTAGCAACATTGAAGTCATTGTGACCTTAAACAGACAAGAGTAGTCTTCTTGCAGTGGTTGAGGGCAAAATCTTGTTTGCCGGGGGATTAACAGAAAACAGGAGTTGGAGTTGGTGGGTACAGACAAATATTTTTAAGAGGTTTGATATAAGTTGGAGTAGAGAAATGGGAGAGGCAGCAGGATCAGAAGATTTTTTTAAGATGGGAGAAACAGGTGCATCATGGTATGATGATGGTAATAACCCAGTAGAAAGGGAAATATAGATGACATAAGAGGGGACAGAATTACTGGAGTAATATCCTTCAGTAGGTGAGAGGGAGGCCTCAGGGAGGACCAAGGACAGGTCATCTCCATGAACACTTGAGAAGGCAGAGTTTGTGAGTGTAGGTGCCAGTAGGTATGTAGATGTGGTAGTGGGAGCATATGGACATTGTCTTCTGATTGCTTCAGTCTTATCAGTGAAGTGGGAAGCAATGTTGTCAGCTGAAATGATGATGAAGGAACAGGTGTTAGGTTTTAAGAGAGAGACAAATAGGTGAAATGTAGTATGAATGCCAGGAAACATTGTGATTCAGCTCAGGGTTTGTGGCCCTAAATTGACAGTAAGATAATCAGCATGGTTGTATGTTTTTCTCTATGTAGGACTGACTGCATGAATTTAGGTGCAGAGGTAGTGAAGAGTTTGTACAGGGTCTTGATTCTCCTAAGAGTATTAAAATGAGAATCAAGGAAGTTGAGAGTGTGTGCCAAGATGGTTGTAAGGATTATAATAATATATTTTAAGCCAAGTGTACTGGGTAGTATCAAGAGTTTGTTGAAGTCAGAGTACTAGAGGCAATGTGCTGAGAAAATAAAAGGTGAGGTCAGAAAGTGGGCTATATTAGCAAGTATGGGAAGGGTGTGGCCATGAGATCAAGTGGTAAAGTAGGTAGAGGATATATTCACGGGAGGAAAGGAATTCAAGGAACTAGGTCAAGAGTTAAGGGATTATAACGTGTATATGGAAATCAAAAAGCATTAAGACAAGAATAGAGTTGGAGAGAGGGACAGTGAGCCAGGAGCTAAAATCATTGAAAAATCCGGGGCATAACCCTGGACTGAAAGTTAACCGAGGCAAGGAGGAACAGTGGGAGGCATGGTCTGAAGACAAAGGGCTCGATGCCACTGTTTAAAGGAAGAGAAGGGGGACAGACTGGAAGCCACACTGAGGAGGAGATGGGGTCTCTACCTCATCTCCATGCTCAACAGTAAAGAGATGAAGGAGAATCAATAGCCACCACTCCGGAGAGTTCCAGAAAAGCACCGTCCTCGAGGGAGGGGGCCGTGTTTTAGTCAGGACAAGCAAGGGAAGGGAGGATTCAGATAAAAGTTTAGCAGACAGAGCGTTTTGTTACCGATGGGCCAGAGTTCTAGCAGATGCGGTGTTCAGGAGTAGGGCAGGGCGGGAGATGGGGCGAGAGCAGGTTGGCGAGCTGACCGTGAGCAGTGGCGTGGGGCCTCTTGCGGGGCTCACATAAACAGGCGTCATGGGATCAGCCTGGTGGCCTGCCCTGTGTTGGGGTAGGTAGCAGAGGTATCGGAGGCTCCCTCAGAATCCTCAGGAAGAGGGTGGAAGGTCTGGGGAGGTGTAAGTTACACAGCCTCTTTTCCTGGACATAAAAATGGCTAGAAAAGAAGTTGAAGAGGCTGTGCTGAGGAAAGGAGTTTGGATGGGCAGGCGGAATGTGTCAGCAGCGTAACGGAGCGTGGTTCTTGTGGAGGTAGGCAAGCTGGGTGAGCCATGGCAGTGCAGGGGGGCCTCAGGCCGCTGGGGTTTCTCGGGACAGGAGGAGGGAAGCCCAAGATGCGTGAGAGGCACGCAGACCCAGAGTGACAGTCACAGCTTGTCCGAGCTGAGAGGAACCTTTCAGACCAGTCATGTTCAAACATTGCTGCTCACATGCCACCTAAGAGACGTCTATTCATGCTTTACATTTTCTGTTTGTGTCTTACGTTTTCATAAATGTTAGCACTAAGAAGATTTATTCACTTGAAAGATGTGGGATTGTTATAGCAACATCAAACCACCGTTTTTTGAATTCTTCCTATAGGCTAAAAATCTCTTGGTGATCTATTATCAAAAATTATTTTTAGTGATCAGTTTACTGACACTTTTACTGATGGTTTGATTAGGTTCTTCTTCACTTATGCTAAAAGCAAAGGATTGGAAACCACCTGAACTGAAAAGGAATGTGTGTGTGTGCGCATGTGTGCATGTGCGCATGTGTGTGTGTGTAAATTTTTATTTATTTACTTTTTTGTTTTTTAATTTATTAGAATCTTTCACTTTCTCAATATCTGGGAAGAATATCAAAAAGACTGCTAAAGATTATTAAATGACTATTAATTATACCCATTATTTTTTTTCTTCTTACAGACATATTGTTTAGCATGATATATACTTAGATGGAAATGGAAAAATTAAAAACATGGCTAATTTCAATCCGTCTTTGACAATACAATATTCTTCTACCAACCACTTTCATCTCAGCATTGCTTTAAGGTTAGAGTTAGCTTACTCAGCGTACGGGGAGTGCCTGCCACCTGGCCTAGTCATCCTCGTCACACTTTGGCCCAATCAGACTTGCTTCTGTCATCAAATGTCTGACTTCATTTTTCAATTCAAATGAATAGATTAATATACATTTCAGGAATATTATTAAAAATCACTGAGTAATTATTGTGGAATTTGTTATTTTTTTTAATGATAGATTACTAAAAGCAATCAAACCAAAATTAAACTGATATAAGGCTATTATAGCCTATTTTTATAATTTATAAAAACAATAATAAATCTATATGCTCTTTCTCACTACTTAATTTGAAATAATGCAGTACAATTTGTAGCAAAAAAAATGTTATTTATGAAGCAAGAAGTATAAAACCCCTGGTAGTCCTTTGGTAAGTGCGTGTGCATGCATGGATTGAATCTGTCTTTCAGCTTTTGAAAATCATAAAATAAGAATTATGTATACAACTTCAGAAATAATGCCATTAATTTTGTGAGACATTATGATCAAGATTTTTCCCATGTATTTAATGAAAGAGAATGGTATACACTGGTAAAAACAAATTGGTGTTGCAGCTAGAATATCATTTTACTTTTTATTAATAGAGTTAGAAAATATTAAGCATTTCACAAGGAAAAAAATAAACTGAGAACTGACTAAATGGAATAAAGATTTCATGATGCAATTTGATAAAATAGGTTTTAACTGACTTACTGAGTAACACACACTGAACTTAGAAATCAGGTAAAGCTTTTCGCATAGGTTTTATCGTTTGGTATCCCTCGAAAACATTCCCACCACATTTAACAGAATCTGTGTCACTAACCTATATGGTCTCAGCTGTTCCAAGATGCTGTTCTTTCTTATAATGACACTTCCCAAGGATGATATTCAGAATAGCTGAACATAATTGCTTGTGATTAAATTTGTGAAAAAGACATTTTTAGCATTCAATATTTCTTGCCAATTCTCTTTGCTTTGCTCCCACCATTTTCTCCCACAACAGCAAAACATTCTTTGACAAAAGCCAGGGCTTGGGAGAGGTGAGGTCACTAAACAGAACAGTCATCAGTCCCATTGTCTATACCCTCCCCCAAGGGCCAACACACTCCAGGGCTATCACCACACTTCATCCTTAATAGAAAAACGTGTGCAATCAGTAGAAGAGGAAGCCATCCCATGAGTTTCTAGTGCTTTTGTTAGTAAAAGAGATTTGGCTTCCTGGAGGTGTTTACACCCTAGAACAATATATCAGAGTGAAGTTTGGGAAGAATGAGTGCCTTGGTTTTTGTAAAGTGGGAAAAGGGCTTTTATGAAATGGGCAGAGAGACCGACATGACACCAGGAATCTAAGGGGGTTGAGGACTAGAAATTAATTCCCTTCGAACCATCAGTACAATCAACCAGAACTAAAGACTTAGTGTCCCCGGTGCCACAGCCTCACCCCACTCTCCAGAGGATGGGCTAAGAAGTGCTTTATGCTGAAGACAGGGATCCAGGCAAAGGCAGGCCACAGTCCTTGGAACTCCAAGTCTTTAAGGTGTGGCTGCAAAGGCAGCAGCTCTCTAGCTATCCTTTTGTTCTCTAGGATGTAATGGAAGAGAATGGAGGGAGGGAAAAAAATGTAGAGAAAGCTCCTGGAGGAGAAAAAGCCAAAGGATGGAATTAAAAGTTCAAAATTAGCATCCCAATTCCTTCTCTGTCCCGTTCACATGCTAAGTTGTATACGCCAGCATCCATAACGAGTGCAAAGGAAATGAAGCCGAAGTTCATGACAACCAGGAACTCCTGGCAGGGAGAGGCACTGTCTGTACGCTCCTTTGTCTGGGACAACAGGCCTCTTGCTGCTTAAGTGGAGATGCTGACGCCTAAGGAGGGGGTGCAAGCACCGCCTTCCTCCAGTGACCCGGAGAGCATGTGAGCTATTCTATTTTGCTTCACCTTGACCAAGCAAACAAACCTATAACGTGCACTCTTTTTAACAGTAACGTTTAATGGTCATGATGGTGTACACTTGGTGAATAAACCACAGATATGTCGGCAGTCATTGCCCGGTCCCTGTCGTGACACCTCAGGCTTCCTTGCGGTGGTGATGGAGACAAGGATCCTCTTCAGGGAGGTCTGTCTGAGAAACCAGGTGTGCCACAGAGAGCCCCAGGCATCACCTTCAAGGCCCTGGAGCTCACAGATGGGGATGCCTCCCATATGCTAGCGCCATGGTCTATTTTCCAAAGAAGCCAGATCACAGTGAGCGTTGTGGATTTGTCTTTTTCTTTTGAAAAGGAAGGGAAAAGAAATTGTAAGGTGGGGTCCTGGGAGTGGAGAGTCAGGGGATAAAGGAGGGGCTCCACAAGCACAACACAATCTCAGCCAAGGAGAAGCTCCAAGACACCCCACGAAAGGACAGGAGGGAAGACAATTTTCTCATGGTGTCACAACCAAGTCATGGCAGAAGTCAGGTAGGCCACCAAGGCCATCAATCAGTAAGACCTGAGTGTGCACTCACTATGTACCCAGCACTCAGGTGCCCTGAGGACCAGGAGAGTGGCCACCGCCCTCACGTTACTTAGAGCCTCACCCTTGGCTCAGTGTTGTCTCCAACAAGTCACATGGTCACCATGCCATAGGCACACTTCTGTTTTATTCTGGCTTGCATGTATAAATCAATGCACCTGTGCACACCTGTGTATAGGATTGAAATGGATGGACATGTGTTAGCATGACTGCATGTACACATGCACACATGTGTACAGTTGCATATGTGTGTATTTATCTCCATGTATGTATATCCTTATGTTTGTGTGACTGAGTGTAACTGCATTTGTTCTCATGCCAGTGTGTCTGAGTAGAATATATGTATGGATTTATATATGCATGCATGCACACATAAATGCATAAATGTTTCTGTACATATGTCTGCCTGTGTGTGCTGAATCCTTCAATCTACCTGATAAACAGACCTGGCACGATACCTACTTATCTACTTGGACTTATCAAGGTCGCTGTTAGACAGATAATTATGTCTGTGCCTAAGAACAAAACAGCTCCAGTCATCACTTGGTAATCCCCCCCTGCTGCCAGCACTTAGCTAGTTTTCTTCTCACTTAATCACAACAAAACAAACCCCTCCATTCTTCACCAGACAATGTCCAAAGGAAACTGGGGCTCTCTGGCTCTCAAACTCACTGTGCAGCTGTCTCCCCACTCACAAGAGCTTTTCCACTTTCATATCACCTAATTAGCCTCAGAAAAGAAACTGAGGCTTCTCTCTGTCTTCTCTCCACCACTTCTCTCTCCACTATACTCATCTCTTCCTTATTGTCTCCCACACAAGCTGTCACTTCGAGACCATGCCTGTGGGGCAGCTGTGGGGCCTGCATAAGCATGACTGGCATGCTGTGTTATTGAACTAGGCACGCATAAACCATCAGAGGCCAAACCTTGTAGAGGACATCCTCTCAGGGACAGGGACAGCTGATGTGAAGAAAGGAGGAAAAATTTGATTTCATAATCTGAATCAACTTGGGCAAATGAAAATAGGTCAACACTGCAAGTCTCCACCGAAGCCAAGGGACAGTGCCACCCCATTATCATTGTTCTTGCTATTTCTCTATTACCCGTGGGAGGAAATGTTCACACCCCTGGCCTTCTGAGTGGCAATTAAGAGGAAGCAAACAAGGACTCAAAGTCATATAAGGTTAGAAACGTGTAAAAGTGAGTCTTGAGGTTGGGGAGAGGGGAGGGCAGAGCTGAGGGAAAGAGGAACCGCAGTTTTGACTTGATGTTAGCTCACAAAGAAACTGAGCTTTTCAACCAAACGTTAAGAAATGAAGCTAGTGTTTCTCAACACACGTGGTTGTGTATAGGTTTTATTCGCAAAGCACCTCTGGCACTGGGGGAGGCCCTGTCTTTACATCTGCCACTGGTGAAAGGTCAGCTGGGCTGCTGCAGGAAGCGAGGAGATGGAGCGCGCCGGGCTGGCTGCCCCTTGACCTGCAGTTCTGAGATTTAAACGTACCCAGCCATCACCTCGGGTGCTTGTTAAAATGCAAATCCCCAGACCCACCCCCAGAAATTGATTGAATAGGTCTCCAAGGGTGTCAAGAGTCACCCTAAGGTTTCAGATGCTGGTGGTGTTGGGATCACACTTGGAGAGATTCTGCTTTCCAGCCCAGAAGGAGAGAGGAGAATTCAGTGATAGTGTCCTTGATGAGGGGGTAGAGAGTGGGGTCTGGGCCTTAAAAGGACAGTGAGAGCACAGAACAGGGGCTATGCGGGAGCAGGATTAGGATTCTGTTCCGATTTGGAATCCTAAGGCAGGAGAAGATGTAGAGCTAGAGAAGGCTCCTCAGTCTTCAGAAAAGGTGATCCACCAGTCTGGCTTCTGGTGACTGATGACCATGTGATGTTGTATCAGTCATCTCCTCTCTTGACCTCAGTTTTACTCATCTGTAAAATTAGAATGTCAGTTCTGTTATTTTGGGATTCTATTGTCATGAAATCACCACCCTGTTTGCATTTTCTTGTCTCCTTGCTCAAATACTTCTTTGCATCCTCTATCTGGGCTCCTGAGATTGGAAGAGGATTGGGAACAACAAACCTTACAACTCATTTCCTCTCCTGGAGAGTTCTTCTTCCCCCACTGTGTGGTCTCAGGGAAGACAGATAGGAGCATCTTTGCGGGTAGTCTTAAACCCTCAGCCTGGGAACAGCTCTCAAGGGGCTAAAAGGCTGATTCATAGGATATAGGCAAATAAAGAAAGACAAAACTTCAGTTGTAACTTCTCTAAGCATCAGCAACCCCAGTTCCAGGTGCAAAAGGCAGTTATATTTGTGGGAAACTGGAAAGATGCCGAGAGGCCCAGTTCAACCACCATGTTACCTGAACTTCCACTGTCGGAGATATATTCCTTTCCATTATGCCTCATTTTTCTTATTTCAGTGCAAAATGACCAACCTAAGATGGGTAGGTCACTTTTAACCACTGACACCTTCAAATTGATTACTTTATATTTCATATTTACTCATTTACAGTCTCTTTACATAAGTTTACACATGATAGAGAAAGAGAGAGAGAGAGACAGAAAGAAATATATGAAGGGAAAATAAGTGTGTAAGAGTGAAAAAGAAGCAATGGTACTATTATGCAAAATGAAGACTATGGTCATGTGCAGCTGCAAGCTACAGAGTGTACATTTGGCTCTAAGCTTCCTTGAAGGAAAAGCATAAATGGAAATGAGGTCACTTACAGCATGATTAGTTTAAGATGTTAGTCGCCACACCCTCCAGGAACTAGAAGGCTCTTGAAACCAATGTTTGTGGAGCACCTGTTGTAAGCCACATGTACTATGTGAAGACCTGTGAGGGATACAGAGGGTAGAGAATAACAGTCCCTGCTCTTGAGCTACCAATAGGCCTAGTCTTGAAGAAAACACACTTACACACATGGATGAGAATAAGCATATTAGAAGAGATGCCACATAGTTGTACATTAAAGGTACAAATTGCTCAGGAAAGGGAGACAAAAGAGTGTCTGATGATCAGAGGAGGTTCATGAAGGAGGCTGGACTTCATACTGGCTGATGAGGCTGGGAGGAAGTCTTTGAAATTGGGAAAATTCAAAAGAGGTTCCAATGATCCTGATGAGACTAGCCAGGCTGGAGAGAAGGGATTTTCAGTATGGCCAACCCCTGGTGAGAGCTCTTCATGTCTTACTTAAACCAAATGATGGAGAAACACTTCCTGTGCTGGTCTCACTTACTGCAACAGAGAAGTCCCTGTGAACTAGGGGTACGATCCACATGTAACGTTGCAGCAATATTTATTAAGCTCCTACAATGTGCCAGGCTTTGTGTTATGGACAGCATGACAGCAAGCAGAAGAGATGTTTGTCCTGTCTGCCTGCTTACTTTGCCTTGTAGGAGAGTCCTAGTCACCTGGAGGACAATGGGAATCGGTCCTCTCCATGATGGGCACAAACAGTGCGTGTCCAAAGAGCCCAGTTACATTCCATACAGCTTGCCTTGAGAATCCACTGAGAGAATAGTGGATTTGTTTTATTTTTTAAAAATGAACATATTCACATAGAGGGTGAGGCAAAACAAATTTTACAATTATAGGCTTTATAAATTCCAAGAAAATTGAAAGAGAAAAGTAGTCCCTTCTCTTACCTAGAAGCAAGAGGCAAACCCAGTGTTGTGTTTCTCCTTAGTTGTCTAGCCATTGCTCAGACTTGCTCCCACTCTGTGTATTTGAGCAAATATACATGTAAGCGTGTATTTCTCCATTTGTTATATAAAGTACTTTTGTGGGTTTTTTTCATGTATCTGTCTTTCATCAGATCATAGTCCTCAAGAATAGCAAGAACATGTTTTAGTTCTGGTATCTCTCACTGCTGCAAATCTTAGGAGGCAAAGCGCTTTAGAGAGAGAATCACTAGGTGCCAGTCCTGGCTCTCTCATCAACCGGTTACGTAACACTAACAAGTTATTTCACTTCTCTGGGCTCCAATGTTCTCATCTACACAACATTGTTGAATAGATCCACTCTAATAATAGTAATAACTACCGTTACTTGAATTCATACAACGTGCCAAGGAATTTACATATGTTCTTCCTAATTATGACAAAGATCCTAAGAAGAACTATCTTCATTTAGCAAATGAGGATTCTGAGTATGAGAAAGTTAAGTAACTTGGCCAAGGTCACACAAGTATTAAGCGGGTAAGGCAGGACTGAATGACACTAAAGTCCAGGCTCTTTTCTCTAGACCACAGAGCCTAAAATCTTCCTGCTTGCTCCCCATGTCCATGGTTGCATACTGTCCACCCCAAGCTGCCTCAGAGCCCTGCCCCCTCCACAGACAGGAAGCAAAGGGAAAAAAACAGAGTAGAAAGTTCAGGTGTCAAGCCGCAGAACTAGACTCTCCATGGCTGAAGCCAGCTCTCTGGGCTCTCAGAGGGAGTTTGGCTTTTCCCAGATGGAGGCCAGAACATGCGCCTCTCTCTGCCTGTCTCCTATTCCACATGCAGGCAGGAGTCTCACAGAAAGTGCTGTCTCTAGCCCATGTGTTCATTCTCGATCTTGCAGGTGATCTAAGAGCTGCCAACAATCCAACCCAAAGTACATGTGGGTTGAGGGGAAGCTGGTGGAGGCTAAAGATTATTGCTCCCCGTGGACTTAAATTTTAATCAGTATCTGGAGATGTAGTCATAGAACACAAACACACACACACAATTGCAAACCTGTAGGCACACACACACATTCTCACAGAGGATTGTGTTAAGAGTTGTAGTCCTAAAGCTCTTTTGACCCTTTCATTTATTTTTACTATTCTAGTAAAATAGTATTTTCTGAATCAAAAAACAAAACAAATGGTCCAACACATGGTAGTCATTCTGTCTTATGGCACATGAACAGAATTGTTTGCCATCAAGGGGTCCCAGACAGTGTGGATATGTGGACTTATCCTAATGGGAGAGAGTTTGTTTTCCTCTGTAGCCTTCCTCTGTCCCTCTGCAAAGTTCAGAACCCAAGGCGGATAGCTCAAGGGCAGGGCTGTCTCTTCCCTAGGCCACCTATGGACCAAGGCTGTAAACACTTTGATGATGTCTGCTCTAGGAACTGGGACCTAGTCTGAGAAATAATTTTTAGCCATTTCTTTTGACAGTATAATCAATGTGGCTGCCACAGGTTGCTTTTCTCCACTCTTGCCAAGAAGGAAGGTAGTCTCAGGAGAAGAATGTGTTTTCAGCAGGTTCCCTTGTTTCTCTAGGGCAATGTGCCACTAGTGTGGGGGCTGGGGTGACCCCAGGCACAAACAAGGAGAAAAAAGCAGCAGAGGCACTGCTGCTGCTCTGAGTCAGGCAGTAGGATCCCTAATGTAAGTGGCTGTAATTGCTGGGGACAGGAGAGTTGTGGACGCAGGCTGAAGGACTCCATGCCGAGTTTGGAAGCCAGGCTTAGTGGCCCAGTGAGATAGCCTATAGCCCACATCAAGCATTATGTTTGGCAAGATGAAAGTATATTTAACTGCCTGAGAGACCCAGCTTCACTTTTCAGCAGGGACAAGGAAAGCTCTCAGGGCATTTAGAAATGGATTTTCCTGTTGTCAATGGGTCCATTGATGAGATATTGAGCATTTGGATGGGCCCAGCTCTGCTTGATACTCTAGAAGACAAAATGAAATGTAAGTCCAGAGAGATCTTCAAGATGCAACTTGGTAAAGTGGAAAGAATGTGGACTTTTAATTGAAATAAAATGGAATTCAAATCCCAGATCTGTCATTTACTAATTATGCAAACTTTGGCAAGTTACTTGATTTCTATGAATCTTCATTTCTCCTCATAGAGTTTTTGTGAGGTCTAAATGAGCAGCATATCTGTCTACATCAGGACATTTAGAAGGTGCTTAATAAATGAGAGTCATACAAATGTGAGCCCGTGAAGACCTCTCTGTTAGAAAACAGCTGTCCCCACAGCTGACATCACACTCAACAGCAAAAGACTGAAAGCTTTTCCTCTAAGATCAAAAACAAGACAAGATGCCCACTTGCACTACTTGTATTCAACATAGTACTGGAAGTTCAGAGCAATTAAGCAAAAAAAAAGAAAAAATGAAATAAAAGGTATCCAATTTGGAAAGAAAGAAGTAAAATTATCTCTGTTCACAGATGATATGATCTTGCATAGAGAAAACTCTAAAGATTTCACACACACACACACACACACACACACACACACATACACAAAGCTTTTAGAGCTAAAAAACAATGTCAGCAAATTTTCAGGGTAAAAAAATTAACACACAAAAATGAGTTGCATTTTTATATACTAACAATGAATAATCCAAAAAAGAAATTAAGAAAACAATTCCATTTACTATAGCATTGAAGAGAATAAAATACTTAAGAATAAAGTTTATGAAGGATGTGAAAGACTTGCAGACTGAAAATTATAAAACATTGGTAAAAGAAATTAAGAAAACACCAATAAGTGGAAAGATAGCCCATGTTCATAGACTGGAACACTTAACATTGTTAAGATGTTAATACTGTCCAAAGCAATCTACAGATTCACTGTAATCCCTATCAAAATTTCTAGTAATGTTTTTTGCAGAAATAGAAAAATTTATACTAAAATTCATATAGAGTATCAAGGGCCCCCAAATAGCCAAAGTAACCTTGGAAAAGAACAAAGTTGCAGCTCTCACATTTCCTGGTTTTAAAACTTATTACAAAGCTGCAATAATCAAAACAGTGTGGTATTGGCATAAAAACAGACATACAAACCAATGGAGTAGAATAGAAAACCCAGAAATAAACACTCACACGTGGTCAAATATATTCAACAGGGCTGGCAAGGTCATTCAACAGGTAAAGGACAGTCTTTTCAACAAACGATGCTGGGAAAATTGGATATTTACTTGCAAAAGAATGAAGTTAAACCCTTGCCTCATGCGATATACAAAAATGAACTCAAAATGTATCAAAGAGTAAAAGCTAGAACTATAAAACTCTTAGAAAAAAACATAGAAGAAAAGCTTCATGACATTGGATTTGGCAAGAATCTCTTGGATATGACACTGAAAGCACAGGCAACAATTGAAAAAATAAATAAATTGGACTACATAAAAATTAAAAATGTCTGTGCATCAAAGAATGCTATAAACAGAGTTAAAGGGCAACCCACAGAATGGGAGAAAATACTTGCATGTCATATATCTGATAGGCGGTTAATATCCAGAATATATACAGAATCTCTACAACTCAACAACAAATCAAATAATCCAATTAAAAAATGAGCGAAGGACTTGAATAGACATTTCTCTAAGGACATATACAAATGACCAATAAGCCCATGAAAAGATGTTCAATGTCACCAATCGTTTCAGAAATGTAAGTCAAAACCACAGAGCTACTCCTTTATATCCATTACGATGGCTACTATCAAAAAAACAGAAAATAACAAGTGTTGACAAAGATGTGGAGAAATTGGAGCCCTTGTGCACTGCTGGTAAAACGTAAAATGGTGCAGCCAGTATGGAAAATAGTGAGGGAGTTCCTCAAAGAATTAAAAATAGAACTACCATATGTTCCAGCAATTCCACTTCTGGCTATATACCCAAAAGAATTGAAAGAAGGTCTTATGGAGTTATATGCACACCCATGTTCAAAGCTGCACTATTCACAGTTGTCAAGAGGTAGAAGCAACCCAAGTGTCCATCAACCAAGTGTGGTATAAACATACACACAACTGAATATTATTTGGCCTTTAAAAAGAAGGAAATCTTGTCACATGCTATATACAACACAGATGAAACTTGAGGACATTATGCTAAGTGAAACAAGCTGGTCAAAAAAAGACAAATATTGTATGATTCCACTTATATGAAGAATCAAAGCTAGGTAAATTCATAGGGACAAAATCGAATAGTGGTTGCCAGGGGCTAGGGGAAGAGAGGAATGGGGAGTTACTGATTAATGGGTACAGGGCTACGGTTTTGCAAGATGAAAAGAGCTCTGGAGAAGAATGGTGGTGACAGTTGCACAAGAATGTGAATGTACTTAATGCCACTGAACTGTACACTTAACAATGGTAAGGTGGTAAATTTTATGCTACATGTATTTCACCACAATTTAAAAAAAAACTGTCAGTCAATAGAAACAAGAGCAATCCAAATACCAAACAATGTGAGAGGTTAGAGAATTGAGAAAGATTTGGGGATAAAGCAGTCAGAAAGGGTTTCAGGAGGACTTGTGAATGATTTGGGTAAGCGGATGAGGAGGTGAGGGAAATTTCAGACAGACAGAAGGGTATGAACAAGGGGATATAAGAGAATGAACATGCCACATGGGAGAAAAACAGAAAGGACCAATCCAGACAGATGAAGCAGAGGTGTAAAGCTGGAAAATAACGAGAAAGTAACCTTAGGATGGGAATACAGAATCGGAGTATAGATAACCTTGAATAACTCCCTATGGCAGAGTTGTTGACCAGGCTCCCTGGCCTGGCCCTGCCTCTCTCTGAGTAATGAAGGACCGAAAGAAAGGTGAGATCATATGGGTGTGGGACCTATTATAATTCCAGGAAACCTAGCACATTTGATAAACAGATAAAAGAGATTGTGTTTTAATATCCTTCTCCTCTATAAAACAAAGTTATTTTCAGTATATAATGCAATGAAATGAATATATTTCATGTATGAATTAAAGTTTGGACTCACTAAATAAAAATTATTGAATCTCCCAGTTCTCATTCTGTTTTTACTACTTAATTATAACCACAAAATTTCCAAGGGGTCACATAGAATGACAGGATTGAGGTGGCTCAAGTTATGTTTCTTCATCTTTATAATCACAGTGCTATTATTATTTATTCCTTATCTACTGTTTAAACACAATACTATGTACCACCACCAACTGTATACTGGGAACAAGTTTCAATGATTCATAACTGTTATATACTCACTCTGGAAATAAACATGTGTACTCAGTCCACATGTGGAGGGGCTGACTATACAACTGGGAGTTCTACAAATTAACTTCCATATGAATGCAGTGCTTGTTAAAGGAAAAGTAATAAACATGTGCCAATTTGAAGCTCACATATATGTTAGTAAAACTCAATATTAACTGCAACAATTATTTAGAATGTAGACCAACAAAGGAATTATTGGAGAGACGAGTATTCTAAGACTGACATTGGTTAGAATTGCCAGTGTATGGTGAAAACAAAATGTTGATCAACTTTTAGTCAGTTATTATTATTTTTAAGTTATCTACAGACAAAACACCCCATTATTGCCTACACCCAGGGTAGACCACTGCCACTGCCTCCCAATCCCTTGGTATAACACTCAAGGGAAAATCAATTAGATGATGCAGAAGAAGAGTGAGTTAACATCAGTAGCCAACTTCCACCATGCAAAGCAGCTTAGTTATACCTCATACCCTTCCAATGGCAGAGCATTCCCTGGCCGTGGGAGTTACTTCCACTTGAAGTTCTACCAATTCATTCAGCACAGTGCGTGATTTCCTAGCTAATTCCTAGGCTGATAGCCACAGCAGGAAAGCACACATAGCAAGTTCATCAGTTTATGTTTTGATTTCCGAAGCTAGTGGTTTATTTAACTGGCAGGATATTCCTTGATTACAAGACCCTAATAGCCTGAAATTAAATTGAATTTCACAAAGCTTGCATTTCAAAACAATATGTCAAGTTCAGCACATTCTTACAAGAACCTTGCTAATCAAGGCATAAGGAATCAGCTTTTATGTGTAAATAAAGCTGTACACAATCAGTTTTTAGATGAAAAGAATAACTTTATATACATTCATTCTACAGATGTTTAATAAGAATACAGTGTACCGATAGCTAGAGATACAAAACTGAATAAAATAAAGCCCCTTGATTCACAGGGTTCAAAGTCTAGAAGAGGAAGTTGACACATGAAGACACATCAGCTACCACTACCATCAGCACTTCAACAACAAAGCTGTAACGTGTCTGAGCCAGTTTGGCACCTTTTGGAACTCTTACACGTGCCCTGGAAGAAGACCGGTGGCTGCCCTGGGCCTTGAGGGATCACATCAGCCCACCTAGCCATGTTTCTTGGCCAGTTCTCACGCCTCTGGTTCCCATTCCACTGACTGCTGCCACTCCTTCGGACGGATGATTAGGTTTGATTATTTTTTTTAATTCCGATTTGATGTCCAACTCAGTCTTTCAGAGCTTTGTAATTCCATGATCTGCAGCATGTGAGACTGCTTGGCCCCAGCCTAGGTTCCAAGACTCCCAAGTGGGAGCTGTGCCATGAGCCCTGGTTGTTGAAGGGAAGGCAGACATGGCATGTGTGATTAGTACCCTGATGGATGAAAGTACAGTTGGGGGTCAGGGGTGGGGGTAGGGTCAGAAGGTGCTGTGGTCAGCTCTATGCAGGCAATAAATTTAATTCCATTAAAATCCAGCACATATTTGTTGAGCATCTAATATATGCCAGGCAATGTGCTAAGCTCTGAAGATGTAGCAATATTATAAACACAAACTAGGCTCCTACCCTCTGGAACGTCTTCATGGAAGTCAGATATTAAAGGAGCCTCTGTATATGTCTTATTACCAAAAAGGAGATAGAGGTTTCAATGGAACCATAAAACAAGAGATTTAACTTATACTGAGAATTGAGGCCATAAAGTGCTCTCAAAGGAAATGTCAAAATGCCGTCTATTCTGAGAAGTGAAGCCTGAGTAGGGGTTGGCCAGGTGAAAAAGGATAGCAAAAGCAAGGGAAACAGTAAAGTCCTGAGAGCATGACACATTCAGGGGAAGTACAGGAACTCCACCACGAATGGAGACAGAGATGACAAGAAGGAGAAGATTTCTAGATGATGCTGAAGAGGTAAGCTGAAGATGGAGGTAATACTTGAACTAGGTCTTGAACGACAGAGTTTTCTTGGCATTACAAAGGAGGAAGAATAGTTCAGACTGAAAGAGAGCTGCATGTGCAAAGGTGTGGGTGCATGTAAAGCTCCATGCCATGTTCTGGTAACAACAGGTGATTTGGTGTCACTGGAATGTTTAGTGCAGCGGGAAAGGATGAAGCTGGATTAGCAGGCAGAGCTCAGACCATAAAGCGTTTTGATAGACACGTTCTGAAGTTTGACTTTATAGTGATCAGGGGAGAGGCACTGAAAGACTCCAATTAGGGAAAATTCATAAATGAATTTATGCTTCACGAAATTGACTCTGATGGTAGTAGAAAGGATAGATTCAAACTCAGTTAGAAGTCTGCTGAAATATCTAGGGAAAAGATGGTGAGGGCTGAAGCTATAGTGGTATCACTGCACATGAAGAGAGAAAAAGTTTGAGAACTCTTCAAGAACTAGAATTGACACAACTTAATGACTCATTCTCCGGTTGGATGGGATGAAATGAGAAAAGAAGGATGATGCTGAGGATCTAGGTTGGAAGGATTGATCTGATGCTGTGACCTTACATCAGGAAAACATTTACTGGAAGAGAAGTAGTTTTGGTGTTTAGTATTGAACATTTTTTATTTGGACTGTTTTGGGCCCTGTAACAGACTATCAGATGTGTTGGACTGGAGCTCAAGAGAAAGGTCTTTCAAGAGAAAGTTATAGCCAGGAAAATAAGTGAAATTTCTCAGGGAATATATAGATTAAGAAACAAGAAAAACCAGAAAATAACTCAGAGACCATTCCTCTGTACAGACTGAGGAGAGGAGATATTCAAGCCACCTGACAGGAGGACGGAGGATGAGACGAATATATGAGATACAACACAAGGCCAAAGAAGACATTTTCATTATAGAAGGTGTGAACGACAGGTTCAAATGAGAGATCAAATAGGATAAAGAAAGGGGAGGATTTGGCAATTAGGAAGGAGTTTCAGGGGACCTTTGCCAGACTCCCTTCAGGAGTGTTACATGTAGAGAAAGTTAGAGGCTCATGGGACGATGGTCCAGATAATGTGATGAAACCAATCAAATTAAGGCTTGAGTGAAGTGGAGGAAAAGGAAGCTGTGGATGGAGAGTGGGATATTAGAGTCGAGCATGTGATCATGGGAGGGGGTTGTGACAGGGGAGTCAGGGTATCAATCAGTGAATTGAGGAGGTTGGGAAATCACAACATAAGCACTGTGGTCGTTCAAAATGAAAGCAGAGGGTGTGGGCAGGAATACTCTTGGACAGGTGTTATCACCCTTAAAGAACATGAAGGATTGAACCTGAAGGTTAGTGGAGTGGTGAGAAAAGCGGGGCAGATTATGGCTGAAAGCATGCACCTCTGGAGAAGGGTTTAGTGAGTGGTGCAGGAGTGAACCTTTGTGGCAGTAGGGGTGATTGGAAGGTCAACAATGCCTCACACTCTGTGACTCAGGTCTCAAAATGGTGAACACGTCCCACCAGAGAGGCTGCAAGCACAATGGTATCATCAAGGATAATGCCTAACTTTATTTTAGGAGAGATTGAAAATATTTTAAAATTTATTTATTATGGAGCAAAGTTCCAGAAGGAACAGCAGGATGAGCTTAGAAAGAGATCAGAAGTTCAAGAAGAAGTCAGCAGAGGAGGACAGCAAATGAGTAACAAAGGAGATTTCATCTTGGCCAAAGCCAAAAAAGGCCAGCGTGAGGGGCAAAATAGGAACAGCTTCAATTCACATTTTCAGGCGGAAACCTGTCATAAATTGTTTCATTGCTGGAAGCTCATGAACTTTCCAGGTGTGGAACTTGTGGCTTAATTTCTGAAATGACTCTTTCTCATTCTGCATTGAGTTGAGACAAAGAGACAATGCACACACTTGCTGCGCGTGTTCCTGCTGTGAGGAACACCCTGCGTTGGATGGTTGGCACAGCATACCCTCACGGCTGCAACACGCACACCTCATCGTCGTAGCTCTGCGTCTCCTGGGCTGCGCTCTGCTCCATGAGCATACTCCTACATTCAGTCATAACTCACGTTAATGTCCTACACAAATGTGAGTTTTCATAGGCAGTTTGAATGGCAAAATTGCTGTAAAAATTATAGATAGGATGAACACAGCTTCAAGATTTTTGGCCAATAAATGTGACTGAGACTACATTATCCTTTCTCTTTGTTTAACCTGAATGAAAAGATATTTTGACATTTCAGTGAGCTACTCTCTTTTTTTAAAAAACTAATCTGGGTATTTTTTTCCCATTCTATCAACATTGGGTGAGCTCCATTTCTCTTTCTGATTTCATTAGCTACCAGAGCATAAAAAAAAACCTTTCATTTTCCTCTCAAACCACCCACTTGGTATCTTTTATGCCTCGGCCGTCCACACACAGATCACTCCCTCAGCATGGCTGCTTCATAAGGAAAGCAGAGAGAGGGACCCAGAGCATCACCTCCCAAAGGAAAAACCAGAGCAGTCACACAGCCAGTCCCCTGGGGCTGCAAGGGAAATGGCTCTACCCCAGCCCTCCATGAGCAGCCCTCTCATAGAGGCTGAAGCATGTCCAACACGTCTGAATCTGCTTGGATTCTATGGCAAGGCCCTTGGAGAGACAGCGCGGGGGAAGCAGGGGAGAGGAAGGCAGGGCAGATAACGAGCACCTCATTATTGTCATCATTTGCAAACTCAGCCTGCTTCATCCTTCCTTAATGGAGTATGAATTGGGAGACACACCACCCCCTGTTAATCAGCATAGCACTTGGTCCGTGTGGCATCACATTTGGTGTCCAGGACCTGCATCTCAGGCCAGTATGAGCAGCAACAACGGTCTGAATTGGGACTTGAGGAGATAATGGGAGGGTGCAGGAAGCCCCTCCTGGGCTCAGTACCTACATTCAATCTCTTTACAGTTGTCTCAGAGGTTGGATTCCATCACACTGAGAAGGGCCTTCAGCCATACTGAGGCTGTCATGATGCCTGAAATTACCACAGGGTAAAGGCATTGGAGTCTCCCAGCTTAAAAACATATAAGTTATCTTCTAAACCTTAGAAAGATGACATGAGTTTCAAACTGGACAGAATTTTATTATTAAGATGAAAGAGTGACAGTCTAGGAGCTGTGGCAGGACTGCAAAGAATATTCTGTTGTTGAGCGCAGTAGTGTCCACAACAAAAGTGCATGGGTTTTGGAATGAGGCAGAGGTGAGTCCAGGTCTGGCACCCCCACTCCTAACCAGGAGATCTTGGGCTAGTTATTTAAACTCCCTAAGCCTCTGTCTTCTCATTTGGGTCATAGAAATAATGATATACAACCCATAGAGAAGTTTTAAGGGTTAGGTTAAATAAGATAATATATATAAGGTGCCAAGAAAAATTATATTTCATATAGTGCCTCTTGTTTTTAGATTATCTCCTGTTCTCTGGGAAGGCTCTGAAGAAATGAGATTTAGAATGCATATTGTTTGGAAGATAAAGGGAGTCAGACACCAGGATAGGCATCACTCTCTGTGGGAAGAGTCTAAGAACAATTCAGACAACGACTTGGCTGCTGTACAAAAATAGTGGTGAATGGAAGGCAAGTGGAGAAGATTGTTAAGAGCACGAGGTTTACAAGGAAAATCAATCCAGCTGCCTGGGTTTGAGTCCTGGCTTGGCTGTTGTTTAGTCAGGTGGCCTAGGGCAAGTTACTCAGCTTCTCTCTTCCTCATTTTCTTCATCCATAAAAGAGAAACAATAAGATACTTGTCTTATATATAGGGCAACCGAAAACTTTTATCCTTTAAACCAGGACACTTTTTAGAGTAAAAAGAGGCATCATCGATAATTATGGTGAAACAACAGGAGTAAACTGGACACTTGTAGACAAACCTAAATGCCCTATTTATGGGGGTGAATGTATTAAGCAACCTAGTACTTGCAATATGCTTTGATCCACACCTGCCATGTTGCAAGTACTCAGCAAATATTGCTATTGTTTTTACTAGTGACTTTGTCTTGTCACTTCACTAAACATATCTAAGTCAGTTTCCTCTTTGTAAAATGGGGATAATAACACCACCTACTACATGGAATTATTGTTACGGATTAAGTGAAATAATGCTTAAGCAGCACTTGCCACAGTGCTTGGCATATAGTAGATACTCAATAAAATTAACTATTATTACTGAGTTCAAGACGAGATGAGATGAGAGGGACAGGAAAACTCTAAAACTTATAAATTACTCTTTCTCAGTCAGTGTAGAGTCATACATTTGCTAAGTGTTTGTCCTTGCCATAAAAGAAGCTCGAAGGGTAATTTAGATAGATAAAGTAAAATTTTAGTTCAGTTATTAGTGGTGAGTATAACGTAATGAAAGGTGCACTGATTTTGAAGTCAAAGATCTTTGTCCCAGTTCCAAATTCAAGTTTACTAACTGCATGACTTTGGGCAGGTCAGTTAACCTTTTTGAGCCCCGGTTTTCTCATCTGTAAAATAAAGACCGCAGTCTCTAGGCATTGCTATGTGGATCAGCTATGGGTAAACTGTAAAACATATGAAAATGGGTGAGACCGTATTTGATAGTGATACCCTTTACTTTCGCCCCACCCTAGCTAATGAAGTACTGCCCCATCTTTTGTTGTTATACCTTCTGAAAAAGTGAGGAATGAAGTAACAGATTATCTTCTCCAACCACAGCCCCTAAAGGATGCTTCCTACTTTCAATTTTCTTCCACTTGATACTACTGGCCAGTTAATGTATTCCCAACAGGTCTAGGAGCACTCTAGGCTACAGAAAATCATCCTACTGTCATGTTAAGTTACTCAAACTGTTTCCTTTTCTCTTCATCCCTATTTCATTCAGTCTATGCTTCTGGAGCACCACCACCCCTGCCCCAAACTTATCCCATTTACAGAGGGCTGATTAAATTAATTCCTCTCAGCACAAATATTAGCATATCTAAAATTCACATTTCAGTTATAGTTAGGTCTGGGTTAAGTTCATCATAGGTGCTGAAAACACCAGTTCCTAGTTTATACCATTAACCAGGATTTTTCTTTCACACTTTCCAGGATATAAATCTTGGGTACAAACACACACACACACACATACGCTCCAAGGCCTCAGCCAGCAAAACAGCCAGATGGACAATAAGGGGTTTCCATATATAGCTTATTATTAATAGAGTTTTTGATTAAAGGAAGGCTCTAAACAAATTCCAAACCTTGTCCTGGCCCTTATTCTACCTCACTCTCTTCCACTATGTTATCTTCCTCCTCATTTTCTCCAGAGGTCAGTGTCAGGCCAACAAGGAACAGCTCTCTGACGGGATCCCAAACTCCCTTATGTGCAAAGATTAGAACATTCATCAAGCTCTCACTAAGGAAAAGGTGGAGTCTGATCTTAGTACATAAAAGGAGCTTGGTCTTAGGGCTAGAATTCTCAGTAGCTCATCTGGATGGGAGTGGAAACAAATAGCTATACAAGCATGTTTTGAAGCAATTTACATTTTTCTTGAAAATGTGTCAATTTTATTTTATATTGTTGTATTAGAATTTCAGAGCCTCATTTTAGCGATTGGATGCTGAAATACCCGGGAACAAAACCACAGATTTTAAAAGTGCTCCCAACAAGTCTGAGTCTTAACTCTCACCTTTCAAATTAGCTCATCTGTCAGCTGGAAAATAGGACAGGCAGGAGTGTAGAACCACGACTGTGCAACTGGCAGTAGAACAACCTGCCCCAGCAGGCCACCTTCCAAAGTGCACATTGGTACAGAGAACATCCCAAGACTCAGAATCAGTGTGTCAACCTGTCAACATTGTGGATAGCTCATCGACACATGGGTGAGAACCTGGAGCTTTAAACCTAAGTCTGTATATAGCACCTTTCCAATAATGAACCTCTGCAAAAATAATGAGAGAGGCAAAGACCAATGTCCTTAGGGTATGTAGAAAGTTGATTCAAAGGGGTTATGGCATTTGTTTAATCACTTAGTAAAATGGAGGATTCAGAACCAAGTGTCCCAATACAATACATCGTCCCATTTGAATAGACTGCAAAAAACATTAATGTGTTTACCCAAATGTGAAGGCAATTGCTTTTCCAGAAATTGGAGGGAAATGAGATGAGGATTTAGCAGACAAACTTAGGCAGAACCTCAATTAGATGATAGCTTTCTATTATAATATGGAGCATTTACAATGCTTTTATAATAATTAATTGAGAAAACTTCCAGTTAGAGAATATGTCCTACATATTAAGGTCATTTCTCTCAGACAAACACACGTGTGCATGCACATGCATACACAAACGTGTATTCTCACTCTCCATGAAGTCACACACTCACCTCAGGATCCTTTTCCTAGCGTCTCCCTCTGGAGCCTTCCTTATCCTTCCTTTCCTCCTCTCTCTCTACCCCACTTTGGTCCCAGTTTAGCTTTGTAACTCAAATGATCTCTCAAGTGCACAGGCAAAATTATGAAACAAGCTGACAGCACGTGGACTTTGATAACAACACCAAGGCAACATTACTGATGTGGGGTGACCAAGAGGTAATCTGTGGAGCTCAATCTGGCAGAAATTAACTGAACTAATGCTAGAGAGACTTATTAAAACAACTGAATGGTGACTCTGTGTCAGCATGTGTCCTATGCTCTGAGAATGTATCTGTGCCCGAGACAGAGAAGAACCCTGCCATCATGGAACTTTCGTTCTTGTGGAAGACACAGATAATAAACAAGTCAGCAGGAAATGTAGTGTCTTTCAGAAACTAATAGATTCCATAAAAATAATTACCTGAAATAATGAGATGAAATTACCAGGTGGAGGAGGTGTAGAATACTTTGAATAGAGAGGCCAGGGAGGCCTTTCTAAGGAAGTGACATTTGAGCTGAGACAGACAGCTTCATACCAATGACAAAAATTAGTAATTGAAAGTAGATGTATGTTATCCATATTCCTGAGAATCATTGTCATCTGGTCACCTTCTAGGCAAGGAAAAAAATTATTTTATCATACAAATGAACACAAATATTCCCTGTGCCTAATGGGGACGGCATCTTTGTTAAAGTAAAAACTGGCTGATGTAACTGAGAAATCCCAAGACTTCAGTGACTCTAGGCAATAAAGGTTTATTTCTTGTTCACCTAAAGTCCAACCCAAGGCTAGAGGCAACTGGGGTCAGAGTGGTCCAAGGTCCTCATGGGCACTGTCATTTGTCTGTCAGAAGGGAGAAGAGAAAGCACGGAGGGTCACATAGCGGGTATTTTCAGGGCCATCACATTCCATTAGCTGGAATTCAGTCACACAGACATACGTAACGACAATGAAGGCTGGGAGACATGGTTTAGTTGTGTGCCTGTTGGACACTTAATGAACATTTGCCCAGTCTCTGCCCCAATGAGGCAGAAGGAAAAATTATCTTATACTTTGAAAAGAGCATCTAGATTGCTGCAGGGAGGATGGACTAGGCCAAGAGTCCAACAAATATGCAGTTTGTTTTATTCACTCTAAGGGATGAAGAGCAAACGAATTTTTAAAGAATAGCAACCATAGAAATAATAATAATATAATAATGCTTTAATAACCATTCACTCATTTGACCTTCATACCCTCAAATGCTTATTACATAGGCAACGCAAATGTATTACTTCCATTTTAGAAAACAGTGAACCAAGAACCAAACAGTCTTTCAGAACTGAAAACTATAACATATTATTTAATCTAAATCCATCACTTCATAGTTGAGAAAATTATTATCAAAAGTGGTGATCCAGTATGTCCCATATGTGTAGAATTACCCTTTGGCCAAACTGGGGCTTCAATGGGGGTCTTATCATTTATAAATCAAGGATTTCTCTTTGTTTCTTTTCCTTTAGGAGAATTGATTTCAATGTCTACAATAAATATTAGTCACGGGAGGTGCTGGTGGAGAGGGGCTTGTAGAAGATGCAGATTCCTGGGCCCCACACCTAGAAATTTTGAATCCATATGTCTGAAGCCAAGCCCACGAATTTGCAGGTAGCCTGAGGGGTCGCCCTTTGGAAAACACTGCTTCAGTCATTGCCATAATCTTTCCTAGGAAGCCCCTGACTCTGCTGTTAGATGTGCACAACATAGAAACAAATACAGTTTTTATGAATAAAAAAATGAAATATAAAAACTTAAAAACTAATTGGAACAACAAAAGACCCTGAACAGCCAAAGCAGTCCTGAGAAAAAAGAACAAAGCAGGTATCACACTCCCTGATTTCAAAGTATACTATGAAGCTATAGTAATCAAAACAGCATGGTACTGGCAGAAAAACAGACACACAGATCAATGGAACAGAATTTAAAGCCCAGAAATAAAACCACAAATCTATGGACAGCTCATTTGCAACAAAGGAGCCAAGAACATACAATGGAGAAAGTAAAATCTCTTTAATAAATGGTGCTGGGAAAACTGGACAGCCACATGCAAAAGAATGAAAGTAGACCATTATCTTACACCAGATACAAAAATTAACTCAATGGAATGAAGACTTGAATGTAAGACCTGAAACCATAAGAACTCCTAGAAGAAAACACAGGCAGTATGCTCTCTGACATCTATCTTAGAAGTATCTTTTTGAATATCACGTCTCCTCAGGCAAGGAAAACAAAAGAAAAAATAAAGAAACTAAAAAGCTAAATCAAACTAAAAAGCTTCTGCACAGCAACGAAAACCATCAACACGACAAAAAGACAACCAACCAACTGGGAGAAAATATTTGCAAATCATACATCCAATAAAGGGTTAATATTCAAAATATATAAAGAACTCACAAAACTCAACAACAAAAACACAAACAACCTGATGAAAAAAAGAGCAGAGGATATGAAGAGACATTTTTTCCAAAGAAGATATACAGATGGCCAATAGGCACATGAAAAGATGTTCAGCATCACTAATTATTAGGGAAATGCAAATCAAAACTACAATGAGATATCACCTCACACATGTCAGAATGGCTATTATTAAAAACACAAGAAATAACAAGTATTGGAGAGGATGAAAAGAAAAAGGAGCCCTCGTACACTGCTGGTGGGAATGTAAATTGGTTCAGCCACTATGGAAAACGGTATGGACATTCCTCAAAAAATTAAAAATAGAAGTACTATATGATCCAGCTATTCTGCGACTCGGTATTTATCCAAAGAACATGAAATCAATAATTCAAAAAGATACAGGTACCTCTATATGTATTGCAGCATTATTCATAATAGACAAGACTTGGAAGGAACCTAACTGCTCATCAATGGATGAATGGCTAAAGAAGATGTGGTGTGTGTGTGTGTGTGTATATATATATTAGTACTCAGCCATTAAAAAAGACACAATCTTGCCATTTGCAACAACATGGATGGACCTCGAGGGTATTATGGTAAATGAAATAAATCAGATGAAGAAAGACAATTACCATATGCCTTCACTCATATGTGGAAGATGAACAAACACACACACACATAGATACAGAGAACAAATTGATGGTAACCCAGAGGGGAAGGGGGGTGGGGAGGGTGAAAGGGGTAAAGAGGCACATGTGTACGGTGACGGTTGGAAACTAAACTTTTAGTAGTAAGCATGAAGCAGTCTATATAGAAGTCGAAATATAATGATATACACCTGAAATTTACATAATGTTATAAACCAATTTGACCTCAACAACAAAAAAACCCCCAGAAGAATATAGTATCCTAGAAACCAACAATGAAAAGTTTTAATAAAAAAGGACTTAACCAACAACAGCAAAAAACTTAAAAATTAAATAATTAAAACCCAGAAAAAATGGGAATATTATCTGATTCCTGGATATTAAAGAACTTTCTAACTTTAAAGATATGGAATATATAACTAGATAAAATATAGTTGTGAGTACAAAAAAGTTTAATATTGTATAAATCAACAATCTTATCAGCAAATTTTCTTAATTTTCAGTTCTTTCTTTCGTTATGACGCTATTACTGATCAGAGTTATCACTGGTTCTTTGTTTAAAAAATAATTGTAGAAAAGCACAAAGAAAAAATTAAAACCTCCTAAAACACAAATACTCTGAGATAATTAATATAAGTCTTTTAATATATAGCTTTCTGGTCTTTTGCATACATACACACTAACATACATGTGATGTGCATACACATATATATTACAAAATTGGGTATGTTGTTAATATATTTATTGAAACTATAAAAGATAATTTTAGGGGCTGGCCCGGTGGCGCAAGCGGTTGGGTGCGCGTGCTCCGCTGCGGCGGCCCGGGGTTCGCTGGTTCGGATCCTGGGCGCGCACCGACGCACTGCTTTGGCAAGCCATGCTGTGGCGGCGTCCCATGTAAAGTGGAGGAGGATGGGCACGGATGTTAGCCCAGGGCCGTCTTCCTCGGCAAAAAAAGAGGAGGATTGGCGGATGTTAGCACAGGGCTGATCTCCTCACAAAAAAAAAAAAAGATAATTTTAGCAGCATATAAAAAATTCAGAAATATAGATTTAACAATAATAATCCAAGAATAAAATATCAGAGCACAGTGACAAAATGGGAAAATAGCAAATAGAAGCAAAATGTACTGATTTCTAAGGAAGAAGTCAAGAGACATAGTTATAATTTTTTATATTGACAACTAGGGAGACAAAACCAAATGTGTCTTTTTTTTTTAGTTTATAGATTACCATTTGAAAGGTTTTTTAACCACAGGTCATGACCGATCAGTGGCTTAAAAAATCAGTTTAAGCAGATTGTACACCAGCATTTTTCTCAGAATAGAATAGAATAGAGTGTATTACACATACAATAGGGCATTATTCAGCCTTAAAAATTAAGGAAATCTTGCCATTTGCAACAACATGTATGAACCTGGAGGACATTATGCTGAGTAAAATAAGTCAGTCACAGAAGGACAAATACTGCATGATTCCATTTATACGAGGGATCTAAAATAACATAGCTCATAGAAGCAGAGAATACAAAAGCGATTGCCAGGGGCTGGGGGTAGGAGAAATGGAGAGTTGTTATTCAAAGGGCATAAGGTTTCAGGTACGCTAGATGAATAAGTTCTAGAAATCTGCTGTACAACACGGTGCTTATAGCTAATAACACAGTATGGTGTACTCCCAAATCTGTGAAGAGGGTAGATCTCATGTTAAGTGTTCTCACCAGAAAACAACAACAAAGAAAACAAAGGGATACTAGGATGCTGTGGGAGGTGATGGATCTGTCTATTCCCTTGATTGTGGTGATGGAACCACGAGTGTCTTCACGTGTGCAAACGTAGCCAATTGTACACAGTAAATGTGTGCAGTTCTTTCTATATCAATTATACCTCAATAAAGATGTTAAAAAAAGAAAATATTAGAGTACATCATATGTAATTAATAGTGAGGGTAAATTTCATTTCACTGAACATTTTCGTTATATACCTATAAACACACACATCCATGTGTGCTGGATCACAATTTGAAAACCTCTGCACCAGTAGAATAACAGCAGGATGTATAAACATAACGTCACTGGAGGTAAAAGGAAACACAGAAGAGCAAGCCTTCTTTGCTGCCTCCCATATTTTGCTCAACGTATAAGGTTCACATCCCTCAGGGTTCATCCTAGGCCCTCTGTTTTTTCTCACTCTATACTTTCTTCCTAGGCAACTTCAGAGTTTCAGCTGTCACGAGTCACGTGTGGTGACAGTGCTCAGAACTTTCTCCTGGCTGTAGACCCACAGATATCCAACTGCCTCCTGGATATTTCATTTGCTTCTTAAGTAAACAAAACTGAACGTCCCTCCTCGCACACCTCATCCGCCTCTATTGCTCCTTTACTCAGTGCTTTGTGTCTCCAGCTACCTGCTTACCCAAAATGAAACCTGGGAATCATCCTGACTTTCCCCCTTTTCCTACCTGTCTTGTCTGAGGTTGGGTTCCCTAAAAGCAGAGCCTGAGAGGGGAGTTCTTTTGCAAGTGATTTATTGAGAGAGTACTCTCAGGAGAGGAGGAGTGAGGGTAGCAGGATGGGGCAGGGGAAGGAGCTGAGTGAGGATGTGGCCTCGGCTGGAGGCCAGTCTCACCCTGGTCCCACAGGGAGTTCTGCAGCACAGAGAGCACACCAATGTGGATCCCACCTCCAGGCCAGGAGACCAACCTTCTGTACCCTCACGTCAGTCAGTCGTTGGCTACAAGCTGCCAATGGAGAGAGGGTTGCCTAATCTCCCAGATGAGACAGCTTCTGTTCAGACAGAGTCAATGTTCCAGAGAAGGGGTCCCTGTGAGGAATTAGCAGCTGACACTCACAGCAGCTAGGGAATGGATCCACCTGCCAGGTAAAGGGGATCTGGGCAAGGTACCAACAGCAAACACAATGCCTCCCATATCCAATTAATCTTTAAAGACCCCTGATTTATCTCCTAAATATAATTTTAATGTCTACTTCTCTCTATCTCCAATGCCCCACGAAGTGCTGGCATACCTCTGCTCTTTTACATGGTCTGGTTCCTCTGCTAGGAATGCTTTTTTTTTAATTTTTCTATTTTGAGGAAGACTGGCCGTGAGCTAACATCTGTTGCCAATCTTCCTCTTTTTTTTTCTTTTATGCCAAAAGCCTCCAGTATATATTTGTACATCCTAGTTATAGGTCCTTCTAGTTTTTCTATGTGGGACACCACCTCAGCATGGCTCGATGAGCAGTGAGTAGGTCCGCGCCCAGGATCCGAACTGGTGAACAACAGGCCGCCAAGGCGGAGCACATGAACTTAACCACTGTGCCACTGGGCCGGCCCCCTAGGAATGCTTTTTCCACATGTGAATGTTTGTGCATCTTTCCAGTTGAAGTTCAAATGTCAACTCCTTTCTGTAGTTTTCGCTGATCCATCTCTCCTTCTCCTACAAAAATAGTCCCTCATTTGTGCTCCCATTGTACCTTATATAATCACCAATTATAGGACTTAGACACAAACAACTACAGCACAGTGAAGGATTTCCCTCTCAGCTGATGGGACGGCATCTCCTTAGATCACAGATTGTGTTTCATTCCTTTTTGTGTCTGTGGAGTGAAACAGTCCCTGACACACAGCAGGTGCTCCATAAATCACTGAATATAACCCTACAGTGTATGCAATAAGTATTTGGCACTGAAGCTTCATTGGAGGCATTTGTCAATGGAAATCCTGAACTGGGTAGAGAAGAAATCTAGGTAGTGACACATCCCAAATGCTACCTATCCATTAAAAGCAACTGGTCTGTTATCTAACTATTCCATCTCTCATTGCTGTATTCCTTTTCTGACCTCTTAGAAAATGGCACAATGATACCACCCTATTTTACATAGGTCAATGTACTACAGTCTTACAGTCTGTAATTATTTCATGCGTGACTCCTTGAGAGCAAGGGCCTTATCTTATAACTCCGTGTATCATATCGTGTGCAGTGATGAACACTGAGGGCTCAAGGAGTTCTTTCTGAATTGATTATAGCAGGAAATACTTGGATGTGGAGGCCATGGCGTTTGGTAGAAGATGGTTTCCACAGAAGCTAGCTCACCAGCATCAATTACCACCCCCTGGCCTACAACAGGACGGCATTCAATACGGCTGACGGTGAGCTCGGAGTCGTCTGACCCAGGGGAGGAGTTGTACTTGACTTCCTCGTTAACTAACATAGCTTCCCACCATGTTGAGTGCTACTGTGACCACATGACCCTTGTTCAAAGTTAGGACACAGGGCACTCCTTCCATAGTTTAAAAGAAAGAGAAAGAAAGAGATAATCCAGTAAACGTGGAAACAGCACTACACCCTGGGAGCATAATTGATTTTTTCTCTCTCTCATCTGAGTCTGCATGTTGGGCCAGCATGCAGACTAGGATCAATAAGACATGAGTCCTCTATTAAAGACAACATAAAATATATTTCTAAGGTGGGGTGAGGAAAGGAAAGTCTGGTGCTTGAGGACTGAGAGACAGATGGAGTCTGTAGCATGAAGATGCTGTGAGCAGGTCCTCTTCAGCATCTTGCCCACACCCTCCCTCCACGCCATGGTTCACACTGCCCATTGTCCACAGAAATTTGACATTTACCTAGTGGTCCAATGGCTAAACCTGAACAGTTTGTTAAAGAAGGAGAGGAGATGTCAGATTTTGTTTTGTTTTGTTGCATCCATATACTCCTGCTGAGGTTTGGCTTCCTTGTCTGTAAAATGAAGATAATAATACCTAATTCTAGAAAACAAGTGCACAGTAAGATTCATCAGCATAGTCAGTGTTTAATAAACGTTAATGTCTCTTTTTCTGTCTCTTGCTCTCATTGGAAGTTGGGCTCTGGTTTGCATGTGTTTGCATGAGACCCTCTGCTTTCTTCATCCTGAGCTGAACCTAGATTTGGATTGTTTCAGCCTAGTTTGATTTTGCCTTCTTTGGAATCAGGTAGCATCTGGAGTTACAGACACCACTCAGCATGTGATGGTGGATCCTTGTTGATTACATTCTTGTTGCTTCATGCATGTAACTTTGACCTCCCCAGAGGAAGGCCAGGAGCACCCCAACTGGCAGACATGGTCTGCCAGGGAACATGAGCTCCATGAGTATATGGACCAGGCTCATCTGTTATCTCCAGCCCTAAGAGCTGTACCCAAGAAATATTTGTTAAATGAATGAATGCATAGGAATTTCAAGGTTTGAATGAGGAGAATATCATTTAAATAATAGAATTTTGGAATATTCAATAGTTTTTGCATAACCAAATATGTGAAATGAATTTAGTTGTATAAAAAATAAATTTCACAACCATGATAACTAGCTTCATTCTGGGCACTTTGGAAACTTTAAAACTCCATACACATGTAAAATAGCATGGTTATTTCTAATGATTCGTGTTTTCAATAATTATGAATTGAATTTAATCTGTTTTTTCTGTAAACAACTACAACCACAGGAAAGAATACACGGAACTGAGAGACAGGAGATCAAGGTTTGAGACCTATCTAAGTTCCTCCCTATCTCTGTGACTGGGTCAAATCTTTTCTTCTCCCTGGGTCTACTTCCTCACCTGTAAAATACTGGTACCTAATGTTTGTTTGGTATCTAATACCTGGTTTGGGAGCTAAATTCAACTTGTCATCATAGCTCAGACTGAAATTTTTGTAACTTTCCATTCTTCTTCATTTGGATGTTGTAACAATGGTAATGATTTAATTGCCATGAAAAATTTGTCACCAGATGACCGTGTAAGATCAGGATGGGAAGTGTGGCATTCTTAATATCAAGTAGCACCCAAATCTCTGGATTTGCAAAAGATTCATCCAGTTAAGTTCTACTGTAGTTATGGTCCCAAATCTCTACATGTTTACTTTCTACATCACAAAAAGTTAGAGTGCTCCTGAGAACCATAGAGAATTCTAGAGCATCCCTTTCAATTCATTGATAGGACACAGCTGACCAGAGGTGACAAATGACTCATCCAATGGCACAACATCAGTGAAGACTTGGGCCCATCTCCTTAATTCCAAGCCAGTGCTCTTTCCACCACAGCACACCACTTCCTACGTAAATGCAAACCCTTATCTAGGTGTAACCCACAAAAGTCTATGCTTACTATGAGCCTGCAAAGATTTACCAACACGCTGACTAAGAAGCACAGGAATACCATGTGTTTCTTTTTGTTTGTTTGTCTGTTCTCAACTGAGAGTAGCCATGCTATTTACTTATTTTTTTAAACACCACAAACAAGTGGGATTTATTCCAGGTATGCAAAGATGGTTCAACTTTTTTTTTTTTTTAATTTTTTTGTTTATTGTGGCAACATTGTTTTATAACAGTGTATAAATTTCAGGTGTGCATCATTATACTTCTATTTCTGCATGGATTACATCATGTTCTCATGTTCATCACCCAAATATTAACTACAATCCATCACCACACACATGTGCCTAATCATCCCTTTCGCCCTCCTCCCTCCTCCCTCCCCCTCTGGTAACCACCAATCCAATCTCTGTCTCTATGTGTTTGTTTGTTGGTGTTATCATCTACTACTTAATGAGTGAGATCATACGGTATTTGACCTTCTCCCTCTGACTTATTTCACTTTGCATTATACCCTCAATGTCCATCCAAGTTGTCACAAATGGCTGGATTTCATCGTTTCTTATGGCTGAGTAGTATTCCATTGTGTATATATACCACAGCTTCTTTATCCATTCGTCCCTTGATGGGCACTTGGGTTGCTTCCAAGTCTTGGCTATTGTGGATAACACTGCAATGAACACAGGGGTGCATGTATCTTTACTCATTTGTGTTTTCATGTTCTTTGGATAAATACCCAGCAGTGGAATAGCTGGATCGTATGGTAGTTCTATTCTTAATTTTTTGAGGAATCTCCATACTGTTTTCCATAGTGGCTGCACCAGTTTGCACTCCCACCAGCAGTGTATGAGAGTTCCCTTCTCTCCACACCTCTCCAACACATGTTGTTTGCTGTCTTGTTAATTATAGCCATTCTGATGGGCGTGAGGTGATATCTCATTGTAGTTTTGATTTGCATTTCCCTGATAGTTAATGATGTTGGACATCTTTTCATGCACCTGTTGGCCCTCTGTATATCTTCTTTGGAGAACTGTCTGTTCAGGTCTTTTGTCCATTTTTTAATTGGGTTGGTAGTTTATTTGCTGTTGAGATGCGTGGGTTTTTATATATTTTGGAGATTAACCCCTTATCAGATGTATGGTTTGCAAATATCTTCTCCCAATTGTTAGGTTGTCTTTTCATTTTGTTGATGGTTTCCTTTGCTGTGCAGAAGATTTTTAGTTTGATGTAGTCCCAGTTGTTTATTTTTTCTATTGTTTCTCTTGCCTGGTCAGACATGGTGCTTCAAAATATGTTGCTAAGACCGATGTCGAAGAGTGTACTCCCTATGTTTTCTTCTAGAAGTTTCATAGTTTCAGGTCTTACATTCAAGTCTTTAATCTATTTTGAGTTAATTTTTGTGTATGGTGTAAGGTAGTGGTCTACTTTCATTTTTTTGCATGTGGTTGTCCAGTTTTCCCAACACTATTTGTTGAAGAGACTTTCCTTTCTCCATTGTATGTTCTTGGTGACTTTGTCGAAGATTAGCTGTCCATAGATGTGTGGGTTTACTTCTGGGCTTTTGATTCTATTCCATTGATCTATGTGTCTGTTTTTGTGCCAGTACCATGCTGTTTTGGTTACTATAGCTTTGTAGTATATTTTGAAATCAGGGAGTGGGATGCCTCCAACTTTGTTCTTTTTTCTCAGCATTCCTTTAGCTATTCCAGGTCTTTTGTTGTTCCATATAAATTTTAGGATTCTTTGTTCTATTTCTATGAAAAATGTTGGAACTTTGATAGGGATTGCATTGAATCTGTAGATTGCTTTAGGAAGTAGGGACAACTTAACTATGTTAATTCTGCCAATCCAAGAGCATGGAATGTCTTTCCATTTCTTTGTGTCTTCTTCAATTTCTTTCAGGCATGTTTTATAGTTTTTGGTGTACAGATCTTTCACCTCTTTGGTTAGGTTTATTCCTAGGTATTTCGTTCTTTTTGTTGCAATTGTAACTGGGATTGTATTCTTAATTTCTCTTTCTGCTACTTCGTTGTTAGTGTATAGAAATGCAACTGATTTTTGTGTGTTGATTTTGTGTCCTGCAACTTTACCATATTCGTTTATTACTTCTAAAAGTTTTTTTTTGGATTCTGTAGGGTTTTCTATATATAAAATCATATCATCTGCAAATAGTGAGAGTTTCACTTCTTCCTTTCCAATTTGGATCCCTTTTATTTCTTTTTCTTGCCTGATTGTTCTTGCTAGGACTTCCAATACTATGTTAAATAGGAGTGGTGACAGTGGGCATCCTTGTCTGGTTCCTGTTCTTAGAGGGATAGCTGTCAGTTTTTCACCATTGAGGATGATATTAGCTGTTGGTTTGTCATATATGGCCTTTATTATGTTGCGGTACTTTCCTTCTATACCCATTTTATTCAGAGTTTTTCTCATAAATGGATGCTGTATCTTGTCAAATACTTTCTCTGCATCTATTGAGATGATCATGTGACTTTTATTCTTCATTTTATTAATGTGGTGTATCACGTTGATTGATTTGCGAATGTTGAACCATCCCTGCATCCCTGGAATAAATCCCACTGGATCATGGTGTATAATCTTTTTAATGTATTGTTGCATTCAATTTGCTAGTATTTTGTCTAGGATTTTTGCATCGATGTTCATCAGTGATATTGGCCTGTAATTTTCTTTTCTTGTGTTGTCCTTGTCTGGTTTTAGCATCAGGGTAATGTCGGCTTTGTAGAATGAGTTAGGGAGCTTCCCCCCTCCTCAATTTTTTGGAAGAGTTTGAAAAGGATAGATATTAAGTCTTCTTTGAATGTTTGGTAAAATTCACCTGGGAAGCCATCTGGTCCTGGACTTTTATTTTGGGGGAGATTTTTGATTACTCTTTTGTTCTCCTTACTGGTGATTGGTCTATTCAAATTCTCTATTTCTTCTTGATCCAGTTTTGAAAGGTTGTATGATTCTAAGAATTTATGCATTTCTTCCAGATTGTCCAATTTGTTGTCATATAGCTTTTTGTAGTATTCTCTTATAATCTTTTGTATTTCTGAGGTATCCATTGTAATTTCTCCTCTTTCATTTCTGATTTTACTTATTTGAGCCTTCTCTCTTTTTTTTCTTGGTGAGTCTAGCTAAAGGTTCGTCAATTTTCTTTATCTTTTCAAAGAACCAGCTCTTGGTTCTATTAATTTTTTTCTATTGTTTTTTTAGTCTCTATTTCATTTATTTCTGCTCTGATTTTTATTATTTCCCTTCTTCTACTGATTTTGGGCCTTGTTTGTTCTTCTTTTTCCAGTTCCTTTAGGTGCATTGTTAGATTGTTTATTTTAGATTTTTCTTGTTTGTTGAGATAAGCCTGTATTGCTATAAACTTCCCTCTTAGAACCGTTTTTGCTGTATCCCATAAATTCTGGCATATTGTGTTTTCATTTTCATTTCATTTCTCTCCTTCCATTTTGAATGATAACCTTGCCAGGTAGAGTATTCTTGGCTGTAAGTTTTTTCCTTTTAGCACTTTAAATATATCGTGCCACTCTTTTCTGGCCTGTAAGGTTTCTGCTGAGAAGTCAGCTGATAGCCTTATGAGGTTTCCTTTGTATGTAACTTGTCTTTCTCTTGTGGCCTTTAGGATTCTCTCTTTATCTTTAATTCTGGACATATTAATTATGATGTGTCTTGGTGTGGACCTCTTTGGGTTTATCTTGTTTGGTGCTCTCTGTGCTTCCTGTACTTGTATGTCTGTTTCCTTCCTTAGATTAGGGAAGTTTTCATCTATTTTTTCTTCAGATGGATTCTCTGCCCCTTTGTCTCGCTCTTCTCCTTCTGAAACACCTATAACACGGATGTTAGTGCGCTTGGTGTTGTCCCAGAGGTCCCTTAGACTGTCCTCACTCTTTTTAATTCTTTTTTCTTACCTCTTCAGCTTGGGTGATTTATTCTAGTCTTTCGTCAAGCTCACGCATCCGTTCTTCTGTATCCTCTACCCTGCTTTTGAGTCCCTCTAGTGAATTTTTCATTTCCAGTATTGTATTCTTCATTTTTGATTGGCTCTTTTTCATATCCTCCATTTCTTTGTTGACATTCTCACTGAGTTCATCTATTCTTCTCCCAAGATCAGTGAGCATCCTTAACACTCTTTGTTTGAACTCTCTGTCTGGTAGGTTGCTCATTTCTGTTTCACTTAGTTCCTTTTCTGGAGTTTTTCCTGTTCCCTTACTTGGAATGTATTCCTTTGCCTCCTCATTTTGCCTCTTTCCCTGTGCTTGTGTCTATGTATTAGGTAGGTCAGCTACGTCTCCTGCTCTTGGAGAGATGACCTTATATAAGTGATGCCTTATGTTGCCCACAGTGTGCTTCCCTCAGTTCTGAATGTTCCAGCAGTGATCCCTATGTGGGCTACGTGTGTTCTTCTGTTGTGGTGTGGTTGCTCTCCCTGTAGGTGCCCAAGGAGACTTAGCTATGCTCCTGGCCAGCTGTTGTAATGCTCAGCTGCTTGTAGTTGTTGTGGGCCCTTCAGTCTCTTTATCGGGTGTGGGGAGCCCCAGCACAGCTGGCTGCAAGTTCTAATACCACATTAGTGTTGCAGTATTTCTTTTAAGTGAGTAGGCCCCAGCAGGTTGATAGGCTCAGGGGCTTACAGTTGCTATAAGCCTCCAGCCTTTAGGTCTCTTGTCAGCTCTCTGAGGATTATAGCTGGGTGGGCCTGACCTCAGGCATGGGAGCACCCAATTGTTTCAGGCTTTGGAAGGTGGGGCAAACCCCCTATGTGGGTCTTTGAGAAGCAGAAGTCTTCTGCAACTGACAAGCCCTGCCGCCCACAGGTCCACACACAGTCAACACAGTCCTGCCCCATGTGCATGCCCCGACCTCCTGAAGTGGACCCAGTCTCTCCACAGCAGGAGCCCCACACACTCCACTACCGCCCCACTCTCTCCACCCACTCCTTGCACACGCCCTGCCCCACTGAAGTGGGCCCAGTCTCCAGGCTGCAGAGAATCCAATCACCAATCTATGCAGGCCCACATGTTGCCCGAGGGCTTGTTGTTGGTTGGGGCCAGTCCCTAGGGTCGCCTGCCTGCCCTGGCTGAGCTGGATTAAATTGGTGCTCTAGTAGGTGGGGCAGACCCTGGGCTAGCAGGCCTCAGGAAGAACTCCAATGGCATCTGCCAGCGTCTGTGTCAGCACGCCCACACCAGGCCACAACAATGGCCACCACCAACGTCCCACTCCCTGGAAAGCTCTCACCTCTCACTGAGATGCACTGAGAGCCTATCATGTGAGTCTCTTTTCATCAAAGCACCGTGCACCTTTCTTTCTGGTGATTTTAGGTTCCTTTCTGAAATGGGTGAATTTGTGTGTGGGCCCTTTAAGAGCTGGTTTTAATTTCTTTGTTAACCAGCTTTACTGCGGGTACTCCCCAATGTTTTAGTAACAGGCAAAGTCAGATACTATGCCACTCGTCTCGATTGTGCTGGGACCACAAAATGCCTACAGCAGGGGTGCTCCCCAGCTCAGGGCCCCACTCCTCCAGGGAGGCTACATAACTTTGGGCTGCTCCCCAGCGGCCGTGAAGCTGGTGGCTTGTGAAGGTGGTGTTTTTCTCTCCAGAAGGGAGTTTCTGCCTCTTCCACCTCAATTAGGGTTGTCCTTTCTTGCAGGAGTTCCTCTTATCCAGTTTTCAGTTCTGTCTCAGGGGTAATTTTTCTATGAGTAGTTGTAAATTGGCTGTATGCAGGGGAGGTGGTTAGTTCAGAGTCCACCTACGCTGCCATCTTGACTTCTCTCCAGCCATGTTCTTTAAAAAGAAGCTTTAGGGAAAAGAAAACATAAAAATAGAAAGAATAAAAAATATACAAACCATCCTTTATACCAGCATCCAAATCTAATTATCATTTAAAAAGTTGGATGGCGCCTTCCCATCTTTTTTTATTGTGCATATTTTTTCACAGTCATAAGCATACTAGATATGTAATTGTATTTCTTGCTGTTGTCATTTAAATTACATCACGTTTTTCATGTTTTTCTGCTCTAGTCTTCATAAAACCCATTTTAATTGCTACATAACATGCTGTTAAATGGATTTACCGGTTTATAGAAACATTCTTCACTTGTTGAGCATTTAAGTTGTTTACAGTTTTAAAATATATATAAGTAACACTGTAGTGAACATCTTTGTTTATGTGTATTTTTTGTTTTAGATTATTTCTTTAGTGTAAATGCTAAGAAGTGGAATTGTCAGCTTAAAGGGTACCAATGAACATTTTAAGGCTCTTGACACATTCAGTTAAATTGCTTTACCAGAGGGTTTGTGCCCATTTCCACAGCCACCTACAACATATTAGAGTGATGTTCTCTAGTTTCAAAGAAGTTACATATATCCAATATAGAACAAAAATCTTATGTATATAATGAAAGCAGGTACAGAATCTTCTCTAGTAGAGAGAGTGGAAATGTCCAAACTCAGGAAAAAATTCTGTTGACGCATTTCTCGGATCATAAAGTAAAATGGAAAAGTAACAAAGCAAAGAAATATTTCACAAGCACATTTTGAGGAGTTTTTCATATTTTACTTTCTCTATGGATAGAAATATATGAAGTTATTGAACTTTTCTAAAGATTCTTTTTCTTTTCAGTCACAAAACAAATGAATTGAAGAGGCACTTCGATAAAACATCAGTGGAAAAAGCACTGGTAATTCATCAGGCAGAATGTAATTTGAGGGGATGGGGAAACCTTGTATTTCCAATCAAATGTGCTGACCAATAAGGGGCAACTTCTATGACCCCCTGCTCCTCCTCCCCTGACCACTTTGTGTCAGGGGAGCTCTGCAGGAAATAGTTGGAAACATCAGAATGCCTGCCATAGGCTCTGCTCTCCATTAACATCTGTGCAGCTCGTCCACCTTCCCTGGAGCACTACACTCTCCTTGACCTCCACAGCTCTCCTGACTGATTAGTGGTACCAAGTACCAGGAAACGAGGCAGTGGAGAACTAGTCCAATCCACCCACACGTGGGGCATGAACTGCCCACGAACCTACAGAGTTCATGCGAGAGGACATAAAGGGCATCACAATGTCAGAATCTACGCCAGGTCCTCTAGCGGGGCTCAGCCCAATTTTAGGTACCTGCTGGGAAGGGAGAGGAGGAGAGGAGCACTTCTACTTCTTTACACATGGATTAAAAGAGACGTGTATAGATATTTACCCAAATCATACCATGGATATACACATTTCTAATTTGGTCCCTGTCTCTATTGCATATTTTGTGTAGATATAATACATTGATGCAGCTTACACATAGTATGTATGTTTATTTCTTTATTATATGACATTTTCAGTTGCAAGTTCATAGAAGATACTGGTACTTTCAAAGGATAAGAAAGGTAGGGACTGCAGAATAATTTATATATTTTATTATTATATAATTCTAATAATATATTATTATTTGTCAGAATAATAATATATTTTTCTGTGGGTGTATAAGTCAGACTCTCAAGTCCAAGTTCAGGTTTAACACAGCAAAGCAGCGCCAGGTGCCAGAGGCTAAGGGAAGCCTATGGAGACCCTAGCTCTTAAGAAAACGTGCACTAAAAGGAGTGCAGACCTACCCCTGATGCTGACTTTTGGTCATATAGCATCACAGAACTCTTACACATGGGTGGGGACTATGTACAAGCTCCCAGAGGAGCAGGAGGCCCTTGGTCCCAAGCTACCAGCCCACATCTTCCTCGCTCCAGGGTGCCAAGGCTAACCTTTCACCCAGAGGTGCTCTGCAAGCTCTAGGGACCAGTATTTTCTCTGCTGACACTCAGAGGAGGCAGGGGGATTTGTTAATAAATTGTGTCCAAGGACTGACACAAGGACAGGGGGATCTGGGCATGGTTATCTTGGGGCATCAGATGCTGAAGACCAGCTTCTGACTTCTCCCAAGAGACTATTCACTTCAGTCCACATCACCAAGAAATTTCCTGAGCAGCCCTCTTGGCAGCCCTAGATTTCCAGCTTGTTGGAGATTCCCCATGTCACCATGTGGAATCTGGTCTTCAGGTCAGCCTGGGCTCTAATTGGCCCTGGCTTCTACTTGCTCCTATGTTATCTGCTAGCAGCTGAGCTGCATTCACAAGGGGGAGGAAATCTTCCTGATCTTTGAAAACATTAAAGGAAAGGGGAAATCAAAGGGCTCACATCTGAGCTACAGCTCAGGGCCAAGTACTCCACTGATCTGCCTAACTGATGAGGGAAAGGAACATGAGCGTGCTGAAAGAAGAGGGCTCTGGGGAGAGACTCTGTAGAACCCACAGCTGAAACATGCCCTCAAAAGGAGGAAGAGAGATTTAGAGAAGAACTAAGGAACACCAGCATGTGGAGGGAATGCTTATAGATCACAAAGCACTTCTTTATACATCAGTTCATCGCATAATCACAACAGCTGTTTTGCTCTCCTCATTTTATTAGATGAGTAAACTGAGGTTCAGAGAGATTGTCTAAGGTCTTAAGGTGCCCCCAGATCTGACTGGTTCCAAAGTTCATTGTATTTCCCCGGATATACTTGAGCAGAGTGAGAGTCGTGATGAAATGGACTTCCTAAGACTGTATCACTAGCGGCAGGTGCACCTCTGTGTCTAAAGCCTTTCCTCCTTGGCAACAACTTGTGCTGTAAAAGAACCACAGACATTGCTCTTTCCAACTGCCATTCTCCATTCCATTAACTGAAATAGCCTCCAAATGGTTCCACAGCTCTACTCCACAGGAGTCCCAGGATGGCAGTTTAGCAAAAGCCATCTTTGTGTCTAATCTGGCCATGACTCTGTCAAAGAGATTAAGCCCAGAAAATGCACCAGGTACCCTAGTCCCAATATTCCTTCATCTACTTCTACTACATGTGTTTTAATTCTTGCTTGTGATGGTCTACAAAGAACTCCAGCTCTCCCATGCTGGGGGTGCTTCCTTGCTTTACTCAACTTCCCAAAGACCACACCTCTTTCCTTGAAACTTAGCACTATATCTGGTGGCCCTAGTCCTTGCCCTCAGGGGTCCCAAATGCTAACTTGCCTGGCTGGTCCAAAACTATGTCTTATTACCTCATTCTTCTATGCATCACCTGTCAGATCAAACATCCCCCTATAGGGATCACCCCTACTCAGAGCTGCAGCCAAGCTCCTACTCTCTCACTCATCTCTAAGTCTTGACACATTGTCATAGGACAAGAAAATGTAAGAAGAGTGTCTTCAGTCATGTCTTCTAACTTAGGCTGAAGGGAAATGTAGGCATTCTCCATTGCCATCACATCCCACTGCCCTTGGGTCCTGTAGATTGGAGGTGTCATGATGGATAGAACACGAATGGGGTGAGCACCAACACATGGACCTACACATGTGACTCAACAAAGAATTGGTGGTGGACTGTTGGTAGCCCAGAACACTGAACTTCTCTTGTATCTGACATGAATGAGGGTCAGCCAAGATTAGCACCATTCTGGCAGCCTAATTTCTTTTGATTCTTTGAAAGAAATACTACACCAGCCAGCAGGCATCCATGACCTAGACCTTCCTCCTGAAACTGAGACCCAGCCAGAGGGCTATGGGACAATCACAAATGCTCCTTGGTACATCTGGTCAACCCAAAACCCCAAAGACACAGTTTGAATGAATATATATATATTCAAGACATAGTTTGGGGAGGCAAAAGTTAAATGCAGGAGCCAGACCTGTGGCATAGCAGTTAAGTGCGTGCACTCCGCTGCTGGCGGCCCGGGTTCGGATCCCAGGTGCGCACCGACTCACTGCTTGCCAGGCCATGCTGTGGCAGCATCCCATGTAAAGTGGAGGAAGACGGGCACGGATGTTAGCTCAGGGCTGGTCTTCCTCAGCAAAAATGAGGAGGACCAATATGGATGTTAGTTCAGGGCTGATCTTCCTCACAAAAAAAAAAAAAAAAAAGTTAAATGCAGAAAGCTCTGCTCAGATCGCCCTCAGATCCCGGTAAGCAGGGCCTAAGTGTGTGTGCATGTGTGCATGCGTGTGTGTGTGTATACCATACATTCATGTTGGAGGAGGGATATGGAGGATCAGCGAGCGCTACAAAGGGTAGAAATGGAAACCAGGGCCATGTGGGGTCGCTGTCTGGGCTCTGCTTGGACTGCACTGCCAGACCCAGCTTATCCCAGGCATCAGAGGGGGACTTAGAAAATGTTGAGGAAGGCACTCCAAAGTAGAGTGTCCCTTGACTGCAAGGTCTTGGGCAACAGCCCTACTTACCTGAGTGTGAGGGCAGTGCTGTCTGAGCAGGACTCTCTGCATTTAACTTTTGCCTCTCCAAACTGTCTTGAGTGTAACATATTAAGCCTGTTGCTGGCCCTACAGTAGACACTGAATATATATTTTTCAAATTGGATAGAATCCTGAGTCTTAAGAAATGTTGTAGGGCCAGCTCCGTGGCTTAGCGGTTAAGTGCGCACTCTCCGCTACTGGCGGCCAGGGTTCGGATCCTGGGTGTGCACTGATGCACCGCTTCTCTGGCCATACTGAGGCTGCGTCCCACATACAGCAACTAGAAAGATGTGCACCTATGACATACAACTATCTCCTGGGGCTTTGGGGGGGAAAAAAAGAAGAGGATTGGCAATAGATGCTAGCTCAGAGCCAGTCTTCCTCAGCAAAAAGAGGAGGATTGCGGACTGGCCCCGTGGTGAAGCAGTTAAGTGCATGCGCTCTGCTGCTGGCGGCCCGGGTTCAGATCCCGGGTGCCCAGCGAGGCACCACTTGTCAGGCCATGCTATGGCAGTGTCCCATATACAGGGGAGGAAGACAGGTACAAATGTTAGCCCAGGGCCAGTCTTCCTCAGCAAAAAGAGGAAAGATTGACATGGATGTTAGCTCAGGGCTGATCTTCCTCCCACACACACACACAAAAGAAACATTGTAAAAGGCAATAAAATCCAAATTTGGCCCCATAACCACACCAGGCACTGATCAAGATCTCATTAATACTCATTATACTAATCCTCAAGAATTAGCAAATACAACTCTAACCTGCTATGAAATACTCCCCATCTCAAGGGCTCAAGTAAAGGCTCAGAAAGAAGAGGTGAAGAAGCCTAGTTAAGTGTATCTTTGAATCCAAGCATTGGTTAGCATCTCTAATAAGCCTTCTCAGGCTCAATGGGGCTTTCTGATGATTCTCCATTCCAAACCCCCATATGCCCTACTGTTTACTTCTTATAACTCCCTCTAGTAGATAATCAGGGTATCACATTCAAAGTCACTTAGGTTTGAATAGGCTTTCCCGATGCCCTCTGAGAGCTTGAACATTTCCCATCTGTATGCCCATGCCTTTCTGAGAGCTCATGACTCCAGCATTGGTTGCCAAAAACTCACATGCAAAGAGACTGATGTTCTCCTTAGAGAGACTCTTCTAAAGAAAATCTAACATAGTATCCAAGAGGTATTCAACCTCCCATCATCAACCTGGTGAGCAGACTTGTTCCCTCAGCAGCCATCTCTACCTCTGTATCATAACATAAGACTCCTGAGTTTTTTAAGAGTAGAAGAGATCTATTCCATATTCATCTTAGGCAAACTATAGACACATATTCCTGTGATTTTCTTTTGCAGCTGAAGAAATTAAGCTCAACTGGTAGCCCTCCCAAACATGCCTTCCTGGAAGGCCTGAAACTGACCCCACCCTGGGGAAAGTTCTGGGCCATTAATTCACTTATAGACATGTTTCTCACCAATACAAAGCATCTGGAGGTGTCTGACTGCAGGGATTGTCAGAAAGAGAGACTCTTTTAAGGAGAAGGGATCTTTTTAAAGAAAGAGGGTAGTGAAAATCAGTTGAGTCATGTGTGCAATTCATCCGAGAGCCCAGTGTCCTTAAGACTGGCTGAAGCCCCCACAGACAGGCAGGATCTTCACGAGCAGCCGCTCCGTTGCTGGAGCATGCTGTGGGAGCCCGTGCGGCTACCTCCCCACCCCTCGCTTGCCAGGAGCCCTCCTTGATCTCAGATGCTCTCTTGGTCCCAAGCTTTCACACTCAGCCCTGAACTGTCTCTGTACCTCCTTGCTCTCTCTAAGCCAATCTTGGGGAGGAAAGAGTAGCCCCAGCACTTGATGTGTTAGCTTCCTAGGGCTGACGTAACCAACCACCACAAACTGGGTGGCTTAAAACAACAAACACTTATTCTCTCACTTTTCTGAAGGCTGGCAGTCCAAGATCAAGGCATCAGCGGGGTTGCTTCTTTCTGGAGACTCTGAGGGAGAAACTGTCCCATGCCTCTCCTAGCTTTCAGTGGTGGCCGGCCATCCTCGGCGTTCCTTGGTTTCTAGTTGCATTACTCCAGTATCTGCCTCCTTTGTCACATGGCCTTCTTCTCTATGTCTCCTCTGTGTCTCTGTGTCTGAATCTCCCTCTCCTTTCTCTTATAAAGATATCAGTCATTGGACTTAAGGTTCACCCTAATCTAATATGATCTCACTGTAACTAATTATATCTGCAAAGACCGTCTTTCCAAATAAGGTCACATTCTATGGTTCTGGGTGGACAGGAATTTGGGGGGGACGCTATTCAACTCACTGCACCTGGTCTTGGCTTAAACCACCATTAGCCTTACTATTTCTGGTCAGTGGTGACTGTGCCAACAGACCCCTCACCAGTGTCCAGTAGCCAGGGCACTGCCCACTTTCTTGGCCCATCAACCAATGAGGAAGAAATGCACTTACTCTAATTTGTTCTGTGTCCTTCTCAGAGTGTTTCTGATCTTTCTCTGTAGCCCACGGCAGGGACCATACCCTGCTTGACCACCACAGCACGTGCGAGTTGGCCATGCAGGTCATGGTGGGTACACAATGAACAAATAAATGAATTAAGCATATAAATGAATGGTAGCCAACTCTAATTCAACCCTAGATAAAATGCCAAAGCAGGTAACATGTATCCTCAGAATTCCTATGGCTGGAGGCCCAAAGCCCCATTCTACCCTAGATTCCTTCAACCACACTCAGTGTCTCAGCCCTGCATCTCTTCTGAGGTCTCTCCTTCCAAATTGTTCCTCAGGTTACACAAAGAGGATGAAAGCCGTTTGATACATTACTTCATACTAAACTCTTCACAGCTATCAATGGAATGTCTATTTTAACAGACGCTTTTGATACTATGGCCAAAGCGGGCAAGCAGTCTGGCTATCTTGGCCAAGCTAGAGATTCATGGACAATGATTTGGGTCAGGAGTAGCCCCTTGCCTCCCACCCTGGCCCAGCCACTGCCTGCCCCCATGCAGGGTCAGTTCTGGACCTTCCTTCCAGTAACAAGCAGGGCCCTCATCTTCCTCCGCACCCCTGTGTGCTTCCTACTTGTGCAAATGATCTGTTTCTAGTTCTCTCTCCTTCAGGTCACCTTTTACCAACTTTCCCATCTTTTCTTCCATTCCTCCATGCCCTCCCTAGCCCTTGCGCAATATTCTCTTTGTCTTAAAAAAAGACTATTGTTTCTTGCCCCTTAGGAAAAACTTTTTGTGCCTTAGGAAAATTTTTTATAACTCTAATCACCAGGGACAAGGTCAACATGTTCAGGATATCTGGCCTTTAAAATCACTTTTGAGACAGGGTTGCTGTTTTTATTTTCTCCCCAGAAACTTAATGACATGCAGCTCCCAGTTTTTATTCACTGTCCTTTCAGTCAATTCAATTTCAAGTATTATTGTTTTAGTAGCCACTAGGGGAGAGGTCAGTAAACCAAACCAGGAAGGGTTCTCTCTGAAATGCATCTTTACAGCATTTCACCCAGCAGGACCTTCTTGGTTCTGTTTTCTGAACTTGCTCCCCAGGGCCTTGTCATAGACAGTTGGGCAGGCCATAAGGTGAGCCCTCAAGGGGAAGAGGGAGGCCTAGGGTTCTCACCCTAGAATCAACCAGCAGCTGCCAAGCCAAATGGCACTTGTGCTCTTGGCTCTGGTGAATCAATGGAGTCTTTCTTCGGAGCCACATCCTGGAGCCCTTCATAGTCCAGGCCCAACACAGCTGTACCAATGACCCTCCAGGGAAGCTTTGCACAGGCTTCACATGCAGACAGTGTAAAGGGTCAGGGACTGTAGACTCCACCACTGTGTCCATTAGTCAGCCTCTGACAGGTGACCAAGGGAAGGCTTTTTCATCACCAGCTGTGTCTTGTTGGTCTACTGCTCTAAATAGATCTATACATAACCATGTTCCAGGCTCTGTCATTAGTTGGCTGAGTCTTTAATCACACTACCTGGATCCAGTTTTAAAAAGAGAGGAGCAGGGCGTTTCCTCCAATCTGTGTTTTAAGGACAGCCAAGCAGTTGTTGCCCACACATCCCGCCTGACACTAGATCTGTAATTCTATGGTTGAAAATCTCAGGCCTTCTCACGTCCAGCACACAGGAATTGTTTATTTCATATAGAGGTACCAGTAGGTAGAATGAGCACATAGTCTATCCTCCAAACTAGGACACTTTTGAGAGAAATCAGACACCACTATTATTACCCCAGAACAACAAGCATAACCCAGAACTGTTCCAGGCAAACCAGGACATTGGCTACCTAGTCCACTGGGACCTGCAGGTGCCAAAGGCCCCAGTCAGTTGAAGTGGAAAGTGAGGAAGGAGCATGGTGACCTGGACTTGGTACCAGGGTCCCAGACCATCTTATCTCTGGTGCTGTGTCCCCTTGAATTAGGAGTAGGACTTCTGGCTTGGGAGCCCTAAACAGCTGATTTAAATGAAGGCACTCAGCACTGCAGACCTTTAACAAGAAAATCGTACACCACTGCTGACAGCCAGAGGGAGGGCTGTGGGAAGACTTATAGTGGAGTCAGAGTTGGAAACAATAAGGGGAGATTTAGGGCTTAATCTGAACTTGAGGAAGTAGAGAATAGATGTAGCGTTAAAGAAGAAAAGAAGGAACCCCAAGGAAGAAGGAGTACTGAATGATTCAGAAAGAATACTGAAGCAAAAGCACAGTCCTACATGGGAGGAAAATTGGGGGAGTGAGAATGGCGGATCAGCGTGGGAGGTGCCTCCACGTGGAGAGGAGGCACAGCGTGGTGGTGGAGAGTGTGGAAAGGGTGCGCCTGATGTTGCACACCAGCTCTACACTTCCTGAGTGTGCGATGTGAGGAGTCTGTGCCTTGATTTCCTTATCTGAATAATGGGGATAATGAAAGTATCTTGAAAGGTTATTACGGTCATTAAATGACTAACATATGCAATGTAGTTAGAATTGTTAGAGGTAATTGAGAATCATTAGGATTCTAAAAAGACAAATAGTACAAAGAAAATATTCAAGGAAGATAATCAGTATTCTGGGTTTAGGATGGATGGAGAACAGGTAAGGTGGAAAGAAAGAGAATGGCCAGGAGTTTGTACTGGTCCAGGCCATGTGCAAGCTGCAAGAGTTATGGCCTAGACAAGTTCTCGCCACAGAAGTGGAAAGACAGGACTGGGTGTGGTGTTTGCAAGGGGAAGAAATTGCAAGGCATTAGGAAAGAGTTGGTGCCAAATCCAGAGAATCTTTAAGCTGAAAGTTGCCCTTAGAGATAGTCTAGTTTGAGCCTCCTCTTAGGAGACCTTAGCCTTCCACAACACTGAATTAAGACTACTGTCAGGTTAAGAACCTAGGTAGGGAGAGTGACGTCAGCATCATGGCGGAGTGAGCTTTCCCGTGAACTCTTCCCCCGACAAGATACAACAAAAGCAACAGTCACAGACCAACAACGGAATCCCAGACAGTGAAAACCTAGAGCGGAGGGATCCACACTGCCACACATCTGAGAGCGGAACGTGCTGGGCCCCCGGAGGAAGTGGGAAGAGGTAAGGAGATCTCCACTCCCTCCCCATCAGATCAGCGATCCCGGTCCCCAAGGCTCCCAGAGAGGGGGGAGGGGTGGCCCTCGGCGGGGAAACCGTGGCTCTTCGGGCTCTCTCAGCCAGTGGGAAACTCCCGCACAGAGGACTCAGAGGAGCCACAGGGCTACCATCAACATCTGAGGACCCCAGAGAGCGGATAAACAGGGGCAAACGAGAAGCCTCCCACGTCAGGGACCCAGGGGGCAAAAGAGAGAGCTCCCCCCTCCCCGCAACCCGGACTCTGCAGCTCAACCTACCAGACCTAGCCATCTGAGGCAGACCTGATCAAACAACTGGACCCGTGGATCGCAGCGGGGGGAAAAAAAAAACAAACAAACTGCAGATCGCAGCAGAAAAACCAGGGCAGAGCGCAGGGGGCTTAGACTACACAGCCATTTACCACCAGACAGTGGCGGCAGGTGGAAATTGCAACCAGAGACTTCCAGGATGAGGAAAAACAAAATCAACACAGAAACCACAATGCAAAAATATATGAAATCACCAGACCAGAAACAAAATGACAAGCACCCAGAAATCAACCCCGAAGACACAGAAATCCATAAACTAAATGACAGAGATTTCAAAATAGCTATCATAAAAACACTCAATGAAATACGAGACAACACAGACAAACAATTCAATGAGATTAGGAGTTTCTTCACAAAAGATATTGAAATCATAAAGAAAAACCAATCAGTGCTGATGGAGATGAAGAACACAATGGAGGAGATAAAGGAGAATCTGGAATCTTTAAAGAACAGAGCTGACAATATGGAGGAAAGAATTAGTACTTTAGAAGATAGGAATACAGATATACTCCAGATGGAAGAGGAGAGAGAACTAAGACTAAAAAGAAATGAAGAAAGACTCCGAGAAATATCTGACTCTATTAGAAAATGTAACATAAGAATTATAGGTATTCCTGAGGGAGAGGAGAGGGAAAGAGGAACAGAGAGCCTATTCAAGGAAATAATAGCTGAGAATTTCCCAAATCTGGGAAAGGAGCAGGAAATACCAGTAAGCGAAGCCAACAGGACATCTATATATATTAACAGACAAAGGACTTCACCACGACACCTAGTGGTAAGGCTAGCCAGGGTCAATGGCAAAGAAACAATATTAAGGGCAGCTAGACAAAAACAAAAAATAACGTACAAAGGAACTCCTATCAGGCTCTCAGCGGATTTCTCAACAGAAACTTTTCAAGCTAGAAGAGACTGGAATGATATATTCAAAATACTGAAAGACAAAAACTTTCAGCCAAGAATACTCTATCCAGCAAAAATATCCTTTAAATATGATGGAGAAATAGTAACTCTCCCAGATAAACAAAAGCTAAGGGAGTTCATGGCCACGAGACCCCCACTACAAGAAATACTCAAGAAGGCCCTCAGGCCTGAGAAAAAGAAGAGAAAGGGAACACAAAGCTTGGAGGAAGGAGAAAAGTAGGTAGACAAAATCAGAGAAATAGTAGATCTTTACCGGAATAGGTTAGCAACCACTTAAATACTAAACTCAAAGATCAAAGGAAGAAATTCACCAAAAATAAATTTAACCTCATCACTGTAAACACACAGCCACAACACAAGATAGAATAAGGTATAACAAGAACAACTTAAAAGGGGAAGAGGAAAGTGACTGAATTGACTTAGTATAAGAAAATAGGAGGCTATCAGATAATGGACTATCTCATACACAAGATTTTTTGCCCAAACCTCAAGGTAACCACTAAACAAATAATCAAAGCAAAACCACATATGATAAACAAAGAGAAAACTAGAAGAATCATAAGACAGAACAACCAAACTGAATTGGCAGTCCAAAACAAATGGGACAAGAAACAAAGGAAATGCAAAAGAACCAGAAAATAAGTGACAAAACAGCAACATTCAGCCCTCATATATCAATAATTACCTTAAATGTAAATGGATTGAACTCTCCAATCAAAAGATACAGAGTGGCAGGATGGATTAAAAAGCAAGACCCAAAAATATGCTGCCTTCAGGAAACACATCTTAGCACTAAAGACAAGCACAGGCTCAGAGTGAAAGGATGGAAGACAATACTCCAAGCTAATGGCAAACAAAAGAAAGCAGGTGTTGCCATACTCATATCAGACAAAGTAGACTTCAAGATAAAACAGGTTAAGAAAGACAAAGAAGGGAAATATATAATGATAAAAGGGACACTCCATCAAGAAGACATATCACTTATAAATATATATGCACCCAACATAGGAGCACCAATGTACATAAAGCAACTATTAACAAACCTAAAAGGAGAAATCAACAACAACACAATAATAGTAGGGGATCTTAACACCCCACTTACAGCAATGGATAGATCATCCAGACAAAAAGTTAATAAAGAAATATTAGACTTAAATGAAAAACTGGACGAGATGGACCTAGTAGACATATACAGAGCACTCCATCCAAAAACAGCTGACTACACATTCTTCTCAAGTGCGCATGGAACATTCTCTAGGATAGACCATATGTTGGGAAACAAAGCAAGCCTCAATAAATTTAAGAAGATTGAAATCATAACAAGCATCTTGTCAGACCATAAGGCTATGAAACTGGAAATGAACCATGAAAAAAAACTGGGAAAGTGACAAAAATGTGGAGATTAAACAACATGCTACTGAACAACCAATGGATCATTGATGAAATTAAAGGAGAAATCAAAAACTATCTGGAAACAAACGAAAATGATAACATGCCATATCAAACCATATGGGATGCAGCAAAAGTGGTCCTGAGAGGGAAACTCATAGCGATACAAGCCCACCTTAACAAACAAGAAAAAGCCCTAATAGGCAACCTTAAATTACACCTAACAGAACTAGAAAAAGAAGAACAAACAAAGCCCAAAGCCAGCAGAAGGAGAGAAATAATAAAAATCAGAGCAGAAATAAATGAAATTGAGACCAAAAAAACAGTAGAAAGGATTAATGAAACAAAGAGTTGGTTCTTCGAGAAGATAAACAAAAGCGACAAACCTTTAGCCAGGCTTACTAAGAAAAAAAGAGAAAAGGCTCAAGTAAATAAAATTAGAAATGAAAGAGGAGAAATTACAACGGATACCATGGAAATACAGAGGATTATAAGAGAATACTATGAGAAATTATATGCCAACAAATTGGACAATCTAGAAGAAATGGATAAATTCTTAGATTTATGCAACCTCCCAAAATTGAACCAAGAAGAAATGGAGAATCTGAATAGACCAATAACAAGTAAAGAGATTGAAATAGTAATCAAAAACCTCCCAAAAAATAAAAGTCCAGGACCAGATGGCTTCTCCAGTGAATTTTACCAAACATTCAAAGAAGATTTAATACCCATCCTTCTCAAAACTGTTGCAAAAAATAGAGGAAGATGGAACACTTCCTAAATCATTCTTTGAGGCCAACATCACCCTGATACCAAAACCAGACAAAGACAATACAAAGAAAGAAAATTACAGGCCAATATCGCTGATGAACATTGATGCAAAAATCCTCAACAAAATATTGGCAAACCGAATACAACAATACATTAAAAAGATCATACACAATGATCAAGTGGGATTTATACCAGAGACGCAGGGATGGTTCAACATCCGCAAATCAATCAACGTGATACATCACATCAACAAAACAAAGAATAAAAACCACATGATCATCTCAATAGACGCAGAGAAGGCATTTGACAAGATACAACATCCATTTATGATAAAAACTCTCAATAAAATGGGAATAGAAGGAAAGTACCTCAACATAATAAAGGCCATATATGACAAACCCACAGCCAACATCATACTCAACAGGGAAAGACTGAAAGCCATTCCTCTGAGAACAGGAACGAGGCAGGGCTGCCCACTCTCGCCACTCCTGTTCAACATAGTACTGGAGGTTTTGGCCAGAGCAATTAGGCAAGAAAAAGGAATAAAAGAAATCCAAATAGGTAACGAAGAAGTGAAACTCTCACTATTTGCAGATGACATGATTGTATATATAGAAAGCCCTAAAGAAACTGTTGGAAAACTATTAGAAACAATCAACAACTACAGCAAAGTTGCAGGGTACAAAATCAATCTACAAAAATCAGTTGCATTTCTATATGCTAATAATGAACTAACAGAAAGAGAGCTCAAAAAGATAATACCATTTACAATTGCATCAAAAAGAATAAAATACCTAGGAATAAATCTTACCAAGAAGGTGAAGGACCTATACAATGAGAACTACAAGACGTTATTGAAAGAAATCCATGATGACATAAAGAAATGGAAAGATATCCCATGCACGTGGATTGGAAGAATAAACATAGTTAAAATGTCTATATTACCTAAAGCAATCTACAGATTCAATGCAATCCCAATCAGAATCCCAATGACATTCTTCACAGAAATAGAAAAAAGAATACTAAAATTTATATGGGGCAACAAAAGACCCCGATTAGCTAAAGAAATCCTAAAGAAAAAGAACAAAGCAGGAGGCATCACAATCCCTGACTTCAAAACATACTACAAAGCAATAGTAATCAAAACAGCATGGTACTGGTACAAAAACAGACACACAGATCAATGGAACAGAATTGAAAGCCCAGAAATAAAACCACACATATACGGACAGCTAATTTTCGACAAAGGTGCTAAGAACATGCAATGGAGAAAGGAAAGTCTCTTCAATAAATGGTGTTGGGAAAACTGGACAGCCACATGCAAAAGAATGAAAGTGGAACATGTGCTATCGCCAGTCACAAAAATTAACTCAAAATGGATCAAAGACCTGAAGGTGAGACCTGAAACTATAAAACTAATGGAAGAAAATATAGTCAACACACTATTTGACATTGGTTTTAAAGGAATCTTTTCGGATGACATGCCTACCCAGACTAGGGAAACTAAAGAAAAAATAAACAAGTGGGACTTTATCAGATTAAAGAGCTTTTATAAGACAAATGAAACCCGAATCAAGATGAACAGACAACCAACCAGCTGGGAGAGAATATTTGCAAAACATACATCTGACAAGGGGTTGATCTCCATAATATATAAAGAACTCACACAATTGAACAACAAAAAAACAAACAACCCGATCAAAAAATGGGCAGAGGAAATGAACAGACACTTCTCCAAGGAAGATATACAGATGGCCAATAGGCACATGAAAAGATGCTCAACATCACTAATCATCAGGGAAATGCAAATCAAAACAACACTAAGATACCACCTCACGCCTGTTAGAATGGCTATAATCACCAAGACAAAAAACAACAAATGTTGGAGAGGATGTGGAGAAACAGGAACCCTCATACACAGCTGGTGGGAATGCAAATTGGTGCAGCCTCTATGGAAAACGGTATGGAGATTCCTCAAAGAATTAAAAATAGAGATGCCCTATGATCCAGCCATCCCACTACTGGGAATCTATCCAACGCACCTGAAATCAACAATCCAAAGAGGCTTATGCACCCCTATGTTCATTGCAGCATTATTCACCATAGCCAAGAAGTGGAAGCAACCTAAGTGTCCCTCGACAGACGATTGGATTAAGAAAATGTGGTATATATATACAATGGAATACTACTCAGCCATAAAAAAAGACAAAATCGTCCCATTTGCAACAACATGGATGGGCCTGGAGCATATTATGTTAAGTGAAATAAGCCAGAAAGAGGAAGACAAACACTGTATGATCTCACTCACATGTGGAATATAAACCAACACATGGACAGAGAAAACTGGACCGTGGTTACCAGGGGCAGTGGGGGTGGGCGGTGGGCACAAGGGGTGAAGGGAGTCATATATATGGTGATGGACAAACAAAAATGTACAACCCAAAATTTCACAATGTTAGAAACCATTAAAACATCAATAAAAAATTTAAAAAAAAAGAACCTAGGTAGAAGATGATGTGCTATTGAAGGTGATTATAAGTTTTGGAATAAAAGATAAAATTGAGTGAGACGTTTTACTCTAGATGCCACCTATTCTGGACGGCTTAGGAAGGTTGACAGCCTGACCCAGGAACAGATAGTTTTGAGATCCCTTCAAAGAGTAACATGATTTTATTTTTCTCTAACAAATATCCTTTTATATAGTTTAAAGGCAGAAAAGAAAGATGGTGAGAAGAAGATATGATTGGAGCAAAAGCTACAGATGTAAAAATTCTCCAAGGACATCCAGCACTCAATCTTTCTCACATCTCTCTCTAACTCCAGTCACCTTGAAGATATTACAGTTTCCTGCCTGAATCATGCCTTAAACTGGATAAACTCTCTGCCTGACATAACTTCCCTTCCTTCCCCCTCCATCTTTACCTAGACAACTCTTCTTTATACTTCAAGTCTAATTAAGAAATCACCTCTTCTAGGAAGCCTTCCATGATATGTAGATTATTCTCCACTTGCCCTCACCGAAGATCCATTTTCTGACCCCTGCCCTGCTCTGCGCCTGGGTGGCTGACCTCTAGAGAGCACATCATATAGGCTCCTTTGACAGCTGACTTTCATTTGGGTTTTGATGATGGGAGATACCAGCAAGAGACTGGAAAGTGAAGTATTCCTTCCCTGCTACCCTCCCCTGCTTTAGCACCTCATATCTGGCATTTGGCAGTAGCTGCATCCTGCCAAGATTGCACCCCTAGCTGGCAGCCCTTCTCCATAGCTCCAGCTCTCATGGGCTCATATGTCCTTTTCTCAACCTTTCGGCCTAGGGCATCAAGAGCTTCCCACAATTGCTGGACTTTGGGTGACTCAACATCTCTTTTTGGCTCCCATAACTCTGCCCAAGCCTCTCTAACAAGTCCCTTCAAGAAAGTTTGCCCAGAGGGACCATGTAGGTGAACTGATATCCTGCCAGGACCCTGAGCTTGTAGTCTCCCTCTTGAGCATCTCTTTTGCACCTTTCCTTTTTCCTCTTGTAGCATCATCTTACATCCACCACAGTAATTATTACTGGGGATTGTAATGGCTAGTTCACTTGTCCATCTCCCCTTCTGGGTTGTTAGCTCTTTGAAGACATGTTTTTGATTATTATGCCTGGCACACAGCATTCAATGAATACCTAGATCCACTCATTTCTGACTTAAAATTTCTGAATTAATGCTTTAATGCCTTTCTCAAAAACAGCTAAAGGGTAAAAAAACCACTTGGTACAACAGAAACTCAATAAATAATAATATGAATATAAAAATGTGTAACTTTTATGTTTTGCAAAGTGTTTCTATGTCCCTTGACTTAATTGCCACAAAAGCTGTATGCAAAACTACATTCGGCTAAATGATAGAACCAGTTGCTGTGAAGTCTGTAAGTTAGTGTAACCTAATGGTCAATGACTGGGCCCAAGAGCCAATTGGCCTGAAGGCAAATACTGGTTCTGCTTCTTTCCAGTTCTATAACATCAGACACTACTTAAACCCTCTGTGCCTTAGGTTCCGATCTACAGACAGAGGAGAATAATGCCCCCACCCCATAGTGATCATCAAGTAAACGGACAGCTGTAAAGCACTAGAATGGGATCAGATACATAGTAAAAGCCCAATAAATATTACTTACTTATTCTCAATAGAATGTTCATCTCACAAAAGTGTTCAAGAAAATACTTCTCAGTTTTGCAACATGAACAGCTCCTTCTCCTAAAATAAATGCTACCTTCACATCTCAGGAAGACAAGTAGAGCTAAAATTCCCTGAGAAAGCCTGAATTAGAAGTCTCCTAGATTGCTGGGAAGATGGTGGCATAGGCAGATTCTGAACTCACCTCTTCCCACAGACGCAACAAATTTACAACTACCTCGGAACAATTACCGCAAGAGAGAACCGGAAACTGGATGAAAAGAACGCCCACAACAAGGGATAGTGCTGACTGAGGTGGAAGAGGCAGAAATTCCTTTCTGGAAAGGAAAAAGCCACATTTTAGCCACAGCACTTCAGCCAGGGGCAATCTGAAGGTATGAAGCATTCCCTGGAGGAGTGGGGAATCTGAGCAGGAGAGCTTTGCCACGATAAACAACTTTTGGACTCAGCACAACCAAAATGAGTGTCATAATATCTGGCTTTGCTGGCTATCAACAACAACAGGGAATACCCCCAGAAAAGCTATCAGACATAAGGGAAATAAAAGCTTGCTCTTAAAAGGCCCACACACAACTTCATTCATTTCAGAAAGCAACACAAAATCACCAGAAAGAAAGGTGCACAGTCCTTTGGTGAAAAGAGACTCACTTGATAGGCTCTGGGTGCAACTCAGGGAAGCAGGAGGTGGCTGGGACCACCTCCCCAGGGACTGAGACATTGGCAGCAGCCATTATTGTGACCTAGTATAGGTGTGCTGACACAGAGGCTGGCAGAAGCCATTGGAGTTCTTCCCCTGACCTGTAAGTGCAGGGGTCTGCTCCACCCAATAGAGCACTGATTTAATCCAGCTCAGCCAGCACAGGCAGCTGGCCCTAGGGATAGGTCCCACCCACCAGCAAGCCCTTGAACAACCAGGGGGCCTGCATAGGTGGGATGTATGAGACCTCTGCAGCCAGGTGATTGGGTCTGCCTTTGTGGGGCAGGGTGTGCACATGAGACAAGACTGTGTTCTCAGAGTTTGTGGGGTCTCTGCAGCAGGGCGAGTGAGTCTGCTACAGTGGGGTGGGGCATGTTCACAGGGCAGGACTGTATGGACAGAGTGTATGGGCCTGCAGGCAGTGGGGCTCGTCAGCTGCAGCAAACTTGTGCTTCACAAACAGCCATAAAGGGGATATGCCCCACCTTCCAATGCCTGAAACAATTCTGTGCTGCCATGCCTGGATCCAGTTCCACCCAGCTGCACTACTGAGAGAATTGACAACCACCCTGAGGGCCGGAGGCCTGTAGTAATTATGAGCCCCTGAGCCTAGCAACCAGCTCACTTAACAGAAACACTGCAGCAGGAATGTGCTATTAGACAACTGTGCTGGGGATCCCCCTACCAAACAAGTGACTGAAGGGTCCATAGCAGCCACATGCAGCTGAGCCTTACAACCAGCCTGCCTGGGGGACAGCCTAGCCTTCTCATGCACCTACAGTAAAAGCAACCCCACCACAACAGAAAGACACATGTAGCCCACACAGGGGACACTCCTGGAACATTCGGAACTAGTGATGAGAGGAAATCACATTGCTGGGCCTCATTAGGCATTTCTTATATAAGGCCAATTCTCCAAGATCAAGAGACGTAGCTGACCTACATAAAACAAAGATATAAGCACCGGGCCAGCCCCGTGGCTTAGCAGTTAAGTGTGTGCGCTGCGCTACTGGCGGCCTGGGTTCGCATCCCAGGCGCACACTGACGCACCGCTTCTCCGGCTATGCTGAGGCCGCATCCCACATACAGCAACTAGAAGGATGTGCAACTATGACATACAACTATCTGCTGGGGCTTTGGGGGGAAAAAATAAATAAATAAAATCTTAAAAAAAAAAAAAGATATAAGCACCGAGACATAGGCAAAATGAGGAGACAAAGGAATATGTTCTAAATAAGGGAACAGGACAAATCCTCAGAAAAAGATCTAAACGAAACAGAGTTAAAGAATCTACCTGAAAAAGAGTACAAAGTAACAGTCATAAGGATGTTCACTGATCTTGGGAGAAGAATAGATGAAAATAGTGAGAACTTCAACAAAGAATTGTAAAGTATAAAAATGAACCAATCAGAACTGAAGAATACAATAATGGAAAGGAAAAATTCACTAGAGGGACTCAAAAGCAGAGTAGAGGATACAGAAGAATGGATTGGTGACGTGGATGAAAGACTAGAAGAAATCAACCAAGCTGAACAGATAAAAGAATTCAAAAGAATGAGAACAGTATAACGGACCTCTAGGACAACATCAAGTGCACTAACATCTGCATTATAGGTGTCCCAGAAGGAGAGGAGAGAGACAAAGGGGCAGAGAATCTATTCAAAGAAATAATAGCTGAAAACTTTCCTAACCTAAGGAAGGAAAGAGACTTCCAAGTACAGGAAGCACAGAGAGCACCAAAAAAGATAAACCCAAAAAGGGCCACACCAAGACACAGTATAATTAAAATGTCAAGAACTGAAGACACCCAGAGAATCCTAAAAGCTGCAAGAGAAAGGCAAAAAGTTACATACAAATGAAACCCCATAAGGCCATCAGCTGACTTCTCAGCAGAAACTTTACAGGTTGGAAGAGTGTGGCACAATATATTTAAAGTGTTGAAAGGAAAAAACCTACAGCCAAGAATACTCTACCCAGCAAAGTTATCATTCAGAATGGAAGGAGAGATAAAGAGTTTTCCAGACAAGCAACAATTAAAGAAGTTTATCACCAAGAAACCAGCCTTACAAGAAATGCTAAAGGGACTTATTTAAGTGGAAAAGGAAAGATCACAAATAGGAATAAGAAAATTATCAAAAAAAAAATAACAAAATCACTGGTAAAGGCAAACATACAGTAAAGGTAGCAGATCAACCACCTATGAAGCTAATATGAAGGTCAAAAGACAAAAGTACTAAAATTACCTATTTCGATGATAAGAGGTTAAAAAGAGGTTAAATATGATACCAAAAACATAAAATGTGGGAGGAGGGAAGTAAAAGAGTAGAGCTTTTAACAAGAGGCCACCTTGCTACGTAAGAGACCATCAACTTAAAATAGGTTGCTATTTACGTAAGTTATGATATATGGACCTCATGGTAACTGCAAACCAGACACCTATAATAAATACACAAAAAATTAAGAGAAAGGAACCCAAACATAACACTAAAGAAAGCCATCAAACTACAAGAGAAGAGAGCAAGAGAAGAAGAAAGGAACAGAGAAGAACTAGTAAAACACCCCAAAAAAAAAGTAACAAAATGGCAATAAGTACATACTTATCAATAGCTACCTTAAATGTCAATGGACTAAATGCTCCAATCAAAAGGCAGAGGGTGGCTGATTAGATAAAAAAACAAAACCCATATATATGCTGCATACAAGAAATACACTTCAGATCTAAAAACATTCACAAACTGAAAGTGAAAGGATGGAAAAAGATACTCCATGCAAATGGCAATGAAAATAAAGCTGAGATAGCAATACTCATAAAAGAAAAATAGACTTTAAAACAAAAACTGTAACAAGAGACAAAGAAGGGCACTACAGAATGATAAAGGGAACAATCCAACAAGAGGACATAACACTTGTAAATATCCATGCACCCAACAGAAGAGCACCTAAATATATAAAGCAATTATTAACAGACATGAAAAGAGAAATAGACAGTAACACAATAATAGTAGGGGAATTTAACACTCCACTTACATCGATGGATAGGTCATCCAAACAGATGATCAATAAGGAAACATTGGCCTTAAATGACACCTTAGACCAGATGGACTTAGTAGATAGATACAGAACATTCCATCTAAAACCTACAGAATATACATTCTTTTTGAATGCACATGGAACATTCTCCAGGATTGATCACATATTAGACCACAAAACAAGTCTCAATAAATTTAAGAAGACTGAAAGAATACCAAGCATCTTTTCTGACCATAACAGTAGGAAACTACAGATCAACCACAGGAAGAAAACTGGAAAAGTCACAAATATGTGGATATTAAACAAAATGCTACTAAACCACAATGAGATCAATAAAGAAATCAAAGGAGAAATAAAAAAAATACCTGGGGACAAATGAAAATGAAAATATAACATGCCAGAATTTATGGGATACAGCAAAAATAGTTCTAAGAGGGAAGTTTATAGCAATACAGGCCTACCTCAACAAATAAGAAAAATCTCAAACAATCTAACAGTGCACCTAAAGGAACTAGAAAAAGAAGAACAAACAAAGCCCCAAATCAGTAGAAGAAAGGAAATAATAAAAATCAGAGTGGAAATAAATGAAATAGAGACTAAAAAAAAATAGAAAATATCAATGAAACTAAGAGCTGGTTCTTTGAAAAGATAAACAAAATTGACAAACCTTTAGCTAGATTCATCAAGAAAAAAAGAGAGAGGGCTCAAATAAACAAAATCAGAAATGAAAGAGGAGAAATTATAACGGACGCCTCAGAAATACAAAAGATTATAATAGAATACTATGAAAAGGTATATGTCAACAAATTAGGTAATCTAGAAGAAAAGTATAAATTCTTAGAATCATTCAACCTTCCAAGATTGAAGAAGAAATAGAAAATTTGAATAGACCAATCACCAGTAAGGAGATTCGAAACAGTAATCAAAAACATCCCAAAATATAAAAGTCCAGGACCAGACGGCTTCCTTGGTGAATTCTGACAAATATTCAAAAAAGACTTAATACCTATCCCTCTCAAACTCTTCGAACAAATTGAAGAGGAGGGGAAGCTTCCTAACTCATTCTACAAGGTCAACATTACCCTGATACCAAAACCAGACAAGGACAATACAAAAAAGAAAATTACAGGTTACGATGAACATAGATGCAAAAACATTAAACAAAATACTAGCAAATCAAATGCAACAATACATTAAAAAGACCACACACCATGATCAACTGAGATTTATTCCAGGGATGCAGGGATGGTTCAACATCAGCCAATCAATCAACGTGATACATCACATTAACAAAATGAAGAATAAAAATCACATGATCATCTCAATAGATATAGAGAAAGCATTTGAGAAGATACAGCATCCATTTATGAGAAAAACTCTGAATAAAATGGGTATAGAAGGAAAGTACCTCAACATAATAAAGGCCATATATGACAAACCAACAGCTAATATCATCCTCAATATAGAAAAATTTAAGAACAAGAAGCAGACAAGGACGTCCAGTTTCACCACTCTTATTTAACATAGTACTGAAAGTCCTAGACAGAGCAATCAGGCAAGAAAAAGAAATAAAACGGATCCAAATTAGGAAAGAAGAAGTGAAACTGTCACTATTTACAGATGACATGATTTTATACTTAAAAAACCCTAAAGAATCCACCAAAAAATTTTGAGAAATAATAAATGAATACAGTAAAGTTGCAGGATACAAAATCAACATACAAAAATCAGTTGCATTTCTATACACTAACACAAAGAGAAATTAAGAATATAATCTCATTTGCAATTGCAACAAAAAGAATAAAATACCTAGGAATAAATTTAACCAAAGAGGTGAAAGACCTGTACTCTGAAAACTATAAAACATTGTTGAAAGAAATTGAAGAGGACACAAAGAAATGGAAAGATATTCCATGTTCTTGGATTGGAAGAATTAACATAGTTAAGATGTCCATACTTCCTAAAGCAATCTACAGATTCAATGCAATCCCTATCAAAGTCCCAAGAACATTTTTCACAGAAATAGAACAAAGAATCCTAAAATTTATATGGAACAACAAAAGACTCTGAATAGCCAAAGGAATCTTGAGAAAAAAGAACAAAGCTGGAGGTATCACACTCCCTGATTTCAAAATATACTACAAAGCTGTAGTAACCAAAATAGCATGGTACTGGCACAAAAACAGACACATAGATCAATAGAACAGAATCAGAGCCCAGAAATAAACTCACACATCTATGGACAGCTAGCTAATTTTCAATAAGGGAGCCAACAATATACAACGCAGAAAGGAAAGTCTCTTCAATAAACGGTGCTGGGAAAACTGGACAGCCACATGCAAAAAAATGAAGGTAGACCATTATCTTACGCCATATACAAAAATCAACTCAAAATGGATTAAAGACTTGAATGTAAGATCTGAAACCATGAAATTTCTCAAAGGAAACATAGGCAGTACATTCTTTAACATTGGTCTTAGCAACATATTTTCAAGTACCATGTCTGACCGAGCAAGGGAAACAATAGAAAAAATAAACAAATGGGACTACATCAAACTAAAAAGATTCTGCACAGCAAAGGAAACCATCAACAAAATGAAAAGACAACCTAACAATTGGGAGAAGATACTTGCAAACCATATATCTGATAAGTGTTTAATATCCAAAATATATAAAGAACTCATACATCTTAACAACAAAGAAACAAACAACACAATTGAAAAACGGGCAAAAGATCTGAACAGACATATCTCCAAAGAAGACATAGAGATGGCCAACGGGAACACGAAAAAATGTTCAACATCACTAATTATTAGGCAAATGCAATCAAAACTGCAATGAGATATCACTTCACGCCCATCAGAATGGCTATATTTAACAAGACAAGAAATAATAAGTGTTGGAGAGGATATGGAGAAAAGGGAACCCTCATACACTGCTGACTGGGAATGCAAACTAGTGTAGCCACTATAGAAAACAGTATGGAGATTCCTCAAAAAATTAAGAATAGAACTACCATACCATCCAGCTATTCTACTGCTGGGTATTTCTCCAAAGATAATGAAAACAGGAATGTGTAAAGATACATGCACCACTGTGTTCATTGCAGCATTATTCATAATAGGCAAGACTTGGAAACAACCTAAGTGCCCACCAAGGGACGCATGGATAAAGAAGATGTGTATATATACACAATGGAATGCTACTCACCCTTAAAAAAAGATGAAATCTTGCCATTTCCGACAATATGGATGGACCTTGATGGTATTACGCTAAGTGAAATAAGTCAGATGGAGACAGTCAAACACCATATGATCTCACTCATAAATAAAAGATAAAAACAATAACAAACAAACACACACATAGATACAGAGATTAGGTTGGTGGTTACCAGAGGGTAAGAGGAGAGGGAGGAGGGCAAAAGGGATGACTGGGCTCATGTGTATACTGATGGATGGTAATTAGTCTTTGGGTGTGAACACGGTGTAGTCCACACAGAAATCAAAATATAATGATATACACCTAAATTTATATAATGTTATAAACCAATGTTACCTCAATTAAAAAAAAGAAAAAACTTGGCCACTAGCTAGAAAAACAAATAAATAAATACGAAAAAAAAGTCTCATAAACTCATCAAAGACCCCCATCTTCACACTTCATGTTTTCTTCACATAGACCTGAGCACCTTCTTTCTGGCTGGCCCTGTAAGATGTATTACAATCTCCTTCATCACAAGAGAGAAGAAAGGAGACTGAGATTTGGAGGCACACTGTCCTGAGTCCAGATCTTGGTTCTGCCCCCTTGGTGGGCACGAATAAGCCAGGTAAATTTTCTAGGCCGCATTTTCACCACCTGAAAATTTATAAAAGTAAGGCCTACTCACTGGGCTGTGGTGAAGAGTGATTAAGACACCAGCTGCCACCTAGTAGCAATCCATAAGCATCATTTGGATTCTCTCCCTTCTAATGGAAAGGACCAAATGACAGAAGAGGACAGAGACATACAGAGAGGGCCTCTTCCTTGTTCGGCTGGGCCTAGCAACACTTGAGTTCCAGACAATTTTTGCCGTGACTGTGCAGTATCTCCACTTCCTTATCACCACCCCTCGAGGGGAGCAGAAGTGAAGGAATCCAGGTCACCTGTGGTCGCCTTACCCTCAGATTGCAGCTCCAGTTATGCTTCTCTTTCTCAAACACCTCAGTCCTAGAGCAGAACCTAGCTAGATGAAGAGGGCGGCCCAGAGTGGTTTCTGAGTCTGAGCAGGTTGAGGAGAATGTGCACACATGGGATGACCCAGTGTGTGTATTAGAGCCCAAGCACAGTGAGGCAGGGGTCCATATGGGTGGCCAGGAACAGGTAAGGAAGGAGTCCCAGCATGGGGCAGCCCAGGGTATGGGGTCAGAGCTCCAGCAGAGTGAGGAGGGAGTCCACAAGACAGGTGGCCAGTATGGAATATTGGACTCCAAGTGGGTTAAGGACAGCGCCCACGTTGGGTCAACCTAATGTGAGGTGTTGAACCTGAGTAGGCTGAAAGAGCATGACCCAGCATGAGACACTGGAGCCTAAGCTGGGTGAGAGGGGCATTCACAGAGAGGAAGGAGACGGCAGCAACGATGGGAGATTGGTTAAATACAGCGAGAATGAACAAATACACACATATATTAAGGAAAATAGAATCCAGGTTCCCTACTGGAGAAAGAAGGGAGTTACAATATGGAAAGGAGAAAAAACTAGAATGAACCTTGTGGTGTTGCTTTGGATTAGAAATATCTTTGTGAATATGCAATTTTTAGATGTTGACATTAATATGGTTGGTTTTGTGTGTGTGTGTGTGTGTGTGTGTATATTCCTAGCTCTGTCCACTGAGAGTTCTTTAAGGCAGTGACACCTCCAAAACAGTGTGTACATTTAATGCCCATTTATTGAATTCTAAATACCATTTTTCACTAAAAGGAACAGAAGTTCCTTGGAGAAATTGCTGGTTCTGGGGCTAAGGTGAGAAAATCCAAAAGTAGTTGGAATACTTGGTTGAACCACAAAGCAAGGAGATACTCAAAGGATGATGGTGACATGCCACAAGCATGCACAAGCCAGCTCGAAAGAGCTCTCACTGGCCAAAACTGGGACAATGTGAGTATCAGAATGAATAATGAAAGCAATAGATTATAACCTGTTGAATAAAATAGAAAACCAATAAATCAACAGAATGTTTGATGAAGAAGGGGATATTTACAGATTTTTAAAATAACTCCCCACAAATTATTTATTGATTATAAAGAGGGGAAGTGTAACCTTACAGTGAAGATGTCTGGCAGACACCATCTGAATCAAGTGATTAACTTTACCAAAAATGGGACAAATTGAAATCATGTGCCACATGATAGGATACTATAGGACCACAACCTCATTTCCATGATATTCCTCAATCTGATCTTGAGGAAACATTAGACAAACCCAAATTGAAGCATATTCTACAAGATAACTGGACTATAAACTTCAAAAGAGTAAAGGTCATGAAAGTAAAGGAAAGATTAAGGAACTTCCTAGACAGAAAGACACTAAAGAGACGTGTATATGCAACACCCGGTTCTGGACTGCATCCTCTTGCCAGGAAGGACGTAAGTGGGCAGCTGCAGAAACTTGAATGGAGTCTTAGGATTAACGGTAACCATGTTGCAGTTATAAGATGAACAAGTTCTGGTGATCTTACGTACAGCGTGCTGGCTATAGTTAACAGTGCTGTATCGTACACTTAAAAGTTCCTAAGATAGTAGATCTTAAATGTTCTCACCAACAACAAAAAAATAGTAATCATGTGAGGTGATGGAGGTGTTGACTGACATTGTGGTCGTCGTTTCGCAATACATACACATATGAAATCATCACACTGTACACGTTAAACTTATGTAATGTTATATGTCAATTATATCTCAATAAATCTAGAAAAAATGGTAATCATGCACCAATGTCAGTTTCCTGATTTTGATGGTTGTTTGTGGTTGTTTAGGATAATGTCCTTGCAAAGAATTTAGGGGTGATAGGGCAGGAAGTCGGCAACTTACTCAAATGGTTCAGTTAAAACAAGTTATTTTAATTGTACTTGCAAATATTTTGCACATTTGAGATTGTTTCCACATTTTTAAAAAATTATATACTAAAAAAAAATCTACAGCTAGTACTGTAAATTCCGTCCGTGGGAAAGAGGGGTGGGTCCTGCCCTTCAGAATTACATTATATCTTTTTTTGTGTGTGTGTGAGGAAGATCAGCCCTGAGCTAACATCTGATGTCAGTCCTCCTCTTTTTGCTGAGGAAGACTGGCCCTGAGCTAACATCCGTACCCATCTTCCTTCACTTTATATGGGATGCCGCCACAGCATGGCTCGACAAGTGGTGCGTCGGTGCATGCCCCGGATTTGAACCAGCAAAACCCCGGCCACCGCAGCGGAGGGCGCACACTTAACCGCTTGCGCCACCGGGCCGGACCCTGCATTATGTCTTAAAGGGCGTTTCTCCCCCTTTGCTTCTCTTGTGCTTGTATTAGCTGGTAATGTGTGTTTAATTTTACACCCTGTGCTAAGAATGTCTTAAATCAGATAAGAAGGCAGAGTAGGAGTGAAATCATATACTGCAGAGATCCTTGTGGGTCCCCAGGGCCCAGGAAATGCACACACTATTATGTTGGCCTCCCCGACTTTGCTCCTAACTGAAGGCATCTGGCCACTGAACACTCTGCTCAGGGGGTGCTACCATAAACACGCATTGCAGCCCTTGCTAGTCCCACTCAGCGCTGTCCACCAGCACAGCGCACATGAACCCCACAAGGTCCCATCAGCAGGGCAGCTTCTAGGTGAATGCCCCTTTGGAGGGCATTTTTGAAATCTGAATCCAACTTTTTATTTCATCTTAAAAACACCTGCCCTGCTGTTGCCTCTGAACCCAAACCATTCATGAAGAGGGAGGTTTCCAGAGAACCTATGGCACAAGACGAGAAAAGACTAGGTTTAGATTTAACATCACAATTTTCCCCCAAAGCTGTTTCATACAATCCCAGTGTTCATATGGGCCCAGTATTCAGAGGGAAACCCCACCTGCTCCTGCCCCCTCAGGGCTGCATCTGAGTGAGGCCAGTAGTGGGGAGAGGTAAAGTTTTTGGTTTTGAGCCCTCTTAACATCTGAAGACAATGATTTCAGTATTTAAAAGATGGCTCAGAAATGACAGAAATGGAGCCTTTAAATGAAACAACTTGATGTAAGTTCCTTAAACACAGAACTTATGCTTCCTACGATTTACTTTAGTTTGAATCAAACAAAAAACAAAAATACTTCATCTCGAGCCCCTGCTCTGAACAATACCCAGTGCAAAGCCCGCTGGGATACACAGACCTGGGATAGAGTCTATGCTGTAGATTGTCGATTGCTATACAGTCAGACCAACATGGGGTCAAATCCCAGCTCTACCATTTACTAACCACATTCAGCAACTATTTTAACCTTCCTGAGTTTAAATTTCTCTAAATATAAAGTGAGAATTTCATTAGTATTACCTGCTATATAGAGTTGTTGGAAATATTTTAAGATATTTAATATATAAAACATTTAATAGAGCCCCTGACTCAAAATGGGCATCAGCAGATACGAGCTATTACTGTGATTGTTGTTGTATATTCTGTTAGGGCAGAATTGGCCATGCTGCAGTGACAAGCCCCAAACTCTCAGAGTTTTAACAGAATAAAAGCTTGTTTCTCTCTCATACCACGTTTGATGTGAAATCAGGCAACTCTCCTCTGTCATGAAGTTATGCCATCTGGGACACACAGCCTCCAAAGTTGCTGTGGTGGGGACAGGATGGAGGGATTCTAAGTGTCATATATCACCTCTGCTCTTATCCCATTAACAAGAACTCAATCTTGTGGGCCTACTCTATCTCAGGGCAGGTAGTCTCCCGTGTGCCAGGAAGAAGAAGGTACGTGGGCACACAGCAGGATCTCTTCACAATACGCAACAAGCAAGGGTCTTTAACCAAATAAGATCAATAAGCAAAAGTCAACTGACTTAAGGATCTTGAGTACCATAGGAGAGACGTGTTTAAAAAAAGGCATAGAAAAGGCAGAATATAATCGGAATCATAAAAATATAGGCGTACTGCTCTTGGAGCACAAAGAAAGAGAACTGTCTTCAGAATGGGAGCAAAAGAAAGAGGTTTTCATGGCAAAGAAAACATCGAATTTGGACCTTGAATGAGATGTAGGACTGAACATAGTCGAGAACAAGGAAGTGTTGAAAAATGTGTGATTTTACATGAACACTCCCACAGCCAATCACACAATTTGAGCATGTTTCTAAGTGGAACCTAATTTTCTAGGAGAATTCAGAAGATCCGCATAATTTCTTCTAATATTAGCAAGAGGTAAGGCAAGCTACAATGACGCTAAAGGCCCTAAATACGGAATTGAGCACGATGTGAGCCTTCATAAACCCAGCTGTCACACAGTGATGTGTGTTCCTGGTGGGCTCAAGGGAAGATCGGGGAATTTTCTGGATGTTACAGTTAACTACTTCTGTATAACACACTACCCAAAATTTAGCAGGTCAGGAGTTCAGGTGGGGTTCATTTGGGGGATCCTTTTGTCCCATGTGCCACGGATGAAGGCTACTTGCTGGCTTTCAACTGGTGGATGGGCTGACCTGGAGGTCCCAAAAGGGGCCACCCTCACATGTCTGGCACCTTGGCAGGCATGGTTGGGAGGCTGGGCTCAGCTGGGATGGCCCACCTGAGTGGAGGGCCTATCTTGGCCTCTCTGGCATGGAAGCCTCATGGTATCAGACTTCATGGTGGCTCAGGGCTCCAAGAGTAAGTTTCCTAGCAAACAAGGTGGAAGCTATATGGCATCTGCAGTGTCAAGTCCACCATGTTCTGTTGGTTACAGCAAACCACTAAGTCTAGCCCAGATTCAAGGGGTTGGAAATTAAACCCCATCTCTTAATGGGAGAAAGGTCAAAAATTTGCATCCATCGTTAATGGGTCACACTGGGGTTTGGAAGGTTTAAAACATAGACAGTTTTAAATATCTTTTAAATATTTAAAACATTTTAAATAAAAGTTAAATCACCAAGTGTTTCTTGAGCCTTCCCTGTTCGTAGGGCGTGGTGCTAGGAAACTTACATAGAGCCTGATGGGAGGCAGTCTATAGCAGAAATTCAGCCAGTAACACACAGTCTTATTGCTGGTTCCACAGAGCAGGGTGAGCCCAGTCAAGTCATTTCCCCCTCCACGTGTCAGGGCCCACATATACTATACGGATTTGGTCAACTTTCATGCCATGGTAGAAATCATGGAAAGCAAATTAAATGGATGTGAAAAGCTTTGAAAAATGTGAACTGCTGTACAGCCAGTACTGCCTTATTACCAGCCATGGGATCCACCCTCAGGGAACCAACTATCTGGTTGTGAACATGAGACCATGCTGGCGTGGAAACAAGTGTGAGGAACACAGAACTGGTCGTGAGGCTCGGACTCTAAACACGGCAGGAAGGAGGGGAGGAGAGGGCCTAGGGCGAGCCTGTGGGGTGGACTGCCCCTGTATCAGACTCCTCTGCCTTCAGAGAGACGTGGCGGATTTGAGCTCCATGGGAGCTCGGGGAATCAACACTCCTAACATGCTCACACACCGCTGTCTCTGTTTCGGGATGATTCTTTATCTGTACCTACCCTAGCTGGGTCGGGAAGACCTAGCCCTGCCCCTAATGCCACACGCCCGCCTCTGCATCAACGGACACAGCAATCACCCGCAGGGCATGCTGCAGCCAGTGCTCTTGACCTCGCAGCTTCGGAAGACTTCAGGCCTCCACGCTGCCTGCTGCCCTCAGCTTCACTGCCTTTGCAGAAAGCTGAATCTAACAGACCCCAGAGCCTCTCCTGGGGCCTTCTCTGACTGCTGGGAGCTGCTTCTGAGAGACGGCTTCTGGTGGTTGCATCACCCTTGTCCAGACTGGAGGCGCTCAGCTCTGGAGGCCAGCTTCTGGGAGAGCCCTGTTGCTGCTGGCAGCTGGCCAAGCCCCCAAGAGCCTCTGGGCCAGGCTACAGACCCTTCGGCTCTGGTCTGAGGGGTGCAGAGAAAGCCAAAGCCCACCCAAAGTTCCCCTGTCCTGAGGCCCTGCCTCTGCCCCAGGCTCCCTGAAGTTTTGTTAGGTTCCATCAGAGTCTGCATGTGGCCTCCGGAGGCTGGCCACCTCAAGGAGTGACCTCTGGGCCTGAGTCAGATCTCCGCCTGACTCAGGCCTGCTACTCGGAGGTTCTTCTCCTATGGGGGATCCACACCATGCTGGTTGAAGGTGCTCACAGCCAGTTCCTCAAGGGGCCTGAAGTTAATGACCCAGGCAGACCCTCCACCTAGACCATTGCAGACGAGACAACTGAGGCTCTGCGAGGACGTGACTGTAGAGTCCCAGAGCTGGTGCAGGAAGGAAGCAGACTCCCAGATCCCAGAAGCCACCCTGCCCAGCAGGCCTTCCAGCTGGTGCCTGACCGTTCTCATTCCTTCTCTGTTTTACCCCTTCTAAAAAGATTGTACTCTGTGTGAATGGACTCCTTCACTCAAATTCCCTGTTTTCCATACCATGTTCCCTGATAGTCTTGCACTGTCTGAGGCCCACGGGGGCTCAGTAGTTGTGGTCTATATTTTTCCTAGTCTCAGATATTTTTAACATGCCTGCCCCGTCCCTGCTGTCAGTCCTCAGCAAGATGTTGCTGCAGTTGCCTCTTTACTAGGACCCAGTTTCTTCAACACTGAATGGAAACACTAGCTTTGTGTGTGTGCACACACGCCTTAGAGACTTTTTGCACAGATGACTATTAGGTCAGGCATTGATATGGGCCGGAGGGAGTCTGGCAAATCCCTTAATGTTCTCATCTTCCTCTTTCATTACACTGCTCTTTCCTTCTTTTATACACTTTGGTGGGGACATAACTGGTCCTGCAAGCTGGGGGCTGACTCAAGCTCTTCTGCAGAGCCGTTTCCTCTCAGCGCAGAGGGCTTCCTGGGGAAGAGGACGCGCTGGACTTCCTCTAGCTGCTGCACGTGAGCTGGACATTGTGGGTTCTGAGAACCACAGAGAGGCCCATGGTCCACTCCCGCTTTCTTAGGGTGCCATCTGCCTCTAACTCTTCCAAGCCAAACCCTCTACCAGCCTGCACTTCACCATGACACCTGACAGTGGACCAGGCAGGTCCACAGGCAGGGTGGGGGCAGTTCTGAGGTGTCTGGCATCACGTCTACAGATTTCCTAACTGGCTGGTTGCACTATGCAGTCATTGCTCCCAGGCCTTGGGGAAGCAGGGCTTCAGGGTCATGCCGTTTCCAGTGAGTGCTATGGCTGCCCAGGCCCTCCCCCCAAGAAGACTGCTGAGCAGAAAGCTCTCATGGTTTCTGTGAAGTTTAAGTGGAGGGCAGTAAGGCCTCAATCAATGAAAGTTGGGGTCGGTGTCACATTACTATTATTTTTGTCAGGGTAGTGGTCTTACCTTAAACAAATTAAGATGGTAGCCTCCAGACTCAGACCAAACTGAATGTGAATCCTGACTCGGACCCTGCAATAGTATCTTCTACAAGTCACTTGGCCTCTTTGAATCCCAGTCTCCTTGTCTGTAAAGAAGGTACATTGGTATTGACCCATATGGTTTTATGAGAAAGAAAGGTAGCAACAGACACAAGTTGCCTAGTAGATTAAGCATTCACTAGAGTGGAGTGGCGATTCTGGCAGCATGCAGGCTGACGGACCAGTAGGTATTTGCAGGCACGAGGGCCCTGGAGAGAGCTCAAGACACGGTATGTGACCAACCACATGTCTGCAAAGTGGCCCAAGAACACTGTCCACCTTTCCAAGGACCCAAACTTTCTCCTCCAGAAGCCCAGGCAGGGCTTCTCTCCAAGCCTTGCCCTAAGATGCCGTGTGAACAGCAGCATGGTCCTCACTCACAGGGGCCAGACGCAGGTAAGCATATGGGTGCAGACCCGTGGGACTTCATGCTGCTGCAAGGAGACAGAACAAACCAGAAACCAGCCCCTGAAGGCAAGAATCTGCCAGAAGCTAGAGCCCCTTCAGTCGGATCCTCTCACCGGCAAATAAGCCGAGAGAGACTCCAGGGGCTGAGTCAGTGAGCTCCTGGATCCTGAGGCTCCCCCAGCCTCAGCTGGATCTTTGGTTTTGTTCTTCTCCCCAACAAAACAGTGAATTCCTCCGGGCCAGAACCTGGCCTCTCTGCCTCCCAGAGCCTCCCCCCGTGCCCAGCACAGCAGAGACTCTATAAATATCCGCTGAAACAAACTGACTGATACAGCGGTGCTGCTGCCACTGAGCGTCAGGGACTGAGCGTCAGGGACTGAGCAGCAGCACTCAGGCTGCCAGATCTCAGCTCCTCCCCAGGAAGAGGCTGGCGAAGGTCCGCTCCATCCTCTGAGATTCCCTGATGTGCAGGAAAGTGAGCGCTTCCTCCCAATGCTTATTAACTGCAGTGCATCGAATTATCCTCTGTACAGTTGGCTAAGTTTGAATCGCCTGACCTCCCTGCATCAGTTTCAGGGTTTTAAACGATTGACAGCCCCAATTAGCTGTAATTAGAAAGGATTAAAACCATCCATCAGGCAAGTTTTATAGATAGACCCTATGCTTCTTATATCTTCATTTGAGATGGGGGGTCGGGGGGCAACCTTAGTTAGTCTCTCTCCCTGTCTCTTTTTAAAACAGACCAGAGAGAGCCAGACAGCACAGTGGTTAGAGAACACTGCTTGCTCACCCGAAGGCCAGCCCTGCCTTGGTTGCATTGTGTGGGGTTTGGCAGCTGATAATGGAAAGAGAGCTGAATTCAAACTAGAGTGAGGGGGGCAGGGTGTGGGGAAAACAAAACAGTCTTTAAAAAGGGAAAATTGTGGAGGCTATAATCCCTATTGCCAAGGCTCACTAGGAGTGCAGGCATAATGAATCTGGCTCCCCAGCACTTGATCCTGCTTTTGTTTTCCTAACAATTTGACAATGCATATTTATGCAAATCAGCAGAGGGGCTGCGTTGGCTGTTCATTAATTAGCATCTGATTCCTAGTGTGTTAGCCAGGCTTTCAGAATTCGGCTAATTTGATAAACAGCTGATTTTCTCCTTAAAGTTCTTTAAGGTGGCGTCTCAGTCTGGATGAACCTGAGTGGTGGAGCCTGGCCTGGGTGGTGGGAACCCACGGGAAGATGAGAGGGGTCCATCGGAGGGTTCAGGACACTGAGGCCTGAGAGGCCTTAGAATCCAGAAGCTGGACAGCGCCTCAGAGGCGAGTGCGTCCGACCTGGGTTCAGACGCAGCAAAGGTTTGCTGAGATCTGTTGAGCGCGCCTCACTTTTCGTGTGAGAAGCCTCCATATGCAGTAGCCTCGTTTAATACTCACAAAGGCCTAATAAACACTTACGGAGCATTATCTGATTTCATCTTCATAATAACTGTGTTACCAGCACTATCCCATTCTACAGATGTGGGAGCCCGGTTCCAGGAAGGCTGGCTAAAAACAGCTGTGCTGGGATTCAAACGCTGCTGGCCAGACTCCGAGTCTCGTGTGCTTTCCCCAGCTTTGCTGGCTATGAGGCTGAGAACATCCACATCAGAGCTCAGAGAAGCAAACTCATGGGGAATGGAAGTGCCTGAGGCGGGGTGGGGCTGTCCACAGGGCCCTGACCCCGGAGGAGGCTGACGTCACCCTCCGCCATTGCCCCAGACAGAAAGCCCACCCACCCCCTCTGCTGGGAAGTAGCAGAGGAAGGGGCTACAGGGTCTGGGCTGGAGTTGGGGAGGGCACAGGTCAGGGCTGTGTGTGTAGCGCAGTAACTGGTTTGTTGGTGTTTTATTGTGTGACACTTGCAAGCAGAAGCCACAGGTCTATGAACACCACAGATCTGTTCCCTGGACAGCAGGGTCAGGGCCCCACTGCTCTCACCTGGAAACTCCTGGGAAGCCTGCAGCTCTGCTGGTGCTGCTGTGGCTTATCCCCCACTCTCCTAGCTGCCCTGCTATTTTTGAGGCCCTTTGCCCTTCCTGCGTCGGACCAGCACACACACGTGCACATGGCCACGTACGTACATGCATGCACACACACAGACGCACGTGCGCACGTGCAGACAACACCCTTGCACTGACCTTCTCCCCGCTCTGCTATTCTGAGCACAGGAATCCAACTCAGCCCCACAGCTGACCGCCCCCTCTGGCCCCACTCCAACCCAAGCTTTATTAATAGATCCATCCAGTGTGCATCTCACTGAAGCAACGTTAGGATGTTGCTCCTTTTAGCCACATCCAGGATGAGAGGCAAGGAAGGCACAGGAAACCTTTCTCCCTGCAGAGATGGCAGGAGTCAAGCTAGGACAACAGGGCTCAGAGGGACGGGGAAGCCCCTCCTCTAACCCCCAGCCCAGAGCTCCCTCTGTCTGGAGGCCTCCCTGTGACCCTGGGTGCATTTCTAGTCAGACCTCAAACTTGGGAGGTTACAGCCCCATTTCCAGAGGTAATTGGTAGGCAGTGACAGAATGTAAGTTGATGGCTGGTGTTAAATGTAGTCAGGTTCCCCCACTGAGGCTCTGGAATGCACAACTGAGAATCCATTCAGGGCTTTCTCTTTTCCTGGTTCATGTCATCATCACTTGTTTGCAGAAGGAAGCAAAGCACGAGGGACTGCGCCCGTCCCCACACAGATTAAATCCTTTTAGTCCCCCAGCCAAGCTTGGGGCGGGGGCGGTAGAGGCAATAGAAAGGAGCTGCTCATTAACAAACCAGCCGCACCTACCTGGTTCCCAGCCTCCCTTTTGTCCTCCCCAAGACCCCACTGGAGCCTTTGTTTCGGAGGGAAGAACAACACAGTAGCCAGGGGCGGGGCCAGGGGCTGGCTGGGATTAACCCTTTGACTTTTAAAGTGAGAAACTGCTACACACACACACACACACACACACACACACACACACACACAATGTAACTGGCCCTCTGAGCCCTGATGCTGAGCAAAGCCAAGAGGTTTCATCAAGCCCCAACTGTGTGCAGAGCTCTGAGGCTGGCATGCTCTGAAAGGTTTGAACTGAGAATTAAAACAACAAAAAACAAAACACCTGTGATCACAGTCCTGCTGTGAACAAGTTCATGACCACATTAAGAGGAATAACTTTAGCCACATGGAGGAAAACCTGGTTTGGAATCCTGGTTCTGCCTCCAGCTGTATAACTTGGGGCAAGAGGCCAACAAAGGTTTGACGGGCCCCCCGCCTTGCACTAGCATTCTAGAGTGCCCATCACTCCCATCTTGTTAATGGCACGCTCACCTGTTCAGGCTCTTAGACCCGGTTTAGCATTTTTGTCAGGTAGGGAGGGAAGGCATTATAATTGCGTTTCCAGATAGGAATCGGAGCATCAGAGAGGCTGAGTGATTCTTCTAAATTTGCCTAGCACGAAAGAGCTGCAGCCAGCCACTCCACAGCTGACTGGGAACTACCTTCAAGAGGAAGGCACCTCACGCCTGTCCCCAGCTCCTCCTCAGCTCGTCCCAGAATGTGGCTTATAACAGATTTTGGTGATTTCTGTTACCCTGACATTTTCCCCACCTCAACTCTGCTCCTCTCAAGGTGTTGTTTTTGGAGACAGCTGGGTTGCTGCAGACCTTTCAGGTGCAATGTGGCCTCCCTGGCCGCACACCCGTCCCCCATCACAGGAGAGCAGCCTGGTCTGTTCTTTGCTTTACTACTTGTGGCTTCAGAGTGCCTTTGGCTTTGTTCTTTGGAAGCCCGCAGAGGGTGGGGAACTCTTGGGCTTTGCAAAGGCATCTGCGAAAGCTACCACCCCACCCCTGAGAGATGAAAAGTACCTGAAGGAGGCTCCCAGCCCGCTCTGGCTGTGCCCGAGCTGAACTATGGCCTCCAGTGAGTCCGGAGCTTTGTTACTGACACACAGGAGGGGTTTGCCAACAGAAGCACACCCACAGCCTCGTTGTGATGAGCACTGGGCTGCATGGGTTCTGTTCTCCTGGGTTCACGCTCCCCGCCCAGCCCTTCACAGGTGGGAGGGCTGCAGGGGCTCAGGACTCCCTGCTTCTTTCCAGACTTAACTCATTTGCGTCTATTACTTGCTTTTGTTGGGCAAGAGGGAGAACCCCTCTCCCCCCTTTCCCTTAAGGTTCTTCTGGCTGGCCAAATAATGAAAAGACAGGTTAGCAGGAGAAAATAATACCAAGTTTAATAACACATATACATGGGAGAAACCAGGGAAACTGAGTTTCTCAACAAAACGGCAGAGATTCTCATCGTAAATACTATCTTCAGCTAAAGACAAAGGAGGATGTAGGGGGTGGGGTTTTGGGATTTTAGAGGAGAAGAAGACAATTCTCATGGAGAGGGAAATGTAAATGTTTGTCTGGCAACTCTTTGCAAGGCCGCCTAGAGAATCTGGCCTGGGAGAGACAGAATTTTTGATAAGATGGGCTTGTTGGTGCTTTTCCTATTGTAACATCTATTTTACATTATATTACAGTCATCATATGATAGTGGCTCCTTCCTGAAACAGGTCTTCTATGTTAAATTATTTAGGCAGTTTCGGGGAGGTCAAATGTCCGTCAGAGAAAATAATCAAGGTAAAGAGATATATTTCAGGGTGGCCAATTTTTTATCTACCACACTTTTTATTCCTTTTGCCTTTTTTTCTTAAATCCAGGCTGCCAACCATTACAAACCAAACATTTTCCAATTTCATTCAACTCCTGCCCCCAACACAACTCTCCTGCCACACCCACCCACCCACCCACACAGTCCCTGCCAGGAAACTCTTCTGAAATGGCCCTGAAATGAAGCGCCAAGAGGGGCGTGGGCTCCTCCCCTGGGGAACATCCCTGGTGTGTCTCAGGCAGAAGGAAATAACCCTCTCTGCTGAAGTTCTTAGAGAACTCTGTTTCAGGAGGCTGTTACAGATCGATGGACAGTGCCTGTGGCTGTTTTGTTGTAGTGAAATGTTCTCAGATGTGCGGTGTCCGAAAAAAGAGATCCATAAGGCAAGGGTAACAAGAGCACATTAATTATCAGAAAACACTGTCCAGGGCCACTGTGGGGCCAGGAACTGACTCCGAGGAGTGACAGTTTCCTGCTTCCCTCATGCCCTGCCCCCATTAATCACTTAGTGGCAAATTCAAATGTTTCCAGATTTCAATCCTTCCAGGGTTTGCCATACCTGTGTACACCGGTAGGCAGGTAGTCAGTTAGGATGGGGGAACAGTAGAGACATATCTGCCCCCTGGTCTGACCAAGGGCTCAGCCTTTGGGGGTGGGGGGTGAAGAAGGCGGCCAAGGCTTTAGGACGTCTTCAAAGTGGGGTTCACTGAGACCCAATGAACCTGAGGGCTTAGAGAACAGAAATAGTATCTACTACCCTCTGACAATGTCCCTAAGATGCTGGGTGACCATGTTATTTACAACACAAAGCAGGACACTTTCAGGAGTCAAAGGGGCACCACTAATAGTTGTGCTGGGATCTGTCCCAGGCAAGCCAGCATGTTGTTCTGTGGTTGTTTTTTCTTTCTAAAGCAAACCACTACTTTCAGGAGAAGATTTGGCTCAAAGAAAACACACACACATCACTCACACATGCACGCATGTGCACACACATAGATGAACATGCATATACTTGAATCAGAAATTCCAATTATACATGTTCAGGATGATGAAATGTGGCTTGGCAAAACTGGGGATAAATTGAGGGTAGTCAGGACACTGTGGTTAGCATGAAGCAGTGGTGCGATGTTGCCCTCCAGAACCAACCAACCATTAGAAAGAGAGAGACTTGCAGCCTCTGGTGGAGGAGGGGCAGCCCCACTCTACCCCGGGCTTCCCCCCACCCTCCACACCACTCCCTCACCTTGGCAGAGAACCCAGGGTCCTACTTCATTGATATACCCAAGCCGTCCAGTGGGATCTCCCCTAACTTCCCACTCCAAAATCAACAAGCCCACCTTTATCTGGTCCTGTCCCCTCCTGTCCCCAGGGAGAGGGTCCCCTTCCCCATCAGAGAGGCTAGTTCCTCCAAGTGCATTCAGGACCCAGCTCATCCCCTTCTTAGAAGCCCTAATATCATCAATTCTCTACCTCTTTCCCCTGTATCTTAACCTCTCCACCTTCTTAGATCAATCCTATCAGCATTTGAACATGCTCTAATCTCTACCACTAATAACAGTAATAATAAATTATTAAAAAAACTCTAAATCTTACATCATCCTCTAACTAGCTCTATAGTTCTCTTTCCTCTCACAGCCAAACACCTCAAAAAATTGTTTATACTTTGTGTCCCCACTTCCCCACTTCCCATTCATGCCTCAATCCACTCCAATCTGACTTCTGCCCCCAGCTCACCACCAGAATGGCTCTCACTAAAGTCACCCATGACCTCCATACCACTAAATCCACTGGACACTTTTCAGTTTCCCTATCACTTGGCCTCTTAGCGGCTTTCAACAACCCAGTTGATCATTCCCTCCCTCCTTCTTGAAACACTCTTATCTCTTGGCTTCTCTGGCCCTATGGAAAATTCTCCTTATTTTCTTCCTCCCTTTCTGGTCCCCTTCTCAACTCCATTCCAGCCTCCTAACTCTCTCCCCAGTCTGTACCTGTTGGCTTTCCTGGGCTCTCCCATGCCCCACTTCCTCTTCCTTCTGCTTTCTCCCTAGGTGAGTCCACACTTTCTATGACCCCAATTGCCATCTATATGCCAACTTTGTATCTCCAAGCTCCAGAGTCCGAGAACCATATATTCAAGGCTGACTTGGAATGTTTCACCAGAAGACTGTATAGCACGGGCACCTTGAACTCAAGATCCTGTTCTGGTGGGCTCCATCTCAAGAAAGCATCCCTCTCCAATCCTCCCAGTTAATCACGACAGACACTTAGGAGACATCCTCCAGATGCTGCCCTCATGCTTCACATCTAGTCCATGACCAAGTCCAGCTGTTCCTTCTTTCTAAATTTCTCTTAATATGTTTGACTTTTCTCTATCCCCACTGTCAAAATTCTAGTCCATCTTCACTATGATTCTTCACCTGACATTCATGGACTAGCTCCCCAGGGCAATCAAAATCTTTATATATATATACATATATAATCATTGCTCTTTTTTGCTGAAAACTTTTCAAAAACCAATATCCTTCCTATGATCTACAAATTCCTACACGATCTAAGACCCCCTGCCTACAGCTGCAATCTCATCACGCACGCCTCTCCCCAAGTTGTTATTTTCCAGAAACACTGCTTTTTCATTTCCTCAAACATTCCAACTTCCAACCTCAGGGCCTTCTCTCTGGCTGTAATCCTCTCGACTCCATTCTCATTTCAGCATTCATTTCTACCTGTCTTCCCAGACTCAGCTTAAATGCCCCACCTCTCCACCCTCAATGAAGTGCCCTTGCATTTTGCTCTTATGGCATCCCATAATTCCATTTCATTGCACATTAATAACTATGCTAAAGAATTATTTGTTTATATATGTCTCTCTTAGGAGACTATAAACCCCATGACAGCAATAATCATTTCACCTGCATATCCAGTGTCTATTATGTAGCAGATGCTCCTTAAAAAGTCGAAAGAATGAATGAATGTTACACTTTTAAAATAATGGAAATTAACTAGAGTCTGTTCAGAAGAGAGAAACCACAGGGAGAAGTCTTAACCAATGCTATGATGATAGAAAACATTTCAACAGTACTTACATATGCAAGGCACTATTCTATAAAGAACTTTATATTGCTCTGACTAATCCTCAAAGCAATCCTTTTACAGGCCCCTACTGTTTCAACCCCCAACTCTTACATGGGGGAGTTGAGGCAAAGTGAGACTTCACTAAGTTCCCTCAAGGTCACACACACACAGTTAATAAGCAGTGGGGAGAGGGGGAACAGCACAGACAGGCTGGCCCTAACTCTGAGCTCTTACCAACACCACTACACCATCTCTGTAGGAACCAAAGGAGATTCCCCTGGAGGAGAGAAGAAAATTTGCTTCAAATACATGAAGTGCTGACACGTGGAAGCGGAAAGCAGCTTGTTCTGTGTTACCCCAATGGATAGATTTATATCCAATGAATGACTGAATATAGGGAAATAAATTTTGGCTCAATATAATGGGGAAAAACTTATGATAACTAGATCTGTCCAAAAATAGAATGGACTGCCTTAGGTGGAGGTAATTAAGTAAAGGCTAGAAATCAATTGGATGTATAGAAGACAGACAAACATTAAGTGGGCAAGTTGATTAGAACATTTGATGTTTATTGCAACTCTGACAGTCCATACAATTTATCTCCCACACTTCATACATTGCCATTATTGTACTGAACAATGATAAATATTTTCAGCACCGTGGCCATGAGTTACAATTATCAATAAAAAGATATCCTTTGGGGCCAGCCTGACAGCAAAGCGGTAATTCTACGGCTCCACTTTGGCAGCCCAGGGTTCACTGGTTCAGATCCTGGGTGCCGTCCTACTCATCACCCAGGAAGCCATGCTGAGACGGTGTCCCATATACAAGAGCTACAACTCTACAACTATAATACACAACTATGTACTGGGGCTTTGGGGAGAAAAAACAAAAAGAAAAAGATTGGCAACAGCACAAGGCGAGCCTTTCTCAAAAAAATAAATAGGCTTTGCTTAAAAAAAAAAAAAAAGAGTTCCCCTGTGGGCTGCCAGAGTCCCCACCAGAGTTCAGCTCCAGGTACCAAAAGGGCTAAGTTCGTTGATATCACATCCTTTACTTTAAAAAAAAAAAAAAAGATATCATTCATTTACTATTTAGTAAGGTGGCTTCCTCAAATTCTTTTTGAATGAGTCAGTCTGAATTTTTTAAATAATTAATTAAATATTAAGACAGGTGAGTGGACTCATTTTGGAACAATTTGCAACACAAGACAGATTTCCTGTTTAACCCATATCCCATCAGAAATTCAATTAACCAGCACAAACATCCCCGTGGCATTCAGTTAACCCAGGTTTTCAGAGAGCCTTTCTTCCCTGGCTATCTTCTAGCCACTTTGTCTGAGGGTGGTTAAATTCTGTATCAATTTACATGTTTGTTTACAAAATACACCATAGACTGGGAAAAAACATCTAGCCCGTCTAGCCCGCTGTTCCTCTGCTTCTAATTTCATGGGGGAGAAGAAACAGAAAAGAAAGTAAGAAAAAAAAAAAAAGCAAGGGCTGGTAGGAGAAGCCTAAACACTGCAATTTTCCAACCATTTTCATCCAAATTGTCTGCAATTTCCCGGCGGCCCGGGCTCCCCACTGCGAGGGAAAACTGCGCTGGTCATCCCGGTGGGGGCCCCGGCGCCGCAGTCCCGAGAGCGGACGAGCAGCAGACGCGCACGCGCACCCGCGCCCTTCGGGGCGCAGTCCGTATTTAATGCGTATTTAATGCGCCGCAAGGATGAGGGAGAGTTGCCCACATCTCCCCCACACTCTCTTGCTTGTAGAAACAGTCCTCATCCAGGTCTTCAGGAGTCTGAGTGAGAGGCAGCCATTTCAGACGTTACAAACTCCCTTCCTCCGTTCCTCTTCTTCCCATCCCTTACAGATGAGAAAACTGAGGCCCAGAGAGGTGAAATGACTTTCCTGAGGTCACACAGTGAGTTACTGTAGCAATAAGACAGACACTAGGGGGCGACTGGTGCCACTTCTTTGCCTCCTTCTCTCTGACCAAGGTAGACAAAGATCTTGAGGGAAGAACTCATCTCTTTGCCAAAGCAGCTTACCTGTCCATGTGAGAATAAAAGGAGAAATGGGAATAGAATGTGAAAAATTTAGTATTCTTTACCTATGAAAGTCAATCCAGGACCCTAGAGAATAAAATCCATCTATAAATGAGAAAGAAGAAATATACCTAATGGGATGGGAATATCTTGAACCATTGAAAATTCATTAAAATTCATAATGAAGCTGATAATTAAACACAAATACATGGTGTGGCAAGCATTAAATCTAATTACTGCATCTCTGAAAATCAATTTGTGCCTGCAGTTATTAATTTGTGATTGTCATTAATTACCAGTGACGAGATCAATGTGCAGCTACCCCTTGGCTGACCGAGGAGCGGGTCCCTACTAAAGTTCTGGTGACGCCAGGTTTCCTGGAGAAGCCAGTCATGAGCTCTACCATGAATTTGGTCCAGTAGGAAGAGTTCTGAGCTGTGACTGGGAGGTGAGCTTCTCTACCACTAAGGGGTGTGTCCCTGCACAAACTGACCTTGTGATTCCCTCTTTCCGTGTGTGACACCTGGGGACAATTTTAATGTCACACTCTGTTTCACCACCTCTGATGCTGGAGTCAGTTAGATACAGGCTCCAATCTTCGTTCTGCCGCCTCCCCTCCATGAGATACCAGGCGGGTTCTTCAATCTCTCTATTTCCTCATGTGAGATGAAGGGATTGATAAGGGCATCAAAAACAGAGCATCCAGAACAGGGCCAGGCATGCAGCAACCATTATTATTATTTACCAAGTTTTATCAGCCTGTGTCTCTGTGAAGGTGAAGTTTCATTCATGATAATAAAAAATAATATAGATATAATAAATGAAAGTTATTATTATCCTGGTTCTTCCAACCTCTCAGGGTTGCTGGGTGGGCAAGGCATCAACAAAAGATTACACATAAGAAAGTGTTTTGCAAACCAAAAAGCACTCTAACAGCCGGCAACTAAAGTTTCTTCCTGACGTAGAGGGGAGGGGGTAACTCTTGAGGGCAGGGGCTGGGGTGGCATCTTTTTCTCTGCCACGTACGTCTGATGGGAAAGAGTGACTGGTCCAGCATCCCTGTGTAATCCCTCTGGGAGGGTAACTTTGAATCCGCAATGTTTAAGCTTAATGAGCAGCCTGATCCTGGACAAGGCTGTTGCCTGTGTAGCAAGACTTGAGCTGAGCATAACACCCTCAAGGTCCATCCCTGTTGTCGCAATGAGTCAGACGGAGAAAGACCAATACCATATGGTGTCACTGATATGTGGAAGATAAACAAACACATAGATACTGGTAGTTACCAAGGGGAGGCGGGGGTAGGGAGAGGGCAAAAGGGGTAAAGGGGCACATGTGTACGGTGATGGATGGCAACTAGACTTTTGGTGGTGAACAGGATGCAGTCTGTACAGAAGTTGAAATATAATGATATACACCTGAAATTTACATAGTGTTATAAACCAGTTACCTTGATAAAAAAATAAAAAATAAATAAAAAGACTTTCAGTGACAGGAAAAGGCACTCCCAGCCTTTACAGTACCTTTGCTAAGTATTTCTGATAGGGACCTTATTTCTAGAAGTAAGACAGAAACACAGATGGGTGCTGACAGCCACTGATGCTAATGTGTAAGTGACTGTTCTCAGTGTCTTAGAAAATTAAGGAGAAGACAATGCAAAGAGATGACAAGACTTCAAAGGGGCAGCTGGAGGACTCCAAACTTTGCCAGCATCCTAATTTTTCTTAGGTGACTCTGTTAACAGGTGTCTGCCTGCTCTGCCACAGGCTCTGCTGCATGTGACCTTTGACTAGATCAAGAACCATCCCTCCCACCCCAGCCCTCCTCTCCCATCCATCCTTGGCACATGCACCAGTCTCCCCTGCGTGGAGTTTCTGGAGGGCGCACGTCCAAGCTAACAAGCAACAATACTCTCAGAGTGCTTGTTATTGCACAATGATCAAATCGGCTTTCCTGGAGAACCCTGAGATTAATGAAGCCACCCACTCCCTCCCCATCAGCCCCTGCCTGAAAAAAGCTGTTTGATTGTTCACTTCAGGGGAGAAAAATGAGAGAGATGTAACTTCACATGGAACTAAAACACTCGTTTTAAATCACTTCCTCCAGGCGCAGCTCACCGGGACCGCACACGGCTTCTCCAGCCAACGGGGACGAAACACTGCAGTGCATGAGAGGCTTGCTCCCTGGGCTGCACGGGTCTCTGGCCTGAGGACTCCCTAGTACAGCCTCTTCTGCCAGGAGTAACACGTTACCTGGAGTGCTGGCCATTTTCTTTTTTCCTGCAAAAGAGGGAGAGACGATCCTTGCAAAGTGCTCTGCTGTGTTAGCAGTGCCAGAGCCTCTAGATTTTTCTTTGTACCTGTTCATGGCTTGTTACAGTTTACGGGCTGGAAAATGTTTCTCTTTTAGTTGATACCAAGGGGCTGCCTACTCCTTTAAAGTGATTCGGGACTGGCACTGCTCATTAAAGGGGAGAATAGAAGGTGGGGCTCAGATGCAGTTAATTATGTCAGGCTCGGGAGAGAGAAGGCAGGTGAAGCCTTTTCATCGGAGACCTTTGCAGCTTGTAAATTAAAAGAATGTCTTGTGCTGGGAAACAGGTTGAAGCCAGGCAGTGGAGCACAGCTACCAGGAGGCCAAGGCCAGGGCTGCCGGGGAGGTTTTTACTGTGAATGTGAGCTCTAAGAGGTGGCGCCAGAGGGATGGGGAGCAGGGGCTTGTGAGGAATAAACTGCTCCTCAACCTCCTTGCCTCCCTCCCCAGAGACACAAGCTTTAGAATCATGGCCAGAACAAGAGGGGCCAGCCAACTACAGCTCACAGGCCATATTCAGCCTGCAGCCTGTTTTTACATATTTTAATGGTTGGTAGGAGGGGGACATGGAATAAAAAGAAGAAATAATATTTCATGACGTGAAATTTATGTGAAACTCAAATGTCAGCCACAAATACAGTTTTATCAGGACACATGTTACTGACACATTACCTGTGGCTGCCTCTGTGCCACAACAGCAGAGTGGAATAGTTGCCCACAGAGCCCGAGATGTTTACTGTCTGGCCCTTCACAAAAACGTCATGACCTCTGTCCTGAAGTAAGTGAGCACAGCTGGGGTGAGGGTTGGACAGCAGCTGTGAGGTGTGGAAACTGTTTTAGACCTGGGGTTAGGAGATCTGAGTTTAAAGCCCATATTTTGGGGAAAAAACATATACATCTCTGAGCATAGGTATCCCCACTTGTAAGATAGAAATAAACAATATATATTCCGTGGATGTTGTTTGAAATTTAAATAAATGAGACATATGGGAGGGAAAAAAAACTTGGCACAATGTTCGGTATAGATACTCAATAAGTAATAACAGGCAGCATTATTCACATTAGTCAAAATATGCAAACAACCTAAATGTCTGTCAATGGATGAATGAATAAAGATGTGATACATAAATATATATAATGGAATATTATTCAGCCATGAGAAAGAATGAAATCCTGCCATTAGTGACAACATAGATGGACCTTGAGGACATTATGCTATTATGAGATAAGTCAGACAGAGAGAGACAAATACTGTATGATATCACTTATATGTGGAATCTAAAAAGGCCAAACTCATAGAAACAGAGACTAGAGTGGTGGTTACCAAGGGCTGGGGGAGTGGGGAAAATAGAGAGATGTTGGTCAAAGTGTACAAACTTGCAACTAGAAGATAAGTTCTGGGAATATAATGCAATATGCATAACAATACTGTGCTATACACTTGAAAGTTGCTAAGGGTAAATCTTAAGTGTTCTCACCACAAAGAAGAAATGGTAATTATGTGACTAGATAGATGTGTTCGCTAAGGCTATGGTGGTAATCATACTATAACATATAAGTGTATCAAATCAACACTTTGTACACCTTAAAGTTATATGATGTTATATGTCAACTATATCCCAATAAAGTTGGGAAAAAATAACAGAATAGAATAAATTCATATACAGCCTTTATCAAAAGCCTGCACATCTTTAAAGACCCCATTTTGGTTCCATCTCTTCAAGAAAGTTCCATATCTTCCAAGCCAACCACGCCCAAAATGATTCCCCCACTGTCCTCTGAATGTCTGCAGTATTTACCAAACTTCTCTCTCCTTTTTACCTCTACACAGCCTTTAATGTTAGTTTTCATAGGCTTCTAGCTCATCCTCCCCTTCCGATTGCCAGGTTAGAGCCATGCTGACACAGGCTCTGTTGTGCAGGATCTCTGAGGTGCACATGCACTCTCAGTGAGAAACACCAAGGCTGGTGCTCACACAACGTGCGCTAGAATTTCATACAGGGCTGGGGTAGTCAATGCAGGCTTCACAGAGGAGGCGGGCCTGGAGCTGAGTGTGAACATTCATGATTTTGCTTGTGCAGAATTTCCCCCAGATAGAGAGGAGCGGCACGGGGCATTCCAAGCTGTGACAATAATGTGTGAGCCAAGGTATGGAGACGTCTTTCAGGAACGGAGCCATTAGACTGCAGCGGAAGATGCAGACTGGTGGCAAATGAGTTAGGATGTTTGGGGTGGCAAATGACAGAAAACCAAGCTCAAACAAATGTGTTATCTCACGTAACTAGAAGTCCAGAAGGAGGACTCCAGGCACAGTGGGACTCAGGGTCAGTTTCTCTGCAGTTGCTCTTGCCTCTGCCCATCTCTGTGCAGACTTCGTTCTCAGGCTCGTTTCCCACAGGGTGTCAGGATGGCTGCCAGCAGCATCCGCCAGCACATCCAGCAAGACAGAGAGAGGAAAAAATTCTCTCCCCTGCCCTTGGAATGAAATCCCTCTTCTTCAGTCTGATTGGGCCAACTAGGGTCACATGATCACTCCTGGACCAACAGCACTCTGGCCTCCTGAACCAGCCTCTAGCAAGAGCAGCAATGGGATTACTTTGACCGGCTTAGACTAATCAAGACCCGTGCCAGGGCCAGCTTCCCCCAGTCACATACCTGCATGGAGAAGGGGTGAACACCTGAACAGCACTGGAGTGCTGCGGGAAAGGAGGCAGGGGGCCTAGATGCTGAGCAAGCAGCGAACACTGTTCTCTGTAGATTGTAGGAGAGGCATGTTGGAGCCAGGTTGCGGGTAACACCGAACATCCAGCTCGAAACTTCAGCTGGTATCTTGCAGATAAAAGTGGGTCCCTGGGATTGCTCTCTGCACAGCTAGTTTGTGCATGAAAGCTGACCCAGAATATTTAGGAGAGGAGACAGAAGTCAGTTGTTATAACCCAGATTTCACTCGGACTTTCTATGCAGCTTAGACAAAGATCACCTCTAAAGGGCTCCGCTCCCCAACCTCATTGTTGACCCAAAAGGCAGCACCAGTCTTGTAATGACCACTGCCCAGCAACATAATGCCTCTCTTTGGCTTTCTCTCTGCTGGGGCTTACCGAGAGGAGCAAACTCTATATATATTTTTTAGAAATGACAGAAATATTCCTGGTGCTTGGGTTAAGTAATTAAGATTTGCTGTGGGAACACTGAGAAACACCATAAAATGGCTGCATGGCTTGGTAAATGAATTACTTAGCGTTTAATTACCAAAAATTACTATCAATTACTAAATGTTACTGCAAATTACTTGCAGAATAGACACATTTGTTTGTGGCTATTAATGATTTCAATTACTCCTCATAGGTAATTGGTTTCTGCACAGACGGGCACCAACTGTCGAGTAGGAGCTCAGCAATAAAAATGCTGCTCCTCTCAATTAGGAGCTTAGCAATGAAAACATGCTGCTCTTGTTCCAGCTCAAAGCTGGAATCTTAAACACTGGAGCCGCGTTCCTCCAGGTTTTCTCAGCTACTTCCAGTGCTTCCCCGCGGACTCCTGGGGCTGGAGAGAACCTTGGAGACCTTCTCTTCTGAGGTGCAGAGGAGGAAGCAGAACCCAGGAGGCTAGTGGTTCCTCAAAATCACACAATACCAAAACATAAATGAACATCAGAAACATTCTTCTAAGTGAAAGAAGCCAATCACAAAAGCCCACAGATTGCACAATCTCATTTATATAAATGTCCATAGGCAATTCTTAGAAACAGACAGATTAGTGGCTGCTGGAGGCTGGGAGAGAAGAGGAGGCGTGAGGAGGGGTGAAGGGGTGCAGAGTGACTGCTAAGGGGTACAAGTTTATTTGGGGGCTGACAAAGATGCTCTAAAATTAATTATGGTGATGGTTGTACAACTCTATAAATATACTTAAAAAATTGAATTATACACTTTAAATGGATGAACTTTATGACATACAAATTATGTCTCAATAAGCTTTCAAAACAAGCATATTTAATCATACAATTAGATGGTGGGAGGGCTGGATCAAGGAGCCAGCACTCCTGACTCCCACTTTATTGCTCTTTCCACTGGACCATCCTGCTTCAGCATGTGCCCAACTTGCTAGAAGGCGTAACTCATTGAACAAGATGGCTGTTTAGACTCATCATTGAAATTGTGGTCTTATTTAAGAAGGGCTCACTTCCAGCTATTTGTGTATTATTAAGAGGACATAAACTGTGCTCATTAAAGCAACATAAAATGCAACTGACAAATCACTTAATAACAGAAAACCAAATAAAATCACGTCTTAGCTTGGGTTTTCCCTGAAAAACAGAGCTTGTGACAAGGGCTTGCCACGAGGTAGTTTATTTCGAGAAGTGATCGTAGGGAATAGGATGGAGGGAATGGAATGAGTAAAACTAGAAAGGATAGGAAGTCAATCCAAGGGTGCATTGCTGAGTAAAATCAATAATTGTGAACAACCGGCACTCAACCCACTAGGACTCACTGAAGAGCTGTGTACTCTATGCTCCAGAATTGCGTGCCCAAGACATGGAGAGGGAAATACTCATGCACCGGCTCTTGACCCCATGGGTGAAGGATTGCCTCGAGGGTTGTTTAGCACCTTTATTCTCCCAGACTGGCATATGAACCAGCACAGTTGAACAGGATCCTGTACCTGCAAGGCAGAGACAGAGAAGCCCGAGGGCAGAAAGTAAGAGCTAAGCTGTGCAGCTCAGGCAGGCTCTGGTCAGGCTACATGTGCACGCAACCCGCGGCCACAGCAATTGCCAAAACCAAAAGGTGAGTCAATAGACTTTATTAAAATAAACAACTTCCGCTCTGTGAAATACAATGTGAAGAGAATGAGAAGACAAGTCATAGGCTGGGAGAAAATATTTGCAAAAGACAAATCTGATAAACGACTGTTATCCAGAATATACAGAGAACTGCTAAAACTCAACAATAAGAAAACGAAGAATCTAATAAAAAAATGGGCAAAAGGTTGAACAGACATCTCATCAAAGAAGATATGCATATGGCAAGTAAGCAGATGAAAACATGCTCAACATCATATGCCATTAGAGAATTGCAAATTAAATCAACAGTAAGAAACCACTACATACCTTTTAGAATGGCCAAACTCCAGAATGCTGACACCAAATACTGGGGAAGATGTGGAGTAACAAGGACTCTCATTCGTTCCTGGTGCAGCCACTTTGGAAGACAGTTTGTCGGTTTCTTACAAAACCAAACACGATCCAGCAATCGTGCTCTTTGGCATTTATCCAAATGAGTTGAAAATTAATGTCCACACAAAAACCTGCACACAGATGTTTACAGCAGCTTTATTTGTAATTGCCAAAACTTGGAATCAACCAAGTCATCAGTCAGTAGGTGAATGGATAACTAAACTGTGGTCCATCCAGACAATGGAATATTATTCAGTGCTAAAAAGAAATGAGCTATCAAGCCATGAAAAGACCTGGAAGAAACTTAAATGCATATTACTGAGTGAAAGAAGGCAATCTGAAAAGGCTACATACATATGATTCCAACTATGCAACATTCTGTAAAAGGTAAAACTATGGAGACAGTAAGAATATCAGTGTGTAGGGACTGGGGGCAGGGAGCGATGAATAGGCAGAGCACAGAGGATTTTTAGGGCAGTGAAAGTATTATGTGTGATATTATCATGGTGGATACATGTCGTTACACATTTGTCCAAACTCAAGCACCAAGTACCAAGGGTGATCCAATATAAAACATGAACTTTGGGTGGTAATGATGTGTCACTGTAGGTCCACTGATTATGACAAGTGCAGCACCATGGTGCAGGTGTCCATTGTGAGGAAGGCTGTGGGGGGGGGCGGGGAGACATAGGGAGTAGATGGGAACTCTGTACTTTCTGCTCAGTTTTGCTGCGAACCTAAAACTGCCCTAAAAAATAAAGTTTATTAATTAAAAAAACAAACAAAAAAGATGAGTCCAGAGGGTGTGAGATGGGGCATTGAGGATGTCCAATATAAGAGATAGTATAATATCAAAATTATAATTATATATTATAATAATAGAAGCTCCATCAACAACTCCAATGAGAACCAAATTTAAGAAAAACTGAGTTGGTAATTGGGAACAAGGACCTTCAATCTAGAATAGAATTCATCTATGTCTGGAAGATTCCAGAGTTTTAATGGAATTCCAGCCTTCCAGCGCTTTTGAGGAATGTTACATTGGCCAAAGCTCCTGCCTACATTCCTCAAATAACCATACCCAAAGAAGAAATTACTATACTCTTCCCACTCCCCAGCATCCTCCAGTATTCTTAGCTATTGTTTGACTGGTCTTGGTCTCTGGAAAGTTTTCTTGGATGGGTCAACCCCATGCTAGGTCCGTATCTTCTCTCACTTCTGCCTACCCCTTTGCCTCCGTTTATGCTTCTTCCTAGAATATCCTCCTCTACTTCCCCTTCGGTCTCCCTGGACAGAGCTGAACTTGGAAGGGCTTTACTGTTTTATCTCATTTAATCCTCATTATAAGCCAATGAGGGAAGTATTCTGATTAGTCCCATATTACAGGAAACCATGACACCTAGAGGTTAAGCAACTTCTCCAAGGTCACACAGCTAATTAAAAGGCAAATCCGGATAGGAACCCAGACAGCCTGACTGCAGACCCCACACTCTTAACCACTGTACCGCACTGCCTCATAGATGTCAGAGGGACAATTGAACGCTTTAGGAAAGTTTAATACAGGGATCATTTACAAAGTTATGAGCAAGGTTAAGGGAATCCAGCAAGAGATTGTGAAATATCCCGGGGCAGCAACAGCTATTCCCACCTATCAGCTCTAAGGGGCAAAGGAGTGAATGTTACTGGAACCTGGAGAAGGCTGTGGGAGAGGGCAGCCCTGCGGGAGCTGTGGCCGTGGATAGAGAAACTCAGTCTCTGCCCACCTGCAGGCTAGGAAAGAGAGAGTCAAAGGAATAAACATCCGACCTCATTCTCAGATCTCCTGTTGGTGCCTCCTATTGGCTGAACCCAAGTGGAAGCCAGAGGGCAAAAGAACACACTGATGCAGTCCCTCGAGGTCGGTGTCCCTGACGCACAGCAGGAAAGGGTGGGGAAAGGGTCTGGAGGACGAGTGGAGAGGGTGCAGCGTCAAGCTGCAGCCAAGATCCAAACGCTGGTCTGACTCCAGCGCTCCAGTGCTTTCACTAGACAGGCTCGGGGAGCAGCTGCCCCAATCCTGTATCCAGCTAACCACAGCCAACCCTAAAACGGGAGCAAGGACAGTATTTGTCAAGGCCATCACTAACAGACATCACCGAATGTTCTCCTTTCCAGCACGGCCCACCCGCGGCAATAATGCCCCGTTTGCTTCTCCTAACGCAGGCGTGGCTTTGAAGATTTTGCTCCCTCTAACGATCACAAATGGCTCTGGGGAACAATCCCTTTAGAAAATGAGGCTGACCAAAATGCCTGTATCGGGCACATACAGCAGTTCTCAAATTCCACCCTAATAAGCATGAGAGACACCTTTGGAGTCTTGACTATACAGAGCTAATTTACATAGTTCCATGCCAAAAGGCCTGCAAACAATTCTAAAATGCATCTTATAATCATACAAACTTTTCCTGTTCTACCTTAAATGAGTCACAATATGAAGGAAATAAAAGGGCGGCCTGACCACCGTGGTTGTCTCTGAGCCCCGGAAACTATGAACAGATCAGTGGCAAGCAATGGCTGCTCACGTTTCCTGAGGTCCCCCGGCCTCCCCGGCCAGTGCAGAGCGCTTAAGAGGCGCTGACTGCACAGCCCTTCTGCGGCCCGAGGAAGAAAGACTATTTTGAGTCTCATTTTGTGAACAGGAAACTGAGGCACGTGGTGATGAAGTCAGAGACATCTTCTCTGTGCTGAAGTCAGGAGAGAAGGCACAGGTGAAAAATAAGAAGTCAGTGAACTTAAACTCTAGTTGAGGAGAGAAGACACTGACAAAAAAATTCTGTGAAAAGTGAGTGGTAAAAAGGGTCAGGTTTCCAGGGTTTCAGAGAGCAAGCAGTCAGGCGGCTGGGCGGGCAGGGCGGTTTGCCAGGGGTGGTGGGAAGTGAGCTGAGGAGGAGGAGACAGGGGTGGGCAGGGTGGGGGAGGGAGGGGAACGTGGGAAGGTGCCGGAGGCGACGCGGTGGGCACCACCAGCATGGTGCACAGCTTGTGTCAGGGCCAAGAGGGAAGAGCCGGGAGGGGATCTTGGCTGCCCTTTGCCGTCCTCTACCAGTCGCCTCTCCCAGCCCCACAGCTCAGAGCCAGCCCTGACGCTCCCTTTCCAGTCCTGGGGCCCTGATGGGTCCCGGTTGCATGCTTCCCCTTCCCTGCAGGCTCGTCGGGTTGTAAATAGCGTGTTTGAGAAGCAGTTGCCTGTTCCGGGCTGGTGCTTGCCATTTGTAATTGCTCATTCTTTCCCCAGCCACCTTCTCTCTTCCTAACTAGGTTTGTTTCCCAGGAAGCGAACTCAAGACCCTTCTTGGCAGGTGACTGGAGGAGGTAATGAGGCCCTCTGGGCCACACAATTCAACCAGACTTTGCTGACTGGGGAGCCACTCTAGACCGAATACCCGCCTCAAGCCATAGGACAGAAAAGACAGAATGGACTTGTTCCCTGCTGAAAGGTTCTCTGAGCGGCAGCGGGTGGCTACAAAAATGCCCATCCCGCTCCAGGGCACATGGGCCTTCCTCTGCCCATCCACCCCCGGGGGCAGCGGAGGCCGGCTCTCTAATGGTGTCTGTCTGCCACACCCTGCCCAGCCCCTGCTTCCCTTATGCACTCAGACATCGAATGACCAGTGTTCAGTCCCAGCACACCTACTGCGGGCAAGGCTGCCCCAAGTGCTCTGTGTGACATGTTTCCCCTCAGAGTTAGGCACAGAGCCCCCGCTCTACACCTGGCCCTGCCATCGCCACATCTCACCTCTGCCGGCCTGGTCCTGCAGAGACAGCTGACCAATGGTGGGACAAGTCCTACCGGTGTCCTCCATTTCTATACACGGGGGGGGCAAATTCCAGCCATTGGCACCTGAAACTCTCCCTGGCTGCTGCAGCTCACTCTAGCTGTAGTTTTAGGGAATTAATGCCCCATTGGTGCCACCCTCGACCCACACCTGAGGGAGGACTGATAAATAGCCCCCATACCCCCTACCTCCCAGGCAGGATAACTTTGGGGTGCATATTGCACACTGGCTTCTAGAATTGCCCGGAAGAATTATGCTCCAGTTGCCTACAGTGGAAACTTGCTGGAAAACAATCCTTATTGGCATCCTTCATTTCACTGTCTACTTCCCATCCACCGGCCAGTGTTGCTGGCACCTCCTTCAAATAAAGTACTTGCATTTGTACCTTTGTCTCAGGGTCTCCTTCTTGGGAAATCCATATTAAGTCAGTTGGTACCAGAAATGGTTTTAGGAAGGATATCCTCAGAACGGGATTCTGAAGTTAGATCCCTTGCTGGCCAGATGACAAGGATCCCATTGCTGGTAATAAATAGGGTGAAATAAGGCACATTATGGTGGTTTAAAATTTAAAACCTCATGCAAGTCCTTATATTCTGCAGATGGGAAGATGACTGCTGAAAATCAGGCCCACAGTCTGATTTTCAAATGTCACAGAATTATAAATATGGCTGAATTCACAGGCTTGGTACATTTCCTATGCTAAAGTCAGAAAAGGAGTGGGATTCTGAGACCTGGAACACGGACATCTGGGCAGACGCGCTTGAATATCATGTTAATCAGACCTGATGAGTAAAAGCAGCAAGAACTCTGGATACCCTGGAAAGACACATGTGCACCAATTGTTGGGAGGTGAAACCTGCCAAGAGTAAGGGGCCTATTTCATCACTGAAGACTGTAAAGGTCTGGTGGTCTGCAGCATGTCAAACCATCCTCTCCAAGGTGAAGTTTAAGTTACCATGCCTTGCATCTTCTACATTTAGAAAAAGGACCAGTACTTAGTAGGCTTTTTTGGCTTTTTGATGACAGCACATAGCCTCCGGCTGTGACTCATTTGTACGGTGGCTTAGACAGCTGTCAGTTTTGAGGAGTACCCAGAGCAAAAGAGAGCTCTGCATCGCGCGTGGTACAGCGGCCCTGATGCTTGGCGCATGTGACTCCTCAGTTCTTACGGCTTTGGAGACATCCATGTAGATGAGGATGCTCTAGGGCATGTCTAAAAGCCAAACTTGAAGAGTTGAAGTACAGATCCCTAGGGCTCTGGAGCAAGACCATGCTGTCTACAGCAAAACATTCCTCACCATTTAAAAAGCAATGCCTGGCATGCTACCAAGTCACTTGAACACAGAGTATCGATGACCATGTTACTGTAGGTGCCAAAGATGAGCAAGGTGTTTTCAGATCCACTAAGTTAGAAGGTTGAAGAGCACAGTAGCCATCACTGTATAGTGGAGAGTGGCCTGGACCCCCACCAACTCCTGCTGCTGCCCTGAGCCTGTCATTCAGCTCGTACCTCTGGTCTCTTCAGCTGACCAGAGAGAACAACACCGAGGCTTGGTTCATGGAAGAGTCAGCTCGCTGTTTTGCTATGGGCATAAAAGGAACTGCTGCCGTAAAACAGCCCCCTCAGGAATAATCCTGAAAGATAGTGGTGATTGGAAATCTCTCCAGCGGGCAGAACTTTGAGCAGTAAACTTCTGTATGGCGTGTGAAGCAGCCTGAGTTAAGGATATACATATGCTCCCGGGCAGTGGTGAATGGATTAAATGGTTTTGAAAGGTCAGAGACACAGGCCTGGGAATTCTTTCCTGTGTGTGGACCCATGAGTGTGGGCATGGAGCGTGTGGAGAAGGGAACATCCACATCAGGAGAGCACTCCACAAGCACTGGGCAGGAAGACTCACCCAGCAGAAGTCCGTCAGCCACAGCCACTACATGGCTGCACAAGGGGCCCGTGAACGGAGCAGCCATGAGGCAGAGGTGGGGGCTGTGCGTGGGCCTAACGGCATGGGCTCCTTCTCACCAAACCTGCTGGTTACTGCCCTTCTGGGTGTCTGACCTGTTAGTGACAGAGATCAACGCTAAGCCCCAGGTATGATGCCGTCCCCCAAGGAGACCAAACAGCCATTGGTGATAACGTTGATCACACTGGATTCCTATAGCCTGGAGCAAGCAGCCATTCCCAATAGATACACTTCTTTCGTATTTTGGGTATTCATTGCCTTTCTACCCACAATGCATTTGCCAGCTCCACCATTGGGGGACAGGGTTTGTAACAAACCCTCTAACATTCCCTCAGACCAAGGGATCCACTTCATGATAGAGGGGGTATGACAGTGTTCACAAGACCCCAAGGAAATAGGCTCTGAGCCTACACAGCCAGGAATGACACCCCAAATCCTGCCACAGGGTGGTCTGCTAGGGATGACACGCTGCCACCACAGAACCCCAGACTCCACCACTGCCGTGGCCCACGCTGCTAGCACTGCCGACACGGGACGGTGGTTACCGCTGTGACCCCAACGGCACCCAGATTCAGGACGTTTCCAAAACCTCTACTATGGCCAGGGGCCACCCACCGTCCCTGCTTCTTCTCCTCACCAGCTGCGGATTCGAATCTGTGCAGGTGTGTCTGACCACGTCTGCATCAGGTGAAGGTGCCATAGCTGTGAAGGAGGGCAGAAAAGCAAATGCGTGGCATTTTCAGATTCGACGGCAGAAAGAGGGCTCTAATTTCCACAAAGACTCAATAAGATGTGGGTATTCCTTGAATACAGGAAGGGTGATTGGACGCTGGACAGCCGAGATAAACGGTAAATGTCCAACAAGTATCTCCTTTTAAACTCCAAGCAACCCAGCGTGTTAACTGTAACAAACCCCTCAGAGCCTCAGCCTTCCTCTGTACACGAGGATGCGTGACCGGCTCACGCTCACACAGGAAAGGGGCAGAAGGACTCAAACTCCGCCCTCCAACTGCTAGTCCTATGTCCACCCCAGACCCTGCACCGCCTTTCCTGTGGGACACTCACTCCTTCATCCCTCTTGCAAGCCTTGTGCCTGGCCCTGAGGGTGCATTTCGTGTCTACTGTCTCCCCATTGCTCCAGAACTCCACATGTAAGACCTGGTGACAGCGCCCACAGCCCCTGACAGTCACGGAGGCACTTCTCTGAGGAGCTGAGTCCACAGACAGGCCCTGGGGCTTCCTTACCGGCTGCCCATTCCCTTGCTGCTTTTGAAGGCTGCTTCCTTGCCACTCATTATGGCCTCTGCAGTCTGTAAGCTCTGTGGCCAAGGTTCATATAACGGGGAGTGTATTTATGGCAGGCCATACTCTTTCTTAGGAAAATATTGATTTTCTAACAACAGAATGACTGTGAAGCCATTAAATCAGACTAGACCATCATAAACACCAGGATTAACCAGAGTGCTTTTGCCTCTTCTTCTCTCATGAGCAGCTGGAGGTAGACATGTTCACTTAAGGATCACAACATTTATTACTTGATTTGCACAAAACACCACAATTCCCCACCCCCACTGCCGGATAAGTAATGACCATTCTGCTCTGATTGTAAAGACTGACTGACAGGAACGAGGAAGCCCGAGCTGCATGCAAACACTCAAAGGCTCCTACTGGGCCCTGCATCCCATTACGCAGGATGCAATGGAAGGGGAGGGGGTCATGCTGGCGATGCAGTTGCCCTCCAGTCCTGCCTTGACCAGAGGTGTGTGAGCTCATTATCCGCATGTTAAAGTCTTAGAAGAGCAGCCAGTGAGCTGAGGATTTCTTTTTCTCCTTTTTTGGGAAGGTCTCTATCTCTCTTCTTTATTGATTGCTTGCTTTTCATTTTATATCCTTTCTCCCTTGCCTGAAAGGAGAAAAATGAGCCCTTGCCACCGGCTTTAAGCTTTATGCCCAGACAATATCTCCCCCTTATCTAATGCCGGGCAAGGAGCTTCAGCCCAGAGGACCCTGGGTAATGCTACAACCGATTATGTCATAAAATGGAGAGATAAGCAAAAGAACCAATCTAAAAGACGCAGCAAAATTTACCTTTGTGCCGTCCTCCGCTCCCCTTTTAGAAGAAGGCTTTAAATCAATCTGCCTTTGCCATAAATTCTGTTTCTAAAATTTGATAACAAGTGCAATATTTTCCTTGGAGATGGGGTTCTAACAAGATGGAGGTTGGGGTGGGGGAGCAAGCAGGGTTTAGCAGAGTAATAAAACGCCGTGATTGATCCCGGCCGGCGGGGTTGCTTGGAATTACTGCTATTCTTGGCTAGTCAGCATAATCCTGCCGAGTCATAAATTGTGCTTCTTCCGGTACACAGATGAGTCTCTTCGTCAACCCCGATTTGTTGTTCTGTTCCCGTGTAATTGCTCCCGGTGATTAAGACTCCAGGTTGGGAAGGCAATCCGGCCAGGCCAGGAGTGTACAGGGAATAAGCACAGGACCGGGCTTTACTCTGCCCCCACAGTGGATACGGCGGTGGGATGCGGGAGCTGAGCGACTGCCGGGGCCGCCAGTCACCCCGCCCCCGAGCGGGACACTGGCAGTGCCCTCGCCGCCGGCCTCGCGTCGTCCACTTACAGCGAGCCTCCCGAAACACACGCACTAGGTGGGCTTTCTGGGTGTGCCGGCCCCCAGCATGTAAAGCCTGTCATCCTCACCGCGGAGGGAGAACCGAGGCGCGCTGCGTATGAATACACCAAGAGCACATGCTAAGCAGAGTACCCCCACCCAGTGACTTCACCCAGAAGCTAAGCCCTCCAGCCCAAATTGGAACCTGGCCCAAGAGACCCAGGAGCAGAGGGTTGGGTCCCCTAAGCCCCGAAGTTTGGAGCTTGGGTATCCTGGGTTACTCTTCCTTGGAGTAGAAAAGTTTACAGCCACATCATTTATAGATTGGCCAGAATGCAAGCATGCTCATTTATTGCCACTCACTATGTGACTTTAAGTGACCTAACCTCTCTGAGCTTCAGTCTCCTTCTTTGCTGGCTGGGAATGACAGTATTACCTTCCCCATAAGGTTTCTGTGAAGATGTCAATAAGATAACACAGGAAAGTACTAGGCAGAGAAATAGTTGTTATTATTATTGCATTATTATTCCCAGCCTTAGTTTGTACAAAGAGCCTTGCAGTTCCCCATAGATAGAGAAGCCTGTGGTACAGAGATATTTGGAATCTTTCTAAGCAAAGGAGATTTTCATAGTGCAAGGATTTGTAAATTTTGATACCTTGGAGTGTCTTAGCCAAACTCTGGGAAACTCATTTAGAAAAAGGTCATATGCCTTTAAATAGAAACTCAAACAGATTCGCTAGCACTGCACTGTCAAAAGTCAGGGCCACTTTATTTCGCTCCAGTCTTCTTGGAGACGGGCGTGGGAGTGCCTCACTCCATGAACTCCACGAGGCTGCAGTTAAACCATCTCTATGTGATCTGCTTGTCTGGAGGGGGGCCCATTTGACTACATGCTTTAAGGAACATATTCCTCAAACCTGGAGTGATTTTCCCCTTCTTCCTTCTCTCTCTCTAACTCGGAGATTTACCAGCAGTGAGCATGGAGACCGCAGCTGGCAACCCACTCATGCCTTGTCGGGACTGTCTCTTTCTCTGGTGTTCCCTTACCTCCCAGGCTGAGATCAGGGGACTGCAGCAGGGTTGCCGGCCCATCCTGATCCAGCATCGAGGGGGAGGTCCTTTGCCTCTGAGTCCCAGCCTCCTCTCTTGACTTCCACCCCTTATCTACAGCCCCCAGAGCTCCCCCATCAAACCCTGCTCAGGAAAGGATCTGCTTGAGCAATAGGAGAGAGGAGTGGGGGTGGAATAGACTGTGGAGTCCCGACTTCACTCCTACAGGTGTCAGCTGTGACACTCGGGGCAAATGCACTTAACCTCTCTGTGCCTCAGTTTCCTTTTCTCTCAAATAGGGACAATAATACCCAGAGTCCCATTCCGTAGGGTTGACGTGAGGACTAAATATGTATTTTTAAATGCCTGGAACATGGTATGCCTCAATAAGTGCTAGCTTCTGTGAACTTTCAGGGCGGCGGTGGGAGAGGAAGTCAGACTCCAGCAGATTAAGGAGAGAACGGGAGGTAAGTAGAGATGGCGAGTAGAAAAGCCTCTTTCAAAAATGTGGCTGCGAAGGAACGAGAAGGGCCGTTGTTTGCCTCTCCCAGGGAACCCAAAAGTTTCATGAAATGTGTTTCTAACTGACCTTTCTTGCCAGGTGAATAATTTCTAAATATTTCTGAAAAGGAAAAAATTTAGAGGAAATACGCCAATTGTTTCACCGTCTCTCAAAAGGGTTGCAAATTGTGGGGCATTCTTCTTACTACCACGCCTGGATGGGGAGATTATAGGAAGGAGAGCATACAGAAGCTTCCAAGTTCCATGGATGAAGATACTGGGTATAAATGTATGGCACATTTCCTCCTTGGTCTCTCCTTGTCCTCCATCCCTAGGATAACCTCAGAGGTCATCCAGTGTATCATTCTCAAATCTGGCTGCTCATCAAAATCACTGGCAGAATTGGTAAAGTATAGATTCCTGTCTCTCCTCTGAAAACTCTCATTCGTTACTTCTAGGGCTGGGACCAGAATTTGACATTTTTCAAAACTGTCAACATCTTGGTGACCAGGTAGGTTTGGGGACCATGCTGATATAATCCCTCATTTTAAATGTGACCTGGCATGGCAGGACCTCTGTCTCACAAAGTGTCCCAGCTGAGCCACAGGGCAGTGTGCAGAGGCAAGGTAAGCAGAGGATTCACTCAGGAAATGGACTCTGTGCCTGGGGCAGAGAAGAGTGGCAGTGCCACTTGAGCACGGTCTCTCACAGAGACCTCGTAAGACCATCAGGACGCCCTTTCCCATGGCCTCAGTCTTCCCCACACCACAAACCCACTGAAATCAGTGACAGTGAGCAGGTTGATGCCGAGAACTGCACCAGGAGGCAGGACCCAAGGCTGGCCCTGCCACCCCACTTACATGGCCCCTGCCTCTCCTGCTCTTTCCTCGGTCCCCTGAACTCCTCCCACGTCCTCCGGCCCATGCCCCGGACCCCTCCGCTACAGCTCAAGAAGAACGAGGCATGCCTGCTTGCTCCTTCCCCGCATGGAACAAACTCTAGTGCCGTAAGCCAAGGAGACTTGCTCTGCCTGTGCGGCTCTCAGAGGAGGGTCTCAAGCCTGAGGGAGATGTTGGGTGCCCAGGTCTGCTCAGGCTCCCCTTCAGCAAGAGCTGTGCCTAATTTCCTCACCAATTACCAGACAAGCAAAGACACCTCAGCAAAGCAAGCACTGTTTTTTTAATGGCAATAACAGAGTCCAGTCTCACATAAGAGACATGTATTGTCTCAGTTAATGGAGCTCTGACCTGCTCCTTGTGAAACTATGACCCTAATATGATTGTGCTGTGGAGCAGCTGACTTCTTCCCATTTTAGAGGCCACCACAACAGCTGTGAATGGTTCTGTTTTAGCCATCTGGTGATGACAGGCCCAGTAAGGATATCTCTGACACTTAAACCCCTACTCCAATGGAAGAAGGATGGGAGTTTGTAGTTCACTGTCCAACACACAATGAGAAATGATGAGCATTTGGGTCATGTGCGTTACCCAGGGTCACACAGCTCATCCCCAGTTGGCCTGACTTCTCGTTCCCACAGCCTACCTGAGCCGTGCCAGATGGGAAGTTTCCCCTATTGCTGCCACAAGCAAGCCAAGAGGCTGAGAGATGCCAGGAGTGCACCCTTGGTGGAAGCCTCTAGTTTGCTCCCCTGCAAAACCAGGGTGCCTGCTCCCCTTCCTGGGCAGCGAGCCCAGTCAGCATCGGAGACCACCAAGGGGGAGAGACAGAGCCCCTTCCCTCCAATTTGAAGGGCAACAGCATTGCCTTGTCTGCCCGTTCAGCATCCTTAGTGAGGGGCAGTGGGGGTGCTGCAGACAGACACCAGCCCAAACCAGGCGTCGAGAGCGAACTAGGAATCCAGAGCAAAAGTGCAAAACCACAGTGCCCAGGACTCTGTCCCAAATCAACCTGCCACAAGCATTTGTCCCAGAGAAATAACAAATTTTGTTCACACACAAACCTGTGCATGAATATTTGCAGCAGCTTTATTTGTAATAGTCAAAAGCTAGAAGCAACCCAAATGTCCTTCAGTGTGTGAGTGGTTAAAGAAACAGTGGTACATCCACACCATGGAATAGTGCTCAGCAATAAACAGGGATGAAGGATTGATACAGGCAACAACTTGGATGGATCTCAAGGGAATGATGCTGAGTGAAAAGAAAACCAATCCCAAAAGGTTATACACTGTATGGTTCCATTTATATCACATTCTTGAGATGACAAAATTATAGAAATGGAGATAGATTCATTATTGGAAAGGTTAAGGGAGGCAGGAAGAGGAAGGTTGCTGTGGCTATGAGAAGGCCACACGAGAGATCCGTGACATGATGGAACTTTTCTGTGTCTTAACTACGGTGCTGGTCACACACACAATGAAACGATACAACTACGTTGAACTAAACACATACACACACAAATGAGTACATATAAAATGGTGAAATCTGAATAAGGTGGGTGGACTACACAATGTCAATCTCTTGGTTGTGAAATTGTACTATGGTGATGCACTACGTTACACTGGGGTGAAGGGTATAGAGGATCTCTCCGTGTTAGTTCTTACAACTGCATGCACATCCACAGTTATCTCAAAATAAAAATTAAAAAACACTCTGTCAGCCCCAGCTTAATTCCTCTCTCCTTTGCTGTGGTCTGGACTTAGTGGCTTTCTTCCAAAGACTAGAGTATGGAAAAGAAAATGTAGTAGCTCTACAGTGAAGACATCTGGCAGACCTCACCTTCAGCAGATGCCGAAGGTCAGCTCTACCAATGGAAGTCCTATTGACCTGTGCCCTCTGCCTTGAGTGATGAGAAGGGCACTTGAGTGATGAGAAGGTGTTCTTCCCTAAAACCCATAACCGCAGTTTAATCATGAGAAAACATCAGACACACTAAAATTGAAGGACATTCTTCAATGCTAATACTCTTTCATGACCTTGACATTTCTGAAGACAAGGAAAGAATGAGAGACTTCACAGATCTGAAGAGAATGAGGAGACATGACAACTGAGTGCAGTGTGGTGTCCTGAATTGGATCCTGAAATAGAAAAAGGACATTAGTAGGAAAACTGGTGAAATCTGAATACAGTGAGTAGTTTAGTTAATAATATTGAATTATACTGAATATAATATTATTCATCCTCCCAGAGCCACCTTAAAAGTCCCCCTCCTCCAGGAAGGCCTGCCTGACCAATGATTACCCATGTGGATCTCTCCAACCCCATAGTGAGGATATAGAGAAGCTGAGGAGTCTCTTTTTGTCCCTGACTCGGAGGCCCCAGTGCCAATTTAGCTAGGGCCTTCTTGTGCTTTTAATCTGCTAGATTCAAACTCAACTAAGCGTGTGAAGAAGCCTGAGCTAGCCTGCTGGAGGATGGAAGAAACACGACTCATTCACCCACATCACCCTGTCAGCAGCTTGCTGGCCAGTAGACATGTGCATGAGGCCATCCTAGAGCCTCCCACTGCTGGCCAGCCCACCGCTGACCACAGACACACAGCGAGCCTGGTGGAGGTCCGCCACCACAGCAGAAGAACTGCTCATCTGAGTCTGGCCTGAATCACCAACTCCCAGAACTGTGAGCCAACTAGGTGGTTGTTTTAGGCCATTAAAAAAATTAACCAGCATCTTCAGCCCCTGATATAGCTATCTATCTAGATTTTTATCTGTATCTACATATCAGATATAAAGCTGAGTTTTACAATCCTCATATCTTTCATTTACTTCCCAAAATAACCCTGAGGTTAGAATTACCATCTCCGTAGTACAGGAATGTATAGCTCAGAGAGGTTCGGTGACTTGCTTAAGACTGCACAGCTAGTAGCAGTGCTGAGAACTGAATCCAGGCCTTCTGAGAACAAGTCCAGCATTTGACTTTTTCATGTTTCAATCCCTACTTATCTGCTATCTTACATTTTAATATAGTTTCATTAGCAGATTCTACTTCTCCAACTAGACAAGAAGACCCTTCAATCCAGCTTGTGTCTTAATCTTGTCATCGTATCTTCATCGTATCTCATGTGCGTAGACCTCAGCATACTCTAGTGAACTTGAATTGACCTCTCAAGAGCTTCTGCCTGTCTCCCCCACTGCAGCCTATCACGGTGCCTTGGCCTGGTCAGTTGCTGTTTGCTGGAGATATTGACAATGTCTGTAACTTGTTCTGACCTTGGAACTGCTGGGGGCAGGGAGGCCAGGGTGCTGCCATTATTCACAAAGAGGAGGTTATTATTGGATATCTCTCTTCATTCACAAGACAGGAATATGGCTAATTAGCCTGCATCTTCCTTTCATTGAGCAGAGCTGTGTGGAACAGACAAGTGGCCACACAGTGGGAAGAAGGGGCAGGCAGCCAGGAGGCAACAGTGTGGTCCCAGGAGGTGGGCCCATCAGATCCTTCTCCCCACACAGGGTCCTCACTCCAGACGTTCAGAAAAGCCTGGTTGACCTGGCTTAGGCTTGAACAACAAACAACGTGGGTGCAAATCCGGCCCCTGCCACTGACTAGCAGGGTGACCTTATCCAGTCACTCAACCTCTCTGGGCCTCAAAATACTCATCTGGAGCACAGTTGTGAGAGTGTAGATGAGTTCGCATGTAGTCTGGCACGTGGTCGCTCCCTAAAGTCACTAATCCCCTTCTCTCCTGAACTCCTGCCTGTGTGTCAGCTGTCTTCATTTTTCTATAATGAACAACTTTTTCCCTGTTCCATGTTTTGGGTAAATTCAGATTTCTATTTGCAGTAGCCAAGTTTCTTGAGATGACCTTAGTAACTTTTCCTTTCTGATTGGATTCCCAGAGTCGGGGTTGGGATGTGTCTGGGATCATAGATCCAAAAAGCTGTGAGTGCACATCCTGGAAGCAAACACTCATGTTCCTGAGCGGAGCGCAGACCAAGAGTCTGGGAGGGGCAGCTGGTGAACGTAAGGAGGCTCTGCCTGGGCATCAGAACTCTGACCAGTGTCCATCCCTGCAGTGCGATTGGACAAGCCATGGAGCACCCTCCCTGCACTTCTGCTCTCCAGTCATCTGTTGCTGTCATTGAAAATCTCCCACCAGAGAAGCCGTTCTTTGGGACTCAGAGCTATTTTGTCCATGAGAGTAGGATGCAAACCGCAGAGCCCTGGAGACTGTGCAGCCCCAGAAGCTTTGAGGCGGCACCCTGGACGGAGCATGGTTGGCAAATTTGGTGTGTTTGGGGAAAGGGTGATGCAGGAGTAGGAAAGAAAGAAAGGAGGTCTTCTGAGAGGGAAGAGGCATGGGTCCACTTACCTATGTTATAGTTTTGCCAAGAGTAAGCCTAGAAGGTGGTGTGGGCCCCGCCGGCACTGTGAGGGAGTGGGAGCAAGAATGATGGGTGTATTCACAGGACATGGGAAGAACAGAACTTTCCAGACCAATGATTTCTCCATCTCTTTATTGTGTAGGAGTCAGTAATCACAGAGCCAGATTTTTCTAGATAGTTCTGATTTCATATTTTCTATTAAACCACATGCCTTGGTTTTTTTGTTTGGAAAACATCAAGAGAGGGAAAGCTATGAGTTTCCTGCATTCAGGGACTCCATCAACTTTGCTCTTCCTAGTCCCCCAGACCTAACTCTGTGCTCAGAGCACAGTAGGCACCCCGTTGGGTTTGTTTGAACTGCACTGAACTGCTGAACTGACCGTCTCTAGAAAAGAGCCAGACGAGCTTTCCTAGCAGAGACCATTCCCCAGGAGCCTCGCCCCTTCGGCACGTTGTACTCTGGTCTAGAGAGGGAAGCTGCATGCCCGAGAGGGCTGCAGGAAGAAGAGCCCTGAGGCCTTGGTCACAGATGAAGCAGAACTTTCCTTTGTGATCTGCTGCCCAGTCCATCTCTGCCCCAGGCCCGCATCGTGAGCTGCGGCTGTCGGCTGTCGGGAGAGAAGCTGCTGGAACATTGGAGGGATGGCTGGACGGCCGCCTGGGGCTGCCCTCTAAATCATCTCAGCCAATCAAGCACTTAATGTTCTCTGTTCCTCAAGAATGTTGCACCTCGGTGCTGCCCATGTACCTTGTAAGTTTTATCTTCAACATCTTATAAATCATCCATTAAATACCTCCCAGCTAATGCACACAGCTGTTGCTCTCAGCCAGGGCTGGGAATTGCACAAATCAGTTTTACTGCATATTAGTCCTGCCCAGTGGGCTCTAGAAAAAATAAGAGAGAAGCCAGAGCAGGGAAAGGCAGCTCTCGGCAGCCCCCACGCAGCTGCTGGTGTGGCCTGGAGGCGGTGTTGGAGGGTGACAGAGCCAGGTGTTGGCACCAGCACCCCATCTCCAGGACTCCTTCCTAGTGCAGAAGCCAGGGCTGCTGGCCTGCAGCGCGGGGGCCTGCAGAGCAGATGCAGCCACACACACATCTGCTGCACAGCCTACTGACCAAGCCAAGGAGAAAGCTCTTCGCTGTGGCAAAAGGGCACCAGCCTTGCAGCTGGCTGTGGGTTCAAACTTGCCCTGCATCTCCGACTAGTCAGCCTGCCTTCCGTCACCTCAGTTTCTGCATCACTACAGCTGGAACAATCCATATCTCATAAAGAACTTATATTTTTAATAGAATGATGTATATGAAAATACAGTTTTCATAACAAAGTAGGTACTGAGTGAATGCAATGAAAGAAACACCAGTCTCGATGTAAGCTGAAGCAAGCCAGACACCACCCCAACCTGCTAGGGGTGCCGGCTTTGGTCTTAGCTGCACCATGCTCCATGACTGCTTCACCACTCACCTCTGATGAGACCCCGCGACTTTGAGCAAGCCATAAATTGTTCGCGGATCTGTGGGTTGATCATAATAAAACTCCTGCCTGATATCCAGATCTTGGAAGAAAAGTGGACGAGCCCAGGGTAGAGCATCAAAGGCACTGAGGTCCAGCCCCAAGACCTAGGTTCAAGCCTGGCTCAGTCATGACCTGGCTGTATGATCCTGGAGACATCGCATCCACGTTCTGAGCCTGCATTTCAACAACTATAAAATGAGAGCATTTGACCGTATCACTAGTTTAAAGAGGATATTTAATCCCAGAACTCTTATTACCAAACAAAATTTTGTGGAAGCCCAATAAACAAAACAGTAAAACAGAAGTTGCTCTGGATACCGCCTGGGGGTCTGAGGCCCCACCTGCTGTTTCTTTCCCTGCCTTCTCCTTGGAGACCCCTGAGTCCCCTCTGATGAATCCCTAAGACCTCCTCCAAGCGCAATTTGTAAACCATGGGTCTGGAAAGAACCTAAATTCCCATCACTACAGGAGTTGTTCAATGAACATTGCTGTATCTGCATGGTGGAAGACTACACGGTGGGTAACAACACTAAGGCAGATGTGGATGCAGCAACGTGGAGAGGTACAGTGCCAGGTGAGAAGCAACGTGCACAACAGCACATGCAGTGGCGGCCCCACTAAGACTTGGGGACACACACGCACTCACTGACAGAAAAGCCAAGGACGCACCACAGTCCCTCTGGGTGTGGGGAGCACCAGTGAAGTCATGTTTTCACTTCAGCTCTGGTGTCTGAGGTTTTCTTCTTACCAAAACAAACAAATAAAAAAAGTGTTCCTATGTTGTATGATTAAAAAACAGAGAGAGGACCGGAGGCCTCCCCAAGTCCTACGACTCGTCTGGCTGATCCTGGAGCTCATTTTCCTTTCCAGTGTTGTTTCTGAAATTGGATGTGTTGTGGAAAGTCAGCTCCAGCACAGAAAGCACCCAGTTGTCACTAACGGGAGTGGTGGGGGCCCCTCGCTGGGCTGTGTGATTTAGGAAGTGCCGTGGCCCATCACCTGCAAACAGCTCCTCCCCCCGCCCGCCAGTGTCCAAGTGCCCTCCACTGTGTGCAACCGCGTTTCCATCCAGTCCCCGCGGGAAACAGCTCCGGGAGGCTGAGAGGAGGCCGACTCCCCTGAACCAGCACGGACTACCATGTCACAGATGTTTTAGCAGCAAAAGTTTCCAATTTTCAAACTTGCTCTGTGTGGTCCACGTTTGTACTGAGAAAACAGAGGAGCTTTATTTCAGCAGAGAGCTGGCCTAGGATTCTGAGGCTTTGACAACCAGTATACACATTTAAAAAAAAAGTTTCCCCAGAAGTAAAGCTATAGAGATGAAATTGTAAAGAAATGTGGAACTTTCTGAGAAGTCATTGATTCATGGGGGGGATCGGGGGGCATTCACAATGGGAAAAGATGAGCTGTGTTAGCACACATGCCCGAGAGGCTAGAAGTGAGAAAAATTCTTCAAATTAGTCTCAAGTAACATTTATTCAGCAACTATTACATAACAAGCCCTGTGCTAATCACTGTCATGTGTGCTGTGTGTGTAAGTTTCATTGCTAAGCTCAGCAAGAAGTCTTCTAGAGCAACAACACTTCAGGCACCACACAGGCTTATGCCCGGAGGAGGGGCACAATGATCACGGAGCTAGGAACCTGCCAAGACTAGGCTTGGAGACATTCAACCCAGGATCAGAGGGTGAATTCTGAACTCGAAAGGGGAAAAAAACACTTGTACCCCAATATATCTGTTAAAGCAGCAAAGGGAGACCTGGAAAATGGCACTGTAAATGGGATAGAAACGTATGTCTTTCCCCAGGGAAAGAACTGCTGAGGTAGGTAGTCTGGGCTCATATAGATGCTCTGCGATCATTAGGGACCCAGGTTCATCCCAGCTTTTCGCTCACCATCCCTAGCTGTGGCCTCACCTTAGCGGTCCAGGAGTGCTGCCTGGGCACCATGTTACACGCAGCAGGAGGGAGAGAGCAGGAAGGACCCTTTCCGGAAGTCCCACACAAGACCTCAATTTCCATCTTTTTGGCCAGAACTTAGTCACATGACCATACCTAGCTGCCAAGAAGCTGAGGACTGCAGTTTTTGTGCTTCCTAGCTATTTCTTCCTGGAAATGTGTCCAGCTGAAAAGCAGGGTCCTGTTATTTGAGAGTGAAGGGGTGATTGAACATTTGGTGAATAAACAGCAGACTCAGCCAAACCCAGTGACCAGAAGCTGAGAGAAATAGCCCTAGCATGGTAAGAGGAGATGCTCAAAAACCGTGCACTGGTATGAACTGAAATGAATTGTTAAGAAAAATAGAGGAGTAAGGCCAACGTCCCCAAAAGTGTGAATTCCAGGGGTGCACCACAAGTTAACCCACTCCGAGCTGAAACCACCTGCAAACCATCCACCTGAAGTCTGCCTTGCCCTGCATTCTGTTGTCACGGGCTTTTCAGATCTCAGCTCCACAATGAGATGGGGGCTGCTCCGATAGCAGGATGGTGTCGTTAACAACCTTGGCTGGGATTTCCGTCTTCTTGGAAAATGCCCGTTACAGATGCCCACCACCCTTTTCTTGGTGATTAGTCCTGCATATGAATGGACCCCCATGCTTGGATTCTGCAGGACCCTGGAAACCTTCCCCATCCCCAGCGGCTCCCCAGCTCCCACCTCCTCAGTCTGTCACTGGACTCGGGGCACCAGGAGCCATGGACCTCATCTGGTTTTACTGACTCTTCTGTCCCAGGCATCTAGATAGTGCCGGGCACCCAATACATAACTTTGATTGAGGGAACAAATCTTTCTTTTAGCTACCAGCAAATGGAGCTTCCAATATCGCTCCAGTTCAAGAGTATCCAAGGGATTCCCTATTTAGAAAATAAAATCCAAACTCCTCAGTCCCATCTCTGGGTCCCCGCTGGCAAACTTCTTTCTCCCCGTCCATCTCCGGCTGTTCCCACTCCAGCAGGGTGGTCTCCTCTTTGTCCTCCACACACGTGTTGAGTGCAGAGCCTTTATTCCTGACTCTTCATCTCCTCTTCCCACAAAACCCCCTCCCTCGGAGACAGTTTTGCACACTTTTCCATCCCTAGGTCCAGCCAATAACAACTTTCCCTCACTTCAGATTAAAATCTGAATATTTCCCATTTGCATAGCTCTTTAGGGGTTGTGTCAAGATGCCTCACATTTAATATTCCATTTGATTGTTTCCAAATTCTAGCTCTATTCTACAAAAGAGGCTCAGAGAAGTTAGGTGACTCGCTCCGGCTCACATGTCCAGAAGGGCAGAGCTGAGACTCCAGCCTTGGCCATTCGATTCCAGGAGCTACGTCTCCCCCTGTAGGGCCCGTGGCTCCTCACGCCATGCACTCCTTGGATACCGCTCCACAGCCTGCCTGTCTTGGCCTGCAGCCTCACAGCCAGAGAGCTGTCCTCTCCTTGTTTCACACGCACATGTGCACACACATAGTTGGCTTCCCTCTCCTTGACGGTGGCTTCTTTCCTTCTGCTTTCTTATAATCACCACAGTGAGTAATGCTGTCGAATACATGCGACCTGCCACATGCTGCTTGTCAGGCAGGCAGTGACAGCCACAAAGGCGAGGGGCCATATTCTTGTTTACAAACATAGCTGGTCACTACAGGAAGCTGTCCTGAGTCAAGTGTAGCAGAAGTGGAGAATGGGTCTGGAACCAGCACTCTGAAAATTTCAATCCATAACCTGCCACCTACCCACTGGATGGCCTTAGGAAAGTTGCTTCTTCCTCCAGTGCCTCAGTTTCTTAATCTGCAAATAGGATGGTTAAAGATCTCTGAGTTCTCTTGTCTATTAAAAGATGCCCTCTCTTGTTGAATTATGCTTCCAGTGGCTCGGTAGCCCCCCGCAGGGGACATTGCCAAATCAAACTCACTGCTCTGTTCACTACCTCCCCCAGTCTGCCCCGCATCTCCCAGAATCTGGATGTGCCCTCATTTCCTGACTCTCCCAGCCTGCTTCACAAAAGACTTCTTGAGCCATCCCCGTGAGATGCCAGGACCCCGCCAAGCTCACAAGCCGGCCAGCCCTCTTGGAGGAGGCCTGGAGGTGCGTGGCTTCTCAGGGTTGTAGCATTTGCGAGTGCTGCGACCTCCTGGACTTGCTGTCTCTGGGCACCAGCTGGAGAGCACACCTAGACACCGGCTCCATGAGCTCCCCGGGACCAGCAATGCATCACAGCAAATGCGCTTGTTTGTTATTTACCCTATCATCCCCAGGACCCTGGGGTTGTTACCCTGAACCCTCTTTCTGATGTGATTGAGATTTTTTAAAGTTAGATGCATGAGAGCCCCATGTCTAATCACTCACCCTGCATGCCCAGGCTCCAGGCCAAGTTTCTGCAAGATATTAAATACCAGGCACTAAAAATAGCCCATCAGGCCCTTGGACAAATGTTCTGGGAGCAGAGGAGCCTGAGTTTGGACCAAGCAGGGTTTTCTTTCTCATGCCTCACCCTGGAGCCGAGGCTGGGTCAGCTTCAGTATTTAACCCTGCTGGTAACCCACTGGAAAGCCACAGTGAGAGAAGCATTAGGTGGTAGCTTCATCCAATCCACAGCTGCCTCCAGCTCTGCCCTGATTAGATCTGTAATCACCTTCTCACCTAGGGAGGCCCTGACCTAATTGCTTAAAAAATATGGGTACTGCAAGATGACAGTCCTGGAAATATTAAAATCTCATGGTGTTAGAGCTAGAAGGAATGGTAAAAGTCATCTGACTTCATAGAACACAGATGAAAAATCCCCAAAGAGGTGACTTACTTCTCAAGTTCAATGAGCCAGTGGTTGGTTGAGCTGGAAAAGAGCGAGTGCTGCCTGGTATAGAGCCCAGTGCTCTTGCCTGTGACTCAGCAAGAACTCATAACAGAGGCAGTAGGAGCAGGTGTAGCAGGAGAGCATGACACCTGGAATAAGAAAACCTGGAATCTACTCTTACCAAGTGATTTGGTGCTCACTGAGCTTAGTTTCCACATATGTAAAATGTACATGATACAACCTTGCACATAAGGTTGTTGGGTGTGCTAAATAAAATAACAACCGTAAAGCACTTAGCACATGTCCCTTATGTAGTCAATATTGACTATGTATATTAGCTTTTCTTATTTATTTATAATGCTAATAATCCTGTCCATCTATTTAACCAAAAACAACAGGCCAATGCCTCAAAAATATTTCTCATTTAGAAAAAAGGAAGGGCTCCCATCATTCTATGAATAAATAGGGTAGAAGCTACAGGGATCCACATGTAGCAGTTATCCCAAAAAGTCACAACTCCTCCAGATAACACAAAGCAATAGCCAGCCACAGGGACCAGTTCTAGCTCAACGCCCAGGGGCTCAAACAACAAATATGCAAGTCTGTATTCAATTGCCATTAGTTCTATGATCAGATTCTGGGAAACCAGGAAAATAATTTTTTTAACAAAGAATTATATAGTACTTACTACATGCCAGGCACTATTCTAAATGTTTTACAATTAACTCAGTTAATTAATTCAGTGAGAAAATTAAAGCAATAAGAAGAGCATGTCCATGAGTCCCCACCACGTCTGTACTCTCACCTGCATGTGCCCACTCTGCCTTCTTTCCTGTCGCTGTGGAGGAGCCATCTGCGTGACTAGCTAAGGCCCTTCCTTCCCTTGCATGGTAGGTCCCATCCCCTCTGACTTATTCAAAACCATTGCTCCAGCAAGTCTGCCCTTCTCTCCTCTATCATACTCGAGCATACCAGATCATCCAAAGCAGCATAAAAAACTGCTGGTTTTTTTCTCCCATTGAAAATCAAAACAAACAAAAAGCACAAAAAAAATCTCTCTTGACTCCACTTACCTCCAACTTTTGCTTCATTTCCCTCCTTTGAGCAGAATTCCCTGAAAGAGTTCTCTGTAGTCGCTGCCTCCCGTGTCTCTTCTCAACATACTCCAGTCTTTCACTCCCAACACTCCACCAAAACTTCTCGTCAAAGTCACCAGGGACCTCTTCACAGGTCAATCTCAGCCTTAATCTTACTTGATCTGTAAGAAATATTTGACACAGCAGACCAGTCTAATTGGAACACTTTCTTCTCTTGGTTTCCAGGGTACCACACTCACCTGGTTTTTCTGTTATCTCTCTGACTGCTCCTTTTCAGACTTGTTTGCTGATTCTTCATCATCACCTCAACCTCTAAATGTTGATGATATGAATCAATTTCATGGCTTAAATATCACTGATAAGCTAGTGATTCCAAATGCATGTGTTTATCAATGACCTCTCTCTGACCTCCAGATTCATTTCTCGAACAGCCTTAAATATCTACCTTTAACATGTTAAAAAATTAAACTCCTAACATTTGTCCTCTCATACCGCACATTTGATCTATCAGCAGACTCTGCTGGCTCTAAACTTCATCTAATTGCTTCTCACCTAACTCAGAGTAAAAGTTAAAATACTTACTCTGCTGTATATGGCCCCACAAAATAGCTGCTTGAATTAATAAGTGAATTGAGCAAGGGTGTCATATGCAAGATCAATGTTCAAATATCAGTTGTTTTCTATATATCAGCAATAAACAATTGGAAAATAAAAATTTTATAATACTATTTATAGTAGCTTCAAAACTATGGCATACATAGGGATAAGTTTAACAAAATATGTATACTGCAAACTTACAGACCATTGCTGAGAGGAATTAAAGATGACGTAAATAAATGGAGAGGTATACTATGTTCATGGTTTGGAAGACTCAATACTGTTAAGATGTTAATTCTCTCCTAAACTGATCTATATATTCAATTTCAACCTCAGTTAAAAGCTGAGAAGTCTTTTTGGTAGAAATTAATAAGTTCCAAAGAATCTAGAATAGTAAAACAATTTGAAAAAGAGAATAGAATTGGAAGACTTAAACTACCATATTTCAAGACTTATTAAAAGCAACAATAATCAAGACAATGTGGTATTGGTGAAAAATTGACTGCTAGGTGAATGGTACAGAATAGAGAGTCCAGAAATAGTTCCACATTTGTGGTAAATTGATTTTCAATAAAGATGTCAAGGTAATTCAATGAGGAAGAGAGTCTTTTTCATAAATTGTGCTGGAACAACTATGTATCTGCAATGCAAAAAATAAACTTTAACCCTCAAATCATACCACATGCTAAAGTTAACTCACAGTGGATCATGAATCTAAAAGTAAAATCCAAAACTAAAAAAAATTCTAAAAGAAAACAGAAATCCTTAAAAATTTTAAATCTTCAAGATCTAAGCAAAGATTTTGTAGGACACAAAAAGTATTAACTATAAAAAAATGGAATACACTTTACTTCATCAAAACTAAAAACATGTATTCTTTGACAGATAACACTAGGAAAAAGAAGAGGTAAACCACAGACTGGGGAGAAACATTCAGGCAATACGTACATCTAACAAAAGACTTATCACCAGAAAATATAAAACTCTTTCAAGTCAGTAATAAAACAAAAAACAGGCAAAAGATTTGAACAAGCACTTCACAATTGAAGATATATAAATGGCCCAAAGAACATGAAGAGATGCTCAACATTGTTAATCATTAGATTAACGCAAACCAAACCTTCAATGAGACACTACTACACACCCACTAGGATGGCTTAAATCTAAAAGACTGCCAACAAGGGTTGATGGAGATATGGAGCAACTGGAACTCTCACACATTGCTGACGGACGCGGAAAATGGTATAACCACTGTGGAAAACAGGTTGGCGTCTTCTTCAAAGTGAAATATACACTTTATTCTATGGACCCAGCAATTCTTCTAGATATTTGTGCAAGATAAATAAAAATATATACCCACAAAAAAAGAATTGCCCACAAACGTTCATGGCAGATTTACTACTAATAGCCCCAAATTGTCAACTACTCAAATGTCTATCAACAGGTGAAAGATTAAATAAATTGTGGTATATCCATACAATGGAATCCTTATAATGAGGGTAAAAAGAAATAAACTACTGAAACTAGCAACAATATGAATGAATCTCAAAAACATTATTCTGAATGAAAGACCCCTGACATAAGAGAATATATACCATTTGATTTCAATTATATGAAATCCTAGGAAAAGTAGACTAATCTATGATAACAGAAAGCACATCAGTGGCTGCCCAGGGTCAAGGATGAAACAAAGATTGACTACAAATAAGGAGGAGGGAAGTTTTGGGGGTGATGAAAATGTCGTGTATCTTTATTGGGGGGAGGGTTACACGGCTGTATACCTATATACATTTGTCAAAACACATCGAGTAGTGCACTTAGAATGGGTGCATTTTATTTTATGTAAACTATACCTCAATAAAAGTTAACTACAGAAAACAATCCAAGATCCATAGTATGACCTAAATGTCCCAACACAATCTGGCCTATTACCTCTATAATCTCCTCTCCTACTATCCTCCCCAGCCTCAGGACCTTTTTACCTGCTATTCCCTCCACCTGGACTGTTTTTTATGTTGATATTCACATGGTTGAATCCACCATGTTCTACAATTCTTTACTCAAAAATGTCAGTTTTGTGTGACAAAAGAGGCATTCTCTGAGCAACACGGTCTAATTTCTAACCCTACCTCCAGGCTTCCTTTCCCCTTTTCCTGCTTTTCCTCTTCTCATTAGCCCTCATCACTTTGTAATGCACTGATATATGTTGCTTATTGTCTTTCTCATCCCATAGAGAATTTAAGAATTTCAAATTCAAGAATTTTTTCTCCGTGAGGACAAATATTTTCGTCTGTTTTGTTCACTGTATCCTCAGTGCCTGAAATAGTGCCTAGCTGTGGTGCAGACAGCTAGCTGTCCCCAGAGATTCCCATCAAATAGACTTGACACAGAAGTGCCCAGTCAGGTCCTGCATTTCCAAGCCCGCTTCCTCAGGTGGGGCCACAGGACAGTTCTTGACAATGGGTGTATATAGAAGTCCGGTGTGTCACTTCTAGGTGGAGGTGGGCTGTGCCTTCGTCATTTTCTTTCCTCAGTCACCAGCTGGAAATGGAGGAGGCTGAGGACCTAGCAGTGGTGGTGGTGGGACTACAAGACGGAAAGGGTCTGGGTTTCTGAATCACCATGTGAAAGGCCACCTGCTGAACAACATTTTAGACTTTGGACCCAACAAATAACTTCAATTGTTTTAAGCCATAAAGTTTACTTACTACCGCAGCTATTATTACTCTAACTAATAATAGGCAAGGGTTGGTGTTCAACAAATATTTTTTGAATGAAAAAATAGATGTCATTAAAAGACAATACATAAGTTTGTACTAAATATGTAATCTGGTGTCACCCCGTAAAACAGCACATGCCATAATGCACTAATGCTGCAGCGCCCACTGATGATGGCACCCAGAAGAACAACTAGCACTTTCATGAATTAGGCTCTGTTTGGTGAAAAATAGTCATGAGTTAGCTTAATTAAAACTTTGTGCCTTGATTACCATTGTTAGCACGCTGAAGTGTAGGCTGATACTGAGACACAGTGAAAATAAAATGAGGTCGTGAAAACACTTTCCTGCTTTCACTGTTGTTGGACACCATCAGCATAAAACAAAGCACAAGACACTATTTAAAGCCAAAAATTCGATATCTAATGGAAACGTGAACAGTATCCTCAAGAGTCTAACCATTAGTGGGGAGGGCGGGGAGTTACATGGGTCCAATCACCTCTCATTCAAACACATACCCTGTGAGGGTGATATACTAGGACCTGCCAAATTTGAAAGGCCCCTCGCTTCCATCCAGCATACCGTGACATGGAACTCACTTGGATTCCATGTGGTCATCAGGTGAAGTTCAGGACTTGGGGTGCACAGATTAGTCAAACTGATGTTACTGTCCCCTGACTCCCACTTGAAGAAAGATAACTGGCACTCAGTTAATGTTTGCTCTGCTCTCAGTCCTTGCTGGAATTGCGATTACTGAAATCGTGTCATCTGAAGTTCAAGTATTTCACAGGAGCTTGCTCACACTCCGTAACCAAGTTCTCTGGGATGACAGGTCAACCGTTTCAAAGGGGATGGACCTTTGGAGCCCCATTCTTACCTTCTCTGGACAAAAGCCACGTCAGAGTTAATGACCCACCACCCACTCCCTTACCCAGTCTGAGGCACAAAACTGTCTGTTCTCCAACAGAAACACTAAAAAGAAAGTAAGAATAATCTGGACAGAGAAAGATTTCTCTCAGGAATTTTGTAAACTTTGCACTTCTTTCTCTGTTTCATTTATATATATATATATATGTATATATAATCATTTAAATGGAATTGAATAATGGAGACTGTGTGTCTGGGAAATTCCTGAGATCACTGAAAAAGTAAACTATTCCTTGTCTCTGATACATAAAATTCTTCTAAGCATTTTCTCAATCATTAACATTTACTGCCAGCTGTGAGTGGCTTTTTAACTAAGTTGACTTTTTCCACTTCACTCTGCCCATCTCAAGTGGAGTAGGATTGGTGACACTTGAAGAGACTGTACCGGTCTGCTTCATGTGGCAGTTTTGAGGGACAGTCCCATCGGTGGACACACTGCGTGGCCTTGGAGAGACTCTGGTCTCAGCCCAGAGGCAGTTGTCAAAGACTCCTTTCAGAGCTCTCATGGGTGTAAATAACATGATGTGGCCAAAAATCCAAACTGTGCAGTTGTATTGTGACAAACATGTGAAGTACTGTAAAAACTCAGTACAATTTAAGTAAAATCTCCATATTAGCGCTGAAAAAAAAAAATATATATATATATGTATATTTGGGAAAGGGATCCATGGATCTCAATGGGACTGACTTGAGAAAAAGAGACAATAGTTAGAGTTTGTTGATTCCATATCATTCCCACGAGAAAAAAAGAACTATTAATTACATTGTAGGTTTCAAGGGGTCTTCATGCCCATATATAGGACTTTTTTAGCATCTCCTTTGACAAAATGAAATTGCATTAGCAAATTTTGAAGTAAGGGACAATATTTCATATCTTGTATGCATTTCTGTAGAGCCTAGCACAGTGTTGGATACAGTAAATGCCTAGTAATTATACATAGATTGATTTACTCACATCTATGTGAGTATCACACATTAAGCTTCTGACGTAGCTGCCTAATGTCCACAGCTTGGGAGAATTGATGGTTCATTGGTGACTTCTTGGTGTACATTTTCTCCTAATTGTCTGTTAATTAAGATAATCTGTTAGTTAAGATCTTTGGCCTTGATTGGAGATGTGAGGCCATGAAAATATTTGTCAAGACTGCTTCCTGGGGTGACGTATGGGACCGGGTTGCCTCAACACCTGCATGGGACAGAAGCAGTATTCGTTGGCTAAACCCCATGACAAAGGCATTAACTCTTCCTTAGTCAAAAACTAACCTTTGAAAGAAAACTAATTTTGGAAATAAAAGGTCACAACTTGTGAATTTTTAATAGTCTTGTTGGTGAATGTCTCATTCAAATTTTACGAAGATCTCATCAACCTGCAGATAGAAATAAAGTCACAAAAAACCAGTAACTTGAAGTTCCTCCTCTTCTATTCCTACCTACAGAAACTTTAAAGATCCTCATCACGTTCAACCCCAAGAATTTCTAGGGGCCCCAAGTGGAGGTGAGCTTTACTCAGAGTGCTGCGTGTCAGGCACAGTCATCACAGAGCACACACCGTGCTCTTCCTTCTCTGTGGGAGAAGTCTCTCAGGAAACCTCCGAGGAGTCTCATCACTGCCAGGGCTGAGAGCCCGCCTCCCCACCTCCATGCTTCACTCTGCCCCTGTTTTCTCCCACACAGCCCTCAAAATCTCTCCTAAAAATCTTTTTTTGTTTCTTGCCTTAATTCTTCTCTTCCTAGGGGCCTTTAGCTATTTCCAAGTGGGGCAGGAAACAGACAAGATGTTATCTCTTCCTTTTCCTGTCTCCTCTCACAAAAAGATTCAAAACTCCTCTCATCTTCTTCAGACAAAACAAAAGTCCTGTGGTTGGCATGGGCCAGGGAGGGAGTCATTTCATTCCCAATGATGGCCTTTCCCAGGCATGCGGTTACAGGTGCAAATGGAGCAGTCCCTCGTGAAACACGTGCCTACAGTGGGGATACCCAGGTACCATCAGGAAAGTCCTAACCTCAGGGTCCTGGCCTCCCCGGGTGTAACTGCCTGGAGAAAGCCAAGGGGAAGATCGACTAGTTTCTACGCCTTGAACAATAAAAGGTCTTATCTCTCAATCATTGTTGAGAAGCTAAAGGAAGCATCCTATCCTCTTGGACTGGTTGACTCTTTTTCTTGCTGTGACCACCTCAGCCACTTGCGACAAAGCGGATGGCCGAGGCCTCTTCCTTCAATTCATCTCCTAAGTCCTCATCTCAGTTCCTAAGGTGTCTGTAACACTGTATTTCCCTTCACCGTGTGGCCCTGTCCCACCCTTGCCCCACTCCCTCCTCACCTTCGTCTTTCACGCATCCTTCCCCTCCTTCCCTGGCTCTGAGGAGCCTGTCTCCCACGTCCTGGGGAAGCTGCTCCCCTCCAGGCCTTCCCACCTTCTCCTCTCCATGGCCCTTTTCCACCAGCTCTGGTCAGAAAGTCTTCATTTCTCCCGTCTCACTGGTTTCACACGTACAGTCGGGCTTTTTCTTCTGCTTTACTGGAAACACTCAATAAACCTGCAATGCTTCCAGTAAACACCAGGTGCTAACACACTCCAGCAGCATGCCTCTATAGTGCTGAACCTCTAGTAGAATCAAGTCTTTGTTGCTTCCCGTCACTCTGTCACTCCTGTCACCTCTGTTCATCACTGTAGTTCCTATTAGATTTTGGCAGTTTAAGGGTCCCCCTCCTGCTGCTTCTGCAAATTAAGAGGATGACCTGAAAGAGGATCTTTGACCAGAATTCTAGCATTCTGCTAAGGAAGCTTTGGTATACTTAAATGCTGCTGTGTTGGGGAAGATGAGCTCCCATGCGTGCATGTGCAAGCACACACATACACGCGTCGCAAAGCCAAGTGCCAGCAGGAAGCCACTGCCTCCCTGAGCTGTGCTGAGCTCCCGAGTGAGAGGGGCCACTGCTCATCCCTGACACTTGCAGTCTGTTAATATCTGCTCACGCTCCGTGGCAGAAAGGAGACACTATGAAGGGGCTTCCCTTAGTGTTTTCATTTGGGAGCGTTTCTCCTGTCCTGATGCTTAGGTCCCCCAACCTGCATGAGGAAGAAAACACATGACATTCAGAGTTCTTTAAGTGATATCCAAGAGAGTTTTCATTTGATACACATTCTACCCCTGAGCTTTTTATTCGGAAAACTGAACTCTAGCTAGCAATTTTTTCAGGGCCACACTACCAATTCATGATGGTTACAAAGAGGATACTCAGAACCTAGCACCAAGGTGCCCACCATCCCTGTCCAGAGCTTTTTCTAAGGTAGTACACACCTGGGGCAGGTCACCCCGAAGCCAGTGACTAGCTTGCCAGTTCTCTGCCTTAGCCATTTAGAAACTGGGGGAAGCTGGCCATTGGTGCGTACAGGAGTGGCTCTATTCAAGCAAATCTGATTTATGCAAACCACATGGAAGAAGAAAAAGATAACTTGGGAATGGTTATTTGTGTTATAAAAAGACTCTCCACTTTATAAAATGATTCACTGTAGAATTCCCTTAAGCAATAAACACTTCCATTACATTAAAATATGATCCTATTTGCCAAAATTCAAATTTTCTACAACTTTTCAAGAACATGTTATTACATGGGTAAGTGCAGAACTGCCTAAATAATGCCCCAACAGCATCCCTGGGGTGAGTTCAATGGCGGAACCACAGAGAACTTGCACCTGTGTTGGTGACAAGTGCCCCAAACATACACAAAGGGGATTAACCCAATCGGAACTGACGAAGTCTCACAAAAAATAGAAATCTCACTTGCCAACAACTCAGATAAGCTCTGGTATTATTCCCTCCCTTTGGAGGCAGAAGGCATGTACTCCAAAAAGCAGGGACAAGATCAGCTTGAGTCCCATGAACGGAGGCAGGAGAGGGCCCCAGCACCCAAAGTGGAGTGCTTATTCCAAACTGAGTTATACTCCCACCCCCCTCTCCCTCCCCATGTGGGACACACTTTGTCAAAACAAGGGACGGTGCCAGGCATCCACGGCGGGCAGGAAAGCTCTGCTTCCTGAGGGAAAGATGGGACTGGTGGCGTCCAAGCTCTGTGACAGCCTGCCTCTGCTGGCTGCTCCTGAGCTGAGCACGGACACGCGGCTGAGGGGCCAGCAGAGAAGCCCTCCTTCAGGCTGGGCATCCACACATCTCCCTTCTCCTGGGGCCCCCAGGCCAGGATAAAGCCTGGGGTAGACACCTGAGTGCTCAGTTCACCTCATTCTATTGTCACTTCTTGTGTCGATGGCAGCCCCTCATCTCCTTGCCATCTTTGCAGTCCTGGCATCCACAAAACAAGACTGACCTGAGAGGCTATATGTCTCCCTGGGTGCCCAAAAAAGTCCCTTGGCTCTTGGTTTGGGGAGATGGCGCATCCTACAGCCAGGCCTCTGCCTGCTCACTGTGCTGCCTCCGTCGCTGTTGGTAGGGCGCTGAATTTAATTGTGTTTTTCCCCAGCTTTCTTCTGCTGGTGGCTTCTTCTGCTTCCGCAGTCTCAGTCTGGAAGAAATCTTTTCATTATGGCTCACAACTGTGATCCTCAGGTTAAAAGAAATTACTCATGAAAGGGCAGCCTGGGGTAAAGCAGCAGCATCAGAAGAAACCCAGACTTCCGGGGGAGAGGGAACTTCAAGGATTATTGACACGAGGGAGATCACAGCTCTGGCTTCAGGCCCAGCTGCTGACACTGTGATAGATTTAGGCACAGTTTGGCTTGGAATTATTTTTTACCTCAAGCTAAGAGGTCAGAGTGAGGTGTTCTGATCTGCTCGTGGTGGTCTTGCTGATGCCCAGGCAAAATTAAGAGAGAACAATAAGAATTGTTTCCTTTCTCCTCTGCCTAGTTTCTCCTTGTCCTCTTCCCTCCTCCCCTCTTTCTTCCTCCAATCTAATATCTTCTCGTAATTTGGCTTCTTGTCCCTTGTCTCCTCTGTTCCTACCTCCTCCTGCCCCTCACACAAGTTCGCTGAAATGGCCCCAAGAGAGGAGCGGAGCAGAACCACTCACAACTGGAAGACCAAGGTGGCCGGGTCCATGCTCAGCCCTCAGACCTGGCTTGCCTATTAGCCCCCAACACCCGCCCAGCACCCAGCCCGGGCAGGGGGAGCCGGGCACAGACCCACACTGCCCCGTTTGCATGGTGCTTCTTACCGTTGTAAGAGTCTGCCCTAAAGCTGCTCTACCTTTAGAGCTTCCCCACCCCCAGACCCTGAGTACAGCATAAAGGACGCTGGTGTTTCCATTTCATGGAGGAGCCCACGGACCTCTTTAGGAAATATTCACAGAGACAGCTGGGCCAGACTTCCCAGGAGGAGAGCCAGTCACAGTGTTGGGTCTGGTCTGCCTGATGTTGAAATCCTCAAGTCAGGGGTTAGCGCGGAAGAGACGTGCAAGATTCACTACCGCAGCCCCTTCCTTTCCAGGAAAGGATGCTGAGGCTCAGACAGGGAGCGTGGGTGCCCCAAGGCCACACAGCAATCTTGGCAAGGCTGAGCCAGAAACCAGGTATGGCCTCCTACACCAGGGAGAGGAACACGTGTCATTTCCCTAAGTCCCTCTACACTTTAAGTGATGTGAGGGCCCCACTACTGACCAACAGTGTGAAAATAGCTAGTATTAATTGAGCAACTGTTAACGCCAGGCATTGGGCACGTGTGGGTCATCTTACATTCTGTCCGCTCTCCTGCTCACTGGGCTGTGAGCTATATTTTGTTAGTTTTTGACATCTGGAGCTCAAGGCTGGTAGGTTACTTGTCCAGGATCTCACAGCTAATGAGCCCCAATCCCATCTGTCTCTACAACAATTCTTTCCAGGATCATAGGACTGGGGACAGCACTAACTGCTGTCCATAAAAAGATGTTCCAGAAGAATGTTATTCTCTCAGATCAAACCACTCACCCCTGAGGAAAGCCAGGCACAGTCATATTTAGAATTCAAGGCATTGTGCACAATGGAGAGTGACAGCTTGCTCCCAGCAGGCTTAACCCCCTGTCCCCAGATCCTGCTTCCAGGTCTCGGGAAAGAAGGGTTGAGTGGGCCAAGGTGTGTGTCTTCTAGCTGGGCTGCTGGTGAAAATGTCTCTCCAGGCTGCATTGTGATGGCTCTCAGTGAATGATTTATGGGATGATGGAAAAGGACTGGTCTGTTTTCTGGTGGGTCCTGAGAATTTGGCTGGAGCTACCAGGGCTATTATTCAAACAGCTTTTTCAGGCACTGCCCGAGACTCCATGCCATGTTCACTGCTGTGGATTGCTTGAGCACACTGTGGCTCCCCCTCTGTCTGGGGACAAAGAACCCGGGACAGGCCTGGGAGCCGTACCCAAGGAGGGCTCCCCTGGCCCTGGGCCCCTGCAGCAGCCCTCACCCTGGGCAGTCTGAAGCCAGTGGCCTCTCAACAAGTTGGGCCACTGAATAAATATTTGAGAAGCCATAGAAAAAGTGGTGACTATGTAGGAAGAATAAAACAAAATCTCTTTTGCACCTTCTCCTTGCTTCCCATTTCAGTTTTCTCCAAAATTTAACATGCATCAGGATCTCCTGGAAAATTTGTTTTCTGGGTCCTGTCCTCGCAGTGATTTAACTCTGTGGGTCTGGCGTGAGGCCAGAAACCAGCACTTTCATAAATGTTCCAGGTAATTCTGGTCAAGTGTCCAGAGTTTGACCTAATTACCTCCCAAAGGTCTCGCCTCCAAATACCATCACACCTGGGAGCCACAGTTTGAAGCCACAGGAGGAGCTACAGCTTGAAGACCCACCTCCAAATGCTTCGAGTAACGGGTCTGAGTTTTACCGTGTTCAGAAGTAGGCAGTGGAGAGTGCACTGTCCTGGCTGTCAGGAAGCCTGAGTTTCCATTCAGCCATGCCTCTAGCAGGGGTTCTAGGAAGGGTGGGGCCTCAGAGAAGAGAGGGATGGGCCCTCAGGTGAGTTGGCTGTCTTTCCTCTCAGAGTCTTGGGTCTCCTCATCTGTGAAATCCATGATGAGGTGAATGTCTCCAAGATCCCTTCCAGCTCCACCTGGGCCTGGGCACCAGCCTGGGCACCAGTATCTCACTCCAGATGGCCACAGACATCATTTCTGGAGCTAAAGGTGCTGTTGGCAAGCCAAGTTAGGGTGTGGGAGGGCAGGGGGAGGCAGTTATAGAATGATTTTTGTGTGACAAGTGCTACATTCATTACCTCACCTAATCTTACAACAATCCTATGCAGTAGTGTTATGGACTGAATGTTTGTGTCCCCCTAAAATTTGTATTTTGAGGCCCTAATCCCCAGTGGTATGATATTTGGAGGTGAGAACTTTGGGAGGTAATTAGGTCAAGAGGTGGAGCCTGCATGATGGGATTAGTGCCCTAATAAGAAGAGACGAGAGAGACCATCTCTCCCTCTCTCTCCCAGTGAGGACACAGCAAGAAGGCAGCTGTCTGCAAACCAGGAAGAGAGCCCTCACCAGACACTGAGTTTGTTGGTACCTAGATCTTGGACTTCCCAGCCTCCAGAACTGGGAGAAATAAATTTCTATTGTTTATGCTACCTAGTCTATGGTACTGTGAGATAATAGAAAATATACATATTTTGGTCTCTGTCTCTGGTTCCCGGCACAGAGCTCTTAAAACTCTTATAATTTCCTAAGTGATTAGAGCACTAGGTGCCTCTTTTGTTCTAATATCCAGTCTTTGACCTGGGTTCCTGACACAGAGCTCCTAAATCCCATGGAATTTCCTGAGTGATAGGAGTGTCTTTTATTCTAATGAGGTGACTCTTGGTGGGCACCTGGATGCGAGCTGGTCATCAGAAAGACCAAGTCATGATTAGAAGCTTGGAATTTTCAGCCCCACCAATCATTCTCCAGGGAGGGGAGAGGGGCTGGAAATGGAGTTAATGATCAATCATGCCGATGGGATGAATTCTCTGCAAAAATCCCAAAAGTACCAGGTTCAGAGAGCTTCCATGTTGGTGAACACATCCGCCTACCAGGAGAGTGACACACAGGAACAGAAGCTCCTGCACTCGGGACCCTCCCAGACCTCACCCTGTGTATCACTTCATCTGGCTGTTCATCTGTATCCTTTATCATGTCCTTTAATAAACTGGTAAGTGTTTCCCTGACTTCTGTGAGCTGGTCTAGCAAATAATCGAATCCAAGGGGGAGGAGGTCATGGGAACCTCCAATTTGCAGCCAAGTTAGACAGATGTTGTGGTAATTTGGGGACCTACTACTTACCATTGGCATTAAAGTGGGAGGCAGTCTCGTGAGCCCTTAACCTGTGGGATATGATGCTATCTCTAGGTAGATAGGGTCAGAATTGAGTTAAATTGTAGGACACCCAGCTGGTGTCACAGAGAATTGCTTGATGTGGGGAAAAGCCCGCCACATCTGGTGTCAGCAGTGTTGTGAGTGTGGTAGTCATGTGAGAGTAAAGGAGACACACAGAAGGAAGAGTGAGTTTTGTCTTTACAGATATTCTTGTAGCAACCCAAACCGACCAAGACAGGTAGGTATTCTTATCAGCGTTTTACTTATGAGAAAACTAAAACTAAAGAAACTTGCACAAGGTCACAGAGCTAGTAAGTAACAAAGCTGGAATCCAAAACAAGGCCTGATTTCCAACTCAGACATTCTTTTACATAGCTATTCTTTCATTGATGAATTCAGACATATTTACTGCACACCTACCATGTGCCAGATGCTTTTCTAGGCATTGAAAATACAGCATTGAATATGTTGAAGTCCTTGCTCCAATAAGAATTACCTCCTCATGTGGGAAGACAGATCATAACGAAGTAAACAAAATCATTAAGACAATCTCAGATAAAGATGATAAAGATTATGAAGAAAACAAATTTGTTTCAATGCGTGTGACATTTAATATGAAATCTGAATGGCAAGACCAGCCAGCCGTGCCAAGATCCGAGGGAAGTGTTCACCAGGCAGAGGGAATAGTTATTGCAGGAGCCATAAATCAGCACTCTTCTCTGTTCACAGGGACAAAAAGGGCCAACATGGCGGGGGCAAAGCAAGCCAGGGAGAGTGAACTAAGAAATGAGGGAGGAGACTTGGGCCGAGACCAGGGTCCATGGACCTGGGAGCTGGGATCTTAGTCTATGTGTGGTGGAAAGCTTGCAGAAGGTTGGGAGCAAGCCACTAAAAAAAAAAAAAAGCTCACTCTGGCTCCTGTGTGAAGAATGCTTACACAAATAGAATTCAGGAGACAAGCGAGGAGGCTGGAGCAATGGTCCAGCCAAAGGAAGCACGTGTGATCTGAGCAGTGGCGACTTCTCTGCTGTGCAGACCATCTGCCCCCAACATGGCTGTGCGTCTCCTCCCCACGGGTACGCACCAGGTCAGCGGATCTCAAAGTGTGGCCCGAGGAGCCCTGAGCATCCTCAAGAGTCTTCTGGGGGCACCTGCAAGGTCATCCTTCTCCCAAATACATATCTGTGGAGGCTGGATTTTCTTCATAGACTTCAGCCAAAACAACACATCACAGCAGACTGCCTACGGAAGCAGATATGAGAATCCAGCTGTCTTCTATTAAGCCAGACATTACAGATTTGCAAAACTGTAAAACAAAGCCGCTCTTCTCGTCACATTTGTAGTTTGCTTTCGAAAATATAGTTTTCATGAAAAAAGAGTGTGCTATTTATGTTAACATGCAAGCAATTTGTTGTTGTTACGTTGAAATGAATTAATAAATATTTTTCCAATTCAGTTTTAATTTCTAATGTAATAAATACTAATAGATATAATCAAAGTCTTTTGAGTTCTCAATAATTTCTAAGCTTGTGTAGGGGTCCTGAGACATTAGAACCACTGTCTTCATGACTTAAAGGATCCTGGACAGGGAAGCGGGGGTCACCAGGGGCACCAGGCGCCCATCCCTCTGGCGAGACTCCTCTGGGCATTTTTGGAGCTCTTCCCTGACTGATCATGAATCGTGTGGTGAAGTTGCCTCTTTGCCCGAGTGGGGGGTGCCCAACCCTCAGCCGCAGCAGTGGAATGTCTGTGGTGCTGCTGAAGTATGTGCAGGGGAGTGCAGTAGCTAGCCTTGCACAGCGGCAGCGTGCCAAGGAGGGTGGGCTGTGCCGGCCCTTTTCTCTCACTGTGATGCGGGCATATGTTCAGCCTCACGGCTCAGCGAACAAGGGAAGAAATCACTGCCTTCTGTAAGGTGCCCGTGCCCTGTGCAAGGGCTGTCTGCACTGCTGGATGGTATTTGTTACCACTTAAACATGGCCAAAGTGCATGCTGAGCATGGAATCGCTGTGCTGGGGAAGGCGAGGGCCGAATGCTAAGTGCAGCTGGATGCGGCAGGGAGTAGCCGGGCGCCAGATATGACTCCGTTGCTATCCTCATCTGGCAGATTTACAAGAAGCAGGCTTCCAAGGATGCCGTGTGATGTCTACACGTGGCTTCTGATCTGGCCAGAGTTGGGCAGAAGCTGAGATGACTGAGGGATGGAGGTCCACATTGCCAAGCCATCCTTCAGAAGCTCAGTCCAGGTTTCTGGACTAAGAAACAAAATCCTAAAATGTTAGAGCCAGATGACCCTGGAAATCATCCTACCAGCTTTTGCCAAAATGTTTTCCTCATATCATCAATTCACCCAGATGTTCCATGAAGAGAAAAAAAAACAGTCCTGTGGTCAAAGAAATTTTAGAAAATGACAACTACATCCATTCTCCCATTGGAGACTCTGTGCACATTAACATAGTACTATGTCTAAGAAACGCTACAGCAAAGAAACCTGCTTAACTTTATTCTGATACAAACACTCTAAGGGAAAAAAAGGCTTGCCCAAGGTCACATAACAAAATTCAGAATTAAAAACCAGGTCCCTGACTCCCAGCCACGCCTCTTTCCCTGCACCAATAAATCCTGAAAGGAGATCTACTTGGTGGATTTTTCTGAGGCCTTCCACCACTGAGATTAAAGACAGAGGTCAAGATTAAACCATCAGTTTACGTCATCCCAATATTCCAGCCACAGGCACCTTCCAGGGGCTGGCGGTACAGGAAGGAAACGGGTGAGGGCAGAGAAGGGACGGTGGGTGGGGAAGGGCTACCTGTGCCCTGTCGTCTGGTCCAAGTGCCACTGCATATGGGAACAAGCTCATTTCCTCTCTGAGGACATCAGCTGAGATTCTTTCACCAACAGGGAACCATCAGACACAGGCTGGGAAGAGATGATTTGATTCTGTTGTAAATTAGAGTTTTGCAAATACGCATTTAATTTAGAATTAATGGGATGCATTTTTTGTGAGTTTAATAGAAAAAAATGATTATTAAACACAAATTCACTGATGTTTGACAAGTAGGTAGTAAATACCCATTTTGCACTGGCAGTTAATTCCCAATAAATATGCTTCTTTCAATAACCAGCTGGTTTTAATTTAACAAATAGACTGCAGTCTGGTGAAATCGGAACAGAGAAGCAGGGACCGCCATGGACAGCAGGGCCTGGCACCCTCCGTCTGCCTCCAGCCAGCCTCGGAAGCCTGCCCCCCAGCACCGTTTCCAGCAGCCCAGTTCCAAGCGGTGCAGGGGCAGGCTGACGGCAGGCTGGCCTCAGGGTGTGCTCTTTCTGCAGGAAGCCCTGCCCTCTCAGGCGCCCTAGAAAACTGCTCCAACCTCCAGCCACACCTCAGACTTCACTGCCTCTCTGTAGCCACCTCCGACGCCTTCAGAGGAGTGACTCTCCCTCCCAAGCCCCCGTGGCTGCCTCTCTCACAGCGTTCAAAGCAGCGACCCAAACCCGCGAGTCCTGAGGGCAGGTTCCCGGCACAGTAACCACAATTGCACAAACAACAACAGTGTGGCAGAGGCCACTGCTGCCTTCCCAACACGCACTTCCCTCTACGTTTGTACCGCCCGGATTTCACTGAGGACAGCCACAGGGCTATGCCTCCCAGCCTCCCGTGTGATTCCGTTCTGGCCAATAAAACGCAAACGAAGTGTTGACTTGAGAGCTGGATCCTTAAAGGAGCTGATGTAGCAGAGAGGTAGTCTTTCGTGTCTTATCCCTACCCGCCACCCCTCCTAACACACTCACTGGGCTATGGAGAAGGCAGACATGATGGCCAGATCTTCAGCAGCCACATTGGATTATGCTGTGACCTTGATGATGGAAGGCACACACTGAGGATGTCAGGGCAGAAAGAGAGGTAGAGCCTGGGGACTCTTTGCACTGCCATGTTATTCTTACATTGCCTGTCTCTATATTCCATTTATAGGAGAGAATGAAACAGAGGGTTTTAAAGCCACTATTATTTAGTCAGATACAGCTGAACTTAGTTCTAACAAATATAGATAATAGCCAGAAACATTTGTGGATGCTACAGTGTGTGGTTCAGTATTTACATTCATTCTAATCTCACCCATGTGACAATCCAATGAGGTTGATATCTTTATTGCACAGGAGGAAAAAATTAGGCCCACAGATATAAGTAGCAGGTCCAAGGTCACACAGCTGGTAGTTAATCAGTTTTGGAATTACATTTATGTCTACCTGATTCTAGGGTCAGAACTTTTTTTTTTTTTTTTTGGTGAAGAAGATTGGCTCTGAGCTAACATCCATGCCCATCCTCCTCCACTTTGTATATGGGATGCCGCCACAACATGGCTTGATGAGAGGTGCGTAGGTCCACGCCCAGGATCAGAACCTGTGAACCCCAGGCAGCTGAAGCAAAGCGTGTGAACTTAACCATTACACCACCAGGCTGGCCCCAAGGGGTCAGAACTCTTAACAAGCACAGCCTCTCAAATGGACAACCAGTGGCTGTCCAGTGGACTCGTCAGTCTGAGAATGGTACTAGGACCAGCTCAGCCTCTCACTGTTCTTGGACAAATCATGTCACCTCTGTGACTTGGTTTTCTCACCAATAAAATGATATTATCAACTACTATTTACTGAGCACATTCTGTTTGCCAGGAACTCTTATTAGCATCTTACAGGTATTAACCCAGTCAATGTTCACAGCCACCCTATGGGATTAACACTATTACTGTTCTCAGTTTACAGATGGGGACATGGAGGCTGGCCCAGGACATTAAGTAACTTGCTCAAGATCACATTATCAAGTGGTGGCTGACCGGAGAGACAATGGGACTTGTCTGTCCGTCCACTCCTGTACTTACCCTGAGGCCTTCTTCTCCAGCTCCTCACAACGTTCACGTGTGCCTGTACACACGAGCAAAAGGAGGTTTTAACTGCTGAGTGATGGAGCAAGGAAGCAAAACCAGGTCTATTTAACACTAAAGACAAGTACTTCCCCGAACCCCCTAAATGAAGGGAAAGGCTGGAGAAGTCGACGTCTGAAGACGGAGACTGAGCCGCGGCCAACCAGCTCTAGACCAGCGCTGATGTGCAGGGGACACACCGTCAACCGTGGAACCTCAGGAAAGCAAGCGACGCCCGATGCCCCGCTGTGCCCTCCCTGGCGTGAGCTCCCTGAGCCTCGCCCAGGCCTCACCCACTGCTGACCTGGATGAGGGCCTGGCGTTTCATGATGGGGCTTTGGGATGGTGTGAGTTTCCTGTGGCTGCCGGAACAAATTACCCCAAACCCGGGAGCTTAATAACAGAAATTTATTCTCTCACAGCTCAGGAGGCCAAAAGTTTAAACAAAGGTGCAGGCTGGGCCAGACTCCTTCTGAACACTCTGGGGAAGCATCCTTCCTTGCCTCTTCCAGCTTCCGGTAATCCTTGGAGTCCCCTGGCTTGTAGATGCATCACTCCAACCTCTGCCTCCATTGTCACACGGTGTTCTCCTTGTGTGTGTCTCTGTGCGTCCTCTCCTCTTTTCATAAGGACACCAGTCACTGGATTAGGCTCCACCCTAACCAGTGTGACCTTATCTTAACTTCATTACATCTCAAACACCTTATTGCCAAATAAAATGACATTCACAGGTGCTGAGGTTAGCACTTCAATGTGTCTTTTTGGAAGTCACAATTCAACCCTCCACAGGGACTATTTACTGAATTGAATTGAATATGTTGACTCTTTGCAAAGGAAGTATTTCCCTGCAAAGAATCACAAGTGGGGCCAGCTGTCTTAGTACTGAGACGTGAAAGTCTCCCACAAAAATCTTGTATGTGTCTGTGTTTGTGTCTTTGAGTATATATCTGTGTGTGTTTGTGTGTCTTGTGTGTGTTTCTTGTGGCCTGCCATAACGTGAAATTCCACCCTTAGAGATTAATTCCTTGGGTAGTCTCCTAAGAGGCTAGCCATTAAGTTAAGCGTCACTCACACTGAACTTGACTTCATCAGGCTGCATTTGCAGAGTGCAGTGTGCTGAGAGGGTGGCAGACGTGTTGGGAAAGCACAGGAAGATTGCTGGCATGTGGGGTGCTGGCTGGTGATGCAAGTCTGACTGGGTGTGTGGTGGGTACTTGGGAGGCAGCCCCAGGAAGGAGGGGAGATCTAAGACGGAGAGAAAGAGGCAGCTCTCCCTAATGAGTGGTGGGGCTCAGTGACTGTTATGATGCTGAAATCCCTTGAGATGCGAGCACTCTGACCCTGCCCCTCCCGAGAGATGGTGCTGGAAGGAGTGTGCCAGTCTCCCCAGTCGCTGTGGTCAGACGAGGGTCGGTGTGGGCAGGAAGGAGAGGTAGGAAGACCTCCGGGAAGGTGGGAAGGGGTGATGCGGGGGTTCCAGTCCCAGCCCTTCTCCTTGGTGGCAGGGGGACCTTACAGAAGTCACTTGCCCCCGTGAAGCTTCTTTTCCTGTTGAAAGAGAGCCCTGGGTGTGGTCGGCGGGTCTCCCAGGGCTGGGCCCATTTCCAGGCGGTGCCTCCCAGCTCTCCCCCTACCAAGCGCCCGCTGCGGCTGCCGTGTATTCACTCTCCTCGCCCACTGAGGAAAGTGGTCCTGTCTGGAGGGAGATGGGGAGAGAAGGAAAAGGAAGAAAACAAACGAGAGAGAAGGCGCACACGAGTGAAGCCTCAGAAATTTGCTTCCGGTTCTGGGGACGGTGGAGCAGTAGAGGGGCCCCCTTCAGGAGCACGGCTCTGGGCGCGCTGGGACAAAGTGGTCCGAATGAACCCCGAGAGGAAATGTAGCCTCCACGCTACTCAGTCACATCCAGAGTGAAAGCCACTCGAAAATGCTCTGCCACCAAGCCCAGCCCTTCACTTCCCATTACCAGCCCATCACCTGCTGGAGGGATTCTTGGCAGCACTGTTTTGCCTCTGGGTTATTTATTGTTTTAAATTTGAGTCATTACAGCAAATTACTGTACTTAGCCTCTCAAGGAGCTCTGAGGACTTATTGTCACTCAAACATCCTCCTTGCGTGCCTCTTCTGAAGCTGCGCTGCCCGATGTGGAGAGCCATCTCCGTCCAGATGCTCCCGGGCGCGCTGGCCTCAGCTGGGCTCCGAGGGCTGCCCATGGGCACACTCCTCAGACTTCTTGGTTAGCAGAGCATCTGAGCCAGTCTTTACCTTGCCCTTTGGGAGAGAAGGCACCAACAGCCAAAGTAATGAAAACTGCCACTCACTGAGCACTCTCCATGTGCCGAGCTCCGAGTTGAGCTAAGACCACATGGTGTCGTTGGCAGGGATTGGAAAAGTAAGCAGGGGGTGATATCTGCTTGGGGATGCCCTGGCTCTGTCTTTGAGCTTGGGAAGCTGTGAGCCACCAAATGTGGACTGGGGGAGGGTGTTGGGGAGAGCAGAGGGCGCTGTTGTCTGGAAATAGACTCCAGTCACCACGCCGAGGTTCCACCGGAGCCTGCGCATAGAGCCACAGTGAGAGAGCCCTCGCAGGGCCCAGGCAGACGCCGCTTCTCCCCCCCAGGGACAGCTGGCTGTGCAGGGGCAGGCAGACAGGTGACATTCTACAGCGAGTGCTGGCCTGGGGACCACAAGTCTCCTCATTTTCCCCAGAGACCAAAAAATCAGGCCGTTTTCCGGGTCTTGACGTAACAGGAAGGGATTTTCCAGTCTTCAGGTTGAATCTTCTAGGTTAACTGTTCCCTTTGCTGGGCTTTGCACATATGTGCACTTATATTACCAACACCAAAAGCACTGCTCCTCAAAAGGATTAAACACCGAATTTATTGTCTCAACAAACACGAGAAGAAAAATATGGTAACTGCCGTAAAGGAATTTACTTTCTAGTGGAGGCTTTCCCACTGTCTTTCAAGCACTTACTTAGCTCTTACTGTCAGGACCTCTTCTAGGCAGTATAAAACCATGTCACCATAAAACTCCCAGCAGTTGGTACTGTGATTATCCCCATTTTACATGTAAGGAAACTGAGGTACAGAGAAGTTAAATAATTTGCCCAAGGTCACACAGCTATTAGGTGGTAGAGCTGAGATTTGAACCCAGGCAGTTTGCTTCCGGAGTCTGTGTGCTTAGCTGCTATTCTCTGCATACTCTCTCTGTTTATTTTCATAAACTGACAAAACCCAAATGGTCACTATTTCCCCAACTCCCATCCTGCTTTGCATAGTGAGCCTTGTCTACAGTTTTCTCCCAGTTCCCATGACATCTTACTTACGTCACTGGCTGCTGAGGGTACGCGAGACCATACAGTTGCAAGTGCTTTGTAAACCATAAAATGCTAAAATGCAAAGGTATCCATTGCTCCTGTAGACTTATACATTTCAGGTGCTTCTGTCCCGGAGTCTTTATCTCAAAAAAGGGCTCCTTGTTCCTCCTCTGCCTGTCTGCAATCTCAATCCCCATATGTCTTGTCTCATAACGGGAGCGGGTCCACTTTTTCTTTTCCCTAATCTCTGACAATGACTCCAAAGGTCATTCTCCGGGGAGTGTTGAAAGCTCTCCACAGGCGCCGCCTCCCTGTCTTTCCACACCCTTTTCCCAGGCAGACACAGTTTCCTCTACTCTGACACTTTTTGTAACTCGCGCCAGAATCTCGTTAAATATGCTCCACCTGATCGCTGCTTCACCACCCCCTGCCACCCCCAGGAATCCAGTCTAAGAATCAGTATCCAAAAGTTCTTCCTTCATCTGTTCGGCACCTTTCCCCCTGTGTTTGTAATCTCTCTCCCTTTCCCAATTTCACATTTCTGGACCCTGGCGGTTAGCACAGAGTCTTGCAGCACCTCACGCAGGGTGGAGAGACGGACGGGACTTGGTCATCGCTGTCCACCTGCTGCTAACTTCAGGGCCTTGAGCAAGGCTCCTTTCCCTGCCAAGCAAGCTAGCACTGCTAGGCTGACTGTCTGGGCTCCTTCCCAGTCCTAATGTTCTATTCTTTTGAGCTCTGTGATCTCAAAGACCAGAAGAACATTGCTTTCCAGTCTTCTCCAAAACAGAAGAGCCTGGTTTCCAGGCTCCTTCCCAGAGGAGTCGTCTGTTCTTTATCAGCACTTCACACCTGACGTCCTGCAGCGCTCCCGTCCAGCGTTCCACAGCGTGTTACTATGTGTGCAGCAAGAAAAGTGCTCCTTGTTGAAATAACTTTGGCAATGCTGGTAAAAAGAAAGGCAGTCCTTCTAAAAGATCACGGAAATGTAGACTTGGGAAAGGGAGAGGGATTAACAACACAGAAGGAAAGGTCAGACTAGATAACAGCGTGGGATTCTGTAGAATCACGCTCCCACACGGTGGCTCTCTCTCCCCCTCCTCTCCCCAGCAAACACGCCGGGGCCAGCACTTGTGCACCATCCTATAAGCCCTGAGGCCAAAAGCATCTGCCCATTGCGTGGAGTTAAGACCAGAAGCTTCCCCTGGATCAGGCAGTTGCTATAATTCACCCCAGAAGGAAACAGATGAGTCTGACAGAGCAGACACAGCAATTGTTAGCTAGTAAGACAGTCTCTTAAAGATATTTTCAGAGAGATCACAGCTATTTTTTCTCAAACCAATGTGGGGGGAGGTCAACATTAAGCTGTGGACAAACTTTTCTGTTTCTACAAGACACACACTTGTGTACACACACACATACTCATACAAAACGTGCACACATATATGGGTCTTTCAGAGTGCCTTGGCTCCTCAAGAAAGGCAAGAAAACATTGAACGGGGCAGGTGACCACCTCAGAGCTGCCTGCAAACTAGAGGAATTTGACATCTGGAAGAAAAAAAATGGCTTTTAGTCACGGAAATATGCATGTGGATATTGAGTCATTCACTTAAAAATGCCTGCTTTAAAAACATCTCTTGAGGAGATCTTCCATCTATATTAGAATTCAGAAAACAAAAACACTCTGAATGTGTTATTAAAATGTTAATATCAGAAACTGCGGGAGAGAAGCCAGAGAGACTCTGGTTACCCAAAGAGACATCAAGGAGGGAAATCCCTGAGCAATTACAACCCTCAATAAGCTTTTATTTTTATATATAAAAACCCACAGCAATGGTTGGAAGATCACAGAGATCCAGTTCAGACTGTTGGGAAGAATTATTGTCTCAAGTAGCAGTAGGAGCCAGAAAGGGGAAGAAATGAAGCTAAGCTGAGATTTCTTGCACAATGTGCCAGGAAACTGAAAGGGTGGTGTGATGCCACCCTGGCCACAAGCCCGCGAGGAAGATGGACCAGGCTCCTGCTCCTAGATGCCGGAATCAAGCCTCAGAGAGGCTGGGTCGTCCATCTCCGTGATGACTGACTCCACAGGAAGCATGCTCTCTGCCTCTGCCTCACTGGCCAGCGCAAAGGGCTCGTGTGAAGCGAATGGCTCTGCTGTGCTGCAGCCGGGCCTCCTGGCTGGGCTCAGCCTTGTTACATGTGGGAGGCATGGAAGGCTCGGGATGATGGCCACATTCCTGAACAAGAGTCTACGTGGGAGAAATGAACAGTGAGTCCCAGTTTTCTTTAATATATGTTCATGGTGATGCTACACAAGTCAAAATCAAGACGGAAGACAGTTTTTCTAGACTCTTGTCTCTGAAGCCCTTTGGAGTAGAGAGAAGAATACGGGCTTTCAAGTCAGATTAACTTAGGTTTGAATCCCAACTCTGCCACTGACTGGCCAGGTGAGTTCAGGCAGCCCACTTAACCTCTCTGAGCCTCAGTTTCCCTGTTGGTAAAGAGTCTGTGGTTGAGATGGGTTAGTAGTGATGATGGGTGCCATTTATTCAGCGCTTACGTGTCAATTTCTTTTCTCTGTCCCTTGTGTGCACAAATACATTTAGCTTCTGACACTAACTCCATGATGTGGGTCTTCTCATCCCCATTCCACAGGTCAGGAGACTGAGGTGTGGAGCTGCCAGATATCTTGCTCAGTGCTATGCGGACACTTCGCATTGAGCCAGGGTTCGAAACTAGGTGGTCAGAACCCAGAGCCTGTGCTTATGTACTATGTGCCACAAGAGGCAACGATGTTGGGGGCAGCACTCAACACAGGGCCAGGCCCCTGGTAGAGGGTATGTTGGTGACCCTTTCCCCTTTCTGCTCGTTGTCCCTTTTCAGACTCACCTGCTTTCGTCTTAGGGGCGGAGGCAAGAGTTAACTTCAATCCATGAAACCTGAATCAAATGGTTACAAGAAGAAAAATGGCCTAAGAATCTTTATTGCAATTCTGTTGGAAACCAGCCATAGCTGCTTACATCTGTCTAGGAAGCATGACGGGCCATGACTGGAAGAAAACTTGGAGATTATCTAGTCCACTTCTCACATTCATCAGTTAGGGAAACAAGTCCCAGAGAGAACGAGCAGCCCACCCAGCTCCGCCCGGCTTGTTTGGCCTTGAAGCCAACCACAGCAACACAGGAGGTCTTAACATGGTCCCGTGGAGAGGACACAGGAGACAAGGCGGGAGCTAGAGGTTGGACCCTCTCTGGGATTTTAGGAGACAGGCTAATGCACATGTGGCCAAACTGGTGAAAGTTCCCCGGAGCAGCCTCAGTGAGAGACAGGTGGGCCTAGAATTCATCACCCCACCCTCAGTTACCTTCCTCCAGCAGGTTAACCGGGGCAGCAGATGTTTGGGTCCAGATGCCCTGCTGACCACTGCCTTTCTCTCCTATACCACAGCTGCAAAGCAGAGCCCTGTCTATGACCTACTACCAATGGCCTCCGAGTGTTCCCGGGTAAGAACACAAGGCTCTCTTGAAACCAACTGAGTAACTAAGGCATAAAAAGTGTTCTCACTCAGCACCAGCTTGTTCCAATAGACCTAAAGTGTATAAGTGAAGTCAAAACCAGGAATATCTACTGAGGCCTTGAGACCCATAATACACATAATACACATATGCCTTTCATTTGAAATGAATGTGAAAGATTGGAAGATACAGCTGTGTCTAGAGATGGCCACGGGGTGGAGGGGCCAAACAGAGGTAGGTCACAAAAAATCCTTTAACTTTTGTAACAAGCAAAACATTATAATTAATAGTCCAGCCAAAGGCTTCAGGAGATAAGAGTTTTGTATATGAGTTTAATAAAAATACGATCATTTAGAAAAAAAGAGTTAATGAGATAATAATGTCTATGTAAATTGAAAAACAGGAGACCCACCAGAGTAACTAAATCCACTGTTAGTGTTTCTTGGCTTCATTTTCATCAATCCTGTCTTTCTCCAATGAATCTGTGATGTTTTGTACTCTATGGGTCCAAGTTATTCATGTTACACCTGTCCTTTCTACTTTGCACAAGTAGAATAGCGGCCAATAATGTTAGAGCCAAGCATCTCGTGAATAACACACTGCCCTCTCCTTCTATCATCAGAGGATGCTAAGAATCTGAGAGACAAATGACTCATTCAAGATCACATAGGTGATGGCAGATCTAAGCTGGAGGCCATGATGGAGGTCTTTCCCCTCTCCCTCCCTGCCTTACGTATTTACCTAAGTTATTGCTATACCTTCCTGAAGACATGTACTTCCTTCTCTCTCTCTCTCTTGCTTTCTCTTTCTCTCCGTCTCTCTGACCTTCAGATGGATATAATTGCACTGGACAGGTTCCAAATTGACAGCTTGAGCTGGTCAGCCCCAGTAATTCATGGGTCTACAACATTGCAAATGCACAAACCAGAGCCACGGGGAAAGGCCCCAGATTTTAATTGTATCTTATTTCACAGCTGCAGTCAATTCCTGCTACAGCTTAATAACCAGATTGCACGGGCTGTGAACACTTTTTGTTGTTAATTTTTCTCAGGAAAACTGAGTTTTTACTACCATTTTGGCAGAAATGCTTATCGTGACAATTATGATAAAGTGATGAGGATTGGACACATCTGCAGGAATGAACTTGGAGACAGAGGATGTCAGTTGATCTAGTCGTGTGGGATAATGTGCTGTGGGAAATCTGGGTTATGGCTCTGTCGCCTGCTGAGGACAATGGGATCACTCAGGGGCCCGGGCCTCCCCCCCCACCCCACCCCTGTGCTGGGATGCCCAAGGAGTACTGCAGGCCCTCAACAGCATGGACTGACTCCTCTGTAGTACCCACTCTCTGCTCTGGCTTTGGGGGAGACTTGAAATGAGGATGCAAATGATCAGCCTGGGCTTAGTTAGAAGAAAGAAACTTAGAGAACACCTCGTCATACAGATGCGAAGACAGACCAGGGCAGAGAGGAGTCACTCTCCCCAGGTCACGCCACTAATGAATGATATCTGAGCCTTCTGGCTCCTGTGCCAGAGCCATCTTTTCTATGCCTAAAATCAACCCAATCAAGGCTTAAGCAAGGGAGTGAATGGGCTAGCTTGCGATCCCTGGGAAGAGGGTCAGATGGTGTCTCCGACAGGTCAGAGCCAGGATGGATGGGCAAATCACAATAAATGTGTCACGACCTGTGGCATTGTTTGGGAATCAGGGAATAGTCTTACCAGGGATGCAGGTCATTGGTGTCAAAAAGGAAGAGGGATGACAAAGAAATCTGGGTGCCATCAACCTGGAGCAACTACAAAGAGGAAAAGTAAATGCAAATATGCAAATCCTGAGGTGGGCTGCAGCAGCTTCTTCCTGACGCCAGCCCTGGGCATCAGTGCATTTCACTACTGATGCTGTTGAAGAGTTCAGGAGAAGGAAACCAACTTTCCTCCTCCAGGAAGGCATGTGAAGGCTCTCACTAGAAGATAGTGAGTGCTACACAGGCATAATTAAGACTGAACTACCAGATTTCCTCAATTCTTAGAGACTATCAGTTGGTAAGATGCACCATCAATTTAATAAGAGCTTTTGGGGAAGAAAGAAAGCACTACAATAAATGTACACATCCATCATGGGACAAACCTTATTTCAGAAATGAAAAAAAATATTCACCAGTAGAATCATGAATACACAGTGTATAGAAGTCACATATCTCATTGTAGGCTAAACTACCAGGAGATGAGGTGGGGAGAGAAAGACTGGCTCCAGGAAGCCTATGGAAATAGTCTAGATAAAAGAAGAAATAAAGACGACACTTGGAATTTATTTGGTCATAGTGGTTATGAAAAAAAGAAATAAACGGGTGTATTAGGTTTTTTTCACTGTGTAACAAATGGCCACAAACTTAATGGCTTAATATAATATCTATTTATTATCTCTCAGTTCTTTAAGTCAGAAGTCTGGACAGAACTTAGCTGGGTTCTCTGCTCAGGTTATCACAAAGCTGAAATCCAGGAGTCAGCTGGGTCTAGGGTCTCATCTGAGGCTCAAGGTCTTCTTTTAGGCTCACTTGGTTCTTGGCAGAATTCATTTCCTTGCAGCTGAAGATCTCACGGAGGCTGCATCTTTATGGCCAGCAAGAGACTTCCCATTCTAGGCTGTTATGATGGAGTGTTATATAAGCTAACATAATCACACTAATGACTATCTCATCATAATCACAGTTCTTATCCACACTCAAGGGGAGAGGATTACACAGGGCTTATGGACCAGGGGAAGGAATCTTAAGGGCCATCTCATAACTCTGCCGACCACAATGGGAGAGATATAAGCATGAAGAATCAACAGGACTTTGCTGGTTGAATGGGGAGAGTACAACACTGGCCCTGATAATTAGAATATCTTGTGGATGTATAGGGCCATCAATATTTTAAAGCAATTTCACACATGTGAGCTCTTTTGATCCTTGAAGTAATGCTGGAAACAGGTAAATCAGATATCATTATTTCCATTTCACAGATGGAAAAATGGAGGTCCAGATAAGTTAAGTCATTAGCCTGAGGTCACATGGTGCATCACTGGCTCAGCAACCAGACAGGACTGCAAAGTCAGTTTCCTGTCTATGAGTTCAAAACCACTTCTCCTACACCATCCTGAATCATTGCTGCTGATTTTACTGAGAAGCACTCCGATCCACAAAGCCTTTCTTTTCTTTTGGGCAGCTCTAGTCCAAGCACAGCTGGAATACAGAGACCTTACCTGCTGGAGCTCATGAGAGGGATCTGGGCTCTACCAAAGTGGTTTGGCTCTAGGTTTCTCTGTTGCTTTCATGCTAGTCGTGCTGGAAAGCACAGCTCCCTTTCTGCATTAGGAGTCCCTCGCTTGAGGACACATAGCAACAGCTTACCTCCAAACGCCAGCTTTAGATGGCAAGTGCAAAGAGCATGACTTGACTCAGAAGATGTTATAACAATGATGAGGCTACAACCCTAGTATACTCTTGGTAGAGCTACTGTTACCACTTCCAACAGAGAGAGCCTCATTTGAGTGCTTTAGTGGTTGATTTATGGACCGCTAACATCCTTCAGCTTCCTAGGATGTGCAGAGTGGTCTAGCTGGCAGAAATCAACTGACAGACAAAAAAGAAAAAAAAAATCACTCACGCTTGGTCTCTGGACATTCACACACACACATGCACATGCATATATGAAGTCATGCAGCATGCATGCATGGGTCACAGTCAAGGCCCTGCACATTGGCTGGCACGCTGAGAAATGAGTTACCAGAAGAAGCTTGCCCTCTCTGCCTTGTGCAACCATCTGAGCTCCAAACTGAAACAACTTTATCAGCTCATTAAATGTACATCACTTAAAGGAACCTGTCATGAAGGGGATTCAAACTATGTTAACAGCAAAATCCTTGTGGTGATCAAAGCACATCATTAAAGACATGAAGGGCAAGAGGAAGAAGATGAAAGGATTCTCCTCTTCTCCTCTTTGGCTTCCTGCTGCCCTGGACTAAGAAATGAGAGAAAGACACTTTATTTTCCTGGGTCTAAGTTTGCTCACCTTTAAAACAGGAGGGTGCAGGGGCCGGCCCAGTGGCGTAGCGGTTAAGTTTGGCACTCCACTTCGGCAGCCTGGGATTCACAGGTTTTGGATCCCAGGCGGGCACCCACGCACAGCTTATCAAGCCATGCTGTGGTGGCATCCCATATAATGTAGAGGAAGATGGGCATGGATGTTAGTCCAGAGCCAATCTTCCACACCAAAAAAAAAAAAAAATCAGGAGGGTGTAATAGAGGAGGCACAAGACAGAATATTGGGATGAGTTGTGGAATGAGACTAATTTATTCTACTATGTATTAATATTGAGACTTCAAGAAAATTACTCAATCTCTCAGAACCTCAGTTTCCTCAACTGTAATATGTAAAAGATGCTTAAATCATAATTTGTGAGAATTATTTATGTTATTATATGTGAAATGACTAGCACAGTGCATGGGATATGGCAGGTATTCAATAGAGGTCAGTTTCTCCTTTCCACCGTCAGGGTCTTCCGCAGCTCTCCTCACATCATTCCATCTTTTTTTTTTTTTTTTTTTTGAGATTCTAATAATCAGTCTTTCTTTCAATGGTTAAGTCATTTGAAGCATTAAAGCACCAAGAAAAACTTTGTCTTAGCATTTCTGACAGACTGTATGTGGCACCCTGACATTCTCCCACTTCCCACCCTCTCTCTAGGAATTATCTAAGAAAAAAATATAAACATGTATGTACTTATTTGTCAGCATTAAAATCAGATGCTCCTTTGGGGAAGTTCTTATCACTTTCCAGCAAGGACGTCAGACACGCTCCCACGGTGTCGAGCACCGAGCAGAAGTGAGCAGCACACTGTTGTCAAGAATCAAGGCAACAGCTTCCACAAGGATGAGCATTTAGCAACCCCAATACCCACAGCTAACCTGGCTACTGAGGATGACCATGAAACGCTCTGAGGTGTGTTGGCAAGGCAGAGTCAAATCCTGAGGGACAGGCATAGGAAAGAAAACGTATACATGTGGTCAAGGGTGCTGAAAAGGCTTAGAGTAAAGAAAACGCAGAATCAACATGCCTTATGAGCTATGGACTGCTGGCCTTACAGAAGAATTGAGATAGCAGAAGGTCGAGTGATGCTCTCGAGGTGTCAGAGATCTCTGCAGGGGTCCGATAGCCCTGACTCCTGGCAGGCTCTCCCCATTCCCAAACTCCTCCTAACACTAAAATTATAAAGGGACATTATTATAACGGGACTTCTCCTTTCATTTTCTCTTCAGTTTAAAAGTCTGTGTGTAGTTCATCTAGCTACGACAAGCACCCCAGGAAGAATGCTGCTTATGAGAGCCGTATATCCTGAGAACTTGTGAACCAGACTCCTCGGGCTCAAAACACATCCATTGTCCACTTTCTCTTTATATGAAAGCTTCCTATGAGAGATTTATTCTTTGGGCTTAAAAAGTAACACATAAATTAGTAGCAATCATTACCATCTCAGCATGATTTGTTTATCTGATCACTTCCCAGTATCAAGTAGCCAAGAGCAGAACCCCTGTGTTCAAAATGAGACAAAGCGTGTTCCAGGTAAAATGGTCAGCCCTGAAAATGGGTCTGAAGCAAAAGGACAGCTACCTGCAAAGAACAAGCCAGGGCTAACAATTGCGGAGGGGAGGGGCACTGAAGACCCAGCACCCAGCTCTACAGAAGAGAAGCAGCAGGCCCCAGACTAATCCTTCATGCGTCCTTTGTCCCAGGGCTGCTGTACCTTGGTGCTGTCTGAGGTTCTGAAAGCTTTTTGTTGTTTTTGTCCTGAATATTTACCCCTTTTTTTCTCCTTTTATTCTACCTGCTGTATGGTAACTGTTAACACTTAATGGCCACTCACAAAATGAATGATGTTGTTTACTGAATTTTTAACTCACTGACCAATGAATAAACACAGTGAATCCAAAAATGTCTTGTCTGTGTGCTTTGTGGACCCACATATCACCATCCGGGCCTGAATTCAGCAACTCAGCATTTCCTTCATCCTTTTATCTACTCTCTCATTCATCCCTTTCATATTTATTAAGCTCTCAGTATTAAGCAAAATGTATGGAAAGGAGTGGATGAGTCTTACCTTTGGCTCTGCAGCAGAGTCATGGAACAGCAGAAAACTTATTTCAGGACTTTCTTCCATACACAATCAGGAGAGATGTGGAAAGGAACGCAGGGTCCAATCACACTGGAAAAAAAATTCTAAATCAATTCAAGGAATTAAAAAAACATATTTAAGGGGGCTGGCCTGGTGGCATAGTGGTTAAGTTCGGTGCACTCCACTTCGGGGGCCCAGGTTCACAGGTTCGGATCCCAGGTGCAGAGCTGCATCACTCATCAGCCATGCTGTGGCGGTGTCCCACGTACCAAATACAGGAGGAGGGGCGCAGACGTGAGCTCAGGGCCACTCTTCCTCAAGCAAAAAGAGGAAGATTGGCAACAGGTATTAGTTCAGGGCCAATCTCCCTCACAAAAAAAAAAAAAATCACATTTAAAAGATTTAAAATTTAACTGTGTAAAAACCAAAAACATCTGCATGGGAAAAAACACAATATTCAAAGTTAAAAGACAAATGACAGACTGGGAAATATAATTGAAGTACATATAAAACATATGTACATATAAAAAATATATGAAGGACATATAAAAAATACAATGGAAAAAAGGATAAAGTTCACAAGAGATATTTTCAAGAAAAGAAATATAGTAACTCTTAAGTGTAGAAATGAATGTTCAACCTCCCTCAGAATATGAGAAATATATGTTTAAGTTACACTGAAACACTCTTTTCACCTATCGGATTGGTAAAAATCTGAAAGTTTTATAAAACATTAGGATGGAAAAGCTGTAGAGAAACAAATATTCTCATAAGATCTTGGGAGGAGGATAAATTACAGGCTCTTCAGATGGTAATTTGACAATATCTATCAACTTTACAAATGCACAAAATCTTTGACCCAGAAACCCAGTTCTAGGAATTTATCTTATAGATAGTCTCACATACATGTGAAATGATATATGCTTATGATTATTCACTGCAGCATTTTTACTGGTGGAAAAAGATTGGAAATGAAATAAATATCCATCAGTGGAGAGTGAATAGATTATACTGCATGCACACAGTGGAATGTTATGCTGGGATGAAAATAAGAAGCAGCTCTGTATGTACTGATACACAATAATTTCTAAAATATCTTTTAAGTGAAATAACAAGATAAATAATAGTCCAGAAAGAGTGTAACAAGGGATAAGAAAGACTATTCATATGTGTTTGCTTATAAACACACACCACAGTTCTGCAAGGATAAGAAGCTGATGACACTGGTTGCCTCTGGGGAGGAATATTGGGAGACTAAAAGTTAGGGATGTGGCGGAAACATCCCCTTGTGAACTTTGAAGCTTTTTGATATTTGAGCCATGTGAATGTATTGACTATTAAAAAATTAAAGATTTTGGGGGCTGGCCTGGTGGCACAGCCATTAAGTTTGTGCGTTCCGTTTCGGCGGCCCCGGGTTCACCCGTTTGGATCCTGGGTGTGGACATACTCACCACTCATCAAGCCATGCTGAGGCGGCATCCCACATAGAAGAACTAGAAGGACCTACAACTAGGATATGCAACTATGTAATATTTGGGGGGGGATAAAAAAAAAAAAGAGAGGAAGATTGGCAACAGATGTTAGCTCAGGGCCAATCTTCCTCAAAAAAAAAAGATTTTGTTTTTAAATCAAAGCTATCTTAGGGAGAAGGTGATTGCCATGCCTTATGACTTCAGTATTGATCTCTTGCTCATCTAATTCTTCTTGCTCTTTGCGTTAGCACTACCCATGTATTGCCTTAATAAGCTTTTCTACTAAGTGCTATACCATACTATTTAAATGTATATAATGTCAATAAATGCTGGTGTGACATTTACTGCTTTTATGTTCCCATTTCTTTCAGATGAGTATATCTTGTCTTTTCTTTCGAGATTTTTTTAGCTTTCTCCCTGAGTAGTGTGTGTAAAAAGGGAAGAAATGTTATAACAGTCATTGAGTACCTTCCTTGTTCCCAAGGCTATCACGATGTCTAATTTACTCTCATAACAATCCTAGAGCTGAAGAGTATTCCCCTCCTTATTATACGGATGATAAATTTGGGACACAGAGGGGATAAATGGTTTTCCAATGGTAACTCAGCTGACAAGTGGTGGAGCCAAGACCAGAGCGCCTTTTCCTCGGTCTGCTCATTACCGCCTCCTTGTGCAAAAGAAAGTAATGGTCTTTGTAACGGTCTTTCCATCTTGGACTATTTTCTTAACCAATCAACGTTTCAGTTTTCACATTTGTAAAACCAGGTTTCATACTGGTTTTGCAGGGCTGAATTGGGAATTAACATAAATACATATAGCACTGTGTTCGGCTGGTAATAGATGCTCCATCTGGGTTGGTTTCCCCTACTTTTGTATTCCAGTTCCTAGAAAATTACTACACATTTAGTTTTGCCCAAAAGTACAGGGTAACTTTTTTTTCTGAATCAAAGCAATTGGAATAATAGTTCTCCGGGACGAGAAGCATCCCAGAGGAGGCATGCCAAAAGCATTTCAAAGTGTGCTACAGCAGAGTCTCCGGGGGTAGAAAGGGCAAGTTGGTTGTGCTCTGAGAAGTCCTGTTCCTCTCACAGTTTATGAGCTGAAAGGATCACTTAAAGGGATCTGTTAAGACTGGATTTATAGCTTCATCCAGGTTAGGTACCAGCCAGTTTATTAAGCCGAAGGCGGAGGCTTATTGTGCCAGCTAAAATTGTACTGCTTCCATCCGGAAGTGAGCAGAAGTCAAGCAATGTTTGAAATATAAATCCACTCCAGCCCACTCCTTCTACAAAGAAGGGAAATGGTGACAGAGGGCACCTACAGAGCACCTGTAATTTCATATAATTGGCCAAAGGATTTCATTGTTCTATGATGCAAATGAAAGATCATTAATGGGCAGCAAAATTGGGTGGAGGGTGGCGAGAACGTGTAACAGAAGACAGCTTAATGCTTTCAGGGAAGACTGGTACATCAGAGCTCTGCTGTAATATGCAGTTGGCTAATTTCACTCAGGTGCTGAACAAATGATGGATGGGGTTGGTTAACGGGCACCAGGACAGCAATAGTGAAGATACTTCTGCCAGCAGAGGACCTCTGCTCCCACTTCCCATTTAAATGACTTCTTATACCTCTGAATACCTGCTTGTCAAGAGTACCTGTTACCTGTTCCCTGATGGCTCAGAAGGAGATGCTCTCACTCCAAAGGACCATCTGGCTATCTACCACACATCTTCCCAGGCCTCCTTTCTCCTCTATTAATGTGATTTATCTAGGGAAGTGCAAAGCTAGGAAATTGAGGTACAAGGAAAATTGAACTTAAGAGCAGCACTGCAATTTCTACCCAGTTTGATGCTTTTCATTGCTTCTAAGTGGCCAGCAGTCTTCCCTGTGTTTGGGCACTGCGATGTCAGGACAGACAGCCTCTTTATTTAATTGACTGTCGTTGTGGTGCTGTGCTTATGCCTCAGGCAAGTCACACGAGATGTGTAAGGCTGTGTAAGGTTTCCCAGAGATGCAGTCTGAGGGACAGGAGAAGGGCAGTGGCACTGGCACGGAGGGGACGGCAGTCAGCTGTGCTGGGATCTCCAGGCTTCAGAGACTGAGGACGAGGGGGTGAGTGGCTTTCCTAATGACCTGGAAGGCAAGCCAAGAATACTTTGTGACTTTTACACGTACCCTGACTTGAGGACCCGTTTAAGCATCACTCAGTTTGGGGCCAGGTCTAATAGGCTGAGTGTGTTTGTTAACCTCACTACCGTTTTAATTTGTCATCACCCTCAAATACACAAGAAGAACCCTGTGATTTGCCCTAGATCGCCGAAGACAAGCGTTTGCATGTTGCCATAGCACAAAATTATACTCAATAAAGAACTCATATTACAAAAAGAAAGTGGAAGTGGCAGTTTGCTGTATGACAAGAGGATTAAAGGTACATTTTAGACCTTTTCAAGCATGAGTAACTAAAAAAGGCTCCAAAATGAAGGAAAGGAATAACCAAATGGATTAATAATGACGTGGCCTTCCATTTGGGAAACACAAAGTTCAATGTTGACTTAAATCCAAGTGAAATAGGGTTGGGAGGTGAACATTCTGATTTCAGGGGACTCATTGCATAACACAAGGAGAATACTAAACATCAGAGAGAAAGAGGCGGGGTCCTGAATCTTCTGTTCTCCGCTTGCTTACCTGCTCAAAGGGAAAGCATAGCCACAAAATCCCGTGGTTGATGGAGTGTCTGCGACAGGCCAGTGGCTTGCGCCGTTATTTGGAAACTCCAAGAGATCCATGGAGGCAGGTGTCAGCATCCCCACTTGGCACTTGGGAATCTGAGACGTTAGAGAGTCCAGGTGACTGACCAACGTCACTCAGCCAGTGGGTGCCTAGGCCTGGATCTGAGCCCAGCTCTGTCTGTCTCCCAAGTTTCTCCATACCACATCACACTGCTACACACAACAGTGCCAACATGACTTGGAAGGCCTAGATGCCTCTCTCCAAGGTGGCTGCTCATTCCCGCTCCCTCTGACAGAAGAGCTCGCACTCCAGGAGCAGCTCACTGCGGGGTTTCCCCAAACTCTCACTGCCATCTTGCCTGCGCTCTGCAGGTTCTCTTCCAAGACCATACTCCCCCTAGCCCACCTCTGTCTGTTCTCTCCCCTCTGCCCCTTCCAGCTCAACCCAGTTCACAAATGCTCTTTCACAGTGTGGAAACCGCAGTGTGGATTTGGTTTGCAGTCCATCACACCAGTTACCGGGATATAGACCAGTTGGGGCAGTGGTTTCCACACTCACCCTCAGTTTACCTTCACTTCTGTAGCGGGGTCAGCTGACCTCATGTTCATGCAGCCCACTGTTTGTTCACTGACCCCCTTACAGGCAGGCCACCAGTAACACAAGAGCCAGGGTCCTTTCTTGGGAGGACTTACCATCTGGAATCAGATATTCCTTCTCTCAGGTCTCGGGTACTTTCCTTCAAGCCCTTGTCAAAACCAGTCTCTTCTGAGCTGTTCCAGACTTTCTACTCTTCTTGTCCTCTTTGCTCTTTGGTTTCCAGCTTTGGAGGAATGAGAGGTGGTGTACAGCAGAGGTCAAGAGTGCTTCCTCTGCATATGTATTGGCCAAGCCACCTGGGACAAGTTATTTAAACCCCTCTAAACCTTGTTTTTCTCTTCTTTAAAATAAGGAAAACAATATAGTACCCACCTCATGAGCTTGTTCTGAGGATACAATGACGTAAATTTAAAACACATGGTGCTTGGCACGTGGAAAGCCCTTCATTAGAGGCATCTGGCACTATTAATACGACCCTTATCACCATCCAGAGAGGCTCTTCCACTGCTCCCTCACCTGACTCCTCTCTCTTGCTTCTCTAAAACAGCCCAGTCTCCTTACAACTTCACATCCCTCATCCCCGCCCCCACCACTCCCACAGCTCCCCCTCCCTGACTCCTAATCTTTCCTGCTGGGATGCAAATTCTCCTGCCCCCCTCTCCTAGGAAGTTATCTCCTAGACTGTTGTCATCTCTCAATACTCACATTAGCATAAATGTTATTAGCTCTACAATCCAATTAATTTCAATTATTGTGGCCCCAGACAGATTGCCAGTGCTCTCAATTCACAGAAGATCCTGAGGAAGAAGGGGTTGCCGCTCACTTCTTCAATTTTACATTGCTATGAGGACCAGGGACCACAGATAGATGGCCAGATACAGACCACCTCAAACCCCACCCCTTTTTTTTTTGTTTTGTTTATTGCAGTAACATTGGTTTATAACATTGTATAAATTTCAGGTGTACATCATTATACTTCTATTTCTGCATGGATTACATCATGTTCTCATGTTCACCACCCAAATACTAATTACAACCCATCACCACACACGTACCAAATTTTCCCTTTCACCCTCCTCCCTCCCCCCTTCCCCTCTGGTAACCACCAATCCAATCCCTGTCTCTATGTGTTTGTTTGTTGTTGTTATTATCTACTACTTAATGAGGGAAATCATACGGTATGTGACCTTCTCCCTCTGACTTATATCACTTTGCATAATACCCTCAATGTCCATCCATGTTGTCACACATGGCTGGATTTCATCATTTCTTATGGCTGAGTAGTATTCCATGGTGTACATATACCACATCTTCCTTATCCATTCGTCCCTTGATGGGCACTTAGGTTGCTTCCAAGTCTTGGCCATTGTGAATAATGCTGCAGTGAACACAGGGGTGCATGTATCTTTACACATCGGTGTTTTCACGTTCTTTGGATAAATACCCAGTAGTGGAATAGCTGGATCGTATGGTAGTTCTATCCTTAAATTTTTGAGGAATCTCCATACTGTTTTCCATAGTGGATGTACCAGTTTGCACTCCTACCAGCAGTGTATGAGAGTTCCCTTCTCTCCACATCCCCTCCAACACTTGGTGTTTCCTGTCTTTTTAATTATAGCCATTCTGACGGGCGTGAGGTGATATCTCATTGTAGTTTTGATTTGCATTTCCCTGATAGTTAATGATGTTGAACATCTTTTCATGTGCCTGTTGGCCCTCTGTATATCTTCTTTGGAGAAATGTCTGTTCAGGTCTTTTGCCCATTTTTTAATTGGGTTGGTAGTTTTTTTCTTGTTGAGATGCATGAGTTCTTTATATATTTTGCAGATTAACCCCTTATCAGATGTATGGTTTGTAAATATCTTCTCCCAATTGTTAGGTTGTCTTTTCGTTTTGTTGATGGTTTCCTTTGCTGTGCAGAAGCTTTTTAGTTTGATGTAGTCCCATTTGTTTATTTTTTCTATTGTTTCTCTTGCCCGGTCAGACGTGGTGCTTCAAAATATGTTGCTAAGACCGATGTCAAAGAGTGTACTGCATATGTTTTCTTCTAGAATTTTCATGGTTTCAGTCTTACATTCAAGTCTTTAATCCATTTTGAGTTAATTTTTGTGTGTGGTGTAAGGTAATGGTCTACTTTCATTTTTTTGCATGTGGCTGTCCAGTTTTCCCAACACCATTTGTTGAAGGGACTTTCCTTTCTCCATTGTATGTTCCTGGCACCTTTGTCGAAAATCAGCTGTCCATAGATGTGTCGGTTTATTTCTGGGCTTTCGATTCTATTCCATTGATCTATGTGTCTGTTTTTGTGCCAGTACCGTGCTGTTTTGGTTACTATAGCTTTGTAGTATATTTTGAAATCAGGGACTGTGATACCTCCAGCTTTGTTCTTTTTTCTCAGGATTCCTTGGGCTATTCAGGGTCTTTTGTTGTTCCATATAAATTTTAGGATTCTTTGTTCTGTTTCTGTGACAAGTGTTGTTAGAACTTTGATAGGGATTGCATTGAATCTATAGATTACTCTAGGAAGTATAGACATCTTAATTATGTTAACTCTTCCAATCCAAGAGCATGGAATATCTATCCATTTCTTTGTGTCTTCTTCAATTTCTTTCGGCCATGTTTTATAGTTTCCAGTGTAAAGATCTTTCACCTCTTTGGTTAAGTTTATTCCTAGGTATTTTATTGTTTTTGTTGCCATTGTAACTGGGATTGTATTCTTAATTTCTCTTTCTGCTACTTCGTTGTTGGTGTATAGAAATGCAACTGATTTTTGTATGTTGATTTTGTATCCTGCAACTTTACCGTATTCGTTTATTACTTCTAAAAGTTTTTTGGTGGATTCTTTAGGGTTTTCTATATATAAAATCACGTCATCTGCAAATAGTGAGAGTTTCACTTCTTCCTTTCCAATTTGGATCCCTTTTATTTCTTTTTCTTGCCTGATTGCTCTGGCTAGGACTTCCAATACTATGTTAAATAGGAATGGTGAGAGTGGGCATCCTTGTCTGGTTCCTGTTCTTAGAAGGACACCTCAAACCCCTTTTACCCAATCACCCCACCTTTCTCAAGATACAGGCTATTTCTAGACTGAAGACTTTCACAATGTTGTCTGGCTTTAACTGGTCTCTGTTTAGATATGGTTATAGATTGCAAACAAATAACAAAGTGGGCAAAAAATGGGCAGTAAGAGAGATGCTAGGTGATGGTGTAAAAGAACGTCCAAACTAAAGACGGAACAATCAAGAACTGGCTATACATGTTGTCAACACAAATAATTCATAATCAATCTATAAATCAAATTGGGGTATTTATTATGAACCAGGTCTGTGGACTATAGCCCAGGGGCTTCCTTCTCCAAGGAAGGACTGCCACCAAAGAAGTGGGATATACAAAGTTGTTATATACCATTCAAGGGGAGAAAGAGTGTCCTCTACCCACTCTGGGTCCTTCTGGCTGGGCTACAAATTAAATTGACATGAGACCGAATAGCAGCAGAAAATCAAAGTTTTATAACATGTATACACGGGAGAAACCAGGGAAACTGAGTTTCTCAACAAATGGCGGAGGTTTTCACCTTAAATAGTATATTCAAGTAGACAAAGGAGGATGTTGGGGGTGGGGGAGTTAGTTATGGGAGATTACCAGAAAAGCACAGTGAAGGAGAGTAAAGGAAATAAGTCAGAGGGAGAAAGTCAAATACCATATGATTTCCCTCATTAAGTAGTAGATAATAATAACAACAAACAAACACATAGAGACAGAGATTGGATTGGCGGTTACCAGAGGGGAAGGGGGGAGGGAGGAGGGCGAAAGGGATAATTCGGCACAAGTATGCGGTGATGAGTTGTAATTAGTATTTGGGTGGTGAACATGATATAAAATCTATGCAGAAATAGAAGTATAATGATGTACACCTGAAATTTATACAATGTTATAAACCAATGTTACTGCAATAAACAAAAAATTAAAATAAAAATAAGAGTAATGTTGTTATGCAGATTTAAGGCCTAGCCTTCTACATTGACAAGTTTCTGGTGATGAGGTCATCCCCACTTCTTCCCCTTTGGAGAGGGAGATTCCTTTACAAATGGAGATTTCCCTTACAAATGTAGATGTTGGGTAAACATAACTTTGATAAGAATGGGCTTAGCAAGGACCCTGCCAGTCTATCCATACCCAGAGTTAGCTATGGTGATGGCCTGTCCTGGGAACAGGCCTCCTATCTCAAATTCTTTTAGGCAGTTGTGTGTGTGTGGGGGGGGGGGGGTGTCAAAGTGTCTTTCAGAAAATAATCAAGGTAAACACGTATTTTGAGGTGGCCAATTCTGATCCCCTACACCGTCTTCGAACAAAGAACATACGTTTCATATGCCAGGAGTATCTCTTTTACTACTGTCACAAGAGATGCTTAATTGGCACCACAGGTCAGTGGTCACAAGGTAAGCACAGCAGGTCAGTAATTAATCCTTGGTTTCTAGGAAGAGATGTTTATCTTTAAGGAAATGCTGATATGGGGAAAGCTACATCCCTATCTTTAACGGCATCGTTCTCATCTTTGGGACGTTGTAAATGTTCAAAACAGATGTGCAACGCATGCTCGGCAGGCCACGTTGGGCTTTTTGGAAAAACAGGGTCAGACCAAATTAAACCAAATGGCTTCCTCATATACTCCAATATATCCTATTGCTTTTCATATATTCATCAGTGCACATGTCTTTAAGATCCTCAAATTGCAGTTTTAGTCAACATATTCAATATCAGATAATGCAACCCTGATTAGTCCTGCCTGTTCTCCTACACGAATCCATTCAACACTGTCCACTGAGTGAATGCCCACTGTGCACCACACATGGCAGGCACTCGGGTTCTGGACCACGGCAGGGAGGAGGACAGACGGGCCCTCTCAAGCTCCTCTTTGGTGGAGGAGGTGACAGTATACCTGATATCTTGGCTGACTGTTATTTTGAATCATCAGTACCTCATCAACACTGACAACTGAGAAGAGTAGGTAGAATGAGAACCTTTTGCTCTCATTGATAATTTGATATCTCAGGGCTATGTGTAGCCCCTGGGGCCAGAAGGGCTTCGGCCATCCGTGGGGAGCTCCAACCCCAGTTTTGGTTAAGGTTGGCCCTTTCTATACATAATAATGTGTGACTTGATCACTGGCTCTCTCCACCTGGATGTCACTGTCATGCTCATGGCCAGCCCCTGGGGTGACACCCCTGCTGCCCCAAGCAGCTGTCCTCATCTAGCTCGGCACAAACATGGGCCACACTTCTTCATTCCTTCGTGCTCCCAATTTTCTTTCAACATCAACTTTTTCTTGTAGTTTTTCAGGAAGCATATTAGTAATGGTTCCATTGAGTACTTAAAGGCTAGATCTCATGCTAGAAACATTACATTACTCTCCTCATTTTACAGAAGAAGCAAGGGAGGACCAGAGGAACTGCAGCACTTCCCTCTGTCACTCAGTTGTAGGTGACAAAGCTTGAACCAGAGTCTTCACTCTGCACATGGAGATGAGCCCAGGCAGGCTGTGCAGACACGCATTGGGCCACAGGGAGGCCCCAGGTCAGCATCCTGGCCACAGGCTGCCACTTGCCAGCTGGGCTCAGTTACCGTCTCTGAGTCTGAGTTTCCAAATATATAAAAATCAGTGTTTTGGCCTCTGCTCTCTATGTGTTATAAGTTTATTAGGAGGCTAATGCCTCTGAAAGAGCCAAAGGGGTGAATCCCATGAAGTGTGAGTTTAAAAGACTTAAGTCCTAAAGGGAGTGAAGCGGGGGATGGGTCTCCATCCACATCAAATAGGCGCTCTGCCCTGGGGCTGTGACTCGATGCCCTGCGGCTCGCTTCACTTTTGGAGTTCTGCTGTGCTTAATGGCAGCAACTTGGGAGACAGTGGGCTCTCAGAGGCCAGCAGCCTGGGGAGCTGGCTGGGGATGGGGTGATAGTGTCTGATGAGAGGATGAAGCAGGAGATACAAGCTCCCCTGAGCCCAGACCACTAGTCTCTCCTTCTCTCTGCAAGTGTTTAGCGGCTGGAAGAAGCCTGTGTGCAGAGAGGCAGGTGGTCCTCCAGGGACGACAGGGAAAACACTTGGGGCTCTCCTGCTCTCCCTTCTTTTCCAGCTTTTCAATCAGTTCCTCTTCTTTATTTTGTTTATCCCCTGTTGTGCACACCCCTCCTCATTTCCTCCAGGGTTTCATTAAAGGCCAACCATCTGCGCCCGGTTAAATGGTTCTCTCTGAATATTTAATCCCTAAAAACAACAGCATCAGGTTCAAGTCACAAAAGGCCCAACTGTTGCAAGGCTAGCCAGGGTTTAAATGCTTGCCAGCACTTCCAAAATGCACATGACTGGGGTATAAGTGGAGAAACACCTTCATCGTGGATCTCTTTGATAATGGATGGGGGTCAAATGCTGGATCTGGTCAGTCCTGCCTTCACTAGGAGTCCTAGAGCGTGCCGCTGGCTCACACAGGGAGGAGCTGCTCTCCTCTTCGGGGACCCCAAGGGGCTTCCCAGCTTCACAGGATAAAAGTAAACTTTCCAGCCCCTGGGCTGAGGCATCTCAAGGGACTTCCGGAATTAGAGACGCAGACACAAAATGCCTCCCTTCCTGATTTTGGTGTATCCTGGTAAGAAGAGAACAATGCTCTCCTTCCCGCCTGCAGGCTTGTTGAAGTCTCTCCCCCAGCAGCCAGCTCATCAGCATAGAGAATAATTTTGATAGAACCGCTGTAATGCTTTCTCTCTAAAGAAGGATTTTAATACCCTTGTGAGTGACATTTAATATGATAACAGAATGTAAGTTTGACAGCAATCTGTTTTCCAAGAGTTAAAGTCCTAACATTCCCACAGATCAGACCAACAATGGCTTTCCTGATCATTATTAAATTCTCTGTGATTAGAAAATGGGCCAGTGCTATTGATTTAAGCTCTTTGAGTTAAGCTAAGCTTTAGAGGTTTTTCACAAGGCACAAAGAAGGCATTTGATATTGTATTTTACCTTCCCAATTAAAACACTTCTCAGAGTACCAATAGCAAACAGCCAGGCATTGGGCCCGGGCTCCAGGCAGAAAAGGGGGAAGGATTTGTGCAGAATAGTGCACCAGGAGTCAAGCACAAGCACTGCAGACTCGGGAAGGTGCAATACAGCAGCACAAAGTTGGACGTTTCCAAGGCACAACGCCTCCTACTCCCGAAGGTGCCTGGGCCAAGGACACTTTGAATTCATTCTCAAAGTTTCTATAGACGGGAGACCACAAGTCCTAGAATTTCCAGCGTAATTTCCATTTTAAGGATGTTGTCCTGTGGGTCCCTCAATAATTCTTAAGCTGTGTGTACAAATTTTGTGTCAAGAAATTATCACAAAATCTCCAAGGGTTAACGATTCCTGGTTACATTTTCAGGTTGGTAAGTAGGGAGAGAAGGGAGGCCACAGTGTTTTTGTAATAATCTGAAGCTCTAGAGGAAATAGGTATCCCAAGAGGAATACCTTGAGCAACTGCAAGGTATTAAGTGCCTTGCGTCTTTCCGAGAGAAAGGCCCTTGAGGCTTTCAGGCGCGCCCCAGTGCCTTTAGTTGATCAGACAATAAGCAGTGTGAGTGACTGTGCTCGGGCCTTGAGCATCCTTCCCTCCTCCAATCCCCACTAGCCCCAGGAGAGCCTTTCTGAACCCAGATGCTGCCTCTCCGGCTCCAAGGTCCTGGCACCCAGTGTCTCCTTGGGTTCTGTCCAGGAGGGGCTCCGCAGCCGTGCTAGGAACCTGGTGATGTGCGTTCTGTCAGTTTTTTTCGAACTTTTTTTTTTTTACCATGGTCCACAGTAAGAAATATATTTTTGTACCACAACCCAGCCCATCACATGTATTCAAAACTAAAACAAAAGTTCCACCAAACACGACTTGCACACGCTGGGTGCGTTTTTGTCACAGCCTGCAACACTGATGTCATAGCTCTAACAGGTCTCCATCTGCAAAGTGGACATTTCTCTGTTGTGGAGAATCATAAATGCTCATTTATTAGTTTATCTAAGAAACACCCAGGGAGCATAGGGCATGTGGCCATTTTTGTGCTGGGTGGTAGGTGGGTTTAAAGAGGAACGTGGGAGTTCCTCCCCTCGAGCGGCTCACCATCTGTCCGGAGAGCCATACATGACATGCAGGAAAACGTGAAGAGCAAGCCAAAGAGAACGGTGTTCAGATGCCGAATGTGTGTGGCCCTAGGAGGGAGAGGTGGAGAGGGATGACGTGCCCAGGGATATTACGAAAAGCTTCTGGAAAACTCCCTTCATCCTTGAGGGACGGGCTGCAGCTTCTGCATCTCCCTGTCCCCTGCAGGTACTAGCACATCGTAGGCTTTGAATAATTGTTCATCCAATGAGTCTGTGGTTAGATGATATTAGGATTACTACTAGGTCCAACAACTACTGTTTGTTGAGCAATTAACATGACCCTGGCACCGTGCTAGGAGTTTAACCTGGTTATCACAGTCATTCCTCATGAAAAGCTAGTAGAGCAGCTGCTATTATCCCCAATTTATAGATGAGGAAACTGATCCTCAGACATGGTTGATGGCTCACTCAAGGTCACACATGAGCCAAAGTAAGTGGAGGATCTAAGAATACCTAGACTTCTTAAATCAAAAGCACATGCTCCTTCCACTCCTTCAAAGGATGAGATGGATTTAGGTAGCTTTATAGGAGGCCAGTGAGGGCAGGGAGTCTAGGAAGGGAGATAGTATAATCCTGGGGCGAAGCATCTTTCAGGAACAAGAGAGGAAATCAGAAAGATAGAAGGAAAGGTTTCGCTTTAGGAGAAAAGCAGTAAAGGGCCAGGTTAGAGGGTGATAAGAAGGGAAATGTGGCTGGAAAATAAGTTTGGATTGCTGAAAAATAACAACAAAAAAAATACCAATAACAACAGGAACTTTTTTTTTTTGAGTATTTACAATATGCTAGGCACCATTTCAAGGTCTTTACTAATTAGTAATCTCATTCTATAGTTGAAAGAACATAGGCACAAAAAGGCTGAGTAACTTGTCCAAGACCAAACAGAATAATGTTTGATAATCCTACGCAGGTGTGAAATTGATGTTGCTGCTCCCAATACACCATCTTTGCTCCTCCACTTTTCCTAAGTCCAGTCCTTCCTGGTTGCTTAGTAGGAAGCATGAGTTTAGGGTACCTGCAGTGGACACTTTGGTGTTCTCCTCAGGTCCCCTCCTTGGGGCTAATTCGTCCAGTCTCCAGCTGCTGAGAACGTTGGCTGCTGACTTTCACAGCTGCATCCCTCACTGGGAGTTGCCCTCAGCCATAAGGAATTGCCTTCCCAAGGTTACACCCCTCCTAAGAGACATGCTGGGCCAAGAAGTGGCTGATATGGGAATCCAAAGCCTCAGCACCTTGGCCTCCACCAGGGCAATACTGAGAGGCCGTCTGAGCTCCAGCCTCCCTGTGGAGCTGGCTGACTTCCCAGTGGAAACTGCAGGGTTTGAGGTCAGCTGCTGCTACTGCTGCTCCTCCTTCTTCACCCCTCTTACTGTCTCACTTTGACAGGTGTTTCTCTCAAGAGCACTCCCCAATAAACCCTGGATGAGATTCTACATCTCTTAGTCTGTTTCCAGGGAGCCAATCTAAGCCAGTTAGCTCCAGGAGCGAGCCTAGGAGGCCAACTGCACAATGGGGGTTGGGAGGCAATTACTCCCTAGCCGGCAGCAGTGTGGACCCCATCACTAGTGGTCAGTCGAGAATGGAGAGTCTCTGGAGAGCTGTAGCAATGCAATTGCAAATTGTCTCCCAAACTGAAATGTGTTCGGACACAGGCAGAAGGTGCCGCACAGGCTCGGGTCTTGTCTCTGGCACTGGAGAGGCATGATGACAATGGAGCTGGTGGCTGTGCTGAGTGCCACGGGCACGCTCACTGAGGAAAGATGAATCAGACTCACAGTAATTGTTGGACAATTCAAGGCAAAATGTGAAAGCAAGATTCCTTTGTGGCATTTAAGGAAACTTTAAACTCCTGCAGTGGAAGGCCATCAGCACGAAGGACCAAGTTCAGGACTTAATCACGTAAGAGCAGCAGAGCTTCAGAGGAAGGTGAATCCTCAGCTTGCAGGTCTCCTACCTCAAGGTCAAGGCCACACCAGAAAAGGAGTGGGACTCGGAGACTTGGGATGTGGGTTATCTGGGCTGATTTTGAGAATTTTGAACTCCCAGCTTCCCCCAAACCTGCTGGACCTGCAGAAGTGGCTTATCCCCCATGACAGAAAATCGTGAGCACCTCCCCTTGCCTAAGCATCACACAGAGGCCTCAGATGAGTCACGTCCTTACAGGACCTTGCTGGCTCCCCTCGGGATCCCAACACCACTCTCCCTTTCTATTAATCAGACCAATAGAAGTCATAGTCAAATCATGTCAAATCATGACACGCCAACAAGGTCAGCCAAGGGAAGCAAGGGGCTAGACACCAAAGGCGCGCAGGGTCTGGCTGATAGGTCCAGGAGGAGGTAGGAGTGTGTGTATGGGACTTGATCCCAAGGGTGATGGAACAAGGTGGGGGGGACAAAGTTGGATAAAGGAGTGTCTCGGCATGCAAATGTGTTCAATTCCCTCATGATGCAGAATTTAACACCCTGGCAAGACTCCTGGGAGAAGATGCTAATAAATGCCAGGTTGAATCTTGGAAGCTTGGAAAAGGCAACGGCCCACACTGAATAGATACAACAGAGCTTCCCTGGCAGATGACAAAAGAAAGGCTAAAAGGGCTCAGAAAAGTGGGCATGATAGAATGGATACAGGCAGAAACCTACCAGCTAACTATGTTCCATGGGAGGCTAAGAGGGCACTCTATTTACCAAAGGGATGAGGAATGTGCTGGTAGAGCACATTCATTAAGATGCTGAATGGTGTCTGTCCTCTTTCGGCTGGAGCTGGCAGTAGGAGATGCTGTTACAGAACTGGGTTCCCTGATAGCAATAGGAATGCCAGGACCTCAAAAACCAGATAGAGCATAGTGGATGACAGTAGACTACGGCCAACTGAACCAAAGCACAGCCTCAACTGTAGCTACTGTGCCGGACGTGGTACCTTTGCCGGAGCAGATTAACACAGACTACAGCACACGATATGCAAACATTTCCCTCCCTTTCTCGAGGAGGATCAAAAGCAGTATGCATTCACAAAGCACAGTCTACATTCCCAGTCTTACCCCAGGACTTTGTTAATTCACCTCCCCTCTACCAAAGACAGCTAAGCCATCTGTACATTCCACAGATTATCAAGTTAGTCTACTATCTCAGTGACATCATGCCAATTAGATCAGGGAAGCAAGAAGGGACAGATATGTTGGAGGTCTTAGGTGTAGATGAACTCTGTGAAGTTTCAGGGTCCTGCCACAGCAGTGAGGGTTTTAACATCCAGTGGTCTGGGCCATAGAAGGACATTCCCCCAAATAAATGACTGGTTATTGCATTTCACAACTCCCACCACTAAGAAAGGAGCAAATGTTTGGTAGGCCTCTTTGGGTTCTGGAAGCAGCATATTCTACACTTGGAAAACTGCTCTGATCCATTTACCAGGTGACATGAAAGCTGCCAGCTTTAAGTGAGGCCTAGAAAGGGCTCTGCAGCAGGTCCAGGCTGTGGCACAAGCAGTCCTGTCACTTGGCCATAGAACCTGGCCGATCTTGCAGTATTAGAGGTTTCTGTGTTTGGAAAAGACATCAAGTAAAGTCGATGGCAAGCCCCAGTAAGAATCATAATGTGACCCTTAGGGCTTTGCAGCAAGATCATGCCATCTGCAACAGACATTCCATTTGAAAGGCAGGAGGTTTGCCACAAGGCCCTAATAAAGACAGTCTACGTGAGCATGGGCATCAAGTGGCCATGTGGCCAGAGCTGTCCATCATGAGCTGGACAAGTCATTAAGTCAGGCCAACCCAGCATCAATCCTTTATAAGCTGGGAGAGGTACATCTGGGATTGGACATGAGCAGCACCACTGGTCTGCAAGTAAGCTACGTGAGCAGGTAATCTCAATTCCCAGTCATGTACCATTGTCGCACTGGTGCCTCTCTCCCACAGCTCATACCTCTTGCTGGGGCTAGGAAGTCAGAGGAGGGCTCCCTTATACCCAGCTAATGGAGGAGGAAGAAGTCTGAGCTTAGTAAATGGATGGATCACCTTAGTATGTCAGTGTGAGCTGAAAATGGATGGCTATTATACCACAACCCCATGAGGAATGGTCCTGAAAGGGAGCAATAAGAAGAAATTCTCCCAATTGCCAGAGATTTGAGTGGTGCCTCTGGTCTTATGTTTTGTGGAGAGATAAATGGCCCAAAGCAAAAATATTCATAGACAGGACATCTTTTATTGCACTGGATAGTTGGACCAGAGTCCTGAAAGGAGAAAGATTAGAAGATTGGGAACAAGGTCTCAGGAAGCTCATCTAGATGGACAAATAGGAATTGATATAAAGTGTGAAGATTTTAGTATGGCATATTAACAGCCACCAAACAGCACCACGATGGAAGAGAAATTGAACAATCAAGTGGACATTTGACATCAGCCAGTGTTTGTTCTGGGCCACCCTAATGCTGACACAGTGGGCGTGTGAGTGGAGTAACCAGAGTGGAGGGGATGCGAGCTGTGCATGGGTCCAACACGCTGTGCTCCCGCCCACCAAGCAGATCCAGCTACCGCTGGTCCTGAATGTCCTGCCTCCAGCAACAGGAATCAAGGCTGAGCCCCATATTTGGCACCTTCTCTTGAGGAGATGAATTAGGCACTTGGTGGCAAGTTGACTACTCTGGACCCTTTTCACCCTGAAAGGAGCAATGGTTCAATTTGACTAATATCAACACATATGTCCAGCTTGGGCTTGTCTTTTCCACTCATAGGACTTTAGCCAACACAACTATCTGAGTGTTTTGAGAGGATTTCATCAGCTGACATAAAATCCTAGCTAACATTGCCTAGGCCAAGGAACCTACATTATGGCCAAAAATATATATATATATAAAATAGGTGCAGCAGGGGCTGGCCTAGTGGCATAGTGGTTAAGTTGGCACACTCTGCTTCAGCGGCCCAGGATTCATGGGTTCAGATCCCGGGCACAGACCTACGCACCACTCATCAAGCCATGCTGTGTGGCATCCCACATACGAATAGAGGAAGATTGGCACAGATGTTAGCTCAGGGACAATCTTCCTCAAACGAAAAGAGGAATATTAGCAACAGATGTTAGCTCAGGGCTAATCTTCCTTATATATAAATAAATAAATAAATAAACAAATAAAAAAGAAAAGAAAAAAAGGTGCAGCAGTGGCAGTAGGCATTTGACCACGGGATCACTGGTCCTGCCACACACCACACCCCCAGGAGTTACAAGCCTGATAGAGTAGTGGAATGGCCTCTTAAAACAGCAACTGAGATGTCAACCTAAAGATGATACCATTGTCTAGATGCAGTATGGATCCCAAATCAATGACCATTGTGTGGTACTGTATCCTCTGTAGATAGAACGCATGAGTCAGAAAATTAAAGGGTGGAAGTAGGAGTGGGCCTACTTACCATCAATCCACAGCCCACTTGGGAATTTATGCTCCCAATCTGCCAGACTTAGGCTCTGTGGGTCTAGACATCTTGCTTCTCAGAGGGGGATACTTAAACACGGAGTCTCAATGACAGTCCACTAAACTTGAAGCTACAACTGCCAATGCTCACTTGGGCTCCTCCTGCCAAAGACCAATAAGCATGGAAAGGAATCCTACGACAAAAGATGGGGCTGCTGATAGACAGTGAGGACAGGAAAGAATACCTCTGGCACTAAATTGATCCACGGAGGCATCTCTTAGTGGTCATATACCCTGTTTTAACAGCAAATTGGCAGATACAGCAGCTATGTCCTGAGAAGAGCATGGTAACCAGGGGCTCAGACCCCTTAGGGATGAGGCTCTGTTCACCCCACCAGACAAACCACCTAGACTAGTAAAAGTGTCAGCCAATGGCGAGGAGTATCTAGAATGGTGATGGAGTAGGGGGCTGGTGAGTATCAATTATGGCTTCAAGATCAACTGTAGCTGTAGGACGTAGGGTTTGTCCCACTAATTCTTGCCTATAAATTCCTAGAAAATGAGACCAATCTGAATCCTGAAGGACCTATTTCTAGATAAGATATAAGAAATAAGTAGATCTGAGTGGCACAAAAGGTGGACTGTAGTGGAGACTGTTGTCATCTCCCCAGGTCCCCTTTCTCCTAACACCCATCCCCCTGCTACCCAGAATATTGCTGCTGATAGCTCATAGCTGCATCCCTCACCAGGCATCACCTTTAGCTGCAGAGAACTGGTTCACCCAAGGTTATTCTTCCTTCCAGGAGGTAGCACATAGCCAGTGACTGGCTGATGTGAGGACACAGCCACTGCACCCTTGCCTCAATTTGGGACAACTCAGAAGGTTTGTCTCAGCTTCAAAGCTTTCTGTGGGATCAGCTGAAACCTCAGTTGCAACAGCATTGCTGATCAGTTTCTGCCACTGCCTAATCTAATCTTCCTCATTTTCTTACAGGTGTATCTCCAAGAGGTCCTCCAAGACCTACAGGAGGCACTCTACGTGCATTTCTTTGTCTCAACCTCTCAAGGTTTCCAGTTAACTCACTGGAAGTTGGTACATATCACTTCCCTGTGTTGAAGTTTACACCAAATGCACTTTCCTGTCATGGCATGGGGACGCCCTCACCCACCCCCGCCTCTCCTCCAGAACCAGTGCCCGTTGACACAGGGCTGATCCCACACAGATTTCTAGGCACTCACAGGGAAGAAGTCTGCGTAGAACCAGAGTGTACACTCACTCGGTGGAATCACAAGGCTCGCAGACTGGCATGCACTGTGAATGAAGTTGCTGCCCCCCACGCACATGCACCCGCCCACGCGTACGGCAGACTGTAGCTTCAGGAGATGCAGGGCAAGCAAAGCTCAGCCTCTGCAGAGAGAAAATAAAATGTTACCACCCACCTCTCTGCCTCAAACAGCTGAAAGTAGAAGTTGGAGCCTGCCCTCTACAAATCCACCCCCAAGCATCCTTGAAGCTCTCTCATAATGAGAGTAAATAGCTTGTATCTGGGATTAATGTCTGAGCAGGAAGATGTTCTAAATTACCTCAATGGCCTTGAAATTTACCAGATTCATATCTCTTCAATTAACAACTTCTTCCTCTCTGCTCTCAGGACGCTTAGCATATTTCTAAATTTTAGCACGTACGGCACTATAATTAGTTTGAGGGAGACCATTATCCTAGCAGACTGTGAGAACTTTCAGAGCAAGAACTCAGATTATATTCATCTCTGAGTTCCCAGGGCCTGGCTGAATGAATGTAGCTTCCATGTCTAGGTCCCAGGAGGTGTAAGAGATGACGCATCACCTCAAGCCATCTCCAAATGGCAAACATCAAGACGACTGAAAAGGCTACTTAAATATATGTGTGAAAAGTTTTCTTTGATTATAAACACTAAGTACTTTTAAATAAAGGAACAATATAATTTTTTTTTGTAGACTTATCTGTTTTCTAATTTCTTCACTAACAGACATGTGTTTTGTAATGTTTAAGTTTCTTTAAAAGAAAGAGAAATAAACAGCAATCCCTGGAAGCCCAGTTCCAACGACAAACGGGCTTCAGGCCTCGTGAAGGTGCTTAGCTTCTCGCTCATGCTTCTGTGGACGTTAGCAACAGGTCCTTGTTAGTTAGGGTTCTCCAGAGAACAGAACCAATAGGATATCTACAGATATACGCAGAAGAGGAGATATATTATAGGAACTGGCTAACACGATTATTGAGTCCAAGAAGTCCCACAGTCTGCCATCTGCAAACTGGAAAACCAGGAAAGCCGGTGGTATAACTCAGTCAAAGTCCAAAGGCCCAAGAACCAGGAGCAGCGATGTGCAAGGGCAGGAGAAGACAAATGTCTCATCTGAAGCAAAGAGAGTGAATTCCCCTTCTTCTGCCTTCTTGTTCTATTCAGGCCCTCAACAGATTAGATTAGAGGCCCACTCACATCGGGGTGGGCCATCTTTACTGTCTATTGACTCAAATGCTAATCTCTTCCAGAGACACTCACATAGACACACTCAGAAATAATGTTTTACCAGTTACCTGGGCATCCCTTAGCCCGGTCAAGTTGACACACAAAATTAACCATCACCGGGTCTAAAGTCCTTCAGGTTGAAATTCACAGACAACCTGCACTAGGAGAGAGTGTGTGGAGGCTCCTGGTGCCCAAAAGACAGATCCCAGCTTGCAGCTGTGACAGCTTGTCTCTGCACGCCCTGGAAGGAGTTGCTTCCTCTTCTCTTCTTGCCACGACAGTCCTGGTGGTCAGCATGTCAACAGTTCATGAATCAGAAAATCACAGCAAGAATCAAAGTCCAAACACACGTTATCACATATTTACATGTGTTTTTAAAACCTCTGGGAACATATACATGGTGAGTGAATCTGCTTAGGTTGAATTTCACTTGGAATTTGTCTCTAATTGAATTTCTTTCTACAGCATGTATGTGTACTTTAATAATTCAATAATAATAGTAATAGTAAATATTTTCATCAAGGAAAAACATACAGGGATGAGAGAAGCAGACGCAGAAGTCCTGTACCTCGTACTGTCCCACACAGTGATTCCAAGAGTCAGTCGGGGAAGCTGACCAGCACAGTCTGCCGTGCCCCTTACCCCATCCCCATTCACAATGCTGTAATGATGGCAGGCAGTCACCTAGGGAGGCCCAAGGGCATCAAATCTTGAGAGTTGAGTGAAACAGCCAGGGGGCATGCTGAAATGGCAGAATTGCAAGGGGCACTGAACACCCTCTAGTCTAACCCGGGCTTCACAAGTGAGCCAGCAGAGGCCAGCTGCCCAGGATCACACAGCTGTGATGGCAAAGCCAGAAAGAGAAACCCAGGTCTACTCACTCCTGTGTCTTGTCACCCTCTAAGACTGCCTCCTGTTTGTAGCTGCATGACCCGACATGTGATCACTAAACCTCCCTCTCACCTTCTTCAAAAAACGGAAGGGAAGAGGAGGGGAGAGAAGAAGAGGGGAAGGTGGGAGAGGGAAGGGGAGAGGAGAGGAAAGGAGGAGAGGAGAGGGAAGAGGAGGGGAGGGGAGGGGAAGGGGAGGATGGGGGAGGGGAGAAAGGGGGAGGGGAGGATGGGGGAGGGGAGAAAGGGGGAGGGGAGGGGAAAGGAGGGGAGGAGGGGGAGGGGAGGGGAGAGGTGGGGAGAGGAGGAGGGAGGAGGGGAGGGGAGAGGAGGGGAGGGGAGAAGACCAGAGGGTGGGAGAGAGGCGGGGAGGGGAGAGGAGAGGAGGGGAGGGGAGGAGAGGGAAGAGGAGGGGAGGGGAAGGGAAGGGAGGAAGGGGGAGGGGAGGGGGAGGGGAAGGGAGGGGAGGAGAGGAGCGGGGAGGGGAAGGGAGGGGAGGAGAAGGAAGGTGGGAGAGAGGAGGGGAGTGGAGGGGAGAGGAGGGGAGAGGAGGAGAGTGGGGAGGAGGGGAGCGGAGGGGAGGGGAGGAGGGGGGTAGGGGAGGAGGCAGGGGGAGGGGAGGGGGGGAGGAGAGGGAAGAGGAGGGGAGGAGAAGGGAGGCGAGCGGAGGGGAGGGGAGGAGAGGAGAATAGACAAAGAAGATCAAAGGAAACCAAAAAGAAAAAGAAAAGGAAAGATAATGAGAAGGGCTGGTCCCATCACTGAGACACAGCAGGCAAGACCACCCCTTGATGTGCCCCACCTGCTCCTCCATTCTTAGAACAGGCAGCCTTTTGTGACATTGTTTTTCCTCCAAGGCTACCTTTGATCTTCATCCAGGTGACCTCTAGTTAAGATGAACATCAAAGGCAGAGGAAGGCAGAGTATGCCTGTGGGAGCCCCATCTCACTAGAGACAGCTGAAGTAAGAGCCTCCAGGGCATGAAGGACAGGCCCGGACCCCAGAGGACATTCCTGGGATGGATGGCAGAGGGAGGGAGGCTTCTTGCTGGAACCGTGCTCACTTTGCTGGCACATAACTCTTTCTGCCTTTTCCTCCCCACTGTAAGCAGCTCAGAAGAAGGGGACGTCTCCTACAATAAGCATGGTGGCAAACAGTGCACAAGCACACGCACATTAATTTCTGCCGGCTGTCGCCTCTGTTTCGGAACAAGTCAGACTCCTTTGTGTAACTGCCTGATGAAACATTCTGGTCCATTCTGTCAACATAAATTATACAGTTAAATAATGAGCATCACCCTCCTCACCCTCCCCCCCCAGCTGCACCAGTGAGAAAGCATCTGACTAGCCTGAGAGTATGGCTTCCAGGTGCAGTGCCCCAGGCCCAGCCCCCTGCCAGCCCCCCTGCCCCAGCCCAGGCTCCAGACCTGCCGTGGGTGCTCTGCCTTCCAAGAACGGCTGCTAAGAGACAACGCTGGACTGGTCCACCGCCTGTCCACTTGGGATGAAGGAGGGCCAAGAAACACCACATGGCCTCCAGGTCACATTTGGGTCTCAGAAGTGGGCTTCTCCGTGGGGAGGCTCTTACCACCAGAGAAGAGGGCTCTCACTCCTCCTCTGATGGCATTTCTCCAAGGGTTTGTTTAAGTTGTGAAATGTACACACACACAGACATCCTACACATATGCATACCCCTACACACACCCTACACACACCCCTACACACACATACCTACACACATACACACACACCCCACTCACACACTCCTACACACATCCCTACACACTCACACACATACCTTTTCTTCACATTAACAATTAAGTCAAAGCACGGTTACATACCATTAGGACAAGGAGGGTGTGTGCTATGGTCTGAATATTTGCGTCCCCCAAAATTCATACGTTGAAATCCTAGCCTTTCAAAATTCAAAAGTATTAGGAGGTGGGCCTTTGGGAGGTGACTGGGTCACCTCATCACCAGTGGGATTAGTGCCTTTATAAAAGAGGCCCCAGAGAGCTCCCTAGCCCCTTCCATGATGTGAGGGCACCAGCCATGAACCAGGAAATGGGCCCTCCCCTGACCATGCTGGTGCCCTGATCTTGGATTTCCCAGATCACAGCTGTGAGAAATCAATGTTGTTGTTTATAAGCCACCCAGGCTGTGGTATTTTGTAATAGCAGCCCAAATGAACTGACAATGTATTAGTCAGCTTGGGCTGCCTGACTTGGAGGCTTAAACAACGAAAATTTATTTTCTTATGGTCTGGAGGCTAGAAGTTCAAGATCAAGGTGTCAGCAAGGCTGGTGTCTCATGAGGGCTCTCCCCTTGGCTTGCAGACGGCCTCCTTCTCCCTGTGTCCTCATATGGCTTTTCCTCTGTGTGTCTCAGGGAGATCTCTCTCCTCTTCTTACAATGCTACCAATCCTACGGGTCAAAGCCCCACCCTTATGACCTCATTTAACCTTAATTATCTCCTATAAGCTGTGTCTCCAAATACAGTCACTTTGGGAGTTAGGCCTTCGACATGTGAATTTTAGGGGGACACAATTCAGTGCATAACAGAAGGAAGCTTCATCCCCCAAGATACCTGTATTGATCCTCTGGCCACTGAAGGATCCGTTTGTAATATAAGTATCAGAGCTGTCTCGTCTATAGTTTAAAATTTAAGCATTAGGACTTTTTAAAGCGGGAGCATAAACCCAGCTCTATTTTGATCATACAATCAGGAAATAGGAAGCAGGAAGGAACTGCCATTCCCCATGTATTCCAGAGCCATCCCTGCCACATTACAGAAGGGGACACTGAGGCAGGATAGTGGGAGAAGTGATTCCTCCAGCCCACCATTGCCCTCCTGCCATCCCAGCACTCCAGGAAATGGTGCCCTCACCTGCCACCCTCGTCACACTTCGCGCCCATGTCGGGGGACTGTGTTTGACCCCCTCTCTACCCCAGGCCTGACACAGCGCCCAGCACACTGGCCTCTCAGCCAGCCCCTGGGGAGCGGGAGGAAGACACAGCAGCCTATGCCCCCACCTACACTTTAAATTACACCCAAGTTCTCTTCTCTCCTCAGCCCTGAAACCAAGGTTTTGGCAGTGTTGGAACAGCCAGCATTTCCACCTGATGGAACTTTCCCTCCGGCCCATAAAGCCCTCCACAGGAGGCTCTCTCTGTGCAGACGGCAAGAAATGCAAACAGAGCAGAGAGGAGGCACAGGACTCTCAGTGTGGTGGGCTTCCACCCAAACCCAGAGGTCATTTCGCAAGACCACCCTCAACTTCCTTTTCCCTGATCCACCACTTACCAGCTGTGTGACCTTGGGCACACTACATGACCTCTCTGAGCCTCAGCTTTCTCATCTGCAAAATAGGATTAAGCTTCCCTCCTAGGGTTGTGATGAGGATGAAGCAAAGATGTATATAAGGGACGTGCAGTGTCAAGCAGCAAATCAGTCCTCCCTAAACAACACTCCCTGGATGCCAGGAAAAGCCTGCCCAACAGCCAACTGAGCTGGCAGGAGCTTACAGAGTGTTCTCGCTTGGAAATGTAGCCTAAAGGAGAGCGATGAAATCGTAGGTTGTGGGGACTGGAAGAAACCTGTGAGATGCCGGCACTCAGCGCAGGAATGGGGATGAGGACACCGCCTGCAGAGGTGACATGACTTGCCCAACGTCACAAGACTGGCTAAGGACAGAGCTGAACTCCCACCTAGCCTCCTCCACACTCCCACTTTCAGCCCTAGAAAGAGACTGTGAAGGGTCCGAGATGGAGTCACTGTTATTCCAGGTGCAGCAACTGTTTATAAGGCAGGACTATAGTGTTTCCAAGTCCCCCACAGAAATTCCAGATTTGGAAGCAAGAAATCAGAATTCCCCAAATCATGTTATTTTCAAAATACTTCCAACATTCTTCCTTACTCTTTATCTATTATTATGAACATATTTCTTAAGAAAGTTGTTTTAGGGGCCGGCCCTGTGGCGTAGCGGTTAAGCGCGCACTCCGCTGCTGGCGGCCCGGGTTCAGATCCCGGACGTGCACTGATGCACCGCTTGTCAGGCCATGCTGTGGCAGCGTCCCATAAAAAGTGGAGGAAGATGGGCACAGATGTTAGCTCAGGGCCAGTCTTCCTCAGCAAAAAGAGGAGGATTGGCATGGATGTTAGCTCAGGGCTCATATTCCTCACAAAAAATAATAATAATAAAAAAGTTGTTTAATAAAGAAAAAAAATTAAGTTTAATATTGTTTACAAAGAACTGTAGCCTATAATGAATATCCAAACTCTGGAGAACACCAGAGAACCTTTTTGAGTGATATTTGAATAATGTAACGTTTAGATCTCCCGGCCAGATTAACAGCATTCCATAGATTCATGTGTCAAATTGCCGATTTAAGGACTTATTTTGCTTCCAAAACTTATTTCTCAGGACGCCATTCGGAGCGTCTGTGCCCGGCGGCCCACGCGCGCGAGCCTCGTCGTCTATAGTTTATCTGTTCGAGTGACTCGCCGTTAGCAGCAGACAGGGCTGTAAACACACGCTCTACCTTGGCAGTGCCTATGAGCGAGACTGACTGAGCGGACGGTGACCTGGCCCTCCCGCCCGCTCCTGTCCCTCTCCCGGGAGCGTCGCCTTGACCCTCAGCTCCACACCTGGCGCTTCCTGCCCTCGCTTTCCACTCAGCCCTGGCGGACTCCTCCAAAGCTGCAAGGTCACTATCTTGACTGTGAGCTTTCATTCTCGCAGGAGACTCATAATCCTTTCATTTTTCTGATTTCTCAACTGATTTTTTTTTCAGGATTCAGGATTCAAAAAAGAAAAAAAAAAAAACTCCTAAGAAATGCCAGGAAGGATTTCCCACGTGAAAACACGAGACAAGCGTGTGACCTCCTTCCTGCCCAGGGGCCTGTGCTCTGTGAGGGCCCCAGGCTGGACACAGGGGACTCCGGGAGGTGGGCGCAGTTTAGGGAGCTCATTCATCCTCCCAAGCAGTATGCTGGACCAGGACCCTCCTGGCCGGGGCTCTGCAGGAGCTGCCTGTGGCTGCCGTAACGATTACCAAGCGCTGGGTGTGTTGAAACAGCAGGAATTTGTTCTCTCACGGTTCTGGAGACCGGAAGTTTGAAGTTGAGCTCTTGGCAGGGCCACGCTCCCTGTGAAGCCTCCAGGGGAGACTCTCACTGTCGGTCTTCTAGAGAAAGAGCCCAGCCTGGCCTCTTCCAAGCTTCAGTGGTTCCCAGCAGTTCTTGGTGCTTGTTGGCTTGTAGCTGTGTTTTTCCACTCTGCCTCCACCCCACCCTGTGGCTCTGTCCCCAGATCTCACTCTCCTTATAAGGACACCAGTCATTGGATTAGGGCCCACCCTACTCCAGGGCGACCTCGTCTTAACTTGATTACATCTGGAAGACTATTTTCAAATAAGGCCACATTCACAGGTGCCAGGGGTTAGGACTCCAACATATTGTTTTGGAGACACAATTCAACCCTCAACAGGCTTCAAAAGCAAACGAGTCAAAGTCAAACCTGGTTCTGGCCAGGCCAGAGTTTGCTATGTAAACAGGCAGGCACGTTCAGCGTAACCAGCACCGCGCAGGATGAGAGGGAAGCATGGCCTACAAGTGGAGCAAGAGGAGAGGCAGCTCTCAGAGAGTGCTGATCAGGGAAGGCTTCGTGGAGGAAGAGGCATCTATATGGAATGAGCAGGAATCGGCCTGGGGAGGGCACGAGAGAAAAAGAGCAGCGACGAATGAAGGCCCGGGATTAACAGAGAAAGGTCTTCACCTTTGCCCAGCCTGTCCCCTTGCTCAGAAGGCAGGTCCCCAAGCTCTAGTCCCCAGGCCTCAGCTTCAATGTCTCCTCTTCGGAAAGACATTGCCTGGCCAACCTTCCTCTACTCTCCTCCACCCAGGACCCTATCATTCCCTTCAAGGACCTCTCACCACCTGTGATGGTCACTGTTTGTCACTTATGGCCTCCGTTTGACTCCAGAGGCCCCCTCCCTAGGTCAGGGGTCCCACCGCCTTTCAGATGTGCTCCTGTAGCACTTGGCACAGTGCCTGGCATAGTGTACGAGATCAGTGAGTGAGTAAATGGTCGAAGACATGAATGAACAAGCAGAAACAGGTGCAGGGTGGCTAGATTGCAGATTTTGAAGCAAGAAGGGGCAAGACAGACAGCTGGAGAGGAAACTGGGCGCCAGGGCCTCCAGGTGGAGTGCCTGTGGCAGGTGGAGGAGCAGGGACCTGCTCCAAGAGTCTGGAGAGCAGGGGTGGGCCCACGGGTCCTTCTATGCAGGAGAGAGAATGGGGGGTTGTGCTCGGCCTCTAGCAGTGGGCACAGCCCCGGGCTCCGAATGGGAATAGATCCCGAAGGAGCTGCAGACTCGCACCCAGCACGTGCACTGCACAGTGGGTGCTCAGTAATATTGGCTGAAGGACAGAGGGAGGGAGGGCATGAAAGAGCCTCTTCCAGGAAGCCATTCCCTTCCAGTCGGATATGGGGAGCCAGAGAGAGGGCATAGTATTCCTGCTTTCCTGAAAACTGTGCACCCGTGAAGTTCTCTCCTCAGAATTTTAGGAGGCTGCTTTTTCTTCTCTTTCCTCTTGCATCCTCCTAGACCAAGGAAAGGGAGGTCTGCGCGCGGCTGGGAGAATACTGCCATACCAAACGGCCGAACGCCCAGCCATAGGAGCGAGCAGGTGAGAGCCAACACCTTGCTGCTTCCCTGGGCTCTGAGCTGGCTTCCCAGGCGCTCTCTCGGGTGAGCAAGATCCGGCACCTCCTGCTGCACGAGCCCCTGGCGGCAGCTCAGCTTAGAAGGAAGAGCTGGGGGAGGTTTGAAGGCTCAGCTGCCCAGCCAGCTTTAGAGGCAACCAGCAGCGCCTCCCACGCTCTCCCTTTGCATCTCCACAGTGTAGGATTTTCAGGCCCCTGGGTGTTTCCCTTCTTACTGCGGGCAGGAATTGAAAAAGACTAGGCTTGGTCTGGTTTTGTATTTTTTTCAATATCCTACTGCTGCTGCTGCTGCCCACTGCTCCATTTACTACTTCTACAGCTCACTGCAGAGACCGTGAACCTGCTGGGCAAGGCCAGAGAACCTCTGGGATCCTAAACAAACCCAAGGTATTTTGATTCATTTCCTACTGCGATGCAAAGATCTCATTCAATCGCCACGCGTGTGAAGTGCCTCCTATGCGCCCTGTTCTGGAGGGGTTACAGAAGATGCAGAGGGTGCGGGCTCTCTTCAAAATAACAAAATATGAACCTTTGACGCAGCTTTTCTGCCTCTAGGAATTTATCCTGCAGATATCCTCACACACATGTGAAACGATATACTTATCAAATTTTTCATTGCAGCATTGCTTGAAAAACACAGCCTTGGAACCATCAACAGGGAATTGGTTAAAATAAACAATGCCGTGTCCAGACAGTGGAATACAAAATAGCTGTGAAAAGGAACAGACAAGCCCTCTATGCACTCGTGTGGCAGGAATAGTAAGTGTGTAACCTGCTGCATAACACACTGGTTGGCTCAAAGCCGACAGACTTGCTGTCTTCCCGTTCAGGAACAGCCTAGCGGGGTGGTTCTGGCTCACGGCCTTCCATGAGGTTGGAGTTAAGCTGTCGTCTGGAGCTGAGGTCATCTCAAGACCTGACTGGGGGGACTGAGGATCTGCTCACTAGTCTCGTCCCGACCGTGTGGGCCAGTCTCAGAAGATCAGCTTCCAGGCTCACACAGCTGTGGGCAAGCTCTGCCCCTCACCCCACCAGTCTCTCCCAGGCCCCCTGAGTGTCCCCAGGACGCAGCAGTGGGCTCCCACAGGTTAAATCAGGAGAGAGAGCTCCCAAGAAAAAAAGGGCCGTTTGTTTATAACATAGTCTTGGAGGTGACACCCCCTCACTTCTGCTGTACTCTGTTCCCTAGAAGCAAGTCATTCATTCCAGCCCACAGCCAAGGGGCAAGAAGTCCAGCTCTCGAGGAGACAAGTATCAAAGAATCTGTGGACATATCGTTAAAATTACCTCACCAAGATGGATTCCTAAGCAAAAGAAAAAGCACAATACAAAGCAATTTGTATGGCTGGCTGCTACACGTGTAACAAGGGGAGAGAGAAGAGTCCTATGTATTTGCTTGCAGATGCATAAAATATCTCTGAAGGATACATGATAAACTCTTAATGTTGCTTGCCTGCGGGGAGAACAATCTGGCAGCTTAGAAACAAGGACAGGAGGGAAACTTGACACTAGGTGTCTTCATCTACCTCTTGAATTTAGCACCCTGGTAGATCACCTGTTTTTAAAGAAGCTGGGATGCAAACATTTTGTTATTCCATTGTTTTCTGAGCGTCTGGAGCCAGGCCTTAGGGAGTGTCCGTACCCTCAAGGGATTTGCAGTCTTGCTGGATGAACAAGATTCCAGCACAGTTGAAACCTTTCGGAAACAATTTCTTATCAAATAAGTTGAAGCTCAAGCGATGGCCCAGATAAGAGACCCTATGCAGGTGGCCTTGGAAGACTCTGGAGGGGAGGAGTTCTTGCATGTGGCTCCAGGGGAAAGTGCAGGATGAGAGGAAGGTAGGGGGTCAGTGGCAAGGCGACAGGAAAGAGGGACCACAGTTGAGACTGGGGATAGAAAAGGAGAAGGAGGGGCTCTGGGGTGGCCTGCCCAATAGTGGGGGGTTTGTGTCCTTGGTTTACTAAGTTCCTCTGTCTCCTTGGTTCTGCTCCTCACTCCTGTTGCTTTGAAGAGAAGGCTGTGGTTCTTCCTGAGTCACCACATGAAAATAAGTGTTATGTAGAAACTGACCCTCTGTATGCAGAGAAGTCATTCTGATGCTAGAAACAGAAACCCGTTCACTTCAGATCAAATCAAAGGAGGATTCCCAGAAGGGCTCAGAGGAATCTCACAGACCCCAGGTCCAGCTGAGCCTGTGACATGAGCTCAGAACCAGAGTTGGCAGTCAAGACCTCTCCCTCCTCCTCCCTCTCCCCCTTTCCCTCTTTCCCTCCTCTTCCCCCTCCCCCCTCCCCCTCCCCTCCCTCTCACCCCCACCCTGCCCTCCCCTCCCCTTCTTCTCCCTCCCCCTGTCCTCTCCCTCCCCCTCTCCTTCTCTCCCTTCCCCTGTCCTTCTCCCTCCCCCTCTCCTTCTCCCTTCCCCCTCCCCCTCCCCCTCTCCCTCCCCCTCCCTCTCTCCCTCCCCCTCTTCCTCCCCCTCCCTCTCTCCCTCTCCCTCCTGCTCTCCCTCCTGTTCTCCCTCCCCTGCCTTTCCCTCTCCCTCCCCCTCTCCTCTCAGGCTTCGAGCTCTCTTGGGCCTGTCTCTCTCTGCACATCTGTTCTCATCTCCCCTGCTGCCCATCTCCCCTTGATTTGTTCTAGTTTCTGCTCCCCTCTTGATATGAGTTGAATTGTGTCCCCACCCAGAATCCATGTGGAAATCCTAATGTCCAGTACCTCAGAATGTGACCTTATTTGAAGATAGGGTCATGGTAGGTATAACTAGTTAAAATGAGGTCTTTATAGTGGCCCTAATCCTACACAACCGGTGTCCTTCTAAAATGAGGAAATTTGGACACAGACACAGGGAGAACGCCATGTGAAGATGAAGGCAGAGATGCAGGTGATGCTTCTACAAGGCATGAATTCCAGAGATTGCCAATAAACCACCAAAAGCCAGAGGAAAGGCATTGAACAGATTCTTCCTCACAGCCCTCAGAAGGAACCAACCCAGCCCACACCTTGACTTCTAGCCTCCAGAACGGTGAGACAGTACATTTGTATTAAGCCACCTGATTTGTAGCACTTTCCTATGGCAGCCCTAGCAAACTTATCCACCCTCCTGTTGACTTGCTCCTGGCTTTGGTTTTCCATGCAGACCAGCTCACCCTGGAGCACAGCACAGACTGACCGCAGACCCGGAGTCCATTAGCTCATGTTCCCACAGGAGAATCTGATACCTGAGCTCACCTGTTTATGGATGAGCCACCACTGAGCCTGGTCCCATCGACTGTGAGAGGAACGGATTGGATCCTCTGCTATAAACTGGTCACCAGGTCCATGCCCACCATAGGGGTTGTAGGGGGTGAGGCAGTTGCCAGAGAAGGGATGGAGCATCCAAAAATGTAGCCCCATGTGCAACATTCTCTTCCGTTTAACATTTTGTTGGAGCCCCAGTTCTCAGACTGAACCGGAGGATAACCAGGAGTGAAGGCGATTCTTATGGGAGCCCTCACTGCTCAGTGCCCTTATTCATTCACAAAATTAAAAAGCCTGTTAGGTGATAGGTACTGTGCTAGCTGCTGGAAATATAAAGTTGAAGAAGACACTGTACTTCTCTGAAGGGACTCACAGCCAAGACAGAGAGACAGACGATAATAATAAGCGTTCATTTTACTGGATGCTCACTCTGCATTAAGCACTGGTGCAGGCATTACACAATTTGATCCCCTTAACAGCTCGGTGGGGTAGGCCCCTCTCTCCCTCTTTCACAGGTTTGGAAGCTGAAATCCCACAAGATGAAGAAACTTGCCTGCGGTCACATAGCTGGTGGGTGGTAGACCTGGGATCTAAGCTTGTCTAGCTGATTCCCTACACCAAGCTGCCTTGCATTCAGACATGTCAGCACTGAAAAGCCAGGACAAGTACCACATGGGGCTCTGACTGGAAGTACTGTGGGACACAGAGGGATGGAGGGGCCGAGTGTGAGCTGGGCCCCAACATCTGAGTGTGGACTGATGCACGGAGGTGGTAAGGGTGTGTCAGGCTATGGGTAATGTATGTGGAAGGCATCTTTCTGGCATCATTGGAGGGTGAGAGGCAAAGTGGGATCTTGTGGAGGAGGCTGAACAGGAAGTAAGGGGTCAGATGGAGAGGTAGAAGGCCTTGAACGTCAGGCTGAGGGATATGCAGTGAGAATGTTAGGGACCACAGGCTTTTTTTCTGCACAATGGCATGATCTATGCATATTTTAAGAAGATACCTGTGGCAGCCCTGTGAAGATGGAGTGAAGGGGTTAGAGATGGGACGCAGAGGAGTATTATGGAGAATGCTGAAACAAGAGAAGGAACTGAATAAAGGGAGTGACAAGGGGCTGGAAGACACGAGACTGGAGACTGGGGAGGCAGAGGACAGAGGACATTTTACAGGTAAGAACTAACGGAGAGGAGGAATCAAAATAGCCTGGGGGCTCCTTGGTCATTCTCTCAGAGGGAGCTCCCAAATGTGCCTGGATTACAAAATTTCTGTTTCTGCCCACAGTTTCTAACCTTATTTTTTCCATACAGTTTTGGCCTGCATATACATACACACCTGTGGATACACACATGTCTGGGGACACACACTACTCTGACCTATTGTCACACCTAGTACATTTATTTTGCTGGAACAAGAGAGGAGATAATCAGAATATCTTTTTCAGGAAGGCAAGAACTGTTTATATTCTTGACCTGATTCCAAACACCCAGCAAAACCCAGGAGAGCAATTAATTAAATGGTTATCTCTGTGTCTGGCTTAGAGCTTTCTCCATCCTCTTTCGGTTTCTGTCTCCTGTCCTCCCTGATCTTCCCTCTCCCCCTTCCCCCACATTGTACCTACTGGTTAAGAAGCTAAATTTCATTTCCTTTGGTGGTGGAACATTGCTTTGTTTTTTAAAGACACTCACAATCTAAGAGTTTTTTTTTTTTTTCCTTTGTAACCATGTTGATGCTATATTTAGTAATTTTATTAAGGAGATAATTTACGTAAATTCCACACCAGAGTCCTGCTGAGTAGCAAGCTAACTAATTCTATTCTTCCTATTAGGGAAAACAGACAAACCAAATGAAATTTAAAGACTAGACGGATGAATTTGCGTCTGTGCTCAAGTCAGACCTGGGACCTTAGGACACGTGTCTAGGGATCTGAGTGAGAGAACATTGTGTTCATCCAGTAGCAAACAGTTGAGAGGAGGGAGTTGGGGGAGAGGAGAAGATTCCAGTCAAGGGACAGAAACGCAGCAGCAAGAATTCACCTGGGGCCCAGTGGGACTCTCTTGGAAGAGCATCCACAGATCTAAAACAGAGATGTCTCTCCTCCGTTGTCCACCTCAGGGGCCCAACCACAGTCTACCAGTACCAGTGGAAAGGGAGGCCCCCCTATTGTTTTCTGTGGCTCTGATTGCTCTCCGACATCCTTCAGCTTCTCTTCAGCTGCATCCTCCGTGGCAGGAGGGACCAGGTCTGTTAAACTGACTCATTCAATCTCTGTGTCAGCACCAGGTCTGTATACGTGGGCTTCTTAATAAATAAAAGAGAACACCACTTTTAAGAAAGCCAATAAATAAAAAACTGATTTGTACCAAAGACATCAAAGGGTGGTTAGTAGCTTTACAAAAAGACCAACTAGAGAATTTTTTAAATCCCCAGCTCCCTCAGTGCATTGGAAATGAGATTCAATTTAGAAAGAAATTCAATTGTACACAACTTTTGAGAAAACCCTGCTGGTGAAGAGAAGGCATAGTGGGGACTAGACATTGATGGTGATTAAGAAAAGGAAGCAGACATAATTTCTTCCACCCCAGGAGGACTGAGAGTGATGTGTAGTGGGGGCCCAGTACAGGCCACGTACTTTCCAGCGCCTTCACCGTGTGTAGTCCTCATGGCAGCTGGGGAGGAGGAGGTCTGCTTATGGTACAAACGAGGAAAGAGGCTCAGGCAGCTGAGGAGCTGGCCCACAGGCAGTGAGCGGGAGTCAGAATTAGGACTGGGGTCTTTGCCTCCAAGCCCCTTCTGCTGCCCCACTGTTCTCTCTTCCTCAGAGACACATTTCCATGGACTGCTAAGGCCAGCTTCCCTTCTCTCAACAAACCCTGCTACACAACACAACATGCAAACTCCTCTCAAAGTCAACATATCTTCTTCTGGGAAAGCATTGGATCACCTAGCCCTGCCTGGGCTAGGAAGGATGGTCAGGAATTCCATGGGTCTCCACTGGGATCATCGGAAACAGGACTCCAGCACTGGCTGCAGGCCAGGGTCAGAATCAGGCCATGGGCAGTGGATGGAGGGCAGCCTGGGGAGCTGACCCCCAAGAGCTCCTTACTCCTTGACAAGCTCACCCCAGCCACTGTCACCCGATGCAGAAGACCTTTGTGTCCAAGGCAGAGCAGCTGCTCCCCAGCCTCCCTTGCAATGTGGCCATGTACCTGAGCTCCAGCCAGCAGGATGTGAGCAGAGGAGAAGGCACCTGAGACCACGCAGGCACGGCTCCCGTGCTCTTCCCTTCTACAATGGCAAAGGAGGGTGACAACCCTGGAAGCCAGTGTCACAAGGGTGGACCCACAAGTTGAAATTTTGAGCTTTGTTTTTGGCAGCAGTTAGGGTCACCTTAACTCATACACACTCATGGAAACTTGGGCAGGGACGTCACGGACCCCTGAGAGTAGCAGATACAGTGCTGGCCAGCAAGCCTGGCTCTCCTCTGCTATTGTCACCACCAAATAGGGGTCTTCTACTCGCTGCAAAGACAAGTCAACAGTCCAGAGGCAAGGTGGTAGGAGAGAAAGGGTCTTTTATTATTATTACAGCTTGCTAGCAAGGGGGCAGATGGCAGACTAGTGTCCATAAAGAACCATCTTAAAACTACAAACTTGAAACAGTTATATAGGGCAAATGGGCTGGAAGGGAGGGGGTTGGAATGTGACCATCTGGTATTGTAGTCCTTGAGATGCCAGATCATCCCATTTTCTTGTCACCAGCAATGGATACCAGCATAGGGGCTCCTTTCTAAAGGTCATTACATTCCTGGGAAAACTTAACAAAAAGTTACTGTCTTATCACAACAGGGAGGTTTACGTGTAAGCTAAGGCTGAGAATGTAGCAGAGCATGCATATTGCTCACAAGCAGGTATGGACTTATCCAGGCTACGTGTAAACTAAAGCACTGCAGACTCAACACAGGGGTGCCTGTGGATCAGGGTTATTTACAGCTCCAACATGGTTCCCTTCCACAAGATGGCTTCCCTTATGCTAACTTATGCTAACCTGTGACTGCATATCTATCATAGCTATTTAAGCAGCGCTAACACTATCAGGAGCGATCGTGGGTCCTTGGGGCCAGGGCACTCAAGGCTGGTGTCGGACTCCGGTCCTGCCCCATTGACCCACTGTTAACACAGAGGTGCCATAGGACAGACGCAGTGTAGAGCACCAAGCTGACACCTGCAGGGAAGCTGCTCTGGAGAATCACCCAGACCCACGGTAAATTTGCAAAAGAGAGGAATGGACTCTGGCTGTGTTAAGTCCCTGAGCTAGCCGGGGTGTTTGTTACAACAGGATCACCTGACCTGCAATGACCAACACAGAGTCCAGGCGGAGGGACCCACCTGCTGGAACTAACACGGTTCCTACTCCAGACTTTCTCTGTCTTTAGCACGCATGTGAGTGTGCCTGTGGACTGTGCAGGGTTGCCTACACAGAGTGGCTGTGTGTGTCCTTCTCTGGGGCCACGTATCTGTGAGTATCTGCCATGCTGCCAGGAGGGCAGTGGTGCCCTTGCCCTGACACCCTGGCGGAGCCTGGGCGGACTCTGAGAGGCTCCCAGGGCCCACCTGTCGGGAGCTCCAACACTGTGGTCACGACTTGACGAGCTGAGGCCTGGAACCGAAAGGAGGTGCTGCCCCTCCTCATGGTCCCAGACCCTGTAGGGTCCCAAGTCGCTCATTTCCAAAAAACTCCTCTAACCATTTCTGTCCTTCCTAAAACTCCATCCAAGGCAGTGGTTGCAAAGGCCAAGTCGATGCGGGCTGCCCAAGAATGAAGGGTAGAAGCAGCAGTGCTGGAGAATCCAGAGGTCTGAACCCTGTCCTCCACTGGCCACCCTGCCTGCCCTGTCCCCAGGCTCTCGGCACCTGCTTCTCTAATGTACACTCACCACCAGGCTTCCACTGGTACCTCATTTTATACTCCTAAGGTCTCTCTTCAACTTACTGCTCCTCGCTATCACCCAGGAAGGCAGGCTGGGCATTTCACAGACACAGAAAGCAAGGCTCACCCCACAGGTGAAGGTGTCAGCTCCAGCAGCTTTCGAGCGGAGGAGAGAAGAGCCAGCACTGCCTTCTCTCGCCAGCTCCGGTGTTCTTTCTCACATCCCTTCTTGGACTGATACAAATAAGTAAATGCTAAATTCTCCACTTCTCTGAGAGCGTTTCTGGGCGCCCCGCAGCATACCAACAAGATGAGAAGAAATCACTCCATCAAAACCTCTGTCTTCCTTGCATACAATCCTAATTAGACTTCCACGGGCCTTCTGGATGGGCTCAAGATGAACTGAGGGCATCTGTGGACTGGAGGACTGTCCAGGGGAGAGGCTGGGGCCTAGGCAAGGGGTGGGGCTCATCGGGTGCCAGGCCTATAGGAGAGGAGGCTGGAGGAGATTCCAGTGCAGGCAGCGGCTGCCCCGTCTCCCCCGTGCATCTCTTTCCTCCTCAGCTTCCCTTCGAGTCGTGTCTTCTCGCTGTCCCTTCAGCCTCAGCTGCTGCTCTCCACATTAACATGTATACTGCTTGGGTGAGGGCTCTCTGGCCAGTTGGTTCTAAATTGCTAGAAAATGACAGAAAGGTGATGGGGGCAGAATGAATGAGAGGTTCTCACAAGCTGCTGACTGCCTTTATCATTTATAAACAAATGCCCAAGAACTTCCACAGTTCCCTTTTCAACCTTTTCAGCTCTCTTCTGAATAGAGTGGGGACAGCCATGCAGGCTTGCCTCCCTCTTCTCTCACTGCCCCAGCCCTAGCCCCCCACCATGGGGCCAGCATATTCACTCACAGCCATCAGCTGTACTTACTTCCTCCTGGGGGCCCATGGTCACTGCCCTTGGGGAGCTCACAGCCTCTGCACACAGACACTAAACCACAAGTTAAGTTTGGTGCATTAAGTGTCTAGACATGGCCTGGGCAGGGCAGGGTGCTCTGGGAATGTAGACAAGGGGCACTCCACCCAGCTGGGTTCTGATCCAGGAAGGCTTCCTGAAGGAAGTGAGCCCTGATTGGAGTGTGGATGAACAAATAAATGTGAGCCTGATGAATTAGTAATCCAAACCCACCATCTCTCACCCCATTATGCTGTTTCCTTCCCCTCATGACATTTTTCACTCATCCACACATACATACACAAAATAATAAATAATTCAAATACGTACATATTTTGGTTATCTGTTCTCTTTCTGAGTTGTGTCTCTTTCCACTATAATGTAAACTCCAAGGAACCAAAAACACTGTATCTTGTTAACTGCTGTAACTTCAGCATCTTGCCTCATGTCTGGCATAGAATAGGAGCTCAACATTATTTGCTGAATTAAAAGATGAACGGATGAATGGGAAAGAGTGTTGGAGGCAGAGGGACCAGCATCTGCAAAAGCAGGGGGCCGTGAGGCCATGTGGGCATTAGGAAATCACTCAGAGCCTTCATATGGCTGGAGCGGGGAACTGGTAAGAGAGCAGATGACTGAGGTGGACAAGAGCTAGAGCAGGCAGACCTCAACAGCTATTTTAAGGAGCTCAGACTTAAGGGCAGGGCAGTGAGGAGCCACCAAGGGATTTTCAGCAGAGTGTGATGTGGTTTGGTCTGCCCTTTAGGAAGATTGTACCTGGAGGAGAGGGGAAGACAGGCTGGAGGGTGGAGTGTCAGCTGGGAAGCTAAGCTGTTAGCTATGATCCAGCAGCCAGAAGGCTGAGGGCCAGAATGGTCTTCATTGCCCTCTGTGGGAAAGACAGCACGGCGGTTTTGAGGAGCCAGCACTGGGCCAGGAGTCAGGGCCTGGACTCTGGGCTGAGAGCATCCTGGCTGCTCTGGGAGGAAGAGTGGGTAGAGGGAAGACAGCAGTTCCCGGTCAGGAGCGCTGTGGGCACGCGTTACCGCGAGCATTCACCTCCAACTTGGCGCCAGCTTGTCTCCCCAACTACTGCCTTCTGGGGCCAAAATCATGACAATATCAATAAAGACATTTGCTGTGTCTTGTTTAATCCCGACACACACTCTGCAAGCGCCTGCTCCATAGTCAGCACTCAGTACGCCACGGCTATGTGGTTGTCCTCTCCTTACTGCTAACATCGCTGGCTTGTCATCAGCCATCCTTACAATAGACATGTGAGGTAAGCGGACGATGCCATCGCCCCTCACGTCACAGGTATAGACACTGAGGCCAAAAGGACTGTTAACAAGGAACAGAGTCCGTGTAGGATCCTTGCCACAGGCCAGGCGCTGAGCTCCGCACCTCCCCATTGTGTCTCAGTTACCCTCACAAACAGGTGAGATGGCTGTTCTTATCTCCCTCTGTTTGCAGGTGAGAAAACAGGTTCAGAGAGGCTAAGGGGCTCACCCAAAGTCACACAGAGTACAAGGGAAGAACCAGAATTTAATCCCAAAGTAGTCTGACTCCAAAGTCCACGTTCTTTCAATCCTGTCACCACCCCACCCCCGGAATCTGAGTGCTAATTCCCTGGACCCATCGGTTCATTCCAGGAAATCAGTCATGAGCCGCTTAGTGACGGGAACACGTTCTGAGAAATGCTTTGTCAGGTGATGTCGTCGTGTGAGCATCGTAGAGTGCACTTACACAGACCTGGATGGTGCAGCCTCTGCACACTAGGCTCTGTGGTACTAATCTTATGGGACCACTGTCGCATATGAAGTCTGTTGTTGACCGAAATGTCGTTATGCGGTGCATGACTGTACTTATTTCACGCCTACTCCATGCCCGGCACTGAAGTCTGGACACAAATATTTTCTCTTTCCTCCCCTGATATGGTGCAGAGGAAAGGATATTTCTGGCTGGGGTTGGTGGTCCACAGGGATCCTGATTTCAGGAGCTGGGCCTCCTGCACAGCTTACACAACAATGTGGGGGACCTTCATCTACACAGGGAGAGGAGTGACAACCCTGGCCACTGTCCTCACTGATTTCCCAGAAGAGCCACTGCTGCTTGTAAAACGTTTTCACTTGCAGACTTCAGGCTTCTGGTTAAATGCTGACATAATCTTCCAAATGCACGCACGCCCTACTCTCTGCGTTGGCCACCGGGTGGCACAGGACGCAGCAGGGAGTGCTCTCAGTGCAACTGCTGTGGGTGCAGACCTGGCTCCTCCTCGGTGAGTCCCAGGTGTGTCGCTGTTCCTCTCGAGCCTCAGCCATCTCCCTTGTCAAATAGGGGTAATGAGGCACGCACCCTGGGTGGAGGCCTGTTGGAGTTTATTGCAACTGAATGTCTGAGCACACGTGGAAAGGCTTCACTAATGAGGCCCTGACTTCTTTTCTTCTTAGGAGGTTGTTTAGAGGCTGCAAAGAAGTCCCAGTCTCGTACAAGGCAGAGTGTTTAGTGTGTGCCAGCCAGAATTTGAAGTGTGTCTCTGTGAGCAGCCCGTGGGTCAACGACGCCAGCCTGCTCCAGGGCAAATGACGTGTCTGAAGTGCATGCCGCTAACCAGCTGTGCAGCCTTAGGAAACCCTCCTCCCTCAGACAGAAGTCTGGAGCCTCTCTGCAGCTCTCCCAGCTCTCCCGTCTGCAGGCTGCGAAGTGCATGTGCTGAGCAGGCCCAGGGGCTTTCTTCAGTCCTCTCCTTTCAAAAACCAAGTGCTCCCACCGGGAGTAATGCGTGACCTCATCACCCATTAAAGGACCTTTTTATATCTTATAGGACAACTTCCTTCCAATCTTGCTACTCAGAGATGTTCAAGCCAAACAAGAGAAAGAACAAGCTACAAGGTGGAGACGGCAGGCCCTTGGATGGAAGCACTAAGGGAATAGTGTGCATTGGTTCATCTTTATCACCTTCTTCACATGCTTATTCATCAACAAATATTTAACAAGCACTGGCTGACACCAGCTACTTTGCCAGGTGCACAAGGGTTTCCTCGCCCCAAAAAGCCTGTATTGAAGGTAGAGCAACAGGACACAATTTCATGAAAAAATTGAAAATATAAAGCTCAATGCATCCTGAGTGAACAATGAGAGGTATGGAGACAGAAGTGCGGCGGGTTTGGAGGCTGGGCCAGTGAGTTCTCCTCATCCACTCCCTCCCCATCCTCTCAGCAGTCCTGTCTCTCCTGGTCTCACCTCTCCCCAAGACTGAGGGGCTCCCTGCTGACTCCTTCCTTCGGGCCCCCTAGCTCACCCCTTGAAGGCTCCCACAAGGAAGTGCACACGATATGGGTTCCATCTTGTCGCTCCCATCCCAGTGTAGTTTCTCATTTGAGAATAAGGTCCAAACTCCTTAGCAAGCTCATTGTCCAGAAATCCTGCTATCACTCGGGACTAACTAACCATGAGCATGTCTCTGTTCATGCTCGTCTTAGTCTGTTCCAGTTGCTATAACAAAATAGCACAGACTGGGGGCTTAAACAGCAGACATTTACTTCTCACAGTGCTGGAGGCTGGAAGTCTAAGACCAAGGTGCCGGCAGATTCGCTGTCTGGCGAGAACCCCCTTCCTGGTTCATAGATGGCCATCTTCTCTCTGTGTCCTCATGGTGGAAGGAGCCAGGGAGCTCTGTGGAGTCTCTTTCATAAGGGCACTAATCCCATCATGGGGGCTCCACTCTCATGACCCAATCACCTCCCAAAGGCCCCCTCTCCTAACACTATTGCATTAGGGGTTAGGTTTCAATGTAGAATGTTGGGGGGACATGAATGTTCAGTCTATACAATGCTCTTCTGTCACTCTTGGAAAGCGTCCTCACTACCACTCTCCCACCCTCAGTCTCCTACTCTCTCTACTTATTAAAATTGGGCTCATCCTCAAGGTGCCATTTAAATGACATCTATGTTGTGAAGCTTTCCCTGACCCTCCAAGTCAATTAATGGCTCTTCTCTCCTGCTCCTGTGTTGCTTCTGTGTTTCTACAGCAACACCGCACTTTTGACTTTAATTGTCATAAGGTGTTTACACATCTGTTTCATTGCATTGAAAGCTCCTCCAGGGCAAGAGCCGGATACTATCTGGATGCATCCTAGGCCCCTGCTGCTCAAAGTGTGTTCTGAATCAGCAGACCTAGGAACTCATTAGGAATGCAGACTCTCAGGACTCACCTCAGACCTACTGAATCAGAGTCGAGTTTTAACCAGATTCCTGGGTGCTTCATCTGCACAATAAAATGTGACAAGCTCTGTCTAAAGAACACCTCTTGCACAGTGTGTTGCACATTGCAGTCATTCAGACAGTGTTCGATGAATGAGTAAGTGAGTGAATATGGAAAGGATCATCAAAAGCCTGTCATAGTTTCATCCACAGCCATTCCTGAAACCTGGAGATCTTTCTTAGCTGTTTAAATAGAGTCAACCACACTGCAAAAAAACCTCCCACACTCTCCTCTGACTTTATTTCTCTGCTTCCTCCTTCAGAATCAGGTACATCCCACCTCCCATGGGCAGCCATGTCCCAAGCTCAACAATGTAATCAGAAAAAAATCGTTTTTACAACAGTTCATCCATAACCCACCCCAAAGCCATGCTCGTGCAGAGGAGCTAGTCCATCAGAGGCTGTGAGTGATGGTCCAGCCAGCTGGCCATGTGGGGAGGAAGCCCCACTCCCATCCATCATCCCTGCTTCCTGGATAACCTGCAGACCTCACAGAAAGGCAGGATCGGCTGTTTGCAGGTCTGCAGGCAGGCAGCAGCTCCTCACCAGCCTCAGCGCTGTTTCTCCTCCCAGCGCCACCCGCCTATGTGGTTTCCCAGCTCAGAAGACTTCCACAGAGCTTGCTGGGAAACCCGCCTGAGACAAGCTTATTACCAGGGTGTAACAAGAGTGACAGGTAACCTCTTAACCACCTGCTCCCAACTCGTGACGGGTAATTTTTTTTTTTTTTTTTTTTTTGTGAGGAGATCAGCCCTGAGCTAACATCCGCCAATCCTCCTCTTTTTTTTTTTTGCTGAGGAAGATGGCCCTGGGCTAACATCGGTGCCCATCTTCCTCCACTTTACATGGGACGCCGCCACAGCATGGCTCACCAAGCAGTGCGTCGGTGCGTGCCCGGGATCCGAACCAGCGAACCCCGGGCCGCCGCAGCGGAGCGCGCGCACTTAACCGCTTGCGCCACCGGGCCGGCCCCATGACGGGTAATTTTATGTGTCAACTTGACTGAGTTAAGGGATGCCCAGATAGCTGATGAAACATCATCTCTGGGTGTGCAGTGAGGGTGTTTCTGGAAGAGATCAGCACTTGAATCAGTAGACTAAGTGAAGAAGATGGCCCTCACCGGTGCAGGAAGGCATCGTCCAATCCGCGGAGGCCCAAATAGAGCAGAAGTTGGAGGAAGGATGGATTTGCTCTCTGCTTGAGCTGGGACGTCCATCTTCTCCTGTCGTCCATCTTCTCCTGTCCTCGGACATCAGGGCTCCTGGTTCCCAGACCTTCAAACTCAGACTGGGACTCACCCCACTGGCCCCCTGGCTCTCAGGCCTTCAGGCTTGGACTAGAGCTCCACCACCAGCTCTCCCGGGCCTCCAGCTTGCAGACAGCAGATGGTGGGACTTCTCAGCCTCCACAATCTCATAAGCCAAGGCCTCCTAATAAATCTCTTTCTGTATATCTATACATATCCTATTGGTTTGTTTCTCTGGAGAACTCTGACTAATATATCACCACATTCTCGTCCCCTCAAACACCTATGAAACTACATAGATGAACAGTTTGCCTGACCGTAAAGCAATAGTACTCATCCTTTGAAAATGAGTCAAACCTGTGGGATCTTAGAGCCAGAAAGGCTGCTAGGACCACCCTCCCCACATCCATTGTCAATAAATCAGCCAAGGACTTGTGTACACATTATGCAGAATTCAAAAGAAAAAGAAATCATCAGATTATTTATATGACTTTGACTTTATGGAGTGTTTTACCCCTCTCCAATTGCTTTTACATCTGTTACCTCCTGAGTCAGGCTGGCAGGGACTAGTATCACCATTTCACAGATGGGAAACCTTTCACAGAAAGGTTAGGCCTCTTCTCGTTGTTTGTAATATGTGCCCTCCTTGTGTTCAGAAAGGATTGTTAGTGGCTTAAAATAAAACCTTATTTACATAATGACTAGTAGTTGAAGTTTAACTGTAGAAACGTTTCCACATTTGGTCAAAAACTACATGCCAAAAACATGTTATGACAATTTAAGTACTGTAATTTATGAAGAAAATCACCATTTTTAGATTTCATTTGCTCAGTAAACTTATATGGAACATTTAAAAAACATTTAACTCCTCATATATATGTGAATATAAAACAAAGTATAAAAGAAATCAGAAGCCATATAGGCAAAGGAGGAGATTTTATGCCAAGAAGCAGAAACATGCTGTTCACCATAACTAGACTTTAATTTGCCTCTGGGCTTCCTAGTAGACAAAGTAAAAAGGGGAACACAATGTGTTGCAAGCTCTTATTGTCGGATTAAAGAAAGAGAGCATACTTATTCAGAAGAAACAAATGTTTCTCAACATTGGGTTAGTAACCTGTCCCAGGATAAACATCTCATAGAAACTTAACAGATTCTTTGATTCCCTGTAGCTACTGGCTAAACTTCTTCCTCCCTTTCTCAACCAAAAGTTTGTAAAGAATAATCCACATTTACAGCGCCTGCTTCCACACCGCCTAGTCACTCTTTAATTCACCGAAATCAAACTTCTGCCCCAACTCTCCCCTGAATGTAGCTCTCCGTAACGACTTCCTGATCACCACCAGTGGGCATGTTTATGCCTTTTATCACTTGATACTTTCAATTCCATTTGATACCTGCCTGTCCTTGGCTCTGGGAGAGCCCACTGCACTGGATCTCCTTCTCCTGGGGCCGTGTGGCTGTTATCTTAGACTCCCTGGGGGTTTCTGTCCCTCTGCTGCTGTCCTCAGCTCCCGGGTCCTTTCTCCCTGGGTGCACGTGGACACTTTCAGGCTGTGAACCGCTGCTGTAAGCCGAGGAGTTCCACATCTCCACGTCCAGCCAGACGTTTCCCCTTGCTCCTCCATCAGATTTGTCCACACACGACTGCCTGCTGGACGTCGCCCCTGAAAGGGCCTACTCCCTGACTCAACCTTGCCAAACTAGATGTCACTGACTGCCCAGCCCTCCCTCCGCTCACACCCGCGTCCTCCCCCACTCTGTCTCAGCTGTCTCCTCCCTCTTCTTCACTTCCGTGAACCAATCAATAAGTCCCACTGCTTTTACTTTCCCACAGATGGGGATGTCCCCTGTCTCCACCGCCCCCCCCATCCCCGAAGCTACTGCTACAGCCTCCCAACCCACCACCTGGTCTCCCTCAAATCCATCCCCCCAAATTAATGCTAGAAAAAATACAAATCAGAACATGCTCCTCCTGTGTTTAAAATTTTTGAATGGCTCCTCATCACTTATAGGATAAATCTCAACCTTCCCACTGCAACCTATGAAGTCCTCCATCATTAGTCCCAAATCATCTCTGTGTACTCCTGCCCAGGCGTAGCAGCAATAAACGCACACGCATGCCAGTCTCCACCACATGCAGCTGCACCCCAGCATGCACATGCCACACATGCTGAAGCTGCTTCCCTTTGCTTCCGCAGCCTGCCCTACCGGGCAGCCTGCCTACTGTGTGGCCTGCTCCTCTCTTTCCTCCCAGTTAGCTTCTGCTACTCAGGTCGGCGGTCCCTCCTCAGGAAGTTTCCTTTGGCCTCCCAGGCTGAGGAAGACTCACTTCTCCTTCCATCATCCATCTCTCTCAGTCACTACACTGCCACATTGCCTTCTATTTGCTTGTCTGTGAGTCTGTCTCTCCAGATACAATAAGCAATTTCCATGCTAAACTGTCCCTTATTCATCTCTGTAAACTCTAGCCCCTAGCTGGATGACTGGCATAGAGTCCAAACTCAAGTGTTTGATGAATAAATGAATATGTGAATGAATGAATGAATGAATGAATGAATGGTTTCTTTGTAGAGGAATTGGGACTGGACTCCAGATCTTCTTCATCCTACTGCAAAACTCTTTCTCTCCTGCTCCTCTGCCTCACAGTCCGTGAAGCCATGTTCCCTCTCTTCGTCTCTTGCTGGAGAAGGCGGAAGGTGAGGTACAGAGATCTGAAGAGACAATCAGGGCATGAAATGTGTCCCCAGCCTCAGCAGCATTCTGAGAGGACTCAGAGGAAGATGATAATGTTCAACGGTGGGTGGGTTGATGGAAAGGCCAGGCCAGGCCTCTGGGGACAGGGAAACTAGGTATAGACCTTGGGGGTGGGGGGTGGGGGAGCACTTGTAAAGGAAGGGAAGAAGGCAGAACTCCAAGGACTGAGGAAGCAGTTTAGGAGAAGCTGGGCTAGACTTCCAAAGAGCTGAAGAAGGACATCATGGAGAAGGCCGGACGCTGCAGCCCGATGTGGAAGATGACGAGAATGTTGGAAGAAGGGAAGGGAACAGAGTGGGGGCAGGTGATATGGGGACAAGGGGTCCAGAGAGTGAGCAGGAGCTTGGTCAGGATGCCAGGTGACCCCAAGGGCTACGGAGACAGAAAAATTCATGTTCAGGAAGGCCTTACAATGGCAGGCAGTTGCCTTTTTTCCATCCATCCTCATTCTTTTCTTTCTTCTCCTTCTCCTTTTTCCCAGGGAAAATGTAGTAAAAGCCTAATTGTTTTCTCTGTTCAATTTCAGTAACAAAATGATACTCGTAATTCACCATTATTCCAAGGGAAGCGCACATTTGGGAATATCTCTGTGTTTTAAAGAGCGTGTGGCTGGGGGCCCAGACTGGGAGCTCAGGGAGACTGAAGAGACAGCCCCAGGCCCAGCTTCTCCGCCTTTCCAGGAAGTTCCTCAACCAGGCTGTCAGCCAGACAGAGAGTGGCCCAGGGCTGAGAGCGGAGAACTAATCTCAGGCTGGAGAGATGCCCTGCTAGACTAGGTGGAAACTGGGAAACACTTTTCCCCAAAGTTTATTCCTTTCTTTTATGACAATGGCGTCAATCCAGACTCAGGAGACCTAAATTCCAGTCTTGGTTTTTCCAATAATTCCCTGTGGTCTCAGGGCCCTTTAAGTTCCTGTGCATGCGACGGCGTTACTGCGACAGCACCTTGGACTTCACAGTGCTCAGGGAGGGTGGACAGAATTGCCGTGACACCCTATGAGATGCTGGGCCCTGGTACTCCCCAGGAACGGTCACAGTGGCTGGTGCTGCCTCTGACCTTTTGGTTCCAGGACCTCCTTGTTCTTTGCAAGCCCTGGGACAGGACCCATGTGAACCAGAGGGAGGCAGACCTCAGAGTGGTCTGGATGGCACTGCAACGGCGAATCGCTATCAGTGACAATAAGATTTTTTTATAATCATTAACTGAGTTTAATAAGGAATTGGAAACTGTGGGGTCCTCAGGCCCTCCCTGAAAGCCTTCGGCCCCTCCCAGTCAGTCCCTTCCTGGCATGCACATCGAAGACTTTAAGGACTGAGGTTCCGGCCAATCTCAGCTCCACTGTGATGCTAGGCCTGGGATCCCTCCATCTCAGGATTTAATCTACCAGGTTCCCAGCCTTGTGCGAAGCCCTGCAGTAGGGGAGGGGCACAAAGAGGTGGGCTCTCTCGCTGGGGCAGAGCTAACATACTGGACATCATCCAAAGGACAGAGAAGTGTTGGTCAGTGGTCTTGATGACCAAAGCCAGAGGTGGCCAGAGAAGCAGATGAGTGAGGGCAGGAGTCCCCTATGAGGGGTTCATAAAAAAGAAGTTGACGTGGGCCTGAAAGGATTTAGATGGGTGAGGAGAGAAAAGAAAGGCATTACAGGAAAGATAAGCAGCTCAAAAAAAGGCAAAAACTTTCCAATGAGAACTTAGGAGGTGTAGAAAACGAGAGTGTCTGAGTAGGGTGGGATCAGTTACAGAGGGCTGTGTAAGTCAGGCTGGGACTGGGGGACCCACGACAGAGAGGAGCACAGAGAGAGCACGGGCTCTGCACGCGGCCCACCTGGCTTCGAATCCTGCCTCTACCTGTGGATTGGGTAACCCTGGGCAAGTCACTTCACCTGTCTGAGCCTTTTCTCAATCATTTGTTCTCGGAGTAAGGTCCTGACTTTGGTGTTTCTTTGAGGTGCCTTGTGTCATATCTTATGGACCCTGCTTCTTTCCCACAGAATGACTCAGCCAATGCACAGGGTGGATTAGCCCTAGGTCTCTGGGTAAAATGAGACCATCTGGGACACTGGTGGAGGAGATTCTCTGGGCTGTGGGCACTTACTTGGCCTCTAGCAGATGCCAGACAATTTGAATAACAAAGAGTGTTGTGGGACAAACTAAGGGAGCTCTCCATTTAGAAGCAGTGGTCAGTGCCTGGACTTTGGGCCAGCTTACGGAAATAATGGTGATGATGATGATGTGTCAGCATGTTAATAATAACAGACTTTGTGCACTTATCATGCCCCAGGCACTGTGCTAAATTCTATACATTAATTACATTATTTAATCCTCAAAAGCACTCTGTGACGTAGGTACTACTGTCATCTCCATGTCACACATAAGAAAACCAAGGCACAAGAGGGATTCAGTAACTTGCACAAGGTCCTACATCTAAGACACATAAGACATAAATTCCAAACTCAGGCAGTCAGACTTCAAACCCACGCTTTTAGCCACTGTGGTTTATGGGCCAGAGTGGAGCTGTACAAGACTCTGAGAATCTTGTAAAAGCTGAAGTTTCTAGGTTCAGCAACTGCAGTGGACACCCGAGCATGCCCTCCCCTCCTTCTGTTAGCAGCACCCCCAGTTATTTAGAGAACCGCCCCTCCCCCAGCTGACCCATCTGACTTGGTAGAGCTGCCAGGCAAGGCTCCCCTACCCCTTGGGCTCGGGCTGTGACCCAGGCTGGACCAATCAGAGTCCTTCCCTGGAACTTTCACAAGTTGGAAGTGAAGAAATTGCTCTTCTTTCTCCTTGGATTTCCAGGTGTAAGGATTTTACTCCAGAATTGCCCACGGCCATGTCCTTAATCAAGTGGAAAGCATGAGACAAGGGAGCCAACACAGAGATGGAAATTGGCTTGAGAGATGAAAAGAGAGAGAAACAAAGTTTGAGAGAGAGAGAGAAGGAAAGAGAGAGAAAGTTTCTGTCTGTCTGTATCTTTTATTATCTCTATAACCACTTATTTGAAAATTGGTTATATTTTTTTCTTAAGCTAGTATGAATTGGATTTCTGTCACTTGAAACTGAAAGAGTCCTACCTATGTGCCAACCCTTCTAAAAGATTTTAAAGGGGATTCCACATCCAGCCTTTCCTGGAAGCACATTCGAACAGAACCCTGACTTTTTATTTCTATAGCTATTACATAGGGGTACAAACTTTCAATATCTTTTCATAGAACAGAAGTTAAGATGATTTGCTGGAAGTGATTCCCAATTGTACCTTTGATTCTGATAATGACAATGGTATTGTTGATTACAGTAATCTTATTATCACTGACTTGCTGAATGCTTACTATGTGTCAGCTACTATGCTCAGAGCTGTACGTGCTGTATCTCATGTGATTCCAATAGTCCTGTGAGGGAGGGCCTACTGTTATCCCCATTTGATAGATGAAGAAACCAAGGTATGGAGATGGTTAAGGAACAGAAGGCAAGTGGCACAGCCAAGGTTCAAACTCAGATCTGTTTGACTCTATAGAGGCCAACATGTACACTCAACCTCTTCCTAGATATCATCCAAATATAACACCACACAAAACTTGTGACAAACACAACCCTTGTGAAATGGAAAAAAAGAACCATAGCTGAGGGGCAGGTCAGCTGCCACATTCTGATGGTCAAAGAAGAAAAAAAAGAAAAACTCAAAGAGGAGCATCTTCAAAAAACAAAGGCCGGGAACCTACATATTACAATAAGCCTTAGAAAAAGACTATATTTTGAAGAAACTGTTATTTAAACAGTTGTCATTTTGCTGAGCCAAATGTCCAATTATGAGATATCAGCTCCATCTCAGAGCTCTGTGATAAAATGGACTAAAAACAAAGCCATCAAAAAGTGTCCCTAGACCACCTATCTACTGATGCCCCACTCTCAGTGGCGTGAGTACTCAGACCTTAAGATCTTCTTACCAAGCTGGGGGTGAGGGTGAGGATCTTGGAGGTGGGAGGGAAGCCCTCTGAGAAACCCCATATGATGGATGGGAAACTGTCACAGATCATTTTCTGGGGTGACAAAACGATGTCCCTCCTTTACTTGTATTCTCCTTCCCCCCAACACACACACACTGGACCTCCTCTCCCTGCCACTGTCATGGTGTGGTTTAACCATTCCCGTCACTGCATTTCCCCAAGTCCGGGACCTGTGTGGGCCTTTGTTACTGTTGACTTGCTATGGGAAGGCACCATCTGTTCTCACAGCCAGCCAGCATCCACCAGAGTCCTCTGTGCTTCGGCAGCCAGGAGCCAGGCTGGAAGCATGGGTAAGGACACATTCCTATGGGAGTCCCTGGAAGCTTTCCTACATCTTCCATGTGCCAGGCGACTGGGCAGCCCATGTAAAAACACCTCTAAGTAACCATCAACCTTCCCCAACACTGCTCAAAAGAAGAAAAGGCAAAATCTTTAGAATCACATGATGAGATTCAGAAGCTTTTGTTATCCAATAATATCCACCATCCCTCTCTGTTGCATTTATTTATAACTCCTTCTCCTTCAGTCCTTCCCACATCCTCCTTCCTAGTGACTTCCACATCCACATATTTCATCCGTTTAACACCCTCGCTTCTCAGTGCCTGACATCACCTCCAGTGATCAGCTCGGTAATCTTCTCAGCCCACCTCAGCCAACTGCACCCATAACCCAGATCTTGCCATTACCAGCTGCACCATCTAAAATCTTGACATCAAACATCCAACGGGCCATCATCACCCATTTTCCAGTTTTCTCTCTCTAGTTCCCCAACTTCAACAATTTTTGACCCTCCAGAACTTCCAGATCATAAAACCTATGCTCACTGTCCATCACACATTTCATGTTTTCATTATTAAAATCAATCCATTGAATAAACCATCAATTCTGTTGCACCTTCTCTCTCCACCATGGAAGCCATCTGGAAGCCTCTACCCTTTGGTTAAACCCAACTCTCTACCTGCCTCATACCTGCATCCAGCTGAATGGAAATGATGAAAAACACGCAAATACCTTCACTGCTCTCACCTTAAACCCATGGCCACAGACCCCAGGGCCAGCATTCCCACTTCATCTTCCAGTTCATTTCATGCTCTGACTCCATGTGGTGATTATTTCACAACTTCTCACGTCTCAAATCTCTAACACCCTTTCTACCTCTTCACTCTTAGGTGATGGTCTATTTCACTGAGAACATAGAGACAATCAGAGAAATCCTTTCTCTTCCTGTGGTCACAGTTCCCAGCCTCTGTGCCAACAGGCTCTGCCTTTTCTTCTGTCACATAAGACAAACTCTTCCTAGAGGTCATCCTTCCCCTTGACCAGAGGATTGTGTTTCCTTCCACCTACATGACTTTATCTCCACAGTTTATCTATCTCCTGCTTCAGTCTCGTCTCTCTAGATCAGGATAGCACATACAAACATGCTGAAATAGCATGCAGCTTTTAAAAAAAGCTCTTGCTGGACCCTAGTTCCCTCTCCAGCAACTACCCTATTAGCTTTCTCCCTTTATAGTAAAATTCCTAGAGTTTTCTGTAGTTCTTATTTTCACTAATTCACCTTCCATTTTCTCTTGCACTCTCTTTGTGGAAGACTATTATTGTTCCAACTGGTGGCTCTTCCTTTCTCTATGAAAGGATCCTGTGTCCCTAGTGGTGGCTGTGTGGCCTGCGGTGCCTCCTGCAGGTGGAGTGTCCTCCCACCCCATCAGCAGGCTCGGCCACGGGGCTGGCTTTAATCCAGTAGAATCAGAGGAGATATGATATGGGCTGTCTATTCTGTTCAAGGAGGTTTTAAGAGACATGCCAAGTCTCCACCAGCAATCTTTTCTCCACCTAGGCCATATTAACTGCAGACCAAGGTTGGAGTTACTTCTTCAGCCTGGGTTTTGAAATGCTAAGTTATAAGCAACAAAACTGTGGCTGATCCACAGTTGCCAACAGGTAACAGGAAAGACACAACAAAATGTTGCCATTTGAGGAGGCTTTGAGAGTCGGTGGCTGATGATTACTGTAGCCTTCCTCAGCAAACACTAACTTTCCAAACAGGCTTCTGTGCCTCCCCCTCACAGAAAAACTGCACTTGTCAAAACCACTCCCATGTCACCAAAGCCAGAAATCAATGATTGGTCCCGTCTTTATTGACCCTATAGGCAGCATTCAATAATGTTGATTATGCCATCCTACTTGAAGCACGTCTGTGTCCTGGTATCTGGAAACTCACTTTCTCTGTTTTTCCTCGTGCTTCATTGGCCCCTCTGTCAGCCTCTTCTACTGGCTCCTTCTCCTCTTCTGAAGACCTAAATGTTGAAATCCTAGGACATGTCTCTGCTCTACCATTTTCTCCCTAGGGAATCTCATCCCTCTGTGGCTGGGATTCCAAAAGCAATATCTCTAGCCCCGACTTCTCGCCTGAACTCCAGGCTTCAGTATGTAATTTCTTACTGAGCATTTCCACTTGCATGTCCAAAACAATACTCTTAGTTACCTCCAGCCACCACTAACAAACCTGCTCATCTCCACTCTTCCCCATTTCGGTCAGTGTCACCACCACTGCCACCTCATACCCAGTTGCTCGGGCCAAGAAAGACTCAATATCATCTTTATTCCTTTCTTTCTTTCGCACCCACATCCAATGCTTCCAAACTCCAGCACTTATATCATTATCACCCTGATCTACCCCAGATTATCTCTTGCCTAGACTATTACAGTAGTCTCCATTCTGCCCCCACTGTTTCCACTCCTATCACCTCTCACTCAGGCCACACATTGAGCAGCCAGAATGGCGCATTGATTTTTAATATGAATTAGATCCCATTATTGCCCTTGCTCAAAATCCTACAATGATTTCCCATAATTCTTTAGACAAAAGCCCTTATCGTGGATACCAGGGGCCTACAAGATCTAGCCCCTGGCTATCTTTCCAACTTTTTCTTCCATCACTTTCCCCCTTGTTTACCCACTCAGGTCAAACCCACCTTCTTGGTATTCCTCAAACCTACGACACTTTTCCCACCTCGGGGCCCTTGCACTTGCTGTTCTCTCTGCCTAGAACACAGTCTTTCCCCTGATAGCCTCAGACTGGCTTCCTCACTTCACTCGGGTTTTGCCCAAATGCCTTCTCTTCTTAACCATCCTATTTAATTAGCTACCTCCTTTTTAGTATATTTTATTCCCTGACCTACGTTATTTCTAATCCTCAGCACTAATAAAAGACAACGTAGATTAGTAGTTAGGAGTAGGCTCTCTGGCTTTGGCAATTAATCTCTCTGTACATCAGTTTTCTCAATTGTAAAACGGAGATCAGATTAACAGCACTTATCCTATGAAGCTCTAACAAGGCTTAAATGAGTGAATCCCTGTAAAACGCTTAGTAAGAAACAAGGCAGGATGCAATGGTTGTTGGCTATTTTTATCAGATATTGAATTCTCTAAATTGCATTGTCTGTCTTCCCCGTAGAGCGGGAACTTAGTATTTCTGGTTCACTGCTGTATTCCCAGCACATGGAAGGTGCAGAAAGGCGTTGATAGAACTACCTCTGCAAACCCATCTCAAGAACCTGTACTTCATTTTGTGCACTAGTTTGTAAAAATTGTATTTAAGCTGGATTTTACTTAATCTGACTCACCATCCCCAATCCCAGTGTTCTTTTATCATTATTGCGAATTGACCTTTAACTGATAACTTTTCAGTTGAGAGTTTCTTCCCTCTTCCTCTCAGTACTCGGCAAAATAAGATCAGAGAAACTGACACTTAAAGATCCCTGACTTGAAAATAATCATTTTCTGATTTGTCCGTGTGTGAAAGTTTCCATCTTCACCCATTGGCTTTACATAGAATGGATTATTAGGGCTAATACAGTGTAACCTGGCTGGGGTCGCTGAAGGGAAATGTCATACTTAAAATGATCACTCGCGAGATCCTGAGTCTTGTGCTGACTTCCTGAATCCCAACTACGGCTGGATTCATAATTAATAATAATCCCTTATACAGCATTTAGTGGTTCAAAAGCAATCTTTGCAAACCATTGTTTCTTTCCTCTTCAGCACTGCTCTGGAAGGCGTGAAGAGGCCTTGTCATCACACACAATTCACAGGGCACAGAAGGGTCCTGGTCCAGGTCATTTGGAGCAGGGGTCGGTGCCAGGAAGGAAAAGCTGTTTACCACAACTGGACTCAGATGGAAGCTCCCCAAAGACAGGGGCCCAGGGAGTTCACAACGTGCTGTGGATCATGCTTAATGCTGTGCTGCTGAGACTGGCTCTCCTCTTTCATGGTGCCGTAGACCCAGAAGCCGTTACATTCTGAAGGACCTCAGAAGATGTTCGGGCTACCAGCCTCTGTTTTGCCTTATGAGCAGCCTGAATATATTAGCTGAGGTTATACCAGTTGTTGTAGTAGATAAAACTCTCACGTCCCAGCAGCTTCACACAATGAAAGGTTCTCTCTCACGGTGGTAAAGCGGGGACCGAAGCTCCTTCCATCCGTGGCTCCATCATCTTCAGTGCGTGGCTCCTGGGGTTACTGTGGAAGAGGAAGGAACATGGAGGTCATGGATGAGAGGTTCTTACCAGCCAGGCCTGGTGGTAGCACATATCACTTCCACCCACACCTCATTGGGGAGCTCTGAGTCATGAGATCGCCCTCACTTCGGAGAGGCCAGGAAATGCAGGCTAACTGTTAGCCCAAAAGGAAGAGGAAACATGACTGGCGACCAGGTAGGTGGCGTCAGCCACACCAAGCAAGTCATGAGCCCTGATCACCTGGCCTGCAAGTAGCAGACTGAGGTTGCTTCCGGAGATGAGCTTCTTCTACTTAGCCATCTTCACCTTTCTCTCCTGCTCTCCTCTGTATGCTGGCCTTCATTACACAAGTTCTCTACTGTTTCTAATTTCATATTTTCCTTGACTTTTACTCCGTAGTCTACAAAAAAAAATAAGAAAAAGGAAACATTAGCTGTCAATTGTCCAGGTGAAAGAGCACACGAGAGGAGAGACGGTCAGTGATAGAGGAGAGGAAGTTGTCCTTTTGGAAGTGTCAGCATCCTCCTCCCAGCTGTAGTCAGTTCCAGTGTTTCTCCCAATGGTCCTAGGAGTAGAACATTAGAACTGAAAGGACCTCAAAACAGCTGAAGCAGAGGAAAGAAGCTGCCACTGTTGTTAATCCATCATGGAACCTTAGGCAACACATTGGGGCCTCCCAACTAAAAAAGTAAGATGATGCCTCAGCCCAGGTGGTCATAAAGGCTGAAGGTGATAATGGAGACAGGTTGTCTGGCCCAGTGCCTGGAACACAGTAGCCTCAATCGGTGCTAGTTGGCTTTGAATCTGAGCCAAGTTCAATACTGTCACATTATAGAATGTTCTGTGCCCCCAACTGGGTAGCATTAATTCAATGCATAGGCTAGGGCTGGATCTGTTAAATGACCCATGTGCTGTATGTAGGAAGCCATGGTCACCTAGAGGCATCCAGGAGCTGCCTGCAGGGAACGAGAGCAAGGCTGGGCCCACAGCTGCTTTCACCCACCTGTCTCTTATGCTAGAGCCGCCTGCTGGGGCCTGCCCTGCCACTGCTCCTGCATCCTCCCATCCTTCCCCTGTGCCACACTCAAAGCCAGGGAGGCTCCCCTGCAAGCATCACAATCCCCACCATGAAACCCACCCCAATCGCAGATAACTTCTTAGTTGCACTTCCATTTCCTTGCTACGTGACTTTGGACATTTAATAAATGGTAGCTGTAATTTTTATTATTGAGTTTATTATTATTTGCAGGGCATACACTTTACCACCCTCTGAGGGTCTTCACTGCCTCTGGAACATTCATACTGTCCACTACCAAGACACAAAAATGTGTCGTCTCATGTAGGAAAGGCAAGTCAAGTAACACTTGGTGCCCTGAGTATCAGGCACTAGCCACACTTAGCGCACATGCTCTCTGACTGGCCCCTGTGGCACGTCAGGATGATTTCAAACAATTAGTAGATATCATGATAGAGGTCTCCAGTGTCCTGATGATGTGTGCAATGACCAGGAAAAAGGGGGCCTGAAAGACGGTGACAAGATTGTAGGCTCTTGTACTGATATTTATGAACCTCTAAGGGATGAGGGGGAAGAGAAGACGTCGTGGAACTCAGGTCCAGGAGCCCAGTGCTGCCTGGGATCACGTTGTTGAAACATAAAGGGACATTTCTGCACAGCTCCTGCACCAGCGAGCACCAGGAGGCAGCAGCTACGGCAGCACATTCAAAGGCTCCAGGCTGTTCACGTCTGATCGCTCACCCGTGCTTGACCCACGTCAATGACATAAGCTCTGTCACGTGTTCCCATGGTCCTTACCACTCATTCCCACCACCCCAGAGAACATGGAATTGATTTTTCTTTCAGATTCTCATAGCATTTTTACACACCCTTATTACCATAAACAGCACATTTTTCTGTAACTGTCAGTGTCCTCGTCCCCGTCCCCACAGGGTCAGGAATCCCGTCTCCTCCTCTGTGGTAAGCAGGTGACCAATACATGTTTGTTGACTGACAACTGGCCTCTCCTGCCAGATACCTAAGTGCTCCTGACCCCTGACTCTCGCTAGACATTGGATCCCATCTCTCCGCTGACCTGACTGCCAGGCACGCCAAAGCCACTCTTCTCCTAGGTCCAGCCTCGGTGTTGAGGAGGCGTGGAGCCCTGCTCTGTCATCAGGACTGTGCCGTGCTCCTGAACTCTGGGACTGCCTCCCCAAGGCCCACTTGGCCTCGCCACCTCCTCATTTGTGATCTGCCATGGCAGGCTCGGGCCCTCCTTGTATCCCGTCCACACAGCCTGGGCCCAGGCAGCAGGGTCTCGGGGGACAGCCAGAGGGTTTGGCATGAAGAGGGCAGGGGTCCACCGCAAGTTCCCCAGCTTAGGAATAACACCACCTGTTGTAAATCACCCACCATCGCCGCTCCTCAGTGTGTTCATCTATAACTGGATGGAAGGACACCACCCTCAGAGCAGGCATCAGAAACGAGAGTGAAGGTGAAGGCACCTGGAAAAGCAGAGTGCTGGTCAGTTGGCTCTACTCTGGCCATGGCGGAAGGACAGAAAGCCCTTGGACGTTCTGCCTACGCCAGGGTTTGGATGGTGCTGCCTCCACACGCTCCCTCCACCTGGACGACTCTGTCCAGTAAGGGTCAGCGGGCAGGATACCTCCCACGCCGACATTCCTCAGACTGCAGGAAGCCCCACCGTTGTGCCCTGCAGGGAGCAAGGGAAGGTGGAGTTGTTTCTCAGGCGTTGTCAGATAAGCAGATCAGCAAAATACGAAGTGGCAGAGAGCAGAGACTGTCAGTGTTATTTCAAGCTTGTGATCACATCTCACATGCTCTGCTGAGCCGGTGAGAGAAGCAGCCCTGGGAACCCTGACGCTCAGCGTGGGCGGCGCTCAGCCAACCAGCCGGCAGTCCTAGTTCTGCTGCACTCACTCGCCAGTGAATCTGACCTCCCCTCAGGGAGGCCATCGCTGGCCTTAGTGTCCTTCAGCTCCTGCTGCTCGTCCGTTCAAGTCAACATTTACTGAACACTTACCAAGGCCAAGCAGTACACGGATCCCTCTGGGAGCCACAGAGAAGAAACACCCACCATCCCTGCACTCAATGACCTCCCGGTCAGAAGCTGACACTTCCAGCAGGTCACTCTCCTGCTCAAGAACTGGCAATAGCTCCCTATAGCTTTGGTATCAAGAACAAACTCCTTGGCCTGACTTTCAAGTACCCACCCCAACCTAGGTCTCCCTTATCTTGCTAACTGCAGCATAAACCCTCCATCCCTGCAGGTAAATGTCCTAATTGTGCCAGACCCTTCCTGTCTTCTCCAGTCAGGCTGTAACTTCTTATCTAAACCCTTCAAGACCGAGCTCAAATTCCACAAGCCCTATGTGATCTCTTTCTTTTCTAAACTCCATTTCACCCATAGTAAGCCATCGTCTTGCACTAAATTATTCTCCAATTGCTTCACACAGTCTCTCTCTCTTTCTCTCTCACTAGATTATAAGGTTCTGAAGAGCAGGGTCTATTCAATTAAGCTCAATTCGGGGCCGGCCCCATGGCCTGGTGGTTAAGTGCACGCTCCGCTGCTGGCGACCCAGGTTCGGATCCTAGGCGCGCACCGACGCACCGCTCGTCAGGCCATGCTGAGGCAGCATCCCATATAAAGTCGAGGAAGATGGGCATGGATGTTAGCCCAGGGCCAGTCTTCCTCAGCAAAAAGAGGAAGATTGGCATGGATGTTAGCTCACAGCTGATCTTCCTCACACACACACACTAAATAAATAAAACTTTAAGCTCAATTCAACATATATTTATTGAACACCTATCATTCTCCCCTGCCCATGTTTGTGATGTGTTGACTGACAGGCTGGTGCAGGCTCTGGATCCTCCAGGTGGATGGGCAGCTTTCATGACAGATAGTTTAAGCTACAACCTTATGCAAACCTCAACATTGTGCCCTTTCTTTGTTGACCTCAGGGCATCCCGGAAATAAGATGAAACTACAACTCATCCTCAGAGCCACCTTGAGAAAGAGGAAACCATTTGTGCTCTCCTTGTAAGGCCAAGCATCCTGAGGATCACACCTGAACACAGCAGTGCCCAGGTGTGGCGATGCCCGCCTCACCTGCCAGGACCTCGGCAGAGGAATCCGAGGCCCCGGAGCTGGGTCTCCCTCTGGGCAGGGGGCAAGCCCCAGACGGGGGGCAGCCTTCTACATGCAGACTGCCTTGTCCTCTCCTGCTACCTTGAAGCCATGGCAGACCCACCCCATTTTCTAAGACAGATGCCTGCCTCAGGTCCTACCTATGTGTTGGTTCTCTGCCTCTTCTCTCAACGCCCTACCCCTAACCCTTCCTTCCACAGGAGAAATGCTGGGAGACAGGGTGGCCAGCTGGATGGCGGGCTGCTTACTTTTTTTGCATGTTTGACTATTGCCATCTGGTGGCCGTGTGGAACAAACCAAACTCCCTGCCCATTCCTGAAAATGCCCCTTTCCCTTTCTTTTGGAAGAGGAGGAGTCAAGAGCTCTTTTTCAACCCCAAAAGGTCCTAAAATCTACACTCAAAGACTGCCAGGAGCTTCAGTATTCTCAGGAAATTACGTGAACACCTGCCACCTGTAGCCGTTAGGATCAGGGCCCTCCCTGCAGATCACAGCCTGGGCGGAAAGGCTTTCTCTAAGCCCAGGAGGAGTTGCAAGAAAGGAGAGGGAAGCAGGGAGAGACAGGGAAGGAAGAGGCGGAGCAGGAGGAAAGGAAGAAGGATGGAGAAAGATCAGGGAGTATCTGCCAACCCTGCTGAGCAGCCACAGACAGACAGGATGAGCCATGCCAACACTAGGCTGACGAGAGCAGGGTGCACCAGGGCTGGCCGGCCCCAGCCCCCACGGTAGCTGAACTGCCTGCTGGATCCAAGTGAGGAGCGTGAGCCTTCACGGGGCTCTGGCCTGAAAGACAGCATGACGCCGTGAGGGCTCTCCTTCACTTGGCGCATGGGTGGAGCTCCACTTTCATCAAGTAAACATTCGGGGGTCACAGGGGTGCTGGCCACCTGCAGAGTTGACCTGCTCCCAGGGGCAGCACACCTTCTCTGTTAGTGACAGCAGTCCATCCCTGACTCCACCCTCCATCTTTCTATCATCAAAGCAGCTCTCAGGGGACAAAACATCCACCCAGGCTGAAAGCAAGGCCTACAGGACCCTGGCAGCCCCCCGGGGAGTGGTGGGCTTCAACTCCTAGCCAGCCCGTCCCCTCCCCTCATGCCTGCTGCTGCAACCTCTCCTCTCCCCACCCCCGCCTTCAAGCCTCCCAGCTCCATTTGGAAGAAATATCTTCCTGCTGGAGGAAATAAAAATGAAAATACAGGCAGGGTGGTACCCCTTGCCTCATTCCCCTAGAAAGGCTGCCAGTCCCCACTCCCTACCCAGGAGGCCACTGCCTTCAGGGAGACGCGTTGAGGTGATGAGGAGACCTATTAAGCAAATTCATTATGACTATTTCACATTAGATTCCATTTTTTTCCCTTTGATGCCAACACAACTAATAAAAATGCACTTTATCTTCTTGGATTTATGGGCTCGTAAAGCTGCTTCATGTACCTCAGGGAATTGGGATTAAAGGAGAATTAAACATCTCCCGTGTGATGCCTGCTCAGGTAAGGGGGTGGGGGCAGGAACCAAAGTGGGGGCGGGGAGGACAGGAGTGATTCAAGGACAAGAAATAAACTGAAGTAAAAACCTGGCAAAAATATGGCTTTAATACATTGTAAAAGAATAAAAACCTCATAAAAAGTTATCACCAGACATGAGGAGTTCGTAATGTTGCCCATTGTGGATTCTGGGAGGAACTTTCGGGGAGATGAGAGTCATTAAGTAAAAATGAGCCCAAGCCAGCCGGGAGAGCAGGACGGAGGCATGATGCAGCCAGACACAAGGCGCCAGAGAAGCTGCTGCTTGAACGTAATGGGGGCCTGCCGCACGCTGGTCCTGTGACAGGGGAAAGTCCTTGCCACAGGGGTCAGCGGGGAGGCTGGGCCCAGGGGCTGGAGAGGAGGGAGCGAGGCCCGGCTTTTGCCAACAGCCGTGAGACTCCGGATGAATCACTTAATCTCCCAGTTTCTTATTTTCTTCCCTGTTAACCAGGAACAAGACCTGGCTACCCTCTTCCCAAAGTCGTTGCAAGAACCAAACAGAGCAGGGCAAGGCATATGAAGGAGCTTCCTTAGATTCAAACCAGAAATTCGGAAGCCATTCTTGCCATATCCTTTACTTCATGACTAAATCCAGGCCATCACCAATTTTATCATTTCTACGTCAAAAGGATCTCTCTTTCTTCTCCTTTTCTCCATCTCCAGCTCTCAGGTGCAAACCCCTGTTATTTCTCACCTAGACTACTGCAATATCTTCCTTGTTTGCATCTTCCGCATTCATTCTCCACACAGCGGCGGGAATGATCTTATACAAGTGTAAATCAGATTATGGCATTCCCTGCTTAACACTCTTCAGGGGCTTCCCGTTGAATTAAGAACAGAATTCAGAATCCTTAACCTGATCTAGAAGGCCTCATCTAGCCAGGCCTGTGTTCCACTGTACCTGGCCTTCTTTTGGTCCCTCTGTCATGCCGAGCTTTGTCCTGCCTCTGGGCCTTTTGCACACGCCCCCATCTTTGGTTCAAGAGTTCTCCCTGATGACTCTGCATGGTTACCTGCCTCTGTGTATTAATCTCAACTCAAGTGTAGCTTAGACTTCCACCAAATATAAGCCACCTGTGTTCTGACTCGAAGCTTTCCTACGTCACAAACGATGTACAACCTACATCACAATTTGAGTTATATATTGATGTGCGTATTTTAATTTAATATCTGACTCTCCTGCTAAATTATAACTTTTTGAGGGCAAAGAGTATGCCTATTTGTTATTCATTACATCCCTAGAACTTAGCACACAGCCCAGATCATGGTTAGCCCTCAGTCAGTATTCACTGAGCAAAAGAAAAGAACCTTCAATTACCACTAAATAGAGGTTCAGGGCTTCCCATGGTTGGAGTAGAAGGCAAGAGAGAATTTGGGAGAAGTCATGGAAGAACCTTCTGGGTAAGAGAAAGACAGGAGATACGGAAGAGGAGGTTAGGAACGACACAGAGACAGGTGGTCAAGGCACAGTTGTCTTTTTCTCAGGACTTTTTCGTCTCCTCATTGCCGTATTTAATTCAATTCATCACTGAGTGTAGAATGCCTACGATATGCAAGACTTTTCATTCAATGAGGTTGGGAATCCCAGCAGAATTGGACATTGGCCCTGCCTTCCAATCAAGGTAAGAGGCCTGGAGCCAGGGACCCAGAGACAAGGCACTGGACATCACCAAGCATAGGACACAAGCATCTTGAGTCCTGGGACTTTGTCCTGACTGCAGGAAGAGCCAGACTGGCCATCTTGCAAGGCCTCATGGGTAGCCATCTTTGATGAGGTCCTGACAGCTCTGGATCTCGTCTTCAGCTTTGCAGGGAAAAGAATTTATTTACCACCAGTGAACAGGGCTGACTTATCTTAATCAAACCTACTAAAAGCCTATAAGTAAAGCAGAACACCACTTTACTTATTTACGCTAGGGAAACACAATTTCCACTGAGAGGGCTCCTTTCCTGGTGTCAGGGCTTACGTGAATGTTCCTCCACGTCTACAGCGACCCTCCACCAGCTGTATTGCATGCTGAATTATTCTCAGACCCTGTCATGTGCCACGCTTACATTTGCCTCTTCCCTTGGGCCTTTACTTAGGTTATTCGCAATATCTGAACCACTCCGCCCCCTTTCCCCCGTGTGATGATGTCATGTCTCAGTCCAGGCCACTTGCTCTCAAATCTCTTCTCTGGCTTATAGACCAGGTTAGGTCTGCCTGCTAAACGTTGTTATAGTTTCTAACATTTCTGCTCATCGCTCATCCAACTAATGTTTATCTATACTGATTTGAGCTACTATGTGCCAAGCATTGTTCTGCGTATTGGGGATACATCAGTAAAGAAAATAGACGAAAATCCCTGAGCTTTTGGGGCATGAAGGTTACATGCACACACAGACAGACATGAATGGATTGTCAGCTCCTCAGGCACATTAAAGTGCGTTACAGTTCTTGGTGTGCGCTAACTTATTCCTCCCTCCACTCGTAAAACGGGTACTTCTTGCGCATCCGTTCTGGGCTCAGGCACTACGCTAAGCTCTAGGGTGCTATCGTCATAACAAGTACGTGTGTCCCTGCCTGATGTATCATAGGATGTATCATATGAGCTATCATAGGATGTAAGGGGAGTGAGTAACCTTAAAATGAAATGAAATGAAAACACCAAACAAACGCCAGGTGCTACGAAGGGAATGAGTAGAGTGCTTGAAGGGAAAGTCATAGGGGTGGGTCCAGTAGAAACTGTGTGGTCAGGGAAGACTTCTCCGAATTTACATTTACATTCTCGAAATTACATTTAGGATGAGATTAGAAGGATGATTAGAAGATTAGAAAGATGAGAAGGAGCCAGCCAAAGTGAGCTGGCTCCTTCCCCCCAAAGTGAGGGGAAGAACATTGTGGGCAGAGGGAACAGCATGTATGCAAAGGTCCTGAGACAGGAAAAGCGGGCACATATATGAGACTGAAAGAAGGGCAGTTTGGCTAAGATAGTGAGTGAGAGGGAATGTGGTAGGAAATAAGGTTGGAGAGGTAGCCAGGGCCAGCTCCACAAAGGCCTCTGGGTCATAGTAAAGATTTTTTATTTTATCCTAAGTGCAAAGGGAAGCCACTGAGATGTTTTAAGCAGTGGCTATGAGGTGTTTTAGGGCAAAAGTAGAAATGGGGAAACCAATCAGAAGGCTTTTGCAGCAGGTCAGAGGTGACAATGTCTTGGACTCAGTGATGGTGTTGGAGATGGGGTGTCTTTTCGGAGAGTGAATCCACGTGCTGTGGGACTCCTCAGACGTGGCGTTTGACTGTCTTACACAGTGAATGTATAATACGGAAGATTCAACAGCCTTTACTTCCCCCATGCACATCAGTGTTTGTAGACACCCATAATAGTTCTTCCCAGTGTTCCCCCTTATTCATCTTGTAGCTTTTTATATTCATGTTCTTCTGCCAAAAAGTTATTAGTGATCCAACGTGCTTTGAAAACTAGCGGGTACATGTCCTCTTTGTGTTGACTCCAGCTTTATTCTAAGCAGTTTTGAAATTCCCTAACAAACTTCCTCGCATTGAAGCCTTACTGTCTTTATCACAACCCCTAAAGGTGTTGTCTTTAAGTGGATGGGAGCAGTGTGCTCTGAGAGACCTTGGGAACCAGAGCCTTGGGACAATGTTGCTTTGAAGAATGATTCAAAAGGAAGGAAAGACTGGATTCAGAGCAGAGACTGGGCTCCTGGTCCTAGCTCAGTCTCTGAGACCCTGCATGATCTGGGACAAGTGACACACCCCCTGATGGAGCCAGGCAGGTCTCCATCCTTCCTGGGGCTTTCCTTCATCCAGCACAAGTATTGAGGACCTATTACGTGCCAGATGCTTTCCAGGTGCTAGCAATGCAATGATAAATGACAAAGACAGCACCTTTGTGGACGAAATGCTTTGAGAGGCTAAAAAGTTATAAATATGAGGCGCCTTTGGAGCAAGCTCAAGCATGAGGGAGGCAGGGACAGTCTGAGGTTTTGGGACCCGGGTCTCAGGTCTCCAGGAAGCGCTCATCTGTGAGTTACTGACCGCCCACTTGACTTGTCCTCATCCCCTCACAGAGGGATCACGGCTTCGAGGAAGATGTCTTGGCGATCAGTTCATGCATGATTTACAAGTCTATGGTTCTGGAGGCATCTGAACGATGGACATAGATCTCAGTAATTAATCCTAGGAGGTCCCTAATGACAGAGGAGATTGTGCTGTGTGCAAGTTGCTTTAATACTAAACAGCTTGTGTTATCTAACAAATGAGAACATATCACACCCAATAAACGTCACTTTTGATAAGTGCTCCTGGTGGTCATAAATCCGACAAATAACACACTTGCAGGATCTCACCATACTCGCCCTTCCCTGCCCATCTTCTGCAGGATTCTCTCACTCTCTGTGTGCTTTGAGGAAGCCCACCTCTGTCCCCACGGTAACCCTGAGGCTCTGCATGGGGGAGACTCGCAGCCAGCCTCTCCATCATGGCAACACCACAGCACCTGCATCCAAGTGAAAGCTTTTCAGTTGCCAGGCAAATTTGGGCCATTTTAAGTGCAAAAGTGGATAATTCAAACAGATAAATAAAGCAAAACAAACCAAAACAAAAAGCCCATGTCCCTGCCTTCTTCTCGGTTCTCTTATTTAGGACACATCAGAGACTGTTGGGAGTTGGCTGAAATGATAAAAATCACCCCCAGCTCATCATCAAAAAGCATTTAAGTGATTAAATGTGTTTTATGGAATCAAGGAAACTGCAGAGATCCAATCTTTCCCCTCTGGGCTAACAGTGTATCTACCCCATTTGCTAAGTAGAGAAGACTCTTATCTGGTACATCACTGCCTCTCAATTACACGAATCGGCCCGGATGACCAGCGAAGGACAGAGGGTTCTGGATTCCCTCACTCTGGGATGAAGGCAGCAGCCAAATTACACTGAAACAGAACAGAACTGTTAAAAGAGAAGGGTCCTGTATGACTCCAATTATGTGATGATCTGGAAAAGGTACAACTATGAAGACAATAATGAGATCAGTGGTTGCCAGGGGTCAGGGGAGGGAGAGGTGAACAGGTGAAGCACAGGGGGGTTTAGAGCAGTGAAACTCTTCTGTGTGATGCTCTAATGGTGGATATATGTCATCATACATCTATCCAAACCCATAGAATATACAGCTCAAAGAGTGAACCCTAATGTGAACTATGGACTTTAGTTAATCACAATATATCAATATTGACTCATCAATTGTAGTAAATGCACCACACTAATGCAAGATGTTAATAATAAGGGAAATTTGGGGGTGAGGGCAAGGGGAATGTGTGGGAACTCTCTGTATTTTCTACTCAATTTTTCTGTAAACCTAAAACTGGCTTTTGGCAGGTGATCTCCCAACCCCCCAACCACTTTCTTCACTGCCTCCTTCCACCTGCATCTTCACACCTTGGTGTTGTCTTCTCCCGCTGGAGTGCGAGCTCTGTGACAGAAAGTAGACCGGGTCTATTTTGTTACCGGCTGTATCCCTCGAGTCTGGAACTGTGTCTGGAGAAGGGTAGACACTCAGCAAATAAGTGCAGAATTAATAAATGAGTGAGTATAATCACACTTCCCTCACTCACTAAGTATCTCTCGTCCTTCCGATACACTATCCCAGGAGCTGTGGACAAAGGGAATATTTACAAAACACGGTCTCTACCTTTAAGGGGCATATAGTCTATTGGAAATAAATCACCTGATTTGTTAATTTACAAATTTGTTAATTTATTCTAATTTGAGTTCGAGGCGATACATGACAATCATTCTAGGAGTCACAGTCAAGCACTGCCTGCCCAATATCACAATATACCCGTGGCTGCATAAAGCGTCTGATTCAGTGCCGGGCAAGTGGGAGGCTCCAGAAGTGGTTAGCAACCCCCCTTTCTAAAAAATGCCTAGCAACAAATTGGTTACCAAACCCTATTTCCCTCTATTTTCATGGCAGAATCTCACCATCTAATGCTACCTATGCACCTCTTGGCTCCACCCTTGATAAATACCTATAATGATAACAATCTTTTAATTGCACAGAATCTCACAGTTTACAAGTATAATATACACACACAGCAGTCTCTCCTTATCCACGTTTCACTTTCCATGGTTTCAGTTACCCACGGTCAACCATGGTCCAAAAATATTAAATGGAAAATTCCAGAAATAAACAAGTCATAAGTTTTAAATTGCACGTCATTCTGAGTAGCATGATGAAATCTCCCACCATCCAGCTCCATGCTGCCTGGGACATGAATCATCCCTTTGTCCAGCGGATCCACACTGTATACGCTACCTGCCTGTTCGCCACTTAGCAGCCATGGAGGTTATTAGATTGACTGTCGCAGTATCACAGTGCTTGCTTATTTTACTTAATAACGGTGCCAAAGCCAATTTTATTATTAGTTATTGTTGTTAATCTCTTACTGTGCCTAATTTATAAATTAAACTTTCTCATAGGTATTTATGTATAGGAAAAAATGTAGTATATACAGCTTTGGTACTATCCGCAGTTTCAGGCATCCACTGGGGGTTTCGTAATGTATCCCTGCAGATAAGGGGGGACTACTGTATGTGTATATATATTTTTTATGTATAAATATATATATATTTGCATGAAATGAAATTGGTACTGCCAGCCCTGGATTTCAGGACTGATAGGAAATTACCTATTTGGGATCTAGAACTATTTCAAGAGGGGCAGGAGAATGAAGATTTGTGGGGTGTTTGCAAGTCCCAGGCCCTGTGCTGAGTGCTCCACGCAGCTGTCTCATTGCTCCCTCACAATGGGACACTAGCAGGGAGGTGTCATCTCTGAGCTGCTGAAGAGGGGACTGAAGCTCTGTGGGGTTAGGACACTTTGAGTTCATGAACAGCAGACCTGGGATTAAAGTTCAGGTCACTCTGATTCCGAAGACCAGACTGTTTCCAGAGACCAATTTATTAGGAGTCTCTAATGGCTCTAAAGTCCAGAGGTGCCAGGACTTCTTCCATGGTTGGAAGCCTAGAATTTGAATTGCATACCAAAGGCCAGTTCAATAGAACCGTCAAGCTTCTACTTCCTTTCTCTCTGATGGGACATCCCTGACATCCTCCAAGGCTGGCCCCGAGTACTTACTGTGTACTAAGCACTTTATATGTATTGTCTCACTTAACTGTCGTACCATTTCTAGGATCTGGATAGTATTAGCATCTCGATTTTATAGATGAATGAGTTGAGACCTAGAAAAGCTAAGTAACTTGCCTGACTTCGTATGGCTTAGGAAGAGGCCAAGCTGACGTTGAACACAGATTGACTTCTTCACCCAAACACTAGAGCCTCTACGGGGAATAGTTTTTCTCAAGGTCTCAGGTTTATGCTAGGCAGTATTAGTCAATATTCATATCAGTATTCATCAGTATTAGTCTGTAGTCAGCTTAAGCTGCCATAACAAAATACTATAGACTGGCTTGCTTAAACAATCAAAATTTATTTCTCACAGTTCTGGAGGCTGGAGGTCCGAGATCAGGGTTTCACTATGGTTGAGTTTCATCACAAGGGCTTGCTACGGATGGTCTGTGTCCCTCAGCATTCACATGTTGAAACCCGAATCCCCAGTGTGATGGTATTTGGAGTGGGGCCTCTGGGAGATGATTACGTGGTGAAGGTGGAGCCCTCATGATGAGATTAGTGTCCTCATAAGCAGAGACTGGAGAGAGGTTGCTTCCTCTCTCTGCTCTCTGCTGTGTAAGGATGCAAGGAGATGCAGGAAGTGGGCCCTCACCAGACACTGAGTCTGTGGCACCCTCATCTCAGACTTCCAGCCTTCAGGGTGGTGATAAATACGTTTCTGTTGTTTAAGCCACCCTGTCCGTGTTATTTTTGTCATAGCAGTCCAGAGGGACTAAAACAGAACCCTACCCTCATGACCTCATCTGAACCTAATCCCCTCCGATACCATCACACTGGGGGTAAGGGCTCAAACACCCAATTCAGTCCATAGCACCTTTCCTTGGCTTAATCTCAGTATTCCTTGCTGCAAAACCAGGTCATTTTCTTTCCAGTCCTTTTTTGGTGGAACCAAGAATAGCCACTTAAGTCAGACTTACTGTGGCTCCTCTGAGCTGGGTGTAGAACCTGGCTCACTAGGCATTTCCAGTCTTAGAATAGGAACCAACTCAGGCTATTAACAGGGTAGACAAATGCCTTTTATTTCTTTCCTCCTCCTTTAATCAGAAAGGGAAGAGTGAGGAGATAGCTTCTGTTGTTGGAATAACAACGAGCACATTTCCTGGCAGCCCGTTCATAGGAAATTTGTCTTGTAATTGGAGCTTCAGAGGCTCACCTGGCATCGATGGCCTCTATGGTATAAATTAGCCTCCTCTCTACATTTACAAATCGTATCGTAATTATTACAGCTAATATGAATATAGCCTGGCAGCTTCTTCATTTAAAATTCACTGCAGGAGGACCTCCTCGACCCTGGGGACAGAGCGGGCCCCAGTGCCCTGCAGTCTCACAGAGAGGCAGCGCCATGGGAGAGCCCATCCGGCACAGGGTTAACACGGCGGTAGAATGGGCTTCTCCGTGAACCTGCAGAGGCCCCCCGGGCTTCCGGCTCCCCCAGACTCCCCTCAGTGCAGTGGAACGTGCCCGGCCCCTACTCTGCCTTCCCTCCGCAAAGGCCTGCAGTGCAGTAGCTTGCTGTCTCTCCAGTCCCTCAGCCGCCCCAGAGCTGCCTGCTCCTTCCTTTCTTCCTAGTGCCAGTGATCTCAAGGGGAGCTGAGGTCCTGGCACACCAGGAGCTGGTCTGTTTGGCCAAGTGAGGACACTGGCTCGGACATCCTCAGGCCTCAGCAATGGTCTTGCAAAGAATAAGGTGTTGGCAATGCGGGACAAGAAATTCTCTTGAAGGAAAGACACGTAACCAGAAACCTTTTCGAAATTCCAGGAGCAGAGCCCTCTGGTCCTCAGGCAGGCAGGCAGGCGGGGACGCTCGTCCTGGATTGGGAGCACTAGGAAGAAACCGAAAGACCTCCTTGTCTAACCTTTGCCTCACCCAGAGAAGAAGTCTCTGGAAGGAACAGGTCATGAAGCAACAAGTCATGCAGTTCCACAGAGCAATACCCAGCTCTTTTGAGCCCGCGGCCGGTGCACTTCCCCTCCGGTTTACAAAGCCGCACAGCCCAGGACAGGCTGTGCCCACATGCACACAGACACGGACGTCCTCGGATGTATGAGGACCAGGTCCCCCACCTCCGCTCCATGCACTCTCCTAACCTCTCTACAGAGCTGCTTTCTTCCTTCCTGCTCTCTGCTTTCACATGAAAAGCTGAAATCTAGGTTAGGGAATTGGCTTCCCTGGACTTTCCTCAGGAGATGAAATTGCTTTCAGACTTGACCTTTTAGCAGCACTGACCCTGTCACTAACTTGCTTTTAGCATGAGGCTCAGGAGGGGTGAGAGAAAAAGCAAGAAAGTAGGTCTTCCCAGAGCCCATTACCTTTCTCTCTCTCTCTCTGTTTTCAAATGAGGCTGATTTCAGCTGCGTATTACCCAATAATCCATTTCAAACAGCTTCAGCCACGCACTGGCCACGATGAAGTTCTTACCAACTCTGGCTCCGCTGTTCACGTTTGAAGGGAAGGAGGCCCTTGCTGTTCTGTATTCCAGCCTACTGTGCTACCTGTGTCTGCTTATGTAAAGTCTCTGGTTTGTTAATAGTTTTAGTATCTTATGCATTTAAAACCTGGGCAGTGGAATAAAGATGGGCAGGGATAGGCTCTGGACTGATGCAAATTGAAATTGAAAAGATATTAGACTGAAAGTGTTGAGGAGAATATAGACAAATCTGCTGCACGAGTTGAGGCAGTGCTGCTCTGCCAGGAATGCTGCTCTTTCCCAAGGGGAGTGTCTGCCTGGGAATGTTCGTGCTGGCTAACAGCAGAACCAGCCTCTTCTCTCAAGAGGACCGTACACTCACCATCGCTGACTCTCCTGAGCGCTTGCTGTGTGGCAGGAATGGCTGACGCCTCCCACGCGGGCTCTCCTCAGTCCTCACAGCAGCCCTGTCCTGGGAGTGCTGTCATTGTGTCCATTTCACAGATGTGTTTTCTCCCAACTGAGGCTTGGAGATTTTAAGAAACCTGGTGTGGCTTACAGAGCTAACAAGCGGTAGGTCCAGAATTTGAGAACCCGGGCACCCGGACACAGTGGGCTACACCCTGACTCACAGCTCTGTATATGTGTGCTTTCTGTAAATAAATCCCCAGCCCGAGTGTCTGAAGAAAAGGCTGAGGAGGATGCTGTGGGTCCAGGATCGGTAGCTCAGGCCAACATGAGGAAGAAAACAAAAGAGAGGCACAATTTTGTCATTCCATTTCAAGCTGGAGGCTGTGGTTCTGTCTCTGTCCTCTCGACGAGATGGTTCCCATGCATGGAAATGAAACAGGCAAATCCAAGGCTCTCCCTCTCCTCCCCAGGACTCTCCACTTCTGCCCAAGGCAGAGTTATGTAAGAACGATATTTAGGCAGCATCACGGAGCTGGCCATATCTTCATTGCTGCCCCACTTCATTCTGCTACATATCATGAATGAGAATTCCACACTAAAATGGGCAAAGCAGAATGTAAAGAGTTTCTCTTACTTCACTTATCTAAAAACATTAAGTGTAGAAAGCTTTCAAGTCACAGGGTTTCTTTTCTTTCACACTCATTGTGATTAATTCCATGCTTTCCCAGCAGCAGTTGTACAGTGTCACTCAAAATGCAGATGGAGGACACAGCAGAGATTCATGAAGGAGGAGATCAGGTCTCGGGGCCTGATGACTCGAGCTTCATTCTCATGGTCACCTTGTTGTCAGAGAAGCCTGGTGGGTGTGAATAGCCTTGTAGAACCAAACCACCTGCCCAGGACCTCTTAACCTTCTGGAGACATATTCTTAGTAATCTCACAGAATCGGCACCTAGCTGATTTGCATGGACTAGAGACAGCTAGACAAAACAGCTATCATGCTGGTAGCAACGTGGAGACTTCATGATGACATTATAAACTGGACAATGGAGTTCCCCAGTGGACAGGTCACAAAGGACCTCTACCATTCAGTGCTCCCAAGGAGCCCCCAGAAGATGGAAAGTTGGGTGACCTGATTTCCCAGCTCATGAGCTGAGTGTTTGAAGTTGGGTTTTGGGAGATAAATGGGGATCTGTGGTCTCTGGATAGAAGGTCTGCATTTTAGGCCAGTGTTTCCCACCTGAGATCATTGGACTCATGAGCGTTTGTCCACATGTCATAGAATCACTGATCTGTTGATTTTGCCAACAGGATAGACAGGCTTCCTTTGTCGAGTGTGATGGAGGCACCATAATCTCCCATCCTTGCAGGCAGAGAGTCTCATAACATGGCAGAGCAGGAATGCAATGGAAGGAAAGGCCTCTCACTGGAGCAGCAGAGAGCTGAGGAGCTTCCATGTAAAGCGGGAAATGGAGTGGTACCGGGTGTATCGCAGGGTATTTATGAGGACTCACTGAGGTTCGTTCATTTATTTATGTATTCATTCTTTCACTCAGCACTACTCTGTGCCAGGCATTGAGAAAGGGTCTGGGGCCACAGTAGAGAATAATATGGGTGCCAGAGCCCCTGCCCTCATCAAGCTCACAGTCTGGATGAGGGTAAGGAGAAAAGAGAGGAAAACCACAGGCAGACAATTAGCCCGTTGAGACGAGTGCTGGAAGGAGAAGTAGAGGGTGCGACGCTTCTTCCTAACCCTGAGAGAGACGTCGTCAGCAGGACTCACTGGCGCCTGCCAGCGCACTCCGCGGTTTACTTCTCCAGTCTCTCTTGAATACTTCTTCTATTATTTTCCTTCCACTTCCTCTTCCCCAGCACACTGGCCCCCATCCTGGTCCTCAAACACGCCCAGCACTCGGTGACTCAGAGCCTCTGCACTCGCCGTTCCCTCTGCCCCGAGCGCTCTCCCCAGACAGCTGAGTGGTCTGCCCCTACCTTCTCCAGACCTTGACACGAACGTCTCCTCAGTGAGGGCCCCTGGCTACCCTGCGTACACTGCAGAGCCCCCACTCCCTCTCCCCTTTCCTGTTTCGTCTTTCTCATCCGCACTTCTCACCACCTGCCCTGTGCATATGTCGACCTATCTGTCTTGATGGCTGTTTGTCTGCCCTTCCTAAATGGGAAGCTCCATAAGCGGAGGGGTTTCATCTATTTTGTTTACTGCCAAACGGTATTTGGTAGGTACTCAACAAGTGTTTGAATGTTGAGTTAATGTTGATTTAAGGAAAACTAAAGAATAAGTAGGTGTTATCCTTGCCAAGAGACTGAGGGGGCGACAAGGTGGAGGTGCAGGAATGCCAAGGGGAGGAGTTCAGGTGGCGGGAACAACGGGGGCCACGGTCAGAGGTGGAGAAAGTGTGGCATGTGTGGGGACGTGCCCTGTCCCGTTCTGTCCTGCTCTGAACAGAAGGCAAAGTTGGCTGGAGTAGAAAAGTCTGGGGCAAGAGATGAGGCATAAAGTTGATCTGAGGCCAGACTCATAATCTTGTTATGGAGCTTGGATTTAATCTTCTGGTAGAGGGGTAAATATTGAGGATATGTTATTTTGTTATATGTATTATACGTATATTATTTTATTAAAATATCAAATATTTTAATAAAGAGCATGAAATTATCAGATTTATGTTACAGAAAGACCACTTTGACTACAACGCGACAAATGAACTAAAGTAGGCCCTGAGGGCAGGCAGGCCAATTAGGAAGACTTTGCAGAAGTTCTGGCAAGAGATGGTAATGACTGCACAGACCAGGGTGGTGTCAGAGAAGGTGAGCCCCGGGTCTGGGTTCAGGACATATTCGAGAGACAGAACTGATAGGCCTAAGGATAAACTCATAGAAGAAAATATAGGCAACACACTATTTGACATTGGTTTTAAAGGAATCTTTTCGGATGACATGCCTACCCAGACTAGGGAAACTAAAGAAAAAATAAACAAGTGGGACTTTATCAGATTAAAGAGCTTTTATAAGACAAATGAAACCAGAATCAAGATAAACAAACAACCAACCAGCTGGGAGAGAATATTTGCAAAACATACATCTGACAAGGGGTTGATCTCCATAATATATAAAGAACTCACACAATTGAACAACAAAAAAAAACAAACAACCCGATCAAAAAATGGGCAGAGGAAATGAACAGACACTTCTCCAAGGAAGATATACAGATGGCCAATAGGCACATGAAAAGATGCTCAACATCACTAATCATCAGGGAAATGCAAATCAAAACAACACTAAGATACCACCTCACGCCCGTTAGAATGGCTTTCATCACCAAGACAAAAAACAACAAATGTTGGAGAGGATGTGGAGAAACAGGAACCCTCATACACAGCTGGTGGGAATGCAAATTGGTGCAGCCTCTATGGAAAACGGTATGGAGATTCCTCAAAGAATTAAAAATAGAGATGCCCTATGATCCAGCCATCCCACTACTGGGAATCTATCCAACGCACCTGAAATCAACAATCCAAAGAGGCTTATGCACCCCTATGTTCATTGCAGCATTATTCACCATAGCCAAGAAGTGGAAGCAACCTAAGTGTCCCTCGACTGACGATTGGATTAAGAAAATGTGGTATATATATACAATGGAATACTACTCAGCCATAAAAAAAGACAAAATCGTCCCATTTGCAACAACATGGATGGGCCTGGAGCGTATTATGTTAAGTGAAATAAGCCAGAAAGAGAAAGACAAACACTGTATGATCTCACTCATATGTGGAATATAAACCAACACGTGGACAGAGAAAACTGGACTGTGGTTACCCGGGCAGTGGGGGTGGGGGGTGTGCACAAGGGGTGAAGGGAGTCATATATGGGGTGATGGACAAACAAAAATGTACAACCCAAAATTTCACAATGTTAGAAACCATTAAAACATCAATAAAAAAAAAAAAAAAAAAAACAAGCAGTTGCCATGGGTTGCTGCCCACAGCAAAGTCAATGCTCGTGATGAGCAGGTGATGTCCGGTTCGCTGAGCCTTCTGTCCCACCAGTTGAGTTTGTTCCCAAACTTGTTTATTCCAGTAATTCTTGTTATTGTAATGACATAATTAAATATTACAAGTGTTGTCATTATGTAAACCAACAAGTCAGACACTTCAGGAATAGTCAATAAAAATGAGTCACTAAAATGAACTCTTCAGATTCCTTTGCAAAATCTTTAGTGTTTGCTTTGCTTTTAAGAAACCTGAAAATCCTAGATCATACAATAAGGACATGGTTTATGTGAAAAAGTTGTTACAGAAATCCAGTAGACTCATACTCAAAGAAAGGCCTTGACCCTACATCAAAATATTGGCTTTCTTAAAAGAATACTAAAATTCATATGGGGCAACAAAAGACCCCGAATAGCTAAAGCAATCCTAAGAAAAAAGAACAAAGCTGGAGGCATCACAATCCCTGACTTCAAAACATACTACAAAGCAATAGTAATCAAAACAGCATGGTACTGGTACAAAAACAGATGCATAGATCCGTGGAACAGAATTGAAAGCCCAGAAGTAAAACCACACGTGAACGGACAGCTAATTTTAGATAAAGGAGCTGAGAACATACAATGGAGAAAGGAAAGTCTCTTCAATAAACGGTGTTGGGAAAACTGGACAGCCACATGCAAAAGAATGAAAGTGGACCATCTGCTATCACCATTCACAAAAATTAACTCAAAATGGATCAAAGACCTGAAGGTGAGACCTGAAACTATAAAACTCATAGAAGAAAATATAGGCAACACACTATTTGACATTGGTCATAAAGGAAGCTTTTCGGATGCCATGCCTACCCACACCAGGGAAACTATAGAAATAATAAGCAAGTGGGACTTTAGCAGATTAAAGAGCTTTTACAAGACAAATGAAACCAGGATCAAAATGAACAGACAACCCACTAGCTGGGAGAAAATATTTGCAAAACATATATCTGACAAGGGGTTGATCTCCATAATGTATAAAGAACTCACACAACTGAACAACAAAAAAACAAACAACCCGGTCAAAACATGTGCAGAGGAAATGAACAGACACTTCTCCAAAGAAGATATACAGATGGCCAATAGGCACATGAAAAGATGTTCAACATCACTAATCATCAGGGAAATGCAAATCAAAGCAACACTAAGATATCACCTCACGCCCGTTAGAATGGCATTAATCACCAAGACAAAAAACAACAAATGTTGGAGAGGATGTGGAGAAACAGGAACACTCATACACAGCTAGTGAGAATGCAAACTGATGCAGCCTCTATGGAAAACGGTATGGAGATTCCTCAAAAAGTTAAAAATAGAAATACCTTATGATCCAGCTATCCCACTACTGGGAATCTATCCAACGAACCTGAAATCAACAATCCAAAGAGGCTTATGCACCCCTATGTTCATTGCAGCATTATTCACCATAGCCAAGAAGTGGAAGCAACCCAAGTGTCCCTTGACTGATGATTGGATCAAGAAGATGTGGTGTATATATACAATGGAATACTACTCAGCCATAGAAAAAGACAAAATTGTCCCATTTGCAACAACATGGATGGACCTGGAGGGTATTATGTTAAGTGAAATAAGCCAGAAAGAGAAAGACAAACACCATATGATCTCACTCATTTGTGGAATATAAACCAACACATGGACAGAGAAAACTGTATTGTGGTTACCAGGGGCAATGGGGGTGGGGGGTGGGCACAAGGGGTGAAGGGAGACATATATATGGTGATGGACAAACAAAAATGTACAACCCAAAATTTCACAATTTTATAAACTGTTACAACATCAATAAAAAAAAACAGAAAACAAGTGTTGGTCAGGTTGTGGAGAAATTGAAACCCTTGTGCACTGTTGGGCGGCATGTAAAATGGTGCAGCTGCTGTGGAAAACAATACGGTAGTTCCTCAAAAAATTAAAAGTAGAATTACCATATGATCCACCAATCCCACTTCTGGGTATGTACCTCAAAGAAGTGAAAACAGGTTCTCAAAGAGATATTCATACACCCATGTTTATAGCAGCATTATTCACCATAGCTAAAAGGTGGAAGCAACACAAGCGTCCATAGACGGATGAAGGGATAAGCAAAATGTGGTATGTACATACAATGGAATATTATTCAGGCTTAAAAGAGACGGAAATTCTGCAATATACTACAAGATGGATGAACCTTGAGGACATTATGCTAAGTGAAATAAGCCAGACACAAAAAGACAAATACTGTATGATTCCACTTATATGAGGTACTTAGAGTAGTCAAAATCGTAGAGACAGAAAGTAGAATGGGGGTTGCCAGGGGATGGAGGGAGGGGAGAATGGGGAGTTACTGTTTAATGGGGACAGAATTTCAGTTTTACAAGATGAAAAGAGTTATGGGGATGGATGATGGTGACGGCTGCTCAACAATGTGAATGTATTTAATACCACTGAACTGTACACTTAAAAGTGGTTAAGATGGTAAATTTTACATTATGTGTATTTTACCACAATAAAAATTTTTTTAAAGTAAAAAAAAAAAAGATTGGCTTTCAGTAAAATAAAAAGTTTCAAGTATGTAAGTAGCATTTCTCAATTTTAATTGATTCTTTTTTTCAGTTAATTGACTATAAATTCTGGTCTTGTGGGATGAAAGGGCTTCTTCCACATTGGAATCACAGAAAGCTGAAAGGAGCTGTGGAGATCAACTAACCCAGAGGTCGGCTAACCTTTGTGTGTATCAGAGGCACCTGAACGGTTTGGTAAAACAAAAATTGTGGGGCCTTGCCCAAGATTTCTGACTTAATGGTTCTGCATGGGGCCTAAGAATTTGCTTTTCTAACAAGTGTTCAGGTAAAGCTGATGTTGCTCGTCCAAGGACCACACTTTCAGAACCACTGAACCCAGCCATCACTGAGGAAGCTCCAAAGCTTGGGGATGTGGAGGAGTTCCCTCTAGCTCACACAGCAGGCTAACAGGAAAGCTGAGTCCAGTACTTAGGCGTCCCAGATGCCAAGGCAGGGATCTTCCCATTGCCCCCTGCTGTCAAATGAAAAGTGTGATACTTGTGATAGATTATAGATGGCCACAATTTCCATCCAGAGGTGGCATCTACATCCCCTCTTGGATCTGTGCTGGTTCTATGATTGCACATGGTAGAAGCGATGTTATCCCTGTTTCTAGACATGGCCTTAAGATGGTAACAGCTTCCACTTACTGTCTCTTGGAATTTTCACTATGGGAGCTCTAAGCTCCCATTTAAGAAGTCTGATCACCTTGAGGCCACCATGCTGGACAAGCCATGCCTAGGCACTCTGGTTGCCAGTTCTCACTGAGCCCAGCCTTCCAGCCATCCCCAGCAAGGAGACAGACATAAGAATGCACCATCTTGTGCTCCCCAGACCTGCAAACACTCCAGTGAACACCCATGAATGACCTCTGTTGATGCGTGCGAAAGTAAACAATTGCTCGGCCCAGATTCCTGACCACAGAATCATGAGGTATATGAAAACAGTTGTTGTTTTAAGCCTCTAAGTCTTGGGGTAGTTTGTTACACAGCCATAGATAACTGGAACAATATTGAAAAGACAAAAACTGTGAGGCCTGGGGTTCTATTTACAGGTTGAACTTAGAGACAAAAGCAATCTGTGTGAAATGTAGTAATGGGTGACTGATTAGATTGAGGCGTCTAGTAAGAGCAAAGAAGCCAACTGACTGAGATTTCTGCTCGGAGACTCTGGGTACACTGGTGAGAGGCACCCAAACGAAGAGTCAGGAGATCTGGGGAGTAGCGAGGCTGATGGAGGGGGGTAAAATCGTGAGTTACACTCTAAGATCCCTGTCAGAATGCCCAACCGGCCACCCCACTCCCTGAGGTCTCTCTGGGACCCTCTCAGCTTCAGGTCTGACCTTTCACGCTGCTCAGTTTCCACTCACACCCCTGCCTAAATTCAGGCGGCTCTGCTTGTCTGGGCGGCTCGTTTCAGCACTGCTTCATGGACAGTTCTGCAGTGTCATTTGATTTTTATCATATGTTTCTCCCACACATAGCTGTAAACTCATGAGGAACACGGTTTGTCTTTTACCTTCTCCTCAATGCTGAACGCAGTCCTGTGGACTGTTGGTGTCCCTGACACTCCTGCAAATGAAAATTATATAGACTGGCTCATGTGACAACAGCAGGAAATGAAAAGGGGTGAGTAAGAGTGGGAGCATCAACGTTGGGATCTCGTCGATGCTAATGTCTTGCTTAGTGGCAGCCTTAATGAAGTACGTCTCTGAAGGGGACTATTTCGAAGAGCAATACTCATCTCAGTATGCCACATTTTGGGTGGGGCTGTTTGTAAAAACATCACTCTTTTGTGTGGATATGATATATATACCTTTAAACCCTCATTGTTTTATCTGTTTGGCAATTCAGCTAAATTTATCTTGTTCTAATTCTCAGAATTGGTATCCAAGTTTAAAGTTCAAACCAAGACTTCTCTCCGCCACTTTGATATTGACAATCCCGTAGGACCCTAAAAGCCCTTCAACCCTATTAAATTAGTCAATCAGCAAATGTTTTTTGATTTTCCTACTCTGTCAAGCACTGTTCTCTGGAGAAAACAGAAGAAATACCAAGTTCCATGAGGGTTGAAAGGAAGAAAGTTCACATCCACTGAGGCTCAAATCAGGACTTGCTTCATAGAGGAGGTGGTGTCTAAAACTAACCTGTAGAAATGAACAAAATGGGTAGACAGAAGTGATGGGGGGAGGGATCCCAGGTCCAAGGGGCATTTATCCTCAGATGAAAAGAACACAAGGTCATCTAGGTTAACGGGAGCATGGGGCAGATGCAGAAAAGTGGGTTGGGGCCGTCTATATGAGGCCTTGGATATCAGGGCAACAAGTTTAACTTGGATTTGGTCAACAGTGAGAAGCTATTGAGTTTTGAGAGTTAGAGGGACAAGAGTTTATTCACATTTAATATTCTCCACAGTCCTTAGAATTATGCTTTGCATGTGGTAGGTGATTATTAAATATTTGTTGATTCATCAATGAACCACCAAAGCCATTTGGATTCACCACCAGTGTCTGAATCTTTTAGAGACTTGTTTCTCCCCCTCTTTCTTCTCCGGTGTTCAGGCAACATTTATTCTAGGAAATGGCTCTGGCTTTAAAGACAAAGGAGAAGAAAAACTCCCAGTAAAACAGAGGCCATCAGAGCAGAACCATTTTTAAGTGGAATGATTTCTTCCTACCCAAACTTTACCGCAAGTCCATGTTAAAGAACTGCAGAGCCCCAGCACGAAAGAACTATAAATTATGAGACTCCAGACATCAGGGACAGAGAGCCTCAATTCCAACCAGAGTTCGCTGTACATTTCTCCTTGCAAAGCATCCAAAGCAGATTGAAATCCTGGTTGAGAAGCTTGTGGAAAGAAAGAGCTGAGGCAAAGGGCAAAGGCATTAAATAATATATGTATTTTCACAAAAGATCATTTCTGCTGGCCAGGTTTGGGAAGGATGGAGGCTGGCAATGCTGACAGTGGGGATTGCAGGGCTGATGCAATAAATAGTGGTACAGTGACTGTGTTGAATGGGTTTTTAAATACCCCAAGCTGAAAACCCAGTTTCTAGGAGGGCTGTAAGGAATAGAATTTATCCTTGTTTTATTAATCCACACGAAAGCACCTCTCCCTGCTCTAGGATACAATCATCTAACCAGTGGTACAAGTTAGAATTCCAGACACACCAACCTCACTCCAAGAAGACTTTCCCACCTCCAAGATTTCAGAAGCAAGCTCTTCCATGAGACCCCCTACCATGCAAGGACTCCCATTCTCACCCTTCTTCAAGAACACCACGCCCACCAATTCTGCAGTGACAGTGCATTCCCGCTGAATGGAACCTGGCCAGCATAGGGAGATGAAGACCACAGGCAGCACCCACATCAGCTGCACGATTTGATTCAGCCTTGCAAATAACTACTTGCCCGTTCACCCACGGCAAACACTGATTTATGCTGAATGCTAAGTGAGTGGAAAAGAATGATGACTCGCTTTCGTTGTATGACCTCTCTACTTTCACAAGGAGAAGGCAGACAGTTTAAAAAGAAAAGCAATTTGTCGTCTGCTGATTTTCTCTTGTAGGAAGTCTGATCTCCTCTGCCTGATACTCAAGGCCCTACCTTCCAATGCATGCCCCACCACTCTCTGAGTCTACACCCTTTGGTGTCCTCCTCCACATCCAATACAACATGCCTCCTTCTGTTTCTTTACTCACTGTGTTCTCTTCTCCTCTCTGCTTTCCAAATCCATCTCACTCAAGGACTTGGTCAAGCTCCACCTTTTCTGTGACACCTTCAGCTATTCCGCTCCCCACAAGCATTCACAGACTCACCAAAGAAAGGCAGGGTGCTGTCAGGCATTTGTTTTCCTCTCATTGTTTGGGGAGCTTAGAATTTTTATTTCTCTCTAAATTATAATCTTTTTAAGAAGGAGAAGCCAGCCTTTTTATCTATGCCTCATAGTGAGCACTACAGTTTGCAAACTGGAGGGCTCAAGGAACACTTGTTAACAGCAAGACTACCCAGGTATTTCACTTACTGGCCCTCAGAGACGAGCAGGCGGTTGAGGGGACATCCAGCTCATCTGAAGTGTTAAAAGCCTTTAATCCAGCAGTATGCTGACCACCCCTGCCGCTTCTTCTTGTTGACTTTTATTTCATTGGCTGTTGCTATAGTTGCTATGGCTGTTCCTTTACTTGATGATGATGATGATGATGATGAATACTTAACACTTACTGAAAGTTTACCAAATACCAAGCACATTTTTAACACTTAACCCATATTGTCTCATTTAGTCCTCATCACAGTTACAGGAGAGAGTGTCTCCATTTTAATGCTGAGGAAACTGAGGCAGAGGACATTAGTGACTTGCCCAAGATCATTCCAGTAGAAAGGGCAGAGTTAGGGTTTGATTCCAAACAGTCCAGCTCTAGAGCCTGAGCTCTGAGTGGTCCCTTGTTCCGCACACTTTTTCCCCTAGTTCGTACAGCACTTACAATGACAGGGGAGGCATAACCCGTTTCCTGAAGACATTAGAAATTATTTAGCACTTTATTTTTCCCTAAGTACTTTCACCTGCATTAATTCATTTGATCTTGACCAGAGACCTCTGTGGAAGGTAGGTTGAGCATTTCTATACTTATGAATAGATAGGGAAATGGATGACTTGCCCAAGAGTACAGAATGGGTCAGTAGAGCCAGGAAGTCATGGAAACAGAACCACAGAATGTTAGAGACGGGGGACAAGCCAAGGTCATACAGCCCACCACTCATTTCAGAGCAAAGCAACTGAGGCACCAAGAGGCGACTGGCTCAGGACTATGCAGAGAACGAGCGGAAAAGCAAGTCTGGGAAGAGATTTTGTGACTACTCATCCATAGTCTTCCATTGCAGCACCATGGCCCTGAGCATCTTCCCCAAAATGAACAGTGATGAGCGAGTCCTGGTCAACTATGTTGGGACCTCCTGCAGGCCATATCTGTCTGTTGGGGAGTCACATTGCACAGGCTTTGAAAAGTCATGCAAAGCACTTCATAAAATCGCTTAACCAAATATTTTAATACCTTCCATTAATATCCTTTGCAGAACTAGTATTCTATGCAAGTCAATTTGGGAAACAATGCATAACAGATATATTGGGATATGTATGTATAAATAAATGTAATTCTTTTTTTTTCCAACTCTTGGGACCAGATGTAAAAAGAAAAATAGTTCCTCTTCTTCCTTTCTCTCACCTCCTAAACTCCCCTCCCCCCCCACCACATCACACTCCTCCACCCTACAACAAAATATACGTTATGAAAAAACTCTCACCCACTTAGATGAAACATAATGGAAGAACATCAAACAAGGAAAGAACACCTGTACTCCTGCCTCCATCCAAACCACATGCACACGCACGGCCACACACGGGCCTTGAATTCTAGTTTTTTCAGTTTCTCAGGGTTGTTACAGCACTGCCTTAGCATAAGTGAGGATTGCTCATATCCTCCCTGTTCCCTTGGAATTTGTTTGAAAAGATTATACAGACAGTCCCCAACTTACGATGTTTCAACTTATGATTTTTTGACTTTACAATGGTGTGAAAGCGATACACATTCAGTAGAAAACACGCTTCCAACTTTGAATTTTGCTCTTTTCCCAGGCTGGCAATATGTGGTACAATCCTCTCTCATGATGCTGGGCAGGGCAGCGAGCGCAGCTCCCAGTCCCGCGATCATGAGGGTGAACAACTGACACACTGACGACCATTCTGTGCCCACACGGCCACTCTGTTCTTCACTGTCAGTACAGTGTTCAACACATTACCTGAGACAGTCACACTTTATTACACAATAGGCTTCGTGTTAGATGATTCTGCCCGATTGTAGGCTAAGGTAAGAGTCCTGAGCACATTTAAGTAGGCTAGGCTAAGCTAGGATGTTTGGTAGGTGAGGTCTATCAAATGCGTTTTTGACATATGATATTTCCAACTTAGGATGGGTTTATTGGGATGTAACCCCATCGTAAGTCGAGGAAGATCTGTATTAGTCTGCTCAGGCTGCCATAACAAATACCACAGACTGGAGGGTTTAACAGATTTATTTCTCACTGTTCTGGAGGCTAGAAGTCCAAGATCAAGGTGCTAGCAAGGTAGGTTTCATTCTGAGGCCTCTTCTCTCGGCTTGTAGGCAGCTGCCATCTCACTGTGGGTTCACACAACCTCTTCTTGGTGCGATAGGGAGAGAAGGAGGGAGGGAGAAAGGAAGGAAAGACAGAGAGAGAGAGAGAGAGCAAAAACGCTCTGGTGTCTCTTCTTATAAGGACACTAATCCTACTGGATAGGGTCTCCACTCTTATGACCTCATTTAGCCTTAATGACTTCCTTAGAAGCCCCATCTCAAATACAGCCACACTAGGGGTTGGGGCATCAACAAATGGGTTTTGTGGGGACACAATTCAGTCCATAACAAAGGTGGAGAATGTAATGATGACCACACAGCAGGTCATACTTATGTTGACCAGAGAGGTCTCTTAGCGGTAGATCAAATTTGATTTTAAAAACTAAAGAAAGAAACTTGGACAAACTATCCACATGCTGCTGCCTCACATCCTTTTCACAAGTTGGGAGTAGCAGTAAAGAATTTCAATGGATCAAAACAGCTATGTCTGAAAATGTTAATCTCTTATGAGCCGAGGTAAGGTGGCAAATTTATCTTAAGATATAAATAACTGACATTCTTTCCTCCAAGCACATCTTTGTGGCAGAGGGAGACTGGAGACCTGAAGGGGAGCAGAAGTAGGCTGAAATCACCAGGGACAGACTGCCCTCCGTGTACTGGGTGGGCTCACTGAGGGGGCCAACCACACTCTCTTGTGGCCGGAGTCCCAGGGGCCTCAACTTCTCTATCCCACCTCTGTCTCCACCCCTCCCCAAGAGCAAGCAGGCAGTACTGTGGGAAACCACAACCTCTCCCCTGGGCTCCACCCCCACCCACCTGCCAAGTGCAGCCAAGCTGGGCAGGAGCCTAGGGAGAGGGGAAAGGGCACGCGGGCTGGGAAGGGCACAGCCCTCTGTGGGGCTGAGAGCGGCCTTCACACTATGTTCCTAAGAAGGACCTCAGTGATTACTTCCCTCCTCATTATTTCAGGATTATCGTAATTTCACGCAAACACTCCTTCTTCCTCACACAGCTTCGGACTGCCTGGCTCTTGTTTGGTGCTGGCCCCCAGCAATGCTAATAAATGTCTTCCGGATCATTTTTATTCATTTTGCGCATTTCACTCACAGTACTTCTTGTGACTTATGTAGCCCCTGCAGCTCATATTTCTATTTGAATTGCAGGGCAAGTAGTGAGTTTTAACATTCCAACTGCACACACATTCTTCTTTCCCTCGCAATGAAAGATCATTTGAACTTTGAATTTCATTAGCATGACATTTTTCTACTAAATTACCCCGGCTGCATTCAACAGCCCGAAAAGAAACAAACCTCTTTTAACTCTATAGGCTATGTGAGTGAATAAACACCGGAGGAAACGCCACAAAGAGGAGGGAGGACAACCGGCGAGGCTGGGCACCCCCTGCCCGGCGGAGCCGTCTGCGTGGCCGGCCCAGCAGACCAGACCGGGAGCGGCTGCTATCCCACCACGCCAGGCTGCATGGCCCGGCGTGGATGGATGGAGGAGAAAGGCGACGGTTCTCAGCAGCTGCTGCTTCATAAAAAAGTGAGCTGCAGCTTCTCGTATCGTTTTAAAAAAGTAATAATGTTTGCTTTTTCTTGTATTATAATTGTAGGAAATGTTCATTGTGGGAAACCTGGTAAACACAAAAAGAATAAAGAAGAAAATGAAAACCATCCATATTCTCACCACTTAGAGAGAGAAACTATAGCTTTTGGGGCATAGTTTTCCAAATCCTTTTTGGGGAGATGGGTAGAGTCCTATGGATTATATATGTAGTTAGCATCATTTTATTTATTTTGCATAAATTAGGATATATATATATATGATTTGAATCACATATATGATTTGAATATTTTTTTACTTCACATTTCTTTGTGAGCATTTTCTCATTTCTTTAAAAATCATGATTTGCAATGGCTGCATAATATTTCATCATAGAAGTATATCATCATTGATTTAGTCATTTCTTTATCGGTGTACATTGATGCCACTTCCAAGTCTGTGTTTGTCAACAGTCCTGTGATGAACATCTTTTTGCACCTAACAGATCTGATAACTGATATTAGCTGCCACTTCTTAAGTGCCTACTATGTGCCAACCGTGATAATAGACACTTTTCAGAGAATATTTTATATCTAATATTAATATAATAAATCACAAAATAATCATCATAATATATATTAGCCCTTATAATCTCCCTTAGAGATGGTAATTATTCTCCACATTTTATTGCCAAAGAAATTGGGGTGCAGAGGTTAACTGACTGGCTCAAAGCCGTTGGGTGGTAAGAACACTTCTGGGATTTGACCCCAGCGTTTCTGACCTATGCTCTGAGGTGTTACCACGAGGCACTCCCAACTCCTGGGGCCCTTCTCTGGGGATTGCAGGAGAAAGTGTTCAAGGTCATCTACATAGAACCCCAACTCTGCGTCAGAAGTCTCGATAGGCACCAGGTCAGAAGTCCAGGAGCTCAGCAGGAGTTTGAGATTTGCCTCCATCAAGAAACAGGCATTTCTTTCCTGGAGGCGGGTGTAGGGAGTAGAGATTCTGCTTTGGACAAGTGCAGACAGGGGTCCTCAGCTGCTCACTGTCTGCACCAGGCACCGGATTTGACAAAGGACATCACAGGAGACACCTGGACCCAGGCTTCAGGCCACACCTACTCCTGGATGCAGGGTGAGGGTGGGCACTAACAGGGAAAAAACAATGGAAAAATAAATTGTATCTCTTCAACACTTGTTAACAAGAAAACCCAGTGATATGCTTGACATTTTCTGCTTAAAGAGATCACAGGAATCCCTTGCAGGTTGACAGGTAAGTGTGTTATTCCTACTGAATGAGTTGCTGGTGACAAGCAAGTACCCCGGTGGATGCCTCTCAGTCACTCTGGTAAGGGCCCCCAGAATCAGCTACACACGTGCAGCTCCATGCCAAAGCAGTAGGCTCAACACGTTCCTCCTCCCTAAGATCTCTGCAGAAGAGCCTCGGCCTTCCAGGAGGATGGAAACAGGGTCCACGGGTCTTCCCATATCTTTACCACCCCAAAAGTGAGGTCTCAGTTTGAACTCCATGGCTGCACGTTCCATGCAGTGTAACCATGCAGGCGCCAGACGTGGCTGCAGCAGGTTGTGCTCTTGTAATTCACAGACTGTGGACAGGCCCAGGAGAGCTCCGCTATGCCTCAGCCCCTGGGTTCAGGCTATTCCAGGGTGCCTCTTTATTCCTCTCCTAAATTTTGTGAGATAGGAAGTAACATTCAGCAGAGAAACACAAGCTTAACCTGAGGTCGGCAGGAAATCCTCCTGGAGAAGTTACCCCCGTGTTTGCAGCACAAAAACCAGCGAGAAGCAAGCTTGCACTGGAGCTGGGACCTTCAATGGCATCTTGACACTGCTAGTTATTAGCCGTGTGGCCTTGGGTAGGTCAGTGACCTTCCCTGAACCCCAGTTTCTTCATCTACAAAATTCACTTATTCATTGCATTCATTTATTTATTTAATTCCATCCGCATATTGACTCCCTGCCATACTAAACATAGGTGACATCTGTTGAGTGATCACTAAGGCTGGCGCCGTGTAAGTGCCATTTAAACTTGGGGCAATGAAACAGGTGCAGTGTCTGCCTCTGTGGAGTTTGCTGTGCAGTGGAGGCCACTGAGCAAACCCTGTGAACAAGTCACCACATAAACACAGACTGGGGGGCTCTGTTAAGTAAATGAATGGAATGCAGTAGGAAATATCAGAAAGGAGAGAAGGTAGGATTGAGATAAGGATGATACTTTATGTCGTAGGAGATATAAACAACCCAGTAAAACATAAGTTAGTACATAAACAATAAGTGACAGTTATCATTATTATTACTTTTATAAAGCTGATTTCAGTTAAACCGCCCTGCCCCTTGCGATCTCTTTAGGGAAAACCTCAACAACCAATTCCATGCTTTATGAATATCTAAAACCCACGCCAAAATGTCTGTGAAATTCCTAGGGGAAATTCCTCTGCCCCTCCTGGCTCTGAGCTCTGTTTCCTCGTTTATGGATCACGCAACCGTCTCACCCATGCTCTTTCTGTAATGCTCCACACTGACCCAGATGGAAACCCAACCCTACCTCAGGTCCCAACATAACTTAATCAAGGAGTGTATAACACTCAGGCCCGGCAGTCTGTGTGTTTAGCAGACTTTACTGAAGGTGCAGGGGAGCAGTGGAGGAAGGGTTTACATGGCAGCAAAGCAAAGAACTCAAATTTGAACACTAGGCTTTCCACTCGAAAAGGCTCCTAGACCTTGCATGGGCCTCCATTCCATGGACATCACGCTTGTCCACCAACCTTTTTTCAGAAGGAAAACCCATTTTTCTCTTGTATTGTCCTTGTAACTGTTAATATCCACATCCTCAGAGTTTCACCTTCCACCCTAGACATCACGTCAAGATGTTTTCTCAAAGGCAGCATCTCCCAAAGAGAAATTCTGCTGCAAGATGATAAACTCTAGATTGTTTACCCCTGCTTCATTGTTGGTGCCATGACTAGTGTCATTATGAGGATTACTACTGAGCCCGACACTGGAGGAGAAGATTTTGCAGGTGTAGTCTCCATAAATTCCTTTCCTTGATGTATGAGGGTGAGACACCGAAGTGTGTCCTGGCACAGACCACAGGCATCTATGTCCCCAGACCGGCCCTCCCCGCGAGACCCCACACCGTACAGGGGAGAACAAGGAGGTCGCACCTGCTTCACTGGGGCCCGTCTCCACACTGTTTGTTCTCTGCAGCTTTAGCTACTTAAATAAGGTTCCTAAAACTCTAGAGCTTGAGGATCCAGGCCTCCCTCTTGCTCCTCTTCTTTACCTCGAAAATTAGAGTCCCTGAAATATTTTTTTTCCTTATAATTCAACAGTAAATCAGTCTAGGACTAAGTGAAGGATTTGAAAGCCCAAAACTCACCAGAATCAGGGGGCAGGTATGCAGAGACAGGAATGAGCTTCAGACACACTGAATCCAGAGACATTAATGAAGTGTCCCCAGCATCTGCCTACCATCCTTTGGGAAAATAAATTCTTCCAAGTTCTTTAGGAGAACACTCCTTCTCACACCCAGACTGTATGGCATGTAGGCGACACAGTTCCTTCTCCCCGGTCCCAGTGATGGGTTCAGTGACCCAACTGTTTCTTTGATTCTTGTGGAAAAGGAGCTCTCTTTTCCCTGGATTTGACCCTGAGGGGATATCAGATCTGGAACTGTGATCACAAGCTTCCAGAGGCCACCTGGGGACACAACATGAAGGAGAGGAGAGCTGAAAGAGGCCAGGCCCGAAGCCTGCGCTGAGCTCTGAATCTAGCCATGCCTGAAGTCAGCCCTGCCCCTGGACTTCTCAGTCTCCTGAGCCAATCAGTACAGTTTTTTGCTTAAAATACTTTGTCCAGGGCCGGCCCCGTGGCTTAGCAGTTCAGTGCGCGTGCTCCACTACTGGCGGCCCGGGTTCAGATCCCGGGCGCGCGCCAATGCACCACTTCTCCGGCCATGCTGAGGCCGCGTCCCACATACAGCAACTAGAAGGATGTGCAACTATGACACACAACTCTCTAGTGGGGCTTTGGGGAAAAAAAGGAGGAGGATTGGCAACAGATGTTAGCTCAGAGCCAGTCTTCCTCAGCAAAAAAAAAGAGGAGGATTAGTATGGATGTTAGCTCAGGGCTGATCTTCCTCACAAAAAAATAAATAAAACTGTATAAAAAAAAAATATTTTGTCCAGGTTTTTGTCCCACGAAAAAAGACAAGTCTTCCTGGGTATATAGATCTGGCGTGAGGTCAGGGATCTGCTTCCTAATCTGACCCACTCTTAGTCCTGCTTTTGCGATCCAAGGGATAGCACCCACGGGTGCTTCCCAGGGCCAATGCGCGCCCACATGTGCTTCCGGGCAGGAAGTTAACCCGCGTTTGCTTCAGGCAAAGAGACAGAAGCAGAAATCTAGAGGCAGAAACAGGCAGAACCTGACAATGTGCCCCTCGGTGTATTCGTTTTTCAACAACATTCAAAAGCTTTTACTGAATTTGACCAAATGGCTTGCAAACTAAATCAAAAGATGCCTTAAATTGTATTTGTGACGCTGTCTGCTCTCTGTAAATAAAAGGTCAGATAATACTATTCTTCACATGGTGATGCCTTTTGTAATTTGAGTCAATGTCCACGTGAATGAATAGGCTTGCAGATGTTTACCAGGGCTACTCAAACTTGGGCTGAAGACACACTGCCCCCGGACCCAGGCAATTCTATTTTGCCCTATAGAAAGGCATTGGCTAGTGGATTCTGTGGCAGTTACTAAACTACTTATTAAGCAACTCCATATTCATGTTTATCCTAAAACATCATAAAATCTTCTTTCTTAATTAAAAACTAGAAAAATTTGGTGTGCTTTACCGTCTATCTGTTTGATGTATGGTATCTATGTAATGTTTGCCTTATGTAATAATTTTGAATATTCATAGGAAATTTAGCGGCCAATATTTTGGGACATTCCCTTTCAGATGGAATATTTCCAATATTTATTTTTTGGATACTGTATATCATGACATAATGAGACTATACTCAAAATTTTTAATTATTTTTAACCACTTTGTCAAGGTATAATTAACATGCTTATCGCATGTTAAACTCCACATATTTAAAGTGTATAGTTGGTAAGTTTTTACACATGAATGCACCTACGAAACCATCACCTCAATCAAAATAATGAACCTATCCATCACCCCCAAAAGCTTCCTCCTTCCCTTTTGTAACTCCTTCCTCAAACAACTCTCCTTCACTTTCATCCCCAGGGAGCCACTGATCTGCTTTCTTTTGCTATAGATTATTTTGCATTTCTGAAATTTTCTTTAAATTAAGTCATATAGCACAGACTGTTTTGTGTCTGGGCTTCTTTTAGTAGCATATTACTTTGCAATTTATCCAAATTGCAGCTCATATCAGTACTAGTTTTCTTTTTAATGCTAAATAGTATTCCATTGAAGGGATATACCATAGTTTGTTATATTTGTTCACCTGTCAGTGGATGGTTGGGCTGTTTTCGGGTTTTGGCTATGATGAAATAAAGCTGCTATGAACATTTATGTACAAATCTTTATATGGACATATGTTTTCATTTCCCTTGAATACCCAGGAGTGAAATAGTTGGATCATATGGTAAGTGTATGATTAACTCTTTAAGATACAGCCAAACTGTTGTCCAAGTTGGTTGTACTATTCCACATTCCCGCCAGCAGCGGAGAGCTCCAGTTCTTCCACATCCTCACCAACAAGTAGTACGGTCAGTTCTTTTAATTTAGGACCTTCTAACAGATGTGTAATGAGATCTTGTGCTTTTAATTTGCATTTCTCTACTGACTAATGATGTTAAGCATGTTTCCATGTGCTTATTTGCCAACAGTATACTCTTTGGTGAAGTGCTGTTCAAATCTGTCCATTTTTTTCCTGGATCGTTTGTTTTTTTATTATTGAGTTTTGAGAATTCTTCATAAATTTTGAATACAAGTCCTTCATCAGATTTCTGATTTGCAAATAGATACTTCCAGTCTATGGCTCACCTTTTTATTCTCTTAACAGTATATGTCAGAGAGCAGTTCTTAAGTCCAATTTATTAAGTTTTTCTTTTATGGATCATATTTTTTGTATCATATTTAAGATATCTTTCACTAATGCAAGATCACAAAGATTTTCTTCTATGTTTTCTTTGAGAAGTTGTATAGTTTTGAGGTTTACATTTAGGTCTACGATTCATGGTAAGTTAATTTTTGCATGTGGTGCAAGGAATGAATGAAAGTTTTTGTTCTTGTTGTTTGGGGGGGGGGGGTTGCCTATGGATATCCATTTATTCCAGCACAATTTGTTGAAAAGGCTATCTTTTCTCCATCAACCAAATTGCCTTTGTACCCTTGTTTAAAATCAATTGATCATATATATATATGGTCTATTTCCAGTCTCTCTATTCTGTTCAATTGATATGTTTGTCTGTCTGTACACATATACCATATTGTCTTAACCACTAGAGCATTATAAGTCTTAGTAGTGACAAGCCCTCCATCTTTGTTCTCCTTTTTCAAAGTTGCTTTAGCTATTATAGGTACTTTGCACTTTTCTATGAATTTAAGAATCAGTTTGTCAATTTCCACCCAAAAAAAAAAGGCTTCTGCAGGAATTTAATCAGGATCGTGTTAAATCTATACATCAATTTCGGGAAAAGTAACATCTTAAGAATATTGAGTTCCTTATCCAATGGTACGGTATTATTTCTCAATTTATTCAGTCTTAAATATCTCTTAGCAAAGTTTTATAGTTTTCAGTATATAGGTCAATTATCTCGGATTTATCCCTGATAATCTGATATTTTTGATAATATTTTAAGTGGTATTGTTTTTTAATTTCATTTTAATTTATGATTGTTTGTTACTAGTATACAGAAATACATTGAATTTTGTATATCAATCCTGTATCCTGTAAATTTTCTAAACCCACTGCTACTTCCTTAGCTTTTTGGTAGATTCCACAGAATTTTCTTGGTAGATGATTATGTTGCCTATGAAACAAGACAGATTTACTTCTTCCTTTCTGATCTGGGTGCTTTTATTTCTTTTTCTTGCCTTATTACCCTGGCTAAATTATCTAGTACAATGTTGAATAGAAGTGCTGGAAGTGGGCTTCCTTGCCTTTTTACTGATCTTAGGAGGAAAACATTCAGTCTTTCACCAGTAAGTGTAATGTCTGCTGCAGGTTTTTCATAGATGCTTTTTATCAGGTTAAGGAAATTCCTTGCTATTCCTAGTTTGCTGAGAGTTTTTAGCAGGAATAGATGCTAATTTTTAATGTTTTTTTCTGTATTCATCAAGATGATCACGTGGTTTTCCTCTTTTAATTAGTCACTATGCTGAATTACTTTGGTTGATTTTAAACATTAAATCAACCTTTCTTCTCATTATCAGTTGTATTTTCCTGTTTCTTTGCATGTCTTGTAATTTTTTTTTATTGGACACAAGACATTGTGATATTCACCATGTTGTTGCCAGATATTTTTATATTCTTATTAAAATTTTTGAGATTTGCACTGAGGTGCAGATAAGTTAATGGGAAATAATTTGATCCTTTTTATGTCTTGCTTTTAAGGTTTGTTAGGTGAAACCAGAGCAGCATGAGGTCTAGGTCTAATTTTACCCTATTACTAAAACAAACCTTTCTGAGAATTCCACCCAAGGCCCTGTGAATTATGATGTTTTTCACTCTGCTGCTGTGAACAAGAACAAGTGTATATCCCTCTAGTCTTTTTGGGTAGTTCTTCCCTGGCCTTGAGTAGTTTCCTCCCACATATGAACTGATGCGTACTAAGTGAAGCCTTGAGCAGGACCCTCTGCACGTCTCCCGAGTCCTCTCTCTGAGCCCTCTCCTCTCTGTACTCTGTCCTGCCTACTCTGATCTTCTTGGTCTCCCCAGACTGCCAACTCCATACCCTCAGCTCGGGATCTACCTGGATTCTCATTCCCTGAGCTACAACCTGGAAAATCTCTCAAGCTGGGGCAATTCAGGGCTTTCCCTATTTTTGTCCATCTCTCATGGCTTACTCTCATTTGTTGTCTGATGTCCAATGTATTGTTTCATATATTGTTTCACATATTTTCTCCAGTTTTTAGTTGTTGCAGGAGGAAAAGAATTAACAACGAGACATTGACCACACAGAAAGGTGCTTTAGCTGGTCAGTGACAGACGGGACGCAGCAATGGATCACAACAGGGGCAGAGAGTACATGAACGCTGATGGAGGAACCACAGGTCTGACCAACAAAGAGGAAGACAGCCAGCACACTGGGGCAATCACATAAATCCTTCTCCCCCTTCCCCAACTCAGTTGCACAGAGGAAGGAAAGGGAAGATGGAGAGAACCGCAGCTCGTGAGGGCAGCAGAGAATAAGCCCCTCCACTCCAAATCCTGGAGTCACACCTCACCTGCACAGGGGAATAGGAGGAGCTTTGAATCAAAGCTCAGAGTCTTTAAAAAGACAGAACTAATCCTTAGCAACCAAAGTGATACTGTTTTAAATGACTGAAAATTATAGAAATGGATTCAAATATATTAAGGGAGTCCATCACCCAGTGGGAAAGGAGGTTTTGACAAAACACAACCTAGCAACTATTGAAAAACATAAACATTTCATGATTACATCTCAACAAGTTAAAATGCCCTAATCAAACTGGTTATAAATATATTGGCTCAAATTTTTTAAAAAAATAAAATGGCAATCACTATATCAAGAGCTATAAACAAGTTTGTACCCTTTGATCAGTGTTGTGCTAGCAAGCCAGCTCTCCAAAAACAAAAACAAAACAAAACAGCCCTGATTTGCAGCATTTGTCAATTTTTGTGGTGTAAATACTCCTACCTACAACAGCCAACTTCAAGAGAACTCCCTGAATGCAGAGTTGGGAAGAGATTTGCAAAATGGGCTCTCACAAGGTGATGAGACCCACTCCAGCACACCATCAACTGTGATCCTTCTCCTAGAAATTAACCCTAAAGAAAATAAGTTAAACAGAAAAATAAATAAATAAACATGAAAAAAAGCTATATACACACAAAATTGTCATTGCATGGTTGCTTATGATAACAAAAAGTAAAGGTAAATGATTTAAATGGTTTGTTTATCCACTTGATGGAATATTATGCAGCTGTTAAAAATAGAAAAAGAATGGAACAATATAACCTTTTGATGTAATGTGAAGTGAATAAAGAAGAAACCAAATGTTACATCCATTATGATCACATTGATGTAAAATATGTATGATTATGGCCAAAGTCTCCAGAATACACAAAAATAAAACCTATTTTCTTACAGTCTTGTGACAGAGAATACTTTGTTATTTTCTTTTAAAAGGGCCTTTGTTGTATTATAATAATATGACAAAACAAAATCAGCAGTCATTGACTTAACCCCATCTCTGAAGATAAATACATTTGCACACTGGGTTAGGCTAAGGACATCCAAGCAGTTGCCTGAAGCACTGTCCAAAGGGCGTTAAAACATCACTGGAAATCTGGTGAAGGAATTATTTACCAGAACTCCTACGAAGGCAACTTCCAGGTTGAGACCAGCCCCCGAAGAGCAGGCTGAAGTAACAGGTGATTGCTCCATGCCTCTGAGGAGGGTGGGTCTTTTTGACTACAGGTCTTCTGTTTATCTGGAGAGGTCTGAAAATGTGAGGTCTTCCTTAGCATCCCTTTGCTCACTCAACCTTCAACCTCTTCTCTAAATAATTGTTGAGAAAATATTTAACAACATTGTTTAAAGTGGCGCCAAATTGTTAGCTTCTCTGGGGCACCTAGGTGTCTGGCCCTAAACATACTCCACCAGTTTCCTTCAATTCCATTCCCATCGGCAGAAGTTAAATGAGTCCTGCTTCACCGCCAGGCCCTGGCCACACTCCAGAGACACAGCGAGGGATGAAGACTCAATTCCTGCCTTTAAGGAGCCTGAGACTGTCAGCTAGTCAGGGAACGGAACCACAGCGCACTGGGGCATGTGCTGCTGCACACAGGAAGTCTACGGTCCTTCCTGGAGCCCCTCCCACATCGCTCATGAGACCTGGTGACGGGATCCCTGTGCCCTTCAGTGAAGCCTGCCCTGAGTCTACTAACCACTCAAGCTTTCTTCTCCATCTGGGCTTCCTTTGCTTTTGCCAAGATCTGGCCATTCCCTGCACCAACTTGTTCCAAGGCAAATCCAGCCTAAAAGACTGCAGCTTGCTCAGCCCAGCGTGAGATCACCAGGCCAGCCCGCCAACTGACAGGGGCTTCCTCACCCTCCCTGCTCTTATCTGTCTCTTCCAAGCAGAGCAAGTGGCAGGAATCTGGCAACAGGGAGAGCCCATGCCATGTACAGAGCCCAGAGCTTGCCAGAGAGGCCCAGGTACCTCTTGCCCCCGGTGTACTGAGTAGGGAGTGACAGAGAACTGGGCAGCTTCATGGCTCCTGGAAGCCACGGGGCTCTCCAAATGAAAGTAGCTGAAGAGAAGAACACAGTACTGATTTCCAGATCAGAGGCTGGAGGAAGAAGAGGCACACAGTGATGCTCTAGCCTGAAGGTATTTGGTTTCTGAGTTGTGAGGCTGAGCTTGGATGGTCCTCTCTTCCCTCCTCTGTACAGCCCAGCCTAAGTCCTGCTTCCCCAACTCCTTCTGTGGGATCGCTGATCATTGTACCAACATAAGGGGTATCATCTCTTCAAGTGATCCCTTAGGCTGTTTTTGTATATTTTAAGTAAAAAATATTCAACTTCTAGACCAGGAATTTAACATTGTAATAACACATAACATTTATTGAATTCTTGCTATGTGCTATGTGCTTTGCATGTATTCTCTCAATTCATGTTTCTAAATACCCTGTGGAATTAGTGTCGTTATTATCCCCCACTTTACATACAGAGAAACTCAGGGTCCATCCTGCCCCAGTTTCACAGCTGAGAAGTTGTGGAGTGGCAACTTGAACTTAGGACTTTGTGCTCCTGTTTCCCTAGAACCCACAGATGTTCCTATCTGCCCAAATAATTCCTCACATTTATTTTTGCTATTCCTCCTCAATTCTTACTCCATGGCTCAGAAGGATTAAGTTTAATCCTAATTTGTTATTAAATTTTGCATTTTTTCAACATTAATATATTAAGTGCTTACTCTGTGCCAGGAACTGACTAAATACAAGCAGAGAGAAGACACAGCTCATGCCTTTGGTACACTTACAGAATAATTAAAAGAGAAATAGTAAATAAAAAGTGTAATGCATTTTTCTTCCTTTGAAAAGAATATTGGACTATTGGGGTCAATTTACAGATGTCAATCTTTTTCTGATGGGTAGATCCATCCTGTAGGTAAGTAATAATTATCAGTAGCTGTGGTGACAGACACGTGTCCACAAGGCCCCAGCCTTTCCATGGCACCCAGGAGTGATGGGCAGCAACATCGGGCACCAGAGACCCTAGTCTGCCTAGATTATAATTCTGCCTTCTTATACCTTAACCCCAGCTGCCTTTGGAAGTAGGCTGGATCCAAGATTCCCTTTACGTGACTAGCACTGGTTTTCAGCAGTTTCCGTTTTAACTTGGACCACCACCACCCCATCACAGCCCACTGTACCTAATTCCTACCCCATGTTTTTTGAGGCTGCCTCATCACTGTGACCATTTCTCCATTCATTCACTCATGCAGCAATAATTTTTATGGTTCCATTATATGACAAACTTAATGACCCAGTCCCTACTCTCAAGAAGTAAAAATAAATGATTGCAAAATAAAAATACCTAAATGTTATGATAGAAAAGAGTCAGGTAATTGTAAGGTGAGTATAAAAACACATTCACCAGTGTTTCATAGTTCTCAGTGCTCAAGTCTTGGTTCTATTTATTCCTAAATATTTTATTCTTTTTGATGCTATCGTGAATGGGATTGTTTTCTTAGTTTCCTCTTTGGATAGTTTGTTGTTGGTGTATAAACGCAACTGATTTCTGTATGTTGGCTTTGTGTCCTGCCACTTTACTGAATTTGTTAGTTCTAACAGGTTTTTTGTGGAGTCTTTAGGGTCTTCTACATATAAGATCATGTCATCTGCAAAGAGATAATTTTACTTCCTCCTTTTCTGATCTGGCTGCCTTTTATTTCTTTTTCTTGCCTAATTTCTTTGGCTAGGATGTCCAGTGCTATGTTGAATAAAAGTGGCAAGAGTAGGCATCCTTGCCTTATTCCAGGTCTTATGATTTTATCACTAATAATAATAATTAATAAGGAGGGCAGGAGGAAATTTCAGAGGTGATCGACATGTTTATGGCATGCCTTGTGGTAATGGTTTCATGGATGTATACCTATCTCCAAACTTATCAAGTTGTATATATTAAACATGTACAGCTTTTTGTATGTCAGTCATACCTCAAATAAAGTTTAAAAACACACACACACAGTCACATTTAGGTTTAAGTTTAGGAGCATTTGCTTTTTAAAAGAAGACTGTGGAAAGAAAGCCATCTTTAGCCCAAGGGGAAGCATTACCAGTAGCCCAGTGACTAGGTATCATTGAACTTGGGCATAATTTGGAAGACACTTGGAGATAGCACACTTTCCAGTAACAGCCAGCTTTGGCAAGGTACAAGACTGCCTTCTTTAGCAGTCTAGCCCAACAATCACAAATACTTTCATTCTCTTTCTCCCTCTCTGACAGCCTGAGAAGTATCTAATATCCAATTGAGGAACAAGAGGTGCACTTTGTCCCGGGGTCAAATGAAAAGGTCTCTACTGCCCCAAAGCCTCTGAGCACCAGCCTCATTGCAGCTCCATCCCCCACATAGCCCAAACTCAAACTGCCTCCACCTGGTGCTGTGGCCTCTTTCCCTACCTCTACGTCCAGGCCCAGGTGCTTGCTCTTTGGCCATCACAAATGACTTAAACCCAGGAGAGCAGCTTCAGTAATTGGCCCGAGCAGCACAACACGTGTGGCCTATATATTTTTTATTCTCCATCCTGTATCCTCCCACTTTTCAGGCCTCTCTTTCGGAAGTGATTTCAGAACCACCCCTTAGCATGCTGCAAGGCCCAGGAGTTGGAGGGGACAGGGAGTAGAGGCAGCGGTCATCCCTTTTCCCTCTCCCCAACCATGTACCACCTCTCCCTTCGTGACCTCTGAAACTCCAACTGGGCTCTTGCTTAGTCCATACTCACCTCCCTTGCCAACCCCACCTCCCTCCCGCACTCCATACTTCTTCCTCATTTATAAGCATTTCCATCTGAAAAGGATAGGTTTTTTCTTTAAAAAAAAAATCTCCTGAGTTGGGAACACTGCCGATTGTAACTATAGTGAGGCATCAATCACGTCGCAATAATTGCACAGCACAGCGTTTCCTGTTAGGGCTGAGCTACCTGCCAGAAAATGGCAGCAATCAGGCTATTGGCAGCAGACAATCAGGCATCATTTGTAGTTCTTTATGGCTGCATGCTTCCTGGTCCGGGAATTGGATGCTAATCAATCAGTTGTCATGGCAACACAGCATTACACAGCTATCAATACAGGAAAAAAATGGGAGAAATTATGAGGGCAGTGAGTGCCAGAAGGAAGTGCCAAGTGACCTCAGTAGGTGCCAACCCATTAAAAGTAGGACCAATAAAAAGCCAGAGACCCCAAGGGTAAAACACCATGGCCAGTCCAGGGAGGAGCGGTTGTCTTAGCCACAGGAGTAGAAGCAGGTGGGTGATTTGGGGGTCACCTCATTGTCCCTGGATACCAGCTGAGCTTCCAGGGCCAGCAATACACAGGCAGTTTGAGGGAAAAAGACAAGTGCTAGTGATAGAGCAGAAAGGGACATCAAATATCCAGTGGGCCAGCAAATGTCTATGGACACCCAGCACGTGTGGGCCTTTCACGGGGCGGTTACTGTCTGGTCTGGGCCACCCAACAGAGAGGCAAAAGCCAGCCGGGACCCACAGCAGCACCTGCTGTGCTGGAAGAGTGGTACAATCTTTAAGTATCACTGTAGAGAAGATCAGAAACAGGAATGACCAGCACCACCCAGCATGGTGAAGGTTATGGATCAAAACCACACACCAGGACTGGGCTAAACGTGCTCACTGACCTTGCTGTCTTAAATTCCAACAATATGGGGAGGTAGGTTTTATTATTTCTATCTTACAGCTGAGGAAACTTCAGCACAGAATGGTTGCGTAAGATGTCCAACATCACATAGCTAGGAGGGCCTGGGACAGGACTGAACTAGGGCTCAGGCCTAGTCTTCACCCAACAGCACATGGCTAGTGGCCACTCTACAGCAGGGAGCCTGGGAAGGTGGGATTCATTCAGACTCTCGGGATCCCTGAAGCCCAAGCATACAGTCCAAAAACAAGATTTAGTGCAAGATAAATTTATGTGTCTTTGCTGGCAATTTAGGAACACCCCACAGAGACATCAGTCCAGCTCTGGGTGAACCTAGAGCAGTCATCTTATCTCTCACGTCTTCAGTTTCCTCTTCTGTAAAATGAGAATAAGAACTCCTTTGAAGAGTGGTGGTGTTTAAATGAGACAGTGTCCACGAATGCTCTCACAGTGTTTCCTGGCCCTGAGCAGCGTCTTTGTTCCTTCTTTCCTATCTGAGCTCTGCAGGGGTAGCCTAGATCTAGTCTGCACCCGTAAGCAGTTTCCTTGAATGGGGTTAAGAGTGTTCTAAAAAGCTTTCTAAGCTTCCCAAGTGCCACCAGGTAAGCTGAGAACTTGTTGGCTTCTATACTTTAGTCTCAAGCCTTGGGTTAGCCAGGGGTCTCCAGAGAAACAGAACCGATAAGACATATGAAGAGACTTATTAGGAGGAATTAGCTCCCACAGTTATGGAGGCTGAGAAGTCCCACCATCTGCCATATGCAAGCTGGAGACCCAGGACAGCCAGTGTCATAGTTCAGTCCAAGTCCACAGGAGCACCAGGAGCACCAAAGGTAGTATGAGATGGAAGTTGCAGCTTGAACAATCAGTGAGGAAGGACCAAATTCTTCCTTCCTCCACATTTTGTTCTACTCAGACCCTCAGTGGATTGGGTGACACCTACCCACATTGGGGAGGACTTTACTGAGTCCACTGATTCAAATGATTATCTCATCTGGAAACACCCTCACAGACACACCCAGAAATAAGGCTTAGCCAAAGATCTGAGCCCCTTGTGACCCAGTCAAGTTGACTCATAAAATTAATCAGCACAGGCCCCACATACCTCCCCCATCTCAGCTTTTTGGGACCTTTGAAAGAGAACAAATGATTCCTCCCCAACCTGACCCCCCACCCACCCACCCAGGCCCCAGTGCCATGCCCACCTCATCTCCATCAGGGCAATAGTGTCGTGAGGAGATTTCAGCTCATCAGGCAATTCCTGCCATGACACTGCGGCATGACAAAATTAACACAAAGCACGTGAGTGTGAATCTAGTTACCAACCAATTAATTTACCGAACTGTTCTTATGAAAGCAATTGCGTACTTGAAACTCATTTTTTTAACCCAGATGATATCGAGGCTCATTTTATGATGTGCAGCTTTCTTGCCAAACTCTTTGAACTTTGGTGCAAAAGTTTCTTGGCCTGAGAAAGGACTTCCGCAAGCAACGTGGTAGAAAGAATGCAGGCCTTGGGTCCTATCCAGTTTCTTCCACTAATCCTTAGCTCTGGAACCTTGTGCAAGTGACATCCCTCTCTGAGCACCTCCTCTGTGGAGTGAAGGGGCAGCATCTTCCTCAGACGTCTGCCACGACGTCTTCCTCAGAGCACTACTGTGTATTCACACATAATACTAGCACATACGTGCTTATATTCAGATATAAATAGGTGATTTGGGGGAGAAGGTTTTCAGCAGTGAAATGGTGAAAAACAAGTAGAGTGAAGACATATGTTTCAGGTTTCCTTACTGAGTGAATTCCTAGAGCGTGTAACAGGCTACTGGAAGGGGAGATCTCAGATGCAGTGCTTCCCATGCTGTTTGCCCTCTAAACCTGTTTGGTTTGGTTTGGTTTGGTGGGGGGTCTTTTTTTTTGTCACTGAGCATCTCTAAAAGCTTAAGTTCCAAGGATCAAACTTCGGTGTTTTGTAAACACTGAATTCAAGGCTCTCAGAGAGGCGCTGTTTGTAGCAGCAACAAGCTGGAAACCGCCATGGAGTCCGCTGCTGGTTGCGGCTAGCACCCTCTCCCTCAGGAGACGCCAGGCAGCCATATAAAGAGCAGGTCAGGCCCACGTGTGCTGGCATAGAAACGTTCCCACCTATTTCATTAAATGCAACAAGCAAACTTTATAAAATGGCCTCTTTGGTGTACATGTGCTTCAATGCAGGTGGAGGGGAGTCAATGCCAGCACACAGAAGAGTGTGTGATCATGCACAGCAGACCGCTCAGCCTGCACAGATGAAACTCTTTACAGAGGATTCCTTTTGGAGTGGCACTGAGGTGCGGATAAAGGGCATTTTTACTTTTCATTTTATGCCATTAAGTACTGTTGGAACTTGTTTTTATCAGGTCATGTACTATTTCTATAATTTAAAAAAAAACCTAAAATTTTAAAAGCTTTCTAGAAACCCTTTTAGCTCAAGTTCTATAATTTTGTGGTTTCTTGAGCCCCAAATTGAGGCTAATTTAAGCCTGTCTTCTTGATGCGAGATGGTCAGATCTTTACCCCCTTGGGTCCTCCCGGGTGCCCACGCCTGTGTTCTTCCAGCCTGAGACTGCAGGCAGAGTGGAGGGAATGAGCACCTGAGGAGTAGCCAGCCCCTCTCCTTGGGGGCCCAGTCTCATGGCTGCATCTGTGTTTCCAGAAGGCCAAAGAACCCAGCCAGAGAGGCAAGAATGGAACTTTGAGGCCCCTTGTAGACAAACATTAACAGGCAAATCACGACTAAGCACAGAATCCCAGAGTGCAGAAACACCTGAGCTGGAAAAATCATTCCGCAGAGGAGAATCTGAGACCCACCGTTGAGGAATGGACCATAGGTCTCAGCTCTGGAATTCCTGATTCTGAGTCTGGGAGAATTTCCACCACACAACTATGTCTTTCCAAAAGGGGGAAGACATTCCCCTCTGAGCTGCCCACCTGGAGGCAGGAGGACATTCCTGGCTTCATGGATGACCAGAGTTAGACACAGTGGACTGAAGAAACAAAGTTCAGCCAGAAAAGGCAGAGCCAAAAACAAGGAAAAGGTGAATTTGGTTAGCTAATTTAGCTGATGCTCAAATTGATGAAAATCTTGGGGAGAGGGTACCAAGGTAAAGAAACAGGAATAGACATAAATCAAAGATCAAAGCAAATTTATACCAACTGATAAAGGAAACTGGTGGGAACGATTTCACCAGTAGCCTTTGGTATCAACTCTGCATACCTGTGAGGGATGACCTTCTCAACTAGTTGTCCATGTGGTAAACTTGGTGGTAACTGTGAAGCGCAAGGAGGGCAGAGGCGGAAAATGAGCTTCTCCACCCAAGTGGATTGACCAAAGGATGGAAGACTTCTTTCAACACCAGAACGTCTGTGTATTTGTACAATGTTCATGGAAGTTTTTAAGAGCACTATGGGCTTCCCTGCCTTATTAAAAAGAATGAGCTGCACACCATCAACCTTTTCCTCGAGTTTTTTGTTTATGTGTTTTTTACATTCAGAAAAGAGGTCGGTTTTCTGAGACTCTACGCAGAAGGCCCTTGGGGCTGCTGAGGTATAAGGCTCTGCCACCGTCCCTTCCCCACATTTGTACCGTGTGGGTTTGGGGTCTGAAGGGATACACTGCATTCTGGTGACAGTGAGGAACGAGATCTAGGGGAAGAGGATGGTGAAGAGGGAAAGAGTATTTTCTCTTTTGACTCTGTACCTCTGAATCCTTCTATTTCTTTTTTTTTTCCCAAAAGTAAGTTGTTTTTACAACAAAGAAGTTTGTTATTTTTGTATCAGGCCAACAGACAAAAGGACAAACAAGTGAAAATGAGAAAATAGCACCCTGACACCTGTTCCCTCATTTGATAGGAGCCTGGGGTATTTGGGTTGTTATTATTGCCATTTGACAGATGAGAAGACAGAGTCCCGGAGAGGCCTACAGACTTCTCCCAGGCCCCCAGGGACTTAGTGGTAGAACATGGTGTGAACTTGGGTGTTCTGGTTCCTAGTGCCCGCACCCTCCACTCGGCAGCGGGAGTCCCTGGCAAAATGCCACCTGCCCTGAGCTCAGTGTCCTTCACCGAGAGTCAGTCCATCTATCAATCTAACTGTCTGTCTCGCTCTTCCTTTTTCCCACTGTCATTATACCTGCTCCTAGCAACCTCTGCTCCCTCCTAATTTGCTGTTTCTACTGTATCACAAGCTGGAAAGTCAAACATCGACTCTCTATGAAGCATGCTATTGAAGGAGAGGAAATAAGTGTCCCTCTGTGCGCAGGACTGAGGCTTTTCCTCCGACAGAGACATGAGCCTCAGCCCATGGTCACTGGGGAGACACCGCCTACTCTAAAGCCCCATCCCGTCCTTCCATCATTCCTACTTGTGTTCCAAGTAGTTGACATCAACTCTGTGATATGCATAGAGTCTGCCCATCTGTAGCAAGAATTCTCAGAAACAAGCCTAGCTGAGATGGTATTGCTTCTGTGATGATCTCAGCCAGTGTAAGAGAGTGAAGAAAGGGAGGAAGGAAGAAGGGAGGTGAGGAGATGAGATTTGGGGAAACTTTGTTTCCAAGATTAAGCCACAGGAGATGAGGTGACATTAATGAGAGCCAGAGGCAGGTGGCATGGGATAGTGGGGAGCTCTGGTGTTCTTTCCCTATAATCTTCATCAGAATCCTAGGCTACCCCTAAACAACACACAATCCAAGTACAAACAATTTGCCTGCTACAAAACATAGCTTCTAGAGAAGGCCTCCAGCTCCCACCTCAAAATATTGCCCCCTCAAAGCCCCTCCTGCATAAAAATTCTGGAATCACCAGCATTCAGGAAATCTGCTGGCCAGGCCTGGCTTCCCAGCCACTCTCAGACAGGGTCCTCCTCAGTAACAGGTCAAGGTCCCAAGACAGGTAAAAGATCCCCAGAGGTGTCCAATGCTAGAGGGAGGTCACTTCCTACCCTGGCCCCCAGGCTGCCAGCCTGCCGAGGCCAGGCCCCCGTGAATAAGCTCCAGGACCTACAGAAGTCCACTGATGCTCTCTGTGGCCCGTCACGGTCACTCATCTGACATCAGCACACGCAAACTCCTGCATGCCCTTCAACCTCAGACCCATTGCCTGTTGTAAGAGAGAGGAGATGGTGTGGCCTGGGAGTTGATTTCTCAGGCTGCAGCTCTCTGCTGCTGCGTGATACTCACCAAGGTTGGGACTATTAGGAGAATGCCTGTGTGCTGCTCAGTTAAAAAAATCAAATGACCCATAAGGCTGGTAATAACCATACCTGTGAAGAGATATGAGCAACACTAAAGCCGTCATGCTAGGAGAAAGGAGTGATTGCTCCTATCTTCTTGTATTCGCCCACTGGTGGCAAGAACCTCAGGGACGCGTGGTGATTTACCCCCAGCTCAGCTGGGGCTGATCAGAGAAAGAATGGAGCCAGGAGGAGACGGATGTATTTTGGTTGAGTAGGCATACCGGGCCCTTACGATGTACCAGCCCTGTGTCAGGCAGTGTGGCACGATGGTCCCTAAGCCAGTGTGCTTTAGAACTACCCAGGGGACTTTTATGCAAAGATACATCCTGGGGCTCCACTCACACCTGTCAAATCAGAATTAGATATCTGTGCTGTTTTCTAAACTCCCCAGGTGATTCTGTTACAGCTTGTCCAGGGACTGGCATTTAGAATCTGCAGCTGCATGGCCTATAATAGGAGTGTAAGAGACAGTTTGGCCTTACAGAACTTATCAGCAGAGAAACAGGACTGTTCATCAGAGGCCGAGCTAATGATTCCCTCATCTGTGTTCAGATTGTGCTTTTAACCATATCTCTATTACAGCTTTTGTTTCCTTGGATTGGAAATATTTATTAGTCTCCTTCCTTTACAAGCATTCCATGAACTATTTGGAGGCAGGGATCATGTTTACTCACCTCGGAGACATTTGTTCACACAATCATTTAACCACTCAATCATTCCTTCAATACTGAGTCTCCAGGGCCAGGTGCTGTCCTAGGTGCTGGCTGTGCAGCAGAAACAGGACGGACAAGTCCTTGGCTTTCCTGGAACTTACATTCTGGAAGGGGTGAGGGTGGGGAACAACAAAACAAAGCAATGAATAAGACAAGTGCCACAAAGAAAACAAAACAAAGTCATGGGAAAGACACTAACCGGGAAGCCAGGGGGCAACATTTAGTACCATGGTCATGGGAGGCTAAGTCAGTGACATAATGTCAGTGACTCTGAGTCAGTGACTTTTGAGCTAAATCCCAAACGAGGAAGACACAGAATTAGTGGCAGGAGGATGTGGAAGGAGCACCCAAGGCAGAAACAAGTGCAGAGGCTCAGAGGCTGGGATGAACTGGCGCGCTGCAGAAATGGAAAGAAGGCCGGGGAGATCCCAGCCGCTCGGATCAGTGATTGACGGGAGAGAAGCAGGAGATGCGCTGAGGATAGGCAGAGGCCAGGTAGCAAGCAGCCTGAGCAGCAGTGGTGGGGCGATCCTATCTTAGTCTCTCTTTCTCTTCGATTCTGAGTGCACTGGAACACCACTGGAGGATTTTAACCAAGGTGACTCACCAATATGATCTGACTTCCTCCTTTAAAGCTCACTGTGTTTTGTGGAGAATGGATTGTATGGGGGCAAGAATGGGAGTGGGAGACCAGAGAGCAGACTATGTCAGAAGTTGAGGCAGGGGTGGGGGCGGGGCAGAAGGAGCAGTGTGCACGCGTGCCAGGCACAGCACACACTGTGCAAGCATCTCTCACCCACTAGACAGACTGGTTGTGGGGGAGAGAAAGAGCTCCTGTGTGACTCCTAGATTAGTGAGCAGGCCCAATGCCTGGAGCATAATAACGAGCATGCGAATGATTAATGCACAATCGGACAAACGAGCATAAAACAACTCAGCACCAGCATCAAGAGCACAATTACATGCCAACGTGTCAGGTGCAGACGCAAGTGCTCTGGGCCATCAAGAAAGACATCAGTGTGTATTCAAATTGTCTAGGAGATGGGATTTGAAATCTGACTCAAACGATGGGTGGTGTTGGGATACAGAAGCAAACACAAGGGGAGGGTCTAGATCAGAATATAAAATGAGCCTGGTATGTTTTCGGGGTCTTTTGTTTATATTTTTGGCTTTGGGTTATTTTTAAGGGATGGGAGTTTCAAGAGAAGTGTAGAGACAACTGTGTTGGCGAAGCAGAGGACAGACATAGAGTTGGTTGAATATGAAAACAGGAGAAGGAGATGAAGCACCTTGAAAGCCAGGCGGTAGTTTGGATTCAAAGAGCAATAGCGGTCCATTCCAGGTGCTTGTCTGGGGACGCAGCGTGCTGGCAGTGGGTGATTCACGTCTTGAATTCAGATGGTCTGGGGCTGGAGGTGGGTAGCACAGCAGATCCGATAGACTTACAGTAATCTAACCACTGGGTTCATCACTACCCTCTCTGGGAAAAAAAAATATATAATGCCTCAGCCTGGGATCCAACTCAGAAGAAATACAGCCGTGCCTGAGGCTCTTGGAGCCGGCCGAGGGGACAGGGCAGGAGAAGTGGTGGGGAGGTGGTCAGAGTGGGAGAAAGCAATAAAGCCCTGAGCCAATAAATCAGCCCTTTCTGAAGCTGGAAGAGGACACAGGCGTTTTCAGCTGCAGGTTGCTGGGCGCCCTGGGCCCACCTGTATATTTTCCATCTGCTTCAGATTCCAATCTGAATTCTCCGTCCCTCCCAGGGCATTTGCAGCTGCCGTGAGTGGGCCACATCATGGGGAACATCCTCCTTGGTGACTAGAGACTAAAAAACCAACCAGGACCCAACCCAGCCTCACAGCCTTTGCAGGGAATGAGGAGAGACACTCAGGAGAAAGTGGAGGAGGGAGAAGTGAACCCTGTTTCCTTTTACATTCAAGATGCTGCTGGAACATGGCCTTTCACATATAGATATCACAAATCCAAGAGTCCGAGGGCCTCGCCCCAAGCACCCAGCAGGTCAATGAACTACACCTGGCCACTTGGAAGCTGGAGGTGACAGAAGAGAGTGGTGGACTCTGGAGTCAGGTCTCCCGAGTGGAAAGGAAAGGACAGAACAAGAGAGAAGGACAGCAGCAGCCTCTGGTGGAAACCTGCCGTCTGACAGCCGGATGCTGGCTCACTTCTCCAACCCAGGACATGGGGGCAAGCAGGCCCAACTGCCAGTGCACCAGTAAAAAGCCAGATTCCAATAAAGAGGCTGGGATGGTTCTAAATGATAACCATCTGCTCCAGGGCCCAGTGGAGCCTGGTTGGGGAAATGATCCTTGGTCAGGCTGCACTGGCGGCCCGGCTCCATCATGGAGCATCAGGCTTCCCTGTGGTTAGGCACAGATGGCACCTTCTGCTCCCCTGATTTGCTTTTGAAGCTCACAGCTACTAACAAGGATGCAGTCTATCAACAAAGAGCCAGGGACCTAGGACACTTCTTCTCACCTCAGGCTCCTTGCCTGTACTGACCTGCACCCCAAGAATGCCACATGTGGACACACAGACACACCCACCAATCAGTCAACAGACATTTATTGAGCATCTAATATATGTCAGGGGTAGTGCGAGGACCTAGGGACACAGAGAACAACGTGACAGGGCCCCTGACCTCCAGGAAGACAACCCTGCACACAGATTACACTCTGTACAACATGACAGCGTTGTTACAGGGAGAGGAAACAACTTAGGCTGGGGCAGTTAGAGATGTTTTACCAAAGATGGTGTATCTGTGCTGTATCTTGAAGGAAAGGAAGGATTTTCCCAATCAAAAAATAGTGATAAAGAAATTCCCAGAAGAAGAACCAGCAGGTAAAAGGATACATCTTGAAAGAGTCTAGGGAAAGGTCCAGGGGTGACAAGAGGTTCCATGCGGCCAGCAGCAACGGCAGAGAAGAAGAAAGCAGCATGGTCAGTTGAGCATAGATTATGAAAAGCCTTTGTTAATGGGTCTGGGTTCCTGAGCAAGGTAGAGACACAATCAACAGTGCATTAGAAACAAATCAATGGTGACACTTGGTGACCAAGGACCTAGAAATGCTTAATCGTACCCAGCAGATCACTTGTCTGCCCCATGACATTATCAAAGGAGCTTGCACACAAGTGACATGATTATTGGTTGTGCAAGCCCTATGTCCCCATTCAGGACTTGCCAGGAGAAGTTTGAAAGGAACATGTAGCTTAAATTTAAAGACCTGTGTAGGACATTCTGTTCTTTCTGGACCAAATACATGGGCAAGTCTGTGGAAAAACTGTAAGCGAGAAAGGAGGGTATTGTGTGACTAGGCCCTGCCCTAACACCCCCACCCACTGCTGGCGCCAGAATAGCTGCCCTCTGGAGGCCGGAGGCAGAAGAGCAGCAAACCTGGGTGCCAAGGACCTCAGCATGGTGGCCGCGGAAATTAAACATCATCCTAAGTCCCACGTAAAGGGTGATGTTCTGCACCCACCCCCCGCCCCAGTTTCTCCCTGTGACCTGTCTGTCAGCATGGTCTCTGAAAGAATCCTGGATATCATCAGGGCTCTTTCTTCAGCACTGGAGCCTGGGGTACCTTGAGTACCCCAGGTTGAGGGTACCATATGTAGAGTGTGGTTCCTTCCACACCCTAAATGTGAATTAATCCAACCACAAGTCTTTCGGGTGTCCAAAGTTTCCTAATTTCCAAAGGATGTATAAGGTGCACAACAATATGACTGACCCCAGCACCCAACATAGCTTCAGAATACAGAAGACATAATGAAAGCACTAGCATTTCCCAAACAAGAGCTAATCCCCACTTTGCTGCCAATCTGAAATATAGCCGAGTGCTAAATACCTAGGGAAGGAGAAAAAAGAGAATTCTAAAGTAATTTGGAAGAAACCTGCCATTGAGCCAATTTCTGCCACCATATGCAAATTCTATAGAAACTCAAAAGTTTAATGTGTCTGCTCAGGTCTGAGGCATATGGCAGGAAAGGCCATCCAGGGTAGTGACCTTTCATTCAGTGACCTGACCCACTAGTGCCCAAGGGGTGGAGGGTGCAGTGGGGAGGGACTGAGAGTGGACATGGGTTTATTAGATTAGCAATTCCCAAAAGCATCTCCAGAGGTCAAATGAGAACCCTTTTCTCGAGCCTGCTCGTCCCAGGACATTGACTGAGCCTCAATTCCCAACTGCAGTCCAGACATCCGTGTCTCCTACCTGGTTTCCTACTGCAGCAAGGCCTGACTCCCCTAAATAACAGCTCTCCTCGTGAAATCCTCCCTAAGCCCTCCAGCTGGAAACAGCCTCTTCCCACTTAGAACTCCTCCAGCCCTTGTCTGTGCCTTCCTTGTAATTAAGTAAGTGTATAACTTCTCTCTCCTCTTGAAAGATTATAAACTCGTTGAGGACAGAACTAAGAAGGACTAAAATTGGGAGTTTTTCTTCTTTATATAGGAAAGAGAAACTCCATAGACCTCTCCCTTGGAGTCCAGGGTTACGTTCGTAGCTCCCACTGCTCCCCAGGTGACCTGGACCAACCTTAGGATAAGGCACAGCTGGCAGAACCAGTCAAGCACACAGGCACAGCAGGAAGTGGCTTGGGTGATGTGGTTTGGGGAATGCAGGGAATTTCCCAATTGTGCCCCCAAACCCTCCACCTCCAATACCTGAAATTCCACCCTTAGTCATCCATTCTTTTCAATCTTTGAGGTTTTTCTCTCTTGCAGTTCCCTCCTAAATAAACTCTAAATGCTGCATAGAAGGAGAGCATCTTAAGCTCTAACCGTGCAATGTCTTAGCAAGGGATTCATTGGCCATGTGGGGGATCAGAATTGGCCACCCCAAGATGTGTCTCTTTGGCATGAGGATTATTCTGGGCTGGTTACTTCTAAGAAACTATAGGCAGGGGAGAAGTTCTGAAAACCAAGTAGAAGTTACCCTTTGTAAGAGACATTTACATTTGTAAGGGGAATCTCCATTTGTAAAGATGTCTCCTTCTCTGTACCAGGAAGAGGGCAGATGACCTTATCTCTAGAAACTCTTATCAATGTGGAATGCAAGGACTTAAATCTCCATGATAACCTTACTCTTGTTTACTGTGCTTTTCTGGTAATCTCCCATAACTGACTCCCCAACACCCCCAACATCCTCCTTTGTCTTTAGCTGAAGAGGGTATTTAAGGTGGCGACCTCAGTCATTCTGGCGAGTTACTCAGTTTTCCTGGGTTTCTCCCATGTATACATGTTATAAAGCTTTGTTTGATTTTCTCCTGTTATTCTGTCTCATGCACTTTAATTCGTAGCCCAGCCTGAAGGACTCAGAGGGTAGAGGAATTGTCTTCCTCCCCTACAGCCACCAGATGTAAGGAAAGTCTTACAGGGCCAGGCACTGAGGCAGGGATCTGAAAGTGTAAAACTCCATGAGGGTAAGGCTTTGTTTGTTCTGTTTACTTCTGTAAATCTCTGCCTCCTATACGGTGCCTGAACATAGAAGGTGCTCAATAAATGTGTGTTGAAATAATGAATGAATGCGTAAGCAAATGAGGAGTCCTGAAGACAGTATTCTCCAGAGGAAGGTCAGAGGTCAGAAAACCTATTCCCTAGGGGCAGGATTGACTCCTTCTTGTGTGACTCCATGGTGTCTTGGACAGCATCAGAAGTGCCCAGGAAATTCCCTAGAATGCCGTATCCTTGCTCTTCACAGTTTTGCTGGGCAGCTCTGGGGATTGGCCCCGGAACAGCCAGCCCTGGCTGTCGGAGATGAGTCTCACCACCAGGGGGCAATGCAGACCAAATCCCAGGGTTTTCTGGTGTGCACCCCTGGTGGCCCACTCACAGCAGGGGGCCTCCAAGTACCATTTGGACTACCACACACAGCGTTGCCTCACCGGACACTCATTAATACCAACATCTCAGCGGAGCAGCTTTGCATCTCAGACCTGTAACAGACACAATAGTTACAAAGCCATACTGAAATCCACTCAGTCAATAAAAGTAGTGGCCTGTATTTGGGGAAAGAAAGAAGAAAAAGAAAACTGCTGATGGTACTGGGTTCACCCTCAAGAACACTCCCTGCTATATTTTTGTAAGCAACTAAGGTGTTACCCCTGAGGAGCCTGAAGCATCCCACGGATGATTCGTGTTTAGCTGATGATTAATACGCAGTGAGGACTGCATGATATCTATGAAAAGCTGGCAGAACTTTCTCAGGATCCATGCCCAGTGCTTGCCTGTCATCTAGTGTTTGGAATCAAACTGGGTCAGGCTCTTAGACAGTAGTCTGACCCTCTCATTGTTAAATTGTAAAGAGGAGTTGAGAGTAGGAAGGAGACATGCCGCAGTTAAAGAAGGAAGCAAAAGGGGAATATTTATTGATCCAGGGACTGCGTCCCATGAGGCCTGTATAGTTATAGTACTCATTTATTTAACCTCTCCCGAGCTATCATTAGCACCCACTTTCTCACATGAGGAAGCAGACTTACAGAGGGATTACAACACTACTTTATTTCACTTCTTCTTTCATTCAACATTTATTGGGGTCTCATTCGGGGCCAGGAACTATGCTAAGCAATAAGGGTACTGAGAATAGGTGAGTGCATAGGACCTAAGGAGAATGCGACAGAAGGACAGAGGTTTCTACAGTTGAGTGTATGAGGAGTGCAGCTCAGTACTCCTCCAAGCCAAGCTTGTTGTTGCACTGCATCTCTGCCTTCTCCACACAGTCAGTCCCTGTCCCCAGGGCAGGGGCTGTCATGTCCTCCTTGTAGCTCCAGTGATTAGACTAGTACCTTGTGGTGCTCCATAAATGACTGGGTAGAGAGAAGGGTGATGGATAATGGATGGGTGGATGGGTGGATGGAAAAATGAGTGAATGAACAAATAAATAGATCCTGGAGACTGTAGGGCAAAAATGGGAAAGAAGTGAAAGAATACTCAGTGAGTCAGTGGTAGGGCTTATTCATAACTATACTCCTATTTCCTGCACAGAGTGTCATCTCTTTGGTATGCTGTAAACCCCTTGAAAGCAAGGAACATTCCCTGTATGTTTTCCGTCACCCACAGAGCCCAGCACAGAATTAGGTTTCCTCCAGGTGCTCAGTCAAGGTTTGTACAATGAAATGGTATTTTCCACATTTGACTTCATTCTCTGTCCTGATTCTTGGACAACTTTGGTGAGGGGTGGGGGGTGGGGGTGGTTTCCCCTTTCATTCAGAGAGGAAGACCAAGCCACAGAAAAGCAAAGTGTCTGGGAGTCTGAACTCTGAGTCTTGGAGACCCCAGCCCCTGGGGCAAATCAGTGGGCGACCATGTGGCCTTTAGAAGAGGCAGCCCAGAGGTCCAGTAGTAAGGCACAGCTCCCAGCTGCATCTGGAGGAAAGGGAGTTCCTGTGAGCTAAGGCAGGACCCCCACTGCCAAAGAAGGGACTGCAGGAGCTGGGGCTGGCTGCTCAGCTGGGAAGGAGGGGGGGGAGGCGGGAGAGGGACCCCACGGCCAAGGAGCAGCAAGTGTGTCTCCCCACATCCAGCCCAGGCAGCTCACGCCTCCCCAGTCCTGAGGGCTAAGCAAAGGGCCCCCCTGAGGAGTGTCTCCTGAGACAGTACACCCGGGACAGGGCCTGCAGGGAGCAAGCGTCAGACCCTGGGTGTCTGAAGAGCTGAATTTTGCCCTGGTTTTGTAATTAACAGGCTTACAGTCCTTTGAGGCCCCATCTCCTCCTCTGTGCCTCCGTTTCCTAATGCCTAAAATGGTGTCATTGAGAAGATGACGTGAGTCATTGCATGAAAACCCCTGGCAGTGCTGGCACAGAATGTGTGCTCAACAAAAGTGCTCCCTCCCCCTCCTCCTTCACGCATCTCCTGACGTTGCACCTCAGTGTCCTCATGAGAGAAATGGGAACAACAGCCCCCATGCCAGCCTCATCTTGGGGCTATCCTGAAGACCAAATGAAGGATAGACATAAAAGCGCTAAGTCTGGGTGAAAATGCAAAGGCAAGGTTAAATTAACGCGTGAGGTCCCCAGAACGGAACAGGCCCGCTGATGCACATCCCCTGAGGTAGAAGTACCTGAGGGAATCTCAGTCCCACCCAGCCTGCCCTGTGCCCAGGGTCCTCTGCTCCTAGTGCCTCCCTCCCGGCTTCCCCATTGCCCTACTTGCTCAAACTCTCGCCGTTTCCTCCAGGTGCTGGGAAGGCTGCTCCTGCCTCCTCAGCTGATGGCTCTGGAGACAGGCAGCCTTCGCAAGCGCTCCAATCCCACGCCTCCACACAGGCTCGCTGCTGCCCGCCCTCTGGACGGGCTTTGCCTCCTCCAGATGGCGTCCCAGCCACTGGGAAGAGGACGGGAAGGATGAACCCACTGGCCCCTTAGCATGCTATAAACATTCCTGGCGTGGGACCGGCTCAAATAGCACCTCTTTTGTGAAGCCACCCTAGAAAGCCCACGTGGCAGAGCCAATTCCTCCCTGTGGGTGTCGGGCAAAGTGAAAAGAGGCTAGACTTGGAGGGGGGAGTAGGGAGCTGAAGGCCAGGTCTGAGTCTGAATCCAGAATCCTGTTCCTCAACTGTCTAGACCTCAATTTTTTCATGTTCGAGGCAATGATTGTTTTGAAGCTTAAATTAGAAAATATAAATATAGGGTATAGAACGATGTCTGGCCAAGAGTTGGCCCCAATAAATGTGAGCTAAACAAAAGAATAGATGAATGACCCTCAAATCTCCAGCCCAGTGAAGAGCTCAGCTTTGGGGCAAGCTGGAAAAGGCTTCAGTAAGCAGCAGTTTTCAACTGGCTAAACCTGGATCCCTGTCCACCCTCTATGGAAGGAATGAGGAGAATCTTCCCTGGAGACATGGGCTTGGTTGGGGGATGAGTGTGTAGGAAAAAGAGGGAAAGGATAATCCAAAACCTCATTGCCAAAAAAAATAAGAAAACGTATAGCTCTGTTCAATATCCTTCAATGGCTCCCACTAATCCAGATCTGAATTCTCAGGCAGCATTTGAGGCTCCCCCTTGGCTTGACCCAGTCTAACTTCCCACCCTGATTTCTCCCTCCTCACCCATACCCCTCACCTCCTCTGGACTGTCTGCTCATCAGCACCTAAGCAGGCCCAGCACATCTTGCCTCCCCAATTCGTGTGAGCTAGAAAATGAACCCTCAAGTCCCCGCAGATCCTTCTCATGTTCACCTGGGCCAGCGGGGCTCTCTCTCTTCCCCCAGCTCAGCGTTTGGCTGCTCCATTCATTCGACCCTTTTTCGTGTCACTTTTCATATATCAAGCTGAGTCTGTGCAACTAGACTGTAAGCTCCACAGGGACGAGTGTGTGTGTGTGTGTGTGTGTATTCACATGTATGTGTAAACATCTATGTATTCAAGACTAGTGATCTATCCATCCATCCATCTATCTATGCCTATATCCAGCTCTATATCCAGAAATAGGTAGAGATAGAGCTGTAGATATAGATACAAATACACAGACAGATGTAGACGGAATGAGCACAAGAACAACCCCACCTATCCTTGTATACATGCCTCTTTAAATGGGACTTTGCTCCACCCATCAAGAAATGGAGTCTATGTCTCCTTTCCTTGACTCGTGGCTGGCCCTGTGACTTGCTTTGACAACTAGACCTGACAAATGGAATATGGCAGATGTGACATTGTGTGGCTTCCTAGTCTAGGTCTCAACAGCATTGACAGTTTCCACTTTTGCTCTCTCAGATTAGAATTTGGCCACTGCCATGTGATAAAGACTGAGCTAGCCTTCTTGAGGATGAGAGATCATGGGGGGGAGAGAGGCCTGATGACAGCTGGCACCGACCACCCAACGTGTGAGCGAGCCGTCTTAGGCCACCCAGACCCAGCTGAGCCGCCACAGGACTGCAGCCCTGTCAGTGACCTGCAGCAAGGATCAAGCCTGGCACCACATGGTGGTCTCCCATTTCCTGTCAGGGTCTTCTTCCAGCACAGAGCCCAGCGTGAACTGTCAACCCACAGACTTGTGAGGAAACAAAGTGGTGGTTGTTTGAAGCCACCAAGTTATGGGGTCATTTTGGTATAAAGCCAAGATTAAAACGTATGTGTTTGTGTGTGTCCATGTGAAAGACTGAATGCTATATACATATTAGTATCAGAATTAGTTAAGTGAATAAACGAATGAGTGAATGAGTTCAAAGCCTTAATATGCTCCACTTCTAGATTTTCCCTTCTATTCGTGTAGACTATTAGTCCATTAGTGTAGAATTCGTTTGGTGGAGCTGATTTTACTCCTCTCTATTTTCTCTCAGCAATAGAAAATAGTAACCAGAATTTGAAAGAAGTTTACCTAGTTCTTAGGAATGTCAAGGATGTAGAGGAAGGGCCCAATCTATTGTTTTTTCTTCAGCGCACAAAGGCTTCACAGTGTGGTGTCAAGAAATGAACTGGAAACCAGGCAACAGCTGCTTGAGGCCTGGTTTTCCCACTCATTGGTTGTGTCCTTGAGCATGATCCGTTTCCTCTCCCTGGGCCTCAGTTTCCCTATCTGTAAGTGGAAGCTTCAATTGGATAGCCTCTAAGGCCTCTCTCATCTATAACATTCTCTGAGTTGTTGGTGAAAATGTTTTAATTCTTTTCATTCACCCCATGGCATATTCCTTTGAGGACTAATTTACCATGAGCAGTATGATATAGATGGGGAGTGCCTCTGTCCCTTTGGGGGCAGAAAATAGGACTTAGAAAAGGGTATTGAGACCCCTTAGACAACACCGTAAAGCAGGAAGAGAGCAGGGATTAGGATAGAGGCCCAGCGGCTGTGATTTGGAGACTGGCTTGGACACCCGGGTTACAGTGGGTCTCAGATCTGGTGTGCCTCTTGTTATCTGGATAGCACACTTAGGCTGGAATTCGCAGGAGGTAAGATTTTATAAGAAATCTCAAAGAAATCAGAAATAGCTATGGAAAAAAGATGACTTTTCCTCTGGATGTAAGTCTGATTGGAATGTGCAGGGAACAGACCATGCCTGCTGTCTGTGCCCTCCATCTATTGCCATGACTTCCCAATGATGATAATGGCCAGCCTTTACGGAAGGCCTATCTTCCCAGCTATCTTGCACTGGAGACATTATTTGTCTCATTTTAAATTTGAAGAAATTTAAACTCAGAGTGGTAAGGTAAATTGCCCAGTGTCACATAGTTAGGAAGATCGAAGCCAAGAAATAAACCCAAATTTATCTGATTCTAAAACACAACCTTTTTCACCATATCATGCAGTACTTTTCTATTTCCTGCCAGGATCTTCCAGATCCTGAGCTAAGACCAAGGGAAGGGAGGACTTTGCACAGAAGAACACACTTTGTACCTCAGGCATGGGGCTGTTAGGAACACTGAGCCAGCTATGAGCAGGGCCATCCTGACATGGCTGCTTCATATCCACCTGGATAGAACCGGGGTTGGGTCCACTTCATCTCAAATTCTATCCCTCAAGAAAATTTAGATATATATAATTTCTGTGAATAAAGATACATTAATGGCTACAGAATCTTGTAGCCCCTGTCTGAAGCCTCATAGTATGTGGCTTTAGTCCCCCCTCCCAAACCAAATGCAGTCAGAGGGTCACTACACACTGGGCACGTGTATAAGGAAATACAGAACCTGATCCCCAACCAAGGGAGCTCAACTGATAGTCGACATAAAAATATACAGAACATGTAAATGTGAGCTTTGTGGTACTAACTCACAGTACAAGAAGAATGAGGAAAGAAAGACCCTTAAGGACTGGAAGGCAAAGAGGAGGTTTCATGGAACAAACAGAGTTTGAGCTGAGCCTTGGAGGAAAAAGTGGTAGAGATGGAGACAGGGCCCCCTTAGCTGTGGGCACAGCATGAGCAAAAGCTTTGAGGGAGGAGAGGACAGTGAGCAGGTGAACCTGCAGGGGGCCCGGGCATGGGAGGGGGTTAATGTGAACAGCCCCATAGTGGGCGGGAAAGCCAGAATCAGCAAAAGGGAGACATTTGGCCCCCAGGCCCCATCCACTCATCCATCTCACTTTCTATGAGACTGAAGCCATGCCCTGCTTCCCACACAAACCAACAGACAGACATATGCATGTGTGCGTGCGCATGCTCACACACACACGCACACCCTGCTTTGTGTTTGTGTCTGTCAGAAACCAGCCTGTGGGATCCTTGTGGAGTCCGGAAGAGGGTTGGGAGGGCCACAAGAGCAGACTGCTGAGGCTCTAATCACACATCTTTGAGGTGGAAATTTAGTAAAACCACAGACTTGGAACAGCATAAAAGTGCATAAAACAGCCTTATCTGTTCATTCTGCAAAGGAATCGCTCATTCATGGAGTCTGGATTACAGTAGAGAGCTTCTGAAGCAAAAAGATGGCGCCTGATGGAATCCCATAAGCAGGAGCATATTCTCGTCAAGAAGAGCGCAACAGTGGGATGCAGCCTCAGCAGTGCGTGTGGAGGCTCCCCCACCCACCCCGTGACGAGGAAGGATGAGGCCAAGAGAAGCTTGCTGAGAGAACAATGCCTGTAACAATTCTGGGATCTTAGGGAAAATGTTCCATCCAACAGCCATTCACTATGAGAAAAAATTATGTAAATATTATAAATATTGTCATATCGGGGTCAAAAGACTTAGAAAAGGGAGATGATACTTAGTCACTGCCTTATGCACTAACAGAGTCATCTATTTGTGATTCAAGGAATTCCCTGGAACCTGCATCCCCCAATTAAAAAAACTCTTGAATCTAACTCACTTTAGTTTTTCTACATTTTATCTACTTTCCTTTTTCTTTACATTAAAATTGCTTTGGGGAATGATTAAGTAACTAAAAGAGCATTTCTCAAAGTGTGTTCTTGTGAAGTACTAGTTTACAAGAAAAAAAATGTTTGGTGTTAAATACATTTGGGGAATCTCAAATTCAATTCACACCCCATACCACCCCCCTTGGAATGTATAGTGAACGTTCACATTAATGTGTTAAAGGTTCTGAGAAGTCTTGCAATAAAGAAATTTAAATTTGTTTAACTTTAACTTGGTGTTTCTAAAATTTAAGTAATCAAGAAATCTGGGGTTTTTTGTTTGTTTTTGTTTTTATTTACAAAACATCTATTATCATCCTGACGAACAGGTGTTTTATAAAACAAGCTTTGGGAAATAATGACCTTTTTGGCTGTTTTTCCAGTTGCTGCCTTTGGACATAAATTTGAAAATTGTGCAGTGATTTTTCAAGACCAATTGCTTGATCCCTTTGTTTTAGTGCAGCCTAGTAAAGTTCTATCCTAATCCTCTTACCTAGAGTTGCATTTCTTACTCAAAAGAGATTTGATTACTGGGTTTCTGGTAGAACGCAGGGACTCTTGAACCATAGGTTCTCTGGGACTTAAAAAGTCATGTCCTGGTCCCCAGAGAGGGCAATAAAGTCAGAGTGCTCTGGTCAGGGGCACTGGGCCACACCTGGGTACCAAAGGGAAGACGTCTTAGAGTATCCTGTGTGTGCATGTTAAAAAACGATGAAACTGGAAACAAGTGAAAAGCCTATCCACAGGTAAATGGATAAACTGTGGTATATCCGTACAGTGGAATGCTCCCCATCAACCAGGCGGAAAAAACTATGATGCAGACAACAACACAAATGAATCTCCACATCATATGCTCAGTGAAAGAAGAGTACATGCTGCATGATTCATTCATATAAACCTCTAGGAAATGCAGACTAATCTATAGTGACAGAAAGCAGATCAGGGGTTGCCTGGGGGTGGGAGTGGAGGGAGGGAAGGGGCACCAGGAAATCTTTGGGGGTGAGTGATGGAAATGTTCGGTAGCTTAACGGTGGTGATAGTTTTATGGCTGTATACATATGTCAAAACTCATTAAATTGTATACTTACATATGTGTGGTTTATTGCATATAGGCAATATCCCAAAAGTGTTCCAAAAATAAATTAAAATAAATAAATAAGGGGCCGGCCCCATGGTGTAGCAGATAAGTGCGCGCACTCTGCTGCTGGCGGCCCGGGTTCGCATCCCGGGCATGCACCGACGCACTGCTTGCCAGGCCGTGCTGTGGCGGTGTCCCACATAAAGGAGAGGAAGATGGGCACGGATGTTAGCCCAGGGCCAGTCTTCCTCAGCAAAAAGAGGAGGATTGGCATGGATGTTAGCTCAGGGCTGATCTTCCTCACAAAAAATAAATAAATAAATAAGATAAATAAAAAAGTTAAAAATTTTCTCCAGAAAAAGAAAAGATGAGCAATTTGTGCCTGGCTTGCTCTGATTACCGTTTCCAGTCATCAATGACTTTTAGATAAGCACAGGTGGTAAGCAGGTAAGTGAGTGAGTTCAGGACCTTGATGGTCTCCATCTGTAGACACTGCCTTCTGTAGCCTTTATAGACCACACAGGCACAGGCGAGCGTTCGTCTTCTGTTATTTTCTCATCAACGGAAGAAGCCTTGAAAGAATTTCATCTGCTTCCTAGAAATTTCAAGGATGCAGAAGAAGGGCCTGTCCATTGGCTTTTCTTTGATGACAAAGCTTCACTAGAGCTGGCGTGGTCGAGGAGACTGAATTGAGCTGGGCCTCTCCTTGGCTCACCCTCAATGGCTGTGTGTCCTTGGTGTGGTCATTTCCCATATGTCCTTGGAGAATCAGACACTTCAGAGGTGTAACAGATACAAAGGATTAAAAAAGACAGCTCACCTTGAGGAAGTATGGCAGGGAAAGAGTCTCTTCATTCTTAAAATGAAAAGGTGGGAAAGCATTTTCTTATTCTGACATTTTATGATTCTTTGAATTTTTCTCTGCAAATGAGAACTCACTATGACCACTCTAAACAGGTGGACAAAAGCTTGAGGAAGAGGAAAGAGGTGGATGCGGATAAAACAGGGAACTGCCACATCAAGCCAAGTGCTAAGAGCCTGGTCTCCATGACAGATGACTGTAGCTTCACCCTGGATGGATCTTTGATGAGCCACGTGACCTTGAGCTGATCCACAACTCAGTCTCCTCTGCAAACCGGAGTAATTAGTAACTACTACATGGTCATTCTTAAAAGTAAACGAAAAAACACTTGTAAAAATTCCCAGCACAATGCCCAGCATATAATGAGGGCAAAATGTCAATTCCTTCTCCACCTTCCAGAGACAAATAGCCTATTCAACATTTGGCTAAGAGGAGGCTTATAAATTCACAGGCAAATACAGGTCCAGGGTATCCCAAATCCTCAGAACTGAGTCAATGGTAAAACCTCTGCAAACCACAAGGCTGCTAGATTTCTGTCTTTGCATCACTGATCCCCTTAAGGCGTCTTCCCTGGTGACCCCCTGCCTCCGGGAGAGACCCCACAAATGTGGCAGGGCCTGTCTCTGCAGCCATGGGGCTCCTTCCTCCCATCCTACTCTTCCGACCCCACTCTGCCCACATCCCACTCCATCTTCAACCTCGCTTCCTTTCCTTCCTCCTCCTCTTTGTTTTTTGAGGGACAGTCCAGGTGTGAGGCACCTCCTGAGATCAGGATGGTGGATGACGTCAAAGGAGAGGGGAGGGTTTTGTGTGTCCCAATTAATTATTTGTGTGTCCCAATTATAGAGCTGAAAGACTCCTCAAGGTGTATATTTGTTTCCTGTGGCTGTTGTCATGAAGTACCACAAACAAGGTGGCTTAAAATAACAGGAACTTATTCTCTCACAGTTCTGGAGGCCAGATAACTGACCTCAAGGTGTCAGCAGGGCCTTGTTCTCCCTGATGGCTCAAAGGAGGGTCCTTTCTCGTCTCTTCAGCTTCTGGTGATGCCAACAATCCTGGGTGTTCCTTGGCTGTATATGCGTCACTCTGATCTCTGCCTCCACCATCACACAGCATCCTCCCTGTGTGTCTTTCTGTCCCTAAGTGTCTGTGTCCTTTCTTCTTCTTATAAGGACACCAGTCATATTGATTAGGGCTTATCTTAATATCTGCAAAGACCTTATTCCAAATAAGGTCACATTCTGAGGTCTAGGTGGACATTAATTTTGGGGGGACACGATTCAAACAATAATTCTCAATGTTCCATCACCTGAAGAGAATAATCCTAGAGATTAATGTGACTTGGTCTAGATTATATGGCCAATTAGTGGCAGAGCCTTAGCTGAAGTTCTGGACAGTTGCTCCCATACCCTGGTGATTTCTAAGGCATTGATATGTCTTCAACAAGAACCGATTTGGCTCCAAGGGTGCGGATGAGGGGTGATTTTGTTTTTGGAGGCTTCTTGTGCTGGACCAGGCTTATGATAAGAACAGCCACTGTGTCCTAGGCTCTGGAGGCATGATCTCTAATCTCTGCAACAGTAGTAAACGTGCTTGGAGAGCTCACTATGGGCCAGCCACTATTCTTAGCACTTAAACGTGTATTAACTTACTTAATTCTCCCAACAAGCCAAGGTCTGTCTGAATCCAAAGCCCATGCCCTTCGCCCAGCACCTTAAATGAGAACTGAGTGTGAAAATGGCACTTCAGATGATCCCTCCGCATGCCCACCAAACACCTATGAGTAATTTAAAACTCAGTTGGAATGTGAAAATGTCCACCCTGGCTAGGAACGGGGTAACCACAAAGGACAGTTGTCTATCCAAGAGCCAGCTACTAGCCAATTAGCTGGGAACCTCCCGAAGCCCAGTCTTCAGATGTGCCTACAGACTGAGACAAGGAATGGCCAATTAAGCCCTTTCCAGCTGATTGCTGTGGTTTCTGGCCAGGAGAGCCGACAGACGTGCGTTGGCAGCCTCTGCCAGTCAGGGTGCAGATGTGGGACAAATCTCTCTGGCACGATGCTGCTCTGAGACAAGGAGAGGCAGAGGGGAGGAGGGCAGCTCACGCCATCCCTGCAAACAGCTCAGGCTTGAAGGACCACTGGTCGGATCCCCCCAGCCCTGGCTCATACTCATTACATGCTGGGGGACTATGGACAATAATTAACGGCTATCCAAAGGCATCAATTAAAGCCCAGGGAGGGGCGCTGGGAGTGCACACAGAGGGGAAGGCCATCTCCTTCTGGACATTTGGAGATAGAAAGTGCTTAAGGATGCCATAGGGGATAAAAAAGGAACTGGTATTTGCTTTGCCTGTGCCACATCCTTCGTAATGATAGTTCTTATTTGGCAAGAGGCATATGTGAAGGACTCAGGCTCTGGAGAGGATTTATTCTGAGGTCACACCCTGGGTGCTGGACCAGGTCTTTAGAGGAGTCTTACCATCCTGTTCCTGGCATCCACTTGGAGCATGAAGAGAATAGAAGTGCTCCTCTTGTCTATAAGGATACTAAGGAAGCAGCAAAGAGCACCGACCCATAGCCTTGAGACCTGTGGTCCCGTGACGGCCCCACCACCACCTTGCTATGCGACTTGGATGAACCCTTTAACCTCACTGTGGCTGAGATGCCTCATTTCTCAAGTAAGGATAATCATACATGTTCTGTCCTTCTCCGTGGGCTATTGTGAGACTCAAATAGAACAATATACACAGAAACATTTTGAAAAGCACAGTTTTGGTAGCAAGGACAGAAAGCACTGATGACTAAGAGCCGAGAGGAGCGGCCTAGCCACCAACCAACCAGCTATGGGAAACCGGGAAAGTCTTAAAACTGGAATCATGCACGACAGCTTTGGGGAGCGGAGTTTGTTACAAATCTAACCAAAGCAATGGACCCGAGGCCCCAGAAAAGTGCCCAAGGAGGCAACAATGTTTGCACATGACCTCAGAAGCTTTCTGGCCTCTCTAGGCCTATTTGTGGGCCTCTAGAAAGTCCCCAAATCCCCAGACTGAAAGCCCCTGCCTCCAGGAGCAGGTGCACAAGAGCTGCAACCCAGATCTAGGTTAACGTACCTTCAGAAAGAACGTCTCAGTGTCCCTGAGGACCATTCCCAGCAAACTGAAAGTCTGAAAAATACGTTATTCTTACATTTATCAGGATCATCATAGAAGTAACTGCACATGCTCTATTTTTCAGGCCGTATATGAGGGTAACCTCAGCTCTTTCCTGAGCCTGGTCTAAGCTGTGGCTTGTTCTTCTCCAGTTTATCCTCCCAGATGGTCCCATCTACTTCCCATCTTTCAGACACTCATCAGAATATTTTGGCACAGAGGCCAGCCCTGCTGTTCTCAGCACAGTCATGGGTTGGTTTCCTTTTTCTATTTTTGCTGTCATTTCAGTGGGATTTGGGAGGCAGGGAGGCAAACACGTGAACTCAGGCTTGAGCCAGAAGCTCCCCCTTCCTTTTAGTTACGTAAATCTCCACCTGCTCCACCCTGGAAAGCCAGACAGGAGGTACCACCTTGGTTTACTTTTGCAGTGTCACATCAGGCCATTCAGCTAATTGTCCATCTGCAGCCCCTGAGTGCCAGCGTCCATGCACGGCTCCCTCCCAGCCATCGCAAGCCAGGCCAGGAGCAGGAGCGTGACAGAAGCAGCCAGGTCTCAGCTGATACACTGTGAGCAGGAATGTCTCAGCATCACGGAGGACCATTCCCAGCATCATAGGGCCCCTGTGGCTGAGACAACTGGTGCACTCGCCTGGGAGACTGTGCCATCTCTGCTGTTTGGGCAGGTGTGAGCACTCATTTTATGTCCAGGTATGTGGGCTAGCACCCAAGGGCAGCACAGCACAGAGGTCAAGAAAGCAGACTTCGGAGGTACTCACTAGCTGTGTTGAACCAATTTCCTAACCTCTCTGTGCCTCAGCATCATCAACTGTAAAACAGGGACACTAATACTACTTATTTCATATGGCTGCTATGAAAATTAATGGGTTAATACATATTAAGTGCTTAGAACGAGGTCTAGTAAGTATTCAGTAAACACAAGTTATCTGAGGCTGGGGTTAAAGGCTGCTATGGACTGAATGTTTATGTCCCCCTACAATCCATATGTTGAAGCCCTAAGCCCCAGTGTGATGGAGACTGGGAGATTTGGAGATGGGGCCTTTGGGAGATAATTACATTTAGATGAGGCCATGAGAGTGGCACCCCCATGATGGAATTAGTGTCCTTGTGAAGAAGAGAGACCAGCACTCTCTCTCTCTCACTGTGAGGACACAGTGAGAAGGCAGCCATCTGTGAGCCAAGATGAGAGCCCTCACTGGGAATAGACTCTGTAGGCATCTTGATCTTGGTCTTCTCGACCTCCAGTACTAGGAGAAATAAAAGCCTGTTGTTTAAGCCACCCAGTCTCTGGTATTTTGTTTTTGCAACCTAAGCCGACTAATACAGGGAGTACATTAGTCAGGTTCTCCAGAGAAGCAGAATGAATAGGATCTGTAGCTGTGTACATATTAAGGAATTGGCTCATGTGATTGTGGGGGCTGGCAATTCTGCAGTCTGCAGGGCCAGCTGGCAGCCTGGAGACGTAGGGAAGAACTGATGTTGCAGCTCGAGTCTGAAAACAGCCTGGAGGCAGAATTCCCTCTTCCTCAGGGGACCTCAGTCTGTTTTCTCTTAAGGCCTTTGACTGATCAGACGTGGCCCACCCACACTATGGAGGGAAATCTGCTTTACTCAAAATCCACTGATTTAAATATAAATCTCATTTAAAACTACCTTCACAGCAACATCTAGACCAGGGTTTCACCAATTATCTAGGTATGGTGGCCTCCCCATGCTGATGCATGTTGACACGTAGATTTAGCCATCACAGGATGACTGAAGGTGAGCAGTGTACAGGCTCACATGTGCATGCCCAGGTGCACTCCTCAGTGTCAGACTCAACACACACCATATGCTTAAAATGCCACAAAGGCCAATGCTGTCTCTGGCCCTGGGGCTCCTGTGTCTAGATCTGCCAAGGGTGATTGCAGAGGGCGTGCAGGCCCCCGTCATCAACATGCTTGCAGCAGCAGCTCTCCGGAAGCCAGATGGCAAACACCTACCTTGGGGGTGAGTGCCGACTTGGGGCCCTGCGCCTTGGACTGGATCCAGGAGGCTGCCCCAGGCCTCCACTGTCCTCACAATTATGCTTTCCACTTGGTGCTCTGCCTACATTATCTCTTCTGGTCTGCATGGCCACCTGGGAAGAAGGCTGGGTGGGGATTATCATGTCCATTTCACAGAGGCACAAAACTAGAGGCTATACAACTAATAAGGACAGAGTCTAGACTAGAATCAGCTTTTCTGGCCCCTACTTCAGGTCACTTTTCCATTATATCAAAGTGTCCTCCAAGCCCACAAACAGGGTCAGCCTGTGATGGCAGGGGGAGGGGACCAAAGGAATTAAGAGGAAGCAGAGAGGGCTCCTGTTATTATCTCAAGCAAGTCAGTTCGCCCATCTGAGACTCAGTTTCTTCATATGCAAAATGACACAACTAGGCCATAAGATCCTAAGTATGGAAACCTTATCTTTTCCCTCCTAACATATCCCCTGCCCAGCCTAGTGTGTAGTAAATATTCAGTAAATGCTTGTTGGGGAGTAGCAGACTGCATTAGTTTGCTAGGTCTGCCATAACAAAGTTCCATAGATTGGGTGCCTTAAACAATAGAAGTTTATTTTCTCACAATTCCAGAGGCTAGAAGCCCAAGATCAAGGTGCAGACAAGGTTGGTTTCTCCTGAGGCCTCTTTCCTTGGCTTGTAGATGGCCATCTTCTCCCTGTGTCTTCAGTGGTCTTCCCTCTGTGTGTTTGTGTCTTAATTTCTTCTTCTTATAAGAACACCAGTCATTTGGATTAGGGCCCACCTTAATAAACTCATTTTAACTTAATTACCTAGTTAAGTTCCTATCATCAAATACAGTCACGCTCTGAGGTACTATTGGGGGTCAGGTCTTCAACATATAAATTGGGGAGGGGCATAAATCAACTCAAATCAGGGACTTTGTCTCTAGAGCTATTCCAGCTCTGATATTTGATTTCTCTGATGGTGAATCAGGAACTTTAGCTAGGCCTTCCTCCCTCTGATGAAGAGTTCCTGGTAAAAATGAGCACATTAAACTCAACAAGAAGAGAACAGAGAACCCAATTAAAAAATGGGCCAAAGACCTTAACGGACACCTCACCGAGAAGATATACACATTGCAAATAAGCATATGAAAAGATATCCACATCATACATCATCAAGGAAATGCAAATTAAAACAACAAGATACTACTATATACCCATTAGAATGTCCAAATTCTGGAAACCTGACAACACCAAACGCTGACGAGGATGTGGAGTACCAGGAACTCTCATTCATTGTTAGTGGAATACAAAATGGTACAGCCACTTTGGAAGACAGTTTGGCAGTTTCTTACAAAACTAAATATACTCTTACCATACGATCCAGCAATTGCGCTCCTTGGTATTTAGCCAAAGGATCTGAAAACTTATGTCCACACAAAAACCTGCACATGGATGTTTATAGCAGCTTTATTCATAATTGTCAACACTTGGAAGCAACGAAGATGTCCTTCAGTAGGTGAATGGATCAATAAACTGATAATGGAATATTATTCAGTGATAAAAAGAAATGAATGATCAAACCATGAAGAGATATGGAGGAACCTTAAATGCACGTTACTAAGTGAAAGTAGTAGTAAGAAGCCAATCTGAGAAGGCCACATACTGTATGATTCCAACTATATGACATTCTATAAAACGCAAAACTGTGAAGACAGTAAAAAGATCATTGATTGCCAGGAGTTGGGGGCAGGGAAGGATGAATATGCAGACACAGGATTTTTAAGACAGTGAAAAAACTCCATATGATAAAGATGGATACATGTCATTATGCACATGTCTAAACCCACAGAATGGACAACACCAAGAGTGAACCCTAAGGTAAACTATGGACTTTGGGTGATATTGATGTGTCAGTGAAGGTTCATCAATTGTAACAAACGTACCACTCTGGTGGGGGATGTTGATAGTGGGGGAGGCTGTGCATGTTGGGGAAGGAGGTATGTGGAAACTCTCTGTACCTTCCTCTTAATTTTGCTCTGAACCTAAAGCTGCTCTAAAAAATAAACTCTTTAATAACAATTTTTAAAATACAACTTATTGTTTATATAATTAGCCTGGAAATGGGTAAAATCAAGGGAAAAAAGATTAGTGCATAGTGCATTGATGCTTTGTCTCCAGCAAGAAACTGCCTGGAGTCAACCAGCAAAACAAAGCATTCAGGCTTTGAAAATAATGAGGGAAAAACTGATCAGCATAATTTGTTGCTATTTCTAAGAGAACATCACCATTTAAGGTATTTAGGTATTTTAAAATCATCTAAAACAATGTATTTGTAAGTATATCATTTGTCAAATACAGATTTTAAAAACCGCACATGTCAGGGAACTGTAGCTATGTGTTGACATCTGTCCCTGGACAGGGTTGGACTGGGCCTGGCTGCCTCGAACAGGTGGTGCAGCCATGCAGTGGACACTCCTCAGCAATACGAGAGAGTGAACTATCAATCTTGCAAGTGCATGGATGAATCTCAAAGTAATGTGCTGTTTTCAACCAGGAGCCATCGTGGCAAGGACTAAGGACTGTTCATTTGATGCCGGCACAATTGTACTGGAGATGTAAAATTTTGCTAAGAAAGTTTACAAATGGATATTGTTTGCTTTTTTTTTAATTTTATTTATTTATTTATTTATTTTTGCTGAGGAAGATTTGCCCTGAGCTAACATCTGTTGCCAATCTTCCTCTTTTTGTACGTGAGCCACCGCCACAGCATGGTGACTGACAGACAAGTGGTGTAGGTCTGTGCCCAGGAACCAAACCTGGACCACCAAAGTGGAGCACACTGACCCTAACCACTATGCCACCCGGGCTGGCCCTGCTTTTTTATTTTAAATAGGAAACTGTTTTCTAAAACTAAAGCACTTGAATTGTCAAAGTAATATACTGAGAGAAGCTGACAAAAAAGTACTTACTGTATGATTCCATTTCTATAATGTCTAGAAACTGCCAACAAATCTAGCCTAAGGGAAAGCAGATGAGTGGTTGCCTGGGTGAATGGGTGCAGAGGGAGACCGGAAGGCAACTACAAGGGACATGAGGAAGCTTTTGGAGGTGATGGACATGGCCACTGTCTTGAGTGTCTGATGGTTTCACAGTGTGTGCCTTTGTCAAGGCTTATCACGGAGTACACTGTAAACACATTTGGTTATTTGTATGTCAATTACCCCTCAATAAAGCTGTTAAAAAGGAGCAGCTGAAGGATGCCAACTGATTTATCAGAGCAAAGCGTCTTAGGACTTGAGGCCTGTAGGGAGGAATACCGAGAAGATGAGCGACAATTAGCCTATCGATTCCCGAAAGGTTCCAGGTACCCAGAGAGCAGGGGTGAACGGGGACGTGGTGAAAACAAGAGGAGTGGGTGGAAGCCCATGCACCTGGACCCAGGTCCCTCCCCACCCTCTTCATAGTGATGCCTGCTCCTCCAAGGCTGGGCTAAGGACCCAGTGACCCAGGCTGAAGTCCCTGGAGGCCAGACTCAGGCATCCTAATTGAGGAAAATTCATGAGAATGATTTGTAAAACGGGGTAAAACTGGATTGTCCATCTGTGTAGTCCACCGGGATGTCTTCATCTTTAAGCAGTTTCACACAAGGAGGCCCAGAGGACCGAGGAAGCCTGCCTGAGATGCTCCACCGCCTGCAGGAGAGCTCCCCCGCTGCCCTGTGAGGAGGGCAGGCCCCTCCAAGGCCCTGCCTGGGAGACTGGCCGTGTCCTCCAGGCCTCCCCTCTAACGCCCACTGTCATTTCCCCTGCGACACTGTCAACCAGCTGCTCCAGGCACAGAAGTGAGGTGGGAGCACAGCCCCCATCACCCATCTAGTCCAAATGCAGGCGCCAGCCTCAGCAGAGCAGGTTCCTTACCCCCTGCGCTGGCCCCTCTAAAGAGGAACAACCACAGCCCTCAGCGCGTGGAGTCCTGCCTCACCTGGAAGGACCTAGGAGTGCCAGCACTGTCGTCTCAGGCGCGGGACGTTCACACAGAGATGCCTTTTATGCTCCTTTCCCTTTTCATTCTGGTTTAACTGCATGTCTTCTTTTAGGTCTTCAGACTATGGGGTTTCTTTGTGTCTGTCCCCAGGTCGCCACTACCTTCTGAGCTTAAATCTGTGCTTACGCCGCCTCCTGAACTCCATGGAAACAGCTTCCCAAGGACCTGGCCACAGATCTCATAGGAGCTTGACTTTCCCTCTGTCTCACTGCCCTTCCCCACCCTGCCCAAGTCTCCAGCCTCATAACCTCCGGGGCACGCTCCCTCCTGGGTCCCCAGGTCCCTGTGGGGAAGGGGGCACCTCTGCTGGGCACACTGCTCAGCTTCAAACCCTTCATCACATCCATTAGCGTACCTAATATCTAGTTACCTGTGATTACTTCCATCTGTCATTTCAGATTGTGTGTTATTTAGTTTAACACAGGATTTGGCGGAAGATCTTTGTTTTCATGAAACCCACTATCATCCGGAAATTAGGAACTATTGCTGTCAAAGGCACAGTTCTGCATGTGTGAGCATGATGTTATCTGATACTCCAAAGAGGGGCAGGAGAGATGATTAAGGGGCTGAGGGAGGCCCTCAGGAGACTGTGAACAACACACCTGTGTCTAGCAAATGCCCCAGCTCCAGGTGTGTGGCCTGGGGGAGGGGAGAGGAGGTGGGGAGGGAGGGAGAGGAGGTGGGGAGGGAGGGAGAGGAGGTGGGGAGGGAGGGAGAGGAGGTGGGGAGGGAGGGAGAGGAGGTGGGGAGGGAGGGAGAGGGGAGGCACTGGACAGAGGCAAGCAAACTTTCCCTCAGGCCTCACCCAGCCCCAATCTCTTCCTGGTTGTGATGACACAGGACTGTTTACTTTGTGAATGTGAGAGGGAGAGGCTGGAGGGTGTGAGGCAGGTGGGTAGATGCTGGCATCAGACCTCCTGGGTTTGAATCCTGTTTCTGCTCCTTAATAGCCATCGACCTCAGGCAAGGCACTTATCTCCTCTGGACCTCACTTTTCTTATCTGTAAAATGGTGCCATTAATAGCACCTCTCATAAAACTGTTATAAAGCATGAGAGGGGTAATCTGCACTCTGTTATGTTGGCTGATTTATCTAGTCCACCTTCTTTAAATTCACAGACCGTGGGGCCCGCCCCCTGGCTTAGCGGTTAAGTGCGTGCGCTCTGCTGCTGGCGGACCAGGTTCCGATCTGGGCGCTCACAGACCCACCGCCTCTCCCGCCATGCTGAGGCCAAGTCCCACATACAGCAACTAGAAGGATGTGCAACTATGACATACAACTATCTACTGGGGCTTTGGGTGAAAAAAATAAATAAATAAAATTATTAAATTCACAGACTGAGACTGATGACCTAAGGCTGAAGGCCAATGCAGCCTGGGAACTCAACCCAGATCTCAGACCCCTAGTTCACAGACTTCCGCTCTGCAGAGCAGTCATGCCGCAAACACTCTATGGAAATGCAAATACATGTTCCCCAGGAGTCTAACTCCAGATTATTAGCACCTCAATGCTAGTGACTTGAATTGGCTTAACATCTTTTTTTCAACTGAACTCAGTCTGCTTAGAAAGGAGGACAGAGTGGGTGGGGCAGGGCAGCCCCCTCACACTAGGGGTTTCCTCGGAAAAAAGGTGTCCGGTCCCTGCCATCAGGGGGCGAGGCTGACGCTGCACAGCACAGGCGCCCGGACGGCTTCCGCAGAGACGGAAACTGGGAGGAGCTCGCGGTCCGCAGCTGCGCTCCGAGGTGGCCGGCGGACCCGCGGGCGGGAGACGCGGGGAGCCCCCCGCGCGGGCCCGCAGCCGCCGGCGGGGCAGGCCCGGGGGCCCGTTCCGTTCTCGGCGCCCGTGGCGAGCGCCCGCTCTGTGACGACGGCCCCAGACGCGGGGAGCGGAGGCTCTGATGCCTTTCACCGCTGCGGCCTCGCGGGCCCCTGACGGGAGAGGCGCCTTTCAGCCAGGCCGTGAGCCCCCAGGACCAGCACCGGCACCCAGATGACCGAGGCGAGCCGGAAGGCCTGCGGGTGACGGTGCGGTTCCCTCCTCCAAGGAGGGGAAGCCAAGGCTGGCTGATGGGGCTCGGCCCCTCCCCCGCTTCTCAGGGAGAAAATCAACATCGCAGCTGGTTTCTCGTCTTAACTAAACCCTCTAAGTTTAGACCCACTTCTCCGAGCTCCTTATCCAGGGAGCAGTGGACTAGAGAAAACACGAGGAGAATATTCTGTCAGAAAGGATGCCATCTTTTCATCACTCAACTCACATTTTCAAGGACTTACTGTGGCTTTAAAACACTATTTCATTTGAGCATCATGCACTCTGTGAAGGCTGAAAATTATAGCATATGTTTGTTGATTACTCAAGGCCAATACTAGTGGCAGGACTAGGATTTGAAGTCAGCCCTGGCTCACCCCAAGCCCAGACTTCCCGATGTGCGGCTGCAGGTGTCTGCTAGTGGTCCACCAGCCACCTCCCCCTTCACCCCCAGTCCAGGCCTGGGGTACTTAGCCCCCTCTCCTCAGACGCATCTTGTCTCCATGAAGAAACCCGGCCCCACAATTGTGCCCCCCTCTTTTAGAGTTACCACATCATCCAGTGTCCCCACCAACTAGTCTCGCTTGTTTAAGAAAATTCATCACACCAAAAAGCCACCGTGAATTCTGAGATGCTTTTAAATTAAGCCATATTTTAATAATCACAAGTGTCTATGCACATTTAAAAAAAACAGTTTCACAGGGAAACATTATTTATTCAACCTGACTAAAATATTCCCTGTGCCCACAAATTAGAAAATGCCTTGAAATAATTCACCTTGAAGTCCCCAGGGGTTTGGACTGGCTAAAGACACTGCTTTCCATCCCATGATTGCTCCCCTGCTGGACCCACAGAGCAATCTGGTGCTGGTCTGGTCTGGTCTGGTCTGGTGCTGGTCTGGTCTGGTAGTGATCTGGTCTGGTCCGGTAGTGATCTTGTCTGGTGCTGCTCTGATTTGGCGCTGATCTGGTGCTGATCTTGTACTTGAAAGGTACCTTTTGCCTTGCTTTTGTTTCTAGTATGTTACAAGCTAGAATCCCACCCCCAGCACTGCCAGTGCTGTCCAACCCTCGCCTGGCTGTCACACTCAGGGCCTTGGGCCCAAACTTACTCTGACCATCTCTTCTTTTCATGACAATAACTGACACAACAGCAAAAACAACACTTTATCGTACCTGACAGTTTACACAGCGCATTTACCTATATTAACTCATTTAATCCTCAAATCGATCCCAGGGGGGTATTATTACTGCCATTTTCCTTAAGAAAGTGAGGATCAGAGAGATTTAAGCCACTTGCTTAAGGTAGCTCAGCTCGCGAGTAGGAAAGCAAGATCCCAAACCTGGGGTGTAATTCATTCTCCCCCAAGTCCACCCTCCCCACTCACCCTCCCTCTCACCCTTTCTGTCACCTCCCTTACAGCGATGGCGACAGGTGTTTCCTGGCCACTCAGAACAGGTGCCCTGGTTTGGTTGCCCAGGTGGAATGCCCACACGCCTGCTGACACTGCCCACACGGCCTCCCTTTCAAGCCCGTTTGGTTTCTGAGGTACCACACCAGTGTGAAGTGACAACCCTGTTGGGGATGGGGGCTGTTCTCTCCATTTCCTGTCCCAAGAGGCTTCAGGAGGCACAGGAGCAGCCTTTGTGCGGAGGAAATGACTGCCTTACGCAGCCAAGGCTCATAGGAGCAGCCTCAGGAGGAGAGTAGCTGCAGAGGGCCGTCTGTCCAGCTACGGCCGCTGAACAGCTAAGCCCAAGAGATTTCTCTTGGACATTGCTGTGAAGGGCTCTCCCGAAGCCTTGGGCCAGAACACAGAGTCTGGGGAAGCACTTCCTTCCTTCTCTCTGGGCACTGTCTTCCCCTCCAGGACATCCCTGCTAAATGGCCCTCTCACCTACAGCTGAAACCCCACCTGTGGGGTCCAGGGGTCCAGCATCCCAGGCCAGCCTGCATCCAAGGACTCCTCCTCACCCCGACAAAGATCACAGCAGCAGAGCCGGCGCCACACTGCAGCCTTCCTCTTGTGTGCCCTCCAAGCCCCCAGGTTAATTGTCAAACAGACAGCTGCCTAATAAAGAGGTGTCTGTCCTCCTAATAAAGAGGTGTCTGTCCTCCCCACCCAAGATGATGGAAGTTGGGACAGAGTTTGCACCTTGAGGCCTAAAGGCTATGGCCCATCTGGTCTTTCTCCCTCCCCCTTCTACACTCAACAGTCTCAGTCAGGAGATGGCCAGCTGGGCAGAGGCCTCTGGAGACCTCTCCCCCTCGACTCACCAGAGTGATGAGCCACCCCATTCAAAGGCTGAGGCGGGCCATCTGTGCCTGAGCTCCCGGCATTGGGCAGGCAGTGAGTGCCCTGTGCCTCCAGGGCCCTCCACGCTGTGAGGAAATTCTGCCAAGCCGCCGCTTCTCCCCCAAAGCCCCTGACACCAAATATAACGAGCAGTTCTCCTGCCTGCCCCCACCTACCTGGACCGGAGAGCAAGTGCCAAGCCAGTCTGATTTCCTACAACCCACCCTGAGGAAACGCAACTGCATCGGGTCAGGAAAGAAGCTTTTGGCTACTGATTCTACAGCTCCTGGTAGTACCCAGACAAGTCAGGCTCTGGCATGGGAGAGATGAGAAGGAAGAGCAAGGCACAGAAACCAGGAAAAAGCCTCCAGGCCCCTCCTTGGAAAGATGGGGTGTCTGCGAATAGTGAGAAGATGGAGCCAAGAGGAGGAGTCTGCAGTTCACTGACACTGACTTCAACTGCCATAAAACACTAGGGAAAAGTAAGTCCTACAGCTCCTTCAATCCAAGCCTCTTATTTTAAAGATGAGAAAACTGAAGCTCAGAAATGGGGATGACAAGTCACAGCTAGCTCATGGCAGGTTCAGGACAAGGAGCCAGTGCTCTCTCCCTCATCTTCTGTGGTCACTCATCGCCAAGCTCCCTCAGCGTGGGGCGATTAGCCCTGACTCCCATGCCTTGGGGTCCCTGTGTATAAACATTCCTCCCTGTAAAAAAGAAGGGCCCAGAGGAGGACAAGAGACAAGTGTGGGAGATGGCCCTGGAGATGGCTGTTCGAGGGCTCCTCGTCCATGCAGGGGGAGCCCCTCTAAGGCCCTCTCTCCCTCCTGCAACAAGTGCAGTCAGAGTCCTTGCAGTGTGTTGCAGGAAGAGCACACAGGAAGAGTCGCTGGTGTGGGAGATCAAGATCTGGCCACCCTGAAATCTATCTCTTTACCTTGATTGTTTACTCTGATGGACATTTGACCTCTCCCACTAACTGCCTAAAGAATTTGACATAGAAGATCTGTTCTAGGAAGGAGTTACTATCTGATGGCTGTAACATAATGTAAAATAGATGTTACAATAGGAAAGGCACCAACAAGCCCCTCTTATCAAAAATTCTGTCTCTCTGGCCACATTCTCTAGATGGCCCTGCAAGGAGTTGCCAGACAAACATTTACATTTATAAGGGAAATCTCCATTTGTAAAGGTATCTCCCTCTCTGTATTGGGAAGAGGGGGGATGACCTCATTTCTAGAAACTTATCAATGTGGAAGGTGAGGCCTTAAATCTGCATGATAACCTTACTCTTGTTTACCGTGCTTTAGTGGTAATCTCCTGTAAGTGACTCCCCCCACCCCCAACATCCTCCTTTGTCTTTAGCTGAAGATGGTATTTAAGACGAGAATTCTGCTATTGTGTTGAGAAACTCAGTGTCCCTGGTTTCTCCCGTGTATACATGTTATTAAACTTGGTATTATTTTCTCCTGCTAACCTGTCTTGTTGATTATTTGGCCAGCCATAAGAACCTTAAGGGAAAAGGCAGAGGGGGGATTCTCCCTCTTCCCCCACACTGGGTTCACACCTCAGTTCTGCGTTTACAGCTCTGCAGCCTTGGTGTGTAGCTTTACCCCTTTGCTCTCCTGATTCCATGTGTAAAACGTGTACAGAAAAAACAAATTCAGCATCACTGGGAAGAGTATGAGATCTTGATTTTTACAACACTGCCGTGACAGCTATAAGTTGAACCTGTCCTTCACACTATGTTTATTATCTAAGGATTGTTAAGAGTTCTCTATCCTATAGACCCAGACTTCTGATCTACCCCAAACTAAGAGAAAGCTTGTAGGTGAATGTAAATGATGTGTCTTCTTTTGGATTGGGACCATCCTCAGGAGGGAAAGTTGCTTCCCCTGGTTCTCTTCATAGATAAGTATATTTTGCTCATTCTTACCTTGGTGCCCACCCTTCCCGTGGAATGATCACTTTTCCACCTATTCAAAGTACTCATCCGTAATTCCCATCTCTGCAGTGAAGACCCCCAGAATACTCCAACTCTCATCAATATTCTCCTTCTCTAAGCTCTCACTGTGATTTAGCATTTCATATTCTTTCATTTTATCTTTTAACAAGACTATAAGTTCCTAGAGGGCAGAAACTATATCTCGTTTATCTTTAAATCTCCCTCACGGTGGTCTAGAGCAAAGCCAAGTATGTGCGTGCATTGAGTTGTCTCTTTGCATAGGACTATTTTCTTACACTCTCTCACCCGAGGGATGGGTTTCTTCTATATATGGGTAAAATTAAACTACAGCTCCAAGGAGATGGGTACAAATGAGAAATTATCCACTTGCTTGAAGATCTGAGGCTTCCTATGTTTGTTCATTCATTTCTTCATTCATTAACGAGAGGAGAGTACCTGTGTCTGCCAACCATGATTCATAATTCAACCATGATTCGTAATTCCTTCTGGCCAGAGATGGGCAAAGCCTGGTGACTCCCCCAGACCTTGAGGAGGAGCCGACAAATGCTGTGAAGTCATTTGTATCAATAATAAGTGCTAGATGTTTTTCATGCATTAATGATTCTAAGAGTTTTACCTGTATTTGCACATATAAACCTTATAACTGTCTTTGAAGTAGGAGCTATCATTATCCCACTTTGTAGATAATGAAATTGAGGCATAGAGATGTTGAGCCACTCGCCCATGCTAGTAAGCTGGAGTCAGATGGAAGCCAGGCCATCTGGCTCACAGCCTGTGCGCTTTAGCACTGCACTGTACTACATCTCAGGTCAGAGTCACAGGGTGCCCGGGGGTGGAGGGACACAGGGCAGGGCATGAAGGCACTGAGAGACTGCAGAGCCTGATGTGGGGGAGCGATCTCTGAGTGCCAGTACTTGGGGCAGAGCCACCTCTCTAGCCCCTCTGAGCCCTCTCCTTACAATGATATCCTGAGCCCCTCCCGTGAGCTGCCACTCGGAGATCAGCTGATAGAGGGCTTCTGAGAGGCAGCCTAACGTTCCTGTCTGCCTGAGATTAGCCAGGTCCCCACACAGGGGTCCTTGATTGCTCCCAATCCCCCCTTCACATTTCTATGCAATTCTGCCCTGCTCTGATCATGTAAAATCCTCTAAGATCCCCCACTTTTAGATCACTTAGTGACAGCCACAGTCTATTTCCTCTGTCCTGAGGGTGTGTGGTAGCAATGCAGGGAGAAGTCCACTAAGGACATGAAAGATTATCAGAGGATGCTAGAAAAGAGTGGATCCTCATAGCATTAGTCACTGAGAAAACTGGGCTTGTGGGCAAGGGGTCCACCATCCCTTGGACAGGTAGGGAACCAAGACCATTGTGGGTATCCTTAAAGAGGGCAGGGGAGAAGCTCAGAGCTGTGTCTGAAGTGGTGTTGAGTGCAGTTAGGGCCATGCACTAATACAGAGGAAGGGCCACTGCTGGTAGTTATGGCTGAGCGGGTGGTGAGGCATGGAATGGCCCAGACACAGGAGCTGCAGGACTCCGGGAAAACTGATGTGCAAGTGGAGATGGCTGACATTGCCCAAATAGATGTTCAAAGCAATAATTCCTGGAGACACCTTTGCCAGTTGTTGGTTCTATAGTCACTAGTGGAAATTCAGCACCTATTTCACGACGTCATAGCGAGTATAGGCCCAGAGAGAGCCTTAGCCTGAGCTGGCTCCCGCCTGATGGTCTGAGATGAGCCGCCAGGGCAAAAGTGGGGCTTTCCTGAGAAGACTTCAGTGCAAATGAGGGCAATCCAAGCCGTCACCCCTAATGAGGTGTGACAGCTCCAGGTGCAGCTCGCCAATGGGAATCTCCCAAATATGGGGGCGGGGGGTGTGGATTATGGTGACAATGTTCACTCTGGCATACCACCAGGGCTATTTTCCTCAAGTGTTTCCAAGGCCTATCCGGATCTAGCCCCCAAGCGCTTCTCTAACCTTCTCCCCTACCCCTCTCCTCTGGCTTATTTGCTTCAGCCACAGCAGCCTCATTGTTATTCCTTGAACACATCAAACACATTCCTGCCTCAGGGCCTTTGCACTTGTTGTTCCCTCTGCCTAGAATAGTCTTCCCCCAGATATCCAAATAACTGCTCTCTTCCTTCCGGTTTCTGCTCAAATGTCACCTTATTAGAGAGGTGACCCGACCTCCATGTATTGAATGCACCCACCCCTCACAGCCGCACTCTTGTACACCCTTAGCATGGCTTCATTTTCTCCGATACCCATAGCTGCCCGACCTCTATATGTCTAGGTGTGTGTTAGTGTGTGTGTGTGATCTATTTGATCCTGATAGAACACAAGTTCCATGAGAACAGAGATGTTTGTCTATTGCTGTACCTCTGTGCCTGGAACGGTGACTGACATGTTGTAGGTGCTCACAATACTTGCAGAGTCAAATTGAACTCTCCTCCCTTAGTCTCTGGATGATTTCCTTCTGAACCAGGCCTAGTGATCTCCTTTTTTGTGGTTGATGTTCTTTGTTTGTTTTCTGAACTCGTTAGTAAAATGTGGAAGGTGCTCTGTCCCACAGTGGCAGAACAATCAAGGCCTCCCCTCCACTCCTGCCACCCTGTGTGTGCCCTCCCTCTGCCCCTATGTGCTTTCCTGACTCATTCTCACCTCTGGGCACCCAGCTGGTGACGGGGGCCCCACCAAATGTGACTCCCTTCTGCTTATCTAAATCCTACTCAAACTTTCATATGACCCTCTACTCTGAACTTTCTTCCTCTATCTGTTCACCGACATCTCCATTCTCTGAGTCCGTGTGCCTCGTCCACACTGTTTAGCACTAAAAGTTTAAAATGTGCTAGTCTCATCTCCCTAATCAGACTATGCTTCTCTGGGGACAGACAACATGCCTTCCACATTTTCTGCATCTTCCTGACACGAACACCATGCAGGGAGACAGTGCTTCTGTGTTGAGCGATTTGTCAAGAAGTAAATAAAATTATAGGGAATGTAGAGCAGCATTTCTCTTCCTTGCTGCTGTGGCTCCTGCTGCCTCCATGTGGTGTCTCTGAGATCACTGAGTGAGGTGATGAAAAGCCTGGGAAAGGGAAGGTCTAAGGCAGAGACCCTGTGCCCACTTGGTCACTCAGTCAGCAAGCATTAATCAAGGGCCCAGCACTGCCCTAGCCAGTCTGAAGACAAATTCTAAAATCACAGAACACTGAGCTGGATGGAACCTCAGAAAGCAGCTGGTCCAAACTCGGGTGTCCGTTAGGGTGCTACTTAGGTGCAAACAACAGAAACTGACACAGGCTGAAGGGGCAGAAGAGGAACGTATTGAAAGGGTGGTGGGAGAGTTGGAGCTCCGGGCCTGAGCTCTGCTTCCAGGAGCCACGCCCGACATCACGGTCAGGTGAAAGAACCGGGCCATGGATACTGGACTTCACAGCTTGCACGGTGGCTGCTGCTGCCCAGAGACACACCAGCCCCAGGAGAACCCTCCACTGTCCGTGATTCGTTTTGCTTCAGAGTGTAGCCAAAGCACATCTGCTCAGGAGAGCCTAGGTCACCAGTCTCCACCCCAGCTACAAAGGAGGACAGGAAACAAGCTTTCCACATTCTTCAGTGAGATGTGGGCTCTACTTCTGACCAAGATTCTTTGGGCGAGGGATTCCCCAAACGGAGGGAGGGATTCAGTGGCAAATATCCATCTACTCCTCACACCACAGCAGGGGAACCGTGATCCAGAGAGAGGGAGCAAATATGCCCCAGGTCACATCTCAAATGAGTAGTAGCTAGGACGAGACTCCAGGTCTCCTCACTCCAAGGGTCATATTCTTTCCACTCACCTATGTGTAAAAGAAGCAACTAGTAAAAAAGTTGGAGGCAAAGTAGAACAAATCACCGGGGGTGGATGTCAATGACCCGCGTCCCTGGCAGCTATTTTAGGTAACAATTGTCTCTCAGATTTGATTACTGCTCTGTTTTTGAACCTTTCCTCCTCATAGCAGCCTAAGCTCAGACATCACCTCCTCTGGGGAACCCCTCCTGATCACCAAGCCCCTCGGTTCTGACTAACCCTGCGGCAGCCCTCACTGCTTACGTTGCAATAGCCACGTCTGGGTCTGCCTCCTCCCCAGGCTGGGAGCAACCGAGGCACCGTGCTGAGCCGGGAAGCATCACAGGAGGACGGGCCACCATGGATGTGCATTGGGAGGACTGCAGGGCGGTACGTTTATGACAGTCCCCTCCCCATAATACCTCCCAGGTCAATACTACACCCGTCGTTCATCTCTTCTTTCCAGGGTGCCTAAAATCACCTTCTCCACGCATCCTGTAAAGGCGCAGAAGCACCAACTCCGATGCTGGACTTGAGGTGGGCTCACAGTCTTGGCCAGGTCTCTTCCTGGTGGGTGGCAGAAAACAAACGGCAATTGGCAAAGTGGGTGTGTGAGGTCAGGATGCAGAGGGCAAGGGGGGCGGCCCCTGACAGGGCAGAAAGTGCAGCAGGCGCCTGACGGCAGGAATCAGCTGTTGGCGTCCAGGCGCCTTGGAAACAACAGGCACAGGCCTGCAGGGATGCTGCGTCAGCAGACAGATGTCAGGGGGCGAGGTGGGAGCTCCCTGGAGGGAGACAGGCCCTTCCCTTGACCTTGGAGTGAAAATGTTGAGTATGTGAAGACCTCTCCAAGTTCACCGTAGCCCTCCTTGTCTTCATTTCGAGTTCACGTGACCTCTGCACTGACCCACACATGACACCCGCATTGCTGTCTCAGGGGCTTCACCACAGCCACTCCCAACATTGACGCATCCTTGCTTATGCCCACCCTTCTGAATTCTCGCATCCTGGAACAGCCAGCTCAGAGGCCTTCTCCTCCAGGAAGCTGCTCTGGCCACCTGGTTCCTTGCTGGCATCTCAAGGCAATACTTGCTCCCACCCTTGGCTTTAACACCTTTTTCCTGTTGCCGTCTATACTCTACTGTCTCCCAGACTAGATCATAAGTCTTTCAATGGCTAACCATGTCAGAAATTCCCTTTTCCTCCACAACATTTTGCACAATGTTGTGCACATAACAAATATTGTAAACAAAACAACCCACTGGAACAATATCATCAAATTCTATACCCTATATTGTTTATTTGGCCTCCGTTTCAAATGATTTATTGATTTTTATTAACCTCTTTTTTAAATTTAATCTGTCAAAATACTACATACTGACAGACATACATATTAGATGCAAAATAATACAAACACCAGAAGGTGGCTCAACCAAACATTCCTAGACATTTCTCCCTCATCTGCCTGTAGTTATAAGGCTGGAAAAGCTAAGATACTCAATTTCCCAGCATCCCTTGGAGCTGGTGGGGGCAAAGGGCACACATTCCAATTCTGCCCAATAAGACTGAAATGGTGGTTTGTTGTGTTGCTGCTTTCCCCTTCTTCTTTCTTTCTGCCTGAAATGCAAGCACGACTACTAGAACTTCAGCAGCCATCTTGTGGCTCAGGTGGCAAATGTGAGGAAAAGATCATAAGAATCGTAGAGATGCTGGTCCTCCTCAACATTGTCAAGATGCTGAACCAGAACTAGAAGCCATCCATTTTTAGACTTCTAGTAAAAGACAAGGAGTCTATTTGATTAAGCCGCTTAAGTCAGGTTTCTATAATTTATAGGCAGCCAAGAACATTCCTAACTGATATACCTGTACACTGTCAAAAACAGAGGAAAGCACAAAGATGAAAAGTCACCTGTCATCCAACCACTATGTTGGTTTGTTGCACATCACTCAATTTTTTTTCTAAATATGGATAAACTACATTCTTCAATAAAAATGAGCTCTTTTAATTATATTATTTTCTATAATTATTTCCATAATAATTTTTATGATCAATAATAAATTTTTGCATAACTTAATGATTTTAAGATTTTTTCTCAGAAATAAAATTTGTAAAAGTTTGCATATCTTTAAAGTTTTTGATACCCTATGCTAATTTTTCATCTACAAATTTTGTATTATATTCCCAGTAGCACAAATGATAAAACATAAAACTTTTAACAAAACATTTAGAAAAGTTCAAGAATAATAAAAGCAAAATAAATGCCTAAAATAACATCAAGCTAAATAACTAAGCTTTACAAGTATGTCAGAATTAAAAATATTTGTGTGGGTATTCAAAAATTTATCCCACCATCACACCATCACCATAGCTTCCAACTTCTCTATTTTAAGAGAAAGACATGGACAGAATCCAAACAATTGGATCCCAGAAATGAAAAGCAGTCAAAATGAAGAAGAAATACACTCCCTAGAGAGTTTTGCATGGGAGGGGAGAAGGGTCAAATATTTGAAGCACATTTTTCTGAAGGATGTAGTGAAATTGAGGGAGATGGCAGAAGGAACGATATTGTGGAGATAGGAAAGCATGGAGAGTAAGATTATTTTCTAGAGTAGGTGAGTGAGAGTCTTCCAGGAATTGCTGAGCACTAGACAACCGGTGAGGAGAAGGGATGTTCATAAGAGATTCTGTGGACTGTACTTATATACCCTTGAACAACTGGGAGAGACACCAGGAAGAATCTGATGTCCTGCTTGGATTCTTGTTCTTTAGATGTGACATAGCTCCATGGACTAGACCATGTGAGTTAAGATATTTTACAAGGGTTCCCCAAGATATAGTTTACTCATCTTGAGCTTGTTGCCCACTACTGTCATCCATTCTTTCTACTCTCAACCTGCTTCTTCATGATGGCAGAGACCATCTTAAGACTCACTCCACAAAGACCTCTAGCATCTTCAATGCCTTCACCACCTCCTCAGCCCATATAGCAAACAGAGAGATGTGTCAGTTTTGTCAGCGTCTGTAGAGATGTATTCTCTTTCATTCTTAATACTGTTCATTTATGTCTTCTCTTTTGTATTTGTTGAAATCAGTCTAGCTAGAGGTTTATAAATTTTATTTATCTTCTTAAAGAATAAGCTTTTGTTCTATTTTGTCATTTTTTATTTTCTGTATTTTTGCCAATCATCTATTTCAATGATTTCTGCTCTTTATTTTCCGTTCTAGATACTTACTTTGGGTTTGATTTGCTCATTTTTTTTCTAGCTTCCTAAAGTAGAAGTGTAGCTCCTTTGACTCAGATTCTATTGTTATGTTTTCAAGTTCACTAATCTTTTCTTTTGCAGAATCTCTAAACTTCTATTAATTCCATTCAGTGAATTTTTCATTTCACATTTCTATTTTTTTATTCCTAGAAGTGTCCTTTGTTTCTTTTTTAATATATTTCTTTCTTTTACTCATATGTTCCTTTGAATTCTTGAGCGTATTTATGTTAGTTGTTTTAAAAGCCCTTGTCAGCTAATTCCATCATTTCTGTGTCTATTTCTATTGGCTGACTTTTCTCCTGATTAAGGGTCACATATTTCTGCTTCTTCACATGTCTAGTAATTTCTGATTTGATGCTATAAACCGTGGTTTACATTTTGTGTGCTGGATTTTTTTTTTTAAGACATTGAGAGTATTAGACTTTATTCTGGCAGACAATTAAGTTTCTTGTGGATCTGCTTGAGCCTTTGAAAACTTGTTTTTAAGCTTGATTAGAGTGGGTTTAGTGAAGCCCTTACCCTATCATTAGTTTAGCCCCACTATTAAGGCAGGACACCTCTGGAGTTTCTGCTGTAAGCCCTGAGTACTCAGTGAGGACTCTGATCTCCAGGTGATCAGAACTCAAACATCGTCTAGACTGTGTTCAGTTCGGTGTTTCCCTGAATTGTCCTTGGACTGGCCTAGTAGAGTTTCACCCTATGCACGTGTAGTTTAATATTGAGCAACAAATTTAAGGGGAATACTATGCAGATTTCTAGATGTCTCCTTCCATGCAGCTCCCTCATCTCTGGCACATTGTTCCAGAAATTCAGACTACTTTAGCCCTCCCAAACTCTATTCTCTGCTCCACTCAGAAAGATTGCTGTGTTCAGTTTGGGATTACCTCCCTGTGTTGATGTCCAGAAAGTGCCTCCAGGCAGAAAGCTGGAGCAATCTTAAGAGCTCACCTTCTTTTTTCCATTTCTCTTGGGACCACAGTGCTATACTACTTATTGTTCGATGTACAAAAACTATTGCCTCATATCTTTTTTCCAGTTTTCTAGTTGTTTACAGCAGGAAGATAAGTATGGTCCCAGCAATTCCAACTTGGACCGATGGGAAAGTCATATCTGTTTTGTAAACTAAGCCACAAAACCTTTCTAGGTTTGAGAGCTCCAGAACAAGCACGCAAAGATCCAGCATGGCTCTGCCAACAGAGTTAAATGTGCAAGACCTTCAAGAAGATGAAATACAAAGGAGAAAATTCAGGGCTGCTTTTATTGTCTCCCTTTTTCACCCGGAGGGCTTTTCTTGGCTAAAACTTTAGAATTCTCTGTACAATACTTGGTTTTCATAGCTCTGAGAAGCACTGGATTCCAAATGCCCAAGAACAAGCAAAAGAAGTGAATTGAGGCCTCACTAGGTAGAAGTGAGTTCAAAATTTATATTTAAGTATCATATGTATATGTGATACTTAAACATAATATTTATATTTATTGTTTAAATATAAACATTACATTTATATTTAAATTTATAATAAAATTAATTCAAAAATTACATTTTTCCTTGCTTAACACAAGTCTTTCTGACTAACTCCTTACTTCAATTTAATGCGAGCTGCCTGTTAGAAGCAAGTCCCTTCCATTCTCTTCTTTAAGGATCTCATAGAATGAAGGCGATATGACCGATCTTCATCTCTGGAGTATCAGAGAGAACTGACACCACGTGTGGTCCTGTTGGTCTAGTTAGACCAGGCTAAACCTCAGAATCCATGTCACTGCAGTCTCAAGTTCTCCCACCACCTTGCTCTTGGACCATTGCCATCAGTCATCCCCACTCCAATTCAACTTCCTCATGTTGTTTGGTAATATTTCCTATAATTCAGCTTTAATCACAGCATTCCCCTGGTTGGAAAATCTTTATAATTCCTATCGGTACAAAGTTCTCCATAATTTGACCACAATCTTTCCTTCTAGTGTTTTGTCCCATGATTTCCCTTCACTGCATTCTACCCAAGACATTAATTTCTGGTTCCTGTGCATGAACCATAACTTCACATAATTTCTTTCTCTCTCAGTTCACACTTTCTTTCATGTCTCTGGAATACTTTCCTTTTCCCAAATATTTGAATATAAAAATGTTACTTATCTTTAAAAGCCCGATTCTAAAACAATCACATTCACGAAAACTTTAATATTCTTAGTACTTAGTCTCTGTACTACTCTCCCTTCTCTCTAGTGGTGCTCAATCAAAATCTCATTTATCATCTGCATCACTGTCTACCTTATATTATAATCACAGTAAACCCTAGAGTATGGAGTCTGTATGTCATTCCTTTTTGTGGTTGTTTAAGCTTCTAAAGGACTGAATTGCACATAAGGCTGCTCAATGAGTGTTTATTGAGAGGATAAATGATGGATTGGAGGCTGTATGTATTCCTTGTTGTTCCTGCCAGTTAATTTAAGATGTATTTGTTTGAACCGTATGAAATTGCTGTAGGTTCAAAAATAGTCAAATATCAGTGACTTAAAATGGTTTGATCTTATATATTTTCTTCTCCATTTTAATGTGAACTACCCTTTAGCAAACTGTATTACATTATTAAAATCATAGGATATCTAAATTAATCAGGGACAAAGGATTTTAACTAATTAAATAAAAATGTCAGAAATAATTGTTTTTGAGAGCAGAACTGAGTATGAAACAGACATATGTCTGTGAAAGAGCTTGTACCTGTAAAAGAATAGATGTCCACTCGAATCAAGCCAGCTTAAGTCCAAAAAAAAGGAAGTTCTGATGGGGTGCTGGAGAACCTCGTAGTCTGAACAAGGTTCGGAGCCGGGGAGCCGGGGCCACTCTGCAGGCCTCAGCGGCAGGCATTCCTGGGTGTCCCTCTAGAGCTCTGACTCATAGTCTGCTTTGGTTTAAATTTTAAACTCCCGACGTACAGCATCTGAATGACTTGCCTGGGCAAGGAGTCTGCCAATGCTTTAGCGAAGGTGAGAAAGTTGCTTGAAGGCTGGCCCTATGGACCAGTAGGTAGAGAGGGGTGGTGGGCATAGATGCATGATTTTTGAAATAAAAAGCACACGAATTCAAAGAAATTTGTATATGCCATTCCTGGGGAACTGTTTACTCATCTTTGCCTTCAGGAGAAAGGTTGAGAAGCTTCAAGCTAGATCATCTCTACGGTGTCTTCAAACTCAACATTTTCTCAGTCAATAACTTTCCACATGTAGCCAAAGGCTTCCTTTTTCCTCCACCAACCTAGCTCATGGTTTTCAAAGTTGATCTGTAGGTGGCTAGTCTGCTTCTTGGGATGTCTGAAGTGGTGAGAGATAAGGAAAGTTGAATTCCTGCCACAAGTGGATGGTGGGACATAAGAGACATCTCAGCTCTGTTTATAATCCATTTAATTAATATTTGTTCAGCATCTACTCTGCTACAAAATCTAGCACTTAACAATACAAAAATCATAATATCCAGCATTGCTAGATACTGCGAGAAATACAAAAGAATTTAAGGAATGGTTCCTGCAGATGAGAAAGTTATGATCTGATTAGGAAACGAAGATCAACACACAGGTGATGTTCATACCCATGCAAGCTTAGTGACGGAGGGCGCAAATGCCTCTCCTCAGGTGCGAGGGCCGACATAAATGTTATTTCCATGTAAAATGTTACATAGACATAGATCAAAAGAATCATTTGTTGCATGAGATTATTTGTTACAGAAAATTGGCCAGATCACCAGAACTCTGCGTTTCGGAGTCATTTGCCAAAATTCGGAAATAGTGTTCTTCAAAGCTCACCTTGAAAGGTGATTTAATTCTGTTTTATGTCTGTCTCACCCGCAATGCTGAAAAACAGTGAGTGGATCTAAGGTTTGAGATGCCTCACCATCCCCTCTCACCAAGCAGAGACCAGCGGGCGCTCCGTATTCTTTGCACACAGCCTCTGAAGGGGAAAGAAGGCACAGATGGGGAGGAAGCAGCAGGATGAGTTGAAAACAGTCATGAACTGGAAACTAGAAAACCTGGGTTCTGGTCTGCCTGCTGACCTTAACGCATTGCAGTGCCTGAAGCAAGTCACTTAAACCTCTCTACACACTATTTGTGGGATGTCTGTAAACTAGAAAGGGTAGGAAAAGGTTTAAACTCACCAACATTTATTATGAGCCCCCAAGGAAATGCACTTAAATGCTTCCATTAAATGCCTGTGGACAAAACTGGAAACCTAACTTCGAATCACAGAGCCCCCCCGACTGTCTAATAACAGACAATTAATGGTGAAACATGCACTCCTCTTTTCCAAACTCTGAACACTTATCTGACTCCACAGACCATATGCCTCCCCTCTCTGATGCAGTAAAACTCTTTGAAAATAAGCTGAAGGAGAAGATCATTTGGAGGGCTTGATCGTGGCTCTCACTGAACTTGAACTGGTCGAAACCGTCCCTCACCAAGGCATTAATTATGAAGATTTAATGTGGTCCTGTCCACAAAACTCACAGACTGGTCTGGCCTATTAAGCGTTCCTACTGGAAGTTGATTGTTGAAAGCTGTGGGTTTTGAGAGAGCGTTACCCAGGGACAGGCCCTCCTCCTCCTCCTCTGCCTCTGTTTACGCTCTTCCTTCCAAAGCCGGTCGATGACAAAGGGTCAGCTCTGACTCAGAACAGCTCTGTGAATATCTTGACCCCGGTGGGCTGTGGGCTGCAGGCTGCAGGGCCTGAGATGTTTATTTGACTTCCCTTTCATTCCATACTCAGCTGGGCTCTCACAGAAGGAAAGTAGCCCACGCTGACTACCCAGTCCAGAAATATTGACTGAGCACTGCCCAAATGCTGTGCCTGACAAGGAAACAGGAAGACACAGCCAAAGCCCAGGGCTTCAGAGCTGCTCAGGGACCTTGTGAGGACCCCACGCCCCGACCTCCTCCAACAAAGGCAGCCGTGAGAAAGAGCATGTGGGCAGTTGGAGTGTGTGGGGTTGGGGAGAGGCCTGAGGTGGGAGGTTGCTGGAAAGTGCCTATGACCAAGGGGCCTCGGCGCACTAATGCACTTAAACGTGTCCCCAGAGGGGACTGCCTCTTCTCTAGATGCGAGAGATTCAGAGGGTACAGACGAGTCTCCTGAGGCAGAGCAGCAGAAACACACATGCAGGCAGCTGCGTTGCCCTTTCTGTTCTCCTCCAGCCCTGACCCCAGGAATAAACATAGAACCCCAGACTTGGGAGGGCTAGAGTCACTGTTTTTCACGTTTGTGGAGGTGGGCCAGCTGCCTCTCCCCCGGGGACAGCACAGACAAGAGGCCGGGGTGTTAAGCACGCAAGGCCTCCACCCTGCACTGTCTCAGATGAGCTTTCAGTCCAGTCTAAGGCAGAAATGATAACAGCTGTTATCATTGCTGTTAGCAATGTCGGGCCACTTTCCCAGGGCCAGACACCATGCTAAACACCTTAGTTGCATTATCACATTTAATCTTCACACTAGTACCATTCCCCTGCCCTTCCCAATTATAGCCCAGGGAGCTATAATTATCTGTACTTACTAATGAGGAAAACAAAGGCTCAGAGGGGTTAAGTAACCTGGCTGAGTTTACCCAGATTGCAAGAAGACGGCAGGTGCTGATGTGGGTTTGTCTGACTTCAAATTCTGTGTTCCTCTGTACCTGATACTGCTTGCCAGAAAAGAGGCTGGGAACTCAAGGAAGAGGGTGGGGGGTGGGGAAAGGGCGATGACAAAAGCAGGGAGAAGTACAGAGCAGGAGGGCTGACGATCCTGGTTCAACAAGGTAAGAGCCTCAGGTCTGGAACAAGAGAGAGCTGGTTCCCAGGAGGTGACATTTGTGCCGGTACTCAGCACAGAGTGATGGGAACGTCTCTGGACAAAGGTCTTGGGCAGAAACTCTCCAGCAGGCCCTGTGCAAGCTCCCACTTCGGAGTTGTGGGAAGGGTCTCTAACTTGCCTTGTAGAATCGTAGATTAAGGCACTGACACAGTGCTCCATACCGTGGCGAGCCATGGTGACAATAAAAGGGACCAACAGAGACAAGCTGGCTCTGTGGTGCAATTTGACATGATGGACAGCAGCCATGGGCATGGAAGGGGAGGGGCTGGCTTTCTAGGGCCTGTTGTTCTTGGTGTTTCTGGACCCAGCCTTCTCCAAGTGCCTTAATAAAACCACAAAGGAAGAAGATGAGCATGGGAGGTGAACTTGACCTCTGCCCAGTGCAGTCTCCAGGAACATCATTAAAAAATGGGACCTTTTAATTGTTTCCAATGCTACCAAGCCTTATGAGGTGGGAGCGCAACCGTGGGCAGAATCCGTGAAGCCCATTCCTTTCCTCGTACTCAATGCACAAAGAAGCAGGAGACATGGTCTCTGCTGTCAAGAAGCACACTGTTTCGTTTGTTCCATTTTGTTAACAGCTTTATTGAGATATAATTTACATACCATACAATTCTCTCAATTAAAGTGTACCATTCAATGGTTTTTAGTATAGTCACGGAGTTGTGAAACCATCATCACAATCAATTTTAGAACATTTCGTCACCCCAAAAAGAAACCCTGTAACCCATTAGCAGGCACTTCCCATTTCCCTTCCCCCAGCCATCCAGCCCTAGGCAACCACAAATCTTTCTGCCTCTACAGAGTTGCCTCTTTAGTATTTCATTCCTTTTTATGGTGAATAATATCCTATGGTATGGATATACCATATTTTATTTATCTATTCATCAGTGGATACATAGTTGGGTTGTTTCCACTTCTTTTGGCTCTGAATATTCTTGTACAAGCTTTTCAGTGGATATAAATTTTAATTTCTCTTGGGTATATAACTAGAAGTGAAATTGCTGGGTTATATGATAACTCTATGTATAATTTTTTGAAGAACTGGCAGACTGGTTTCCAAAGCAGCTGTGCCATTTTATTTTCCCATCAGCAATGTATGTTTCTAACTTCTCCACATCCTCACCAACACTTACTATTATGTCTTTTTGATTATAGCCTTCCTAAGGGGTATGGTATCTCATTGTATTTTGATTATATTTTTTTAATGACTAATGATGTTAAGCATCTTTTCATGTGTTTAAGGGGCATTTCTATCTCTTTGGAGAAATGTCTATTCATATTCTTTGCTCATTTTTAAACTGGGTTGCCTTTTATTATTTAGTTGTAAGACTTCTTTATATATTCTAGATAGTCTGTTGTCCCTTAGCAGATATACGATTTGCAAACATTTTCTCCCATTCTGTGGGTTGTTGTTTCACCTTGTTGATGGTGTCACTTGCAACACAAAAATTATTAATTTATCTATTTATTTATTTATTTTGTAAATTACACTTTCTAGTGTCATATCTAAGAAAGCATTGCCTAATCCAAGATCATGAATATTTACACCTATGTTTTCTTCTAAGAGTTTTATAGTTTTAGCTCGTACACTTAAATCTATTATCCTTTTTGAGTTCCTTTTTTTGGTATGGTGTGAGGTAGGGGTCCAAATTCATTCTTTTGCATGTGGATATCCAGTTGTCCCAGCAACATTTGTTGAAAACAATATTCTTTCCCTCATTTAATGCCTTGACATCCATGTGGAAAGTCAATTGACCAATTTACCATCATGTTTGAGAAGCAGGTTACATAACTGAACAGGACGAGATGCTCTATGAAACTTGAGGTAGCCATAGGTATCGCTGATGGTAGATTTAAGGAAAAACATTCAGATGATTAAATATTGCAGAGACAAATTAAGCAGTGGTAAGAATGGCAGAAGGTTTAGAGGCAGAGTGAACTATATAGCTTACAAAATGCAAGTGCAACAATGTCAAGGATTTTATTGGTTTGTTTTTAATATATCTCTAGAGCAAAAACTAAGGAAAAGAAGGAATGGACTCCCTGTTTAGGAACTATGGTGTACAGTAGATTTATTAAACATCACTCTTACTCCCATATAAGGTGACCTTTCCCACAGGGATGATGTGAGCACGTCCTCCTCACTCCAGATGCTTCTTCCATAGGGAGGTGTGACACTCGTGTCTCCCTCCACTTCTCACTTCCCAGGGAAAAAGCTATAATTTAATCCAATTAGTGAATTTAAGGAGAATAAACTGGGTATGCTCAGCTCCGCTCATTTCTTCCCTTCTTTCCTGTGGGAGTGAGCTGCCCATAGGGAATTGCAGCTCTCCTCTGCTCTGTGCTAGGTCTATGTAATGGGGAGAAGGAGGAGAGTGGTGAGGAGTCTCCAATCTGATTGGCATTCTCTGTGACTGCTTGGGTATGTGTGTCTAATTCAGGAAATTAGGAAACACACTTGCCCACAGATATAAGCCATGTCTTATGACTTTGCCTTTATCTGCATCAGAGCTGAGATGGCAAAAAAGGCCTGGGCCCTGAGGGAATATGCCCAAGAAATTTATGGAATTCAGGTATCAAAAAAAGACACTGTCTTGAACTTGAACGTAAGACCTGAAACCAGGAAACTCCTAGAAAAAAAATATAGGCAGTACACTCTTTGATATCAGTCTTAGCAGTATCTTTTCAAATACCGTGTCTACTCAGGCAAGGGAAACAAAGGAAAAAATAAACAAATGGGACTACATCAGACTAAGAAGCTTCTGCAAGGCAAAGGAAACCATGAACAAAACAAAAAGACAACCCACCAACTAGGAGAAAATATTTGCAAATCATATATCCAACAAGAGGTTAATTTCCAAAATATATAAAGAGCTTATACAACTCCACAACAAATAAACAACCTGATCAAAAAAATGGGCAGAGGATATGAACAGACATTTTTCCAAAGAAGATATACAGATGGCCAACAGGCACATGAAAAGATGTTCAATATCACTAATTATTAGAGAAATGCAAATCAAAACTACAAGGAGATACCACTTTACACCTGTCAGAATGGATATAATTAACAAAACAAAAAATAACAAATGTCGGAGAGGATGTGGAAAAAAGGGAACTCTTATACACTGCTCTTGGGAATGCAACCTGGTGCAGCCACTATGGAAAATAGTATGGAGATTTCTCAAAAACTTAAAAATAGAAATACCATACAATCCAGCTATCCCACTACTGGGTATTTATCCAAAGAACATGAAATCAACAATTCAAAGAGATTTATGCATCCCTATGTTCATCGCAGCATTATTCACAATAGCCAAGACATGGAAGCAACCCAAGTGCCCATCAACTGATAAATGGATAAAGAAGATGTGGTATACACACACACACACACACACACACACACGCACACACAATGGAATATTACTCAGCCATAAAAAAGACAAAGTTATCCCATTTGCAACAACATGGATGGATATTGAGGGTATTATGTTAAGCAAAATAAGCCAGACAGAAAAAGACAAACATCGTATGATTTCACTCACATGTGGAAGATAAACAAACACATGGATAAGGAGAACAGACTAGTGGTTACCAGAGGGTAAGGGGGTTGGGGGAGAGGTGAAAGGGGTAAAGGGGCACATATATATGGTGACGGACAAAAACTAGACTATTGGGGGTAAACACAATGCAGTCTATACAGAAACTGACATATAATAATGTACATCTGAAATTACACAATGTTATAAACCAATATGACCTCAATAGAATAATTTTTAAAAAATACATTCTTGAAAAGTCAAGGTGACAAAATTGGTCATTTCTAGGCCACAGGGGCAGAAGATTTAGATGCCCACAGTAGCTCCCAGCCACAGTCAGCAGAGGGTGATTTTTCAACTGAAACAAATGTGGGCATGAGGTGAAAACTTTCTCCAGAAGGTTCTTGGTCATAACAATTCCAAAACAAGAGGCAGTGGTAGCCTCCTGTGTGGTCCAGAACTGAAAATATCTGCTCACAAGACAGGGTAGAGGCTGTGTTACCAGACAGGGCTCACTCTCAACCGAAACACTGAAATTCCAGGAATTCAGGGCGGAGGGACAACACTAATGCAAATTTGCAACCTCTGCCAGGAAACAACAGTATCTCAGCGCCCTTCTCAGAGAGCGCAGGCAGATGCACGGGTGGATTCCTGCCTCAGTTTAGGTAAGTGCATAGTGCAAAATCAGCGTGTAGGGCCAAAATTAACCTCTTATTAGGAGCTTTCCTTCATCTGAGGCTAAGTTCATCAGCTGTGGATCCCAGACAATGATTTCAGTTGAGGGACATAGTGATGAAGCAGAGGCCAAGAGTTGCTCTGTCCTCCTCCTTGCCTCGGATAGAATGGTCCTTGGGTGGCACTAAGTACTGGAGTTTGAGAACATAATTTTGCCTAGGATAACTGCTGGAGGTTGACTGCTTTTCTTTTTCTTTCTTTCTTCTTTTTTTTTTTTTTTTGAAGAAGATTTGGCCCTGAGCTAACATCTGTTGCCAATCTTCCTCCCTTTTTCCTTTTTCCCCCCAAAGCCTCAGTAGATAGTTGTATGTCATAGATGTACATCCTTCTCGTTGCTCTACGTGGGATGTGGCCTCAGCATGGCTTGATGACCGGTGCATTGGTCCATGCCCAGAATCTGAACCAGCGAAGCCTGGGCAGCCGAAGCAGAGCACGCGAACTTAACCACTACACTACGGGGCCGCCCCATTGACTGGTCTTCTTTTTTTGTGTGTGTGTGTGAGGAAGATCAGCCCTGAGCTAACATCCACGCCAATCCTCCTTCTTTTTGCTGAGAAAGACTGGCCCTGAGCTAACATCTGTGCCTATCTTCCTCCACTTTATATGGGACGCCACCACAGCATGGCCTGACAAGCAGTGCGTCCGTGCACACCTGGGATCCGAACCCAGGCTGCCAGCAGCAGAGCGCACGCACTTAACCGCTACCCACGGGGCTGGCCCCTGACTGGTCTTCTTAATTGGAGGTGTTAAAGAAAAAATTATTCATTCTTGCACTTGTTAAAAAATGGTAAGGCAGACTTTATTCAGGGGACAATCACCATAGATGTAGGGATCACCACAAGGGGGTTTTGCAGTGGGGTGAGAGATGAGGTTCAGCTCTGAATACAACAAGAAAAAGCGGAGATTTATAGCCAAGGAGCAGGCTAGGTGTCAGCAGATGGAAAATAACTAAGAGGAAACATCAGGCATAGGGGGAGATTTTGGTTAAATCTTCCTAACAGGGTTCTTGCTGAAGGCTGGCCTGGGCGATCGGACATCACCCAGGAGGGGACGGGGCTGACGCACCCGATTAGACATCAAGGGCGATCAGACAGCAAAGGTGAGGGATTCTGGCTGAACTGACTTGGCAGGATTCTTGCTAAAATTGGGCTCTTGAGAACATGCCCAAAGACCAGCCTAGTAGAAAAAGAGCTCAGAGCCTGATTAGAGTTTGGTCAAGGAGAGAATCTTTGTCAGGGGTCTGGGGATATATGAAGTCTGTACTGTTATAATCTATGTGTTCTATTATCCGATCAAGCTCTTTAAAAGTAAGGTATTTGAGGCTTGGCATTGGATTAATACAACTCCAGATGCCCTGAAGGAATTACACCATCCAGTGAGAGGCCAGGGTGCAGCTGCTGAAGGAAGCCCAGGCCAACCCAACCATGAGGAAGTTCTCTGGCTGAGTCTCAGCGAGTCAGAAATCGAAGAGGACGAATTTCAGTCTTTAATTTCATTGAAGTTTAACTCATAAAAGCTATGGAGATAGCTTCTTTGTACTTTGACTTGGCAAGGAAATTTAGTCTTTGAACTTAAAATTCTCCCTGGGAATTTGATAATGAGGGGCATTTATGTGCAAATCTGGGGCATGCCTAAATTGTTGACATTTTATTATTGAATTGTCTTTATATGGTTTATAATTGGAAGATCTTAGTGGGTCATTTAATTTCATTGAAGAACCTCTGATATGCTATGTTGGAAAATGTGGTTGGACATAATTTGGGATGGGGAAGGGAGTGAATTTTCAATCATGAGTACAAAGTGGTCTTGTGTTTATTTAATTAAAAAAACCCATTTCGGAGCCTTCAGAGATAAACTCTAAACTGTCCTGCAGAGGTCCCAGGAAGATACTCAAAGAAGCCATAGCTGGTCCCTGGGAAGTAGGGACTGGAGGAGCCCACTGCCTTGATTTAGTGCTGTCTCCAGCCAGAAGGGGCAGGGCTGCATTCTTGTTGGACTCTTGGCTTAATGGCTAACCCGTGGGCTAAACATCTAGGGCTGTTAGGGAGAAATATTTCGTCCCCATTCTTGATGTTTTCTTCAATGTGAAGTGTGGCATTGCTGGTTTCTCTCTATCTCTCCACAGAGGGGTTTCTCGGTATATTAAGAAGCTCATTGCCCACTGACTCAATCCACATTCTCCAATCTGGTCTTTGTTAGTAATAAAGGGGGTGTGTTCATTTTTCAACCACATCTACTTTTTCTTTGTCTTGCTGACAATTGGTTGTGAGTGCAAAGTAGAAAAGAATGGTGCTATTCAAACCCCTAAAGAACATCATCTTTAAATTGCACAGTAGTTCGTAAGGCTTTTTTTACATACATACACATGAAATATAATTTTTATAAATATTATAAATAAAAATATTTATATATTGTATATTTCCATATATTATGAAAAATAATTTCATAAAATATGAAAATATATGTCCGTGTATATATGAAATACATATAAGAAATATATGTGAAATATATAAATACATATATAATATATTAAAATATATACATACATACAATACATATATACACACCTACAGAGTTTTGTTGCCATTATAAATGTCTATTTGGACCTTTACCTTAGTAATATTTGCAAAAATAAAAATGGCCCTGGTTCTTAGACTGAACACAGTGATTCTCAAACTTGAGTGTGTGTCAAAACCACCTATTAAAATGCAGATTGGTAGCCCCCATCCCCAGTCCATGATTCAGTAGGTGGGGTGGTGCCTGAGAATCTGCATTTCTAATAAGTTCCCACACTTTGAAAACGACAGGACAAACAATAGGAGAATGTTGATCCCACAGACATGACTATCCTTGGATAATACTTTAATTTCACACTTAAAGGACCTCTCTCACCCTATTGATCTTAATATATGTTATAATGTCTATAACCAAGCTCAGAATTTATGACGGCTGGCCATGAGCTGACTTCACCCTCACTCTGTGCTTGCTCGCAACTGGAGGAGTAATTGCGTTCTATGTTTGAAGCAGGCGGTAGCCAATGAACACTTGGTCAAGTCCCACTTCGAATGGCAGCCTTCAAGTTCTGCAGAAACTATAAAGCTCTCCCAAGCACACAGTGCTGGAAGGCTGAAAACAGGGACCACAGATGCATGCCTCCACCCCTTCAGAAAACCAGCCTCCGAGTCTCCTTTCCCGGTTGTCCTTCAAAGATGGGATGCAGTGACAAGAGAAACTGAAGGACTGCTGATTCCACCACAAGTTTGGACAATATCCTTGTCGATGCATAAGACATTCCTGTTATAACAGGCACCATTTAGATTAAAAGTAGTAAATCTCCTCTGGTTCAGGTGACAAGTGGTTGGGGTCACAATCCTTGCTTTCAGCACACGCACGAAGGGGAAAAGGGAAAATGTTCATCTTGTAAGGGAGGTAGCAGGTCTGAAACTGAGACACAAATGGATAAAGCCCAGAACACAGAAGACAAATGTTTAAGAGAATTAAATCCCTCTACAGGTAAAGAGATCATTATGAGGCACTCAGACACTTGTAGTGTCTTTAAGAGTCTGTGCTCTGGGGCCTGCACGTCCACATCCGTCTTCTGAGAGATTCCTTATGAGTAAGCAAGTATGCTGGTCCCACACGATGCCACAGTCCTGCCCATAGCTCATTAGGTCAGGGACAGAGCCGGATAGCCAGGGCCATATGGGCACTTGGTTCTTGAGAGGGATGGTTGACTTAATCAGATCTGGGTGTTCAGTAGCAGCAAATGATGCTGACAGAATAGTGTAAAAGTGGAAAGACACAGAGGAAAGACAACAGGAAGAAACCAAGAATCCGAAAAAACCACAGGCAGAAGTAGGAAGGAAAAGAATAGAGAGCAGAATAGGTAGGAGAGGTGGAGGGAGAATGCTCACGTGCAGATGGGTCACCACGGTTGTTCTCCTCTGCAGCTCCTGGGGTCACCTCCTCTCCTCTCCTCTCCTCGGAGAGCCCTCATGGGGGTCTGCAGAAGTTTTCTTTGTCCTTACAATCAACTCCCATAAACTGAGACAGCCTGAGCACATCTCTAGTTCTTGCAAACATATCTTTGTTAACAGAAACAGAGACAAGAAGAGATTGTTACAGACTAGAATCTTGGGCCCAAACCAAAAAGATGAAATGTAACATAAATAAATTGTGAATTGCTTCATTTCAACATAAAAAAGTAATCAGGTCTAACTGGTCAGTAGATCACACAGATTTAAGGGGAAGCCAGCAACACAGTGCATGTGGTGAAAAAGCAAACACATTCTTAGCTTGCCCTCCGCAGAAGTTTAGTGTGGGGGCGGGGGGGAGAGAGAGAGAGAAAGGGAATGGCTGCACTCTGCCTTGAACAAATACTGGATTAATGTGACCTCTTCAGGGCCCACACATTATAGAGACCCTAACTAGACAGCGTGTGGGCACACAGCAACAAGCACAGTTACGGGCAGCACAGGTGAGGGGAGGAGCCTAGAGGACCCTGCCTCCCAGAGCATCACATCCCCCACACCTGACTTGATCAATGACTGTATCCCTAGCACGCGGCAAGCTTCATGAAGACAAGGACACAGCTGTCTTGTTCACTGCTCTGTTCCTAGCACCTAGCACAGTGATGAGCACAGTGATGAGCACAGTGAGTTAAAATCACATCGTATGAGTAATGATGAAGTAAAATGGGAACATTAAATTTAAAAAGGAGGAAATTCAAATGGACTGAATTGTGGTTTTCAAATATTTGCAAGAGTTTCAGGTGAAGGAGGGAGTAGGCTTATTAGGGCTGCTCAAGTGAGCAGAGTACAGTGGGATAAGAGGACCAGCCTGAAGTTGGAGCCCTGAGCTCACTCCCAACTCATGGTGGCCTCATCGCTTAAGACCTGAGCCATCATTTCTAAGCTCTATTCAGGCTTCTACATTTAATGAACCATGAAATAATGAGTAGACATTACTGGGAGAGATATTTTTATTTTAATTTCACCAAAACTCTCCAACATTTATAGATGTCAAAAATAGATTGGTTTGTCTCATAAAATAGCGAGTTCTCTGTTGATATAAATCTTAGAGCAGAGTGGATAATCACCTGCCCTGTGTGTTGCAGTGAGGATTCTTGTGTTAGATGCGATCTTGGACAGGATGAATTTTAGCTCCTTCAAATCTACGACATTCTAATCACCACCAGCTGAGTGTTTCAGTTTGGACATTGAGAATGTGAACCAAAGAAAGAAATGGCTTCTACCCTATTCTGCAGCTTGTGAAGCATGTGACTGAATTTCACTGAGCCTCAGTTTTCTCATCTGCTGAGGGGGAATCCTGATACTTGCCCTTCCTACATGAAAAGTTTGGCAAAGACCAGATGAGATGATGTTTGGACTTGGAAAGTATAAAGTGCTCTACAAATACGTCGTCTGCTGCAGAAAGAGGAAAGGAAATCCCACAGGACCCCATTGTCTGGTGTCCAGGCCACGACTCTATCAGTGTAAAACGGGAGCGTTGGTCCTCACACACCCCCAGACGTCCTAGGGAGAGTTTGCATCTCTTTCCTTCCCTGCCCATTGATAATAGGGCTGTTAACTTGTTTTTCAGTTGTGGTGATTTCACTTGTTACATAAATGTCAAGTTCCACTTGAGTAGAAGTTAACACATAAGGTCTCTTCCCTTTCCTCATGAGTACAATCCTGTTAAATTTTCCCTTTATGTTCACATCAATTTTTTTCTTTTGCTTTTCAGTTTTAAGTCCTAAAATAGCATATTCTACCTGACTGCTTTACTGCTTTCAAGGCAGTGAGAACAGTGACTGGCATTGTGGGAGTTCAATGCAAATCAGAGTGGAGCTAGTAAAAGCATGCCAAATGGGTGTCTACTGAGGACAGCCGGACATCCCAGGGGTTGAAAGCACCTACATTGCATTCCTTCACAATGCTTCAGCCTCACGCAAGCCAAATGGAAACATGAGACGGGTTTTTTTATCCCTATTTTACTGAGAGGAAAAACTCAGTCTGAAACAATTAAGTGCCTTTACAAAAGGTCACTTGGCCCCACCAGAGCTGGTCCAGAGCTTACAAGTACGGCTTCCTATTGACACATTGCTTGTGCTACCAAACCTTCAGACACCATTGGATGGTTCGTCCTTTCCCATGGGTTGATTCTCTTCTCAATCCACTCTTATGGTCATGGCATGCAGGTCTTTCAATCACCGGCCAGTCTTGCTAGGAAAGGCGCTGACTTTTATCCCAGTGCCTTTTCAGGCAATCAGAAAAAGAGCCAGGCAAAGAAAGGCCCTCAGCACAAGAGGAAGGAACCAAGAGAGCCAGCTGGTCTCCGTTGTGAAATTTCAGTTTGGCCCTTAAAGCTATCAGAATATTGGGAACAAGTATGAGCGAGGGGCTTAAAGTCTGCGTGAGCAGGAGGAGACGCTAAGTGAAGGGGTGGCATCTGCCATGTGTACACAGTGACTTGCAGTTTAAAAGCACTTTCACGTTGTCACCTGACTGGGTCTTGGTGAAAACGCAGCAAGATATGTATGACAGATGGGGAGGGTCTCTCTGCTTTACGGAGACGTCAGCCAGAGGTTAAATAACATCCATGGTCACGTAGCTGGTGAATGTCAGAGCTACCCATGAACTCTGGTCTGCAGACAACACTGGAAGATTCTGTCTTGCCCATAAATGAATCTCAAGCATTGACTCTCATTATAGGGATATATTTAGGAAAAGAAGTCTCTTTTTGGTCTCCCAGACATAACACCATAGAAGTAAACTCAGCCCACTCTTCTCCCTCCGCAAAAGGCGGACCCTACGTTATTACTAGCAGGTTCAGTCACACATTTCCCCTTCCAGGTGAGGGAGGCCCCTTTTCCCTAGACCTGGCTCTTCTATGAGAACCCCAAAAAGAGAGGCTGGGAATGTTTGTCCTTAGCTTTCAAACCAGCTAGAGACCTCCTCATGCCCAGAGGGAGAGGGGCTTTCCCAGAAAATACTCTTGCACAGGAGCCCCCTCGTTTTCATCCCTCCCTCAGCCACCTGCCCCTCAGTGGAGATTCCTCACCTTTCTCCAGCACCTCTTCCTTACCAAATAGCCAGCCATCAGCCCACACCTCCTGCCTGCTCAGCAAGCAGCCTCTCCCTCAGCACCGATGAGAGCCAGGGGCAGGTCAGTAAAATGCAGGTCTGAGGGGAGGGGAAGCCTGAGAGCTCTTCTAGGATGCTGTGAGGGCCAGCAGAGGTGGACCCTAAGAGCCCTTCCCGCTCCCAGCACAGGCTCACTCTGCCCTGCGGTGGCGGTGTGGCGGCAGGGAAACTCACCGCTGCAAGTCAAAACAAGACTCCCGCCTCCTCTCTCAGCAGCGGGGCTTTAAATAGGATTAATGAGAGAGAACATTCTAAACACTGCTCTGAGAGGTTCCAGAACAGGCAGCTGGCTACTTCCTCTCAAGCTGCCACTTTGGACCTGCTCCCTGGGCTGCCTCCCCTACGTGGGAGCCAGCTCTTTTGCACTCAGCATTCCAGCTCTGCTCTGAACCTAACCTTGGAGTTTCAAGGACAAGATGAAGTCCTGTAGTCCTCCCAAGTACCTCCTCTGCCCACTGCTAGTGCCAGAAAGTTCACTGTTGCCTCGTTCATTAACATTGATAATCTTTTTTGATCAAATTCAGAGACCTTAGGGAAGAGGGTGGGAGGTGGGGCTGGAAAGGAAGCAACATTAAGCTGTCAGTGTCACATACACCTTATGTGAAGTGCTCTATTTTATAACAATCGCAGTATCCTCGAGAATTGTAGTAGATACTCTTTTTAATCTGCTGTACTTTTTTTCCTATGTCCCTCCACGTGGAATTACACTGTTAATATCACTCAAAAGCGCCGGAAACAGGATCTGGAGGCAACGACTTGGCCAAGGCAGCACAGTTACTGGGTGCAGAGCAGAGTTCAAACCCAGGTCTGCGACGCTGGTCTACACACTCAGAACACGGTTCTTTTCCACCACACTGTGTTGGATGGGCTTCAGGCCAAGAGTTTCTAATGGAAGGAATAGGGTAGAAAAGGCCCTGGGTTTCTGAGGGGGAGAGAGGAGGGTTGGTCAAAGAGAACAACTAAGCAACTACAGGGGTTTTCTGCAGGTGGGTGCGTGCTGGGCCCTCACAGGCGCTAACCCCCCAGCAACACTGTGAGGGAGGTGCTGCACTAGGAAACTCAGCAAACTTATGCAACTGCCCATTGTGCCTTGATTGTACCTGAAGGCAAAACAGTCAATATTTACCAAGAGCCCCTTCTGGAGAGAATGCTCGCTTGGCTGCTGCAACAGTCCTTGTTTGCTGTTGTTCCCAGTGACCTTAGGTAAAAAGAGTCAGAATATGCTGGAGGCGACCGCGGAGATTACACTGTACGACCCCCACCACCTCCACTCCTCTGCCTGCTTCCCCTCCTCCTCTATTTTTGCAGGTGATAAAATTGAGGCCTTCTCAATGGAGACTGTAGTCAGTCTGGGAATAAAAGCAAAATATACAGTCAACACCTAGAGAATTCGATACACAAAGTGAAGAGAGTGACGCTATCCCAGAAGACATGACGGAGAAGGGCAATGCAGGTTGAGAGGTGCGCTGACCTGGAAGATTCAATTAGGAAGCCAGCTCCAAGCTGAGGGCAGTCCTTCGTCCCAGACGACCAGTCTCTGACCCCACCAGCTCTTAGAGGAATGGCATCAGCCTTTCCTTTTGTCTAGAACTCCTGGAGCAGCTTCCTGAGACGTGACTGAGTAAATGTGTACCTTAAATGTCAGCACGCAGGGTCTCAAAAGCCCCTCTGCTATTTTCTCCTGCCCCTGGGCGGTGGGGTGGGGAATGAGCATGCTGACCTTCCCCACAGGGACACTAAATGATTCCCCAGAAGTCATGGTCTCACCTGCTCTATTTGTTTAAATGAGTTTAGGGCTACAAGCAAATACGAACTTGACAGGGCCAGTTTGCCAAAGGTCTCCCGCAGAACTGACAAAGGCCATGCCGACTTCTTTGTCTGCATGTCGTTTCTCAGCCCTGGGGAGAAATTAGCCCAAAGTCGATTAGTCCATTAGTCACCACCCATGTGCTCAGCAGCAGGCTGAGTGTTATTAGAAATACGGAAAAATACCAGGTGGTCCCGGCCCTCATTTAGTCATTAAATATTTTTTGGGTGTCTATCATGTGCCAAGCATTGAGTTGAGCACTTAAAAATCTAGTAGGAAAATGAGAATCATTCACCTGAAACATTAGAACACAAGTTAAAAAGTGCACAACAAAGGAAAGAATAGCAGGACACGGATGTCTGTTCGATAGGACTTCAGCGCGGTGGGGGCGGGGATCCAAGAGGGCTGGGGCAGGGCTTGAGGAGCGCCTTGACAGACACTCCATTCGGCTTGAAGGAAGGTCAGGGCACGGAGACGGAAGTGGCCTTGATGGAGGTGGGGAAGCAGTGTGGAACTACGGACACATACACGTTGGGAAGAGGAAGAAAAAGGGATGAACAGGTAAGGATGAAGTGCATTGTAGAGGTGTTTGAGAGCTAAGCAAAGAAGCTGAAACTTGATGGTCGAAGGGGAAGCTATTTTATCCCTTGTGCTTACAGTGGTTCTGGAAGGCTCCAATTCATTTCGGGGTCTCTAGCCGTGGATAGAGCTGAGAAGAGTTGACTCTAGAGAGACAGCCTGGAGAAGTAGAGAAAGCAAAAGCTTTGGATGGACCTGCATTCAAGTCCTTTTTCCTCCACTTACTAGTAGTGGGATTTGGGGCAAATTATTTAACCACTCTGAGCTGCAATTTCTTCATTTGGAAAATAGAGGTAATGATTTCTATGATTATTAAATAAGATACTGTAGATAAAATATCCAGCAAAAATGTGGTACATAACAGGCAAGCAATGACTCTTAGTTCTCTCCACAGCTTCCCACTTCCCCCTTGAAGACAAGGGTGAGATACACAGATATGTCCCAATATCTATTCCACCCCCAACCAATTGGTCAAAGCCAATCATGGTAGTCTCACTGAGTTTCCATGATTGCTAGAGGATGTGGCCAGGCCTACCCAGTGTCAGCTGAGAGCCTTTCAGGAAAGATTTTCTTGATCCTAGGAAAGAGATGCAAGAACAAAGATCCTTTATTCCTCAGCCCATTGTTGGTTCTGGGTGTAACAACTAGACTGATAAATCCAACCCATAGTCATGAAGCAACCATCCTGAGGGCAAAGCCCAGTCTGAGGACGGCAGAACAGAGAGATGGAAACCTGATCTCTGATGACATATCTCTGAAGCCGAGATATGACCTAACCTGGGAGCTAATCTCTTACTTTATTAATTCACAAGATTTTTTTCCTATTGTTTAAGCTAGTTTGATTTCGGTTTTTCTGTTAGGTTTTAGACAAACTAGTCAAAACCATGGAAGAGATAGATTCCAGAACAGGTGCAAGATAGGCCAGGACTTTTCAGAGCTAGGATGCTGAATTAGAAACAGCCTATTACATCTTATTGAAAACGCCATGGTTGGGGGGGGGGGTGCTCAAATTAGAGTGCTTCCTTCTCATTTCTCTATAATCTAGATCAACCTGGCATTTTTATTGAAGGGTTTGCTAAATGGTTAGCACATGAGCTTTGTCAGCTGGCGTCTGAACAAAGCTTACTCACACTAGAAGCTAGTTAGTGCCATTTGAGCCTAGTTTTGCATTAGCTAAGGTGGCTGGTCCACTATTCTCCGCTCAGGGGAAGGCTGCCCGCCTTGGTCTGCACTGTCCAAACCAAACCACATTCAGGCACTGCATCAGTTACGTGCCTTAAAACCCTGGGGTCCCAGCTCCAGAGAAGCTGGGCCAATTTTTCGTCTTGCTCTTTGACTCAGTTTTCCTTTCAGTGAAAGAGTGGAGTGGACATATTTCCTAAGGTAACTTGAGCATGTTAGTGGGGATGAGTCATCATTGGATAGGGATTCTGAGGTTAGCAGGTTCTCCCCAGGACACTGCAGAGTGTTTGTTCCCTCTACATCTTCCCTGGTCTCCCAAACCTGCATACAGGTTAGGTACTCAGAGTGACGTTATAGATAATAATGCTACTGATGATGATGATGATAATGATAAATAGTCCTTGAAGTCATGTAGTACTTTCTAGGAAAAGAGAAACACTACTTGCGTTTTGTCTCATTTGTCTTCCTAACACCCAGAGAAGTCAAGGAGGAGATGTTCCTCCCAATGCAAAAGGGAGTTTACTGAAGCCTAGAGATAAGAGGTGCCCAGGGCCATATAGGTAAGGAATGTAAATTCTGGTTATAAGAGCTGCACATCCAGGGGAACTGTTTTCTGCCCTGGAGGGAGATAGGGTACTATTGGAGCATCCTCTAAGGTCAGGGGGCATTAGCTCAGCCTGCATGAAAACCAGCCTTCCTATACTTTCCTGGCGTAGCTGGGACATAGCTGGAGTAGCGGCAGCCTGTTGATCCCTTAAGCTTTGCTCAATGATCTAGCATTATAATATTTTCTCATCTACTTTTGGAGATTACTCAACCTCAGTTAAATATAGTTGGCCTTTTTGTGTGTGTGTGTGTGAGGAGATCAGCCCTATGGTAACATCTGCCAATCCTCCTCTTTTTTTTTTTTTTTTTGCTGAGGAAGACTGGCCCTGGGCTAACATCCACACCCATCCTCCTCCACTTTATATGGAATGCCGCCACAGCATGGCTTGCCAAGCAGTGCGTTGGTGTGTGCCCGTGATCTGAACCGGTGAACCCCGGGCTGCCGCAGCAGAGTGCGCACACCTAACCGCTTACGCCACTGGGCTGGCCGCTAGTTGGCCTTTCTTATCTCCCAATGTTAAGGCCCTGGATTTTTAGATTTGAAATAATATTAAAAAATTATTTGAGATTTTTTATTTTTCTTACCACCTTCTACTTCATTAATTCTTTTTATCTTTTCATCATTCTCACAAGATAGATAGGGCTAATGTTATTAGGCCCATTTTACCAAAGAGCAAACTGAGTTTTGAGAAGGTTGTGACAAGTCCAAGTCTTATTCAATGTTGAATAAGAAAAACATTGGTCTTTGAATGAGAAACTTACAAAAGAGTTGAAGAGACAAACAAGCAGGGCAATTTTTTAAATTGTGATAGAGAACACTGTGAAAAGCAGCAGTGTTTCTGATCCAGACAAGCTGCTGGATTAACTGGTCCATGGGCCTGGCCCTGTGTGGCCAATCTTAGGTTCTAGAGATGAAGAACAGAATGATAAGCCAGAACAGTGAGCTACTTGAATCTTAGATGATGAGTAGATGAGAATGGTAGGGAATTTTTTCATAATAACATGCTTGGTGACCCTGCTTTCTAGACTCAGCTCAGGCAAGGGAGAGCCTGAGGGATGCAGAGGTCCGGATGGGATACCCAGGGCCCAGAACGGGCAGCACTTCTTCACTAGACAAAGGAGAAGAGGAGCCACATTGAAGATCTTGCCAGGGGTGTTAGGGGCAGACACACCCAGCCATTGTATTACCATAGGCAACAGCTGAATCAGGGAGCTAACTAGGGCTTTGTATTTCTAGAGACCGCATTCTTGAAGCCTTTATGAACACACACACGCGCACACACACACACACACACACACACACACACACGCGCCCGTGTGTGCTGTACCGTCACTGGTCTCCTCCCCCATCCTGCTTTCTTACTTCTACTCCCACTCTCAATGTCCCCCACTTTATTTCTGAAGCATCCCTTGCACAAGGTGTTTCTGTTGTTCCATGCTGTATCCAGCTTCCACCTCTCACACACACCCCAGCACACTGCTCACTTCTAACCCAGGCATTAGAAGAGGGCTGTGTGCCGAGTCTGTCTTCTACCCGGAATGACTCTACAGAGAACCACAGGCATGTCACTGCTGGAGGAGGGCCCTAAAGTATAGCTCATCCAATCTACCCACTCTGCAGATGAGAAAACTGAGGCCCAAGAACATGGTTTGTCCAAGAGTGTGTAAATAGCCAGTGTAAGGGCCAGAACCAGGAGCAGGCCTCCAGCATCCTTTTGCTCTTTCTACGGAACTTCACATCTGAAGACACAAAATGAGTTTGACTGAAGTCTGGAGCCCATCTGATCCCTTCCTCTACCTTCCAAGAGTCAACCCTTTCTTTAAGATGCTGGAATGTTTGATCTACGTTAACCCATTCGGCAAATATTCCTGAGAAACTCCTACCTGTGAGGCACCACATCTGTCCCTGGAGATAGACGTAGAGTCCAGTCCCCGACCCCAGACAGCTCACACCCTAGGGAAAGACAGGCCTGAAGTCACAGCCACCATGCAAGCAAGCACACCTGTGCTGTGCCAATGAACAGGTCACAGGAAGCGTGGAGCTTTGAGAAAAGAGCCATCATTCTGCCTGGGATGATCAGAGGAGGCGTAAGGATTGCATTTTAGGACTCAGATTTTGACAGGTAGAGTTGAGAGGAGCAGGAAAAAGGCTTTTCAAACTGAGGGATGAGTGTGTACACAGGTGAGAAAGAAGAAGTGATGTTCAGAGAAGGCTGAGTAGCCTTTGGGGTTGACACATGGGAGTTGCAGTATTACTTGTCATAACTGCCATAACTGGTGTATGTACTCACCACATGCCAAGGATTCTCATTTAATCCTCCCAACAGGCCTATCAACTAGGAATTCACTCATTTAACAGATATTTGTGGAGTGCCCACTATGTGCCAGGCAGGTTCTAGGTGTTGGGGATGGACAAACAGACCAAGACTCTCAGCCATGAACAAAAGAGAACAGTCCCTGCCCTCGGGGAGTTTACATTCTGGGAATTATTACCCTATTCATAAATGAAAAAACAGAGATACAGGGAGGTTAAGGACTGGATCAGGGTCAGACAGATGATAAGTAGCAGAGCTTGTCTGGGCTCTTGAACCCCATGCTGTGCTGCCTCCCAGGACGCCTGGAATTGAGAGTTGCCCTCTTTAGCGCCAAGATCTGGAGGTAGTGAGGATCCTCTTCAGGGTATTGAGTGGAGGGGTGGCAGGAAGAAATTGATGTTGCTTCCCTTTGGGCTGTCTTCCCCATTCTACTTATACTCAAAGGTCAGCCAACTCATCTTCCTGCCTCCACATATACACACCTCTGTTGGCTGAGGCCAGACACCACTCCCTGGGCAGAGCCATGTCTGGTTTTATCGGATTAGCCTCTGTGCACCCTCAGGACCTCAGCCTCATGCAACACCTGGCACCCCACTTAACTAACCCTTTGTCCAACCCAAGCGTATAAGCTTGGCTCCCCTCCCAGCTCAATTGCTAGAAGTTGAAAGTGAGGGTAATAGAGAAAATGATAGTTTTAGAATAGTACTGGGACTAGCTATAAACTTGAAACAGGCCTCAGCTTTCGCCTGAAACTCAGTCACTGGGAGCGAGCTGGGAAAATTTGCCTTTGCAATGTCTTGGGAGGAGGTGCCAAGGCTCCGGGCTGTAATGCTGGCCTGAGAAGCAGTTCCCCTCGCTAGGCTGCTGATCCGGTCTGGGAAGCTAGAAATCCAGCCTTTCCGTGGGGTTTGGAGGTTGGAATGGGGAGAGGGTGCTGGGAAAAGGAAACTGATGAGTAAGAGGAACGGGTGATAGAGCAGGGGGAAACGGAGAAAAGGAGAGGGAGAAGGATGGATAAAGGAAACCCGAAGGAATAAGAACTGAGTGCACGTAATGAAAGGAGGGGATAGGGCCAGAGGGGAACAGTCGGAGAAAGGGAGAGAAAGGCTGGGCGGACAGGGCCGTCCGCGGGGTCTGCTGAAGTGAGAGCGGAGAGATGAGGCCGGTCCCCGCGCGGCGAGCGCGGAGCAGCCGGGAGGTCTAACAGCCCAGCTGTCAGCAGGAACAAAGGCGGCCCGGCGGGGACCAGGCCGGGCGCGCCCCGGCCAATCAGCGGCGACGGTCCCACCCGCCCCGCCCCTCCCCGCTCCGCCCCGTCCCGCCGGCTCCGCCCCGCCCCGCCCTGGCCAATGAGCGGCGCCGGCCCCGCCCCGCCCCGGCCAATGAGCGGCGCCAGTCCCACCCGCCCCGCCCCACCGGCTCCGCCCCGCCCCGCCCCGCCCCGGCCAATGAGCGGCGCCGGCCCCGCCCCGGCCGGGAGTCGCGCCGAGGCCGGCGCGCCGGGAGCGGACGGGCGGGCGACGGCAGCGGGCGGGCTGGCAGGCGCGGGGCCCGAAGTTCCTCTCCTCCTGGTCCAGCGACCAGAGCCGCCAGACGGGCGCCGCGGGGCCCGCCTGGCCCGGCCGCTCTGGGAAAGGAGAGACGGGAGCACAGCGCACGACACGCTGGACGACGATTCTGGAGCCAGCCGGCGCGCAGGAGGCAGGTAGCGTACGTGGAGCCGCTCGCGTCCCTCCCGAGAAGCGTCTGCGGCCGGCCCGGCGCCCGGCTCCGGGGAAACCGCGCCCCGCCGCCTGCCCGCGCGTCCGTCCGTCTGTCGGGTCTGTCCAGCTGTCTTTGTCTCTGCACGCAGCTGTCAGGGTCTGCCCTCTGCGGGGGTGGGTGCTGGAAGAGAGGGTGCGTCCGTCCTTCTGTCTTTGTCTCGTCTCCTGCAGACAGCGTTTATCGACTCCCGGCCCGAGTCTGGTCTTGGTAGACGTCACTGTGGGTGACAGTGATGTGGAAGGTGAGGAAGCCGGAGGTGTGCGTGAGGCCGCAGGCGCCTGACCCCAGGCGGAGGGTCTGACAGCTGGGGCCCGACACTGAACTTGCGTCTGGAAGTTTGGAGATGGGCTGTGTCCGCACTGGTGGTGGGGACTCGGATTGCAGTTAGAGAGTGGGAATGCTTCCCTGAAGGAATATGTCACACTGGCTGGGGTGGACAGAGAGGGGGTGATGAACCTCGGTATTTAAGTGGGCCCGTGAAATGGCAGGTCACCAGGGTCAGTCCTGGACATGCAGTTGAGCCAGAGCAACACAGACACACACATACACACACACAGACGCACTCACACACACACACACACACACACAGAGTCTCACGCCTACGCACACATCATATTTACTTCTTTCTTTCACCCACCACAGGCAGCCAGCCCCCTCTCCATCCACACACACACACACACACACATACATACATACATACATACATACATACATACATACATACATATACCCTTCCACATGCTTAACTGCAACCTTCAAAGCATACAGTTCAGCAGCAACAGGCACCAAAACACCAATAGCCAGGTGTTTTCTCTTTCCCGCTCCAAGTGGAAAGTATTGAATTGGGAGCAAATAAGTATTCTGCTCGCCCACGAGTGTGTCAGGCCTAGAAAAGTGTTCCAGACTAGTTAGCTTCAGAGCCCTTAATTTCCCAGGAACAAGAGATCTGAGCAACTGAAGTTTCTGGGTCCTTTCTCTTCCATTCAGTCCACACTGCTGGCCATCAGCCCCTCTGCTGTGGTCTCGGGTGCTTGAGCACTGAGTTCTGGAGAGCTCTTGGCAGGAGTTGTGCCAGATAAGGGTCTCCTGCTTTGCTGTAAGTGCAGCCTAATTGTAATCGTGGGAGCCAAGGAGCCCAGCTACAGAGATGAGCTGTGTGCTTGGCAATTCTTCCTGCACCAGAGACCCTGGAGAAGAGTCTATGGGCAGGGCCAAGCGAGTGCTTGTAACCTGAGCTTACTCTAAGTTCAAAAACAGTTTTCTGTGGGCCTGCTGGGGAAAATACAGGTATTGGAAGTATGTATCCGTATGTACACACATGAAAATGGGTATTAGAGACAGCGTTTACAGGCAGGAAGAGCGTTTGTGTTCAAGGATGGAGAAGAGCAGAGTCTGTGGGTGGACCTCTGCGGACAGAGACATACCTACTAATCAGGTGTGGCGTGTACACCTTGTATTTATCCAGCGCCTTTCTTCTGAGGTGCTTTCTGCACATCGCAGACGTTATCTCATGTGTTATCTCCCGTCTCCTCACAGCGTAACTCCCAGGTTGGCATGAAGCACAGTTAGCTCTGTCAGTGCAGAAGCTGAGGCAGCAGAGGGGCAGGGATCCCTGGGATCACAGCTAATGGGGCACAGTTGGGCTTAGCAGCTGGGAGTCCAAGTGCAAGGTCTCAGCTGGGTAGATGTGAGTGTGGGCACTCACTCTGCTTGAGGTGAGAAGAAGCTCAGGTGGAGAAAGGAGATGTCTCTTGAAGGTGTCTCTGTGCGAGCAAGAGGGAGGACAGGACGTTTGAGGTGGTTGTTGTTTAACATTTATGGCAGCCTCTGTGCACTTCACAAGGTAAAACCTGTTGTAACCATTCAGCTTGTGCATCTGTGTCTGTAGGAGGAGCCCCCTCCGGCCTGTGTGTGCCCCAGTCGACGTGTGTGCGTGGGGGTCCATTGACAGTGTGCTGGGGGAGCCAGTGCAGTGGGACTGTGTGAGAGAAAGACCGGCCACGAGGTTTTGAGAAGCCATGGTCTGCCTGTGTGCGCCAAGAGGTAGATGGGCCTCAGCCTTATAAAAATGGCTTCCTAATCCCCCAAAATTGTTTATACACCTTTGTACTTACTTGACATTCATGTAATAAATATTCATTGGGTGCTTTCAAAATGCAAGGCTCTGGGCCAGGCAGTGAGGCTACAAGGAGGAGGGGGTGGTGGTAGTGAACCTGTGGTTCAGCAGCTTCCAGACTAGTGTCACGGGTGGGAGTTAACACTGCTTAATACCATTCCCTAGGTACACTGTGTGCCCAGTACTTTATGTTCATTATCATTTAATCTTCCCCACAGCCCTGCAGGCTATGGATGATACTCAGACAAGGAGAGTTAAAATAATGTAGCTAGGATAGAAAATGGAGGATTTGAACTCAGCTCAGCCACTGGCTCTTTCACTTTCTTCTGCTACCTTCGAAACATAGAAATACATCTTTCTTCGCTGTAAAATATTCTTGCCCTGTCCCTCTACCTCCATCTAACTAGCTCCCGCTTGCACTTGTGGTTTTAACCATAAGGATCAACACCTCCAAGAAACCTTCCCCTCTCCTTTGTGTACGACTGGCTCACGTGCCTTCCTCTGAGTTGCTACCATCAATCCGTGCTAGCCTGGCATGTACCCACTGGCTCCTGAAAAGCCTGCGATGTTTTCAGAGGCAGAGATTGTGAGGTAAATCCTCAGCTCAGAGTACAGTGTTTGGCTTGTGAAAGGCCCTTAGTAAGTGCTTGTTTAATAAGGTAATGAGAGAGAAGAGCTGGCAGGGAACACTTTTCCCGGCAGCGGATTTCTGCATGGGCCTCTGACTTTCCTGCCTCTATTATTGGGCCAGCTCCTTTAGGGCCTCTGTCTGAAGGGCTTCTCCATCCCATTTCCTGCCTCCAACAGTTTAGGAGCCTAAAGAAAACCGAGCCCCCACCCATCCTGCCAACCCACGTGCTCTATTTCCAGGTCAATCAACAGACAAGTATAATTATACAGGGCCAGGCGTGATCTAGACTTGGGGTGTTAAATTGTGCACTTGGAACCCCAGCGGGCGCTGGTTCCAGGGCAATGATGAGGTGATTCTGGGGTTTTGCCAATAGAGAAGTATCCAACTGCCTGGGGAATCTTTAGGCAATTTACAGGGTAGGTCTTTGATTTTGCCTTTGAATAGATATTTGTTCTGCTACAGTTTGAAAACTACTGGTCTGAAATGGACACTCTCATGCTGCTGTTGGGAGTGTGAATTGCTACCATGTTTGTGGAGGTAATCTGGCCATGATTTGCTCAAGGTCACAGGGTCAGGGTCCAGTGACTCCCTTCCCCTGCCCTTTGCACCACCCGGCTATTCGTCATATTGGACTTCCAAGGCCAATCAGCCCACTCGCTTGGCTGGAGGCAGTGGTGAGAGCTGAGTCACCTCCCTTCCTTCACTCCCCAGCTCTGTCTGCTCTGGGTGGCTGGCCAAGCCAGGCAGAAGGAGGTGACAGGCTCCCACCAGGGTTCCTCTTGGAAGAGAAAGCCCCATCTCCTCAGCTGTCAGCTTTCATCTTGGAGTGATGACCTTGGCTACTGCTGCAGTTACTCTCTCTTTACCTTCCTGAGGTTCAGCTTCCAGGTTCAGTCCATGACCACATCCCCACTGGAGTCTTCCAGCTCACCTCCTGCCTGCTGAGCAGCTGCTGTGTTCGAAGTAAGCACAATCCAATTTTCAATGTACTTGTCATTGATTCTTGTGTGCTGGTTCCTCTTCCTAATCCTCATCACCAATTTTAGTCTCAAACCATTATTTAGCCGTTTTTTAAATCCCTCATCTCCCTGGCACCTTGCATAGATAAGACCTTTACAGATAGCAAAATGCAGAGGTTTTCAAATTCCAGCAAAGGAAAACTAAAATCATCATGGACCCCTGGGAAGGCATGTGGCAACCTGTCACCTCCTTCTGCCTGGGTTCGCCAGCCACCCAGACCAGACAGAGCTGGAGAGTGAAGGATGAGAGGTGACTCACCTCTCACGACTGCCTCCAGCCGAGCGAGCGGGCAGACTGGCCTTGGAGGTCCTCCTCAAGGGTTAGAGAAGTGGGTGGGGATGTGTCCAAGTCAAGTGTGGCTGAGCTGGGCTTCAGGCCAGCTGCTGTTTGGCAGACCTGCCTCTGTATCTGCCATCTCCATCCTGCTTCTCTCTGTCACTTCCTGCCAGAAGCCGACTTCCACCAGGTGGCCTAGCACCATCCCTAGGCTTCCTATAGTAATGATTTTAATAGGCCTTTTTATTTTACACTTTAAAAGGGACATTATTATTATTATTATTTACAGCTGTGTGAGACGATTTCTTTCACAATTTGACAGATGAGAAAACTGAGTGAACCTATCTGCACTGAAGGCATTCACCCAAGATTTTCAGTGGAATGCTGGTATTTGAACCCAGCTGTCCTGACTCCCAGTCCAGGGCTATAACCACCCAATCATCAGGCCTCATTCATTAAACGGGTTTAGGTTCACTAAATTGTTGACAGGTGTTTAATGTACAGAAAAAAAGATTTTTAAAATTGTAAGAACTTGATTACTTCATAATTATTGTAATTCAAGCATGAGACAGTCTTAAGAGTTTTCTTCACTTTTTCTGTGCGCCTCACTTATCCCTAAGCACTTGTTATGCATATATGTTAAGCTCAATAAACAATAAACCAGGAAATATCTAGAATAATGGCATGTCTACTTGGGACTGACCTTAAGGAATGAAATTTATCATATGTCAGTTCTTTCTTTATAGCTAGTTAGGTTCATAACTTCATAAGGTTTAGTCCGCTCCACTTTGAAATTATGGCTAATTTTGCTTTCACAGAATCTGAATTAGTGACATTTCATTGGAATATCAAACTTTATTCCATAATCTATTTCAGTGTTTCCACCTTATTCATAAGCAAATAAGTTCCAAACTAAAACAGGACAGCAGTCTCCTCGTTGGTAATGTAAGCAGTGTGTGGAAACCAGACTTTGAAGTGATCACACACGGACGCTGCCCCCAGAGTAAGGGAGAATTGCATGGAGTGTCGGTGCGCAAGAGGGTGCAGTGGGTAGAGAAGGAAGGATGGAAGAGACAGTGGACAAACAGAATGTGTGTGTGTGTGTGTGTGTGTGTGTGTGTTAGCTCACAACTAAAACTAATTGTTCCAACCAATCCAGCAGAGAGGGGATTTTTCTTCCTAAGTGACAGGCCAAATTGGTGTCTAAACAGATGTGACATGGGTTTCATCCAGGACATGGCACAAAGGCAGTGCAGAGCTGTCTTGTCCAGATCACCCATAGATTTGCTTCCACGTCAGTTAATCTGCCTTCAGGATGCTGCCAGCAGACACACAGACTACATTCATTCATCCATTCTCATCATTTCTTCCTCGGAGATGTGCTCTCCTCTGATACCCACACTCAGGCACATCCCATAGAATGAGTCCTGAGCGTCCCAGATGGCAGGACCTGCACGATCCACACCTGTGTCTACCTGGGCTGGCCTCTCTGTGGCATGGTCTGAAGTGAGCTCAAGCAGCCACCTCCCTGACACCATGGAAGTTCACTTATGCCACATCCACAAGCAGTCTTTTGGGTGCCATCAGCCTTTCAGAGCTGTAGATGCTCCCAGGCCGCAGCATCCACCAGAAAAAAAGAGACCAGTCGAGGTGAAACTCCCAACTCAAGGGGTATGCAAGGACATGGAGCCCTCAGAGGTGTCAACAGTGGAGGTGGGCATTGCTCTGAAAATCAAGTGGTATCTAGGGGCAAACCCTGCCCCGTGCATGACCTAACCTCAGTGCACAGCCTGCCAGGTGGCTGAGGCAGTCCCTGCCCGGGGCGCTGGGGCAGGGCTGTGCACTTGGCTCGCTGGCTGGTTGGCTTTGGGGGCATCTTCACTCTCCTTGCTGTTGCAAAGCTATTTGCTGCTAAATCACCTTCCTGCTGGCACCCTGGTCTGCTAAATTGGTCTCAACTTGCTGTACTTCCACCCACCACCTTAGTCATTATTCGCTGGCAGCATTCAGAGAGTGGGTGTAAAGCAGCCGAACATTAGATTCCTGCTGAAAAGAGAGAGAATTGAGCATAGGCATGCAAGGAAAGGGGAGAGGGAAGGAGGTAGGAGAAAGCGGAGGAGGCAGGGAAACGAAGCTCGGGTTCGCCAGCACCTTCCCCAGTGACTCCAGTAACATAGGGCAGTGGGCGATGGGGGAGCGGGTCCTGGCTCAGTAGGAGGAGATGCAGGTGTTCTAGGATGACAGAGGTCCTTGCACTACTGACGGGCTGCCCCTGCCTGGTGTGGAGGGAGGAAAGGACATAGCTGTGGGGAGAGAGACTCCATCCTCATCAACTCCCTGTTCCTTACATTCCCCGGTAGGTACTGCTGCGCCCCTTGAGCATATGTTCCCGTGTGTTAGCGTTTAGCTTCTCATCTCTCGCCTTCCTTCCTGCCTAGATTATAAACCCCTTGAGAGAGAAAGTGTGTCATGCTTCACGTGTGAGCACCAGGCCCTGGACACAGTCAGGGCTCAGCCACAGATGGCTGAGGTTGATGGTGGTGAGGCCTATGGTGGCCCTTCCCACCTAGACATTTCAGATCTCCCTGTGCTGCCACAGGGTACAAAAACCCAGGCAGGCAAGAGGAGAAGGAATCACCAGGGAGCTTTCCGGACTTGGTCTCCTGTCTCAGTGGGGAAGCTTCAGGGAGGGCAAGGGTTACCCCACAGAAGAACAGACCAGCTAGGGAAGCGGAAACTTCGAGGCCTTCTGTCCTGGTGCAGAAGGCTCGTGTGATCTGCAGCTGACGAAGGAGGATCTCTTGGAGAGCTCATCCAGCGCCCAAGCCTTGCACTGGGCTGCCAGGAGGTGAGAATAGAGTCGGCTCTCATGTCAGACAGCAGAGACAGCATCTGCAGAGCAGAATGACCTTGACAGGAGGTTCCTTGAGTCACTGATAACGTGCGTTTGGTCTCCCAGGGAGAGGTTGGAAGGGAAAGGCAGAGCCAACCCAAGCTGGCTTGGAACCTGGTGGGCCTCTCAACACAGGTCCTTCCCTCCCACCCTCTTCTCAAGGGAGATAATGGGAAAACCCTGGGCCCAGAAGCCTCCACACGGCTAGGGAGGCAGGGACACTGGGGAACCCTGCTGAGAATGTTAAGGGGCAGAACTCTAGGGGAATGAGCCCCGCGGCTGCTCTTGACCTCTGCCACTTGCTAAGAGGCAGCCCTGTCCAAGCGAGTGTCTCGCCCAGAGGATGCCTGTGCTGGGTCCGCCCTACCACCTCCACAGTGAGGTCGGGGTGGCAGGGGTTCAGAAGGACACTTGAAGCACTCAGGGCACCTCCCTTATTTATTGCAACCTTCAGACACTCCACCTTCAGCTCCTTCTGCTCCTCCCCATCTCAGGAAGGGCATCTCAGCAGTGCACGCGGAGGAAGGAGGGAGGGAGGGATTAGAATGTGCTCACGTCTTGGGGAGACAACCTCCCCCACTGTGCGATCAGATTCCCCCAGCCCAACGCCTCAGTGGCGCCAGCAGACAAACCACACTGCCAGCAGGTGGGAAAACAAGAGCCGCCAGGCCCACAGAGCCCCCAGCCTCCACCTGCATTATAAAGGGAGCGCCTGCTGAAGGGCCCAGGGTTCCCAGCTGCCTGCACTCCCCACCACCCCCACCCCTGCGGGCCTGCAGCTGCCCCTGCTCAGAAGCTCCGCCCGCCAGACGGGTATGGGCAAGATGCTTGGCTTTTCCTGAGAGGGCATTTCCTTGTTCACCAGGGTGATGAGGAGCACCAGGCTTTCAAAACCTGGGCCTCCCAAGGTTCCTCGGCCGTCTGCTAGAAACTTTCTCTGACGATGAAGTGACTTCTATGCTAGAGCTACACAGGACCTCCAGTCCAGGATTCCAAGATTTACTAGGAAACTCAAGAGCTCGTGTTGAAGAAATGTCCAGTCCTCTTCACGGAAGCACAAACTCTCAGGGTTGAAAGGATCTTTAAATACCATTCAGTCCACTCCCCCGCCAAAAATCACCTTCTTCCCCAAGGTGTCTTTTCTCTACTCACCTTTAAGAACTGTTGTTCTAGCCCTAGGAGCCCGTTCTTTCTAGTTTAGTTCCATTCTTTTTTTGTGTGTGTGTGAGGAAGATCAGCCCTGAGCTAACATCCACGCCAATCCTCGTCTTTTTGCTGAGGAAAACTGGCCCTGGACTAACATCTGTGCCCATCTTCCTGGGACGCCACCACAGCTTGTCCTGACAAGCGGTGCATCAGTGCGTGCCCGGGATCCCAACCCGGACCGCCAGCAGCGGATCACGCGCACTTAACCGCCATGCCACAGGGCCAACCCCTAGTTCCATTCTATTAAAGTCATGGACTGCTATGTTCATGTCAAGTACTCTGCCAGACCTGGGAGGAGCAAAGACAAGCAAGACAGAGACCTGCCCCGAGGCGAGGCTTCCCTGGCCTGGTATTGGGAGAGGAGACAGATGCATTAAAAAAATATCACCATGCAAAGCCCAACAGTCTAAAAAGTCTTAATGGAAGATGTAGAATTTGAGAAGAACCCTGTGGACTGTGTGTGATTTTAAGAGATAGAGGGAGGGGTAGCAAAGATAAGGGACAGTAAGTGGCAGGAAACAAAGGCAAGCTGAGTCAGATGGAGGAGGGCCTTGCTGCAGCTGGGAGTGTGTGTTATTTGGTGGCAGTGGGGAGCCACTGAAGTCATGGGCAGAGGAGTGGCATGTAGCTGACCTTGGTTTAGGAAGTTAGTCTAGCAGTGGAGTCTGGAATGGATTTGAGGGTGGAGAGCCTTCTTTCTAGAAATAGCATTATGTATTAGAACACCTTCCTATCGTCTTCCCTGTCTCCTAGTTGATAGCACATGTTCCCAGAGATCTCACACAGCCTGGAAACGTGGGATAGCCAAGGTTTCAAGGAAAGGGAAGTTCCTAGTCCAAGATCGAAGGTCAGGGTGAATGGGCTGGGTCTAGGCCTTGTTTATAACAGGATACATGGGTAACACCTCTTAGCTTTGGACCTAGAAGGAACCACAGGGGCATTTGTCTTTAGTGGACGAAGATGCAGAGGCCCAGACGGAGAGGGACTTGCTCACGGCCCACAGCCATTAGTGGCAGGGCCGGGACCAGGACGGCTGCTCCCACCTCAGACTGTTTCCACGAACCCACTGCTGGTGGTGAACGAGGACTGAAGCGAGTAGAGTTCATCGGAGCCTCCAACCTCGAGGGTCAGGTTTGCCCCAGGGGACGTATGAGAACTTGTCAGCAGTGGGATGTTCTCAGTCTTTGTGGGTTTCTCCCCACCCCAGTCAACGGAGTCCCTAGACTTCAGCGACAGCTGATACCCATGGCCTCCATTTTTCTCTCCTGTCTTCTTTCTTGTTTCTCTGGGTGCTTGAGACTTTTTATTTTCTTCTGTTCCTCTGCCTTTTCCCTCCTTTCTAAAGGTTCTGAGAAGCTCCTAGCTAGCGTGACAGTGAAGGCTTATAATGCAGTCACAGCTGCGACCAGTTGGCACCTTTCAAAAATGAGAAACCGGGTCTCTGCCTCTGTCTCCCATGTTCTCAGCTTAAACTTGAACAAAACGGGAAGGTGGCAGGTGCCAGTCAGCTGTGCTAACTGCCCAGAGCGTTGGCGTCACATCGGGAGAGGGTCCAGACGCGAGGCTGGTGTGTTCCCGATTCCGGAGGGGGCAGGTCTCATCAAGCAGGGACCCCTTCAATCTCAGAAAAACAGGGAGCCAGGGTCCCCCTGCCCACAGCTGAGAAGCTCTCAGAACACCATTTCCCATCTCCTCTGGAAGGTTCCTTGACCTGGGACCTTCCTAAGAGCTTCCCTCTTGCCTGCTAGCCCAGGGAGGGGCAGGACCAGGCCGTGTTCTGAGCAGTCTCCAGGGAGGTGACACCTGGAGACAGGGTCTTCCTCAGGAAACACTTCGTCCCGTGCCTTGTGCCCTTACTCTCCCAGAGAGGTGCATCCTCACCTGCACGGCAGCCTACAGCCCTGCCCTGGTAGAGAAAGCAGGTGAGTCCCACAGGTGAGGCGTGGGCTTTTTCATGCTCTTCAGTCTTGTGGGCAAGTTTGGGAGTGGACAGCAGAAAGAACTTGGTTTGGGAATCAGGCCAGTGTTCGGATCCCAGCCATTCTGCCTATTAACTGTGTGGCATTGGGCAAGTCACTTAGCTTCTCTGACCCTCAGTTTTCTCATCTGTAAAATGTACTATGTCCTCTATAGAATTTTATGAAAATGACGGGAGCTAGTAAAAGTAAAGGCAGTGAAGCACAGTAGGAGCTCCGTGTGTGTTAGCCTCGGCCCCTTCCCATCAGCTCTAATGGAAGGAAGCCCGGCGTGAGGCTGAGCCGTCTGTGCAGGAGGGTCCTGAGCAAGCACGTGTCCGGGGGTCAGGGAGGGACAACTTTGGGGTCAGGCAGTGCTGCCTGTGACAACTACCCTGTTATCTGCTCACTTTGGCAAAGAGAGACAGTTGTAACTGAAAACAATGTGGGAGGGTGTCATGTCCACCTTTGTCACTCTGGATCCCCATTGACATTGTCAATGTGACTAAATTAAGGATGACTTATGACATCATGTATAACGGAGGATGTGACATCATAGAATGTCCTGAGGTCTGGACTTGGCCCTGAAAGTGGATCTCTCGCTCACATTGGCTTATGCCAGATGTGTGTGAGGGAGAGGAGGAGGTGAGAGGGGAGGCTCAGACACTCTGTGGGTCAGCTGGGTTTCCCCCCTCCTCAGGAAGGAGCCACAACACCATCTGGAGCACGTGTGGGTCCCTCAGAGTTCAGGCAGGAGGGTTTCTCCCCAGGGAGAATGGCACAGTACTAGGGGTTTACATTGCGCCTCTTTCTTCCTTCCTCCTGCCTCTTGCTTCAAAGCCAATGTCTTTCCCATCTGGGTCATTTTCTGGATTACATAGCACATAAGGTCAGGAAAAGGGGAGAAAGAAAAACAAATAAAATGAAATTTCCCTCTTCATTCAGTTTATGGGAGATGCACAGAGGTGGGAGGGCCCAGGTCTGGCTGAGTCTCACACAAGAGAATGCAAAAGACTGAAGAGTCTAATTCTGTGTTGGAAAGTTAGGGGAACATTTATTCTGCCTAAATGGCATTGAACAAGAAGCAGGCAGGCAGCCTGGGTGGACCCAGGGAAGCTGCTCCTGTTGGGGACGTGCATTCCTTACCAGGAACACATACATGCACCCTCCCAGGTGAAACAAGCAGGCTGGCATTTAATGCACTTTCCACCTGCCTTCTCTTCTTCCTCTGTGTCTTTGTTTTTTTAGTGGAGGAAACTTTTTCACACTAATGGTGTGGCCTAGAACGTTGAGGTGATTTCTTCCAATGCCCACGGCTGTTAGTCTCTGATCTGACATTAGAAGCTTCGTCTTCAGAGTCCAACGACTTCTCTGTTCTAGCGTGTTGGTGTCTGTTGGGGAGAAGGCAGTGCCTCCACCCGCACAGGCTCACATGGCTGTTAGGAGCGTCTGGGAGAGGGCTGCCAACTCAGTTGCAGGGCCTTCTGATGCGAGCAGGGACTAGGAGAGCTTGAAGAGATCTCAAGGAGCCACCAGGAGCAAAGAAAGCCCTGGGACTTGCCTCCTTGCAGTCTCTGCCCTCCCCCTTAAATTAGGCGGAGGTGGGAACCTCCCACAGGTGGGACTGGACAGAGTTCACAGGACTGCCCTCTGCCCATTCCCTGGGACAGCAGCTTCATGGACTCGGAAGCTGACAATGGATTTGGAACTTGTTAAAGAAACACAAGGCAGCGTGGAATTAGGCCTTACTCTCATTGGCACGGAGTGGTTTTAGGGAAGCCTGCCGAGAGGGAAAAATGATGGTGTATGTTGAGGTCCCTGCTTAAGATGTCTTTACGCAGGAGCACGTCCCAGGACAGGAGAACAGGATGAAGAGAGGGCAGCACAAACCCAGAGCCCATCTGCCCTTCCTCCACGTCTTTTCCACCAGCAACTGAGGACTGGGCTCCATTGCCTGAACCCGGAGCAGCTGAGGGGCAGGAGAGGGGGGCACGTGGGGTTTCTGGGAACAGCCAGTTGCAGACCCACCTGACCGCAGCGCTGTCTCCCTGCCTTGCCCGGACTGTGCTGGCTGTACAGCGCTTCTGAGGCAGCCAGGACGGGGTCTGCAGGGGCCGAGTGGCGGGGGGCCCCTGTGATCAGCCACTTCTTCTGAGGACCAGAAAGGCCTTTTAGGATCTCAGTCTTTGCAAGCAACTATGTTTCCACACTGAGGGACAGAAGGGTGCCCGCAGAAGGTAGAGTCTGGTGTCTAAGAGTGGTGGCTGTGAATGTTTCTTTGCCAGAAAACCGTGGGGCGTTCAGTGTGTACCAGATCTAGTGTGAGACTGAGCATAGCTTTGTGCACGCAGCCTCTGTGCTGCGCTGCCTTCACTCTTCCTGCCCTGAGCCTCTCAGCGGAGACCATACCCCGGACTCCCCAGCTCTGTCCTCCCCTTGCCCTCCCTGGACTCGGGTGCTCCTCTGCAGTCTCCCTTCAGGAGGTGGTGGCAGAAACAGTGTGGACTGAACAGTGGAGGCAAGAGACAGGTGGAGGCCAACATGGAAGAAATGCTTCAGGAGAGACAAGGCCACTGCTCTCATCACACGGTGAGGGGGGGTGCGGGGGGGGCGCTGCGCTGCTGTCAGCTGGCCGGGACTCAGAGCTCCTGCGGAGGGAACCAAGAGACAGCTCTCCCTAAAAACACCCCAGCCTCCAACCCTCTGTATCACCAGGTGAGAAGCTGGGACCACTCCCTCCTGTACATACACGTGCTTCCACCTGTCTGCTCCTCTCCTTGAAGGTACTGAGTTCTTCCCGCCGGGCAGGCTCTGTGCTGGTCCCCAGGGATACTGCGCTGTCCTCAGGGAGTTCACTTTGTCAGATCACTGATTTCTAAGCACTTTAAGAGCAAGTCCTACAAACAATTGATAGATGATCTTTTTCTTAATTTAATCTCTAAAGGCCCCAAGTGGAAATGTCCCCAGTTCTTTAGATAATGAAAGAAAAGAAATAGACCCCAGGGATCTGCAAAATTGGAGAAAAATGTATCAAGAGTTTGAGCCTAGGGCCGGCCCTGTGGCTTAGCGGTTAAGTGCGCGCGCTCTGCTGCTGGCGGTCCGGGTTCGGATCCCGGGTGCGCACCGACGCTACCACTTCTCCGGCCATGCTGAGGCTGCATCCCACATACAGCAACTAGACGGATGTGCAGCTATGACATGCAACTATCTACTGGGGCTTTGGGGGAAAAAATAAATAAATAAAATTCTTTAAAAAAAAAAAAAAAAGAGTTTGAGCCTAGGGTGGGAGCCCAGCAGTGTCTTGAGTCTCCAAGTCCCATGTGTTTAAAAAACAAAACAGAAAACTAGCTGCTATTTATTAAGCTCTTAATTATATCCTAGTTCCTTTACGAATAAACTCACTCAGTACATACAGAAACCTCACGAGGTAGGTCCTACTGTTAGAAGCTTGGAGACACTGCAGCAGTGGCCCAAGGCCAGGGGTGGAATGATGTGGCAGGGAGGAGGGGTGGGCTTATGGGGCAGAGTTAGGGTGAGGAAGAGGAGCTGGCCAGCCTGGGGCGGGGGCGAGGGGCAGGGGGATCACTGGCCAGTGGTGAGGTCTGCACTCAGCACAGCGCTGTGTGCCTGATGCCGCTGGAGGTAAAGAAATAGTGTGTGGTGCTGGAGGTATTGACCACAGCCTGGGTTCAAAGCCAGGCACTGCCACTTGCCAGATATAAACCTTAAGGCCTCATTTTCTGCATTTGTCAGGTGGGGATAATAGCAGAGCCCCCTCTTGGGGCTGGGGTGCTGCTTGCACCAGATCATGTATGTATGGTGCTTCATCCAATACCGGAGGAAGCACTCAGCAGATGGGAACTGAAGAATCTCTGTCCCCCTGCTGGACATCCAAGGGACCAGATTCTGCTGTTTCAGCTTGGGCATCCGCCTCTGGCCAGAGGTGATGGGAGGAGAGGTAAGCTGTCTCCCCACAGCCGTTCCTGGGCAGGGGCGACCCCCTTCCTGAGCCGTGGGAGGCTGACAATCAGCCTTTTCAGAGGAGGCTCCTGACAGCATCCAGGTCCTGAATCTTCAGCAAGGCGGAGACTTAAGAATCTCCCATCTGTGTGGGGGAGGAAGACAGTGGGAAGGAAGACCTGTTCAGTGATCTGCCAACAGGGACAGCTTCACTCCCTCTTCTCTTGGGGAAGGAGAAAAGAGCAATGAGGCTGAGACGATGTGGAGGAGTCAGGACTAAGCCCCGCGGGAGGGAGAGGTGGGAGCTGAGCAGACCCCACAGTCCGGCCCCCGTTGCCTATGAAGATCTCATCAGGAGCAGCCAAGGGAGGAGACCCCACCCTGCCTGGTGGTGGCACGACTGCAGGTGGCCTGGGGGAGAGGAAGGCGGCCAGGGCAGCCTTCTTTCTCCCCCTCGCTTGCTCTCCACTCGGCCTCGGGACCACATTCTGGAGCACTGCTGAAGCCACCCTGCCAGCCTTGTCCTAAAGATGGCGCCACTCTGCAAGGTAGGGAGGCAGAGTCAAGAACTGGGCAAGCTCAGGAAGGATCTTGAGAGCCGGGAAGGAAAGGAGAGTATGAGGGAGGGAGGGAGGGAGGGCAAAGGTTAGGTGGGCAAGTTTGTAGATTTCGCTTCTGGCATTCTTCTCCTTTTATTGAGTTTCTCAGTCCGCTCAGACTGCTCTAACAAAATACCATAGACTGGGTGTTGTAAACAGTCAGCATTCATTTATCACAGTTCGGGGGGCTGGAAGTCTAAGCTCAGGGTGCTGGCAGTTCTGGTGTCTGCTGAGAGCCCATATCCTGATTTGCAGATGGCACATTCTTGCTGTGTCCTCATGTGGAGAAAGAGGATTCCGGTCTCTTTCTCTTCATATTAGGCACTACTCCCACCGTGGGGGCCCCACCCTCATGACCTCGTCTAAACCTCATCATCTCCCAAAGGCCCTGCCTCCAAATACCATCCCCATTGAGGGTTGGGGCTTCCACATAAGAATTTGGAGGGACAGAAACATCCTGTCCATAGCACTGAGCGTCTCTCGGGCTGCAGTGGCCAGCGCTGTGCTGACAGCAAAGGGAACACAAGGCAGCAGGTGGCAGGGTCCCCGCCTCTGAGGCCGCAGAGCCCTAGTGATGAGGACTGTTTAGGAACACACACAGGGCCAGTGGGGATCCTTCTCTGCCTCTCACCGCATGTGACGTCTGACCCGTTCCTGTTCCCTCTGAGCCTCGTTTCCTCATTGGTAAATTGGGAAGAAAGAATCACCTCATGGGTTATTGTGAGAATTTTTTAAGTGAAAATTTTATTGAAGTATAATATACCTACAGAAATGTGCACAAATCATGGATGAGCAAACAGCCAGGTGAGTTTTCACAATTTTCATATAAATAGAAGCCAAGGCAAAAGATAGAGCATTAAAAGTGCCCAGAAACCTCACTGGTCGCCCTACCAGTCACATCTATCCCTTACCCTGACACCATAATCTTTACCATAGACGTCTTGTTAATGGAATCATGCAGGATCATTCTTTTGTGAGACTGATCCGTGTCATTGTGTGTAGCAGTAGGTCCATCATGCTCCGTTAATATTCTGCTGTATGAATATACCCCGGCTCATTTATTCTACTGGGGATAGGGTTTAGGTTTCCAGGCATTTCCAGCTGGGGACTCTTACACACCATGCTGCTAGGTCATTTAGTAAACACATGTGAACGTTTCTACTGGGTATGCATCTAGAAGTGGAATTGCAGGGTCATAAGCTGTGCATAAGTCCAACTGGAATAGATACTGTCAGTTTCCCAGTGTGGTCAAAGTACCTGCACTCTCACCAGGGCTGCGTGAGAGCTGCACTCGCTTCACGTCCTCACCAGCCCTGGATGTTGTCAGGCTTTTTCCCTTTGCCATTGTAGTGGTGCTTTAGTGGTATTTAATTATGGTTTTAATTTGCATTTTCCTGATGACCGATCATGGGGAACACCTGTTTATACATTTTTGGCTATTTGCATATCCTATTATATGAAATGCCTAATTCAAATATTTTGTTCATTTTTTATTTGGTTTCTGTCTTTTTATTAGAGATTTATAAGAGTCCTTTTTGTACTCTGATGGGAGCCCTTTGTCAGGCACGTGTATTGTAAATATCTTCTTCCACTCTCTGGTTTGCCTTTTCTCTTTCAAAGGAGACGTTCGATGAAGAGAAATTCTTCATTTATCAGTATTTTTCCTTTATAGTTGGTGGTGTTTGTGTTTTGGTTAAGAAATTTTTTTCCTATCCAAAGACCAAAAAGTTGTTCTTCTGTGTTTTCTTCTAGAAGCTTTAGTGTTTTACCTTTTGCATTTATATTTATAATTCATCTGGAATTATTTGTATGTAGTGTGAAGTAAGGGGCAAGATTCACTTTTTGTAAATGAACACTGTTGACCTCGCAGCAATTAATAAAAAGAACTTTATATTCCCACTGCTCTGCCTTGTCCCCTTTGTCATAAATCAAGTGGCCAGACACGTGTAGGACTGTTCTGGACTCTTTCTGTTCCATTGGTCAATTTATCGACCTTTATGTCAATACCACATTATCTTAATTATTGTTACTTCATAACTCTTGGAATCTGGTAACATACACCCTCCAGCTTTGTTCTTTTTCAAGATAGTCTTGGTTATTCTTGGCCCTTTGCATTTTGGTAGATAAGCTGTGGGATTCTGATTGGGATTGTATTGACTCTATAGATGGATTTGGAGAGAACGACAGTCTTTAGAATACTGAGTCTTCTAATCCACGGACCTGACATACGTCTGTATTTGTTTACATTTTCTTTAATTGATCACAATAATACTTCACAGTTTTCAGTGTAGAGGTCATGTATAACTTAGTTGTTCCCAGGTATATACATTTTTTAAACAGTATGTTTTTAAAATTTTTTCCTATTTATTTGTTGCTGTATATAGAAGTGCAATTGGTTTTTGTATACTGACCTTGTATCCAGACACTTTGCTAAATTTATTGCGAGGATTAAGTGAGATAATGGGTAAACCCAGGCACATTGTGGGGGGCTCCCTAACACTTATCTGTGCAGAAGAACTGAGGCAGGTCAGGGACTCAACACTCAGGGTGTGGTTAGTGAAAGAGGACATTGGGGTGAGAAGGTCAATGAGCTCTCGAGGGAAGGATTGACCTGGCCAGTTAAAGGAGGGAGTCTCCCGATGGAGAGAAACAATATGAGAACCATAAGAAAACCATCCTGAATGGACCTTGAGAGAGGCTCAAGAGACCTGAGTGGATTGTGAGGCTGGTACTTCACTTTACAGTTTGTAAAGCCCTTTCACATCCACTGTGTCCTCGATCCTCACTGCACAACTATGAGGTCACATGTACAATCTTGAGGCCATTTTCAGGGATTAGGAAAGGGGCTCAGAGAGCTCAGAAGCTTGGCCAAGTTCTCTCCGTGAAGAAGTAACTGGTAAGATAGGTTTCAAACACGAGCCTTTTCATATCACCGTGTAATGGAGAGGTTTCCTGACGCTGTCAAGTGGTAGCACTGGTCTCGATGAGATAGGCCACGGGAGCAGGAAAGGTGACCAGGAAGGTAAGTGATGCAGGTGTTGAAGTCTGTGTTGAGAAGACCTTTGTGCAGACTGGGTCAGTGGGAAGAGAGACGACAGGCCATCTTGAACTTTGTTGCCACATGCTTGGCTGAGATGATGCAGGCCTGGAGAATGGGGAGGAGAGAGCAAATGCAGAGGAAGGAACCATAGAACAGGCCAGGTGCCCACTGGGTCAGGTCCATGGTACCCCACTCATGACACATATAAGTGAAGAATGCTCCTTTGGGGCTTTGAGATCTCAACTCCCCATTTTAAAAAAAGTGAAACTTGCATGTCTTTTACCCTTCCTCAGCCAATCTCCTGGTGAAGACCAAAACAAACAATAAACTCTTCCCCCGCATCGGCGGCTCTGCTGGACCCGCTCTCCCGGCGGCGGGCCGGGGCTCCCGGCTCCTGTTCTACACAGACCTTGTCGGTCTTCACAGGGCAGCTTCACCCCGGCCTCCTAGAGATGGCCGCCTTGGTCTGTGCGTGTCCTGTTAGCTCAGTCCGGTGACTCCCTTGTAAATGGCTCTGGTGCGGCTTGCGCCCCTCAGCGTGAGGCTGACCTCGCGGTGGGCGTACACGAACAATCCTTTCTCTCTTCTCAAAGTGTGTTTGGTGTCTGGTCTCCCCAGATCCTCTCAAAGTGTCTGTATCGGAGAGAGCAGTCCTGATGGTGCCCAAGAGCAGATGATGAAGGGGGCCCTGGAGAGATGGACGCGCTCCACACCACACACCTAGTCCATAGCTGGAGGGCAAGTTCAAGGCCCTAGTCTTTCTACTCCATTGTTAAAAAAAAGAAAGACCCTGAGGAGTTGCAGTGTCTCTAGTTTGGATGGCTCTGAGATTGCCTATATTGGGTCAGTTTTGCTCTCACAGAAGCCTGGCTGTGGACTTGGAAGATTTCTGTGGATCCTAGGCCTGAAGAAAGTACGACCTCTGGAGACCTCTCTCCTTCAGCTCTGTCGTCTCACCCCAGTGGAGAGGCCTGGGGCGGGGCAGGCAGGACGTGGCAGTTGTGAAGGCCAGCTGCGCCGTGGACAAGGTGAGCCGGCAGACTGTTCTCGACCTGCAGTTATAGCCGGCGTACTCCGAGCCCTTCCTTTCGTCCTCTGCCCCAACCAAGCCAGCATCAGCAGCAGTGTCTTCACGTTCTTCCCGTGCTGGTGCCACTGCTTCTCTTCGTGAGCCATGGTCCCGTCTCCCCAGAGCGATCAGGTGGGAGGAGGTGAGATTGACGCAGAAATGGGCATCTGCTTGGGAAAGGCTCTCCAGGGGAGCTGCTGAGCTGGCATCCCTCTCCGGGCCTCCAGCTACACTGCCCTTTCCCATCAGACACTTCCAAGGCACCCCTGAGCACCCATGAAATACCTCCTCTGAGACTAGTGAAGCCACTGGCGAGATCACTGGGCTCTATGCCTTCTCTTCTCTAGAGGCATCCCCACTCCACCCCACTTCTGAGGCCCCAGGGACACTCCATGTGATGGAAGGGAAACTGCCAGATTCTACTTAAAGTATCAAATGGGACTAACATTTATTGAGCACCTATTATGTGCTAGATGCTGTGTCAGATATGTTAGATATGCTGTCACATCCTATAATCTTTAGAACCATCCCAAGGTGTATATATCAGTGATTTTCAACTGGGAATGATTTTGCCTGGCAATGTCTAAGACTTTTTTTTTTTTTTCTGGTGAGGAAGATTCGCCCTGAGCTAACATCCACTGGCAATCTTCTTCTTTTTCTTTCTTTCTTTTTTTTTTTGGCTTGAAGAAGACTAGCCCTGAGCTAACATTTGCTGGCAATCTTCCTCTACTTTGTATGTGGGACGCTTCTACAGCATGGCTGATGAGTGGAGTAGGTCTGCGCCTGGGATCCAAACCCACAAATCTGGGCTGCCGAAGCAGAGCACACGGAACTTTAACCACTTGGCCATGGGGCCAGCCCTCTAAGACATTTTTAATTATACAACTGAGTGCAATTGGCATCTGGTATGTAGAGGCCGGGGATGCTGCTCAACTTCCTACAGTACAGAGCACAGCCCCTTACAATAAAGAATTATCTAGTCCAATTTGTCAGTAATGTCAAGGCTGAGAAGCCCAACTGCGACTTACAAATGCAAAAAGGAAAACTGGGGTTCAAGCAGTTCATTAGGTTCCCCAAGGTCTTAGAGCTAGTCAGTGGCTGAGTTACCGTGCAGTCCACATCTGTCTGACCCAAATCGTGTGCTCTTTGGGTTGCAAAATGCCTCTGTTCGAGGGCAACTGCCCACCAGGTCCTATCTGTCCTAGGAAAGAGCAAACGTTGTTTCTCACTAGGCAAGCAGACACCAGTCTGCACCTGCCGACCAGCCACCTGGTGAGCGCGGGGAGCAGCTGCTAGGTGCTGACCTTTCCCCCGGGCACGTTGCGGGGGTTCCGGAGGTAAGAGCCCTTGCCTCTTCCCTCCAGGAACATGGGATCTCCTCTGAGTAGTTATGATAGGTGCACACGCAGGCCTTCTAAGTGCCAGCTGAAGGTCCTCCAAGAAGCCCATGGGCAGCATGAGGACTGTGGGCCCTGGTGGGGACCAGGGAAGGTCTCCCTCATGGAAGGGCGGGACTAGTGGAGGTCCTGGGAGTCCTGGTAGTGGGATTTCAGTACTCAGGAGACTCGGGGTCCTATCGTCAGGAGAAAGGAGCCTGAATCTGAGGCCAGGCCGGGCAGGGGCGGCGCAGTTGGTGGCAGGTGATAGACTGGACTTTAAGGAAAGCAGCATCTTCCACTGCCTCTTTTCCCTGTATCTCCTATTTCACAGTCTCACTTTGCTCTGCTTTCTCTAATGACTTTCTTCATGGTCCTAACAGCCATCTTGTTAACCATTACCTTAAAAAATGTTGAAAAGACCCCCTTTTGTCTGAGTAGCTGAGGTAGAACAACTGTTCTGCCATTGCAATGGCCCGGCGTCTCTGCAGTGATCAGAGAGAATCTGTGAGCACAGGGTGAGCTACAGATGATAGGAGCAGAGCTGGCTATGGGAGTAGAATTGTGGAGGGAGGAGGTAGTGGATAAGCCTGGAAGAGCCTTGAAAGCCACCTTTGGGGAGCCTTGAGTGCCAGGCTAGCAGCGAAGAGGAAGGCGGAGATTAGATCTCCAGAACTAGCTGGTTCTGGGAGGAGTGGGAGGGGAAAGTGGTATCGAAATGAGTAGAGTGATGTGGCTGACAGTGTTTTAGAGAAGCAAGCGGCCAGAGAACACCCCTCCCTTCCCCACCGCAGGCTCTGCAGGGGCTGCCAGTTCTCCCGGTACTTCTTGAAATAACATTAGCGCAGTGGACTCCCCAGCTGTGAGAGAGGGAGCGAGGTTCTGCATTCAGGCGGTGCTGCCCTTTACGTCAAGTGTCCTCACTGCTAATGGGACACGCGGTCTGAACACATGTGCACGTGCCTCCGTGCATGTCGCAGCGGGAGGAATTATCCCAGTGAATGGCGTGAATGCACAAGGACAATGAGTGCAGTGAATGAGCCGGTCGTGAGGGGCCTTGCATGAGGCCTGCATGACAACTGAGGAAGGGTGCCAGCAGAAACTGTGTCCACATCCAGAAAGTGAGAGAGGACTTTTACGCCTGACAGAACAAGGCTGCAGAAGGAGCTGCAGTCCCTCCAATTAGCCTATTACTGGGCAGATTAAAGCCCAGCAAGGGCGCACCCTTATCTTGGGAGGCTCTAAGAAGATCAGGGCCAATTCTTCAAAAGAAAGAACTGAGGAAAGGAGGGAAATCCAACCTCATCTTCTCTCTGATGAAACTTGGGGGGGCGAGTGCCTACTGGAACAAGAGCATTCACTACCCCTTAGCAGGAGGATGGTCAAGGGCTCCTTCATCTCCCCTCTTTCAGTAGCAGTTCTACTTCTTGGGATGGAAGCTGAATCAGGAAAAGGAAATTCGGTGCTGATTACAGCAGTTTCTGAGGCAAATAGCTAGGTGTCTGCCATTTTTCTTTTTTTTTTTTTTAATTTTATTTATTTTTTTTTTCCCCCAAAGCCCCAGTAGACAGTTGTATGTCATAGCTGCATATTCTTCTAGTTGCTGTATGTGGGATGTGGCCTCAGCGTGGCCAGAGAAGCAGTCCGTCAGTGCGCGCCTGGGATCCGAACCCGGACCGCCAGCAGCGGAACGCGCGCACTTAACCGCTAAGCCGCAGGGCCGGCCCTCATTTTCTTAACACCAAGCCACTACATTCCTTCTTCCAACCTCTTTGAGCCTCTCTGGCTTCCCTCCCTCCTTCCTTTAAGGGTCTGAGTTAGGCTGAGTGTGTGGAGACAAAGACAAGTGTCCAAAGAAGCCCAAAGACTAGTGCAGGGTGATAGACGGGCGAGAACAAGCTACCTAAGAGACAGGATGCAATCAGTGCTCAGTAGCTTCGGACCCCTTGTTGTGAAACGACAGACAAAGAAGCAAGGGAGACATAGGAAGTCTTCACGGAGGAAGTGACCTTTGAGTGGGACCTTGAAGAGTGGGTTATCACAGGCAGAAGGCTGGGGTGGCAGGGTCACGTTGTGAAAGAGATTCTTGGTTGAGACAGCAGCCTGAGCAAGGCTATGATGGTGTTGTGTACTGAGTGGGATTTGGAGGACATGGTGAAGGGTGGAACAGACTGAGAAGGGGGACTGAGACCCAGGGTGTGAAGAGTCGCCCTGGGAGTGCAGGTTCTGGGGAGGAAATTAGGACAATTATTCTGAAGGGGAGTAGCTGAAAGGGACCTCAGCCTGAAGCCATCAGGTCTGCTGCTGCTGCGTTTGTGGAAGGTCTCTTTGAGCTAGGAGGCACCTAAGGCAGGACGTTCATTCATTCATTCAGTGAACATGTACTGAGCTCCAACTGTGTGCCAGGCACTGTGCTACATGATGCAGTGGTGAGTGAGACATTCCAGGGGACTCAGAGTTGACGGGGCTGTTTCTGCACTGGGCTTCCCCGGGTGAATGGAGGGGCTCTCACACACATTCTCCTACTGCCAACTTCCCTCCAGTCCAGAATTCCCAAACTCTGCACCAAGCTGGAATTGGCAATAGACACAGATAGCCACTTTGGAAATTTCTAAAATGCTGACAAATCCTGTTATTTTGGGTCTTGCAGGAGATTCTTGGCTCTGTGGTGGGTAGAAATAGAGAAAAGGGTGCTTTTAGGACAGTTTGCCCACCTGGGGTTGCCAGGGTTTTCTAGTGCTCTCCTCCCCCCCGCCAGCTCAGAGTGACATCCAGAGTGAAAATCCACAATTAAAAGCCTGCTTCTTAAACCCTTTTTTTCTTGGTGTTGTCCTGTTAAACTTAATACCAGCCTTGTATACTCACCTTTAGTCCTGATATCCAATGTTGGCAACACCTTTAATAGTTACTACTCGTCAGGCATTGTATCTTAGAGTGAATGAAACAAAACGAGTCTACTCCAGGATTATATTATTTCTCAATACCCTGCAGGCCTGTCACTCGTTTTTCCCTTTGTTTGTTTTTGGTGGTAGTTGTGGTAATGGGGAGAGGTGGGTGGCCACTAGCTTTACAGATGTCTCCTCCTATTAAAATGCACTCCATTCCCTGAAACCTGCCTCCACTTCTGCAGGCTCCGTGATTCTAACACCACACTAAGGTGCACTCAACCACACACCTCCTTGCTACTAAGCCCTGACTTCTTTTAGTTAATAATGGCTCACCTGGCATGTGACATCTGCACAAAAGAATCAGATCTCCATAACCAGCAGCTGTGATATAATCTCTACATCCATCTCCACTGCCAATTTTGCAGTGCACTCTCCCCTGGCCCCACTCAGTCACCCCATTTACATCCCAATGAAGGCCTTCCCCGAGGGGTCCAGGTCTGGCCCCGCCCTCTGCTGCCATCACACTGGACCAGCCAGCTCTTTCCCTCCTCCTCCTTCTTCCTCCTCTCCTTTCCATTCTCCTCCCCTACACCCAGAGCTCCCCCTATCCTTTTGGATCCCTCCCCTCCCAGATCCTCTTAGACCTCCTCCTCCTGCTCAAGCCTTTCCCCAACCCCCTGCTCATCTCTCTCTGGGGTCTTCAGGAAAGCTTCTGGGTCAGGGAGGAGGAGTGGGGCTGGGGCTAACTGAGAAATGCTCAGTTCTTCCTTTTCTTTCTACCCTCTACTTGAGGATTCACCCATCCCCTCCACACACATTCTTCTTTGCCCCCACCCATGGCCCTATAGACACTTCCCTCCAGGAACCCAAGGTCATACCCTTGATAGGTAACCCGTTTGAGACACACACAGGCAGCCACTGTATCTTTGTTTTCTATCAGGTCACTCCAGCGAGCAACTCAGTGAAGGGCCAAGGGAAAGGTGAGGTTATCACCAGGACTAATTCAATCTTCTTTTGTACTAATTCCAACTTCCTGGCTAGATAAGGCCACCAACTCATCCCAGTGTTACTGACACTTTCCCCATTTTAGCACTGAAGTCTCACATCCCAGCAATTCCCACAGGCCCAGGCAGATCAGGACAGTGGGTCACTCTGTGAGTTCTGGATTCTCTTCACAAACCGGAGCTTGGAGTGCAGATGGCTTAGAAAACCCAACACCAATAGGGATGTTGAGTCCAGTGCACACACTTATGCCTCCACAAGTTGTCATTCAGCTGAACTCTTACTGCATGAGGAAGGTCCAACACACAGGCCTACAGACTCCAACACACCCACAGGCCCCGACCAGATGCTCCGACTAGGGTGCCACTGAGGCACAGGTACCACACAAAGACGTCCTGTCTAGCGCACAGTGGGGCGACAGAGATTGTCACAGCTGTGCTCCAGGCTACGTGCATTCCAGGGAGCCTCCTGGGATTGGGGTTAGGGATGAAAAAGTTTATAAACACCCAATGTGTGGTGTTTTATGGTGTTGCAGCTAGGAGAAGATAGCTCGTGGAACCGTACACCATAAAATAGAATATGATTTTTAAATGCATGCTTATCCATTCATTCAGCAAACAGTTATTGAGCTCCAGGCCAGGTACCGTGCTAGAAGTTAGGAATACGGTGTTGAAGAAAACACAGTCTTATATCTGTTGAGAAAGAGCTATGAATAAAGAGGGCCTGCACTGCAGTGTGATTAATGCTGTTATAAGAACAAACAGAGGGTGCCTTAAAGACATATAAGAAGGGCTCATAGTGGAAGTCCTGTTGCAGTAAAGTTCAGGGACTTAGGCATAGGGAGCAGAATGGAAGAACTGGGAGAGGGTCACCGAAGAATACTCCACATTTACAGAACTTGTGTCCATCCAAATGGATGGAGGGCAGGATGAGGGGAGGGAGCACAGTAGTGCCTTACAACATGGTGATGCAGAGATAGGCAGTCCTAATCATGAAAGCCTTCTCTGCCATGTTAGGAAATTTGGATTTTATTTTTTGGGCAATGGGGAATCCTTGGGAGAGCTTGGAAAATAGCAAATAACAGGCCTATTAATGTCCCAAGGGAAATATGAAAGAAACTTAGACTAAGACAGTGGTAGTGGAGTTGGAGGGAAATGCCGGTTTTGAGGAAAATCAATGAGTCAGGATCTAGTGATTGGTCAGATACAGGGGTGAGGGAGAAGGAGGAATCAAGGGTTCCTGGCTTGGTGAGTTTTCTTGGAATCTGATTTCTGGCTTGGTTGTGCCATTCTCCAAGACTAGGCACCCAGAAGGAGGGCCATGTTCGGAGAAGATGGTAATAGCAGGGAAGAGAGATGGTGAATTCCATTTTGAACATGTTGAGTTTGAGATGTGGTGGCCCATCCAAGGGAAGGTGGCCAGCAGACAGTTGGGTGTTCAGCTCAGGAGCAAGGTTTGAGCTGCAGACATGGATCTAAAAATCATCACCATGTGGATGCAGCTGAAGCCATGGCAAAGGATGGGCCAACCAGGAACAGAGGACAGGGTCCAGGATGGAACCCTGAAGAGAACCAACTTTTCAGGATGAAAGACGTAAAAGTGACAGAGAAAGAGAGACCAAAGGATTAGGAGGAAACCAAGAGATCATATCCTGTAAGCTAAAGAAAGTGTCTCAAAAAGGATGGAGTGGGAAAAAAATATGGAGCGACTAAGAGGTCAAGTGTGATAACTACGGAAGAGTATCAGTTGGATTTAGCAACATCCCTGGAGAGCAGTTCTAGTGGATTGGTGGGGACAGAAACCAGGCTTTTGTGGACTGAGGACAAGTGGGAAATGAGCAAGTGGCACTGTGCGCATGGCCTTCTCTTTCAAGGAGCTTGGCTGTGAATGGGAGGAAGACTGGATCCTGGAGGGAAAATGGAGTTCAGGAGCTGGTGGTTGCTTTTGAGTTGGCAGACTTGTGCATATTTAAATACTCATGGGAGAGAATAATAGAAAGCAAGAACATGAAGACATAGAAGGAAGAGAGCAGAATTCTTGGAGCAAGAGCCCTGAGAAGGTTGGAGTTGATGGACTCATACTAGAGCTGGAAGGATTACCTGATGTGAGAACATTCCACTGTGACAGGCACACAGGCGGCGGGAACCGCTTCAGCTGCAGGGAAGTTATGAGTTCAGGGAGCTGAGGGAGTCTGCTCCCAGTGTTTCTCGTTATCTCTGTATGAAGAGATGAAGTGACCTGCAGGGAGTAAGGTGCAGAGGTGGGTGCAGGCTTACACAGTGGAGAACGTTTAATAGATACGACTTGAGAAATACAAAAGGCAGCAGTCACAGCCAGGCTTGCTAGGAGATCTTGATTCTTTGGTGTGCCCATCAGAATCTGGGCTCAAACGGAGTTTACTATCTAGTTGACAAAAGCACTACTCAGCAGTACCAAATGTATGGAGCAGGAGAAGCTGGGGAGGGCTGGATCTGAGAGAGGGAGAGGGCTGTGCCTCAGAGGGGAGGAAGCGGTGTGACAAAGACGCGGAGAAGGGAAAGAGCTGGACAGGCCCTTGAGGGTGGTCAGGGATGCTGGCAAGGAGCTCACACCAGATGCCCGGTGCAACCCTGAGTGTCCTTTACCCTGTGTACCTGGACCAGTCGGGCAGTGCGCTTAGGTGGTGTAGCTCGCAATAGTGGGAGGTGAGGTAAGAAGAGAGGTTGGGTCAGATGGTACAGGGCCTCAAATGCCGGCTAGGTTGGTCGTTTTCTGATGCAATTTTACATGTTGATAAGGGCAGACTCTGCTCTGCTCGCCGCTGTGTCCATGGAGCCCTGATCATGCATGCCCATAGTAATGGCTCACCAAAGGCATAGGTGCTCCCAGAAGCTCACCGCTCCAGGGACAGATCTCTCCATCTGTCAAAGTGACCGCTGACACATGTACTGCAAGGCAACACGAGCTGGGTCTGCCCTAGCAGGCGTGTCAATCCTGCTTTCACCTTGCTTGCCCCGTGACTAGGCTGTGTGAGGTGACGGATGAGCTCTGGCCTATGAGCCAGAAGTCCTGGGTTCTTGAATCAGCTCTTCTAGCTGTACCCCCTGGAACTCTGCTTACAATACTTGTCCAGGGTTGTATCGAGGACAGATGAGATAAGGACCTGACACGAAGGTGCTTGAAATATAAGGTGCCATAGCACCCTAAGTGTCACTGTAGGCAAATAACCCGGTCAGTGGTCCATTTTACTGGGACTCACTGCTTCCTGGTGCTTCCCTATCTGTGTCCCTGTGGTCAATAGAACACTAAGTGGCTGAGGGGAGGGGGAAGGGGGCCCAGAGATACCCAGACTCCCATCCTGACATCCTCACCCCTGGCCTGGCCTGGGTGGGAAGAAACCTGGCTGATATCTAAGGTGACCATACTCCCCAGGTTATGTCTGTTGTCCTGGTGTAACTAATAGTAGTGCCCCTTTCCCTCTTAAAAGTGTCCAAATTATACAGTCACCCTCCTGATAGCCCGTGCGGTGCTCGCAGCTTCTGTGTTCCTGGGAAACCTTATGTTTGCAGATCAGTGGCTTTGGTGGGACACAGAGAGAACCAAGTCTGGCTGGCAGGTTGGCTAAATAACATGTGTATGCTGTATGTCTGTCTCCTTGGCCACAGTCAGCCCATCTTCCAGTTATCCCACCCACAGGGCCTGGGGAGGGAGCCCCGTGGCTGGTACAGCAGGGCGGGGAAGGTATGCAAGGGCGTCCTCACACCTTCTGCTCACCTGGCTGCAATGCAGTGGGTTATAGTAAGCAGGCTCTTGGGTATCTTGAAGGAATCTGTTTGCAGGGCGGTTAGGGCCAGACTCCCTTGCCCTGATTTTGCATTTTGAGAGGACATTTCAGCCCAAGAAGCACCTAGAAGGCTTGTGAAGTCTTTGCAACGTTACTTGGTCAGGGACAATATTTTATCCCCCGATCCAAACACTTAAATGTCAGGAGCTCCCTGATACCCCAGAAGTGCCCTCTACCCTTGCTCACACTCACTGTCCATTTCATGAGCCCTAAGTGGCTGCCTGGGAAGGTGGAAGGGAGGGGGGAAGATAAGATAGTAGTCTTCTCTTACCGAGGACGGGTAAAGATCCATTCCCAGGATGGATGGGAAATTTGAGGGGATGGGGAGGCAGGGGAAGAATTATAGTTTAGGAATTATTCAGATGAAATCTAATTAAAATGCTCATTCAACTCAAATTCACAAGGACTAACCCCCCATTTCCTTAGAATATAAGACGAGGTCCCTACCCTCATGGAGCTTATAATGATAATTCAAGTCAGGCTATGATCAGTGCAATGACGGAATATAAAGAAAATACCAGAACAGTGGTTCTCAAACTTTAGCCAGTATCAGAATCCTCTGGAAGGCCATTAAAACGCTGACCGTTGGGCCCAGCAGTCTGGGTTTGGGTGGGCCTGAGAAGGTGCATTTCTGACAAGGTCCCTGGGCAAGCTGCTGCCACTGCTGGTCTGGGGGCCACACTTTGAGAACCACTGCCAAAGAGGATCTCGAGATTGACGTGCCTTGAATTCATCTAGGCAGCCCCACAAAGGAGGCGGCATTTGAGGTGGGCCTTGAAACATGGGTGAGGTCTGGGGTACCACATGACGAAAGCTAGCCATTACTGAGTACTCACAATGGCGGGGCGCTGAGTGTAAGCGTCCTCGTGGAAATCAGACGAAGTAGATACATATTGTCCACAGAGGCTCTGGGTGAGTAGGGGACCCAGTATGCTATACCAGCTCAAAACGGTGTTGACGGGGACACGGCACAGGCACTGTTGCTGAGGGTTCTTCACGAGCCCCCAGCTGGAGTCCCCTCCTCCTGCCCAGCTCTCAGCTTCTGCTCTGTGCTCTCCAGTAGCAGCAGCCGGTGCCAACCCTCGTCCTCCTGCAGAGTGCAGGGCGAGGGCATTTGTGGTCTTGGGTTTGGTTTCCGAGCAGGGAGCAGACTGGCATTGCTTCCTTCAGACAGTCGAGGAAGGCAGGAGTAGGGGAGAGGTGCTTGTCCACTTTACCCACGATGCAGCCAAGGTCAGGGAGGTCATTCCTGGCAGAGGGAAGAGCATGTGGAAATGCACTGAGAGGCAAGGATGGCAAGTTGGAAAGCCGGGAGCCTCCAGCATCACTGGAGCATGAAGTGCAAGGAGGGACAGGAGCACAGCTGTTGTGGCCCTCAAGTCCCAGCGTCTCCATGCAGCCCTCAGAGCCTCTTCACATGCTTCTGGTTCTGTCAGCCGGCACCCTTCACCAGGAAGGTGTCACATAGGTGGACAAGGCAGTAGTCAGGGACTTAGGGGCAGCCTTGGGCCAACCCTGCAGGATGCCTGGACTTTGAAAAGAGGTTAATTATTGCATTGTCAGGGCCAGTGTGGGCAGTGGGGTCCAGGAGGGTAGAGGGCTTGCTTGATGCTCACCAGAGGTTTCTCTGCAAGATGTGAGGCTTCTACTTCACCAGTAGGAATGCGCCCTGAAGGAGGAAGCAGGGAGGTTGAGAAATCAAGACAGGGGTGACACAGAAGTCAGAATTCCCCAGCCAGACACATCAGATGGCACCAAGAGAGGATTAACTCAGGACATGTCGACTTGTCAGGAACGGTTACGGGCTTCCCCTGTTGTGTATGCAGATCCCAACAGACAGGCCATGTCTTGGAGCAGTCAAAAACACACTCAGGTGCACATGGACAACTCGAGATACCAAAAGCCACACTGCCTAAGGGATCAGGTCCAACTCTTCAAGCCAGTCCAGGTCATTTCCAGCCTCCAGAGTGAGGAATCTGAGCTTTTCCCTTGAGCTTCCCCAATTCCAATTGCTTTCTGAGTTCTGAAACCACCAGGCATCTCCCTGCCCACCCCCATGCACACACTCACACACCGTGGATACTCCCGGTGTAGTCTGAAGGGGAGCTTCAGGACAAGCACTCACGTGCTCCCCCCACCTCATCCACACTCCATCCTTCTCCCACGCCTGCCCATCTTCTGGAAGGGTCAGTGCCTTCTGTTGTAAGATCTCCCTCCCATTCCTGAAGCAAAGCTTTCCCAGGGGTCTTGTAGGTGGTAGAGGGCTTTTTGCTCTGCCTGCTTTTTTCTACTCTGTCTTGCTACCTCTGTCACTTGTCACACCCTCACACCAACCAAATGTATGAGCTCCAATTTCCCATTGATTTTCATGGGAAGATACCACTTATCACCTGGCCTCAGCCCCTTTTGACAGCTGGTGATGACACATGAGGTTGCAGTGGCTGGGACGCAGGCTGGGGACTTGGTTTTGTCTTTGGTCTGGGCCATTTGATTTGAGTGTTTTCAAAGCAGCACCTCTCAGGATAGAACATCTCCACTCCAGCCCTTCCTCCTCCTGGTTAAGGAGATGTAGGTGGTAAGAGTGCTGGCCAGCAAGCCAGGAGGCCAGGAGTCCAGCCCCAGCCTGCTCCTGCCTCGCGTGTGGTTGTGGACCAGTCACCCCACCTCTTTGGGCCACAGGGGCCTCTTATTGTGAGGTGTTGAAGCAGCACCTCTGGGCTTTAAAAGCTTTTTTCCTTGCTGTTGTCCACCTATGATCTGGTACCAACCTGTTTCTCATCCTCCTGATTGCCCAGGTCTCCTGCCCTCTTAGGATGGGCCTCATGCGTGGGTGGAATAATTATGTGTGTGTCTCGGTAATGCCGTTGAAGGGGCCCTATAGATTTCTTCAGTTCAAGTGGCTTACCATTAGTGAGAGGCTCCCTGCGGTTTCCCTCCCCGGGCTCCTGGGATGAAATGGAGTACCAGGTAGCTCACCTGTTGCATTTTCCTCTGACCAGGGAACCTGGTCTGAAGAGTAGAGAGGACTGCAATGTGGAGCTGGGGACAGGTGAAGAAGGGTCAGAAGTTAGGAGAGTTGGAGCCACAGAGGCAGAGCTCCTGAGGGGACTTGAGACATCTCCCATCCAGGTCAAGATGCTGGGTGGTCTGATTTGTCACACTGAACCGGTACCAACTTTGGTCCCTGGACAGGATGTCATGTGGTTGACAGTATGTCACCACTCCCCTTTCCCAAGCCCATGGCCCGCGTTGCTCATTTAACACAGATTCTTCCCTTCTGAACCTGAACCTGACCTCAGAATACTTTAGGCAGCCACAAAGATGATAAACAGGTAAAACTTATGTTTCAATCCCTGTCCGAGACCCCGTTGGTTCTGACCATCACTCGCTGACACACAGATCTGGTATCTTCACATTCTTGCTTTGGAGGTGCCCACTCAGCCTGCACTCTAGAGTGGTGAGGGTTTGGCAGGCAGGGGGGCCATCTGCCCCTGCCACCAAAGGCCTAACTGGTCCTGGGTTCCTTGTCTCTGACCTGGTGGGGTGGGAAGGAGTCTAGCCGAGTTCCCAGCCCTCCCCTGGCTACCTCACCCACGCCCCATTCCAGACCTGAGTAATGGTTCTTTAGGTGCTGCCCCATTTGCCAGGAGGAGAAGTGGCTCCTTCTCCTGGCGCTGCCCAGCTCACGTGGGCCCCAGTGCCGGGCACCGAGTCATGAATGTGGATGCGGCTCGCCTGCCTGCTGCTCTCTCCGTGGGAGCAGCGCCTGTGTAAACAGCAACAGGGTCCATTTGCATGAGCTTTGCATGTAACGGAGCTCTGTTTTTGGAAGGGGTGGGGCAGGTTGGGATGGGACTGGTGGGTAATCATGTTCCTGAGGAGAAGCATCCGTCGGCTCTCCTGAGACAAAAGCTGCCACTGGGAGGACAGGGAAGACTCAGCAGCTGAATGCTGACGCCAGCAGCTGAATGCTGATGACCTACACACAGAAGGCTGCCAGGCAGGATGATGGCTTTTGATTCCTCTGGAGCAGTGGGAAACGGAATTGCTTCCGATTGTTCACTCCATGGAATGACTCAGCCTGCTGGAGATTTCCCTTTCCCTGTCTGCCTTTCCACGGATCCAAGTGCACGTAATTTGGAGCTGCGTGGACCCCTGCTCCCCTCAGCACCTCAGCCTCTCCTCACGCTGCCCATGCACCCCTACTCCTTCCTCCTCCATTCTCGCCTCTTTTCCATTCATCCATTCACTCAGAAAATATGTATTGAGCTTTGCACATGGAGCCTTCCAGGCATCAGCAAACCAAGCATTGGGAGGTTTGCAGACTGGGCTGAGATGATTAACTAGCTCACAGGCTCACCCCTGCCCCAGCCCTGGCCCCCGACCTTCATCCAGAACAGCAAATGGGAGGAGAGGTCGAGGACAGGAATACAAGCACTGGAACTGCAGATAAGGAAAGCTGAATCAGGCAGTGTGCTGGGGGGAGGGACAGAAGGTGAGGGGGAGGGTCATCTTGAAAGTGGGGTCGATGAACCCTGGGCACTCCCCGCTTTAGTCCCAGAGACACCTCTGCTGGGGAGGGCTGGGGGCCACCCACCAGCTTGGTGCAGCCAGGGCCCCTGAGCCCCAGCTGGCAGATACCCCGGGACTGCCCTCATTACTTTGTAGGCCCCACTGCTCTCCTGAAGGCAGAGAGGCAGGTCTGCTCTGCCAGGGCCCATGGACCCAGCCCTCCCACCACAGGGGGATGGCCGTGGGTTGGGCGTGGTAACCCTTCCCAAAGACATGTGGGGATCTTGTTCCAGCTTCTTTCCTCACTGCTTTGTGATTTCACAAGTCCTTTGGTTTAAGTTCATCCAGTGTATGTCGTTCTTGCTGTGGTCAAGCGTTTTCATCTCTGATCTCCCTCAGTCTGACAGTTGCTCTGTGAGGTAGGTGTCAGCTGTGCTCATGCAGCACATAAGGAAATAGCTGTGCTGGAAGATTAACTCTCATGCCAGGAGACAGAGCAGATCCATCCGTCTGCGATCCTTCACTGAGGGCCTGATACGATAACGCAGGGAGAGCCACACAGTGTGTGGTCCTGACGAATGGTCCCTGATGGTCCTCCTGTGGACCCACACCTGTGCAGGCCACAGCACCTGTCCTCAGAAGTTTGCCTGAAGGGGAGAACAAGACATAGCAGGCAGGCGGGCCAGAAAATGAGCTGGCTGCTTGTCCCAGAGCTGGGGCCAGGCCTCCCAGCCCTCCTGCAGTGTCTCTCCATTAGAGGGCTCCCCACAAGAACAGGGTGGGGAGCAGGGCTGCACACTCCGGAGCTCAGCATCAGGTGGATGGAGAGCAAGAGGGAAGGAAATAAGGACAATGCCAGAAACGGGCCTGACCGCCTGGCAGTATCTTCACCGGGGCGTCTAGGGGGCAGTGTCTTCATCTGCTCAGACTGCTACAACAAAATACCACAGCCTGGGGACTTACACAGATATTTACTCCTCACAGGGCAGGAGGCTGGAGGTGTACGATCAAGGCGCCAGCAGGTTCGGTCTCTGGTGAGGCCTCTCTTCCTGGCTTATAGGTGGCCGCCTTCCTGCGGTGTCCTCACAGGGCAGGAGGAGAGACAGAAAGGAGAGGGAGAGAGCTCGATGGTCTCTTCTTATAAGGGCACTAATCTCATCATGAGGACCCCACTCTCATGCTCATGTAAACCTAATCACCTCCCAGGCCCCACCTCTTAATGCCATCACATTGTGGGTTAGGGCTTCAGCATATGGAATTTTAGGGGGACGCAAACACCTAGTCCATAACAGGCAGCCGACAGATGAGAACCTTGACCTCATTTCTGTGTGAAAGGACAAGTTAATAGATGCTTGTGTGCTGGGGTGGAGAGAGCTGGCTCTAACCCAGCAAACTCCTTCCAGCCCTCCTGCATCTTCAGTTACAGTGGTGCTGTTTTGTACCCTTCATATTTAGGTGTACCTATCTTGTCTCTCAACCATCTCCTCTGAAAACAGAGGCTCTGTCGCCTTGTATTTCTTTATCTTGGGGCAAAGCTTTGAACAGGACCAGGAGGTGAAGGAGATGGTGAATGTCCTCAGCTCCAAGGTGACCAGTTGACTCAAACAAAGTCTAAGAGACAAAAATTTGGGTTGAAACCAGATTTGAATTCTAGTTTTGTTGCCTTGGCTCCCGTCCATGTTGTGGCCCAGTCTAGGTCATGGTCCTCCCTGCACCTCACCTGCCCTCTGCAAGCTCTGAGAGTCATCCCTATGCTCCCTGGGAGCTGATTTCATTAAAAACATTCATTGAGCGCCTACTGTGTTCTTAGCACTGTGCTCAACACTCTGTGGGGTACAAAGAAGCTTCCACCCCATCTCTGCCTTTAAGGAGGGTTAAAGATAATTGGAGAGATAACCCTTCACTCCTGAAAAATTGAATAACGCAGGAGCTGTCCCCAGGCTGTGCAGGCTGAGTGCCAAGTGAGCTGAGCACTGAGGAGCAACTGCTCCTGGCAGAGGGGCTTCCTGTGAAGCCCCTTGCTTCCTGGGCAGTCACGAGCCAGGCCTGGAGAAGGGCCGAATTCTTCCTCTGAAAGGAAGCTGAGTTTCCACTACTGGATTCAAGTTCTTTGTGAGAGGCCTTGCCCCTCTTCTTCTCAGCACCCAACGTGATGCTTGGCACGTGGTCTACCATGAGGGACATGTGAATGGATAATAGTGAGTGTGAAGTTCTCCAGGTTCCACAGATGGGACTGAACACAAGAATGCTGAGGCGTTGGTGCCCATGGCTAAGATTAGAGGTTATCGTGCACTGCTCATGTCCCCCAGACGGAGGAGAGAGCTGAAGGCAGAGCTCTGGTCCCAGCCTAGCAGCCACCAGCAATTCCTGGAAGCAGGTCAGCCCTCCCATCCGTGGCTGGGGCCCACACAGAGCCTGCGGCAGCTCCTCTGCCTTCTGATGATCCACCGACCCACAGGGATCATCTCTGAATGGAGCAGCATGGAGAGCTCACAAGATGGAATCCCGTTTGTATCAGGCAGCCTTACGGACATCCCCTCCCTTACACACGTGGCCCATGGAGAGCAGGGAGCTGCCCCCCAACCCCCCGCCCCATCTGGAAAATGAACCTGGTTGGCCCTGTCCTGTTGGTAAAATGGAAAGGATAGTGGTTTCGCGTCCAGAACTTGCGTTGTGACCCCTTCCTGCTTTGGGCCTCTGTGTAGTGGAGGAGTTGGGGTAATGGGTCACTCAGGTCCTGCCTAGCTCCACTGTCAGGGAATTGTGACCATGGAAGAGCAGAGAGGTCCTCTGCCACCTCTCTGTCAGCAGGCTGTCCTCTCTGGCCGAAGCTCCTTCACGCCACCCAGTCACAGGGTTTCTCCTCCCACATCCACTCAGCCAATGGCACCCTCTTCTTAGTAACAATGTTGCCGTGCCCCTCCCCCATCCCGGGGTCATCTGGTGAAGTGTGGTTGGGGGCTCTGTCCCACCCTTGCTGCCCTCTTTGACATATTGGCCAATAAGGGTCTCAGAGACCACTTCTCCTCAGGGGTTTCAATTTAAGGGAGGGGGATTTAACAAACTAGCATCTTCCAAGACTCAAAGAAAATAAATCTTAGAAAAATCCCACACATGGGGAGCAGTAATCATATATAAGAGGTATTCAGCAACAAAATGGAATCTCCTGAGTAGGGATTGGTACGGGACACATGGTGAAGCAGTACTTACCACACAGCAGGGACAAGAAGGACGCGAGTGGATCCCAACATCTAAAGTGTGTGAGACCATCCAGGTTGCAGAATGATACTTACACATGATGCCATTTAGATGAAGTGAAAAACAAAGCACTACGTACAGTATTCATACATGTTACATATGTTTAATGATCAAGAACTGTGCCCACAAAGTTCATGATGGGGATTCCCTCTGGGGAGAGAGACGGAGAGAAGAGAAAGGAATAGGGTGGAGATTCCAACTCTTGAGATGTTTTACTTCTGAAACAAGTATGACAATGTCAATTCTGCATGAGTTACTTGAGTTATTTTTATAGTATTTCAGTGTTTTAAAAATTGATTACAATTAAAATTAAGCAGAAGGAGAAAGCTCTACTAGGGCGTGTGGGATCTGGGGGAGCACTGGTGAGCTGCCCTGTCCGGAGCCTCGCTCATCACCGTCGAGGTGGCCGCCCCTCCCAGCCCTGCCCCTCCTTTCACCTTATGACCCCTTTGAAGTAGGTCTGAAGTCTGGCCAAGTCTTGGGGAGTCGTGCTGCAGACCCTGGAGTCTGGGGGGGGCCACTGCGCTAAAGTGACACACCGTTCCTGTAGCTTCACTGCCTCTCCTTGCCCCACCTCCCCAGTCCCCGAAGGGAAACAGGGAGCCATTAGTGCAGTCAACAATCTAAGACCAAGTTGTTTGTTCCTCCCCAGAGCCCCAAAGCTCACATTTGATCCCCCAGAGCAGGATATATTAATCTTTTTAAACTGGGTCAATCCAGGGATATTCAGGGTCAAGGAACCCTGAGAAGTCATAGTCAAAGTGTTGGAGGCGGGACATTTTTTTGAGGAGGGGGTTGATAGATTTCATTAAATTTTCAAGAGGTCTCAGAGAACTGACATGAATCCAGCCCCTCCTGTTGTGGTTGGAAACTGAGCCCCGAGAGGACTTGGGGCCCTGCACCAGCAGCGGGGAGAATCACGCCTGGCCCCTTGGTCTCTGTCTGCTCCCAAGTTCAGAGATGTTGTGGGGTGAGCCACAGTCCTGAGGCCAGGCTCTGTTCTGGGGGTGCGGCCCTGGGTGCTTCTCCAATAGACCATTGACTGTGCTGAATACCTTACAGAGCAGTCCTGGAGAATAGTGAGAAATACACTGACAGTAACCAGCACTGGGGATTTCTCTGAATACTAAGTTCTCACTTCCCTTCATGCTCATAGTGATGTCCTGTGCCAAGGCAGGTATGGGTACCTCCATTTTACAAGTGAGGAAACTGAGGCACAGAGAGCTGAAGTCACTTGCTCACAGTCACACTGAGTCAGTGGCAGAACTGAGGATCTATACTCTTATTTTCTTTCTGTTCCTCTACAACCAGGTTTCTCAGCCTCAGCACTGTTGACTGTTTGGGTGAGAGAATTCTTTGTCGTTGGGGCTGCGTGACCTCCTACTCTTTTTACAGAAGGAGTCCAGCAAGAATTAGACTTCATGTCTCATGGGAAGAGAGGAAAAGAGGAGCACAGCCTGAGACAGCGCGTGGAGAAGGTCACGTGGAGGAAGGCCACTGTGACATACTCGGCGGAACCTCCATGCTTCCTTTCCTGTTTCCTCTCCAGTCCTCTTCCCTCCTCCTTTCCCCTTCTGGAATCTGATCTTCACCCTAAGTGTGTCTCCCTGGCCAGTGGGGATTTGTTTCCCAGGGATAAAAATGTGCCCTTTCCCCCTGACCTTCCTGAGGGCAGAGACAGCAGGTCTGTCAGGGGTGGCTGGGAAGACTAGGGTTAGGACCTAGGGTGGATCATAGGCAAGTTTTCTGTGATGCTCTCTCCAAGTTGAAAATGGAACAAGTCCAGACACTTACAGGTAATTAGTTTAGCTTCAAGTGGATCTAGGGATAATCTCAAGCTTCAGAGCTCCTCTGTGTCAAGACCTGGGGAGTGGAGAGCAGGGAATCTGGGGCTAGGGGACAGGAACATACTCAGAGGACCAGAGCCACCATTCTTCACCCACTCCTCTGCTCCCCGGCATCATTTCTCTTCTTCTTTGTGTATCGCAAGTCATCCAGGCTGCTGCTCAGGGGAACAAAGGAGCTTACCTGTACCTGAAACCTTGTTGTCATCTGCCCGGCTCGGCAATGAAGCTATGGCTGGAGGCCATGGACCTTGATCTCTCCCCTAAGCTTTCTCTCTGCCAATCCTGGAAACTCACTTGGCCATCCAGGACAGGACCCCTAACATCTCTGAGCCTCACGCACAGTCCCCAGCAGTGGGCTCTAGCGTGGACACCATGGCATTTGGGTCTGGGTTCAGATCCCACCTTGGTCACTGGCCAGTTGAGTGACAAGGGTCAAGTCATCTGCCCTCTCTGAGTCTAGGCCTCATTTTCCTCATTTCTGTTCTAGGAGCTGTAGATCAAAGTTTGTACTCTCATAGAGCTTATGTTCTGGTGGAGACACAATAAACAAATTTAAAAAAAAGATTATTACAGGTTAAAGCAAGTGTTACGAAGGAAATAGGCTGGAATAACAGAGTAACGGGGAGGTAGACTTTTCCAAGGTAAACAGAGAAAGCCACCTTGCGGAGGTGACATTTGAGTTGAGAACTAAAAGATGAGAAAGAGCAATCTGCGTGAAGAGCTGAGGGAAGAGAACTGTTGGCAGAGGCAACAGCAGGTACAAAAGCTCCTCAGTGGGGAAAGGCTTAGTGTGTTCAACCCACAGAAGAGAGACGAGTGTGGCTGGAACCGTGGTTATGAGCAAAGAAAGAACGGGGTGAGAGAAGAGTGGAGTAGTGGGCGGAACCAGAGCCTGCCTAGGGCCTGCAGAACAGGGTCAGGAGTCTGCTTGCTCCAAGAGCAATGGGAAGCCTTGACGAATTTTCCCCGGGGAGGATGACCAGTGTGACACTGCAGACGCTTAGGATGAACAGATGGGGAGAAAACAGATTTGGAGGCTGTTTCAGGTCCAGGTGAGAGGAGACGGCAGTGGAGCAGGAGAGCTGCAAACAGACTCATTTAACACGTCTGCCCAATATTGCAGTCACACTCCGACTGTGGTATATGCTTCTTGAGGGTGACACCCTCCTCTTGTCCTTCTGTTGGTCTCACACACATCTGGAGAGGACCTACCATGTGCCAGGCATTACACTTGACTTCTGTTAGTTTGCTTCATCCTCATATTGGTCCTAAGAAATAGTTGTTATTTCCATTTTGTGAGCAAAGAAACCCCAGAGAGGTTAATTTTCAAATCCAAATCTGTCTGATGCCATAGCCAGTGGTCTTGTCTCTACAACACTGTCTATACTGGATGGGCGAAAAGTAAGTCACTGGTTGTCCAACTGGTGTAATGTGCAGAGTGCAGGTGAATCTTTTGGCCAAAAGTAGCTTCCCTACATATGGACAACAGTAGAATTTTTGCCTCAGAGGACCTGGAGGCCTCAGCTAAGCAAAAGATGAATGACCTGGGGGATGAAAAATACATTCTTGTGGGGCCAGCCCAGTGGCATAGCGGTTAAGGCCACAGCTTGCTTCGGCTGCCCAGGGTTTGCAGGTTCAGATCCCCGGTGCGGACCTGTGCACCGCTTGTCAAGCCATGCTGTGGTGGCATCCCACATAAGTAGAGGAGGATGGGCACATCCTAACCCAGGGCCAGTCTTCCTCAGCAAAAAGAGGATTGGCAATGGATGTTAGCTCAGGGCTAATCTTCCTCACCAAAAAAAAAAATAATAATAAATACATTTGTCATTGTCAACTGTTCAGTTAGCAGAGGAGCTCCACACTCGTAAGCAGCACTGTCAGGCAATGGGATGCAGGAAAGTCACATTTGGAAGGGAGAGAACTAGTTCTGGAAAATGAGATGTGAGCGCTGAAACTAGCAGGGATGACGAGTCCTGGAGAGAACAATGACGATAACTAATTGTCGAAAATACCTGCCGTTTATTGAGCCCCTACTATGTACAAGGCAGTAATTGTACCAGACCTGTCAGCGTATGGTGTGTCTAATAAACTTCTCATAACCATCCTTGATTCCAAGAGGCCATCTATTTAGTAAAAGCTTTTCATAGGAAAACGTACACTCAACTTACACAATGATCTTTTGTTGTATTGTGCTTGTATTAATGGAATATAGAACATATTTATTCATAAGATAATCACTTTATTCTTCAGGATAACAATGCAAGTTTGAATCCAAGTTCTCGTGTTCAGAGTCTGCAGAGTCTCTGGCTCCCTTCGCTGTGCACATATGCCTCTCCATAACCCACCTGGAACTTCTTTGGTCCCTGTAGGCTCAACAGTGTAATGTAGAGTAAAGAATGTGGGGTTCCTTCTGCATTTTCTCTGTTATTAAGCTTGTAGTTCTTTCCCCCTTAATTGGATCATCTATCTTCTGACCGACTGAGAAGTACTCCTTTGCATGATAGCCACACAGCCTTCCTGGCTTTCAAAATCGTGTTTTCTATGCTTAGAGATTGGCCCGTGTCTGCAAGTGTGCCGGCATTGGCATCCCGTGTATTCCTCTTGCTGGTGCCTGGCAAGGCCGTTGTTATTGTTTTCAGCATTGGTTATAAGATGCATTCCTATTACTTTTTAAAACAATTTTAAGTGTGTCTTAGAATTAGTTTGTGAAACTGAAGGTTAAAGATGTTAGAGCTGACCTCACATGTCATAGCTGGCAGGTGGCATAGCTGGGAATCCACACCAGGTCTCTCACGGACTGCTCAGCATTCCAGGGAACAATTACTTCCTCCCTGTTCTCTCTTGAACCCTCTCCAATCAGGCCTTTCTTCCCACCACTCGGCCAAAACTGCTCGTCAAGGTCACTGGTGACCTCCCCATGGGGAAATAGATTGGCCAATTCTCAGGCGCCATCTTACTTCAGCAGCACTTGAGACAGATCCTTTTGAGACGGTGTCTTAACTTGCCTTTCTTCAGTTTCCCACATCACTGCCTTCTCGGCTCCCTTCCTCATTCCTCGTCTCCTTCCTGACCTCCATGAGCCAGTCCTCAGACTTCTCTGTCTTCCTGCCTTTTCTGCTTGGTGACCTCAGCTAGTCTCAGAGCTGCTTCTCTCACGGATGACTTTCACGTAGAAGTCTGCAGCTCCCACAGCCCCCGCCCGTCCGCCTGCCTACTTGACATCACTCCTTGGGTGTCTAATAGGCTTTGCAAGTTTAATGTGTTAAACCAAACTCCTGTTTCCACCCCCACCATCCTAAACTGCCTTCTTTTGTGGTCTTTTGCATCTCAATAAATGGCAACTTTCTTATTCTAGTTGCTTGAATAAAAACATCCAAGTCATCGCTGACTCCTCTCTTTCTCTCACCCCTTGTGTCCAATCTTTTAACGAATCCTATCAACTTGACCTTAAAATTACATCCAATATGTCATGCATAGCTACCACCCTGGCCCAGCCGTATTAGCCTATCACTTGACGTAACTGGCCCACCACCCAGGCCCCTCAACAGCCTCTTGTCCACCCAGCAGACAGAGTGACCCTCCACAGCCTGAGTCAGACCAAAGTCAGCTGCTCAAAGCCATCGGGGCTTCTCATCGCAATCAAGGGACAAGTCAAAACCTGTATGGCCAGCCAGGCTCTGTGTTGCCCGGCGCCTGCCAGCTCTCGACTTCTATATCTCCTCCACCCCCACTGCTCACTGTTCTCCAGCCAGACTGGTCTCCTTGCTGGTCTCCCACACGCCCAGCACATTCCACGGCACAGACTTAGAGCTTTTGCACTTGGAGCTGCTTCTGAGCTGCTTCTCTCCTCCCAGACTTCCACATGGCTTGCTCCCTTGTTTTCTTGAGGTCTCTTCAAATGATACCCCAGCAGAAAGGCCTCCCTTGTACTCTGTCTAAAATAAGCACCTTCCGGAATTCTGTCCTACCCACTCTGCTTTGTTTTCACCACAGCACATATGTCACTTGAGATAGTATACACTGACTTGTTTATGGCTTGTCCACCCTACACTAAACACAAGCCCTGTGAAAGCGGGGACTGTAGCTGTTGTAGTCACCACTGTATCCCAGTGTGCAGAACAGAGCCTTGCCGGAACGAAGTAGGCTCTCGGGGAGTGTTTGTTGAATTGGCGCACGAAGGAAGAGTGAGTGGAGAGCCCAATGGCAGAAACAGGGCTGAGTTTCCAGTAAGGGAAACATCCAGTTCCCTCCTGCCTAGACCTAGCTGTCAGGACAGCTCCTCTTGGAGTCGCCATCGAGGGCTGTGCAGTGAGCAGACCCGACCCAGGCTCCCCCTGCCTTGTGTCTCCCTCCAGGTCTGCGGCACTCCAGGCTCTGAGAGGCTTCTGCTATGACTGCAGTCTCCTTGTGAAGCCAGGACTGCCCCTTGCTGCCACCGCCACACCAGGTCTCTGCCCTGCCCTGCCTGTCCTTGGCCCCGCATCACCATGGGCAGCGTCAGTAGCCTCATCTCTGGCCACAGTTTCCACAGCAAGCACTGCCGGGCTTCTCAGTACAAGCTGCGCAAGTCGTCCCACCTCAAGAAACTCAATCGGTGTTCAGACGGCCTGCTGAGGTTTGGCTTCTCCCAGGACTCGGGTCATGGCAAGTCCAGCTCCAAGATGGGGAAGAGTGAGGACTTCTTCTACATCAAGGTCAGCCAGAAGGCCCGGGGCTCGCACTGCCCAGATTACACTGCACTGTCCAGTGGGGACATAGGGGGCCAGGCTGGGGTGGACTTTGGCCCATCCACTCCACCCAAGCTCAAGCCCTTCTCCAATCAGCTAGAAATGGTAAGCGGGGGTCTGGGGTCAGGGTGGATGGGTTGGAAAGGCAGGAGACGGCAAAATGGGGGTGGAGAGCAGGGGGACGGGGGGATGATGGTGGCGGTGATCTAAACGTTTAGATCTCCGAGAGGCTAGAGCAGTGTGTGAGGGCGGAGGTGCTCAGCCACACCACAGAGATGACCGGTTGGCCCAACCCAGAAGTCTGGGTGAGCCCTTAAGCCAAGAGCAAAGGGGAAGTGAGAGCCTTTCTGAGCTCACTGCGATGTGACTCTGGATTGTCAAGGCAGGACCAACAGCACATTTTCAGGCGCCTGGGAAGGAGAGGCAGCTCTGGTATCGTCGGGAAGAGCAGGCGAGGAGTCCACTGGGGGAGAGCCTGCGGCTTCTCTGGCTAGTGGACTCATGGAGGCGCCTCCCTCGCTTGCTGCTCTGCTGGTGCACCAGCGCCTTGCTCACGCCGACCTGGAAGCATCTGTGGCTGGATGAGAGCTATGAGTTTGCTATCATCATCAGTTCAGCAGGGATGAGGGAAAAGAGTCTTACCTAGTCAGAAATCCAGCCCTCGTGCCATTCAGGCTCTCCTGGGAGCCACCAGTGGATGCTGAAAACAATTTTCCTGTTCAGTCCCCTGCACCCACCCCAGGGGAATGAATCCACGGCTCTAATATACTAGGAAATGGTCCCCTACGTTTGCATAGAGCCCTAAGCTTTTCACATGAAAGGGCTTGTAAACTGCAAAGTACTCTACCAATGAAAATGACAATTTTAAGGAAAGGATTGTTATTTTAAGGGGTCCTCCCAACCCTTCGAGGAGGCCATGGTCAGTGTTCTTGCTCTTGGCCTACTGGAAGGAGGCGTGAAGATGGAGAAGGGACTGACTGCTACAAGGACACCACGCTCGTCCAGCCTAATGCCTGACCCTACCCCACACAGAGACCCAGAGCCAGAGCCCTGGCATGGGATCTCAGTCAGTGAACTTGAAATGCTGTTCCTCATCTCAGGAGGGCTGGGACGAGCTGGTGACAGGTTGGCAGTTAATGAACAAAGTGCCCTGGTGATCCTGAAGGGCATCCCCCAGGCACAGAGAGAGATTCACCTATGGCCGCCCACCAAGAAAGGTGCCACGTGACGGCACCAGTACCCAGGTAGGGGAGGGAGAGGTGGGAGGAGTGTGAGGGGAGACACAGGGTCAGTGTGGTTCTTTCCACCCCCCAGGGCTCAGAGAAGGGTGCGGCGAGGCCCACGGCATTCAAGCCTGTGCTGCCGCGGGCGGGAGCCATCCTCCACTCCTGCCCTGAGGGCGCCAGCCACCAGCTGCACCCAGCCCCTCCAGATAAGCCCAAGGAGCAGGAGCTGAAGCCTGGCCTGTGCTCCGGGGCGCTGTCGGACTCCGGCCGGAACTCCATGTCCAGCCTGCCCACACACAGCACCAGCAGCAGTTACCAGCTGGACCCGCTGGTCACACCCATGGGGCCCGCTAGCCGTTTTGGGGGCTCAGCCCATAACATCACCCAGGGCGTCCTCCTCCAGGACAGCAACATGATGAGCTTGAAGGCTCTGTCTTTCTCCGATGGGGGCAGTAAGCTGGTTCACTCGAGCAAGCTGGACAAGGGCTCCTCGTGTGTCCGCTCCCCCATCTCCACAGACGAGTGCACCATCCAGGAGCTCGAGCAGAAGCTGCTGGAGAGGGAGGGTGAGCTCCAGAAGCTGCGGCGCAGCTTCGAGGAGAAGGAGCTGACCTCCAGCCAGGCCTCTGAGGACCGGCCGCGGCGCTGCCGGGAGGAGCTGGAGGGCCTGGAGCAGAAGTGCGGCAGCAAGGTGAGGCAGGCCTCGCAGAAGAGCCAGCGCACGCAGCAGGTGCTGCAGCTCCAGGTGCTGCAGCTCCAGCAGGAGAAGCGGCAGCTCCGGCAGGAGCTCGAGAGCCTCATGAAGGAGCAGGACCTGCTGGAGACCAGGCTCAGGTCCTACGAGAAGGAGAAGACCAGCTTTGCACCCGCGCTGGAGGAGACGCAGTGGGAGGTGAGGCCGACGGTCATGGGCGTGGGGTGGTCAGGTGATGGTGCCGGGCCCGTCCTCTTCTCCATGTTCTGGCCAATGGGGTGTGAACACAAACTCCCCAGGCAACAGGGCTACAGTGCCAGCTTTGAAGGGGCTCCCTGGTAAAGTATGATGGGGGTGCACTTAGAGCTTCCTACTCTGTCCCCACTTTGTGCCTCATGGCCCCCGGAATTGAATTTACTAACCGAATCATTGACTGAGAAGCTGGAACCGAGGGAACTGAGGCCGCCCCGGGCTATCTGAGGGCCGACTCGCTTCATCTGCCTACAGGAGGCTCAAAGAAAGCTCCAGCCACGCCTGAGTCCACGCTGGTCCAAGAGCCCACCAGAGAGCATAGAATTTTTTTTTTTTTTAGTGAGGAAGATCATTCCTGAGCTAACATCTGCCAATCCTCCTCTTTTATTTGCTGAGGAAGACTGGCCTTGGGCTAACATCCGTGCCCATCTTCCTCCACTTTATATGGGACGCCGCCACAGCATGGCTTGACAAGTGGTGCATTGGTGTGCACCCGGGATCCGAACCGGCGAACCCCGGGCTGCCCTAGCGGAGCACGCGCACTTAACCGCTTGTGCCACTGGGCCAGCCCCAAGAGAGCACAGAATTTATTTGTTGCTCTTGAGGGAAGGGACCCCACCTGCTAGTAAGAATGACCCCATTTGTGGCAAGTCTCAGTGACAGAATTGGCCACTCCTCACAGAAGGGTAAATGAGGTAGGCTGAGATGGAAACACAGAAAAGGAAGGGCTCTGACACACCTGGAAATGAGGCGTCTGAACCTGACCTTGCTGGAGAACCAGCTTCGGCCCCACGTCCTGCTCACTGGAAATAGCTTTTCTCACCTGTGAGGCCCCTGGAGGTGGTGCAGGGGCAGGTAGGGCATGAACATGGCAGCTGTGTCATTCTCCCCAGGCAGAGACTATGACCCTGGGAAAGGGATGAGGGCTCAACAGGTATAGTTAGAGCAGCACCACACCAAGGCAGGGGATACTCCCTCAGCAGCACAGCCTTCTGTTTGCTCTGGAGCTTCCTGTACTTGACCTGAAAGTTAGAGTGACAAGTAACAGCAGGAGTAGGGGAAAACGATCCTTTCTATGGAAGAGATGGGGGGGCGGGCAATGAACAGGTGAGAAGGGAGAGCTGCGCTCTGTTTGCTGGGTTCCCCAAGAGGAACGAATTCGCCTTTCCTCCTTCTCATCGACACTGGCACAGCAGACCCTCCCCTAGTCGTCGTCTCTCCACCAGGGCTCGGGGACACTCGGGCATCTCAGAGATACAAGCTAGTGCTGGCACCAGGCATCCGTCCTGGTTTGTCCAGTCCGGAACTAAGCTGGACATTCCTGTGACCTCGTCTTGGGTTGTCCAGTCAGGCTATGTAGTAAAACAAATAAATATTTATAATAACACATAAACATATTACAAACATATTTATAATAATCATTTATAGAGAGTTTCTTAAGTGCCACGCCCTAGTTTCTCTCATCTAAGCCTTACAACAACCCTGTGAAGTGGGTACTGTTACTAATCCTCAATTTACAGTTAAGGAACCTGAGGCACAGGGAGGTTATGAGAGTAAAGAGCTGGTTAAATGTCTTGCCCAACATCACCACATAATAAGTATCAGAGCCAGGATTTGAGCCTGACAGTTTGGCCTCCAAGTCCACATTCTTAATCACTCCACCTTATTGCCACTTTGCTGATGTACCCAGGTCACCTGGGTCATAAGTGATGGGGCCAGGACTCAAAGCCAGGCCCTCGCCTCAACCACAACTGTGCTGCTCCGTCCATGAGACAAATGCATGTCCTCGGAAAGGCCGCCTTGGTCCCAACCAGGCGTCGAGGGTGGGGCTGTGCAATGTTTCCTAGGTGATTCAAGAGAGCAAGGGGGCTTTCACTGTGAGAGCGAGAGTGAGGGGCTATTAGCATGGCTTCCAAGCTTGTTCCAAGGGTCCATTCTATAGAGGCCCAGGCCTGGCCTTCACTCTGGCCAGCTTTCCTACGGGCCGGCAGGAAACACTCTTGTTACACAGCCAGCCAGAATGGCCCCGGTCTTCTTTTGAGCCACCGATAACCCCAAATGGCCCAGACCCCAGAGACACATGGATCTGATTCAGTGCCTTTGGTTTCTTCACTGCTCTTGGACAACTTTTAATGGGGAACAGGAGTAGAAATGGTGGAAGAGGGGAGCGGGGGGACACAACTGCTCCTCATTTGCCAGGTTGGGCCTGTCTCTGAGCCAGGCCTGGTGCTGGTCACTGAGGTACAGCAGTGAATGTGAGAATATGGTCTCTGCCTCTGAAGGGAGGACAGGAGAGCTGGCTGTGTGCAGGGGTGAGGTCAGAGGGCCTGGGCATAAACATAGATGATAGAAATCTGGCAAACATGGACACTGGTGTCATGGATGTTAAATGTGGGATGTTGGAGCTACCAGCAGTGGGCAGATTAAACCACTGATTGTTGATTTACACAGAGCCCAGACTGAGATTGAGACTTTGAATTGGGGGTGAGGCAGGCCAAGCCAGACTACCGAATGAAAGGAGCCTCCATGAGGGGCCTGGCCTTCATGGGTCACCCAGACCACCATGCTTGGGCACTCTCTTGAGGCACCATGTCAGGACCAGCTTGACTCCTTTAGGCCATTCGGATGTGAAGACCTCTCACCTCTTGGCACTGTCTCCTCCCCACCCTGACCCTTGGCAGGTGTGCCAGAAGTCGGGCGAGATCTCTCTCCTAAAGCAGCAGCTGAAGGAGTCCCAGACAGAGGTCAACGCCAAGGCCACTGAGATCCTCAATCTGAAGGCACAGCTGAAGGACACCCGGGGCAAGCTGGAGGGCATGGAGCTGAAGACGCAGGATCTGGAGAGCGCCCTGCGCACCAAGGGCCTGGAGCTGGAGGTCTGCCAGAATGAGCTTCAGCGCAGGAAGAGCGAGGCAGAGCTCCTGCGGGAGAAGGGAAACCTGCTGGAGCAGGAGCTGCGGGCGCTGCGGGCGCTGAGGGCCCGGGACGACCTGCTGCGGGACGGTGTGCCCCTGGGGCCGGGCCTGGGGGCCGGGCCTGCTTGCTGCGAGGACATCCCCACCCTGCAGCGGGAGTTGGAAAGGCTGCGGGCAGAGCTTCAGGAGGAGCGGCAAGGTCACGACCAGATGTCCTCTGGCTTCCAGCAGGAGCGGCTGGTGTGGAAGGAGGAGAAGGAGAAGGTGATCCAGTACCAGAAGCAGCTGCAGCAGGCCTACCTGGCCATGTACCAGCGGAACCAGCGCCTGGAGAGGACCCTGCAGCAGCTGGCTCATGGGGACGGGGCAGGGGAGCCTTTGGAGATAGATCTTGAAGGGGCTGACATCCCCTACGAGGACATCATAGCCACCGAGATCTGAAGGGCTGCGGGAGGCAAGGGTGCAGAGTCTGTCGGGAGGGGCCCCCACTCCCCTGTGCTGTCACTCAGGCCTCTCTGAGAGAAGCCTCCCCAGACATAGGCCTGGGACCCTCAAGGGGAAGGGAGGTTTGGGGCTGCTATGTGGCCTCTCCCTGCCATCCCGTGTTCCAGCCCTTACAGCCCTGCAGCCTGCTGGACCTCTAGCTTTCCCAAGAGATGGGCCCAAGTATCTCCACCATTTGGTTAAGGGCACCGTAAACCTTGGCCTTTGTTCAAAATACTTAGAGACACCCTCTCCCAGGGATGGTGGTGACTGCCGTGAAGGCCAGTGGCCACCCCAGGACAGAAGCTCCCTTCCACCTCTCTTCCCACAACCTCTTTTCTCCTCCAACACATCGAGATGCCTTGGAGATAGAAAGAAGCCATTTGTGACCAGAAGACTTGGAACCGGACCCGGTCATAACCTGAGCTCTTCCTCTGGCCGCAGGCGTGTAGGGGCTGGAGTGGGATGTGGAGAACCGGGCTTAGCATCATCAGAGCTGACCTGACCCTGGCAAGCCAGAGAGAGGAGGGGAAAGCTGGGGCAGCCCAGGAGCGTCTAGACTCAGCAAGGACTCATTGGAGTCAGAGGGAGAAGCTCCGTAGTAACGGCTAGACCCTGCTGGGCCCCGCTGACTGGAGGTGAGCAGCCTCTGGATGGCTGGTGGCCTTTGACTGCAGTGATCACTTTTCTCAAAGCCATAGACACTAAGGCCCTGGGGTGGATGCTGGGAAGGCCACATTGAAGGCCTGGTCACCAGGGAGGGGGTGGCTTTCCACTTGTCCCAGGGAGATCCTCCGTATCTTTCCTCATGGGGCTAGAGGTAGGAGTTTCCCCACCTGGTTCAGTTTGGCCAGCGGCTACTCTGAACTTTTTTCCTCCCAAGAATCAAGCCTTTGTTGGATCGAGAACAAACTGTGTCCACGTGGCACAGGGACGACCTGGGCACTGCCCTCCTTTGCCTGTGGCTTAGTTCAGCGGCACACTTTTTTTAATTGATGTCATAATAGTTTATAACATTGTGAAATTTTAGTTATACATTATTGTTCGTCAGTCACCATGTAAATGTCAGTGGCACACATTTTCTCCTTCGCATCGGCAGTGCTGAGTTCAGACCAGAGTCCTTATGTCAGGAGGGGGTCCCCAGGTGCCCGTGGGCCAGAGCCCCCAGCAGGGGACTCAGAGGCGCAAACAAGCCTCATGAGCAGCCCCAGGGCCACGGCGGGCCTCCCTCTGCCACAAGCCCCACCTGAGCCCCACCTGTCAATTGCCTAGAGAGTGATGGCCCGCTGGGGGCGGGCCTGTGCCAGGAGGTGGGGGCTTTTCTTCTGCAGACGTGCAGTGCTGGGGGAAGAAACAAAAGGGGCAGTTTCTCAGTTGCTTGGTGCAGGGAACTTTCTTTTTTTCTTATTTTTTTTCTTCCATGTCTTCAGGAGCAAGCCAGATCTAGCAGGCAGCCAGGCTGTTCCATGTTCTATTTTTGACTCTGGCCACAGCTGCTGTTTGTAGGACAGCCAGCGCTTGCTGGATTCCTGAGCCTCATGGCTGCCTGCAGAGAGGGTTCACCGAGGCAGAAGGGACAGGGACGGGCAAGTCTGAGCCCGTAGAATCCGACACCAGACCCCCCTCTGCCTCCCTAACCGTAGGGAGGGAGGGGAGAGGGGAGCTGTTTCTCTTCTTGCCCCTGTCCTCACAGGGCCCGCCACCTTCCTCCCTGCGGCTGGGCTGAGGGCAAGGCCACCTTCCCTCCGGCTGGGCTGAGGGCAGGGCCACCTTCCTCCCTGCGGCTGGGCTGAGGGTAGGGCCACCTTCCCTGCGGGGGGCTCTGCCTTCCAGTCCTGGAGTGAAGCCGTGCCTGTCCTGCTGCCTTCACATGACAGGGGAGCCTTTCTGGAATTTTAAGCCATTGCTCTTAGGCATAGGCTAGATTTAAACCTGGAATCGACAGGCCAAGAGCCCACTCCCTGCCTGGGGGGCAGTGCCCTCCACTGGGCACAGTGCAGACCTCAGTCAGAGATGTCCCAATCCCTGTGCCACCCCTCAGTCCCACCATTCCCACCAGCCTGTGCCTTTTGAGTCCTTCTTCCCAGTGAGACTGCCTCACAGGATAGACAAAGGGCTGCTGCCCACTCCCAGGCTGGAAACCCTCTTCCTCTCCCTCCCAAGGAGCAGCCCCAGCCCCACTGCTCGGCCCTCCAGACGTCCCTGAGAAGAGGTGGGTGCTAAGCCCAAGGGAGGGTGCTCAGGCACAGCCTGTGCTCCCCTGCCGTGTGACCATGCCCTGCACCCAACACCCGCATCCCTGTCCCAGGCCAACCCGTGATTGTCCTCCCTGGGCTGCCACCAGCCCAAGGCCCCAGGGTGGCCCATGGTGACCCCAGAGTGTAACAGTGTCCTGTAACATAGCAACCTCGCCACCGTGTGATTTTTCTTCCCTTCCCTGTGGAAAAACATCCTTACTATTCCTGGACCATGCCAAACCCAGCCTCTCCAGGAGGAGGCTCTGAACAGCAGAGGCTGAGCAGGAACTGGGGAGGTCGGCCGACACGGGCCTCAGAGCAGGCGGCCTGGCCCACAGCCGGCGTGAGCTTGCTGGCCTTCCCTCTGCACACACCTGCTGGCACACTCGCTCACTCAGTCAGACCGACCCACTCTGCTCCCCAAAGGATGCTGGCCTAAAAATGGTCCAGCTCTGTGCAGAGAGACAGCAGGATCCAGCACCACCTCACCACAGAGGGGACTCTGCCTTGGGGCCTTGGAATGACGAGACTCTCACAGGGCGCCCGCCGTGGTATCGCTGGCCACTGTGTTGTTGGGGTAACTCCTGTCAGGAGCACATGGCCCCCAAGGGCACTGAGCAGTGTGGGTACTGGGGGCTCTCTCCCCTGCTCACCTCGTCTACGTGCCGCCTTCTGGGTGAGAGGGAGGCCCGGGGGTGAGCCAGACTGGGCTGTGCAAGCAGCAGCTTTGGGAGGGGACTCCCCTGGGGATCCTGAGTCCTCCTGAGCTGGGGCGCCTGCATGCCCTCCTCCCCTCTCGGGGGGCCGGTCAGCATCTGCAGGCAGAGCTGGACCCCGTCGAGGCTGGCCTTGGATGGACTGGCACGTAGAAGAATATGTATAGAGTTTTCTCTTGGTTGTTTCTTGTTTGGTTTGCTTTCCTTTTGACAGCTTTGTTTTATTTTATTTTTGATGCCCCTCTTTGGCCATGTAAACTATTTCTGGTAATTTTATGTTCTTATTTATGAGTAAAGAATGCCATTTCTCACGCCCTCCATACCATTTTTCTGTACCCAAGTTACCCTCCTTCCCCTGGCTGTGGCGTGGCAGCTCCTTGGGCCTCGCCGTCTGGAACAGGAAAGATGACGTCTCTTCCCACCAGTGAAGGAGGTGGGACAGCCTTGATGAGGGCGGTGTTGGCTGGCAGGAGAGCACAGGCTTCGGCATCAGATGGACTTCAGGCTGGTCCCTGCCACTTGCCAACCCCATGACCTCATCTGTGAATGGGCCCTGGGCTGACCCTGAGGAGGGGGAAGGGAGACCGAGGGGCACAGTCCTCTGCAAAGGCAGAGGGTCCTCTCCAACCAACGCCCCGCCAACCTCAGGCCCCCTGTCTCCTCCTCCAGCTGCTCACCTCACCAGCCCACTCCTTGGCCTGTTGAATATGGCCTCTTGGGCAGGAGACCAGAGTGGCTACTGTTGCCACCACCTCAGGGCCTCCCATCTGGGAAGGTCCAGTCACCACAGTGGCCATCTGTCCAGCCTTCTTGGTGCCAGCCTGCCTTGCTCACCTACTGCTCTGGGCTCAGATCCTGGGCTCAAAGGGCTTCTATTCAGGTGGCAGGAGACAGAAGGGATGTGTAAAGAAGGAATTAAAAACACGAGGCAGCCTATGGAACACATGAGGGGAGATGACAATGGCTTGGCTGGGAAAGATCAGCATGGGCTGGGGTGTCTAGGCTGGGCTGGCAGGCAGGAGACCTCGGGGGCAAGGGGGGGACATCAGAGGAGTGGGGAGGAAGGGAAAAACAAGAAACACATCCCAGGCCAGGCATTCACACCGCAGAGGACTCCCTGCCTGTCTGCACAGGTGACAGACGCAGCTAGGGAGGTTGGAGAGGCAGGAAGGCCAGGGTATGGTGACCTCCAAAGGCCAAGCATGGTCAGGCAGCCGAGAAGTGACTGAGCCAGGACAGGAGCCCATGTCTGTCTAATTCCAAAGCCCCATGTACGGACCAAAGGGTCACGGCCGGCTTGGGGTAACCTCCCACTCTTCCTGCTCGACCTGCCGAGGTGGCAGGCTGTGGCACTGGTGTCGCCCACTGAAATACGCCTGTGCAGCCCCTCCCCTTCAGTTCGGGCAGACCCTGGGACTTACCAATCACAGTCAGCAGGAGGGGCGCTCTGCCAGGCCCCCCTGAGCTTAGAGGGCTGGGCAGCTTCCACTTTTATGCTCTTGGGGGCCCTGAGCTGCCGTGTAAGAAGCACCCCCTACTCTGCTGAAGGGACCCCATGGAGCAGGAGGGGTCTGGTTGTCCCAGCGAGCCTCCAGCTGAGTGAGTGACCCGGGATCCAGCTGACCCCACACAGAGCAGAGACTTTCTCCCCGGTACTGCCCTCCCAGAGTCCTGACCTCAGAATCAGGAGCACGTTAAATGGCAGTGTTTTTAAGCCACTAAATTCAGGGTGATTTGCTATGTGGCATAGAAGTAGATAACCAAGAGGCCCGCCGGCAACCCCCCTTACCTGCCACACCGACAAGCCTCTCTCCGTCCAGAGAGCCAGAAGTACCGGAAAAGCAGAGCCCCTGGAAAGGGCCGGGAGTGGGAAGAGTGTCCAGCTGCAGGAGGGCAGCCAGGTGGGAGCAAAGGCTTTCTCCACCCCACCTCCTCTGCAGTGCTGTCGAGAATGCAGCCTCTCCCGAGGCCCCGAAACCTGCTTATTCTTTTAGAAAAAAATAGATCAAAAGGGAAATGAGAGAGAGAGAGGCTCCTCCTCACCCTGAGATGAGCAGCCTGAGCCTAGGCAGCACCTGGGACGTGGACAGCCCGTGTGGCGCTGGGGGTGGGGCCAGCGCTCAACTACAGGCAGCCTCTGCGGCAGGTGTTTCTGAGCCATGTGAGGGGCGTCATATACCCCCAGATTTCTCCCAAACCTTGAGGTCTCTCCACTTGATGGTTCCAACACCTACCTGGGCAAACCTGAATCTAATCACGGGTCAAAGTACAGTCCCTAAAACGTCTCATCTACCCTCCAGGTGAGCTCAATAAATACAGACATTCCTCTTGTTGGTCACAGCCTATGAAAAACCCCAGCTCCACAGCCCAGCCCTGTGTTCTACCCCAGACCTGGCCGCGGGCTCCTCGGGGAGGCAGCGAGGCGAGGGGTCAAGTGCTTCCTCTGCACAGCCACAACTAAGTCCACCTCCAGACTCCACCGCTGCTGAGCCTGTGACACTGGACAAGTTATTTAACCTCCCTGTGCTTCAGAGGGTTGTTTTGACAATTAAATGAGAAAATGACCAGTAAAAGTTAGCTAAAGTGTTTCTGTTATTTTGTTATTCCTATCACAATTTGTTACTATAATTATGATTCTTTGTTAATATATGTCACTGCTTCAAGATGCAATGAATTGCAGTGGGGCTCCAGGCACGAGCAGCCTAAGCAAAGCTCCGCCCCCAGGGAACAGCTGACTTGACTCCGTCAGCTATCTATCTCCCCACCACCTCCAGCTTTCCCCCCAGCTCTCAACTCCAGAAGGCTGGCTTGTGGGGGAAAGCCCCTGGGCGAGAGGGCGCAGCTGGGGGAAGAAAGGAACAAAGATTTGCTCGAGGTGTGGTGCAGCAGGCCTGGGCTGGAGCCAGCCTGTGACATGGCCCAAACTCCATGGCACAAGGGGCAGAGTCCTGCTCCCCACCTGCCCAAGAGCAGCCTCTCGTCTCCCACAGCCCCGCCTCCTTCGGCCCTGCCTCACAGTGCCAGCCGAGCACACACAGGCATGTGCATGCGCGCACGGAGTCCCCGCTGCATTCTCTTGTTCCCCCCACCCGCTGCCTCAGCTGCGGCTAATTGAGCGGTAAGTAGGCTCACGACAGCGTTTGTAACCAGTGACAGGTGAGGCAAATTAAATTCCTCACACCAAAAATAACAGGACGATTTGCCTGCCATGATCCATCACTGGTGACACTCTCTTGGGCTGCGGGGGCTTAGAGGAGACAGTGTACCCGCAGCCGAGAATCCAAGGCTGGGGTTCCTTTTGTCTGATTGCCTGGGCACAGCAGAGAAGCCTGGGGTGGGGGCGAGGGGTGATGCCCACACCGAGAAGAGGGGGTTAACGTTTATTGGGCTACAGGCTGGATGACTTCCAAGGCCGGCATGTGCATTTACCCTCACGGAACCCTGCGTTTTACAGATGAAGCAGCCGCGGCTGAGAGAGGCTGGCCCCAGCGTGTGAGACTCTCGCTCTGGCCCTCGGCTGCCTTCCTTCCACCTGTTACAGCCCCCATCCGCTGACCCTGACTAGCCATAAAAGGTGCTGCTCCGAGCTCCTCTCCCCCACCCTCCCCTCAATGCAAGCCCTCCCCATCACAGTCCTGAAATTCTGCCAGAAATGCATGTCTTTGGGTGAGCTTTCAGAAGTATGACTATCCCTGGAGAGGTGACCCCAAGTAAGGGAATGGTTTCTGAAGCATTTCCCAAACTGGAGAAAATTGGGGTCCCATGAGAATGCCGGGCTCCAGGAGGGGGAGCTGAGCGTGGGCTCAGTAAGGGAGCAGGGGTGAGCAGACAAATGTCAGCTGGTTCAAGGGGACCTTGCTTTTCTCCCACACTGCCCGTCAGGGTGGCCTGAGCTCTCCAGGGACCTCTGTCCCACAGGCCCTGAAAATGCCAGTCTGAGCAGGTTGGAGCTCTGGCCTCAGACCGGAGGGAGAGGGCTGCCCACCCAGGGATCAGCCTGGGAGGAGCCTCAGGACCATCCATCCAGGCCCTTTTTGTATAGACAAGGAGCCCCAGGGAACCAGGCCCACTCTTCAGGAAGAAGAAATGAGGGGGATTCTGAGTGCCTCTGCCACCCTCCAGTCCCACCAGCCTCCCGACTTTGCCCCCAAGAAAACAAGGGCTTTCCAGGGAAGTTCTGGCTCCGGCTCCATCTGGCGGGGCCTCAAAGACTATACTTAGAAAGCAGGAGGGGCCGTGTGATGCCAACTGGCCGGCTCCACGCGAGGGCTGGCATCACAGAAAGATACCACTATGGGAAAACCGAAGAAACCCCCACCCAAAGCCCTGCTTTTCCCTGTCTGCTTACCACCTCCCTCCTCCTGCTTCCTGAGCCCAAGAAAAGCAAAAATGTTCTCAGGCTCAATTTCACGCTGCCATCTTTAAAATATCTTAGTTTGGTAGCGTATTTTCTCACGTACAGATTCCCAAAGGGCACAACTGTCTCAGAAAAGGAAAAAGTCTATCAAGCTAATTTACTTTTCTTACACACACACACCCCACACACACACATACATACACACACACACACAGAATAAACCAGTGGAAAAAGACAGTGCTCCTTTTCTCTAGTTTCTAGATGTTTTTTAAGTTGAAGTTGAAAATTAGGGCTTGAGAGGTGTGTAGATGTGTGTGTGAGTGTGCATGTGGTGTGTACATGGTGTGGGTGGGAAGGGGCTGGAGGGAGCTTCCACATGCAGAAAGGTACCGCATTTCTTCCATTTCATCCCTACCCCTCACCAAGGAGCAGGTCTACTTCCAGGAAGTGCCTGTGACACAGGTGAGGCTCCCCAGAGGCTGACTCTGAGACAAAGATGGGCAGGCCTTTCTGGGGACACCTCTCCTGGCCACCCTCAGGGAAGGGAGGCCAGCAGGACTGGGGAGGGAGGACTGAGCTCACAGGTGGGGAGAGGGGCGCACTCCTGGGAAGAGGTGTGGCTGTGGGCTAGGGCGCTCCGGGACCTGAGGGCCAGGCTCAGTTGAGAGCTGCAGCCACCAGATCCCAGCAGGTGGGGAACGAGTCTGTCCTGGAGGGCTATCAGCCACCACCTGGGCTCCACGGTCGCTCGCCATGGTCCCTCTTCTCCCCCTCCTCTCTGCACCCTCATTCCTGCCACCCCCGTCTCTGAACCCAGCCCCACAAACCAAAGCCTGATGGATGGGGTCTCCATCCTAGCACCACCCCACCCTCCAAGCCCTCAAGACTGCACGAAGACTACGCCAAGAGTCCTGGGCAAAGCTGCAGTACGGGTGTCATTCACAACTCGCCTCTTCCCACCTCCAAAATACAACTGTGTAGATGCTCGGACGCTCACTGCGGAGAACCAAACTTGTTCATGACCTTGGGCAAATTACAGAGAAGAGAAGGGACATTTGTTGAGTATCTCCAATGTGCCTAGGTGACAGGCACTTGGAAGGACTCCTTGGATGTCCCCAGCAAATCTCCAGTGGTGGAACTTTAGGCATGTGGAGGACAGCTGGTCCAGTTAGAATCAGGGCTGGCAAGGGAAGGGGCTGGAGTGTGGTGTGGTGTGGTGTGGTGTGGTGTGGTGTGGTATGGTTGGTTGTATTATGTTGGTTGTTGTGTTGTATTGTGTATGGTTGTGTTGTGGTGTGTTGTAGGGTATTGTGCTGTGTGTTGTGTTGTGGTTGGTGTGTTGTGGTGTGGTATTTTGTGGTGTAGTGTGTTGTGTTCTGTTGTGTGTGTGGTGTGGTGTGATGTGGTATGGTATGACGGTGTGGTGTGTTGTGGTTGGTGTGCTGTGATGTGGTGTGGTGTATTGTGGTGTGGTGTGGGGTGTTCAGGTTGGTGTGTTGTGGCGTGGTATGTTGTGTTTTGCTGTGGGTGTGTTATCTCGTATTGTGATGTGTTGTGGTTGGTGTGCTGTGTTGTGGTTGGTATGTTATCATGTGCTATGACATGGTGTGGTGTGTTGTGGTGTGTTGTGTGGTGTGATGTATGGTATGAGATGGTGTGTTGTGTTGTGGTGTGGTATGACATGGTGTGGTTGGTGTGGTATGATGTGGTATGACGTGGTATGGTGTGGTGTGGTATGACGTGGTGTGTTGTGGTGTGCTGTGGTGTGGTATGACGTGGTATGACATGGTGTGTTGTGGTGTGTGTTGTGGTGTGGTGTGGTGTGTTGTGGGTGGTGTGTTGTGGTGTGGTTGGTGTGGTGTGTTGTGGGTGGTGTGTTGTGGTATGGTATGATGTGGTGTGTTGTGGTGTGGTATGACGTGGTATGACATGGTGTGTTGTGGTGTGTGTTGTGGTTGGTGTGGTGTGTTGTGGGTGGTGTGTTGTGGTATGGTATGATGTGGTGTGTTGTGGTGTGGTATGACGTGGTATGACGTGGTGTGTTGTGGTGTGGTTGGTGTGTTGTGTTGTGGGCGGGCGCCGCCAGGGTCACCCCGCGACTTCTCTCGGTTCCCCGCTGGTCCCCCCTGAGGCAGGCGGCACGGGCTCCCCTCTCAGAGCCGCCCCCCAGGAGGCCGGCAGCGTCCGCGGGGACCGCGTGAGGGTGCGGGTGGCCGTGCTGTCCCCGCGCCGGCTCCCCTTCCCCGGAGCACGGCCGCCAGCTCCCTGAGTGGGGGGCTGAGGCAGCTGCCAGGGTGTTCCAGGGGGCCGGGGGCGGGTGCGGCGGGGGTCCCGGCGGCCTTCACCGCGAGCCCTCCGGTGCGCCGGCGGCGTGCAGAGCCCCTCGCCCCCGCCGTCGAGGCTGAGGCGGACAGCCGCCTGGCAGCAGCCGCACAGAAGTGACCCCAGGGCCCGCGCACCCCCCAGGCTGGGCCTTCGGAGCCCGCTGCCTCCAGGGAGGGCAGGCGGCCACCCCGACCCACAGGCCCACACATTCCTTTGGTCTCCTCCAGACTGTCAGCTCCTGGAGGGGCTGTGCCTTTCGAGTCCCCAGCTGCACGCAGCACAAGAGGCCCCACGTCAGCCAGCATTTCTGACCAGAGCGGGGGGAGTGAAGCCCGGTTCCTGTCCCCCGGCCCGCTGTCTGGTGGAGAAGACACGGGAGGCATCAAGGCCGACTGTGCCAGCAGCAGGGCAGCCCGGGAGGGAGAGGGGCTTGACTGGGTGCGGGGGTGCTCTCGGGCTTCCGTCCGGTCCTCTTTCCCTTTCACCATGTGGTTTCAGGGCCCTGGTCACGCCTTACTCACCACAGGGCTTAATTACAGGGGTGGGGTGACAGCTCTGGTGTGACAGCAAGGTCCGTGTGACACTTGGCTGTGAACAGCAGAGGCCCCGCACCTTGACTTTTCTGCCCCTGGGGAAGTCGGGGGAGCTCTCGGAGCCTGTTTCCTCTTAGTTAGGGAGGGGTGACAGCACCTTTCTTCCCGGGGGCTGTAGTGTCCTCGGGCTGCTGACAAGGACCACGCCCTGGGCGGCGGGAACACCGGGAACTGACGTCTCCCCGTCTGGGGCCAGCAGCCCTGGATCAGGGAGTCGCAGGCCTGCTCCTCGGGAGGCTCTGGGGAGGGTCCTCCCTTCCGCGCTTCCGCGGGCCCTGCGGCTCCCTCGGCCTGCAGCAGCTCCCTCGCCTCTCCGCCTGCGTCCTGCCCTGTGCCTCTGTGTCCCTCTCTCCTCCTGACAACACCAGTCCTCCTGGATTCGGGCCGCCTCTTCTTCACTGAGGCATCTGTGAGGACCCTATTTCCAAATACGGTCGCCTCCTGTTCTGAGGTACTGGGGCTAGGACGTGAACATGTCTCCAAGACTGGGGGACACAGTTCAACCCGGAACAACTGGTGTTGGAGGACTGAGATCAAAGGGTGTCACTGCAGAGGGGAACGCCGAGGCGCTGGGGCCGGCGCAGACTGAAACAGACCCCTCGGGGGAGCAGCCCGCACAGGCGGGTCCCTGGGAGTCTATCACGTGGGCTCAACTCCTCAGGGTGAGTAAAACCACCCTCACGTTAAGACGGGGGTGGGCCTGGATGGGTAGCTACTCAAAGCAACTTGATTTTCCCCAGAATAGACCCAGGGCCCAAGAGTGGGGCACTGGGGCCGACCCCCTTTGAAGTGCAAATGCCCGCCCGAGGGTGCAGCCCTCGGGAATAATCTGCATCTGCCGCTGCCCCGCCCTGCCGGAAGGGCGCCTCGCCAGCTGCTCCCGCTCTGCTCTCCCGGCGGCTGCAGTCAGGCGCTGAAGGATCAGGCCCCAGGCAGCCCAGTAATCACCACTTAGTGGCAGGGGAATTAAGAAAACAGTGTTTAATGTGCAGGCGGCAGCTGCGTCCTGTCCCTCATTTGCTTAGATACGTGCTGTCCCTGCCAGGCTGTGGTGAGCGGAGGGGAGGAAGGGCGCGAGCGGCCCTTTGTTTACCAAGCAGCTTACTTCCAGGCAGCCCTGGGGGCGTCTGGCCCTCACAAGAGGAGGACAGGACCTTTGTGGCTTTGATAAGAATCAGTGAGTGAACTTGGGGATAAGGAGGTAGAGGTCCTGGGTGGCAGAAGGGGTCCCAGCTGGCTGCTCCCGTGACACCGTGTGGCTCCACCTCAAACCCCAGGGCACAAGCCAGCACCCAAGGCAGGTGGGGTTCTGCTCCAAAAGCCGGAGCCAGGAGTCAGAGCAGATACGGTGCCTGCTGCCGGTACTCAGCCTCTGCGGGACTTTGGTCAAGCTACCTGACGCAGGCCTCAGTTTCCTCATCTGTAAACTGGAATCGTAATGCCTACCCTCAGCCATTAGGGGTGGGCATGGGAAGTGCTGTCAATACCATTTAACAGGCTCTTTCCCCAAGGGCCCCCAGGGGCCTCAGGAAAGGTGTAAGTCCCCGCAGCCCCCGGGAAGGGGGCTGAGAGAGGCGTGAGGAAGACAGCAGCAGTGCACCTCTCAGAGCAGCCTTGGTGCTGAGGCTGCTTCCCGCCCGCCCTTCTTCCTCCCTCCCGCCCACGGGTCTGCTCCTTCTCCTGGCTCACTTCACCAGTCTGCAGCGTCTCTTCCCTCTTTCAGGGCCCCGTTTCACGTCTGTCTTGGCTGAGGTGAGCAAGGCACCGTCCTTGAGCAGCTGCCAGCCTGAGGGTAGACAGGCGTCAGCTGAAACATACGGCCCACGCGCACGCGACTTCATTGCTGACCAAAGCGTGAGCAGTGCTGGCTGGGCTTGCGGGTCTAAGGACGCCTCTCGTGGGCCTGCTCAGCTGCTGCCTGGGGGTGATGCCACGGCTGCCTCCCTGAGCTTCTCCTTGGGAAAAGGCACCCTCTCTTGGAGGGGACAGGGCTGTGCCACCAAGATCTGGAGCCTGCAGGGTAAAGGCCTCCTGGAGCTGACGCCTGCTCCTGGCCTTCCTGGGCCCCGAGGGACATGAGTCCTGACCCTGCAGGCTCTGAGGAGGAGGTGTGGGAATTGGGTCTTGTACTCATTTCCTAGGGCTGCCATAACCAAGTACCACAAACTGTGTCTTAAGAGAAACGTATCGTCTCACGGTTCTGGACGTCCAAAAGTCAAGATGTCACAATCATGTCCAAAATCAAGGGGTGCACAGGGTTGCTTCCCTCCGAGGGCTGTGAGGGAGAGTCTGTTCCAGCCTCTCTCCTAGACTCTGGTGGTTTGCTGACAATCTTTGGCATTCCTTGGCCTATAGCTGCATTACCCCAATCTTCACATGAGCTTTTCCCTGTGTCGCTGCCTGTACATGGCACTCTTTTCATAAGGACAGAGTCATAGTGGATTAGGAGCCACCCTATTCCAGTATGACTTCATCTTAATTTAACTATTTACACATGCAATGACCCTATTTCCAAATAAGGTCACATTCTGAGGTACTGGGGGGTTAGGACTTCAACATATGAATTTGGGGGGACATCATTCATCCATAAAATGACCTGAAGGTAGAATAGGATTTTGACCAGAAAAGGAACATCTCCCTGATGTGGTACCAAAAGCCAAGACAAGAGAGCCTGTAAATTATTTAGGAAAACTTATCTAGGAAAAGGCAAAGAAACCGGTGTGCTTGAGCCCAGGGCCTCCCTGAGTCATCACGGCCTTACTTCCTGTCTGCCACCTGGGAGAGGGAGGGCGGCCTCTGCATGGACTTGGTTCTGTGGCACCTGGGAACTACGGAGAGTTCTCCTGTGAGTGACCTGAGAGGATGTGGGGTGGGTGGCTTACCACGTGGCTGCGGCTCTGCCTCTGGGTGAAGCCCCTCAGGTAAGGCCCAGACCGGGAGCTTTTGATCCCTGTGACCAATGACCGTGCTCTTAATCTCCATTCGCAGCTTCCTCATCTGTCAAACAAGGTAACTAGTTGTGCCTGCATCATAGAGTCATTTTGATAATTAAATCAAATGATTTGTGTAAATGTTTAGATTTCTGCCTGGCACACAGTAAATACATAAATTCTGGCCATTGCTACCTGGTCCTAGGGAGGAGGTGCTCTGAAGAGAACACAGAAGGTGGCGTCAGGTGTAGAACCGGTGGACTACACTGAGAACCAGGGTGGAACAGGGGTGGGCGGGGGTCCCTCGGATGATGCCCACTAGGGAGTCGGCAGGAGCACCAGGTACACACACCCTGCTCCTACAACGCCCTCTTCTCCTGCGCTGTCCACTGACACCTGGTGGCGAATACTGGAAACACAGCGAAAATCACACGGGATTTTTTCAAGTTTGATTTTATTTCTGTAACAGGATTAAAAGCACTGCCACCCCTTCACACACATGGACAGCTCTGCTAATAGCATATGGCTAGTCTAGGTTTCCCCAACTAGCTTGCTGAACGACACGGACCTCAAACTTCTTATGAGGGGTTCAAGCCATGGCTCATGATGGTTCTGCAGCTGGGGCTGCCTCTTCTTGTTTGGGGCCAGGCCATCCCCAGAGCAGGCCTCAGAAAAGAGCCAGTCCTTTCTGTGCCCTTAAACATTCTCTAGAGTAGACGCTGCAGTGGCCTGCCTGAAATGAACTTTCCCCACCCCATACCCTCCAACTAGCAAAAAGAACACCCGGCTGAAGTGGCAATCCCCATGGCTGTAGCATGGGTTACACGGGTCAGCAGGACTGAGAACGTGAGTGTGCGGACTGGGGGGCAGCGGACAGGAAGGGCAGAGAGAAGAGCTTGAGAAGGACACAGCTGACCCTTTCTAGAAATCTGTGAACCAATTAGTATTCCCTGGGGATGCCACGACATTGTCAGTCACCTGGCTCAGAATTAAGTTCCAGGCCTTCTTTGCGACAACATGGATGGACTTTGAGGGCATTATGCTAAATAAAATGTCAGACAGAGAAAGACAAATACCATATGATCTCACTTATATGTGGAATCTAAAAACACTGAACACATAGAAACCGAGATCAGATTGGTGGTTGCCAGAGGCAGGGGTTGCGAGTTGGGAGAATTGGGTGAAGAGAGTCAAAGGTACAAACTTCCAATTATAAGATCAATAAGTCCTGGGATGTCCTGTACACCATGATGACTACAGTTAATAATACTGTTGTACATTTGAAAATTGCTGAGAGCAGATCTTGAAAGTACTCATCACAAGGAAAAAAGATTTGTAATTATGTGAGGTGGTGGAATTAATTTTATTGTGGCAATCATTTTGCATTATATACATACATCAAATCATTATGTTGTACACCTTAAACTTATACAATGTTCTATGTCAATTATATCTCAATAAAATTGGGAAAAAATAAAAAAGATCCCAGGCCTCTCCCTCTTCTCTTCTTGGCACTGAGTTCAGGAGTACCTCTAGCTTTTGAAGGGCACATTCCTCAGACATCACTGCTGACCAAACCGTGACCAGTGCTGGCTGGGCCTCGGGGTCTAAGGACGCCTCTCGTGGGCCTGCTCAGCTGCTGCCTGGGGGTGATGCCACAGTTGCCTCCCTGAGCTTCTCCTTGGGGAAGGGCACCCTCTCTTGGGGAAGGGTGGACAGGGCTGTGCCACCAAGATCTGGAGCCTGTAGGGTAAAGGCCTCCTGGAGCTGACACCTGCTCCTGTGCCTTCCTGGGCTCCTCAGAAGCCACAGGATCCTGTCTTGCCCCGAGGCTGTGAGGGCTCCCTGGTCACTGATACCCCCGGCCTCTGAGACCCGCTTCTCGGTAGGTCTCACGTAGCAGAAATGAGAGGTGCTCTTGGTGGGTGGGATGGGTCAGACCTCCCAGCTGCCATGCTGACCGGCCTCAGGGCAGCTCTCTTGAGGTCTCTCTTCAGATCTGGTTGGGAGCAGTGGTGGGTGAGAAGAGAAGGCAGTACAGGGTCACCAGGGTTTGCTACTCTGTTTTGCTCTTTTGGAAAAGATGCCGGTCCCGAGTCCCTCTTCCCTCAAACAGTTTTGCTTAAGAATATAATCCTAGTAGCCCTAAGGTTAGCCATGCCACTAAGGAACTCTGGCATGACTCACCTTAATGGCCATAGGTCTCATTTCTCTGACAAAACTTCAGGTCCTGGTCATGACCTTCTCATTCTAATAAAACACAGTCTTTGGAGAACAAGCTGGGAGTTAGAGCCAGGTCAATCATATACGACCTATGTGACCTTGGGCAAGTTACTTAATACCTAGCTTCAGTGCTGACATTAATAAAATGGAAAGTATCTCACCAGCCACATAAGAGACACAATAAAACGTAGCTCACCTTGGACATTTATGGCATCTTAAGATCCCAAATTCTTCTAAGAAACACGGGGTCTTAATATTTCTGCCTTGTTTTGAGATCATGCATTATAGAATGGTTTCATCTACTTTTGATTTCTATCACCAACCGACAATACAGGGATGACCCTTGCTCAGACTGTTTCACAGATGAGGAGACTAAGGTTAAGTGACTTAGTCACTGAGGTGTGGGCACTGAATTTCTCCATAGCTGTGAATCAGTTTATCATCAGTAAAATAAGGAGTTTTTTTTTTTAAAGGAAAGGTATATTATTACATAGAAATGGAGGCCCAGAGGTTCAACAATTTTTCATATAATCAGTAAAAGAGGCAAAGCCTAGTTTCAAACCTAGATACTCTGCTAGCTATTTTGTAGCTATTTCACTTCAACAGTTTAGAGTAGGTGCTGTCTCCCTCCGTCTATATGATAAGCAGGGACAGAGATGGTCAAGAACTTGCCTAAATTCTCCTAATTTAGTGGTAGAGCATAGATATCATCTTGGGCCTGTGATTTCCCACATGAGGCTGCCACAGTCTGAGGACTTCTATCCACAGCAGACACAGAATGACAGGCCCACTAGGCTAGATCTCAGGATCCCCAATTTCCAATCCCAGTTCTACCATCAGATCCGGGTCAGTTAACTGACCACCCCGATTCTCAGGTGAAGGGTAATAATGCTATCCTGCTCTATCTTGGGATAGTTCCAAGGACAAACAATATATAATGTGGTGGGTTGAGGTGAGGTTGGGAGATAGTGCTGAGAATAGCAATACAGCTGGAATCTTCCAAGAGGCTCCGAGAAAAATCCTATGCCACATTCCTTCTCTTTACATGGCAGCAGCAGAGAACTTAAGTGCCCTCCAAAGAGCTCTAGTCACCTGAGTTTGTGGTGACCTCACTTCCTATATGTGAGTTCTTGGGTTTCAGTGTAAGGAGAAGACAGGGAACTCAGCTGACCAGGCAAGCTGGAGAAAAGTGCCAGGTCTGATCTTCTGAGAAAAGTATTCTGTGTTCCCAGACCCGGGAAAACAAGAGTGCCCCCATTCTGGCTTCTGCTCAGGTCTGTGGGGAAAGAGCAGTGGCTTCCTAAGGTACTTCTTCTATTCTATTCTAGAAAAGGAGCTCACCACCTACAGAAAAACTGATCAGGAGTAGAGCCATGAGGTTAGCACTGGTCTTGCCTTGGGTAAAATGTCTCAATAAATGTATGAAAGTTCTCTTCTGCCTTAGAATCCTAGAGCGGCAGCCTCTGGAGTTTGGTTTGATGGGTAAGGAAGAAGTCCCACTGGATTCCCAAGAGGGATACAGGGCACAGCATGGCACACCAGCCCACGTCAAATCTGAGATCCTGGGATTTAGAAATCATGTGGGCTCCCTCTTTTCCCATCCAACTGGGGACTCTGAGATAAAGAAACCTATCTTTGTAAAGCACAGGCCCTGGATTTCCAAAAGAAACACAAATGGCTAAAAGGGTTGGGAATTTCATGATAACTTGGGTTACTTTAACATAATATACAGTTTTATGCATTAAATTAGCAAGGCTTATTTCCCCTATGGTATTAGAAGTTAGGATAGTGGTTTCTCTGGGGAAGGAGCGGGGATGACTGTCACTGGCAGGAGGCAGGATGGTGACTTCAGAGGTGCTGGAAACGTCCTGTCTATTAAGTTGGGTCTAGTAACACAGGCATGTTCACTTTGTGGAAATTCACCAAGCTATACATTAATGATTTGTGTCATTTTCTATACATGTTATCTTAATAGAAAATTTTTCTTCAAGTTTTGTTTTTGATTTTGTTTTTTAACAAGAAAGAACACCCACTGCTAGGGAGGGCACAATGAAATGAGCACTCATACGCTGATGGGGGGACCATAAGTTGTCTTAGATATTTTTTAAAAGCAGTTTGCCATTATAAGTCGAGAGCTTTAGCAGTGTTCATATTCTGTCCTTTTAGAAATCTCTTAATATCTTAGAAGACAGAAAAGTATTTATATACCAACAAATTCATCACAGCATAAGTGAAAAGTTAAAAATATCCTAAATGTTAAACAATAGAAGAAATATGGTATATTTATGATAAAGTATTATATAGTCAAACTGTTTGAATACTTAAGTGCAGCCTCCCATCCAATTAAGTAAAAAGGCAGGACACAAAATTTATGTATCTTTAGTTTCAACTCTATTAAAGCACTCAGTCTCACAGTAAATAAAGGTCTAGTTTAAAAAAAAAAGAAAGGCATTAAGCATATCTTTAAAAGCACAGTAAGTAAGAGTTCTAGAAGTTACCTGCTTCCCAAGCAAACCAAATTCTCTGGCATTCAACAGCCCAGCCCATACACTGCTGTGGGATGTAAATGACGCAGCTGCTTTGTTACTCTGTGGAGTTACCTGTGACCCAGCAATTCTACTCCTAGGTACAAACTCAAGAGAAATGAAATATACGTCCACATAAAAACCTGTACATGAATATTCATAGCAGCATCTTTCATAATAGCCCCAAAGTGGAAACAACCCAAATGTCCATCAACCAATGAATACAGTATATCCACAAAATTGAGTATTATTCAGTAATAAAAAGAAATGAAGCATGATACATGCTGTGACATGGATGAACCTTGAAAACGTTAGGCCAAGTGAAAGACCACATATTATATGATTCCATTGACATGAAATGTCCAGGACAGGCAAATCCATAGGGACAGATAGATTAGTGGTTGGGGAGGAAAGGGGGAGTGACTTCTAATAGGTACAGGATTTTTTGGGGGAGAAAATCAAAATGTTATAAAATTGATTGTGGTGATGGTTGTACAACTCTATGACTATACTAAAAAACCCTGAATGGAATACTTTAAATGGGTGAATTGTATGGTATTTAAATTCTATCTCAAGAAAGCTGCTATTTTTTAAAAAACCCCATAGTAGTAACCTTCCTCCTGCAGGACCTGCACTGGTCCAGGGCACATTCAGTGAATCAGGTCAGGATCTGTCAGAGTGGATTCTCCTATAAATCACAGCAGGCCGGCTAAACCTGGGATTCAATTTCTTCATGCCAGCCTGCACTGGCTTAAAACCTCTTGCACACTTGAATGTTTTGTATCTTTCAGAGGCCTTGGCAAAATGCACAGCTAAGTACCTGGTATTTTCACAGGTTGTTGAAGCACTTAGGGGTACATTTCCTGGGCCAAGTCACTTTCTGGATGGCCCAGAAATAAGCACACAAACCTTTCAGCCTTTACCCGGCCCCTGCCTTCAAGTAGGAGTGGAGGCTTCTAGCTTGGCCTGCACTTCAGCCTGGTCTCCTCCCCCACCCTCCCATAGGGTTCTCCTTACCACTCCAGTTTCTGAGGTCTCAAGAGGGAAAGGGGAGGAAAGCATAGAAAGAAGCGTGATGGAGAATGCTTTCCTCAACCCTCCTTGAGGCTTTCATGGCGACAGAAGCAGTAGACTGATGAGAAGGGGCTTTTAAGAAGTACTGCCAGGGAACATAATTCCCTTCATGGTAGCTGAAGAAATCCAAACAAAAGAACTTTATTTTGAAATTATTTTCATTATACGAGCTGTGTTAACTCGGACACCACTCAGATTAAACTACACGGATACTTTTTAAGTGTATATAAACAAGAGTTCATAGCTTAAACACATCTCTTCTTGACATGACTCCCATAATCTTGTATACACGGTCTGTGGGAGAAAGAAGCCATAATTGCTGTGGGCTTTGGCTTAACATGATAGGTGGCCAAAGCCACAGTTGGCAAAGCCATGACTGTTAAGGGATTCTATATGACAAAATGTTAATAGTTTCCTCTGAGTGGGAGGATTATGAGATTCTTCCTTTGTACTTATTTGTCCTTTCAAAGTCCTATCTGTACCAGCAGCTATTAAGTAAACCGTTAATGAGACTTCCCTAGTGCTAGGTTATACCTGAGTGCCACTGAAGAGCAAACCCTGGGGAAAGCACAATAGAACCAGAGAACAGGATGTCTTAACTCGGAGCATACGGAGATTTCCAGTAACCTAAGCTTGAATCAGAGTCCTGGCCTCAACGAGAGATGGCCCCCAAGACCAGGTTCAACGCCTCCATTACTTCAGTTCCAGCTACTCACCAGGGAGAGAACCTGATTCTCATGGGCTGAGCCTCTACCTTTTGGAGAACTGCTTCTACTGTGGGTAGCATAAAGCTAAGAACAGAAATACAAAGATCCCTGTTCTAGAAGGTTAGATCTGAGTCCTAATCCTATTCAGCTATTGAAGAAGGTAAATAACTCTGTCACTCATGAAGTGAGGGATGGTTGAGGGAACTAGAAATGAGACTGAAGAACACTTAGAAGTGAAAACTATCTTCAAAGCAGTAGAGATATATCACAGGGAAGGGTCCCAGGGGATAGGCCAAGGATACCACCATGTGACATTATGGAAAGGCAAGTTGTATCTTGATTTAGGAAGAAGACTCCCACCACCAGAGAGGTGTGGACTGCCTCCTGAGACAGTTCCACATTGACGAGAAGCTGCATCTCACCATTTCAGATGATTAAAAGGGGCTTCACCTATCAGGAGCGAGTTGGACCAGATAATCTCGGTGATCCTTCTAACCCGGATCTCCTTCTTCCCCAGTCCAGGGCTCTCTGCACCAATTTTGAATTGTTTTGGTTTATTTTTACTAGAGCATGTTCCCTTATGACCCCCAGGCTAATGCACAGCTCTAATAAGACATCATCCAATTCAGGGAACCACTGATGGCCCCACTGCGGCAGCTGACAAGCATCCCCATTTCTGGAGCTCAGTGTTCAGCCAGTGCCTGGTGTCCTAGAGGTGCTGCCCTCTGGTGGGAAAGAAAAAGACAACTGCTCAGAAAGCAAGCAAGATGCATTTTGAGGCTACTGTCTACACACAATCCTATCTTACCTCCCCAGAAAGCTTAACTCTTTGGTGTGAGCCCTGAAGTTCTTACCCTAGCCATCAGGGCCTTTTGTTTACATTCACAACACCATTATGTCCCACAAAACACTGGAACTTCATCCGAAATATCAAGTCCTGATTTCCAGAGAGTAGTCGGAATTTGTGGATGCCTGTTTCAGTTTATGGAGGCCCTTGGATGTTAACACAGTGCTGTAGAAAGAGCTCTAGACTAGGTTTAAAGGGCCAGGTTCTAGCTCATGTTTTGCCATTCCTTACATGACCTTCAACAAGTCACAAGTTTATTAAATTTATAAAATGCTCTGGAGTTTGGAGATGAAATCCTTCAGAGAAAAGGGGTCTGTCATATGTGCAACTACTTACAGCTGCTAATTATAGCAAATGGCCGTATGTTCTATTCTAGGCTGGGGACCCTCAGGCTCTTAAAAGGAGACTGGCCAACCCCAGACCTTGTTCATCTGGGCCTTCAGCCTCGGCGATAGCCACAGGAGAGGCTTTTCTTTTCCCTTAAAAAGGAGCTGTAGGGGCCACCCCGGTGGCGCAAGCGGTTAAGTATGTGCGCTCCGCTGTGGCGGCCCGGGATTCACTGGTTCGGATCCCGGGCACGCACTGATGCACTGCTTGTCAAGCCATGCTGTGGCGGCGTCCCATATAAAGTGGAGGAAGATGGGCACGGACGTTAGCCCAGGGCCAGTCTTCCTCAGCAAAAAGAGGAGGATTGGCAGTGGATGTTAGCTCAAGGCTGATCTTCCTCACAAACAAAAAAAGAGCTGTAGACTGATCAGGGAGGGATCAACAACTCCTAGGTTGCCCAGGTGTCTGAAAACATTTACCAAGTTTTCCGGGCAGGTTTTGCCATTCTTGCTGAGGATACAAAGCTCTGTGAGAATTAGTCACTGGAAGAGATTCTCACTATTTCTAAACATCAGTCACCTGCTCAGTGTTGCCACCGTAGGGCTTCACATGGAAGAGGGGCAGCTGAGGACACCACAAGGTTTTCTTGAGCGCTAGGCAGGAGTTCAACTCCAAACTGGAAAAATGCTTTGGAATAAAACTATAGTTGGTAGCTGAGTAAGAACATGACTTTCATTTTTAAAACCCATTTCTCTGTACTTGTTTTCCCACAAAAGATAATTTTCCTTCAAGAATTGCCTTGCTAAGTTTTTCTTGTAGTCTCTAAACGGTATTTTTAGTTTAGTCTGGGCAACTATTTTCTGTTGTCCCCTAATCATGAATTAAGCTAACTTTCCCTTACTAGCATTACAGAAAATTTCAAAAGCAGAACACACTTTGTTGACCTCAGACATCGTGCACCACCCACACTCACACCTCAAGTGAGGTATTTATTCCATTAGTCCGAAAACATTTTTTCACTTACAAGAAATCTCACATACTGAAGTGACAGTCAACTGCAAGCAATAAATGTTACTGAGTCATTTGGTTAGCCTGGATTTTGAAGATACCTTTTCTTCTCCTAAACACTTTAAGCCAACTGAAATGAAAAATTTTTATTTTTAAAAACTTTGACCATAGCGAGAGTTAAAGCATCATTTTTAACTGGTTTCTTAATTAGGTCTTATCACTGGGACAAAAAGGTGCCGTAAGAAAATGTTTTCACTAAAAAGTAACAAAATAACAAGAGTGCTACTTAACCAACTCATCCTAAGTATTATGGAAGAATAACAAGTCCAGTGTGCCTTCATAAAGACTTGTTAGTAAAAGCAGCCTACTCTGACCGCCTACCATAGACCAGGCTGCTTTAGTGTTTACACACAAAAGCTCTAATCTTCACAACAACCCTAAAGGAATATAAGCAAACAGACTCAGACGTGTTAAATGACTAAGCAAGACCATCCAGTTAGTGGCAGCACCAGAATTAGAACACAGGTCTACTCAGTTCTTGCCACTACTGAGCCTCTTCCTCCACATCTCATAAAAGCAGCCTTGAATTGAAGAGGGGAGAGAAGCAGGAGGCCTCCATGATGCCACAACCTTGTGCTGTAACCAGCACGTTGTGTTTATGGACTGGATGTCTATTTAAGATTCTATTTGAAGCGATTTTTGGCTTGCTTCAGTACATATCTCATTTTCTATTTATCAGCCTCTTTCACTCAGGGCAGATAAGTTCTAGAGGTACTGAAAACGTCTGAAACAAAGAAGGCTATAGAACATCTGTAGAAACTCGCAACCTTGGGTCAAACTGCAGTGTGCTGGAAGAGAGATTCCGGAAAAGAGCTGGAGAGGGCAGCCTGACAGAGAGAAGGGTACAAAAACATGGGCCACGTCCCTATAACACAGGGGTTGGTTCACAATACTGGTTATGATGTTCAAAACAGTGAGTCAAAGAGGTGATTATATTATATATTTGCTTGTTGTTACTGCTTTTCTGATCAGAAGATACAGAGTCTCTTTAGGTAACTTCCATTTAATTTAACATTTATTTTCATTTTCTATCCAGATGTTACATTTTCTACATTAAAATATAATCATGCTGACTCCCCCACCCCCTACACCCTTAGGGAAAAAAGTGAAGAACTTTACACAACTTGAAAGATGGAATGCACAGAGTAGAGAAGTTGCTATTACACCTAAGTAATAAAGAACACAGAGACCAAACAGTAGACATGGCAGAAGGGCATCAAAGACAGCTCAGGGCTCACAACAGGAAGGAGCATGATTAAAGGCTAAAGCTTTTACATGGTATCACTTGAGCCACAAAACTACCCTCAAAAGGCAGACACAGGTCAGAAAGCAGGACCAAATAGGGGATTTTCCAAAGGCTGCTCTCCAACAGAGCTTAAAATATCCATACACAGAAGAGCTTTCTCCTCCCCTTCGGCATCTGGTAAACACTTTAGAAACTTAAACCACCATTAGCACATCCAAATGTTGAACGGATATAGGTTTTTCTTTCTTCTTTTTTCTTTTATTATACCCTAACTCTTTCCAAGCAACAATTCTAATAGTTATTTTAATTATGATTCCTCTGCATGGAAACCCAGTAAAGATCATCAAGACAGCATCTCGCTACTATCAGATCAATGCCAGCCGTGCAAAAGCTGCACGATTCTATTACTCAGAGGGAGGGAGAACAGAAGACACAGGAGTCCCAACTCACACCTACTGAAGAGGAAAAGGAAACTCCTTTTCTAATCTTGTCATTAAGTAGGAAAGAGCAGGTGGACAAGAAAAACCATCTGCTTAGAGCAGAGCACAGACCTGGGGGCACACCAACAATCCAAAACCAAACGCTCAGCAGAGTCTTTTGGCTCTTCTGAGAGAAAGCTTCTTTCAGACCTGATCCCGCCCCTAATTTGGAGATCACAGCATTGTAACTTCAGAGAGTGATACTCTTGAGGAGGTGGAGAAATAAGATCTAGGAGACCCGAATGAGGACATGATTAGACAACCGACTACAGCACTGTGTACAAATACAGTATCAGCAAGACTTCACCTCCATCCCTGTAGCTACTTTAAACAAAGCACTGAAGATCCAGGTTTTCTGAACAGGGGATATTTTAAAATCTGTTAGCAGTTTAAAACATTGCAACACTGGCACAATATGTTACCTGTTATTTGTTTTTAATTACAGGGTAACACGGCAAACTCCAACACAAAAGTGGGGATGGGGGAGTGCAAAAGGAATAAAGAAAACAGAACCAGTATTTCACAAGATTATCAAGTCAGCGATGAAGCAGCAGCTAATGTTTTGCAGAGTCTCGAGGGTAAAATTCACTCAGGGTGCTCTGAGGGATTCTCTTCAGCATTTCTTTGGGAAAGATTCGGAGCAGTTGCCAGCCAATGTCCAAAGTCTCATAGACAGTGCGGTTTTCATAAGGACCTTACAAAAAATTGAGATTGAATGAATAAAGGCAAACTACTTTCAACTTATCAGTGTTATTCAAGATTTATTCTGTACATGACTAGCTCCGTGAGCATGAAGTGTAAAAAAGGAGAGAGACAAAGCATTTAGGTCTACTGGATACAACTGAATGTGGAGGGTACAGATGAGGAGTCAGAGAAGCCCGCAGGCTACGGACAGCCGGGGGGGGGGGGGGGGGGGGTGCGTGGCTTTTTTGACAACTGGGTAGGATCAAAATACCTTGAGAGCAGTGGAAACTAGACCCAGTGCTTTGTCCAGAGTAGTGAGAAAAACAGATTCCCAGGAACACAGGCTGAATTTGAGGGAGGCTGGTAAAGACACGTAGAAATCCTTAAATGTCAACTGAGCACCTAAATAGGTCAGTGGTTCTCAACGTCATTATTATTATTTTTTAATAGCAGAATCACCCTTATCCTGCAAATAAAACTCATTTCTTAACTAAGGAATCAGCGTGGCTGGACTTCTGGGTTCTTTTCCCTACCAGAACTTCATTTTTATCTTTTTAAGCTATTAAGGTTTTGCATTAAAAAAAAAAAACAAAAAAAACCAACGATCATGTATATTTTAGGGATTTAATGTTAATAAAAAAATGTATCGGGGCCGGCCCGGTGGCGCAAGCGGTTAAGTGCGCGCGCTCCGCTGCGGCGGCCCGGGGTTCGCTGGTTCGGATCCCGGGCGCGCACCGACGCACTGCTTGGTAAGCCATGCTGTGGCGGCGTCCCATATAAAGTGGAGGAAGATAGGCACAGATGTTAGCCCAGGGCCGTCTTCCTCAGCAAAAAAAAGAGGAGGATTGGCGGATGTTAGCTCAGGGCTGATCTCCTCACAAAAAAAAAAAAAAAAAAAAAAAAAAAAATGTATCACATGAATAGAAAAGTGTACAAATTGTACATGTGTAGCTTGACGCATTATTCCAAAATAAACATATCTGTTGTAAGTGTCACTGAGGTCAAGAGTAGAGTATTACCATCATTAGCAGGGCAGAGACCAAGCAAAACAGGTTGAAAACCCTACATATGATATGTGATGAAAACCATTATAGACTTTTAGCAGAGGGGCAATCCATAAAAGGAGTTCTAAGTTTACTCTAGCAATGGTATAAAGGGAGTCAGGGACACTGGTGAAAAAGCTGGCACTAACAGCCAGGGCTGAGGGGAGAAAGCTTTGAACTAGGTCTTAAGACTTAAGGAGTGGTCAGAGAGCAGCAGCTTCAACATCAGCCAGGAACTTGTTGAAATACAGAATCTCTGGCCCCACCCAGATCTACTGAATCAGAATCCTCATTTTAACGAGAGCCCCAGTTGATTAAAAAGCATATTAAAATTTGAGAAACACTGGCCTAAGGTACTGTAATGGGAATGAAAACAGAATAGGATAAGATATTTTAAAGGAGAACAACACAAATTAGCAAATATTTGATCACTGGGGAATGAATGAAGAAGGCTAAGAATTAGGCTCCATTACTGAGCTTGGGCTAACTAGGACATGGTCATGCCAGAGGCAGACAGAAACTGAAAAGGGAATTGCTGGGCAGGTGGTCAGTTGGGAAAACACTCCGGTTCTGACCATGCTGAGCCTGAGGGGACGGTGGCATAAACAAAGGTGCCCCAGCTGGAGATGTGGGATTAGAGCTTCCGAAAGAGAGTAAGGATTATACATAGGGATTTAGTCAACAGCATAGGGAAAAGGCAAAGCCAGGAAAAAAAAGTACAGAAAGAACAGGTAACTAAGTCTTTGGGAACATAGACAATTAAGAAGCAGCAAGGTAAGAAACCAGAAAAGGAGATGAAAGCAGATGAATAAGAAAAGTCCAAAAGCCCCAAGGCCCGAGGAGACCCTTAGAGAGAGGTGAGGAGGGAGGAAAAGCGGCAATGGAGGTGGCAGACCAGAAGGCCAGGTGTAAGAAACAGAAAAATAAGACAGGAACTAAATAACTGGATGGTGGAGTTGAAGGCAGAGGGGAAGGAAGCAGAGGGCTAAGTACAAAGACACATCAGGCAGTTGGAAGAACCTCTTCTCTAATCAGAAGGAAAATCATATAGAACCAACCTAAGTTCTCTCAGACTGGGAAAGAAGTCTTCAAAACTACACATAAGGCTGTTTATGTTTTTAAGAAAACAGTCATCTTACCCTGAGCAATAAAGTTCCTCTCAAATTTCTGCAGAAATTCCAAGTAAAGAAGATCATCTGAGGTAAGGGCTTCTTCTCCAACTACGGCTTTCATGGCTTGCACATCCTTACCAATAGCATAGCATGCATACTAAAGAGAAAAAAGGTTTATATGAACAGGGATAAGATTTCATACATGTTAACAGTCATCTGGACTACATAAGTGTATTGCTGTAGCTATCTTCATAAGAGACCACAGAAGGAGGTCCACATTATTGACAAACACAATCCACATAAACCAAGTTCATGTGACAGTATCAGAAGGACTGTATTGTAAAGTAGTCTCACTCAGAAAGGAGTCTTCAGGCACACACTACATAGACATCACTAACACTCTACTACAAATACACTTCCTCAACATGTCAGTCAGCTCACATTTTAAAGAGCATTTGAAATCAGAACTCGTGCCATGGAGAAATCCAACTCAATGTCTCTATTCAAGAAAAATATTTGTGATATCAGTAGATTTTCCATTTCTACTTTAAGGCCAAAAGTACTTTTCTTTATTTGTGCTTGGTGTACAACCTCATATGACTACAGAAACCAAGCATTTCATAGAACACATACAGCCGTTTCCCTTATAGTGTTCTGGTGTTGCTTAATATGTTAAGCAAGAAATAACTTAGTGTATCTTTTCAGGAATATAATTATTATTAAGGTTACTAATAAAAACTTAAAAACGGCCTTATAGCTTGGTGTTTTATTTAGAGACTACTTTATATAGCATTAGATGTGGGTTTCAAGCATATGATTTTTAATCTTGGTTATCGGCACCTACCCTTATTAAAAAAAGACTGCTTGGTTCTAACGATATTATATATATTCCACATGGAAACCTATACTAAAATCCTACTTGGATGGGGGGAAAGAAAGTGATATGGGAGAGACGCAAGAGGTGTAAGACAGCAGAAAAAATAGGCTAAGAAAGGTATTCAGGAGCCAGCCCAGTAGTGTAATGGTTAAGTTCATGCACTCTGCTTTGGCAGCGCACAGTTCATGGGTTCAGATCCCGGGCGCGGACCTACACACTGCTCATCAAGCCATGCTGTGGCAGCCTCCCACATACAAAACAGAGGAAGACCGGCACAGATGTTAGCTCAGGGACAATCTTCCTCACCAAAAAAAAAAGGAAGTTATTCACTTCTTTACATACCACCCTTAAGGGTTATACATACCAGCTGGTTAGATACGTCAGCATGATCCTTCCTGGTCATACCTTCTCCAATAGCAGACTTCATCAACCGGGATAATGAGGGTAGCACATTAATAGGTGGGTAAATCTTGGATAGAGTGGGAGGAAAAAAATATATTTAAGTACAAAATTCAAGCTTTCCTGGTAGTAACGAAGCATTCTGAAACTCATTATCCCTTAAATTACATAAAACTGCTGCACCAGTTTCCTAGGGGAATCCTAATATCTTTTCTGATAAGAAAAGGAAGTAAGAAATACTTGATGGCATATTTCTTTTGAGAATCAAATCCAGAAAGTGAAATCTACAAAAACAGTACAAGATTATATTGAAAAACTGAATTTTCGACATCTGCCTACAATATCAAATCTAAATGGCCTTCTGAACTCTCACTCATAAAATCACATACAAAATAAAAAGATTAATAATAATTCCACGTAAAAGCTAATATTAGAAGTTGGCATCTATTACGGAACCATCAAAAATCTGTTTTTGATTATTCGGCCATAAAAAAGAATTAAATCTTGCCATTTGTAACAACATGGATGGACCTTGAGGGCATTACGCTAAGTGAAGGAAGTCAGACAGAAAAAGATAAATACCATATGATCTTACTTACATGTGAAATCTTAAAAAAAAAAAAAACTTGAGCTCAAAGATATAGAGAACACATTGGTGGCTGCCTGAAGCGGGGGGTAAGAGGTGGGCACAAGGGGTGAAGAGGACAAAAGGTACAAACTTCCAGTTATAAGATGAATAAGTCTAGAGTGATGAAGGGCACAGCATGGTGACTACTGTTAACAATACATACTGTATTGCATATTTGAAAGTAGCTAGGAAAGTGGATCTTGACAGTTCTCATTGCAAGAAAAAAGTCTGTAACTATGTATAGTAATGAATGTTAACTGGACTTACTGTGGTGATCATTTTACAATATATACAAATATCAAATCATTACGCTGTACACCTGAAACTAATATAATGTTGTCCATTATGCCTCAATGAAAAAATATAATAGAAAAAACATCTGTTTTTGTACTAATAATAAGACTGGTAGGTTATACCATTATGGCATAAAATATCAAAAAAGTTCTCTGAGACAACTGACTCCATTTTAAGGCACAATAAAGTGGAAATTTATTATTAATTCTGGCACTCCTATCCACACCAGGATTTTAGTATACAGAAATGACAATTTTATAGCCATATTAAAAACAATTCAAGTTGATATTTTCTAAACAAAATAATTCCTAAGAGCAAAGTCAAAGTCACTAACTGAAGAGTAGATTTATAACCGCTACATTACAGCACCACTCAAATGTCAAATACCTGTCTGTTGTGTAGCTGTCTGTCCACATAGATCTGCCCCTCTGTAATATATCCAGTCAAGTCAGGGATGGGGTGAGTGATATCTACCAGAGAAGACATCTGACGTTAGTTCAAGTGTCCATTTCATATAAACAAACCCACAAGAAGTCAAACTGCATCCCCTACAGCATTACCTAAAACAGTGCTATACAAAATAGTTTTCTGTGATGATGGAGAAGTTCTGTTAACTGTGCTATCCAATATGGTAGCCATGAGCCAAATGTAGCTACTGAGCATGTAAAGCGTGGCTAACATAACTGAAAAACCTTATTTCAAATTTTATCTAATTTTAATTAACTTCAGAATTAAAACATCCAAATGTGGCTAGAGGTTACTATATCAGACAGTTTAACTTATTAGATTGCAGCACAGTTAGAGACATGTTGGCACATGAGGTAAATTTAGCTGCATTCATAAAAAGTACTCTTTCTCTTAGTTATGTGATCTCTCTCCAAAATATAAATAAACCCCTATTTTAAACACAAAGTTGTCTTGCAGAGATTTGCTAATCTGATGTATACCGAGAGAACATTCTTAGCTCATAAGCTATCTCAGGTGGATATGCAACATTTCAACACGGAAAATACAGAGATGCTAGACACGTAGAAAGACGCTATGTAGGCAGCACCAAAAAGGTCACACAAAGCAAGACATTTCTAAGTCGGTTAAATTACATAAAGTAATTTTGCAGCTACTTACTTGGAACAAATCATTTTCACATCAGAGGCAGTACAGTGTACTAGTTAGTGAGAATTACAAATTCAGACGGCCTGGGTCCTAAAGCCATGACTTCCTAACCCTGACAGATTACTGGACCTCCCTGTGCCTCTGATTACAGCCTCTCCCTCAAAGCTGCTATGAAGACCAAATGAGGCGATACTTATAAAGCACTTGGAACAGTGCTCAATTACAGTGAATTATGACTTTCTGAAAATATCTCGTCAAAGTGCTTTTTGAAAACTGAGATAGGACAAAAAAGCAGTCCGGTAAGAGGAATGCAGAAACTCTCACCACAGCAGCAACCCTCAGCACACCTCAGGCACTGCACTGAGTGCTTTCACATACACAGCAAAAGAAAGTAATTTCTAACCAGGCTTTAATGATCATTCTGACTCTAAAGCCTTGTGGTATTTATTATTTGTGCTCTTCATTTGTCACATAAGCTACCTTAATATTATTCGTGCACATACATAAAAAATATCCAACTAGACTGAGTAACCCAATAAATCTTTTTTCTAAATTCCTTATATCTAGATCAGTGTCCCGCAAAGAGCAGGCACTTAATAGTATCTAATAAATGAAAATTAAAAAATTCAAATTACAAAAATTGTTTTTTCCTTCCACAAAAGGATAATGATAATTATGCGTAGTTTTCAAATGAAAAATTTTATTTTCATTAACAAATAACTAGTTAAGGTTAACTCTTGGAGGGTAAACTCTCAAAAGAATTTCAACTCAAAAAAGTAGATGGTCTTCTCTCAGAATGATTAGGTCTGCTATGATCCAAAGACCAAAGACTTACCATCATTAGGCATGGTGAGAATAGGGATTTGAGTAATAGAGCCGTTTCTACCTTCCACTCGACCAGCACGTTCATATATTGTAGCTAAATCTGTATACATGTAACCTGGGAAACCTCGTCGACCAGGAACTTCTTCTCTGGCTGCTGAAACCTGACAGTAAGTCAAGGAGGAGACTATCACATACCAGAATGTGAAAAGTAAAGCTTGGTTAGAATACGTTTGTTTGAACATGCCGAATTACAAAGTTGGAAATATCATCTTGTGCATTTTAAATACTGTCTCTAAGAGATGATTTAGAAAAATCTAGCAACACAAGTTCAAACTATTCTGCAACAAAAATGATGACAACTGGGGACCAGCAGTTTTTTGCGAAAATCATACTGCCGTAACATAGATCTTCAAATAGCTTGCTAGAAGAAAATCTGCTTGCAATTTGATAAATCAAAGGAAGTTAATTTTAAAACTAAGAGAACATTCCTAGTTCAGAAGATTTATTTCAAGCTATGGATCTTGTCATATTTATGTAAGCTAATCCTAAGAAGGTCAAAGCGGAAGGAAATAAATACCAGGAATCATTTGATGCACTCTACATACATTATTTACTTCAATCATCACAAGCCTATGAGAAAGATAATGTGGTTAACCCCAATTTATGGCTGGAATCAAGAGTCAGATAAATAATTTCCCAAGATCACAGAGCGAGGAATCCACTCACTGTGCAAAATAACAATAGTAATAAATGGTCTTTCTCTTAGACACATGTACACTAGAATACAGGAGTACATACTAATATATAACTACCAAGACCCTTACTTTCAAGTGCTATTTTAGTACCTCCAAGAGTATGCTACAGCAGTGCTACTCAAAGTGCAGTCTACAGACCAGCTTTATCAATGTGCAAAGAGATAATAATAGAAAGCAAGATAAGCATTTAGAAAACTTTAATGGCAATTCGACAGAATTTTATGTATGCTGAATCTAATAATAAAAATAATCTGGGCTTGTAAATTATCTTTTTTAAAAATGTCACTTTTCTATTAACTCATTTTTATTATATTTTAGAAAAGTATTGGTCTGTGATGGGTGGGGGCTGGGGGATGATGTCCTTCACTGAAAAAGCACTGTAGCAGAGAGATATGGTGACAGATCTTAGGGAATTTTAAGAAACTACATATTTATACTGCATGTTTCTTCAGAAGTCTTTTTCCATTTTTTTACATGCTTAAAATAAGAGTAACTCACTCAACATTTCAGTAACTTGTATTAGAACAACACCCCAAACTTCTGCTGTGTGATAACTGCTGGAATCTTAACATTCTTCCTAAATAAACAGAATTTTCTGAAGGAAAATGTTCCGAAGAGGGTGCTGCCAGAGTATGGTCTATTTATTTCAATACTAACATCATTAAAATGAAATTCTGAAAGGGGTTAAAAATTGACAGTCTGGACAGAGACAGAACTTCCTGGGAAGTTCTGTCACCTACAGTGACAGTGACACTATGATAACTAGGCTAATAATTTAAATCTCATCCTCTAATCATTTCAACGATGTTGACAAACAGAAGAGAAGCTGTATTTTCCTTTCTGATTAATTAAGGTATTCTACTAATATATGAACAAGGAAGTTTAAAAAACATTAAAGAAAAATGAAAACTTGCAAAGGGGCAAGATAGCTCTGAAAATTAACCCATTTTAATTGAGAAAAAAGTTACCTCTCGAAGTGCTTCAGCATAAGAACTCATGTCTGTTAGGATAACCAACACGTGTTTCTCACATTGATAGGCCAGAAATTCGGCTGTGGTGAGAGCCAAGCGAGGAGTGATAATTCGCTCAATACTGAAATGGAACATTAAGTCCTATGTCACTCAAACAAAAAGGCCAAAAACAAAACAAAATGATTCTGGAAATAACAGTACAGTCTCCCTTTTAAAGTTTTAAACTAATTGAGGAAGGTAAAGCAATTATTACCCTAAAAGTTGTTAAGGCAGGGTTATTTTATGTACTTACATAATAAGAATTACTTAGTGCTACAAACTTAAATTGATTATTTTATAAATGCCCCATAATTTCTCAGAACCATATAGTTCTCAAAACTGAGAGAGACAGAAAGGGAAGGAAGGCAAGACTCAGAGGCCAGATTTCTCAACTAATAGGAAAAGAACATTTATTGAGCATGGACTCTGTGCTAGGTATTTATATGTATTATCGCATTTAAACTGTACAAGAACCATGTAAGACAAGTATTATTTGTCACATTTTATGAAAGAGGAAAATGAGCTCCAGAGCTTAACTGATCTCTCCAAAGCCAAATAACTAGTAAGAAGCAGAGCTGGAATTTCAATACAGTTATCTCACTTCTAGGCCCATGTTGCTTTCATTGTAACATTTTACCTCCCTAGTTGTAGGTAATATTTTTGACTGGAAGCCTGGGTGAACAGAAAGAAAGAGCTCTATTTACTTACGTTGGGTCATTAGCCAAGTTCAAAAAGAGGCAAACATTGTCCATTGAGCCATTTTCTTCAAAGTCAGATTTGAAGAACCGGGCAGTTTCCATGTTTACCTAAATAGCAATGACTTTATCAGTGCTGGGAGAATAAAAATTCTCAATATTTATTTCTGATGAAGGCCAAGCTAGAGAACTGCACGGTTCCTTCTTTTTCAAGTACCCAAAAAACTTTCACAAAAGCCAACAGAGTAAACAGCTTGCTTTGGGCACAAAGAGAATTATTCTTACATTTCACAAATACTTTTTTCTTTCCTGAGGAGGATTAGCTCTGAGCTAACATCTGTGCCATCTTCCTCTATTTTGTATGTGGGATGCTGCCAAAGCATGGCTTGATGAGCAGTGCGTCAGTCCGCACCTGGGATTCAAATGCCTGGGATTCTAACCTGCAAACACCAGGCCACTGAAGCTGAGTGCGCAAACTTAACCATTGCGCCACCGGGACAGCCCCTCAAATGTTAAATTTTAATCCTTAGTTTGCCCAAAATGCTAAGTTGCAACTTCTCTACCTAGAGATAAATTTAACGATATATTTATAGTTTTCTACACTGTTCTAATAACATAAGCAGTTAATTTTATATTTCATACTAAAACAGAAAAAAAACTATACTTACACCCATAGCGGCAAACACAATTGCAAAATTTTCTTCACTGTAGTCCACTACATCTTTGGATTTCTTTACCAAACCAGCCTGGCGACAGATTTGAGCTGCAATCTGATGAGGAGTACAAAAGAACTGAGGTAAAATCTAAAAGAACATTTTTATAACAAAATATCTTTTATCCTAAACTTTTTGGAATTGTAATTATAAATGAAACTGGGATGTTTTAAAGGACTTTACCCAACAAAACTATTTTGTACTTTCTGCAAAGATTTGTAAGAGTAACCAAGAAGACAGATATCGTGCATGGATAAAAAAATCAATGTAATTGGATTATATAAAAAATAACATTGGTTATTTGTGTTGAAAACTCTTTATCTGGTTTCTAACAGTGAAGCATTTAGAAATTCTTCCTTGTTAAATTTCATACCAAAAAGATTCCAGTTCTCACCTCATTGTGTGGTAAGCCAGCAGCAGAGAAGATAGGAATTTTCTGCCCCCTAGCAATACTGTTCATGCCATCTATGGCCGAAATGCCGGTCTGAATCATCTCCTCTGGGTAGATTCGACACTGAGGATTGATTGGCTGGCCTAATGCATTTCCAAAAGGGAAAATATTAATATATCTCTACATTAAGACTAGAACCATTTAAAACATTTCTTTCTACTCTTAAAAAATTGGTTTTGAAGTCTGAAACTGTTTAAATATTTTTTTCATTAGTCTTTGCTAGACACACAAAACGTGGTAGCAGAACTCAAGTTCCTAAAGTGAAATAAAGGTACAAGCAAAGAAGAGAGAATCTCAAGTTCTAAGCCATGGTTTCACTATTTATATTTCAGATAAACTCTACTGATATTTTACAATATCTTAAGATATTTTATTTAAAATTTCAAGATGATCTCTAGGAAATATAAGTTTATTAAATGATAAATAAAATATCTCAATATGGAGCATGTTGGTTATCTACTTAAAGTACCACAAAAATCTCTATCTAGCAAAGGTATAAGACAGACAGAAAGAGGCTATTTTCCCTAAATCAGAGAAATCCATTTACTGCCCCTACCCATGATGTCAAGGAAGTCTTCAGCCAGTACCACAGGACCTCTGTCAATGGGTTTTCCTGATCCATTGAATACTCGACCTGTAAACAGTAATAAGACAGTAGAGATGGACAACGACTCATATATTCATAATTCTTAAAAAGATTTTACAGAAATATGTTGAAAAGGAAAGAGATCTCTGCTCAGAATGAATCACAACATCTATTACCAAGCATATCCTCAGACACTGGCGTTCGGAGAATATCCCCAGTAAACTCACAGGAGGTTTTCTTGGCATCTATACCTGAAGTCCCCTCAAACACCTATCAAGAAAGAGAAGTAATCAGAAGGGATAAAAGAAATTTAGATCTGAAGCACTTAAGTTCTATTTGTCTGTTAAACAGCCCTTGTAAAGTAAAATACATAAATGTATACTATTTTTAATATCACGAACAAAGATGTTTTCATGGTGATGAGCCAAATTGTAAACCTCTTGACTAAGCCTCATGCCTGCAAGCCAAATCCATCAAGCAAGCTAAGAATGTTTTCTATGCAGAAATAGAAGTATAATGATTTACACCTGAAATTTATACAATGCTATAAACCAAAAAAGAAGAATATTTTTTACATTTTTAAAGGGTTGTTTAAAAAAAAAAAAAGAAAAGGAAAAGAAAGGAAGAATAAGAATATGCATCAGAGACCTTAGGTGGCCCCACAAAGCCTAAAAATTCACTATCTGGCCCTTTATAGAAATTTTGCTGACTTCTGCTCTAGATTACTTTTTAGAGTAACATATTATTTGAGGAACCTGGCATTTCTCATAAGCAGTAACATTAAAAACCAGGAATCAGAGAAGACAATTTAAAGAAATAGACTCAGATCTTGTTTTGGTTCTATCCCATAAACTGTGAATTCTGCTTTTCATCTCTCTCCTGTTTGATTATCTGCTTCATTTTATCCATTTAAAAAAAAGTCACTTTACCAGTCTATTGGGCTAGAATGGATATAGGTGGCTGATATTTGGCAAGAAAATACGCAAAAATAACTGCCCCTCCCCACCCCCTGCCAGTAACCAATCTCTAAAGATGTACTTATTCAACGATCACTAGAAAAAACGTGTTCCTTATGTTTTTGTGATTACAAAAAAGTTCAACTGGCCAAGTTTTGAAAGTGATACTTACCTGAACCACTGCTTTGGAACCACTAACTTCTAGAACTTGTCCACTTCTCTTTGTGCCATCAGGTAATGTCAAGTGGACAATCTCAGCATATCTCGGAAACTAAATTGGAGGAAATAAAAGATCAATAAACAACATTTTAAAAGCTCTTCCAAAATATTCTCTGCTCTCCACCATAGCATGTATGCCACGTGCAATCTCCCAACGTTCCCAACACACACAGGCATATACCAAGAGTTTATAACATCCCCAGGTCGTTTAAGTCCTTAAAACACTTAGCACTGGCACATATACTGGCAAACGCAGCATAACTGACAGAGAAAAGGGTCTTAAATCCATGAACATACAGCAATTAAATTTCTTCCCTCTGTGCATATGTTTTAAAGTTTTGAGGCTATAGAAAGGTACAAAACTTATAAATAACCATGTTCCTGCTACTTAGAACTGATATTTGGTTCTGGGCTGTGTATTTAATCACCTGTGTGCTTTAGGGGAAGGAGCATAAAATACAACTAAATAATAAAATAATGCTAATGTTCCCTCTTTAATCTAATTCTCCCAGATATGTATTCCTCTAATCCACTTTTAATATTTTAAAATGCATGTTTCCAAAAATATACTATAGTGTTTTACTTACATAAATGGCAACATACTAAATATATCATCCTACAACTTTTTTTTTGACTTCACCTGTTTTGGACTTGTCATGACAACATTTACCTTATTTTATCATCGTAATCTATTGAAAGATGCATCATTACTTTGTGTAAAGGAAAACATCTGCCAGTTAAACTTGATGCACCATGGATTATAAATCACTTGATTTTGGAGATGCTAATAACATGTGAATAAATGAGCATCTTAGAATTAATGTTAAAACAGATGTGGTTAAAATAAAATCAAATGACACCACATTTTATCCAGCTGTTCTTCTACCAATGGAGTTCAAGGTTGCTTCAAATTTACAGAATTACAAACATCTGCAATGAATTTTCTCACATGTGGTTCCTGACAGAAGTATGTCTGATTTCCCTAAGGTATCTGGTTACCTAACTGTGGGCTACAGGCTGTGCGCATTTTCTGCCAAATTACTCTGAAAAGGAACTGTATTAATTTGCAATCTCCCTAGCAGTATACAAGAGTATCTTTTCCCTACATCTTTGCCAATCTTGTATTACTAAATTTTAATTTTTGCCATTTGGTAAAGTAGAATAATAGCATCTTTTCAATTTGCATTTTCCTGATTCTACAAATATTGAGCATCTTTCATGTTTACTAACAATTCAGACTTCATTTCCTATGACTGGCTTCTTAATATTTTTTCCTCACTTTTCAACTGATCTTTTTCTTCGGAAGTTGCATCGATTCTGGATACTAATCCTCTTGCAAATATCTGCACCCAGCCTTTGAATTTAGGCTATCTTATCGTACAGAAGTTTTAAAACTTTATGTAATAAAACGACTTGTTTTCCTTTATGATTTGTGCCTTTTACATCTTGTTAAGGAAAATCCTCCAATTTGAGGTCATAAAAATGGTCTTCTATATTGTCTTCCAATAGGTTTTTCATGTTTAGGTCTTTAATCCAACTGGATTCATTTTTGGTATGCAATTTTATTTTTCTCATTTTTATTCTTTTTCATATAGGAAGCCAAATGCCCCAATAATATTTACTAAGTAGCACAAAATGTCCCCCACTGACTTGTAATGTAGCCTTTATCACTTACCAAGTCAAATTCTAATGAGTGAGGAGAGCTGGTCTCAGGGCTCTTAATTCTGCTCCCAATACATCTGCATATTCCTGTACCAAATCTTTATTCTTAATTACTCTATCTCTAATTGATTTTGTTACCTGAAGAGATTCAACATCTTTAGTATTCTGAGTCTTTTCCTTCATGAGCATGGGATCTGCACTTAAGTCTTCTTTTATGTCTTTCAACAACCTGTTATAGTTTTCTATAAACAGTTACAATTATTCTAATTAGTTACTTCTAGCATATAGAACACTACTGATTTCTGTAGACTGATCCTTGTATCCAGCAACTCTGTTTCTACACCATTGTGTCTAATAGTTAGTCTGCTGAATGACTTGGGTTTTCTGTTTAGTTAAACATATCACCAAGAAATGATGACAGCTGAGCCTTTTCTTGTCCGATCCCTTTATTCCCACAGCATTGGTTAGGTTCCAAGCACAAAGATGGACAGCGTTGGTGACAACGGGGATCCTCAACTTGTTCCGGATTAAATGAAAATGTTTCTAGAGTCTCTCCTTAAGTATGTTGTCTGCTGTAGGGTATGGTGGATATCCTTTAAGAGGTTAAAAGTTTGTTCCAGGGGCCGGCCTGATGGCGCAAGTGGTTAAGTGTGCGCGCTCCGCTGCGGCGGCCCGGGGTTCGCTGGTTCGGATCCTGGGCGCGCACCAACGCCCCGCTTGGCAAGCCATGCTGTGGCGGCGTCCCATATAAAGTGGAGGAAGATGGGCACAGATGTTGGCCCAGGGCCAGTCTTCCTCAGCAAAAAGAGAGGAGGATCGACAGATGTTAGCACAGGGCTGATCTTCCTCACAAAACAAAAAAAAAGTTTGTTCCAGTCCTGATTTCCAAGAGGCTTTTGTTTTTTTAAGAAATGACTAATTTTATCAGATACTTTTTCTGTATTTATTGAGAAGAGCATAAGCTCCTTCTAGTTCAATCCATGAATGAGCTGAACTATACTGATATATCTTCTAGTATCAAATCATCTTTGTATTACTGGGATAAATAATACTTTGTCATAATTCTGTTGATTTCTTATGTAGTTATTTTTGCTAATATCCAATACATGAATGTACTTTATTAAGAATTTTGGAATCTGTGCTTATAAGTGAGAATAGCTATATTTTTCTTTTCTAGTACTACCCTTTGTCTAGTTTGGGTCAAAGATGTACTGACCTCATAAAATGAGCTGGGTAGCAGTTGCCATCACTTTCTATTCTGATATAATTTGTATACGATTACCTGTCTCTTCATCCTATGCTTTCACTTAAAAACAAAAGCCAAAACCTAAAAACAAAAAATCACTCTAAATCTGGTGGTATAAAGCCATTCTTACAACTACATAAAATTTATTTACCAGTGTTTCCTCAACTGGAACTATACTCCAAACAAACATTCAATGAAACTCTTTTAGCTCTCTTACAATTACTTTCTCAAAGATGTTTTCTAAGCCCTTCCCATTATTGACTCTCAGCATGCACCTGCCCTTCAGGGCACTTACAGTTAGACATTTACGCACGTCTGTTACATCTGCTGCTCCACTGCACTATGTTCCACTAGGGGAGGGGCCGTGCCCATTGCTCACTATTGTACATTCTGTGCTGAGCTCAGTGCTTAACATAGTTGAAATAGGAATCCTTTTTAAACTGTTTTCAATTATATATTTACTAATATAAAAGTTTCATATTTTAAAAATATAAGCCAAAATTTAATCTAATAGAGGATATAGAAAAAAAGAAGAAATAAAGAATAAAGAAACAAATAAAGCTTCCTACATTTTCCTCAAAAAATAAAAGTGCAGGCTCCATTCTTTCACAAAACATTAACTGGCACCTACCTAAATCTTGTACGATTTGAGTGCTATATACTGAGGCTTTAAATCAAACCGCAGACTAGTATGCAACTATGGCTAGGAGGTAAGCTTGCTATGCTTAATGTTGAGATTAATTTGTACAGGTTCCTTGTCATATACAAAAATACTATCTCAATGATAAAGCTGAAGAGATGATGTACTTTGTCCTTTCTTTTAAGAAATGTTTTTCAATTTATTTTCTGCTTACAGAGAGGTCACATTTTGAACATCCTTCCATCACTGCTTCTCTCAACAGCCAGTACTATTGTGTACCTTTCCCCCCTGATCCACCTCAACAACAACCAGTGTAGAATTACTATTCTAGAGAGCATATTATATGAATTATTTTCTCTGAAGACATTTTGATCATAGAGCTCAGGCAGGAAGCTTTGCCCAGGGTATTCAATTATAGATAATATTATATTCTACGCCTCTAAGATAACACAATAGTGTTTATAATTCTTAGGTATAGGTGTGGTTAAAAAAACAACACGTAACTAAAGATCCTTACAACAAACTGAATAAAAAAAAACCATTCTTTGCTTTAGGGTTTTAGTCACTGTTAAGATAATCTGTTCTTGTTTATTCATTACTTGAATACCAGTGTCAGGCCCTCAAAGATAAAAGTAACATATTTATTCACTCAAAGACCTTAAAATTTAGTAGAGAAGAAAAAAACTGCAACAATTGCAACACATGGCAGTCTATGACAAGAGCCATAAGATAACAAATACCTATATAATATCTACAGGTTATAAAACACACTCATAAATATTATTGGTTTTTTTCCCTAATAAACCTGTGAAGTAGGATTGACAATCTTTTTTTTTTTTTTTTTTTTAATTTTTGCAGATGAGGGACTCTAGGCCACAAACAGAATTCACAACTGGAATAAGGTCTTCTGACTTTTGATCTAAAAGTCTTGTCTCCTATATAGCACTGACATTCAGACCAAGGAATGGCTTAAAAATCATAACATAAAATTTACAGTGCACTAAACAGGACTTAAAGCCATGTTTTTAACTTCATAAATGGTTAAACAATGATGATAGTGGTATTACCTTAACATGATCTAAGATCACTAGTGGACCATTGACTCCTGATACCGTCTTGTACGCTGGAAAGAAACAGAAGCAGCTTTAGTCAAATGGGACAACAGCCTAATTGATCTCTCTGGTATTACCAAACAACCTCTCTCTACTTGATCAGACTTATTATAATATGGAGCACTCCAACAGTTACAAAATTTTTCAATGAATTCATAAAAATACCTGTGCCTGTACAACTTTTCATAACCCACCCTCATCCAACCAAAACCACTCTGAATCCTTACTGAGTCAGTCACATTGTTTTAAGGACTCAGAATACAAAAACAAAGAAGGCACAGAAGGACAGAGTCCCATCACGAGTTCCCATCGTGTGTGGAGAAGGGGGAGGTAAGGGCACTAACAGAGGTGTGCAGAGGGTTTGTGGGAGCACAGGACAAACCAAGCAGTAGTTCTTACCTCGGAGGACAGCTTTACAGAAGGGGGGGGGGCACTTGGCAAAGTAGAGGAGGAAGCGGAAGGGAATTCTCAACTTTAAGCAGAACAACAAAATTCACAAAGGAAATACGAAAAAATGTAGTCTGTTAAAAAGCCAAGATTAAATGGCATAATAAAAAACTATAGGACAAGAGCTTTATTGAGGGAGAGGGGTGGGCAATGCAATGAAAGGCCTGAGCTCAAATAAGATAAGTATCCTTTAAAAAAAAGTCAAATGTTTTCATCAGTTTAGAGGCTTATATTTTCCGCTGCAAATTATGCTCTCGGAATAAACTGCCAGTCTGTAAGGTACTGCCCAAATCCCTCATTTTAGAAAAGGAGGTAGCTGTCCTTCAACTATATCACACCTACATACACGTCAAGTAGAACGGTAATTAGGTATAAAACAGAACACTTGGGAGAGTGATTCTAACAATGTCAGAATTAACCAAATTTCATAATCAGAACAGCTGAAAAAACAAATGAAATAAATGTTGGAAGAAAACTTACTACAAGGCCTAAAATGATTTATAAGAAGCTGTCATCCAATCGGGAACTTTTCCCTTGCTTGATTTCTCATGAGGTCTTAACAGAGCTTTCTGGCACCAATGTAGACTCCCAAGAAGGAGGAAACCACTTAACAACCAGTCTGTCCACTCGAGGGGCTTCAGAAGCCAAAAACCCAGTTTCTTAGCCAGAGAGCAAGTGCCCTAGTGGAAACACTCAGACAGGGCAAGCAAGCACTCTCAGGAGCCTTCCTCTCTCATACTCAAAGGACATTTAAATCCTGACACCAAATATTGGTTTGAAAACATCTGTGATTGTAATTATCTCAACAGAGGCCCCAAAATGACTTTTTTTTTTTTTTTTTACCTTAGACAAAAGGCAAGTCACAAATTTAAGAAGTTACTTGAATGGTAACATAAAAGAATTAATCATTGGCCTAAGAATATTAGAAAGATCCCAGTTGTCATATTTTCTACTTTTATGAAAATCCTCCCCATTCTTTTAAAATAACCTAATACTCTTAAAAATAATTCCTACCCTTATAAAACTACTTCATTCTTCTCATTTTAAGAGTCCAAACAATGTTTTTAAACGACTTTCTAAAATTGCTAAGTGAAAATGCCAAGTGAGCTACATTAGAAACATGTTTTCTTAGAACCCAGTTTTAAAAAATATAGAAACACAGACCTTTTCCAAATCTTTACCTAAACAGTTGGGGATGGGAGGAGGGAGTAGGTTGGGGCGGGAGGAGAGGGTCTAGTTTTGAGATTTACTGGCAACTCTGTTTTGAATAAAATGGAACATCAATAAAATCCTCAGGTTCTGAAATTCTCTTTACTTTTTCTACAAGATTGGCATCTCCTTTGAACTTCTAATCTCTACAACAATGATCCTTCAGAATCTCATGTTTAAATTCAAGCTCATTCAAAATTATTAAGTTTTGCCAGTCACGAGCAAAAGCATGACCACGGAAAAGAAACACTAGTCATTGCTTTTTGTGGAACCAGTGAATCAAGTTCACTTCTACTACAAAAGACAAGATTCTACTTCATCAAAAACAGTCTCTAAATTTGCAACAATGTACACATCCTTTTAAAAAGCCAGTAAGTAACCATGCGAATTAACTGGCGAACACCAACACCACCAATACACATTGAATAAATACTTGTCAGGAATTCTAATTTAATCTCTGTAACAGGTCTATGAGTTAACTATTATTCCAAGTTTTAGAAGAGAAAAATGATTAGAGAAAAATGATTCTCAGAAATTAAGTAACTTGCCCAAGCACCTGAACTTACATAGTCTAGCTCCAAAGTCACTTGTTCTAACTCTGTGCTGCAGGTCAAATTATAAAACTGAACTGCTTGTTTTTTATGGTCTGGTACACTCTTATAATTATCTGCAAGACTTATGTAGCTATACCACTCAAAATAATTTCAGAGTCTGTAACTTTAGCTACGAAAAAATAAGTTATTTTTACTATTCACTGCACTGGACAATATTTCCCTTGGGTCCACATTTTGTTATTACTGCAAAACAATCTTTCTCCAATGGAGTGTAGCCACTGGAAGAGTTGAAGCAGGGAAAGGCGAGTCTAATGGAGATTCTCCAGCAGTTTTCCCTCCCTGGAAAGCACGTAATGCAGGATACCCCTTCAGATACAAATCAGGTTAAGCAACATGCTTGGGTCTAAATTAAACCGACATATATAAACTAAACTAATAAATGTTACAATCCAAACTAAATAAAAAATTTTACCAAACTTTATATTTGGAGAGTGCTTCACACTTTCACAGAGCATCTTCAGATAGGTTACCTCAATTCAGCTTCACAAAATGCTGGAAGGCAGGCAAGGCTGATTCACCCACGCTACACTTAAACTAAAGCTCTGAGAAATTTATTGCTAAATGGATGAGCCGGGATTAGAACTGGGGTTTTCCCTGTTTGTTTTTTTACTAATTCTAAAGCTGGTACTCTATGACCCTATAATATTTCTTAATTTAGTCTCCAGTATAATTATAAAATATGGAGATGACATAGTTTCTAGCACTTGGACTACAAATAGGTACTAGAAAACAGTTTATACACAAACTGTAGCTCTTTTCCATGATAATAAAACTATTTGCAAAAAAAAAAAAACCCAAAAACAAAAACAAGTAGAGAAAATGATATCAAACACCACCTTTTATCTCAACAATATTTATCCAGCCTTCTTCACCATTACCATTAACAGCCCAAAGCAGAGATAAAAGTTTAGAACAAGGCGGCCAAAGATATCAAGCTTTGTTCTAAAAAGTCGAAACCCATTCACAAACAACATAAACATTTCTATTTACCAAAATAATGGCCACGGTCTCTTGGAAATTTCCAAATGAACAAGAACTTGGGTCTACAGGGTGTGATCGGAACTTCCGACAACACAACAGATACATGTTCAGATTACATGCTGAACAGTTTACAACGAAAAAGTCACAACTTTGATTCTGAACTATCAAGCAGGCAATAAATATTTACCGAGCAACATTTAAAAACCAAGCTCTACAAAGGTTTTAAGGAGAACTTTTTGTCAGATGACATCCTCTTCCTCCTGCAGGATGTGAGATTGTTCAACAGCACTAATGCCACTTAATGATTGTGAAATTTGTCAAAGAGAAAATTCGACAGCCATTACACAATAAGAGATCTAGTCCTTTAACTTCCGCGTTATTAGCAAAACAAAAACCCAGGGCAATCATCTTCCATTGTGCAAGAATAGTAGAAACCCACACCCTGAGCAGTGGGCGCTAAGGTAGAAGTTCTAGAAAAAGGCAGGTCAATGATTGCTCTGCACTATGATGTAAGAAACGTTAACGTTAGTTGATCTAGGGTCTCAAGAACAATGGAGATCATCTAATTCAAAATGTTTAGCGTCCAAAAGCTCTATGTATATTATTGAACTTTGCTCTCAAAGTTTAAAAGAAAATCAAGCTTTTTTCCCCTGACTTTAGAAATTCAACTAAAGTGCTCAAGATTATTTCAAGCCTGCATATCTCATTTTCCATTTCTTGTTAACAGCCCGACAATACTGAAGTTGTTTTAAAACAGGATCCAACTTGTATAGTGGAATTGCCAATATTACTCCAGTCCTTCATTCAAAAACTACACATTAAATAACTATAACATATCACCTAAGATGGAATCACCAATCTTTAATTAGAAAAATTAAGAGGTTAATCACTATTTATTCAAAAGTAATTAAAACTGTTGACTAGAATCAAGAATGTGGCAATATAGAAAAAAGATGATATTCAAATGCAGTTAGCTGTTAGCGCAAGTGTTTCACTTAAGCTTCTTAGAATAACCCAGACACAGAAGCGGAACTCAACCAAGAATTCCAACTCCCTAGTCTGATTCTATCCACATTAAGAATCTATCCACCAAATCATCAGAACAAGCGGTTTAAATGCAAGTTACACAACAATTAGAAGACAACTTCTATGTGTCAAGCACTGTGCTAGGCACTGAGGAGACAAAAAGGATTCCTGACCTGTAAAGTCTCAGTTTTAAGCCTTACATTGCAACAATTTTGTTAGGAGGAATTTCATCTGGAGAAGTTCCTCCCTCACTGGGTAAGCACACACAAAACGTTAAGAAATCAAACTCATCTCTCTTAAGGGCTTACAACCTTAATCATGGAGTACTCTTTAAACAATATTATTTCAGTTGATACTCTCTGAATTGACGTTGAATGAAATACTGTATGAAAATGGACTATTATACCATTATAATCTTTTTCTAGAAGCTCCACTAACGTCTATCTGTTCTACCCAAAGAAAAGCAAAGCATACGTATGCAATTCATAAAAAAGAATCTGTAATTGTTAGGTATAAATTTATTGTCAAAGCCTATATAAGAAGGGAATATCTGTCAATTTCCTGAAACATTTACTTCAGTTCATATAAAACCCCAACAGGCATTCTCTAATTCGGATAATTCCCAGTGTAAAAAGCACATCTCAGCAAACCATAGAATCCAGTGTTTTCCTTCTTCCTCACACTGCAGTGCTGTCACATGACCCAGCGGCAGATCATGAAGGAATTAGTCAGGCTGGAGAGCGCCCAGACTGAAACCCTTCATCTGAAATTCTTTTTAACCAATTAGCCACCCACAAACAGGTACTCTGGCAACTAACCAGTGCAAATACAGTCTTAGCACTTGGGGAATCATCAGGAGCTTTCGTAAGTTTTAAAGAAAGTCTATTTCCAGGGCTCATCCACTGTTCCTAAGGAAGTTGTGAAGAGGTCTGATTACACAGTTGTATTGTTTAGTAATCAAAAACCATTTCTTTCGGAACTGCTGAGCAGTCCACTTAAACCCGGTTTATTAAGGCCTTTTTATAGTCATAACACTTAAACCGGCCCATGCATAAGCTTTGCATATATGCTATATAATATGGGCAAAGCTGTTTGGCTTCCCCAAGACAGCTTTGCACTCGACCAAGCTGGGTTAACTGATCAGTAAATGAGCAGGCAATGGCAGACGAAGGCGCAGCGAGAATTAAGAAACCTGGAATTCTAGTTCCTGCTCCGCCAATCATCAGGTGTCTACAGCCTGGCAGGCCCTGTCTGTTCCAGAACCTTAGGCTTCTCACTGTAAAAGGAGAAGGCTGGACAAGACGACCCGCAGGGTACTTTTCAGCTCTAGCGTTCTCTGGCATCTAGGTGTCCTCGTGCGGAGCAGGCCCTGCAGCGACCATCTGCCTCTGACTGCGGGCCTGACCACGTCGGCAAGGGCCCCACACCGCTCCCTCCCGAGGAGCTCCAGACATGCCCCGAGGTCCACATCGGGGGGGGGGTTTCCCCGACCCCCGGATCTCCAAACGCGGCGCGGGGAACGCCGAGACCGCAACGACGGGCGCTGCCCCTCGGACGCGGGAAGCAGCGCCGGAGCGCCCGGTCCGGGGAAGGGGGCGGAGGGCGGCAGCCAGAAGCCCCCCGCCCAGGACACCTTCCCGCTGGTCTCCCGCCCTCGGACCCGTGTCACGGAAACGTGTAGTCTCCATGGAGGAGCAGAGCACCGGTCAGGGCAGGGGACACGAGAGGAAAGATAACTCTCCCCCTCAACCGCCCCCGTCGGCTAAGCAGGTGAGTGGGATACGGGGCCGGGCTACCGCGGCAAGGCAGCCCCCGTCCTGCTCTCCGATACTCACTGAGGCGAGGCTGGGAGAGGTAGTTCCGACTGACGGCCAGCGCCTGCTCCCGAGACCCCACCGCGGGCCCGCCGGGGGGCACCGGCAGCTCCGGCGCGGCCCCGTTCACGATTCCCCGCATCGCCCGCAGCGCCATCTTGTCTCCTCCGTCCGACGGCCCTGCAGCGGCGCCGCGCAGGCGCAGATATAGCGGGGGTGGCCGCGCCCCCGGCTCTGCCCTTGCGCGCTGCGCAGCCCGGGCTCGCCCCGCCCCTTCGCGGCTCACCGCCCACAGCCGCGTGACTCCGCACGGCGTGGGCGGGGCTGAGCCCGCTAGGCACGGGGAGCTGACCAGCGTGCTGGGTGCGCGCGGGCGGAAGGCGAGGCATGCCAGGGCCGAGAGGGAAAGAGGCAGAAGCGAGGACAAAGGGCTGCAAATGCAGGGAGGGCGGGGGCGGAAAGGCTAACACGTACAAGAAAAGGTCAATTCATGCCCATTTTATGATGACATTTCATGACATTGAACGGAGAGAATTCAGATTCTGAAAAAAACACTTGAAAAACAGAAGAAATATAAAACCTACTCCAGTGATTATTAATATAGGGCACTATGTGCCATCATTTCTTTCCCTTTACTGTCTGTCCAACTCATTCACTCGCGTATCCATTCAAAAAACATATTGGACTATTTAGGGTGGTGGTAGCAGTGTGATAGACAGTGGAACATGCTTAGAAACTATTAAAGAGATGGAACTATTACGAGAATGACTAGCTGGCTGCGGAAGACGACAGACAGCCCAGGCTCAGGGCCTAAGCAACTGAATTGATTGTGATGCTGTTTACAGGGTACAGAATGGAGAAGGAAGTGTCCTAGGAGCTTTGCTGGTGGTGGGGAAGAAAAAAGAAAAGCTAATTGTTTGGAGGATACGTTGAGTAAAGTTTCCTGTGGAATATTCAGAATGAGATTTCTATTGGAGTATGTAGGTAAATACTCCAGAAGACGGTCTGGACTGAACTGGGATAAGAATTTGTGACTTATCACCATGTTGGTAATATGGAAATAAAGGAGACAAACCAGAGAGTGTGTGCATTGTGGGAAGATGCTAAAGACCAATTTTTAAGGGGCCACTAAGATTAGGCAATGGACGAAAGAAGAGTATCCTGTGATCAAACTTGGAATGATGCTAGGGTTGGAGAGAACCCAGAGTGCATGTCCTAGGAGCTAAAGGAAGAGAAAATCTTAAAAAGGGCTTATTGCATAATGCCAAATAGAGAAGAGAAGGCAAGTGGTAGGTGTGCTGCTGCAGGTACCCGTTGTGTCTGGCCATTAGAAGACCATTGTGATATGATGGGAACATAGATGCTCAATAGAGAACAGTATGCTTTTTTCACAGAGGTGGAAATTTTAGGGTTTGAACTGTATACAGTGGTGGTATATTACAAAAGAAGTGAACGTTACTCAGTTATTTAAAGTCCATTTTAGGTGCATCTCATTTCCATGCCCTTTTGAACCACACCACTGAACCAAAATTCTATAATTTTGAGTGAGATTGAGCACCATTTAGTATATTTTATAACTAAAGAAAAGAAAGGCAAAACAATATAAGACATTCATGAGACTGAATACAATTTTTAACTAATGTCTAAAGTGGGCAAGAGTATAAGGAAACACGAATTTTCATATTTTATTGGTAAAAATATAATTGGTATAATATTTAGAAGAGCAATTTGGTGGTATCTGACTCAAATATTTCATTGCTAGGAACTTACCTTATCCTTAGGAAAATTACATATAATTAAATATACATATCAGTATATATGACAAATATTTTCAATTATATATCATACATCATACATCACATATTATATATTATTATATGATATATGATCTGTATTGATCTACAGTCATGTGCTACATAGCAACATTTCAGTCAATGACAGACTGCATATAGGACAACGGTGCCATAAGATTAGTATCATGTAGGCTAGGCGTGTAGTAGGCTATACCATCTAGGTTTGTGTAAGTACACTCTATGATGTTTGCACAATGACACAATCGCCTGATGACACATTTCTCAGAATGTACCCTGGTAGTTAAGCAATGCATGACTGTATATACGTGTAGATGTATATATGTAGACTGAAATATTCATTGAAACTTTTTCTTTTTTGTGAGGAAGATCAGCCCTGAGCTAACATCGTATGCTGATCCTCCTTTTTTTTGCAGAGGAAGATTGGCCCTCAGCTAACATCTGTGCCCATCTTCCTCGACTTTACATGGGGTGCCGCCACAGCATGGTGTGACAAGCAGTGCGGAGGTGCGCGCCCGGGATCCGAACCCTTGAACCACAGGCCACCAAAGGAGAACGCGTGCACTTAACCGCTTGCGCCTCTGGGCTGGCCCCCATTGAAACATTTTTGAAATAGCAAAAATCTGGGGCTGGCCCCTTGGTGTAGCGGTTAAATGTGCGTGTTCTGCTGCTGGCGGCCCGGGTTCGGATCCCGAGCGGGCACTGACGCACCACTTGTCAGGCCATGCAGTGGCGGCATCCCACATAAAGTAGAGGAAGAGGGGCACAGATGTTAGCTCAGGGCCAGTCTTCCTCAGCAAAAAGAGAGAAGGATTGGCATGGTTGTTAGCTCAGGGCTGATCTTCCTCACAAAAATAAAAATGAAACAGCAAAAATCTAGAAATAATCTAAATGCCCATTCATAAGTCATGGCCTATCCAGTCAAAGGTGTTCCTCAGCCTTTGAAGAATTCAGTACAGCCTTAAGTGTTGAGATAAAAAAATCCTCCAAGATAAATCAAGTTTTTGTAAAAAGCAATTGCAAAATACTATGTAGAATAGATTAATTTGTATACATTTTAAGTATGTATATATATATTGCAGTTTTGGGGGGTTGACTTTTTTTTCTTCTAAAATGGACATTAAATATCCAAAACCACATACACTCACACAGAGAGCATCCCCTGGGGGAGGGGTGGATACAGTATTATGCTTAGGAGGCTCTGCGACCAGACAGATTTAGTTGAAGTCTTGATTTTATTAGTTCTATGATCTTGAACAAAAATTTATTTGTTTATTCTCTGTAGGTCTCATTTGCAAACTGAGGATCATAATATTACTTTCCTCACAAACTTGTTGTAAACATTAAAAGAGATTAATACAAAGCATTTGGCAAATAGCAAGGGCTAAATATGTTTTCACTAGCATGTTATATACTTTGATTGATCAAACATTTACATATTAATTTCTATGTGTCAGGCTCTTTTCTAAGAGCTTTTATAAATGACATATCTTTCTGAGTAGTTTGTATTAAGCAGGAAGTATACCTTATGATTTTCTTGTATTTTCTATCTATAGTAGCTAGCAAGGTAGCTTGCACATAGTACTTAATAAATACCTATTAGATGAATGCAAATATGTTGCTCTCTTCCTAAGGATAAATGGTTCTCCAACAATCTTATACTTCCATATGGAGGGTGTTTTCCTAAAGAACACTCACCCTACTCAGATTGTATGCTGGTTATTGTCATCCTAATATTTGTTGAAATCCTATTCTTACTTTACCCCCAAAGAATGCAAGACCAGCTGGCCCCAGCTGCAGGGACCGTGGTCAGGACCTGAGACTCAGAGTCAGCAGCCCTGGTCTCAGTGTTCACTGTCTCCTTACATAGGGTGTGACCTTGGGCTAATCCACAATTCCTTTGGTCTCTGAGTCTTCATTTGTCAGATGGGAAGATTTCATGTCATAGTTCTCAAGGATTTAAAAGAAGGCTTCCAGAAATCAACATCTCAGACAGAAATGCAAACGTTTATTCTGTTTTACAAGTGTTTATTGGGGAAGAAAATTAGAGAAGGGAAGAAGAAGAGAAGCTCTTGCCAGTGACCTAATTTTCCCATATGTGTGTCTCTCTTCATTTGCTGGAAAAGCCTGATCAAGGAAAAGATTATGAAGACAAACCACAGCAGATTGAATAAATAAGCCTGTATATTTCCATGTAACAAAGCATAAATCAGTATGAGATTATCAATATGAAGTTTTCAGCATGAGATGGGAGAGAAAGCTAATTACTTCATGCATATGTATATATATATATTTTTTCCTCCTTTTGTTGTTGTGTTGTCTATTTTCTAATTCTGGCCATCAGATGCAAAGTGAACTTTATAGGCTGGAAACTGTAATTTGACCTCCTGAAAACTGAAATCTCTGGTTCTGTTCCATATTACTTTCATTGTCACTAGACTCACTGATGTGTTGCGGAAAGAGAGGGAACAGCAGAGGGCCCCCTCCGATCAGAACAATGGCTACTTAAGAGCGAGAGGTGCAAATGTTTAAACATATAAACCCAACAAGAGGCCAGTGGCAGGAAGTCCCCTTGGCAGGTGCTGGCTGTGTCATTGCCTGGCAGTGTGAAGGGGGAAAAAGTGTCCTTCCAACTCCAGGTGCCCTTTGTCTAAGACTTTCTTTTGTTGCCAGATCAGGACAGCCCTTTCTCATTCCAAATGTTCCAAACAAAAGGGAATCAGTTGGACAAATGCTGATGCATCTATTTGATGGGATATTGTTCAGACACTAGACAAACAGAACAGTATTTTAAGCGTGGGAAAATTTTCACAGTACAGTATAGAGTAAAAATTCTATATGAAATGACATACACAGTATAATCTCTATCATCTATATGTATACACATACCATCAGAGAAAATATTGGAAAGAAATATATAGAGATGTTAACAGTGACTATACCTGAGTTATGTGGTGTTTTTTATTCTTTGTATTTGTCAATTTTTTTTTGCATGAGCCTTCACATTTTTTTAATGAGAAATGCAATTAGGAATATTAAGCTGTTTCTGTTTAAATTGGCTCAGTTTTTATTTTAACAGGCAGCAGAAAGTAGTGACAGATGACACAGAGACACTCAATGGGGACTCACTGTTTCACCTCTGAGACTTGTTTATGATTGTTGGACCTGCAGTAGACCTTAGGAATCAACTAGACTTAACTCTCCAAGTTACAGATGAGGAAACTGAGGCTCAGGGAAGTAAAGTGATTCCCCAAGTCCCGGAAGCAAGATAGTAGCAGGGCTAGGAAGACGATCTAACCTTCTTAGACCTCAGACCATGCTATTTTTGCTCCATACCCACCCAGCTCTGGTTCTGTCACCTGTGTACACATTTGGATGAGTCTAGGAGATTTTCTCTGAAGCAGGGTAATTATAGACGGTCTGTTCTATCTCCGTCTAGGGGAACTTTGGAAGACCAAATTAATTCTAAGACAGGTGGGGGCTTCTGATTCTCTGAGATGGGAATCTGAGGCCCAGACTCTGACCTGGTATCTGCCTGAAGCCCCTTCTCTGTTTGCTAAGATGACCTGGGGACAAGCTAGACTCAGAACATCTGGGATTCTCAGGCAAAATTCTAGAGATCTATTCTAATTTGGATCATCTCCACTTTGCCACTAGTTGTCATGGCAACATGCCTTCACTGTCTCAATGTCTGAATCTGACCATCACCAGAAAAGGCCTTATTTCTTGGCTTACTTATGATGTACTCGTTAGAGAAGCTCAGTGAAAGCTTGAATGATATTTTCTATCGCAAGCACATGTTGAGTGAGCACTGATAATGAACTCAGCATGGTGAGTTCATGGGCACTGGAAAACCTTGGAAGAGCTAGAGGACATGTTCCTGCTCTCAAGTGGTAAGTACGTTGGACTGAGCTCTGTCCTCAGGCAGACAGTTTCTCTGGGCCTGTGTCACCTCTTTAAAACAAAGGTGACATTACTGAAAAATATGTTATGTCTAAGGAGGCAAAGGCTAAATTGCGAAGACAAGATTAACGCATGTGATTTGACAGAGAGACATGCAAAAATAGCTTGGAGTGACATGCTGGATTATCTAACTGATAAGAGAAAGGTCAGCTAGGATTTGCCTAGGTTACGGTGGCCTCCACAGAAAGGTAGATCTTTTCAGTTAGAATTTGGAGAGGATTTGGCTTAGAGGAACAGTATCAGGTGTCCCATGTGAGTCTTCCTCAAGGCATGTAAATTCTCATGGTTAGCAAGAAGTAATAGCTCTGAAGTAGTGCGTGGTGGATGTTGCATTTAGAAGACGAATTTATTTTAGGGAACTTAGTGTTTGGAAATTCCTCCAACAAATAAAGCAGAGTCAATATTTTACTGTTTTTCTGATAAATAAGTGAATAGAATTCAGTATTATGTGCCTGCTATCTGCCAGGCACTCTTACAAGTGCTTATCATTAATTTACTCATTGAATCTTCAGAAGAACTCTCTAGGTTAGCAAATTGAGGCACATCTGAATCTGTGTCTCACAGCTAGTGAATGGCAAACCCAGGACCCAAACTCTGCTAATTCAGGTGCGTCTTTTCTGTTTCCTGATGTTTATAGAAAGGTAGTTATAGGAAACATGGCCTTTGTTCCTAAGAGACATTACCACTGGCCTTTCCTACACTACTGAAGTCATGGATGTTTCCACAAGCTCTCTGATCTAGCACAATGGTCTGTGGGATGGTAGATTCTCCATCTCTGGTCCGTGAATTAAAGTTCATTAGGAACCATTACTGATACTAAAATCCCAAGGGTGAGTGGTGGATATCAAAACCCTCAGCTCTCCTTGTGCAATTCTGCTTACACAGTCAAGGATGAGTGGGTTTGGGAACTGAATTCCAAGTGCAAGGTGGAATTTCCTTATTCCGATTCCTAAGCCATTAGGCTCTGGGAAAGTGCAAGTCTCCTTCAGGGCTTCTAATACCTCAGCCAGTCTTTTGTGATGCTCAGAGAGGCGAGAATGATCATCACTATCATCAACAACAAATAGTTATTGAGCATCTCTACTGGGCAAGATGCCAAGTGCTGAGTGGCATACAAAGAAGAGTAAGATAAAACCCTGCCCTTAAGTAGTTTACAGTCTAGAAGCAGATAACTGTAATTCAAGGAACTAGGTCACAAGTGTCGTAAAATATTATATCTCTGCCTCTGGCTTTTGACCGGTCTTCTTCTTAACTAACTCCTGCATAGCTCCAAGGTGGGCAGAGCAAGCTTGAGTCAGACTAGGCAGAGAAGGTACACCCTGATAAGTCAGGGGAAGATGGCCAAGCTGAAACTTGATAGCAAGTGAGGATTTTTGAAATGACATACTGAGTGGCAGTAAAGAATTAGAAATAAGGGAGGGACTTCACCAGGACAGAAAAGAGGAAGGGAGGTTGAAAGCAGATAGAAAGTACAAAATAGGCTGGAGTGTGGCCGTAAGGCTTAGGTCTGTACTGAAGAACCAAAGGAAATGACTGAGACAGCAGGTGAGAAGCAACAGCCTAAGAGCCCCCAAGGGGCAAGTCCTAGCAGGGCAACCCACTGCCAAGTTCTATGTTGTAATTGGACAGCTGGAGGCTTCCCCTGGTAGCCCTGGCCAGAGGAAATCCAGACTGAGTTTGAAGGGTTCTGGCTGTAGGGATGAGGAAGCTGGTTTTACAGGGGCAGATTCTATATCTTCTTTGGCTTTAAGCGTTTCTGAGTCTGCTATCTCCATAGGCAGAGCTATCTCTTCAAGAGCTTTGGGGGTGAAAGGATGCTGGTTGATGGGGGGGGATGAATTTCCCTAATCCCTGGTCTGCTTATTTATTGCTGAGTTTGGCAGCAATGTCCCTACAATACAATCATTCAATGAGGTTCCAGTTTGAGTTTGGTTTTTAAAGCACCTCATTTCCTTTGATGTGAAGCAAGCTCTGCCCTCATTTAACCAGGCACAACAATTCTCTACCTTTTGGGACACAGATCCAACCCTACAGGGTCCATAATGCCATGTAGATCATTGCCATAAAGTAACACCTTCCTGGACTTCTTTCTAGAGCCTGTGACAGGAAGTCTGAACTAACTGTTAAAGGATTTGAACAGTAAGAGAAACAGGAAGCAATGAGAAACAAAAGCACCCTCCAGGTCTGAGTGACAGGAGCATCAGCTCTGGCGGGCCATATCTGCCACAACCAAAAGTAGGTGCAATAAGGTTGTACATGTTGTTTGGTCTGAAGAAAAAGCTGTCTGTCTGATGATGTTGTGTGTCAGCCACTTTAACTGGAGTGATAACAGAACCACTGTCAAAGACTCTCAGAGTTCCATTTCAGTCCCGGATTGCTCTCAATAGCCTGCTCTGGCTAGAAATCATTAGTCTTTATCAAGGGCTCAGAGTCCGCTAGTCTATATACATATGGACTAAGCTGTTACTTTTTACTGATAACTTTTTATTTTTAATTTTTTTCCACTATAATTTAGATAATAAGAAAAAAACTCTCATAATTTTGCCATTTAATATAACCACTAATATAATCTAGGTGTATTTGTCCAATGTATATGGAATTTATATAGGTATATAATTACAATGTACATTTGTTTTTTTGTGGTAAAATATACATAACATAAATTTTGTTATCTTAACCATTTTTAAGTGTACAGTTCAGTAATGTTAAGTATATTCACTTTGTTGTGCAACCAGTCAATCTCCAGAAGTTTCAGCTTGTTAAACTGAAACATTATACCCATTAAACAATTTCTCATTTCCTCCTCCCTGCAGACCCTGGAAACCACCATTTTACTTTCTGTTTCTGTGAATTTGATTACTCTAGATACCTCATATAAGTGAAATCATACAATATTTGTCTTTGGTGTCTGGCTTATTTCACTTACCATAATGTCTTCAAGATTCGCCCATGTTGTAGCATGTGTCAGAATTTTCTTCCTTTTTAAGGCTGGATTATATTCCACTGTTTGCCTATACCATATTTGGTTTATCCAGTCATCCATCGATGAACATTTGGGTTGCTTCCATCTTTTGGCAATTGTGCATAATGCTGCTACAAACGTACATATAGTGTTATATCTTGCCTTTTCACTTCCCATTATAGTATCTTTGTATATACATATACAAATGTTTTCTCAGATTGAATATATAGTCTTTATAATAATCTTTTTTTCTCTGTTTTAACAGTAATATAACAGTCCTTCAAGCCCAAGTGCTTAAATATTTTTCTACAATTCTACATATGAGATGTTTCCAATTTTCCCCTAACTGCTATGATAAAAATGTTGTACCTATGATATTCCGCCCATATTTTGGCTTGTTTTTTGAGAATAGATTCCTAAGAAGTAAAATTACTGGGTCAAAAAGGTATAAACAGTTTATGACTTAAAGGACAAAAGACAGAAAGCCAAATTGCTTTCTAGAAGAATTGTATCTAGTTGCATAGCTACTAATAGTGTATATGAAAGTCCATTTCACCATACTCACACCAGCTTCATGTTTTTTTACATTAAAAAATAATACAGGAGGGGGCTGGCCTGGTGGCGCAAGTGGTTAAGTGTGCGCTTCGCTTAGGCGGCCCGGGGTTCGCCAGTTCGGATCTCGGGCGCGCACCGACGCACTGCTTGGCAAGCCGTGCTGTGAAGGCGTTCCATATAAAGTGGAGGAAGATGGGCATGGATGTTAGCCCAGGGCCAGTCTTCCTCAGCAAAAAGAGGAGGATTGGCAGATGTTAGCTCAGGGCCAATCTTCCTCACAAAAGAAAATAAATAAATAAAACAGGAGGAAGGTAAGAACTCATTCCTGTTTAACAGACAACACTCTGATTATTAACAGTGATGGGCATTGCGAGAACCTCCAGGCTTGGCTAGCCTGTGAATACTAGCATGGTTACAGTTGGCTGAAACATATATGTAATGTGTAATACATGTTATATGTATATAAAATATATAAGTATACATTAGAAATATGCCTGAGGTAGTAGTTGCTCAATAAATGATAGCTATTATTATTGTTGCTGTTATTTCTATTAATGCCCAAAGTATGATGATTCTTAGCCTATACCTGCTCTCCCAGGCCCTCAGCTCCCCCAGACCATGGTTTTCCAGTTATTTGGAGTGTCCCCAGTTTGGTGGTGTCTCAGAACAGCTTTATCTTCCCTGTGGAGGTGCTCTACCCAAGCTCTCTGCTGCTGGTGCTCTCTACTAGACACAGCTTTGCTTTGCTGGTGGCTTCCCTAAGACCTCAGAGCAACAAAACTGCACGTAGGGTGGAGAGCATGGTGGCAGAAGGGTCATCTGGGCTCCAAACAGGACACTGCCTTATGCCTGGAGTCTTGTAAATATGTTTATTAATACAGCTCCTCCATCTTTTGGCCCTAACTCCCTCTCCCCATAGAAGCTCAGGCCATAGAATGTGTAAAGGGGCCAGTATGCCATGTTTCCTGTGGTAGGCAGAACAGTGCCCCTCCTACCCCCACCAGAGGTGTCCACATCCTAATCCTGGAACCTGTGAATATGTTACTTTATATGGTAAAGGGTCTTTGCTGATGTGATTAAGTTCAGGATCTTGAGATGGGGAGATGCCTTGGATTATCTCGATGGGCTCAATGTAATTATGTGAGTTCTTATAAGTGAAGGAGGGAGACAGGAGGCTAAGAGTCAGAAAGAAGGAGAGAGGGAGAGAGAGAGTTAAATGAGAGAGAGAGAGAGTTAATGCTATGCTGCTGACTTTGAAGGTGGAAGGGAGCCATCTAAGAAATGCAGGCAGCCTCTAGAAGCTGGAACAGGCAAGGAAACGGATTCTCGCCTAGAGTCTCCGGAAGGATTGCAGCTCTGCCAAACACCTTGATTTTTAGCCCAATCAGAACTATTTTGGACTTCTGATCTCCAGAACTCTAAGATAATAGCTCTAGAAGAAATGTGTTGTTGTTTTAAGCCATTGTGTGTTTTACGCCATTAAGTTTGTGGTTATTTGTTATAGCAGCATAGGAAAGTAATACACCCTCCTAACATCCTGCCTCCCTGTATTTCTTTTTACAGGTTTCCTTCAAGTTTCTTTCCTAAATTGAAAGTCCCCAGGTTAATGAAGACAATTAGGAGGGCCCACCAGTTCCACATTTATGAAACCTCTGTGGCCACTCTTGCTCATGAGTTATATTTGCTCTTTTGTAAATTGTTTCTGTTCTTTGCCCCACTGATGATTCTTTTTTTCCCCCCCCCAAAGCCCCAGTAGATAGTTGTATGTCATGGTTGCACATCCTTCTAGTTGCTGTATGTGGGACACGGCCTCAGCGTGGCCAGAGAAGCGGTGCGTCGGTGCACGCCCGGGATCTGAACCCGGGCCTTCAGCAGCGGAGCGCGAGCACTTAACCGCTAAGCCACGGGGCCGGCCCTCACTGATGATTCTTAATGTCAGAAAAATATAGATCTAAAGTGCTACTCAAAGATCTCACAGTAAGCCATACTCTCTCATGTAGGCTTCCATCCAGTCATCCAAACAAGAAATATTTACTGGAGGCTACTGTGTGCCAGGCATTGAGCTATCATTGATGGCATAGGTGGCAGCCCGCAATCTATGCCTTTACTGGGGCCATACATGTTAGATTTTTAAGAATAACATGCATAGATTTTTTGTTGTTGTTCTTGTGAGTGTTCTAAGATTTGTTTCTTTCCAGAAAGCGATTAGCGTACGTGGAGCCTCTTTGACTAAGTAGCAAGGGACAGGAACTGCAGTCTGGTTCCATTTTGTCTTCCAATTTGTGTTCAGACCTGGCAAGAGTTGAAGAGTTTAAGGATAGATAAGCACAAATGAAAAACAGTGCGGCCCAGTGCATCTTTGTTTAGGATAATTTCTCGCCTCTCTTTATCCTCTCCAGTCTGCTTTCCTGCCTCTGACGCAGGGAGCTAAGGGCCTGAATGAAACCTGTTAGAGGTTCCAATTATATCTTTGTGGACAAAGGGCACACATGGCATCCTCAGTTAACAGGCGGCAATAAATCCATCAGCACATCCACTTGCAGAGAACAGAGTCCCTGCTGAGCTGCGAGCCGCTCACTGAGTACCTCACACAGGACGGACTTGAAGGTAAGATGTTTTTCTCTCTGCACATTTAATCCTTCCTTGTAATTTGTGTTTCTCTACAGAGAATTTTGACTTTAAAGTAAAGTATCCTACCGATTTGTTGGCAAATTCCTGGTTTGATTTTGTTTGTTTGTATATTTTTGGTCTGTCCTTATAGTACTTGTTTCATTCCATTTTACATCTTTTAGTTTTTCATTGATTTTCTTTTAGTCCCTTCTTATTTTCTTATGTATAAATTTCTTATGTATCCTAAGTGAATTTGTATTTAGAAATACCTTATTTTTGCAGAGAAATGATGAGTCTTAAATGATTGCGTGCATTTTCTGGTTAAAATTATCTGGGAATTTGGTTCAGTGGGGGTCCACTGGTCACTTGGAACTGTAGTATGGACGATGTTCTTCTTCCAGGCCCGGCTGTAGAACAGAGTGGCTCAGTGCTTGGGACACTTCCAACATTTGAAGTTGATTATTGACCCCTAATGATAATCGTTTAAAATTATTTACTTCTTGTATTATGAAAATAGTTAATTATAGAAAATTTAGAAATTACAGAAAAGAAAAAAGAAAATAATTTAAGTCATTGATTATAATAGCTGGCGTTTGGGTGTGTATCTTTCTAGTCTTTTGAAAATGTATTTATGTTTTTTATTTGCATGTATATTTATTTTTTATACAATTGAGGTCAAGCTGTAAATACAGTTTAATATCCTTTTTTTACTTAACATATTTAGAGTATTTTCTAAGTCACTGAAATTATTTGAAAACACTATTTTTAAGACCTACTTATATTCCACCATTAAAATGTTTCACTTTTTTCACTAATATAAATAATTCAGCAATTAATAATTTTGAACATAAATCTTTGGCTGCACTTCTGAACACTTTCTTAGGATAGCTTCCAAATCAAAGGGTATACAATTTTTAGAGCCTGAGGTGTTTCATGACAGTAATCTATTTTTTTCTGTTTATTTCTTCTAAATCCAATTGCAATTTAATTTATTTTTTATTTTATTGAGGTCATAATGGTTTATAACATTGTGAAATTTCAGGTGTACATTATTATTTATCAGTTTCTGTATAGATTGCATCGTGCTCACCACCAATAGTCTAATTTTTATCCGTCACCATACGCATGTGCCCCTTTACCCCTTTTGCCTTTCCCTCAATCCCCTTTCCCTCTGGCAACCACCAATCTGTTCTCTTTGTCCATATGTTTATCTTCCACATATGAGTGAAATCATGTGGTGTTTGTCTTTCTCTGTCTGGCTTATTTCCCTTAACATAATACTCTCAAGGTCCGTCCATGTTGTTGCAAATGGGATGATTTTGTCTTTTTTTATGGCTGAGTAGTATTCCATTGTATATATATACCACATCTTCTTTATCCAATCATCCATAGTTGGGCACTTGTTTTGCTTCCAAGTCTTGGCTGTTGTGAATAATGCTGCGGTGAACATAGGGGTGCATAAGTCTCTTTGAAATGACGGTAATCTATTTTAAAATTTATATGATTGGAATGGTTGATATCACAACAGAAGCAACATAAGAGAAAATGAAATTCTTCCCAGAAACTATTATTACCTAGAGTTTAACAAAATACTGTGACTTAATGCTGACTAATGACATGAAATCCTAAGTAGAAAACTAATCATGAAAGTTAGTATTTTATTTATACAGAGTAACACACCTTTCTGAGCACGGGTTTACAGCATAAATAAAAGAATAGGAGTGTTTCTAGTACCACAGAGCAAGGGAAGATGGTGGAGTACAAGCCTGCACGTTAAAAAGCTTGTGATTTCATTCTCGTTTGACATGAATTGTGCGAGCCTAGGTCGAGGTGCTAACCTCCTGAGGCTCCGCCTCTCATCTGTGAGATGAGGGGGCTGGTTTGCTTCAGTGCTTCTCAATGGGCAGCACAGCAACACTTGTGGCACTTGAGATATTTTTGGGTGGTACAAATTTTTTTTTTGCCATGGCACATAAAGTTATTTTTTAAAACAGTAGTCTTTCAGTTTTTAAAAAGAGTGGATTTAGAGGAAAAGATTAAGTAAATAATAGTACAAGTAGACCTCAGATATGAGATAAACCATCAAGGTGATAGGCAAATGTCTGATGTTTGAGAAACATAGAGCTCGGTGATCTCGAGCCCTTCTGCCAGGTAGAATTCCAGATATAAGAAGTTGGTAAGCAATGCTTTCTGGAAAGGCATTCTGGGAACCAGGGAGAGTTATTGAGATGTATAAGAAGTGAACAGAGACACAAGCATGGAAAAGGTTCAAATACCATCCTCCTACTTGCAACTCTTTGCACTTTTCATTTCAATAATGAGTTTCACTTGTCTGGGCAGACTGTCTCCCCTCTTCTGTAAAGGCTGCCAAAGACCTGTCGCTGTAGCAGGACCTTCCCTAAGAACCTGGAGGAGAAGACGCCCCCAGCCCAGCCCTCACCATGCTTAGGGCGGTTGTGGATGCTCCTCAGCGGTTGCTGAAGGAGGGGAGAGAGTCCCAGAAGCTGGTACTGGTTGTGGTGTTTGTTGCTCTGTTCCTGGACAACATGCTGCTTACTGTGGTGGGTATGTTTGGGGGTCTTTCTGCTGGGGGCTAATTTGCTCTGGGCCCCAGTGGGCAGCACCCACCCTGCTAGATTTCAGCAGTGAATGGACTAGAGAATTTTTCTTTTTATGCTTGAAAACACACAGAGGTTGCTGGGGATTGGAGGGAAGAGCAAGAAATGGAGTCTGCAGTTTGCCAACCATTGCTGAAAGACCCCAGAGGGTCAAAAAGGAGGTTCAGAGAACATCTGACCAAAAAGGAGGCTGACCTGGATCCAGAGCTGGCATTACTTTTCTTCCTCCCCACACTATCTTCCCAAGGTTTTGATGACCCCAGGTGGCCTCTGGGATAGTGAGCATCTTCTCACTGTTGCTTTTCCAGCTTCTGCACCACCAAAATAACATAGTTTATATGGATACCCAACTCCTTATCAAAGCTTCCCTTTCTTGTGGTTCATTACCTCAGAGTCCCGCCTTTTTTGGTTGGTAGTCTATGAATCGTTACATTCAGTTATGTCAGTATATAAATGGGTGCTAACATATTGCCCCTCCTGGGTAAAATATTTGCTTTTAAACAAGAATCTTGCTGAGACAAATTGTTAATCCAATACAGTCAATTCTCATTATTCGTGGTACTTATGCTCTATAAAGTCACTGCAAACACTGAGTTTAGCCAGTACTGAATCATCACTCCTAAGGGAAATACACACACACACACACACACACACACACACACACATATCCCATACAGATTATAGTCTTAAATCCTAAAAACAATGCATCCTAGTAGTTTCTATTTTCTTTACAAAAGAGAAAATGAGATTCAGTGTTAAGTGACTTGCCTGAGGCCGCCTCAAAAACAGGTGCCGGAGCTGGGTTTCAAGCTCTGTCCAAACGGCCCCAGAGCTGGAGTTCTTGCACCGCACTGCCGTTCTTCCACCATCTCCATTCTCTGCCATCTCTGTGTAAGAGCTGAAACAAGAAGGCGGAATATTGTTCAAACCTGGCTGGGAAAGTGAGCATCTGGCGACTCAAAATATTCCCCACTCTCTGCACATGTGTCTGGGAAAAATTGTGAGAGCTCTGCGAGAATTGCTTCTGTGATTACAAATAAATTTTAGCCAGTAGGTGAATTAGCCAATATGGAATCCACGAATAATGAGGACCAACTGTATGACAGTTGGAATTTAGGTACTTGAGCTAATAGGATAATTTGGGCAGGCACAGTCTTCATAGTCTTAGGGTAAGCTTCAAATAATAGCACGTAGCCACCTCCCTCGAGCAGGAGTCTGAACCTCACAGTGATGCCCCTGAATTGACTAGTGGTAAAAAGACATTCATTAGCCCTCATCATTTGTCCTTCTTGACTTTCAGTGCCCATTGTGCCCACCTTCCTATATGCCACCGAGTTCAAAGAAGTCAACACTTCTCTGCACCCATGCTCCGCCACGACTTCCTCACATGCCCTCACTTCTTCTGCCTTCTCCACCATATTCTCCTTCTTTGAAAACAACACCATGGCTGTTGAAGAAAGTGCACCCAGTGGCACAGCGTGGACAAATGGCACCATCCTTCCTCCAGTCGCTGGAGCCATTCCAGAACATAAAAACAACTGCCTGCAAGGCACAGAGATCTTGAAGGAAGAGAACATATGGGTCGGGGTTCTGTTTGCTTCAAAGGCTCTGATGCAACTTCTGGTCAATCCATTCGTGGGGCCTCTCACCAACAGGTATCTCAGTGGGTGCAGTGCTCCACACAGTGCTCAGTGGCTCAGGAATAAAAGGATGGGCTGAGGTGTCATAAAGGCTGGTTAGAAGGAAAAAGGAAGGGAAACTCACTTGTCTGTGCCCCAGGACAGTCAGCTGCTTGGAAAGCTGGTTATCCCAAAGGAGAACATGATATTGGTGAAATGCCATGGTCTTCCAATTTTCTTAGTGGTATAACGACTGCTGAGTACCAAGAAGAGAACCCGTGAACAGAAGTGTACTGTTGATGTTACTTCAGTGCCCTGGAACGAGGCTCCAATAGGATGAGGGCGGGAATGGGGCAGGCCTATTGTAATCTACAGCGCTGGCTTCTTAGCAGTTGGTTTGGGATTATCCTGATGTTTCAAAGGAATATACAATCTGACTAGGCTATCCTTTCTGGAAAAGAGGATTTTGGCCCCGGTCTATGGGTAGATTTGCCTGTTTGTTTATTTGCTTATACGCATCCACATGTCATATTCCATCTCTATACCTGCAGTCAGAGACATGTTTTACCATGTACTCAAATAACTGCTTTTGTGTTCCCAATTGCATAAAAATATATAGTCCAAGTGTATGGGTGCCTATTGGAACTGTATCTTTTTGTAAATTCCCTTTTAGGATTGGATATCACGTTCCCATGTTTGCTGGCTTTGTCGTCATGTTTCTCTCCACAGTTAGTAAGTAATTTGCTTCCTTTTTTATTCCCTTTCCACTGATTGGCTTTGATTTTATCGCATATATTGCAAAGAAGAGAGCAGGCCCAAGTTAGCTAATTAGGCATCTCACTAAGTGGCCTATGACACTGATTGAAATGCTTTGCAGTTTTTGGCATGGGGACCAGAGCAGTAGAGGCAGCTCAGTCTAGTTGGGATTTGTATATTCTGCTCTAGAAGAACAGATCCTTCACTTCCTTCAGCTGGGGAAAATTGTGAAGGCTGTCTTAATGTGTGTGTGTGTGTGTGTGTGTGTGTGTGTGTGTATCTATCAGTAATCTTTGAGTGAGTTTAGTATAAACCTCCCATCTTTGGAAGAGGTCATATTATTTTGATATGCAAAGGTAAAGGGCAACTAACAAAGAATCTGAATTGGACAATAGCAGCTGGAAAATTCCAAAAGATATAGTGCCTCAAGTCAGGATATTAAAGGTTATAGCTTAGGAAAGTAAATCTGCTAAAGAAACAAGAAAGAGAAAGACAAATACTCTATCCAGTATCAGATAAATGTTCCTAATAAAATGGAGATGGAATAAGAACAGTAAATGAAAAAAATATGTCTGGAAATCGACCCTGAGAATTAAAATAAAAAGAACTGAATGTGGGGCAGGGGGAGGTTAATCCAGGGAAGGCAGCCTGTGGACCCCCCCGGGGCTCCTGGTGCCTCTGCTGACTCTGCTGACTCTCTCTTCCAAACAGCTGACCTCCTTCCTCTCCTGTTTTTCTTATCACCTTTCTGTTACTTTTCTGCTTTTTCTATTGCTTCTCCTCAAGTTTTCTTCCCTTCCCTTTCCCTTCCCTTTGACTCCTGTCAATCCATGCTTAACAGGAATTTGTTGCATTCGGGGCTGGAAAGCTACAAAGTGCGAGAGCTTGATGTGTGAACTTCTGTCTGAGAGCTGCAGCTTACTTTTGAAATTCTAACTGAATCAAAGAAAATGAGGAAATTCAAGTTAGAAATGTTTATTAGCTTCTAGAAGCTCAGCCTATGCTAAACAGTAAATTAAAAACTGATAAGATGCTCTATTTCATCAAATGAGACTTATAGTTCATTCCACAACACTTTATGAAGCACATATATCATGCCTCGATGGCGGAAGTCACTGAGGGCATGTAAAGGATGAAAAGATGTGGGTCCAGCTGCCCAGGAGTTTGTGAGTTTGCCTAGGGAGACACGCAAACACCCTGCAAGGTAGGGTGATGCCAGAGGCTCCCAGGCTCTTTGGCATAAGGTCCCTGCCAGATTGTTTGCCAAGAACTCATGTTTGAAAGCTTTTCTTATTGACCAAACTGTATGTATTAAATAATAATTATTGTTTCCGTGCCATAACCGGGTTGCTATACTGAGGTGGCTTAAATTCTAGCAAACGTTTGGTTTGCTATGTAGCATTCGTTTAGGGTTTTTAAATACTAAAGAAGAGGTTGCTGATGCCCATTACTACCCTAAGGGCTCCAAGCTGGGAACCATGCTTAATGTACTTAGGAGCTAAATAGTGGCCTGTAGTAGGGGTGCACAAAGTGAAAATGAAATTGCTTTAGTCTTCCTAAATAGGGTGACCAACTGTCCTACTTTGCCTGCGATTGAGGGGCCTCCCAAACTTTTGGTTTTAAAACTAGGAAAGCCCTGGGCAAACTGGGATGAGTTGGTCACTCTTTTCTCAAAGGACATAGGACTAGCCGACCTTGAACAGACTGGAAATCAGAAAGCCTGGGAGAGGGCATTGGAGGCCCGGCAAGGAGAGACCCAGCATGTGCATGTTTGGGAGACAGTGTGATCATGTCGGGAGGTTATGGGAGAGGATCGTGAGACATCAGACAACCAAAGACATCTGAAATGAATGGGCAGAGGGGTTCAAACTCTGCTGATTCAAATACTTTGGAAGTGAATCTTCTCTCTTTCGGGGGCGTTGTCCTGGAATTGGAGCTGAGGTGTGTCTGAACTTACCGCCTTACCACTGACACCCTGTCATTTAGTTTTTTGCTGACATGTGCCTGTTTGGTTCTCAGTTTTGTGTCTGTAGTCTCCAGTAGACTGAACCTCTTCACGGGCAGGAACTGTGTGCTCTTTGTTTCACGTCTGCTGCAGAGTCTAGCACAGCTGCGTGTTCAGTATTTCTGAATACTTACTGATTTGATTTGGCTGAAAGCTATTCCAATATAGGGTAAGGGGAAAGATCCAATTGGATCACAAGATATTGTTTTCTGCCTAATGCCTGTGATCCTTCAAGTACACATAACTTCTTTTGTCTCCACACTTTGGATAACCCCGTGGGGCCCAACAATGGTAAAGGTCAAATCTGAGTGTTACATATGGAAGATCTGGAAGTAGAGTCTAAGGACCAGTTTCCAGCCCAGTGCATTCGACTTGCTGGACAACCCCGATTCCAGTGGAGAGGCTGTTGGGCTTTGGGGCAGGAAATTGGAAATCAGGCTTCCATCCACTGAGTGGTGAATCGGTTTATGCCTCTCTGGTTTTTCAGTCTTCATGCCAATTAAAATGCAATCCTGATTAAGGGGTGGGAGACTAGAAAGACAACTCCAAAAACAGGGAGCAGTGATCATGCTTTATTGCTCTTGTCTGTAACACCGTGGGCACGTTTTCTGGTGTCAGGGAACAAAGGTGATTTGCTAACTGGAGCATTCTCGCTCTGCTCTTTGCCCAGTGTTTGCCTTTTCTGGTACCTATACCCTGCTCTTTGTGGCCCGAACCCTTCAAGGCATTGGATCTTCATTTTCATCTGTGGCAGGTAACGCTGACATCTCACTCACACATGCACATCACTTAGTCCCTGCAGACCCTGTAAGATTTATGTGAAGAGGGGGGCCGGCCCTGTGGCTTAGCAGTTGAGTGCACACACTCTGCTACTGGCGGCCCGGGTTTGGATCCCGGGTGCGCCCCGACGCACGGCTTCTCTGGCCATGCTGAGGCAGCGTCCCACATACAGCAACTAGAAGGATGTACAACTATGACATACAACTATCTACTGGGGCTTTGGGGAGAAAAAGGGAAAAAAAGGAGGAGGATTGGCAATAGATGTTAGCTCAGGGCCAGTCTTCCTCAGCAAAAAGAGGAGGATTGGCACGGATGTTAGCTCAGGGCTGATCTTCCTCACACAAAAAAAAGAAAGATTTATGTGAAGAAACTAAGGAAAATATCCCAGTAGGCAGAAATTGTGATTCAAAAACAAGATAAGTGTAGAGTTGCTGGCAGTGCCTCTAACTCCTTAAGCCTGACATAACTTCCTCTGACAACATCTGGATGCAGCTAACTCAGGCCAGAGCAAGCCTGAGGTAAAACCATGAAGTAGGCCGGGCTTTTATTTAATGCCCCTCTATGGTCTTCTCTCTGTCCCCTTCTTAACATTTTATAGGAGCAGTAATGTTAATACTGTCAGCAACACCATCACAGTTTGCAAAGTTTTATCGAATACAATATTGAACGTAACCCTATGAAGTAGACATTTTACACATGAGTGAATGGACACAAGAGTCCAGCCCTCGTTCTCTTCCAGGTACCCAGTGCTTTCATACTCCCCCTTCGGCACTCCCTTTGAATAGAACAGTGCTCTGTGTTCATAGGTTTTCCTTTCCTTGCCTACTCCATATCCATTCATTCAGGAAAATGTGCTAGGAAATGGTAAAATGATATGAAATGTGGTATCATTGGACGGTGGCATTCTGTGTCACCCTTCCCTGAACTTTTGGACTTCCGATAACATTCTGAGTAGAAGGAGTGAGCAATGTGGCAGTTTGGGGGATCAGTGGGGCAGTGTTTGTAAAATACTATGGGTTAAGTTTTATAAAACTCCTCAAACTGAAACTCTAGCTGAAATGGTCCCTGAAGATATAATAGTGCAGAGACCAAGGACTCTGTGAGAGGGGCAAACAGAGAGCTCCATATGCCAGCTCCATCTGTCACTCTCTTTTTAGGTCTTGGGATGCTGGCAAGTGTCTACACTGATGACTATGAGAGAGGACGTGCCATGGGAATTGCACTGGGGGGCCTGGCTTTGGGAGTGCTGGGTGAGTGGCACCTGGCCCCAGATCTCGGTTCCAGGGATAGGGTATTGCAGATTCTCCAAAGAAGCTCTGGGAGGCAGGTGTGTCATGGAAGACAGTGTTTGTCTTCCTTCTCTGTCCAATTATGTTTGAGTCCTGAAATCTTGCCCAAGAAAGGTGAAATCTCCCCTTGAGAAGCTGAATAGCCCATAATGGCTTGGGCATGGTCTAGAAACCTAGTCTATTCAAGGGAGTAAATCTCCCCCTGTTAGCAGCCACTGCCTCACGTCTGCTTCCACACATGGACAGTGCTTTCAACATGAGAGCATGCTCTTTGTCAGATTTCATACTAAATGTGTTATAGACATAATATCCTTTAATCCTCACCACTACACACTGAAGGAGGAATTACCCCATTACAGAGATGAGGATAAGAAAGATTGAATAGCCATCCAAGGTCACACAGTCAGAAAATGCCAGAGCCAGGATACAGATTCAGAGTTTCTGGCTTGAATCCCAAGCTCCAAAACATAAAGTTATACTTTTTTTGAGGTTTGTCCCTCATAGGGTTTGATTGGCTAGTCCAACAGCCACAGACTTTTACTGTGCACTTATTATAGGCCCAGCACAGTGCTGCACAGAGAGGGTATAGGTAAGAAGCCTCAGACATGGTTCCTGCCCTCTAGGAGCTTACAAGCTAACTGGGGAAAAACACCAAAAGTCTCTTCCCTGGCCCACACCCCACCCTCTACCACCATGGGGAGGAAGGGGGACAAAACTCCTGCTCTTTGTTAGTATTCAACTACCCAGACACCCAAGCTAAACTGTGGTGCATCCTGGTCTCCTTTATTACCTCTCACTCTCACAGGAATAAGCCCCTTATGTTCTCTACAGCCACTTCTTCCAGTCAGTCCCTCATCGTGTCTCAGTTGGAATACAGAACCAGCCTCCTGCCTGATCTCTTGTGCATGCATTCCCTCTTTCCTCCAAGGTGCTGCCCGAAGCAGCTTCCTATGCCCAGAGCCGGTGGTATTTCTCCCCTGCTAAAAAGCACTGATGTTTCTCTGTAGCCCACAAGGCCAGGTGGATTCTTTATCTAAATACATGAGGCCCTTGTCTATTTGGCCTCAACCTTCCCTACCTCTACTCTCCCTCACCCAACTATTCATATTCTAGTGACACTGACTTTCTCTTTCTTCTCCAACCACACTCTTTTTGATACGTCTGTGTTCTTCACACACGCTTCTTCCGCATCGGTTTTACCCACTTGACAAAGCCCTTGTTGCCAGCTGAACTCACTTTATCGTGCTTACATAGCACTTTGTAGATGGAACCTTTACTGTTTAACTTTACTTTTCACCATGTTCCAATTATTTGGGTACCCCTCCTCCCCTCCACCACACATTTCTTCTCCTAGAAAGTGAGCGCCTTGGAACCAGGTCTTCTTTATCTCTGAATCCCCAGAACCCAGACCGTGGAGCTCAGCCCCTAGTAGGCCTTCAGTAAATACTCATTGGGTAAATGTGGACCGGTCATGCTGGCTGAGAATTGGCCCTCACCTCTGGAATCTGTGCTGGCTTTGCCTTTCCAGTGGGAGCTCCCTTCGGAAGTGTGATCTATGTGTTTGTTGGGAAGTCTGTACCCTTCCTCATCTTGGCCTTTCTGGCACTGCTGGATGGAGGTAAGTTGCCATAGAAGGTCACCAGGTATTATGCTAAGTGAAATAAGTCAGAGGGAGAAGGTCAAATACCGTATGATCTCATTCATAAGTAGTAGATAAAAATAAGAACCAACAATCACACAGAGACAGAGATTGGATTGGTGGTTACCAGAGGGGGCAAAAGGGATGATTAGGCACATGTGTGTGGTGATGGACTGTAATTAGTATTTGGGTGGTGAACAAGAGAACATGATGTAATCTATGCAGAAATAGAAGTATAATGATGTACACCTGAAATTTATACAATGTTATAAACCAATGTTACCACAATAAAAAAAATTTAAAAAAAAAGAAGATCACCAGGCAGGTGATGGCCCAGGTCAGGTTGGGAACGCATTATGCTGTGGTGTCGGTCTTGACTTGTATGGATAGATCAAGGACTGCTCCATCTTAGGAAAGAAGGAAGAAGCTTCAGGAGTTAGATCTGCACATGAGAGGGTGATAGCAATGTGGCTCCTATTGGGGCCTCCAGCTAATCAGTGGACAAACTGAACTGTCTCTCTCTTTCTTTCTTAGCACTCCAGCTTTGTATCCTGCGGCCTTCCCAGGTCTCTCCCAAGGTAAGTAGACACCAAGCTCCATTGCCAAGAGGTATATAGAATGGCAAAAGGCAGTGACCCAGGTGTCCCCACATCATCCCTGTCAAACCATAAGAAGAAAGGTGAAGGGGATGGAGTCAGGGAAAGTGAAAGCTGTACTTGGATTCCCAGATAGGGTCACATTTAGGGTAGTGTGGGTGATGGTGAGGGAGTCCGGCTTCCTGTTGGACAAAGTTGGAGGAAGGACCTTACAAAAAATCAAAGAAACCTTATGGAATATATATATACATATAATAACTCAGAACCAGGAGATAATGACAGTGGGACCTGAGGATTCATAGTTATGACATCTCAGAGCTAGAGAAGATCTTAGAGGCCGTCCAGACAACCTCTCCTCCAAGAGCATCTTTACAGACTGTCATTTTGTCAAAGTTAAATATCACAGTTGGTATTTGTCTGACTCTAAGCCAAAGGTGGCTCTGGAAAATCCCTATCAAGCCATGAAGAAAGAAAGATAAGAAAGTGCAGAAAGCCTGGGAAAGTTTGATCTAAAGACCTTGATTTTGTAGCCAAGTCAGACAGAAGTGTGGATAACTTGGGAACTCACTACTTGAGATTGGCATCTGAAGTGGGGGGCAGTCTTGTGGGACTGAGCCTACACCTGTGGGGTCTGGGGTCTGCACTAACTCTAGGTAGTGGCAGAATTGAATTAAATTATAGGGACACCCAGTTGATGTCCACAGAGAATTGGAGAATTGCTTTGTGTGAAAAGCCCACACATTTGGTATCAGAAGTGTTGTGAGTAGAGAAACGATTTTCCTTTAATACCTTTTTGAATAATTTAGACTTTTAATGGTAATGTTCTATATATTCAAAAAATTAAATTATTGTTTTTCTGGATGTATGCTACACCATTGTGTCTGCACCATATTTTACTCAGTCTCCAATGTTGGGGCATTTAGGTAGTTTCCAGTATTTTGCAGTTACAAATAGTGCTGCAATTAATAACCTGTGTATATGCATTTTCGTAATGTTGGAGGTAATCTTCAGAGTAATTTCTAGATTCCTAGAAGCAATTTCTAAATTCCTAGAAGTGGAATTGTTGGGTCAAAGGGTTTATTGGACTTCTTTATACATATTTTATGATTAGATCTGTCTCTTTACTTTGAATTATGTAGGGGGGCAGAGCATGATCTTTTTAGTTTTAGTATCTCTGAATATTTTAATCCACCCCTGTGTGTAGGCAGAGAGGGTTATCATATCGAAACCATTAAATGTATTACAAAATAGAAGGTAGTAAGCACCATAAGTTAGGACACAGTGCTCAGGAAGTTTGAAAGGAGAAGTTCCAGCTACTGAGTCAGGGAGGGCTGCAGAAAAGAAAGAGCCATTCAAGCTCTGACTTTGGGTAGGAATGGGTAGGGTTTGGAGCTGTGGAGAGGAAAAGGAAGAGAGTTTAGGCAAAGGTAACAATGATGGCTGTGGGACTGCTGGGCTGCATGGAAGGAAGGTGGAAGGGACTGACTTTGACTGGAATGAAGATTTTCTGAAGAGAGGGGAAAATTAGAATTGGACATTTAGGCTGATCTTTTAATCAAGATGTTCAAGCTCCTTCTGCTACACCAGCCCAATATGGCTCAAAATGATCAAAATGAAGAATTCAGAAAGCTTGAGGAGCTTTCTGAGTTATCACTCCTATGCTCACCTTGGGGATTCTGCACTCTGCCTGGGGTTCTCCCAGGGCGAGCATTAGTACCAGTGACATCTAGTGGAGAGGCCCAAGACCAGGAGTCCAGACGCCTGTTGTCCAATGCTGGCCTTTCTCACAGTCCACTCAGATCTGGTTGATGGTCATTTAAAAGCAGGAATCACGTCTGGAATATGTTGTCCCACTCTTTGTGACTACCACAGTTCTTGCCTTGCACACAGGAGGTACGATGCAACCAGCTCACTCTGTGACATTGAGCAAGTCATTTTCTCTCTTTCAACTTGGGTATCTGGTCTCTATAGTAAAGGAGCTGACGTAGATGGTCTCTAGGGTCCTGTCTGCACATTCTCAGATTCTGTGAAAGTAAGACAGATGTATCCACAGTATGAATGCAAGGTTTTTATTGTCCATGTTCTCAGAGTGCCAGGGGGACTCCGCTCCTTACGCTTCTCAAAGACCATTATATCCTTGTGGCTGCAGGTAAGCTGGCAATGCCTCCCTTTGGGTTGGGAGAGTCTTGGCTTCAGAGCAGCCACAGTGGCTCACAGAACTGTCTCCACAGGATCCCTCTGCTTTGCCAATATGGGAGTGGCCATGCTGGAGCCCACACTGCCCATCTGGATGATGCAGACCATGTGCTCCCCTGAGTGGCAGCTAGGTAAGTGACCTGGGTCTCCAATTCAGGGTTGAGCAGAGGTGTGTGCCGTGGGCCCTTGCTCAGGTAATCGAGAAGCATCGTCAGGTCCAGGTCTTCAGGGTCACAGAGGGACATTGTGCTTCCTTCGTAGAATTATCTGCCTTGTTGACACCTGTGAATCAAGCCTGATTGGATGGGTAGTCCCTCCAAGAAGCAGGGCAGGGTGGGAGGGGTTGACAGGGTCTATGGAATGACAACATACCTACCTGTGTGATAGAATGATTAATGATTTCTAGTCAAAGGACTTAGGTTTTCATTTCAGCTCCGTTGAATGGCTATGCATACTTGTGCAAATCATGTGAGCTTTCTGAGCATCACTTTTCTCATCCCTAAAATTGGCATCAGAATAATATCTAGTTGAAAGGGTATTGTGGAATGTGAGGAATAAATGATATGCTATGTGGAAATGCTTTGCATCTGTAGAATATTAACATTCACCACCATTAGCATCCACACTTTTTTCTCTTCAGCTCCCCTACCCACAGATTCCTCTTTTGATACCATTTCACCTCTAAAAAGGAGCTTATGGAGTATGTTCGGTAGCCCTCACCGAGGGAAGGTGCTGGGCTCTGTACCCGTGGAAGCCTCCAGGCCCAGGAGAGAGGCCTCCAGCCTCCTCGGCTCCATGTCCTGGTGTCTCATTTGAGCTCAGAGAAGAGGCCTGGGCCTTTTCCAGGAAGCCTGAGGGAAGGGGACAGAGAAGGCTACGTGCGAATCTCTCAGTCACTGCAGGGAGGGCAGGGCTTATGGGGCCAGAGGGGAAGCTGATAAGGACCTGATACAGCTCAGCATACAATGAAAAGCTCTAAATTTAATTTTATAAGGGACAATTCTAAGCAAGGCTCCAGCTGCACTCCTAGACCCAAATTGAATTTTTCTGGGCTGCCCCTGCCTCTGACCATGACAATTAATCCAGTGAGTTGGTTCAGTTGGTGCAGATAAGCATCCTCTGCCCCAGGGCTCCGGCTACTCAGTCTCCAGTGCGGGTCCACTACCACAGCTCAGAAGGGCCCTCCTTAGGGCCGTTCTTTACCCACAGAAGAGAAGATTAAAAGCAAACCAGCCGTCAGCCAATAATCGGTGCATTGTTGACTTGGGGTTTCATTGTAATTATCAGGACAGTGTCTGTTAGGCAGCACTGTCTCCTCTAGTTACCTAGAGGCCTAGGATGGTGAGACCCAAGGAAACTTGCTGGGCTGATGCCACGTAGTTGCTCCTGCAGGGGAGGCCGCAGTGGAAATCCCTCAGGAGAGTGAGTCAGAGCCCTGAGAAGGCCTTGTCTCCCACTGTCCTCTACACCTCTTCTCAGTGCTATCTGCATCTCTAACGTCTTAAATTCAAGAGTTCTCAAAGCACCTGGAGAGTTTGCTAAAACTCAGGCTGCTGGACCCCACCCAACAATTTAGTAGAAACAAGTTTGCATTCCTAGTAAGTTTCAGTGATACAGCTATGGCGTCAGTGACCACACTTTGAAAAACATTGCTCTAAGTGCAGAACACCTCTCAAGGTCGTTGGGAGGAGGCAAGGAGACAATGCTCTGAGACTGACTTGTAGTCTGTGACTGAGCACTCTCTCAGTGGCCCAGTGGGGACCCGCTGCTCTCCCTGGTTGGAGGAAAGAGCTTAGGCTATGGAAACAGGCCCACCTGGGTTTGCATCCTGACCTGGCCACTTGCTGGCTGTGACCTTAGAGAAATTATTTATTCCTTCAAACTCCACTTTTTTCATTTGTGAAAATGAGTTGCTATTCAGGGTCATTTTCAGGATTCAGTAGATCTATGTATTCTAAAGGGATTAGCACAGTGTGTGGAATACAGGATATACTCAGTAAATAAAAATTATTACTATTTTCCTAATTGTTTTTGTTGAAATCATTTTGACAGTCACAGCTATGTGTAATCCCCCACCCTTGAAGATATATGAAAAATATATGTCTGTAGACATAATCTGAAACACCTGTTTTGCACAAAATCCCACTGAAATGCAAGCTATACTCAGGTTCTAAAGAACAAGCCGCATTGACTGAGGAAAATCTCATTCAGGAAATTCCACATCATTTAAAAAGATGTCAAGGAGATGTATTAGGTGGCTAGTGGGCTTCCTAGGGGTGCCCATTTCCATTGCTCAAGTAAATCATTGAGTAGCTATACTTCTAAATTTTTTTAAAGCAATTAAACATAAATGAATGAGTATTCATTCAGTTTGAAACAGATCGCCACCCGGTACAGATAGACTAGACAAATACAGTAAGGTATGCTTCACTTCCAGCCCACAGAAGAGAATATTAAAAGCAAACAACCTGTCAGCCAGTAACTGGTGCATTGTTGACCTTGAGTTTAATTGCAATCATTATGACAGTGTCTATTAGGCAGTACTGTTTCCTCTAGTTACTGAAAGGCATAGGATGGTGAGACCCAAAGAAACTCACACTGCTGATTCCATGCAGTCCTCCGTGCCAGAGGCATCTGTGCTGCCACACCGGTGGTGTGGGTAGTGGAAACCCCTGGAGTTGGAGGGAGAAGGCCTGGGTTCAAGTCCTGGTCCTGTCACTCACTAGTTATGATGTTAATACTTACGGCTGATGCTCAGAGGGCACTTATTCTGTGCCAGGCGCTGTGCAAAATGCTTGATATGCATTTTCTCATTTAAGCCTAACAACCAGCCTATCTGGTAGGAATTATTATTCCCATATTTCAGAGATTTCTTAATCTGATCCAATTTCCCATTGCCCTCCCAAATCCTGGGCCTTGTGGGATTCCCTGTCATTGGCAAGTGTCCCTATGCCCTCAGCCTCTTCTCTGAACACTTCCTTCATCTTCTTGCCCCAAGACCTGAATGTTTCCTAGAACACTGTTTTCCTGCAGCCGTCTTGATGGAAGCCCATGTCCCTCCAGACTTTGCTGCTTTTGAATCATTTCCTCTTCATTCTCCTTCAAAGACCGCAAATCTTTTTAAGACCAGGTCATTAGATTATAGCACTCCATCTCTCTTCATTGCAATTATCTACCGACCCCTTAGTTACCCATCCTCATTCATTAAAGCTGTCAACTCCTGGCTCATATTCTTCTCATGTCTACTCCTGTCACCATTACTTCAGTATCCAGGTGGATAACCCTACCAACGTCTTGGCCTATTCCTTAATCTACTCTCCTGCAATGATGTTTTCTCCTCTCCATGTTAACCAATCAAACCTTCACATAATCTTGACCTTGACGCCACCATTAATTTTATCACCTCTGAAATCTCAATTCCAAGCAGTCCACTTATCACCTTACATATTCCCTGCTCAGGTTTTCTAATAGCCCCACTTAACGAATTTTGGCCACGATAAGATCACCAACCCATTGGCCTCAGTTCTTGTCCTATTTCCGTCATGACTCATGTCCTCACTTCTTTCTTTACTCGGCTTAGATTCCACTATGATGGATCCAAGTCCGTCATTAATGTCACTCCTTTGGAAGCATTGGTAACTCCTTTGCCCACTCTCCCTCTGGGGTTGTCACCTGGCAAAGCCTTAAGTCTGGTTAAGCCCATCTGGTTCCCAGCTTCTTGCCTGCATCTGAGCAGTGGAATGGGATTGTAGAAAAACACACAACCAGGCTGTTGGTCTCACCTTATATTTTTGGCCACAAACCTAAAGTATGTTTTCACACTGTCCAACAATCCTTATATAAGTCCCTATTATGTTCTCCCTCTCACTTTCCAAAATAACCGTTTTACACTTCTCCATTCAAACCACCTACACCCTCATCTCTTCAGCTTCATCATTCTCAACTCCTAGTCATTAAGAAAATAGAAGCAATGAGAAGGGAGCTCGCATGTTCCCATCACTAAATATACTTACTTCCCTGCACCTGTACCCACATTCACTGCCTTCTTTTTATGGGAGAAGTGGTCCAGCTCCCATCAAAGGCCAAACTCCTTTTTTATTTTGCCTTCTTGATTCTGTCCCCTCTCACCTACTTCATTGGCTACTCCTTTTCACCTTTGCTATCTCTTCTTTCTTCGATAACTTTTAGAGGTAGGAGTCCTTGAAGGTTCAGACCTTGGATTTCTATTCTTGTCTTCCTGATCTTTCGTAAGTAATTCCAGCTGTTCCCATGGCTTTAAGAACCATGGATGAACCAATGAGTCGAGCATTAATATCTGCGTTTAGGATCTTTCCTCAGAACGCAGACTTGAGGGCTCAACTACCTGACATTTCCAGTTGGGGATCTAATAGCCATTTCAAATCTTTCTTGATCCCCCCAAGCTCTTCCTTCATCTCCAGCCACCCAGTTGATTAAGACAAAAACCTGGGAGTGATCCTTGATTTCTCTCTTTCCCTCACTCTTACTATACCCACACCCAATCCAACAGAAAACTCCACTGACTCTACCTGCAAAATATCTCCTATGTTATTCACTTCTCTCCATGACTTTTAAACTGAGGCACTATCATTTTTCTCCTGGGTTCTGCAAATAATCTTCTGGCTTCCACTCTTGCCTGTGAATCCACTCTTCTAACCACACCCAGGGGACTTTAAAAAATATAAATTAGAATATGTCATTCCCCTCCAAAGCTTTTGATTATATTTGGAATAAATTCCAAATTCCAACTTTCAATTATACATTTCTGTCACTCTCCACTTTGCTCATTGTGCTTCAGACACATAGACCTCCTTTCTCTTCTATTCCTAGAACAGACCAAGTGGTTTCTTCTTTAAGGTCTTTGTATTTGCATTAGGTGGTTTTTTTCCCTCTGTTGGAAGGTTCTCTTTTGGTTATTCAGGTCTTAGCTTAAATGTCACCTCCTCAAAGAAGACTTCCCTGACCCCCAAATATAGGTTAGCCTTCATTCCTGGTCATTCTGCCATATCATGACATTAAATTTTCTTCATAGAAGTTATGACTTTTCAAAATTATCTCTTTCATTTATTTGTTTACTATTTATTGTCTGTCTCCCTGCTCTGGAATGTAAGCTTCCTGAGAGCTAGGATTTTTGTCTGTCTTATTCACCCCCCTGTTCCTAACCCCTAGAATACCTGGCACATAGTAAAAAGCTCATTAAAAGTACTGAATTAATGAATGGAGAAATGAGACTCAGAGAGGGTAAATAAGTTGCCCGTGGCCACAGAGCTAACAAGTGCTCAAGCCTTGGTTTGAATTCAGACTATGTGGCTTGACAGCCCATGCTCCAGAGCACTTGCCTCTGCTGCCACAGAAAGCAATGTGACTAGGGCTTCAGTTTACAAAGTACTTTTACATATGTTATCTAATTTGCTCCGGAGTGTAAGGTGTTATGATATAATCATAGCTTTGTTCTTCCCAGATGTGGAGACCAAAGCTCAGAAAGGTTTGGTAACTTATCCAAGGTCACTACCAGAGCAATAGAAGGGCAGGTAAATAGCAAGGCAGGAATTTTACTTCCCAGGAAGTATGTATGTCTTTCTCTAAAGCTTGTGTTCTTATGCTGATGATCAAGGGTATTTTACACATGAGAATGGCTCATTAGGCCATCCATCAGGAAGTCTTACTGGGGAGCTGGAAGCACATTGAATGTGTTGAAGCTAAACGAAGCCCTGCTCCTAAGGAAAGCAGAGCTGTGGGCCTGATATCATCTGCTCTGGTTTCATACAACGATCTCCAACCCATAAAACAAAGTGGTTTGCAATCCTTGAAGGTTAACAGGGGTCTTCACCATCTTACAGGAAACAAGGTGTTTTAGAGTAAACTGGGCATGTCCTAAGGTGAAGACCTGTTTCTTTCTACAGGTCTGGCCTTCTTGCCTGCCAGTGTGTCCTACCTCATTGGCACCAACCTCTTTGGTGTGTTGGCCAACAAGATGGGTCGGTATGTAGCCTGGGGATCTGGGAAGAGCAATAGGAATATAAGATGGGGAGCCTTTTGAGACTGTCCCTGCACCTGGGATGATGAACAGCTTCTCTGAGATCAACAGTTTAGGATAAATACACATGGGTAAAACATGCCCACTGGGAGGATTGGGATGGGTAGGTGTGAGGGCAGTATGGAGACAGGATGGTCCTGAGCTGGTTGCTATAGACGAGACAGCGAATGAGGGACAACCTTTACTTTCCTGATGTTTGTTGTCCAGTTAAAGAAAAAAATAACCCCACAGAGAAGAGGTATAAAAAAAAAATAGTGCTTTGGGGCAGTGGTTGTCAAACTGTGTTCCATGGAGCCCTAGAGAGTTCTACAGAGGTACTTCAGAGGCTGCCAAGTGGAAATGGTTGGGAGCTAAGAGGTACGAGTCTGAATTCTATTCTTCCACTACAGTGAGAACAGCTTTAATTTTATCTTTGGAGTTCAGCATAAAGATTTTTAAAATAAGTTTTAAAACCACCACTATAGAAAACCAGAGAAAGAAAGAGGTTTGGTATTTTTGGTGGTTTCTGAGATGGACCTTGAAGACCAAATAAAATATGAATAGGTGAGAGGTAGTCTGAATTGGGAAACAGCATGAATTAAGTTTGAGGGTTACTCTTGAGGAGCGAGTGCCATCCGAGGCAGCTGATTCCCCTTCTAAGGGAACAAAGAATAGGTCCCATTGCACCTCCTCTGCTTCTACTATGGGAAGAGATATGGAGCCAGGGAAGAGATGAGAGGCAAGGAAAGGACAGGGAAAGGCCTCACCTGGGTACAAACTGGTCAGGTAGAGATGCTTTCATCTTCTCACGTCCTAGTCCTAAGGGGTTCCTGGAATTAGGGGCGGTAGGACTGGCCATTGTGATGGTGATGGGGTGGCAGGCAGAAGGAATCTCTCCCCTTAGCACTGTTTGATGATGGCTATTTTCTTCCAGGTGGCTCTGCTCCCTGATTGGCATGGTAGTAGTAGGTACCAGCTTGCTTTGTGTAAGTATAATGAGGTCCAGTTGAGAGAGAGAAAGATCCAGACATTTAAAGACCACTTTCCTTTAAAATGAGCAGAGGGTGGACTTGGCAAGGGCTGTCAGAAAGACTGTTTCTGTGTAGGTAGAAATTTAGAATGGGGAGAGATGCGACCAGGCATCCAATTGAAAGGAGGTGGGGAAGGAGAGGGAGAGGACAATGGGGCAGCTGCAGCCAGAGGTCTGAGTCTCTGTGTATGGGGACATGAAACAATACATATTAATATATCTATTTCTGGAGTCAGCAAAATGATGCATTTTATGCCTTCAGTTACTCATACCACCCTGACAGGACCCCACTGGCCATCAGGGGAACCATCATCTGTGCCTCAGTCTCCAGCACCAGAATGTTTGGTAGAAGAAGAAAGAAAGAAGGGCTTTTCCACATTCAAGAACCCCCTTCAAGCTCTCTAAGCCTTCATTTTCTCCTCTCCACAATGCAGATCATAAGCATACTTGCTTCCGAGGCTTGAGAGAGATGAGAACAAGGCTGTAAAGCACTGAGGAAAGTGCTCCAGAGTAGGTGCTCAGGCACAGCTGGAGGTCCTGACCAGGGGCACAAGCTCTGGGTACAGTCCTAGCTTTGCCACTTGCTGCTTATGTGACTTTGAGCTACTTTTGTTCCTCATCTCTCTATGCTCGGAATCTCATCTGTGTAGACAGGATTCGGATAGCATCTCACAGGGTTGTCAAGATAATCCACATAAACCACAGCAGTGTCTGGCACACAGTGAGCTCACAGTGAAACTTAACCAATACTACTGATAAAATGTAAATGCCCCTTGAGGAATCATCCCTAAAATTGTTATCAGCCACTAACATCTAAGTGGTTTGTTAAACCTCTGAGGAGTGCATGTGCTGAGGTAGCAGCTTTGGGTGGCACATGCCCAGGGAGGGAGGTAAGGAACCAGTAAAAGAGGAACAGAAGGCCTTCAGTGGGGGGTTGGGAGGGCAAGAGAATGATTCTGCAAGCTTGCTGATGAGGCGCCCGATCATGTCAGCCACCCCTCTAGCTTGTGGGTAATAGGTTATTGGTGTTTTCTGTCTGTCTTCTAGCTCCAGTGGCTACCGAGTTAGGGTTTAACTAAAACCTTGGATGATGTTGCTAATGGAAAAGAGAGGAAACCCTGTTCGGGGCCGGCCCTGTGGCTTAGCGGTTAAGTGCGCACACTCTGCTGCTGGCGGCCCGGGTTCGGATCCCGGGCGTGCACCAACACACTGCTTCTCCGGCCATGCTGAGGCCGCGTCCCACGTACAGCAACTGGAAGGATGTGCAGCTATGACATACGACTATCTACTGGGGCTTTGGGGGAAAAATAAATAAATAAAATTATTTAAAAAAAAAAAAAGAAACCCTGTTCAGTGAAGAATGAAGACAGTGTGTGTCTGGGTGGAGGGGGTAGAGGAAGGGGAAGGAGAGTCCGTGTAACAGAAAAGGATCATCGTTATGGTCTAATGGAGTCAAATCTGAGGTTCAGACTTGATCTTCCACTTATTAGCTCTGTGACTTTGGACAGGGCATTTAACCAAATGGCACCAATCTAGTTTTCATTTCTTTAAAATAGAGGTAAGGAGGTGTGAGAATCCAGATAGATAATATATGTGGCACATAGCTCATGGTTAAGAAATGCATTTCATGTGGAAACCCTTTGCTTTTGTGTGGCCCCCACATGACTCTGCCGGATTCCTGATGAGCTCCTCCTCCTCCCCCTGCAGGTTCCTCTGGCTCATGACATTTTTGGCCTCATTGGCCCCAATGCAGGGCTTGGCTTTGCCATAGGTAAGAAGTGACCTTAAAGGAAACAAGAAGCCCCTGAACATTTGCTTTGGGTGAGATCAAAGGAGGTATATGGAAAGGCAGAAGCAGCAGGAGGGTGGCTGGTAGGGGTGTGGAGAGATGGGCTCACAATTCCCACCTGGAATGAGTGTTGGTGCTGAGTGGAAGGATAGCAGGCAAAATGAGTAGTCTAAGGGGAGGAGGGGGAGGGAAGATTCCACAGACAGGGAGGGGACTGTGGGTATTGCTGACAGATAGTGTCCTGTTTGCTCTGGCCATAGGCATGGTGGATTCCTCTATGATGCCCATCATGGGACACCTGGTGGACCTGCGCCACACCTCTGTGTATGGGAGTGTCTATGCCATCGCCGACGTGGCTTTTTGCATGGGCTTTGCTATAGGTATATTGGTGGAGGGAGAGGGGAGCACGCAGGACCTGGTGTCTCCGTCTCCCTTATCTACTGCTTTCCAGCTGGAAGTGGAACCAGGAGGCTGACCCTAGTGTTCTGGAGATATTTGATCCCGGCACATCCTCTGGGTCACCTGCTGCCCCTTGCACTGCATCTTCCATGTGATCAGGCTTAATAAACACTTGTGAATTTGATTTATTCCTCACAGGGCCATCTACCGGGGGTGCCATTGTGCGTGCCATCGGCTTCCCCTGGCTCATGGTCATCATTGGGGTCGTCAACATCATCTATGCTCCTCTCTGCTACTACCTGAGGAGCCCCCCAGCCAAGGACGAGAAGCTTGTAAGGGGCTCTGACTACCGATAAAAAAAGAATCTTCTGTTTCTTTCCTTGTCTCTCTCATTCCTTTTCATACTGTGCTCTTATTTCCTTTCTCTTTAACCGTCTCTCTGCTTTGCCATGTTTTCTGATCCCCTTTTCATCTTTATCTTTCCCTCGTGCCCTTTCTTAATTTCCCTTCTCTATGTAACCACTCTCCTTCTTACACGGGGAAGTTAGGAAGGGTCCTAAGTAAAGAAGGAAAATGGGAAGTTTGTAGAGAGTTGGGGACAGGGACTGTCAAAGCCATCCTGTAGTTGCTGTAGTTCCTAACAATGCGTGAATTACCACGTTATCTCCCCCAATGGGCCCAACTCCACGGGGCACGTTTATTCATTCATTCACTCATTTGCGTCTTCGTGTCCTCACCAGGTCATCTCTTAAAGTACGAAACCCCAGGGGAGAGAGCCACAACACATGATTGTAGTTAACAGGATGCTTTCCTCTTCCTGCAGCATGAGCACCCCGAGGGTCTGGGTGGGTTGCGGATGGATGGGGAAGCTGTTCAAAGGAACGAAAGAAGACAGACAGCTCTGACAGAGTATGGTGACAACTTCGGCTGTAGCCTGCACTACTGCGAATAGGAGTCAATTAAAAGCGTGTCAGATGTTTTTCTTGACCAGGGTTACTACACCTAGGTGCCTGGGAGGCCTGTGCACATACATGGAGCAGAAGGAGGGGCCTATGCTTGTTTCTTGAGTCTTTGCTGAGCAACACTGACTTGGATGAGCTAGTTGGGGAAGGGAATGGGGAGACTGGTAAAAGACGTGCAGTATTTCTCTTCCTTTCCCACTGCAGGCAATTCTGAGCCAGAACTGCCCCATGGAGACCCGGATGTATGCCACACAGAAGCCCACAAGAGAATTTCCTCTGGGGGAGGACAGCGATGAGGAGTCTGGCAGTGAGGAGTAGGAGCAGAAGCCTTGTCACATGTGGATCCAGGAGGCCCAGGCTTTGGTGATCACCTCTCTCCCCTGGAACCAGGTCACCATGGGCTGCTCACTAGGCTTCACTTCCCTCTCCCCTGGGATCCCCTTCCCTCACCTTGCCTGGGTGCCATTCCCCAGTTTTCTCCTCACTTGTGTAACCCATAGCTCTCTCTCTATGTTTTGATGCCTCAAGTGGCCCATCTTTTGTGGGAGGACAGAGCGATGCTCCCTCCTAGGCTTCTGTGAGGCTGATTAAACTTGAGCCCTGACAGGTTCTGCAAGAGGTGACTCATTTCGTGGAGGTGATGGTGAGCACAGTGTGCTCCTGAAACCAGTGGGGTGATGACAAACCTCACTTCCTGTTCTCTGATTGTCTTTGGCACAGTCCCAACAGACTGTCAGGGTTTTGTCCTCTGTTCCTAAACATGGCCCTCCTGGAATTTTCCCAGCTGAGTTGACAAAGCCTCCTCAGTGTTGCTGCCAAATTGACAATTTGGGAATTTTTTTGCCTGGTTTTTATAAGCTGAGTGGTTTTCTAGGGCTCAACCTATAGTCGCTGTGGTGAGTTGCCCCCAATGACTGGATGCCCCTGTTTCCTCGTGGCTGGATGGAGAGAAGGAGCCTGTCCCTCTTATGCTGAGTTACCGACACTCTCACTACTTCCGCTGTGGGTTTCTGCCTTCCCTAAATCTCTCAGACTCAGAGATAAAAGTAAGACAGAAAAAACAATCCATTAACTCCAAGACTTCATGGGAAGAAGTGAAAAGCAACTGCCCCCAAATCCCTTCCAACAGTGGATTTCCTGATATGAGGATTATAATGAGGCATTGTTCATACTAGCCAATGAATAAGTTATGACCTAATTCAGATGTGGTCAACTAGATGCTCTTTTACAGCAAAAGAGAGAGTGTGGGCAAATACACTAGGTACTATAAATATTTTGACATTTTGCTACCTTTTTGAAACAGTTGTTGAGTGATAGGGTTTCAAAGAGATGAGAGACATGGCACCCACCCTTAAGTAGCTTCCCATCTATTTGGGCAACAAGACATACACGTATAAAAATGATCAATTCTGCAGGTTAGTATACACTCTGTGCTTAAGTACAAAGAGGCAGGGATGCTCCTGGTCTGGGTAGGGAATAACAGCAGAGATGGAGGCAGAGGCAGGAATGGAGAGGCCCACAGGCGCAGGCTGCTGGGTGCCTGGATATCAGACAGGGGTGTTGGACTTGACTCTGGAGTACCTGGCTCTGATTACTGCACTTCTCTGCAGGAGTTTGGTGGGTTCAGTATAAGCCCCAAATCATCAGAACACATTCAGCCTGAACCTCAATGACTCCTTTTCACTTGGACAATGGATACCTGATTTATGGATATGTTTTTAGGGAGCTGACATTACCTGATTTGCAAAACCTGGTGCACTTGTATTGTCATTCAGTCAGGATGATATTCATCTCCAATGTTGAAAGAGCTCAAAGACAAAATTAGAAAATCATTTGTTAAAATATGTAAGCTGTAACTACGAGTGCAGTTTGAGTGAATGGGCACTGGGCCTCCTGTACAGAGGTGGGGGTGGGTTGGGATGGGTGTGGAGGTGTCAGGGGCACTGATAGGAGTGCACTACTGATTCTTACACCCACCAAAAAGGGAGGACAATTGATGATAAAGGATGGGCTTGTTACAGAAATTGTTTACACATTTAATATAGGAAGAATCTTTAAAAGGGGAACTCATCCCTGACTTGCCAGTTAACATTGTTAGAGCAATGTAAAACATATACTTAGGGAGAAACCAATGGATATAATTCATTCAGACTTTCAAAACATTGTTGATAAGAGTTAACACCAAACACTACAAAGTAAGTCAGGACACATTTTTTATTATAGATCAGAAATAGGTCATAAACATAGCCTATGAATAGAGGAGTGTATAAAAAAAGAATCCCATAAAAGTAGAAAATGGAATTAGTCTTTATTAGTGGCTTTACAAACGATATGAAGAAAAGAATGCGTGTTAAACTTCCCACATTCACAGGTGACACTAAGTTGTTTTAAAAATGAAAATACCAACCCAGCAAGAATGAGCCACAAGAAGTTTTTCTTATAAAAGTAGCGTAAAATGTCGGATGGCCTCCACTACGGAATGGCTGAAGATGCATTTTCCCCTCATGAAAGGGATGAGGTGCAGAGACTATAAAGATATTTATAGGATGATAGGCTCTGAACTACCAATTAGATGCAGCAAAGAAGACACTGGAACTAATGAGCTGTTGTGCTCAATAGGCCAGAAAAATATTGGGCATTCTCAGACAGAATGTTGGAAACGAACCAGAAGACATTTTATTTCCAAAGTACAAAACCTGGAGTGGAAGCCACAGCACCACAAATTAAGGTAGTAACCATGGAATCAGAGAAAATGCAGAGGGGGCATACGAGATGATGAATGGGTGGCAGGGAGAATGATGTGGAGAGACACAGGAAAATTCTTATAGGGAGGGACCCAAATCCAAGGGGATGTGACTAAAGTAGCTAAAACCTTCAAGAAAGGCCCAGTCTTGGTGGCCATGGAGTCTCAAGACACTTCCACAAAGGGCTCCAGAAGCTACCCAGAGCTAGGGAGAGAGCTAATACTAGGGAATATTATCTCCCACTGCGCTGTCTTACTCATGGAATTCATTATTCCAAGATATAGGCCAAACTGAAAAAAATAAATTTCTGAGAAAATTTGACTCTATTCCTGCAGGCAGCTCTGTAACGCTTGTGTAAATCTGTCCTCTGAGGTGGACGTGAAGAAAGGGCATCCTACAGTGTCCCTGGGTGTCCCTGGCTGGGATGAGGCGGAATGTCTGTTGTCTGTAATATCTGCTACCCTCCACCCTCAGGCCGCGCTTCACGGGCCGTGTACCAGGGTCTCTGTGGTACACGACTCGGTCCTGCTGAGTTCACGCCTATATCTTGTCTCTGGGAGAAAAGCTTGTCTCTGGGAGAAAAGCCTTCCCTGGAACAAGGTGGTTTTGGCACACAGCACTGTCCACTCTTGCTGTGAGGGCCTTAAGAGAGAATGGCTGTAGGTCATAAGTGACAGGTCATAGGTGATAGAAGGAGGACTGAATCAAGAGTAAACAGATCCAATCCTCAAGTTTTAGTCCAGCTCTGCCCCTGACCAGCTGGGTGGCCTGGGAGAGGTGATTGCACATCTCTGAGCTTTAGCATCACCATCTGTAGATCTGGCTTTCTGTGGCTGCATCCTGCCACTGGCTCATGTTTGGGGTAACTTTCAGTAAATGCTAGGGGCAGGGCCTGTGTGAGGAACCTGAGTCACAGTTGAGGAGTCAGTCCAGTGCTCCAGCATCACCTCCGAAATACAAACGTGACTTGAGGTTTAATTTCCTCTTTTCAGGAAATTATTGGAAATAAAGTGTGCTCCTTCCTCATCCTCTTCCTCCTCCTCCTTCTCCTCCCTTTCCTCCTCCTCCCCCTTTTCCTCTTTGTTCTTCTTCTGGAGAGTGAAGAGTACAGTGTTAGCAGAGGCAAGAGCCGTGGTCAAGGTCTGTTTGCATTTATCCTTCAACTTGAATCATCATATAGTCCCTTGAAGTCACAATGGAGAAGAGAGAGATTGTTGGGTCAAATCTTGCTTGTTTTGATTACCCAGACTCTTGGCCCAGGTCAGTGACTGACAACTATTCTTAAAGGGAGAATTGCAAGGTCCTGGGTGTGTTGAAGGACAGCCAGACAGGGTAGAGGTCACATCAGGTTGCTGAGCAAATCTTCACAGAAAAGCAAGAAGCTCTCTGTGTACAGGTGTAGTGCAATATGTTAGTGTGACAATGTGCAGGTGGCCTGATGCTCAAACTAGATCTACCATGGAATCATGGCATGTCCGGATCTGGGGAGAGGGCAGCAGTCTTACAGAGCAAAGCAGGTGGCAGAACTCCACTACCTAGAAGCAATGTGACAATGAAAACTTCCTTATTTGTAAAGTGGGAATAACAGTAATATCTTAGTAACAGAATTGTAATAAAGATTAAATGTGATAATAATGAATGAAATAAGAACACGCTTTATAAACTATAAAGTCTATTTAAGCACTAGTTTCTATTATCAGTTAGTCCAACTCTCTTATCTCACAGAATAGGAAACTGAGGTCCAGCAAGGGAAAGTAAGCTGCCTAAGATCACACAACTAGAATGGAGCGTGTTCTACATACAAATCCCTTACCAGCTATATGATTTGCAAATATTTTCTCCCATTCTGTGGGTTGTCTTTTCATTTTCTTGATGGTGTCCTTTGGAGCACAAATGGTGGTAATTTTGATGAAGTCCATGCATCTATTTTTTCTTTGTTGCTTGTGCTTTGGTGTCATAGCAAAGAAACCATTGCCTACTCCATGGTCATGAAGATTTATACCTATGTTTCCTTCTAATAGTTTTTAGATTTAGCTCTTACGTTTAGATCTTTGATCCATTTGAAGTTAATTTTTGTATATGGTGTGAGGTAGGGGTCCTACTTTATTCTTTTACATGTGCATATTCAGTTGTCCCAGCACCATTTGTTGAAAAGACTATTCTTTCCCCATTGAATTTTCTTGTATCCTTTTTGAAAGTTGATTGACTGTAAATGTGAGGCCTTACTTCTGAGCTCTCAATTCTGTTCCATTAATCTGTCAATCCTTATGCTAGTGTCTCATTGTCTTGATTAATGTAACTGTGTAGTAAGTTATGAAATCAGGTGGTTTAAAAAAACAAACAATTCCTCAAGTGAGTGAGAAAAGCGCAGCAGTCTTTTGTTTCATTCTTCCTCATCCCTCAATCTTATCCTCCACTTTCAAATTTTTAGCTGTTTTATTTTATTTTTTTACATCTAAGAAGACTACTTATTCAGCTCTTTCTTGATTTAATATCTTTTGACATAATCTACTGTCTTCCTTTAATGGTAGATGGAGATTTGATATTTTTACTGCCCCCTTCCCTGCCCGCTAACTTCACAATTTACTAAATTAATAATGACTTGCATTATTATGACCAAATTAGCATTGCTCACTGCTGAACCAAGGATGGTGTTCTGATTTCATTTCATTGTTCTACAACATTTTGTTTTTCCTGGAGGTGGTAACGCCTGCATTCTTTGCTTGGTTTTCCAGGTTGCTCTCATTCATTCTTCTCAAGTCTTCCAACAGATTTATAAAGCCTCTCAACTACTAATTTATGAGTACAGCAGGTGATCTTTCAGCTTGTTTTGTTTCCTGGAGGCATCCCTCCAGCCTTGAGTCACTGGACTTGCTCTCTAAGCCATCTGCGTGACCACTGTTCCAGGCTTCCCTGTGTTGCTTTCTTGAATTGGATCCTCAGTTCTTTCCTCTTTCTTGGTGTATTCCCATTTTTTGGCGGGATAATTCCAATAACTTCCTCAAATAGGAGCAAGGGAGGTAAATAATTTGACACATTGGATGTCTAAAAATGTCATACTTGATTGATAGTTGTCTAGATGCAGAATTCAGGGCAGAATATAATTTTTCTGCACATTTTGAATACATGTCCCTTTGTCTTCTGTTTTCAGCATTGCTGTTGAGAATTCCAGTGCCATATGATTCTTGATCCTTTGAATGGGATCTGCTGTTGCTTTTGGGTTTTAGACTCCTATACCAGGTCTTCTGAAATTTCACAGGAGCAAGTCTTTGTGGAGGTCTTTTTAAATTCATTGTGCTCACACCCAATGGACTCTTTCAATCCAGAAAATCATGTTCTTTGTTCTTTTTGGAATTTTATTGTGCTATCTCTTTGACAATTTCTTCTATGTCTCCCTTTTGCTTTCTTTCTGGAAATCCTGTTAGTCATCTGTGAGCTTCCTAGATTGATTGATTTTCTTTTTTTCCTCTTATTCAATCTTTTACACTTTTTTGGTTCTACTCTCTGAGAGATTTCCTCAATTCTACATTCAGCTGCTCTTTGTAGTATACATTTCTTTTCATTTTATCTATCCTAATTTAATTTATAAGAGCTTTCTTATTTTTTTTATAGCCTCCTAATTCCATTTCATGGTTGCAATAATTTTTATCTCTCTGAGTGTGGGTCAAGCTATTTTTTGCTCCTTGTATTTGTAGGTTTCCTTGGTTGTATGGTTTGCTTGTTTTGAGTTGTCTCTCACTGTGGACATTTGACTTTCCTCAAATGTCTTGCTATGTGTTGAAAAGCTCCTGGATGACTGGGGCTTGTAAACTCCTGGGGTGACTGGATGGCAGTCGGCTCTTTTATTGGACAACTCCCTGATATCGATGTGTGTTGGTCTTGTCTCTAAATTTCTCCAGTGAAAACTCTTCCTCCTGGCAGCCGGGGATGGGTGAAGTTAATATTCTTGGAGCAAAGTGGCCTCAGGGGGCTCAGGGTGGGGGAGTGGAACTCAACTCAGTCACCCTTGCTGTTTTAAGCATGGCACCTCTCCTCTGCCTTCCATTGTGAGGAATGTCCTCAGTTTTTTTGCCTCTTGGGTTCAATTTTTCCACAGGATAAAGTCTTCTCCCGGGATGGCAGGTAAGCTATTTGGCTGGCTTCAGGGTATAGTGGATGCGACCTAGGGATCCTTATATAGACTTTTTCTCCCATCAATCTGCCTTTTTTCAGCCCCTTATCTTGCACTACCTTTAATTCCTAATTATTTCTGGAGTTCTGTGACATAAGTTGACTTTATTTTTATTGGCGTCTCCTTTTCCTGAATTTGCTATTCAGATATCCCATTTTTGCTAATTTCCTCATCAATTTTTATCCAACATTTTCATCCCAACAATTTCCAAAACATTGTTGCTCTCTCTCATGTGCTATCATGCACTTTCCTCAGATCTTTTCTTTCATGTGGCAGCTATCAGAGCTTATATGAGTCTTTATTCAAATCTTTCCAGCTCATTTAAAGAAAGATGGGGAAAAAAATCACTCATAGTTTGAATTTGCTTCTAAAGACACTGAAAAGAGGCAGAGTTGAGATAAGTATGGAAAAGAGTTTGGTCGCTGTGCCTACGTGTGTTTTTCACAGTTCATATTCTCTAATTGGCATGACTATTCTTGTTAGCAATTAGCTGGGGCAAAGCCATGGCTGAACTTGCTTCTGGCATGCACAGTATGCTTGGCATGCAAGGCTGCGGCTGAATGACATGGGGGGATCACAACTCTGTGCTGACCCTGCATCCAGAGCACTTTCCAGAAATTGTGGTAGCAGCAAATTTTACACACCCAACTCCTCTCTGGCTGCCCCTTGGTCCCCCATGGCCTCCAGCCCTGTCACTCAGCCAATCACTTCATCTCACTCCTTTCACCTGGTTGAATCTCAGATTAGTCTACTTTTCCTCTATCTGGTCACATCAGCACCAGCAGAAATTCTTCGTAGTCTGCATGTGGATGTCTTGTCCCACAGTTTCCACGACTGCTGTGGGTCATTTAATGAGCACTTGGGGGTGGGGGGCAGAGTTAAAAATGCTTGGATCACTATCTTGACTCAAGTTCTAGGATTTCCCCCACCCCTACCGCAGTTTTCTTAATCATTTTTTCCTTTCCATTCTTTTTTTCTTCTCCTTCTTCTCCTCCTCTTCAGCTACTGCTTCCCCCCCTTCCTTTTTAGAAACTGTGTGTGTCATACTAGCAAAGTGCACGAATTCTAAGTGTATGCTGGATAAATTTATGTATGTGTGTAAATACCACTCAGACAAGAATAGAGGACACTCTCTCACCCAGAGGGCTGTCCCTCCTCCATGAATACCCACCCCTTACCCTAAGGTGACCACTATTTTGACTTTTATCCCCATCAGTCATTTTTGCCTGTTTTTGAACTTCATATACATTTCTCCATTTATTCAAGTTTCTCTTTTGTTGTCATGATTTTATAATTTTCTTCAACTAAATTTGTTAAAGGGAAATCTACGGCATATTGATCTCTTGAATATGTCGTCTCACTTCATCCTCCTGGGTTAAGCATTACTGTCCCCACTTTACAGATGAGGAAACTGAGGCGGAGAGAGTAAATCATCAGCGTGAGCTCACATAAGGAGCAGCAGAGCCCAGATTTAAACTCGGGTTGGTCTGCCTCCAAAGTCTGAGCTCTTTCCTCTATAAACTAGTATCTCAACACACGTCTTCTGCTCATGAACAGAACTGCAGGCAAGGCTCTTTTCTGCAGCAGTGAATTGTCACTAAAGTTTGAATGGGCTGTAGAAACTTTTCTGCATATTTTAAGAAATATGCTACATTACTTTCATGTGCTCCCACCTTGCTTCTCCTTCCTCCTGAAACACCTACCAAATTCCGTCTCAACTTCCGCAGAGAAAGCCTCAGATTTCTAGTGTTTATGACCTATGTGCACCACCAAAAGTACGAGTCAATTTCCCATTCTTTCCAGCAGAGGGCAGTAGAGTCCACACTAACTTGGTTAGGCTCTGAATTCGTAACCTGAAGCAATCTGCCTGCACCAAGCTCCAGAGACCCTATGCAGTGATGCAGTGAGCAGTTACTATTTACGAATTACTGTGGGCCTTACACACACGTACACATTTTAAGTAAAGTTTGTTTTCTGCATTCTGTTCTCCCTTCTCCCTCTCGCACTTGCGTACACCCTTGTCTTCATAACTTCAACCTGCCTGAGCCAAGGCCGGCAGCCTCTCACTACACCTGGCTTCTGACCTTCTCCAGCTCTGAAGTGAGTGGGCTGAGGATCTGTTTTCTTCCAAGGGCAACCCTAAAAGTTGTTTACTGGTGCGTGTTAATGACTTCCCTCAAAGTGCCTGCTGATGGCTGACTGCACTGCGATAAGCGTCGCTTAACACCTGGTTAGCACTGAGCAACTCTGTAAGAGAACTTTGTAAAACAAAATTTAAAAACTACAAAGAAAACAACTGACACATTGGGTGTGCAGGCACTTTGCAGACGCGGGAGCCTGTGGAGGCAGTGGTGGCCCGTGCGCAGCCTGGCTTGTGCAGGTGAGCTCCAAACTCCCGGCACAGAGACTGCGGGGAGGGGCAGCATGACCGCCGGCGGGATGATCTCCAAAACTGAGGAGCTTACGTCGGTGTCGAACTTGCCATTCATCTGGGCTCAGCGGCTAAAGCCTTTCCCTGCCCTGCTCAGACCTCTGGGAGGGTGACTGACCCTCCTCTACCTGTGGTCTTGCGGCCTTCACAGCTGTCACTTACCTGGATGGTCTTCTACACTACCTTGTGTTCATCTTTACTCTTCCGAGTGTATGAACAGCATCTCCCCAAGCTGGTGTGTGAGTTCCTCCAGGGTTCTTCTGTAACTTTCCACGTCCACGAGCTTGGAAAGTCTCTATGGACCGGAGCTGGTGTGGGAGTCACATTGCTAGCACTCACTAGCTGGCACTTCCCCAGTCTGGGTCTCCGTGTCCTCATCTATGAAGTATGGAGGCTGGTCCTTACCAATCTTAACATCCTAGAAGTCTGTGTGTCCTACTTCATATTTTTTAAGGTCTGTGTAGAGAAATGCTGAGTGACTGATACCAGCCAGTTACTTGGGTCGGCCTGTAGAATATTTTACTGACCTGTGACTGGAAAAACTGTTTAGTCCTGTTTTTTACTTTTGAATATTGACATTTTTCATGTCAATATCAGATCTGTTCTCAGCAGTCAAAAGGGGACACGGAGGTTTGGTCGGAGAAATCCCTAGGAGGTTTCACCATGTGGAATGAAAGCTTTGAGTTCACTACAGCACCAGGCTTTGGCCTCAGCCTCCCTCTTCAGAGACAACAGAAGTGTTTCAGATAGCGTCACTAAGAGGCTGCAGAAAAATGGAGATGACGGCTCCCCAGAGGCCATGAGAACCAGTCACCAGCAGGGCTTTCCTTGGTGTAAGACTGATTTGAAGAAAAATCTGCGTTCAAATAAGTACCTCATTGAGTAGCTTTGTTTATGAGACACGATTATGTCCTGTGAATCTAATATGGATCTTACACTTGATTACATTGCTCCACATCATTTTTGGTCCATTACAAAATTTAATTGTTCGTTGTTGGTCAGACTGGAAATGGTGTGCAATGCTACGGCCATAAAAGATCATTAAAAGATGTGAGGGTCAGATATTACTTGTTAAAGCCCTGGGCACACTTTGTGGGTATTAAAGACCTCAAAAATGCTTAGTTCCGGCATTAAATTTCCTAAGATAACTGTCATAGAGTGGAAACAAGGCCTGGGCTGGCTCCCCCGTGAGAGGAGTGTCTCCCTCACTGCATCCTATTCCGTGAGGGTAAGACTTGGTCACAAGCCTACCCCTGCTCCAGAGCTGCCACGAGATCAGAGGAAGCAAGCTCTGTGCTTCTAACTGCAAGAACTATACAATATGTCAGTCACTAGTGTTCTTCTTCAGTTCACCGCACCTCTGGGGTGAGAGGCAAAGCAACCGTTGTGCTGGTGACTGTCTGCTTATCCAAAGACCAGGATACAGATGGAGCCCACAGACTGGAGAACGGGAGCATCAGTGTCTGCTCTGGGTTTCACTCATTCCTTGCAGTGCTTTCTTCTCCTCAAAGGGGTATTACCGTTGTAACTTGCATCAGTCAATCAAACTGATTAACATTTGCTGAAGAGCTGCTGAGCCAGGCTGAGCCGGGAGCTAGCAAACGTGACCCAGCCGGGAGGCTAGCAATCGGGGTGTTTGGGGTGAGGCTGCCAGGACCTACATGGGCAGTGTGGGAGGAGCACAGTGTGAGGAGGGGTCCGGCAAGCGCTCGGGGTACAGAGGTCGGGGAAGTCTTCACGGGCATCTGTGCTCAAAAGTGAGTCCTCAAGGATAAAAGAGAATCATGGCCAGAGGAGGAGTGCAGCTATTCCGAGAGAGAGGCTGTCGTGAGCAGAGGTGAGAAGGTGCATGTGTCGGGCTGGCCTGGGGGACAGTGAGTGAGCAGGCCAGAGTGGGGAGGACGGTGCAGGGAGGAGGGGCAACGGGACTGGACAGGGGGCGTGGGTCAGGTTATAGGAGTAGTGGCCATTGGGCCAGGCTCTGTGAACTGTCTCCTGTAGGCACCAGAAATCCAAGAAAGAAAAGCAAGATAAGAGAAGGTTGGAAAGATTGGCCTGGCTGTGTCACACGGGATGAAAAGGCAGGCAGAGAGGCGGGAGATCTGGTCAGACTCCAGCCACAGTCCAGGCACATTCCTTTGCCCTTGCAGAGCATTTGACCATATATTTTCAGTCCAGTGTGAGGTGCTGTCTATCTGGGTGGTTTTTATAAGCTCCACTCCATTTCCTTGATCCATTTCTCCTTGTGCCCCTCACCAGGAGACTGCTCATGACCCCCAGAGTAGCCCTGTGGCTTTTCTGTGTCCCTGACAGCCTTGCCAAGGGTGGCAACAGGCCAAGGAGCAGAGCAGGCCCATCAGAGACTGGTTGCCCCATGCAGATAGAACACAGTCTGGATTGAACTGTGTTCTCCAACACTCACAGCTTTGACAAGCCACCATCTCAGGTCCAGCACCCAAGTGTGGCCAAAGTGAGCTATAAAGTTTGGTTTTGGTCCCTATGATCTGCTATCACGTGCCTAGTGTATTCTAGCCACGCCTGTATACCCTGGAGTTTCCTAATCCCACAACTCGTGTCTCTGGATCCCAGCCCCTCAGTGCCCTATTCATCCCTTTCCCCTTGGGACAGCAAGCCTTGCTCAACAGGCCATCTGGTGCATGTGGAAAAGTCTCCAGGCTTCAGGTCTGAAAACCCAGCTGCACATTCTTGCTGTACCAGTCATTTGCTCTGGGTCCTCCAGAGGGCGTCACCCTGTTTTCTGTCTACAGGCTGGAGGGGTGACCCCACCTGCGCCAGAGCCCTGGGGCCAATGGGGACAGGCGTGTGAAGGCGCTTGAGCGCTCTCAAGCGCTGTGCGGACAGTGAGGAGTCTGTTGACAGACGTGTCTCAGGCCCCAAGAACTTGGGAAAGATTTCCTTCCCTCCTAGCACATCTCTGCGAGTTTAGCTGGGTCTTCTGGAGGCTGGACTTTAACCCAGAGGAGGGATGAATGGTCGGAAGGAGGAGCAGAAGCCCCCAGTACAGAACACATCGGCTTCTCAGCGTCAGCCCGGTTAACAAAGGGCAGAGATCTGAAGATCCACATCCTGCTTTAGGATGCAAGGACCGGGAAGTAGGAAAACTATGTTCAAAGGCTGAACTAATCTCTATAAACCCCTCAACCAGTCACAACAAGTCCTGCCCGGCAGAGGGGAAACCCGCTCAGCTTGAGATGAGCGTGTGTTGGTACAAAGCGAGGACCAAGAGGAACATAAATAAATGAACTACATCCAGGGCTTTGGTGATATCCTGTCTGCAGTCACCGAGTCAGGACTCAGCTCACGGTGCCGTGCTCAGCGTCCACACAAACACCGTGTGCTCGCGTTTGCGCAGGGCCCTGCCTGGCAGGACTGAAGCAGAGTACATGAGCCTCACGCATGTATCATCCAGCGGGCGTCCAGTGCTGTTGTCTTTACCGAAGTTGGCAAAGAGGATGCAGAGATAAGAGCCAGCCTCTGTCCTCAGACATCTTAAAATCTGTGGAGATAAGACCTCAGCAAATGAAATGTTTGGAGAATAATCAGATAACCTTCTGTGTGACTTGGGACAAATCACATAACCTCTCTGGACCTGTTTTTCCATTCCCCATGGCAGAGCAGGAACTTCCACTTTCCACAAGGAATCATACTCTTAGCTCTGACAGAGACCGAGGGGTCTGCTGGGCCAGCCTCTCCTTCTCCACGACCCAGACAAAGGGCCCTGGCACTTTTCTCACATGCCTCCTCTTACAGGGGCTCACGACCGCTGCTGCAGTCTGTTCTGAGGTGGGACAGCTCTGACAGTTAGCAAGTTATTTCTTATCTTGGGAAGAAGCCCCAACAAGCAGAGAGGTCACGGAACGCTGGCGCTGGTGCGGGAGCGGGCTGCCCGGAGCTGGCATCCCTCTCCGTGCTGCCGGCTCACGCCAAGTGGAGGAGCCAGCGAGGCAGCATCTGCTCTCTCCCTCGCTCTGTGACGGCCTGGGCCGGCCCACTCATCCTTCGTCTGCCATGCCCAGCCCACACTGTTCCTTCAGGCAGCAGCAAGTTCCCCTTGACGCCAGATGGAAAGCTTGTTCTCTCGCGCCAGGACCTCCTCAGAGAAGTCTTTGCCCATCTTCCCAGTCGCCCATCTTCCCAGGCTGAGTCGCTGCTCTCTGCAGTACCGGAGCAGTGAGCGCTGGCCTCTGTCGCTGTAGGAGAACACAAGGCAGCTGCTGTGTTTTTACGGACTGTCTGCTCACTAGACTCCAGGCTCCTCCAGGCTGATTGTTGGGTCTTATGTCCATCTCTCCATTCTTAGTATCTGTTGTAGACTCAGCACATAGTGTGACTCAGTAATACTTGTTGCTGCGACCCACCTACATACAGATAGAGATAAAGATAGACATACATTTCTTTCTCTTTCTCTCCCTCCCTCCCTCTCTCCTTCCCTTCCTCCATCAGCTCTTGCCTGTGGAGGACAGCAGGGAGGCCCTCAGAATGAGCTGTAGTTACAGGAGGAGGTCGTCCTGCACTGGACTTCAGACTTTCGAATAAAGCTCTTTAAAAATTATATTTTTGGGGGCCGGCCCGGTGGCACAAGCGGTTAAGTGCGCGCGCTCCGCTGCGGCAGCCCGGGGTTCGCTGGTTCGGATCCCGGGCGCGCACCGACGCACTGCTTGGTAAGCCATGCTGTGGCGGCGTCCCATATAAAGTGGAGGAAGATGGGCACAGATGTTAGCCCAGGGCTGTCTTCCTCAGCAAAAAAAGAGGAGGATTGGCGGATGTTAGCTCAGGGCTGATCTCCTCACACACACACACAAAAAATTATATTTTTGGATGCATTTAAACTTAGCAGTCAGTAACAGCAACTTACAAAGTAAAAGCAGGTCAAAAAATTTGTCTGAAAAGAACATCTGGATTTCTAAGTAAAAGAAGTAAAGCTGTTATTTAAATATTATCCCCCACCCTTACTTTTGTCTTCCTGCTCCAGGCAATAGACCTTTTTGTTTTGAGCACTTAAATTAATTTCCACTGTGAATAAGTGTTGGATGCACTGAACTGTGTTACACCCAGAAGCGTCTCTGGAGGTGGGACTCACGAGTTGGCGTGAGAGTAGGTCTGCGTGAGGACCCTTCACCTCGCCCCCTCCATCCCTCTGTGTCCACAGGTGTGTGTGGCTGCTCCGCGGGGAAGTTTGTAATCTGCGCACTTGGGAATGAACAAAGAGGGAAAGAGCGCTTCCTGACAGTTTGTGGGAATTAATTTCCAGACAGCTTGAAGCTTTGGGGCCGAAAAGAGCCTGTAGGTATAACTTCTATCGCCCTCTTTGTTGGGGAAACCCAGCATGCTCTGACCCAGCCAGCAGGGGGCGCCCACCTCCCCACAGCTCAGGAGTGGCTATGGGCCCAAGGCGGCCCTTAGCTCCCTCAGGATCAGCTCCTCTCCCTCCTCACAAGGCCATATTCCGTCCTGCCCCTTCGGGATGGGGAGGATCTTGAAATACTCTGGAGCTCCAGTGAGGGGAATTTCACCAATCTCCACCAGCCGGAACCTGATGGGCAAGCCCAGCACCGCTGTTCTTTAACAGTGACACCTGGAGTTAAGTTCTCTGCAGTCTTTTCTCTTCAGTCTAGTTACACAAGGCGTAACACCTTCCCTGGTCCAGCCCTTTAATGTGCCCAAGCTTCAGTGTGAGGAGGAATGAAGGTGACCCTCCACCTATCAGCGGTCACTCTCTGGGCCTTGGGTAACATCTTTGGTTCGTCCAGATCAGAAGTTTTCACCTCTGCTTCCCAGAGTTCTAGGCGATCCACGGAGATGGGTGGGCAAAGTTTGTGGTTACTCCAAAATGTTCACTTAAAATCTTGTTTAAACAAAGGATTGTGTTGCCTGAAGAGCAAAGACACAGGTTTGGGAACCACTGCCCTGAGTGGAGCCCCGGTCTCTGGGCTCCACTGTGAGCCTCTTACTACCCCCACCAGGATGTGGGATGGAGCAGGAGGGACGGATGTTGCCCAGATGAGTGTGCTGGTCCAGGCAGAAGCGTGTCTCGTTTTACCAGTGAAGGGATGTCCGACAGCCGAGTGGCTGCCCTGGGTCACAGAGGGATCTGTTCTAGAGCAAAGCCTGAGGCAGAGTCTCTTGGGAGGTTCTCAGGGAGCCATCAGTGGGGAGGAAGGGATCTCATAGGTATTCACACTGAGATGAAGACACCTTCGGGCCCTCCCTCTTTTGGGGCCCCCTCACATTTTAATAACATTTAGCTGCCTTTTGGATTTCTTGGCAAATTGGCGAGAGAAGTGCCGGGAGGGAAAGGGGCCCTGAACCTGTCAGGGGAAGCAGTGGGGACAGGCATGCCGTCCTGTTTACCTGTGAGCCTCTGCTGTGTACCAGCACTGTGTCAGGGGCTGGTGTCACAGAGAGAAGCTGCTCTGGCTGGGTGCTCACCCACAGGCGGGGACATTACAGTTAGTCAGTAGGCTATGTCAGGTGCTGTACCTGCCACATGGCTGGAGTGCTGGGGGCGCCCAATGCCAGACCCTGCGGCCAGGGCTGCCTGTTCCTAACTTGCTCTTTGATCTTAAAAACATCACTGTCTCTCTAGGTTTCAGTTTTCCTTTTTTCCCAGTAACTTTATTGAGATAATAATGGTTGATAACATTGTGAAAATTCAGGTGTACATTATTGTTTATAATTTTCTGAGTAGATTTCATTCTGGTGACCCCAAGGTGTCTAATTATTGTCCGTCACTGCACATATGTGTCCCTTTACCCCTTTCACCCCCCCCCAACACCCTTCCCCTCTGGTAACCACTAATCTGTTCTCTTTATCCATGTATTTGTTATATTCCACATATGAGTGAAATCATCCAGTATTTGTCTTGGCTTTCTCTGTCTGGCTTATTTCATTTAACATCATACCCTCAAGGTCCATTCATGTTGTTGCAAATGGGACAATTTTGGGTTTTTTTATGGCTGAGTAGTATTCCATTGTATATGTATACCACATCTTCTTTATCCAGTCATCAGTTGATGGACACTTGGGTTGCTTCCACATCTTGGCTATTGTGAATAATGCTGTAATGAACATAGGGGTGCATAAGTCTCTTTGGATTGTTGATTTCAAGTTCTTTGGAGAAATACCCAGTAGTGGGATAGCTGGATCATATGGTAGTTCTATTTTTAATTTTTTGAGGAATCTCCATACTGTTTTCCATAGTGGCTGTACCAGTTTGCATTCCCATCAGCAGTGCATGAGGGTTCCCTTTTCTTCACATCCTCTCCAACACTTGTTGTTTTTTGTCTTGGTAATTATAGCCATTCTGACTGGTGTAAGGTGTTATCTCATTGTTGTTTTGATTTGCATTTCTCTAATACTTAGTGATGTTGAACATCTTTTCATGTGCTGTTGGCCATCTGTATATCTCCTTTGGAAAAATGTTGGCTCATATCCTCTGCCCAGTTTTTGATTGGGTTGTTTTTTTTGTTGTTGAGTTGAATGAGTTCTTTATATATTTTGGAGATCAACCCCTTGTCGGATAGGTGATTTGCAAATATTTTCTCCCAGTTGGTGGGTTGTCTTTTCGTTTTGTTCATGGTTTCCTTTGCTTAGAATGTTGTATTTTCATTTTCGTTTGTCTCCAGGTATTTTTTAATTTCTCCTTTGATTTCTTCATTGATCCAATGGTTGTTCAGTAGCATGTTGTTTAGTCTCCATATATTTCTGACTTTCCCAGCCTTTTTCTTGTAGTTGATTTCTAGTTTCATAGCACTGTGGTCAGAAAAATTGCTTGGGATTATCTCAATCTTCTTAAATTTATTGAGGTTTGCCTTGTTTCCCAACATATGGTCTATCTTTGAGAATGATCCATGTGCACTTGAGAAGAATGTGTATTCTGCTGTTTTTGGATGGAATGCTCTGTATATATCTATTAGGTCCATCTGATCAAGTGTTTCTTTTAAATCTACTATTTCCTTGTTGAATTTTTGTCTGGATGATCTGTTGTTTACAAATGGGTAGGGGGATGGAAAAGCTTTAAACAATCCAGATATCCATCATTAGTAGAATAGATAAATAAATAGTGGTGTTCAGATACAAGAAATACTATGCAGCATTAAGAATAAATAACTACTGCTATCCTCAACAACATAAATGAATCTCAAAACATAATGTTGAGAGAAAAAGCCAGGCACATGATAATACATTCCGTAAGAGTCATTTGCAGTGAAGCTCAAGACCAGGCAAAGCTAATCTATGGGGTTAGAATTCAGCGGTTGTCCTAGGAGGAGGGAGTAAATGCACCTGTGCAGGGGGCGTTGCTGGGGTGCGGGTGATATTCTGTTTCTTGATTTCAATAGTAGATTCATGGGTGTTTTTATTCAGGATTTGTTCACTTTTCTGTATATATATGATATTTTATTTAGAAGTTTATGTAAGAAGAAATGAAGGGACTAGACAGTGTCCTACCTTCTGGAGTTAATCCCATCAAAGGGCTGGGTCTGCGCTTCAGGTGGACCCCTCCCGCTCCCTGCACGTGGTGCCTTTCAGAAGTTGACATTTCAAAATAGGCTGGTGGACTTCCAACCATGTTCTAGGCCAAAGGGTTCCACAGAGTTGGAACTCTGGGGGCTCAGGGCAGGGTCTTTCTGTAGCCCCAGCCACGTCACATACATAATGCATGTGGAGCCACCTCCACATCAAGATATAAAGCATTTATAGCACCCCAAAAGGCTCCCTCTCCCAGTCAGTTAAGCCCAAGGATAACCATTATTTAAGGAAGTTCTCTTTTCATTTGTTTTGCTTATTGGACATCTAGGTAAGATTTCATCTGAATAAAGTTTTCTGAGGAAAAACATAGTTTTAAAAAATTCAAAGCTGTGTTTTACATGGCTCCCATACCTCCTAGGAATGACCCCTTTCTGCAGACACTTACGCATCCCCTGCTCTTTTAATATAGTTCCCTCTTTCTTGGAAACCAAATAGGAAATGGTCTATAATCAGTGGATAGAAGAGGCTCTAATCATGGATGAGGCATTCAATAAATGCTATTCCTAACTCTGGGAAACTGTCTCTGATGTCTCCGGCAGCGCTGACGCTCTTTGCACGGTGCTCCCATAGTGCCTTGCACATCATAAAGGTACCGTGACGCCATGACTGTTTACAAAGCTGTTTCCCTCAGTAGGGTATGAGTTCCCAAGGTAAGCAGTGTTTTATTCCTTCTTTACTCTAGCACAAGGTGTATGGCAAACAGTGATGGCGGGATGGTGGGGTAGGTAGAATAATGGCTGACCACAAATGTCCAATCCTAATCAGAACCTGTGAATATGTTGCCCTAGATGGTGAAAGGGACTTTGCAGGTGTGATTAAGATTAAGAATCTTGAGATGGAAAGATTATCCTGGATTATCCAGGTAGGCCCAATCTAATCAAAGGAATCCTTCAAAGAGGGGAAACTTTTCCAGCTGAGGTCAGAGTCAGACAGAAATGTGACAACATAGAAAGGGTCAGAAAGATTCAGCATTGTTGGCTTTGAAGATAGAGGAATGGGCATGAGCCAAGGAATGTGGGAGGATTCTAGAAGCCAGAAAAGGCAAGGAAATGTATTTCCCCTCCAGCCTCCAGAAGGACCACAGCTCTGCCCACTCCTGGATTTTAGCCCCATGAGACTCACCTGTAACTTCTAAGCTGTAGAAGTATAAGATAAGAAATGTATGTTGTTTTAAGCCACTAAGTTTCTGATAATTTGTTACAGTATCAATAAAGGTTAATACAGATACAAAAATTGATGGAGAGAATGTTGAATAAATGGGTATGAGGAAGAGAATTAGGAAAGATTCTTTACTTGTTTTATGTAGATCCAGCAGGAGGAACCCTAACCACACGACTGAAATGTAGCCCCTCTCCTCGGAAGCTTCCAGCTCTTTCAACCTCAGGGAGCTTTCTTCAGGCATAGAAAACGGTCACTCCACAAACGGGCTCAAGGGAAAGCTACGAAGTCGCCCCTTGGGTCACTTTTCTATCCCCTTCAGTTCAGAAGGCACAGGGTGTCCAGGCCAGGGACAGCCACGGCCACTTCCAGGACTGGAGGCTGCAGCTTCTTGTCTGACCTGGCCAGCGTTCCGGTGCTAACCTGCCTGCCAGCTTCCTGACAGATACAGTCCACCTGGACCTTTCATTTAAATCGAGCTGGTGATCCAGCAAGCTAACTTAAGCCACTCTGTTCATTGCCACATCTATCTACCCCATCTCTCTCCTCCCTGCTTTGTGAAAGTCCTTGAAAGAACAATTTAATGGTAATCATATTATAACACGTAAATGTATCAAAGTAACATGCTGTACACCTTAAATTTACACAATGTTATATGTCAAATTTATCCAAAACAATTTGGAAAGAAAAAAAAATTAAAAACAATTTAAATGCATGCGTTCATTCGTTCATTGATTCATATATTTTCATGATCATCATTATCATTTATGGAGCTCCTGTGATGTGTCAGTTACTGTTCTAGGAAAACAACGTTAGACAAAACCTGGCTTCTGCCTGTCCAGGGTCTCTACGTCATAGAGGGGTTTGGCCAGGGGACTCCATCAGCAGAGGGAGTAAAGTGCTGTGAGAGCTCAAAGGACAGAAGTCCAACCGTTCCTGGAGAGGAGAGATGCGGCCAGAGGAGGCGGGACTTGCGCCGGACATTGAGAGATGGATAAGAGTGTGCTTCTCTTAAAGGTGAGGTGAGCAGCAGAGCAGGGAGGCTTCTCAGGAGAGGCAGGTCCTTCTGAGGGCCTGGAGGGCTGGGTGGACAGGGAGTGGTTGGAGGCCAGCCTGGCGAAGCGCAGTGGAGTTCCTTTGTAAAGAGGCTTGACGGCAGCCCAGGGAGCTCAGACACTGACTTACAGTCAGTCGGGCTTCTTTAAAGGCTTTATTCACATCCTGACGTGCCATGTTCCTACTTTTAAAAGATCTCTTTGACAGCCATGTGGAGGTCCCAGTGAGGTGGGGAGATATTATGAGCAGGAACGCCAGTTAAAGGAGGAGGAGCAGGAGAGGGCACAGACTAAATTAGAGGCCAATTGGACATGCAGGCAAAGAAGAGGGAGAAATAGAGCAGCATAAATGAATCTGGAAAAACGGGAGTTTACCCAAAGCTGAGAAAGAAGACAGTTCAAGGAAGTGGTGATCAGTAGCATCGAATGCCATGGAATGGCCAGGTAGGAAGAAGACTGAAAAGAGACCGTCATAGCAGCAACTAGGAGTCACCAGGACCCTTAGGATGGCTTGGCTTAGTGGCTGTAGAACTGGCTGTAGGAGGATAAGGACGGGCAGCAGCACTGTGATACTGCTTTTCCTGAGTCTGAACATGGACGAGAAGGCTACAAATAGGGGGGCAGGCAGAGGTGTGGAAAGTTTTTAATTTTAGAATGGGGACAGTTGAATGCTTGGTGGGGGCTGAGGGGGCAAAGCCAGCAAAAAGGAATAGAGTGTATACAGGTAAATATATTTACAATATAAACAACCAGAGAAACAATTATGGATTGTGTTAGGGTTTTGATTTCTAGGAAAAGCCTGAGAGGAGGAATCAGACAGAACTGGGTCCCACCCCTGTCCTGCCAATAGTCACACTAGGTAAGCCAGACCACCTCTGCACCTCAGCTGTCTCCTGGGAAAATGAGAGTAACATCCACCTGCCAGGGGGCTGTGGTATTACACATGCAAAGACAGCCACAATGTTGCCTCAGAAGTGGCAATTCTAGGTTTCTTATTTTCACCCTTGTTCCCAAGAAGAGGTTCCCGACAATGAGACTTCTTCCTTCTCAGGGGGTTGCCGGCAGCCCTTATGGTGTTGCTCGTGTCTGTGTTTCTGCGTCACTGTGGATCTGCCCTGTACACATCAGTGTGGGGCTGCTCCCAGCCAGGAAGTGGAGCCTCCAGTTACTATGTTTGCTTGACATTTAGTGCAGAGCTAGACAGCCTGAGTGCTCAAAAACCCAGCTGATGAACTCCCTCATTCAACAGCCTTGGGAGCGGGAGTCAGGGGAACCAGGCATGGGAACAGCAGCATGTTTCTCATTAGCAAGTCCCTTTTCCCACTGTCCTTTCTTAGGAAGCCTGTCCTGGTGAGTCAGGCCACTGGCCTGTACTGACCTCCCATGAGGAGCTGAGCAGCAGACCCCACGGCACAGGCCCTGCAGACAATTTTTCTTCCTGCACACAGTTCTGGGTGCCCAGCAATACGCAGCTAAACTGAACTTTCATTTTCCTAATCGAAGCACAAGTCTTCTGATTTTAGGAATCTTGCTTTTACCCTCCCTGTAAGAATAAGGTCTCCAAAGCTTTTTCTACTGAAGAGTTAAACTTAATTCATCCAGGGAATTGTGGTTAGTTGTGGGGCAATGGGAGAGTTAAACTTCAAGGGTGCTGGCAGTGAGGGGGGCTGACAGGGAGAGGAGAGTGGCAGCTGGCAGGGCTCTCTGGTGCTCTGGGAGCATCTCCAAGTCCCTCACAGCACCTGGCCCATACTTTAGACACAGAAAGTGCTCAAAACATGCTTGATGAGGAAATGGATACATGAGGGTATGAATGAATGGATTGGCTCATTTACTCAAGAGGCAAAGACCAGCATGGAGCAGCAATGGAAAGGGGCTTGGAAAGAGATACACTGGTAGGTCAGTGTTGGGGACAGGGCAGGGTGAATATGTGGGCCAGCATGTAGGGTTCAGGGTGTGCCTAAAGCCCATCGGCGTTAGAAGTTGGTGTGCTCCACCTCACAGAATTCCAAATGCCTGTGTCACTGTCACTCCATGCCCATCAATAGGATGTAGGAAAAGCGAATTTTAGAACATTGAGAAAATCATTTCCTAGAAAGACTGCTTGCAGGGCCTGTCTCTGGCTTGGAGAAGCCAAGTAGGGAATTATTCTAGCAAAACCACCCATCAGGCTTACTCATTTGGGACACATAAATCCAGCTCTCTGAAGTTGAGGTTGAGAACAAAAGCATCCTGGCGGTGTTCTCTGGGACTCTGTTGAGTTGGTTGTTGCAAAGGTTGAATAGAGCAAGTATGGTGTTAATTCAAGTTAAAAGCTATTGTAATTCATTTACAGGGTTGTGGTTGTTTCTCTTGAGGCATTTCTGGGCTCAGCTCTGCAGTTGGGCTGCATGTTTGGTGGCTGGATCAGTGGTTGGCCACTGGGAAGCTGTGTCAGGCAGCCAGGAGAGCCTGCGGTGAATGTCTGCAGCAGGCAGCAGCCTCCAAACAGCTAGTAGGCTTCTTGGGCTCCCAGAAGCCTCAGGTCAATCAGGGGCCTTGATTTCAGGGAATTCATCCCTGATTTTATTCCTCTATGGCCTTGACCAATTGAGATTCTTCAGAATTAGCCTGCAAAATCTTGTGCCCTGCTGGGAAAAATAGGGCCCACTTTCCCTTCTGTTCCTCCCCAAAGTTTAGGAATATTTCACCTTCAAGGAGACAGAGACATAACTGAGGTCTTTTTGCTTTGTCTTTCTCAGCTGCTAATTCATTCTCCTGGTTTAGAAATTTGTTTTCACTGTTATGAGTTGCTTTAATTGTTACACATAGCAGCTTAATTTTTTTTTTTAAAGATTTTATTTATTTATTTTTTCCCCCCAAAGCCCCAGTAGATAGTTGGATGTCATAGCTGCACATCCTTCTAGTTGCTGTATGTGGGACGCGGCCTCAGCATGGCCGGAGAAGCGGTGTGTTGGTGCACGCCCGAGGATCTGAACCCGGGCCGCCAGCTGCGGAGCGCGCACACTTAACCACTAAGCCACGGGGCCGGCTCCTAGCAGCTTAATCTGAACATGCAAAAAATATGCCATTAAATGCATGGAGAAATGTCTTCAAATTACCTCGGGAAAATGTCAGTAGACCCAAGTCCCATTATTAGGGACAGTAGGGTCTTGGGGACCGTGGGTTCTCCTTTCCAGAGCCATTTCTGTAGCAGAGTGAATCTCCAGGCCAGAAGCTCATTGAGCCTCAATAAGAAAGGTCAGGAGCGCCTTTTTCCCCAGTGATCTACCCCACATGAGACGCGTTGCCTGGAGAGAGAGAGGTTGATGGAGAGTCAGGTGTAACTGCGCATACGAGAAACATTGGAAGCATTGAACCCCGTGCCTAGTTTTATAGCAAGGAGACAAAGGAATTTATGCAGCCCTTATTGTGGGGGAAGCCCTCACTGATCTAATCAGAGAAATGGGAAGAGGCTCATTTGAAAGAGACACTGAAGGAGAAGGTCAGGAGGTCATCATGAGATGTGTCAGTGCTGAACGTCTGCACTCCAGCCTCCGCAGAATAGGGCTATTTTTTAACTAGTATCCTCAGATCTTCAGGAACCAAATTCCCCTCAGTTGTGATATAAAAACGTATACTAAGTTTTATTTTACAACAAATAACATCTGAGTGAGATTCCCAGGCAAGAGCTTAGAACTGTTATTTGATCAAGCGAAGACTTACTGAACCAATAGCTTACGGAACAATTACATTTTTAGAGCGCTGTGTTAAGCACAGCAAGAAATATAGAGATGAGAAAGAGGTGAACCTCCTTCCCCAGGAGCCCTCAGCTTACCAGAGACAAAATCCCACACAGCAACAACTTGGTAAACAGCGGAGTAGTTAAGACCAAGATCTAGGCCCAAGCAGCTGCTGTGGAAGTGTGAGAGATGGAGAGATCAATTCCAAACAGACAGATCTGCTAAGGCTTATTAGAGGAAAGAGAATCTAAACAGGACTCTTAAAGTCATATTTTCCAGATTCAAGGTGGGGATTAAGGGTAAGGTGAGCGAGGCAATTGACTAGGGTGCAAAATGTAAAGGAGTGCTAAAAACTCAGTAATCAAGAGAAATAATATTTTAGTGAAATATTTTTAAAAATAAAAATAAATGCAAAAAATCCTGTTATGATCAGAATGTCAAAATTTCAATAAAGACAGGATGTTTGTTTTATGAGCCTGTGTGGGAGATCAAGATTTGGCCACCCTGAAATCTATCTCTTTACCTTGGTTGTTTTCTCTAGGGACATTTGACCTCCCCCACTAACTGCCTAAAGAATTTGACATGGTGGCTCCTTTCTGGAACAGATCTATCATGATGGCTGTAAAGATAACGTAGGGTAAATGTTACAACAGGAAAGGCACCAACAAGGCCCTCTTATCAGAAGTTCTGTCTCTCTGGCCACATTCTCTGGATGACCCTGCGAAGAGTTGCCAGACAATCATTTACATTTATAAGGGAAATCTCCATTTGTAAAGGTATCTCCCTCTCTGTTTGGAGAAGAGAGGGGGATGAGCTCATTTCTAGTGACTTATCAATGTGGAAGGTGAGGCCTTGAGCTACATAATAAACCTTACTCTTGTTTACTGTGCTTTAGTGGTAATCTCCTGTAACTGACTCCCCCCACCCCCAAAATCCTCCTTTGTCATTGGCTGAAAATGATATTTAAGACGAGAATTTCTGCTATTGTGTTGAGAAACGCAGTGTTCCTGCTTTCTCCCATGTATACATGTTATTAAACTTGGTATTATTTTCTCCTGCTAACCTGTCTTGTTGATTATTTGGCCAGCCAGAAGAACCTTAAGGGAAAGGGCAGAGGGAGATTGTCTCTCTTCCCCCTACACCTGCATCTTGTACAATGGGAACAGTTCTTTCAATTGGCTGGGGGTTCCTCGTCCCCTATCCAAGAGAGTTTAAGAGAGTTGACAGTGACCTGCGAACAGATTGGGCAACACAGAGCTTCATAGATAGTCATGTTTTTTGCTTGTAGAGCTTTTATTTTGCATTGATCCCAAATCTGAGAGCATATTTTGATAAGTGTATATGGGGGTGTGTATTTTTCCTTTTGCCTCGACTCTAACACAGCTTGACACAGCACTGCATGGGCCAGACTGGTAAAGAGGGAAGGGCATTAGGAAGAACAGCTTGAGTGAAGGTAGGAGGTGCTAGAGAATGTTTAGACCCACAGGGTCACGAATAACACATATGAGAAGTTGTAATAAGAGAGAAGGCTAAAAAGTTCATAAGAGGAGAAATAGTGGAGGGCTTTCAATACTATTCTGAAGACGTTTGGAATGAATGTTGCAGACACTTAAGGGACCATCAAATGTTTCTGAACAAGGATTCTGAGCACAGTCACTTGGGGCCAATTACCGCAAGGGCGGCAGGGAGCAGCAGCCAGAGGCGATGAAGCAGGAAACAGAATCACCTGAGAACAGCCATTGGAGTAGAGCCGGAAGCATTGGAGGCTCCAAACCAGGCCGGAGTCCTCAGGATTAACAGACTAGGGTATTAATCATGTGCTTTCTGTGGACAACACCTGACAGACTGACATCCACTCGGAGACAGGAAATGCACTGGGATCCTTTTTCCAGGGAGGACACAGCAGCGCCACAGAGTTGAGTCACTTGTCTACACCCTCACACACTTCTGTTCATCGGCTGTGGTGATCTCTGGGCCTCCCAGCCTTCTTGCATGTCTGAGAGGAGGTGCAGTGAGTTCCCAGGAGTCAGTCCCTGCCTGCTGTTCTCAGAATTGTTTCAGAACATCTTTCAGAGAAAGAGTCAGAACTCCACCTCAGATGTGGGGGAGGAGTGGGAAATCAGCCCCCAGCAACTGTTTTTGGCTTTTGTTTCCTTCCCACGTAGTAATGGGTTGTGCTAAGAAAAGATAAAGCTTTTGCCAAATGTGGGCTGATTAGGAAAGAGAACTAATTTTATAAAATTCATATATTGTTAAACTTCACCAATTCTGCAGCTTCCTGGGGGATGATGGGGTTCAAGATGAAGGGCTGACATTTACCTTTGTAAATAAAGAAGGGGCTCTTGCTGAGAAGAAGTCATGTAAACAAGATGGCAGATTGGAGGTTCAAACTACTTCAGAAGGATGAAAAACTGATTTTAAGTTTTGTCAAGAGTAAGGAATACTCAATATCCAATTACTGGGGAATCAACAATTTCTATTTACACATTAAGTCTCAAAAGGAGTTCCCTTGAACAGTTTTTTTAAGAAGCATTATTCTAGTTAGAATACATTATTGAAGCTATAAAACTGGACTTCTCAAATTAGTTTCAGAAAACAGACTTCCGTAAATGTGGACAGAGCTTTCTTCAGTTGGCCTGAAATGCTAAGTTGAATTCAAATGAGACCAATGTACATTTTGAATATCAAGCCCTGTGGGGGATGCTCCGTGTTTAGACCTTGGTCTCCAGGAGAGTAAACTATCCTGTTAGGAAGGAAGGAAGTGAAACAAGAGAAAAAGTTACTCAGCAAAAGACTTGAAATATTATTCGTCTTAGCTCAGGCTAAGCTCAGGCTGCCATAGCAAAATACTATAAACTAGGGGGCTTAAACAACTGACATTTCTTTCTCACGGTTCTGGAGGCTGGAAGTCCAAGATCAGGGTGCAGCACAGTTGGGTTCTGGTGAGGGCTCTCTCCCTGGCTTGCTGACAGCCGCCATCTCGCTGTGTTCTCACATGGCCTTTCCTCAGGGCCTGCATGCGTGCAGGGGGATGGGGAGAGAGAGAGAGGGAGACTGAAAGGCTCTCTGGGATCTGGTGTCTCTGCTTATAAGGGCATTTACCTCATCAGGCCGGGGTGCCTGCCGTCGTGACATCATCTAACCCTAATTATTTCCCCAAGGCCCCATCTACAAATACCATCATATTGAGTGTTAGGGCTTCAACAGATGAATTCGGAGGGATGCAAAAATTCGTCCATAAGATTATTGAAGATCACAACTGTGGGAGATTGCCTGATTGACTGAAGTGAAAAATACAGAAAATTTCTGGAACAATTCAAAGGAAGGAGAGATCACCATGTGAGGGAAGGTGCTGTGGAAGCTGTAAAGTTTCAGTTGCACTCTCAAGAAGAAGCTGACTTCCAGTTGGACAAAGAAGCTCAGAAATGTGTCTTAGGAAAACCAGAAATAGACTCCTTGAGCAAAGCACAAAGGACAGTAGACAGAAGGGAGGCGGTGGGACAGGAAAGAAGTTTCATGTTGAGCAGAAATGGGAGCTGAAGAAGGAGAGGATGCTGGGCGTGGGTTGTGAGGAACCTCCAAGGCCAGGTTGGCAGAAGCTTCATCTTACTGATAGTGGGGAAGCGGCCTCAATGAAAATGATAATCCGGGAAGATGACTTTGCCAGGACGATGCAGGGGAGGGGGAGGGGGCAGCAGGAGAGAGGCAAATTGGTGAGGAGGCTGCAGGAAGGCCCCAAGCCTGAGAGAACCAGAGCCTGAACCAGGGTCTCTGATTTTGCATTACTGTCGCCATATTGTAGCTGGCACTCTCTGGCTTCATTTTCTCTCAGAGTTGAGTAGGTTGCACAGTGTGGTGGAACGTGCAGAAGTTCAAGAGGGTCTCACAAAATTCTTGTCTTGTTTGGATTAAGCAAACGAGAGAACAGCAGGAGGAGAGCGAAGAAGAGGCCTCCAGCCCAGAGAGACCACAAGCAAGTAACTGCGTGTTAGAGACACGCAGTTCTGATGAGATGCACTGAATTAGAGAGATAACTGGGAGCACGTACTCACTGATGAGAATCTGTTTTCTCCTGTCTGTTTGGAAGCGTAAAGTCACTCACAGTGCTTCTGTGCCTTCTCTCCTATCCACAGGGGAAGGGAACCAGAGGAAGCACAGGGAATTGGCCTGATTTTGTAAGATTCATTTTTCCGCTAAAAAACAAACAACACCCCCCACCAAAACCATATTTACTTTCTATCCAAACAGGATATCGCTGGATAGTTCTCTGAAAATCATTTCACAATTCACACTGCTGAGCCAAATGCTCCTAAACTTCCTCTCCTGAGAGTCCTGGTAAGAGAATTTCATTATATTTGGCAAATAAAGCTAGAGACACATACTTTTAGGTGAAAGAGGATCTGGTAATACTGTGTCGGCACCCCCACCCTGCCCCAGCTCTGTAAGCCCAAATCAGGAACAAGTCCAACCCAGCAGCAAGCAGTACCTGCCCTGATTTCCCCACAAGTCTGTTACTTCCCAGTCCTGGATACGGGAAAGAAGCAGTCCTTCCCGATGCCAGAGCCAGGGCTCCTGGTGTGGGGTCCATGGTCAAGTCAGCCTCACTCTGCAGGGCCCTGGGACACGAAGTTGGCTGACAAGCTGCCTGGCCTGAAACTCGGTCTGTAGGAGCAATAACATTACAAGATCGTGTTCTATCATGTGTCAAGTCGTGTTCCAACCCAGACAGAGGACTTTGTTTCTCTGCCGAAGGGTCTTGAGGCACACAGCACATTCAGTCTTGGGGAGGGAAGAAATAGCACGTTCTGGCAACCTCCTATCTCCTTGTGGGTCTAAGACAAACCTTGAAACCAGAGAGAGGGTCTCCTCTGGTCTTAGGGGAGATGGAAATTTAGTATAGCATATGCAGGTAAAAGCCCGTAGTGGTAAATAACAATGCAACATATAAAAATCCCCTTGCTTGATCCAATATGAACAGGGCAGGGATTATTCACTCCACTTTGTAGATGGAGACACAGACATTTTGTGAGGTTCAGTGTCATGTTCACGTTACTTAACTAGAGAATGGCAGAGTCAGAATGCAAATCCAGGTCTCCTGACTTCTGTCCACAGTACTTTTGAACACTAACAGGAGCGCTCTGTAAAATGAACCTATTTCCTTCTCTGAGGAAATGATCTGTGAAAATGGTGGTTACAATAGTCATTTATAACAAATGTTTTACCTCATTTTTATCCTGTTACCAATCATCATTTGTAATTAATGCGAAAAAACACCTGATTTTCTGCTCCTTCCAGTGCAGGCAAGAGAAAAAGGAGAGAAGCTCTGAGCTACATTGTAGCTGAGATCTTTCATTACTTTCCTGTTATATTCTCTAACAGAACGTCTCCTTCAACCATTGCCTCTCTACCCCACACATTCAAAACATACCTGGACCATTTCTAAATCGTTTACCTAAATAAAATATGATTCATATACCCCCCCAAGATTCTGGAGTTTGGAAGAATAAGGGGCTGGCAGGCAGAATGTGTAGCCATTTCATTTCTCTTACCGAGTTCATAGGATTTATTTCTCTTACTAGTTCTCTGAAGAGAGGTTCTGCTTGACCTCCAGCCTGGAAACGTGGTTCTAGAACACATTCCTGAGAGTGAACTTCTACCAAAACAAATCACAGACATTCTGGGTTATATCAAAACAATAACATTTTGTTTGGGTCATATCTGTTTTCTTTTAGAATCTGCAACTGAAAGAACCTCATCAAATCTTCAAATCTTTCTCCTGCCTCTGGACCAGATTCTATCTTAAATCATTTAACCCTCTCTTTTGAGCTATGTTAGCATAAATACATACACGTGTACATACATGCATAAATAAAATTTTAGAAAACCAAACCCAACAAATTTTTCTGAGAGTTACTGGGAAAGTGGGTCAAAATATGCCAATGAAATTCTAGATGGTGCCACTAAGTAAATGGAATTAGCATCCGTGACCAGCAGAGCTGGATAAGAGCTGCAGACCACCCTGTCCAGTGTAGCGCGGTGTCTCCTGTGCAGATCCCCTTTGACAACTGTGAAGATCTCATAGCCTCCTTCTATGTCAGTTGAATTTTAATAAATGTTGCCATTAAAAACACATTAAAAAAAAACAAAAACAAATCAAAGCAATGGTTCAAAGCTCTACTTTGTTTTCAAATCTCATATTGTCTCCCCACCAAGTTTTGACGTGCCTCTCAGAATAACACGTTTCCTAATCCAACCACAACTTTGTATAATAGAGGAAACCAGCCAGGAGAAGGCAAGTGACTCGGTGGGCAGCATGACCTGAGAGAGACCTAAACTGAAGAATCAGACACCTAAATCAGGTACAGGTACTCTAGCTGTATGACCTTATAAAGGCCTTGGTTCTCTCATCCAAAAAATGGATTTAAAAACACTAACAACCCTATTTTGCTTCTTTCCATAAGAATGCATTGAGATCAAGATAGATAATGGATATAAAGGCTATTCAAGGAAAAAAAAACTATATGTATATGGTATGAAAGATGCTCACTGTTACTCTAACAGAAAGAGACTTACAAAATGATTATTGCTCCAATAGAGGAGTTCTTAATACATTTGATTTTGGAGACTCTTCCTCCATCCCACAGTTTATTGCTTAACTTTCCTCGACTCTTTCAATTCTTTTCTGTGGCAATCAGCATTCCAAAGCCCCCAGGCTTATCACATCCGTTCTGATTACGACTTCTAAAATTCTCTGTGCGGGATAGACAAGTTAGAAGCTGAAGAAAGTCACCTGATGAAAACACCACACTTGATGTGTGACTCTGGGTTACAAGCAGAGCTGCCTGAGGCCCTGGTGACGCAGATGCACAGAGCTGAGAAACGTCTCTTTCCTGCCCTGGAAGCCAGAGCAACCAGAGGCCCTTAGAAGAGAAGCAAAGCAGAGCGGCAGCAGTGGCAGGAGCAGCCAGCAGGATGCAGAGTTAGAGACATTAGTGTTTTCAGGTAGTAATAGGGGCACAGGGCTTCCTGCAAAAAGTGGCCTCTCAGACACAGACCTCCATAAGGAAATAGCCGCTCCTGGAGAACACATGAGTCCTGTTGGAGCCAACATGAAAGGGTTCCCAATGGCCAAATCTGAGATCAAGAACCCATGGAACAAAATAAGAACCCTTGAGTCCATACTGATATGAATAAACAAAGAATCATTAAACAAATGGGGGAGAAGAGAAAGCTCTTTTTTTTTTTTTTTGGTGAGGAAGATCAGCCCTGAGCTAACATCCATGTCAATCCTCCTCTTTTTGCTGAGGAAAACTGGCCCTGGGCTAACATCTGTGCCCATCTTCCTCCACTTTATATGGGACGCCCCCACAGCATGGCCTGACAAGCGGTGCGTCGGTGCGTGCCCGAGGTCCGAAGCCAGGCTGCTAGCAGCAGAGTGCGCGCACTTCACTGCTACACCACGGGGCAGGGCCCAGAAAGCTCTTTTTTAGTGTAGAATTCCAGCTAATAAATGTAAAAAGATTGATAGAACTAGAACATTACCATTTGGCAAACACCATAGTGCTTATTGTTACAGGCAAGACTCATTGATATAGATTAAACTTAACTGGCAAATGTGTGATAAAAACATGGTATTTACATGTTCTCAAAGTATCTCCCCATGAGATACTTATTAAGCAAAAAAGGAAAAATAGTAACTTGATTATGGAGAAACTTGGCAGACACCATCTTAATAAGTAGTCAAAGTTAACACCACTTGTAAAGGGACAAAGGACATCATGTGTGTCCTGATGTGATGTACTGAGGAGGACACAACATCACTCTGTGATATTCTTGCTCGAGATATATAACCTGAACTTAAATCTTGAGGAAACATCAGACAATCAAAAATTGAGGAACACTGTGCAAAATCGGTATGCTTCAAAAGTATCAAGATGGTGAAAGTCAAAGAAAGACTGAGGAATTGTGTCAGATTAAAGAGACTAAGGAGAAATGACAACAAAATGCAAAACGTGTTTCTGGATTGGATCTTGGACTGGAAAGTTACATTAGTGAGTTATTAGTAGATTAGATAATAGTGTTATTTATGCCAATGTTAATTTCTTCTTTGTAGTTATTGTACTGTGGTTATACAAAATGTTAACATTTGGGGAATATGAGAGAAAGTATACTAGAATTCTTTGTACTATTTTTGCAACTTCTATAGAAGTCTGAAATTATTTCAAAATTAAAAGTTTGAAAAAGTAAAAAAAATACAAGAAAACACAAGTACTTGTGAGATTCTCCAGGGCTCCAGAAATAACTGGAGGTGGAGATGGGGGGTGAGGAGGTCTCTGGTAGGGTGTGGGACAGTGAAGAGGTCCTGCAGGTAGAAGCTAATATTGATTACCATTTGGATATTATATTAAATATAACATTTTTTATTCACATCTACTTTATATGGCTATTTTGGGAGTAAGTGGACTAGGGCATAGAAAATGCTTAGAACAGTCAATGGCCCATGATAAGTGCTTACTAAACACCAGTCACTGCTTTGTAATCTCCGTTGGTGCCATCATGGTTGGTAGACGTTGCTGAAGTCTAGGAATGTTTGGTTTATACATACACATTTCACTTGGAAGTTTTTACATCTTCACATATCTTTTTCCAGTTACAGACTTCTCTCTCAGTTTGACTCTTAGTCAACTCCACCATAATTTGTTAGAAAATTTAAAAAGGTTTTATTTATTTATTTGTTTGTTTGTTTATAAATGTGTCCTTAGATACTTTCCAAGGACCCCAGAATTAGTTGGAGAATAAATCTGAGTTCACTCTAGTAAACCTTGGATGGAGATGCTGATGAGCAGAGAAACTGAATCCGTAGTGAAAAGGGGAGGAGAGAATTTTTCCACAAAGTGACGTAAACTCAAAGAAGATCAAATCATTCTACCTAAAGTGTGCTTCTCTAGAAAGAACAAAATTTACACTGAAATTAGTGGCATCATTGCACAGCCCTTAGGCCTGTATTCCGGTGTCTGCTGTTTGTGGTGACTGAATAGGGTGACCAATGATTAAATTTGAGAGTGAAAGGGGTGCTAAAAATAATTAACAGAAATTAATTGCTCTAGAGTAGATATAAACTAAGAAAGTTTGGTGCACAGCATGACATCCCAACACCTTCTGTGGGGTTAGTTCTCTGCCAGTGCACAAGTCCTAAACCACCATGTGAGGGCAGCCAGCATGCACTCTCAGATGACAGGCACTCTCCCACGGAGCCTTGCTGGCATCCAAGCAGAACAGACAGAACCACTATTGACTGTGCTCCTGGCACCCTCCTCCTGTACACACACTCACCTCCCCCTCTGTGCAGCCTTGGCTCCCTGCTGGGGATGGACCTTACGAGTCCCTCTCAGATTGTGCAACATCACTTCCATGCTCCCTCCCACACCCAGCCCTCACCAACCTCAGTTCCTGCCTCTGTTTTGGGCTGGGGGTGGAGCTAGTCCAGTGCCTGAGATGCTCTCTGCTCAGCAGTGATGTGAGGGGCGATAGAAGAGCCTGCAGGCCCCCGAATAGTCCCTCACAGACTCCTGATTGCTGAACTTGGAAATTCCTCAGCAGAGGATAGAGCTTCTGTCCAGAAAGCAGACGGTGGGGAGGTACTGGACAGAGAACAACGAGTGAGCTTGGAAGACTTGGATCTTAGTCCTTGCTTGCAACCTGGCTGTTTATCACTTGCCCTTCTGAGAGTCATTTAACTCTCCCAGTGATAGGTTTTGCTGATCTAAAGTGGGCACAGTCAAACTTTCCTGGGATATCCTGGGAGCTGCTTTGATGGTTTAACAACCAAACACACGTGAAGCTGCTGTGTGCCTGAGAGGAGGCATTGTCATCCTAGGAGAGGGAACACACTGAGATTAAAAATGATCAAAATCAACCCAGTGGTTGGAGAAGCGGACACTGGCTATTGTACTTAGAGATATATTTGAAACATAAGTTAGAAATAAAAAAGACTTTGAATTGTTTTTAGAGCATAAAACAATTGATATTTATATACTTTATAAGTATCACTTACAAAAAGTACAATATGGTTGAGCCTTTTCTCCTGCATTCCATGAAAGTTAGATGATCGATCAAGAAAAGAAGATAAGAGTGAATTTCCCTTGGCTCCTGGCTTCATGATTTCCTTGTCCATGTTTATGAGGTGCTGGGTAATTTTCAGGTCTCAATCTCAATAAGATGATCTGAAGGGAAGCAACCTGTATCAGTCAGGGACCAACCATGAGACAGAAACCACACAGTCACATGAACAGGGAAAATTTAAAATAAACAGTTCACGTGAACAGGGAAAGTTTAAAATAAAGAGTTATCAGGGGCTGGCCCGGTGGTGCAGCGGTTATGTGCGCGCGCTCTGCTGCGGCTGCCCGAGGATGGCAGGTTTGGTTCCTGGGCACGCACCAGTGCACAGCTTGTTAAGCCATGCTGTGGCGGAGTCCCATATAAAGTAGAGGAAGATGGGCACGTGTGTTAGCCCAGGGCCAGTCTTCCTCAAGAAAAAAGCGGAGTATTGGCATTGGATGTTAGCCCAGGGCTGGTGCTCCTCACAAAAAAAATTAATAATAAATAAAAATAAAGAGTTATCAGGACATTAAAATTATGGGGCATTGGTTAGTAAGGAGGAAAGAGACCCCTAGCGAACACAGGATTTGCAGATATAAAGTGCAGTCTCTATCCCTAAGGCTGAGATCCAGACCTCCTAAAGGGCACAGTCAAGGCTAACTGGATGGCCATGAAGTTGCTAAGGTAACATGATGGCAGAACTTGCTGGAAACCTTCCCTCTGGGGTGCCAGGGAGGGCTGTCCACAGTGAGGTGCCATACCTCAGAACTCACTGCAAATCTTCCCGCAGAGTTGCTGAGGAGCACTGCTGGTCACTGGGCCCTGCAGGAGCGGGGCATTGAAGGGCCCATTCACTGCAGAAGTTGGATGTTGGATAGACTTGAGCCTGGAGAAGTGAGCACTCTGGAATCAGGAAGAGGAAAACTCCTTCCTCTGGCAGTGTCCCTCCAGCATCCTCTACTAACAAAGGTTAACATTGCGCCAGGTGGCAAAGGAGAAACGTTTACAGGATCCAGCTCCATTACACAGAGTAATGAAAGGTAGATTTAGAGCTGAGGCAATAGATTGATAACTGACACAGACCATGACATATTACAAGAAACACTGGGCTCTAGACCCAGCACTGTGACTCACTAGACATAGTACCTCAGGCATGTCCTGCTCTCCACACTTCAAATTCCATGTCTACAAAATGGGATCCTCTATGCTTATCCCTCAAGGCTATTGTAAGGATCGAATAAGACAGATGGTGGGAATTATGTGTCATTAATAAGAGGAACAGTAGTGTCAATATAGCCTAGTGTTTAAAATGACGGATTCTGTGACAGACTGCCTGAATCCCTGCTCAACATTCATGAGCTGGGTGACCGTGGGCAATCCACTTACTCTCTGGGCCTTATCTCCTTACATGTAATGATGACACCTACCTCATCATCTCATTATTTTGAGGAGGCAGTGAGATAATCCACTCAGAGTGTTAGCACATATCAAGTGCAAAATAAATGCTAGTTGTTGTTGTTTTTCACTCATATTGTTAAATTACTTCAAATAAAATAGTCATATGTTTACTTTTCCCTTACTATGTGTTCACTCACCTTTATTTATCTAGTGCCTATTTGCATGCATCATGTTAAGTGTTGCTTTGGAGACCCAGAAACAGAGACTACTTTGAAAAGTGGGAGGTATAACATTTTCAGGGATGTGGTTCCTTAAAAGGAAATGCTGTTCATTTTTTTCAAGACCAGAAAAGCCACCCGTATTCACTTGAATTATGGCCTTTCTAAAATCGGCCCAGTGTGGTTTCCCTAATCCTGAGCATTTAAACTCTAAACAAGCTTTAATTTTCAAAGAAAGTTCTGCAGCAAGAATTTCTCAAAATAGTTTCTGGATGAAAGGATTGAGGTTTTTCTATGTTTTTGTTTTAATTAATGTAGCTAAATATGAAGTATTCAAACCACTAAGTAACAATTCCTTTGGGAGGAGAGGGTATGAGAGCCAAACCAAGACCCTGTAGGCGGATTGATTTACAAGATACATTAATGGGATATCTTAAGGAAAAAGGAAAGCATAGAACAGTGTTCATGGTATTCATCTCTGTGTATGTGTGTGTCTGATTTTGTGTGAGTCTTGTGTGCATAGAATATTTCTGGAAAATAAGATGCAGAATTCATTAAGTTGACTTCTAAGGAAGGAATGATTGGGAATCTTGTAGGAGAGGAGGATTTACTTTTCATTGCTTACTCTTGGATTCTATCGATTTTTTTAAATATAACACAATGACAGCAATAACAATGGCAAGACAATCTCTACTCGGAGAAGATTGACAAAGACAGAAATGTGAAATAATTTAAAAAGGAATTTTTTGTACAGTTGTAAGATACTAACAGAAAAGCAGGCATCTTATATTTCTGAAATCTTCTCCAGCTTGCAAAGTACACTACTGTTATCTCACTGTTTCCCAAATGTAGCTGATGAAAAGAATTACTCAGTTCTCTGGACAGCACAGGAATCTGGGTAATTGGCATTTTTTTAAAAAATAAGCAACTCAAGTAATTCTTATAATTAAGCAACCTTACAAAATATGCTCACTGTACTCTCAAAATAAGCCTATAAGTAGTAGGTAAAATATATATTCTTTATCTGCATTTTACAGATGAAGAAACTGAGGTTCACTGTGTTTAGGTGACTTTCTCTTAATAATAGAGTAACATTTCTGAGCTTTAACATTCCTTTTACTATTAATATATCCTTTTCTCTTTTGTAGTCTAAATTATGATAATTATTCACTTTCAGCAATTAGAAAGAAAAGATATTTTATGAATAGTACACTATCTGCATCCTAATTAGAATTGCCACTCATAACCGCATACCACTCAAAGAAACTCAGCTTTTCAGGTCATAAGGAATGCAAGTTTTGGGGGTGGATGTGAACCAGAACATAAATGCTTACGTAAATTCCACCCAGCTCTTCCCATTTTAGACTAAAAATACAGAATGAAAAGGAGAAGGAGGAATTTTGCAAGTCAGTAAGTTAATCCTGGCATGCCACTAAATTGCTGTAGGAATCATTTTTTTTCTCATGTAGAAGGCCCTTTTTGAGACATTGTGGGAGGAAGAAGTAATTGCATGAATCATGTTGCCACTTGTCTTACAAAGAAAAAACAAAAGAAAAGAAAAAGTAAAAAATAATTTAAGGAGAAAAGGGGAAGTAGTGCCTTGAACCTACACATGTCCACCAGAAACTGGGACAGAGGTCACAGGCCAAACTTGTTCAGGATTACCTCCACTGGAGGAAACTGCACCCTGGTCACTCCCCCGAGGACCTCTCATGGCCCTTCCTCCCCAACTTCAAAGTGTAGTCAAATTTTGAATACTCAGAGTCGTAGGAAACAGCTGTTTTTGAGGGCCAAGTTTGATTTTAATACCTGAGGGTCTATGCCTCTAAACACCAAGACACGAATACATTCTAGCTGTTTTGGATAGAAATTAGTTTAAAAAATATCTTTGCAGCCTTTTGTACAGACCGCATTTAGCAGACTCTGCCTTTTTGCTGTGACTAAGGTCGTCAGCAGAACCCTCAGCCCTGTGGGTGCCAGGCCGACAGAGCCTCTAGTCAGGGCCCGAGGAAGGAAGCCTGAAATTACAGGGTGAGCTTTTCGTCCCTAATCTAAAATTGAGTGGTCTTAGTTGATGTACCTATTTTTCAAGTTTTTAAGGTGTTTCATTTTGTTTTGTTTTCCGTATCTAAGGTTTTGAATGGTTAGTAATCTTTTCACGTGTTTCTCCTCTGGCGTCGAGTGATTGGTAGCCCCTAAAAAGCAGGGACTGTGCACCAGAGTCCTCACCCATAGAAACTGTGAGGCGACCGACAGGCGTCGTTTTAAGCTGCTGAGTCTCTGGTATTTGTTGTGCAACAATAGAAAACGAATACATTTTATTACGCGTCTCTCCCTAATAAAAAGTAAGTTCCACGAGGCAGAGATCTTTTCTAGTTGTCTTCACTGATATATCTCAACTCTGAGGACAGGCACATAGTAGGTCCTCAGGAATTATTTATGGACGGCTGAAGGAAGGATAAGGCTGTTAGAATGGTGCAAACCGTCGTATGCAGGTCTCAGCCTATCAAGAACCAGTGTTGTGGCTGGACCCACCCTTGTGGTTCTTATCATGATTGCAAGACACTCTCAGCAACAACCATCAGGAAACTCTAAAAAAAAAAAAGTTTATTACTTATAGGGCCTAGAAATTACACGGCACACCTGGGGCCACACAGTGAGGTCGTGGGGGTGGAGAGAGTGAGAGAGAGAGCGTGCGCACGCAAGCACGCTTAGGCTTGGGGTTCTGCTTTTAATGGGGTCGAGGGTGGGGGCCTCGAGTTTCACAGGTTCACTCTTTTATCCGTGAATTTAAAACATAAAAGTGAGAATTTAAAGGGCAGGAAGAGAAAAAACCAGTGGCCCAAATGGCCAGTTATTGAAATCAACAAAGATCTCTGAAACAAAAGAGCCTGGGGAGGTGTGTGGCCTCTCTCTTTATCTAGTCCTGTTGCTGGCAATGTGTTTATTTGAGAGAGGACCCTCTTTGAAGTGGGTGCCTTGGTTATCGAAGCTTAAGTCAGGCACTTGCATTACAAAAAAGAAAAACCACTGTCAGGGCTTATACTACACAAAGTCTTACGGACACTTGAACAATTTAGCAAGAAAAACATACTCAGAAGACAGAAAAGTGCAAATGTTTAGGCTAGTTTACTTTTACCTCCATTCCTCTAAAACATAAATAGTACAGATACAGCTCTGATTATATCTGTGAATAAGCTCCTTGAGGAATGGAGTAAATGCAGAGTTCCGAGATGTACTAAACTTATAAAATATACCTCCATATAGAAATATATCAAAATGATATCAGCATGTTTTAGGTAGGTAATTTTGTAACTTGCTGTGATGTCATTTTAGGACTTTAAAAATAAAAAAAATCAACATGACTAAAATTTTATCAAGTTATATCCTGAAAGTACAAATTTGTTACATTAATACATGCATATGCTTCTATTCTATCTTGGTTTGTGTTTAGTCATTTCTACATTGTGAACGACCTCGTTTTAAATATTGAAACTGCCAACTAGTTCTCTGTAAAAATCACTCTGAAATTGAATTTCTTTGGTTTTTATTTAAACCATTTTAAAAGCTAAAAGACATGTTCCAGAGGATAAATAAAACATATTATTGACTAGGCGACAAAGTATGGTATTTACCAAAGAGGCCAAATTGTTTCTATGAAAGTGTATGTGACTACTATGTGTGTGTGCACGCGAGTTCTTTTGAAGTGATGCCATTAGAAACTGATTTAGAGACAGGACATCCCTAGAAAGCCTCAGGGCCTCAGAGTTATAACTAGGAAATATGGTTAGAGAAAGCACAGTATATGGGGGCCTCTAAGAGTTATTGTCCAGATGAAACCCAGCCCAAATGATGTTTAGAGAAGCTTTAGAAAGAACAAGTATCACTAAATGGTTATGTGAGGGCAGATTCATTCAACTTCATATTGAACTCCTTCAATGTGCTAGGCACTGTTTTGGGCACATGAGATAACATCAAGAAATTCCATTGAGAGGGCCTCTGCCTCATGGGGCTCATATTCAAGTGGTAGGTGGAGGGGAGACCCACAATAAATAAATGAGTTAACTCTGTGAGATGGTGATAAGTGCCTAGAAGAAAAATTATGCTGGGAGACAATTAAACAATGGGGAGATGTTATTTCAGAAAGTGTGGCCAGGGAAGCCTCTTTGATAGAGTGGTATTTGAGAAGAGACCTCCCTGAATGAAGGGAGGGAGAAGTCAAGTAGATATCCAGAGGAGGCGCATCTGGGCAGAGGGAAAAGCAAATGCAGGGGTTCGAAAGTGGGAGTGTGCTTGGAATGGCCAAGGACCATGCTAATATCATGTCACCCCCGTCCCTATATCAGGCCCACAACTGCAATCATATCTGTTGTAAGCTACAGCCATAGTGATTGCTTGAGTGAAGCGGGATGAGCAGAAGGTGGATGAGAGGTGGACATGGGGTTAGCAAGGCAGTCAGGGAAAGATCATGGAAAGGTCAGTGTAGAGAGAGCGTTTTGGATTTCATTCACAATGAGGCATGGAGCTACTGGAGCTTCTTAAGTGCAGGACTGATGTCTTCTGACTAATAGTTTTTAAAGTTTGAATGTTTTTAATGTTTACTCTTGAGCCGCGTGAAGAATAAACTGAAGGAGGAAGGTGGAAGCAAGGAGACCTTTTAGAAGGGTATTGCAATAATTCAGTGGGAGATGATGGTGGCTTGTATTAGGATGTAGCAGTGGGAACAGAACGAATTGTTTCCTTTCTGGATGTATTCAAAGATAAAGCCAAGGTGATTTGCTGGTTAAATGGATGTAGGGTATGAGAGAAAGAGAAGTCGAGCATGACTCCAAGGTTTTTAGCCTGAGTAGCTGGAAGAGTGGAGTTGCTGTTTTCTGAGATGGGGAAAATCAGATGGGAAACAGATAATTGGGAAATTATTCAAGAATTCAATTATGCACATGTTGTTTTAGATGACTATAAGAGATTCAAATGAAGATGCCAAGTGGTAAGTTTGCTCTAGGAGTCTAGAGTTCAGTGGAGAGGTCTAGACTAGAGAGGTAAAGGAGGAAGTCACCAATCTGTAGATGGTATTTGAGGCTATAAGATAGACGAAGACCATCTACGAAGTGAGTGTAAAGAGGAGCCATCTGAGGACTGAGCCCAGGGCCACTCCAAATTGTAGAGGTCAGAGAGAGGAAGAGAAACCAGCAGAGGAAGCCAACACAGAGTAGCTACTGAGGTGGGAGGATAACCCTGATGCCAGGTCAAAAGAAAACTAGAAAAGAGAGGTAGTGATCAATTCTACTAATTATAGTTGAATAAGTTAAGGACTGAGAGTGTCTGAACTTTGGATTTGGCACATGAAGGCAATTGGTGAATTTGACAAGAGCTGTTTTCATGGACTGGTGGGGGTAAAAGTCTGACTGCAGTAAATGTAAAAGAAGATGGGGGAAAAAGAGAGTGGGGAAGGATGTAAAGAAAGTTATATACAGACAGCTATTTCAACAGACTTGTGTTGAAGGAGGAACAGAGAAATGGAGTGGTAGCTAGAGAGGGATGTGAGGTACAAGAATTTTTTTTTTTACTAAACGTATTTGTATGTTGTTGATAATGTGATTCAGTAGTTGGAAAAAATGATGATGTCAAGAAAGAGAAGGGACAACTCCACAAATAGTTCCACTGGGCAGAGAAGAGGGGACAAAATCCAGTGTTAGATGGAGTGCAGATGGAGCAGTTGGTGGGAACATGGACAGTTCCCCCATGGCAGCAGGTAGAATCATGGCATATGTGTCCAGGTACATTAGCAGATTTCTTGGTAGAGGCTTGGCATTGTTGGGCAGTCAAGCTTCAGTTTTTTCAGTGGTTTATAACTCTAGCTACATATCTGAGTCATGTGGGGACATTAAAAAATATCACTGAGAAATACAAATTAAAACCACAGTAAGATACAGCTACATACCTACTAGAACGGCTGAGATGAAACATGCTGACAATGTCACGTTCTGGCAATGATGTGGAGCAACTGAAACTACCACACACTGCTGGTGAGATTGCACAGCTGATGCCGCCCTGATATCTGTTCCCCTACATTGAACCCAGCATTTATGGGGTTAAAAAGAAAAAAGGCACTCATTCCCCTTCCCTGCTTCTTTATGGTCCATTCACTTGTAGATCTTGGTTGTTTTAGCCTTTGTGTCCCTGAATTCCACAAGGCAAATGGGGGTAATAAACTGTTACACACTGAAGTTCTGGCTAATGACCAGTTCCTGAGGTTTGTTACAGGGAAACTGACATCCAAAAGTTACCAAGAAGCTGAAGCTCCCCAACTCCTGGTTCCTGGTGCCAAATCCATCATTCGTCCCGGAGACGGACAAACGGAGGACACCCACAGCTTCCCTTATCTGTGCCAAATGCAGGCTGGTGGGAGGACACCCAACTGCAAAGCCACAGCTGCCCCTCCCCTATCTAAACCTTGTCAACTTTGTAATCCGTTAATTAGCGGCAGTTTTCTTCCTCTCCCCAGGGCCCAATTTCGGATGGCGTGGGAAGATTGATCTATGGGGCCCTAAACCTCCTGCTCTAGATAGAGATAACAGCGGGCCCAGTGCCAGCAAGTCTGGGAGCCCCACAATATTCTAATCACAGTCACGAAGAGTATATTCTTTTCCACAGATTTTCCTTTAAAAACCCCAACTCCTAATTGCCTCAGGAAGACTGTGGGTCTTGCGGTACGAGCCCACCGCAGCCTCATTTTGCTGGCAAAATTAAACCATTTTTCTTTTCCTCGATCCCTGGTCATTGTGTTCATTGATTTGGCTATGGTGACAGGGTCCCGGGTTTTTCTGGCTACACAGTGGAAAACAGTTTAGTAGTTTCCTATCATATGACCCAGGAATCCCACTTCAATTTATTGACCCAAGAGAAAGGAAAATTCATATTTACACCAAAACCTAGACATGAATGCATATAGCAGTTCCATTACTGGTAACCAAAGACCAGAAACAATCCAAATGTCCTTCAACAGATGAATGGGTAAATAAACTGGTACATCCATACAATGGAACACTACTCAGCAATAACAAGGAGCAAATTATTGATACAACAACTTGGGTTGATCTCAAGGGCATTATGCTGAGTGAAAGAATCCAGTCTTAGGTTATATACTATATTATTCCATTTACATCACACTGCCCAAAAGGCAAAATTATAGTGATGGAGAACAGATGAGTGGTTGCCAGGGGTGGCAGTGGGAGGAGGGTATGACTATAGAGGGTGCTTGAGTTATTTGGGGTCCTGGAACAGTTCTGGTACATGTGTTAGAACTCATATAGTTGTACATCAATAAACAAATCAATTTTACTGCATGTTAATTACCAATAAATAAATAAATAAATAAATAAAACCTTCTTACTGGTAGTGAGGACTGTGGGGGAGTGTGTAGTGAGCAGATTCCATTTTCTGGTGAATGTGGCAGTGGAGACATCCCCCTTTCCAGGGTAGCCCCCAGGAAGAAGGATTGAACTTGGCTTCAGGCTGTCCAGCTGGCCTAGCTGGTGCTCTGGCTCTCCTGGAGATCCTGTACACTACCTAATGTCCCATAATACACCCCTTCCTGTTTGAACTAAAAAAAAAATGCCTAAACTCCACCTCATCATCCCCTCCCTCAATTCTGACTTAATTATTGGAGGAGAGGGATGGATTCTTAAATTAAAAGATCTTTTTAAGTCTAATGTACAGCCAGGGATGAAAATGACTGAGTAAGACCAAGAAAGTGAAGGTAAAGTCTGGGAAGAGTTTAAGATTAACTGGTGTTTTCCTGACGAGAGGTGAGCAAGCTGCAGAGGGCATTGGGCCAGACTCGGGGGTGTGAGGGTCATCTGGTCATGGTCTGCAGTGAGAAGTGATGTGGCATTTTGCAGGCTGACCAGCATGGGGCATGAGGAGATTAGCTCTGGTGGTCTTTCGGCAGACTGTGTTGGGGAGGCTGTGGGTGATGGGGAGGGGGCAGGGGTCTTGACGGAAGCATGCAGGGCTCTATGGATCTTCCCTTAAGCTACTCTGCTACTCTGACAGCTGTGTGGTTGGCAAGGGAAGCACAGGGAGCTTGATGGGTGCTGTCTGTGAAATCAACCAACCGAGGACATGAGGAAAGTGGGAACATTTCACCCTTTTCCTCTAATAACAATGGGAGAGGGAGTGTGGGTATGGAAACTGACATGATTAAATTTATGTTATGAATACATTAACACATTTAAAGTACTTAAAACAGTGCCTAGTGCACAATAAGAGCTTAGTAGAGGTTAAGGGGAAAATTAAAAAAATCATGTGTCTGCAAAACACTTTTTCTTTATGTGTATTAGTGTAAGAAATTGTTAATGTCTTCAAAGATTATATGCAATTAACAAAACCACTTTCTTTACCCATCAGATCTATTTTCCTGGATTGTTAGGGGTTCTAGGCAGATTCCATGATTTGGCACACTCTTAGAATAGCTCTGTTCCTACAAATATGTTCCAAAAGACCTGCGTGATCCAGAGAACATTTCTGGGGCTCTGCATGGCTGAAAACACGGAACATGTGAAGAAACATTCCACTGAGCTCAGATCCTCTTGGGCTCTCCAGAGTTTGGGTTTACTGGTTCAGAACCTGTCTCTCTCTGCCTCTCTCTTTTTCCTTTATTCCTTTTCCATAATTGATCCCAGCAGAATTCTGCAAGAGGGTCACTCCATGGGAATGAGGACCAAGAAAAGAATGTATCGAACATTTACTCTGATAAACACCTCATATGGTGAAGTTTCTTATTGAATGCGATAAGGCAAAATAAAGTTTATGTCTGCTTTGGAGATAATCTAGGATTTACACTGAGCAGCCAGTCCTCACTGTGTGCTAGGCACTGTGCTTTGCTCTTTCACCTGTAAGATCTCTTTTCATGACAATCCCATGAGGTAGGTCAGGTAAGTCACAGAGATTTTATAGAGGAGGAAGCTCAGACTCGGAAGGCGACTCATCTATGGCCACAAGTTGATGACAGAGCTGTGATGTAAACTTGCCTCCTCCCCAGCAGACCTTTCCCCTCCCTCAGTTCTGTGACCTGCAGCCTTGTTCTGAGGCACAGTAGTCAGTAAGTCACTGTGAGCAGTAAACGCCCTAAGCGTCCTCCTAAGTGCTTGCTTCCTCTTGGAAGGGGTGCCTGGTGGGAGGTGGTCCTCAATTACCTCTGCTTTCAGCACTTCGCTCAGCTGCCTTACCTGTTTCCCAGGCCTCAAGGGCCCCAAAGGTTTGGAAACCCAAAGTGGTGCCTCAGTGTGCCCACGTCCTTGTTCCCTAAACTGACTTGTCTCCAGGAGCCAGTGTCCCAAACCCGGCTATTTCTGTGTGTCTCATCTTCCTCTGTCTCAAGGGCAGGAAGTGGGGAAACCACTGACCTTTGACTTAAAAGGAAACATGGAGCGAGACATCCACGATGCCTGTTGATCAGATGATCGTGCCGTCTCTGTGAACACGGCAGCTGGAGATGTGGCAATGGAGCGTGCATGTCAGGCTCTTTGTTGGCGTCCAGCTTCTCTGCGGCTCTCCCGTGGGCTCCCCTATCTGAGTGGTGAGAGGCTGTCGTTTGCTTAAGATGTTTAGAAATCAGATATGGGATTTTAAAACTGAAGGGGGTCATCTTACACAATTCATTCGGGGATGCTAAGGGAGGTCACACAAGTAGAGAAGGTTGGACTAAGACTTAGAACCAGGTCTCTTGTCTCTTTATTCAGTGATTTTACAGATAACAGTATGATGGGCCATTTTTAGAAGTGTTAAATTTCTATCTGGACAGCAAGGTAAGGTTTTCTAAATAATGGGTAAAGAAACTCATCCCTTTTCTGTGAAGTTACCAAAGCTGGGTCAAAATTGGAGTACATAATAATTTCTTATACTGACACACAGAAATCAAAAGGGTTTTCAGAGACATAATTTCTTTTTCTTTTTCAGAGATTTTTTTTTTTCTGTGAGGAAGATTGGCCCTGAGCTAACATCTGTTGCCAATCTTCCTCTTTTTGCTGAGGAAGATTGGCTCTGAGGTAACATCTGTCCCAATCCTCCTCTATTTTGTATGTGGGATGCCACCACAGCATGGCTTGATGAGCGGTGCATCACTCCGTGCCTGGGATCTGAACCTTAGAACTCTGGGCCACCAAAGTGGAGCACGCAAACTTAACCAATACACCATTGGGCTGGCCCCATATATATATAATCTATGTTATTTCCTCTCTGACTTATATTAAGCTCTGACTATGTGCTAGTGAAACCAGCAAACAGTTACCCATTGATGATTAAGCAGCTAGTGACTATGGGGGATAGGGATTGGCCACCTCAGAATATGTCTCTGCCTGACAGACAGTTTGACCCCCACCCCCACTAACTGACCAAAAGAGTTTGGGATGAGAGGCCTGCCCCCAGAACAGGCCATCACCATAGACATCTCGGGTACCTGGATGGTCCTTGCTAAGCCCATTCTTAGTTCTGGTTACCCTTTGTAAGAGACATTTACATTTGTAAAGGAAATCTCCATTTGTAAAGGAATCTTCTTCCCTGTACTAGGAAGAAGGAGGGGATGGCCTTACCTAGAAACTTAACAGAACAGAAGGCGCGAGGACTTAAATCTGCCTGATAAACTTACCCATAATTAACTGTGCTGTTTAGGCAATATGCTATCTGACTCCCACTAGGTTCCCATAGGTAACAACTCCCTGGAGCCTGGGTCACCATGGTAATGGGTGTTTGAGCTATTTTTTTTCAGGAATTGGACTTCCTTGTCCACTTCAGGCTGATTGAGACCACCAACCCATCACCTGGGCCCACACAGACATATGTCTGATAAGCGACCTTTTGATGTCAAGAGGTTGGAACTCCACCCGCAGAGCATGCTAATGCCGCCATTCTGTGGACATGTGTCCTACGCAGAGGCATGAAGCCTGACTACGCTTGCGCTTGCGCAGATCATCAATTACCTCATCTCTCCTCACCTCCAATCATTTCAGACCACCTTGCCCCCTACCCCGTAAATATCCCCGAGTGCCTATTTTCTGGGAAGCGGATTTGAGATTCATTCTCCGGTTTCCACACTTGGCTGCCTTGTGATTAATAAACTTTCTCTCTGCTGCAATCTCATCATCTCGGTGTTTGGCTTTCTGGGAGGAGGGCAAAAACGGACCTGGTGCAGTAGCACTAGGCACTGTTTTAAGTACTTAAAAATGTGTTGATGCAGGGGCCGGCCCGGTGGCGCAAGCGGTTAAGTGCGCGCGCTCCGCTGCGGCGGCCCGGGGTTCGCTGGTTCGGATCCCGGGCGCGCACCGACGCACTGCTTGGTAAGCCATGCTGTGGCGGCGTCCCATATAAAGTGGAGGAAGATGGGCACCGATGTTAGCCCAGGGCCGTCTTCCTCAGCAAAAAAAAGAGGAGGATTGGCGGATGTTAGCTCAGGGCTGATCTCCTCACACACACACACACAAAAAAAAATGTGTTGATGCATTTAATCATATAAATTTTATCATGTCAATTTTGACCACATTAAAGATACTGTTGGAAAATAATAGCATTGGCCAGCACTCATGAACAGATGCTAAGCTAAACATTTTACACACATTATCTAATTAACTCAAACTTTTCTGAGTTCTAGGCTCAAATCACCATTCCCCAATTAAATATCTCCTCTGGAGTGTTTCAGTGGCACCTCAAGTTTGACAAGTCCTAAAGTAAGCATGTGCTCACCCCCCACCCCCATTTCAGACCAGTGCTCCCCACCTCAGCACATATATCTGCCATACACTTCCTAGACCTGAGAGCCACCTTTGACTCCTCTCTCTCCCTAGCTCCCCATTTCCAGTCCACCAGCAAGTTCTGTGCATTTTACCTCCTGAGCTTCTCTCAAATCTATCCATATTTCTTCATCTCTATTAGACTACCATATTCCAAAATACCACCATTTCTCACTTCGATTTTAGCAGAAGCCTCCTAATTGGCCTACCCACATCTACCTGCACACCCCTTAAATCTGTTTTCTAAATTGTATCCAGGTAATCTCTTTAATAAGACAAATCTGAATATATTCTGTTTCTCAAAACATGTTAACAGCTTCCCATTGCTTTTAGAATAAAGACAAACTCCTTAGTATGGTCGATGGGATTCTGCATGGTCCGCCTCTCTCTCTCATTTTCTACCACATTTTCCTCTCTCTATCAACTACATTGTTCTTCTCTTAGTCTTATTACATATAATGGTCCCTCCAGCCACAGGACCTTTGCACCTACTGTTTCCTATGCATGAATTTCTTCTTCCTCTAATCTAGTTAAATCCCTCATCCTTCATATGTTGGCCTTCCCTAACTTTTCAGATTAATTAAAATCTCTCCCAGTCTATCTTTTCAGCACCATGGACCTCTCATTTATAAGATCTATCATAATTATATTTTTTCATTTATTTGTGTGATTCATATCTTTATTCCTCACTAGGTAGTAAATTCCATAAGGGCAGGTATATCTATATTTGCTCAAAATTGTATTCTCAGTGCCAAGAATAGTGCCTGACCTATAGTGGGCATTTGATTTTAGGTATTATCTGATAGATGAGTGAAATCAATAAATAGATTTGCCCAGCATGATAGAAATTTTATTGTGCTGTCACTAGTATTTCAGTAAATTTTGTGCTGACTATAGGAAATGTTCTGCATGTGATGGAACCACAGACTCAAATGCTACTAGCATCAGGCAGGTACTGTGCATGAGGGTAGTCATTGTCTAGAGGGCACAGCCACAGGAATTATAGGTGCAGCAAGTTTTCAAGAGAAACTATACGTTTGAATTTTTTTATGTTTCTTATAGATAGAGAAAGTACTAAGAGGATTGGCCAGAAAGATGAGGGAAAGGTGTGGGGAAAGTTTGCTAAATGCTACTAGGAAGGTATAATGGGTTGAATAGTGTCATTCCAAAATTCACATCCACGCAGAACCTGAGAATGTGACCTTATTTGGAAATAAGGTGTTTGCAGATGTAATTAGTTAAGGATTGAGATGAGATCATATTGGATTAGGGTGGACCCTAAATCGAATGACTGGCGTCCCTATGAGAAGAGGGGAGGACACAGAGAGACTCAGAGAGAACAAGGCCACGTGAAGACAGCGGCGGAGATTGGAGAGATGCTGCCACAGGTCAAGGAGCGGCAAGGATTGCTGGTGATCAGCAGAGGCTAGGGGAGAGGCACGGAACAGCCTCTCCCTCAGAGTCCCCAGAAGGAACCAGCCCTGCTGACACCTTGATGTCAGACTTCGGGCCTCATAAACTGGGAAAGAATAAACCTCTGTTGTTTTAAGACACTCAGTTTATGGTAGTTTGTTATGGCAGCCATAGGAAAGTAACACAGCAGGCAAAAACAAAAGTCAGGACAAAATTATTTGGGTAAGATTTGGGCCATTGGAGTTCATTCAGACCTTAGCAAGGGGTGTTCCAGGGGAGAGGTTTGAGAGGTGACAGGGAAGCAGAAAAGCAGAAATTCTCTGTATATTTCTGCCCAGGCTCACCCATGCCCTTGCGCCAGCCCACGCTGTGTTGGGTGCCCTAGCGCGCTTGCCTGCCGGCAGGTCTTTCTGAGGTACACGGAGCGAAGGGACAGCCAGTCCTTGGCCATCTCCTGAGAACACATGAGACTGGCTGGGCACAGGACCAAGAGAGAGTTTGGCTCTGCTCGGGGCCAATAACATGACTCAAGCGACAGAAGTGGAGGGACCAGGGAGGAGGCCAGAGCCAGATGCAGACAGAGCTCCTCCACGTGGGGGAGTTGGGGACAGAGAACAGCTGGGGAGACTAATGTAACTGCAGAGGCCAGTCTCAGCACATGCAGTCGGAGGGCCCCAGGCCCTGTCCAGGTAGATGTCAAGCTCAGGCACGGCTCAGGAAGGCACATCAGGTGCCAGGCCAGCCAGTGAGGAAGCTGGCAAGGGATTCCAAGCAGAGGGTGACAAGAGAGCCGTCATGTGGCAACTAGTAGCTTGTTGTTCTAAGAATTGTGCCTATTCTCATCCAGACCCCGGTAGCTGGAGAAATGTGGAATGGGCTGCGGTGCCCTGACAGAGAGTGGCAAGGAGGAGCTAGGTCTAAGATGGGCCACTGAGCCCTTCACTCCATGACACTGAACACTTTTAACCCGACACTGAGCAGCTCCTCTCCAACTGCCTCTCTCGATCGATCATGCTTGCTGTATCTCTTAACTCTCTTGTTTTCATTTCTTTATTTAATTTGCATATTGTTTACATAACTATTTATATAGGATAGACACCTTTTTTCTTTTTCAACCTAGTACCTGCAAACTCAGTAACTACTCAGTAAGTTGTTAATAACTAATTTTAACAGGATTAGCCATTATAGAGAAATCAAACCAATTGTCAGAAATGGCTATTTCCCATATCCCTGGAAAGTAGGACGTTAAAGGAATTATCTTCATGACTGTTTCTTCCTTGTCTGTATGTGAATAATGACATACGAGCTCAACACTTTGTTGTGATCAACTATGTAATTCCCATGCCACAGTTCTTTCAACATAAGCCCAGTTCTACTGTTTAAAAAATAAATTAAAAAATAAAATTATACTTCAAAAAAAATTATTTTAAAAAATGTGCTCATTGCTCCCTTGAACACAGATAGTGCTTTTATGTGGGCTTTAGTTCAGAAATGAGGCAGCTACTGTGGATAATTTGGAAATTATTAAGTAACCCTAATTAGGCAAGTCCTCAACAGATTCATTCATTTATTTATTCATCCATTTATTCTTTCCAGTAAGAAGTATTCCATAAGTGTCTACTGTGTGCCAGGCACTGTTCTAAGCACTATTATGGAGCAGAGAAGCTCTTGCCTTCATGAAACAGAGACAATGAACACATATGCCAATACCATATGTCATAACGAAACTGGTGGACAGTTAGCCGTTAATGTTAGGTAAATAGTAACCAAAGTTTTTTAGGCAGTTATTAATTGTAGCTTTCAGTTGATTGCCTGCCCATTGTTAGCTTACAGTTTATTTTTAAAAGTCATGTAGATAAGCAGTATATTGTCTGACTCCCACTAGGTTCCTCATAGATAACATCTCTCTGACGCTTGGGTCACCATGGTAATGGATGTCTGATAGTATATTGTCTGGCTCCCACTAGGTTCCTCATAGATAACATCTCTCTGAGGCTTGGGTCACCATGGTAATGGATGTCTGAGTTGATTTTTAGGAACTAAGAGTTGACCCCTGTCGGATTCAGGCCCATCGAGACCACCAACCCACCAACTGGGCCTGTGCAGGTGTCTGATAGGTGAACTCCTGATGTCAGGGGCCCAAAAACTCCACCCTCAGATCATGTTAATACCACCATTTTGAGAACATGCGTCCTATGGAGAGCCATGAAACTTGACTACGCTTGCGCAGATCATCAATTACCTCACACCTCCTAGCCTCCAATCATCTATACCCACGTTTCAGACCACCCTGCACCTCTACTCCATAGATATCCCTGATCCCCATTTTTGGGGAGGTGGATTTGAGATTTGTTCTCTTGTCTCCTCACATGGCTATCTTGTGAATAACTCTTTCTCTGCTGCAACCTCATCATCTTGGTGATTGGCTTTTCGTGCAATGGGCAAAACAAACCTGGCTCAGTAACAACAAGTGCTAAGAAGGAGTTACAGGATAGAGAATAAGAATGGGTATTGTTTTAGAAAAGGTGCTCAGGGGAGGCCTCTACGAAGAGACAAGCTCTGAGTGAGTATGTAAGTGAGCATAAGCGAGGCCATCTTGTTACACTAAATGGCCCCAGCCCCTCCTCTGTGTGACTACTCACTGCTCTGCACGTACTCCAAAAAATTCACATGCTCTCCTGATTTATGGCCTCCACTTATGTATGTACTCCCAGATAGCTTGATAAATTAAAAATTTGTTCTATGAGTTTCCCTCCAGGAACAGGCTGACCACAGGCAGGAAACACACCTACAAGGTATCCATCACAGCTGACAGAAGAATGGAGCTATGTGATGCCTGGAGCCCATCAGGCCTGGAGACCAACATCCTTGGACCCCCTCCTCACTGCCTATTTTCCCTATATAACTGCCTAAAGATTCTGTAATCCTTGAAGATGGTTTTTTGAGGCATTAGTCTACCATCTTCCTGGTGATGTCGGCTAATAGAATTAAAACTTCATTTCTCGATTCCTAACTCATTGTGATTAATTGGCTCTGATCGTGGTTAGCAGAGCAAGTCCATTGCTCAGTAACAAGTAGAGACCTGGATGAGGAGAGGGAATAAGCCAGGGACGCATATTGGAGAAGAAGAGTCCAGCTGGAGGGGAGGGATATGAAGGCCTTGGAACTGTGAAAATTAATAAACAGAAACCTCATTTAAAATGGATCCAGGAGGCCAGAAGAGAGAACTCTCACGCATGTGCCACTCAAGGCACACTACAGACCTCAACAGGAAGAGAGGTACCTTGCGTCTCTCACAGGAAGTGATACTACTTACTACTCCAGCAGAAGGAAGGAAGAAATGCCTCCTTGCGCAGCCATAGCTCAGCCAATGAGAAACTGCCATAAGTCACCCAATGAAAAGCCACTACACTTCAAACTCCCAGTCTCCTCCAATGGACTCTTCCTTTACAACAGTCCCTCTCAGATTCATAAAACAGCATTTCTCTTCTTTGTTTCTCTGGACTTATGGGAGATTCACCACAAACTGCATGACATGAATTGCAATTCTTTGGCATTCCCAAATAAACCCATTCTACTGATTAAATAACTGGCTGTTTATTTATTTCACATCAACAGAACATTCTTGACTTGCTGGGAGTATAGCAAACGAGCTGGAAATGCTGGGTCACAGGAGGAAGTTGCAGAGGATAAAAGTTGGAGAGGAATACAGAGGTCAAATTACATAAACCAGAACAAGGGCTTTGCGTGTTATTCTACATGAGATGGAAGCCTATGGAGTTTCTGAGCCGAGTAATGACATGATTTGACTTAGGTTTCAAAAGGATGATCTTGGCTGCATTTTGGAGAATACATTTTTAGGGGAGGAAAATTTTTTCTTTCTACCCTTCTAGGTTCTGTAGCTGTCCTAGCAACTAAAATGACATAAGACAGAGTAACAGGAGAAAAAAAATTTAATTACATACATGTATGGGAGCCCCATAAAGACATAAGGCTCAAAAGGCAGCCAGGCAATTGAGGCTAATACATTATCCTGAACTTGGGATAGGGTTAGGGACCTCGGGCTACAAAGGGAAGGAAAGCAATTCACAGGAAGGTGAGAGGAGGAAATGCTTGGTAAATAAAGTTTGCCCTGTCATGCAGATACGTTTCTTAGGTAAAAAAGTTCTCTCTGGTAATAGCTGTCTTCCTGGAACAGGCCCCCTTTCCAATGTAAATTTCCTTTATAATTGCAGGATTCCCCTACAAATGGGGAATTTTATATTTCTTTTAGGTACTTAAAGGGGAGGTAAGGAGCTTTTCCTGAGCCTGCTGGGTCTTGATGTCCTTTAGCTGAAAATAAGTCTTAGGCCGAAGAAGCATATTTTGAGGAGGCTTGTTCTGAACCTCTTCAGGGACAAGAGTGGAAGCAGGGAGATCAGTAAGAAGGCTTTTCTCTAGTCCAGTGGAGAGATGATGGTATTTAGGACCAAGGTGGTAAGAGTGGAGATGGTGAAATTTGGTCAGATTGGTCACGTATTTAAGAGGTAATTGTAGTGGGTTGAATGGCGGCCCCTCCCAGAGAAGATATGTCCCATCAAGTCCCTGGAGCCTGTGAGTGTTACCTTACTTAGAAAAAGAGTCTGTGCAGATGTAATTAATTTAAGGCTCTTGAGATGAGGAAATCATCCTGAATTATCTGGGTGGGTCTTAAATCCAATGAGAAATGTCCTTATAAGAGACATATAGCAACTTGACACACAATAAAGGCTCTCCCCCACATTTTCCTTACTCCCTCTGCCTTTTGACTGACCCTGGTGCTTACCCATGTGGCCCTTCATGGTGTGGCATGCCCCTTCTCTTGGGATCTGTGGCTATAATAAACTATCTTTTCAATGGCAATCTTCTGATCTGTAGACCTTGTCATACCTAAATAATAACAAAACCTAGATTTAAAACAACTGGTGCCATGAGCAGGGTGGTTTGGCCTCAGACTGCAGTGGTATACACTAGACTGTTCTTGACCTACTAACTGGTTCCACTAGACGGCAGTGGCAACCTGGGAAGGTACCCTGGCCTGCTGGTGTGCACTTATGCTGTGGCCACAAATGCTGTTTGTTGCATTTGCTAGGTGTTGCCGTTAACTCCCATCCTAAACTCAGATCTCGAAAGCCGATTCTCTCTGAGTTCCAATCCAACTGGAGCTACTTGCCTAGATTCAAGGATGACGTCCGGGAGGCACCCTTGTTTATGTCGATTACCTAGGCTTACCAAAGCGTCTCCCAAAGGGAGGGAGGTGTGACTTCCCTCCAAGTGCCAGGGAAGGGGCCTGATTAGTCAACCAGTCAGCACTGATATGTGCTGGGACAACTGAGTTACTGTTTTCCCATGCATTTCAGCTGCCCTGTCAAGTAGAGGTAGAGTGCTCTTCAGGGGCACTTGTGAGTTGTGAGCCACTCACAGGGTCATTGTGAGGGCATCCACCTCAGAAACCATGGCACCCTGCAAAACAACACCCTGTGTTGTTTTGGACTTAAACTTTGTGTTGTTGCTTGCCTTGCTGTTGTTGCAATCCATCCCCTGAGCCGTCCTTTATACCCTGGGGTATAAAGGATCACATCCCTGGAGACAGGTGGCACAATCCTTAATAAAAAAGGAAACAAACAGGGAACCTTTTATCCTTGCCCCACCTAAGACCCTTGAGGAGGTCACGCAGGATCTTGTGCTTGGACTACTGATTACCAACACACCAAGGGCCTGATGCTCCAAACACAGAGCCTCAGAAATATTGATAAGGCCACTGACACTCTCCTTGGAAGTGGATCTAGACTCGCATGGGGTAATGGAGACACCCTAGAGAGAGAGAAGGAGAGTGGGAGGCCACCACCCACAGACGGGGCCACTAGGGAGCACTGGGAGTTATCCTGTAAACACTTAATAGTCAGGAACAGATAGAAGACAAAAAAAAAAAAAAAAGGCAATGTTCTTTGGATGGGGGGTGGCTGCGCCATCTAGAGACGCTCTACAGCTCTAAATACAAGCCTGGGTCTTGGGTTGGGAACCTTGAGGTGAGAGGTTGCTGCCTACATGGAGGGCCTCCAGGCCCTTTGCCTCCCCCTTTTCCCTGGAACAGTCTACAAGGTCTACACTGAGTTATTAGCAAGAGACAGAACCTGAAAACTACGTTTCAGATGACTAAAAGCCTAAAAAAAGCCCCACAAAAACAAAAAAAAATAGAAAAAGAAAAGAAAACAAAAGCCTGGATATAGGCAGAAAATAAAGGTAAAAAAATAAATTTATAATATACTATACTATAAATATATCATATTTATATTAATAAATAAATATATATATGTAAAAACAAAGGTCCATAATATGACCCAATTGGAAATACAAAATTTTTATATTAATATTTATATAAAATTTATATACCTATATATATATAACAAATTATATATAATTATATAGAACAAATTTATGTAATTAATTTTTATATTTAATTTATTATTATTATATTACTTAATTTAGATATATAAAATTTATATAAAAAGAATTTGAATAACCGAAAAATAAAAAGGGTTCTGATTGACTTCTGTGTCTCTACAGCACAGGCTCTAAATAACTCTAGCATTTGCTAAAATGCACTCAACTGACACAGCTTCATACACTTCATCAATGTTGGGGCTCAAATTATAGTTATACCTGGGGTTACCACTAAATTTAAACATTGTACCCACTATAACCTTAAGAACATAACTAAGTATAAAATAGACGAAACTTAAATGTGCCTCACTCACGGTAGCCTTCCCTAAATTTCCCGTAGCCATTGCACTAAAATGTCCCGTAGTGGGCATGGATACTCTAACACCGTGAGGAATAAATTAAAATTAAATTAAGTATTTGGCACTTACAAATTGCCTTGATAAAATGGAACCCCATGGATCCCCAATTAAAAAGGCCCAGGGCCTTCAAAAATTAAAACTTATATAAAATCAAATTAATAAAGAGGTGATTATCCCCACTGCTTCTCCATTTAAAAGCCCAGTGTTTCCTGTTCTTAAACCTGGAAAAAATAAATGGCACCTCATGATGGGTTACTACAACTTTAATTGCTGTGGTCCTATCCTTTAAGTCCCCACACCAAATACTCAGTATTATTAAAATTACTGACTCCATCTAATCAACAACTGGTAAATATTTTGCTATTATAGATTTGGCTAATGTGTTCTGTTTGGTGCCTATCTCAACAGGCTCTGAGCCACAGTTTGTCTTCACCTCTGAAGGCATACAATACACCTTTTCTAGGCTACCCATGAGGTACCTAAACAGCTTTGCTATGGCACACAATCTTTGCAGACAAGATCTTAACTGCATCCACCTCTCTTCAGAAGCACAGGTATGGCATTGCACTGATGACATCATCCTCCAAGGAGATTCATTTGACAAACTCGTTAAGGACATACAAGTCCAACATCTTTGAGTCCTTTTTGGGTTCTGGTGGCAACATATTCCTCATTTACAAATTTTACTTAATCTCACTAATGCTGATACTACATATGAGCCTACCTTAAATGGGGTTCCCTCGAACAAAAGGCTTAAAATCTGTCCACATTAAGATCAACAGGCACTTCCATTAGTGCCTCAGAGACTCCCTCACTGTAGAGGCTTTGACAACCTTCTCTCATTGGAGACTTTGGACCACTTATGATGGCCATAAACTGCTCAAGGGCTTTTGATGCAAGAAACTGCCCTTCTCAGCCTTGTGCTATACATCATTAAAAGGAAAAATGACTAGTTACTTACTGGGATTTCCTGGAAACAGAGGCTCTCATAGACCCTGAGCTCTGACCTTTCCGTACCTAGTTGCCCATTATGCTTTGGGTCATGGAAACAGCACACTACAATCTCAGCACGGCTAAGTCCTCGTTAATACATAATGGAGACAAACCTGGGACCTCTGGCATATTATACCTGGGGGGGGGGGTGGCCTCCTCTGTCCTCAGTCCCTTGCCAGATGCCATGGTGCTAGAGGAGGTCACCCCTGCCCTAGACCCCTTGGCTACCTGGGGAACCCCCTGAGATTAATTTAGTGAAAGGCAACGGGAGTTCATAGATTATGGAAATGACACTGCTAACCATCAGAAATGATGGAGATCAGTGGAATGTTGCTGTTCTTCACCCCTTAGCCAGGATGTCCATGATAAACTATGGGACCCAAGGGTCAACACAATTGGCAAACTTTAGGCAGTCATCTTACCACTGGATGCGCCCTAAAAAGCTCTCGATCTTGCCCAAAGCCTTAATCTCTCTTAATCAAAGACCCCTTGGCTGACTCATATTGCATATTGATTTAAAAAACTTTCACATCACCTTTCCCTGTATTTAAAGGGGGATATATTTTGCACCTGTTTATATGAAACTCGGTACATATGAGGCTTTTAATAATGTCTCCCCCATCTTTATATATGTTTGAATTTGCCTCCATTTCACAAGGGCTGGGGGCCAGATTGAGAATGCATACTCTCCTGGGACTCGTTAACCATAGATTGTCCCATGAGCCAGGCAGCTGCTCATCTGATGTGGGATTTGTTTTGAGCACAAACTTCCACCACACAAAAGCAAAGCAAAGCAAAAACTATCAAGTGCAGCTGAACACCATTCTGTTGACTGCTAGTCTCATTATCATTGGTCTGGGTGCTTTTGTTGGTTTGCAATTTGGAGGCTCGAACCTCCAATCCAGTACTCCATTGATTTAATTAGCCATGGCAAATGCTGAGGCCCACATGCTATCAAGTTTGGTTAATACAAGCTCTATAACCCAAACACTGTCACTGATGAAACCAAGAACTGAGGCAAAGAGCCCACAGCTCTTGGCCCAATTGGAGGATCCACTTACAGGCTAATGCTGGAGCTCCAACCTCCGCCACAGATATTTTAATTGACAGACAATCTGACACTCTATTAACTGCCCCTCTCAGCTTTATCAAATTCCTAGAGATAGTAAACAACTCACTCTGAGTGGGCCTTTCAAAAGCAAGCTAACCAATCCAGAGCCCACACCACCACCCACCTCTTCTATCAGGATCTCACACTGAGTCACTATCCACCTGTCCTAATCACTCCAGGGCCAGGTATCAGATAACTAGGAACAGCTCCTATGCCCCACAGCCTGCTGAAATTATCCAAACCAACCAATCTAAAGTCTGCTTATTTTGCCTTGCCTGTTCCTTCCCAGGGAAACCACAATAAAAGCTCTTGCCCCCAATTTCCCCCACTCCCTGTGCCTCTTGACCAATGCTGGTGCTTCCCCATGTGGCCCCCTGTGGCATGATGTGCCCCTCCTCTTGGGATCTGTGAGTATAATAAACTATCTTTTCAATGGCACTAATCTGCTGTTGCCCTTGCTGTACCTAAATGATAATAAAACCTCTAGTTTGAAACATCTGAGCCATAAATGCCTGGCCACTCTACCCTTCATACTCATCAAAGGGAGAGCCCCATGGCTATCTCTCCAAGGTGGTAATGAGAGGAGCTCCCTATCTACACCATACTGAGGCCCTTTGGTGGCCTTGCTGCCTCTTCTGTGACCCCATGGTGCCCTCTTCTCCCACATCAGCAGTGCTGCACCCTAATTGGGGTACTACATGCTGAGCTAGGAAGAGTTCCTTCCTCCTACTGTTCTGTGCATGATTGGGAGGGTGGATTCAACTGCCGGTTGTTTACTCAGAACTGTGTGTCTAGCTTCTCTGTGAAAGGATCCACCAAATAGGAGAAAAAGAGCTTGCAGAATTAGGATTTAATCTTTAAACAGACGAATACATTTGCACCATATATCACATGTCTACTAATTTAGAAAGACCTGGTGACCACCTGATCATTCTTTTAAATTTAAAAAACAGAGGCTGAGTTTTCTTCTACCACTAATATCCTTTCATTTATTACCTTGAGATATCTGATAGCAACATTAAAAAACTATCCTTACATGGGGCAATCAAGACATCTGTCAGAGCCTTGAAGTTATTTTCTTCACCACTATTAGGAGGTGAAAATAATGTGTATGTGTGCATTTTACTCACTCACTCTTGTCTATAGGCTAAGAGGATGAGGAACTTTGTTTCTGGTCAAGGCAAATTAAGTTAGGTAATGGGTGGATAGGAAAGGGGTGACCACCCCATGCCCACCACCACCACCACTACCACCACCACCAAGTGCTAATGACATAGGAGATCTACACCATGAAGGATGTGGATCTACCACAGCAGAGTGCTGGTGAGGACCACTTATTACCCTGGCCAGACTATTCCTGCCCTTGAGATAAGGCTGTGCTCTTTGAAAGTGACTCACAGATTATTTTTTCATCATTTTAGTGATACCCCAAGTTATCTTTAATTATCTTATCATGAAACTCTAAAAGTCTCAAAACTAAAGTAATTCTAGGACATTGGAATTTTAGTGTGGATTGTACCACACAAATCAGCACTGAATTATCTCTGTCTTACACTGGTCACCATGTATCCCTCTATACTGGAGTTAACATCTCACCATTTTGATTTCAAGCTCCTTGTGGATAGAGACTTCTATTTCTCCTTTACAGTATGAGTAAATATTAGATGCTGATTAAATGCTTAGACAAGTATGTAGTCTTATCTCTTATTAATTCATGGAAACAGAATTGGTTATGATATCTGATGTATCTTTAGTTAAAATCTTATAGAATAATGTCAATTGTTCAAAGGTTTCCTAATTCAGTGAAGAAATTGGTTCAATTGCCAAAAGTGTGGGCTTTAGCACAGGACATTCATGTAAAAAACAACATACTATCGGTCATCCATTGTTCTTTTCATACATGTGTGGCTTTAGGAGAGTTATCAGTGTGTTACAGTTGATCTCCCAATGCCACTGCTCAGAAAGGCCTATGGGAAAACGGGAAAGGAGAAAGGCCTCTTCCATTTCTCAACCCACAACTGATGCAAACTATTTGTTAGGCAACAAAGTTGGAAAACCAGCCATACACAACCCAAAAGTAAATCCACTAACCCTGAGATAAGTGTGTTCCAAATTTTCTGATCTTTTTTGCTCATATGTTTTACTAACACCATTACCAGTTGGTCTCTTTAGGTTCAAGCTGTTCAAAGTGTGATCTATGGATCAGTAGCCTTGACCTCCTCCAGGATGCTCTTGAGATGCAGAATATCAGACCCCTAACACCAGACTGACAGAGTTAGAATTTGCATTTCCCAGGGTGAAGTAGAGCTACATCAAGTTTTAGAAGCACTGCTCTAGGAGAACTAAAATAAAGACTTCCTTTTCATCCTGTGCAGTTTTTATTGTTTGGGGATCTTTTTTTCTCCCACAAAGTTTTGGAAAAGGTAGAATATTTCATGTATAACACTGGAAAAAAGCAATGAAACTTCTAGTCATTTGAGTTGTTGGCTCCGATCTTAGCTAAGTCAACAGTGGCTTTCTGGTGTGCAGTTTGCTGTACAACGATTGAGAGAAATAGAAGGGAGTGGGTCTGTATCTCAACCAATACTATTGATGTGGAACAAGCAAATGTAAAAGTAAGATAACAAAGGATTCCAATATCCAAGAAATAAAAAAGTCCTTTGCCACAATAAATCATGTGACAATCCTCTCCTTTTTTATTGAGTCAGTAAGCATTTATTGAGAATCTGCTAAGTTCTGGATCTATAAGAATGCATAAAATGCCTGCCAGTCTCGAAAGCCTCACAATCTAATTGAAATTCAAATAATTATGACACAAGGTGTGCCCCAGCTGTTTCAAGAATAGAAGAACCTCTCAATTCTGCTTGGGAAGGTCTCACGGGTCTTCACTTTAGGCTGCGTAGGACGTGTCTCCCAGTTGGAGAGATGATGGCAGGGGCTGCATGTGGCCTCTCTAAGAGGGTTTCAGTGGTGAGCCTAGAGCTCACACCCACTGTGGTAGCATTCTTCTTGCTAGAAGCAATCAGGTGATGAAAGAGTAGGAAAGAAATAGGCTTGGGATAAATTGATGCCCTTCCTCGCTAGCGTGTGCAATGAGCACAACTCTAGGACTTAGCGTTTGATTATTAACAAGGACTTTGGAGCCAGACAAATCTGGCTCAAATTCCATCTGATGTGATAATGTGCTATGGGTATATTAGATGTTACCACTGGGGAAGTTGAGAGAATGGTACACAAGGACTCTCTGTACTAGTTTTGAAACTTCCTGTGAGTCCTAAACTATTTCAAAATGAAAAATATATGTAAAAAAATCTCATCTGGTATTTAATTGCTTTAGAACCTAAGACAACTTTGCTTTCTGAGTCTTAATTTTCTCATCTGTAAAATGGTTATAGTGGCATAAACCATAGTAGTTATAGTAATTATAGTACTAGAACTAAATATGCCATGATTGTATATACTATGTTTACTAGCTCATAGTCTAGTATGTATTTGTTGTTTTTGGGTCACTGAGTATGTACTCCCCTTTCTTCAGAGAATCATCCATTTGTATGTAGTCTTGATTGAACTATCAATTAATGTTCTCTGCTCTCTCCTAGACAAGGGCATGGGGTTGGGGGAAGATATGACTCAAATTAGGCCAGTCTAACAGTATCAGTTATCCATTGGTGTATAAGACACCATTCCTAAATTTAGTGATAAAAAAATAATATTTTGTTATTTCTCACAATTCTGGGTTGGATGGCCAGTTTTCCTCCTGGTCTCACCTGAGTTCACTCACATAGCTGAATTTAGCCGGTGGATTGGAAAAGAATTATGCTGGACAGCTTGGCTCGTGTCTAGGCCTCAGCTGGCATGGTTGAGCCTCCCTTTTCTGAGCCTGCTCTCCTTCCTTGGGATTTGTTATACTCTAGGAGGCTCTCCTGGGCCTCTTCACAGCGTGCTGGTATCAGGTTCCAAAAGGGCAGATACAGAAGCTGCAAGACTGTGGCATTGCACAATGTCACCTCTGCCACATTCTATCCATTCAAGCAGGTCACAGCCCAGTTCCAAAGGGAGAGGAAATAGACTCCAACTCTTAATGGGAGGAGCTATGAAGAATCTGTGGCCATATGTAGTCTACCACGTCAAGCTCCTCTCTCCTGGGACTTGGAATCTGGGGCAGAGTGATGTGAAAAATGATGCAAAAAGGCTGGAGTTAATTCATCTCATAGGGAAAATTCCAGCAAGACAGTGTATTAATTAGTTCCTGCTACCCAGTTCCTGCTCTTTCCTGTCCTTTCGGAACCTGTTTCTTCAGTGGTTTCTTGGATTCTGTGAACTCGCCCATGTGTTTCTTATAAATTCTCCTTATGCTTGACTTGGATAGAGCTGGTTTCTGTTGCCTACATTTAAGGAACCCTGATATGAATGGCTCCTTCATAGAGCTGCTGTGAGGATCAAGTGAGATAATGTAATCGAAGCACTTAGCAGGGTCTAGGCCCACAAAAAAGTCTCAGTATATTTAGTTATTATGATTATAGTGATTTGAACTTTGGAGGGGTGACTAGAGAGAAAAGTGAAGAAGAATGGCATTGCAAAGATTCTTGTTCCCTCTCCCAAGGATTCTAGGAGTTTTGGAACTGAGGCTGAATCTGGCTCCAAGTGTGGGTCAGACCTTTTTATGACTTCCATAAGCAGGCACAAAGAGTCTCAGTCCAGTCACGGGTAGATTTTAAAGTTATTTTTATGTGATCCCATAATAAATCTACTCTCTAAATAAGGAGACCCAGTACCTGCTCGGAGACTGCCACCTCCTGTAGCACAGTTCCTCCAGTGTTAACATAAAGTAAAAATCAGGAATACAGGAGCAGGATCGTATTGGTGATAGTGAACCTGACGTGATATGGGGCTCTTCTTGCTCGCCCACCAATCCACTTTCTGGTAGATTCACTTCTTGGAAGTTCTGGTCTTCAAACACCTGATGCAGACTCAGTGCACATGGGAATTTCCTATATGACCAAGATGGCATCTCAAAATCAGTGGGGAGAAGTACTACTTGATAAGTAATAATTGAGTGGTCATTTGGGGGCAAAAGAGTTAGATCCATGCCTCACTCACACTCTCACATAAATTCCACATAAATTCAATATTAAAATGTAAGAAAAAAATTCATTCAAGGACTAGAGGAAAGCACGGGAGAATTATTTTTATGTCTTTAGTGTGGAAAAGCCCTTCTAACCATGACTCAAAATCAATAAGACAGAAAATGTTGATAAATTTGACAACATAAAAGTTTAGAGAATTGTATATGACAAAACATATACACATATGCCGTAGACAAATTCCAAAGATGAGTGACAAATTGAGAAAAAATATTTTTCAAGTCATATCACAGAAATAAGGTTAATCTCCCTAATACATAAAAAACCTCTAGAAATCAATAAGAAAAAAGAAAACAATGGACTAAGAGTAAAATAAGAGATAATTTAGAAAAAAGGAAATAATAAATGATCTCTATACAGAGTCTATTTAGGAACAAACTTGTTAAACACACATACACAACTTAAAACTATACTGAAATAGTTTTCTCACCTCTTAAATTGGCAAAACCTTCAAGATTTGATAACACTCTTTGTTGGTAAAGGGTGGGAAAATGGGTACTCAAAGACATTTCTGTTGGGAGAGTGACAGTACAATCCTTATGGAGGCCAGTTTGTCAATAAACATTAAAATTATAAATACTTATACTTCTTCACCCAGAAATGATATTTTTAGGACTTGTTCTACAAATATATTCACATACATATGAAATAATTTGTAATAGCAAAGATTAAAAGCAACCAAAATTTCCATCAATTGGTGACTAAATTGTGGTACATTCATACAATACAACTTATTCAATGGTTAAAAAGAAGAAGACAAGAAGGAAATGAGAAAGGTTTTTATGTACTGATATGGAAGTTTCTCTAAGATTTATTAAGGGAAAAAAACAAAGTACAGAACAATGGGTACAGTGTGTCACCATTTGTAATTAAAGAAGGGGAGGACAGAGGAGAATGTATTTTGAAATGCATAAATGTCTTTGCCTGCATATGTATTCAAAAGCTCTGGGAGCTCACCAAACAACAAACAAACAAAAAACTGGTAACAGGAGGAGGTGGAATTTGGGGATGGGGAAGGAAGGTCTTTCACTGTTATACCTTCTTATGTTGTGTGCTTTTTTGACTACTTGAATGTATGGCTTAGCCAAAACATAGTAATAATTAGAACAACTACATCAAAGAAACAAGAAAAATAAAATGAAGGTCCTGTCTTTTCAGGAAGATTCAGGAATGTACAACCTTCCATGTACTGAAGGTCTAATGAGAATAATTATGTGACTAACATTTGTAGAGCCTGTACACTTTACAAAGTACTTTCCTCTACTCCTTGATCTCTGTACACTACACTACTGCTCCGTTAATTCTTAAAACAACTTATGAAATTGGTTTTGTTGCCCCCATTTAGTAGTAGCTGAGAAAATTATGCCTCTGGGGTTCACTAATTGGCAGATCGCACATGCGTTAACACAGAGCTGGAACATAAACTTGAGTCTCCTGGCTCCAGGCTTCTTTCTACCACGCCATGCTGCCTTGGGGCACCTGACCTGGGCTGTTGGCCTGGGTGGCTATACTCTACACGTACCCATTGTCTTGTGGAATGCACAGTCCATACTGACCCTCCGGAGTGATAATACAGATGCTTGTGCTGATCCTGTTTCAAATCAAGGCTCCTGGAGTCTCCTTCCTGTGCAAGATCATGATGTTATCATGGACATCATAATAGCGGACATGATAAACACCTGATTCCAAGAATTAAATTCCTAGCAAAGAGCAGCTATGTCACCTAACTAATCAAGCCAACTTTGGTACATTTGAATGGCTCTGTAATTCCTGCCAAGGAGGAAGTAGTGAAACTTGAAAGATGAATGAGGTGGAATGGATGGGGAAGGGGAGACAGAGCAGATAGTAGGAAACTCAGTCACTGCAGGGAGAATCCTAGAAGACTCACAAAATATGAGTTCTGGTAGGAATTTGGAGATAGTACAATTCCCTTATTTTACAGATAATAATAGGGAACTTTCATAGGCCTATGTGCTAGGCACTGTTTAAAGTGCTTCACATTAATAACTCAATTCTCATATCGACCTTGTGAATTAGATACTATTGTGCATCTCTTTTTTTACATATGGATAAACTGGGGCACAGAGAATTTAAACAACTCATGTAAGGTCACATAGCTAGTAAGTGGTAGAGTAGGCTATTAGGATCCTTACAGACTGGTTCTGAGTCCGTGTCCTTAACCATTAAACTCTGAGATAAACTGATTTGCCCAACTCAACTAGTGAGTGAACCAGACTTGAGCTAGAGCCCAGGTTTTCTGCGAAGTCCAGAGAACATCAAGTGTAGACCCACAATAGATACTGTGTGGAAAGGATAACTGTAATAGACTTAAAAAGATGTATCAGGAAGAAAGAAAGAGAGAAAGAGAGAAGAAGGAAGGGCAGGCCATTCTCCTTCTCTTCAGGGTGTATTGTCCAGCTGCCCACTGGCTTCCTTCTGTCCACCTGCAGACCAGGAGCTCTGATGGTCTGCTGTAGGATGATTTATACAGGGCTCAGAAGAGTGATGTCATTTTGTCACTTTGACCAAAGTCTCTCCCAATGACTATATCACTAACTATACCCTTTTCCTGCCTTTGGTCTTTTTTCTCATCAATTACGAGAAAATTGCCCTGGTTAACAAAACTATGCTCCTGAGATTTTGGAAGAATAACAACTGTTTGCAAGCACAATTTATTTACCTTTTTACTTACAGCATCTCATTTGATCATTATTATTCCACTTTAGAGATGAGAAAATTGAGTCTCAGGTAGGTTAAGTAATTTGCTCAAAGTCATGTAGGCAGTAAATAGAAGGATTGAGATTTGGATCCGAGACTATTTGGTTCTTTCTTTGTCTATTCAGGCTGCTATAACAAAAGTGGGTGGCTTATAAACAGACTGGGTGTCTTATAAACAACAGAAATTTATTTCTTACAGTTTGGAGGCTGGGAAATTTGAGATTAAGGGGCTAACAGATTTGGTGTCTGGTGAGATCCAGCTTCCTGGTTTGTAGACAGCCATCTTCTCAACGTCCTCACATGGCAGAAAGGGGGCAAGGGAGCTCTCTGGGGTTTCTTTTATAAGGGCACTAATCCCATTCATGACGGCTCCACTCTTAGAACCTAATCACCTCCCAAAGGCCCCACTTCCAAATACCATCACATTGAACATTAGCATTTAACATATGAATTTCAGGGGGAAACAAACAGTCTATAGCAGATTCTAAAGCCTAATCTTTAATATAAAAATGTATTGCTTCCCCAAAGTATATTCTTAATCCTATAGATGCTCTCATATAGTGGGAATATTCAAGTCCTAACATTGTTGCATCCACCAATTTGAGAAAATAAGCTACATGTATGTATTTTCAGATGGCAAAGAAGTGGCCTCTTTTCCAGCCACTCTCCTATTCCCAGAGGACCAGAGACTGACTTTGACCAGATCACAGTGAGGTAATTACATCCTTATACATAAAACTGACTCAGAAGCAAGCCATTTAAGAATAATTTAACACCATGTTCTAGGCCAAGAGTATAACTCAAAATAAAGTAACACCCAAAGGGAAATAGATTTCTTGTTGGCAGAACTCTATATATGCTTCATAGTTCTACAGCAATAGCAGATTTCTCTAAGTTACTGAGTTCAGACAATGTGTTTCGTAAGTAAAACCCAAAGCGTGAGAGAGAAATCAGTGGACTTCATTTTTTCTTTTGCAATACCCAGCATGTGTTTCTTGAATGCCTAGTAAACATTCTGTTCTCTGGTGTGGTGCTACCTGCTTTCTCTCCCTCGTAAGACTCTTCCCGCCCAACTTGTTTAACCCACACGCTTCTCTGAGGTATGTCTGGTTTCATTAGTCAGCAAATGTGGTGAATAACTGACCTTACATTTCCTAATGCTCTTTCCTGGGCAACAACCAATGGGGATAAATTAAAACTTTAATGAAATGTCCTGTAGCATCAAAAGGAACCAGAGCAAAAGTCAAGTGGACAGATAGCAAAGGGCTGATGCAGACATTCTTTTTGGGTGGAGTCATTTCAACTGAAATACAAAAGGTATCCTTTTAAAGGGGGGAATCTGTGGCTTTGAATGGCTCTTCTCTTTTCATGCATGTGGTATTTTTTGAGTGCCTACCAATTTTCTAGACTTTACTCTTGGCTTAGGATACAAAACAGATAAAAATCCCTGCCTTCCTGAGCTTGCATTCTGGTGGGGGAGGACAGAACATGCTCATAATAGCAAATAAATTAAGTTGTATATTGGAGACTGATGTGTTTTGGAGAAAAATAAAATAGGGGTTGGTGTTAGGGAGTGCCAGGAGGTGGGCAATTTCAAATAGTGTGTCGTCAGGAAAAACTTCACCGAGAAGTTGACATTTGAATCAAACCTAAAACAGGTGAGGGAGAAAGGCAAGCTGATATCCTGCAGTAGAGCCTTCCAAGCAGAGGGAAGAGTAACTGGTAAGGCCCTGGAGTGGCATGGGGAGCAGGTGCTAGGGGAATTGTGGAGTGGCCAGAATGGGTAGGCAGAGAGAAGGAGGTGAGGGTGGGAGAAGGTGAGGTCAGAGAGGTGGGAGAAGGGGACAGATACTGTGGCTTTGTAGGCCATCAAAAGGTTTCAGCATCCTGCTTACACCATGACAACAGCATCATTTGTAAACCTATCATTGGCAAAGCATCCTGTGCTTGTTTATGTCCTTGGTCAAATTTGAGCCTACCTTGTGTGGTAGAGAAGCACAGCAGGTATTATTGAACCCATTTCAGAGATAAGGAACCAGACTCAGAAGATATTGAATAAATTATCAACTTCTCAGAGAAGGATTTGACCCTATGTCTCCTCATTTCTATACCTTTCCTCTTTCCACCATATCTTGATTCTATCCCGGGATGTCTATGCTTTTAAAATGGGGAGGAAATAAAAATGTGGAAACTCTAGCTCATTCTTAGCTTTGATACAGTCTCACTCTTTTGTTCCCTGGTCCATTCCACTATCCACAGCTGCAAAGGAGTGCAGGTTACATACAGCCCAGCCCGACTGCGCACCATTCATGTAGACTTTGTGTGAATGATGCCACCTGGAGTCGAGCCAAGGGCTGGCTCTGCTATTATGTACCATCTTCCCTCATCCTGACTTTGTCTCTTGTTTCTACCCCTGCACTTGCTCTCTGAACTCAGTGGCAGACTTTCATCTTCTCAGTTTTGACTCTTAGCATCCCATAGCTAAAACATGGTTTGCACTGATGCTTTGGCAAGTAACTGGCCCAAACCCTGCCCAGCCTTGAGACCTCATCTGGAATTATTTGCCTTGTAGGCATATCAGCTGTTCCTGTTCCCTCTTGTCCCTCATCTCCATGCCCAACAAGAAACATGGCAGTACCCCTCAACATCCATCTATCCAGCCTTGAGAAAATCAGCTCATCCCCCTAGATAGTTGGTATTATCTTTGATTCTTGTGTTTATTTCAAACCTCCCCAAGCCCTGGGCTGTAAGTTTTTTCTATATTTTCTGTACACTGTCTTTGCGGGGTCTTTGACAGCCTTTTTTATGGATCACTAAGCCTGAGCCAATTTGATGAATGGAGTCTTCAGAAATGGACACTCATTAAACAAACAGATCTACTAAGCTAATAAACTTTGTCATGGGCTAAGCAAATTTTCTTTTGTGTAATCTTCTCTCATGGTGGCGGGTTGTTTTCTCAAGGGTCTTTTTGTCCCTAGTCACTGCTGTCATTTACAGAGGGGTGACCACAGCCACGTACTTTCCCACGCCCCACCTCCTGACTTCTGGGTTTGTGAGTGAGTGTGAGAATCCTTGAAGTTATAGAACTGAGACCTCCAGCAACAGATTGCTTCTGTGTCCTCAGTCACCAGGAGAGATTGCTTCTGACATTGCATCCTATTTCTCCATTGAGGATGCCCTGTCCTTTCTTCATTAAACCTTTTTTTCCTTCCTCTAGCCCTCCAATCCTGGATCCTCTTTGATCACATTGTTCTCTTAACATAGAGCCAGTAAGCTTCCTTTGGAGGAAACAGACATCCTTTGTTTGTCTCTTAACATATGAAATAAAGGTATAAGAATGTGATCACATGCAACATCAATGCACTACAGCACGATCAGAAGCTGTTAGAGGCACCTCTGCAGTGGGGCAGCCCAGGTTTTCCTGCTCTCTGGGCATGATTTCTGTTTCCTGATTTCTCCTTATGAGCCATTTTCTCCTAATTTTTCCGGTGAATTAAGCATGGGTGAAATATCTTGATTTTACTTGCCCATGTGTTGGCTTTCCACTTTGAGATGAGCCTTAAATAAAGATTTGAAAATACTCTGAAAGAAACCATTCACGAAGCAGGCCAAGCTGACCCTCATGATACTGCCACAGGGCAGAATTTCTGAGACAAGCGACAACAGTTACTTTCCTCCTCCTGGGATAAAAGTGTGTGAAATCTAAGTCACTCAGAATAAGCCCCTCTGGGTTGAGTCTCCTATCCTACTGCTAGAAGATTGTTAAGAGCTTCAAGTGCTTCGTGTGTTACTAGGCTATGAGAGAGTATTTAATACTATCTCAGAGCATTAACAATTAACAATACTCTGTATTAATAATAGTGTAACTATTAAGTATTAATGTACATGTATGTGTACATATATATTTTACATCTATCTATCTATCTATCTATCTATCTATCTATCTATCTATCTATGCATCATCTGTCTATCTACTGATGGTCAGGAAGAGGAAGGATGGAGAGGTGAAGTTTAATACCACACGGGCAGTGTCATGGTGCTTTGCAATGAAATATGCGTTTCCAGCTTCAAAGCCAATATGCAAAAAAATCCTCCTTAAGAGAGGAAATGCTGAACTGGCAAAAAACACAGATGCAATGTAAATGTACTCAGGTTAGAAAGAGAGACATGGGAGCACAAAGAGAAGCTTTCCTAAGTCAACAAGTAAAGCAGAAAGTTGGCATTTTTGCAAAGAAATTAAAGACAGTTAAACCTCCATAAAAGTTTTACTTAGAGTATGTGTCTATGAAAAGCCCAAGGACACTGTGCACATGATAATAAGGGACCTGAGAGTAGACTGTGAAATTCAGCCCACAACAAGATGAGAGGGAACCTAATGGAAGAGACAGGGGTGGGGAGTAGCAGGATTGATACCAAATGTGGAGAACGGGCACCAGAATGAATCCGGGCAGAGTTTGGTTAAGGACTGTTCACGAGAACACTTGGAAATTTATGTAAGAATTACACTGAATAATCTCTATAATCATATACAGTTGCTTCTCATGGTTCACTGTAGCTATGTTCTATAAATTCACCACAAACACTGCATTAGTAAATACTGAACCGTTACTCCTAGGAGAAATAGAGGGGTAGGTTCCTGTGAGCCTCCTGTCACAGCACTTTCATAACTGATTAGTACATAACTTTATTTTATGTGTGTTTCTGTTTAAAGACTCCTTGTTTAATATATATTGTTGATTCATTAATATGGAACTCACAGCCAACAGCACTATAACTCACATCTGAATGAAACTTACCTAACACGCATATTTTCTCCGTAAAGCGTATCCCAGCCTTCCTGCACTTAGGATCATTAGACAGCACTTCAGCACTATGCTTGGGGGCCATTTTAAACAGTTAAAAATCAACATCAAAAGGCACAAAAAGCATGACACCAAAGAGACCACAAAAAGGACACTTGGTTACATTATGAGAACTGAAACAAGAAGGTAAAGCGTTGCCTTGTCCGACCTCAGCTGTGAACGTCCACGTTGAGTGACTTAAACGTTTGCTTTGTGCATGTCCACAAAGACAGCAAAAGTGCCATGACTGTTGATTTGGGGTTATAAATAAATTTTAGCAGGTAGGTGAATTCACACATACGGAATCCATGAGTAATGAGAATTTACCGTATGTGTATATCTCAGTCAACATATATATATGTTGTATACTGTATATATACAGTAAATGTATACTGTATATATATATATATACAGTAAATGTATCTAGTTCTTATTTCAGAATGTGGTCTTCATGAAGTCCTTCCAGGTATAACATGTAGATTCCTTCTGACTATTCAAATCAAACCTCAGGTGCCCAGAGTGGGCAAGACTAAGTACAGATAATGTGCTCAGTAAGGCTTCCTCGGGCCTGGGCACCTATTACTCATATGCACTTGTCAGTGCGATGTCAAGACCAAATATATGTGAGTGTGTGCTGTCAGACACATGCAAACTCATCCCCACATGGACTGACAGAGCCCCAGGTGAAGTGGGTAAGTGTTTCACCCTCCATCACTGGATAGAATTCAGGAGTTGAAATGGTCTGAGCTCATTTTTTAGTATTACTTCAAAGTACTACTTAAATTATCTTCCAGTGCTGAGGCAACATGAACTGCTGAACCTCCTGCTGCCCAGGGAGCAGCGTGGAGCGCCACTATCACTGCCTTTGGTTCCCACCACCAAGCTGCGCTGGCCAAGGGCTGCTGCCTCCCACTGGGTACATCCATGGATCCTCTGTTGTTCTTCAGGGCTGCACTTCTCAGGACTCTGAAAACCCAAAGTCAATCAGTATTCTGAGCAGAAGTAGGAAAACTCTGTATCAATTTCCTGAGGCTGCCATGACAAATTACCACCAACTTCGTGGCTTAGAACAATAGAAATTTATTCTCTCATGGTTCTGGAGGCCAGAAGTCTGAAATCCTGCAGGGCTGCACTTCTTGCAGGGCTCTAGGGAAGAATGTTCTTTGCTTCTTCCAGCTTCTGGTGGCTGCAAGCATTCCTGGGCTTGTGGCCCCATCACTCCAATCTCTGCCTTCACCTTCACATCACCTTCTCTCTATGAGCCTAGTCTCTGTGTGTCTCTTGAAAGGATACTTGTCATTGGATTTAAAGCCCACCCAGATAGTCTAGGGTGATCTCATCTCAAGATATTTAACTTAACTACATCTGCAAAGACCTTTTTTCCGGTAAAGTCACATTCATAGGTTCCAGGAAATGACATGGACATAGCTGTTTTTGTTGGTGTGGAGGGGGCACCATTCAGCCACTACACTCTCCTTTTACCCATGTCTATCATATTCTTTTTTTTTTTCATCTGGGCACTAAAGTTTTCCTCTGGCCTTAGAGTTAAGTGGAAAAAAAACCCAGAAGACAAAAACAAACCTCTCTTAGTTTTAGTCCAAAGGCCTTTATTTCCCAGGGCCCAGAAAAGTCCCAAGCTAGAGTGAAGGATCAGTCCCTAAGATTGATCTCTTACCAGTTTCTCCGTTTAGCTGCCCTAGTGCTCCCTCACATCTCTTCCACGAAACCCTCATGGAGCTAGCTACAACATCAACTTTGGTGTTTCCCCACTGTCAGCAATACGCCTAGATATAATGTTTTCTCAGAGTGAACAGGGCTGAGGCAAAGCCAGGACCTCCTCTCCACTTCCCAAGCCCCAACCACAGATGCATTCCTAAACCAAAATGTTGGTAACAGTTTCTGTGTAAAATTAAGCCACATCAAGAAGCTTTCACAAAATTGTTGTTGGTGCCATCAAGTCGATTCCGACTCCTAGTGACCCTGTGTACATCAGGGCAGAACCCTGCCCAGTCTTTTTGCACCATCCTCCCATCTCCCGGCGCTATACCAGACAGTGCTCTGCTGCTCTTCACAGGGTTTTCATGGCTAATGTTTTTGAAAGTGGGTGGCCAGGTCCTTCTTCCTAGTCTGTCTTAGTCTGGAAGCTCCACTGAAACCTGTCCCCATGGGTGACCCTGCTGGCGTTTGAAATACCAGTGGCATAGCTTTCAGCATCACAGTAACATGTAGCCGCCACAGTATGACAACTGACAGACGGGTGGTGTGGGTCCTGACCAGGAAGTGAACCCCGCGGCTGCAGTGAGAGCTAAGAACCTTGACCACTAGACCACCAAGGCTGGCTTCACAAAATTAGTACTCAATAAAGATTTATATATATTTATTATTCATATATTATTTTTACATTATTATTAAATATAAATATTTATAGAATGAAACATAAACTGTTTCTTTCACAATTAAATCTTAATATTTCCCCTTACTGAAATGATTGAGCAAGTGAATTGAATTAAACCAATTCTGAAAACAAAAACAAAATAGACAAATGAAATGAAATAAACCCATTGTGATGGTTAATTTTATGTGTCAACTCAGCTGGGCCACGGTGCTCCAATATTTGGGCAACATTATTCTGGATGTTTCTGTGAGGGTGTTTTTGGATGAGATTTACATCTAAATCAGTGGACTTGGACTAAAGCAGATTGCTCTCCATAATGAGAGGGTCTCATCCAATCCATTGATGGTGGGAATAGAACAATAGGCTGACCTCCCTCAAGCGAGGGGGAGTTCTGCCAGCAGACATCCTTAGGATTCCCTCTGCAATATCGGCTCCTCCTGGTTCACCAGCAGACTGCCTTAAGACCAAAACTGCGACTCTTTTCTGAGTCTCCAGCCTGCTGGCCACTCTCATGAGATTTTGGACTTGCCAACCCTCCACAATCGCACAAGCCAATTCCTTAAAATAAGTCTCTTTCTATATATATATATACACATATTGGTGTGGTTCTCTGGAGAACTCTGACTAATACACCCATGCTGTGCCAAAGTCCAAACACAAAACCAGTGGCAATAACACTGACTTTTTTTTAACCTGACTAAAGTTGATATGGCTCTGCTCACTATTAAGTTAAAAGGATTATATTCCTTGAAGTCACGTTGTAATGTTTGTTTTTCATATCCCACATTCTCAAACAACAAACTCAGTTTATTTAACTACATATACCCTTTATTTTTATATCTAGGTTGTTGATATGGGATTTCAACCTGCCTGTGGCTGGTACCGCCTGTTTTATAAGCAGGGATATGAGAGCCCACTTCAGCTTTGCTCTCAACCAGTGGTTCTCAAAGTGTGGTCTCCAAACAGCAACATCAGCATCACTAGGAACTTGTTAGAAATGCATCTTCTCGGGCCCAGCCAAGACCTACTGAATTATAAACTCTCAAGAATAGTGGCTTAGTATTGTCCCCAGGAGATTTTGATGCATGAGAAAGTTTGAGAATCACTGCCTTAAATAAAGGAGACGAAGACATTTCCCCAATTCCTCAATTACAGAAGGTAAAGGTATTCCCCCAAATACCTCTTTTGACTGGTAGCGTCTTGAGTAGAATCCTTCTAGACCAGCTATTGAAAATAATAATTTTGTACAACCAGAAATGCAGGTAGATTTAGAAAACAGTTCCAATGTGATTTTTATTGCACCTCAGAAATTGGCAAAAGTGGTGAAAATAAACAAATCTCTATCAGTGCTTAACACTTACTCTCCACTTGAGTTAGACTCTGCTCCTCTCCATCCCTGTTTCTGTACCTCCCCTCATGCTTTGCTCTGTCACCTAAATTCCCTCCTCTCTCTCTGATTCACAGATTACTCATTCGAGGCCCAGCTGAGGACTCATCTTCCTCGTGATGTCTTTTCAGCTACACTGCTCTCTCCTTTTACAAATACCTGGTGGGATTATTGTATCTCCTTATTTAAATACTTTAATTTAGCACTGAATTGCATTGATATTTATCTTTTCTTCCCTCCTTGAACCCCACAAAAGATTGCAAACCTCTGCAGAGAAGGGCATACAACCTTATACACTTGGCTTAGCTCAGGCTGTTAAAAGAAGACACCATACAGTGGGTGGCTTATCAACAGTAGAAATTTATTTCTCATAGTTCTGGAGGCTGGAAGCCTGACATCATGGTGCCAGCATGGTTGGGGTCTGGTGAGAGCTCTCTGCTGGGTTGCAGATGGCTGACTTCTGGTTGTGTCCTCACATGGAGGCCTAGCTTTCTGTCCTCTTCTTCTAAGGGCACTAATCCCATCATAAGGACTCCCTCTTCATGACCTCATTACCTCCCAAAGCCCCACCTTCTAATGCCATCATATTGGGGATTAGATCTTGACATAAGAATTTGGGAGGACCCAAACATTCAGTTTGTAACAATACCCACAGCACCCAGCACAATGTTAAACACATCATAAATAAGCAACAGGTACTTGTTAAATTGAACTAAATTACAAAGAATTGATGGTCTCTGGCAATTGCTAACAGATGTGCCTGTCTTTTTTTTTTTTTTTTTTTTTTTTTGGGAGAAAGATCAGCCCTGAGCTAACATCCGTGCTAATCCTCCTCTTTTTGCTGAGGAAGACCGGCTCTGAGCTAACATCTATTGCCAATCCTCCTACTTTTTTCTTTCTTTTTTCCCCAAAGCCCCAGTAGATAGTTGTATGTTATAGTTGCCCATCCTTCTAGTTGCTGTACGTGGGACGTGGCCTCAGCATGGCTGGAGAAGCAGTGTGTCAGTGTGCACCTGGGATCCGAACCTGGGCCGCCAGTAGCGGAGCGTGCGTGCTTAACTGCTAAGCCATGGGGCCGGCCCCAGATGTGCCTGTCTTTTACTCAGCTATCATGAAGAAGTTTCTGTTCTTTGCCCTGGAGGAGATGCATTCTAGGAAAAGGAAACAAATATACACAGATAAATATTAAAAATAAAACTGGGCCCTTGCAGAGGTGCCAACAATGTGCTGCAGGATCACAGAGGTGGGAGCAATACAACACCCGCCAAATAAACCATATCTTCAGCATCCAGAGCACTGAAGCACTCAGTAAATATTTCTGATGAATTGAATGATGTCCAGATTTTGTAGTTTTTGCAGTAACTAGAACAGAACGTGATATATACTCAAGAAATGTTTGTGGAATGAATGAATCAACTCTCAAGCTAAACTTTAGACATGAGCTTCTGATGTCCTCCCAGCCTCAAAGGTCAGGAGCATACCCTGATATGTAGTGGGCCCTCTTGTTTCTAAAGTCTATGCACCCAGTTGAATCTGTAACAAGAATTCACCTTTGCAGAGGGTGGGTCAGGAGTTTGTTCCTGCACAGGGAAGTTGGGATTCTGTTGTGGAGACTATATCACATGTCTTTTGGAGAGTAAACAAGGTGTTCTGCATTACCTGATGATTCTCAGGCACCTGCTCAGCAGACTCTGCATCTCTAGGGAGCTAAACAGTTCAGTTCCTACTGGAGGACCTAAATTTGATATAGGAGAACTCAGTCGATAGTGCTCCTGAGGCTTCTGCTAACATGACTCACTAGTCTGCCAACACAGCTGCCTTCCTTTTAATTCTGGGACTGCTGACAAACCCTACTCCTAATAAAGAACCTCTTCTTGAACGGAGAAGGTGACTTCCCTTACCCAAGGGTTTGTTGCTCCATAAGAAGGAAATGATTTATCCCTGAATTGGACCACTTTCTGGTATAGTGGAAAGGACACTAGAATGAGAGCCAGGAGATACACTGGTTCTCAGCTCTGCCATTAGCTAACAGCATGATTCTCGGCAAATCACACCTGTGGGCTTCAGTTTTCTCTGTAGAACAAACAGATCATCCAGCTGATATCTAAGATCCTTCTAGCTTAAACATTCTATTATTTATAATTTCACTATGCTCTTATGCCTATTTGGTATCAGTTTCTAGGCATTAAAGAATATGTTTGCCTCAAAGTACTATTTCCACTTGGATAATACTTTTCCTGTTTGCTCAAGTTTCTGTCTAATTTCTCATCATTTTATGCATCCTTCTGATTTCTGGCAAATTCTAATATCAGTCTCCTTATGCCTGGTTTATAAAGCATGCAACTAATCTCTAGTTTACTTTGTCTCAGCTACTATATTTGAGAATCAACTGTAATTATCCAGACTATAAGATCAAGGATCTAAACAATAAACAAAGAAATTTTCATAATTAGAACCATTTCCTCATGGTTGGACTCTCTAGAATTCAGAGATCAGAACTACTGAAGCCCAAGTTACTCAGACCTTGAGGTCTCCAAGGTCACTTGGCCCAGGATGGTTGGTGTTTTTAGAAACTGGTCTAGAGTTACTTTTGAGAAATGTGAGTGATAAAATTACTCCAAGCAGTATTTGTTGGCTGAACTGGATAATCTTGAAGACTGTTTTGTGTTGTGATGATAAGGTGAACAAAGTGTATAGGAGTATGGGATATGACGCATTCAGAGATGTTTTTTCTTAAGCTTTGGGTGGAGCTGATCTCAAATACCGAAAGAACACACACTCTCTCCCAGGGACTTTTATAGTATGGACTGTGGTGACTTGAGGCAGCATCAGGGGTACAGGGTTACTGAGATGAGTCTAGGATCTCAGAATGACATAATGAAGCACAGGTGGTCATGCCAGTAGTAAGGAGGAAGAGAAGTCCTGGTGCAGTTGCTGGTCTCAGGGCTAGGGAAAGGACGTAGAGACGCGAGGCTGTGAGGATGTAAAAGGCCATATTTAGATGTTCTTAGGTTAATATGCCACAAGGTCTCATAGAAAATCTCAGAAAACTTTAATGAGAATTCTTGGTTTGTTGGAGTTGTTTTTCGGTTTTTGTTTTAGAACATCTTTCAGGAAATCCCAACTTCCCGTTACTAATCATATCAATGACTATCATCTATTGATGACTTGTCGTAGTATAGACCTGTAATGTCTAATACAGTAGCCACATGGGACTATTTAATTAAATACTAAAAATTAAAAATTCAGTCCCTCAGTCACACGAATCACATTGCAAATATTCGGTAGCCACATACGTCTAGTAGCTACCATATAAGATAGGCGCAATAGGGAATTTCCATGATTGCAGAAAGTTCTATCCATGCTGTGGGCACTCTCCAAATGCCTATGGGCACTATTTCTAATCCTTACACCTCACTACAGGAAGTATTATTACCTCAATTTTGCTGCTGAGGAAACCAAATCTTGGGTTCAGTGATTTGGCCAAGCTCATGTGCAGAGTAAGTGGTAGATGTAGGACACAATTTTAAGTTGGTTTGGTTCCTAAGCCCCTATTCCTCTTTGTATTATGTTTCTTGATTATGGTTTTTCATCATGAAACCTTCTTTTTCAAAAAGGCTTTCAAAAAGACCTTCACCAAAGAATAGAATTATCATTGAGCTATTGAGATTTTAAGTAGACTGCCAGACTATGAAGGTGAAGGGTTAAGTTGTCATATAAATGGCATAGGAGCTTCAGTATGGTTATATGTCAATATACTGTATCACATTTAGCTATAAGTAACACAAACCAGATTTGGAAGCTTTTAGACTATACCTGATAGTTCAGAGTCCAAGAAATGGATATAGACATCCTTGAAGACATCATTCCAATGTGCTCCTAAAGACAATAAGCATCAGCCTGCCATTGGATATCACCTATAAGCAATGAGAAATAAGCAGAAAATATGACTCCATCTTATAGAAATTCATATTTTGTCTAAAGGAGAAAGACTGTATGTATAGTTCTAGAGTGTACCTTAAGAAGTTGTTAAAAGAACTGGATAGAAAGATTTCAGGCATGGGGAACTAAATTCATTAAAGAAATAGATAACTTCTAGGTAAGGGAGAAAAAAAGACGAGCGCTTTTGCCAGTGGAATGATAAAGGGATTATGACTGGAGTAACTGGTCTCTATGTTTCTCAAGGACAGGGCCAGGCTTTGTCCTCTTTATCTTCTACAGCACGCTACCTATTACTGAAATACAGTTGTTGTTCATTAATTCTTTCTTGAATTGAACCAAATGTAAGAATTTTATACCTCCACAAATCCTGATGAAATAATTAGAATAATGGGATAGATGACACAATGCGGCATTTTGGTCAATTTTTGGATAAGAGCAGTTTTGTTCTCCTCCAACATCCACATTCTCTGCTACAACACATTTGCCTTTGATATTGTGTTCAATTTCTGTGGCCAACACTTGTTACCATTTACCCTCACAAACTCACTGTGAGGAGACAAGCTCCACACCCCTCAGGTGTGCAGACCCTTCAAGGTCAGTGGAGCTCAGCCCCAAGAGAATATGTGCGCCCCACCTCAGATGCCCATACGATGATCCAAGTACAGACTGTGAGACCTTGAAGCTTGGGTGTCTGCCCTGGAAGGCAATCTGGACAGAAATGACACCAGCTGTACTCAGACAGGAGAGAGGACAACGTGTTTATAATACAGGGAATAGGAATCAAGCCAGAGGCCAGTGGAGGGAATGGAGTAGTCAGAGGGAAACACTCTGTCTTGCCAACATTTTTTACCTCTAGGCAAGTGGTCATCTTCAAAGCCACTTCCTGTCAAGGTTACAGTGATAGGAGACAGGCCCTTCCTTACCTCTGCATGCTTGGATATTCATACCTTATATTAATTATATAATTAATAGGACATTATCAGCCCAGGTGCCAGGTTCTGTGATTCACAAGAGAACAAAACAGTGGTATGTGTTGGGTGGTTTTAGCTTTCCAACAGTTCAAATCCCAGAGCTGTGAGTTCCTGCTCTGAGTGTGAGCAGGCAAGTTTTACTGAGCTCTCTGTTCCAAAGAGGCCTGCCTAAAGTCACAAAAAACTAACTGTATATTTCTCCAAGCCAGGGAACATGGCCCACGCCTGGGGATTGGTCAAGGAGTGATTTTACGGTTCGCTCTCTCTCGGGCTGGAGGGGGCCTGGATAAAGAAGGATCGGTAGTAGCACAGAGGATGTTATAGGGATGAGAAAGCAAGAAAGCACTCCTTAGCAACTCTTAGTCTCTGTTAGTTTTTCAACTTATCCATAGAGCACTTTTGTGCCAGGTCAGTACATTTAGAAAGCCGTCTAGTCATGTTGGGAATGGTGCTGCAATTCATTCATTTAACAAGTATTGAGCCCTTATTCAATAGTATCTGGCCATGAGGGGCCTATGTGAGCACAAATGAGGGTGCCTAAACTAAACTGGGGGTGGGGAGTAGAGAAGGTTCCCCCCAAGGGAAACAGTTCTGGGATAAGATATGCACAATGGTAGCAATTAGATAAACAAATAGAGGAGGGTGTTCTATGCCACAGCAATAACATTTGTGAAGTCCTATAGGTGATTGAGAGGGTGAATATTCAGGGAAAGGAGGTACCCAGTGACTGAAGCATAAACCTGAAGTGGGAGCAGATGGATGATGGTAGAGAGATGGGAAGGGCCAGATCCAGCCCTGGAGGCCACATCAGCCCAGCAGCTCACATCGCTGAGTTCTGGTAAGAAGCCTACGCTTTGTTCTTGGTGTGTGATTCATTTACTGTTCACAACAACCATAGGAAGTGGTCACTATTATTTTCCCCAATTTTAAAGATAAGGAAACTGTGGCTTAGTGAATTTATGTGACTTGTCTGTGGTCATTATTCTGTAGTTAATTACTGAGAGCATCAGAATTTGAATTCAAGCAGTCTGTCAACAGAGCAATCCTTAGGATTCAGTGATAGAACTAAGGGACATAATTAAATTAGAGTTTCGGAATTGTTGGTTAAAACCAGATCTTAATCAAGCCCACTGAGCCACAGTGCTTTATAATTTGATTAACAGGATTACTAACAAATATTAGAATTTAATTATATAAATCATTCATTCCTTCCTTCAGTAATTCAGTCATCATATATGTACTGAGCACCTACTATGTGCTAACACTGTTGTAGGCACTAGGAACAACCAGTGAACAAATACACCAACATTCTTGCCTTCACAGAATCTATATTTCTAATAAGGAGAGTCAAGCAGTTAACAAAAATTAAAAATATAATAAACAGAATTAGGGTTTCCTTCGATGGACAGAACTCTTTAATTTTAATATAGTTAAATATATCAATCTTTTCTCATATAATCAATTTAAGAATATTTTCCCTACCTTAAAGTCTAAAAGATATACATGTATATTTTCTACTACAATTATTTCTCAACATTTTATTTTTAAAAATTCCAAATCTACAGAAATATTGTAAGAAAAGTACAAAGAACATCAATATACTCTTCACCTATATTCAGCTAGATTCACGAATTGTTAATATTTTGCCAAATATAAAAATTATTACTTCTATTATTATTAGTTTACTGAAACATTTGGAAATAAGTTGCAGACATTAAACACTTTACCCTTAAATGGTTTGGCATGAGTTTCCTGCATTCTCCTCCATAACCACAATACAACTGCAGTACTCAAGAAATGTGGCACTGATACTCTTTTATTATCCCATATGCATTTCATACTCTTATTTCTCCAGTTGTGTTAGTAATGTTACATTCATATAACCCTATAATATATGTCATATAAACATACAATAAATTTCAAATTTATTTGGATGTAGGGTCCAATCAAGGATCACGTATTGCATTTACTTGTCACAATTTTTTAGGCTTCTTAAATCTAATACCCCAGCCTCTTTTTGTCTTTTATGACTGACAATTTTTAAGAATCCAAGCCAGTTGTTTTGCAGAATGTCTTTCTGTATGGATTTTTCTGATCATTTCCTTGTATTTAGATTCAACCTAGTATTTGTTCCTGGTCTTACCAGCAGTGACAGATCCTTGATAAAAGTTCCCATCTCCTCTGAGGCTTCTGTGAAAATCTCAAGTTCCTTTCAGTCACTGCATTAACTGGGGCACAGGTTAAGCTACTGTAACAAAGAGACTCACAGCTTCGGGGCTGAAACAAGACAGACTTTTTAACTTCACTTACATGTAAAAGTCCACAGGCGAGCAGTCTGCAATCCTGGTAGAGCGGCTCTGCTCCATAGAATTATCCAGGGACCAGGTTCCTTTTATTTTGTTGCTCCATCATTGTCATCCTCTAGTATTTGTTCTTCACAAAGTCAAAGCTGCCTCACTAGCACCACATCTGAATTTCAGCCCACAGGAAGGGGAAAGAGACAGTAAAGCGCATGCAATTTCCCTTTGTAAACGATGAGACTTGGAAATTGCTCTTGTAACTTCCTCTTGCATCCGTTGGCCAGACTCCACATCTAGGCACCAAGGAGGCTGAGAAAGGCATTTGGTAGCTCGGAAGCCAATTGCCCAGCTGAAACTCTAGTGATGATATTAATAAAAGGGAGAAGAAGCGAGTGGACCTCAGGGGCCATTAGTGGTCTCTGCCACAGTCATCCACAAGGTTGTTATTTCCTTTAGTGAAGACTCAATATGTGAACAAGTGGATTCAGCCCAATAACCTAACCATTTCCTTGGGTTCTCTTTCATGATACTTATTCAGATATTCTCTTTTCTGGGTAGAGGTCTTAGAATTCCCTTAATATAGTTTTAAAATACTCTAAAAAAATCATCAGACCTAATTTCCAAGAATGAAGTGTTGTCTTAGAAGTTTTTTGCATAGTTCTGTTTTCTCAAAGACAATCCTGATGGTGATGACAAAATTAATTCACAAAGCAGAAACAAATGTCTTCCATGCTAGAATCCAGGTTTTTCAGTTTTCATTCATTACTGGGGACTCTCGGGGGAGGAGATATTTATTTGGTTCGTTTATTTAATGTATAAAAGGCACAAAACCACTGAGAGGTAGCTGCAGCATGACAATGTCAAAAATGGCCTTAAAGGTTGTTTAAACTTATTTTCTCATTTTATAGGTGATGAAAGTTGTAGATGCCTCTGTTGGGGAAGAGGGAGAATCCCCTCCCACCCTTTCCCTTAAGGCTCTTATGGCTGGTCAAATAATTAAAAACGTAGGTTAGCAGGAGAAAATAAAACAAAGTTTAATAACGTATACGTGGGAGAAACTCAGAAAAGACTGAGCAACTCAGCATTCTAAGTTAAATAGTCATCTTAAATAGCATCTTCAGCTAAAGACAAAGGAGGATGCTGGGGGTAGTGCGTTGGGACTTCACAGGTGAGGAAGGCAATTCACATGGAGATGGAAAAGCAAATATTTGTTAAACAACTGTTTACTGGGCCACCTATAGAGAATTTGGCCCAAGAGACAGAATTTTGATAAGATGGGCTTGTTGATGCCTTTCTTATCACACCTACTTTATACTATATTTATCTCGTGGTATTAGCTCCTTCCTGGAATAGGCCTTCTATCTTAAATTCTTTTGAGCAATATGCGGAAAAGCCAAATGTTCTTCCTGAGTCTTCTGAGCCTTTATTGTCTTCAGCTTGAATTAATCCACATACCAGAGTGGCGCATCTTGGGGCGGCCTGCCCTGAACCCATCACCTCCCAGCTAGTTAACTGTAGACTAAGACTTGAAAGCAGGTTCCTGTCTCTGGTTCAGATTCTCCCTCCATGTCACACAACTTCTCACTGATTTGGAGTCAGATTCTCCTTCCTACATACCTGGGCTCACTTACTATAGTCCAGGTAATATCTCTGTCTCTTCCAAGTTATCTGAAAAAGAAGAGCATTAAACAAAAAGCAAACAAAAACAAGCAAAACAATTGTTGAAAGTGTTTGTTTGAATCATGCTTTGGAATCTCTGTTAAACTAAGAGAAGAACACATGATACCTCAGGCCCAGCAAATCCACCTTCCCTCATACTAAGGGATTACCTCTTCCATCTTTGCCAAATTCCATCCTCAGTCGCTGCCCAGATCCCAGAGCCCTTGACAATATCAAATGCATGGAAAGTTTCTTCTGTCAACTTTCATCTAAAAACAAAACTCAAGCAGGAAGACATAACCCTATCTTTCGAACTCTCTTTCCACTTTGATACAAAAGGGTCCCACAGTATTTATTTATTTTTGCTTTTATTTTTTTAATTTTTTATTGTTAAATATTTCAAATATAAAAACAGGAAAAGAGAATAATATAACATTAACATACCCACTACTGAATTTAAAGCACTCAACATTCTGCCATATTTTCTTCAGATTTTTTTTAAGGATATAAAACATCACAGATACTCTCAAGGCTTGATTTCATTCCCTTCCCTTCCTCCTCTCCCTCTTCCTCCCTCCTTAGAGGTAATTAATAACATTTTGAAATTTTCTCCATTGAAGTCTTCCATAACTGTTTATTTTTTGACATTATTCATTGGTACATGGTAATTGTTATTGTTATTGTACGTGGACTTCTTTTTACCTCTTTTGTTTCAAAGCTAGTGAAAGGTATTTTGTCTGTTTTGTTTTAAATTTAGGATCTATATTTGCTTCCCACGGCTGCTGTAATAAATTATCACAAACTTTTTGTCTTGAAACAAGGGAAATATACTCTTTCACAGTTCTGGAGACCGGAAGTCAGAAACCAAGGTGGAAGCAAGGCTGAGCTCCCTACAGAGGCTGTAAGAGAAAGTCGTTCCTTGCCTCTTTCAGCTTCTGGCAGCTGCCAGCATGCCTCGGTTTGTGGCCACATCACTCTCTTCCCTGCCTCTGTTGCCTTCATCATCTTCTCCTCTTCTGTCTGTTGTCAAATCTCCTTTTGCCTCCCTCTCATAAGAACACTTGTGATTGTATTAGAGCCCACCCAGATGACCCAGGATAATCTCTCCACCTCAAGATCCTTAACTTAATCACATCTGCGAAATCTTTGCCATATAAGACAATATTCACAGGTTCCGAGCATTAGGACAAGGACATCTTTTTTTTGGTGAGGAAGATTAGCCCTGAGCTAACATCTGTTGCCAATCCTCCTCTTTTTGCTGAAGAAGATTGGCCCTGAGCTAATGTCTGTGACCATCTTCCTCCACTCTATATGGGACGACGTCACAGCATGGCTTCACAAGTGGTGCGGTGCTCTGCGCCTGGGATCTGAACCTGTGAACCCCAGGCCCCAAAGCAGAGCACGAGAACTTAACTGCTACGCCACCGGGCCAATCCCATGGACAACGACATGTCAGGAAGCATTTTCAGCTTACTACAGAGGCTGAGCTTAGATTGGTGACATACAGATGCTCAACTATAAATCCTTCTAACAGAGTATAGAGCTGACCATAGCAAGGATCTTGGAGCATTTTACCCTTAGTACACTCTTCCTTCTTATTTTTATTACATGTTTTATTTTTATTCTTTTTTTTTTAACATAAACCTTTTCTTTTTATATTCAGCAGCTAATTAAATTGTCACTTGTTGTCAATGTGTGTTACCATTGTTTCTTTTATCCTTGGTGCGCTTTTTTTTGCTGATGTATGACATTTTGTAGGTCTTTTAGTGAGGATCTGTGGCTAATTCCCTTTATTTTTCCTTTACTCTTTAATGATTCATTTCCTGAGCACAAAATCCTGTTTACTATCATATTGCCTCAATACTTTAAAATATTACTCCATTGTCATCTATTGTAGCTGATGAGAAGTATGCTCTATGTCCAATTCTTTGTAGGTAATGTGCCCTTTGTTTCTGGCATATTGTTAAATTTTGTTTAGATTTACTTCAATTCTCTAATCTTCCAATTCACAAATTCTCTCTTCAACAGTCCATTCAAGAATCATATCTTTATTTAATTTGGGGAAATTCTTCCCAATTATTTCTTCAAATACTGCCTCTTCACCATTTCTTTCCTTCTGTTTTTCTGGAACTCCTAAGAGAAAAATATTGGGCCCTTTCTATCTATCCATTGTGTCTTACACCTGCTATTTAATTTGTCTCTTTGTGCATTTTGTGCTAAAGAGAATTTTGTGCCAAATTCTGTTTAGATGTATTTCAGCTCTCCAATCTTCCAAATCGCAAATTTTCTCTTCCACAGTCCATTCAGGATTTAGGCATAGGCAGAATTAGGGGTGTTTAAGAGCTAGGGCTCTGGGCCGGCCCCGTGGCTTAGTGGTTAAATGCGCACGCTCCACTGCTGGCGGCTCGGGTTCGGATCCTGGGCGCGCACCAATGCACGGCTTCTCTGGCCATGCTGAGGCCGCGTCCCACATACAGCAACTAGAAGGATGTGCAACTATGACATACAACTATCTACTGGGGCTTTGGGGAAAAAAAGGAGGAGGATTGGCAATAGATGTTAGCTCAGAGCTGGTCTTCCTAGCACAAAGAGGAGGATCAGCATGGATGTTAGCTCAGGGCTGATCTTCCTCACACACACACAAAAAAAGAGCTAGGGCTCTGCTACCAGCCTGTCTAGGTTCAGTTCCACTTCTACCATTCATTAGCTAACTGGGCTTGGACAACTTACTGCTTCTCTGGACCTCACTTTCCTTATCTGTAAAATGGGGATAATAGTACTTACCTCATAGTGTTTATGAATATTAGGACAGCCAATATATGTAAACCACTTAAAATAGTTCTTAGTACACATGGTAAGGCTCAATAAATATTAACTATTATTAATATTGTTTCATTAATATCTAAATTTATTTCAAAGATTTTTTTAAAGAATTTTTATATCCTTTCTTTAATTCCTGCCTTTAAAAATAATTATTTTTAATGCAAATTATGTCTTCATTTATCTCTTTGAATATCATAAACATCTTTACTTTTATGTATTTTTTATACTTCTCCATAAACTGGATTTCATCTGGAGAGAATTCCTATTCTGATTTTTTGGGTTTATTGGCTATTTTATTAAATGTCATGGGTTTTGGGATGTTTAGTAACAGGCTCATTTTGAATGGGAGATTTTTCTGTTCTCTCTCTGCCTCAGGGTTTACCCTGAGCTCACATCTTTCTGTCTAGCAGGTGTGGAGTTGCCCTCATCTGGCCTTCCAGACCTCCAAGAAGAAGCAGATCTTTGAATGGTAATTTGGGGTTCATTCTTGCCCTGGATTGATATTGAGGGTATCAAAGACAGTGTCAAAGAACTAATCCCTAGATGGGAGCTATGAGTTAAATAAAAGCAATGTGTTATATTTTATGAAATGCTGGATGTCGTTGATTGCCGCTGAGAGTGCTAAACAGCCAGTGCTATTTTATGTACTACTTAAGGAAAACTCTGCCAGTTACATCTTGCCATGATGCTTTATCACATATAATTTTTATTTTATACTTATCAAAAAGCATTCTTGTGACTTAGATGTCATTTTTATTATATATTACTCTGGACCTGCATAAAAGTCAATGACTAAGGTGTTCCTAGTCTTTGCCTAAGGTGTCTTCACCTTTTTTGATCCAACACTGATGCCCGTATTTTTTCACATCACATTGGTCTTTGTGCCAATTACAGCGTGTGTGATGGAACATTTCTTAGAACATCTTCAGAGTTTTCTTCATGCCTCTGACCCTCATCAGTCTAATCATCTTATCAACTGTCAGGGAAAACCACCTCACAAAAGCCTGGTGGCCAACGGCAATTTGTGAGGCTTTCAGATTTTAGAGATATTGAAGTGTGGAAAAATGTACATCATAGAATTGATTTTAAAAAAGTGGTAATTACCAATTTGTATTTCTATCCAGAATAAGATATTTAATAGAACCTGAGACATTTTGAGTCAGAGTTAAAGGCGAAGCATGCTAGAATTTCCACCAGTTTGCTTTAAGGAGAATCTGTTTTCCTTAAGAGCACTGGCTGAAAAACCAGTTCTACCACTATTAATAGTGGTGTCACCTTGTACAAATTAATTAAGCAGTCTGTACCTCAGTGCTCTTCCCCCATGGCTTGTGAGACAATTAAAGGAGTTAATATGTGGGTGTGAGTTCATGGTTACCCTTCTTCCCAACCCTACATTTCTAACTGCCCAATTCAAAGTCCTCTTTTGTTTCCAACTGCCTTTCACAGGTCAGCAGGTTCCCGCCCAGCCCTGGCTTCCAGTGGTGAGTTGGTTCAGCACAGCCCCTTTCCCCCCACCCCACCCTTCGTGCTGGACTAGGGCTTGTTTTTAGTTGGCTTTTCCGGGCAGGCTCTCAACCTTGGTCACAGGGCGCTTTTCCAGGCCCAGAGACCGTCCCTTCAGATTTGTTCACTGCTCAGCTTCTGGCCCACGGAAATGTTTGTCTGGTTTCTGAGTTCAGCTATGTCATTTTGGTTTTCTCTGTCTATATTTTACCAGGGTTAAAAGATAAACTGAGGCATACTAAAAATTTTAAGAGTTTATTTGAGCAAAAATTGATTTGAATCGGTCAGCACCCAACCAGAAGTGGTTAGAAGTGTCCCACTGACAGTAGCTGGGAAAAGATTTTTATAGAGAAAAGGTGGAAGCAAAGCAAGAAAGCTACTTGACTGATTCTAGCTTAAGCATTTGCCTTATTTGGAAAAGGCTAGTTGGCTGTCTGTGACTGGTTGTCCTTAGGTTTTAATTTCTTAACCCTGAGGCATTGACAGGCTTCTACTTGGTTTGCTTACACAGACTGCTAAGGTGTTAGAGCCACCTCAGTATAATGGTCTTATTTCATCAATTTAACACCAGTCATTGAGATATCTTTTGATCAGAGAAGGTGATTAAAGCGTAGATTCCTTGTACCACCTTGGCTACAGTTCCTAATCATGTTTGTACGTGCCCTGCTCCTTCACTAGGGCCCCTGTCTTATTCATCTTGACGTCCAGACCAGCACCCGAAACAGCCTGCCACATGGTGGAAACAGTCAACGAAAGTGAGGAGAGGAACACAACACACGTTTTTACTTCAGAACCTATCTCAGCACCAGTGTTTAACGTTTTGTTTAGTTTAATTTGAGGGTCCAAGTTTCTGTTCTTATTCTTTATTATGAGACTTAAGATCTGGGGCATAAATTTTTGTTAGTTTTTTTTGGCAAGTATTTTTTTTTTCGAACTAGTTTTAAATCTATAGAAAAGTTGCAAGAGCAATAAAAAGAACTCCAGCTTCTCCTTCACGTAGATTCTGCAATTACTACATCATCTCCATCCTCCTCCTCCACCCCTCCTCCTTCTCTCTCTGTGTATATGTATACATGTGCACACACACACACACCCTGCTCTCTCTATGTCTATGTGTACACACACATAGACCCCATGTCTCTCTATGTATATGTGTATGTCTAGACACACACACTCTGACATGATGCCCCATCACCCCTAAACACTAGAGTCTATAACTCCTTAAAACAAGGACATTCTTTTACCTCACCACCCTAGAACCCATCCAATCAGAAAATCAACATTGTGACAGTACAAGCACCCAATAGATAGACTCCATTCAAATTTCTCTGGTTATCTTAGCTTTTCTTCTCCTGTCTGGTTCAAGGTCCTATAAAGAAACTGGTGCTGTCTTTAGTTGACATGTATCTTAGCATGTTTGGGCTGCTATAACAAAATATCATAGACTGATGTTAAAGAAAGCAACAACAGGCCCAAGGAAAAAGACAGATCTGTTGGGGTTTTGCTCATTCAATGATAAGTATATAAGAAACAAAAATATATGGACTTTCTTTAAAATTAAAAGAAAACAACTTTAAGATTGAAGAATGCAAACATCATCCTGAAGTTATAGGAACTTCTAAAAGAAGAAACTTTTAGAAAACCATTTGCTACCCTCAGTAATATGTGAGAAGCTATGGTGTCTGTTAAATAAAAAGAAAAAATAATAAAGAACAGGCTGGGCTGAAAAGACAAGGTGATGAGACAAAAAGGCAGATACATGATGTGAAGATTTCCCCCCAAATTAGAAATTCAACAGAATAACTTAAATATCCTTTGAAAGGAATAAAGAATAAAAGGACATTACAGAAAACTGAATGATTGATATAGATAAGAAATTTGAGAAATCTGTCTATAATGTAAAGGAAAGGTCACAAAGATAAAACAGTGAAGGGGACAATAAAAATAGACACCTAAAGAAGCAAGATCCTACTTCAGAAATATCCATGACTCAGGGGGAGAAATCAAGACACCAAGAACAAAAGCAGTGATGAAAGACTTACCTGAGTACACCTTTCCTATATCAGAAACCTCTAAATGCACGCATATCTGAAGGAATGTGCACACTAAAAGTTCCAGAGTTCAAACAAAAATCACTGAAAGACATCTCTATATCTTTCCTGACCAGACTTGTGAATTATAAGAAGAAAACTATTCTCCAGGAATTCAGGAAGATAAAAAGGGCAGCTGCTGCTATAGAGAAACCAAAGGTTAACAGCAACAAGCAGTGGGCAGCGTCTGCTGAGCTTCAGTGTGAAAAACCGCCACTCCTCAGGTTAGCCCTCACAGGGAAGGGCCACGGAAATAGATGTTCGTTGTATGAGGGCTGAGGAAACATTTCACATATTACCTTTCTTGAAAAAAAATATTTAAAAGATATTCCATCAATTGAAAGATTACTGAAAATTAAATATTCAAGAATGGGTAGGCCATAATCTTGCCTTACTGGCTTGGGTCACAAATTCAGGAATCTAACTTTTAAAAATCCTATTAGTGCAGATAAGAATCATCAATGGCCGCTAAAATTAGAGTAATGAAAACAGGATATTCACATAGTCTCAGAGCATCTACCCACAAGATAGGTTTTAACTACAAAGGGAAGAATAGCAACTTTACAGAGGAGAAATCTGGCAGATGCAACATAACTGAATGATCAAAGTTGTCATCATCAGTAACAAGACGCATAGACGTCATTGTGTCTCCTAATGTGATGTTCGGGGAAGAGCACATGTCTTCTGTGGTATTCTTGCCAAATACGCATAAACTCAATCAAATCAGGAGAACACAACAGACAAACCCAAATCAGAGTATGTTCTACAAATCAACTGGCCAGTACGCTTTAAGTACCAAAGTCATAAAAGACAAATAAAGACCAAGAACTGTCATAGATGAGATGAAAGAGATGTAGCAAGGGATACAATGTGGAATCCTGGGTTGGTTTCCACAACCAGAAAAACGATATTGGTGGGAAAACTAGTGAAATGTAAATAAAATCCATAGATTAGCTAATAACATTGTATCAATGTTAATTCCCTGGTTTTGATAATAGTTACATGGTTCTGATTATGATAATATTTCAATGGTTATAGAAGGCATTAACATTAGGGAAAACTGGGTGAAGGAAATTTGGAAACTTCCTGTGTATTTTTGCAACTTTTTTGTAAGTCTAAAATTATATTAAAATTAAAAGTTAAAACAGAAAAAAATTACTGGGTAAAATGGAAAGAAACATTCTTGCTTCTTCCCTAAGCTTCACCCTACCCCTTCACCCTGGGTGGTTAAGATGAGCCTCAAAGGTAGGATGAGGAGTTGGGGGTTGTCAGGTACAGAATGGAGGGTTATTATGCACATTACATGGTGATTGTTTAAATTGTTCTTTTACATTTTAGTGAGGCCATTTTTATACAATGTAGACAATCCTCGTCAGGGAAATGGTCCATGAGGCCAAAGTGGTTGCTTTAACTTGGCCTTATCAAAATGGTACATCTTATGTTTTTAAAAATATCACAGGGAACTCTCAAAAATATTCACAGCAATTACGTCTTGGTCAGAGAATGATGGGCAATTTCTATTTCATTTTTTAAACTTTTAAGTAATTTCCAAATGATTTACAATTAATGTATTTTGTGTATCTAATCAAACTCAAATTATTTAAAAATTTTTAACACAATTATACATATGCCATATGATCACGTGGACATACATTTTTATAAAATTTGCAAAAGTAAGATATTTATCTCCCAACTGGTTAGGACCACTTTCTTTTACCACTCTGAATTCTCTGTCACATGGTTTTGTTGGAGAGATGGCACCATTATTGAGATCTTGCTAAGTGGAAGGTGATTTAGCAAAATATTTGATTTTGGTTTAGTGGATCTATTATGTTGTTCATTCCAATATAGTCTTGTTATTGCTACCTATTATGGCATAAGCATGGCTTCCAGGGAACACCCCCCCGCTGCTGTGCCAACCACCCAGCATTGCACATAAAGTGAAGGTTAGAGGTGGTATTGAGAGGTGAATGTATCTGAGAAATGTTTTAAAAATTCACATTACATTATCAACAAAAATTGTGAAGCTGAAACTTTTGTAATAGTCAATAATGAGGAATAAGCTTGTTCATACTAGAGAAAAGAATATATAATCTTTTCTATTCTATTCTCTATTATAAAATCATTGTCAAATGAAGAAGCATTCCAAGTATGCAGCCAAAAATTTTAAAAGGTAGAAAAAAGGTGTTATAAGAATGTATCAGTCAGATAGTTGATAAAATTATGTTATTTCTTTAGATTTTGTAATATTTTTAAAATTTCTAATTTATTATTATTTTTTCATTCTAAATATGTTTACTTTCATCACTAATTTTATATTTGGAGTTTATGTTATTTTTTTAAAGAGCTCCCTTCCCGCAATCTTATAAACTCAGGCCCCCCAAACTGGATCTGTGTGGGAATGTACAGTCTCTTGCCTCTGAGGCTGTTTCCTTAGTTAAGGAGTGTTAAGTAAGACATTCATACTTTAACTCTTAATAGATTAACAGGGATTAGTGCTAGAGTTAATAGTTCTGAGACAGTAAGGCAGAGAATGCCAAAGTCAGTGAAGCACAGAAGAATATGATGGAATGAGAAGCATCAATTTGTGGTGCTTCTTGTGCATGAATGGCTTCATGTACATCAAAGACTATTTGTGGGTACTTTAAACAAAATTAATTTTTAATTTATTAATGTAAAAATTTAAAAATCCTAGTTCTGTTTAAACCTAGTTGAACATAAGCTTTAAGTTTATTTTCATTATTGTATTTATAAATACAATGAATTTTAACAATTATCTTAAGGAAACTTTTGATTACCATTTAATCAGTTTGTACTGAACAAAACATGCTAAATAATCAACCCTGTTTCCAACTCAATTTTATTTTTACAAACATTTTAAACTGCTTTTATAAGTGTAATATACTTGATTTCTTTTGAAGCACTTGGAATGCCTAACCTAAAAAGCAAAACCTCTTTTACCTCTCCACTCTCCTAAATCTAAATAAATTAAAAAATACAGTGAATCCCAGATTCCCTTAAATATTCCAATATTGTTTACAAACTTATTCTCTTATTTCTTTCACCTAAAAACTCAAGCCCAAAATAAATTATTTAATTATACATTGTAAATTGGAATCACAAAGTTAATCTGTCAGATACATGAATATGACAAAATTTTTTAAATGTAACACCAAATATATAAATTATTCTTAACTTTAGTCCCAAATTATTACTGAATATTTGACTTATTTTATTATCTCTCTATATACAATTCTAAGACTTCCTAGGATTAAAAGTCTTACTATCCCAGGCATATTGTGGTTGCCCTCTCTAGGACCAGAGGTATTTATCAACCATAAACTTTGAGCCAGGAAGAAACCTGGTGTGGCAGACAGTCTTTCAAGATGGCTCCCTCAATGGACCATACCTCTTGGAATCCACACCTCCTCAGAATCTGTGACTTGCTTGTAATCAATAGAATGCGACAGAAGTGAAGTCTTGTTGCTCTGCCCAATCTCTTTGAATGTTCACTCTGAAGGAAGCCAACTGCTATGTAAGAAAGTTGATGACCTCAAGTCCACCATGTCATGGGAAAGCCCAACTAGCAGGTGACATATGTGGTTAGAGAGAGACAGCTGGCCAGCGCCAGCTGTCCCAGCCTGCAACCATTCAGGTCATCTCAGTTGTGGCCTCCAATATTGTGCTTCTGAATTAAACCATTCCTAGGGAGCCCATCTGAATTCCTGGCTAGCAAAATTGTGAAATATGAAAATAACAAGTTGTTTTAAGCTGCTAAACTTTAAGGTGGTTTGTTACACAACAATAGATAACGGAACACCTACCACGTGATTGGGTCACTACAGAATGATGACCCCTTTGTACGGTTTTTATAACACAGGATTCCAGGTACATCCCTTTCAATTAGGATTCCATTATCCTGGTTTATACTATTCCTTAAATTTTCCATTTGATTTGAGTCAGTCAGTACCCATACTGAAGGTTATAGCAAGTTCCTTCACAGCTTGGTCAGATCTTGCTTTTTTTCTTTGTTTATTTTCTCTCTTTTAGTCTGGACTAAAACTTTAAAAGAAATTAAATGACACCTGATTGGATTCTGCACCTCTTTCTTTTTCAGGCTCCAAAGCCACAGCATTAAAAGCAACTAAAGAAAAGGAGACTTGTGCCTCTGACAGTGTGTAGAATCCCCTATGTCAGCAGTTCAGGGCAGATACTCCCTGAGGTAGACAGTATTTGCCTCATTCCTGAGAATGTATGAGTGCCAAAACATCAGTTCGTTATAAATTAAATTATTCACAAAAAAGTAAAAGTAAAAATATAAATATACTTTAAACTTTAAATGAAAAGTTATATTTAATGTGCATTAAGGGTACATCGTGATGTTTTCATGATGTAGGGTAGGAGTTCCACAAATAGGAGTATGAAGTATCTGCTAGGTCCCAACATGGTTTTGGGAACTAGCCAGTTTGCTTTAGAAACATCCCAGGTCCGTTTTACACAATCACTCTCCTTCCAGCCTGCTCGGTTGTCCTTGGTTGTATGCCAGCCTTTCACTACATCTCTTACAGAATTAGATCCTGAATGATCTTGCAGAAATTTGCTCCTACCCTTAGGCAATTAATTTATTATTGCCAGTTTTAGAAATAAGCCACAGACAAATGAAATGCTTTGCCCAGAGGGCTCACAACTAGTATACAGAAGAGGGGCCAAGCCCGGAACCCATGTCTCCTGACTCCAACATTCTTTCCCCCTGATTTTCCCCTTCAAAACTCCTTGTAACATTGAAAACCATTGTTGGTGGCAAGAAAGGTACACCACGAAATTGCCCCATTCTGCTGGAACATGGTTCTACACCAATTGGCCAAGAAATCCCTCTTAGAATTGTGCTTTGAAAAAAATGGAGAAGAATAAGAAAGGCTACACAGGAAAGGGAGAAAAGAAAGGTGTGAGTGAAGAAGCACAAATGACAACAGAAACCGAAACCCAAAAGTGCTTCATAATGTTGTCTGGGGCTGGCATTCCTGCTAACATCCATCCTAGATGGGGTTCCAGTTAAGGGTTGGAGTGTAGGGAAGAGAACAGTTTTCTATGCTTGGATCATGGGGGGTGGGAGACAAGGACAGAATATTAGAGACAGACTAGATTGTCTTTGGGAAACTTGGGTTTTTTCTCCTTCAAATAAAACCCAGTTCCCAGAAAATAATTTGCTCTTGGTCACTTACACAACCCCAGCCAGTAAGTGACCTCCCCAAGGGACATTTGCATGTCAGCTGTCTTATCTTGGCTGCAAGAAGCAGAATTGAATTTTGGCTCACTGTTACTAATTGTGTAGGACTTCATGTCGTGTCTTTCTGGGTACTTATACTCCCCTGCTTTTGTGTTGAGATTTGGCCTTCATTTTCTTTTCCACTAAATTCTTTATTGAAAAACATTTATATTTTAAGGTAGGTCAGAACCTTTTGTTGCTAGACAGAGTGTAATTTATTAAGTTGAGAAATAGCTATGTCCCCAGCAACTGAGAACTGTTTATTTTCCCTAAGGTGCTTTTTTCTCTTCTTAAATCACACCATTTAGTCATAGTCCTGGCCTATTCCACTAACACAGGGAGCTGTCCTGCCCTCACCAGCCCCAATGAGGCTGCAGAAACCCCTCACCCATAGAAACTCTTTTCTGGAGCTCTAAGCAAAGGACAAAACTCCCAGGTGGTCCTTGTGCTTGGAAACTTAGAGAAAATCAGACAAGAAGCTGAGGAGTAAGAAACAAGCCCTTCAAAGAACTTAAAGGTAAACAAAAGTCGTCTCCTTTTCAATATTTTCACAGGGAAAACTGAAATAATCCCAAATATCAAGAAGTTGATTTACTTTGCCTTCATGTTAAGTCTCTAACGGTTCTGTCAACTCTCCCTTCACTCATTCCTGTCCTGTTGAGAGTGTGCCCTTCCTTTCTCCATGTATCTGGTTCTGGTCCTGGATCCCTCTCTCGGGCATTTTTGCACGAGATGTACTCTAGTCCACTGGAAGAGCATCCAGAGAGGCTGCCCAAACTCAGCTGTGTGACTCTGCCTGGAGAGTGCCTTCCTTCTGGATCAGAAGTGCTCAGTTCTACTGAGTCAGGAGAGCAGGCCTGCCAATTCCTGCTGCTGCGCAGTGACCTGTAAGTCTCTCCATCTTTCACTGTCCTGCAATAAGCCCACCCAGCTCTCCTGTGTCAGGCAGAAATGAGAGCTGTCAGGGAAGCAATCATTTGTTGCGTGTTTGGTGAAGATAATATGCAAATAGGATAATGAAGAGACCATTAAGCAACTCCCCTAGAAGAGCATGGTTCAGTGACCTAGTTCAGGAACTCAGAGCCAGAGCCTGGAGCTCTTTCAAGTTCTTACTTTTGTAACTCCAGTCCCTTCTGCCCTTTTTCCTTCTTGCTGCAGGCCCAGCAGAGATGAAACATAGCTGGTTGTCATTATTTTCTCCACCAGTACTCTTCACATAATGGAAAACAACTACTTCACACTTCCCTTCCTCAGGTAAAATAATGCCAAATCCATAAATATTTCCTCCATGTTCCATTTTCCAACTTAAATCATCTTCAATGTGAACATCTCATTTGGGGACTTGACTTACAATCCATGTCTTTCTTCAGAGATGAATATTCAAATTAGATAATTTTAAATTATTATTTTTATTTATTTTTAACAAATAATTTATGCATATGTACAAAATTTAAAAGACGCATAAGGGAATACAGTACAGAGGTAGTCTTCCTCCTACCTCTGTTCCGCAGCAGCCGGGCTCCCTGACCCAGAAGAGCTACTGTTACCCGTTTCTGAGAGTCCTAGTGGAAATGGTCAATGCATTTAAAAACTCAAATGATTCTATATATTCCCCATACACAAGTGATGACAAACACATACTGTTCTGTAATTATTTCACTCATACATTTTTAGGAGATCTTCCCAAATCAGTACATATGAAGGTACTTCTTTGAAATGATAGCATATAGCAATATAGGGATACAGCATAATTTATTTAACTCTTCACTATATTAAATTTATTTTCAATATTTTGTTATTACAAATAATGCTGTAATTAATATCTGTAATTAATAAGTGCGTTTTTCACTTCACACATGGAAGAATTTATATGTAGGGTAAAAACTTAGAAGTATTGCTGGGCAGAAGTGTATATCAACTTTTAATTCTGAAAGATACACTTTACTGCTTGATTTCCCTCCAGGGCAATTGTATCAATATATCTTCCCACCTGCAGTGTAAAAGTCAGTCCCCCACAATCTCATTGGCACTGTTTTTATTAAACTTTCTTTTTTTAAAGAAAGTCACCTCCTTGTTTTAGTTTGCATCTCATTTATGACTGAGTCTGAAGTTGAATATCTTTTCATAAATTTTAAAACCATTCATATTAACATGCAAATATCTGGTCATATCTTTGCCCACTTTTCTGATAATTTACTAGACTCTCCAGTATTGATTTGTGACGCTAAGAAAATTAACTCTGTGATTTTTGTCTTGATGTTTTCTTGCCACGAAGAAGTGCTTTAATCTGATGTGGTTGCATTTTTCAATCTTTTTTCTTTTTTTTATGGCTTCTGGATTCTGTAGATATTACTTGGAAATGCCTTACCAACTCCAAGAACATTTAAAGAAAAACTCTCCCATATTTTCCCTTAGTATTTTTATGGTTTAATTTTTTCATGCTTATATTTTTAAGCCATATGAAATTTTATATTCCAACTTGTTTGTATATATGAAGGCTATAGACTTTTTGCATATTAATTTCACTACCAGCCACCATATTGAATTATGTATCTGGTATAATAAAATTTCAGTTGATTATATTAGAGTTTTCAGATACATAATCTTATCTTCATGTAATCATAATTTTCTCGTAATTTCTAATGTTTATATAACCTCATTTTTAAAATTTAATTATGTTATTGAAGTCATATCGGCTTATAACATTGTGTAATTTCAGGTGTATATTATTATATATTAGTTTCTATATAGACTGTTTGTGCTCACCAGCAATAGTCTAGTTTTTATCCGTCACCATACATATGTGCCCCTTTACTCCTTTTGTCCTCCCTCCCATTCCCTTCCACTCTGGTAACCACTAATCTTTTCTCCTTATATACATGTTTATATTCCACGTATGAGTGAAATCATACGATATTTGTTTTTCTCTGTCTGGCTTATTTCTCTTAGCATAATACCCTCAAGGTCCATTCATGTTGTCGCAAATGGCACGATTTTGTCTTTTTTTATGACTGAGTAGTATTCCATTGTGCATACATACCACATCTTCTTTATCCATTCATCCATTAATGGGCACTTGGGTTTCTTTCACATCTTGGGTATTGTGAATAATGCTTCAATGAACATAGGGGTACATAAATCTCTCTCTGTTGTTGATTTCGTGTTCTTTGGATAAATACCCAGTAGTGGGATAGCTGGATCGTATAGTATTTCTATTTTTAATTTTTTGAGAAACCTCCATTGTGTTTTCCATAGTGTCTGCACCAGTTTGCATTTCCACCAGCAGTGTGTGAGGGTTCCCTTTTCTCCACATCCTCCCCAACGTTTGTTATTTTTTGTCTTGGTAATTATAGCCATTCTGACTGGTGTAAGGTGATATCTCATTGAAGTTTTGATTTGCATTTCCCTAATACTTAGTGATGTTGAACATCTTTTCATGTGCCTGTTGCCCATCTGTATATCTTCTTTGGAAAAATATCTGTTCACATCCTCTGCCCATTTTTTGATTGGGTTGTTTGTTTTTTTGCTCTTGAGTTCTATGTGTTTTTTCTATATTTTGGAAATTAACCCCTTGTCAGATATATGATTTGCAAATATTTTCTCCCAGTTGATGGGCTGTCTTTTTGTTTTGCTCATGGTTTCCTTGGCCTTGAAGAAACATTTTAGTCTGACATTGTCCTGTTTATTTTTTCTTTTGTTTCCCTTGCCTGAGTAGACATGGTATTTGAAAAGATGCTGCTGAGACCGATGTCAAGGTGTGTACTACCTATATTTTCTCCTAGGAGTTTTATGTTTTCAGGTCTTACCTTCGAGTCTTTAATCCATTTGAGTTAATTTTTGTGTATGGTATAAGATAATGGTCTACTTTCATTCTTTTCCATGTGGCTGTCCAGTTTTCCCAACACCATTTCTTGAAGAGACTTTATTTCTCCATTGTATGCTTTTATCTCCTTTCTTGAAGGTTAGCTGTCCATAGATGTGTGGTTTTATTTCTGGGCTTTCAATTCTGTTCCATTGACCAGTGTGTCTGTTTTTGTGCCAGTACTATGCTGTCTTGATTACTATAGCTTTGTAGTATATTTTGAAGTCAGGGACTGTGATGCCTCCAGCTCTGTTCTTTGTTCTCAGGATTGTTTTGGCTATTTGGGGTCTTTTTTTTTTTTTCCCCCAAAGCCCCAGTAGATAGTTGCATGTCATGGTTGCACATCCTTCTAGTCGCTGCATGTGGGACACGGCCCCAGCATGGCCAGAGAAGCAGTGCCTCGGTGCGCGCCCGGGATCCAAACCTGGGCCTTCAGCAGCGGAGCGTGAGCACTTAACCGCTAAGCCAAGGGGCCAGCCCTATTTGGGGTCTTTTGTTGTTCCATATAAATTTTAGGATTCTTTGTTCTATTTCTGTGAAGAATATCATTGGGATTCTGACTGGGACTGCATTGAATCTGTAGATTGCTTTAGGTAATGTGGACATTTTAACTATGTTTATTCTTCCAATCCATGTGCATGGAATATCGTTCCATTTCTTTAAGTCTTCAATTTATCTGAATAATGTCTTATAGTTTTCAGTGTATGAGTCTTTCACCTCTTTGGTCAAATTTATTCCTGGATATTTTATTCTTTTTCTTGCGATTGTAAATGGGATTGTATTCTTGACTTCTCTTTCTGCTAGTTTGTTATTAGCGTATAGAAATGCAACTGATTTTTGTGAGTTGATTTTGTACCCTGCAACTTTGCTGTAGTTGTTGATTATTTCTTATAGCTTTCTAATGGATTCTTTAGGGTTTTCTATAGGTAGAATCACGTCATCTGCAAACAGCACGAGTTTCACTTCTTCCTTTCCAATTTGGATGCCTTTTATTTCTTTTTCTTGCCCTGTTGCTCTGGCCCAAACTGCCAGAGCGATATTGAACAGCAGTGGGAAGAGTGGGCACCCTTGTCTTGTTCCTGTTCTCACAGGGATGGCTTTCACTTTTTCAACATTAAGCATGATGTTGGCTGTGTGTTTGTCATATATGGCCTTTATTATGCTGAGGCACTTTCCTTCAATACTGATTTTATTGAGAGTTTTTGTCATAAATGGATGTTGGATCTTGTCAAATGCAGTCTCTGATCTATTGAGATGATCATGTGATTTTTATTCCTTATTTTGTTAATGTGGTGTATCACATTGATTGATTTGCAGATTTTGAACCATGCCTGCATCCCTGGAATAAATCCCACTTGATCATGGTGTATGATCCTTTTAATGTATTGTTGTATTCAATTTACTAATATTTTGTTGTGGATTTTTTTTTTTTTTTTTGGTGAGGAAGATTGGCACTGAGCTAACATGTGTTGCCAATCCTCCTCTTTTTGCTTGAGGAAGATTGTCATTGAGCTAACATCTGTGCCAATCTTCCCCTATTTTATATTTGGGACCGCGCCACAGCATGGCTTGATGAGTGGTGCCCTGTGCCTGGGACCTTGGCCCGTGAACCTCTGGCTGCTGAAGCAGAACGTGTGAACTTAACCACTATGCCACCACGCCGGCACCTTGTTGAGGATTTTTGCATCTATGTTCATCAGCGATATTGGCCTGTAGTTTTCCTTTTTTGTGTTGTCATTTTCTGGTTTTGGTATCAGGGTAATATTGGTCTTGTAGAATGAGTTGGTAACTGTCCTGTCCTCTTCAATATTTTGGAATAGTTTGAGAAGGCTAGGTATTAAATCTTTGAATGTTTAGTAGAATTCACCAGAGAAGCCATCTGGTCCTGAACTTTTGTTTTTTGGGAAGTTTTTGATTACTGTTTCAATTTCTTTACTTGTGATTGGTCTATTTGGATTCTCTATTTCTTCTTGGTCCAGTTTTTGAAAATTGTATGAGTCAAAGAATTTATCTATTTCTTCTAGATTTTCCAATTTGTTGGCATATAGTTTTTCACAGTTTTCTCTTATAATCCCTTGTATTTCTGTGGTATCCATTGTAATTTCTCATCTTTCATTTCTAATGTTATATATATTTGAGTCTTCTTTCTTTTTTTCTTAGTGAGTCTGGCTAAGAGGTTGTCAATTTTGTTTATCTTCTCAAAGAACCAGCTTTCAGTTTTGTTGATCCTTCCTATTGTTTCTTTTTTTTTTAGTCTTTATTGTATTCATTTCTGCTCTAATTTTCATTATTTCCCTCCTTCTACTGGCTTTGGGCTTTGTTCTTCTTTTTCTAGTTTTGTTAGGTGTAGTTTAAGATTATGTATTTGAGATTTTTCTTGCATATTGATGTAGGCCTATATTTCTATAAATTTCCCTCTTGGTGCCACTTTAGCTGCATCCCATAAGAGTATGTTTTTATGTTTTCCTTTTTGTTTGTCTCCAGGTATTTTTTGACTTCTCCTTTGATTTCTTCATTGATCCAATGGTTGTTCAGTAGCATGTTGTTTAGTCTCCACACACTTGTGACTGTCCCAGTTTTTTTCTTGTCATTGAAATCTACTTTCATAGCATTGTGGTCAGAAAAGATGCTTGATATGAATTCTGTTTTCTAATTTATTGAGGCTTGCCTTGTTTCCAAACATATGGTCTATCTTTGAGAATGTTCCATGTGCACTCAAGAAGAATGTGTATTCTGCTGTTTTTGGGTGGAATGTTCTATGTATATCTATTAAGTCCATCTGGTCTAGTGTTTCATATAAGTCCACTGATTTGTTGTTGACTTTTTGTCTGGATGATCTGTCCATTGATGTAAGTGGGGTGTTGAGGTCCTCTGCTATTATTGTGTTGCTGTCAATTTCTCCCTTTAGGTCTGTTAGTAGTTGCTTTATATACTTTGGTGCCCCTGTGTTAGGTTCATATATTTTCATAAGTGTTATGTCCTCTTGGTGGAAAGATCCTGTTATCATTATATAGTGCCCCTCTTTGTCTCTCATCATCTCTTTTATCTTGAAGTCTGCTTTGTCTGATATAAGTATGGTAAGACCTGCTTTCTTTTTTTTTGCTGTTTGCTTAGAGTATTGTCTTCCATCCCTTCACTCTGAGCCTAGTTTGTCTTTAGAGTTGAGATATGTTTTCTGGAGGCTGCATATTGTTGGGTCTTGTTTTTTAAACCATATAGCCACTCTGTGTGTTTTGATTGGAGAATTCGATCCATTTACATTTAGAGTGATTATTGGTACATGATACTGCCGTTTTCTGTGTTGTTTTCCAGTTGTTCTACATTTCCATTGTTTCTTTTTACTTGTATTTCTGACTGCCATTTCAGTTTGGTGGTTTTCTGTGATGGTTTTCTCTTTATTTATGATTTGTGACTCTATTCTGATTTTTTGTTTAGTGGTCACCATGAGGTTTGTATAAAAGATCTCATAGATGAGATGGACCTTTTTCTAATGGCCTCTTATCTCCATTAGCCTAAGCATGTTCCATCTTTCCTCTTCCCCTTCTGTATTGTGTTGTTGTTGTCATAAATTATTCTTTTTTGATTTGTCTGTCTGTGACTAAATTGAAGTGTTTATAGTTATTTTTGGTGCTTTCTTCCCCTTTATCTTTTATGTTATAATTGTTGGCTAACCTATTCTGGTAGAGAGCTGCAATTTTCTGAATTTGTCTGTCTGTTTATCTCCTTGCTCAAAGCTTTGTAAATTTTTGCCTTTTTGTTTCAGGTAGGAGAGTTCCCTTTATCATTTCTTGTAAGGCAAATCTAATGGTGGTGAACTCCCTCAGCTTTTGTTTATCTTGGAAGACTTTTTTTCTCTGTCATATCTGAAGGATAATTTCAGTGGATAGAGTATTCTTCACAGAAACAAGGAAACCATAGAGATAAAAATATTATTTTTCTAAATTCTTGAATAGATGTTTTGTTTATTTTCATTATTTCATGTTCATTAAGATAAGTGTTTGGAACTATAGGCATTATTTTAGTGGAATTCTACAAGTACTGATATGTAATGTTTTTATTATTGTTATTTTCCAGAACTTTGTTATTTGGATTTTGTTCTTCTCTTCAACTCAAGAGCTCTGTGAGAATGTTTTTGTTTTTCACCTCCTTATTGTCAGCTTTCTTTGTTTCTTTCTTTTCTAGTTTTGTTATTCATTACATAAGGGTTATTTTGAGCTGAAGGCAACTGAGAAAAATGGCGCAGAACGAGCTCTCTGCCTTCCACCTGTCTGAATTCCTTGACTCAGTCCTACTCTTTTCCTGGAATAATTCTCTATGGCTCTTGGCTCTGCCTTCTGGGCTGCTGTAGCCATCTTCCAAGTTAGCCTACCTTTTCGGCTAAAGGTTGTCTGTGTTTGCACCTGAATAGTCTCTCTGCTTGCTTCCTGCCTGTAAGTTTGTGGGTCTAGTGCTTCTTTTCTTTTCATGTTGTTTCTGTCCTTTTCAATTCAAGCCAGCAATATTTCTTCCAGTATAATTTTCTTTTTTGCAGATTGACTCCATTGGACCGAAGAGACACACACACAGAGGTTTCTTTATGATAAAGTCTTCTTCATCTTGATCTTCAGTTAAGACTGTTGAGAGACAGCATCCTTAAGCTACTTAGAAAGCTCTATTGTTTAAAGCATCACCTTAAACCTTTCTGAGGTGTTAACAAAGGATTTTATAGCCACACCTCTGGCTTTTCTCTGTCTAACTTTTAGGTCAATTATCTGATTTGTCTTTGTGAAGTAAATGATAGCCTCTATTGAATCCCCAGTTTTGATTCCTAGTTTCAATCTATATAGTCATCCTTTCCTTAACTTATTCATTGAATCACTTGTTGAAAATTCATCAAATACCATTATATAACAGGCACTGAGCTATGCGCTAAAGACACAAATATAAGTAAGATATTTTTTTTGCCCTCAAAGGGTGCACAGTCTTGGGAAGATACATTTCTAAATAGGTGCAATAATATATACAGTGCTGTGGCTGAAATATGTAAAGGATAGAGGTGAAGTACAAAAGAGGGAGGAGACTATTCAATTGGGCAGCGGACAGAAAAGACTTCAGAGAGAAGGTGATACTTAGGCTGCACCTTGAAAGTTGAGCAAGTACTCACTAGGTCAATGGTGGGCAGGGGGTTAGGGCTTTCCAGGCAGGAGAAGCAAAGTAGCATAATGCCTTTGGAGAAAATTCAAGAAGTTTGAGATGGCTTAATTGTAGAGCGGTGGTGGTATAGAATGAGGAGGGAGAACCAGGCAGTACTCAAATCATGGAAGACCTTATATGCTAGGCCAGAGAGTTTTGACTTTATCCTGTAGGTAATGGGATTCCATTAAAGGGTACTAATCAAGAGACTAGCATAGTCATAATTATGTGTTAGATATACCACATTGGTTATGGTTCAGAAAGTAGATTGAGGCATTAGAGCCCAGGAAACCAGTTACAATACTATCATTATATTTCAAGTGAGGGATAATGATTACATGATCTTGTAGGAAATCAGAATACACCACCTCAAAGTATGCTACTCAGGCATAAGGGTTATTTTGAGCTGAAGGCAACTGAGAAAAATGGCACAGAATGAGCTCTCTGCCTTCCACCTGTCTATCTGAAAGCAAGAAAATAAATTCCCCTTGTGAATATGTTCTCTCTCCTTCCTGTACCAGGGAGGGAATAACAATCTTATCACTGGAGATGAGAAGGCACTGAGCAAGAGTCTACACAAACAACCTTGCTAACTAGTCCTTATCTACGATTAGTTTCACATATATTTACCTTCCTGCAGGTTGCCGCCTCTAGGAGTTCCAAGTTCCTTTCCTTTGCCTTGTCATTTCTCTTTAAATGTATTCTCCTTTGTCCAAAAGGTATAAAAGCCTCCAAGATTAGCTGTTTCTTTGGAAGTTTTCTCTTCTTTCTACTAAGACTCACCAACCTTGCCCCATGCCACATAAAACTTTTAGCATCAAATAAATGTGTATGCCTTTTCTCCTATTAATCTGTCTGTTGTCAGTTTATTTCATAGACCCAGCTGGAAAGCTTAAGAAGGTAGAGGAGGATTCTCCTCTCCTCCAATCTTTAGTCACAGAGAAGGGGATGAAGAAATATAAATGATGTGATAGAGGTTGCATTCATGGAACTTAATTAGATGTGGATGAGAGAATGGATAAAGAAATATCCAGAGTGAATCCAGAGTGACTTCTGGCTGGTGAATAACTGGGCTTTGATGCCGTTCACTGAAGCATCAAACACAGGAGGAAGAGCAGCAAAATGCTTTGAGAGAAGATGATGTGTTTTTGTGTCATGTTTAATTTAATATATCTGTGAGACATCCAATAGATGTCCAGGGGACAGTTGTATGGGCGTATGTGTATTCACACACACACACACACACACACACACACAAACACACACACACACAAGCACACCCCTACAGCACAGGGAAGGTCCCTGGACTGAAGATAAAGATTTCAGGTGAATTCAGCATATATGTGTTAGGCGAAGACATGAGAGCTGAGGAGATTACCCGGGGATTGCATAAAGAATTAGAGAAGTAAAGAAATAAAGGATGGAGAACAGACTCCTGGGGGCACTAGTACCTGATAAATTTATTGTCAGTAAATGAATTTTAACTTATTGACTTGCTTGACCAATTTGGAGAACAAACAGTCATATTTCTTTTATTTTTCTAACTAATTCATGAGTTCTCACATGCCTTTACTTGCAGCAAGTCTAATACCTACCCCAGAAGACTCCCTCTAACATCTGAATTTGGGTATAAATCTTAATCAGTTCCCTCCCAGGAGACTATTGGGCCCCACTAGTACCAGTGTCTAACCAGTTTCCCAAGCCAAAAACAAAAATCTGAGAGTCATTCTTTTTTTCTTTTTGTTAGGATGATTAGCCCTTAGCTAATAGCCATTGCCAATCCTCCTCTTTTTGCTGAGGAAGATTGGCCCTGGGCTAACATCCGTGCCCATCTTCCTCCACTTTATATGGGATGCCACCACAGCATGGCTTGACAAGTGGTGCATTGGTGGGAATCTGGGATCCGAACCTGTGAACCCTGGGCCGCTGAAGCGAGCACATGAGCTTAACTGCTACACCACCAGGCTGGCACAGGGAGTCACTTAATTCCTCCTTGCCCCTAATTTCTCATCTCATGTCCAATCCATCAACAACTCCTATTAACTCTACCTCTAAAATAGATCTTAAATTGTTTGTTCACTGTTCCCCATTCCCATCCGACACTCCCACGTCATTATCAGCCCTTGCCTGGACAATTGCAATGGCCTAAAAATTTCCTACTTTTACTCTTGCCCATATAAAATTCATTTTCCATGTAACAGCCAAAATTATCTTTTCAAAAAGGTAAATCATATCATGTTATTCCTCTGTTTAAATACCTCCAGTACTTCCCATTATATTTTGAATAAAATCTAATGTTCTTACTGTGTGCTACAAGGCCTTCATGATCATTCCTCTGTTTATTTCTCTTTCCCAACCTCCTCTACTACCCCTGGACTATGCCCTAATCCCACTTCACTGCCCAGCTCTAGACTTCTGGAAAACACCAAGCTTCATCCTGCATTAGGTTACTTGCACTGGCTGCCCCCACACCCTACCTAGAAGGTTCTTCCCCTTGTTCTGTCTATGGCTTGTTCTCTCCTGTTATTTAGGTCTTAGTTTAAATGTCACCTCCTCACAAAGGCCTTTCTTGACCACCTAAACTAAAATAACACCCTATGTCATTTCATCCTAGTCCTCAGCACTCCCTGCTCTCTATCTATGGTTAAAGACAAAATACCAGGCAATGAAGGATATGATTTTATTCAGGCTAGGGGAGGGGAGAATATGTGAGAGCAGGGTAGGCCTGTGTGGCTGGCTGTTTCTCACAACACAGAGAGATTTCTGAACATTACTGCTTTCTGTGAGCACGGGGCTTAAAGTTCAACATTCTCTGTTCTATTTATTTATCTCTTTAGTGACAAATTTATAGATATTTGAAATAAAACTTTTAATAGTTTCAGTAGGATTAGATTAGATGCTTAAGAAGTCACTTTTTCTGGCTTAAAAATCAATTTTTAAAATGCTATGTTGGGTATCTTCTTATCATCTACTTTGAATTATATCTTACCTGCCTATTGCAGGTCTTTAGATTAATATGCTATCCTGAAAATGTTCAGTGATAGATCCAGAGATTAATCTAACTGTGAATTTTGAAGGAAATAGTGAAGACTTAAGCTTAAAAGACAAGCCTTCAAAGGGCTCAAATATGATAGGAAGCCAGATTTCCAAAACAATACCATGTATAACCACATAAAATCTTAGAATATAAGAACTGTCGGAGACCTCAACCATTCCAAACCCCTAATTTTACAAATGAGGAGATGAAATGACTCATCCAAAGGCACACAGGCTGGAGATAAGTCTGGAGCTAACTCTCCTGATTTCTAGTCTGGTATACTTTTCAATATATTATCTGTCCATTCATTTAAACACAGGAACAAAAATCAATGAAAAAATTAAATCAAATTATAGTCATTTCAAACTGAAAAAACAAGATAGGTGAATCCTGTTTGACTCTTCTCATATTTTAAACTCATAATGAAATAAAGTTCATTTAAACTTTGAAGTTCCATTACTAATTTGTAGACTCTTTATACCCCTCGTTGGACAAATCCTTCTGAGAGCCCATTACCCCAATCAAGTCTTTTCCTTGCTGACTCCTCTGTTTTAGATAGGCAAGAGTCCTGCTTTCAAAATTCCTTAGTGATTTAGAGTAATGAATAAATAAGAATACTTTTAATTAGCATGATTTTAATTGGCATATCAGTTCATTTTTATAAAATTGATCTGAAGAAGTTGTAAGTATGGTACTTAGAAATCATTTTCTTAGAGAACTACTTAAATGGTTTAAACAACTTCCCTGAGATATTAGTTAAAATACTAAAAAGTCTTTTCTTTATGTATTTAGATAAGATACTTCAACCCACGCCACATCTGCCTGTTGGCAATAACAAAATCTCAAAATGAGGGGAACTCATATTAATGAGCTTATAGTCCTTTACAGTCCTTTCAATATGTGGTCTACATCACACCTGGCATTTTTAAGAAGCAAAATCTAATATGCCAAGTACTAGATGTGTTGTTGACCCTTAGTAAATATCAAAGAGAATAAGATCATTGCTCAGTAAAAGAATAATTTGGGTATGACCTTTTATACAATTAACCAACTCATTCCCCAAATGAACTCTTTTTTAGGAGAGCTCATCCTTAAAACTCTTAGGAAAATAAGAAATTCAAATTTTAGTTTTTCTGGTTTTTATACTTAAAAACACTGGATCAGAAAATAAACATCGTAAAAACATGATCCAAGCAATTAGTATCTCTAGAGCATTGACTATCTACAAATAGGCTAAGCAGAGAGAGAAACTGAGGGAGGTATGACAGAGAGTTCCTAACTTTAAGAAGCTTGCAATCCACTAGAAGAGATAAGACACATGAAGAAATATCCTTAATGCGATGTAATTGTGCTGTGTCAAAAGACAGGCAAAAACACAAGGATATGACATTTCAGAGATAGGTAACGGGATTACAGCAGCAAAGAAAACAAAATCCTTATCTTCAAGGAGATTGCATTCTATTTGGAGAGACAAGTTGTATACAAATAAATAATTTATATCTACATCTATATTTGTATTTATCTATAAGTGTATATGATGTCAGGTGCAAAGTGAGAAAAAAGGAGAGTGATGTTACTTTAGGTGGGGTGTTTTGAGAAGGCCTCATCTGATACTGTGTTATTTGAGACTTGACAGAGCCAAGAGGAGTATCTAGGGGAGAAGAGACTTCTAGGCAGGTAGGAAAGAAGTTCCAGGAACATTTCATTGTGACTAGAGCTTAATGTTCTGGGGGTGGGAGGGGTCATGAGAGGTTTGTTTAAGCTATGTGGCTGGAAAGGTAACTGAACTGATCACCACTCCCCATTGCCAAGGGCTTTGAAGGTCTTTGAAAGGACCCAGGCTTTTGCTCTAAGTTGGGAGCCCCTGGAGAGCTTTGATTAAAGCAATGGCATGACCTGACTTGTGTTCCAGAAAGATTACTCTGATTACTGTAGGGGACAAGTGCAGAGAAAGGAAGCGTAGTTAGGAGATGTATTAGTTTCCTAGGGCTGTGTAACAAATTACCAGGCAAAAATACTAGGTGGCTTAAAACAAGAGAAATTTCTTCTCTCGCAGTTCTGGAGACTAGAAGTCTGAAATCAAGGTGACTGTAGGGTTTGTTCCTTCTAGAGGCTCTGAGGGAGAATCCATTTCATGACTTTCTTTTAGCTTCTAGTAGCCAGCCATCATTGGCATTCCTTGGATTGTAGACATGTTACTTCAACCTCTGCCTCCCTCTTCATATAGCCTTTCTCTCTGTGTCTATGTCTATTTCTATTTTTTTTGTCTCTTTTAAGGATACTCATCATTGGATTTAGGGCCCACTCTAAGCCAAGAAAATCTTAAGATCTTTAACTTAATTACATTGGCAAAGACTGTTACTCCAAATAAGGTTGCATGCTGAGGTTCCTGGTAGACATATACTTTGCAGGAGCCACTATTCAACCCAGTACAGGGAGTATTTGCATAATTCAGACCAAAGATGTTAGAGTGATATAGGGAGAAGTCAGATTCTAAGGTCCTTGAAGGCAAAGAGGAGGTGTATCTGTTTTGTTTAGTTTGTGTCCTCAGGCCCCAGGACAATGCCTGACACATATGAGGTGCTCAAAAGTGTTTGCTGACATAATTTGCATTATATCTTCCACGTATCAGAAGGCCTCAGCATTGACAATAGTCAGAAAACCCCCTTGCTTCACTGAGGTATGCCAGCCTAGTTCAGGCCCTTTCCCATGAAGCCCTCAGTGACTTCTCCTGTCCCTTCTCTAACCTCATATAACCCTGACTCACTTCTCAGTGAGCGCTTGTGGTGTTAGTTAAGTTCTCTGCAGGAGCCCTTCATCATAAGCCTTTGATCAAATTATCAACTCCCTGCAGAGGGCAAGGAAGCATTTCCTATCTTTGCATTCAGCAAAACAAAAACTGTTAGCATCCTGTGGCCATAATCCCTCCACTCTTGGACTGAATAACTGTTGATTGATTGTCTGATTGACCCAGAACAGCCTAGGAAACTAGAGATCTTTGACCTTGCTACCTCCTCCTGTAGGTAGAGGAGGAGGGGGTGCTTGTCAATGACTCATAAATACCCATGTGTAATGATATGATTATATTTTTAATCTGTGCTGAAGGTACTGTCTCTCTCATTGGTGGTTTATCTCTGAATTGGGAGAGAAGCCCATTCCATTCCTTAATTCCATTGGAAGCCCATGCTTTTGATTCAGTGTCATCCTTCCTGAAGGCACCTCTTAGGACAATGGTTCTTAGACTTGGCTGCACAAGGGAATCACCTGGGGGAATTTTTAAAAATACGAGTGCCTGGGTCCCCTCCTTAGATTTAGATTTAGTTCATTTAGGGTGTGGAAGGGCACTTGCATTTGTCAGATCTCTCCAGTTGATTCTAATATGCAGTAAAGTTTGAGAACCATCATCTTTGTTGAGCATATAGGACAGGCTTCAGCTGATATCAATTATTGATTCGGGTAGGGTTTTTTGTCTGTCTCTTTGTACTTTTTTTGTGTGAAAAAAAACCAGTAAGCTAGATAATTCTACAGGGAACTCCCCAATGCCAAACCCACATGTTGCTTTAGAGCCAGCTGTAGTCACATGCAAATCACAATCAGGAATTATGAGAAGGAATTTGCCCAAAAGTAACCTTCCCCTGCCCCCCTCAACTTGGAATTTTACTGTGTTAACAGGATTCTTTATGCTTAGTCTGCAATAAGGAACTCAATCAGTTTTCATGAGAGAGAGCCAATGCAAGAGTTAAAGTAGCATGATGATATTTTTCCTTCACAAACGTTAGACAGGATAAGACAGTTCTTTTTAATTAATGTTTGTTTCCTGGGTCAGGAAGTAGCTAGATCTTTTGACCATGATTATTTCTATTTTTCCTCAAACATTTCTATTTTTCCTTAAACATAGTGGCTTTCAATGGTGCACTAGGAAATTTGGTGCTTTAGCACAACTTCAGACTTTGTCAGAAAGAGGAAAGAAGAGAGGGAAGGGTCTGGCCTGGGTCTACCTGGGGAATACTGAGACCCAGAAACTGTGTGTGGAGGCTAACATTGGGGTTTCACGGTTCCCAGGGACTACAAAACAACCATATCAGCTGCTGATTTCTATTAATAATTCTGCTTAGACAAAATTATACACAAATCAACTAACCAAAATATACTTATCAATTTTTAAGTTGTTTTGGATATTTTTAATTATTCAAGAAATCATCCAGCACCAATTTCCAGTCTCTCTCTCTTTCCATGATTCCCAGCAGCTCTGCTAGGCAAATGAAGGCCTCACTGGCCTCAGGTTAGGAGACACTGTGCTCTTGAAAATTTTTTTAAAGAATCACTTTAGGAGGTGCCCATGTTCCTCACCAACTCTGGAGGAGTTGTAATGTAAGAGAGAATAGAAACTACCCACAAGAATTCACATATTCTGAAGGCATCTTTTTGAATGCCATGTCTACTCAGACAAGGGAAACAAAAGAAAAAATTAAAAAATGGGACTACGTCAGACTAAAAAGCTTCTACAAGGCAAAGGAAACAATCAAGAAACCAAAAAGACAACCCACCAACTGGGATAAAATATTTGCAAATCATATATCCAATAAGGGGTTGATCTCCAAAATATATAAAGAACTCATACAACTCAAAAACAAAAAAACCAACAACCCAATGAAAAAATGGGCAGAGGATATAAACAGACATTTTTCCAAAGAAGATATACAGATGGCAAACAGTTATTGGGGAAGAGAGGAAAACCCCCCTTCTTCCCTTAAGTTTCTTATGGCTGGCCAAATAATTAAAAAGGCAGCTTATCAGGAGAAAATCAAACAAAGTTTAATAACATGTATACATTGGAGAAACTCAGAAAGAAAACCGAGCAACTCAGCTATTCTGACTAAACTGTTCACTTAAGTATCTTAAGCTAAAGACAAGGAGGGTGTTGTGGGTAGTGGTTTGGGATTTCAGAGGGGAGGAAGACAAGATACATGGAGATGGAAATGCAAATGTGTTTGTCAGATGACTCTTTACTGGGCCACTTATAGGGAATGTGGCCTGAGAGGCAGAATTTCTGATAAGATGGGCTTGTTGATGCCTTTCTCATCACACCTATTTTATATTATACTACAGCTATCATATGGTAGTGGCTCCTTCCTGGACAGGCCTTCTATGTTAAATTCTTTAGGCAGTTTGGGGGAAGCTCCAATGTTCTTCCTGAGACTTCTGAGCCTTTATTGTCTTCAGCTGGAAATAATCCACATACCAGAGTGGAGCATCTTGGGGCAGCCTGCCCTAAACTCCACCACAGACACATGAAGAGATGTTCAACATCATTAATTATTAGGGAATGCAAATCAAACCTACAATGAGATATCACCTTACACCTGTCAGAATGGCTATAATTAGCAAGACAAAAAAATAACAAGTGTTGGAGAGGATGTGGAGAAAAGAGAACCCTCATACACTGCAGGTGGGAATGCAAACTGGCGCAGACACTATGGAAAACAGTATGGAGATTTCTCAAAAAATTAAAATCAGGGCCCGGCCCAGTGGCGCAAGCAATTAAGTGCGCACACTCCACTGCAGCGCCCCGGGGTTTGCCGGTTCGGATCCTGGGCGCGCACTGATGCACTGCTTGTGGTGGTATCCCATATAAAGTAGAGGAAGATGGGCACAGATGTTAGCTCAGGCCCAATCTTCTTCAGAAGAAAAGAGGAGGATTAGCATCAGATGTTAGCTTAAGTTTGATCTTTCTCACACACACACACACACACAAATTGTAAAAAAAAAAAATTAAAAATAGAAATACCATATGATCTAGCTATTCTGCTACTGGGTATTTATCCAAAGCACATGAAATCAACAACTCAAAGAGATTTATGCACCCCTATGTTCATTGCAGTATTAATCACAATAGCCAAGACATGGAAGCAATCTAAGTGTCCATCAACTGATGAATGCATGAAGAAGATGTGATATATATATATACAATGGAATACTACTCAGCCATAAAAATAGACAAAATCATCCCATTTGCAACAACATGGATGGACCTTGAGGGTATGATGTTAGGCGAAATTAGCCAGACAGAGAAAGACAAACTCCACGTGATTTCACTCATATGTGGAAGATAAACAAACATATAGATAAGGAGAAGAGATTAGGGGTGACCAGAGGGGAAGGGGAGTGGGTGAAAGAGGTAAAAAGGGGCACATATGTATGGTGATGGATAAGAAATAGACTATTAGTGGTGAACACGATGAAGTCTATACAGAAATGGATAAATAATAGTATACACTTGAAATTACACAGCGTTATAAACCATTATGACCTCAATAAAATAATTTTAAAAAAATTCACATATGCTGCAGGAAGAAATATAAATCCTTTTATTTTCCATGGTTGCTTGCTGGCTCTGAAGCTCCCAATTTTACCAATGACTGAATAAATGCAGATATTACCTTGCCAGTTAATGCTGATCCAGTCAATTTAAAGCCATAACCTGTCTCAGGGTAACTCTCTCCTTCCAACCCTCTCCCCACTCCTTCCTGGTGTGACTGCTCACCCTCGTGGGATTAGGGGGGCCTGGCCTGTGTGCTGGCTTTTCCTGATGGCTGCTGCTGACCTTTGTGGAGACCCACTCAGACACCTAGGGTTGGTATAAAAATTATTTTGAAGTGAAAACATTTGAGCTAAAGAATATGCAGAAAGAAATCTTACTTAAATGTCCCTTAACTGACTAAAGCAGAGCTTCTAGAAAATACAGTTGCCATTAAGCCCTCTCCAAGAGAGTTTCCTATGAATTCAGCTGCCATGGAGACAGACTGTCCATTTTTATTAGCATCAAAAAACTCAATAGAACCTTCCACACCTTCCCAATGAAGCCCTAAACTACTTTTCCCCTTTCTTAAGTTTGGTCTATAAACCTTTTATCTCTGGCTATTGAGTGACTTACTCATCACTGAGTACTCTTGCTGCTATCTGCATATATAAATAAACCTCATCTTTCTTCTGTTAATCTGTCTATTGTCGGTTAATTTGCAGGCCCCCAACTATTGTACTCAGAAAAGGAAGAGTTTTCCTCCCAATACCTTACTCCTGTCACCTGGTTTCTGGGCATTGGCCTCTGTTCTCATTGCATCTACTGCAGAAGAATTGTTCAAGGGTATATGTATAACTCATGATCCCTCCTACTGTCAGTTATAGGTGGTCCCCTTTGGGGACTCAGCCTCCTCTCAGCTCTCCCAGGTGCTGCCTATCCTCTGGGTCTCAGCCGTGTCTTCTAGTCCATTCCTGGCTTATGGCTGTTCTCTCTAAGCTTCTGCTAAGGGCTGTAGGGGAAGAAAAAAATTTCCTCTACCCTTCTAGGTTCTTCTTGCTGGTCTAAGAATTAAATTGACATGAGACAGAATAACAGGAGAAAATCAAATGAAGTTTAATAACATGTGTACATGTGAGAAATTTGGGAAAACTGAGTAACTCACCAAAATTGCCACAGCCACCATGTTAAATAACATCTTCAGCTAAAGACAAAGGAGGATGTTGGGGGTAATGGTTTGGGGCTTCAAAGGGGAGGAAGGCAATTCACATGGTGATGGAAAAGCAAATGTTCAGTAAACAAATGTTTGCCATGTCTTGCAGAGACAATGGGACATGGAGAGGACTCTGATCAAGTGGGCCTTGCTAGGTTCCACCCTGTCTACCACACCTAGTTCATATTATGCTATAGTTATCTACAGTGATAGCTCCTTCCTTGAACAGGCCTTCTATCTTAAATTCTTTTAGGCAGTTAGGGGAAAAGTCAAAGTTTCTTCTAAGGCTTTTGTTCTTAAAAGTAATCAAGCCAAAGAGACACATTTTGGGGTGGCAAATTCTGCTCCCCTACAGGGTCATCTCACCTTATAGATACCAAGTTAGATACAGTCTCTTAACTCTTAGTTATCTTCCGTGTTACCACCTAAGGTCCACAGAATTTTGAATACCTTATATACAATAGTCTAACTAGAGGGATGTAGAAGTGCTAGCTCTGGCCTTTTCTCTGATCAAGAGACCACAACACTATGTCTATTGGAGATCAGAATATGCCACCCCCAAATATACCACTTTGGCATAATGATTATTTTGAGCTAAAGGCAATTGATGCAGGAAGAGTTCTCTGCCCTCCCCTTACATGTCTAAAAGTAAAGCATAAATTTTCCTTTGAGGAAAATGCCCCCTCCCCCATATCAGGGAGAGAGACTCATCATCAAAAATGGAGAGTTGATGCCAGATGAGTTTGCATAAACAGACCTTACTAAAACAGCCCTTACCTTCCGTTAGTTCCTTTATTTATTTCCTAGTTGCTTTCCGACAGTTTATCATCCCTTGAAGCCCAAACCCTCTTTTCTTTTGTTAAAAGTGTATATAAACTCCCCAGTCTAACTGCTTCTTTGAGTTTTTCTTCTTTTCTGTGAAATCCATCCATGTAAATACTAATAAAAATTGCTTGCCATTTCTCCTGTTAATCTATCTTTCGTTAATTTAATTTGAAGGCCCCATGCTAATAAACCTAAGAGGGGGGAGGAAAAATTATCCTCCCCAATACTATTCTATGAAGCCATCCTATGTTGATACAGGGGCAACCTACAAAGTCATCTCCCAGAATTACTAACAGGAGTTGGGGCACAAGTTTCTTTGTTTTTGACTTCTGTCTCAACATATCTGGACATCATTAGGAAGTTCTTGTGCCCCTATCCACCACCCCAGATCAAGGCCCAGGCCAGAGAGGCTGAGTCTCTTTCAGTCATCTCTTTTTTCTCTTTAAAAGGGATTTTACTTCTCCTTCCTGGCCTGGAGCGATAAACCATACTTGTATCTCGTCCACTCTGTGGACTTCATTATAAGCAGAATTCACTTTCCCTCCCTCAGAGCAACAAGCCTCACAACTTAAACTTAATAGCAAAAAGACAGCACAGAAAACAAAAGCTCTGCAATAGAAAATACATCAGGAACTATTTTAAATATTCCTTTTACACGTACCTTCTTCTTTAGCAGTAGGACATGAAAGGAATCATCCAATCACACTCTTGGCAGTGTGAGACATGATCAAAGAAGGTAGTATATCCACACACTTAAGAACAAGAGGCAGAATTATCTTTGGGAATTCTGGAAAGATGGCAGCAGTAGTGGAAGCATACTTTTTGGATATTCCAGAGTATCCACAAAAAATAGAGCAAATAGATAAGAAAACAAAAAGTCCATGGACAATATTTGTAACAAAGATATATGAAGGGGTATTCTACTTAAACTCTGAAAGAAAAAGTAAATCAGGGAAAACTACCAAAACTCCTAAGACAGACATGGTATAGGCATCTGTGTCCAAAAAAAGAAAAAGAGAAGTCAGAGAAAGTGATGAGGAAACTCAAGATCCTTGGTATAGGAGAGCCTTACAATAACCAACCATATCCACTGGCAAGGTCAGCTGGTGAATTTGAGAAGAGCAACTGAACCAGGCAGAGACATTGCCCTCTTCAATAGAAGTAAGGGTAAGGAGTTCATGGTAAAGTCTGTGGGACTGGAGCAATCTAGCCCTATGAATTTTTAAAACATATCAGCAGGGCTATCTTCCAAAATAGGAAATCACTATGAGAGAAAACAGCTAAGTGTGGAGTAAAATGTGAGCAGAACAATAAAATCAAGAGAAAGAGAACATCCAAATAAAAGTAGGGGAGAGGAAGAGAGTCAGATAGTCTTAGAAATAAGCAGCCAAACCTTGTGTGATTTTTCATTGAAAATTTTATTGAGATAATTATAGATTCACATGTAGTTGTAGGAAATAATACAGAAGTATCCTGTGTACACTTTACTCTTTTCCTCAATGATACTACATTGCAAAAATATAATATCAGAACCCTGATGTTGACATTGATACAATCTACCAACCTAATTTAGGTTTTCCCAGTTTTACTTATGCTTATCAGTGTGTATGCATAGTTAGTTGTATACAATTTTATTACATGTGTAGGTTAGCGTATCCACCACCAAAGTCAAAGATGCTGAACAGTTCCAACACCACAAGGACCTCTCATGTTGCCTTTTTATAACCACGTCTGCCTACTTCCCTCTGTCTACTCCTCCACCCTACTGGCAACCTCTGATCTGTTCTCCATCTCTGTGATGGAGAATCATTTTAATATCTTTATATAAATGGAATCACTATATAAATGGAATCATACAGTAAGTAACTTTTGTGATTAGCTTTTTTCACTCAGTATAATTCCTTGTAGATTCACCTAGGTTGTTACAAGTGTAAATAGTTCCTTCTTTTTTATTACTGAGTAGTATTTCATGGTATGGATGTACTACAGTTTGTTTAACCACTTACCTGTCAAAGAACAACTAGGCTGTTTTTAGCCATTACAAATAAAGCTGCTATAAACATTCATGTACATGTTTGTGTGTGAATATAAGTCTTTATTTCTCTGGGATCAATGTCCTGGAGTGTAATTACTGGATTGTATTATAGTTGCATATTTAGTTGGTTAAGAAACTGCTAAACTGTTTTCCAGAGTGGCTGTACCCTTTTATATTCCCATCAGCAATATACCAGTGATGTAGCTTCTCTACATCTTTGCCAGCATTTGGTGTTGTTCCAAATGCTTTAGAACTATGCAAACAAAGAGAAAGATGCTTTGTGAACTTAGCCTCCTTTTAAAAGTTTATTTTCCCCTAAAACAGATAAACTAATCCCGTGTAAAACACAAAAACTAATCTCACATAAAAATGGACAAAATAAAAACATCAAGGTTAAATTTCATACAAAATTATTATAAGATTAAAAAACTGAATAACATTCTTACAAACAGCAAAAAGCATGCCCAAAAGTACTCATAAAACAAATCAAAACTGTAATCTACTTTTAAAATTAATTAAAAGACATCAAGAAGTTGATAAAAGACATGAAAGAACAACATAAAACTGGAAAACTCAGAAATAATGAGACAGAATTCAAAGAAGAAGTAGAAACATAAGAAAAATAAACTAGAAGGAACACAAGCTCTGCTCACTGGAAAGTCTGTGTGGCTATCCCAATACCATGGAGGCCCCCAGTAAAACACACCTCTCTGCCTTTATGTAGTTTCCACTGCCACTGGCTCTGGGATAGGCACTATAATCAGTCAATGAGACATGAGAAAATGACATGCAACCAGAGGCTTGATAAGAACTTATACCTTGAGGTTTGAACTCTTGGAATGCTAGTGCTTAGGATATCCCCTGTTAGAACCCAGCTGCCATTCTGTGAGCAGCTCTACTTAGCCTTTTGGAGAAGTCGTGCATGGGGAAAACTGAGACCCTTGCTGACAGCCCCAGCTGAGTTGCCAAATGACAGCACCAATTTGTCATCCATGTGAATGATTATCCAGCCCTGGGGGAGATGTCCCATCGGACATTATGTGAGACAGAAATTCATGTTCTACACCAAGCATGGCCCAAATTGCATAACTATGAGAAAATAAAAGATTACTGTTGTTTCAAGACATTAGATTTTGTGACAGTTTGTTAAGCAGCAAGTGATGACACAAGTATAGAAACACTGACAACTCAGTAACAATGTGCATCCCTGGCACCCATATTGTTGTCTTGAAATACCATTTCCCACTAAAAAAAAAAAAAAAAACAAATCTTATTGGAGAAATGGCTGATTTTAGGTCCAAGACATGAAATATATGAGATGCACATGAGACATCTTGATATACCAGAGAGCAAGGAAGCTTCAAAGACTAATAGGGTCATGTCAAAAAGACAGAAGCCAACTTGAAGTGGTTTTCTTAGGCCAAAGATAAAACAATTTGCACTTTAGTAAAGATATGGCTTGGAACATATAAAATATGTTTAAGTTCAAATGATATATTTAAACATATAGTCAGTCACATTCTGAGAATGACGGGAAATCAATTATCTTGAAAACCAATAAGTAAAGGGAAAGAATCCAGCCTAATTCTGCTTTTCATGTATGAACTGTACTACTGAATCATCAAATAGTATACGAGGGAAACATTTCATGAGAATGAAATGATGGAATTAGAGTATCACAATTTTGCAACCCCCAACAAATTAATGGATTTAGATGATGATCATCAATGGCTGATAACATTACAAAAGGAGACACAAAGATGCATAATGTGCCTCCTGATGAAAAGATACACTACCTATGGTCTTGTCAAAAGGATCAAACATGAGTCTAAGCAAGCCTCTGGCTCCAGTTGCCATTGTGCAGGAAAAACAGGGAATAGAGGAACATACTGAAAAAAACTGTGATCAATATCTTGACCACAAGAAACTCGACAGGTCAAATGGGAAAATTGCAAAGAAAACAAAGGAATAGAGGAAAAACCTGTAGATTAAAAGAACTAGAAGACATGTAATGAAAATAGGGAGGATTAAGCTGTAGTGTTTAAGGATGTACATTTGAATGATAGAGCCATAAAGAGATGTAACAAATAATAACTATAAAGTCAGGAGAGTAGTTACTCTTGGAGAGAGGGAGAGAGTTATGATTGGGACAAGGCACTTGGAGGGAGCTTTGGGGTAACTGGCAGAGTTCTGTTTATTGATGACTGAAAGGGTAATAACATGAATTACTGATACATGCAATAATACAGATGATTTTCAAAAATATTGTGTTGAGCGAAAGAAGCCAGCACGTACACGAAAGGGTGCATGATGTACACTTCCAATTATATGAAGAGCAAGAACAAGCAAAATCAATTTATAATGGTAGAAATCAAAATAATGGTTGCTTCTTGGTGGACAGGGATGTAGGACTGACTAGAAAGAGGCAGAAAGAACTTCCTGGGGTAGTAAAAGTCTTGAGTAGGGTGTTAGTTCCATGAGTGTACATATTTATCAAAATTTACAAAACTATACACACACACATATTACTTTAATAAAGAAAAAGAATAAGGGAACATTTATAGGAATGGTTGATTCCAAGTCTAAGTTAGGAAATGTACAAGATGAGCCAAGAATATCTTATCTTGAAAGAAAGCAAGGATGGTATCAAAGACTACTAGGGTTGTTATGGACTGAATTGTGTCCCTCTAAAATTCATGTTGAACTGCTAACCTCCTACGTGACTGTATTTAGGGATAGGGCCTTTAGGGAGGTAATTAAGGTGAAGTGAGGTTATAAGGGTGGGGCCCTAGTCTGATAGAGCTGATAACCTAATAATAAGAAGGAGAGACATCAGATCTCTTGCTCTCTCTCTCCATGTGTGTACAGACGAAAGGCCAAGTGAGGCACAGTGAGAAGATGGCCATCTACAAACCAAGAAGAGTGGCCTCACCAGAAACCAGCCTTGCTGGTACCTTGATCTTAGACTTACAGTCTCTAGAATTATGAGAAAATAAATTTCTGTTGTTTAAACCCCCTAGTCTCTGGTGTCATTTTATGGCACACTGAACCAACTAACACAAGGTCTATGTGATAAAAACTCAGTATCTAACTTGAAGAGGCTCCTGCTGGCCAAAGATGATATAGTTTGAACATTGATAGAGATAATAACTATAATGAATTAAAACACTACAAATAGGTTTAAATCCATGAGTTTAAATTATTCTAAAAAATATAGTTAAAAACTCATTGGTCACCTTTGAAGTGTACTAAGGAATCAACTTATTATTTTGAAAACTGGCTAATTAAGAATAAGAATTAAGCATTTACCTGCCTTTCCTAAACCTCTGGGTAACAAAATAGTTGATAAACTTTCTCCTTATAAATGTATTCTAGGTGGTAAGTGAAAAAACATGATAGAATATGAAATCATAATTTTGTAACCTCCAATGAATTAATAAATTGACAATGATCACCATGAGCTGATAATTTCAGAGGCAAACAAACTTCATGACTTTATGGTGAGAGTATACAATAGCACTTGTAAAGTAGTGTGGGTGATCAGAATTGGCCACCTCAAAATATGTCTCTTTACCTTGATTATTTTCTCTGAAAGAAACTTTGACATCCCTCCCACTAACTGCCTAAAAGAATTTAACTCTGGGCATGGATAGACTGGGAGAGTCCTTGCTAAGCCCAATCCAAGTAAAAGTAGAAGTTATCCTTTGTAAGAGACATTTACATTTGTAAGAGAAATCTCCATTTGTAAAGGTATCTCCCTCTCCGTACAGGAAAAAAGGGGGGATGACGTCATCTCTAGAAACTTATCAATGCAGAAGGCAAGGCTGCATAATAACCTTACTGTGCTTTTCTGGTAATCTCCCATAACTGACTCCTCCCACCCCCAACATCCTCCTTTGTCTTTACCTAAATCTATTTAAGAAGAGAACCTCTGCCATTTTGTCAGGATACTCAGTTACCCAGTGGGTCTTTCCTGTGTATACATGTTATAAAGCTTTGTTTGATTTTATCTTGCAATTTGATCTCATGTCAATTTAATTTATAGCCCAGCCAGAAAGGACCCAGCGTGGGTAGAGGATGTCTTCCTCCCCTTCAGTAGTGTTGCCTAAAATATCTAACCTTAGTGTGATCAGCCTTTAGATCTAACTACAAATTTAGATAACATATAGGAATCAAAGAAAACTGTTAATTATCAGTTAAAAAAAACAATAAAAAATGCAAGAAAATAAGAGATGAAGAAAGAACCTATATATCAAAAGAGATTTAGAGATACATCGCCCAATCACAATATATGGATGTTATTTGGGTTATAATTCAAATAAACAAATAGTAAAAATGTAAGTATTTATAAGATAAATGGGATAACTAGGTATTTGATGATATTAATAAATTATTTTTAATTTTTTGTGTAAGTTAGTAGAATTGTAATTACTTTTTAAGAGAGAGTCTTTATCCTTTAGGCATATACATTGAATTATTAAGATATGGAATTATAATGTCTAAGATTTGTTTTAAAATAATCCAGGGGTAGGGGTAGGATATGAGAGCATAGATAAAATAAGATAGGTCATGTATTCATAATTCTTGAAGCTGGATGATGGGTAAGTTGTGTTCATTATACCTTACTTTACATGTTTTTAAATATTCATAATCAAAATTTTAAAAATGAGTGAAAACAGGGGAAAAATCTGCCTATCAATTTAAAGTAGGTTGGCTTTCACCTACTTTTTTCCAACTCTGTTCTGTTGGGTGGCCATTAGACACCTATCCAACATGCTAGTCACAGCAGTTGGTCACTATTACAAAGTAACTTTTCCCCAATCCTGGATTCCATAAGGATGAATTTTCCCTGAGCCTTTCTCTCCATTGATTTGCTCCATATCCCTTACTTGAATGCTAAACTTAGGAAGCATAACTAGTCTGACTTGGTTCAACTTCACCTTTCTTCCTCTGTCCATTTACAGAGAATATGCTCTTTAGTGGCTCTGTTCCACAGAGCACTGGATGCTTACACTAAGCCAGCATTGTCTGTGATTGTGTAGGTAAAAGTACAGTATCAGCCAGACCTTTGATTCTTACACTGCGTCCTCCACAGGACAAAGAAAGAAGTATGAAAATATGACCCATAAAAAGAATAATCAACCAGTCAGAACTGACCCAGAGATGATAGATTATAGAATTAATAAGTAAGGACGTTAAAATAGTTATTATAACTTTATTTCATATGTTTAAGAAGCTAGAGGAAAAATTAAACATGTTAAGTGGAGACATAGGACACCTAAAAAGAATTCAAATTGGGGGCTGGCCCAGTGGTGTACTGGTTAAGTTTGTGTACTCCACTTTCGCAGCCTGGGGTTCATGGGTTTAGATCCTGGGCACAGACCTACACACCACTCATCAAGCCATGTGAAAAAAGACTGGAAAAACACTGAACAGAGTATTAGAGGATTATAGGATAAATTCAAGCTGTTTGATTAGAATTTCCAAAAAAGGAGAGAGAGAGGGGGCCAGAAAATAATTATTAATATTTTACCAAATTTGATGAAAACTATTAACCCACAAATCAAAGAAGGTCTAAAAACCCCAAGCACAAGAAATGTGAAAAAGTCTACATCAAGGCACATGATAATCAAATTGCTTGAAACCATTGATGAAACATATATTGCATATTGAGAAACAAATATAATGATGGCAGTAGATTTCTTTTAGAAATAACACAAGAAAGGAAACAATGGAACAATATCTTTGAAGTAGTGAAAGGAAAAATCTGTCAAGCTAGAATTCCTTACGCAGTAAAAATATCTTTAAAAAACAAAGGTGTAATAAAGATAATTTCTGACTTATAAATGCAGAAAGAATTTATCAACACATCAAGAAATGTTAAAGGAAGCCCTTCAAGCAGAAGGAAAATGGCACTAGATAGAAATCTGGATCTTCACAAAAGAATGAAGAACACCAGAAATGAGAACTACATGGGTAAATAGAAATATAAAATATGTAATATATATACATATATATAATATCTATAAAATATAAATATAGAATATGTTTGACACATTTTACATTAGATATCTATAAAGATAATTGTCCTATAGCAAAGAGTATAAGCAACAACCATATTTTGGTTTCTAATTATCGTCCTCCAAAAATAGGCACCAGGTCTCTGTGAAGAAATGGCTCATTTTAGAGTTGGGCAGAAAATATATGAAATGAGCCAGAAGCATCTGGTAGTACAAGAAAGTAAGGAAGTGCTCAGCAAACAAAAAAGATGAGGACTTGTCAAAGGGACAGGAGTCAACCTGAAAGAGGTTCTAATGGTCAAAGCTGGAACAAGTTGAGCAGCAAAATAAATAATATAGTATTGAATTATAACCCAAGTATAACATAAGTATAATGAGTCCATATTTATATAAATAAATAATTGAATAAACATGTAAATTGGGAAGAAGAGAAAGATCTTTCTTACAGAAGAATTCCATTTAATGTATGTAGATACTCTCCCCTTGAAAAGTGGAGCTTAATCATAACCACCAGTTTCCTTCTTGAAGATAGGCTAGACTTAGTGACTTGCTTCCAAAGAGAAGAGTATGGCAAGGGAAAAATAGTAACTTTATAGAGAAAAAAATATGGGAAACATGATCTTAACCAAGTGATGAAAATTAACATCACCAGTGAAGTCATGTGGATATCACGTACTCTTGAAATGATGTGATGAGAAGTGCATTTTACCTCAGTGACATTCCTTCCAAAATCTCATAATCCCAGTCTAATCATGAGGAAAATAGACAAATTTAGATGCAGGAGTATTATATAGCATATCTGACCAATATTTCTTAAGGCTGCAAGATCATGAAAAACAGAAAGATTGAGAAACTGTCACAGACCAAAGAGACTGGGAAGACATGATAAAGAAGTGAGATGTGGACCCAGGATTTGACCCCAGAACAAACAGGAAAAACTGGTAAACTCTAAATAAAACCTGGAGTTAAATTAATAGTAATGTGTCAGTACTGGTTTCTCAGTTTTGAAAAATGTACTGTAAGATGTTAACAATTAGAAAAATTGGGTGAGGGATATATAGGAAGTCTCCGTGCTATCTTTGTGACTTTTTCATAAACCTACTATTATTCTAAGATAAAAAGTTTATTAAAAAAAGATACAAGAAGGTAATTAATTTTCTAATTACATATAGCTTTCTTCCCCTAAAGAAAAAGATAACTCTTTAAAGCATAAGCAAAAACAATGTAACATGGGGTTTATAATATACATAGAAGTAAAATGTATGAGTACAATAGTCCAAATTTCATGAGGAGAAAAATGAAAGTAGATTTTTAAAAGACTCTTATACGGTATATGAAGCAGTATAATATCACTTGAAGTTAGACAGGGAAAAGTTAATTACATGTACTATAAACTCTATTCAACCTCTAAAATAATATAAGAAAGAGTTATATCTAATAAGCCAAAAAGATAAACTTGAATTTTTAAAATAACTCAACCACAAAGAAGAGAAAAAAAGAAAAAGGGGAACAAAGAAAAGATGTATTAAATTGAAAACAAAGAGCAAGATGATAGACTTAACCCCAATCATATCAACAATCACTTTAAATGTAAATGCTCAAAACACCGCAATAAAAAGATAAAGATTGTCAGATTGAATAAGAAGCAGGACTCAGATATATTCTATCAAGAGGAAACCCACTTTAAATTTAAAAATGCATGTAAATTAAAAGTAAAAGGAGGGAAAAAGATATACCATGCTAACATTAGCTGAAAGAAACCTGGACTGGTTTTATAAATAGTAAACAAAGTAGATTTCAGAGCAAATAATATTACCAGGGATAAAGATGGTTATTTCATAATGATAAAGGGGTCCAATCACCAAGAGGGCTTAACAATCTTAAGCATTTATACATATAATTAGAGAGCTACAATATAATGAAGTTGAAACTGAAAGAGCTACAAGGAGAAACAGACAAATTTACAGTTATATTCAGAGATTTCAGTATCCCTCTCTTAATAATTGGAAAAATAAGTAGGCAAAAAATCAGTACAGATATAGAAGACATGAACAACACTATCAAACTACTTGAACTAATTGATATTTATAGAACATGCCATCAAATAACAGAAAAATACCTATTTTTTAAGTCTACAGGAAACATTACCCAGAAAGGACTTATTCTAAATCTCAAACAAATATCAATAAATTTAACAGGATCCCTGTCACATCATACAATTTAAAAGTTCTTTGACCTCAATGAAATTAAATTAGAAACCAATAAGGAAAAAATATTGGGAAAATATCAAATAATTTAGACATTAACACATTCCTCAATAACGTATGGATGAAAGAAAAAATCAAGAGAGATGTTAGAAAATATTTTGACCTGAATGAAAATGAAAAGACAAGAAGTCAAAATTTGTGAGATGCAGCTACAGTCATATTTGGAAGGAAATTTATGAAAGTAATGCCTATATTTGGTGGTCTAGTGGTTAAGATTTGGCACTCTCACTGCCATGGCCTGGGTTTCTTTCTCGGTCAGGGAACAGCACCACCCATCTGTCAGTTATCATACTGTGGCATATACGTGTTTCTGTGATGCTGAAAGCTAGCCACTGATATGTCAAATACCAGCAGGGTCACCTGTGGTGGACAGATTTCAATGGAGCTTCCAGACTAAAACAGACTAGGAATAAGTACCTGGCCATCCACTTCCAAAAAATTTGGTCCTGAAAACCCTATGAACAGCAGTGGAACATTGTCTGATATAGTGCCAGAAGATGGGAGGATGGCACAAAAAACTGGGCAGGGTTCTACTCTGCTGTAGACAGGGTTTCTAGGAGTTGGAATTGACTTGGTGGCACTAATCAAAAAATGCCTATAGTAGGAAAAAGTCTCAAATCAATGATCTAACATTTTTGCCTTAAGAAACTAACAAAAAAAAAAAATAGGAGGGCAAATTAAGCACAAATAAGTAGAAGAAAAAAATAAGATCAGAATGAAAGTCAATGTAGGAGAAAGCCAAAAAAATAGAGAAAATAAAATCAAAAGCTGGTTTTATGAGATCAATAAAATTGATGGACCTCTAACCAGAATGATTAGGGGCAAAAAGGTAGAATACATACATTACCAACGCCAGGAATAACATGCCTACACATCTGACAACTTTGATGGAATGTACAAATTCCATGAAAGATGTAAGCTACCAACACTTAACTTAAGAAGAAACAGACAACCCTAATAGCTCTATATCTGTTAAATTAATTGAATTTACAATTAAAAACTTTTCCACAAAGGTTTTTAACAAGTTTCACTTCACTGGTCCATTCTATGCAACTTTAAGGAACAAATAGTACCAATTCTACACAAGTCCTTCCAGAAAACTGAAGAGGAAGAAACATTTCCTACTCATTTTATGAGGTCAGCATTCCTCTGATGAGAGGCAAACATTACAAAACAGGACAACTACACACGAATATCTCTCATGAATATAAATACAAAAATTCTTAACAAAATTTTAGCAGATTGAACTCAATATTATATAAAACTCATCATATATCATCACTCAGTGGGGTTTATCCCAAGAATGCAAGATTGGTTTAACATTAGAAAATCAATCAATGTGATTCATCATTTTAACCAACGTAGAAAGAAAATATCTCCGTATTTGCAGAAAAGACATTTCAAAAATTACATCTATTCCTGATGAAAACTCTCAGCAAATTAGAAATAGAAGATTAATATGAAATACGATAAAGGGCGTCTAAGAGAAACCTACTACATATCTCATGATGGAAATCTGAATGCTTTCCTCCTAAGGTCAGGAACATGGCAAGGAGATTCATTCTCACCATTTCTATTCAACATTTGACTAGAGGTTCTCACTAGGTAACAAGGCAAGACAAAGGAATAAAAACATTTTGATTGGAAAGAAAGAAGTAATACTATCTATGTTTGCATTTGTTGTGATCTTCTATGTAGAATCTAAAAAAAGTCTCTGTGGATATATAAAAAAATTTAGTATAATTAGTAAATAAATTTAGCAAGATTGTAGGATTCAAGACCAATATAAAAATTAATCATATTTCCATATGTAATGGATTCTCCACCCAATTCCAATGTGTGCATTGGAAGTATTTTCATACCACCAAGCAGATAGATTAAAAAAAAAACAGGACCTATATAAATGCAGCACACAAGAGACACACATGAGACCTAAAGACACTCACAAGCTGAAAGTGAAGGGATGGAAAATGATACTCCGTGCAAATGACAATGAAAAGAAAGCTACAGTAGCAATACTTATATCAGACAAAATAGACTTTAAAACAAAAACTCTAACAAGAGACAAAGAAAGGTGCTACATAATAATAAAGGGAATAATCCAAGAAGAGGATATAACACTTGTAAATATGCACTCAACATAGGAGCATCTAAATATATAAAGCAATTATTAACAGACATAAAAGGAGAAATAGACAGCAACACAATAATAGTAAGGGACTTTAACACTCCACTTACATCAACAGATAGATCATCCAAACAGAATATCAATAAGGAAACATTGGCTTTAAATGACACATTAGACCAGTTGGACTTTACAGTAGATATATACAGAACATTCCATCCAAAAACCACAGAATACATATTCTTTTTAAATGCTCATGGAACATTCTCCATGGTAGATCACATATTAGGCCACAAAACAAGTCTCAATAAATTTAAGAAGACTGAAAAAGTACCAAGCATATTTTCTGACCACAATGGTTTGAAAATGTAAATTGACTACAGGAAGAAAATTGGAAAAGCCACAAATATGTGGAGATTACACAAAATGCTACTGAACAACAATTGGGTCAATGAGGAAATCCAAAAAAATACCTGGAGACAAATGAAAATGAAAATATGACATGCCAAAATTTATGGGATGCAACACAAGCAGGTCTGAGAGGGAAGTTCAATGTAATACAGGACTACTTCAACAAACAAAAATCTGAAATAAACAATCTAACAGTGCACCTAAAGGAAATGGACAAAGAACAAACAAAGCCCAAAATCAGTAGAAGGGAAGAAATAATAAAAATAAGAGCAGAAATAATTGAAATGGAGACTAAAAAAACGAATAGAAAAAAAATCAGTGAAAGTAAGAGCTGGTTCTTTGAAAAGAAACAAAATTGGCAAGGCTTTAGCTAGATTCACCAGGAAAAAAATAGAGAAATCTCAAACAAATAAAATCAGAAATGAAAGAGGAGGAATTACAACAGACACCTCACAAATACAAAAGATTATAAGAGAATATTACAAAAAGCTATATTCCAACAAATTGGATAATCTAGAATAAATGATAAATTCTTAGAATTATACAACCTTCTAAAACTGAATCAAGAATAAATTGAAAATTTGAATAGACCAAACACCAGTAAGGAGATTGAAACAGTAATAAAAAATCTCCCCAAAAATAAAAGTCCAGGACCAGATGGCTTCCCTGGTGAATTCTACCAAACATTCAAAGACATAATACCTATCCTTCTCAAGCTTTTCCATAAAATTAAAGAGGAGGGGAAGCTTCCTAGCTCGTTCTATGAAGGCAACATTACCCTGATACTGAAACCAGACAAGAATGACACAAAAAAGAAAATTACAGGCCAGTGTCATTGACGAATATTGATGCAAAAATCCTCAACAAAGTACTAGCAAATTGAATACAATAATACATTAAAAATATCATACACTATGATCTAGTGGGATTTATTCCAGGGATGCAAGAATGGTTCAACATCTGCAAAGCAATCAATATGATACACCATGTTAACAAAATAAGGAATAAAAATCACATGGTCATCAAACACGGAGAAAGCATTTGACAAGATCCAACATCCATTTATGATAAAAACTCTCAATAAAATGGGTATAGAAAGAAAGTATCTCAAAATAATAAAGGCGATATTTAATAAACCCACAACCAACATCCTACTTAATTGTGAAAAGCTGAAAGCCATTGCTCTGAGAACAGGAACAAGATAAGGGGGCCCACTCTCACCACTCCTATTCAACATAGTACTGGAGGTTTTGGTCAGAGAAATTAGGCAAGCAAAAGAAATAAAAAGGATCCAAATTACTGGGCCAGCCTGGTGCCATAGTGGCTAAGTTCATGTGCTCTGCTTTGGTGGACCAGGGTTCACAGGTTCAGATCACAGGCACAGACCTACATACCACTTATCAAGCCATGCTGTGGCAGGCATCCTACATATAAAGTAGAGGAAGATGGGCACAGATGTTAGCTCAGGGCCAGTCTTCCTCAGCAAAAAGAGGTGGACTGACAACAGATGTTAGCTCAGGCCTAATCTTCCTCACACACACACAAAAGGATCCAAAGTAGAAAGGAAGAAGTGAAACTATCACTGTTTGCAGATGACATGATGCTGTACATATGTATATACATATATATAGAAAACTCTAAAGAATCCACCAGAAAACTATTAGAAATAATCAACAACTACAGCAAAGTTGCAGGGTAAAAAATCAACATACAAAAATCAGTTATACTTCTATGCACTAATAATGAACTAGCAGAAAGAGAGGTCAAGAATACAATCTCATTTACAATTGCAACAAAAAGAATAAAATATCTAGGAATAAATTTAACCAAGGAAGTGAAAGACCTACACACTGAAAGTTATAAGACATTATTGAAAGAAATTGAAGAAGACTTAAACAAATGGAAAGATATTCCATGCTCATGGACTGGAAGAATTTACATAGTTAAAATGTCCATATTACCTAAAGCAATATACAGATTCAATGCAGTCCCAGTCAGAATCCCAATGACATTCTTCATTGAAATAGAACAAAGAATCCTAAAATTTATATGGAACAACAAACGACCCTGAATAGCCAAAGCAATGCTGAGAAAAAAGAACAAAGCTGGAGGTATCACAATCCTTGACTTCAAAATATCCTGCAAAGCTATAGTAATCAAAATAGCATGGTACTGGCACAAAAACAGACACACAGATCAATGGAACAGAGTAAAGAGGCCAGAAATAAAACCACACATCTGTGGACAGCTAATCTTTGAAAAAGGAGCCAAGAACATACAATGGAGAAAGGAAAGTCTCTTCAATAAATGGTGTTGGGAAAATTGGACAGCCACATGCAAAAGAATGAAAGCAGACCATTATCTTACACTATACACAAAAATTAGCTCAAAATGGATTAAAGACTTAAATGTAAGACCTGAAAACATAAAACTCCTAGAAGAAAATATAGGCAGTACACTCTTTGACATCGGTCTTAGCAGCATCTTTTTGAATACTGCGTCTACTCAGGAAAGGGGAACAAAAGAAAAAATAAACAAATGGGACTACAGCACACGAAAAAGCTTCTGCAGGGCAAAGGAAACCATGAATGCAATGAAAAGACAACCCACAAATTGGTAGAAAATATTTGCAAATCATATATCTGACAAGGGATTAATTTCCAAAATATATAAAGAACTCATACAAATCAGCAACAAAAAAACACACAACCTGATCAAAAAATGTGTGGAGGATCTGAACAGATATTTTCTAAAGAAGATATACAGATAGTCAACAGGCACATGAAAAGATGTTCAACATCACTAAGTATTAGGGAAATGCAAATCAAAACTACAATGAGATATCACCTCACACCCGTCAGAATTGCTATAATTAGCAAGACAAGAAACAAGTGTTAGAGAGGATGTGAAGAAAAGGGAACCCTCATACATTGCTGCTGGGAATACAATCTGTTGCAGCCACTATGGAAAACAGTATGGAGATTTCTCAAAAAATTAAAAATAGAAATACCATATGATCCAGCTATCCCACTACTGGGTATTTATCCAAAGAACATGAAAACAACAATTCAAAGAGATTAATGCACCCCTACGTTCATTGCAGCATTATTCACAGTAGCCAAGACATGGAAGCAAACCAAGTTCCCATCAACTGATGAATGGATAAAGAAGATGTGGTATATATATAGAATGGAATACTCCTTAGCTACAGAAGACAAAATTGTGCCATCTACCACAACATGGATGGACCTTGAGGGTATTATGTTAAGAAAAATAAGCCAGACAGAGAAAGGCAGACACCATATGATTTCATTCATATGTAAAACATAAACAAACACATGGATAAAGAGAACAGATTTTTGGTTACCAGAGGGGAAGGGTATGGGGGGGGATGGGTGAAAGGGATAAAGGGGCACATATACATGGTGGTGGATAAAAACTAGACTATTTGTGGTGAGTATAATGCAGTCTATACAGAAACTGATATATAACAATGGAGACCTGAAATTAAACAATGTTATAAAACAATATGACCTCAATAAAATAAAAAAAAGAAAAAAGTATACTTTAAGCATGTGAAGCTTATTGTTTGCCAATTATAGCTGAATAGTGCAGAAAAGGAGATAGCTGCGAAATACTATAGTCCTTAACCTATTTACTACTCACAAAAATCCTATGAAGTCTTTTGATTTTTATTGCTATGTTTCTACTTAAGAAAAAGTACTTTTTTTTAACTTGAAGGGAAATATCTCAGTTTTATTCTGTGAGCTTAAGTGAATCTGAATCAACTTCATTTATATTTTTATCAATTAAGCAACTGGTATTTTCTGAATACTTGTAATGTATTATGAGGGGGATTCCCAAGAAGTATCAGACTTCTCTCTCCCTTAGCCTTTGTGTCTGAGAAAACAGGATGCACAAGTGAATGTTTTGAAACAATGCAAACAGTTATGTTCAGGGCTAAATGAGTGGTGGAACAATAACATCTATCTGACCTCAGGAAAAACAAGAATCTGGCCTTGGTCTGAAGCCTGAGGGAGGAGAGATGCCTTAAACAAGGCCTCACATGCTGGGTAGAATTAGTTTGGCTGGAGAAGCTGAGAAGGCAGAGCATTCACACTAAAGGGAAGTTTGGAATGTGGAATGGACTAGCTGGCCAAACAGGGAATTTCATGTTTTGCAATAACATTTAGGCTGTCCAAGTTACTGATAAATTATCTTTTTCTACAGTATGGCTCACACATACAGGAACACAGAGAGTGACAGAGACAGAAACAGAGACAGAGAAACAGAGAGAGAGAGAGGGAAATACCATATTTTCAAGATATTTAGTGTATCAGCCACATTCTCACTGAATATATACTCTTTTGTCCAGAAAAGTAAAAAGAAGACACTGCATTTATTTGTTCATCTACGAGCTCCTTCTGTAATCACAGGCCCATTTAAAGCCAGTTCAAACAGACCTATCTATTATCAACAAAGTGATTAAGAATTGCCTATCAGAAAATTTGCAAAGTCACGTAGCCAGAGCAAGTGCAGAAGAAGAATTCTTGACCTGAAATGACCAAGGAACCAAAAATTCTCTTCCTCATAGAACCCAAGGACCGGGGCATGACAGGAATTTAAAAGTTGGACTCTTCTTTATCAGAAGCAAGGGGTCCATCATTTGGGAAGATCCAGTGTTAAAATTCCTTCCCCACTTTGCCATAAGTGTTTAGAACCTCATCATAAATGTTTAGAACCCTATCATAAATGTTTAAAATCTTACCATAAATGCTTGAAGCCCACCAATCAAAACCTGTCCCTCCAGCATTTCCACGTGCCAGCCTGTTCTCCCTAACCTCTTAAATTTCCCCCCAAATCCTAAATCAGGGAGACAGATCTGAGGGCACATGCCCCCTCTTGCAGAATAAAGCTGATTTCTCTCCCAAAAGCTGATGTCAAAATTAATTGGCTTGTTTATGCACATTGGGTAGGAGAACTCCACTTTTTGTCTGGTAACACTTCCAGTACCTTCTGGAGACCCAATTACATGAAGACAAACACATAGGTCAATTTTACCTCAATTCAATGCTGCCTCACATGATATTTACTACTGTATGTTCCTCCTTTGTGCACTACTTGGCAGATTCTAATTTTAAGAGGAAAAAAAAAATCAGTGTTTTTAACCTCTCTCACTTCACTTTCCACTCATGGCAACTATCATAGCCTTTGCCGGGCCTGACTGCTGTTTTCCAAAAGTGGAAACAGTTAACAGGTGCTCACTGCTGTCAACTTCAGAAGACAATCAAGCTCAGATTTAAGCAGGCGGGGGCCACTTTGCCCACAACAAAAGTCAGACATAGAGTGAGAAAATATATTTTGAGTAAAAATTTATTTATTTTCAGGGATCTTGAGACTAATAAGATGTTATGGACTGCAGTGTGCATAAGGTGTAGAATTCTGAGACAAAAAAAGAAAATTCAATGTTAAGTTTTTCTTGTTGAGATGTATGAGTTCTTTATATATTTTGGAGATTAACACCTTAGCAGATATATGGTTTGCAAACATCTTCTCCCAATTGTTAGGCTGTCTTTTCATTTTGTTGATGGTTTCCTTTGCTGTGCAGAAGCTTTTTGGTTTAATGTAGTCCCATTTGTTTCTTTTTTCTATTGTTTCTCTTGCCCAGTTGGACGTGAACAGACATTTCTCCAAAGAAGAAACACAGATGGCCAACAGACACATGAAAAGATGTTCACCATCATTAACATCAGGGAAATGCAAATCAAAACTACAATGAGGTATCACCTTACACCTGTCAGAATGGCTATAATTAACAAGACAGGAAACAAGTGCTGGAGAGGATGTGGAGAGAAGGGAACTCGCACACACTGCTGGTAGGAGTGCAAACTTGTGCAGCCACTATGGAAAACAGTATAGAGATTCCTCAAAAAATTAAGGATAGAACTACCATACGATCCAGCTGTTCCACTGCTGGGTATTTATCCAAAGAACATGAAAATACCAATGTGTAAAGATACATGCACCCCTGTGTTCATTGCAGCGTTATTCACAATAGCCAAGACTTGGAAGCAATCTAAGTGCCCAAGAAGGGATGAACAGATAAAGCAGATGTGGTGTATATACACAATGGAATACTACTCAGCCATAAGAAACTATCAAATCCAGCCATTTGTGACAACATGGATAGACCTTGAGGGTATTATGCAAAGTGAAATAAGTCAGAGGGGGAAGGTCAAATGCCATGTGAATCTCACTCATAAGTAGATGATAAAAACAACAACAAACACATAGAGACAGAGATTGGATTGATGTTTTCCAGGGGGGAAGCAGGGAGAGAGGAGGACAAAAAGGATGATTGGGCACATGTGTGTGGTGATGGACTGTAATTAGTATTTGGGTGGTGAACATGATGCAATCTATGCAGAAACAGAAGTATGATGATGTACACCTGAAATTTATACAATATTATAAACCAATGTGACTGCAATAAAATAAAAACAATGAAAACAAACAAACAAAAGCAAAGCTAACTTTTTGCAGTTCTCTCTGCTTACCTCTTCTACCTTCCTCTGTTCGCCATAAGTTTTCAAGACTGTAGGTTTGGAGTCAGATTTATTACTGTTGGACATTTGTAAAACTATTTAGTGGCTTCCATTGATCTTTGAATAATGTCTAAATGGTCTACTAGTTCTTGAATAGCTTTGCCCCTGCCCTGCGCACTATCCTCCTCTTGTGACTCTTAGGTTCCAGAAACACTGGCTTTCTCTTTGTTCTTCATTCTTCAAACTCCTTTCTGTCTCAGACCTTTGAACATGCTGTGCCCACTACCTAGATGCTCTCTTGCCCTTTCATATTTCACTTTTTGCCTGAATAACTCGCATTTATCTTTCAAGTCTCAATTTAAACCAACTTTCCTGAAGGATGTCTTTCCTGATCCTCAAAAAAAGTTGGCATCCTTATTAAACGCTCTGATGGCACCCTGTCCTTTTCATTCTCAGCATATGCACCATTACAGCCCCAGCACCTAGCATAGAGCCATTCAAATTTCTGTTAAATTAATGACTCATAAATAGTTGAATGAATGAAACTTGATATGCATGTCAAGCAGAATATAAGTAGCTCTTTATTGTTGACTAAACTTTCAGAAAGTGTAATAAAACAGTTGTTTTCCTAGCCATACTTTTAACTCCTTACCACTTTTTTTTTTTCCTGAGGAAGACTGGCCCTGAGCTAACATCTGTGTCCATCTTCCTCTACTTTATATGGGATGCCGCCACAGCACGGCTAGACAAGCAGTGCCTCGGTGCGCGCCCGGGATCCGAACCGGCAAACCCCAGGCCGCCGCAGCGGAGCGCGCGCACTTAACCGCTTGCGCTACGGGGCCGACCCCTTACCACTTAAGTCTTTCAGATTAAAAAAAAAATGTTTTAGTTATCAGTGGTCAGAGGTAGTATATAGTCCTGGTAAGTCAATTAAGCAACTAAGTCTTGCATTTTGGATTTCAGACCTTTCTATGGTGAATTAGCTTATGAATTAGCTAGCTTCATATTTCACAAGCAGCTATTATAAACAGCAAGTATTACTTGTGATTTTCCCTCACTCCACCTTCCTATGTATGTCAAATGGGGAGACTTTGCTACCATCCTGCTTTGGGAAAAGTATAACTGCCTCAAACTACTCTTTGTTTGATCCATGCCTCCTCTCACCCCATATTTTCTGGAGCTGCCACAGGCTCAAGCAGCTTATCTGAGAAGTCTACGAAGTAGAAGGACAAGGGAGAAGCTATGTTAGGGGCTGTCCAAGACTTTGAGATCCTTCATTTCTAGGGGACAAATGGCTGGACCAGATTCAAAGAAGTATCAGAGTCAAAGAAAGTCAACTTTAGGAATAGAAATTCCCCTCAGTCTTGCCTTGGTCTTTACACTTTGTGACATGATTTCTTCCCTTCATGAAGACTTTCTTCAAGGGTCATTTTAACCAGGCTTATCTTGAATAAACCACTTAAGGAGAAACACACTTATTATCTGCTCAGAATCTATTTTTTTAAGTAAAAATCCTGTCTGTCTAGGGACAATTGATATAGTCACACATTTCTCTTCCATTTTTCTGCTCTTAAGACTCAGCATTTCCCACCAACCTCTGGCCTCTTTGTTCCTCTCTTGTGAGAGTCAGAGAAAATCCTTCCTCCAATTTTCAAGAGCAACAATAATCTGTGCATATTTGGCCCTCCTCATGCGCATCATGCACTTTGAGTTCTCTCCTAGTCTCTTAGCGGAGTGTATGCATTCGGGTACGTACTGCAAGATATCAAGCCCATTTAAAACAGTATGTGTGTGAGACACAGTACTGAATTATTTTAAATGAACTGTCCATATATGATTTCATTTTGGACAGTCATCCTGAAGGAATGGGTTTCCAATGTTCTAACAAATAATTATAATATTATTAATATTATTAAATAATATTTATTATTATTATTATGCAGTACTTGGGTATATGCTATTATAGAAAACTGTACTTTGTGCTTGATAAGGAGGAACAATTGATACATTCATTAATTAGGATCCTGCTTAACCTTCTGTTATGAAGGATGATCACGTGTTTTACCCAGAATGTTGCACTTTGATGAAGGCATAGTGAGATAATGAAAATGTGATCAAATATATGTGTTTATTTTTCTTTCATATTTTTAATTTGCTTTATAAATAGGTAGTATAGTAAGATAATTCAAAAAATAAAACACTATTAAAGAGATATATTGGAGGAGCACTCTTATTCTACAGAATCTGGTTCAATAACTCTTCCCAACATGCATAACCACATTTGCTAGTTTATTCTGTATCCTTCTGGAGTTCTGTTATGGTTATAATTTTGTTTCTATAGCATCCTATGGCGATTTCACAGGACAGGCCTATGCTTTATGAACTAATGTCTTTAATCAAAGCCAAAGTGCAATAATAAGTGTTATGTGATATGATTTATTCCCTTTCTTTTTCTCTTATTCTTAATGGAATTGGTATTCAGTTTTTAGCTACACAATAGATATCCACACCCATACGTAAAAAGAAACACACTGCTTTTTTTTATTGACATATATTTTGCCCCTTGAAGGCATAATGAAAGCCAGTCAAAGGCAGAGGCAATGTTTTATGTTCTAAAGACAACAAAGATGAAATAACTGACAAATAAAAACCAGATATCTTTGAGTAAATGTAAGTAACCATGGCTTTCGATGAAATTTGATGCAAATATTTTCATGTATATTTGTGGATATGACAGGAACAAAAATTATCATAATGTCCTTTTAAAGATTTTTCATTGGGAGCCAACTATGTGTGTGGATGTCAAGGTGTCTCTCCAGAAACTTAAATAGAATCTGTATGTATTGCCAATATTCCCCATGTGTCGATTTGATTTCCCTACCCTTCAAGGCTCTATCAATTGTTTTTCTATTTTGTCTGAAATCTATCTACTCCCTTCCGCTAACACACAGACCTAAAAACATGCCGAAAAAAGAAAAAAATTTCTCTTTTTCCCAAAATAGAGCAAATATATTACCTCTCTTGTTCTACCCCTTGGATTACCAGTTTCTCTCCCACCTTGAGTTCCCAGCAGACTTCTCTAGAGGGCATTGACCCCATTTGTGAAAATCCCATTCATTCTTTGCCCTTCACAATCTGGTTTTTGTTCTTGTCTCTGTAGAATTTATACTTTAAACAGTCATCTGTTGTCTTCCTATTGCCAGATCCAGGATTTTCTCTTGACATTGTTAACTGGCTTCCCTTATTTGTGGAACACTGTGTTTCTGACCTCAAAACTTCTACTTATCTTACAGTTTCTTTGAGGCTCTTTCAGTGGATTATCTTGCACTTCTCTCCTAGACTTAGTTATCCACAAAGATTCCATTTTTGCTCCATGTTTCTCTCTCACTGTTATTTCTTGCTTGGTTCTTATTTAACTTGCTCTCATCTTTATGGGCTCAGCTCCAAAATTCATGTCTCTAGCCACAGCCTCTCTCCCAACTCCCAACATCCCTTTCCACGTGGATGTCCCTCCATGCCCTCATGGTCAGTTTGTTGAAACTTAATTTCCTTCAGTATTTTCCAGTTTTATTAACGTGTAATTATCCTGTCACTCAGGCTTGAAATCTGCTCATAAGCATTTCCTTCTCTCTTCCTTCCCATTAGTAATCTTGTTTAATCACTCACTTCCTCTTATCTGAATTACCATTGTTTTCCTTGCTTTGAAACACTCATCTCTCCTTCTTGAATTATTTTAGGATTGACTATCCTCTCAGTCTCACCCTGTCCTCATTCCAAACTGTTCTCTACAGTCCTTCCAGAGAAATCTTCCTAAATATACCTCCTTGAATCTGAATTTTTTTTAATGTTTCCCCAATGTCTGCCAAATAGTCTAAACTTCGTATCAGTGCTTTTGCATTAGTTGATTCATTTGTTCATTAAATGAGCAAACATTTACTGAGCCTCTATTATTTAGTAGATGTTGTATGAGGCATCGTATATAGGTAGGTTTAGTTCCTGCTTCATGTAGCTCACAGTCTAGTAAGAAAGACTAAGAAGCATTTACAGTATGGTGAGTAGTGCTGTGAGGGAGAAGTAGGGGTGCAGTATGAACACATAGGAGGGGCCCTAACTCAGGGTCAAGGAGACTTCCTGAAGGAAATGACATCCACAGGGGTGAGCAAATACCATGGAGAATTTAGATATCCAAGAAAGGGAAAAATGAGTTTCCAGTAGAGGCAACAGCATGGTTTTTCAGCTATATCTCTCACCAAGCCCTTTAGTCACCATACATATGTTACTGCCCAACGTGGGGCCTTCTGCTCCCCAGCAAGACATGCCAATAATCAAAAGGCAAGGTGGTAGGAGAAAAATGACTTTTTTATTACAGGTTGCAAGAGGGAATATGGCCAACTAATGTCTAAAAAACCATATTAAGGGGGCACAAATCTTACAGCAGTTATATAGGCAGGTGGGTTATAGGGGAGGGGTTTAGGTATGTTGACCTTCTGGTATTACAGACTGGAAGTCGCCACACCAGATCTTGCAGTTTTCATTGATGATGGCTCTCAGCATAGACTCTCTGTTTAGGGGTCATCACATTCCCAAGGAGCTCAAAAGAACAAAGTTATCATCTTATCACAGCTGGGAGGTATACGCACAGGCAGGGGTTTTAAAATCAACATAGCAGTTAGGTCTCCTGGAGGGTGCACATCCAGCTGGGTTAGTTTCTCAGAGGTCATTCAAAGTTACAATAAGGTTTCTTTTCTACAACATGGCTTCCTTTATGTCAACCTTGTCTTGAGCCAGTATCACATACATTCCAAACCAGACAACTCCAGGTGTTTTCCTTCTTCTGGATGTTTGCTCCAGCCATTCTGAATGCCTTCTGTTATCTGCCTCTCCATATCCTGCCCATCTTTTAAGACGCAGTTCAACCACCTCCAACTATGAAAGCTTTCTCACTTCCTGGGCTGGAAGAAATTTTTCTATTCTCTATGCTTTTAGAATATTTTGTTTGTACATTTCTTATAGCATATATGCCTCATGTTATATTAATGCGCCATCACTTTATTGTTCTCTTCTTTATTACCTATGAGCTCTTCAAGGACAGGGACAATGTGTTCTGTTTTGTTAACTTCTAGATCTTTGAGGAGGTCAGGGTTTTCAGGCACTGTAGCCCAAATGACTTCCAGGATGAGGGTGAAGCAGACATCTTCAAAGAGCAGGGCAGGGCAACTTGAAATCCAAGACTGGATCAGATTGAGGAGCAGGGGAAGGATGTAGTTGAGTGGGAAATAAACATTGATCAAGTGCACATTACTTAATCCACACAGCTATCTTTAGTGGGAAGTATTGTTATCCCCATTTTATAGATGAGTTCAAGGAGTTATAGAAACTTGTCTATTTTCATACAAGCATTAAGTGGAAGAACCAGCATTTCAGCCCAGTAGGAGCTCTGATGAATCCATGCTTTGTGCCTTTTTCTTATGCCTTCCTCACCTGGGAGGCCAGGATACCATATAGTCTCTGAAAGGAACCAGGAAATATGCAACAGAAATTCAGAACACACTGAGGCCAGAATGAGGAATCTAGAGCTGCAAACTTCTCATCAATACCAGCAGCAAATGCAAAGAGGAGGGAAGGATGTCTAGGGATGAGCATCAGTGCTTCTCTACAGAGACTAGGTGAGGAGAGAGAGGCACCTAGGCCATGAAATTTAAAGAGACACTTAATCTCAGGATCAAATAAATGTACTAGTCCCCACGCTAGCACAGACCTACGTATCTACCAGGAGCTCAATAAATGCTTTTTGAATTAAACTGATTTGGCACCTGAACAATGCTCCATATTGTCCGTTTGGCTTCTGTGAACAGGAGATTTGTTGAGTATAGATGACACTTAATTTTCCCAACCCTAAGAGCAAGTGCTTCCTTAAATTTTGCATCCTAACTGGCTCCTGTTGACACACCGTAGTTCCAGTGGACTGAATGTTTATGTTTCCCCAAAATTAATATGTTGAAGTCATAACCTCTGATGTGATTGTATTAGAAGGTAGAGCCTCTGGATTAGATCAGGATGGTAGACCCCTCATGAATGAGATTAATTCCTTCATAAAAGAGACCCCAGAGAGCTACCTTGTCCCTTCTACCATGTGAGGACACAGCGAGAAGATGGCTGTCTAGGAAGGAAGCAGGCCATCACCAGACTCCAGATCTGCTGGCACCTTGATCTTGGACTTCCCAGCCTCCAGAACTGTGGAAATAATTTTCTATTGTTTAAGCCACCGAGTCTATGATATTTTTATTATAGCAGCCAGAATGGACAGTAGACCTGGCCCCACACTTCTATCTCACACTAGAAATAGGAACAGTTTGGTTCATTAGCCATCCCTTTTCAAGAGACTAGTTTAGGTAAGAAAAAGAAAAACATATTGATTACCTTGTATGATGCTTCCAATCAAGTCAGACCACAGTCAGACTTGTTTTAGGAAGAGTGAAAAATCTGGATTTTTTTTTTAACTTGCCAGATATGGCCAGCGGGAGTGACAATAGTTCATTAACATTGCTTCTTATTTTTATTTATTTATTTCTTTGGTGAGGAAGATTGTCCCTGAGCTAAGATCTGTACCCAGATTCCTCTATTTTGTATGTGGGACACTGCCACAGCATGGCTTGATGATTAGTGCATAGGTCCACACCTGGGATCCGAACCTGCAAGCCCAGGACCACCAAAGTGGAGCACGCAAACTTAACCACTATGCCATCAGGCTGACCCCAAAATTCTGTATCCACAAATTCATCTATGTCCATACTTGGATATTTTTCTCTCTTAGGTTCTCAGGGAAAATACATTTAAAATGTTTTATCTGTACTAAAGGGAAAATAATTTCCACACCTGGGACAGAATAGGTGGTAGGATAAGGGGAAGGAGCAAATAACCAGCCAAATTGTAGGAGGTAATAATTGAGAAATTTAGAATCTTGGGTAATTGGAGAGTAAGATACTCAAGAGAGAAGAGCCAGGTAGCTTATTTTAATTAGTGAATGAGGACACTGATTTCAGCTTCCTGTGCCATTTTCTGTCCTATAAGATATTATAATTATGGTAATATTTATCACTGATAAAGTGCTTTATAGAAAATTTTTTTCTTGAAGTAGAGCATCATTTATATATTGAATAGCTACTATATACAAAACTGTTTTTAATACATTATAGATAAAGATAAGTCAGACATGGTCTTTACCCTCAGGAAGTTTAAAATCTAGTCAAGGAGATAAATATTTTTTAAAACTATACTAAATCAAATTATTATTTAATTTGCATAATTACTATATTGTTATATATTAACTAATACATATTAAATACTATATAATGTAATATATTATTATAACACATATAATAATTAATATAAAGGTGATTTAAACTTTAACAGAGAGACAGGCAAAGGGAGTATTCCTCAAAGTGGTGTGGTAATGTGGGCATATTAGGTCTTGTAAGACCCTTTCAGGTTGAACGTGCTTGTCCTCTCCATTCACCCCTAACAAATATCCTGATAAAATGCCCCCCTAAGCATGCATGGGTCCTTTTGGTAAAGATTGGAGATGCAGTGTGCCCTGGGGAGTGATGGCAGCTTGGCAGCAGCTTCAGATACGCAGAGCTGGGGACTTCTGAGGACCACCATGGGGAGGAGAGCAGAGGAAAATAAGGGAAGGGCTTTTCAGAAGCTTATAGAACTAAATCTTATAGGGCATGTAAGATTTCCCTAGCCAAAGTGAGAGTTTGTGGAAGAATCCTTGATAGATGGCTTTATCCTCAGTCTGTCCAGTTGGTTGCCACATCCCTACTTATTAAGTACAGAATAATGTTACTCAAAAAGAATTTTCTTGGCTCTGCTGTACACCAAGTTGTTTTCCAGAATTCTATTTTTATACCAGTTAGCTTATTACTATTAATTTATTAATAATGATAGTAATAATAGCTACCACTTCTTCAGCAAATGAGCTCAACTCTTTGCTAGGTAACTTAACTACAAATTTCCTCAGTTCCTTGTGACAATTGTATGAGACATTTAATATTATATCTCTTTAAATGCCTTAGCATTTCCAGATAACTGACAACCACATACCACTGTTCTCTATATTTTTGGACTTGGCTTGTTGACATTCTGCTCACTTGCTCCCATAAACAGCATCCATAAACAGCATCAAAGCTGGGTTGATGCCATCCATTCTCAACACATGTCTTGTCTACAGAAGTTGGACAGAGACAACATGGAACATTGTCCATGTTGTAGAGGTGCCATACAGTTTAACGTAACCAGCATTTATTGAGCTTCTAGTGGGTGTCTAGATCTCTGCTAGGTTAGGTGCTACAGGGAACATAGAAATGAATAAGGCATAGTGCTAGCCCTCTAGAGGCTTGCAAGGTAACAAGGTAGAGATATACAACTTAGCACAATGTAAGTCAGATAGTGATAAATGCTAACAGAGACATAAGTTAAATGTACTCTAAGATATGCTTTATATGCCTTCAAAGTCGTCATTAGAGATACCATATTTATAGAGAATTTGGTTGCTGCTTGTTTTATGTCTGAAAATATATATACATTTTGAAGCTGAGGTCAATTTACAGTTAACCCTCAAGATTCATAAAAGCATAATTTATTAGTTCTCTCTAATATTAATTGATAGGCAGAATAATTTTTAGCAGAATATTTCTTAAAACAGAGATCAAAGGGAGAACCAAATTCTGTTTTCTGTTAACATGCTGTTCAATAATGACCTACTTGACAAGGAACATAGAATGAGATCTGGAAAGTCAATGTTCCTCAGAAGACTTGGAAAAAGAGAGTGGAATCAAAGTGTCATTCAGACACCAAGCCAAGTAAAAAATTATCCTGCTACATTTTCTCTACCTTACTTTATGACTGTTTTCATTCCTGGCCTGGGTCCTAACACTATCCCACTGTGTGCATTGGCGTCCCAGAAATTCTTCACTCCCAGTCAGGACTCCTCTTCCCTCACATCTCCCTAGTACTGAGGAAAAAGCCAGGTGGGCTCCACTTGGTCCAGAAGTTCAGAAATAGGCTGTTGATCTATATCTGCAAGCCAAATCACCTAGAAGGTCAAGGACTTCTGATGTTTCAGCCTCTGGTGTTCTCATCTACCCTCCATAGCACTGCCAGCCAGTCTCTCCATCCTCCTTTAGCTGAGGCTCTTTGGAATGAGTGTAACTCTTTCCCAAGGGGTCTATAGATTAGGCAGCCAACAGGAGCCCCCTCACTTGCTGGGACCCTGCAGCCATCATCTCGCATAAAACTAGAGTTCTCAGAAAGTGAGAGCCACATCCAACATTAATCTGTATGCTGATATAATTTATGACGTCCTCTACCTTTAGAACAGACCCTACAATTAAGGATACATACCAGTAACCAAGATGAGTGTTGTTCACATGTTGAGAGTCTTGTCTATGTGGATTGCTACCCTATTCAGTGTGACCCAATGCATTGCTGCTCTCAACATATCATATGGCTAATACCATCTAGTGTATCCTAACCTGATCCTAGGAGTCAACACTGACCTTGTCATTTCAACAAGCATCAATCTTGTATCTTTGTCTTGAACAGCAACATCATCACCATGTAGATAGCAAGCTCTTTGAGGTAAGGACTCCTATGGACTGAATGTGTCTTCTCAAAATTCATATGTTGAATCCTACTCTCTAATGTGATAGTATTTTGAGATGGGGACTTGAGAGGTGATTAAGTCATGAGGGTGGAGCCCTCACAAATGGGATTAGTGCCTTATAAAACAGATCCCAGAGAGTACTCTCACCTCTCTTGCCATGTGAAGAAACGGTGAGAAGACTGCTATTCGTGAGCCAGGAAGCAGACTCTCACCAGACACTCAATCTGCTGGTGCTTTGATCTCAACCTCCAGAACTGTGAGAAATAAGTGTTTGTTGTTTAAGACCCACTGTCTGTGATCATTTGTGATAGTAGCCCAAATTAACTAAGATAGGCACTATGGCTTAACTTCTATTGCATGTCCCCCAGGATTTAGCCCAGAGACGAACATACATGCTAGGCCTTCAGAGAGTACCAAGGAGGCTGTCAACCATGTGCAGCACTAAGGGCTCACCAGTAGAGACGCTCTGTTGGCTCTGTTTTCCCGGCAGCCCTGCTCAGCACAGCCCCTGGGCCAATAACCTGGGTTCTGCATCTGAGCCAATCCTGATCAGGACATGAAAAATATTAGAGACCCATCCCACCAGCCTAGGAAGATTAGAATTAGAGATGCTGCTGTATAGACAGTGTCTAGTGGTCTTTAGACCCACAAAGTGACTGCCTTCCCCTATTCCCTATCATATTGGCGAAGTTCCCAGGACAGATTATCTACCTCGTGTCCCTGCTGAGCTCACTTGCTTAGACCCTGACATCTTGCATAAGTTTTGACAGTTTCTGCCCTGATACAGGTGCTGGGCGGGTTCCCTCTATGTAAAAGTGAATGCCCTGAAGCACAACACCACTGCCCACTCCACGTGAATTGCAGGCCCATGTGCCTTTTTCTGCTAGATGGCCCTTGTTTGCTGCTAACACCTGCCAGAACCTAACCTGACCTTGCCATTGTCCTTGGGACACTGAAAGGATCAACCCTGTGAAGCGGGCCTTGAGCCCAAGGTGTCCATGTGAAGATAGTCCTAGAACACCACTGTTCAGCTTCATTGTCACTATCATCACTACTCACTCTCGTAAACAATCATCCAAACTGTCAACACAAGGAATCACTTCCCCTGCTACCACAGTCCTTAAGCCACTCGTTTCAAAATAAAATTTTCTTTGTTGTTTGAAGATGTTTGTGTGTATGTATAATTTGGAGATGATTCTGGAAGGCATTTATTTCTCCTCTCCTTATTCTCCTACTATGGTGATAAATGCATTTGACCTCATTTCCAAGAGCTTCCATAGTTTTGGACTAATTTCAGAGTAAATATGGGGGGAATTTAACCTTTTCTTTGCCAAAGGGAAACACCTCCCATGAAATAGCTTGAAATTGTCCCAGCGCTCATGGCAAGAAAATGTCTGTTCTGATCCTCTTTCAAGACAAGGAAAGAGAAGACAGATTCTAATTAGAGTTCTGAGATTGGCTGACTGCCCCAAGACTGAGTAAAAAGTTTCCAGGATATGGGACTTTCATTGCTAAAACACAGAGATTCCCAAGCAAACTGGGATGGTTGGTCACCCTAATTCTACTTTGAGCAGAGCTGTGGAGATGTTTGGGTAACAGTTTTAATCATAATCATGTGGTGGAGCAGATAGTTTAAACAGTAAATAACTCAAGTTGGCCTTAGAAGGTTTGGTTGACCAATCAGGCATCCTACAACATCAGGGTGGAGGAGAATGTAACTGGCTCTGAGGAGGATCATTTTATGTATTTTGCTCTTTTTGCTGGACCCTAGAGTTAAGGAATGCAGAGGCCTGGACATTTCTTCTGCTCTTCATTTCTTCCTCCTCCTCCTTCTTAACTGAGACATAGCTTACATACAGTAAAGTGCACAAATCTTAGATGTACAGGTCAATAATTTTTACGTTATATATATACGTACATAGCTATCACACAGATAAAGATGTAGATCCTTTCCAGCACCCCAGAAGATGCTCTTGGGCCCTTCTCAGGGGAACCACTATTTTGACATCTATCGCCATAGAGTAGTTTTAAAATTTATGTAAATGTAATCAAACAGCACTTACTTTGTAGTCTTTTGTTTTGATATTTTTCAAGATTATGTTTGAGACATTTATCCATGTTGTTGTGTGGGTCAGTAATTCTTTCATTTTTTATGAAGGTTTCACATTTGTTTACTCATGATACTGTTGATGGAACTTTGGTTGTTTTCAGTTTGTGGCCATTAAGAAAGCTTCCATTCTCACTTCTGTACATGTCTTTGGTGGAGGTAAGCACTCACTTGTGTTGGGTATGTACCAGGAATGGAATTGCTGGGACATAAGTATGCTTAGCTTTAATAGGTATTGACAAAGAGTTTTTTCCAAAGCAGTTACACCTGGCTCTTATGAGTATCAATTCATGAAATTTTGCTTTGTACTGGACCTGAGAGTTACAGAATGCAGAAGCCTAGAAAATAATTCTTTAAAAATATTATATAATTTTTCTTCTTACAATAAGCTCTATGAGTCCCTGACTTCCTAAAATTTGATATGTTTTAAATGTAGGATTTTTTTGACACAGCCTTTTCAGAAACATATATTTTGTAGCCCTCACCTATCACAAAGAGAAATCTCAATGATGAAATAGGGCCCAGAGAAAAGTCCGTCTGGCTTTCTACTTCTCAGTTTTCAGAAGAGAAGACTTGTGAAGTCATTTCCCCAATGTGTGTTCTGAGGATCTGTTGAAAACTAGGGTTTTGTGAGCCATCACAGGCTGTGTTATGCAAAAAGAATTTGGGCCAAATAAATTTGCATGTTAGAGTATTTAAACTCTGAGAAGCCTGAAATAAACTGTCTACTTTATATAAGTAAGAACTTGCTAACTGAGCTGCAGAAAACAGCTCATCCTGTTTCCCAGTACCTAAAACCATTGATATGCATAAGAAAATTGTTTCATAACTGGGTGGGAGTAAAGGGTTTGATTGCAAGCACAGGACAGCAAGAGTAAGAATGGCTGAGAATAATAGAAGGATAGCAGACATTAATTGACTATTTGGACCCTTCAGTGAGGACTAGAAACAGAAGGACTCATTTTCACTTATCTTTATGAGGTTCTAAACAGAAACAAGATTTTTCACCTGGCAACATCTTACAAGACAGAATCTAAGAGAAGATCTTTCACCTCCTTCTTCCCTTAGAATGCAGTCCTGCTCCAGGAACACAGAAAATGGGTCTTACGGAATGTAGTCTTTTTTATACTCAGGATGAATTCCTCCAGCAGCCACTGCAGTGCAGCTCCTCCAAGCATGTTCCAGGCGTTGGGCACAGACAACTCAGGATTGGAGCAGGAGCAACAACGTGGTGGAAGCCTCATGGATACATTGGGGTCTTTTAATCCAGCATGTGCCAAATTATGTTGATAAGGGACATTTTTTAAAACAAAATACATACTAAGATCACAGAGTAGAGTTTGGAAAAAGCTAGTTACTAGACAATTACTCGTAACTAGTAATTATCTACCTGATCCAAAACATGATTGCCTGAGTCTCAGGATCCACAGGTGACAAGAAAATACTTGGAATATTTTCAGTCCAGGTGTCTAACATAGTCAGCTGGCCAAGGGTCTGTTGTGAGCCCAGACCCCACTCTTCTGTTCATTGTAGGAAATTTTACGGCTATTGGAAGAAATTTCCATTTTTGCAATCATAGTTACTTCAAAATCCACCTCCTGGGGATAGGCTCAGTCTCAGGCACCAGGCCCAAGGAAGGGCTGGATGGTTTCAGGAGCTGGGATATTCCATGGCATATTTCTTTTTTGGAAAGACTTTATAGTTGTTCCTTCTTTAGGAAGGACAGGGAATATTGCCAGTGACCTATGGTGTGAGTTTTCATCAATATCAGCACTTGATCTGGAAGTTATGTTTTTTGCCAACATTGACAATGCACGATATGTTCCCAACATGATTATAAACTGGCACAGCACACAGAATTATAAACATATTTCTCATTGATTCACTTTCATTCAGCCTGCCATTTTGTTTTTGTTCCTTTTCTAGTAAGTTCTTTTCATGTTTACATAAACATACCAGACTTTGAGCAAGGATAAATAGCCCTAAATATTCTCCTGTTCATCATACTCCCTGATGAATTCTTTCCCCCTTTCTCTAGTGTTTTAAAAAAAGAAGTATAAAGCCACCCAATTGCCATCAATGGGGACTTCTTTAGGACTATTTCTGATCCTCAGACACACCATCCTTTTTGCTTCCATCATACCTTCTCAAAGAAGACCTAATGCCAGCCTAATATTAGCCTGATCCCTGAGAACAGACACTGTCTATACTCTCACTCAGCTTGGATGCTAAGAACTGAACCATACCTGCTTGTCTGTGTAGGGGGAAGAGAGACAATCTCCCTCTGCCCTTTCTCTTAAGGTTCTTCTGGCTGGCCAAATAATCAACAAGACAGGATAGCAGGAGAAAATAATATCAAGTTTAATAACATGTATACATGGGAGAAAACAGAGACACTGCGTTTCTCAACACAATAGCAGAAATTCTCGTCTTAAATACCATGTTCAGCCAATGACAAAGGAGGATTTTGGGGGTGGGGGGAGTCAGTTACAGGAGATTACCACTAAAGCACAGTAAACAAGAGTAAGGTTATTATGCAGCTTTAAGGCCTCAACTTCCACATTGATAAGCCTCTAGAAATGAGGCCATCCCCCTCTCTTCTCAAAACAGAGAGGGAGATACCTTTACAAATGGAGATTTCCCTTATAAATGTAAATGATTGTCTGGCAACTCCTTGCAGGGTCATCCAGAGAATGTGGCCAGAGAGACAGAACTTCTGATAAGAGGGGCTTGTTGGTGCCTTTCCTATTGTAACATTTACCCTACGTTATCTTTACAGCCATCATGATAGATCTGTTCCAGGAAGGAGTCACCATGTCAAATTCTTTAGGCAGTTAGTGGGGGAGGTCAAATGTCCCTAGAGAAAACAACCAAGGTAAAGAGATAGATTTCAGGGTGGCCAAATCTTGATCTCCCACAGTTCCGCCTTTGAAACTACAAGTTTCCCAGTCCTTTTGAAACTTAAAGAAGTTTCATAGTACAGAAGCTGAGTTGGTAGATTGTTTTATCTCACTGAACACATTTTTTAGTCCTGATAATAGATCAGTTCAATTAAGTTCATTTCAGAAGGTGGTGATGTAGGTGGGCTCTCAAGGTTACGCCTATAATGTGGAAGCAAGCAATCAAGTATTTAATGGAAGCATTTCTATGGAAACAAAAGAAAAACAAGGTTAATGATTGGAGCAAATTGTAAACCAGTTTCTTAGGTCAGAGAACAGCCAGTTAAGATGATTTTTAGATGTCAGCATCAAAGTATCTTTTGCAGTTTAAAATGTCTCTGATGGTGTCGTCAGGTCATCTCTTAAGTTTATATCAAGTCCATCAGCTTCAGTTTGTAAGGCTTCAGGAAAAAGGGCAGGTTCAGTTCTCAGTGATTCCAAATGAAAATGATGGAAAAAATCAAAAACGTTAGTTTGGAGATCTGTAGCAAGATATTTTAGGAGACTAGAAGAAATCAGGATCCAGTCCAGTCAACAGATATAAAACAAAAACCTCAAAAGACAACAAAACTAGGATCTAATATCCGCAAATGTATACTAGAGTTTTTACTGAAATATAATTTTTCTCTCTAAAATCACCCTCATTTTTATTAAGATAACAAAATTAAAACTAGTTTGCAAAATAAGTCTAGTTCCAATAGAATTGGCCCAATTATTTACATAAGTGCAGCAAGAATAGCAGTTGATCACATAGGCTCTTTTAAATCTGCTTTGTTGGAACTTTTTATAAGGAATCTCAGATTGAACTTTAAAGGCCTCTCTAGGCCAGGAAAGCCAAGCCAAGGATTTTGTCATCAGACTTCGCCTGTAATACCTACAGATTTGGGTGAATTCTTCTCTTCTGAGGTTTCCCAAAATATTTCGAGGTTCCTTGTACCTGCCAGATAAGTGACATTCTTTATTTATCCTGGTAAGTGTTGTTTGGAACATAAGGTACCAGGCCAATATTTCTACGTGGCTTTATTCTATAAGGTCCAATCTTCATTCCTCAAAAGCTGTATGGTTATATCGCAAATATGATGTTCCAGTCACAACCTTGGTAATATAACCAGTGTTTCTAATTGTGTCCTGTTATAAGGAGAACAGATTTTTATTGAACTTATGCAAATAACTATATTGCCATGAAAACAACAATATTTACTTACTAAGAGTTTCTAAATTCGAGGGATCAGATAGAGACAAAAAGATAAATTTTTCAATTTTGCTTACAAAAGTATCATTTACCAAATTGTTATGTCATAGCTATCTCGGGAGAAAAGAGAAAAAGTTTTCCTTAAATCTGAAAAAACAAAACATTAAAAATTCAGCAATATTTCAAATGAAAAATCATAAAAATTATAATCATCTTTATCAGTTCATTCAGTCCTGTGTAATCCATTTTTGATCCCAATCTTTTTGTTAGCAGCTTTATGAAGTCAGTTTCTCTATCAGATTTTTGTAATTTTTTTTACCAAGTTCAGTTTTATGATCAGAAAGTTTGTCAGAAACCTGTATTCCAGTGTAAATATCAGAGTCCTTTCCATGAATTTTTTTGAAGTTGAAACATTTTGTAAAAGCATTAGAGCAAAGAAATGTCTGTAAACAACAAGACCTCAAAATGGCAATTGACAAAGAAATTTGGTTAATTTTGTGACATATAACACTTTAAAATAATAATAACCAGAATTATGACTGATAATCAGGACAGATCAGCATTTCAGTAATGTTATACAATTTTAAAACGCCTATATCATTAACATTAACCCACAAAATACCACCTAAGTAGGCTTATCATCACTTGTCTGACAATGTTTTTTATGTAATTTAACATATTGAATAAGCCTAATAAGTTTAGTGTCTTCCTCTTTATAGGAAGAGAGCAAATTTTTTTGAGAAGTTTCAGGGCCCTTTGAAAATTCTCAAAGAAAAAAAGTAAAAAAAAGACTTTATTTAAGATATGAATTTTGGGGAAGCTTGTCAAAAATATAAACAGTCAAGTCAATGTAAACAGAGCACTAACAGTCCAAAAAGCCTTAATAGAGAGACCTCAGTCTTTTGAACACAGGAAATTATTTTAACAGTTTTTTTTTTTTTTTTTGGTAGACTTATTCAAAGGTAAAGAAAAATCTTTTATAACCTCTTTATCAAGTTTAAGCAAATTATCTTTTTAAGAGAAATAAGACCAAATTATAATTTTGTACCAGTTTACTTCTGATATTAAAATTCATTTACTTAATTAAATTTATTTCAATCTTAGCCAACTTGACCATGCAAAAACTCTTTTTCCGGAATTCCTCTTCCACAAACCTTCTATAACTTTCTTTCTACATTCAGAATTTGTCCCATGTCTTTCTTTTTCCTTCTAGTACTTGAGGACAAATTTATCTTTTTTAATCAATCAAACAAAATATTTCTATTTTTTGTTCCTTCTTTATACATCTTACTTTCTTTGTACACAGACATATTTTTCTTAATTTTTAGTAGTTTCAATCACATATATTAATTAGAAATTTTAACCCTTATAGACTTTGACTTTTAAGTAAAAACTAAGTAAGCAGTTATAAACTTTTTTTTTTTACATTAGCATTTTGTGGATTGGAAAATTTATGAACACTTCATAACTTCTAGAAATATGGTACTTTATAGTACAATCTTTTAGTAAAACACATGTTTATCAATAGACCCAAAACATCTTTTAGTTTTCCTGTAATGAAAAGCCAAATGTAGACAAACGTAAGTTTAGCAATCAATGTCTAATATCTTATCTTATTTGGAAACGATCTAGATACTCAATTGAATTTTTATTATAAAATTTAGCAAAACTCTAAAGTTTTAAGTCACCAAAAAGAGTTTGGAATCTGTAACCGCCATAACACATAAATATTGTTTAAAGTTCATCCAACATTTATCTTTTTCACAACTATTTACTTATTTATTCCCAATAATTATTTAGATTGCCTATAAGACTTTATAAGACCTCAGATAAAATTAGCCATCATTTAAATTACTATTTTTGTTAACCAGTTCTGTAATAGAAATAACATCAGTTTTTTTCTTCAAAATTTTATGTAAATTTCATCACCTCTTATACCTTTAAACATAGTTATCATTAAAATTTTTATCAATAGGTCTTGGTCTTCTAATTTTGGACCAGGGAAGCATTCCCAGTCAGACATTTTAAAACATACTCAGGCAAAGTTGATGTAACGTCTACATAAAATTAGCTCAAACATTCCAACCTTTATAATCTTATCAACACTTAACATGTTCTCAATTCAATTGTAACCTGAGTCAAGGTCTTAAGCTTAGTCAAATTTTTCCGTTTCTTTTTTTTGGCCTTTTTTCTTAGGTACCAATTAAACAATTATGTGAGAGCTCTCAAAACAATTTTTTTTCCCCCAATTTAGAAGTTTTTCCAATTCAAAGGATCCGTCGTCTGGCCATTGACGAGTAGGATCTTCATTTGTATATTTATTCCAATAGTGACTCGAACCAATAAGCCTTTTTAAGGAAAGACCCGGAGGTAACTTTCCACGCTTAGAATAAATCTACCATGGACGCAAGAGGCGTCCCTGGTGAGGGCGCAGATGATGTAGCCCCCGTGATCCACAGAATTCACTCCCAAAGATATTCAGAAAAAGTAAAGACCTTCGTTGCACAGGCAGTAAGGATGGTGTAGTGAAAATGGTGTCTCCGGTCTCCCACAATAGTGTGGGACGCCTCCAGTCACAGACCCGCTAATCTGTGACACCAGGCAGGCGATACTGGAATGGGATTTTTCCAGCACTAACAAACAACGAAGGTAAAGACGACAAAAGCCCTTATGGACTGGGCCCTTTATGACAAACTCCCCTGAGAGCTTGGCACAGCCGGACAGAGACAGTTCGGAACCCCAGTGTACTCGACTGGCCACCAAGGTGCACCCCGGTAAATGCACCTTCCGTATGGTGGAGACCAAGGAGAATATTCTCACTGGTCACAAAGCCAAGTTTTCTCAGGACACAGAACAAGACAGAAGGAAAAACCTCATCCGGTTTTTTTTTTTTCTTATGTGCACAATGACAGCTTTAGCCACGCCTTAGGTCTCTTGGAACCAGAATAATACCTAGCGGGGGAGGTGCCGCGGGGTCGGGGACTGTGTGCTTTACAGAGTACCTCGTCGTTGCACAGACATCTTCTTGCAGTTGGCAGGGGACCTGTGTCATCTACCCCGTTCCGTGACCCAACTTATCCTGTCACGGGAGTCTTCTGAAAGTGGCGAGCGCCCTAATGGCTCTTAACTGCTCGACCTGCGCCCACCAAATTTGCGGCCTTTTTGGCTTCCAAGATGCCCTCGGCAATGGCCTTCACTTCATGTGCATAATAACCCACAGCAAAGTTTGTGGACGCCGGTCTGGTGAGACCTGCAAACTCACCAGTCTGTGGGGCCGGCCCGGACAGCAGGCTTATAGGGCCTATGCCTGCGTCCTACCCTATGGTATTTCCTTCTTATGACAAAAGACACAGACAAAAGAGAAAAACAGAGACTACCTCTGGGAGGAAAAGGGATCAAGATCAAAACCAAGAGTACTCTACCAAATTTAAACCAAGAGTCACTAAAAACCCAAGAAACTAGTTTCCCAAATATTTTCTCCTGCCAATCTAAATTTAGAAAGAGAAAAAGTTCTCACCATTTCCTTCCGCCGGACTCCGCAGATAGAGATTCCGGGAGGCTGACATGGGAAGAAGTCTTACCTTTTGCCGGCTTTCGTCAGGCGTGTCCGTATCTCACCATCTGCAGTAGTCCAGGGAGAAGGCAGGTCTTCCAGCCAGAGAAGGCAACTTGCCAGCCAGTGTGGCTCCTGGCGACTACGCCAAAACTGTCGGGGGAAGAGAGAGAATCTCCCTCTGCCCTTTCCTTAAGGTTCTTCTGGCTGGCCAAATAATTAATGAGACAGGTTAGCAGGAGAAAATAATATCAAGTTTAATAACATGTATACATGGGAGAAAACAGGGACACTGCGTTTCTCAACATAATAGCAGAAATTCTCGTCTTAAATACCATGTTCAGCCAATGACAAAGGAGGATTTTGGGGGTGGGGGGAGTCAGTTACAGGAGATTACCACTAAAGCACAGTAAATAAGAGTAAGGTTATTATGCAGCTTTAAGGCCTCAACTTCCACATTGATAAGCCTCTAGAAATGAGGCCATCCCCCTCTCTTCTCAAAACAGAGAGGGAGATACCTTTACAAATGGAGATTTCCCTTATAAATGTAAATGATTGTCTGGCAACTCCTTGCAGGGTCATCCAGAGAATGTGGCCAGAGAGACAGAACTTCTGATAAGAGGGGCTTGTTGGTGCCTTTCCTATTGTAACATTTACCCTACGTTATCTTTACAGCCATCATGATAGATCTGTGCCAGGAAGGAGCCACCATGTCAAATTCTTTAGGCAGTTAGTGGGGGAGGTCAAATGTCCCTAGAGAAAACAACCAAGGTAAAGAGATAGATTTCAGGGTGGCCAAATCTTGATCGCCCACATCTGCATGAATACAGCTCTGTGCAGTTCCTCTGACATCATTAGCATTACCTTATTCTTCCAGGAGTCTCCTGCCTGGGCAATTTGATTGCTCATTAGAGAAACTTTCTGAAAGATTCATCACTTCTTCAATGGAAAACATCAACAAACAACAACATACACCTCAAATTCCTCATCTTGCGGTTTCCAAGTCTGGGCTGTTGGACTGTGACTGTAGTGAGAAAAAAGTTTTCAACATCTTTCTTTTGTCTTTAGCTAAAGGTGGTATTCAAGATGATGGCTTGGGCTATTTCAGGGAGTTACTCAGTTTTCCTGGGTATCTACCATGTATACAGGAGACATACATGTTATTAAACTTGTTTGTGTTTCTCCTGTTAATCTATCTTTTTATTACAGGGAAGTCTCAGCCAAGAACCTAGAAAGGGAGAGGGGAAAATTATTTTTCCTCACCCACACATCTGTTACATGGCAAAGGGGGAGTATGGTTACAGATGGAATTAAGGTTGCTAATCAGTTGACTTTAAAATGAAATTATCTTGGGTTATGCAGATGGGCCCAATGTAATCACCAAGGTTCTTAAATGGGGAAGAGGGAGGCAGAAGAGCCAGAATCAGAGAGATGGCATTGTAAGAAAGAATTGACTGACTTTGAACTGTTACTGTTACTGGTTTTGAAGATAGACAATGGCAGTGAACTACAGAATGCAGGTAACCCCTAGAAATGGGAAAAAGCAAGAAAATGGATTCTTCTCTAAAGCATCCAGAAGGAACACAGCTATGCTGACACCTTGATTTTAGTCCAGCGAGATTCATTTCAGACTTCTGATCTCCAGAACTGTAAGATAATAAGTTTGAGTTGTTTAAGCTGCTAAATTTGTGATAATTCATTACAGTAGCAACAGGATACTAGTATTCCAACTGTCATATTTTGTGGATACTTATGATTACATATGTATTTTCCAGAAATATGTCCTGTTTTTGTTGGGTGAACATCTTAATTTTGGGATATGTGGCTTCGGTAATGTTGTTTTTAAATATACCTAGGATTTTGTTTCTACTCAGGTACAGTGAGATCAATAGATCAGGAGGTAATTTCCATTTGTTTCTCACAGGTCCCAAGAAGAGGAGGCATGACATACCATGGAATGCCACATGAAGAAGCATGAAGGTTGGTTAGGAGGCAGAAGGAGTGAGGTGAAAACGTAGGCAAAAGTCTTTATATGTTGTTTTGCAAGGAGGAATTGGTGAGGCAAGGTAAACAGCTGAGCAGGTTTAGGACTGGCTAAATAATTTTGTTGAAGTCTGGGATATACGGTGGTCCTCAGTTATCTGGTACCTGGCCCTGTTGTTACCACACAAAGGGCACTATATGCTCACCATGAGACAAAAGCCAATCATCAAGAGGCAAGATGGTGGCAGAGAAAGGGCAATTTATTACAGCTTGCTAGCAAGGGGGAGATGGCTGACTAATGTCTCAAAGAACCATCTTACAGAAAAAAGACTACAGGTCTGTTATATAAGGAGCTAGTCTCTGAGTGGGGGAGGCATCTGGGGGCATCCATCTGATCTCCAGGTAGAAGCAGACATCTAGTCTCAGGGTGGAGGCATTCAGGTGTTCTTAGTTCCTGAGAGTCTTTTGTTTTACTGGATATGCACAGAGACCAGAGCAATGCCCTATACCCTGATCTTTCAGTTGTCATTGATGATGGCTGTTAGGATAGACTTTCTGCCTAAGGGTCATCACATTCCTAAGGAACTCAAGAGAACAAAGTTATCGACTTATAGCAGCTGGGAGGGGCCATAAAATCCACAGAGCATGTCTAAGTTAGTTAATTGGAGGTCGTTCAAAGTTACAATAGGGTTTCTTTTCTATGATATGCCTTCCCTCATGTCAACCTTGTGTTGAGCTGGTATCACTGGGGTGATTTAGGGAAGGGGGTGTTGTCTGAACTGCAGGAGCCAGATAAAAGGAGGCAGATAGTGGTGGTATGAACTTGAAATTTGTTGATTTATATATCAAAGGCATGCTCACAGATGAGTTATCTCTAAGAATTAGCTAGCCCCATGAAGAGTAGTACCTCCCCAGGTCTGCAAGGCCTCAAGATATCAAAGCATCATAAAATATAGAAAATTTTTAAAAAGGTGAATACAGATTAACAGCCTGGTTTCAAATGTAAAGATGCGACTCAGGCTGGAAGCCAGTAACATATCCCATCTATCTGACAACAGTGATTAGTGATTGCTTGGGGGCCTCAGCCAGTCTACTTGAGGTGAATTTCAGGACTCTGGAGAGTAGCCAGTAACACTTGGTGGGTTCTCTCTTTCCACTGATCTTGAAGCTGTGAAGATAAGACTGGTCAGCTCCCAGCTTAGAACCAACAGGGGTAGCCTGAGAGTGGCATGAACCCAGAGCAAGAGAATTTTAAAAATAGGAGGACTTGCATCAAGTCATATCTGAAACCAGAACTCCCTTGGATTTTTCAGATATAAAAGCCAGTAAATTAGGTGTTTGATTAAGCTACTACTGCTCCAGTTTTCTTTACCTGTTGCTGAATAACAAAATATCCCCAAATTTAGTGACCTGAAGCAATAATCATTTTATCATATCCCACAATTCTGTGGGCCAGGAATTCAGGCAAGGCTTGACTGGGCAGTTCTCCTGCGTCTTGTGGAGTCAGCTGAGCTCACTATGGCAGTGAGGTTGATCTGGAGGGTGCAAGCAATAAGCAACAACAAGTATGGCTCAGGAAGCACTCTTCATGTTTTTATCGCTCTTGACATAAAGAATCCTGCCCAGGAGAGATGCTTCTGGCATTGCTTTACCAATAAGGGTAGTATGGGTTTTGGCTGAGTCATTGCTCTCATATGTTCTTCTTGTCACTGGGGTTCTTGTCAGTGTTGAAGGGAAAAAACAACATGAAGAGTTTTAGAACAACACCGTATCCTAAAGATTGTTTACGTCAGTTGTTTTCATGGAAAGCCAGGGGTGTTCTGGAAGTATCTGAGGGATCATCAAGGGAAATTTTCCCTGTTTGTCTTTCCCTTCTAGGTAAGGAAGAGTAATATTCCTCTACCCTTACAGATTCTTGGCTGAGACCTCCCTGTAATAAAAGACAGATTAACAGGAGAAAAGAAACACAAGTTTAATAACATATATGAAACTGGCAAACAGTTAGCCATTGATGATTAAGTAGCTGGGGACTAAAGTTTTTTTCCCCTTTTTACAATTACTGGCTATAGCTTTTAGCTGTTTACCTGCCCATTGTTAACTGTGTTGCTTAGGCAATATGCTCTCTGACTCCCACTAGATTCCTATAGATAACATCTCCCTGGTTATCACCATGGTAAGGGATGTTTGAGCGGTTTTTCAGGAGTTTGAACCCCTTGTCCACTTCAGGCCAGTTGAGACCACCAACCCATCAACTGGGCCCATGCAGGTGTCTGATAAGCAACCTTTTGATGTCAAGAGGCTAAAAACTCCATCCTCCGGTCATGGCAACGCTGTTATTTTGTGAACATGTGTCCTATGAAGAGGCATGAAGTCTGACTACACTTGCACAGATCATCAGTTACCTCACCTCTCCTCATCTCCAGTCATCTATCTCCACATTTCAGACCACCTTACCCCCTACCCCATAAATATCCCTGAGTCTCTATTTTTGGGAAGGTGGATTTGAGACTTGTTTTCTTGTTTTCCTCACTTGGCTGCCTTGTGATTAAACCCTCTCTCTCTGCAATCTTGTCGTCTCGGTGATTGGCTTTCTGGGTGGCAGGCAAAAACAGACCTGGTGTGGTAACATATATACCTCCTGTACACATGGGAGGTACCCAGGAAAATTGAGTAACTCCTCAAAATGGCCCAAGCCATCACCTTAAATACCATCTCCAGCTAAAGATAAAAGAAGAATTTGATTGAAGGGAAGCCAGTTATGGGAGGTTATCAGGCAAAGTGTTACCAAAACCAAAGTGGGTTTGCCTCCTGGCAAGTTAAATCAGACTCTCCACAAGAAGTAGTTGTCACACAAAGTAAAGTATATTTGCAGCAAATAGGAGACCATGCAGAATCATTTTCAAAGTCATGGCTCCCTGAACAAAGGGAAGCAGAGACCTTTTATTTTGGATGGGGAATGAATATTCAAAAGGGAGAGGTGGGTATTCACTTGTGCAGGCTCAGTTGGAAAACATGATTCCACATACACTGCAGGCTACAGCAATAAGGCCTAAGGTCCTCCTGGAGAGATCTTAGCATTAAAAATAAGGCAAAGGTCATAGGCACACCGTTTTGTGGTGAGGCTTGTTTTGATTCAGGGTGGTTGGTGATTGCATCTCCTTAGCACAACAAAAGGAAAAAAAAATAACAATTTTGAAAAACAGTTAAATCCTTCCAAACCCACCCTTAAGTTCCTTGAGGCTATTATTCGGTGACAAAAGTACAGTAAAGGAGAGTCAGGTTGTTATACAGATTTCAATAGGTGTTTTCTCCATTGATAAGAGATTCTACAGATTTGGTCATCCTTCTCTTCCTGATACAGAGAGGGAGACATCCTTACAAATGGAGATTTCTCTTATAAATGTAAATGTCTCTTACAAACGGGTAACTTCTACTCAGTTTTCAGATCTTTTTATGTGTCAGCTGTTTCTTAACAATAACCTGTTCCAAAAGATCCACATGTCAAAGAGACATATTTTTGAGTGGCTTGTTCTGCTTTCTTCACCCCCATATTCCAAGTGGCATACTTTTATTTCTTATAATAGTTCTAGTGTGTGATTTCATTTGAAGAAAGAGTTTTCAAACTAAAATAATTTCAAAAATACTTACTGTGATATTGTGATGTATAATAAATATATATTTTGTCTTTGATCCAATTCCTGGCACAGAACTCCTAAACTTGGAATTTCCTAAGTGATGAGAGCTGAAGAAGGGTATTTTGTTATGTTAATGAGGTGACTTTTGGAAAGCACCTAAAGATGGGGGCTGGTTTCCAGTGGAGCTGACGAGGTGATTTGAGGGTTGGAACTTTCAGTTCAGTGTCCCCAAATCCCACCTCCTGGGAAGGGAGAGGGGCTAGAGATTGAGTCTAATCACCAATGGCCAATGATTTAATCAGTTATGCTTAAGTAATGAAGTCTCCACAAAATCCCGAAAGCACAGGGTTCAGAGAGCTTGCAGGATGATGAACACATGGAAATTTTGGGAGAACAGTGTGCCTGGAGAAGGCAAAGAAGCTCCAAGCGCTTTCCCAATACCTTGCCCTATGCGTCTCTTCCATCTAGCTGTTCCTGAGATATATATTTTTATAATAAACTGGTAATCTAGTAAGGAAAATGTTTCTCCGAATTCTATGAGCTACAATTTGGTTGAACCCAAGGAGGGGATTGTAGGAACCTCTTGATACTGAGCCAAGTGGGCTCACTGCCTGGTGATTTAAATAAGACTCTACACCAGTGGATGTTGTTTCACAAAGTAAAGTGTATTTGCAGCAAATAGGAGGCCATGAGGAATCATTTCCAAAGTCATGGTGTTACCACACCGGGTCCGTTTTTGCCCGCCGCCCAGAAAGCCAATCACGGAGATGATGAGATTGCAGAGAGAGAGGGTTTAATCACAAGGCAGCCAAGTGAGGAAAACAGGAGAACAAGTCTCATATCTGCCTCCCTGAAAATAGGGACTCAGGGGTATTTATGGGGAAGGGGGCAAGGTAGTCTGAAATGATTGGAGGTGAGGAGAGGTAAGGTAATTGATGATCTGCGCAAGCGCAGTCAGGCTTCACGCCTCTTCGTTGGGTGTATGTTCACAGAATGGCGGCATTAGCGTGCCCTGAGGGTGGAGTTTTAACCTCTTGACGTCAAAAGGTAGCTTATCAGATATATGTCTGTGTGGGCCCAGGTGATGGGTTGGTGGTCTCAACCAGCCTGAAGTGGACAAAGGGTTCAGTTCCTGAAAAAAAATAGCTCAAACACCCATTACTATAGTAACCCAGGCTCCAGGGAGATGTCATCTATAGGAACCTAGTCGGAGTCAGATAGCATATTGCCCAAATAGCACAGTTAACAACGAGTAAATTTATCATGCAGATTTAAGTCCTCGCCTTCCATTCTGATAAGTTTCTAGGTAAGGCCATCTCCCCCTTCTTCCTGGTGCAGGGAAGAAGATGCATTTAGAAATGGGAATTTTCTTTACAAATGTAAATATCTCTCATAAAGGGTAACTAGAACTAAGAATGGGCTTAGCAGGACGCACCCAGGTACCCAGAGATATCTATAGTTATGGCCTTTTCTGAGGGCAGGCTTCCCATCGCAAACTCCTTTGGTCAGTTCATGGGGGTGGAGATCAAAATGTCATTCAGGCAGAGACATATTTTGAGTTTGCAAATTCCAATACCCCATAGTTACTAGCTGTTTAATCATCAACGGCTGCTTGCCGGTTTCAGGAGTATTTATGGGGAAGGGGGAAAGGTGGTCTGAAACAATTGGAGGTGAGGAGGGATGAGGTAATTGATGATCTGTGCAAGTGTAGTCAGCCTTCAAGCCTCTTTGTAGGACACATGTTCACAGAATGGCGGCATTAGCATGCCCCAAGTGTGGAGTTCCAACCTCTTGCCGTCAAAAGTGCCCAGTTGATGGGTTGGGGGTCTCAATCTGGCCTGAAGTGGACAAGGGGTTCAATTCCTGAAAAAATAGCTCAAACATCCATTACCATGGTGACCCCGACTCCAGGGGGATGTTACCTATAGGAATCTAGTGGAAGTCAGATGGCATATTACCTAAACAGCACAGTTAACAATGGGTAAGTTTATCATGCAGATTGAAGTCCTCATCTTCTGTTCTGAGAAGTTTCTAGGTAAGGACATCCCCCACTTCTTCCTGGTACAGGGAAATATGTACCTATACAGATGGAGATTTTCTTTTCAAATGTAAATGTCTCTCATAAAGGGTGTTAACCAGAACTAAGAATGGGCTTAGCACAGACCCACCCAGACACTGGAGATGTCTATGGTGATGGCCTATTCTGGAGGTGGGCCTCCCATCCCAAACTCCTTTGGTTAGCTAGTGGGGGATGGGCGCCAAAATGTCATTCAGGCAGAGACATATTCTGAGCTGGCAAATTCCAATCCCCCATAGTTACTAGCTGCTTAATCATCAATGGCTGTTTGCCGGTTTCAATGGTGTCCTCGAACAAAGGGAAAGAGGAACTTTTAGTTGGTTGGGGAATGAATACTCAAAAGGAAGAGGTGGGTACACTGCAGATTATTGTATTGAGGCTTAATCTCCTCTTGAAGAGATCTTCGTGTTAAAAATAAGGCAAGGTCATGGGCACAGCTCTTGTAGGGAGGCTTGGTTAGCTTCAGGGTGGTTGCCATTTGTGTCTCCTTAACATAAAAAAACAACTTGGAAAAACAGTTAAATGCTTCCAAACCCACCATTAAGTTCCTTGGGGCACTAGTCGGTGACACTCTGATTTATAGCTAGTTGATCAGAAGTACAGGTAACAACCTGGACTTGTGATTGGTTTCTGAAGTAGGGATGGTGGTAATCTTTTAGGCCTGAGCCCTTAGCTTGTGGAATCTGATGCTATGTCCAGGTAGATAATGTCAGAATTGAGTTGAATTGTAGGACACCTAGCTGGTGCTGCAGAATTGCTTGGATGTGGGGAACTCCTCCACACACACACACATTAGGTGCAGAATTTTTACTTACACTAATCCTTCCATTTTACAGATGAGGAAAGAGAGACCCAGTCAGTTCAAGTTACTTACTCAAGGTCACACAGTGTGGGAGATCAAGATTTGGCCACCCTGAAATATCTCTTTACCTTGATTGTTTTCTCTGAGGGACATTTGACCTCCCCCACTAACTGCCTAAAGAATTTGACATGGTGGCTCCTTCCTGGAACAGATCATCTATCATGATGGCTTTAATGATCATGTAAAATAGATGTTACAATGGGAGGGGCACCAAGCTCCTTTTATCAAAAAACTCTATCTCTCCCTGACCACATTATCTATAGATGACCCTGAAAAGAATTGTCTTCTTGCCCTCTGAAGTCCCAGACCACTACCCACCCCCAACATCTTCTTCGCCTTTAGCTACAATACTTAAGCAAGTAGCTTAGACAAAGGGACGAGTTGCTCATTTCTGAGTTTCTCCCATGTATACATGTTATTAAACTTGGTATTATTTTCTCCTGCTAACCTGTCTTGTTAATTATTTGGCCAGCCATAAGAAACTTGAGGGAAAGGGCAGAGGGGGATTCCCCACTTCCCCCACACAGTCAATGAAGTAACCAGATGAGAACTTGGGCCTCCTGAGTCTGGATATCTAATGTGTGTCCTCCTCTATTTGATTCTCATAACCTAAGAAGTAGGTCCTACATCTACTTGGATGTGGAAAATGGGACACAGAGAAGTCAAATGATTAACCTGAACTTATAAGGGGTGGAGTTGGATTTTAAAATATATGTCTTGGGCTAGCCCCATGGCTTAGCGGTTAAGTGCACACGCTCCACTGCTGGTGGCCCAGGTTCAGATCCCAGGCGCACACCGACGCACCGCTTCTCTGGCCATGCTGAGGCCGCGTCCCACGTACAGCAACCAGAAGAATGTGCAACTATGATGTACAACTATCTACTGGGGCTTTGGGGGGAAAAATAAATAAAATTATAAAAATAAAAAATAAAATATACATCTTTTTGGCTCCAGGCCGGTGGCATAGTGGTTAAGTTCCCATGCTCCACTTCAGCAGTCCAAGGTTCACTGGTTCAGATCCTGGGCATGGACCTACACATGGCTCATCAAGCCATGCTGTGGTGGCATCCCACCCGCAAAATAGAGGAAGATTGGCACAGATGTTAGCTCAAGAGCAATCTTCCTCAAGCAAAAAGAGGAAGATTGGCCACAGATGTTAGCTCAGGGCCAGTCTTCCTGATACACACACAATAAATGCAGGTATTTAAAAAAAAATGTTTCCTGCCATTCTCTGCATCATATGTTATACTAGTGATTTGTACATTTTTTGGTTTATCATATTCTTTGAGAATATGATGAATGGCATGGACCATCTCCCAGAAAAGTAGACTATGTGCTTGCTAAGTGTTAAACATAATTTAATACACATTCTAAAGTTCATCTGTGAGCAAAGACCTTCTAGGAAGAGGTTTGCAGACCTTAGGTTAGGACTTGTATTATGCTGGTAAGTGTTTAACAATACTCTCCTCATTTAATTCTGCCATAAATATTGGTTGATATTTTCATTTATTCTAATAAGTAAAATGAAAGTGAAATAATGATTTATGTTATTACAAGTGAAACAGAATTCCACTTGTTTCTCTAACAACATGAGTGACTTCTTTGCTGAATCAGATAACACTTTTCAAATACTGGAAGAATATTTCTCAATTTGTTATGGTATTCACAAAGTAATGGCAAGTCACAGGTTATTTTTAAGTTTAGTCTGCATTGCTAACATTTTTCCATCTTTCTTAAGACTTTCTTAAGTCTAGACAATCAACAAAACAATAAATCAAACTTTGATTTGTAGTGTTTGCTGATTTCTGTGGTACAAATATCCCTACCAGGGCAGATTTCAAGCTACCAAGGTGATGTTATTGAATATGGAGCTGGCACAATATGTACAGTAGCACATCACTATATAGTATTTAGATGCAATAGACATAAATAACTTCAAGAGCACATTACCAGGTAAGGGCCTATTGCCCAATGCACATAGAAGCCAATATCTACGACACCAGCTTTTGAGGAAAGAAAAGGCTTTATTGTGAGGTTGACTAGAAGGGACACAGGAGGCAAAGCTCTCAAACCTGTCTCTTCAGTCCAGGGTTTGGGGTAAAATTAAGATATTAGGGAGGGCAGGCTGGTATGCAGTAGTGCTGGCAGGATGAGTTTCAATTGGCAGGACTCCAAACAAACCATTTATGGTAAGGTACAGAAAGGGGCTTTAACATCAGATCTTCCTGGACAATGGACGTCTCATTTCTGGAAAAGGTCTGTCTTTCACGTTCTGGTCATGCCCTAGTCCTTTTTGTTCCACTGGTGGGGGGGAAATCTTTGGTTCTATGTTTTATTTCAAGTCAAAGTTTTCTCTTCTGCACGTGCTCCAGCTAGATGACTTGCAGTTTTGGTTCACTGTCCCTCAAAAACAACTTTAACATTTTGTTGTTAATAATATTGGGTCAGTTTAAACTGGTCCTATGGTTACATACACAGGCAATAAACATAGTAATTAGAAATTGAGAATGTTGTGTATTTATTACCTTTGTTTTTTAATACAATTTATTTAGTGAATTAACATAATTTAATTTTTAATAACGGCTGCATTTAACAACTTGCTTATAAAATTCCTGACAATTTAATGATGGGCTCTTTCACACCAGGTATGAGCTTGCACGTGACTGGTGAGGACCCACTGTGCTGTATTATTTTGCCTCCTAGCCACTTTGCTTTTTGTGACTTGCTTAGCATCCTTAGATTTTGGAATTCTTCCCCTGCAATTCTTGAGCCGACTTTCTTCTTTTTCTTTACCAAAATTACCTAATTGAAAAGAGGGACAAGATTGCTGAGTCTCTTATCTCCACCTGTGATGCCCTTGGAATGAGTAAATTCTCCATGTTCTTTAGTCTTTTCCCCACTTTCTGCTGGGCTTCACTCATCACTGTATGATTGAGTTTCACTGACTTTCTGGTAAGTATATTTTATGCTTTTCCTTCTACTCGGGGCCAGATTGAGAATGCCGTAAGTAGGCTTGAGCTATATATAATTTGGGGGACTATTTTAAGAAAAAAGAATACAAAATACAAATTCAAATAAAGTACAGGGCTTTGGAAATTTCTGGGCCTAAATTCACTTGATTTCATTATAAATCCCCTTCTGTAGCTCTTAGGTTCTTTCTTTAAAATGAGTGGATATTTGGAGGTAGGGGAATGTGTGTGTGTGTGGGTGCACACGTACCTTTATATCTGCACAATAGAGAGCATCCAGGGGAGAATGCAGGCACTAGGGTGCTTTTTGGTAGGGTTGGGACCAGGGTAACTTCATGTTTATCTGGAATCTTCCTGTTAATTTATTGTTTTTTTTTTTTTTTTTACTACTATTACCTGTTTTACTATTATTACCTGTTAATTTACTATTTCATGCCTAGAAGCCTCAGTTTTCTCATTTCTAAAATGAAGGTATTGTACTGAATCTCTGTCAACTTTTTTTTTTTTGTAAGGAAGATTGCCCCTGAGCTAATATCTGTTGCCTCTTCTTCTTTTTGCTTGAGGAAGATTGTCCCTGAGCTAACATCTGTGCCAATCTCCCTCTATTTTATTTATGGGATACCACCACAGCTTGGCTTGATGAGCAGTGTGTAGATCCGTGCCTGGGATCTGAACCCATGAACCCTGGGACGCTGAAGTAGAGTGTGAGAACTAAACCACTACACCACCGGGCTGGCCCCTGAATTCCTGTCAATTTTTAAAGGGTATAATTGGTTTTTAAATTGTTAAAGTATGTGTGTGTAAATATCTCCATACAAATATTTGTAGAATAAATGTAGGACCTGTCCATGTTTATCACAATGAAGTGCGGTACACAGGTAAGCAAACCACCATTTCTTATTTTAATTGTTATTGAAGACAGCGACCTGTTAGAAGAACGAGAGAGAATTGTGCAAAAAATTGAGCCTTTCTTGTGTAATTTGTATTTAAAGTCAAGTGAATTCTCCTTTTATCCCTTTATAACAGCTCTCCAGCTCTCCCTTTATAACCTCCTCCACTAACTCCCCAGGATCAGTAGCATTTTTAAGTTAACTTATTTTTCTCCAGTAAAAGGGGTGTGTCTTTCTCAGGAGAAGACATTTCAATAGTAATCCCCAGATTACGACCTCTCTCCCCTGACTAGGCCTCTCTCCAACCCCTAACACTACTTTTTTTTCCTTCTCTCTTTGATATATTAAATAAGGGTTTCACAGATTTCGCAACCTTACCCTAATTAGGTGCTATTTCTCATCCTACCTCCTGATCTTACTTTTCAACAGAGTTCTCTAAAATCCTTCAACTGCTGGCACGTTTCCCAGCCTGACCCTCCCTTCCATGTTAGAGCCCCACCCACACCTTCTGCAATGACCTTACTGGCTTCATTCATGGGCTTCACTTGTGTGGGAGGCATAAGAATTAAGCTGGAATCCCGACTCTACCACTTACCAAACATATCACCTCAGCCTGGTTATTTAATTTCTTAGTGTCTTGATGTCCTCATTTAACAAATACAGATAATAAGGATACATAATTCATACATATGTTGTGAAGGTTAAATCAGTTAATTTGCATAAAGGACTTAGCACAGTACTGGCAAACAGCAAAGAATGAGTAGATGTGAGATATTGGTATTATAATATGTTTATACTATTATATATTATATTATGTATTTCTGTGCAACTCCAAAGGCAGGGTTTTCAAGCAATATGAGCTTTTCTATTCTGACTGCACAGCTGACAAAATTTACTGAAAGTTTGAAATTTTTGGTAAAGTCAATTATTTTGCATTGTGTAAAAAGCCCTCTTCTATCTATCTCCCTTCAAAAATAAAAGTTATTTGAATTTGTATATATTTCTATAACATTTTACAATTGAACTTATTCTTAGTTATTGCTAAACATTAAATGTGATGTTGACAAAGACTCTCTTTTTAACCAAACTTTAGTCAGGTTCCTCTGAGCCCTCTTCTTGACTAGACCTGGACCTTGACCCCCATCCTTGCTGGGCCTGCATAGTCCAGTTGTAGCAAGAATCCTGCTCCAACAGCTTAGAGAAAATCCTTCCCCACCTTGATATCCAATTCCCCTTGATATCTAATCAAATTCCTCATACCATACTGTTTTTTTTTTTTGGTGAGGAAGATTGTCCCTGAGCTAACATCTGTTCCAGTCTTCCCTTATTTTTTATATGTGGGTCACCAACACAGCATGGCTTGATGAGTGGTGTGGGTCCACACCTGGGATCCGAACCTGCGAACTCAGGCTGCCAAAGCAAAGCACGCTGAACTTAACCACTATGCCACCAGGCTGGCCCCTTCTCATGCTCTACTCTTGATATCTGATTACCCTGGCTTGCCCTCAACAAGAATCCTATTAGCTCGGATTAGCAAGAATCCCCTCTACTGTTGATGTTTCCTCTTAGTAATTTTTTATTCACCAACCCCCCAACTCTGCTCCTTGGCTATAAATCCCAGTTGACTTTGCTGTATTTGGAATTGAGCCCGATCTCTTGCCTCTATTATGATAGTCTTGACACCATCGGGGAGGGAATAATTCTGCTTTCTACCCTTCTTGTGTTCTTATGGCTGGCCTAATAATAAAATTGACACAAGACTAGATTAACAGAAAAAAACAATTTAATTATGTGCACACAGGATAATCATGAAAATGATGCTGTCTGAGATAGGCAAAGCAGGGGGCTTTTAGATCCTTTTACACAAAGAAACAATAAATCTGTAAGAAATAACAGGACAAAGAAATTTAGGTTTGGGGGACATACTAAGAGAAATTTAAACAGGGTTTAGCCCTGAGGTAGTAAATTAGTAAAAGTAACAAGGTTTGTTTATACAGGCTTCTTGGCCCTGAATTCCTTAGCTCTGATGATAAGGATGTCTATCTCCTGGTGTGGGAAGAGTACCTTTCATATGGGAGATTTATTCCCTCCTTGCAGGGGGAACAGAAAGAGGAGAGGGAAATGCCTTTTTTTTTTTTTTTGGCATTGGCTGCTTCTCAAGTAACTTTAATTCAAAATAATCAACATGCCATTGTAGTATATTTTGGAGCAGCCTGCCCTGGGTGCAACAACATCTATCAAGATAGTCTTGAATGCAGTCTTCCTTACCATTTAACAAGTGTCAGAATAATGTTTTCTTCAACAATGTATCCTACCTAATTGAGGAAAGTGAAGACGGAATTGATTTATTCTCAAAACTATCCATCTTGCCTGTCTGAAGACACACTAGTTTATTTTAAAATGTAAAATTCAAGCAAGGAATGTTTTTCTAAAATAATCAGTTGAATTCAGGCAAACATCTGCTTTGCAAAGGAATTATGTTTTTAAATTAAGCATCTGCTGGGCTGATTTAGAACTTTAACAAATGGCTTGTGAGCCTTTGTACAAATTATCTGTTTTTCAGAAGAGTGAATGTTAAAGGGCCTTCATGGGTCTGTTAGCTCCATCCTTGAATTTTCAATAAGACCTATGATAGTGACAATAATAATGATAGTAATAATAATAATAATAATGGCTACCAGCTACTAAGTATTTATCATGCTAAGTACTTTACCAGTAAGTTTCTACTTAATTCTGTCAACTGCCCTGACTGTTAGGTATTGTTTATTCTATGAATTCAGAACAAGGGAACAGAGAACTACATGACTAAGAAGTAGCAGTGTCAGGGCTTGCATTCGTGTCTGTCTTTCCCCAAGTCTGGGTTGTTAATGACTGCACCATATCATCCTCTATGCTTTACTATGCCTTATGACTTAAGGGAAAGAATGAGCAACATTTTGTCCTCTATGCTATTATTTTTAATTCATAGTATGATTTTCCTAGGACCAAGAATTAAGGAGGAGTATGGTAGGAAAAAGTGCTGAACCAAAAAGCAGTAGATCTTAGGTGTATGAATTTGGTCAAGTCACCTAATCTCTTCAGATGCCAGTTTTCTGTCGGTAATGTAAGGTGGTTGATGAATCTAAGGTGGACTGTTGCTTTATTATTCTAGTCTCTTCTCACCTGCATCAAGCATGTTTGTGTGAGAAGACTGTGTAAGAGGGTCGTGTTCAGGTCTTAGATTTTGTTTTCATTTTAGTGGATATGCCACAATTTGTTATGCATTTATCAGTTCATGTGCCATCTTCTTTGTTTTCAGTTTTTAGTGATTATAAATAAAGCTATTGTTGTAGGCAGAATAATGTCCACCTCCAGAGAAGTCTGGATCTTAATCCCCAGCAACTATGAATATGTTCATGGCAAAGGGTTTTTGCAGATGTAATTAAATTAAGAAGTTTTAGATAAAGGTATTATTCTGGATTAGTTGGGTTGATCCAATATAATCAGGAGGGTCTTTATAAGGGAAATAGAGAGGCAAGGGAATCAGTCAGAGAAGAAGATGTGACAACTGAAGCAGAGGAGAGAGAGACAGAAAGAGAGAGAGAGATTAGAAGATGCTTCCCTGCTGGCTTTGAAGATGGAGGAAGGGGATGAATCAAGGTGTCCTCTAAACTGGGAATAGGCAAGAAAATGGATTCTCACCTAGAGCCTCCAAAAGGAACAAAGCCCTGCAGATACCTTGATTTTAGCCTACCAGGAGTGATTTTGGAATTCTGATCTCAGAACTGTAATATAACGTTTGTATTGTTTTAAGTCACTAATTTTGCAGTAATTTATCACAGCAGTAATAGAAAACTAATATAGCTGCTATAAACATTCACTACAGGTCTTTGTGTAAATATATATTTTCATTTCTTTTGGTCAAATTCCAAGAAGTAAAAAGCTGGGTCCTAGGGTATGTGTAACTTTAACTTTATAAGAAACTGCTAGATTCTAGGAAGATGGTGGTGTAGGAAGACTCTCAACTCACCTCCTCCCATGGACACAACAAATTTACAACTACCTGTGGAACAATTTCCTCTGAGAGAGATCTGGAAATGGATAAAAAGAACCCGCACAACAAGGGAAAACACTGACAGAGGGGGAAGAGGCAGAAATATACCTCTGCTGAGGAAAAAAATGCACCCCAGTGTGGTGCTTCACAGCCAAGAGCAATCTGAAAGGTACAAAGCTTTCCCTGGATGAGCAGGGGATCTGAGCAGAGGATCTATGCCACAACAGCAGGGAATCTATGCCACAATAGGCATCCCAGCCTTTAGATTAAGCACAACTGAGATGAAATCCCATAATACCTGGCTTTGCTGGCTTTGGGAACCCTCTGGGAATACCCCCCCCCCCAAATATCAAACTTCAGAGAAAGAAAAACCTGCTCTTAAAGGGCCCACACACAGATTCATCCATTCTGGAAACTAACACAAAAATACAAGAAAAGTGCATGGTCAAGTGGTAAAAAAGACTTACTTACTAAGTGAGCACATCTCAGATAGCCAGGACGCAGCTGGGCCCACCCTCTCAGGGACTGAGACACTAACAGCAGCCATTATTGTGATCTAGTTCAGTCATGCTGACACAGACACTGGCAAGTGTCGTTGGATTCCTTCTTCTAGCCTCTTAGTGCAGGGTTTGCCCCCCACTTGAGAACCAATTCAATTAAGTGCAGCCAGGGTGGGCAGCCTGCCCAAGGGACTGGCCCCACCTACCAGCAAGCCTGCTGCAAACATGTAGGCCCACATAGGTGGGGTGTGTGGGACCTCTACAGAGGGGTGAGTGGGTCTGCCTCAGAGGGGATCTGCCCCACCTTCCAATGCCTGAAATGATTGTGTGCTGCCATGCTTGGGGCCAGCCCCACCTATCTACACTTCTGAGAGAGCTAACAACAACTGCATGCTACAGAGACCTGCAGCAATTGTGAGACCCTGAGCCTAGCAATCAGCCACTGGGGGCCTGACTCTCTTAATAGCAAAACAGCAGTAATTGTATGCTATTATACCTTGCAGCAGCTGTTCTGGGGCTTGCCCCACCCAATATAGTGACCATAGCAGCCTCACAAGGCTGAACTTTACAACCAGCCAGCTTGGGGGCAGCCTAGCTTATCCACATGCCCACAGTAAGAGCAACCCCACCACAACAGCAGGGCACATGTAGCTCACACAAGGGACATCCCTGGAATGTTTGGAACAGGTGATGAGAGGGAAGCAGATTGCTGGGCTCCATAAGGCATCTTGTACGTAAAGCCACATTTCCAAGATTGGGAAATTTAGCTGATTTACTTAATACATAGATATTAGCACAGAGAAGTAGGTAAAATGAGGAGACAAAGGAATATAAGAGAACAGGACAAATCCTCAGAATAAGAGAACAGGACAAATCCTCAGAAAAATAAGTAACTGTTCAGAGATAAACAATCTACCTGATAAACAGTACAAGCTAATAGTCATAAGGATGCTCACTGACCTTGGGAGAAAAATGGATGAACACAGTGACAACTTCAACAAAGAATTATAAAATATAAAAAAGAACCAATCATAACTGAAGAATACCATATTGGAAATGAAAAACTCACCAGAGGGAATCAATAGCAGAGTAGATGACAAAGAAGAATGGATCAGTGATCTGGATGACAGAGAAGAAATCACCCAAGCTGAACAGAAAAAAGAAAAAAGAGTTAAAAAGAACAAGGACAGTCTAAGGGACCTCTGGGGCAATATCAAGTGTACTAACATCCATATTATAGGTGTCCCAGAAGGAAAACAGAGATACAAAGGAGCAGGGAACCTATTTGAAGAAATAATAGCTGACAACTTTCCTAATCTAAGGAAGGAAACAGATAGCCAGATACAGGAATCATAGAGAACACCCAACAAGATGAATCCAAAGAAATCCACATCAAGACACATTATAATTAAAATGTCAAGAATTAAAGAGAAAATCCTAAAAACTGCAAGAGAAAAGCAACAAGTTACATACAAAGGAACCCCATAAGGCTATCAATTGACTTCTCAACAGAAACCTTACAGGTTAGAAGGGAGTGACATGATATATTTAAAGTGTTGAAAGGAAAAAACCTACAGCCAAGAACATTCTACCTGGCAAGGTTTTCATTCAGAATGGAAGGAGAAATAAAGAGTTTTCCAGATGAGCAAAAACTAAAGGAGTTTATCCCCACCAAACTAGCCTTACAAAAAATGTTAAAGGGAATTATTTAAGTAGAAAATAAAAGACTGCAAAAAGAAATAAGAAAGAAATCACTGATAAAGGCAAATATAGAGTAAAGGTAGTGGATCAACCACCTATAAAGCTAGTATGAAGGTCAAAAAACAAAAGTACTAAAAATATCTATCTTCACGATAAGAGGTTGAGGGATACACACACAAGCACACAAAGAGGTTAAATATGACATCAAAAACATAAAATGTGGTGGGAGGGGAGTAAAAATGTGGGGCTTTTAGTAAGAGGTCAAACTTAAAAGACCATCAACTTAATACAGATTGCTATTTACATAAGTTATTATATATAATGCTCATGGTAATCACAAACCAGAAACCTATAATAAATACACAAAAAATAATGAGAAAGGAATCCAAACATAATACTAAAGAAAGTCATCAAATCAAGGGAAAGAGAGTCAAAGAGAAGAAAGGAACAGAGACAAACTACTAAAACACCCAGAAAAAAGTAACAAAATGGCAATAAGTACATTCTTATCAATAGCTACTTTAAATGTCAATGGACTAAATGCTTCATCAAAAGACATATGGTGGCTGAATGGATAAAAAATAAGACCCATATATATGCTACATACAAGAGACACACTTCAGACCTAAAGAAATTCACAAGCTGAAAGTGAAGGGATAGAAAAGATAATCCATGCAAATGAAAACAAAAAGAAAGCTGAGGTAGCAATACTTACATCAGACAAAATAGACCTTAAAATAAAAGCTATAACAGGAGACAAAGATGGGCATTGCATAATGATAAAGGGAACAATCCAACAAGAGGACATAACAGTTGTAAATGTCTATGCACCCAACATAGGAGCACCTAAATATATAAAGCAAATATTAACAGACATAAAGGAGAAATTGACAGTAACACAATAATAGTACAGGACTTTAACACTCCACTTACACCAATGGATAGATCATCCAAACAGAAGATCAATGAGGCAACATTGGCATTAAATGACACATCAGACCAGATGGACTTAGTAGATATATACAGAACATTCCATCCCAACTGCAGATCACTGTTATGAGAGGTTCAGGGATTCGATCAGAGACGTAAAAGACACTTTCCACTCCAAACAAATGGACTGAAGGTATATTTTATTATATAGAGGATAGTAAAGGCGATAGTCCGCAAACAGATCTGAATAGGTCAAATAATAAGAGGGAAAAACACCAGCTTGACTGGAAAGGGAAAACATCCACATCGGCTGAGATAGCAGCAAATCCAAATAGGTCATATAATAAGAGGGAAAAACATCAGATCGATCGGAAAGGGAAACACCAGATCGACTGAAGGGAAATGACACAAATCAACTGGAAAGAGAAACACCAGGTTGACCGAAAAGAGAACACATCAAATCAGTTACTTCACAGTAAATCAATTACTCACAACGTCCATGCCCCACTGCTGGGAGAGTCCTGTCAATCGACACGGCTGGGCAAGGATCACACGTCCTGGGCAAGGCGTCCCTTCCACAGGTGGAACTCTCACCCGGTCTCAGTCTCCAGCAGTTTAGATAAGCAGTTACAGAGCTTACAGAGCAAGCATCCAGTGTTCCCATACACAAATGGTTATCAGTGGCGTACGTGCACTGAGCCCCTTGGCTAACGTCCCAGCCCAGCAGTTGTGTACGTGCATTGTTTTCTTTGGTTATCGTCTTAGCCCGTCACAGATGGCCAGTCCATCCCGTGCTACCACGCTCCAAGAGCCTTGAAATGTTACAACTTGCAACTCCCTCCGTGGGAGAAGGGCTGGTTCCCACCACACAGAAAGCAGCTTTTATATTTCTTTTTGTGCTGGTGGCTGTAGGTCAATGGAGCGGCCAAACATGGCTGTACTCATGTCAAGACAATCACACATTTTTTTTTGAATGCACATGGAACATTCTCTATGATATATCACATATTAGCCCCCAAAACAAGTCTCAATAAATTTAAAAATATTGAATAATACCAATTCCAATACCAATACCATGTTTTCTGACCACAATGATGGGAAACTAGAACTCAACTACAAGAAAAAAACTGGAAAAGGCACAAATATGTGGAGATTAAACAAAATGCTGCTGAACAACTATTAGGTCGTTGAAGAAATAAAAAGAGAAATAAAAAAAATACCTAGAGACAAATGAAAATAAAAATATAACATATCCAAATTCATGGGATACAGCAAAAGCAATACTAAGGGGAGAAATTTATAACAATACAGGCCTACTTCAACCAACAAGAAAAATCTCAAATAAGCAACCTAACAGTACACTTAAAGGAACTATAAAAAGACGAACAAACCTACGCCTAAATGAATTTCCTTCAGTAGAAGGAAATAAAAATCAGAGTGGAAATAAATGAAATAGAGACTAAAAAAAAAAAAAAGAAAGAAAATATCAATGAAACTTAGAGCTGATTCTTTGAGAAGATAAATAAAGTTGACAAATCTTAGCCAGACTCATCAAGAAAAAAAGAGAGAAGGCTCAAATAAAATCAGAAATGAAAGAGGAGAAATTACAATGGACACCACAGAAATAAGAGAGTGTAAGAGACTACTATGAAAAGCTATACATCAACAAACTGGAAAACCTAGAAGAAATGGATAAATTCTTAGAATCGTACAATCTTCCAAATCTCAATCAAGAAGAAATAGTGTATCTGAATAGACCAATCACTAGTAAGGAGATCAAAACGGTAATCAAAAACTTCCCAAAAAACAAAAGTCCAGGACCAGACAGCTTCCCCAATGATTTCTACCAAACATTCAAAGAATATTTAATATTTAATCTTCTCAAACTCTTCCAAAAAATTAAAGAGGACAGGATGCTTTCTAACTCATTTTATGAGGCCACCATCACCCTGATACCAAAACCAGACAAGGACAACACAAAAAAAGAAAATTACAGGACAATCTGATTGATGAACATAGATGCAAAAATCCTCAACAAAATACTAGAAAATCGAATACAATAATAGATTTAAAAGATCGCACACCATGATCAAGTGGGACTTATTCCAGGGTTACAGGGATGGTTCAACATTCACAAATCAATCAACATGATATACCACATTAACAAAATGAAGAATAAAAATCACATGACCATCACAAAAGACACAGAGAAAGCATTCAACAAGTTGCAACATCCATTTATGATAAAAAACCTGAATAAAATGGGTATACCAGGAAAGCTCCTCAATATAATAAAGGCTGTATATGACAAACCCACTGCTAACATCATACTCAATAATGAAAAATTGAAAACTATCCCTTTAAAAACAGGAACAAGACAAGGATGCCCACTTTTGCCACTCTTATTTAACATAGTATTGCAAATCTTAGCCAGAGCAATCGGGCAAGAAAAAGAAATAAAAGGGATCCAAATCGGAAAGGAAGAAGTAAAACTGTGACTATTTGCAGATGACATGATTTTATATATAGAAAACTCTAAAGAATCCACCAAAAAACTATTAGAAATATAAATACAGTAAAGTTGCAGAGTACAAAATCAACATTCAAAAATTAGTTGCATTTCTATACACTAACAATGAAATACCAGAAACAGAAATTAAGAATACAGTCCCATTTACAAGTGCAACAAAAAGAATAAAATACCTAGGAAAAAATTTAACCAAAGAGGTGAAAAACCTATACACTGAAAACTATAAGACATCGTTGAAAGAAATCAAAGAAGACATAAAAAAATGGAAAGATATTCCATGCTCATGGATTGGAAGAATTAAAATAGTTAAAATGGCCATACTTCCTAAAGCAATCTGCAGATTCAATGCAATCCCTATCAAAGTCTCCATGGCATTTTTCACAGAAATAGGGCAAAGAATCCTAAATTTTATATGGAATAACAAAAGACCCCGAATAGCCAAAGGGGTCATGAGAAAAAAGAACAAAGCTAGATATGTCACATTCCCTGATTTCAAAATATACTACAAATCTATCGTAATCAAAACAGCATGGTACCAGCACAAAAACGGACATGCAGATCAAGGGGACAGAATCAAGAGCCCAGATATAAACCCACATATCTACGGACAGCTAAATTTTGACAAAGGAGCCAAGAACATACAGTGGAGAAAGGAAAGTCCCTTCAATAAATGGTGTTGGGAATACTGGACAGCCACATGCAAAAGAATGAAAGTAGACTGTTATCTTACACTATACACAAAAATTAACTCAAAATGGATTAAAGACTTAAATGTAAGACCTGAAACCATAAAACTCCTAGAAGAAAACATAGGTAGTAGGCTCTTCGACATTGGTCTTAGCAGTGTCTTTTTGAATACCATGTCTCACCAGGCAAGGGAGACAAAAGGAAAGATAAACAAATGGGACTACATCCAAGTAAAAATCTTCTGAACAGCATAGGAAACTATCAGCAAAATGAAAGGACAACCTAACAATTAGGAGAAAATATTTGCAAATCAGATATCTGGTAAGGGGTTAATATCCAAAATATATAAAGAACTCGTACAACTCAACAACAAAAAATCAAAAAACCCTATTAAAAAATGGGCAAAAGATCTGAACAGACATTTTTCTGAAGAAGATATACAGACGGTCAACAGGCACATGAAAAGATGTTCAACATCACTAATTATTAGGGAAATGCACATCAAAGCTACAGTGTGATATCACCTCATGCCCATCAGAATGGTATAAGTGACAAGACAAGAAATGGCAAGGTTTGGAGTGGATGTAGAGAAAAAGGAACCCTCATACACTGCTGGTCAGAATGAAAACGGGTACAGCCACTACGGAAAACAGTATGGAGTTTCCACAAAAAATTAAGAATAGAACTACCTCATGATCCAGCTATTCTACTGTTGGGTATTTATCCAAAGAACATGAAAACATGAATGTGAAAAGATATTTACACCCCTATGTTCATTGCAACATTATTCACAATAGCCAAGACTTGGAAACTACCTAAGTGCCCATCAAGGGAGGAATGGATAAAGAAGATGTGGTGTATATACACAATGGAATACTACTCAGCCACAGAAAAAAGGAAATCTTGCCATTTGCAGCAAAATGGATGGACTTTGCGAGTATAATACTAAGCAAAATAAGTCAGACCAATTCAAATACCATATTATTTCACTCATAAGTGGAAGATAAAGACAATAACAAGAACAACAAACAAACACATAGAGACAGAGATTGGGTTGGTGGTTATCAGAGGGGAAGGGGGAGGGAGGAGAGTGAAAGTGGTGATTAGGCGCATGTGTGTAGTGACAGATGGTAGTTAGTCTGTGGATGGTGAACATGATGTAGTCTACACAGAAATCAAAACTTGATGTATGCTTGAAATTTATATAATGTTATAAACCAATGTTACCTCAATAAAAATAAATAAATAAATAAATGGGAAAAAAAACCTGCCAGACTATTTTCCAAAGCAGCTAAACCATTTTATTCCCACCAGCAATGTAATAAAAGTTCTAGTTTTATGTCTTTGTCAGCACTTTACAAAGTCAGTCTTTTTTATTTAACTGTTTTAATATGACTGATGATGTTGATCATCTTTTTGTATGCTTATTTCCCAATCATAGTTTTTCTCCAGTGAAGTGTCCAAATATTGTGCTGATTTTTAAAGGAGTTTTATTTTTATTCACATACCAGACAATTCACTCTATTTACAGCATACATCTTAATGATGTTTAGTATATTCACAGGAAAATGCAGTCATTACTACAGCAATTTTAGAACATTTTTATGACTTCAAAAATAAAGCCCATACTCTTTAGCTGTCACACTCTGTTTCACACCTCCACCATCACCCCTAGCCTTAATCTACTTTCTATCTCTACAGATTCCCTATTCTTGACTTGTATGCTAATGGAATCACATAATATGTGGTCTCTTGTGACTGGCTTCTTTCACTTTGCATAATGTTTCCAAGGTTCATCCATGTTGTAGCACGTATCAGTACTTTGTTGCTTTTTATGGCTCAATAATGTTCCATTGTATGGATATACCACATTTTGTTTAGCCATTCATAAATTGATGGACACCTTTTGTATATTATTAATAAAGCTGACACAAATCTGCGTGTACACATTTTATGTGCACATATGTTTACATTTCTCTGTTATATACACAGAGTAGAATTGCTGGGTCATATGGTTAACTCTGTGTTTAATTGTTTGAGAAACTGCCAGACTGTTTTCCAAAGAGGCTGAATCATTTTACTTTCCCACCAGCAATGTATGAGGATTCTTACATCACTACATCCTTGCTGATACTTGTTATTATCTGACTTTATTAATTCTGGCCATCCTAGTGAGCATCAAGTGCTCTCTCATTGTGGTTTTGCTTTGCATTCCCAGATGGCTAACAATGTTGAGGATCTTTCCATGCGTTTATTGGTCATTTGCATAACTTCTTTAGAGAAATGTGTGTTCAGATATATTGCTCATTTTTTAATTGTATTATTTGTGTTTTTATTATTGTAATGTAAGAGTTCTTTATATTCTAGATATAATTCTCATATGAGATAAATGATTTGCAAATATTTTTTCTCATTCTGTGGTTTGTATTCCTACTTTCTTGATGGTGTCTTAGAAGCACAAAGTTTTTAATTTTGATGAAGTCCAATTTATCTATTTCTTCTTTTGCTGCTCGTGCTATTAGTTCATACCTAAAAATGCATTGCCAAATCCAAAATGAAGATTTACCTCTATGTTGTCTTATGAGAGTTTTATAGTTTTGGCTCTTACATTTAGGCTTTTGATCCATTTTGAGATAATTTTTCTGTATGGTGTGAGGTAGAGGGCCAACCTTGTTCTTTGCATGTGGCTATCCAGCTGTCCCAGCTCCATTTGTTGAAAAGACTATTCTTTCCCCCATTGAATGGTCTTGATACCCCTGTCAAAAATCAGTTGACTATAGATCTATATGGTTTATTTGTGAGATTTTTTGTTGTTGTTGAGGAAGATTGGCCTTGAGGTAACATCTGTTGCCAATCTTCCTCTTTTTATTTTTTTTCTCCCCAAAGCCCCAGTACATAGTTGTGCATACTAGCTGTAGGTCCTGCTAGTTCTATGTGGGATACCACCTCAGCATGGCTTGATGAGTGGTGAGTAGGTCCCTACCCAGGATCTGAATTGGTGAACCCTGAGTGAACCACGGGCTGCTGAAACAGAACGTGTGAACTTAACTGCTACACCACTGAGCAGGATCCTATTTGTGAACTTTTAATTCTATTCCTTTGGCACCACACTGTCTTGATTACTAATGTCTTGTAGCAAGTTTTGAAACCAGGAAATGTGAGCTCTCTTACTTTGTTCTTGTTTTTTCAAGATTATTTGGCTATTCTGGGACCATGGCAATTTCATATGAAATAAAATTTATATGAAATCAGCTTGTCAGTTTCTACAAAGAGGACAATTGGGGTTCTGACAGGGATAACACTGAATCTATAGATCAATTTGGGGAGCATTGCAATCTTAACAATGTTAAGTTTTCTGATCCATAAGCATAAGATGTTTTTCAATTTACTTTGACTTTCTTTAATTTCTTTCAAGAATGTTTTGTAGTTTTTGGAGTATAAGTTTTGTATTTCTTTGGTTAAGTTTATTTCTAAGTATTTTGGTTTGATGCTATTGTAAATGGCATTGCTCTCCTAATTTCGTTTTCAGATTGTTCCTTAAAAGTGTATATAAATACAATATAATCATGTTGTCTGCAAATAAAGACAGTTTTATCTTTTCAATATGGATGCCTTTTATTTCTTTTTCTTGACATATTGCACTAATTGGGACCTCCTGTATAATGTTGAATAGGAGTGATGAGGTGACCATCCTTGCTTTGTTCCTCATCTTAGAGGAAAATAATTCAATATTTCACTTCTAAATATGATATTAGCTCTAAATTTTTTGTAGATGCCTGTGCTGGTTAATTTTATATGTCAACTTGACTGTGCTAAAGGATGCACAGATAGTTGGTAAAACATTCTTTCTGGCTGTGTCTGTGAGAGTGTCTTCAGAAGAGATTAGCATTTGAGTCATTAGACTGAGTAAAAAAGATCACCCTCACCAATGCTGGTGGGCATCATCTAATCTGTTAAGTGTCTGAATAGAAGAAAAAGAGACGTGTCTGCTTGACCTGAAACCTCCATCTTCTGCCCTCAGATATTGTCGCTCCTGGTTCTTGGGCTCTCAGGTTCAGACCAGGACTTATTCTATTGGCTCCATATTTTCAGGCCTTTGGGTTTGGACTGAATTACACCACTTGTTTTCTGGGTTCTCCAGCTTGTAGACAGCAGATTGTGGGACTTCTCAGCCTCCATAACTGTATGAGCCAATTCCTACAATAAATCTCTTCTTATATCTATCTATTTATCTATCTATCTATCTATCTATCTATCTATCTATCTATCTATCTATCATTATCTATTTATAACCTTTTGGTTCTCTTTCTCTTAGAGAACATTTTCTAATACAATGTCCTTCATCAAATTGAGGATGTACCCTTCTATTTCTTATTTTCTGAGAGTTTTTATCATGAATGGATATCAAATTTGGACAAATGTTTTTTCATCCCCCAATTTTTTATGTTTACAAAATAATACTAATTGATGGACATATGTGTTGTTCACAAATTTGCTATTACAAACAAAATTATGATGAGTGACATCACACCAATATCTCTTCACAGATGTGTATCTTTAAGATAAATTCCCAGGAGCAGGAATATTGGAAAATGATATGTATTATAATTTTGATAGGTATTACCAATTATTCTCCATGGGTGGAGCATATCCTCCATTGTACCAATGTATATTCCCACCACCAATGCAAGAAAGTTCTTTCCTCTTAGGGTTGCTAACTAAGTGTATTTTGTGTGTGTGTGTGTGTGTGTGTGTGTGAGGAAGATTAGCCCTGTGCTAACATCTGTGCCAATCTTCCTCTAGTTTGTGTGTGGGGTGCTTCCACAGTATAGCTAGTGATTGATGTAGGTCCATGCCTGGGATTCGAACCCACAAACCCAGGCCACTGAAGTGGACGATGCAGAACTTTAACCACTTAGCCATGGGGCTGGCCGCAAAAAAATCATATTTTTAAACTTTAAGATTTTCCCAATCTAAATTGGTAAAAAGTGGCTTTTCAGTGTATCTTAAAATTTCATCTCTTATTATGAGTGACAATGACTATCTTTTCATCTTCTTAGGGGCCTTTTTATATTTACTTTTTTATTCCCATCTTTTGCCCATTTTTCCCCTTTGTGTGTGAGTGTGTGTGTGTGTGTGTGTGTGTGTGTGAGATTTTCTTATTGATTTTCAGGAACTTGTTTTTTATGCATCACTTTTTTTGGTCAATTTGTTATCTTTTGACTTTGCTTTCATTGTGTGTGTAAAAGACATATTTCAGTTTATCTTAAATGAGTCACATTCTTTCCATTATTTTTTCCGATGAGCTTTTAGGAATGTGGGAGAAAATGTGAGAAATATGAGAAGATGTGGGAAATACTGTAATTTTATCAATTCCTTTCACAAATCATCTTGTAGAAAAATGTCCACAAGTAGTGAATAATAATTATAATAATAATAGTGTGCTGATTCCTGCTGATTTCTTTTACAGAAAGAACTCAATATAGCTTGTGTGTTTCTTCTTTCACTGGTATAGATAAAAGGTACCATTTTCACTCACTCACATCATACCCTCAGGGTCAGAGGAGCAGTAAAGGTCAAAGAACAGAGTGACACTATTTGATATGTATGGAGTTACAATGTGGACTCATGGACACTTGGACTCACGGCCACTTTGAAATGATTAGTGGCTTGGTTTCAGATAGAATGCTCCATACCTCTGAGAGTATATTAATCATTGACATCTTAGCCCAAATCACATGTGGTAGTAGAGGAGTCCTAGGGTGTCATTTTACAACTCAAACTCTCTAACTTGGGGACATCTGAGAACGTAATTTTCTAGCCCTTACTTGGATATCAAAGTACTGAATTCACAGTGATGAACTCAACCAACTCTTTATTTAAACTTGTACTGTCATTGCCCTCAATTTATGACACCATTTCACATGATGTTGGCACATACAGCGGGGAACGAAAGTTATTTTTTCTTTTAAAGTTAATATTAATGACATAGTGTTTTTGATGTAAATATCTTTGTTCCTTCTTTCTAATTTTTGTTTCCTATTAGTTTTTTTTTAACCCCAACTCAACTCACCCCCTCTTTCCTTAGCTTTTTTGGGTCAGTATCCCAGTTCCTTTTTGTTTTCTTCTTCTTAGGATGTACAGGAAAATCTCTTCCTAGAGTTAATTATGTCCATATTTGTGGCATTCTTGAGAAATTCATTTTAGTGGATCAAAGAATGTATTTTTAGAACGTCCTAAATGTTCTGTTCCCAGGAAGGATGAGTATACTGGTCAATTTCAATTACACCCACTGCTTTTAGAAACCTACAGAGGTAGAGATATAGAGAGTGAAGTAAAGAGTTTCATTCATTTATGCAACTTGTTAGAGTTTAAAGAGTACTTATCCATGATAGTCACCATCCATTTATTTATGCATCTATTTAACAAAGAGTTGTAAAAATAAATGTACTTACAGTTTTTAAAAACTTAAAGGTTGAAAAACTTTGAAGAAAACTGAGTTCTTAAAAAAGTAGATGGATGATATAATTATCATGATCAAAGGAACCTGGTGTCCATGTGAGAAGGGAAGATGAACAATGATGTAAATCAATTATTGGAAAATAGAATAGTGAAGGCAATATAAAGCCAAAGCACAATACAGCACAGCAGTATTTTTCTAGACCCCCTAATTCATATCCACATATCTCCAGCATCTTTAAATCTTTCCTAACTAATTTTGGTGAGAAGTAGGGCAGTGAGTAAAGTCAGTGTTATCATGTACAGTGTCTTTGCCTAAATTACCAAAAGATGCCCACTCTGGGCAGATGAATATGAAAAGGCATTCATCTCTGAGCATATGAAGATCCATGTGAAGATCCATGTCATGCGTAGCATTCCTGTCTACTCACATATGCCTGCTCAAACTTGTCATAGGCACCATAACCCTAGCACTTTACAAAATGCCTGAATGTAGTAGGTACCTAATAAAATCTGTCCGTTTGAATTGACCCTACACTTTCTTACCTCTGTTCCTCCAAGCTGTCAATAATATCACTTGTTACAACTCACTGCCAATACATTGTTTAAGAGCCAGAGATGTCAAGGTTCCCTGACTGAGTCCCCACTGAAGCCAGTGCAGCTTACAAAACCCACCAGAGACCCCAGTGCTTTAAAGCCTTGCTGGGAAAATATTGGGCCAAAGCTGCCACCAGATCCCACATGATGGATGAAAACTCTAGCTATCTACAGATTAGTCCCTCCTCCCTATGTCTCAGGCACAGTTCCGTAGGGGCTGGGCTGCAAGACAATGGGAGAAACAGACACATGGCAGAACTCAAAACTGTCTCTCTTCTCCATCCTGGCCCCATGTCCATGAGTTATTCTTGTGTACTCTGGTTCTATTTTCCCTGTGTACTCTGGTTCTATTTTCCCTTATAAGAAGATTTTCCTGTCAATAGATTTCTGCTGGACCACCCCCAAGTGCCCCTGATATGCTCAAACAGGCTTAAAACTTAGAGGAAAAACAACGACAGCAATGACTTTGAAGTTACGCATGGGTATGAATGCCAACTCACTAGCTATGAGTCTTTAATTTCTAAGTTACTTAATTTCTCTGCACCTCAATTTATTCATCAATAAAGAGAAGATAAAAATATCTTTCTTAGCAGGCTGTTGGGAGAATAAAACAAATGTAAACAAATTGCCTAGCACAGTGCCTAGCACATAGTTGATGCAGAGAAAATGGTAGCTATTATTTTTGTTAAAGCAACGTCTAAGCAAATACATGCCACTGTGCTGATAGATCCTAGTGGTCATGCAGCAATGGAAGAAGAGAGATTGAGGGAGGGAGTTCAGAGTGAGTATAGTAATTAAAGGTATAAAGAAGATAGGGTGGTTATTCTAGGCAAGGAGGGCCACATGAGCAAAATATAGAGGTCAGAGTAAGAAACTTTATTTCGGGAAAGAGTAAGAGGCCATGCTTTTTGGGGCAGATCTTCCATGTTAGATGAATGAAAAATAACTTGGTTGAACTGGAGAAGTGTAAAGAATACAATGATTTATTGTCTTTTTACTTTTCCACTCCCCTTGACTTGCAATTTGGACTTAATAGTCCAAATTAGATCACCGTTAAGAGGCTTAAAGAACTCCTAATTTTGATTTAGCTCAGACTGACTCAGGAAATGGTTTTGAGATTGCATCTCCAGGCAACCACATTCCGATGGTGTGAAACTGGACTTTGTATGTAACCTTTCCTCAACTATAATAGGGCAATAATGCCAACCTCATAAGATTATTATAAGGATTAGAAAAGAAGATGCATGTGAGGGCCTGGAACCATAGCCTCTGGATCTCAGGTGCAGATCACATGCCAACCCTCAGTGTCTGATCCTTGACATGATTTCTGCAGCCACACTAGCCCCTTCTGGGAACATAAAGACTGTAAGGAAAATTTCGCTATCCTTGGCTTATGCAGCCAAATTTTGTAAATATTATTGATCTTATCCCCTTTAGAAATTTCTCCTGTTGTGTCCTAAGGATGAATTTCAGTTGGATTGTGAAATCTTTGTGTTTCACTTCTGGCTAAAGAGGTATTGTCTCAGCTTAGCAACTAAGAGATTTCTGAGCCTGAAAAAGACTCTAGAGATATTGGAATCCTGTCAGAAGACTGAGAAGAGTCAGACAAGTAACTTAGGTCTAGGTACTTCCCTTAATCTCACTTTTTAGGCAGATTTCCATTTTAGTTCCAGATGAAGCCCAGGATGAGACTGTAAAGGACTTGAGCCATGATAAAAAAAAAAGGAGACCACCATACTGGAACTTTAATGCAGGCTTGTGAGTTAAATCTGTTGAGAGACCAAACTTGCTGAAAAATCAATCATTGTGAGTAACCGATCTGTGAGGATCAGAGAGTAGAGGTGCCAATGTAATTCAATGAAGAAAGGGTAGTCTTTTCAACAAATAGTGCTAGAATAATTTGACTAGGTAAAAAAAGCAAACAATTACCACCATTACCACCATAAAAATGATAAAAAACACCTCTATCCGTAGCTTGAACCATATACAAAAGTCAACTAGAAATGGCCAAATGTGAAACAGAGTGAACAACAAGAATGCACACACACATGCATGCACATACCTGCATACACACATGCTCACATTTTCAAATAACAATTTGCAGTTTTGTTGTAAGCCAGAGAGATTAAGTTTTGAATAGAAGAATGAGATGTTATGTTGTATTCTAGAAAGTTCGCTTGGCTGTTATATTATTTATAGACTAATGGGTAGCAAGGGCAATAACAGAGAGACCAGGGGAAGACTATTGCGATGTTCCAGGCAAGACCTGATGGTGGTAGCATTAAAGAGGGTAAAAAGTGGTCAGATTCTGCATATATTTTAAAGCAGAGCTGATAGGATTTCTTGACTGATTGACTATGCCTTGTGGAAGAAAGAAAAGAGTCAAGGATAGTTTCCAAGGTTTTATTCATGAGCAACTGGAAGAAAGAAGTTGCCATTTACTGAGTGGAGAAAATTGAGGAATTAGATTTTATGATCAATAGTTATATTTTTACGTGTTAGATTTGAAATGCCTATTAGAAAACCAAGTGGAGATATTTATTTATTTGTTTTTTAACTTTACTGAGGAATAATTGACAAATATAATTGTATATATTTAAAATGTATAATGTGACAATTTGATATGCATATACATTGTAGAATGATCACCAAGATCAAGATAGTTAACACATCCATTACCTCTCGTAGTTAACATAGTTAATTCTTTGTGTGTGTTGAGAATGCTTAAGATCTATTCTTAGCAACTTTCAAGTATATAATACCATATTATTAACTATAGTCACCATGCTGTATATTAGATCCCTAGAATTCTTATAACTGAAAATTTCCAAGTGAAGATATTTAATAGCCAATTGGATATACACAAGTCTGGAATTTGTACATGCTGAAGATATAAATTTTGGATTCATCATCAGATGCATAGTGTTTAAAGCCATGAAACTAAATAAGATCACCTCGAAGAGAGGGCCAAGGACTGAGCACTAGAGCACTCAAACTTTTGAAGGTCAAGAAGATGAGCAGGAACCAACAAAGGAAATTGAGAAGGAGCAACTAATTAGGGAGGAGGATAGCAAATGGTAAAGTTTTAGAGACCGGTGAAAAAGTTTTTCAAAGGAAGAGCAACAAGCTGGTTCAAATTATGCTGGGAGGTCAAGTAAAAAGAGGAAGAAGCATTGACCACTGGATTTAGCATCATAGTAGTCATCAATAACCTTAGCAAGAGTAAGTTTGGTAGAGTGAAAGTGTCAGCTTGATTAGACTTTGAGAATAGAGAGGAGAAGTAGAAACAATGAGTAGAGACAAATCAGGCAATTTTGCTATAAAGGAGAACGTAGAAATAGAATGGTAGTTGGAGGTGGATGTGGGATCAGGGAGTTTTGTTTTTTTTTTTAAGTAAGAACTATTATAGCATGCTTTCTATGCTGATAGAATGATTCAGTAGGAAAGTAAAAATTGGGAAGGAGAGAACAGGAACAACTGTGGAGCAAGGTCTGAGCAAGAGAGAAGGAATTCCCTTTCCTGTATGATTGATACGTGCAGGAATTGTCCTTAGATAGGAGTGGGGAAAACATCCCTTTTATCAGGAGGGAAAGCAGAGTATCTGGACATAGTAGCAGAGAGATTGGTAGATGTAGGAGTGTAGCACATAGAAGTTCTCTTTATGATTGCCATCAGCTGAAGAGTAAGGAGAGGTGAGGAGTTATTGGAGGTTTGAGAGGAAATAATCATCTGGGAGAGTAAGAGAATGTTTGGAAATGTAGTAGGAGTGCTGAGTAGCTATAAGGGACCATTTGAATGAGGTGGTGACAAATTTAAAGCGAGATAGTAGAGGGGTGTGTGTGTGTGTGCGCGCATGTGCATGCATTTGTGTGTTTCCAGTCACATTCTGCTGTTCAGATGACCTCATTGAGAAAGTGATGATTTCGATTTATTCAGGGTTTGTCTTTTACCCTGGACAGCTCAATTCAGGGAAAAGGGGGCAAGGACCTTGAGAGTTTGGCAGTGGAGTAATAATGAACTTGGGCCTTGAAATCTAAGTTGAGTAAGGATTAAAGTGAAGATATGTAAAGCCAGAGATGGATAGATCAATGAATTGGAAGTTCCAGGGCAGTTGAGGAATTGTTGGAGTAGAAACATTACATTGATTAAGAAGAAAGACCAGAAGTAATGGTCAATGAGCGGAGAACTTAAAATGCAGTTTATGAGTTATTAACAATAACATGGTGTATTATATGACTCAGGGAGCCTATGAAAAAGTAGATTGGAAGACAAGATCATAGGAGGAGAGGAGGTAAAGAAATTATGAGGCTATAATATTGGAAGCATCCTCTGTATATGTTCCAGCTACCTATTGTTACATAAAAAAATCTCCTCAAAACTTAGTCAAAACAAGAACTTATTATCTCTCATAGTACTGTCAGTTGACTAGACTTAACTGGGCAGTTCTCCCTTGGGGTCTCTCATGTGGTTGCACCCAGGTGCCAGATGGAATTGCAGTCTTCTGAACACTCAACTGGCTGGAAGTCCAAGATGGCTCATTCACATGGCTGACAGTTGATACTGGCTGCTGGCTAGGCTGGGAACTCAGCTAGGCTGTTGACCAGAGTGTCAATTTATAGTCTCTCCATGTAGCTTTGTATTCTCACATCACAAGTGCTGGGTTCCAAAGAGAAGTGTCCCAAGAGGCAGAAAGCAGAAGCTACAAAGCCAGTGAAGAGTTACACCCCCAATTGGCACAGTGTCATTTCTATCATATTCTATTAGAAGCAATCTCAGGGCCCACACAATTTCAAAGGGTTGGGGGGAATCGATTCCAACTCTTGATGGGGATGGCAAGATAACATTGCAGAAGGACATGCGAAATTGGAGATACTGTTGTGGCCATCTTGGGAAAATAAAATCTGCCACAGTGTAGGTATTGAAATCAATAAGAATAACGACAGACTAGAGCCGGCCCCGTGGCTTAGCGGTTAAGTGCGCGCGCTCCTCTACTGGCGGCCCGGGTTTGATCCCGGGCGTGCACTGACACACCGCTTGTCTGACCATGCTGAGGCCGCGTCTCACATACAGCAACTAGAAGGATGTGCAGCTATGACATACAACTATCTACTGGGGCTTTGGGGGGGAAAAAAAAAAGGAGGAGGATTGGCAATAGATGTTAGCTCAGAGCCGGTCTGCCTCAGCAAAAAGAGGAGGATTAGCACGGATGTTAGCTCAGGGCTGATCTTCCTCACAAAAAAAAAAAAAAAAGAATAATGACAGACTAGTGTTGGAGGGAGAGAGAGTGAGCCAGGTGCTAAAATGGTGGTTAGGAAGAACAACTCAGAGGTCTATAGATATCTGCAGAAAGGAGAGGTAAAATGTAATGGGTTTGTTAACATAAGCTTTAGCAAACTTGGGGTTTGAAGAAAGAGGAAGAGACAATGGTCTAAAAGTGGCAAGGAGGAGCAAGAAAGATATTTACCCCATCCTCAAGCCAAGTGATAAAAGAGGAAAGAAAGTATCTACAATTAGAGGTCTACGGGAAAGAGGTAGACTTAAGGGATAGCCAAGTCTCAGAGAAAGAAGGTAAAGATTATGTTCAGACAAGAGGCTGAGTATACAATAAATTTTGCTGAAGACAAATTAAGAATGTCAGAGGAAACTGTGGAAGGATGTGTGGGGTTGGGGAAGGGTAGGAGACAGATTCAGATATAGGGAATATACAGAGTCATTAGGGGATAAGTCAGGAGATCATGATTGACCTAGGAATCTTGAGCTTCTTTGGTGAACAATAAAAACAAAGTTACTGAATAGGACGGAATTAAGGAAGGATGGTCTCTAAAACAGGTTGTTGCATTAAAGCTGCAAGTATTGAGGATGGTATTCCTGAGGCATTCTTGGGAATAGATCAAAGCAAATAGAGCTTTGTGAGACCCTTGTGGACCCAGGAGCATGAGAATCTCTGTAAGAAATAAATTGATTTTTAATACATCCATAGGTCAATAGCTTCTTTTCTCTTTTATTTTGCTTTGTTTTCGACAGCTTATTGAAGTATAATTGGCATAAAATAAACTACATTTTTAAAGTGTACAATTTATTTATTTATTTTTTATTGTGGCAACATTGGTTTATAACATTGTATAAATTTCAGGTGTACACCATTATACTTCTATTTCTGCATGGATTACATCATGTTCTCATGTTCACCACCCAAATACTAATTACAATCCATCACCGCACACATGTGCCTAATTATTCCTTTCACCCTCCTCCTTCCCCTCCTCTCCTCTGGTAAGCACCAATCCAATCTCTGTCTCTATGTGTTTGTTTGTTGTTGTTATTATCTACTACTTAATGAGTGAGATCATACGGTATGTGACCTTCTCCCTCTGACTTATTTCACTTTGCATAATACCCTCAATGTCCATCCATGTTGTTACAAATGGCTGGATTTCAAAAGTGTACAGTTTAACAAGTGTTGTGATAGTGAAACCATCGCCACAATCAAGATGATGAACATATCCACAACCCTCAAGTGTTTACTCATATCCCTTTGCAATCCTTCTCTCCTGTTCTCCCTCCCTCAGTCTTCAGACAATCACTAATCTGCTTTCTGTCATTTTAGATTAATTTGAAATTACTAAAATTATACATAAGTGGAATAATACAGTATGTACTCTTCTTTTATCTGGCTTCTTCCACACAACGTAATTATTTTGAGATTCATTCATGTTGTTGAGTGTATCAATAGTCGATAATTTGTTTGTACATTCACATGTTGATAGTTATGCAGGTTGTTTCCAGTTTATAGGTATTACAAATAGATCTGCTATGAACATTCACGCACAAGTCTGCATGAACATATGCTCTCATTTCTGTTTGGTAAATACCTAGGAGTGGATAGGCTGAATCATATGGTAAGTGTATGTTTAACTTTTGAAGAATCTGCCAGACTTTTCCAAAGCAAGTATACCATTTATACTCCCACTGGTGGTGCATGAGAGTTCAAGTTGCTCAATATTGTTGTTATTCTCTCTGATGCCCTCTGTTTTTTATTTGGGAGTGTTTAATACATTTACAGTTAATGTTATTATTGATATGGTTGGATTTAAGTATTTCATCTTGCTAATTGTTTTCTATTTGTCCCATCTGCTATTTGTTCCCTTTTTCCTCTTTTTCTGTCTTCTTTTGGATTACGTATTTTTTATTACATCATTTTATCTCCCTTTACTTGGTTTATTAGCTCAAACTGTTCTGTGATTTTATTCATTGTCTTACCATTTATGGTATAAATCTTTAATTTGTCACAGTTTTTGTTCTGATGATATGATATAATTTCACTTACAGCATAAGATCTTTCAATAATATATTTCCATTTCTCCTCTCTCAGCCTCTGGTCTATTGTCATCCATTTCCTTCTACATATGGTATAAACGCCACAATTCTTTGTTGTTACTTTTGCTTTAAACAGGTGATTATTTAAACACATCAAATAATAAGAAAAAAATATATATTTACCCAAATAGTTACCATCTCCAATAGTCTTGATTATGTTGCGTAGATTCATCTTTCCATCTGGTACTCTTTTCTTTCCACATTAAGGATCATTTAACATTTGTTTCTCAATTCTCTCTCTGTTTTTTTTTTTTTTGCTGAGGAAGATTTGCCCTGAGCTAATATTTGTTGCCAACCTTCCTCTTTTTGTATGTGAGCCGCCGCCACGGCATGGCCACTGACAGATGAATGGTGTAGGTCACACCCGGGAACCAAATCCCAGGCTGCTGATGAGAAGTGGGCCGAACTTAACCACCAGGCCACCAGGGCTGGCCTTCTTGAACATTTCTTGTAATGTGCATCTGCTGGTGATGAATTTTTTCAGCTTTTGTATGTCTGAAAAGTCTTTTTTTCACCTTTGTTTTTGAAAGATATTTTCACTGGGTATAGAATTCTAGGTGACGGTTTTTTCTTTGAGTACTTTAAAGATGTTGCTCAGTTGTATTCTCATGCATTTCTTTCAACAAGAAATATTCTGCCATCTTTATCTTTCTTTCTCTGTATGCATACATCTTCTTTCTGTAGCTGCTTTTAAAATTTTCTTTCTCACTTGTTTTGAGCAACTTGATTACAACTTGCCTTGGTATACTTTTCTTGTTCCTGGGTTTCACTGAGTTTCTTGGATCTATGGATTTATAGTTTTCATCAGATTTGAAAATGTTTCCACCATTTTTTCATTACATATTTTTTCCATTCCTCAAAATCTCCTCCTCACATTTGAGGTCTCCAATTACACACATAATAGGACAACACTTCAAGTTGTCCCACAACTCACTGATGCTTTGTCTAATTTTTTATACTTTTTACTCTTTTTCATTTTGTATAGTATATCTTCCAGCCCATTAATCTTTTCTTCTGCAATGCCTAGTCTGTTGTTAATTCCATCCAGTTTATTTTTCATCTCAAACATTATAGTTTTCATTTCTAGATGTTTAGTTATTTTAAAAAATAATTTCCATGTTTCTACTTAACACACTCAGCCTTATCTCTAGCTCTTAGAACATATGGAATATGGTCATTATAACTGTTTTAATGTGCTAGTCCACTGATTCTGTCATTTATGGCAATTCTGAGTTGATTTTGATTGATCTATTTTTTTTTTCTTTTTAGCTATGGGTCACATTTTTATGCTTTTTGTACTCTTGATAATTTTTGATTGGATACATTGTGAATTTTACCTTAGTGGGTGCTCCAAATTCTTATTCTTGTAAATATTCTTTACCTTTGTTCTGGGATGCAGTTTCTTGGAAATAGTTTGAGCCTTTTGAGTCTTGCTTTTAAGCTGTGCTGATAGAACCAGTGAAGTGTTTATTTTATAGCTAATATTGTTAGCACTACTGAGACAAAACCCTTCTGTGTGTTCTACTTGATAACCCATTAATTGTGAGGTTTTCTAGGCTGTGAGGTGGAGACAGGCACTATTTCATTCCTGTGTGAGCTATAGGTATTATTCTCTCTATTCCTTTTAGATAGTTCTTTCCTGAGCTTTTGGTAGTTCATTCTCTCAATCTCTCTCTCTCTCTCACACACATGCACACACACACTGATTAGTACTCAGCTCGAGACTCATGGGGGACCCTCAGTGAACTTCAGAGCTCCCTTCCCATGTGTCTCCCTCCTATCCAGGACTCCACGTGGCAAACTCTCACTGCTTTGGCCTCCCTAGACACTCAGTTTTGTTTTCCCAACTCAGACTGCTGGTCTCCAGCTGTGTCCCCCGTCCTGCTCTGCAGCCTTGAAACTCTCCCCAGATATTAACCTGGCACAGTGGTAGGCCTTAAAGCCATTTGTTTTCCTTCTTTCAGGGATCACTGTCCTTTGTTGTCTGATGTCCACTGACTTGAAAACCATTGTTTCATATATTTGTCTGTTTTTTTGTTGTTGTTTCAGTCCCTATTACTTCATCTTGTTTGGAATGGAAGTCTGAAAAGATTCTTTTTGTAGCAAAGTCCATACTTTGAAATTTGTTAATGAATCTCTGGTAAACAAATTTCAGCCCCCTTGAGTAAGAAGTTGTATGTGACTAATAATGGTCTTTCAGGAACATTCTCTCTGAAACCTGATTTTATGGATGAGGAAACTGAAACAGAGAGATTAAGTAAATCGCTAAAGTTTATACAAGTAGTGAATGACAGAGACTCGATTTAAATTCAGGTGTGTCTTTTGCCAAAGTCCGCTTTCTTTTCACTGTTCCATTATGCTTGTTACACATTAAAGTGAGTCAGTCAGACCACATGTTGTGTCTAAGACTCAGTAAGTGACTGTAGTCTTACAGAAACTCCAATATTGGGAATTTCAAAGGCCAAATGACAAGGATAGTCTCAATTGAGAATACAACTGGCATCTACAAACTAATAACTAACTTTCTTCTTCCAATTTTTTCTTTCCTTTTTTTGGGTTTTCCTACCATGTACTTATATTGGATTCACCAGATTCATCATCTGACGCTCGATTGAGATCAAAATCCTCTGATCAGTCAGAAAAGTGGTGAAGTGGTACTGCCAGCCAGGACCAGATGAAAAAAAGAAATGAAACTGCCCACTGACACACTGGTAGCTTGGGATCTCATCAACAGACATACTGTTTATAAACAGACATGTTTATAAACATACATCAGGATATTTTCTTCAGAAATTATGTTTGTCTATTATTTAAAGTTTTTGAGCAACTTGATTTTCTCATGGAAAGAAGCTTAGAAATTGGCTGGCCACTTTCAATCTAGAGGTCCTGGCATTAGATCCCACCTAACTTGAAAAGGGGCCCAAAGAAGGAATACTGAGAAGCAATAAACAAACTATATGCCATTAAGAGTTTGAGCATGTAGATAGTCAGATATTTCGGACCATCAATAATTGTCCCTAACTGAAATGGAAAGAAGAGGAAATAAATAAAATCTCATGAATTTTTTCCCTTCATATGCATTTACAAAGGGGAGGCAGCACAGTGTAGGGTAAACTGCTTAGAATATGTGTGCCTTGCTTTGACCATTTTTAGTGTTCCTAAATCCAGGATGTTATTCTAGTTTATCTTCAAACCTTGACTGCTATTTTTCACCTTAAAACCTTGGATTTGCTCTAAATTTTAGAAAGATGACTTTGATGCACCTGGCGTGCCACTTCTAGTACCCTTAAACTGGCTCCACACACAGCAAACAAATGCCTAGGACCCCCATCCTGCTGCCCACACATATACTACCAGCACCTGAAATGACCAGAATTTATACCCCTGCAAAGGCAAAGAAGGATATCAGATAGAATTTGGAATCTAGAGGCCTGGATTTGAGTAAAAACACTGGCCTCTACTGAGTAACTTGCTTCAGGAAGCATAGCTCAAGCTAGATATGCTTGTTTCAAGCACAGGCCTTCCTGTGTGTAAAGCCTTTGCAAAGACGACTCTTTCTAAAGATAACTTTTAACCCTAAGTACATCTGTGAAGGGTAATTTTCTATTTAAAGATTTATTACAACACATTCTCTGATAAAAAGATTGAGAAAATCAATTGGAAGACATTTTTTTCTCTTGAAACTCTGATTTGGGATGTATTACAAGGCTTGACCAAATTTCAGTATCCTATACCAGAATGAGTTAGTTGTTCTAAAGCAGCCAAAAGTGGTTTGAAGAGTGGAAATGAGAACGATCGGGCACAGATAATTGCATTTGTGAAATTGAGTGGGCATGATTTGAATGCTAATAAGATTAGCAGGCTTGGGTTATCCCAGAAGTAGCTGATAAGTATACCTTATTGGATGGTGTCATTCAGTTATAATAATTCTGTCTTCCAAAAGTCTTTCCCTAATGAACAAAAGAGAGGCTGTGTCTAGAACATAGTAACTAACTGTCTCTAAATACCTTAAGAGATCATTACAGATTTTATAAAACCGTATTTATTTCAGTTTAAGTAAACTAGGAAAACAAATATACGGCCCATAACACTTTAAATGAAGAAGGCATGGGCTCAGAAATCAAACCAATAGTAAGCTATTCTGAGACCCAGGAGGGAAATCCCTGGTCTAGAAACTGGTACAGGAGTCAGTATTCTTTCCCATGGTTGGCAACAGGACATACTGTGATTTGTTTAGTGGCAAAGTGGTCAGAGCTATGGAGAGTCAGGTGCAAGCAAGTGCATGGATATATAAGGAAAACACTCTGCCAGTGCACCAGTTTTCAAGTTAATCTCTTCTCACTCTTTCCCTTTACATCCCAAATCTTCTAGGTTTCTGGATAGCCGAGAGCCTGAGGCCCAGCTCACCTTTCCTCTGGGTTGTCTCATATTTCTTGGGCAACCAGGCTCCAAGTGAGACAAAATATTTACCACATATAGTATCGTGCCTGGAACAAGAGAAGATATTCAATAAGTGTGGTCAGCATTTGAGAAGCAAATGCTGACTGACCTTTTTACTCTTCACCTTGATTCGCTTGCAGCAATCTCAACAAGGGATTGGTATGTCTCTCTAGAAAGCTTCCAATCCCTAAGTTGAAGAGTGTAGTGACACAGTTCACTATAAGCCTGTAGTAATAGAAGGGAGACCACCTATTGACTTGCAATCATGGATAAAGACTGATATGGCAGGGGGAAGATAGCTAACTCAAACACAAAAGAATTTCTAAATCACAGAAATCTCATGAGATTTTGCATGTGAGACCAGTTTTCTGGATGCCAGTGCTGTGGGAAGGAAGGAAGAAATTTAATTTGTAAGTTAGTTGGTTATTCTTAGTCCCAAATCTCATTGGATACAAATATGACTCTTTATAAATAATCCTATTATGTGGAAGAAATGTATTATTTTGTGAAAAGAAAAATGAACCACAATAAAAATAGAAACCAAAGAGCTGATTATCTATTATTTTTTGCCTTACCAAAGGCAAGAGGGAGAAAAAGAGGGTTCTTTCAAAATGTAACCTCCCCTGATTCTTTTGAAATATGGTTTTCTAAATGTTTAGTTTATAAAAAAACAAAACAAAACAAAACTATTGGAGGCTCATCTATCAGGTAAACTATGTGTATTAGTTATCCATTGCTGCATAACACATTACCCCCAAAGTTAGCAGCTTAACAAAATAGACATTTATTGTTTCACAGTTTCTGTGGGTCAAGGATCTGGGAGTGTTTTGCTGGTTCTCTCATGAGGTTGCATTCAGGCTATTGGCCAGGGCTGCTCTCTCTGAAGCCTGACTGGGTCTGATGGCTCCACTTCCAAACTTATCCTTTTGGCTGTTGATAGGAGATGTCAGTCCTTCACTACATGGGGTCTCTCTAGAGGGTTGCTGACAACATGGCTTCCCTCAGAGTGAGTGATCCAAGAAAGAGAGAAGGCTCAAAAGAACAACCAAGATGTAAGCCACGGTCCTTTTATAACCTAATTTTGGAAGATACATACTTTTACTTCTACCTTATGCTACTGGTCACCAGATCAATGTGGGAGGGGACTACCCCCAGATGCGAGTATCAGGAGGTGATGATCTTTGGGACCAAACTGATGGCTGGTTACTACACTATTCCAGTTGTCCTACATACATATGTTCTTTATTTCCATTTGTACTCAATTGTTCTTCCAACTTCCATCCCCAGGCAACCACTAAATCTACGTTTTGTTTCTACAAATTTGCCTTTTCTAGAAAATTCTTATAAATGGAATCATACAATATGTAATCTTTTGCATCTGGTCCTTTCATATAGCAAAAGGTGTTTGAGGTACAGCCTTGTTGCAGCATGTATCAGCAGGTTGTTCTTTTAGTTTCTGAATAATACTCCTTGGTATGGACAGACCACATTTTGTTTCTCTCTTTACCAGTTGATGGGCATTGGAATTGCTTCCCCACTTGGGAGCTGTTATGAATAATGCTGCTATGAACATTTGTGTCAAATCTTTGTGAACATACACTTTCATTTCTCTTAGGTATATACCTAGTAGTGGAATTGCTGGGTCATATCGGTTAAACTCTATAATTAATTTTTCAACAAACTGCCAAACTCCTTTCCAGAATGGCTACACCATTGTGTGTTCCCATCAGCAATGCATGCAGGTTTACCTTTCTCCACATCCTTGCCAACTTCTGTTATTGTCTGTCTTTCTAATTCTATCAACAAGCAATGATAGGCAGTGAGCAAAGTATAAAATGGGGAGACTCTTCCTGTCAGGGAGACCCTACTTCCAGAAGACCTTATGTCTGACAATAAAGTTTTGAGTCAGTGGCCACTGAAACAATTGTTTTCTGGACCAAATTCTTCCTGATTATACCAAGAAGCAATCCCTACTTAACTGCATACATGGACTGTGTGTTGTTCTTTTTCATTATTAAGACAATCCAAAGCAAAGGTCTAAAAAATGCACCCTCTCATCCCAAATATTTCATTTTATTGCAAAAATGCCACTCACTTTGTGGCTAGTGATTAGACCTCAGAAATAGACAATGTATTCCAGAAAATGGTTAAAGATATTTTTATATTAATCTAACATTTTACATGTGAAAAAGTATTCTACAGGCAAGAAAAGTCATGTGTATTTTATTTAGGAAAAATTCTGTATCATTTTCCTCTGTAGTTAATTTAAAGAATCTCTAAGGCTTTGTACAAATGTAAATATAAAAATAATAAAATATAATGTGCATTGTAATTTTTAGAAGCTATACTTTTTTACTAAGAAGAGTGGTTACTCAGTAAAAATTTTCTGAATGAATCTGCCCTAAGAATAAATTTCTTTTTTAGGGGACTAAAATGATACAAAATAATCTTAGTGTTGTAATAACATTTTGTCAATTTTATTAAAAGCAGATTCCATTTCTTCACATAGTTAATAAGTTTTGTTTTTAAAAAAAGCCCATTTTACTGTACTATTTCGTAACAGTAAGTTTGTTCAGTGAGACTGTCACTGATAAATATATGTACAAAGTTAGCACCACACATCTATAAATGCAGATAGCCACAATGACCTTTCCAATATGTACAATCTCCCTTTACACACACACATATATATTTACAGCTAATAAATAACATTTAAAGCCAAAGCATTGTTGATATATATAGTGTAGTCTGTAGAAGCCAGAGTTCCCAGGGTCATACACTGATTTGATTCATATTTTCATAAGTTTATGAACCCTTGCTCAAAACCCAAATCCAGAAAATTAACAAATTAGCAATAAAGGGAGATGCCAACGACAAATCACACGACATTTTATTTTTAGAGAAAATTCATTCCAAGCTGGCTGATCTGTCCTACTTTGTGTAGGCACAACAATGTTTCTCAGATGAAGGGCTGAAGTTCTGACACCTCTGGAACAATTTCTACTTCAACGTGTTCCAATACATCTCTTGATCATTTACCTTCCAAGCCATGCTGAATAATAAACATACACATTCGGCTTCATATGTGAGTATGTGTTCAGATACCCACACACGTTCACATGATCGATTCCCAGCAATAGCCTCTGAGATATTTGACTTCTTTATTAATATATAGAATATTAATATACAGAAAAGCAGTCTGAAAATATGAGATCTAGTTTATAAATAATTGTTGACTCACTCGACTAGTTGTTAAAAATAATAACAACGTTCATGACATTTCATGTGGCTATGACAATTGAGGATTCTTTTAATTGCCCCCAATGGTTTTAAGCACTGTTTATGAATACATCCCAGTAACTTTTCCATCTCTTTACTTAGTAAAAACGGTCCTTGTCTAAAATATGTAGGAGTTTGCCTGATGCAAAATTTGACATTGAACGTATATTTTCTTATCAAAAGCAGGGAAGAAAGAGACATGCTTAAGTATGACTAATGAATGACTATGATAAGCCTGAAATTGAATAGTAATTATCAGATATTAAATGACTTCAAATCGATGAATATAATTTTGAAAATCTGATAATAAAATTATGGTATCATTTTCTTTCTCCATAGTTAAAATTATCTGTAAGCTGAAGATAACAGGCCCATTTTAAACACCCACCCAGAGAGCAAGGGTTAAATACAATCTTGAGATAAGGCAGGAAAAGGAGGGGAGAGAGGAAGCAATAAACTATAAAGCCTAGTAAGACTCAATTGATCTAAATTATATATCTCCTTTAGTTTGTAACTTAGTTATAATGCAACCAACCACAGGGAGTGTTTAAGGTCCAGTGCTTTATCAGCTCCCTTCTCTTCTCTCTCCAAGTCACCAGGCTCTAGTCAACTCCTGGGCTCCTTCCCAATGGCAAGAGGAGAACCATTCCAAAATAATAAGTGTTTTGACTGGTAAGTAAATGGGTCCGACTCACACTACAAAAATCATTTTCTATATTCAGACTTGAAGAAAACTTTGAGAAGGTATCAGTACAGAAAATGCAGAATTTCAATTAAAATATGAGGTTCTAATCAATTTTAGGCTATGGCTAAACTCACTACATAGAGAAGCTTTATTATTTTACCATGGGCCCAAACAATTCTTATTTCTTTCTCAAAGGACAAAATGCAGCGCTTTCATATCTGCTGTCTTTTAATGTTGGAAGATGTGCTATTTGACCACTATACTCCTCATTGAATTAGCCACTTTTTAGTATTTGAGACTGTCTCCTAAAATAACTAACAAGGATATAGCTGGGATTAATACTCAGGAAAATCCACTTTTAACCACCCAAAGCACTGGGCATCTTTTGTAAAAGTCACTTCGTTCTTTACGGAATTCATGTACTGTTTTTCCTTCTGTAGACTTGCAGTTTCTGAGGAAAAGCAGAGGAAGAGGGCGATTTATTACCTATTTAGCGTTTTACAACCCTCTCCCCTCCCCCACCACCTTCATCATGAAAAAGTATTCAACTGGAAGTTTAGAACAAACGTTGTGAGGATAAACCCAGGGGAGATCCAGATTGGAGTAAGTGTCAGGCTCCTAGGAATGGAAGACACTCTAATCTCTACTTAGCCATGTCTCAATAAGGAGTATCATTTTCAGAGGACTGACCCAAATGATTTCAAAATTTAGGAAGATTTCTTACTTCTAAAATTTGTCAAATGAAGTTTCTGTTTCTTTTTCTTTCCTTGTGATATGAGACTTCTAAAGAGTTATACCAGAAGAGAAGAGAAAGAGAACCTTTAATCTGATCGATGAATTTAGTTACAGAGGAGAGACACTTGCAGCAGTTACTGGTTTGATTCATAATTACTTCCTAGATAAAGTTCAGATGTATAAAAAATGCTGCCTAACCATCTGTTGTCTCAGTAATCCTATAATCAGATGAGGAATGTATCATTGGATTTTTCAGGTAAAGTCTTGCAACTTATATAAATAATGTGACCAGAAACACTTGATAAACAGCTGGAGTTATTTCCTAATTTTTCAGATTTTGTTTTTACCTTCACAAATAGATTTAAAGTTGTGGATGATTTTTGGATAATGTATGTGTACGTGTTTGTTTGATTATGTTTGCGATGTAATAAACACATATAAACTTCATATAGGAGTCCCTTTCTAAGAGGTAAAGCAAATGTACAATTGCCTCAGATTTGCGATGAGAAAAAAACAAAGCAATGAACCTCTTAGTAGAATAGTCTCCACTAAGGTAAGAATTCAGTTATTGTGCCTGGCTACATACCAGTAGCTGTTTCCCATTTCAAGTTTATCTTGAGTGTTCTTACATAAATGTTTTTAATCCAGATGGCTTCATCTTGTCACTCAAAGTATATGTGGCACAATTCCATTTTTGTAAAAAATGAAAAAAGTATGAATATTGTATAGGCATTGAGAAAGTCTGAAAGGATATATATTAAAATATTAATTGGGGGCTGTCCCTGGAGGATAGAGTCACAGTGATTTTATTTTCTTTTTACCTATTTTTCCTAATCCACTATCCATAATTATCCATGGATAAATTACATTATAAAATAGAAATTAAAAATAATATAGCTATTCCACATAGGGTCTTTAACATGCTTTTTCTGATTAAGCAATTCTTATTCTGTACTTTTGTCTGTAAATGCAACTGGGAAAAGAGAAATCAAAAGCAATTGCTTTCTCTATTTCCAGATGACCTTGTGACCAGCCTTTCCTATTGTTTCTTGTGATACTGGCTTATATGACATGATCTAAGCTTTCCTCCCTTTATACCTGTAACCCATTAGCACTTGGCTTCTCGCAAGGGAATGATTAGAGAAATGAAAATGGCATATTGTGGAAATTCAGGAGGGGTTGGGAAGGGTTACATGCTTAGTCTTCACTTAGTCCTGACACTGGAAAGATTCAGCTGCCAGCTTCCATGTGGACTAGCCTTAAAGGTCAAATCAGAAAGAGCCAGGGAGTTGTTCTCAGATGGAAATGAGAACCACCTCCTACACTCTAACTCCATTAACTCCCCATCTTTGGGAGTTTTGAGATGGATGCTTGGTGGCTGCCCCTTTGGCTCTCTGTCCTGGAGTCTGCTGGCACTTGGAGAATCAAGGACAGTGTAGCTGCAGCTGATGTTTCGCTCCCCTGGATACATCCTGGGAGGGGCTGCACACACAGCCACAGTGATGACTACTAACTTGTGCTGCACACTCTGCACACAGGGTCTGTAAAGGCAGCAGTGAGGCAGTACAGGAAAAAAGCACAAGTGAGGATTTTGTGGTAGGTGCAGAAGAAAAAATCTAAAAAGTGCACATGGGATGAAGGTCAGAGCTAGCAGAAAGAACAGAAAGAAAAAGTAAAAAGAGGAAGTACTGCCAAAAGCAAATGAGCCAGTCTGATGCGTATGCGGAAGGGCTAAGAAAGACTAGGTAAGGTTCTGATCACAAAAATCAGCGCAGGCCTTTAGTTATGGGTGAAGAGCAAGCATGAAGAGTGTCCCTCTGCCTGCAAGCTCAGGGCCTCAGAGAGCCTCGCCCATGATGCTCACCAGCCAGACTTTCTGTTCAGAGACTTGTCATGGCACTTCACAAATACCACAGCTGCCTTTCCTTTCTGCAGATGAGACACTTTCTCCCTGGAACAGAAGATCACCCTGCGGAAGAAAATGGTTGTGAGCACACCATACAGAACAATAAAAATGGCTGTTCGGAAATGTATGGTTTGGTCAGGGTTGTTTAAATCCAACATGATTGTTCTGATTAACTGTTTTGATATTTCCAACAATTAACTGTTTACATTCAGGCCATTCTAGCAACACATCTGAATAAGAGGCTTATTTGAGGCCCTAACCCAGAGTTCAGCAATAAGGCTAGTTAATCAATCTAGACAGGCATACAGACAACCTGGATCAGCCTTAAGATCAGAAGGCTTTCACCAAGAGAGCTGACACAAGACTAACTTCACCACTTCTTGGTATCTGTATTAGGGAACTCGCAAATCAGCCTTCAACGGGCCCTGCTAGAGAAACAAATGCTCTGCACGACCTCTCCATCCACAACCTCTTGTTTTTGGTTGTAAAAGAGAATGACCAAAGAGAAATAATTTATCAATTCTTATTTAAAGAGTCATTTTTATTAACAATAATGGCACACTATAGTTGCAAAATCTCTGTACATTAGTATAAAATTTAGTTTTAAATCCTATGGGGCTGTCTATGCAATTCATTTTATAGATATACGAGGGTGTGGGGTTGGGGAAAGAGGATGAGATTATCTTGGAATCTCATCCGTCTTGAACAGGTTGGTTTTAATCTTTGGATGTCAAAGTAACACCTCCACAACTCTTTCCATAACTGTTTTGTGCTTGCAAGAAACAGTGCTAAACGAGAAGCTGAGATTCTTGACTTCCAATCTCAGCTCTCACTCAATAACTGTGAACAATTCAGGGTTTATGTTTTCTTTCCATGAAATGCATTAATATTATTATTTCCCTAGTATGATAATAAAAGAACACTCTCCCCCAAAATTATAGGTGTAATTATCTAAGTGATATAGTTTTAAAGACAAAGCTTACTAAAGTTTCACTTGCATGTTGAAGGCTCTAGAAACACCATCTCTAGATAGTGACATTAGAGCGAGTTTAAAGTGAATGGAGAGGCGAACTCAAGATGGCGTAAGCAGACTCTGGACTCACCTCCTCCCATGGACACAGCCAATTTACAACTACTTGTGGAAAAATTACCCCTGAGACAGAACTGAAAACTGGATAAGAGGAACTCCTGCAACAACGGACAATCCTAACTGAGGGGGAAGAGGCAGAAACTCCCTTCTGGAGAGGAGAAACGCCGCCTTCACAAGCCGCCAGCCTCACGGCCGCCGGGAACAGCGCACAGGTACGCAGCCTCCCTGGAGGCGCCGGGCCCTGAGCCGGGAGCGCCCCTGCTGGGGGCATTTTATGGACCCAGCACAATCGAGACCAGCGGCATAATATCTGACTGTGCCTGCTACTAAAACATTGGGGAGCACCCCAAGAAAAGCTGGTTCACAAAGAAACTAAAACTGGTTCTTAAAGGGCCAGCACGCAAACTCACCTGTTTCAGAAAGCATCCTAAAATCACCAGACAGAAAGGTGCACAGTGCTGTGGTGAAAAGAGACTCACCTAATAGGCCTTGAGTGCATCTCGGTGAGGGGTGAGACCTCTCCAGGGACCGGGACATTGGCGGCGGCCATTGTTGTGGCCTGGTGTGGGCGTGCTGACACAGACACCATTGGAGTTCTCCCTGAGGCCTGCTAGCCCAGGGTCTGCCCCACCTGCTAGAGCACCGATTTAATCCAGCTCAGCCAGGGCAGGCAGCCCACCCTAGAGACTGGCCCCACCCAACAACAAGCCCTCAGGCAACTTGTGGGCCTGCATAGATTGGTGACTGGATTCTCTGCAGCCTGGCAACTGAGCCGACTTTAGCGGGGCAGGGTGTGCACAAGGAGTGGGTGGAGAGTGTGGGGCGGTGGTGGAGTGTGTGGGGCTCCCGCTGTGGAGAGACTGGGTCCGCTTCGGGAGATCGGGGCGCGCACACGGGGCAGGACTGTGTTGACTGTGTGTGTGGACCTGTGGGCGGCAGGGCTTGTCAGCTGCAGAAGACTTGTATTTCTCAAAGACCCACATAGCGGGTTTGCCTCATCTTCCAAAGCCTGAAACAATTAGGTGCTCCTGTACCTGAGGCCAGCCCCACCCAGCTGCAATCTTCAGAGAGCTGACAAGAGACCTAATAGGCTAGAGGCTTATAGCAATTGTAAGGCCCTGAGCCTAACAACCTGCCATGCTGGGGGCCTACTCACTTAAAAGAAATACTGCAACACAAATGTGGTATTAGAACTTGCAGCCAACTGTGCTGGGGCTCCCCACACCTGATAAAGAGACTGAAGGGCCCACAACAACTACAAGCAGCTGAGCATTGCAACAGCTGGCCAGGAGCATAACTCGGCCTCCCTGGGCGCCTACAGGGAGAGCAAACAGGCCACAACAGAAGGACACACGTAGCCCACATAGGGGTCACCCCTGGAACATTGAGAATTGAGGGAAGCACACTGGAAGCCTCCTAAGGCATCACTTACATAAGGTCACCTATCCAAGAGCAGGAGACGTAGCTGACCTACCTAATACGTCGACACAAGCACAGGGAAAGAGGCAAAATGAGGAGGCGTAAGAATACATTCCAAGTAAGGGAACAGGACAAAACCCCAGAAAAGGAACTAAGTGAAACAGAAATGAGCAACCTACCCAACAGAGAGTTCAAACAAAGAGTGTTAAGGATGCTCACTGATCTGGGGAGAAGAATAGATGATCTCAGTGAGAATGTCAACAAAGAAATGGAAGATATAAAAAAGAACCAATCAGAAATGAAGAATACAATACTGGAAATGAAAAATTCATTAGAGGGACTCAAAAGCAGAGTAGAGGATACAGAAGAACGGATCTGTGAGCTGGACGAAAGACTAGAAGAAATTACCCAAGGTGAACAGGTAAAAGAGAAAAGAATTAAAAAGAGTGAGGACAGTCTAAGGGACCTCTGGGACAACATCAAGCGCACTAACATCCATGTTATAGGTGTCCCGGAAGGAGTAGAGCGAGACAAGGGGGCAGAGAATCTATTTCCATAAATAACAGATGAAAACTTCCCTAACCTAAGGAAGGAAACAGACATCCAGGTACAGGAAGCACAAAGAGCCCCAAACAAGGTAAACCCAAAGAGGCCCACACCAAGACACATCATAATCAAAATGTCCAGAATTAAAGATAAAGAGAGAATCCTAAAAGCCACAAGAGAATGTCAAGTTACATACAAAGGAAACCCCATGAGGCTATCAGCTGACTTCTCAGCAGAAACCTTACAGGCTAGAAGAGAATGGCATGATATATTTAAAGTGCTAAAAGGAAAAAACTTACAGCCAAGAATACTCTACCTAGCAAGGTTATCATTCAAAATGGAAGGAGAGATCAAAAATTTCCCAGACAAGCAAAAATTAAAGGAGTTTGTCACCAAGAAACCAGTGCTACAAGAAATGTTAAAGGGACTGATTTAAGGGGAAAAGAGAAGACCACATAAGGGAAAAATTATCTATTTCCATGATAAGAACATAATGGATACAAATGCAGAAAAAAGAAGTTAGATATGATATCAAAAACATGAGGGAGGAGGGGAGTTAAAGAGCACAGCTTTCAGACAGAGGTCAAACTAAAGTGACCATCAATTCTGTATAGAAGAAGAACGGAACAGAGAAGGACTACTAAAACACTGAGAAAAAAAAAAGTTAAAAAATGGCAGTAAGTACATACTTATCAATAGCTACTTTAAATGTCAATGGACTAAATGCTCCAATTAAAAGGCATAGGGTGGCTGATTGGATAAAAAAACAAGACCCATATATATGCTGCATACAAGAGACACACTTGAGACCTAAAGACACTCACAAACTGAAAGTGAAGGGATGGAAAAAGATACTCCATGCAAATGGCAATGAAAAGAAAGCTGGGGTAGCAGTACTCATATCAGACAAAATAGACTTTAAAACAAAAACTGTAAAAAGAGACAAAGAAGGGCATTACATAATGATGAAGGGAACAATCCAACAAGAGGATATAACACTTGTAAATATCTACGCACCCAATGTAGGTGCACCTAAATATATAAAGCAATTATTAACAGACATAAAAACAGAAATAGACAGTAACACAATAATAGTAGGGGACGTTAACACTCCACTTACACCAACGGATAGATCATCCAAACAGAAGATCAATAAGGAAACATTGGCCTTAAACGATACTCTAGAACAGGTGGACCTAGTAGATATATACAGAGCATTCCATCCAAAAACCGAAGAATACACGTTCTTTTCAAATGCACATGGAACATTCTCCAGGATTGATCACATATTAGGCCACAAAACAAGTCTCCATAAATTTAAGAAGATTGAAATAATACCAAGCATCTTTTCTGACCACAACGGTATGAAACTAGTAATCAACTATAGGAAGAGAATCAGAAAAGCCACAAATACATGGAGATTAAACAAAATGCTACTGAACAACGACTGGGTTAATGAAGAAATCAAAGAAGAAATCAAAAAATACCTGGAGACAAATGGAAATGAAAATACGACATGCCAGATCTTATGAGATACAGCAAAAGCGGTTCTAAGAGGGAAGTTTATAGCGATACAGGCCTATCTCAACAAACAAGAAAAATCTCAAATAAACAATCTAACGATGCACCTAAAGGAACTGGAAAAAGAAGAACAAACAAAGCCCAAAATCAGTAGAAGAAGGGAAACAATAAAAATCAGAGCAGAAATAAATGAAATAGAGTCCAAAAAAACAATAGAAAAATTAATAAAACCAAGAGCTGGTTCTTTGAAAAGATCAACAAAATTGACAAACCTTTAGTTAGACTCACCAAGAAAAAAAGAGAGAAGGCACAAATAAGTAAAATCAGAAATGAAAGAGGAGAGGTTACAACAGACACCTCAGAAATACAAAAGGTTATAAGAGAATACTATGAGAAGCTATATGCCAACCCATTCGACAATCTGGAAGAAATGGATAAATTCTTAGAATCATACAACCTTCCAAAACTGGATCAAAAAGAAGTAGAGAATTTGAATAGACCAATCACCAGTAAGGAGATCGAAACAGTAATCACAAACCTCCCCAAAAATAAAAGTCCAGGACCAAGACGGCTTCCCTGGTGAATTCTACCAAACATTCAAAGAAGACTTAATACCTATCCTTCTCAAAATCTTCCAAAAAATTGAGGATGGGGGGAAGCTCCCTAACTCATTCTATGAAGCTGACATTACCCTGATACCAAAACCAGACAAGGACAACACAAAAAAAGAAAATTACAGGCCAATATCACTGATGAACATCGATGCAAAAATCCTCAACAAAATACTAGCAAATCGCATACACCAATACATTAAAAAGATTATACACCATGATCAAGTGGGATTTATTCCAGGTATGCAGGGATGGTTTAACATTCGCAAATCAATCAACGTAATACACCACATTAATAAAATGAAGAATAAAAATCACATGATCATCTCAATAGATGCAGAGAAAGCATTTGACAAGATACAGCATCTATTTATGATAAAAACTCTGAATAAAATGGGTATAGAAGGAAAGTACCTCAACATAATAAAGACCATATATGACAAACCCACAGCTAATATCATCCTCAATGGTGAAAAGCTGAAAGCTATCCCTCTAAGAACAGGAACCAGACAAGGATGCCCACTGTCACCACTCCTATTTATCATAGTACTGGAAGTCCTAGCCAGAGCAATCAGGCAAGAGAAAGAAATAAAAGGGATCCAAATTGGAAAGGAAGAAGTGAAACTGTCACTATTTGCAGATGACATGATTTTATATATAGAAAACTCTAAAGAATCCACCAGAAAACTTTTAGAAGTAATAAACGAATATGGTAAACAAAATTGATACAAAATCAACATACAAAAATCAGTTGCATTTCTGTACACTAACAACGAAGTAGCAGAAAGAGAAATTAAGAATACAATCCCATTTACAATTGCAACAAAAAGAACAAAATACCTAGGAATAAACTTAACCAAAGAGGTGAAAGATCTATACACTGAAAACTATAAAACATTTCTGAAAGAAATTGAAGAAGACACAAAGAAATGGAAAGATATTCTGTACTCTTGGATTGGAAGAATTAACAGAGTTAAGATGTCCATACTTCCTAAAGCAATCTATAGATTCAATGCAATCCCTATCAAAGTTCCAACAACATTTTTCATAGAAATAGAACAAAGAATCCTAAAATTTATATGGAACAACAAAAGACCCCGAATAGCTAAAGGAATCCTGAGAAAAAAGAACAAAGCTGGAGGTATCACACTCCCTGATTTCAAAATATACTACAAAGCTATAGTAACCAAAACAGCATGGTACTGGCACAAAAACAGACACACAGATCAATGGAATAGAATCGAAAGCTCAGAAATAAACCCACACATCTATACAGCTAATCTTTGACAAAGGAGCCAAGAACATACAATGGGGAAAAGAAAGTCTCCTCAACAAATGGCGTTGGGAAAACTGGATAGCCACATGCAAAAAAATGAAAGTAGACCCTTACCTTACACCATACACAAAAATTAACTCCAAATGGATTAAAGACTTGAATGTAAGACCTGAAACTGTGAAACTTCTAGAAGAAAACATAGGCAGTACGCTCTTTGACATCGGTCTTAGCAACATCTTTTCAAGCACCATGTCTGACCAGGCAAGAGAAACAATAGAAAAAATAAACAGATGGGGCTACATCAAACTAAAAAGCTTCTGTACAGCAAAGGAAACCATCAACAAAACAAAAAGACAACTTAACAATTGGGAGAAGATATTTGCAAACCATATATCTGATAAGGGCTTAATCTCCAAAATATATAAAGAACTCATGCATCTCAACAACAAAAAAACTAACAACCCAATTAAAAAATGGACAAAAGACCTGAACAGACAGTTCTCCAAAGAAGATATACAGATGGCCAACAGGCACATGAAAAGATGTTCAAAATCACTAACTATCAGGGAAATGCAAATCAAAACTACAACGAGATATCACCTCACGCCCGTCAGAATGGCTATAATTAAGACAGGAAACAACATGTGTTGGAGACGATGTGGAGAGAAGGGAACTCTCATACACTGCTGGTGGGAGTGCAACCTGGTGCAGCCTCTATGGAAAACAGTATGGAGATTCCTCAAAAAATCAAGGATAGAACTACCATATGATCCAGTTATTCCACTGTTGGGTATTTATCCAAAGAACTTGAAAACACCAATTTGTAAAGGTACATGCACCCCTGTGTTCATTGCAGCGTTATTCACAATAGCCAAGACTTGGAAGCAACCTAAGTGCCCATCAAGGGAGGAATGGATAAAGAAGATGCGGTATATATACACAATAGAATACTACTCAGCCATAAGAAATGATGAAATCCAGGCATTTGTGACAACATGGGTGGACATTGAGGGTATAATGCAAAGTGAAATAAGTCAGATGGAGAAGGTCAAATACCGTATGATCTCACTCATTAAGTAGTAGATAATAACAACAACAAACAAACACATAGAGACAGAGATTGGATTGGTGGTTACCAGAGGGGAAGGGAGGAGGGAGGAGGGTGAAAGGGATAATTTGGTACATGTGTGTGGTGATGGGTTGTAATTAGTATTTTGGTGGTGAACATGATGTAATCTATGCAGAAATAGAAGTATAATGATGTACACCTGAAATTTTTACAATGTTATAAACCAATGTTACTGCAATAACCAAAAAATCAAAAAAAAAAAAAATAAAGTGAATGGAGAAAAAGTAAATTTAATTACTTTTTTTGAGTCTCTCCTGCTTTTACTCTGATCTTCTCAATAACAAAGCCAGGGCTGCTCCACCAGTCTGACCAGCTGAAGTAGGAATCACTCTTCCATCTGAGCTTCAGCATCAGCAGTTCTCCGATATCCACCTCCGTGTAAATTAGAAAGGAGTATGTCTTATTTGTGGAAACTTCAGCCCTGAATAAAAAAATCAACATATTTGGTTAGTTCTGGAAATCAGTTTTTTTTCCTTTTTCTTCCTCCCAAGATGTAAATAGCTTTATTGTTTGGGGGATATTTTATTTTATTTTTTATTTTTTATTTTTTGTGAGGAAGATCAGCCCTGAGTTAACATCCATGCTAATCCTCCTCTTTTTGCTGAGGAAGACCGGCTCTGAGCTAACATCTATTGCCAATCCTCCTCCTTTTTTTCTCCCCAAAGCCCCAGTAGATAGTTGTATGTCATAGTTGCACATCCCTCTAGTTGCTGTATGTGGGACGCGGCCTCAGCATGGCCGGAGAAGCGGTGCGTCGGTGCACACCCGGGATCCAAACCCGGGCCGCCAGCAGTAGAACACGCGCACTTAACCGCTAAGCCAGGGGGCTGGCCTGGGGGATATTTTAAAAGCGAAAAAAATGTCCAACAAAATATTCAAGATGAATGTCAGTGGCATTTAGTGTATTTTAAATGACATCTACACCCTTTTAATCTATTCCGACTTTGGTCCTAACAATATGAACTATTTAATATGATTCTTAAGAGAAAAAAAATCCATAAGCTGATATTCAGAGACATTATTTTCATTTTCTTATGTTCCCTTTCAATTTGCATTGATATATGAATATATGTTTACTTTGTTACAATCACACTGTACGTACAATTCTCTATTCTTTCTTTCTTCACTTCATATTTTACCTTCTACTTTTTGCCATGTTTTATTTACTTTTCTATAATTATAGTTTTTAGAATCTAGATTGATTTTATTGATTTGTTAAACGACCATTCACTTAACCATCGCCTCAATGTTGGACACTTGGTTTCTAATTTATGCTATTATATGTACATTATATACATATATTATATATACATGATATATACAAATTATGCTATTATATGTATATAAAGATGTTCACTGTAGTGAGCATCTTTTGCCATATAGCTTTGTAAAAAATCTCTGTTGAATATTTCTTTTTCTGGGTGTCCTACTCTTCTGCGTTCCTCACACCAATGGTTATGGCTGGTAGCAGTGCCATGACAAACCCACTTGCTGGGGGTAATGTTGTGTGGCTACTCACAGGGTGAAAGGGATGTTCTCACTCTCCGCCACAGTGCCATACAGAGAGATCTCGAAGGCCTGGTTGGTGTGTGTATCATTCTCAGTCCCAGAAAAATGTATCTTTACTTGGTAATGGAACACTATAGGGAGAAAATTGGAACAAGTGCTGATCAGTCTTTACGGAAACACCACAGCCCCCCAAAATAAGCAGGCAATTCAAAATAACAGACCATATATCACTAGTGATCAAACAGGAAGTGCTCACACACGACTATCAGTGTGGCTTTGAAAGATTTCTTCATGTCTCTACAGTGTTCACTACTAGAAAATTCAGACCTTGAATTCTACTCCCTTTCAGAGAAGTGTGGTCGTAGTGGATAGGAAGAATCCATGGGTATCTGAACCGCCAAGCAGTCCTAGAAAGTAGTCATCTTTGATGGGGTACTAGGGACATCAAATCAAGAGGTCAAACTACTAATGATACTTTCTCTATGAACTCCACCCTTCCTTAGCACCTGCACCAAGGATATTTGGTATTTGTTACTATGTCACTGTATGTGACCACGTTTCTTCATGTTTCATAGGATGTCTGACTCTCTATCCTGTGTGTAAGCTCCTTCAGGTCAGAGAATCATTTCACCCTATTTATTCCCCCACCATCTAGCACAGAGTAGGTAAATAGCAGGCTCACAGTAAAACTTGTTTCATTGAATCATCAATGAAGCTGTAAAGACTGCCAGCTTCTAAAGTATCCTGTATTAAGGAGAGCCTCGGAAGCAGGTTCCTGAACCTCTACATCTCCTCCCTGCTCTCCCCAACTCCACCAGAAGCAGAGTAGATGGGATGGGGGAGAGGTTAAGGGGATAGGAAAGGCAGAAAGCTTAAGACAGAGCTACTAAAATGTGAAGAGAAACAGAGTGTGGAGTTAAATAGAGCCCTTGCAGATGTCAGCACAGACCAGAGTAGGAGAGGCTGGGACTGGCACCGTACCCCCTGAGAGCCCAGATGGATCACTGAGTGGCAATAGCAGGATGCCTGAGGACAAGGGAGACCTGTCCAAGTCTTCAGAAGATTACGGTCTCCTCTGTACCTCACACACACTTCCTCATTCTGAAGAGTCAAAGAAACCAAGGATTTCCTTGTTGCTTAAAAGGTTTCCTTGATCTATAGGTGTTCCAAACCTCTGGGCCACCAAATGCACCCCCACAGATTCTAAGAAGGCACCTCGCAGGTGGGTGCCTCTATCACATATGTTTTGCCTTAGGAAACTGTTGTTTAATATCACCCCTTCCCTCGGACTTCTACCTGTACTCCACATAAGCCAGCCTATCCGATGTTAGTCCTTCGCGCCAGATTTATCTGATTATCTCTTCTCCTGTCTCCCCTCAATTCCTGCAAGTCTTACTCTAAACAAGCTGCCAAGTTTGAAATTCAACTGTGAACAAATTTATGACAAAATGGAAATATCTTAGAGGTTTTGGTATATTCTCCCCTTCCAGGAATAGCTGTATTTTAAAATACAGGTGGTTCTTGCCTTCACTTAAAGCAAACTTTAGGAGCTGGCAAACTTTTTCTGTAAAGGGCCAGATGGTAAATATTTTAGGCTTTGTGGGCCCTACAGTCTCTGTCCCAACTACTCAACTCTGCTGTGGTGGCGTGAAAGCAGCCTTGGTCAATACAGAAACGAATGTGTGTGGCTGCATTCCAATAAAACTTTATTTATAAAAGGAGGTAGTAGGCTGGATTTGGCCCCTGGGCCATAGTTTGCTGATCCCAGATGGTTGGTTGCAAATGAGCTCTGAGCATGGTGCTAATGGGCTGACCCATGCTAACGCTAATGTCACAATCACAGAGGAGGGTGGCAAGCAAGGCTGCTGCATAGGGTGCACTGGGCCTTATAGCAATGGGAATTAGGAGTTTCAATAAAATGGATCAGTGCAACTCTCTCTCTACCAACAGAAACACAAGTGAGGGCTCAGGATGTAGTAACACCATTTCATTATCCCTGTTGCAATGGCCAGAATCAGTACATGTGATGCAATGAGCATGATAAAAATAAGACCAAATTGATTTTCCCTATTTACAATAGTCTCTAGCCTACCTTTGTAGGGCATCTGAGAGCGAGTCTTCAGGTACATTTTGCTGCTTCTTTTGGCTCTGACCTTCTTGATCTCATAGCCCAAGTTGTTGCAACGGTTCTTTCTGCAACTCAGGCAGAGCCCCTTCTCAAAGGTTTCCTTTGAATTGCACCGGTAGGCCTTACTTGGATTTTCTTCATTCAACAGAGAGTCAATGAAGAGATGAATTGAGCGCTCGTGGGAGCACTTCACTAGTTGGTCCACGTCTGGGGAAAAAGACACAAAGGAAATTTCAACTCTGTGAAAATTTACAGTGAGTGTTTCATTTTGCATGTCTAAACTAGTTTAGGTATGGTGTTAGAATAAAATGACCTCAGGATCTAGTCCTATGACTCCTTGATTGTAGGTCCTATTTAAGGAAGTATTCTTGGTAGCAGTTTCTCAACTACCTCCAAGAGTTGCAAATTTATAGGGAACTTTTGACTTTTCTGCTGTCTTATATTTTTGTGTATGTTTATGAAGCTATAATAAGAGACATCCAAGGTAAAAGTTGATTTCTCCCAGTTTATCACATCCTTCTCTTATATTGAAAGCATATAATACTTCTAGATGCTTCTAGAAATATCCTTTTGGAAATCACATCATAAAGGGCATATTGTTAAATGAATAGTATTTTATCATTAATATGATATATAATTGAGGGTTGTGATCCTACTAATTATTTTTACATTAAATAAATCATGAGAATAATCAGCAATGTCATAAGAGCGTATCTATTACGATAAGCTTTTATAGCAATTGAAAATAGTAACATTATACTGTAAGTTCTATAATGTGTGCACAAAAGGCCTGAACATCTTGACTACAGGAAGGTCCATGCTCCACAAAGTAGGCAAAGGTCCCTTAAAACAAATCATAAATTTAACACAAGCTAATATGATTATTAAAGTAAATATTAAGCTAATATTAAACTATATTTTCTTCATAAAAATTTGGAATATTTATTGTTAGAGAATGGTGATTCATTTCTGATTTGTATATCTCTTAGAAAGGCTGACAAAAGAAATTTGGACTAATTACTATGTCCTTTATTTTCAGTAAAATTCAAAATAACTCTACTGGTTTGACAACTGTATTCAAAGTATAACAACATGTGGCCAGATAACATTTTATGCTGCTGTTATGTTATTAAAGGCAGTAGGGTTTTCTTGTCTAAATATCACCTTTATTTTCTTTTATTACTGCAAGTGCAGTACCCAATGCAGTATACAATATAATACATAAAAGATAAAATGTCTGTCTCTCTGACCACAGGAGTACTAAAGCACTTCAGTGATTGTGCTGAATAAGATAGATTTCTTTAGAAACATCTTGGCTAAATGTGTATATTAAAACTACATTCTTGCAGAGAATGTATAGGACACTAAGTCAATGACAGTTAACAAAATTTATGTTTCATTAACTTCTAAATCCTATTTACCTCCAAGGCCTCTCTCTGCAATCACACGAATAGCCTCCCCAATGTTACATCCTGGTTGGAAAGTGCCTCCATTGGGGTAAATATCAACATGCCCTACTGGTTTCTGGATTCCAATACTCCGGCCAGGTGATCCTCTGGTGAATGTGTGTAAGACGTCCACAAAATCCGCATCGTCGGGGGAAAGGCGACTTGGAGCTTCTGCATACTCGAAGTTAGGTCCAGCTGGATCTAGGCCTTAATGGGGGAAAAAAAAAGCCTCACAGATTTTTAACTTCCAATTACCTTCAGTCTCCATCAGTATCACCTTAGCATCCACTGCTCATCATCTGAATATAGCTGGCAGCCACATAGAGTCTTACTAGCCCCTATGCTATAGTGATTGGAGGGGCTATAGTGATTGGATCTTTCAATCACTGAGGGCCATAAAAGTAGGCTCAGCTCTTTCTGAAGTGGAATTTGAGTTTCTTAAACTAGCCGTTGAATAGCAATTTTCACTCAGGATGACTTGATTTCCTTCTGTAAATTATTTCTGAACCTGATGAGAAGGCCTTTAAACAGTGTTGGGTTCTTTCTTCCTCTCTGCACATGCCAAACCATCTATTACCACTAGCCCAGAAGACTATCTTCTTTTTTCCAAATGGCCTCTCATGTCGATCCTTTTGCATTTTTCCCAGTACTGATGTGAGAGATGACATACGTGCAATAAACTACCAGAGCACGGAGTAGAGGGAGGAGGGAAATGAGCTTCTCAGAGACACTCTTAGACTCTCTGTGCTTAACTCCACTCTGTTTCTCTTCTACTGCCAGTAGATGGTAAGCCCATGAGAGCAAGGGTCTGTATTCTATCTTACTCCAGAAAAAAAGCTCTCCCATGAGATAATCAAGTGGCCAGACATACCTAGAAAAACACCACACATGTGGGTATTAGGCAAACACTCTGATTCTCTTTTCAGAATGACAGGCATCTCAACTCTTTTGTGATAAGACAAATGATGCTGCTTTCTTACCGGTAATTCTGTTGACCTTCTTATTGGTCAGACTTCCTGCAATGCCAGCAGCATGGGCTCCAAGGCTGTATCCCAAGAGATGGACATTGTCCAGAGGATAGTTAAATTCCTCCTTTGGAAGAGAAAAAGAAAAAGAGGTTCTTACAGTTCTTTGCGAAAGATCAAAGCTAAAATAAAATAAATATAAATATTGTTTTCAAAATATAGGCAACACTGAAAATTAATTCTACTTATTTTAATTTTGTATTACGGATAAGAGAAACATATATTCTAGTGTTGAGATATTCTTTTTCCTTAACAACATATTTAAATTAGACAGTTTTTCCATATATCTGAAATTCAAATGTATGGAAATATGAATTGCCATATATCTGAAAATATGTGTCTGCATTTACATGTATCTGTGTATGTACTTATTTATATACATATATACGTATATGTGTCTATCTACATACACACACACACATAAAAATATATATTTAACTTTAACCCATTATTCCCTACTCTAAATACCCTGCATCACTTTATTCTTTAAGGTTTGCCAAGCAATGACTTAAAATTAGAAAATATTCTAGGGGGAAGGGACCACAGACACATATGGTCCAGTCTCCTCGTACAGCAGATGAGAAGCCTGAGGCCCAGGGAAGTGATCTGATTTGCCCAAGTTGACTCTCCTGGTTAGCAAAAGAGTCAACAAAAGAACTTTCATCTTTTAATGGTCAGTCCAATAAACACAGCTTATTTTTTATCTTCAAGTATCTGGTTTAAATAATTAGGCCCTGTCAGAGTATCAGCTTTCTTTCAATCTCAAGATACTTTTCAAAGGTAATTTTCAGAGGATGACCTCAGAGAGTCAAACTGGGTAAAACTGGCAGCTAAATCAGACTCCCGACCCTCAGCCACCTCATATCCTACAGACTTCCCCTGCCATTTTCTTTCTAGCTCTGGATCCTTAATCCACACTAAGGAATAAGTACTATTAATATTGTCATCAAAGAGATTAGTATTCTAATGGGTCAAAGCCAGGATGAACTTTCCATGTGCCAGCCAACTGGTAGGGAACCTGACGTCTTCCCTCTGCCCTGAAATAACAACTTTTGTCTGTTCTGCTCACTTAGTTCTTGGTCTCAGCAGATCTATTCACTATGAAAATATCAAAGAACAGGGCAGGGCAGGACTGTGCCTTGGCTTTATGGCTTTACCATTCTTATCCTAATGCTGCTTTTGGCTTAAAAATAATGCCCATGGTCATTCTGAAGATTTGAATGCCCCAGAAAATATATATATTTAAGTGAAAAGGCACAAAGACCAGTCATTTGTCCAGCTCCAGCCAAGAGGTCTGTTTTGGACACCCAAGTCTTCTCCCCGAGTCTTACCGCCATCCAGTTGATAAACCTGGCCACATCCTTTCCCACCAGCTTGGTGTACCCCGCAGACACTGGATAATGCTGCTGGGCCCGTGACAGCCAATCCACCACAATGACGTTGGAGTCTGGTTCCCTCTTGTACAGAGCAGCCACAAGTTTTGGCACCCAACTCTCATACATTCCTGTTACCTGAAGAGGATGATACAAGCTTTCTTAAAATACCCACTACAACTTGTAATAGATATGTCAGCTCAAAACATCCACATTAAATGGAAAAAAACAAACCCACAAGGAAGCCCACTGGCTCAGACAGAAAAGTCAAACCACGCAAGAGTGTTCAGAGACCTGTGCGCACCCTTCCGAGGCCAACGTGCGTCTCTCAGAGAAGGGATGTATTGAGCTCAGGAACGGCAGACTGGGGTTTACCATGCTTTCAATTTTAAAAGCACATTTTATAAAGTCAGTAAAACTTCAATAATCTATAGTATTAAAAGAAAAGATAAATCTGAATAAGTTAAAATTTTGCAGCAGAATTACAGACTATTTTAAAAGAAATTTAGTTTAATTGCTTTCATTTAGGCTAATAAGTGTTTCCCAATAGAATTAATTTGGGGGATGTAATGCACTTCCTTTTCTTACGAAGAGTCATTTACATACAACATTTGATGTGCTAATGAAAAAAACAGTTTTAAACATACAAATCTATCCAACCAGAAGGTAAATTTGTTTAGCAATCTCTTTCTAAATATGTAAGAAAATAATCGGCTTCAGCTCAGACTTTTTCACAATTCTCTCAAATTGTTAATTATCAGAGTGGAAATTAATGATGTTTAGTAGTCACATTTCCAAATTATTAGATTGATCCTGTTTGGAAATAAGCAGACTACCAACTGTAATTCTTTGCTTCTTGTCAATAAAGGCCCCAAAATTCAAAGTCAAAAGAACTATGGGGTCCTTAACTCTATTTATGAAGAATTTTAATTTATGCTTTCAGAGAGAAGACACTGGACACTTTTGCAAAGATGTACACTTTAAAACAAACACATTAGAAATTGCAGATTATAAAATTCTACACCATCCTGCCATGAGCTTGTACGTAGCAACAACCTGATTTAAATCCTCAAATCTACCCATTGCTACTATGACAGCAGATCATATTGTAGCCACAGTAAATGTTGCTAAACTATATACTCAACAAAGAAGATTTTGAAATCCATGTTTAAGGCAGATTTTAAGGGGAGACCTGTAAAACCTATATTTTTCTTAGACTAATTCCAACATAAAAAATAGGAGCCTTGAATTCCCAAACCAAGGGACTTCATTTGGAACTTTGATTTCATCTGGTGGGTTCTCTCACATTTATGCTTCCATTTTATTTAGTCTGTTTTCTGGACTAAAACTATCAAAACACGAGCTCTTGCTTCACTCCTGACACCAACAAACTGCCAATTTTTCAGCACATTGCTGTGCTTTGTGTAGGAAAAAGCAAGCCTGGGCCTCAGGAGATCCTGGGCCCAGTCCCAGCTCTTCCACTGACAACTTCTATGAGCACAGGTAGTGTTTGAACCTTATAGGCCACCTACAAACAAAGGGGTCGAATTCAGATGATCTTGAAGTCACCCTCCACCTCACAAATTTCTTCTTGTGACCATTCTTGTTCCCAATCTACTTGCAGTGATAAAATGCGAACTCTATAGCTATTTCAAGCGTGAAGAGAAAACAAAGAAGAAAAAGTACAAAAGTGATGTTAGCTCATTGGGAACTTATTTAAAACTTCTTTGAACATGTCTCAGTGAGGCTGCTTGAAGACTGGGTGCAGCCTGGGTCTTTGCGGCAACCACCTGGAACGCACACCTAGCACAAAACCCTGAGGAATTGGTCCTGCCCCCTTTTCATCTCTTGGAGATTGGGGGCTGGCCACGCTTTGCAGCTCCCAGTCAGGAGAGGATGATGTCATTTCTTCAGAATGCCATGTTAATCACTCCTCCTTTTAACCAGGGGTGAGGACCTCCTATATCATGATGAGAACCCTGTGCTTCAAGCCCTGATCTGTGAAAACCAACCAGATGGCCAAGCCCCAGGACAGCTGTGTCCCGGCTGCCTTCTGGGATGCACCCTACGCACACATGCTAGACATTCTTTTGGGTTTCTCATGACAAAGCTACAGAACCTCCTCACTTCCATTGGTCCTATGCCCTTGAGTCTCTGAGAAGCTTACCTCAGATAAAGCAGGAAAATCTTGTTTTGTCTAAGCCCCTATTATAAATTTTTCTGTACTATCAATGTTTCCAAGTTAGGCAATCTGTCAAAGGGCAAATAACCCAACTCACTCCTACAGCGACAGATACTTTCATTAACTGCCTAACAACTAATCTAATCCTTTCTTTTTTAATTCAACATAAAATACTGCTGTAAATAATCCCAAACAAAAGAGTGGAAAGTCCAAGTACCTACCTTCTTCAACTCTGAAAAGGTATTATTAACTAGGTTTTTCTTCTGAGGTTCCTTAAATTAGTACCAATTATAGAAATCTTTGATTCTCAGACACACAGCTGAACTGAAGCCTTCCTTGCCACCTGCACCAACCAGTGGCCTGACTGAACCAGACAAGGAATTCACTGAGATAAACTGAGCTCAGTTATCTAGTGTGGCTGGATTAGTTATAACTAACACACAGCATTAGTTATATGCTAATAAAATAACTAACATGAGTTGTTAGCTACAGACCCGCCAGCACCGTAAGGTGAAGCTCAGCGCCAGCAGCAGCCTGGCCTCTGAGCCTCGGCGCTCCAAGTGCCAGGGCACATGGTGTGAAGAACACAGCAGGCTCAGTGGGCATGAGGACCACTGATATCAATTGGCAGCATCTACTGATACTGGGTTAGTCGTGTCATCTTAGTACGAGAAGAAAAAATGTTTTTCAAAAATTCTGAAAATATAAAATTCTCTCAGGGATAAGATCGAGATGCCTGAGATATTCAATTTATTCCTGTCATATAAATGTTTATTAAGCTTAAACTTTTTTGAAAAGTATTAAAAGCCAAGTTCTATATACAACCAAAATATCTCTAAAGCCACCAAAGATTACTTTTTCCTATTTAAACTTCTTAAAACATGAAAAGATTTATGTGAGGAATTTGAATATGTGATTTTATCATAAGATATGTAATTTACTATGTTAACTCTAGTAAATATGTGTTTTTTATTAAAATAAACATCCATGTGAATTTTGTTAGTAGTTACCTTCATTTCCATAAAAGTTATACCAATTGTCCTATTTGTCAATCACAAAGGCACTTAAGTTACGGAGGAAAAGAAATCGGGACTAGAAGTATACCAATCACTAGCTAATGCATCTCATTAGAATTGAGTATCTATTACCATATTCATAAGCTCTGACATAATGGAAAGATAACATCTATTTTATGTAACATCCTTTTTAATAAACAATGAAATTGTATTAGGGATTGAAAATATTAAAAAGAGTCAAGTAAGAAGTGCACTGTGTAAACAGGCCATTTGACATGGTTAGAAAGGACCACTTCACTCATACGCTTGAAAAGTCACTGTAACCACAGTTTTCACCTGGTCTAAGCATCTCGCATGACAGCTCCCTGGCTCGCCCTCTTTCATCCCTAGAAAAGCTCCTTAAAGTTTACAAATGGAGAATGCTGGAAGTGGAGGGATGTCTATCTAACCTCTTTGTTTTACAGATCAGTAAACTGAGGCCCAGAGGTGAGAAGTGGCTTGATCCACATCACAGAGCTGGAGGACAGCAAAGCCAGAACCAGAACCAGCAGCTCCTCCCTGTGCTCCAGCCCTTTCCTCACTCTTACAGGATGTCTTCCTTAGGAAAGGAACTTCGGCGATGTGCTGGATGCATCAGGATCATGCCAGGTTTCCACTGGTTCCCCAAAATGATAACCTACATTCTGCTCTGTAGGTAGTTGAGCAGAGCTTGTTTTGCCCTCACAGGAATGGCTGGCTCGAGGACACCAGCCAGGTACCCTGGTGAAATGAAGGTCGGCGCTGTCTGGGGGAAGTACTCATAAACCTGTGACTTTAGATCCCACAATCCCCATCCCGAGCCAGAACTGCTTTACTGAAGTTTAAAGCAAAGCCATCGGAGAGACCTATCATTGGGGTCCCAACAACTAGGGAAAGTGGTCAGAATGCCTGGGGCACCCCAATCTGCTCCTTCCTAAAGGGCCTCTCTTACCGTCCAGCCATGGATCACCACAAAGGTTTTGCTGCTGTGGTTGAAGTGGCAGTTAGCCACAGATTCTGTCTCTCCGGGAATGAGGTGGCAAGTGTCCTCAGCTGTGTCTTCAGGGGTCCTTAGAGCAAATTTACTTTCAATGTCTGTAAAACCTCTTCCTTCTATAATTCCTGAAAGGGAAAAATTGGATAGGAGGTTAATTGGAGGATTGTTTATTTGCTGGAATAGTATGTTTTAGGTTCACAAGCAACCATCATCAATGCTATTTCAGTTTCTAAAGTTTTTTTAAAAAATGAATGTGGATTGCAAGAGAATGACTGATCCTCCAGTGGTGATCAAAGTTGACAGAGATGACTAAAACAACTGTGAGTTAAGCAATATTAACCTCTCCAGTGCCTTCCATCCTCTCCTTCAGCTCTCCTTCAGTCAGCGTGTGTGTGTGTGTGTGTGTGTGTGTGTGTGTGTTTGGTGTGTACACAATTTCAAGTAAATGAACTGCTATTTGGAAATCCCCTGGTTAATTTAATCTTATCTCAAGACATGAATTTAAGTGAGTTGGCCAAGGTTAAGCTGCTAATAGTGAGAGAGAGAGTAGGGACCAGAGCCGAGGTTTCTTGGTTCCAGTTCAAAGCTCATTCTCAAGAACATTGGCTCATGGCTCTTACATTGTATAGATCCACTTATTTCATACATCATTTCACCCTCTTTAAGTCTCTGATTAAGAAATGTTTTCCCACAATATGATACAATAAGGCTTGTTTGAGAGAAAGTTGTTTGTTTTTCACTAGCATAATTTTTTAAAACGTTAGCAATGAGAAAAGTTGGAAGCACGAGGAAACTTTTGTATGAAATGGCTCTCACCCTCGTGGCAAGAAAGATCAGTTCAAAATGTTTAAAAAAATCATTTAGTGGGTTGTTCAGAAATACCCGTGCTATGGTGTGGTTAACTCCTTCCTCAAATATTTCTTTTCCCACTTATGTTTTTACAGTCTTCCACTCAAAGTCAAAGCTTAAAAAACTACAGCAAAGCTGGTTTTGGAAAGAACACACTTTGGTTCTTCATAGCCAATCACAAAGTGAGTAAGGAAAGAAAGAGAACTTTGGCCCATTTTTTGACTCTCTGGACAATAAATCTAAATGTTGCTAAATCTTCCCAGGGTATTTGCAGGCAGTACATATAACATCATAGTGAACACTTGAAGTAAATTCTTTTGCAAATAAAATCACTGTTTTACAAAGCAAACACAGTCAAAGGGAAGTTATATTAGGGGAAATTATTTAATTTCTTGTCAAGTAAAAAAATCCAAAAAATCTATCTATTCCCCTTAGAAAGGTAATAACTTATAGATTTTAGATTTCACTATTTAAAACTTTCAGAAGAGAAATGACTGAGGTTGCTTAAAAATACTTCTAATTTCTTAATCTAAAATAATTAAAGAGAGTAATTTCTTACTCTCTTTTCACAACTCAAAAGTTGAAAATATGTAATTTCAAATAACATTGCAAAAGTCAGGCCAAAAATAAAAATAAGAATGATACAGTACTGTGAAAGTACAGGAGAACAAGGCTTATATAATTATCTGAGAACTGACCAACAATTTTCTTTTTAATTATTTTCCAAAATTCCTTAAACAGTATTGTGGTTACTTGTTAAGTGATTCATTATACGCAACAAGTTGATCACACACACAAATCTCCAGCACTTAAACATTCTAAGATAATTTATCCAAATAAGACACTATGGTTAACTACTGATATTTAAAGTTTTTTTCATTTCCATAAAGTAAAATTGCACTTGAAATCTATTTGTCCATCAAGAATACTGTTCTGCCTCTCATCTTATTTGAAGATGTAGGGCTTCCTTTTCTTTCGTAAGCAGAAAGTACTCTGGTGGCCTTATTATTTATCTGATAGTAGAAAAAAATACTGTAGATTTTTAATCTGATTCTGCTTTCAATGCCCAAGAAGTTCTGTTATTATTAGAAAGTGCTTTAGAAAATTTAAAACTAAATTAGTTTCACCCTCTCTCATGTCTCTCCACATCAAAGAACTCATGCCTCCTCTCTAACAATCTTATTTTAACACGTTCAATTAGCAATCTTTTTAAAGCAGAAATAATCTGAACAGCCTGGCACACAGATCTTGCCTACTACCTATCTGCCAAATCGGTATTTAAGACTATTGCCTTGCACAACTCCAAAGGATGCCATTCACTTTTAGTCTATTTTTCCCTAGAATTATGCAACACTGTGGCCCTGGCGTTGCTGATGGCTTTGAAATGACTAAGAATATTCTTTGAAATTATTAAGACTGGTTTGTATATTTACACACACACGCAAAGTTTATTCAATCCATAGATCCTGTATCAGATTATCTGTATAGCTCATTGAGAGCTCCAATTCCCCACAACCAACATTTTCTGTTGGGTACATGGCTTGTAAAGAAAAAATAACAGGAAATTCACACATTCTCAAGCAAATTTGTATTTGGAGACTTTTATTTCATTTTTAAAGAAAATTATTATTTTTTTTTTTTTCTTTTTTATTTTTATTTTATTTTTTTTTTTTTGTGAGGAGATCAGCCCTGAGCTAACATCCGCCAATCCTCCTCCTTTTTGCTGAGGAAGACGGCCCTGGGCTAACATGGGTGCCCATCTTCCTCCACTTTATATGGGACGCCGCCACAGCATGGCTTACCAAGCAGTGCGTCGGTGCGCGCCCGGGATCCGAACCAGCGAACCCCGGGCCGCCGCAGCGGAGCGCGCGCACTTAACCGCTTGCGCCACCGGGCCGGCCCCTAAAGAAAATTATTTTTCATTTTAAGTTACAGAAAGCATAATGAAGCCTTTGACAGGATAACAGTACCACTCTATATGCTATGATGTTTTCAATTCTATGTCAGTTCTATATCTGAAATCATACATGTTATTGGTGCATAGTCTTTCCTTCTCTTTGGTGTTCTGATGGGAATTTTCACACTTCTGGTGTTTGCAACCCCTCAAGGATGTCTCAGCATCCTAAAGATGAATGTGCTTCCCGAACCTCTATCAGCCCTCACACGAGTGACTTAGCCATGTAGAGACGGGGAGATAGATGGACCTGACTGTGGGTCAGTCAGTAAGTTTGTGTGTCCCAGTATACACTGAGATTGCTCCTGGCTTGAGGATGAACTCATTTGACTCCATTGTTAGTGACTCTGCACTTACCCTTTTAAGGGGATATGGATCTTTTACCCACTGCCCTTAGAAATTAAAGCCACCTTATAATAATGAAAAAAAAAGTGCCTAAGATGTATTCCTTCTAAAGGATTTTTACCTTGAATTTGGCTTATCAAGAACCACCACGCCAACCTGGCCCCATTGGACATATCCTTATTAAACACTAAGACAAGATTTTGGGGCACCAGGCAAGTTACACGTTAATGGATTTCTCGATTATGTAATCTTTATTCCTAAATAAATAGCTAAAAATCTAAGTGTGTGAAGAAAGACAAGGAACTTATCTTAATGTGAGTAATAACTCACAGAGATGAAATTAGCCTGAGAAATCAAAGCACTTTAAAAGTAAATTTATGGAGAGTACATAATTGTAGCTAGAAAAGGAGAAGCATTGAGCATCCCAGGAAATATACTCTAAAGGCAGTTCACAGTCATCAGATGAATAAGATTAACATTTATATGAAGACATGAGGTACAAAAGCTCAATTATAATGCAATTCTCTTTGAAGTTTCTACTTCCTTCCTCTCTCCTTCCCTCCGTCCCTCTCTTTCTCTCTCGCTTCCTCTATTTCCCTCTCTCTCTCACACACACACAAACACACTCCTAAGAGACTTCATCAGTAATTTATCTCCTCTCTGAGACTGATGACCATAGTTATTGGCTCAGGCAGCTTTTGCAGAATGACAAAAAACAAGTTGAATATTTTGCTATATGACTGAATTGATTGGTCCTTTCACATATTTCAATTTAGACAATGCTCTTGACTTACCTAACAGTTTCATTTTTATAGAAAAAAATGTTTCTAAACATAGAGGCAGTATACTATTGTGGGAGATCAAAAATTGGCCACCCTGAAATATGTCTCTTTACCTTGACTATTTTCTCTGATGGACATTAGACCTCCCCCACTAACTACCTAAAGGAATTTAACTCTGGGTATGGACAGACTGGCAGGGTCCTCGCTAAGCCCATTCTTTTCAAAGTTCTGTTTACCAAATACTTACATTTGTAAAGGTATCTCCCTCTGTGTACTGGGAAGAGGGGGAGATGGCCTTATCTGTAGAAACTGTTATCAGTACGGAAGGGGAGGACTTAAATCTACATACTCTTGATTACTGTGATTTCTGTCTCTCGGACACATTCTCTACAGGTGGCCCTATAAAGAACTGTCTGACGAACATTTACGTTTCCCTCTCCATGTAAATTGTCTTCTTCCCCTCTGAAATTCCAAACCATTACCTCCCCCAACATCCTCCTTTGTCTTTAGCTGAAGATAATATTTAACATGAGAATCTCTGCCATTTTGTTGAGAAACTCAGTTTCCCTGGTTTCTCCCATGTATCCACATTATTAAACTTGGTATTATTTTCTCCTGCTAACCTGTCTTTTAATTATCTGGCCAGCCATAAGAACCTTAAGGGAAAGGGTTGAGGGGGATTCTCTGTCTTCCCCGACACTATATAGCCCAATTTCTCCTCCCAGAATAAAGCGAAAAAGGAGGGCTGAGCTAAAAATACACTGCCTGAAAGAAAGTGACAATTTTCCATTGTAACTGTTCCCCAGTGCTTGACTCCCACCTTTCAATACAGCTATTAATCAATCATTCTCTTGCTGAGCTCTGCTCCATTCACAAATGGTATCTGCTATTTTGCTGTCATCACTCATTATATTATAACTCAGATGTTAGCCTGGAAATTCACTGCGGCCAGTCAAATGGAACTGCAGCTACTGGGCACTGGCTCATGCTCCTCTCCTAGCTCTTCAAGTTTCCTAATGAGGCCATGCAGAGACTGTGGTGGCTCCAAGAACAAAGAGCCTGAGGGCAGTGCCTTATATCCTTATGTTCTTCTTAGAAAGAAATCGAGAATGAATAAGTCAGAGCCCAGAGGAGGAGCTGCTTACCATTCCCTCACACTTGTGCCTTTCTGCTCTGAAATTCTTACATTCCTAGATGAATGCATTTGGAGGAGAAAAGGGGCAGAAAGTCGCAGTGATGAGAGAGGCATGCTATAAGGGGGGAGTAGGGGTGAAGTGAGAGTGGGAGGGAAAAGATGAGAGGGATTAATTTCAAGTCTACTTAAAAATGTTTCCTCCTTGAATACATTTACAACAAGGAAAAGCTTAAAATCCAATTTAATTCATTAATTAATCCAATTTAATTCGTTAATCACTTAAGGGTCCATTTAAATCAAAGAGTAAGAATTGGAGGGGCCTAAGAGAACTTTCAGTTTGGTCCAAACTCCTCATTTAGATTTGAGGCAGCTAAACCAGAAAGGTGACACTGATGAGCCCAGGCATTGAAGGTCGTGACTCTCTAAGAGAGCCTAGCAAAAACTTAAACCGTGGATGACACATATTTGTGTGTGTTTTATGGTAAAGGTAACATTGTCCTGTGGTGTACTTTCTGAAATAAGAATTCGTAGCCTGTTTCTACCCTCTTCTTGGACAGTGTTACACACTATTGAGGGGACCATGCCACTACGAAAGACGTTTCAGACTCTCTAATTGAACCTCCAGTATTCTCAAACTGAACTAAGAGAAAAGATATTTGTCTTTTTACCCAGTTCAGCTTTGATGGAATCAATATTTTTTTTAACCTAACAAAACTGTTCTTTCACAAGTCAGTACTGAAATAAAAGAAACTCTCAGCTGCAACGTCTTGGGCAAACTCAACCATAACTAGAATCACTGAGGACTTGGCCCCTGAAAGCACATCCAAGCAACTGCGCCCTAAGTGCAATTCCACCTTATGACTTGCTTCAGTTGCCTTTTTAGTTGCTGTTGTGTGTTAGCTGAGCGAAGGTTCACGTTACGCAGGATGCCTCTATTGTGGACAGGTCTGAGCCTGGACGCTCGTCTTCCTTGCAATAAAGAAATTCACTCTGGCCTCGAAGGTCTGAACCCTGGCGAGCCGGTGGGGCCCGGCAGTCACTGGGGTTCAGTCCGCGGCCTCCCCACGGCGCCCACAAGGCCCATGTGTTCGCGACCGCACGTGGGGCTGGGCGGCCGGAAGGCGCGGTTCAGCTCAGAGGGCAGTGAGGGCGGCCAAGTGCAAACCTGGCAGTCCTCAAGTCAGCGACAGAAGACTGCTGGTCGCTGCGCCATGTTTTCAGAAGGGTCAACCCTTCGCTAGGTTTTCTGGGCGCGAAGAAAAGCCGAGCGTGCAAGAGTGGAAGCTTGGAGAGCTTCCTCGGCGCCCGAGCGAGTGCAGGATCCTGCGTCCCCAGGACTCTGCGCCACGCGTCCCTCGTTCCCCACCCCGACTTCGACGCGGAGAGCGAGTGCGTCCTGTGCTTCTAAGACGCGGATGATGCCTTCCCCCCGCCCCGGGCCGGCTTCTCCAGGAGAAGGAGCTCTCTCTGCCAGAGTTCCCACAGGCGGAGGCTGAGCCGCGGCCAAGTCAGGGTCACCTTGGCCCGCGTGCCTTTCATTCCAGCCTTTCCCCCCTGCCTTCTCCGAGTGGGGAGGTTACTGCGGGTCACCGCCAACTGAGCCCTCCCTCTCTCCTCCCTCGTCCCGCCCTTCCCAGCTGAGCCCCGGCGCCCGGGAACTCGGCCTCAGCTAGAGTGGAGGGCAGAGCGTGGGAACCGGGGGAGAGAAAAAGCGGGAACTGGGAACCGCCCCAGAGAGATCGGAGGGAGAATTCTCTCCCTGCCGCTCCGGAAACCCACCCCAGTGACCTTTCTCGGGGCCGGCGCTCGGGCTAAGAGACTCTTCGATGAGCATCCGCAACCCCTACCGACGTCGTCCTTCCCATCCTCACAACCTGTGGAGGTTGCCACTGAGCAGAGTCTGCAGATGGAGAGGAGTCTGCGCGCAAAACTTACTGTCGGCGGCGGCCACCCTTCCGCGGGAGGCGATCAGACTCTGGAGCCACACGCCCAGAGCCACCAGGATCAGTGCTTTGCTCTCCATCTCGGGGCACGTCCTTCTGTAGGAGCTACACAACACCGTCGGGAGCGTGGACAGACTGACTGATGAACCGGCTGAGCCCGAGGCAGGAGCGGGCTGGAGCCGCGCTCCGGCGTGGGGCAAGTCGCTCTTCAGAGCGGAGGGCAGAGCTGCTAGAAGTGGCAGGTTTCCTCAGAGGAGGAGGAGGAGGAATTGAGTCTGACACTGTTTCCACAGCACAGCTGCTTATGTGACTGGAAATATGCAAATAAACCTCATCACCTATTGGCTATAAAATCATAAGTTGAGGGGAGGGCCGTAAATTCACTTCCAAATATTTGAGCAAACTGTAATTCCGATTAATCCTGCCAGAGAGAAGAGGGGGAAAGGGCACAAGGGAAAATTTGCTTTCTCTGTGAACTTACTATTTGCTTTTCTTAAGGGGTCTGGCTCTCTGAATCCCCCTGTACAAGCACCAAACACAGGTTTATATGGATTTCTGTTAAATACTCTGCAATCACCAGTTTTCTGAGGAGGGCAAGTTAAGCTGTTAAACTACATTTGGTCAATACTTAAACCCATTCCTATGTGATAGATCCTGTTTGTAACTTGCAGTGTTATTTTTCCCCCAAATTCTCCTAGACAATGTCACTTTAAGGACCACAGGCAGACACTGTTGTTCAGCTTGTGCTTGCACAATCTGGTATTTAACACTGGACCATGGATTAGCGTATTCGGTGGAGAAAAGCCTTCTTGCTCTAATTCCTAATTTTTGCCTGGTGCAAATTATACCCAATCCTAAAACACATCAAGGAATGTAGGGATAGCATTTTATCCTCAGAGGCAGAATATTGAGGTCAAATAATCTAAAACTATATTGTTATGGTAAGTGAAAGAAGCCAGTCACAAAAGACATATTTTATGATTCCATTTATATAAAATATCCACAAATTGGCAAATCTCAGAGACAGAAAGTAGATTAGTGGTTGCCTGGAGCTAGAGAATAGAGAAGGAGGAGAATGGAGAAGTTATGGGGGGATGGTGATGAAAATGTTCTAAAATTAGGTTATGGTGATGGTTGTACAACTGGATAAATATACTAAAATACACTTTAAATGGTTAACTTTATGGTGTGTAAGTTATATCTTAATAAAGTATTAAAAACATGTATTGAGGTATGCAAGTAGAATAATAATAAGAATAATGAAATCACATTGGATATTGTATTTTTTTTCCCAAATCCTCAGAATGCTTTCAAATTATCTTTTTAAACATAAAAGATTTACATTAGCCAAGGAGGACAATTAACTCTATACTCTCCAATTTACATCTGAGAACAGACTCATAAATCTTTTGATTTATTGGATTATTTCGCTGAATATCTTTAATGCTTCCTTCTACTCATCCTTCCCTCTCTCTTTCTCTATCTCTCACACACACAATCTACATTTGTATGTTAGGAGATTGAAAGGCCATACAATTTAAACTAGGCTCACATTTTAAGTTTTTCTCAAAAATGAAATACACCTGTTAATACCCAAATAATTCAGTCTGTTATTCTGTAGAATAGAATTCTGTCTTAAAGTTGGTGCATTAAATGCCACAACACAATATACAGTCTTGTATTGCAATTATTAAATACATTGTGCACATTCATTGTATCTTACATAGCATGTAGAGGAATTTTAAAACTTGCCAAGAATTAACCCCCTCAGAAAAACTTTAGAAGTGGTAGAGCAGACCATGCAGGGGATGAGTAACTACAACGTGGCAGTCTCCCAAAAATTATATAGTAAATTCTAATTTTAAAAAATGACACAAGATGAATACAATTGCATTGCATGTGCTCAAAACATAGATGATAAACAAAAGTACCTACTATCTTGTATAGAATACTTATGCAGCCTAGTTTTACACATAAATATCATTTACTAAGACAACCAAACAAACTTGCACTTCTGTGCCTCCCAGAGAACTGCAAGAAGATTTTACGTGATTGCTCAAAGGGTGTTTGATGTGCATAATGTATGTTTAAAATGATTCCTCAGGTTAACACATAACAAAACCAAAGCAATCAAAAGTTAGGGTAATTCTTTTTTTTTTTCATTTGAAACCCGTTTTGTAGTGGCTTGTCCTGTTACACTGCATGTCATTAGAGTTGCAGAGATTTCCAGGAAGAATTAACTCGTAGCAGCTTAGCCTGATAGAAAAGCAGACAAGTTGCCTCCAATCCCAGAGACAAGTGGCAAGTGGGTGTGATGGCAGTGCGCTCTCCTGATTGGCTGCTCTCAGAGTGATCAGCTGCCTGTGCTCTCCTGCAGAGACTCACAGGATCTCCAAGTCCTGACTGCGTGTGCGTTCGCAAAGTGCCTGGTCCAAACTTCAGCAACGCTGTTTGATCACTGATAGCTTGAGGAATGACTTTTTCCATAATTGACCTTCCCTTTGCAACAGTCCTAAGAAGCTTCACATTAAAAGAAGCTAAGCCTTTTATAAATATTTAACAACCCAGCGCTCTTTTGGCAGGACACTTGCTCCTGGTATAAATTTAGTATGATGTAAGTAAAAAGTTAAATGGGCATACCTGAAGAGATGACCAGAAACTCCAAAACTCCACATGTAGGGAAGTTCGATCGATCGATCGATCGATCGATCTACCTACCTACCTATCTATCTATCAATCATCTATCTATCATTTTGAATGAGGGCCTGCTATTTGCACACACTGGACATTTTTCAACCCTTTCTGCATTTAATCATTACAAAAACACCCCAAACTTAATAATATTCCTTTTGTACAGATGAGGGAAGATGAAACTCAAGGAAAACTAAATAACAGTAACCACATATCATAAAGCATTTTTTCCTTTGGCGATCCCAAGAAAGAAGGAAAATGTATTTGATATGTTATATTTTAATGGTACTGTAATTTCAAACCAGAAAAGACTGGGAAACAGATGTTTTTGTAGATGTGTAGTTTAATGCACATTTTATTTTGTGGCTTTTTTGCTAAATTAAAATATGATGAAATGTCTAAGTGGGCTCTAGAAGAGCATCAGTACTGAAGTGGATCTGGTCTCCATCACAAAAATTATATTTAATGCAGAAAAGAAAGCATGGCTAATACAAATAAAATTTACAAATACGAAATCATAAATATAAAAAGTATTTAAAAATCTATTGACTTTTGATAAGAAAAAAACAAAACAAAGGTGTATACTAAAAATTGCCATAAAAGACTTTTTTGCCGCTATCCACCCATATCCCAGCAGTAAATTGTAGGCAGGGAGGAGCACAAGCTGCCTCTGAACAGAGACGGTGAGTGACAGTGAGGGTGACAATGAGGTTGAAGTTAAAGGTCTGGGATCTGGTGCCTGATGCTGGAGCTCTCCTACCCAGCAGCTGACAAGTGGAGATGCTGGTATTTTATTCATTACCTACCAATGCTATGCTCAAGAAGTTCCAAGTAGCAATTCAAGGGCAGATTAAATTTAGACAGAATATAGCTCTCCATTGGTAAAGTTGAGTGTTGTGTTCTATAAAGTTGAAGTACAAATAAATATTATATTTAGCCAATTTGCTACTATTGCCTTCCTCCACCAGGTATGAATACAGGGATCAGGCTGACTTTCTTTGCTTTGAGGGTGAAGGAAATGTGGGGTGTGGAAAGAATTGCTTCAGATGGTAAAAGTGTGGTATTAAATAATCCAGATACATTTTAAGGATTTTAATTTCCTTTAGTTGGGGATATTCATTCCCTCCCCTCTCCCAAAAACAAAACAAAAAACAAAGAGAAATAAAGAAATCATATTTTAATATCTGCATTAAAAGATTGTCTAAATAGGACCTGGCCTGGTGACACAGCGGTTACGTGCACTCAATCCACTTTGGTGGCCCGGGGTTCGCAGGTTCAGATCCCAGATGCACCGCTTGTCAAGCCATGCTGTGGTGGCGTCCCATATAAAGTAGAGGAAGATGGGCATGGATGTTAACTCAGGGGCAGTCTTCCTCAGCAAAAAGAGGAGGACTGGCATAGGATGTTAGCTCAGGGCTGATATTCCTCACAAAAAAAAACAAAAAACAAAAAAAACACGATTGTCTAAATAAAATTAAGAAGAGAAATAAAAGCTAATTTTAAAAAAGAGAATAATAATAATAATAATAAAAAAACCCCAATGAATTACAATGCCATGTCCTCGAACAAGGGTTTGTGGTGAGGGAGACATGTCAGAACACACCAGAGAGACACATGCTGTCACAGACAAACTGCAACAGGCTGAAGGGGAGAAGGATGTAGGCCTTTCATAGAGGACAGCTCACAAAACCTAAAAACAATATCCCACAAATAACACACTGGATTTATAATCTATGTTCATTTATAGGTAGGCTTTCTTTCCGTTTCTAAAATAAAACCAAAAGACCCCCCAAAACTTAAAAACTTAAGTCCATGAAGGAAATCAAAGGAGACTTTCTATGAGACCTAGTTAATTACTTAAATATGCAAGACTGCAAATGTTTTTCCCTGAGGGCTTCACGTTTTGAGATAACTTCAGACAAAACATCAAAGCCCTAGGCTAAAAATGAGCTGAGCTGGACTCAGCACGGATGTGTCTGAAGTGCCCCCTGCTGACTTCCTGGTGATACTGTAACATCTCAAAAAAGCCATTTTAAGAGGCTTGAAACAGAATTGACTCAGGTAATCACTAAGCTCTTGTATTTGAGTTTTTCTTGTTTCTTTTGTTGTTATATGTAATGTGAAGGAAGGTATTACTCTTCTCTCCTCTGTGGTACTTCCCACAGCATCAAACTGTGCTGGGAAGTGAGGAGGCACTTAGTTGATAGCTGTTGGGTCAATTAATAATTTCAAGTAAAAGATGATCCAATGCTAAATGGGTGAGAAAGCAAGATTATTTTAATTTTAAATTTTCACTAGATTTAGTAATCATGAAACTTGAACACAGACCACAAACAAATACACATGTGCATGTGCACACACACATACATCCTCCTTGCCATAATCTAGTCTAGTCAGGCCAAATCTATCTGGGATAGGGAAATGAAGGACAGCTTCATTTGGCTGGGGCTTTTTGCTGGTCTCTTATTATTTCTCTTCTTCCTTTCAATTAACTCTTTATAAAAAAGTAATATACTCTTGGGGCAGGACCGTGGCCTAGTGGTTAAATTCGGCATGCTCTGCTTTGGCGGCCTGCGTTGGGTTCCCTGGTGCGGACATACATCACTCTTCAGTGACCATGCTGTGGCGGTGACCTACATACAAAATAGAGGAAGATTGGCACAGATGTTAGAAGTTGGCACAGATTCACCAGGGTGAATCTTCCTCAACAACAACAACAACAAAAAAGTGATGTAATCTTGACCAAAATAAAACCACAAAATACAAAATTTCAAGCAGTACATAGTGTATGCAAGCAAAAAAAAGTCTTTCTCTGACTTCAGTTTCCAATCCTCTAATCTTTCTCCAGAAGCATCTAGTTCCCTTTCTCGTGTATTTTTCCGGAAAAGTCTATGCATTTACAAGCATATATGTGTTTGTAAATATGTGCATATGTGTGTGTATATTCATCCTCATATTCACAGCTTAGTTTTTACAGTAATCTCAGCATACCATAGACACTGTTCTGCAATTATTTTTTCCTCTAGTAATGTGACTTAGAGATGAGCTTATGCAGAGATGCCCCTTTTTTTCTTTCTTTTTATGGCCATGTAAGTTTCTCTTATGTGGTGGTACGATCATTTACTAAACTAGACATCTACTAATAGTTACTTAGGTCTTTTGGTAATATAAACCATGCTATAATGAACAAACACAGATTCTTTGAGATTATTGAATCAAAATGTATGAATATTTATCATTTTAGTAAGTAAAGTCATCCTCTAATGAAAGTGTCAAATTTATATTCTTGTCTATAATGTAGGGGAGTAGAGTGATTGTGGACATTGTGGCCGTTATTGTGTATTACTGAACTAGTTAATCTCTACCATCCTGGAAGATGAAAATGGTCTTTTGTTTTAATTTTCATTTTAAATAGTAATAGATGTCAGCATCACGGTGGAGTTTTTCCCTTTGTCTCTCCCCTCTAAGTTACAACTAGTTGGACATCCATTGACCTACAGAGGATTCTCTATACAGCACAACAGGACACATAAGAGATCCAGGCTTCTATACAACTGAAGGTGGGTGGACTGGACCGCCAGGAGGTAGTGGATCTAGGGGAGCAACCCCCTCCCCCTCCCCTGGCAGCAGCAATCCAGGGCATGGATCCCCACACTAGTCTGCATGCCTGTAAGAAAAAAGATCAGAGTACTCCCTGCTCTTCTCCCTGAGGAATTAGACTGTGCACTGGTGAGCAGTCCTGGCAGAGGCACAGAGAGGGCAGGTTTGATCCCTACCCATCTACCAGTAGATCCAACATGCATGCCCCCTCCCCCTGCTGCAGCAGTGGCCAGGTCCTTCCAGCAGTGGAGATAGTATATAAAACTCAGATTTCCTCAGCTGGGATGGGGCACTCTGACCTGAGTTTTAAAAACACACCAGCTAGCACTAAAGACCAGAGGCTGCACAGCAAGCAACAACAAAAACCTTGACCTGCTTAGCCCCTGCTCCCCCCTGGTGGTGGCAGGTGGAACCTGTGACCAGAGGCTTCAGGAACCACAGCAGAACTGGTGACCCAGCCCCCAGTGGCAGCATCCCTAACACCAGCTCCACCAACAGCAGGGGCTGAGCACAGTTTCCCAAATACCTTGGCCCCTGGTAGTGACAGTGACACCCATGAACCCAACACCCCTGGCTGCAGTACAGCCAGCACTCCCAGACACCCAGGAACAATGGCACAGGTGGTGCAAGGTGCAGCAGAATCCCAGCCCATGGAGAGTCAGTGGAGGAACACAGGACCAAGGAGACCCTGGAAGCAGTAGAAGTGCTCACAGCCTGGCAACTGCAGTGGTGACACTTGAGGTTAAAGCAAAGGCACCAGCAGCCCCAGAGGCACAAGCAGCACAAGGAGGCACTGACACACCATGGCAGAGGCAATGGAGACAAGAAAGTGTAGGCTCTCAAATACAACCAGAAGCAGCACAGAACCAAAGTAACAAAAGCCATACCCAAATAAGAAAGTTGGTTACTACCACAAATGTGCCAGCAGAAGATCAATTCACTAAACACCAAGAGGAACTACAATAACATTGCAAAACAGAAGGAGAAGGACAGCTCTCTCAAAACCGAATTTGAAGTCACAGAAGATTACAATCTGACAAAGACTTCACAATAGCTGTCATAAAGAAACTCAGTGAGCTACAAGAATACTCAGAAAGACAGTTCAATGAGCTCAGGAATGAAGTGAACAGAAGGAGAACTTCACCAAGGAGATTGAAACTCTAAAAAAAAAAAAAAAAAAAAAAAAAAAAAAAAAACCCAGAAATTCTGGAGATGAAGAACACAATAAGTGAGATGAAAAATAATGTAGAAAGCATTAAAAATAGACCATACCATGTGGAAGAGAGAATTAGTGAGCTCAAGGATAGAAACCTAAATGAGTCAGGGGGAGGAGGAGAGGGAAGTAAGATTTAAGAAAAATGAGGAAATTCTTTGAGAAATATCCAACTCACTTAGGAAAAGTAACATAAGCATTGTAGGTATTCCAGAAGGAGAAGAGAGAGAACGAAGTAGAGAGCTTATTCAAAGAAGTAATAGTTGAGAACTTCCCAAACCTGGACAAGGAATGGACATGCAAGTACATGAAAATAATAGAACTCCTAATTACCTCAATGCAAAAAGACCTTCTCCAAGGCAGATAATAGTAAAACTGTCAAAAGTCAATGATAAAGAAAAAATATTAAGGGCAGCAAGAGAGACAAAAATAACTTACAAAGAAACCTCCATCAGTCTTTCAGCAGGTTTCCCAGCAGAAACCCTGCAGGCTAGGAGAGATGGAATGATATATTCAAAACCCTGAAAGTTACAAACTATCAACCAAAAATACTCTATCCAATGAAGTTATCCTTCAGAAATGATGGAGAAATAAAAGCTTTCCCAGACAGACAAAAGCTAAGGGAGTTCATTGCCACTAGACCTGCTTTACAAAAAAATGTTGAAAGGAGCCTTCCTATCTGAAACCAAAAAGCAAAATTTTGCAAAACCTTAAGAATGAGATAAATAGATAAACAGAATCAGAAAATTACTGCTCTGTATCAGAATAGGTGAGTAAACACTTAATTATAACATAAAATATAAAGGGAAATAAAGCATCAAAAATAACTATAGCTAATACAATTAGCTCACAAACTCACAACACAAAAAAAGGAAGAATATGTGAAAACAAAAACATAGAATGGGAAGGGGAAAGGGACAGAGCCTGCATAGGCTAGTGGAGATAAGAGGTTATCAGAAAAGAGACTATTTCATCTATGGGATCTCTTATATGAACCTCATGGTAACCACAAAACAAAAAATCAGAGCAGAGTCACAAAGCATAAACAAAGAGAAAATTGAGAAAAGCATCACAGAAAACCACCAAACTGAAATGGTAGACAAAAACACAAGGAAAAAGAAATATAGAACAATGGAAATATAGAACAATTGGAAAACAAAAGATAAAATGGCAGTATTAAGCCCTCGTATACCAATAATCTCTCTAAATGTAAATGAATTGAATTCTCAAATCAAAAGACACAGAGTGCCTGGATGGATTATAAAACAAGACCCAATAATGTGCAACCTCCAGGAAACACATCTCAGCTCTAAGGACAAACATAGGCTCAGAGTGAAGGGATGGAAGATGATACTCCAAGCAAATGGCAAAGAAGAGAAAACAGGTGTACATGTCATTAATATCAGATAAAACAAACTTCAAAATAAAAAAAAAAAACGAGACGAATATGTGCATTACATAATGATAAAAGCGACATTCCAACAAGAAGACATAAGACTTATTAACATACATGTACCTAACACAGGAGCACCGAAGTATATAAAGCAACTATTAACAGACCTAAAAGGAGAAATCTACAGCAACACAATAATAGTAGGAGACCTTAACACCCCACTGACATCAATGGACAGATCATCCAGACAGAAAGTCAACAAGGAAACAGTGACCTTAAATGAAATACAAGGCCAGATGGACTTAATAGATATATATAGAACACTCCATCCAAAAACAGCACAATACATATTCTTCTTGGGTGCACATGGAACATTCTCAAAGATAGATCACATGTTGGGAAACAAAGCAAGACTCAATAAATTAAAGATTGAAATCATATCAAGCAACTTTCTGATCACAATGGTATGAAACTAGAAATGAACCACAAGAAAAAAGCTGGGAAAGTCACAAATATATGGAGACTAACAACATACTACTGAGCAACTGTGGGATCAATGAGGATATCAAAGAATAAATAAAAAATATTGGCGACAAATGAAAATGAAGACACAACATACCAACTCGCATGGGATGCAGCAAAAGGGGTACTAAGAGGGAAATTTATAGCAATAATATAGGCGTACCTCAACAAATAAGAAAAATCTCAAATAAGTAATCTCAAACTACACCTAACAGAACTAGAAAAAGAGGAACAAAAATGCCCGCAATCAGTAGAAGGAAGGAAATAACAAAAATCAAGCAGAAATAAATGAATTGGAGACTAAAAATATAAAATAAAATAGAAAGGATCATTGAAACTAAGAGCTCATTCTTTGAGAAGATAAACAAAATTGACAAACCCTTATCCAGGCTCACTAAGAAAAAAAGAGAGGAGACTCAAATAAATGAAATCAGAAATGAAAGAGGAGAAATTAACAATGGATACCACAGAGATACAAAGGATTATAAGAGAATACTATGAAAAGCTATATGCCAAGAAATTGGATAACCTAGAAGAAATGAAAAACTCTGAGAATCATGCAACCACCCAAAACTGAATCAAGAGGAAATAGAGAATCTGAATAGACCAATCACATTCAAAGAGATTGAAATGCTAATCAAAAACCTCTCAAAAAACAAAAATCCAGCACCAGAGGGCTTCTTTGGTGAATTCTACCAAACATTCAAAGAAGATTTAATATCTATCCTTTCCAAACTATACCAAAAAGTTGAAGAGGATGAGATGCTCCCTAACTCATTCACCAAGGCCAACATTATGCTGATACCAAAAGCAGATAAAGATAACACAAAAAAGGAGAACTACAGGCCAATATTGCTGATGAACATAGATGCAAAAATCGTCAACAAAATGTTAGTAAACAAAATACAATACATTAAAAGGATAATACACCATGATCAGGTGGGATTTATTCCAGGGCTGCAAGAATGGTTCAACATCTGCAAATCAATCAATATGATAAACCACATTAACAAACTGAGGAATAAAAATCACATGATCATCTCAATAGATGCAGAGAAAGAATATGACAAGGTCCTACATGCATTTATGATAAAAATTCTGAATAAAATGGGTATAGATGGAAAGTACCTCAGCATAATAAAGGCCATATATGGCAAACCCGTAGCCAACATCATATTTAAGGGTGAAAAACTGAAAACCATTCTTCTGAGAAAAGTAACAAGACAAAGGTGCCCCCTCTCATCACTCTTATTCAACATAGTACTGGAAGTTTTGGCCAGAGCAATTAGGCAAGAAAAAGAAATAAAAGGGATCCAAATTGGAAAGGAAGAAGTGAAACTCACATTGTTTGCAGATGACACAATTCTATATATAGAAAACCCTAAAGAATCCACCAGAAAACTATTAGAAATAATCAACAACTACAGCAAAGTTGCAGGGTACAAAATCAACTTACAAAAATCAGTTGCATTTCTATACACTAATAATGAACTAGCAGAAAGAGAAGTCAAGTATACAATCCCATTTACAATTGCAACAAAAAGAATAAAATATCCAGGAATAAATTTAACCAAGGAGGTGAAAGACCTATACTCTGAAGACTATAAGGTGTTATTGAAAGAAATTGAATAAGATTTAAAGAAATGGAAATATATTCCATGCTCATGGAATGGAAGAATTAACCTAGTTAAAATGTCCGTGTTACCTAAAGCAATCTATAGATTCAATGCAATCTCAAACAGAATCCCAATGACATTCTTCACCGAAATAGAACAAAGAATCGTAAAATTTTTGTGGAACAATGATTGGCCCCGAATAGGCAAAGCAATCCTGAGAATAAAGAACAAAGCTGGAGGCATCACAATCCCTGACTTCAAAATATACTACAAAGCTATAGTAATCAAAATAGCATGATACTGGCAGAAAAACAGACCCACAGATCAATGGAACAGAACTGAAAGCCCAGAAATAAAACCACACATCTGTGGACAACTAATCTTTGACAAAGGAGTCAAGAACACAGAGTGAAGAAAGGAATGTCTCCTCAATAACTACTGTTGGGAAAACTGGACAGCCACATGCAAGGGCATGAAAGAGGACCATTATCTTACAATATACACAAAAATTAACTCAAAATGGATTAAAGACTTGAATGTTAGACCTGAAACCATAAAACTCCTAGAAGAAAATATAGGCAGTACACTCTCTGACATTGGTCTTAGCACTATCATTTTGAATATCATGTCTACTCAAGCAAGGGAAACAAAAGAAAAAATAAACAAATGGGACTACATCAGACTAAAAAGCTTCTGCAAGGCAAAGGAAACCATCAGCAAAATGAAAAGACAACCCACCAACTGGGAGAAAATATTTGCAAATCATATATCTGACAGAGGGTTAATTTCCAAAATATATGAAGAACTCATACAACTCATCAACAAAAGAATAAAAAACTGGATCAAAAAATGGGCATAGGATATGAATAGACATTATTCCAAAGAGTATATACAGATGGTCAATAGGCACATGAAAAGATGTTCAACATTGCTAATTATTAAGGAAATGCAAATCAAATCTACAATGAGATAGCACCTCACTCATCAGAATGGCTATAATTAGCAAGACAAAAAATAGCAAATGTTGGAAAGGATGTGGAGAAAAGGGAACCCTAATTCATTGCTGGTGGGAATGCAAACTCTTGCAGACACTATGGAAAACAGTACAGAGATTTCTCAAAAAATTAAAAATAGAAATACCATATGATCCAGCTATCCCACTACCTTGCATTTGTCCAAAGAACATGAAATCAACAATTCAAAGAGATTTATGCATCCCTGTGTTCATCACAGCATTATTCACAACAGCCAAGGCGTGGAAATAACCCAAATGCCCATCAATGGGTGAATGGATAAAGAAGATGTGGTGTATATATATACAATGGAAAACTACTCAGCCATAAAAAAAAGACAAAATTGTGCCATTTGGGACAACGTGGATGGGTCTTGAGGGTATTATGCTAGGAGAAATAGGCCAGACAGAGCAAGACAAACACAATATGATTTCACTTATATGTGGAAGATAAACAAATACATGGATAAGGAGAACAAATTAGCAGTTACCAGAGGGGAACAGGGTGGGGAGAGGGCGAAAGGAGTAAAGGGGCACATATGTATGGTGATGGATGAAATCCAGACTATTGGGGGTGAATACAATGCACTGTATACAGAAACTGATATATAATAATGGACACCTGAAATTGCACAATGTAATAAGCCATTATGACCTCAATAAAATAATTTAAAAAATAATAGTAACAGTTAACTCTCATATAGCACTTGCTATATGTCAGGCATTATTCTAAGAGCTTTACATGTGTAACTAATGTAATAAAAAACAGCTTTATTAAGATAAAACTCACATATCATAAAATACATCTGAGATGTGCAATTAAATGTTTTTCTTTATTGTGAAATTTTTGTTGCACATTATTGTTTGTCAGTCACCATATGAATGTATCCATCTGCCCCTTGTGCCCACCCCCAACCCCCCTTGCCCCTGGTAACCACCAAACAGTTCTCTCTGTCTGTGTGTTATTTTATCTTCCACTTATGAGTGAATTCATGTGGTGTTTGTCTTTCTTGTTCTGGCTTATTTCACTTAACATAATACCCTCCAGGTCCATCCATATTGTTGCAAATGGGACGATTTTGTCTTTTTTTATGGCTGAGTAGTATTCCAGTGTATATATACCACATCTTCTTTATCCAGTCATCAGTCAAGGGACACTTGTGTTGCTTCCACATCTTGGCTATTGTGAATAATGCTGCAATGAACATAGGGGTGCATAAGCCTCTTTGGATTGTTGATTTCAGGTTTGTTGGATAGATACCCAGTAGTGGGATAGCTGGATCATAAGGTATTTCTATTTTTAATTTTTTGACAAATCTCCATACTGTTTTCCATAGAGGCTGCACCAGTTTGCATTCCCACCAGCAGTGAATTAGGGTTCCCGTTTCTCCGCAGCCTCTCCAGCATTTGTTGTTCTTTTTCTTGGTGATTATAGCCATTCTAATGGATGTAAGGTGATATCTTAGTGTAGTTTCGATTTGCATTTCCCTGATGGCTAGTGATGTTGAACATCTTTTCATGTGTCTATTGGCCATCTGTACAGCTTCTTTGAAGTGTCTGTTCAATTCCTTTGCCCATTTTTTGATCAGATTATTTGTTTTTTTGTTGTTCACTTGTGTGATTTCTTGATATATTATGGAGATTAATCCCTTGTCAGATATATGGTTTGCAAATATTTTCTCCCAGCTGGTGGGTTGCCTGTTCATTTTGATCCTGGTTTCATTTGCCTTGTAGAAGCTCTTTAATCTGAGGAAATCCCACTTGTGTATTTTTTCTTTCATTTCCCTTGTCCGGGTAGACATAGAATTCAAAAAGATCCCTTTATGGCTGATGATGAATAGTGTACTGTATATATTTTCTTCCAGGAGTTTTATAGTTTCAGGTCTCACCTTCAGGTCTTTGATCCATTTTGAGTTAATTTTTGTGCATGGTAAAAAAAGATGGTTTACTTTCATTCTTTTGCAAGTGGCTGTCCAGTTTTCCCAGCACCATTTATTGAAGAGACTTTCCTTTCTCCATTGTATGTTCTTGGCTCCTTTGTAGAAGATTAGCTGCCGGTAAATGTGAGGTTTTATTTCTGGGCTTTCAATTCTGTTCCATTGATCTGTGTGTCTGTTTTTGTACCAGTACCATGCTGTTTTGATTACTATCACTTTGTAGTATATTTTGAAGTCAAGGATTGTGATTCCTCCAGCTTTGTTCTTTTTTCTCAAGATTGCTTTAGCTATTTGGGGTCTTTTGTTGCCCCATGTGAATTTTAGTATTCTTTGTTCTATCTCTGTGAAGAATGTCATTGGAATTCTGATTGGGATTGCATTGAACCTGTAGATTGCTTTAGGTAGTATGGATATTTTAACTATGTTTATTCTTCCAATCTGCGTGCATGAAATATTTTTCCATTTCTTTATGTCATCATTGATTTCACTCAGTAATGTCTTATAGTTTTCATTATATAGGTCTTTCACCTCATTGGTTAAATTTATTCCTGGATATTTTATTCTTTTTTTTTTGCAATTGTAAATGGGATTGTCTTCTCGAGTTCTCTTTCTGTTAGTTCGTTATTGGCATATAGAAATGCAATGATTTCTGTAAGTTGATTTTGTACCCTGCAACTTTGCTGTTGTTGTTGATTATTTCTAATAATTTTCCAATGGATTCTTTAGGGTTTTCTATATATAAGATCATGTCATCTGCAAACAGTGAGAGTTTCACTTCTTCATTGCCTATTTGTATTCCTTTTATTTCTTTTTCTTGCCTAATTACTATGGCCAGAACCTCCAGTACTATGTTCAATAAGAGTGGCGAGAGTGGGCACACTTGTTCCTATTTTTAGCGGGGTGGTTTTCAATTTTTCCCCAATGAGTATGATGTTAGCTGTGGGTTTGTCATATATGATCTTTATTATGTTAAGGTACTTTCCTTCTATACTCATTTTGTTGAGAGCTTTTATCATAAATGGATATCGGATCTTGTCAAATGCTTTCTCTGTGTCTGTTGAGATGATCGTGTGGTTTTTATTCCTCATTTTGTTAATGTGGTGTATCACATTGATTGATTTGCAGACGTTGAACCATTCCTATGTCCCTGGTATAAATCCCACTTGATCTTGGTGTACGATCTTTTTAATGTATTGCTGTATTCTGTTTGCCAGTCTTTTGTTGAGGATTTTTGCATCTATGTTCATCAGGGGTATTGGTCTGTAGTTTGTTTGCCTTCTTAATATTGTCTGGCTTTTGTATCAGGGTGATGTTGGCCTCACAGAATGTGTTGGGAAGTCCATCTTCCTCTATTTTTTGGAATAGTTTGAGAAGGATAGATATCAAATCTTCTTTGAATGTTTGGTAAAATTCTCCAGAGAAGCCATATGGCCCTGGACTTTTACGTTTTGGGGAGGTTTTTGATTAATGTTTCAATATCTTTGATTGTGATTGGTCTATTCAGATTCTCCATCTCTTTTTGATTCAGTTTTGGGAGGTTGTATGAGTCTAAGAATTTATCTATTTCCTCTAGATTGTCCAATTTGTTGGCATATAGTTTTTCACAGTATTCTCTTATAATCCTTTGTATTTCTGTGGTATCCATTGTAATTTTTCCTTTGTCATTTCTAATTTTATGTATTTGAGCCTTCTCTCTTTTTTTCTTGGTGAGTCTGGCTAAGGGTTTGTCAATTTTGTTTATCTTCTGAAGGAACCAGATTCTTTTTTTCATTGAACATTTCTACTGTTTTTTGGTTTCAATTTCATTTATTCCTTCTCTGATTTTGATTATTTCCCTCCTTCTGCTGACTTCGGACTTTGTTTGTTCTTCTTTTTCTAATTCTGTTAGGCATAGTTTGAGGTTGCTTATTTGAGCTTTTTCTTGTTTGTTAAGGTGGGCCTATATTGCTATGAGTTTCCCTCTCAGGACCACTGCATCTCATATGAGTTGGTACGGTGTATTTTCATTTTCATTTGTCTCCAGATATGTTTGGATTTCTCCTTTAATTTCATCAATTATCCATTGGTTGTTCAGTAGCATGTTGTTTAGTCTCCACATCTTTGTCACTTTCCTGGTTTTTTTCTTGTAGTTGATTTCTAGCTTCATGGCATTTGGTCAGAAAAGGTGCTTGGTATGATTTCAATCCTCTTAAATTTATAGAAGCATGCCTTGTTTCCTGACATACGGTCTATTCTTGAGAATGTTCTATGCATGCTTGAAATGAATGTGTAATCTGCTGTGTTTGGATGGAGTGCTCTATATGTATCTATTAAGTCCATCTCATCTAGTTTTTCATTTAAGTCCACTATTTCCTTATTGACTTTCTGTCTGGATGATCTAGCCATTGATGTCAGTGGGATGTTAATATCCCCTATTCTTATTGTGTTGTTGTTAATATTTCCTTTTATCTGTGTTAATAGTTGCTTTATGTACTTTGGTGCTCTTGTGTTGGGTGCATATATAAGTGATATGTCTTCTTGGTAGAGTGTCCCTTTTCTCATTATATATTGCTCTTCTTTGTCTCTCATGACCTGTTTTATCTTGAAGTCAACTTTGTCTGATACAAGTGTGGCAACGCCTGCTTTCTTTTGTTTGCCATTAGCTTGGAGTATTGTCTTCCACTCTTTCAACTCTGAGCCTGTTTTTGTCTTTAGAGCTGAGATGGGTTTCCTGGAGGCAGCATATGGTTTGGTCTTGTTTTTTACTCCATCCCACCACTCTGTGTCTTTTGATTGGAGAGTTCAGTATCCATTTACATTTAGGGTAATTATTTATATGTAAGGGCTTAATGTTGCTATTTTATCACTCATTTTCTGGTTCTTTTGCATTTCTTTTTTTTTCTCATCCCATGTGTTTCAGCCTACCAATTCAGTTTGGTAGTTCTGTATGGTGATTCTCTTAGGTTTCTCTTTATTTATCATGTGTGATTCTGTTCTGATTATTTGATAGGTGGTTACCATGATGTTTGTATTAAAAAATCTCATGGATGTGATAGTCCATTTTCTGGTGGTCTCTTATTTCCTTAGACTAAGTTGATTCGATCTCTTTCCTCTTCCCCTTCTAAGTTATTGTTATCACAACTTATTCCATCTTGTATTTTGAGTTTGTGTTTAAAGTGATGAGGTTATACTTATTTCTGGTGTTTTCCTTCCCTTGATCTTTGGTTTTATAATTGTTTGTTAATCTATTCTGATAGAGCTGCAATTTTTCTGGTTTTGTCCACCTATTTTTCTCCTTGTTCAAAGCTTTGTGTCCACTTTCTATTTTTTTCCTCTGGCATGAGGGCCTTGAGCAATTCTTGTAGTGGGGGTCTTGTGGCAATGAACTCTCTTAGCTTTTGTTTATCAGGGATAGTTATTATTTCTCCATCATATCTGAAGGATATTTTCACTGGATAGAGTATTCTTGACTGAAAGTTTTTGTCTTTTAGAATTTTGAACATACCAGTCCATTCTCTCCTATCCTGTAAAGATTCTGTCGAGAAATCGTCTGAGAGCCTAACAGGAATTACTTTGTACTTTTTTCTTTTTTTATCTAGCTGCCTTAATATTTTTTCTTTGTTGTTGACTTTTGCCAGCTTTACTACTATATGCCTTGGAGAGGGTCTTTTCATGTTGATATATTTAGGAGATCTATTGATTTCATTCACTGGTATTTCCAGCTCCTTCCCCAGGTTTGGGAAGTTCTCAGCTATTATTTCTTTGAACAAGTTCTCTGCTCCTTTTCCCCTCTTTTCTCCCTCTGGAATACCTATAATCCTTATGTTGCCTTTCCTAATTGAGTCAGATATTTCTCAGAAAGTTTTTTCATTTCTTTTTAGTCTTAGTTCTCTTTCCTCCTCCATCCAGAGGATTTCTGCATTGCTATCCTCAATATTGCTAATTCTTTGCTCCAGACTGTCAACTCTGATCCTAAGGCTTCCAGATTTGTCTTTATCTCCTCCATTGTGTTTTTTATCCCCAAGATTTCTGGTTTTTCTTTATAGTTTCAATCTCTTTTGTGAAGAAATTCCTGATTTCATTGAATTGTCTATCTGCATTTTCTTGTATTTCATTGAGCTTTTTTAATGATAGCTATCTTGAATTCTCTGTCATTAAGGTTATAGAAATACTGTGCTTTCAGGGTTGATTTCTGGGTGCTTGTCATTTTCCTTCTGTTCTGGAGATTTAATATATATTTGCATAATGCCTAATGGTGTTGGCATATTTTCCCTCATACTGAAAATATCTGGTTGCAGTGTCCTTCTGCTGCCACTGAGTGGGGGTCAACAGCTGTGCATTCTGAGCCTGCCTCTATCCACAGGTGCTCTGGTCAGCCCATGGCTGAGTTGAAGCATGGCTGAGCTGGAGCATGGCTGAGCAGAGGCTATTGGGGCTGGAGCACTGGAACAGCTGGAGCTGGAGCACAGGAACAGCTGGGGCTGGAGCATGGCTAGACCAAAGCAGCCGGAGCTTGGGTGAAGCTGGGCTGAAGAAGCTGGAGCTGGAGCATCGCTGAGCCTCAGTGTGGCTGAGCAGAAGCAGCTGGAGCTGAAGCATGGGAACAGCTGGGGCTGGAGCACATCTGGGTGAAAGTAGCTGGAGCTGGAGTGTAGCTGGGCCAAAGAAGCTAGAGCTGGAGCATGGCTGGGCTGAAGTAGCTGGTGCCAAAGCAGCTGGAGCCTGAGCGAGGCCAAGCTGAAGTAGCTGGAACCAGGACACAGTCAATCTGAAGGAATTGGGGCCAGGGTGTAGTTGAGTCAATGCAGCTGGGACCAGGGCAAGGTCAAGCCAGAGCAGCTGGGGCTGTGGCGTGGTTGAGCCAGGGTAGCTGGGGCTTGGGCATGGGCACACTTTAGCTGCTGGGGCTGGGGCACCAAGGAGCCACTGCCGCCGTGGCTGGGGTGTCAGGGGGCCACCATCACTTGGCCCAGGGCACCAGGGAGCCATTGTTGATGGCACTGGGGCCAGGTCCAAGCTGAAGTGCCACTGAGCTGAAGCTACAGGGCTGCTGTGCTGAAGCACTGGGTGGGCAGGAGGAGGGATGCTTACTTTCACCTCCCCAATCCTGGGGGTTTCTCATTTGTCTGTCACTCTGTGCTCTCCTGAAGTGCTGGCTTGTCAAAGGCACCCCTGCTCCCTATGTAAAGGAGTTCCTCATGGGCTGTGAGGGATCTTGGAGAGTGACAGTTTTCCTGGGAAGGGTCACCCCTCCCCAGCCCTGAGAACCACGTGGTTGCAGTCCTTAGGGAAGGAGGGGAGTTTACTTCCTTCCACTTTCTCTGGGGATTCCAGCAGCTCCGCCCTCAGATGTATGGCTGCGTGTGTCCCTCAGATGTCCATTGTGTTGTGTGAATGACTTCTGTTAGTATGTGAATGTGCTTTTTGTTGTGTCTTAGGTGGGGAGTGTTCAATAGGGGAAGCTAACTCCACCATGATGCTTATGTCAATTAAATTTTTTTAAATATGTTCACAACATCGTGTAAACATGATCAGTTTTAGAACATTTTCATCACTCCCAAAGAAGCTCTGTACTCATTAGCTGTTGCTTCCCACTCCTCCCTCCCCTGCCCCAGCCATAGGCCACTTTCTGTCTCTATAGATTTACCTATTCTAGACATTTCACATACATGGAATCATATAATTTGTGGGTTTTGTGACTGTTTTTTTTCCCCTTCACATAATGTTTTCAAGGTTCATCCATGTTGAAGCAAGAGTCAGTACTTTGTTCCTTTTTATTGAGAAATAAAATTCCATTGTATGCATATAACACATTTTATTTATTCATTTATCAGCTGATGGATAGTTGAGTTCTTCCCACTTTTTGGCTGCTATGAATAATGCTGCTATGAATATTCATGTTTTGTGTGAAAATATGTTTTAATTCTCTTGAGCATACATGGAGGAGTACAATTGCTAGGTCACGTGGTGACTAACTCTATGTTTAAGTCTTTGAGGAACTGCCAGACTGTTAAGTTCCTCTTCATAGAGTTGCCCAGATTTCCCTCTGAGAATTTGTCACCACCTCCTCATGTTGCAAAGTAGTGTTCATTTCTTTATTATTATACTTATAATACAATATTATTTACTGTCTGTCTATTGCATGAGATTTTGGTCTTACAAAGTTGGGGATGAAATCCCTTTCATAGCTTCTGTTTCCTTAGCACCAAAACACATAACTGGGTACCAGAGTAGTACTCAAACATTTATGTGAACAAATGATTGAATAGCAGAAGGAAGGAAGAAAAAGTTTGAAAGGTGAAAATCACTATATACCACAAGATATTTACATTTATCTTAAAACTTATTTTCTAGTTTCCTTGGAAAAATAGTTAGATAAAAGAGTCAGAATTAAAAGGATAAATTTAAATGTTTGAAGTCTTAAAGAAGTCTATGTAAGAATGAAAATGACAGTGTGGTGCCATTCACAAATGAAGTAAAGGTAAATGCAAGAAGTCAGAATCAAACCAAGAGGATACAGATCTGACTTTATGGTAGTGCTTTTTACTTTTATTTTATGACTTAGATATATCATAGCCATTGATAGAATTTTATAGGTGATTTTTTTAATCATCTTTGAATTGATATTTTAGTGTAACATGAATCACTATTTTTATGAAATTTTTGTCATCACTGGTAAATTTAGAGTATTATTTTATCAAAAAATTATCTATTGTCTAGTACCAATTCCAATACCTTTCATTCAAGATATTTAGACAGTCTAATAATAATACAATGTGCTACATATGAACAGTCTTCACAGTTGTAAAAGCTAATGCATACTCAGAATTGAGAATTTTCCTGTACCTGGCCTGATTCTCAAAGGACAACCCATGAAAATCAGCACACAAATTGATCTTCAGAATTATTTCTAAAAGTTCTACTCTCTGACTTCACACATCAATCACCATATTTCCTCTCACAACACAGGAATTTGATTGACCCTTGTCCAAAATTCTACACTGCCATCCCAAGCCTACTGCACACACTCTATACCAGATGCACTCTTTGGACCATTTCAAGCTACAGAAGTTCAACCCAGTTGACTTATTACTTAATAGCAATGTAGGAGGGGCATAAATCTGTCAGGACCTTAAGTCTACATTATACAGGGCTTTCTCTAGAGGCCTTGAACTCAGTTTATTTGTTTGACAGGCCAGGAGAAAATAGGCAGTCTCATCAGCTCAGTCTTGCTCTAACTAATGAGGTAGGGTTTTCCATCTCAGGTTTCAGCTCTGGCAGCTTCAGTGAAAATTTCCAAAGAGAGTTCAAGTTTAGAACTTGATAGAGAAGATTGAGAATAGGCGACAAGGTTCAGAGTGAAAGGGGAGGAGACCACAAAAGTTGGAGCTCTGGGCCTATTCCTGGTTGCTAAGACCCTGGCCCCAGGGATCACTTTGACATCAGCAGTCTCAGATACCCTGAGATGAAATGTTCTGTTCACTCAAGAACTGTAAATCTTTATCTGTAATGTGCTGAAGCTGGCTTATACCCTAAAGTAAATCCTAAAGATTTACTAATCAGCTTCAGTGTGCTGATTAGTAAATCTTTAGGAATTTTGCAAGCAGGTTGATGACATTTGTAGCTTGAAATAAGCCACTGAGGGAGTATTGACATCATGGAAATTGGCACAGTACAAACTAAAGCTTTTTCCCCAACAGAGCTGGCTATTAAATATTTACCAGTATACCGCTTATTCCTACCCTATAAAAACCTACATATAAATCAGTAGTTCTCAACCAGGAGTGATTTTTGGCTTACAGGTGACATTTGGCAATGTTTTAAGACATTTTTGGTTGTCATAAGTGGAAAGAGGAGGGAGTTGCTAATGCCAACTAGTGGGTAGAAGCCAGAGATGTTGCTGAACATCTTAATACAACCCCATGTAACAAAGAATTATCCAGCCCCAAATGTCAATAGAGCTGAGTCTGAGAAATCTTGATGTAAATAAACCTTGAGAAAGTAGAGCTTCCTGCAAAGCTATACTCATTAAGACTAAAATAGCTTCACAGGGGTGGAGCTGACTAGGATGTCCCTGTAATTACTCTCTCCTACCCCATGAAAAGGCTCATGTAGCTGCCTTACAACCATTGCTAATGCTCATGTATTAAAATTTAACCTTGCAAGTGCTTCCCACCTACACTATTTCTGCCTCTTCTGCATCATTCATATCTACTCCTATTGCAGCCCTGCTCACCTCCCAATGACTTGTATCTTATTGCCTCTTTCTACCTATCCCAGTGACATTCTGCTACCTGCAACCAACTCCTACCCGCTTATCCAATTATTTTGTTTAAAAAACACAGTTTTATTAAGATATAATTCATATACCATATAATTCACTCATTTGAAGTGTACAATTGAATGGCTTTTAGTATATTCACGGAGTTCTGCAACCATCACCACAATCAATTTTAGAACATTTTCATCACCTCAAAAACAAACCCCAAATCTACAACCAGTCAATCTCAATTTCACCCAAACTCTCCAACTCAAGGCAACCACTAATCTACTTTCTGTTTCTATAGATGTGTCTATTATCAATATTCCATATGAACAGATTCATATACTATATGGTCCTTTGTGACCCTGTTGAATCATGCGTCAATAATTCATTTCTTTTTTATGACAAATAATATTCCATTGTATGGATATACCATATTTTATTTATCCATTTATCAGTTGATGGATATTTGGGTTGTTCCCACTTTTTGACTATTTTGAATAATGTTGCTATGATCAACAATAATGCTGCTATGAACGTGGATACAAGTTTTGTATATGTTTTCACCTAGGAGTAGAATTGCTGAGTCATATGTTAACCCTATATTTAATCATTTGAGGAACTGCCATACGGTTTTCCAAAGTAGCTGCACCATTTTACATTTCTACCAGAGATATGTGAAGGTCACAATTTCTCTACCTCTTCACCAACACTTGTTATTATCTATGTTGATTATAGATGTCCTAGTTGGTGTAAAGTGGTATCTCATTGTGGTTTTGACTTACATTTACCTAATATCTAAAATGTGGAACATCTTTTTGTGTGTACTGGCCATTTGTATATCTTCTTTGGAGAAATGTGTATTCAGAGTTATTGCTCATTTTTTAGTTGGATTATTTTTCTTTTATTATTGAATTGTAAGAGTTTTTCATGTATTCTAGATAGAAATCACTTATCAGGTGTGTGATTCACAAATATTTTTTTGCAATTCCATGGATAGTTTCCTCATATTCTTGATGGTATCCTTTGAAGCACAAACGTTTTTTAATTTTGATGAAGTCAAATTTATATATTTTTTCTTTTATAGCATATGCTTTTGGTATCTAAGATACCACTGCCAACTCCAAGGTCACGAAGACTTACCTCTGTTTTATTCTAAGAGTTTTATAGTTTTAGCTCTTATCTTTAGATCTGTAATCTATTTTGAACTAATTTTTATGTATGCTGTGATAAAAGAGTCTAAGTTTATTCTTTTGCCCATGGACATTCAGTGTCCCAGCACCATTGGTTGAAAAGACTATTTTTTCTCCAACTTTGCCAAAAATCAGTTGACCATAAATGTGAAGATTTATTTCTGGACTCTTGATTCTATTCCATTGATTGTATCTCTATCTTCTTGCCTGTACTACACTATCTTGATTTCTATGGTTTTGTAGTAAGTTTGAAATCAGGAAATGTGAGTTCTCTAATTTTATTCTCTCTTTTAACATTGGTTTGGTTATTCTGGGTTCCTTGAATTTCCATATGTTATTGATTTATAATTTCATCCCATTGTGGTCAGAGAACATACTTTGTATAATTTAAATCCTTTTAAATTTACTGAGGCTTGTTTTATGATCTAGCATATGGTCTGTCTTGTATTATATTCCATGTGCAATTGAGAAGAATGCATATTTTGTTATTGTTGGGTGAAATGTTCAGTAGATGTCTGTAAATATATATTTTTACTTTTCTGTACATTGCAATGTTTTGACATTTTAAAAAATGTTTCTGGCTGGGGAGAGACTGTCCCTCCCTGGGCTAGTCAATTCTTAGAAATAGCAAAGGACAAAGCTGGGAGCATGCCTTTGATAATGCAAACCAACCAATCCAGAGCCATACCTCCTTGATCTGGTTTGTGTACCCAGGAAGTAAAATATTCCTCTTTCTTAATCATTCCCAGGCCAGATACTAGGTATCTAGAGACCACCCTGACAGCCCAAAGCCCACTAAAATTATTACAACTAGCCAATACTAAACTGTTCACCCTGCCTTGCCTTGGCGTTCCATAAAGGCTCTGGCCTAATGCTTTCCCCTTGCTCCTACATTCTGCCTCCTAAACCATCTTAGTGTCTTTCTCATGTGGCACTGTATGGTATGCCATGCACCTGTCTCTAGGTCTTGTGAGTATAATAAACTTTGTTTTTTCCTGAGCCACTCCTATGTCTCTTCTTGTGACCATATCTGACTATCTCATAAAAGAATACAAGACAATGTCTTCTAGGTCTAGTTGGTTTCTACTGTTGTTCAAATGTTCTATTTTTTGTTCATCTTCTGCTTAGTAGTTTAATCCATTATTGAAAATGGGATATTGAAATCTCCAATCATTATTGTTGAATTGTCTACTTCTGCTTTCAATTCTGACAATTTTTGTTTTTGATTTATTGACCCTTCTAACATTAAAAATGTGCTTCTTCATCTTAAATAATATTTTGGTTTTAAAGTCTACTTTGTGTGATATTTGTATAGCCACCCCAGCTTTCTTATGGTTGCTGTTTGCATGATATATCTTTTTCTATCCTTTTATTTTCAATCTATTTGCATCCTGATATCTAAAATGTTTATCCTGTACACAGTATACATTTGGATCTTGTTTTTTAAATCTAATTTGACAATATCTATTTTGATTAGACTGTTTAATCCTTGGACATTTTAGCTTTATTACTGATACAGTCAGATTAACATCTACCATTTGACTTTTTGTTTACTATATGTCATGTCTCTTTTGTTCCTCTATTCATCCTTTATTGCTTTCTTTTTTTTATTAACTGAATATATTCTAGTGTGATGTTTAAATTTCTTTAATCATTTTTCACTATATATATATACATGTTTGTTTGTTTGTTTGTTTGTTTGTTTGTTTTTGAGAAAGATTCCCCTTGAGCTAACATCTGTTGCCAATCTTCCTCTTTTTGCTTAAGGAAAATTCGCCCTTCAGCTAACATCTGTGCCAATCTTCCTCTATTTTGTATGTGGGTCACTGCCACAGCATGGCTGATGAGTGGCATAGGTCTGAGCCCAGGATCCAAACCTGAGAACCTGGGCCACTAAAGTGGAGCATGCCAAACTTAACCATAATGCCATCAGGCTGGCCCCTTTCATTATATTTTTGAAATATTATTCTTAGTGGTTGATATAGGTTTTACCATTTTAGGAGTTCAGAACAAGTCTCTCCAAGATGTACCACTCTGGCATGCAGGTTATTTTGAACTGAAAACAGTCAAGGCCCAGAGACTCAGGAAGAAACTTTGACCTTTTCTCTTGTTACTTAAAAGAATTTAGAGATAGGGCACCTGTTCTGGGAAGAACTATCACCATAGATAGCTAAAGAAAAATATGAACTAGGTGTGATAGGCAGAGAGAAGTCTGGCAAGGATCTTTTGATCAAAGTCCCTTCTGTGCACCATTTTCTTGGCATGGACCTGCAAACATTTGTTTACTAAATGTTAACTCTTTTCATCTTCCTGTGAATTGTCTTTCCTCCCTTTGAAGTCTCAAACCTCTACCTCCTTCTCTTTAGTTTAGGATGATATAGATATGTATATACCTCTGACATATATATATCATTTTACCTGACTGTCTTTGGAATTTTTCATGCTCATGTGAATTCCCCATGTGCATGTATTAAATTTTATTTTCCCCTTGTTAACCTGCCTTGTGTCATTTTAATTATTCAACCAGCCATAAGAACCAAGATAGGATGGGGAGAATTTAGTTCTCCCCCACAGTTTTGGTGTTATTGGTAGGATACTCACTGGCTGGCAGGATCTTCTCTGGCTGGAAAAACTGTCTTCTTTGGCTCAAAAAGTTGCTTTCTCCCTGGGACTGCTGCAGATGAAGAGATCCTGGGTCATCTGATGAAAGCTTGCAGAAGGTAAGATTTCTTACCATGTCAGCCTCCTGGGATCTCTATCTGAGGCATCTAGTGGAAGCAAGTTGTGAGAATTTCTTTTCCTTTTCCCTTTCTGAATTTAGATCAGCAGGACAAATGTGTGTGAAATTAGTTTCTTGGGCTCTAGCAACTCTGGTAAATTTGGTAGAGTACTCTTGGCTTAATTGATCTAGTTTCTCCCAGAGATGGTCATTGTTTTTCTTTGTCTCTGTCTTTTGTGTCATTTGTCATAAGGAAGAAAATCCATAGGGCAGGATGTAAGCATAGGCCTATAAGCCTGCTCTTTGAGTTGGCCTCACAGACTGGTGAGTTAATGGTTCTCCTAAGATCGGTGTCTTTTTAGACAAACTTTTCTGTGGGTTATTGTGCACATGAGGCAAAAGTTGTTGCTAAGGGACATCTTGGAAGCTAAAGCCACAAAATTGGTGGGCACAGGTTGAGTATTTAAGAGCCATTAGGATGCTCACCACAAAATAAGATAAATTGGTCACAGAACGGGTTAGATCGACTCTAGGTCACCTGCCAAACTCAGGAAAATTTCCATGAAATAAAGTACTCTATAAAACAACACATAATCCTCAATCTTGTGACACATCCCTTGTAGGTATTAGTTTGGCTCCAAGAGAACCAAGGCTTAGCTAAAGCTGTCAATGTGTGTATAAGAAAAAAAAAATGAATGAGGTTTTTCCCTCCATCTTATTTAATGTCCTGAAAGCTTGGCTTTATGACCAGTTCTTTCTGGTCTCCACCATCTAGAAGATGCATTTACCAGGGTATGCCATTGTAGCCCGTCGAATAGACTGGAATTCTGAGACAGAAAATCACAAACAGCACACTTTTTGGCTGTGTCAGCTCTCAAGGGAGTTTATCATAAGGGTCCCAGTCCATAAGAGGCCTTTGTCATCTCAAATTTTTTTGCTTGTTAGTGCTGGAAAATGTGCCATTTCAGCAGTGCCTGTCCAGTGTCCATATTAATAGGTCTATGAATGAAGGCATCCCTTGCTCTTGTGGAAGATCAGAAACATTATTTTTACTACACCATTCTTTCCACCCATGCAAAGAAGGTTTTTGCTTTCTCTGACTATTTTTGGGAGTGAACTTTTTGGATCAGGGGGGCTATATCATCTGTGCCCTCTCCAGGGATGCCTTTGGCATCTGATAAATAAATGAAAAGCAGTAGGATATATTGGAGTATATGAGGAAGCCACTTGGTTTAAAACTAATTTGGCCTGACCTTGTCTTTCCAAAAGGTTCTGACGTGGCCTGTTGAGCATGTGTTGTACATCTGCTTTGACATTTACTATGTCCCAAAGACAAGAATCATGCCCTTAAAGATAGGGATGTAGCTTCTCACCATATTGGCATTTCTTTAAGGACAGCATCTCTTCCTAAGAACACAGGATTAATTACTACTGTGCTTACCTTATGACCACTGACCTGCTGATCACTGACCTGCTGTGCCAGCTAAGCATCTCATGACAATTGTAAAAGAGAAATTCCTATCATATATGATGTATGCTGTTTGTTCCAAGATGTTTTATAACCACTCTGTACACCCCACTTCCTTGATGCCCTTCATTCGCTGGGGAAGCAAGGCCCTAGGCTGTAGTCCTCAAGCCTGGCTCATAATAAACTCACTCCAATTTTGATTTATAGATTGATTATGGATTATTTACATTGACACATCCATGGTAAAGATTTATTCTAAGCCTGGAAAGCTACCTCCAGGTCTTTCCATAAAAATATTTATTGGATTGATTAGAATAAATATACAAATGGAGATCCTATGTGTCAATGGTCAGATGATGGATCTTTTTAATTGGAAAAATTTCTATATTTGAAAAATGTTTTAAAGAGCTCTCATACCGAGAAGCTACCTTACTGGTATTTATGGGAAGATCTAAATGAAAATAAAACCCGAAAAAGTATAACAGCTAGCCTCAGGGAATCTTTTAATAAAATGAAAGAACAAAAGTTAGGCTTAGAACAAAGATTAAAAACCAAATCTCACAAAAATTCCCCTTTTCCCTCCTATACTCCCTATATCCCTAGATCCCAGTCCCTGAACTCCTAGAAGATCTTTTGGATCTCTGGGCCCTCTTTTAACCGCCCTCCCTCCAAAAAAACTCAGCTTCTTAGCCAGTTCCTTCAGATCCTAAAACTTCAACTTCTCCAGAAAGTCCAACTGCCTATTTTAACTTTCCTTTCTTTAGAAGACTTACAAAGTGCACTCAGACCTGGCCTCCAAGCTATGGCTTGCAGGTCGCTTGTGTAAATGTTGAAAGCCAGGAAGTGAATTTATCAGAAGCAGTCAAGAAGGGCAGGAAAGCTCACTTTGCTGTCCCTTATGACTCCCCCTACTTTCCAGAAGTCTGTAAGCAGGCTCTGACAGCTTCAGGAATTTCTATGCAATGTCCATTGTATTGTACCCTGGACCCCCCACCGAAGAGAATTCTTGTTTCCTGGACAGCAGCTGATCTTTTAAATTATATAACCCTCTTGCTTCCATTGCTAGAAAATTATACCAAATTTAGAGAGGAATTAAAAAGATTAGTGGCTGTTCATAACCCCACACATAAGGACCTTGACTGGCTATTAAGGGGTCCTCTTCCAGCCCATGGTTATACTATATTTATCAAACAGGCCAAATGGCCCCCTGGAAAAAAATCCCACCTCATAGGGTAAATAGATGGCCAGACCCTCCCCCAAGCCCTTCTGCAGATGAACAGGAAGTAGCTTTGCTGGAAGCTGACAGTCAAGGTTTAATAGAAACAATTCTAGAGGCATTTCCTCCTAAAGTTAACTGATCAAAAATTGAATTATACACTCAGAAAGGATAATATCCAAAAGCCTTTGTTGAACATTTTATATGAATTTTTCAAAGGCATACTACATTAAACCTGGAAGCTTCAGAACACAGGAATCTCCTAATTTCTGCTTTAGTAGAAAATTTTCTCCCTGTTATTAAAAAACAAATTCAAAATAGCATGGCTGGTTGGTTGAGGAAACCACTAAGCATAATAATGGAGGCTGTGATGCAATTCTTTAAAAATAGTCTGCAGGAAAGCAGAATAAAAAAGAGTTAAAGGCAATCATTCTTGCTTTGCAACTTGAATCTTAAAAGAAGCAAAAACATTACTTTGAGAGTAAATTAAAGCCCACCGCGAGCCCTCCCCACAGGCCTCCAGACACTTGCAGCTGTTATAAGGAACCAGGACTTTGGAAAATAAATTATCCTGCACTTAAGAGAAAGGAAAGTTCAAAGAACAATCCCCCCAAGCCATAGCACCCTCAGAAGGTTTGTTTTTCTCCTCCTGAAGGGTGGGGTAATGGGGTCAGCTGAGACACCCCAGAGCCTACTATTAAACTTAAAATAGAAAATCAGGATCTGGATTTTTTAGTTGACATTAGTGTGACTTTCTCTACTATCCATTCAAAGGATTTATCTCTACTTGTCACCCCTGATTCTATTTAAGCTGTTGGAGTCTCTGGGCAACCAATTTCATTGCCCATATCTCAGCCCACACCAATATCTTTAGGCCCCCTTAACACTCATCCTGCCTTCCTAGTCTCCAACTGTTCACCAGGAAACCTTTTTGGCAGAGATTTGTTACATAAATTTAGTGCCACTATAAATTGTAATGAGAAAGACATTTTAATTTCCCTGTCCTCAGACCAATCCCAAATATCCTACATTCCATACAAGAAACTCGTCCTGATTTAAACTCTGAAGAGAATGAATTTTTAAAAGATGTCCCAATTTGTCTCTGGGCTAGACATACAAATGAATTTGGATTGTTACTGAGTGCAGAACTTATGTAGGTTACTTGGAAAAAGAATAAACCATTTCTTAGTAGCCCAATCCCTGGTCTCCAGAGATACAGAGTGAGGAATTGAATCTACAACAGATTCCGTTTTGCAGCGGGGTATACTAATTTTCACTTCCTCATCCTGTAATACTCCAAACTTGCCAGTGAAGAAAGAGGGCAAATTTGACTCAGTCAGGAACCAAACTTATAGATGTGTACAAGACCTCAGAGCCATAAACTCTTCTGTAATTCCTCAGCATCCTGTGGTCCCTAACCCAGCTACTATTCTCATCTCAATTCCTGCTGATGCAGCCTGGGTGAGAGGAGTTGACCTCTGCTCAGCGTTCTTTTCAATTCCATTGCACCCTGACTCACAAATTCTTTTTTAATTTACAGTTAAAGGAAGACAGTTAACAGGGACTCCCATAACTCAGTGATATTGTGAGTCTCCCTCAATATTTTATCAAATCCTCAAAAGCAGACTTGGATTGTATAGCTTTTACCCAAGGCTCCACTCTTATTCAATATGTTGATGACCTTTTACTCTATAATCAAACTGAGCAGGGAGCTCTTACAGACTCCCTTGTTCTCCCGAAAGCACTAGCTGACTGAGGCCATATCTAAACTTCAGATCTAAACTTCAGAGTGTACAAACAATTGTTACCTGTTTGGGGCATGAGATATTGCAAAGCATCCAAAAACTCACCCCAAAATATGTTAAGTCAATTTTGTCCATCCTTCTCCTCCAAATGAAAAAAGAGTTATATAAACTTTTAGGGGCAGCTGGCTACTGCGACCAATGGGTTCCTAATTTTGCAACCCTTGCTAAACCTCTGTATGCCCTTTCCCAGATATTAACCCAGAGCCTATTTCCTGGCCTTCAGAGGCATTAACCTTTGACGGCTTAACATTTGCTTCATCCACACCCCCAGCTTTTTGACAAACCTCTTCATTTATACTGCCATGAAAATAATGGGATTACTGCAGGCATTCTAGGACAGTCTTTTGCCTCTCAGATACATCCAAAGCATATTTCTCATACCTGTGGCATCAGGTATGCCCCAAAGCTTATGTGCAGTGGCTGCAGCTGCCACTGTGATTGACAAAGCCAGTACTCTTATATTAGGCTTTCACATTCATCTGTTTTCCCCATGCTGTGTCTGCTATTTTACAAGTTCATAGGATACACCACTTCTCTACACAGTGACAGACAATCTATGAGTAGGGTCTTTTGACTAACCTTTTCATCATCTTACACTATTGTAAATGGACTTCCTTATCCTTTTTCCATCCAATTTTTAAACCTGTCTTTGTCCCTGACTGATATTGTTAACTATCAGGCAAATGCCCCACAACCTGAAAAAGACAACTGATACAAAATGGTGCCAAATCCATATTATCAGATGGATTATACATTGGGCCAAATGGACTTGCTGTAGGTCCTTTTCTTTTGATCTTTTGGCTCTCACTCATATCCTACCAAGTAGGACAAATGTGCAGATACGGGGTAGTTAAGGAAATAAAAAACAATTGGTTTTGGTCTGGCATCCACAAAATTTCTTTTTTTTCATAATGGTAACATTGGTTTATAACATTATGTAAATGTCAGGTGTACATCATTATATTTCTATTTCTGTGTAGATTACATCATGTTCAACACCCAAATACCAGTTACAATCCATCACCACACACATGTGCCTAATCACCCCTTTTGCTCTCCTTCCTCCCCCTGTCCCCTCTGGTAACCACCAATCCAATCTCTGTCTCTATGTGTTTGCTATTGTTTTTATCTTCTACTTATGAGTGAGATTATATGGTATTTGACTTTCTCGCTCTGACTTATTTCACTTAGCGTAATACCCTCAAGATCCACCCATGTTGTACTGGATTTCATCAGTTCTTATGGCTGAGTAGTATTCTGTTGTGTAGATATACCACATCTTCTTTATCATTCATCCCTTGATGGGCACTTAGGTTGCTTCCAAGTCTTGGCTATTGTGAATAATGCTACAATGAACATAGGGGTGCATGTATGTTTATGCATTCATGTTTTCATGTTCTTTGGAGAAATAGCCAGCAGTGCGATAGTTGGATCATATGATATTTCTATTCTTAATTTTTTGAGGAATCTCCATACTGTTTTCCATAGTGACTGCACCAGTTTGCACTCCCACCAGCAGTGTATGCGAGTTCCCTTTTCTCCACATCCTTTCCAACACTTGTTATTTCCTGTCTCATTAATTATAGCCATTCTGATGGGCATGAGGTGATATCTTATAGTTTTGATTTGCATTTCCCTGATAGTTAATGATATTGAACATCATTTCATGTGTCTGTTGGCCATCTGTATATCTTCTTTGGAGAAATGTCTGTTCAGGCCTTTTGTCCATTTTTTAATTGGTTTGATAGTTTTTTTGTTGTTGAGATGCATGAGTTCTTTATATATAGGGGATATTAACTCCTTATCAGATATATGGTTTGCAAATATCTTCTCCCAATTGTTGGTTTGTCTTTTCATTTTGTTGACAGTTTCCTTTGCTGTACAGAAGCTTTTTAGTTTGATGTAGTACCATTTGTTTATTTTTCCTATTGTTTCCCTTGCCCGACAAGATATGGTCTTACATTCAAGTCTTTAATCCATTTTGAGTTAATTTTTTTGTATGGTGTAAGACAATGGTCTACTTTCATTCTTTTTCATGTGGCCATCCAGTTTTCAGAACACCATTTATTCAAGAGATTTTCCTTTCTCCATTGTATGTTCTTGGCTCCCTTCTGGAAAATTAGCTATCCATATATGTGTGGGTTTATTTCTGGGCTGTCTATTCTGTTCCATTGATCTGTGTGTCTGTTTTTGTGCTGGTACCATGCTGTTTTGGTTACTATAGCTCTGTAGTGTATTTTGAAGTCAGGGAGTGTGATACTTCCAGCTTTGTTCTTTTTTTCTCAGGATTCCTTTCAGCTATTCAGAGTCTTTGGTTGTTCCATATAAATTTTAGGAATCTTTGTTCTATTTCTGTGAAAAATGTCAAGGAACATTGATAGAGATTGCATTCAATCTGTAGATTGCTTTAGGAAGTATAGACATTTTAACTATGTTAATTCTTCCAATCCGAGAGCATGGAATATCTTTCTATTTCTCTGTGTACTCCTCTATTTCTTTCAATAATGTTTTATAATTTTCAATGGACAGATCTTTCACTTCTTTGGTTAAGTTTATTCCTAAGTATTTTATTCTTTTTTTGCAATTGTAAGTGGGATTTTATTCTTAATTTCTCTTTCTGCTACTTCATTGTTAGTATATAGAAATGCACTTGATTTTTGTACACTGATTTTGTATCTCGCAACTTTACTGTATTCATTTATTATTTCTAAAAGTTTTTTGGTGGATTCTTCAGAGTTTTCTATATATAAAATCATGTCATCTGCAAATAGTGACAGTTTCACTTCTTCCTTTCCAATTTGAATCCCTTTAATTCCTTTTTCTTGCCTCATTGCTCTAGCCAGGACTTCTAATACTATGTTAAATAAGAGTGGCAAAAGTGTGCATCCTTGTCTGGTTCCTATTCCTAGAGGGATAGCTTTCAGTTTTTCTCCATTAGGAATGATATTAACTGTGAGTTTGTCATATATGGCCTTGATTATGTTGAGGTACTTTCCTTCTAATACCCATTTTATTCAGAGTTTTTATCATAAATGGATGCTGTATCTTGTCAAATGCTTTCTCTGTATCTATTGAGATGATCATGTGATTTTCATTCTTCATTTTGTTAATGTGGTATATCACGTTGATTGATTTGTGGATGTTGAATCATCTCTGCATCCCTGGAATAAATCCCCTTTGATCACGGTGTATGATCTTTTTAATATATTGTTGTATTCAATTTGCTAGTATTTTGTTGAAGATTTTTGCATCAATGTTCATCAGTGATATTGGCCTGTAATTTTCTTTTTTTGTGTTGTCCTTGTCTGGTTTTGGTATCAGGGTAATGTTGGCTTTGTAGAATCGGTTAGGAAGTGTCCGCTCCTCTTCAATTTTTTGGAAGAGTTTGAGAAGGATAGGTATTAAGTATTCGTTGAATGTTTGGTAGAATTCACCAGGGAAGCCATCTGGTCCTGGACTTTTATTTTTGGGGAGTTTTTTGATTACTGTTTTGATCTTCTTACTGGTGGTTGGTCTATACAAATTCTCTATTTCTTCTTGATTCAGTTTTGGAAGGTTGTATGTTTCTAAGAATTTATTCATTTCTTCTAATTTATCCAATTTGTTGGTGTATAGCTTTTCATAGTATCCTCTTTTGTATTTCTGGGGTGTCCATTGCAATTTCTCCTCTTTCATTTCTGATTTTATTTATTTGAGTCTTCTCTCTTTTTTTCTTGGTGAGTCTAGCTAAAGGTTTGTCAATTTTCTTTATCTTTTCAAAGAACCAGCTCTTAGTTTCATTGAATTTTTATTGTCTTTTTAAGTCTCTATTTTGTTTATTCCTGCTCTGATTTTTATTATTTCCCTCCTTCTACTTCTCTGGGGCTTTGTTCCTCTTTTTCCAGTTCCTTTAGGTGCACTGATAGATTGTATCTTTGAGACTTTTCCTGTTTTTGAGATAGGCCAGTATTGCTATGAACTTCCCTCTTAGAACCATTTTTGCTGTATTCCATAAATTTTGGCATGTCGTATTTTCATTTTCATTTGATTTCATTTTCCAGGTATTTTTTGATTTCTCCTTTGACTTTTTCCATTGACTCAATCTTTGTCCAGTAGCATTTGGTTTAATCTCCACATATTTATGGCTTTTCTTACTTTCTCTTTATAGTTGATTTCGAGTTTCATATTGCTGTGGTCAGAAAAGATGCTTTGTATTATTTCAATCTTCTTAAATTTGTTGAGACTTGTTTTGTGGCCTAATATGTGATCTGTCCTGGAGACTTGTTTTGTGGCCTAATATGTGATCTATCTGTGTTCATTTGAAAAGAATGTGTATCCTGCAGTTTTTGGATGGAATGTTCTGTATATATCTACTAAGTCCAACTGGTCTAATGTGTCATTTAAGGCCAATGTTTCCTTATTGATCTTCTGTTTGAATGATCTATCCATTGATGTAAGTGGAGTGTTAAAGTCCCCTACTATTAGTCCCCTACTACTAAAGTCCCACAACTATTATTGTGCTGCTGTCTATTTCTCCTTTTATATCTGTTAATGTTTGCTTTATATATTTAGGTACTCCTATGCTGGGTGCACAGATATTTCCAAGTGTTATATACTCTTGGATTGTTCCCATTATCATTATGTAGTGCCCTTCTTTGTCTCTTGTTACAGTTTTTGTTTTAAAGTCTATTTTGTCTGAGTTAAGCATTTCTACCCCAGCTTTCTTTTCATTGATATTTGCATGGAGTATCTTTTTCCATCCCTTCACTTTCAGTTTGTGAGTGTCTTTAGGTCTGAAGTGTGTCTTGTGTATGCAGCATATATATAGACCTTGTTTTTTTATCCAATCAGCCACCCTATGCCTTCTGATTGGAGCATTTAATCCATTGACATTTAAAATAGCTATTGATAAGAATGCGCTTATTGCCATTTTGTTACTTTTTTCCTGGGTGTTTTAGTAGTTCTTCTCTGTTCCTTTCTTCTTCTCTTTCTCTCTTCCCTTGTGGTTTGAAAGCATTCTTTAGTGTTATGTTTGGGTTCCTTTCTCTTAATTTTTTGTGTATTTATTACAGCTTTCTTGTTTCTGAGTACCATGAGGTTCATATATAATAACCTACATATATAGCAATCTATATTAAGTTGATGGTGTCTTTAGTTTGACCTCTTGCTAAAAGCTCTACTCTTTTATTTCTCTCCTCCCATCTTTTATGTTTTTGATATCATATCTAACCTATTTTGTGTGTGTGTGTGTGTGTGTGTATCTGTTACCTTTTTATCATGGAAATCGATAATTTTAGTACTTTTGTCTTTTGACCTTCATATTATCTTCATATTTGGTTGATTTGCTACCTTTACTGTATTTTTTCCTTTAGCAGTGATTTTCTTGCTTTTTTTTTTTTTGATAATTTTCTTATTTCTATATGTGGTCTTCTCTTTTCCACTTAAATAAGTCCCATTAGCATTTCTTGTAAGACAAGTTTCTTGGTGATAAACTCCTTTAATTTTTGCTTGTCTGAGAAACATTATCTCTCCTTCCATTCTGAATGATAAGCTTGCTTGGTAGAGTATTCTTGGCTGTAGGTTTTTCAGCACTTTAAATATATCGTGCCACTCCCTTCTAGCCTGGAATATTTCTGCTGAGAAGTCAACTGATAGCCTTATGGGTTTCCTTTGTATATAACTTGTTGTCTTTCTCTTGTGGCTTTTAGGATTCTCTCTTTATCTTTAATTCTGGACATTTTAATTATAATGTGTCTTGGTGTGGTCCTCTTTGGGTTTATCTTGTTTGGTGCTCTCTGTGCTTCCTGTCCCTGGATGACTGTTTCCTTCCTTAGCTTAGGAAAGTTTTCAGCTATTATTTCTTTAAATAAATTCTCTGCCCCTTTGTCTTTCTCTTCTCCTTCTGAGACACTTAGAATATGGATGTTAGTGTTCTTTATGTTGTCCCAGAAGTCCCTTAGACTGTCCTTGTTCTTTTTAATTCTTTTTTCTTTTTAGCTTGGGTGATTTTCTCTAGTCTTTCATCCAGCTTGCTGATTCGTTCTTCTGTATCATCTACTCTGCTATTGAGTCCCTCTAGTGAACTTTTCATTTCCAGTATTGTATTCTTCATTTTGGATTGGTTATTTTTATATTTTCCAATTCTTTATTGATGTTCTCACTGAGTTCATCTATTCTTCTCCCAAAATCAGTGAGCATCCTTATCACTTTTTGTTTGATGTCTTTGTCAGGTAGATAGTTTATTTCTGTTTCATTTAGTTCTTTTTCAGGGATTTTGTCCTGTTCCCTTACTTGGAACATATTCCATTGTCTCCTCACCTTGCCTCTTTCTCTGTGTTTATATTTATGTATTAGGTAGGTCAGCTACATCTCCTGACCTTGAGACGTGGCTTTATTTAAGAGATGCCTTATGAAGCTCAGCAGTGTGCTTCCCTCTCATCGCCAGTTCCAAATGTTCCAGGACTGAGCTGTGTGTGAGTTTCATGTATCTTTCTGTTGTTGCAGGGTTGCTCTTGCTACAGGTGCCAAGTGAGACTAGGCTGTCCCCCTGGCTGGCTGGTTGTAATGCTGAGCTGTGTGTGGCTGCTATGGACCCTTCAGTCACTTTATCAGGCATGGGGAGCCCCAGCACAGTTGGCTGCAAGGTCTAATAGGACATCCTGTTGAAGTTTTTCTGTTAAGTGACTAGGCCCCCAACACAGCTGGTTGCTAGGCTTAGGGTCTTAGAATTGCTGTAGGCCTCTTGCCTATAAGGCTGTTGTCATGTCTCTCTGGATTGCACCTGAGTGGGGCTGGCTCCAGGCATGGGAACACCCAATTGTTTCAGGCTTGAAAGGTGGGGCCAATCCCCTATGTGGCTGTTTGAGAAGCATAAGTCTACTGAAGCTACCAAGCCCCACCACCCACAGGGCCACATACACTGTCAACACAGTCCTGCCCCATGTGTCTGCCCCAACCCACTAAAGTGGACCCAGTCACCCCACTGCAGAGGACCCACACACTCCACTAATGCCCCACACACTCCATCCATCCTTCCCACATGCCCTGCCCTGTAGAAGTAGACCCACTTGCCTGGCTTCAGAGGATCTTGGCCCCCCACCTATGTGGGCTCACATGTTGCCCAAGGGCTTGCTGGTTGGTGGGGCCAGTCCCTAGGGCAGGCTGCCTGTCCTGGTTGAGCTGGATTAAATCAGTGCTTTAGTGAGTGGGGTAGACCCTGGGCTAACAGGCCAGAGGAAGATTTCCAATGGTGTCTGCCAGCTTCTATGTCAGCACACCTGTACTAGGTCACAATAATGGCTGCTGCCAATGTCCCAGCCCCTGGAATGGTCTCACCTCTCACTGAGATGCACCCAGAGCCTATCAGGTGAGCCTCTTCACCAAAGGACTGTGCACCTTTCTTTCTGGTGATTTTAGGTTTCTTTCTGAAATGGGTTAATTTGTGTGGGCCCTTTAAGAACAGGTTTTTTCTCCCTTATGTCTGACAACTTTTCTAGGGATATTCTCCATTGTTGTTAATAGCCAGCAAAGCCAGATACTATGTAACTTGTCTTTGTTGTGCTGAGTCCAAAAGCTGCTTATAGTAGTAATGCTCCCCACTCAGTTCCCCCACTCCTCCAGGGAAGGTTTTATATCTTAGGATTGTTCCCAGCCATCCATTAAGCATCTTGGCTTGTGAAATTGGCGTTTTTTCCTCTCTTGAAAGGAATTTCTGCCTCTTCCACCTCAGTCAGTACTAACCCTTGTTGCAGGGGTTCTTTTTATCCAGTTTTCAGTTCTCTCTCAGGGGTAATTGTTCCAAGAATAGTTGTAAATTTGTTGTGTCCGTTGGAGGAGGTGAGTTCAGAGTCTGCCTGTGCCACCATCTCCCACAAAATTTCTGACAAAATTATTTGCCAGTGCACTACTTGAAAATATCACCAAATTCCTGGGAAAAATCAATATCCCCCAAGAAATCCTCCTAGGCTCACACTGCCATTTGTGGCACTCCAAATAGATTTTATAGATATGCCCCCAGCCTTAGGCTATTCTCACTGTTTGGTTATTGTCTGCATGTTTAGTAGATAGAGTGAATGCTGTCCAACTGGATGTGCTGATGTCACAATGGTGGTAAAGAAGTTGATAACTGAAATAATTCCTAATTTGGGCATACCTTTATAGATTGAATCAGACCAAGGAACTCATTTTACAGCAGAGATATATAACTTGCTTGCAAAAACTCCGGGGTACTCATTAAAATTGTATACCTGATATCATCTTCAAACATCAGAGCAAGTGGAACACAAAAATCAAGACATTAAAAGGACTGTAAGGAAATATTTGTCAAAAAACTGGACTTAAATGGCCAGAAGCTTTGCCTTGGCTGTTATAGAGATAAAGAATACTTCAAATAGGAGACATAGATTGACCCACTTTGAAATAGTTTTTGGACACCCAGTGCCTATTGGCATCTCTAAACCTTCCATTCCTGAATTAAGTGAACATTGTGGAAACTTAAGTGAACAATTTGATGCTATGACTAGCTATATACCAGAACTAACTAGTACACTTGAAGCATGTTGCCAACAGATAAAAGGGACATGACACCCACTGACTGACAAGCCTTGCCATCCTTTTTGACTAGGAGATGAGTGTATATCAAGGTCTTTAGAAGAAAACATACACTATCACCTCACTGTAAAGGACATTATACAGTACTACTGACCACCTACGCTGCCATCAAAATAAAATAAAAATTCTCCTGGGTTCACACAAACCACACCAAAATAGACCCAGAACATCGCTCTCAAGACAACTGGGAGACATTCCCCACAAGTGACCTTAAACTAAGGATTTCCAGGGCCAATTCCCAGGCCCCAGAAGTAGCCAGCATCACAAAGTAGACAGCTTTTCCCAAGATCATGAATCAAGAAATCTCACTTTCATCTATCCCTCCTGCTTTTAAAACTCCTGATGCACAAACACACACACACACACACACTAAATAAACAAAAAACAGACACCTTTTCTTACTAATGAACACTTTTCCACAATTTATTAATCATTTATTAGAAGGCTGACTAGAGAGTGCTGGTCTCTACTTATCCTACTTCCCTTCTCTAAGTTTCCACTATGGGCTCTTTTGCAACCTGTGTCTTGTTCTTACTAACCCTATCTTTTTCAACAGGTCAGGCACAGACCAAACACCCTGTAATGCCAGTTTACCAAACCTTGGCCATGCTAACTAATCAGTCTGATTATTGGTTATGTCAACATCTAGATAGTGCAAAAGAATATGAACTAGTCTTTATTCCTACCAATGAGAACGCTTGGATTTGTTCCAGGATTAAAAAAGGGTATGCTATGCACAAAAAGAAAAACATCACCTTGCGTCTTCTTCTGGTGAGTCATTTGGGGCCCAGAAAAACATCACATTTCTTCTTCTTCTGGTGAGGTCACTTGGACCCCAGAAAAACTCTATAGCAGCTCAAGGACTGTCCCTTGCCAAGATAAAAACAACAGGTGAACATTTTTTCCTTTGTTTTGAAAGCAAACATGACACTGGATCTTTCCTGGGTGACTTATCAGGACAATATTGAAGTCAAACTCTATGGTTTGCTTCCACATGTGGTATTTTCAAAACTCGCAGGAAAATTGTAAGTGACTCTAGCACTACTCTCTTTGGCACAAACATCTGCCAAGCCACCAAATGTTCTGGATGGCTCACAATCCATCCTTGTACCACTTGGGGTACAGCTGCCCCCATGGTTAAGCTACCAATACCACAAACTATATGGGTGGATCAAAAATCTGGACTGACTTAGTCAGGTGACAGAACTAAGCTTTCTAGCTGCCAAAACCAGTCCATAGGCCTCCTGTACCAGCTATTTTGCAATCTGTTCTGCTGTTACAGATTGACAGGAACACATGGAAAATTGAGGTATTTGGATGCTAACTTTACTAATGGCAAAGAAATACTTCAGACTCTGGGAATTATGAGTTTCATTGTAATCTCATCTGTAAACCACACTGGTCTTGGTCTTTTTATTTTATGTGGCAACAAGGTATATATAGGGTTCTCACCTAAATAGTCAGGACCATGTGGACTTGGATATCCAACTCCTTCTGTCACCAAACACTCCACCCTAAATGCCAGTAAAATTACAAACCTGGGCACCTTTGTTCATAAAGTTGTGCCATATAAGCATGCCAATGAAGAAATCATAAAGAATCTGCTTGTATGTCACAAATTCAAGCTCTTTTCAGCCTTGAGGGTGTTATTCCCAAACTTTGGAAATTATAAACTGGAAAAAGTGATTTTAAATCTCTCCATGATAATGGAGCAAAAGCTCAACACCACCGTGCAAACATTGAAAATACTCCAGTCAGAGGTTAACAGCCTAGTCTCTGTGGTGCTCCAAAATTGACACACTCTGGACACACTGCCTGCCCAGCAAGGAGGAGCTTGTGCAATCATCAGTGAAAATGTTGCTTTTATATGACTCAAACAGGGCAAGTAGTATCTAACTTACATCTATTAAGAGAGAAGATTAACACTTTCCATCAGATAAATGAAGCAAAAACATTTTATTGGACAACCTATTCCCAGGATTGGGAAACTGGTTTAATGGGGTGTGGGAAAAGGTACTCTCGTTTTTTCTTTTCAGTTTGTTCACCCTCATTCCAATCTATGTTCTTTTCTCCCTTTGTATATCTCTTACCACGTCACTACTAAACTGATTTCCCTGCTCACAGTCACCAGCTCAGCTTTTAATATGTGAAACTTACAGGGAAGTTTCAGAGGAGGAAACTATAAAGGTTCAGAATGAGTATCCCTAAGATGTGCTACTCTTGCATGTGTGTTACTCTGAGCTAAAAAAAAAAAAAAAAAAAAAAAAATCAAAGCCCAGAAAGCTCAGGAAGAAATTTTGATCTTCCTCCTTACTACCTAAAAGAATTTAAGGGGAGAGCATGTGTACCAGGAAGAACTATCATCATAGACAGTTAAAATAAAATATGAACTAGTTGTGATAGACAGGGAAGAACCTAACAAGGCTTGTTTGATCAAAATCTCTTCTGTGACCCATTGTCTCAGCATGGCCCAGCAAACATTTGTTTGCTAAACATTAACTCTTTTCCTCTTCCTGTGAATTGTCTTTCCTTCCTTTAGAGTGCCAAACCTCTACCTCCTTCTCTTTAGTTTAGGATGATACACATATAAATCATCCTATATATAATTACATATATATATTTAAAATAAATATATAAAATTTATATAAAAAGTATATATATAATTTCACATGACTGTCTTTGGAATTTTTCATGCTTATGTGAATTCCCCATGTGCATGTATTAAATCTGATTTTCTCCTGTTAAACTGTCATTTTAATTATTTAATCAGCCATAAGAACCAAGAGGGGAAGGGGGTAATTTTTCCTCCCCCACACCATTTACACCTTTTTTGTTTGTTTTTAAATTTTTGAAAAAATTGTGGTATCCTGTGTCTCTCAAGTCAGAAAGGAGCAGTAGTTCTGTAGGGGTCTGAGAGATTTCAACTAGGAAAAGAAGTCGGTATTTATCTTTGAGTAGAGGAAGATGTTGAGGTAGTTCAAGTCCTAGATGTCAGTAGACAAGATGACATCCAGAAGCCAACTGGCTAAGAGACAGGGAAGCAAATAAAGGAAGAAGTCCAGGCTAAGTGCTTGTATATTACTGTCCATGAACCTGTAACTAGAGGATTTTATCCTGGAATGAGTGAGTTTTGCAAATAAGACAAAACAAATCTACTTCAAATGAAACTTTGGATCTGATATCTGCTTTGAAAACTTCATTATTTTGTACTTTATTCTTGTTTTCTTTTTTGCCTGAATGAATGTTTTACTTGCAGTTCTGATGGTTGAAGTGTTTCTTAATTTTAAATTAAGATTTTAAAAATTTAGATAAAATGTACATAAAACAAAAATTTAATTCTACAGTCCAATGAATTTTTTTAAATTGTGGTAAAATAAACATAATATAAAATTTGTCATTTTAACCATTTTAAAGTGTACAATTCAGTGGTACTAAGTACATTCATTCTTGTGCAATTATCACCACTATCCATCTACAGACATTTTTTATTATCCCAAATCAAAACTCTGTACGCATTAAACTATAATTCACCATTCCCTCCTCCTCTCCAGCTCCTAGTAACTACTATTATAATTTATTTCTCTATAAATTTGACTATTCTAGATTCCTCGTATAAGTGGAATTTTACAATATTTATCCTTTTTGTCTGACATTTCATTTAGCAAAGTGTCTTCAAGGTTCATCTATGTTGTAGTATATGTCAGAATTTGTCAGTTTAAAGGCTGAATAATACTTCATTTTATGTATATACCACATTTTATTTATCCATGTTTTCATCAATGAATATTTGGGTTGTTTCCACCTTTTGGCTATTGTGAATAATGCTCCTATGAACATTGGAGTACAAATATCTGTTTGAGTCCCTGCTTTTAATTCTTCTCGCTATATGCCCCTAGATGGAATTGCTGGATAATAGTGTAATTCTGTGTTTAAGTTTTTTGAGGAATTGTCATGTGTTTTCCAAAGGAGCTGCACCATTTTTTATTCCCTCAAGGTTATCCCACAAGGTTTTATTCCCAATGCACAAGGGTATCAATTTCTCCACACACTCACCAACATTTGTTATTTTCTGTTTTGGGGGAACTTTTTTATTTTATTATTTTTTTAAATAATAGTCATCCTAATGAGTGTGAAGTCTTACCCAAGCTTCTCTTCTTGGACATTCTATTGTGTGTTTTCACCCATAATCTTTTGTCTGTGGGTTTTAGTCTCCCTGAAACTTTCCTGAGCAGCACCTGATGCTTGTTTCTACCTGATATCTGAGTTAGGTAAAACTGAAACCAGCCCTTCACAAAGCCCCCAGATAGGTTAGAAAATGACAAGGTCGTTTCTGCTCTCTTTGATTCAAAGGAGGGATATAGAACTGTGCTGCTGCATTTGATGGTATATCATGTTTACACCAGTAATTTCTTGGCCCAGGCATCTGTGGGTTTTAGTCTCCCTCTAGCTTTTCTGTGCCCCATGACTGGGATCCTAGTTAGGGAGAATGGAGACTAGTTCTTCACATAGCCCCCAGAAAGTTTACAATCTTGCAAACAAGGTCTCCTTTGCTTCTTTCAGTTCAAGGGAGGAAATTGGGAACTGGGCTGCTGCCTCCTCCAGACCAAGTCTGTGGCACACAGGACGCATGGAAGAGAGGGTGGAGAAGGGGCAGACAAAAACATCACGAGATTTCCTACTGATCTGAATGTGTCTTTATCTCGATTGAGTGTTCACTTAGTTCCTATAGACTTTTGTCTGTTTTCCAGAGCTCCTATAAGTTTATTTTAGCAAGGTTTTGATTGTATATTGATGTCTCCACAAGGGAACAAAGACTTGGAGTTTCCTAGTCTGCCATTTTGCTGATGTCCTTCCTTTCCAATGAATTTTGACCACCATAATGAAGATATAGAATATCTCCATCTCACTGGAAAGTTTCCTCATTTTTCTTTCCGAGTCCAGTAATAAATGTTCACATTTCTACCACCACAGCTTAATTTTACCTGTTATAGAATTTTATATAAAGAAAATCAAATCCTATGCACTCTTTCATGTCTCTTTCAATCAACCTAATGTTTTTGAGATTCATGCATGTTTTTTTGTATATCAGTAGTTTGTTGTTTGTTATTGCTGAGTGATATTTCACTGTATAAATATGAATCAATTTGTTTATTTAATCATCTGTTGGACTGCCTCCAGTTTTTTGCTATTACACATAAAGCTTTTATGAATATTCTTGTATAAGTCTTTTTATGTATATATATTTTAATTTATCTTGGGTAAATATCTAGAGGTAGAATAGGCAGATCATAGAGAAGTTTTATGTTTATAAGAAACTGCCAAACTCTTTTCCAAAATGGTTGTACCATTTTGCATTCCCAGTGGCCAGTTATGAGAATTCCAATTCCTCCATATCCTCATCTACACTTGATACTGCCAGTCTTTTCAGGTTTAGACATTCAAGTATACATAGTAATATCACATAAATTTATTCTGGTTTCTCTGATTAATAATTTTGAACATGTTTTTCATATGCTTATTGACTATTGGTATATCTTTCGTTCATGTATTTTGTTTATTTTAAAACTGGGGCCGGCCCCGTGGCTTAGCGGTTAAGTGGGTGCACTCCTCTGCTGGCTGCCTGGGTTTGGATCCCGGGCGCGCACCGACGCACCGCTTGTCTGGACAGGCTGAGGCCAAGTCCCACATACAGCAACTAGAAGGATGTGCAGCTATGACATACAACTATCTACTGGGGCTTTGGGGGAAAAGAATAAAATAAATAAAATTTAAAAAAACTTTCTAAAACTGGGTTGTTGATCTTTTTATTATTGAATTAAATTCATATATTCTGGATATGTATTTGTCAGATATAATTACTACAAATATTTTCTCTCAGTCTGTAATGTGATTTTTTATTTTCATAAGTCTTTTTTGAAGAGCAAAAGGTTTTAATTTTAATAAAGTCCAATTTTTCTTTTTTTTTTCTTTTTTTAGTTGTTTTTTCCTGAGGAAGTCTTTACCAACTGGAAAGTCTACAAAGATATTCTCCTATGTATTCTTCTAGAAGTTTTATAGTTTTTGCTTTTTAATTAAATTCTATATTCTTTAATTTTTATGAGATAAGGGTCAAGTTTCATTATTTTTCAAATGCATGTTAAATTATTTCAACATCATTTGTTAAAAAGACTATCCTATCCCCATTGAAATATCTTGGCATTTCTGTTGAAAATCAACTGACTTGATATATCTGGTTTCTCCATACTTTTTCTTAAATTTATTTGTCTATACTTATGCCATGACTACATTTTCTTTATTATAATTTTACAGTAAGTCTTGAAATCATGTTAAGATCTCTCTCTCTTTTTTTTTTCTTTAGGTAGTGCTGCTGAATTTTCCTGTCAAGTCAATCTCAAATTATAATTCAAGGACAATTGATTATAAAAGCATTGATAATGATATATAAAATAGATAATGCTAATTTCTTTTAATTGAAAAAGAGATCCATTATTTTGGGAGCTAGTTGAGATTTTGGAAGACTTACAATTATGTATGCAGGAGCAACCGTGACTCCTTCTACTTAGCTCTGCCCCTTATTGTTCCTGGCTCTTTATCAATCCTTTATGTACTTCCAATTTGCACTTGTTTTATCTCCATTTGAGAAACTATGCACTTTTTTTTTTAAACTCTTTTTTTTGTGTGTGAGGAGATCAGCCCTGTGCTAACATCTGCCAATTCTCCTCTTTATTTGCTGAAGAAGACTGGCCCTGGGCTAACATCTGTGCCCATCTTCCTCCACTTTATATGGGATGCTGCCACAGCATGGTTTGCTAAACAGTGGCTCGGTGCGCGCCCGGATCCAAACTGGTGAACCCCGGGCCGCCGCAGCAGAGCGCGTGTACTTAACTGATTGTGCCACCGGGCTGGCCTTGGAAACTATGCACTTTCATGGGCCAGCCCCATGGTGTAGTGGTTAAGTTAGCACGCTCTACTGCTGGCAGCCTCGGTTCGGATCCCAGGCATGCACCAAGGCACAGCTTGTCAGGCTATACTGTGGTGGCATCCCATATAAAGTGGAGGAAGATGGGCATGGATGTTAGCCCAGGGCCAGTCTTCCTCAGCAAAAAGAGGAGGATTGGCATGGATGTTAGCTCAGGGCTGGTCTTCCTCACACACACAAAAATAAATAAAAGAAACTATGCACTTTTATATGTTATAGTCCCCCCTCCCAACTGTGAAGTTAGAAATGACCCAAAGTTTATCTTCATCCTCTGTATACAACCAATGAGAGAAAGTATTTCTCTATAGATTGGAATATATATGGTACAATGAAAGAATGGTGCCAGAAAAATTAAATCGTATGTGCAAGTCTACGGTATGTCCACATGTATCACCACACCAGCTATGTAGTCTGCAAATGACATCTGTGAGCATCTTCCTGAAATGCTTTTCAAAAACATTCTATAAGAAAAAATAAACTCAATGTACTCTAAACTAAGTTAATCTTTTAAAAAAAATTCTACTTTATTGTTTTATTTGTTTAACTTTTGTCATTGAAAGGAACTTAAAAGGCTTTTTCCACTTTATGAAGGAGGAAACCAAACCACCAAGTAGTGTCTGACCTTTAGCCACAAGACTTATCCATGTCAGAGCTACAACTCAAAGGCCCAATAGCTTGCTAATTTTTAATTCTTATTTTTTAAACAACAGCAGAATTTCTCTTACTCCTCTTAGAAGATATGGTATGTCTAATTTTAACAATAAACTTATACACACTTGGTATTTTCAGTCTTTCAATTCTTCTGATTTCCCCCCCTGCTTTTGATCTTTATTCCCTGTGGTTCTCCCTCTCTCTTTCTCTTTCTAATCAATTTCTATAATCCATTTGTCTCTCTTTTTCTTCCTCAACATTTTCTTATGTCTCATTCTTATCTTGTCTTTATTCTTTTAAAATGGATCTCCATAAACTCTATCACTCACCTAGCACCCTTTTTACCTTGTTTCTATCTGTATTTTTTCCTTCTTCAATTCTGTTTCTATCACATAATTTTAGCCCTCTCTTTAAATTTCTGTTTTTTTAAAAATTTTTTAAGTGAGATATATTTGATGTGTAACATTATATTAGTTTCAGGTATGCAAAATAATGATTCCATATTTCTATATTATGAAATGATCACTACAATAAGTCTGGTTAACATCCATCATCACACATAGTTACAATTTTTTTTCTTTTGATGAGAACTTTTAAAATTTACTCTCTTAGCAACTATACAATGCAGTATTATTAACTATAGTCATCATGCTGTGCATTACATCCCTAGGACTTATTTATTTTATAACTGGAAGTTTGTTCATTTTGACCACCTTCAGCCATTTTTCCCGGCCCCACCTCCCACCTCTGGTAACCAACAATCTATTCTCTGTATTTATGAGTATGATTTTTTGGTCTTTTTTAGTTTTTATTTTTGATTCCACATGTAAGTGAGATTATATGGTATTTGTATATATATGTATATATCTATATATCTATATGTATGTATATATATCACATCTTCTTAATCCATTCATCCATCAATGGACACTTAGGTAAATAATGCTGCAGTCAACATGGGGGTGCATATATATTTTGAGTTAGTGTTTTCAATTCCTTCAGATAAATATCCAGAAGTGGAATTGCTAGATGATGTGGTAGTTCTGTTTTTATTTTTTTGAGGAATTTCCATATTGTTTTCCACAACAGCTGTACCAATCAACACTTTCACTAACAGAGCACAAGGGTTTCATTTTCTCTACATCCTCGCCAACACGTTATCTCTTGTCCTTTTGATGATAGCTATTTTAAAAGATGTGAGATGATATCTCATTGTGGTTTCAATATGCATTTTCCTGATGATTAGTGATGTTGAGCATAGGAATAAATTTAACCAAGGGGATGAAAGATCTGTATACTGGAAACTAAGATTGATGAAAGAAGTTGAAGAAGAAACAAACAAATGGAAAGATATCCCATGTTTATGGATCAGAAGAATTAGTATTATTACAATATCCATACTACCCAAAGCCATCTATAGATTCAATGCAATCTCTATCAAAATTCCAATGGAGTTTTTCACAGAAATAGAAAAAACAACTCTAAAATTTCTATGGAACCACAAAAGACCCCCAAAAGCCAAAACAATCCTAAGATAGAAGAACAAAGCTGTAGAATATCACATTTCCAGATTTCCAATTAAACCACAAAGTTATAGTAAGCAAAGTAGTATGAAACTGGCACAAAATAGACACATAGACCAATGGAACAGAAAAGAAATGAGAACCTATAAATAATCCCTCCCATATACAGGCAAGTAATATTTGGCAAGGGAGTCAAAAACACTCAAGGGGAAAAGGATGATCTCTTCAACAAATGACGTTGTTTTTGATGCTATTGTGAATGGGATTGTTTTCTTTATTTTTGTTGTTAGTATATAGAAATGCAACTGATTTCTGTATGTTGAAATTGTATCCTGCAAATATATTGAATTTGTTGATTGGTTCTAAGAGTTTTTTGATAGAGTCTTTAGAACTTTCTATATATAAGATCATATCCTCTGCAAACAAAGACAATTTTACTTCTTTTCTGATCTGAATGCCTTTCATTTCTTTTTCTTGCCTGATTGCTCTGGCTAGTACTTTCAGTACTATGTTGAATAGGAGTAGTGTGAGTGGACACGATTGTCTTGTTCCCAGTCTTAGAATAAAAGCTTTTAAATTTTTGACATAGCGTAGAATGTTAGCTGTGGGCTTGTTATATATGACCTCCATTATGTTGAAGAATGTTCCTTCAATATGTTGGTTTTTGAGCATTTTTATAGTGAAAAGATGTTGTATTTTGCCAAATGCTTTTTCTGCAGCTATTGAAATGATCATATGGTTTTTATTTTTATTCTATAATGTGGTGTATTATATTTATTGATTAGCATATCTTGAGCCATCCTCGTATCTCAAAGATAAATCTCAATTGGTCATGGTGTATGAACCTTTTAATGTGCTATTCATTTTGATTTGCTTATATTTTTTGAGAATTTTTGCACACATTCATCAGGAATATTGTTCTGTAGTTTTCTTTACTTGTGCTGTTCTTATCTGGCTTTGTATCAAGGTAATACTGACCTTGTAAAATGAGTTTGGGAGTATTCTCTCATCTTCAGTTTTTTGGAAGAGTTTGAGAAGGATTGGCATTCATTCTTCTTAAATGTTTGGTAGAATTTACCAGTGAAACAATCTAGTCCTGGGCTTTTCTTTGTTGGGAGCTTTTGATTCAACTTACTTTTCAACTCTTTACTTTTGGTCTGTTTCTGTTTTCATGATTAAGTCTCGGTTTCTAGAAATTTATCCATTTCTTTGAGGTTATGCAATTTGTCAACATCTAATTTTTCATAGCAGTCTCTTACGATCATTTGTATTTTTGTTTTATCAGATGTAATATATGCTCTTTTGTTCCTGATTTTATTTGAGGTTTTTCTTTTTTTTTTTTCTTGGCTGGTATAGCTAAAGGTTTGTCAATTTTATTTCTTTCTTTTTTTGTGTGTGTGAGGAAGATCAGCTCTGAGCTAACATCCATGCCAGTCCTCCTCTTTGCTGAGGAAGACCGGTTCTGAGCTAACATCTATTGCCAATCCTCCTCCTTTTTTCCCCTTTTTCTCCCTAAGGCCCTAGTAGATAGTTGTATGTCATAGTTGCACATCCTTCTAGTTGCTGTATGTGGGAAGCCGCCTCAGCATGGCTGGACAAGTGGTGCGTTGGTGCGCGCCCAGGATCCGAACCAGGACCGCCAGTAGCAGAGCGTATGCACTTAACCACTAAGCCATGGGGCCAGCCCCTGTTTATCTTTCCAAAAAAATAGCTCTTTGTACCATTAATATTTTCTATTGTGTTTCTGTTTTCTATTTTATTTGTTTATGTTCTAACCCTTTCTTCTGCTAACTTTGGGCTTAGTTGGTTCTTCTTCTAGTTCCTTTTTTTTCCTGGAGGTCAAAAATTAGGTTGTTTGAGATCTTTCTTTTTAAAGTAGGTGTTTATTGCTATATATGTTCCTCTCAGAACTGCTTTTGCACCATCCTATAGGTTTTGGTATGCTGTGTTTCCATTTTCATTTGTTTCAAGATATTTTTTGATTTCCCATTCGATTTCCTTTTTGACCCAATGGTTGTTATAGGTTATATTTTTTTTAATTTCTACAGTTTTGTGAAATTTTCAGCTTCCCCCTATTTTTGGTTTCTAGTTCATACCACTGTGGTCAAAAAAGATACTTGGTGTGTTTTAATATTCTTACACATACTGACTTACATTTTTTTTTTTTCATGGGGAAGGTTAGCCCTCAGTTAACATCCATGCCAATACTCTTTTTTTGCTGAGGAGGACTGGCCCTGGGCTAACGTCCATGCCCACCTTCCTCCACTTTATATGGATGCCACCACAGCATGGCCTGACAAGCAGTGAGTTGGTGCGTGCCTGGGATCCAAACCTGGGCTGCCAGCAGCTGAGCATGCACTTAACCGCTAAGCCACGGGGCCAGCCCCTGACTTACTTTTTAAAGACCTATCATATGATATATCTTGGAGAATTTCATGTGCAATTGAGAGGAATGTATAATCTGCTGTTGTTGGATGGAATGTTCTGTATATATTTGTCAGGTCCATTTGGCCTGAAGTATTGCTCAGGTCCAATGTTTCCTTGTTGGTTTTCTGTGTGGATGATCTATTCATTGTGAAAGTGGTGTATTGAAGGCCCCTACTATTATTGTATTGTCTACTGTTCTCTTCAGATCTGTTAGTGTTTGCTTAATATATTTAGGTGATTTGATGTTGGGTGCATATATATTTCCGATTGTTATATTTTCTTGATGAATTAACCCCTTTATCATTACATAATGACTATTTTGTCTCTTGTTATCATTTTTGGCTTAAAGTCTTTTTGTCTGATAAAAAGTATCTGCTCTCTTTTGGTTTCCACTTGCATGAAATATCCTTTTTTATCCCATTATTTTGATCCTATGTGTGTCCTTAAAGCTAAAGTGAGTCTCTTGTAGTTACCATATAGTTGGGTCTTGAATTTATTCATCCAGTCACACTGGATGTCTTTTTATTGGAGAATTCAATCCATTTATATTTAGAGTAATTACTTATAGACAAAAACTTACTAATGCCATCTCATTAATTGTTGTCTATACTGATAACTGATTATTTTCTTTAGTTGTCTGCTTTGATTCCCTTGTGTGTATCTTTTGTGAATCTATTGTAGATTTTTGCTTAGTGTTTACCATGAGGCTTACATAGAACATCTTATAGATGTATCAACACTTTATGCTGATAACAATTTAACTTCCATTGCATATGAGCGGTCTACCCTTTCATTCCCCCACCTTTTTGTTTTGGATGTTATAATTCACACCTTTTTGTATTGTGCATCCATTAACAAATTATTTTAGCTTTAGCTTTTTTTTTTTTTTACTGTATTTGCATGTATTTTTTTAATTGAGGTAACATTAGCTTATAACATTATATAAATTCCAGGTGAACATCATCATATTTCAACTTGTGTATAGACTGCATTATGTTCAAGTTTTAGCTATTTTTAATACTTTTTTCCTTTAACCTTTATATTTTAATTAAGCAGTTAACATCAACATATTATAATATTATAATATTCTGAATTGGACAAAATGCTTGCCTTTACTGTGTATTGTGTGTTTTCATAATACTATTAGCATCTTTTTGTTTCAGCTCAACAAAACCCTTTTAGCTTTTCTAGTAAGACAAGTCTAGTGGTGATAAACTCCCTCAACTTTTGTTAGAGAAAGTCTTTGTCTCTCTTTCATTTCTGAAGGACAACTTTCTAGGTAAAGCATTTTTGGTTGGCATTTTTTCTTTCAGCATTTGATATATCATCTCATTTTCTTTTGGCCTGCAAGATCTCTTCTCAGAAATCTGCTTATAGCCTTATGCAGGTTCCTTTATATGGCAACATTTTTTTCTTGCTGCTTTTAATGTTCTTTTTTAGTTTTTGCTTCTAGACAGTTTTATTATTATTATGTGTCTTGTAGAAGAACACTCTGGATTTAAAGTTTGGGATGACCTGATAGCTTCATAACTTGGATATGCAAATCTCTCCCCAAGTGTGGGAAATTCTCAGCCATTATTTCTTTAAATAAGCTTTCTACTCCTTTCTCCCTTTATTCTCCTTCTGGGACTCCAGTGATGCCTACATCATGTCACTTTGGTGTCCTATAATTCCCATAGGCTTTCTTCATTCTTTTTTATTCTTTTTTTCTTTTTGCTCCTCTGATTGGATAATTTTCCTTGATCTGTCTTCTACATTACTGATTCTACTTCTCAGTCAAGTCTGACATTGAGCTCTCTGTTGAATTTTTCAGTTCAGTCCTCATATTCAGATTCAAAATTTCTGTTTTTTATATCCCTTTGTTGAATTTCTCATTTAGTTCTTGGATGGTTTTCCTGATATCATTAAATTGTTTATCTGTGTTCTCAGGAGCTCTCTGAACATGTTTAGAACAATTGTTTTAAATAATTTATCAGGCAACTCCTGGATTTCCATTACTTTGGGGCCAGTTACTGGAGATGTACTGTATTTCTTTGGTAGAATCATGTGTCCCTGATCCTCCCTGATTCCTGTAGCCTTGAGTAGATGTCTGGGCATTTGATGAAGTAGTCAGCTTTTCCATACTTTATGGATTGACTTCTGTAAAGGAAGAATTTCACCTGCAGATATGGGCACACTTGAGTGTGTTGTGACTCTGGGTCCAGTGGTGCAGAGTCCCAAGTGCAAGGGGATGTAGTAGCACTGGGTCTGGAGGGCATAATGTTTCTTCCACTCAGGCCACTGAGATTTACACCATTGACAACTGTGTGTCCTTGACAGCACTGCATGTGTTCCACAGTGGCTGTAAAGACTGTCAACTTCCTCAGTGGTGCTTCTAAGTCCAATGGCTACAGACCAGGGCAGGCAGTGGGACTGGCTGGCATTGATAGTGTGCACAACCTTGGCTGCAGGGGCCAGCTTCCAGTTCCTGTATAGTGGCAGGCACTGGTTATAGACATACAGGTAGTCATGGGGGGACAGGGACAACTATAGGCTCACTGTCAGTTATGGGCATCCTAGCTGTGTGCTACTCCATGCTTACACAGTTGCCCCCAGGCATGTGCACTGCAGTGGAGAGCCATTACAGGCATCAGGCCAGTGGTGTACAGGTGCATAGGCAGAGGGGCTAGATCCAAGAATGTCTATGGTGGTGAGGGGTCAGTTGTAGGAGTCCATGCCTGGGTCTTGCACTTGTACAGCTGTAGGGGGCTGGGCTAGCTGCTTGTGTGAGTATGAGGTTCTGATAGAGGCCAGGAGAGGGAACATGGAGGGACTCAGGTGGCTGATGTGAGTGAACATAAATACCTGAGGGCTGAAAGCTGGTGAAGTCTGCATGAGGTCCACAGTGGCTGTGCTGGTTATTACTTTCTTCAGTCCAAAATCTCTGAGTTTGGCTATAGATCAGGACACTGAACTGTGTTTACTCCTGCTGCATGGCTGATTTTGGTAGCCCTTGCTTTTCTTCCTTGTTCCTTACTATCTCTATATATCTTAGCTTCACTGGTCTGAGTGGGATAAAACTAAAGTGGGACTTTTGTTTAGTTCTCTGTAAGACTGTGGATACTGTTCACTCACCTTACTCTTTTTTCCTGGTTAGGGAAGTTCTTTCTAGCTGGGAAGTTCCCTCTTGGCACTGAGAAATGCCACCTTTGGGATGAGATGATGCAGGCAAAATGAAGCTATCTTCCTTCCCTCTTTGTGCAATTATTCTCAGTTTTTTGTTCCCCTGTGTTGCTAAAGTTTCCTAAATGGACTCTGGAGCTCTCCTAGAGCTATTTATGTTCATAGATAGCCTCCTAATTAGTTGTTGATCTTCTGGAGTGATGGAGGCTGGAGTCTCCCGTGTCAACATCTTGTTGCTAAAACAATTTACCTATACTACAAAATGATAATTTGTGTTTTTATCATTCAATCCAAAATATTTTCTAATTTCTCTTGTTAATTTTCTTTGCCCTATGAGTTTTTAAAAAAATGTATTGTCAAATTTCCAAATATTTTCCACACATAATTTTTAAAAATTTTAATTTAGTTCTATTGTGATCAGAGGACACAGTATGTATGATTTCAATTCTTTGAAATTTATTAATAGTTGTTTTATGGCCCACCATATGTTCTGTTAGTGAATGTTTCAAGTGCACTTGAAAAGAGACTATATTCTGGAGTTGTTGTGTATAGTGTTCTATAACTATCAGTTAAGTAAAGTTTTCTGAGAGTGATAGTCAGATCTTCTATATACTTGCTGATTGTTTTTGTTTACTTGTTTTATCAAGTACCAAACGAAAGTTGTTAAAATCACCAAATACAATTGTAGATTTTGTCTATATCTCAGTTTAGTTGTTCTGTCAGTTTTTGCTTTATGTGTTTGCTCTGCTATTAGGTTCATATGTATTTAGGATTCTTATGTCTTTTTCACACGGCATCCTCTTATTATCAAGAAATGATCCTGCTTATCATTGGCAATACTCCATATCCTAAATTCTACATTACTATTAATTCTCTCTAATAATTAGAGTTTATATAATATATTTTCTAGTGAACTTTTTTGGTGTAGAATACTATAAGTTTAATTATATGACGGCTACAGTCATGTAATCACCACAATAATCAAGATATAGAAAATTTCCATTACTCTGTGTAATTCTCTCCTGCCCTTTTGTGGTCAATGTATCCTTCTCAACCTCAGTTCCTAATCTGTTTTCTGATCCTATAATTTTCCATTTCCAGAATGTCATATAAATGAAAGCATATAGCATGTAGCCTTTTGAATCTGGCTTCAATCTGGCATTTGAAATTTATCTATATGTTGTGTATAACAATAGATTGTTTCTTTTTATTACTAATTAATGTGACATTTTATAGAATTATGCATGATAGTTTGTTTACCCATTAAGCACTTGAATAATAATTTAGTCAGTTCCAGTTTTTAGCAATTATGAAAAAGCCAAAATCAACATTTGATACAGATTTTTCTTTTGTCAAAATGTCAAAATGTGTTCATTTCACTTGAGTAAACAAGGGGGAGAGGGATTACTGAGTCATAATGATGAGACTATCTTTAACATTATAAGAAGCTGCCAAACTATTTTCCCAGTGGCTGTAGCAATTTTTCCCCTTACAGAAATGTGTAAGTGTTATAACTACTCTGCATCCTCCCCAGTACTTGGTATGATCATTTTATTTAAATTATTTTATTTAGATCATATAGGCTTATAACATTGTGAAATTTCAGGTGTATATTGCTATATATCAGTTTCTGTATAAACTGCATCTTGTTCACCACAATAGTCTACTTTTTATCCATCACCATACATATGTGCTCCTTTATCCTTTTTGCCCTCCCCCACATCCCCTTCCTCTCTGGTAACCATTATTCTGTTCTTTTTATCCATGTGTTTGTTCATCTTCCACATATGAGTGAAATCATATGATGTTTGTCTTACTCTGTCTGGCTTATTTCTCTCGGCTTAATACCCTTAAGTCCTGTCCACGTTGTCGCAAATGGCATGACTTTGTCTTTTCTTGTGTGAGAAAGACTAGCCCTGAGCTAACATCCGATGCCAATCTTCCTCTTTTTGCTGAGGAAGATTGGCCCTGGCTAACATCTGTGCCCATCTTCCTCTACTTTATACTGGACACTGCCACAGCATGGCTTGACAAGCCAGGCGTCAGTGCGCGCCCAGTTCCAAACCTGTGAACCCTGGGCCACTGCAGCAGAGCGTGCACACTTAACCACTCTGCAACCAGACCAGCCCCACGATTTTGTCTTTTTATATGGCTGAGTAGTTTTCCTGTATATATATATACACATCTTCTATATCCATTCACCCATTGATGAGCACTTGGGTTGTTTCCACACCTTGGCTGTTGTGAATAATGCTCTGATGAACACAGGGATGCATAAATCTCTTTGAATTGTTGATTTCATGTTCTTTGGATAAATACAAGGTAGTGGGATAGCTGGATCCTATGGTATTTCTGTTTTTAATTTTTTGAGAAATCTCCATACTGTTTTCCATAGTGTCCGCACCAGTTTGCATTCCCACCAGCAGTGTATGAGGGTTCCCTTTTCTCTGCATCCTCTCCAATGTTTGTTGTTTTCTGTCTTGTTAATTAGAGTCAATCTGACAGGTGTGAGGTGACATCTCATTGTAGTTTTGGTTTGCATTTCCCTGAAAGTTAATAATGTTGAACATCTGTTCACGTGCCTTTTCATGTGCCATCTGTATATCTTTGGAAAAATGTCTATTCATATCCTCTGCCCATTTTTGATCAGGTTGTTTGTTTTTTTTGTTGTTGATTTGTATGAGTTCTGTATATATTTTGGGGGTTAATTTAACCCCTTGTCAGATATATAATTTGAAAACATTTTCTCCCAATTGGTGGTGTGTCTTTTCCTTTTGTTGGTGGGTTCCTTTGCCTTGCTGAAGATTTTTAGTCTGATGTAGTCTCATTTGTTTATTCTTTCTTTTGTTTCCCTTGCCTGAGTAGGCACACTATTTGAAACGATAGTGCTAAGACCAACGACAAAGAGTGTACTGCCAATGCCAAAGGGTGTAATTTAATCCATTTCAAGTTAATTTTTGTGTATGATGTAAGATAATGGTCTACTTCCATTCTTTTGCACATGGCTGTCCAGTTTTCCCACCATCATTTATTGACGAGACTTTCCTTTATCACTGTATGTTCATGGCTCCTTTGTAAAAGATTAGCTGTCCATAGATGTGTGGTTTTATTTCTGGGCTTTGAATCCTGTTCCACTGACATGTGTGTCTGTTTTTGTGCCAGTACCATGCTGTTTTGATTACTATAGCTTAGTAGTATATTTTGAAGTCAGGGGTTGTGACACCTCCAGCTTTATTCTTTATTCTCAGGATTGCTTTGGCTATTTGGAGATTTTTGTTATATATATCCATATAAATTTTAGGATTCTTTGTTCTATTTCCATGAAGAATATCATTGGGATTCTGATTGGGATATTGAGTATGTAGATTGCATAAGATAACATGGACATTTTAACTGTTTATTTTTCCAATCCATAAGTGTGGAATATTTTTCATTTCTTTATGTTTCCTTTGATTTCTTTCAATAATGTCTGGTAGTTTTCAGTGTATAGGTCTTTCACTTCCTTGGTTAAATTTATTCCTAAGTATTTTATTCTTTTTATTGCAATTGTACATGGGATTGTATTCTTGACTTCTCTTTCTGCTAGTTCATTATTAGTGTACAGAAATGCTACTGATTTCTGTATTTTGATTTTGTACCCTGCAAAATTGCTGTAGTTGTTAATTATTTTTAATAGTTTTCTGATGGATTTTTTAGGGTTGTTACTTATAAAATCATGTCATCTAGGAACAGTGAAAGTTTTACTTCTTCCTTTCCAATTTGGATTCCTTTTGTATCTTTTTCTTGCCTAATTGCTCTGGTCAAAACTTCCAGTACTATACTGAGTAAGAGAGGTGAGAGTGGGCCCCCTTATCCTGTTCCTATTCTCAGAGGAATGCCTTTCAGTTTTTCACCATTCAGTATGATGTTGACTGTGGGCTTGTTATATATGGCCTTTATTATGTTGAGGTACTTTCCTTCTATACCAACTTTATTGACAATTTTTATCATAAATGGATGCTAGATCTTGTCAAATGCTCTCTCTGCATCTGTTGAGATGATCATGTGATTTTTATTCCTTATTTTGATAATGTGGTGTATTACATTGATTGATTTGCAGATGTTGGACCATTCCTGCATCCCTGGAATAAATCCCACTTGATTATGGTGTATGATCCTTTTAATGTATTGCTGCATTTAAATTGCTAATATTTTGTTGAAAATTTTTGCATCTACATTCGTCAGCAATACTGGCCTTTAGTTTTCCTTCTTTGTGTTGTCCTTGCCTGGTTTCGGTATCAGGGTAATGTTGGCCTCATAGAATGAGTTAGGAAGTTTCCCATCTTCTTCAATTTTTTCAGAAAAATTTGAGAAGGATAGGTATATAATCTTCTTTGCATGTTTGGTAGAATTCACCAGAGAAGCCGTCTGTTCCTGGATTTTTGTTTTTTGGGAGGTTTTTGATTACTGTTTCAATCTCTTTACTTGTTATTGGTCTATTCAGATTCTCTGTTTCTTCTTGCTTCAGTTGGGAGATTGTATGATTCTAAGAATTTATCCATTTCCTCTGAGTTATCCAATTTGTTGGCATTTAGTTTTTCATAGTATTCTCTTATAATCTTTTGTATTTCTGTGGTATCACCTGTAATTTCTCCTCTTTCATTTCTAATTTAATTTATTTGAGACTTCTTGCTCTTTTTCTTTTTTTTTTGCTGAGGAAGACTTGTCCTGAGCTTACTTCTGTGCCCAACTTGCTCTATTTTGTATGTGGGTCACTGCCACAGCATGGCCACTGATGAGTGGTGTAGGTCTGTGCCTGGGAGCTGTACCCAAGCCACTGAAGTGGAGCATGCCAAACTTAACCACTAGGCCTTGGGGCTGGTTCCTCTTTTCTCCTTTTTTCTTAGTGAGTTTGGCTGAGGGTTTGTCAATTTTTTTTATCTTCTCCAAGAAAGAGCTCTTAGTTTCATTGATTGTTTCTATCATTTTTTTAGTCTCTATATCATTTATTTCTGCTCTCAGTGTTATTATTTTCCTGTTTCTACTAACTTTGGGCTTTGCTTGTTCTTTTTCTAGTTCTATTAGGTGTAGTTTAAGATTACTTATTTGAGATTTTTCTTCTTTGTTGAGATAGGCCTGTAGTGCTATAAATTTCCCTCTTAGAACCACTTTTGCTGCATCCCATAAGAGTTGGTGTGTGTGTTTTCATTTTCATTTGTCTTCAGATAATTTTTGATTTCTCCTTTGATTTCTTCACTGATCCAACTGTTGCTCAGTAGCATGTTGTTTAGTCTCCACATATTTTTGATGTTCCCAGCTTTTTTCTTGTAGTTGATTTCTAGTTTCACAGCATTGTGGTCAGAAAAGATGCTTGATATGATTTCAATCTTCTTAAATTTATTGACTTGCCTTGCTTTGCAACATATGGTCTATCTTTGAGAATGTTCCATATGAACTTGAATAGAATGTGTATTCTGCTGTTTTTGGATGAAATGTTCTATATATATCTATTAAGTCCATCTGGTCTTGTGTTTTATTTAAGGCCAATGATTCCTTGTTGACTTTCTGTCTGGATGATCTATCTATTGATGTTAGTGGGGTGTTGAGGTCCTTTATTATTATGTTGTTGTTGTCAATTTCTCCCTTTAGGTCTGTTAATAGTTGCTTTATATACTTTGGTGTTCCTGTGTTAGGTTCGTATACATTAATGTGTCACATGTTCTCAGTGGAATGTCCCTTTTATCATCATATACTGTCCCTCTTTGTCTCTCATTGTCTTTTTAATCTTGAAATCTGCTTTTTCTCATATAAGTATGGCTACACCCACTTTCTTTTGCTTGCCATTTGCTTGGATTATTGTCTTCCATCCCTTCACTCTGAGCTTATGTTTGCCCGTAGAGCTGAGATGTATTTCCTGGAGGCAGCGTAATTTTGCATCTTTTTATTTAATCCATCCAGCCATTTTATGTCTTATGATTGGTGAATTCAGTCCATTTACATTTAGAGTGATTATTGATATATGAGAGCTTAATACTGCCATTTTACTTCTTATTTCTGGTTGTTCTACATTTCCATTGTTTCTTATCCCTTGTATTTATGACTGCTATTTCAGTTTGGTGGTTTTCTGTGGTGGTTTTCTCAGTTTTCTCTTTATTTATGATTTGTGACTCTGCTCTTATTTTTTGTTTAGTGGTCATCAGGAGGTTTGTATAAAAGATCTCATAGATGAGATAGTCCATTTTCTGATAGCCTCTTATCTCCATTAGCCTAAGCATGTTCCATCCCTCTCTTCTTCTCCTTCTGAGTTATTGTTGTTACAAATTATTCTTTTTGTTTTGTTGTAAGTTTGTGGCTAAATTGAAGTGTTTATAGTTATTTTTGATGATTTCTTTCCCTTTATCTCTATGTTATAATTGTTTTCTAACTTACTCTAAATAGAAAGCTGCAAATTTATGATTTTGTCTGTCTATTTATCTCCTTCTTCAAAGCTTTGTAAGCCTTTGCCTTTTTGTTTCAGGTAGGAGGACTCCCTCCATCATTTCTTGTAAGGCAGGTCTAGTGATGATGAACTCCCTCGGCTATTGTTTATCTGGGAAATCCTTTATTTCTCCATCATGTCTGAAGGATAATTTCTCTGGATAGAATATTCGTGGATCATAGTTTTTGTCTTTCAGTATTTTGAATATATCATTCCATTCTCTCCTAGCCTATATGGTTTTTGCTGATATGGTCAATTTTTTTAAAGCCATTTTAATAGATGTATAAAGTGATACTTCATTGTGATACTCATTTGCATTTCTCTGATGACTGCTGATTTTGCAAAGACTTTTATATACTACTTTACCATCTGTGCATCTACTTTAGTGCAGGTATTTTCAAATGTTTTATCCATGTTTTAATTGGTTCATTTGTTTCCTTATTATTGAATTTTAATAATGCTCTATATATTCTAGAAACAACTTTACAGATATGTGTTTGCAAATTTTTCTTCCATTATATTGTTATTCATCTTCTTAACTGTACCTTTCTAAGTGTACAAGTTTTTAAATTTGCGAAAGTTCAATTTACTGATTTTTAAAAGTTTTATTGATCATCTTTTCAGTGTTCTTCATTACTTCCCATAGGTCTAAATTTCCGTCTATTATCATTTTCCTTTAACCTGAATAACCTCTTGTTATAAAGTTTTGTAGTGTATGTCTGCTGGCAACAAATTGCCTCTGTTCTTGTTTATCTGAAAATATCTTAATTTTGCTTTTATTTCAAAGAATATTTTTGTTGGATGTAGAATTCTAAGTTGACAAATTTTTACCCAGTTTTCAAGATGTCATTCCTCCCCTTCCCCCCCGATTTCCACTTTTTCTATTGAGAAATAAGCTGTCATTATTATCACAGTTCTTATGTATGTAACATATTTTTTTTTTCTTCATCTTTAGTTTTCAGTAGTTTGATGATGGTGTTCCAAGGTATGATTTTTTTTTTTTTTTAATTTATCCTTCCTGGGGTTTGTTGGGATTTCTATACATGTGAGTTGCTCTTTTTGATCAAATTTGGAAAAATTTTGATTAATATTCAAATACATTTTTTCTGCTCATTTTCAGTCATGTTTTCTCCTAGACTCTACCTATACTTACTTTAGACTACTTGATACTAGGCCCTAAGATATTTTAAACATTTTAAATCCTCTTTCTCTCTGTGCTTTATTTTGGATCATTTCAACTGATTCATTTTCAAGTTCACTTATCTTTTCTTTTTTATATAAAATCTTTTATTACTCCCAAATATATATATATATTTTTTTGTGTGAGGAAGATTTGCTCTGAGCTAACATCTGTGTCAGTCTTTCTCCATTTTGTATGTAGGTTGCCACCACAGCATGGCTTGACAAGTGGTGTAGGTCTGTGCCTGTGATCCAAACCTGTGAACCTAGGCCACTGAAGCACAGCATGCCAGACTTAACCACTATGCCATGGGGCTGGCCCCCTCCAATATTTTTTTTAGTTTAAGAGATTATACTTTTCTGGTCTAAAAAATTTTCACTTACTTTTTATTTCTGTTATCCTAACTCCTTGATACTCCTTGCTTTTTCCACATATATCCATCTTTTTCTGTAGATTGTTAGACATCTTTTTTAAAGTTATTCAAAAATCTTTGTCTGCTAATTCCAACATCTAGATCATCTCTGGGTTTGTTTTGCACAACTCTTTTATGCCTACCAGCTACCATCTCTCCTTTGGATTGTTTGGAATCTTGGCCCATGCATGTGCAGTTCAGAAGTCTGCAAAGGACTTAAAAGGGGTTTATAAGGATATTTTATTGATCACTTTTCATACTACTCTGCAACAAAACATACATTTTGAAACTAAGTTTTTCTTAATTTCTGGTGAAACCAAGACTCTAAGAGTTAAAAATTTATTTTGAATTGAGATATAATTATAATTATACAATTAATAAAATATATTACAAACGTTAATAAGTAGTAAAATGTAAAAATACAGTTTTATTAGAAAAGCAGTTTTTAATGAATGAAAGGGTCTTTTAAAATTTAATTTACATATGTATAGATTAAATGTTAGTTATTGCTAGAATGATCCATGATTCACCTTCAATTTTATTCTTATTTTTAATTTTATATGTGTAAGAATTAGAATCCTTTTTCATGTGAGTAAATATGTAGAAACAGAGAAAATTGTAATACTAATATCATTCTATACTTAGAATTCTTTTGTAGTTACATGCAAAAATCACATATTGATCTACCATTAAAAGCAATTTTTTAGATGCCTTTGTTTACAACTGGATTAGATCTTCCTACTTTGTTTTAATGGAAACAAAGAACTAAAAAATGTTTCACCCACAGTAGAGTCATTTATTTTCTCAATGCCAGATGTAATATTTTGAATTGTCCCATTATTTAATGTACCCAAGGATTTGATGCCCCAGGGCAAAGTACTCAATAAATGGTAGCTATTATTAACATTATTTATGGGTCCCAGTTGCCCCTCAAGGCACTGACTAAACCCCTAGTATGACAATTTCTTTTTGTTATCTTCAGCATAGCAAACATAAATTCATAGTTTCTATTGGACTATAGACCTACCTAGATAATTGTTACTTTCTTTATAAAACTTTCCTTTACATTTTCAGCCCTCACCAGAACTCTGTAGGCATTACAAACTATTTCATATGATATCAGGGTTGGTACATACTGCTTCACTTACGTGTATCAATTGCATGGTCTGAATCAGATTATACCCTTTCTGAGGAAAATTCTGATTTCTAATTTTATATACTGCACATCTATCTCATGGATGAAAGTTTAATTAGGTTTTTAATAACATATGTATCATTTGCCCTTTCAAATTGCATTTCTTGGCTTCTTAACAGCATATGCTGCATTTCTTGTCTAAGAAAAATTTGCTCATTGTCACTTGATTATGATTTAGACTAAATTTCCGAGAAACTCAGCCTCGGGAATTACACAATGCCTCAATTTCAATCTCAAAACTGAGGAGAAAGAAGTGAAAGAACCTTTAGTTCCTACACGGAAGAAATAATACTTACATAACTAAGATTACATAACTGCTTTATGTTCTTGGCCATTAGTATACTTGAGTATTGTAAATATACTTGTAAATAAATAAGATAATAAGCTGTGTAGTAATAGATACAGAAATTATCTAATTATTCTGATTGATTTTGTACTATTTTTTAAAAGATAGAGAAGTTAATGAAAAACTATGCATGCCTAGGGGAAATGACCAGCCAGCACTCCATACCAACTTTTCAACAATGATTTAATTTTGGATATTTGAAGCACTGTCAATCTGACAAACCCGACTGAAGTAACAAATATGTGTTCTTTTGTTAACTATTTCCTGATTTATTTTTAATTTATTTCTTCATTCACTGTACATTTATTTAAAATGTATGAGTCACACAAAGATGATATCACTCATGGACCCTGTCCTGAGACTCTTGTGTGTTCCTGAATAGTAATATGTTAACTGGAAAATCACCCTCCTCATGATCATGTTTTTTTCTCCACTCCTCTTCCGACACGAACAAACAAACCAGTATGCTGAACTCCTGGTTAGTATATGGTATTCTCAAAGTCACCTAGAAGTTTAGGAATGTAGTCTAAAGCAGCGTTTCTCAATTTTTTTTAATTATTTTCTTTTTAAAGATTCGTTATAGACTTTTTTACCCCTAATACCCCCTACTTATGACATTTTAATATCACAAATTACTATATTTCTGTTTATGAACTTTGGCCCTTTAGAGGACCACAAACCATTCTAATATCTGAGATTTTTTTCACCCCTTAAAAGCCAATTTTTGCCCCTTTGGGAGTGATATTACTCTTCTTAAAAATTCATAATCTTGAGTTTGAACCACCACACAATCTGTTGGGTGTCTGGCTGGCTCTCATATGTTGTCCTTTGACTGGAAATAAGAAGTCACTGAGAGGCTTCAGAAACTGCTAGGTGCTAGAGAAGTGCCTTTGTGCAAGATTGTCATTATCTTTGTCCTCATGGAGTTTAACAGTGTATTAAATTGCAAAAATAATTTTAAATTACAATTATGGCTTCTGGGTAAGATGTAATAAGTACCATGAAGTCATTTCTCCTGCTGCAACACTAGGAAAAAGAAGTTAAATTTAAAAAATCCTATTTTTAAAGACGTTAGATGTAATAGCAAAGAGGACTAGGTGAACTGAAATTTCAGAGAGGGAAAAGTCTGTCTTAGGTGTGCTGATTATTGTCAGATAATTTCTTTGCCAGGGGCTGAGAATTGGGCTTAGGATAGGCAGAGGCCTGTTAAAAATTATTCAGACACTTGTTAAAGAATGGTAAAGCATACTTTATTCACTGAGACTATCATGATGGGTATAGGGACTACTGCAGTGGAGTTTTGCAGTAAGAGAGAGAGATTGGGCTCAACTCAGAATACGACAAGAAAAAGTGGGAATTTATAGCCTAGGAGCAGTGAGAATCAGTGGATGGAAAATTACTAAGAGGAAACATAAACTGACATAACAAGATTCATGCTGATGGTAGGCCAGGGTGATCAGACATCACCAGAGGAATGGTAGAGGATGAGAGAATCCTCATCATATATTGAGGGTTATCAGAACTGAGGGTGGAGGATTCTGGATGAACTGACTTAGCAGGATTCTTGCTAAATTTGTGCTCTAGAGAACATGCTCAAGGATGGGGCCTAGTTAAAAAAGAGCTCATAGGAACCTGACTAGAGTTTGGTCAAGGACAGAATCTTTGTCAGGGCCTTTTCTGGGAAAAATAGAAGCCAATGGAACTTGTCACGGCTATGCGAGCTGGTATGACAAACTAGAATCTCAAACTTATGGCCTCTTCTTCAAATGGGACATTTAATAATTACTGGGGTGTCACAGGAGGCTGGGGAGCATGGGAAGCAGGTACTATCTTCTGAAGCCTCATGGTGCTTAGGAGACAAAGCCTCACTGCAAAAAAGCTTTCGATAACAGAGACACATCTTTGTCTCAGGATATTTGCCAGATTTTAACTCTTTTGAGCTAGGAGACAAGCAAAGTAAGCACAAAACCTCTGATGGGCAAAACTTATGGAACTGAGGGCATAAGAGATCTCTCTGGCTCTCGGTCAAATGTGGAGGGGTGCCATGATCCAGGAGAAGACTGAGCTGGAATCACAGAGTGAAATCCTCCATGGTCTACTAGTACCTAGGAGAAAATTTCTTGTCTTGTTCCAGTACTAGAGAGAGCGGTCTTGCATTACACATGTGGCTAGTGTGTAAGGCATCTGCTAAATTTTGAAGTTGCCTGGTTAGGAGTCTAAAGAGCTAAGCTCAAACCTCCAAAGGACAAAACAGAATAACCTCCAGTGTTTAAGGTCTGAGGAGACAGAAATCTGCCAGACTCTCAATTAAAAGCTTAAAAAAGCAATGTCTCATGAACATGCACAGACCAAGGGAGACTGGGTCTAACTAAAAATTACCCTACCTCAACTCAGCTCAATTCTTTATTAGAATCCACTTACCAGAGGAAAGGCAAGCCTCTCAGGGATATTTAACATTATCTTCAGTTTCTATGGCTTTCTTGTAAAAATGTCCTGTACATAATAACAGCTTGTGAGAATCCCAATAGGCAGCAAAACATGACCAACAATCAAGAAATAAAAACATGCAATAAAAGTATATACCCAAAGATGATCCAGTTTTTGATGTTAGCAGATAAGGACTTATTCTTGTTCAGCCTGCTGAACTTATTGTGGTTTTTAAATTTTTAAAAAATAATAATGACAAACATTTACTGTCATTATTTCTAGCTTTACTGAAATATAATTGACAAATAAAAATTGTATGTGTTTAAGGCATATAACACAATGTTTTGACATACATATGTTGTGAAATGATTATCACAGTCAAGCTAATTAATATATCCATCACCTTACATAGTTACTATTTTGAGTGTGCATGTGGTAAGAAAACTTTTGATTCATTCTCTCAGAAAACTTCAAATATACAGTACAATATTATCAACTATAGTTACCGTGCTGTACATTAGATCTCCAAAACTTATTCGTTCTGTATAACTGAGACTTTGTACCATTTGACCAATAGCTCTCTCATTTCTCCTACCCTCCAGCCCCTGGCAACCACCATTCTATTTTCTTTTTTTATGAGCTCAACGTTTTTAGATTCCACATATAAATGATATTATGCAATAGTTTTCTTTCTGTGTTTGGTTTATTTCATTTAGCATAATGTTCTACAGGCTCATCCATGTTGCTGCAAATGGCAGAATCTCCTTTTTTTAAGGCTGAATAATATTCTATGGTATATACATACACTACATTTTCTTTATCCATTCATTCATCAATGGACACTTGGGTTGTGTCCATATCTTGGCTATTGTGAATAATGACACAGTAAACATGGGAGTGGAGATACCTCTTTGAGATAGAGCCCATTGAAATTATTCAAACTAGCCAGTTCTAAGCCTGTTACTCTTCCTTGCCTATTCTTTCCTATGGAAATCACAATGAATGCTCTTGTCAACGTTTTCTCCTCACTCCATCTACCTCCTGACCAACCCTGGTGTTTCCTCATGTGGTCCCTGCATGGCGTATCTTGTCTCCTCTTCTTGGGAGCTATGAGTAACAACCCATCTTTTCAATGGCAATAATCTCTTTATCCATTGGCATCAATATATCTGAATAATAAAACCTACATTTTAAAACACCAGAGATTCAAGAAGTTTGAGAACTCTATGACAAGTTAATATAAAGAAAGTCACTTGTGGGCACATTATAGTCCAATTGCTATAAATCAAAATCAAAGATAAAAATCTTAAATATAGCCAAGGGAGAAAAAACACATTATACTCAAAAAACAACAGTAAGACTAAAGGCTGAATTTTCAAAAGAAAATGTAGAAGATAGAAGAAAATAGAAAGACATCTTCAAAATGCTGAGACAGAAAGAAAACAAGAAAGGAAAGAAGAAAAGAAAGACAAATCTACAAGCTGGAATACTCAGTAAAAAGAGCCCATGAAAGTGAGGGCAAACTAAAGATATTTGCAAAGAAACAAAAGCTGAGAGAATTTATATCAATAGACCCATATTATGAGAAATATTAAGGGAACTTATTTAGACCAAAGAAAATTGATCCTGGATGGAGCTACAGAACTGTAGGAAGGAAGGAAGAGTACTAGAAAAGGTAAATTTATGTGGACACATGGAAAAAAAATACTACTGCTTAAAACAATACTAATCTTTTGAAGATAACATATGTATTAAGAAAAGTTTAAAAAAATTGCCACCAAAGACAGCATAAAAGTAACACATTGTTCAAGAAGTGGTAAAAGTACTAATTTAAGAGGGTGATAAAAAGTCAAGGATGCATATTGTAGTTTATAAGGAAATCACTAAAAGAAAAACACTCATGTATAGCTCAAAATTAAATAGAGGAGATAAAATAGAATAAAATATACTTAATCCAAATGAAGTCAGGGAAGAAGAAAGAATTCAGAACAGATGAGTCAAATGGAAAATAAATATCAAGTTAAAAGACTTAACCCTAAGTATTTTATGGTTAATTTTAATGGACAAAACTAGGGTTTGGCAAACTATGATCCATGGGCCAAATCTGACCTCCAATTTGTTATTGTACAACTCAGTAACTTAAGGATGGGTTTTTACATTTTTAAAGGTTTATAAGTAAACAAACAAATAAGAACATGTGATAGAGACAGTATGTGGTCTACAAAGCCTAGAATATTTATTGTCTGGCTCTTTCAAAATGAATTTGTTGACTTTGAACTAAACCCTCCACTTGTGGTACTTGCTATGAAGGAAAAGTACAATCAAATAATAAAACAGGAGTTTCAAACAACAAAATTGCTCAAGTTTTAGATGATATATTAAATTCCATTTAATCATGATATTTAAAAATTTTTCTCCTATCTTCTAATTCTTACATTATAGTCACTTGAATAATAGATTTCTGGAAGATAACAACACTCCTTCATTATTTCTTTAGTTAATTTCTTAGAATCCTTTTATGTCTGTTTTATCATAAATATTTTTTCTTAATCATAATGAAGTATTCAATAATATTTATTCTAGGCAATAGTTTAAGCAGTTATTTCTTTCAAATAAAGGATGTGACAATTGTCTTCACACAATTAGATAGTTTTATCTTCTCTCTCTCTTTTTTTCCCATTGAGCTTGTACACAGGATGAATACAAAGGAAGCCTATAGTCACATGTTTTCATACTTCATGCGTGACTTTTAAAAATGATATTTATTGACCATCTACTAGTGACTAGCAGTGTACATAAACTTTGAAAAAATCTTCTATGCTTAGCTAGGTAACAAGTTGGAAGGAGCTGGGAGTGGGAACCACTATAACTGCTTGTCAGGCTATTTGTACAACTAAATGGAGATAGTAAATAATGGGAAAAAAGAAATAAAACAAAAGGAAGAAAGGAAAGAAGAAAGAAAGAGAGAGAGAGAAAGAAAGAAAGAAAGAAAGAAAGAAAGAAAGAAAGAAAGAAAGAAAGAAAGAAAGAAAGAAAGAAAGAAAGAAAGAAAGAAAGAAAGAAAGAAAGAAAGAAAGAAAGAAAGAAAGAAAGAAAAGAAAAGAAAGAAACAAAGAAAGAAAGAAAGAAAAAGAAAGAAAGAAAAAAGAAAGGAAGAAAGATGGCATAAATAAATCAATGAATGAAAAGACAAAGGTAAGTGCTGGTTGACCGTTAGAGGGATGGGATTTACATTTTAAGCGTGCAAATATTGGTTAAATGTACGGGACTAAGCTTATGGGCCACTCCAGATCCACTTGTCTCTACTTATATCTTTCCTACCTCTGTGCCCCCAGCTTCACTCATTTGCTTTTTTTTTATTTCCTGGCCAGAGCTGTCCTTGAAATGGCTCATGCTGTTGTTATGATCATAAAACAACTGACAAAGAGAGACCATCATGCTTGTGCTCTGGTTGGACTGGACCCATTGGGTAGTTGGAAATTCTAGTAGATGCTTGGAAGGACCAAGTAACGCAACCCAGAAGCATGGAGGAATGAATGTGCCATTGGGAAGACTATGACCAATGAGAGATGGAAATGGGAAGGAACGAGTAAATTGCTCACTTTTCCTTCCCCCATAGACTGACTATTCCTGGGTGTAGTAGTTTTATATTATTCTCAAGAGATATCCTGCAAAATCAAACAAGCGGTTTGGCCAGTTCTATAATACATTCCTTTATATTTGCTTTTCCTCCTTCATTGCCTCACTTGTTCTTTCTTCCCTTTCTTATTTCTCTGGCATTGCCCCGCCCACCTCCCAATAAAGGAATAATACATAAGCTTTTGTCTCAGGCATTGTTTTATAGAGACTCAAGCTCAGTCTTCAGGGAATTAATTTATAAATACATCTCCATACCCACAGAGATTAGTAGCTTTATATTCACTTAGTAAAAGATGAGCAAAGAGAATTTTATTTTCTAGGTTTCCCACTTCCTAAATCTCAACTGCAAGCAGAAATAGTGCAAAAACTTGGAGACTTGAATCATCTTTCTAGGCCACTTCTTTTAATAATGTAGAAAATTATTAAAAGGCATTGTTTATGATAAATTATTAAATCTATTTATTGCCTCATGAAGGAAGATCTCAGCAATTTTATATGACATGAAAAAGAATCTCACCCCTAAATAGCTGTATTTAGAACAGTATTTTTTTCACTGGATTTCCCAAATGCCTAAGAAGGCAACTTTCCTGTTGATGATAACCAAGATAAATAAATTTTCTCCAGTTTCGGTATATATTCAACTGAAGCAAAGAATCTTTACGAGAAGGTTGACTGTGTTATTCTACAGAAGCAGGAGGAAGAGGAGCGGTGAGGGTCAGAAATAGATATTTAAGTAAGGTGGTGGTCTACTCTAAATCTTGAGTGTTGTCCAAAGGGACAATGTAGTAGGAGCAGTGAAACAATAGCATATGGGAACAAGAAGAGCAAATCCGATGATTTTTTTTCTGTTTTTGTCACATTTTTACATATAAACTTAGTTAGTAGAAGTTCAGTATGAAATATCTATCCAAAGGGATCTCTTTTCTCTTACATCAGTGAAACAAGTTGAGATAAGATGTGAGAAATAAGAATACCTGGTATCTAACAACAGTGCTAAGTAGCTTTCACCTCCGGCAGCAGTATAACGAGTTAGGTCTGTACTTCTTTGGGTATATAATCAGGCTGAATGATTATTAAAATAATTAATAAGATTAATAATGTTATTATTAAATATTACATAAAATATTAAATAAAAATATTAAATGTTATTGCTATTGTGTTGCTCATTTTCTTTTTTTTTATTGTGGTAATATTGGTTTATAATATTATATAAATTTTGGGTGTACATCATTATATTTCAATTTCTGTGTAGATTACATGGTGTTCACCACTTAAAGACTAATTACAATTCATCACCATACGCATGTGCCTAATCACTACTTTCACGCTCCTCCCTCCCTCCTTCCCCTCTGGTAACCATGAATCCAATCTCTGTCTCTATGTGTTTGTTTGCTGTTATTTTTATCTTCTATTTATGAGTGAGATCATATGGTATTTGACTTTCTCCCTCTGACTTATTTCACTTAGCATAAAACCCTCACAGGACATCCACATTGTCACAATTGACCAGATTTCATTTTTTTTTTTTTATGGCTGACTAGTATTCCGTTGTGTATATATAGTGCATCTTCTTTATCCATTCGTTCCTTGATGGGCACTTAGGTTGCTTCCAAGTCTTGGCTATTGTGAATAATGCTTAAATGAATATAGGGGTGCACATATCTTTACACATTCATGTTTTCACATTCTTTGGATAAATACGCAGCAGTGGAATAGCTGGATCATATGGTAGTTCTATTCTTAATTTTTTGAGGAATCTCTGTACTGTTTTCCATAATGGCTGCACAGTTTGCACTCCCATCAGCAGTCTATGAGAGTTCCCTTTTCTCCACATCCTCTCCAACACTTGTTGTTTCCTCTCTTGTTAATAATAGCCATTCTGATGGGCATGAGGTGATATCTTCTAGTTTGATTTGCATTTCCCCAATAATTAGTGATGTTGAACATCATCTCATGTGCCTGTTGGCCATCTGTATATCTTCTTTGGAGAAATGTCTGTTCAGGCCTTTTGCCCAGTTTTTAATTGGGTTGTTAGTTTTTATGTTGTTGAGATGTATGAGTTTTTAATATATTTTGGCTATCAAGCCCCTATCAGATATATGGTTTGCAAATATCTTCTCCCAATTGTTACATTGTCTTTTCATTCTGTTGATGGTTTCCTTTACCTTGAAGAAAATTCTTAGTTTGATGTAGTCCCATTTGTTTATTTTTTCTATTGTTTCCCTTGCCTGGTCCGACATGGTACTTGAAAATATGTTGCTAAGACTGATGTTGAAGAGCATACTGCCAATGTTTTCTTCTAGAAGTTTCATGATTCCAGGTCTTACATTCAAGTCTAATCCATTTTGAGTTAATCTTTGTGTATGGTGAAAGATGATGGTCTACTTTCATGCTTTTGCATGTGGCTGTTCAGTTTTCCCAGTATCATTTATTGGAGAGACTTTCCTTTCTCCATTGTATGTTCTTGGCTCCCTTCTCGAAAATTAGCTATCCATAGATGTGTGGGTTTATTTCTGGGCTCTCAACTATGTTCCATTGATATGTGTGTATGTTTTTGTGCCAGTAGCATGTTGTTTTGATTACTATAGCTTTGTACTATATTTTGAAATCAGAGAGTGTGATACCTTCAGCTTTGTTCTTTTTTCCTCAGGATTCCATTGGATATTTGGGGTCTTTTGTTGTTCCATATAAATTTTAGGATTCTTTTTTCTATTTCTGTGAAAAATGTGGTTCAAACTTTGTAAGAGATTGCATTGAATCTGTAGATATCTTTAGGAAGTATGGACATTTAAAATATGTTAATTCTTCCAATGCCAGAGCATGAAATATCTTTCCATTTCTTTGTGTCTTCTATTTCTTTCAACAATGTTTTATAGTTTTCAGTGTACAGGTCTTTCACCTACTTGGTTAAGTTTATTCCTAGGTATTTTATTCTTTTTGTTGCACTTGTAAATGGGATTGTTCTTAATTTCTCTTTCTGCTGTTTCATTGTTAGAGTATAGAAACACAACTAATTTTTGTATGTTGATTTTGTATCCTGCAAATTTGCTGTATTCATTTATTATTTCTATAAGTTTTTTTTGTGGATTCTTTGGGGTTTACTATATATAAAATCATGTCATCTGCAAGGGCAAGCCCAGTGGCATAGCAGTTAAATTTGCACGATCTGCTTCAGTGGTCCAGGATTCATAGGTTCAGATCCCTGGTGCGTACCAACATATTGCTTGTTGAGCCATGCGGTGGTGGCATCCTGCATAAAGTAGAGGAAGATGTGCACAGATGTTAACCCAGGGCCAATCTTCCTCAGCAAAAAAGAGGAGGATTGGCAACAGATGTTAGCTCAGGGCTAATCTTCCTCAAAAAAAATCATGTCATCTGCAAGTAGTGACAGTTTCACTTCTTCCTTTCCAATTTGGATTCCTTTTATTTCTTTTTCTTGCCTGATTGCTCTGGCTAGGACTTCCAATACTGTATTAAATAAGAGTGTTGAAAGTGGGCATCCTTGTCTAGTTCCTGTTCTTAGAGGGATAGCTTCCAGTTTTTTTCCATTGAGTATGATATTAACAGTGGGTTTGTCATATGGCCTTATTATGTTGACATACTTTCCTTCTATAACCATTTTATTCAGGGTTTTTATCATAAGTGGATGCTGTATCTTGTCAAATGTTTTCTCTGCATCTATTGAGATCATCATGTGATTTTTATTCTTCATTTTGTTAATGTGGTGTATCCCGTTGATTGATTTGCCAATGTTGAACCATCCCTGTATCCCCTGGAAAAATCCAACTTTATTATGGTGTATGATCCTTTTAATGTATGGTTGTATTTGGTTGGCTAATATTTTGTTGAGAATTTTTGCATCTATGTTCATCAGCAATATCAGCCTGTAGTTTTCCTTTTATGTGTTGTCTTTGTCTGGCTTTGGTATCAGGGTAATGTTGGCCTTGTTGAATGAGTTAGGGAGCATCACATCCTCTTCAACTTTTGGGATACTTTGGGAAGGATAGATATTAAATCTTCTTTGAATGTTTGGTAGAAATCACCAGGGAAGCTCTCTGGTCCTGGGCTTTTATTTTTTGGGAAGTTTTTGATCTCCTTACTGGTGATTTGTCTACTTGGATTATCTCTTTCTTCTTGATTCAGTTTTGGAAGGTTGTATGATTCTAAGAGTTTATCCATTTCTTGTAGATTATCCAATTCATTGGCATATAGTTTTTCATAGTATTCTCTTATAATCATTTGTATTTCTGAGGTGTCCATTATAATTTCTCCTCTTTCATTTCTGATTTTATTTATTTGAGCCTTCTCTCTTTTTTTCTTGGTGAGTCTGGCTAAAGGCTGGTCAATTTTGTTTATCTTTTTAAAGAACTAGCTCTTATTATCATTAATTTTTTCTATTGTTTTTTATTCTCCACTTCATATATTTCTGCTCTGATTTTTATTATTTTCTTCCTTTTACTGATTCTGGGCTTTGTTTGTTCTTCTTTTTCCAGTTACTTTAGGTGCACTGTTAGATTGTTTATTTGAGATTTTTCTTGTTTGTTGAGATAGGCCTGTATTGCTGTAAACTTCCCTCTTAGAACAGCTTTTGCTGTATCCCACAAATTTTGGCATGTCGTCTTTTCATTTTCATTTGTCTCCAGGTATTTTTTGACTTCTTCTTTGATTTTTTCATTGACTCAATTGTTGTTCAGTAACATTTTGTTTAATCTCCACATATTTGTGGCTTTTCTGATTTTATTCTTGTAGTTGATTTCTATTATCATACCATAGTGGCCAGAAAAGATGCTTTGTATTATTTCAACATTCTTTAATTTATTGAGACTTGTTTTGTGGCCTAATCTGTGATCTATCCTGGAGAGCATTCCATGCGCGTTTGTAAAGAATGTGTGTTCTTTGTTTTTTGTTTGGAGCGTTCTGTATATATCTACTAAGTCCAACTAGTCTAATGTGTCATTTAAGGCCAATGTTTCCTTATTGATCTTCTGTTTGGATGATCTATCCATTGATGTAAGTGGAGTGTTAAAGTCCCCTACTGTTATTGTGTTACTGTCTATTTCTCCTTTCATGTCTGTTAATAATTGTGTCATATATTTAGGTGCCCCTATATTGGGTGCATAGATATTCCCAAGTGTTATATGCTCTTGTTGAATTGTTCCCTTTATCATTATGTAGTGTTCTTCTTTGTTTCTTGTTACAGTTTTTGCTTTAAAGTCTGTTTGTCTGAGATAAGCACTGCTACCCAGCTTTCTTTTCATTGTCATTTGATGAAATATCTTTTTCCATCCCTTCATTTTCAGTTTGTGAGTGTCTTTAGGTCTGAAGTGTGTCTCTTGTAGGCAGCATATATATGGGTCTTGTTTCTTTGTCCAGTCAGCCACTCTATGTCTTCTGATTGAAGCATTTAGTCCATGGACATTTAAAGTACCTATTGCTAAGAATGTGCTTATTGGCATTTAGTTACATTTTTCTGGGTGTTTTAGTAGTTCTCTTCTGTTCTTTTCTTCTTCTCTTGCTCTCTTCCCTTGTGGTTTGATGACTTTCTTTAGTTATATTTTTGGGTTCCTTTCTCTTAATTGTTTGTGTATTTATTATAGGTTCTGGTTTGTGACAACTATGAGGTTCATATATAATAACCTACATATGTAATAATCTATATTAAGTTGATGGTCTCTTTAGTTTCACCTCTTGCAAGAAGCTCTATTCTTTTGCTCCCGTCCTCCCACATTTTATGCTTTTGATATCATATTTAACCTCCTTTTCTTGTGTGCATGTGTGTCCATTGCCCTTTTGTCATGGAAATAAGTAGATTTTGGTACTTTTGCCTTTTGACTTTCCTATTAGCTTCATAGGTGGATGATCTGCTACCTTTATTGTATATTTACCTTTACCACTGATTTTTTTGCTTATCTTTTATAATTTTATTATTCCTATATGTGGTCTTCCCTTTTCCACTTAAATAAGTCCCTTTAGCATTTCTTATAAAGTTGGTTTCTTGGTGATAAATTCCTTTAGTTTTTGCTTCTATTGGAAGATCTTTATTTCTCCTTCCATTCTGAACAATAAACTTGTTTGGTAAAGTATTCTTGGCTGTAGGTTTTTTCCTTTCATCACTTTAAATATATTGTGCCACTCCCTAGTCTGTACGGTTTCTGTGGAGTGGTCAGCTGATAGTCTTATGGGGTTTCCTTTGTATATAACTTGTTGTTCTTCTCTTGTGGCTTTTAGGATTCTCTCTTTATCTTTAATTGTTGACATTTTAATTATAATGTGTCTTGGTGTGGGCCTCTTTGGATTTATCTTGTTTGGTGCTGTCTGTGCTTCCTGTACCTGGATGTAAGTTTCTTTCCTTAGGTTAGGAACGTTTTCAGCAATTATTTCTTCAAATAAATTCTCTGTCTCTTTGTCTCTCTCTTCTCCTTCTGGGACACCTATAACATGGATGTTAGTGTGCTTAATGTTGTCCCAGAGGTCCCTTAGACTGTCATCATTCTTTTTAATTTTTTTTTCTTTTATCTGTTCAGCTTGGGTGGTTTCCTCTAGTCTTGTGTCTGGCAAGCTGATTCATTCTTCTGTATCATCTACTCTGCTATTGAGTCCCTCTAGTGAACTTTTCATTTCCAGTATTGTATTCTTCATTTCTGATTGGTTCTTTTTTATATTTTCCAATTTTTTGTTGAAGGTCTCACTGAGTTCATCCTTTCTTCTCCCAAGATCAGTGATCATCCTTATGACTTTTTGTTTGAACTCTTTGTCAGGTAGATAGTTTATTTCTGTTTCATTTAGTTCTTTTTCAGGGATTTTGTCCTGTTCCCTTACTTGGAACATATTCCTTTCTCGCCTCATTTTGCCTCTTTCTCTGTGCTTAAATCTATGTATTAGGTAAGTCAGCTATATCTGCCAATCTTGGAAAGGTGGCCTTATGTAAGAATGTCTTATGAGGCCCAGCAGTGTGCTTCCCTCTCATCACCAGTTCCAAATGTTCCAGGAGTGTTCTCCATGTGGGCTACATGTGTCCTTCTGTGGCAAGGTTGCTCTTGCTGCAGGTGCCCAGGGAGGCTAGGCTGTCCTCCTGGCAAGCTAGTTGTAGAGCCTAGCTTTGTGTGGGTGCTACTGTCCTTTCAGTCACTTTATCTGGTGATAAAGTGCAGCTGTGCACCCAGCAGAGTTGGCTGCATGGTCTAATAGCACATTCCTGTTGCAGTTTTTCTGTTAAGTGAATAGGCCCCCGGGGGTGGCTGGTTGCTAGGCCCAGGGGCTTACTATTGCTGCAAACCTCTAGCCTGCAAGACTGACATCAGGATTACAACTGAGTGGGGCTGACCCCAGGTGTGGGAGCGCCAAAGCCTGTTTCAGGCTTTGAAATGTGGGGCTTATCCCCTATGTGGCTGTTTGAGGAGCACAAGTCTGTTGCAGCTGACAGGCCTCACTGCCCACAGGGTCACACACCCTGTCAGCAGAGTCCTTTCATGTGCATGTGCCCCAACTCACTGAAGTGGACTCAATTGCCCCACTGAAAAGGCTCCACACACTCCACCAATGCAGGCCCACTCCTCACACATGCCCTGTCTGACTCAGGGCCCACTCATCTTGTTGCAGAGGTTTCAGGCACCCTACATATGCAGGCCCACAAGTTTCCTGAGGGTTGCTGTTGGACGTGGCCAGTGGCTAGGGCAGGCTGCCTGCCCTGGCTCCGCTGGATTAAATCGGTGCTCTAGTGGGTGGGGCAGACCCCTGTGCTAATAGGACAAGGGAAGAACTCCAGTGGCATCTGCCAGCATCTGTGTCAGCATGTATGTACTAGGTCACAATAATGGCAGTCGCCAATGTCTCAGTCACTGGAGAGGTCTCACCTCTCACCAAGATGCACCCAGAGCTTGTCAAGTGAGTCTCTTTTCACCAAAGGACTGTGCACTTTCTTTCTGGTGATTTTAGGTTGCTTTCTGAAATGGATGAATTTGTTTGTGGGCCCTGTAAGAGCCAGATTTTCTTTCCCTTATGTCTGATAGCTTATCTGGGGGTTGAAGTTAATAGCGAGCAAAGCCAGGTATCATGACACTTGTCTCAGTTGTGCTGAGTCCAAAAGCTGTTTATTGTGTAGTACGTTCCCCCACTCAGATCCCCCACTCCTCCAGGGAAGGCTTCATACCTTAAGATTGCTCCCTACCAGCTGTGCAGCTTCATGGCTAGAGGGTGGCTTTTTTCTCTCCAGATGGGAATTTCTGCCTCTTCCACCTCAGTCAGCACCTTGTTGTGGCAGTTCTTTTTATCCAGTTTTCAGTTTTCCCTTAGGGGTAATTTTTCCAAGAGTAGTTGTAAGTTCCAAGACTCCATGGGAGGAGGTGACTTCAGAGTTTGCCTATGCCACCATCTTTAGATGTATCACTCATTTTCTTTTTTCAGACCAAATTCTGCATTAAAGTTATTATTTATTTATTTGTTTTTGGCAAATCAGATTTCCTACTACTGGCGAAATCGCCCAAATTTTCACCAGCACTCTAACATTGGCCCATGTTTGGAGACTAGGATTAATTTCCACTCTGGATCTATAAGTGAACATGGTACCTATGTCTAGACAATCAGTCTCTCTCATCACCTTGGTCAGAGTGTTATTTTTAGGGCTGGGCACATGACCCAAAGCAAACCAATGATTATCAAGTTTGATTCGTTGAGAAAGAGAAGAGCATGCCTGAACAATTCCAACATAGAGGAAAGCCAAATCAATGGATAGATAGCAAGAGCACAAATCCTGGTCTCATTCTTTAGCCCCTGAATTTGGCCTTACATTATTTTAATTTTGTGAGTCAAGAAACTCCACTTTGTTGTTGTTGAAGACACTTTGAGCTGGGTTTCTGTCACTTGTATTCCCAAGAGTCCTAACACATAAATTGGTATTGGAGGTGGAGAGTTACATATAACAGAATCTAAAATATATGCTATGCTGAGTTGAGATAATGTGGAGGGGAGTGACTATCCCTGTATCTCTGGAATAGAAAGTTAGCAATTCTCACTATAGTGGTAGAAAAGCAGTTATTTAAACTATTGTCTGTGTATCTTGGGATTCAAAACCTGTTTCTACCAAATCCGAAATTTTAGGGAACATGATAGAAAAAAATGTCAGGATGTGTTTGCTACTCACTGCAACCCTCAGAAACAAGAAAGCTTGTATTTTCTGCAACAAAGACAAGCTACAGTTGAAACTAGGATATTCCTCAGCCTCTCCCTGAAGAATGGAGAGTTTGGACTACACATTTGGTGCCCCAACTTTTATGGTTGTCACTCAAGGGACTGGATCCTGGGTCACCTATATCTGGGAGCTGATAGGGCCTGGAATTCACTAGTCCCCTAGGATCACTGAAATAAAAGAGGTGGTTTTAAATGGGACCACAAACATTTCCCTCAGCTTTTCAAGCTCAGTGTAGAGCAAGCAGGCAATAAAGTCCAGCTCTCATCTTCTCCTTGGAAGAAGCTGGACTACACATGTACCAACTTTTGCGATTATTGTCCAAAAGTTGTGTTTCCAGCTAGCCTTCATCTAGGAGCTGATGGAGCAGGTAATTAATAGTCCTCAGGAGCTTGAATAGGAGTGTGGGCTTTTCTGCACATTATCCCTCCAGCTCACTCCAGTGATAAAAACCAAACCTCCAGCTTCTCCCTGGAAAGAGTTGGTCCACACATCTAGTGTCCTAACTTTTATGGCTGCCACCTGAGAGACTGGCTCCTAACCTCCTAGCTCTGAGAGCTGATGGGGCCTGGCATTTGCTAGTCCCCTGTGTCCACAGAGAACAAAGAGATGGTTTAAACAGGTGAACCAGCACTTCCAGTGGCTATTCTCCCTGGATCAGTGCAGAGCAAACAGGCAATAATGTCCAGCTCCCAGTTTCCCCCCGGACAGTGTTAGACTGCACATCTAGTGGCCTGGCTTTTCCAGCTGCTGGCTGAGGGTTGGTCTTCTAATTTGCCTGTCTCTGGGAGCATGCCTGGCATTTGCTAATACTCTGGGGTCTACAGAGAACAAAGCAGTGGTTTTGAATGGCCCTGTGTGATCTCCTACAATTCCTCCCCCTGGGTATTTCCAGTAATAAATCCAAGCTTTCAGCTTCTCCCTGGACAGATTAAACTGCATATCTAGTGCCTTAACTTTTCCAGCTGTAGCTGAGAGTCTGGATTCTAACTTTCCTGTTTTAGAGATGATGAGACAGGCAACCACTAGTCTCCCAAGAATTTGAACAAGCAGGTGGGTACTTCCTGCAACTCTGGCTCACTCCAGAGATAGAACAAGCCTCCAGCTAACCTTTTTGTCTCTGAGAACTGACAGAATTTGGCATTCACAATGCCTCTGGGGATAACAGAGAACAAATCAAGGGTTTGAAAGAACGTGTGGTCTGAATAAGAGTGCAACCATTTGCTCCTCTCCCTGGCTCAGTGAAAAGTGAATGGATGATAAACTCCAGCTTCCAGCTTCTCCCTGAAGAGAAAAGGAATTGAACCACACGTCTAGCATCCAACTTTTTCAGTTACCATATGAGTAACTGGTTTCTATCTTGCTTGTCTTGGGGCACAGGTACACTTCAGTCTCCTGGGGGCCACTAAGAACTAAGACAGCAGTTTGGATGAGCACAAAGGTTTAAAAAGTACACAGAATCTCTGGTTAGGTTGATTGATGAGGTTCATCACCTACATGAGGCCAGTCTGTGAAGATTGGGGGAGGTGGCTGTTTTATCTAACATGTACAAACCAACAGAGAGAGTAAAACAAAATGAACAAACAAGTGAATATGTTCCAAAGAGAAGAACAAGACAAATCTCCAGAAACCAACTGTGGTGAAATATAAATAAATGAATTACCTGACAGTGTATTCAAAATAATGGCCAGAAGGATGCTAACCAGGGTCAGAAGAGCAATGCATGAACAAAGTGAGATTTTGACAGAGAATGAAAATATTTAAAAAGTACCAAACAGAAATCATAGAACTGAAGAATACAATTACTACACTGAAAAACTGATAGAAGGGTTCAACAGCAGACAATATTTAGTGGAAGAAAGAATCAGTGAACTTGAAGACAAGTTACTGAAAATCATCCATTTATAGGAACAAAAAGAAAAAAAAATAGAAAAGAGTGCAGATAGCTTAAGGAGCATATGGAATACCATCAAATAGATTAACATACACATTATGGAAATCCCCAAAAGAGAAGAGAGAAAGGGACAGAAAGTTTATTTACAGAAATATTGGCAGAAAACTTCACAAACTGAGGGAGGAAAATAGACATCCAGATTCAGAAAGCCCAAATGACAACAAATAAGAATAAACTAAAGACACCCACACCAACAGACATTATAATCAACTTGTCAAAACTTAAAGAGAAACAATTTTGAAAGCAGCAAGAGAAGAGCTACTAGTCACATACAAGGAAACCCCCATAGACCATCAGAAAATTTTCAGCAGAAACCTTGCAGGCCAGAAGGAAGTGGAATGATATATTTAAAGTGCTGAAACAAAAATAAAAGTGGCAACCAAGACGACTATACCTGGCAAACCTGTCCTTTAAAAATGAAGAGGAGATAAAGACTTTCTCAGACAAACAAAAGCTGAGGGAGTTCATCACCACTAGATCTGCCTTACAAGAAATGCTATAAAGGGAGTTCTTTAAGTTGAAATTAAAGAATGCTAAAACATATACATGAGAGAATAAGAAAGTATGAAACTCATTAGTAAAGTAAATATATAGACAAAAACAGAATATTGTATTACTATAATGATGGTGAGTAACTTTTAATTCTACAATAAAATGTAAAAGATAAAAGTATTGAAAACAACTACAACTAAATAATGTTAATAGATACACAATATAAATAAATGTAAATTGTTACATCAATAGCATATAATGTGGAGGGAGGAGATGTAAAAGTGTAGAGTTCTTGCATGCAAAAGAACTTAAGATATTATCAGCTTAAAATAGACTGTTATAACTATGAGATATTTTATGTAAGCCTCTTGGTAACCACAAAGAAAATATCTATAGGAGTTATGCAAAAGAAAAAGAGAAAGGACTCAAGACCTATTAATTAAATAAAAAAACAACAGAACACAAAAGAAGACATCAAGAGAGAAAAAGAAGGACAAGAGAACTACAAGACAAACAGAAAACAGTAGCAAAATGGCAATGGTAAATCCTTCCATATCAATAATTACTTTAAATGTAAATGGACTAAACTCTTCAATAAATAGACAGAGTGACTGAATGGATTTTAAAAAAATCAACATTCAACTGTATGCTGTCTATAAAACTCACTTTAGATTCAAGGACACACATAGGCTAACAATGGATGGATATAAAAAGATATTTAATACAAATGGTAACCAAAAGAAAGCAGGAGTGGCTATACATATATCAAACAAAATAGACTTTAAAGCTCTCTCAAGAGACAAAAAAAGGCATTACATAATGATAGGGTGAATTTAACAAGAAAGTATAAAAACTATAAATACATATATGTACTCAACATCAGCACACCTAAGAATATAAAGCAAATATTGACAGATCTGAAAGGAAAAATTTACAATGATACCTAAATAGGAGTTTTCAATACCCCACTTCAGTAACGGATAGGATATTCAGAGTGAAAATCAATAAAGAAACAGCAGACTTGAACATTACTATAGACTAAATAGATCTAATGGATATACAAAACTTTCAACCAGTAGTAGAAGAATACACATTTTTATCAAATGCACATGAGGCATTCTTGAGGCTAGATCATGTGATATGCCAAAAAACAAGTCTTAAAAATTTAAGAAGATTGAAATAATACCAAATGTCTTTTCTGACCACAATGAAGTGAAACTAGAAAGCAATAACAGCAAGAAAACTGAAGAAATTCACAAATACATGGAAACTAAATAATACAATCTTGAATAACCACTGGGTCAAAGAGGAAGTCAAAAGAGAATTTTAAAATCATCTCAAGATAAACAAGAATGAAAATGCAACATACCGAAACTTATGGGATACAACAAAGCGATACTAATAGATAAGTTTATAGTTATAACTGCCTACATTTAAAAAGAAGAAATATCTCAAATAAACAACCCAACTGTAAACCTCAAAGAACCAGCAAAAGAAGAAAATCTAAGCTAAAAGTTAGCAAAAGGAAGAAAATAATAAAGATCAGAGTAGAAATAAATCAAACAGAGAATATAAAATAATAGAAAAACATCAACAAAACTAAGATTTAGAGTTATGAAAAAATAAAATTGACAACCTTTAGCTAGCCTATGAAAAAAAGAGAGAAGAGTCTAAGAAAATCAGAAGTGAAAGAGGAGACATTATAATGGATGCCTCATAAATAAAAAAGAACATAAGGACTATTATGAACAACTATATGCCAACAAATTGGGTAAGTTAGAAGAAATGGATAAATTCCTATAAACATACAACCTACCAAGAATGAATCAAGAAGAAATAGAAAGCCTGAATAAGTCAATAACGATTAAGGAGATTGAAGCAGTGATCAAAAATCTCCTAACAAAGAAGAACCCATGATCAGATGGCCTCACTGATATACTCTACCAAACATTCAAAGACAATTAGTGCCAATCCTCCTCAAACACTACTAAAAAGTTGAAAAAGAGAGAAAACATTCAAAGTCAATCTATGAGGCCAGTATTGCCCTGATACCAAAGCCAGACAAAGACACCACAAGAAAACTATAAGCCAATATCATTCATGCAAAAACCCTCAATACTAGCAAACCAAATTCAACAACACATCAAAAAAGTTTACACACCACGACCAAGTGGGATTTATACCTGGAATGCAAGGTTGATTGAACATATGCAAATCAAACAATGTGACAAACCACACTAACAGAATAAAAGTTAAAAACCACATGATCATCTCAATAGATGCAGAAAAAGCTTTTGAAAAAGTTCAACTTTCATACATGACAAAAACTCTCAACAAAATGGGTATAGAAGGAACTCATCTCAACACAGTAACAAACATTTATGAAAAGCCCACCGCTAACATCATAATCAATGGGGAAAAACTTAATGCTTTTCCTGTAAGATCTGGTACAAGGCAAGGATGCCTAGTCTTAGCACTTTTATTCAACATACTACTGTAAGTACTAGCAAGAGCAACCAGATGAGACAAAGAAATAAAGGCATCCAAATGGGAAAGGAAGAAGTACAATTATCTCTGTTTTCAGATAATGTGATCCTATATGTAGAAAACTCTAAAGACTCCATTAAAAAAAAACTGTTAAAACTAATAAATAATTCAGTAAAGTTGCAGGATACAAAATTAACTTACAAAAATCAGTTGCATTTCTTTACACTAGCAGCAATCTATCTGAAAAGGAAATCAAGAACACTATCCCACTTACAACAGCATAGAAAACAATAAATGACTTAGGAATAAATTTGACCACAGAAATAAAAATTCTTTACACTGATAACAATAAAACATTGATGAAAGAAATAGAAGAAATCACAAATAAATGAAAAGGCATCCTATGTTCATGGATTAAAAAATTGTTCAAATGGCCATACTACCCAAAGCATTATGCAGATCCAATGCAATTTTTATCAAAATTCCAAAGACATTTTTCAGATATAGAAGAACAATCCTAAAATTCTTATGAAACAACAAAAGAACCCAAATAGCTAAGTAATCTTGAGAAAAAAGAATAAAGTTAGAAGCAACACACTTTCTTATTTCAAATTATATTATGAAGCTATAGTAATCAAAACAGTATAATACTAATATAAAAACAGTCACATAAACCAATTGAATAGATTATAGAGCCCAGAAATCCCAGAAATAAACCCAAATATATGTAGTTAATTAATTTTTAACAAGAGCACCAAGAATACACAATGAGGAAAGATTAACCTCTTTAATAAGTGGCATTGGGAAAACCGGATACCACATGAAAAAGAATGAAATTTGACTCTTATCATAGATCATACACAAAAATCAGCTCAAAATGAACTAAAGGCTAAATGTAAGACTTGAAACTATAAACCTTCTAGAAGAAAACATAGGGAAAAACTTCCTTGATGTTGGTTTGGAAATGAATTTGTTTGGCTATGACACCAAAGGCACAGGCAACAAAAGCAAAAATAAACAAGTGTCTATATCAATCTAAAAAGCTTCTGTACACAAAAGAAACAATGAACAAAATGAAAAGGCAACATATAGATTGAGAAAAAATATTTGCAAACCATATATCTGATAAGGGGTTAATATCCAAAATGTATAAAGAACTCATACAACTAAATAGCAAAAAAATCAAACCATCCAATTTAAAAATGGGCAAAGGATCTGAATTTGTATGACATTTTTCCAAAGAACGTACAAATGCCTACCAGGTACATGAAAAGGTGCTCAATATCACTAATGATCAGGGAAATGCAGAGCAAAATCACAATGAGATATCACCTCACACCTGTTAGGATGGCTATCGTCAAAAAGACAAGAGATAAAAAGTGCTGGCAAGGATGTGGAGAAAAAGGAACCAGATGTACACTGTTAATGGGAAGGTAAATCCACTGATTATGGAAAACAGTATAGAGCTTCCTCAAAAATTAAAAATAAAACTACCATATGATCCTGCAATCTCACTTCTGGGTATATATTTTGAGGAAACAAAATCAGACATTTGAAGATATATTTCTGCTCCCAAGTTCATTGAAGCATTATCCACAATAGCCAAGATATGGAAACAACCTAAGTGTCTGTTAATGGATGAATGGATAAGGAAGATGTGGATATACAATGGAATATATTCAGCCATGAGAAAGAAGGAAATCCTGCCATTTGAGACAACATGGAAGGATGTGGAAGACATTATGCTAACTGAAATAAGACAGAAAGAAAAATACTGCATGATCTTACTTATATATGGAATCTAAAAAAGTAGAGTAGAAGCAGAGTAGAATGTTAGTTATCTTGGTAGGGGAGGAGTGAGAAATGTTCAGATGTTAGTCAAAGGGTGTGAAGTGTCAGTTATGTAGGACAAACAATTTCTAGAGATCTAATGTACAGCATGTGACTAAAGTTAATTCTGTACTGTATTCTGGAAATTGCCAAGACAGTAGATCTCAGGTGCTATCAACACATACACAAAAGAAGGTAAGTATGTGATGAGATTGACATGTTAATTAGCTTGGCTCTAGTCATCATTTCACTATGTATATGCATATCAAAATATCATGCTACTCATCTTAAATATATACAATTTTATTAGGTAACATTTAAATTTTTTTTAATTGAAATAGAACTAGTCTTAAAAGATCTCTAAATTTATAACTGCTTCCAATTGCAAACTGAGTTAAAGACTAGTTAGGGAATTTTATTGCCAACAACTTACTCTATTGCTCAGAACCTAAGGTAATTCTTAAGTCCCTGGCACTGACGGTAATGGGAAGTGAACTGTTAAACAGGTGGCAGACCCCTAGAAGAGAATCATTTCCAATTTATACCTTAGATGTGTCTAAGAAGGACACTGGATAAGAGAAATCCACCAAAAGGCATCTGGATCAGAAAGGGGAACTAAGGGACGTAGCAGCTAAAGGGTACAGGGCCTCCCTTTGAAGTAATGAATATGTTCTAAAATTGTGGTGATGGCTGCACGTCTGTGAATATAGTAAAAACCGTTGAAACATACATTTTGAACATTTGAATTGCGTGGTGTGTGAGTTATATCTCAAGAAAGCCATTAAGAAACAAGAAAGAGAGCTCCTCCATAAGAGCAGAACAGGGGGTAGTCAGACTGGTTGACCAAGAAACGCTGTATCAGCAGAGCAGGGAGTCCTTGCTGTTCCTGCCAAGCAGTACACAATGGTGCCACGCATAGGGAACACTACCATATTTCTTACTCTTTTCCAAGCGTAAATTGTCAATGCAAATAACTGTTTATCCTGTTTTTTTTTCTTACTTACCTAAATTAGGTATATTATAATGTGTGCGTGTGTGTGTTGAGGAGGAGGCAGGGTGAAGGGGGATGATTAAGTTCATCCTTTATTCACAGGTTGCCAGATCTTGATGACCTATCTGGACATAAAAAGAAAAATGCCTATCATCCGGAGAAGCCAGGTGTGGAGGTGGTCATAGCAGCTAGGTAAGACCCTGGGCTCTCCCTTAGAGAGAAAGTCAGTACATTCTCTGTTGCATTGTTTGGGTAGGGGCATTTTCAAGACCGATTTAATATTATTTTTAAATTTTTGCTTGTAAAGCCCCTCCATCTCACAATTGATTTTTCACCATTAGCAACTTTCTTCATTTTAGTTTATTTTTTTAATATTGTTGAGCCTACTTGTTCTCTGGATAAGAGTCCATTTGACATTTACCTGCTTCAGAGGTTGAGGAACTAAATGCATCTCCTAAAGACATTTACTGGAGTGAATCCAGTAAATCCAGATACTATCTGCATCTCCTGCCTAGAAGCCCACAGCTCTTTCCATTAGCACAATGCCTCAGGGAAAGAACAGAGGATTCCGAGAAGCAGCTTTTCTTTTTCCTGTAGTTTTTGCTATTTCTATGATAAGACATCAGAGTATCTAGATGAAAAGTGAAAAATAGAGTCACTGATGTATTTTACCTACATATTTTTATCCATATAAATGTATCAAACATTCTATACAGTTGCATATATATGACTATTCAACACTATGTAAAAAAATGTAAATTTTCATCTTATTTTCTTAAAAACTTGATATCCCATCACTGACCACATCAAACGCCCCTCAAAAAATATTTGTTAATAATAGTTTTTCTGTGTAATATTTAATAGGAAGTTTTTTAAAAGCCACAATTTGCCCATATGTAGATGTACTCTGAAATTAGATGTGGTTTGTGAGAACTGAAAGTCACCAGAGGTCAAGGATAAAAGTTTTATTACTTTGTTATTATTATTATTATTTTGTTAAGGAAATGAGATACAGTGAACCATTACTATTCCATGCTGCTGAAGAAGGTGAAGTTCAAGTCCTTGTTTTTCTACTTATAATGTGGGCTGGGGGTTGGCAGTTTACCTAACCAATCTGAGCCTCTCAGTTTCTTCATCTGTAAAAATTAGATAATAGTGTTTGCCCTGCCTCCCTCACAGGGGTGTTTTGAAATCAAATGAGATCAATTTTTAAAGAACTTTGTGAAATGAAGAGTGCTGTACATATATTAGCGTTTAGGGATTATTTGTAGCTTCTTGATGTTGCTTCCTTCTAAGATATAACAGTAGAATTTTGAAATGTTATATTGCTCCCCAAAAGTAAACTTTCAAAGCTGAAGATTAAAAATAATAACAAGAAATAAGTTGTGCATTATGCTTACTCAAATTGGTGATGTTTCAGAAACTGCTGACTTCTAAGTGGAAAAAGAATTCCCCTCAGGATTGTTCTGGCTCAGTTTGTACTATGGCAATACGCAAGAGCTTTTCCTAATGCTCAGTATTTTACTCTTTAAAAACCACAGTTCTAAGAAGTACACCAGGAAATGACTTTGGAACCCAGAGCCCAGGGCCACTTCTCTGTATGGGGATTTACCAGTGAAAATGTGGAAGACAATGCATTACATGTGTTCAATGTCAACCACCCCAGGATTCTTAAATTGAGTGATTTCTGTGCTTGAGTATTTCCTGGAGCCTGAAGTTTTATAGGAGAGCTGTCTCGAGTGCTCTGATACTTTTGTGTCATCTTGGAAGAGTCAATCAGGAGATAAGCCTGACTGATGCCTTAGCGTCCTATTTATATTTTCTTTAAGATGGTCTGAAGGCATCTGGTTGGATGGTATTAGAGAATGTGAAGACTTCAGAAGGATTTGGCAGCCAGTTGGTGACCACTGATCTTTATCTATTCATTTATTTGGAAGTTCACTTCTAATGCCCAGTGTTCTGGAATTAGGTGAGAAGTAGAATTCCCTGGACTGAACTCTATACCAGAATATTGTAGGCATGATGACTGGACATGCCTCATCATTGCTTCTCCTCCCTTTGCTTTCCCTTGCAAACTAACTAGTGAATACTGATAATCAAAACTCTAAAGTCCTAGATTGAACTCAACCAGGAGAGCACAGCTGGGAGACTTCTTCCTAGAGAGCCAGACTACAATCTATTCCCAAATCTAACATTTTATTTCTTAGTCTCCTAGATTCTTGTTGGGTGCTTATATATCTTCTAATACTAAATATCTCAATCATCGTGAACAAGGGAGTACAGGGATGGAGAGGAAGAAATTATTTTTTTATTTTAATAATTTTCTCCATTATAAACATGGCATCATTTTTAAGAAGTGAAGATGGAATTAGAGAGACGGATAGTATTAGATGGAAACAATATATTCTCAAGTTTTATTTGGTTTTGTTTTTACAAAGTAGAGTTTGCATTGAAAGTAGATTTTGTTTAGAGAGGTAGCAAAATTTTTCGGTTGTGGTTTTGGGTTTTGGTTTTGACTTTCTGTGCTTTGAATTTTTCAAAAAGCACTCATATTTGGTTGCTGTTTTTTCTGTGCCTATGGAATCATTTTGTGCTGTGAAATATTTCATTGTGAAAATGTTTGCCCTCAGAGATTTAATCAAATAGGATTCACTTTCCCAAATGTTATAAATTTGGGTTGACCTTTTTTAGTGGTTGAAATTTCTCATCTAGAAATATGCTACCAACCTATCATATGTTGATTTAACATAGGGGATTAGATGAGGGATCTTTTGAGGTCTCTAAAATTTGCTACATTTCAATGGAGATAGGCTCATGTTTTGGAAGACTTGCTACAAAAAGATGTAAAGAATGCTACTCGTATAATATATTTGACTGGCTTGGTATCAGTAAGCAGATACTATTTTTTGGCAATGGTTTGGTTTTGCAGTTGGAAGTTAAAAGAATTCTGCAGTAGTGTAGCACATCATGATTTCTAGTTTCTCTTCATTACACCAAGAGTATATAGAAGTTATTCAGATGAGTTATATACATAACATTAAATATCTGTATATACACAAACCTACCAATAGCTTGGTAATTTTTTTCCAGTCTCTAGTCTAGACATGTAGTGTTTTGTCTGAAGCTGTGTATAAAAATCTTGCTGTATGATGGTGATTCATTGCATGACACAGACACGTCATCATACATGTCTAATTTTGCATGACTGAAATCCCATACACTATGTTTTCTTTATACACTTTGCCACTATATACATCTTTATATAATTGCCACTAAGGTTTAAATCCATCTATCTATCTATCTATCTATCTATCTATCTATCTATCTAATCTATCTAATTCATTTATCTGGAGGAAGTTTCAAAATAATCAGAAAGCAGTCAAGTAAATGACTCAATTCTGACTAAGCTCTAGGTTTATTTTTATGAGTAGCCCTCTTCTTGCCATCCCAGAGACCTAATTACTTTACCAGGTGCCTATTTTCCTGCTCTATGTGACGAAGAACACATGTGAGGAGACAGCCACCATTTTTGAAAGTTCAAAAGCCTTTTGGCCATCTGTTTACATTTCCACCAACTACAAGCTTTCTTCTTTTTGGCACCTAAAGGAAATAAAATACATTGAACTAATGATAGAAAGTACATGTTATGGCTTTCTTGGCACTTCTTTTGTGATCTGTCATTTAGAAGCAGTGAGGAATTTTTCCAAGGATCATGCATGGAGAATACATTGGCACATTGCCAGGAAGCCATGGAATTGAGACCGGTGAAGAAAATTAACAGTGGGTGAAATTACTTGCATCTATATTTATCAGGGATATTGGTCTATAATTTTCTTTTCTTGTAGTGTCCTTATCTGGCTTTAGTATCAGGGTAATGCTGGACTCATAAAATGAGTTTAGAAGTGTTCCTCTCTCTTCAATACTTTAGAAAAGTTTGAGAAAGATTAGCATTAATTCTTAAATGTTTGGTAGAATTCACCAGTAAAAACATCTGGTCCTGGGCTTTTCTTTGTTAGGTGGTTTTGGTTATTGATTCGATCTCCTTACTCATTATAGATCTGTTCAGATTGTCTATTTCTTCATGACTCAGTCTTGGTAGGTTGTATGTTTCTAGGAATTTAACCATTTCTTCTAGGTTATCCAATGTATTGGCATTTAATTGTTCATAGTAGTCTTTTATGATCCTTTGTACATCTGTGGTATCAAGTTCTAATACCTTCTCTTTCATTTACAGCTTTATTTATTTGAATCTTCTCTCTTTTTTGTTAGTTTATCTAAAGCTGGTCAATTTTATCTCTTCAAAAAAATAGCTCTGTGTTTTGTTAATCTCTTCTATTATTCTGATCTCTATTTCATTTAATTCTGCTTTGGTCTTTGTTATTTCCTTCCTTTTGATAACTTTGACTTAGATTGTTCCTCTTTTTATAGTTCCTTCAAGTGTAATGTTAGTTTGTTTATGAGATCTTTTGTTTTTCTTAATTTAGATTTTTATTGCTATAATCATGCCTCTTAAAACTGCCTGTGCAGCACCCCATAGGTTTTAGTATGTTGTGTTTCCATTTTTATTTGTTTCAAGAAATTTTATTTCCCTTTTTGATTTCTTCATGACCCATTGGTTGTTCCAAAATGTGGTATTCAATTTCCACATATATATAGTTAAGGCCTTCCTCCTGTTATTCATTTCTAGTTTCATACCATTGTGGTTGGAAAAGATATGATATAATTTCAATCTTCTTGATTTTTACTTGTTTTGTGACTTATCATATGTCTTTCCTGGAGAAAGTTCCACGCATGCTTGAGAAGAATGTGTATTCTCCTGCTGTTGGAATGAATGTTCTGTATATGTATATTAGGTTCATTTGGTCTAAAGTATGGTTCAATTCCAAAGTTTCCTTTTTGATTTTCTGTCTGGATGATCTACCATTGCTGAAAGTAGAGTATTGAAGTCCCCTACTATTACTGCATTGCTGTCTATTACTCCTTTAAGATCAAGTATTATTTGCTTAATATATAGAGGTGCTCCAAAGTTGAGCACATATATATTTCTGGTTGCTTTATCTTCTTGATGAATTGACACTTTTATCATTAGATAATAACCTTCTTTTTCTCTGTTGATCATTTTTAGCTTAAACCTGTTTTGTTAGATATAAATGTAACTACCACTGTTTTCTTTTGATTTCCACTTTTGTGTAATATCTTTTTCCATACTTTCACTTTCAGCCTATGTATGACCTGAAAGCTGAAGTGAGTCTCTTGTAGGTTGCATATATTTGGGTCTTGATTTGATCTATCCAGCCACTGTATGTCTTTTTTTTTAACTTTGTGTTTACCGCAGTAACATATGTTTATAACATTGTATAAATTTCAGGTGTACATCATTATACTTCTATTTCTGCATAGATTACATCATGTGCACCACCCAAATACTAATTACAACCCATCACCACACACATGTGCCAAATTATCTCTTTCACCTTCTTCACTCCCCACTTCTCCTCTGGTAACCACCAATCCAATCTCTGTCTTTATGTGTTTGTTTGTTGTTATTATTATCTACTACTTAATGAGTGAGATCATATGATATTTGACCTTCTCCCTCTGACTTATTTCACTTTCCATAATATCCTCAATGTCCATCCATGTTGTCACAAATGGCTGGATTTCATCATTTCTTATGGCTGAGTAGTATTCCATTGTGTATATATGCCACATCTTCTTTATCCATTGGTCTCTTGATGGGCACTTAGGTTGCTTACAAGTCTTGGCTATCGTGAATAACGCTGCAATGAACACAGGGGTGCACGTATCTTTACGCGTTTGTGTTTTCAAGTTCTTTGGATAAATATACAGCAGTGGAATAGCTGGATCGTATGGTAGTTCTATACTTAATTTTTTGAGGAATCTCCATACTGTTTTCCATAGTGGATGCACCAGTTTGCACTCCCACCAGCAGTGTATGTGAGTTCCCTTCTCTCACATCCTCTCCAACACATGTTGTTTCCTGTCTTGTTAATTATAGCCATTCTGACAGGCGTGAGGTGATATCTCATTGTAGTTTTGATTTGCATTTCCCTGACAGTTAATGATGTTGAATATCTTTTCATGTGCCTGTTGGTCATTTGTATATCTTCTTTGGAGAAATGTCTGTTCAGGTCTTTTGCCCATTTTTTAATTGGGTTGTTACTTTTTTTGTTGTTGAGATGCATGAGTTCTTTATATATTTTGGAGATTAAGCCCTTATCAGATGTATGGTTTGCAAATATCTTCTCACAATTGTTAGGTTGTCTTTTCGTTTTGTTGGTGGTTTCCTTTGCTGTACAGAAGATTTTTAGTTTGATGTAGCCCCATTTGTTTATTTTTTCTATTGTTTCTCTTGCCTGGTCAGACATGGTGCTTGAAAATATGTTGCTAAGACCCATGTCGAAGAGCATACTGCCTATGTTTTCTTCTAGAAGTTTCATAGTTTCAGGTCTTACATTCAAGTCTTTAATCCATTTGGAGTTAATTTTTGTGTATGGTGTAAGGGAAGGGTCTACTTTCATTATTTTGCATGTGGCTGTCCAGTTTTCCCAACACCATTTGTTGAAGAGACTTTCTTTTCTGCATTGTATGTTCTTGGCTCCTTTGTTGAAGATTAGCTGTCCATAGATGTGTGGGTTTATTTCTGGGCTTTCGATTCTATTCCATCGATCTGTGTGTCTGTTTTTGTGACAGTACAATGCTGTTTTGGTTACTATAGCTTTGTAGTATATTTTGAAATCAAGGAGTGTGATACCTCCAGCTTTGTTCTTTTTTCTCAGGATTCCTTTAGCTATTCGGAGTCTTTTGTTGTTCCATATAAATTTTAGGATTCTTTGTTCTATTTCTGTGAAAAGTGTTGTTGGAACATTGATAGGGATGGCATTGAATCTATGGATTGCTTTAGGAAGTATGGACATCTTAACTATGTTAATTCTTCCAATCCAAGAGCAGGGAATATCTTCCCATTTCTTTGTGTCTTCTTCAATTTCTTTCAGAAATGTTTTATAGTTTGCGATGTACAGCTCTTTCACCTCTTTGGTTAAGTTTATTCCTAGGTATTTTGTTCTTTTTGTTGCAATTGTAAATGGGATTGTATTCTTAATTTCTCTTCCTGTTACTTCGTTGTTAGTGTATAGAAATGCAACTGATTTTTGTATGTTGGTTTTGTGTCCTGCAACTTTACCTTAGTCGTTTATTACTTCTAAAAGTTTTCTGGTGGATTCTTTAGGGTTTTCTATATATAAAATCATGTCATCTGCAAATAGTGACAGTTTCACTTCTTCCTTTCCAATTTGGATCCCTTTTATTTCTTTTTCTTGCCTGATTGCTCTGGCTAGGACTTCCAGTACTATGTTAAGTGGGAGTAGTGACAGTGGGCATCCTTGTCTGGTTCCTGTTCTTAGATGGATAGCTTTCAGTTTTTCACCATTGAGGATGATATTAGCTGTGGGTTTGTCATATATGGTCTTTATTATGTTGAGGTACTTTCCTTCTATACCCATTGTATTCAGAGTTTTTTCATAAATAGATGCTGTATCTTGTCAAATGCTTTCTCTGCATCTGTTGAGATGATCATGTGATTTTTATTCTTCATTTTATTAATGTGGTGTATTACGGTGATTGATTTGTGAATGTTAAACCATTCCTGCATACCTGGAATAAATCCCACTTGATCATGGTGTATAATCTTTTTAATTTATTGTTGTATGCAATTTGCTAGCATTTTGTTGAGGATTTTTGCATCGATGTTCATCAGTGATATTGGCCTGTAATTTCCTTTGTTGGGTTGTCCTTGTCTGGTTTTGGTATCAGGGTAATGTTGGCTTTGTAAAATGAGTTAGGGAGATTCCCCCCCTCCTCAATTTCTTGGAAGAGTTGGAGAAGGATAGGTATTAAGTCTTCTTTGAATGTTTGGTAGAATTCACCAGGGAAGCCGTCTGTCCTGGACTGTTATTTTTGGGGAGGTTTTTGATTACGGTTTCAATCTCCTTACTGGTGATTGGTCTATTCAAATACTCTATTTCTTCTTGCTCCAGTTTTGGAAGGTTGTATGATTCTAAGAATTTATCCATTTCTTCCAGATTGTCTTATTTGTTGGCATATAGCTTTTCTTAGTATTCTCTTACAATCTTTTGTATTTCTGAGGTATCTATTGTAATTTCTCCTCTTTCATTTCTGATTTTGTTTATTTGAGCCTTCTCTCTTTTTTTCTTGGTGAGTCTAGCTAACGGTTTGTTAATTTTGTTTATCTTTTCAAAGAACCAGCTCTTGGTTTTATTAATTTTTTCTATTGTTTTTTTAGTCTCTATTTCATTTATTTCTGCTCTGATTTTTATTGTTTCCCTTCTTCTACTGATTTTGAGCTTTGTTTGTTCTTCTTTTTCCAGTTCCTTTAGGTGCATTGTTAGATTGTTCATTTGAGATTTTTCTTGTTTGTTGAGATACGCCTGTATTGCCATAAACTTCCCTCTAGAACCGCTTTTGCTGTATCCCATAAATTCTGGCATGTCGTATTTTCATTTTCATTTGTATCCAGATATTTTTTGATTTCTCCTTTGATTTCTTCATTGTTCAGTAGCATTCTGTTTAATCTTCATGTATTTGTGCCTTTTCTGATCTTCCTATAATTGATTTCTATTTTCATATCATTGTGGTCAGAAAAGATGCTTGGTATTATTTCAATCTTCTTTAACTTATGTAGACTTGTTTTGTGGCCTAATATGTGATCAATCCTGGAGAATATGCCATGCACATTTGAAAAGAACATGTATTCTTCGGTTTTTGGATGGAATGTTCTGTATATATCTACTAGGTCCATCTGTTCTAGTGTGTCATTTGAGGCCAATGTTTCCTTATTGATCATCTGTTTGGATGATCTAACTGTTGGTGTAAGTGGAGTGTTAAAGTCCCTCATTATTATTGTGTTACTGTCTATTTCTCTTTTTATGTCTGTTAATAATTGCCTTATATATTTAGGTGCTCCTATGTTGGGTGCGTAGATATTTACAAGTGTTATATCCTCTTGTTGGATCGTTCCCTCAATCATTATGCAATGCCCTTCTTTGTCTCTTTTTACAGTTTTTGTTTTAAAGTCTATTTTTCCTGATATGAGTATTGCTACCCCAGCTTTCTTTTCTTTGCCATTTGCGTGGAGTATCTTTTTCCATCCCTTCACTTTCAGTTTGAGAGTGTCTTTAGGTCTGAATTGTGTCTCTTCTATGCAGCATGTATATGGGTCTTGTTTTTTTATCCAATCAGCCACCCTATGCCTTTTAGTTTGAGCATTTACTCCATTGACATTTAAAGTAGCTATTGATAAGTATGTACTTACTGCCATTTTTTAACTTTTTTTTCTCAGTGTTTTAGTAGTCCTTCTCTGTACCTTTCTTTTTCTATACAGAATTGATGGTCTCTTTAGTTTTACCACTGTCTGAAGGCTCTACTCTTTAACTCCCTTCCTCCCTCATTTTATGTTTTTGATATCATATCTAACCTCTTTTTTGTGCATTTGTATCCATTACTCTCTCATCATGGAAATAGATAATTTTTCCTATTTGTGGTCTTCTCTTTTCCCCTTAAATCAGCCCCTTTAACGTTTCTTGTAGTATTGGTTTCTTTGTGAAAAATTCCTTTAATTTTTGCTTGTCTGGAAAACTTTTTATCTGTCCTTCCATTTTGAATGATAACCTTGCTAGGTAGAGTATTCTTGGGTGTAAGTTTTTTCCTTTTAGCACTTTAAATATATAGTGTCACTCTCTTCTAGCCTGTAAGGTTTCTGCTGAGAAGTCAGCTGATAGCCTCATGGGGTTTTCTTTGTATGTAACTTGTCTTTCTCTTGTGGCTTTTAGGATTCTCTCTTTATCTTTAATGCTGGACATTTTGATTATGATGTGTCTTGGTGTGGGCCTCTTTGGGTTTATCTTGTTTGGGGCTCTTTGTGCTTCCTGTACCTGGATATCTGTTTCCTTCCTTAGGTTAGGGAAGTTTTCATCTATTTTTTCTTGAAATAGATTCTCCGCTCCTTTGTCTCGCTCTTCTCCTTCTGGGACACCTACAACACGGATGTTAGTGTGTTTGATTGATGTTGTCCCAGAGGTCCCTTAGACTGTCCTCACTTTTTTAAATTCTTTTATCTTTTACCTGTTCAGCTTGTGTGATTTCTTCTAGTCTTTCATCCAGCTCACAGATCCGTTCTTCTGTATCCTCTACTCTGCTTTTGAGTCCCTCTAGTGAATTTTTCATTTCCAGTATTGTATTCTTCATTTCTGATTGATTCTTTTTTATACCTTCCAATTCTTTGTTGACATTCTCATTGAGATCATCTATACTTCTCACCAGATCAATGAGCATCCTTAACACTCTTTGTTTGAACTCTCTTTCAGGTATGTTGCTCATTTCTGTTTCACTTAGTTCCTTTTCTGGGGTTTTGTCCTGTTCCCTTACTTGGTTCTATTCCTTTGCCTCCTCATTTTGCCTCTTTCCCTGTACTTGTGTCTATGTATTAGGTAGGTCAGCTACATCTCCTGCTCTTGAATAGGTGATCTTATATAAGTGATGCCTTAGGAGGCCTGCAGTATGCTTCCTTCAGTTCTCAATGTTCCAGGAGTGACCCCTATGTGGGCTATGTGTGTCCTTCTGTTGTGGCATGTTTGGCCTCCCTGTAGTCGCCCAGGGAGGCCAACTTGTGCTCCTGGCCAGCTGTTGTAATGCTCAGCTGCTTATAGTTGTTGTGGGCCCTTGAGTCTCTTTATCGGGTGTGGGGAGCCCCAGCACAGTTGGCTGCAAGTTCTAATACCACATTTGTGTTGCAGTATTTCTTTTAAGTGAGTAGGTCTCCAATATGGCATGTTGTCAGGCTCAAGGGCTTACAATTGCTATAAGCCTTCAGCCTTTATGTCTCTTGTCAGCTCTCTGAGGATTACAGCTGGGTGGGGCTGGCCTCAGGCACAGGATCACCCAATTGTTTCAGGCTTTGGAAGGTGGGGCAAACCCCCATGTGGGTCTTTGAGAAGCACAAGTCTTCTGCTGCTGACAAGCCCTGCCACCCACAGGTCCACACACACAGTCAACACAGTCCTGTCCTGTGTGCCTGCCCTGACCTCCTAAAGTGGACCCAGTCTCTCCACGGCGGGAACCCCATACATTGCTCCACGGCCCTACACTCTACCAGCTCCTTGTGCACGCCCTGCCCCACTGAAGTGGGCTCAGTTGCCAGGCTGCAGAGAATCCAGTCACCAATCTACGCAGGCCCACAAGTTGCCTGAGGGCTTGTTGTTGGGTGTGGCCAGTCCCTAGGGAGGGCTGCCTGCCCTGGCTGAGCTGGATTAAATCGGTGCTCTAGTGGGTGGGGCAGACCCTGGGCTAGCAGGCTCCAGGGAGAACTCTAATGGTGTCTGTGTCAGCACGCCCACACCAGGCCACAACAATGGCTGCTGCCAATGTCCCAGTCCCTGGAGAGGTCTCACCTCTCACTGCAATGCACTCAGAGCCTATCAGGTGAGTCTCTTTTCACCAAAGCACTGTGCACCTTTCTTTCTGGTGTTTTTAGGTTACTTTCTGAAATGGGTGAGTTTGTGCATGGGCCCTTTAAGAGCTGGTTTTAATTTCTTTGTGAACCAGCTTTTCTGGGGGTATCCCCGGTGTTTTAGTAGCAGGTGAAGTCAGATATTATGCTACTTGTCTCGATTGCGCTGGGTCCACAAAATGCCTACAGTGGGAGCACTCCTTGGCTCAGGCCCCGCTCCTCCAGGGAGGGCTGTGTACCTTTGGGCTGTGCCTGGGTGGCTGTGAAGTGCTGCGGCTTGTGGAGGTGGTGTTTTTCCTCTCCAGAAAGGAGTTTCTGCCTCTTCCACCTCAATTAGGATTGTCGTGTGTTGCAGGAGTTCCTCTTATCCAGTTTGCAGTTCTCTTTAGGGGTAATTTTTCCACAACTAGTTGTAAATTGGCTGTGTCAACAGGAGGAGGTGAGTTCAGAGTCTGCCTATGCTGCCATCTTGACTTCCCTCTTGTATGTCTTTTGATTAGATAATTCAACCCATTTACATTTAGAGTAATTATTGATAGATGAGAACTTACTGATGCCATATTATTAATCATCATCTTTTTTTTTTAGTTTTCTTGTTCATTTCTTCCTCTCTTGCTGCCTTCCTTTGTGAATTGATGATTTTCCATTGTAACATGTTTTGATTTTCTTTTCTTTAACTGTTGTGAATCTACTATAGCATTTTTGCTGTGGAGTTACCATGAGGCTCACATCAAACATCTTATAAATCAACAGTCTCTTTTATGCCAGTAACAACTTAACTTTCCATATGAAAACACTATCCTTTTATGTATTTGATGTCACAATTTATCTTCTTTTATATTGTGTATCCATTAACACATTGTTGTAGCTATAATTATTTTTTAATACTCTTGTACTTTAATCTTTACACTAGAATTAAATGGTTAACACTTCACCTTATCAAAGTATTAGAGTACTCTGAATCTGACTATATACTTACCTTTACCAGTGTGTTGTATATTTTCATATGTTTTCATACTCCTAATTAGTGTTTTTATTTCAGCCTGAAGTACCCCTTTCAGCATTTCTTGTAAGGCAGTTCTAGTGGTGATGAATTCCTTTAGTTTTTGTTTGTCTGGGAAAGTCTATATCTCTCCTTCATTTCTGAAGGACATGTTTGTCAGAAAGTATTTTTGATTGGCATATTTTTCTTTCAGCACTATGGTTTCTACTGAGAAACCCACTGATAGCCTCATGGGGGTTCCCTTGTAAGTATTAAGCTGTTTTCAAAATTCTCTCTTGTCTTTGATTTTTGAAGTTTTATTATAAGAGAAACTTTGAGAAAATCTCTTTAAGTTGATTTTGTTTGGTAACCTATCAGCTCATGGACTTGAATATTTAAATCTCTCCATAGATTTGGGAAGTTTTCACCATTATTTCTTTAAATAATCTTTCTGGCCTCTTCTCCCTCTCTTCTCCTTCTGGAATTCCAATAATTCACAAATTGCTTCTTTAGATGGTATACCATAGTTCACATAGTCTTCACTCTTGTTATTCTTTTTTCTTTTTGCTCCTCTAATTGGAAAATTTCAACTGATTTGTCTTTGTGCTCACTGATTCTTTCATCTGTTTCATCAAGTCTGCTGTTGAAGCTCTCTTTTGAATACTTCAATTCAATCATTGTATTCTTCAGCTCCAAAATTTCTCTTTGGTTCTTTTTTTTTTTTCCCCATATCTCTGTGTTTAACTTCTCATATTGTTCTTGTATTGCTTTCCTGATATTATTAATCATTTATCTGTGTTCTTGTAGCTCTCTGAGTGTCTTGAGGACAATTATTTTGAATTCTTCATTAGGTAATTCCTTTATCTCCATTTCTTTGCAGTCAGTTAATGCAGGTTTGCAGTATTTCTTTGGTAGAGTCATGTTTTCCTCATTCTCCCTGGTCCCTATAGCCTTGTGTAAGTGTCTATACATTTGAAGAAGTAGTCACCTCTTCCAGACTTTATGGAATGACTTTGGTAAGAAAGACTTCCACCTGCCGGTGGAGGCATACTGGAGCATGCTGTGTCCCTGGGTATAGTGGTGCAGGGTGCAAAGTGGGAGGTATGTGGTGGCACTGGGCCTGGGGGGGGCATGATGTTGCTTTAACTCAGGCCACTGGGTCCACAGAATAAACAACTATGTGGTCCTTGGCAAGTGCTACTTGGTGTCCATAGTGGCTGCAAAGGCTATTGAGTTCCTCAGCTGTGTCTCCAGGCCCAGTAGTTAAGGACCATTACAGGCAGTGTTGGTGGCCAGAGCTTGTGATGTGCACACATTTGGCTGTGGGGGCTTGCTCCAGGTGCCTGGGTAGTAACAGGGGTCAATTGCAGACACACATGTAGTTGTTTGGGCCAGGATAGGCAACTGCTGGTGCACTGGTAGTTCAGAGGCCCTGGCTTTTGGCATATACTACATTGCTTGCTAAGTCTTGCTCCAGGCACATGGCAGCATAGAAGGGTGGGGGATTTGGACTGGTGGCATGCAAGTGCTCAGCTCTAGGGGCTAGCTGCAGGTGATTGTAATGGTGCAGGCTAGTGTCAGAAGACAGGGCCTTATCTGGACCCACAAACAGCTATAGTGGCCATGGCTGCGAGCTGTGCTCACCTGTGGCTGCATAGTCTTTCCTGGGTGTGCACACACAGTGAAGGCTGGTGACAGATGTCAGGCCAGTGATGTGTAGTTGCACAACTAGAGGGGCAAGACTGAAGCACACACATGGCTGTGGGGTCAGCCACTGGGATCTAGACTGGCAGCTTGTGCCCACAGGGCCACTGAGGCCTGGCCTAGCTGCTGGTGCGATTCCAGGGCTCCAGGGGGTAAAGAGAGGGAGCAGGGAGGGACTCAGGTGGTTGGAGTCAGTGAATGTGAATTACCTGTGGGGAAACCTGGCAAAATCTGCAGATCGTTTGTGGTACTGTTTGGGCCATTGATTTCTTCCTCATTGTCAACAGCTGATGAGTTTGTCTGTAGAGATGGTTCCTGGTTACCTCAATCACTTCCATGAGTGGCTGCTATTGCTAGCCTCTGCTTTTCTTCACTGCTGCTAGCCGTAGTATACATTTCAGTTTTGCCAACCTAGGTAGAGTGAAATTGAAGTGGGACCTGTATGCGGTGCCCTAAAAGGCTGGGGAAGCTGTTTGTTCATCCCACTCTTTCTTCCTGGTGAGGCGAACTCTTTCTAGCCAAGGAGTTCTATTTCGGCAATGAGCAATACCAGTTTGGAGGATGGGGTGAGAAAGGGAAAATGAAGCTGTCTTCCTTTTCATGCAGTTCTTCTCAGGTTTTTTATTCACTATGTTGCTAAAGTTTCTTAAATGGATTCCAGAGCTCTCCTAGAGCTGTTTTCATTCATGGATAACTGTCTGTTGATTTTTGTGGAGGGACAAAGCCTGGTGTCTCCTGTGCTGCCATTTTGGTGATGTCACTCCGGCCTCAATAAATGTTGATTGAATGAATAGATGCAGTTCTTACCACAACCCTTGGTGGTAGTATTATCATTGCTAATATTTCACATAAGTGCAAACAGCCTCTAAATGGTCAGGATCTGCTATGTGCCATGCTTAGAAGTGCAGCTTTCCAATGATAGAGACCTAGTTTTTCCATTTACCTCTAGCTATCTGTAAGTGACATAGATTTAATTTGGAGATTGTGTGTCAGCTGGCCTCACAATGCACACAGGGTACATGACCTCTAGGATTGCTCATCGATTTATGTGGGCCATTTCCATTGGCACCTGGGGTGGCAAGTAGGGACAAGTGTCTAAATGAGATAAGGCTACTCTAATTACCTCAGAGTTTTGCTGAGTCTCAAATAAGACAATGTGTGTGAACACTCTTTTTAAATTGTAGAACACTGTACAGAAAGCATATTATTAATAACACTAAATAAATTATTAGGTAAATTTATCCTTGTGATCCTATGCTGTCACTACTCACAACATGAATGAAGTATATGTTATCAAATCTTGCTACATACTGGGTTAGGCACTTCTCTGATTCCCTTGTCTCCTATGGAATTTAATTTGTATATTTTCATGTTTTATAACATTTTACTCCAACAGAGATTTACTTTTTCACTTTTTTGTTCTAAGACTTCCTGGTTTTATATAGTTGCCTCATGTGACTGCTAATTTTGTTTTATATTTTGGAAGACAAGTGCATATTAGGTCATTTATCCATTTTATTTAACCTTTTCTAACACTATTGAGCAACTATAAGAATATGTTCTTTGATATTTCTGAGTTTTCACAGTGACACAAGTTCTATGGGGCAAGATTTTTCTGTTTTAAAATGTCTTTATCTTACTCAATTCACGTGGATTGCTGTTTGTCCTAATTGGTCAGACATTGGACAGCTGTAAAATACATTTTCATAATGTCATGGCATTTCAAAATTCATGCAAATATTGAAAACTAAGAATTTTACAGACATTCTCAATGTCAGATCAGAATTTTATTTAAAATGTTTAATACATTAACTATTGAGATGATATCAAGTTTGTCCTGAAATCTATGCAAGCAATTGTGAGCCTGTCATGTTGCAGGTGAGCAAGAAAAGCCCAACATGTAGTGACATATTTAAGATCATGCACTTAGGTGGGAGGAGAGCCCTGGAGCTCCTGCTTGACCTTTCTCTATGTCATGGTGCCTGCCTTTCAGTAATCTGGACCCCTTTTTGCTGCTGAGAGCTGCCAACCGCAGTTCCTACAGGACTCCATTCTGGAGTATGTATTTTAATCATGCTCTCTTTTAGGGGACTTTGTGCTGCAGGGTTTCAGCATCCTGCGTGCATGGTCATGTTTAGTCTATTGTTATGTTGGCTCCAGAAACTTTTAGAGATCAGAGTAGTGTGCACAGATCTGACCTGGGCATCTGAAATATATGTGAAGAAAATAAAAATTATATTATTTGCCTTTCAAAAAGTTCACAACTTAGGTAGATTTAACCTCTTATCCATTTTATCTTATCATTACTAATAAAAGACACACACTAATTTAGATTATTTTGACTCATGACAATTTTCAGTTGCAGTAAAACAAATGATCTGGAAAATATCTTTAGACATGATATTATAAAATCATCCTTTATAAAATTACTACTTATAGTGACTTCATTTATCAGTTGCCTCAAAATCTTGCCCTTAAGTTGCCCTCAGTAGGAATCTCCATGTTCACAAAAGAAAAGTGGGCACAGTAGGAAAGCTGAGTGGGAGTAGAAGCACAACAAGGTTCTCCCTTCTTATCTCTCATAAGGTTCTGTATTTATAAATCTATTAAGTCAATTTTCTCCATGCCTTTAGAGAAATCATTGAGCAGTATTTATTTGGGAACTTTAATAAATTCAGTTAAAAGTGAAATTGGAAATATATTGTTCTCTGATGTAACCCACCTTTGTTCTAGTGGGATCTGGTCCATCTCTGAACAGCGCTGACTATCTGAAATTCTTATGCTGAATCCAAATATCAGTTTTCCTGGTGTCATTTTTTGAGGAAAAGACTTATAGTGCCTGAATCAGGTAATGTGAAAGATACTAGAATTACAGAGTTAATTATAATTATAGAGATAAAGAAAATGTCTTCTCTTTCAAGTTAGAGTGTAGCAAGTTTGGAAACCATGAACAAAGAAGTGAATTATAGAAGTGACTATAGTGCCAAATACAGTACAAAGTAATAGAAATTATTATGACACAGACATCCCCATAGGTCACTATCCATATAGACTTTGGGCTTAGGACAAGCACTACAGTTGCAAATGAGGCACTTCACCCAAATTACAGGCCTCAGGCAAGAAGCAAATAACCTCAGAATCCAAGCTTATAAATATCTCAGCTCACAGAAGAGCTCTAACTAGCTGCATGATCAAAGGCAAGATTTTAAAAGTCAAGTTTATTGAGATATAATTTATATTGTACAATTTATCCTTTTTAGTGTAAAGTTCTATGAGTTTTGATAAACGCATTCAGCCATGTAAGTACCACCATGATACAGAAAAATTCTATCATTCAAAAAATTTCTCTTGTGCCCTTTTGTAATCAGCCCCTCCCCCCACTGCTAGTCCTTGGCAACCACCTCTAGTTCTCAATCTTTGTAAGCTCTGGTTTTCTCATTTATCAATGGAAATATTAATAATATCACCTATTTCCTGTGGTTTTTAAAGGAGTTAAATAAGATAACATACATAAAATATTTGGCACAATGCCTGGTACCTTATGAGCACAAGATAAATGTTAGTGATTATTATTATTATTGTTAAAATGTTGAGCATTGAGTTGTAACCCAGAAATCACAACAGTGTAGTAAGTAAAAATAAGTTAGAGTTTGTAAAACACAATCTCCCATGTAATATAGAAGCATTTTCTACAGTATCCTGACAGTTGATCATTAAGCCTCAATTAGAATGCTTCCCTTAATGGAAAACTCAGAATTTCTCAAGACAGTTTATTACATGCTTGGATAGAAATGATTGCTTAAGTGTCTTTTTGCCTTTCCATAACTTCTACTCATAGATCAAAATGATCTTAGAACACAAGTCCAATTTCTCTTTCATGTAATAGATCTTTAAACGGAGCAGCCTCACCTCTCTTTATTTCTATTCCTGAGTCTTTTCCCTACTAAAGAAAACCAAAACAGATAAACCTAAATATTATTGGTAGAGGCTACAAGGAGGTAGATTATGTCTTAGCATGAAAAGGAATGTTCTAAGAGAGTTAAGTAAAGACTAAAGATGTAGAAATAAAGGTAATTATTCCTCTATCCCTAAAGATGTTCAAATCCTGGTTGAAGAATCACTTATGATAGTTGTTATAGAAAGATCTTGTATATCACATGGGCTGTTGGACCAAGTAATTGCTAAGCTCCTTCTAGCCTGAGTATGATTCTACATACATATGTTCTTTTTGCCATAGCTCTAAAACGTTTTATCTGTAATTTCAGAAAGAGTCATAGGAATCATTCTGCCTCCATAGAGATGGTTTCTACTCTCTGTTTAAAAATCCATTTATCTTTCTTAACTTGTTTACTCAAACTCATCTCAAGTTTTTATTAATCTCACTTGGATAGAGAAAATAATATATATGAGAACCTCTTGAAAAACTTTAGGGATTATACAAAATGAAAGGTGCTGTAAAGCTGTATCTATTCAGATCCCTTAAATAACACTACAAAAATTTAACTATTTTTAATGGAAATTTGTCTAAATTCCATTTATGCTATGGTCAATTTTTACAGTTAAACCATAATTTATGCTGAACTGTCTTTTTATTTTTCAGTTTACTGGAGAATATTTCACATTTTCTGGATGACAGCTTTATTGTTAAGAATATTAATTATAGTACTGAATTTGTAATACAAAAATGTTTTCAGGGCTAGAAGACAGGTGTAAGGATGGATCTTTGCCTCTACATAAAATAGTTGCATACTACTTCTGGTGTGTGTGTGTTTGTGTGTGTGTGTGTGTGTGTGTGTAGGGTTTCTTCATTTTACTACATCCTCCATCCCAAATGCCTGTCATAGTGCACTTATCTAGAGCAATATTTATCTCTTTTCTAATTTATTGTGGCTTGGAAATCAGATATGAAAGCATTTTAGACCAAAGTGTCAAGCAAGGGTACATAAATTCTGAATGAGACTTTAAGGTATACAATACATCAACTCTCATGCATAGTGCTTATAAAATGTTTATTTTTGCAGCTCTAAGTAGTTTAAAATCAACTTCTGTTTCTTTTGTATTGTGAAGAGGAGGGCTGACACTGTGAGTTACTTGAGATAATGTGAAATCTAAATAATGTGAATGCATTGTTCTATTATTAACCAAATTCATTCTCTCACCTTCACATTCAGGATTAGCAATGGCAGCTGCAGCTATAGCAGCATATGCCACCTTTGGAGGGGGACTCAAAATTGGAAAGCAGAATTTTTTGGTATCAAGAGAGGAGCCAGGCCAAAGTGTGATTCTAAGCCAGGTATCTTGGCCACTTTTACTAGTTTTTGATGATAATCTCGTTTAGCAAATATTATTTCAAGAAAAACAGTTAAGAATGCTAGGTTCAAAGAAGTCAGAAAGGAAGCAGAGGGCTGGCCCCATGGCTTAGCAGTTGGGTGTGTGCGCTCCGCTGCTGGCGGCCCGGGGTCAGATCCAGGGCGCGCACCGACTCACCACTTCTCTGGACACACTGAGGCCACGTCCCACACACAGCAACTAGAAGGATGTGCAGCTATGACATACAACTATCTACTGGGGCTTTGGGGGAAAAATAAATAAATAAATAAAATCATTAAAAAAAAAAAGAAAGGAAGCAGAGGAGAGAATCTATCCCAGCAATATCCCCACTTGGAACAATGGAGTAGAGAAATGGGAGGCCAGAGAAAGGACAGAAGGACATTTGTAGCAGGATGAAATCTCCAAGAGGCAGGAAGAACTAGGACCATTTTTCTTTGAACTCTTTTGTCATTGGTTTTCCCTTTATTCCAGGAGGTATATGTTACTCTTTGTTGCTGGTAGAAAACATGCTCCTGGATCTTGCACAGTGGCACCGTTCCAGCTGTAGCACCAAGAGGAAGCTCTGAGGTCACTGATGTCAATGGTAAAAACTGTAACCGTAAGAAAATGGGGTTCCTTGAACATGCTGGACACCCTACATCATGTGGCCCAGGCAGGACCTGTTCCCTTAGACTGCCAGGAACTGTGTTCCTAAGCTCTGAACTCAATGCCCAAGTACATTTTTAGATAAATTCTTCTAAACATCAATGTACATATAAATCATTTGATGATTCCATTGAAATACAGATTCTGATTCAGCAGGTTTGGAGTGGGCCTGAGATTTTGAACAAGCTCCTTGGTGATGCCCATGCTGACTGCCTGTAGGCCACTCTGAGTAGCAATGCTCTAGATTATTTCAATTCTGGTTGAATTAGATAGAAATCTTGAGAGGAAAGGGAATAGTTATAAAATAAACCAAATGCTAAACTCCACAATGTTAATGCTAAAGGGGCATAGAGAACACTGAAAAAATGGAGTCCCAGAGAACTGTCTTTCCCCAAGTCCCTTCCCTAGTGAGTGATGACACTGTTGAGACTCAGAATCCAGGCCTCCTGATTTCCAGTCCATGACTTTCCAGGTCACCATGCTGCTCCTCATGAGAAATGTGTTTGGAAAACACTGAAAGAGACATGACACTGGAACTGAAGAGGAAGATGAGTCATGGAATGCTTACAAGTAGAATAAAATTATGAAGTAGAACCAACTGAGGGGACAAACAACTAGGAGAATAAGGACAAGTGATAAGAGTGAAAGAAATCTGGCTCCATCGTGGGAGTGGGTGGGGGGAGTAGGAAGTCCTTGAGTGATCAAAATTAAGGATATTGGGGCGATCCTGCCCCAAAACTTTCTTCCAACTGATGTCAAGGATTGTGACCATAAAAAAATGGGCTCCCTTGAATCTGATGGACACTCTCTGTCACCTTCCATCTTTCCTAATTTCTCATTAGCAGTGCACTCTTTCTCATTATGAGTGGCTCTCTTATAGTGGGCTTCTTTTCAGTCAAACACTCCTGTCTCAGTCCGTTCAGGCTACTATAACATAATACCATAGACTGGGTGGCTTAAACAACACACACTTATTTCTCATATTTTTGGAGGCTGGGAAGTCCAAGATCAAGGTACCGGCAGATTTAGTGCCTAGTGAAGGCCCACTACCTGGTTCATAGATGGCCACATTCTCACTGTGTCCTTGCATAGCAGAAAAAGGATGAAAGAGCTCTCTAGGGTCCCTTGTATAAGGGCACAAATTCCATTCCTAAGGGCACCACCTTCATGACCTAATTATCTCCCAAAGGCCCTACCTTCTAATACCACCACATTGGGGGTTAGGATTTCAACAAATGAATGGGATAGGGACACAAATATTAATTCCACTGTAACTCTTGAGAAATTTAATATGTAAGTCTTTATTATCTTGGCAAGTACATTTAAAACATGCTTATTTGGGAAAGATAGAAGAAGCTTAGGCACGCTGGCAGGGGTAGGGGTCAGGAAGGAAAGGTAAAGAGCTAATACAAGAGAGAAAGAAAGACATCAAAAGCGGCAGGCACTAAAGCTGGATCACATCCAAGTTAGTGTGCAATGGACTTGTCCGAGTATAAGGGACGCTGCAGAGAAAAGGAGATATTCAAGAAGTGTCTAAGCTGAAGAAAAAATAGAGATACAGACTTGTGCTCCCTATGTTGGTCCCTGCTTTGTAATTTGTGTGAACACTCCAACTCGTGAGCCTCAAGACCCTGAAGTGTTCACCAGGCAAATCACAGTCAAATCTCAGATGACACCAACACTGCAAATACATCATTCATATTCTGCTTCTCTGTGAGGATAAATGAGGGTACTAAATCGAAGTGTTCCATTCTACCACAATATTTTGCATCTGAAGGCACTGCATGTATCTATTATCTTCCTATGTATGCACATACCTACCCCCAAAGCAAAAGTCAGGACAATATTAAAACCATCACAAATTTTAAAGTAAGTCATTCATCCTTATGCTTTATTCATAAACAAGAATTTCCTTCTTCCCTTCTCTCTCTTTCTTTTTGATACACTTGAGATTTTGAGAACAATGCACTCCTCTCAAAGACAATTTGATCCTTGATAGGCTAAGCCTCTTACAGAAAATAAAAATTCACTAAGCAGAAACAATTTCCAAAGCCACAATTAATTTTCAAATTGAATCTACTTTCTGCTTTTTAGAGAAGTTCTTTTTCAAAAATATGTTCTGCTAGCCAAGGTTCTCATGCCATTATTTGAAGTCAGTAAAATTCCAAAGATTTTGCTTTGACTTCTGTGTAGTTAATATTTTCTAAGTTTCTTTCAAAAGGACCAACCTGTAAAATTTTCTAGAAAGTGATATATCAGGGGAAATATTTTTTCCCAAGTCTGAAGATGATACATTATTTTTATTCTAAAGATAATGAATTGCTGTTTAATGAACAGTTTTCTTGAAATGCAACCGTGGAAACTCTTATAGGGCTGTGTTTGAGTTCTCTGAGGTTTGTTAAATTTTCTAGAAGGAGGAGGCTGATCAGAGAAAATCAGAACTGTGATCTGGGATCAGTACTATGAGCTGTAATTTCTATAAAGCCAGTCTGTGTTGAACATTGTTATTTTCTCAACTCAACCACTTAAAGTGTCTCTATCTAGGGCTGTGCAAAACCTCCTTCTATCAGGTCACTTGCTTATTTTCTTGATTGTGGAGGCTGGCATGGTAAAGTGGAAGGAGTAGGCATCTGGCATCAGACAGACCTGGATTTTTATCTAATTTCTGCCATAACTAGCTGTGTGGCCTTGAGAAATTTTTTGAAACTCTCTGAGCCCTGGTTCTGTTTATAAAATTAGAGTAATAAAGTCTCTCAGGTTTCTTGTGAAGAGTAAATGAGATAAATGCAATGGATCTACTATATTGGAAGAATATAAAATATGATGTGGGGTGTACTGTAAAATTAGAAGACCAAAAGACAAGAAGCTGTCAACCTCAGTTAGGTTCAAAGAGCTCAGACATTCTTAAGGAAGCTTGAGAAATTATTTAATTTTTATACTTCTCTTACAACTTTCCAGTCATGAAAATGACAACTAAATTAGAAAACTTCTCTAAAATCTTGAATTTAGTTGGAATGATAGAAAGCTCAAATAGAATTTGAAAAAGCAGTCATTTATTATTTATGATATATCTCACTTTGGGTCCCCCTGAAAGCAGAGCCTGAAGCAAGGATTTAGGTACAGCTAGTTTATTTTGGAAGTATGGTATGCAGAATTCTAAAGATGGTCCTCCAAGATTTCCAACCTTAAATCCTGGAACTATGAATATGATGAGATATCATGATCAGGATTACATTAATGCTACATGGCAAAAGGAATTTTGCGGTTATTAATTAAGTTATTAATTAGTTGGCTTTGAGTTAATCAAAAGGGAGATTATCTAAGAATGCCTAATCTAATAACAAGAGCCTTTAAAGCAGCAAATTTTCTCTGGCTGATGGCAGACGGGGAAGTTAAAGAGATTCAAAGTACAAGAAGGAGTTGACATGTCATTACAAGCTTTGAAAATGGAGGGAGACAGGTGGAAAGGACCTGAGACCAGCCTCTAGAAGCTGAGAATGACCCCTGGCTCACAGCTGGAAACGGGGACCTTAGTCCTACAACTGCAAGGAAATGGATCCTGCCAACAACCTGAATGAGCTTGGAAGCAGATTCTTTCCCAAATCCTCCAGAGAAGTGCCCAGCCTGGCTGACAGCTTGATTTCAGCCTTGTGAGACTGTGAGCAGAAAACCCAGGCAATCCTGTCCAGACCTCTGACCTATGGAATAGGTGATATATTTACTACAAGTAATACATTTATACAAGATAAATGTGTGGTAATTTGTTTGTGGTGATTTGGTATGCAGCACTAGAACTCTGATACAAGATGTGATTTCATGAAGTATGAGTAAGGGAGTGGAGGGTGAGGAAGGAAAGAGGTAAAGCCAATTGTAAGGGTGCCTAATGGGAGGTTGCTGTTGTGGGCAATGGGGACTCAATTCTCCTGTGATCTCCTGAGAAGTGGGCAGAATGCCACCCGGAATTATCCATCAAAACTACAAGACTGCAGCATGTACCTGCTGGCTCAGTCTGGCTCAGCCCCTCCTTAGTTAAGGGGGCTTTAATTACCCTGCACTTCCAGCCAAGGCTTACAGCATAGTCCCAGAGTAGCCAAGGTGGAGTGGATGAAGGCCCTGTAGCAAAATGTAGAAAGACATAAGTTTCTTGCAGTGGAAGACTGGTTGTATAGAATGAGTCTGAGCTTGCACAGAATATCCTATCCTAGAAAGGTGTGGCTGAAAATAGAGGTAGTTCAAAGTGATATAAGAAGAGTGTTAATAAAATAAAATAAAAAAGTAATAAATAAAAATCCTAGAGTATCAGATCTGAGGCTTAAAGAAGAGAGGCTTCTTGCTCAAAGGAACCAAATGTCTGCACATCAAGGTCAGAAGGGGAGCTCAGCTCCCACGATCTCCAGTGTAACCTGTCTCCACTGCTTCTGGAGCTTCAACTCTGTCAGTGACGCAATGTTAAACCCATGAGCTCAAGAATTCCTAAGCTGCTTATTGAATTCCTATCTACCTTGTGAGCTGCCTTCTTCTATATTCCCAACTAGACTACAAGATTGCTTTTAGCCTCTAAGTTCATTTCACTCAAATATGTAGTGTTTTATACTAGTAATTATATTTTAGTGTTATCGTGTATTAATAAAACAAAATTATACCCAGCTAAGTGTTGCTTGCAAATAACTAAGTACTAGGGCAACTGAAAAAAGATGATATTGAGCTCATTACTATGTTTTCAATTTGTCAACTCTCTAAAACTCATTTTGAGTCATCTAGAAACTTAGCTTCTCCTAACTTGTGGGTCATTTTTTTCTCTAAGGCTTCTGGAATGGGGGTGAAACTGAAAAGTAATGGACAGAGCAATAATATCCCTAAACCTCTTGGTGACAAAGTCTTGCTCCTTGTTTACACCAGTCATTCTAATTTAAATCTATTTTTAAAGAAATAAATCTATTACTTCTCCTAATACTGAGCCTATAGATATCTTATCTTGAGCAACAGCAAATTTACATAGCAACAGAGTCATTGATAAGGAATTACTTTTGTACCCTAAACTGAAATTGGTAAGAAGCTTTTCTGAGTATTTCATTTTATTTGATTTTTCAGTTTCAAAAATTTAGACATGATTTTTTAGATACTTTAATTACTCTTAAAATAGTCTATCCATCAGACTAAACAAACATTCTCATTACATTTGAGCTCAGTTCTAAGTATTTGGATTTATAAGGAAAGCAGGGAAGTAATAGTTCACTTCACAAAAGATTGAACATACACAGCTTAGACTAGAGCTCCATTAAAATGGCTTAAAACATACTATTTACATAGAACTTTCTGCAACACATCTGAAACACTGTATTTTATTGATTTGAAGGCATATTTTTTTTAATGTTTTAACAACTCTGAAATTGAGATGTGTGTTACATTGCTGTCAACCAAGGAACATTTATGATATACTTGTTTTTGCCTGCATGTGCACAAACATCAAAAATGCTAAATCTGACACTGCCTTGTTTCTACCTACTTCCCTGCCAATTTCTCCTACCACTCTCACCTTCTGTGAGCTTGCTCCGGACACAGAGGCCTGTCTGGGTTCCTGTTTGGTTGTGCATTTAAGCATTTGTGCCACCAGTTCAGTATGCCTGGAATGCAGTTTCCTCCAATCTCATTATAATCGTCATTCTGTCATTCATATTTCAGACTAAAATGTCTACTTAACCACCTAAGGTAGCTGTCCAGTCATTAGACATCTGCATTCACTCATCTCTATCGGAAATTTTCCTTATTTGTTAGCTTATTTATTTATTGGTTGATTAATTGATTGTCTCCTCTCATCAGAACATCAGCTGCTGCTGAGTCATTCTGCTTGCCTGCTTCACTGCCACATCCCTAGCACACAGAACAATACCTCACACATACTAGATGCTCAGTAAACATATGTGGAAAGAAAGAACACATGCCAAGGTGATTTGAACCCGCATAATACAGAATACTGGTATTACCAAGATCAGTTCTTTTTTAATATTTAACTTTATTGAGCAAAAGAAACAAAAAGGACAAAATACTAATTGAGCAGAGCTGGCTGATGTGACAAATGTGTGCTGTATTAGATGTTAATTATGGAAACTTCAGACTATTCCCTTATCCCTGTTTCTAGCTTTTAAGGCACTTACTCAATGCCAGTTTCTAAAACCTTTCTCTATTGTCCCTAATCCCATGGAAAGCAAATCCATACTGTCTCCTTTTCTCATGTCTCAAGAAATTATCAAAAGTGAGCAAAGTACCTGCACATAGTAGAAGTACAAATGCTTTTTTGAATGAATAAATGTGTATACGTTAAGGCAGTGACTCGGTAATCCCACCCACTGACTATGGAAGAAACTGAATGATTCTAGGACCAGACCTACTTTTGGGAGCAGGTAAGTTGTATGTGCAGTTCCGAGTCAATGACAGGATCTTTGTATAGAAAAGTACAAAGTTCTATTTCTTATCACCACGTCATGGAGCCACATTCCTCCAGTTTCCTCTACTGGTACAAAGGGTGCCCTTATATTTTCATATAATAACCCTTGAATCACTGGGTAAATATTTTATCAAGTCCTTTTCTTTCCAGAAGCTCTTTACTGTGCCAATTTAAGGGAATTCTGAGAGCTATATGTTATGATTACAGGTTTTAAAAATGGACAGGAAATCAAAATTTCTCCTAGTCCCAAGGCTGTGGTTTCAGGCATGTATATTATCGTGCCTATTTACAGATGACTGAGTCCTGAGAAACTGAGGGTGAAGAGCCTTGTTTTGGATCACTCATCTGTGAGCAGTGGAGATGGCAGTGAGACGACCTGCCACATACTTCTCTGTTCTCTGTTAGTTCTAATCCCAGCTCATTCATTTTCAGCCTGGGTCTCATCACTTACATGTCTCATTTTAAAACTGAGGAAAAAATACCACTGCCATTGACGAATACCAATTCATTATTGGAAAAATAAAAAAGCAAATAGCTTCAGTTTTCTTTGGTTTCTATACTCACCAAATTCTTGTAAACACTAGTGACTTTCATTTGCATAGCCCTTAACTATTTTCACAGTACTCTCTTTATGTCATCTCTCTTTATGGGGGACTTGAAATGTTGTTACTGAATCCATGATAAAAGAGAGTTCACATCTGGATCAGAAGAATAGCAAAAGGAAAGAAATATGGAAGACTCTGACCCTAACCCTAATCTTACTTCTAACCTTAACCCATAGAGAAAGATCAGGGCCACAACAGAAAAAAATGAACTAGAATAACAAAACATCAAAAGAGTCCCAGCAAAAATGCAAAATGTTGAAAAAACATTGTTTGCTAAATGGAGGAGAGTAAGTAAGGCAAAGAGAGCGATGTGAGTGGGTGCAAAGGAGGCAATAAGAGGAGGCTGTCACGCAGTGGGTGGATAGACAGGTTGACAGGTGAGAGGAGCAAGAGATGAATGTCAAGATTGGAGAGAAAGTGCAAGGAGAGTTCAGGGTGAGAGAGTGAGCAAAGTTTAGATGCCCGACAGGACAGAGCATTGACATGGCAATTATAGGTGAGTAGCATTCTAGGACCACCGCTCAATAACCATTTCTGTTGTTTCAAGGTCTACTTTCTAATGTCATGTAGAGCTAGTGGAGGTGGAATTAGGTAAAATCAATGTAATCTCTAATCTTACTCTTTGTAATCAGTATCTGTTTGAACTCCAAATTATATTGTCATAACCAACAGCATTTGTACTTTCAAAATTTGATACTTTTAATAAGCTCTCAGGTTAAGTGGGTAAATAAATAAGCTGGCTTTGTGAAAATTTGCTGGTTTTCTTTGAAGGCAAATATTTATGAAAAAGAGAAGTGCTTAGTGAATTCATTTCTGCTTCACAAAATAAAAATATCAGGATAAATTTAGTGTATTAGGTAATTTAGTAATTTCAGTTTAGTGTAGTCACTATAGAAATGTTTGTGGTTGCCTAAAATCTACAGAAACAGATAATTTTCTCAGAAAAGATCAATCAGTTTGGGCTTCTCATTTCTTGTGAGGAAACTGCTGTACGATTTAATGTAATCATATGGGTGAAGAAAAAGCAGAGGAGGCAGGATTTAGGAAGGAAAGTCTCATGCGGAGAGTTAGAAAATAGTGCCACCTGCTGGTAATCATATAACACTTTTTTCATTTTCTTTCCTTAAAAAAGATGAAATATTTTTTATATAAAATTTCTTTAATTTAAATTTTTAAATTGAAAAAACACATTAAAAAATAAAGTATAATTGACACAACAAAAAACAGTCTACAGCCTCACTTTTTCTCTCTCTTTCCCTTCTCCTGCTCCACAGAGGCAAGCACTTTCAACATTTTTAGCTGTATTCTCTTGTATTCATCGTTATACATTATTTTGGTAATAGCCTTAAACTTCTGCCTCTTTATTTATCCACTTTAGACATTTTCTGTTGATTTCATGTTATTATAAATGACTAGATTTCCTTCTCCTTGGCTATCATCATATGAAATATTTACTTTGCAATTTTTGGTTCTATCAGGTCAGGGTTACATTATTATATTACGATATTACAGCATTACATTACTCTTTTCCTTCTAGGAGTTTTATGGTTTCAGGTCTTACTTTCAATCCATTTTTGAGTGTGGTGAAGGATAACAGTCTACTTTCATTCTTTTGCATATGGCTGTCCTATTTTCCCAACACCATTTATGGAAAAGACTTTCCTTTCTCCATTGTATGTTCTTGGCTCCTTTGTCAAAGATTAGCTGTCCATAGATGTGTGGTTTTATTTCTGGGTTTTCACTTCTGTTCCATTGATCTGTGTGTCTGTTTTTGTGCCAGTACCATACTGTTTTGATTAGTATAGATTTGTAGTATATTTTGAAGTCAGGGATTTTGATATTTTCAGCTTTGCTATTTTTTCTCAGGATTGTTTTGGCTATTCCGGGCCTTTTGTAGTTCCATATAAATTTTAGAATTCCTTGTTCTACTTTCATGAAGAAAGCCATTGGGATTCTGATTGGGATTGCATTGAATGTCTAGATTGCTTTACATAATATGGACATTTGAACTATGTTTATTCTTCCAATCCATGAGCGTAGAATATCTTTTCATTTCTTTATGTCTCCTTCAATTTCTTTCAATAATGTTTTATAATTTTCAGTGTATAGGTCTTTCAACACTTTGGTCAAATTTATTCCTAGAAATTTATAATATTCCTAGATATTCCCAGCTCCACTGCTGAGCTGTCCTGTCATGGGCAATTCTCCTCATGTTTCTGAGACTGGTTTCTTCCTCTGTGAAATGGGTGATGCTAAGTGACAGCTCCCATGTCAGGACAAATGGGGTGCTGTTGGCTGACTGAGCACTCAGCACAGGGATTGGAGCACAGAGTGCAGTGAGGGCAGGGAGGGGAGGGTGGGGTGTGATCTGGGGGAGGCCCCCAAGGTAATATCTCTCTTTATCCAGACACCAGGCCCCCAACAAGGAGCCCAGTGGCAGTGGCAGATGACCCTCCTGAGACCAGTGGAACTACAGCCTCTCCCTCAGCATTAGGGATGCAGCTGGGACACTCAGGGTGCACCGGGCCACCTCCTCCCATTCTGATGAGAAGCAGAACTTTGTGATCCTTATTCTGAGGTCTTCTGAAGGCCACAAGGGAGGGGATGACCCCTCCATCTCCCTCATACCTCTTCTCCAATGCCAATTTACCTATTTGGAGGGGTCATATTTTTTGTTGTCGATGGTAAATGTTATGTTTGAATATTATATTAAAATCCTATTTCTTTCTCAGCCTGGGAATGGTGGGTGGTTCTTTCACTCCCTGTGCTCATGGAAATGAGACACAGAATCTCACATTCCTGCTTTAATTTAAAAACCTCGCAGAGTCATCAGCTCAGTGTATATGGAGAAGGGAGAAGGGCCAGTACCGTCCCTGGCTGCTGAAGGACATCCCTGAGTCCCCCTCACTCAGAGGACAGGTTCATTGCAGTGTGGTTCGCCTGGTCCAGGGGCAGAGATGGCCCCTCAGATCTCTCAGGATTGAGAGGTTGGAGGGACTTTCTCAGGCAGAGCAACAACCACTGAAATGGGGGTATCTTTAAAACTAGCACTTGCCAGGACCATGTCCTGCCCAGGACAGTGGCTGCCTTTCTCCTTTCTACACTCTGGAGGAAGAGGGAACATTTTCCAGGTTTCTCTTGAGCAAAGATTAGGAATTTGTAGTTTTCTTATTCAGTCTCTGGAATTGCGTCAGCTCTAAGTGGGGCAAATAATGTAAAAAAGTTCTAAATATGCATATGGAGAGGACAAGGCCAAAGGAAGGTCCTGTGCAGATGGACTAAGGGCAGGCAGGACTTTCCCTCCTCAGGCTCCTCTAGGAGCTCCATGTTCACCCTTGATCTAGACTTGAATCCTCCTGGGATTCTGGTCCATGACTTGGAATTCCTTTCCCTGCTTGTTCACTCTCCAAGAGGGGTTGTGCAGCTTTTAAGGCCACAGCTGGGTCTCCCTTCATAAATACGATGTTCCCTGTGAACTAGGATTTCTAGCACCCTGCGCTTCTTCATACAATTCTTTCTTAGGGCAGAAGTTCCCTAGATACGCCCAGCCTTTCTGTCAGGTACATTTTGGCCACTCTTCCTTGGGTGGGCCTGATGGATCCGAGGTGAGCTCTGGTTTGACACAATAACAGACCATAATCCTCACCAATGAATGACCCCACAGTCGCCCTTGCTGCCCGGGGTGACATCTGGCCCTGTGTGGTTCTGAGGTCCATGGTCTCGGACATTCACCAGTTTACACACTCTGTTGTATTTTTACTGAATTTTCCTAAAGTGGTAGCTGGGCCTGAGCCCATAAAGTGTTTAGCCCTTGGGATGGCTATGTTCTTTTCCACAATCTTGTGTTTAGCCCCTGGGATGGCTGTGTTCTTTTCCACAATCTTGTGCTGTGGTTATGTGATGGGGGCGTGAACCTTTCCCGTTGGGAGCTTTGAAAGATGAGGCATGAGAGGGATGTGGGTGGGGAGAGGGGTCCCGCAGGGAATGCCACCAAACTGATGATCCACGGATGTGCATGGATGCAGCCTTACCAAGTAAAATACTGAAATGCTTCCCATCTGGGTGGTAAACAGACACTGCTCTGAGCTCAACCCAAGAACCCACCCCATAACCAGGAGCTAAAGTGTTACCATCCAGCCTTTTGAACTCATCCATTGGAAACATGCCATAAGACAAGGACCAGATGAATTTCTTGACTCTTGTGAGTTATCTTCTCCTTGCTGATGGCTGCAAGTGTCACTCAGACACACAGCAGGCTGGACTCTGCCAGGGAGGCTTTCTCAGGACAGGCAGCAGCTGAGGACAAATCCTGGTTCCCAACAGCCCAGGCCCATCCTGACACTGTGCAGCCATCCAGGAAAGTGTCTTGCCAAAGGAAGGTTGGGAAGGCTATACTTTCCCTCCAAAGAGGAAAAGAAGTGGCAGGTCCCAGGGCTAGTCCAGGGCTTGGATGAAGGCATGGGTGTCCAAAGAGTATCTCCTGCAGGACTGTGATGCTCCTGAGAGCTGACCCAGATGTAGCAACATTTAATAAGTCTTGTGGGTACAGCTGTGGCAGAGGAAGGACAATTTAGTTCATCTTTGGGCTTCCAAATTGGAAATAGTTTGCTGATGTCCATGAGTAAATAAATTAGAAAATCTGGATGTATTGTTTATTTTTCAAGGAAAATATAAGTTACTAAAATTGGCTTCCTAAGAGCTGATTAATTAGAAGAGAAAATAATAGTGTAAGTCCCTTGAAATTCCTCAGGTGAACATGGTGTTGGAAAGAAATCCTCAAAATATTTGAGGAACTGATAAGTTGGATGCTTTTTAAAGTATTCCAGGTCCAAAGGGGGGGGGGGTTAGATGCTTGCATCTTTGCTTCCAGAGCAAATGAAAACAAGATCACATTGGGTTTCAACTAAGTCTTTCCAAAATAGTTTATGAGATAGTGTTTGTACTTCCTACTCACATACCTAGAGAATATTTTGCCATTTGGTCCATACATTGGTGCATCTTCAATTTATAGGAGCTAACAAAAAATCTGTCCAGTTGACAGCTATACCATCCAGCTAAATGCCACCTCACTCCACTCACAGTGCCCTACAAAGCTCTCTTGGTGATTTGGACACAATTTACCTCATCATAATGAGAGAGCCATGCAGGGTGTTCCAGAGCCCTGGGAACCATATTCATACCACCTCGTATGCCAAGACAGGAGAATCTCTGAATGGGAAACCTGAGTCTAAAACCCTGCCTTTCCCTTGGCTTGGCTTAGGATTTGTCCCCGAATTACAAGTCTTGACCAATCTCTTGAATGCTGTCCCCTCAGTTCAGGTGGCTCTTGAAGAACTACCAAGATGTACTGGCCTTTCCTTCATCATTGAGGAGACCAACAGGAACCCCTCTCGACTCCCCAACATGTCCTTGAGTTTCAATCTCTACAATGCCTGTCTCAGTGACCACAAGACCTTGGCGAGCACTCCGTTTTGGCTCTTTGGGGGGAATCAGACTGTCCCTCCAGACTCAGAGCAAATCTGTGGCCATTGTTACAGGAACAACTTTAGCATTTTCACCCGAGATTAGAACACTTCTGGAGCTCTACAAAAGCCCCCAAGTAAGAGGGTCTGAATTCTGGAGAGAGATATTCTGGTCTTCTCCAATGTCTTTCTCTCATCCAATCATAGGGAAAGGCAGAAGCTGTACATATGCCATCCCAAGGACTTCCTCAGATTGTGAGAATATTTACTGGGTTGGGAAAGAAGACAATGGTGAAGGAGAAGTGCAGTTGAAACATTGAGACTCAGCCCAGAGTCACGCTCAAGGCCAGTGCATCCACCTCACAGCTATTGGGAATGTTGGCTAATGACAGCTCACAGCTCTTTACCTCACAGGGCATGCCCACATCATAGGAAACTGCTTAACCCAAGGATACAGCCCTCTCAAGGGACAGCCAGAGGCCCATGTCTGCCAGATAAAGGAATAAGAAGCCTAGTTCCTTTGTTTCAATTTGGGACAACACTAAAGCGCCCTCCCAGCTCCAGGGACCCTGAGGGTTGGCTGAGACTCCTTGGCAACTGCTTTGTGGTTCAGCTTCTCCTACAACCATCCCTGCCTTGCTCACTTCCCAGAGGTATATCTCTCCAAAACTCTTCCATAGACTTTCCACATGGAACACTCCCCCTCCGAGTCTCTTTCCAGGGACCCGATCTGTGAAAAGCAGCAATCAGGAGACATTACTTCTGAACACAGAATAATGAGATTAGGCAAATTCTTTTCTGGGAGAATTGTCTTTTAGACATCTGAGAGGGTAGGTCATTGTAATCTCCAGAATAACTTAGGTAATGCTCTGGTAATAAATTAAATGCAATAATTAAGAATTTCTTGAGTAAAGATGTATTTCTTCTCATATTTACATCAAACATTGGTCCCTGAGGTGAAGGGACTCCTGCTTCACAAGTCACTTGGGGCAAGGCTGATGGAGACCTCATGATCTTGTTGCTACACCATCTGAAACTCATGCTTTCTTCAATTGCCACTGAAGGACATAAAGAGTGCCTAGGGTCTTACACAACCTCTTTTATTCTTTGGCTTAAAAGTGATGCTATTGGTTAGAAGTAGCCACATGTCCTTTCTAAAAGCAAAAGGTCTAGGAAACTTAGTCTTCTGTGTGCCAGAATGAAAGGAGAACTGGATGATGTCTGCCACACTCTCTTTTTTTTCACCAAAGAATATGGTCACTCTCCCTCTCACATAGAGAATTCACTGACTCTTTTCCCAGGGAGAACATCCCGAGACCCACTACACTCAGAATCACTAGCTGATCACTAGGCTAATGGAACAAAGACTTCAGTGGCCACACATGACAAAGAATACAGAATTTACAGGTTTGGATCAGAAAATACCTTAAACAAACTAGCAACAACTATTGCAATAAGAAGCAACAACAAATGCTGGAGAGGGGGAGAACCTGATCTCCATAGTTGTCACGTTGTAGTATTCCAAATATTACGTTTTCTGCAAAAAGTTATGAGGCATACAAAGAGACAAAGAAAGATGGCTCACACATAGGAAAAGTTAATTAACAAAAGTGTTCCCTGAAGAAGTCCTCAGAGGTTACCGCACAAACATTTTATCTAGTTGTTGCTCTTTACATTCTCTTGTTGAGCCTACATCTTCATAAGCTTCCAGCAGGGATATGTTGAACACCTCTACTTCACAGTCAAGACAGAGTCAGATGCTGTGGATACTGGCAACTGATTTGTCCATTTTCTTCGTCCATGGCTATATCTACTGCCTCCTCTACATCCAACTGTCTTTGTCCCTGGCTACATCTACTACTTCATCTTGATTTACAAGCAAAACCTGGAAAACCTAAAAAAACAAGTATTTTTTGGTTTATTTAGGGATAATACAGAAAATATTGTTATTTTTCATGAAGAAACTCAATTTTGTGGAGTTTATTTCAACCTCAAAATGAATTTTGTTTAAAAAAACTAAACACATAATTATCACATGACCTGGCACTTCCACTCCTAGATATTTACCCCCCAAAATTGAACACAGGTGTTCAGTCCAAAATTTGTATACAAAGATTCACAGCAGCCTTGTGCATAATAGCCCAAAGTGGAAATGACACAAATGCCCATCAACTGAGGAAGGGAGATACAAAAAGTGGTATATCCATGCTATGGAATAAAATTCAGCCATTAAAAGAAATGAAGTACTGATGCATGTATAATCTTTGAAAACACTGTGCTTAGTGAAAGAAGCCAGACACAAAAGGAGAAATATTGTCTGATTCTATTGATGTGAAATGTTCAGAATAGGCAGATCTATAGATAGAAAGTACATTCGCGGTTGCCAGAGGCTGGGTTTAGGCTGGAATGGGGAGGGACTGCTTAATCAGTATGGGGTTTCCTTTGGGATGATGAAATGTTCTGGCACAGACAGTGGTGATAATTGACAACACTGTGAATGTCCTAAACCCATTGAATTGTACCCTTTATCATGGTGAATTTTATGTGATGTGAATTTTACCTTAATTTTAAAGAAGAACAAAGAGTTAATTATCTCCCACAACAGAGTGTCATGAGCCCCTGCGGCTCAATGATGGAAAGGCTGTATCAACAACCTCATTACTACTCCAGGAGCTGTAGATTTTAATTTTCTATGATAGTGAGAGTGTTCCCTCCATTGTCACAAGACAATCATATTCTTGGCCAGAAATGTCCAAATACAATAAGAGAAAATATGCCCTGTTGTACCCCTTTTACAATACAGGCCTTTCCTTCCAGAAGCCCCAAGCAAACTTTCTGCATCAGGATTGCAACAAAGCCCATGGCTAAGCCACACTTTGAGCCGGGACACGATTGTATTCAATTCCTTCCCCATTATTCTCAGGTGAGAGGAAAAGATCATGTCACCTGAGTCCATGAGATGAGAAACACCCAAACAAAACTTAGGGTGGGGAGGCGGGAAAAGAATGGTGGCTTTGTAAGTCTGGACCTTTCATCTCTAATTTGAATGCACTCTCCATTTTTCAATCTTTCCTCTCTGCTAGCTTCACCCATTCCTGAATAAAATCCAATTTAGAAAAGGTGCAGGGGAGTACATGTTCTTTGATGAGAAAAGAAACCCTGCGATGTAATATGATATCCTGAACACTGTGAATATTCCTGCTGGTGTTGGGCTCCTGGCCAGAGTGGGAGACTTTGGCTCCAATAGTCTATACGATCAAGGCTTGGTCGTCAGCAAAGAGATGATAGAATGGCCAATTGGATTCAAAGCAGTATGCCATCTTTTCAAGACTAGATTGAGACATTGTAAAGGTATCAGAACAGAATCCTCATATGAGATGAAGTGTGCATTCATTTAACACAGCACTCAGTTCACCTTTGGAATGTGATATCTTGACTTCATACTATGTCATCTTACATATATTCTGAGCAATGCCTAGAAAGAGCAGATTTGTATATGCTATTATTTTAACTTGAGTATATTGATGGTGGTCAGGGCAGGCAGACTCAAGATGCACCACTCTGGTATGTGAATTATTTCGAGCTAAAGACAATAAAGGCTCAGAAGATTCAGGGAGAACATTTGAGCTTCTCCCAAACTGCCTAAAGAATTTAACATAGAAGGCCTGTTCCAGGAAGGAGCCACTACCATAAGATAGCTGTAGTATAGTGTAAAATAGGTGCAATAAGAAAGGCACCAACAAGCTCATCTTATCAAAAATTCTGTCTCTCAGGCTACATTCTCTATAGGTGGCCCAGTAAAAGGTTGTCTGACAAATATTTACATTTCCATCTCCATGTGAATTGTCGTCTTCTCTTCTGAAATCCCAAACCACTACCCCAACACCCTCCATATCTTGAGCTGAAAAATACTTAAGCAAACAACTTAGTCAGAATGACGAGTTGCTAAGTTTTTATTTTCTGAGTTTCTCCCATGTATACATGTTATTAAACTTTGTTTTATTTTCTCCTGCTAAGCTGCTTTTTTAATTATTTGGCCAGCCATAAGAACCTTAAGGGCAAGGGTGGGGCGGGATTCTCCCTCTTCCCCAACAATATCTACCCATGTGGTGTGCGTGCAATTAATGAAGTGAATGGATATATCGGATATCCTGAGCCACACTTATATATGATAAGAGCGCTTCTTATGTTTAGATGCACTTTAAGCACAAGTAGATTATGGATATCAACTCTCTCTTTGTAGATCCCTCTTACATTTTCTCTTGGTTATTTTATTTGCATACCATTTGATTATTAAACTTCCTTCTGCACAGCATCTCCAAGCATTGACCATGATTTCCTTTAATTTTCCCATAGTTGAAAAGTCCCAGGTAATTTTGTAGTTGATTTATAAAATAATAATGCTTTGTACCATTAATATTTTGCTAATTTTCTGACAAAACAGTGCCATGCCTGAATCAGGAGCCCAGAACTGGGTTAATCAAGATCTGTGTTTCATAACATGCTCTCACAGTTTGTCTCTGCTGGGCCCACATTGATTTTTTTATGGAGGCACCTTTAGTAGTGTGTCCACTTTTCACATTATTAGCTTCTCTTACCTAGAATCTAAAATCTTCTATCCAGCCAAGTAGGAGAGCATAGTCAAATATGTCTGGGCACATAAGGCCTCAGGTTCATGGCCACATAGATATCTTTATTGAAAGAATTTTTGGATGAAGTGACTAAATAAGAGAAAATCAAGGTATGTTGCTAGTAATGGATGTGATAAAAGTGATAAAATAATTTGGTAAAATTACCTTTGTCTCTGTAAGTAGTTCAGAAGAGAAGAAAAAAAGAGGAGACGTAAGCCTAGTAACTCACAATTAGATGTCTAGATAATATCAACCAAGTGAGGTTTGGGGAAAGGGTAGTGATATAATAGAAAGTAAAATGTGCTCTCTTCTTATGGGAGAAATAGAGATATCCTCTCATATCTGCTAAAAATGTACAAAATTATGAGCAACAATTTTCTCTTTTTCCTATCAGTCACCAAAATCTGTATGTCTAGAGCTGCAGTTCAAGATTCAGAAACATTCCACAAGAAGGTAGGCCTCTTTGCTGCTGTCCTTGTGTTTTTTGCTTAGAGAGCGACATTTGCAATCTGGCAGGTATAAATGTTCCTAATCACCCTATAAGAACTCCACCTCTTCCCTATTTCAATGAAAAGGAAACCAAGGGCATTGACAAAGGAGTCCTAGTGTACCGTTGTTGTCCTTCAAAGAGAAAAGAGAGGGAGATTGGATGAACACAGAGAAGAAGACTCTGTGCAGACTGAGGCAGAGATTCCAGTGACGCTGCCACAGCCAAGAAATGCCTGTGTAATTACATACCCAGGTTCTTTACCTGCCACACAAGAGGGGCCAAATAAAACTGGAACGCCAGGCTTATGGCAAGGAAAGAGTTTTTATTTTGGGTGACGTCAGCTGGGAGACGACACCTCTCCAATTTGTCCCATCTCCCCAAAAGATGGGAGGGAAGAGGTTTTAAAGTTTGTGAGGAATGTGGCTGCTTATAGGGAGGGGGAGCCTGTGGCCTTGCTAGTCAGCGCTTTCCCATCAGCCTGCGTTTGGCCTTGTGAGGCTGCTGGCAGGGAGGAGGGTGGCGAGATAAGGGAATTGCTGGTGGGTGTCCTTCAGCGTCTCTGTGGTGGATGGTAGATTCTGGCACCAGGAAGCCAAGGAGTTGAGGTCTAAGAAGCTTTAGCTTCTTGATATCAGTTTCCCTGTAACAAACCTCAAGAACTGGTAATTAGCCAAAACTTCAGTGTGAGCCCAGCTCAAGGCCACCTGGGCTTTTAACAATTTGTAACTTCTATCTGCCTTGTGAAGTTCAGGGATACAAAGGTTTAAAAAACCAATGTTTACAGATGAATGTAACTTAAAGAAGCAAGGAAAGAGGAGGAGTGATTTTGACTTTAACCCCGTATATGCTGAGTCTAATGCAGGGGCACTGGCATCAGGGCCAGTGTCACCTGGAGTCCCCAGCACCTGGCAGAGGCGAGAAAGCGTTCTCCCCTAGAGCCTTTGGAAAGAAGGGGACCTTGCTGTCACTTTGATTTTGGACTCTGGCCTTCAGAATGTAGCCGTAAAAACCCGGGACCCTGTCACCATAGCCGAATCAATGAACATAATGACCAGGGATCGAGGAAAAGAAAAATGGTTTAATTTTGCTAGCAAAATGAAGCTGCGGTGGGCTCATATCTCAAAATCCACAGTCCTCCTGAGGCCTTAGGAGTTGGGGTTTTTAAAGGAAACTCTGTGGGAAAGAATGTACTGTCTAAGCCTTTGTTGAGGAAGTATATTGTGGGGAGTTTCAGACCTCTGGCGCCAGGCCAGCTGTCATCTCTATCTACAGCAGGAGATTTAGGGCTCCACCAATCAATCTCGCATCACCCGAAATTTGGCCTTGGGGAGTGGACGGCAACTGCCGCCAACTAACGATTACAAAGTTTATAAGGTTTTAGGTAGGGGAAGGATAAAACAACCAACAACTACATGTGAATGTAACTTAGAGAAGCAGGGAAGGGGGAAGGAGTGCTTTTTTAACCCCATATATGTTGGGTTCAATGCAGGGGAACAGATATCAGGGCTGGTATCAAGAACTGTGAGAGAATACATTTTTGTTCTTTTAAGTCACCGTTTGTGGTCATCTGTGATGGCAGCCACAGGAAATTAATACAGCTGCCAACATAAGTTTAGGATACAATAGAAACTATATACGCTCTGTAGCATTGACTCAAAGTGCCTTTCTGACTACAAAACATTTTGATCTCTGTCTTTCTTTCTCCCTCTTTTCTCTCTCCTCCATTCATTCTCAGCATGTTGCCTGATAGTTATGTTCAGTCTCATTACTCATGGTAATTTCCCCTACTGAGCTGATTAATCAAATTACTGAGTCAGTCATAGGACGCTTAGAAATTCCTGATTATGCTTAAGAATAGTCAGTAACAGATAGAAAAAACCCCAACTACAAACCAGAGTGAGTATTGGTGATTTAATTCACTCCAGGATCACTTGGGAGATCAAAATTTGGCCACCTTGAAATATATCTCTTTACCTTGATTGTTTTCTCTGACGGACATTAGACCTCCCCCACTAATTGCCTAAAGGAATTTAACTCTGGGTATGGACAGACTGGCAGGGTTCTTGCTAAGCCCATTCTTTTCAAAGTTCTGTTTACTAAATATTTACATTTATAAAGGTATCTCCCTCTGTGTAATAAAAAGAGGGGAGGATGACCTTATCTGTGAAAACTCTTATCAGTATGGAAGGAGAGGACTTAAATCTACATACTCTTGATTACTGTGATGTCTGTCTCTCTGGTCACATTCTCTATAGGTGGCCCTGCAAAGAATTGCCTGACAAACATTTACATTTCCCTCTCCATGTGAATTGTCGTCTTCCCCTCTGAAATCCCAAGCCCTCAACCCCAACATCCTCCTTTGTTTTTAGCTGAAGGTGGTATTCAAGATGAGAATTACCGCTATTGTGTTGAGAAACTCAGTTTCCCTAGTTTTCTCCCATGTATACATGTTATTAAACTTGGTATTATTTTCTCCTGCTAACTTGTCTTTTTAATTATTTGGCCAGTCACCAGAACCTTAAGGGAAAGGGCAGAGGAGGATTCTCCCTCTTCCCCAACAATCATAAGGCAGGGATGCAAAATGCCCCATTATTTTTTGTGCTACTAATAAAGAAAAAATAAAATTACTGCCACTAATGATTGGCATTGACTGTAAGACATATCCTGACTTCAGAGATATTAAAATATGAAGAGTTTGCAATTAGAATCAATGAATAAGACTTCTTTTACATCCCATCCTTTGTCAATTTATTTAATACATCAAGCTACTGCAAACATTCCCAATATTTATTTCAGTTTTTATGACTTTGATAGCTACAGCATCTGATCAGAAGGACGGATTCAGAGGCTATGGACCACACTTCCCAGAAGCTCACCCAGGCAGAGAGACTGGGCTCTCTTTTCCCGTAAAAAGACTCCATTTCCCCGACACAGGGGGAGCAGGGACCGCGGATCTCGGCACTTGCTGGGAGGCGGGCGGCCAGCACGGGCTCCGCCTGCCTTGGCATTGATCCCGCGCGCCCCGCCTCCCCGCCCCCTTGCAGCTCATCCTGCCTCCCCGTTCTCCCCGCCCCTCCAGCTCGCCCCGCCCCCACCGCTCGTCCCGCCTCCCCGCTCTCCTCGCCCCTCCAGCTCCGCCCGGCCCCGCGCGCCCCGCCCCTGCCGCTCGTCCCGCCTCCCCGGTCTCCTCGCCCCTCCAGCTCGCCCCGCCCCCGCGTGCCCCGCCCCTGCCACTCATGCCACTTCCCCGGTCTCCTCGCCCCTCCAGCTCGCCCCGCCCCCACACGCCCCGCCCCTCCCGCACGCCCAGCCCCTCCCGGCGTGCCCCGGCCCTCCCGCGCGCCCCTCCTCCCCGCTCTTCCCGCCACTCCAGCTCGCCCCGCCCCCGCAGGCGGCCTGCTCCTCCCGCGTGCCACGCCTCTGCCGCTCGTCCCCCGCTCCCCGGTCTCCCCGCCCCTCCAGCTCGCCCATACCTCGCGCGCCCCGCCCCTCCAGCTCGCCCCGCCCCCGCGCGCCCCGCCCCCAGGTCGCCCGCCCCCCCCCCCCCCCCCCCCGCCACCCGCGCACCCCTAGCCAATGGGAAGGCCCCAGACATCCCGGTCAGGCGGGGCCGACGCCGCAGCGAAGTCGAGTGGACGAAAGAGGCGGGACCTGGCAGAAGGCAATGTGCCTGCGGCTCGGGGCAGGTAGGCCCCGGCCGCGCGGTCCGAGAGCCAGGGGCTGGCGGGGGCGTCCGCTCCTGCCTGGTCTCCTTCAGCCCAGCTGGGCTCGGGCTGCCTGCACCAGCCAGGCTTAGTTACCGTCCTGGGCGGCCAGACTCACGCCGCGTCCTGCGCGCTCGGCCCGTCTGAGAGATGGGTCTGTGCCATCCTGGACCGCGAGGTCCCTGTGCTGTCGTGGAGTCCCCTTCTGGAGGGACGCAGAGCAGAACAACACGGTCCTTTGCAGAGTGAGAAGAGCCTTTAAATGAGGACAGCAGCCTGTGGGCCAGAGCGAGGTGGGAGGGAGGGCCTCAGGGAGGAGGGGACGTTTGACCTGAGCCCCCAGGGCGGAGGCTGGGGACTCCTGAGGACAAGCTTTCCAGGCCCTGGCAGCGTGCAGCCTCTGACCTGTCCGTGTTCAGTGAGGCCTGGGGAGAGCCGTCCTCGAGGGCCTGGTGGAGCTCGTGGGGAGTTGGAGAGGGCTTCTCGTGTCTGTCTGAGGGTCCTTCCTCTGTTCCCCTCTCTCTCCAGCTGACGGGGTGGCGCCCTGTCCTGGGGCAGCTTCTTCAAGGGCACAGATAGTCGTTCGTACTGTGGAAATCCTGTTTGGCTCTGGTCTCACAACTCTTAGGTGGTTTAGTGAGATTGACTGGCGGCACCAGAGTCGCGGGGTGGGTGGGTGGGTGGGTGGGGCCGCGACACTAGGTTCCTATTGAGGCCACCCATTTTTCTAACTTCTTTTCTCTCAGATCACCCATTTTTGTATTCCTTTGTGTTGACTCTTCCTGTCTCTCCTCCATCTCCCTTTGTTGGATCAATTTGGAAATACCAGTTTTGCTATTGGGAGGATGGTGGTTTTAGGAACTGTTGAAGAGCCTCGTTAATTCTTTTTTTTTTTTTTTGTCTTTTTTATTAGAATTGCCTATCAGTTGAGTCTGAAATTTGCAAGAGTAAAACAAAATGTAGGGCACCATTTATTTATTTATTGTGAGGAAGATCCGCCCTGAGCTAACATCCATGCCAATCCTCCTTTTTTTGCTGGGGAAGAATGGCCCAGTGCTAACATCTATTGCCAATCCTCTTTGTTTTTTTTTCCCAAAGCCCCAGTAGATAGTTGTGTGTCATAGTTGCACATCCTTTTAGTTGCTGTACGTTGGACGCGGCCTCAGCATGGCTGGAGAAGCGGTGTGTGGGTGCACGCCTGGGATCCAAACCTGGGCCACCAGTAGTGGAGCGTGCGGAATCAGCAGCTAAGCTACGGGGCGGCCCCATCATTTATTTTTAAGAGTTCAGAACAAAGGCACCTTACTTTCTGTGACCTGCTGAGCATGATAGTTTTGGGAAGAATTTAATCTACAATTTTAAAGCAATTGCAGAAGGAAGCAAGGGTTTCTTATATAATTTTATTCTGATCATGTTTATGCTGTTTAAAATGGCGTATAGTGATTGGAATTAAATTTTTGGGTAAATAAAGTTATGTCCATCTGCTCCCTATAGAAGGGAAGGTAACTTAAGTAGTCAATTTTCTCTGCTGAAGGTTCCGCAGATGGTATTCTCTGTGCCTCTCAACACTGCCAATCAGATTCCGGGTTAATACAGTAACACAACTTGAATTTAATAAAAATAAACTGCGTTAGATTACTGTCAGTTTAGCACTAATATCTATGTTAATAATCTACACCAATATTTATAGTGTAACGGCTTCCTGTTATGTTCAGTGCTGCAAAAATTATTTGTTAAACAAATGAGATAATGCAGTAATGTGTCAAGCCTGGAACCTGGCATATAGTAAGTTAGTAAGCGCCTGGGAGATGGCTATATGGAAAGCTTATGCTAAGTTGTCTTCCAGGATGCAAGTGTTTATTTTAAAAATCACGGTAATGCTTTGAAAATGTTAACGGATCCTAAAAGTAAATTTCTTGAATAGGTCAGCTTTTTTTTTTTTTTGTATTTGAGAACTACTGTGAAATAATAACAATTATGTAAGTGAATGTCCAAGATGTCTAGAACAGAAAAAATATGATTTTTATTTTATAACTATATATTCTTTCCTTAAAGTCATCCTTAACAAGGTATAATGTACCTTGAATAGAATTTTGATTTGAAAAATTAAAGTGAAAATATTTTTGATTTGAAAAATAAAAGTTACTGGAAATGAAGCAAAGCTTTAAAATTGACCTTCTAGCAAATGAAGGGTGACTCCTGAATTTCTGTAAATGTGCACATGCTGATATCTCCATACATCAGGCAGTAACCTAATAGGAATAAATAGTGCCTCTTTGTGTGTAGGTGGAGGAGGCTTTCATGAAAATTGGTCTTGATGGGTTTTGAGAATGGATTGGTAACTGAATAGGACTGGAGAATATGTTTCAGACATGCTGGGTGAAGTTATTTTTCAGTGTCAGCAAAAATGGACTCATTTATTCCCCAGATATCAGGTGCCTGCTCTATGTCAGGAACTGTGCTGGGTGCAGAGTCTGTTCTTGCTATTGTAGTGTTTTGTGGAAGCAAGTTTTCTTTGTTTTAAATTAATAGAGGTCATTCTTTTTGACTTGAGTTATCTAGCATCTAGCACACAAGAAGTCAATAAATGTGTAGGGCACATTTAAAGACAATATGAGATTTCTCATAAGGATGTAAGATTAGTTTAGAAAGGTGATAGAATCCTGACAGAGCATGTGGCTGGGTGGTGTAACAAGATGTGTTTGTACCTTAGGATATGTGCGGCCCTTTTGACCACAGTTCCTGTGACTATGTTCCCACTTGCCATTATAAAGATGGGAAGAGGGCTGTGCATTTGGATTTTTCCCCCTTGGCTTCTGGATAATAAGTACCTAGCATTCTGAGGTTGCTGTTTTGAAGTAATTTCATGCACTTTTCCAATTATTCCTGCTCCATCTTTCCCAATGTTGTCTTAAATCTTTTCACTCAAACTCAAGTACATGCTCCTTACTATTGGCGTTCTGGATGACATATGGCCAACACCTTAAAAAAGAAAAGCTCTTTAGAGAGCCTAGAGAGATAGGAGGTGTGCACTTCCCCCCTAATGGGGGGGTAATATTCATCACTAAATACTAACGACAAGAAACTATTCTACTTTTAGTTAACATTCTTCAGTAAATGTATTAAGAATTTTATTAACACAGCATCTTGGTCAACTTGGAAAAATACATTGTGAATCATATTCTTTATTTAGTCTTCATGTAGGTACATGGATTTTGATGATTCTTTGCAAGAACTCCTATCTTTCCATGGGTCTCTGGCCCATAGGATGGGAACCAGTACTCTAGGATCTGAAAATTCAGATAGACTCTGTTCACACTGGCAGATATTTAGGATGAATATTAAACATGTACACATACTAAAATGTTTATCAATAAAGCCATATACATGAAGTGGGAGGGTGTACTAGGTGGAATCGTATAAGTAAATTACAAGATTATTAGTTTGAGATTTGGGAATGTTCTATTATATACTTTTTAAGAAAATGACAGACTTTATTGGAAGGACACATTTGTCTTATGGAGCTCAATATCTGGAAAAATATAGTTGGTCCTGCAAGGAACTAAATGAAAACTGGAGGAAAGTCATTAGGAACAAGAGCAGCACCATCCCAGACTTTTGGGGCTTTCTCTTTCTTTTTCTTTTTTTTTTATTGCAGTAACATTGGTTAATAACATTGTATAAATTTCAGGTGTACATCATTATACTTCTATTTCTGCATAGATTATGTCATGTTCACCACACAAATCCTAATTACAATCCATCACCACACATATGTGCCTAATCATTCCTTTCACCCTCCCCTCTCCCTCTTCCCCTCTGGTAACCACCAATCCAATCTCTGTCACTATGTGTTTGTTTGTGTTGTTTTTATCTTCTACTGATGAGTGGGATCATATGGCATTTGATCTTCTCCCTCTGACTTATTTTGCTTAGCATAATACCCTAATGTCCATCCATGTTGTCACAAATGGCTGGATTTCATTGTTTCTTATGGCTGAGTAGTATGCCACTGTGTATATATACCACATCTTCTTCATCCATTTGTCCCTTGATGGGCACTTAGGTTGCTTCCAAATCTTGGCTATTGTGAATAATGCTGCAGTGAACACAGGGGTGCATGTATCTTTATGCATTGGTGTTTTCAAGTTCTTTTGATAAATAGCAGGAGAATAGCTGGATCATATGGTAGTTCTATCCTTAATTTTTTGAGGAATCTCCATACTGTTTTCCATGGTGGCTGAACCAGTTTGCACTCCTACCAGCAGTGTATGAGAGTTCCCTTCTCTCCACATCCTCTCCAACACATGTTGTTTCCTGTCTTGTTAATTATAGCCATTCTGATGGACATGAAGTGATATCTCATTGTAGTTTTGATATGCATTTCCCTCATAATTAGTAATTTTGAGCATCTTTTCACGTGCCTGTTAGCCATCTGTATATCTTTGGAGAAATGTGTGTTCAGGTCTTTTGCCCATTTTTTAATTGGGTTGATAGTTTTTTTGTTATTGAGATGTATGAATTCTTTATATTTTTTTTTTCTGTGCATTTATTTCATTTTCTCTTTGCAGACTGGCTGTCTAGGTGCTGTTTGCATGTGGGGCAGATATGACTGCTCCAGCCCTAGCTCCTTGTTTTGAGAACCCAAAAGAGACTCCATTTTCTATGTAACTATCAATTTTATGTAAAATTTTCACCAAAGTCATGACGTTAGAAATCTTATAGCTAAGATAACTACAGCTTTATTTCACATTAATTGCTGTTTCTCAAGGAACAGCTGAACAAATGCAACTGTTTGATGATTCTGTCTATAAATGCATTGTGATCACACTTCACTATACAAACTGTTAGAAAGTGCCCTTACACCTTTAATCTTCATAGGCTATGTCTGGAAGAACCAGAAACTTTTACTGTTTCATCAGACAATGTTGCTTTTTTTGACTTCTTATTGCAGTTTACTATGTAATCTGGCAACAGAGCTATCAACATACAGATTATATCTAATTATAAATTTTTTGTTAGAGGTAATAAGAAAAAAGCAGTCTATTATTTGAGAATCAGGAAACTAAGTTTTTAAAATTCATTTTTTTAAAACTAAGTTCAGGTTACAACATTTAAGAGGCTTAATCTTGCTGGTTTTTTAGGCTTTTAGAAAATATTTTAGCAATTGTGACTGTCAAAGTTACATTACCTCTCATGTTGCTGGTAGGAATGTAAAATGATGGTACAGCCACTCTATAAATTAGTTTGGCACTCTCTTAAAGCATGAAACATACACTTACTATATGACCCAGCAGTTGCACTCCTGGACATTTATCCTAGAGAAATAAAAACTTATGTTCACACAAAAACATGTACGTGAATGTTCATAGCGGCTTTGTTGATAATAGCCAAAACCCAGAAACAACCATACACATCCTTCATTAGCTAACTGGTTAAATAAAATGTGGTATGGCCATATACTGGAACACCAGTCATAACAAAAAAGAACAAACTATTGACACATGCAACAATTTGGGTGGAGCTTAAGGCATTGTACTGAGTGAAAAAAGCCAACCTCCAATGATTGTGTGATTGTCTGATTCCATTTATATGGCATCCTCAAAATGACAAAATTATAGTAATGGAGAAGAGATTCGTTTTTGCCAGGGTCAGGGCTGGGAGGTCGGATGTGACTATAAAGGCATAGCGTGAGGAAGTTTCTTTGGGGTGATAGAAGAGTTCTGGGTCCTGATTGTTGTGATGGTTACATGGATTTTTACACATGATAAAACATCATAGAACTCTACACACACACATTAAGGAATTTCAGTCAAAACTGAAATTCGAGTAAGCAGTTGAATTACTAATCCTGTATCCATGTCAATTTCCTGGTTTTGATTATTGTGTTATGCTTGTCCGTTGCATAGCTCTACCACGTTTTATTGAACCATTCATCCATTGAAAGACATGTGGGTTGTTTCTAGTTTTTGGCTATTACAAATAAAGCTGCGTTGAACACTCATGTACAGGTTTTAGTGTGAATCTGTGTTTTTATTTTTCTAGGGTACATGCCCAGGAGTGCAACTGTTGTTTTCAATAAATGGTTTTGGAACAGCTGGACATCCATAGGCAAAAGGAAAATAAAAAAAGAACCAAAGTCTAAACCTCATGTCTTGTGCAAAAATTAACATGAAATGGATCCATTGAATCATTTTTTTTTTACTTTCATCAGAAATCAGTTGGTTTACACTAGAAACTGCATACCAAAATGAAGATAGGAGGAAATGAGTGAGCAATTTAATGAGTAAACATTTTAGAGAATAGCATGAGCAAAGACAAGTGGTAGAGAAAATAAGTCAGAACGGGCTGTTTTGGGGAGTCATGGAGTGAAGGAGAGGAGGGAAGTAAAGGAAGGAGAGTTGGTTCATGAGTATAGAAAACTGCCAGATAGGTTGTAGAGTTGATGATCAGTTTCAGTTAAGTTCTCGAGCAAGAGAATGCTCTGGTAGAAATGGTATTGAAGAGTTGTCTTAGGACCATGTATGGCAGTGATAGGTTGGTAGGAAAAGCAGGGTATAACCATGACCCTTAACTTGACTTACCATGTTGTGTTACACATGTCTTCCAGAAAGCTAAAAAAGTTGTGTCCCTTGAGGATCTTAAGTCCCTAGTCTTTCCTAGAAGGATAATGGTAGATTTCAGACTTTTGCCACTACTTTGGTGATGGATACTGAGAAATCTGCTGGACATTCAAACTCCTTCGTATTAACGCTACCTTTAGTAAGTTGTACGTGGCGGAAGAGGAGTACTTCCTATTGGCTCATTGTTGACGTGGATGACATTTCTTATCTAAAGAGTCCAAGAGGTGAGCAACTGAAATGATAAAAACGCAGAGTTGATAAACTGGTCCAATGAGGAAAAGTTAATGGATCACTTTTATTTACTTTTATTCAATCAGTATGTCCTGATACTTGTATATGAAGAACTATACAGAGAATGATGAGGAACAATGTTCTTCCAAATCACAGAGGACTGAACAAGGACACACGGCTCTGATTGCAGCATTAGGGTTTTAGTCTGAGGGAAGCATTTCCAGACAGTGAGGACATTACATACTTCCTGCCAGCGATCCAGAAGATCTTTGAGGATAGAATAGGAATGTAGTGTAGTTTAGGAACCTTTTGTTTATAGTAAGGGGGATGTGACAAGTGACAGCCCTCGAGCTCTAACTTATTAATTGGTGACTAAAAGTACTCAGTTTCTGTTTTCTTAGCGCCCATTTCAGTTCTTGAGTTCTTTCTCTCAGCAAATTATACTTTTTTTTCCTATTCATCTGTAGGAATCTCATTTGGCTTCTGCTTTCTTTTGTACTCTTAAAAGTTTATCTTAGATATGTATTAGACTTCTCTCATTTTTTTAAAAAACCACCAACAAATATAACTTATTTAATGTCAGACAAACTACTACATATCAATGCATTTCTGCGTCTTTATTTAGAACGTGGAAAAGCATATCATCTCATTTTTTAAAAAACTCAACAATGGTTTGTAAAGCAAAGGATTTTATTACCTAAGAGATTACCATGATGTGTATTAGTGAGAGACTGGCAGTGTGAAAAGCTTTAGTGCAACCACTTATTTGTCTTCAAAGTACCTGTTCTGTTTAATTTAACTTCCTTAGTCTGATTCTTTCCTACTAGTCTAGATCTTTTTTCCACTGAATGTGGAGATTGATCAAAAATATTTCACTTGTGATTGCAACCCTTCAGTATTATCACAGAATGTTTTTTCCTACAGAGCTATGCAAGCTGTGCATTTAAAACTATCATTGCTTGGCTCCTATGCCCTAGTGACAGTTTGGCCAACATGTGAGCAGGCACACAGCCATCCTGACAGATGGGTGTGAGTCTAGGCAGCCAATAAAGCATGTGTCTGCATCGAGTGTCTTTGTTAAGGGCAGGATTCCCAGTCGGGGATGTCCAAATGTCTGTCCATCCTGAGATTTCACGCCTGTGGATAAAGGGATGTCATCATTCGTCTCAGCTTCTGCTTGAGATTCCATGAGTATATGAGAGCTTCTTGGTTCTAACAGAAGGCGGCACTAGGGGGCAATCAGGATAACTGTTCTCTCCTTCATCACAGGACTACTTCAAAGAATCTTTTCCTCTTTCTCCTAGCCAGCTAGGTTTGCAGTGAGTACAAACCTGTTCAGACATTTTCCCCACATTTCTAGAATATGTGCTGCTTCATTTGTCTTCTAGAGTACAAAAACTTTGAAAGTCATTACCCCCATTTCTGCTTCGGACAGCAACATATATCATTGGAGTGAGGTAGATCTGAGTTCAAATATTGACTGCTCTATGACATTAGGGAAACCTAATTTTACCATCCAATCAAGATGCAATCATACCTGTTTCATAGGGTGGTGGTGAGAAGTAACTCTGAGATGTGGACATGAATCTCTTGGTATAATGTCTGACCCACTGTCAGTGTTCAACAAATGTTTGTCATCCTCACCACTTTAACATACCTGAGGGTGTTTTTTCTCTGAAGAGTTATCTGAAACAGAAAATCTTTTTTCAACTTATTTCCCACCATTCTTGAAAGTCATTTATTGGATATTATTACACTGTCTGATCTACGATGGAATGCCTCCAATGACAGGAAACTCACTTCTAGAGCAGCGTTTTTCAACCATGGGACTAGTGGCATTTTAGATGTATCATTTGTTGTTGTGGAAGGTTGTTCTCTGAATTGTATGATGTTTAGCAGCATCCCTAGCCAGGGGGACAAAATTGTCCCCAATTGAGAACCACTGCTCTAGAGACAGCCTCTTCTGTTTTTTTTTCCTTTTTTTTTTTTTATTGAGGTAGTAATGGTTTATGACCATGTAATTTTAGGTGTACATTATTGTTTATCAGTTTCTGTATAGACTGCATTCTACTCACCACCAATAGTCTAATTTTTGTCCATCATCATACATGTGTGCCCCTTTAACTCTTGCATCCACCCCCCAACCTCCTTCCCCTCTGGTAACCAGTAATCTATTCTCTTTACCCTTGTGTTTGTTTATCTTCCACATATGAGTGAAATCATGCTTTGTTTGTCTTTCTTTGTCTGGCTTATTTCGCTTTCCAGGTCCATCCATGTTGTTGCAAGTGGGACAATTTTGTCTTTTTTAATGGCTGAGTAGTATTCCATTGTATATGTATGCCCCATCTTCTTTATCCATTTGCCAGTTGAAGGTCACTTGGCTCCACATCTTGGCTGTTGTGAATAATGCTGCAGTGAATATAGGGATGAATAAATCTCTTTGAATTGTTGTTTTCATGTTCTTTGGATAAATACCCAGAAGTGAGATAAATGGATCATATGGTATTTCTATTTTTAATTTTTTGGGAAATCTCCGTACTGTTTTCCATAGTGTCTGCACCAGTTTGCATTCCCACCAGCAGTGTATGAGGGTTCTCTTTTCTCTACATCCTCTCCAACATTTGTTATTTTTTGTCTTGGTAATTATAGTCATTCTGACAGGTGTGAGGTGATACTTCATTGTAGTTTTGATTTGCATTTCCCTCATAATTAGTGATGTTGAGCATCTTTTCACGTGCTTGTTGGCCATCTGTATATTTCTTTGGAGAAATATCTGTTCATATCCTCTGCCCAATTTTTGACAGGTTGTTTGTTTTTGTTGTTGTTGAGTTGTATGAGTTCTTTCTGTATTTTGGAAATTAACCCCTTGTCAGATATAATATAACCCATTCTCCCAGTTGGTAGGTTGTCTTTTCATTTTGTTGATGGTTTTCTTTACCTTGAAGAAGCTTTTTAGTTTGGTATAGTTCCATTTGTTTATTTTTCTTTTGTTTCCCATGCCTGAGTAGACATGGTATTTGAAAAGATGCTGCTGAGACCGACATCAAAGAGTGCACTGCTTATATTTTCTTCTAAGAGTTTTATAGTTTGGGGTCTTACATTCAAGTCTTTAATCCATTTTGAGTTAATTTTTTTGTATGGTGTAATGTAATGGTTTACTTTCATTCTTCTTCATGTTGCTTTCCAGTTTTCCCCACATCATTTATTGAAGAGACTTTCCTTTCTCCATTGTATATTTTTGTCTCCTTTATCAAAGATTAGCTAGCTGTCCATGGATGTGTGGTTTTATTTCTGGGCTTTCAATTCTGTTCCATTGATCTGTGTGTCTGTTTTTGTGCCAGTACCATGTTGTTTTGATCACTATAGTTTTGTAGTATATTTTGAAGTCAGGGATTGTGATGCCTCCAGCTTTGTTCTTTTTTCTCAGGATTTCTTTGGCTAGTCAGGGTCTTTTTTTGTTCCATATAAATTTTAGAATTCTTTGTTCAATTTCTGTGAAGAATGTCATTGGGATTCTGAATGGGATTGCACTGAAATTGTAGATTGTTTTTGGTGATATGGACATTTTAACTATGGTCATTCTTCCAATCCATGAGCATGGAACATCTTTCTATTTCTTTATATCTTCTTCACTTCCTTTCAATAATGTTTTATAGTTTTCAGTGTACAGGTCTTTCACCTCCTTGGTTAAGTTTGTGCCTAGATATTTTCTTCTTTTTGTTGTGATTGTAAATGGGATTTTATTCTTGACTTCTCTTTCTGCTAGTTCGTTATGAGTGTATAGAAATGTAAATTGATTTTTGTAAGTTGATTTTGTATCTTCCTACTTTTCTGTAGTTGTTAATTATTTCTAATGGTTTTCTGATGGATTTTTTAGGGTTTTCTATATGTAGAATCATGTCATCTGCAAACAGCGGGAGTTTCACTTCTTCCTTTCCAATTTGGATACCTTTTATTCCATTTTCTTGTCTAACTGCTCCAGCCAAAACCTCCAGAGCTATGTTGAATAGGAGTGGCAGGAGTGGGCACACTTGTCTTGTTCCTGTTCTCAGAGAGATGGCTTTCATGTTTTCACCAAGTATGATGTTGGCTGTGGGTTTGTCATATATGGCCTTTATTATGCTGAGGTACTTTCTTTTTATACCCATTTTATTGAGAGTTTTTATCATAAATGGGTATCAGATCTTGTCAAGTGCTTTCTCTGCATCTATTGAGATGAACATATAAATTTTTACTCCTCATTTTGTTCATGTGGTGTATCTCATTGAATTGCCAGTGTTGTACCATCCCTGTGTCCCTGGTATAAATCCCACTTGATCATGGTGTGTGATTCTTCTAATGTATCTCTGTATTTGGTTTGCCAATATTTTGTTTAGGATTTTTGTATTTATATTCATCAAGTGATATTGACCTGTAATTTTCCTTCCTTGTGTTGTCCTTATCTGTTTTTGGTATCAGGGTAATATTGGCCACATAGAATGAGTTATGAAGTGTTCCATCTTCAGTGTTTTGGAATAGTTTGAGAAGGATAAGCATTAAATTTCTTTTGAATGTTTGGCAGAATTCTCCAGTGAAGCTTAGTGTTTTAATCTCTTTACTTGTGATTGGTCTATTCAGATTCTCTATTTCTTCTTGATTCAGTTTTGGGAGGTTGTATGAGTCTAGGAATTTATCCATTTCTTCTAGGTTATCCAATTTGTTGGTGTATAGTTTTTTTATAGTGTTCTCTCATAGTTCTTTGTATTTCCACAGTGTCCATTGTAATTTCTTCTCTTTCATTTCTAATTTTGTTTACTTGAGCCTTCTCTCTTTTTTTCTTAGTGATTCTTTTTACAGGTTTGTCAATTTTGTTTATCTAATCCAAGAAACAGTTCTTAGTTTCGTTGATCCTTTCTACTATTTTTTTTAGTCTCTATTTCATTTATTTCTGCTCTAAGTTTTATTATTTCTCTGCTTCTGCTGATGTTGGGCTTTGTTTGTTCTTCTTTTTCTAGTTCTATTAGGTGTAGTTTAAGATTACTTATTTGAGATTTTTATTCTTTGTTAAGGTGGGCCTGTATTGCTATGAATTTCTCTCTTAGAACCACTTTTGCTACATCCCATAAGAGTTGGTATGTTGTATGTTCATGTTCATTTGTATCCAGGTATTTTTTGATTTCTCCATTGATCCAATGGTTGTTCAGTAGCATGTTGTTTAGTCTCCACATATTTATGATGTTCCCAGCTTTTTTCTTGTAGTTTATTTCTAGTTTCATAACACTGTGGGTCAGAAAAGATGCTTGATATGATTTCAATGTTCTTAAATTTGTTGAGGCTTGCCTTATTTCTCAACATATGGTCTATCTTTGAGAATGTTCCATGTGCACTTGAGAAGAATGTGTATTCTGCTGTTTTTGGATGGAATGTTCTATATATATCTATTAAGTCCATCTGCTCAAGTGTTTCATTTAAATCCACTATTTCTTTGTTGACTTTCTGTCTGGATGATCTATCCATTGAAGTAAGTGGTATGTTAAGGTTCTCTACTGTTATTGTGTTACTGTTAATTTCTCCCTTTAGGTCTGTTAATAGTTGCTTTATATACTTTGGTGTTAGGTGCATATATATTCATAAGTGTTATGTCCTCTTGGTGGAAAGTCCCTCTCATCATTATATACTGTCCCTCTTTTTCTCTCATTGTCTCTTTTATCTTGAAGTCTGCTTTGTCTGATATAAGTATGGTAACATCTGCTTTCTTTTTTTTTGCCATTTGCTTGGAGCATCTTCTCCCATCCCTTCACTCTGAGCCTATGTTTGTCTTTAGAGCTGAGATATGTTTCCTGGAGGTAGCATATTGTTGGGTCTTGTCTTTTAATCCATCCAGCTACTCTGTGTCTTTTGATTGGAGAATTCAATCCATTTACATTTAGAGTGATTATTGATAGATGAGGGCTTAATACTTCCATTTTGTCTGTTGCTGTCCAGTGGTTCTGTATTTCCATAATTTCTCTTCCCTTGTATTTCTGACTGCCATTTCAGTTTGGTGGTTTTCTGTGGTGGTTTTCTCATTATTTATGAATTTTGGCTCTGTTCTGATTTTTTGTTTAGTGGTTACCATGAGGTTTGTATAGAATATCTCATAGATGAGAAAGTCCATTTTCTGATAGCCTCTTATCTCCATTAGCCTAAGCAGCTTCCATCTCTTACCTCCAGCCTATCCTGTCTTTTATACAGTTTTATTTCTTAGTAAGTTCTTTCTTACATTTAGTGTAAGTCTATTTTCTTATTTCTCCTATCCATTCTGTCTTTTGGAGACATGTAGAATAGGCTGAATCACAATTCCACAGAACATCCTTTTCAATACGTGAAGATAGTCATCGAGTATTCTCAGTCTTTTTGAGTTGAAATATCTTCAGTTCATTAGCTATTCTGTACAAGGCATGATATGTCAGTTCACCACATTGGTGGTTTTCCTTTGATTTAATTCATGTTTAAACTGTAGTATTTGGAAGTGGATGCAATACTCTAGGCATGGCTTGATTAGTAAACAATAGAGTTTCATCTCTCATACTAGAGTACTTTTCTTCTATTAGTATAGGGAAGAATATTACCTTTCTTCTTCTACATACTATATTTGATTATCAACTCTATCCTTTTGATGACCACATCATACATTGATCCTACAGTTGAAGAAAATCACTAGATTTGTCTAAGCTATATCTTCATCCTGTTTTTATGCATTAGTTTTGGGGTCTGACCATGGGAACGTATGTTTATCCTATTAGATTTATTTTTATTGGATTTAACTAACTGCAGTCCTAATTTTGGTTGAGTCTGTATTTCTAGCTTAAAAGGACAAGTAGGGGATTATGCCATCAATTGAGATTGAAAATACTGGAGAAAGAGGTGTGTGCATCCATGCAAAGATTGAGGATGGAAGCCTGAGGAATCTCAATATTAAGAGGCAGCTGGGAGAAAGAAGGCAACAAAAGAGACCAAGAAAGGGTGGGCCAAAAGGTAGGATGAAAGTGAGAGGAGTATCTTGGAAGCTGAAGTGACTGTGTATTCAGTATTATGGTAGATACTTGAATACAAAATGAATAGGACATGGTCTCTGCCGCTGCTCTTATTTTTATTGCTCTTGGTTTATCTCCTCAGTTAACGGCACTACCTAGTCTTTCGTGCCTGAAAATTTGGAGTCATCCTTTATTTCTCCTTTACACTCTTTCATCTATTGGGTTAACCCAGTTTGACTGATTAAATTTTTTTTTTAGAGTATAGCATATATACTGGAAAAAGTGCACAAATCTTAAGTATCTAGCTTAATGATTTTTTTAGCAAAGTAAACACACTATAATAACCACCTCCCAGATCAAGACATTCACTATTCTGGCACTCCAGAAGCCTCTTTTGTCCCCTTTCTAGTAATTACTGCCACCCAAGGTAAACACTATTCTGACTTCTACAGCTGTAGCTTAGTTTTGCCTGGTTTTGAACTCATGTAAATGGAATTACACCCTATATACTCCTTTTTTACCAGTCTCCTTTTATTCAACATCGTGTATGAGATTCATCCATGTTGTTTCACGTAATTTGTTGGGGTTTTTTTATAGCTCTATAGATCTGGTTATCTATCATTGCATAACACGTTAGTTTTGGTTATTGATTACTGCATAACATGCCACTACAAACTTAGTGGAGTCAAACAGAAAGCCATTTTATTATGCTCATGGATCCTGTGGGTTAGGAATTTTGTGGGGAGAGCTTGCCCTGCTCTGCGATGGTTGGGGTCTAGAATCATTTAGAGGCTCCTTCACTTAGATGGGTGGTACCTTGGCTGGGATGTCTTGAAGACCAAGGTCATCTGGGATTGTTGACCAGAGCACCTATATTTCTTTTTTTGAAAAGTGGTTATTTTCTTTTTCCACTGGTATATCTAAAATGCAATTTCAATGGAGATGGAAAGTGCTACTTGAAAGTTGCTCTGCTTCTTTGCAACTTTTGAGTCCCTGGTGCACTGTTTGGATAGTATTCAGATATTGCTGCTAAAAAGGCTGTAATGGGGTTTGTGATCATATATGACCAGAGAAGGTTAATGTCAGTATCCAGAAGCAGAGATTGCTTTAAGGAAGAGAGGAGGTTTAGGAAATGCCCGGTGAGCACAGTCTCTCTGGTATTAGATAAAATCACAAGAATTTGAGGATGAGCTCCTCCATCCTCGTTCTGGGCTGTTCTTGGTCATAAGACACCAAGCTTAAAGTGGACATGGCATGTGTTGTGGCTTATATTGGTGATCTATTTTGTTCAGTGCATATGGTTCCTCTTCTGTTTGGGGAATAAGTCATCATCTGATCACCACTGTAGTATGAAGGTGGCTGTGCCCTGGTTGCAGATTCTCCAAGAGGAGATTCTCCACGAGGGCTTGACTCTTCACAGCATGTTGGCTGGGTTCCCAGAGCAAGATTCCTGAGAATGACTTATCCTTGGAAGTCAAAGAACATCATTTCCACTCTATTCTGTTGATTGAAATAGACACACACCTGCCTGGATTCAAGAGGAGGGAACTTAAACCTCACGTCTTCATGGGAGATGTGTACAAAAATTTGTGGCCATTTTTAAAAAACACCACAAATTATATACCACAATTTTTTTATCCATTTTATTGTAGATGGATATTTGAGTAGTTTCTACTTTGGAGGAATGATGGAGAATGCTGCTGTAATCATTCTTGTTTCTATCTCTTGGTTTGCATATGCATTCATTTTAGTTGATTAAAAATCTAAGAGTAGAATTGCTGGTCACAGTGTATGTGTATCTTCAGCTTTACTAGATAGCTCCTGCCAAACAGTTTTCCAAAGTGATTGTACAAATTCATACTTCTACCAGCAAAGTATGAGCATTCCAGTTGCTATGCAGTCTGACCTCCACTTGTTACTGTCAGTTCAACATTTAAAAAATGTTTTAACCATTCTGTGGTTATCTAGAAGGTCTCAGTGTAGTTTAAATTGACATTTCCCTGATAACTAGTGATTTGAGCACCTTTTCATATGCTTATTAGCTCTTTGGATAGTCTGTTGTGATGTGCCTTTTCAAGTTTTTGCCCATCTTTGACAAATTGGGTTGTAGGTCTTTTTTTCTTATTATAATGTTGTAGTTTTTATGTATTCTGGATGTGAATCTTTGTTGAATATAGGAATTGGAACAATCTCTTCCCATCCTGTTGCTTGCCATTTCTCTCCTGTAATGTGTTTTTTGATAAATGAAATTCTAAATTTTAATGAATTCCAGCTTACCAATGTTTTCCTTTATGGATAATGTTTTTTTTTGTGTGTGTGTGTGTGTGTGTGTCTTCTTTATGAAGTTTTTGCTACCCTGTGGTCATTAAGATATTTTCTTATGTTATCTTCTAGAAACTTTATTATTTTACCTTTCACATTTAGGTCTAAGTCTCAGGGAATTGGTTTTTGTGTGTTGTGAGGTAGCCATCAAGGTTTCTTTTTTTTTTTTATACATATGCTTGTCTCTATGAGTAATAACAGGTAGCATTGGGTCAGAGGGACACAAGCCTGGGAGTTAGGGGTCCTGTATTCTCAGCCTTAACCTACATTTAAAGCACCTTCTGAACTTGGGCGTATTATCCTCCCAGTTATCCCTCCTCTCAGACTCCTTCCTTACCCCCTCCCTCCCTTCCTTCTTTCTTTTTCCTCCCATCTGTCCAACTTCTCTTCCTTGTCTTTCTTCTTCCTGCTTTCCCTTTGACCCTCCATTTGTCCACTTTTCCTTTGTCCATCCAGGCATTCCATTTGTCTGTCTATTTTTCTGCCCATCCATCTGCCTGTCCTCTTTGTTCTGTCTCTCTCTTGTTCACCCTCTCTCACTCTCTTGGGTTCATCTCATGCACAGGCTTGCTCATTCCTCCACTCACACAGTCACTCCTTCCCTCACTCTCATTTATGGTTCACCTGTGAATGGCTGTGCTGGTACAGCCAATACTGGAGCCCAGATGAGTCTGGGGGGCTTCTCCCCTTCTATGGGGGCTCTGTCCTTCCCTGATGACAGCCCTTTCCACAGCTCCTAAGCCAGGCACCACGTTCCTGCCTATTTCATCATCACCTGTGCATCCAGAAGCCACCACATAGATCTGGGGGCCCCTTTTCCTTCCCAAGAGGAGCTCTCCAGCCCCACACCTCCACCAGCCAATTGTAACTCAAGAGCTGGGAAGCCAAGGTATGCAATTCTGGTTTTAGGGAAATCATGCTGATCACAAAGATTATACCAACAATTTAATCTGATGCCAGCCCTCAGAGAGCCCCTAGTCTTGTGAAATTAACAGACCATTATAATACAATGTGGAATGTTTTGAGGAGAGGCACCTTGCATAATTTGGAGGAGAAAGGCTTTCTGGAGAAAGTTTTGCCCAATTGGAGGCTTTAAGAATGAGTAGGAGTTATCTAGAAAAATAGGATATGGAGAGTGTTCCTGGCAGAGGGAATTCCATGAACAAAGGGCCAGTAGGCACAAACAGCATAGTGTATGGGGAGAATTGAGAGGAATTTGATTTTCCTGAAGCACAAAGCTTAACTCACAGTGAATGGATAAATGAGGCTGAAAAGTCAGCAAGAGACAGATTTGAAAGTGTCTTGAGTGCCAGGTCAAGAAGCTTGAATTTAACACTGAAGTCTTAGGGAGCCATGGGTGGTACTAGAGCAGGAGTGTTCCTAGTGAGATTTTCATTTCAGAAAAATTCTAGTGTTCGATATAGAGAACATCCTTTAGACAGGGCATCCAGTGGGACTTTTAGGGTATTGGTTCATTTGAGAAAAGACAAGTTCTGAGCTGTACATGGATGGAGAGAAGGAATGTGTTGAGGACCATTCTGCAAGTGGAACTGGTGTTACTGGGAGCTGAGGGAGGAGAAGCTGAGCAGATATGTTGGTTTTGACATGGATGACCACATTGGTGGGTGGTGGTGCCACTGAAAGGGAAGACAACACATCATAATGAAGATGATCGGCAGGACTCTGATCTGGTCCCAGGCCAGCTCTCAGTGGTAGCCATCTCTCCCCCTCTCTTTTTGCAGCTTTAGGGTGCAACCTGAAGACCCTCATAGTCAACTTCACCATCTACAACCTCCAGTATTGAACAGACATGAGCAACGGCTCAGCAACGTTCAACCTCACCGACAGAGTCCTGAAGCACCTGGTGAGACCCAGGTCCCAGCAGCTCCTGGTGGGATAAATGCCAGCCAGCTGCTCCCCACCCCCTGTCCTTCCTGCTCATCCTTCTCCTCCTTCATCCCCAGCTTAGGTCCTTGTTCAAGAGCAGCCTGGGCCTCTTCTATTCTGGTTGCAGACTGACTTCCCTCAGGTAAAACCCTTTGCTGAGCATTTGTTAGTAATGACCACTTTTGGTGACTGCCCCATTTTCAGTCTTCCCACTGACCACCAATTTGCTCCTCCCTCCTTGTGGTCCCCACATGCCTCTCTCCCCAGGCCTGAGAAGGATGGGGCAGCCACAAGTGTGGATGCCATCTGCACCTCCCACCCTGACCCCATGGACCATGGCAGAGAGCATGACAGAGACGCTGTGTGACAGAGAGTAGCTTTACTGGGAGCTGAACCAGCTGACCCACCGTATCACCCAGATGGGTCTTTACACCCTGGTCAGGGACAACCTCTTTTCAGTGGTGAGTGTTCATGCTGAGCCTGGATTTACAGTGATCATTACTTATACCCATTCTATTTTATTTCCTCTTGAACAGAGCAACCCAAGTTCTGGTTGGGGGACACCCTCCTCAGACCTCCATATGGAGGGTCTCTACTGTTATTTCAGGTAAATACCATGAAAGTCTTTGAAAAAATTAATGTGACACATTTTAATTCAAAACCAAAATGTCTGACCCTTGGGATCTCTGGGGACAAGGGTTCTTCTATGTGAGGTTTCCCTAGGCCAGTGATTCTCAACTGGGGGTGATTATGCCCCTCAGGAGACACTTGGCGATGTCTGGAGACATTTTTGATTGTCACACCTTGACGAGGGAGCTCCTGGAATCTAGTGGATAGAGGCCAAGCATGTTGCTAATATCCTCCAGTGCACAGGAGAAACCTCCACCAAGAATTAGACCACCACAAAAGTCAGTACTTCTGAGGATGAGAAACCTTGCTGTACATGGTCCCCCAGTTCCGAGATGGGCACCACAACAACATTATCACACTTTACTGCAATTATTTGTTTAATTATCCAACTCCCCCCTTACACTCTGAGCTCTACGATGTGATGGTTTGTCTAGTGAGGCACTATATCCTCAGTTTTTAGTATATTGGTACACTGTAGTACCGAGTGAATGAGTGAATGAATGACAAGTTAGAGATGAGTATCTCAGCCCCCCATATTTGGGGGTTCACTGCAGCTCACATTCATTCATTCAACAAACACATATGTGTGACTATTCTGTCCTAAAGTCATGTGTTGGGTATGGAGAGAGAAGACACAGGTTCTGTCCCTGAAAAACTCACAGTCAAGTCAACTAAAGATGACTTAGGGACACAAAAAAGGCTGAGACACCATTATTAATAGAGTGGGAGTGCAGAGGAGGAAGAAGTCAAGGAGGGCTACTTGGAAGAGGATATTATGTGCCCAAAACTGTCTAGGCACTGGGACATGGCAGTGAACAGGACAGACCAGTCCTTGCTTTCCTGGAGGTGCATCTCATTGCACTCCTGAAACATGAATAGGCATTTTCCAGGAAAAGAAGAGGGTGGAAGAGCATTCCAGGAAGCAGGAACTGCAAAAGCAAAAGCAGCAAAGCTCTGGGGCCGGCCCCATGGCGTAGTGGTTAAGTGCGTGCACTCCGCTGCTGGCGGCTGGGGTTCGGATCCCGGGTGCGCACCAATGCACTGCTTGTCAGGCCATGCTGTGGTGGCGTCCCATATAAAGTGGAGGAAGATGGGCATGGATATTAGCCCAGGGCCAGTCTTCCTCAGCAAAAAAAAAAAAGAGGATTGGCATGGATGGTAGCTCAGGGTTGATCTTCCTCACCAAAAAAAAAAAAAAAAAAGCAAAGCTATGCTCAGGAGAATCCTTATAAAATTCCAGTTTCCCCCTCTTTTCTCTTTTCCATTTGGGAGCCCCCACAGCCCCCAGCACGTGGGCCTGATTTTGGCAGATTCTGACAGTAGGCAGGGCTCCCTGGACATCCATGCCTCTGTGGTAAAAGCTGAGGGTCTCCACCTGTCTTTCTTCCTCTCGGTGGCTCAAGGCTATGCACCCCAGAGTTTCTTTCCAGAGCGAGTACCTGCTATGCTTCCACATCATCAATGGACCCTCAGCAACCCAAAGCCCATGTCTTTGGAGTACACTGCCCTGCCGAGGGACATCTAGAACAAGGTGGGGTCTCTCTCCCCTCCCTTCCCCTCTTGCCCTGGGAGCTCCTCTCATTCTCCATCTGACTTACATCTATTAAGTGATTGTGTCAACTTTTCACTTTCCCTATGTGCTCTGGGTTCTCTCAGTTTCTAGAGGTGAGGCCCTAGCTGCCTTCCCCATTTCTCAGATGGTCAAACTGAGGCTCAGAAAGGGGAGCGGTGTGCCTAAGGTCACACACAGAGTTAGTAGCAGAGCCAAGATTTGAACTCAGGTCTCCTTGCTACAAGGCCTGTGTTCTTTCTCTGGCTCCAGTGGTCCCCTCCAGGGAGACCCCCATCTCACCCATTGTCCCTACCCATGTTCTGGGTCACCAAGCACTATAGGGACAGTCAGCTATGAGATATACTCTGCTCTTGCCTGGTCACCGACTTGATATAACTTGATGAGATTGGAAGCACTGGCTGAGCTAGTGGCTGGTGGCTCTGAGCTCCCCTCACATATCCTTGATCTGAAGTCACTGATATGCTGCCCATTCTCCCCACATCCCTGCCAGCTAATCCTACCATATCCTTCCATAGGTCTCAGAGGTAGGAAATGCATTAACCTCATGGAGCCACCAACCCCCAGCATCCACCTCCTTCTCTTCCAGACACTTTCACAAACATCAGCCCAATAATGACACTGACCATGGCCAGGATCCCTGCTCTGCATACATGATCATCTCATTTATGCTCACAACAATCCCCATGAAGTGGATAAAAGGATCATCCCCATTTTTCAAATGGGAAAACAGAGGCTCAGAGAAGTGAAGTGAACAGGCCAAGAATTGCCTGAGGATTTGAACCCAGGTCTCTGAGGAATGGGTGGAGGAGCTAGGACATCTACACTGGGGAAGGGGGAGGTCATGGGACACAGTGCTGACTTGGAATATTTCCAAACTTCAGTTCCTTTGTCTTTACCATGGGGATAATTATAATAATACCTTCCACCACAGTGATGGGGAGGGAATGCGTAAGTCACTTCTTAGAGATGCTCGATAGATGTTCATTATTGTTACTGGTATTGCTTCTATTCCCAACTCCTGGAAGCCTTCCCTTTGTGGTCAGGGTCTCTTCCCTAACTTGGGGGAAGAGGCAGCCAGATAATCCCCCACTGCTTGGCCCTAGGTCTCTGGCTGTATAAACCAGGAACTCGGGAGACACTGCTGGTGTTGGGTGCTGGCTGAGTTCCCATGGTCTGTGTCTCTAGGTTGCGCTCCATGTTGGTCACTATCAATTCACTGTTCTCCTACAATCTTGACCCCAGCATGGTGAAGTAAGTGTTTCTACACCAGACCCTGAAGGCCTCATCCCACTAGCTGGGTGCAACCTATGACAGGTGTGAGATGGGGGGCTGGTTTCATGGCTTAAAGAGATGGGGCTGTGAGGAAGGATGGGTCTTCTCAGTAGAGTGGAATGGATGGATGCTCTGGAGGGAAAAGGGGGGTTTCTGGGGGCCCAAGTTGATGACCTGTGGCAGTGTGTCGTCCAACAGGAGGCAAGAAGAGAACATGCAACAATTGCACCCAAGGGAATGGTTATTTTTACATGTCAATTTTTCCAATCCAAAATGTGAAGGATCCTGAGTTGCCTTCTTAATCTGTCTAGTTATGACTCATACATTGATTCATTCCTTCATTCAACAAATATTTGATGAAAGTAAATAGGCACTGGTGATACATTTTGATGATTCCTATCATCAGGTAATTTCAAGAGATTGTGGGAACCTCAAGGAGGGACACACAGCCCCTCCTTGAAAAGTCTTCTGGAGGAAGTGATGAGGGAAGTGAGATGTGATTTAGAACAAGACCTGGCTGGGGGGAAGAGATAGGGAGTGGTGCTACATGTATCTATAACCTACAAGATAGAAAGATCAGGGCACATTTGGGAAAGCTGCAAGAAGCTTGCTGTAGCTGAAGCATACACTTTGACATGGGAGAGGTGGAAGTTGAAGCTAAAGTTGCAGGCAGAGATTTGTTGGGCACTGGAATGGTTTGTGGAAGGACATGACACACTCAGAGTTCTGCTTTTGAAAGCTCATCTTCTAGGTGATGTTTGGAGAATGAATTGGGAGGGAGAAGGTGACCAGAGACAGGAGGACCCATTAGGAACCGAGGTCAGCAAAGATGTGTGACAGATGCCCACCGACATGGTCAGCACCTGCACTTGCTGACTATGCCCCTGAGAGGCCCAACTCGTCTTCCCCCATCCTAGTGAACTCTCCTAGTGTTTGGTGGGGAGTTGGTCCAGTAGACACATGAATGGATTCAAGGTGGACAGTCAGATGGAGAGTCTTCTGTAACACACCTTTAAAAACCCAGCTCAGATCACATTGCCAGGAATAAGTAGACTGGCTGGAATGACTTCTTTGTGAAAATCTTCCCCTGATAGGGGATTTTGTACTTTGTTTTTCTTCTAGGAGTGGAGCCATCAGTTCATCTAGTGACAGACAAGCCAACAAGTAGTCCCAGGCCGCAGCACTTCCAGCTGAATTTTGCTGTCACCAACCTACTCTATTCCCAGGACACAGCCCAGCCAAGCACCACCAAACATCAGTGGAACAAGAGAAGTATTGAGGATGCGGTGAGAACGGGGTTGTGTGTCCACTCTGTTTCCATGTAGAGACTGAATATGGACACTCCGGAGTTAGAAGGTGACTTTTAATAACAATTCATGAAGACAGGTTCTTCTTCCCATTTTACAAATTAAGAAAGAGGCACACACAGAGAGATTCAGTAGCTGACCCAGTGCCACACACCTAAGTCACACCGTGAAACAAGACATCCTTTGGTACACATACCCGGTGTAGTGCTTGTTGTGAAAAAAAGATAAATAGGAAAGTGCACTCAGTGGCTGAAAAGTCTCCGAGTCCACTGAGCCTGGGATTCTGACCTCGGATATATTGCCCTGTCTTTCAGCTCAATCAGCTCTTCTAAAATAGTAGCATCAGGAGCCATTTTTCTGACTGTCAAGTTTTAGCATTCAGGTGAGTTTCAATTCAGGACCTAATGATTCTGGAAATTTCTCCTTTAAGTAAAAGTACCCCCATGCCATAGTCTGTCAGTTCCTAGCTGTTATGGTACAGAGCCATTGGAATATAGAGCTGTTACCTAAAATCCAGCTTCTTCCTAAACCAGTGAGCCCAACTGATTTAGAACTCAAGAGAGCTTGTGTCAACTCAGCAGACATGGAGGTGCCTTGTGCTGGGAACCATGGAATATGGAGTGTGGAAATCATTCCTGAAGAAATCAGCTACTGAAGTTAGGATCCATGGAAGATGGAGGGTTAGAACTGGTTGACTTAGAATCTGGCATTCTAACCAGGTTGTCCAATAGAGTAGCCACTAGCCACATGAGACAATTTACATTTTTTATACGCCTATTGGGATATGATTCACATACTGTGTGTATGTGTCTTTTTCTTAAGATTTTCCATGTACATCATCATGTCATCTGCAGAAAGAAATAGTTTTACATCTTCCTTTCCAACCTGGATGACTTTTATTTCTTTTTCTTGCCTAAGTCCCCTCATTAGAACCTCTAGTACAATGTGATTAACATATGAGATGAGGGCAGACATCACTGTCTTGTCCCTGGTCTTAGGGAGAAATTTTCAGTCTTTCATCATCGAAAGGTTTTTCAAAGAGAGTAGTTGTCAGGTTGATAAAGTTTCTTTCCATTCCTAATGTGTTGAGTGATTTTTTTAAATCATGAAGGATGTTGTATTTTTTGAAATTCACTTTTGTTTATGTTTATCAAGAACAGGTGGTATTTGTCCTTTATTCTATTAATATAGTGTATATCATTAAATCCATTTTTCAGATATGAAGCCAATCTTTCAGCTAGAGGTGAGAGATTAAGACCTTCTAAAGTCTTTCCTGGGAGTGCACACAACCCTGCACACCTGTGGCCTTCTAGATCCTCACAGATACACTGGTGCTTTTGAAAGCCCCCATGGCCATCTCATTCTCCTAATTTTTCTTTTCAGTGTTTGGCTCACCTCTTGCCTGCCTCATCTGGTATAGCTTGCTCAGGCAGCTACAATGTAAAAGAATTACCACTGATTGTTATGGCAAGTGCTCTGGGGAAAAGCTTTCCTCACTGAGCAAGCTCTGAGTCAAATAAAGAGAAGCCCTGAAAATGGGGTTTTTTCAAGGAGCTGCCAGGCAGGTCAGATAGTGACAATTCAATGGGGATGGGTCTTCTCGGAACTCCAAGCCCACCATGGCTGCTAGGCTGCTGGTTTTCACAGCTACCATAGTTCTGAGACTGATGGTTTTCAAAGTTACTGAGGATATTGTGAGAGCAGGATGGGAACAGCACAAGTTTTAATGCCACTGAGATTATTCCCTTCACAAAGATTCCACCATCTTTCTTCACTAAACATTCCTCAGACTGTTGCAAGCCTTTGGTTTGCAAGCCTTAAAGATAAAGAGAGAATCCTAAAAGCCACAAGAGAAAGGCAACAAGTTACATACAAAGGAAACCCCATAAGGCTGTCAGCTGACTTCTCAGCAGAAACTTTACAGTCTAGAAGAGAGTGGCATGGTATATTTAAAGTGCTAAAAGGAAAAAACCTACAGCCAAGAATACTCTACCTGGCAAAGTTATCATTCAGAATGGAAGGAGAGAGAAAGAGTTTCCCAAAGAAGCAAAAATTAAAGGAGTTTATTAGCAAGAAACCAGTCGTACAAGAAATGCTACAGGGAATTATTTAAGGGGGAAAGAGAAAACCACAAATAGGAAAAAATTATCTATTTCCATGATAAGAGGGTAATGGATACAAATGCACAAACAAGAGATTAGATATCATATCGAAAACATAAAAAGTGGGAGGAGGGGGTAAAAGAGTAGAGCTTTTAGAAAGAGGTGAAATTAAAGAAACCATCAACAATATAGATTGCTGTATTCACAGGTTTTTATATATGAACCTCATGGTAATCACAAACCAGAAACCTATACTAAATACACAAAACTAAGAGAAAGGACCCCAAACATAATACTAAAGAAAGCCATCAAACCACAAGGGAAGAGAGCAAGAGAAGAAGGAAGGAACAGAGAAGAACTGCTAAAACACCCAGAAAAAAAGTAACAAAATGGGAATAAGTACATACTTTTCAATAGCTACTTTAAATGTCAATGGATTAAATGCTCCAATCAAAAGGCATAGGGTGGCTGACTGGATAAAAAAACAAGACCCATATATATGCTGCATACAGGAGACGCACTTCAGACCTAAAGACACTCAAATTGAAAGTGAAGGGATGGAAAAAAATACTCCATGCAAATGGCAATGAAAGGGAAGCTGGGGTAGCAATACCTATATCAGACAAAATAGACTTTAAAACAAAAACTGTAATAAGAGAAAAGGAGGGCACTACATAATGATAAAGGGACCATCCAACAAGAGAATATAACACTTGTAAATATCTATGCACCCAACATAGGAGCACCTAAATATATAGAGCAATTATTAACAGACATAAAAGGAGAAATAGACTATAACACCAAAATAGTAGGGGACTTTAACACTCCAATTACACCAATGCATAGATCATCCAAACAAATCAATAAGGAAACATTGGCCTTAAATGACACAATAAACCAGATGGACTTAGTTGATATATACAGAACATTCCATTCAAAAACTGAAGAATACACATTTTTTTTCAAATGCACATGGAACATTCTCCAAGACTGATCACATATTAGGCCAAAAACAAGTTTCCATGAATTTAAGAAGATTGAAATAATACCACGCATCTTTTCTGACCACAAAGGTATGAAACTAGAAAACAACTACAGGAAGAAAATCAGAAAAGCCACAAATATGTGGAGATTAAACAAAATGCTACTGAACAATGATTGGATCAATGAAGAAACCAAGGAAGAAACCAAAAAATACCTGGAGACAAATGAAAATGAAAATGTGACATTCCAGAATTTATGGGATACAGCAAAAGCAGTTCTAAGAGGGAAGTTTATAGCAATACAGGCCTACCTCACAAAATAAGAAAAATCTCAAATAAACAATCTAACAGTGCACCTAAAGGAACTGGAAAAAGAACAAACAAAGCCCTAAATCAGTAGAAGGAGGGAAATAACAAAAAAATCAGAGCAGAAATACGTGAAATAGAGAGTTAAAAAAAAAAAAAATAGAAACAGTCAATGAAACCAAGAGCTAGTTCTTTGAAAAGATAAACAAAATTGACAAACCTTTAGCTAGACTCACCAAGAGAAAAAGAGAGAAGACTCAAATAAATAAAATCAGAAATGAAAGAGAAATTACAATGGACATCTCAGAAATAGAAAAGATTATAAAAGAATACTACATAAAGCTATATGCCAACAAAGTGGATAATCTAGAAGAAATAGATAAATTCTTGGAATCACACAACATTCCAAAACTGAATCAAGAAGAATTAGAGAATTTGAATAGATGAATCACCAGTAAGGAGATTAAAACAATAAACAAAAATCTCCCCAAAAATTAAAGTCCAGGACCAGATGGCTTCTGTGGGGAATTCTATAAAAAATTCAAAGAAAGCTTAATGTCTATCCTTCTCAAACTCTTCCAAAAAATTGAAGAGGAAGGGAAGCTACCTAACTCATTTTACGAAGCCAATCTTACCCTGATACCAAAACCAGACAAGGACAACGCAGACAAAAAAAATGACAGGCCAATATCACTGATGAACATCGATGCAAAAATCCTCAACAAAATACTAGCAAATCAAATACAACAATACATGAAACAGATCATAACCATGATCAAGTGGGATTTATTTCAGGGATGCAGGGATGGTTAAACATCCACATATCATCAACGTGATACACCACATTAGCAAAATGAAGAATAAAAATCACATGATCATCTCAATAGATGCATAGAAAACATTTGACAAGATACACCATCCATTTATGATAAAAACCGTGAATAAAATTGGTATAGAAGGAAAGTACCTCAACATAGTAAAGGCCATATATGATAAACCCACAGCTAATATCATTCTCAATGGTGAAAAATTGACAGATATCCCTCTAAGAACAGGAACCAGACAAGGATGCCCACTTTCACCACTCCTATTTAACATAGTATTGGAAGTCCTAGCCAAAGTAATCAGTCAAGAAAAAGAAATAAAAAGGATCCAAATTGGAAAGGAAGAAATAATACTGTCACTATTTGCAGATGATATGATTTTATATATAGAAAACCCTAAAGAATCAACCAAAAATCTTTTAGAAATAATAAATGAATACAACAAAGTTCCAGGATACAAAATCAATATACAAAAATCAGTTTCATTTCTATACACTAACAATGAAATAGTAGAAAGAGAAATTAAGAATACATTCCCAACTACAACGGCAACAAAAGGAATAAAATACCTAGGAATAAACTTAACCAAAGAGGTGAATGATCTGTACACTGAAAACTATAAAACATTGTTGAAAGAAATTGAAGAACACAAAGAAATGGAAATTTATTCCATGCTCTTGGATTGGAAGAATTAACATAGTTAAAATGTCCATAGCTCCTAAAGCAATCTATAGATTCAACGAAATCCCTATCAAAGTTCCAACAACATTTTTCACAGAAATAGAACAAAGAATCCTAAAATTGATATGGAAAAACAAAAGACCCCGAATGGCCAAAGCAATCCTGAGAAAAGAGAACAAAGCTGGAGATATCACACTCCCTGATTTCAAATTATACTACAAAGCTATAGTAACCAAAACAGCATGGTACTAGCACAGAAACAGGCACACAGATCAATGGAACAGAATCAAGAAATAAACCCACACATCTATGGACAGCTAATTTTCATCAAGGGAGCCAAGAACATACAATGGAGAAATGAAAGTCTCGTCAATAAATTGTGTTAGGAAAACTGGGCAGCCATATGCAAAAGAATGAAAGTAGACCATTATCTTACACTATACAGAAAAATTAACTCAAAATGTATTAAAGACTTGAATGTAATACCTGAAACAATGAAACTTCTAGAGGAAAACATAGGCAGTATGCTCTTCAACATTGGTCTTAGCAGCATATTGTCAAGTACCATGTCTAACTGGGCAAGGGAAACGATATAAAAAATAAACAAAGGGGAGTACATCAAACTAAAAAGCTTCTGCACAGCAAAGAAAATCATCAAAAAAGTGAAAAGACAACCTAACAACTGGGAGAAGACATTTGCAAAACATATAGCTCATAAGGTCTTAATATCCAAAATGTATAAGGAACCCATACATCTCAACAACAAAAAAATTAACAACCCAATTAAAAAATGGGCAAAAGACCTGAACAGACATTTCTCCAAAGAAGATATACAGATGGCCAACAGACACATTAAAAGATGTTCAATATCACTATCAGGGAAGTTCAAATCAAAACTACAATGAGGTATCACCTCATGTCCATCAGAATGGCTATAATTAATAAGACAGGAAACAGCATGTGTTGGAGAGGATGTGGAGAGAAGGGAACTCTCATACACTGCTGGTGGGAGTGCAAACGGGTGAAGCCACTATGGAAAACAGTATGGAGAATCCTCAAAAAATTAAGAATAGAACTACCATATGATCCAGCTATTCCACCACTGGATACTTATCCAAAGAACATGAAAACATGAATGTGTAAAGATACATGCACACCTATGTTCATTGCATAATTATTAACAACAGCCAAGACTTGGAAGCCGCCTAGGTGCCCAACAAGGGATGAATGGGTAAAGAAGATGTGGTGTATATACACAATGGAATACTACTGAGCCATAAGAAACAATGAAATCCAGCTATTTGTGACAACATGGATGGACCTGGAGGGTATTTTGTTAAGAGAAATAACTCAGGGAGGAAAGTCATATACCATATGATCTCACTCATAAGTAGAAGATAAAAACAACAACAAACAATCACATATAGTCAGAGATTGGAGTGGTGGTTCCCAGAGGGGAGGAGGGGAGGGAGGAGGATGAAAGGGATGATTAGGCACATGCATGTGGTGATGGATTGTAATTAGTCTTTGGGTGGTAAACATGACGTAATCCACACAGAAATCAAAATATAATGATGTACACATGAAATTTATATAATGTTATAAACCAATGTTACCACAATAAAAAAAGTTTTTAATCCATTTTGAGTTAATATTTGTAAGTGGTGTATAATAGGGGCCCAGTTTCATCCTTTTTCATGTGAACACCCAGTTTTCCCTGTACTACTTATTCAAAAGACTATCCTTTGTCCATGAGGATTCTTGGCTTCCTTGACCAATACTGGTTGAACTTATATGCGTGGGTTTATTTCTGAGCTCTTCTTTCTGTTCCCTTCATCTTTGTGTCTGATTTTATGCCAGGACCATATTATTTTGATTACTGTAGCTTTGTAATATAGTTTGAAATTTGAAAGTTTGATGCCTCCAGCTTTGTTTTTCTTTCTGAAGATTGCTTTGGCTATTTGGGGTCTTTTGTGGTTCCATACATATTTTAGAATTTTTTTTATTTCTGTGAAAAACACCGTTGGGATTTTGATAGGGATTACATTGAATGTAAAATTGGCGTTGGGTAGTGTGAACGTTTTAACAATGTTATTTTTTCAAATCCATGAACACAGGATATTTTTTTCATTTATTTGCACCTTTTAAAATTTTTCATCAGTGTCTTATAGTTTTCATTGTATAGATCTTTCACCTCCATGGCTAATTTTATTCCTAAGTGTGTTATTATTTTTGATGCTATTTTAAATGTAGTAATTTCTTTATTTCTATTTCAGATAATGCATTATTTGTGTATAAAAATTCAACTGATTTTTGTATGTTGATTTTGTATCCTAAATCTTTGTTAAATTCCTTTATTTGGTCTAAGAATTTTTTAGAGGAATCTTGAGCATTTTATATATGTAAGATCATGTCATCTGCAAACAGAAACAATTTCACTTTTTCCATTCTGCTTTGGATGCTTCTCCTTTCCCTTTCTATTTTAATTGCTCTGGGTATGACTTCCAATATTGTGTTGAATAGAAATGGTTAAAGTGGGCAACCTTGTCTCATTTCTGACTTATAGGAAAGGTTTTCAGCTTTTCACCATTGAGTATGATGTCAGGTGTGGACTTTTCATATGTAACCTCTATAATTTTGAGATGTGTTTCTTATATATGCAATTTGTTGAGAGCTTTTATTTTGATAACATTCCTAAACTTTACACTTTTACTTCTCCTCCCCATCACATTTGAGGTTACTGATGTTACTGTTTATGTATTTTTATATTGTGTATCCAATTACAGAGTACTGTAGTTATAGTTATTTTTAATAAGTTTGTTTTTTAGCTTTTAAAATAAAGTTGTAAGTGAATTGCACACCACCATTACCGTATTAGAGAATTTGACTTTGATTATATATTTACCATTACCAGTGAGTTTTACATTACCTTCATATGTTTTTACAATGCTAATTAGTGTCCTTTTACTTCCACTCAAAGAACTACCTTTAGTATTTCTTGTAAGGCATATCTAGTGGTGATGAGCTCGCTTAGCTATTGTTTTTAAGGAAAATTTTAATCTCTCCTTCATTTCTGAAGAAGAGTTTACCAGGGATAGTATTCTTGGTTGACAGGGTTTTTAAAAAAATATTTTGAATATATCATCCCATTGTCTCCTGGCCTGAAATTTCTGTTGAGAAATCTGCCTAGAGTCTTATGGGGAGGAGGAGCTCCTTTGCATGTGACTTGTCACTTTTCTCTTGCTGCTTTCAAAATTCTTTCTTTTCTTTGACTTTGACAATTTATTTACAATGTGTCTTGGTTTAGCTCAATTCTGTTCAACATATTTGGAGTTCTTTGGGACTCATGGATCTGGATATCTGTTACTCTTCTCATGTCAGGGAAGTTTTTAGCCATTAAGGATTTAAATATACTTCTGTCCCTTTCTCTTTCTCTTCTCCTCCTGAGATACCCATAATGTGGATATTGTTTCTTTTGATGCTATCACATAAGTCCCGTAGGCTTTCTTAACTCTTATTCTTTTCTCTTTTTTCTCCTCTGACTAGATATTTTCAAATGTCCTATCTTCCTTCTGTGTGGTCAGACGTCCTGTCTTTCTCATGTTGTTGAAGCTCTCTATTGAACTCTTCAGTGCAATCATTTTATTCTTCAGATCTAGGATTTTTTCTTTTTTTATGGTTTTTATTTCTTTGTTGAACTTCTCATTTTGTTCATGCATTGTTTTCCTAATTTCATTTAGCTATCTGTCTGTGTGTTCTTGTAGTTTATGAAACTTCTTTAAGAAGAATATTCTGAATTCTTTGTTTGACAGTTCTTAGATCTCCATTTCTTTAGGGTCAGTTATTGGACCTTTATTAGTTTCTTTTGGTTGTGTCATGTTTACCTGATTTTCTATGATCCTTGTACAATTACATTGGTATCTGAACATTAGTAAGCAGTCTCCTCCTCCAGACTTTAAAGGTTTGTTTTGGCAGAGACAGTCCTTCACTGGTCAGCTCAGCTTGGAGTTCTAGACATGTGAACTGGTAGCTACGTAGGCAGGTGGAGCTTGCTATCAGGTTATCTTTCTGAAACCAGTGCCCAAGCTCTGAAGTTTTGGGGTGCTGCTGGCTGAGAACAGTTGGATAGGACTGCTGCTTGGTTCCTTGCCCAAGTGATGCTATAGGATGTGCTCTAGAGTTGTCTGAATTCTCTAGTCAGTCTTCCTAGATGGTCAGGACTCAGTACTATATTTATCAGTTGGTGGGGCTAAGATTTAGCTTCCCTGGCCAGGTTGAGCAGCAGAACAGGCCCCAAGGTCAGCGCAGCTGTTTGGGTACCTGATTCAGGCAGTATTTACTAAATGCAGCTTGCAGGTGACTTTCTTAGAAATATCTTTATTACAAGTGTTCTTAAACACATAAGTACATGCATTACAATATAGTTATCTCTTTCGTTCACTGAAACAACACTGGTGGGAATGCCACATGTAAATAGTTCTTAAAATAATCCTTATTAAAAGTGCTTTAAACACTTCACAACAGGAGTTACAGAATGAGTATTACTTCCAATCACTGAAATAACACTCTGCTGACCAAAATATGCCAGTAGCTTTGTTAGAAACATCTTTATTAATTCTTCTAAACACTTCACTACATAAATTACAGAATGTGTATCCCTACCAATCACCTAAATAACATGGTACTGAACACAGCTTGCAAGTAGCCTCATTCAAAACATCTGTATAACAAGTCTTGGAAACACTTAACTACATGCATAACAGATGAGTATCACTTCCAATCAATGAAAATACAGTGTAGAAAAAGCTTGCAAGTAGCTTTCCTAGAAACATCTTTATTACAAATGTTTTTAGACACTTACCTTCATGCATTACAGAATGAGATGTTTCATTCACTGAAATACACTTTGCTGAATGTAGCAAGCAAGCACCTTTATTAGGAACATCCTCATTAAAATTTCTTAATCATTTCACTATATTCATTATAGAATATGTATTACTTTCATTCACTGAAATAACAGTGTTGAATGCAGCTTGCCAGTAGCTTTGTTAGAAATATCTTTATTACATATCTTCTTTAACACTTCACTACATGCATAACAGATAGTGTATCACTTACTGAAATAACACTGTTCTGAATGCAACTTCACTACCTTTGTTAGAAATCTCATTACAGTGTTTTTTAACACTACCCACGAAAAATTAGGAAAGTTATCACTTGCATTAATGGAAATATGTTGAATGCAGCTTTAATTAGCTTTGTTATGTACTTCTGTATTATAGTGTTTTTAACACCATATATAAAAAATTAAGATTGTTATTACTTACATTAACAGAAATAATCCCATGTTGAACACAGCTTTAATTAGCTTTCTTAGAAATATCTTTGTTACAAATATATTTAAACACTTTGCTAAGTGCATTACATAATTGGTATCACTTCCGTTCACTGAAATAACACTGTGCTGAATGCTCTTGCAAGTAACATTGTTAGTAACATATTTATTATCATCTTGTTAAATAGTACACTACATGCCTTAGAGAACAGGTGTCAATTGAAATCACTGAATTAACAATATGCTAAACAAATCTTGCAAGTAACTTTGTTAGAAACATCTTTATTATACTCTCTTTAAATACTTCACAATACGCAATACAGAATGACTATTACTTCCAGTCAGTAAAATAACACTGTTCTAAAAATAACTTAGAAGTAGCCAGTTAGAAACATCTTATGACATGCTTTTAAACACTACTACATGCATTAGAGATTGGGTATCACTTCCTTTTATGAAATAACACTCTTCTGAATGCAGCCTCTGAATCGTTTGTTAGAATTATCTTTATTTCAAGTATTAAGAAACACTTGACTACATGCATTACATAATGGGCATCATTTGTAATCTCTGAATTGACACAGTGCTGAATGCAGTTTAAAAGTAGTTACAGACTTTACTACATGCTTTACAGAAATAACACTGTGCTGAATGCAGATTCTAAGTAGCTCTGTTAGAAACATTTTTATTATACCTCTTTTAACACTTTACTACATGCAATACACAATGGGTATCACTTCCATTGAATGTCATAATACTGTGCTGAGCATAGCTTGCAAGTGACTATGTTAGAAACATCTTTATTAGAAGTGCTTTTAAACACTTCAATATGGGCTTTACAACTGGGGTATCAGTTCATTCCCTGAAACACCACTGTGCTTTACACAGCTAAAAGAAGCTTTATTAAAAACACCTTTATTACAAGTTTCTTTTACACTTTACTACATGCATTATATATTGGGTGTCACTAACATTTACTGATATAACACTGTTCTGAATACAGCTTCCAAGTAGCTTTGTTAGAATTATCTTTACTGCAAGTGTTTTAAATACTTCACAGCATGTATTACAGAATGGATATCTCTTCCATTCACTAAAGTAATGTCATGTTGAAGATAGCTTTCAAGTAACTTTGATAGAAACATTTTTTATGTCTTCTTGAACAGTTCCCTACGTGTATTACAGAATGGGTATCACTTGCAATGGCTGAATTAATGCTTACAAGTAGCTTTGTTAGAAGCACATTTAATAAGATTTTTTAAACATTACTCTGCATGCAGTACAGAATAAAAATCACTTGCAATCACTGAATTAACACTGTGCTGAACTTAGCATTTTAATAGATTTTTTTGTCTGTGTGAGGAAGATCAGCCTTGAGCTAACATCTAATGCCAATCCTCCTCTTTTTGCTGAGGAAGATTGGCCCTGGGCTAACATCAGTGCCCATCTTCCTCTGCTTTATATGGGATGCTGCCATGGCATGGCTTGACAAGTGGTGTGTCAGTGTGTGCCTGGTATCTGAACCGGCAAACCACGGGCCGCAGAAGCGGAGCATGTGTACTTAACCACTGCACCACCAGGCTGGCCCCCAAGTAGATTTTTTAGAAACATCTGTATTACAAGTTTCTTAAACACTTTTATACATGCATTATAGAATGGTTATCACTTCCATTCACTGAAACAACACTGCTGAGTGCATGTAGCAAGTAGCTTTTTAGTAACATCTCTTATAAGCCTTCTTAAACAGTTCACTACATGCAGTACAGAAAGAGTATCACTCACAATCACTGAATTATCACTGTTCTGAACACAGCTACAAGTAGCGTTACTAAAAACATTTTTAAAATAGGTCTTATAAACACTTAACTACATGTAATACAGGATAGCTATCACTTCCATTCAATGTTATGGCACTGTGCTGAATGCACCTTGCACATAGCTTTGTTAGAGATATCTGTATTACAAGTTTCTTAAACAGTTCAACATGTTTACAGAATAGGTATCACTTCCATTCACTGAAATAATATCTTTCTGAATGTATCTTGCAAGCAGCTATGTTAGAAATATCTTTATTATACCTCTTTTTAACACTTTACTATATGAATAACAGAATGAGTATCACTTCCATTCACTGTAATAACACTGCACTGAACACGGCTTGCAATTGGCTTTGTTAGATATGACATTATTACAGGTGATTTCAAATAATTCACAACATGCATTACAGAATGGGTATCACATTTGCTAAAATGACACTGTGCTGACTGCATTTTGCAAGTAGCTTAGAATCATCTTTATTATACCTATTCTTAAATACTTCACAACATGCATCACAGAATAGTTACCACTTCCATTCACTGAAATAACACTGTGCTCAACACAGGTACAAATAGATTTGTTATAATCATCTTTATTAAAAGTTTAAGGGATCAGCCTGGTGGTATAGTGGTTAAGTTCATGCTCTCCACTTCAGTGGCCTGGGGTTCACTGGTTCAGATCCTGGGCATGGACCGTCACAGTGCTCATCAAGCCATGCTGTGGCAACATTCCACATACAAAATAGAGAAAGATGGACACAGATGTTAGTTCAGGGCGAATCTTTCTCACCAAAAAAAAAAAACATTTTAAAGGCTTCACAACATGTCTTACAGAATGGTTGTCACATCCTTTCACTGAAATAATATGGCGTTAACACAGCTTGCAATTAGCTGTTTTATTTATTTATTTTTAATTTATTTTTAATTTTTATATTGGGAGGAAGATCAATCCTGAGCTAACATCTGTCACCAATTCTCCTTTTTTTGCTGAGGAAGACTGGCCCTGGACTAACATCCATGCCCATCTTCCTCCACTTTATATGGGACGCCACCACAGTGTGGCTTGACAAGTGGTGCATCGGTGCACGCCCAGGATCTGAACCCAGGGCTGCTGCAGCAGAGTGTGCACACATAACCATTACACCACCAGGCCGGCCCTGCAATTAGCTTTTTTAGAAACATCTTTATTACAAGTTTCTTAAACACTTCACTACATGCATTATATAATGAGTATCACAACCATTCCCTGAAATAACACCATGTTGAATGCAACTTGTATTTTGCTTTGTGAGTAACATCTTTATCACAAGTGTTTTTAAGAATTCACTACATGCATTAGAGAATGAGTATCACTTCCATTCACTGAAATCACATTATGCTGAATGCAGCTTTCAAGTAGCTTTGTTTGAAAAATCTTTTTTATTAAACACTTCTTAAACTCATCACTACATGCATTACAGAATATCACTTCCATTCACTGAAATAACACAGTTTGAATGTAACTTGCAAGAGCTTTTGTTAGAAACATCTTAAATTTTTATTGAGGTAAAATTGGTGTGTAAATTACATGTTTCAAGTGTTCAACACTATAATTTGATATTTTTATACACTAGAAGGTGATCACTACCATAAGTCTAGTTACCATCTATCACCATACATTTGACCCTCTTCATCCATTTAGCCCACCTCACAAATCCCTTTCTCCTTTGGTAACTACCAATCTGTTCTCAGTATCTATGAGTTTGTTTTTGTTTGTTCATTTAGTTTCTTAGATTCCACATATAAGTAAAATCGTATGATATTTGTCTTTCTCTGACTTATTTCACTTATCATAATACCTCAAGGTCCATCCACGTTGTCACAAAAGGCAAGATTTTCCTCTTTTTTATGGCTTTGTAGTATTCCATTGTATATATATACCACATCTTCTTTATCCATTCATTGATCAATAAGCACTTATGTTGTTTCTATGTCTTGGCAATTGTAAATAATGCAGTGAACATAGGGGTACATTTATCTTTTTGAATTACTGTTTCTGTATATTTCAGATAAATACCCAGAAGTGAAATATCTGAATCATACAGCGGTTCTATTTTTGGTTTCTTGAGGAATTTCCATACGGTTTTCCATAGAGGCTGCAACAATTTACATTCCCACTAACAGTGTGCAAGGGTTCCTTTTTCTCCACATCCTCTTCAACACTTGCTATTTCTTGTCTTTTTGATGATAGCCATTCCAGTGGGTGGGAGGTGATATCTCATTGTGGTTTTGATTTGCATTTCCCTAATAATTAGTGATGTTGAACATCTTTTCATATGCCTATTGACTATCTGTATGTCTTCTTTGGAAAAATGTGTGTTCAGATTATCTGCCCATTTTTAATTAGGTTGTTTTTTTTGTGTGTTTGAGTTCTATCAGCTCTTTATATATTTTGGATATTAACCCCATATTGGATATATGATTTGCAAATATCTTCTCCTATTCATTAATACCTTTTCATTTTGTTGATGGTTTTCTTTTTTTTTTTTTAATAATTTTTATTTATTGATTGATTTTCCCCCCAAAGCCCCAGTAGATAGTTGTATGTCATAGCTGCACATCCTTCTAGTTGCTGTATGTGGGACGCGGCCTCAGCATGGCCGGAGAAGTGGGAAGTGGTGTGTCGGTACACGCCCGGGATCCGAACCTGGGCCGCCAGCAGCAGAGCGCACACACTTAACCGCTAAGCCACGGGGCCGGCCCATGTTGACGGTTTTCTTTGCTGTGCAAAAGCTTTTTAGTTTGATTTAGTCCCATTTGCTTATTTTTGCTTTTGTTTCCCTTGCCTTTGGAGTCACATCCAAAAAAAAATCACTAAGACTGATGTCAAGGAACTTATGGCCTATGTTTTCTTCTAGGAATTTTATGGTTTCAGATCTTACATTCAAGTTTTAAATCCATTTTCAGTTAATTTTTGTTTATTATGTAAGATAGTGATGTAATGTCATTCTTTTGCCTGTGGCTCTCCAGTTTTCCCAACACCATTTGTTTTAGAGACTATCCTTTCCTATTGTATATTCTTGGCTCCTTTGTCATAAATTAATTGTCTATATATATGTGGGTTTATTTCTGCACTCTCTATTCTGTTCTATTAATCTATGTGTTGGTTTTTCTGTCAATACTGTACTATTTGGATTACAATAGCTTTGCAGTGTAGTTTGAAATTATGGAGCATTATGCTTGCAGCTTTGATTTTTTATTCTCAATTGGTTTTGCTCTTCAGAGTCTTTAGTGGTTCCATATAAATTTTAGAATTATTTGTTCTAGTTCTGTAAAAAATGTCATTGGAATTTTGATAGGGATTGCATAGAATTTGTAGATTTCTTTGGGTAATATGGACATTTTAACAATATTAACTCTCCCAATCCATGAGCATGGAATATTTTTTCATTTATTTCTGTCTTCTTCAATTTCTTTCATCAATGTCTTATAATTTTCAGTGTACAGGTCATTCATCTCCTTGGTTAAATTTATTCCTAGGTATTTTATTCTTTTTGATGTAATTTTTAATGTTTTTTTCCTTAATTTCTCTTTCTGATAGTTCATTATCAGTACACAGAAATGCCACAGATTTCTGCATATTGATTTTGTAGCCTGCAATTATACTGAATTCATTTATTCTCACAGTTTTTTTGGTGGAGCCTTTAGGGTTTTTAATAATATTATGTCATCTGCAAATAATGACAATTTTTTCTTTCTTTCCAATTTGAATGCCTTTTATTTCTTTTTCTTGCCTAATTGCTGTGGCTAGACCTTTCAATATATGTTGAATAAGAGTGATGAGAAGGGGCATCCTTGTCTTGTTTCTGATCTTAGAGAAAAAGATTTCAGTTTTTTATCATTGAGTGTGATGTTAGCTGTGGGTTTGTCATATATGGCCTTTTTATGTTAAGGTATGTTACCTTTATACACACTTTATTGAAAGTTTTTACTATAAATATATGTTGAATTTTGTCAAATGCTTTTTCTGCATTTATTGAGATAATCATATAATTTTTATCCTTCATTTTGTTAATTTGACGTATCACATTGATTGATTTACAGATGTTGAACCATCCTTACATCCCTGGGATAAATCCTACTTGACCATGGGGTATGATCTTTTTAATGTATTGTTGAATTTGGTTTGCTAATGTTTTGTTGAGGATATTTGCATCTATGTTCATCTGGGATATTTGCCTGTAATTTCCTTTTTTTGTAGTATTCTTGTCTGAATTTTATATTAGGGTAATTCTAGCCTTGTAAAATGAGTTTGGAAGCATTCCTGCCTCTTCAACTTTTTGGAACAATTTGAGAAGGATAGACATTAAATCTTTTAATGTTTGGTAGATTTCACTGTTGAAGACATCTGGTCCTGAACTTTTGTTGGGAGGTTTTTATTACTGATTCATTCTCCTTACTAGTAATTATTCTATTCAGATATTTTTTCCTGAAGAAGATTTGCCCTGAGCTAACATCCATTGCCAATCTTCCTTTCTTTTTTTTTATTTCAGGAATATTAGCACTGGGCTAACATCTGTGCCAATCTTCCTCTATTTTGTATGTGAGTTGCCACCACATCATGGCTAATGAGTGGTGTAGTTCTGTGCCCAGGATCCAAACTCATGAACCTGGGCCACCAAAACAGAATGCTCTGAACATAAGCACTAGGCCATGGGGCTGGTCCCTGAGATTTTCTATTTCTTCATGATTCAGTCTTGGAACATGTTATGTTTTGAGAAATTTATCCATTTCTTCTAGGTTGTCCAATTTGTTGGCGTAGAATTTTTCATAGTAGTCTTATAATCTTTTGCATGTTTGTGGTACCAATTGTAACTTCTCTTCTTTTATTTCTGATTTTACTTGAGCCCTCTCTCTTTTTTCTTGGTGACTCTAGCTAAAAGTTTGTCAATTTTTTTTTATCTTTTTAAGGAACCAGCTTTTACATTCATTGATCTTTTCTATTGGTTTTTTTTTTTTTTTTGGCTCTATATAATTTTTTCAACCTTGATCTTTATTATTTCCTTTCTTCTACTAACTTTGGGCGTTATTTGTTCATGTTTCCTAATTCATTTAGGTATATAGGTATATTGTTTATTTGAGATATTTCTGGTTTCTTGAGGTAGGCCTACATTGTTATAAACTTTCCTCTTAAAACTATTTTTGCTCCATCTCATAGATTTTGGTATGTTGTATTTCCATTTTCATTTGTCTCAAGGTATATTTTTATTTCTCCTTTGATTTCTTTCTTGACCCATTGGTTGTTCAGAGACATCTTTATTGAAAGTCTTCTTAGATACTTCACTACATACATATCAGAGTTAGTATAATTTATATTTACTGAAATAACATTGCTGAATGCAGGTTGAAAATAGCTTTGTTAGGACATCTTTATTAAAAGTCTTTATAAACAGTTTACTACATGCATTAAAGAATGAGTATCACTTACAATCCTTGAAATGACACTATGCTGAACAGAGCTTGTAAGCAGCTTAGTTAGAAATGTATTACAAGTCTTTATAAACAGTTATCTACATGCACTACAGATGGCTATCACTTACAATCATTGAAATAAAAATGTACTGAATGCAGTTTGCAAGCATCTTTGAAAGAAACATCTTTATTACAAGTATTCTTAAATATGCATTTCAGAATATGTATCACTTCCATTCACTGAAATAACAATGGGCTGCATTCAGTACTGTGTTATTTCAGGGATGAGGGATATATATTCTTAATGTATCTATTAAATTGTTTTAGAACACTTGTAATACAAATGTATCTAAGAATGTTACTTGCAAGCTATAATTGTGGTATTTGACGAATGGAAGAAATATCCATTTTTTAATGCATGTAGTGGAGATTATGGGGACGATTGTAATAAAGATGTTTCTAAGATGTAATAAAGATGTTTCTGATGCTAGTTGAAAGCCACATTGAGTGCAGTGTTTTATCAGTTAATGTAAGTAGCACCTATTCTGAAATGCTTGTGGTGAAGTATTTAACACCATTATAAAGATATTTCTAAGAAGGCTACATGCAAGCATCTTTGAGAAAAGTGTTATATCAGTGTTAGGAAATTATACCCATTCAGTAATGCATGCAGTGAAGAGTTGAGAACAATTGTAATAGAGGTGTATCTAAGAGACAGAATAATATCAGAAAATGGAAGTAAATTGTTTTTGTACACTTGTAATAAAGTTGTTTTTAGGAGTGCCACTTACAAGCTGCATTGAGATCTGTGTTACTTCAGTGAATGCAAGTGATACACATTCTGTAATGCATACAACAAAGTGTTAAGAACACTTGTAACTAAGATGATTCTAAGAATAATACTTGCGTGCTGCATTCAGTGCAGTGTTATTTCTGTTAATATAAGTAATTCCCATTCAGAAATAATTGTGGTGAAGTGTTTGAGAAATATTGTAATGAAGATGTTTCTAAGAAAGCTCTTGCAAGCAACACTGAGAGCTGTGTTATTTCAGTGAATAGAAGTTACACACAATCTGTAATGCTTGTAGTGAGCTGTTGTGAGACACTTGTAATAAAGATATTTCTACAAACAAAACATGCAAGCTGCATTCAGACAAGTGTTATTCCTGTGAATGAAAGTGACACTTTGTAGTGTATGTAGTAAATTGCTTTAGAACACTTGTAGAAATGTGTTTCTAAGATCACTACTCATACACTGCATTCGTTGTTATGTCAGTGAAAGATAGTGATACCCATTATGTAATGTATTTAGTAAGGTGTTTAAGAACACTGTAATAAAGATGTTTTTAAGATCCCTACTTGTAAGCTGTGTTAAGATCAGCCTCATTTCAGTGTATTGAAATGATACAATTTCTGTAATGCATGTAGTGAAGTGTTTCATGACACTTGTAATAAAGATGTTTTGAGGAATGCTAATTGCAAGCTGCATCTAGAACCATGTCATTTTAGTTTAAGAAAGTGATACCCTTTCTCTAATGAGTGCCGTGATGTTTTTAAGAACACTTGTAATAAAGAATTGTCTAAGAAAGCCCCTTCCAAGTTGTTTTAACACTGTATTTCCCTTTTTCCCTGTTGAATGAAGTGACAAACGTTAAGTAATGCATGTAGTGAAATGTTTCAGAACGCTTATAATAATGATATTTCTAAGAATGCTGCTGCAAGCTGTATCAATAGCAGTGTTATTTCACTACCTGGCAGTGATACTCATCATGTAATACATGTAATAAAGTGTTTAGGAACCCTGTAATAGATATGTTTCTAAGAATGGTGCTTTTACGATGCCCACTGTTGAGGCAAGTGTTATTTAAGTGAATGAAGTGATACCACCTCTGTAATGCGTATAGTGTGTGAATAAGAACACCTATAAAACAAAATGTTTCTAACAAGCTACTTGCAAGCTGCATTGAGAAGAATATATTGTCAGTTAATGCATTTGATAACATATTCTGTAATAGATGTAGTGAATTATTTAGACCACTTATGTTAAGGATAGTTCTAATAAGCTGCCTGTAAGGTACATTCAGACCAGTGTTATTTCAGTGTGTGGTGATGGGTGTCACTTTACCCATTCTGCAATGCAGTGAAAGGACACAGTGATAAAGATGGTTCTAATAAAGCTGCTTGCAAGAGGCTTTTAGATCAGAGTTATATCAGTAAAATAATGTGACACCCTTTCTGTCATACACCCAGTGACTTTTTTTTTTTATGAGGAAGACCAGCCCTGAGCTAACATCCAATGCGAATCCTCCTCTTTTTGCTGAGGAAGAGTGTCCCTGGGCTAACATCCATGCCCACCTTCCTCTACTTTCTATGGGATGCCACCTCAGCATGGCTTGACAAACAGTGCCTCAGTGCACACCCAGGATCTGAGCCTGTGAAATACCGGCCATTGAAGCAGCAGAGTGTGCTCACTTAACCGCTGCGCCACTAGGCCAGCCCCATACACTCAGAGACTTTTTAAAGAACACTTGTATTAGAGATGTTTCTAAGACTTCCACTTGCAAGCCCTATTAGAACTGTGTTTCTTTAATGAATGGAAGTGATACTTAATAGTAATGTATGTGGTGAAGTGAATAAGAACACTGTTATAAAGAAGTTTCAAAAAGTAAATCTTAAAAGTTGTCATCACAAGAAAAAGCTTTACTATGTATTAAGATGAATGTTAACTAAACTTATTGTGGTGATCATTTCACAATATAAACAAATGTTGAATTATTATTGTATACTTGAATCTAATATAACATTATATATCAATTATACCTCAATTTTTAGAAAAATGAAATTTCTAAGACCTCTACTTCACTACTTTCAAACTGCAGTATGAACTGTGTTATTTCAATAATGAAAGTGATGCTCATTCTGTAATGCATGTAATGAACTGTTTCAGAACTCTTGTAATAATGGTGATTGTAAGAATGCTACTCTCAAATTGCATTCATACCAGTGTTAATTTATGAATGGAAGTGAAACCCATTCTGAAATGCTTATGTTGAAGTCCTCGAGATCATTTGTAATAAATAAGTTTCTAACTTTCTGTTTCCAAGCTGCATGAGGAGTCTGTTATTTCAGTGAATGGAAGTAATATGCATCCTGTAATACATGTAATTACATGCTTCAGAATAGTTGTAATAGTGATGTCATCATCATGGTGATGTGAGATAATCCCTTTGTCTCTCCCATTGAATCTACAACAAGTAAAACATTCATAATTCAACAAAGGCTAAATTACCCAAAACACCATGACAGTGGAGAGATCCACACATCAATACATATGAAGGGGGTGGATTGGAGCACATAGAGGAGGAAAACAGGGAGAAAAGTAGGGACAGTGCCCAGGATCCTAGCTTCTGATAGTGGCAGCTGAACCAGCTGCCTTCAACCCCAGAGAACCCAGTGGGCAGCAGTGGAGATATGTGTGAGACTCTAGCCTCCCAACACTGGTGGAATCTGTGGCCACTAGGAGCAGAGCAGCAGTAGAGGTGGAGCCACATGATCCTGGGCCCCTGGCTGCAGCTCAGAGCCTGGTAGCAGCAGTGGAGGTGCACACACAACTCCAGCCTTCCAATGGCAGTGACACCTGCAACCACAAGGAAATGGGCAACAGCAGAGGTGGTGCCTCATGAACCTGGCCCCCTCCCCACTCTCTTGCTTTTCCCACTGCAGTGGCAGTGCTTCCAACTCAGGTGATCCCAGACGCAGCAGAGGTGTCAGTTATCCTGTGCCCCTGGCAGCAAAACCACTGACTGCAGTGACATCAGGAACAGCAAGGCATCAGTGACCCCCAGAGGCACAGGTGGTAATGACAAGAGTACCAGTGACACCCTAATAGAGGCAGTGTAGGGTGGAAAGTGCCAAACCTCAAATATAGCGAGAGACAGCGCAGGTAAGAGAAACCAAAAATTGATGCTATAGCACCACCTACTGAAAAACAAAAGAAAGGCCTCTAATCTCCAACTGCTTGAATAGTTAGAATCAAAACAAAGCTATACCTAAATAAGAAAAGTGTTCACCATGACAGTGTTCTGGCAGAGGAATAACTCATCAATCACCACAAAAAGTCATGGTAACACAGCATGACAAAGAGAAAATAACAATTCCCCAGAAATCAAACATAAAGTCTTGGAAGATTGTGATCTACCTGATAAGAATTCAAAATACCTGTCATGAAGAAACTCAATGAACAACAAAAAAGCTCAGAAAGGCAGTTCAATGAGCTCAGGAATAAAATTAATGAACAGAACGGAACTCTAAAAAAGAACCAATGAAACTCTGGAGCTGAAGAACTCAATAAACGAGATGAAACATGGATTTGAAAGCATTAGAAATAGAGAAGACCATATGGAAGAGATTTAATTAGCAAGCTCAAAGATAGAAATTTACCTCCTTCTCCTACAGGTAGAAGAGGAGAAAGAACTAAGATTTTTTTGAAATGTAGAAATTCTATGAGAATTACATGACTCCACTAAAAAGGGCAACATAAATGTAATGGGTATCCCAGAAGGAAAAGAGAGAGAGAAGGGAGCAGAGAGCTTATTTGAAGAAATAATGGCTTAGAACTTTCCAAATCTGGGGAAGAAACTAGATATATAAATCCACGAAGCTACTAGAACACCCAATTTTCTCAATGCAAAAGACTTTCTCCAAAATAAAAGATAATACAACTGTCAAAAGTCAATGACCAAAAAAGTATTAAAGGCAGCCGGGGGAAAAATCCAGTGACTTACAAGGGAAGTATTCCTTACAAGGGAACCCCCATTAAGCTATCGATAGATTTCTCAGTAGAAACTCTACAGACCAGGAGAGAGTGAAATGGTATATTCAAAATATTGAAAGATATAGTTGTCAGCAAAGAATATTGTGTCCAGCAAAATTATCCTTCAGATATAAAGAAAAAATAAAGGCTTTCCCAGACAAACAAAAGCTGCAAGAGTTCACTGCCACTGGAACTGCCTTACAAGAAATGGTGAAAGGAGCTTTCTTACTTGAAATAAAAAGGCAAAGGTATACAAAACTGTGGCAGGGTGATAAATAGAATCAGAAAGCTGTAACTTTACATTAGAATAGGTGAGTAAACACTTAATTATACCACAAAGGTTAAAGGGAAAAGAAGCACTAAAAATAACTATAACCACTTCAATTTTGTAACAAACTCACAACATAAAAAAGGATGATTTTCAACAACAAAAACATATACAGGGAGGAGAAAAAAGAAGAAATCTGTATAGGCAAATGAAGATAAGATGTTATCAGCAGGGAAAGGACTATCTTCTCTATGAGACCTTTTATACAAATCTCATGGTAACCACAAAATAAAAATTCAGAGCAGAGGCACAAAATATAGAAAAGAGAAAACTGAGTAAAATATTATAGGAAAACACTGAACTGAAATGGCAAACAGTAACACAAGGAAAAAGAAACTATGGAAATATAGAGCAACAAGAAAACAAAAGATAAAATGGCAGTGTTAAGTCTTCATATATCAATAATCACCTAAATGTAAATGGACTGAATTCACCAGTCAAAAGACACATAGTGGCAGGATGGATGAAAAAATAAGACACAACAATATGCTGTCTTGAGGAGACCCCTTTCATCTCTAAAAACAAACATAAGCTCAAAGTGAAGGGATGGAAGTTGATATTCCAAGCAAATGGCAACCAAAAAAAAAAAAAAAAAAAAAAGCAGGTGTAGCCACACTTATATTACACAAAACAGACCTCAAGCCAAAAAAGATAACAAGAGACAAAGGTGGACATTATATAATGATAAAGAGGACAGTCTATTGAAAAAACATAACATTTATTAATATATATGCACCTAACACAAGAGCACCAAAATAGATAAAGCAATTGTTAACAGATCTAAAGAAAGAAATTGACAGCAACACAATAGCAGTAGGGGACTTTAATACCCCTCTTACATGAATGGACAGATCATCCAGACAGAAGGTCAACAAAGAAACATCAGCCTTAAATAAAACATTAGACCAGGTGGACTTGATAGATATATATAAAACATTCCATCCAAAAACAGCAGACTACACATTCTTCTCAAGTGCATATGGAACATTGTCAAGGATAGACAACATGTTGGGAAACAAACAAGTCTCAATAAATTTAAGAAGGCTGAAATCATATGAAGCATCTTTTCTGATCATAATGATATGAAACTAGAAATCAACTACAAGAAGAAAGCTGAAAAAGTCACAAATATGTGAAGAGTAAACAACATGCTATTGAACAACTATTGGATCAATAAAGAGATAAAAAAATACCTAAAGACAAAGGAAAATGAAAACACGACATACCAAAATCTATGGGATACAGCAAAAGCCATACTAAGAGGGAAGTTTAAAGGCAATACAAGCCTACCTAAACATACAAGAAAAGTCTCAAATAAACAATTAAACATTACACTTAAAGGAACTAGAAAAAGAAGAACAAATGAAGCTGAAAGTCAGTAGAAGGAAGGAAATAATAAAAATCAGAGAAGAAATAAATAAAATGGAGACTAAGAAGACAATAGAAAAGATCAATGAAACTATGAGCTGGTTCTTTGAAAAAATAAACAAAATTGACAAACATTTAGCTAGAGTCACTAAGAAAAAGAGAGAGAAGGCTCAGATAAATAAAATCAAAAACAAAAGAGAAGAAATTACAACAGATACCACAGACATACAAAAGATTATAAGAAAATACTATGAAAAACTATACACCAACAAATTGGATAACCTAGAGGAAATGGATAAATTTTTAGACTCATGCAACCTCCCAAAACTGAATCAAGAAGAAATAGAGAATCTGAATAGAGCAATCACAAGTAAAGAGACTGAAATAGTAATCAAAAACCTCCCAAAAAACAAAAGTCTAGGACCAAACAGCTTCTCTGGTGAATTCTACCAAACATTCAAAGAGAACTGAATACCTCTTCTTCTCGAAATCTTCCAAAAAATTCCAAAAATATCTTCCAAAAAAAGTTAGGATGGGACACTTCCTAACTCATTTTATGAGACCAGCATTACCCTGATACCAAAACCAGACAAGAACAAAAAAAAAAAAGAAAGTTATAGGCCAATATCACTCATGAATATAGATGTAAAAATCTTCCACAAAGTATTAGCAAACTGAATACAATACATTAAAAGGATCACACATGACAATCAAGCAGCATTTATTCCAGGGATGCAGGAATGGTTCAACATCTGGAAATCAATCAATGTGATAAACCACATTAACAAAATGAAGAATAAAAATCACATGATCATCTTGATAGATGGAGAGAAAGAATTTGACAAGATTCAACATCCATTTACAATAAAAACTCTGAATAAAATGGGTACAGAACAAATGTACCTAAACATAATAAAGGCCATATATGACAAACCCACTGCCAACATTATATTCAATGGTGAAAAACAGAAAGCTAATCTTCTAAGAACAGGAACAAGACAAGGTTACCCATTCTTGCCTCTCTTATTCAACATAGTATTGGAGCAATTAGGCAAGAAAAAGAAATTAAAGGGATCCAGATTGGAAAGGAAGAAGTAAAACTGTCAATATTTGCAGATGACATGATTATATATATAGAAAATATGAAAGAATCCACCAAAAAACTATTAGAAATAGTTAAGAAATACAGTAAAGTTGCAGGGTACAAAATCCACATACATTTAGGACTGTGCCAAGCAAGAAGAGAAAGTCCTTGGGGCATTCAATAAGGACATTTAGACAAAGCAAAACAAGAAAAGGAATTTGTGGTTAGCAGGAAACTGTTGCTGATTTAATTTTATTGAAGATTTAAAATGTTGGGCAAAAGAATGTTGCTTTAACAAGCAGAGAAAGAAATTTGGAATGTACATCATTCATGACTAAAAGAATCAACTAGAAGAAATTATCAGGAAAATTGAAAAGGTATGCTCTTTTGTTTCCTAAAATTATTTATTTTGGCAACTCAGATGGGTTAGAAATATCAACATAGACATCTCTTGTATCTTATTATGAGTCCTCATATCACTTACCACTCTTCTATGTTAATCAAAGCGAATCCCTTCCAATTATACAGACTGGTATGAAATCATGAGACATCACATTCTGCTAGATGGGAAATACTATCTATCTAAAAAGATCCATTGAATAATGGAAGGGGTCTATTTTTATTACATATTCCTTCTAGCAAGTTTGAATGAATAAAATGGTGAAAGAGGAATTACTTGATTTTTATAGTTTCAGATACATAAATGATAATTTGTTAATAGACAAAAATAATATTTTAATTGCTTATATCCTGATATTACAGTGCTGGAAACTGTTTAGGATGTGTTTAATAAATATCAATTCTTCCTTCTATGAGTTTACAATCAGAGACTGATGATAAAAAAGAGAAATACATAAAAGGAGGGATAACTTTGTAAACCACAAGTACAACAATGTTCAAATAGAAACATAAAATATCTTAGATCCATTAGAAATGTAGAAGAGATGTGCTTACAATGAGGGGGAAAAAAAGAAAATATCCTATCTGTTATTAGGAAGTAAGTCCTTGGTGCTAGAAGAATTATATTGAATAATTATTTAATGTCTGTAAGAAGTGAATTTGTTGATCAATCTATCCATCCATCCATCAAATGGGAGAAGATATACAGTGAAATGATCATAGAAAGAGGGTAGTATGCAGACACATGATGTGGCTCAATCAGAAGGTACACAAGAAGAGAGAAAATGGTTAGTGGGCACTTTTAAAAATTGGAATGAAAGACTTTGCAATTAAGAAGATCTTACACATGATTTACAGGATGAATTAAAAAAATTACATGGTCTCAGAAAAGTCTGGCATGCACCAAATGACAGGTGGAAAAGATAACTTTGGTAGAAGAATTGAAGACTTACAGAAGAGACATATCGTAACTTGGGATTCTGGGGACATGAGTCTATGGTTGTACAAACAGGAGATGAAGGATTACATATAAACCATAAATCAAAACTAACTCTTTATAGAGTCAAATTCTTATTTCTCGTTGAAATAATAAATTACTTCACTGTGATTGTATCACCTCTGAGATAATAAGATTTGATCATTAAAATGATTAAAATAAACAGACAATGGAACAGTTAATTCACTTGTCTAGACCACCTTAATGATCAAACTGAGAAACAGTGCACATGACCCAATTGTTGTGGCCATCACTCAACAAACACTAATTGGCTGCTTTTTGCAATACATTAGAGCGAGCAGTTACTATACAAAAAGTCAATTGAACACAGAGTACTTTCTTTTATATATTCTGTAAAAAATCCATTGGAAGAGTTTGAAAAGAAGGCAAATCAGATTCAGAAAATGTCGTGACTGAAAAAGCAGATTTAGGAGCTGGTCTGATGGCGTAGTGGTTAAGTTCACGCACTCCGCTTCAGCCACCCAGGGTTTGCAGTTTTGGATCCCAGGCACAGACATACTCACTGCTTATCAAGCCACGCTGTGGCAGGCATCCCATATATAAAGTAGGGGAAGATGGCACGGATGTTAGCTCAGGGCCAGTCTTCCTCAGAAAAAAGAGGAGGATTGGCAACAGATGTTAGCTCAGGGTTGATCTTCTTCACCAAAAAAAAAAAAAAGCAGATTTAATTAGGAAGTGGAAATAGAAATTGAAAAACAATCAAGAGTCAGTAAGGAGTTTTATTTGGGAGCTTTGTTATTTATCAGTGTTCTTTACTGACACATGGATGTTGGGTGTTGGAAAAGTTAAAGACGGGTGATAAATTTCTATTTAATATGAATTGGTCATGCAACTTGTCTTACAGCCAGATTTAATCTGTAGGACAGAAGAAAATATAGAAATTGATTTATTAGATTTGTGCGTTCACTCAACAAACATTTTTTTTTTTGAGCCCATGTTATTTTGTAAGCACTGTCCAGGCACTGGGGTTCCAACATGAATATAAGCGTGGCCTCTACCATCAGTGAGGCAACCATACATGAAATAGCTCATTTGCAAAGCAATGGGGGTAACCCCATGGAAAGTGGAAACTAGGTGATGAGGGGTAAAGAGTCTCTAAAGTAGATGAGGTGCGAGTCAGACTAAATGAGGGAAGAGGCTCAAAAGCCAAGAAGAGAGACTTGTGTAACTGCTTATCAGCAGTGTCAAATTCCGTACCTAGGTCAAGGATCATCAAGATGGCAAAGTGCCATTTCATTTGGGCAGTGAGTATGTTACTGGAGACCTTGGCAAGGCTAGCTTCTGGGAAGTGACATGGGTTAGAGCTGGACTGGGTCAGGTTCAGAAGTATCTTCACTGAGGGACCAAATGCATCCGGTGCACTCTAGGAATTGAGAGCGAAAGGGTAGGGAAAGAGTTGTTACAGGGTGGGTGTATTTCTTGAGGCCCAGGAATACCTGAGACAGCAGGAACCCCCAAACACAGTCTTTTTAGTTTATTTTGTGAAAATTCTAGCTTTCACTAGCAATAAGGAAACAGTATTTACATCTTAAAGTAGACTTTGTTGAGCCTGTTTGGTTTATCTGGCAATGAGTCATTCTAACACTGACCCTGACATTGAAGTCAGCAGACCCTATTTGGAGAGCATTGGTAATTGTAGGAGAAGTCGTTTAAAAAGTTGACAAAAGCATTTGCTCTCCCTGATATGTTGAACAACTGTGTGTATTAGTTTTGATGACTGAATATTAGCTTGGGAGCATACAAATGCTATATTTGAGTCAAAGAAAAAGGAAGTCTCATCTTCTGAAGGAGCTAAATGTACCTGACACAGGAGGAAGTTACAATACTTTCTATTTTGGTTTGCTCTCATTTGAAAAAAAAAATTAAAGAGAAAAGTCGTTCTGCAAACACCAACCTCAGTTAAAACGCTAAATACTAGTTGCAGTTTCCCCATCTCTCCCCAAGGGAATGTGTCCATTGTGACCAGCCATCTGTTTCCCTCTATAAGACCTCAAGACTTCTGCCTCATCCAGCATGCTGGACTAACACTAAATATCAGTGTGATGATGAATCAAAAGTCAACAGCAGCAGAACTTTATTAATCAAGAAATGACACTTAGTAAAGTCATCTCTTTTTGAGAGATATCACAATCATTAAAGTTGAAAAATGTATCCAGAGAGTCCTTAAGCCCGAATAAGGTATGAAGTGCGGGGGATACTGATCTTCAGTGTTTCCAACTTGATCAAATATATATGTGCTCACATGCTGGCCAAAGATGCTTGAGCAAATAATAATGGCATATAGCCTGTGATAGCTTAGTTAGACACAGTGACAGACCCAGAACTGGACATTTGAGAATCAATTACAAAACAGGTTAAAGTTGCAGTCTATAAGAGAGTGGATTTGGAGTCCGTAGGACCCAGGTTTTAACTGCAGCTTTGTTACTTATTAGCTGTGGAACATCAATCAAATGACTTAAATTTCTAAGCCTCTATTTCCTCATCTATAAAATGCAAATAATTGTCGTTTTAAGGATTAAATGACACAGTGCATGCAGCTTAACCCAAAACCAGGCATATAGTAAATGCTTCATAAATGATAGCCATTATTTCCCTCAAATCAAGCATCCTCAATTCCTTGTTGGTCAGGAAAATACAAACCGTTAGCATTCAGTTAAAAATGTAAGAGCAACTAAGAAAATGAATGTGTGAAACAGCTTGTCACGAAAATGTTACATTCTAAAAACAATCAAGATATATCTAAGAGAAAAAATAGTGAGCACCATAAAATTCAATCTAACCTAAGGGGATTGAAATGACAGCATTTTTAATCACCAAATAGAATCCAGAAAGAACTCCTAAAGTTATAAAAGTTTCATTCACTTCTAAAATTTAATAAGATTCTGATTTTAGTCATATTGAAAAATAAAATCATCTCTGTTGAATTATACATACAAAGAGTCTCAGCGCTCTTGCTCAAATTAATAGTAAAAAATGATTCCAAGTAGGTTCTCTGGGACATATTAGTAATATTCAGATAATCAGTGCTCCCCTCTCCACATGGAAAATGCCCCACTGCATTTTAGAAGAACTTGATGACTGAAGCTCTTTGCTACATTATCTCTTTTATGGTCCCTGGTTGCCAGTTAGTGTGGAGGCCCTAGAGCCCTCCCTGCCATCAGTCAGACCCAGATCTCCTGCCAGTTCTCAGACCTCTCATTTAATTGAAATGCCCTGGATCACCAACCCCCGTTCACATTATTCTTTTTTCCTATTCTTAGGGGAACTTCGCCAGTTTGATCTATCTGCAAATAGAACACAGAAAGAAAATCTGAAAGTTATAAAAAATGGACAGTCAATTGCTAAAGCTCTTTGAATCTCAGTGAACACTGGGCCTAAATTTAACCCTTAGGAGAACCCAGAAATTCATCTGCTAGCCCTCAACTTGGCCTGCTGAGGAAAAAGTAGACTCCTGCCCTTTACCAAAGATAAACTCTATTTTTCTAGGTGAGAAAGAAAACTGCAAAGTCAGGGCAGTGTGGAGAGCAGGCCGCTCACTGGCACAGGCTGACTGTCATCCCACTTAAAAAGGCTTTTTTAGCCTCTCTACCCCAAAGCAACTTTTCCCTCCACTGGTTTCCTGCTTCATCCATGTCTTGCCATTTGTGTTCATATATCCTCAGGTTATGAGCCATCAGAGAGTAGCATCTTTAGGTCTCCATTAGAGCTCCATATCATGAAGACCTGATTCCGTTTTCTCTGAATCTCCTCAGAGCCTAAGCCAGATCTCACTTTTCCCAAAGAGTCCTGAAGTCTGGGAGACAGGGAAGAAGGAAGGGGAAAGGGAATTTAAGGTTCTGCTTTTTGCCTTTGTCAACCCCCTGTAAGTCATTCAGCCTCACTGGCAGTTATTCTTTTGTATGATGGAGGTAATTACAGATACCAGTTTGAAAAGTACTTTCATATCCTAAGATAAAAGAGGCTCTAAAATGGTAGAGGATAATTATTATTAGCAGCTCAGTGGTTCTTAGGTTTTTCCATATGCAGCTTCCTCCAGGAAAGCTAAATCCATCAAAATAAAACAAATTTGATAAAAAAGATACAATACAAAACTACTTAAACAAGGAAAATGACTTCAAAAAGATGAGCCAGATGAAATATAAAAGTGAAATAAAAAATTAAAATGATGACATGCTTCTAAAGAAATTTCTGCTTTATTGTCAAGAATGAACTTAACATCACACACAACTTGTGGTAGTAATAATGTCATCTTGTGTTTGTATAATGTCTTTCCCAATAACCTTACACCTCTTTTGTGATGTAAAATGATACTTATGAAATCTTCAAGATGTTAGCAGGCTCGTTTTTAGGTGAGATATTTGGAGGCCAATCCATTTCCTAGATTGAGCCAGTAGAAAAATGAGAATTAGAACCAACTTTTCCCAATTTACTGTACAGAAGAAAGGAACTGGAGTATCTGCCATCTCATGGTATCCATCAAAAATCTCTCTGTAGGAATCTAGTCAGCTACAAGATACAGATGGAATTTTTGGCATGTGTTCTGACTTTTGTCTTACCATTTAGCAAGTATTAAAAAACAATTATTGGGGAGAGAAGTCAAGATGGCGGCGTAAGCAGACTCTGAACTCACCTCCTCCCGCGGACACAGCCAATTTACAACTACTTGTGGAAAAATGACCCCTGAGAGAGAACTGAAAACTGGATAAGAAGAACTCCTGCAACCAAGGACAATCCTAATTGAGGTCCAAGAGGCAGAAACTCCCTTCTGGAGAGAAAAAACACCACCTTCATGAGCCGCCAGCCTCACAGCCGCCCGGGAGCAGCCCAAAACCAATCAGCCCTCCCGGGAGGAGCGGGGCCCTGAGCCAGGGAGTGCTCCCACTGTGGGCATTTTGTGGACCCAGCACAATTGAGATGAGTGGCATAATATCTGACTTTGCCTGCTACTAAAACACTGGGGAGGACCCCCAGGAAAGCTGGTTCACAAAGAAATTAAAACCGGCCCTCAAAGGGCCCATGCGCAAACTCACCCATTTTAGAAAGCAACCTAAAATCACCAGAAAGAAAGGTGCACAGTGTTTTGGTGAAAAGAGACTCACCTGATAGGCTCTGAATGCATTGCAGTGAGAGGTGAGACTTCTCCAGGGACTGGGACATTGGCGGCGGCCATTGTTGTGGCCTGGTGTGGGTGTGCTGACACAGACACCATTGGAGTTCTCCCTGAGGCCTGCTAGCCCAGGGTCTGCCCCACTCACTACAACACCGATTTAATCCAGCTCAGCCAGGGCAGGCAGCCCACCCTAGAGAATGGCCCCACCCAACAACAAGCCCTCAGGAAACTTGTGGGCCTGCATAGATTGGTGACTGGATTCTCTGCAGCCTGGCAACTGAGCCCACGTCAATGGGGCAGGGCGTGCACAAGGAACGGGTGGAGAGTGTGGGGCGGTGGTGGAGTGTGTGGGGCTCCCACCGTGGAGAGACTGGGTCCACTCCAGGAGGTTGGGGCATGCACATGGGGCAGGACTGTGTTGACTGTGTGTGTGGACCTGTCGGCAGCAGGGCTTGTTAGCTGCAGAAGACTTGTGCTTCTCAAAGACCCACATAGGGGGTTTGCCCCACCTTCCAAAGTCTGAAACAATTGGATGCTCCCATGCCTGAGGCCAGCCCCACCCAGCTGCAATCCTCAGAGAGCTGACAAGAGACCTAAAGGCTGGAGGCTTATAGCATTTGTAAGCCCCTGAGCCTAACAACCTGCCACACTGGGAGCCTACTCACTTAAAAGACATACTGCAACACAAATGTGGTATTAGAACTTGCAGCCAACTGTGCTGGGGCTCCCCACACCCGATAAAGAGACTCAAGGGCCCACAACAACTATAAGCAGCTGAGCATTACAACAGCTGGCCAGGAGCACAAGTTGGCCTCCCTGGGCGACTACAGGGAGGCCAAACATGCCACAACAGAAGGACACACATAGCACACATAGGGGTCACCCCTGGAACATTGAGAACTGAGGGAAGCACATTACAGGACTCCTAAGGCATCACTTATATAAGGTTACCTATCCAAGAGAAGGGACGTAGCTGAACCTACCTAATATGTACACACAAGCATAGGGAAAGAGGCAAAATGAGGAGGGAAAGGAATACATTCCAAGTAAAGGAACAGGACAAAACCCCAGAAAAGGAACTAAGTGAAACAGAAATGAGCAACATACCCAACAGATAGTTCAAACAAAGGGTGTTAAAGATGATCACTGATCTGGGGAGAAGAATAGATGAATTCAGTGAGAATGTCAACAAAGAACTAGAAGATATAAAAAAGAACCAATCAGAAATGAAGAATACAATACTAGAAATGAAAAATTCACTAGAGGGACTCAAAAGCAGAGTAGAGGAAACAGAAGAACGGATCTGCGCGCTGGACAATAGACTACAAGAAATTACCGAAGCTGAACAGGTAAAAGATAAAAGAATTAAAAAGAGTGAAGACAGTCTAAGGGACCTCTGAGACAACATCAAACACACTAACATCCGTGTTATAGGTGTCCCAGAAGGAGAAGAGTGAGCCAAAGGGGCAAAATCTATTTCAAGAAATGATAGATGAAAACTTCCCTAACCTAAGGAAGGAAACAGACATCCAGATACGGGAAGCACAGAGAGCCCCAAACAAGATAAACCCAAAGAGGCCCACACCAAGAGACATCATAATCAAAATGTCCAGAATTAAAGATAAAGAGAGAATCCTAAAAGCCACAAGCAAAAAACAAGTTACATACAAAGGAAACCCCATGAGGCTATCAGCTGACTTCTCAGCAGAAACCTTACAGGCTAGAAGAGAGTATCACGATATATTTAAAGTGCTAAAAGGAAAAAACTTACAGCCAAGAATACTCTATCCAGCAACATTATCATTCAAAATGGAAGGAGAGATCAAAAATTTCCCAGACAAGCAAAAATTAAAGGAGTTTGTCATCAAGAAACCAGTGTTACAAGAAATGTTAAAGGGACTGAATTAAGGGGAAAAGAGAAGACCACAAATAGGAAAAATTATCTATTTCCATGATAAGAGTGTAATGGATACAAATGCACAACAAAGAGGTTAGATATGATATCAAAAACATAAAATGAGGGAGGAGGGGAGTTAAAGAGTAGAGCTTCAGACAGAGGTAAAACTAAAGAGACCATCAATTCCGTATAGAAGGAGAAAGGAACAGATAAGGACTACTAAAACAGTGAGAAAAAAAAAGTTAAAAAATGACAGTAAGTACAAACTTATCAATAGCTACTTTAAACGTCAATGGACTAAATGCTCCAAGTAAAAGACATAGGGTGGCTGACTGGATAAAAAAAGAAGACCCACATATATGCTGCATACAAGAGACACACTTGAGACCTAAAGACACTCACAAACTGAAAGTGAAGGGATGGAAAAAGATATTCCATGCAAATGGCAATGAAAAGAAAGCTGGGGTAGCAATACTCATATCAGACAAAATAGACTTTAAAACAAAAACTGTAAAAAGAGACAAAGAAGGGCATTACATAATGATGAAGGGAACAATCCAACAAGAGGATATAACACTTGTAAATATCTATGCACCCAATGTAGGTGCACCTAAATATATGAAGCAATTATTAGCAGACATAAAAAGAGAAATAGACAGTAACACAATAATAGTAGGGGACTTTAACACTCCACTTACACCAACGGATAGATCATCCAAACAGAAGATCAATAAGGAAATATTGACCTTAAATGACGCACTAGAACAGATGGACCTAGTAGATATATACAGAGCATTCCATCCAAAAAACAAAGAATACACGTTCTTTTCAAATGCACATGGAATATTCTCCAGGATTGATCACATATTAGGCCACAAAACAAGTCTCCATAAATTTAAGAAGACTGAAATAATACCAAGCATCTTTTCTGACCACAACAGTATGACACTGAAAATCAACTATAGGAAGAAAACCAGAAAAGCCACAGATAAACAAAATTAAACTAAACAATGGAGATTAAACAAAATGCTACTGAAGAATGATTGGGTCAATGAAGAAATCAAAGGAGAAATCAAAAATTACCTGGAGACAAATGAAAATGAAAATATGATATGTCAGAATTTATGGGATACAGCAAAAGAGGTTCTAAGAGGGAAGTTTATAGCAATACAGGCCTATCTCAACAAACAAGAAAAATCTCAAATAAACAATCTAACAATGCACCTAAAGGAACTGGAAAAAGAAGAATAAACAAAGCCCAAAATCAGTAGAAGAAGGGAAATAATAAAAATCAGAGCAGAAATAAATGAAATAGAGACAAAAAAAAAACAGTAGAAAAAATTCATAAAACCAAGAGCTGGTTCTTTGAAAAGATAAACAAAATTGATAAACCTTTAGCTAGACTCACAAAGAAAAAAAGAGAGAAGGCACAAATAAATAAAATCAGAAATGAAAGAAGAGAAATTACAACAGATACCTCAGAAATACAAAAGATTATAAGAGAATACTATGAAAAGCTATATGCCAACCAATTCGACAATTTGGAAGAAATGGATAAATTATTAGAATCATACAACCTTCCAAAACTGGAGCAAGAAGAAATAGATAATTTGAATAGACCAATCACCAGTAAGGAGATAGAAACAGTAATCAAAAAACTCCCCAAAAATAAAAGTCCAGGACCAGATGGCTTCCCTGGTGAATTCTACCAAACATTCAAAGAAGACTTAATACCTATCCTCAAATTCTTTCAAAAAATTGAGGAGGGGGGGAATCTCCCTAACTCATTCTACAAAGCCAACATTACCCTAATACCAAAACCAGACAAGGACAACACAAAAAAAGAAAATTACAGGCCAATATCACTGATGAACGTTGATGCAAAAATCCTCAACAAAATACTAGCAAATCGTATATAACAATACATTAAAATGATTATACACCATGATCAAGTGGGATTTATTCCAGGGATGCAGGAATGGTTCAACATTCACAAATCAATCAACGTGATACACCACATTAATAAAATGAAGAATAAAAATCACATGATCATCTCAATAGATGCAGAGAATGCATTTGACAAGATACAGCATGCATTTATGATAAAAACTCTGAATAAAATGGGTATAGAAGGAAAACACCTCAACATAATAAAGGCCATATATGACAAACCCACAGCTAATATCATCCTCAATGGTGAAAAACTGAAAGCTATCCCTCTAAGAACAGGAACCAGACAAAGATGCCCACTCTCACCACTCCTATTTAACATAGTACTGGAAGTCCTAGCCAGAGCAATCAGGCAAGAAAAAGAAATAAAAAGGATCCAAATTGGAAAGAAAGAAGTGAAACTGTCACTATTTGCAGATGACATGATTTTATATATAGAAAACCCTAAAGAATCCAACAAAAAAATTTTAGAAGTAATAAACGAATACAGTCAAGTTGTAGGATAAAAAATCAACATACAAAAATCAGTTGCATTTCTATACACTAACAATGAAGTAGCAGAAAGAGAAATTAAGAATACCATCCCATTTACAATTGCAACAAAATGAATAAAATACCTAGGAATAAACTTAACCAAAGAGGTGAAAGAGCTGTACACCGAAAACTATAAAACATTGCTGAAAGAAATTGAATAAGACATAAAGAAATGGAAAGATATTCTGTGCTCTTGGATTGGAAGAATTAACATAGTTAAGATGTTCATACTTCCTAAAGCAATCTATAGATTCAATGTAATCCCTATCAAAGTTCCAACAACATTTTTCACAGAAATAGAACAAAGATTCCTAAAATTTATATGGAACAACAAAAGACCTTGAATAGCTAAAGTAATCCTGAGCAAAAAGAACAAAGCTGGAGGTATCACACTCCCTGATTTCAAAATGTACTACAAAACTATAGTAACCAAAACAGCATGGTGCTGGCACAAAAACAGAGACACACATCAATGGAATAGAATCGAAAGCCCAGAAATAAACCCACACGTCTATGGACAGCTAATCATTGACAAAGGAGCCAAGAACATACAATGGAGAAAAGAAAGTCTCTTCAAGAAATGGTGTTGGGAAAACTGGATAGCCACATGCAAAAAAATGAAAATAGACCCTTACCTTACACCATAGACAAAAATTAACTCAAAATGGATTAAAACTTGAATGTAAGACCTGAAACTATGAAACTTCTAGAAGAAAACGTAGGCAGTACACTCTTTGACATCGGTCTTAGCAACATATTTTCAAGCACCATGTCTGACCAGGCAAGAGAAAGAATAGAAAAAATAAACAAATGGGACTACATCAAACTAAAAAGCTTCTGCACAGCAAAGGAAACCATCAACAAAATGAAAAGACAACCTAACAATTGGGAGAAGATATTTGCAAACCATACATCTGATAAGGGCTTAATCTCCAAAATATATAAAGAACACATGCATCTCAACAACAAAAAAAACTAACAACCCAATTAAAAAATGGGCAAAAGACCTGAACAGACATTTCTCCAAAGAAGATATACAGATGGCCAACAAACACATGAAAAGATGTTCAAAATCATTAACTATCAGGGAAATGCAAATCAAAACTACAATGAGATATCACCTCACTCCCATCAGAATGGCTATAATTAACAAGACAGGAAACAATATGTGTTGGAGAGGATGTGGAGAGAAGGGAACTCTCATACACTGTTGGTGGGAGTGCAAACTGGTGCATCCACTATGGAAAACAGTATGGAGATTCCTCAAAAAATTAAGGATAGCACTACCATACGATCCAGCTATTCCACTGCTGGGTATTTATCCAAAGAACTTGAAAACACCAATGCATAAAGATACATGCACCCCTGTGTTCATTGCAGCGTTATTCACAATAGCCGAGACTTGGAAGCAATCTAAGTGCCCATCAAGGGACGAATGGATAAAGAAGATGTGGTATATATACACAATGGAATACTACTCAGCCATAAGAAACGATGGAATCCAGCCATTTGTGACAACATGGATGGACATTGAGGTTATTATGGAAAGTGAAATAAGTCAGAGGGAGAAGATCAAATACCATATGATTTCCTTCATTAAGTAGTAGATAATAACAACAATAAACAAACACAAAGAGACAGAGATTGGATTGGTGGTTACCAGAGGGGAAGGGGGGAGGGAGGAGGGCGAAAGGGATAATTTGGTACATGTGTGTGGTGATGGGTTGTAATTAGTATTTGGGTGGTGAACATGATGTAATCTATGCAGAAAGAGACGTATAATGATGTACACCTGAAATTTATACAGTTTTTATAAATCAATGTTACTGCAATAAACAAATAAATAAAAAATAATAAAAAAATAAATGTAAAAAAAAAATTTTTTGTTGTTGTTGTTAACAAAATGAACTTTTCTGTTGAGTATTGTCTTAGTCCTTTCAGGCTACTATAACAAGATACCACAGACTGGGTAGTTTATAAACAACAAACGTTGTTTTCTCATAGATCTAGAGGCTGGGAAGTCCGGGATCAAGGCAACAGCATGGTCACATTTTGATGAGGGCCCTCTTCCTGGTTCACAGCCAGTGCCTTCTCGCTGTTTCCTTACATTTTGGAAGGGGCAAGGGATCCCTGTGGATTGTCTTTTTAAAAACACTAATCCGAGGAGTGACGTCAGCATCATGGCGGAGTGAGCTTTCCCGTGAATTCTTCCCCCACAATATACAACAAAAGTAACAGCCACAGACCAACAACGGAATCCCAGACAGTGAAAAGCTGGAGCGGAGGGATCCACACTGCCGCACATCTGAGAGCGGAACGTGCTGGGCCCCCGGAGGAAGTGGGGAGAGGTAAGGAGAACTCCGCTCCCTCCCCATCAGATCAGCGATCCGGTCCGTGCGGCTCCCAGAGAGGGGGGAGGGGCGGCCCTTGGCGGGAAACTGTAGCTCTTCGGGCTCTCTCAGCCAGTGGGAAACTCCCGCACAGAGGGCTCAGAGGAGCCACAGGGCTACCATCAACATCTGAGCAACCCAGAGAGCGGATAAAGAGGGGCAAACGAGAAGCCTCCCACGTCAGGGACCCAGAGGGCAAAAGAGAGAGCTCCCCCCTCCCCGCAACCCGGAGTCTGCAGCTCGACCAGATCTAGCGGTCCGAGGCAGACCTGAATAAACTGGACTGGACCTGTGGATCGCAGTGGGGAAAAGAAACAAAACAAAACAAAACAAAACTGCGGATCGCAGCAGAAAAACTGGGGCAGAGCGCAGGGGGCTTAGACTACACAGCCCTTTACCACCAGACAGTGGCGGCAGGTGGAAATTGCAACCAGAGACTTCCAGGATGAGGAAAATCAAAACCAACACAGGAACCACAATGCAAAAATATATGAAATCACCAGACCAGAAACAAAATGACAAGCACCCAGAAATCAACTCCGAAGACACAGAAATCCATAAACTAAATGACAGAGATTTCAAAATAGCTATCATAAAAACACTCAACGAAATACGAGACAACACAGACAAACAATTAAATGAGATTAGGAGTTTCTTCACAAAAGAGATTGAAATCATAAAGAAAAACCTATCAGGGCTGATGGAGATGAAGAACACAATGGAGGAGATAAAGGAGAATCTGGAATCTTTAAAGAACAGAGCTGACAATATGGAGGAAAGAATTAGCACTTTAGAGGATAGGAATACAGATATACTCCAGATGGAAGAAGAGAGAGAACTAAGACTAAAAAGAAATGAAGAAAGACTCCGAGAAATATCAGACTCTATTAGAAAATGTAACATAAGAATTATAGGTATCCCTGAGGGAGAGGAGAGGGAAAGAGGAACAGAGAGCCTATTCAAGGAAATAATAGCTGAAAATTTCCCAAATCTGGGGAAGGAGCAGGAAATACCAGTAAGCGAAGCCAACAGGACTCCTATATATATTAACAGACAAAGGCCTTCACCACGACACCTAGTGGTAAGGCTAGCCAGGGTCAACGACAAAGAAACAATATTAAGGGCAGCTAGACAAAAACAAAAAATAACGTACAAAGGAACTCCCATCAGGCTCTCAGCGGATTTCTCAACAGAAACTTTTCAGGCTAGAAGAGACTGGAATGATATATTCAAAATACTAAAAGACAAAAACTTTCAGCCAAGAATACTCTATCCAGCAAAAATATCCTTCAAATATGATGGAGAAATAGTAACTCTCCCAGATAAACAAAAGCTAAGGGAGTTCATGGCCACGAGACCGCCACTACAAGAAATACTCAAGAAGGCCCTCAGGCCTGAAAACAAGAAGAGAAAGGGAACACAAAGCTTGGAGTAAGGAGAAAAGTAGGTAGACAGAATCAGAGAAATAGTAGATCTTTACCGGAATAGGTTAGAAACCACTTAAATACTAAACTCAAAAATCAAAGGAAGAAATTCACCAAAAATAAATTTAACCTCATCACTGTAAACACACAGCCACAACACAAGATAGAATAAGGTATAACAAGAGCAACTTAGAAGGGGAAGAGGAAAGTGACTGAATTGACTTAGTATAAGGAAATAGGAGGCTATCAGATAATGGACTATCTCATACAGAAGATTTTTCGCCCAAACCTCAAGGTAACCACTAAACAAATAATCAAATTAAAACCACATATGATAAACAAAGAGAAAACTAGAAGAATCATAAGACAGAACAACCAAACTGAATTGGCAGTCCAAAACAAATGGGACAAGAAACAAAGGAAATGCAAAAGAACCAGAAAATAAGTGACAAAACAGCAACATTCAACCCTCATATTTCAATAATTACCCTAAATGTAAATGGATTGAACTCTCCAATCAAAAGATACAGAGTGGCAGGATGGATTAAAAAGCAAGACCCAACAATATGCTGCCTTCAGGAAACACATCTTAGCACTAAAGACAAGCACAGGCTCAGAGTGAAAGGATGGAAGACAATACTCCAAGCTAATGGCAAACAAAAGAAAGCAGGTGTTGCCATACTCATATCAGACAAAGTAGACTTCAAGATAAAACAGGTTAAGAAAGACAAAGAAGGGAAATATATAATGATAAAAGGGACACTCCATCAAGAAGACATATCACTTATAAATATATATGCACCCAACATAGGAGCACCAGTGTACATAAAACAACTATTAACAAACCTAAAAGGAGAAATCAACAACAACACAATAATAGTAGGGGATCTTAACACCCCACTTACAGCAATGGATAGATCATCCAGACAAAAAGTTAATAAAGAAATATTAGACTTAAATGAAAAACTGGACGAGATGGACCTAGTAGACATATACAGAGCACTCCACCCAAAAACAGCTGACTACACATTCTTCTCAAGCGCGCATGGAACATTCTCTAGGATAGACCATATGTTGGGAAACAAAGCAAGCCTCAATAAATTTAAGAAGATTGAAATCATAACAAGCATCTTTTCAGACCATAAGGCTATGAAACTGGAAATGAACCAGGAAAAAAAAACTGGGAAAGTGACAAAAATGTGGAGATTAAACAACATGCTACTGAACAACCAATGGATCATTGATGAAATTAAAGGAGAAATCAAAAACTATCTGGAAACAAACGAAAATGATAACATGCCATATCAAACCATATGGGACGCAGCAAAAGCGGTCCTGAGAGGGAAACTCAGCGATACAAGCCCACCTTAACAAACAAGAAAAAGCCCTAATAGGCAACCTTAAATTACACCTAACAGAACTGGAAAAAGAAGAACAAACAAAGCCCAAAGCCAGCAGAAGGAGAGAAATAATAAAAATCAAAGCAGAAATAAATGATATTGAGACCAAAAAAACAGTAGAAAGGATTAATGAAACAAAGAGTTGGTTCTTCGAGAAGATAAACAAAATAGACAAACCCTTAGCCAGGCTAACTAAGAAAAAAAGAGAAAAGGCTCAAGTAAATAAAATTAGAAATGAAAGAGGAGAAATTACAACGGATACCATGGAAATACAGAGGATTATAAGAGAATACTATGAGAAATTATATGCCAACAAATTGGACAATCTAGAAGAAATGGATAAATTCTTAGACTTATACAACCTCCCAAAATTGAACCAAGAAGAAATGGAGAATCTGAATAGACCAATCACAAGTAAAGAGATTGAAATAGTAATCAAAAACCTCCCAAAAAATAAAAGTCCAGGACCAGACGGCTTCTCCAGTGAATTTTACCAAACATTCAAAGAAGATTTAATACCCATCCTCCTCAAACTATTCCAAAAAATAGAGGAAGATGGAACACTTCCTGAATCATTCTATGAGGCCAACATCACCCTGATACCAAAACCAGACAAAGACAATACAAAGAAAGAAAATTACAGGCCAATATCGCTGATGAACATTGATGCAAAAATCCTCAACAAAATATTGGCAAACCGAATACAACAATATATTAAAAAGATCATACACCATGATCAAGTGGGATTTATACCAGAGACGCAGGGATGGTTCAACATCCGCAAATCAATCAACGTGATACATCACATCAACAAAACAAAGAATAAAAACCACATGATCGTCTCAATAGACGCAGAGAAGGCATTTGACAAGATACAACATCCATTTATGATAAAAACTCTCAATAAAATGGGAATAGAAGGAAAGTACCTCAACATAATAAAGGCCATATATGACAAACCCACAGCTAACATCATACTCAACGGGGAAAGACTGAAAGCCATTCTTCTGAGAACAGGAACGAGGCAGGGCTGCCCACTCTCACCACTCCTGTTCAACATAGTACTGGAGGTTTTGGCCAGAGCAATTAGGCAAGAAAAAGGAATAAAAGGAGTCCAAATAGGTAACGAAGAAGTGAAACTCTCACTATTTGCAGATGACATGATTGTATATATAGAAAACCCTAAAGAATCTGTTGGAAAACTGTTAGAAACAATCAACAACTACAGCAAAGTTGCAGGGTACAAAATCAATCTACAAAAATCAGTTGCATTTCTATATGCTAATAATGAACTAACAGAAAGAGAGCTCAAAAAGATAATACCATTTACAATTGCATCAAAAAGAATAAAATACCTAGGAATAAATCTTACCAAGGAGGTGAAGGACCTATACAATGAGAACTACAAGACATTATTGAGGGAAATCTACGATGACATAAAGAAATGGAAAGATATCTCATGCACGTGGATTGGAAGAATAAACATAGTTAAAATGTCTATATTACCTAAAGCAATCTACAGATTCAATGCAATCCCAATCAGAATCCCAATGACATTCTTCACAGAAATAGAAAAAAGAATACTAAAATTTATATGGGGCAACAAAAGACCCCGAATAGCTAAAGAAATCCTAAAAAAAAAGAACAAAGCAGGAGGCATCACAATTCCTGACTTCAAAACATACTACAAAGCAATAGTAATCAAAACAGCATGGTACTGGTACAAAAACAGACACACAGATCAATGGAACAGAATTGAAAGCCCAGAAATAAAACCACACATATACGGACAGCTAATTTTCGACAAAGGTGCTAAGGACATGCAATGGAGAAAGGAAAGTCTCTTCAATAAATGGTGTTGGGAAAACTGGACAGCCACATGCAAAAGAATGAAAGTGGACCATGTGCTATCGCCATTCACAAAAATTAACTCAAAATGGATCAAAGACCTGAAGGTGAGACCTGAAACTATAAAACTCATAGAAGAAAATATAGGCAACACACTATTTGACATTGGTTTTAAAGGAATCTTTTCGGATGACATGCCTACCCAGACTAGGGAAACTAAAGAAAAAATAAACAAGTGGGACTTTATCAGATTAAAGAGCTTTTATAAGACAAATGAAACCAGAATCAAGATAAACAAACAACCAACCAGCTGGGAGAGAATATTTGCAAAACATACATCTGACAAGGGGTTGATCTCCATAATATATAAAGAACTCACACAATTGAACAACAAAAAAACAAACAACCTGATCAAAAAATGGGCAGAGGAAATGAACAGACACTTCTCCAAGGAAGATATACAGATGGCCAATAGGCACATGAAAAGATGCTCAACATCACTAATCATCAGGGAAATGCAAATCAAAACAACACTAAGATACCACCTCACGCCCGTTAGAATGGCTATAATCACCAAGACAAAAAACAACAAATGTTGGAGAGGATGTGGAGAAACAGGAACCCTCATACACAGCTGGTGGGAATGCAAATTGGTGCAGCCTCTATGGAAAACGGTATGGAGATTCCTCAAAGAATTAAAAATAGAGATGCCCTATGATCCAGCCATCCCACTACAGGGAATCTATCCAACGCACCTGAAATCAACAATCCAAAGAGGCTTATGCACCCCTATGTTCATTGCAGCATTATTCACCATAGCCAAGAAGTGGAAGCAACCTAAGTGTCCCTCGACTGACGATTGGATTAAGAAAATGTGGTATATATATACAATGGAATACTACTGAGCCATAAAAAAAGACAAAATCGTCCCATTTGCAACAACATGGATGGGCCTGGAGCGTATTATGTTAAGTGAAATAAGCCAGAAAGAGAAAGACAAACACTGTATGATCTCACTCATATGTGGAATATAAACCAACACATGGACAGAGAAAACTGGACTGTGGTTACCCAGGAAGTGGGGGTGGGGGGTGGGCACAAGGGGTGAAGGGAGTCATATATGGGGTGATGGACAAACAAAAATGGACAACCCAAAATTTCACAATGTTAGAAACCATTAAAATATCAATAAAAAAAATACACTAATCCCATTTATGAGGGCTTCACCCTCATGACCTAAGCACCTCCCAAGGCCCTACCTCATAGTACCATCACATCAGGCACCAGAATGTCATCATATGAGTTTTGGAGAGACACAAACATTTAGATCATAGCAAGTACCTACTATGTTCAAGGCACTGTACTATCCCCCAGGATCAGAAAGATTAACAAATCTGTCTCATATTCAGAGCCATGAAAAGAAGAGATGAACTAAGTAGAAAACAATTTGCTAGAAAGATTATCTACCCTGACAGGCATATCAACTGGTGTTATGACTGTATCCTGTGGTGTGATGAAGGTCAGATGGGGTGTGGAAAAGGGTGAACAATGGAATACTACTCAGCCATAAGAAATGATGAAATCCAGCCATTTGTGACAACATGGATGGACATTGAGGGTATTATACAAAGTGAAATAAGTCGGAGGGAGAAGGTCAAATACCAGATGATTTCCCTCATTAAGTAGTAGGTAATAACAACAACAAACCAACACACAGAGACAGAGATTGGATTGGTGGTTACCAGAGGGGAAAGGGGGAGGGAGGAGAGCGAAAGGGATAATTCGGCACATGTGTGTGGTGATGTGTTGTAATTAGTATTTTGGTGGTGAACATGATGTAATCTATGCAGAAACAGAAGTATAATGATGTACACCTGAAATTTATACAATGTTATAAACCAATGTTACTGCAATAAACAAAAAATTAAAAAAAAAACAATTATTTATGAAGGTCTTGCTAGGCAGCTGATTTTTGCTAATAGAATAAAAGGGAATAAAAAAAGCAAACCAACAAAAAAACAAGTATAATATCCAGTGTCTAGCCATAAGAAGATTATAGTGTAGTTGAAGAGATAAAACATATACAAAAAGCAATTTGTGAACAACATACTATTTCATATTTTAGTATTAAATGATATCTTCTCTGAAGAGCTTTCTATTATTACACTACTGGAAAGTAATCTTTTAACTCCTATAGCACTCCTAGAACTGTGTTCCTTATAACATTTTTAAAAGGCATATATTATGTCATGCTTTCTCTTTGGTATCATACTTTAAGCTTATCGAAAGCAGAAACCATGTTGTATTTTATACTAAATTTCATTCCATGCTTCACATTGTCCACGACACAAAGTAAGGACTTAACAATATTTGTTGAATGACACACTGATATAATCATTTTAAAACATAGACAATGAACTATATCACAAGGGCAATATGTGCAACAAAATTGCTGAGCATGTTTTTATTCATAATTAAAATCAATTAAGCTCAAAACAATAAGGAAATAATCACTCCAGTCTTAATATTCCTTTAGTGCCTCAATAGCAATTACAAATTAGTTGAAGTTGAAAAGTTCTTTACCACTATTTTTCACTATTCTTCAAAACCATATGAACATAACTTAGTCATACTTTCCTCAATAAACAGATGATATAAAAAATAAGGAAAAGTCAGAAACTTGCATTATCATCCTATCTGCAGGATTTCCTTGTGATTTCTGCAGTCCCTACCCCCTTTCTTGAGCAGAGATAAGGAGAGAGAGAAGAAACTAACAGAGGCAGGACCCAGGAGTTCCAGAATGCATTCGGAAGGACAGCTAGTATCCTGCTTAATTTCTTCCCCAGGCAGCATGTGAGTAGAAAAGGCAGCTGCCTATGTGCCCCTGGAATAAGGTGGGTTAGTGGTCTGGGACATAAATGCAGGGTAAATTTTCCATGTCACCAAAGGAAAGGAGGGAAAATAATTAGGTGATTGTTAACTACCTTCTGTCTTCATTTCTTTCTTCCCATACTTAGTCCTTCATGGAAAAACAGCCCATCCTTTGTATGAATGTCTATCATGTGTTTATGCAAAATGTTCCTAAATTAAATTTAATTTTCCTTTCACTCGTTGGGTGTAAAATAATTTCTATTTACATATTAATACTGACCTAGTCAGAGACATATACATATACAGTAAGTATGTGATTCCCTTCCCTTCAAGATGTTCTCAATCTTAGAAATGATGATTCAACAGGGACACATAGGGTTTTCCCAGAGAACTAAACAAATAACTAAACTTATTTTTAAATAGATCAGTATGTTATTTACATCATGCACAAGCTTTGGATCAATTTTGCCATTTCACTTATCTCACTACCTTCTTCCATTCTTCTGAAAGAGGGAGAAAAGAGCAGGAACAGAAGTAAGGAGTTTTGCTCCTAAGGTGATGTGAAACACCTTTCTTGAGAGGTTCTAGATTTATTTTGGCTATCCAGCACCATGACCTTTGCAAGAAACACTCCTCATCATTTTCTGAACTGCACGGCATAAATTCCCAAGAAAAGCCATGATGTCCAGGCCACCCAGGGTCAGCCAAGGTCAACTCCTGTTCCCACTATAGGGAGTGAGACACTGGAGTTGGCTTTGCCCAAAAATAGCCTGTGTCCATGTGGTGGAATTAGATTGATATCACCAAACCCCAAACTTGGAGCCAGAAGTCCTGCTTTCGGAAGGAAAGGACTCCAAGCCCTTTAAAATTGCTGTTATGCAAGTTTTTAATTAGTAATGAAGGCACAGATAGCCAGGGCCCTGGGACAGTATCATGATGACCAGGGAAGGTGCCTAAGGTGGATGCCAAAGGGATGAAGATACCACCTTAGTGAGAATATTTTCTTTCTACCAGTCCTGAAGGGAGTTCAAGTAATAAGATCTTGGATTTCTACTAGTATAGGGTCATTTACCCCAAATACCTATAATTCACCATAATTTGTTATGGCATTTCCACCTCCCTGATTTTCCAAAAAGCTGATCATCTCAACAACTTAATCCAATGTTTGGAGATATTTTTAGTTGTCACAGCTAGGGGTAGGGAATTCTACTGGCATCTAGTGGGTAAATGCCAGAGATGCTGCTAAACATCCTACAATGCAGAGGACAGCCTCCCAATAATCAATTGCTCAGCTAAAAATGTGCACACAGCCAAGGTTGAGAAACCTTGGGATAGATAAATCAGCATGTAGGATATTCAAGGGCAGATTAAAAGTATTGTGTTTTATTATAAGGATAAGGGAAATGAACCCATTGGAGGGTTGTACAAAAAGGTGTGATGTGATTATATTTGCTTTCTTAAAAATCATCTCTGGATGCTATTGGGGAAAAACAGCTGACAGATCTTTGCAAAAGTCAGATGAGAGATGATAGTGGCTTGGACTTGGCTTGTCTTAAGATGCATATCCAAACATTTTCTAAATTTTGAACTATAAAGTGAGTTAACTATATGTGGAGGAGAAGCAGAAAAAATAACTGGACTCCAGAGAAAGGGAGTTCTGCTTTTCTTTAGGATTTTCTGGCTGTTATAAAAACACCCTCTCTTTTCCTTCCTGGTGTGCATGAGTCACTGCTGCTCTGTCATGGTTGGTGGTTCCCACAAAGACCTCAATGCCTCCTTCACCTTCTCCACCTGTTTTTCTACTTCCACTCTCCACTTTCTGCTGAGAATCGTCTCCTATGGGCTCCTCCACGCAGTTGAACTCATTCTAGAAACTGACATATGCTGATCACTGCTACATGGATTCCCAGAGTCTTCCCTGGCCCAGTGTGAAATCTTATGTCTATCAAATGTGTCAAATGTTTTGAAAATGGAATATCTGTCTCCTACCTCAAAACTATATTTCTAACAAATTCCACAAACAGCAGTCTCTCATACCTGACTTCTGCCAAGCACATGTTATCAATATGGCCAGAATTTTCTAAGATTATCCAGATTTTATGTTATTTGATGCTTTTAAATAAAAATAATTCATCACAGATCTTTATAACTGCATCTAATAGCTATTCTAAATCTTTTCTGGATAAAAGGCAAGGTGTTAATAAATCTAATTGTGATTTGAATTTTAAATTTATAAGATTTTTCCACCACCTAAATTCATAAATCAGAAGAAATCTGGATTGAGTACTGAAAATAACTTGGCTGTATCTATGAGTCATATTCTTAATGGGAACAACAAAGTAAACAATCTGGCACTCATATATGGAGACATCTAAAGTTGGATGTTCTAAAATGCACCTATGAGCCAGATATGGACTATACCAGGGTCTCTTGCAATGGGGGCAGGAAGATCTGGAAAGTAAATGTGTGAAGCAGCCAGATATAAAAGAATAGTTAGTGCTGGAATCTACTGGGAACTAGAGTAGATATATCCACGTAAAGGTGTTCCAATTAAAAAAAAATTAAACAAGGTGCTGCCAAAGAAAACATGTTTACAAACATCAATTAGCCAATAACTGCTAGTTTGAAAATTCTGGTCAAGGGAAAAATAAAGTCAAAAGCTCAAAGATCTGCACTGGAAACTTCAAATGCTATTAAAGAGAAAATATTGCTAAAATATTGACAGACAAAAAGAAATGGATGTATGATTGAGACATAGTGGATGATTTTTTACAAGTCTTCTCTCTTCCACTTTTTGATATTGTATTATTTATGGTGATCATATAAATACAAAATTATTTCTTTCACTCTCTTCCTCTCATCTTCTCCTCACCACCCATCTCTTTCCTCCTGACACACAAAACATCACCATAATGTTAGAGGTGTGAAGTCAATCAATGGAAGCAAGGATAGTCACAATCTTTGCTGAACTGCTGTCCTTAATGTATACTGCTGCATCTGTAAGCCCAGAAAAGTAAGTCATCAAAATCTGAAGGGACATATTAACTGTAATGCCTGGTATATGATAGAGCACATTAAAGATCGACTTTCAGCTTTAACTCTTAATCGCTTTTCCAGCTTTGGTAGATTTAAAAATCTTATATTCTGAGCACAGCATGATGCTTCCCAGGGCTACAGCTGTGCATTGATTTCTATCTAGGGAGGAAACATTTTTGCACAGGTCTAAGGAAATGCAACACAAGCAATTGTCATTTTAACATGTTTCAAGCAGGGGGAAAGTGCTTTTCTTCCTTTTGCTGCAACAGAACTTTTCTGGAGTGGCAATGTTGTACAGTTTTCAAACAGATAGATAATGAAATTTTTAATGTAAGGAAATGAATATTTTAACATTGATATAGTACCATTTATTCCTTAAGAACACAGAGACTTTTATACATATTAGCCACTATCCTTAACCCAAAGTTTACATTTTGGGAATTTCCAGATCAGTCTCATTTTTTCTCATGGTGGATATAGGGAGAGAGAATCAAAACAGAAGGAAGGGACGGGGTTTTTTTCAGTGGTAAGAGATAACTTTTGCAATGACTAAAGGATGATGAATATATACGTGCTGTGGCCCCATTGTGTGTGTCCCAGGAACTTCCTGTAAGATTCAGATCCTCTGAACTCTTATTGGGTTACCTAAATCCTACATTCTACAGATATTGATGAAGATGAGGCACTGTTCTAAATACTGTAAATGGGGTGGTGACCGAGACAGACAAGGTCCCTGCTCTTGCAGGGCTGACATTATAGAGAGGCAGTAAATCAAACAGTCAATAGACAAACAAACCAGAAAAATGACACATATAGTATGCAGAGTATTAGCTGAAGACCTGTATGGCTCCTTAGGTTATACACTCAAAGAAGATGACATACAGGTTGAGACAAGAGTGACCAAGAGAAGCTAGCCATGTAAAGAGTCCAGGGACAAGGCATTCCAGGTACTGGGAACAGCTAATGGAAAGGCCCTAAGGTTCATGTATTAGTTTCCTATGGCTGCTGTAACAAATTACCACAAACCTAGTGGCTTAAAACAATACAAATTTATCATCTTATAGTTCTAGAGGTCAGAAGTCCAACTTGAATTCCACAGGGCTAAGATTAAGGTGTTGGCAGGGCTGCTTTCCTTTCAGAAGATATAGAGAAGAATCTGTTTCCTTGACTTTTCCAGATTCTAGAGGCCACCCACATTCCTTGGCTCATGGTCCCCTCCTCCATCTTCAAAGCCAGCTGGGTAACATCTTCAAATATCTCTGAAATCAATTCTCCTGCTTCCCTCTTTCACTTATAAGAACACTTGTGATTACACATTTGAACCACCCAGATAATCCAGGATGATCTCCCCATCCAAGATCCTTAACTTATCACATTTACAGTCTCTTTTGCCATGTAAGATAACATCTTCTGAGGATGTGGACATCTTTGAGGAGCCATTATTCTGTCTACCATGGTGGGAATGAGCATTTCTGTGCTCTAGGGACAGAGAGAATGAGGGTGGTAGGATTGGAGGAGTGAAACAGAAAGTGAGGGGGTGAGGCCCAGTTCTGACCTCTCAGTGGTGGTAATAGATGTCATTCCCAAAGATCTGATCCTGCTTCGGGAGCTTGGGGACACTCAGGTTTTGAGGTTTCTGACCTTCCTTGATTAAAAGTAAACCAGGATTGCAATTCCTTAGTCTAATTCTCTAGTTGTAAGTACCACAAAATTTTAGCATTTGTTATATGCTGTCTTATATTCTGCTTCATAAGATCATGGAATTTCATATCTCAAGAAAATTTGAAAGATTGCCTCATTGGATTCTTAATTTTTACAAGAAAGGACATTGAGATATAAAGAAGTTAAATGTCTTTCCTAAGAAAATGGACCTGAGACCAGAAGCTGACTGTGCAGCATCCCCATCTATTTCTCTTGTGCATGACAACAGTTTAAGTATGTGTTACCTTCCTAATTGCAACTGCTTCTGTGGGCACAGGGAGTTGTGTTGGTCTGGATGCTCCCCAGGCCCAAGCACCCCCTGCTTTGCATGCATAGAATGGTAAGTGGTGAATAATACTTGTTGGTTGAAAGGTTGAGTCAGTCTATTGCCCTTTCTTTTCACTCAGAACAGATATGGTGACACAGAAACCTCCTGATTTAGAGGATGCCTTTAGGCATGTAGCATTATTGTCATTTGCAAGATACTCTAAATAGATATCATGCCAATCGGACAAGACAAACTAATCATATGTGGGTTTACTTGAGACTTCCTTAATTACTTAACACTCTTGGGTGAGGGTACTAACCAAAAATTGTACCCAAATATTAATTTTTTGGAATCCATTAGTTATTCAGATTAATTTATTTTGGGGGTTCTCTATCTCTGCAATAGACTTTTTACATCAATGTCTTTAGATTTCAGAGAAATTTGAGACTTTCCAACCCTCCCAATCAAACAACCTCCTCCAAATTTGACCTATGGTAAAGGATATGTGGGTAGAGCCGTTAGAAAAGGACTTGAGGAAACTCAAAACATCGTGAAAAAATGAAATAGCCTCAATGATTAATAGAAATTTGGTTATATAGATTAGAAAATTGGCTGACACCAGAGGTAAATGTTTGCACTTTTGTTTTTTACTCTGAGCTTTGTAGATAATTCAATAACTACTAGAAATTTCAAACTTTCTCCTAAAAATAACCTATTAAAGTAACTTCTGAAAAAAGTCTCTTACAGCCTGCCCTGGGCAAGAAAGTTGGTGAGGGCAGATCCTGGAGGCAGAGCCAGATGTTTCTCTTGGGTGTGTGATAAACCTGTAGAGTTCAGGGAAGAAGGTTTGCTAATTTCTGAGCAGGTGGGTGAAGACTGATCTACATTCTGGACTTAACATGTCCCTGTCCCTTGATTTTTCCCAAGATCCCCATAGTGGAAACAATCTGTGTACTGTAGTCATCACTGGAAACTGTTCACCAATACCTTACCACAGGTAATTTATAATCTTGCATGTAAATCAGTATATTGAACCAAAAGCACACCACAGGTTATTTATATAGAGGGCCAGCTTCCAGAACATTCAGTTATTTATTTCATTTCAGTGATAAGTTAGGAGAAAAACACGTATGGGGAGTATTTTCTATGTTAATCATAGGGCTTTTGGCTTTGTTAAAAGAAATACTAAAGTGTGTTTCCAGTACACTTTAATTCCAGGTTTAGAAAGTTCTTAGAACATGTGAACTCATATATCAGGTATTTTAAAAAATAGTTTATTAGAGCCATTATATTGCAATGTTATATTTTCTATGGTAACTGCATTATAGAATTTTAACTTATTTAAAATTAAGAGCTTGTAGCATGCTGACTGTGACTTAATATTATAAAATGTGGTCCTAGATCCTAAGAAGCTCAATAAGTGCAAACTCTCTGAATAGGTTAAAATTCAGCAAATATTTCCTGCTCAATATTTCCTTTATTGAAGGCTCACACTCAGCAGAGACCCATGAGATTTGGCTTTTGTATTCAAGGAATTTAAGATCAGGTTTGTGCCATACAAAATAGTATATGATCAAGTATGAAAAATATGAAGAAAATAAATCTACAGATTTGAACTGGGAGTGAAGAAAATATTTCAAAAAGAACTTGAGTACTAAACTGTCAATTGATGAGTAAGATTTAAAAGATGATGGGAGTGGAGAAGGCATTCAATACTAATCATAAAGATGACATAATAACAGATTATGGAGCCAGCTAAAAGGTCCAGTCTATGTATATTTCTAAGCCTCAACATTACATTACATTAAATCTGCAAATAATCATTATCCCCACTTTAAAGATGAAGCGCCTGAGGCTCAAGAAAGTCACAGCTAGCTAATGACAGAACCAGGACTCAAACACAGATCCAGCCAGCTCCAAAGACTATGTTTTCCACCATAAAAGATCATAAACACAGAAATAAAAATGTGGTGATGAGGTGGCTTGAGGGGAAGGTACATTATGTGTGATAATGGGCAGGAAATTTGATGGGCCATATGGAGCTAAATTGTGCAGGGGTGTGAATGGCAGGATAAAAATTTAGACAAGTTCCACGATGGAGTAGGGAAGAACTCTTAGTTCTTAGCTAAATCTCTAATTCTGATGATCACAATACGTTCTCTGCAGATTTCTGGCTCAGCTTTCTATTCCTAGGTAGAAATATACATGTAAAAACTTAGCTTAGCATAGTGCCTGTCATGTTGGTGTGCTTAATAAATGACAAATTTCTTTCTGGGACTCTGGACTCCTTCTTTATTCTCTCCCTATAGAGGCCTCTGAAGATTAACTAGATCAATAGTCCAGATTTTCTCTCCATTCTTTTCTCCCCACCAGAACAACAACCCAAAACTCAGATTTTTGTTGCCTTCTTTGCATCATTATTGAGTATAATACATGAAGCCTGAACCGAAGGAGTGTTGCTGCTACAACATGGGTGGACAGATTGCAGATAAAGCCCTATCACCGATGAAGGGAAAACTTAAACGTACATTTGGAAAGATGAAAAACTATTTCAACAGTTATGCCAGTAAAATAAATGTTTCAAGGACTTGAAGTCAGGAAAGGATGAACTAAAAGGAAACAGAGCTGTTATCTACCTTGATATAGACCTCAGAAATAAAAGAAATAACTGGGAAAGGGAATTGATAGTTTAAAAGTGAGGATAGGAGAAGCAGCTTGAAGAGGTTAAGGGATGAAGTAGCTAGAGATGAGGAAACATACACGAGGTTTGGACCTTTCACATCAAATAGTTTTGGAGTGCTATTTAGGAACAGGGTAAGGAAATAAAAAGTGATAACCAGTAACTAGGCATTCATGCAGACACCGGTATTGAGAACAAGCAACTAGATGAACATTATGAAAGGTATTTTATTCTTTTCTCCATCCTGAGCAACTCTCCTTAGATAACCAAAGGCAGTTAACCTTAATTTATGCCCAAGATAAATGCAAAATTAGCACCAAGAAGAAATTGCAGATGGAAATTAGGGGGCTGTGAAGTTGATCGATTATGTCAAGCAATAATTAATTGATCTAACTTTGTACTCTATCTAAATAGTTTAATACTAGGCAAAATTTAACACTCCTCTCTAACCCTGCTTTTTCTTATAGTATCAGTATATTTTTCTATAAAGAAGAAATCTGAACATGATGATAGGAAAGGGGATTTGTCAGGAAATTACAGGAGAGATTAGTTTGATGGCTCAGAGAAAGCAAAACAATAGCATGATTCTTGGAGAAAGTTCCTTCCCTCTCTTCATCTCCTTCCTGTTCTCAGTGTGGCCATGACTTTGTCCTTGCTAGTTTTCTTTTCTTCATTTCTTTCCTTCAACTTTTCAGTCTAGGAACCAGAGAGTCATTTCACAGATAAAAATACTGATGATTGAAGGTGTAAGTGAGTGTTCCCATCATTCAGGCAGTTGGTACATGTCCTGGGGCAGATGTTTGTCCTTGCGGGCTGATCCCATCCAGTGCTCCTTCTAATCTATAGCAAGATGAATGTCTGTTTTCCTCATCTCTTCTGTCCTGTTCCCATGTGTGTAAGTATGCACATGTGTGTGCACGCATGTGTGTGCAGCAGGAGAAGAAATGAAGAATTTGGACAGGAAGAGTTGTCATTATATTGAAGTTTCATAAAATATTGAATTCATATTAGTTTGTAAATTCTCAATTATTGGTCAGGAACTAGGAACCAAATGGGATAATCATGTTTGCTTTACTGAATTCATCTTTACTCAAAAAAAAAAAAAAAAAAAGGAAACAAATTCAATAAACCGCATTATTCTCATCTTTAAACTTGGACTATTATAGTGGACATAAAATCAGATTAATTTTGTCTTGTATCTTATAGCTGTCAGCTATGTAAGCTACAATAACTTTTGCTTGTACTTTGTTAGACCTTCCTGCCTGGAACAGGTGGCAAGATTCTGGGACTGAGAGGCCGGTGGAATTGTGGGGAGGGGATATTAATCAAAGTTCAATTGCCACGTTCTGCTCGGGGGTAATTTGTGTTTTGTTTATGGTAATTGGGACTGAATTTGAAGGCCATGTCTGCAGCCCTGGCTGTCCTAAGTGGGCTGCCAAAGCATCCAATTGCATTGCTTTCAGGGCAAATGTAATTAGGTGTTCTTGAGGAATCCTACTATTTTTCCAATTGAGTAAATTCCAAACAGGTGCAGCCTTAACCCAAGGCCTTTGGAGGAGCAGCTGGAGAGCCAGATGTGGTGTTGGAGTGCTCCAAGAGGAAAGCAGTGAGTCAAGAGAATGCTGCAGGAGGGAGCAAGCCCGGGAGCCCAAAGTGCAGTGTTTTAGAACCAAAAACATTGCTGTCATGGAAACAGTGAAATTCTGCCACCCCACTGTAAAGTGGGGTGGTCCATGGAAAGCTAAGTCCAGAAAATGAGATATATAGGGTCCGTGAATCATCCAAGAATGACACTGACCATAAAAGCTGGAGACTCAATGTTTCTGAAGGATTTATCTTTGTTTTTAACTTCCCTTCTCCTCTTATAAGTAATCCAAATCCAGATACCGGGATAAATTACTGGGTTGCATCTCCGTGTCATGGCAGGCTTGCCAAAATACAGTAGCGATTAGGGAAGGCAATGTGCATAGAGAAGCCAGATCTGCTCCAGTGATGAGTTTGAAAACTGTGCACTTGAGCAAGTTAAGAGATGTTTGTTTTCTTATTGTTAAATTTATGGGTCCTTTGTACATTTTAATACAAGTCCTTTCTCAGACATGTGTCTTTCAACTATTTCTCACAGTCTTGGGTTGGTCTTTTCCTTCTCTTAATGATTTTCACAGAGTAGAAATTTACTATTTACTACTTACTACTGCCCTTTATTCAGTATATAAACATTATGAGATAAGCAAAATCTCCAGTTTGAACATAAGTTCATATTTACCTTTTAAATAGACATGTTTGAAATTCTGTGACCCCAGTGAAGAAAGCAGTGAAGATAAATACCCTTGGGGACTGGGTGGGAGGGTGGACAGCTAAGTTTCCACATCCCAGCCTTGCTTTCCTGCTAGTGCTTCCTCTGCTTCTCCTCCTCCCACTCTCTCTCCCCTTCAGTGTTGATGGAGCTTAATGACTTGTCTTGAGGAGCACATGCTTGTGCTGTTGCACATCTTACTCCTCACTGTACAGTTGGGAAACTGTGGCCCAAAAAGAGGCAAGTAATGGCCCAGACCACAAGAGGTGGTCAGAGTCTAGAAAATTAGGGATAGCTCCAGCTTCCTTGGCCAATGATCAACTTCTTCCCTTCAGATTTCCTCTGGAAATGAGAGGCACTAAGATCCTAGGGGATTGCTGCCCACCCCCTCTCCATATGGGGTCATTGTCCTCTCCACATTTCCACATGTGCACAGCCACACTCACACTGACTTCTCACGTGGGGACCGTGGAGGTGCAGTCAAGAAAGTGCCAACACGGGGGAAGTGACAAGAGGCAGGAGGGAGAGAGGTGGGAGGCAGCTCTCCCAAGGGGCAGCATCATCCATTCTCCTAGATACATGCCCAGGGACCCAGAGATGGGCAGAGGAATCCCTAAGGTTCCTAGGTTTCTACCTGTTCTAGACCCATCCCTGGTCCAGCTTGGAGAGCACAGGACTGGGCTCCTGCAGTCCACCTCTGTGGGCACCCAGAACTGTGATGGGCTCATCCTCCCCTTGTGGATGAGAACTTGGGGTAGAAAAGAACATTCCAGAACACTGGACACCAAGTCCAGAGTCCAGGGAGAAGACCAGTCCTTGTTGGACCCTCAGGGTCCTCATCTGGAGGGAAGGGGGAGTCATTGTCCTGGCTGACGTTAGGATGCCTTAGGAGTGAAGAGGACACCCGGTGGGGGACAGAAGGAAGGGGGGAAAGGCAGGCTCCTGAGATTCCTCCCACTCCCTCAAATCCGACAGTGCAGCTCCTTTACCTCTGGCCTTGGAGAGCATATGCCTTGAGGATGCCCCAAGAAAGGCTTCTTTCTGTTTAGTGGAGTTCCTGCCTGGGCTGCAGTGCTAGAGCTGGCCACCAGAGGCAGGCAGCCTACTGAGTTTTTGGTTTTTTTTCAGTTTTATTGAAATGTAATTGATATACAGCATTGTATAATTTAACAGTGCGGAATTATATTTGAAAATTGCTTTAGAGAGTAGATTCTAAAACTTCTCATCATGAGGAAAAAAATTTTTTTTTCTTTTTGGTGATGGATGTTAACTAAACTTATTGTTTTTTTTTTTTTATAATTTTATTTATTTATTTTTCCCCCAAAGCCCCAGTAGACAGTTGTACGTCATAGATGCACATCCATCTAGTTGCTGTATGTGGGACGCGGCTTCAGCATGGCCGGAGAAGCGGTGTGTCAGCGCGCGCCCGGGATCTGAACCAGGGCCGCCAGCAGCAGAGCACGTGCACTTAACCGCTAAGCCATGGGGCCTGCCCTAAACTTATTGTAATCATTACAAAATTTATATATATCAAGTCATTATACTATACCTCTTAAATTTACACTGTGCACACTCAGCTTTGCTTGAGCTACTGGAGCAGCAAAGAGTCAAGCAGAGGTCTTTCTGGCTGTCCCCTGCCCCAGAAACAACTTGTACCTCCTATTACTAGTGTTCATCTCCACAATCAAAGTTGGTCAGAAGCAGGGGGAGGAGTGCAAGATCTTCCCATGTACTCATTCAGCAGCTGTGCACTGAACACTCACCCTGTACCAGGTGCCCTGGTGGGCCAAAGTGCAGGATGAAAATGGCCAAGTGGTCCCTGCCTGCCAGGAGCTCACACTCTAGAGGGGAAGTGGACAAAAGCCAAGACACGAGAAAGAAAAGAGCAAGTTGTGTAGAGAAACACAGCAGGGGGCTGTGAGGGAGGGCTGGGCGTCACTAGGTAGGAGTGTCTGAAAGGCCTCACTAGGGTGACATTTGCTGGGACCAGAATGACAAGAGGGAGCCAGCCCTGCAGGAGTCTGGGAGCAATGTGTTAGGGAGATGACACCACTGGTCCTGAGTCTCACAGGCAGAAGTGAGTTTGGCCAGAGGAGCTTAGAAATGTGGCCAGTGCAGCTGGAGGGAGGCTGGGAGGAGAGAACAGGAGCTGGGGTGGAAGGTAGGGCCAGGGCCTGGTAGGTTGTGTTAGTTATCTTTTCCTCTCTAACTACATTGCTCCAAAACTTTGCATTTTAATCTATAAATATTTAATATCTCACAATTTGCTTGAACCAGCAATCAGGCACTGTTTAGCTGGGTGCTTCTTTCTCAAGGTGTCTCACAGGCTAGGGCTGAGACCTCAACTTGTTACCGGACACACACCCGGGTTCTTTACTCACCACACAAGAGGGGCCACATAAAACTGGAACGCCAGGCTTATGGCAAGGAAAGAGTTTTTATTTTGGTGATGTCAGCTGGGAGATGAGAGCTCTCAAATTTGTCCTATCTCCCCAAAGGTGGGAGGCAAGGAGTTTTAAAGGTTGTGAGGAATGTGGCTGCTTATAGGGAGGGGGAGCCTGTGGCCTTGCTGGTCAGCACTGTCCCACCAGCCTGCCTTTGGCCTTGTGAGGCTGCTGGAAGGGAGGAGCATTGCGGATAAGGGAATTGCAAGTGGATGTCCTTCAACCGTCTCCTTCTCCCTGGTGGATGGTGGATTCTGGCACCAGGAAGCCAAGGAGTTGAGGTCTGAGAAGCTTTAGCTTCTTGATATCAGTTTCCCTGTAACAAACCTCAAGCACTGGTAATTAGCCAAAACATCATTGTGAGCCCAGCTTGAGGCCACTTGGGCTTTTAACAATTTGTAAAACAACAAATATCTACATGTGAATGTAACGTAGAAACAGGGGAAAGAGGATGAGTGCTTTTGGTTTTAATGCCATATATGCTGGCTTTAATATAGGGGAACTGATATCAGTGCTGGCATCAAACTGAGGCATAATTCAGGGAGGATTTCCTCCAAGTTCACCCCCAGTTTTCAGGATTCGGTTTGGACTGAAAGCCTGAGTTCCTTTCTGTCTGTTGGCCTGGGCATTATCTCAGTTCTCTCCTATGTGAGGCTCTACACAGGGCATCACCTAACATCTGTGCTTGATTCCCTAGCTCAAGGGATATAACCTAGGGAGAGACAGAGTGACAGATACAGGGACAGAGAGAGAGAGACAGAGAGAGAGAGACAGAGAGAGAGGTAGGACACAAGAGAGGGAGTAAGAAGTGGGAGACTGTGTAATTAAAATTTAGACATGGCATCCCATCACTTTGGCTGTATTCTGGTCAGAAGCTAGTTTCTAACTACTTAATGGTTACACAGAGATGTGTATACAATGGGTGGGCATCACTGGGTATCACTATGGAGACATCCCATCTCACAGGCTGAGATGACACACTTGAGTCTCATTCTAAATGTAACAGGAAACAATTGAATGGTTTTATGGCAAAGGATGACAATATCTGAATTTCCATTAGTTTCAACCCCCTCATGATACTCACCTGAAAATGAGGCCAAGTTGGAAATGACTGTTCCAATATCACATTGCCAGAACCCAGCCCTGTTTTGAGTGGTGTTCCATGCTATGTCCCACCTCTTCTTGTAATTCTTCCATCTCTAAGTTTATGCCTTAGGTACATGTGACACCAGCCCACCAATGTTATAGATATTATCTCATATGCACCTGATGGTTCCCCTAGAAATTAGTTTCTAGCCTGATCCCCATTGCGCAGGTTTGGAGACTGTGGAGGACCTGAGAGGCACAATCACTTTCCCAGGATGCAGAACACATAAGAAAAAGGAGGTCTGAATTCAATTCTGTCTCCTCAAATCTAGGACCCGAGTTAGGTTTCCAAGGAGCTGTAGCTAGGGCCATGTTGGCTCATTGTGTATAGTTCAGGAGATGACATGGGGGAGGAGGGTAAGCAGTAATAGCCAGGAGGGTGGGGGAGCTCTGATGGAGGGAAAGGTCCCAGGCAATGGAATCTTGAAAATGTGACCTCACTTCCTTGGTGATAGACCTCAACAGATCTTAGAACTCTGGTAACCAGGAACAAACAGGCCCCTGTCCTGCTCACTTGACTAGAGATGCTGAAGAGAACAAGATGTTTTCCTGCTGCATTCTGAGTTTAAGAGGCTCTGGGCTCAGGAAAGTCCAGAGAGAGAAACTTTTTTGTTGTTGTAGACATTAGCTCAGCCCTCATCCCTGACATCTCCGGCCATTTGGCAGGAGGCACCCAAAGGTAACATGAGGCAGCCCAGGGCAGGCCAGTGCAGGTCAGGACACAGCTGTGATTCCACCTGAGCAGCCCCATACCCCATGCCTCCTCTCATAATGTGTGTGTGTGTTTGTTGAGGGGGAAGGGCAGGGGGTGAGGGACATGGCCTTCTTGGGCAGAAGCAGGTTGTTATGTGTTGAAAGCCTGATGGGTCTGTCATGTTTGTACCCCAGGTCATGGCTGGCAGCATGAGAAGGTGAGCTCTTCTACTCATATGTTACCTGAGCCCTAGTGGTTTCATCTCCTTCACTCCCTGACTAGAGTTCTTTGCAGATGCCCCTCTGTGCCTGAACTGAGGAGCAGACTTTCTCTTGGGAGAATTCCCAATGGCAATGTCCAGACAGGCCCCTGATGCCTTCTGGCCTGGCTCCTGGGCTCTCATTTTGCAGAACTCCACTGAGGAGATCATCAGGGAGCTGGTCAATGGGTTCAAAATTTAATTCTGTTGCTGTTTCAGCAGTGCTGCAGGGAACATCTTAAGTGTGTCCTCATGGACTGTGTTAGTTTGCTGGGTCTGCCATAACATAGGACTACAGATTGGGTGGAAATCCTCTAATGCCTCCTGGCTCTGTCTTTGTAGTGCTCCACCCAGGACATCATTGAGGAGTTGGTTGATGGGTTCAACTACTCCATCTCCCTAGACAAGGGGCAGATGCATCTGGCTACCAACAATGGCCAATATTGGTCTGGGGTAAGTGTGGGCACATAGTGGCCTCCACACCCAGGACACTGAGATGACTGGAGTGATCCCAGAACCCAGACTTGAATCTAATGACTCCCCTGGGGTCTTTCCAGGAATGTGGTTTCCCCAGAGTCTTCCTCTTCCTGTCAGGTGCTGACGATGCCTCAGGTAGTTGAAAATGAATGTCATGCAGCCCATGGTAGGGACAGTTCTCAGTTCTGACCTGTGTGATCTTGAACAGTCACTTGAAACCCTAACCCTCTGTTTCCCATTCTCTACAGTGGAGATGTTTGTTGATGACTAACTGGAATAATGCTCTTAATACAGGGAGGTGCTATTGTTTCTCAGCTAAAGTTATGCCTTGAAGGTACTGTTGTTTATCATTCCCCCCAAAATCAAATTACACTTTCAAAGTCTAGAACCTTTGTCTGTGTGGGCACACATATCCCTTATCTTGCCCAAGTTCCTGAGGTGATGGGAGTTTCTGGTCTGAGCTCCAGACCCTGATCCTCCTGGTGGCTCATGGTGATGCCGCTATTTGTTCCTCCTTGTCCACTGGGTGTGAAAAGGAGTCAGCCCTCTCCTGGGATGAGGCCAGAACAATGCTGACCCCCAAGGCAGGTACAATGGAGAAGTTGGTAGAGTCCTTGGTACCAGCTTTCCCAGGTAGAAGAATCTTCTTTATCACCAACTTTATCTCCAACGTCACCAACTTTCTGTACACCTTCCAGGCCTTCAATACCACTGAACAGGTTTGGGACCAGCTGTTCCATAGGGGAGTGCCACCCCCTCCACAGCACAGAGGTGAGTCTCTTGGCTACTAGCTGTGTGTCTAGGGAATGTCAATTCATCTCTTTGAGCTTCGCTTTGCTCTCCTGAGAAGTAGGGTGGTAAGAGGATGAACATCATAGGGCTATTGCAGGAAATCATGGGATCAGCCATGGCAAGTGCTTGTCTGGTGCCTGGCTCTGTGGAAAGGGCTGCTGGACATGCTGTATGTCTTCATGTTTATTAATTCACTCTTTCCCATGAAGAAGCTCTGTCTCACCTCAAACTGGCCTGTGGCCTTTCTGAGTTTGAAAAAGCACATGGAAAGCAACCTGGTTTTCCATTTGAAAAGGAGTTTCAAGATTTTTTTCATCTAGTCCTGGTCCTTGTCCTTGGTTTAGCCAAATTAGGGATCTCTGGGGGCACAATAGGAGCCCCAGGCACATTCAGATATCTTGGAAGGATCTGGTTGGGGTTCATTCACTCAACAATATATATTAAGCACCTACTACATGCAGGCATTTTTCTAGACACTAAGATAATTCAATGAATGAAGCAGACTCAATCCTTGGGCCTCAATTCTTGTCTGAGAGCTGGACAGTCACACTAGACATCATAAGCAGTCATGTCCCAAGTACATTAGATGTGACACCCCATGGCCTCTTCTAGATATGGATGCATCTTCCCATATTCTGATTGGGATGATGAACCACAGGACCAGCTAAGAACATGAATGGTCTTTGGGTCCAGAAAGAGGGCCTATTGTCTCCATAGAAGAGTCTGGGATATTCTGGGGGCTGTGGCTAGGGAGGGACTGACTGGCAAAACCCTGGATCTCACACAGGTTTTGATTCCCATAGGAGGGATGAGGTCTGGGGACTTCTCCTTCATGAGGAAATGAGTCAAAGAGAGCTGTGGATGGGGCCTCAGGTCATCCAAGCAGAGAGGAGGCTGGGCTGAGTCAAGACCTAAGGGACTCATCACCTCCACAGAACCATGACACTCTGCCTCCCCCTCTCCACATCCACCTCTCCTGACCACCACAACTGGGGCCCAGAATGGTGGATTTGGTGAGCAGCCTGCTCACATATCTGCCTCAAACCTCAGTCCTGATGCTCATGTGCATGGTGGATGGGGTAGGCTCTGCCCAGGCCCTTTGAGAGAAGGGTGTCAGTGGGCAGATGAGACTCACAAAGACTCCCTGTCAGACCTGCTTGATGATCAGGCCTTCCACAGCAAGGACAGCTACAGAAGGATTGGGAGTTGGCTGGGGCTGTCCTCTGGGTCCTCAACTGGGAGCACGGTATGGAATGAAAGCCAAGCCTCTGACTCTGCTCCACACACCACTCTCCCCAGTGCCCTCTCCCCCATCTTGAGCACCTGGCCTGAGTAGTACTTACAGAATTCCTGGAAGCCCCTACACTGTCCCTGTTCCAAGCTAAAGGTGGCTTATGTGCAGGTCAACTTGTCTGGCATGGACCTGAAGTGCCATGGCCTTCTTATCCTGGTCCAGTTGGAACATCTAGAGCCTACTGAGGCAGAGCAAGAGGGCAAGGGGGACTGCAGGCTGGGAAGACTATCTAGGATGGGGTTCATGGGATGGGTATTCTTTTAAAGGCAGTGAGATATTGTTTGTTTTTGGAAAGGCACGTGAAAAGTCAGTTATGTGGGTGAACTTTTCCCTTTATCCTGCTCCAGTGCCAGCTCCAGGGCTCCAGCCAGAGGCAGAGTCAGAAAAATGGCCAATTCTGGAGATAGAGCTGGCTCCAGCTCCATTTATACCACCATCTCTAGTGCTGGAGACAACATCACCTCCATCAACAATTCTGGAGCAAGGGTCAACATCAGCTCCAGCAGGAGTGTCAAGTCCTGAGCTGGAGTTACCTGAACCATCAGCTTTCATGGGAATTCCATCTCCATCTCCAAAAAATAGAGACAGAGACAGCTCCAGCCCCAGAGGCTTCCTGCCCCAGACCTGTGGCTAGTAAGAACCAGTGAGGGGAAACTTAAACTCATGGCCTTCCCTCCTAAGCTGGTGGCAGAGCAGTTGACTCTGATGGATGTGATGAGAAGCTGGCCTCTCAAGGTAGAGTGGGGCAGGCCTTCCTTGTGCCATCAACTACCCTGGACCTGAGCCAGACTCCTATGACTGGGTCCAAATCCCCCCTTCACCACTTACCACCTGTATGACCTCAGCAACTTTCTTAACTCCAAGTTAAGAAACTTGGAGTTTCTTAACACCTGCAGACCATAGAGGTGGACACTAACAGGACCTGTTGCACAGAGTGGTTGTGCTGACTCAATGAGATAGAAGAGAAGGAAAGCTCGGCGGGGCCTGACCCATCAGCAGTAACTCAGTGTGTGCAGCCAGGACCCTGGTGGCCCAACCATCTGCCCAGGAAGCTCAACATCCTTAGCCCTTATTAGGCACATGATGTGTACATAACTACAAGGGAAACCAACAAAGCCCGTGGTTGTAGCTGCCATTGGCGAATGTCCATCAGAATGGGGAGTGGGACCAGAGGGGTTATGAGGATGGTGGAAGATGCCCCCTTCAGATGAGCTGAGTTGAGCTGCCACCTGGAGCTTGGAGTTAGTGAGGATGGGCTGGGTGTAAATGCCCCTCTCCCTTCCCTGCCAGTATTGAGTTCTGGGTCATCCTATTCTGGGTGCCCTCAGTGGACAGAGAAAAAAGCCCAGGACTCCCACAAGGCTCAGGTCACATCCTGACCTTCCTGAGCTCCAGCTCTGAACAGTGACCCCTACCTGAGATTTTAAGGGCTGCAGACACCAAGCTGGGGTGTGGCAGGACTGAGTGACACTCCCCTTGTTCCCCAAGAACTGTTCAAGAGGGCAGTGCCCTGTCAGTGTCTAGGTTCCACCCTAGAGCAAGAGGAGAAAGCCTGGCAATAAACACCTGGCACCCACCATCCGTGCCACCATCACCACTTCAAATGTGTGGTCACCTGCATCATCACCATCTGCCTCGAGAACCCAAGTATGACAGCCTAGGACAGAGTGAGGGTGGTGGAGCACTGGATCCAGGTGGCCCAGGTGTGCTGCAGGAGGCCCAGTGGAGCCCCTCTTTGGAGCCTTGGGAACTGCCTCTCCATATTTATCAGCTCCCAGGATTGAAGTGTGTGGTCTAAGCCCTTGCACAGTCCCTTGGCCCTTCCTGCCAGGGGCATGCTGACCTTGACTCCAGATCCCAGTGGTAGGATGCTCACTTCCTACCTGGCTCCTTCCCTGGCTTGAGCTAAAATCCTCCTCACTGTGATTCTTACTCTTTGAGTCCTAAATGTGCCCTTCTAGGGTGCCCTGAGCATCTGTCCCACACAGGAGGGGAGATTTAAATTGAGGGGACAGAAGCCAGAGGCAGCAGGGCTCCAGCTCCTCACCTCATAGCTCATCCTCTTCCCTTGCCCAGGAGTGCCAAATCCTCAAGAACTTCTTCTCACTGCACGCAATCCTTACTGCTCTGCAGAGAACCTTGATAAACCACCTAAAGAAAACATAGAGGAACCTTCTCTGGTGGGTAAGCCTCTCTCCATAGGAGAACAAGGGTGGATGAGGGACCTCCTATATGTCTTCCATTGCCCCCTAGTCAGCTGGGAACTCCTGGAGGGAGGGTCTGGACTTAAGGGTGGGGTCTTTAAGCTTCAAGGTGTCCTTAGTGCACCAGTTCTGCCTCAGGAATCACTTTCCTTAAATGTCAGATACTGGGTTGAGCCAAATTGGAGATTTCCAAGTGTTTACTATATAGCAATAGAACTCTATGCCCAGTTGAAATACAAATTGGTCAAAACAGAGCTGCTGAATAGAAATGGGAATGGAGACCCCAGGTGACCAATTTGAGAGATGCCTCCCCAGTCCCATGGAGACCTTAGCGCTCAGAGGCACCCAGTGAAAACCCTGATTCAGGGAGTTTCAGTCTTTTGGGCCCTCAAATAAAAGGAATTTGCACTCCAACCCATCATATTTTTCCTAAATTTATCTTTCCTTCTTTCCCCTCCCCTCAAGGAGACCTCTGAAAAAATGAGCTGTGTAGCAAAGACAACTCACTGAGCAAGAAAGAGACGATCCAGGTAAAGTGGAGGCTGGAGTCTGGAAAGAGAGGAGGGGTGAGGGGGAAGGGGGAATGGGCAGGCTGTGGTTTTGATGGTTTCTCACTTAAAGTTTCTATGAAACATTCCCATCTATCTTGTCCAGATTAACAAGCAGAGCGATCTGTTTGGCCAATGGGCAGGCAGGGTGTCATTTGTGGGCAGGAGGCCCTAATCATAGGACACTGGGGTGTGGGCTGGGCTGTACCAGGAGGAGTTGCCAAGCTGGCACCATCAGCAGGTCTCTAGCTTCCATGCATGTCCATCCTGCTGGATGTAGCTTCTTCCAGGTGGTTGGGTGGTTGAGGTGGGTGGAGGTTCCTTTTTTCCCTAAAGCAGCCCAGTTTGCCCTCAGGAAGCCAGGCCCTTGCTGCTCCTTTTGTCTTCACCACATCTCCAAGGGGAGGGCACCCTGCCTGACCCAGGGATGGACACAGCAGGGGATTCCCATGACCCAGTAGACAAACAGTGTTGCTTAGACTTGGGCCCAAGTGGTTGGACAAGAGACAGATGTGTGTGCATTCTTGGACTCTCTACTAGACCCCTAGAGCAGTCACTGCTAGTTTATCACAAGATTCTCACCTAAGTGCCTAGTTGGGAATGACATATGCCCCAGGTGGCTTATGAGAAGTATCTGGGCAACTGATGGATTTTTAGAGGATCCTTCCTGAATGGAAGTCAGAAGCTCCATGTAAACTCTGCTGATGAGAGGTGCCACCTTAAGGTCTGCTTCGTGAGTGCATAAAGAAAGACTATGTGCAGGGGAATGTCCTGAGGAGTTCCATAGGGAGGTGAAGGCTTTGGCATGACCTCTGTTTCAGCCTGGGGCCCAGACACTCCAAGGGGGCAGAGGCAGGCAGGAGATACTCAACAAGACTCCCAAGACACCCCATCCTCTCCATCCACGGCTCAGCCCAGGACCACACTTTGAGACCTCAGGGAACAGGCCTCTTGTCAGTGGTGGGGCTGGGGTTTAGGTGAGGACATTGGAACAGGACCTTTGGTTAGGAGGGGCAAGCGGCCTCTCTGTGGTCCCCTGAGCAACTCTCTGCCACTGTTTAGGCCTCTGTCTCCTCATTAGGGAAATGGAGGGATGGTGATTGTGTGGTGCAGGCCTCACAGGGTGGTGAGGAGGTAAGAGGGAGGAAAGGAATGCGGGAGCTTTCTGCCTGCTCCACATGGAGGGGTGATGGCGAAAACAATGATGACAGTCATGTGACACTGAGTCCTCAGGGGAACCTGTGAGGTAGCTGGAGTTCTCACACCTTTCAGATGAGGAAACAGGCTCAGGGAGGGCAGACCACAAGCCCAAGCTCACATCCAGAGTGAGAGTTGGAGCTGGGCTTGTTCTGGAATCACAACACTTTGGAGGATGGAGTGGCATTGGTACCAGTTGACTCGAGTCAGATGTCCAGGGTCAGAGGCCAGTGGTGCTGGAGAGAAATGGGGTGAAGGGAGTATGGCCCACTGACACTGTCCTTGACCCTGGCAGGAGGGTCCCCCCACATTTGGTCTGTGGTCTTGGACATTCCTCCAGTTTACACACTCAGTGTTGGTGTTGCCAACTCGTCCAAAAGGGGAAGTTCGGCCTGAGCCCTTAAAGTGTGTCGCCCCTGGGTGGATGTGTTTTTTCCCCCAGTCTTGTGCTGTGATTACATCACAACCACCTGCTGGGGTGTGAACGCTGTTGGGACCTTTGGAAGATGAGGCATGAGAGGGGTGTGGGGGAGGTCCATCAGGGAAAGCCACGGAACTGATTATCCATGAATGTGCATGAACATAGCCTTACCAATTAAAATACTGCAATGCTTCCCAAATTGAAATACTACACTGCTTCCCATCTGGTGGTGAACAGACACTGCTCTAAGCTCACCCTGAGAACCCACCCCATGACTAGCAGCTTTCAAAGGGTTACCACATGGCATTTTGAACCTCATCCCTTGGGAACACCCTGTAATACAAGGGTCAGATGAATCTCTTGGCACTTGTGAGTTATCGCCTCCTTTCTGATGGTTGCAAGTGTCACCCAGACACACAGCAGGCTGGACTCTGCCAGGGAAGCTTTCTCAGGACAGCCAGAAGCTGAGGATGAATCCTGGTTCCCGGCATCCCAGGCCCTTCCTGACATGGCACAGCCATCCGGGAAAGTGATTTGGTAATGGAAAGACTGGGAAGGCCGTACTTTCCCTCCAAAGAGAAAGAGAAGTGCCAACAGCGAAAGCTTGATCCCTCAAATAGACAATTAAATCCCAACAAGCAGTGAGTTCTTGTCAGATTACTGATGCTGAAAAGGCCTCTTTTGATAATAGCACGATCCCCCAGCTGTCATGTCCATCTTCATGAATCAAATTTCCAACACATATGGATCCAAAAAACTGAGGGAATTCTGGTATTTCATTAGATGCAGCTCTGAATTAGCATGCAACAAAGAACAGAAAAATAGAGACATAGAAGTAGATACCTAATTTGGGAACATAGACATAAAAGCGCTTTTGAAATAATATTTTGGAATCTATTGGAACATTACACAAAAAGAATAATCCACTTTAAGTAGGTTTGACTGTGACTGTGAGGGGAAAAACTGAATCATCCTGTGACATTGATAACTCGCTGCTGACTTTAAAGTACAATAAATAATGTACATAGTAAAGGAAAATGAGAGAACAGCATGAAAAAGGAAGAGCTCCCTGCTCTCCTCACCTGAACCCCAATCTCTCACCTCAGAAAGAAACCGCTGTCTATATCTTCTATGTCACACAGTGGAGTTTAATAAAAGAAAAGTATTGGTATGTTTTAAAGTTTCAAGAGCTCAAAGCAAGGAAACATTAGGGACGCTGCCAAGACACCTCACTGAGGTGCCTGCTCCGTTTCTTCTGCTGTCAGGACGTCCTCCTTGGCCTCTCACTTTCTCTGCCTCGCTAGCAAGTCTGTCCACATCAGTGCTATCACCAGTCTCTCTCCTGTGCTCTTCATTGCCCTTTCCTCCTTCCTGTTACCTTCCTCATTCACCAGAAATTGTTGGCAGTGGAGCTGTGGCATGCCCAGATCAGCTCCTGGAGTCATCTCTGCCAAATCTGAAGACCGGCAGGAGTGGGCATGGGACCTGGAATGCAGACCACCTGTGAGCACACCTGGCAGGGATTCACCTGTGTGACTAGGTGCAAGTTTTTGCAACACTTTGGCAAGATTGAAAGGACTTACCAGTTGTGCTTCACTGCTGCAGGCCTGGAGTCCTTGCGGTCTCTCGGGCCTGCAGACCTGGTGGGGCTGGTCCAAGGTGTCCTCCCAGAGACCCGTCATTGCCAGGATGGGATGGGATTCTAGTAACCGCCCTCTTGAATATGTCACTGGACATCCTCAAGGGGATGGAGACGCTTAAACCAGGCTTTGGTTTGGACTGGTTCCCACAGTCACACTGCTTCCTCTGTGAAGACGTGACTATCATCCTTCTTTTCCTCTTACCCTATAAATATAAATCATGAAGTTGGGTCAAATGATAAAGGAAGCCTGCCTTTTTAGGACAATTATCCTGGCTGTTTTGTACTTCCACCCTTCCTCTATCCTCCGGGAATAGATCTGACTTGTGTCCTGGGATGTCATCAGGCAGATTTGCATCAAGAACAGAAATCTCAATGTCAAAACTCAAGGCTACTCCAGATCATTTCTCCTCCCCCATCCTGCTAACACCCCTTCCTTGTTTGAGTGTGTTTCTATTCTCTTCTTGTCCTTGTCACTCTCAACCGCACAAGTCTTGGCACTCCCTCTCGGGACAGTCAGTCCCCAGTCTTTTACTAAATCCCAAATCTTACCATTTCTGTGTTTTCTCACTACTCATTTGCTTAATCCATTGACCACTTGGTGTTCATAGCTCCTTTAGAAGTTAAATCAATAGTGACATTATCAACCACTGCTGTTAGCAACTTATTCCCATATCCAAGATGTTCATATAATCCAAATGGTTATGTTCAAAAGTAAATAATTCAGAAAACATATTTACCCACCACAAATTCCTAATCTCTAATATTTTTATTCAAACACTCATACAGTAGATACCTGTCCCTCAAGATCAGTAGTAATGCCAGATCACTGTTCCTCAAGTTAATTTCCTCCTACACCTATCAATCCTGGATTCCATGGACTATGATCTCAATAATTTCCTTGGAATAATAAAAAATTCCTTACCACTCCTTTATGTTGTAAACCTCCAAACCAAGAAGATCCCGATTATCTGCCATGCCATAGCTACTGCTGGTCTTATAATAAGCTGAAGAAAAAGCACGAAACATGATCTTGTGGTACCACTGTAAATACAAAACCATCTGCATCAACTGGGAAGCACCTATAATGCCTGGAAATTTTGTTCTCTTTTTTTGTGTTGGCTCAATAGCAAAAAGACAAATCAATTAAAAAACTGGGAAAAGAATAGACTTTTTCCAATGAAGACATACAAGTGGCCAACAAGTGTATGAAAAGGTGTTCGCCATCATTAGTCATCAGGGAATACAAATCAATACCACAATGAGCTGTCACTTCACACCTGTTAAGATGGCGATTATCAAATAACTAAACATGACACATGTTGGTGAGGATGTGGAGAAAAAGAAAGGAATGTAAACTAGTACAGCCATTATGGAAAACAGTATGGAGGTACCTCCAAAAATTAAAACTAGCATATGAGCAAGCAATCCCACCTCTGGTATATACCTACAGGAATTGAAATCAGGGTCTCGAAGAGATACCTGCACTCTAATGTTCATTGCAGCTAATTCACAATAGCCAAGATACGGAAATAACCTAAATGTCACCGATGACTGAATGGATGAAGAAATAGAATATTAGTCAACCTTGAAAAAAGAAGGAATTCCTGCCATTTTTGACAACATGGATGGACCTAGAAGACATTATGCTAAGTGAAATAAGGCAGACAGGGAAAGGCAAATACTCGCTTATATGTGGAATCTAAAATAGTCAAACTCATACAAGCAGAGGTTAGAATGGTGGTTGCCAGGGGCTGGGGGGATGGAGAAATGGGGAGCTGATGGTCAAAAGATACAAAGTTTAAGTTATCAAGATAAATAAGTTCTGGAGGTCAGGGATATGGCATAGTGTCTACAGCTAACAAGACTGTATTGCATACATCACATTTGCTAATAGTGTAGATATTAAGAGTCCTTACCACAGAATAATAGTAATAAAGGAAGTGAGAGAAAACTTTGGGAGGTGATGGATATGTTTGTGGCCTTGGTGGTGGTGACAGTCTCAAGGGTGTATACTTATGTCCAAATTCATCAAGCTGTGTATGGAAAAGTATGGCATCATCGTTGATTCTTTTGCACCTTGAGACATGCCATGTCCTCATCACAAGAGAAAAAATTCGTAACACATGTATGGGGACTGATGTTAACTGGACTTATTGTGGTGACCATTTCAACGTACATACAAACATTGAATCATGTTGTACGCCTGAAACCAATATAATGTTATATGTCAACTTTACCTCAATTAAAAAAACACAACAGACGAAACCATTTTAATATTGTAAATGGGTTCAGTGAATCCCTGAAACTGCCCCATTCCCATATGAGAGGTAGGGGAAGCAGAGGGGATGAAGTAAGATGGAAGAAAGTTGTACAAAGCAGTAATCAAATTAAAATCATTTAAGTTGCTATCAGCTCCTTGTGGCAAAGGTCTGTGAGCACTGACCTTCTTTCACATTTTTCCTGGAAAAGCATACTTTCAGATCCAACCCATAATAGTTTCATCATTTGCTCTAATAAGACAATTTCAACTTAATAAATAAAACCAAAAGCATCCCTATGTATGAATAAAATTAGTGAACATTACAGAGAAAAGAGCATATTTGCACAATCTCAATAAAGGAAAGAGAAGAACTGAATGATGATCGATTCTCATTCAAGCTTATCTTTGAAAGCCAGTAAAACCAGGTTATCTTTGGCCAGCATCTATAAGACCATGGTAGGCTGACTTATTGGTTTGCAGGTAAGGTAAAATATCAGGTCTTTTACAGTTCCTGACAAGCTCTTAAAGTAACTAGTAGTCTTAGGAACAGAGAACTATCCAGAACATTATGCATGGATGGTCTTCATAGAAGACGTCATAAGTCTCCGAAACTTCAAAAAGTCTCTCTGACCTCTTTTATTTCTACCCCAAGTAGAAGGAAAGGCACCAAGCTATTATAGACCTAGGGCTTGTGCAAGCCACCTGGAGACCTAGGGACCAGAAACTTCCCATGGGGAGCAAAGACAAATAGGCATATTTCCAAAATGGACCCATTTGCCTCCCGATCACCCAAAAGACAGTACATTATCTTAAATTATTAAGATATGATTCATTAAAATCCTGTGATGGGCCAAAGATACACTTTTAAGAGGAGTGAGGCACATGGCAGTTGTAAGCAGATTAAGATTAACACATTTGGTGAATATCAAAGTCTGAACTAAATTTAATGTTCTAATCAATTGTAAGGTACAACAAATTTAATTAGGTAGATTAAATGATATTTAATGGTATGCCTGATTATTACTCTGCAATAATGAACAACCAGCTCATGTAAATAACTATAATTAGTCTTATTTTAAAATATGATAGTCAAGGCTGTTTGAGATAAGCTGGAGAGAAGGAAGGGGAGAAATAGATAAAAGTTAGCTGCTCTGAAGCCACTCTTAGGACCCCTGGATCTACATGTAACCCAGGAGATCGAGGCAGATGGCTGTGTGCCTAGATCCTCCTGCACTGTGGTTCTCAGGGATGTCACAGGGCTGAAGCAGCTTCCTGAATCATGTTTACACATCCATGTGTACAATACCCCGACCATGGGGATGAACCACCATTCAATCATCCCTTACACCCCTCTAATTAAGAACTAGATTTCAAATTCGTTGTATCATTTTATGATAATTTATTCCTCAAACCTGGAGGTTGCCGAGCTAGAAGAAAATCAAATTTCAGTGGCTTCTTCTCTTTGAAGGACCAAGATATTCTTTCACACTTGGAATCCGGATTAGAGGATAAATCCATCAAATCAACGGAAACAACTTAAGAAATGGACAGAGGGTTATTTCATTCATATATACACAGTTTGCACTGTGGCAAAAATAGTTATATTTTAAAAAATTAGAATTTTTTGAAGTTTCATAGATATTAAAGACTTTGTTCTGCTTATACTCCCTTTGGTTTACCGAATCAAACTCACTCTTTAATTGGCATTTCTAGCATTGAGTGCTAATAACAGCAGCTTTTTAAATTTCTTATTATTCCCAGGTCAAAGACCAAGGGCAGAGGTCATCGAGATGTCAAGTCTAATCTACCTACGGATGTGGCAGCATTAACTATGGATGTTCAAGCCGGACATTGCTAGCAGAACCACATCTCTTTACTCATAGGTGAGTTTTTACTAGTAATCACAGAAACTTGATATCAAAGAAAATTCTTTATTAAGAACCAAAATTATAGATTCCTATCTTGGATTCATTACTTAGAATTTTTGACCCAAATCGAATATGTCGATTGGACCATGTTCAATTCTATGATCTTTAGAAGATGCAGACTACAGCTGAAGAGAAACAGATACAACACCAATATCTTATCCTCTCTGAAGCCCAACTTAGAGCCCCTGGAGTCAGAAGTTTTCAAGACAAGAAAAAGTCATCCTTCTTTGGAACTGAGAGAGTAGAGGCTATTCAAACATTCAATTTTAAATTGTTAGCATGACTTGTTAGAATGTGATGGAGCCAGTATAATACCTTCTAAGTTTCATGATTTTTCTCCAGAATACTGAGATGGATGACCTTGAAGTCCAGTTTCCCCATAAGTGTTTTTATTCAGTGATAAAATTAATTTCCCTACAAAATAATTCCCTTAAAAATGTTAAAAATATATCGTAGTCTCTGACTAAAAGGAAACAAAACAAATTGAGAAGTTGAATAGCAGTGTAATAAATTCCATATAAGGATCTTACTGCAGCATTATGTATAATAGTAAAACTGGATATAATCCCATCTCTATCAAAGAAGAAATAAACAGATCATGGTATTCCTGTTCTTTGGAATACCTCTAAACTTCTAAAAAGCTAAGTTAGAGTGACTTGTTCTGATAAGGAGAGATCTATGATATACGGTTTGGGAAACAGCAAGTTGCAAAGCGATGTAGTTATGTAATTTATGTTAAAAAAAACTTTATGTGTATTTATACTTTCATAGGAAATTTCCAGAAGAATAAACCCCACCCTGTTAACAATAGTTCCTTCTGAGTAGGGGAGTGAGCTTGCAGGGAAGGGGATGAAAGGGGAAGGTTTCACTTTACTCTACATAGATCTGTGTAATTTGACTTTTTTTACAGTATGTATTTCTTTCATAATTAGAAAAATGAGTGATGTGACCGTCTGGTGCAGGGCAACAGTATTATGTTCTGTATGTTACTGCACAGCACGGACTGTAGGAGAAAGCCCAGAGGAGTAATGAGGACAAAGAAGACATGACACCTGCAAAAAGTCAGTAGAGTATTTCTACATAACAATCCTTCCAGATGAGTTATGGTCAGAATCTTCCACTGCTCCAGCTCTCGCAATAAACCTAGAACCTGCCCAGGGTAAGCCAGAAGATGACGCCCCCCTAGTCCACTCCCCTCCCGGGTCCTGTTTGTGCAGGGTGACTGCCATCAAGCAGACAATGGACTCAGGATGGGGCGTGTGCCTTTAGGGAGGCTGGCAGAGAGGCACAAAGTGGAACACCAGCTAAGTGCACACACCTGAGAGGCAGAGTTCCAGGTGCAGACTCAAAATGTATCAAGAAACTGTGTGAAGAAAAAGAAGCTACTCAACCTCTCTGAGCCTCAGTGTCCCCCCCCGTAAAATGGGGATCACAGGCCTACTTCACAGAGCCATTGGGGAAGATATATAAAAGTGCCTGTGACAGCCAGTGTCCACATTATTAACAAAGTCGTATCTGACTTCAGAATAATCGATGAAAAGAATAATGTCGATGAGACCAAAGACAAGATGCCCAGCTTTGTAAGCAGCTCCAGCAGCATGAGAATGAGAGGAGCTCCGAGTAAGCAGGGTTCTTCACAGCTCCACTGGAGAGGACGAACAGGGGCTACAACAGGATAAGTGGCTGTTGTACAGTGACTCGTGTAGTGAAGGTGAAAAGACACTGTGAAATACAGTTACACACAGTGGCTCCTAGGAAACAACCACAAAGCAATCAACACAGCAGATAGGAATGGGAAAGGGGCGAGCAGAGTCAGAGCCACAAAATCTGACAGAAGACACTGAACAATGAGGAGCGCCCAGCTCTGTCAACAGCTGTTGTGGTTGCGCCAGGAGATCAAACATCTGAGGCAGCCATTGTGGGGACTGCTGGGAGCACAGTGGTCACTGCAGCCACACCCCAACAGCAGTGCATCACAGCACACGACCCCGAGACTTTCCTCTCCATTAATCATTGTTTCAAGATGATGAATATCCTCATGTTACAATGTCTCTTTCCAACCCTTGTGGTCAAGTGTCATCAGAACCCCCTGAAGAGGGCACAGGCCAGAGTAGGAGGGAACACTGGAAGCTGGGGGAGTGGCACTGCACCTGACCACACGGACTATCACCTGGGCCTATTGAACACGAGAGAAGAACTCGAGGATGTCATCCAACGAGAATTCTCCATCTTGCCACATTCAGAGACACTACAGAGTTTCTCGTCCGTTCTTTACAAAAATGTTAAAGAATTCATGTGTCATTAATTCATAAAGAGGCAAATTCTTGATAAAGTGACAGGGTCCAGTTTCCATGACCAGGTTTTTCAGTTGTTTTGATAATATCCCACATTCAGAAATCAGAAATGTAACCTATTGGGATGTGTAATATAAACAAGGTCTTTTTTTCATGTAGATCAACGCCCAGATTTTTAGGGACAACATAAATCATGAAAGCTGCTAACCATTCCTCCACCGGTTTCAATCAGACTTTTAATTTACCAATCTCAGGAAAAGAGAATTTGGCAATTCAAGTTTTTTGTTTCTGCATTCATGGGTACAGTACAGCCAAGAGAATGAGCAGAACAAAATTAACAAGAAGGTCTTGTTTGCATTTTATCTTTTGCAAATAAGCAGGATATTTTATGCTCTGTTCCTTTCACCACTCTAATCAATTTTTAAAGAAATACAGTACAACTATTTCTAAGTGTGTTTATCCTGGAACCTTGCCAGAATCCAAAGCAGAGATGTTAAAGCTGACGGGTTTCAAATGATCCCCAAGTGCTGTCTACCTTGAACATCCCTCTCCCAAAGCTGGACCACCGGTCTCTTCCTGAGGGATCAGAGTCGTCACCTGTGTCCCTGAGAGACTGGTCACTCAGGCCTGAACTGAGATTAGGCGATCAATCTAAAGAGAAAAATGCTTAGGCTATTCTCATCTTAAGGATGCTGTTACAGAGGCCTCTGCACTGCAATGTGTTGGTGAAAACGTTCTACTAGATACTTGCCTGTGAATTGAGTTTTTCTCCTCTGCTCTTACCGGATCCTGGGGAAACCAATGATTAACTTCAAGGATGCCTCAACTTCCACATCTGCAAAAAAGGCAAGGAACAGCCAATGTTACCACCCTGCACAGTTCTTAAATTGTGCTTGCAAGAGGGGCCACAAGGGCGAATCTCTCCCAAAAGCTGATGAAATGATGGCACTTTGGCTGGAGAAGGCAGAGGGCAGCAGGCAAAATGGAAAGTTTCTGAGATGTCAAACCAGTCTCCATAAGCAGTTTAGAGAAGCACCTGGCCCTGGACTAGGTAGGAGGCTGTGGAAAGACCCACAGGCACACAGGTGGGAGGAGGAATCAAGCAACGGAGGGAGGCGGTGTGGCAGAGGTGCGAGTCCAGCTTCAATTTTGGACAAAAGCACTTGCCCGATGCAGGCCCGCGGCTGCCCATGCAGCCGCCTTACTCTCCTAACTCGCGGGTGGGCCTCGTCCCGTCACATCCCTCCGGGAATCAGTCCACGTGGAGCTAGTGCAGGACCAGAGTTCTGAGTCAGGGCGGTTTGGCCCTCGCCAAGCGCACACCGCCCTGCTCCTCCCTACAAGGCTAGGCACCGCCCCCATGCCCAGAGCATCCTGGGAGTTGTAGTCCTGCAGCCCTACAGGCTGCTGGCTGGGAGTGGTTAAGAGACCAAAGCTTCCAGCATGCACAGCTAAGGGCTCCAACTCCCACCTTCTCCCTTCGCCCCAGGGCCCCGCCCCTCTGCTTCTCCACCCCACCCTCTACACCCCACCTCATCTCTATACCACACCCACCTTCCATGCCCTTCCCACCCCCCAACCCCAATGTGGTTGGGCTGCATCCCTTGTGGCCGGTACTCAGGTACGGGTGGGGCTCACCAGCCTAGCTATTGCTGAGGATGCTTGCGGCCCTCGTGGAAGCTCCCTGGCCAGTCTTTGAAACATAAATTCAATATCTAAAATGGAAATACCGGGTGCCTGGGATCCTGGAATTTGCCTTTTCAAGGCCACCTGTCCTACCATCCCCTGCATCCCTCCAGGCTGCCATGATCCTCCCTCTGGACCCCGTGGTCAGGGTCGTTGCAGAGATCCTCCCTTTGGGCCCCGCCCCCCTGAAGGGCCTATACCTTGGTCAGGCATCTTAGAAGGACTGCCATGAGCCATGTCATAAAAAGGAGAAAACATCAGAGTGGACAGCCCCAATTCCTGCATATACAGACGGGAAACTCACGTGCACAGGTAAGTGACCCCTAAGCCACTTCAGGGGACCATACGCATGTCCCTTCTCTGACGCTGCACACAGGCTTGTTCACTGGACTTCCTTATCCCAGTGTGGACCTCTTGGCCTCGTTAACAGAGGCAACAGCACTGCAACTTCCTGTTCATCCTTCCCACAATGTTAGGCAAGTTTGTGTAGGAAGATAATATGCAATTTCTGCTCTACTATAGGGCTGGCTCCTTGGGAACCAGTTTTAATATCCCTTTTTAAATATACCCTCAGAATCACAAAATAATTAAGCAAAATAATTTGTTGCTGTGGGGAGTTATGGTGATAACTCTCTGAAGTCATTTTTGCATTTAGCTTCTCTGATTGACTCCAAATACTACAGCACCACACGCTTCTCAGACTGGTGGATGCACAGCTCCACTTCTTTGCATGGAGGACGTACAACAGCAGAATATCCGTGGCCCGACTTTCTGGAGCATCAGTATTACTACAAGATTTGGAAGAAGCAAAGTTAGGTCATTTCCAAGGTAAGGAATTAAAAACTTAAAACTAAGATGAAGTGGGAAAGTCATATACCATTAATAATTGTCAGTAATCTGTGCCTGAAATGTCAGACTTTCTCTGAGAAAGAACTCTGAGACCCTATTTCCCATTGTTTTCAATAGGAAAAATTAGAAGGCATAGAAAATCTATCAAAAAACCCTACCAATTTCCTAAGTCCCGGTATGGCACCTAGACATAAGTTATGAACATCATGTTAGGATGTAAAATGCTTAAAACACAGCTGCTTAGTCACTTCCCATTTAATATGGTTGTTAACACAGTTGCTTTGTGCAGCAGAAGTGGCCTCTCTTAGACCAGCTACTGTACATCTTGTCCACACTCCAAAGCTTTGAAAAGAGGAGACTAGCATGATTGATGGTTAACTAATTGTATTTGGAAGCCACATGAGGCTTTTCCAGCAAATCATTTAGTTTAAAATGTAGTTTTTGAAGAAGCAATGTAAACTTTATGTAAATATCGGCTGAAAACTGTGTTGAGAAATAAATAGCTGCTATGCAGTTTGGGTATTAAAAACTAACATTCTTCCAAGAAAACACTAATTAGGGATATGTTCTGTGGTGTCATCTGCATTATGAAATAGATGGCAAAAGCCCATTTATTTTAAAGATTTAAGCTGTAATTTCAAGTCAACTTGGAGCAGAGAAGTCCTTTCAGGCTAAGTCCCAGATTTCTGGTGCCCTGTGTCCAGGATGACCGCTTGTGAACATCCACATAGAAACCTGCCCTAAGGTTGTGCATTAAACCAACAGACCCCGTTTACCCCCAGACCCCTCTCCTTTTGCCATTGTGCTTCTCTGCTCCATTCAAGCTGCTTCTCCTCACCTTCTATTTTGAACCCAATCCATTCCAGCTTTCTCCATACTGCTTCACTGAAATGGCTTTTATCTAGGTCACCAATGATTTCCATTTTGCTAAGTTCAAGGTTAAGTTTTAGATCTTATCTGACTCTTTCAGTGGCATTTGACACAGATGATACAATTGAGCACTTTCTCCTTGAAACACTTTCCCCTGGATTTCCTAGACTCCCATCTCCTGGATTCCCTCCCTCTTCACTCTATCTTCCTCCTGCTCCCCCTCCTCCACCAGATCTCTAGTAATCCTCAGCCTCCTTCTCTTTGCTGTGTGCCCTCTCTTCTCAGAGATCCCACCCAGTCTCCCAGCTCTGAATACCATCTGCTGGTCACCCCCAGGCCTGGGTCCTCTTCCCTAAGGGGAGCACGCAGGAGTGGTCCTGGACTCTTTCCTTCTCCACCACATTCAATCTCACAGCACGTTGCGGTGGCTCTGCCTGCAACACGCATCCTGATGGCAGCTTCTTCTCACTGTTTCCATTTCTACAGCCAGGTTCAGCCGCCTTCTTCTCTTACTGCTCTACTGCCAAAGACAGCCTCCTAACCTGGCCCCTGCTTCCTCTCTTGCCCTCCTACAGTCCATTCTTCACTCAGCATCCAGAAAGGTCTATTAAAAATGTGAAAAATATGTTCTATGCCACCTCCCCAAGCCCCTCACATGAAATCGTCCCACTGCCTTCTCATTGCAGTAGAATAAGAGCTTAAATAACCAGATAACCTGGCCCCTGCCTACCTCTTTGGCTTCATCCCCTATCCTTGCTTGTTCAGACTCTTGTGTGTCAGATTTTCTGGTATCTAGAGCTGAAAGCAATCTTAACTCACATAGTTTAGATCATAGAATCTAGAGTATAGGGCGTAGAAGGAAAAGTTCAAGAGAGAGTGAATGGCCACAAGTGGTTCAAAAAGAAAAGAAAGAAAAATCACATGAAACCATGAAAACATAAATGATCTTGATGTGTATATGGTAGTCCCCCCTTAGCCACGGTTTCACATCCAGCAGTTTCAGTTACCCGTAGTCATGTATCTGAAATCATGGATAAGGGGGGACTACTGTGCCCAAAAGAAGGTAGTAATAAAATGAATTTAATAAAAATGAAGCCAACAGACTTGCAAAAAAATAGAAATACCTTCAATCATATTCTGAAATCAAAAAACTATACTTAGTAAATATTAAAGGACAAAAATTTCACACATTTTTGTGCCATAATGCAATAAAATGAGAAATCGAGAATTTAGATGCTCAACTCCTTGAAAATGTTAAAATATTCTTTTAAATAAATTTTAAAGCCTTGGTGAGGGTGAAAATCCAAAACACAATTACAGTGCCAATAAATATACTATCTATCGGATCCGGTGGTCGTGAAAGGAGAGTGCTCTCTGACCCAGAAGCTCCTAGAATGAGTCTTATGTTCATCAGAACTCTAGCACCACTTGGACTCGTGTAACCTCATCTCATGACAAGTGGGAGCAGCAGTGTAGATTGTGCTGGGAACTGTAACTGTTGCAGAGGCCAGTAATAAATCGGAGGACTCCCTCCTGCTGAGCCCGAACTTGCCTGGATCTGATCTTGACTTGATCTGTGTTGCATATAAGCTCAAAACTGCCCTCTGACAGCAGGCAGCCTGGATACTTACACCAGCAGCTGCCATGGAAAAGGTTGATGACTCCAAAAGAATGTATGATCCACCTCATGTCAGGAGTCAGGCCCCAGAAGTTCTCTGGATCAGGGCTCAGAGCCAGACTGCTGCATTCCCTCTGCTCTCCCCGTGACTGGTCTGGAATCAGGGAAGCACACAAACGTTTGTGAAGCACAAAATGGCCACTCTGTGGGCTCAGTCAACATGTAGAAGTGTACAAATGAAGGAATATTTTAAAAGCCTAACAAAACAATTTGCACAGTTTGATTCAACCTCTGTCACGTGTTCATAAACAAGTCTGGAAGAGAATTTGGAAATGTTTGACATTTTTAATAAAGCTCATTCTTTTAGTTTGTTTAAATTTTAAAACATATGATTACAAATAAATTGGTACATAAAAAATTTAAACCTTAGCTATCTAGAAATTTCAAATATCTACCATGAGGCATTTCTCAAAGGTCAACGTAACTCTAATTTTACTACAATAATGCCATCGATGAAATAATACATATTCATATTCACAGAGAAAGGAGCAATTGCTATAATATAATGTTACAGTATTATATATTGTTATAGGCAATATACTATAATGTTATTTATAATACTATAAAGTAGCAATTGCTATGATATAATATTAATAAATATATATATCAAACACTTATAATCAGTCAGACATTGCTCTAAACACTTCATATTCATCATCTCACAAGAATTCTCTCTGAGCGAGAGTCTAGTACTTTTTATTAGTAAACAGTACATATAATTGAATAAGAAACTATTTAAAACATGGATGGCTCTTGAAAATATAATGTTGAATAAAAACACAAGTTACAAAAGTATATATAAAATGTACATTTATAGAAAGTTTAAAACTTACAAAGTTAAACTATATTATTTACAGATACATATATATGGTAAAACTATAGTGAAAATCAAAGGAAAAGTGATTTTTTTAAACTTCAGATGAATGATTCTCCTAGTGGGTAGGCAAAGGGTAATATTTGGGAAGGGCCAAGCAAACAGCTTCAAAGGTAGTGGTAAAATTTTATTTATTATGAAGTGATAGGTACAGGGTGTTTATTTTTCTATATATGTTATATATTATTTTGTATGTATAAAATAGTTCATAATTTTTTATTTTTAAACCGCTTTATTGAGCTGTAATTCACATGTTACCAGCCACTCATTTAAAGTGTACAATTTAGTATTTTTAGTATTCTCACATGTATGTGCAACCAACACCACAGTCAATTTTAGAACATTTTTGTCACCTCAGAAAACCCCAGGTCCCCTTTAGCTACACCATCCCATCGTCCCTTCCTTCCCCCAGCCCTAAGCAACTGCTAATGGACTTTCTTTCTCTGTATTGACATTTTATATAAAGAGAATCATATAATACGTGGGCTTTTGTGACTGGCTTCTTTCACTCAGCATAAAGTCTTCAAGATCCATCCAAGTTATAACATGTCAGTACTCCATTCTTTTTTATGGCCACCATAATAATTTTTAAAAAAATTTATCTTGAATGCTGGTGCTTGAGGAAAAATAGTTTGATTAGAAGAAAACAGGAAAGATTTCTCTGGAAATCCTAAAGGACCTTCTACTTCTGAGATCTCTGGGGGTGGATGGCATGGTTCTCACCCTGGAATGGGATGTGCTTTTTCCAATACTAGGAGTACTAAGCTCGGGGGGGAAATTGTGGTTCCCAAGTGAATGAGAAAGAGAGATGAAGAAGAGTTATTTTTATTGGGGGAAGAGACAAAAACTGATGAAAGAGAGAGACACAGCAGGAGAGAGAGATGGGTAGAGAGGGAGCAGGGAGAGCTGCCCCCTTAACAGAGCTCTGCCCAGAGAAGGAGGCCGGACAGCTGGATGCAGACTCTGAGGGGAAGAGATAAGGGTATGAAGTAAGAACATCAGGTCATAAACCCTGATTTCTCCAACAGTGGGAGTCATTGGCCCTGAGGGCCTGGCTATCACCCTCCAGGTGGGCCCTTGGGGCCCAGGAGGGGGGAAGACTAATGCTCAGGATGGAAGTACATGCACAGGTGGCATCATGGTGTGTATGGGAGTCCCCAGTGTGAGGTGTGGGACTTTAGGGAAAACCTGCATTTTGTCTCCATGCCCTTGGATGGATTCATGTATTCAATCAACAACCTCTTTAAGTGCCTGCTATGTGACAGACACTGTGTGAAGCACCAGAGATACAATATCACCCTGTCCCTGCCTTTGAATGACTTACCATCTCATAGGAACAGTCTTTGTTTGTTCCATCTCCCCAAGTTCTTGGAAGTGTATTCTACGTAGAATGGGCAAATTGAAATTATTGTTGTTTAATAATTGAAGAAATGAAGATTTTTACATTTAATTCTTTTACAAAAATACAATATCTGAAATGTAGAATTGTATAACTTTGTTTTCCTTTAAGTTAACGATACAGGCAAAATAGAAAATGAAAAAACTCTAACTTTCCAGTATTAAATGTTCACATTGATGTCAACGGGAACTTTTTTCTCTCATAAAGCATACGTACATAGAAACTTTACATGTTTAAAAAAGGAGGAGAGGAGAAAAAGAAATACATAAGTGACACATCCTTTACCGTTTCATTGCATTTCAAACTACTGTGATGATTCATGTCCGTGGATTTAAGGGTCTGACATTTTTTCAGTGACCCGTTGGTTCACAGAAGGATTCACCTCCTTTATTGCTCTTGGACTCAGTCACACTTCTGAGCGGCCAGTGAAGCATTCTTACGCTGACGCTGGGCTTCTCTCCCTGAAAATGGTGTTTACTGGAAAAGAAGAAAGTTGCCTTGAGTCAACTAACGTGGGCCATCACCCTTGCTTTCACTGAAGAGTGGGAGTTTTCTCCTTTCACAGTGTCTCAGCCCCATCTGCCTTGGACTTGGCACATACAGCCCATTGTAACACTGGTGGTGGCACAGAGCACTGTCACAGTCTGTCCCTCGGTGTGGACGAAGTCTTGGTCACTTGTTGGAAGTTGTGTCCCCTCTTAGTAATGCACATGCCTGTGAAAATCAGGTGCATTGTGACTCCAGACTCAATTCTTGTTCCCTTTCCCAGTTGGGGCCTGCAATTGGTATTTCTGATATTAGAAACTGAAAATGCTGGTAAGCCACTGAAAGAAAAATCCTATGGTTTCTGGGAGCTTCAAACTTAATCTTGTCCTTGTTTCTTAGTCACACTGGAGGAAGAGAATCTATGAAAAATGGCAGTATAGAGACCTGTGGAGAAGCTTTCCAAATAGGAAAGGTCTCGAGCACAAGGACAGAATCTTCACGTGGCTTCTGCAGCCCCCATGCAAAACGACGTCAAATCTCAACATGATGCTGAAGTGAATGTATTTTATCTTGCTATTAAACTTTCAACTTAAGGTTATGTTAGGGTGAAATGCTTTATTAAATCCTTTATTCACAAACAGAAATAATAAAATAACTATTTTAAAATTTCAGATTTCATAACCTTCCTGGCCTCTGGTCTTTGGAGGAGGCAGCCTGAGCTTTGCAAAAGGAGGCTGTCCTCTAAGGCAGCAAGGTCCAGTAGAAATAGAATGTGAGCCATGTGTGTAATTTTAGATGTCCCAGTAGCCACGTTAAGGAAAACAAAAAAACAGAAATTGATTACAATAATACAACTTATCTAACCCAATATATCCAAAACACTATTCTAGTATGATCAATATAAAACTATCAGTGAAATGGCCTACACTGTTTGTACTAAATCTTTGAGATTCACTCTGTTGACACGTCCAGCACATCTCTATCCAGACCAGCCCCATCCCAGTGCTCAGTGCCTACAACTCGGAGTGGCTGCCACATGGGAAGTGCAGCTGTAAGGGCTTTGACTCCTCTGACCTCAGGGAGGTGAAACCTGGGAACCACCCCCACATCTCTGTCAGGGGCAAGGAAATGCCCGCTCCCTACCAACATCTCTCCTCAGGCCCACAGTGGGGAGAGATGGTGCCCCCCTGAGAGAGGGGAAGGGTACAAGCAGGAAGTTTCAACTGCTTGTTGGTGTGGGCCCATTCTCCCTTCCTGGAGATCAGACAGTGACTAACAGAAAATGGGACCCCAGGAGGAGGGAACCCCATGTCTTCAGATCTGTCCACAGCCTTGATCTACAGAGTTTAGATTAGACGGAATAGTTTAAGGAAGGCTGACTATTTAGTTTACAGTTTGGCCTTGGACACTAGTGATCAGGCTGTGGTTATCTGTTTCCTCCTATGGTGTGGGGCCCTGTGTCAGTTTAAGCACCAATTACTTGTCTGCATGTATTTCTGTGTAACTCAAGAGATCCAACTTTCAATAAGGCCTATAGAGTTCCTACTGTTTATCGGGTAACTTGTAATCAAGTTGTCATTGAATCCTGGCATCCATGTGCAATGGGTGTGTGTATTAGTTAGCAATTGCTGCTTCACAAATGACCCCAAAACTTATTTAGCTCTTGACTGAGCTGGTCAGCAGTTTACACTGGGCTCAGCTGGGCTGCTTCATGCATGTGGTGAGCTGCTGGTTCACTAGGAGCTCTGCTTGTGGGGGTGAGCTGGAGCACCTTGGTTTTCCTCCCTGTGGTATCTCATCCTCTACCAGGCTAACATGGGCTTGTTCTCATGGAGATGCCAGGGTTCTGAAAGAAATTGGAAGCATTCAAGTCCTTTTGAGCCTGGGCCTCAAACTGGTACACTGCATTCTATTGGCCAGAGCAAATAAGTCTGGCCCAGATGCAAGGTTTGGGGAAAGAGAGTCTGCCTCTGAATTGTAGCAGATGTAAAACCACATTGCAAAGGGCAGGAAAAAAGAGAGAGATGGAGAATCACTGCCATTTGTGTAATCAGTGTCATGATACCTTTGCTTGCAGACAAGGTTTATATAACTGTTCCAAGGCAAGTCACTTGTCCAAAGCCCCACAGCTACAAAGCGGCTGGGCTGGACCACAGTGTCAACTCTGCCTGACTCCAGAGCCCACCCACTCCCACCGGACAACACTCCTCCTGCAGCTGCCCTAGTCACCCCAGGTTCTGGAGAGGGATGCTTCTGCAACAGGAGCAGGATTCCTTTGACATCCGTGTCCACCTAGTACTCTTCACTGTTGGGAATTGTCCCCTCGTGAGAATGTTGAAGCATTTTGGAAAGAGTTTGGATAATTTAAGAAAGTGGCAGAGGGCTCAATTTAGGAAATCAAATCCCAATATTATATTTTTTGAATTTATAATCATAGGAGAAATTTGAAAACACACAGAATACACTCCAAACCTTTGCAAATTCTTTTTGTAAAATTTTTAAAAAATTGTTTTATTAAAGTCACATTGGTTTATAACATTGTGTAAATTTCAGGTGTACAGCATTATATTTTAGCATCTGATAGACTGAATCACATTCACAACCAGAAGTCCAGTTTCCTTCTGTCACCATACATATGTGCCCCTTTGCCCCTTTTACCTGGTCCCCATCCCTTCCCTTCTGGTAACCACCAATCTATTCTCCATATCTATGTGTTTATCTTCCATATATGAGTGAAAGCATACAGCATTTGTCTTTCTCTGACACATTTGTCACAAATGTCTGACACATTTCACTTAGCATAATACCCTCAAGGTCCATCCATGTTGTCACAATTTCATCTTTTTAATGGCTGAGTAGTATTCCATTGTGTGTGTGTGTATATATATATATATATATATATACACCATATCTTTATCCATTGATACTACAATGAGATATCACCTCACATCTGTCAGAATGGCTATTATTATAAAGACAAGAAATAACAAGTGCTGGAGAAGATGTGGAGAAAAGGGAACCCTCATACACTGCTGGTGGGAATACAAAATGGTGCAGCCACTGTGGAAAACAGTATGGAGATTTCTCAAAAAGTTGAAAATAGAAATACCATAGGTTCCAGGTATTCCACTCCTGGGTATTTATCCAAAGAACATGAAAACACTAATTCAAAAAGATATATGCACCGTTACGTACATTGCAGCATTATTCACAGTAGCCAAGACTTGGATTGAAGTTCTCTTCATCCCTTCTGGTAATTGTAGGCTAGCCATGATTTTTAACACAGACTAAATCAAACTACTGTGCCTGTAACAGCCTCTTACTCTGAAAGCAAGAGCCATAAAGATAGATCTGCTGAGGAGTTGTTTCCTTCTGCTGCAGTTTAGCCAGACAGCTGAGCAATTCTTGAAGAAGTCCTTTGATTTCAACAAGGCAAAGCTGGTGTCTAAGACCTCAAACTGAGGCGCTGCAATGGGGGGCAAGTCCCATAGCACACGTGGAACTCACTTACAGCTGATACATCTCTAACCCCAAGTCTGAGGGTCTTGCCCTGGCCGCACATTAGAATCCCCTGGGGGGCTTTTAAAGTTTCCCCAAACCCAAGTTGCAAGAGACCAATTAAGTCAGAATTCCTGGGGTGGGACTTGAACCTTAGCACTTTTAGAGCTCTCCCGGTGACTACAGTCTGCGGCTGTGGCTTCAGACTCACATCTTTTGGTGAAATCATTGCAAGTGGTTTCTCAAGAAAATGTGAAAACGTTTGCCACTGAGCTGTAACCTTCAGTCTCACGTGCATTACCTATTTACTACCCTTTGCACGAACCAACCCCTGCTCCTCGTCTTTTTCCTCATTCAACACCGTCCCACAGGTATTGAGTGTATGCTATGAGAACAGCACTGTCCTAGGTGTCTAGGCTTTGGTGAGCATTGTCGTGGGGTTGGACTTTGCTGGAAAAAGATTGCATCATAAAAACTCAAAGCCATGCCACTTACCAAATTGAGGCAAAAATGGAAAGACCCAGGGGGTCACGCAAGGGTGAGGGCATTAATAGATACTTGGGATTATTAAAATCCATCTGATGATGTTATGAGTGAATGTGTCCCACTTTAAAACAAAACCCTGCTGTTATTCTGAGATATTGAGTTAGGATCTTTGTGCAAATATGCAGGATTTAAAATGTTTACTGATGTATAACATGCGTACAGAAATATATGCAGAAGTCATCCACGTAAACCTCAAAGAATTATTACAAAGTGAACACGCTTGTGTGACCAAGAACTAGCAGCAGCTTCACTCAGGCCCCGACAATCCCTTTCTCCCTCTTTCCTCCACACAGGTAACCAATATCTTACCAGTGAACACTGTATATCGAGTTTGTCTTCTTATACGAGTGTTTTATTACAGAACAATTTAAACAATATACAAAATAAACAAAATAGCATAGTAGGCCCGTCACCCAGCTTCAACATCTACTAATCATTTGCCATTTTTGTTTCATCCACACTCCATCCCATTCCCACGGCACTTTATTATTCTTTTAGTCCTTTGTGTGTGTGGGGGGGGTAAGATGTACGCACACTGAAAGGCAGAAATCTCAACTGTAAAATTTTGGCAAATAAACATGTCCATATAACCTTCACCCCTTTAAGAATAGAATATTTCCATCACCCCCAGAAAACCCCTTCCTGTTCCTTCCCAGGCAATTTTTTCCTTCTCCCGAGGCAACCACTGTTCTGGTTTGTTCACCATAGGTTCATTTTGGCTGAAATCATCCCACGTATATTGTTTTCTATCCAGCTTGCCTCCCTCGGCACGAGGTTGCTGAGACTCACCCAGCCTGTGTGTGTCAGCGTTTGCTCCTCGGCACGGCTGAGGGCGTTCTGCTCTGTGGATGCCCCGCAGTGCGCTCAACTTCCTCCTGGGGATGTGCAGGTCATCTCCTGTGAACATTCTTGTACAAACGTTTACTTCCTTTATTAGCATTTAAGTGACACACCTTTGCATTTTTTAGTGGTTGTTCCAGATTACAATATGCATCTTTAACATATCACAGCCTACGTAGACTCAATAGTGCACCAGTTTAATCAATGTAAAATATGGAAGCCTTGCTTCAGAACAGTTCCATTTACCTCTGTCTGTCCTTTGTGCTATTGTTGTCATAAATTTTACATCCACCCATGCTATAAATCCCACAATACGGTGTATAATTTTTGCTTTAAATAGTCATAAGTCTTTTAAAGAACTTAAGAGAAAAAAGTTAAGTATTTGGAGGGAGATGCTTTGAGGCTCTGCAAATGTACTGTTTCTTCTTTAAGTTTTACCCAAACTTTTTGCATTCATCAGTCAGTCTTGCCCACAGTAATTATTACTGTGTTCTAGTGGCGATTTTCTATTTCATGCTACCCAGGCGCATGTATTATTTGGAATTCTGTGAGGAAGATTCCCCTCTCCCTCTCACTTCCTTCTTCCTTTCTTTCTCTCTTTCTCTCATTCCCACCCTCTTTTTTTCTTTCTTTCTTCCTTTCCTTCCTTTCTTATTTAATCTTTTTTTGTATCAGTATAGACTCATGGATGTTTATGTTATTCTCTGAGTAATAAGCCAATGCTATCATTATTTATTCTGTTGCTCACAGTTTTCAAGTTTGAGCCATTGGGAGGTCTTTCAGATTGATTCCTTTTGACACGTCATCATTTTCTGTGTTTTTTTTTTAAAGAACTTTCCTACTTTCTGGCACTACAAGATGCTCCAGGCTCATCTTGTATTTTCCATCCCTAGCCCTAGAAGTAGCCATTTCTCCAAGAAAACCTGGTTCTTTTTATTGGAGAATGATATTTAGAAACCAAGATCTGGGAGCTAGGTGTGCTCATTGATACTAGGGTGTCACTGTTTCTAGACCCTCTCAGCAGAGCTTGGAAATGTATGTATGAATATAAACTCAGGTATACACATCTATCTATCTATCTATCTATCTATCTATCTATCTATCTATCTATCTATCTATCTATCTATGTGGATAGATATATTAAAAGAGACATGGATTCATACTGATACTTCCAAGTCCAATCCAGCACCACAGAGTTTATTCCAGCATTCTCCTTTTGTTTATTTGTAACTTCTTTCACCAACAGTGAGAAACTTAACTCCAGTTATCTACAATATATTTACTAATGTGTCAACTAGTTTCAGAATTGCTAATCCATACCCTTATGAAAAACAAATTTACCACCTAGAGTACTTGTGTCCAGTACGTGAGTTTTACAGTATCCCATCAAAACATTGTCTTCCAAAGTTACATAGGTCAGGACCTTTCATCCCCACCCCTTCTGTGTGGTTATGTCACGTGCTTGTAATACAGTGAGATTCATTTGTCACTGCATTCCATCTGAGTTCCCCAGCATCCTGATTGATTTTTAAAATTTGCAGAGTAAAATTCACTCTTTGCGGTGTACAATTCTATGGGTTTTGACAACTTTGTGGTCATGTATCCACGTCCACAGTACCATACAGAGCTATTTTTATCACCCCCAAAATTCTCTCATACTGTGTCTTTGTAGTCAACCCCTTCCCCCACTCCATCCCTTGGCAACCACTGATCATTTTCTATCCCTGTAATTCTGCCTTTTCTAGAAAGTCATATAAATGGAGTCATATACTATATAGCCTTTTGAATCTGGCTTCCTTCACTTAGAGAAATGCATCCAAGATTCATCCATGTTGTTGTGTGAATCAAAAGTTTATCCTTTTTATTGCCAAGTAGTATTCTAATGTACTGATACCACAGTTTCTTTCTCCATTCACCTGATGAAGGACACTTAGTTTATTTCCAGCTTTTGGCAGTTATGACTAAAATGGCTATAAAGATTCACACAAATATTTTTGTTTAAACATTAGTTTTCAATTTGCTTCAGTAAGTACATAGGAGTGGGATATCTGAGTCATATAATAAGTGTATGTTTAACTTTATAAGAACCTGCTATAAACTGTTTTCCGAATGCAATTATCATGTTGCATTCCCAGTTCTAGTTGCTCCTTGTCCTCACCAGCACTTGGTATTTGCAATTTTATGTTTTATTTTAGCCACCTAATAGGTGTGTGGTATCTTATTGTGGCTTCTGCTTCCTTTTTGAAAGTGAGTTCTGCTAAATATAGAATCCTGTGTTGACTTCTGGGTTTTCTTTCTGCACTTGAAAGATGTCATTTTGTTGTTTATTTGTCTCTTTTGTTTTTGATAATATATCATCCATCATTCACATTATTTCTCCCTGTATGTAAGGTCTTCCCCTGCATATATGTATTTCCCACACTGCTTTCAAGATTTTCTTTTTATCTTTGGATTTTAGCAGCTTGACTATCATGTGCCAAGGTATGGTTCTATTTTGTATTTTATTTTGTGGGTTTGTTGACTTTCTTGGATCTAAAATTTTTGATTTTCCACCAAATTTTGGAAGTTTTATGCTATTATTTATTGATTTGACTTTCTGCCTCATTTAATTTTTCTGTCTCTCCCCTCTCTCTGGGGACTCAATCATCTCACAGGTTGTAAAGCTCTCTTCATTTTTCTTCAAAATTTTTTCATTCTTCTCTTCAGACTGTATAATTTCTATTGCTCTGTCTTCAGATTTCTTCTACTATTTCTAATCTATCAGTAAACTCAAAAGTATTTTTTTAATTTCATCTTCCTATTTGGTTCTTTTTTATAATTTCCATTTCTGTGCTGAGTTTCCACATCTGTTCATTCATTATGAGAATATTTTTCTTTACCACCATGATCATCTTTATAATAGCTGCTTTCTTATCCTTGTCTGCTAATTGCAACACCTTGGGGATAGTTTCTACTGCCTACTTTTCATCACATATGGATTACATTTTCCTATTTCTTCAAATATCATGATTTTTTAAATTGTGTACTGGAGACCACGAATAATATTTATAGACACTCTGGATTCTATTGTATTCCTTTGAAGAGTGTTGTGATTTTTCTAGCAGGGAGTTAACTAGGCTGGACTAAAACTCCAATCTTATCTCCTTTACAGTGAGCATCGCTGAAATCCTCATTCAGTTCTTTCATCTTCCAACTGATGTTTTTACTCTAGGCCCTCTGGGACCTACCCTGCATGTGTGTTGTTCAAAGATCTGCCAATTTGGTGTGTCTGGGGGGGAGACTTACATACATATTTTGAGATTTTCCTCTTTGTGCTCCCTTCCTTCCAGAATTTCTTCCCTAACTTTCAAGCTACTCTGCCAGCCCTAAAATACATCCTCTAAGATTACAAATAAGACTGTAGTTTCTCCCCTGTCTGGGCCACGTACAGATTTTGGAATGCTTTGAGGCAAAAGACTCAAGCTTGCAAATATCTCCTGGTGTAATTCCCATCATTTAAGGGAAGACTCCTTCTCAGTTCTGCTTGCTTTTGCAAGAGATTTATACATACACACATATATACATTTATTATATGTGTATTACATATACACATATGCACGATTCTATATAAATACATGTAATATTTTATGCAGATTTTTTCATTGTTATCTGTGAGAGTGTTAGTTCAACAAGCTACTCCACCGTTACTGGAAGCCAGACTTCAGTTTTGTTTCTTTTTTGGATTTTATATAAATGGAATTATAAAATATATCCTTTTGAATATAATTTCTTTTATGCAGCATTATGGTTGCGATATTCATCCATGCTATTGCATGTAGCTAGTGTTTGTTCATTTGTTGAAAATAATTAATTTTTTTTAATGGTCATAAAATATGCATAACATAAAATTGACCATTTTAACCATTTTTAAGTGTACAGTTCAATGACATTCAGTACATTCACATTATTGTGTAGCCATAACCTCCAACCATCCACAGAACTATTTTCACCTTGCACTGAAACTCTCTGCCCATTAAACAACAACTCCCTGTTATCCCTCCCTCTTGCCCCTGGGAACCACCATTCTCTTTTCTATTCCTATGAATTTGACTGCTCTAAGTACCTTATATGAGGGGAATCATGCAGTATTTTTCCTTTTGTGTCTGGCTTTATTTCACTTAGCACAAAGTCCTCAAGGTTCATCTATGTCATAGCATGTGTCAGAATTTCTTCCTTTTTAAGGGTGAATAGTATTTCACTGTGTGTATACATCATATTTTTTTGTGAATTCATCCATTGATGGACACCTGGCTTGCTTCCAGCTTCTGGCTATTTTGAATAACGCTGTTAAGAACATGGGGCTACATATGTCTTTGTACCTCTACGTTCAGTACTTTTGGGTGTGTACCCATAAATGGTGTTCTGAGATTCATTTTTTCACATGTGGGAAGGATCCCCACAACTCCAACAAGCAATTCTTGGAATGCCAGCTGGTCATCAGGTAATTCAACTCAATTTGACACTGTCAACCCAGAGATACATCAGATTCCACCGTTTGAGGGCTCCGTCCTATAAGACTGCACACCCACCCAACCTCACCTCAACTTCAGTTGCCAGTTACAAGCCCAGGCTGTTACCTGTATTTCTGACTGACTGACTATAAACCAGAGGTTCCCACAACCTCCTCCTTGGGTTTGATTAATTTTCTAGAGTGGCTCACAAAACTCAGAGAAACATTTACTAGATCACCAGTTTATTATTAAAGGATATAACTCAAGAACAGTCTGATGGATGTGGTGCATAGGGAAAGGTATGGAGGAGGGGCACAGAGCTTTCATGCCATCTCCAGCTGCACCACTCTCCAAGCACTCCTTGTCATCGCCAACCTGGAAGCTCTCTGAACCTCCTTCTATTGGGATTTTTATGGAGGCTCCCTCACGTAGGCATGATCAATTATTAACTCAGTTTCCAGCCCCTCTCCCCTCTCTGGAGGGTAAGGGTAGGGCTAAAAATTCAAAGCTTCTAATCAGGGCTTGGTCTTTCTGGTGACCAGCCCCCATCCAGAAGCCATCCAGGAACCCACCCAGAGTTGCCTCAATAGAACAAATGGTTCTCCTAGCATTCTTATCACGTAGGAAATTACAAGGGTTTTAGGAGCTCTGTGTCAGGGATGGGGTCAAAGACAAATATTAGAACAAGAGATGATCCTAGTGTTCTTTTTTTTTTTTATGTGAGGAATATCAGCCCTGAGCTAACATCCATGAGAATCCTCCTATTTTTGCTGAGGAAGACTGGCCCTGGGCTAACATCCGTGCCCACCTTCCTGCACTTTATATGTGACGCCGCCACAGCATGGCCTGACAAGCAGTGCGTCGGTGCGTGCCTGGGATCCGAGCCTGGGCCGCCAGCAGTGGACTGTGCACACTTAACCGCCACGCCATGGGGGCCAGCCCCCACTCCTAATGTTCTTATCATTTAGGAAATTACAAGGGTTTTAGGAGCTCTGTGCCAGGAACTGGAGACAGAGACTGATAAATATATTTTCTATTATTTCAGAACCCGTAAGAGAATTTCTAGATCATATGGTAATTCTATTTTTAATTTTTGAAGGAACTGCCATACTGTTTTCCACAATTTTATGTTCTCACCATCAGAGCACAAGGTTTCCAATTTCTCAACATCCTTGCCAACACTTGTTATTTTCTGATTTTGTGATAGTAACTATCCTAATGGGTGTGAAGAGGTATGTCATTGTGGTTTTATTTTGCATTTTCCTGATACCTAGTGATGTTGAGCATCTTTTCATATGTTTACTGGCCATTTTATGTCTTCTTTGGAGAAATGTCTATTCAAGTCCTCTGTGCATTTTTAAATTGTGTTGTTTTTTTATTGTTGAGTTGCAAGAGATTTTTATATATTCTAGTTATTAATCCCTTATCAGATATGTGATTTGCAAATATTTTCAACCATTCCATGGTTTGCCTTTTTACTCTGTTGATAGTATCTTGTGATACAAAAAACCTTAGCATTTTTTTTTTTCTGTGAGGAAGATCAGCCCTGAGCTAACATCCATGCTAATTCTCCTCTTTTTGCTGAGGAAGACCGGCTCTGAGCTAACATCTATTGCCAATCCTCCTGCTTTTTTTTTCTCCCAAAGCCCCAGCAGATAGTTGCACTTCATAGTTGCCCATCCTTCTTCTAGTTGCTGTATGTGGGACACGGCCTCAGCATGGCTAGAGAAGCGGTGCGTCAGTGCCCGCCCGGGATCCGAACCCGGCTCGCCAGTAGCGGAGTGCGAGCACTTAACCGCTAAGCCACGGGGCCGGCCCAAACATTTGCATTTTGATGAAGTCCAATTTGTTATTTTTTTTGTTGCTTATGTCTTTGGTGTCATATTACAGAAATCATTGTTGGCAATGACATTTGGACCCAATGACATGCAGCTTTTATTCTGTGTTTTCTTCTAAGGATTTTATAGCTTCAACTCTAACATGTAGATCTTGGATCCATTTTGAGTTAATTTTTGTATATGGTGTAAGGTAAGGGTCCAACCTCATTCTTTTGCATGTGGTCATCCTGTTTTCCATGTACCATTTGTTGAAAAAATTATCCTTTCTCCAATGAATGGTCTTTGCACCTGCGTCAAAAATCATTTGACCATATATGTAAAAGTTTATTTTTGGGCTGTCTATACTATTTCATTAGTATATTGTGTGTATTTATGCCAGTACCACACTGTTTTGATTACTTAGTAGTAAGTTTTGAAATCAGGAATTGTGAATTCTCTAAATTTGTTCTTCTTTTTCTGGATTGTTTTGGCTACTCAGGGTCCCTTGAGAGTCCATATGAATTTTAGGATAGATTTTTCTGTTTTTTTTTTTTTTTTTTTGGTGAGGAAGATCAGCCCTGAGCTAACATCCATGCTAATCTTCCTCTTTTTGCTGAGGAAGACCGGCTCTGAGCTAACATCTATTGCCAGTCCTCCTCCTTTTTTTTTCCCCCAAAGCCCCAGTAAATAGTTGTATGTCATAGTTGCACATCCTTCTAGTTGCTGTATGTGGGATGCGGCCTCAGCATGGCCAGAGAAGCGGTGCATCGGTGCACGCCCAGGATCTGAACCCGGATTTCCAGCAGTGGAGCGTGCGCATTTAACCGCTAAGCCATGGGGCCAGCCCTAGATTTTTCTATTTTTGCAAAAAACATAATTGGAATTTTTACCTCTTTGAGTAAGCTGATTCTTAAATATTTTACTCTTTTTGATGATATTGTAAATAAAAATGTAAAGTGTGTAAATTTCTTTTTCAGATTACTTATTATTAGTGTATAGAAGAACAACTAATTTTCGCATGTTGATTTTGTGTCCCACTACTCTGCAGAATTTATCAGTTCTAACAAGTTTTCTGTGGAATTTTTAGGGGTTTCAACATATAAGATATTATTTGTGAACAAATATATTACTTCTTCCTTTCCAATTTGAATGTTATTTCTTTCTTTTTCTGGCCTAATTGCTGTGGCTAGAAATTCTAATACCATGTTGAATAGAAGTGGTGACAGTGGGCCTTCTTGCCTTGTTCCTGATCTTAGAGGAAAAGCTTTCAGTGTTTCACCCTTGAATACCATGTTCTCTGTGGATTTCTATGTAAGACTTTTATTATGTTGAAGTAGCTTCCTTTTACACTGAGGGTTTTTTAGTGTTATTTAACATGAAAGCATCTTTAGTTTTATCAAATGCTTTTTCTGCATCCGTCGGATGATCATGTGTTTTTTTCCTTCATTCTGTTAATGTGGTTTATTACATTGATTCATTTTCATATATTGAAACATTCTTGTATTCCAGGAAAAAAATCCCACTTAAAAATGATATATATTGGGGCCGGCCCCGTGGCTTAGCTGTTAAGTGTGAGTGCTGTGCTACTGTTGGCCCGGGTTCAGATCCCGGGCGGGCACCGATGCACCGCTTGTCCAGCCATGTTGAGGCCATGTTCCACATACAACAACTAGAAGGATGTGCAACTGTGACATACAACTATCTACTGAGGCTTTGGGGAAAAAAAAGGAGAAGGATTGGCAATAGATGTTAGCTCAGAGCCGGTCTTCCTCAGCAAAAAGAGGAGGATTAGCATGCATGTTGGCTCAGGGCTGATTTTCCTCACAGAAAAAAAAAAAAAGATATATAATCCTTTTAATATTAGTTGCTGAATTTGGTTTGTTACTATTTTATTGAGGATTTTTGTATCAACATTCATCAAAGATATTGACCTGTAGTTTTCTTTTCTCTTAGTGTCTTTGGCTTTCATATCAGGGTAGTTCTTACCCCATAGAATGACTTTAGAAGTATTCTCTCCTCTTCAACTTTTTGAAAGAGTTTGAAAAGAATTGGTGTTAGTTAATTTAAAAAAGGCTTTGGGCCCAGGAATAAATTCAGCAAAAAATAGGGGCCGGCCCCGTGGCTTATCGGTTAAGTGCGCGCGCTTCGCTGCTGGCGGCCCGGGGTTCAGATCCTGGGCGCGCACCAACGCACCACTTCTCCGGCCATCCTGGGCCCGTGTCCCACATACAGCAACTAGAAGGCTGTGCAACTATGACATACAACTATCTACTGGGGCTTTGGGGGAAAAAATAAACAAAAAAAATTTAAAAAAAATTCAGCATAAAATAAATACAAATAAATATTTTTTAAAAATGTGAAAAAGTTTTTTTCTAAAAAAAATTAAAAATTAAGCAAGTCATTTATCACTTCATTTCTAAAAAGTTTTTTTAACCTAATAGTACGCATGAACAAATTGTTAGAATTAAAATGACTCATCTTAATTTTCTTCATTTCAAATTTTCTGACAGAAGTATATGATATCATCATATATGACATCTTTTATGAAAAAATGGTCATTTTTTGTAGTATTTGAGAATATTATGAATTTTCCCAGTGGCCTCTGACAATACTATGATATGCAAAGTTATCTTTTCAACATGTATGTCTTATTATTGTCCTTACCAAATTAACAAACTCTGTCAGGTGTTAATTAATCAACTACTTTTCATATGATTCAGGTTCTCCGCCATAAACTTTGTTCACCATCAGGAAATTCTACAACTTCTGCAAGATTAACAATTTTACCTTACACTGTATTGATCTCATGTGGTTTAAAACATCCAGAAATCATTGATAAACTGACCCTGCCCAAACTAAAGCATGGTGAATTATAAAAGATGGTCTCTGTTAAGTGGGGAGGGATTTCAGGTTGAACTTGATTTTACAAGTGGTCAATTTATTACAGTGTATTTTTCTGTTATGTATTTCAATTATTTTTCTAAAAGTGATAATTGAAGGCACTTAGATAATAAAAACTTGAAAAAATAAGGAACTGATATATGCTGTAAACTTCAAATGTTTTCAAGCATAAGATACAATAAGAACTAAAACTAAGAAATGGCAGAGGAAATAGAGATAAGAGGATGAAATTGCAAAACTGAATCTATAATAATATCTCAATGGCTAGCGTGGTGGTGCCAAGAAGGTGATGAAGTCAAAAAATTCATAAAGATGATAATAAACAGACTGCAAGGAAAAAAGACTGAAATTTTTATAGAGAGAATTTTTACAGCCATACTACAGAGACAGAACAAGGAAAAGCAGTTGGATTGAGAGACAATCTGCTTCTTAAATTACTTCCACTGTAGAGAACAAAAAAGCAGTTTGCTGAAATTTTTATTCCCCTCTATGACCCTATCTTTACCTACAAAATCGCAGCCCTGAATCAATGTCACAATCCTCCTTTTCCATACTTGGGGAACAGAACAATTAAGCTCATCTGAAACCTCAACTGCCCAGCCTGTGAAATAAGGCTGGCCATCCATTCTCACAGAGTAGCCAGCTGGAGGTACAATTTTTGGTTCTGAATTCAGCTAAACATCTTCAAAGAATTGTATCTGGCCTTCCTTATCCAGGGCTATCAGTGAAGGGCTGGCTGGATTTCAGAGAAGATCAATTCACAGTCAGCTGAGACATTTTCTGTTGGGCTCTCTAGAGAAGGCTGTGGGGCTTGTCAGTAAGAGTTGATTTCTATACTTTTTATTTTATTCAGAGACTTATAAAGATATTTACATGGTAAGTATTACTTGTTATCAAGAAACATCGTTGTCTATTCTCTGGTCATTTAAGCAAAATCCTCCTCTCAGGGCCCACCCATGGACAAAGCCAAGATTTAATCTCCAAGAGTCTGCCAGCCACTCTGTGGTCAGTGGGAAGCTCTCAAGTTGGCAGCCTGTTCCCTTGTGTCCTATGCTGGTACTTAATCTTCCATCTCTTCAAGGTACAACTAGACAGAGGCTCAAAGGACTTGACATTGGAAAAATGTACTTTGCATTATCCTTAGGCTTCTGCACTTTTCAAAAAGACTCTCAGCATTTCCAGTAATTGTGCAGCAGTTTACCCAACACCAAGATTCTCACTATAAAAATTAAAATAAATACATTTTGAAAAGGAAAAAAGTGATGTTTGCAATTTTGTACAGAATCCATATAATGGGTGCATCCTTATAAATGGAGGAAAGATAACAAATTTAACTATTTTGGTTAGTTAACACAGTAAGTAGTATACTTTATATATTACTAATTTTGAGATTGTTTGTATTTAAAAATACTGGTTCAAACCCCTAAATCATTGTAAGTGATAGAGTCTGCCATCTGTTTTGGCTAAACAATTTTATACAATAAGTCAGCCAAAATTCCTCCATTCCTGTATAATCTTATATGTGGGTAGTAATGGTTAGTTCTTATAGATTGTTTGAACACATGCATATCACAAAATACAAGTGGCCATTAAAAATAAAAATGTTCACCAAATACAAGATTATCTGATTCCCAGAAAAAGAAAACATTACTGAACATTAAAGCTAAAACTGTCAAAAGGGAAGCCAAGATACACTCAAGTAAAGCTTTTGCTGAAAAGTTAATTGGCTCCTGTTTGAAACTTTGTCGTGTTTATTGTGTAAGCAAGATACTTTCAGAGACTAGAATATAGAAAGTGATTATTGGTAAGTTAACATTGTGATCATTTATTTTGTAAATGTTAATATGAGAGATGTAATTCATTTGCTACTATATTGAAATTTTCAAGTTCTGCTAAATCTAAGGCCACATTACTGGCAAGTTGGGATACCTCTAGACATCTGAAAAATATGAGTCCTACACAGAAGTATATAAATTCTCTATTCATCAGGTTCTAAATTCTAAAACATTCTAAGGTTTTGGAACAAACCAATGGCATTCCACCTTTACAGTAAGGCTGCATGTGCAATACATGATCCTATAGGAAGAGAAATCCAGATTTTAAATAAAAGAGATTGTGAACAAAATATAAAGTATATTTTCACGTCTGAAAGGGGATTTCAAGAAAGAAGGGACTCTCAGAACATGTGGTAAGTGGTAAATAAGTTACCAAAGGGTCTCTAAAAGAGAACATATCGTGGAAAAAAGAGCCTAAACGCAGAGAGCTCAAATGGCATCTCTGGAATCCTTATGATGAAACAGACGCTGAACTACTATTTCCTAAAATTTAAAATGCATCTTATCCTCTAAGCAAATACCACCTCTCTGCCAGGCAGCTTACCGGGGCATGGTGATGTGTTGGAATCATTTTTCTAATTCATTGGCTCTTAAACTTGATGGGCACCAGAAGCACCTGGAGGCCTTGTTGAAACCCAGATTGCTGGGCCCCACCACAGAGTTTCCAGTTCAGCAGGTCTGTGGCAGCACCTGGGAATTTGCATTTCTACCCAGTTCCCAGGTGATGCTGATGCTGCTGGTCCAGGGACCCCACTTTGAGAACCACAGCCTAACTTACACCCCATATATGGTTACCAAATCCATTATTTCATCCTTTGGCTGCTACTTTTCCTTTATCACATCAGCACCTTAGCTCCAAATCTCCTCACCTAACAATGGGAATACTTGGAGAGTTTAACAGCCAGTCCTCATTTCCAGCTCAGTTCTCCCTCTTCCTCTCAAAACTACATTCTCTTGCCACGTAATTGTTCCTTAAACATCAGTTCATCATAGATCTTCCTTGCTCAAAAACTCATGGTTCTTATGCTGAACACAAGACATTTTAAATTCTCTACTTGGCTCATAAGGTGTGTAATAGCCTGTAGAATGTGGACACCCTGTTCCCTACCCTGCCTACTATAAAGGAGTATGTGAGGATTACATAAGATACAGTCAGTTCTCGTTATGCACAGTGTGACATTCTATAAAGTCGCTGTGAATACTGAGTTGGTGAATATGACCCACTGCTCCTATGGGAAATGCAAGGTTAGGTTGCTGCAAGCCTTAGTCACAATTTCTTCAACTGATCAATACATAACCTTGTTCTCTGTGTGTTTCTCTTTAAAGTCACCTTATTTATTATATACTGTTGATATATTAACATTGAACTCACACCAACAGCACTGTACCTCATCTGAAAGAAGCTTGTCCAACACACATACTTTCTCCGTAAAGGTATGTCACAGCCTCCTGCCCTGAGGAACACCAGGCAGCATTGCAGCACTACACATGGGGGACACATTAAACAGCAAAGTCACCAACACAAGGCACAAAAAGATAAGAAATGAGGCACTAAATAGACTGTAAGAAGGACACTTGTTTACAGTGTGGGCTGATACGAGGGCAGAGCGTCACCTGGTTCCCCCTCAGCTGGGAACGTGCACGTCCGGTGAATCAAATTTTTCACCACTTCGTGCATATCTGTAAATGGACATGAAAGCCCTGAGAGTGTTGATTTGGGGGCTGCCAGTACAATTTAGCTAGTGGGCAAGAGTGCAAACACGGAATCCACAAATAATGAGGATCAACTATATTATGAAAGCATTTTTTCAAAACCAGAGTATTGCTCAGATATAAGAGCAATAATGATAACACAACAGCTAACATTTTAGTGCCTACTATGTGCCAGCAGCTCTTCTAAGCACTTTACATAAGTTAATGCATTTAAATCTCACTAAAATAATATGAGACAGGAGTTCTCAGTAGCTGCATTTTATAGATGAGGAAACTAAGGGCCAGAGAGTAAATATTTTGCACAGGTTCCCCAGTTAAAAGTGGAATAACTGGGATTGGTGCCCAGACAAACTGGTCCAAAGCCCACAGCCTGAACCACTATGGTAAGAATGTGAGCGGATTTTCTACCACTCCCTGAAAAGACCCTTCTGCTCCAGTCAGTGTTGTAGCCCACATACTTATTCACTCATCAAACATTTTCTGAGTGCCCCAAAGGTGTCAGGTACTGTGTTTAGATACTGGAAGGACTAACAGAATGTCAACACAAATAATCCATGACCAATCTATAAATCAAAATTGGGTTGAGTTTATGATGAGCCAACCTTTGAGGGCCATAAAGCCCAGGAGAGTCCTTTCACAAAGAAATGGAACCCCAAAGAAATGAGGTGTACAGAGTGGTTATAGACCATCAAAGAGCATGTATCACATGTGATTGCAATGTCCCTTTTACAGTAGTCATGACGTTGACCTGTCAGCACATGGATTGATGGACACAGTGAGTATCAGGTCTGCTGTCTCCATGGGCGTGGCTGTTGTCTCGAGTTGGGTCATCACAGGATGAGCACAGCAATCAAATCCTAGCCTAGGGAGGAATGCTTATCCTTAAGGAAATGCCAACGTGGGGGAAGTTGCATTTACATATTAAGGGCATTGTTCTTGTCTTTGGGACATGTTAATTGCTTAAAGTGGATATAAAATGGATGAACAGAGGCTACAGGCCACTTTTGGGAAAAAAAACAAGGTCAGACCCAATTAGTTTTACACCAAATGGCTTCCTCATATGCTCCAATATATCCTATTGCTTGCCATTTATTTATCAAGAAGAAGGATAGTCTCAGCTTGAAGGAGCTCACTGTCTATGAGACATGAATAAAACTACAGTTATGGAAAAGTAGATAATACAGGGGCCCAGAGTGGGGACATCAAAAGGGTCTCTAGATGCAGACCTCTCAGGAAAAGTGTCCAAGAGGAAGGAACATTTGACATGAGCTTAAGAAATAGGAATTAAGTTGATCAAAAAGGAGGTAGGAGGACAGAAGAAACACATATAAAAAGACAAATATGAAGGCTGCTAAATTTTCAGAAAATGGAGGGATTTTTAAGGCTGGAACAAAGCGAATATATAGGACACAGTGGGTGATGAGGCTAATGATGAGGACAGCAAGGCAAAGCCTGCATGTCCAGCTCAGGAGTCTGAATGATCTCACGGATGCTCTGAGCAGTCATTGAAGGAGTCTAAGCAGATGTCAGATTTAAGCAAATTTGGATTCTAGAAGGTAACTCTGGAGGCATTGTGGAGGAAAGATTAGAAAAAATTAAGACTGGAAGTAAAGGGACCTGTTGGGAGACTAGGCAGCGATCGAGATAAGATAGGCCTTGGCTCAGGCGGGGGGTCTGCAGGTGGAGGAAGCCAGGAGGTGGGAAGCAGTGCTGGGCTCCTGGAGGAGGAAACTGAGCTGCCTCTCAGTCATGGGAAGACTGTGCCTGTCATGGCCTCCACACCCCCATGCCCAAATGTCATGTTCCTTTCTACTTCTGTACCTTTCCCCCCTTCCCCCATCTGAAATCCTCACTCTTTCTTCCCTCCACCTGCCCAAAAGTGGTCTTTTGAGGACTTGATCTAGTCCACCTCTCCTAAGAAGCTGTCCTTAATTACAATTTCTCAATAACATTCCCATTTTTTTAAGTTCTCTAATACAACATACAATAAATACCTTGGCAGAATCTAATTACATCTTGCAAACTATTTCATGTATTTGGAGGAGCTTGGAATCTTACAATTCTTTGTATTTCCCTCAATACCTACCGCAAATACCTTGCACATATAGGTCAAGAGATGTCCAGTAAAGTTCAATAAAGAAGAAGCACCCTTTATAAGCTAAGAACTTTTATGAGCTCAGTTATTCCTTTAGATCAGCTGCTTGAATCATTTGTCTTTCTCCACAGGTGAACAGTGTTGCCCAGCACAAATGAATTTTATACATTCTCAAACTCAATAGAGCAAAGATGGAACTTCATTCCCTCTGGAAGCCTTACTGCCCCAGAGAAAAGCAAAAACAACGTGTGACATCTAATTCTTTCTCTACATTCTCATCTCAAATTGCAACTGTTTTCCAGATGCTAACTGGTTTTCATTCTTAAAACTGACAGAAAATTTTCTCATTATTTCCTTTTCTTTCTTTTTTTGTGAGGAAGATCAGCCCTGAGCTAACTTCCGATGCCAATTTTCCTCTTTTTGCTGAGGAAGATTGGCCCTGGATTAACATCTGTGCCTATCTTCCTCTCCTTTATATGGGATGCTACCACAGCATGGTCTGACAAGTGGTGCATCGGTGCACGCCAGAATCCAAAACTGTGAACCCGGGGTCCCCACAGCGGAGCATGTGCATTTAACTGCTGTGTCACAGGGCTGACCCCTCTCTTTATTTCTAAAGCTGAAATGTCTAAATTGTTCTCTGTGCTAGTTGGAGTTTCCATAAAATGAAAATGCACATTCCAGAAAAATCCTTAACTTTCCAGAATAATCCTTAATATATTATGGTAAACACCTTGGCAAAATGTTACTGATTTTCAATGTCAGTGCCTCCACAAGGGTGTCCTCGCATTGTCTCCCCTCCCAACCACCTCTCACTTTGCCCCTCCCCAGGCTCATGGGCTCAAAGTGTTTACTAAGAATAATCAGAGTCTGAGGGAGACTTCAAGGATGACTAAGCCATGTTTTCTGACCCCAACAATCTCTCTCCATCTCTCCTTTAACCTCTATTCTTTTTACTGTGGTTCTACTTTAGTTGTTTACTTGTCTTGTGAATTGATCTTTTGTGGTTTATAATTACCATGTAAATTCATAATACTTTTTGTCTTCAAGTTTAGAAAGAACTTACGTTAAACAAGGTTTTCTCCCATCCCTTTGATGTGTCTAATACCTTCCAATGCAATTCAAGTGGCTTCTTGTTCTTACGTCTCCATCACTAGTCCTTCATAATTATGTTCACCCCACACTTTTGATCTGACCAATGCTGCTTCACTCTTTAAACTTTTTTATGCCAAGACTCATGTGAAGAATCCCTCAAGCACCATCAGCTATGCGACCCCACATTCCTCACATCTGTTTCCTTGATTTGTTCCTAAATAAAGTTGTTTCATTTTTTGTTTTGTTTTGTGAGGAAGATCAGCCCTGAGCCTACATCCATGCTAATCCTCCTCTTTTTGCTGAGAAAGACCGGCTCTGAGCTAACATCCTATTGCCAATCCTCCTCCATTTTTTTTCCCAAAGCCCCATTAGATAGTTGTATGTCATAATTGCACATCCTACTAGGTGCTGTATGTGGGACACGGCCGCAGCATGGCCAGAGAAGTGGTGCATCAGTGCACACCCGGGATCCGAACCTAGGCTGCCAGTAGTGGAGCGCACACACTTAACTGCTAAGCCATGAGGCCGGCCCAAGATGTTTCTGAAACTAATAATAAATTGTACCAAGTGGTCATTGTATAAAAAGCACTATCACAGATACCTTCAAGAGAACAAATGGAAAAGACTATTCAATTCCTCAGATAGGTTTGCAATCAAATGAGGCATTGAGGGGACCTGGGGGCACTGATAAGAGCAGGATCCTAAGAGAAGTGCTTTAAGTCAATTTCAAATGAGGTTAATACTGGAATGAAATAGTATTTTACCAGTTATCTGAAATCATAAGCATTTTTCTGACCTTTGAGAGTTTACTTGCATATAAACTGTACATGTGGGGTAAGAGAGTGCTGATATTGTTTAATTTCTTTTTATTATTCAGCACTTTGTAACAGATGTGGCTATTCACAATTAATAAATATCATAATGTGGAGAGACCCAACTTTCAACTGCCTGATATTATCAATTCTTACACAAAGCTAGAGCTTTAAAGATCAAATTTCATTCGAGTTACCTTTCAACTAGTCCATTTATATCAGAAAGATGCTGAGTTTTAGGAAAATACTTCAAAACACAAATTTTATATGTAATTTCAAAAGCAAAAAATGAGCTAAAAACTGGGTGGTAACACGTTTTGCTACAATATATTAATCTTCAACATGGGAGCAAACATTTTTAGAGAATATAATTGATATTTGCCTATTTGTATATTGTAGAATGTTAAAGGATTTAGAGTTTTAATAGTATTTCAAATACCAGAGAATAAAAAACAGAATTGTTTCACTTTTATGAAATAGTTTTTTAGACATAGCAGATTTTCACAGCATATTACTTGAAAATAAAATAATCAGTTAGTGAGGTTTAATCAATGTGGTTTTATTTTAAACTTGCTCATTTCATAGGAGCATCAGTAAAAGCCCTCCAGGAGTAGCTGACGCTCTTTCCCTCCATGTGAGCACCAGCTGCGTTTGCTTTAAGCATCAGACTCTCGGGCAACACCATAGCCCTCAACTCCGTTTAGTTGAGAAAAGGCTTTATGAGTCGTGTGTTTTTTCTAGGGGTATGGAGCTCCCAGACTTGTTAACTACAGGGAGAGAGTAAGAGTCAGAACACATTCAATAAACTCCAGTGTGCTCAGGTGAGAGAATGGGTGCCTGAACTCACATCTGAAGAAGAACTTAGAGGATGCTTTCTGACTCTGCTTCGTGCCTCTGACTAAGCAGTCCTGGACATCCCTGTTACGGCCACAGAATAACACAGGCAGCCTTGATGGACCAGAAATCCTCCTATGTCCATCATTTGTACAGAGCAAACTGGCTTAAGACCTCTCGTTTCCTGCTGCAGTGGTAATTTACAGAGATACAGAACTGCCATCTAGTGACTAAGAAGAAAACAGCAAGGTGCTTTACATGGAAAATGAAATTGTGAGTTTTTTAAAAAAGAACAGTGAAGCACTAAAGTTGGTAAAGTTGACACAAAGTTGACACAATGTGACACACGAAAGTTATAGTAAATCTTAAAAATTTGTAGGTGAAGTAATCAGTTGTTCTCTCTGCCTCTAAAACACGTCTTGACATCTGACTCATAAATAGTATAGTTTAAATATAATAGAATAACTTTGGAAATAAACTTCTCATCTCATCTCATCCAATGACGCTGGCAGGAGCTGGTATTAAATAGCCAGATGGTGAGTACCCATGTTGAAGTACCATTTTTATCACAGTGGAGAGAATATGAGGCATAAGACCCAACAGACTGATATTCAGATCTTCCCTCTTACACTTGATCAATTTTGTAAACATTGCCTTATTTTTTTGTGTGAGGAAGATCAGCCCTGTGCTAACATCTACCAATCCTCATCTTTTTATGCTGTGGAAGACTGGCCCTGGGCTAACATCCATGCCCGTCTTCCTCCACTGTATACAGGATGCCACCACAGCATGCCTTGCCAAGGGGTGCGTCGGCGCGCGCCTAGGATCCGAACCGGTCAACCCCGGGCCGGCGCAGCGGAGCGCGCACACTTAACCGCTTGCGCCACCGAGCAGGCCCCTAAACATGGTTTTCTTTATCAGTTAAATACGAATTATAATAGTTACTTTAAAGGATTACTGTAAGAATTACATGAGGTAATACAGTAAAGGAACCAGTGTAGAGTGATAGTTAATTCTCCTGCCCTGTCTCTCTTCTATGAAACATACACAAACCATCTAAGAAGAGAACTTGTCTATACAATAAACACATGACAAAGAGTCAATGGCTCCAGAAGTAAGGGCCACCACTGTTGAGGGCTTAACCTCAACTGCTTCAAAATACTGTTAACTCTCAAGTAATTTTATGTATTTTATGTCTTCCAGACACTTCACTGGCTAGAAGGAAAGGAGAAGGTGTGAAATTTAAATTGATGTATTTCACCCTTGAATGTCCAAGCTGTAACATCAGGTGTTTTAAATCACCTAGTTCTTCAGGTTTTCTGCTTATTATTATATATTTTACCATGGTTCACGGCCCAAGAAAAATAGAAAATCATTATAATTTTACACACATGAATACATATCTTGTCTATTACAGCTGAAATCTTAATGTATAGAGCAATGTTGTACATGTTTTGTCCTTGTTGATAGTACAGAATACTTTTGTCTAGGTTTTCTTTGGCATGATCATATATAATGAAGAACTCAGTAACATATGCCCTGGAGATAGGATTTAGAAAAATCTAACAGGGCCGGCCCCGTGGCTTAGGGGTTAGGTGCGTGCGCTCCGCTGCTGGCGGCCGGGGTTCGGATCCCAGGTGCGCACTGATGCACCACTTCTCTGGCCATGCTGCGGCCGTGTTCCACATACAGCACCTAGAAGGATGTGCAGCTATGACATACAACTATCTACTGGGGCTTTGGGGGGAAAAAATAAATAAATAAAAATCTTTAAAAAAGAAGAAAAATCTAACATACTATCCTAGTCATGCCTCAAAAAAAAAATGCGATAAAAATAATGAAAGGATATTTTGAAGGCGTTATTTTTCTTAATTATTTCCAACTTTATGTCCCTTTACGTGTTTTTAATCATTCTGCATCTTATTGGCTACTGGCTAATCATCTCAAGGTAATTACATAACCCTCAGCTGAGTCCACCATGCCTCTTCAAGTGCCCCAGCCTGATGTTGGTTTCAGCTCTGACAAAAAGTAGCTGGGAAAACCTGTTTTGTGACACTATTCTTAAGGATATCTTTACTCTTACAATAATAGCTATATTTTTGAAAGGCACCAGTGGATTATAAAATCAAGTACTCGACCAATGTTGTATCCTCATTTTCCCTCCAGGGGGAGCACAACTTTCATGTGTAATGCAGGGCTGCTGCTTTATTGTTTTTTCCTTTCAAGATATTTTATTACTTGTAAAACATGTCGATGTAAATAATCCATAATCAATCTATAAATCAAAATTGGGGCAAGTTTATTATGAACCAACTTTTGAGGACCATGGCCCTGGGCCTTCCTTCTCTAAGGAAGGAATGACACTGAAGAAGTGGAGTGTACAGAGCGGTTATATACTGTGAAAGAGCATGCATCACATGAGATTGCAATGTCCCTTTCACAATAGCCACAAGATCTCCCTGCCAGGTTGCCCTGCCAGAATAGCTATTGATGGACACAGTGGGGAGCAGGTCCACTGTCTCGATGGGCACGGCTGGTGTCAGGTCTGTTGTCTAGAGCTGGGCTGTCACAGGATGACTACAGCAGTCAAATCCTAGCCTAGGGAGAAATGCTTATCCTTAAGGAAATGCCAAGGAGGGGGAAGTTGCATCCTTACATTAAGGGCATTTACTCTTCTCTTTGGGACATGGCAAAGCAGATACACAATGCAGGCAACAGGCCCTTCTGGAAAAACAAACCCAGGCTGAATTAGTTTTACCCCAAACGGCTTCCTCATATGCTCCAATATATCCTACTGCTTGCCATTTATTTATCAGTTTCCCCTTTTTGATCTATAATCTTTTGATAGAAAGCATTGATGATCAAAATATTGTCCCTCGGCCCCAGGGTGGTTGCTGCCTGCCCTGGGTCCCTCATGTCCCTCAGTGCCAGGCTTTTATCTCATTTATTTGCCCAGTTGTCCCCATTGGGGGGAATTAATTGGATATAGTGGACAAACAAAGAGGTATACATATATTAATAGAGGAAGCATTTCATGGGTTTTGGATTAATTTTAGGTTGTTGCACAAACAGTTTTTATGTGCTTTTTATGACTCCTGGTATTTACGCTATTCACAATTATAGAACAAGTACAGTAACAATGACAATAATTTAACATCTTTGAAAAGATTATTTTAAAATGAATTCTTAGGCGTAATCCTTATCAAAAAGGGAAGTTTGTCCAAGATTATAAGATCAATCGACCACCTCAGTTTTCATTACTCCAGCTTACATGACAGTCTTAAGGCACTGAGAAAAGAAAACAGCAATTGGTTTAAATATTATGGCTAGTACAAGAATTCCAAGAAGTAATAGAAATAGGAATTGCAATCCAGATGGAAAAGGGAACCAATACCAGAAGGGAGCCAACCAAACAACTCAAGATTGAACGCAGGATCGCTTAGGGCATTCACCTGCTTTTTCATGGGCTTTAGCACAGATGACACATTGGACGACTCATCAGGTATGAAAACACAGCATTCAGTTTGAATGATTGTACATGTACCACCTTGGGTTGTAGTTAAAATATCTAAGGCCATTCTATTTTGAAGGACAGTCATTTTATTAAAGACATTTTAGTATTTAATAAGGCAATTCCTGCTTGACTGTCATTAACGGATTCTGTATGTGATGTGACATCCTTTAGCCCTAAAAAAGGAACAAATGTAGCTAGCTGCTAGGTGGTCATACCAGGGGAACACTGAATGAGCCTGCCTGGCCTTAAGCAGAGGAAGGTTGGCAGCAGTTTTCACTGTGAATCTTTGCCTGCATTTAAGGGAAGATCGGGTGCAGTGTTTTAGCCATCAGGCCAGTAGTCAAGGCCAGAGATTTGTTCTATATAACTATTAAGTTATATTAGGAGTCACCTGATAAATGCCTGGACATTAAGACCAGACTGTTCCAAATCAAGCACCTTCCTTAAGTATGATAGTATTCTGAAAATCTTAACTGTAACAATTATAAAATAGGTATATAGTTTAAGCATAACAAAAGTTTAAATGAGTGGATTTGAGGTTGGGAATACAGGCCTGGTCCGGAGTCTTGGGACAGCTGTCTACAACTGATGTTGTCTTCTCATCCTGGTTTGGAGACATTCGTATTGGCCAGTTGAAGTCAGAGTTCAGAAATAGGAACTGTAATGCACTCAGATGCAAAGGCCTCTTTTTAAAACAAGAAATGTGAATCCATGAGTCTATGTCTTTTGATTCTGCAGTGCACGAACTGGTTAAAAGTACCTGGTATGATATTTTCCAATAAGGCTGTAGAGTCTTTTATTTGATGTCTTCTCTGATAAATAAATTTTCTAGGTTATCATCCTTAAGGTCTGGGAGGGCTCTGTAAAAAGAATCAGCTACCGACTTCTCATATATATATATTTTTAAGTGTCTCAATGAGACCTTGGCATAATTAAGATATTTTCTTTAAGCAAAGTTGATTCATACATTTCTGTATATAATTGCACAGGCTGTCCAGTTATTATCTCAAAAGGAGACAGCTGATGTTTAGCAAAGGGCATGGATCTAAGATTGAGAAGCAGTAGTGGAAGAGCTTTCAGCCATGAGATGAAATGTTCCTGAAAGCTTTGCCAATTGAGTTTTGATTGTGCTGTTAGTTCTTTCCACCAATCGTGAGGATTGGGAATGTTAAGCGCAGTGGAAATGCTGTATCATTGGCCCAATATTACAAATAGACTAATTATTTGTCCAGTGAAATGAGTTCCCTGGTCACTACGTAACTCAGCAGGAATTCCCCGAACAGGAATTGTTCTCTCTAATAATAATTTACCTACTATTAGAGCCATTGCTCTTCTGCAAGGAAAGGCCTCCACCCAATGTGAGAACACGCAGTCATTACAAGATATATTTATCCTTGAGATGGTGGCATTTGGACAAAGTCCGATTGCTATACCTCAAAGGGTCCCTTAGTAAAGGCAAAGTGGCCTTGTGATTCATGTAGTAGTTTCCCTAGATGATATTTTGGGCATATAACACAATCAGTATAGCTTTATGAGCCACTGTGGAAGAAGGTTTTTAAAAATATTGCTCTTCCCACAAAATTATCTTTTCAGGTGCCCAATGGGTTAATTGGTGTATATGCTGGAGCAGTGGCAATTATGTTCCAGTAGGTACTATGGGTTTTTTTACTGGGTACAAACCACATCTGTGAGGGGGTGTCAAAAACTCCCCCTTTTGACTGCTATATCTGTTTCTCTTCTTCGGTGGCGATTTCTTTCAAGCCTGTGGAAAGAATTCTTTTATTGGGTTAGCAGAGTTAATAGGAATTAGTAGGTGCGGGAGATCAAGATTTGGCCACCCTGAAATATATCTCTTTACCTCGATTGTTTTCTCTGACGGACATTTGACCTCTCCCACTAACTGCCTAAAGAATTTGACATAGTAACTCCTTCCTGCAACAGATCGTCTATCTGACGGTTGTAATATAATGTAAAATAGATGTTACAATAAGAAAGACACCAACAAGCCCATCTTATCAGAAGTTCTGTCTCTCTGGCCACATTCTCCGGATGGCCCTGTGAGGAGTTGTCAGACAAACATTTACTTTTATAAGGGAAATCTCCATTTGAAAAGATATCTCCCTCTCTGTATTGGGAAGAAGGGGTATGACCTCATTTCTAGAAACTTATCAATGTGGACGGTGAGACCTTAAATCTGCATAATAACCTTACTCTTGTTTACAGTGCTTTAGTGGTGATCTCCTGTAACTGACACCCCCCACCCCCAACATCCTCCTCTGTCTTTAGGTAAAGACACTATTTAAGATCAGAATTTCTGCTATTTTGTCGAGAAATGCAGTGTCCCTGGTTTCTCCTATGTATACATGTTATTATACTTGGTACTATTTTGTCCTGCTAACCTGTCTTGTTAAGCCATAAGAACCTTAAGGGAAAGGGCAGAGGGTGATTCTCCCTCTTCCCCCACACAGGCGTTCTCGAGGCTGGACAGCATATCCAGCTTGGTAATATCTTGCTTATCTCTTAAGTAAGACCCATCTGTAAACCAAATTAGATAGAATGCAGTCGTGGTCCTTCCTCTTGTAATGTTGGAAGCAAGATAGCAGGGTTACAATAGTGAGTAATATTTACCTACACAGTATAACTTAAGAAGTTTTATCATTTACTTAACAATGCCTCCCGTGCAATTTAGCAAACCAAACAAGCCTAATTAGTTTAGCATCTCCCTCTTTATAGGAAGAGATAAAATTTTCTTGAGAATTGCCAGGGCCCTTTGAAAATTCTCAAAGAAAATGGTTATAAGACAGACTTTATTTAGGATATGAGTTTTGGGGAGATTGTCAAAAATATAGAAGGGTTTTAAACACTTGGTCCGACAAGATCAAGGAGTTGCTGCTCTTGTCGCAGTGAAACCATGCTTAGTTAACAAACAGCAGTTAAACAGTCAAAAAAACCTTAATAGAGAGACCTCAGTCTTTTGAACATAGGAAATACCTTAACATAACTGATCTCTGTTCTTTAGATAAACTTAACTCAAAGGTGAAGAAAAATCTTTTTATGTAATAACCTCTATCAAGAGTAGATTAAGACTAGAATAGGGCCGGCCCCATGGCTTAGCGATTGAGTGCCCATGCTCCACTGCTGGCGGCCCTGGTTCGGATCCAGGGTGCACCGACGCACCCCACCACTTCTCCGGCCATGCTGAGGCCACGTCCCACATACAGCAACTAGAAGTATGTGCAACTATGATGTAAAAGTATCTACTGGGGATTTGAGGGAAGAAAAAAAAGAGTAGAATAAAATTATCCATTTAAAAGGAAGAAGACCAAATTTGAATTTTGTACCAGCTTACTTTTGATATTAAAAATCATTTACTTAATTGGATGTAGTTTAATCTTAGCCAACTTGACCGTGTATAAAACTCCTCAGGGTTTCTCTTCAACAAACCTTCTGTAACTTTTTGTTTACATTCAGAATTTGTGCCATGAGCTCCTTTTTTTATCTTCTAGTACTTTTCAGGGCAAATTTATCTTTCCTAACCAAGCAAAAATATTTCCATTTTTCATATCTTCTTAATGAAAACACACATCTTACTCTCATTGAATACAAACATATTTTTCTTAATTTTTTAGTAGCTTAATCACATATTAGAAATTTTTAACCCTTAGAAACCTTAATTTTTAAGTAAAAACTAACTAAGCAATTATAAAGTTTCTTTTACAATAGCATTTTGTGGCTTGACAAATTTATATGGACACATTACAATTTTGGGAAACGTTACTTTATAGTACAATCTTTTATATTTATTTTTTATTTTTTTTATTTTACTTATTTATTTTTTTGGTGAGGGAGATCAACCCTGAGCTAACATCCGTGCTAATCCTCCTCTTTTTGCTGAGGAAGACCGACTCTGAGCTAACATCTATTGCCAATCCTCCTCCTTTTCTTCTTCTCCAAAGCCCCAGTAGACAGTTGTATGTCACAGGTGCACATCCCTCCAGTTACTGTATGTGGAACGCAGCCTCAGCATGGCCGGAGAAGCGGTGCGTCAGTGTGCACCCGGGATCCGAACCCGGGCCGCCATCAGCGGAGGGCACGCACATAACTGCTACGCCACGGGGTTGGCCCCTCAATGAATTTTTATCATAAAATTTAACAAAACCCTAAAGTTTTAAGTCACCAAAAAGAGTTTAGAAGCTATATACGCTATAACATATGATTACTGTTTAAAGTTTACTTAATACTCATTTTTTTTACATCTATTTAGTTATCTGTTCTCAATAATTATTTAGATTGCCTACAAGACTTTATGAGACATCAGATAATATTAGCCATTGATGGTGCTCAGGTCAAGCTACCCCAGGAAGCACCACTCTGGTATGTGGATTGTTTTGAGCTGAGGACAATAAGGACTCAGAGAACTCAGGAAGAATATTTGAGTTTTCCCTCCCAAATTGCCTAAAGAATTTAAAACAAAAGATCTGTTTCAGGAAGGAGTTATTATCATGATGGCTGTAAAGATAATGTAGGATAGAGGTTACAATAGGAAAGGCACCAAGCCCCTTTTATCAAAAACTCTATCTCTCCCTGACCACAATATCTATAGATGACCCTGAGAAGAGTTGTCAGGGGAACATTTGCATTTCTATCTCCATGTAAGTTGTCTTCTTGCCCTCTGAGGTCCCAGATCACTACCCAACCCCAACATGCTCCTCGCCTTTAGCTGCAGTACTTAAGCAAGCAGCTTAGACAGAGGGACGAGTTGCTCATTTCTGAGTTTCTCCCATGTATACATGTTATTAAACTTGGTATTATTTTCTCCTGCTAACCTGTCTTGTTAATTATTTGGCCAGCCATAAGAACCTTAAGGAAAAGGGCAGAGGGAGGTTCTCCCTCTCTCCCGACACCATCATTTATTATTTTTGAGACTAGTTTTGTAATAGAAATAACATCAATTTATTTGACGAATAAAGGCTGCATATCTGCATTATATCCAATGCTGAAAACTAACAAGCTTAAATAAGCTTTTATTTACCAAAGATTATTTGATATCACGTTAACTGGAAAAATATTTGGATTTAGAAACAACTTTTGTAAGTGCTTACTTCAAGTTAATTAATAGACCTCTTGATTTTGACCATACCCTCCAGAGGTAAAATATCACGCACATACAACATACATGTAGAGACACACACATAAAGAACAGACAGATGCAACAAAGATCTTATAGCCGCTGTTTTAGAAAATTTAGCAGTTTCCATCTGCAGAAAGCTTCTTAACCATTTTTTTTCTTTCAGTCTTAGGCCCCCTGCTGTCTTAGCACTTGGGCAAGTCTCCTGGGTTCAGAGACCAGGCCGCCCAGCCGGGAACAGTCCAGCAAACTCAATTTCCCGCTTTTCTTTTCTTTTATTTTGCTACAAAGTCTGAACAATTTCTAGAGACTGTGTAGTGGGTCAGGAGTGTACTGCTTGTGAGTGTTACTCGCTAAAGAAAGGTCGTAATCACTCTCTTACGTGCCTCGGTTTCTCCCGCCCGCAGTCTAGGTACTGCCGTGGGGGTTTGGAACACCAGTGACCAACCCTCCTGTGCGCATCCCCGGAAGAACCTGTGATTAATTAACATGAATGATAGTGGAGCTCCCTATAGGAAGGACCGTTACACGTCGTGGGGTTCGCCTCTGACACCCCCAATGAGATTCTCAGTTGCCTGAGAATGCCCGAAAGGCCGGGAGGAGCAATGTCCCTTTTCTTCAGAGCTGAACAGATTCAGTCTTTCATTTCTCTATCAAGCAGTTTTCTTCATACTTTATAAACATAATTCTTCCCAATTTTAAGCCATATTAATGTCACCCTGCCCCATTCACTCCCAAAGCTCCCCCTAGGCTCCCCAGGCCTATGAAATTCCCTTTACATTTCTCTTTCCTAGGAATTCCTCCCTAGGTTCCTCTGACCTAGAGAATGTACCAGCACCCCCTTAAGACACCTAGCCTTAAGCCTTGAAAACAGCTCAAATAAACTCTGGACCGTCGACTTAAAATAAAGAGGTCCAGGTTTCATGAGAACTCACTGGGGTCACCTGAAGAATGCAGTGATCTGGAGGGCACAATGGGCTCCTATTGGTACCCAATGCCAGTTCAGTGTAGATTCCAGGTGGTCTCTGGTGGGTTTCTCTGAAATCCTGCCATGACTACACCAACAAATGTCTACATAAATAATCCATAACCAATGTATAAATCAAAATTGGGGTGAATTTATTATGAGCCAAGGTTTGAGGACCATGGACCTGGGCCTTCCTTCCATAAGGAAGGAAGGGCACTGAAGAAGTGGAATGTACAGAGTGGTTATATACCATCAAAAAGCATGTATCACATAGGATGGTAATGTACCTTTTACAATAGCCACAAAATTGCCATGCCAGGTTGCCCTGCCAGAATAGCTATTGATGGACACAGCAGGGAGCAGGTCAGCTGTCTCGATGGGTGTGGCTGGTGTCAGGTCTGTTGTCGGGACCTGGGGGGTCACAGGATGACTGCAGCAGTAAAATCCCAGCCTAGGGAGAAATGTTTATCCTTAAGGCAATGCCAATGAGGGGGAAGATGCATCCTTATCTTAAGGGCATTTACTCTTCTCTTTGAGACATGGCAAAGCAGATACACAATGCAGGCGACAGGACCTTTTGGAAAAACAAACTCTGGCCGAATTAGATTTACCCCAAATGGCTTCCTCATATGCTCCAATATATCCTATTGCTTGCCATTTATTTATCAAGTTCAGGGCGTGTCTTTCAAACAGAAATCATTGAGAATAGCATGAAGTAGTCACTTAGCAACAGATGTCACTGTGGCGAAAGAATATTAACAAGTAGCCTTCAAATATCACCATTTTCCCAAATATTGTATTTCACTGAGTTAATCAAAAAGGGATTCTTCTTTCTTATACTGACAAATCTCAACACTGAACTTAACACTAGAGGTACCAATTTTGAATAAAGACCTTTAACATCAAAGCCAGCCAATAGATCTTGTTAAAGCAAATCCAAACTCTGGAACACTTGTGTTTTCAGTCACATGCAAATCCTCTCAAAATCAAGATAGGGTCCCGGCTTTGTGCAGATGGAGAAAAGCTTCTCTTCTTTTTTTTCTATTCAGATAGTGCAGGGAAGAGCCCAAAATGTCTCCTGGTGGAACACGAACAGTTCTTTACATTAGAAATGCAGGCAGTGTTTCCTAACTTCTTTTCTATAGGCCGAGCGAGACCTACTGACCTGCCCAGAGGAGCAAAATTCTGGGCTCCAACAGTAAATACTACTGTGTGCAGTTTACCACAACAATGAACTACAAAGATGTATCAGGAAATATTGTGAACATCCACCCCTAAGCTCTCAGTTTCCCTCTGTCTAATTCCATGGCTACCTGAACTGAATTCATTCTACATCCCCATCCCTTTTGTGATAGTTTTTACTTCCTTGAATCAGCATGTTATAACTTCTAAGAGAAATTTATCAAAACACTTTCTTCAAAATAGCTAGCTGAAGTATAGGAGTTGTAGAGGGTCAAGATTTTAAGATGAACGTGATGTACAGAGTAACTGTACTACAAAGTAAAAAGAAAATGAATGAGAACAATAAGAGAAGGAAGAAAAAAATGATAAGGAGAAGGAATATAATAGAGAGTAAAAGTAAGAAAGAGAGAAAAAAGAAGAAAGAAGGTGTAGGAAAGAGAAAGAGTCAGGAGAAGCATGAGAAATGGCAAAAAGGGGCACGAGCAGAGGGAAGACACCATGCTCAGAGCGAATGACAAGTCAACTGGCTTCTGAGGAGGGCTCAGGTCTAGAGTCACTGGGCTGCATTTGGAACTCCACTCAGTTCTAGCATCCAGAGAAAGACCACGCCTCATCCAAACTCTGACGACACTGATTACCAGCGCTGTCCTCGCCCGGGACCTGCTGGAGCTTTGGGGACTGCCTCTCTCAGCAGCTCTGGGACTGACAGAGTCCCCATTAAATATTCATCAACTAGGATCGTGGTTTTTTTATGAATTACTTGCTTTTTAATTTTATTTATTTATTTTTTCCCCCAAAGCCCCAGCAGATAGTTGTATGTCATAGCTGTACATCCTTCTAGTTGCTGTATGTGGGACCCGGCCTCAGCATGGCCGGAGAAGCGGTGCGTCGGTTCTCGCCTGGGGTCCGAACCAGGGCCGCCAGCAGCGGAGCGCGTGCACCTAACTGCTAAGCCACGGGGTCGGCCCACGATGGTTGTTTTGAAAGAGTAACACAGAAAGAGATCTCTCAAGGGTACATTTAATCCTGCCAACTCCTTCACTCCACCCATCTGAAGCATTAAGAGACTAAACTGTTTTTTTTCTTTTTAATTACTGTGAAGAAAAGTAGGAGAAAACTTTTCTGGCAAATTTTTAAATGTTCCATCTTCTTTGAAGTTACCTCACAAAATTCTGAGCATAAAATTCTTGGCTCCCTGCAGTTCCAAACATGTTTCAGAAATCATCTCTTTATCATCACAACGTAAGCCTATGCCTTATAAAACAAAATAAACTTGGATGAGTTTTATCTTGTAGAGAGAAGGCAGCAAGAAAAAGAGTAGTAGGATGTGCCTTTCTACTATGAAGGAAAATAAATAAAATCATCAAAATATACAAAATATGCCTCTAAAACTGAATAAAGCGGTCTCTAAAGAGTTTTACATTTTAAGTTAAAATGCACCCATATAAAATTATACTTCAGTTTGTCTAAAATCTAGTCAACTTAATAGAAGAAGAATTCACTCAGTTTCATTTAAATAGCATGACTTATTATTAGCTGCATAATAAGTGGTAGATATTTTAATTCTGGTATATCACGTCCCTCCACCAATGAAGGTGGGATTAAACCTGTAATTTTCCTAAAAGGGGCCAACCGGATGTTCTGCTTATTTGATTACTTAATAGTATGGATCTGTTCCGTACAATGAAGGATGTCTACACACAGGCTTTAGCTTGCATAAGTAATGGGAAATGCAGGCTGAATTTACAAAAAGAAAAATTGAAAATGGAGAATTGTCTTTAGGAGACGTGGTCAATCTGTTCAAAAACATTTTCTTTCTTGGTCAAGTGAGAAGCTGAGAGAGAATGCTGTCGGCCTCTTCCTTGGCCCCTTATAGAATTCTGCATTACCTCAATTGAATGTGTCCTAAAGTGTTTGAACTAAACTTGGAAATGAGTTGATGATACTGTATTTGCATCATGTCACACAGAATCTCTTTCATTAGGCACCATTCAAAACACTTTTTGGGACATTAGAGGCCAGAAAAGTTTTGCTTCTCTGAGAGACTGTTGCTTTTAATCTCATGGACATGAGATGATAGAGAATTGTTCCCATTTCCCTTTCTACTTTAAACCTGAGGGATACATTTCCAACTACCTTTAAAAACTGCAGGTCCTTCTGGGCCGGCCCCGTGGCTTGGTGGTTAAGTGTGTGCGCTCTGCTGCTGGCAGCCTGGGTTCGGATCCTGGGCGCTCACCGACGTACCGCTTCTCTGGCCAAACTGAGGCCGCGTCCCACATACAACAACTAGAAGGATATGCAGCTGTGACATACAACAATCTACTGGAGCTTTGGGGGGAAATATAAATAAATAAAAAAAAAAAGAAAACTGTAGGTCCTTCCAAAACACATTTCAGTGCTCTGGCTTACTTCAGCTTCATTTCATTGTTCCATCCTAAATTCCTTTCAATTGGATCTATTTTCCTTTCTAATCCTTTTGGATACCTAGATATTTAAAAGCTGCTCAAATCTATAATGGAGAAAAGTTGGGTTACAATTCTTTCAGACAGCATGTAAACCCAATTTTTAGGGTTTCTACACAAAAAGTTTCTGCCATGTTTCTAACAGCTCTCCTTCCATATATTTTCCTTCAGGATTTCCTCTGACAAAATTGCCTTTCTAAAAACGAGTCCTCTATTCACTCTCTTGGCCAGTGACATTTTCATAGAAACATAAAGGACTGGATTTTCCAAAGATGCAACAAGAATGATCAAGTGCTGATCCACACCTAGATATGCTGCTCCTGTTCTCCAAGAATTTTAAAACTAAAGTTAATTATCTCTTTCATTTTATCTAAATCTATTAAGTAACCTTGGCACTGAGCCCCTAAACTGGTCCACAGGCTGCTTCAGCAGACACAAAACTCTCTCTCAAATGCTTGCATTCATGTGCTTAGTAGGTATATTATTCACTTTGATCTTATTCCACAAAAGAGCTTCATTTATTCACTCAAATACTTAAGTATATACTATGTGCCCAAAGGTCTTGAAATGTTGGCAGTCTGCAAGGAAGACAGATATATATGAACAGATAAATTACACGACAGAAATAATTTGAATGAAAGAGATATGAATTTAACTGCCGTGGGACTCCAGGAAAAGAACCACCATGGGGGGTGGACAGGGTTTGTACCATCTAAGTAAAGGAAAATGAAGATAAAGAACATAAAGAGAAAACAAGATAAACGGAAAGGTTTTCTTCTTATTAATGTTTCTGCCACCAACTTTTAGAGCACACTGCTTGCTGATGTCCTTTCTAGCTAATTTTATCTTTCAGCAGGCTTCTATAAACTTCAAAAATTTGATTGTACCAAGCTGGGCTCCTCTGTGGAGACAATGCCAAATATGTAGGGAGTCAGGAGGGGAGCAAAAGATTCACAGGACTCTGCAGCCCTTCTGGAGCTCACTGGTGTGGAGGGGCACCGAGGCTTCACCTTGGCCTCTGTCTCCAAGTTCACATAAAGGAGGGTCTGTTCCTTCCTCGATATATGAAGGTGGAGATAAACATCTTTCACAGACGGGATTATAGAAAAATTAAAGTGAGAACCATGAAAGAGGCAGAAGAGGTAGCACCATGAATCTGAAGAAACTGGACATGTAAATTAGTAACCAATATAAAGAAGAGCTGAAGACAAAAAAAGGCAAAAAACAAGTTCTCAGTTTTCTAAGATGGAAATGCAAATCTTTCTTCTTCAAAAAGAAAAATGTCATTGAACCTTTTCCTTTAAAATAAAATTGAAAGGGGTCACATGTTGCAAATAACGGTTTTAACCATGATGTCACTACACAATAATGTGTAGCAATCAGTTGTTAAGTGCACTGCAAATAGTTCATTACTTAATAATTATGTTATCAAAGTTTGCAATTGATATATATATTTTAGTAAATAGTAGACTGTGTGCAAAGTTGTCACTATATTATTGACAGTGTCACTCTTACAACTGAAAACATGACTAGGAGGGAGAAGATGGTGTGACCTCAGATTGCTAGAGTCACAGCAAAAAAAGTGAAGAAAGTGCCCTCAGGTCATTTGGACAAAAGGATGCTATATGGCTGTTGGGTTTATAACAGATCAAGTGGAGAAAAACAAGTCACTACATTAAATATTTTCTACTTACCTCCATCACCCTCTCCAAGAACACATATTTTAAAATGAGACAATACATTACATGAAAAATTACTTGCTCTGTCATTTTGAAAACTACATCAAATAATGAAGAAGAAACTAGGTTACAAACATCCTGTTATCAATTCCAACTACCATCTTTTACCAAACTAAAACTCTGTCACTAATTAACTTTCAATCTAGAGCTCCTCCAGTATACAAAATCAATAACTTAAAATGTTTCAGAACTTTTTTTAAATTGCCCTAATATTTTAGAGGATAATATAAATATGCTTCTTGGAAAAGTTGAGAAAGATAAAGACACTAGGAAAGGAAAAGATGAAAATATTACCCTGGTCAATGATATAAAACACAAGATATGAACAACTGTTTAAAAGAATTCTCTATGAAATTGATCAATTCTACTATCTCTACACCTGGCTATTTCCTATCAGTAATTTGATTTATAAACAAATAGAATAGTGTATTTAATGGGATCAATTCTTTTAGTTGTGTGCTTTTCCTTTGAAAACTTCATATGTTTTTATGTGTTTGCTTTATTTTTAGGTGGTGTCACATTAGAATATCCTCATCTCTGAAGATCTTTGCATTAAGGAACTCTACCTTGGCCCTTGATCAACTGTACTCAGAGTTATGATAAACTCAGAGACCTACATGGAACAATGTTTCCTACGTCTTATCCGCCATGAGTTGTTCATGTCAGGGAGTATAGTCCACCAAGTAAACACTAAGCAGTGTCTCAAAAGCATCGGATACTAAAAGGAGGACATGCAGGGTTGGGTGTGGGCCCCCATTCAGTGCCTCAGTGCAAAGAAGAAAGAGGTCAATGCGTCCCTCCAGAGACTGGGATAAAAACAGGAGGTTATGAGCACGAGGGTCCCTCTGCAGACCTTTAAGCAGGTACCTGGAATAAAACTGTTGACACTGTGGATCATTGTTGGTGTTCCCCCCATGAGGGAACTCATGGGGAAGATAAGGAGATGAAATAATGATAATTATAATAACGGCAGCAAACACTTCTACTGAACCAGGCACTGCAATCTGATTGTTAATTCTGTCCTTGAACATACATGAACTCCCATAACCCTCAAAATATCCCAATGTAGTAGATGTTGTTCTTCTCACCATTTTACAGATGAAGAGACTGGGTACAGTGGCTAGAAAACTCTTCCAGGTTACAAAACTGATACATGGCAGAGCCCAAGCTCAGTGCTCTTATGTTATGCTCTTTTACTACAAGTCCAAGTTAAGTCTCTAATGACTATCTTTCTCTCTATAATCCAATGGGGGAAAAATCAAAATTCTTAATTCTAACACCCATGCTACCATTTAGTAAAAGTTGGTGAGAGAGAGATTTCTGAATAGTAACAATGCCCTTCTATTTACTCTTCACTTATGGATCAGACATCAATATTCCTGATCAGTCCACCAAGAAGAAACTGGGACTTTATTATGCCAAAAAGAAGAAAAAACAAGGTATAAAACAACCAAATTCCTTTATACATCATTACACAAATGTGATTCTTAATTCCGTATGACAAATATAAAGTGTTTTCCTGGTTTGGGGCTCCATATAAAGCTGATGTTAATCTCATGCTATCTTCCCAGCCAATAACACAAAATACTTTAAGACAACAAAAGGCAGAAAGACAAAAAACAACCCAACAGAAAAATAAATATTACATCTGAACGCTGTACAATTTTTTAAAGATTATTTAAATGTTAGATTTAGTAAAATAGGTATCTCTATCTTGCCTCTCCCAGTTATCTCTGAAGGTAAAGAAAAGGACTAAGAAAGGCACAAGGAAGCCAGTTAGGGAAGAGAGTCAGTGGGAAGAGGTAAGGTGGCCGCCCCTCTGCAGACAACAGACAGAGATCACCCCTGGATGCCCTCTCAGGCACCCCAGGATGTGGAGCTTTAACCTCTGGCAGTGGCTACAGCAGGACGCCAGGAGCAGTGCTTCTCAGACTTCAGTCTACACGATAATAACTGGACAAGTCCAGTGTCCCTTCCCCGGAATTCTAACTCAGCAGCTTTGAAATTGGAACATGAGAATTTTCCATTTAACAAGCCTACCAGTGATTTTCCTTGAGTTATTGGCAGATTATGACCAAAGGCATACCTTGAAGAGAAGCACAAACTCACTACCCAGTATGCACTGCACAGATACTTTGTGTCACACACTCTCAGAACATTCCCTGCTCCAGGGGTCCCACCTGCTTCAGCATCCTTGGGCCTGTGTTCTTCATCAGGAGGTTCCAATGGTGGCAAAACAGACAGGACTCACCTGGGAAACTGCCCTTCTGTGTAATTCAGTGAGTGTGTGGGCTGTCTGCAGCCCAGGTGTAAAGTGGGTCTTGCTATATTTAAAAATAAATTTCTTTTTAATTTTATTGAGGTTATATGGCTTATAACTCTAAATTTCAGGTGTACATTACTATATTTCAGTTCTGTATAGACTGGATCATGTTCACCACCAATAGTCTTGTTTTAATCTGTCACCATACATATGTGCCCCTTTACACCTTTCCCTCTTTCCCTCTGGTAACCACAATCTGTACTCCTTATCTATGTGTTTGTTTATTTTCCAAATATGAGTGAAATCAATCAGTATGTTTCTTTCTCTATCTGACTTGTTGCACTTAGTATAATACCGTCAATGTCCATCCATACTGTCACAAATGGCACGAGGTTGTCTTCTTTATGGCTGAGTAGTATTCCATGGTATATATGTATATATATCACATCTTTATTCATTCATCCATTGGTAAGTACATGAGTTGCTTCCCAGTGTTAGCTATTGTGAATAATGCTGTGAAGAACAAAGGGACGCATACATTGTTTTGAATTACTGACTTCACATTCTTTGGATAAATATCCAGAGGTAGAATAGCTGGAACTTATGGTATTTTTATTTTTAATTTTTTTGTAATCTCCATCCTTTTTTCAATAGAAGCTGCAGCAGTTTGCGTTCCCACCTGCAATGTATGAGGGTTCCCTTTTCTCCACATCCTCTCCAACACTTATTATTTCTTGCCTTTTTAATAATAGTCATTCTGATGGGTGTGAGGTGAAAGCTCATTGTAGTTTTGATTTGCATTTCCTATTAATTAGTGATGTTGAACATCTTTCATGTGCCTGTTGGCCATCTGTATAACTTCTTTGGAAAAATGTCTTTTCATGTCCTCTGCTCATGTTTTGTTCAGTTTGTTCATTTTTTTGTTGTGGAGTTGTATGTGTTCTTTATATATTTTGGAAATTAACCCCTTGTCAGATATATGATTTGCAAATATTTTCTCCCAGTTGGTAGGTTGTCTTTTCATTTTGTTGACAGTTTCCTTTGCTGTGCAGAAACTTTTTAGTCTGATGTAGTCCCACTTCCTTATTTTTTCTTTTGTTTTCCTTGCCTGACAAGAGACAAAGACAGACATTATATAAGGATAAAAGGGACATTCCACCAAGAAGACATAATACATTAATATACATGCACCTAACACAGGAGCAACAAACTATATAAAGCAACTATTAACAGACTTAAAGGGAGAAATTGACAACAAAACAATAATTGTAGGGGACTTCAACACCCTACCCACATCAATGGATTGATCATCCACACAGAAAGTCAACAAGGAAACAGTGGCCTTAAATGAAACATCACACCAGATGGTCTTAATAGATATATAGAGAACATTTCATCCCAAAACAGCAGAATACACATTCTTCTCAAGTTCACATGGAACATTCTCAAAGATAGACATATGTTGGGAAACAAAGCAAGCCTCAATAATTCTAAGAAGACTGAAATCATATCATGCATTTTTCTTTTTTTTTTTTTAGAGTACTGTGGTTCATTTATTTATTTATTTATTTATTTATTTATTTTAATTTTTTGTTTATTGCAGTAACATTGGTTTATAACATTGTAAAAATTTCAGGTGTACATCATTGTACTTCTATTTCTGCATAGATTACATCATGTTCACCACCAAAATACTAATTACAACCCATCACCACACACATGTACCGAATTATCCCTTTCACCCTCCTCCCTCCCCCCTTCCCCTCTGGTAACCACAAATCCCATCTCTGTCCCTATGTGTTTGTTTATTGTTGTTATTATCTACTACTTAATGAAAGAAATCATGTGGTATTTGACCTTCTCCCTCTGACTTATTTCACTTTGCATTATACCCTCAATGTCCATCCATGATGTCACAAATGGCTGGGTTTCATCGTTTCTTATGGCTGAGTAGTATTCCATTGTGTATATATACCACAGCTTCTTTATCCATTCGTCCCTTGATGGGCACTTAGGTTGCTTCCAAGTCTTGGCTATTGTGAATAACGCTGCAATGAACACATGGGTGCATGTACCTTTACAAATTGGTGTTTTCAAGTTCTTTGGATAAATACCCAGCAGTGGGATAGCTGGATCATATGGTAGTTCTATCCTTGATTTTTTGAGGAATCTCCATACTGTTTTCCATAGTGGCTGCACCAGTTTGCACTCCCACCAGCAGTGTATGAGAGTTCCCTTCTCTCCACATCCTCTCCAACACATGTTGTTTCCTGTCTTGTTAATTATAGCCATTCTGACGGGCGTCAGGTGATATCTCATTGTAGTTTTGATTTGCACTTCCCTGATAGTTAATGATGTTGAACATTTTTTCATGTGTGTGTTGGCCATCTGTATATCTTCTTTGGAGAAATGTCTGTTCAGGTCCTTTGCTCGTTTTTTAATTGGGTTAGTAGTTTTTTTGTTGGTAAGATGCATGAGTTCTTTATGTATTTTGGAGATTAAGCCCTTATCAGAAGTATGGTTTGCAAATATCTTCTCCCAATTGTTAGGTTGTCTTTTCGTTTTGTTGATGGTTTCCTTTGCTGTGCAGAAGCTTTTTAGTTTGATGTAGTCCCATTTGTTTATTTTTTCTATTGTCTCTCTTGCCCGGTCAGACGTGGTGTTTGAGAAGATGTTGCTAAGACTGATGTCGAAGAGCGTACTGCCTATGTTTTCTTCTATAAGTTTCTCAGTTTCAGGTCTTACATTCAAGTCTTTAATCCATTTGGAGTTAATTTTTGTGTATGGTGTAAGGTAAGGGTCTACTTTCATTTTTTTGCATATGGCTATCCAGTTTTCCCAACACCATTTGTTGAAGAGACTTTCTTTTCCCCATTGTATGTTCTTGGCTCCTTTGTCAAAGATTAGCTGTCCATAGATGTGTGGGTTTATTTCTGGGCTTTCGATTCTATTCCATTGATCTGTGTGTCTGTTTTTCTGCCAGTACCATGCTGTTTTGGTTACTATAGCTTTGTAATATATTTTGAAATCAGGGAGTGTGATACCTCCAGCTTTGTTCTTTTTTTTCAGGATTCCTTTAGCTATTCGGGGTCTTTTGTTGTTCCATATAAATTTTAGGATTCTTTGTTCTATTTCTGTGAAAAATGTTGTTGGAACTTTGATAAGGATGGCATTGAATCTATGGATGGCTTTAGGTAGCATGGACATCTTAACTATGTTAATTCTTCCAATCCAAGAGCACGGAATATCTTTCCATTTCTTTGTGTCTTCTTCAATTTCTTTCAGAAATGTTTTATAGTTTTCGGTGTACAGATCTTTCACCTCTTTGGTTAAGTTGATTCCTAGGTATTTTATTCTTTTTGTTGCAATTGTAAATGGGATGGTATTCTTAATTTCTCTTTCTGCTACTTCGTTGTTAGTGTACAGAAATGCAACTGATTTTTGTATGTTGATTTTGTATCCTGCAACTTTACCATATTCGTTTATTACTTCTAAAAGTTTTCTGGTAGATTCTTTAGGGTTTTCTATATATAAAATCATGTCATCTGCAAATAGTGACAGTTTCACTTCTTCCTTTCCAATTTGGATCCCTTTTATTTCTTTCTCTTGCCTGATTTCTCTGGCTAGGACTTCCAGTACTATGTTAAATAGGAGTGGTGAGAGTGGGCATCCTTGTCTGGTTCCTGTTCTTAGAGGGATGGCTTTCAGTTTTTCACAATTGAGGATGATATTAGCTGTGGGTTTCTCATATATGGTCTTTATTATGTTGAGGTACTTTCCTTCTATACCCATTTTATTCAGAGTTTTTATCATAAATGGATGCTGTAGCTTGTCAAATACTTTCTCTGCATCTATTGAGATGATCGTGTGATTTTTATTCTTCATTTTATTAATGTGGTGTACTACGTTGATTGATTTGCGAATGTTGAACCATCCCTGCATACCTGGAATAAATCCCACTTGATCATGGTGTATAACCTTTTTAACATATTGTTGTATGCGATTTGCTAGTATTTTATTGAGGATTTTTGCATCGATGTTCATCAGTGATATTGGCCTGTAATTTTCTTTTTTTGTGTCGTCCTTGTCTGGTTTTGGTATCAGGGTAATGTCAGCTTCGTAGAATGAGTTAGGGAGCTTCCCCCCTTCCTCAATTTTTTGGAAGAGTTTGAGAAGGATAGGTATTAAGTCTTCTTTGAATGTTTGGTAGAATTCACCAGGGAAGCCGTCTGGTCCTGGACTTTTATTTTTGGGGAGGTTTGTGATTACTGTTTCGATCTCCTTACTGGTGATTGGTCTATTCAAATTCTCTACTTCTTCTTGATCCAGTTTTGGAAGGTTGTATGGTTCTAAGAATTTATCCATTTCTTGCAGATTGTCGAATTGGTTGGCATATAGCTTTTCATAGTATTCTCTTATAATCTTTTGTATTTCTGAGGTGTCTGTTGTAACCTCTCCTCTTTCATTTCTGATTTTACTTATTTGTGCCTTCTCTCTTTTGTTCTTGGTGAGTCTAGCTAAAGGTTTGTCAATTTTGTTGATCTTTTCAAAGAACCAGCTCTTGGTTTTATTAATTTTTTCTATTGTTTTTTTGGTCTCTATTTCATTTATTTCTGCTCTGATTTTTATTATTTCCCTTCTTCTACTGATTTTGGGCTTTGTTTGTTCTTCTTTTTCCAGTTCCTTCAGGTGCATTGTTAGATTGTTTATTTGAGATTTTTCTTGTTTGTTGAGATAGGCCTGTATCGCTATAAACTTCCCTCTTAGAACTGCTTTTGCTGTATTCCATAAATTCTGGCATGTCGTATTTTCATTTCCATTTGTCTCCAGGTATTTTTTGATTTCTTCTTTGATTTCTTTGTTGACCCAGTCGTTGTTCAGTAGCATTTTGTTTAATCTCCACGTATTTGTGGCTTTTCTGATTTTCTTCCTATAGTTGATTTCTAGTTTCATACCGTTGTGGTCAGAAAAGATGCTTGGTATTATTTCAATCTTCTTAAATTTATGGAGACTTGTTTTGTGGCCTAATATGTGATCAATCCTGGAGAATGTTCCATGTGCCTTTGAAAAGAACGTGTATTCTTCGGTTTTTGGATGAAATGCTCTGTGCATATCTACTAGGTCCATCTGTTGTAGTGTGTCGTTTAAGGCCAATGTTTCCTTATTGATCTTCTGTTTGGATGATCTATCCATTGGTGTAAGTGGAGTTTTAAAGTCTCCTACTATTATTGTGTTACTGTCTATTTCTGTTTTTATGTCTGTTAATAATTGCTTTATATATTTAGGTGCACCTACATTGGGTGCGTAGATATTTACAAGTGTTATATCCTCTTGTTGGATTGTTCCCTTGATCATTATGTAATGCCCTTCTTTGTCTCTTTTTACAGTTTTTGTTTTAAAGTCTATTTTGTCTGATATGAGTACTGCTACCCCAGCTTTCTTTTCATTGCCATTTGCGTGGAGTATCTTTTTCCATCCCTTCACTTTCAGTTTGTGAGTGTCTTTAGGTCTGAAGTGTGTCTCTTGTATGCAGCATATATATGGGTCTTGTTTTTTTATCCAGTCAGCCACCCTATGCCTTTTAATTGGAGCATTTAGTCCATTGACGTTTAAAGTAGCTATTGATAAGTATGCCATTTTTTAACTTTTTTTTTTTCTCAATGTTTTAGTAGTCTTTCTCTGTTCCGTTCTTCTTCTATACAGAATTGATGGTCACTTTAGTTTGACCTGTGTCTGAAAGCTGTACTCTTTAACTCCCCTCCTCCCTCATGTTTTTGATATCATATCTAACCTCTTTGTTGTGCATTTGTATCCATTACGTTCTAATCATGGAAATAGATAATTTTTCCTATTTGTGGTCTTTTCTTTTCCCCTTAAATCAGTCCCTTTAACATTTCTTGTAGCACTGGTTTCTTGGTGACAAACTCCTTTAATTTTTGCTTATCTGGGAAAATTTTGATCTCTCCTTCCATTTTGAATGATAATGTTGCTGGATAGAGTATTCTTGGCTGTAAGTTTTTTCCTTTTAGCACTTTAAATATATCGTGCCATTCTCTTCTAGCCTGTAACGTTTCTGCAGAGAAGTCAGTTGATAGCCTTATGGGGTTTCCTTTGTACGTAACTTGACATTCTCTTGCAGCTTTTAGGATTCTCTCTTTATCTTTAATTCTGGACATTTTGATTATGATGTGTCTTGGTGTGGGCCTCTTTGGGTTTATCTTGTTTGGGGCTCTCTGTGCTTCCTGTACCTGGATGTCTGTTTCCTTCCTTAGGTTAGGGAAGTTTTCATCTATTATTTCTTGAAATAGATTCTCTGACCCCTTGTCTCGCTCTTCTCCTTCCGGGACACCTATAACACGGATGTTAGTGCGCTTGATGTTGTCCCAGAGGTCCCTTATACTGTTCTCAGTCTTTTTAATTCTTTTCTCTTTTACCTGTTCACCTCGGGTAATTTCTTCTAGTCTTTCGTCCAACTCACAGATCCGTTCTTCTGTTTCCTCTACTCTGCTTTTGAGTCCCTCTAATGAATTTTTCATTTCCAGTATTGAATTCTTCATTTCTGATTGGTTCTTTTTTATATCTTCCATTTCTTTGTTGACATTCTCACTGAGTTCACCTATTCTTCTCCCCAGATCAGTGAGCATCCTTAACACTCTTAGTTTGAACTCTCTGTCGGGTAGGTTGCTCATTTCTGTTTCACTTAGTTCCTTTTCTGGGGTTTTGTCCTGTTCCCTTACTTGGAATGTATTCATTTGCCTCTTCATTTTGCCTCTTTCCCTGTGCTTTTGTCTACGTATTAGGTAGGTCAGCTACGTCTCCTGCTCTTGGATAGGTGACCTTATGTAAGTGATGGCTTAGGAGGCTTCCAGTGTGCTTCCCTCAGTTCTCAATGTTCCAGGGGTGACCCCTATGTGGGCTAAGTGTATCCTTCTACTGTGGCCTGTTTGCTCTCCCTGTAGGCGCCCAGGGCGGCTGAGTTATGCGCCTGGCCAGCTGTTGTAATGCTCAGCTGCTTATAGTTGTTGTGGGCCCTTCAATCTCTTTATCAGGTGTGGGGATCCCCAGCACAGTGGGCTACAAGTTCTAATACCACATTTGTGTTGCAGTATTTCTTTTAAGTGAGTAGGCCCCCACCGTGGCAGGTTGTTAGGCTCAGGGCCTTACAATTGCTGTAAGTCTCTAGCCTATTAGGTCTCTTGTCAGCTCTCTGAGGATTGCAGCTGGGTGGGGCTGGCCTCAGGCACAGGAGCACCCAATTGTTTCAGGTTTTGGAAGGTGGAGCAAACCTCCTATGTGGGTCTTTGAGAAGCACAAGTCTTCTGCAACTGAGAAGCCCTGAAGCCCACAGGTCCACACACACAGTCAACACAGTCCTGCCCCATGTGAGTGCCCCGACCTCCCCAAGCGGACCCAGTCTCTCCACGGCAGGAGCCCCACACACTCTGCCACCGCCCCACACTCTCCACCCGCTCCTTGTGCACACCCTGCCCTGCTCAAGTCGGCTCAGTTGTCAGGCTGCAGAGAATCCAGTCACCAATTTATGCAGGCCCACAAGTTGCCTGAGGGCTTGTTGTTTGGTGGGTCCAGTCTCTAGGATGGGCTGCCTGCCCTGGCTGAGCTGGATTAAATCGGTGCTCTAGCGGGTGGGGCAGACCCTGGGCTAGCAGGCCTCAGGGAGAACTCCAATAGCGTCTGTGTCAGCACGCCCACACCAGGCCACAACAATGGCCGCCGCCAATGTCCCAGTCCCTGGAGAGGTCTCACCCCTCACCGAGATGCACTCAGGGCCTATTAGGTGAGTCTCTTGTCACCAAAGCACTGTACACCTTTCTTTCTGGTGATTTTAGGGTGCTTCCTGAAACAGGTGAGTTTGCACGCGGGCCCTTTAAGAGCCAGTTTTAGTTTCTGTGTGAACCGGGTTTTCTGGGGGTGCTCCCCAGTGTTTTAGTAGCAGGCACAGTCAGATATTATGCCGCTGGTCTCGATTGTGCTGGGTCCACAATATGCCCACAGCGGGGGCGCTCCCGGCTCAGGGCCCCGTGTCTCCAGGGAGGCTGCGGACCTGTGAGCTGCTCCCGGTGGCCGTGAGGCTGGCGGCTTGTGAAGGCGGCGTTTCTCCTCTCCAGAAGGGAGTTTCTGCCTCTTCCACCTCAGTTAGGATTGTCCGTTATTGCAGGAGTTCCTCTCATCCAGTTTTCAGTTCTGTCTCAGGGGTAATTTTTCCACGAGTAGTTGTAAATTGGCTGTGTCCACGGGAGGAGGTGAGTTCCGAGTCTGCTTACACCGCCATCTTGACTCTCCTCCTATCATGCATTTTTCTGACCACAATTTTATGAAACTAGAAATCAACTACAAGAAAAAATTGGGAAGGTCACAAATATTTGGACAGTAAACAACATGCTACTGAACAACTATTGGATCAATGAATAAATCAAAGGAGAAAGCAAAATATACCTAAAGACAAATGAAAATGAAAAATAACATATGAAAACTTATGGGATGCAGCAAAAGTAGTACTAAGAGTGAAATTATAGCAATACAAGCCTACCTCAAGGAACGAGAAAAAGCCCAAATAAACAATCTAACACTGTACCTAAAAGAACTAGAAAAAAAAGAATCAACAAAGCCTAAAGTCAGTAGAAGGACAGAAATAACAAAAATCAGAGCAGAAATAAATGAAAGAGAGCCTAGAAAAAGAACAGAAACGTTCAATGAAACTAAGAGCTGATTCTGTGAGAAGATAAGTCTCTTTCTTTAGAGGTAGAGATGGCATGTGGGCAGAGATTATAAGATCAGAAAATCCCGACACTCAATCGGAGAACTCCCTGAACTTTAAGCATCTTTTAAGCAATTTTTTAGCATCTTTAATACATTCAAATATGCTGTCCCTTTAACATCTGTTTGAATACGTGTGGCAAAGTCAAAGGACAGGCTGTATTAGGCACCACAGGATGATAATAGCTTCCCTGCCTTCAACAACAAAAGGTCCAGGAAACTGACTTATCTTGGGTCCACGTTGGGAAGTGTCTGGGAGAAATATAGTGAAAAAGTAAATAAACCAGACAAGAATAAAGAATTGGACAGAGATCTGCTGGCAAAGAAAACTTTTCCCAGCTACAGGCCAATAGAATCTGGACAGAATGAGAAGGCTCATAACTACACCTGGCACCAGGGAATAAAGTGGAAATCTCACAAGGGAGGCCACTTCGAGGCCTATAAACACCTTGCAAAGCTACTCATTAGGGTTTCAGAACAACAACATGGTTAGGGTGTGTGTGTTCAATATCCGCACGTCCCGGGTTCTCCTCATGACATTTGCCTTACCTATATGTAGATTCCGCTCAACCTTTGTGGATTATAAAGCAAAGCGAAGAGAGTAAGAGTGTGGCAGAGGTAAAGAGCAAATTAAAAACAAAAACATACTGCAGTCATCATGTTGAGACTATAAAGTAAACTGAATTAACTGATGGACAGGAGATGCTCTTTCTGTAATTTTTTTAACAAATTAAGAAATTCATAAAATATTCTTCAGCATTGACGGTAATATACAACGCATAGACGAGTTAGTTCAAGCTTTACCTTCAGGGACAGTCATTGACCCTAATAGAGAATTCAGATTCCAGGGGTCAGCTAGTCTTGTATCAGAAAGTGTCACATTTCAGACCTGGCTGTGCGTTTCAGCTATTCACGTCTCTTTAAGCTAGTCATAGCTTGATAAGCACCACAGGCTTTGCTACTTAGCTTACTGAATATCAGAAATAGCTTTTCATTGGTGAAATGAGTGGTTCGTTTATTTAGCATGAATTTAGAAATGAGCTCTCATTGGTGAAACTGAAGGGATTCTGCATATGTGGATTGGCCAAAAACATCAGAGAATATCCTCATACTTAGAGGAAGAAGGTAAGACTCGGGCAAGGGAGGATGTCAGGCGTGATGTCCTGACAGTGCTGCACCAGCTGCTGGTTTAGGAAAATGTCTCCCTGCCTGTTGCCAGCCATTAGGCACAGGATCCTGCCTCCTTCCTATCTGTATCATGTGAACCTTTCATGGAAGGTGTAGCTGGGCATCTATCCAGGTAGCAATCTGCACATCCCCTGATGAAGGGACTCTTGCCTAGAGCGCTTCATCATCCTAATACAATGCCACTCAGTCTTGGACTTCACTGGCTCCACATAAAACAGGCGGCACCAACAGCCAAAGGGATAAATGGTTTCACTTGGGATTCCACGTTCACCCCAATACAATGTATGCTATAAGCACTCTATACAACCCCATATAAACTATACATATATGGAAAGTTCAGTTGGTCCTCCAGGCTTTCAGCCACACCCCAGGACTCTCACACATTAGAGTGCTGTGATGTAATCCCAAAACCTCTCCTTCACCACATGGCTCCAGTAGCAGAAAATAAGGAAAACACAATTTCTTTCGTGGCTGTTTAGTGTCGACAGATGCCATCTTTTCAACAAGATTATCACTTATATTTTTCTACATGCCTCCCGTCCACCCCCCAAATTCGTCTCTCCCTGTTTCCTGAGTCAAGCTCTACTCCACTAGAAGGCCCTCCCTGGTCCTCCCCTCACAGAGTCTCTTCAATCACTAAAGTCTGGTTGAAGACCTAGCTCACCTGGACCACTGCCGAATCAGCACACAGACACTGCATACTTGCATCCCTCGTTTTGACAATACTGTTGTGCTGCCTGGAGGGGTGGCGGCTTAACACTTTCCTGAGTGTATCTCATCTTCCCTCAAATGCCCTGAAAGTCTCTTCAGCACGAGAAGTGTGCACACTTGTCCTGTCAATCCCCCCACTCTTGACAATGTCATGATGACTGCATAACAGCCACTTAATGTCTATTGAATGAACACGCTTGTCAGGTAGAAAAATAAAGGAGATGGCTTGTCAATATGAGCAGCAGCTGTAACTAGTAATCTCATTTTCTTCATTTGCTTAACAAGGTACCAAAAGATACAGACAAACCTTGTGGATTTCATTTGAAAAACCAAGGTAGCAAGTTATCAGTTATATCGAAATCTAATGGCATTTACAGAAGATAAAGAAAAATACTGGGCCGGCCCCGTGGCTTAGCAGGTAAGTGCGCAAGCTCCGCTGCTGGCGGCCTGGGTTCGGATCCCGGGCTCGCGACGCACCGATTCTCCAGCCATGCTGAGGCCGCGTCCCACATACAGCAACTAGAAGGATGTGCAGCTATGACATACAACTATCTACGGGGGCTTTGGGGGAAAAATAAATAAATAAAACTTTAAAAAAAATCTATGTTTAGTTAGAATAATCACACATTATTTCCTGTTTTTAAAAAATTCTCTTCAGAGGAATTCAAAGTCATCACCATATGTCCACATCAAGGTCTCTCCAGAATCAGTGCTGGATATTTCCTTTATTGTTTGAATCTAGTTGAGCAAACTTGAGTCTCCAGAGGTTTCTTGGCATTTGTGTTGATTGTCGCTGTTTTGCATTCAATTAATAAATTTACTGTGGCATTTCCTGGACCATTGAGGCATGTCTTTTTCTCTGCTGTGTTTCTGTTTAGCATTTCAGAAATGTAGTTATTGAGGCCGGCCCCGTGGCTTGGCGGTTGGGTGCGCGCTCTCTGTTGCTGGCAGCCCGGGTTCGGATCCTGGGTGTTCACGGATGCACTGCTTCTCCGGCCATGCCGAGGCCGCGTCCCACATACAGTAACTAGAAGGATGTGCAACTATACAACTATCTGCTGGGGTTTTGGGGAAAAAAAAAAAGGAAGAGGATTGGCAATAGATGTTAGCTCAGAGCTGGTCTTCCTCACCGAAAAGAGGAGGATTAACATGGATGTTAGCTCAGGGCTGATCTTCCTCACACACACAAAAAAGAAATGTAGTTATTTTCCAAGTAGGGTAATAAGCTCTTTGTCTGCAGACACTATATCCTATAACCCCTGTTTTCCCCAGGATATTACATATTCTGTATACATAACAGACACACAATGAGTACTAAGGAACTGATAAATAAGTGGCAAGCAATAGGATATATTGGAGCACATGAGGAAGCCATTTGGGGTAAAACTAATTTGGCCAGAGTTTGTTTTTCCAAAAGGGCCTGTCGCCTGCATTGTGTATCTGCTTTCCCATGTCCCAAAGAGAAGAGAATATGCCCTTAAGATAAGGATGCCCTCATTGGCATTACATTAAGGATGAGCATTTCTCCCTAAGCTAGGATTTGGTTGCTGCAGTCATCCTGTGACCACCCAGTTTGAGACAATAGACCTGACACCAGCCAAGCCCATCGAGACAGCAGACCTGCTCCCTGCTGTGTCCATCAATAGCTATTCTGGCCAGGCAATCTGACAGGGCCATCTTGTCGCTATAGTAAAAGGGACATTACAATCCTATGTGATACATGCTCTTTGACAGTATATAATCGCTCTGTACACCCCACTTCTTTGGTGCCCTTCCTTCCTTAGGGAAGGAAGGCCCAGGGCCATGGTCTTCAAAAGTTGGCTCATAATGAACTCACTCCAATTTTGATTTATACACTGATTATGTATTATTTACATAGACATTTGTTGGTGTAGTCACGGCAGGATTTCACAGAAACCCACCAGAGACCACCTGGAATCTACACTGAACTGACATTGGGTACCAATAGGGGCCCATTGTGCCCTCTAGATCACTGCATTCTTCAGGTGACCCCAGTGAGTTCTCCTGAAACCTGGACCTCCTTATTGTAAGTCAACAGTTCAGAGTTTATTTGAGCTGCTTTCAAGGCTTAAGGCTAAGTGTCTTAAGGGTGTACCGGTACATAATCTAGGTTAGAGGATCCTAGGGGGGAATTCCTAGGAACGAGAAAATCAAGGGGAATTTCCTAGACCAGGGGATGCTAGGGGGCACTTTTGGAGTGAATGGGGCAGGCTGACCTCTTTAATTTGGCTTAAAATTGGAAAGAATTGTGTTTATAAGGTCTGAACAAAACTGCTTGATAGAGAAATGAGAGACTGAATCTGTTCAGTTCCGAAAAAAAGGGACATTGCTCCTCCCAGCGTTTTGGACATTCTCAGACCTGAAGCTGTAAAACTGCTAGAAGAAAACACAGGGAAGAGGCTCCTCGACATTGGTCTTGGCAATGAATTTGTGGATATCCTACCAAAACTGCAATCAACAAAAGAAAAAATCAACAAATGGGACTACATCAAACTTAAAAGATTCTGCCCAGCAAAAGAAACAACCAACAAAATCAAACGGCTGGGAGAAAAATTTTGCAAACCATGTATCAGATAAGGGGTTAAATATCTAAAATTTATAAAAAATTTATACAACCCATAACAAAATTTATAAAGAACTCATACAACCCAATAACAAAAAAGCAATCCAATTGAAAAATGGGCAAAGGACTAAGTAGACATTTGTCCCAAGAAGACATCCAAATGGCCAACACGTACATGAGAAGGAGCTCAATGTCACTAATCATCAGGGAAATGCAAACCAAAACCACAAAGAGCTATCCCCTCACACCTGTAAGGATGGTGATCATCAAAGAGACAGGAGATAATAAGTGTTGGCAAAGATGTGAAGAAAAGGAAACCCTTGTGTGCTGTTCATGGGAATTTAAATTGGTGCAGCCACTATGGAAAAGACAGTGGAGGTTCCTGAAAAAATTAAAAATAGATACACTTCAGTGTATTTATCTGAAGAAAATGAAAACATTAACTTGAAAAGATATATGCAACCCTGTGATTATTACAGCATAATTTATAATAGCTAAGATATGGAAACAACCTAAATGTCCATCAATAGATGAGTGGATAAAGAAAACGTGGTATGGGCTGGCCTGGTGGCATAGTGGTTAAGTGTGTGTGCTCTGGTGTGGCAGCCCAGGGTTCAGATCCCGGGCACGCACTGCCTCTCCACTTGTCAGACCATGTTGTGATGGAGTCCCATATAAAGTGAAGGAAGATGGGCACGGATGTTAGCCCAGGGCCAGTCTTCCTCAGGAAAAAGAGGAGGGTTGGCACATGTTAGCTCAGGGCTGATCTTCCTCACAAAAAAAAAGGAAAGAAAATGGGGTATATATTTACAATGGAATATTATTCAGCCATAAAAAAGAAAAAATCTTGCCATTTGCAATGTCATGGATGGACCTTGATGCCATTAAGGTAAGTGATATAACTGAGACAGAGAAAGACAAATACCATTTGATTTCAGTTATACATACAATCTTGCTCTGCAGTTTCTCACCAAACTGCCACTGGCAGGCCGAGTCAAGTACCGATTTTCTTTAGTGAATCCAAGGGAATGCCTCTCAGAAAAGGCTTTTAATTGCAGTGTGTCTTGGAATTTATGTGTGAGACAGTCTTAATTCCTAGAGCTGAGGGAGGTTCTGCACAGTCTCAGATCCAGAAATGGAAGACAGAGATAGTTTGGCTCAGCTCTAGGGACAAGCCTCTAAGGGCTCTGCAGTTTCTTGCCAAACTGCCACTGGCAGGCCGAGTTGAGAACTGGCTCTCTTTAGTGAATCTGAGGGAATGACCCTCAGAAAAGGCTTGTAACTGCAGTGTGTCTGGGAAGTTATGTGTGAGAGAGCCTTAAGACCTAGAGCTGAGGGAGGTTCTGCACAGACTCAGTTTCAACAATGGAAGACAAGGATAGTTTGGCTCAGCTCTAGGAATAAGCCTGTAAGGGCTCTGCAGTCTTCTTGCCAAACTGCCACTACCAGGCTGAGTGGAAAACAGGCGTTCTTTAATGAATCCGAGGGCACGTCTCTTGGAAAAGGCTTGTAACTGCAGTATTAGTGGTGGCTGTGTGCCTTGGCAGTTCTGGTGAATGGCTGAAATTCAGTATTCAGATTATTCAATGTCATGATTTGGGATGTTCAAACAGAAACGGAGCCCCCTGTTCTGTGCCCAGATGGGAATTGCTAGAGATATCATGAAGAGAAGTTCAAATTCAATATAAAAAATTCAGCTGATTTTCTATATACCAACAAATAATTGGAATACGAAACAATACCGTTAACAATACACACACATACACAAAGAAATCCTCAAGTGTAAATCCAATAAAATATTTACAGATATCTGTGGGAAAAAAATGAGATATTCTTAAAAGCAATAAAGGACAAAATAAATCAATTGAGATATATTCCTTGCTCATGATCAAAAGTCACAATATTATTAAGATGTCAATTCTTCTTAAATTGATCTAAAGATCCAATGCAATTCCAATAAAAATCTCACCAAGCTATTTTGTACATACTGACGAAGTCATTTGAAACCTTGAGTGGTCTAGACAATCCTGATGAAGAACAAATTGATGAATTCACACTTCTCAATTTCAAGATTAATTACAAAGTCAAGAGACTGTGATATTTTACAATACTACAATAATCAAGAGATCGTGATTTTTTTTTATAATTTTATTTATTTATTTTTTTCCCCCAAAGCCCCAGTACATAGTTGTATGTCATAGCTGCACATCATTCTATTTGCTGTATGTGGGATGCAGCCTCAGCATGACCAGAGAAGCCATGCATCGGTGCACGCCCGGGATCCGAACCATGATATTTTAAAAAGAATAGGGCCGGCCCCATGGCTTGGTGGTTGGGTGCCTGCTCCGCTGCTGGCGGCCCGTGTTCGGATCCGGGACGCGCCCCGACCCACTGCTTTTCCGGCCATGCTGGGGCCGTGTCCCACTTGCAGCAACTGGAAAGGTGTGCAACTGTGACATACAACTATCTACTGGGGCTTTGGGGGAAAAATAAATAAATAAAAATTAAAAAATAAATAAAAAATAAAATGAATAGACACAGAGGTAAATGAAAAAGCATGGAAAGTCCACACATAGACCTCTGCAAATACAGACAACTTGATCTTGGTCAAGACAATAAATGCACTCCAACATAAAAAATAATAGTCTTTTAGGTCTTTAGTTTTAGTCTCTAGTCATCATCAACCATGGTGATGATACAAAATGATGACCCTATGGAAATAAATGAATAAAGACACAAACTTTGCACCTTAGACATAAATTTACTCAAAATCACTCTTCAACTTAAAATATAAAATGCAAAACTATAAAAATCATACTAGGAAACAGGAGAAAATCTTCATGATTTATAGTTTGATGATTAGTTTTCATATACAACACAAAAAGCACAATCCATGAAGAAAATAATTGATCATGTGGACTTGGTTAAATTTAAACTGTTCAATCTGGGAAAGACAACATTAACAGAGTGGAAATACAAACTCCTGACTAGGATAATACGTTTGTAAAACACATATCTGCAGAAAGACCTGCATGCAAAATATTCAAAGAACCAATCAAATACTGCAACAAGAAAACAAACTCCCCAAATTAAATAAATAGACCAAAATATGAATAGACAAGTTACCAAAAATATATATATACATGGGAAATAAACAAATATAAATTTCTCAACAATAAGAAATTATTGGAAAATAAAATCCATTATGCATTAAGAAAAAGCAAATTAAAACACCAATGAGATACTCTACTCTTCTAGTAGAATAGCTAAAAACCAAAAACTGACAATACCAATTACTGGTGAGGATGTAGGACAATAGGAAATCTCATTGATTGCTGATGGGAATACACACAGTACAACCTCTTAAGAAGACATCTTGCTAATTCTTGTGAAGCTAAATATAGTGTCACTATACGGTGCACCAATTGTGCAGCAATGTATTTCTCCAACTACTGTGAAAATATACATCCACACACAGACCCCTAAGAACATCTAAAAAGCAGCTTTATTCACAATGGCCAAAACCTAGAAGGAACCAATACGTCCTTTAACAAGTGAATGACACCCAAGCGTGGGACACTGAGGGAAGACACTTGAGGCACACATGGGCTACAGACACAGGGTAAGGAAACACACGAGTTCAGACAGGGGCTAGAGGAACAGTAAATGAAAACACTTGTTGTCTAGATAGGCTGGAGGCACAGAGAACGTAGACAAACACGAGCTGGCGTGGGCTGAAACACAGCGGACAGGCACACTCAGGGATGGAAAGGGATGCAGACACATGTAATGAGAGAGACACGTGAGGTCTGGTATAAAATGTGGGCACAGGAGATAGAGACACTCGAGGAAATGTATGCGCTGCAGGTACATGAGAGAATTACATTAGTTGTCTGACATGGGTTTTAGAGAGAGGGGATGGAGACTCATATGGGTTGGCAAGGGCTACAGGAACAAAGAATGGAGACTTTTGAGAGGTGGTATGGACAGAGGGGAGAGAAAATCTTGACAAAACAAAAGGGCAGACATGGGCTGCAGTCATATGAGATGGTGACACTCGACACAAGATATGAGCTTCAGGTAGAGGGATGGAGACACAAAGGCTGGCATCAATGGAGGCTCATGGGCTGGAGACACTATGGGGCAGACATGGCTTGCAGCACAGAATTTAGAAATACACTAGGGAAGACAAGAGATACCAGCTACATCTGTGTGTAGCCTTAAATGAATGTATGAGTATGGAAGAAAGACAGGAAATCCACAATCTCAGCTTCTGTCTCAAGAATTAAAAGAGAATAACACTTAAAATGTCTATATTACCTAAAGCAATCTACAGATTCAATGCAATGCCAATCAGAATCGCAATGACATTCCTCACAGAAATAGAAAAAAGAATACTAAAATTTATATGGGGCAACAAAAGACCCCTAATAGCTAAAGAAATCCTAAAGAAAAAGAACAAAGCAGGAGGCATCACAATTCCTGACTTCAAAACATACTACAAAGCAATAGTAATCAAAACAGCATGGTACTGGTACAAAAACAGACACACAGATCAATGGAACAGAATTGAAAGCCCAGAAATAAAACCACACATATACGGACAGCTAATTTTCGACAAAGGTGCTAAGAACATGCAATGGAGAAAGGAAAGTCTCTTCAATAAATGGTGTTGGGAAAACTGGACAGCCACATGCAAAAGAATGAAAGTGGACCATGTGCTATCGCCATTCACAAAAATTAACTCAAAATGGATCAAAGACCTGAAGGTGAGACCTGAAACTATAAAACTCATAGAAGAAAATATAGGCAACACACTATTTGACATTGGTTTTAAAGGAATCTTTTCGGATGACATGCCTACCCAGACTAGGGAAACTAAAGAAAAAATAAACAAGTGGGACTTTATCAGATTAAAGAGCTTTTATAAGACAAATGAAACCAGAATCAAACCAGCTGGGAGACAATATTTGCAAAACATACATCTGACAAGGGGTTGATCTCCATAATATATAAAGAACTCACACAATTGAACAACAAAAAAACAAACAACCCGATCAAAAAATGGGCAGAGGAAATGAACAGACACTTCTCCAAGGAAGATATACAGATGGCCAATAGGCACATGAAAAGATGCTCAACATCACTAATCATCAGGGAAATGCAAATCAAAACAACACTAAGATACCACCTCATGCCCGTTAGAATGGCTTTCATCACCAAGACAAAAAACAACAAATGTTGGAGAGGATGTGGAGAAACAGGAACTCTCATACACAGCTGGTGGGAATGCAAATTGGTGCAGCCTCTATGGAAAACGGTACGGAGATTCCTCAAAGAATTAAAAATAGAGATGCCCTATGATCCAGCCATCCCACTACTGGGAATCTATCCAACGCACCTGAAATCAACAATCCAAAGAGGCTTATACACCCCTATGTTCATTGCAGCATTATTCACCATAGCCAAGAAGTGGAAGCAACCTAAGTGTCCCTCGACTGACGATTGGATTAAGAAAATGTGGTATATATATACAATGGAATACTACTCAGCCATAAAAAAAGACAAAATCGTCCCATTTGCAACAACATGGATGGGCCTGGAGCGTATTATGTTAAGTGAAACAAGCCAGAAAGAGAAAGACAAACACTGTATGATCTCACTCATATGTGGAATATAAACTAACACATGGACAGAGAAAACTGGACTGTGGTTACCAGGGCAGTGGGGGTGGGGGGTGGGCACAAGGGGTGAAGGACAAACAAAAATGTACAACCCAAAATTTCACAATGTTAGAAACCATTAAAACATCAATAAAAAAAAAAAAGTTTTATTATAAAACTTTTAAGTATCTTTGGAAAAAAAAAAAGAGAATAACACTGGAAAAACTACACATAGGAAACAATAATAAAGATAAGAATCAATGAAATAGAAAAATACTAAAGAAATAAATCAGGCTAAAATTTATTTTTAAAATATTAATAATGTTAATAAACCACTAGCAAAACTGATTAAGGAAAAGAAAAAGAAATGAAACACAAATGACCAGTATCAGAAATCAAATAAGAGTATTCTCTACAGAGTGCTTAGATCTTAACGAGACACACCATTTTGTGAAATACTTAGCACTACGAATTAGACAGCAAAGGTAAAAATTCACTTTATAAAAAATCTATATACTTAAACTGACACACACAAAAAACATAAAATAGGAAAACTCACATATCTACTAAATAAATTGAATTGTTAGATGGTCAAACCAACTAACCAACAAGAACAACAAACACTTTCCACGAACAAAAGTCTAGGTCTGGGATTATTAACTATTCCAGACAATAGAGGGAGGAAGGAAGGAAAGGTTCAGATTCCAGATTAGACTGAACACAAAAGTAATATAGATTTTATTCACATTGAATACAGTACAAAGATGATTCTTTACCACACAGGACATCTGAAGTCATCTTTCCACTATACTACCCAATAAATTGAACCTAGAGAAGAACTGGAGAAAAAAAGCACAACACATTAAATATATATATATATATTTATAATTTTATTTATTTATTTTTTCCCCCAAAGCCCCAGTAGGTAGTTGTATGTCATAGCTGCACATCCTTCTAGTTGCTGTATGTGGGACGTGGCCTGAGAAGCTGTGGGTCGGTGCGCGCCCGGGATCCGAACCCGGGCCACCAGCAGCGGAGCACGTGCCCTTAACCGCTAAGCCATGAGGCCGGTGTGGGAGATCAAGATTTGGCCATGCTGAAATATATCTCTTTACCTTGATTGTTTTCTCTGAGGGACATTTGACCTCCCCCACTAACTGCCTAAAGAATTTGACATGGTGGCTCCTTCCTGGAACAGATCATCTATCATGATGGCTTTAATGATCATGTAAAATAGATGTTACAATGGGAGGGGCACCAAGCCCCTTTTATCAAAAAACTCTATCTCTCCCTGACCACATTATCTATAGATGACCCTGAAAAGAATTGTCCTCCTGCCCTCTGAAGTCCCAGGCCACTACCCACCCCCAACACGTTCCTCACCTTTAGCTGCAGTACTTAAGCAAGCAGCTTAGACAGAGGGACGAGTTGCTCATTTCTGAGCTTCTCCCATGTATACATGTTATTAAACTTGGTATTATTTTCTCCTGCTAACCTGTCTTGTTGATTATTTGGCCAGCCATAAGAACCTTAAGGGAAAGGGCAGAGGGAGATTCTCCCTCTTCCCCCGACAGTTTTGGCGTAGTCGCCAGGAGCCACACTGGCTGGCAAGTTGCCTTCTCTGGCTGGAAGACCTGCCTTCTCCCTGGACTACTGCAGATGATGAGATACGGGAACGCCTGACCAAAGCCGGCACAAGGTAAGACTTCTTACCATGTCAGCCTCCCGGAATCTCTATCTGCGGAGTCCGGCGGAAGGAAGTGGTGAGAATTTTTTCTCTCTTTTTTTTTTTTAAAAACAAGTTTATTCTTTTAAAATTTTTTTTTTAATTTTTATTTATTTATTTTTCCCCCAAAGTCCCAGTAGATAGTTGTATGTCATAGTTGCACATCCTTCTAGTTGCTTATGTGGAACGCAGCCTCAGCATGGCCAGAGAAGCGGTGCGTTGGTGCACACCCAGGATCCGAACCCGGGCTGCCAGCATCGGAGCACACGCACTTAACCGCTAAGCCACAAGGCCGGCCCTCTCTTTCTAAATTTAGATTGGCAAGAGAAAATATTTGGGAAACTAGTTTCTTGGGCTTTTAGTGACTCTTGGTTTAAATTTGGTAGAGTACTCTTGCTTTTTGATCTTGATCCCTTTTCCTCCCACAGGTAGTCTCTGTTTTTCTCTTTTGTCTGTGTCTTTTGTCATAAGAAGGAAATACCATAGGGTAGGACGCAGGCATAGGCCCTATAAGCCTGCTGTCCGGGCCGGCCCCACAGACTGGTGAGTTTGCGGGTCTCACCAGACCGGCGTCCACAAACTTTGCTGTGGGTTATTATGCACATGAAGTGAAGGCCATTGCCGAGGGCATCTTGGAAGCCAAAAAGGCCGCAAATTTGGTGGGCGCGGGTCGAGCAGTTAAGAGCCATTAGGGCGCTCGCCATTTTCAGAAGACTCCCGTGACAGGATAAGTTGGGTCACGGAACGGGGTAGATGACACAGGTCCCCGGCCAACTGCAAGAAAATTTCCGTGCAACGACGAGGTACTCTGTAAAACACACAGTCCCCAACCCCGCAGCGCCTCCCCCTCTAGATATTATTCTGGCTCCAAGAGACCTAAGGCATGGCTAAAGCTGTCATTGTGCACATAAAAAATAAAAATAAAAAAAAAAAACGGGATGAGGTTTTTCCTTCTGTCTTGTTCTGTGTCCTGAGAAAACTTGGCTTTGTGACCAGTGAGAATATTCTCCTTGGTCTCCACCATACGGAAGGTGCATTTACCGGGGTGCACCTTGGTGGCCAGTCGAGTAGACTGGGGTTCCAAACTGTCTCTGTCCGGCTGTTCCAAGCTCTCAGGGGAGTCTGAATATCTTTGGGAGTGAATTCTGTGGATCACGGGGGCTACATCATCTGCGCCCTCACCAGGGACGCCTCTTACGTCCATGGTAGATTTATTCTAAGCGTGGAAAGTTACCTCTGGGTCTTTCCTTAAAAAGGCTTATTGGTTCGAGTCACTATTGGAATAAATATACAAATGAAGATCCTACTCGTCAATGGCCAGACGACGGATCCTTTGAATTGGAAAAACTTCTAAATTAGGGGAAAAAAAATTGTTTTGAGAGCTCTCACATAATTATTTGGTACCTAAAAAAAGGCCTGAAAAAGGAAGGGAAAAATTTGAATAGCCTTAAGACCTTGACTCAGGTTACAATTGAATTGAGAACATGTAAAAGTGTAAGTGTTGATAAGATTATAAAGGTTGTAATGTTTGAGCTAATTTTATATAAAGAGGTTACATCAACTTTGCCTGAGTATGTTTTAAAATGTCTTACTGCGAATGCTTCCCTTGTCCAAAATTATAAGACCAAGACCTATTGACAAAAATCTTAATGATAATTATGTTTAAAGGTATAAAAGGTGATGAAATTTACATGAACTTTTGTACAAAAAACTGATGTTATTTCTATTACAGAACTGGTTAACAAAAATAGTAATTTAAATGATGGCTAATTTTATCTAATGTCTTATGAAGTCTTATAGGCAATCTAAATAATTATTGGGAATCAGTAACTAAATAGTTGTGAAAAAGATGAATGTTGGATGAACTTTAAACAATAATTATGTGTTATGGTGGTTACAGCTTCCAAACTCTCTTTGGTGACTTAAAACTTTAGAGTTTTGCTAAATTTTATGAAAATTTCTCTGAGTATCATCATTTCCAAATAACATAAGATATTAGACATTGATTGCTAAATGTACATTTGTCTACTTTTGGCTTTTCATTACAGGAAAACTAAAAGGTGTTTTGGGTCTATTGATAAACATGTGTTTTATTAAAAGATTGTACTATAAAGTAATGTGTTTCCAGAAGTTATGAAGTGTTTATAAATTTTCCAAGCCACAAGTTACTAATGTAAAAGAAAGTTTATAATGGTTTACTTAGTTTTTACTTACAAATTGAGGTTTCTAAAGGTTAAAATTTCTAATTAGTATATGTGATTGAAGCTACTAAAAAATTAAGAAAAATATGTCTGTGTACAAGGAAAGTAAGATGTATAAAGGTACAAAGAATGGAAATGTTTTGTTTGGTCGATTAAGAAAGATAAATTTGTCCTCAAGTACTAGGAGGGAAAAGAAAGACATGGGACAAATTCTGAACGTAAAAAGAAAGTTATAAGTTTGTGAAAGAGGAATTCTGGAAAAAGAGTTTTTACATGGTCAAGTTGGCTAAGATTTAAATAAATTTAAGTAAGTAAATGAGTTTTAATATCAAAAGTAAAGCTGGTACAAAATTATAATTTGGTCTTATTTCTCTTAAAAGGATAATTTTCTTAAACTTGATAAAGAGGTTACAAAAGATTTTTCTTCACCTTTGAGTAAGTCTACCTAAAAGACAAAAAATCTATGTTTTGTTAAAATAACTTCCTGTGTTCAAAAGACTGAGGTCTCTGTATTAAGGCTTTTTGGACTGTTAATGCTCTGTTTGCTTTGACTTTTTATATTTTTGACAAGCTCCCCAAAATTCATATCTTAAATAAAGTCCTTTTTTTTACTTTTTTTCTTTGAGAATTTTCAAAGGGCCCTGAAACTTCTCAAAGAAATTTGCTCTCTTCCTATAAGGAGGAAGATACTAAACTTATTAGGCTTATTCAGTATGTTAAATTACATGGAAAACATTGTCAGACAAGTGAAGATAAAACCTTCTTAGGTGGTATTATGAGGGTAAATGTTATTGATATAGGCGTTTTAAAATTGCATAACATTACTGAAATTCTGATCTGTCCTGGTTGTCAGTCATAATTCTGGTTATTATTATTTTAAAGTGTTGTATGTCACAAAAGTAACCAAATTACTTTGTCAATTGACATTTTGAGATCTTGTTGTTTACAGACATTTCTTTGATCTAATGCTTTTGCAAAATGTTTCAACTTCAGAAAAATTCATAGAAAGGACTCTGACATTTACACTGAAGTACAGGTTTCTGATAAACTTGCTGATCATAAAACTGAACTTGATAAGAAATTACAGAAATCTGTTGGAGAGACTGATAACTTCATGAAGCTGCTAACAAAAAGATTGGGATCAAGAATGGATTACACCGGACTGAATGAACTGATTATAATTTTTATGATTTTTCATTTGAAGTATTGCTGATTCTCCCTCTTCCCCCGACACCATACACCCACGGCACTGCCTCTCCCATCTCTCTCAAGCGCCATCTCCCCTGTTATTAACACCTTGCATTAGTGTGATACGTTTGTTATAATGAATGAACAATATTGAAACGTTGTTATTGTTGGGGAAGTGAGAGAGAATCTCCCTCTGCCCTTTTCCTTAAGGTTCTTATGACTGGCCAAATAATTAACAAGACAGGTTAGCAGGAGAAAATAATACCAAGTTTAATAACATGTATACATGGGAGAAAGCAGGGACACTGCGTTTCTCAACACAATAGCAGAAATTCTCATCTTAAATACCATGTTCAGCTAATGACAAAGGAGGATGTTCGGGGTGGGGGGAGTCAGTTACAGGAGATTACCACTAAAGCTCAGTAAACAAGAGTAAGGTTATTATGCAGATTTAAGGCCTCACTTTTCACATTGTTAAGTTTCTAGGAATGAGGTCATCCCCTCTCTTCCCAAATACAGAGGGGGAGATACCTTTACAAATGGAGATTTCCCTCATAAATGTAAATGTCTGTCTGGCAACTCATTGCAGGACCATCTAAAGAATGTGGCCAGAGACAGAACTTCTGAGAAGATGGGCTTGTTGGTGCCTTTTCTATTGTAACATCTATTTTACATTATACTACAGCCATCAGACAGAAGATCTGTTGCAGGAAGGAGTTACTATGTCAAATTCTTTAGGCAGTTAGTGGGGGAGGTCAAATGTCCTCAGAGAAAACAACCAAGGTAAAGAGATAGATTTCAGGTGGCCAAATCTTGATCTCCCACATTATGAACTACAGTCCCTAGATTAAGGGTCACTCTTTGTGTTGTAGAGTTACACAGGTTTTGACACACATATAGTGACATGTAGCCACCATTATGTACAGAACAGTCTCACTACCCTAAAAATCCTCTGAGCAACATATTAGCTCTTAGTGGCTTTTTAAAATATTAACAATTGTCAGAATGACGTAAATTTTTACAATGAAAAATGCTTCACAGGTGCTAAGTTTTGTTAGTTTCCCTATTATGATCACTATTAGAAATAACAAAAAAAAAATGAACCCCTATATAAATAGCAAAAATCATAGAATTGTAAAGATAAAAAAGATCTGGAAGATTAGGAAATCCCACATTCTTCAAGACCCTGCTCTCCAGTCTCTCAGTTTTGTGTGTCATTTACCTGCCAACTCCGCTGAGGAGAAAGAAAGAAATCAATAAAGAAAAACAAAGCAAAAAACAAATTTTGGTTCTAAGTAGTCCTTTTGAGCCCAAGTTAATCAAGCATGGATTCTCTATTATTGCCTATTTGCATCAGGAACATAATTATTATGTCGGGGAAGAGGGAGAATCTCCCTCTGCCCTTTTCTTTAAGGTTCTTATGGCTGGCCAAATAATCAACAAGACAGGTTAGCAGGAGAAAATAATACGAAGTTTAATAACATGTATACATGGGAGAAACTCAGAAATGAGCAACTCTTCGCAGGGTCATCTAGAGAATGTGGCCAGAGAGACAGAACTTCTGATAAGAGGGGCTTGTTGGTGTCTTTCTTATTGTAACATTTACTCTACGTTATCTTTACAGCCATCATGATAGATCTGTTCCAGGAAGGAGTCACCATGTCAAATTCTTTAGGCAGTTAGTGAGGGAGGTCAAATGTCCCTAGAGAAAACAACCAAGGTAAAGAGAGAGATTTCAGGGTGCCCAAATCTTGATCTCCCGCAGTCCCGCCTTTGAAACTACAAGTTTCACAGTCCTTTTGAAACTTAAAGAAGTTTCATAGTCCAGAAGCTGAGTTGGTAGGCTGTTTTATCTCACTGAACACATTTCTTACTCCTGATAATAGATCAGTTTAATTAAGTTCATTTTAGAAGGTGGTGATGCAGGTAGGCTCTCAAGGTTACGCCTATATTATGGAAGCAAGCAATCAAGTATTTAATAGAAGCATTTCTATGGAAACAAAAAAAAAACAAGGTTAATGGTTAGAGCAAGTTGTAAAGCAGTTTTTGAGTTCAGAGGACAGCCAGTGAAGAAGAATTTTAGATGTCAGCGTCAAAGCATCTTTTGCAGTTTAAAATGTCTCTGATGATGTCATCAAGTAATCTCTTAAATTTGTATCAAGTCTATCAGCTTTAGTTTGTAAGGCTTTAGGGAAAAGGGCAGATTTAGTTTTTACTGAAATATAATTTTTTTCTCTAAAATCACCCTCATTTTTATTAAGATAGCCAAATTAAAACTAACTAGTTTGCAAAATAAGTCTAGTTCTAATAGAGTTGGCCCAATTATTTACATAAGTACAGCAAGAATAGCAGTTGATCACATAGGCTCTTTTAAATCTGCTTTGTTGGAACTTTTTATAAGGAATCTCAGATTGAACTTTAAAGGCCTCTGGAGTCCAGGAAAGCCAAGCCAAGGATTTTGTCATCCGACTTTACCTGTAATACTTAGAGATTTGGGTGAATTTCTCTCTTCCGAGGTTTTCTCAAAATATTTCGAAGTTCCTTGTACCTGCCAGATAAGTGACATTTTTTACTTATCTTGGTAAGTGCTGCTTGGAACATAAGGTACCAGGCCAATATTTTTACGTGGCTTTATTCTATAAAGTCTAATCTTTATTCCTCAAAAGCTGTATGGTTATATCGCAAATATGATGTTCCAGTCACAGTCTTGGTAGTATAACCAGTGTTTCTAATTGTGTCTTGTTATAAGGAGAACAGATTTGTATTGAACTTAAGCAAATAACTATATTGTCATGAAAACAACAATACTCACTCACTAAGAGTTTTTAAATTTGAGGGATCAGATAGAGAGAAAAAGATAAATATTTTAATTTTACTTACAAAAGTATCATTTACCAAATTGTTATGTCATAGCTAGCACAGGAGAAAAGAGAAAAAGTTTTCCTTAAATCTGAAAAAACAAAACATTAAAAATTTAGTAATATTTCAAATGAAAAATCATAAAAAGTATAATCATCTTTATCAGTTTATTTAGTCTTGTGTAATCTATTGTTGATCTCAATCCTCCCAGAGATTACTCTGGGAGGAAAAGAGATCAAGATCAAAATCAAGAGTACTCTACCGAATTTAAACCAAGAGTCACTAAAAGCACAAGAAACTATTTTCCCAAATATTTTCTCCTGCCAATCTAAATTTAGAAAGAGAAAAAATTCTCACCATTTCCTTCCGCCGGACTCTGCAGATAGAGATTCCGGGAGGCTGACGTGGTAAGAAGTCTTACCTTGTGCCGGCTTTGGTCAGGCGTTCCCGTATCTCATCATCTGCAGTAGTCAAGGGAGAAGGCAGGTCTTCCAGCCAGAGAAGACAACTTGCCAGCCAGTGTGGCCCCTGGTGACTACTCCAAAACTGTCGGGGGAAGAGGGAGAATCTCCCTCTGCCCTTTCCCTTAAGGTTCTTATGGCTGGCCAAATAATCAACAAGACAGGTTAGCAGGAGAAAATAATACCAAGTTTAATAACATGTATACATGGGAGAAACTCAGAAATGAGCAACTCGTCCTTCTGTCTAAGCTGCTTGCTTAAGTATTGCAGCTAAAGGCGAGGAGTGTGTTGGGGGTGGGTAGTGGCCTGGGACTTCAGAGGCCAGGAGGACAATTCTTTTCAGGGTCATCTATAGATAATGTGGTCAGGGAGAGATAGAGTTTTTTGATAAAAGGGGCTTGGTGCCTCTCCCATTGTAACATCTACCTTACATTATCATTACAGCTATCGTGATAGAAGATCTGTTCCAGGAAGGAACCACCATGTCAAATTCTTTAGGCAGTTAGTGGGGGAGGTTAAATGTCCCTCAGAGAAAACAATCAAGACAAAGAGATACATTTCAGGGTGGCCAAATCTTGATCTCCCACAGTACATTTATCTGGGAAGATATTATCTAAGGGTAATTATTCTTCCCAAATTCTTTCTTCACCTCAAACAGCAATACTTCCAAAGTTTTAATGAAAATGTGGCCAATTTGGTGAAAACCAAATGAGTTGTTTGTTTTAGCATGCCAATGAGATTAAGAAATAAGTATTTTAATTATTGTTATTGATTACAAAAATCAGAAATTAAGAAAACAAACTTCTTTGTCCAAAGACATTTCTGCAAGTGAAATCATCTGAAAAACTGACAGCTAGCCTCCCGTTTTAACCATTAAACCATAAGCAATGTAATACCATGGGCAAACACTTGAGCCTTGTCACCTGCATGAGTCCCCAACGCTGTTGCCCCATCAGGGCCACACAGATCAGGGGAAAGAAACGGCAGTGAGGAGACAGCTGTGCTCTCAGTGTCCTTCCTTCCTGTGTCAGAACTCCGTCCCAGCTGCTAGCTGTCTACTCTTAGGGGGAAGCAAAGAATTCTGTGGACACGACACATCGGGTGTTAAGGATGTCATCGTTTTTATTTATTTATTTTTTTCCCCCAAAGCCCCAGTAGATAGTTGTATGTCATAGCTGCACATCCTTCTAGTTGCTGTATGTGGGACGCGGCCTCAGCATGGCCAGAGAAGCGGTGCGTCAGTGCGCGCCGGGGATCCAACCCGGGCCGCCTGCAACACAGCGCGCACCCAACTGCTAAGCCACGGGGCCAGCCCACATCTTTCTTTTTTAAACAAATGTTAGATCAGGTGACGAGCTTCTCAGGACAGGAGGAACCACCTCAAGGGAAGGCAGATCTTCTCTAGGAGCTGACGATCATCCAGGGAGAGCAGAGTAAAGGGCTGCAGAGCGCCAGCCTGATCCCGCTCTCTCTCTCAGGGACACTTCCATCCCCACCCCCCTCCCAGCGCCCCCCCAGCGGTTCCCATTGTAGCCTCCGAGGCCCGCGCATGCGCAGGACCAGCGCTCTGAGCGGCAGAGGGGCCGGCGAGCTGGAGAGTGCGGGGGCGCGTGCACTGGAGGCGGGGTCCCTGGTGTGGAGGTGGCTGCCTCAGACGTTTGTGTGGGGGGATTGGCAGTTTCTGGATCCTTCCTCCAGGATTTTCAGCGCTGGGGAGCTCTCCTTTCTGCAGTGTGGAGGAGCGTTGGGCAGGAGGCGGCACCAAGGTATGCAGTGGGTGGCTGTCTGGTTGTGGAGATTGCCGCCACTGATGGCGGGAGCGCGGTGTTGGGGGCAGCGGAGGGGGTCGGGGGACGGGGTTGCTGGCAGGCTGCCTGAGGCGGGGGAGCCCAACCTCTGTCCCTTGGAGGAGCAGAAGAGCGCCGCCTGGCCAGCCAGTCCCTCTGCCTTGGCGGGGCCCCAGCCAGCGGAGGTGCAGGGGGCGGCAGGGAGTCGCCTGCCCTCTGTGCGCGCCCTTGAGTTCGCGCTCCCCCAGGACCCCGTCTAGGCCAGGTCGCGACATCCCCGGGTGAACACTTTCCTTCAGAAGACACCCGTGGTCAGCGCTCCTCTGTCTGACTCCGCGCAGGCTATTGGGCTCCTCATTGCGTTCTTTAAACAAATAAGCGTTCCTACCTCTTTGGGACACTTTTATAGAAAAGCCTAATCCCATTAATGGTTTCTGATAATTGACTCTATATTTGCAAGGTGAACTTTGAAGCCTGTGAATGGTTGTAAACTGCATTTAATTAAAGGAATTTTAAACAGTCTTTGGTGAAAATTATGTAGCTTCCTAATAATAACTCTCCTTCTATTAACATAGACTAATGACTGATCAATTGATGATTGACATGATGTGTATGGAATTTTGGTTTCAGTGGAAAGGTTTTTCTTGGCAGTTGGTGCTAAAATTAAAATCGGATAAGGAGGAAGTTTTTAGAAGTAGTATGTAGTGTGTGTTTTGTCTCCATACTCATTTAGAATTGTAAGAATTTAGATTTGGAAAGCTCATAGAACAAGAATTTTCAAATTTTGATTTGACTGAGAGGGTGAAGGGTCAAAAGGCCAAATACGGTAGGATTTCATTTATATGATATTCTAGAAAAGATAAACCATAGGGAAAGACAACAAATCATTAGTTGCCATTAGTTTTAATATTTAGTTAATCATTTAGTTTAATAGTTTAATCATTAGTTTTAATATTTCTGATTTAAAAAAATACATTTTAATGATAGCATCCTAATTATGCTTTTGGATGATACCAGAATTTAACGACCTATGAAATTCTGCAGGAGGAACAAATGACATGTTGGTTATTGGTGTCTTTGAAGTGTAAGTATTGTTGGTAATGAATCTAAATAAGCTTTTTTGGATTGTGAACTACTGATTTTTTTACTAGATCCTGTTGGACATGGCATATTACAAGTTTCAAAAGGCTCTTTAAATTATTGTAGCAGGCTGAAGCTATTAAATTATAATGTAAGATCTTTATAGATGAAACAGGCAAAAATACAAAAAGCCATTCATCGTTTTATCTTTGTTAAAATATCAAGTAAATCTTACCATATACATGAATGACTTTTGGCTAGACAGACCTGAACTTGACAAGTTGGTCAATAGTATGGTGAATTTGTTTTGGAATGTTAAAATGGAAGAGGACATATGTTTTTCCTGAGGGTGACTCAAATCAATATGGTGGGTTTCTCTGTTTATACGCTGTTTCTGAGTTACGATCTTGATTAAACAGCTCGTCATAGACGTACCAAGAAATTTGGGCCATTTTATGTATCAATATTTTAAGATGTCCTATTTCCCTGATAGTTTCTGATTTCAGGGTGTCTGGGAAAAACAGTTTCTCAACATAGGTACTTTGGAATATAATTTTTGATTGTTGACTTATTGAATCCTAGATTTGTGGAGTTGGAAATAATTTCAGTGGTTGTAGAGCCTAAACTCTTCATTTTCCAGGAAATGGAAAGTGCGATTTCTCAAGTTAAGTCATCCATAGTCTGACTGCTACTTAGTGGCAGAGTTGGAACTATATGCCCAGATGCTTGTCTCCAGATTCCTAGTACAGTGCTCTCTGTGCTATGTACTGTTAAGTAGACAAACCAATGAGTTACCTTCCCAGATCATATATGTAGCCAGCAGGGTTGATTCTTTCCCATATGCATTTTTTCCTTTCTTTTTTAAATAACTACTAACCACAATTAATTCAGTCCCTTACCATGTTTAATGACTATCCTTGTGTGTGTCGCCTTGAGCACACGTGGACTCTAGAATGGACACCTGTTTGTGAGTGGATTGCTGGAGCAGAAGCTGATGTGCATCTGCAACTTGACGAGCTGCAGCCAAATCATCCTCTGAAGTTTTAACAATTTCCATTCCCGCCAACAGTGTCTGAGTCATCCTTGCCCTGGGAATTGTCAGATCGGCATTGTCAGATTTTTAAAGTTTTGCCAATCTGATGCCTTAGAAATTATGTATTTGTTTTTGTCTATGTACAACTGTTTTGACAAATGCACAGAGCTGTGCAACTACCAAAATCAAGATACAGAATAGTTCTAGCACCCAGAACTCCCTTGAGCTGCTCTTTTGTAGTCAGCTCTTCCCCCACCCTTAACCCCTGGCGGCTAATGATCTGCTGTCTTTCCCTGTGGTTTGTCTTTTCTAGAATATCATATAAATGGAATCCCACAGTATTTGGCCTTTTGAGTCTGGTTTCTTTCATTTAGCACAATACATTGATTTGTGTTCATCCATGTTGTTGCCTGTATCAGCAGTTCCTTCTGTTTTATTGCTGAATGCAGTATCTATTGTATGAATGTACCACAGTTGATCCATCCACCCGTTGAAGGACATTTGAGTTATTTTCAGTTTTGTCTTTTTTGACTAGGAAAAATCTGCTATAAATCTTTGCAAACAAGTTTTTGTGTGAACATAAGTCTTCTTCTCTTGGGTAAGCACCTAGAAGTGGAATTACTGGGTCACATGGTATGTGTATGTTTAACTTTATTTTAAAAACTGTTTGTGTCGGGGCCGGCCCCGTGGCTTGGTGGTTAAGTGCACGCGCTCCGATGCTGGTGGCCCGGGTTCGGATCCCGGGCGCGCACCGAGGCACCACTTCTCCGTCCATCCTGAGGCCGAGTCCCACATACAGCAACTAGAAGGATGTGCAGCTATGACATACAACTATCTACTGGGGCTTTGGGGGGAAAAAATAAATAAATAAAATCTTTAAAAAAAAAAAAAAACTGTTTGTGGTAGCAAAGTCATGGCCCACAAAGATGTCCTAAACCCCAGAACCTGGGAATACATGAGTTTACTTGACAAAGGTAAATTAAATTTGCAGATGGAATTAAGCTTGCTAATCAACTGATTTTAAAATAGGGAGATTATCCTGGATTATCCAGGTGGGCCCAGTGCATCACAAAGGCCCTTAAAAGGGAAAGAGAAGCAATTGAGTAGGAAAAAAGATACAACTAGGGAAGCAGGGCCAGAGAGTTGCAGAGTTCTTGGTCTTGAGGGTGACAGAGAGGGGTCATAGGCTAAGGAATGTGGGGGTCTCTAGAAGCTTGAAAAGGCTAGGAAGTGGATTAACTTTTAGAGTCCCCCAAAAAGAACCTAGCTCTACCAAGACCTTGATTTTAGCCAAAGGAGACCCGTGTCAGACTGCTAACCTACAGAACTGTAAAACAGTAAACTAAGTTGTTTTAAGCCATGAAATTTGTGGTAATTTGTTACAGCAGCATAACAAACTCCACTTTAAAACTGTTTTCCAGGGCCCAGCCCCATGGTTTAGCGGTTAAGTGCGCGTGCTCTGCTACTGGCATCCGGGGTTCAGATCCCGGGCGTGACTGACACACTGCTTCCCTGGCCATGCTGAGGCCATGTCCCACATACAGCAACTAGAAGGATGTGCAACTATGACATTACAACTATCTACTGGGGCTTTGGGGAAAAAAAAAAAAGGAGGAGGATTGGCAATAGATGTTAGCTCAGAGCCTGTCTTCCCCAGAAAAAAAGAGGATTAGCATGGATGTTAGCTTAGGGCTGATCTTCCTCACAAAAAAATAAATAAATAAAACTGTTTTCCAAAGAGGCTGAACCACTCTGTGATCCCACCAGCAATGTAAGAGTGTTCCAGTTACTTTCCATCCTCATTAACACTTGGTATGGTCAACCTTTTTAATTCTAGTCATTCTAATATGTACATAGCAGTATCTCAGTGTGGTTTTTATGTGCATTTTTCTCCGGATTAATGACGTTGAGCATCTTTTCATGTGCTTATTGGCCATCTTTGTATCGTCTTTGGGGAAGTGTCCAAATCTCTGCCCATTTTAAACTTGGATTTTCTTATTGCCGAGTTTTGAGAGTTCTTTATAGTCCTGTCAGATATGTGATTTGCAAAGGTCTTCTCCCAGTCTGTGGCTTGCCTTCTCCATCCTCTCACCAGTGTCTTTGGAAGGTCTGTGTAACGTAACTTGAGAGGCTCCACATGACCTCATTGGGAAAGAGTGAGGTTGGAGCACCTGAGTCCAATCAGACATTGATCAGAGTTGGGGCTGGGTCTCACTTTTAGTAAACCCAGTCCTTCCGCTTTCCCCCGTTCCTGTTTGCTGTGCTCCTCTCCCCCGCACAGGGGTCTGGTTCTAAGTCTGGTAGATCTCTGTCTTTTCAGATTTGGGAGCCCACAGAAAATTCAGCTATGCCTTTCAGACATCTCAGCGCAGCTCTCCAGCCTCCTACCTTACATCGCGTCACAATATGGCCAATTCCCTGAAGGTCAGACCAGCAGTATGTTGGACTTAGGCCACTTCCACCACTTCTGGACGTTTCACTTTGTTTTATGGAAGCTTTTGACCTAGCTCCCCAGATTCCTGTGTGGCACCAAAACGTAACACGGGTGCTTCGAGAAAGACCAGTTGTGTGTCTGAAAGCCCTGAGGTTTCCTCTGCCACACCAGTCCTGCAGAATCACTACAAGTTTGGCTAGTTTCTCTTTTACCTAGCTGAAGCTCTGACTGAGCATGCCGGATCCTCAGCAAGCACCCAGAATCAGAAAACGCCTGCAGGGGAGAGAAAGATAAAAATCCTTGCTCACATAAAAGACTTTTTCTTCTTTTTGGATTTTAGTTGGTTGATTCTGAAGTAGTCTGATGCTCTAAAAATATATTTACAATTTATCTGCCTGTGTTCAGTTTTGCAGCAAGAGTGCTTTCCTGTCTTAGTCTACTGTAAAACAGAAGTTCCCTTGTCATTAGTTTTTAAGTCCATCAGTTATACATTGTCAATATTATTATTGTTTGGTAAAGTCATGCTTTCAATGATTTATTCAGTTATTTACCCTTTTTTATCCTCACAATCCATTTTTATCTCTTAGCACTTCTTCTATCAGTTTCCTTCTTCTTAAAGTACATACTTTTATACTTTTTAAGTTTTTTCCTTGAGGAAGATTAGCCTGGGCTAACATCTGTGCCCATTTCCTCTATTTTGTATGTGGGTCACCACCATGGCATTGCTGATGAGTGGTGTAGATCCACGCCTGAGATCCAAACCCACAAACTCAGGCCTTGGAAGCGGAGTGTGCTGAACTTAAACCACTACACCAGGTGGCTGGCCCCCTTAAAGTACATTCTTCAGAAGATCCTTAATGAGCATTTGTTGGTGATAATACTCAGTAAATGTTTGCATAAACATATCTTTAATTCACCCCAGTTCTTGAGATATGGTTTGATTGAGTATACACTGAAAGTTATTTTCTCTCTGTACTTTGAAGATTTAATCCAAGTCTCTCTTGCCTTCCATTGTTAAGAAATGTATCATAGGTCTAAATGTAAGTCTCTGTAAGTGTTCTGTTCCTCTGTGGGGCTTTGAATATCTTCTTTTGTATTTAGTGTTCTTTGGTTTCCGTGGATGGATCTGGCTCTAGATTTATTTATTTATTTTTTTTTTTTTTTTTTTTTTTTTGTGAGGAGATCAGCCCTGAGCTAACATCCGCCAATCCTCCTCTTTTTTTTGCTGAGGAAGACGGCCCTGGGCTAACATCCGTGCCCATCTTCCTCCACTTTATATGGGACGCCGCCACAGCATGGCTTACCAAGCAGTGCGTCGGTGCGCGCCCGGGTTCCGAACCAGCGAACCCCGGGCCGCCGCAGCGGAGCGCGCGCACTTAACCGCTTGCGCCACCGGGCCGGCCCCTCTAGATTTATTTTTTAATTGTGCTTGAGATGCATTCAGCTGCCTGAATCTAGAGTAGAAGTCTTTTATCAATTCTGGAAATTTCTCTTACTATGCCTGTATATTCCTTTAAATCATATATATATGTTTATATTATTTAATTCAAATTTATATACACATACTTATACACATTCAATATATATTCATTAAATATATATTTATATTATTTAATTCAATATATTATATTATTCAAAATAGTGATTTGCATTATTCAAAAAATATACATATATTATTTATATATATAGTTTCCTCTACTTGACCAAACTCAAGCCAGGATCCCTTGAGCCCTCTTCTTGACTAGGCCTCCATCTTGGCCTATAATAACTACAGCCTCTCAGCACAAATGATTTCACCTCACCACACACATTATAAGACTTAAACACTGACATAGTTTCTAACAGCTCAAATCCACATCTCTAGGATTACCCCTGCCCACTTAAAGTTCCTGCCTGAGAAAGCTCAAGGCAGCAAAAAGAATTGACTGTTTGTTCTGGCCAACACTCCATCATTGGTCCCTGACATCCCTTTCTTATTTCTTCATTTATCCAAAAGTGCTTACAACTGTGAATCTTTGCTCTGTCCTTTTGAATTGCATGTGTGTCTCCTATAACTCAGGAGTGCACTTCTTTTTTTTTTTTTAATTTTATTTATTTATTTTTTTCCTCCAAAGCCCCAGTAGATAGTTGTATGTCATAGCTGCATATCCTTCTAGTTGCTGTATGTGGGACGCGGCCTCAGCATGTCCGGAGAAGCGGTGCATGGGTGCGCGCCTGGGATCCGAACCTGGGCTGCCAGTAGCGAAGCGCGCGCATTTAACTGCTTCGCCACGGGGCTGGCCCAGGTGTGCACTTCTAAAGGTCCTGACAGCCATTCCTTGAGACGAGGACAGGGTGTCTGTCTCCCAGACTCTGTGAGAGGAGAGAAGTGAAACTTTGATCATTTCCAACCAGCAGACACAACTGGCCAGATCACACTGCACTGACCAACACTCTGTAACTTTTACCTCCCTCACTCTACTGAGCCCCTGCTCATCCCTCTGCTTGCTCCCTCATTCTGCCTTTCAAATGACCAGTCAGCTCTGTACAAATCAAATTGAGTTCAGTTCACCCTGTTCCCTCTTCCCTAGTGCAGTGGTATATTACTGATTAAAATCTGTCCTGACCACTTTCACTAGAGCCTGGCTTGTGTATACTCTACATTTAACACACATACAGATAATCTCATGCATATGCATACATACGCATATACCAACATAACCATGGGCCCTCTGGGACCAGTTCAAGTGACCCCATCTTATCAACAGAGTAGCTAAGAGTTTTCTTTCAGGAACTGAGAGCCCTCATCCAGATCAGACCACTTGGGACCACCAACTCATCAACTGGGAGTGCACAAATGCTTTATAAGTGACCTTTGGACATCAAGGAGCTAAAAACTCCATTCTCTGATCATGGTAACACTGCCAATTTGCGAACATACATCCAATGAAGAGCCACAAAGCTTGACTTTGTTTGTGCATATCATCAATTACCTCACTTCTGCTTACTTCCAATCATGTACCTCCACACATCAGACCACCCTGCCCTTCAACCCATAAATTGTGCCCCAAGACCTGGATCAGGGAGACAGATCAGAGACAGACACATGCCCCCTGTCTCCTTGCAGATCAATCTCACAAAATAAAGCTACACATCATTTCCCAAAAGCTGATGCCAGAATAATTGGATTTTTTAATGTGCATTAGGCAAGAGAACCCCAATATTGTGCAGTAACATCAATACATATATATGCACTTACTGATTGTTTTATCTTTTTTATTTTCTTTTCTGAAGAGGATTCCCCCTGAGCTAACGTCTGTTGCCAATCTTCTTTTTGCTGCGGAATATTCACCCTGAGCTAACATCTGTGCCAATCTTCCTCTATTTTGTATGTGGGTGGCCACCACAGCCTGGCCACCAATGAGTGGTGTAGGTCCACGCCCAGGAACTGAACCAGGACCACTGAAGTGGAGTTCTCTGAACTTAACTACTAGGCCATGGGACCGGCACATCTCTAAATGTTTTGAAGATGTTATTAGATATGCAATTGAAGTTTCACTATGATCTCTGGGTTTCCTTGCTGCTCCTTTAGTCCCTCACTTCAGTGTATGTGTTTCTTGCTCCATATTTCATGCTAGAGGAATTCCTCAAATATCAAGTGGTCCTTGGCTACCTGTTCATATTTCTGTGATGGGAAGAAAACAGCTGAGTAGGATCTCTGTGGGCCTGATGGGGCCTGTGAGTGTCTGGACTCAATGTTTCTTCAGGGGTGTTGAGTGTTGAACTGGTAACAGGCAAACAATGTTGGTGCCCACACTGATTAATTACATACTTATTCCACACATTCCCACAATGACAGACATCCTCTGAAGATGTGGAAATGCTAACAACAAACACCCACACCCACATACCCACTATTTGCAAATGACCATCAGCATTCAGACTGTAAACTACACCTGATAATGCACAATGATACTCAGAACATACACACAAACTCACACACACATACAGACCACTAACTGTCTCAGAGCCCACAGTGACTTGAACTCTCTAAACACACACACGTCAACAAAACACACCTTCATATAGATGCCATAATAGCCATGCACTCTGTGACCATACAGAATTGCTGAACACACACACATCCACACAACAAGGAACATGGCCGTGCACGTGTGGGGTTGATCAGGAGATTTTTCACACCTCAGCATCAACATGGACACCCCAGGGCCAGAGGGAGAGGCAGAAGGCATAGGGAAAAAATGTGGGGAGCAGTCAGAAGGCACTTGCATAAAGCAAATATGACACCTGCAAAGCTGGTTGTTAAATGACATGTGACTCAAGGGTAGGAGGAGCCAAGAGGATACGAAATGGTACAAAGGAGGTGACTGATACAAACCCATCACAAGATATTTAAATGTAAGGAACAGTGATATTTTAAAAGGCACTGAGAATGCATCAAAGCTTAGATATAATTGCAAACAATGAATGACATGGAATTCTGGCCAAAGAACAGCCATTATTGCTGTTAAAATTCCTATTTAAATGTTTCTTATAAAATTATAGACATACTCATTGAAAAATGACAAATATTCATTTGTTTAAAACATTTAAAACATTTCAGGATAAAATTACTGCAGGTTCCTCTTTTATTGAGTAGCTTTCCTTGGGGAGCTAGACAAGCTGGACAAAGCACACAGAACAGCTGTGTGAAGGGTCAGAGAACATCCTGTGCAGACAGGATTTGGGGGTCTACAATCTCTGAGACAAGGGAAGCAGAAGATTGTGAGCACCAGCTCCACGCAGCTTCTCCACTGAGGCATTTCCTATTTCATTAGTGAGAGAAGAGAGTCTGAGCAGAAAAAGGAAGAAAAATGAATTGAAATTTGGTTCCAGCCAAATCCAGTAACTTCTGCTTCCAGTCAGATGTGGTAAAGGCAAAGCAACAGTTAAACATTGATTTAATAAATACTGTGTGTTTGAAAACACCAAAGGGATGTGGAAGCAAAGAGGACTAGATGAAATAAAATTTCAAAAAAGGAAGAGCCTTTTTAGGTGAGACTGCTACACATGCCCTCACCCGGGGGAATTTGCTGAATCTGGACTCTGATAATCAGACCTGTCTTACCATAAGACAATTGTAAGTACAATCTGTCATAATTGATCTATGTTAGCTTTTAAATAGCACAAGATTTGTTTGCCTGTTAATTTTTATTGCCTCCACTAGAAGACTCTGTGAAGGGAAAGACATTGTATCATTTGCCACATGATCTCCAGAACATTCTTCAGTTTGGGCTGTATGACTTCTATAAATATTTGTTAATTGTTGGTTTCATGAATGCTATAGACTGAATGTCTATGTAATCCAATTTCATATGTTAAAATCCTAATCCCCGATGTGATGCTATTTGGAAGTGGGGCCTTTGGGAGTTAATTAGCTTAGATGAGGTCATGAGTGTGAAGCCCTCATGATGGGATTAGTGCCCTTATAAGGAGATGGAGGGCCAGAGCTTTCTCTGCCAGATGAGGGTAGAGCAAGAAGCTGTCCTTCTGCAAAACAGGAAGAGAGCTGTCACCAAAAGCAAATCAGCTTCAACTTAGATCTTGAACATCCCAGTCTTCAGAACCGTGAGGAATGCACTTCTGTTGTTAAAAGTGCCCAGTCTAGGGACGGCCTGGTGGTGCAGTGGCTAAATGTGGATGCTCCACTTCCTCAGCCCCAGGGTTCACAGGTTCAGATCCTGGGCATGCACTGATGCACCAATTCTCAAAACATGCTATGGTGGCGTCCAGTATAAAAAGTAGAGGAAGATGGGCACAGATGTTAGCCCAGGGCCAATCTTCCTCAGCAAACAAGAGGATGAGTGGCATCAGGTGTTAGCTCAGGGTGGCTCTTCCTCACACACACACACACAAAAAAACCCAAAAATGCCCAGTCTAGGGGCCTGCCCCATGGCCTAGTGGTTAAGTTCAGTGAGCTACTCTTCGGTGGTCTGTGTTCAGTTCCTGGACACATACATATACCACTCATCAGCAGCCATGCTGTGGGGGTGACCCACATACAAAATAGAGGAATACTGGCTCGGATGTTAGCTCATGGTGAATCTTCCTCAGCAAAAATATAAATAAGTAAAGTACCCAGTCTATGATATTTTTGTTACAGCATCCCATACTGACTAGGACACTGAGTGTGTGAACAAGTTCATTTAGATTGACGATCCTTCTACATGACACGTTATTGCCAATGATTCCTAAATTGGTGTGAGTCAAATTTCCCTTAAGGATCATAAAGATGTTAAGGACCTTCTTCCTAGTTGTACACATATTGCTACACATGAAAACATGTTGCATCAAGTGCTTTATCGACACCTTAGTCTCACACTTCATCCCATTGGCCTTCAGTGAACCTCAGTGTTACAATCAGTGCTTTGGGCAATAAAGGAAAGTCCCTGGACTGAAAAGGGGCCAGTATCCATCATGCAGCTCCTGTCCTCTGCCCAGCCAGCTCTAGAGCAGGATCAATTTACAAGATAGGCTTTTCTCCAGGCAGCTCATTCTCCCAGGCTGTTCTCATTTAGGATGATCTCACCAGGAGCAGTGAGTGGAAATTTGGAGGGAAGAGCTACAGAAGACATCTCCCAGGGGAAATTCTTTGTGGTTACGTGACCTAGAATATGGACACTTGACTGCTCTAAGGTGTCATGAAAATGGAACCCTTCTCATGTCTGCAATATCCTTCCATGTCCTCTTTCCACTCAATCTCTCTGTTCTTGGTGGCCAAATTCCTATGGCAATGACAATAAAAAAATGAAAGTAGGGAATGACCCGTTTCCACTCTCAGAATTCTGTGAAATTTTACTGCCTATCCCCAGTCTCACAGGACTGACACTCTTTTAACTCTTTTAAGATTAGATTACATTTTAATCTCCTTTAATCAGAGTTTTCTCTCATCCTTATTATGTATATACCTATTCTAATACATAACATTGAAAACATTATCTTTGGCCCTACAATTTCCAGATTCACTCATAGTTATTTTCTGATGGATGCATGCCTTTGTAATTTGTTTATAACTCCATTAACTATAGAAATTGACTAAATGATGAGTAGTAATGTACTAATACAGGAAAATGGCCCATTTTTATTCAACATAAAGTTTCATGTTTTCATCAAGACAAATACATGAATACTTAATTGTTCAGCAAAAACTCTTACTGCGTACATGTAAGCAATTATAAATCTATTGGAGTTGGTTTACCTTGTCGATTGTTCCTTGTTTCCGAATTGTGCATTCAGCATTTCCATGAACACTTTAGAGTCCTGCATCTTTATCCTACCATTTTAAATACTAGGTCATCGACAAAAGTCCACGTTACTCGTTCAGTTGTGTGCTAGTGGATCGTTTGTTGGGTGTCTTCCCAGGCACATTATCACATGGTCGTCGACAGAAGTCCACATTACTTGTTCATTTGTGTGCTAATGGGTCCATCGTAAGGTGTCTTCCCTGGTACATTTTCCAATGTGAACCCCAGCCGATGGCCTTGTGACACTGACATAAATACTGGTGTCTCCACAGATCATGGGGCCAATGATATGTGGTCCTTTACGGAGTCATATATAACCTAATAGTTTTCATTCAATTAGTGTAAGGAATGCTATGGAAAGTAGATTGGTGACAATTAATAAAAGAAGATTGATTATGAACATGCTGTTAGGGAGAAAAATTGAACCTCTGGCTATAAAAGTTTACTTTTTATGCAATTAATCAGCCACCCTAACAAACTCCGTTTATAGGCAGGGCTATATACATATATATATTAGATTAAGATTATGTCATCTATTAGTTTGAATGTGTTTTTGTAAATTATGCCTGTTTTCTCTTGCCCTTTGGTTCTGGGAGAAATACGGAATAGATAGAAACCGACGGGATTACTCTGGTCTGAACTCAGATCACATAGGACTTGAATCATTCAACAAATGAGCCATTAATGGCGGCTACACCACTGGGATCTCCTGATCCAACATCGCGGTCATACACTCTATTGTGGATACGGACTCTAGAATAGGATTGTGCTGTTATCCCGTGGCTAACTTGTTCAGTTGATCAATATTTTGGATCAATAAGTGATAAAATATTTTGACTAGCTGGTCTAGATTTTAATTACTCAGAGGTTATTTTCTTCTCTGAGGTCACCCCAACCAAAATTGTTAGTCCATTCAAGTTTTGTTATCCCTTGATTTGGCTTACCTTTGTTTTTTTTTAATTAAATGAGGCTCCATAGGGTCTTCTCATCTTATTTTGTCATTCCTGCCTCTTCAGGGAAAGGTCAATTTCACTGATTAAAAGTAAGAGAGAGTAAAACCTTGGAGTGGCCGTTCATACAAGTCCTCATTTAGACAACAAATGATGATGCTGCCTTTGCAGGGTCCAGTCACTGTGGCCTTTACACCGTGTCACTGGGCAAGCAGTGCCTGTAACACCAGAAATGCCAGAGGAGATGCTTTTGGTAAACAGGTGGGGGCTGTGTTTGCCGAGTTTCTTTTACTTTTTTAAATCTTTCCTTGAATGAGTACCTGTGTTGGGTTAACAATTAAGGTAATAAATAATTATTGGGTTGAATCTATTTTATTGTTGAATTTTGGTGATGATCTGTTCTAATATTATGCAAGGAGAAATAATTCTTTTTCCTCATAGTAACAGTAGTAATTCTATGAATTAAAAGATTAATACAATATTAGATTAGGAGTTAGTTTCTGTGATTGAAATTAAGATAAGCATATTGTTGAACCTGAAGGCTTTCTTAATTGGTGGCTGAATTTAGGCCAACTAGGGTATTGTTTGTACTCCCTCTCTAAGGAAGGTTGTATCCTGTATCTAAAAGGCTGTACCTCTTTAGGGCTGGGTCTGGGGAAGGCAGGAGGCTGGACAAGTGTGGAGCTGGCTCTGGCCCAGAGGGATGAGCAAGAGACTCAGGGCACCTGCTGCCACACACAGTCGCAGCAGACATCACCAATCAGTCACGACATGCTTGGCTGCAGAGCCCAGAGAGCCCCCCAGTCCTCAACAATGTGCACTCCGAAGCCACTCCAGGGCAGAGCAGGGGACTGTGATGAACCCATTTGCCATCCCCGCTCCCCTAAGACGTGTTCCAGGCCTCCTTTCCCCACTTACTCCACCAGCTCCTCACTGTCCTCGGGACTCAGGCCTTCAAGGCCCGCCAGCAGCTGGCTCCAGCACTTCTCCTTCCTTACCATCGCTCCCCTCTCTGCTCCCACTCTAGTTCCAGGGCAAGTTACCTGTGGCTCCTGAGTGCTGCTCCTTGGCCTGGAAGGCCCTTCCTTCACCCCATCCACCCTGTGCAGCCCTACTTACCCTTCAAGACTCGACTCCAGTGATGCCTCCTCAGGAAGCCCTCCCTGCCGCTCTATCTCCCCAGGGCTGCTCTGGGCCACCATTCTGCCTCCTGCTCACGTCCATCACTGCCAGGAACCTTGCTGGCCCCCCTTGTCTGGTCTCCACATCCAGCCCAGCCCCTCAGGAGGGGCGGAAATTCTTAGGCTTAGGGTAATGGAGCAGATTCCTGGACTGTGATGACACTGCCCACTCGAGGGGAGGTCATTCTTTGGGCTTCTTCCAGCTTGGGCCCAATGCAGCTCAGAGGGAGCCAGGACACAGGGAGGCTGGCTCTGGGCTCAGTAGATCACAGGGTCGGCCTAGGGAAAAGGCCACACAGAGGGACTCAGGACAAAACTTCAAGTCGATGATACCCTTGCTAAGGGCAGCAGGGGCAAAGGCAGATGCACAGGCTGCAGGAATTGCTGGCGAGCTTTTCATCAGCTCAGAGAGTCCCAAGGCTGGATAGAAGGAACTCAGGAGGCCCATCTGAGGTGGAGGTCACCTCGGGGGCATGCAAGCAGAAGCTGAGGTTCCCACAGCAAGTGGAATCTGAAGAGGTGACTCTCAAACTCCTTGCCACTTTAATGTCTCAGAGTTGGAAGTCAGTCATCTCTGTCACAGCCTCTAGCTGCCCCCTCACAGGGCTGTGCCTCTCAAACACTGCTCCCAAGGCGAGTGGAGGCTGAGGGTGAAGAATACTTCCTACCTGTGTGAACCGCTGTGATCACGGCCTCCCACAAGGGGCCAAGGATGATGAGCAAGGGACAGAGGGACTGACCCACAGGACTTCCCCTCAGATGCTGAACATGCTTGTGATTCATGGGGCCAATTAGTATCTGTCCTCATCCCCCACTTCTCTCTCCCCAAAAGGACATGTCAGTGTTTACTATGACATCCACAGACACATCAAGGTCATCTGGGAAGAATCATGTGTACATCTGGAGAGTCAGGAACTGTGAAAACCAGTAAGATCTGCATCCATGTGTTCAGAAACCGACATCTACCTACAGCTATCACATTCCTCCAGCAGCCCTGGAATACTCCGCACTCAGGCCAGCAGGCTTTGGCACATGGTAGCCAAACCAACTGGTGGTGTCCCCAAGTGCCACCACTGCTGGGGCTTACCTTGAGGATGGGGGGAGGCAGGGTGGATGATTCATCTCACAAAAGTCGGGCTGGTGTCCAGGAGGGTCTCACAGCCTTCGACAATCATGCCCTCCATGGTGACGTTTTCCTGGATGTTCTCTGTCTTGTTTACTTCATTGTGCGTTATCCTGTGGGGACAGAAAATTTCAGAGACAGGCTGCCCCACCTCTCAGGGAGAAGAGAATGCCGAGCCTCTGGCCAGACTTAGGAAGAAGGCCTGGCACCCAGGATTCTCAGGTGGAGCCTGCGGTCACAAAGGGAGAGAGAGCATACATATTGAATGCCCGCCCTGCCGGGCACTCTATGGGCATCATCTCACATCATCCTTCTGATAGCCCAAGGAGACAGGTGTTGGAAATGGAAATGGAGATTAATAGCTAGAAAGCAATTCTGATTGAAAAGTCTGAACCATGTGGAACAGAGATGGCAAAACTGGGAGGACGACAGCAGTGCAGGAAACAACCTTCATTAATCTGACCCCCACACCACTTCTGGCCTTATCTCCATCCATATAACTCCACCCACCCATCCTGCCTCAGGATCTTTGTACTTACTGTCTCCACCCCTCCCCCAATGCACTTTATACAGTTGCTTCTTTAATGTTCGGGTCCTGGAATGGCTTAGTTTTGGAGCACATGGCAATCCAGCTGGCTCACGGAAAGTCTGACTCCAGTAGGCTCCAGCACGTCTGGTGGGAGCAAGACACACCTTGCCCCTTAATCTGAGAAGGACAACTCTAGTATTTCTCTTGTTCTGACGGCAGAAACACCCCTCCTCCAGAAGCTGGCGACATTTAACTGCTTTTTAAAATTAGCATTGGTGGGAAAAGAGGCCTGTGAGTTGCGAACTTTGCTAAGAGCCTTGGTGGGTTTTCAGGAGTCTTAGGATGTTAGTAATTTTGTGGGAAGGAACGTCTGGAGAAAGTACCCCACCTACTCCAAGAAAAGCACAAAACTTCTTATTTGTCTGCTGATGCCTCAAATTCTACAACCATGACCAGATCACCAAGAGGGCTGGTTAATATGCGTGGCTTACGAAGTTCTCTAGTAGACACTGTCCAATTTAATCTTCCGAGCAATGAGAGATGACACTGGTTGAGCTGGATCGGTGATTAACGAACTCAGCGTGATGAGCAAATTACTGGGCCCCTCTGACTCTCAGTTTGCTCACCTGTAGAAGGTCAGAGTGAGGAAGGAAGAGAATGCATTTCACGTGCTGACCTCAGGCCCAGCACACATGGCAGGTGCTTGAGTAAAGGGCCGTGATCACTGTTGCTAGTATCACTGGTTGCAAAGTTGTTATTATAAAACTATTATTAAGCATTGTTTTCTGGTTATCAGACTGGGGCATGGAGATGGGGTATCTTCCTTAGGAGCCTCAGTCTCTCCCTCCCAGCAATGCTCTTCTCAGCTGCCCAGGCCCTAGCCCTCTTCTGGAAGGGATGGGGCACAGGAAGTCACCTTTCAAGGATGTGCTAGTTCCCTGGATAGGGATTCAACTTTGGAAGTTAGCAAAGGTAAGCAGAACCATTTTTTTTTTGACGTGGGTGGGGATTTTGCTGAGGAAGGCTGTATTTGCTGCAAACAAGGGGGCGATCCCAGAGTAGCAACACTAGTTTCACTGTTAGACAAGTGCCAGCTGCAGCTGCTCAGGACTCCTGCCAGCCCCTGCTGGGGTTTATGCTGAGAGCCACACCATCCACGCAGCTGGGGAGGAGTTCCCTGGGCCGCAGGCTCCTGGGGGAACTGGAAGTGACGACCTGGGTTACATTGAGCCCAAGAGATGAGGTTCAGGAGGAAAAGTGGGACAAAGGCCAGAGGTAGGAAAGAGCCAGCCCCAGGGGAGGAGTGTTTCTGAGCAAAGCCAGGGAAGATAGGTTATCTGATGGCTTCCTGCCTGGCTGGGAGCCTTGCTCAGTCTCCCAAGGGAGGGAGAGAGGAGAATGAAAGGGCTGCTGTCAGGGCGATAGGAAAACCGTCTTCTGTGCCACTAGGGCTGTGCTCAGGCCAGGTGCAGGAGATCAGGTAGGACAAAGGATGAGTAGGCTTTGGGAAAGGGGATCAGGGTCTTGGGACAAATGCCTTGCCTCCCATGTGCCTTCCTCGCCCCTGCCTGCACGGGGACAAGCCATCCCGCACTGATGAGGATCCTCATTGGAACCCCAAGTCTTCTCCTTGGGGAAGGGTGCAGGATTTGGCTCCTTGGGACACAAGAGGACTGGGGTCTCCACCCCACAATGGTTTTTGTTAGTCTGCAATCACGCTCTGATTACATCTGCTCCCTGAATGACCTTCCACTCCGGGGCCTGTGCTCTGCCCTAGTCCAGCCTGGTCATCCCTCAGCCCACCTGGGAACCGTGTCCCTACTGGCTGCCTTTTGCTGGACTCGGGAAGCCATTTAGAACACTGAGCAGGGCTGGGGACTGGACCCCACATGCTGCAGACTGACCTTTGCAGCTTCTGGCAGCCCATCACTGAGTACCAGGCTGCTCATCATCTCTTGGCCTCCATAACGTGCCGACCCCAGGGCTCAGCTCTTGGTGTGCATCTCGTTCCTGCCTAAACTCACTCCCTTGGTGATCTCACAAGTCTTGTGACTTTAAATACCATCTCCGAGCTGATGGCTCCCAAATGGCTCGCTCCTTTACACTCCAGACTCAAACGCCCTCCTCCCTTCTTGTCCTCTCCACCACTGTTGTCCATCTCAAGCTCAACATGCCCCCAGTCAAGCTCCAATGAAGCAAGAAAGACTCCCCCTCCACACCTGCCCCTCCTGTACCTTTCTCTATCTCAGTTAGCAGCAACTCCAACCTTCTGCTTGCTCAGCCAAAAACTCTGGAATCACCCTTGACTCCCATCTTCTCTCTCCTCACATCTAATGCATCAGAAACTCCTGTTGGTTCCATCTTCAAAACACACCCGGAATCTGAACCTCCTTCTCACCTCCACTGCCACCACCTGGTGCCGGCCACCATCAACTGCTGCTTGGGTTGTTGTAGGCGCCTCCTCCTTGGTCCCTCTGCCTCTGCCCCGGCAGAGGAAGGTTCCCCCTTGGCTTTGAGGACTGAAAGAGGGGAATGGAAGGGACTTGACCAGAGGGCTGGGGCCTCTGACACTGGACAAATCATGAGATTCTCCACCCATGACAATGGCTGCTGTTGACTGCAGCCTTAGACACATGAAGGCCCATCACCCAGGACACCGTCTGGGGCTCCTATACCACAGGTTGTGAGACAGTGACACTGGAGAACATAGGAAGTTGGCGGAGCGCATGCGAGTCCCCTGGCAGATCCCTGTCCTGGCAGATGGGCCTTACGTGAGTGCGCAGGACCCTTCCTCGAACCCCATCTCTGCCAGGGACAACACAGCACCCACACCATCCCACCAACTGCCCCCTGGGCTTGAGCTGTGAACTCAGATTCCTCTGAGGAACCTGCTTCCAGGTGAGGCAAGCTGGGGTCCCCCAACCCCCACCCCTTGAGATCCTAACCTGAACATGAGATTTTACCATCTGGGGCCCAACAAACTCTCTCTGGCGAGCATCCTCAGCCCTGGTCTGTCCACTGGTGGGGGCACCCAAGAGCCGGGCTCACACAAACAGCACCCCCAGTTTAGCCCTTGCGTCGTCCAGGCTGTTGGCTTGATGTGCTCATGAAAAGTGGGCCAGGAGCTCGTGCAGTGTCAGAGTGTGCCTGGGAATCTGCAGCAGGCAGAGGCAGGGGGACAGGGACAGAGGAAAGGATGGGGAAGGACAGGGAGACAGAGGCAAGGAGAGACCGTGATGAAGAAAGTCAGAGAGAAAGCAGTAACGTAGAGAGGGAGAGAGAGACAAAGTGGATGGAGAATGGTTCTCGCAGCTCCCAGCACTCCCACCAGCAGGGTTGAGGACGGACACCCACAGCACTTCTGATCTCAGACTCTAACGTGGAGGCTCTTCCAGAGTCTTGTCTGGGCCAAGAGCCCATAGCTTGAGGCTCTAAGCCGGCAGGAGGAAGGGCCTGTAGGTGGGCTCAGGACCAGGAGCTCCCACTCACCTTCCCACACTGCCTGCTCTGTGGAGCTGGACAGGCCTACAGTCCGCTGGGTCAGGGGATGGCTCTAACCCCATTCTCCAGGCAGCCCAGAGCTGGTGTCTGTTATGGCCTGGGCCCTCCCGACCATGGCCCCCCCTGCCCCCTGCTGTCCCCAGCTGTGGCTTCCTCCCTGCTGGGGCCCTCACTGCCGTGGCCCCCCAGCAGGCTCCCCAGGCATGCGTCCTCAAGGACAGGGCTAGGTGCCAGCTGGAACATGGGGTCAGTGAGGAAGGTCTCCAGCACCCTCTCCTTGCAGTCAGTTTGGCCTCATAGTGCTTCAGCAGCTTGTCAAAGTCACTGTTCTGCTTGCAGTTGGCCAGGGTCTGCAGGCTGTACTTATGGCTGGAGACCAACTCCTGATAGAAATTGACCATGGGCAGCAGGATGGCCAACAGGTCTGCTCAGGGAGATGCCCCACAAGCCCTCGGTCACCCAGCCCCACTCACAGAGGTCAGGGCCAGGCTCAGACCTCCCACCCAAAGACACCCTTGCCTTTGGGGATGACTCTGGCACCACTGCCCTATCCAGGGCCAGATAGGTGGCCTCAGGCATCAGGACAACAGAGTCACAGATCTTTATAGAGATGGGGCCCCGTCTAGTCTCACATCTGTGTATTGGAATGTCGGAGAGGGCTGTTGTGGGTGCTGTGGTGTGCCTCGCCGCCTGAAGGGTCTGAAGGGCCACGTGCTCCGGAGCTTTGGGGGGGTTGGCTGAGACCTCTGTGGTAACTGAATTGCAGCTCCACATCCCGCTCGGCCCTGGCTCCCACAAGAGGCCTCCCCCCATTGTGCCCCACCAGTGACAGAAGTGACCCATCCGAGGTCATAAGGTGAGTCAGTAGCTGGTCTGGAACCAGGTCTCCTGAGTCCCCCATTCCAGGGCTTCCCCCACATGACCTGCCTTCCTGAGTCACATCCCTTCAGCTGTCTGTCCCTTTATCCATGTGTCCCTGTCCTTCCACACCTTCCCAGGTTCAGCAAGGTGTGTCTGCTGCTGGCCCGCTCTGCCCCAACCTCCTGGATATATGATATTCTGCCTTCCAGCCCCCAAAATTCCAGCCAATCTCCCCAAACCTGCCCTTCAATACTTGATTGGCAGGGATAGGCCCACTGAAACCTCTGCTTATAAACTCCATTAAAAAAGAAAAACGTGCCTCCTTTGCGATAAACTCCAAGTGGGAGCTTACACAGGGCATTCCACTACCCAAGGGATGGCACCTTCAACCACGCAACTACAGGAAGTGCAGACTTCATCTTTCTAGGCCCGCTTCCCATTGTGACCTTGGGGAAAAGTGGGGCTCTCTGACTTAGGAAAGTGAACAACAAAATGTCACACTCAGTGTGGGAGAGGCACGATGCAGGGGTCCTGCTGTGCAGCCCTCGGGGCCATCAGGGTGGTGTAGCCAGCTCTGAGAACAGTGATGCAAGGTGGACAGAGTGGGAGCCTTGACCCTGCTTCTACCTTTTGTTTCAGTCATTCTACTTTTGGAAACCTGTCCTAAGGAGACGTTCTCTCATATGAACATTTCAGATGCAGAGATGAGTGTTTCTAGTAACAAAAATTTGCAACAACTTTAAGAGCCAACGATGGGAGATGGCTGCATGGACGATGGCATGCTCACAGGTACTAGAGCATCATACAGCCATCAAAAAGCATACTTTCAGCATGAGAAAACAGTTGTGCTACAATCTTAAGTAAAAAACAAAAAACATCAAGATTGAAATTCAATATTCATATGTGTGACATTATGTAAATAAAACGGGGGGAAAAAACCCAAGATCTGTGCATAGGAAAAAATTTGAAGAAAACACAACAAAACGCTTATAGTGGTTATATTTGGGATGTAGAACTATGGTTGATATAGCTTTTAAATTTTTCTGCTTCTCTAGATTGTCAAATTTTCTCAAATGGGTTCATATATATTATTTTTAAAAGGGAAATGTAGATAAGAAACTAAAAATATATCACTTCCTCCTAGAAAAACAGCTTTTGCAAACATGTCTTTCCTCTTCTGCTCCCTCTGAGGGATTTTGCGGGTTTTAAGGGGCCGCTGTCACACCCCAGGAGGATAGAAGTGCCGCCAGCCTGGAGGAGAGGGCCTTGGAGAGGGACTTCTCAGGTGGAGGCGGGGAAAGGTGGGGCAGGGGACCTCTGCCAGGACTGCCTGCTCACCCAGGCCCCAGTGGGCCAGCTGGAGATGCAGACCTTCAGGCCTTGGCAAAGACCTGGTGCAAATCCACAGTGGCCTCACTGACAGAGGAGCCACAGGGTAAGCTCCGGCCACGGAGTTCCTGCCCCTCCAAGGCCCTGCCCCCAAGTCCAGCAGAGCTGAGGGGCCCAGGGAGAGGGCAGGGGCTGCCACCACCGGTGGGACTCTAGAAGCAAATGCCTTTCTCAAGTGACACCTTATGTGAAAACCCCATCAGCAGGCTGGACTATGTAACTTGTGGCCCAGTGCAAAGAAAATATGCAGGACCCCTTGTTAAAAAATGATAAAATTTCAAGATGGTGACAGCAGAGCACTAAACCAAACACACTTTTATGCATCACACACCCCAGAAGCTGTCAGAGGATGGGAGATGCTCTCGCTGCCAGCCTTCCTGGCACCTTCAATGCCGACCTGTTGTGGTGACCCTAAAGGATCTTAGAGGAACTCAGGGCTCTAGAGAATTCAGAAGAAATGCCACTGATGATGTGAAAAGAGCTAGGGCTTGAGAGCCACACAGAGCAGGCTCATATCTGCCTTATGCTGCTTCTCAGTTGTGTGACCTTCAACAAGATGCCTAACATCTCTGAACCTCAGGTCTTTCCTGTAAAATATGATGACCTCTTGCAAGTAATGGGAAAATTTGAGGGCCTGGTGCAAAGAAGGTGCTCAGTAAATGCTAGTTCTCCACCACCCCCTTTTGGGGGAAAACTTAGAAAAGCAAAAACACCCAGATTCTCCCAAGCACATGCCCTGTCACCACCTAAAGAGCCCTGGGGAACATGCCTTCTCACTGGCAGCTTAGCACCAGGCTGCTTAATGGGCCTCTGAGCACCCCTGGCAGCCACATTTTCCATGGCTCCCCTCCCAGCATCCTCTTCCCCGCCCATGCTCCCCAGCCAGCCAGCTGCAGAACACAGCTCGAGTCTCCTCTCCCAGGATGAGCTGTAAGGATGCCAGAGAGACTTCCTGCAGCCCCCTCCCCTCCCAACTGTTCCTCCTCTGCCCCTGCTCATCACCCCCATCTCCTAAAACCCTGGAGACCTGGGAACCACCCCAATGTGTCTGGGGTTTGAGCTGAACAACAGAGGGCAAGCTAAAGGGACTCTGTCGTGCACCCCATTTGTGGACAGGAAAACAAGCTCAGAGAGAAAGTGTGAAACCACCGGGAGTCAGGGCAGCCCCAGCCTAAAATCCTGTCCCCCTCTCCCTGCAGTTGTCTCTGTCTTTCTCTGCCACATCAGATGCCCCTCTCTGGTCCCATTCTCCACGTGTACTCCCTGCTCCCTCCCTTTGTGATGACCCAGTACTTTGGCTGTTGGAGGCCCCTGGTGTTGTCCTCCTCGGGGAGGTGTCACAGGGGGTTGTCCCCTCTCCCAGCAATTTGTGCCCTGAGGGCAAACCCCCACCCTGGGGTCTCACTCTCTCAGCACATAAGAACAGGGGATGGAACGTGCAGAGTGGGCGCAGAGACATCCCTGAACTGTGTGGCACACGTCCAAAGATAGTAGCTCAGGAAATCACAAACATGCCACAGAGCCAGCTCTGCTCCCTTTTCAGGGCACGTGGCTTTGTCTCCTCAAGCCCACTTGCTAAACCACAGGAAGAATGAGCTCTGACAATTGAAGGAATGGAGCACTTTGAAAGCAAAATGGGACAGTTATCCCCTCTCCACTTCCGGGTTGCTAAAACTAACCCGGCCTGTGCTTGAAGAGCGGCTGAAAATATCTAATGGAGAAATATTCATTGCCAATGCAGGCTTTTCTATTTTTTCGATTCTCTGAGAACCTTAGCACATGAAAAAATGGCTGTTCTTGGATCTGAACTCTAAAGAGCTAAGGGATTCACACAGAGGCTCGTGGAGAGCTCAGAGACACGTGGATACCCAATCAGCACCCTCACTGCCCTGATGTCATCACCCCCATGCCAGTCTGTTCTGTTTGCCAGTTCTGGGATTTGCACGTATTATCTTTTTCTCTTTAGGATGGCGGTATGTGTGTGTGTGTGTGTGTGTGTGTAAGAGTAGTCTGTATGTAAAACTGATGGCGCTCTTCTCAGAGATATCTACAGGACATCTACTCCCCAGGGACCAGAGCAAAAACCAGATGCAGTCAGGTCAGGCGCTCTGCTCCCTGCACAGGCAGCACTGGCAGTCTGGGAGCCTGATTTAAGGATTGGGCCGAGTGGGCAAAGCTCTGGAAAGCTGTGAGCCTGGGGACCCTGCAGAAGCCTTGGGACACGGCCCACCCTTGCTACGAGCCAGTGTCAGGATGGCGGCAGGAACCCCAGCCCCACTGAGCTCGCAGATGCTGCCTTTCCATTACCCTGCAGGTCCCTTGTGGGGATGCATTTGCTTTGGATCCGGGTTGGCTTGGCTAACGCCCAAGCCTGCTCAGTTGACCCTTGTCAACGATGGCAATGGTGAGGTGGGACTTTGGCTTATACCCCAACTCTCCGGCTAGAGTCCAGCTCTGGCTGCCCAACCTGGCTCAATGCCTGGCATCTCAGCTGAGCCCTGCCCACTTGCCGCCCCACAGTCTGGGCTTCTTGGCCCATTACAGGCAATCCCTCGGTTGCCACACCCCTTAGGGACACTGGTCATTGGCTCCTGCCCCAACCAACTCCCCTGTCTGGAGACAGTGTCTTTAATCCAGAATGCATTTAGTCAGTGCAGTCATTGATGGAGGAATTAGTCCATGGTTTTCTCTCTTTTGTTAGCAGTCAAGGTTTTGCTAAAGATCTCTGTACTTCTTGCTTTTCAAACAGTTGCCACACAACTCAGTTCTCTCTCCTTCCTTCTCCATTCCCTCTGGCCTCTTCCAAGCCTAAGAGATGCCCATCTCTGTCTCCCTTTGTGCCAATGCTGTCAGTATGTCCTGATGGTGTCTCGGTGGTGGGCACCATGCTGGGCACGGGTGAGACACAGCTGGAGGTGGATAAGTCAGATCCCTTCCCTGGAGGAGCTTCCAGCCTAAGAAGGGTGTCAGATACCCACAGAGGTAACTTATACTCCAACAAAGTGAGGCCAGAACAGAGGTGGGCCCCTACTGCAGTGGGAGGGTCTCACCATGCAAGCCACAAGCGCTACCCAGAGGTTTTGCAGGACAAAAGAGGAGCCCAATTGGGCTGGCCCCTTGGTGTAGCAGTTAAGCGCATGCGCTCTGCTTCTGGAGGCCCAGGTTCGGATCCCGGGTGCGCACTGATGCACCGCTTGACCCGGAGTGCTGTGGTGGCGTCCCGTATAAAAGTGGAGGAAAATTGGCACAGATATTAACCCACAGCCAGTCTTCCTCAGCAAAAAGAGGAGGATTTGCATGGATGTTAGCTCAGGGCTGATCTTCCTCACGAAATAAAAATAAAAAGGAGCCCAACAGGTGTGCTATAGGATGGAAGAAATTGGAGCAGAGGGATGGTGTGAACAAAGATGCAGATTTCGACAGGGTGTTGAGTGCAGGACAGCAGGGGTGTGGATGGCAGGAGGAACATGGGAAACAGGACTCAAGGCATAGAGTGAGACCTACAGAGGGGCTGACTGGGGAGGGGTGAAGGCGGCCCTCTAAATGTCAAAGTTGGTTTGCAAACCTGATTCCACGGGTACAGTTTTACCTTAAACCCTGAAGTAAAGATCTCTGCAGTTTCTTGCAGAGTCAGCCTTCCAGGATTCTGAGTGCTCCCAAGCCAGGAAAATACCACGACCATCTCTAAATTCTTACTCTGCCCTTTAGGGCTGCCTGAGCCATTCCAACTTACTTCCAATCATAAATGGGAGAAAAATAGCTATTAAAACAATGAAATGGTGCCAAACTGAGGATTCTATAGGAGGGGAGGATTTTTCTCAGAGGAGGATGCTACCTTTGTTTTAGATGGTCCTTGGAGCTTTTTGGTTACAAAAGATGAGGCCCAAAAGATGTTTAGATGGGAGAGAAGAGACTGAGCAGAGCTGGATAGTTTTGCTTAATAAATTTTGTGCAGACTTTTGTTTAGGTGTCATCTCCCATTACCTCTAGGGAGACATGGCTGTGGGTGGAGGCTCCGGGAGTAGAGAGTATACAGGGAGTAGAGACAGGGCCGGTGTCCTCGAAGTGTTACCTGTGCACAGCCCACTTAGAAGGGCCTAATGCCTGGTTTAAGGCTCTGCTGTTGCTGCCTTGAAATTCATAAGAGCCCTGCAATTTTATTTTGCACTGGGCCCAGCAAAGTATTTAGCTGTTCCTGAAAAAATGTGTAGACATGTGTATATTAGTAAAGGATTAATGACCAGCTCTCTGAAAGAGAAACTCTGACTGGTAGCACTGGCTGATTTCCATGGTGAAAACATTCCTACCTTGGCCCATTTTAAGTTACCAAAGTGTGAATAACAAGCTTGCAAGTTTCTTGAAAATTTCACAACTGACTTGCAAGTTGGTATGAGCCAGCTCCAGCATATCACTGGATTAGGGCGAGGGTCTTGGCAGATAAAGGGATTACAAACACCCACACCACCAACAAAATGGCAATTAGGAGCATGTGGAGAGAGGCCAGTGTGAGGAGAGGAGGTCAGCAAGAAGTCCCTATAGCAAGAAAGGCTGAGTGACAGGAGGGCAAAGATGTCTTCTATTCACCTTTAAGCTGTTTGCTGCAGTAGTGCAAACCCCCTTGACTGTATCTAAGCATTTCAGAAAGCCCGGTCCATACTTGGCTGGTGTTGGGGGCTTGGGGAGTGAAGGAGGAGCCAGTTGGGTGTCATTAGGGCTTTCCCTGATACTCTGGTTCTCCTCCTGGGACAGGGCAGGACTGTACTGCCCAGGACCCTGAAGTCCGGTGTGGTCATGTGACTCACTTTGTCCAATGAAACGTGAGCAGATCTGTCAGGCACCATTTGCCATGATCCATCTCCTGCCATGGGACTGGTGAATTTCCTGATGGTGGAGCCCCATCAGCCTGTGTCCCTGTCTCTGAGTGAGAATGTTGTGGAGCACAACCCACAATGGCCACACAGTGTGAGAGAGAAAGCAATCTTTGTTGTTTTAAGCCACTGAGATTAGAGGCTGTTTGTAATTGCAGCAGAATCTAGCTCCACCTGATGGACACATGGAGTGACCACACGGGAGCAAGAAGCAGTCAAGACTGAGTGAAGACAGGCACTGTGAGAAGTGATATAAGATGTCAGGAGAGCAGAATTGGAAGTCAGATGTGGCCGGGAAAATGGAAGACCCTGAAAATCCTCAGGAATATGTGGGATGGGATTTGAGGAAGTTTTCTGGCTATCAGGTGGACCATGAGAGCTTGAGGCCATCCAGGTGACACAGTGGTTCCCAAACATTCACCTTTTATCTGGCCCGTCTCCCCAGCAAGGAAGGAATAAGTTGTGGGGCAGGCACAGGCCAAGCATCTACAGCCAGGAGACCCAAGGTTAAGCCTGGATTCCAGCGCTGGAAGTGACCTTGGAGTGACCTTGGATAAGTCCCTTCCTCTTCTGTGGACCTTTGAGTTCTCAGATCCCTCCCAGCTCTGATGTTCTAAGACCCTCTGTCTTTTTCACGTGCGTCACTGATCACTTACTTGGCTCCTCGGCTCCTCCTGCCTACCTGATGGCCTACTTCCTGGGAATTGGGCTCTGTTTCACTTTCCTGGAGCCCCTCCAGAGCGTACAGGTGCCCTCTGCCCTGCAGGATGTCTGTGTGTGAGAGAGAAAGAGAAAGAGAGAGAGCGAGCGAGAAACTACAACCAGAAAACTTTACCAAGCTGATCTTTCAAAATCTTCTTTAAAAAAACCATTTGCCCTGGAGAGTAATGCACTCAGTTGGAAACGTTGCTCCAAGTTCCCACCAAAAAGGCCTATGCTGCCACACTGACACACACACACACACAGACACACACAAATACTTTCACTCCAAACCGACCAGTTTGGTGCTCTCCAGCACCAGAGAGGGCCTGCCATTTGCACCCACCCCTTCTCTGGCCTATCAACCCCCAAAATCTTTGAAGGCCATATGCAAGATGAACCCACCCCCTCTTGGCAATAAAATGACTCATTTTCTACCTGGGTTCACACAGCAGACTCTATTATGGTGCCAGTCACACTCTACCACAATCAGACCTTAAGGGTAGAAACTTTCATCTCTTTACTGCCTACCCGAGAGCCTGATGTTCATTCATTCATCAAGCCCTTACAAAGTAACTACTATGTGTGAGGCAGAAGGGACAGAGTGATAAAGGACACCACTGCCTTCAAGGAGGTCCCACTAGGTCAGATGGGGACAGACTTGAGGAGTCAGCTCTGATGTGGTATGCTGAGGGTGAGAAAGCTGTGGGACCAGGGGGCATGGAGCACATTCTTGGATGAGAGTCCCCAGGAGGAGACATTGGAGTTTGGTAGGATTCCACCAGGCAGGGAAACGTGGGGGTGGCAGGGGTACTCCAAACAGAAGGCCAGGAGGTGCACAGATCATGACCAGGGAGCACTGGCTGGAGCCCCATATGATAGAGGGAAGAGGAGCCTGGGGAAGAGGATGAGGCAGTTCTAAGATCAGCTGATCTTAGGCCGTTAGTGAACAAGTGAGTGAATCACACCCTGGATCATGAAGCCACTAATCTGGTTCTGGTCCCTAGACCTATTCCCTGGCCCCTAGCAAGGACTCAGCTTGGTTTCAGGGATATGTGTAGGGCTAGGATAGATCTCAGAGTGAACCAGATGGTTTAGACATGGGACAAGCCTCCATCCCAGGAGCCACGTGAGAAGAGGCTGCGAGTGGCAAGCCTGGCAAGTAGACACTCAGACCTGGGTTCTAGTCCTGGTTTTGCCATCTCCCAGATGTGTGAGCTTGGGCAGGTGACTTGAGTTCTCTGAGCCTGCTTCTTCATTCGATCTTATGAGGGTGGTTATGGGGACTGACTAATGAAGCATGTCTGACAGAGCCTGGTGCAGGGTAGACGAGGTGTGTGGAATCTGAAACTTTTGTTCAACCTCAAGTTCCAAGCTGATGTGACCGTTAGTTCAGAGCTTGGCAGCGGCACCATAAGGTGGAATTGGCAACTTCAGATCTCTGAACATTCCAGGCAGAGCTGGCTTCAAGGGCATGTGATGGGGTCCTATGCTCAGAAGGCCCCATGCTTGGGGCTTCAAGTTCTGCAGTTGCCACCCTGAAGTTCTTAATCATTTCTCTTTGAATTTGTGTTTTCACGAGTAACATCTGATGGAACAATGGAGCACACCCCAGGGGCGTGGAGCCTCAGCCCCCATGTGTTCCTGCCTCCTGCTGCCTCCCTGGGATGGTTTCTCAGCTGCTGGCTCCCAACACGCAGGCACCCCAGAACCCATGACCTCGTCTATGCTCTGTCTGGGAGCAAATGGGTTCAGTCAGCCAGGAAGACTCACATCCCACCATGAGTCACCCTCCACCCTCTGCAGGGGCCTCGGGGTAGGTGCAGAAAGGGTGGGTGCAGTGCACTCCTGATGGTGTCTCAGGGCATGGCAAGGAGACAATACATGGGCACTAGAAGGGTGACTCAGCAGGGGCATCTTGCCCACTCCTCATCTAGGTACCAAGTGTATCCTGGCACAGAGGTTAGAGGAGGTCGGATGTTGAAATGGAGGGGTCGCCTGTCTGCCATGGGTGGGCTGTGAGAAGGGGAGGTCGACTTTCCCGACTCCACCTAGGGCCTTGCATTTTTCCCTTGCATCAGGCCCTACAAATCATGTAGCTGACCCTGGTTAGAATCTATGTTTCCATTTTCCCGTCTTCAGCTCAGAGTCCACGGTCCTCGTGTGACGTGACCAAATGGCTCTGAGCATCTGGTGAGCACTGGTGAGATGAGGGGGGAGAGGCAATCACATCATTCGGTGCTGGGGTAGACAGCTGGTGAGGGGCGTCTAAGAGACAGAGAGCCAGCGCCTCCCAAGCTTTAATGTAAATGACAATCAACTAGGATGTTGTGAAAGTGCAGATTCTGATTCCGGAGGTCTGGGCAGGGCCTGAGATTCTGCATTTCTAACATACTCTTGCTTCATGGACCACATTTTGAGTAGTTAAGTTCTAGAAGGCTTAACCTAGCAACAGCGTGACCTCCAGACCGATGCGCAGTGAGCCCCAGTAGGAGCTCTTATGACAGGCAGAGGGCACGACTGCTTGGAACTGAGCCAGGAGCTCACACTGTGATGACCTACCAGGGACTCTGTGTCGCCGGACTCTTCAGCTGATAATGTGGGAATGCTTAGTCAATGTGGTCATCAGCAGAGTAACTAAAAACTCGCTCATAAATAACCTCACTCAATCCTCACAACCTTGTCAGGCAAGTATAAAAAGGCTGCTTTATAGATGAAGGAATGGAGGCACGGGGATGGGGGGACGTATTCCAGGTTGCAACTGTCAAGTGGCAGAGGTAGGATCTGAACTCAGATCTGACTAAGGCCCTTCCCACTCTGCCAGCATCACTAAATTTAAGTTTGGAGGTTGGCCTCACTGTGGCTGGAAGCTGGTCCCCCTGCCCGTCATGTGCCCCCTGGTGCTCCCTGCAGGAGCCCGGAGTGTGAGGTGTTGGCCCTGTGCCTTGGGCCCCCTGGCCAGCCTCCTCTGCACCCCTAGCCAGCAGTCACCTCTGCCTTCAACCACTCGATATTGATCTCCCCATCCTCGATCTGCTGCCGTAGCTGCTTGGCCACTGTCTTCTCATCTCCACGATCTGCAGCAAGTGCAGGTACTTCTGCCTCAGCGCTTCACACTCCCTGGCCAGGGTCTGGTAGATGTGGACAGTCAGACGTGTTAAGACACTGCCTTCTTGTCCCCCAGAGATCCAAGCAGAAGTGGGGCTCCCCCACTGACTACTATTAGAAGATCCTGACTCCCAGACATGGTGCACAGGGCCTTGACCTGGCTGCTGTGCTGTTACCGACTGCTCTGGCCCCTTCTCCAACTCCTGTCTCACACTCTGACCTCTGGTTCCTCTAACCGATCCTGTTCTCTCCCCTCCCCCTCTAATCCACCCCCCGGGCCTTTGTACAGGCTCACTCTCTTGTTAAGGGGAACACATCGGGTGACTTTAAGTTAAAGTCTATGCTCAAATGGAACAACAAAGCCTAGATGACAGCACATCTGTTTACAACATGGTTCACTGAATATTTTGAGTCCACTGTTGAGATCTACCACTCAGAGAAAGAGATTACTTTCAAAATATGACTGCTTACTGGCAAGTGCTGTGATTCCCATGCAGAGACTGATGCTGGTGTGTGCCCCCCTCCACACACACACAGAAGTTAGGAAAAGTCTTATGACTCACATAATAGAAGTCTCTGAGGAGAGCAGGACCAGAAACTCAAGCAGCTCTGAAATGGCTTGAGGGAGCAAGGAAAGGAGCCTGGCCTAGGTTTTTATTGTGGTTGGGAGTTTTAAACATAAAATATTCAATGACATTTGTCAAAGATGGTAAGGCATATTTTATTCAGCAACACTATGATACGTAGAGACCACTGTGATGTGATTCACAGCAGGGGAGAAATGAGATTGGGCTCGACTCTGAATACAGCATGGGCAAGTGGGAATTCATGGCCAGGCAGCATGGTGGGGGTCAGGGCATGGAAAATTACTAAGAGAAACTCAAGTGTTGGGGTTTCTTGCTAACCTGACCTAACAGGATTCTTACCAAAGAGAGGCCAGAGTGATCAGACACCACCTGAGGGATGGTGGAGGGGGAGGAGGAGCCTGAGCAGATCTCAAGTGTGATGAGACATTCGTGTGTGGGTTCTGGTTAAACTGACTTTGCAAGGTTGTTGCTAAAACTGGATTTTACAAGGAAATGCACAGACAAGCATAAAAGAAGGTTCAGGGGCCTGACTAAAGTTTGGTCAAAGCGAAAAATCTTTGCCAGGGCTGAGACCAGGGCAAGATTTCTGCACACAGACAGGGATTGTGTGGTTGGATCCGAAGCCAATGTCAGAGAACAGAGCCTCCGGACTTGTTCCTCAGCTTGTCCAGGTGTGGACACGAGAGGAAGAGGGAGAGGAGAGGCATAAGCTGTCAGCATATATCAAAAAGTGCGGAGTCTGACCGCTCATTTCAAGGACAAACATACGTACAAAAATATGCATTCACAATGGCTTGTTTTTATAGAAAGAAACACCAACAGGAAGCTCAAGAATGATCAGAACTGTGCACTGGGGGTGGCTGGAGGGAACCCAGAAGTGTTGGCAGTGACTCTTCTGAGGTTAGACTTTTCTATCTTACAGATTTATCTAATATAAATAGAGAAATTTACACATACCATGTTTTCCCATTTCATAGCTTTTCTTTAATTTAAACTTCTGTACATAGGAAACCATTCTAAGATTTAATTCCTTTAGCACACTAACGGTTACAAAAGAGTAACCATACGAAATGACATTTTCATATCTCTCGCTAAGTAAAAGGACAAGCTGCATCCTAGTTTCTCCTCCACTGTGTCTCACACAGGCAGTGTTTTCAGGAATCAGTGGCATATTATAATGCAAGAGGGGTTTGGGATTAGCTCCTTAAACATAGTGGGGTTAGTTTGATTAATTTTCTTCACATCAATTAAAATAGAAATTCCATTATTTTAGCTTTTTAAATCTCAATGTTCTCTAGGGACACGCACATGCAAACACTGATGTAAAAATGAAAATGCACCTGAAAACTTCAACACATTCATTTCACATCTTGAGATTCTCTTGCCTAAAAACAAAAACTCTATTTAGTTCTACAATTTTCTTTCCTTACTGACATTATATCTCTCCATCAATTCACATTTTTCAGCCCAAGAAACTCAAAATGTTATTTCTCATACAGGAAATAAAATTACAAAGAGCTAAGGGAAACCAGAAATACAGGGCTGCATTGTTCAATCGATACAGGAATCCAAAGCAAAGAAACACAAATATTGGGATCAGCACAGATAAGCAGCCTGCTTCCCACAGGACAGAAGGAAAGCCACATGCAGAAAGTTAAACACATTCTAAACTCTCCTGGTAGAGACAGAAGCCCTGGAGTGGGTCAGTCCCTGGTGCAGAAGGGTGGGGATACCTGAGCAGCCACAGGAATAGACTCTGGGAGCTCATACACCCTCCCCTGCTCGGGGAGGAAAAGAAAGGCTCCATCTCTCAGCTCCCACTCTCACAAGTGAAGAGACTCTCTACAGGATGCAGTTTAAGGTTGTGACTCAAATGAACCCTAAATTCATAAACTCTAATCCAGACACAGAACTCCTGACATTCACAGACTTTCTCAATGTGCACAAATTACACTCTCTGGGCCCCTACACTGTGGGTGCAAAACTCCACCCTACGTGTAGACACAGGCTCAAGGGGAGCACAGGGACAACCTCAGGAAGGGCAGAAACTCCCTCCCCCTGTGCAGGTGCCTTCCTAGCTTTCCAGGCCTCTGTAGCTTCTCTCAGCAGAAAGCCTCCTTCTGCAGTGAGTATGAGCAGGGAGGACACCCAGGAAGAACGTGTGGGCCTCAAATACTTCCCTGTGCATGCTCAAGGGGGGCTTAGCTTAGAGACCCTGACCCCAGGCCTCTGCTCCCAGTCACGTTGCTTTGGACTACAGTGACCTTGTAAATGGCAAACCCAGTGTTTGAAGAATCCAGCAAATTCACACAAATCTACACTTTAATGGAAAGGAGAGAAGAAAGTTGTAAAGCATTTTTCTAGTTCAACAAGAAAAGACACATGTATTTATTACTTTCAGAAAATAATGTTAATTAACCGTTATTTCCGTGGCAAGACATTGTTTTATAAACAATTAATCATATTTAACACTTGCTGTTCAATTGTAAGCCCTGGAATTCCATTTGAAAACACTGCATCCCAAAGAAAAGAACAGAACTAACAATATGACTACACACGCTCAGGGGAGGCAGAAAGGGAAACAAGAATTTTTAACACATACAATGTAATACTAGAATCTTTTTTTTTTCTGAAATTTACCTATTTCTTGCATCTTTAGAAATATTTTATACTGCTTTTCAAGCCCACTGATTATATAAACTTTAACGTTTGAAAACCTGAGGCTCCACTAAGTGAGTAAATCTTTTCAAGGTGACAAACCCAGGGAGGGGCAGTGCAAACAGGCCAGGACACCCAAGAAAGTTGGCACAGAGGAACCTCCACTCCAAGGCCTTCCCATAGGATGTCTGTGTCAGGAGGGAGCCTGGGAGGGGCACAGGGACTTCATACCACAGATTCCAGGTGGCCATTCTCTGCTCTCCTCTTGTGGAAAAGAGCCACAGACAAAATATAAATCTCACAGTCAACTCAGCCAAAACCAAACTCCTAACAGGTCCCCACCAAGCAGGACCTCCCCAAATCTCCCCATCTGAGTCTCTTATTTCGTGACTCAGGCCATAAACTCAGCACCGACTTCAAGTCCTCCCTCCCCAGCCCCACCCCTCACCACTTCCCATCTGTACACAGTCCTACTGTCTCGATCTCCAAACACACCCAGAATTCCACCTCCTCTCCAGACCCTGACCTACATCTCCAAGGCCTCTTGCCTGTCTTATTGCAACAGCACCCTAACTGGTCTCCTTGCCTCTGCCCCAGCCCCTCTGTTGTATGTTCTCAACAGAGCAGCCAGATTGAGTCTGCTAAACCTATGTCCAGCCATGTTACTCCTGCTCTCAAAACCTTCCAAAGGGTCACCATCTCATTCAGAATAAAGCAATGCCCGAGTCCTTGTTATGACCAACAAGGGCTGACGAATGGGCCAAAGTCACAACTCTGCCTTCAGCTCTTGCTGCTGTCACCGGCTGTGCCCTGGCCACACTGGCCCCCTTGCTGCTCCCAGAGCAGGCCACTTGCTTTTCCTCCTGCACTGCTTTTGGGCCTTGCTCAAAATCTACCTCTGCAGTGAGACCTTTCCTGGCCATCCTGGCTACAACTCCACCCCCCTCCAGCCTGGCACACATCACTCTCCCACATGAGCCACACCATTGGTGTCACATCTAGAACGTCACCCAGGGCATGTTTTTTGTGTTTTGCTCATTTCTCTGGCCCCCGGGTCTAGGACAATGCATGAACCAAACCTTGCACTCAATAAGAAATGTAGCTTAATGAATGGATAACTATAAAAACTACCAGCAACTGCCTAACCCTTGGGCAAGGAAGGCCGAATCTGTAAGAACACCAGGGGCCAGGAGAGGCTGATCCATTAATCAGCCCTAAAAGGACGCACAGCATCATGTTAGAAGGAAAACTCCCCACCACATCCTACAAATACCATACATGTTCTTATCAGCATCAACAGAGGCCTTCAAACGCCAACACCTTTTCTACTTTGAAGCAGCCTTCAGTGTCCCATTACCACTCATCGTATGTCTTTTCCTAACTTTATCATGATGACTTTCATATCTAAGGTAATATGACTGATATTAAACTGTGTTTTCTACCTTAACCAAGTCTCTCCTGGGAATGGTCGTAGGTATGTAAGCGGTAATAACCTGAGAACAGATGGAGAAGTAAATAATTCTATTCCTTCCCCCACCATGTGCCCCCAGCAAACAGTGCATCACTGTCTGATTCTTTGTCTTTTTTAAACAAACGTCACCAGAAATACATCTGTTGAACATGCTCCTTTGGAAGTCAGGGCTACTGTTTCCTCCAGCCACCTAACATATTTAAGTGGCCAGATGCCACAAACCATTGAAATATTGCCTACAAGTCTACTGCACAGTTCCCAATCTGAGATTTCAGTAAACTTATGTTGCAGCTGCCGGGAAAAGAAAAAAGAAGCAAAAACAACGCCATCCATGAAGACAGGTGGAATTAAACCAAATGGAAGTCTTCCTTGACAGATGCAGGGATACTTGAAAGCAAATCACTCCTTACAAGGAATGAGGGAACTAAAATTGCTGTGGGAAGAAAAAGAGAGCCCGTGTACAAATGTTTCCAAGGCAACTTGCAACAATCCAAAATATCTTGCCAGGAAAAATTAATGAACTGTCTCCTCTGGAGCAGAAGCATGCTAGTGATGGTGCTCCGGGCAGGCGACCCCAAAATGCACCATTCTGGCATGCGGATTATTTTGAGCTGAAGACAATAAAGACTCAGAACACTCAGGAAGAACATTTGAGTTTCCCCTCCCAAGCTGCCTAAAGAATTTTACATAGAAGACCTGTTTCAGGAAGAAGCCAATATCATATGATGGCTGTAATGCAATGTAAAATAGATGTTGCAATAGGAAAGACACCAACAAGCCCATTTTATCAAAATGTCTGTCTCTCCCTGGCCACAGTCTCTGTAGCTTGCCCTGAAAAGATTTGTCAGACAAACATTTGCATTTCTATCTCATGTGAATTGTCTTCTTCCCCTCTGAAATCCCAAACCACTACCCCTCCAACACCTTCCATGACTTTAGCTACAATACAATACTTAAGCAAGCAGCTTAGACAGAATGATGAGCTGCTCATTTCTGAGTTTCTCCCATGTATACATGTTATTAAACTTAGTATTATTTTGTCCTGCTAACCTGTCTTTTCATTATTTGGGCAGCCATAAGAACCTTAAGGGAAAGGGCAGACGAGGATTCTCCCTCCTGCCCAACACTAGCATTAACCAAAGCACCAATACCCCACCCCTGCCACCCAACACATTGTATTAGGACCCCAAGAAGTTAAGACCCGACAAGATGGATTGTTTCTCTTTCTCATCACAGAAAAAGAAGTTGGAATGATCTATTTGTCAACAGAATCATGCGTGTGTTGTGAGCATTTGAGTAGGTTCCTCCCCTCTAGCCTACAACATAACTTCAGAGGAGTTAGAGAGCTTCCACTTCTTAACTCCTGGAGGGGAAGGAAAAAGCCTCCCAAGAACCAGCGCCTCAGCCTCTCTCAGTGCCCCACCTCCCCTCCCTGACGCCCCACTGCCCATCCCGCCCCAGCGGCTGTGGGCTTGTCAGGCCAGCGCCCCAGCCCACCTGGCGCCACCACTTCCCTCCCCGACGCCCCAATGTCCTTGTCGCCAACCCTCCCCTCCCTGATGCCCCACTGCCTCTCACGCCCCAGCGGCCGTGGACCTCTCTGGCCGGCGCCCCAGCCCTGCCCAGTGCTGCCCCTTCCCTCCCCAACCCCACACTGCCCCTCTCGCCCCAGCAGCTGTGGGCCTGTCAGGCCCGTGCCCCAGCCCCGCCCTGTGCCCCTGCCTCCCCACCCCAATGCCCTGCTGCCCCTCCTGCCCTAGTGGCCGTGGGCCTGTCAGGCCAGCACCTCAGCCCCGCCCAGTGCCACCCATCCCCTCACTGACGCCCCACTGCTATTCCTTCCCCAGCAGCCATGGGCCGATCAGGCCGGCGCCCGAGCACCGAGAGTGGAGGGAAAGAGTGTCCAGACCTGCAGGGGCCAGGCTGTCAGATACACCAGTCTGACTACAGAAGTTACCCCTGCCCACTCCACACGAGGACCAGCTCTGCCCCGTGGCCTCACTCCAAACTGTGCCGGCCAGTCCCAGCAGCCACGGGCCCAGGCGAGTGCAGCTTCCCAGGCCACCCGGCGTGGGCGTGCCCTCACCCGCGTCACTCTTTCCGCTGCCCCAGAGAATAAGCGCAGTGTGATGGGCAGCCGCTGGGCCCAATCTGGCGGAGCAACGCGGGAGGGGCCAGCAGTGGGCAGAAGTGCCTCGTTTGCCATCTTGACATATGGCAATTCCCCTCGCGGAGGGCCAGCCTCACTCTCGCTACCCCGCAGTCTGCATTCTTCACTCAGAACACCGCAGCAGTCACCCATCGGGACAGCCGAACAAACGAGTTTGGGCAGCGTGACCCTGGAGTGGGTGTGTCAGCCAGCATTTTGCCTGGGCCCGCAGGCACGGCCATCTTGCTTTACTGAGGACGGACGGGTGTGTGCCGCCATCTTGCCATCCTGCGAGGCCTGGGGACCAGCTCCCACGTGCTGTAGTGTCGCCACAAGCCCTTAACCTTGTGGCGGTCCTGCTGTGGGGTGGTGAGAAGGGGGCCAGAGCCTGGTAGCACGACAGCCTGAGGCCCGGGATGGTGATCACTGCACTGCCACGAACCGCTCCCACTGCCGGGCAACAAGGAGAAACTGCTGTCACCTTCCACAGGTAACTGGCCACTGCCGCCTGGTCAGCCCCCCTCGAGGTTCAGCCTGAGGCAGGCAGCACTCTGTGTTCAGGCCCTCCGGGCCGGTCCAGCAAATGAGTCAGCGCCGGGCACTGTGTGGCCTTGGTCTGTGCCACCATCTCTGCTCTGGGTGCTTTGGGCCACTGCGGCCTCCCCAGGGCCACCAGCACCCGCCTTATGGCCTCCACCACCCTCTCAGTCCCACCCCATGACCACCCTGCTCTCCATTGATTCGGGCTGATGCCAACAATGTTGACAAACAGGGTATTCTGGAAACGCTCTTCCTTAGGTCACTATCTTCTGGCATTTGCTGTGACTTTTCTGCTTTTTTGATGGCAGTGAGCCTGCCTTGATCTCTGTGATCAGGAATGTGGCTGAGCAAAAGCAGCTTGTACCTCTGGGATGGACGCACCTCCCAGATGCTCTGTTGCTAGACGGGTCCTGGCAGTGCAGGGAAAGGTGGCTCTGCACTGGAGGTGAGTCCTGGAGAGGCATCTGACAGCGAACTCTGCATTTGACAGCATCCTGGGTGGTGGAGGGCGTGGCCCACTCCTCACCCGGGGGTTTACCCTGGGGACTCGGGGAGGGGGCTCCTCTCTTCACTTCTTCCTTGGGCTCCCACAGCATGGTGAGGAGTTTGCCTGCCCCCTGGCCTGGCTCCCTTCATGAGGGCTACTGGAATTCAGCCAGTTCAGCAAGTCCTTTCCTGCGGACTCCACACTGGAGGTCCCAAAATAGCGCACTGAACACATTTTACTTTGAAAATCTCCTGGCAGATCCTTTTGTCTTGCATTGCAGATTCTTGTTGAATTTTGAAAGACCTGAATGCCACTTGTTGTCTGTAGAATTATGGAAGGTTTACAGTGGTTTGTTCTAAGTCGGAAGTTGTTACAATCTATCCAAAGAACTAGTAACATGAGCTTGTTTCAGAGGTCAGCCACCATGCTTTCTTGACACTTCCTTCAGAGCCTGTGTCCCATAAGTTTTGTTACTGTTTTTGAGAATGAGGCAAAGCCCTGCAGAGAAGGTTGTTCTTGGCATGTGTCATTGTTTAACGTGGTCTTGGGGCAAAGGAGGTGGTGGTCCTTTGGTAACTAGTCACAAAGCATTGAGAAAGGTTAGAAGGTCATGTTGCTTGGAACTCCCTGAGGACCTAGTATCCACCTGGTCTGGTCCACAGCAGCCTCAGGGGGGCTAAATGACCTCAGGTGGAACAGAAAGCCCTTGAAAGAGACCCCCCCAACCCCCCACATGCACAGTTTGGTCTAAATAGAGATTTTACCTTAATGCAGAGAAGAGATTATGAAGTGTCTTGGTCAGTACCTTGCAGGGACTTGTTGCTTTGTACAGAGAACAGCTTTCCTCGTGGTAGGGGGAGGACAGGAGGAACACGGAACCACAACCCTTGGGGCTGACCTTCTCCTGGCTGCAGTCCTGCATACCTCAGCTACTTGAGCAGAGCTGGGGCCAGACGCCCCGCTGAGTGCCTGGGAGGCTCTGCTGTCCGACACCTGGCCTGGCTTTGAAATAGGGGGACCAACCCTCCTCATTTTAGCACTGCATCCCATGGACAGCAGGAGGATTGGGCAGCCATGAGCTTCTAGGAACTATTTCTGAGGCTTCCTGAAGCCTTTCCTGTTGTCTTGGTGCCATCCTGTGCTATCTGCCCAAGTGTCTGTGTCCCTACAGGGCACTTACCATAGCCTGGGAGGAGGTATTCACCTTTCCTCCTCCTCTGCCTTACAGACGGTCAGTTTCTTAAGGTAGACAGTGGGTCTTTCATCTTTCTATTCCAGTAATAACTTGCAAGCAGAAGGTGTTCCTTAAATCTTTACTAAAGGTTTAAATGGGTAAAGTGGCTACAGGTGTGGGTATTCCCAAAAACACTTGTTTTGTTTCTATAGTTGATTATTTTAGGGGTAGACATTTAATTCTTTCTTTCTAGTTACTTTTTCATTTATCCTTGCAGGCTCCACATAAAGGCATAAAGGGCTCAAAACATCTGGTTCAGTGGTTAAAAGCTGTTCACAGGGATGACTGGACCCCACTAAGCATTCTTTCGTCTGTAGTGAACGTTTCATCAAAAAAAGCTCTTGGAAAGGCTGGATGGTCAGTACTACATGCTCAAGCCATGGCCGTGCCCTCCATCTTCCACCTGACTGAGAAGGGGGGCTGAAAGTCATGGCCGCCCCAGGAGAAAGGACACCAGGAAGCGCACCGGGGGCCTGAGGAACATGCGAGTGAAGCAGATGGGAAAGGAGCTGCAAGTTGATCATTGCCCTTAAGGGAAAACCTGAGGGCCCAGCAGCGCTCCCGGAAGTTGAAGCGAGCCACTGTGCAGGGTGAACCTGCACCCAGGGCTGCCCAGGAAGCCGCCAGTCAGGAGCAGGTGCAGAATCTCTGGAAGGAACTCCAGGAGACAGTGTGGCCTCCACAGCATCAGGCAGCCAGGGAGATGCAAACTTGTCTGCTATAGATGCTGGCAATGAGACGCCCCTCTTCCCTGCCAGGGCCTCTTAGGTAAGAGTGGCATTTCCGTGGGTGACTTTATCCCTCAGGATTTGGGGTGTGCAGATTTATTGGCTGGCAACCTTCTTACACTTTCTTCTCAGAGCATACTTGAGAAAGGCCATCTGTCCCCCACGAGGCTGTTGACCGAAAGATGTTGAAGAAAGATGTGGAGCCCAGCTGCAGCGGGACCAGCCTTGAGCCTGACTAGGGCTTGGCCCAGAACCCCCAAGTTCATCATTCACAATGATGCCTCAGAAAGCCTCCCAGAGCCCCTCCACCCTCCAACAGATGTCACCCTGAAGCCAGCCACAGAAGCTGTGCAGGGCAAGCATAGCAACACAGGCCCCACGTCCCTCAGAAAGGTCATCCTGTCAGCACTGGGGGCCCAAGAACTCCTCGACTCGCTGCACTCCTACTGCTTCTGCTCCCGGGGGAACAGGAGCACGAGTGCCGCCTGCAGGAGCAGATGGAGAAGAACGGCGAGCTGAAGAGGGGCAGCCGCCGACAGCCAGGTGCACACGCTGCAGGAGGAGCTGGACGAGCTGAAAGGAGGGGGCTCCCTGCCTTAGCAGCCTGCCGCCCCCAGCCGAGGTCAGTGCCGGTGCTCGGGGCTCCCCCACTGCCTGCTCCTCATGAGGGGTTTCCTGCTCCGCAGCAGACGGCCCCTGAGCACTTCTGTGTGCAGCATGCCTGCTGCTGTCTTGGGAGAAGGCTCTGCTGGTAGCCGCCCCTTGCAGACAGGGAGCCCAGGCTGCAGAGCTCACCCCGCCAGTTCTAGGGCGCTCGAGAGGCAGCGGTAGTTGTCAGGGTTTAGCCACTGGGAAAGGAGGCATTGCAGGTCAGCTGGGAAAGCCAGACCTACACAATGAACGGTGCCTGGATCCTTGTTTTTCCACTTGAACAGGAGAAAATCAGCTTCTGTTGCATCCCTCACACAAATGTAAATTCCAATGAGTTAGGATCTAAATGTGAAATAAAATCGACATAGTAACTATTAGAAAAGTTATAGGAGACTCTTAAAGTCATGGGGAGGTCCTTTCCATTCGTGTTTTAATGAATATCCATGAACTGAAGTCATTTTGAACACATTAATAATTTCTTTAAAATTTTAAACATCTTTTTGAGTAGAATACATTCTCTTTTGTAAAAATTAAAATACTACAGAAATATATAAGGTAAGAAGTGGTAAAAACGCCTATTTCTCACCTACTTCCCAACTTTTATTCCTTGTTGGTAGTAAAATTTGGTGTGTAATCTCCTCAACTCTTCCCTGTACTTCACATGCATATTTCTCCACCTGTACAAATAGGTTGGATATATTTTTGGTGTGTTTATAGGCTATGTTTCTGTTTTTCCCACTCTCTTACAGTTTAGTAGTTGTAAACATTGGTTTCTCGATATTCCTTATGTATTGAGGGTACCATCTTTCGCCTGTTATACGTCCATGGAAAACATTTCCATACCACATAGTTCATTTAATCTGGATCAGTGCTTGTCTTCCCAGATGTCAGTAACACTTCAGGAGGGAAACGGCTCTATGTGACTGGCTGTTCAGGATCTCCAAGACCCCCAGGGCAACAACCATTAGGACAACACAAAACAAGAAACAAAACCCATCCTGCGTGTTTCCAGATGCATTCTGGTGGAAGGACAGCTCCAGTTGAGGACCGCTGATGTCTTGGTCAGAGTTATCCGCTATGTTCTTCTATCACGTTAAAGCAGTTTCTGTAGTTTCTTGTACCTGGTGGTACAGTTTGGTGCCTTTGTCTGTTCCTCTTGGTCAGACTGCACAAGGTTTCTCACTGTTACAGGTCTTTCCAGAGAGCCAGCCCTTAACTCCATTGCTTAGGTCTGCATTGTTGTTCCCGCCTCGTGAATCCTCACTTCATTCTGCTGTTGTTGGTTTTATTGTGGTGTTATTCTGGCTCCTGGAGGGAAGTGCTCAGCTTCTTTGTGTAGAGTTGATATTCCCTGATACCTGCAGTGGAGGCTGTGTCTCTTCTGTCCTTTAGTCTCCACGCCATGGATTTGCCTCATGCTGCTCTCAGTACTGCTCATTTCTAAAGAGTTTGTCCTACTGGATCCCCTCTGTAACCTGAGAGATTTAGAAGGGTGTGGACAGATTTTCAAGTGGATAGGTTGGGGGAGGGGAGCCAATATTTTGTGATTATTTTTTATTTTTATTGCTTTAAGGTGCAGTAATATGGTTACTTATAGATTTCTGCTTTTTGGACTCTTTAGAGATTTCATTGTGGCTTAGCACACAGTCCATTGTGGTGACTGTTTCATTGTGATTTGAGGAGAATGTTTCCTCTCCACTAGTTTCTTATGTTGTTGTCCCTCAGGCTGAGGCTAGATTTAGCTTTTTTGTGTTTATCAACAGATCTGTTTCCTAACTTATTGTATCACTTGACCTGTGGATTTCTAAGAGAGGTAAGGTAGGTTTCCCTGTGATTCTGGAGGTGACTGTGTCTTCTTGTTTGTCCAGTTTTGCTTTATGTTTCAAGACCATATTGTTAGGTGCATAAGTGTTCCTGACAGTTATCAACACAGAAAACCCCTGTTTGTCCCATTTAAAGTCTTATTTCCTTATAGCCTTATTTTCAACCATATTATATACCTTTATTTTATAACTATATTTTAACTCAACTTGAGAGCCTTCATGTTTTTCTAGAGCAATTTGATCCATTTACAATTGTGATTATTGATAAATTGGAATTTAAGTCTACTCTTTAATTTCATTTTTAATTTGTTAGGCTTTCCCATGATTTTTCTCTTCTTCTAGTGGGTGTCTTTCAGCTTTTAGGAACAAAGATTTCTGTCTCTCTTTCTGTAAATGCTTAGAGTTCATCAGTTCCTGTGTTCTACACTCCCAACTCATCACCTTCCACTCCCCACCTCGAGACGGTCTGATCTTAGTTCTCTGTTCTTATTTTCCCCATCAAGCAGCCATGATTGGATGCAAATATATGTTTTATTGGTTACTTTGTTCACCACTCTTTATTGTATCCAAAGTTTTCCTCTTTCTTAGAAATATTTGATGCTATCTAGGAACTCATATGACAGTAAAATTTTGAAAGGAATTGAGTCTGAGATACTCCTTAGGTGTTGACGCTGGGGAGCTAGCACCTAAAGTCTTAAAGTTGCATTGGTGTGTCTGCAGAGTCAGGATGAGGTCAGAGATGTTTAAAACCATGGAATTGAATGAGGTCTCCTGGAGACACTGCAGCTGTAGAAGGGACCAGGGCCCAACCTAGGAGCAGGCAGTGTTTGCAGAGGTGCAGCTGAAGAGGGTTCAGGAAAGGAGACTGAAACAGTGGAGCACGGAGTCGCAAGAGTCACAAGGGGAAAAGGGTATTGCAGAAAGGACGGGTGCTCAGCTGGGTGGGATACAGCTCTGATCAGAATGGAGAGAAGATGGCTGGACTCGGCCACATGGGATCACTGGTGACCTCAGTCTCCTTGAGAGGGTGGGAATGAAGTTGGGTCTAGAGTAGGGGAAAGGGGCCATGGGAGGGCAGTAGGGATGAGGCACTTTACTTAAGAAGTTTAGCCATGAAGGGGAGTCGGGAAAGTGGACAGCAGCCAAAAGGGAGCATGGGACCAAGGGAGAGTTTTGTTTGTAAGGTGGAGATGAGCTAACAGTTGCTGCAGTTAGGACCAGATGGAGAGGAGGAGCCTAGGGCCCGGGAGGAGCGTGCTGGGACCTGAGGAGGTGCAGGGCTGGGCTCCACTGCCTGGGCAGGTGCAGAGAGCAAGAGGACTGATGTGCTGGTGGAAAGGGCGCCCTGTGCCTCTGCTCCTGTATTCCTGGAGCGTGAGGTGGGCAGTGGCTGGGAGTGGAGGGGCGATGCAGGAGGTGTTAGATGAGCGGCAGGGGGAGGACAGGGAGGGGGAGAGGGCGCCCTGGCTTGGTCTCCATGTCCCACACGGAGCTCCCCGCTGGGGTCCCTGGTCACCAGCTGCTGTCTCTCTTTGATGTCTTCCTCAAAATGTCGGCTCTCTTGATGGTTCCCAGGGCTATTATGAATTTGTTCATCAATGAAAGAATCTTTGGGTCATTTTTTAGAGATTTTATGTCAAAGGGGCTCTACATGTGTTTATTCAATCCATCATCTTTACCCAATCCCTTTGTTTTTGGACAGAATCAGTATAACAAAGGAGCCCGGCCAGTGGCCTGCAGGTTTCAGGGATCAGGAGGTTTTCCCTCCAGGAAGCCGGTGCTGATTGGTATTCTCACAGGACGTGGTGCTGTCTCCCTGAGCCTGCTCTAAGTGTGGTTGTCACGACGTTGTAAATCCTAGGGCAGTCCTATCAGGGCCCATCATTGGCATTTCTGTGACCAGTGAGGGCGAACATTTTTCCGTGATCATTATCTGTCATTTCCCTGACTGTGCTGTCACCTGCCTTGCTCACTGAGCTCCGAACCTTCCTGATGGAACTAGGACGTTCACTCTCTATCCAGTGTGATTGCACCTTTCCTCAGTGTGCCCCTTGAGTACTTGCTTCAAAAATATCTGTTTTCTTCACATTCTTTGATTCCTTCTACATATAATCTAGATTTAATCTGGACCTTTAAAAATGTTTTATTGTGGAAAACATTGAACATACACAAATTAAACAGAAAAATGTGATAGTCCCCCATGTCCCTATTACCCAGCTTCAACATTTATCAGTATTCTGATATTCTTGTTTTCTCTATATTTCTACCCACTCCCTACCTTCCATTGATTAATTTTTAATTAATAGATTGTTTTTTAGGAAAGTTTTAGATGGACAGAGAAATTCAGCAGATAGTGCAGAGCATTTCTCCCTCCTCCCTCACAGTTTCCCCTACTGTTAACATCTTGCGTGACCACCTGTGTTAGTGCGGCTCATTCCTTACAAGTGAGGAGCTGATGCTGCTACAGTGTTCGTAACCAAGTCCGTGGTTTACGTTAAGGTTCACTGTCCCACTGTCACGTACTTGGATTTTGACAAATGCATAATCTCATGTATCCACCATGACAGTATCCTACAGAAGAGTTGGATTGCCCTAAATTCCCTGTGCTCTGCCTCTTCATCTCTTGCCTTCCAACTCCTGGCAACACTGATCTTTATACTGTTTCTATGGTTTTGCCTTGTCTAGAATGTCGTGTAATTGGAATATATGAAAACTACGGAACAGAGTATATAGCCTTTTCCACTTGGGTTCTTTCACTTATCAGTATGTATTTAAGAGTCCACTATGTCTTTTTGTGGCTTGATAGCTAATTTCTTTTGTTTTTTCATTTTTGTATATTGAGTTAAAATATACATAACAAAAAGTGTGCCATCTTAACCATTTTTAAGTGTACACTTCAGTGGCGTTAAATACATTTACGCTGTTGCACAGTCATCACCACCATTCATCCCCATAACTCTTATAAATCTGAAACCCTATACTTATTAAACAATAACTCTCCCTTCTCCCCTCCCCCCAGCCCTTGGCAGCCACCATTCCACTTTCCATCTCTGTGATTTTCACTAGTCTCCATTCCTGATGTTAGCAGAATCATACAGTATTTATCTTTTTTCTGACTGGCTTATTTCTGTTAGCATAATGTCCCCAAGGTTAATCCATGTGTAGCATATTGCAGAATTTGCTTCCCTTGTAACGCTGAATAATATTCTGTTGTATGGATATACTACATTTTCTGTATCCATTCATGTGTCAGTGGACACTGCGGTGGCTTCCACGTTTTAGCTATTGTGAATAATACTGCTATGAACATGGGTGTACAAATACCTCTTCAAGGCTCTGCTTTCAGATCTTTTGGGTGTATATCCAGAAGTGGAATTGCTGGATCACGTGATAATTCTATGTTCAATTTTTTGAGGAACATTCATACTGTTTTCCATAGCAGCTGCACCATTTTACATTCCTATCAACAGTGTACACGTGTTCCCATTTCACCGCATCCTGGCCAACATTTGTTCTTTTCTGTCTTTCCTGTAGCACTCATCTTAGTGGGTGTGAGGTGGTGTCTCATTGTGGTTTTGATTTGTATTTCCCTAATGATTAGTGGTGTTGAGCGTCTTTTCATGTGCTTATATGTCATTCATAAGTCTTTGGAGAACTGTCTCTTCAAGTCCTTTGCCCATATTTGAATTGGCTTGTTTTTCATTTGTTTAGTTTTAGGACATCTCTGTATATTGCGGATACCAGTCTCTTGTCAGAAATATGATTTGCAAATATTTTCTCCCACTCTGTGTGTTGCGTTTTCAGTCTATGGAAAGTGCCTCTTGATGTATCAACTTACAAAATTTTCATGAAGTCCAATTTGTCCTTTGTTTTTCTTTTGTTACCTGTGCCTTTGGTGTCATATCCAAGAAATCATTGGCAAGTCTGGTGTCATAAAGATTTTGTCCTGTTTTCTTCTACGAGTTTTCTTATTTTAGGTCTTACATTTATATCCTTGAGTTAATTTTGGTATATGGTGTTGGATGAGGGCCCAAGTTCATTCTTTTGCATGCAGATATCCAGTTTTCCCAGTACCATTTGTTGAAAAGAAATCTTTCTCCATTGCATGGTTTGGTACCCTTGTCAAAAATCACTTGACCATATATGTGAGGGTTTGTTTCTGGTCTCGCTATTCTATGCCATTGGTCTCTATGTCTGTCTTTATGCCAATACCATACTGTTGATTACTGTGGCTTTGTAGTAAGTTTTGAAATCAGGAAGTGTGAGTCCTCCAGTTTTGTTCTTCTTTTTCAGGATTGTTTTGGCTATTCTGAGTCCCTTGAGATTCCATGTGAATTTTAGGACGAGTTTTTCTATTTCTGCAAAAAACATCATTAGGATTTGGATAGGCATTACATTGAATCTGTAGACTGCTTTGGGTAATATTGACACTTTAACAATACTAAACCTTCTAATCCATGAATATGGGATGTGTGTCCATTTATGTATGTCTTCTTTAATTTCTTTCTGAAATGTTTTGTAGTTTTTATGGTGCAAGCCTTTCACCTCCTTGGTTAAGTTAATTCCTAAGCACGTTATTCTTTCTGACATAAATGAATTGTTTTTGTAATTTCCTTTTCAGAGAGCTCCCGGTTCATGTATAGAAATGCAACTGATTTTTGTGTGTTGACTTTCTATCCTGCTACTTTCCTGAATTCATCTGTTAGATCAAAGGGCTTTTTTTGTGGAGTCTTTCCGATTTTCTACATATGAGATGATATCATCGTCAAACAGAGACCATTTTACTTCTTTCTTTCCAATTTGGATGCCTTTTATTTATTTATTTTTATTGCCTCATGGTTCTGGCTTGAACTTCAGTACTGTGTTGAATAGAAGTGGTGAAAGTGGGCGTCCTTGCCTTGTTTATGATCTTAGAGCTTTCAGGAAAACTTTTCAGTCTTCCCTCACTGAGTATTGTGTTTGCTGTGCATTTTTCCTCCCATTCCTTGTTTCCTGAGTGTTTCATCATGAAAGGGTGTTGAATTTTGTCAAATGGTTTTTCTGCATCATTTGAGATGGTCATGTTTTTCCCCCTTCATTTTCTTGATGTTGCATATTACATTGATCGATTTTTGTATGTTAAACTACCCTCGTATATCAAGAATAAATTTTACTTGGTGGTAGTGTATAATTCTTGTAATACGCTGTTGAATTCAGTTTGCTAGTATTTTGTTGAGGATTTTTGCATCTATGTTCATCGGGGGTAATGGTCTGTAATTTTATTTTCTTTTAGTGTCCTTGTCTAGTGTTGGTATCAGGGTAATGCTGGTGTCATAAAATGAGTTTGGAAGTATTCCCTCTTTTTTAATATTTGACAGAGTGTAAGAAGTCTTGTTTTTAAAACTTCTTTAAATGTTTGGTAGAATTCACCACTGCAGTCATATGGTCCTGGGTTTTACTTTGTTGAGAGATTTTTTTTTTTAGATTTCTTGAAATATTGGTGTCATATAACATATGTAAGTTTTAGGTGTTCAAGATGATCATTTGTGAAAGGATTACCACAATACGGTGAGTTAGCACCTCCATTCCCTCACATAATTAACTTGTTTTTTCTAGCTATCACTTTTAAGATCTACTCTCTTAACAACTTTCAAGTCTATAATATAGTATTGTAAATTATGGTCACCGTGCTATACTTTAGATCCCCAGTACTTATTCATTTTACAGCTAAAAATTTGTGCACTTTGACTCACATCTTCCCCGCTCCCCCATGCCCAAGGTGCTGGCAAGCACCATTCTAGTCTCTATTGCTTTGAGTTGGGCTTTTTTAGATTTCATATTAGTGAGAATATATAGTATTTGTTTTTGTCTGTCTGACTTATATCACTTAGTGTAATGCAAGTTCCTTCTGTGTTGTTACAAAATGCAGGATTTCATTCTCTTGCATGGCTAAATAGTATTCCATTATATATTTCATGTATATATACATATATCTCACATTTTCTCTAACTATTTATCCATTGATGGACACATGGATTGTGTCCACGTCCTCAGTTTGTGACTAATGCTGAAATGAACATGGGGGTGCAGATATCTCTTCAGAATAGTGACTTCATTTCCTTTGGATATACAACCAGAAGGGGAATTGCTCATTTATATAGTATTTCTCTTTCTATTTTTTTGAGAAAATTCCAAATTTTTTTCCATAGTGACTGTAGCAATTTACATTCATACCAACAGTGCACAGGGTTCTCTTTTCTACACAGCCTTGCCAACACTTGTTGTCTGTTGTCTCTTTGAAAATAACCATTCTAGCAGGTGTAAGGTGATATCTCATTGTTGTTTTGATTTCATTTCCCTGATGATGAGTGATTACGAGCATCTTCTCAGGTACCTGTTAACCATTTTTATGTCTTCTTTGGAAAAGTATCTATTCAGGTCCTTTGACCATTTTCATATTGTTTTGTTGGTTTCTTTGCTGTTAAGTTGTAAGAGTTTCTTATATACTATGGATATTAACCCCTTTAGTTTGCCGATTATTTTATTTGCTGTGCAGAAGATTTTTAGATTGATATCATCCCACTTGTTAAGTTTTGCATTTGTTGTTTGCACTTTTGATGTTATATCCAAAAAAATCATTGTCAAGACCAGTTTCTTGGGGCTGTTTTCTGTATTTTCTTCTAGTTGTTTTATATTTGGTTTCTTGCATTTAAGTCTTTAATTCAATTTGGGATTACTTTTAGAGTGGTGTAAAATAGGGGTCCAATTTCAGTTTTCTGCATGTGGTTATCCAGTTTTCCCAACACCATTTATTGTAGAAACTATCTGTTCCCCATGGAGTCTTCTTAGCTGACTAGTCAAGTGTTAGCAAAGTGTATGTGTGTGGTTTTATTTCTGAGCCTTTGATTCTGTTGTATTGGTCTATGTGTCTCTTTTTATACCTGTATCATACCGTTTTTATTATTATAGATTTGTAATAAAATTTGAAATCAGGAATTGTGATTCCTTCAGGTTTTTATTTCTCAGGGTTGCTTTGGTTATTGGAGGTCTTTGGTGGATCCATATGAATATTAGGATTGTTTGTCCTATTTCTGTGAAAAATGTCATGGGAATTTTAATAAGAATTACATTGAATCTTGAGATGGCATTGGGTAGCATGGACATTTTAACAATATTAATTCTTCTGATCCATAAACATAAGATATCTTTTCATTTCTCTGTGTCTTTGATTTCTTTCATCAATGTCTTATAGTTGTCAGTGTCTAGATCTTTCACCTTCTTGGTTAAATTTATATATGAGTATTTTACTGTTTTTGATGCTATTGTAAATAGGATTTTTTTCTTTATCTCTTTTTTAGATAGTTCATTGTTAGTGTACAGAAAGGCAACAGATTTCTACATGTTGATTTTGTCTCCTGCAGCTTGAGTGAATTCGTTTATTAGTCCTAACAATTTGGGGGGAGTCCTTAGGTATTTCTCTATATAAAATCTTATCATCTGCGAACACAGACCACTTTGATTCTTCATTTCCAATTTAGATGTATTTTATTTCTTTTCGTTGCCAAATGTCTCTGGTTGAGACTTACAGCAGAATGTTGAAGAGTGGTGTTGTGACTGGGCACCCTTGTCTTGTTCTTTGTCTTCGCAAGAAAGCTTTCAACCTTTCACTGTTCAATATGATGTTAGCTGTGGGTTTTGTCATGTAAACCTTTTATTATGTTCAGGTATGTTCTTTCTGTAACGCTTTATTGAGAGTTTTTATCATGAAGAGCTGTTGAATTTTGTCAAACTGCCTTTACTGCATCGATTGAGATTATTTTGTGATTTTTATCATTCATTCTATTAATGTGGTGTATCACATTCATTGATTTGCATCATGTTGAACTTGATCATGTTGTTTGATCCTTTTTTTGAGTTTAGATAATTTTGTTATAATGTGTCTTGGAGAAGAAAGTTTTAGTTTGAAATTTTAGGTTGACAGATAGGCTTCAGGACCTTGGATGTGTAAATTTCTCTCCAGATTTGGGAAGATGTCAGCTGCTATTTTTTTTTAAGTAAACACTCTTTTCCTTTATCCCTGTCTTCTCCTCTGGTACTTTAATAAAGCTTATCTATTTCTTTTCATGGTATCCCATAACTCACACTGCCTTTACCCCTTCCTATCCATTACCGTTTTTCTTTTTGCTTCTTTGACTGGATAATTTCAAACGACACATCTTCTAGTTCACTAATTATCTCTTGTACGTGGTTGAATCTGATTTAGAAGCTCTCTATTAAATTCTTCAGTTCAGTCATTGTGTTCTTCAACTCTAGGAATTCTGTTTGTTTTTCCTTAATGATTTCTGTTTCTATAATGAACTTCTCACTTGTTCATGTACTGTTTCCTTATTTCATTTAGTAGTCTATCTATGTTTCCTTAGAGTTTTATGATTTTCTCAAAGAGGGTTGTTCTGAAGTCTTTGTCACATGGTTCCTATATCTCCATTGGTTGGTCGGTCATTGGAGTTTTATTCTTTTTCTTTGGTGGTGTCATGACTCTTTGATTATTCATGATCCTTGTGGCCTTCCATTGGTGTCTGCAAATTTGAGGAAGTAGGTATCTCTTCCACTCTTTACAGACTGGCTTTAGCAAACCAAAGCCTTCACAGTCATCCCATCTAGGGGTCCTGGGTAGGCCATGTGGTGGTGTCCAGGGACAGGCTTGCTGCTGGAGTCCTTGGGCAGCCTGGTACTGGGGTGAGTGGAAAGCTTGGGTCCACGGTATTGTGTCTGGCCCTGGGCACAGCTGGGACCCTGAGTTAATGAGTAGCCCCACTGCAGCCTGTTTTGAAAGGTCCTCTTTGAGAGCCTGCCACCACAGGAATCATCCAGGACCATGAGAGTTGGCCAGTGCTGGGATGAGCTGAGAGCCTTGGCTCACGGGAGACTGCCAGGAGCCTGGCACCACGAGAGACAGTTTGTGCTGTGGTAGGCTAGAAGTCTGGATTCCTGGGAGCCTGCTGAGAGCCTGGGGCCACAGGAGCTGCCTGAGGCTGCAGAAGCCAGCAGGCACTGGATCAAGATGGAAGCCTGGGTTCATGAGAACCTGCCGGTGCCTGGTGCCATGGGAGCTGCCTGGGGCCACCTGAGTCAGCAAGCACCTGGGTAAGCTGGGGGCCTGGTTTTGTGGGAGCCTGCAGGGAGCCTCATTCCATGAGAGCTGTCTACAGCTGCTGGAACTGGCAGGTGGTGTGGTGATCCATGGGCCTGAGTTCCCAGCAGCCCCCTGGGAGCCTGGTGTCATGGAGTCTACCTGGGTTGCTGGATCCAGCAAGTGCTGGAGTGACCTGGGGTCTTGGGTTTCTGGGAGCCCACTGGGGTCTTGGGTTTGCCCTGTTACAGAAGCTGCCTGTGGCTGTGAGTGCTGCTTGTGGCTGCCTGGAGTGGCAGGACCTTGGGTGAGCCAGGGTCTGGATTCACCAGAGCCCACCAGGAGCCTGGTGCCAAAGACACCACTTGTGGTCACAAGAGCCACCTTGGGCTGTTGAAGATGGCAGCCCCTAGGCTGAGATGGGGCCCTGGGTTCCCAGGAGCCTGGTGGGAGCCTGGTGTCAAGGATGCTGCTTGAGGCCACCAGAGCTGGCATGCTCCAGGGTGAGCCAGGGGCCTGGATTTGCAGAAGCCTGCAGGGAGCCAGCTAGGTCCACGGGAGTCAGCCTGGCGCTGGGGCAGGCTGGCTAAGGTCAGGCAGAGTGGAGAAGTCCCTTCTCGTTGGGAGGTGTTTGATTACTGATTCAGTCTGCTTATTTGTTACTGGTCTATTCAAGATTTCTATTTCTTCATGATTCAGCTTTTGTAGGTTGTTTCTAGGAATTTATCTATTTTGTCTAGGTTATGCAATTTATGAGTGTACACTAGTTCAGAATAGTCTCTTCTGATGGCTTTCTTTCTGAAGCATCCGTTGCAATGCCTCCTCTTTCATTTCTGATTAAGTTTGAGTCATCTATCTTTGTTTTCCCAGATATTTTATCTAAGGGTTTCTCAATATTATTTTTTCCAAAACTCAACTTTTACTTTTATTAATTTTCCATACTTTCATTTTTTTCCACTCTCCTCTTGGTGACTTCCATCTTTCTGCTAACTTTGGGTTTCATTTTTTCTTTTTTTAATGCTGTGTGTTGTAAGTCAGGTTGTTTCTTTGACATCTTTCTTCTCTTGTAATGTACAAGTTTATTACTATAAACTTTCCTCTTAGTACTACTTTTGCTGCAGCTTATAAGTTTTGGTGTGTTTATTGTTTCTTTTTGTGTGTGTGTGATGAAGATTGGCCCTGTGCTAACATCTGCCAATCCTCTTTTATTTTATTTTTTGCTGAGGAAGACTGGCCCTGGGCTAACATCTTGTGCCCATCTTCCTCCACTTTATATGGGACTCCGCCACAGCATAGCTTGCCAAGCGGTGCGTCGGTGTGGACCTGGGATCTGAGCCGGTGAACCACGGGCCGCTGCAGTGGAGCGCACGTGCTTAACCGCTTGTGCCACCAGGCCAGTCCCTATTGTTTCTTTTTGTATGTTTTGAGCTATTTTCTAATTTGCCTTTTGATTTCCTCTTTGATCTACCTTTTTTTTTTTTTTTTTTTTTTTTTTTTTTGTGAGGAGATCAGCCCTGAGCTAACATCCGCCAATCCTCCTCTTTTTTTTTTTGCTGAGGAAGACGGCCCTGGGCTAACATCGGTGCCCATCTTCCTCCACTTTATATGGGACGCCGCCACAGCATGGCTTACCAAGCAGTGCGTCGGTGCGCGCCCGGGATCCGAACCAGCGAACCCCGGGCCGCCGCAGCGGAGCGCGCGCACTTAACCGCTTGTGCCACCGGGCCGGCCCCTTGATCTACCTTTTTTGTGTGTGAAGAAGATCAGCCCTGAGCTAACATCCATGCCAATCCTCCTTTTTTGCTCAGGAAGACCGGCCCTGGGCTATCATCCTTGCCTATCTTCCTCCACTTTATGTGGGATGCCACTACAACATGGCCTGACAAGCATGGGTTGGTGCGTGCCCAGGATCTGAACCCAGGCCGCCAGCAGCGGAACACACGCATTTAACCGCTACAGCACTTGTCGGGCCCCATCTACTTTTAAGTTTAAGAGTTTTTGTTGAACTTCCACGTATTATGAATGTTCCAGTTTTCCTTCTGTTATTGACTTCTGGTTTCATGCCATTGTGTTTAGAAAAGTTACTTGGTATTATTTCAGTCTTCTTAATCTTGTTAAGACTTGTTTTGTGACCTAACATGTGATCTGTTTTGGAAAATAGTCTGTGCGCCCTTGAGAAAAGTGTGCATTTTGTTGCTGTCCAGTAAAATGTTCTGTGTGTATCTGATCGGTCCATTTAGTATTTAATGTTTTTATGTCTGCTATTTCCTGATTTCCTGCATGGATATTCTATCCATTGTTAAAAGTGGTCTTTGAAGTCTCCTACTATTTGCAACTTATATAAGTGAGAAGGCTCTTATATTGGGTATATATGAAGATCTCTTAGAACTCAATTATAAAAGACAAGTCAATGAAACGGGGTAAGCAACTGGAATAGACATGTCTCCAGGAAATATATAGATGGCCAATAAGCACAAGATAGTTGCTCAGTATCATTAATTATTAGGAAAATGCAAATTCAAAGCACAATGTGATAATATTTCATGCTCAAAATGAAGGCTATATTCAACATAATGGAAAATAACAAGTATTGGTAAAGATGTGGAGAAAGGGAAACCCACATACATTACTGGTGGGAAAGTAAAATGATGCAGCCACTGCAGAAAACAGCTTGGCATTTTCTAAAATCTTAAACTTAGAATTACCATTGACCTGGAGAGGCCCGTGGTAGATATGTCCAAAAGAGCAAACTTGCCCATAGACATTCAAAGCAACATTCTTCACAATGGTCCAAAAGTGAAACAAACCCAAATTTCTATCCAGTTATGACTGCATAAACCAAATATGGCCTATTCATAATGTAGGCTATTATAAGCCATAAAAAAGAATTAAGTACTGCTACATGTTCTGCCATGAGTGAACCTTGAAACATGTGTGCTCACTGAAGCCATCCACAAAGGCAATAGATAACAGGATGCCATTTGAATGAAATGTCCAGAATAGGCAAATCCGTAGGGGGAGAAAACAGATGAGTTGTTTCCATGGGTTTGGGTTAGCAGAAACTAGAGTGTGAATGAGTATGGGTTTGTTTGGGGGTATTGAAAATGTTCTGGAATTAGATAGTGGTGATAGCCACACGACATAATCATTGCACTAAAAGCCACAGAAATGTATACTTTGAAATGCTTAAAACGGTGTATTCTACGTTAAGCAGATTTTCCACATAAAAATTTTAAATTTTTTAAGTTAATCAGGGTATTGGTTAATTTTAAGTTGGCTGGTATATTTAATAAGTGTAATTAATGGAGTTACTAGGGGTAGGGCAGGTTGTAGCCAAGAAAGTAAACATCCGAAGAGGGATATAGTAACAAATCCTACGATTATACAAGCAACAGTCTAAAATCCAGTCCATTTCCATTGTCCCCAACTTGGAGAGACCAGCCATGAAAATAGGTCAGTGATCTCAGGGGCCTTTGGTATCTATTCAAAGATTTGGGTAATATTATGCAATATTTTAACCTCTTGGGCCATTTGGTGGAGGTAGGTTTGAACTTCTCTGTTGATGTACACTCAGCAAGTGGTTCTAGGAAAGGCACCAACCCCTCCTTCCTTGACCGGTATAGACAGTCTAGGGACAGGCCATTTTCTAAAACCATTTGGCCAAAAGGCTCATGAGAGTGTTGTTCAGGGGTTAGGATATGTTCTTAGGGAGTTGTTGTCCATGTTCGGTTAAGGTTGTTGATACTTCTTAGTTGCCTCAGTTTCCTGATTTTGTGTGGGTAGGGCCACCGCACCTGTGCCCAGTCCAGTCAGTCAATCCCAGTAGAACTGAAAACCCAGTGCTATAGGACTGACATTGTTTCTATGGGTTGTTGGTAGCCTGTCAGGGCAGGAAACTCAGGGGACCTGCGACCTGAGGGAAGCAGGCTGAGAGAGAGACAATAGTGCGTTGCACAATGTAGCCTGGAGAAAGCCGCTCAGAGGGCTGGGGAAGAGAGACGCTCACTGGGTGAGAGCCTTGTGATATCAGCCCACAGTGAAACCCAAAAGTGGATGCTCCTGGTGTCAAATATTCCTTAGGTGTCTTGAGGTAAAATAATTTGCACCCATTCACTGGCTACCTGTGGTATATGATTTCAGGGGGTATGGTTAAAGTGTTTGTGGGCCAAGAGCTATCTGGGCCTGGGCACAAAATCACCAAGGTGGCCTCAAAGGCTACCCCAAAATGACCCCTCAAGGAGCAGTTGGGGCAGAAAGTGGGTGGAGAATTTTGAAGGAATCCCGGGGCAAAGATGTTGTTTGATGGAGTTGGCTACAACTGAGTCTCTCCGCAGGGTAAGCTCTTCAGCTGGGAGGTGATTGAGGCCAAGTGACAGACCCTGTGACTCCTGATTCCCAGTGCACGGTTAGACCTCTCAGTCCATTGGACATAAATGGTGGTGGTGTTTGTGAATCATCTTGATGGCATGTGGAAAGTATAGGGGACGTGTGGTGGGAGACGTCATGATAGTGTCGGGAGGAGCTGTGTGTGAGATTACGGTGTTGAAGGGGAAGGACTGGAGGCAGGTGCAGTGGGTGTGTGACCAAAAATGGTCAATGAAGGGACAGCTGGGGTGTAACTGGGGGAATCAGGGACCAGCAGAAGTCATGTGTTTAAAACAAGACACCAGGGCAGGCCCAGTGGCTTAGCGGTTAAGTGCGCGCTCTCCACTACTGGCGGCCCGGGTTCGGATCCCGGGCGTGACCGATGCACCACTTCTCCAGCCATGCTGAGACTACACCCCACATACAGAAACTAGAAGGATGTGCAACTATGACATACAACTATCTACTGGGGCTTTGGGGAAGAAAAAAAGGAGGAGGATTGGCAATAGATGTTAGCTCAGAGCTGGTCTGCCTCAGGAAAAAAAAAGAGGAGGATCAGCACGGATGTTAGCTCAGGGCTGATCTCCCTCACAAAAAAAAATAAATAAATAAAATAATAAAACAAGACTCCAGGCGCTAATGGAGCCACTTAGCCTAAGTCTCACGTCAACAAGCCGAGATTTAATTAGACTTTTTGCCCTCCCAGGAATAGAATCATAAACAAGTCAATTGGGAATCGCCTGATGAGCAGCAGGTAGGTCACCTTCCTGATAGAGCCCTGCCATCCCCTAAAGGAAGGTAACCTTGCAATAACCAACCCTCTTTTTTGTGTAGTGTAACTTCCTTGTTCCTGCTCCCTTCTGCCTATAAAAGTCTTTCATTTTGTACAGCTCCTTGGAGCTCCTTTCTCTCTGCTAGACTGGATGCTGCCTGATTCATGAATTGTTGAATAAAGCCAATAAGATGTTTAAAATTTACTCAGTTTTATTTTGTTTTGTACCAGTTTGGTGGCAGCAGTGGGATCCAAAGGAGACATCTGATGGCTTAGGGGATGAGAAACACAGGCATTGGTACCCGCAAAACCTTTGAGTTCTCCATCTTTTTCACTGTTTCTGAGAGCCATGGCTAAGTTCCTCTCAGCAAGTGCTGTAGAGAAACACAGCAGGGGGCTGTGAGGGAGGGTTGCGCGTCACTGAGTAGGAGGGTCTGAAAGGCCTCAATAGGGTGACATTTGCTGGGACCAGAATGACAAGAGGCTCACAGGCAGAAGTGAGTTTGGCCAGAGGAGGTTAGAAATATGGCCAGTGCAGCTGGAGGGAGGCTGGGAGGAGAGAACAGGAGCTGGGGTGGAAGGTAGGACCAGGGCCTGGTAGGCTGTGTCAGTTACCTTTCCCTCTCTGACTTCATTGCCCCTAACCTTGCATTTCAAAACTACAAATGTTGACTATCTCACAATTTGTGTGTATCAGCAATCAGGCACGTTTTAGCTGGGTGCCTCTGCCTCAGTGAGTTGAACAGGTTGGTGCTGTGGCCTCAACTGAGGCTCAACTGGGGGAGGACTAGCCCACAAGGTCACTCTCAGACTTCAGGGTTCAGTTTGGACTGAGAGCCTGAGTTCCTTTCTGTCTGTTGGCCTGGGCACTCCCGTGCTTCTCTCCTCTATAGGCCTCCACATTGGGCAGTCCCAAAACACTGGTATTTGATGCCTCAGTTACAGGGATTCGACAGAGTGAGAGAGAGAGATGGAACATGAGAGAGGGAGTAAGAGGAAGTGAGAGACTTGTGTAATTAAAATTTAGACAAGACATCCCATCACTTTGGCTCTTATTATGTTCATAAGCCAGTTACTAACCACTTAGTGGTTCCACGGGGATGGCTATGCCATGGGTGGGGCTTACTGGGTACCACTGTGGAGGCTGCCCACCTCATAGGCCAAGATGAGGCACTTGGGTCTCATTCTCCATAAAACAGGAAACAATTGAATGGTTTAATGCCACAGGGTGGCAGTATTTAAATTTCCATTAGTTTCAACCCCCTCATGATGCTGACCTGAAAATGAGGCCAAGTTGGAAGTGACTGTTCCAATGTCACATTGCTAGAACCCAGGCCTGTTTTGAGTGGTGTTCTGTGCTACCTGTCACCCCTTCTTGTTATTCTTCTATCTCTAATTTTGTGCCTTAGGTACATGTGACACCAGCCCACAGGGGTAATAGATATTATCTCATATACACCGGGTGAGGTCCCTAGGAAGTAGATTCTAGCCTGATCCCCATGGTGCAGGTTTGGAGACTAGGGAGGACCTTAGAGGCACAGTGACTTTCCCAGGATGCAGAACTGGTAAGAAAAAGGAGGTCTGCATTCATCTCTGTCTCCTCAAAGCTAGGACCTGAGTTAGGTTTCCAGGGAGCTGGGGCTAGGGCTATGTAGGCTCCTTGTGCACAGTTCAGGAAGTGACATGAGAGAGGAGGGTGAGCAGCCCGGGCTCAGGGGCCAACTCTGGAGAAATCTGATTGAGGCAAGGGTCCCAGGTAAAGGAATCTTGAAAAATGACCCCATCTCCTTGGTCCTAGCCTCAACAGATCTTAGAACTCTGGTAACCAGGCTCATCCAGCTCACTTGACAGGAGACAGTCAAGAAGCAAAAATGTTTTGTTGTTGTATCTAAACTTTTGGTGGATCTGGCCTCAAAAAAGCCCAGAAAGAGAATCTTTTTGATTGTTGCCTACATTGGCTCAGCCCTCATCCCTGACGCCTCTGGGTGTCTGACAGGAGGCAGTGAAGGGTAACATGGGGGAGCCCAGGAAAGGCTAGTGCAGGCCAGGACACAACGGTGATCCCACCTGATCAACCCCACACTCCAGGCCCCTCATCGTGTGTTTGTGTGTGTCTGTGTGGAGTGGGGAAGGAAGGGTATCTGGGTCAGTCCATTCCTGGGCAGGAGCTGGTTGTTAGGTGTCGGAAACCTGGTGGGTCTGTCACGTTCATACCCCAGATCATGGGTGGCAGGAGAAGGTGAGCTCCTCTACTCGTATGTTATTTAGCCCTAGAGGTTTCATTTCCTTCCCTCCCTGACCAAAGTTCTTTGCCAGGATGCCCTCTGTGCCTGAACTGAGGAGCAGGCTTTCTCTTGGGGGTTGGCCCCAGTGGCAATGTGCAGGCAGCACTTGATTCCCTCTGGCCCAGCTCCCAGGCAGTCTTTGCAGAACTCCACTCAGGAGGTCGTCGAGTAGCTGCCCAATGGTTTCAACTCCACCAACTCACTAGACAAGGAGCAGGTACATGAGGCCACCCACACCATCCAGTGCTGCTCTGAGATGAGAGCAGGAGCAGAGGGCCTCCACACTCAGGACCTTGAGATGATGGAGTTGGACCAGAACTAGTGTGGGACCAGTCAGGGGCTGTCTCTTTTTCAAGCTAAAGGGTATGTACATGCAAGTAACATTGTCTGGTTCAGAGCTGAGCTCCCGTGACCCTCTTTCCCTTGTCTGTTGTGAGTTTAGGAGGCCACTGAGGCAGAGCCAGAGGCTAAGGGGGACTGCAGGCTGGCTATTCCTGGAAAAGAAGTGGGATCTTTCCTGTGTTTAGAACGACACATGGAAAGTCAGCTATGTGAGTGAATCTTTCTCTTTATCCCGCTCCAGCGCCAGCTGCAGAGCTCCAGCCAGCGGCAGAAGCAGAGCAGTGGGCAGTGGTGGAGGTAGAGCTGGCTCCAGCTCCGTTGACACCACCCCCTCTAGCACTGGAGCCAGTGTCCCCCCAATCAGCAGTGTTGGAACTGGAGCAAGGGCCGACATCGGCTGCAGCAGGAGTGGGAGCTGCTGAGCTGGAGTCACCTGGACCATCATTTCTAGTGGGAAGTCCATCTCTACCTGTGGCTAAGAAGCATGAGAAGAAGCCCAACCTCACGGCCTTCCCTCCTAAGCTGGTGGTGGAGCAATTGACCGTGGTGGATGCAGTGAGCAGCTGGGGTCTCAGCGCGGGGTGGGATAGCCCTTCCCTCTGCCATCGTTGCCCCAGACCTCATCCAGTCTCCTATGATCTGTGCCCAAATCCTGGCTGCACCCCTTACCAACCATACGACCTGGGCAACTTTCTGAACCCCTAAGCCTTTGCTTTCCACCTGCAGATTGTAGAGGTGGACACTAACAGGACCTGCTGCAAAGAGTGGCTGTGGCAGCTCCATGAGGTAGAAGGATGGAAAGCTCGGTGGGGCCTGGCACATAAGTGGTGGAGGGGAACTCACTGTGTGCAGCCAGGTGCCTGGTGGCCCAACCGTCTGCTGAGGAGGCTCAACAGCCTCAGGACTTAGTAGACACCTGATGTGTACTCCACTACAAGGGAGACAGACAAGGCCCGTGGTTGCAGCTGCCAGGGGAGAATGTGCATCAGAATGGGGAGTGGGACCAGAGGGGGGATCAGGGTGTTGAAAGATGTCCCCTTGGGATGAGCCGAGTTGAGCCACCATCTGGAGCTTGGAGTTAGCCAGGACGGGCTGGATGCAAATATCCCTCTCCCTTCCCTGCCAGTATTGGGTCCTGGGTCATCCTCTGCTGGGTACTCTCGATGGACAGAGAAGAAAAGCCAGGGACTCTCACAAGGCTCAGACCACATCCTGAGCTTTCTGAGCTCCAGCTCTAAACTGTGACCCCTGTGTGGGACTTTTGTGGATGTGGACACAGAGCTGGGGTGTGGCAATGCTGGGTGACACTCCCCCTGTTCCCCAGGAGCTCTTCCGGAAGGTGGTGCCCTCTCAATGCCTGGGCTCCACCTAGGGCAAGAGGAACAAGCCCAGCAATGAGCACCTGGGACACACTGTCCGGGCCACCATCGACCACTTCAGAAGGGTGGCCAGCTTCGTCATCACCACCTGCCTCAGGGACCCGAGCATGACGGCCCAGGACAGGGTGAGGGTGGTGGAGCGCTGGATCCAGGTGGCCCAGGTGTGCTGTGGGAGGCCCAGTGGAGCCCCTCTCTGGAGCCTTGGGAACTGCCTCTCCACCTTTATCAGGTCCCAGGATTGCAGTGTGTGGTCTAAGCCCCTGCAAGTCCCTAGGCCCTTCCTGCCAGGTGAACGCTGACCTTGACTCCAGGTCCCAGTGCGGGGATGCTCGCTTCCTACCTGGCTCCCTCCCTGGGTTGAGCTAAAATCCTCCTCCTTGTGAGTGTTACTCTTTGGGTCCTAAATGTGCCCTTCTGGGGCTCCCTGAGCATCTCTCTCATCCAGGAGAGGAGATTTAAATAGAAGGGGACTGAAGCTAGAGCAAGCAGGGCTCCAGCGCCCCACCTCACAGCTCATTCTCTTCCCTTCCCCAGGAGTGCAAGATCCTGAAGAACTTCTCCTCGCCCTGCACTGTCATCTCTGCTCTGCAGAAAACCTCCATATGCCACCTGAAGAACACATGGGGGAAGTTTCCTGGTGGGTAGGTCTCTCTCCATAGGAGGACCAGGGTGGATGGGGGATCTCCCGTATGTCTGCCATTGGCCCCTTAGTCAGCTGGGAACTCCTGGGTGGCAGCAAATGCTTGGAACACGGCCTGGGCCTCGGCGGTGGGTCTCTTAAGTCTCCTGTTGTCCTTAGTGCACCAATTCTGCTTCAGGACTCAGTTTCTCTAAATGCCAGGTACTGGGTTGAGCCACATTGGAGATTTTCAAGTGTTTATAGCAACAGAATTCTATGCCCAGTTGAAACTGAAAGTGGTCAAAAGAGAGCTGCTCTGTATAGTGGGGGAACGGTGACCCCAGTGACCAACAGGAGAGCACCCTCCCAGTCCCACGAGACCTTACCCCTTAGAGGAGCCCAGTGAGAGCACTCCTCCAGGCAGTTTGAATCTCTCAGGTTGTCAAAGAAAAGGATTTGCACTCAGACCCCTCACATTATCCCTAAATTTATCCTTCCCTCTTTCCCCTCGCCTCAGGGAGAGCTCTGAAAAACTTAAGGAGCGCTATAGCCAAGACGAGTCCTTGAGCAGAGAACTGATGACCAAGGTGGAGTGGAGGCTGGGGGTCTGGAAAGAGAGGAGGGGCCACGGGGGTAGGGTGACTGGGCAGGCTGTGGTTTTGATAGTTTCTCACTTGAACTTTCTCTGAAACGTTCCCATCTATCTTGTCCAGGTTAACAAGCTTAGGGATCTGTTTGGCTCATGGGCAGGTGGGGTGCCGTTTGTGGGCAGGAGGCCCTGGTCATGGGACACAGTGGTGTTGGCTGTGCTGTTCCAGGGCGAGTTGCCGAGCTGGCGCCATCAGCAGGTCTCTGGCTTCCATGCACGTCCATCCTGCTGGATGTAGCTTCTTCCAGGTTGATGGGTGGTTGGGTGGGTTTATCCCTCAGCCTAAACCTGTCCTCAGGAAGCCAGGCCCCTGCTGCTCCTTCTATCTTCACCATGTCTCCAAGGGGAGGGCACAATGCCTGCCCCAGGGACGGTCACAGCAGGGGATTCCCCTGGCCCAGGTGGACAAACAAGATGCTCATCTTTGGATCTGAACAGCTGGACCAGAGACAGATGTGTGTGCGTTCTTGGACCACCCCTGGACCTCTAGAGCAGTCACTCGAGTCAACCACAGGAGTCTCACCTGAATGCCTGGTTGGCAATGACATATACCCCAGGTGGCTTATGAGTAGCGTCTAGGCAACTGATAGATTCTTAGTGGATCCTGCTGAAAGGACGTTAGGAGCTTCATGTAAACGGGGAAGCAAAACGTCCTGTCATCCCCTTCCCTGTTGATCAGAGGTGGCACCTTGGGGGTCCAGTTTCTGAGTGGATAAAGAAAGAGTTCAGTGCAGGGGAATATCCTGAGGGGTTCCTTGGGGAGGAGAAGGGTTTGGCATTGCCTCTCCCAGCCTGGGGGCCAGACACTCCACGGGACTGGGGCAGGCAGGAGCCATTCAACCAGACTCCCAAGAGACCACATCCTCTCCATCCACAGCTCGGCCCACGACCAAGCTTCGAGAGCTCAGGGGACAGGAGTGTTGTCAGTGGTGGGGCTGGGGGTTAGGTGAGGATGTTGGAACAGGGTCTCTGGCTGGGAGGGCCAAGTGGCCTCTCCTCTGTGGCCCCTGAGCAACTCATTGCCCCTGTTTGGGCCTCTGTCTCCCCCTCAGGGAAATGGAAGGGTGGTGATCGTGTGGTGCAGGCCTCACATGGGAGTGATGAGGTAAGAGGGAAGAAAGGAATGTGGGAGCTTTCTGCCTGCTCCACCTGGAGAGGTGAGGGCGAGAACAGTGATGAGAGTCATGCGACAGTGAGTCCTCAGGAGAACATGTGAAGTAGCTGGAGTTCTCACACTTTCCAGATGAGGAAACAGGCTTGGGGAGTCCAGGACGCAAGCCCAAGCTTACACTCAGAGAGTTGGAGCTGGGCTTGTTCTGGAATCACAAGGCCCTGGAGGGTGGAGTGGAATTGGTACCAGTTGACTCGAGTCAGATGTCCAGTGTCGGAGGCGAGTGGTGCTGGAGAGAAATGCGGTGAGGGGACTATGGCCTCACTGACACTGTCCTCGACCCTGACAGGAGGGGTCCTCCACTTTTGCCCCCCGGAGAGCAACCCCCAGAGAGTGCAGGAGAAGCAGCAGCAGCAGCAGCAGGTGAGTGTGCCTGTGGGGGAGGGGCTCTGCGCTCCCAGCTGGAGGCCTCAAATCAAGAGAGGAGGGCGCTTTCTCTTGGTGCCGCAGTGTCCGAATCCCCCAGTAGAAGTGACCGGGATGGCCTGGAAGAGCTGGTGCAGGATGGGTTTGTTGTGGGGAGGGACAGGGACCGCATACCCTGTGATTTGCTAGAAGCCTGCCCTGGGAGAGGAGGAGGAGGAGTGTGGTGTTCTTGGGGTGTGAAGCAAGGAGGAATTGAGAGGAGGCTGCTAAAGGTCCTAGGCTGCTCCCCGTGGGAAACCTGGGGTGGGCCAGGAGGCTGTGGCTGTGGACTTTTCAGGGGAGGGTCTGCAGGGGGTCGACTTGAGAGCAAGGGCTCATCCCAACCGCACCCCAATGTCACAGGGTGTCGTCCCCTATCTTGGCACTTTCCTCGGTGACCTGCTTATGCTGTGTCTGGCGATGGGTGATTATCTCGAGGTGGGTGAACCTGAGGCCAGGCAGGAAGGACCACGATCCTGAACCTTGGGATGCGGGAGCCCCCGAAATGTGCTCCGAGCTCTCAGCACTTGACACATCTCTCCTGGGAGTCTCGCAGTGGCCCCTGGGAGCTGGGGCATCAGGCCCATCTTAGAGATGAGTGAACAGAGGCTCCACCTGAGACACCCATTCCGGTTCCCCAGGCTGGGGAAGCTCAGAGCTGCCTGATGGCACAGCCGCGTGAGGTTTTATCTGAGCTGGACTCAGCCTCTAACTCCCATGCTGCCCATGGAGGGAGAGAGGAGTCGGCACCCCCCCAAGTCAGGCAGCACATAAGTTGCTGAGCAGTCCCCTCTGCCTGAAGCCTCAGCCTCCAAATCTGTCATCAGAGGGGTTGTGCTGCCAGGTCCCTCAGCCTCCCCCCCATGTCCTCCTTCTCTGGAGCCCAGAGCCCGGCCTAGGTCCAAGTCCTGTTTTCTCTGCATGCTCTGCCCCCTCTGGGGACCTGGCAGTCGTGCAACATGAGAAGGCGTGGACATAAGGGGCTAGTCAGGCTATGGCATTCTGTCTGATGGACTCTGGCTGTCTGCCTTCTAGGGGAATGAGATCAACCTTAAGAAAGGGACTGAGGTGAGCAGCTGCGTCACTCCCTGCAGGGGAGGGGAAGGAGGTGGAAATCAGAGACCCTCTGGGCAGAACAGTCCCTGGTTCCACCCCCTGTATCTTACATTGAGTGGAAGAGTTCGATAACAGAGAAGTAGGAGACCCATCCAATTGGTGGTTTGGTTGAGGGGAGGATGGCATCAAGGAAAACTTCCCGGAGGAGGGGCTGATTATTCACATTCTGAGAACAGGTAGAGCCTGGATGGAACTGGTGGGAAGGAGCATTGCCAGGACTGGTCCCCTGCCCCACACCTCACCCCCCACAAGGCCCCTGCAGCATCCCCCACCCAGGCCCTGTGTGCATCCTCTCCTTCCCTCTGGTCCCAGGAATACCGAGTCATGAGGGAGATGCTGCTGCTCCCAGTGGTTGCAAAGAATTACAACCAGAGCCGGAGGAGCAATTTGGGGCCTGATTCCAGGACATGGAGCTACTCAACGAGAATGATAGTTGAGGCTGTGCAGGAGTTGAGTGAGGGTAGGGGTGGACTCTCCCTGTTGGCCAGTCCAGAGAGCCTGTCTCCGTGGCCCCCTGCTCAGCCCCAGTCCTTATTGCTTGGCGAACTCTGGGACACCCAGACTCCAGCTGCTGGGAAGGCAGTGGGGGGACACCTGAGGTGTGGCTCCTGGTAGGCTCAGAGGTGCCTCTCTGTACTGTAGCTACAGCCTGTCCTGCCTGATGGATCCCCAGATCTAGTTGGCCAGCAGAATATTCAAGGCCAAGAAGAGCCGGCCATCATCAAGTTCAGGGGTGTGTGAGTGTCTGGGCTGGGGTGACTGACTCCTAGGGGTTCAGTAAAGCTTTGAGCTAAGCGTGTCCTTGAGGAGTCCGATAGCTGGCACTGGGATCCCAGCTCCACTACTGAGCAGTCCTGTGACTGGGGTGACTCTCTTCAGCTTCCTGAGACTCCGTTTCCTCCTCTGTGAAATGGGTGATAGTAAACGATTGCTCCCGTGGCAGGGACAAATGGGTTAGTGGTGGCTGACAGCACTGAGCACAGGGTCTGCAGCACCCAGTGCAGTGAGGACAGGGTGGGTGGCCATGATTCTGAGGGAGGCCCCCCAAGATAACCCGACACTTCTACTCAGCCCCCAGGCCCCAATACCGAGCCCCGTACCAGTGGCCGATCACAGCCCCATCCTCAGCACCCAGGACACAGCTGGGAAGCTTGCGATGCACCGGGCCAGCTCCTCCCACCGGACAGGAAGGGGAGTATTGTAAGCTGATTCCTGGGGTCCCCTGAAGCCCAAGAGAAGGGAGACGACCCCATCTCAGCTCCCTGACATCCCCCAGCACCTATGCACCCATTGGGGAGGGACGGTAGTTATTTGTTGTAAATAATAAATGCCATGTTTGAATATTATATTAAAGTCCTGTTCCCTTTACAGCCTGGAACTTGTGGTGTGGTTCTGTCACTTTCTGTAGGCATGTAAGGGAGACACAGAGTCTCACATTTCTCCTTGAATCAAGAACTCTTCCGGGCCATCAGCTTATTGTATGTGGGAGAAGGGAGAAGGGCCAGCCCCTTCTCTGGCTAGTGGGGACAATCCCAAGTCCCCCTAACACCGAGGACCAGTTCATTTCAGTATCATTCAGCTCCTCCAGGTGCAGACACAGCCCACCACCCCTTCTCCTGAGATTTAAAGGTTGAAGGTACTTTCACAGGCAGAGAAAAAACCACTGAAATGTGGGTGACTTTAAAAGAGCACTATGCAGGACCATGTCGTGCCACAGGTAGGGGCTGCCTTCCTAATTCTGGAGGAAGAGGGAATGTTTTCTGCTTCTCTTCTTGAGGTTTCTTTTGACCAAATATTAGGAACTTCTTGTTTTCTAGTTCAATCTCTGGGATTACATCAGCTCTAAGTGGGGAAAACAATGGAAAAAGATCAAAACGTGCACGTGGAGAGGACAAGACCCGAGGAAGTTCATTTGCAGATGGACTAAAGGCAGGCAGGACTTTCCCTCCTGAGGGCCCTCTAGGGGCTCCGTGTTCACCCCTGACCTAGATTTGAATCCTGCTTGGACCCCTGTCCAGGACCCTGAATTCCTTTTCCTGCTTGATTTGTATCCAGGAGGAAAGATTTGTGATGCAGCTTTTAAGGCTACAGCTGAGCCTTGTTACATAAACATTACTGTTCCCTGTGAACTAGGATTTTCAGCACCCCTGCCTTCCTTATGCAATTCCCTTTAGGACAGAATTTCCCTAGAAAGCCCCCAGCCTCCTCCCTGACTTGGCCTGATGGATCCCGGGTGAGCTCTACTTTGCCAGGATAAGGGACCATAATCCTGGTCAGTCAGTGACCCCACATTGTCCCTTGCTGTCCAAGGTGACTTCTGAGCCCGTGTTCTTCTGAGGTCCATGGTCTTGGACAATCCTCCAGTTTACACACTCAGTGTTGGTGTTCCAAACTCGTCAAAATGGGGCAATTGGGCCCGAGCCCTTAAAGTGTGTCAACGCTGGGTGTCTGTGATTTTTTCCCCAGTCTTGTGCTGTGGTTACATTACAACTACCCGCTGGGGTGTGAACCCTGTTTGGAGCTTTGAAAGATCAGGTATGACAGGGGTGTGGGGGGGTCCAGCAGGGAATGCCATGGAATTGATGATCCATGGACGTGCATGAACACAGCCTTACCAATTAAAATACTGAAATACTTCCCATCTGGTGGTGAATAGACACTGCTCTGAGCTCACACCGAGAACCCACCCCATGACTAGCAGCTTTCAAAGGGTTACCAAGTGGCATTTTGAACCTCTTCCCTTGGGAACACCCTGTAAGACAAGGGCCAGATGAATCGCTTGGCACTTGTGAGGTATCCCCTCCTTTCTGATGGCTGCAAGTGTCACCCAGACACACAGGCTGGACTCTGCCAGGGAAGCCTTCTCAGGACAGGCAGAAGCTGAGGATGAATCTTGGTTTCCTGCATCCCAGGCTCTTCCTGACATGGCATAGCCACCCAGGAAAGTGATTTGGTAATGGAAAGACTGGGAAGGCCGTACTTTCCCTCCAAAGAGAAAGAGAAGTGCCAACAGCAAAAGCTTGATCCCACAAATACACAATTAAATCCCAACAAGCAGTGGTTTCTTTCAGCATTACTGATGCTGAAAAGGCCTCTTTTGATAATAGCACGACCCCCAACTGCCATGTCCATCTTCATGAATCAAATTTCCAACACATATGGATCTAAAAAACTGAGGGAAATCTGGTATTTCCTTAGAAGCAACTCTAAATTAGCATGCAACAAAGAACATAAAAATGGAGACTTAGAAGTAAATATCTAATTTGAGAATATAGACATTGAAGTGCTTTTGAAATAATATTTTGGAATCTATTGGAATATTACACAAAAAGAATAATCCACTTTAAGTAGGTTTTACTGTAACTGTGAGGGGAAAAACTGAATCATCTCGTGACGTTGATAACTCGCTGCTAACTTGAAAGTAAAAATAAATAACGTGCATAGTAAAGGAAAATGAGAGAACAGCATGAAAAAGGAAGATCTTTCTCTCCTCACCTGAAACTCAACCTCTCACCTCAGAAAGAAACCGCTGTCTATATTTTCTATGCCACGCAGCAGAGTTTAATAAAAGAAACGTATTGGAATGTTTTAAAGTATCAAGAGCTCAAAGCAAGGAAACATTAGGGACGCAGCCATGAGACCTCACTGAGGTGCCTGCGCCATTTCATCTGCAGTCAGGACGTCCTTCTTGGCCCCTCACTTTCTCTGCCTCGCTAGCAAGTCTGTCCGCCATCGGTGCTATCACCAGTCTCTCTCCTGTGCTCTTCACTGCCCTTTCCTCCTTCCTGATACCTTCCTCAGTCGCCAGAAATTGTTGGCAGTGGAACTGTGGAATGCCCAGATCACCTCCTGGAATCATCTCTGCCAAATCTGAAGACTGGCAGGAGTGGGCATGGGACCTGGAGTGCAGACCACCTGCGAGCACACCTGGCAGGGATTCACCTGTGTGACTAGGTGCAAGTTTTTCCAACGCTTTGGCAAGATTGAAAGGACTTACAAGTTGTCCTGCACTGTTGCAAGCCTGGAGTCCTTGTGGTCTCTCGGGCCAGCAGACCTGGTGGGGCTGGTCCAAAGTGTCCTCCCAGAGACCCGTCACTGCCAGAATGGGATGGGATTCTAGTACCCGGCCTCTTGACTATGTCACTGGACATCCTCAAAGGGATGAAGATGCAACCAGGCTTTGGTTTGGACTGGTTCCCACAGTCACGCTGCTTCCTCTGTGAAGACGTGGCTATCATCATTCTTTTCCTCTTACCTTACAAAAATAAATCATGAAATTGGGTCAAATGATAAAGGAAGCCTGCCTTTTTAGGACAATTTTCCTGGTTGTTTTGTACTCCCCCCCCCCATCCTCTGGGGATCTGACCTGTGTCCGGGGATGTCATCAGGCAGATTTGCATCAAGAACAGAAAGCTCAAGGTCAAACTCAAGGCTACTCCAGATCATTTCTCCCCTCCATCCTGTTAACACCCCTCCTTGTTTGAGTGTGTTTCTATTCTATTCTTGTCCTTGTCACTCTCAACCCCACAAGTCCTGACACTCCCTCTCAGGACAGTCGGTCCCCAAACCTTTACTAAATCCCAAATCCTACCATTTCTGTGTTTTCTGACTACTCATTTTCTTAATCCATTGACAACTTGGTGTTCATAGAAGTTAAATCAATAGTGACATTATCAACCACCCCCTGTTAACGACTTACTCCCATATCCCAGATGTTCACATAATCCAAATGGTTATGGTCAAAAGTAAATAATTCAGAAAACATATTCACTCACCACAAATTCCTGATCTCTAATACTTTTGTTCAAACACTCATGCAGTAGATACCTGTCCCTCAAGATCAGAAGTAATGCCAGATCACCGATCCTCACCTTAAGTTCCTGCTACACCTATCAATCCTGGATTCCATGGACTATGATCTCAATAATTTAATTGGAATAATAAAAAATTCCTTACCACTCATTTATGTTGTAAACCTCCAAACCAAGAAGATCCCGATTATCTGCCATGCCGTAGCTACTGCTGGTCTTATAACAAACTGAGAAAAAGCACGAAACATTATCTTTTGGTACCATTGTAAAAACAAAACCATCTGCGTCAACTGGGTAGCACCCATAATGCCTGAAAATTTTGTTCTTTTTTTTTTGTGTTGGGTCAATAACAAAAAGAAAAATCAATTAAAAAATGGGCAATGGACCAGAATAGACTCTTTCCAGTGAAGACATACAAGGGACCAATAGGTGTATGAAAAGGTGTTCGGCATCACTAATCAGGGAATGCAAATCAAAACCACAATGAGCTATCACTTCACACCTGTTAAGATGGCGATTATCAAAAAAACTAAAGATGGCAAATGTTGGTGAGGATGTGGAGAAAAGGAACCCTTGTGGGAATGTAAATTAGTACAGCCATTATGGAAAACAGTATGGAGCTTCCTCCAAAAATGAAAACTAACATATGATGCAGCAATCCCACTTCTAGTATATACCCACAGGAATTGAAATCAAGGTCTCAACGAGATACCTGCACTCTAATGTTCATTGCAGCTAATTCACAATAGCCAAGACACGGAAGTAACCTAAATGTCACTGACGGATGAATGGATAAAGAAATGCAATATTAGTCAACCTTGAAAAAAGAAGGAATTTCTGCCATTTTTGACAACATGGATGGACCTAGAAGACATTATGCTAAGTGAAATAAGGCAGACAGAGAAAGGCGAATACTCACTTATATGTGGAATCTACAATAGTCAAACTCATACAAGCAGAGGTTAGAATGGTGGTTACCAGGGGCTGGGGGGATGGAGAAATAAGGAGCTGATGGTCAAAGGATACAAAATTTCAGTTATCAAGATAAATAAGTTCTGGAGATGTAGGACAAGCATAGTGCCTACAGCTGACAAGACTGTATTGCGTACTTCACATTTGCTAATAGAGTAGATATTAAGAGTTCTTACCACAGAATAATAGTAATAAAGGAGGTGAGAGAAAACTTTGGGAAGTGATGGATATGTTTGTGGCCTTGATGGTGGTGACAGTCTCAAGGGTGTATACTTATGTCCAAATCCATCAAACTGTATATGGAAAAGTATGACATAATCGTTAATTCTTCTGCACCTTGAAATACACCGTGTCTTCATCACAAGAGAAAAAAATTTGTAACTATGTATGGGGACGGATGTTAACGGGATTTATTGTGGTGATCATTTCAACATATATACAAACAATGAATCATTATGTTGTACCCCTGAAACTAATATAATGTTGTATGTCAACATTACCTCAATAAAAACAATATAACAGAGAAAAACATTTGAATATTGTAAATGAGTTCAATGAATCCCTGAAACTGCCCCATTCCCATATGAGAGTTACTGGAAGCAGAGAGGATGAAGTAAGATGGAAGAAAGTTGTACAAAACAGTATTCAAATTAAAATCATTTAAGTTGCTATGAGCTCCTTGTGGCAAAGTTCTGTGAACACTGATCTTTCACATTTTCCTGGAAAAGCATACTTTCAGATCCAACCCATAATAGTTTCATCATTTGCTCTAATAAGGCAATTTCAACTTAATAAATAAAACCAAAAGCATCCCTTATGTATGAATAAAGTTAGTGAACTTTACAGAGAAAAGAGCATATTTGCACAATCTCAATAAAGGAAACAGAAGAACTGAATGATGATCGATTCTCATTCAAGCTTATCTTTGAAAGCCAGTAAAACCAGGTTATCTTTTCAAGGATGTGTGTAGAGCTGTCAGCCTTGGAAGACAGAAAGAGTGACCTCCTGGGAGCAAAGGGCAGGCTTGCTTACTGCCCAGTATAATAGAAATAACACCCCTCCCTGGGGCAAAGGTCAGCAGATTTCCCGCCCATTATCAAAGATTTGAGTTCCTTAAGCTCTGAGATCTTGCAAACCTCTGCATGTCACCTGGCCCACTGTGTATCACCCTGTAGGAAGTGGGATTTAGTGAACTGGTGCAAATGCTGATACTCTGGCCACTGCTATTACTGTGACATTAAGTTCTTTGTCTCTGACCCATGGGTCTCATGTCTTTTGCCAATATCTATAAGACCATGGTAGGCTGACTTATTAGCTTGCAGGTAAGGTAAAATATCAGGCCTTTTACAGTTCCTGACAAGCGCTTTAAGTAACTAGTAGTCCTAGGAACAGAGAGAGCTACCCAGAACAATATGCATGGATGGTCTTCATAGAAGACTTCATGCAACCAAAACTTTAATAAGTCTCTCTGACCTCTTTTATTTCTACCCCAATTAGAAGGAGAGGCACCAAGCTATTACAGACCTAGGGCTTGTGCAAGCCACCTGGAGACCTAGTGACCAGAATGTTCCCATGGGGAGCAAAGACAGATGGGCATATTTCCAAAATGGACCCATATGCCTCCCTATCATCCCAAAGACAGTACATTATCTTAATTTATGATGATTTCATTCATTAAAATCTTGTGATGGGCCAAAGATACACTTCTAAGAGGAGTGAGGCACATGGCAGTTGTAAGTAGATTAACAGATTTGGTGAATATGAAACTCTAAACTAAACTTAGTGTTCTAATCAATTATAAGGTACAACAAATTTAATTAGGTCAATTAAATGATATTTAATGGTATGCCTGATTATTACTCTGCAATAATGATCAAGAAGCTCATAGAAATAACTATAATTGGTCTTACTTTAAAATATGATAGTCAAGACTTTTTGAGATAAGCTGGAGAGAAGGAAGGGGAGAAATAGATAGCTGCTCTAAAGCCACTTTCAAGACAGCTGGATCTACATGTAACCCAAGAGATCGAGGCAGATGGCTGTGTGTCTAGATCCTCCCTGAACTGTGGTTCTCAGGGATGTCACGGGGCTGAAGCAGCTTTCTGAATCGTGTTTACATGTTCATGTGTACAATACCCCTGACCATGAGGATGAAACACCATTCAATCATCCCTTACACCCCTCTAATTTACAATTAGATTTCAAAATCATTGTATCATTACATGATCATTTATTCCTCAAACCTGTAGGATGCTGAGCTAAAAGAAAATCAAATTTCAATGGCTTCTTTTCTTTCAAGGACCAAGACGTTCTTTCACAGTTGGAATCCGGATTAGAGGATAAATCCAAGTCAATGGAAACAACTTAAGAAATGGACAGAGGAATATTTCATTTCTATATACACAGTTTTCACTGTGGCAAAAACAGAGTTACATTTTAAAAAATTAGAATTTTTTGAAATTTTATAGATATTAAAGACATTGTTTTGCTTATATTCCCTTTGGTTTACCAAATGAAACTCACTCTTTAATGGGCATTTCTAGCATTGAGTGCTAATAACAGCAGCTTTTTAAAATTCTTATTTTTCCCAGGTCAAAGACCAAGGGCAGAGGTCATCAAGAGGTCAAGTCTAATCTACCTACGGATGTGGCAGGCTTAACTATGGATGTTCAAGCCAGACATTGCCAGCAGAACCAAATCTCTTCACCCATAGGTGAGTTTTTACTAGTAATCACAGAGACTTAAGAATATCAAAGAAAATTCTGTTTTGTTTTTGTTTTTGTTTTTTTTTTGTTAGAAGGACCAGTCCTGAGCTAACATCCAATGTCAATCCCCCTCTTTTTTGCTGAGGAAGACCGGCTCTGGGTTAACATCCGTGCCCATCCTCCTCTACTTTATATGGGACACTGCCACAGCGTGGCTTAACAAGTGGTGCATCAGTGTGCGCCTGGGATCCGAACCGGCAAACCCCAGGCCGCTGCAGCGGAGTGTGCGCGCTTAACCGCTTGCGTCACTGGGCAGGTCCTCAAAGGAAATTCTTTATTAAGAACCAAAGTTATAGATTCCTATCTTGTGTTCATTACTTTGAATTTTTGACCCAAATCATATATATTGATTGGACCATGTTCAATTCTATGATCTTTGATAGATTCAGCCTACAGCTGAAGAGAAACAGATACGACACCAGTATCTTATCCTCTCTGAAGTCCAACTGAGAGCCCCTGGAGTCAGAAGTTTTCAAGACAAGAAAAAGTCATCCTTCTGAACAGAGAGAGTAGAGGCTATTCAAACATTCAACTTTAAATTGTTAACATGACTTGTTAGAATGTGATGGAGCAAGCATAATACCTTCTAAGTGTCAAGATTTTTCTCCAGAATACTGAGATGGATGACCTTGAAGGCCAGTTTCCCCATAAATGTATTTATGCAGTGATAAAATTAATTTCCCTGTAAAATAATTCCCATAAAAATGTTAAAAATATATCATAGTCTCTGACTAAAAGGAAACAAAGTAAACTGAGCAGTTGAATAGCAGTGTAATAAATTCCATACAAGGATCTTACTGCAGTGTTATGTATAATAGTGAAACTGGATGTATTCCCATTTCTATCAAAGAAGAAGTAAACAGATTATGGTATTCCTGTTCTTTGGAATACCTCTAAAACATCTAAAATGGTAAGTTAGAATGATGTGCACTGCTAACGGGAGACGTCTATGATATATGGTTTGGGAAACAGCAAATTGCAAAACGATGTAGTTATGTAATTTATGTTAAAAAACTTTATGTGTATTTATAAATACATAGGAAATGTCCAGAAGAATAAACTCCACCCTGTTAACAACAGTTCCCTCTGAGTAGGGGAGTGAGTTTTCAGGGAAGAGGATGAAAGTGGAGGGTTTCACTTTCTATAGATCTGTGTAATTTGACATTTTTAACAGTATGTATTTCTTTCATAATTAGAAAAATGAGTGATGTGGCCATTTTGTGCAGGGCAACATTATTCTGTTCACCAGTCTCTGTACTGTATGTTACTGCACAGCACGGACTGTAGGAGAAAGCCCAGGGGAGCAATGAAGACAAAGAAGACATGACACCCGCAAAAAGAGTATTTCTACATAACAAACCTTCCAGGCGAGTGATGGTCAGTGTCCACTGCTCCAGCTCTCGCAATAAACCTAGAACCTTCCCAGGATAAGCCGGAGGACCACGCCCAACTAGTCCACTCCCTGCCCGGGGCCTGTTTGTGCAAGGTGACTGCCATCAAGCAGATAATGGACTCAGGAGGGGGTGAGAGGCGGAGTTCCAAGTGGAGATTCAAAATGTACCAAGAAATTTTGTGAAGTGAAGGAAGCTACTCGACCTCTCTGAGCCTCAGTGTCCCCCCCTGTAGAATGGGGATCACAGGTCTACTTCACAGAGCTGTTGGGGAAGATACATAAAAGTGCCTGTGACAGTCAGTGTCACATTATTAACAAAGTCGTATCCGACTTCAGAATAATCGATGGAAAGAATAATGTGATGAGACCAAAGACGAGATGCCCAGCTTCATAAGCAGCATGAGAGTGAGAGGAGCTCCGAGTAAGCAGGGTTCTTCACAGCTCCACTGGAGAGGACGAACACGGGCTACACCTGGATAAGTCAATGTTGTACAATGACTCGTGTAGTGAGGGTGGGTCCCTAAAGACACTGCGAAATACAGTTACACACAGTGGCTCCTAGGAAACAACTACAAAGCAATCAACACAGCAGATAGGAATAGGAAAGGGGCAAGCAGAGGAGGGTAAGAGCCACAAAATCTGATGGAAGACACTGAACCACGATGAGCGCCCAGCTCTGTCAACAGCTGCTGTGGTTGCGCCAGGAGATCAAACTTCTGAGAAAGCCATTGTGGGGACGCTGGGAGCACAGTGGTCACTGCAGCCACAACCCAACAGCAGTGCATTGGAGCACACACACCCCGAAACTTTCCATTAATTCTTGTTTTAAGATGATGAATATCCTCATGTTACAATGTCTCCTTCCAACCCTTGTGGACGAGTGTTGTCAGAACCCCCTGAAGAAGGCACAGGCCAGAGTAGGATGGAACACTGGGTGCTGGGGTAGCAGCGCTGTACCTGACCACACGGACTATCACCTGGGCCTATTGAACACGAGAGAAGAATCCGAGGATGTGGTCTAATGAGAATTCCCTGTCTTGCCACATTCAGAGACACCACAGAGTTTCTCGTCCATTCTTTACAAAAATGTTAGAGAATTCATGTGTCATTTATTCATAAAGAGGCAAATTCTTGACAAAGTGACTGGGTCCAGTTTCCATGACCAGGTTTTTCAGTTGTTTTGATAATATCCCACATTCAGGAATCGGAAATGTAACCTACTGGGATGTGTAATATAAACAAGGACTTTTTTTCATGTAGATCAACGCTCAGATTTTTAGGGAGGACATAAGTCATGAAAGCTGCTAACCCTTCCTCCACAGGTTTCAATAGAACTTTTAAGTTAATTTACCAATCTCAGGAAAAGAGACTTTGGCCATTCAAATTTTTTATTTCTGCATTCAAGTGTACAGTACAGCCAAGAGAATGAACAGAAAAAAATTGACAAGAAGATCTTGCTTGCATTTCATCTTTTGCAAATAAGCAAGCTATTTTATGCTCTGTTCCTTTCACTATTCTAATCAATTTTTAAAGAATACGGTACATCTGACTATCCCTGGGCGTGTTTATCCGGGAACTTTGCCGGAATCCAAAGCAGAGATGTTAAAGCTGACGGATTTCAAATGCTGCCCAAGTGCTGTCTACCTTACACATGCCTCTCCCAAAGGTGGACCGCCGATCTCTTCCTGAGGGATCAGAGTCGTCACCTGTGTCTCTGAGAGACTGGCCACTCAGGCCTGAGCTGAGATTAGGTGATCAATCTAAAGGGCAAAATGCTTAAGCTATTCTCATCTTAAGGGTGCTGTTTCAGAGACCTCTGCACTGGAATGGGTTGGTGAAAATGGCCTACTAGATACTTTCCTGGGAATTGGCTTGTTCTCCTCTGCGCTTAGCGGATCCTGGGGAAACCAGTGATTAACCTCAAGGATGCCTCAACTTCCACATCTGCAAAAAAGGCAAGCAACAGCCACTGTTACCACCCTGCAAATCTCTTAAGTTGTGCTTGCAAGAGGGGCCACAAGGGCGAATTTCTCCCAAAAGCTAATGAAATGTTGGCACTTCGGCTGGAGAGGCAGAGGGCAGCAGGCAAAGTGGAAAGTTTCTGGGATGTCAAACCAGTTCCCATAAGAATTTTAGAGAAGCACCTGGCCCTGGACTAGGTAGGAAACTGTGGAAAGACCCACAGGCATGCAGCTGGGAGGAGGAATCAAACCACGGAGGGAGGCGGTGTGGAAGAGGGATGAGTCTGGCTTCAACTTTGGACAAAAGCAGTTGCACGCTGCAGGCCCGAGGCTGCCCATGCAGCCACCACACCCTCCTAACTCCCTGGTCCTTTTCGTCCCATCACATCCCTCCGAGGCTCAGTCCACGTGGAGCAGGTGCAGGACAAATGTCTGCAGCTAATGACAGTTTTGCCCTCAGCCAAGCGCACACCATCCTTTTCCTCCCCCTAGGGCTATGCACCGCCCTGTGCCCAGAGCATCCTGGGAGTTGTAGTCCTGCAGCTCTGCAGGCTGCCTGCTGGGAGCAGTTAAGAGACAAAAGCTCCCAGCATGCACAGCTAGGGGCCCCAATTCCTGCCTCGTCCCTCAGTCCCTGGTCCCCAATCCTCTGCTTCTCCACCCTACTCTCTACCCCACCTCTTCTCTATACTACACTCACCCTCCATGCCCTGCGCACCCCCCAGAGTATGCGCAGTGTGGTTGGACTGCATCCTTTGAGGCCAGTACTCAGGTAGGGGTGGGGCTCACCAGCCTGGCTATTGCTGAGGATGCTTGCAGCCCTGGTGGAAGCCCCCTGGCCAGTATTTGAAAATTAAATTCAATATCTAAAATGGAAATACCGGGTGCCTGGGATGCTGGAATTTGCCTTTTCAAGGCCACCTGTCCTACCATCCCCTGCATCCCTCCAGGCTGCCATTATCCTCCCTCTGGACCCCATGGTCAGGGTCTCTTAAGAGATCCTCCCTTTGGACCCCACCCAACTGAAGGGCCCATACCTTGGTCAGGCATCTTAGAAGGACTGCCCTGAGACATGTCATAAAAAGGAGAAAATATCACAGTGCGCAGCCCCAATTCCTGCATTGTACAGACAGGAAACTCAGATGCACTGGTAAGTGACCCCTAAGCCACTTTGGGTGACCACACGCGTGCCCCTTGTCCGACACTGCACACAGGCTTGTTCACTGGACTTCCTTATCCCAGTGTGGACCTCTTGTCCTCATTAACACAGGCAACAGCACCAAAACTTCTCATTGCTCATTCCCACAATGCTAGGCAAGTTTATGTAGGAAGGTAATATGCAATTTCTGCTCTACTATAGGTCTGGCTCCTTGGCAACCAGTTTTAATATCCCTTTTTAAATATACCCACAGAATCACAAAATAATTAAGCAAAATAATTTGTTGCTGTTGGGAGTTATGGTGATAATTCTCTGAAGTCATTTTTCCATTTAGCTACTCTGACTCTAAATACTACAGCACCACATGCTTCTCAGACTGGTGGATGCACAGCTCCACTTCTTTGCAGAGAGGATGCACAACAGCAGAATATCCGTGGCCCGACTTTCTGGAGCATCAGTATTACTACAAGATTTAGAAGAAGCAAAGTTATGTCACTTCCAAGGTAAGGAGTTAAAAACTTAAAACTAAGATGAGGTGAGAAAGTCATATGCCATTAATAATTGTCAGTAATCTGTGCCTGAAATGTCAGACTGTCTCTGAGAAAGAACTCTGAGACCCTATTTCCCACTGTTTTCAATAGGAAAAATTGGAAAGCATAGCAAATCTATCGAAAAACCCTACCAATTTCCTAAGGCATGATATGGCACCTAGACATAAGTTACGAACATCATGTACTCTTCGTTTTGTTCCTCATTCAACCCAGTCCCACAGGTCTTGAGTGCATGCTGTGAACACTGCACTGTGCTAGGTGTCGAGGCCTTGGTGAGCATCGTCGTGGGAGTGGACCTTGCTGGAGAAAGATGACATCATAAAATCTCAAAACCATGCCAGTTACCAAATTGAGGCAAGAATGGAAAGACCCAGGGGACCACACAGGGTGAGGGCATTAATAGATACTTGGGAGTATTAAAATCCATCTGATGATGTCATGAGTGAATGTGTTCCACTTTAAAACAAAACCCTGCTGTTATTCTGAGATATTGAGTTAGGATCTTTGTGCAAATATGCAGGATTTAAAATGTTTATTGATGTATAACATGCGTACATAAATATATGCAGAAGTCATCCATGTAAACCTCAAAGAATTATTACAAAGTAAACACACTTGTGTGACCAAGAACTAGCAGCAGCTTCACTCAGACCCGGACAATCCCTTTCCTCCTCCTTCCTCCTCAAAGGTAACCAATATCTTACCAACGAACACTGTATATCAAGTTTGTCTTCTTATACAAGTGTTTTATTACAGAACAATTTCTGTTTTATTACAGAACAATATCTGAGGGCATTCTGCTCTGTGGATGCCAGAAAAATTTAAACAATATACAAAAAAACAAAATAGCATAGTAGGCCCATCATCCAGCTTCAACAACTACTAATCATCTGCTATTTTTATTTCATCCACACTCCATCCCATTCCCACTATTATACTTTTAGTCCTTTGTGTGTGTGTGGAGGTAAGATGTACGCACACTGAAAGGCACAAATCTCAATTCTATAGTTTTGGCAAATAAACATGCCCATATAACCTTCACCCCTTTAAGAATAGAATGTTTCCAACACCCCCAGAAAACTCCTTCCTGTTCATTCTCAGGCAATTATTTCCTTCCCCTGAGGCAACCACTGTTCTGGTTTTTTCACCATAGGTTCATCTTGGCTGAAATCATCCCACGTGTGTTGTTTTCTGTCCAGGTTGCCTCCCTCGGCATGAGGTTGATGAGACTCGCCCAGCATGTGTGTGTCAGCGTTTGCTCCTCGGCACGGCTTAGGGCATTCTGCTCTGTTGATGCCCCACAGTGGGCTCATCTTCCTCCTGGGGACTTGCAGGTCATCTCCTGCGAACATTCTTGAACAAAAGCTTTTCGTATGCTGTTTGATTCCTTTATTAGCGTTTAAGTAAGTGACACACCTTTTGCACTTTTTAGTGGTTGTTCCAGATTACAATATGCATCTTTAACATATCACAGCCTACCTAGACTTAATAGTGCACCAATTTAATCAATGTAAAATATGGAAACCTTGCTACAGAAGAGTTCCACTTACTGTCTGACCTTTATGCTATTGTTTTCATAAATTTTACATCCCATGTTATAAATCCCACAATACAGTGTTATAATTTTTGCTTTAAATAGTCATGGGTCTTTTAAATAAATTAAGAGAAAAAAGTTAAGTATTTGGAGGCAGATGCTTTGAGGTTCTGCAAATGTACTGTTTCTTCTTTAAGTTTCACCCACAGTTTTTGCATTCATCAGTCAGTCTTGCTTACAGTAATTATTACTGTGGTGTTCTAGTGGCAATTTTCTATTTCATGCTGTCCAGCTGCGGTTAGTATTTGGAATTCTGTGAGGAAGATTCCCCTCCTCCCTCTCCCTTCCTTCTTCCTTTCTTTCTCTCTTTCTTTCATTCTTTTTTTCCCCCTTTTTTTCTTTCTTTCTTCCTTTCTTATTTAATCTTCTAGACCCTCTCAGCAGAGCTTGGAAATGTGTGTATGAATATAAACTCAGGTGTACACATCTATCAATTGATCTATCAGTCTATCTATCAATCCGTCTATCTGGATAGATATATTAAAAGAGACATGGATTCATACTGATAATTCCAACTCCAATCCAGCACCACAGAGTTTATTCTAGCATTCTCCTTTTGCTTATTTGTAACTTCTTTCACCAACAGTGAGAAACTTAACTCCATTTAGCTACAATATATTTACTAATGTGTCAACTACTTTCAGAATTGCTAATCCGTACCCTTATGAAAAACAAATTTACCACCTAGAGTACAGTGTTTGTGTCGAGTACATTAGTTTTACAGTATCCCGTCAAAACATTGTCTTCCAAAGTTACTCAGGTCAGGGACCTTTCATCTCCACACCTTCAGTGTGGTTATGTCATATGCTTATAATACAGTGAGATTCATTTGTCACTTCATTCCATCTGAGTTCCCTAGCATCCTGATTGATTTTTAAAATTTGCAGAGTAAAATTCACTCTTTGTGGTGTACATCTTCTATGGGTTTTGACAACTTTATGGTCGTATATCCACCCCCACAGTACCATACAGAGCTGTTTTATTCACCCCCAAATTTCTCTCATGCTGTCACTTTGTAGTCAACCCCTTCCCCCACTCCATCCCTTGGCAACCACTGATCATTTTCCATCCCTGTATTTCTGCCTTTGTTAGAATGTCATATAAATGGAATCATATACTATATAGCCTTTTGAATCTGGCTTCCTTCCCTTAGAGAAATGCATCCAAGATTCATCCATGTTGTTGTGTAAATCAAGAGTTTATCCTTTTTATTGCCAAGTAGTATTCTAATGTACCAATGCACCAGAGTTTCTTTCTCCATTCACCTTATGAAGGACATTTAGTTTGTTTCCAGCTTTGGCAATTATGAATAAAATGGCTATGAAGATTCACACAAGGATTTTTCCTTAAACATTAGTTTTCAATTTGTTTCAGTAAATACCTAGGAGTGGGATATTTGAGTCATATAATAAGTATATGTTTAACTTTATAAGAACCTGCTAAACTGTTTTCTGAATGCAACTATCATGTTGCATTCCCAGTTCTAGTTGCTCCTAGTCCTCACCAGCACATTGTAGTTGCAATTTTATTGGTATTTGCAATTTTATTTTTTATTTTAGCCATCTAATTGGTGTGTGGTATCTTATTGTGGCTTCTGCTTCCTTTATGAAAGTGAGTTCTGCTAAATATAGAATCCTGTGTTGACTTTTGGGTTTTCTTTCTGTACTTGAAAGATGTGATTTTGTTGTTGATTAGTCTATTTTTTTTTTTGATAATATATCATCCATCATTCACATTATTTCTCCTTCTATGTAATGTCTTCCTCTGTATGTATGTATTTTCCTGAATGCTTTCAAGATTTTCTTTTTATCTTTGGATTTTAACAGCTTGACTATCATGTGCCGAGGTATGGTTTTATTTTGTATTTTATTTTGTGGGTTTGTTGACTTTCTTAGATCTAAAATTTTAGATTTTCCACCAAATTTTGGAAGTTTTATGTTATTACTTATTGATTTGCCTTTCTGCCTCATTTAATTTTTCTGTCATTCCTCTCTGCTGGGGACTCAATCATCTCACAGGTTGTAAGGCTCTCTTCATTTTCCTTCAAAATTTTTACATTCTTTTCTTCAGACTGGATAATTTCTATTGCTCTGTCTTCATGTTTCTTCTACTGTTTCTAATCTACTGGTAAACTCAAAAGTACTTTTTTTTTATTTCATCTTCCTATTTGGTTCGTTTTTATAATTCCCATTTCTCTGCTGAGTTTCCACATCTGTTCATTCATTATGAGACTATTTTTCTTTACCACCATTATCATCTTTATAAAAGCTAATTTCTTATCCTTGTCTGCTAATTGCAACAACTTGGGGATAGTTTCTACTGCCTGCTTTTGGTCATATATGGATTACATTTTCCTATTTCTTCAAATCTCATGCTTTTTTAAATTGTGTACTGGAAACCATGTATGATAGTTATAGAGACTTTGAATTCTATTGTATTCCTGTGAAGAGTGTTGTTATTTTTCTAGCAAGGAGTTAACTTGGCTGGACTGAAACTCCAATCCTATCTCCTTTACAGTGGGCATAGCTGAAATCCTAAATCAGATCTTTCATCTTCCAACTGCTGTTTTTACAATAGTCCCTCTGGGGCCTACCCTGCATGTATGTTGTTCAAAGATCTGCCAATTTGGTGTGTGTGGGGGGGAGACTTTCATACGCATTTTGTGATTTTCCTCTTACTGGCTCCCTCTCTTCCAGAATTTCTCCCCCAACTTTCTAGCTACTCTGCCAGCCCCAAAATACATCCTCTAACATTACAAGTAAGACTGTAGTTTCTCCCCTATCTGGGCCACGTACAGATTTTGGAATGTTTTGAGGCAAAAGCCTCAAGCTTGCAAATATCTCCTGGTGCAATTCCCACCATTCAAGGGAAGACTCCCTCTCAGTTCTGCTTGCTTTGGAAGAGATTTATACATACACACATATACACATTTATTGTATGTGTATTACATATAGATACATGATTCTATGTTAGTATATATATAAAAATATATATATACTATATATATACAATATATATACAATAAATATATAAAATATTTTATGCAGATTTTATCATTGTTATCTGTGAGAGTGTTAGTTCAACAAGCTACTCCACCATTACTGGAAGCCAGACCTCGGTTTTGTTTCTTTTTTGGATTTTATATAAATGGAATTATACAATACATAACCTTTTGAATATGATCTCTTTTATGCAGCATTATGGTTGTGATATTCATCCATGCTATTGCATGTAGCTAGTGTTCGTTCATTTGTTGAAAATAATTAATTATTTAATGGTCATAAAATATGCATAACATAAAATTGACCATTTTAACCATTTTTATGTGTACAGTTCAGTGATATTCAGTACATTCACATTATTGTGTAACCATAACTTCCAACCATCCACAGAACTATTTTCACCTTGCACTGAAACTCTGTGCCCATTAAGCAACAACTCCCTGTTATCCCTCCCTCTTGCCTCTGGGAACCACCATTGTCCTCTCTATTCCTATGAATTTGACTTCTCTAAGTACCTTATATGATTGGAATCATACAGTATTTTTCCTATTGTGGCTGGCTTTATTTCACATAAAATAAAGTCTTCAAGGTTCATCCATGTCATAGCATACGTCAGAATTCCTTCCGTTTTTTTTTTTTTTTTTTCGGTGAGGACTATCGGCCCTGAGTTAACATCTGCCAATCCTCCTCTTTTTGCTGAGGAAGACTGGCCTTGGGCTAACATCCGTGTCCATCTTCCTCCACTTTATATGGGACGCCGCCACAGCATGACTTGCCAAGCGGTGCGTCAGTGCGCGTCCATTATCCGAACCGGTGAACCCCTGGCCACCGCAGCAGAGCGCATGCACTTAACCGCATGCACAACTGGGCCGGACCCAGAATTCCTTCCTTTTTAAGGGTGATTGGTATTCCATTATGTTATAAACCACATTTTTTTTTTTTTTTGGTCAATTCATCCATTTATGGACACCTGGCCTTACGTCAAGCTTCTGGTTATTTTGAGTAATGCTGTTAAGAACACGGGTGTACATATATGTCTTTATACCTCTGCATTCACTTCTTTTGGATGTATACCCGTAAATGGTGTTCGAGATTCATTTTTTCACATGTGGGAGGGTTCCCCACACCTCCAACAAGGAATTCTTGGAATGCCAGCTGGTCGTCAGATAATTCAACTCAATTTGATGCTCTCAACCCAGAGATACATCCGATTCCACAGGTTGAGGGCTCAGTCCTATAAGACTGCACACCCACTCAACCTCACTTCAACTTCATATGCTAGTTAGAAGCCCAGGCTGTTTCCTGTACTTCTGACTGACTGGCTGTAAACCAGAGCTTCCCACAACCTCCTCCTTGGGTTTGATTAATTTGCTAGAGTGGCTCACAAAACTCAGAGAAACATTTACTAGATCACCAGTTTATGATACAAGGATATAAATCAAGAACAGCCTGATGGAAGTGGTGCATAGGGAAAGGTATGTGAGAAGGGGCACAGAGCTTTCCTGCCATCTCCAGGTGCACCACTCTCCAGTCACTCCTTGTCATTGCCAACCTGGAAGCTCTCTGAACCTCCTTCTATTGGGATTTTTATGGAGGCTCCCTCAAGTAGGCATGATCAATTATTAACTCAGTTTCCAGCCCCTCTCCCATCTCTGGAGGATAAGGGGTAGGGCTAAAAATTCCAAGCTTCTAATGAGGGCTTGGTCTTTCTGGTGACCAGCTCCCATCCAGGAGCCCACCCAGAGTTGCCTCAATAGAACAAAAGATTCTCCTAGTGTTCTTGTCACTTAGGAAATTACAAGGGTTTTAGGAGCTCTGTGTCAGGGATGGGGTCAAAGACAAATATTAGAACAAGAGATGTTCCTAATGTTCTTATCGTTTAGGAAAGTACAAGGGTTTTAGTAGCTCTGTGTCAGGAATTGGAGGCAGACATCAATAAATATATTTTCTATTATTTCAGAACCAATAAGTGGAAATTCTAGATCATATGGTAATTCTATTTTTAATTTTTGAAGGAACTGCCATACTGTTTTCCACAGTTTTATATTCTCACCATCAAAGTATAAGGGTTCCAATTTCTCAACATCCTTGCCAACACATATTATTTTCTTATTTTGTGATAGTAACTATCCTAATGGGTGTGAAGAGGTATCTCATTGTGGTTTTGTTTTTCATTTTCCTGATACTTAGTGATGTTGAGCATCTTTTCATGTGTTTATTGGCCATTTTATATCTTCTTTGGAGAAATGTGTATTCAAGTCCTTTGTGCATTTTTAAATTGGTTTTTTTTTATTGTTGAGTTGTAGGAGTTCTTTATATACTCTAGTTATTAATCCCTTATCAGATATGTGATTTGCAAATATTTTTTTGCTATTCTGTGTGTTGCCTTTTTACTCTGTTGACTTTATCTTGTGATACAGAAAACCTTTGCATTTTAATGAAGTCCAATTTGTTATTTTTTTTTTTGTTGCTTATGTCTTTGGTGTCATATTAAAGAAATCATTGTTGGCAATGGCATTTGGACCCAATGACATGCAGCTTTTTCCCTGTGTTTTCTTCTAAATATTTTATAGCTTCAACTCTAACATTTATATCTTTGATCCATTTTGAGTTAATTTTTAGATATCATGTGAGATAAGGGTCCAACCTCATTCTTTTGCATGTGGGTATCCAGTTTTCCCAGCACCATTTGTTGAAAAACTTATCTTTTCTCCAATGAATAGTCTTTGCACTCTTGTCAAAAATCATTTGACCGTATATGCAAAGGTTTATTTCAGGGCTCTCTATACTACTTCGTTAGTATATTGTGTTTATTTATGCCAGTACTACACTGTTTTGATTCCTTTGTAGTAAGTTTTGAAATCAGAAAGTGCAAGTTCTCCAACTTTGTTCTTCTTTTTCTAGATTGTTTTGGCTATTCCGTGTCCCTTGAGAGTCCATATGAATTTTAGGATAGATTTTTCTATTTTTGTAAAAAACATCATTGGAATTATTTCCTCTTTGTGTAAGTTGATTCTTAAGTATTTTACTCTTTCTGATGCTATTGTAAATAAAAATATAATGTTTGTAAATTTCTTTTTCAGGTTACTTATTATTAATATATAGAAGAACAACTAATTTTTTCATGTTGATTTTGTGTTCCACTACTCTGCAGAATTTATTAGTTCTAACAATTATTTTTGTGGAATTTTTAGGGGTTTCAACGTATAAGATATTATTTGTAAACAAATATAATATTACTTCTTCCTTTCCAATTTGGATGCTATTTCTTTTTTTGTCTTGCCTAATTGTTTTGGCTAGCCAAAAGCTATTGTTCTGTTATGTATTTCACTTTTTTAAGAAGAGTGATAGTTGAGGCCACTTAGATAATCAAAAGTTGAGAAAATAAGGAACTGATATACTCTGTAAGCTTCAAATGTTTTCAAGCATAAGATACAATAAGAACTAAAACTAACAAAATGGCAGAGGAAATAGAGATAAGAGGATGAAATTGCAAAACTGAATCTATGATAATATCACATTGGCTAGCTTTGCGGTCCCAAGAAGGTGGTGAAGTCAAAGAATTCGTAAAGATGATAATAAACAGACTGCAAAGAAAAAGACTAAAATTTTTATAGAGAGAATTTTTACAGCGATATTACAGATAGAGAACAAGGAAGAGAAGTTCGATTAAGAAACAATCTACTGGGGCCGGCCCCGTGGCTTAGCGGTTAAGTGCGTGCGCTCCGCTGCCGGCGGCCCGGGTTCGGATCCCGGGTGCGCACAGACGCACCGCTCCTCCGGCCATGCTGAGGCCGCGTCCCACATGCAGCAACTAGAAGGATGTGCAGCTATGACAGACAACTATCTACTGGAGCTTTGGGGGAAAAATAAATAAATAAAATCTTTAAAAAAAAAAAACGAAACAATCTGCTTCTTAAATTACTTCCACTGTAGAGAACAAAAAATCAATTTGCTGAAATATTTATTCCCCTCTATGACCCTATCTTTATCTGCAAAATCTCAGCCCTGGATCAATGTCACAATCCTCCTTTTCCATACTTGGGGAACAGAGCAATTAAGCTCATCTGAAACCTCAACTGCCCAGCCTGTGAAATAAGGCCGGCCATCCATTCTCACAGAGGAGCCAACTGGGGGTAGGATTTTTGGTTCTGAATTCAGCTAAACATCTTCAAAGAATTGTATCTGGCCTTCCTTATCCAGGGCTATCAGTGAAGGGCTGGCTGGCTTTCAGAGAAGACCAATTCACAGTCAGCTGAGACATTTTCTGTTGAGGTCTATAGAGAAGGCTATGGAGCTTGTCAGTAAGAGTTGATTTCTATACAGGTTATATTTTTTTATTTATTCAGAGATTAATAAAGAAATTTACATGGTAAGTATTACTTGTTATCAAGAAAAAACGTTGTCTATTCTCTGGTCAGTTAAGCAAAATCCTCCTCTCAGGGCCCACCCATGGACAAAGCCCAGATTTAATCTCCAACAGTCTGCCAGGGACTCTGTGATCCGTGGGAAGCCCTCAAGTTGGCAGCCTCTTCCCTTGTGTCCTGTGCTGGTGTTTAATCTTCCATCTCTTCAGGGTACAACTAGACAGAGGCCTATCAGATCCTCAAGGGACTTGACATTGGAGAATTGTACTTTTCACTATCTTTAGATTTCTACACTTTTCAAAAAGACTCTCAGCATTTCCAGTAATTGTGCAGCAGTTTACCCAACACTAAGGTTCTCACTATTGAAAATTAAAATAAATAAATTTTGAAAAGCAAAAAAGTGATCTTGGCAATTTTGTACAGAATCTATGTAATGGGTGCATCCTTATAAATGGAGGAAAGATAACAAATTTAACTATTTTGGTTAGTTACCACAGTAAGTAATATACTTTGCATATTACCAATTTTGAGATTATTTGTATTTAAAAATACTGCTTCAAACCCCTAAATCATTGTAAGTGGTAGAGTCTGCCATCTGCTTTGGCTGAGCAATTATATACAATAAATCAGCCAAAATTCTTCCACTCCTGTATAATCTTATATGTGGGTGGTAATGGTTAGTTCTTATAGATTGTTCGAACACGTGCATATCACAAAACACAAGTGGCCATTAAAAATTAAAATATTCACCAAATACAAAATTATCTGATTCCCAGAAAAAGAAAATATTACTGTAACATTAAGGCTAAAACTGTCAAAAAGGAAGCCAAGATACACTCAAGTCAAGCTTTTGCTGAAAAGTTAATTGTCTCATCTTTGAAACTTTATCATGTTTATTATGTAAGCAAGATACTTTCAGAGCCTAGAATATAGAAATTCATTATTGGTAAGTCAACATTGTGATCATTTATTTTGTAAATGTTAATGTGAGAGATGTAATTCATTTTCTACTATATTAGGATTTTCAAGTTCCGCTAAATCTAAGGCCACGTTACTGGCAAGTTGGGATACCTCTAGACATTGGAAAAATATGAGTCCTACACAGAATCTTACACATTCTCTATTCATCAGGTTCTAAATTCTAAAACATTCTAATGTTTTGGAACAAACCAATGGCATTCCAAATTGACAGTAAGGCTGTATGTGCCATACATGATCCTATAGGAAGAGAAATCCAGATTTTATTTGTTTTTTTTTTAATTTTATTTATTTATTCATTTTTCCCCCAAAGCCCAAGTAGATAGTTGTATGTCATAGCTGCACATCCTTCCAGTTGCTGCATGTGGGACGCAGCCTCAGCATGGCCGGACAAGCGGTGTGTCAGTGCGCGCCTGGGATCAGAACCTGGGCCGCCAGCAGCAGAACGCGCACACTTAACCGCTAAGACACGGGGCCGGCCCAAGAAATCCAGATTTTAACTAGAGGAGCTTGTGCACAAAAATAAAGTACGTATTCAAGTCTGAAAGGGGATTTCAAGAAGGAAGGGACACTCAGAACATGTGGCAAGTGGTAAATAACTTACCAAGGGCTCTCTAAAGGAGAACATATTGTGAACAAAAGAGCTTCACAGGCAGAGAGCTAAAATGGCATCTCTGGAACCCTTAAAATGAAACAGAAGCTGAACTATTTTTTCCTAAAACTTAAAATGCGTCTTATCCTCCAAACAAATACCACCTCCCTGCCTTGCGGCTTACCTGGGCATGGTGACGTGTTGGAATCATTTCTTTAATTCCCTGGCTCTTAAACTTGATGGACACCAGAAGCACCAGGAGGCCTTGTTGAAACCCAGATTGCCAGGCCCCACCCCAGAGTTTCCAGTTCTGCAGGCCTGCAGCAGCACCTGAGAATTTGCATCTCTACCCAGTTCTCAGGTGATGCTGATGCTGCTGGTCCAGGGACCCCACTTTGAGAACCACAGCCTAACTTACACCCTATATATGGTTACCAAATCCATTATTTCATCCTTTGGCTGCTACTTTTCATTTATCACATCAACACCTTAGCTCCGAATCTCCTCACCTAACAATGGGAATACTTGGAGAGTTTCACAGCTGGTTCTCCTTTCCGGCTCAGTTCTCCCTCTTCCTCTCAATACTACAGTCTCTTGCCAGGTAATTGTTCCTTAAACATCAGTTCATCATAGTTCTTCCTTGCTCAAAAACTCATGGCTAGGGGCTAGCCCCGTGGCGTAGCAGTTAAGTGCTCACACTCTGCTGCTGGCAGCCCAGGTTCGGATCCCAGGCGTGCACCAATGCACTGCTTGTCAGGCCATGCTGTGGCGGCGTCCCATATAAAATGGAGGAAGATAGGCACAGATGTTAACCCAGGGCCAGTCTTCCTCAGCAAAAAGAGGAGGATTAGCCATAGATGTTAGCTCAGGGCTGATCTTCCTCACCAAAAAAAAGAAAAAATTCATGGCTCTTATGGTGAACACAAGACATTTTAAATTCTCTACTTGGCGCATAAGGTCTTTAATAGCCTTACTTGAATAGTAAAATGTGGACACCCTGTTCCCTACCTATCTACTATAAAGGAGTATGTGAGGATTACATAAGATACAGTCAGTTCTCATTATACACAGTGTGACATTCTATAAATTCACTGTGAACACTGAATCAGTGAATATGACCCACTGCTCCTACGGGAAATGCAAGGTTAGGTTCCTGCAAGCCTTAGTCACATTTTCTTCCACTGATCAATACATAACCTTGTTTTTTGTGTTTCTCTTTAAAGTCACCTTATTTAATATATATTGTTGATATATTAACATTGAACTCACACCAACAGCACAGTAACTCATGACTGAAAGGAGCTTGTCTAACACACATACTTTCTCTGTAAAGTCACGTCACAGCCTCTTGCCCTGAGGAACACCAGGCAGCATTGCAGCACTACACATGGGGGACATATTAAACAGCAAAGTCACCAACACAACGCACAAAAAGATAAGAAATGGGGCACTAAATAGACTGCAAGAAGGACACTTGTTTACAGTATGGCCTGAAACAAGAGGGCAGAGCATCACCTTGTTCCCCTCAGCTGGGAACATGCATGTCGAGTGAATCAAATTTTTCACCACATTGTGCATATCTGCAAATGGACATGAAAGCCCTGAGAATGTTGACTTGGGGGCTGCCAGTTCATTTTAGCTAGTGGGCAAGTGTGCAAACAAGGAATCCACAAATAATGAGGATCAACTATATTATGAAAGCATCTTTTCAAAACCAGAGTATTGCTCAGAAATAAGAGCAATAATGATAACATAACAGCTAACATTTAAGTGCCTACTATGTGCCAGCAGCTCTTCTAAGCACTTTATATTAGTTAATGCATTTCAATCTCACTAAAACCCTATGAGACAGGAGTTATCAGTAGCCCCATTTTATAGATGAGGAAACTAAGGCTCAGAGAGTAAATATTTTGCACAAATTCCCCAGTTAAAAGTGGAATAACTGGGATTGGTGCCCAGACAAACTGGTCCAAAGCCCACAGTCTCAACTACTATGGTAGGAATGTGAGCGAATTTTCTACCACTCCCTGAAAAGCCCCTTCTGCTCCACCAAGTGTGGTCTCCCACATACTTATTCACTCATCAAACATTTTCTGAGTGCCCCAAAGGTGTCAGGTACTGTGTTTAGATACTGGAGGGACAAATAGAATGTCAATGCAAATAATCTATAACCAATATATAAATCAAGATTGGGTTGAGTTTATTATGAGCCAACCTTTGAGAACCATATAGCCCAGGAGAGTCCTTTTATGAAGAATTGGAGCACTCCAAAGAAGTGGGGTGTAAAAAGTGGCTATATACCATCAAAAATCGTGTACCACATGTGATTGCAATGTCCCTTTTACAATAGCCACGACATTGACCTGTTGGCACGTCGATTGATGGACACGGTGGGTATCAGGTCTGCTGTCTCCATGGGCGTGGCTGTTGTCTCAAGTTGGGTGGTCACAAGATGAGCACAGCAATCAAATCCTAGCCTAGGGAGAAATGCTTATCCTTAAGGAAATGCCAATGTGAGGGAAGATGCATTTACATCTTAAGGGCAATGTTCTTGTCTTTGGGACATGTTAATTGCTTAAAATGGATATATAATGGATGAACAGAGGCTACAGGCCCCTTTTAGGGAAAAAAAAATGGTCAAGCCCAACTAGTTTTACACCAAATGGTTTCCTCATGTGCTCTAATATATCCTATCACTCGCCATTTATTTATCATTTCCCCCCTTTTGATGTATAATCTTTCAATAGAAAGCATTGATGATCAAAATATTGTCCCTCAGAGCCAGGGTGGTTGCTGCATGCCCTGGGTCTATCATGTCCCTCAGTGCCAGGCTTTTATCTCATCTATTTGCCCAGTTGTTTAAGTTGGATGGAATTAGTTGGATAGTGTGGACAAGCAAAGAGGCATATATATATATATATATATATATATATATATATATAAACAGAGGAAGCATTTCATGGGTTTTGGATTAATTTCAGGTTGTTGCACAAACATTGTATATGCACTTTTTAAAAAATATATGTATATCCCCTTATGTTACATTGTGCACAATTATAGAACAAGTATGGTAACAATGATAATAATTAAACATTTTTTAAAAGATTAGTTTAAAATGAGTTTTTAGGCATAGTCCTTATCAGAAAAGGAAATTTGTCCAGGGTTATAAGATTGATCGGCCATCTCAAGTCACTGAGCCACCATTACTCTAGTTTGCATGCCAGTCTTACAACACTAAGTAAAGAAAACAACAATCAGTTTGAATATTATGATTAGTACAATAATTCCAAGAAGTAATAGAAATAGGAATTGCAATCCAGATCGAAAAAGGGAACCAATACCAGAAGGGAGCCAACCAAACAAATCAAGGCTGGGTGTAGGATCGCTTAAGGTATTCACCTGTTTTTTCGTGTGCTTTAGTAGAGATGACACATTGGAAGACTCATCAGGTATAAACACACAGCATTGAGTTTGAATGATCACACGTGTACCACCTTGGGTTGCGGTAAGAATATCTAAGGCCATTCTATTTTGAAGGACAGCTTTTCTCATTAAAGACATTTCAGTATTTAAGAAAACTATTCTTCCCTGACTATCTTTAAGGGTTTGTTGAGTAAATAAACCTTAAATGGCCATTCTATTTTAAAGGACAGCTTTTCTCATTAAAGACATTTCAGTATTTAAGAAAGCTATTCTTCCCTGACTATCTTTAAGGGTTTGTTGAGTAAATTTTGTCAGAGCCTCTATATGTGATATGACGTCTTCCAGCCCCAAGGAAGGAGCAAATATAGCTGCTACGTGCTCATACCAGTGTAACACTGAATGAGCCCATCTGGCCTTAAGGAGAGGCAGATTGGCCACAGATATTAGCTCTGGTCGAATCTTTCCCTATATCCAAGAGAAGCCCAGAGTGCAGCGCCCTAGCCATCCTGGTGGCAGGCAAGGCCAGAGGTTTGTTCCACATAACCATTGAGTTCCATTAGGAGCCATCCAATAGACGCCTGGTCTTCGAGACCAGTCTGTTCCAAACCAATCACTTTTTTTATGTATAATAGTATTCTGACATGACTCGGGGGATATCCAGCCCATCTTTAGAGTGTAATTTGGTAGATTTTGTTTGGAATGATTTCTCTGTTCCCAACATAAAGGTGCTGGTATGTTTAAAGATCCATGGCTAGGAGTAAGCCAAACATATCCATCCCAAATTTGTGTGAAACCTTACATAGTTTTCACTGTAACGGCTGGTTTCTTTTGTTTATCTGCAATTTGTTGGGATAATTGGATGGTTTGAGTAACAGACAAAGAATAACCGTGTCCTGTATTATTAATAGTATGGGCTATTGACCATGTTTCAGGATTATAATTAGTAATATCAGACGAACTGTGAACATTAGAACTAGATCTTTCTATCACAATAAATTGCTTGAGAGCTTTCCAATCTGTGCCTCGAAAGGGAAAGACCCACCAAGGCAACCCAGAGGTGTTAGAAAGTGGAAGTTGGCCACATAGCCAACAATTGGACTGATTTCTGTGTGTAGCAAAGAAATGTGCCCATTGCAGAAAAACATTGCCATCAGAGGTCCATTCAGATGTAGACTGGAAAAACAAAGCATTAGGGAAACCTTAAATGGCATTTTTTTTTGTAACCACAACAGGTTTTTTAATTAGGTTCTAATCTATCTTATAAAGTTGAAGGGTAAAGCATTGGTGTAGGAAAATGGTAAGGCAATCTAGAAATTGATTATTTTAGCAATTACATAAAGCTTAAACACTACAAGGGTTTAAATGAGGAGATATAAGGTTAGGAATACAGGCCTGGTCCAGAGTCTCGGGACAGCTGTCTACAACAGATGTCATTTTCTTCTCATCATGGTTTGGAGATATTCGTCTTGATCAGTCGAAGTTGGGTGTCAGAGACTGGACTTGAAGTCCATTCAGGTGGAGAAGACTATTTTAAATGAGAAATGTGAATCCATGAGTCTACGCCTTTTAATTTTGCAGCACATGGATTGGTTAAAAGCACCTGATATGGTCCTTTCCAACGGGGCTGCAAAGAGTCCTTTATCAGGTGTCTTTTCCAATAAACAAAATCTCCAGGTTGTAATCCATGATCCTTAACGTCTTTGTCTCCCGGGAGCTTACTGTGAAAAGAATTAGCTACCAGTTTCTCATTTCTTTTAAGATCCTCAATGAGACCTTGACAATAATGTAAAATATCTCCTTTAAGTAAAGTTGGTTCATACATTTCTTCATCTAATTGCATAGGTCGTCCAGTTATTATTTCGAAAGGAGACAGTCGATGTTTACCAAACGATGTAGACCTAAGACTGAGGAGCACTAGCAGAAGAGCTTTTGGCCATGAGAGATTAAATGTTTCTGAAAGCTTTGCCAATTGAAGTTTGATCTTGCTATTAGTTCTTTCCACAAATCCTGAGGTTTGGCGATGGCAAACGCAGTGGAAATGCTGTATTATTGGCCAAATATTACAAATAGATTTAATTATTTGTCCGGTGAAATGAGTTCCCCTGTCACTATGTAACTCGGTAGGAATTCCCCAAGCAGGAATTATTCTCTCTAATAGTAATTTACCTACTGTTAGAGCCGTTGCTCTTCTGCAAGGAAAGGCCTCAACCCAATGTGAGAACATACAGATCATTACCAAGATGTATTTATATCCTTGAGGTGGTGGCATTTAGACAAAGTCCAATTGCCATACCTCAAAGGCTCCCTTAGGAAGGGGAAAGTGACCTTGTGACCCATGAAGTGGTTTCCCTGGATTCTACTTTGGGCATATAACACAACGAGTATAAGTTTTATGGGCCACTGTGGGAGAAAGTTTCCAAAAGTATTGTTTTCCTCATAAAATCATCTTTTCAGGTGCCCAGTGGGTTAGTTGGTGTATATGTTGGAGCAAGGGCAATTGTACTCCAACAGGTACTATGGGTTTCCTATTGGGCCCAAACCACACCTGTGAGGGGGGGTGTAAAATTCCCCCTTTTGACTGCCATATCTGTTTTTCTTCTTATGTGGTCACTTCTTGGGCCTGTAGAAGGAAGTCTTTTCCTGGGTTAGCAGAGTTACTAGGAAGCAGCAGGCATTCTCGAGGCTGGGTAGGGCAAGACTTCAAGGCTGCTTGTTTAGCAGCTACATCAGCAAGCCGGTTTCCTTTAGCTTCCAAAGTATCAGATTTGGAATGCCCTAGTATTTTAATAATCGCTAGTTGTCTCGGCAGCTGTATAGTATGTAATATTTCTGCAACCTGTTTCTCCGTCTTTATAGGCTGATCTGAAGAGGTTAAAAACCCTCGTTGTTTCCACAGCATTCCAAAGTCATGTGCTACTCCGAAAGCATAACGGCTGTCAGTGTCGATATTTGCTACCTGGTCTCTGGCCAATTGACAAGCTCGAGTTAAAGCAATTGACTCGTCTTGCTGTGCTGACTTTATCTCTGGTAAATTACGTCTACTGAGGACGTTACTGCATATCCAGCCCGATAACACCCTTGTTCATCCTTTGAGTAAGATCCATCTGTAAACCAAATTAGATCGGCATTATCAATGGGAGTTTCTTGCAAATCATTCCTAGGAGTAAGTAGGTAATTAGTTAATAAATGTAGTCGTGGGCATCTTCTTCTTGTGATGCTGGAAGTAAAGTTGCAGGGTTAAGATTATTACACCGGGCTAAGGTAATATTAGGAGCAGAGAGCAACAGAACTTCATAGGAGGCTAGTCAGCTGACAGAGTAATGCTGAGTGTGATGAGAATTTAGGAGAGATTAGAATGAGTGAGGAACATAGATAGTCAAAGGAGACCCCATCACTATTTCTTCAGTGGTCTTACATAACAGCGCTGCTGCTGAAATGGCTCTCATATAAGGTGGAAGCCCGTTTGCCACTGAGTCTAACTGCTGACTATAACACCGTATAGGTCAATGTTGACCTCCGTGTTTTTGAGTTAAGATACCTAAGGCATTTCCTTTATCTTCATGTACGAAGAGGAAAAATGGCAAGCTGTAATTAGGATGTCCTAAGGCTGGTTCTTGGGCCAAAACAGACTTAAAGGAAGTTACTGCCTTCTCTCCTTCTGGTGTCCATTCAATTACATCAGGCTGGTCAGACTTTAGTAATGTATATAAGGGCTGGGCAATAAGTGAAAAGTTAGATACCCAGTTTCTGCAATATCCAGTTAGTCCTAGGAATCCTCAACTGTTTCTTTGTCTTAGGGAGAGAAAAAGCCAGGATTCCTTTAATCCTTTCAAAATCAATCAACAGTCCATCCTTAGATATCAAGTGTCCTAGATATTTTACAACAGGCGGGCAAAAATGTAATTTGTCCTTGGACACTTTATGCCCCTTAGATGCTAGCTGTTGCAACAGATAAATTGTGTCCTTCTCAGAATCCAACTTAGTGTTTGAACACTAGAGAAATCATCCACATATTGAATTAAAGTGGAGTCATTAGGGAATTCCATATTCACTAAATCAGCCTGGCGTATCCAGGAAAAATAAGTGGGCGTCTCAGTATAGCCCTGTGGCATAACTGTCCAGGTATCCTGGCGGTCTTCCCACGTGAAGGCAAAAAGATATTGACTATTATTTTCTACGGGAATGCTGAAGAAGGCACTGCATAAATCAGTGACTGACAAATAGCGGCTGTTAGTTGGAATGGCCGAGAGCAAAGTGTGTGGGTTAGGAACCACAGGATGTCGGGGAATCACGATGTTATTTATAGCTCTCGGATGTTGAACAAATCTCCAGCCTTTCCCATTTGGCTTTTTTACAGGCAAGATAGGTGTATTACAGGGACTAGTACAAAGAATTATAAGTCTCTTTTCAAGAAATCCTGAATGATAGGGCTTATTCCATTTAATGCCTCTGGTCTAAGTGGATATTGCCGAATATTAGAGAGAGGCTTAGAGTTGTCAACAGTCACCTTACTAGGAGTGGCTGATTTAATTTTCCCAATATCTGAAGAGGATGATGACCATAATTCTCCAGGCACTTGTAATAACAGGTCATCAATTTTCTCTTTTATTTGAGTCATTGATTTCACAATCTTCAACCTTTCAGCAACTACAGTCTGGTCAGCATCCCAATTTTCTGAATCTAGAAGCATTTCGCCCTTTTGTGAAAAGGGAATATGGACGTTGTATGGTTCTAGATCTCATCCAATCAAATGAATTGGAGCACATTTAACCAGGAGGAACACATTTTTTCCTGTGATGGTTCTTAATTGAAAAATTATTGGTTCTGATTTAAAAACCTACATTGGAAAATTCGAAACCCCTACCACTTGAACTGTCCGTTTACTCCGAGGGAGAGGGCAATGAATAAGGATAGGGTTGAGGACAGATAAGGTAGCCCTGGTATCTACAAGGATCTTTATAGTTTCCCCTCCAATAGTTATCTCAATTTCCCCTAAGGCATTTGTGAGGAGGAGGGGAAATGCTCTCTTGTAATCCTTGGAGCAGCCCTATTCCTGTTTATTGTTGTCACCCCCTAAATCCCATTTGAGTTTACGGCAGTCTTGTTTGAAATGACCAGGCTTTTTGCAATAGTAACAGACACGGTGATTTCGTTTCTGGTTAGATTTTAAAAGGATGGCGTTTGTTGGGCCACTAAGCTGTTGTAGCTGTATACTCATAACCTTAGTGGCCTTTTTTTTCTGGAGGGTTTTAGATAGTTTATCGGTAATAGTGACAAGAACACTAGTGTGCATTAAAGTCCAATCCAGTTCATGTCTCTTAACGAACTTTGCTAATTCCTCATCTAATCCTTCCAAGGAAATAGAATTGAAAATTCAATCATTTTAATGATCCTCAAAACATTCGGGAGCCGCCCAGAGTGCTGTTTGAAGGCTCTCTCAAGCCTTTCGAAATAATCAAAGATAGAGTCCTCGGGTCTGTGCTTACATTGATGGACTTTAGCCCACTCTATCCTCCTGGGAAAAACTACTGGAATGGCTTTGTGTAAGTTTCGAGCAATATCCCTACACTCCTTAAGGCGGTGAGCCACATGCTTATGGAAATCCTCCAGGGGGTCTCTCCAATCTGCCTCTTTTATCCATTCATTTGCTTTGTTCTCAGACACCAGCAAATGCGCAGGCTGATATAAATCTGAATATCCTGTGCATATGTTCTAACAATAAAATCAAATTCTTGAGCAAACCCTAAAGGATCTTGTAAAGGGTCTGGGAAGTCCTTCGTCAAATTCTTAAATTCACTTCTAGTCCAAGGAGTATACACAAGAGCAGGCTCATCTCACCCAGTAACAGGTTTCTCCTTAAAGGCAGCCGCTACTAGTTTAGGACTTTCAGTATCTGCTCCCTGAGAGTTACTCCTTCTTTTCTCTAGGGGTGGAGGAGAAGGGGAATGTTAAGGAGGAGGAGGAGGTGAGGGAGGAGGAGGAGGTGAAGGAGGAGGAGGAGGTGAATTAGGAGGAGTAGGTGAGGGAGGAGGAGGAGAGGGAGGAGGAGGAGGTGAGGGAGGAGGAGGAGGTTTAGGAGGAGGAGTAGGTGAGGGAGGAGGAGGAGAGGGAGGAGGAGGAGAGGGAGGAGGAGGTGAGGGAGGAGGAGGAGGTGAGGGAGGAGGAGGAGAGGGAGGAGGAGGAGGTGAAGGAGGAGGAGGTGAGGGAGGAGGAGGTGAGGGAGGAGGAGGTGAAGTGGATAGGTCAGGGTACGGAAGCTCAGAAAGGAAAGGATACACGGGTGCTGAGGGAGAAGGAGATGAGCTCTGAGGTGCTGAAAGCAGCGGTGGTGGAGGAGGTAGAGGAGGTGAAGGGGGTGGACAGCTTCTGACTTCTTATCTCTCTTTAATTCAGAAATAGTCTCAGTCAGTTTACGGTTAGTCTCCTGTAAAGAGGTCATTTTATCATTATTACACTTTGAAGCCTCTAAATGCCAATCGTAATAATCTTCTCCTTCTTTGGTTTTGGTTTTATTGCTGGCTTTTTCAACATGGGCACGCAAATACAGTAGTTTTCAGAGGTCAAACGTTCCCCATTTTGGCCATTTACGACCTAAGTCATCCTTAGTTAACCTTTCCCATTTAGTTAAATACTTGCAAGCATTGTTTCCGTATGCATTATACGGGAAACCAGCGGGAGTCCCCGTCGGGGGTTGTCCATCTGGAAGCCGGCAGGCTTTTGAAGCACGGTTTCCCATTTTTAGTTCTGTTTGTTCGTTTGTTTTTTCTAAAGTCTGAACAACTTCTCGAACTGTGTAGTGGGTCACAAGTGTGCTGCTTTGAGTGTTATTCCCTAAAGGAATGTTGTAATCACTCTCTCATGTGTCTCAGTTTCTCGCGATGGCAGTCTAGGACCACCGTGGGGGTTCGGAGCGCAGGTAACTAACCCTCATGTGCGTGTCCCAGGACAAAGCTATAATTAATTAACCTGAATGATAATGGAACGCCCTATAGGACAGCTATACTTCATGAGGTTCACCTCTGACACTCCTACTGAGGTTTATCAGTCACCTGTAAAACGCCTTTTCAGCCGGGAGGAGCCATGTCTCTTTTCTTCATAGCTGAACAAGTTCAGACTCTCATTTCTCTATCAAGCAGTTTTGTTGAGATCTTATAAACACAATTCTTTCCAATTTTAAAGCCAAATTAAAAGGACAACCAACTCAGTTTACTCCAAGCTTTCCCTAAGTTCCCTTGGCCTTGGAAATTCCCCCTAGATTTTTCTCCACCTAGGAAATGTACTGGTACCCTTCAAAGTCTCTAGTCTCAAGACCTTAAAACAGCTCAAATAAAGTCTTGGACCATCAACTTAAAATAAAGAGGTCCGGGATTCAGGAGAACTCACCAGGGTCACCTGAAGAATGCAGTGATCCAGGTGGGGCTCAAAGTGCCCCTGTGGTACCAAGTGTCACTTCAGTGTAGATTTCAGGTGGTCTCCAGTGGATTTCTCTGAAATCCTGCCACAACTATGCCAAGAAATGTCGATGCAAATAACCCATAACCAATCTATAAATCAAAATTGGGGTGAGTTTATCATGAGCCAACCTTTGAAGCCATATAGCCCGGGAGAGTCTTTCATGAAGAAATGGAGCACTCCGAAGAAGTCGGGTGTACACAGTGGTTATATACTATCAAAGAGCACGTATCAAGTGATTGCAGTGTCCCTTTTACAATAGCCTCAACATTGACCTGTGAGCACCTCGATTGATGGACACAGTGGGTATCAGGTCTGCTGTCTCCATGGGCGTGGCTGTTGTCTCGAGTTGGGTGGCCACAGGATGAGCACAGCAATCAAATCCTAGCCTAGGGAGAAATGCTTTTCCTTAAGGAAATGCCAATGTGGGGGAAGTTGCATTTACATCTTAAGGGCATTGTTCTTGTCTTTAGATATGTTAATTGCTTAAAGTGGATGTACAATAGATGAACAGAGGCTACAGGCCCCTTTTGGACCAAAAAAAAAAAAAAAACTAGGTCAGGCCCAATTAATTTACACCAAATGGCTTCCTCATATGCTCCAATGTATCCTACTGCTTGCCATTTATTTATCAAGAAGTATACTCTCAGCTTTAAGGAGCTCACTGTCTATGAGACATGAATAAAACAACAATTATGGAAAAGTAGATAAGTACATGGTCCCAACGTGGGGACATAAAAAGGGGTCTCTAGATGGAGACCTCTCAGGAAAAGTGTCCAAGAGGAAGGAACATTTGACATGAGTTTAGATTAAGGAATAGGAATTAAGTTGATTAAACAAGGGAGTAGGAGTGCAGAAGAAACACATATAAAAACGCAGATATAAAGGATGCTAAAGCTTTCAGAATATGGGGGTATTTTTAAGGCTGGAACAACGCGAACATGTAGGAAACAGTGGGTGACGAGGATAAAGATGAGGACAGCAAGAGAAAGCCTGCATGTCCAGCTCAGGAGTCTGAATGATCGCTCAGATGCTCTGAGCAGTCATTGAAAGAGTATAAGCAGATGTCACATTTAAACAAATTTGGACTATTGAAGGTAACTCTGGAGGCATTGTGGAGGAAAGATTAGAAGAAATCAAGACTGGAAGTAAAGGGTCCTGTTGGGAGACTGGGCAGCGATCCAGATAAGATAGGCCTTGGCTCAGGCGGGGGGTCTGCAGGTGGAGGAGGCCAGGAGGTGGGAAGCAGTGCTGGGCTCCTGGAGGAGGAAACTGAGCTGCCTCTCAGTCACGGGAAGACTGTGCCTGTCGTGGCCTCCACACCCCCATGCCCAAATGCCATGTTCCGTTCTACGTCTGTACCTTTCCCCTCTTCCCCCATCTGAAATCCTCACTCTTTCTTCCCTCCACCTGCCCAAAAGTTGTCCCTTTGAGGACTTGATGTAGTCCACCTCTCCTAAGAAGTTGTCCTTAATTACAATTTCTTGATAACATTTCCATTTTTTTTAGGTTCTCTAATACAACATACACTAAATACCTTGGCAGAATCAAGTTACATCTTGCAAACTATTTCATGTATGTGGAGGAGCTTGGAACCTTATAATTCTTTGTATTTCCTTCAATATCTACCACAAATACCTTGCACATATAGGTTATTGTTTTAGATTAGCTGCTTGAACCATTTGTCTTTCTCCACAGGTCAACAGTGTTGCCCAGAACAAATGAATTTTACATCTTCTCAAACTCAACAGAGCAAAGATGGAACTTCATTCCCCCTGCAAGCCTTACTGCCCTAGAGAAAAACAAAAACAACGTGTGACATCTAATTCTTTCTCCACATTCTCATCTCAAATTGCAACTGTTTTCCAGATGCTAACTGGTTTTCATTCTTAAAACTGACAGAAAAGTTTCTCATTATTTTCTTTTCTTTCTTTTTTTGTGAGGAAGATCAGCCCTGAGTTAATTTCTGATGCCAATCTTCCTCTTTTTGCTGAGGAAGATTGGCCCTGGATTAACATTTGTGCCCATCTTCCTCTAATTTATATGGGATGTTACCACAGCATGGTTTGACAAGCAGTTCGTCGGTGCGCACCAGGATCCGAACCTGTGAACCAGGGGTGCCGCTGTGGAGCGCGCACACTTACCCACTGTGCCACAGGGCTGACCCCTCTCTTTATTTCTAAAGCTGAAATGGCTCAGTCGTTCCTGGGCTAGTTGGAGTTTCCATAGAATGAAAATGTACATTGCAGAAAAATCCTTAACTTTCCACAACAATCCTTAATATATTATGGTAAACACCTTGGCAAAATGTCACTGATTTTCAATGTCAGTGCCTCCACAAGGGTATCCTTGCATTGTCTCCCCTCCCAACCACCTCTCACTTGGCCCCTCCCCAGGCTCATGGGCTCAAAGTGTTTACTGAGCACTAAGAATGATCAGAGTCTGAGGGAGACTTCAAGGATGACTCAGCCATGTTTTCTGACCCCAACCATCTCTCTCCATCTCTCCTTTAACCTCTATTTTTCTTATTCTGGTTTCTACTTTAGTTGTTTACTTGTCTTGTGAATTGTTGTTTTGTGGTTTATAATTATCATGTAAATTCATATTACTTTTTGCCTTAGATTTTAGAAAGAACTTACATTAAAAAAGGTTTTTTTCCCCCAGCCCTTTGATGTGTCTAATACCTTCCAATGCAATTCAAGTGGATTCTTGTTTTTACGTCTCCATAATTATCCCTTCAGAATTGTGTTCACCCCACACTTTTGATCTGACCAATGCTGCTTTACTCTTTAAACTTTTCTATGCTGAGACTCACGTGAAGAATCCCTCAAGCACCATCAACTAGGCTAACCCATATTCCTCACATCTGTTTCCTTGATTTGTTCCTAAATAAATATGTTTCTTTTTTTGTGTGTGAGGAAGATCAGCCCTGAGATAACATCCATGCTAATCCTCCTCTTTTTTTTTGCTGAGGAAGACCAGCTCTGAGCTAACATCTATTGCCAATCCTCCTCCTTTTTTTCCCCCAAAGCCCCACTAGATAGTTGTATGTCATAGTTGCACATCCTTCTAGTTGCTGTATGAGGGATGCAGCCTCAGCATGGCCAGAGAAGCGGTACGTCAGTGCGCGCCCGAGATCCGAACTCAGGCTGCCAGTAGCGCAACGCACACACTTAACCGCTAAGCCACAAGGCCGGCCCAAGATGTTTCTGAAACTAATAATAAATTGTAACAAGTGGTCATTGTATAAAAAGCACTATCACAGATACCTTAGAGAGAACAAATGGAAAAGAATATTCAATTCCTCAGATAGGTTTGCCATCATATGTGGCATTGAGGGGACCAGGGCGCACTGATCAGAGCAGGATCCTAAGAGAAGAGTTTTAAGTCAATTTCAAATGAGGTTAAAACTGGAATGAGATAGTATTTTACCAATTATCTGAAATCATAAGCATTTTCCTGACCTTTGAGAGTTTATTTGCATATAAACTCTACATGTGGGGTAAGAGAGGGCTGACATTGTTTAATTTCTTGTTATTATTCAGCACTTTGTAACAGATGTGGCTATTCACAATTAATAAATATCATAATGTGGAGAGACCCAACTTTCAACTGCCTGATATTATCAATTCTTACACAAAGCTAGAGTTTTAAAGATCAAATTTCATTCTAGTTACCTGTCAACTAGTCCATTTATATCAGAAAGATGCTGAGTTTTAGGAAAATACTTCAAAACACAAATTTTATATGTAATTTCAAAAGCAAAAAATTAGTTAAAAACTGGGTGGTAACACGTTTTGCTACCATATATTAATCTTTAACATGGGAGGAAACATTTTTTGAGAATATAATTGATATTTGACTGTTTGTATATTGTAGAATGTTAAAGGATTTACAGTTTTAATAGTATTTCAAATACCAGAAAATAAAAAACAGAATTGTTTCAGTTTTATGAAATAGTTTCTTAGACATAGCAGATTTTCACAGCATATTACTTGAAAATAAAATAGTTAGTGAGGTTTAAGCAATGTGGTTTTATTTTAAGCTTGCTCATTCCATAGGTGCATCAATAAAAGCCTTCCAGGGGTAGCTGACGCTCTTTCCCTCCACATGAGCACCAGCTGCGTTTGTTTTAAGCATCAGACTCTCGGGCAGCACCATAGCCCTCAACTCCTTTTAGTTGAGAAAAGGCTTTATGAGTCGTGTGTTTTTTCTAGGGGTATGGAGCTCCCAGATTTATTAACTACAGGGAGAGAGTAAGAGTCAGAACACATTCATTAAACTCCAGTGTGCTCAGGTGAGAGGGTAAGTGCCTGAACTCACATCTGAAGAAGTACTTAGAGGATGCTTTCTGACTCTGCTTCGTGCCCCTGACTAAGCAGTCCTGGACATCCCCCTTATGGCCACAGAATAACTCAGGCAGCCTTGATGGACCAGAAATCCTCCTATGTCCATCATTTGTACAGAGCAAACTGGCTTAAGACCTCTCGTTTCCTGCTGCAGTCATAATTTACAGACATACAGAACTGTCATCTAGTGACTAATAAGAAAACAGCAAGGTGTTTTACATGGAAAATGAAATTGTGAGTTTTTTAAAAAAGAACAGTGAAGCACTAAAGTTGGTGAAGTTGACACAAAGTTGACACAATGTGGCACAGCAAGGTTATAATAAAACTGAAAAATGTGTAGATGAAGTAATCAGTTATTCTCTATGCCTCTAAAATATGACTTGACATTTGACTCATAAATAGTATAGTTTAAATATAATAGAATAACTTTGGAAATAAACTTCTCATCTCATCTCACCCAATGATGTTGGCAAGAGCTGGTATTAAATAGCCAGATGGTGAGTACCCATGTTGAAGCACCATTTTTATCACAGTGGAGAGAATAGGAGGCATAAAACCCAACAGACTGATGTTCAGATCTTCCCTCTTACCCTTGATCAATTTTGTAAACATGGTCTTTTTTATTTTTGTTTTTGTGAGGAAGATCAGCCTTGTGCTAACTTCTGCCAATCCTCATCTTTTTAGCTGAGGAAGACCGACCCTGGGCTAACATCCGAGCCCATCTTCCTCCACTTTATGCAGGATGATACCACAGCATGGATTGCCAAGCGGTGCATTGGCGAGCGCCCAGGATCAGAACCGGTGAACCCCGGGTGGCGCAGAGCAGCGCGCGTGCTTAACCGCTTGTGCCACCAGGCAGGCCCCTAAACATACTTTCCTTTATCAGTTAAATATGAATTATAATAGTTAAAGGATTACTGTAAGAATTGCATGAGGTAATACAGTAAAGGAACCGGTGTAGAGTGATAGTTAATTCTCCTGCCCTGTCTCTCTTCTATGAAACATACACAAATCATCTAAGGAGAGAACTCGTCTATACAATAAACTTATGAAGAAGAGTCAATAGCTCCAGAAGTAAGGGCCACCATTGTTGAGGGCTTATCCTCAATTGCTTCCAAATACGCTTAACTCTCAATTAATTTTATGTGCTTTCGGTCTTCCAGACACTTAACTGGCTACAAGGAAAGCAGAAGCTGTGAAATTTAAATTGATCTATTTCAACCTTGATTGGCCAAGCTGTACCATCAGGTGTTTTAAATCACCTAATTCATCAGGTTTTCTGTTTATTACTATATATTTTCCCATGGTTCACGGCCTGAGAAAAATAGAAATTCATTATAATTTTACTCACATGAATATATATCTTAACTATTACAGCTGGAATCTTAATATATAGAGCAATGTTGTACATGTTTTGTCCTTGTTGATAGTACGGAATACTTTTGTCCAGGTTTTCTTTGGCATTATCATATATAATGAAGAACTCAGTAACATGTGCCCTGGAGATAAGGATTTAGAAAAATCTGACATACTATCCTAGTCATGCCTCAAAAAAAATACTATAAAAATAATGAGAGGATATTTTGAAGGCGTTATTTTTCTTAATTATTTCCAACTTTATGTCCCTTTAACTCTTTTTAATCATTCTGCATCTTATTTGCTATTGGCTAATCATCTCACAGTAATTAAATAACCCTCAGCTGAGTCCACCATGCCTCTTCAAGTGCCCCAGCCTGATGTCGCTCTCATTGTTGACAAAAAGAAGCTGGGAAAACCTGTTTTGTAGCAATATTCTTAAGGATATCTTTACTCTTACAATAATAGCTATATTTTTGAAAGGCACCAGTGGATTATAAAATCAAGTACTCGACCCATGTTGTATCCTCATTTTCCCTCCAGGGGGAGCACAACTTTCATGTGTAATGCAGGGCTGCTGCTTTATTGTTTTTTCCTTTCAAGATATTACTTGTAAAACATGTCGACGTAAATAATCTATAATCAATCTATAAATCAAAATTGAGGTGAGTTTATTATCAGCCAACTTTTGAGGACCATGGCCTAGGGTCTTCCTCCCCTAAAGAAGGAAGGGCACCAAAGAAGTGGAGTGTACAGAGCGGTTATATACCGTCAAAGAGCATGGATCACATCAGATTGCAATGTCCCTTTCACAATAGCCAGAAGATCGCCCTGCCAGATTGCCCTGCCAGAATAGCTATTGATGGACACAGTGGGGAGGGTGTGGCTGGTGTCAGGTCTGTTGTCTCCAGCTGGGTGGTCACAGGATCAGGGCAGCAGTCAAATCCCAGCCTAGGGAGAAATGCTTATCCTTAAGGAAATGCCAAGGAGGGGGAAGTTGCATCCTTATCTTAAGGGCATTTACTCTTCTCTTTGGGACATGGCAAAGCAGATACACAATGCAGGTGACAGGCTCTTCTGGAAAAACAAACCCAGGCCAAATTAGTTTTACCCCAAATGGCTTCCTCATATGCTCCAATATATCCTATTGCTTGCCATTTATTTATCATTTTCTCCCTTTTGATCTATAATTTTTTGATAGAAAGCATTGAATGATCAAAACATTGTCCTTTGGCCCCAGAGTGGTTGCTGCCTGCCCTGGGTCCCTCATGTCCCTCAGTGCCAGGCTTTTATCTCATTTATTTGCCCGGTTTCCACCTTGGGGGGAATTAATTGGATATAGTGGACAAGCAAAGAGGGATATATATATTAATAGAGGAAGCATTTCATGGGTTTTGGATTAATTTTAGGTTGTTGCACAAACATTGTATCTGTGCTTTTTATGACTCCTTGTATTTACGCTATTCACAATTATAGAACAAGTACAGTAACAATGACAATAATTTAACATCTTTGAAAAGATTAGTGTAAAATGAGTTCTTAGGCATAGTCCCTATGAAAAAAGGAAGTTTGTCCAAGGTTATAAGATCAATCGACCACCTGAGCTTTCATTACTCCAGCTTACATGACAGTCTCACAGCACTGAGTATAGAAAACAGCAATTAGTTTGAATATTATGACTAGTACAAGAATTCCAAGAAGTAATAGAAATAGGAATTGCTATCCAGATCAAAAAAGGGAACCAATACCAGAAGGGAGACAACCAAACAACTCAGAACCGGGTGCAGGATCGCTTCAGGCATTCACCTGCTTTTTCATGGGCTTTAGCAGAGACGACACATTGGAAGACTCGTCAGTTATGAAAACACAGGATTAAGTTTGAATGATTGTACATGTACCACCTTGGGATGTAGTTTAAATATCTAAGGTCATTCTATCTTGAAGGACAGTCTTTTTATTAAAGACATTTTAGTATTTAATAAGGCAATTCCTGCTTGACTGTCATTAAGGGCTTCTGTATGTGATGTGGCATTATTTAGCCCTAAAAAGGGAACAAATATAGCTAGCTGCTCGGTGGTCATAGCAGGGGAACACTGAATGAGCCTGTCTGGCATTAAGCAGAGGCAGGTTGGCAGCAGTTGTCACTGTGAATCCTTCCCTGCACTTAAGAGAAGATAGGGTGCAGTGTTTTAGCCATCAGGCCAGTAGTCAAGGCCAGAGATTTGTTCTATACAACCATTAAGTTCTATTAGGAGCCACCCGATAAATGCCTGGACTTTAAGACCAGACTGTTCCAAATCAAGCACCTTCCTTAAGTATGATAGTATTCTGAAAATCTTAAATGTAACAATTATAAAATAGGTATACAGTTTAAGCATAACAAAGGTTTAAATGAGTGGATTTAAGGTTGGGAATACAGGCCTGGTCCGGAGTTTGGGACAGCTGTCTACAATTGATGTCTTCTTCTCATCCTGGTTTGGAGATATTCGTATTGGCCAGTTGAAGTCAGCTTTCAGAAATAGGAACTGTAATGCGCTTAGATGCAAAAGCCTCTTTTTAAAACAAGAAATGTGAATCCATGTGTCTATTTCTTTTGATTCTGCAGTGCACTAACTGGTTAAAATTACCTGGTATGGTCTTTTCCAATAGGGATGTAGAGTCTTTTATTTGATGTCTCTTCTGATAAATAAATTTTCTAGGTTATCATCCTTACGGTCTGTGAGGGCTCTGTAAAAAGAATCGGCTACCGACTTCTCATATATATATATATATTCTTTTAAGTGTCTCAATGAGACCTTGAGAGTAATTAAGATATTTTCTTTACGTGAAGTTGATCCATACATTTCTTTATCTAATTGCATAGGCTGTCCAGTTATTATCTCAAAAGGAGACAGCCGATCTTTAGCAAAGGGCGTGGATCTAAGATTGAGGAGCAGTAGTGGAAGAGCTTTCAGCCATGAGATGAAATGTTCCTGAAAGCTTTGCCAATTGAGTTTTGATTGTGCTGTTAGTTCTTTCCACCAATCCTGAGGATTGGGAAAGTTAAGCGCAGTGGAAATGCTGTATCATTGGCCCAGTATTACAAATAGACTAATTATTTGTCCAGTGAAATGAGTTCCCTGGTCACTATGTAACTCAGCAGGAATTCCCCAAACAGGAATTATTCTAATAGTAATTTACCTACTATTAGAGCCATTGCTCTTCTGCAAGGAAAGGCCTCCACCCAATGTGAGAACATGCAGTCATTACAAGATATATTTATCCTTGAGATGGTGGCATTTGGACAAAGTCCGATTGCTATACCTCAAAGGGTCCCTTAGTAAAGGGAAAGTGGCCTTGTGATTCATGTGGTAGTTTCCCTAGATGATATTTTGGGCATATAGCACAATCAGTATAACTTTATGAGCCGCTGTGGGAGAAGGTTTTTAAAAGCATTGCTCTTCCCACAAAATTATCTTTTCAGGTGCCCAATGGGTTAATTGGTGTATATGCTGGAGCAGTGACAATTGTGCTCCAATAGGTACTATGGGTTTTTTTTACTGGGTGCAAACCACATCTGTGAGGGTGTGTCAAAAACTCTTCCTTTTGACTGCTATATCTGTTTCTCTTCTTTGGTGGCGATTTCTTTCAAGCCTGTGGAAAGAAGTCTTTTATTGGGTTAGCAGAGTTAATAGGAATTAGCAGGTGTGGGAGATCAAGATTTGGCCACCCTGAAATATATCTCTTTACCTCGATTGTTTTCTCTGACTGACATTTGACCTCCCCCACTAACTGCCTAAAGAATTTGACATAGTAACTCCTTCCTGCAACAGATCGTCTATCTGACGGTTGTAATATAATGTAAAATAGATGTTACAATAAGAAAGACACCAACAAGCCCATCTTATCAGAAGTTCTATCTCTCTGGCCACATTGTCTGGATGGGCCTGCCGAGGAGTTGCCAGACAAACATTTACGTTTATAAGAGAAATCTCCATTTGTAAAGGGATCTCTCTCTCTGTTTTGGGAAGAAGGGGTATGACCTCATTTCTAGAAACTTATCAATGTGGAAGGTAGGCCTTAAACCTGCATAATAACCTTCTCTTTTTTACAGAGCTTTAGTGGTGATCTGTAACTGACACCCCCCCACCCCCACATCCTCCTCTGTCTTTATGTAAAGACGGTATTTAAGATCAGAATTTCTGCTATTGTGTTGAGAAAAGCGGTGTCCCTGGTTTCTCCCATGTATACATGTTATTATATTTGGTATTATTTTCTCCTGCTAACCTGTCTTGTTAATTATTTGGCCAGCCATAAGAACCTTAAGGGAAAAGGCAGAGGGGGATTCTCCCTCTTCCCCCACACAGGCATTCTCGAGGGTAGACAGCATATCCAGCTTGGTAATATCTTGCTTATCACTTAAGTAAGACCCATCTGTAAACCAAATTAAATAGAATGCAGTCATGGTCCTTCCTCTTGTAATGTTGGAAGCAAGATAGCAGTGATAAAATAGTGAGTAATATTTACCTACGCAATATAACCTAAGAAGTTTTATCATTTACTTGACAATGCTGCCCGTGCAATTTAGCATACTTAACAAGTCTAATTAGTTTAGTATCTCCCTCTTTATAGGAAGAGATAAAATTTTCTTGAGAATTGCCAGGGCCCTTTGAAAACTCTCAAAGAAAAAAGTTATTAGACAGACTTTATTTAGGATATGAATTTTGTGGAGATTGCCAAAAATATAGAAGGGTTTTAAACATTTGGTCAGACAAGATCAAGGAGTTGCTGCTCTTGTCGCAGTGAAATCATGCTTAGTTAACAAACAGCAGTTAGACAGTCAAAAAGACCTTAATAGAGAGACCTCAGTCTTTTGAACATAGTAAATTACCTTAACAAAACAGATTACTGTTCTTTAGATAAATTTAACTTAAAGGTGAAGAAAAATCTTTTTACGTAATAACCTCTATCAACAGTAGATTAAGAGTAGAATAGCGCCGGCCCTGTGGCTTAGCAGTTGAGTGCGCATGCTCCACTGCTGGTGGCCCTGGTTCGCATCCTAGGCGTGCACCGACGCACTGCTTCTCCAGCCATGCTGAGGCCACGTCCCACATACAGCAACTAGAAGGATGTGCAACTATGACGTACAAGTATCTACTGGGGCTTTGGGGGAAGAAAAAAAAGAGTAGAATAAAATTATCCTTTTAAAAGGAAGAAGACCAAATTTGAATTTTGTACCAGCTTACTTTTGATATTAAAGATCATTTACTTAATCGGATTTAGTTTAATCTTAGCCAACTTGACCATGTATAAAACTCCTCTGGGTTTATCTTCAACAAATCTTCTATAACTTTTTGTTTACATTCAGAATTTGTGCCATGTGCTCCTTTTTTTTCCTTCTAGTACTTTTCAGGGCAAATTTATCTTTCCTAACCAAACAAAAATATTTCCATTTTTCATATCTTCTTAATGAAAACACACATCTTACTCTCCTTGAATACAAACATATTTTTCTTAATTTTTTAGTAGCTTAATCACATCTTAGAAATTTTTAACCCTTAGAAACATTAATTTTTAAGTAAAAACTAAGTAAGCAATTATAAAATTTCTTTTACCTTAGCATTTCGTGGCTTGACAAATTTATATGGACACTTTTTATAATTTTTGGAAACATGTTACTTTATAGTACAATCTTTTAAATAAAACACAAGACATGTTTACTAATAGACCCAAAACACCTTTTAGTTTTTCTGTATTAAGCCAAAAGTAGATAAACGTATATTTAGCAATCAATGTCTAATATTTTATCTTATTTGGAAATGACCTATATACTCAATGAATTTTTTTTTTTTCTGAAGAAGTTCAGCCCTGAGCTAACTTCCATGCTAATCCTCCTCTTTTTGCTGACGAAGACTGGCCCTGGGCTAACATCTGTGCCCATCCTCCTCCACTTTATATGGGACGCCGCCACAGCATGGCCTGACAAGTGGTGCATCAGTGCGCACGCGGGATCCGAACCCGAGTCACCAGCAGCAGAGCGCGCGCACTTAACCGCCAAGCCATGGGGCGGCCCCTCAATAATTATTTAGATTGCCTACAAGACTTTATGAGACATTAGATAATATTAGCCACCATTTACTATTTTTGAGACTAGTTTTGTAATAGAAATAACATCAATTTATTTGACGAATAAAGGCTGCATATCTGCATTATATCCAGTGCTGAAAACTAACAAGCTTAAATGAGCTTTTATTTACCAAAGATTATTTGATATCACGTTAACTGGAAAAATATTTGGATTTAGAAACAACTTTTGTAAGTGCTTACTTCAAGTTAATTGAATAGACCTCTTGATTTGACCATACCCTCCAGAGGTAAAATATCACGCACATATAACATACATATAGAGACACACACATGAAGAACAGACAGATGCAACAAAGATTTTATAGCCGCTGTTTTAGAAAATTTATTAGTTTCTATCTGCAGAAATCTTCTTAATCATTTTTTTTTCTTTCAGTCTTAGGCCCCCTGCTGTCTTAGCACTTGGGCAAGTCTCCTGGGTTCAGAGGCCAGGCCGCCCAGCCGGGAACGGTCCAGCAAACTCAGTTTCCCACTTTTCTTTTCTTTTCTTTTGCTACAAAGTCTGAACAATTTCTAGGGACTGTGTGGTGGGTCAGGAGTGTACTGCTTGTGAGTGTTACTCGCTAAAGAAAGGTCGTAATCACTCTCTTATGTGCCTCGGTTTCTCCCGCCCGCAGTCTAGGTACTGCCATGGGGGTTTGGAGCGCGGGTGACCAACCCTCCTGTGCGCGTCCCCGGACGAACCTGTGATTAATTAACATGAATGATAGTGGAGCTCCCTATAGGAAGGACCGTTACACGTCGTGGTGTTCGCCGCTGACACTCCCGTTGAGATTCTCAGTTGCCTGAGAATGCCCGAAAGGCCGGGAGGAGCAATGTCCCTTTTCTACGGAGCTGAACAGATTCAGTCTCTCATTTTTCTATCAAGCAGTTTTGTTCATACTTTATAAACATAATTCTTCCCAATTTTAAGCCATATTAATAAGTCACCCTGCCTCATTCACGCCAAAATTTCCCCCTATGCTCCCCAGGCCTATGGAATTCCCTTTACATTTCTCTTTCCTAGGAATTCCTCCCTAGGTTCCTCTGACCTAGGGAATGTACCAGCACCCCCTTAAGACTGTGGGAGATCAAGATTTGGCCATCCTAAAATATATCTCTTTACTTTGATTGTTTTCTCTGAGGGACATTTGACCTCCCCCACTAACTGCCTAAAGAATTTGACATGGTGGCTCCTTCCTGGAACAGATCTATCATGATGGCTGTAAAGATAATGTAGGATAGAAGTTATAATAGGGAAGGCACCAAGTCTCTTTTATCAAAAACTTTGTCTCTCCCTGACCACATTATCTATAGATGACTCTGAAAAGAATTGTCCTCCTGCCCTCTGAAGTCCCAGGCCACTACCCACCCCCAACACGTTCCTCGCCTTTAGCTGCAATACTTAAGCAAGCAGCTTAGACAGAGGGGCGAGCTGCTCATTTCCGAGTTTCTCCCATGTATACATGTTATTAAACTTGGTATTATTTTCTCCTGCTAACCTGTCTCGTTAATTATTTGGCCAGCCATAAGAACCTTAAGGAAAAGGGCAGAAGGAGATTCTCCCTCTTCCCCCAACAAGACACCTAGCCTTAAGCCTTGAAAACAGCTCGAATAAACTCTGGACTGTCGACTTAAAATAAAGAGGTCTAGGTTTCAGGAGAACTCACTGGGGTCACCTGAAGAATGCAGTAATCTGGAGGACACAATGGGCCCCTATTGGTACTCAATGCCAGTTCAGTGTAGATTCCAGGTGGTCTCTGGTGGGTTTCTCTGAAATCCTGCCATGACTACACCAAGAAATGTCTACGTAAATAATCTGTAACCAATGTACAAATCAAAATTCTGGTGAATTTATTATGAACCAACTTTTAAGGACCATGGCCCTGGGCCTTCCTTCCATAAGGAAAGAAGGGCACTGAAGAAGTGGGATGTACAGAGCGGTTATGTATCATCAAAGAGCATGTATCACATAGGATTGTAATGCACCTTTTACAATAGCCACAAGATAACCATGCCAGGTTGCCCTGCCAGAATAGCTATTGATGGACACAACAGGGAGCAGGTCTGCTGTCTCCATGGGCATGGCTGGTGTCAGGTCTGTTGTCTGGAGCTGGGTGGTTACAGATGAGTGCAGCAGTATAATCCCAGCTTAGGGAGAAATGCTTATCCTTAAGGCAATGCCAATGAAGGGGAAGCTGCATCCTTATCTTAAGGGCATTTACTCTTCTCTTTGAGGCATGGCAAAGCAGATACACAATGCAGGTGGCAGGCCCTTTTGGAAAAACAAACTCAGGCTGAATTAGATTTACCTCAAATGGCTTCCTCATATGCTCCAATATATCCTATTGCTTGCCATTTATTTATCAAGCTCAGGGCATGTCTTTCAAACAGAAATCATCGAGAATAACATGATGTAGTCACTTACCAACAGATGTCACTGTGGCAACAGAATATTAACAAGTGGCCATCAAATATAACCATTTTCCCAAATATTGTATTTCACTGAATTAATCAAAAAGGGATTCTTCTTTCTTATACTCACAAATCTCAACTCTGAACTTAACACTAGAGGTAACCAATTTTGAATAAAGACCTTTAACATCAAAGCCAGCCAATAGATCTTGTTAAAGCAAATCCAAACTTGGGAACACTTTGTTTTCAGTCACATGCAAATCCTCTCAAACTCAAGATAAGGTCCCGGTTTTGTGCAGATGGAGAAAAGCTTCTCTTCCTCTTTTTCTATTCAGATAGTGCAGGGAAGAGCCCAAAAGATCTCCTGGTGGAACACGAACAGTTCTTTACATTAGAAATGCAGGCATTGTTTCCTAGCTTCTTTTCTATAGGCCGAGCGAGACCTGCTGACCTGCCCAGAGGAGCAAAATTCTGGGCTCCAACAGTAAATACTACTGTGTGCAGTTTACCACACCAATGAACTACAAAGATGTATCAAGAAATATTTTGAACACCCACACCTAAGCTCTCAGTTTCCCTCTGTCTAATTCCATGGCTACCTGAACTGAATTCAATCTCCATCCCCATTCCTTTCGTGATAGTTTTTATCTCCTCGAATCACCATGTTATAACATCTAAGAGAAATTTATTAAAATACTTTCTTCAAAATAGCTAGCTGAAGTATAAAAGTTGTAGAGGGTCAAGATTTTAAGATGAACGTGATGTACAGAGTAACTGTACTACAAAGTAAAAAGAAAATGAATGAGAACAATAAGAGAAGGAAGAAAAAATTGATAAGGAGAAGGAATATAATAGAGAGTAAAAGTAAGAAAGAGAGCAAAAAGAAGTAAGAAGGTGTAGGAAAGAGAAAGAGTCAGGAGAAGCATGAGAAATGGTAAAAAGGGGCACGAGCAGAGGGAAGGCACCATGTTGAGAGCGAATGACAAGTCAACTGGCTTCTGAGCCGGGCTCAGGTCTAGAGTCACTGGGCTCCATTTGAGCACTCCACTCAGTTCTAACATCCACAGAATGACCACGCCTCATCCAAACTCTGATGACACTGATTACCAGCGCTGTCCTCTCCCGGGACCTGCTGGAGCTTTGGGAACTGCCTCTGTCAGCAGCTCTGGGACTGACAGAGTCCCCATTAAATATTCATCAACTAAGAGGGTGGTTTTTGTTCTGAATTACTTTTTCTTTAATTTTATTTCTTTATTTTTTCCCCCAAAGCCCCAGTAGATAGTTGTATGTCATAGCTGCACATCCATCTAGTTGCTGTATGTGGGATGCAGCCTCAGCATGGCCAGAGAAGCCGTGCGTCGGTGCAGGCCCGGGATCTGAACCATGATATTTTAAAAAGAATAGGGCCGGCCCCATGGCTTGGCTGTTGGGTGCGCGCGCTCCGCTGCTGGCGGCCCAGGTTCGGATCCCAGGGGCGCCCCAACGCACTGCTTTTCCGGCCATGCTGGGGCGGTGTCCCACGTGCAGCAACAGGAAGGATGTGCAGCTCTGACATACAACTATCTACTGGGGCTTTGGGGGAAAAATAAATAAATAAAAATTAAAAAATAAATAAAAAATAAAAAATAAAATGAATAGACACAGAGGTAAATGAAAAAGCATGGAAAGTCCACACATAGACCTCTGCAAATACAGACAAATTGATCTTGGTCAAGACAATAAATGCACTCCAACATAAATAAAAGTCTTTTAGGTCTTTAGTCTTTTAGTCTCTAGTCATCATCAACCATGGTGATGACACAAAAGGATTACCCTATGGAAATAAATGAACAAAGACACCAACTTTGCACCTTAGACATAAATTTATTCAAAATCACTCATCAACTTAAATATAAAATGCAAAACTGTAAAAATCATACTGGGAAACAGGAGAAAACCTTCATGATTTATAGTTTGATGATTAGTTTTCATATACAAGACAAAAAGCACAATCCATGAAGAAACTAATTGATCAGGTGGACTTGGTTAAATTTAAACTGTCCAATCTGGGAACGACAGCATTCACAGAGTGCAAATATAAACTCCTGACTAGGATAATACATTTGTAAAACACATATCTGCAGAAAGACCTGCATGCAAAATATTCAAAGAACCAATCAAATACTGCAACAAGAAAACAAACTCCCCAAATTAAAATAAATAGACCAAAATATGAAAAGACAAGTTACTAAAAATATATATATACATGGCAAATAAGCAAATATAAATTTCTCAACAACAAGAAATTATTGGAAAATAAAATCCATTGTGCATTAAGAAAAAGCAAATTAAAACACCAATGAGATACTCTACTCTTCTAGTAGAATAGCTAAAAACCAAAAACTGACAATACCAATTACTGGTGAGGATGTAGGACAATAGGAAATCTCATTGATTGCTGATGGGAATACACACAGTACAACCTCTTAAGAAGACATCTTGCTAATTCTTGTGAAGCGAAATATAGTGTCACTATACGGTGCACCAATTGTGCAGCAATGTATTTCTCCAACTACTGCGAAAATATACATCCACACACGGACCCCTAAGAACATCTAAAAAGCAGCTTTATTCACAGTGGCCAAAACTTAGAAGGAACCAACATGTCCTTTAACAAGTGAATGACACCCAAGCGTGGGACCTTGAATGAAGACACTTGAGGCACACATGGGTTACAGGCATAGGGTAAGGAAACACACGAGTTCAGACAGGGGCTAGAGGAACAGTAAATGAAAACACTTGTTGTCTAGATAGGCTGGAGGCACAGAGAATGTAGACAAACACGAGCTGGCATGGGCTGAAGCACAGCGGACACGCACACTCAGGGATGGAAAGGGATGCAGACACATGGAGTGAGAGAGACATGTGAGGTCTGGTATAAAATGTGGGCACAGGAGATAGAGACACTCGAGGAAAATATACGCGCTACAGGTAAGTGAGAGAATGACATTAGTTGTCTGACATGGGTTTTAGAGAGAGGGGATGGAGACTCATATGGGTTGGCAAGGGCTACAGGAACAAAGAATGGAGACTTTTGAGAGGTGGTATGGACAGAGGGGAGAGAAAATCTTGACAAAACAAAAGGGCAGACATGGGCTGCAGTCATATGAGATGGTCACACTCGACACAAGATATGAGCTTCAGGTAGAGAGATGGAGACACACAAAAGCTGGCATGGTTGCAGATCATGGGCTGGAGATGCTATGGGGCAGACGTGGCTTGCAGCACAGAATTTAGAAATACACTAGGGAAGACAAGAGATACCAGCTACATCTGTGTGTAGCCTTAAATGAATGTATGAGTATGGAAGAAAGACAGGAAATCCACAATCTCAGCTTCTGTCTCAAGAATTAAAAGAGAATATACACTGGAAATAATACAAATAGGAAGCAATAAAAAAGATAAGAATCAATGAAATAGAAAAATACTAAAGAAATAAATCAGGCTAAAAGTTATTTTTAAAATATTAATAATGTTAATAAATCACTAGCAAAACTGATTAAGGAAAAGAAAAAGAAATGAAACACAAATGACCAGTATCAGAAATCAAATAAGAAGTATTCTCTACAGAGTGCTTAGATCTTAACGAGATACACCATTTTGTGAGATACTTAGCACTATGAATTAGACAGCAAAGGTCAAAATTCACTTTATAAAAAATCCATATACTGAAACTGACACACACACAAAAACATAAAATAGGAAAACTTACATATCTACTAAATAAATTGAATTGTTAGATGGTCAAACCAACCAACCAACAAGAACAAGAAACACTTTCCACAAGCAAAACTCTAAGTCTGGGATTATTAACTATTCCAGACAATAGAGGGAGGAAGGAAGGAAAGGTTCAGATTCCAGATTAGACTGAACACAAAACTAATATAGATTTTATTCACATTGAATACAGTACAAAGATGATTCTTTACCACACAAGACCTCTGAAGTCATCTTTCCACTATACTACCCAATAAATTGAACCTAGAGAAGAACTGGAGAAAAAAAGCAGAACACTTATTAAATATTTATATATATTTTTTATAATTTTATGTATTTATTTTTTTCCCCCAAAGCCCCAGTAGATAGTTATATGTCATAGCTGCATATCCTTCTAGTTGCTGTATGTGGGATGAGACCTCAGCATGGCCGGAGAAGCTGTGCGTCCGTGCGTGCCCGGGATCCGAACCCGGGCCACCAGCAGCGGAGCACACGCACTTAACCGCTAAGCCATGGGGCCGGCCTTATTAAATATTTTTAATACAGTAAAGAAACTGAGGTGATCTAAACAGAAGAGGAAAATGCTAATAGGTGACAATTACCATCTTCAATGTATGAGGAAGTCCAGAGAAGGCTAAATTTAAAAAGTGGATATAAAGTGAAAATTATTTAAATAACACAAAGAAAAATTTTATTATATGGCAAAGTAATATAGCAGACAATCAACCAATCAATAAAAAACCAATTAATTAATGTATATCATTGATTAGAGATATCAGAACTGATTTCTGGAGGTTGTGGAGTTTTCGTCCCTGGAAACTTCTCAGAAACCAACATTAAGCCATTTGTCCTGGATAGACTTTAGACCTTCTCCTGCTGGGGCTCAAGACCCCTTCAAGTTTCTTCTTTAATTTTAATCTACTGCTAAATTAAATGAGAGAAGGCATGGTGAACTCAAATATAAGTGTGGTCTGGGACGTTCATTAGAGGAGTGGTAGAGAAACAGTAAACACACCTGGGATGCCGTAGTGTTCTGAGAAGCAGAGCAATAAGTCTATAAAGGGCTTGAGACATATTAGGTCCTCAGTAAGTAACCTTTGTTATCACTAATAATTCGTTTCCAATATTGTAGATAAAAGAAAGTTGGCTATTCTGTCAAAAAAATCTTCCTCAAAAATGTCTGAATTGACTGAAGATTAAATAATCAAAGCTGGCTTTGTTTTTAATATTCTTTCCTAGCCAAGTAGGGGTCGAGGGAAGCAAGCAAAGTAATTGGGCAACACTTAGGAGAGTCATAAACCTTGAACTAGAGTAATCTTTGCTTTAGCCCCTGAAAATTCAGGAGCCTCTAGATCCAAATGCCAACACATTGAAGTTGTTGGTGAATCTTGATTAAGATTTTGATAGTTTTGGCTGTCTGCTCAAGCAAAGCATCCTTTGAAACCTAAGGTTTCTAAGCCGGTGGTTCTCAATGTGCAGCTGGTCAGCAGCATCACCTGGGAAATGGTCAGAGACGTATATTCTCGGGTCCCCCATCCTATTGGATCACAAACTCTGGGATGGGCTCAGCATTCTGTGTTGTAGAGGACCTCTACATGGTTCTAATGCACACTGGAGTTCGAGAACCACTGTCTTAGGAGAAGCCAGTCCTAGGTACAACATAGGGTTAGCAAGGATTCCTCTCTCACGAGGGCTTCTCCTGAGGCCCCATGGACAAAATAAGGATTCTTTTTTATGGCCATAGGAAGACGTATCAGCTCAACTCCAGGTAGCCTTCTTCAGGAATTTTTCCAATACGACCAGGAGCTCTGAAATTTGGATTCAAAAAAGAAAAAAATATAAAAAATTGGTTCAAAGTTCAAGAAATTTTCCTGCTTCAGATTGAGGGTGGAGAAGTAGCTGAAATAGAGAAATTTTTCCCAGAACACTGATCTATCATTTCTTGATGGAAACCACTGAGATCTTTCAGTGGAACTAAACAATGACCAGGAAGGTTATGGTTAGTCTGATGTGTTAGAGGAGAAAGAAGCACAAATATAAAGAAAAAAAAAAAACCAAACAGGAGAGAGGGAGAGTAAGGAAGGGAGATAGACACAGCGACCATCAGTCAGAGGTAGTGAGAGGAGGGGAAAGGAATAGAAGATGCAGAGGGAGAGAAGCAGCTGACACTCGGTAGGAAACATACCTGTTGACACTGTGCACGTGTGGCTTTCATAGAAAGATGTAAGGTTTCTAAAAAGCAAAGAAAATAAAAACAAATCCATCCAATTTAGTAATTTGTCCTAAATATTAATTGATCAGGTCTGATCACGCTGTCTTCCTTCTCCTTTATTTCATCCATGTCTCAAATTCTATGTCCTGCCCTTGTCTAAGGCTTCAGAAACACACCACAATTCAGACTGTCACAAGGTGAACCTTTTAAATCATTTCAACTTCTTCTTCCTTGCCCTTCTGCACAAAATAGATGCCCTACATGTTAGCTTACGCTTCGGTGCCTTTCAAAAAAACTTTATTCTTAAAAGTAGAGTTTTAGATTTACAGATAATTGAACAGATAGTACATAGAGCTCCATACACTCACCGCACTTCCTCTCCCCTCTCTCCCAAGCCCCATCTCCCCTGTTATTAATGCCTTTCATTAGTATGATACGTTTGTTATAATGAATGAACAATATTGAAACGTAATGAACTACAGTCCCTAGTTTAAGGGTCACTCTTTGTGTTGTACAGTTTCATGGGTTTTGACTCACATATAGTGACATGTAGCCACCATTATGTACAGAACAGTCTCACTACCCTAAAAATCCTCTGAGCATCATATCAGCTCTTAGTGGCTTTTTAAAATATTAACAGTTGTCAGAATAACGTAAATTTTTACAATGAAAAATGCTTCACAGGTGCTAAGTTTTGTTTGTCTCCCTCTTATGATCACTATTAGAAATAATGAAAAAAAATGAACTCCTATATAAATAGCAAAAATCATAGAATTTTAAAGATAAAAAAGATCTGGAAGACTAGGAAATCGCACATTCTTCAAGACCCTGCTCTCCAGTCTCTCAGCTTTGTGTGTCATTTATCTGCTGACTCCGCTGAGGAGAAAGAAAGAAATCAATAAAGAAAAACAAAGCAAAAAACAAATTTTGGTTCTAAGTAGTCCTCTTGAGCCCAAGTTAATCAAACATGGATTCTCTATTATTGCCTATTTGCATCAGGAACATAATTATTAGCTAGAGCCTAATTTGAGAACATTCATTACAAATGAAAGATGTCATATCTAAGAACAGAATGGAATTCACTGAGGCTTTATTCTCGGGATATTTGTAGGATTAAGTCAGGACATGCTGTGAGAGTGATAAATAAGTTCTATATATTTTTCTTCTCCAAGACCATGGATTTCAGCCACACTTTATACCCATGTACTTTGCAACAATGAAAAACAATTAAACATTGACCTTGAATATTTTGACCTCAGATTCATTAGTCTTTAAAATATAAATTGAGCAATTTAAATCTAGATGAGTGAAAGACTATAGAGACTTCTAGAATGTCACGTTAGGTTCTTTAGAAGTGAAGAATTGACTTTATAAAGCATTTCTATTCCTTCTCATACCTTGACAATAGTGCTATTGTGACTGTTTTAAAGAGGATAATGGCAGGCTTTACTTTAATTTGCACCTTTTTATTTTAAGCACACAATATTTCTCAGTCTCTTGAAAACTTTTATCATTAAGCTCAACCTTCATTTAAATCACCAGACCTATTTGATGAAGGTGACATGAATATTTACTTGCAAACTCCTCAGAAAATTACTAATTTAACCTTACTTCAGATGATCCATTGTAGAACTCAAAGTGGATTTCCCAGGCCCTTCAAAACAGCTCATAATTCTGTGTTTGTACATTTATTTGGGAAGATATTATCTAAGGGTAATTATTCTTCCCAAATGCTTTCTTCACCTCAAACAGCAATACTTCCAAAGTTTTAATGAAAATGTGGCCGATTTGGTGAAAACCAAGTGAGTTGTTTGTTTTAGCATGCCAATGAGATTAAGAAATAAGTATTTTAATTATTGTTATTGATTACAAATATCAGAAATTAAGAAAACAAACTTCTTTGTCCAAAGACATTTCTGCAAGTGCAATCATCTGAAAAACTGACAGCTAGCCTCCCGTTTTAACCATTAAACCATAAGAAATGTAATACCATGAGCAAACACTTGAGCTTTGTCATCTGCATGAGTCCCCAAAGCTGTTGCCCCATCAGGGCCATGGATCAGGGGAAGGAACCGGCAGAGATGAGACAGCTGTCCTCTCAGTGTCCTTCCTTCCTGGGTCAGAACTCGGTTCCAGCTGCTCGCTGTGTACTCTTCTGGGGAAGCAAAGAATTCTGGGGACATGACACATTCAGTGTTAAGGATGTCATCATTCTCTTTTAAACAAATGTTAGATCATGTGACGAGCTTCTCAGGACAGGAGGAGCCGCCTCAAGGGAAGGCAGATCTTCTCTAGGAGCTGACAATCATCCAGGGAGAGCAGAGTCAAGGGCTGCAGAGCGCCAGCCTGATCCCGCTCTCCTTCTGAGGGACACTTCGATCCCTACCCCCCTCCCAGCAACCCCCCAACAGTTCCCATTGTAGCCTCCGAGGCCCGCGCATGCGCAGGACCAGCACTCTGAGCGGCAGAGGGGTCGGCGAGCTGGAGAGTGCAGGGGCGCGTGCACTGGAGGCGGGGTCCCTGGTGTGGAGGTGGCTGCCTCAGACGTTTGTGTGGGGGGATTGGCGGTTTCTGGATCCTTCCTCCAGGATTTTCATTGCTGGGGAGCTCTCCTTTCTGCAGTGTGGAGGAGCGCTGGGCAGGAGGCGGCACCGAGGTAGGTGGTGGGCGGCGGACTCGGTGTGGAGATTGCCGCCCCAGATGGTGGGAGCGCGGTGTTGGGGGCGGTGGATGGAGTCGGGGGACGGGGTTGCTGGCGGGCTGCCTCAGGTGGGGGAGCCCAACGTCTGTCCCTCGGAGGAGCAGAGGAGCGCCGCCTGGCCAGCCAGTCCCTCTGCCTTGGCGGGGCCCCAGCCAGCGGAGGTGCAGGGGGCGGCAGGGAGTCGCCTGCCCTCTGTGCGCGCCCTTGAGTTCGCGCTCCCCCAGGACCCCGTCTAGGCCAGGTCGCGACATCCCCGGGTGAACACTTTCCTTCAGAAGACACCCGTGGTCAGCGCTCCTCTGTCTGACTCCGCGCAGGCTATTGGGCTCCTCACTGCGTTCTTTAAACAAATAAGCATTCCTACCTCTTTGGGACACTTTTATAGAAAAGCCTAATCCCATTAATGGTTTCTGATAATTGACTCTATATTTGCAAGGTGAACTTTGAAGCCTGTGAATGGTTGTAAACTGCATTTAATTAAAGGAATTTTAAACAGTCTTTGGTGAAAATTATGTAGCTTCCTAATAATAACTCACCTTCTGTTAACATAGACTGATGACTGATCAATTGATGATTCACATGATGTGTACGGAATTTTGGTTTCAGTGGAAAGGTTTTTCTTGGCAGTTGGTGCTAAAATTAAAATCGGATAAGGAGGAGGTTTTTAGAAGTAGTATGTAGTGTGTGTTTTGTCTCCATACTCATTTAGAATTGTAAGAATTTAGATTTGGAAAGCTCATAGAACAAGAATTTTCAAATTTTGATTTGACTGAGAGGGTGAAGGGTCAAAAGGCCAAATACGGTAGGATTTCATTTATATGATATTCTAGAAAAGATAAACCATAGGGAAAGACAACAAATCATTAGTTGTCATTAGTTTTAATATTTAGTTAATCATTTAGTTTAATAGTTTAATCATTAGTTTTAATATTTCTGATTTAAAAAAATACATTTTAATGATAGCATCCTAATTATGCTTTTGAATGATACCAGAATTTAACAACCTATGAAATTCTGCAGGAGGAACAAATGACATGTTGGTTATTGGTGTCTTTGAAGTGTAAGTATTGTTGGTAATGAATCTAAATAAGCTTTTTTGGATTGTGAACTACTGATTTTTTTACTAGATCCTGTTGGACATGGCGTATTACAAGTTTCAAAAGGCTCTTTAAATTATTGTAGCAGGCTGAAGCTATTAAATTATAATGTAAGATCTTTATAGATGAAACAGGCAAAAATACAAAAAGCCATTCATCTTTCTATCTTTGTTAAAATATCAACTAAATCTTACCATATACATGAATGACTTTTGGCTAGACAGACCTGAACTTGACAAGTTGGACTCATTAGTATGGTGAATTTGTTTTGGAATGTTAAAATGGAAGAGGACATATGTTTTTCCTGAGGCTGACTCAAATCAATATGGTGGGTTTCGCTGTTTATACGCTGTTTCTGAGTTACGATCTTGATTAAACAGCTCGTCATAGACGTACCAAGAAATTTAGGCCATTTTATGTACCAATATTTTAAGATGTCCAATTTCCCTGATAGTTTCTGATTTCAGGGTGTCTGGGAAAAACAGTTTCTCAACATAGGTACTTTGGAATACAATTTTTGATTGTTGACTTATTGAATCATAGAATTGTGGAGTTGGAAATAATTTCAGTGGTTGTAGAGCCTAACCTCTTCATTTTCCAGGAAATGGAAAGTGAGATATCTCAAGTTGTCATCCATAGTCTGACTGCTACTTAGTGGCAGAGTTGGAACTATATGCTCAGATGCTTGTCTCCAGATTCCTAGTACAGTGCTCTCTGTGCTAAGTACTATTAAGTAGAAAAACCAATGAGTTACCTTCCCAGATCATATATGTAGCCAGCAGGGTTGATTCTTTCCCATATGCATTTTTTCCTTTCTTTTTTAAATAACTACTAACCACAATTAATTCAGTCCCTTACCATGTTTAATGACTATCCTTGTGTGTGTCTCCTTGAGCACATGTGGACTCCCTAGAATGGACACCAGCCTGTGAGTGGATTGCTGGGCCAGAGGCTGATGTGCATCTGCAACTTGACGAGCTGCAGCCAAATCATCCTCTGAAGTTTTAAGAATTTCCATTCTCGCCAACAGTATCCAAGTCATCCTTTCCCTGGGAATTGTCGGATCGGCATTGTCAAATTTTTAAAGTTTTGCCAATCTGATGCGTGAGAAATGATGTATTTGTTTTGTCTTTGTACAAGTGTTTTGACAAATGCACAGAGCTGTGCAACTACCAAAATCAAGATACAGAATAGTTCTAGCACCCAGAACTCCCTTCAGCTGCTCTTTTGTAGTCAACTCCTCCCCCACCCTTAACCCCTGGTGGCTAATGATCTGTTGCCTTTCCCTGTGGTTTGTCTTTTCTAGAATATCATATAAATGTAATCCCACAGTATTTGGCCTTTTGAGTCTGGTTTCTTTCATTTAGCACAATACATTCATTTTAGTGTTCATCCATGTTGTTGCCTGTATCAGCAGTTCCTTCTGTTTTATTGCTGAATGCAGTATCTATTGTATGAATGTACCACAGTTGATCCATCCAGCAGTTGAAGGACATTTGAGTTATTTTCAGTTTTGTCTTTTTTGACTAGCAAAAATCTGATATAAATCTTTGCAAACAAGTTTTTGTGTGAACATAAGTCTTCTTCTCTTGGGTAAGCACCTAGAAGTGGAATTGCTGGGTCACATGGTATGTGTATGTTTAACTTTATTTGAAAAACTGTTTGTAGTAGCAAAGTCATGGCCCACAAAGATGTCCTAAACCCTGGAACCTGGGAATACATTAGTTTATTTGGCAAAGGTGAATTAAATTTGCAGATGGAATTAAGGTTGCTAATCAACTGATTTTAAAATAGGGAGATTATCCTGGATTATCCAAGTGGGCCCAGTGCATCACAAAGGCCCTTAAAAGGGAAAGAGAAGCAGTTGAGTAGAAAAAAAGATACAACTAGGGAAGCAGGGCCAGAGAGTTGCAGAGTTCTTGGTCTTGAGGGTGGCAGAGGGGGGCCATAGGCTAAGGAATTGGTGGTCTCTAGAAACTTGAAAAGGCTAGGAAATGGATTAACTTTTAGAGTCCTCCCAAAAAGAACCTAACTCTGCCAACACCTTGATTTTAGCCCAAGGAGACCCGTGTCAGACTGCTAACCTACAGAACTGTAAAACAATAAACTGAGTTGTTTTAAGCCATGATATTTGTGGTAATTTGTTACAGCAGCATAACAAACTCCACTTTAAAACTGTTTTCCAGGGGCCAGCCCCATGGCTTAACGGTTAAGTGCGCGTGCTCTGCTACTGGCAGCCGGGGTTCAGATCCCGGGCGTGACCGACACACCGCTTCTCTGGCCACGTCCCACATACAGCAACTAGAAGGATGTGCAACTCTGACATACAACTATCTACTGGGGCTTTGGGGGAAAAAAAAACGGAGGAGGATTGGCAATAGATGTTAGCTCAGAGCCTGTCTTCCTCACAAAAAATACATAAATAAATAAAACTGTTTTCCAAAGAGGCTGAACCACTCTGTGTTCCCACCAGCAATGTAGGAATGTTCCAGTTACTTTCCATCCTCATTATCACTTGGTATGGTCAACCTTTTTAGTTCTAGTCATTCTAATAGGTACATAGCAGTATCTCAATGTGGTTTTTATGTGCATTTTTCTCAGCATTAATGACGTTGAGCATCTTTTCATGTGCTTATTTGCCATCTGTGTATCGTCTTTGGTGAAGTGTCCAAATCTGTGCCCATTTTAAACTTGGATTTTCTTATTGCCGAGTTTTGAGAGTTCTTTATAGTCCTGTCTGATATGTGATTTGCAAAGGTCTTCTCCCAGTCTGTGGCTTGCCTTCTCCATCCTCTCACCAGTGTCTTTGGAAGGTCTGTGTAACGTAACTCGAGAGGCTCTACATGACCTCACTGGGAAAGAGTGAGGTTGGAGCACCTGAGTCCAATCAGACGTTGATCAGAGTTGGGGCCGTGTCTCACTTTTAGTAAACCCAGCCCTTCCGCTTTCCCCTGTTCCTGTTTGCTGTGCTCTCCTCCCCAGCACAGGGGTCTGGTTCTAAGTCTGGTAGATCTCTGTCTCCTCAGGTTTGGGAGCCCACAGAAAATCCAGCTATATCCTTCAGACATCTCAGCGCAGTCCTCCAACCTCCTACCTTACATCGTTTCACAATATGGCAAATTCCCTGAAGGTCAGACTAGCAGTATGTTTGACTTCGGCCACTTACACCACTTCTGGAGGTTTCACTTTGCTTTACGGAAGCTTTTGGCCTAGTTCCCCAGATTCCTGTGTGGCACCAAAACATAACACGGGTGCTTTGAGGAAGAGCAGTTGTGTGTCTGAAAGCCCTCAGGTTTCCTCTGCCACATCAGTCCTGCAGAATCACTACAAGTTTGGCTAGTTTCTCTTTTCCCTAGCCGAGACTCGGACTGAGCAAGCCAGATCCTCGGCAAGCACCCAGAATCAGAAAACGCCTGCAGGAGAAAGAAAGATAAAAATCCTTGCTCACATAAAAGACTTTTTCTTCTTTCTGGAATTTTTGTTGGTTGATTCTTAAGTTCTCTCATGCTCTAAAAATATATTTATAATTTATCTGCCTGTGTCCAGTTTTGCAGCAAGAGTGCTTTCCTGTCCTAGTCTCCTCTAAAACAGAAGTTCCCTTGTCATTAGTTTTTAACTGCATCAGTTATACATTGTGAATATTATTATTGTTTGGTAAAGTCATGCTTTCAATGATTTATTCAGATGTTTATCCGTTTTTATCCTCACAATCCATTTTTACCTCTTAGCAGTTCTTCTTCTATCACTTTCTTTCTTCTTAAAGTACATTCTTTTTTACTTTTTAAGTTTTTTCCTTGAGGAAGATTAGCCTGGGTAACATCTGTGCCCATCTTCCTCTATTTTGTATGTGGGTCACCACCATGGCATGGCTGATGAGTGGTGTAGATCTAATCCTGGGATCCAAACCACAAACTCAGGCCTTGGAAGCGGAGTGTGCTGAACTTAAACCACTACACCAGGTGGCTGGCCCCTTAAAGTACATTCTTCAGAAGTTCCTTAATGAGCATTTGTTGGTGGTAATACTCTTAGTAAGTGTTTGCATAAAAATATCTTTAATTCACCCCAGTTCTTGAGATATGGTTTGATTGGGTATACACTGAAAGTTATTTTCTCTCTGTACCTTGAAGATTTAATCCAACTCTCTCTTGCCTTCCATTGTTAAGAAATGTATCATAGGTCTAAATGTAAGTCTCTGTAAGTGTTCTGTTCCTCTGTGGGGCTTTGAATATCTTCTTTTGTATTTAGTGTTCTTTGGTTTCCGTGGATGGATCTGGCTCTAGATTTTTTTTTTTTTTTTTAATTGTGCTTGAGATGTATTCAGCTGCCTGAATCTAGAGTGGAAGTCTTTTATCAATTCTGGAAATTTCTGTTATTATGCTTGAATATTCCTTTAAATCATATATATATATGTTTATATTAATTAATTCAAATATATATACACATACTTATACACATTCAATACATATTCATTAAATATATATTTTGTATTATTTAATTTAATATATTATATTATTCAATGTAGTGATTTGTATTATTCAAAAAATATACATATATTATTTATATATATAGTTTCCTGTACTTGACCAAACTCAAGCCAGACTCCTTTGAGCCCTCTTCCTGACTAGGCCTCCATCTTGGCCTATAATAACTACAGTCTCTCAGCACAAATGATTTCACCCCTCCACACACATTATAAGACTTTAACACTGACATAGTTTCTAACAGCTCAAATCCACATCTCTAGGATTACCCCTGCCCCCTTAAAGTGTCTGCCTGAGAAAGCTCAAGGCAACCAAAAGATTTGACTGTTTGTTCTGGCCAACACTCCATCATTGGTCCCTGACATCCCTTTCTTAGAGCATTTACCCAAAAGTGCTTATAACTGTGAATCTTTGCTCTGTCCTTTTGAGTTGTATGTGTGTCTCCTATAACTCAGGAGTGCACTTCTTTTTTTTTTTTTTTTTAAATTTTATGTATGGGCCAGCCCCGTGGCATAGCGGTTAAGTGTGGGCGCTTCGCTGTTGGTGGCCTGGGTTCCGATCCCAGGCACGCACCGACGCACCGCTTCTCCGGCCATGCTGAGGCCGCGTCCCACATACAGCAACTAGAAGGATGTGCAACTATGACATACAACTATCTACTGGGGCTTTGGGGGGAAAAAAAGGAGGAGGATTGGCAATAGATGTTAGCTCAGAGCTGGTCTTCCTCAGCAAAAAGAGGAGGATTAGCATGGATGTTAGTTCAGGACTGATCTTCCTCACACACACACACACACACACACACACACACACAAAACCCAAAGATGCCCAGTCTAGGGGTCTGCCCCATGGCCTAGTGTTTAAGTTCAATGAGCTCCTCTTCAGTGGCCTGAGTTCGGTTCCTGGACACAGACCTATACCACTCATCAGCAGCCATGCTGTGGGCGTGACCCATATACAAACTAGAGGAAGACTGGCACGGATGTTAGCTCATGGTGCATCTTCCTCAGAAAAATATAAATAAATAAAGTGCCCAGTCTATGACTAGGACACTGAGTGTGTGAATAAGTTCATTTAGATTGATGATCCTTCTTCTACATGACACGTTATTGTCAATGATTCCTAAATTGGTGTGAGTCAAATTTCCCTTAAGGATCATAAAGATGTTAAGGCCCTTCTCCCTAGTTATGCACATATTGATACACATGAAAACATGTTGCGTCAAGTGCTTTATTGACACTTTAGTCTCACACTAGATCCTATTGGCCTTCAGTGAACCTCAGTGTTACAGTCAGTGTATTCCCCAAAGGGCAATAAAGGAAAGTCCCTGGACTGAAAAGGGGTCGGTATCCATCGTGCAGCTCCTGCCCTCTGCCCAGCCAGCTCCAGGGCAGGGTCAATTTACAAGATAGGCTTTTCTCCAGGCAGCTCTGTGTTTCTCCCAGCCTGTTCTCATTTAGGATGATCTCACCAGGAGGAATGAGTGGAAATTTGGAGGGAAGAGCTACAGAAGGCATCTCCCAGGGGAAATTCTTTGTGGTTACATGACCTAGAATGTGGACACCTGACTGCTCTAAGGTGTCCTGAAAATGGAACCCTTCTCGTGTCTGCAATATCCTTCCATGTCCTCTTTCCCCTCCATCTCTCTGTTCTTGGTGGAAAAATCCCCTTGGCAACGACAATAAAAAAATGAAGGTAAGGAATGGCCCAGTTCCAGTCTCAGAATTCTGTGAAATTTTACTGCCTATCCCCAGTCTCCCAGGACTGACACTCTTTTTATTCTTTTAAGATTAGATTACATTTTAATCTCCTTTAATCAGAGTTTTCTCTCATTCTTGTTATGTATATACATGTTCTAATACATAATATTTAAAACATTATTTTTGGCCCTACAATTTCCAGATTCACTCATAGTTGTTTTCTGATGGATGCATGCCTTTGTAATTATGTTTATAACTCCATTAACTATAGAAATTGACTAAATGATGAGTAGTAATGTACTAATACAGGAAAATGGCCCATTTTTATTCAACATAAAGTTTCATGTTTTCATCAAGACAAATACATGAATACTTAATTGTTCAGCAAAAACTCTTACTGTGTACAAGTGAGCAATTATAAATCTATTGGAGTTGGTTTACCTTGTCGATTATTCCTTGTTTCCGAATTGTGCATTCAGCATTTCCATGAACCCATTAGAATCCTGCATCTTTATCCTACCATTTTATTTTTTTGTTATAATCTTTATTTATTTATTTTTTCCCCCAAAGCCCCAGTATATAGTTGTATGTCATAGCTGCACATCCTTCTAGTTGCTGTATGTGGGACTTGGCCTCAGCATGGCTGGAGAAGCAGTGTGTCGATGTGCGCCTAGGATCCGAACCCGGGCCGCCAGCAGCGTAGCTTGCACACTTAACCACTCAGCCACGGGGCCAGCCCTATCCTACCATTTTAAATACTAGGTCATTGACAAAAGTCCACATGACTTGTTCAGTTGTGTGCTAATGGGTCCTCCGTAGGGTGTCTTCCCGGGTACGTTTTCCAATGTGAACTCCAGCTGATGGCCTTGTGACACTGATGTAAATACTGGTGTCTCCACAGATCATGGGGCCAATGATGTGTGGTCCTTTACATAGTCATATATAACCTAATACTTTTCATCCTATTAGTGTAAGGAATGCTATGGAAGGTAGATTGGTGACAATTAACAAAAGATGATTGATTATGAACATGCGGTTAGGGAGAAAAATTGAACCTCTTGGTATAAAGTTTTACTTTTTATGCAATTAATCAGCCACCCTAACAAACTCCGTTTATAGGCAGGTCTCTCTCTCTCTCTCTGTATATATATATATATATTAGATGAAGATTATATCATCTATTAGTTTGAATGTGCCTTTGTAAAATATGCCTTGTTTCTCTTGCCCTTTCGTACTGGGAGAAATATGGAATAGCTAGAAACTGACTGGATTACTCTGGTCTGAACTCAGATCACGTAGGGCTTGAATCGTTTAACAAATGAGTGATTAATGGCGGCTACACCACTGGGATCTCCTGATCAAACATCGCGGTCATACACCCTATTGTGGATATGGACTGTAGAATAGGACTGTGCTGTTTTCCCGAGGGTAACTTGTTCTGTTGATCAATATTTTGGATCAATAAGTGATAAAATATTTTGACTAGCTGGTCTAGATTTTAATCACTCAGAAGTTATTTTATTCTCTGAGGTCACCCCAACCAAAATTGTTAGTCCATTTAAGTTTTGTTATCCCTTGATTTGGCTTACCTTTGTTTTTTTTTAATTAATTGAAGCTCCATAGGGTCTTCTCCTCTTTGTCATTCCCGCCTCTTCAGGGAAAGGTCAATTTCACTGATTAAAAGTAAGAGAGAGTAAAACCCTCGAGTGGCCGTTCATACAATTCCTCATTTAGACAACAAATGATGATGCTGCCTTTGCAGGGTCCAGTCACTGTGGCCTTTACACCGTGTCACTGGGCAAGCAGTGCCTGTAACACCAGAAATGCCAGAGGAGATGCTTTTGGTAAACAGGTGGGGGCTGTGTTTGCTGAGTTTCTTTTACTTTTTTAAATCTTTCCTTGAATGCCTACTTGTGTTGGGTTAACAGTTAATGTAATAAATAATTGTTGGGTTGAATTTATTTTATTGTTAACTTTCGGTGATGATCTGTTCTAAGATTATGCAAGGAGAAATAATTCTTGTTCCTCATAGTAAGAGTAGTACTTTTATGAATTAATAGATTAATGCAGTATTAGATTAGGAGTTAGTTTCTGTGATTGAAATTAAGATAAGTATATTGTTGAACCTGAAGTCTTTCTTAATTGGTGCCTGAATTTAGGCCAACTAGGGTATTGTTTGTACTCCCTCTCTAAGGAAGGTTGTATCCTGTATCTAAAAGGCTGTACCTCTTTAGGGCTGGGTCTGGGGAAGGCAGGAGGCTGGACAAGTGTGGAGCTGGCTCTGGCCCAGAGGGATGAGCAAGAGACACAGGGCACCTGCTGCCACACACAGCCGCAGCAGACATCACTCATCAGTCACGACATGCTGGGCTGCAGAGCCCAGAGAGCCCCCCAGTCCTCAACAAGGTGCACACGGAAGCCACTCCTGGGCAGAGCAGGGGGCTGTGATGAACCCATTTGCCATCCCAGCTCCCCTAAGACGTACTCCAGGCCTCCTCTCCCCACTTACTCCACCAGCTCCTCACTGTCCTCGGGACTCAGGCCTTCAAGGCCCGCCAGCAGGCTGCTCCAGCACTTCTCCCTCCTTACCACCGCCTCCCCTCTCTGCTCCCACTCTAGTTCCAGGGCAAGTTACCTGTGGCTCCTGAGTGCTGCTCCTTGGCCTGGAAGGGCCCTTCCTTCACCCCATCCACCCTGTGCACTCCTACTTACCCTTCAAGACTCGACTCCAGTGATGCCTCCTCAGGAAGCCCTCCCTGACGCTCCATCTCCCCAGGCCTGCTCTGGGCCACCACTCTGCCTTCTGTCCACGTCCGTCACTGCCTGGAACCCTGCTGGGCCCCGTTCTCTGGTCTTCACGTGTACCCCAGCCCCTCAGGTTGGAAGGAAACTCTTAGGCTCAGGGCAATGGAGCAGATTCCTGGACTGTGGTGACACTGTCCACCCCAGGAGAGGTCATTCTTTGGGCCTTTTCCAGCTTGGGCCCATTGCAGCTCAGCTGGAGCCAAGACACAGGGAGGCTGGCTCTGGGCTCAGTAGATCACAAAGTCAGCCTAGGAAAAAGGCACAGGTGGCCACACAGAGGGGCTCGGGACAAAACTCCAAGTCGACGATACCCTTGCTAAGGGCAGCAGGGGCCAAAGGCAGCTGCACAGGCCACAGGAAGTGCTGGCGAGCTTTTCATCTGCTCAGAGAGTCCCAGGGCTGGATAGAAGGAACTCAGGAGGCCCATCTGAGGTGGAGGTCACCTCGGGGGCATGCAAGCAGAAGTTGAGGGTCCCACAGCAAGTGGAATCTGAAGAGGTGACCCTGAAACTCCTTGCGGCTCTAACGTCTCCGAGTTGGAAGTCAGTCCCCTCAGTCACAGCCTCTAGCTGCCCCCTCACAGGGCTGTGCCTCTCAATCACAGCTCCCAAGGCGAGAGGAGGCTGAGGGTGAAGGCAACCTCCTATCTGTGAGAACCGCTGTGATCACGGCCTCCCACGAGGGGCTAAGGATGATGAGCAAGGGACAGAGGGACTGACCCACACGACTTCCCCTCGGATGCTGAACATGCTTGTGATTCACAGGGCCAATCAGTATCTGTCCTTCTCCTCCACTCCTCTCTCCCCAAAAGGACATGTCAGTGTTTACTATGACATCCACAGACACATCAAGGGCATCTGGGAAGAATCATGTGTACATCTGGAGATTCAGGAAATGTGAAAACCAGTAATATTTGCATCCATGTGTGCAGATACCGACATCTACATACAGCTGTCACATTCCTCCAGCAGCCCTGGAATACTCCGCAATCATGCTGGCAGGTTTTGGCACATAGTAGCCAAACCAGCTGGTGGTGTCCCTATGTGCCACCACTGTTGGGGTCTACCTTGAGATTCGGGGGAGGCAGGGTGCCAGTCTCCATCTCACAAAAGTCTGGCTGGTGTCCAGGAGGGTCTCACAGCCTTCGACCATCATGCCCTCCATGGCTATGTTTTCCTGGATGCTCTCTGTCTCATTTACTTCATTGTACGTTATCCTGTCGGGACAGAAAATGTCAGAGACAGGCTGCCCCCGTCTCTCAGGGAGAAGGGAATGCCGGGCCTCTGGCCAGACCTAGGAAGAAGGCCTGGCACCCAGGATTCTCAGGTGGAGCCTGTGGTCACAAAGGGGGAGAGAGCATGCATATTGAATGCCCGCTCTGCCAGGCACTCTATGGGCATGGTCTCACATCATCCTTCTGATAGCCCAAGGAGACAGGTGTTGGAAATGGAAATGGAGATTAATAGCTAGAAAGCAGGTCTGATTTAAAAGTCTGAACCACGTGGAACAGAGATGGCAAAACTGGGAGGACAGGAGTATAGGAAACCTTTCTTCATTACTCTGATCTCCACACCACTGCTGGCCTTATCTCCATCCATAGAACTCCACCCACCCATCCTGCCTCAGGGCCTTTGCACTTACTGTCTCCACCCCTCCCCCAATGCACGTTATACAGTTGCTTTCTTAATGTTCAGGCCCTGGAATGGCTTAGTTTTGGAGCACCTGGCAATCCAGCTGGCTCACGGAAAGTCTGACTCCAGTAGGCTCCAGCATGTCTGGGGGGAGCAAGACACAACTTGCCCCTTAATCTGAGAATAAGAACAACTCTCCTATTTGTCCTGTTATGACTGCTGCAACACCCCTCCTCCAGGAGGTGGCGCCATTTAACTGCTTTTTAAAAATAGCATTGGTGGTGGGGCCGGCCCCGTGGCTTAGCGGTTAAGTGTGCACGCTCCGCTACTGGCGGCCCGGGTTCGGATCCCTGGCGCGCACCGACACGCTGCTTCTCCGGCCATGCTGAGGCCACGTCCCACATACAGCAACTAGAAGGATGTGCATCTATGACATACAACTCTCTACTGGGGCTTTGGGGGGAAAAAGGAGGAGGATTGGCAATAGATGTTAGCTCAGAGCAGGTCTTACTCAGCAAAAAAAAAAAAAAAGGATTAGCGTGGAGTTAGCTCAGGGCTGATCTTCCTCACACACAAAAAAAATAGCATTGGTGGGAAAAGAGGTCTGTGAGTTGCCAATTTTGCTAAGAGCCTTGGTGGGTTTTCAGGAGTCTTAGGAAGATAGTAATTTTGTGGGGAGGAGCATCTGGAGAAAGTACCCCATTTACTCCAAGAAAAGCACAAACCTCTTATTTGTCTGCTGATGCCTCAAATTCTACAACCATGACCAGATCACCAGGAGGGCTGCTTAATATGCATGGCTTCCAAAGTTCTCTAGTAGACACTGTCCAGTTTAACCCTCCCAGCAATGAGAGATGACACTGGTCGAGCTGGATCGGTGATTAATGACCTCAGCGTGATGAGCAAATTACTGGGCCCCTCTGACCCTCAGTTTGCTCAGTCGCAGTGAGGATGGAAGAGAACGCATTTCACGTGCTGACCTCTGGCCCAGCACACAGCAGGCGCTTGAGTAAAGGGCCGTGATCACTGTTGCTAGTATCACTGGTTGCAAAGGTGTTATTATTCAACTATTATTACCCGTTGTTTTTTTGGTTATCAGACTGGGGCATGGAAACGGGGTCTCTTTCTTAGGAGCCTCAGTCCCTCCCTCCCAGCAATGCTCTTCTCAGCAGTCCAGGCCCTAGCCGTCTTCTGGAAGGGACGGGGCACAGGGAGGCACCTTTCAAGGATATGCTAGTTCCCTGGATAGGGATTCATTTTTGGAAGTTAGCAAAGGTAAGCAGAACCATTTCTTTTGACGAGGGTGGGGATTTTGCTGAGGAGGGCTGTATTTGCTACAAACAAGGGGGCGATCCCAGAGTGGCAACACTAGTTTCACTGTTAGACAAGTGCTAGCTGCAGCTGCTCAGGACTCCTGCCAGCCCCAGCTGGGGTTTGTGCTGAGAACCACACCATCCACGCAGCTGGGGAGGAGTTCCCAGGGCCACAGTCTGCCGGGGGAGCTGGAATTGACAACCTGGGTTACAGTGAGCCCAAGAGATGAGGTTCAGGAGAAAAAGCGGGACAAAGGCCAGAGGTAGGAGAGAGTCAGCCCCAGGGGAGGAGTGTTTCTGAGCACAGCCAGGGAGAGTTTGTTATCTGATGGCTTCCTGCAGGGCTGGGAGCTTTCCTCAGTCCCCCAAGGGAGGGAGAGAGGAGGATGAAAGGGCTGCTGTCAGGGCTATAGGAAAACACTCTTCTGTGCCACTAGGGCTGTGTTCAGGCCAGATGCAGGCGATCAGGTGATCAGATGTGTAGGCTTCGGGAAAGGGGATCAGGATCTTAGGATAAATGCCTTGGCACCCATGTGCCTTCCTTGCTATGGCCCGCACTGGTACAGGGCATGCCACAGGGATGAGGAGCCTCGTTGGAGCCCCAAGTCTTCTCCTTGGGGAAGGGAGCAGGATTTGGCTCCTTGGGGCACGAGAGGACTGGGGTGCCCACCCCACAATGGTTTCTGTTAGTCTACAAACACACTCTGATTACATCTGCTCCCTGAATGAATCTCCACTCTGCGGCCTGTGCCCTGCCCTAGTCCAGCCTGGTCCTCCCTCTCCCCAGCTGGGAGACGTGGCCCTACTGGCTGCCTTTTGCTGGACTCGGGAAGCCATTTAGGGCACTGAGTGGTTGGCAGGGCTGGGGACTGGACCCCACATGCTGCAGACCGACCCTCCTTTGCAGATTCTGGCAGCCCTTCCTCGAACCCCATCTGTGTCAGGGACAGCACACCACCCACACCATCCCACCAACTCCCCCCTAGGCTTGAGCTGTGAACTCCTCAGATTGCTCAGGGGACCCTGCTTCCAGGTGGAACAGGCTGGGGGTGCCCCAACACCCACCTCTTCGGATCATAACCTGAACATGAGATTTTAGCATCTGGGGCTCAGGAAACTCCCACTGGGGAGCATCCTTAGCCCTGGCCTGTCCACTGGTGGGGGCACCCGGGAGCCGGGCTCACCCAGACAGCTCCCCCAGTTTAGCCCTGGCGTCCTCCAGTCTGTTCGCTCTATGTGCTAGTGAAAAGTGGGCCAGGAGTTTGTGCAGTGTCAGAATGTGCCTGGGAATCTGCGGCAGGGAGAGGCAGGGAGACAGGGACAGAGGCAAGGATGGGGAAGGTCAGAGGGACAGGGAGACAGAGGCAAGGAGAGAGACAGTGATGAAGTAAGTCTGAGAGAAAACAGCAATGTAGAGAGGGAGAGAGAGTGACCAAGTGGACGGAGAATGGTTCTCTCAGCTCCCAACTCTCCCATGAGCAGGGCTGAGGACAGACACCAACAACACTTCTGATCTCAGACTCTAATGTGGAGGCTCTTCCAGGGTCTTGTCTGGGGCAAGAGCCCAGATCTTAAGGCTCTAAGCCAGCAGGAGAAAGGGCCTGGTGGTGGGCTCAGGACCAGGAGCTCCCCCCTCACCTTCCCACACTGCCTGCTCTGTGGAACTGGACAGGCCTGTCATCCGCTGGGTCGGGGGCTGGCTCTAACCCCATTCTCCAGGCAGCCCAGAGCTGGGGCCTGTTAGGGCCTGGGATCTCCCGGCCATGGCTGCATGGTGCCCGGAGCTGTGGCTTGCTCCCAGCTGGGGCCCTCACTGCCATGGACCCCCAGAAGGCTCCCAAGGTATGTGCCCTCAAGGACAGGGCTAGGTGCCAGCTGGAACATGGGGTCAGTGAGGAAGGTCTCCAGAACTCTCTCCTTGCAGTCAGTTTGGCCTCATAGTGCTTCAGTAGCTTGTCAAAGTCACTGTTCTGCTTGCAGTTGGCCAGGATCTGCAGGCTGTACTGGTGACTGGAGACCAACTCATGATAGAAATTGACCATGGGCAGCAGGATGTCTAATGGGTCTGCACGAGGAGTGGCTCCACAAGCCCTTGGTCACCCAGCCCCACCCACAGAGGTCAAGACCAAGTTCAGAGCTCCCACCCAGAGACACCCTTGCCTTTGGGGATGACTCTGGCACCACTGCCCTATCCAGGGCCAGATAGGTGGCCCCAGGCATCAGGACAACATCAGAGTCACAGATCTTTATAGAGATGGGGCCCCGACTGGTCTGACACCTGTGTATTGGAAGGTCAGAGAGGGCTGTTGCGGGTGCTGTGGTGTGCCTCGCCACCTGAAGGGTCTGAAAGCCACCCAGCTCCGGAGTTTTGGGGGTTCAGCTGAGGCCTCTGTGGTCACTGAATTGCAGCTCCACATCCCCCTCAGCTCTGGCTCCCCCAAGAGATCTCCCACCCAGAATGCCTCGCCAGTGACAGAAGTGACCCATCCAAGGTCATAAGGTGAGTCAGTAGCTGGCCTGGAACCAGGTCTCCTGAGTCCCCCATTCCAGTGCTTCCCCCACATGACATGCCCTCCCGAGTCTCGTCCCCTCAGCTGTCTGTCCATTTATCCACTTGTCCCTGTCCTTCCATGCCTCCCCAGGTTCAGCAACTTGGGTCTGCTGCTGGCCCGCTCTGTCCCAACCACTTGGAAACACAATACCCTGCCTTCCAGCCCCCGAAAGCCCAGCCAATCTCCCCAAACCTGCCCTTCAGTACTTGATTGGCAGGGATGGGTCCACTGAAACCTCTGCTTATAAACTGCATTGAAAAAGAAAAATGTGCCTCCTTTGCGATAAACTCTAAGTGGGAGCTTACACAGGGCATTCCACTACCCATGGGATGGCACCTTCAACCACAACTATAGGAAGTGCAGACCTCGTCTTTCTAGGGCCGCTTCCCATTGTGACCTTGGGGAAAAGCGGGGCTCTCTGACTTAGGGAAGTGAACAGCAAAATGTCACACTCAGTGTGGGAGAGGCGCGATGCAGGGGTCCTGCTGTGCAGCCCTCGGGGCCGTCAGGGCGGTGCAGCCAGCTCAGAGAGCAGTGACGCAGGGTGGAAGGAGTGGGAGCCTTGACCGTGCTTCTACCTTTTGTTTCAGTCATTCTACTTTTGGAAATCTGTCCCAAGGAGACGCTTTCTCATATGAACATTTCAGATGCAGAGATGAGTGTTTCTAGTAACAAAAATTTGCAACAACTTTAAGAGCCAATGATGGGAGATGGCTGCATGGATGATGGCATGCTCACAGGTACTGGAGCATCATACAGCCATCAAAAAGCATACTTTCAGGATAAGAAAACACTTGTGCTATAATGTTAAGTAAAAAAACAAACACATCAAGATTCAAATTCAGCATTCATATATGTGACGTTATGTAAATAAAGCGGGGGGAAAAAACCTAAGGTCTGTGCATAGAAAAAAATTTGAAGAAAACACAACAAAGTGTTTACAGTGGTTATCTTTGGAAAGGAGAACTATGGTTGATATAGCTTTTAACATTTTCTGCTTCTCTAGGTTGTCAGATTTTCTCAAATGGGTTCATATATATAATTTTTAAAAGGGAAAAGTAGATAAGGAACTAAAAATATATTGCTTCCTCCTAGAAAAACAGCTTTTGCTGACTTGTCTTTCCTCTTCTGCTCCCTCTGAGGGATTCTGTGTGTTTTTAAGGGGCCGCTGTTACACCCTGAGAGGATGGAAGTGCCGCCAGCCTGGAGGAGTGGGCCCTGGAGAGGGACTTCTCAGATGGATTTGGGTGCAGGTGGGTCTGGAGACCTCTGCCAGGGCTGCCTGCTCACCCAGGCCCCAGTGGGCCAGCTGGAGATGCAGGCTTTCAGGCCTTGGTAAAGATCTGGTGCAAACACCAGATGGCCTCACTGACAGAGGAGCCACAGGGTAAGCTCCGGCGACGGAGTTCCTGCCCCTCCAAGGCCTCGCCCAAGTCCAGCAGAGCTGAGGGCACTAGGAAGAGGGCAGGGGCTGCCACCACCGGTGGGACTCTAGCAGCCTTTCTCAAGTGACACCTTATGTGAAAACCCCATCAGCGGGATGGACTATGTAACTTGTGGCCCAGTGCAGAGAAAATATGCAGGACTCCTTAAAAAATGACAAAATTTCAAGATGGTGACAACAGAGCACTAAATCAAACATAGATTTTTCTAAACATGGATCACACGCCCTAGAAGATGGCAGAGGATGGGAGCTGCTCTTGTTGCCAGCCCTCCTGCTGCAGTGACCCCAAGGGATCTTAGAGGAACTCAGGGCTCTGGAGCAATCAGAGGAAATGCCACTGATGATGTGAAAAGAGCTAGGGCTTGAGACCCACGCAGAGCAGGCTCAAATCCACCTTATCCTGCTTCTGAGCTGTGTGACCTCCAGCAAGATGCCTAACATCTCTGAACCTCAGGCCTTCCCTGTAAAATATGAAGGTGAAATGACTTCACCCCTGTAAGTAATGAGACAATTTGAGGGCCTGGTACAGAGAAGTTGCTCAGTAAATGCTAGCTCTCCACCACCCCCTTTTGGGGGGACAACTTAGAAAAGCAAAAACACCCAGATTCTCCCATGCACGTGCCCTGTCACCACCTAAAGAGCCCTGGGGATCATGCCTTCTCACTGGCAGCTTAGCACCAGGCTGGGTAATGGGCCTCTGAGCGCCCCTGGCAGCCACATTTGCCGTGGCTCCCCTCCCAGCATCCTCTTCCCCGCCCATGGTCCCCAGCCAGCCAGCTCCAGAACACAGCCCGAGTCTCCTCTCCCAGGATGAGCTGTAAGGATGCCAGAGAGACTTCTGCTACTTCCTGAAGCCCCCTCCTCTCCCAACTGTTCCTCCTCTGTCCTTGTTCATCACCCTCAGCTCCTACCACCCTGGAGACTTGGGAACCACCCCAATGTGTCTGGGGTTTGAGCTGAACGACAGAGGGGAAGCCAAAGGGACTCTGTCATGCACCCCATTTGTGGACAGGAAAACAGGCCCAGAGAGAAAGAGTTAACCCCCCTGAGAGTCAGGGCAGCCCCAGCCTAGGAGCCTGTGCTCGCATCCCTGCAGTGGTATCTGTCTTTCTCTGCCACATCAGATGCCCCTCCCTAGTCCCATTCTCCACGTGTGCTCTCTGCTCCCTCTCTTTGTGATGACCAAGCACTTTGACTGTTGGAGGCGCCTGGTGCTTTCCTCTTCTGTGAGCTATCACAGGGGGCTGTCTCCTCTCCTAGCAGTTTGTGCCCTGAGGGCAAACCCCCACCCTGGGGTCTCACTCTCTCAGTACAACAAGAGCAGGGGCAGAACGTGCTGAGTGGACACAGAGACACCCTTGAGCTGTGTGGCACACGTCCAAAGATAGTAGCTCAGGAAATCACAAACATGCCACAGAACCAGCTCCCCTCCCTTTCCAGGGCACGTGGCTTTGTCCCCTCAAGGCCACTTGCTGAACCACAGGATGAATGGGCTCTGACAATTGAACGAATGGAGCACTTTGAAAGCAAAATGGGACAGTTACCCACTCTCCACTTCCGGGTTGCTAAAAGTACCAAGCCTGTGCTTGAAGAGCAGCTGAAAATATCTAATGGAGAAATATTCAGTGCCAATGTAGGCTTTTCTATTTTTTCCATTCTCTGAGAACCTTGGCACATGAAATAATGGCTGTTCTTGGATCTGAACTCTAAAGAGCTAAGGGACTCACACACATGCTCATGGAGAGCTCAGAGACATGTGGATGCCCAGTCAGCACCCTCACTGCCCTGATGTCATCACCCCCATGCCAGTCTGCTCTCTTTGCCAGTTCTGGGATTTGTACGTGGTATCCTTTTCTCTTTAGGATTGTGGGGTATGTGTGTGGGAGTGTGTGTGTGGGTAAATGTAGTCTGTATGTAAAACTGATGGTGCTCTTCTCAGAGTCATCTACAGGACATCTACTCCCCAGGGACCAGAGCAAAAACCAGATGTAGTCAGGTGAGACGCTCTGCTCCCTGCACAGGCAACACTGGCAGTCTGGGAGTCTGATTTAAGGATTGGGCTGGGTGGGCAAAGCTCTGGAGAGCTGTGAGCCTGGGGACCCTGCAGAAGCCTTGGGCTACGGCCCACCCCTGCTAGGAGCCAATGTCAGGATGGTAGCAGGAACCTCTGAGCTCACAGAGCCAGCCTTTCCCTTATCCTGTTGGTCCCTTCTGAGGATGCATTTGCTTTGGATCCAGGTTGGCTTGGCTGACATCCAAGACCTGCTCAGTTGACCCTTGTCAACGATGACAATGGACAGTTGGGAATTTGGCTTATTATCCCAACTCGCCGGCTAGAGTCTAGCTCTGGCTAACCAACCTGGCTCAATGTCTGGCGTCTCAGCTGAGCCCTGCCCACTTGCCACCCCACAGTCTGGCCTTCTTTGCCCATCAGAGGTAAACCCTCATTTGCCACATCCCTTGGCTGCACTGCTCATTGGCTCCTGCCCCACCACAGTGCCCTCTCTGGAGACAGTGTCTTTAATCCAGAATGCATTTAGTCAGTGCAGTCATTGATGGAGGAATTAGTCTATGTTTTCTCTCTTTTGTTAGCAGTCAAGGTTTTGCTAAAGATCTCTGTACTTCTTGTTTTTCAAACAGCTGCCACACAACTCAGTTCTCTCTCCTTCCTTCTCCATTCCCTCTGGCCTCTTCCAAGCCTAAGAGATGCCCATCTCTGTCTCCCTTTGTGCCAATGCTGTCAGCATGTCCTGATGGAGTTCGTGTGGTGGCACCATGCTGGGCATGAGTGAGACAGCCAGAGGGGGATAAGTCAGATCCCTTCACTGGAGGAGCTTCCAGCCTAAGAAAAAGATCAGAAACCCACAGAGGTAACTTATACTCCAACAAGGTGAGGCCAGAACAGAGGTGGGCCTCTACTGCAGTGGGAGGGTCTCACCATGGAATCCACCAGCGCTACCCAGAGGTTTTGAAGGACAAAACAGGAGCCCAATTGGGCTGGCCCCGTGGTGTGGCAGTTAAGTGCATGAGCTCCGCTGCTGGCGGCCCAGGATCCAAACTGATGCATCGCTTGTCAGGCCATGCTGTGGTTGTGTCCCATATAAAAGTGGAGTAAAATGGGCACAGATATTAGCCCAGGGCCAGTCTTCCTCAGCAAAAAGTGGAGGAGTGGCATGGATGTTAGGTCAGGGCTGATCTTCCTCACAAAAAATAAAAAAAAGGAACTCAACATGTGTGCTAGAGTATAGAAGGAATTGGAGCAGAGGGGATGATGTGAACAAAGATGCAGAGTACAACAGGGTGTTGAGTTCAGGGCAGCAGGGGTGGGGATGGCAGGAGGAACATGGGAAACAGGAATCAAGGCATAGAGTGGGCCCTGCAGAGGGGCTGCCTGGGGAGGGGTCAAGGTGGCCCTCTCCATGTCAAAGTTGGTTTGTAAGCCTGATCCCAAGGCTACAGTTTTACCTTAAACCCTGAACTAAAGATCTCTGCAGTTTCTTGCAGAGTCAGCCTTCCAGGATTCTGAGTGCTCCCAAGCCAGGAAAATACCACGACCATCTCTAAACTCCTACCCTGCCCCGTAGGGCTGCCTGAGCCGTTTCAACTTACTTCCAATCATAAATGGGAGAAAAATAGCTATTAAAACAATGAAATGGTGTCAAACTGAGGATTCTAGAGGAGGGGAGGATTCTTCGCAGAAGAGGATGCTCCCTTTGTTTTAGATGGTCCTTGGAGCTTTTTGCTTACAAAAGATGAGGCACAAGAGGACTCTTTAGATCGGAAAGAAGAGACTGAGCAGACTGGATAGTTTTGCTTAATAACTTTGCTTTTGTTTGGGTGTGATCTCCCGTTACCTCTAGGGAGAGTTGGCTGCTGGTGGAGGCTCTGGGTGTAGAGGGTATAGAGGGAGTAGAGACAAGGCAGTGTCCTCGATGTCTGACCTGTGCACAGCCTGCTAAGAAGGGCCTAATGCCTGGTTTAAGGCTCTACTGTTGTTGCCTTGAAATTCTTAAGAGCCCTGCATTTTCAATTTGCACTGGGCCCAGCAAAGTGTTTAGCTGATCCTGAAAAAAGGTGTAGACAAGTGTATATTGGTAAAGGATTAATTACCAGCTCTCTGAAAGAAAAACTCTGACTGGTAGCACTGGCCAGTTTCCATGCTGTAAACATTCTTACCTTGGCCCATTTTAAGCTACCAAAGAGTGAATAACAAGCTTGCAAGATTCTTGAAAATTTCACAACCGACTTGCAAGTTGGTGTGAGCCAGCTCCAGCACATCATTGGATGTAAGGCGAGGGTCTTGGCAGATAAAGGGATTATGAACACCCCCCAGCACCACCAAAATGGCAGTTGGGAGAGTGTGGAGAGAGGCCAGCGTGAGGAGAGGAGGTCAGCAAGAAATCCCTGTAGCAGGAAAGGCTGAGTGACTGGAGGGCAAGGATGTCTTCTATTCAGCTTTCAGCTGTTTTCTGTTTCAGTACTGGAAACCCCATCGAGTGTATCTAACCCTTTCAGAAAGTCTGGTCCATACTTGGCCCATGTTGGGGGCTTGGGGAGTGAAGGAGGAGCCAGCTGGGTGTCATTAGAGCTTTCCTGGATACTCTGGTTCTCCTCCTGGGTCAGGGCAGGACTGTACTGCCCAGGACCCTGAAGTCGGGTGTGGTCATGTGACTCGCTTTGTCCAATAAAACGTGAGCAGAGTTGTCAGGCATCATTTGCCACATTCCTTCCCCTGCCCTGGGACTGGTGAATTTCCTGATGGTGGGAGCCCCGTCAGCCTGTGTCCCTGACTCTGAGTGAGAATGTGGTGGAGCAGAACACACAATGGACACACAATGTGAGAGAGAAAGCAATCTTTGTTGTTTTAAGCCTCTGAGAATTGGGGGCTGTTTGTAATTGCAGCAGAATCTAGCTCCACCTGACGGACACATGGAGCGACCACAAGGGGGTAAGGAGCAGTCAAGACTGAGTGGAGACAGGCACTGTGAGAAGTGATACAAGAGGTCAGGAAAGCAGAATTGGAAGCCAGATGTGGCCAGGAAAATGGAAGACCCTGAAAATCCTCAGGAATACGTGGGATGGGTCTTGAGGAAGTTTTCTGGCTATCAAGTGGACCCTGAGAGCTTGAGGCCAGCCAAGTGACACAGTGGTTCCTGAATATGCACCTTTTATCTGGCCCGTCTCCCCAGCAAGGAAGGAATAACGTGTGTGGCAGTCACAGGCCAAGGATCTACAGCCAGGAGACCCAAGGTTGAGCCTGGGTTCCAGCGCTGGAAGTGACCTTGGAGTGACCTTGGATAAGTCCTTTCCTCTTCTGTGGACCTCCCAGTTCTCAGATCCCTCCCAGCTCTGACGTTCTATGACCCTCTGTCTTTGTCACAGGCATCATTCATCACTTACTTGGCTCCTCAGCACCTCCTGCCTACCTGATGGCCTACTTCCTGGGAAATGGGCTCTGTTTCACCTTCCTGGAGCCCCTCCAGAGCACACAGGTGCCCTCTGCTCTGCAATGTGTGTGTCTGTGTGTGTGTGTGTGTGTGTGTGTGTGTGTGTGAGTGAGGGAGTGAGAGAGAGAGAGAGAGAGAGAGAGAGAGAGACTACAGCCAGAAAGGTTTACCAAGCTGATCTTGCAAAGTCTTACTTAGGGGCCAGCCCCATGGCTTAGTGGTTAAGTGCACCCGCTCCGCTACTGGCGGCCCGAGTTCGGATCCAGGGCGCGCACTGACGCACTGTTCGTCCGGCCATGCTGAGGCGGCGTCCCACATACGACAACTAGAAGGATGTGCAACTGTGATATACACTTATTTACTGGGGCTTTAGGGAGAAAAAGGAGGACTGGCAATATATGTTAGCTCAGGGCCAGTCTTCCTCAGCAAAAAGAGGAAGATTGGCATGAATGTTAGCTCAGGGCTGATGTTCCTCACAAAAAAAAAACAGTCTCACTTAAAAAAATTGTTTTCCCTGGAGAGTAATGTACTCAGTTGGAAACGTTGCTCCAAATTCCCATTACAAAGGCCTCTGCTGCCACGCTGACACACACACACTTTCACCAAAACTGACCAGTTTTGTGCCCCCAGCACCAGAGTGGGCCCTGCCCTTTGCACCCACCCATTCTCTTGCCTACCAACCCCCGAAAACTTTCAAGGCCATATGCGACATGAACCCATACCTTCTTTGGCCATAAAATGACTCGTTTTCTACCTGGGTTCACACTGCAAGCTCTATTATGGTACCAGTCACACTCTACCACAATCAGACCTTAAGGCTTGAAACTTCCATCTCTTTATTGCCTCCCACAGAACCTGATGTCCATTCATTCATCAAGTCCTTACAGAGTACCTACTATGTGCAACGCAGAAGGGATAAGTGATAAAGGACACCCCTGCCCACCAGACCAGGTGAGGGACAGACACCTGTGGAGCCGGCTCTGCCACGGCATGCTGAGGGTGGGAAAGCTGTGGCAGCAGGGGTCATGGAGCACATTCTGGGATGAGAGTCCCCAGGAGGAGGCAGTCGAGCTTGGTAGGATTCCACCAGGCAGAGAAGCGTGGGAGTGGCAGGGGCACTCCAAACAGAAGCCCCAGCATATTCAAAGGCCAAGATGTGCACAGCTCATGACCAGAGAGCACTGGCTGGAGCCCCAAGTGATGAGGGAAGAGGAGCCTGGGGAATAGGATGAGGAAGTGGTCAGCTGATCTTAAGCAGTTAGTGAATGAGTGAGTGAGTGAATGACACCCTTGATCATGAAGCCACTAACCTGGTACTGGCCCCTAGACCTATTCCTTTGTCCCTAGCAAGGACTCAGCTTGGTTTCAGGGATATGTGTAGGGCTAGGATAGATCTCAGAATGAACCAGATGGTTTAGACACGGGACAAGCCCCCATCCCAGGACCCACTAGTAGTGTGGCAAGACTGGCAAGTAGACACGCAGACCTGGGTTCTAGTCCTGGCTCTGCCACCTCCCAGCTGTGTGAGCTTGGGCAGGTGCCTTGAGTTCTCTGAGCCTGCTTCCTCATTCCATCCTATGAGGGTGGTTATGGGGACTGACAAATAAAGCATCTCTGACAGTGCCTGCTGCAGTGTAGAGGAGGTGTGTGGAATCTGAAACTTTTGTTCAAGCTCAAGTTTCAAGCTGATGTGACTATTAGTTTAGGGCTTGGCAGCGGCACCGTAAGGTGGAATTGGAAACTTCAGACCTTTGAACATTCCAGGCAGAGCTGGCTTCAAGGGCATGTGATGGGGTCCTATGCTCAGAAGGCACAAAGCTTGGGGCTTCAAGTTCTGCAGTTGCAACCTTGAAGTTATTATTTCTCTTTGAATTTGTTTTCATGAGAAACATCTGATGGAACAATGGAGCACACCCCAGGGGCTTGGAGCCTCAGCCCTCATGTGTTGCTGCCTCCTGCTCCCTCCCTGGATTGGTTTCTCAGCTGCTCGCTCCCCACACGCCCGCACCCCAGAACCCATGACCTCCTCTATCCTCTGTCTGGGAGCAACTGGGTGGAGTCAGCCAGAAAGACTCACATTCCACAGTGAGTCACCCTCCACCCTCTGCAGGGGCCTTGGGGTAGGTGTAGACAGGACGGGTGCAGTGCACACCCGATGGTGTCTCAGGGCAGGGCAAGGAGACAATGCCTGGGCACTAGGTGGGTGACTCAGCAGGGACATCTTGCCCAACCCTCATCTAGGTACCAAGTGTATCATGGCACAGAGGTTAGAGGAGGTTGGAGGTTGAAATTGGGGGGTCTCCTGTCTGCCATGGGTGGGTTGGTGGTCTGTGAGAAGGGAAGATCGACTTCCCTGGCTCCACCCAGGGCCTTGCATTTTTCCCTTGCATCAGGCCCTACAAATCACGCAGCCAACCCTGGTTAGAATCTGTTTCTATTTTCCCATCCTCAGCTCAGAGTCCACGGTCCTTATGTGATGTGGCCAAATTGCTCTGAGCATCTGGTGCGCACTGGTGAGATGAGGGGGGAGAGGCAATCAGATCATTTGGCGCTGGGGTAGACAGCTGGTGAGGGGCGTCTAAGGGACAGAGAGCCAGCGCCTCCCAAGCTTTAATGTAAATGGCAATCAACTGGGATGTTGTGAAAGTGCAGATTCTGATTCCGGAGGTCTGGGCAGGGCCTGAGATTCTGCATCTCTAACATGCTCTTTCTTCATTGACCACAATTTGAGTAGTGAAGTTCTAGAAGGCTTAACCTAGGAACAGCGTGGCCTCCAGACCGATGCCCGGCGAGCCCCTGTAGGAGCTCTTATGACAGGCAGAGGGAACGACTGCTTAGAACTGAGCCAGCAGCCCACACTATGATGACTCACCAGTAACTCTGTGTCCCCGGACACTTCAGCTGATAATGTGGGAATGCTTAGTCAATGTGGTCATCAGCAGAGTAACTAAAAACTCGCCCATAAATAACCTCACTCAATCCTCACAACCTTGTCAGGCAAGTATAAAAAGGCTGCTTTATAGATGAAGGAATGGAGGCACAGAGGATGGGGGGATGTACTCTAGGTTGCAACTGTCAAGTGGCAGAGGTAGGATCTGAACTCAGATCTAATGAAAGCCTTTCCCACTCTGCCAGCATCACTAAATTTAAGTTTGGAGGCTGGCATAGCTGTGACTGGAAGCTGGTCCCCCTCCCCGTCATGTGCCCCCTGGTGCTCCCTGCAGGAGCCCAGAGTGTGAGGTGTTGGGCCTGTGCCTTGGGCCCCCTGGCCAGCCTCCTCTGCACCCCTAGCCAGCAGTCACCTCTGCCTTCAGCCACTCGATATTGATCTCCCCATCCTCGATCTGCTGCCGTAGCTGCTTGGCCACTGTCTTCTTGTCTCCACGATCTGCAGCAGGTGCAGGTACTTCTGCATCAGCGTTTCACGCTCCCTGGCCAGGATCTGGTAGCTGTGGACAGACATAAGTGGCAAGACACTGTCTTCTTGTCCCCCAGAGATCCAAGCAGAAATGAGGCTCCCCCACTGACTGCAATTAGAAGATCCTGACTCCCAGGCATGGTGAACAGGGCCTTGACCTGGCTGCAGTGCTGTTACCGACTGCTCTGGACCCTTCTCCAACTCCTGTCTCACACTCTGACCTCTGGTTCCTCTAACTGATCCTGTTCTCTCCCCTCCCCCTCCAGTCCACTCCCTGGGCCTTTGTACAGGATCACTCTCTTGTTAAGGGTAATGCATCCGGTGACTTTAAGTTAAAGTCAGTGCTCAAATTGAACAACAAAGCCTAGATAACAGCACATCTGTTTACAACATTGTTCACTGAATATTTTGAGTCCACTGTTGAGACCTACCAACTCAGAGAAAGAGATTCCTTTCAAAATATGACTGCTCACTGGCAAGTGCTGTTGTTCCCATGGAGAGACTGATGCTGGTGTGTGCCCCCCTCCACACACGCACCAAAGTTAGGAAAAGTCTTATGACTCACATAATAGAGGTCTCCGAGGAGAGCAGGGCCAGAATCTCAAGCAGCTCTGAAATGGCTTGAGAGAGCAAAGAAAGGAGCCTGGCCTGGGCTTTTATTGTGGTTGGAGGTTTTAAAGAAATATTATTTAATGACACTTGTCAAAATTGGTAAGGCATATTTCATTCAGAACCACTGTGATACGCAGAGACCACCGTGATGGGATTCACAGCGGGGGAGAAATGAGATTGGGCTCGACTCTGAATGCAGCATGGGCAAGTGGGAATTCATGGCCAGGCAGCATGGTGGGGGTCAGGGGATGGAAAATTACTAAGAGAAAAAACAAGTGTTGGGGTTTCTGGCTAACCTGACCTAACAGGATTCTTACCAAAGAGAGGCCAGAGTGATCAGACACCACCTGAGGGATGGTGGAGGAGGAGGAGGAACCTGAGCAGATCTCAATGGTGATCAGACATACGGGTGGGTGTTCTGGTTAAACTGACTTAGCAAGGTTCTTTCTAAAACTGGATTTTACAAGGAAGTGCACAGACAGGCCTACCAGAAGGTTCAGGAGCCTGACTAAAGTTTGGTCAAAGCAAGAAATCTTTGCCAGGGCTGAGACCAGGGCAAGAGTTGTGCGTACAGACAGGGATTGTGTGGTTGGATCCGAAGCGAATGCCAGAGAAGGGAGACTCTGAACTTGTTCCTCAGCTTTCCAGGTGTGGACACGAGGGGAAGAGGGAGAGGAGAGGCATAAGCTGTCAGCACACATCAAAAAGTGTGGAGGACAAACATGCGTACAAAAATATGCATTCACAATGGCTTGTTTTTATAGAAAGAAACACCAACGGGAAGCTCAAGAATGATCAAAACTATGTACTGGGGGTGGCTGGAGTAACAGCGCTGGAGGGGACCCAGAAATGTTGGTAGTGACTCCTCTGAAGTTAGACTTTTCTATTTTACAGATTTATCTAATATAAACAGAAATTTACACATACCATGTTTTCCCATTTCACAGTCTTTCTTTAATTTTAACTTCTGTACATAGGAAACCATTCTAAGATTTAATTCCTTTAGCACACTAACGGTTACAAAAGAGTAACCATACGAAATGACATTTTCATATCTCTCGCTAAGTAAAAGGACAAGTTGCATCCTAGTTTGTCCTCCACTGTGTTTCATACAGGCAGGATTTTCAGGAATCAGTGGCATATTATAATGAAATAGGGGTTTGGGATTAGCTCCTTAAACATAGTAGGATTAGTTTGATTAGTTTTCTCCACATCAATTAAAATAGAAATTCCATTGCTTTAGCTTTTTAAATCTCAATGTACTCTAGGGACATGCCCACGCAAACAATGATGTAAAAACGAAAAACGCACCTGAAAACTTCAACACATTCATTTCACACCTTGAGATTCTCTTGCATAAAAAGAACAAAAATTCTCTTTAGTTCCACAATTTTCTTGCCTTATTGACATTATATCTCTCCATCAATTCACATTTTTCAGCCCAAGAAACTCAAAATGTTATTTCTCATACAGGAAATAAATTTACAAAGAGCTAAGGGAAACCAGAAACATAGGGCTGCACTGTTCAATCGATACAGGAATCCAAAGGAAAGAAACACAAATATTGGGATCAGCACAGATAAGCAGCCTGCTTCCCACAGGACAGAAGGAAAGCCACATGCAGAAAGTTAAACACATTCTAAAATCTCCTGGTGGAGACAGAAGCCCTGGAGTGGGTCAGTTCCTGGTGCAGGAGCGTGGGGACACATGAGCAGCCACAGGAATGGACTCTGGGAGCTCATACACCCTCCCCTGCCTGGGGAGGAAGAGAAGGGCTCCATCTCTCAGCTTCCACTCTCACAAGCGAGGAGACTCTCAACAGGATGCAGTTTAAGGTTGTGACTCAAATGAACCCTAAATTCATAAACCCTAATCCAGACACAGAACTCCTGACATTCACAGACTTTCTCAATGTGCACAAATTACCCTATGCAGGCATCTACTCTGTGGGTGCAAAACTCCACCCTGTGTGTAGACATAGGCCCAAGGGGAGCACAGGGACAACCTCAGGAAGGGCAGCAACTCCCTCCCCCTGTGCAGGTGCCTTCCCAGCTTTCCAGGGCTCTGTAGCTTCTCTCAGCAGAAAGGCACCTTCTGTGGTGGATATGAGCAGAGAGGACATGCAGCAAGAAGGTGTGGGCCTCAAGTACTTCCCTGTGCATGCTCAAGGGGGGCTTAGCTTAGAGACCTTGACCCCAGGCCTCTGCTCCCAGTCACGTTGCTTTCGGCTACAGTGATCTTGTAAATGGCACAACCCAGTGCTTGAAGAATCCAGCAAATTCACACAAACCTACACTTTAATGGAAAGGAGGAAAGAAAGTAGTAAAGCACTTTTCTAGTTCAACAAGAAAAGCCACATGTATTTATTACTTTCAGAAAATAATGTTAATTAACTGTTGTTTCCATGGCAAGACCCTGTTTTATAAACAATTAAATCATACTTAACACTTACTGATCAAGTGTAAGCCCTGGAATTCCAGTTGAAAACACTGCATCCCAAAGAAAAGAACAGAACTAACAATATGACTACCCACGCTCAGGGGAGGCAGAAAGGGAAACAAGAATTTTTAACACATTCAATGTAATACTAGTATCTTTTACTTTTTCTGAAATTTACCTATTTCTTGCCTCTTTGGAAATATTTTATACTGCTTTTCAAACCCACTGATTACATAAACTTTAACTTTTGAAAACCTGAGGCTCCACTAAGTGAGTAAATCTTTTCAAGGTGACAAACCCAGGGAGGGGCAGTGCTGACAGGCCAGAACACCCAAGAAAGTTTGCACAGAGGAACCTCCACTCCAAGACCTTCCCGTAGGATGTCTGTGCCAGGAGAGAGCCTGGGAGGGGCACAGGGACTTCATACGACAGATTCCAGGTGGCCATTCTCTGCTCTCCTCTCGTGGAAAAGAGCCACAGACAAAATACAAATCTCACAGTCAACTCAGCCAAAAGCAAACTCCCAACAGCTCCCCACCAAGCAGGACAGCCCCCAGTCTCTCCAGCTGAGTTTCTTATTTCTTAGCTCAGGCCATAAACTCAGCACTGACTTCAACTCCCCCCTCCCCAGCCCACACCATTTCTCATCTGTACACAGTCCTACTGTCTCGATCTCCAAACACACCCAGAATTCAACCTCCTCTCTCCACCCTGACCTAAGCCTTCAAGGCCTCTTGCCTGGCTTATTGGAACAGCCTCCTAACTGGTCTCATTGCCTCTGCCCTGGCCCCTCTGTGGTATATTCTCAACAGAACAGCCAGATCAAGTCTGCTAACCTTTTGTCCAGCCATGTTGCTCCTTCTCTCAAAACCTTCCAAATGGTCACCATCTCATTCAGAATAAACGCCCAAGTCCTCACTATGACCAACAAGGCCCCATGATTGGGCCCAAGCCACCACTCTGCCTTCAGCTCCTGCTGCCCTCACTGGCTGTGCCCTGGCCACACTGGCCTCCTTACTGCTCCCAGAGCAGGCCACTTGCTCTTCCTCCTACACTGCTTTTGGGCCTTGTTCAAAACCTACCTCTGCAGTGAGACATTTCCTGGCCCTTTGGCAACTCCACCTCCCTCCAGCCTGGCACACAGCACTCTCCCACAGGAGTCACACCATTGGTGTCACATCTAGAACGTCACCCAGGGCATGCTTTTTGTGTTTTGTTCACTTCTCTCGCCCCAGGGTCTAGAACAATGCATGACACAAACCTTGCACTCAATAAGAAATGTAGCTTAACGAATAGATGACTGTAAAAACAACAAGGAACTGCCTAACACTTGGGCAAGGAAGGCCAAATCTGTAAGAACACCAGGGGCCAGGGGAGGCTGGTCCATTTATCAGCCCTAAAAGGACGCACAGCATCATGTTAGAAAGAAAACTCCCCACCACATCCTACAAATACCATACATCTTTTTAGCAGCATCAACAGAGCCCTTCAAATGTAAACAGCTTTTCTACTTTGAAGCAGCCTTCAGTGTCCCATTACCACTCATCACATGCCTACCGCTAACTTTAACATGATAACTTTCAGATCTAAGGTAATATGACTGACATTAAACTGTGTTTTCTACCTTACCCAAGTCTCTCTTGGGAATGATTGTACGTATGCAAGCAGTAATAACCTGAGAACAGATGGAGAAGTAAATAATTCTATTCCTTCCCCCACCCTGTGCCCCCACCAAACAGTACAACACTGTCTGATTCTTTGTCTTTTTTAAACAAACTTCACCAGAAATACATCTGCTGAACATGCTCCTTTGGAAGTCAGGGCTACTGTTTCCTTCAGACACCTAATGCATTTAAGTGTCCAGATGCCACAAACCATTGAAATATTGCTCACGTGTCTACCGTACAGTTCCCAAACTGAGATTTCAGTAAACTTACGTTGCAGCTGCCAGGAAAAGAAAAAGGAACCAAAAACAATGCCATCCACGATGAGAAGTGGAATTAAACCAAATGAAAGTTTTCCTTTACAGATGCAGGGATACTTGAAAGCAAATCACTCCTTACAAGGAGTGAGGGAACTAAAATTGCTGTGGGAGGAAAAAGAGAGCCCATGTACAAATGCTTTCAAGGCAACTTGCAAAATTCCAAATTATCTTGCCAGCAAAGATTAATGAACTGTCTCCTCTGGAGCAGAAGCGTGCTGGTGATGGTGGTCAGGGCAGGCCACCCCAAGATGCACCACTCTAGTATGCGGATTATTTTGAGCCGAAGACAATAAAGAGTCAGGAGACTCAGGAAGAACATTTGCTTTTCACCTCCAAAACTGCCTAAAGAATTTAACATAGAAGACCTGTTTCAGGAAGGAGCCAATATCATATGATGGCTGTAATATAATGTAAAATAGATGTTACAATAGGATTGGCACCAACAAGCCCATTTTATCAAAATTTCTGTCTCTTCCTGGTCACATTTTCTATAGCTTGCCCTCAAAAGAGTTGTCAGACAAACATTTGTATTTCTATTTCCATGTGAATTGTCTTCTTCCCTGTGAAATCCCAAACCACTACCCCTCCAACACCTTCCACGCCTTTAGCTACAGTACAATACTTAAGCAAGCAGCTTAGACAGAATGACGAGCTGCTCATTTCCGAGTTTCTCACATGTATACATGTTATTAAACTTGGTATTATTTTCTCCTGCTAACCTGTCTTTTAATCATTTGGGCAGCCATAAGATCCTTAAGGGAAAGGGCAGAGGAGGATTCTCCCTCTTGCCCAACACTAGCATTGACCAAAGAACCAATACCCCTCCCCTGCTCCCCCAACACATTGTATTAGGACCCCAAGAAGTTAAGGCCCAACGAGATGGATTGTTTCTCTTTCTCATCACAGAAAAAGAAGTTGGAATGATCTATCAGTCAACAAAAACATGCATGTGTTGTGAGCATTGGAATATGTCCCTCCCCTCCAGCCTACATCATAACTACAGAGGAGTTAGAGAGCTTCCACTTCTTAAGTCCTGGCGGGGAAGCAAAAAGCCTCCCAAGAACCATTGCCCCAGACCCACCCAGTGCCCCCCCTCCCCTCCCTGACTCCCTGCTGCCCTTCCCGCCCCAGCAGCCATGGGCTTGTAAGGCCAGCGCCGGAGCACCAAGCCTGGATGGAAAGAGCGTCCAGACCCACAGGGACCTGGTTGTCAGATGCACCGGTCTCATTATAGGAGCTGTCCCCGCCTGCTCTGCCTGAGGAGCCACTCCCCACAACGGCCCTGCCCCAAACTGCGCCAGCCAGTCCCAGCTGCTAAGGGCCCAGGCGAGCACAGTCTTCCATGCCGACTGGTGCAGGTGCACTTACCCGTGTCCCTCTCCCCGCTGCCCAGGAGAATGAGGACAATGTGATGCTCAGCCGCTGAGGCCAATCCAGGTGAGCAACGTGGGTGGGGCCAGAAGTGCGGGTGGAAGTGCATCAGTCGCCATCTTGGTGTCTGGCGGGGCCCCTCTCAGAGGGCCAGCCACATTCTCTCACCCCCTCGGTCTGGGTCATTTGCTATGAATACCACAGCAGTGACCCATCAGGGCAGCAGAACAGACGCGTTTTGGCAGCATGACCCCAGGGTGGGTGCATCAGGCAGCAGTTTGCCTAGGCCCACAGACGTGGCCATCTTGCTTTACGGAGGACAGATGGGCACACGCCGCCATCTTGCCATCCTTTGGGGCCTGGGGACCAGCTCCCACTTGCTGCACAGTGTCGCTTTGAGCCCTACTCTTGTGGCAGTCCCACTGTGGGACAGAGAGGAGGGGGCTGGAGCCTGGCAGCATGACAGCCTGAGGCCCGGGATGGTGATCACTGCACTGCCACGAACTGATCCCACCACTGGGCAACGAGGAGAAACAGCCATCTCCTTCCACGGGTAACCAGCTGCTGCCGCCCAGTCAGCCCCCTTGGTGGTCCAGCCCAAGGCAGGAAGCACTCTGTGCTTGGGGCCTTGGGGCCGGTCCAGCGGGTGAGTGAGCACCAGGCGCTATGTGGCCTTGGTCTGTGCCACTGTCTCTGCTCCAGGCACCTCGGGCTACCGCGGCCATCCCATGGCTACTGGCGTCCACCTTATGGCCTCCACCACACTGTCACCCCCACCCCCTGGCCACTCTGCTCTCCACTGATTCAGGCTGGGGCCAACAATGTCAAGAAACAGGGTATTCTGGAAACACTCTTTCTTAGGTCACTATCTTCTTGCATTTGCCGTGACTTTTCTGCTCTTTTGATGGCAGGGAGCCTGCCTTGATCTCTGCGATCAGGAATGTGGCTGAGCAGATGCAGCTTCTACCTCAAAATGGACACCCCTCTCAGATGCTCTGTTGCTAAAAGGGTCCTGGCAGTGCAGGGAAAGGTGGCTCTGCACTGGAGGTGAGTCCTGGAGAGGCGTCTGACTCTGCAGACTCTTCATGTGACAGCATCCTGGGTGGAGGAGGTTGCAACCCACTCCTCACTGGGAGGCTTACCCTGGGGACTCAGGGAAGGGGCTCCTCTCTTCACTTCTTCCTTGGGATCCCACAGCAGGATGAGGGGTTTGCCTTCCCCTTGGCCTGGCTCCCTTCATGAGGGCTTCTGGAATTCAGCCAGTTGAGTGAGTCCTTTCCTGCGGACTCTGCAATGGAGGTCTCAGAACAGTGCACTGAAGACATTCTACTTTGAAAACCTCCTGGCAGATCCTTTTGTTTCATGTTGCAGGTTGTTATTGAATTTTTAAAGACATGAATGCCACTTGTTGTCTTTAGTCTTATTCAAAGTTAACAGTGGTTTTTTTAAGTCGGAAGTTGTTACAATCTATCCAAAGGACTAGTAATGTGAGTTTGTTTCAGAGGTCAGACAACATGCTTTCTTGACAGTTTCCTTCAGAGTCTGTGTCCCAAAAGATTTGTTACTGTTTTTGAGAATGAGGCAAAGCACTGCAGAGAAGGTTGTTCTTGGCATGTGTCATTGTTTAACGTGGTCTGGGGGCAAAGAAGGTGGGGGTCCTTTGGTAATTCGTCACAAAACATTGAGAAATGTTAGAAGGTCAGGTTGCTTGGAACTCCCTGAGGACCTAGTATCCACCTGGTCTGGTCCACAGCAGCCTCATGGGGGTTAGATGAACTCAGGAGGAGAAGAAAGCCTCGAGAGAGACCCCCTACGTCCCCATGTGCACAGTTTTCTCTAAATAGAGATTTTACCTTAATGAGGAGAAGAGATTATGAAGTGTCTTGGTCAGTACATTTCAGGGGCTGGTTGCTTGGTACAGGGAGCAGCTTTCCTCTTGGTAGTGGAAGGACAAGAGGAGCAACGAACCACGGCTCTTGGGGCTGACCTCCTCTTGGCGGCAGTCCTGCATCCTCAGCTGCTTGAGTAGAGCTGGGGCCAGGCGCCCTGCTGAGTGCCTGGGAGGCTCTGCTGGCCGACACCTGGCCTGGCTTTGAAATAGGGGGACCAACCCTCCCCGTTTTAGCACCAAAGTCCTGCATCCCAGGGACAGCAGGAGGGTTGGACAACCATGAGCTTCTAGGAACTATTTCTGAGGCTTCCTGAAGCCTTTCCTGTTGTCTTGGTGTCATCCTGTGCTCTCTGCCTGAGCATCTGTGGCCCTACAGGGCACTTACCACAGCCTGGGAGGAGGTCTTCACCTTCCTTCCTTCTCTGCCCTACAGATGGTCAGCTCCTTAAGGTAGACAGTGGGTCTTTCATCTTTCTATTACAGTAATAACTTGCAAGCAGAGGTGTTCCTTACATCTTTCCTAAAGGTTTAAATGGGCAAAGTTCCTAAGTGTGGGTGTTCCCAAAAACATTTGTTTTGCTTTTATAGTTGATTATTTTAGGGGGAGACATTTAATTCTTTCTTTTTAATTACTTTTTCATGTATCCTTGCAGGCTCCACATAAAAGGCTCAAAACTTCTGGTCCAGTGGCTAAAAGCTGTTCACAGAGATGACTGGACCCTACTAAGCATTCTTTCATCAGCAGTGAACATTTCACCAAAAAAAAAAACTCTTGGACAGGCTGGAGGATGAGTACTACATGCTCAAGCCCACGGCCTTGCCCTCCAACTTCCACCTGACTGAGAAGGAGGAGCTGAAGGCCGTGGCCACCCAAGGAGAAATAACACCAAGATAGCCGCCGGGGGCCTGAGGAACATACGAGTGAAGCAGATGGGAAAGGAGCTTCAGGTTCATCCTTATCCTTGAGGGAAAACCTGAGGGCCCAGCCAGGGTCCCGCAAGTTGAAGCGAGCCTCTCTGCAGGGCGAACCCGCACCCAGTGCCACCCAGGAAGCCACCAGTCAGGCGCGGGCACAGAGTCTCTGGAAGGAACTCCAGGAGACAGTGTGGCCTCCACAGTGTGTGGCAGCCTGGGAGATACAAACACGTCTGCTGTAGATGCTGGCGATGAGACCCCCTCTGCCCAGCCAGGGCCGGTTGGGTAAGAGTGGCATTTCCGTGGGTGACTTTATCCCTCAGGATCTGAGGCATGCACATTTATTGGATGTCTTCCTTCTTACAGTTTCTCCTCAGCACACACTCAAGAGAGGCCATCTGTCCCTTGAGAGGCTGTTGATCGAAAGAGGCTGAAGAGAGATGTGGAGCCCAGCTACAGCTGGACCAGCCCTGGGCCTGATGAGAGCTTGGCCCAGAGCCCCCACATTCGTCATTCACAATGATGCCTCAGAAACCCTCCCAGAGCCCCTTCACCCTCCAACAGATGTCACCCCCGAGCCAGCCACAGAAGATGTGAAGGGCGAACACAGCGACACCGGCCCCACGTCCCTCAGCGGGGTCATCCTGTCAGCACTGGGGGTGCAAGAACTCCTCGACTCGCTGTCTCCTACTACTTCTGCTCCCGGGGGAACCGGAGCACGGGTGCCGCCTGCGGCAGCAGGTGGAGAAGGACAGCGAGCTGAAGAGGGGCAGCTGCCGACAGCCAGGTGCACACGCTGCAGGAGGAGATGGACGAGCTGAATGAAGGGGGAACCTAACTGAGGAGCATGCTGCCCCCCACTGAGGTCAGTCCCCGTGCTCGGGGCTCCCCCACTGCCTGCTCCTCATGAGGGGTTTCCTGCTCCGCAGCAGACGGCCCCTGAACACTTCTGTGTACAGCATGCCTGCTGCTGTCTTGGGAGAAGGCTCTGCTGGTAGCCGCCCCTCCCAGACAGGGAGCCCAGGCTGCAGAGCTCACTCTGCTCGCTCTAGGGCGCTCGAGAGGCAGCATTAGTTGTCAGGGTTTAGCAGGCGGGAAAGGAGGCATTGCAGGTCAGCTGAGAAAGCCACGCCTACCCAATGAAATGTACCTGGATCGTTGGTTTACCACTTGAACAGGAGAAAATCAGCTTCTATTGCATCCCTCACACAAATGTAAATTCCAATGAGTTAGGATCTAAATGTGAAATAAAATCGACATAGTAAACTATTGGAAAAGTTATAGGAGACTCTTAAAGTCATGGGGAGGTTCTTTCCATTTGTGTTTTAACGAATATCCTTGAACTGAAGTCATTTTGAACATTTTAATAATTTCTTTAAAATTTTAAACATCTTTTTGAGTAGAATACATTCTCTTTTGTAAAAATTAAAACACCAGAGAAATATATAAGCTAAGAAGTGGTAAAAACTCCTATTTCTCACCTACCTCCCAACTTTTATTCCTTGTTGGTAGTAAAATTTGGTGTGTAATCTCCTCGACTGTTCCCTGTGCTTTACATACATATTTCTCCACCTGTACAAATTGGTTGGATATATTTTTGGTGTGTTTCTTTGTTATGTTTCTGATTTTCCTGCTCTCTTACAGTTTAGTAGTTGTAAACATTGGTTTCTCGATATTCCTTACGTATTGAGGGTACCACCTTTTGCCTGTTATACATCCATGGAAAACATTTTCCTACCACATTGTTCATTTAATCTGGATCAGTGCTTGTCTTCCCAGATGCCAGTAACACTTCAGGAGGGAAATGGGTCTATGTGACAGGCTATTCAGGATCTCCAGGACCCCCAGGGCAACAACCAGTAGGACAACCCAAAACAAGAAACAAAACCCATCCCTCGTGTTTCCAGATGCATCCTATGGGAAGGACAGCTCCAGTTGAGGACCACTGATGTCCTGGTCAGAGTTATCCACTATGTTCTCCTATCACGTTAAAGCTGTTTCTGTAGTTTCTCGTACCTGATGGTACAATTTGGTGCCTTTGTCTGTTCCTCTTGGTGCCTTTGTCTGTTCCTCTTGGTGCCTTTGTCTGTTCTTCTTGGTCAGACTGCCCAAGGTTTCTCACTGTTACAGGTCTTTCCAGACAGCCAGCCCTTGACTCCATTGCTCAGGTCTATGTTGTTGCTCCTGCCTGGTGAATTCTCACTTCATTCTGCTGTCATTGGTTTTATTGTGGTGTTGTTCTTGCTCTTGGAGGGAAGGGCTCAGCTTCTTCGTGTACAGGTGATATTCCCTGATACCTGCAGTGGAGGCTGTGTCCCTTCCTCTGTCCCCTTGTCCCCACGCCATGGATTTGTCTCATGCTGCTCTCATTGCTGTTCATTTCTAAAGAGTTTCTCCTGTCTGTCTGGATTCCCTCTTTAACCTGAGAGATTTAGAAGGGTGTGGACAGATTTTCAAGTGGATAGGTTGGGGGAGGGGAGCCAATATTTTGTGATTACTTTTTACTTTTATTACTTTAAGTTCCAGTAATATGGTCACTTATAGATTTCTGCTTTTTGGACTCTTTAGAGATTTCATTGTGGCTTAGTACACAGTCCATTGTGGTGACTGTTTCATTGTGGTTTGAGGAGAATGTTCGCTCTCCACTAGATGCTTACGTTGTTGTCCCTGGGGCTGAGGCTAGATCTAGCTTTTTTGTGTTCGTCAGCAGATCTGTTTCCTAACTTACTGTATCACTTGACATGTGGCTTTTTAAGAGAGGTAAGGTAGGTTTCCCTGTGGAAAGGGAAGGCACCTCCCTTGGGGTGCCTGTGTCTTCTTGTTTGTCCAGTTTTGCTTTATGTTTCAAGACCATGTTGTTAGGTGCATAAGTGTTCCTGACAGTTATCAACACAGAGAACCCCTTTTTGTCCCATTTAAAGTATTATTTCTTTATCTCCTTATTTTCAACCATATTATATCCCTTTATTTTATAACAATATTTTAACTCAACTTGAGAGCCTTCATGTTTTTCTAGAGCAATTTGATCCATTTACAATTGTGATTATTGATAAATTGGAATGTGAGTCTACCATTTAATTTAATTTTTAATTTGTTAGGTTTTCTCATGATTTTTCTCTTCTTTTAGTGGGTGTCTTTCAGTTTTTAGGAACAACCATTTCTGCCTCTCTTTCTGTAAATGCTTAGAGTTGATCAGTTCCTGTGTTCTACACTCCCAACTCATCACCTTCTGGTCCCCAGCTTGAGAATATCTGATCTTAGTTCCGTGTTCTTATTTTCCCCATCAAGCAACCATGATTGGATGTAAGTATAAGTTTTATTGGTTACTTTGTACACAACAGTTTATTGTATCCAAATTTTTCCTCCTTTTGGAAAGATTTGATGTTATTTTGGAACTCATATGACAGTGAAATTTTGAGATGAATCGAGTCTGAGATACTCCTTAGGTGCTGATGCTGGGGACCTAGCACCTAAACTCTTAAAGTTGCATCAGTGTGTCAGCAGAGTCGGGATGTGGTCAGAGATGTTTAAAGCCATGGAATTGAATGAGGTTTCCTGGAGACACTGTAGCTGTAGAAGGGACCAGGGCTCAGCCTAGGAGCAGGCAGTGTTTGCAGAGGTGCAGCTGAAGAGGGTCCAGGAAAGGGGACTGAAATGGTGGAGCATGAAGTTGCAGGAACCATGAGGGGAAAGGGTATTGCAGAAAGGAGGGGTGCTCAGCTGGGTGGGATACAGCTCTGATCAGAATGGAGAAAAGATGGCTGGACTCGGCCATGTGGCATCACTGGTGACCTCAGTCTCCTTGAGAGGGTGGGAATGAAGCTGGGTCTAGAGTGAGTGAAGGGGGTCCATGGGAGGGAAGTAGGTATGAGGCACTTTATTTAAGAGGTTTAGCCATGAAGGGGAGTTGGGAAAGTGGACAGTGGCCAAAAGGGAGCCTGGGTCCAAGGGAGAGTTTTGTTTGTAAGGCGGAGATGAGCTAGCAGGTGTCTGTGCTGCAGGTAGGACCAGATGGGGAGGAGGAGTCTGCTGGGCCCTGAGGAGGTGCCGGGATGGGCTCCTGTTATGAGAGGTTTGGGGATTCGATTGGAGACGTAAAAGAAACTTTCCACTCCAAACGAATGGACTGAAGGTATATTTTATTATAGAGAAGATGGTAAAGGTGATAGTCCGCAAACAGATCTGAATAGGTCAAATAATAAGAGGGAAAAAACACCAGCTTGACTGGGAAGGGAAAACATCCACATCAGCTGAGATAGCAGCAGATTTGAATAGGTCATATAATAAGAGGGAAAAACGTCAGATCTATCAGATAGGGAAACACCAGATCGACTGAAGGGAAATGACACAAATCAACCAGAAAGAGAAACTCCAGGTTGACTGAAAAGAGAACACATCAGATCAATTACTTCACAATAAATCAATTACTCACAACATCCACGCCCCACTGCTGGGAGAGTCCTGTCAATTGATACGGCTGGGCGGGAATCACACGTCCTGGGCAAGGCGTCCCTTCCACAGGTGGAACTCTCACCGGGTCTCAGTCTCCAGCAATTTATATAAGCGGTTACAGAGTTTACAGAGAAAGCATTCAGTGTTCCCATGCACAAATGGTTATCAGTGACGTACATGCACTGAGCCCCACACTCTGGCTATCGTCCCAGCCCAGTAGTTGTGTACGTGCGTTGTTTACCCTGCTTATCCTCCCAGCCCAGCTCAGATGGCCAGTCTGCCCCAGGCTGCAGTGCCCAAAGGGCCTTGAATTTTTTACACATTGCAACTATCTCCATGGGAGAAGGGCCGGTTCCCACCATGCAGAAAGCAGCTTTTATATTTCTTTTTGTGCTGGTGGCTGTAGGTCAATGGAGCGGCCAAACATGGCTGTACTCATGTCAAGACAGCTCCGCTGCCTGGCGCCGTGCAGAGAGCAAGAGGACAGATGTGCTCGTGGAAAGGGCGCCCTGTGCCTCTGCTCCTGTATTGCTGGAGCGTGAGGTGGGCAGTGGTTGGGAGTGGAGGGGCGATGCAGAAGGTGTTAGGTGAACGGCAGGGGGAGGAGGGAGAGGGAGAGAGGACACTGTGGCTTGTTCTTCATGGCTCACACGGAGCTCCCCACTGGGATCTCCGATCACCAACTGTTGACTCTCTTTGATGTTTTCATCAAAATGTCGGCTCTCTTGATGGTTCCCAAGGCTATTATGAATTTGTTCATCAATGAAGGAAACTTTGGGTCATGTTTAAGGGATTCTATGTCAAAGGGGCGCTACAAGTGTTTATTCAGTCCATCATCTTTACCCAATCTCTTTGTTTTTGGACAGATTCCATACAACAGAGCAGCCGGGCCAGTGGCCTGCAGGTTCCAGGGTTTGGGAGATTTGCCCTCCAGAAAGCCGGTGCTGATTGGCATTCTCACAGGACGTGGTGCTCTGTCCCAGAGCCCGCTCTAATTCTGGGTGTCATGACATTGTAACTCCTGGGGCAGTTCTGTCAGGGCCCATCGTTGGCATTTCTGTGATCAGTGAGGGCAAACATTTTTCTGTGATCATTATCTGTCACTTCCCTGACTGTGTTGTTGCCTGCCTTGCTCACTGAGCTCTGAACCTTCCTGGTGGAACCAGACGTTCACTCTTTATCCAGTGTGATTGCACGTTCCCTCAGTGTGCTCCTTGAGTACTTGCTTCAAAAATATCTGTTTTCTTCACATTCTTTGATTCCTTGTACATATAATCTAGATTTAATCTGGAGCTTTAAAAATGTTTTATTGTGAAAAACCTTGAACATACACAAATTAAACAGAGAAGTGCGCTAGCCCCCCATGTCTCTATTACCCAGCTTCAACATTTATTAATATTCTGATATTCCTGTTTCGTCCATATTTCTACCCACTCCCTACCTTCCATTGATTATTTTTTAATTAATAGATTTTTTTTTAGGAAAGTTTTAGATGAACAGAGAAATTCAGCAGAGAGAGCAGAGCATTTCTCTCTCTTCCCCCACAGTTTCCCCTACGGTTAACATCATGCGTGACCACCTGTGTTAGTGAGGTTCATTCCTTACAAGTGAGGAGCTGATGCTGCTACAGCGTCCGTAAGGAAGTCTGTAGTTTACATTAAGGTTCATTGTCTTGCTGTCATGTACTTGGATTTTGACAAATGCATAATCACATGTATCCACCACGACAGTATCCTACAGAAGAGTTGGATTGCCCTAAAATCCCTGTGCTTTACCTCTTCGTCCCTTGCCCCCCAACTCCTGGCAACACTGATCTTTATACTGTTTCTATAGTTTTGCCTTTTCTGGAATGTCGTGTAATTGGAATATATGAAAACTATGGAATAGTGTATATAGCCTTTTCCACTTGGGTTCTTTCACTTAGCAGTATGTATTTAAGTGTCCACTATGTCTTTTTGTGACTTGATAGCTCATTTCTTTTTTTTTTCTTGTTGTATATTGAGTCAAAATATACATAACAAAAAATGTTTCATCTTAACCATTTTTAAGTGTACACTTCAATGGCGTTAAATACATTTCCACAGTTGTACAGTCATCACCACCATTCATCCCCATAACTCTTATAAATCTGAAACTCTATACCTATTAAACAATAACCCTCCCTTGTCCCCTCCCCCAGCCCTTGGCAGCCACCATTCTACTTACTGTCTCTATGATTTGACTACTCTCAGTTCATACAGCATTTGTCTTTTTGTGACTGGCTTATTTCAATTAGCATAATGTCTCCAAGGTTAACCCATGTATAACGTATTGGAGAATTTGCTTCCTTTTTAAGGCTGAATAATATTCCATTGTATGGATATACTACATTTTGTGTATCCACTCGTGTCAGTGGACACTTGGGTTGCTTCCACGTTTTAACTATTGTAAATAACACCGCTATGAACATGGATGTACAAATATCTCTTCAAGGCTCTGTTCTCAGATCTTTTGGGTGTATATGCAGAAGAGGAATTGCTGGATCACATGATAATCCTATGTTCAATTTTTTGGAGAAACATCAATACTGTTTTCCATAGCAGCTGCACCATTTTACATTCCTATCAACAGTGTACAAGCGTTCCCATTTCGCTGCATCTTGGCCAACACTTGCTGTTTTCTGTCTTTTCAATAGCACTCATCTTACTGGGTGTGAGGTGGTGTCTCATTGTGGTTTTGATGTGCATTTCCCTAATGATTAGTGGTGTTGAGCATCTTTTCATGTGCTTATATGCCATTTCTAAGTCCTCTTTCGCAAAGGAGTCTTCAAGTCCATGCCCATTTTTGAATTGGCTTGTTTTTAGTTGTTTAATTTAGGACTTCTCTGTATATTCTGGATACCAGTCTCTTGTCAGAAATATGATTTGCGAATATTTTGTCCCATTCTGTGGGTGCCTCTTGATGTACCAACTTATAAAATTTTCATGGAGTCCAATTTTTCCATTGTTTTTCTTTTGTTACCTGTGCCTTTGGTGTCATATCCAAGAAATCATTGCCAAATCTGGTGTCATGAAGATTTAATCTTATGTTTTCTTCTAAGAGTTTTCTTGTTTGAGGTCTTACATTTATGTCCTTGATCCATTTTGAGTAAATTTTTGTATGTAGTGTTGGATGGGGTCCAGCTTCAAGATTTTGCATAGGGATATCCAGTTTTCCCAGCACCATTTGTTGAAAAGAAACCTTTCTCCATTCCATGGTCTTGGCACCCCTGTCAAAAATCACTTGACCATATATGTGAGGGTTTGTTTCTGGGCTCGCTATTCTATGCCATTGGTCTCTATGTCTGTCTTCATGACAATACCATACTATTGATTACTGTAGCTTTGTAGTAAGTTTTGAAATCAGGAAGTGTGAGTCCTCTAGTTTTGTTCTTCTTTTGCAAGATTGTTTTGGCTATTCTGAGTCCCTTGAGATTCCATGTGAATTTTAGGACGGGTTTTTCTATTTCTGCAAAAAACATCATTAGGATTTGGCTAGGGAATACATTGAATCTATAGATTGCTTTGGGTAATACTGACACTTTAACAATAGTAAGCCTTCCAATCCATGAACATGGGATGTGTGTCCACTTATGAATGTCTTCTTTAATTTCTCTCTGAAATGTTTTGTAGTTTTTATGGTGTAAGCCTTTCACCTCCTTGGTTAAGTTAATTCCTAAGCATGTTATTCTTTCTGATACTATTATAAATGAATTGTTTTTGTAATTTCCTTTCCAGAGAGCTCATGGTTCGTGTCTAGAAATGCTGCTGATTTTTGTGTGTTGACTTTGTATCCTGCTACTTTTCTGAATTCATTTGTTAGATCAAACGGCTTTTTTGTGGAGTCTTTTGGATTTTCTACATAGGAGATGACATCATCTTCAAACAGAGACCATTTTACTTATTTCTTTCCAATTTAGATGCCTTTTATTTATTTATTTTTATTGCCTCATGGTCTGGCTTGAACTTTCAATACTGTGTTGAATAGAAGTGGTGAAAGTGGGCATCCTTGCCTTGTTCCTGATCTTAGAGGAAAAGCTTTCAGTCTTCCATCATTGAGTATTATGTTTGTTGTGTATTTTTCATATATGGCTTTTGTTATGTTGAGGCACTCTCCTTCTATTCCTAGTTTGTTGAGTTTTTTATCATGGAAGGGCGTTGAATTTTGTCAAATGGTTTTCTGCATCAATTGAGTTGGTCATTTTTTTCCCTTCATTTTCTCGATGTGACTTATTACATTGATCAATTTTTGTATATTGAACTCCTCTTGTATACCAGGAATAAATTTCACTTGGTGGTAGTGTATAATTCTTTTAACATGCTGTTGAATTCAGTTTGCTAGTATTTTGTTGAGGATTTTTGCATCTATGTTCATCAGGGATAATGGTCTGTAATTTTATTTTCTTTTAATGTCCTTGTCTAGTATTGGTATCAGGGTAATGCTGGCCTCGTAAAGTGAGCTTGGAAGTGTTCCCTCTTTTTCAATATTTGACAGAGTGTAAGAAGTCTTGTTTTTAATACTTATTTATATGTTTGGTAGAATTCACCAGTGCAGTCATCTGGTCCTGGGTTTTACTTTGTTGTGAGATTTTTTCTTTAGATTTCTTTAAATATAGGTGACATATAACATAGGTAAGTTTTAGGTGTTCAAGATGATGATTTGTGAAAGGATTACCACAATACGGTGAGTTAACACCTCCATTCCCTCACATAATTAACTTGGTTTTTCTAGTGATCACTTTCAAGATCTACTCTCTTAACAACTTTCAAGTCTATAAGAATATAATATTGTTAATTATGGTCACCATGCTGTATATTATATCCCCAAAACTTGTTCATTTTACAGCTAGAAATTTGTGCACTTTGACTCACATCTCCCCATTTCCCCCAACCCCGTGACCCTGGGAAACCCATTTTTGTCTCTATTCCTTTGAGTTGGGCTTTTTTAGATTTCACATATGAGTGAGAATATATAGTATTTGTCTTTCTCAGTCTGACTTATATCATTTAGCGCAATGCCTCAAGGTCCATCCATGTTGTCGCAAAATGCAGGATTTCATTCTCCTGCATGGCTGAATAATATTCCATTATATATTACATGCATACATATATCTCACATTTTCTTTATCTATTTATCCATTGATGGACACCTGGATTGTGTCCATGTTCTCTGTGAATAATGTTGAAATGAACATGGGGGTGCAGATATCTCTTCAGAATAGTGATTTCAATTCCTTTGGGTATACAGCCAGAAGTGGAATTGCTCATTTATATATATTTCTATTTTTATTTTTTTGAGAAAATTCCATATTTTTTCCATAGTGGCTGTAGCAATTTACATTCATGCCACCGGTGCACAGGGTTCTCTTTTCTACACAGCCTCGCCAACACTTGTTGTCTGTTGTCTCTTTGAGAATAACCATTCTAGCAGGTGTGAGGTGATATCTCATTGTAGTTTTGATTTCATTTCCCTGATGATCAGTGATTACGAGCATCTTCTCATGTACCTGTTGACCATTTTTATGTCTTCTTTGGAAAAGTATCTACTCAGGTCCTTTGATCATTTTCATATTGTTTTGTTGGTTTCTTTGCTGTTGAGTTGTAACAGTTTCTTATATACTGTGGATATTAGCCCCTTTAGTTTGCCAATTGTTTCATTTGCTATGCAGAAGCTTTTTAGATTGAAGTCATCCCACTTGTTAAGTTTTGCATTTGTTGCTTGCACTTTTGATATTATATCCAAAAAAATCTTTGTCAAGACCAGTTTCATGGGGCTTTTTTCTCTATATTTTCTTCTAGTTGTTTTATATTTGGTGTCTTACATTTAAGTCTTTAATTCAATTTGGGATCATTTATAGAGTGCTGTAAAATAGGGGTCCGATTTCAGTTTTCTGCATGTGGTTATCCAGTTTTCCCAGCACCATTTGTTGTAGAAACTATCCATTCCCCATGGAGTCTTCTTAGCTGACTTGTCAATTGTTAGCAAACTGTATGTGTGTGGTTTTATTTCTGGATCCTTGATTCTGTTCCATTGGTCTAGGTGTCTCATTTTATACCTGTATCATACTGTTTTTATTACTATAGATTTGTAATAAAGTTTGAAATCAGAAATTGTGATGCCTTCAGCTTTTTCTTTCTCGGGGTTCCTTTGGTTATTGGAGGTCTTTTGTGGATCCACATGAGTATTAGGATTATTTGTCCTATTTCTCTGAAAAATGCCATGGGAATTTTAATAGGAATTGCATTGAATCTTGAGATGGCATTGAGTAGCATGAACATTTTCAAAATATTAATTCTTCTGATCCATGGGCATAAGATATCTTTTCATTTCTTTGTGTCTTTGAGTTCTTTCATCTGTGTCTTATAGTTGTCAGTTTCTAGATCTTTCACCTTCTTGGTTAAATTTATTCATGAGTATTTTACTGTTTTTGATGGTATTGTAACTAGGATTTTTTCTTTATATCATTTTTAGATAGTTCATTGTTAATGTAGAGAAAGGTAACCGATGTCTATATGTTGATTTTGTCTCCTGCAGCTTGAGTGAATTTGTTTATTATTCCTAACAGTTTGGGGAGGAGTCTTTAAGTATTTCTCTACATAAAATCATATCTGCAAACAGAGACCACTTTGTTCCTTCATTTCCAATTTAGATGCTTTATATTTCTTTCTCTGGCCAAATGTCTCTGGGTGAGACTTGCAGCAGTATGTTGAAGAGTGGTGTTGAGACTGGGCACCCTTGTCTTGTTCTTTGTCTTAGCAAGAAAGCTTTCAACCTTTCACTGTTCAATATGATGTTAGCCGTGGATTTGTCATGTAAACCTTTTATTATGTTCAGGTATGTTCCTTCTGTAACCCTTTCTTGAGAGTTTTTATCATGAAGGGGCGTTGAATTTTGTCAAATTGCTTTTTTTGCATTGAGATTATTTTAGAATTTTTATCTTTCATTCTGTCAATGCGGTGTATCACATTCATTGATTTGCATCATGTTGAACTTGATCATGTTGTTTGATCCTTTTTTTGAGTTTAGATAGTTTTGTTATAATGTGTCTTGGAGAAGAAAGTTTTAGTTTGAAATTTTAGGGTGACCAATCGGCATCAGGACCTTGGATGTCTACATCTCTCCCCATATTTGGGAAGCTGTCAGCTGCTATTTTTTTAAGTCAACTTTCTTTTCCTTTCTCCCTGTCTTCTCCTCTGGTACTTTAATAATGCTTATCTATTTCTTTTCAATGTATCCCATAATTCACACTGCCTTTCCCCAATCCTATCCGTTCCTTTTTGTCTTTTTGCTCCTTTGACTGGATGATTTCAAATGACACATCTTCTAGTACACTAATTATTTCTTGTACATGGTTGAATCTGATTTAGAAGCTCTCTATTGAATTCTTCAGTTCAGTCATTGTGTTCTTCAACTCTAGGATTTCTGTTTGTTTTTCCTTAATGCTTTCTGTTTCTATGTTGAACTTCTCACTTGTTCATGCACTATTTCCTTATTTCATTTAGTAGTCTATCTGTGTTTCCTTAGAGTTTTATGAATTTCTCAAAGAACATTGCTCTGAAGTCTTTGTCACATAGTTCCTATATCTCCATTTCTTGGTCGGTCATTGGAGTTTTATTCTTTTTCTTTGGTGGTGTCGTGGATCTTTGATTATTCATGATCCTTGTGGCCTTCCGTTGGTGTCTGCAAATTTGAGGAAGTAGGCACTTCTTCCACTCTTTACAGACTGGCTTTGTAAACCAAAGCCTTCACATTCAGCCCATCTAGGGGTCCTGGGTGGCCCATCTGGTGGTGTCCAGGGACAGGCTTGCTGCTGGAGTCCTTGAGCTACCTGGTACTGGGGTGAGTGGAAAGTTTGGGTCCACAGTATTGTGTCTGGCCCTGGGCAAATCTGGGACCCTGAGTTCATGAGTAGCCCCACTGGAGCCTGTTTTGACAGGTCCTCATTGAGAGCCTGTGACCACAGTAGTCATCCAAGGCCATGAGAGTTGGCCAGTGCTGGGATGATCTGAGAGTCTCGGCTCACGGGAGCCTGCCAGGAGCCTGTGCCATGAGAGACAGTTTGTGCTGGTGTAGGCCAGAAGTCTGGATTCCTGGGAACCTGGGGCCACAGGAGCTACCTGAGATTGCAGGAGCCAGCAGGCGCTGGGTCAAGATAGAAGCCTGGGTTCATGGGAACCTGCCGGTGACTGGTGCCATGGGAGCTGCCTGGGGCCGCCTGAGTCAGCAAGCACCTCGGTGGGCTGGGGGCTTGGTTCTGTAGAAGCCTGTCGGAAGCCTGGTTCCATGAAAGCTGTCTACGGCTGCTGGAACTGGCAGATGGTGTGGTGAGCCATGGGCCTGTGTTCCTAGTAGCCCCCGGGGAGCCTGGAGCCATGGAATCTACCTGGGGTTGTTGGAGCCAGTAAATGCTAGAGTGACCTGGGGTCCTGGGTTTGTGAGAGCCCACTGGGTGCCCTGTTATGGAAGCTGCCTGTGGCTGTGGGTGCTGCCTGTGGCTGCCTGGAGTAGGCAGAAACTTGGGGAAGCCAGGGTCTGAATTCATCAGAGTCCACCAGGAGCCTGGTGCCAATGACAGCACTTGTGGTCACAGGAGCCGCCTTGGGCTGCTGAAGATCGCAGCCCCTAGGCTGATATGGGGGCCTGGGTTCCCAGGAGCCTGATGGGAGCCTGGCGTCAAGGATGCTGCTTGGGGCCGCCAGAGCTGGCATGCTCCAGGGTGAGCCAGGGGCCTGGATCTGCAGAAGCCTGCAGGGAGCCACCTAGTTCTACAAGAGTCAGCCTGGGGCTGGGGCAGGCTGGCTCAGGGATCTGTGGTGAAGTCGAGCATTCACTTTACTCTCCTCTCGTTGGGAGGTTTTTGATTACTGATTCAGTCTGCTTGTTTGTTACTGGTCTGTTCAAGATTTCTGTTTCTTCATGATTCAGCCTTCATAGGTTGTTTCTAGGAATTTATCTATTTTGTCTAGGTTACCCAATTTGTGAATGTACAGTAGTTCAGAATAGTCTCTTCTGGTCTTTTTCTTTCTGAAGCATCAGTTGTAATGCCTCCTCTTTCATTTCTGATATACTTTGTTTGAGTCATCTCTCTTTTTTTCCCTAGATATTATATCTAAGGGTTTGTCAATTTTATTTTTTCAAAAAATCAACTCTTACTTTTATTGATATTTCATACTGTCTTTCATTTTTTCCCACTCTCCTCTTGGTGACTTCCATCCTTCTGCTAACTTTGGGTTTCATTTTTTCTTTTTCTAATGCTGTGTGTTGTAAGTCAGGTTGTTTCTTTGACATCTTTCTTCTCTTATAACGTACAAGTTTGTCACTACAAACTTTCCTCTTAGTACCACTTTTGCTGCATCCTATAAGATTTGGTGTTTTTATTTTTTCTTTTTGTATGTCTTGAGCTATTTTCTAATTTCCCTTTTGATTTCTTCTTTGATCTAGTGGCTGTTTAAGAGTTTGTTGTTGAACTTCTATGTATTATGAATATCCCAGTTTTCCATCTCTTATTGACTTTTGGTTTCATGCCATTGTCTTTGGAAAAGATACTTGGTATGATTTCAGTCTTCTTAATTTAGTTAAGACTTGTTTTGTGACCTAACACGTGATCTGTTCTGGAAAATAATGTGTGCCCTTGAGAAAAGACTGCATTTTGTTGCTGTTCAGTAAAATGTTCTGTGTATGTCTGATAAGTCCATTAATGTTTTCATGTCTGCTGTTTCCTAATTTTCTATCTGGATATTCTATCCATTGTTAAAAGTGAGGTACTGAAGACCCCTACTATTTGCAAGTTATATAACTGAGAATGCTCTAATATTGAGACTATATAAAGATCTCTTAGAACTCAATTATAAAAAACAAAGAAGTTTGAAATGAAACTTCATTCAAAGAAGTTTGAATTGAAACCATTTTCATTGGGTAACCAATGAAAATGGGTAACTAGCTGCAATGGACATATCTTCAGGAGAAACATAGATGGCCAATAAGCACTAGATAGATGTTCAGTATCATAAATTATTAGGAAAATGCAAATACAAAGCATAGTGTAATATTATTTCACACTCAAAATGAAGGCTATACTCAACATAATGGAAAGTAACAAGTGTTAGTAAAGATATGGAGAATGGGAAACCCACATACATTACTGGTGGGAAAGTAAAATGATGCAGCCACTGCAGAAAACAGTTTGCCATTTTTTAAAATCTTAAACCTAGAATTACCATGGACCAGGAGAGTCACAAGGTAGGAATGTCCAAAAGACCATTGGAAACATATGTTCAAAGAAAAACTTTTCCATGGATATTCAAAGCAACATTATTCACAATGGTCCAAAAGTGGAACAAACCCAAATTTCTATCCAGTTATGACTGCATAAACCAAATGTGCCCTATTCATAATATAGGACATTATAGAGCCATAAAAAGGAATAAGCTACTGCTACATGCTCGGCCATGGATGAACCTTGAAACGTGTGCTCACTGAAGTCGCCCACAAAGGCCACAGATAGCATGATGCCATTTGAATGAACTGTCCAGAATAGGCAAACCAATAGGGAGAAAAAACAGATGAGTTGTTTTCATGGGCTTGGGTTAGGAGAAAATAGTGTGAATGAGAATGGGTTTGTTTGGGGGTGTTGAAAATGTTCTGGAATTAGATAGTGGTGATAACCACACGACATAATCATTGTACTAAATGGCACTGAACTGTATACTTTAAATGCTTACAACAGTGTATTCTGTGTTAAGCAGATTCTTCATAAAATTTTTGAATTTTTTAAATTAATCAGGGTATTGATTAATTTTAATTTAGTTAATTTAAAGTTGGTTGGGATAGTTAATATGGGTAATTAATAGAGTTATTAGGGGTAGGGCACATTGTAGCCAAGAGAGTAAATATCCGATGATGGCTATAGTAACAGATCCTATAATTGTACAAGCAACAGTCTAAAATCCAGTCTGTTTCCATTGTCCCCAACTTGGAGAGACCAGCCATGAAAATATGTCAGTGATCTCGGGGGCCTTGGGTATCTTTTAAAAGATTTAGGTAACATTACGCAATATTTTAACCTCTCGGGCCATCTGGTGGAGGTAGGTTTGAACTTGTGAGTTGATGTACATTCAGCAAGTGGTTCTAAGAAAGGCAAAAACCCCTCCTTCCTTGGTTGGTATAGACAGTCTAGGGCCAGGCCATTCTCTAAAACCATTTAGGCGAGAGACTCATGAGACTGTTCCACAAGGGCTAAGATAGGGTCTTATGGAGTTGTTGTCGATGTTGGGTTAAGGTTTTCGATACTTCTTGGTTGCCTCAGTTACCTGATTTTGTGTGGGTAGGGCCACCGCACCTGTGCCCAGTCCAGTCAGCCAGTCCTAGTAGAAATCAACACCCAGTCCTATAGGACTGACAGTGTCTCTATGGGTTGGTGGTAGCCAGTCAGGGCAAGAACCTCAGGGGACCTGCAACCTGAGGGAAGCAGACTGAGATAGACACAATGATGCATTGCAGAATATAGCCTGGAGAAATCTGCTCAGAGGGCTGGGGAAGAGAGAGCCTCACTGGGTGAGAGCCTTGTGATATCAGCCTACAGTAAAACCCAAAAGTGGATGCTCCTGGTGTGAAATATTCATTACGGCCCTTGGAAGTAAAACCAGTAATTTGCACCCATTCACTAGTTACCTATGCTATATGATTTCAGGGGGTATAGTTAAAGTGTTTGTTGGCCAAGAGCTGCTTGGGCCTGGGTTGTGCGATTGAGTTGGGTACAACTGAGTGTCTCCGCAGGGTAAGCCCTTCAGCTGGCGCACAATAGGTGATTGGAGGCCAAGTGACAGACCCTGCGACTCCTGATTCCCAGTGCACAGGCAGGCCTCTCAGCCCATTGGACATAAATGGTGGTGGTGTTTGTGAAGCATCTTGATGGCAGTGTGGAAAGTATAGGGGACGTGTGGTGGGAGACGTCATGATAGTGTCTGGAGGAGCTGTGTGTGAGATTACGGTGTTGAAGGGAAAGGACTGGAGGCAGGTGCAGTGGGTGTGTGACCAACAATGGTCAGTGAAGGGACAGCCGGGGTGTAACTGGGGAAAGCAGGGACCAGCAGAAGTCATGTGTTTGAAACAAGACACCAGGCCCAAATGGAGCCGCTTAGGCTATGCCTCACATAAACAAGTCGAGACTTAATTAGACTTTTGGCCCTCCCAGGAATAGAATCTTAAACCAGTCAATCAGGAATCACCTGATGCACAGCAGGTAGGTCATCTTCCTGATAGAGCCCTGCCATCCTCTAAAGGAAGGTAACCTTGCAGTAACCAACCCGCTTTTTTATCTAGTGTAACTTCCTTGTTCTTGCTCCCTTCTGCCTATAAAATCCTTCATTTTGTAGAACTCCTTGGAGCTCCTTTCTCTCTGCTAGACTGGATGTTGCCTGATTCATGAACTGTTGAATAAAGCCAATAAGATGTTTAAAACTTACTCAATTTTATTTTGTTTTGTACCAGTTTGGTGGCAACAGTGGGATCCAAAGGAGACACCTGATGGCTTCGAGGATGAGAAACACAGTCATTGGTACCCTCAAAACCTTTGAGTTCTCCATCTTTTTCGCTGTTTCTGAGGGCTGTGGGTAAGTTCCTCTTGGGTATGAGATCCACTCTGTTTGCCTTGAGCTCCTGATCTAACTGGCTTTCCAGTCCAGGGTCAGTGGGTCAGTCTAGACTGACAGGATGCTCTAAGAGAGCATCAGTCTTAGCACTTGGTTAGTCAGCAGTGCCAAGCAAAGGCTTAGCGGTTCAGCTTGAGCTGTCAGATGGTTCTGCCAGGAACCCGAGTCCCTGGCCCTTAGTTAGTCCACAGTCCCCATGTGTTAGGGTCTGCTGGTTCAGTCCGTGGTTCTTGCTAATGGAGAAGAGTGGAAGAAATGTGTGCTCCATGCACACCCAGTCTTTGAAAACTTCCCATGTGCATTTTACATGCATTTTGCCCTCTGTTGACTGTAGATGGGTTCTAAGGAAATGGTGAAGGCACAGTGAGGAGGAACTGTGGGTTTCTGCACGACTACCTCAAGGAGTGCCACCTCGTCAACCTGAACAGCCATCTGGCACTAGTAGAAATGAAAGACATCCCATCACCGTGGATAGGAAGACTCCTTATTGTGCCGGTGTCAACATTATCCAAAGAGATCAACAAATGCAGTGCAGTCCTTATCAAAATTCCAAGGGTGTTTTGTGCTGAAATAGAAAAAAACCCATCCTAAGATTCTTATGGAGTCTCAAATAAGCCCAGATACCAAAAATAATCTTGAAAGGAGATACTAACTTGGAGGACTGATTCTTCCTGATTGAAAACTTACTATAAATCTACAGTATCAAAACAGCATTGTCATGGCATAAAGACAGCCATATTGAGCAATGGAAACGGAATTGAGAGCCCAGAAGTTAACTCTCACCCATGTTCAAATGATGTTTGACAAGGGTGCCAAGATTATTCAATGAGGAAAAGTCTTTTCAACAAGTTGTGCTGGAAAAAGTGGATATCGACATGCAAAAGAATCAACTTGGACATTTACCTAACACTGTATACAAAACTTGATTCCCAGTGAATCAAATACCTAAGTGTAAGAGCTAATGCTATAATACCCTTAGAAGAAAACATAAGGCAAAACTTGACAAGATAGGATTTGGTAATGATTTCATGGTTCTGACACCCAAGGAGCAGCCAATAAAATAGGAAAATACATATGCTGGACTTCATGGATATTAAAACGTTTTGTGCCTCAAAAGTCATTATCAACAGAGTAAAAGCACAGCCCACAGGATGGGCGACCATATTTGCAAACCATGTATCTGACAAAGGCTTAATATCCAGAATACATAGAGAACTCCTAAATTCAACAACAAAAAACAAACAAATCAAAATTGAACAAAGTATATGAGTAGACATTTGCTCAAAGAAGATCTGCAAATAACCAATAAGCATATGAAAAGATGCTCATCATCAGTAATCATTAGGGAAATGCAAATCAGAAACACAGTGAGAGACCACCTCACATTCATTAGGATGGCATCTATCAAAAAAAAAAAAAAAAAAAGAAGAAGAAAAAGAATAGAACCACTGTTGGCCAAGATGTGGAGAAGTTGGAACCCTTGTGTACTGTGGCGGGAATATATAGTTGCGGTAGAAATCAGTATAACAATTCCTAAAAAAAATTAAAAATATAATTATATAGGACCCAGCAATTCCTCTTCTGGGTGTATATCCCACCAAGGAGTTGAAAGCATGTTCTCAAAGACATATTTCAACACCCGTGTTCATGGCATCATTATTCATAATAGCTAAAACATGGAAGCCACCCAAGTATTGTAATCAAGGAAGGGCTCACAGCCCAATGCACCCCTTAGCCAAAAGGGATATGTGCTCTTGTAGAAGGGAAAAAAGCTTTATTATGAGGTTGGCCAGCAAGGAGACAAAGGTTAAATCTTTCTCCTCAATGGGCTGTTGAAAAGGGCTTTTCAAGGGCAAAGGAGCGGGTGCAGTAAGTTTGGGAGCAGTCCTAGGCATTTTGTGCAAGCACAGATTTTCATGTTCTGTCACACATCCCACGTTCAAAAGATGGTGTCCTTAACATGATTGGCAGGGGAGTTCTTGGTCCCCCAGTTCATCCTCCAGTCACTTATGCAGTTGCAGTTTGAGTCTTGCAAGCTATCTTGTTGTCTCATTGGCTCAAAGTAGTTGAAACTTGCTTAAGGAAGAGAAATGGAGTTTCTGAAAAGCAACTCACGGCCCAAGATTAGATCCTTAGTAAATATCATATGGGATATGGCTTAAGAAAGTAGTCTCCAGGGTACTGTTGAGAAAAATCTGGCTGGGGCCCCATTTTATTTTGGGCTTGGTTGTGGGCCTTGCTATGGTATCTGTCCAGGGATGTATGGATGAGCAAAATGAGCTATATACATACAATGGCATATTATTCATCCTTGAAAAAGGAAGGAAAGTCTAAGATACGGCACACCATGGATGAACCTTCAAGATATTACTCTAAATGAAATAAGCTAGTCACAAAAATACAACCTTGTGTGATTTCCCTTCTATGAGGTTCCTGAAATCACCAGATTCAGAGAGACAGAAAGTAGAATGGTGTTTGCCAGTGGCTGGGAGGAGGGGGAATGGGGAGTAATTCATGAATGGGTATAGAGTTTCAGTTTTGCAAGATGAGAAGTGTTCTGAACATGGATCGTGGTGATGATTGCACAGCAATATTAACGTCTTCAATACACTTAAAACATACTTAATGTATCTATGGGGCCTGATGACTTGTCCTGGCCGAGCACATGCTTGTGCTGTTGCACATCTTACCCCGCACTGTACAGTTGGGAAACTGGCCTAAAAGAAGCAGATACTGTCCCAGACCACAGGAGGTGGTCAGAGTCCTGAAGACTAGAGAGAGCTCCACCTTACTTGGCCAAGGCTCCACCCCTTCCCTCAGGTTTCCTTTGGCAATGAGAGGCGTTAAGATCCTAGAGGATTGCTGCCCACTCCTTTCCATATGGGGTCATTTTCCTCTCCTCATCATCTCATGTGCACAGGCACACTCACTCACACTTGAATTCTCATATGGAGAACTCGGAGGTGCAGTCAAGAAAGAGCCGAGACCGGGGAAGTGACAAGAGTCATGAGGGAGAGAGGTTGGAGGCAGCTCTCCCACGGGGCAGTAGCATCCATTCTCCTAGATTCGTGTGCAGGGGCCCAGAGATGGGAAGAGGAATCCCTAAGGTTCCTAGGTGTCTACCTGTTCCAGATCCATCCCTGGCCCAGCCTGGGGAGCACAGGACTGGGGTCCTGCAGTCCACCTCTGTGGGCACCCAGAACTGTGATGAGCCCATCCTCCCCTTGTGTAGGCATTGGGAACAGGAGAGAATACCTCAGTGAGGGTCCTCCTGTATAAAATGGAGTGCATCCAGCAAGTGACTCCAAGTGTTCCATGCACTCACAACATGTCTGTTGGACTAGGTTCTCTGTTGATGACCTACTGTGCTCTGAAACCCTGAGAAAATGATTTCCAGCCTCTGGAGATCCTTTAGAACTGAGGAGGCTAGGGGGCTTGGGTGGATGAGAACTGAGGATAAGGAAGAAGATGCCAGAGCACTGGACACCAAGTCCAGAGTCCAGGGAGAAAACTAATCCTTGTTGGACCCTTGCGGTCCTCATCTGGAGGTAGGGGGAACCATTGTCATGGCAGCAGTTAGGATGCATTAGGAGTGAAGAGGACACCTGGTGGGGAACAGCAAGAGGGGCCACGGTAGGCTCCCGAGATTCCTCCCACTCCCCCGAAGCTGACAGGTCCTGCTGCTTTACCCCTGGGTCCCTGGAGAGCCTCTACCTTTAGGACACCTGAAGAAAGGTTGCTTTCTGTTTGGAGTTCCTGCCTGGGCAGCAGTGCTAGTGCTGGCCACGAGGGGGTGGGCAGCCTCTTGTGTCAGTGGTGGCCAGTGAGTTTTTGTTTTTATTTTTTTTCAGTTGTATTGAGATATACTTGATATACAACACTAAGTTAACATTGCTGTGTGGTATATTTGAAACTTGCTAAGAGAGTAGATCCTAAAACTTCTCATCATCAGGAAACAATCTTTTATTTCTGTTTGGTGATTGATGTTAACTAAACTTATTTTGGTAACCATTACATAATATATATATATCAAGTCATTCTGCTGTAAACCTGGAATTTACTCGGTGTCCACTGAACATTTCTTGAGTTCCTGGAGCAGCGAAGAGTCAACCAGAGGTCTTTCTGGCTGTCCCCCTGCCTCAGAAACAACTTGTACCTCCTATTACTAGTGTTCATCTCCAGAATGAAAGTTGGTCAAAAGTAGGGGGCGAGGTGCAAGATCTACCCATGTACTCATTCAGCAGCTGTGCCCTGAGCGCTCATCCTGTGCCAGGTGCCCTGGTGGGCTGAAGTGAAGGATGAAAATAACCAAGTGGTCCCTGCCTGCCAGGAGCTCACAGTCTAGAGGGGAAATGGACAAAAACAAAGACATGAGAAAGAAAAGAGCAAGTGCTGTAGAGAAACACATCAGGGGTCTGTGAGGGAGGGCTGGGCATCACTGGGTAGGAGAGTCTGAAAGACCTCACTAGGGTGACAATTTCTGGGACCAGAATGACAAGAGGGAGCCTGCCCTGCACAAGTCTGGGAGCAGTGTGTCAGAGAAATGGCACCACTGCTCCTGAGCCTCACAGGCAGAAGTGAGTTTGGCCAGAGGAGGTTAGAAAGGTGGCCAGTGCAGCTGGAGGGAGGCTGGGAGGAGAGAACAGGAGCTGGGGTGGAAGGTAGGACCAGGGCCTGGTAGGCTGTGTTCGTTACTTTTCCCTCTCTGAATTCATTGCCCCTAACCTTGCATTTCAAAACATCAAATGTTGACAATATCACAATTTTTGTGTATCAGCAATCAGGCGTGTTGTAGCTGGGTGTCTCTGCCTCAGTGAGATTAACAGATTGGGGCTGTGGCATCAACTGAGGCTCGACTGGGGGAGGACTGGCCCACAAGGTCACTCTCAGCCTTCAGGATTCATTTTGGATTGAGAGCCTGAGTTCCTTTCTGTCTGTTGGCCCAGGCACTCCCTTGCTTCTCTCCTCAATATGCCTCCACATTGGGCAGCCCCAATACACAGGTATTTGATTCCTCACTTCCAGGGATTTGACAGAGTGAGAGAGAGAGATGGCACATGAGAGAGGGAGTAAGAGGAAGTGAGAGAGACATTTTTAGTTAAAATTTGGACAAGACATCCCATCACTTTGGCTCTTATTATGTTCAGAAGCCAGTTACTAACCACTTTGTGGTTCCACGGGGATGTCTATAACATGGGTGGGGCTTACTGGGTACCACTGTGGAGGCTGCCCACCTCATAGGCCAAGATGAGACACTTGGGTCTCATTCTCCATAAAACAGGGAACAATTGAATGGTTTTATGCCACAGGATGGCAATATCTGAATTTCCATTAGTTGCAACCCCCTCATGGTGCTGACCTGAAAATGAGGCCAAGTTGGAAGTGACTGTCCCAATATCACATTCTTGGAGCCCAGGCCTGTTTTGAGTGGTGTTCTGTACTACATCCCACCCCTCCTTGTTATTCTTCCATCTCTAAGATTGTGCCTTAGGTACATGTGACACCAGCCCACAGGGGTAATAGATATTATCTCATATACACCGGGTGAGGTCCCTAGGAAGTAGATTCTAGCCTGATCCCCATGGTGCCGGTTTAGAGACTGGGGAGGACCTGAGAGGCACAGGGACTATCCCAGGATGAAGAAATAGTAAGGAAAAGGAGGTCTGCATTCATCTCTGTCTCCTCAAAGCTAGGTCCCTAGTTAGGTTTCCAGTGAGCTGTGGGTAGGGCTGTGTAGGCTCTTTGTGTACAGTTCAGGAGATGACGTGGGGTCATAGACCTCAACAGATCTTAGAACTCAGGTAACCAGGCACCCACAGCCCCCCATCCAGCTCACTTGATTGGAGACAGTCAATAGGCAAAGATGTTTTGTTGTTGTTTCCCAACTTTTGGAGGATCTGGGCTCAAAAAATCCCAGAAAGAGAATCTTTTTGGTAGTTGGCGATGTTGGCTCATCCCTCATTTTTGACGCCTCTGGGCGTCTGGCAGGAGGCAGTGAAACGTAACACGGGACAGCCCAGGAAAGGCTAGTGCAGGCCAGGGCACAGCTGTGATCCCACCTGATCAGCCCCACACCCCTTGCCCCTCTTTGTGTGTGTGTGTGTGTGTGTGTGCATGTATCTGTGAGGAGGGGAGAAGGCAGGACAAAAGAGGCGGGTCATTCCTGAGCAGGAGCTGGTTGTTAGGTGTTGGAAACCTGGTGAGTCTGTCATGTTCATACCCCAGGCCATGCCTGGCAGCATGAGAAGGTGAGCTCCTCTAATCATATGTTACCAAGCACTAGAGGATTCATTTCCTTCCCTCCCTGACCACAGTTCTTTGCAGGGATGCCCCTCTGTGCATGAACTGAGGAGCAGACTTTCTCTTGGGCATTGGCCCCAGTGGCAGTGTGCATGCAGCCCATGATTCCTTCTGGCCCAGCTCCCAGGCAGTCTTTGCAGAACTCCACTCAGGAGGTTGTCGAGTAGCTGCCCAATGGTTTCAACTCCACCAACTCACTAGACAAGGGGCGGGTACATGAGGCCACCCACACTTTCCAGTACTGCTCTGAGATGAGAGCAGGAGCAGAGGGTCTCCACACTCAGAAGATTGAGATGACGGTGTTGGACTAGAACTAGGGCGGAACCAGACTGGGGCTGTCCCTTTTTCAAGCTAAAGGGGATGTACATGAATGTCACCTTGCCTGGTTAGGAGATGAGCTGCCGTGACCCTCTTACCTTTGTCCGGTGTGAGCTTCTGGAGGCCACTGAGGCAAAGCCAGAGGGTAAAGGGGACTTCAGGATGGGTATTCCTGGAAGGGAGGGGGATCTTTCCTGTGTTTAGAAGGACACATGGAAAGTCAGCTATGTGGGTGAACCTTTCTCTTTATCCCGCTCCAGCGCCAGCTACGGAGCTCCAGCCAGCGGCAGAAGCAGAGCAGTGGGCAGTGGTGGAGGTAGAGCTGAATCCAGCTCCGTTGACACCACCCCCTCTAGCACTGGAACCAGTGTCCCCTCCATCAGCAGTATTGGAGCTGGAGCAAGGGCCAACATGGGCTCCAGCAGGAGTGGGAGCTGCTGAGCTGGAGTCACCTGGACCATCATATCTAGTGAGAAGTCCATCTCCACCTGTGGCTCTTAAGGAGCGTGAGAAGCATAATCTCACGGCCTTCCCTCCTAAGCTGGCAGTGGAGCAGTTGACCGTGATGGATGCGGTGAGCAGCTGGGCTTTCAGAGCGGAGTGGGGCAGGCCTTCCCTCTGCCATCGTTGCCCCAGACCTGATCCAGACTCCTATGATCTGGGCCCAAATCCAGGCTCCACCCTTTACCAACTATAAGACCTGGGCAACTTTCTGAACACCCAAGCCTTTGCTGTCCACCTGCAGACCGTGGAGGTGGACATTAAGAGGACCTGCTGCACAGAGTGACTGTGCCAACTCCATGAGGTAGAAGAGACGGAAAGCTGGGTGGGCCCTGGCTCATCTGTGCAGGGAGGGGCTCACTGTGTACAGCCCGGTCCCTGGTGGCCCAACCGGCTGCTCAGGAGGCTCAACAGCCTCCGGACTTATTAGACATCTGATGTGTATTTCACTACAAGGGAGACAGACAAGGCCTGTGGTTGTAGCTGCCACGCGGGGATGTGCATCAGAATGGGGAGTGGGACCAGAGGGGGGATCAGGGTATTGGAAGATGCCCCCTTGGGATGAGCCGAGTTGAGCCACCGTCTGGAGCTTGGAGTTAGCCAGGACGGGCTGGGTCAAAAGCCCCTCTCCCTTCCCTGCCAGTATTGGGTCCTGGGTCCTCCTGTGCTGGGTGTCCTCGGGGGACAGAGAAGAAAAGCCAGGGACTGTCACAAGGCTCAGGCCACATCCTGAACTTTCTGAGCTCCAGCTCTAAACTGTGACTCCTGTGTGGGACTTTGGGGGCTGTGGACACAGACCTGGGGTGTGGCAGGGCTGGGTGACACTCCCCCTGTTCTCCAGGACCTCTTCCGGAAGGTGATGCCCTCTCCGTGCCTGGGCTCCACCTGGGGCAAGAGGAGCAAGCCCGTCAATGTGCACCAGACACCCACCGTCCAGGCCACCATCGACCCCGTCAGAAGGGTGGCCAGCTTCGTTGTCACCACCTGCCTCGGGGACCCGAGCATGACAGCCCAGGACAGGGCGAGGATGGTGGAGCACTGGATCCAGGTGGCCCAGGTATGCTGGGGGAGGCCCAGTGGAGCCCCTCTCTGGAGCCTAAGGAACTGCCTCCACCTTTATCAGCTCCCAGGATTGCAGTGTGTGGTCTAATCCCTTGCACAGTCCCTAGGACCTTCCTGCCAGGGGCCCGCTGACCTTGACTCCAGGTCCCAGTGAGAAGATACTCACTTCCTACCTTGCTCCTTCCCTGGGTTGAGCTAAAATCCTGCTCCCTGTGAGTGTTACTCTTTGGGTCCTAAATGTGCCCTTCTGGGACTTCCTGAGCATCTGTCTCATCCAGGAGGGGAGATTTAAATAGAAGGATACTGAAGCTAGAGCAAGCTGGGCTACAGTGCCCCACCTCACAGCTCATTCTCTTCCCTTCCCCAGGAGTGCAAGATCCTGAAGAACTTCTCCTTGCCCTGCACTGTCATCTCTGCTCTGCAGGAAACCTCCACAAGCCACCTGAAGAACACACGGGGGAAGTTTCCCGGTGGGTAGGCCTCTCTCCATAGGAGGACCAGGGTGGATGGGGGATCTCCCGTATGTCTGCCATTGGCCCCTCAGTCAGCTGGGAACTCCTGGGAGGCAGCAAATGCTGGGGACAGGGCCTGGGCCTCGGCAGGGGGTCTCTAAGTCTCCCGGGTCCTTAGTCACCAGTTCTGCTTCAGGACTGGCTTCCCTGAGTGTCAGGTACTAAGTTGAGCCAAATTGGAGATTTTCAAGTGTTTATAGCAACAGAACTCTATGCCCAGTTGAAACTCAAAGCAGTCAAAACAGAGCTGCTCTGTAGAGCTGGGGAGTGGAGACCCCAGTGACCAACAGGAGAGCCCCCTCCCAGTACCATGAGACCTTAGCGCTCAGAGGAGCCCAGTGAGAACACTCCTTCAGGCAGTTTGAATCTCTCGGGTTTGCAAAGAAAAGAGATTTGCATTCAGACCCCTCACATTATTCCTAAATTTATCCCTCGTTCTTTCCCCTCCCCTGAGAGAGAGTCCTGAAAATCTTAAGGAACTCAATAGTCAAGACAAGTCCTTGAGCAGAGACCTGATGATCAAGGTAGAGTGGAGGCTGGGGGTCTGGAAAGAGAGGAGGGGTGCGGAGGAGGGACACTGGGCAGGCTGTGGTTTTGATAGTTTCTCCCTTGAACTTTCTCTGAAACATTCCTGTCTATCTCATGCAGATTAACAAGCAGAGGGATCTGTTCTGCCCATGGGCAGGTGGGGAGCCATTTGTGGGCGGGAGGCCCTGGTCATGGGACACAATGGTGTTGGCTGGGCTGTTCCACGAGGAGTTGCCGAGCTGGCGCCATCAACAGGTCTCTGGCTTCCATGTATGTCCATCCTGCAGGATGTAGCTTCTTCCATGCTGTGGGGTGGTTAATGTGGGTTTAGCCATCAGCCTACAACTATCCTCAGGAAGCCAGGACCCCACTGCTCCTTCTATCTTCACCACATCTCCAAGGGGCTGCAGCCTGCCTGCTCCAGGGATGTGCATGGCAGAGGATTCCCATGGCCCAGGTGGACAAACAGGCTGCTCATCCTTACGTGGCAGATGTGTGTGCATTCTGGGACTCCCCCCTGGACCCCTAGTGCAGTCACTTGAGTGAACCACAGGAGTCTAACCTGAGTGCCTGGTTGGCAATGACATATGCCCCCGGTGGCTTATGAGAAGCATCTAGGCAACTGATGGATTCTTAGCGGATCCTGCTGAAAGGAAGTTAGGAGCCTCATGTAAACAGGGAATCAAAATGTCCTGTCATCCCCTTCCCTGTTGATCAGAGGTGGCACATTGCGGGTCCAGTTCCTGAGTGGATAAAGAAAGAGTTCAGGGGCCTGCCCCATGGCACAAGCGGTTAAGTGCGCGCACTCCGCTGCAGCGGCTGAGGGTTCACCGGTTTGGGTCCCAGGCGCGCACCGACGCACCGCTTGTCGACCTATGATGTGGCAGCGTCCCGTATAAAGTGGAGGAAGATGGGCATGGATGTTAGCCAGGGCCAGTCTTCCTCAGCAAAAAAAGAGGAGGATTGGCAGATGTTAGCACAAGGCTGATCTCCTCACAAAAAAAAAAAAAAAGGATTCAGTGCAGGGGAATGTCCTGAGGCATTCCTTGGGGAGGAGAAGGCTTTGGCATGTTCTCTGGCCCAGCTTGGGGGCCAGACACTCCACATGACTGGGGCAGGCAGGAGCCACTCAACCAGACTCCCAAGACACCCCATCCTCTCCATCCATGACTCGGCCCAGGACCAAGCTTTGAGAACTCAAGGGACAGGACTGTTTTCAGTGGTGGGGCTGGGGGTTAGGCGAGGATGTTGGAACAGGGCCTCTGGCTGAGAGGGGCAAGCGGCCTCTCCTCTGTGGGCCCCTGAGCACCTCTCTGCCCATGTTTGGGCCTTTGTCTCCTCATCAGGGAAATGGAGGGATGGTGATTGTGTTGTGCAGGTCTCACAGGGTGGTGTTGAGGTAAGAGGGAGGAAAGGAATGTGGGAGCTTTCTGCCTGCTCCACCTGGAGAAGTGAGGGTCAGAACAAGGATGACAGTCTTGTGACACTGAGTCCTCATGAGAACCTGTGTGGTAGCTGGAGTTCTCACACTTTCCAGATGAGGAAACAGGCTCAAGGAGGCCAGGCCACGAGCCCAAGCTCACACCCAGAATGAGAGTTGTAGCTGGGCTTGTTCTGGAATCACAAGACCTTGGAGGATGGAATGACATTGATACCAGTTGACTCAAGTCAGATGTCCAGTGTCGGAGGCCAGTGGTGCTGGAGAGAAATGGGGTGAGGGGAGTATCGCCTCGCTGACACTGTCCTCGACCCTGACAGGAGGGGCCCTTCACGTTTGCCCCCCCAGGGTGCAACCCCCAGAGAGTGCAGGAGAAGCAGCAGCAGCAGCAGGTGAGTGTGCCTGTGGGGGAGGGGCTCTGCGCTCCCAGCTGGAGGCCTCAAATCAAGAGAGGAGGGCCCTTTCTCTTGTTGCCACAGTGCCCAAATCCCCCAGTAGAAGTGACCAAGAGGAGGGCCTGGAAGAGCTGGTGCAGGATGGGTTGTTTTGGGGAGGGCTAGGGAAGGCACACCATGTGATTTGCCAGAAGCCGGCCCTAGGAGGTGAGGAGGAGGAGTGTGGTGTTCTTGGGGTGTGAAGGGAGGAAGAATTGAGGGGAGGCTGCTGAGGATCCTAGGCTGCTCCTCGTGGGAACCCTGTGGTAGGCCAGGAGGCTGAGGGTGGGGACTTTTCAGGAGAGGGTCTACATGGGGTCTACTTGAGAGCAAGGGCTCATCCCACCCGCACTCGATGTCACAGGGTGTCTTCCCCTATCTTGGCAATCTGCTCAGTGACCTGCTGATGCTGCACCTGGCGATGGGTGACTGTCTCGAGGTGCGTGAACCTGAGGACTAGGAAGGAAGGACCAGGATTCTGAGCCTTGGGATGCGGGAGCCCCCAAACTGAGCTCTGAGTTCTCAGCACTTGGCACATCTCCTCTCATGAGAGCCTCGCAGCCGCCCCTGGGAGCTGGGGCATCAGGTGCATCTTAGGGATGAGTGAAAAGAGGCTCTGCCAGAGACACCCATTCCAGTTCCCCAGGCTGGGGAAGCTCAGAGCTGCCTGATGGCACAGCTGCGTGAGGTTTTATTTGAGCTGGACTCAGCCTCTAACTCCTATGCTGTCCATGAAGGAAGAGAGAAGTCGGGCCCCCCAAAGTCAGGCAGCACATAAGTTGCTGAGCAGTCCCCTCTGCCTGAGGCCTCAGCCTCCAAGTCTGTCATCAGAGAGAGTTGTGCTGCCAGGTCCCTCAGTCTCACCCCCATGTCCTCCTACTCTGGAGCCCAGAGCCCGGCCTAGGTCCAAGTCCTCTTTTCTCTGCGTGCCCGGCCCCCTCTGGGGACCTGGCAGTAGTGCAACATGAGAAGGGGTGGGCATAGGGGCTAGTCAGGCTACGGGGCTCTGTCTGATGAACTCTGGCTGTCTACTTTCCAGGGGAATGAGATCAACCTTGAGAAGAGGACTGAGGAGCAGCTGTGGCACTCCCTGCAGGGGAGGGGAAAGAGGTGGAAATCAGAGACCTTCTGGGCAGAACAGTCCCTGGTTTCACCCCCTGTATCTTACATTGAGTGGAAGAGTTTGATACCAGAGGAGTGGGAGACCCATCCAATTGGCGGGCGGGTTGAGGGGAGGATGGCATCAAGGATATCTTCCTGGAGGAGGGGCTGATTATTCCCATTCTGATAACTGGTAGAGCCTGGATGGAACTGGAGGGAAGGGTGGTTTCCAGGACTGGTCCCCTGACCCACTCCTCACCTCCAACGAGGTCCCTTCAGCATCCCCCACCCAGGCCCTGTCTGCATCCTCTCCTTCCCTCTGGTCCCAGGAATACCGAGTCATGAGGAAGATCCTGCTGCTCCAGGAGGCTGCCAAGAATTACAACCTAAAACACGAGGGAGCGATTTGCGGCCTGGTTCCAAGACATGGAGTTGCTCAAGGAGAATGAGAGGTGAGGCCGGGCAGGAGTTGGGTGAGGGCAGGGGTGGACCCTCCCTGTTGGCCAGTCCAGAGAGCCTGTCTCCATGATCCCCCACTCATCCCCCGGCCTTATTACATGGCGACCTCTGGGACACCCAGACTCCAGCTGCTGGGCAGGCAGTAGGGGGACACCTGAGGTGTGGTTCCTGGTAGGCTCACAGGTGCCTCTCTGTCCTGTAGCTACAACCTGTCCTGCCAGCCAGAGCCCTAGACCTAGTTGGCCTGCAAAATATGCAAGGCCAAGAAGAACCGGCCATCATCAAGGTCTGGGATGAGTGAGTGTCTGGGCCGGGGTGACTGACTCCTGGGGGTTCAGAAAGGCTTCGGGTTAAGCGTGGCCTTGGGGAGTCGGATAGCTGGCACTGGGATCCCAGCTCCACTATTGACCAGTCCTGCGACTGGGGTGACTCTCTTCAGCTTCCTGAGACTCCGTTTCCTTCTCTGTGAAATAGGTGATACTAAATGATCGCTCACATGGCAGGGAAGAATGGGGTACTGGTGGCTGACAACACTGAGCACAGGGTCTGAAGCACCCAGTGCAGTGGGGACAGGGTGGGGGGCCATGATTCAGAGGGAGGCCGCAGAAGATAACCAGACTCTTCTACTCAGCCCCCAGGGCCCAACGCCGAACCCCATACCAGTGGCTGATCACAGCCCCATCCTCAGCAGTGGGGACACAGTTGGGATGCTTGCGATGCACCGGGCCAGCTCCTCCCACTTGATGGGAAGGGGAGCATTGTAAGCTGATTCCTGGGGTCCCCTGAAGCCCAAGAGAGAAGGGACGACCCCATCCCAGCTCCCTGACATCTCTACCTCAGCACCTACTCACCCATTGGGGAGGGTCAGTGGTTATTTGTTGTAAATAATAAATGACATATTTGAATATTATATTAAAGTCCTGTTCCCTTTATAGCTTGGGAGTTGTGGTGTGGTTCTGTCGCTTTCTGTAGGCATGTGAGTGAGACACAGAATCTCGCATTTCTCCTTGAATCAAGAACTCTTCTGAGTCATCAACTTATTGTATGTTGGAGAAGGGAGAAAGGCCAGCCCCTTTTTTGGCTAGTGACATCACTCCCAATTCCCCCTAACTCCGAGGACAAGTTTATTTCAGTATCATTCAGCTGCTCCAGGGGTGGACACGGTCCCCCGCCTGTTCTCTTGGGATTTAATGGTTGATGGTACTTTCACAGGCAAAGCAACAACCACTGAAATGTGGGTGTCTTTAAAACAGCACTACCCAGGACCAGGTCGTGCCACAGGCAGGGGATGCCTTTCTGCATTCTGGAGGAAGAGGGAATGTTTTCTGCTTCTCTTGTTGAGGTTTCTTTTGACCAAATTTTAGGAACTTGTAGTTTTCTAGTTCAATCTCTGGAATTGCATCAGCTCTAAGTGGGGAAAACAATATAAAAAGATCAGAACATGCACATGGAGAGGACAAGACCCGAAAAGGTGATGTGCAAATGGACTAAAGGCAGACAGGACTTTCCCTCCTGAGACCCCTCTAGTGCCTCCATGTTCACTACTGACCTAGAATTGAATCTTGCTGGGATCCTTGTCCAGGACTCTGAATTCTGTTTCCTGCTTGTTTTGTATCCAATGGGAAGGATTTGTGATGCAGCTTTAAGGCTACCACTGGGTCTCATTCCATAAACACGACCGCTCTCTGTGAACCAGGATTTCCAGCGCACCTGCCTTCCTTATGCCATTCACTTTAGGGCAGAAATTCCCTAGAAGGCTCCTCCCTGGCTTGGCCTGATGGATCCCGGGTGAGCTCTACTTTACCAGGATAAGGGACCATAATCCTGACCAGTGAGTGACCCCACACTGTCCCTTGCTGTCCAAGGTGACTTCTGAGGCCGTGTCATTCTGAGATCCACGGTCTTGGACAATCCTCCAGTTTACACACTCAGTGTTGATGTTGCCAACTTGTCCAAATGGGGCAATGGGGCCCTAGCCATTAAAGTGTGTCACCCCTACGTGGTTGTGTTTTTTTCCCCAGTCTTGTGCTGTGGTTACATTACAACCACCTGATGGGGTGTGAACCCTGTTTGGAGCTTTGAAAGATGAGGCATGACAGGGGTGTTGGGAGGTCCAGCAGGGAATGCCAAGGAACTGATGATCCATGGTCGTGTATGAACACAGCCTTACCAATTAAAATACTGAAATGCTTCCCATCTGGTGGTGAATAGACACTGCTCTGAGCTCACACCGAGAACCCACCCCACGACAAGGGCTTTCAAAGGGTTACCAAGTGGCATTTTGAACCTCATCCCTTGGAAACACCCTGTAAGACAAGGGCCAGATGAATCACTTGGCACTTGTGAGTTATCACCTCCTGTCTGATGGCTACAAGTGTCACCCAGACACACAGGCTGGACTCTGCCAGGGAAGCCTTCTTAGGACAGCTAGAAGCTGAGGATGACTCCTGGTTCCCGGCATCCCAGGCCCTTCCTGACATGACACAGCCACCCAGGAAAGTGATTTGGTAATGGAAAGACTGGGAAGGCAATACTTCGCCTCCAAAGAGAAAGAGAAGTGCCAAAGCGAAAGCTTGATCCCTCAAATAGACAATTAAATCTCAACAAGCAGTGAGTTCTTGTCAGATTACTGATGCCGAAATGGTCTCTTTTGATAAGAGCATGATCCCCCAGCTGCCATATCCATCTTCATGAATCAAATTTCCAACACATATGGATCTAAAAAACTGAGGGAAATCTGGTATTTCCTTAGATGCAACTCTTAAGTAGCATGCAAGAAGGAACACAAAAATGGAGACCAAAAGTAAATATCTAATTTGAGAACATAGACATCGAAGTGCTTTTGAAATAATATTTTGGAATCTATTGGAATATTACACAAAAAGAATAATCCACTTTAAGTAGGTTTTACTGTGACTGTATGGGGCAAAACTGAATCATCCTGTGACGTTGATAACTCGCTGATGACTTGAAAGTACAAATAAATAACATACATAGTAAAGGAAAATGAGAGAACAGCATGAAAAAGGAAGATCTTTCTCTCCTCACTTGAAACTCAACCTCTCACCTCAGAAAGAAACCACTGTCTATATTTTCTATCATGCAGCAGAGTTTAATAAAAGAAACATATTGGTATATTTCAAAGTTTCAAGAGCTCAAAGTAAGGAAACATTAGGGACGCTGCCAAGAGACATCACTGAGGTGTCTGCTCCATTTCGTCTGCTGTCAAGACGGCCTTCCTGGCCCCTCACTTTCTCTGCCTTGCTAGCCAGTCTGTTCACCATCAGTGCTATCACCAGTCTCTCTCCTGTGCTCTTCACTGCCCTTTCCTCCTTCCTGATACTTTCCTCAGTCGCCAGAAATTGTTGGCAGTGGAACTGTGGAATGCCCAGATCAGCTCCTGGAATCATCTCTGCCAAATCTGAAGACCGGCAGGAGTGGGCATGGGACCTGGAGTGCAGACCACCTGCGAAAACAGCTGGAAGGGATTCACCTGTGTGACTAGGTGCAAGTTTTTCCAACGCTTTGGAAAGATTGAAAGGATTTACTAGTTGTCCTGCACTGCTGCAGGCCTTGAGTCCTTGTGGTCTCTCGGGCCAGCAGACCTGGCGGGGTTCGTCCAAGGTGTCCTCCCAGAGACCCTTCATTGCCAGGATGGGATGAAATTCTAGTAACTGGTCTCTTGAATATGTCACTAGACATCCTCAAAGGGATGGAGATGTTTAAACCAGGCTTTGGTTTGGACTGGTTCCCACAGTTATGCTGCTTCCTCTGTGAAGACTTGGCTATCATCCTTCTTTTCCTCTTACCTTACAAAAATAAATCATGAAATTGGGTCAAATGATAAAGGAAGCCTGCCTTTTTAGGACAATTATCCTGGCTGTTTTGTACTTCCACCCTCCCTCTATCCTCCGGGAATAGATCTGACCTGTGTCCTGGGATGTCATCAGGCAGATTTGCATCAAGAACAGAAAGCTCAAGGTCAAAACTCAAGGCTCCTCCAGATCATTTCTCCCCTCCATCCTGTTAACACCCCCTCCTTGTTTGAGTGTGATTCTATTCTCTTCTTGTCCTTGTCAATCTCAACCGCACAAGTCCTGGCACTCCCTCTCAGGACAGTCGGTCCCCAGTCCTTTACTAAATCCCAAATCCTACCATTTCTGTGTTTTCTGACTACTCATTTGCTTAATCATTGACCACTTGGTGTTCATAGAAGTTAAATCAATAGTGACATTATCAACCACCCCCTGTTAACGACTTACTCCCATATCCCAGATGTTCACATAATCCAAATTGTTATGTTCAAAAGTAAATAATTCAGAAAACATTTTCACCCACCACAAATTCCTGATCTCTAATATTTTTATTCAAACACTCATACAGTAGATACCTGTGCCTCATGATCAGAAGTAATGCTAGATCACCGATCCTCACCTTAATTTCCTCCTACACCTATCAATCTTGGATTCCATGGACTATGATCTCAATAATTTCCTTGGAATAATAAAAAATTCCTTACCACTCATTTATGTTGTAAACCTCCAAACCCAGAAGATCCTGATTATCTGCCATGCTGCAGCTACTGCTGGTCTTATAACAAGCTGAATAAAAAGCATGAAACATGATCTTTTGGTGCCATTGTAAATACAAAACCATCTGCATCAACTGGGAAACATCCATAATGCCTGGAAATTTTGTTCTCTTTTTTTGTGTTGGCTCAATAACAGGAAGACAAATCAATTTAAAAAATGGGCAAGGGACCAGAGTAGACTTTTTCTAATGAAGACATACAAGTGGCCAACAGGTGTATGAAAAGGTGTTCAGCATCACTAATCATCAGGGAATGCAAATCAAAACCACAATAAGCTATCACTTCACACCTGTTAAGATGGCCATTATCAAAAAAACTAAAGATGGCAAATGTTGGTGAGGATGTGGAGAAAAGGAACCCTTGTGGGAATGTAAACTAGTACAACCATTATGGAAAACAGTATGGAGCTTACTCCAAAAATGAAAACTAGCATATGATCCAGCAATCCCACTTCTGGTATATGCCCACAGGATTGAACTCAGGGTCTCAAAGAAATACCTGCACTCTAATGTTCATTGTAGCTAATTCACGATAGCCAAGATATGGAAGTAACCTAAATGTCACTGATGGATGAATGGATAAAGAAATGGAATATTAGTCAACCTTGAAAAAAGAAGGAGATCCTGCCATTTTTGACAACATGGATGGACCTAGAAGACATTATGCTAAGCGAAATAAGGCAGACAGAGAAAGGCAAATACTCACTTATATGTGGAATCTAAAATAGTTAAACTCATACAAGCAGAGGTGGTTGCCAGGGGTTGAGGGGATGGAGAAATGGGGAGCTGATGGTCAAAGGATACAGAGTTTCAGTAATCAAGATAAATAAGTTCTGGAGATCAAGGATATGGCATAGTGCTTACAGCTAACAAGACTGTATTGCATACATCACATTTGCTAATAGTGTAGATATTAAGAGTTCTTACCACACAATAATAGTAATAAAGGAAGTGAGAGAAAACTTTGGGAGGTGATGGATATGTTTGTGGCCTTGATGGTGGTGACAGTCTCAAGGGTGTATACTTATGTCCAAATTCATCAAGCTGTATATGGAAAAGTATGACACCATCGTTGATTCTTCTGCACCTTGAAATACGCCGTGTCCTCATAACAAGAGAAAAAAATTTGTAACTATGTATGGGGATGGATGTTAACTGGACTTATTGTGATGATCATTTCAACATTTATACAAACATTGAATCATTATGTTGTACTGCTGAAACTAATTTAATGTTGTATGTCAACTTTACCTCAATAAAAAAAAAACACACACAACAGAAAAAAACATTTTAATATTGTAAATGAGTTCAGTGAATCCCTGAAACTGCCCCATTCCCATATGAGAGTTACAGAAAGCAGAGAGGATGAAGTAAGATGGAAGAAAGTTGTGCAAAACAGTATTCAAATTAAAATCATTTAAGTTGATATCAACTCCTTGTGGCAAAGTTCTGTGAGCACCGATCTTCTTTCACGTTTTTCCTGGAAAAGCATACCTTCAGATCCAACCCATAATAGTTTCCTCATTTGCTCTAATAAGAAAATTTTAACTTAATAAATAAAACCAAAAGCATCCCTCATGTATGAATAAAGTTAGTGAACTTTACAGAGAAAAGAGCATATTTGCACAATCTCAATAAAGGTAACAGAAGAACGAAATGATGATGAAGTCTCATTCAAGCTTATCTTTGAAAGCCAGTAAAACCAGGTTATCTTTTCAAGAACGTGTGTAGAGCTGTCAACCTTGGAAGATAGAAATAGTGGCCTCCTCTGGAGCAAAGGTCATGCTTGCTTACTGCCCAGTATAATAAAAATAACACCCCTCCCCAGGCCAAAGGTCAGCAGACTTCCTGCCTGTTATCAAAGATATGAGTTCCTTAAGCTCTGAGATCTTGCAACCCTCTGCATGTCTCCTGGCCCACTGTGTATCACCCTTTGGGAAGTGGGATTTAGTGAACCAGTGCAAATATTGATACTCTGGCCACTGTCATTGCTCTGTCATTAAGTCCTGTGTCTCTGACCCATGGGTCTCGTGTCTTTTGCCAGCATCTGTAAGACCATGGTAGGCAAACTTATTGGTTTGCAGGTAAGGTAAAATATCAGACCATTCACAGTTCCTGACAAGCCCTTAAAGTAACTAGTAGTCTTAGGAACAGAGAGCTATCCAGAACAATATGCATGGATGGTCTTCATAGAAGACTTCATGCAACCAAAACTTTAACAAGGCTCTCTGACCTTTTTTATTTCTACCTCAATTAGAAGGAGAGGCACCAAGCTTTATAGACCTAGGGTTTATGCAAGCCACGTGGAGACACAGTGACCAGAAACTTCCCATGGGAGCAAAGACAGATGGGCATATTTCCAAAATGGACCCATATGCCTCCCGATCATCCAAAAGACAGTACATTATCTTAATTTATGATGATTTGATTCATTAAAATCTTGTGACGGGCCAAAGATACACTTCTAAGAGGAATGAGGCACAT